>NC_140413.1:120750000-130750000 GCF_965140295.1 Lepidochelys olivacea
AGGTGACTGGCTGGTGACTGGTCAGGAAGGGGTGGGGCCAATGGTCCCCCTTTCTTCTACAACTCCTTTCTGTGGGGTCAGTCCTTTTTTGGTTCAGCCCTCCGGCTGGGTCACATATTGTAGTCCACCCTTTTCGGGCTATACAGAAAGAAAAGTCTAATTACGAGAGAAGTCTTTTGGTGCCAGTCAGACTCAGAAGTTGGAGCTGGGGATCAGAGCCAGGATCAGTAGCTGATGATCAGGAGTGAGGCATAAGGGCAGGAGCTGGAGGAGAGGAATGATGGGAGTTAGGGCAGGGGCGAGGCAGAAGCTAGGAGCCAGAGCAAGGTTGGATGCAGATTGAGCAAGACAGGCAAGAGCAGGATCTAGTAATGTGGCAGCATTAGCAGCAAGGAGTCTGCACAGTTGCTCAGACAGCCCACTCAGAGGTGCCGACTTCCCCAGTTCCTGGTGGGGGCTTGACCCTTGCTCCGCCCCAGGCCCTGCCCCTACTCCACCCCTTCCCCCAAGCTTTCGTGCCTGCTCCACCCCACCCTGCCTCTTCCCACCCTGTTCTACCCCCTTCCTTGCCTTTTCCTTCCCCCGCTCCTCCCCCTCACCTGCACGCCGCTGAACAGCTGATCGTGGCAGATGGGAGGTGCTAGGAGGGAGGGAGAGGAACTGATCGGTGGGGCTGCTTTTTTTCCCATGGGTGCTCCAGCCCCGGAGCACCCACGGAGTCAGCACCTATGAGCCTACCCAAAGTCACTTCCAGATTTAAATTGGTGTGAGCCAATCAGGTGGCCGGAGGGGTTGGGAACTCTGATAGGATTTCCTGTGGGATCTGGCCTTCCAGGATTAGTGAGGTGCTGCTTCAGCTATCTCCCTTGGTGGTGACAAGGGAGCATCAGCAATCTATGGCCTCCTGAGTTCTAGGACCACATCCTTGGATCCTTACATGAATTATTTATTATTATTTTTTTTTATTTGTGTTGAGGTGGCGTGTAGGAGTCCTAGTCTTAGACCAGGACCCCACTGTGCTCAGTGCTATACAAAAACACAAAAAAAGAATTCTTGCCCTGAAAAGCTTACAGTCTCAGGAACATCAAGGGAACACATTACTCACCTTCTTTTGTGGCAAATTGTTAACAAATCTTGCTAGGAAAGCGCCTGATCCAACTTCCTTTTAAGTCAATGGAAGCTGGATCAGGCCCACTCGGAGCTAGATGGCATCCGTCCTCATGAATAGCCTATCTGACATGTGACCTATTCTGCTCTGACACAAGCAGAGAAAAGCAGATGGCATTGTTAAAAGCATATGACCACTTTCATATTAAAGGTTTAATTCATTTAAGGAAACCATCTACACATAGTGGGCAAAAGCTTTCTGGGCTAGGTTAGTGGCCTTAAGTTTCTGAGAGGGCTAATGAACTGATTCTTTGGACTAGTTCAGGGGTCTCAAACTCAAATGACCACGAGGGCCACATGAGGACTAGTACATTGACCTGAGGGCTGCATCACTGACCCCCACCTGCTGCCCCGCCCCTGCCCCACCTCTTCCCAGCCCCCATTCCAACCCCTTCCCTTCAAGCAATAGGGTTTGAAACCTGGCTTCTGGCTTGATTCAGACTTGGACCCTGCACCCCCATGGGGTGCTGTGACCCTGTATCTGAGCCCTGGGTCAGTGTGTTTTGTGTGTAGACAGAAGGGGGTTAGGCTTGAGCCTGAGTTCAAACTCTGGGCTTTACGTTACAGTGTAGACATAGGCTAGTGACCACTCTTGTCCCTGCTGCTGTGTCTGCAGTTTGGAAGGATCTCCGTCTCACCTCTTCCTGTTCCATCCTTGTAAAGGGAGTAGCATGGAAATAAGCAAAGGAAATCTACTGAACTTCTTTTAGGGAGATGTTGCAGAAAAAGAAACAGAAGAGAATAAATCAGGAAGACAAAGTGAGGGGTGGAGAAGCGCAGGAGTGCACGCATACACACACCAAAAAAGAGAAGCTTGTATGTGACACAAACAGTTTTATGGTATTTGGCAATTTAGTAAAAAGGTAAATTATAAAGTCTAACTGTTATCCATGGGGCCCAGACAGCAGAATTCAGAGTAGCGAGCAGCATTAATATAACATAAGTACTCAAAATAAGCATCCCTTTCTTTCCCAAACTTACAACAATTTAGGATGTCTGCCAGGCAACTACAATAAAATAAAGGTCCTTAAATTGCTTTCACTAGTCAAAAAGTTGTTTCTTGTTTTTCCGTTATTCAGTTTCTTAACCTCCAACCTCTTCTTTTTTTTTTTTTTTTTTTTTTAATTCCCCTGCCTCTGTCTGAAAAGCAGCATCTCCTTCCTTTTCACTCTTTCTCTCATTTTTACTCCCGTCTCTGGTATGTTGTCTCCGCAAAGTTAACTCAAGTTATCCTAGACTTATTTCTCGCAAGTTAGCGTAGCTTGAGTGAGAGTGGACACACTGCAAAGTAATACTCGAGCAACTGTGTCCACACTGGTGCTGCACTCACTCATGTAGTAGCCCTAAGACTTCTAGGGGCATATCCCCTGCTTATTTGTACTATAGTAAGCTGAGCCATTCTAAGAATTCTTTCCTGGTGAATTGTGGGAGAACTTGTTGGTCCTTTCTGGGCACATGGAGGAATTATGGGAAGGCATTGGACAATTAAGGGTATGTGAGTGGATATGTGCCTGTGTCCATACTGCAGAATGGTTGTGTTAGCAGTTAACGAGTTGCACTCACTCGATCTTTACCCTGTACCCCATAACAGCCCAGTCAACTTGAATTGAAAACACCACCACACTTGAGATGAGGGCTGTCACACTGTTTGAAGTGGCTCATGACTGTGAGTGCCGACTTCAGGGCAGACACCCGAAACTGGGGGTAAGTTTTATCATTGGATTTCACCAAGCCAGTGGCAAATGTGAACTCCTGAATCACTCTAACAGTCTCACCATGGAGTCATAGACAGTCCCCTTAGACTCTCCAGTCTATCTTACTACCCAACCAAGCTGGAGCTGATGATAAATGGTCATTTTTACTCCAAAAATCACACACGATATTCAGATTGTCTCCAGTCGCAAGAGACCAGTCACTTACCCAGATCAATTGGTACCCTAGCTCTTACACTAAAGACAATGCTTGTAGCCAATTCTGTAATAAACTATCTAAAGGTTTATTAACAAGGAAAAATAAATAAGAGAATTATTTACTGGTTAAAGCAAGCAAACATGCACACAAATAACTTGCAGTGTAAATCCTACAAATGACAGAGTTGTCGTGATCTATCAATTCAAAGTTTCAATGAAGGAGATAGCCCCCGGGGATCTCTGGCTTCAGTTTGGTGTCTCTGGCTGCTGGCCCTGTGAGTTCAACAGCAATGAGAATGAAAATATTTGCTCTTTACTTGTAAACTAAGATGGGAAGTGATTCCCCTCAACCCTTCTGGAAGAACCATCAAAATCAGATGGGCCATCAAGGAACATCACAATACAAAGGATTGGTTAATGGCCCTATTGCACCTTGGAAATGCTACATGCAAGGAAGCTCCTCCTACAGACTTTGAGGATGAATGAACAAAATAAAACAAAGACACAGGAAAATGTTCAAAGTTATAAAGCAAAACTTACATATTGCTTTCTAGCATGGAATACAGACATTACAAATAAGATTAATGTGTGCAGCAATTTACAAACATTCTGTAGAGTCTGAACACAGAGTAAATTCTTATAACACTAGTACCTGGTTTGAGCAACACTAAAACATAAGTGAACTGGTCTCGCCCCTAGCTGTGAGTTCGTTAGTTCTTAGCTAATGCCTGCAGCCTTGGCAAGAGCTGGCATCTGGTCTGCCAGCATTTCAAGGGGTTTTGTATGTAGATTGGATCTGAGTTAGGAGTAACACTCAAGTTATAAGAACAGGAGTACTTGTGGCACCTTAGAAACTAACAAATTTATTAGAGCATAAGCTTTCATGGGCCACAGCCCACTTCATCGGATGCATAGAATGGAACATATAGTAAAATATATATAATATATATATACACACACATACAGATAAGTTGGAAGTTACCATACAAACTGTGAGAGGCTAATTAGTTAAGATGAGCCATTATCAGCAGGAGAAAAAAACTTTTGTAGTGATAATCAAGATGGCCCATCTAGACAGTTGACAAGAAGGTGTGAGGATACTTAACTTAAGGAAATAGATTCAATATGTGTAATGACCCAGCCATTCCCAGTCTCCATTCAAACCCAAGTCAATGGTATCTAGTTTGCACACCAATTCAAGCTCAGCAGTCTGTCCTTGAAGCCTTTCTGTTGCAAAACTGCCACCCTTAAATCTTTTACTGAGTGGCCAGAGAGGTTGAAGTGTTCTCCCACCGGCCTTTGAATGCTACGATTCCTGATGTCAGATCTGTGTCCATTTATTCTTCCGCACAGAGACTGTCTAGCCTGGCCAATGAACATGGCAGAGGGGCATCGCCGGCACACGACGGCGTACAGCACACTGGCAGATGTGCAGGTGAACAAGCCCCTGACGGCGTGGGTAACGTGACTAGGTCCTATGACGGCGTCACCCGAATAAACATGTGGACAGAGTTGGCATTGGGCCCCACTGCAAGGACAGGCCCCCAGGCCAGTGTTTTGGTTGTGTGGCGCACAGCCGGCGGTGAGCATTTGCTTCAGGCTGGGGGGCTGTCTGCAAGCGAGGACCGGTCCGCCCCCCAAGACCTGCGAGAGTGGGGGATCGTTCTTCAGGATAGGTTGTAAATCCCTGATGATGCACTGGAGAGGCTCCAGTTGGGGGCCAAAGGTGACAGCCAGCGGTGCTGTCAAGGTTCCTCTCCCACTCTGAACTCTAGGGTACAGATGTGGGGACCTGCATGAAAACCTCCTAAGCTTATTTTTACCATCTTAGGTTAAAACTTCTCCAAGGTACAAATTAATTTTATCCTTTGTCCTTGGAATATCCACTGCCACCACCAAACTCTAACTGGCTGTACTGGGAAACGTAGTTTGGACACGTCTTTCCCCCCCAAAATCCTCCCAACCCTTGCACCCCACTTCCTGGGAAAGGTTTGGTAAAAATCCTCACCAATTTGCATAGGTGACCACAGACCCAAACCGTTGGATCTGAGAACAATGAAAAAGCATTCAGTTTTCTTACAAGAAGACTTTTAATAGAAATAGAAGTAAAGGAATCACCCCTATAAAATCAGGATGGTAGATACCTTACAGGGCCATTAGATTCAAAACATAGAGAATCCCTCTAGGCAAAACTTTAAGTTACAAAAAAGACACACAGACAGAAATAGTCATTCTATTCAGCGCAATTCTTTTCTCAGCCATTTAAAGAAATCATAATCTAACACATACCTAGCTAGATTACTTATTAAAAGGTCTAAGACTCCATTCCTGGTCTATCCCCGGCAAAAGCAGCATATAGACAGACACAGACCCTTTGTTTCTCTCCCTCCTCCCAGCTTTTGAAAGTATCTTGTCTCCTCATTGGTCATTTTGGTCAGGTGCCAGCGAGGTTACCTTTAGCTTCTTAACCCTTTACAGGTGAAAGGGTTTTTCCTCTGGCCAGGAGGGATTTTAAAGGGGTTTACCCTTCCCTTTATATTTATGACAGGCGCCCTGCCATTTTCCCTGCTTGGCCTGCCCTCCAGTAGGCAACCTCTGGGCACTCCCCTGGCCCTGCCAATCTTCCTCTTCTGGCTTCCGATGAAGTGGGCTGTGGCCCATGAAAGCTTATACTCTAATAAATTTGTTAGCCTCTAAGGTGCCACAAGTACTCCTGTTCTTTTTGCGGATACAGACTAATAGGGCTGCTACTCTGAAACCTGACTCAAGTTATAACTTGAGTTAACTTTGCAATGAAGACAAATGAAGACTTTGCAATGAAGACTGTCATGCCCTGTCTTACTCTCAGTCACTCACTTCCCGTGTTCCTTGCATTTTCACATTCCTCCCCCATAAGAGTCCCATCTCTTTCTCTGCTCTTCCATTGAGGTCCCCATCTGTCTCTCTCTCAGGTTTCCCTTCCCTCGAGGTCCCTCTTCCATTTATTGAGCTTTTCCCTTTCCTCTTCTCCCCCCCCCCCCCTTCCCTTAGAAGCATTGGTGCTGGAGGTAGGACAGTGCTGTGCTTCCCTTCCCGTGCACCTGTGCTTCACCTGCCCTTTCCACCCTGCCACTCTAGGCTGGGAGGAGGTTGAGCCAACTCTTCCTCTTCCCTCTGCCTGCCGATGAACGGGCATCTTAATGAGCTGCCCTCAGTCCTCTTTGGCTGGATGTCATGAAACCAGTTCTGAGAAGGGGCCCACACAGCTGCAGGCTGATAGGGAGTTCACGTAACCTCTTGTATAGCAGTTAGAACTGCAGGCAGCTTTCCCCATTGCTGCACATAAGTTTGGGTTCAGCCTCCCAAAAGATGGGGGACCCACAGTCTTAGTGTGAGTGGTCTAGAGTTCCTCTTAGACTTCATTATGGGGCTAATCAGTAATTTATTATTTCTTTGAGAATTGGGGATAGTCAAATAGCCCCAGTTCTAACGGTGGAAAACCTTGGTGTACTGTTTGTCTCCATTCTGTCTCTTATGATCCATGCTAATGTGATTATTGGACAGTTATAACTCTAACGTGGGAAATGTCAAGAGATTTGAAAGCGCTGATCTCTGCTTTTTATTTATTTATTTTTAAATTTGGATTATGGTAAATCTTTCTTTGAATGACCAGTTTTGAAGTGTGATAATGGGCAGATAAGTAACGGTATTAAAACGGCACCTTCATGCATAGCATGTCTGCTCCTAGACTTTTGGTGTCAGATCTGTTTACTGACAAAATTAAATTTTTATTATGTTTCACACTGGGGTGAAATGCCTCTGTGTGCAGAGAGCCAACACAAGGCCAGTGCAACAATCAAGTCCCATATAAGTCTTATTTGGAGGGCTATTGTAGCCATTATAGCTATGGCAGTGCAAGCTAGATTGCAATTCGCCTTGCACATCCATCAGCAAAATCGTCAGTTGAGTTCTGATTCTAGAATCTTTACTACAGTTGAGGGTGGGTGGACTCGGAAGAGGTAGAAACAGCACTGCTTGATTTTTCTCAGTGCTGATTTGAGTTTGAAGACCTAGCAGTTGGGAAAATTGCTAGCTATCTTGTGGGCTGAGCACAGCTGATCTGTATGGATATTGAGAGGTAATGTGGAACCCCATTATATTGTCAGTCATTTCTCAGAGTGCAACCCAAATTGTGCAAAATGTTGTGGGCTGTTGTCGTCTTACTGTTAGTCCAAGCTACACCAGCACATTCCTACTGACACTTTATCTAGCCTAGACACTGGATCCTTTGTAAAGGTTCCTAGCAAACCAAACATTTATTTGTATCTATTTTTCATTTTAACTTTATTTTTTATTAATGTACCTAACAAGGTGTCCCTGAGCACATCTAAATATAAACAGTACAGGTGTCATATTCCACTATTATGTATACGTCTATCTGAGCAGAAGGGTTAACCCACAGATTAGGAAGACAAAATGGTGTGGGATGGGGAAGAGTAAATGTTTAGTCTTCCAGTACATTCTCCTCTCTGACCTTCTCCAACAATTCCATTGCCACACTCACATTCCAAAATAAGATAGTGCTTACCAAATAAATGAGGGCCTCCAGGAACACACTGATTCAAAGTTCTCATGTAACTGATGCTGGGTGGGAATGTGGGTTTTAAAGAAATCGTTTGCCTCTGCTGTCTCCTCTCACTTTTTTGTTTTGCTTTCATGTTATCAGCTAGTGGTCCATCCCTCTGCAGTGCTCTAAGATCTGGTTTCAAATAGTATTTTGTCTTTTTGATAGCACTTTTGAAAACGAGACACAGAAAAGGATCCATAGAGCTCTGCTGTAGGGTGTCTGTATTTCTCTGCATTCACACCCTCTCCAGCAATTTTTTCTACACTTTTTCAGGCAATAATTTGAAGGGTTGTGAAGGTTCCTTTCTTCTTGAAACTTTTAACAAGAATGTATCTGACCGCTAAACTACTTTTCAGTGGGAGGGTTAATTTAGATTGTATAAGACTTGATGTTCATTTACACTAAGGCCCTTTTGCATGTCACTTAAATTGGGAGTAAATGTAGAGTTTGTAAAGTGAGCTTACTTTATCCTGTTGTAAGGCCCCTTTATTCTGCCAAAATGGGGTAAAGAGAATATAGTGTCAATGAGAATCAGGTCCATAGTGTTTTTTTTGTTTTATTTTAACCTTGCTCAGAATTCTATGGATTTTTAATTTGATTTTTGTTGTTTGTGGGAAAATGTTCGGCTCTTGTAATTTGCACTCAAGGAGACACCAGCTCTGCACAGCTACTTAGGGTTGCCAACTTTCTACTTGCACAAAACCGAACACCCTTGCCCCGCCTGCCCCTCCTTGAGGACCCACCCATACCCCATCCCTTCTCAAAGGCTCTGCCCCTACCCATTCCATCCCCCCTCCCCCTGTCACTTGCTGTCCCCACATTCCCTCACTCATTTTCAGGGGGCTGGGGTGCAGGAGGGGGTGAGGGCTCCAGCTGGGGGTGTGGGCTCTGGGTTGGGGACAGGGATGAGAAGTTTGGGATGCATGAGGGGGCTCTGAGCTGGGGAGTGGAGCCAAGGGGTTCAGAGTATGGGAGGGGGCTCCGGGCTGAGGCAGGGGGTTGGGGTGTGGGAGGAGGTACAGGCTCTGGGCTGGGGGTGCGGGTTCCAGGGTGAGGCTGAAAATGAGGGGTTCAGAGTGTGGGAGGGGGTTCTGGGCTGGGGCAGGGGGATGGGGGGCAGAAGGGGTGAGGTCTCTGGCTGGGGGTGCGAGCTCTGATGTGGGGCCGGGGATGAGGGGTTTAGGGTGTAGGAGGGTGCTCTGGGCTGGGACCGAGGGGTTTAGAGGGCGGGAGGGGGATTTGGGCTGGGGCAGGGGGTTGGGGTACAAAGTGGGGTGAGGGCTTCGGCTAGGGCTGCAGGCTCTGGGATGGGGTTCGGGATGAGTGGTTTGGTGCTCCGGGCTGGGACTGAGGGGTTCGGAGGGTGGGAGGGTGATCGGGGCTGGGGAAGGGGGTTGGGGCATGAGCTGGGGGGCCTCAGGGGTGCAGGTTTTGGGCGGCACTTACCTCAAGCAGCTCCCGGAAGCAGTGGCATGTCCCCCACTCCAGCTCCTACGTGGAGGCGCGGCACTGGACAGACGGCTCTGTGCACTGCCCTGTCTTTAGGCGCTGTCACTGCAGCTCCCATTGGCGGCAGTTTCCGGCCAATGGGAACTGCAGGGACAGCACTTGGGGTGGGAGCAGCATGCAGAGCCCATTGCCTGCCCCTACGCATAGGAGCCAGAGGGGGGACATGCTGGCTGCTTCCCGGGAGCCATGTAGCGCAGAGGCTAGCAGGGAGCTTGCCAGCACTGCTGCATGGTGCCGCCAACTGGACAGTCAACGTGACCGGAGCCACCGGGATCCTTTTTTGACCGGGTGTTCTGGTTGAAAACCAGATACTTGGTCACCCTACAACTACTGTGTATGGTACTCACTATGGTAGCAGGACGGCACCTTTCCCAATACAGCCAATATATGGGGGGAGATAAGTGGGGACTTGGGGAGTCTTTAGCCCATCAAAAAATGTGCAGATTGTATTCATAGAAGTTTATCTCGTTGTATAAAAATAGACAATCTTAATCATGGTACAAAATTACTCATGAAAATAATAAACAGCTGTTATTTTATTATTTTTAACTGTAGCACCCTCAAATAAAGTCGTCTGTGCCCCTGCAGTAAGGTTACTAAATGCTTCATTGTAGGAAAGGATAACTGTTTTTCTCTGTAGTTTTGTCCTAGGGTAGCTGAGGCAGAACTATAATTCTGCCCTCATACAGTGAGGTGCTGGGCACTCCTTTCTGTATTGATGATCTTCTGCGTATTCAGAAAAAAAGAGCAAACAGACAAAGCCAAAGCATTTAAAAAATAATCCAAATTAAAATGTCATCTCATCATATCAATTTATTCATATCAATTTTGTTTGCAGGTTACTCGGGTTTGAGAAGGTGGCTCATGCACTTCTGGTGAGAGTTGGACAATAGGACTGCCTCCCTATTTTCTCACAGATAAAGCAGTGTACACACATGGGAGACATGAGGGCAAGGGGGGCAGAGTGTCCATGCTGTGGAGGTGTATGTCTCATGGGGAATGAGTACTGTATGAGTCCAAGGACAGTTCATTGAGCAAAGAGTTGTCTCTACTATGGGGGAGCCTTAGGAAGGTAGGGCATGAAGGAAAGTGAGCCACCAGCGGCATCCCCACCCCAATCCTTCCCTCTCTGGAGGGGAGGAGAGAAGAAAGAGGCCACTGGCAGCCTTCCTTCAAAGCTCTCCTGCCGACAGTAGAATTTTTTTGTCATCAGGAGAGTCGGCAAACAGTGGCTACACTGCGCTCCTTTTAGCGGCACGGCTGTAGTGAGACAGCTGTGTCACTAAAAGCTGTGTAGAACAGACATAGCCAAATATTGCACTGGAGCAGACCTCATGTGGATCTTGTTCAGTCAGGTGTTTTAACTTAGTTCATGTCTTAATTTCTTTCAGACTTGCATCTAGCTCATTTCTTCTTTAATAATCCTTTAAAATGTTGAGCAGAAATTGTTACTCAAATGAATATTTGTAGACAAAGGTGAATGTCTTGTCATTTTCATAACTCATATATCACCTCCACACCTGAACAAAGCCCTGAGCGAGATGCTCAACTGTCCAAATACATTTTGTAAAAATACTTTGTCCAAAGTTTGTATTTGCAGTTTAAGTGCAATAGTTTCTATGTGAAACAAGCAGTGATGGGGTTTTCTTTGCAAATGGGACTCTAGGCCTTACATTAACTTATTCAGAGGAACTGAATTTTTGTTCTTAAATCTGTTTGCCATTTTTAGGGGTGCGTTGGGTACACCTCCAGGACATCTCTTCAGATGTTACGTTCTGTGTTCTGTAGGTGCACACAACAATTTTATGGCAAATCCTTTCACTGTTTCGGATAATAGACTTCGTATGTAGATTTTTAAATACAAAAATATGTGCCTTATGGCACGTAGGGAGATTTGTTAAGTTTTAGATCTTTTAATGTGCCCCCTGAAAAACAGTTTAAAACCAAGGTGCCTTTGTGCATTCAGTGACAGGCATTTTAAAGTAGGCTTCTTAACCACACTGAGTCTTAATGAGCACATTCTGTTCCTAAAGGAGCATTCACAAAGTAGTTGGACCCAGATCCTCAGAGGTACTTAAACTCCTAACTTCCATTGATTTCAGTGTAAGTTAGGAGCCTAAATACCTTTTGAGAAACTGGGCCTTAATCCTTAGAACCAATCTACCTTTGGAGGAGTTCCATAAGTCTACCACCTAGAGTGTTTTAAGATGAGGTTTTCAAAGGCACTGAAGGGAGTTAGACACCCAACTGCCATTGCCTTTCTATGTGGGGTCAAATGTGTAACTCCTTTAGCCACCTTTGCAAATCCCAGCCTCAGTCTATTTAGAAAACAGATAGCTGTGGTGTTCAGCTTCAGAGCAAATAAAAGATCACATCACATAAAAAAATGGTATTAATTTCCCCCTTATTGGCAGCCTCATCAGAAAGAGAAAGGACTGAATGATCAGGAAGGCTGAACTACCATCTCCCTTCTAAATGGTGGAAGGGCTACTTCTGGTGGTGGTTGAGGCAAATTGGCTGGGAAATCTGCATTGCTACTGCCCATGCTTTGCTTGTTCTGTGGATAAACAGGTGACTATAGTCTCTTGCTGTCAATCTGGCACCTTTTATGAGCATTAAATTTGCATGAAGATTTTTAAAAGGAGAAGGGGGAAAAGATCAGTGTCCCACTCGTCATCAAAGTGGTGCACAGATACCACCTCCTCTCATTTCATGTCATTTGTCAAATTATAGAAATGTGCTGGAGGGGACCATGAGAAGTCATCAAGTCCAGCCCCCTGTGCTGAGGCCCAAGTAAATTTAGACATCTCTGACAGGTACTTCTCTCACCTGCTCTTAAAAACCTCCAATGATGGGGATTCCACAACCTCCCTTGGAAGCCTATTCCAGAGCTTACCTACACTTGTAGTTAGAAAGTTTTATTTATGTATGTCTTGATTCATTTTCAGTTTGCAAATGAAAGGTCCTATCCAACAGCTCTTACACACATAAATAGTAGTTGTTTGCAGAAGAAAAATTAAGGGATGGGGAAAGTTTAACTCTTGCACTTTGGGATTTTTTTTAAATAAAGAAAAATGGTACAGAGAAGGTTGCTTTAAAACTAAAACAGCCTGAGTATAAATACTATTAAATGGTACAGTTTTACAGATGTGGTCATATATACGTCATCTGGCTACCATATTGTATTTGAGCATCTCACAATCTTTAATGTATTTTTCCTCTCAGCACCTCTGTGAGATAGGAAAGTAATATTATCCCCATTTTACAGAAGGGGAACTGATGCAGGGGGGAGAGAGAGAGAGACCACTTGACTTGCCCAAGGTTACACAGAAAATCTGTGGCAGGGAATTGAACTGAGATCTCTCAAGTTAGTGCCCTAACCACTGGGCCAACCTTCCTCTCGGACTAGCTCACAGGTAGTCAATTATTTTTTCTCAACGTCCAAATTTCTTGGTCAAGGTCCAGACTCCAGAGGAAAATAATAATAAAAAAAAAACCCAAAAAAAAACAAACCCAAAACCCCCCCACCACAAGTAAATAATAAGATTTGTGAGTCCATTCAAAAGTGTCTGGCAGTCCTGATTTGGCCTGCAGTCCGCCTGTTGACTACCCCTAGTGTAGCTGTTGATTTCAGTTGGAGTAGAGTTAGGCCCATGGTTGGTATTGGTGTCTTGTCTAATTTAGTGATCGCATTAAACTATACTAAAAAATGAGATGTTTCTTTTTTATCACTGTGTTAAATGTAATCTTTTTTTTCCAATCTTCTGGGAAAAGAAGAAAATCAACTAATAAAATTTCATCCTTATATAGCACTTCTTGTATTTTCAGAACTCTCTATAAACATTACCATTTTTTAAAATTAATGCCATTAATACTATTCATATTTGTTTAAATGTTCATGTAAGCTGAAATTCATTCTCAAGGAGGAAAAACTCAGGGGAACAACAACTGGCACAATAATATTTTTTTCTCCAAGTAAAAGGAATAATTGCGGGACAAAGTGTTAGCACTTGAATATAGGAGTTGAACTGGAAACTGCTGTCCAGTATAGCAGACAGCCTTCCGGGTCTGCGTGCAGCCTCAGTGCTGTCATTGCATGTTGACAGTGGCAGTTCTTTCTCCTAATGCCAGTGGCAGGGGTACGGGTTATTAAAGGATATCCCTGCAGTCCCTTAGATGTCTGAAGGCTACTCCAGGAAGAAAGTTCATCTTGTTGCTATTTAGTTTGCGCTAGAATGTGCTAGATGCTTTCCAAACAATAAAGAAGAGTCCAGGTCCTGAAGAGCTTACAAGCTCTGATCTGCCAGTCACTTGGTCTTGACCAAAATATGCACACAGCAGCTATCGCATGTTGACAGTTTTTTCAGTCCCTTTCCAGAAATGCCCTGCGCTGTGAAATGAGGCTCCAATCCTGTGAGGTGATGAGTGCCTCCAGCTCCCATGGACTTCACAGGAAGCATTCAGCATCTCCCAGAATTGGTCCTGTATAGCCCAAACCACCTCTTTTTGGAGTCAATAGAAAGACTCTCAATTAGGGTGACCAGATGTCCCACTTTTATAGGGACAGTCCTGATTTTGGGGGCCTTTTCTTCTATAGGCACCTATTAATCCCCTCCCCCCGTCCCAATTTTTTACATTTGCTATCTGGTCACCCTACTCCCAATGCCTTGCTCATGCAAAACCTTCTGCATGTGCTGTCTGTGCATCTGCGTTGTTCCACTGAACCCAATGGAACTATTCACGTGCTTCAATGCTTTGCTCGGTCAAGGCCATAAAGAATACTCTCTCCCTCTGTCTCTCTCTCTCTCTCTCTCTCAGCCCCATTAGGCTTCTTTTCTAATCTTTCCTATCCTTATTTTATTCTAAGCAACATTTTACGTATTAATTTTTTGTCTGTTGGCATTTTTCTGTTTTTCCCCTTCATTTATCCCTGATGTGTGAAAGGGTATGTGACATGGTTAATTTCTGTATGGAGTGTTGTAGCGGTGCTGGTCCTAGGATATTAGAGAGCCCTCCCCCACTGTGGAGGAAAGTATTGTTGACCTGACCCCATCCCTCTCTGTGACAAGATCTACGCACTATATGCAGCATAGGCAAGAGCGGTAACGCAAGAGGCCTACAGGCCCTGCATCCTGTAAGACTTCACTTAAACTAAGAGCATTTGCATATGCTGGGCCTGTGGTATTTTGACCCAGATAACAAACTAGGCCAACCTCTAGCCTAGCTCAAGTCCCTAGCTGTCCATTATATGCAACCCCCCCAACCGAAACCTGCAAAAGCCCCTAGACAAAACGTTGCCACAAGCAAACCACAGATCTTGATAATAACAAAGTGCGTCTGCACAGTGCTAATTATGATACTGTTTACTTTGCCTCCTTATAGGCTTTATTAACAATGCTTGAGTGATTAAAAAAAAAATTAAGGAAATGTATCATTTGACTTGAATGAAAAAAAACTATACAATATTGGTATTCTAGAGGCAGGACAGAGAGAGACCAGGGTGGCACCTGCATGTGACCATCTCTGTCTCCTTCTCCCTGCATGTTTGTATTCAAATAAAAGGACCTCAGACTGTTTGAACCAAACAGATGGTGTGACTCGTTTTCTACAACACCCACCATGGTTAATTTCTGATTTTTGTTGTTGTTGTAAGTGCAATTATTTTTTTTCTCCACCAGATTTTTTTCTTAATGGAAAAAAGATGCTTTGAAACAACCCATACAACTGTTCTTCAAACACCTGAATTAATTCTAGAGTTCTAGAGGCTAAACCTTTTTGCTATGCAGTTCAGCAGGGACCATGACTTCACTTTGATGTGCTTACTAAAATACTGAAAGATGGAGAGAGAGAGAGCAAGAAATTCTGACTATGATTACTGAAAGTTTGCAATACTTTAGCTACAGCACAACATTTATTATTCGCTATATTTTTCCTCATAATAATTCCTTTATGATTGTGACACGAGAGAGGACAGTTCTGAATATAAAATAAAGGCATTGTTATAACTTGGCTTGGCAGAATTAATATTTTTTTTATAATTTCAACAGATAACATCAATGTTTATGTTTAAGCAATTTTTAGATTTTTGTCAAATTTTCAGTTTTACAATTAGGAGGTTACGCATTTTTTTTCTATTTTTATCTATGTGAATTTTAACAATTATGGGAAATTATGGAGGAGTCAGACAATGGGGGTGTCAGACAGTAATTGTCAGCATCCCATTAAAGTATACAAAGCAGATGTCCTTAAATGAAACTCTAAGTTCTCAAGCAGCATTTTTCTTACTTTATCTGTAAATTTCAATTATTATTGATGGAAATATTTTTTCATTGGTTAGTGTGTGTGTACGGTTAAATTGACATTTACTGATGGAAATCTAATCCTTCCAAGCCTACTTATAGCCGAGAAGGGAATGTAATGTCTCTGGAAACCAAAAGACAAAAACATAGCATGTATATGAAAAAGAGTGTGTTATTGCTGAATGCAATATAAGAAAAGCGGAAAAGATAAAATACATGTATATCAAAATAAAAAACAGTGGTTGACAAGCTAAATTGCATGCTGTATAAAAAAATCTTTTGTCATGTATTATTAATAAGAATAATACTTAAATACTTTTATAGCACTTGGCTTTCAACACACTTTGCAAAGGAAGATAAATATCATTGTGACCACATTATCATCTTGGGGGGAAAAAAGCCAAAGCCATAACTGAATTTTAAAAACAAAAAGGAAAAGGCATGGCACACAATATCTGAATAATAAATTATTATGAGAGAAGATGGAAAAAAATCAACTAAATATCCTTTATTTTAAAAGAAAAAATCCCATGTAATAATTAAATGTTTAAAGCCACTGAACTCCAGGTTTCACTACACTAGGCACAAAGAACCAATTGGAAAAAAAAAAAAAATGTGAGGACTCAATCTTGCTTGACTGGCTGGTATGACACAACTTTTGTATTCTAAACAACCCCCCTAAGAGTCATGATACTTGCTATATATGTGGTGTTGGTGTAGACGTGTCTGTCCCAGGATATTAGAAAGACAAGGTGGGTGAGATAATATCTTACTGGACCAGCATCTCTCTTGGTGAGAGAGACAAGCTTTCGAGCTTACACAGAGCTCTTCTTCAGGTCTGGGGAACGTTCTCAGAGTTCTTGTCATGGTATTTTTCATGGATGTCATGGCTGTGACAAACATACAGCCTTGGGCATGATACCAGAACTGGATCTGAATGGGCAGACCTCATTGTAGGACAGGGGACATGATTTCCATTTTACAGATCAGGAAACTGAGGACCAGAGGTAAAGCTGACTTGCCCAAGGTGAAGCAGAGAATCAGCAGCAAAGCTGGGAATAGAACATATGTCTCCTGATTACCTCTATCTGGTACCCTATCCATTAGAACACACAAAGGGAGGAGGACATAGAGAAAACTTCTAAATTAATTTTGGTATAACCATATTGGAAGCAATGTACATATTGGTTCAAATGAAAATGTTGTCCAGAACAGCCTATTCTGTCAGGGTGCTTTTTATTACCATGTCATGTAAAGCTTGAATCAGGGTAGCAGAGCAAACCATGTAAATGTCTGAAATTCCATTTAGCAAAATGGGGAAAGACTTATTGTAGATAGTTGATGTTTAGACTATGCTCTGTGATTGTAACATCTGTAAAATTTGAAATTGCACTTGTCTGTTTTAATATTAAATCTGCCTACTTCTCTTTTTTTCTTTATGCTGTCTTAAAGGATAACTTTCAATTGTCACCTTTAAATGCAAGGAGTTTACTGGCCTAGACTGCTCAGGCTTCAGTTTCTAATTTAAAAAATATTCTTGTTCTGCAGAGATTTCAAGCTGTCTGAACAGCATTTGCTTTTTAATGATTGGATTATCAAAGTGGATTTGCTTTCTTTTTTGCCTTAACACAAGCTACATTTTAATATATTTATTTAATACATTTTAATATACCCACCTTCTAGAATTGTTTGTTTGTATAGGAAATGAAAGGATCCAGACAAATATGATGAGCATGCTGGTCTAACCCTTGCGGCTAGTTCAAAATAAAAAGACTTGAAATATTTTTTTATTTGTATCTTAACTTTTGTTTTCACTCAGTCTTTCTCATATATTCTTGCCTTGGAACATGTTTATAACTTGAGGGATGGTATCTAAATTGTCTGATGGGAATGCTTCAGAATTAAAATAGATTTATTTTGCGGGGGAGAAAACAAATGATGTAATCAGGGAAATACATACAGGTGTTAGTTATCTTGCAGTTCCTGTTCAGGCAAAACTTAGGTTGAATTTAAATATTGCCTTAATTAGCACTGCAGGATTGGGCCTATAGTATATCAGGAGTACTTGTGGCACCTTAGAGACTAACCAATTTATTTGAGCATAAGCTTTCGTGAGCTACAGCTCACTTCATCGGATGCATACTGTGGAAAGTGTAGAAGATCTTTTTATACACACAAAGCATGGAAAAAATGGGTGTTTACCACTACAAAAGGTTCTCTCTCCCCCCACCCCACTCTCCTGCTGGTAATAGCTTATCTAAAGTGATCACTCTCCTTACAATGTGTATGATAATCAAGTTGGGCCATTTCCAATCACTCTCCTTACAATGTGTATGATTGGAAATGGCCCAACTTGATTATCATACACATTGTAAGGAGAGTGATCACTTTAGATAAGCTATTACCAGCAGGAGAGTGGGGTGGGGGGAGAGAGAACCTTTTGTAGTGGTAAACACCCATTTTTTCCATGCTTTGTGTGTAAACACCCATTTTTTTTCATGCTTTGTTTGTATAAAAAGATCATCTACACTTTCCACAGTATGCATCTGATGAAGTGAGCTGTAGCTCACGAAAGCTTATGCTCAAATTAGTCAAATTGCTCTAAGGTGCCACAAGTACTCCTTTTCTTTTTGCAAATACAGACTAACACAGCTGTTACTCTGAAACTTATAGTGTATCACTGCTCTTTGCTTTAAAAGAAGTTATACTTTCATCTTGACCTAGGTAAGTTTTTTGTTTAAATAGGTTAAAGGTCAATGAATAGTAAATCTTTGCCCTCCTATATCATCATTTTTTCTTCTGAGGCTCTCGCAGCGCTTCACTAACATTAATTAAGCTACACAGTAACCCCGTTCTGAGCTGCTCTGGTGAATAAGTATGAAATAGATGACTGAACCAATCTGGTGTGTGACCTTGGGCGAATCATATAAGCTATGAACCAGAAATAGGATCCAAGACTCCTGCCTCCCTGACTGTGTGCTGACCACGTGGTAACATGCCCATTCAAACTTCTGTACTATAGATGTTCCAATAATCTACTGGCTTTACCAACTCTATCTACCTGCTCTGTATAAATTCCACAGCTAGGTAAAGTCCATAGAGACAAATAGCAATAGTTAAATGTTCTTGTTGTAGTGTTTGGGGTTTTATTTTAAATGAACCTCATTATTGGTTAAGCAGCATTAATGTGTTCCATATCAGCATTCCCAATATCACTAGAAACATCGTATGAAGCATTATAGACAAGGACAGAAAAATGTGTATAAGCCAGTGCAATATGCTTAATACCAAGGGGTCAAACCTGCCTCACCAACTAATAGGACTTGTCCAGATGAAGTAAATGACTCATGTCAGGCAAATAGAATTCGACCCTGGATTTATATCTAGTATCTGCATGTTTTCTATCAGTTAATGTGGCATTGCCCAATATTCTTTGCTGCAGTAGTAACACGTTGTGTGTGTTGGCAGGGGGAAGTCTGTCAGAAGAACATCCTCATCCTCCAGAGCCACCTGCCCTCCAGTAGGATCTTGCTGAGGAGCAGAGGAAGATTGACACTAGCTAGCACTGAGTGTAGATATCTTTTAGTGATCTATCCGCCAGTTCATTCCAGGTTTGAGAAGGAATACTAGGAACTGGTTGCTCTAGCTACCCATACGTCTCTAGGCGCATGGCCTCCATCACTGTAGTAACTAATCTAAGTACCACATGTTAAAAGCAAAGGAGACCTGGGATCAAGATTGAAACCACAAAGCAGAGATTTCAACACCATAGACTCCTCACTATTTTAGGTCAAGAGGACCGTTTAGTAAATTATACCTATCCTGTAAGAATTGGCAGATACTGACCTATTTGGTCATCTGTGCCAGAAATAAGTGAAATCAGAAATGCTAAAGGCAGCAGAAGGCCATATATTCCACCAAGGCCTAACCTTATATGAAACTGAAGAAAATGTGAAAGGTCGATCTTACTCAGAATGTAATAAAATAAATATGACCACATAAATAGTTAAAATCACCAGGGCCAAGTGGTGTTGGGAAGAAGTTCCATTTGGTATAAATCATACACATGTCAACTCAAAAACATGTAGCGACCTTGTTAAAATGCCTTGTCAAAAGCCTTAGTAATTGCATTGCGTGCTGGATGATGATCATTCTGGGGTAGTGTCTTCCTATGAAGTTTCAGTCTCCATGGCTATAGCACTAAATGTGCTTGGACTTTATTTTGTTACCTATAGCAATGCAATAGAAAATGAACAAAATAAAAGCTAATGTTTTAAAGTACGATTAAACATTCAATCTTTTAAAATAATCAGGTTTCAGAATAGCAGCCATGTTAGTCTGTATCCGCAAAAAGAAAAGGAGGACCAATGAAGTGAAAATGCATCCGATGAAGTGAGCTGTAGCTCACAAAAGCTTATACTCCAATAAATTTGTTAGTCTCCAAGGTGCCACAAGTACTCCTTTTCTTTTATTTTTTAAACAATCAGTGAAACTAGCCTATTGGTGGTTTTTTTTGTTTTTTTTTTTAAATTAGGCTTACCCAGTTTTCCAGGAAGTGATATGATGTCAATATACTGGAGAGTAATTCCCCAAAGTTTAGAAAGCAGAGAGATTAAACCACAGCAGTGTTCTTATGTTTCTTCAGCCATGGAGCATGGTTTATGTGTAAATCGGGGCTGGTGGGACAACAGAAGAGGAGAGGCAGTAACTAGTGTTCCTATTATAGCATCTTTCATACAAAAGTCTTATTAACCACTTCATATTTGATTAGTCCATAGTACAAGCATTAAATGCAAACTACTGTATGTTGTAAAGCAGGGGTATGATAAAAGTAAATAGTTGTATGTTTTACCTGGGAGCTTTGGGGGGAAAGAGAACATGGAAAGTGGGAGGCTAACAAAATAGAATAGGAATGGTTTATTAGCTGGAAGGATTGAATGTGAGGCTGAGGAGGAGAGATGGAAATTGATTTGAAGAGAGTTGATCAAGTAGGTAAAGAAAGAAATAGAGGCTGTTCTAGGTGATGGAGGATTGTGGGGGAGAAAAATTTATTCTCCGCTGTCGATAGATGGGAGTAACAGCAGTCTGATATTGGAATCACATAGGGGACTGTATGAAGTTCCAACGATCGCATCTGCTTTCTCACCTCATAACATGTTAGGGACAGGGTCCAATACTGGAGCAGCAATGGTTGTTTAGGACCTAAGATGAATGGTGAGGTTGTATGTTCACAGCATAAACACAGAGGGAGACCATAATTTCCTTTTAATCCCTTGTATTGTGCTTTCCATGGTGCCTAGAAGTAATGATATGTAATGTCATCAGTATTGTACTTCCAAAAACTGCACCAGCTACTTAGCTTTGTGCACAATCATTATTAATGATTTATCTAGAAGTCTTTATATTGCATTTTGCAAAGTCATGTTAGATTTGGGTGCTTATAATATTTGAGCAGGGAGCACAGCCCTTTCAGTCAGTTTTATCTGCTTTCCTGATCATACTTGTAAACCAGGTGACTCATTTTTTTTATTTTCTTCTCTAAAAGAAACAATAATATATTTCTGTTTCCAAGGATAGAAAGAAATGACCAAGTAGTTTAATCCCCCAAATTAAATTGAAATGCTTTTCTTATTTTCATCTGTTTCTTCTTTCTTTAGTAAGAGCTGCAAAGGGGTCTGATTTTCATGGGGTCGTGCTCAGCATTTTTCTGAAAACCAGGCCTCTTTACAGTACTGTATCTCAAACTGGGTATCCAAAAATTGAGGTTCCCATAGTCACTGGACACTTATGGAAATGAGGGCTATATTTCCTGCCCTGGAGAGCATACAGTCTCTTGCATGTAGAAACGATAGAAAAAGTGAAGGCCAAAAACAGGAGGGAGGGTACGGGTTGAGGAAGAGCAATAGTTAGAGTAATACAGTCATGTGGGGAATAAGTTTAGGCTATTGCTCATTATAATAATTTCAGTTGAACAAAATTAATTATAATAAATACTCATCATATATCAACTTCCATTGATACAGTGGAGCAAGATTCCCAGGGGGAATATTCTAACAGTGGGAGCTCTCCTGCCTTTCTCTCCTCTCCTTACAAAGGAGGAAGGATGGTCAAGGTTCGGGATAGATAGTCAAGAGACTTGGAGTCTGTTCTGGCTCTGCCACAGAATCATTATATGACCTTGGCCAAGTCACTTAGGCCAATATTTTTAAGAGAAGCCTCTGATTTCAGGAGGCTCTGTTTTTGGGTGCAAAAGCTGAGCTATCTTGGCCTGGGCTTTCAGAACTGTTGATTGTTCACACCTCCGTTAGAAGTCATTGGGGGTTGTTGATGCTCAACATTGCTGAAAATCTGGCCCAAGGTATCCCAAGTTCAGCACCCAAACTCAGAAGCTGCTTGTCATAAATATAAAGGAAAGGGTAAACACCTTTAAATCCCTCCTGGCCAGAGGAAAAACCCTTTCACCCGTAAAGGGTTAAGAAGCTAAGGTAACCTCGCTGGCACCTGACCAAAATGACCAATGAGGAGACAAGATACTTTCAAAAGCTGGAGGGGGGGAAACAAAGGCTTCTCTCCGTCTGTGTTGTCTTTTTCCAGGACCAGAGCAGGAATGTAGGTCAGAACTCCTGTAAAGGGTTAATAAGCAATCTAGTTAGTTATGCGTTAGATTCTGTTTTGTTTAAATGGCTGATAAAATAGGTTGTGCTGAATGGAATGTATATTCATGTTTTTGTGTCTTTTTGTAACTTAAGGTTTTGCCTAGAGGGATTCTCTATGTTTTGAATCTGATTACCCTGTAAGGTATTTACCATCCTGATTTTACAGAGGTGATTCTTTTACTTTTTCTTTAATTAAAATTCTTCTTTTAAGAACCTGATTGCTTTTTCATTGTTCTTAAGATCCAAGGGTTTGGGTCTGTGTTCACCTATGCAAATTGGTGAGGATTTTTATCAAGCCTTCCCCAGGAAAGGGGGTGTAGGGCTTGGGGGGATATTTTGGGGGAAGATGTCTCCAAGTGGGCTCTTTCCCTGTTTTTTGTTAGACGCTTGGTGGTGGCAGCAATAAGGTCCAGGGACAAAAGGTAAAATAGTTTGTACCTTGGGGAAGTTTTGACCTAAGTTGGTAAAAATAAGCTTAGGGGGTTTTTCATGCAGGTCCCCACATCCATACATATCTGTATCTGTACCCCACATCTGTCCCCACATCTGTAAGAGTTCAGAGTGGGGAAGGAACCTTGACACTGCTTTTGAAAAATGTGGTCTTAACTTTCTGTGCCTCAGTATCGCAATGTGTAAAATGAAGGTGATAGTACTTCATACCTCCCAGGTGTGTTGTGATGCTAAATCATTTACTTTTCATCAATGTGTATGAGATCCTTGGGTGCAACATTCTATACATTTTATTTTATTAGTATTTTATTATAGTGGTTCTCAAACTAGGGCCACTGCTTGTTCAGGGAAAGCCTGGCGGGCCGGGCTGATTTGTTTACCTGCCGCGTTCGCAGGTTCGGCTGATCGCGGCTCCCACTGGCCGCGGTTTGTAACTCCAGGCCAATGGGGGCTGCAGGAAGGGCGGCCAGCACATCCCTCGGCCCGCGCCGCTTCCCACAGCCCCCATTGGCCTGGAGCGGCGAACCGTGGCCAGTCGGAGCCACGGTTGGCCAAACGTGCGTACACGGCAGGTAAACAAACTGGCCCGGCCCACCAGGGGCTTTCCCTGAACAAGCGGCGGCCCTAGTTTGAGAACCACTGTTTTATTATATTATATTTAAATTTGTTTAATCTTGTGTTTTCAAACATTTATAAAAGACTGACTCAGTGGTAATCGTCATTTTGTGAGGGTGGGGAAGAGGGTATGTAAGCTGTTTTTCCCCCCAAAATAAATGCAATAACATAAATACAGTAAATGTGTAACTGGGCAATAGTATCATGATCTGCTTGCCTTGGTCAACACAAGTCAGAGTCAAATAGTCCAGCCCTGGACATTTTGACAGTTGTCCACCTTGCCTTATATAATCTCACAGATCTAAGGCCTGGATGATGCAAGCCAACCTGGATGTATCATTTATCATACCAGACCTAAAAAAGAGCTCCGTGGAATGTGAAAGCTTGTCCCTTTCCCCAAGAGAAGTCAGTCCGATAAAATATATTACCTCACTCGCCTTGTCTACTCTGTATGTATCATCTCGACTTTCCCAGATTTGTTTTCATTTTGTAGGAGGCAAGGATGATTCAGTATCATCTCTCCTTACGACCTGAATTGCCTGTGATGCCTACAATAAATTGCCAACTGATAATGGCTAGGCAGGTGGCCAGCAGGGATTACTGATACCATTTTGTCTCTTGCTTATTTATATCCTTAAAAAGAATCAAACCTACAAATTATACACATAGCTAGTCTATGTTAGCCCTGGTGTATTTCTGTCACTGTCACCCAGTTCCTCCTCCCCTCTCTCCTTCCATTTTTGTTACAGCAGTTTATTGCATCTTGTTTTAAGCTAACTTGTCTTAAAATGATCTATATGTGTGGCCCCTGCTGCCTGTGCATTGAAATTGATGGGGGCCTGGCTGCATGTATTAAGCCGCAGAATTGATGCCCTTAGACTGTAAGGCCTATGAAGAAGGGGCTATCTCTTTCCTATGAGTTAGTATCGCACTAAGCGCAATTGTCTGGATCCTCTGGGTGCTATGGTAAAAATAATAATGATGTTTCAAGGCTTGCGTGAGCCTATTGAAAGTGTAGCTGAAATAAACTGTGCATGCTTGTGTAGAACTGAAAATATATCTTTCAAGCATATTTCAGTGTTGCCAACCTCAAAGATTCCAATATCCTGGAATGGAATATTTTTGGCTGAAAAATCACAAGGTTTTTAAAAAATAATAAAATTTGGTCTCTTTGCATTTCCCTTCTGGTTTATGAGCTTTTAAGATTAATGTTTTCAAGCTTTTCTCCAAAACCAGAAGAGCCAGAAACTTTCTTTAAATAAATAAAAATTGAGATTTTCCTGTCTTTGTATGACTCCAAAGGCTGGAGCTTTAAGGAAAACACTGAATATTGCAAAAAGAAAAGGAGGACTTGTGGCACCTTAGAGACTAACCAATTTATTTGAGCATAAGCTTTCGTGAGCTACAGCTCACTTCATCGGATGCATACTGTGGAAAGTGTAGAAGATCTTTTTATATACACACAAAGCATGAAAAAATACCTCCTCCCACCCCACTCTCCTGCTGGTAATAGCTTATCTAAAGTGATCACTCTACTTACAGTGTGTATGATAATGAAGGTGGGCCATTTCCAGCACAAATCCAGGGTTTAACAAGAACGTCTGGGGAGGGAGGGTAGGAAAAAACATGGGGAAATAGGTTACCTTGCATAATGACTTAGCCACTCCCAGTCTCTATTCAAGCCTAAGTTAATTGTATCAAATTTGCAAATGAATTCCAATTCAACAGTTTCTCACTGGAGTCTGGATTTGAAGTTTTTTTGTTGTAATATCACAACTTTCATGTCTGTAATCGCGTGACCAGAGAGATTGAAGTGTTCTCTGACTGGTTTATGAATGTTATAATTCTTGACATCTGATTTGTGTCCATTTATTCTTTTACGTAGAGACTGTCCAGTTTGACCAATGTACATGGCAGAGGGGCGTTGCTGGCACATGATGGCATATATCACATTGGTGGATGTGCAGGTGAACAAGCCTCTGATAGTGTGGCTGATGTTATTAGGCCCTGTAATGGTGTCCCCTGAATAGATACGTAGGCACAGTTGGCAACAGGCTTTGTTGCAAGGATAGGTTCCTGGGTTAGCGGTTCTGTTGTGTGGTATGTGGTTGCTGGTGAGTATTTTCTTCAGGTTGCGGGGCTGTCTGTAGGCAAGGACTGTCATGTGTCCCAAGATTTGTGCGAGTGTTGGGTCATCCTTCAGGATAGGTTGTAGATCCTTAATAATGCGTTGGAGGGGTTTTAGTTGGGGGCTGAAGGTGACGGCTAGTGGCATTCTGTTATTTTCTTTGTTAGGCCTGTCCTGTAGTAGGAGACTTCTGGGAACTCTTCTGGCTCTATCAATCTGTTTCTTCACTTCCGCAGGTGGGTATTGTAGTTGTAAGAATGCTTGATAGAGCTCTTGTAGGTGTTTGTCTCTGTCTGAGGGGTTGGAGCAAATGCGGTTGTATTGTAGAGCTTGGCTGTAGACGATGGATCGTGTGGTGTGGTCAGGGTGAAAGCTGGAGGCATGTAGGTAGGAATAGCGGTCAGTAGGTTTCCGGTATAGAGTGGTGGTTATGTGACCATCGTTTATTAGCACTGTAGTGTCCAGGAAGTGGATCTCTTGTGTGGACTGGACCAGGCTGAGGTTGATGGTGGGATGGAAATTGTTGAAATCATGGTAGAATTCCTCAAGGGCTTCTTTTCCATGGGTCCAGATGATGAAGATGTCATCAATATAGCGCAAGTAGAGTAGGGGCGTTAGGGGACGAGAGCTGAGGAAGCATTGTTCTAAGACAGCCATAAAAATGTTGGCATACTGTGGGACCATGCGGGTACCCATAGCAGTGCCACTGATCTGAAGGTATACATTGTCCCCAAATGTAAAATAGTTATGGGTAAGGACAAAGTCACAAAGTTCAGCCACCAGGTTTGCTGTGACATTATCGGGAATCGTGTTCTTGACGGCTTGTAGTCCATCTTTGTGTGGAACAAAGAAAATAACAGAATGCCACTAGCCGTCACCTTCAGCCCCCAACTAAAACCCCTCCAACGCATTATTAAGGATCTACAACTTATCCTGAAGGATGACCCAACACTCTCACAAATCTTGGGAGACATGACAGTCCTTGCCTACAGACAGCCCCCCAACCTGAAGCAAATACTCACCAGCAACCACATACCACACAACAGAACCGCTAACCCAGGAACCTATCCTTGCAACAAAGCCCGTTGCCAACTGTGCCCACGTATCTATTCAGGGGACACCATCACAGGGCCTAATAACATCAGCCACACTATCAGAGGCTCGTTCACCTGCACATCCACCAATGTGATATATGCCATCATGTGCCAGCAACGCCCCTCTGCCATGTACATTGGTCAAACTGGACAGTCTCTACGTAAAAGAATAAATGGACACAAATCAGATGTCAAGAATTATAACATTCATAAACCAGTCGGAGAACACTTCAATCTCTCTGGTCACGCGATTACAGACATGAAAGTTGTGATATTACAACAAAAAAACTTCAAATCCAGACTCCAGTGAGAAACTGTTGAATTGGAATTCATTTGCAAATTTGATACAATTAACTTAGGCTTGAATAGAGACTGTGAGTGGCTAAGTCATTATGCAAGGTAACCTATTTCCCCTTGTTTTTTCCTACCCTTCCCCCCCCCCCCCAGACGTTCTAGTTAAACCCTGGATTTGTGCTGGAAATGGCCCACCTTGATTATCATACACATTGTAAGAAGAGTGAGTTTGTGGGGGGGGGGGGGCGGAGGGTGAGAACCTGGATTTGTGCTGGAAATGGCCCAACTTGATCACTTTAGATAAGCTATTACCAGCAGGACAGTGGGGCGGGAGGAGGTATTGTTTCATGGTCTCTGTGTGTATATAACATCTTCTGCAGTTTCCACGGTATGCATCCGATGAAGTGAGCTATAGCTCACGAAAGCTTATGCTCAAATAAATTGGTTAGTCTCTAAGGTGCCACAAGTACTCCTTTTCTTTTTGCGAATACAGACTAACACGGCTGTTACTCTGAAACTGAATATTGCAAGACTCATGATGAAATCACAATTATACTGTGGACATGTGTCTCAGGAATGGTAGCCAAATTATTACCTTTTTGCAGGAATACAATTTCTACTCTGGTACTAATCTGAAATACTGATTCTTAAGGATACTGCGCCAAATCAGGTGGTGACTTGTCCCGGTATTCCATGTCAGATGTAAATAGGCCAGAGAATGACTGAATATAGCAGTTGAATTTGCTGCTTTTTAGCATC
This sequence comes from Lepidochelys olivacea, assembly GCF_965140295.1. Classification (NCBI taxonomy): domain Eukaryota; kingdom Metazoa; phylum Chordata; order Testudines; family Cheloniidae; genus Lepidochelys; species Lepidochelys olivacea. The sequence continues at coordinate 120,777,488 of NC_140413.1, forward strand.
AGTGGAAGTGCAAAACTAGTGTAACTTTCGTACTATGGTGTGGGCAGGGTGGTCTGACTGGAAAACTTGTCTGAGCAGAGGGTTCCCTCCTTAACATTGTTCATAGCTATATCTGCCTAGAAATCACACACTCAGGGTAAAGCAAGGGACTGTGTGTGAGGTGTATGGGGTGCAAGGCAGCTCTCCCTGGCTTGGCTAAACAGCACTCCCGCACAGCTCCCATCCCCCTCCTCCTGGGTTGGTGTGATAAGAGCTCCTCCTGTTGCAGTCAAGGTTAACCACTGACCATACACACAATCAAGAAAACAAAAACAGAGTTCAGGCAAATCAGCTGGGAGCTCTAGGTGCTATTAGAAGATAAATAATAATCGTGGCTGATATACAGCACATCTTTTGTTTAATAAACAATAAGGTCCTACTTGAATTGCAGGATGATTGTCAGATCATTGCAGCTGAGTTGCGGACAAGACATGGAAAATCGCGGAAAAGTAATAATGGACCTTTATTAATTGCAGTAATTTGGAAAAGCTGGCGAAGACCTATTTGTTTTAGAAAAATTGCTGGAACAGTATAAATGCTCAAGTATTACGTTATGCCTGCAATTTTTTTTGATAACCAGACATTTTGCTGCAACTATATTACAGTCATTAATGCATGGGGCTGATAGCAGGAGCCCTGCCATGCTTGGAGCTGACAGCCCAAGCCCCAGCCGCTATCAGTTCAGCTAAATGGGATTCTACTGTACTAATGGGGGAAAAAGTTTGTATTGCAAAACCTCAAAATGTATGCAAAACTTCAGACTGTACACAGTAAGCTAATTAATATCAAAATTCCAGAGCAAGCCTAGTATTGTGGGATCTGCAATATCGCAAATTAAGTAGGGCCTTAATAAACAATATGTTTACATGTTGGCTTTAAAAAAAGAAAGAAAAGACAGAAGCATATTTTGTCCCTGGCCAGCCAAATTTGGGATCTAGATAAACAAGGAACTTTAAAAATATTTCCTTACCCATTTAAAGCCTGGCACTAGAGCTTGGACTCCACATTGTTGTTGTTTTTTTCACATTAAAAAAGTGACATTTAATCCTTGCATAGATGTGTTGAGTTTTAATTTATAATATGGAAGCAAAAGATGTGTCACAAGAATAAGAAAGCCTTAATACTATATGAAAAATTTATTTTCAAAGGCTTTCCTTTTTGCTGTTTCTATTGTGTTCATGTCATCATAATAACAATGCAGTTAGTTCTTGTGGAGAATTTTTAGTGCCTTTAGTATTAATTAAATGTAATCCAACAAAATGAAGATGACACTGAAGACAAAACTATGGAAAATTTTGAATGCTTTACTTTTCAAACAAATTCATCATCATCCCATATTGTAGAAAAAATGTAACAAAAAGGGCCTGATCCAAAACTCATTGAAGTCCATGGAAAGACTCCCATTGATTTTGTTGGCCTTTGGCTCAAGCACTATTTAGAATGTATTAGGGCTTACTAAAAAAACCCCCAAAAAACTATTAGCTATGAGTACACAATGAGGATACAAGGGCCCAGATCCTAAATACCTTTGAGGATTTGGGCCCAGAAAGCCCAATGGAGAATATTAAAGGTAACACAAGCTTGGAGCCTCTGGAGGTATTTTGTACACTGTAATGTAAGCCCAGTGTTTGAATTTAGGCTCAAGCCTAGCCCACCTTCCATCTACACACAAGTCTCACTAACTCAGGGCTTGGACCCAGCATTCTAGGACCCTAGGGGGGTGGAGGGTCTGAGCCTGTGTCAAGCCAGGACTTAGGGCTTACATTGCAATGTATACCCTGAGAATTTGGGCTGTTAGTGAAGCTTATGCAGTGTGGTGGGGTGTATTATAGGCCTTGCTCTGGCTCTTTGCTCAGGGTTGAGTTTCACCTTTAATTTGTCTTCATGCATTTTAGCTGATTCAAAAGTCATTTGAATGGTCTGGGCAACCTTTCTTCCTTTCTTTATCTCTCCTCCAAATACAGTAAGTGCCAAATATGAAATTGGAGATATTTGAGCAGCTGTGGAGTCAGCACCTTTTGGTCAGATGCTAAATTTAAATGAAGGAAACATCTTAAACATGATCTTGTGAAATGAGAACATCTGCTCCATGTTCTAAAAAAGTTGGATTATAAAATGCTGTCACAAAAATGACTTCTTTTTCAGCTAGCTACCATCAGACATATGAAGTCATTGCCCTACTTTCATTTGTAATTATAGAAGTGAGTTTATGATTCTAAATGTCAGAGGCTCTTTGGTATTTTGATCATGGCAGCTCACATCAGGCTGAGATTTGGTCAGAAACATACTAAATTGGATAGTCTGGGTATACTAGAGGTATAAATATTAGAGTATACATGGGCCTAATTATTCTAATTGTATGAATGTCTAGGTATCTAAATGAACTCTTGGACAGTGTATCAAATTCAAAGAAAGCAGAGATATTTTGTTAGAGGATCGCTTCCACCCAATCATCTTCACTTCCATTTATACTATAATCAGGAGAAGGAGAGAGAGAAATTGTCAAGTTTCGCTAAGGTTCCATTTGAAAATAGATAAGAGCCAAGGCATTTCAAGTTAAATATTGCCACTATGCCCTTAGCTCATGTCAGCAGGCCAGTTAATAAGTGTTATCTGTAAAATCATATCCTCTTCTCAAATCCTTATAAGAGCCATGCACAACAAGGTGATCTTAACTCAGGTTTTTATGGGATTAGATAAGAACTATGATGTCGTTAGAGCAGTTGGTTTATCTCCTGTACCTAAGTTCCCCTTGCAGTTTGTCTATCTTGTCTATGAAAAGCCCAGTCAGTACTATCTAGGCCAGGGGTGGCCAGCCTGAGCCTGAGAAGGAGCCAGAATTTACCAATGTACATTGCCAAAGAGCCACAGTAATACGTCACCAGCCCCCATCAGTTCCCCCCACCCCAGGCTCCCAGTGCCTCCCACCCACCAGCAGCCCTGCCGATCAGTGCCTCCCTCTCCCTCCCCCACCTCCCAATCAGTGTTTCGTGGCATGCAGGAGGCTCGGGGGGAAAAGAAGCAAGGGCATGGCAAACTCAGGGGAGGGGATGGGAAGAGGTGGAGTGGGGGCAGGGCCTGTGGCAGAGCCAGGGGTTGATCAGTGAGCACCTCCCAGCACGTTGGAAAGTTGGCGCCTGAAGCTCCAGCCCTGGAGTCGGTGACCTATACAAGGAATCGCATATTAACTTCTGAAGAGTCGCATGTGGCTCCAGAGCCACAGGTTGGCCACCTCTGTTCTAGGCGTTAAGGACCTGATTTCCAGAGGTGTGGAGCACCCATAACTCCAGAGGTGGGGGGAGTATTTGCAGCTCCACTGATTTAAATGAAGATCTAGAGAAGGTTGCTAGAGAAGGTATTTTGTTGACTTCCTTCATAATACTGTTGAGAATCAATGGTGTGTGCTACTGCATCAGCAGTTCTCAACCTGGGGTCTGGGACCCCCTGAGGGGCTTCGAGCAGGTTTCAGGTGGTCCGCCAAAATAAACCAGAGAGGGGCCGGCGTTAGACTTGCTGGGGCCCAGGGCAGAAAGCCCAAGCCCCAGCCCCAGCCCCACCACCTGGGGCTGAATCTGAAGCCCGCGCAACTTCGCTTCACAGGGCCCTCTGTGGTATGTGGCCTTGGGCAATTGCCTTGCTTGCTATCCTTTCACGCTGGCCCTGGCTTTTAATCTACTGGATATGCAGAAGAACAGTTGTGATACAGGTGGGCCGTGGAATTTTTATAGCGTATTGGGGGAGGTAGGGAAGCTCAGAAAGAAAATCGTTGAGAACCCCTGCCCTACCTGGTTGCTGCATTTCACCCCAATATGAATGAAGTGATTGCTCTGTATATGTTTAATTTATACAGTAAGACATGTTATACATATAATGCCATTTTGACACATCTGGTCCTTCTTTGCTGGAGCAGCTCAGGAAGGGGGCAGCAGAGCCGTTTCGACTGCAACTCCAGCCCAAGTGGAGGATGGTTCATAGCAGCCTAGAGCAATGTGCTGCTTACTGCTCTTCCAAACAAAAGCCATCTGTGTGCCTGACAGCATTGGATGAGCTATCCAGCTCAGGGCTGGACACCCTCTCCAGAGAAGCCACTTGGAGCTGTGGTGTGAGGCTATTACTCTAGCAGGATGTTTGGAGGGATTCTGTTCTTCTGTTTGAGAGCAAATAAGAGGTTCACCACACCCATTTCTCCCCACAACCTTTACTCAAGAGCCCTGTATAGCGCACCAAGAGACAATTTCTGTTGGGTTATTTTAGTAGCTACAAGATTGATCCTTCAAGAATGGAAAGCTATACTGATTGATACCAGCTAAGGATCTGGCCCTTACAGTCCATAAACTGGTACAGGAGTTTGTTTTAGCTAGTAAATTTAAGTCCCAATGTTGCAAACTTAGCTCCTGATCCTGGTTCTGTCCAGAACCTCTGATTTCAGTGGGGCTGATGGGTGCAAGGATCCTCCTGTGCAGAATCAGCCACAGAATGGGGCCCTTCAAGAGTATCATCCCATTTTAGTCAACAGCCAAATGAATTTCAGGAAACATAGTCATGTTCTTTGGGAAATGAAGAGTATTTATTTGGATTGATGAGTGCTGTCTAACAATTCAGCATCTAACATTCACTCATCCTAGACTCTGAGTGTCCATTCAACAACTAAATTTACACTCTGATAATTGTCGATTTAATATTTTTGTCTGCAGGTTTCATGTATTATGCTCTTATATGGTGGTGAGTATGTATGTATACCTAGCTGGATTATTCTGACATCTTGGAAATTAAACTAAATCAGAAAAAAAATGTGAAAGATGAGAGCAGAAGGTAAATGTTTTTTAAGGCTAATTTCTGTTTAAGGCACTAAGATGGGGTGGGCAAACTACAGCCCGGGGGCCGCATCCAGCCCTTCAGATGTTTTAATCCTGCCCTTGAACTCCTGCCAGGGAGCAGGGTCCAGGGTTTGCCTTGCTCCAGCACTCTAGTTGGAGAGCGGGGTCAGAGCTTGCCCTGCTCTGCACATGCTGTTGCACCGCGTGGCTCCTGGGAGTAGCGGCATGTCCCCCCTCTGGCTCCTACATGTAGCGGCAGTCAGAGGACTCCGTACGCTGCCCCCGCCTGAAACGCCGCCTCTGCAGCTCCCATGGGCTGGGAACTACGGCTGATGGGAGCCGCAGAGGTGGCGGCTGTGGACAGGGCAGCACACAGAGCTGCCTGGATGCGCTTCCGCATAGGAGCCGGGGGGGGGGGGGGGGCAGCTGCTACCGGGAGCTGCTTGAGGTATGCACCACCTGGAGCCTGCACCCCTGACCCCATCCCATGTCCCTGCCCCAGCCCTGTTCCACTTTCCACCCTCTGAAACCCTCGGTCCCAGCCTGGAGCACCCTCTACCCCTCATCCCCAGCCTCACCCCAGAGCCCATACCCCCAGCCGGAGCCCTCATCCCCTGCTACACCCCAACCCCCAGTTTCGTGAGCATTCATGGCCCACCATACAATTTCCATACCCAGATGTGGCCCTTGGGCCAAAAAGTTTGCCCACCCCTGCACTAAGATGACGTGGTTCATTTCAGGTACATATTGAGGCCTCTAAAGTGGCTTCATTTATTAACTTAACTTCATGCTAATTATAAATGAGAGACCAGTCATGGCAGATTTTAGCTTGGTTAAATTCTGTAGGAAGAATCCAAACGTCTCTAATGGGAGAAAGAAGAACCCATACAAAGCCTCTATTCCCTCTGCAATCGGTAGCAGAGAAGAAACATTCAAGTTAAATTATGTTCCTAATTCTCATGAATTAGGGAGTCTGGAATGTTTTTAAAGGGGTTGTTGATGCTGGGAGCTAGATTCAATCCTGGTGAAAGTGGACCTGCCTCCACTGAAGTCAATAGAATTGGGAATTTGACCCAGGGAATCTGGTAGCATTTGAGGTGAGGGACAGGGGAAAGTGGCTTGAGAAAGACAGATTGTGTGTACAGGGACTTCAAGGTTTGTTTACTCTTTCTGCAGTGGAACTCTGGATTACCACATGTTTTTGTTAGTTTCAAAAGTATCTGATGTCTTCCATAAAGGCCTGACAGTTGGGAGAATTCTGAATTGCTTGACAGCCATAATAAAATGAGTCCTGTAATAAAATGAGTCCAGCTGTTCTTGAGAGTTGCATGATATTATGCCGAAAATTACTATTTTGTAGATCTTATTCAGAATTTAAATATGACATTGTTTATTTTGCAGTATTAGTTAATTGAGTCTCTAGTAAAACACTTGTTAACACTGTATACAGTCATGGTAATGCTGCATTTGTTTGGAATCTCTTTAGGTTGTATTGGTGAGATGGAATGAACCATTCCAGAAACTGGCAACCTGTGATGCAGATGGAGGAATTTTTGTTTGGATTCAATATGAAGGCAGATGGTCTGTGGAGCTTGTGAATGATCGTGGGGCACAGGTTGGTATGAACATTTTCTCTTTAGTCAAGAACAGTCAAATCATAAGAGGTTCAAAATGAAAACGATGAAAATGCAAAGTGCAATCTTCCTTTTTTAAAAACATTTCTTTATTAAAATAACTAAACAGGGAGTGTCATAGAGATTCCTGCTACACTGAGCTCCTTGTGTTTTACAAACAGGATGATATTTGCTATGAGGCAGAAAGCCAGGACAAGATTCACACTCTACTTAAGATTTCAAAACAAGGCTTAAGTGAGACTTAAGTGGGACTTCAGTGGCCCACTGGTGAATTTCACTCAGAAGGAGCATGATAAAGGAATAGTCCTTTTTTATCCCATTGTATCTAGTTAACAATCTCAAGAAGTTTTTTTTAACTCTTGTTACTGGTTCTCAGTATATTGAGTTTTTCACTGGTGGGACAGTGTGAAATGGCTAAACCCTCAATCACCATCAGAAACTCTTCTGATTTCCATTTCCATGTGATAAAAATGCGTTCTTCTAAGCAAGTTTTATGACACCATATATTGATTCCATGTTAAACTTCTCCATAATAAACCATATATAAAATGGGTATAGTAATACTTATAATAACTGGGAGATTATTGCATGATTAATGTCTAATCTCTTATCTATATATATGTTAAGGTGAGCGACTTTACATGGAGCCATGATGGGACACAAGCTCTCATCTCCTATAGGGATGGATTTGTGCTGGTTGGCTCAGTCAGTGGACAGAGACATTGGTCTTCAGAGATTAACTTGGAGAGTCAGATCACCTGTGGCATATGGACTCCTGATGATCAGCAGGTAATGGCATTTACAGTAAGGAAATTAATACCTATATTCATGTTTTATGAAATAACACATCTAAAATCAGCATAAACAGGAGAATGAGTACATTGTAAGAACAGGTTTCAGAGTAGCAGCCGTGTTAATCTGTATTCGCAAAAAGAAAAGGAGTACTTGTGGCACCTTAGAGACTAACAAATTTATTTGAGCATAAGCTTTCATGAGCTACAGCTCACATCATCAGATACATTCAGTGGAAAATACAGTGGGGAGATTTATATACATAGAGAACATAAAACAGTGGGCGTTACCATACACACTGTAACAAGAGTGATCACTTAAGGTGAGCTATTACCAGCAGGAGAGTGGCGGGGGCGGAAGGGGGGAACCTTTTGTAGTGATACTCAAGGTGGGCCATTTCCAGCAGTTGACAAGAACGTCTGAGGAACGGTGGGGGGATAAACATGGGGAAATAGTTTTACTTTGTGTAATGACCCATCCACTTCCAGTCTCTATTCAAGCCTAAGTTAATTGTATCCAGTTTGCAAATTAATTCCAATTCAGCAGTCTCTCATTGGAGTCTGGAGTCTGTTTCTGAAGTTTTTTTGTTGAAGTATTGCCACTTTTAGGTCTGTAATTGAGTAACCAAAGAGATTGAAGTGTTCTCCAACTGGTTTTTGAATGTTATAATTCTTGACTTCTGATTTGTGTCCATTTATTCTTTTACGTAGAGACTGTCCAGTTTGACCAATGTACATGGCAGAGGGGCATTGCTGGCACATGGTGGCATATATCACATTGGTAGATGTGCAGGTGAACGAGCCTCTGATAGTGTGGCTGATGTGATTAGGCCCTATGATGGTGTCCCCTGAATAAATATGTGGACACAGTTGGCAACGGGCTTTGTTGCAAGGAGAGGTTCCTAGGTTAGTAGTTCTGTTGTGTGGTGTGTGGTTGTTGGTGAGTATTTGCTTCAGGGTAGGGGGCTGTCTGTAAGCAAGGACAGGCCTGTCTCTCAAGATCTGTGAGAGTGATGGGTTGTCCTTCAGGATAGGTTGTAGATCCTTGATGATGCATTGGAGAGGTTTTAGTTGAGGGCTGAAGGTGATGGCTAGTGGCGTTCTGTTGTTTTCTTTATTGGGCCTGTCCTGTAGTAGATGACTTCTGGGTACTCTTCTGGCTCTGTCAATCTGTTTCTTCACTTCAGCAGGTGGATACTGTAGTTGTAAGAATGCTTAATAGAGATCTTGTAGGTGTTTGTCTCTGAGGGGTTGGAGCAAATGCGGTTGTATCGTAGAGCTTGGCTGTAGACAATGGATTGTGTGGTGTGGTCTGGATGAAAGCTGGAGGCATGTAGGTAGGAATAGTGGTCAGTAGGTTTCCGGTATAGGGTGGTGGTTATGTGACCATCGCTTATTAGCACTGTAGTGTCCAGGAAGTGGATCTCTTGTGTGGACTGGTCCAGGTTGATGGTGGGATGGAAATTGTTGAAATCATGGTGGAATTGCTCAAGGGCTTCTTTTCCATGGGTCCAGATGATGAAGATGTCATCAGTGTAGCACAAGTAGAGTAGGGGCATTAGGGGATGAGAGCTGAGGAAGCGTTGTTCTAAGTCAGCCATAAAAATGTTGGCATACTGTGGGACCATGCGGGTACCCATAGCAGTGCCGCTGATTTGAAGGTATACATTGTCCCCAAATGTGAAATTGTTATGGATGAGGACAAAGTCACAAAGTTCAGCCACCAGGTTAGCCGTGACATTATCGGGGATAGTGTTCTTGACGGCTTGTAGTCCATCTTTGTGTGGAATGTTGGTGTAGAGGGCTTCTAGATCCATAGTGGCCAGGATGGTGTTTTCAGGAAGATCACCGAAGGATTGTAGTTTCCTCAGGAAGTCAGTGGTGTCTCGAAGATAGCTGGGAGTGCTGGTAGCGTAGGGCCTGAGGAGGGAGTCTACATAGCCAGACAGTCCTGCTGTCAGGGTGCCAATGCCTGAGATGATGTGGCGTCCAGGATTTCCAGGTTTATGGATCTTGGGTAGCAGATAGAATACCCCTGGTAGGAGTTCCAGGGGTGTGTCTGTGCGGATTTGTTCTTGTGCTTTTTCAGGGAGTTTCTTGAGTAAATGGTGTAGTGTCTTTTGGTAACCCTCAGAACTGAGACTAACCAGAGCCCATCTAAATATTATGAAAATTTACCTGAAGAGGTAATTCTCATGCACTAGACAAAAGCATTGGACAATGTGAATTCTAAATTACTGTGTCATCCAGGGCCATTTTTCACTCCTGGTATACTGAAACTTTTGGGGCCTCATTTCAAATTATGCATGCAAAAAGGGACCGTGCTGTTATACACCTAATGCATTTGTGCAATTATCTCAGTGATTCAAGTGAACTGGGGTAAGGCTTGTGCAAACAGGCAGTTACTTATACTGTCATTTGAACTTGCAGTTGCCCAGTTTGCACAAGCAATAAAAGTGACTGTGTCTGTGAATTGTGCATTAGTTGTGCATTTCCATTTGCATCTTTGAACGAGTAAATGGACCTACCAAACTTTGAAAATAAAGCTGAGAGAAACGAGGACCTGAAGCAATCAATCTCCTTAAAAAATAAAATGATTTCTTGAACCATGGAATACATCTTGCTGAGCTTTGAAAAAGTCAGATGTAAAATTCTCCATTATTGCTTTCCTAATTCAACATAATATGTTGGTCATGGTGTCAATTATAGTGGGCACTGCGGTAGCCCTTTGGTTTTCATTTGCAGTATATCCAATGGCTCATTCACTATTCAGCTCATGTCCTTACTTGAACAGTCTCTTCTTCCACAATGTTCATCCTCTTTATAATTAATATGTCTGTCATATGGCACTGAGAGAGAGGATGGGGACAGATTACCTTGTGGAAATAGAAGTTGCATTTTATCAGGATTGGATCATTTTATTTATGTGCTTTATAATTCCTTAAAAATTGTCAGATCCAGGCTCCAGGTACCTGTGACGTATATTTGGAATATAAATCCATACAAAACATAACAGTCCATGCAAAGCCCATTAGGGAATTGTTAATGGGATATAATAATAATAATAAAAATACAGGTGAGTCTCATCTTACGGGCATTTAACATGCGCTAATTTAGCTTTGCGCGGTTGGCAAAAACAAAACAAAACAAAAAGAAAAATAACAATTTAAATACTGTACCTGTAGTGCAGGCGATTCTGCCCGCCATTACACTCAATATAATTTTGACTATACGGGATTTTCGCTTTACGCGCTGACTGTGGAACGTAACGCCAGCATAAGATGAGACTAGCCTGTACTTTGTATTTCCACAGAGCTTGCTTATAATCATAGGACTGGAATCCCAAAGTATTTTGCAAAGAGTAATGAATTAATTATCGCAACACCACCCTAGTGAGGCAGATAGTTTTATATTCCCTTTTTGAAGCTGAGGAAACTGAGGAACAGAGATTAAATGATTTGCTTGAGGTCAGTGGAAACAAACAAGCAGCAGATCTACTAGCTCCAAGTCCTATGCTTTATTCCCTGACTAAACTATCCTCTCCATGGGGTCTTTCACCTCTGTTTCACTGGTTAAACTCTGGTCACTCATTAATTGCCAGCTAATTGAAATTAGCTCTCACATTTGTATGTTCCAGGGCACAAATGTTGATGGAGTGCCAAGACTAGCATGTACAAATGTGTTCGCTAATTCAGGTTAGTTAGAAATCAGTTAACTTGAGTTAAAAATCTTTACTGTAGGCAAATGCTTTGATAGTAACCAAAAATTGACACTATATGAGTGCTGTTGTGTAGTCTGACATTTTCCACTCAACCCTCATGTTTGCACATGACACTGTGCATATTTGTATGCATTATCCAGAGACAGTATGCAGATGAGGGTAGCTTTCAGTATACGCTTCAACATAGTACTCTGTCCACGTAAAGGGACTGGGATTACATGAGGTCCAAGGGAAAGCGACTGTGACCAGCTGATTACTAAGGACATGAACAGACTATGCACTTATGTGATAAGGACTTAGAGGGAATGGACTGTATTGTTGTTACACACATAGACATGTATGTACAGGACTGGATTCTGATCTCACACCAGTTTTATTCTTATGTAACCTCACTGAGTTCAGTAGAGTTATGCCTGATTAATACTCATGTGAGTGAGATGAGAATCAACCCCACAGTATATTCTATTCTATGGTAGCTTCAGGACTGTCTCTGTTACCTAGAGCAGCATCACTTGGTGATACAGCAAACGGCAAGTAAATGTCAAATTTTGAATGTACATTTTCCCTATTTTCTTGATTTTTTTCACACCTGATACTTATGAAAATTGATAATGAAGGCATCCCTGGAAGATATTCCACAAAATGATACTGTGACCTTTAAAACAGTGCACTGCAAAGGTTAAATTTCCATGATGGTTTATCTTTTAATTTTTCTACTTGTCCTCAATGAAATTTTAGTGTCGTCCCTCCTTTGCTCCCACCCCACCTCTCCACTTACTTTCTTTTCTATGCTAGAACTGCAAAATATTTTTTGAAGTTTGTAACAGAGAAAGGAGGAAACCTGAATATTTGTTTGACACCAAAGGAAATGTGTTAGTTCCATGCTGTAGCCAACATATATAAACTCAGCGGTTCCATTTAATTTGTTGGGAGAGGAAATCTTCCCCAATACTCTTACAGATGGGAAGGTTCTACATTTTGAAATATTATGTTTGCCTGACTCCCCACCTAGTTTTCCTTTTAATCTCTTCTCCTTCCCTCTCATGCTCTCATACATGTCCGTCTCTCTTTCTCCAGTTTAGTCACACACTTCTCTCCCGCAATCAATTTGTCACCAACAGTCAATGATGACTTGTCCTATTCCCCTCCCACAGCAACCCACTTGTCCTATCCCCAACCCCTTACCAGTTTTTCCTCATTGGAAAGGATAGAGGAACTCTCTTCCCTCTCTGCCTGCAGCAGCCACTCAGAGCAGCTGAGTGCTACTGTCTTATCCATCTATTTTAGGGCTAGAAAATTAGATCAAACCACATATGTCACTCAGGGGATGTGAAAAATCCAGATCCTTGAGTGACTAAGGCTATATCTAGCACTTTTGTCAGTAAAACTTTTGTTGGTCAGGAGTGTGAAAAAAACATACACCCCGACCGACATAAGTTTCACGAACAGAAGTGCCAGTGTGGACAGCGCTTGGGAGATGCTTTCCTGCCGACACAGCTATCACCACTCCGTCGGGGGTGGTTTAATTATGTAGATGGAAGCACTCTCTCCCATCGGCATAGAGGGGCTTCACGGGAGACCTTTTCGCGGTGCAACTGCAGCGGTATACAGCTATGCGACTGTAAGGTCTCTACTGTAGACATAGCCATAGTTAAGCCGACCGAAGTCCCCATGACAGTGGTAGGTTGACGGAGGAATTCTCCCATCGACCTAGCTACCACCTCTTGGGGAGGTGGATTGCCTATGACGATGCAGAACCCCTCCCTTTGGCATAGGTCATGTCTACAGCTCCGCTGTAGCGCTTCAGGTGTAGACAAGCCCATAGGCTTTGATACAGCCAACAGTTGCTGTAATATTGTTTTAGGAGCAGCAGTGATCTGTATGCTCTGTATAACCTGTATGTTCAAAAGGTCTGTTACACTCCCTCCCCCCCTGCCCCTTTGTCTCCTCTCCCTCTTTGAATACCTGTGAAGTGGCTTTCCCCCTTCCCCTCCCTCCTGGAATGCTTGTGGGATGAATGGGCTGCTTGAACAGCTGGAAGATCAAGAAGAGTTCCCAGGTAGACAAGGTATCTGGGACTCTGATTAGGCAGCGCTCACACACCCAATGAATGGACACTGTCTGAGGTGGAGTGTGACCAGCTAGATGTGGCCAAGTCATCTCTAGTTGCAGGCCACGAGAAGCAGCCCTTAAAAGGGGAAGGGGCCATGTGCTCAGGAGTGCACTCACAAGCTTGTACCTCCCGTGAAGGCCCTTTGCCCAGACCGCCTGGCCAGTGGTTTGTCGCATGCCTCGGGAAAACTTACCTTCACTTACTTTGAAGAATCCTAACCTCTCCAGTGCTGTGCCTGTCCTGGGAGTGTGAGTATGCGAGTGTGAGTGTGACCCCCCCACACTTCTTTTGAGCTTAGCTATCAATGTAATAAACGTGCTGCTTTCTGCCAAACTCTTGTTGGTCATTAGTCCTCCCTAAGCTTGCTAGCTGGCCCAATTTTGGGTAACAAGTATCTGAGTGCCTTCTGCATAAAATCAATAGCAATAGCGAAGTCCCTAGTGAACTTCATGGAGTCTCTAACACTTCTTCCTTTTCGCGGTTGAAACACTGCCTGGGGTAAGGTTTTTGTTTGTTTGTTTTGTTATATTTTTATTAAGGTGGCAGAGGTTGGAAATAGAAGAGAATGTTCGTATTGTGTGTCACAGTACAATAGTTTTATCAAAAGTTTTGCAACATTTCCTAAACACAGTCAGACTGGATGTGTCTGATCTCCTTGGGAAGACTATTCTGTAGCCTATTCCCTCAGCCAAGAATGCTTTATTCCAGCTCTCAGGTATTCCGTCTGGGGCTTTGCTATATGCATCATCCCAAAAGAGCACAGCTGTTGCAGTGGGTCACAGATGGAAATTTGTTCTTTGATGTATCTGGGACTAGATCCATAAATTGCTTTCAAAATGATGACCAAAACCTTAAACTGGCATTGGAAGTTGACTGGGAACCAATGAAAGGACTTGAGCATGGGCCTGATGGGCTCACGGTGGCTTGACTTATGGAGAAAGTGGGCAGCTACATTCTGCAAGAGATGGAACCCATGCATTCTCTTCACATTTCAGCTTCAACTACAGTGAGTGACAGTAATCCAACCTGGAGATGACAAATGCTTGGATCACTGCAGCTGGGACCTCATCCGGGAGGAAACAATGAATTTTCTTAGCAAGCTGGAGGTGAAAGAGGGCATTTTTGGAAACTGCTGCTACCTGGTCATCCACATTTAACAAAGAGTCAAAGAGGACCCTGAGGTTTCACACCACTTTGATGAATGAAAGCTGTATGCCCTCACTGGAAGATGGAGAGAGCGTCTTGGCCAGTTTCCAACCAGTATTATTTCAGTCGTGCTTGGGTTCAGCTTGAGCCAGCTGGTCTTCATCCAATAACTAATTTCCTGTAGGATTTCTAACATTATAGTAATGGTGGTGATTGCATCAGTTGAGAATGAGGTATATAGCTGAGTGTCGAAAGCATGGGCTGTTAGTCCCCTACCATGTCTCTGTCTCTCCCGGTGGTCTCATGTTGCTATTGAAGAGAAGTATGGATAATATGGATCTCTGAGGGCCTTTGGAGAGGCGGAGCTGTTACTTGTGTCTATTGCTATGAGGTGGTTACTTTTTAGTATCACAAGAGCCATCTCTGTGCTATGCCCAGGTCTGAACCCTTATTGTGAGGCATCCAGGAGGTTGACTGATGTCACATATTGTTGAAGCATGGTGGTTACTACTTTCTCAATTATTTTGCCCAGGAACAGGAGGTTGGAGATGGGATGATAGTTGGAAAGAGTTTCAGGTTCAGGCTTCCTAAAGATTGAGGAACTGTTGCATTTTTCAAGGCGTTTGATAGATGTGCTTCTCTGAAGGAGGCACTGACTATTTCCATTAATAGTGGGCATAGTTGTTCATCACTGGCTTTTGCCAGCCATGAGTAACATAGATTGGTTTTATATGTTGTGGCCCTAATATTTTTCAGGGCATCTTAAACTTTGTGATATGTGAGGAAGCCCAACTCAGTCAGGGGTGGTGGGGTCGATAATACAATCCGGTCAGGGGTATGTTAGCTCCGTATGTATTCAGTTGATCCTATCAATGAAGTGTGCTGACAGTTCTTTGCAGTGTTTGATGCTTGCATCTGGTGTCTGGGTGATGCAATCTTGGTAGGTTACCTGTTACACTATGCGAAATAGCTCTGCTGGCCGAGATTCTTCTGTATTGACTGTGGAGGAGTAGAAGGCTCATTTTGCTTCCTTTTCTCCATTGGCTAAGTCCTGTAAGGGTTGTTTGTGCTGCTGGTGGAATGATTCAGAATGTGTTTTGCGAAACTGGCAGTCTAACTTTCATCTGCTGTAGTTCATCTGTGAACCATGGTGATCTTCCCAGTTGGTGGGGGGAGAAGATCGTTTGGGGCCAAGGCATTGATGGTAGTGAATATCAGGTGACTGTACTAACTCATTGGAACCTTGGTCTTGTAATTGAATGGCTTGTTCTCCTTGCTCACGTTGAAAACCTTGTGAGTTCAGGAGCTTTGTTTTGCTCACTGCCCTGGTTAGAAGGAGCTTTGACCCCACATGGAATCATTCATCTGTAGGAACAGGACCATGCTTGTAACCTCTGAAATCAATGGGAGTTAGGTACCTGCATACCTTTGAGGAGCTAGGTGTTAGACTCCAACAGCCAGGGCACAGGAATCTAGAGGTGAGTTGCAAACCCCGATTTCTTGCATATGCTGCTTCAGGAATTAGTTACCAGTGAGAAATGTTCCTCTAATGTTCTAAAGAGAATGACATTTGACTGGTTGTCACTTCAAGTAGGACACTCATAGCACATAATTATATGGCATTTTTCATCTCCAAAGTGCTTCACAAACATAAATCAACACTCAGTAGCAGGGCTTTTCAGTTCAATAAACAATCATGGGGCTTGCATCATTTTTCAGCCTGCCCCCATTTTCCAAGCCCCGCATTGGAGCATCTGACCTCATGGGCCAGAACCCTTATTACTGGACATTGCGCATACTATTGCATAGAGCCCCATCAGCTGCATGGGACTGCTCATGATACTTAGCACTATATACTCAGTAGTAAGACTTTGCAGGATTGGGCCCTTTGTCTGGAGGGCATCGCATAGGTGCTGAAACTGGGTCTGCTGCCACACACCCTGGCTTGAAGTGGTTTCCATCATATACAGGATTTACAGTTTGATTCAATGGCTGTCAGTATCCCTACTATAAAAATTGTTCCAGCACCCCCGGAGCAATGTGACCTGCTACAGTTTACTTCAGCTCCCACTGACTGAATCATTCAGGGGTATGACCTTGTGGCTTCTTGGAAATGGCTGCTTTCCTGCTTCGTCAGGGTCTTGTGAAGTCCCTTTTTTGGTTGGCGGAAGAATCTGGAAGGATAATGCAGGAATGAAAATGTAATTTGAAATGATGGACAGTATAAAGTCTTAGCCGCTGTCCTGAGACCAAGGGTATTGGAGCCTTCCCAAAAGTGGGGGGGCCGGGGCCCCCCACCTCTCCCCTTCCCCCAAGGGCCTGCCTACTTCCCTCCTGTTCCCCTGGAGGCCCTGCCCCAGGCCAAGCCAAAAGCCGGAGAGGGGCCAGGGACACCCCCGCCCCTCAGGGTGAAAGCAGTGCCCTGACCATGTCCCCACCCCCAGGAACCCCTGCCCATGGCAGGTGGAGGTACCCAGGCTCCCCAGAACTGCCCATGCGGTTCTCTCTGACCCAGCTTCAGCTTGGGGGGGGCCTCGGAGCCTCAGCCTAGCCATGATGAGAGCCACGTGGGCAGCTGTGGGGAGCTGTGGCGGACCCTCCACTTCCCCTGGGAAGGGAGCCTGCCAAAAGCAGCCCCCGGCCTGTGTCCGTGCCCCCAGACTCCCCCGGCCAGGGCAGGTGGAGTGTACGCAGCTCCGCACCTTTCTCAGAAAAACTCGTTTGGCATCAATCCTTGTTAAAGAGTATTGTTAAAATGTGCCCCACAAAAAAGGGATTATTTTAATAGTTGGTGATAAGAAAGCTTTTATCTTGTTACCTGGAAGGATGCACTTGTATACTGGATTTTAAAATCATGTTTGTGATGGTTTTTGGCCATGTATAGAAGTTTATCTCAAGATACTAGAGCTGGGAGAGGGCTTTGACATATCTAATAATGACAAGGAGGTGCTGTGTTGCCAGAGGGTTGGACAAGAACTGCACATGGGGCTCAATTCTTTCACTTATGACTGTTTGATACTGGTGTAACTCCATTGACTTCACTGGGGTTACTACTGAGCTCTGCTGGTGCGTGTGAGGGAAGAATCAGACCCACTGTCTTCAACACAGTAAAGTCGTGTTGAAAACAAATGACTTTGTTTTAATTCCTGGAACAGGCCATATTCAGTTATTGCTATTAATATCTCAAGAGGTACTATTTACCTACATTTATTCCCTGCATTACCAGTGAAGTAAATTATTAGACTTCTTTTTTTACGGTCATAAGATTCACTGTCTAGTTTCTCTTTTCCTACTATTAGTTTTTCCTTATGGAGACTCAAGGGCTTGTTAATATTCTGTTTGACCTGGGGGAGTGGTTGATGTGAAACATCACAAGGTACTTTCTTTCTTCAGTTTGATATAAAAATAAATATATAGGCAATTAGCTCATTTAGATTCCAGTCCTGCAAATAGTACCAGGCATATTGCATACTACCATGAGTAGTTCCATAGGCGGCAGTAAGGATATATAGGATTGGGTTCTTGGTTGTGCCTCAATTAGCCATTTATATCTGTATCACTATTGTTACCAGTGGTGCAGAAAATAAGCACAGCATTTGGAACATTGGTAGTTTGCAGTGCAAGGCCGTGTCGGATGTTTGAGGGGGAGAGGTTCGTTATTGTCCCCAGGACTCACCTTCCCTATTTGCATAGCAACCCTGGCTGCTTCAGCATCATATTTTGTTTCATCCAGCAAACAGAGGCAGACTTCAATTTCTAAATCATATCTTGAACATCTTGAATTTCCTGATGGAATCTGGGACCCAGAAAAGAATTAACATTAAAACAATTTCTCCTTTCTGGGCATTGATGCAGAACAGATGGAATCTGTGTACATTGTATGTCCTGTATGTCTATAGTTGGATCAATACCCCATTGTGCTGGGTGCTGCACAGAGATATGGTATGACATGATCCTGGCCCAAAAGAGCTTACAAGCTAAATAGATAAGTCAAACAAAGAGTAATGGATGGACAAGATATAATCAAAATATTAAAATTACACAACTTTAATGATTGATTTGTGTCCCTGTTCAGTATCTCTGAATATCAGGCCCAAGGTTTCTCAAGTTGGGCAATCAGAAAATGAGAAACCCCTGTGATTGAACACTTTGAAAAAATACATCAGAGGGACTAGAGCATTCTAGTTTTACTGTGCCTTTCTCAGCCTGCTGACCTTCTTCTCTCTCCTGAAGCTCAAAAGCACTTGTAGCCTTCAGTGCATGTAGTTTTTTTATTATTTATACTACAGTAATACCTAGAGGTCCCAGTCAAGATCCCCATTGTTGGGATTGTATAAACACACAGTCCCTGCACTAATCTAGTACAGAGAAAACCTCTCCGAGGCCAGACATTCTCTATATCTGGGGAGCAGGTGCTGCAGAGTTAGGCCCTGATTCCAGAACTGACTGCGTTGCACGCACATCCTTGCACCCTCTGAGAGCCCTGTTAACTTCAATGAGGTTTTGTACATTGGGGAAATTCTGCCACTGCACATGCACAGAATTCATCCCCCCGTCCTCCCAATTTTTTTTCTCTGCAGAATATAGATTCTGCTAGAGAGGCACTGCAGTTATACCTTTTGCCCAGCAGGGGCTGCTGCGTTGCCAGAAGAGGGGGCAACCAGCCAGAGTGGCTGTGTTCCTCACAGTGGGGACAGGTGAGGAGGCACCAGATGGACAGAGCAGGGCATGCAGAGCTGCTGGAGGTCACAGACTGTGGTTCAGAAGGTCTAGTGCGGGGACAGACTGGGGCATGGGCTCAGGAGCTAGTGTGGTGACAACATTGAGCTGGGACTGAATGGGAGGTGGGATGCAGGGACACATGGGGATGGGGGTAGGAGGTGCAGGGACACATAGATACAGGGGGATATGTGTCTGTCTGAATGGGAAAGTCTAGAGGTCAGCCAGGTTCTGCAGGGGGAGATTCCCCAACTCCCTAACAATCCCTTCCTTCCCCTCCACCTCCCTGTCAAGGTTCCTTCCCCACTCTGATCTCTAGGGTACAGATGTGGGGACCTGCATGAAAGACCCCCTAAACTTATTCTTACCAGCTTAGGTTAAATACTTCCCCAAGATACAAACTTTGCCTTGTCCTTGAACAGTATGCTGCCACCACCAAGCATTTTAAACAAAGAACAGGGAAAGAGCCCACTTGGAGACGTCTTCCCCCAAAATATCCCCCCCAAGCTCTACACCCCCTTCCTTGGGGAAAGCTTGATAATAATCCTCACGATTTGGTACAGGTGGACAAAGACCCAAACCCTTGGATCTTAAGAACAATGAAAAATCAATCGGGTTCTTAGAAGAAGAATTTTAATTAAAGAAAAGGTAAAAAAAATCACCTTTGTAAAATCAGGATGATGAATACCTTACAGGGTAATCAGATTCAAAACATAGAGAATCCCTCTAGGCAAAACCTTAAGTTACAAAAAGACACAAAAACAGGAATATACATTCATAGATTCATAGATATTTAGGTCAGAAGGGACCATTATGATTATCTAGTCTGACCTCCTGCACAACACAGGCCACAGAATTTCACCCACCACTCCTACAAAAAAAACCCCTCACACCTATATCTGTGCTATTGAAGTCCTCAAATCGTAGTTTAAAGACTTCAAGGAGCAGAGAATCCTCCAGCAAGTGACCCGTGCCCCATGCTACAGAGGAAGGTGAAAAACCTCCAGGGCCTCTTCCAATCTGCCCTGGAGGAAAATTCCTTCCCGGCCCCAAATATGGCGATCAGCTAAACCCTGAGCATATGGGAAAGATTCATCAGCCAGATACTAGAGAAAATTCTTTCTTGGGTAACTCGGATCTCACCCCATCTAATAGCCCATCACAGGCCATTGGACCTATTTACCATGAATATTTAATTACCAAAACCATGTTATCCCATCATACCATCTCCTCCATAAACTTATCGAGTTTAATCTTAAAACCAGATAGATCTTTTGCCCCCACTGCTTCCCTTGGAAGGCTATTCCAAAACTTCACTCCTCTGATGGTTAAAAACCTTCATCTAATTTCTAGTCTAAATTTCCTAGTGGCCAGTTTATATCCACTTATTCTTGTGTCCACATTGGTACTGAGCTTAAATAATTCCTCTCCCTCTCTGGTATTTATCCCTCTGATATATTTATAGAGAGCAATCATATCTCCCCTCAACCTTCTTTTAGTTAGGCTAAACAAGCCAAGCTCCCTGAGTCTCCTTTCATAAGACAAGTTTTCCATTCCTCGGATCATCCTAGTAGCCCTTCTCTGTACCTGTTCCAGTTTGAATTCATCCTTCTTAAACATGGGATACCAGAACTGCACACAGTATTCCAGGTGAGGTCTCACCAGTGCCTTGTATAACGGTACTAAAACCTCCTTATCCCTACTGGAAATACCTCTCCTGATGCATCCCAAGACCGCATTAGCTTTTTTCACAGCCATATCACATTGGCAGCTCATAGTCATCCTATGATCAACCAATACTCCAAGGTCCTTTTCCTCCTCCATTACTTCTAATTGATGTGTCCCTAGTTTATAACTAAAATTCTTGTTATTAATCCCTAAATGCATGACCTTACACTTCTCACTGTTAAATTTCATCCTATTACTATTACTCCAGTTTACAAGGTCCCTCCAGCACAGCTTATTTTACAAGCCATTAAGCAAAAGAAAATCTAACCCATTTTCTAGCTAGATTACTTACTAACTTTACAGCAGTTGTAAGGCTTGCATTTCTAATCTGTTCCCTGCAAAAGCATCACACAGGCAGACAGAACCCTTTGTCCCCCCCCCCCTCCAGATTTGAAAGTACCTTGTCCCCTCATTGGTCATTTTGGGTCAGGTGCCAGCGAGGTTACCTTAGCTTCTTAACCCTTTACAGGTGAAAGGGTTTTCCCTCTGGCCAGGAGGGATTTTATAGCACTGTATACAGAAAGGTGGTTACCCTTCTCTTTATATTTATGACACCCCCCCCCCCAAATCACAGATAGGGTGAACACTGGCTGTGATTTCTTCCTGGAGCTCAAAGGGGAAAACAGAGTTAATAAGACACATACACCTCTAAATATACTACTAACTGTATAAAGAGTAACAATATTTTCCACATCTTAAGGATGATTTGGACCAGTTGATTCTGGGAAACTTTCATGGGAGAGTGCATCAGCCACTTTGTTAGAAGTTCCTGAAATGTGTTGTATGTCGAAATCAAAATCTTGGAGAGCTCAACTCCACCGAATAAGTTTTTTGTGTAATTTCCCTTGGTGATATGAAGCCACTGTAGCGCAGCATGGTCGGTTTGCAGGTGGAAACGCAGTCCCCAAACATATTGGTGTAGCTTTTCCAGAGTGTAGACAATGGCGTAACATTCCTTTTCACTGATTGACCAGTGGTTTTCCCTCTCAGACAGCTTCTTGCTGAGAAACACAACAGGGTGGAACTCTTGATTCGGTCCTTCCTGCATTAAGACTGTATTAAGACCCACACCATGCTCGGACGCATCTGTGGTTACTAGGAACGGTTTGTCGAAGTCTGGGGCCCTTAGCACAGAGTTGGACATGAGTGTCGCTTTAAGTTGGTTAAAGGCTCTTCTGACACTCTTCGTCACTGAACGGCATTTGGCTGTTTCTTTTTGGTTAGATCCATCAGTTGGGTGGCGATTTGGCTGTATTGCGGTACAAATCACTGGTAATAACCGGCCAAGCCTAAGAAGGATTGGACCCATTTCTTTGACTTTGGGACAGGCCACTTTTGGGTAGCATCCACTTTGGCCTGTAGGGGGTTGATAGTTCCTTGACCCACCTGGTGTCCAAGGTAAGTCACTCTGTTTAGGCCTATTTGACACTTCTTAGCCTTAACAGTTAGTCTCCCTTAGGTGCTTGCAGGCTTTTTGTAGCTGTTCCAGGTGTTCTGCCCAGGAATCCGAATATATGGCCACATCGTCAAGGTAGGCGACTGCATATTCTCCTAATCCTGCTAGGAGACCATCTACAAGTTTTTGGAAGGTGGCGGGTGCATTCCGCAGCCCAAAAGGGAGCACAATAAATTCATACAGCCTGACATGTGTGATGGAGGCTGACCTTTCCTTGGTGGATTCATCTAGTGGTACCTGCCAGTACCCCTTGGTTAAGTCCAAGGTAGAGGTGAACTGGGCCCGTCCCAGTTTCTCCAATAGTTCATCTGTGCGTGGCATTGGATAGTTGTCTGGGCAAGTTACAGCATTTAGCTTATGGTTGTCCACGCAAAAACATATCTCCCCATCTGGTTTGGGAACTAGAACCACTGGAGATGCCCATGCACTGCCAGAGGGGCAGATTACACCCATCTGTTGCATATCCTGGATCTCCCATTCTATAGCAGTTTTAGCTTGAGGAGACACCCGGTAAGGTTCGGCTCTAATTGGGTGAGCATGATCTGTGTCACTGGTGTGGTATGCCCGTTCAGTCAGTTCTGGGGTGGCTGAGAACGTCGGCGCGTAGCTAGTGCACAGCTCCTTGATCTGCTGTCACTGCATACGCCCAAGAGTTTTGGAGAGGTTCACCTCTTCCACGCCACCATCACTTTTCCCTTCGTAGTAGACACCTTCAGGCCACTCAGCATCATCTTCTACCTGGGCTGTAAACTGACAAACCTTTAATTTTCTGGAATAAAAGGGCTTTAGAGAATTAATATGGTACACCTTAGGCTTTCGGTTGGAGGTGGGGAATGCTATGAGATAATTAACAGCTCCCAGGCGCTCTTGGACCGTGAATGGCCCTTCCCACGACACTTCCATTTTATGGGCCTGGAGTGCCTTTAAGGCCATGACCTGGTCCCCTACTTTGAAGGACCGCTCTCTGGCATGTTTATCATACCAGACTTTTTGCTCTTTTTGAGCATCTTTTAGGTTTTCTTTAGCAAGGGCTAAAGAGGTTTGGAGGGTGTTTTGTAGGTTGGTTACAAAGTCCAGAATGTTAGTTCCTGGAGAAGGTGTAAACCCCTCCCATTGCAGCTTCACCAACTGTAATGGCCCCTTAACCTCGCGGCTGTATACAAGTTCAAATGGTGAAAACCCTAAACTGGGATGTGGTACAGCTGTGTCGGCAAAGAGCAACTGCTGCAACATTAGGTCCCAATCACTGGAGTGCTCATTTACGAATTTACGTATCATGGCCCCCAAAGTTCCATTAAACTTCTCCACCAGGCCATTTGTTTGATGGTGGTAAGGGGTGGCAACCAAGTGATTCACCCCATGAGCTTCCCAAAGGCTTTCCATAGTTCCTGCCAGGAAATTAGTTCCTGCATCTGTAAGGATGTCATTGGCCAACCTACCCTGGCAAAAATGTCCGTTAGTGCCTGGCACACACTTTTAGCCCTGGTGTTGCTTAGAGCTACTGCTTCTGGCCATCGGGTGGCAAAATCCATGAAAGTCAGTATGTACTGCTTTCCTCTGGTGCCTTTTTTGGAAAAGGACCCAGAATATCCACAGCTACTCCCTGAAATGGAATCTCAATGATGGGGAGTGGCTGGAGAGGGACTTTGACCTGGTCTTGGGGTTTTCCCACTCTTTGGCACACCTCACAAGACCGGACATAGGTAGAAAAATCCTTGCCCATTACCTCCCAGTGGAATGACTTTCACAAATGATCTTTGGTTCTGTTCACCCCAGCATGGCTACTAGGATGATTGTGGGCTAAGCTTAATAGCTTTACCTGGTACTTAGTTGGAACTACCAACTGTCTCTGAGCACGCCAGTCTCCCTGGTGTCCACCAGAAAGAATTTCCTTGTATAAAAGTCCTCTTTCTACCACAAACCTGGATTGATTAGAAGAGCTGAGAGGCAGTGGGTTGCTCCGTGCCACCGTCTAAGCTCTCTGGAGGCTTTCATCTGCTTCCTGTTCAGTCTGGAACTCTTCCCTTGATGCTGGAGACATTAGTTCCTCATTGGATTGTGGACCAGGGCTTGGTCCCTCTGGAAGTGATGCCAGTGATGGGGCTGTTTCTGTTGACTGTGAACCGCTCTCCCCTGGTGCACTATGTTGGGGTTCAGGCTCCAGCTGAGCTTCTTGTGTAGAGTTATCTGCTGCTGCCGGTGCAGGTTCAGTGGGGCCTTCTGGTGTTGGGGTTGCAAGTACTGGATTCAGTGCTGGCAATGGTTCTGGTTCTGGTTGTTCCGGGACTGGCTCTGTCTGGGTCTCTGGGACTGGATCCATTACTGCCGTTGCAGACGTTGGTATGGGGTCTGGTTCCATCACCTCTGACCGGGTCTTGGTAAAAGTTTCCGGAACAGAGCTAGGCATGACAGCTTGCTTAGCCTGGCTGTGGGTGACCATTCCCACCCTCTTGGCTAGCTTCACATGAAAGGCCAAGTCTTCCCCCAACAGCATGAGGATGGGATAATCGTCATAGACTGCAAAGTCCACGTTCCTGACCAATCTTTGTACTGGACTGGCAACTTGGCTGTAGGCAAGTCAAAAGAGTTTGACTTGAAGGGTTGAATCGTCACTTGGACCTCTGGGTTGATTAAATTGGGGTCCACTAAGGAAGCATGGATAGCCGACACTTGTGCTCCGGTGTCCCTCCACGCTGTGACCTTCTTCCCGCCCATACTCAGTTTCCCTCTGCTCTCAGGGTGTCTGGGAGGCATCTGGGCCTGAGGCCCTCTGGGGTGATTCCGGTGCAATGATCTGTAGTCTGTTGGGGTTCTTGGTGTAGTTGGCCTTTACATGCCCCAGCTCATTAAATTTAAAACATTGCCCAGCTGACTGGTCACTGGGGTGAGGTGGGTTGCTGGAGAAGAGTGTGGCGGGAAGATAAGGTGTCTGGAGTGTTCCTTGGGGTGTAATTGGGGCCTTGGGCTGCCCCTGATAGTAGGGTGTGGTCTGAGGGTGTTCCTTCTGGTATCCACTCCAACTGCGACCAGGGTTGTTTCTCTCTCCTCCCTCCACCCATTTTGTTCCGGTTTGCCCCTCCTCTCTGGCAGTCTGGGAATGCTCGTATTGATCAGCATAAGAAGCAAGACTTCCTGCTGAGTCCATTTTCTTATCCCACAAACACTGTTTTATATCCTCCTTGGACATATTCAGGAATTGCTCCTGAGTCATCAAATTCCGCATTCCTCCAAAGTTAGTTACAGCTCATCCGTTGGGCCATTTATCAAACAAAATCTGTCATTTGGTTTAGATAAGCCCCATTGCTTAGTCCAGGCCCTCTCTTAAGGGTTCGAAATTTTACTGTGTAAGTTTCAGGTGTAACTTGAAATTGCTTTAAAACCAAATCCTTGAATTTATTGTAGTCAGAAGTCTCATCAATAGGCATCTTATTGAATATGTCCAGAGCTCTTCCAGTCAATTTTGCGATCAGTGTGGTCATCTTGTGAGCTTCAGGAATTTTATGGAGTGTGCACAGTCTCTGAAAGGTGAGAAAATATTCAGCAATATTACTGAATTCATCATACTGTGGACATAGTCACTCCCATTTGTGGATTGTTGGGGAAGGATTGTTAGGGTTATCCGGTATATTCTGCTGAGCCCTTGCCTTCTCTATCTCCAGTGCTTGCTTCCTCTCTTTTTTCCTCTTCTCCATTTCTTTTTCCTTTGCCTCCATAGCTCTCCTGTGGGCAGCCTCCTGGGTTTTCTCTGCCTCCTTAGCTCTCCTGTGGGCAGCCTCCTGGGTTTTCTCTGCCTCTTTCACTGGCTCCATAACTCTCTGGTGGGCAGCCTCCTGGGATTTGTCTGCCTCTCCGCACCTTGTGGCCCAGGTACAATGCCTCTGCCATCTGCACCTTACACCTTCCAGCTTTTACAGTCAGTTCTGCCTCCTTGAGGCAGCCCAGCACCGTCTTCACCTGGGACACATGTTCGTATCAGGTCTGGCTAAAGACACAGATGTCCTTAATGTACGCCAGGGTCAAGTTCTCCACCCCCCCTCAGCTTGTCTAGAATCTCACCAGGCCTAGGCCTGGGGTAGGCATCAGACACAGTGATGGCTTTAAGCTTCCGATAGTCCCCCCAAACCAGATTGACCCGTCTTTCTTGGAAATCAGCCCCACGGGGGAGGCCCATGGACTGTTGAACAGCTGGATCACCTCTAAAGTCAGCATGTCCTTGACCTCTCTCTCCATGTTCTGGGCTGTTTTCCCAGTGACTCTGAACGGGATACACCTGATGGGAGAATTGGCTCCCACCTCAGGGAACGGATCCACCAGGGGGGTCTTCCCCCTTCTCCTCCCAACTGTCCCTTACCTGGTCCAGGGGTCCCCTCAGTCTCCTCCCATACAGCAACTCAAAAGGGAAGCCTGTACCACAGGTGGGGCCGGTACTTGTCCCAATCCTGTGGATGCTGATTCATAAAAGTCCTCAGCAACATCCTCAGGGTCCCATAAAATCTCTCCACCAGCCTGTTAGACTGAAGATGATATGCAGAGGCCCAGGTGGGCCAGACCCCACAGTTCTCCAACAAGCCCTGGAGCAGGGCTGACATGACATTGGATCCCTTCTCTTTAAGGACCTCTCTGGGGACGCCCACTCTGCTGAAGATGGTCAGCAGCGCATCTGCCATGGTGTCTGCCTCGGTGGAGGACAGAGCCACTGCCCCTGGGTAGCGGGTGGCGAAATCCATCACCACCAGGATGTATTTCTTCCCTGCATGGGTCGCCTTGCTGAGGGGCCCCACTATGTCCATAGCCACCTTCTGGAAAGGTTCCTCTATGATGGTCAGGGGTCTCAAGGGAGCTTCACTCTTATCCCAGGCTTTTCCCACCCTCTGGTAGGGGTTGCAGGACCTGCAGTACTGCTGGGCTGCGTCACAGACTCCAGGCCAGTAAAAGTTCTGCAGCAGTCTCTGCCTGGGGTGCTGGATCCCCTGGTGTCCTGGGAGAGGGACATCGTGGGCCAGGTACAATAGCCTGCGGCGATACTTCTGGGGCACCATCAGCTGCCTCCTGATTCCCAACAGTTCTACTTCCCCTTGGGGAGCCCATTCCCGGTACAGGAATCCCTTCTCCCACAGGAATCTGTCCCTGAAGCCCTCCCCAAGGGGGTTTGCAGTGCTGTGGCCAGCAAGTTTCCTCAGCTTCTCCAAGGAGGGATCCTTCTGCAGCTCTGTCTGGAATTCAGCTGCTGGGGAAGGGAGTGGGACCTGTTCCCTCTCGCTGGCTGGGTCTGGGGTCACAGCCCCACTGAGCCCTGTCCCTGGTTGCTCCCTCCCTGCCGTGGATTCACTTCCCAGCAGCTCCTCTGGACAAGGTAAACCTGGTTGGCCTCTTTCATACTTCTCGAAACCATACCCAAAAACCCTCCAGGTTCACTCCCAGGCTCCTTTCCTCTCCCTCAGCTCCTCCATTACCCTGACTCCCTCAAGCCTTTGCACTGCTTCTGAGGGGTAAAGGAAATACATATCTTTATTGTAGTTTAAATGAATTACTCAAAGTATTAATATGTCTAGTAAGGAATCTATTTGTCAAAGAAACATTTCCTGTATCTTTTTTTGTGTCTGTATTGTTACAGACATACTTGTTGATGGGTAATTTGAAAAAAAAAAAAAACCAAAATAATTGAAGCTGGCATGATTATATTGTGTTATTTTGATAAATAAAATATGCAGAATTTTAAAATATTGTGCACAGAATTTTTAATTTTTTGGCACAGAATTCCCCCAGGAGTAAAATTGCAAGATTTGTGCATTAGAAATCTATGCTCAGGTCTGCCTAACTGAGTATAGACTTAAAACCTGAAGAACCAACATCTCTTACGAGCTGAAGGTTTCATACTTGTTCCACAGTCCTTCAAATATCTGAGGTTAAACTATAATAATAAAATGTGCTGAGTGCCTCCTGGGAAATTCTCAGACAGCCTTGATTTATGAGTTCCCAATTAATAGTTTAAAGATAAGGAATAGAAGCAAACTGAACTCTCTAAGGTTTGAGCCTCTGGGGCAGTTACAGATAATTTTATTTAGTAGAGGACTGTGAATGACACTAGTGATAGAATTAAAGACTATTTAAAATGAAATAATTGGTTAAAGCAAACAAGCCTTACTGGTTAACCATACACTGCATTTATACTTACATTTCAAGGTGAAATGGTGCATCCAGGGATGATGTGTCCCTGGGTGAGAAGAATGAGTATATATCCTTTCTCTAACAGTACCTCCATGGTGGATGAGCGTGCGCTAATCTAAACCACTTATTATAACACCACTTACCTAATTAACCTACCTTTTACTCTATCTTTATTTACTGTGTCATGTTTAATCTTCCATACTCCCAAATCCAAATATCTTCTATTTCTTTACTAGCTGTTAATATCAAATATCATTCAAATTCTCATTTGCATCAGTTCAAATTCTGCAGTTACCAATGTTCCAAAAATCCCAAAATTCCCCTATAATGCCTGCTAAAACCAGTTAGAACAAAGCCTTATTTACTACACGACCAAAGGTTATGCCTTATGTCATTTCTATTAATACCTCTTATTGATTCATGCTAAAAATTGGTTTAGCTAATATGAAGACTCAGCTTTGGGCCTAAAGGCCTGCTCCCCACTTCCATTTCAGCACATTTTCAATTACCATAAGCAAACTTTGCCCTATAGGCCATACCCTCAACTCCCATTTAGTTTTATGGGAGTTGAAGACACTCAGCACCTCACAGAATTGGGCCCACAACTACCAACTCACTAACAAGAAGCACACTCAAGTCATAACCTGTGCAGTAGGATCGTGAGTCGGATTCTCAAAAAATCCTGAGATTTTAAAAACATCAAACCAGGTTTTTGAGTTTGCCTGTTTACATTTTCACCCCTCTCTAATGTTCTGACTATGTGTGATAATTTCAGATTGAAAAGTCTCTCCCTGGCTGCTCAGATGGAGACTCCAGTTACCCTCTCCTCATCTCTATGATAGGGGACCTCACCTGCCATTCATTTCCTGTGACTGTCTTGATTCCCTCGCCCATCTCCTGGCTTGCTGCCTCCGGTTTTCTCCCCTTCCCTGGACCAACCAACATTACCTCACTGACGCCCCCTTCCCCTGACATGCTCCCCTCCCCCCTGGGCTTCTCCTCTATCCAGATCCCAAGTAGAGAAAAGATCCAAAGTAGGGAAGGCCCTGGACTCAACAGCAGCTTTTCCCTGACTCCTCCCCCTCTCCTCTGCTGTAGGGCCATACATGAAGGCAGGTCTCGGTGGCAGGTCAGGTCTGTCCTGCCACCGAGGTCCTTAGCCCCAAGGCTGCCACACAGAGCTCTGTCACATGACCAATCCTGGAAATCACAGGGCTGGAGGAGCTTCTTGAGTCATCACAACAGCTCCTCCTGCTGGCATCAAATTCCTATGCTGCTGCCTTCAGAGCTGGGCATCTAGCCAGCAGCCGCCACTCTCCAGCTGGCCAGGCTGTACAGGGAGGAGTTTCTGAGCCTGGGGGCTTCCTCTAACATGCACCCCGTGACCACCATGCCTGTGGAAAGGGGAAACCTAGAGACTGGTCCACTGGCTCTGCAGGGGTGAGCCCTGCTTCCTACACCTCCCCGTCGGACTGGCAGCTCTGAGCAGCATCGCCTGCACTCATTCCCGCTCCAGCAGCCCAGGCCTGCCAGCTTGCAGCACTTAGACGGCACCCCCGACCATGGCGCCCTGGGTGGTCGTCCACATGGCCTACCCCTAAGGCCGGCCCTGTCAGTAGGAAAAATATCCTGAGATTTGGTAAGTCTATTGCAAGATCATGAATGAGGCTTAATTGTACTTGGAAATTGTGTGTCTCGCGATAGATTCGCAAGAGTTGGCATGTCTGCCTATGGGATCAGCCTGCCAAGGGGAGTGACCTCAGTCCTTCTCTCACCTCCCTGAAATACTCTGGTATGCTCCTAGTTTTGTGGAGAGGAATCCGACAGACACATCTCTCCCTGGTCATGGTGCACACTGCCATGGTTTCTCCCACTGTGCTTGTCTTGGATCTCCGTGCCTTCACATATAGCACGCAGATTGCATTTGCTTCTTCCTCATCAGGGAAGGAGCTGTTTTGGACTTTATCTGAAATAAGGAGAAGTAGCTCTGACATAGCTGAAAAAATCTACCTTAGAAATAATGGAGTTCTAAGTGTTCGGAAATTTTGCACCACACATGGTCCATGATGTCTTTCCCCCCTAGGTCTTCTTTTACACACTATACTGATGTGTGGTGCTCCAGACTTATGGATTGTGTTTCCATTTACCATATCACTAGTTATTAGTCAGGTGCTGTAGCAGCAGCATGATTCAGGTACTTGTTACTACTGTGGTGCTTGCATTTATCAAGTTTAATTACGTACATGCATGTAACTGTGAAAAAATCTTGAAGACGGGACTTTAATGAGCTGACAGAATGATGAAAGGGAGCTATGTACATGTGGCAGTGGCAGTGATGAGGGAATTTGCCCTAATTATGTTGCATGTGGGGGTGGGAGGAAGGACATAAAAAACTGCAGGATGTAAGAACTGAAAGTATAAGCAGTGCATTTGGTCTTTCTTTATTAAAGTATTCCCCACCTCCTAGAATGGTTCTTTTAAAAATGCCAAGAAATAGCTATATTTTTGTCTCTTTGCACATGCAAATATGCTTTTCCCCAATCAAAATTTTGAATGCATCTCACCTTCCAGTGTGCTTATTGTACATATTTAGGATGATTAGAAATGATCAGTATTGTAGTGAAGACGTTGTAACCTTTAAGAAGGCACAACAAGACATTTGCATTGATAGATACAGTGCACAAATCACTGGGGGAAAATGGCTTCAAAATTTTTATGGCATATAGGAAGTGTTATTAACTAACTAGGTAATTTATTCAATCCACAAAGAATTCAGTGGTTAAATTACACATAAAAGGGACCATGTGCTTTGTACTGCATAATGGAGCAAAAAACTGGTAGCAGTACCATCAAAAAAGAAAATAGACAACAGGAAAAGTACACTTCAGTTGGCTTTCAAGACAAGTTCTTTTATTTAGAAAAACAATTAGATAAACCCTGCACAACTTAAATATCTTAATATTTTTGGACTATTTTAGAAGCATTTCAAGCTTTCATGGAAGGCTTGTCATTAAAATTAATGACCTTAGGTTGTTCGTGCTAAGAGTTTTATGAATGTTTAATATCCTAATGCAGTCCTTTCTAGACAAAGCATGTGGGATTTTTATATATACTCAGAATGTTTAAAGGCTTTTGGTGAGACTTTGATATTCTTTATATATATATTATAAATGTTGGAAACAAGTAACATGTATTTGTTCTTTGCTTAGTAACTTGACCGTTAAACACCAAATAACAATGTCAGAGCTTTATGAAAGGAAGTGATGCTAGTTTAGTGAATGTTGTTTGGTCTCTCTCTCTCTTCTTTTTACTGGATTATTTTAAAATGCATTTTGCACTTACTAGAAATAATAGGTTTCTCAGTGCTTTCTTGAGTCCTCTAAACAGTTTCCTTTAGTGTTTGTTCCCTGGTCTTTCCCTTGCCTTTTTTTGAATCAAGTGGATGCTGTTGCACCATTTTCCGAGCACACAGCATTTGAGGATAAGGATGACAGAAGGTGAGAGAGCTCAGAGCTCACAGCCACTTTGCAGCCAAGCACTGACAGTTCATTCTGTGTTGTGTGCAATGAGCAGCCACATCATCAGTTCGATAGCACAGTAGATGCTTTCCTAGGCCTCACTTCTATCCTCAGTGGACTTTCTTCAGAGTAAAGATTAAACATATTCTATCCAGGCCTTCTGTGGTTCCTCTGTGGCTTTAAGGGCCTTTGGTGTTCTGTTTGGGATGTATTGTGTAGAGGCCTTTGACAGAGACCTTGAACTGGATTCTGTTCAGAGGGGACCCAATGCAGGTATAGGGTGAGGGAGAGAATTGAGCCTTGTGAGGAAAAGTTGCCCATCACGACCCTGTGGGTTCAGTCTGAGAGGAAGCACAGGAGATGTTTGAGGATGAATGTGTTTGTACATCCTGTGACTGGACCGTAGGAGGTCACCCATCAGCACAAGTGCAGTTTGTGTCTCTGTGCCCCATCCTAAAGTTTGGCAGCAAACTTTGGAGATCGCTTCCGCCCTTGGTTGACCATAACTAAAGCTATGTTTTCGTCACGGGTATTTTTAGTAAAAGTCATGGACAGGTCACAGGCAGTAAACAAAAATTCACGGCCCGTGACCTGTCCATGACTTTTACTATATAGCCCTAACTAAAACTTGGGTATATAGTAAAATGCAGGGGGCCGTGGGTGCTCTGGGAGGGTGGTCCGGGGGTGCCACAGGTGCTGGGGGAGGTGGCCTGGGACCCCACTGGTGCTAGGGAGGGGCCGGGCAGCAGCATGCGACCCAGGACCACTCCTGGTGCTGAAGGGGAGGGTTGGCGGGTCTGACAGGGGCTCCCTACCTGGCTCCGTGTGTCCCTGAAACTCCTAGGTGGTGCAGGGGCCAGGGGGCTCCATGCACTGCTCCTGCCACAAGCGCCAGCTGCGCAGCTCCCATTGCCTGGGAACCGCAGCCAATGGGAGCTGCGGGGGCGTGGCCTGTGGGCAAAGGCAGCATGCTGAGCCCCCTGGGCTCTTCACCTAGGAGCTGCAGAGCCATGCCAGTGGGAGCTGGGGAGCCCCCCACCCCAAGGTAAGCCCCCCCCGCATACTCCAACCCCCTGCACCTAGCCCTGAGCCCCCTCCCACATGCCCGAACTGCTGCTGCTGGCCTAGGGGCAGCCCCTGAGACAGCACCAGCCGCTACGGAGGTCACAGAAAGTCACGGAATCTGTGACAGACTCGCAGCCTTAATCATAACCCAGATTTATTAAGTTCTGGGTACTCTGCCAAGTCTTCCCTTTTACACAGGCATTTGGGGAAGATCCTTCCACATAAAATCAGTAGGGGAAGGGATGAAGTTTGCCAGCAAGCTAGAAGTGAAAGTGAAGGAAGGGATTTTTTCAATATTGGTGCTTCCTGGTCTTCCAGGCTGCGGGAGGAGTCAACAGGAGTCAGGACCTTGAGGCTTCACATCAATTAGATGAATGGGGCCTGGCTGCCTTCACTGGAAGGTGGAGACAACATCTCAGCTAGCTGTTCAAAGCGTTTCTGTGTTCTGACTAGTATCACTTCCGTCTTGCCTCAGTCCCATCTTAATACAGCTGATGTTTATCCAAGAGCTGATTTCTTGTCAGCATTCTGTCATTTTAGTAGTGGCAGTGATTGCAGCAGTTGAGAAGGAATGATTCCTTCCCTGCTTTCTTCTTGCTCCCAGGGAGGTAGCCTCTTTACCCCTCCAGATCTTCAGACTCCAGATCTGGGGAGCCTGTATAGTTGGCAGGATGTATAGTGCCTCTTACATCTTGCATAGACATCTAAGCTGGGCTATGATCTGACCCTGTGTGATAATAACCACCTATGAATTCTGAATTAATAGAACCAAAACAGTGTAGATTTTACCAGCTAAGTCTTTTCTCCGTTGCAGTTTCGCTAGTTCAGAGTGTCACCCTTGTTGCTAGGGCCATCTTTTTGGATGGCATTTCTAGCCTGCCTTTTCTTTCTTCATACCAACAGTTCATTAGCATACTCTCTGAGGGAAGTAGAGTAGGTTTATGCTGTCTTTCAGAAAATTGCTAAGGAAGTCTTGGTTTGGAGACAGTACAGGAGGCTGCCAAGTGTGTGTGAGAATGCTGAGTGTCAGTTGGCTTCCACTGCCTGATTCGGTGGTTTTTGGTAGAATTAATGGGGCTTGCACATAAAACAATTAGCAGAAAAAATTACCCTGTATTTTACACTACTGCTATCCTGATGTATGTGAAGAAAATACCTTCCGATGACCATATTGCATTTCCTAACAATTAGGATTGGGAAGC
Organism: Lepidochelys olivacea; assembly: GCF_965140295.1. Taxonomy (NCBI): domain Eukaryota; kingdom Metazoa; phylum Chordata; order Testudines; family Cheloniidae; genus Lepidochelys; species Lepidochelys olivacea. The sequence continues at coordinate 120,811,605 of NC_140413.1, forward strand.
GATTAATCGCACTGTTAAACAATAATAGAATATAATTTATTTAAATATTTTTGGATGATTTCTACATTTTCAAATATATTGATTTCAATTATAACACAGAATACAAAGTGTACAGTGCTCACTTTCTATTTGTTTTTATTACAAGTATTTGCACTTTAAGAAAACAAAAGAAATAGTATTTTTCAGTTCACCTAATACAAGTACTGTAGTGCAATCTCTTTATCATGAACACTGAACTTAGAAATGTAAAATTATGTACAAAAAAACCTGCATTCAAAAATAAAACAATGTAAAATTTTAGAGCCTGCAAGTCCACTCTGTCCTACTTCTTGTTCGGCCAATCACTCGGACAAACAAGTTTGGTTACATTTTCAGGAGATAATGCTGTCCACTTCTTGTTTGCAATGTCATCTGAAAGTGAGAACAGGTGTTCTCGTGGCACTGTTATAGCCAGCATCACAAGATATTTATGTGCCAGATGTGCTAAAGATTCATATGTCCCTTCATGCTTCAACCACCATTCCAGGGAACATGTGTCCATGCTGATGACTGGTTCTGCTTGATAACAATCCAAAGCAGAGCAGACCGATGCATGTTCATTTTCATTATCTGAGTTAGATTCCACCAGCAGAAGGCTGATTTTCTTTTTTGGTGGTTCAGGTTCTGTAGTTTCCACATTGGAGTGGTGCTCTTTTAAGACTTCTGAAAGCATGCTCCACACCTCGTCCCTCTCAGATTTTGGAAGGCACTTCAGATTCTTAAACCTTGGGTTGAGTGCTGTAGCTATATTTAGAAATCTCATATTGATACCTTTTTTGCGTTTTCTCAGATCTGCAGTGAAAGTGTTCTTAAAATGAACAGCATGTGCTGGGTCATCATCTGAGACGGCCATAACATGAAATATATGGCAGAATGAGGTAAAACAGCAGGGGACATACATTTCTCCCCCAAGGAGTTCAATCACAAATTTAATTAACGCATTATCTTTTTAACAAGCGTCATCAGTATGGAAGCAAGTCCTGTGGAATGGTGGCTGAAGCATGAAGGGACATATTAATGTTTAGCATATCTGGCATGTAAATACCTTGCAATGCCGGCTACAAAAGTGCCATGCAAATGCCTGTTTTCACTTTCTGGTGACATTGTAAACAAGAAGTGGGTAACATTATCTCCTGTAAATGTAAACAAACTTGTTTGTCTTAGCGATTGGCTGAACAAGAAGTAGGACTGAGTGGACTTGCAGGCGCTGAAGTTTTACACTGTTTTTGAATGCAGTTATGTAACAAAAAATAACGGTTGTCTCTGTGTAGTGTAACTGACGCATATTGTCAATCAAGACTCAGCATGTTAAGCCAAGTGTTTCTGTGGAGGGTCATTCTCTTCATTTAATAATCTAATTGGTATGTCATGATGGGTGCTAAAGTGTGTCTCGAGAGTCATGAAAGAATGTAGAGATGTATATGTACTTTGTGTGATAAGAGAGTCAAAACTAGACCAGATATAATTATTGATTTATAAAGAAATTAAACTTCATAGAATTTGTCTGCCTTCAAACAGTATATGCAAGATTATCTCTTTCAGGTGGGCAAGTGTCTCCATTCTCTCGTGTCCAAAGTCAGTTTGCTGTTTGGGATCCAGAAGTTGAGAATATAAGTATTTTTGGCTCTAGGAAGAAGATATTAAAAGTCTCTCGATAATTTACATTTACTCCTTTGTAATATCATCAATAGGAGTAAAGAAATATTGGCTGGGTACCCTGGTTTTAGTATTTCACTGTTTCTTAAACAGTGTTGTCACCAAGATCTCCAGTGTATTTGCTTTGTCCTCTCACTTGAGAGCTTTGTAATAGTTATCTTTACTCTGAGGAGTTCTCCTGTGAAAGTATGCAGCCTATCCAGCAGCACCTGTGAAAATGGTTCATGGCCTGGAATGAGAATTCGTCTGCTCTATGTATATGGGAGCAAGCAGCAGGATATACTAGTATATCATCCATGTGTTGGCTGTTGCCTCTTTTTCATTCCTGAAGGAAATTGAAGCCTTGCCTTCAGTTTTGTTGAGGTTGAAAGACAGTAATGAAAAATCTAACACATTTTCTTTACAGTTTTTGTGCAAATTGTGGTGATGTTTCTTTCTGTGTCATCTTTAAAGTTCAGAAAATCATATTACAGCAGCTGAATTTTTAATGGAAATAAAAAGCACTCTGCAGCAGAGCAGCTGTCTGCTCCTGTCCGTATCCCACCGCTCTGCGTGTTTAGAAGGGAAGTGGGTATGAAGCCAGAAATGCTGCTCTGATTGTGTGTGAAGGAAAAAAAAATCCTAAAGTTGTTTCTCAGCACCAGAGGAGCAGCTGATTATTGCTGTTGTGTTGTCCACAATTTGCAGGTGTAGCTCCTATAAATGAGGGACGCACAAGGGAATACACAATGCTAATTTGGTGATTACATGGACTATCATAGAATCATAGAATATCAGGGTTGGAAGGGACCCCAGAAGGTCATCTAGTCCAACCCCCTGCTCAAAGCAGGACCAATTCCCAATTAAATCATCCCAGCCAGGGCTTTGTCAAGCCCGACCTTAAAAACCTCTAAGGAGATTCTACCACCTCCCTAGGTAACGCATTCCAGTGTTTCACCACCCTCTTAGTGAAAAAGTTTTTCCTAATATCCAATCTAAACCTTCCCCACTGCAACTTGAGACCATTACTCCTCGTTCTGTCATCTGCTACCATTGAGAACAGTCTAGAGCCATCCTCTTTGGAACCCCCTTTCAGGTAGTTGAAAGCAGCTATCAAATCCCCCCTCATTCTTCTCTTCTGCAGGCTAAACAATCCCAGCTCCCTCAGCCTCTCCTCATAACTCATGTGTTCCAGTCCCCTAATCATTTTTGTTGCCCTTCGCTGGACTCTCTCCAATTTATCCACATCCTTCTTGAAGTGTGGGGCCCAAAACTGGACACAGTACTCCAGATGAGGCCTCACCAATGTTGAATAGAGGGGAACGATCACGTCCCTCGATCTGCTCGCTATGCCCCTACTTATACATCCCAAAATGCCATTGGCCTTCTTGGCAACAAGGGCACACTGCACTATAAAATGGTCTAACCAAAATCTTTCTGGAGATTCACATTTTTATATTAGAATAAGGACTGAAAATGTTTAGAGGTAATAATTTTCCATATCCCTTGTCGGTTGTTAAATACCTCTTCATAAGCAGATATTTGTACGTTTGTTTTATGTTTTAATCAGTTTATAGTCCTTTAACTGTGGATCACAAAAAATAGATTTATCTTTATTAATATGACGGCGTTATGGCAAAGGGTGTAATGTGGATTCCTAGATGAATACTAATGTTTGGCCAGATGGCTGAATTAAAGCAAACAGAGCTTCTGATGCAGCCTTCTTGAACCATGTACTGCATTTCTGACAATGCAGTTACAGTTGGCATTAATGTCTCTTATTGCAGAGTGTCATTTTTGAGGTATCGTTCTGTGATGAGCAATGCACGTGCGCACGCGAACACACACACACACACACACACAGAGTTCAGCAACGCCAGAGCAAATGAAGCCAGAATGTAGGATACCAAAAAGTGTCACTAAACTTAAGAAAGGAAGATTTCAGTGAGAAAAGATGATTAGTCAAAAAAAGCCCTAAAGTTAAATAAATTAAGTAAAATCCTTAGAGGTGAAATGGATGCTACTTAGAAAATCAATACTAGAGTTTCAGGAGATATGTGTACTGATGAACAAAAGGGAACCAGAAAGGCAAGGAGTAAATCAATATGCCCTAATGGCAAGGTTAGAGAGGCAATTCAAAACAGAAATTCTTCAAATGTGGAAATCTAACCCTAGAGAAGCCAATAAACAGGAGCATAAATTACAGGAGTTAAATTATAAGAGGGAAAGGCCAGAATGGAGTTAGAAGAGCAAATAGCTAAGCATGTAGAAACAAACAGCAAGAGATTCTTAAATGTACCAGAAGCAAGAAGACTGCAAGATTTGGTGGGTCACTGGATCACCAGAGGGTAAAGGGAATTATTAATGAAGATAAAGACATTACTGAGAAGCTACATTATTTCTTTGCATCAGTCTTCACCATCAAGAATGTTGGGGAGATTCCTGCCCTAGACATGCTCTTTCTTGGTAACAAAGATTCTCTTTCAGTATCTCATACTCTCAGAGATTGAGGTGACAGAAGAAGAGGTGCTGAAGCAGATTGTCAATTTAAAATGCAGTAAGTCACCAGACCAAGGTGGCACATACTGAAGGCACTTAAGTATGAAGTGGCTAAGCTGCTAGCAAAAACATGCATCTCTCATTAAAAACAGCTTCTGTTGCAGACGATTGGAGGGTAGCAAATGTATCTGTATTTCAAAAGAAATGTAGGGATGATCTGGGGAGTGATAAATCAGTATGTTTATATACCTGGCAAATTGGTTGAAATGATAGTTAAAAACAATTACAAAACACCCGGAAGATCATGATATGATAGGGACTAACCAGCATGGTTTGTGCAAAAGAAAATTGTGTTTTACTAGTCTTGTAGACGTCTTTGAAGATGTCAATAAAGCAGTGGATAAAGGAGAACTGGTAGACATAATTTATATAGACTTGCAAAAGGCCTGTAACAAGGTCCCGCTCTAGAGCAGTGGTTCCCAAACTTTAAGAACCTGTGAACTCCTTTCAATAAACTGACAAGTCTTGCGAACCCCCTCCTAAAAATGAATATTTCCAGGGATTTTCTCCTTTACCTGAGTATAAATTATAAAAGCAGTGATCTTGGAAATATAAAATTTGTTTTTATGACATGCTTATTATGCACTATTTATTATTAAGTAATATTTACCATTACAGTATTTTTATTACATTATGAAAATGGCAACACTCTTCCAAGATCTCACTTTTGTAGCTTGTATCACTTTGAATAAGCCTGTTATAAGACAAGGCTCCTATGTTTCATCAAGGAGTATCAGATGTGAAACAGCATGAAGATATTTAAGAAGTCAACTCAAAGAGTTCCTACTACACAAGCATTCAGGTCTTGAACAGTCTAGGCAAACAACGCACGTTACAACAAAGCTTAAACTTGTTCTTCATAATAATTTTAAAAACTATACTAGCTGTCTATTTAATTTTCAAAACAGCAAAAACTATCCCCCTCCCTTTCCATTTCTTATAAGGAGTCTTGATGTTTAAATTTCCTCAGTAGGATAGATATGCTTGCTTGGTCTGCTTAGTTCTTGGAAGTCCAGGGGCTCCAGGCTGCTGGCCCCGTGCTGCCCGGGGTCCCTAGGGACAGCTCTGTCTGCCATTAGGGAATTTTTTCCCGAGAACCCCCTGTAACATTTCGCGAATCCCAGTTTGGGAACCACTGCTCTACAGGCTACTAAAAAAGGTAAGTAGTCATGGGGTTAGAAGCAAATTATTCTCATGGATCAAAAATTGGCTAGGATGCAGAAAACAAAGAGTAAGAGTAAATGGTTAAACTACAAAAGTGAGATCTTGGAAGAGTGTTGCCATTTTCATAATGTAATAAAAATACTGTAATGGTAAATATTACTTAATAATAAATAGTGCATAATAAGCATGTCATAAAAACAAATTTTATATTTCCAAGATCACTGCTTTTATAATTTTCATAAAGGCAAAGAGTTAACAATGGGATAGCCCAGGGTTCTGTACTAGGTCCTGTGTTGTTTCATATTTTTATTAATTATCTGGAAAGGAGGGTGAGCAGTGAGGTAGCAAAATTTGCAGATGACACAAAGTTATTTATGTTAGGACCAGAGAGAATTGTGAGGAACTACAGAGAGACCTAAACAAGCTAGATGACGGGCAACACAATGGCAAAGGAAAGCCATGTCAATAAATGCAAAGTAATACACGTTGGAGGGGAAAATTTAAACTACCATACACACCTTACAAGGTTCTAAATTAGCTGTTTCAATTCAAGAAATGGACCTGGGTTATACTGTAGACAACTCAGTGAAGACCTCTGCTCATATGCAGCTGTGATCTAAATAGCAAACAAGATGTTAGGATATATAAGCAATGGGATGGAGAATATGGAAAATATTATGATGCCTCTATATCAATCAGTGGTGCAGCCGCATCTCGAATACTGTGTACCGTACTGTTTGCCATAACTTAAAAAGGCTATTATGAAACTAGAGCAGGTTCAGAGAAGAGCAATGAAAATAACCAGAGACCTGGAAAAACTCTCATATAAAGAGATATTGAAAAGATTGGAATTGTTTCTTAGAAATGAGATGAATAGAGTGGATATGATAGCCTTTATAAAATGAGTGGTCTGTATGAGGGAAATCAGTCTGAATGGTGCAGGGATGGGAGATTGTTTACCTTAGAAGGAGATAAGTAGGAGGGGACATGATTGATATAAAAATAAAGAATGGTTTAGAGGTGTAGAAAAGGAAATTCTGTTCTCTCTGTCTCATAACACAGATATCTCTGGTCTTAGGAGATATTAGCTAAAAGCAAATGTGGATGGTCCGTATGCCATTGTAGGCAGTCTTGTCGTACCATCTCCTCCATAAACTTATCAAGTTCAGCCTTGAAACAAGTTAAGTTTTTGCTTTCGCTATTCCCCTTGGAAGGCTGTTCTACAACTTTGTTCCTCTGATGGTTAAAAACGTTTGTCTAATTTTCAGTCCTAAATTTGTTGATGACCAGTTTATACCCATTTGTTCTTGTAGCAACCTTGGCCCTTAACTTAAATAATTCCTCTCCCTCCTTGCTGTTTTTATAGAGGGTAATCATATCTCCCCTCAGTCTTAGTTTTGCCAAGCTAAACAAGCCAAGGTCTTTAAGTCTCCTCTCATAAATCAGGTTCTCTATTCTTCCGGTCATCCTCGTACCCTTCTCTGCACCTGTTCCAGTTTGAATTCATCTTTCTTAAATATGGGAGACCAGAACTGCACATGATGAGGTATTCCAGATGAGGTCTCACCAGTGCCTTGTACAGTGGTTATAACACCTGTGTATCTCTGCTGGAAATATCTCCCCTGATGCATCCTAAAATTGCATTAGCCTTTTTCATGGCTGCATCACATTGGTAGCTCACAGTCATCCTGTGATTGACCAATACACTCAGGTCTTTCTTCTCCTCTGTCATTTTCAACTGGTAAGTCCCCAACTTATAATAAATACTGTTGTTAGTCCTTAAGCTCATGACCTTGTACTTTGCACGATTAAATGTCATCCCATTTGTATTGCTCCAGTTTTCAAGGTCATCCACATGTTCTTGTGTGATAGTCCGGTCCATCGCCATATTGGCAATACCTCCCATCTTTGTGTCATCTGCAGATTTTATTAACGCATTCCCACTTTTTGTCCCAAGGTCATTAATGAAAATGTCAAATAAAATTTGTCCCAAGATCAAGCCTTGAGAAACTCCACTAGTAATGTCCCTCCAGCCTGACAGTTGTCATTTCAGCATGACCCATTGTAATCTCCTCTTTAACCAGTTCCTTACCCACCTTCCGATTTTTGTATTAATTCCCACCTTCTCCAATTTAACTATAATTTCCCATGTGGAACAGTATCAAATGCTTTCCTTACTGCTACAGTAGTTCAGCTGCTGAAAATCTCATTTTGACAACATTATTGCTAAGCACCCACTGTGCTTGGTACTTTGCAAACAAGTATGAAGGAACATTCCCTGTAACAGATCAAATTCAGTCAGTTTTACAATCAGGTCAAATTCAAAGTAGATCGGTCAAAGAAACAGTCTGTTGTCGCGGCATGACGTGAAGGTGGTGATTATCTGTGGAAGGCTTGATGGAAGATGAACAGTTAGAGGAGGTATTGGAAGGAGAAGTAGGAGGTTTTTTGTGCACAGGAAGATTGGGTGGGGAGGCAACAGTTAAAATCTCAGGGCAGCCTGAAAGGAGACAAGAAGATGAGAGTGGGAGACGAGTACAAATGGTGACAAATAAGAGGCAAGGTTTGGCTGAGCAAAGGGAGAGCGTTTCCAGCCTCATACTTAAAGATGATATTGGCAGGCTGGTAACCAAACCATTACTTAGCATATACATTAATCAGAATTTAGCACACAAGCATTTGTATCACAAAGTGATTATAGTTAATGACCAAATTCTGCTTTGACTTATAGCAGTGCTAAGGTGGAATAACGCCATTGCCTTCAATAAGGCCTTCATTGAAGTTCCCTGTGGAGTTACTCCAGGTTTGTACCAGTGTAAATGAGAGCAGGATTTGGCTTGCATTGTTTAATTTTATTTTTTTTAAACTTCCAGCCATGAAAAGCTTCCCCAAGCTCCTCCCCCATTTGCATTATCTCCTCTCACTTTCAGCCTTCTGTAGCTGTTGATCAGCACATGATGGGAAATATGGAATGTGTCCTTCTTTCATCTGCTTGGAAAGAACTTTACAATTACATTTCTGTCTGAAACTTTTTAAAGTACTATTTGTACCAGTAAAACCTAGGATCACTGTAGCAGATGAGAAAATAAAATCTGTATTTCCCCTTTCCCCAGCTTGTTTAATTTGTACATTTTCACTGTTTCCCCTGTATAGTCAGTCATTTTCCCTTTTTATTTGTATGAGTGCTTCACACAGCAACAGGTTAGAGAAACACACTTGAAATAATGAAAAATGTAAGGGTAAAACCACAAAATTAGGTAGTGCACTAAGGGCACAGGGGCAGATGTAGTACATGAAACTACTTTTAATTCCTTTTTGGAAACTCACTAGATTTCAAGTTGTTCAGTTAAATTTGCCTAAAATATACGTGTCTTGGTTAGAACTATGTGGTAGCAGCAGCTGCCTTGAATAATGCATTTGTCATTTCATGGATTCATTATAATAACTTATTTATTGTTGGTTGCCAGTCTTCTAAAATTCTCTAAACACAGAGACCTTAACTTGTTCAAAGCATAAAGGCACAGGACATGCTTAAGGGAGAGAGAACTGTAAGTTCCAGTTTCTGTAGACTTACTGCATCTTCGTTAAATACTATTTTAAACAAGAAAAATCCTCACATCATCCATTTTGTGTTTGATATATTGGATGGAAGCTCTCCTCTATCTTTTCCTGAAGGTGTAACATATTGCCTTCCTCCTGGGCTATAATGATCTAGTTCTAGTTGATTGATTGTATTGTCTTTTGTCACAGTTGTCGGAGGACATTCTCCCACTTTCTCCCAAACTGTCGCTCATCAATTGAATAACTCATCCTCCTCTAGCCATCTTTGTGTTTCTCATAATCCATTTGAAATCTCTGCTAAAACCTCACTTAGTCATCTGTCCCTTTAATATTGTAACAGCTGACATAATCTCCTTTCGCCGCCTCTTGGTGTTCTGGATTATATAAACTCTAGAGGTATTGTAAACACTCTTGTAATCTTTCTCTCACATGCCATTAACAGCAATAAGGGCAAGGTTCAAATAATGTGTAGGGATTCCATTTAAAATAAAGGTTTCAGAGTAACAGCCGTGTTAGTCTGTATTCGCAAAAAGAAAAGGAGTACTTGTGGCACCTTAGAGACTAACCAATTTATTTGAGCATATGCTGTCGGATGCATACTGTGGAAAATACAGAAGATGTTTGTTTTTATACACACAAATCATGAAAAAATGGGTGTTTATCACTACAAAAGGCTTTCTCTCCCCCCACCCCACTCTCCTGCTGGTAATAGCTTATGTAAAGTGATCACTCTCCTTACAATGTGTATGATAATCAAGGTGGGCCATTTCCAGCACAAATCCAGGTTTTTTCCCCCAGCGCGCCCCCCCCCCCAACCCACTCTCCTGTTGGTAATAGCTTATCTAAAGTGATCACCACACACACACACAAACCCACTCTCCTGTGTGATCACTTTAGATAAGCTATTACCAACAGGAGAGTGGGTTTGGGGTGGGGGGGGGCGCTGGGGGAGAAAACCTGGATTTGTGCTGGAAATGGCCCACCTTGATTATCATACACATTGTAAGGAGAGTGATCACTTTACATAAGCTATTACCAGCAGGAGAGTGGGGTGGGGGGAGAGAAAGCCTTTTGTAGTGATAAACACCCATTTTTTCATGATTTGTGTGTATAAAAACAAACATCTTCTGTACTTTCCACAGTATGCATCCGATGAAGTGAGCTGTAGCTCACGAAAGCTTATGCTCAGATAAATTGGTTAGTCTCTAAGGTGCCACAAGTACTCCTTTTCTTTTTATTTAAAATAAACAAATTGTTTGTCCTGAGTCCTCACCTGAAAACTTACTCAGGTTTTAGGAACTTAAACTTTAAACCCCGTGGTCATCCTTAAAGGTAATTTAAGTGTCTTCCCTTCTTCCAAGTACACTCAGAGTCTGGGTATGTGAGGAACACAATCAAGTTTATTTAGGGATAGATAGACAATCGAATAAACTATTAAACTAATGAGGCCAGCTGGTTGATTTCCAGTCCCTCTAAAGTTCTGCCTCCCAGCAGAATCCCCTCCTAGGCCTCACCTGAAAATCCAGTCCACCCCACTTCAATCAGGTGGGTAGAAAGTTCTCTCTTCAGTCCCACTCTCATTGAGGTCAACAGGAGCAATATCCTAATGCATAAGCAGAAGGGGGTAAATTAAGGTTGCACAGGCAGCCTTATTTCTTGCATTTCCTAATTTATGAGTGCTTGACTTTGCAACCTTAACAACATTCTTTGAACATGTTTTTTTCTGGGTTGTAGTACCAGTTTAGAGACTGACCCGTGGAACATCTCACTACTTTGCTTTGGATTAATTTTCAATGCACCTAGTTAATTGACAAGATGTATTCTAAGAAGTCTTAAATCAGTTACATTTGATGGAACTGTCTCTCTCCTAAGTGTCCCATTCTGTTGTTTTCAGGTACTGTTTGGCACTGCTGATGGTCAAGTTATCGTCATGGACTGCCATGGCCGAATGCTGGCACATGTTCTCCTTCACGAGTCAGATGGCATCCTCAGTATGTCTTGGAACTACCCCAGCTTCCTGGTGGAAGACAGCAGTGAAAGTGACACAGATTCTGATGACTACTCCCCACCGCAAGGTGATGTTGCCTTCAGCTTTTTTTTGTTTAATGTTTGCTAACACTTAACTAACAGCAGTGCCATGGAGCAGTCATGCTTTATAGTAGTATTGGAACATACATCTTCCAAGGTTTCATCCACAAGGGGCAGCGGATAGAACACTGAATAGGGAGGGAAAGACCTGCATTCTATTCCCACCTCTGCCACTGACCCACTGCAAGTCACTCCCCTCTCTGTCCCCATTGGTAAAGTAGGGATAATGATACCTTCATAAAGTGCTTTGAGATCTGTGAGTGAAAAACATGGCGTAAGAGCAAAGTAGTATCATTACTGAGCATGTCTGACACATTTTAGCAGTATAAGCCAGCTGTCCTCATGCATATTGTCATAGGACAGGTAGTCAGAGAAACTAGTGCATTATAATATAGATCCATATAAAGGGTCACCCATGACAATAATATTTCCAGTACTGTTAAACATATCTATAAATAGTGTGAGTTTTATTTCCAAGAAATCCTGTTTAACCAGTGATCATGCTTCTCAGTATAAAGTCCCTCCCTGCTAGTACTGAGCTTAGTACTTTTCATAAAAGGATTAGATGTGAAAATAGCCCTGCGGTTACACTAGCTAGGAAAAGGGTGATTAGGCCTATCAGTCCTCATGCTTCCAAGCATACATTAATTACCAGTTGCGGTCAGGATGAAGTCCCTTCCTCCCTACCATGGTATAGTATCGCATGATTAGGTGCACCAATTGGCTTTTAAACCATCATAGAAGTTAGAGATGGCAAAGACCTAATAGATGATTGTGTTCATTCTCCTGCAAGGGCAGGATATAGTCCCCCAGTAAAAGGACAGTTCAGATACTAAACTGATACTCCTCTTGGCTAGTGCTGGGGACAAAATTGTTATTCCAGTATATCAAGTCCAACTAATTTAAAGAATAATATAAATGTTGATGGGACAGTGGAAAATTAAAGTACATATTGACTAAAGATGAGTCTGAACCAGCACCTCAGATCTGATCTGTTGGTTCCAAACATGCCCTGGCAGTTCAGATCTACTTCAGATCCACTCCAAAAGGGGCATGTTTTCTGTAACCAGTTTAGGTGTAACTTAGAGTGGCAGAAATCTTGTGAAATCAGCTAGTGAGAGTTCAGCACCGTTGAACCTGGCTTTAGCTCAGGCTTTCATATGGATATGAATCACCACCTCAGCCCCTCTCCAGTAGTGCTGGAGCTTTGCCTTTGTAAAAGAAGAGGATGAAAAGGATTCCTGTCACTTCAGATTTCCAAGGAAGCTTTAGATGAATGGCAAGGAAAAAGGTAGTTGTATTTTGTTGCCATTTTGCAATACCAAGGGTCCAATTTTGGGGTGGTGGATTTGGATGAAGGATGGGAGAGAACTAGCAACTCAAAATGATCCTTCGTAGAGCAGGAAACATGCTTACTGGTGCTGAGTCAATCAGGAGTGGGTGGACTCTCATTACAGGCCTGCTTCTAATGATTATTCTAATATGATGTGTTCTTTTTAAAGCTTTACAGGTGCATCAGAAACTTCTCAAAGGTGACAAGCCTTTGACTCACATAGATGTGTGGGAGGGACTTGATGTGTGATGGATTTTTACTCATCTAAAAACAATGCCAATTTATGTATTTATTTGGAAATGTACCAACTATAGGACAATTTCTTTCCTCCAGGTACTTTTTTGATCACCCCTCTTGTGAGTTCTGGAAGCACTGCTATTCTTAGCCAACTGTGTCATATTTGATTACTCAAAATGCACTGCGCTTGGGTCCTGATAACTGTCTTATCTAGGGACTGCAATGTCTTCTGTCAGAACCAGTCAAAGAAGAGAATTAAATAATGAATGATACAGATGGTGCTATTGGTCATTAAATATTAAATACAAAGGAAGTTTCACATGAACACTGAAAAATAAGCTTATGGAGGCAAGGACATTCTAAGAAATGGTCACCAAAGCACCGTTTGCTCATATCCCCCTTGCATGTAGGCATCAAGACATATTTGGACTCTGGTCAGAGGATACACTATTTAGCGCTTAACATGTAAAGCACTGAAATCTGTAAGGGGTTAGTTGCTATACTCAGATGCACTTACGATGTTCCTGGTGTCTTCAGCAGAATCCCCCAATGTGATAAAATGTAGCAAGCATATAATTGTAAGTATGATTATAATAGTATAATACAGTATTATATGTATAGTGCTTTATAGGTGTGCTGTGGTAAAAATGTCTGGTACCTAGTCTTTGTTACTTCTTGGTGACACTGACTACCCAGTACTTTCAAACGCCAGCTGAAATGAATGACTCCACCCTCCCATCAGTGGCTGTGGAGAGAGAGAGAGAGAGAGAGGCATAGGCCTAAAATGGAATAACAACAGAGTTTCAGGCAAGGAATACTAGAATACCGTAGAGGAGTGGAAAATTTGCTTTCAGTTTCTTGCGATCACACTCTAGAGGTACTGTTCTTTGGATGGGGAGGGTACAGGTTAGAGGTTGGTTTCATAGTGTCAGAGAGGCAGGCTAACTAGCCAAGTGTATTTTGCCTTTGGTCATGTCCATGGGGAAAAAATAATCAGGCAGAATTCAAGTCTCAGAACTGGTCATTGTGACAGTAGGCTGGACTGAAATGTGCTTTTACCTGGGTTTAATCGCATTTGATAGCTCCTTTTTTGCTTACTCAACAATCTTGTTTTTGCAGATGGTCCAGCTGCATATCCAGTCCCGGTGCAGAACACCAAACCACTACTCACTGTCAGCTTCACGTCAGGAGAAATTAGTTTAATGAACAACTATGATGACTTGTCTCCTACTGTCATCCGCTCAGGGTTGAGAGGTACAAAAGAGAGACATCCCTCCCCTCACATACACAGTTTTTCTTCTGATGGTTTCATTTATTTATTGTCTATATGGTTGTGTTTAGTGTCTTGCCTGGTACCTGCTACAGTGATTCTCATTGTCAGCAGTGACACCTATTGATATAATAGCAAAGTACAGCTATTAGACTTCTTGCTTTTGAAATAAGCTGGTAGCTGATTTTATATTTCTAGGAGGCATTTCGGATATTAAAACCTATTTAAACAGTTTGCTTTCCTCCAGGCTAATGCCATAATGGTCCTGCCTATACGTGGTTGTTTATGAATGCCCAGGTAACTTAGTTTTCTTTGTATCCTAAATTCATTATAGGATCAGTCATTCTTGTATCAGCCAAATGTAAGTTATAGCTGGTAGAGTTATTGAGTATTAGGTAGAAATATTAAGATGCAAGTCATTTTGAGAAAACGAAAACTCCAGTGATTAGTTATAATCTGTAGACAGCTAAATATTTACTAAGTCTGTCTGTCTGTCTATGTGCGCCTGCACACCTTCTTGCAGAGTAAGACACTGTCATCAGGCTGCCGTCCCAACTGGGAGTGGTGTCTTGCTGTGTTTTGGTAGGCATGTGCCTGCTACAGATTCCCCTTTCAAACTTCCCGGAAATTGTCCACGGAGTCTTTCTGCAGATAAATAGGCCTTGTGGGGTCAATTTGATTACAAATATCCCATGCATATTAATCATAACAAAAGTCCTATTACTATAGTCTGGATTTCCCCAGCATAGTCTGAACAGTGTAACATACAGCCCTAGTGTCCCTCACTGTGTTCCATTTCTTCGGTACAGCCCTCTCCAGTCCTTATGCTAGGACAGCTGGGAATCATTAGGAAAGGGACAGATAATAGTAAGAAAATATCAGATTGCCTCTATATAAATCCATGGTACACCCACACCATGAATACTGTGTGCAGATCTGGTCGCCCCATCTCAAAAAGGACATATTGGAATTGGAAAAGGTTCAAAAAAGGGCAACAAATGATTTGGGGCATGGAACAGTTTCCATAAGAGGGGAGATTAATAAGACTGGGTCTTTCAGCTTGGAAAAGAGACAGCTAAGGGGGATATGATAGAGTCTATAAAGTCATGACTAGTGTGGAGGAAGTAAATAAGGAAGTGTTATTTACTCCTTCTCATAACACAAGAACTAGGGGTCACCAAATGACATTAATAGGCAGCAGGTTTAAAACAAAAGGAAGTACTTCACTCAATGCACAGTCAACATGTGAAACTCTTTGCCAGAGGATGTTGTGAAGACCAAGACTATAACAGGGTTCAAAAAAGAACTGCCTAAGTTCATGGGGGATAGGTCCATGAATGGTTATTAGCCAGGATGAGCAGGGATGCAAAACCATGATCTAAAGTATCCCTAGCCCCTGTTTGCCAGAAGCTGGGAATGGGCAACAGGAGATGGATCACTTGATGATTACCTGTTCTGTTCATTCCCTCTGAAGCACCTGGCATTGGCCACTGTCTGAAGACAGGGCTAGATGGACCATTGGTCTGACCCAGTATGGCCGTTTTTAAGTTCTTATCCCTTCCAGCTGGAGTGCCACCCTGTTCTTCCCAACAGAAACCCTCACAGCCTCTCTGCTGGGAGCATCCTTGCCAGGGGAGCATCCCTCACTCCCCTGGCCCTCTCAGTTCCTCTCGGTCCAGCTCTGGAGATGTCAGCCGGTAAGCTTCTCTTTTGCTGCCCAGCCTTCAGCCATCTCCGGCCCTTGTCTTCAGCCCTCTGGCTTAGAGCCAGCAGGCAACTCTCTTCCCTGCTTCCCCTGCCTTCAGCCCTCCGGCTCTAGCACTCTGGCTTGGGGACACCATCCAGCAAACGCATCTTAATGCTCTCCTGCCTTCAACCTCCCCCCCAGGTCCCAAACATATGGTCTCCTAGCCAATTTCTCCCTCTTCAGCTTTCCCCAGAGACATCTTCCAATCTCCCACCTCTCCTGACTGACTCTCACAAGGACTCTCTCCCTCATTAAGTCTCCTCTGACTGAACCTGGCAACCCTTACCTGCCCTTCCTGACTGAACCAGTCTGCTCTGGCACCGGGGAGCTGGAACCACTTCATTTATTGGGGCCAGCTTCCCAGGCCCCAATTCAACAAAGTACTTAAGCACATCCTTAAAATTAAGTGTGTGACTAAGTCCCATTGATTTCAGTGGGACTTAAACAAATGCAAAACTGCTTTGCTGAACTGGGTCCTAAGATACTTCTCAGGATGGGTAAGAGAGGCAGAATCTGGCCTCGAAGATAGTGCATTGCAGTAGGAGTCTGGAGATCGGCTCTGTTCCTGGCTCTGCTGCTGGGTGACCTTGGACAAGCCACTTCAGCTCTCTGTGCCTCAGTTTCCCCATCTGTAAAATGGGGGTAATGATACTGATCTTCTTTTGTAAAGCACTTAGAGCTGTATAGATGAGAAGCAATATATAAGAGCTGCATGTTGTTATAATCATAGATGGGCAAAAGTGCATTTTCAGTCAGAACTAAAAAGAATTGAAGAAATGAGTTTATTGATCTCCTGATATTTACAGTATCCACACAAACAAAAACTACAACTTCATCCTTAACACCTATATTTTAGAAATTTATGTAAAAAAATATTTACACAAAATGCACTAGAGTCATTTCACCCTTTACCATTTTCTATGCATATGTGTAACATACACCATGTACAATTATAGTTCTAGTTATACTATATGTACTAGTCAGTGCTTGAGATCAGACCATGGATGAGGGGGTTAGGGACTGAGTTTGCTGGGGGAAAGCGAAGTCACGTGAGCAAATCTGGGGGATTTTTTATTAGGATTTTTTTTTTTAATTATGCACTTTCCCAATGTTTCAATCAGACATTTTGCACATGGTTAACTCAAACATTTCTGATTTTCTAGATCTGAAAATAAATTCAAGCCTGAATGCAAAGTGAAGTGCATTTCTTAAGGATTTGCCAGTTTTCTAGATCTGAGAATAAATTCAAGCCTGAATGCAACATGAAGTGCATTTTCTTAAGGATTTGCGAATTGTTTAACATCATGATATTTTTCCAGATTCAAATAATTTTCTTTAAACGTGGTTTGATATTTCAAGTCCCACTGAGCCAGGGCTGAGTATTCAAGATTCAGATTACATAAAGAATAGCTAGCTTTAGGTCACCACTATTAACAATGATCTTTTAGGAGTGTGACAGATTCTAGTTACCAATCTGCCTGAAGCATCAGGTGATCAGGCTGAGGCTGCAGGATCGTTTTGTTTTTTTTTTTTGTTTTGGGGGGGGGGGAATGAAGGAGCACACCAAGGGTCTAAGTTTTAAAGCTTTATTAGTAAAATAATAAAGTAGCAGCAGAGAGTGCTGGGGGGGAGCGGTTCCCCATGTCACACAGAGGAAGGAAGAAAGCGTTAGTGCCCCAAGCCCTAACCCACTTTCATACTCACACACGCACTACCCGAGGCTGGCCAGGCCTGGGTGTAACGTAAGAAGAAGAGGGAGAGGGATGGACGGGAGTTCTGTCCTGTGCACACAGATCATCCAGGGTCCGCTGTTGATCTCCGATTTGCCTCGCCTCTCAGAAGGGTTTTTAAGTCCTGGGTTCTTTTGGGGGCATTTCATTCAGCGACCTCTGTTCCCTGTGCTCTTTGTACCAGTCCAAACCAGGTCTCTGTGGCCTCCTCAGCTTTCCCAAAACACATCAGCTCCAGGGATGCAAAACTTTGTTTTCCCCCCTTTCGGCTGGCCTTCGCCATCTCATTCGTTTTTGCAATCTCTGCAGTCCTGCTCAGCTTAGTTCTCCTTTTCTTATGGCTGGCTGGGGTTGGCTAAGATATGAATAGAGCTGCAGGCTTCTCGTCGGGCTCCATGACCTTGGACTGGGGCCAGCGTCTTATCTTCTGACTGAGCTAGCTGAAGTATTGAGTTAACCCATTCTCTACTCTCTTCCTCCCTCCCCCTTTGGCCTCTCGCAGCCTGCAAAGGAATCTTCCACTCCACACTCACACCTTTGTCCCTTCCCAAAATGCCTTGCGAAGCTTGCAATAGCATTAGCAATATACAATGCTGATCTGCCTCTCCCAGGGGACCTCCTGAGGGATGGGACCATTGGGGTATGACAGGAGCTCCCCATGTAGGGTGACTTTTATCATAGTAAATCCAGATACAAGGATCCTGGAAGCCCCTCTAGTAAAGCCTGAAAGCTCTTCAGAGAAAACCGCCATAAGTCCAGGAAATCTTTGGCATAGGCTTCTGATCAAGGAAGTTGTTAGCTTTGGTGACATCAACAAGACAGACATCCTCAGGTTTCATTTTTTCTTTTATTTCCACCAATATTATGTCTTTAAAAGTCTCTGGAAAAATACATATAAAAAAACTAGTGGCATCTCAGCATTAATCTTGAATTATCAAAAACTTCTAAGTCAGGAAGTTGCAGTAGTTGAAATTGGTCCTCCAAGAATTAACTCAGCCACCTTGCATTCTGGTTGTATCTTCTAGCCCGGTTTTCTTTTAAAATATAACCTTTAGTATACTATTGTTGGTTTGTTATTCCTGTGTATAATAAAAAAGAACATGAATTAATGCTGGTGTAGTTAGGGACCCTAAATTTTGAAATTTCCTGTCTTTTGAACATTAGCTATTTCAGCCCTAACATTGCATAGGTTTTTGCGTAGAATTAAACTACTGCTATTGGGGGGCAGATCCTTAGCCACACTATGGTAGTTTGGCACAGTTGGTGCAAAGCTGCCCTAAAACCAGCTTGGTTAGCGTTGGGAATATCACCTTGTATAGGGGATCCTTGGGTGACATGGAGGCTCCTCAGTCAGGGAAATGGTGTCATGGTGGGAGGAACCCCTATGACCTGGGAATCCCCAGCTGCCAGAATGGCTCCTTGGTGCCATAGGGAGCTGGGACAGTTTAGAGCTGCTTTCTGGTCTAATGTCCATCGGGGACCGGCCCAGCATTCAGTCAAGGAACAAGAGGCACAAGTCATACCCCATTCCATTTCCAGAGCTGTGCTGAGCACAGTGCTGCCATGACCCAGGATCTGGGCCTATGTCTGTCTGTCTGTCTCTTCTACCCTTTACTAGATGGAATATCAGACCTCCTGAAGTACGTATGATCATGTAACCCCCCCTAATCCCCCTGGGCTAAATGCTAGGGCACAAGCTATAGTATCAACATCTTTACAGATTGTGACCCTGACTCTGTGATTGATTTCAGTTGGAATGGAGGATGCTTAGCACCTTGTAGGATCAGACTATTGAGAGGCAATAGGGGAGGCAGAGAGAGAGAGGTTATGTCACCATTTTGCGGCTTGAGCCTACCCATGATCTGCTGTATACCTGTAGGTATTTCAGGGGTTGCTGGTGTAAGTTTATTCGTATTTCCTATGTTTTTTCCTCTTGTCAAAAGAGTGGTCATGCATCTTTGTAACTTTTGGTGGTTATCATCCCATGCTAAGGATGTGGGAGAACTTGAGAACAACTCACGGAGTTTCTCTGTGCTCTCTAGCTACAGAGGGCACTACTAGAAGTGCCTCATATTAACTGGATAGTCTTCAATATTGCATGTGAACTCTCGTCTATGGGTCTGTGTTTGAAATATGCAAATATTGCTCTGTGGACTCTGCAACAGGCTCCTCCGTCTGTATATACTGCTGAAGGCTACTATATGTATTTTCCAAATAGGCCTCTGTGAGGATATCACACCCAAAGCAACATCAACATCCTTTTGCTGTTATACCAGCTTTGCTTTAGGTGTAAAACATTCTGTCACTTTGCCAGGAACATTCATATTATGTTGCATTCAGAAAAAAGCTGCTTTCACTGTTGGAAGAAAATTTTGCTTTTCCCAAACTCAAATTCCTCTTTCCATCCACCAAAGATGCATGGAAATTCTAACAGACCTGAGGCAAGTTAAATATAGACTCATAGACTTTAAGGCCAGGAGGGATCATCTAGTCTGACCTCTTGCCCATTGCAGGCCGCAGAACCTCACCCACCCACTCTTGTAATAGACCTGTAAATATAGGTCCTGCGTTATTCAACAATCTCCCTTTAATCCTTACACTTTACCTTTTAGTTTATGCCCTAGATGCAAGCTGTGTCTCTGCCTACACTGAACCCAACTCTCTGTTACAGTGAGTTGCTTTTCTTTCAGGGTTCAATTGTACCTGAGGGCACAGCCCAGAATAAGAGTTTGTGTGGAGTAACGTTGTCCCAGAAGGAATGTGTCCCAGAGCTCCAGGGCATTTAACTCGTATCTGCTACTAAACTCTTCATGGGAGGCAGCTTACTATCCCTCATGTGGTAGGCCAGTTCTGGTGGCTATTTACCAGGAAAGCTGAACTAACAAGACACATGCCTGTCTTTACCAGGATCACTCTGCTTGTGATCCTTCCACTTCTTCCCCCCACACATACATACACCTCCCATCGGTCTCTGTCTGTTTAAACTTTAAGCTCCTTGGGTCAGGGACTGTGTCTTCTGCATTTGAGAAATGCCAGCCCCATTCTGTGTGAGACCACAAACTAAATAATAATGATATAAACTGTAACTGTAATTATTCGAAGGACAGATGTTCTAAACCCAGAAAGTTACATAAGCCACACTAATGTCCTTGTTCTCTTTCTTGAAATGAGGACAAGAAGAGGCCAAAAAGTATTAGAAATGAGATCCCCACCTCTACTTTGGCCTCTTTGCACCAGGTAAAAGAGGTGGAGCAACATAAATGGGTTGTAAAAGCCCCAGTTGCTGCAAGGGAAGATTCCCCTGGTGCAGGAACTGAGGAAGATAGCTGTGAGGCTGTTATTCAAGAACCCCCCAACAAGCCCTGGCATAGGGGCATGTTGTGTGTGTGGTGGGGTGGCTATGGGGAGAAGAGGGACATATTGGGGGTAGGGCTGCAGCACATAGCATTGTGCAGATTCCAGAAAGGCTGCCACGTCTTAGACTTCAAAGCTGTCTAACTGATGCCGGGGGGCCGCTCCAGCTTCTGGAGCAGGCCAGGATCAAAAGGGCACACAGGTGTCTTAAATCCACCATAATCCCCCCTCTTCCTACTAGGTTGAGAGTTCAAGTATGGCACAGCACATCACCTCAGACTTTTGCCCAAAAGAGGTTGTTCTGTTCTCTTGGGTAAACAGAATTAGGAAGGTTATTAGAAATGGGTTTGGTCTGTCTGTCTCATTGATTTCTAATATGTCTGTCATAGTATCCTAGGAAGAGAAATTAAATCCCACTGTAGAAACACTTTAAGGGAGAGAATTTAGAGGAACATCATGCGTGCTAGTCTATGAAAAAATCCACTTAAAAAACAAATATCCTGTCTCTGTTATGTTCAGAAGCATAATCCCAGTGAGAAATATCATCAGAAAGGCAACAGTTGCAGTAATACAAAACCATATTAAAATTGCACATAGAAGTCCCTGAAAATGACAAGCTGACAACTTAAAACAATTCTGAGATCCTTTCTGCCAACTCTCATTTCTCTTCTGCGTCTTCATTTGAAGACCACTTCTTGCCCATAAATGTCTTCAAACGTTCTTAGAGAAACAAAGTGGGCGAAGTAATATCTTTTATTGGATCAGTTTCTGTTGGTGAGAGAGAGAAGGTGGAACAGATTGTTTTGCATAAGTAGTTAACATAGTTCAAGGAATCATTCATGGAACAGTGGCCTATTAATACTTCTCCATTCATTGGGAGGGGGGAGGGGAAAACCAGGGGTAGGGGGTTAGTGAGTTATAGATAGTTGTTGTTATAAGCCATAAATCTAGTGTCACTGTTCAGTCCACGATTTTTAATGTCTAGCAGAGTTATTAATTTAAATTCCCAGACTCATCTTTTGAAGGTGTTTTGTAGGTTTCCTTTGAGGATGAGGACTGAGATAGATAGAGATATAGAGTGATCGCTTTGTGAAAATTGTTCACCCATAGGTGATACAGTGTTTTTGTCTTTTATTATTGTTCTGTGAGAGTTCATTTGAGAGTGCAGTGATTGTCTGGTTTCACCCACATTGTTGTTTGGGCATTTGGTGCACTGGATGAGGTACAGCACATGTTGGGGGGTTGTTTGAAGGACCTCTCCAAGCTCATCATTAGAAGCAGGCTCCCCACAGACCAGCACACATCAACTCACCAGACCCTGTCAGAACAGCAGATGCAAAATCTGTAAATGTATTTCTTCTGCTACGATGATTAATACCCTCCACAACACACTTCTCAAGATTGATGGGTCCTACACATGCCTGTCACATGTGGTATACCTCATCCAGTGCACTAAATACCCCAGTGACAACCATGTGTGTGACATGAGACTATCACTGCGTTCTCAAATGAATTTTCACAGAAAAATAATAAAAGACAAAAACACCCTATCTCCTGTGGGTGAACACTTGTCACAAAGCGATCACTCCATATCTGATCTCTCAGTCCTCATCTTCATAGGAAACCTGCAGAACACCTTCAAAAGATGAGCCTGGGAGTTTAAATTCATAACTTTGCTAGACACTAATGACTGAATAGAGACACTGGATTTATGGTTTATTACAATAATCTGTAACCTACTAACCACCACCCATAGGTTCTCCCCCCTCCCCCCATGACTGGAGAGGTATTAATGGGCCGCTTCACTCTGAATGACCCCTTGAAACAATCTGTTCAACCTTGTATTTAGCTGTGACGCTCTGAGTACATTTCTCAGACCTGAAGAAGAGCTCTGTGTAAGCTCAAAAGCTTGTCTCTCTCTCCAGCAGAAGTTGGTCCAATAAAAGATACTACCTCACCCACCTTGTCTCTTTAATATCCTGGGACCACCACAGCTACAACAACACTGTATTCAAAAGGTTCTTGGCAGACTGAGCATCCCCAACCAAGCACAGAGTTTGCCTGGCCTGCCTTCCATCTCTGGTTTAAAGGGAAAAGTCTCTTCAGGCCTGCTCTGTAGTCCTTGCACACACGCAACTGCCATTGACCTTGAAGGCAGCAACGCAAAATCTTATTCCTGTGCTCTTGCTGAAGTAGATGGGGGCTGGAGGGCATCAGGGGCAGAAATCAGCATCCCAAAATAAAGGCCTGGGCAGATGTCTGTAGGAGAGGGATCCCTATTGATCAAAAGAGAGTAGCTGTGTGTGTATTGATGTGTATATTGTGTATAACATCTATAATACATTATTTTGCTCCTTGCTGATACTTGCATCCAAAATGTAGGCCCTGATATACATTGTAGACTCTTTGCAAAGCTAAAGAAGGCAATATAGTTTTTACACACCTGTTATATTTTATTAAAGATAGAGCAGATTACATTTCAAAAGTGCATAAGTGACATATTAGCCTAAGAGTCATTGAAAGTCAGTGGGACTTAGGCCTCTACGAGCTGAGTTTTTAAAGGTGTTTAGGTATTGCTCTATTAAGTGTTGCAGCACCTAACTGACCTTGGAGTCTAATTCCTCTTGACCTTCAGTGAAAGTTGGGCTCCTAAGTAACTTTTGATAATGGGACTTGCTACCCATATTGGTTGTGTCCTACCCCACAGGTGTCTTATCTTTGTGATTTCAGATGTAGTGGTGCAGTGGTGTACACAGGGAGACCTGCTGGCTGTAGCAGGCATGGAAAAGCAAAGTCAGCTAGCTGACCTTGGTAGCAGTTCCATTCTGAAAAGTGCACTCGTCAAGTTCTACAATGTCCGTGGGGAACATATCTACACTCTGGAGACTCCTGTGCAGGTAAGGGATGTTTTAGAAGTTAACCCTGGTATTAATACCAGAGCTTTAGTAACTTTTCACCTACATTATCCCAATAATATAGGAACACATTACTGAAGTGTTCAACTGAATGTGTTTAACGAGTTCTAAGTCTTTGATCTCATAGAGCTCCTAGAATCTGAATTGCAGGAATGTATCATACAAATTATTATTATTATGAGTATTATGGTAGGGCCTTGAGGCTCCAACTGAGATCGGGACCCCGTTGTGTGAGGCACTGTACAGACATATAGTGAGTGACAGTTGCACCAAAGACTTTACAGTCTAGACAAGACAGACACAAGGATGAGAGACGAGGAACTAAAGAGCAGCGAGACTAAGGCCCAGATTGTTAAAGGTATTTAGGAATTGTTGTGGTCAGCGTTGCAATGCCTAACTGATTTAGGAGCTTAAACCTGATTTTCAAAAGGGATTTATGCATTTAGGAGCCAAAATCCCAGTGACAGTTAATGGGATTTTGGTTCTTAAGTGCCTAAATCCCTTTTGAAAATGAGATTTAAGCTCCTAAATCAGTCAGGTGTGGCAACACTGAGCACAATGCCACCTAAGTACCTTTAACAATCTGTGCCTAAGTGCCTTACCCAAAGTCACAAAGGAAATCTGTGGCAGAACCAGGAATTGAACTCATATCTCCTGAGTCTAAATCCAGTATTTTAACCACAAGACTGTCCTCCCCTTCTATTATTTCCTTACATATACAGACAACTCTGTCTTAGTATAGGGTAGGATGACCTGATAGAACAGGAGGTCCTACGATGTATGAATCTTTTATTACCTTTATGGGCAAGGATGGTATTATGGGTAAAACACAGGATTTTGAGTTGGGAGGGCTTGTTTCTGTTCCCAGATTCACCACAGACTTCCCACATGACCTTCAGCAAGTCACTTAATCTCTCTGGGTGAACTTCAGCAAAAGACCTATATGCCACGTAAGTCCACAGAATAAGACTTAAGTGGTGCATATGTTTTATGCTGGCTCTCTGAACAGGAATGAATTTCACCTTATGCCTTGGTTCACTGTCCATAAAATAGGGACAACAACTCTTTCATTCTTCTCCATGGTGTTGTGAGGCTTAGTTAATGTTTAAATGCTCTGAAATCCTCAAGTGATGGAATGTTCCATAGATATACATTATTATTATTGTTATTGTTTGTTGTTTACTTTGTTTATTCTGCAATACCATGAGATGAAGTGAGTACAAAAGGCTGAGTTAAGGACATCATAGCAAACTAACTCCCGCATTTCCATATTTGTATTTATTTATCTCTCAAGAGTAGCATACAGTAATTAATTCCTTACATTTTAGTTTGGATTTAATTCTTCTGTAAGTTTTGTCTGTTTATAATAATATGCTCCGCATCCAAGCTTGGGTGCAAAACATTAGGGACCCAAATGTGCATATAGGCATATAAGTGCTGATATAGCTCTTGAAGGGCTTGTCTACACTTGCAGTTTGTACCACTGTAACTATATCTGTATAGTTAAAATAATACAACCTCCCCCACCACCCAGGTGGATGCGGTTATGCCAGTATAAGGGCTTGTCTACATGGGGACACTTAGGAAAATTAATTTGAATTACCTAAAGGTGTGAATTTAAAGTGGATTAGTTAAACTGCTTTAAACCCCAGTATGGATACCTCATTCAGAATTAAAGTGGCCTTAATTTGGTTTAGCTTCCAAATAGAATAAAGCAAATTAAGGACACTTTAATTCCTAATGAGGTGTCCACACAAGGGTTTAATGTGCTTTAACTAAAACACTTTAAATGCACCCCTTGAGGGCATGGCTACACTTGCAGATGTAGAGCGCTTTGAATTAAACCAGCACTTGGAGAGCGCAGTAGGGAAGGCGCTGCAGTTTGACAGGAACAAGTGCACTGGTGTGGCCACATTTGCGGCACTTGCAGCGGCACTGGGAGTGGTGCATTGTGGGCAGCTATCCCACAGAGCACCTCTTCCCATTCTGGCGCTATGGCTTGTGGGAAGGCGGTGGGGAGTGCAGGGCATTCTGGGTCCTGTCCCAACGCCCCGTGATGCATCGGTTCGCATCCCAGCAATCCCTGTGCTTCCATCCACACTTGGTGCCATCTTTCAACGTTTTTTGTACAGCGCGCTCTGTCTTCCCATTCGGTCTGCGGGAATGGAGCCCCAACTACTGAGGAACATGCTGACGAGTCTCACCAGCACGTCATGTTTGGCAGTCGAGTTACTCCTTAAGATCCAAACTGACACTGAGGACTCGGACGATGATATTGACTCGAGTAACGCATACGACACGAGATTGCTTGTGGCATTCATGGACATGCTCAGCACTGTGGAATGCTGCTTTTTGGCTTGGGAAGCAAGCACTGAGTGGTGGGATCACATCGTCATCCAAGTCTGGGATGATGAGCAGTGGCTGCAGAATTTTTGGATGAGAAAAGCCACTTTCATGGGACTGTGTGATGAGCTCAACCCCACCCTGCAGCGCAAGGCCACGAGATTGAGAGCTGCCCTTATGGTGGAGAAGCAGGTGGCTATTGCAGTCTGGAAGCTGGCAACTCCAGACAGCTACTGATCGGTCGCTAACCAGTTTGGAGTGGGAAAATCGACCTTGTTGCAAGTTTTCAGGGCCATTAATTGCATCCTGCTCAGAAGAACCATGACTCTGAGTAACGTGCATGACATTGTGGCTGGCTTTGCACAAATGGGTTTCCCTAACTGTGGAGGGGCGATAGATGGGACACATATTCCAATTCTGGCACCAGCCCACCTACCCTCCGAGTACGTTAATTGGAAGGGGTATTTCTCTATGGTTTTCCAGGTGCTTGTGGATCATCGTGGGTGTTTCATTGACGTTAACGCAGGCTGGCCTGGAAAGGTGCATGACGCACGCATCTTTCGGAACACTGGCCTGTTCAGGAAGCTGCAAGCCGGGACTTTTTTCCCAGACCAGAAGATCACTGTATGGGAAGTCAAAATGTCCATTGTGATCCTTGGAGACCCCACTTACCCTTTAATGCCATGGCTCATGAAACCCTATACAGGGAGCCTTGACAGCAGCAAGGAGCAGTTCAACAACAGGCTGAGCCAGTGCAGAATGACTGTGTAGTGTGCTTTTGGCTGTTTAAAGGGCCGCTGGCAGTCTCTGTATGGGAAGCTGGACCTGGCTGATGACAGCGTCCCCGCAGTTATATCTGCGTGCTGTACCCTCCATAACATTTGTGAAGGGAAGGGTGAACGATTCACTCAGGCATGGAACTTGGAGGTTCAACACCTGGAGGCTGAATTTGAACAGCCAGAGAGCAGGACTATTAGAGGGGCCCAGCGTGGGGCTGCAAGGATTAGGGATGCCTTGAGGGAACAATTTGAGGCTGAAAGCCACCAGTAATGTCTGGTGCCCTGCATGAGAGTGAAGTGCCTTGGTTCCAATGTTAGTAGGAATCTGTTTGCTATGCTGACTTGCAGTGCCTGTTTCTTTCCTGGGCTAAGGTATCTTTTACTTTATGGAAAAATAAAGAATTTTTCAAAGCCAAAAAATCCATTTATTGAAAAGAAACACAACTGCTTGGGAAACCAGAAAGGGCAAGGGGTTGGGGTAGGGTGGGGTGGGGAATGGTACAATCACAGATTTGCATATGTCCTGTTATCATACTCAGCCTTCCTGTCTGGAGTGCTGTGCAATGAGTGCTGCACTTCAGGATGGCTATACTGCATGGTGATGGGGGTTGAGTGCAGTGGGTAAGGGTCGTAGTTTTCAGGGCTGGGTGGTGAAGCTGCAAGTGTTGGAGGCAGCTGGTGGCGATAAGAACCCGGATGTTGGGGATAGTGGGTTGGAGGTGACATGGGGGCACAAGGGAAAGAGTTTTGGGACAAGGGCTGCAGGGGGGGTGAGCGCGGTAGTGCTCTGCCTGCATGGCTACGAGTGCCTGGATCGAGTCCGCTTGGCGCTCCATGATGCTTATCAGCCAATCCATGCTTTGCTGACAGAGCTCCGCGCTTTTCTGCCGGTGCTCCACATTCTGCTGGCAGATCCTCCTTTCACTCTCCCTCTACTCCTGCAATTTTTGATTCTCATTAAGAGACTGCTGCATGACTTCATGCAGCATGGCTTCTTTGCTTTTACGTGGCCTCTTCCTAATTCATTGAAGTTTTTCGGTCGGTGATAACACCGACGGCTGAGATCTCAAGGTTGCATCTGTGAAGGCAAAATGCAACACTTAACAGAGGCAGCATTGTTCACACCAGACGGAGCAATGATTCCCCAGTACTTAAGGGCAAGCACAGTCTACACAATAGCATAATTTGCCCATCCCAAAGCGAGCGCACATAACCCACGGGAGCCCCAAAATGGGAGTAAGCACTGGGTCAAGGGGGACTGATAGTTTCACAGCTGCACTGTCCTCTAGGTTTCTGTGCCTTGGGAAGAGCCAACGGCTGCAAGGGGCCCCTATACTGAACGCTCTCCCCACATTTTCCACAGGAGTTCGTCCTGGAAGATACCTCGCTGCTGAGGGTGACCTGGGAAGCAAGGGAGGGTCTTCTACTGCAATGTGGCTTCCGCCCTGGCCCATATGCAGCTTGCCTGTGTGCAGCAGTGGTTCCCCCGCCCCTCATAGCACAGTGACGTGGACATGTTAGCCTGACTGGGACAAGGACCACCGTGGCTCTCCCAAGAAACCTGCACAAGCGCATTTCCCAACTTCTGAATAGACCTTTGAAGAGATCACTGAGGCCAATTACTGCAATGTGAGAAAGCAAATCAACTCCCTATTCCGCATCTAGGCATGCATGCAGCCCTAACCTTCCTCGCCCCAAGAGTCTGCACTGAATAACTTCATTCCCAAAATAAAAGCCACTTATAAAAGCCAGGAACCTTCTCTGGTGTTTGTCCTTCACCAAGCACCAGCCGCTGCGACTGGCTACCTTCCTCATGGCTTGAGAACAGCTCCTGGCTGCATGCATCTAGGGATGCCGGGGTGTCTCCCTCCTCCTCAGCACCCTCGCTCCCGCCTTCCTCCTCATCCTGCCTTGTTGAATGGCCTCTGAGGTGTCCATGGTGCTCCTCAGAGTGGAGGTGGGGTCGCCCCCCAGTATTGCGTCCAGCTCTTTGTAGAAACGGCAGGTCGCAGGGGCAGCACCAGAGCGGTGCTTTGCCTTGTGGGCTTTGTGGTAGGCATTCCGCAGCTCCTTCACTTTAACCCTGCACTGCAGTGCGTCCCGCTCATGGCCCCTTTCCACCATGTCCCTTGATATCTCCCCAAAGATATCGTAATTCCTGCGGCTGGAGTGCAGTTGGGACTGGACAGCTTCCTCCCCCCAAACACTGATGAGGTCCAGCAACACACCGTTGCTCCATACTGGGGATCGCCTGGCACCTGGAGCCATGGTCACCTGGAAGGATTCGCTGAGAGCACTCCACACCTGGCTGAGCAAACAGGAAGGGGATTTTCAAAATTCCCAGAGAATTTAAAGGGCGGGTCTGATGGTTGGTCACCTGAGGGCAGGGCAGTAGAGTTCAAAGTGATGACCAGCGTGGCTGGAACAGACATTGTGGGACACTTCTGGAGGCCGATCAGAGCGCATTGACAGACCAGGGCGTCCACACTGGCGCTGCGGCGCTCTAGTGGGAGCGCATCAAATGTTAATCCACTCGTTGAGGTGGAGTACCAGGAATGCTCTAGCCATGGCGTCAGAGCGCTCTACGTGCCTTGCCAGTGTGGATGCGTCATGAGGTAGGACACCCGGGGCTGCTTTAAGGCACTCTAACTCGCAAGTGTAGCCAAGCCCTTAGTTAATTGAGATTAATTTTCCTCAGTGTAAGGGCATGGCTACATTTGCAGATGTAGAGCGCTGTGAGTTAAACCAGCCTTCGTAGAGCACAGTAGGGAAAGCGCTGCAGTCTGTCCACACTGATAGCTGCAAGCGCACTGGCGTGGCCACATTAGCAGCTCTTGCAATGCCACAGAGAGCAGTGCATTGTGGTAGCTATCCCAGCATGCAAGTGGCTGCAACATGCTTTTCAAATGGGGGAGGGTGGGGTGGAGTGTGACAGGGAGTGAGTTGTGTGTATGTCGGGGGAGAGAGAGTGGGTTTTGGAGGGGCTTAGTGTATGTAAGCATGCTGTCTTGTAAGTTCAGACAGCAGCAGACCCCCCCTCACCTCCGCCTCTCTCTCTCACACACGGCATTCCACAGTAACAGCTTGCTTTGTCCTGGAGCAGATGAGCATGCCAGCTGTCAGAAATGGAGCTTTGAAAGGGCATATCTGCATTCCTACAGCGAGTTCAAAACAATGAGAAGAGTGGCCACTTGACTTCAGGGGATTATGGGACATTTCCAGAGGCCAATCACAGCGCAGTAATGCAACACCTTGTTCACATTGACGCTGGGGCATTTCAGCCGAGATGCACCAAGTGTTATGCTTCTGGTGGAGGTGGATTACCAGGAGCGCTCCAGCTGCAGAGTCCAGGAGCTCTACGTGCCTTGCCAGTGTGGACGGGTCGTGAGTTAGGGTACCCGGAGCTGCTTTAATGCGCTGTAACTCGCAAGTGTAGCCAAGCCCCAAAAGTGCTTACACCAGTATAACTATTTTGGTTATAGCAGTATAATTCCCCAGATAGGAAGCAGAATACGCTATAGGAGTACAAGATAGCTTTTTACTGGTATAATTGTGTCCACACTATGGACCGTACTGGTATATAACTTTCAGTAAAAAAAAAAAAAAATCACATCCTAACCAAAATAATTATACTTGTACAAACACTGAGTGTAGACCAGGCCTAAGATTAGGGCCTGATTTTCATCTTACATTGGCTTGTGTAATTCTGTTGACTTCAGTTAAACTAATTTATAATTTACACTGGTGAAACTGAGAGGAGGGGGTGCCTAACCAAGGTACTTCAGATCTGTTTCTCCTGTCCATGGTCCATTTAGATTGTATGCGTACACAGGTTTCAACACTGGGCCTAATAATATTACCATCTAAGTCAGGGATTGGCAACTTGAAAGGTACTAGAGGGCCACAAAATCCACTAAAATGCTTTGGTGGGTCAGGGAGTGTTGGGTCCTGCCCCCAGGGGAAGGATAACTTGGGTGGGAGAGTGCCTTGTCCCTGGGTTGTGGGAGGCCCCAAGCAGGCAGGGTTAGAGAGCGAACCCGCCCTGCACTCACCCTATAGCAGTAGCTCTGGTCCTACGGTGCTGGACCCAGCTCTCTGCTCCAGCCCATTGGATCTCGCCACAGGGTATGTGATACATGCATATGTGCAGGCCGGCCTTCCCCCCCGCGATGCCCCACCCTGCCGTACCCCCCTCTTAGCCCTGGTGCTGCCAGACCTTCTGTCCTGAGCTGGGACTCTGGTGGACCAAATGAAATGATCTGGTTGGCTGGATGAAGCCCCCTGCTCTCCAGTTGCCCATCCCTGATCTAAGCAGCAGTGTACTACAATTTGTAGATCCTTTGGATTACTGACAAAATCAGCTAGAACTTAGTATTGCACAAAAAGATAGTAGATGACATTTGTTATTCTACATGGCTGCTCCAAAGATACATGTAGTGGACAGACTGAGTCCACGATCCCAGTAATTTGTCTTATGAACACCAGCAGAAATAAAATAAAAAATCTGCTGGAGAATGGCAGTCAATGCTGCGATGGGATTTTATAAAACTGACCATTGGCAATTGAAAGGCAATGAGTGGGAAGAGGAGAGTTTGTCTCATCTCAAACCCTGCTATGAAAGCTGTTTCCTCTTGAACAGGCAGTGTATGAATGGGATGGTGCATTTATTTTATACCAGCACAATTCCTGATTTAATTAATGGCAAGAAAGCTTAGCAGCAATGAATGTTGCAGAGATCAGGTTACTGGTGCAAAATTGATTTAGTGTGAAGTATTCCTGGTTCGTATGTCTGATAAAGCAGTTATCTGATGTCTTCACTGTAAAATACATTAAACTGTTATTTTTTATGCTGTTTGTATATCCTGGATGTTTTGGTGGGGATTAAGTGACAATTTATTGGGTAGTTTATAACAATAACTCAGTGAAAACTGCTGTAGAATTTACATTCAGTTTAGTTAGATCGTACATTACTTGGTGTAAAGCCACAGCTAGCCACAGAGTAGGAATAAGAACCTCATAACTGTTCACTTTGGTTTACTCATAATGATGATGATCATTGTCACAGTTTCCCTTGAGAACAAACTGTGCTTTATGTCTCCATCTTCTCCTCCTGCTTTGGTACAGTGTCCTACATAACATCTGGTTATCAACTCTTAATCCCTGACCATCAATAAGTGATTATATTGTTCATAAATGGATAACCTAGTTTTCTGGCTTCGATCTCTGAATATAAATAACATCATAAGCAAGGGGATCATGCTCAGTTAGAAGCATTCAATCCAGCTTAAGACTTATATGAAAAATAATTCACAGTTGGGATAGTATAGAAATCAAGGTGTAAGAGCCCCTGGCATATTGCCCTGTCAGTGGCATTAACGCAACACTCATAGCTCCCCTTAACATCACAAAAATGCATATACAAAAAACCTGGATAGACTGAACAACAGTGGCAGGCCTTGAACCAGTATTGGAATTTACCTTATGAGGCACCACGTACTCTCCGCTCCTGTTGAACTCACTGAGAGTTGAGGGTGAGCATCGCCCCATGGTACTGAGCCTTCATCTTATGGGGACCATCCCCTATGCACAGTTATCTGAATAAAAACGCAAAGACTTGTAATGTTGGGGTATCAAGCACACTTGCAGTTCCAGTGCTTGTTTATACAAAGAATATATTTTAAAGGCTGCCCATAAACTGAAAACTAGTCAAAGGAATACTGTCCGTTCCTGTAAACCTAATTGTTTAACGTTTCTTCCCCTCACCCAAATCTGATCAAGCAAAGATAAGCCAAATTCCTTTCTTTAGTGGTTTTGTTTTTCAGTAATGCTTCTCTTGCATTTTAACATAGAATAAAAATAGTGAAATGCCCTATTCATGCATTCTTTACTGGAGGAACATTTACAAACCTTTTGTATTTATTTGTTAAATCATCATAACTCCTTCTCCTGCATTAAGCAGACAGTGATAGTAATAATTGGACTTACTCAAGACTCTCATTACAGACTTGCTACAATTGTTTACCAAGAATGCTGCAACCCAATTCCGTCACTTCAGAATTACTCATTGGATGTGTGGCAGGGTCTTCAGTAAAAAGAACAGGAGTATTTGTGGCACCTTAGAGACTAACAAATTTATTAGAGCATAAGCTTTCGAGGACTACAGCCCATTTCATCGGATGCATTGAATGGAACATATAGTAAGAAGATATATATATACACATACAGAGAAGGTGGAAGTTGCCATACAAACTGTAAGAGGCTAATTAATTAAGATGAGCTATTATCAGCAGAAGAAAAAAACTTCTGTAGTGATAATCAAGATGGCCCATTTAGACAGTTGACAAGAAGGTGTGAGGATACTTAACATGGGGAAATAGATTCAATATGTGTAATGACCCAGCCACTCCCAGTATATCAGCTTACTATACCTGCCCTTAAAAAAAACCATCCTCTGACTGGATACAACTGCTTCATAGCTTCCCAGTAGGGGAGGCTCCTACCACATCACTGCAGTTGCCTCACTGCAGACATTACAAAAATCTGGTTTCAGAGTAGCAGCCGTGTTAGTCTGTATCCGTAAAAAGAAAAGGAGTACTTGTGGCACCTTAGAGACTAACAAATTTATTAGAGCATAAGCTTTCGTGAGCTACAGCTCACTTCATCGGACGCATACAGTGGAAAATATAGTGGGGAGACTTTATATACACAGAGAACATGAAACCATGGGTGTTACCATACAGACTGTAACAAGAGTGATCAGGAAAGGTGAGCTATTACTAGCAGGAGAGTGGGGGTGGGGGGAGAAACCTTTTGTAGTGGTAATCAAAGTGGGCCATTTCCAGCACTTTACAAGAACAGTAGGACGGGAAATAAACAAGGAGAAATGGTTCTACTTTGTGTAATGACACATCCACTCCCAGTCTTTATTCAAGCCTAAGTTAATTGTATCCAGTTTGCAAATTAATTCCAATTCAGCAGTCTCTTGTTGGAGTCTGTTTTTGAAGTTTTTTTGTTGAAGAATTGCCACTTTTAGGTCTGTAATCGAGTGACCAAAGAGATTGAAGAATTCACCAACTGGTTTTTGAATGTTATAATTCTTGACGTCTGATTTGTATCCACTGATTCTTTTACGTAGAGACTGTCCAGTTTGGCTAATGTACGTGGCAGAAGGGCATTGCTGGCACATGATGGCATATGTCAGATTGGTAGATGCGCAGGTGAACGAGCTTCTGATAGTGTGGCTGATGTGATTAGGCCCTATGATGGTGTCCCCTGAATAGATATGTGGACACAGTTGGCCAAACTGGACAGTCTCTACGTAAAAGAATAAATGGACACAAATCAGACGTCAAGAATTATAACATTCAAAAAACAGTCGGAGAACACTTCAATCTCTTTGGTCACTCGATTACAGACCTAAAAGTGGCAATTCTTCAACAAAAAACCTTCAGAAACAGACTCCAACGAGAGACTGCTGAATTGGAATTAATTTGCAAACTGGATACAATTAACTTAGGCTTGAATAAAGACTGGGAGTGGATGTGTCATTACACAAAATAAAACTATTTCCCCTTGTTTATTTCCCCTCCTGCTGTTCTTGTAAAGTGCTGGAAATGGCCCACCTTGATTATCACTACAAAAGGTCCCGTCCCCCGCCCCCGTGCTCTCCTGCTGGTAATAGCTCACCTTTCCTGATCACTCTTGTTACAGTCTGTATGGTAACACCCATGGTTTCATGTTCTCTGTGTATATAAAGTCTCCCCACTATATTTTCCACTGTATGTGTCCGATGAAGTGAGCTGTAGCTCACGAAAGCTTATGCTCTAATAAATTTGTTAGTCTCTAAGGTGCCACAAGTACTCCTTTTCTTTTTACAAAAATCTGAGAAGTTGTGATCATTCATTCTGCTTAATGACGCAGATAATTTGCTTAGGTGCTGATCCTTTCTATGGGCCTTAAAATTCTCTCTTACATGGCAAAAAGAGGACCATAGCAATGGGAATTTGGGCCTGGAGATCCTGATTGTGATCTCATTTACATGAGTGTAGATTGAGAGTAACTCTACTGTAGTGTATGGAGTTACACCAGTGTAAAATTGTGGTAAGTAAAACAGAATCAGGCCAAAGAGAACTACCTGTGTGGAGGGAGAGAGTGGAACCAACATGGCACACTTCATAACTGACTGTATACTTAGCAATATTAAGTTTACAGCTGACCTTGATAAACAGTTTTATAGTGTGATCACATTTTTCTCAATGTGTCAGTTATTTAAATGTTTGTTCAGTGGGGTGTTCTGTTTAAAAGGTTTTAGTTTTGTGTGTAATTTTTTGTTGATTGTTACAGAATCTTTTATTCTGATATTGTTAGAATAGAACAGGAGCTGTACAAATTCAGGAAGGTAGACCTAGTATAAAATGAGTGGAACTGAAATTTTTTTGAAAAGAATGAAGCTAAATACTTGATGATCACTTTAGATAAGCTATTACCAGCAGGACAGTGGGGTGGGAGGAGGTATTGTTTTATGATCTCTGTGTGTATATAAAGTCTGCTGCAGTTTCCACGGTATGCATCCGATGAAGTGAGCTGTAGCTCACGAAAGCTCATGCTCAAATAAATTGGTTAGTCTCTAAGGTGCCACAAGTACTCCTTTTCATTTAGTACTGTGGTTCTCAAACTTGGGCAATCTCCAATACCACATTGAGCAATATGGGAAAGGCAGTGTGGCTCAAAACCTAACACCTGTTGGAGGTTTGTGACTCCCTACGTTGAGCTCCCCTAAATTGGCATAATGTAGCAGCTTTTTGTAATAAGCAAGCAAGCCCTACACGTATATCAGATTCACCTGGTAAAAAAAAAGCATTATGATTCCTCCAGATGTGTAGTAAAAGAGAAGAATTAATTCCTGCCCTGCCTGTTTCAGACAGATTATGGGTATGTGCAAACTCCTAATTGGCCTGGGCCTAACTTTCTCAGAATACTAGAGTTTTGTCTGTAGTGTACAGACCTTGCATTATGGACTGTGGAACTTCCTGCAGGAACAAGTGTTGACAGGTGTTTAACAAAGGTAAGTTTTTATTTAAAATAGCTCAATTCAGCAGAATATGGTATTTAGGGATATCTTTCACCAAATTCACAAACTGTGTTGAACTATACAGAAATAAAGTGACTTCCTTATGACTGTACTCTGAGTGGCACAGCTTGGATTTAAAAGCAAGATTCTCCTGCTCCCTAGCACTTTACTATAAGCACAAGGCCTCTCTGCCTTTTAAATGCTGTTTCTGTCCCATAAAAGTCCCAGCATCTGAATTGGTGGATTAAAGATCAAGGGATTCTGCAGATACCCTGTAATGGTATAAAATCCATTCAACTCAGGACTCCAGGGAGATGGGTGGAATTTTAGGTTAACTTCAGATAAAAAAGATAATGCGGGAAGAGTCTGCCTTTTATATTCTCCAGCTGAACTGACGTGCTAATGATCCTAATTGACGTACATGGTCCTAATTGACATCACTTATAGTCCTCAGATTCATTGCTTCTGTGTTATTGTGGCCTTTTGCTTATATCTACTGAACTGAATCCTATTTGGGGGTTGTTGGATGATTGCCACTAAAGCTTCAACATGAGTTTGTTTATTACAGAAATAGCAACAAAGGCAATTTGGGATGTGTTTCAGGATCTCAGTAAAGGCCTTGATGTGTTCAAGTAAGACAGGCCATAAAAACCCATGTAAACTGGTCACTGTCACACCAGCAAACATGTTCAGGAATCTTCAGAGTTGTTCATGTCCTAGAATTTGAATCTCTTTTTCTGCAAGTTCATTATCTTGTCTTGGAAAAGACTAACTGACATATTTCAGCTGGATTGAGGTGTGAAAAGATGCTTTATTATGGAAACTTTGAGCTGAAATAACTAAGAAACAAAACAGCAAACTAACTGTCAGTTCTGCAGTTTGAAAAATCTTATATGGCCCAATCACTATTGTATCAGTGTGTGTTTCAGTCATTAATGCATTTATCCTCACAACACACTGGTAAATTAACTGAGGCAGACAGGCTATGTGACTTGTCACACAGAAAGCATGGAGCAGAGCAAGGACTTGAATCTATGTTTTCTAAGTCTCAGGCTAGTACTGTAACCACTGGGCCATCCCTCCTCTCTTTAAAAGGAAAAAAAAAAAAAGAGAGAGACAGAAAGAAGGAAGAGCTAGGAGTTGAACGTGCGCCTGTAAAACTTCAACGTTTCTTAAGTGAAGGAAAGAATTAGCAAGCAAAATGTGTTTAGTTTCTTTTCAGTTGTACTTAAACATATTCATTAGTCAGAGACAGATTCTCCTTTATAACTAGGTGCTCGTTGTTGAAAGATTTGAAATTCTACCATACTTATCAATGCCAAAATCCCATCTCATTGATTCGTGTCCAGCAGTGAGACTTCCTGCCCCCAAATCTAATTTTCATGGATACTGTGTTTCACAACCAGTGGAGCTTCCAGTCCCAAGAGGCAAGGTATTGGTTCAGACAGTGAGCAGGCACAGGATTTCTGAGCACATAGGAAATCAATAAGGAGCGTATGACTTTCACTAAATTCAGATTGACTGAACTGTGTGAATGGGATGAAAGGTTTGTATATTATATTTAGACTTGGCAGAATTTGATTTTTATTTTTTAATAATTTCAGTGGATACTATCTGTTTATTTTTTAGCTTTTTTTTTTTTACTTTTGTCAATTTCAATTTTCACAGTTGTGGGAAATTATGAGGGGAGGGTCAGACATTTAATGACTGTAGAAGTTGGTTCACCAAGTTAAAGCTTTATAACTGTTCAACATAAATTGTCAACATCACCTGTCAAAATATACAAAGTAAATATCCTTAAATCAAACTCTAATAAGTTCTCAAGCAGCATTTTTCTTTCTTTTTCTGTCTTCAGATTTAGATTGTTATTGATGGAAATATTTTTTCATCAGTTTTTGTATGTGCAGTGAAATGGATGTTGACCAACATTTACCAATAAAAATCTAATCCTTCCAAGCCTAATTATACTGGTCCCCTGGCAGGGGGAGGAATGAGTCAAATAAGAAAAAGTAGCACAGGAATCTAACTTAATTAGGAGTATCCAGTTCAGGACACTGCTATAATATAAAGAAGGACATTCCCAGCTGGGATGCATGTAGCCAAGGAGACATTCTAGAGTCTCTATTCCCCTTTCTGTTTCTGAAACAATCTAGCTCATTGTTACCCAAGTTTTGAATCTGTGTTTGCACTCAGTGTGCTTCATGTAAATAACTGCCCTTCGGTGTACTGTGT
Source organism: Lepidochelys olivacea (assembly GCF_965140295.1). Classification (NCBI taxonomy): domain Eukaryota; kingdom Metazoa; phylum Chordata; order Testudines; family Cheloniidae; genus Lepidochelys; species Lepidochelys olivacea. The sequence goes on from NC_140413.1 coordinate 120,849,661, forward strand.
TTAAAATTAGCATTGCTTAGCCCTAAAAGCCTTTTTATTTGTATAGAAATTACACTTTTTTTGGTGTGTTTTTATTTGATCCCTAGGATTCATTCAGACATTTATATTTTCTGATGGGATCCTTATAAAATCTGCTGGCATTTGGTATGATAAAAATTAGGGCTGTCAATTGCAGTTAACTCACGCAATTAACTAAAAAAAATTAACTGCAATTAAAAAAATTAATCGCGATTTAATCACACTGTTAAACAATAGAATACCAGTTGAAATTTATTAAATATTTTTTTAAAATACATTTTAAATATACTGATTTCTATTACAACAGAGAATACAAAGTGTACAGTACTCACTTTATATTATTTTTGATCACAAATATTTGCACTGTAAAAATGATAAATGAAAGAAATAGCATTTTTCAATTCACCTCATGCAAGTACCGTAGTGCAATCTCTATCATGAAAGTGTAATTTAATGTGTAATGTAGATTTTTTGTGTTACATAACTGCACTCAAAAACAAAACACTGTAAAACTTTAGAGCCTACAAGTCCACTCAGTCCTACTTCTTCTTCAGCCAATTGCTAAGACAAACAAGACTGTTTACATTTACGGGAGATGCTGCTGCCCGCTTCTTATTTACAATGTCACCTGAAAGTGAGAACAGGCGTTCACATGGCACTTATGTAGCCAGCGTTGCAAGGTATTATTTACGTGCCAGATATGCTAAACATTCATATGCCCCCCTCATGCTTCAGTCACCATTCTGGAGGACATGCTTCCATGCTGACGATGTTAGTTAAAAAAAAAAGTGCATTCATTAAATTTGTGACTGAACTCCTTGGGGGAAAATTGTATGTCCCCTCCTCTTATACACCCACATTTTGCCATATATTTCATGTTATAAAAGTCTCGGATGATGACCCACCCAGCCAATGTTGTTTGGTTTACAAACACTGTCTGCAGATTTGACAAAACACAAAGGTGGTACCAATGTGAGATTTCTAAAAATAGCTACAGCACTCGACCTAAGCTTTAAGAATCTGAAGTGCTTTCCAAAACCCGAGAGGGATGAGATGTGGAGCATGCTTTCAGAAGTCTTAAAAGAGCAACACTCGGATGTGGAAACTACAGAACATGAACCACCAAAAAAAAAAAATCAACCTTCTGCTGGTAGCATCTGATTCAGATAATGAAAATGAACATGCATTGGTCTGCTCTATTTTGGATTGTTATCGAGCAGAACCTGTCATCAACATGGATGCATGTCCCCTGGAATGGTGGTTGAAGCATGAAGGGACATATGAATCTTTAGCACATCTGGCCTGTAAATATCTTGTGACACTGGTTACAACAGTGCCATGCGAATGCCTGTTCTCATTTTCTGGTGACATTGTAAATAAGAAGCGGGCACCATTATCTCCTGCAAATGTAAACAAACTTGTTTGTCTGAGTGATTGGCTGAAATAGGACTGAGTGGACTTTGTTTTATTTTTTTATACATAATTCGACATTGTAAGTTCAACTTTCATGATAAAGAGATTGCACTACAGTACTTGTATTAGGTGAATTGAAATGTAATATTTCTTTTGTTTTTTACAGTGCAAATATTTGTATTAAAAATAAATATAAAGTGAGCACTGCGCACTTTGTATTCTGTGTTGTAAATGAAATCAATATATTTGAAAATGTAGAAAACATCCAAAATATTTAAATAAATGATATTCTATTATTGTTTAACAGTGTGATTAATCACGATTAATTTTTTTAATCTCTTGACAGCCCTAATAAAAATGGAAATGAAAGTACCAGAATTTGTGGCTATATTTCCCTGCTCCTAGCATAAAAGAAATGTGCACTCATGTTAAACACTCTATGGTAGATTTGCTTGCAGACTCCCGGGCTCAATGGGTAGTGATCAATGGCTCCATGTCTAGTTGGCAGTCGGTGTCAAGTGGAGTGCCCCAGGGGTCGGTCCTGGGGCCAGTTTTGTTCAATATCTTCATAAATGATCTGGAGGATGGTGTGGATTGCACTCTCAGCAAATTTACGGATGATACTAAACTGGGAGGAATGGTAGATACGCTGGAGGGCAGGGATAGGATACAGAGGGACCTAGACAAATTGGAGGATTGGGCCAAAAGAAATCTGATGAGGTTCAATAAGGAGAAGTGCAGGGTCCTGCACTTAGGATGGAAGAACCCAATGCACAGCTACAGTCTAGGGACCGAATGGCTAGGCAGCAGTTCTGCGGAAAAGGACCTAGGGGTGACAGTGGACGAGAAGCTGGATATGAGTCAGCAGTGTGCCCTTGTTGCCAAGAAGGCCAATGGCATTTTGGGATGTATAAGTAGGGGCATAGCGAGCAGATTGAGGGACGCGATCGTTCCCCTCTATTCGACATTGGTGAGGCCTCATCTGGAGTACTGTGTCCAGTTTTGGGCCCCACACTACAAGAAGGATGTGGATAAATTGGAAAGAGTCCAGTGAAGGGCAACAAAAATGATTAGGGGTCTGCAACACATGACTTATGAGGAGAGGCTGAGGGAACTGGGATTGTTTAGTCTGCGGAAGAGAAGAATGAGGGGGGATTTGATAGCTGCTTTCAACTACCTGAGAGGTGGTTCCAGAGAGGATGGTTCTAGACTATTCTCAGTGGTGGAAGAGGACAGGACAAGGAGTAATAGTCTCAAGTTGCAGTGGGGGAGGTTTAGGTTGGATATTAGGAAAAACTTTTTCACTAGGAGGGTGGTGAAACACTGGAATGCGTTGCCTAGGGAGGTGGTGGAATCTCCTTCCTTAGAAGTTTTTAAGGTCAGGCTTGACAAAGCCCTGGCTGGGATGATTTAATTGGGGATGGGTGCTGCTTTTGAGCAGGGGGTTGGACTAGATGACCTCCTGAGGTCCCTTCCAACCCTGATATTCTATGATTCCCTGTAAAGTGTAATAGAACGTATATAAAGTGGTATAGTTATCAACAGCATTTTCCCCCCTTTTTTATTGGCACTGCCCTAAATAAATGGAATGCTTTATGAGAAGCAAGGACATCTCAGGCCAGCTACTTCACACAGCAGAATTCGGATAGAGCACTGTGGCAGGTAGATAATTGACTTGCTGCAGTAATTGATCCACATCTTCACAGTTCAGGGAGGAAATGTGTGAGGGGCAGCTATTGAGAAATGCTATTCTGATCAATGCATTTAAAGGTCGGGCCACATCTGGCAGTTGGGTTTTTTTTCCTGTCTAATAGTGAATTTTTTTTTTTTTTTTTACTGTACCTCACTTTGAATCCCTATAGTCCTTCCCCTTATGTGAAGTGATACTGGATGTTAGATATGAAGAATGCTGTAGAATTGTCCTACTGCAGTGCTATCCTGAAGAAAATGCCAACAAAGCATTTCTGCAGTATCAATAAGCAAAAGCAAATCGATACCAGCATGAAGATTGGCTGATGGCCTAGAAAATGTTGAGATAAAAAGATGTAAAGATCTGTGGGAGGGAACTGTGCTAAGCCATTTTATATGATACAGGGATAGCAATGGGAGCGTGTAAGCACTGTGATTTGAATAGAATATGTATGTGTATGTATATGTGTGTGTGTGTGTGTATATATATAGTGTGTATGTACTGCACACATGCATATCTGTATATTTATAAACATCACATACTCAAAAATCTACATTGGAAAATGTAGTCAAGTCAAGCATGTAAAAGTGAGGAAACAACAAAATTAAGTTGGGGAAATTGAAACTGAACTGCACCAGGCCACACCGTGAGTCAGTGGCAGAACCATGACTAGAACTCATGCCCTCCTAACTTCCCACGTTGTATTGCTCACACTCACACCACCTTCCTGCCAGAGGTGCCACCCATGGTTTCAAAAGTCATGAATGATGTGTCCATCCTACCCACGTGTTGATAAAACTCCAGTGCTAAATCACACAATTGTGTATTCCTTCTCTCTGTATTATATACACATCTTACTCCTGGAGGAATTCTGTGCCACTGTGCAATGCAGAATTTGTGAAGAATTAATGTTCTGCGCAGAATTTCATGTTTTCCCTGTAGAATTGGTGCTGCAGAGCTGCTAGTTGCCCCTCGAGTCCGCTGGACTCTGCAGAGCCCAGCTTGCAGTGAGCAGAGCGCCCAACCCGGTGGGGATGGAGGCTCTGCATGCTCCAGCTGCCTGACTTGATCCTCATCTGCCCGGAGATGGGAGAGCGCCTGGGAGACCAGGCTCTGACAAAGGGTGAGGAAAGGCAGGGCGGCACTGCATCACCCGGTGGGACGGTAAAGAAGCTGGGGGGAGTAAAGGCTGTGGGGTGAGGGGGATATAGGTATCTGGGATGGGGTGGTGCCCCATGGCTGGGGTAAGGAGGGGTGCAGGTGTCTGGACTGGGGGGTGCCCTGCAGCTGGGCTCTGGGGGGAAAGGGAGTGCAGGTATCTGGGCCAGGGGGGACCCCATGGCTGGGCTGTAGGGGAATGGGTGTGTGGGTGTTTGGGCTCTGGAGGGCCCCATGCAGCCACCTCCAGCACCCCCAAACTGGAACTGGGTTGTTGTAGGGTTTTCTTTAACTCTCTATTCCTGGGAGAATCTTTTTTTCCCCCCATTGTTTGTATTCTTGACATACTTGTTGACAGGTATTTTGAAATAAATTACCAAAATAATTGAAATTTGAGTGATTATATTGTGTTATTTTGACAAATACAATATGCAAAATTTTGCAGAATTTTAAAATATGGTTCAAAGAATTTTAAATTTTTTGGTGCAGAGTTTTTAATTTTTTTATGCAGAATTCACCCAGGAGTAACATGTTGATTCATCCAGCATGTAGAAAAGGGTGTAGTTTAGACCATCTGTACTGCCAGGGGAAGCTGTACTCTCAGTGGAATTCATCCCTTGGAGAAAATAGGGGCACTTCTGCCCCTGTCCTCTCTAGGGCTCCACAGCATGAATCAGCACATCCCCATGTTCCCTGGCCTTGCCCCTTCCCTGTCCAGTCCTCCCTATTTTATGAGCTGCATTGGCCAGTTCTGAGTTCCCAACCCTGCTGCACCTCCCTGGTTTACAAGACCAAGACTCTAACTCCTGACCTATGGAGCCAGGTCCCAGGTGCCGTCAGCACAGGGTGGAGGTTGGTTCTGGCCAATAAGCAACTGATGAACGAGCATAAGGGACTACAAGGGAGATTCCTACTGGTAGTGGCCCAAGGCTAGGTTCTGCCATGAGATAATACTTAGTCCTGCCATGAGTGCAGGGGACTGGACCTGATGACCTCTCAAGGTCCCTTCCAGTCTCATGATTCTATGTAGAATCTACTGCCAATGGGTTTCCTACTTTTTAAAAAGTACCTACAATTAAATATAATGTAGAACAGATAAAATCTCCCAAGTGTGTGGTTATGCTGGGCTGTGTAATAGGTTGTTGATGATACTTCAGGGATTTCTCAGTTCTTTTAAGTGTGTTGCCTGATCTTTAGATTATGTATTAATTATATTGATTACTTAAGAATCCCTGGTTATCACTTTGAGTGTTGACAGGTTCTTGTCCCAGGATCAGGCCCAGTATTTAAATTATTATGTAGTTGGGAACCCCGATGTGCACAGTTGCAACTCACACTATAGGAACTCTTTTATATTTACAAATATAGTTTATTAATACATTTAGCACAGTCACAAACACCCCAACTTAGTAAGATCAATAGATACTACAGAATGTACATCTGCACATCCATATACTCACACCATCTCCTGTAGAACAACCTGACATGTTAACCATTATCTTCCTCATCACCATCCCCTTCCCCCTCATCACCAGTGGCCATCATTCTGGCACCTCCCAAGGACTACATCTCCTTCTCCTACTGCCCCTAGCCTGCAATGCCATTTTTATAATATGTTACACTGACACCATTATGTTTGATGCATATTCAGTTGGGGATTTCCCCCCTTTTCTTTGTATTTCCTCACCTTACTAATGTAGGAGTTTCTTTCTCCTATAGATTAGTATATCAATGATCTCAACTTATTATTATATACATCAGTTCGTTACCATGGCCCTTTTGTGGTTAGGTATCACATTTATTATTTTGGTTCTTTCCAAGTTGTGGTGTACCTGTTAAGTTTAAAAGGGTATGAACTTAGGAAAGCCCCTATGCCAACCTGCTTCAATGCATCCTTTAGCGATCTATGTTAAAGGTCACAGCCATATATGGTACTTATGCTTTAGCTGATCATCATCTATCTAGGTGACAGGTCCCAAACATATGTATGCTAACTTTGCCCTAGCTCAACATACAGGATGTGGCCTGTAGGTCTCTTGCGATACAGCCAAAATATACTCTACTATCAATCTATAAACCTATTATAATAAAACAAATAATCAATCCCATTAGAAACTTATAAGAAAAGATATATAAGCAAGCAAGCAGACTAGGCTTAGATGTATCTCATGTACCTGTTATATATGTCACTTCGTTTCCAGGACACTTCTGTGGTTGAATCATGTACCTGTGGTCAGAACATTCCCTTAAACGCTATTTTCAGCTCCCCAAATACTTGGGGTTTTTTATTGGGCCGTTTATCTATGCAAAATTCATAGGCCTCCAGCCTTATGCTAACTTGCTGAAGGTAATGTCTTACAAGATACAGGCCAATGGAAACAGAATGCAAAGCAGAATAGAATGCAAAGCAGTGAATATAATAAAGGCAAGCTAGCCCCCTGGGCTACAAGTGCCATTGGCCACTACAAAGTGCCTTTAGTGGTCACTATGAACATTGGAATGTTCCCCTGTTGCAGTTTTCCATTTGCATAGCAGTCAGCCTGAAGGTTGATACCTCCGCAGGAGTGTGTGTGTGGCTGTACTTCATTGTAATCCTCCCACCTTAAAACCCAATATTTTCCTTTACATTTAAAACCAGGGTGAGATGGCACAGCAGGGAAAATCCTCTCTTTTATTAAGTTCCTTCATCCTGCCCTTTCTCTGGATGCTAAGCATTGAGGTGGTGTGAAGCAGCTGCACTTGCTATCTGTCATTCACCTAAAATCATCTTGCCCCAGTTTCTCCTTTTTAAACATTCTGAAGTCGAAAAAAGTCTTTCTTCTGGGCTAAATTAATATTTTCTTCTTAGCAGATCTAACCCAGATATCTGTACACTATGAAATCTTTCAGATGGAGACCTCGTGTTCCTGATTACTAATTCTCTGTTGCTGCTTGCCTTCTGCATGCTCAATTCTTGTTCAGTGTGTTTTGGGTAGAAGTTGAAGACATTTTTACGTGACCACTTCAAAGTATACCTAACCTTTCAGTAAATTGTGTTCATTCTTTACCTAAAGAACACCTCTAATCTAGACATTTGTAGGATCAGAACCTAGTCCATCAAGACCAGGATTGTGCCCAGCAGTGGCCCAGGAGCTGGTGCTTCAGAGAAAGGAATAACTCTCTACAATGCACTCACTATAGTCTCTTGTGCAGCGTTATTTAAAAAAAAAACCCATTTCTTTCTCACCCCGGTTGTTTATTTGTATTGTGCGAGCACCTACAGGGCCCAATCTGGAATCAAGACTCCATGGTGCTAAGTGCACAGTGCTTCGAAATGAGAGTAGATCAAAGCACACTGGGGAACTTTTAGTACATGGCAGCAGATCCATACTGATGCTTAGTGCACAGCAGGCTAGTACAGGGTAGATTTACACCCCAAGCTTGCTGCCAACTAAATGTCAGTGTAAACAAGTTCTAAGAGGAGAGACGAGAGGTGGATACAGCAAACACGGCGAGAGCACAGGTAAGTGAGTTGATTATGAGAAGCACAGGAAGCAGTTGTCCCAGCACGCCTGCCTGGCAGTCGTGTAGACTAGAGTATTTTGGAGGCATTGGGACAGAGGTGACTTGTAAGGAGGATAGTGTGTAGTGGCTTTGCAGATGTTTCTGGGAAGCCCCTCCGTTGCATAAGGAGCAGGGTGGGAGAAAGTTCAAAGGGGTGTGTAGGAAAATTTAACAAATGAGGATCAGTTTACACCCTGAAGCACGAGGTTATCCTTAGTACAGATCGCTATAAAAGCTGGTGGTTATAAAAGTATACACTCTATTTATTTTTTAATCCAGCTACATGAATTAATTTCACAGCTCGATGATACACTATCTGAAAACTGGTTCCTTTGATTTGTTCTAAATTTCCCCACATGAGCCTTTCATGTCCTTGTGTTGTGGAAGTGCAAAGGATGGCCCAATCTGGTTTTTGCTGTACCTTGGGGTTTACCTACTTCAATCCCGTCTCCTCTAACTCTTTATTCTTGTGTTTTATTGATATGAATTTAGACATTTAGCACCACAAACAAATGGATGAGTAAAGGGCAATAGGTGCAGTTTGTTTATGATAGTGCTTTAGATTTTATTTTCATCTGGAAATATATCCTGGGGAGGCAGCATGGGGTAGTGACTTCAGTTTGGAACTCAGAGGCAGGAAGTCCTGCGTGTTAATCACAGCTGTGCCACTGATTCGCTGAGTGCCCTTAACTGAGTTGCTTAACTTCTCAGTGTCTCAGTTTTCCAAGATGAAAATGTGAGTTATACCACTTAACAGGTAACTCCAGGTGTTGTGAAGTTTGATTAAATCTTTGTAAAACTCTTACAAGGTAGTCTGGTAGCAGACAGGGTTCTGGACAGGGAATCCAAAGACCCGAGTCCTTTTCCTGTTTCAGCTATTGATGTAGTGAGTGATTCTGAAGGAGTGACTTACCACTTGGGGTCTCACCTTCCTCGTCTGTGAAATGGGGTGAAGAATGCTTTACCCACCTGTGTAAAGAGATTTGTGAACTATGGCTGAAGAATGCTATGTAAATGCTAAGTATTGTTACTGAAAATAAATGCTCAGTGTTACTCTATACTAGCCCCCTTTGTGAGCAGTAACATAATGCACAGTTATGTTTATTTTAGCTGGTTTTTGAAGGCCTTTGCTAATGCAGCGGGTGCTAGATTAAACTGGCACTACAGAACATAGTCTTGCTGCACAGGTGTCTGGGAGAAAATGCCTCTTGTGTTAAGTTGTGCAATCTTCCTTTCTCGCAGCGTCCCATAATCTCCATTTGCTGGGGCCACAGGGACTCACGCCTGCTCATGGCTTCCGGCCCTGCACTCTATGTTGTCAGAGTAGAGCACAGGGTCTCCAGCCTGCAGCTCCTCTGCCAGCAGACCATCGCTGGCTCTCTGCGGGATGACAAGGATATCAGCAAACTGACGCTGCCTCCTCGGCTCTGCTCATACCTCACCACTGCCTTTACACCAACAATCAAGGTAAAAGGAATCACAGCCTTTTCTTTTTCTTCTTTACCCAACTCTTCCCAAGAGATCATGGCAAACGTTTAATTGACTTCTGTGAGGCCAGGATTTCACCCAATGCTTCTCCGTTAGAAAAGAGGACGATAAAAGGAGGGAAACTACTAATGGATCAGAGTAGCAGCCGTATTAGTCTGTATTCGCAGAAAGAAAAGGAGTACTAGTGGCACCTGTCTCTAAGGTGCCACTAGTACTCCTTCTCTTTCTACTAATGGATGAAAAGCTTTTAGACATATTAAAATCAGAAATTAAGACTAAGGATGCTTTGGCTATGAGGTCTCCTTCAGGGATGGCCTGTAAAGGAAAAGCCTGTGGTTAACTAGCTCTCTCTCAGAAAAACTCAGAAGAACCTTATTCTAGTGGCAGCCTTGATCCTCAGTATATTGTCTCTTGGTAGGTTTCAGAGTAGCAGCCGTGTTAGTCTGTATCCACAAAAAGACAAGGAGGACTTGGGGCACCGTAGAGACTAACACATTTATTTGAACGTAAGCTTTCGTGAGTTACAGCCCACTTCATCAGATGCTCAAATAAATGTGTTAGTCTCTAAGGTGCCACAAGTCCTCCTTTTCTTTTTGTCTCTTGGTAGACATGGGTATTTTGGGCTGCATGTGAGGAGGCCTCATTTCACAAAGTAGTGAGGTAAGTCTCCTCTCTATGCAACTCTATGCACACCTGGGTATTCTGCTCAGTTCTGCTCACCACAAGTGTAACTGAGAGCCCAATTAGAAGATGAGGGGACTGGGCAAATGGCCCTGTGATTAAAACTTGGTAAGCAATTCTTTTGATGATACACAAGAAGGGATACTATTTAGCTCGTTTGCTCTTATCTGTTTTGCCTCAGCGAGGCTAGCGGGAGTGAATGACAGTAAAAACTTGTCTTCGTCATTAATTTCAACAGATGTGATTCTGGATTTACACAGGGAATGGGTCTGCTATGTAAGGAGGTGCCATTTGGTAAATAGTCACTTTCCAGAGTAGAGTCAGACTGTGAAATTATTTAATTTCACCCATATTCACAATGATTTCTCCAAAGGGTATAAAAGATTCACACGAACTATAACAGAGTCTCACGCCACTGGTAGATGACAGCTACTTGAACAGCTCAAAGGGTCTGAGTGATTGCATCATTTACCATTCTAATGGCTGGTAACACCTATTCTTCAGTTCTTCTCCTTCCACGGATAGAACTGGAAGCTCCTCTTAAGCGCTAGTGTTCAGTGCTCCAATTTTCTAGCTTCAGCAGCTTGATTGATGCTTTAAAGTTGCTGCTTTGTTCTTGTGCCTTTCAGTTCCTACAGCTAAGTGCTCATTTTTGTACTTTCCTGTTTAAAAGAACTGTATTCTTTGATTAGTAGCTGGAAGTCAGGGCTTTGGCATGCTAAGCCTCTGTCATGTACTTCTTTTATTGATGTGTGTCCAGTCTGTTTAGAGAATATAGTTTGTTTTGGATCACTTTTCCCCCCTTTTTTAAAGAATGTACCAGATTGCATCAAATGCAGTGTACTAGTACTTAAAACAAAAATTAATACAAAAGGAATGGATTCCCCCAGACTCCCTACAAAGGCTTTATCTACCCCACTCTAAAAAAACTCTGTATTTTGTGAACTGCTGAAATTATATTGCTGAGATCACTTGCACCTGCCAGACCATATTTTAGGATTAGAAAATATGGCTTATAGTGACAGATTCAAGGTGCTCAATCCATTTAGCGTAACAAAGAAAAGGTTATGGGGTGACTTGATTACAGTCTATAAGTATCAACATGGAGAACAAATATTTAATAATTCTGTCTTTGATCTAGCAAAGAAAGGTATAAGACAATCAAGTTGCAGGAAGTAGACAAATTCAGACTGGAAATAAGGTGTAATTTTTTAATAGTAAGAGTAATTAACTATTGGAACAATTTACCAAGGTTTGTGGTAGATTCTCCATCACTGGCAATTTTTAAATCAAGTCGGGATGTTTTTCTAAAAGAGCTGCTCTAGGAATTATTTTGGGGAAGTTCTATGGACTGTCACACTAGTGGTCAGACTAGATCACAATGGTCCCTTCTGGCCTTGCAATCTATGAATCTTTCCTCTTTCCCCTAGGATGTCTCTTAGCCCCCAGTCCTGCAAACATGCATGTGAATAGTCCCAAAATGGACTAAAAACTTATTTTAGTCACTAAAGTAAGCATTAAGAGGCTACTCATGCACAGGGTTACTTACATGTATCAGTCTTTGCATGACTCTGGCCTTAGGTAGTATATTTTATGTGTTCAGGTGCATCTTATCTCTTTCTTGTTCCTGTTTCATTATAATGGGTCAGATTCATCTTCTGTTTATACCAATGATATAGAGTAACTACACTGTAGACAGTGGAGTTAGTCTAGCACTGTTTAAAATGAGAGCAAACCATGCCCATAATATAATGTAGTGTGAATTATGCTTTGTGAATCATGCTTTGGCTGGTTCTTGCTTATGAAAAAAAAATTTGTGTACTGCTAATTAGGTAATTTGTGTGCACAGAAATCCCAGAAATATCCCAGTGCAGGGTTCTATTATAACTGGTACCTTTGCAGAAGCTTACTATACTCTGAAACCTTACTATACCTGTAATTCTTTGCTCTCAGAAGATATGTAGTGTACAACAGACCTCTGCTAATCTGGTACCGGCCTTTCTCTCAGAGTTAAGGATGCTTATTTTTTGTCTTGCTCAGTTTTTTTTCTTTATATTCATTTTGAAGCAAATTGAGGAGTGTAGATTCTATGTTGTTAGATTCTATGTTGTTTACTGTAATGTCTAAAAGGTGCATTGTGCAAGGCACTGTACAAGTACAGAGACAGTCCTTGCCCCAAAGAGTTTACAACCTAAATATACAAGCCAGACAAAGGAAGGATTATTAGTCTCATATTACAAATGGAAAACTGATCTGCAGAAAGACTGAGGCCAAAGTTTAACAGAGCTCCTAAGCAAATGGCCTAAATCACTTGCCTAAGGTCACATAAGTGTCTTGGAAGAGCTGGGAATTGAACTCAGATTTCCTGGATCCCAGTTCAATGTCGTCTTAATCACGAGACAATCCTTCCTCTTATACTGTAGCTAACTTTTCTATTCTGAGTACAATTATCGATCGAATCAGCAGGCACGTGCGTCCTGGTGGTGGGTGATTCAATAGCCCAGACATTAATCTATGCTAATTCTGAGCTATCACAGGCCATATTCACTGGGTTGGGTTAGTATTATATAACTACCTAACCCCAGAGAATAAGAATGACATGTGTTTCTCTTTCCCTCCATTCAATTTAGCCTCCTATCCCAGACCCCAACAATATGAGAGATTTTGTCAGCTACCCAACAACTGGCAATGAAAGGCTTCACTGCACGATGAAGCGGACAGAAGATGATCCAGAGGTTGGAGGTCCATGCTACACGCTGTATTTGGAATACCTAGGGGGACTGGTGCCTATCCTAAAAGGGCGCCGAATCAGCAAACTGCGGCCAGAATTTGTCATCATGGACCCTAAAACCGATGGAAAAGCAGGTATCATATTTTTATAAGTGGATTGTTCATATTTGTAAAAATGCTGATTGCAAAAGGGTTTAGGCTGAAAGTCAGAGATTTAAGTCCTCTTTGTCCACATAACTAGTATAGCATGAAGCAGTTGCACTGCTGTTTTTTGTCATGTGAAGATGTCTCCACTGTGGGCTAGAATCAAGCCACCAAACTCATTTCATGTTGGCTTTTGGTTTATAAAATGTGACCTCTTGCACACTGGTTGGTGAGGAGTGGATCATTAATTAACAATAAATATTTTTCAGTCTCTGTCTGTGAGTCACCTGATACAATTGAACACTATTCCCCTGAATTTAGGCTATCAGAAATTTTGAGTTTATACTTGGCAGCAAACACACCCTGCTAGACTTTTATCTTAGCTACTGTTTTTTTCCCCCCGATGACTGACAGTTGTAATTGGGATCAGGTTTCTAAAACAGTTCTTAAATTTTTTGGGGCCTGTCTTGGTAGATGAAATCTATGGAAACAGCTTGATTTCTACTGTGATTGACAGCTGCAACTGCTCAGACTCCAGTGATATCGAACTGAGTGATGATTGGGCTGCAAAGAAATCTCCCAAAATCACTCGAGCTAGCAAATCACCCAAACTCCCCAGGTAATGATTTCTTGGGCATTTTTTCTTCTTCTTTTCTGTGGGTATGGTTTTTTTTGTTTTGTTTTTTTAATCTTGTCATGACAACCTAAATTAAGGCAAAGGGGGATGTTCTAATGCCTTTCATAAGAAAGAATTTGCTTGTGGAAATTACAGCTTTTCAGGAGCTCTTTTTTTCTCTCTCTCTGAGAAAGAAGAACTCAGACCTTCTCTGTGGTTAGCTGTAATAATAATAATAGGCAAACTCCACTGCTTTAGTCTGCCTCTCACAAATAGCTAATCAGATCAGAAAAAATAGTCTAAGGCACACTCTGTGTTCAAGATAGCAAAGGAATAGTCTGTAGCTTCTCAAGTTCATTCTTTAGCCTGTTCTGTTCGCTCCCCAACACACACCCAGATGCACACTCAATATGTAGATGGAATCTGTAAGGGGAGTAGAAGGGGGATCTGTATCTGCTTAATAGAAAGTATTTTGGATCTGTGATGAAAGCGCTAAATGTAGAAAGCTCTGTTGACTGAATTGCCTTGTCCCAGTGACTGGAGGAAAAATTGTGAGTGTTTCATCATGTGTTTTCTAAGCAGCTGCCACTTGTTGATAATTCATTCAGCAATAATGTCCATACAGGCTTAGCAGAACGGACAGAAAAAAAGTAGAGAAAATTACATCAAGTTCAACGTTATTATTATTATTTGTATTGGAGTAGCACCTATGGGCCCATCGTGAATGAGAGCTCCAGTATGATAGGTGCTCTACAAACGTTGCCCCCACTAGCCAGAATGAAGGGGCGTTCTACCCAAAGAAAATATTTCTTTCCCAGCTCTGTGTTACGTGATATCTTAGTACACATACATGCACATAATATAATTCTGTATCGTTCTTTTTGTTTTGCATTTCACCATTAAACAGGGCCTGACTCTGTAAACCTGGGCCCTGGTCCTGAGTGCCATGTGCACAGGGAGAATCCGGGAGCCCTGCTGATATCAGTAAGGCTACCTGCGTATCCAGGGTCTACTTGCATGCATTGTGTTACATTTGTTTCATTATTTTCTCTACTGATGGCCCTTTTCGCCCCCTCAGACTCTCACTCTGGAACCTCATTTACAATGTTTACACACGTGAGGGAGGTGTAAGTAATTTTTTTATGCTCAGAGGAGTACTGACCAAGTTTGTGAAACCTTAGTTTGAACTAGTGGTACAGGTGTCCAGTAACTAAAGTATCCTCTTTATGTTCTCATGGACACTGTCTAAAGTCAGTGCAATCTAATAACATATTCTTACGCCTTTATGTGGAGTTTATAAGTTGCGTCATCTTAACCTCCCTTTTGCATCACTAATCAGACCTAAGGGAATCTGAGTCTAAGTTAGAGTAAGGGAATCTGATTTATATCTCTTTACGTATTACCTTTGAATTTGGCCCATAAAATTTAAGATTCTATCCATTAGACTAAGCAGACTTTAGGTAATCCTACCACTTTCTTCTGTAGCTTACATCACCTAAAGAGAATATGCCAGTTTTCTTCACTGTACTTAGTGTATCCAGAAATGTTAAGTATGTCCATCTGTGTGTGCCTGATAACTCTAATTATTGCTTTACGTGAAGAATTAATATAGATGCCCGCAAATCTCCAAAGTTGTCGCGAGCTGCTCAGGAGATATCAAGATCTCCAAGGTTACCAATAAGGAAACCTTCTATTGGTTCACCAAGCCTAACTCGACGAGAGTTCCCATTGGAAGATATCACTCAGGTATTGCATGACTGCATAATTACCAGACCTGTACCTAAATATATCTTCTCTTTCCAGAAACAACAGTTTATAATATATATCCAGTGGTGACCACTGAAAATCTGTCATTTAATGGAGTTACTACACAGTGGTATCTGAGATGCTAGTTATGTCTCTGTATTTATAATAGGAGACTTCGGTAGAATCTCAGGTAGCATTATGTGGTAAGAGCTGGTAAATGATGAGGGTGCTCGCTCCATTGATTTCACTGGGACTGCGATTTCACTCTGACTTTTTAAAAGGCAACCATTTATCTTAGGAATCTTTATATAACAGACTTAAATTCCAGTTGCTATGTTCTTGGCTGTCGAATGCCCTATGTAGAATTATTTTCTAGTCCTTATTCAGTTCTTTGTGGCTAGGTGTTGGTATCATAATACCACTATAGTCACCAGCTTTGTTGTCGGTCTACAGAGACAAAGGAATTTAATGGGTCAGGGGACAGAACCATCCTGTCCCCCACAACTGGTTCTGCCAGGTGATGGTGGGAACACCATGTTGGGGAGGCTAGCACTTCTGCTGTTTGTACTGTGCACAGTCCATGGGTAAATGGAACACTTCATGCCCCAGGACTGCCTATCTCACCCATTTCACTAGCACTAAATTGATCTTTTTGTATTTCTTTATATACTTTCTGTATTTAAAATACGCAAATGGTAACCCTTGGCTTGTGAAATGTTCTGGATCACTTATATATCAGCAATAGAAAATAGGGCAGAAGTCCAGAAGCCATGACACTTACCCATCAATTAAAATGATAATATAATAATGTACTCACTGTGGTACAGTGCTTTGGGATCTCTGGAAAAATATGCTGTATAAATGCTTGTTAATAATTCCTTTCTATTGTATTTATTCTTCATTAAGTGGTTATTAAACATAAAATCCAATGAGAAAATTATATGCTATCTTGTGATTGTTTACTGCAAAGATATACAAATGATACACTATGCTATTGTGTGGGAGAAGCAACGATCTTACTGGCCAGCTGCAGTGCTCTCCAGTTATCCCTGCTGCCAGGTCTTCCACCAAGTTGTTTGTGTGGTTGCCATATATCTGATTCATGCGAGCTACTCTGATGGTGTCCAGATAGCAAAATGGGACAGTAGCAAAATACAGTCCTGAATGAAGGGATGTACTTAGTGGATGGTTAGAGACATTAGGCCACTGCATAAAAGAGAATGAGATGAAATTGTCTTGTATTTGAAATAGCTTTAGTGCTCCAAATATTTTTGTAAGGATCACAAGAGAGCAGACAGTAATATGTATAAGTGAGTTACGTGGAGATATTTCATCATTAGAGTTTCTACAAAGCAGTGCTATATTATTTTTTGAAAACAAATATTTACTTTTGCTGATTTTGTAGGAGCCAAATAAACTTTAAACCTTTTTTCTTTTTCCTCCCTTTGCAGCACAACTACCTTGCTCAGGTCACATCTAATATCTGGGGAACCAAATTTAAAATTGTGGGTTTGGCTGCTTTCCTACCAACTAACCTTGGTGCAGGTAAAACTGACCCGTCTTGATTTTTCCAATGTTGAGCTCTTGCTAACAAATAACAAACGCTCCCTACGATTTTCTTTTAAAATGATGAAGAGCCTGCTTCAGTAATGCTGTTAATCTCGGTCCCAGGGAAATTTCAGTGTAATTGCCATTTAAATCTCTAAATCCAACAACAACTCAGTCAAAAAAAGTTCCATTAAGAATCAAACCAGAACCTACCATTTTGACAGTTCAGTTATTTGAACTAGGATTGAAAGAATAATCTTTCCAGTTAGAAAACTTCAGAAATCAGGGAGCTTCTAAGTTATTGTAAGGTAAGTGTTATAATTTAAAAAAAAAATGTATTATTTTTTACAATGGTTCTAACAACTATTATACATAACAAAATAACTTTTAAAAGATCTTACCTTACAGCAACTTTTCCAGAGCTTTTAATGGGGGAAGTCAAGTATTTGCATGGTCACACAGCTCTCTTGCTTAGACAGACAGCAGCAAAATGGTCGCCCTCACTGAAAGCAGCCTTATACACTTAGGGCCCTTTCTCCTACCCTTATGTTGGGTAGGCCTTATCTCCAAGTGCAGTCCCTTTGATGTCAGTGGGAGCAGAATAAGGTCCCATTCAGCATGATTAAGGGTGGCAAAATTGGAGTGTTGGTGAAGATACTGAAGCAGTTATAGGAATTTCTAAAAACTCTTTTGAAAACCCCCTTTTTAATTGTATATTCTTATTTAGTAGAGATGGGACCAGGCAACAATGCTCTGAACTGGATCCAGATCAAAATTTCCCAATGGCTGTTTGGGTTTGGCCCCATCTTTGTTACTTATGAAAGATTTATACAGAGTAGCTTTTTAATGGGATGTCACTAATCTCTGGAGTTTTCATTGAATCTCTTGTTGAAAGCCTGAATAATGTGAATATTTAACCCTAAAGTGGATATTATTGCTGTTAGCTTTCAAATTTATTTGAAGAAGTATCTTTATTTAAAGCCCCGCCACCCTGAACTGGAGTCTTAAAGTAACTACAGTACTACTATTTAATGCAGGGCTTGACTCCCCTGCTGGCACAAGAGAGGTGCAAATTGCACCACCCTGTACCAGTGGAGAAAGTGTTCGCCTGAGGGGATTAACCTCCTTGGGAGGGCAAGAGTGTTAGGAGATTATGCCAGAGGAGGGCAGCTTTACATTGCAGACAGGGCTTCATCTCTTGTCATGGAAGAATTAATGAAATTACAAAATAATACCTATCTAATTCAACTAGGTCTCAGTCCTGCACCCACTGAGTGTTGCCATTAATGTCAAAGGATGCAGGATCAAATTCCTAGGTATTGATGCCATGCTCGTCACTGGGCTATGTTAAACAAGCTTCCTGAGTTCCTTTGCTTGGGATAGGAGCAGTGTTTGTCTGTCAGCGATGGTCCCTCCTACTGACTAAGGAGCGGTGTTTCGTAACTGTATGGGATGTTCCCTCCATTTTATTATTTATTATTATTATTATTTATATACAGCACCATGCCCCCCCAAAAGCTGATATAACAATATTTTTACAACCCCATATTTGCAAGGATTGACCCTCACATTTTTACATAGTGAGATTTAGGGGGAAACAGGACAAAAAATCCTTTAGGAGGTGATGATAACCCTTTTCTTTCTCCCCTTGATCCAGTGAAAAATATTAACTGGCTCCAATGGCCTGTTGTACTGACATGTAGAAATTCAGTATTTGTGTAGCTCTAAACTCCTATAGAATGGTAACTAAAGTGATGCTGCTTCTAGTTAAGGACGAGTAACTAAAAAAACAATCCCAGAAAACTTCCATGCAGTAAGGAACCACCTCTGAAGTCCTGCTACTGTAATGTATTTCATGATTGTTTAGTTAAACACAAGTACATATATTTGTTTGTTAACCAAACTACATAAAATCAATTCCAGCCCTACTCTCTGCTTTGAATTGATTTTTCTTGGTTCTCTGTTCTGTTGAACTCTGAATCTTCTCTTAGCCTCTCTACCTAATAAGTATTTTTCCTCTTTTTTTCCCCCCCTTCCAAGTGATTTATAAAACCAGTTTGCTGCATCTCCAGCCCAGGCAGATGACTATTTATCTCCCTGAAGTGCGTAAGATTTCCATGGACTATATTAACCTGCCTGTTTTCAACCCCAATGTTTTCAGTGAAGATGAAGATGATTTACCAGGTGAGGTTGAATTCAATGTCTGCACAATTCCATGGGTCTGGCTAGTTTTGAGGACAGATTCTTTCACTCCCTGGCCCCACCCCTGTAAATAAACAAACAGAGCAAATCCCTATTCTGTGAGTTCCCTTTACGGAAAGGTCCTATAGAATTTAATAGGATTGAAACTAAACAGGTTTCTATAGACATTTCATTTAAAAGCCTATAGAATTTATTAGAGAATTACATCCCTATGAAGGAATTCCATTGCTTAGTTTAAAGTTCAGCAGAAAGTTAAACATCCTCTATTAAATTCTACAGGAATTCTCCATAGAGTGAAACCCTTTATATACATCTGTGGGGAACTAATATTGTAGAAGCCTGTCAGACCCATTCTTGGGATATGAGAGCAGCAGCACACAGCACTGCTGTGCCAGACACTTGGATTTGAGAGGAGCTGAGATTCCCAGAGCAGCGAGGACTCTGCTCAACTGGGAAATGTGATATGCTCATTCAGTTTTTTATTTATAATTATGCTTAAAAGGATGGCAGGAATATTTGAGTAGCCTCTTTTTAATGTTATAATCTGGGATGATATGTACATGATTATCCGGCCCAGACATGAGAGACATAATGGGAGACCCCAGCAATGCAGGCAGAATTGCGGATGCAGACGTGGCAAATGAAAGCAGGTGGAGGCACCAGGATCTCCTTCTGTAAAATTAAGCCATGCAAATAAAGAGGCTGGCGCAGCAGCAAATCATTTAAATTACTTTGCTTGCATCATTCCTATAGTGTAGAGGGCAATGGGGAAATTCCTGTTCCATGGTCACGTTTCATGGGAATCCAAAGTGTGGCCTCATGGAGACTCAAGTCTCTTTAAGGAGGAAGGTGTGGAAGAAAGTTGAAAAATTACAAACCAATAAGGGATTGGTCCAAAGACCAATGGGAAAGGCTCCTGTTGCCTTTCCTGGGATTTTGGATTGGGCCCTAAAGCCCTGATCTCTTAAAGCACTTGACAGTGTGTCTAACTTCAAGCATCAAAGTAGCCTCATGGACTTCAATGGGACTAATCAGATGCTTGAAGTGCTTTGCTGAATCACCAGGCTTTTGATGGTATTCAGCCAAGAACACTGAAGGAACTAAGGCACAATGCTGTGGAGATATGGAGGAGGGGATTTAGTATGTATTTGAAAACAATTGCTATTCTCAGTATTAAATATTTCCTAACATGGAGCCCGATCCAGCTGCCATGAACATCAATGGAAAGACCCACATGGACTTCACTGAGAGTTGGAGTGGATCTGTAATATGCCTATTCCGTTTATTTGAAAAGAGCTAAAAGACGTGCTGTGTGAACCTCACCTCCTTTTTAAGGAGACTGGGGGAGAGTTAAGGAAAGTGCAGTGCAATATTTGGACAAGTATAACCAGGGGTGAAAGTAACTGAGGCCACTTACCGGTACGGGGCGGGGCGGCTCTAGCCCCCGGAAGGGGCGGGGCCACGGTTGGAAGGGGCGGGGCTGGGGGGGTCAGCATCCCCCAGCCAGCCCTTCCAGTCCGTCTGGCCCGCGCCGTTCAGGGCTCTTGTGTTGATTTAAAGGGCCCAGGGCTCCGGATGCGGTTGCTGCCATAGCAGCAGCAGCAGCATTTGGAGCCCCAGGCCCTTTTAAATCGCCGGCCCCAGGGCAGCTGCTCCCTTTAGAATCATAGAATCATAGAATATCAGGGTTGGAAGGGACCCCAGAAGGTCATCTAGTCCAACCCCCTGCTCAAAGCAGGACCAATTCCCAGTTAAATCATCCCAGCCAGGGCTTTGTCAAGCCTGACCTTAAAAACCTCTAAGGAAGGAGATTCTACCACCTCCCTAGGTAACGCATTCCAGTGTTTCACCACCCTCTTAGTGAAAAAGTTTTTCCTAATATCCAATCTAAACCTCCCCCACTGCAACTTGAGACCATTACTCCTCGTTCTGTCATCTGCTACCATTGAAAACAGTCTAGAGCCATCCTCTTTGGAACCCCCTTTCAGGTAGTTGAAAGCAGCTATCAAATCCCCCCTCATTCTTCTCTTCTGCAGGCTAAACAATCCCAG
The DNA here is from genome assembly GCF_965140295.1 of Lepidochelys olivacea. NCBI lineage: Eukaryota > Metazoa > Chordata > Testudines > Cheloniidae > Lepidochelys > Lepidochelys olivacea. The sequence goes on from NC_140413.1 coordinate 120,870,689, forward strand.
CTCCCTCAGCCTCTCCTCATAACTCATGTGTTCCAGTCCCCTAATCATTTTTGTTGCCCTTCGCTGGACTCTCTCCAATTTATCCACATCCTTCTTGAAGTGTGGGGCCCAAAACTGGACACAGTACTCCAGATGAGGCCTCACCAATGTCGAATAGAGGGGAACGATCACGTCCCTCGATCTGCTCGCTATGCCCCTACTTATACATCCCAAAATGCCATTGGCCTTCTTGGCAACAAGGGCACACTGCTGACTCATATCCAGCTTCTCGTCCACTGTCACCCCTAGGTCCTTTTCCGCAGAACTGCTGCCTAGCCATTCGGTCCCTAGTCTGTAGCTGTGCATTGGGTTCTTCCGTCCTAAATGCAGGACCCTGCACTTATCCTTATTGAACCTCATCAGATTCCTTTTGGCCCAATCTTCCAATTGGTCTAGGTCCTTCTGTATCCTATCCCTCCCCTCCAGCGTATCTACCACTCCTCCCAGTTTAGTATCATCCGCAAATTTGCTGAGAGTGCAATCCACACCATCCTCCAGATCATTTATGAAGATATTGAATAAAACCGGCCCCAGGACCGACCCTTGGGGCACTCCACTTGATACCAGCTGCCAACTAGACATGGAGCCATTGATCACCGGGGGGCCAAAAGGGGCAGGAACGTTAAAGCACTGCAGGGTCCTTTGCCGCGGCCGCGCTTTAACGTTGCTGTCCCTTCTCTCTCCCCCTCCCCCGCAGCAACACTGCCGCGGCAACACTTTAATGTGGGCTGGGTATGGGCCGGTGTGGGTTCTTACCGGTACGCAGTACCGGCCCGTACTGGCTCACTTTCACCCCTGAGTATAACCTCATCTGATCAAACTACTATGAGATCTGATAGAACTCTTTAAAAGCGAATAAAAATACATACTGTCCTGTTCTCCTCAGCAATCTTCCTCTTCTCTTTTCTGTCAAATTTCCCCTGAAAATTCACTTCTGATCTAGCAAATAGAGTTTATGTAGATTTTCAAAAAGCTTTCCACAAGGTCTCTTATAAGAGACTATTAAGGAAAATAAATAGCCATGAGGTAATGAAGAATATCTTGTAGCTTAAAAATAGTGCTTAAGCACTAGGAACTAAAGCTATAGTAAACAGTTGCTCTTGGGCTGAAGAGCAGTCAGTAGTGAGGTGCCCCAGGGGCAAGTTTAATATAACCACTAATGATTTTGAAAGGAAAATGAACAATGAATTGATTTAATTTGCACATTATGCAAAAAATCAATTAGGAAAAAGCCATCGAGGAATGTGAGAAACTCCTGCTAGATTTAAACACTTGGGATATCTGACAGCATGATGGCAAATGGAAATTTTACTTGGATGAGTGTAAAGCTTAGATAATAATCAAATCTCATGCTTCAGGGCATAAATTGATAACCTGTGGCCATCAGAAAAAATGTATGACAAGCCAAACGTATATTTTGTACAGCTGGCCAGGTACTTTATGGTTTTGTTTGTTTATTTTAGCTTTTTCCCTTCCTGTAAAACAACCTGACAGAATTGCCCTGAAAATTTACCAGCCCAGCCACAAAAATCTACTCACCTACCCTTTGTCATGATGATTGATGTTGATGAAAAAGCTAATGCTATCAGAAAAAAAGTTATCCTTGGTGAGTGGGTGAGTAGAATTTTGCAGATATACAAAAGAATCAGGTATTGGCCATGACTAGAGTATTCCAGACTAGATGGATCTGGGTTTGATTTGGTCCCATGTTTCTATGGGTATCATACATTCTAATAATCATGGAGACAAACGTAATAGATTTATGTACAAATGCCAGTTCTAATTCACCAGTCATCCTTCATGTTTTTTATTTAAGAAGAATCATCAGGGAACTTTGCAAGATTCTTGGGGTAATTGCTGGTGCAACAATTATCCCTTGCTTATCATACTGTCCATTTAGGTCAGATATTGCCAGAAATCAAACCTGTGCTTCAACTTTGGTACAGAAATTAATTGCACTGTATAAAGGTGAAGTCTAACAAAGGGGAGAGTTTAATAAGGCTTCTGTGTTAATCCACATCACAGTGTGACTTGACTCCCTTACTCACTGCAGTGGTGATGAAACTAGTCTCTTAGCCTTTTCTTTCCCTCTCTGCCTTCATTTCCTTTTGTTGGCACCATGTGTTTCCTTTTAACTCTGCCACTTCTTCTCATTTTGACTCCTTTTCTTTCCCTTCTCACTGTCCCACTAATCTCCATCCTTTGCACTCCACTCTCATTCACTAATTCTGTCCGTGATCCAAAGGTACCAACATTTTAGAAAAAAACTTTTCCAAGATAATCCTATGAGGATGCAAGGACTTTAGGGGCTATAGGGGCAAGAATGTGTTTGGGTAGGAAGGTGTCAAGTTGAGGCTTGGTTGGGGGTACAGGAGGGGTTGAGACAAAGACAGGAGGATATCTGGTGGTTTGGGATGGTCTGAGGGAAGCAGGAGGGCAGTTGATAGCTCATGGGAAGTTGCCAGAAATGAAAAGGAGGTACCCGATTTGGCTTCTGCCCTTTCCACTCCACTGAAACAATCCTGGCCAAGGTCAGTGATGCTCATTTGTCGTTGTGATTTGTCAGCTTCCCTCAGCACTGTAGAGCACTCTTTCTTCTCCCATCTATTTTTGTTCTTTTCTTGCCTTCTGTGAATTGGTGCTCTTTTGGTTCAATGGCTCCTCATTGCCTTCAGTCTCTTGGTATCTCGTATACTCTGGACTCTCATTCACTCCCTTACTTTCAAATCTACTCTCTACCCCAAACCTCTCCCCATCTACCGAGTTTTGCATCACAAGCTACCACTCAAGCACTTCCTCTAGGAGTAGCACCACTAGTTCCAAGCTCAGTCCTGAATTTTTTGGGCCACACCCTACATTGGTGTAAATTGAAATCAATTGAGTGACAGCAGTTTACATCAGCTAAGAATATGGCCCTTTATTTTTCCTCCTGACCTCTTTGCACCTTCTCCTTTCTCAGTCTCCATTGACAACTTTATGATCTCTTCTGTCTCCTGTCCTCAAAATCTCAGTGTCTTCTTTGACTCTTTTTTCTCTTTCTCCTCACACTATATTCAGTCTTTTGCTAATGATCTGATCCTGCTCCCATTGAAGTCAATGGGAACATTGCTGTTGATTTCAATGGGAGCTGGATCAAGTTCCATGTCTTGTTGCTACTTTCTAATGAATATCACCAAAATCTATCCTTTCCTCGCTATCACCACTGCTAAACCCTCATTTGCACCTGGGCCCTTTCACATTGATGAGTGTAACCTTCTCTTACACGTGGCTTTTCACCTATCCCAGTTCCAGTCTATTCAAAATGTTGCTGCTAAAGTCATCTTCCCTCCCCAGTGCTCTGACCAATTTACCCTATCCTTGAAACCTTTCATTGGCTTCCTGTCTGTTACGGCATCAAATCCAATACCTGGCAATCATAGTGACTGTAGCTGCCTGTCCTTTCATTTCCTCCATCCCACCCTTTCTCTCCCTATGATCCTCCCATTTCTCTTGTGGTACTGTTGCCCTTGTCATCCCTACCATGCTGTCCTGCGCTCTTGCAATACTCTAACTTTTCTTGTCCATCTCTGTCTCCTCCTTCAAATGCCCCCTAAAAATTTACTATTTCCATGAATCATTGTCCTAGCCAGCCTCAGCCTTCCCCTTCCTGAACGGTTGTTCTGTGTCTTGTCTACCTTAGATGACAAGTTTGCGCCTTCCTGTCTGTTGGGAAATTGCCACATAAATTTATAGCGCTATACAAAGCCATAACCCAGGAAAACACTTAAACCCATGTGTAGTCCCGTTGACTTTAATCTGGGACTACTTCCTTGCCTAAAGTTACATGCATATTTAAGTGCTTTGCTGGATCAGGGCCGAAATGATTGTCATTAGTTGGAGTATGAATGATGATATATTATGGATTACCAGATTGCCAGTAGCACAGATAAAATAAAGTTATTTTGCAGCACACGAGGAGGGAATCTAATAATCTCCTTTTTTCCTTTCTGATTATAGCAGTCTCTAAACTGTGCTTATTTTGATTCTTATTGCAGTAACTGGAGCATCTGGAGTCCCTGAGAACAACCCTCCCTGCACCGTCAATATCCCTATTGCTCCTATTCACAGCTCAGCGCAAGCTATGTCACCGACTCAGAGCATAGGACTAGTCCAGTCCTTGTTGGCCAATCAGAACGTGCAGTTGGATGTCTTGACCAATCAGACGACAGCTGTGGGGACGACAGAGCATGTGGGTGATAACGCAGTGCAGTACCCAGTCTCAAGCAGGTACTCCAATCCAGGACAGGTGATTTTTGGAGGAGTGGAAATGGGGCGCATCATCCAGGCACCGCCTCAGTTATCCCTGCAGCCGCAGGGTGCAATACAGATGGCGATAATGGATCACAGAGATGGAGACAGAGACCACGAACACCACCAAAAGGCAAAAACTTTACGGCCAGTGCAACAGCTGGCAGAAGGGGATGCTGTTGTCTTCAGCACTGCACAAGAAATACAACTGAACAAAATGAACCCGCCCCCTCCTTACCCTGGAACCATACCAGCTGCTCCCACTGCACCACCACCTCCCCCGCCTATCCCGCCCCAGCCACCTATGGATCTCTGTCTGAAAAAGGGAGACTTTTCCCTTTATCCAGCAGGACATTATCAGACCCCTCTTGGCTATGAGCGAATAACAACCTTTGATAGCAGTGGGAATGTTGAAGAGGTGTGCCGGCCTCGAATGAGGATGCTGAACACTTACACCCTGCCAGGTCCTGGCAGTTCTGCCACTTTAAGGATTACAGCAACAGAGAAGAAAATCCAGCAGCCCTGTTCCAGTGCTACCCTGAACAGGCTGACGGTTCCTCGTTATTCTATACCGACTGGGGATCCACCACCTTACCCAGAAATTGCCAGCCAGCTGTCACAGGGCCGTAGCATCACACAGAGGCTGGACAGTAGTATTATCCATGCTACTCTGCGGAGGAACAGCAGAGAGGCAGCTCTGAAAATGGCTCAGTTGGTCGACAGCCAAAGAGCCACTTTACAACATCCACCAAAACCTAAGAGCAATGTTGTGACAGCACAGTACCAGCAGAGGGCACCGACAGCTTTATACACCTGTAGCCAATGCAGCAGTAACAGCAACACAAGTAGCAGCGGTGGTGGGAACATCAGTAATGCCAATGCTAGCAACAGCACTTCCAGTATTAGCAGTATGAGGCCTGACGTAACCACTGGGAGCAGTTCCCAGCACAGCTCTGTCATTGCTCACTCAGTCAGTACTTCGCCCTTGGCCTCCCAGTCCTCATACAATTTGCTGAGCCCACCTGATAACTCTCGTGATCGGACCGATTATATCAATTCTGCCTTCACAGAGGATGAGGCACTTTCTCAGCACTGTCCAGTGGAGAAATCGATAAGGCACATGCCTGTAGCCTTGACAGAGGCTGCCGTTGGTGTGAAGCGGCCACCCCCGTACCAATGGGATCCTATGGTGAGTGAGGAGATATGGGTTCCTCAGGAAAGGACAGCTCAAAGTTCAGTGCCCAATCCTCTCAAACCTGCTCCCCTAATAGGGCAAGCTCAGCATCTTGATATGTCTCGAGTGCCATTTGTTTCCCCCAAATCTCCAACCAGTCCCACTGCCACTTTCCAGATGAGTTATGGGGTTGGAGTACCTTATCCAGGAAGCTACAGTGCCCCTCCTCTCCAGGGAATGCAGGCCCCCTGCTCCCCCAAAGAAGCTCTGGCCCCAACACAGTTTGCACAACAAGAGCCAACTGTAGTGCTTCAGCCAGGTTATCCATCTAACCTCTCCTATTGCCCCTTGCCACCCATGTATCCAGGAAGTAGCACTTGCTCTAGTTTACAGCTGCCACCAATAGCCTTGCACCCATGGAATTCCTACAGTGCATGCCCACCTGTACAGAATTCCCAAGGCACTTTGCCCCCCAAGTCACTTCTTGTGGTGGAGAAGCCAGTTATGTCTCCGCCGCCAGCAGAGCTTCAGGGTCATGTGGGCACAGAAGTAATGGTGGAGACAGCAGACACCTTCCAGGAGGTTCTCTCCCTCACAGAAAGTCCCATTCCTCAACGGACAGATAAGTTTGGGAAAAAGAACCGGAAGCGCCTGGATAGTCGAGCTGAGGAAGGAAATGTGCAGGCTATCACAGAGGGCAAGGTCAAAAAGGAGGCAAGGACACTGACTGACTTCAACTCCCTAATATCCAGCCCTAGGCTAGGAAGGGAGAAGAAGAAAGTCAAGAGCCAGAAGGACCAGCTGAAGTCAAAGAAGCTGAACAAGACGAATGAGTTTCAGGACAGTTCAGAGAGTGAGCCAGAGCTTTTTATCAGTGGGGATGAACTGATGAACCAGAGCCAAGGCAGCAAAAAGGGATGGAAAACCAAAAGGAATTTGAGGACAGCCAGTGAGCTGGATGAGTTCAAGTGCCGAAAGGCCAATGAAAAGGAGGATGGGAGATTGGGAAGCCAGGGCTTTGTGTATGTGATGGCCAACAAGCAGCCTTTGTGGAACGAGGCGACACAGGTGTATCAGTTGGACTTCGGAGGACGGGTGACCCAGGAGTCTGCAAAAAACTTCCAGATTGAGCTGGAAGGACGACAGGTAGGATGGCAGCAGCAATTGCAGTGACAAGGTGCCCGGGGGGAAAGATGCTCTGTTCTGCTCCCTTATCTCTGAGAGTGGGGTGCTGCACTGTGCTTCTAACTTACACAAATCTTCCTGCGCTTCTATAAAGAGCTTCTTAGTTCTGCTGGTAGCTCTGTGATCAGCAGTTTTTAAGAATGAGGTTCAGCCTTTACGTATATACAATGAAAGCATGTTAATATCCTTTTCCTGTCAGACCCGGGGAAAGGCTCTCTTTTAATCTCACTACTTATCACTTCTAAAGAAATGTACTTTTAGTAAATCGTCTTAACCTACAGCATTACAGGGAAAAATCCAAGAATTTTGCTCTTAATACTGCAAACTCCAGTTGCAGTTAAAAATCAAGTTAGAAATTGCTTATGATAGCTAGTTTGATAGCATTAGTGAATCCCAGTATACACTCACTCTCTCTCACTCACTCACACTCTCTCTCTCCAAATACATAAGGAAGCAGAGATAGAGATGTGAGCAAGCAACCAGTCTCCCTCCAAACCCCAAATCACTCCCAATGAACAGTGACCAATAGTACCTGTGAGGAGGCCAGCTGGTTCTTATTTCCAGAGGAGCAGAAACTATGGCCCTCCAATTGGAGTAGGAGGATCGTGTGCTGCTCATGAAGAAGAGGTCTTTAGATATTTCAGAAAACCAAAATCAAAAGACTGAGGTTCTCTCAGTTTGTCCAAGTGGGACATTAATGCACCAAAACCAGACCTTAGTGGGCTGCTGACAGGCTAGTATAGTGGCTAAGGCACTGGACTGGAACTCAAGGGAGCTGGGTTCAGTTCCTGGCTTTGTCACAGACTTGCCTGTGTGACCTTCAGTCAGTCACTTTTTCTCTATGTGTCTCAGTTTCGTATTTGTAAAATGGGAATAGTACTTGCCTACCTCCCAGGGGTGTTCAGAGGATAAAATATGTTAATGACCGTGAGGGGTTTGGATACTGCAGTGATGAGGGTCATAGAAATACCAAGATAGATTGTCAGCATAAACCAATGGAAATGTTAATTTGCTTACCACTGATACTGTCCAAAAAACAGATGGCTAATAACTTCAGAAGGACAAATACGAAAGCAGTGACATTGGTTTCTACCCAATATGATATATGCCAGTTTCCCCTTCAGCTTGTACTGCCCTTGTTTTGGAGGCCGGGGTCCAGATTTATAGATCTATAGATGTTAAGGCCCAAAAGGGATCATGATCATCAGAAAGAGACAGCAAAGGAATAGGTGTGAGTGTCATGTAAGGTGTGTGACCTTTGGCAGGTCTGCACACCACCACCAGAGATTATAGAGGCCTCTTCATACTGCTCCGGAGCTGTGCTCAGGGAAAGGATGGAGTCTGGTGAGCTAGAGGGAGATGTGAGCAGGCTGGAGTGATGCAAATTGTCCCCCTTCTGGTCTTATAAAAATTAATAAAAAAAATAAAATCTTTCCCTCAGAGCTCCTCGCCTATAATTTCCTGGGTGTGCTGTGGTCACATGGAAGCCCTGGTAGCAGTTTCCAAGGAATTTGGAGGACCCCCAGAGGTGGTCTAGAGTCAAAGGGCCTTTGTGCAGATGGCCCTGGCCTTATGCATATGCCAGGGATCCACGTGGGTCAGAGGAGTTCTGCCAGGTTTGGGGCAGGGCCTGCTGTGGCTTTCTCCTGGGATAAAACTGCCTTCCTGATAGGGTGATGCAGTGGGATCTCTCTCTGAGGATCCCCTGTGGAGATCCTCCTCTGATTTGTCTGAAGGAGCAGATGGTATGGACCTTAGTCCTGACTCAGCATCAATGATTTCAGTGGAGTTAAATCCACTTACACCATAGCTGAATCTGACCCTGGGTCTTTTAAGGCTGTGTATTTCCTCTACAGAGTAGATTTCTATGGGCCAGATTGTGATGTCCTCACTCATACTTGTACTTTGTTCTGCGACTGGCCCTATTGATTTTGTATGGAGTAAGGTACTATTCAGTATGAATAAGGATATCACAGTCTTGCTTTTTGCCTTATTACTTCTTGGTCTCTCCCTTCTATTGACCTCTTGTTCCTTGTTTTTTCCTCCCCCCACCTTCCACCCTTCCCCAGGTAATGCAGTTCGGAAGGATTGATGGCAATGCTTACATTTTGGACTTTCAATATCCGTTTTCTGCAGTGCAGGCCTTTGCAGTTGCTCTGGCTAACGTGACTCAACGCCTCAAATGAAAAGAGCAGAGACTGGAGAGAGAAAAACGTTAACAAAACCTCCTAAGGGCCGAACTGGAAAATGTCAGGGCGGCCTGTTTTAGGTGCAGAAAGGCGCCAGGGAGTGAAGAAGGCAGTAAAACTGGAAAAATCTCTTGGTGCCCAAAAGAGGGCATTAACTTTAGTCATTATTGGGGTGGGGGAGCTGTTTGTTTGGGTTGTTTTTTTGTGTTTTTTTTTTTTTAACATTGTGCTGGGGTTTCAGAAAGAGCATCGGGTGAGAGCCATTCAGTGTTATGTTGGGAAATGTGGCTTTTGGCTTGTTGTGGTGGTTCTGCTGTGTTTGCTGCAGTAGCTGACGTAAGCTCGTAGCGGGGTTAAAAAAGACTGCTCTCTTTGGTAGACTGCCTTATATCATTCTGTTCTTTTTAAAACAGGGAACATAACCTTTTTTCTGGTCCAGTTTGTACTACTACATCAGTGATAGCAGGAAAAAAAAAAGCTATAATACTTGAAGACACAGGTTTCTTCTCTGATCATAGCTGAGCACTGCAGGTACCAAGGAGGTTTACGAAGGTCAATATTTAATTTATAAATACTGATGTATTATTCAGAAGAGAAACAAAACTGTTACATTGGATGGTTTCAGAACACATTTCATTGAAGAAGTTTGTGTCTGCTTTTTGTGTGTGCTGTTATTTGGGATAAATGTGTTTCACTAGATGATGGAGAACAGAGGAGGGAGGAGTTGTGAGAGTTGCATATGTACATGTATAGGTAAGCAGTATTCTTTGACTTGTACTACATGTGTGTAGTACATGATGCAGCCTGGTGTCGCACATGGGCAAGGACTACACCTGCTCCTCACTAAAAGATGTTTACACATTAAGAACAAAATTGTTAAAATAAATAAAATGGGCCCAGTGAGTAAAATTCTTCTAAATCTATGGTGAATCAGAGCATTGCTTTAATTGGGAAAGAGAAAGGCATGTGATGACAGTAGGGGATTTCTCATCACTGCTGCTTGGAGAAAAGGGAGAAAATATTGGAGAGTACCGCCCCTTTCACCGATCTCCTATTGGAGTACAGCATTATAGGCTATAGTTTGAATGGTTAACAGTCCAAAAACAGAATGGGAAGCCAAAATGTATATAGCTGGTTATGGCTTTTTAATCAACTATATACCGTAACAAGACTGTTTCTAACTGCAGTAGAAGTCTAATAGAAGTCAAAGCCTGCGTTAGGTGTTTCAATGGGTTGCTTTAGTGGAGAGAGATTCTGTTTATTGCTCTAGTGCCCTCTCTCTCTCTCACACACACATGCGCAGCCATTTCTCTGTTGAATACAGTTTGATTTGGAAATGCTTCCCCGGTACCACATGAAAACCCTGATTGTTCATTAAATTAAATCCACAGTAGGTTGCAAAATGTAACTGTAGATTTCCTTTAAAAATACTCTTTCAAATCAGAACACATTTAGAAAGATGGGGTAGTGGCTGGTTTATCTCTGTCTGTAAACCTCAGTTTTACTCCTTACTAGGAAACCCTTCATAACTTTGTTTGAAACACAAACCATACACCAAGAGAGTAAAATACATCACTGTGATTGTTTGAAATGTCTGTAAAGGTAGGCTAGGCTAAGTAGTCTTGATTCATTGCAGGGAACCCATCGCGGGCCCAGGACCCCCAGTGGAGAAAGGGATGCAGCAGCTCCCTGGCTCCAACTTCCACTGGGGACTCTGAAACCAGACAACACAGGGTAGGTAATGCTGGCCAGAGCCAGGTTTTGACAAGGATATCTAGGGATGTGCTGATTCAGATGATTTCCCAGGCAACCTCCACCAGTGTGGCCGCAAAAAGACCCACCTGCAAGATAATGCTGCCCTTCGGTCATGGAGCCCCTGGGGAAAATGGTGGTATAATCCCTGTATCATCGTGGGGCTCAGCAGTCTCTGCTTGCACATGGGAGTGGATCAAGCCCAATATTTCCCTTGGCATTAACTCTTCTATTTGCTTTTATGTATTCACTTTTGTTGAAACTCCACCAATTAGGTGTATATCTTTCTGTTACAGAGGAACCCCACCCCCACCTCCGCAGTTATTTAGTAGCTGATTTTAGTAACAGCTTCTGGAGTGTGTGTGGAGGAGGAGGTAGACGGATCAAATGGGCTTGGTCCTGCTGACTTTGAAATCAGTGGGAGTTTGTCATCGACTTCAGTGGGAGCAAGATTGGGCCCAAAGTCAGTGCAGAATTACGTGCTGTCTAGGCAACAGGCTTATTCCTTACTCACATGATTTCAATGGCACTACCCATATGAGTGAGGATTGCGGGGCTTGACCCAATCGTGCTTCTGAAGAGATCCGAATAGCTCTAATTAATCCCATAAGCAGTATTGGAATATTGAGAAGTGTGCACTGAACACGTTGAGGCCAAAAGCATATTGATTCATTTCTTCTTTTAGGGGGAAAGGTGTTCTGTTGCTTTTTAGAAATAATCCTCTTAAAGAGACATTGTCAACTAGTTTTAGGCCAAGAGTGCAGATTTAATGTAATTAAGTATGTTTGCACATGTTTGTGCTCAGCATACCTCATCTAAACAGAACTGTTTTCATACTGTTGTTTTCTTTAACTTTCCAGGCAAAGGTTTGTCGTCTTTTTTTGAACATTCCCCTGCAGTATGAAGAACCAAATTAACAGCAGCAATGTGCAAATGCAGGAAAACCAGAAAGCAAATGTGGCGAAAACTTAAGTGAAACCTGCCAGTCTAGTTTTATTATCCAGGATCCATTGGTATTTGGTTCTGGTAGCCCACAGGGTCTTGGAGCTTTCCAGACATAGAAGGCCTTGTTCCCACCTTACAGAAGCACAAAAACAAACACCACAAATGGTGAAAATGATGATTTCTAACGTTCGTTCTGTTTTTATGTTATAAGGTAAAGAGTTTTTCTTCTGTAAGTATGTTGACAGTGTCCCTTTAAGGCAACAATTTAATGGCATAAAGACTACCTAGGGTTAGGGACAGATTCTGCCCTCAGTTAAGTATACACAATTCCTGCTGAAGTCAACTGAGTTGTGTATATGGACAACTGGGTCCTAAATTATGAGTGTACAGTTGCGTCCTAAATTATGAAGACAGCAGGTCATAATGATCATTCTCCTTTTTTTTTCTTCGTATGTTGAGAGAAAATTTAAGAAACAACTTTAAAAGCCCTCCAAACTAATACTTCCACTAGGATGATTTTAATCATGAAGATTGCTGTTGCGTTCAAGCCAAAACACTAATTTTACATTTTATATTTAAGTGTTACAACTTAGTTTTTGTGTAGACAATTGTAAGTTCTTCTAGGAAGAAAATAGCAACGTGTTCTGAATTACCTAATTCTTTTATACATACAATAGTTTCCAGTAGTTCAATATGGTTTTCAAAAGCTTTTTTTTTTAGTTGTGCAATAATTGTTAAGTCAAGAGGCTTATGTTTTGTTTTTTGAGGGGTTGAGTTATTTTTTAAAGATAATTTAATGCAAATTTCCTGTTAATGTCTGAGTCAAATTATTTATCTTGCTTAATGTAATAAGTGATTTAGGGTTTATTTTATTACTATGTACCAGTGAGTTATACACACTTTCTTATTTATATGAAAAGAGGATCTTTGTAATTAATTGTTTGCTAGCAATATGTTTTGCTGCAAGAAATTGTTTAAGAATGTGTATAGGACTTTTTTTGCTGGACAATATTCAACATTTTATAATGTAGGGAAGAATCTTGTTTATCAGGCAGTTGGAAAAAGTAGATATGCTATTGGGGATTCTGTAGATTACATACAGTGTAGATTTTTGGTGGCTGGGGGGGGGGACCTGCAGAAATCTGTCCTCTATACTGTGTATTTTCCCATTATGTTTTAACTGGCTTTTTCAGTCACGGAGATGGTTTAAAAAACACAAATCATGATTTGCTTTCTTTTCTTAGAGCTAGCCTTGGTTTTGAGGTACAGAACAGAGGAGAGTTCATGTATAAAATAAGTGTTTTATATATGGCTCACTTTGGGTGACTTTCATCTTTGTGCAGAGGGCTAATACACAGCCTGTGCATCTCTGAAATCCTATTTAAGGGGCTAGATTGCCTGTTGTGGTCAAGTTCTGCTCCTGTTACAGCTCCCTGATTCTGAGGCTAATCTGAGCTGACCCACAGCCCTGGGAATGCTTAGAGTAGCTGAGAAGCTTTAATTGGCCCTACAATGGAGGATAGGCAGAGCGGACCACCATTCCACCATGCACCTATCTCCCCGACATACCTCCGGCTCCAAGAGTCGAGAGAGCAGCTCGTGCAGGACTTGACTGCACCAGCTTTACACCAGCAGTGACTTCCCCTGTGGCAGGGGATTTCCCTGCTGGCTGATTTGCAGCCAGAATCCATCCCCATTGCACTGCCTGAGTGGCACAAAGGGGACAGATTTCATTTGACAATCTGGCTCTAGCCCTCAAAATGTGGTTTAAGTGGGTCCAAAAAATAATACACAGACCTTGTCGGCCCTCTGCAGAGGAGTGAATTTCATCCTGAGAACCACTGGTACTATTCAGCAGTAGTACTATGGTTCTAGAATAGCAGAAATAAGGTGGTGGGGGGGGGGAGATGAAAGTAGCATAAAGGAAAATTATTGGGTCAAGTTAATAGTTTTACATTCATTCCCAGAGCAGGCAATGGCAATTTCCATATACAGTCAGAATGATCTTGTGTAGTAGTACAGTAAATTTGCACTAGGGGCCACCTCAAATAGCCACCATCTTAAGCAACCTCTTTGAAGTTTACCGTTCCCCAAGGTTTACCGTTCCCCAAGGTTTACCGTTCCATTTTTGTTCCATGTTTCAATGAAGATTCACTGCCACTATGAGGTAATCAGACTTTGCTTGTGTTTTGAGTTGTTGCTTCAGATAATTTGAGTGCAGATATTTCTGAAGTCTGTTTTTTGTGGCTATGTTACATCGGGGTGCCCCATGAGCACTTGGCAACTGTGTAAATCTTCATCTAAAAGGGTGAACATGATGGAGGAAGAGCAGCTTTGACAAAAAAAAGAGGGAAAAATTTGGCTTCTACTAGCTTGAAAGATGGTGTTTGCCAGAGGAGTAGTTAATTGCACTATAATAAAAGTGGATATTTCTACAGGGCACAAACTACTCTACACTGTTGGCAACCTAGTGCTACGTTGCCAGCACAGAGTCCTATTGATTTTAGTACAATCCTGTATGGGCATAAGGGTCTTCACACATGAATCCCTCTCTGGGATCAGGGCTTAAGGCTGTTGCTGCATGTATCATGCTGGAGTGAATGAAGCTATATTACCATCTCCCAGGAGTGGGCTCAAAGGGGAATCATTTTAAGATTAAATTTTTTCAAGTGTGCACAAATACACAATCACACACAGAAACTTTAAGGATTAAAAAATCCAACCCAGCACAGAGCATTGCATGTTGAGAAAAGTTTTAGGAAAGAATTGCTTTGGGGTTTTGATTGTTTTGTGCTGCATCTGCGCAAATAGGAAAATAATAGCAAGAACAGTTAACCAAGTAAGAGGATAAAGGAGTAGTCACTGAAGCAATTTTTGTTATTAAAATTAAAAACAACTCTATGCCCATAATTCTGCAAATCTGTCTATGCAGGCAGGCTCCTGCACTGTACAGATTGACTTGAATGGGGCTCTGCAAGGGTCTGTCCACACAGATACAATTGAACAATTGGGACCATAATGACTTTGGGGGCTGAAAGACAACCCCAAACCACTTCTCTCTCCAAAATGTGCATAGAAAAATTGGATTCATAATGGTAGACAGATGTAAAGGTTCTGTAAATGTTCCTAGTTGTTCCCCTACAATTTACACTAACTCCAAATTTAAAAATAAAATCTGATACAGGAGTTTTGGATAGTGACAAAGCTGTCTGTCTGAATGTTTACTTTGGCCAGATAACTGATTGTGAAAAGATGGCCAGATTAACAGCTGGTTCAAATAATAAAAGTGTTAAGATTAAAAATAATAATAAAATCGAGAGAAACATTTTCGTATAATGTTAGCAGATGATTGCGTTTTCAGTATTTCATCAAAATAGTGCTCAGCATAGTTCCCATCAATCTATGTTATTTCTGGTTCCTTGTTGATAAGACTTGTAATTTTCCTTTCTTTTCTTTTGTTAGCTTGGTCTATGTTTTGCCTCTGCTTCCTATTCTTTTATTTCTTACTGCGTTTTTCTCTTTTCTTTGTGGATGTGTGTGTTGGGGGGGATGGTGTTTAAGATCTTGTTTGTTGTAGATGCAAAATATGTAGTGTTGTTGAATCGCATGAGGATGCATTTGATTGAAAAAGGCACGGTAGTATTGCCTGAAAAAGGTATTTTTTTGCATTTGTTTATAAATGCATTATTTTGGTACTGTAACTTTTGACATTATTTCTGAATTTATTACTACTGTTTTTGGCTTTATTTTTTTTTTTTAAACAAGTGTGCAGTCATGCGGGTGCCGAGATCTCTAGCCAAATGACCCAGCATGTTCTTTTCAAGCCTTCGGGGAACTTGGTACACGGCTGCGTACTATTACATACGTACACTATTTTAAAAACATCTTTCTGGAAATGTTGGGTTTTTTTAAAATATGCCATTCAGAACCAGGTTTTCATAGTAATTATAGACTTACCCTGATCTGCCTCTCCTTTTATGTATCTTGTGTAATAGATTGTATGGGTGGTACCTAGAAAGCATTAATGGTTTCCCTTTAATAACGTGGTTTGTCCAAATTCTTTACTGTCTACATGATTGAGAGATGGACTGATAGCCCTATTTTTCCTTGATGATTTGGAGTTGTAAGAGTTGTCCAGCTGTTGCTTAATAAAATTTTGCAGACTAGAAAATCTGTGACTCGTTTGTTGTATCTTGCTTCTTGTTGAACATCCTGAATGCTTTTAAAACAGGAGACTAGTCTTAATCAGAAATACATTAATATTCCAGAGCCAGCTTTCTTATAGTTTGCTCTCCGAACAACTACGTCTCTAGACTGGGATTTCCCTGCTCATTCGGAGACCTGCCCATCATACCTGCTGTCATTCATGTGGGAAGATGAAAGACAAAGAGTTTTTACAGTATGTTCTACTGTGCTTGGATATTAGGCAGTTTGCTCTTAATTGAAGTAAATTACATTTGGGATTTGTGTTATTTTTCTTATTGCCACTTACATACTGGAAACTTTAATGTTACCTCAAGTGCTCTCATCTTTAATAAATAAAAATACAATGACAGTTGATAGTGTGCCTCTGTTGTCTTTGCTTGTTTTTCAGTAAAAAAAAAAAAAAATGGGCAAAAATAAGACTATACCTTGTTTTGTGATGCTAATATTTATAAAACATTAAATGTGAACTACAGTATAAAGTGTAATAGGGCAGGGCTTTTAAAATCCACTCCCTTGTATGTCACTGCCCAGTGTGAAGGACCTGCAGTCCCACATCACCATCACCTTCTGCAGATTTTCAGCTTTTTAAAAATTCTTGAGCCCTTATGGTTGCAAAGATAACCTTGATCCAATTGTAGCCTGATGCTGTGTTGTCTGCTGAGTCTGCAGACAGCTCTAGTGTTAATGCTGCTGTAGTTTTCCCAAGAATCGGTGGAATCAAATAAACAAGACTTTCACCACTGCAGTTCAGAACTTTGTGGTCAGCAATGAAACTGTGACAGGAATCATTTCACCCAGAGAGCTGCACTGGAGGAAGATGCTGCAATACAGAGAGGGAAAAAGGACCCAATGACGGTGGGCAGGCAGGGATGGAGGCTAGGCAGGTCCTCCTTGCTGACCTCTGAACTTGGGAGGAAAGAAATAGAAACTCCCTCTCTTAGCAACCAGATGGAGGTAAGTTAGTTTCAAATTTATCATGCACCCATTAGCCAAAGACTGACAGAAAAAGAAGTGTCTAAGTGTACAGGAAAAGTATCCTAGTAAGAGTCCAAGCACCTTCTGCATTCCCATCAGATAGGCATGAAGAGCTCCAGTGGATCCCCCTTATCTGTATGTGTCTCTCTTCATATGTGTTGTAGACAGTAGTGGCATTAAGTCTATGCCATCTAAGTCGACACAGAGTCCTTTGCCTCCAGTGCTCTCTGGTTACATCACCTGATCAAGAGGTTGTTGGGGGTGATATCACAGACACCGAGGTGGGAAGGGCAGTTGCAGGTGGAGAGGGAGCTGGATTGGGCAGCATTTGTCTTCAGATAGGGACTACAAATCCTACAGCTGCCCTGATTATAGTAAACCTATATTTATGATTAAATACTTAATATGTAGCCCACAAGTCAAAATGAGTGATTTTCTAGATCAGTTCTCATTAGTATTATTATTCTCTGATCATCAGGTTATATACTCTATCTCCATGTGGCTGGCATACTATTTTGCTAAGATAGTGTTAACAATGAAATGAAAGGAGACAGCCTGCCTTCATTCTTAAATATTTTAAACTATTTGACAGCATTTAGCAATACTGTTGATACAGTGTGAATGGGACAGGCTGGGGAACTAAAGAAATGCCTAGCTGTGGAAGGAGCTGCATGATGTTATAAAAGGAAAAACAGCAGTTTCCATCAGGTGAGGTTCATTTCAGACCCTTCATCTAGTTCCTCATCCATGACAGTTGTGTGTTCTCTATTTCTTATTTTTTCTTCTGTTCACAAGAGGCAAATTTTCAAATCTATTTTTTGTTTGACCAAAGGGCAACCTATTCATCTTTGAAAGCGGTTTTACTGTGTTGCATCCCTTGATACGTCCATCCTTTCCAACTTCGCGACATACTTCCCCTGGACAAAGAGGAAAGCCATACAAGTTATATTTTAACTACCATAAATAACATGTCTTTGTTCTCCATTTTTCTGGTTGCTTTCCAGTTGGATGGCTTTTTTTCCTCAAAACAAAGGTGTCATTGTTCCCTTCAGTGCATAGCTTTGGTGAGATTAATCTCTTCCTTTTGCCTTGACCACTCTGCTGTGTGACTCTTTGATTTCAAAGCCATTTAAATAATCTGTTATTTTTTGTAAACTGAAATGAATGTTTATCTTGGAAAAGAGGCATCCACAACATGTGTAGAAGATGTAACGGTAATAACATTTGTCCAGGCGCAGCAAAGGAAAGACACTAAAGATAACAAAGATACAGTGGCTTTTCCCCCCCATCCCTGGGACCATTCAATTAAAAGGACTCTAGGATAGTGGACCCAATCACCAGGCAAAGACAAACAATCAGCTATGCCCAGTTCAGTCTGTAGCCCTTTCCTCAGGGCTCTGTTTAGTCTTTAACACAAAAAAAGGGAAATTGAAACAACAAAAAGCAACAGTCCTGTTCTTTAGCTCAGATTGTGGAGCCCTCTGTTTCCAATAGCTTAATGTGCTGGACCTTCCCAAGCCTAAGGGCATCTGCAGGGCTTCCCTGCCTCTCACAGCCTTCTGCTGTAGCCACAGGAGAGTGCACTCCCAGTCCTCTCCTGGTCACAGCCAGTCTCCTGGGGCAGGAGCTCTCCTTTGTATCCCCTGGCTAGGAATTATCAGACCCAAGCACTAGATTCTGTCCAGCTGGGTCAGATGATTGCCAGCAGCTGCTTGTGGGCTCCTCTTCAGAACAGGGCTGGCCGCTCCACGGGCCCTTAAAGGGGCAGACCGCCCTGTGACAGACTCCTTTGTGTAACTAGTATGATTCTGTTTTCTTGACTGACCTTTCCATTTCACAAGTTAATTTACTCTTTGTTGAAGAAAACATGCATGGTTTCAACACATCTCTGGGCTGGATCTAGCCTTGAGCTGAATGCTGATCACAGGAGTCCTTGCCTTGGGGATTACAGATAATGCAGTCAGGGTGGATAAAAATCAATTTTTTTTAATCAAAAAATTGGATTTTGATAAAATGCTTTTTGGGGGAAAAACCTATCTAAAGATAATTTTAATTAAGATACATTATAGCTCAAAGATATCTCATAATGGAATAGGGATTAAATATTCTAATTCTATAGTACGAGACAATATATTCATGTAATGCTTAAGAAAAGTTTTGTAAATGAGTTCCAATAGTTCATGGATTAGGGACCCAATTTTATAGGGCTCCAGGGGCTTCTGTATAGATTATTTAAATTAATTTATCTATGCTCAGTCTCGAAGATACCATCAGAGATGCTTAGTTTTGCAGTTCTCAAACTGTGGATTTGTGTTTTCAGATATAACATGCTTGTTAACAGCAAAAATGTTTTCAAATAAATAATATATAGAGGTAAGAAATAACAGACCTCAACTGTATTGTCTCTCTGCAAATTTGTATACACAGAGTCAATCCTTTACCTCTCTCTAAAAGTGCAAAGTTTCAAAAAGTTCAATGAATAGAAGATTGTTGGGGGTGGAATAGATCTGGACAAGAAGTAGTAGTCCGGAGATAAATGTGAGAAGGGAAGGACAGGCAGTAGAAACAAAAGTGAAACTGTTTGAGCAGCATATTCTAGAAGTCTTGAGGTCTTTCTGAGTCTTCATTAATTTGAGATCTACCATACCAATCTCTTACTAGAAGGGAAAACCTATAATGGCAGCAGGCCATAAAGGAGACCCAGTTTGGGAATATTTTAATGAAGTTCCTCTACCTGTGGGAAAGACAGGCTTGCATGCAAAATGCAAACAGTGCAACAAAGAAATGCAAGGCCTGGTTACCCGAATGAAACAACATCATGAGAAGAGTTCCTTCTCAGGAGGAAGCTGCGTTGAAGATGATGAAAGGAACATGTCTGAATGTGCAGGATCTTCAGGGTTGGTAAACTTTTTTATTTCATGCTTCTTTCTTAAGGACTGCCTCTCTTCCTTCTGGACTATTCTTGAATTCTCATGTTTGAGCAAAAAATATTGTTCTTACTCTATGGTACTATCATTTTATATGCAGTTGTGATAAAAAATAAATAGCTGAAATAGGCAGATCTTCCTTTTATAATTTCATCTTTAAAGTAGTACTCAGTGTCAGTGAATGCAATGACTTATACTAAATGAGCAGTCTGGTAATAATAATTAAATAACTGCATTGACTTATTTTGTTTAGGAGAATCCATCCTCAACATACAGGATTCTGAAGACTATCCACCTTCAAGATCACCATCATTTTCTATAGTTTCAGAGTTATCTGCCAATGACAGTGTTTCAGTCACATCATGTATGTCACATAGCCACAGTAAATCACCTGTAGCAAAAAGAAAAAAACCCTCCATCATCCAGAAACAAGCATAGATAAGTTTGTGATAAGAATCAGAAGATTACAAAAAGAGGTAATTGATGAAAAAATTGCCCGGTTTGTTTATGCAAGAAACTCTCCTTTCTGTATGATTGAGAACCCACACTTCATTAACATGGTTCAGTCATTAAGATCAGGATACAGTCCACCCAACAGAGCAGAGGTTGCAGCAAATTGCTGGATAAAGTGTATGAAAGAAATTGAGCAGTGTGCAAAAGACCTAGAGGGTGAAATTGATGGGTGGAGCAATGTCCACAATGATCCTGTTGTATGTGCTTGTGTGACAACAGAAGGGAATGTCTTCCTTACAGAAACAATTGATACATCAAGAAATGCACATACAGCAGAATACTTACAAGAAGTAGCAGTACAAGCTATAAAAAACTGTGAAAAAAATTCAAATGTCTAATGTGAAGCTTGGTCTCAGACAATGCTGCAAATATATCCAAGATGAGAAGAAATTATTTAGAAGAGAGTAAAGAGAGTCCCAAGTTAACATACGGTTGCAGTGCTCATTTGATGCATCTCCTAGCCAAAGACTTCAGTGTTCCAGAAATAAAGGCTAATGTTGAAATTGCAAAATACTTCCATAACAATCACTTTGCAGCAGCTGCTCTGAAAAAAGTGGGAGGAACCAAGCGAACTCTCCCACAAGATGTGCAGTAGAACTCAGGAGTGTACTGTTTTGAGCACTAGATCAAGAACTGGCCTAATCTGATGAGTTTGTGAACAAAATCGTGAAAAAACAGACGGCATTGTCACAGCCAAAGTTCTCAACATTGGGCTTAAGAGAAATGTTGAACACATGCTGAGTACCCTGAAGCCTATTTCTGTAGCCTTGAACAAAACGCAGGGAAATAGCTGTTTTATTGCTGACGCTGTTGAAATTTGGAAGGAACTGAGTGAGATCTTAAAAAGAGAAATGTGCAATGACAGAGTTAAATTACAAGCATTTAAAAAATGAATGGGACAAGCACTATCTCCAGCTCATTTTCTTGCAAATATTCTCAATAGTTGGTACCAGGGTCAAACCTTAACTGCTGAAGAAGAGGAGTTGGCTATGACATGGACATCCAGCAATCATCCCTCCATAATGCCAACTATAATAAACTTCAGAGCTAAGGGTGAACCATTCAAAAAATATACGTTTGCTGATGATGATTTAAAGAAAGTCACACCAGTGAACTGGTGGAAGTCACTTAAGCACTTGGATTCAGACACTGTTGAAGTGATAATCTCACTTTTAACAGCAGTAGCTTCTGCTGGTGTAGAAAGAATATTTTCTTCCTTTGGACTAATTAATTCCAAATTGAGAAATCGTTTGGGACCTGAAAAAGCAGGAAAGCTTGTTTTTCTTTTCCAGATTATGAACAAACAGGAAAATGAAGGTGAAGACGACTGAGTTAGTTGCAGAAGCCAATATTTTAAGTTTCTCATGTTGACCTGGCTGACGGTCTATTTAATTTTTTTTTTTAATATTTAATCTAACTATTTTAGTTAAACAATTTTAACAAAAACAAACCTGATTTTAAAAAACTTGAATGTTTGACTAAATTCAAAAATTCATATGCTTGTTTTGTTAAAATATTATAGGCTTGCTGTTGAAGAAAAAATCCAGAATACTTCATATTGTTGTTTTAGTTAAATAAAACAGTTTAAATGACTGTCTGATGATGATCTCCTGCTAATACAGCATGGCAAGAAAATCCTCCAAATATTAATGATTAACCTGTTGATAGTTCACCTCCCAATAACTTCATAAATATCTGCTTCAATTATTTTTGGTAAATGAAATAACCAATCATTCATTTTCTGATATAGCTGTAAAACTAATCTGAAAAATTTTCAAAATAAATCACTTTAAAAATGTATAGTGTGTACCTTCTAAAAATGAAAACTCCATCTCTCTCTGAGTTGTGAAGAATATGTATTAAGGGTATAACAACCAAAAAGAATGCACTTTTATGTAGAAATCCATGATTAAATCGAGTCTTCCTAACTAGTGATTTAAATCATGATTTAAATCAATTTAATTTAAATCAAATCCACCCTGGATGCTGTGCTGGGATTGCTGGGCAAATGAACTGGAGCTCCCTCCCAAGTGGCTCCTGGCAGAGTTTTTTCTAATGCCGTAAAGCTGAAGAGCACCACAGTAACTGTTACTCCTGTCAGATCCATAGTGAAATCTGTTCAGTGGCTAATCTATCATTACAATTCACCAGTGCTGTGTTCTGTGACACAGTGCACCTGGCCCTTCATGGCCCCCTACCAGAAGCCCCAAGGTCCTACCACACCCTGCCCCAGTAAAGAAGCAATGAAGATGGGTCCTCCAGGCCTGCCTAGAGAGGGTACATAGAAACAACTAATCAGAGCCCAGCAGGCTCAGATGAAAGGAGCAGGTCAGTTCCTGGCTGGGGCCAGAGACACAGGACTGGGGATTCTCTGCTGGTCACAGGTGCTTGAGGGAGAAGCAGAAGGTGGGCTCAAGTGGCATTGGCGTGCAGCAAGGAGGAAGAGGATCTGAGAACTTCAGCCCTGAGGTCAGGGTGAAGCGAAAGGGGCTACATGGGTAAAGGCCCAGGGAACTGGAGGCAGCAGTATGTGGTTGCTATTCACAGGGTCCCTGGGTTGGGACCTGGAGTAGTGGGTGGGCCTGGGTTCCCCCACCAGCCACTAGCAAAGTGGCCTAAGCCCCAAGAGGGGAAGAGGCTTGTTTAGAAGTCGCAGTAAAGAGCAGAATTTTAAAGGGCCCAGAGACAGGGCTGAAGACCCTCGTGAGGGCAGATAGTTTTGTTGGACTTTTGCTACCCTGGAAGGGCTGCATCCATTTTTGATTGTGTAATTTGGCTGGAGGGCTGAGTCATTGAAGACCTGCCTACTAAGGTTAACAAGGGGGCACTAGCAGCAGGACAAGAGTGTAGTACCACATCCAGCCACTAGGACACACTGGAGGTGAGTGTCCTGTTAAATGTTCTTACAACTTTCCTCCGAGCTTCTCTATATTGTCTCTTCCCTGATGCATGCATCAAGCCATAAGAAATTAAAAAGAAATTCATCTCTGTCAAAAAAGCTGAAAAAGCGGTCCATCTGCTTGTAACATAGTGCTTACCACCTGGCCTTCTAAGTTTGGAGTCTGTATTAAAAGTCATGCTGCTACTGACAACGAAGGAGTTTTAGAAGTCAAAGTGGCTTCTATCCCTGTGGGCACTTGTGATGTATGCTTTCCTCAAGATATAGCTTTAGTATGGCAATAATTGGTTCCATTCTGCATCTGCGCCATTTTTTGTTAAGAACCAAAGAACAATGGGGAATCTTGGAAGTGAAGCTACTCAAAAGGAAACCTAAAGGTAAGTAAAATCATCAGCCTTTGAACCTTCTCAACTGACTCCGAACAACACTCACCTAGAATGTGTCTTATGCCAACATTAGTGATCACAGTTTTCACTGTTGCTGTTCAGAAACCTGTGAAATGGCCATGAATTGCATCAATTTCACTTCAGTGCTTCTGGGGACAGCTGGTGCTGGGTAGCGCAGGGGAGATGTCCTCTCTCACACAAGGCAAGGAGTAAAGCAGTGGAGATCCTCCCTCCCCACAACAGCCTCAAAACTCTGAGGTAGGAGGGCAGACAGTGAGGGCTTCCAATTTAACCCCTTCTACACTGAAGCTGGTACAACAGATGACGCTCCAGTGTGGAGCCCAGGATCAGTACTCGTAGGAATCCCAGCAGCTTGGATGGACTGGGCTCTTCACTGGGGTATTGCCCTTGGATGGCAGGGGCCCTCTCTTTTCTTATATTAGCATCTGCTTACATTTCTAGCAGACTTCCAGCCAGGGCATTACATCAGAAACATTGATGAATTATGTTTTGCCTTAGATTCTTGGCATCAGTTGGTCCAGTTGTATCTAGCGTCCCCAGGCATTCTTGCTTAAAGCTATTAGGTGAAGCTGCCATTTTAGCTAGTATTGTTTGAAGCCACCTTGAAACTCGGCCACAGGAAGCCCAATCTCTCCATTTTAGACATCTTAAATCTGCTAATACCAGGGGAAATCCTGTGACCAGATCAGTTCTGTGCTTGGTCTGTAGCTGGGAAGGAAATGAACACTGATGAGGAGATCTGTATTTAAGGACCTCCTAGAGAAAAAGACTGGCTTAGTTTCACTTTGAGAAGCTCTTTCCTGACACTGACATGCTCTCTCCTTGACAGAAAGACATGGATGAGATACTATGTAGCTGGGAGATAAGTATTCTCTTCTTGATGCTTTTCAATATTATCCCAATCACACCAGCTATAATTGCTACAAAGACAGGGGAAAGGAAGGAAAACAGGGCTCTGGTCAGAGAGATTAATTGAAAATGAATAGTGCCAACCCTGAGCAGTCAGGCCATGAATCAGGGCCCAAAAAAGTTGTTTTTGTTTTTTTAAATAATATATTTTGGATTCTTTTCTTTACCTTCTGGTTCCTGAGCTTTAGGATGCACTCAGGTCACGTATTGAAGTTTTCCCCACAACCACAAGGGCTAGACACTTCCTTACTTTCTTTAAATGAAAGTTGAGTGTCACATAATCACTTGACTAAAGTAGCTGGGCCTTACAGAAAAACACCAAATATTATGAGACTTGCAATAAAATAGCAAGAGTTGGCAACCCTGCCAAGGGGTGCACAATTCTTACGTTCAGCCGGGGCCTTTTCCAAAAGGGGAAATGGGGAGTGTCTGCGGGGTGATAATCAAAAAGGGGTGGAACAAAATGTGGAGTGAGAATGTGAATAAACCTGCTGGCTCATTACGAGGCAGTGGTGCCCCCACTCCCAGTTCAACAGCCAGCCAGTGGCAGGCTTCATAATTGCTCCAGCACAGGGAAGGGAACTGATATTCAGAGGAGACCTGGCAACTGCATGGCAGCAGGAGTAACAGACTGGAGGCAGCAGCAGCTTGGGAGCTGACTGTGGACAGAAGCTTGAGAGCTGGAGTGGGGAGCAGCCTGTTACAGGCAGGTGGCCAACATGGCTGGTGAATACTTGGGAATGCTCTGCAAACAAGAGGATTGTGTGGATGGTCCTTGTGGTGGACAGACCTACATATCTATGCAGAAATTATATTAATAAATTATACATTTGTCATTAGACTTGCCTGTGCCTTTATTGAAGTTTACAATAGATTTATCACTAATTTATTACCTAAGATGCTTGGGGACGTGTACCTCCATGAATATTTTTTTGATTATATGAAATATTCAAGCTAACAAAAGGGATGTTTTACCTTCTCTTCCCAAGGACAAGTCTCAGGAATGTAACTCCTCCTTAGCCATAAAATCATGTTTATTACCAGTAAGAGTATTTATACAAATTCAGAAAAACAGAATTTTAAACTTTCTTAGAATCATAGCATCATAGGACTGGAAAGGACCTCGAGAGGTCATCTAGTCCAGTCCCCTGCACTCATGGCAGGACTAAGTACTATCTAGACCATCCCTGACAGGTGTTTGTCTAATCTGCTCTTAAAAATCTCCAATGATGGAGATTCCACAACCTCTTTAGGCAATTTATTCCAGTGCTTAGCCACCCTGACAGTTAGGAAGCTTTTCCTAATGTCCAACCTAAACCTCCTTTGCTGCAATTTAAGCCCATGCTTTAACTTTTTATGCCCATTTCTCTTATGCTGTGTTCTGAAAAATGGATGTATACTTGGTTGTGATGACTGGTGCTTTGTATGGAATGTTTGATAGGCGTTAATTGTAAAGACCCCAACTGGTAAACACAAGAAGGACTTGAGAAGTAAAATTAAAGACCCTTATCAAACAATAAAACCTTGGGGGTAAAAAGGACCTCTGCCAGCCCCCCTTCTTTTCAACTAAAAAGTTCTACTTCTGTCTTTAAAACCCTCTAGGGAAAATATGTGCAGCTGGAAATGTTTCAAACCTTTATTCGTTAAGGTTCAAATGGCAAACGCCTTTGTGAAATGCATACTTCCAAATATGTTAACTAAATACAAAGTTCCTAATATCATTGCTATGTAAAATGCTTTATATATCAACAAGGAATCTAATGAACTTGCTAAACTAATTACTAATATAAAAAGCCATTTAAGTATAGAATATTTATATTCATGGGAAATTAATTAGTGGCAGTGCTCAAGCAACTCCCTCATACAACTCAGGAAGACAAGAAAAATAGTCTTGTGGTATCAACTTAAGATAGAGACTTTCTACAGGTTATTTAAATTTAAAGATTTTGAAAACTAAAAACTTCCTGTAAAGAACAGGAGTGTTTGGACTTTCTGAAAACAGAATTTAATTTCCTGTCGAACTCTAATAAAATTGAAGGAATAGTTCAAAATGAATTGAATAAAAAGGAAGAGTTAAGTTCTAACTGTAAAAGGTTATCTGGATTTTTCCCTCCACAAGAAGAACAAAGACAGTTAGGAATGATGCATATTCCTTAAACAGACTGCATATTCAGGAATGAAGGTGTAGCCTAAACCAGCTTGTGAAGGCATGGAGCCAATGAAAGAGTAACAACAATCACCTTTGATTCTAAACAAGACTGAAAGAGGTGTGTTTTCCTTCCTGTTTCCATGAAATTATGAACAGAGCATAAATAAATCTGAAATGACCACTCCTCACATAACCACTCGCCTTCTGCTACCCTGTCTAAACAGCAGGCACTTAGCGTATCCTGTCCATCTCAACAAGCAAGCTGCCACAGCAGCTGAGAAAAACAGAAAAGACTCAAGAAGAAACCAACCCAAGGAAACCTCCCCAACAGTTCAACGTGGATTAGTGAAAGAAAGTTAACTAAGACACAGGGAAGGGATTATGTTTAAAAAACTTGTGTAATGATTTTGTTGGAATATTGAAGTGCTGTTGTAATTTAAAATATTAACAATTTCTCCTGTTAATCACCAAATGGTAAGACCGTGTATTCCTGAAGAGGAAATGGGCTAAAGACTGATAGAATAGTGGGTTTTAATTGATTTAAGATTCTTAATATTTGTTTACTAGCCTGTCTCAAGACAGCTCTTAAATGGCTTCTCCTAAGTAACTGATTTAAATATTTTCTTTGATTTCATAGGATATAGTGAAGATTTCTTATTATGCCCATCTATAAACTGGCTGCTGGTGGTGATTGTTATTAATAATAAAGGCAGGTGGAACCTAGCTAAATTTGTCTTGCCCACACATAAAACAGCTTTTATATATCTAATAAAATACTAAGACTTAGTTCACAATAACTTTGGGAAACCATATACTTTGGTCTTAACTTACCAAACAAAGAACACCTCAGAGCCAGTCCATTCGCAAAGGTGTAATATCTGCTAAAAGCTCGCCACAGCGGCATACCGAAGAAATTTTAACAGAAGTAATCAGTTTATCATTTGTGTTTGTCTAATGTTTTCTTTTCCTTCCTGTAATAATAAATAGCCATGGTTAATAACTGTGATTATTTTGCTTAGTCTTGAATCTGGTGTCCCCTTAGGTATGTAAAAGAACCCCTGGGACAAAATAGTGAGAGTCACATCCCCTGAGATAGTCTCATGAGGAGCCTGTATCAATAATGCCATCTTTTGATGTGGCTTTCTGAGGTTTGGCAGTAAGAGAAACTGAGAGCTGGCCTACCATTTCTTGTTTCTCTAAACTAAATATTTTTAGAAGAAAATTACTTGGCATCCAGCAATTGAAAATTACCCCTTTCTGTCTCACAGCTTGAACAAGATCACAGCTTACAGACAAGAGGACTGACTTGAGGATCTGCTGGCCAGTGCGTGATTGCCTGGAGTGTTATATGTAAGACACGGGAGGTAACTCTCCTGCTTTACTCAGCACTGAGAGGCCCCAGCTGGAGTACTCTGTCCAGTTCTGGGCACCACAGTTTAGGAAATATGTGGACAAATTGGGAAGAGTCCCGAGGAGAGCAATGAAAATGATAAAAGGTTTAGAAAACGTGGCCTATGAGGAAAGGTTAAAAAAACTGGGCATGTTTAGTCTCGAGAAAACAAGACTAAGAGGGGACCTGATAGCAGTCTTCTACTATGTTAAGTGTTCTTACAAAGACGATCGTGATCAATTGTTCTCCATGTCCACTGAAGGTAAGACATTAAGTAATGGGCTTAATCTGCAGCGAGGGAGATTTAGGTTAGATGTTAGGAAAAACTTTCTAACTATAAGGATAGTTAAACTCTGGAATACGCTTCCAAAGGAGGCTGTGGAGTCCCCATCAGTGGAAGCTTTTTAAAAACAAGTTGGACATAGTCCAGGGGATAGTCCAGGTTTACTTGGTCCTGCCACAGCACAGCAGGCTAGACTTGATGACTCCTTAAAGATCCTTCCAGCCCTACATCGCTATGACTCCCTGGCAGCCCTAGTAAAGGAATTCTCTGTTGTACCCAAAACATTATACCATTGTGGGAACCCACCTAGGGCTTGAGCCTAGTGCTTAAAGCACCAAGAGCATGTGTCTCTGAGTGTGTGCTACACCCAGTATGCTACCAGCCTCAGAGGGGAGTGGTGCAATGGTGACAGAGGGGAGGATCCCATTAATAGGCCAAGAGACAAAAGAAAATAGTGTAAGTTTCAAGATACTGACTGAAACGAGACCGAGGTTATGTGCCCCAGGTATGTGAAAGCAACAGCCTACCTTCATGCCCAAAGCCTTCATTTTTTTCCCCCCGACAGAGTGCCCTTTTGGTGAAGCTGCTGTTAAGCAAGGACCTGGGGTCTAGTTGCAGAGACCAAATGTCATCCTTCTCCATGGAAGGTGAGACTCAGGACAGATCAGGGACTGCAGCAAGCTCACATGTTAGAACAAAATTAATATAATTATTAAATCCACAT
The DNA here is from genome assembly GCF_965140295.1 of Lepidochelys olivacea. Lineage (NCBI taxonomy): Eukaryota > Metazoa > Chordata > Testudines > Cheloniidae > Lepidochelys > Lepidochelys olivacea. Next base: position 120,899,642 of record NC_140413.1, read on the forward strand.
TCTCCCTGCCATACACCACCACCTGCTATCCGGAATGGATGGATTTGAGACCACCCAGGCAGAACTTTCACAGCAATTCCAGGGGCCTGCACTGCACATACACAGCCAGAAAGGATGGACAGCATGAAACCACCACCAGAATTAAGGTTGGGGGGAAAATGTGCAGGAATCACAAAGAGGGGCTTGAATATGATTGCAGTGGATGCAGACATAATGGACAGTACCAGGGAAGTGACCTTATAATTAGCTGTATCTGGTGCAGAAGAGTTAGATATCTTTAATACCTTACAGTTCTCTCCTGGGGACAGCAATGGTTTTGATAGGGATAGTTGGAAGCTTATTGTATACCCAGGAAGGAAGAAAGAAACCGATGAAAGAGGCCTCTTCCACAAGTGAAAAACAAACAAACAAACAACCCCCCACCCCAAAAGTATTGAGGAATATGTTAGAGGGTTGAAGCAAAAGAGACAGTCTTGCAATTTTGGCCCCTTAAGAGATTCCCTGATTAGGGAAGGCTGCAGCAATAAGAAAATGTGTGAGAGAACTTTAGAAAAAGCCATACAGATCTGGAAAGTGGCAAACCAGAAAAAAAAGCCTATTGATGTCCATCTATTTGTCAATGCAAGATTGTTCCATACATTACTGTTTGGAACAACACTGCCTAACAAGCACATCTTAAAGCCTTTATTATTTTTTTCCAGTGAAGTTAATGGATCTACTCCTGCTTACATTTAAGCACATGGCTAACTACCTTGCTGAATTAGGTCCCCTAGTATTAACGATTACGAGTTGCAGTAGTATGAGTTCATCCCATTTCACCTCACCCACCTTTCCTCAAATGGTTTCTGTAGTATAGACGGTAAGTTGTTTTTTAAAAAAGCAAGGGAGGAACTTTCCAAAGTTTTTGTCATATTTTAATATTTTCACATTAGTTTTAATTGAATCCTCGGAGATTCCTAGAATCACTCTGGCAACTGGGAAACAAATATAAAAAGTATGATAAATAATATAGCTGAGTAGTGATATCTTCCCTGAATAATGATATGGTGTAAATAGCATCATTATTCAGTTAATCCTAGTATTTTAGAAGACTGGAGTATGTGTCTCAAAGTACCATGCCTGCCTTTTGAAAGGAACAATGCTTAAGACCAAAATGTAGATTAAAAAAAATAGACAGTCTATATCACTAGGCATGTTTTGTCACAGATCAGGGCAACTGCACCTGTATTTCCCCTCAGTGGTTCACAAGAGCCCCCACTTTCAGGTTCCAGCTTCCCAGCCATTGCCTTTCTGAGTGGAGACCCACATCTCTCTCCCTTCTGACTGATGTATTCCCAAGCTGCACAGGTCCCTGCCTTCACTGTATATTTCCCAGCACAGACAGGTTGCTTTCTCTTCAGAGATTGATAATAGTGTCAACAATTGTAAGTTACCACTCCTCACTTCCTGTACAAGCCTACTTTATTCTCAAGATAAAAAAATTACAGAGCAAATATTTTAAAAACAACGAAAGAATCTACACACAGCCTAATAAGCTTACGAGAATTAACCCTAACCCTAACATGGATTCTAGAGGCACAGTGCTTCCAATTCTACCCTAAGGATTGAGGCCCTCCACAGACCAGAGGGCCTGTCCACTTGCTGGATCAGGAAGGCCATGAGCCAGTTTAAAAACCCTGGCTTTGTTTGTTTGTTCCGAGAGAATCCAGTTTACACTAGTGTATGTGTATCTTTCCAGAAGGTAGTTTTTCCTGAGATGTTATAACCTGAAACTCCCTGCTGTTTGTTCTCCTACTTACCCTTCCATGGAAATACTATAATGCCACAATAACACATACACAACCACATTTTTAATACAACGACCCCTCAAGGTATTAACCTAATTCAATAAAGTTTAACTTAATTCAATCAAGTTCATTCAGGATATTGCAGGAAATTGTCAGTCTGTCACATTGTTTTTAAATTTCTAGTTAGTTCCCCAAGCTCTAACCTACTTTCATACTCACACACGCACTACCCAAGGCAGGCTAGGTCTGGGTGTAACGTAAGAAGAAGAGGGGGAAGGGTGGGCATGAGTTCTGTCCTGTGCGCACAGGTTGTCCAGGGTCTGCTGTTGATCTCCGATTTGCCTCATCTCCTGGGAGGGTTTTAAATCCTGGGGTCTCTTGGGGGCGTCTCCTTCAGAGACCTTTGTTCCCCATGCTCTGTGTACCAGTCCAAACCAGCCTTTCATGGCGTCTTCAGCTTTCCCAAACACACCGGTTTCAGGCATTGTGAGAGAGAGCCCAGGCTGGAGAAAGTTAAGCGGGTACAGCGGTCCCACAGTCCCAGGCTGCACCCCAGGGATCCAGTCACACTTACCTACGTCAGTTTTTCTTTAAAGAAATATACCACATCCAGTATTGTAGCAATTCACATGGACCATTCTGAGGGCAATATGGTATGCTTGTTTGAAAAACAAAACAAAACACTTTGAATAACTACCCTACAGACTCAATAACCAATTTTCAAGTAGTAATAGCCTGACCATTTCCAAAGGTGTTGGGGGAGAAATCAACATGGTCTTGTCCACAAACCTGTCCTGCCTACAGAATTGTGTTTAAAGTTAAAATTTGCTTTGGTGAAAGGTGGAGTTGGGTATTTCACTCCCAGGGTAAGTTCAGTTAAAAACTATGGATGATCTGTGACTTTGCTGCTACAATGTATGGGAAGTATGAGTGAGGGTGAATGAGTGTGCATTCAGCTGGGAGATTTGAATTGGTTTGTGAACGGTGGATGGTGAATCAGCCCCCCCATGCAGCATGCACACCTGTGTGTTTGTTTGGAGTTATTGTGTGTGCTGGTTGTGGTGTTGTGTGGATGGTCGTGTTGATCTGTATGGGTGTGTGAGTTGCACTGGGAAATTTGCATTGAGTTGTACAGGTGATGAATCAACTTTGAAGAACTGTGTGACATCTGGGCTAAGTAATTTACCATCTCTGCTGTCTCCTTATATCACTGACTTTGTACAACCAATGAAACTGTTGCAATGCAAATTAGCCATAGAGTAAGAGTGGTGATTGGTTGAGTTACCTCTGATACCACAATGATCTAGGACTGTTAGCATAGATACAGGTCTTACGGTTTTATTATATATAGATGCTCAAACATAACTTATAATTCAATCCCCTTAAAATTGCAGTAACTGAAATTATACCTTTATTGAAAGCTGAAGAAATGAACTGTAACAATTACAAAAGCAGTTCCTTGGAGTCACTTTCCACATGGCTGTATTTAAGAATCAACTACACAGTATTATTGTACAATGTATTTGCTTTTCTGAGAATGGCTAATGAAGTCCAATATTTTCAAAAAGTCTGGTTATCTGTGACTTAGAGTCGTGTATGCTGAGAGAGACTCAATGCAGCTAAACTTAGTATCTGAAGGAGGATAAGAACATAAGAATGGCCATACTGGGTCAGACCAAATGTCCATCTAGCCCAGTATCCTGTCTTTCGAAAATGACCAATGCCAGGTGCACCAGAGGGAATGAACAGAACAGGCAATCATCAAGTGATCCATTCCCTGTCTCTCATTCCAAGCTTCTGGCAAACAGCGGATAGGGACACCATCCCTGTCCATCCTGGCTAATAGCCATTAATGGACCTATGCTCCATGAACTTATCTAGTTCTTTTTTGAATCCTGTTATAGTCTTGCCCTTCACAATATCCTCTGGCAGGGAGTTCCACAGGGTGACTGTGCATTGTGTGAAAAAAATACTTCCTTTTGTTTGTTTTAAATCTGCTGCCTATTAATTTCATTTGGTGACCCCTAGTTCTTGTGTTATGAGGAGTAAATAACACTTATTTACTTTCTCCACACCAGTCATGAATTTATAGACCTCTATCATATCCCCCCTTAGTTGTCTCTTTTCCAAACTGAAAACTCCCAGTCTTATTAACCTCTTCTCAGATGGCAGCTGTTCCATACCCCTAATAATTTCTGTTGCCCTTTTCTGAACCTTTTTCAAATTCCAATATATGTGTTTTTTGAGATGGGGTGATCACATCTACATGCAGTATTCAAGATGTGGGCGTACAATGGATTTATATAGAGGCGATATGATATTTTCTGTCTTATTATCTATCCCTTTCCTAATGATTCCCAACATTGTTTGCTTTTTTGACTGCTGCTGCACACCTAGTGGATGTTTTCAGAGAACAATCCACAATGATTCCAAGATCTCTTTCTTGTGTGGAAACAGCTAATTTAGACCCCATCATTTTATATGTATAGTTGGGATTATGTTTTCCAATGTGCATTATTTTGTATTTATCAACTCTGAATTTCATATGCCATTTTGTTTTCAGTCACCCAGTTTTGGGAGATGCTTTTATAGCTCTTCACAGTCTCCCTGGGACTTAAGATAGTTAAGTAGTTTTGTATCATCTGCAAATTTTGCCACCTCACTGTTTACCTCTTTTCCCAGATCATTTATGAATACATTGAATAGGACTGGCCCCAGTACAGACCCCCGGGGGGACATCACTATTTACCTCTCTCCATTCTGAAAACTGATAATTTATTCCTACCCTTTGTTTCCTATCTTTTAACCAGTTACCAATCCATAAGAGGACCTTTCCAGTTACCCATGATAGCTCAGTTTGCTTACGAGCCTTTGGTGAGGGACCTTGTCAAAGGCTTTCTGAAAATCTAAGTATATATGACTTTGACCCTTTGGCGACTGAGGGTGAAACCCTGACCTCCCTGAAGTTAATGGGAGCTTTGCCATTGACTTCAATGAGGCTGTGGTTTCATTATGAATCTTTATATGTATGTAAAATACACATGATTCTCAGTATTCATTTGTCTGGAAATGCTATAATCCTAACAGTTAAAGACCACACAATTATCTTGCCAACGATAAACCTCTTATAACTTGCAGACTTGATCTCTGTATACTAATACTTATGATTTCTTGATGTGCCAATAAAACTGCATTCATGCTAATGTAGGGTCTCTGGAATGGTGTGATGCCAAAGGCTTAATGTCCCCTGGTGCTCTGATGGATATAGTAACAGAACAATAGGAAGGAAACCAGCTTGCATCTTTGTAATAATGTTTTTTCTGCTGGTTCAGAGTCTGAAGCATACCCTGTTGCTGTTACCTTTTGAGAAAAAAGGTCAGTTAACTGTATGTAGTTAAATGGGAACAAGCAGTTAACCTTTTAACCTATTTTTTTCATTTATTTATTACAATTATTGCACAACTTCCAATACAAACTAAAAATAAGTGATGCTCTTTACAAAGATGGCAATTTTTAAAATAGTTCAAAATTGTGGTTTTACTGAACTGGAGCCTTAAACACTTTAATTCCTCCTTTTGACAAATATTTTCCCCAGCTCAATGGTACCTATTTAACAACATGAGAAGGCAACATGAGCTTTGTGACTTTGTCCTCACCCATAACCATTTCAAATTTGGGGACAACCTATACCTTCAAGTCAGCACAGCTGCTATGGGTACCCTCATGGTCCCACAGTATACTAACATTTTTATAGCTGACTTAGAACAATGCTTCCTCAGCTCTCATCCCCTAGCGCCCCTCCTCTACTTACACTACATTGATGACATCTTCATCATATGGACCCACAGGAAGGAGGCCCTTGAAGAATTCCACCTGGATTTCAACAATTTCCACCCCACCGTCAACCTCAGCCTGGACCAGTCCACTTCCTGGACACTACAGTTCAAATAAGTGATGGTCACATAAACACCACCCTATATCGGAAACCTACTGATGACTATACTTACCTACATGCCTCCAGCTTCCATCCAGGACACATCACACGATCCATTGTCTACAGCCAAGCCTTAAGATACAACCGCATTTGCTCCAATCCCTCAGACAGAGACACACACCTACAAGATCTCTATCAAGCATTCTTAAAACTACAATACTCACTTGGGGAAGTGAGGAAACAGGTTGATAGAGCGAGAAGGGTACCCAGAAATCACCTACTACAGGACAGGTCCAACAAGGAAAATAATGGAAAACCACTGGCCATCACATACAGCCCCCAGCTAAAACCTCCCCAGTGCATCATCAACAATATACAACCTATCCTGGAAAACAATCCCTCACTTTCACAAGCCATGGGAGGTAGGCCAATCCTTGCTTACAGACAGCCCCCCAAACTGAAGCAAATACTCACCAGCAACTACACACCACAGAAACACTAACCCAAGAACCAATCCCTGTAACAAACCCCATTGCCTTCTCTGTCCCCATATCTACTCTAATGACACTATCATAGGACCCAACCACACCATCAGAGGCTTATTCACTTGCACATTTACTGATGTGATATATGCCATCATGTGCCAGCAATGCCCCTCTGCCATGTACATTGGCGAAACCAGACAGTCTCAACGCAAAAGGATAAATGGACACAAGTCAGACATCAGGAATAGTAACATTCAAAAGCCAGTAGGAGAACACTTCAGTCTCCCTGGACACTCAACAACAGATTTAAAAGTAGCCATATTTCAACAAAAAAAACTTCAAAAACAGACTTCAAAGAGAAACTGCTGAGCTACAATTCATGTGCAAACTTAACACCATCAGTTTGGGCTTGTATAGGGACTGGGAGTGGCTGGCTCACTACAAAAGCAATTTTCCCTCTCTTGGTATTGACACCTCCACATCAATTATTGGGAGTGGACTATGTCCACCCTGACTAAATTGGCTTTCAGCATTGGTTCTCCACTTGTAAGGTAACTCCCTTCTCTTCATGTGCCAATATATATTTATGCCTGTATCTGTAATTTTCACTCCATGCATCTGAAGAAGTGGGTTTTTTACCCACGAAAGCTTATGCCCAAATAAATCTGTTGGTCTTTAAGTTGCCACCGGACTCCTCGTTATTTTTGTGGATACAAACTAACACGGCTACCCCCGATATATAAGAAGGCAGCCATGACCCCAGATACCTGTTCATGACCACCAGGTTGAGAACCCATGCACAGTATTATTCACACAAAGAAGCTTAATCCCTGTTTTAAAGTGCAAAATTCAACCATCACTATGAAGGCACTATTAATGCCTGCATACTTTCTATAACATTTCAACTTCAATAAATGTTTTCATGAAATCCTATTTGACTGTTTCACAGGACAGGAAGGTATATATGCCTTAATATATCTGTCTCTATTCTGAGTTTGAAATTTTTATTTTCTAAAAGACACTGCTACATTGGTGGCCTCTTGAGTACCTCTAATCTGAAGATGTTTAATTAAGAGTGTGTGCTCTAATATTATTATAAATAAAATACTATCTAAAAGTAAAGATGGAAAAATCCTCCCAAAATTTGAAGAGCCTTCATAATAATAAAGGTTGCTTTCCTCCTTTATTTATTCATGAGAGATTAAAAATGAGACATGAATGTTAAACTCCTTCAAGTTTAATGAGTACTGATACCAAATAATTGACATTTGTTCATGAAGCTACTAATGTATCTTTCAGTAGAATACTTTTAAAACAAGGCTTAAGTGTGAATTCCTTTCAGGAAAAACCCTATAAAATTCAATAGAGTTCTACAGAAATTACTCTAAAAACCTACAAGGATTGATTCTCATTATACTTTACACCGCTATTGTAGCGCAAAGGGCTCTTAAAGCGTGATTTTCTTTTACACACACAGTTACCCATCTTTACAGTACCATAGTGGTCTAAATTAGCTTTAATGTAAATACAAATCAGGTCCATAGAATTTAATCAGGAATGATATTTTTGTATAGCTTTTTAAAAAATCGTATAGATTTCTATAGCAGGGATATAATTATTTATTAAATTCTAGGGTTGTTCAAAAACATATTGAAAGCTGATTCTTTTGAATTAATGCCTATAGAAATTTTCCATAAAGGTCTATCTTAATACTAACCTCATCTGGTGGCTCTATGAAATTCAGGGAAGTCCTATGACTTGTGTAATGCATGACATCAGATTAGATTATCACAGTGGTCCTTTCTGCCCTAAAAAATCTATGACTAATTTGCTCCCTCTGAATTAATACTGTTTTTAAATGGATATAATTTAGATAATGTAGTTTTTGTCCAGGAATTATTAAAATGGAGTGATGGTTGGGAATACCTATCAGTAATTTAGAGTAAAATACATTACAGGGTTGTTGTACTAGAGGACTACATACTGTTGCTTGTGTAGGCGGAACTGTTCACCCAGCTGGACCCCTTGCCCCCACTATGGTACAGCCCCTTGACCTCCATCTCTGTATCCTGAGTGCCCATTTGGGCACTCAGGATATATTGCTCAGAATGGGGAAGTGAGGAGGCTGGCTGGTGAGGCCCAGGTGAGGGTGGAGCTGGTCAGAGTAGGGAGACAAATGGCCTGTCTAATTGGGGGCCTGGTTGGAGTGCAGGGGATGAGAAGTGCACCTGGCAGGAGGTGGTCAGAATGGGGGGATGAGAGGCTTTCAGCAGCCTGATTTCCATTAAAACCAGGCAGCAGCATGCTAATTTGATGGCACTGTTGGCAGAGGAAATTCTCCAGCACCCTAACCCTGAGGTTCATTGCTTCAATCCTGTATCCTGAGTGATAAAATGGTGATTTTAGTGGAAAACTGGAGAAGCCTGATTTCCAATTTCCCCCCAAATCAATAGGGTTCTGCCCATTGATGCTATGAACAGTCCCTGAAATTTTTGAATTGATCAGATATTTAATTTATTGCATTACAGACAGATATGCTGTGGAGTTGCAAGTAGGGCCTTGTTTCACTTAGCCATTTATTCCAAAACCAAGCATTATACATAGGGGCCTACCAAATTCACAGACAGTGAAAACTGTCTTTTGTGTATTTTTACCCTATCCGATACAGATTTCACAGGGGAGACCAGCATTTCTCAAGCTGGGGGTCCTGACCCAAAAGGGGGTTGCAAAGTTACTGCAAGGGGGTCATGGTATTGCCACCCTTACTTCTGTGCTGCTTTCAGAGTTGGATGGCCGGAGAGCAACGGCTGCTGGTCAGGCACCCAGATCTGAAGAAAGCAGCACAGAAGTAAGGGTAGCAATACCATACCATGCCATCCTTATTTCTGTGTTCAGAGCTGGGCTCCCGGCCAGCAGCTACCGCTCTCCGACCAACCAGCTCTGAAGACAGAGCCGCTGCCAGCAGAGGCACAGAAGTAAGGGTGGCAATACCAAGACACCCCCCCCCCCCACAACTCCCTTTTGGGTCAGGACTCCTACACTTACAACACTGGGAAATTTCAGATTTAAATATCTGAAATTGTGAAATTTATTATTTTTAAATCCTATGACTATGAAATTGACCAAAATGGACCATGAATTTGGTAGGGCCCTAATTATACTGCTGGGAAATTCACAGTTAAGGTTAAACTTAAAAGAAATCCAAATATATTCTAGTACGTGACTACATAGTTAGAGCGGCCAAATAACTATAACTGCCCTGTCACAGAGTCTTCAAACTTCCAAAAAATAGTCAAAACTCATTGAAATCCTGAGCATTGGCTACATTTGGAAATATATAGGATTAAGGTCCATGTCTCCCCATTTTTCTTCATGGCTGAAAGTTTTTCCTTCAGCAGAAACCTTAATTCTACCCTTTAGTGACAGCAGCAATAACTCTACAATTAATCAGGCATTTTAGTATTTGGGGACCCAAATTAGGTTAAACTGAGTTTTAAAGGCTTTTTCTTTCATTTGTGTCTCCTCCAGGGATCCCGACAGGGTGGAGTTAACGTTGTTTGAGAGACCTGACTGTATTCCCCTTAACATGTTTTGGTTTATTTTAAGTTTAACCTTAACTGACCGTCCTGGAGTTAGAACCATTGATTTGTGGATAATTACAATATCCCTGTAGAATACTTTACCCCTAAATGACTCTTAAATTTAGCGGCTTCTTAATGTAGAGGTTTTGTCTGGGATTTTTTTTCTTTTAATTAAGAATTTCATCTGTGATCACCACAGAAGAAACTGATTGGAGGTTATGTGTTTATGATGGTAAATATCTTCTTATTTCCTCTTTGTTTTGGTGGGCTTTGTTCATTATGTATATTTTAACATTTTCAGTGTAGCCGCTGATGATGGAGGAGGGGGACATTTTATACACGTATACACTTTTTAAAACAACATATCTCCCCCGAGATTTTCCTTACACTTGAGGAGGAGTAGATCTACGGCTAAAGGTTTAATAATAATCATCATCATAATCCATTTTAATAATGCCCAGACAAAAACGACGTTCTGGGTGGGAATGAAAATCATCTCAACAGCTATGACAACACTGGGGGCTGTCCTCTCACAGCAGCCGGCGAGGGAAGAAACGTTGGGCTGGAGGACTGGGCGAGCTGCTCGGTAAAGCCAGTGACACCCCGGTGAATCTGTCCAGGGTGCTGAAATCTTCCCCGCTCCCGTTCAGACTGGCCACTCCTACCCGCCTCCGCGAGCCCGGCCCTCTCTCCTGTCCGCAACACCCCCCGGGGCTGCGGCATCACGCAGGAGAAGCAGCGGGGCCGGGGGAGGCTCCCGTCTGCCGGGGGTGGGGACGGACGGCAGCTCTGCCCCCACGGACTCACCTCAGCAGCGCTTGTGAGGCGGCCAGCGGGGCGGCCCAGCCCGGCAGCTCCTCCCCGCGGCCGGCAGCGCCACCCGCCGCCTCGGCCCCGGAACCGGAGGGCGCTCGCTCGGGGGGCCTGGCTCGCTGCTGCCGCGGGCTGAGCGCGGGGCTGAAGGGGCAGCGGCATGGACGCGGATTACCCCGCCTTCGAGACCCCGCTCTGCGGCGAGCTCAAGCGCTTCTGCCGGAGGGTCAAGGAGACCTACAGGGAGATCCGAGAGGACCTGACCCCCTACAAGGATGACCGCTACTACCGGTAAGGGCTGGGGAGCGGCCAGCGCCGCGCACCCCCCCGCAGGGAAGCACGGAGGGGCTGCGGCTGGGCTCCGGGGGCGGCCAGGCTCTTACCGAGCTGCTTTGCAGCCGCAGGGCTCAACGCTGCAGGCGCCTGGGGGCGGGAAGTGTTTGTTCTGCTCAGTGGGGGAAGCCGAAAGCAATCCCCAATTGCCTTCAGCTGGTTAAATACGTGCACGGCCCCCGCCAGCTGGCCTGCCCGGGACGTTTGCAGGCGGCTTGGCTAGGAGGGAGAGGGGCTTTTCGGAGCGCCAGGCTCTCCCATGGCTGTGTTAAGGAAGGAGAGTTGCCGGGCCTGTGCTACCTCATCTGTGTTGGGATTTGATGGGGCTGGGTGATGTTTAGTTAGGAATCATGGCGGTGGCAACCTCCTAGGTTGCTTAGTGGTGGTTTGGTCCGGGCAGCTGAAGGAGAAAAGGCCATTTTAAATAGGGCACTGGAAAGTTGGGAGGGGTTTGCTAAGAGGCTCGTCCTCTTGAAATTCCATAGGGTGAATAGGCTGACCGAGGAAAGGATCTCTCTGGTTCTACTATATATGAGTTCCTTCTACTTTCCTTTCAAAAATATCCCAGGCCATTTTATTCCCTTGATTATTGTGGAATAATTTACTTTCCATGACATGGAAACACCCAATAAGGGCCTTTGGTGATTGTGCGGGAAAAACCTAGGTCAGGGTTTTGTACTGAGCCCAAAACAAATTAATCATCCCTTCATATGGAACCATCTGCAGTAAGAGTCCATCAACCAGAACCACCTAGAATTGGCCTTTGTCTAAAACGCCAATGCTGTAATCTCACTGATAAAACCTGGACATAGATTTCTAGGACACAGAAAGATGGATCCAGGCCTCCCAGGATCTTGAGCACTCAGGACAATATGAAAGAGGTTCCCTGCTATTGTGAACTAGTCTGTTATCTCTCCTTGAAAAGTGATTTCTAGGAAAACCTCTGTGCGGAAGTTCCATCACCTGTTTCTCTGCTTTAAGTAGCATAAACTATTATATAATAGCTCTTTCTAGCTTATGCTGATCCCTATTGTATCTGAGCACAGTATATGACTACATCCATTTAAATATTTGTACACAATGCACCAGATCCTCAGCTGGGGGTAAATCAGCATGGATCCTTTGACTTCAGTGGCGCTGCACCCATTTTCACCAGTTAAGGATCTGGCCCATTATATTTAAATTGTCACTACATCCACAGCAGCAAGAGCAGTTGAAAGCAGAAAGCATTGTCTGATAACTTGGCACCATCCATGTATCCTGGGAGGGTTTAATATAGCTGCATTTTCCCCCAACAAAACAGTGGCTCATTGTTCCAAAGCCCAGTCTGAGAAGTTGTGGGAAATAATTAGAAATGGGGCAGAGGAAGGGGGGCAAACATGTCAGCACTATAATTGTTATGTTAGCATGCTGTCTGTGGCAATATAGTGCATGTCAGCTATGCCATACGTAGACTCCAACTGCTGGTTCTGCTAGGTTTTTGGACATGGGGTTCCTGATGACCACTGTCTTGCAACTTGTGTGGTCACTTTTACCTGTGCAAAGTGAATACAGTGTGGATGTAAAAAGCTACCAGTCTGATTTGCAAAGGGGTCAATGAATATAGAATGTACCAGGTAGTGGGGATTTGGGCCTAGGGATAACAAACATGTGATATGAATAGAGCCTGAGAGATGGCTGTATCCATCCAGCAGCTGTGCTGCTTTGTTTTCAGTAAGAAGCAGCAGCTCTCCAATAGAAACTCTCTTTAACCCCCTGTTTTGACCAACAGTATGTAGTAAGGGGCTTTCAATACTACATGGCAGAGACTATATTGGAATGGCCCAAATGTAGTTGTAAAGTTAACTCTGGGCTGCCATTTTCCAGTGCCATCATCTCTTGATAGTAGCAGCTGTAAATGCTTGCACTACTTGCTGTAGAACCAGTGGGGTGAAAGATGCTATAGAAATGTAAAACGTTATGCTGTTACCTTTGTGGTTGACAGGGAAATTGCTTTTTGAATCAAGAATGATGCTGTGGGTTGTGCTGGTATTAGCTCTTCTAGAATAACACAGCTGTACATTGCCTCTGAGGAAGCTGGTGCTTTAGTTCATTCAGGGCTCCTATCCACATAAGCCTGCAGATCAAGAATACCTGTCAATTTCAAATCTTCCACATAGAAATATGTTCCACTTGGTAAATATGGAAGGGGAGGCAACATGGTCCAGTGTACATGGCACTGCACTAAGGACCTGGCTCTGTCACTGACCTACTGTGTGACTTTAGGCAAGTCACTTTACCCCATCTGTGTCTCAGTTTCCCCATCTGTAAAATATGGATAATTATACTTTGTCTCCTTTGCAAAGGATGTTGAGATCTATGGATGACTTGGGCTAAGTATTGTTACATTTATTGCTGAACCACTGGGTTTACATATGCTGTTTTTATCCACTGTAAATCTAGCAGTCCAGTCTGCATGGCACTTCCGTTTTTTTAATTCATTAACAGGTATAGAATTGCATCTGCTTTTGAGATTCTTGGTAAGGACAGCTACAGTCTCACTAGTCCTTGACATTGTAGTGTGCTCTTCCGATTGTTGGTTATAAGTTGTGATGGGCAGAACCAGCTATATCATCCTCAGTATACTAGTATTAATTTATAAATAGGAGCTGTGGATGAAGCTTTTAGACAAGGTTTTAACAGAAATCCTTGCTTCTTAGGAGGTGTGGGGGATTTTGGCAATTCAGTATTAGAAATATCAGGTTGTGTGGCCTGTCTTTAATTCAAAAATAAAAATGTCACTAAAAACAGTTAGGGTTGTGAGGGGCAAATAACACTTAATTCGAAACAAGGAAATACAGAATAAAGCCATACAGGTACATATGGTTGTCTTCTCACAAATGCAAACTCACTTGCAAACACACACCATCTCTACCCCAAGCAAATCAAGCTCTCAACCACAGTCTTCAAGGTGACAACCTTAACTGTGACATCTGTGGTATGATAGTATTCCTGTGGGATGCTTCTGTGTTTTGTATGGCTTTGATTTTGCATCATTTATCCTTTGGAACATTAACTGTTTTCAGTCATGCTGAATCTTCATGCAGACATGTTCGCTCCTGTCAAGTATACTTCACTGATATTGGTTATAAGTTGTGTTTTGAATGTAATTAATTTGGATAACCCCAATAAAATGTAGCAGTTCCTTCACAGGTAGGGATATTGAGTCTTTACACTGTTTACAAAAGTTCCTGTACATCTGATATTACCACCAGTGTGCTCTGTTCTACTTTTGGAAGTGACATTGAACAATGGGTGAGACTGGCTATGGTTTTCACATCAGCAACTTGGGTTTAGATCCTCAGCTGGGGTAAATCAGCACTGACATCATTGGAGCAATGCTAATTTACACTAGCTGTGGGTCTGGCCCCTGACGTTTACAGGATTTGTCATTGTCTGGATGAAAGGTGAGAATGAGGCTTTTTCTCTTTTAGTTTCTTTAGATACAGCTCTTTTAATGAACTTTCATGAAACTCTTGCCCCCCCAGACTAATGGGGGAGGGGCAGAATTCAGAAGTCTTAAGCCTAGGTTTCTATATCCTGCTGCATTGGGCTAAGAATGTAAATGCTGGCAAGTTAGTTTTGCCCAAATAATATGTATTTTTATTATGCAAGTCCATGGAGTCACTGACCAGTGTGACCTAAGTCACGTGCACCATCCTGGGGGTGGAGACAAAACAATCAGCCACCTCACAGGGCAATGAAGTTACAGTTGTGTCTAGACTGGAAGCTCTTGAGGGCAAGCAATGCATTTTACTATATGCTTGTAAAGCACCATGTAAATTTACAGCATTGTGTATGTGATATCTAATAATATTGTAAATAATATAATTGGTATCACCACTCATGGTATTTATAGAGATCTAGTATACTTAGGGCCAGGTTTGTCACAGAATGCTCAGTGCACTGGTGGAAGGGGGAAAAGATTGGTGGCTTACCATCATGTTTCCTTCTTAATCTTGGAGACTGATGTGAGCCATACTGGCCTCCACACAAGTTAGAGCAGCTTTAGGGTTGCTCTAACTGATGCCAATGAATAATGGCTCTCAAGAAGCAACTCTCCCTTCCACCCTGGCATGCTCCTTCTTGACCTTGGAATACCTCTGATGCCAGGTAGGGAGGCAGGAGCAGAGCAACTGATGTAGGGCTGGTAGTTGAAGATTTCCCATACTAGGAGGACCCTCTGCTGTTGCTTTAAGTCTTCCTGTGATACAACGGAGATTTAGTAGAGGCTCTACATTTGTGTCCTTTTAGAAAATCTCAACCAGTATGTATGTTCAAAGCAAACTAGGAGATTTAGCCTCACAACAGAACTTCTATTAATTTCAGTGGGTGTTGAACAGCTAAATCCCCTAGAAGGTTTTGAAAATCTCAACTTTCATGACTAAATTTTGGAAGGGGATTTATAAGTTAACTTGCATGGCTGTTTGGAGGAAATGGCAGGAACACAGTCCTTCAAATGGTAGTGTAGTGGCCAAATTATGCAATTCCATGATGTCACAGCAGATCTATAACTAAAAGCAGCATTTGGTTAAGGTTGTGCAACACTTCCCAGTGTAAGAACCTATTTTCAGTTGCTTATAACTTGCCAAATTTCAACCATTTGGGAAAATCTCAGTCAAAATGATTCGGCTGTTTTTGAGAATAAGGTTAGGCTCATCTATGACACAAAGGCTCCCCCCTGGCAAATTTCAAGTCCCTATTCCAAAGTGTGAAGGTGCTAGAACTTTTCAAAGTAAAGGTGGGTGGGTTGGGTTCCCAGCTATGCCACATACTTCTTGTGTGGCCTTGAGCAAGTCACTTAATCTGTCTGTGCCTTATTCCCTTCTATAAAACGACAGTAACATTTCCCTGTCTCCCAGGGATATTGCAAGGATAAATCAATTAATGTTTGTGAGATACTGAATGTGTACGTGCATGAATCATTAAAGGTATGACTCTGCAGCTTCTCTTCCCAACACGGTAAAAATGCTCACAGATATTGTAGATATATTATTCCATCACTTTCTCATCTCCAAGATAGAAGGACTTGTTGAAAAACCTCAAAGGGGGTGGGAGCTGCAAGCCTGCATATTCCTGACGTAGTTGCTTCAAAGTGTTGTTTAGCAGTGCCATCCCAACAAAGGCCTATTCTGGGTCAGAAATAATCTCTTAGATCATTCTGAGTCCTCAAATCCTTATTGTGTGTCCTGGACTATCTATTTTTGTCCATTAAAATTCACAAATGTGTTCCCTCACTTATTTGGTATTCCAAAATACTTATTCTGGGTAAAATGATATCACTTCTTTTAATTGTATTCAAAACTATATCAGCACCAGAAGACAACTAAATAATCAACAATGCTATAAATATATAGTTCTAATTGCCTGTACAAATATCTACATAATTGGCCAAATTCATCCATGGTATATTTCCACGGAGTTCAGTGGAGTTACAGTAGGGATGAACTGGGTCCCATGTGTCTAATAATATTTTAAAATCACACAGGCAGACAACTTAATAAAATATATAATACTATCACTGATAAGTGAAGTTAAAGGATGACCATAACATAAACACTACACCATGTAAGTAAACTGGCGCAGGAAATACTCGGCTTGTTTAAAAGATGTGATAAGCTTTTATCATACACTGTCTTGTACTGCCTGAATCATCTATGAATTCTTGGTGTAATGCACGGGGTTCATCCTGAGACGGCTCTATCCTACGTAGATGATAAACTTCAAAGCTGGGGAGTACTTTGAACTTTATCCTGGCATAGACAGCAGGTTTCTCATGTCTTTAATTAGCAGCAACCTTGACATTTTATTAATATATTACTAGATACTTGCTATTATCAAAACCAAAGAGTAGTATGAAACATAGGGTGAGTTTAGGGACTTGATAAACTATCTAGCCCCATGCCTCTCTGCCTGCTCAGTGGGTCTTTGACAGCCTTTGCTGTCCAGTCTCTCAGAAGACTCAACAGATAAGCATTGACATTTGTGCAAATGATTGTTCATTAAGCAATAGTATATGCAATATTGTTATATTTTAAGTAGTGTGTTTAAAGCAATAGCTTACTAGATAGGCTTTAATTTGCAACTACTTGTAATCTGACTAGAGTCTCTGTAACATGGCACATTAAAAACATTTTTATCTCTTGTACACTGAAGCTGGTCCCAATGTGACAACAATGTTGACACTATCTTTCTATTGAAAGTGCTATTCAAAACTCATTCAGAAAACAGGATGCTGTCTCTAAGGTGAAGTGATGTTTCCATGAACTAAGCACACACAGACTCAAAATGTAAGATGTCAGTCCTTATACCTTAGATGAATAGGTTTGATTCAACCTCAAAAACACCTGTCTGGCTTTTTGCTTTCTAAATATATGGTTAATTTTAATACAATAGCTCGTGCCATTAATCCCTAACTTTCACCAGCAATATAAGTAGATGCTACCTGAAAGCTGATAAGCAAAACTCTACAGGTGTGTTCAGAGCAAGTTTGCAGCAGCAGATAAAGATCATACAGACTTTGACTCAAAAGATGGTAGGTAAATCTTATCCTTCCAGGTCTAAGGAATCTCATCTGGGCTATACCAAGTGTGGGCAAGTTTGATGAAGGCTGTATCACATGATTCGTTCAATATATCTCTGTCCTGACCTTCAAGACTCTCTGTTACTACAGTTCTGTGCCTCTCCTGAACACAGAAAGCCTATGATGTTAGATTGCTGTGTAATTTTGTGATATGGAGAATGTCCCCTGGCAACCAGAATGAAATCATCAAACTCATTTTACTTGTGGCCCAAGCCAGTTTCAAACACAGATTTTTACAGTAGAAAAGCAAGTGCATTTAATGTACTTTCTCATGTAGCCTGCACTCAGTTGCCTTATTGTAAAAGGGGTGTGCGTGGGCAACTCTCATTGCCTAGTGTTCTATAGTGGCATATGGGAGACATGGTTTTAACTTCCATTCCTGGCCACATTTGCTTAAATGGCAAAACTCCCATTGATTTCAACTAGATCAGGATTTCACTTCTAGTCTTTAATTTGCTAGCCAGTTAGGGTACATCTACATGGCAAGCAGAAACCCGCGACAGCAAGACTCAGAGCCTGGTCTACAGACTCAGGCTGGTGCTACTGCACTAAAAATAGCAGTACAGATGTTTGGACTCGGCCTGGAGTTCAGGCTCTGAAGCTCACCCCCTCTCCTTAGGCTTCAAAACCTGAGCTTCAGCCAGAGCTTGAATGTCTACACTGGTATTTTTAGTGCCACAGTGTGAGCCCAAGTCTGTAGACTGCGCTCTGAGACTTGATGCCATGAGTTTTTGCTTGCTGTGTAGATGTACCCTTAAGGTCTTGGAGTACTGTTAAGGTCCTGGAGAGGAAGGAATGTCTCATGTCACTTAAACACAAGTGACTCAATCCTCAGTTGTTCTGTTTAGTGCATCTGGGAAACAGGACTACTCATATAAATGAAATAGGCACATGATTATTTGCAGAATTGGGGCTTGAGTCTGTAAAATCACTCCTGCCAGATATAGGAGGAATCCCTGATATTACTTTGGTACTCGCTTCAATAAAGAATTTTTTTTTAAGAAGCAAAGTAGCTTCAGAAAGGTGTAAGCATAAGGGGTCCATCTGCTGGCTTAGCTCCTGGCAGATCCAAATGCAGGAGCAATTTCAAAAGCTAGAGGAGGCTTAGAGTGTCATATATGTGACACACTTAATTCTGGAGAAGTGGTAGGCTCAGCTTGCATCACTCTGCAGGGTCTCCAGCAGCTAGTTCCTGGAGCAAAATTTAGAGCGGTTACAAGAAGCTCTTTGTCCTGTAGAACAGCTTTTGCAACTTTCTAACATATGTGCATAGCAGTGTAGGGAGTATGATAAAAAGACGCATGTGGTGTTTTAAGTAAGTTATATAACATCAAAGTGTGCAGTATGCCAGATCTTGATCCAATTCCCATT
This sequence comes from Lepidochelys olivacea, assembly GCF_965140295.1. Classification (NCBI taxonomy): domain Eukaryota; kingdom Metazoa; phylum Chordata; order Testudines; family Cheloniidae; genus Lepidochelys; species Lepidochelys olivacea. Next base: position 120,918,568 of record NC_140413.1, read on the forward strand.
GATGTCACTCCTCTACTTGGGTCTGCCATTGACAAACCATCTAAGCAGTGTGCTCTTAGATATTACTACTGACATGCCTCAGGTGCCTTGTGAGACATGAGGCTTAAGCTCAAAGGCCATTGACTTTCCACTCACTTCACTGAGGCAAGATCAGGCTCTTAAACAGCTAAACCTTTTCTAGTGTTTGTATAGATACCAGAGATCTAAAACAGCATTGTATTGCTACAGTTGTCAGCTGGTGTAACTCCATAAAAATCAATGGATTTCCACTGGGGTGAGCCTGGAGTAACACAATGCTGAGTCAAGCCCTACATATTTAATAATGGCTAAACTATTCTCTTCTAACCTATTTTAAAAATAACATTGGAGCAGAGATAATTGGAAACATACATGTGGAAATAGAAATGATTGTTAAGAATTCTGTTTGAGCTAGTACTTTAAACAGCCCTATTGTTTTATTCTAAAATTTCATTACTCTGTGCAGTTAACAGTTTAAAACAGGATCATGAGCTGAGAGGGGGAAATCTTGGAGGTCAACTAACAGACCAGCACACCTTCTCCTATACTGCAAATGTTTATTTGCTTTCCTTGTGGTTATGTTTACTTAACATGCTTAAGGACTTGTCTATGCTTACAGTGCTACAGATGCACGCTCTAGTGCTTTGCAAAGATGCTACCTATGTTGACAGGAGAGCTTCTCCGGTCGGTGTAGGTACTCCACCTCCCCGAGAGGCCGTAGCTATGTCAACGGGCGAAGCCTTCCTGTCAACATAGCGCTGTCTAAACCAGAAGTTAGGCTGGTATAACTGGATCACTCAAGGGTGTGGATTTTCCACACCCCTGAGCGACGTAATTATACTGACATAAGTTTGTAGTGCAGACCAGGGCTGAGTATATATAGATATCACGATCAGATCAGGTCTACAAACTTACATCAGTATAACTACATAGCTCAGGGATGTGAAAAATCCATACCCCTAGGCCATGCAGTTATACTGATCTAACCCCGGATGTAGACAGCACTAGGATGACGGGAGGGCTTCTCCTGCCAACATAGCTACCGCTTCTCCTCAACTATGCTGAGGGGAGAAACTCCCTCATGGGCATAGTAGCATCTGTGCTAAAGCTGCGCAGCTGCATTGCTGCAGCTTTAAGTGTAGGTCTGCCCTCAGCTGTGTTCTGGAGTTACAGTTTGAAGCTTGGCCCTGATATACCAACATAAGTTTGTAGCATAGAACTACGTTGCTCGGGGTCGTATTGGAAAATCTGCAGCGCTGTAAGTGTAGACAAGCCCAGCACTTGCTCCTGCTGGTAGGTCAGCATTACTGATGGGATGCTGTTGGCCCCCTGACAGCTGCTAGAAGAGGAGAGTATCCCTTGATCATTGATGCTAATGTATGGAACCCTCACCACCATGCCAAGTACCAGGCGCACATAGACAGTGGAGATACCTTCCCTGGGACGGGTTGAGCTGTGTGTGCTGCTGCTGAGCCCACAGGTTCTTCTTTCAATGCTGGCCTGTCCCTGTGCCCCTGCTCTGCAGTCCTGTTCTGCCGCGTGCCCTGGGGTCGTGCTGCTGCTACCACAGTACCAAGGCTGAGTGTGGCCCCGAGGCCAGGGCGCGAGTCGCAGCAGCTGGGGGTGGGGCAGCGCAAGTCCCAGTGCTGCACGGGGCTAGAGCCATGTCCAGGAGGCGGCTGTGCACACGCCTATGGTGGGGGAGTGGGCGGGGGAGCAACGGACGTGGTTGGGGGTGAACAGGGACCCGCCCTTCTGTGCCCGGAGCCCCTGGGTGCGGGTGGAGCTGCGTCCACACTAAGGTGACCAAATGTCCCAATTTTATAGGGACAGTCCCAATATTTGGGGCTTTGTCTTATATAGGCACCTATTATCCCCACTCAAGGGCTGCCAGGTGTCCAGTTTTCAACCGGAATACCCGGTCGAAAAGGAACACTGGTGGCTCCGGTCAGCACTGCTGACTGGGCTGTTAAAAGTCCGGTTGGCATGGCTTGTTGTAGGCTCCTTACCTGACTCCGCACGGCTCCCCAGAAGCAGCAACATGTCACTCCGTTCCTAGGCAGAGGGACAGCCAGGGGGCCTCTGCGCACTGCCCACGCACTGAGCGCTGGCTTTGCAGCTCCCATTGGCCAGGAACCGCAGGCAATGGGAGTTGCAGGGGTGGTGCCTGCGGGCAGAGGCCGCGCGCACCACATGGGGCTGCCCCTACACCTAGGAGCCAAGGGACATGTCGCTGCTTCTGGGGAGCCCCCCGAGGTAAGCGCCACCTGGAGCCCTCTCCCTGAACCCTCTCCTGTTCCCCCAGCCCAGCCCTGAGCCCCCTTCCGCACCCTGAACCCCTCATCCCTGGCCCCACCCCAGAACCCGCACCCAGCTGGAGCCCTCACCCCCCCCTGCACCCCAACCCTCTGCCCCAGCCCGGTGAAAATGAGCGAGTGAGTGGGGTGGGAGAGAGCCAGAGGCAGGGGGGATGGAGAAGGGGCGGGGTGTTCGGTTTGTGCCACCGCGATTAGAAAGTTGGAAATCTTCCCCCGCCCCGTTCCTGATTTTTCACACGTCTTATCTGGTCACCCGAGTCCACACACGCCCTGGGGCACCGAGTTAACTCGATCCCGTTTCCTACCCTTTAGTTCAAGTGGTGCCAACACCGCCCGTGGCCCTGCTGAGGTGATGGGGCGGCGCTCGCTGGTTGCCGGTGACATGGGCGGGCCGGGCCAGGCCAGCGTCCCGGGCGGGGGGGCGGGGGGGTATAGATGGATGTCGTGAAGTAATCGGAGTGTAGATTCGTGTCCCTGTCCGCCCCCCGTAGCCCGCTCGCGCCTCACTCGCCGAGCAGGTGCGCACGGAGGACCTTTCCCCCCGCCCCCAGGAACAAGAGTTGGGCAAGCGTCTCGGTGTCACGTGACAGATCCCGGCGTGACGTGGCGGTTGGCTGACGCACGCGGAAGCGCTGCTGCTGCCGCTGATCTTGCCACGGTCGGATGTGAGACTGCGGCTCGCCTCCGACTCTGTTGCGGGAGGAGGCGCCACCAGTGCGCATGCGGCTCGGAGATGGAGCTGTGAGTGGGGGGCGCGGGGACGGGTGTCTCGGCCTCCGCGCTGCGTCCAAGGCGGGGCGGTCCCGCTCCCCGCTCCCCCAGCCTGGTCCTTACCCTGGGCGCTGGGTCCAGGTGTTGCCCCCCCCACCCCCCCAGTGAACGACTCTCCTCCCCTCGCTGCGCCCTTAGGCAGCGCTCCCGGCCCTGCGCAGAGCGCCCCGCTCACACACACGCGCGGGTGGGGGACTCGGGCAGGGCCTGTGCCCTCGGGCAGCCAGCGTAACTGTTCCCCACCGTCCCTTCTGGGCTTGTGCTCTGTGACCCCCCGCCCCCAGCCAGCGCCTGCTGCCGGCGCCCGGTGTGAGACGCGAGCCCCGGCAGAGCGTTCAGCAGCCTCGCAGCTGGCTCCTGGGGGAACCTCGCGGGGAAACCAGGTCACCCGAGCGTGGGGTCGGCAAGGAGCGTAGCCTTGGAAAGGCAGCTTTGGCGCATTGCCTGCCCCAGTGCGAGCACCCTCCGGGATGTGTGTCCCCACGCATCCCTCGAGCGGGTGTTCCGAGCTTGGGCGGGGGGTGGCTCTTGTTCAGTGGGGGTGTGTGGTTGAGGAGAAGTTTGAAGTCCCGTTGGCCAGCTTGACTGGCAGTGAGAGGAGGTGTGATTGGGTGGGAGAAAGAAAAAAGCGGATGTGTTGGACGATTTAAGTTGTAGTCCCTCGAGCATTGTGTTTTTACGTGCATTTCAAAGGTGTCTAGAGCCTTGAATGTGTGTCCTTTAGCGTGGGGCTGTTTTTAGATAGAAATGAAGGGGAAAGGTATAGGAAACATCATCTAAATCAGATCAGGCATTGAACCTAACTTCTAGTTAAATAGTAACTTGATCCTCGAGGTCAGTGTTTCTCAACCTTTTTGATACCAGGGACTGGCTTGCTGCCTTCCTACACTGTGTCAGGGAGATCTCAGGGACTGGCCCTGGTCCACGGACTGGTCGCTGAGAAACACTGCCCAGGTGAATGCGGATCTCTTAGGAAGGCTGCTTTGGTTGAAGGGCCTGCTATGGTGTTTGAAGATGTATTAGATGTGCAGATATAGTTTAATTTGCTGTTGAATTCTAGGGCAGTTCTGATTTTTGTGTTTACCTACGTATGCTGTTTTCTGTGTGCAGACTTTATTCGGGAATTAGGGCTAGAATGTTTGCTACTCTAGGCAAACTTGGAATGTCACAATCATGAATTGCTCAACATTATATGGCTTCTAATACAAACCTGGCATTACTCACTCATTTAGAGACTGGTCTTGATTTTGACAGTTGTATATCATAAACATAGTGTTGAAAGTCTCTTTCCTTTGAAGGATTTTGCATTATGTGTTTCAGGCCAGGTCTATGCTATAAACTTACATTGGTATAACTATTGCTCAGGGTTGTGAAAAATCTGCCCACCGCCACTGACTCCACAGCTCCCATTGGCTGGGAACTGCGGCCAATGGGAGCTGCGGGGGCGGCATTTGCGGGCGCGGGCAGGGCACAGAGACCCACTGCCCCCACCCCCCGGGGCCGCAGAGACATGCCAGCTGCTTTTGGAAGTGGTGTGGGGCCAGGGCAGGCAGGGGGGAACCTTCCTTAGCTCTGCTGCACCGCCTACCTTTTAGCGGCCAGAGATTGAGATCGACTGGCAGAGGCTCCGGGATCGACTAGTCGATCACGATCTACCGGTATTTCTGTGCCCTCCACTGTATGTTGATGTGTGCGTTTGTCTTTAACTTATCCAGTGGCACAGGAAAATGTCTCTAAAATTTGTTAGGTATTTGAACATACTCTTGCAGACCAAGCTAACTTGCCTAGTCAAGGATTCACTGTTGCCTTTTCTAGAGGACTTCTGTATTATTTATTCTCTGGAAAAGATATTCAAATTACATGTTTAAGTGGGGAGCTATTGTTTTGCATTTATATACTTAATACCTTTCATTCTAAAGTCTCTTATAGATTTAGCAATAAATGTGTAGAGGGGTCACTTTGCCTGCCACTTTTGTGCAGCCACCTCTAGGTTAGAATATGTCAATTTAACAGTGCAGAGAAACTACATAACGGTTCAGGGGGGAAAGTGAAGAACCCTGTACCCAATTAAAGTTCTAGAAATTATTGTAGACTGTAACTATCAGGGTGGATTTGATTTAAATCATGATTTAAATCACTGGTCAGAATATACAAAATAAGCAACCAAAGTAAATTATACTGACTTTTGTGGCAATGCAGAAAAAGTATAATTTTGAGCCCTGTAACTGGCAAAATTTTTCAAATTTCCTCCCCTCTAGTTGGCTGACAGTTGCACGTTCGTATACAAAACCTGCTGCATTATTATCCACAAATTCACTATCACCATATTACAGTATCTAGGATTTTTCATTGAGATCTGCAACTTGGGACAAGACTTTCAGTGACTTGGTGACTGGCCGTAGTTGGATAATTTTGTATTTTTTAGATCAATTATTGGGAATATTTGAGTATATTAAGAGAACCTCTATTGACTGGCCAAACCGTAAGAATTGCTCTCTATTCTAGAAGCTAAAGTAGAGTAACACAGAAAAGGAGATGTGATGGAGAGTTGGCATAGTCTTGTATCTGTCAGTGACCAGATGACAAGGATAGGTTGGCCTGCTGGAAGTATATCGGGACCATTATATTAAAATCCCTTCCTCAGACTACTCGAGTTGTGGACGTTGACAGAAACTTTACTGCAGGAATAGGGTGAGATCGCAGCTGCTCTCTCATGGAATGGGAAAGATCATTTGTAATGTTTTCTCCCAAGATGATAGTACCAAATCTACTACTAGTTTCATGGTGGGCAGTTTAGGCAAGTATTAAGCTCCTCTATACTGACTTTTATGTTTACCTTGTTGCCTCAATCTAACTTTATCACTTTTCTAGGCTCCTTTTTGTCCTTCTCCTTCATTTGACTCTGACTCCCACTCTTGATTGGCCTTAGTTCTTCCTTCAGCCCCAGCTGTTTAACTTAGGCCTTGTGTACTCTGCCACTTTACAGTGCTGCAACTTTCTTGCTCAGGGGTGTGAAAAAACACCCCCCTGAGCATTGCAAGTTTCAGCTCTGTAAAGTGGCAGTGTAGACAGTGCACCAGCGCTGGGAGCTTTGCTCCCAGTTCCAGTGGTTACTCCCCTTGTGGGGGTGGGGTTGTTTTTTTTTGTTTTTTTTTTAACAGCGCTGGGAGAGTGCTCTCGCAGCACTCTGCCGTGACTACACAGCCTTGTTATAACATTACTAGTGAAGACATACCCATAGTTTCTGTTAATGACCAAGACTTTAATAACTTCCTTTCCTCCTCCCCAGCCTTTTTTTTTGAACTTCGTTTCACTGATAGATACAACCATTTCAAAAGCTGTTTCCTCCTTTGTGATGTCCTCATTTAACGTGTGATGCCAATCCTTGTTTGATTTTTTTATTATCCTTTATCCACCTGCATGTTTTTGCACATCTGTAAAATTCTGTTTTTGTTATTTGCAGCATGCTCAGAATCAATGGTGATACTTCTAGTATATGAAACAGCCATTAGCTGATTGTGGAATAAGACCGGTTATTCTTAGTTGGAGAGAACTGAAACTGTTGAAGGAAGGAAGGAAAAAGTGATTGAAATGGATAGTCCAAAGTTCATATTTTGTGTACCAAAGATTAAGTGGACTGAGTCTAGACAAATGAGAAATTCTAAAGTGTATGGATGAATAATGTTGCCAGCTGAGACAAGAAAAAAACAATGGAAGAGGACCTGATACATGTGAATAGAAAAGCACGGAGTATCTCACTGTATGTGGTCAACAAATTTACGAAACAGCTTCTAACCAAGGCCAGTACCAAAGTGGGTGGTGGGGGCAGTTGGGTCCAGGCTCAGCATTCTGCTAAAAAGCCAAGTGTGCATCTCGTATTAGCCCTCCTTGGCTGCTGCTGTGGTGAAAGGCAGCATAGACATGCATGCCTTAGTTAGTATTTCCTACAGCGTGCTGCCCCTGGGCCTTGAGGGTGTGGGAACATCTTTCTTTATAGGCTTTGACTGAGAGGTGTATGATTAAAAAATAGAGCTCCCCTTCCCTTGCTTGGCCTTTGTGTGTGTCATTGTTACTTGAACACTCAAGTTCCTGGCTGCTCTGAAAGATGGGAATCACCATTTTCATGGGACTTGGTAGATCTCTGTCCTTCTGGTGGGAGACAGGGTTTTGTTCAGTGGTCTGCCCTTCATGAAGCATCTAGACAGCATCTAAAATACTGGCTACAGCTGTACTCTCCTAAACAATTTCCGTTGCCATTGCTGCGAAAGCAGGTGTTTCCGAGCTTTGTTCATGACAGTGTGGAGACTTAATAGCTCGGGATTAGTATGGGAATACAGAGCATCTCACCTCCAGATCATCTCTTTCAAATCTGACCCAGCCTAGGAGACAGATTTGAAAGAGATTATCATTATAACTGTTTGGTGGCCTCTGTGAAATTAGTTGTCCTGTTCAGTTTGTGATAAACAGATGCAGTATTACCTACTCCATCTGCTTAAAAATACGGAGATTTTTAAAAGGTGGATTGTTTGGTTGCCTTCTGGTTTTGCATCCTTAGGGCTTCACATTTTTAAACTCTTCTCTGTAACCACAAGGGCTAGAAATTTAGTTTACATTAAAATCTCAGCTTTCATTCTGTTTTTGTCTCAGGACCCAGGAGCTGGAGCTTAAAAGAAAAACAAAATTTTGTGAGACTTGTGATTAAAATCATGAGAACTGGCAGCAATGTAGGCCTCTGCTTCACAGTTTGATGCTCTTTTTAGATGTATTATCAGAGGCCTATGATGGAGTCTGTACGTTGCTCGCATTTCTTCATCCTGAATTCAAGGCGCTATATAACTTTTTTCTGCTTGCTTTTTCTGCTCTCATTTTCTCCACATCTCACTCCTTTCACATAAGTCCCTATCTGCATGCTCCCTTTATTTCCTTTTTCCATTCTCATCTTCATGCCTTCTTCTATGCTGCCCCTTTTGCTTAGAACAGTCTTTCTTGTGTTCCAGCCTCACTTCACTGAAATCCTTCCTTACATACAGAACGTTTATTTTCAAAGCCTTTCAGTGATAACTCACCAGTAGCAGAAGTTTAAATTATTTTAAATAAACATACTGGTGAAAGATATGAAAACCACTCACGCTGTATGTTTAATGCCCCGTGCTCCCCAAGAGAAGTATCCCCCATCTCAGTATTTGCTATGTCTCTCATTATTTGCTCTAAGAAGAAAAGGAGTACTTGTGGCACCTTAGAGACTAACAAATTTATTTGAGCATAAGCTTTCGTGAGCTGCAGCTCACTTCATCGGATGTTAGTCTGTATTCTTTTTGCGAATACAGGCTAACACGGCTGCTACTCTGAAACCAGTATTTGCTCTGTTCCTCTTTCTCCCCAAGTAGTCTTTTGTCATTTTGTTGTAAGTTCCTCTCTTCTCAGCAAAGCCCATGTTGTCTTAATCAGCTGTAAAATACTTTGTACACCTATTACATCATCTAATAATGAGTGAACATAAAAATTGAGCTTCCATTTGTAGAAGTGGTTTCTGCAGCACAGGGTGGGGAAGCATGCACCACTGCTGCTCACATTATCTCTGTCCTATGAGTAAATAAAGGACCTACATGTCCGCAGTTGTCAAGCCAGCTCCATAAATATTGTGAGTGAGGGGTCTTGTTACTTTACGTGAGGATTGTGGATACTCAGAAGAATGTTAGTTTTAGCTGCATTTTGTGTCCATGTTAAATGCTTTGAAATCTCTGCTGAAATGAGGAGATAAAAGTATGCATATGAAGAAATGACACATTGTTTTATCTGATCCTGATATTAACTGCTTCAGGATACTCTGCAACTGACTAAGTAGCTACCTGTTATGATGCATGTTTATTTCTTTCCCAATACAATCTAAGAAATATCCAATGTAGGACATTCCTAATTATGCAAGAAATTCCAGGCAACTTATAGAACTGAAAACCCTTGGAAAATGATGAATAGCACAACATTGTGTCACATCTATTCAGACCAATGCAGTATACACCCATATAAACATTTTAAACCAGTATAAGTGTGTCCACACAAAAATTTGTACTGACTTAGCTAAACTGGTCAATTTAAATGAGTGCAAAAACAATGTGTAGTCAAGGGTGAGAAACTTAAACAGTTCTAACTTAAAGGGACATTGTCAATTTAAAAACCACACTTCTCTAAGAAACTTGTGCCTGCTGTTGCAAGTGAAGATTTATGTATCTGAAAGGTCAGAGAAATATTTTTCCTATGTACTTCTATTTGCGCATTGGAGAACTTCCTATGGATAGTTAGTTTCACTCTTTTCCCTGTATAGTCAGTCAGTTTCTCCTGTTTTATAGACCTTTTGCACAGCAACAGGAGAGACAGACATGCTTAACGGGCCTTGGACTGCCAGTGCAATGGACTGCCAGTGCAAGGTGCTACCACAAGAATCCCATACAGCCAGTTTGTGCAAACTTGCCGTGTGAACAGTGACTCATTTGCATCCCTCCTTACACCTACATCTTTGTTCTAAATCTGACTAATGCTTGGCTTTCCCCTTGAGTGAACTAAAATGAGCATATAAGTTTCAGCTGTTTAAAATGTCACACCTCAGAAAGATGCCTTTAATTAAATCCAGTATCTGGCAATTACTTCTACATTTTGATCCAATATGCTAAGAAGATACCATTTGAATCAAAATTGCATGTAAGTGATCATGTCAAGGAAACATAGATCACAGATTTGGGCTTAATAAATTTTAAGAATATTAAGGCACTTTAATCATGAGGAATACAGTATAAAAATGCATTAAGGCAGAGGCTCTCAAACTGTGTTCTGTGGACTACCATTGGTCCACAAAGCACTTGCTGGAAAAGATGTCTTAACTCTTGCAATTCCAATTGGAATGCAGATACTGTATTTAATTACATGAAGTTCCAGGACCATATTTATACAAAATGGGTGGAAAGCTGGCTATATATATGTATCTCAGTTAAGCAACACAGGGCATCAGCATCAGCTTTCGCTCTTATGGTTAGAAATATGGCACCCTCACAATACCCTGTGTGCGTCTGTATATCAGATAGTTGAGCTCAAATATAGAACTTTTTTCTATCTGGGAGGAGTTAAGGAGGAGACTCTTTCCCACGCTTAGATCCTAGGATAGCAGAAAATGCTTTGGCATGAAAGGAATGGTAACTGCTGCAGTTTAAAGTACTAGAACAAGAAGAACTTCACGTTCTTTAGTGTGCAGTATTTTCAACCTCTAACCACTTAGAAAAAAAATCATGAGAGTTGGAGACACTGAATGTGCGTGGCTGGAAGGAAACTGTTATGCTTGCTCTGTAAAAGTGCATCATTGATGGAGTCTTCTTGGTATTCCACATTGCCACAGAAATTGTTTTAATTTTTTTTATTTTTGTGGGCTGGCCGATGCAGTCTCTTTTACAAGTTCCATTACTGAGTGCTAATTCTGGGCTTTCTTTTGCTTCCTGCAGGTTAGCACCAATGCGATTGTATACACTGTCCAAACGACACTTTGTCCTGGTCTTTGTTGTATTCTTCATTTGTTTTGGTTTGACAGTGTTCATAGGAATTGCAGGTAAGATTATTACTGTCTTTTTTTAAAAGCTTTGGCTGTTTCCATACCTTAACTTGTGTAAATAACATGTTCTCCACAGATTTGCTCCAGTGTTAATGAGGCTAGTGCCTTGAGATCTCCGGAGGTGTACTTAGCTGCAAGTCTGCATCTGGTGTTTACAGGTTTTTTCTTACATATGTATTGAATAATTTCCTTGCTTAGTTATACGGTTTCTATACCAAAGTAGATGCTAAGTAAACAAATGGTACATTTAAGATTAGCTAAATGGAAGATTGATGTATCTAAGGGTATCGTCAGGTCCCCCTTCCCTCCCTCCCTCCCTCCATGAAAGCAAGGGCAGACAATAGTTTTGCGCCTTTTTTCTTGAGTTACCTGTGCAGATGCCATACTACAGCAAGCATGGAGCCCGCTTAGCTAACCGTCACCATATGTCTCCTGGGTGCTGGCAGATGCCGTACTGCATTGCTACACAGCAACAGTTTACAGCAGACAGTGCAGTATGATTGGTAGCCATTGTCGACGTAGTCCAGGGTGCTCTTTTAACTGACCTCGATGAGGTCAGGGGCACCTGGGCAAACATGGGAGTGATTCAGCCAAGTCATTTCCCTTTTAAGTTTTGTTTCATGGCGATTCAGTCCTACCGGCAGTGCACTGTCTTTTAATCTGCAGCCAGCAGAAGATGATGGCCAGCAGTCATACTGCACTGTCTTCTGCTGATCACCCAGGAGATGACGATAGCTAGCGGTCATACTACACAATCTGCTGCCAGCAAGATGTATAAAGATAGATGAAGTGGATCAAAACAGGAAATAGACCAGATTTGTTTTGTATTCATTTTCTACTCCCTCCCTCCGTGAAATCAACGGCCTGCTAAACCCAATTTTGAGTTCTATCCTTGAGGTTTTGAGTTCTATCCTTGAGGGGGCCATTCTGTTTCTCGCAAAGCCACCCCCTTTGTTGATTTTAATTCCCTGTAAGCCAACCCTGTAAGCCATGTCGTCAGTCACCCCTCCCTCCGTCAGAGCAATGGCAGACAATCGTTCTGCGCCTTTTTTCTGTGCAGACGCCATACCACGGCAAGCATGGAGCCTGCTCAGATCACTTTGGCAATTAGGAGCACATTAAACACCACACGCATTATCTAGCAGTATATGCAGCACCAGAACCTGGCAAAGCGAAACTTGGTGAGTAGGTGACGTCAGCCCGGTGATGAGAGTGATGAGGACATGGACACAGACTTCTCTCAAAGCACGGGCCCTGGCAATGTGGGCATCATGGTGCTAATGGGGCAGGTTCATGCGGTGGAACTGCCAATTCTGGGCTTGGGAAACAAGCACAGGCTGGTGGGACCACATAGTGTTGCAGGTCTGGGACGATTCCCAGTGGCTGCAAAACTTTTGCATGCGTAAGGGCACTTTTGTGGAACTTTGTGACTTGCTTTCCCCTGCCCTGAGGCACAAGAATACCAAGATGAGAGCAGCCCTCACGGTTGAGAAGCGAGTGGCAATAGCCCTGTGGAAGCTTGCAATGCCAGACAGCTACCAGTGAGTCGGGAATCAATTTGGTGTGGGCAAATCTACTGTAGGAGCTGCTGTGATGCAAGTAGCCAACGCAATCACTGAGCTGCTGCTATCAAGGGTAGTGACCATGGGAAATGTGCAGGTCATAGTGGATGGCTTTGCTGCAATGGGATTCCCTAACTGTGGTGGGGCCATAGACGGAACCCATATCCCTATCTTGGCACCGGAGCACCAAGCCGGCGAGTACATAAACCGCAAGGGGTACTTTTCAATAGTGCTGCAAGCACTGGTGGATCACAAGGGACGTTTCATCAACATCAGCGTGGGATGGCCGGGAAAGGTACATGACGTTCGCATCTTCAGGAACTCTGGTCTGTTTCAAAAGCTGCAGGAAGGGACTTTATTCCCAGACCAGAAAATAACTGTTGGGGATGTTGAAATGCCTATAGTTATCCTTGGGGACCCAGCCTACCCCTTAATGCCATGGCTCATGAAGCCATACACAGGCAGCCTGGACAGTAGTCAGGAGCTGTTCAACTACAGGCTGAGCAAGTGCAGAATGGTGGTAGAATGTGCATTTGGACGTTTAAAAGTGCGCTGGTGCAGTTTACTGACTCGCTTAGACCTCAGCGAAACCAATATTCCCACTGTTATTACTGCTTGCTGTGCGCTCCATAATATCTGTGAGAGTAAGGGGGAGATGTTTATGGCGGGGTGGGAGGTTGAGGCAAATTGCCTGGCCGCTGGTTACGCACAGCCAGACACCAGGGTGGTTAGAAGAGCACAGGAGGGTGCGGTGCGCATCAGAGAAGCTTTGAAAACCAGTTTCGTGACTGGCCAGCCTATGGTGTGAAAGTTCTGTTTGTTTCTCCTTGATGAAACCCCCCACCCCTTGGTTCACTCTACTTCCCTGTAAGCTAACCACCCTCCCCTCCTCCCTTCGATCACCGCTTGCAGAGCCAATAAAGTCATTGTTGCTTCACATTCATGCATTCTTTATTCATTCATCACACAAATAGGGGGATAACTACCAAGGTGGTAGCCCAGGAGTGGTGGTGGAGGAGAGAAGCACCAGGAGGGGTAGTGGAGGAGGGAAGGACAAGGCCACATAGCACTTTAAAAGTTTAAAACTTTAAAACTTATTGAATGCCAGCTTGGGCAATCCTCTGGGGTGGAGTGGCTGGGTGACCGGAGGCCCCCACACCATGTTCTTGGGCGTCTGGGGGAGGAGGGCGGTTGGTTACACAGGGGCTGTAGTGGCAGTCTGTGCTCCAGCTGCCTTTTCTGCAGCTCAACCATACACTGGAGCACATTAGTTTGATCCTCCAGCAGCCTTGGCATTGAATCCTGCCTCCTCTCATCACGCTGCCGCCACCTTTCAGCTTCAGCCCTCTCTTCAGCCCACCACCTCTCCTCCCGGTCATTTTGTGCTTTCCTGCACTCTGACATTGTCTGCCTCCATGCATTCGTCTGTGCTCTGCCAGTGTGGGAAGATAGCATGAGCTCAGAGAACATTTCATCGTGAGTGCTTTTTTTTCGCCTTCTAATCTTCGCTAGCCTCTGGGAAGGAGAAGATCCTGTGATCCTCTAAACACATACAGCTGGTGGAGGAAAAAAAAAAGGGACAGTGGTATTTAAAAAGACCCATTTTATAGAACAATGGGTACGCTCTTTGACGGTAAACCTTGCTGTTGACATTACATACATAGCACGTGCTTTTGTTCCAAGGTTGCATTTTGCCTACCCCCACCTCATGGCTAGCCCCTCATCCCTCCCCCCTCCCAATGGCTCACAGCGGGGAACATTTCTGTTCAGCCACAGGCAAACAGCCCAACAGGAATGGGCACCTCTGAATGTCCCCTTAAGAAAAGCACCCTATTTCAACAAGGTGACCATGAATGATATCACTCTCCTGAGGATAACACAGAGAGATAAAGAATGGATGTTGTTTGAACGCCAGCAAACATACACTGCAATGCTTTGTTCTACAATGATTCCTGAGTACATGCTACAGGCTTGGAGTGGTCAAGTGTCCTACCATGGTGGACAGAAAGGCTTTGGGAGTACATCCAGGAGAGCTGCGAATGCCAGGGCAAATTAATCATTAAACTTGCTTGCTTTTAAACCATGTATAGTATTTTAAAAGGTACACTAACCAGAGGTCCCTTCTCCGCTTGGCGGGTCCAGGAGGCAGCCTTGGTTGGGTTCGGGGGGTATTGGCTCCAGGTCCAGGGTGAGAAACAGTTCCTGGCTGTCGGGAAAACCGGTTTCTCCGCTTGCTTGCTCTGAGCTATCTACAACCTTATCATCTTCCTTGTCCCCAAAACCTGCTTCCGTGTTGCCTCCATCTCCATTGAAGGAGTCAAACAACATGGCTGGGGTAGTGGTGGCTGAACCCCCTAAAATGGCATGCAGCTCATCATAGAAGCGGCGTGTTTTGGGCTCTGACTCGGAGCGGCCGTTTGCCTCTCTGCTGTTCTGGTAGGCTTGCCTCAGCTCCTTAAGTTTCACGCAGCACTTCTTCGGGTCCTTGTTATGCCCTCTGTCCTTCATGCCCTAGGAGATTTTAACAAATGTTTTGGCATTTCGAAAACTGGAACGGAGTTCTGATAGCACGGATTCCTCTCCCCATACAGCGATCAGATCCTGTACCTCCCGTTCAGTCCATGCTGGAGCTCTTTTGCGATTCTGGGACTCCATCATGGTCACCTCTGCTGATGAGCTCTGCACTCACCTGCAGCTTGCCCCGCTGGCCAAACAGGAAATTGAAATTCAAAAGTTCGCAGGCCTTTTCCTGTCTACCTGACCAGTGCATCTGAATTGAGAGCGCTGTCCAGAGCGGTCACAATGGAGCACTCTGGGATAGCTCCCGGAGGCCAATACCATCTAATTATGTCCACGGTACCCCAAATTCGACCCAGCAAGGCCGATTTCAGCGCTAATCCTCTTGTCGGGGGTGGAGTAAGGAAATCGATTTTAAGAGCCTTTTAAGTCGAAAAAAAGGGCTTTGTTGTGTGGACGGGTGCAGGGTTAAATCGATTTAACGCTGCTAAATTCGACCTCAGCTCCTAGTGTAGACCAAGGCTAAGAAGCATTGGTCTGCTGATTACAGGTGGCTAATCCCAGCAAACATTTGGGATCGAAAAACAGCATATTAAGAGGAAGTATGGTGATTAAAGCACAGGACTGGGTGTTAGAAATCTGGGTACCATTCATAGCTGTGGTGTTACTCAAAGTGGCTCTGTGAAAAATGGTATTGTGTGGTGGTCCACCTCCTGTCTCAATGACTACGTCTCAAATGTGCTCAGTTTACAAACAAAAGGAGAGGCTTACTATTTGTGTGTGTGTAACTGTCAGCACTGCAACTGTGAATTCAGCTTGAGATCTGAGAATCAAACTGCGTTCTTTAACTTGTGCAGCTTCAGTAGTACAAACAATTTACCACTCATTTATACTAATGCACCCCTGTTGTCTCAGATTTTGCCCTTAGTTACAGCTGTCAAACCTTATTGCCTTTAGTGAGGATTGCACAAGTGTAGCTAAGGAAAATAGCTGACTCCTCAGGGTTCCAGCGACAGGTGACAGCCTCGCACACAGGGTGGGGGGACTGCCTCAGGTGAGTGGCTGGGGGTTTCCTATTTTCTCTTTGGGAAATATGGTTACCCTGCAGCTTCCAGCTCCCGCGGGCCCAGAGGTGGAACCCCTCAGCTCCCAGCCACAACGGTGGTGGGGAGAAACAATGGAGCCTCAGCAGCAAAAGCTACAGACAGGTCACGGCTTCCAAGAATATTTGTTTATTGCCCATGACCTGTCCGTGACTTTTACTAAAAATAACCATGACAAAATCTTAGCCTTAATTATATGTAACCTAGACACAAACATAGGTAATTCCTTTCAACCGACCAAGATGGTCAAAATCCAGCACTCATTCCACAAAATATCATTACTGTAACCCCAGGGTGTGCAAATGGTGCACTGGGTGCTCTAATGCTGTAGGGCAACTTAAATAGATCTCTCTTCCCTAATAATGCCTCCTCGCTTCTATCTCTAGACACAAGTATTAACCACAGCACCAGTCTTTATTGGATAGTTACAAATGTATTAATCACAAATATAGCAGAATCAATTTATTAGTTGGGGTGGGCTGTGAATTTTTAATAGGCTTGTAAAAGAAATAATTTTAGTTGGAAGGAAATATCTAGTGTTTTATTTGAGTGCATCTGTAGCATGTGGCAGAGTAGGGATCTGGGACTTGGCACTCCTGACTTCTAGTCCCTGTTCTGCTACCTAATTGTTGAGTGGCCTTGTATGGCTATCAAGGGACTTGCCCCTCAGTTTACACATCTATAACATGGTGTAATATTTGCCTGCTTCACTGGAGTATTGCGTAACTGATATTTGCAAACTGCTTTGAATCCTGAGATTAAAGATAATTATTCAAGTTTGAAGTATCATACTATGATGTCAGTATTTATGGATTTACTTCAGTACTGTCTTCTCTCCTTTTGACTGTCATTTAGGTCCTAGTGTAATTGAATCCACTGCAGTAACAGCTAAATTGAATAACTTAAAGGTAAGAACTACATTATATTGTTACATGGCAGGTGACTTTATTTGTTAAAAAGCATTTTATTAGTTTACACACATGCTTAAGAAGTCAGATTTTAAATGAAAAATTATATTTTGGTATATCTGTGTGTTGTGCTTTCCAACTTGCACGGGAATTCAGAATTTACTGGCTAAATTTTCTCAGATTAGTGCTTTATGCTGCCTCATGAGTAATACTCGATGATCTCCGTGACTTCTGTAGTGGCTGGTGTGCTTGACCCGGGGGCCGTCTGAGCAGCTTGAGTGGCCCCTGGGCCAGGCACACTGGCTGCTGCTGGAGCAGTCTCTGCTCTCCCCCCACAACCCCCCCCCAGCAGCAGGACTTTGTGTGTGGGGGCGCTCAGGCCTGGGGATTGGGGTGCAGGGCAATGCTTACCTGGAGTGGGGGGGGTTCCCCTCCCTCAGCTCCTAGCTTCATGTGCTGCCTCTGCTGGCTAGCACTGCCCCTGCAGCTCCCTTTGGCCGCGGTTCCCGGCCAATGGGAGCTGCAGAACTGGAGCTTGGGATGGAGTGGAGGCAGCAAGTGGAGCTCAGGAGCTGGGTAGGGAACCTTCCCCGCCAACCCCCCTCCCCCCACACCTATGGTATCTCCCCCCCCCCCCAGCAATCACTGTGCCCCCCCACCCCCCAAGCATCAGCTATGAAACCCGCCATCCCACCCACTGCGCCCCCTGGCCCAGCACCCGTCACGCCAACCCCGGGCCGCGTGTCCCCCTGAGCTGCTCCTTCTCCCCCCCCCCCCTAAGTTTTAGTCAGGGATATATAGTAAAAGTCATGGACAGGTCATGGGCTGTGAATTTTTGTTTACGGCCTGTGATCTGTCCGTGACTTTTACTAAAATACCCGTGACTAAAACGTAGCCTTACTCATGAGTAGCCAGAATCAGTTTCTAGTCTCAGTTAGTTCTTCTCCAGGCTGGTAATTTAGGGAGACCTGTAATAGGGCAGAGGCCAACCAAAGTGTGGGATTCCCTTGAGAACCCATGCATTGCTCTTTAGCCAAGAAAGACAACCACAGTGTGCATCCGTAAGGGAGTGGGGTGGAGGGGAAATTGAAAGCAGAGAATTTAAAATGTCCTCAACGAGGACTAACACCCCCACATCCATTTTCCATTCTGTCAACGGGAAGGAATGTTTTTTCTTGGCAATTGTTCACTGGTAAGTGAAAGATATGAAGTAAACACCAGAGATCTGGTTTCCTAAAAGCAGCCTTCACATCCTCCCTTTCAAGGCTCTGCACTTTTCCTGCATCTTAGCTGTTGTTTTTTTTCTATACCCACTCCAGTTTTATCTTGGGCAGTAATCTGATGGGGTATTTGGGACAGTACTTAAATTGCTTTGAAATAATAAAGTTGTGTGTTCAATTTGTTGAGCCCTAAATGTTTTACCTGTGCTCTCTATATTTAACTTGCCACCTATGTATATTTGTTTTAGAGAACAGAAACCATTCTTACACAGGTTTCAGAGTAGCAGCCGTGTTAGTCTGTATTTGCAAAAAGAAAAGGAGGACTTGTGGCACCTTAGAGACTAACCAATTTATTAGAGCATAAGCTTTCGTGAGCTACAGCTCACTTCATTGGATGCATTCAGTGGAAAATACAGTGGGGAGATTTATATACATAGAGAACATGAAACAATGGGTGTTACCATACACACTGTAACCAGAGTGATCACTTAAGGTGAGCTATTAAGCAGGACAGTGTGGGACGGGGACCTTTTGTAGTGATAATCAAGGTGGGCCATTTCCAGCAGTTGACAAGAACATCTGAGGAATGGTGTGTGTGGGGGGGAATAAACATGGGGAAATCGTTTTACGTTGTGTAATGACCCATCCACTCCCAGTCTTTATTCAAGCCTAAGTTAATGGTATCCAGTTTGCAAATTAATTCCAATTCAGCAGTCTCTCGCTAGAGTCTGTTTTTGAAGTTTTTTTGTTGAAGAATTGCAACTTTTAGGTCTGTAATCGAGTGACCAAAGAGATTGAAGTGTTCTCTGACTGGTTTTTGAATGTTATAATTCTTAACATCTGATTTGTGTCCATTGATTCTTTTACGTAGAGACTGTCCAGTTTGACCAATGTACATGGCAGAGGGGCATTGCTGGCACATGATGGCATATATCACATTGGTAGATGTGCAGGTGAACGAGCCTCTGATAGTGTGGCTGATGTGATTAGGCCCTATGATGGTGTCCCCTGAATAAATATGTGGACACAGTTGGCAACGGGCTTTGTTGCAAGGATAGGTTCCTGAGTTAGTGGTTCTGTTGTGTGGTTGCTGGTGAGTATTTGCTTCAGGTCTGTAAGCAAGGACTGGCCTGTCTCCCAAGATCTGTGAGAGTGATGGGTCGTCCTTCAGGATAGTTTGTAGATCCTTGATGATGCGTTGGAGAGGTTTTAGTTGGGGGCTGAAGGTGATGGCATTCTGTTATTTTCTTTGTTGGGCCTGTCCTGTAGTAGGTGACTTCTGGGTACTCTTCTGGCTCTGTATTTCTTTGTTTAACTGTTTGCTGCTGCTTTTATTTTCTTTAAATACTTTTGTCTCTTCTTAATTCAAAAGCTACACAAACTCTGTGTGCTGATAAAATGAAATGTATTCGAGGGTGGTGTTCACACCACCAGCACTGTACCAAGAACTGATCATTTAATGGATTAAAAGAAAAACATGCTTTTCTGTCAGAAGTGTAGAATGGTAACAGAAGTATTTATTCGTTGCATGTCCAAATGGCTAGTGCAGTAGGATGAACGTGAATTATCTCAAATCCTTCTTGTTTTCTTCCAGATGAGGCCATTTAAATTAAATTCAAAACCGTTGTCTACTTACAATCAGCAGCTGTGGCTGACATGTGTGATTCAGCTGGATCAGCCTAACGGTAAGCACCTTGTCCAATTTATTATTTCAGAAAACTGATGTTATCCTGGAATTTTATTACAGTAGGTATAACAAGTCAATTACGGTTACAGTAGTTGACCTGTATTTCACTTAGCTGTCATGTATATTCTCATGTAGTTTTACCTGGATCCAAAATGCATGGAAAAAACCCACCCATCACAATAAATATGCAGAACTTGACTTATTAGCTAAGAAAGTAAGGGAATGGCTGCAGGGACATTTCAAAGTTGTTTGTTTTTTATACTTTTTGCTAAAGCAGTAATGTGTCTGTCTGTCTCTCTCTCTCTCTCTAGCTTCCTCTTTTGGGATTAGACTAGTTGATGTTACAAGATATTGACCCTAGATTAACACTCAGATTCTCAAATCACATTATCAGGTATTGCTAACTGCACTGAATACCACACTGACTTTAATGGGAATTCTTGCCCAAGTCAGAAATGCAGGATTTTTCCTCTCTACTGTAACAAAGCATAACTGGATCAGTTTCAGTGAGCTGGGAGTATTGGTACATGTAGTAACTCTATTTGAGATTTCATTTCTGCATTTGTTTTGGACAACAGCCTAATATTTTTCTCTTTAATTACAGAGTCCAGCTTCAAAACAAATGTTACTATGACAGTTAAAATACGTGGTGTAGAAGAAAATGGAAGCTCATCATTTATTAATAACCAAGTTTATAATCGGACGAGAATACTGAACTGTGCACAAGTAAGTATTTTTTTTGAAACAACACTGATTGTAAAGTTTATTCTTCTGAAACTACTCGTGCGTGGTAGATGTGGGGAGAGTATCTGATAAGGAGGCCACAGGGGAAAAGCTGCAGTAAGAGTTTGTCTACATTATGCTTGAAGTTGTGCTAGTAATACTGTGTTTCTTGGATTTTGCTAGCAAGGTTGTAAAATGGCTTCGTCCAGCTGTGTGGCATGACTTCTTTTGAGATCCATAGTAACCAAACCAGAGTATAGACTACTTTTCAGGTTGTCAATCGCATGAATGGAACTGAATTACAGGAAAAAAAAAATCCCCTCCACACTGGGAAAATGGTAAAACTCAGCTAGTTACAATTAGCTTAAACGCAGTTGCTGCTAGCACTGTTTTAGTATTAATGTGAACAGATCCTAAATGGAAGAATCAGAATGCTGTAATATAGTCACTGCCTTGAGTCTGAGACAAAACATTATTTAAGTGTATTCATTTAAGGTTTTTAAGTTCTAGCATCCCTTTTCTCCAGCATCTAAGATTTGAGTTAGTTTGATGGCTCTAAGTTAAACTATAGCACCTCATGAGTGAGACTTTCTTTAGAAGAAAGATCTTAATTACATAGTGAGGACCATATATCATTATTAGGGCCCTACCAAATTCACCATCCATTTTGGTCAATTTCATGGTCATAGGATTTTAAAAATCGTAAATTTCATGATTTCAGCTATTTAAACCTGAAATTTCATGGTGTTGTAATTGTAGGGGTCCTGACCCAAAAAGGAGTTGGCTGGGGGGGAGGTCTCAAGGTTATTGTAGAGTGGGTTGTGGTACTGCTACCCTTACTTCTGCGCTGCTGCTGGTGGTGGTGCTGCCTTCAGAGCTGGACAGCAGGAGAGCGGCGGCTGCTGGCTGGGAGCCCAGCTCTGAAGGCCATTGCCAGCAGCAGCACAGAAGTAAGGAAGGCTTGGTATGGTATTGCCAACCTTACTTCTGTGCCGCTGCCTGCAGAGCTGGGTCCTCAGTCAGCAGACGCCACTCTCCAGCCGCCCAGCTCTAAAGGCAGCAGCGCAGAAGTAAGGGTGGCAGTACCATACCAAGCCTTCCTTACTTCTGCCCTGGTGCTGTTGGGGCGCTGCCTTCAGAGCTGGGTTCCCGGCCATCAGCTGCTGCTCTCCGGCCACCGGATCTGAAGGCAGCGCAGAAGTAATGGTGGCAATATCGCGCCTCCCTCCTAAAATAACCTTGTGACACCCCACCCCACCCCCTGCAACTCCATTAAACAAAGAAAACCTAACGCATTTTCTAGCTAGATTACTTACTAACTTTACAGAAGTTGGAGAACTTGCATCCTTGATCTGTTTCCGGCAAAGGTATCACAGAGACAGACAAAACCATTTGTCCCCCCTCCCTCCAGATTTGAAAGTACCTTGTCCCCTCATTGGTCACTTTGGGTCAGGTGCCAGCGAGGTTACCTTAGCTTCTTAACTCTTTACAGGTGAAAGGGTTTTGCCTCTGGCCGGAGGGATTTTATAGCACTATATACAGAAAGGTGGTTAACCTTCCCTTTATATTTATGACAGTCTTAGTGAAATATTTCAAATATTTGTAACTTGAGTATGTTAAGAGATGTTCTGTCTCTGCTTAGTCACTTTGTCTCACTTACACATGGGCATTCTGAACGGTTTGAATGTCTTAAGTCAGTCTAGATGCTGCTTCTAGTTTTCTGGCTTGTGTTCCCCTCTAAAAGATGTAAAAAAGAAAATAATAAAAAGATTAGGTAAAATGTTCAAAAGTGCCTAAATGACTTAGGAACCCAAATCCTATTTACATTCATTGGGTCTTAGGCTCCTAGTCATTTAAGTGCTTGTGAAAGTGTCATGCATTATCACAACAGTATTGTGCATCTTCTGTTTCTCTTGATTCTGTTGACTCACTTTGACAGCAACAGAGACTGGAGGACAGTCTGGCATCTTTCCATAGATTCTGTGGCTAGAAGGGACAACTGTGATCATCTAGTCTGACCTGCAGAACACAGGCACTAGAACTTCCCTGAAATAATTCCTGCTTAAACTAGAGCAGATCTTTTAGAAGAACATCCCATCTTGATTTAAAAATTGCCAGTGATAGAGAATCTTCCACAACCCTTGGTAAAAATTGTTCCAAAGATTTATTACCCTCACTCTTTCAAGAGTAGTCTCTTCCAAAAACCAGTAGAGTGTCTATACTATATACATGTTGAAAGTTAGATTAACTTTGGATCTTACCTGAGTAACATTGAACTCTGGATGACTAGTCAGAACCAGTGGAAAAGATAAATGTCATTCACCTGACCAGTGTCTGGAAGTTAGTTTCTTTCTACCTAGACTTCCATTTCTAGTTGTGAAAGGAATTGAAGTACCAGAGTGTATCTCTTCCCCTGCATTCTTCCAGTTCCCAGCACTGTTCTGGGAGATAGCCACTGAAATGTCACAGCTGTTGGAGTTAGAAACTTGAGCAGGGTGCAAAGGTGTATTTGTACTGCAGTCTTGTTGGTTGAAATGGAGACTGCTTAAAAATGGGCAGACTTAAGAACATAAGCCATGTCCTTTTCTTACTAGGTATAGATAGGGCCCTACCAAATTCACGGTCATGAAAAACGGATCACGGACTGTGAAATCTGGTATCCCACCATGAAATCTGGTCTTTTGTGTGCACTTAACCTATTTTTTAGGTGACAAATCTGTGGAGCTGTCATTGAGGTGTGCTTAGAGGAAGTTTTGGAAGAAATTGGTAAACTAAACAGTAATAAGTCACCAGGACCAGATGGTATTCACCCAAGAGTTCTGAAGGAACTCAAATGTGAAATTGCAGAATTACTAACTGTAGTCTGTAACCTATCATTTAAATCAGCATCTGTACCAAATGACTGGAGGATAACTAATGTGACACCAATTTTTAAAAAGGGCTCCAGAAGTGATCCCAGCAATTACAGGCCAGTAAACCTGACTTCAGTACCAGGCAAACTGGTTGAAATCATAGTAAAGAACAAAATTGTCAGACACATAGATGAACATAATTTGTTGGGGAAGAGTCAACATGGTTTTTGTAAAGGGAAATCATGCCTCACCAATCTACTAGAATTCTTTGAGGGGGTCGACAAGCATGTGGATAAGGGGGATCCAGTGGATACAGTGTACTTAGATTTTCAGAAAGCCTTTGACAAGGTCACTCATCAAAGGCTCTTCAGCAAAGTAAGCTGTCATGAGATAAGAGGGAAGGTCCTGCTTGGATTGATAACTCGTTAAAAGATAGGAAACAAAGGGGAGGAATAAATGGTCAGTTTTCAGAATGGAGACAGGTAAATAGTGGTGTCCCCCAGGGGTCTGTACTGCGGGCCCAGTTCTATTCAATATATTCATAAATGATCTGGAAAAAGGGGTAAACAGTGAGGTGGCAAAATTTTCAGATGATACAAAATTGCTCAAGATAGTTAAATCCCAGGCAGACTGCAAAGAGCTACAAAAGAATCTCTCAAAACTGGGTGACTGGGCAACAAAATGGCAGATGAAATTCAATGTTGAAAATGCAAAGTAATGCACCTTCGAAAGCAATCCCAACTATACCTATAAAATGATGGGGTCTAAATTAGCTGTTACCACTCAAAGAGATCTTGGAGTCATTGTGGATAGTTCTCTGAAAATATCCACTAGGTGTGCAGCGGCAGTCAAAAAAGCGAACAGAATGTTGGGAATCATTAAGAAAGGGATAAATAGTAAGACACAAAGTATTATATTGCCTCTATATAAATCCATGGTATGCCCACATCTTGAATACTGCATACAGATGTGGTCGCCCTATCTCAAAAAAGATATCTTGGAATTGGAAAAGGTTCAGAAAAGGGCAACAAAAATTATTATAGGTATGGAACGGCTGCCATATGAGGAGAGATTAATAAGACTGTGACTTTTCAGCTTGGAAAAGAAATGACTAAAGGAGGATACGATAGCGGTGTATAAAATCATGATTGGTGTGGAGAAAGTGAACAAGGAAGTGTTATTTGCTCCTTCTCATAACACAAGAACCAGAGATCACCAAATGAAATTAATAGGCAGCAGGTTAAAAACAAACAAAAGGAAGTATTTTTTCACACAACACACAGTCAGCCTGTGGAACTCCTTGCCAGAGGATGTCGTGAAGGCCAAGACTATAACAGGGTTCGAAAAAGAACTAAATAAGTTCATGGAGGATAGGTCCATCAATGGCTATTAGCCAGGATGGACAGGGATGTTGTCACTAGCCTGTGTTTGCCAGAAGCTGGGAATGGGCGACGGGATGAATCACTTGATTACCTGTTCTGTTCATTCCCTCTGGGGCCACCTGGCATTAGCCACTGTCAGAAGGCAGGATACTGGGCTAGATGGACCTTTGGTCTGACCCAGTATGGCCGTTCTTATACTATACAGATTTCATGGGGGAGACCAGCATTTCTCAAACTGGGGGTCCTGACCCAGAAAGGAGTTGCAGGGGGCTTACCAGGTTATTTTAGAGAGGTTGCAGTATTGCCACCCTTACTTCTATGCTGCCTTCAGAGCTAGGCACCTGGCCAACAGCCACCCATCTCTGGCTGCCCAGCTCTGAAGGAAGCACCGTGCCAGGAGCAGTGTAGAAGTAAGGGTGACAATACCATGTCATGCCATCCTTACTACTGTGCTGCTGCTGGCGGTAGCTCTGTCTTCAGAGCTGGGCTTTTGGCCAGCAGCCGCCAGTCTCCAGCTGCCCAGTTCTGAAGGCAGCGCCACCGCCAGCAGCAGCGGAGAGGTAAGGGTAGCAGTACCGCAACCCCCCCCCCACACACACACACACAATAACCTTGCGATAACCTTGCGACTCCCGCACAACTCCTTTTTGGGTCAGGACTCCTACAATTACAACACTCTGAAAATTCAGATTCAAATAGGCAAAATAATGAAATTTATGGTTTTTAAATTCCTCTGACCATGAAATTGACCAAAATGAACCGTGAATTTGGTAGGGCCCTAGGTATAGATGATAAATTGGGCAATTACTTGAAAATTACCACAGCATGGCGAACTAATCTGCTGGATAATCTGGGGAAACAGTGGATTGAGCAAAGACAGCCTAGAGCACTTCTGCTGCTGCTGAGTTGTTGGAGCATTTAATTGCTCATATGTTTACAGTTTTTGGTTTCATAGGTACAAAGGCATATAAATATCCTTCACTGAGTGCTTACCTTCTTTGGAAAGGTTAGAATTTTTCTGATGTTCTCCTTAGCTCTCTGACACTGAAAGAAAGAATAGCACACAGACAAATCTAAAACTGTCACTTGTTTGAGGACCCCTCTACCCCCCCAAAAAACACTGTTGGTGGTTCTGTACATTTTTAGTTGGCTCTGGAGGATGTGATTTCCTTGTACTGTATATTAATGTGGGTTAAGAAGGGACCCACATTAACATTTTTTAAAATGTCTGTATAAAGCTCTCCAATCCTTTGCTTTGGTGTCCTCGGCAGAACCTCATACCACCTCAGAGCCAGACAGTCTTTCAGTGCTTTTAATCTGTAACTATCTCAAAGTGAAAGAAAACACAACAGAAGACATCAAAGATCAGAAATTTATAAGACATTTTAAAAAAACAGCCACTTCTTAAAGAAAGCTTTCAAGTTTTATTAATACATCAAAGAAAAAAAAGACCCCTTTTTGTCTTTTGCAGGTCATCTTTTAAAAAAAAATCAGTGGTATCAGGAGACCTTACACTTGGATCCGTTTCTACTGAGAAATAAAGCTGTATTTTGGCTGATGGGCAGTTGACACCCACTGAGCTTTTACTTTGTCTGAGTGCCTTAAATAAGTTTCTTTGGAATCTCTCTCAGATCTCCTTATTTGTTTTTCCATTATAACTTTACTATGTTAGTCGTTTTTTTGTAATTGAATCCTATTGAGGTGTAAGCCCTTAAATATAAATTACAGCATAAAGCTCTTATGAGGTATTCTGACTCTACTGTGTGTTTTCATAGAAATGTGCCGAAATCATTGTGGTTCACCTTGGCTACCTGACTTACACTCAGTACGAAGTCATTGTTGGTTTTGAGGATCTGAATAAGCTGATGTACCCCATCAAGAATGTGAATTTCACAGTAAGTGAACAGTATCATGCTAGCAAAAAAAAAAAAATCTTCAGTTTTAATTATTGTTGCAGAAGGCGACTTTAACCATAGTAAAATGTACGTCATTTCTCTTTTGAAGGTGAAACACTTGCACAGAAAAAGTGTGGAGGCTAAGGCCCTATCCTCACTGAGATTGTAAACATACTTTATTTGCCATTGTCGAGGTTCTAGCACTATTTCTCTGATTACTCTGGAGAAGGACTCTTCTGTCAGAACTGTTATGAACTTGTGCTTACCTAGAGCAGTAGTCTGTAGTGCTGTTCTCCAGAAAAGAAATCTTTATCAGCACTCAGAAAGCCATACTAAGACCCAGCTAGCAACAGCTGTTCAAACATGATTACAGCTAGTACAGTTCGGATTAGTGTGGATAAGGAAAGCCTGTTCAGAAAGCCATTCTATATTTTCTTACAAAGCACACCATTGAAAAGAACTTGAATGCATATGTGAAACCCTTGTCTTGTTCTTACAGCTCTGAACTCAAGCACTGCTAAGAAATAACTGTAAAATGGAAAAGCCTCCTGGCTATGATCATACAAATAGGCAATCCAAAAATAGCATTTCTGTCATTCCCATGTTCAACTGAGTGCAGTGTTAGAATCTGAGCGCACAAGAAATGTCTCATTTAGATAGGTTAATATGTGAATTCAAATCTTACATCCCCAAATATATACTGGCCTTTTACAACTGTTATGGTAGGTGTATTGAGGTTAGCAGGATTTCTCCAGACTTTCCAAAAGCATATGGGGTTAGAAAATTATCATTATAGGAAACTCTCTTGATTGGGTTGTTTTTTTTGTTTTTGTTTGGGTGTTTTTGCACACACAGTGTTGGGCAGAAAGGGAAAAATGTACTCAAGACAAGCAGAGACATTCATAGAATCATAGAATATCAGGGTTGGAAGGGACCCCAGAAGGTCATCTAGTCCAACCCCCTGCTCGAAGCAGAACCAATTCCCAGTTAAATCATCCCAGCCAGGGCTTTATCAAGCCTGACCTTAAAAACCTCGAAGGAAGGAGATTCTACCACCTCCCTAGGTAACGCATTCCAGTGTTTCACCACCCTCCTAGTGAAAAAGTTTTTCCTAATATCCAATCTAAACCTCCCCCACTGCAACTTGAGACCATTACTCCTTGTCCTGTCCTCTTCTACCATTGAGAACAGTCTAGAGCCATCCTCTTTGGAACCCCCTTTCAGGTAGTTGAAAGCAGCTATCAAATCCCCCCTCATTCTTCTCTTCTGCAGGCTAAACAATCCCAGCTCCCTCAGCCTCTCCTCATAAGTCATGTGTTCCAGACCCCTAATCATTTTTGTTGCCCTTCGCTGGACTCTCTCCAATTTATCCACATCCTTCTTGTAGTGTGGGGCCCAAAACTGGACACAGTACTCCAGATGAGGCCTCACCAATGTCGAATAGAGGGGAACGATCATGTCCCTCGATCTGCTCGCTATGCCCCTACTTATACATCCCAAAATGCCATTGGCCTTCTTGGCAACAAGGGCACACTGCTGACTCATATCCAGCTTCTCATCCACTGTCACCCCTAGGTCCTTTTCCACAGAACTGCTGCCTAGCCATTCGGTCCCTAGTCTGTAGCTGTGCATTGGGTTCTTCCGTCCTAAGTGCAGGACCCTGCACTTATCCTTATTGAACCTCATCAGATTTCTTTTGGCCCAATCCTCCAATTTGTCTAGGTCCTTCTGTATCCTATCCCTCCCCTCCAGCATATCTACCACTCCTCCCAGTTTAGTATCATCCGCAAATTTGCTGAGAGTGCAATCCACACCATCCTCCAGATCATTTATGAAGATATTGAACAAAACCGGCCCCAGGACCGACCCTTGGGGCACTCCACTTGATACCGGCTGCCAACTAGACATGGAGCCATTGATCACTACCCGTTGAGCCCGACAATCTAGCCAGCTTTCTACCCACCTTATAGTGCATTCATCCAGCCCATACTTCCTTAACTTGCTGACAAGAATACTGTGGGAGACCGTGTCAAAAGCTTTGCTAAAGTCAAAAAACAATACATCCACTGCTTTCCCTTCATCCACAGAACCAGTAATCTCATCATAAAAGGCGATTAGATTAGTCAGGCATGACCTTCCCTTGGTGAATCCATGCTGGCTGTTCCTGATCACTTTCCTCTCATGCAAGTGCTTCAGGATTGATTGTTTGAGGACCTGCTCCATGATTTTTCCAGGGACTGAGGTGAGGCTGACTGGCCTGTAGTTCCCAGGATCCTCCTTCTTCCCTTTTTTTAAAGATTGGCACTACATTAGCCTTTTTCCAGTCATCCGGGACTTCCCCGGTTCGCCATGAGTTTTCAAAGATAATGGCCAATGGCTCTGCAATCACAGCCGCCAATTCCTTCAGCACTCTCGGATGCAACTCGTCCGGCCCCATGGACTTGTGCACGTCCAGCTTTTCTAAATAGTCCCTAACCACCTCTATCTCCACAGAGGGCTGGCCATCTCTTCCCCATTTTGTGATGCCCAGCGCAGCAGTCTGGGAGCTGCCTTGTTAGTGAAAACAGAGGCAAAAAAAGCATTGAGTACATTAGCTTTTTCCACATCCTCTGTCACTAGGTTGCCTCCCTCATTCAGTAAGGGGCCCACACTTTCCTTGGCTTTCTTCTTGTTGCCAACATACCTGAAGAAACCCTTCTTGTTACTCTTAACATCTCTGGCTAGCTGCAGCTCCAGGTGCGATTTGGCCCTCCTGATATCATTCCTACATGCCCGAGCAATATTTTTATACTCTTCCCTGGTCATATGTCCAACCTTCCACTTCTTGTAAGCTTCTTTTTTATGTTTAAGTTCCGCTAGGATTTCACCATTAAGCCAAGCTGGTCGCCTGCCATATTTACTATTCTTTCGACTCATTGGGATGGTTTGTCCCTGTAACCTCAACAGGGATTCCTTGAAATACAGCCAGCTCTCCTGGACTCCTTTCCCCTTCAAATTAGTCCCCCAGGGGATCCTGGCCATCCGTTCCCTGAGGGAGTCGAAGTCTGCTTTCCTGAAGTCCAGGGTCCGTATCCTGCTGCTTACCTTTCTTCCCTGCGTCAGGATCCTGAACTCAACCAACTCATGGTCACTGCCTCCCAGATTCCCATCCACTTTTGCTTCCCCCACTAATTCTACCCGGTTTGTGAGCAGCAGGTCAAGAAAAGCGCCCCCCCCCCCCCCAGTTGGCTCCTCTAGCACTTGCACCAGGAAATTGTCCCCTACGCTTTCCAAAAACTTCCTGGATTGTCTATGCACCGCTGTATTGCTCTCCCAGCAGATATCAGGAAAATTAAAGTCACCCATGAGAATCAGGGCATGCGATCTAGTAGCTTCCGTGAGCTGCCAGAAGAAAGCCTCATCTACCTCATCCCCCTGGTCCGGTGGTCTATAGCAGACTCCCACCACTACATCACTCTTGTTGTACACACTTCTAAACTTAATCCAGAGACACTCAGGTTTTTCTGCAGTTTCGTACCGGAGCTCTGAGCAGTCATACTGCTCCCTTACATACAGTGCTACTCCCCCACCTTTTCTGCCCTGCCTGTCCTTCCTGAACAGTTTATAACCATCCATGACAGTACTCCAGTCATGTGAGTTATCCCACCAAGTCTCTGTTATTCCGATCACGTCATAGTTCCTTGACATCACCAGGACCTCCAGTTCTCCCTGCTTGTTTCCAAGGCTTTGTGCATTTGTATATAAGCACTTGAGATAACCTGTTGATCGCCCCTCATTCCCAGTATGAGGCAGGAGCCCTCCCCTCACAGACATTCCTGCCTGTGCTTCCTCCCGGTATCCCGCTTTCCCACTTACCTCAGGGCTTTGGTCTCCTTCCCCCGGTGAACCTAGTTTAAAGCCCTCCTCACTAGATTAGCCAGCCTGCTGGCAAAGATGCTCTTCCCTCTCTTTGTAAGATGGAGCCCATCTCTGCCCAGCACTCCTTCTTCATGGAACACCATCCCATGGTCAAAGAATCCAAAGCCTTCTCTCCGACACCACCTGCGTAGCCATTCGTTGACTTCCACGATTCGACCGTCCCTACCTAGGCCTTTTCCTTCCACGGGGAGGATGGATGAGAACACCACTTGCGCCTCCAACTCCTTTATCCTTCTTCCTAGAGCCACATAGTCCGCAGTGATCCGCTCAAGGTCATTCTTGGCAGATTTTCATTTCATTGTATTGTTTATATTACATTTAGTGCCTAGTATCATTCTTCCCTGAAGAAATATGCTGAGTGTAAACCATAGCGTATAAAGGTGACTTGCAAAACAAAATGTTTACAGGACTTCACCAGTTTGTGCTGAGTGACTCCAAAGCCAATATACAAAAAGCAACTTAGAGGTTGACCCTGCCTGTGCTGCTGTGGTCTGGGTGTATGTTCTAGCAGTGGTCGCTGCGCTGTGGTATTCCAGCGTATAGCATTGTGTGTGTGTGTGTGTGTGTCACAGCTGCTAGCATGCAGGGACCTAAAATGAAAAGGGAAAGCGTTAGTTTTTAGTTCTTTATACACTGAATGCACCTCTTTGCTGGGTAAGTGGAGAGTATTCAGCACATTAGTGAAGCGATAGAGTTTATCATCTTGCTTTGCACATGACCTTTAAGGCAGCCTTGCAAAACTCTGCTTTCCCAGGGCAAATAAATTCACATTTTATTTGTCTTCCCTATGCTCTTGTATTGTTTATATTACATTTAGTGCCTAGTATCCCCAGCTGAGATTGCACAGTGTGTAACATAGTGGGGCTCTGTACATGTAGTGCAAAATAAATGATACCTGATCTAAAGAGCTTGCAGTCTAAATAGACAAGACTGACAAAGAGGGAAACCAGTGACAGAGAGGTGAAGTGACTTGCCCAAAGTCACGCAAGGGGCCAGAGAGTGTTGGCGAGTAGATTTTTGTGCCTGGGCTTGTACATTTTTATAACCATTTTCCAAGTCTCCTTTAAAGTCTAATATGTGGACCACAGAATAACTTAAACCCTTATCCTTTGTAAAAGTTTATATAAGCTACATTTTATCCATAATGACAGGTTTCAGAATAGCAGCCGTGTTAGTCTGTATCCGCAAAAAGAAATGGAGTACTTGTGGCACCTTAGAGACTGACAGATTTATTTGAGCATAAGCTTTCGTGAGCTACAGCATCCGATGAAGTGAACTGTAGCGCATAAGCTTTCATGAGCTACAGTTCGCTTCATCGGATGCTGTAGCTCACGAAAGCTTATGCTCAAATAAATCTGTCAGTCTCTAAGGTGCCACAAGTACTCCTTTTCATTTTATCCATAAAATGTGTTATGGGGGAGGAAATTAAGTTAGTTGCACATTTTTAGAACTTGCTTTCCTTTTTCCTGAGGCAAAAACCAGATGGAGAAATAAATGAGCTAATTAGCGATCATTAATCTCTTAATTTAGCAAGTTTAGTCAGCTACGAACATGCATGGTCTTCAAAAAATAAAGAAGCTTGCAGTGGACTGAGTCAATCGATGAATTTACTGTAAAGTCTTAAACAAAGGGAAGTTAACCTATGTTGGTTTCATCCTCTTTTTTGCCTTAGTTTTGTGGTTTGGCATGTATGATGGCACTTTGAGAATGTACCGTGCTTCTTCTTTATCCTGTAACTTCGTATTAAGCATGAGGAACAGTAGGCTGCTTTAGCTCTGTTTTAATTTATTGAAATTTTCATAACAATATCGAGGTTGGAGGAGGTGGCAAGACATGAATTAGCCTTAATCTTTCTAAGGTGGTGCAGTGGAATTTGAAATGGCTTGGCCATTAAACCTGAGAAAGCCAGTGTGTTCATCTGTAGAGACTTTTATGCAATATTGTGTCTGCAAGTACTAGTAATTTTTTATGTCATGCAAATTCTATCAGCTTCCTCTTAACATACCAATTTATCTTTTATTATCTTGTAGTGGAAAACCTATAACCCATCTTTTTCACAAGTGGAAATCTGGTTCCGATTTGTCTTTGTAGTTCTTACTTTCATGGTCACTGTGAGTACAGTCTCTTACTTACCTTTTTTGGAGGGCTGGGGATAGGTGTGCAGGTGGCCAATTCAACTGCTACACAGTCCTGTGTTTGGTATCATAGCTCTCAACATTGGCAAAGCTTCCTACTGTGCATGTGCAAAACCATTTTTAAAAGTACTTATAATTCAGTTTGTGCTTTAAAGTTTGTGCAAACAATGGAAGGGTTTAGTTCAACCTAAATTTTCAAGTTCAGCCGTGTTTGAGTGTTTTTTGGATTGGGTGGGGGAAGCATTGCAAATAGGGAAAATCATATACTTTGTACAACTCAAAATGGTTGAAAGAATTTTGCTCATACTTTCAAGAAAAAATTCACTTTGAGGCTGAGACCAAGTAATGAAATATTTCTGAAAAACTGGAGTGAAAAATTTCTGACTTAATGAATGAAAACACTGGGTTAGAATAAAAGTCCTAATGTAATTTTGAATGTAGTGGGTGCTGCTACACACTTTCTAGAATAATGTATATGAGTGTGTGTGTGTATATATATATATATATAAAATACACATGCATGTGCGCGTGTACACACAACTTTTAACAATGAATGTGGTATATGACCTGACCTGTCAGTGAATTTTGTTGGCTAGTTTAGGCAGATATCGGTATGTTGTTATAGTGTGTGTGTATATATAGTAATATCAAACAGTAAGTTGGCAGCATCACACAAATTATGCTGATTTGTGCAGTAGCAGCTGGTTTCCATTTCCGGTTGTCCCAGAGGTTAAGTGACTTGCTCAAGGTCACACAACATATCAGAATGAGAAATAGAACCTTGGAGACCTGACTCCCAGTGATAAAATCTGCTCAACAGAGCACACTTCCTTTTGAGTGACATTGTTAGTGCATTACAGTCTCTGTTAGCTCTGCTGAGGCTCGGAAGGACAAGATAGATGAAGCCTGATGTATGTAATATAGTAACTGGCAGTTGCCAATAACATTTTTGGTTTTTTTGCAGTGTCTGTTTGCACATTCCCTCCGGAAGTTTTCCATGAGGGACTGGGGAATTGAACAGAAATGGATGTCCATCCTCCTTCCCCTGTTGCTGCTTTACAATGGTATTTGTGTGTATATATATATTATGCCATTTTTGTAGGGTTCTCTTACAATCAGCTTGGCCCCTTTAAAATATGTGATTGTTTATAAGAATTGAGTAAGTGTAAGTGGTCCTGACAAGAGAGAACAGAGGGGGCTTGCTGCAAAGGGGACTCTGGCAATGAGGGACTGCTCAGGCAGCAGCAGCCGTGTTACATGTCCTCAGGAACTTTAACACTAGAACTACACTGAGACCTGACTGTAGGCAACCAGCAAGAAACAGTTGTGTAGTAGGTGCCCTCTAACTAAAGGGCTAACAAAACATGAACTCTACTGGAAATCTTGGGGAAAATCTTAGTGATTGCTTAGCACAGAGAGGAGTACCTCTTGGAGGTGCCTTGTATTTGTTATGAACTTTCAGATTTAACCAACTGCAGTGCCACTTACTTGCTAAGATTTTGAAAAATTTACTTGCTTGTTCTCTGAAGACTGTTTGGGGGTTTTCCCCCCCCTTTGATAATGGGTAAAATTGAAGAAGAAAAGAAAATTCTATAATTTTTTCTTCCATTCGGTTACAGATCCATTTTTCCCCCTCTCATTTTTGGTGAACAGTTGGTTTCCCGGCTTGCTTGATGATCTCTTTCAGTCAGTGTTTCTGTGTGCATTGCTGCTGTTCTGGCTCTGTGTCTACCACGGGATCCGAGTGCAGGTAAGGAGAGGACAGTTACTCAGTACTTGCTGCAGAGATATTAACATTACCTCTGTTTTGCATTATGTAGTTTTAATTTTTCTCCCTGATTTATGTGCTACACTTTTTCCAAGCTGTTAACAAAATGAAATCATGCCTAATATGAAAGTGTTCATGAAGCTCATTCTAATACACAGTGTAATGTGACTTTTTATTCTGTCCCATATACTAAACTCATTCTTCCATTTAATTTCAGATCAGCTGTTTTATATATTCTAGCTCATTGTTTAATGGATTTGCAGGGTGACAAAGCTGCTGTGAAAGCCTGATATAGTGTTGTACTGTTTGTATTATGACTTGAATATGTGATTTGTGGTTAGCCATTTGTGTGCTTTGTCCCTTGTGCTAGGGAAGAGACAGGGCTCTGTTATAGAGCAGTGTTTCTTCACCTTTTTGATATCAAGGACCAGCTTGTTGCCTTTCTTAAACTGTGTCAGGGAGATCTCAGGAACCGGCGTAGAGAATGTGTCATGTGACTTTGAGGCTAAAATGATTAGCAGTGAAATACTGAGCTATTCTGGCACAGCCTTCTTGGCGTGGTTCACACCTCCCAGCTCTTATTCTAGACTAGTTGCAGAGCAACACTGCGGTAGTTTCCACTTGGTTCATGTTTGGAAGTCTATTTTTTTGCAACCACACATTTTATAATCTTAAAAAAAATAAGAGAACTCAAATTCTGAAGCACAATTTTATGGAAAGAAGTGGATTCTGCAGCTTCAGAATCCATGAAGTGAATCAGATCTTGCAATAGCCTCACTTTGTTTTAACATACATGTGATTATAACATAGTTTTTATACAGTCTGTAGTGAGCTTTGGATCTTACAAAATAAATTGCAGATGGTGCTTTTTTAAAAAATACTTTGGGAGTGAACCCGAAGTATGGCTGTTCCTATTTTAATATGTTGAGAACTAACATTCTCTCTCAGGTGAATTCAGATGTTCTTAACCTGTCTTCTGTTGCCCCAACAGGGAGAAAGGAAATGCTTAACGTTCTATTTTCCCAAATTCTTTATCGTTGGTCTTCTATGGTTGGCCTGTGTTACATTAGGAATATGGCAAACGTAAGTAATTTCCCTTTGCACTAAGTTTTAGTGAGGAAAAGCTGATCGGGAAAGAGGAGGTGGTTTACAATTAGTGATGTCTGTTTGTCTTTTGATGTTTTGATTGTGATCCGGAAATGGATAAATAGAGCTACACCAGTTATGTCAGATCTTCCCATTTTGTAAACTGAGACTAAATTTCTAATGGCTGCCCTAATAACACACAGCTATATAAATTCCACAGCCTGTGCATAATGGCTCCCTACAGTACATTTTCCAGTGTTTTGTTCAATTTAGAACCGGATTCCAGGTAGTAGAGCTTCCCCTTCCCTTGGAAAGGCCAGGCAGAGACCTTACTGTTAGGATATGTTCGTTTGTTCAATTTTATTCCATTACGCCAAGTGCTGTACCCTCTTAGATCATGCTGAACCTTGCATCTCAGTATTTACACTCTACAAGTATTTGTAAACTGTCCTCCTCACCTCATCAAGCTGTTGTTTAGCCAAGTAATACATATATTTAATTTTTCCTCTTATATCGGTCCGTCTGACCTTCTAATTTGATAAGCTAACATAAAGATAGAAACATTCCCCTCCCAGACAACTACCCCACCATTTGTAGTGATGTGGCTTTCTAAGGCACATTACCCACAATTGTGTCCCTCTTATATTTTGTTTTTCTGGGGGAAGTAAACAGTGGGGTTGGGTGGGTAAGGTTGAAAGGTATGCAGCTTCAGGAAAATGCTATTGAAATCAGAGACTGCCCTTCTGTCCTATAAGGGATACATACTTGACAATGAGTGAAGAGTCAGATCCTGCATTTTTTTTTTTCATTGCTCCAATCAAACTCAATAAATCTGTGAAGCCCAAGTTTTGTAGGAAATTACTGTGTGTTAAAGTAGCCAAAAATAAACATGGGAAATGAATAAAGAATAGCTGAAAACCCAGAATCCCCACATACATGACAAGTAAAATCAATGGGTCAGATCCTCAGCTGATATAAATCCATGTGTCTCAATTTAAAATCAGTGGAACTACCAGTATACATCAGCTGAGGATCTGGCCCAGTATCCATAATCTCAGTATAAAAGTCTAGAATTCCAATAGTGTCTTTTGTCAATGCATGTTTCCGGTTTAACCTGACACCATTAGAACTGTGATTACTTCCTGATCTTTGATATTTTCTAGTGTTAATGAACTACATGATCCAACATACCAGTACAGGGTTGACACAGGTAATTTTCAGGTAAGTTTGAATCAACTTTTTTGAACCCAAACTTTTTTGACACTTCCATATGGATTTTGTATGTCTACCCAGGTAAGACTGGGGAAGAGGTGTGTGAAGAGATCTGGCAGTTATTTAGTATTACATTATATTATATATTGTTCATCAGGCTGAAATGTAACTATTTTTTTGCTGTAAAACTTTAAAAAAACCAAATGCTGAATGGAAGATCTGAAGATTAAAAATATATTTTCACTATTTTAAGGAAAATTGTTCAGATGACTTTTTGTTTGGCTAATGCGAATGTCTTTAAAATGGACTTGTGTGTTTATAGAAAGATGCTCCCTCCATTGCATATTCTGTACTGGAGACATGGAATGTTTCCTTCTGGGTTAAGGGGCATGTATCCATAGGCCCACTGCACTATTAAGAAAGGAGGCCATAGTGTGAATGTTGAGCTGTCACCCCAGGGAAGACCGTTCGGAACTGTTTTCTAACCAGTAACTACTCAATTGCAACCACCCAGGGCATCTTGGGTCTCATCAGAAACATATTCATTACCTTTCAGAGAGCCAAAAAAGAGCTCCTTGTTAGGCCTCTTAGTTCTCCACACCTCCTATTCTCAGAACGTTTGGCCTTCTCAGTAAATCTCTGCTTTCCCTTCTGTAGGAGAAATCAGTTCTGTACAGCCTCCTGTAGCTTCTCAGAGCTGTGTGGCCATTTTTAGAAATCTTCTGAGATTTGAACCATTCAGCTGAAAGAAGTGGCCTTTGCTAATGAAACACCCGCTCCACCGTGCCACGTCCCAAGATTGACACAACCACCACAGCCGCTTCTGCTACAGACAAGGGAGTATCATGCTTCCTTCCTCCAGCCTAATTGCCCTGAACAAATGGATCATGCTTTTGGAGATGTTGGTTTCTGTCTCTGGGATGGATCTGAAGGAAGAAAGAAAAGGATAGCTCTTGTTTAGTAAAACTAGATTATATCTTTTTCTATTACAGGGAATGAAAATCTTCTTCCTTGTGGTGGCAACTGTGTATATCTTGTACCTTTTGTTCCTGATAGTGAGGGCGTGTTCAGAACTTCGCAACATGCCTTATGTTGGTAAGCAGTATTTTCTTCATGTTTCCTTCAAATGGGTTTCCCCCAAGAATGGCTAGATATTTGGGGCAGAGGGGGTGTAAGCTCTCAAATGACTGACAATTGTTCTTAATCCTTCCAGATCTCAGGTTAAAATTCTTGACTGCATTGACCTTTGTAGTGCTTGTCATTAGGTAAGATGTCTTTAAAGTACATATTCTCTGCATTGTAATAGTTATAGCTTTGTAAAACTTTCATAAAGAAAAACAGTTCTTGGCAATCAAGTTATCAGTAAAATGGTGCACCCTCAGAACAGGTTATCCATTCACAACTTTCTCTGGGTTCATTCTTAAAAATGCCACTGCATCCAAACTACACTTTAAAATCTTTCATGCTACCGACACTTACCAAATAATAAATTACACCACTCAGTTCCATAATCGATAGATCTTAGAGTTCTTATTTTTCAAAAAAATTCCTACTGATATCCCACTAGAGCAGTGGTCTCCAAAATTTTTGGATCGCGCACCCCCAGGGCCAGCTCTAGGAAAGTGCCCCCACCCAAAAAAGGAAGAAGAGTTGCCGCCAGTGTGCCGCTGAAGACGGAGCGGGGAGAGCCGAGCTGCCGCCAAAGAATCAAAGGTCCGGGAGCGCTGCTGCCCCCGTGCCAGCAGCACTCCTTCAGCGGCACTTCTCCTGCCGTGTACCCCCAAGGATGGTCTTGCGCACCCCACTTTGGAGACCACTGCACTAGAACAATGCTGTGGATCTTGGAAAGTGCATGGCCCTCTGTTTATAAAAATAAAGAACCCTTTTTTTTTTTTTTTTTTTTTAAGCAAATGCAGTGGCTCAGCTTGCACTGTTGCTGTCCAGGCAGATTGTGTGAGACAGATTTCATAATTTGTTTCTCAGAACAGTAGAGCTCAAGAAGCTTGTGAGATGCTCACAAAGCTTTCATACTTTATGGTCCTTTTCTTCTGAAAGTCTGCCATTAAATTCTGTCTCTAGCCCAGGAAAGCCAGTGGGGCACCAACAATGCCTGTTTTTAAGGGATGCAGAGAGTTTAGTTAACCTAGACTCTGGGGCAAATGGCCTCGATAATAGGGGAAGCAGAAAGGGAAAGAACATTGATAACCCAAAATGAAGACATCCCACTCTGACCTGTTTAATGTCTCGAATCAGTGAGGCCAAGATGAGATTGGTGAACTGGCAGTGAAGCTCTTGGATAAGTAGAATGATGAGTGGCTAAAAACCTGCTCTGTATGCCTGCATTAAAAAAATACAATTGTGCTGATCATCTGAGAGAGTTGAGCAGTCTGTAAATGCTCAAACTTCTGCTGTGATTTGTGGAGTCCCACATCTGACTCTCCATGACATGAAAATGGTTTGCCTTTTGGAAAAAGTTTAGATTGACTTATGTTGCTCTTTATAGGGCAGCCCTAAAATGTTGCAAAAGGGGAATGTGTATAAGAGCCGTAAACATATGGGATTGTTCCTCCCATCTAATGGGGTTGATGGTGTCGTCATGAATGTTGTTTGAAAGCAAGGGGCTGTTACTGTAAACTTAAGTGGTATATCTAGAATATTCTTATGAAAGGGAAAATTGTTTCTGTCTAGAACACACTAAGCAAATGTGGTTTACAAGCATCAACAGTTAAGAGGAGACTGAACCTGTTTTGGTACAGAATTGGTGTTATCTCTTGGAAAGAGATGGTATCCACTCTGATTAAATCTGAGGCAACCAAGGGCTAAATATAGCTGACAGATTTCTGTACTGTTGCTTGTGGCTGCACTTATTTTCATCCTGGAGGTGCAGCCCTCAGAGGTGAGAAGACCTGGTATGCATCAGTCTGTGAGGGTTATCAGAACAAGATGGAGCATTTCATGTTGGGACTTGTAATATCCATGAGGCACACCTCCATATTTAAAGATGGGGACAGCTGCAATCTACTTCAGTCTTACGTAAATTAGGTAAAACCTTTGGGGTCCTGGCAAGCTGCTAACGCAGCCCACATTGTGGTTGCCCCTGTAAATCAATTATTTCTAAAGCAGTTTTGTGGTCGCCACCTATAACCGGGAGTGGTTTACTAATCCGTCCTCTGGTGAACACCTCTTGCTCTGTAACCTCCTTTCATGAGTTATTTAGAGTGAACTGTCCACTACTGCCACCATCACACTGATCAGACTGTAGTTATGGACATGTGTATCTACCAGAGAGATGTCCACCCTGCAGAGTTGTTTGCAAGGCAGCATTCACCTTCTGTGGAGTTTCATGTGCTGAACATAGGAATGGCCATATTGGGTCAGACCAAAGGTCCACCTAGCACAGTATCCTGTCTTCCAACAGTAGCCAATGCCAGGTGCCCCAGAGGGAATGAATAGGTAATCATCAAGTGATCCATTCCCTGTCGCTCATTCCCAGATTTTGGCAAACAGAAGCTAGGGACACTGTCCCTGCCCGTCCTGGCTAATTGCCATTGATGGCCCTATCCGCCATCAACTTATCTAGTTCTTTTTTGAACCCTGTTATGGTCTTGGCCTTCACGACATCCTCTAGCAAAGAATTCCACAGGTTGATTTTGCGTTGTGTGAAGAAATACTTTCTTTTCTTTGTTTTAAATCTGCTGCCTATTAATTTCATTTGGTGTCCCCCAGTTCTTGTGTTATGAGACGAAGTAAATAACACTTCCTTATTTACTTTCTCCACACCAGTCATGAATTTATAGACCTCTATCATATTCTCCCTTAGTTGTCTCTTTTCCAAGCTGAAAAGTCCCAGTCTTATTAATCTCTCCTCATACAGAAACCATTCCATACCCCTAATCATTTTTGTTGCCCTTTTCTGAACCTTTTCCAATTCCAAGATACCTTTTTTGAGATGGGGCAACCACATCTGCACGCAGTATTCAAGATGTGGGCTACCATGGATTTATATAGAGGCAATATGGTATTTTCTCTCTTATTATCTATCCCTTTCTTAATGATTCCCAACATTCTGTTCGCTTTTTTGACTGCTGCTGCATATTGTGTGCGTGGATGTTTTCAGAGAACTATCCACAATGAGTTCAAGATTGTTTCTTGAGTGGCAATAGCAAATTTAGATCCCATCATTTTATGTGTATAGTTGGGATCCTGACAGTATGTGAAATTCAGAGGTTGGGGTGAGTTGTCAATGTTTTTTTTCTAAACTAGGTTCTAATACGCACCTTCCATCACTGTAGGGTCAAATCACTGCTGACTTTCATGGATTGTGCTTTATGGGAAACCCAGGAAAAAATAGGCTAAATTTCCCCATCCTTCAACTGACTGACTTTTAATTTAAAAAAAACATTCTGAATTAGGAGTATGAAATCAGCTGCTTATTCTAAGAGACATTTGAATAGATTTGTCACATTAGTCTAAGACAAGGTGCCATTTTTTCTTATAACTCTGTTCTTACCCCTGCCCCATTACCCACGTCATCAAATGTTATTACAGTTCAGTGCATATAGCCACAGTGTCTGTCTTTTCTCCCACAGCATTGTTATACTTTATCTACGCTTTGGAGCACGAGTTCTACAGGACGACTTTGTAGCTGAGCTGTCAACTCATTATCAGAATTATATCCTTCCATTGTGGCTTCCAGTCATTTAGGAATATTGTTAACTTGTTTCAGTTAAATGAATGTACCGAGACGATGGCTCAGGAATTGTGCCTTTCACCACTAGATCACCAGTTCAAATCCAACCCGGGTTGGTAGTGACTGCAAGTTATTTTCTGACGGTTATTCATGATGGCTGCCAAATGAATGTGTTGGTTTCAGTTTGTCTCTCTGAACAGCTGTCCACATCACAAAATCCACAACCATAATTGGCACTCTTGAACATGCACGAAGACAGGACAAGTTTCTTTCCAGATATGTGTAGTAGGTTATCCCTTCAGAGCAAGGCTGAGTCATGTTGGAAGGATGCTGTGGGGTAATTTACGTGGATTCTGCCTATGCTGACCGTATTATGTAGCTAGCAGATGTCTGCAAATTGGCATAGGTATTAAATTCACTTAAAGTATGATGGGCTGCGTAATTGCAGGAGGCAGGAAGTAGTTCTGTAAACTGCCATCTTGCATTTTCCAGTTCAGGGCTAAGTTTCCAATACGAAAGGAAAATAATATTGCAATATCATGTTGTTATAACTGGAGAGTGCTCATGCATATCTTGCTACAGTTCAGTCTT
The DNA here is from genome assembly GCF_965140295.1 of Lepidochelys olivacea. Taxonomy (NCBI): domain Eukaryota; kingdom Metazoa; phylum Chordata; order Testudines; family Cheloniidae; genus Lepidochelys; species Lepidochelys olivacea. Next base: position 120,960,518 of record NC_140413.1, read on the forward strand.
GTCTACACTGGCAATTTTTGAGAAATCTCCCTTTGTTGTGGTACAGCTCCTCTGGTATAGGGACAGCTGGAGTACTACTAAAGACTTGTTACTAGCATGTTTACTACAGTGTTGTTTAGACCCATTCAGTGCAGGTCTAGATAACAGAGAGAGGGCATGTGGGGGCGGGGTTGGGTGGGGAAGGTGGAAGCAAAGACAGTCTACTCTAGAGCTTCGACCATTGGAAGATATTCCCAAAACTTCCGGTTTAGAAACAGCATTTGCATAATTCTAATTTGATAGTCAAGCAGTTGGCTCCATCTCATTCATTATAAAGTACAGGTTTTTAGATACGCTAAATTTTGTGATGGGGAAGCCAATTTGCCAGATGTTGCCAGCTGGTGTTTGTGTTGGAGCCAGGATTAGAACGTGTATTTCTGGATCCTCAACTCAGACCACTAGAGTACAGTTCTCTCTAGATTCTGAAACTGGCTGTGTGACCAGAAGTGCCCATTATCAGCTAGAAAATGAATGCTGAACTTTTCTGAAACTAGTGGAAACTAAAATAGAGCACTTTAATAGGGTACCTTAAAAACAAGGGCAACAGCCCCACCATGTCTTTGTGTTCTATCTGATTGCAGTCACGCCTCCCTCCCACCCAGTTAACTTAATCTAAGACAATGCCAAACTAAACGTCAGTGTCCCAAAACTTTTTTTTAACAGTACACACTTCATACTTTGAAAGTGCTGGGCAAAAATCATCAAGCTTTCCTGAAAATGTTGTTGCGGGGAGAATCCTGCCTAATGTTTGGCTTATTCAAAGTTAATATGTACTTAGCTGTATTGTGTAATATCCTTGACTATTATTACCAGCAGAATTCTTATCATTCTATGGTTTACTCAACTTCTATCTTTACACTTTAGCCTTTGTGTATTCCCCATCAAAGAATGCACTGTATGGTAAGTGACCTACTGTAAAATTTGCCAGATTGCTGCTGAGATCTGGCATGCTAATAGAGCTCATCAAATCTTCACATGTTGGCTGTTTCATTAGCACTTTATTTTGTTCTGTAGGAGCAGCTTACGGTGGCTTCAAATAGCTAGTAATGACAGAAATATGTGTTGATCTAATCCATGAAAATTTTACATTGGATTGTATGTGCCTGTTAATATTGTATAGCTTTAGGATACTCAATAAAAAAAAATGGCTATTTATTTTACTGGATATCTTCTGCTTTAACCATTGAATGTAAATATGCTGGGCAACTAGCATGTACTACATGCATGCGGAGGGCCTTATGTTTGGGGCAGAGCAGTTTCTCACTAAACTGATTTTGGGACTAAGATGAATGGAGCTGCTTCAGGAATCCCATACTTCGTTATAGGAGATGCAACTAGCTAGCTGGCTCGGAACAAATATTTACATCTGTACCTGGGCTAGAGGAATTAAAAAGCATGCAGAAGGTATGGGATCTTGTGACAAACCATTAGGGCCAGATTTCACTCTGTAACTCTACTGACTTCAGTGGAGTTGTCAACTTACATCAGGGATATACTTAGCCCCTAGATTTCACAGGCCTATGCTGGGAAACCTGGAGAGGCAGTATTGTAGACAGCCAGTGGAAAGAGAGTGTGCATCCTTCCAGTCCAGCATGAAATTACAGCCATACCTTCCTCCCTATGTGAAAGTGAAAAATACTCTGCCCTAAGTTATAACACCTTAGATAGATAGGCATTAATGACCAAACAATTCTTAGATTTCATTACTTTCAGAACTTCAGTTGTAAATAAGGGAAAGGGACTGAAATGTTTCATAAAATCTGCCTATACTTTTCAACCAGATTATTTACTGACTAATGTGTTGTGTTCTAAAATATCAGGTATAAGTAATGTGGACAGGTGAAATTGTACCTGGGAAGAAATAATGATGCTAATAAAATATAAAGACTATCCACCTCCTGGGGTTTTTAGACAATGGTGTCAACTTCAGCTGTTGTGAATGCTGACATACTGTGAGAGGGGGGTTGAAGAGTTTAAATCACAGGTTCCAATCCCTTTCTTGCCAGGGTAAAACTCCAGGCTGGATCCCAGTCATAACTTCCTTGGAAACTACAAAGTCTCTCCCTTCAGTTCTGGATAAAAGTCTAATCTAAAAGTTTGAAGTCAGGAATGCAATTTTCTGGTTAAATGAAATCATATCTATATTTTCCAGAGTCACAGTTGAAAGACAATCCTGCCTTTTCTATGCTGAATGATTCAGATGATGATGTGATTTATGGGTAAGTAACACAATTGTGAAAAATCTGTTGGTGATTCAGTGGGTGTGGAGTTGCTGTATTTAATGTAAAAAGTTTTCAGACCTGCTGTGTGGTTCTTAGTGAAAATCCAAACAGACTGACTACAGAATGGAGGACAACTGTAGCTTGAGTCTTCTATTTTGGGTCACTTTACTCCAAAATATGATTGTAATGAGATTTCATACTATCTTGGCTTCTTTTTTTCCTGTTTAAAAAAGGACTGCCATGACAGATACTAAAAGGTACATTCCCGACTTGTAGGTGTGAGGACAATGGCAGGCTGCAGTGAGAGGGGAGTATATGGACGGCGGGTTTTGGGAAGAGAATATGCTGGCAGAAGGGAACAGATGGGGAATGAGTGCTGGAGTCAGGTTGGCAGGATGCAGGTTGCAGTAGGAGGGAATAAGTAGAGAGCTAGGCCATACTTAAAATGGCCACTGCCGTAGGGCAGGACAATTCCTATTTTAGGTATCCAATATTCATTAAAAATATTAATAATCAAATGCAATTGCCTAAGTTCAGATTCTGAACTCGACAGTAGTATTAGTATTTACATAGCGTCTAGAGGCCCAGGCAGGGTCCCGTTGGTGCTGGACAAACACACAGTAAAAAACAATTCCTACCCTTGAGGGCTTACAGACTTTGTAAAAAAAAAAACAAAAACAAAAAAAAACAAAAACAACCAAACAACAAAAGCCACACAACAGGTGAAAGAGTGAGGACATGGTAACATGTTTAGCATAGATTAGTTATGTGCAGTTTGTAGTGATAGCTTTTTTGTCTTTGCTTGTGTGTGTATTTAGTTTTGATCAGTAGCAGCTTGCCTCCTGATTAGCTGTTGTGAGCAGTCCCATAGGTGTCACAGTAAAGACAAGTCTACACTTACAGTGGCATGTAAAGTAACACATTGCACACCTGGCTAGCACAGGTATAAGTAGCTGTTTAGATGGTGAGATGTGGCTTATGCAAGTAGAATGCTATACATGCCTGAACCCCTAGCGGGTATGTACCCTAAACGGCTCTCTACATGCCCAAGCAGTGCCTTCCACATCTCCACTTCTATTTTTAGCAGTGGCCCACTGCCTCCCTGCACTACGCACTGCACTGAAAAGTGTGGACGAAGCCTGTGGCATGTAGCTCCATGGGTCGTGCCTGTATTCTACACGCTGCCGCAAGTGTAGACAAGGCATAGAAGCAAACCTTGAGGAAGAATTTGGAGACTAGGATTGTGTATTGTTCACGTCTCTTAACTGAAATGCATTCTTTTGGATTAGTGAATCCTAGTGAATGATGATGTACTTGTATCAGTTATGAATTGACGGCCCAAATTATTGTAGAACTGGCTTTTTTCTGTTTACATGAAACTAAGTAGTTGGCCATTGTGTTCAGGATGTTTACAAATATCTGTTTGTTAACAGGAGTGACTATGAAGAAATGCCACTTCAGAACGGTCAAGCCATTAGAGCCAAGTACAAGGAAGAATCAGACAGTGATTGAGTTCATGTGGAGGAGACTTGCTTATGAGAATGAAAGTGATCTTGAGGTTTTTCCTAGATGACCACTTCTTTGGCTTTCTTATGAGTCTGCTTTCTACTGAACACTATCTCCCAAGGAAGGACTTCCTGTTTATTTCTGTTTACAAAACTGAAGGAAAAATGGAAATGCTTGAAAAGATTGTGGTGGGGGCTTCTAAGAAACCAAATTCTCTCTTTACACTAGGTTTAGAAAATGTCACATACAGGATTTCTGTGGAGAACAGATTGCTAAAACAATGAGGCTTTCAGAGTCTGGTTCCAACTAAGAGGGTCACTGAGTATATGCTGATTTAAAATTGCTTCCTTGCTGTTTGTTTGTAGAGGATTATGTACAGCACATCATCTTCACTCCTGATGCAGCTTGTGTTAGCTATTGTGTACAGTGTCCACTGGTGATAAAGTGCCTCTCTTTCTTCTTCCCTTCCTCACCCTACCCACCTGAGTTGGACGTGCGAAATGGCAGGTATTTCCATTGATTTCTGAGAAAGCACAAACTTTATTGCTCCTGCTTCAAGGGGGAAGCATTCACAGTTCAGTGGTCAGCTCTGTAATTGATTGGAGTTCATAAAATGGAAGTTTTTCAAATATCTACAGTTATGAATATGAGACAAGTACAAATATTCAAGTTCTGTTGAGGCCTAAATTTATAAACAGAATAATATATTATAATCAGTAGTGCAAAATAATTTGTAAGGGTTTCTCTTAGAATGAGCAAAACAAAATAAGACAAAAATAAGTTAAAACGTCAAGTTTAAATATTTTAAACTGTTGCAAACCTTGGTTTGGAAATCCATCAGTGTGTTGGGGGCGGAGGAGGGAGAAAATGGTTACATTTCCTACGAAGTGTACAATATACAACTTAATATTTTTAACAGACACCTTCTTTTAATTGCTAGATCCTTTCCTAAATTAGGATTTTTCATGCAGTCTTTTCATAGCTGTTAAAAAGAAAAGAGTTTATATTATAAGAACAATCACTTTTGATGACATGTTGAACAAATGTACAAAAGTGTGTTCTTCAGCATGTTCTGTAGATAGCTCAACCTCTTCATCTTTAGAAACCCCTAAATAGCTATACTTAAAATGCCTGCTACTTACAAGTATCTTTTTGACTGTACCTTTTCAGGCTATGTTAGAACAGTGTGCTACAGAACTTCAGAATATTTACTGGAATATTGCTGCTCATGATATTTAAATATGTGTTTCAGTTTCCCTACCATGGTATCCCTTTGTTTTTAAAAGGGAGGCTGTCAATTTCTATTAATTTTTTTTTTTAAAAGTTTAGCATTTTCAGGTATGCCACCTATCCCTGAGTCTTTCTGTGGGTTTTCCTGTGGTTTCACAATCACCATTTTTTTTTTTTTACTGTTTCTCTTCCCTGTTGCTAAATGAAATACCCACACAAACAAATGGGGAAATTGACAACATATACAGAACAAAGAGTGATTTTGATCTTTTTGCAAAGACCTGTCTACGCTAGGGAATTGAACTAGTTTAATCATAAATGTTCTCTGTGTTCACACTGAACATGCTGAATTGCATTGGGAACCATTGCAGGTTTGTCTTGCATTCACATTAAAACTGTCCTAAACCACTTCATCTGCAATAACCTCTGGGTATCTGTTTCATGTTCAGGAGCAATGCATTCTGGGAGACTTGAGCAGGGTGCTATGGAAGGACTAGTTGAACTACTACAGCTAGTGTGTATTCTTAATGGCATTTTAAATGGTTCTGACAAAATTAGCATTTAGTTCAGCTGAAAGCAAGTGGAATACAAAATATATTTAGCATGCTTGTGTAAACCATTTTGTGGCTATGAAATTTAACAAACATACTAGGAAGTTGAAATGATACCTAGCACAGCAAATGTCTCTAGTGTAGACCAAAGCCAAGAGAAGGCCTACTCCTGTCATGTGCACAAAGTAAAGAAATAGAACAAATAGTTTTTTTCCCTTAGCATGGTAGGTGTTACTTGTAACAATATGTAGAAAAATTCTGACAGGGTTAAATTGTCTTTGTAAACTGCAGTAGTTGTTGCACCTTTAACAACTCCTTTTAGCTAACAGACTTTTTTTTAATATAAGGTTGTGTTTTAGATGCTTTTTTAATCCAATGCAAAAACAGACTGGCTTCTCTCTTTCTTAAATAAGAAAGCAAAATTAATCCAGGGCTTGCTTGTACTTGAGTTTGACTTTGTAAAGTCAAGCTCAAGATCCAGTCACTGACATTCCCTGTGCACCTAAAATTTCCATGGACTTTCATGGGAGTCGGGGGTGGGAGGCAGCGACACAAGGATCAGGCCTTTATGTTTATGCAGATTTTTACTTTTGTGCATTCAAAGCTTTTTGGCACTTTAATACTATTTTATTCCTGTTGTAAAAGTCATTCTTTTGATTTGCTAAAATATTTTTCCATGTAGGATATTTGAGTTTTACTAATGCTGCTTACTATAATCCAGAATGCTTGTGATACAGTATATTAAGTCTGACTATAAAATATGGTTTTGGATTCCATTAACTAAAGAAAACATTTTTTTAAAAATTCAACTTCAAGAAATCATGGTATTGAGAATGAAAAATTTTCCTAGGCTGTTTTTTCCCCTTTATTATTCTTTTTTGTTATTACATTGCTCGTTAGAGGAACAAAAATAAGAATAGGATGGGGAAATGTGCACTTTAAAAAACATTTATTTTGTTCATGAATTCTTTTGTAGAAATCCTGCATTGAACTGTCTTTCCCCATGCATAGAGCCCTGTGCAGACACAAAATTTGTATCCACATCCAATCTGCAAAAATGATCTGTGGATATCCGCACCCAGGGATATAAAGCAGATATCCACAGATTTGCAGGGCTTTAGAAATAAAATTTGGATCCTCATCCATCCATGATCTTAAAAAAAAAAAATCACCCGCAGATATAGATATCTGCGGATTTGCTGGGCTCTACTCATGCATATTGTATTTTATACTCAAAACAATGTAACTTAGCAAGTTTGGCTAAAGCAGCACAGCATTAAATTCACTACTTAACTAGTAAATAGGCAGAAGTAGTAAGGCTGGCTGGAGAATAGTCTCCCTAGCAAGAGATCACATATTTCATGCCTTGTGGCGATGAATATTGAAAACTGCACAGATGCACAATTTGGAACCAAAGATTATTCTGAGGAATTCTCTTGTGGCAACAAGATGGATTGTAAATATTTTGTGGGGAGTTAAATTCATGTGTCTCTGCACAGTGTGTTGTGCTATTATGACCCAAGGATTAAATGAAAGGGTACCTACGTAAGAAATTCACTTGGCTAGCTGCGTGTTTTCCATATGGCCAGTGGGAAAAGTCAATGAGAGAAGTACATTTTGATCATTACCTGTTAGGTTCACTCCCTCTGGGGCACCTGGCATTGACCACTGGCGGTAGACCGGATACTGGGCTGGATGGACCTTTGGTCTGACCCAGTATGGCTGTTTTTATTTTGTAAATCTGAATTTTTTTCTTCCCAAAGAACCAGTTAGGTCAAAGTGCACTTGTGCTGGGCTGTTAAAACACAACTAGTAAAAACATTGGGGTGGGTTTTTAAACCCCCCCCCACACACACACACACTTCAGGCTTTCATGTAATTATTCTAGATTAAACCTTTTCAAGAATGATGATTAGATTGGAACATAGCAAAATGAGTAATGTATACAAAATACATCCACAATGTATTGGCTTACGGCAAAAATGAGATGCTTCCTCTTTTACAACATATAGGGTTTTTTACTTTCAAAAATCCTTCTGGTGCATTGTGTAGAAGCCAAATATCACTGGCCCTGGTGTTACCTACTCAATTTAGGGCACCCTGCATATACTCTCTGGAGGGCTCAGGGTGTAAGGTATAAGGATAGGTATCCTTACCCATGGGCCTCAGGAAGAAATCTGGTCAATTTTAAGTACCCACCCTTTCCCTCGGGGTTCAGGGCTTTACGGAACCTTTTCCCAGTGAAAGAGCCTTACACAGTTGTGCTTTAAACATCTATTAGCAACACACCCAGAATCCATATACCAAGGAAATCTCTTATGCTCACCACTCCCAATATACAGACAAATTTCACCCAATGACCAGTTAGGATTCATTCATCTGGGAGTTCCCTGCGATGCCTCTGCACATCATGGTTGTACAGAGGGGTCAGAATTCCAGCAGCTTGATGAACTGAGGTCTGGAAATGGTTCCCAAAGAGCATTGTTTGTCATTTACATTATATAGGTAAAACTAGCTCCCTCCTTCAAATATACTAAAACTATCACATTATCCCACACACTCCTAAATAACAAACATTTTAACCAATTATGCACTGACATTCATTTGTCCTTCTTGATGCCCAAGTTCTTTACATTTTAACTTTCATGCCCAAATTGTGATCTTCTCTATTTGTGCAGATGGTCAGAGCTTATTTTACCATTTGTTGAGTCTCTTTCTGTATCCTCCCTAATTTCCCAGCAACGTTACAACTTGGTTGTAACCAAGTGGTTATAACTGTTAGGGACACTCCTGAGGTGGGGGTGCTTTCGCAGCAGCAGAACATTCCTTTTTTTCAAGTTTAGTGGTGAACTTCCTGAGTTTCACCCAATGCTGGTTTAATATGTGGGGGTGGGGGTGTTGATCAGGTCTCGGGCCTACACTGGTGATTCACGTATTGTTAGCTCCTGAACTCTCATGCACATTTTTGCTGTTGTATTGGCTTTAAGACATCATCAGTGTTAAGGCTGGCTGGGAAACTAATATCTTGTACTCTTAAGGCCAAGAAGGGGAAGTATAACCCAGAGGAATACATTAGGGAAGAGAAATCTTTGCTACCTTTGGTTAAGAATGAAAATCCCGTTTAACAGAGAGCATGAACTGCTTTGGGAAGATTGTTTTGAAATGAAAGGATTCTGGACTTGATCGCTTTCTTTAAGCCAAAAGGCAATTATTGTAATGAGAATTAGAAGCCTGCTTGTTCCCTTTTTGCCGTATGTTCTGAACATGCCAGTAACTGCCATACACTACCCAAAACCCTCATGCTATTGTAAAACTTAATTTTTTAAAGTTTGTAAATATATGTAAAATGAAGTAAAACTATGGTATGCCAAAATGGTATAGAATGTGTAAGATAAACATTGTTAATGAGAAGCTGTAAATATGGTGCTGCTTTGGGAAGGTATGCATGGGATGCATTAGTATTGTGTTTTGGGGAAACTTGTTAATAAATCATCTATTTATACTGGAAATCTTTCTGGTATAGAATACAAAGCAAAACTGATTGTTTTCCTTCAGCAAAAACTGGGTGCTGATACATGGAAGACTTTGTGTATTAAATATGTTAATAAATAGTTTTCATACTATATCTTTACACCTGCATTTGGGTTTCATTTTCCTTTCATTAGGGGATGATAACCTAGCACTATTTTTCTTTACAGGTGCAAGAGACTGCCTGGTATGCATACATACAACTGATACTGTCCTAGCAGTGGAAGAGTTTAAATACTTCTATTGCTGATGGTTACCAGTGTAGACAGGGAGAGATTCTTTTTGACTTCCTAGGATTGGAGATGGTTTATTATTTGTGCAGTTAGGAAAACAAACAAGCTAAGCAGTGCTCACCTGGGGTTTTCTAGTGAGCTGTTTCATGTGGTATGTAGCTGCTTTGACATTTTTTGCAGAACTTAAGCAATCACTTTGATTCCTAACCATTAAGATTGCAAAGACAACTTTACAAACATGAGCAAGGTCCTCTGAGTATGCAGAGACAAACTGGGGAGGGGCTAGCTTTTGTCCATCTCAATGTTAACCCTAGAACCTAATGGCAAGTATTTCAATGTACTTTATTTTAGAAATATCCAGCTAATGTGAAAGAGAGTGTATTACTAGCATCTCATCAAATGCCTTCTGGTCCCTACGGGTCAGGAAAAATACACTCTTAACTACCTCAGCCCCATGTCAGCTATAGCATGTAGAGAGAAGCCTGGTAGCATGCCTGCGGGTTCTGGGTTTGGAGCTGTTTTTTGGCTACTGTGACAGGCATTACTCGGGTTCTGGGTTTGGAGCTGTTTTTTGGCTACTGTGACAGGCATTACTCGGGTTCTGGGTTTGGAGCTGTTTTTTGGCTACTGTGACAGGCATTACTCAGCTGCTGGGCTAGACTACATTCCGATTAGATACTGCTGCTTGGGCTAACCTGGTCTAGGCCTCAGTCAAGATCACTAAAGAGCTCCCAGGCTGGACTGTTAAAACAACCAGGTGTGAAACCCTAAATTGATCAGAAGTTCAAGGGCAAACTCCAGGCATACTAATAGCCTTAAATAGTCAGATAAACCAGCCTATCCAAGGACTGTCTTGCCACTTAGGCGAGTATCTGTGTGATAGATGGCCCTTGAGAAACAGCAAGACTCAGCAATATTCCAGGTACTTCTAGTCCCCAAGGACCAGTCACTTACCTCAGATCAATTGCACCTCAAAGCTCGCACCAAGGACAATGCTTGAATACAATTTTATTCCAGAGGAAAAAGGAAACTAGAGTTATTTACAAGGTTAAAGCAAGCAAATATAGGCCAGGTCTATGAACAGACTTACAGCGATGATTACATTGCCCAGGGGTGTGAAAACTCCATACCCCTGTGTGATACAGTCAAACTGACCTAACCCCTGATGTGGACAGTGATCTATGGTAGTAGGAGGGCTTCAGGTGACATAGCATAGTTAATCCACCCCTGCACAAGGCAGTAGCTGACAGGAGCAGCTCTCCTATCAGCATAGCGCTGTCTCCACTGAAGCACTATAGTGGCACTGGTGCAGCAGTTTAGGTGTTCAGCTGCCTGTAGCTACATGAATAAGGGAGTCAAGTCTTTTTGTTTTATAAAAAGATAATAGAACAAGCTTATTCTAGAAGCCTCTATTTGTCCTTTAAAGCTAACCTAAGCTGCTGGGAATCTCTTTAACATATGCAGCAGCTCAAGCATTTGATAAAATTTTAAGTGTTTGGTTCATTTGTGGGTTAATATTGATAGGTTAGGTATTTAGTCCAGACAGATTCCAGCTATGTATTTCACCCTTCAGTTGAGATGGGGGCACTGATGCCAAGATGAACTCAGGATCTTAGACAAAGCAGGGGAAGTAATTGGTTTGTTGGATCAGCTTGTGTTAATGGAATAGACAAGCTTTTGAGCTCTTCAACACTATAATTCAATGTTTAACTCAGGGTAGGCAAACTTGTTGGCTCAAGGGCCACATAGGGGTTGCAAAACAGTATAGAGGGCTGGGTAGGGAAAGCTGTGCCTCCCTAAACAGCCTAGCCCCTGCCCCCTCTCAGAGCCCTCAACCTATCCAACTCCCCCATTCCTTGTCCTGACCGCCCCCTCCTGGGACCCCATCCCCTGACAGACTCCCATGCCTATCCACCCCCCCCCCCACCCCACTCCACACCTCTGCCCCATGACAGGCCCCCTGGGACTCCCACACCTATCCAACCTATCCAACCTACCCATCCCCCACACCCTGTTCCCTGTCTGCCCCTTATCCAACCATGCCACTCAGAGCAGTGGAACTGGCTTATTAAAAAGCCTGGGAGGTGGGTAGGTGCAAGCTGTGCTCCTGCCCAACAGCATGGCTGTGGGGAAGGGGCCAGCAGCTAGCCTCCCCAGCCAGGAGCTCAGGGGTTGGGCAGGATGGTCCCAGGGGCCAGATGTGGCCTATAGTTTGCCCACCTCTGATTTAACTAGTTGATCAACACATACCCCTATATATCTGCATAGACACTGTGACTTGTTAGGGACAGCATACTGCACCAAAAAACCATCAGCAGCACTTAGAGAAAGTGAAAATTATAGCTGTCCCTCATACCAATCTGCAAAAGCAATAGAGGCATAAAGAGCCAAATCATTCCACTAGCAGCTGGCTTTATAGCCCTCTTCAGCCTCCTGTTTTGAAGGATACTAACCAAGCAGAAAATACAACAATTTCAATCCTCTTTATACACTGCACTGGTGGTTTAGGGCCTGACTGCAAACCTGTAACCATTTAAATAATTTTGCAGAAGCAGTTCATTAGGAGGTTGAAACCAGCACAGGCCTGCATGTTTCTGGTTGTGCTGTGGAAGTTGCTTTTATAGATATGTAGGTCATTTTTATTAGATATAAAGTGTTCATAATACATCAATACAGATGCCCTATGACATTTGAGGACACAAGTGATAACTAGAGCACATTTCTGCAAGTGAACTAATGGTTAAACATCTGATTACTATTTTAGAAGGCAAGATTAACATTTTGAAGAATAGTATAGGATATACATTTCTTTTGGTTTGTGTGTATCCAGTTTTTTCCACTGGGAAATAAGTTTCACACACAGAAAAACAAAAAAAAACAAAACCATGTACAACCCCAGGTCCCACAAACATTCAGAAGGGACGTAGCAGTCCCCTTTATTTCTTTTAAGCTTGTTGACTTTGAAAACATCTACCTTAACTATAAGAGTTGTAGAGAGAACCAGAGAAACTATAATTCCACTTATCTGCATGTTTCGTCTGAAAAATTCTAGTTATCCAAATCCCTGTGTCCCCCATATAACTCAATGTTAGTTAATAGCACTTCAATTTAACCCAAGTTTCAGATGTCTGCTAGGCCATTTGGATGAGACAGGACTGGACCATAGTAGATGCCTCAGATCTTCTTGAGCCCTCCTGTTTAACACAAATGGTGCAGAACGTGGTCACTGAATTACTATATCAAAGAAATGCATTCTTGGGACCAGTGTTCAATGCAGCAGAGAGAAGATCAGATAATCTTTTTAGACTGTGCCTTTGTTCACTTAGTCTTTACCATGGTGGCATTTCAAGCATGTTGTCTCAAATAAGATTTTTGCAATTCTGCATACACTTCAGCATAGGCAGATTGTCTACATCAGAGATTAAGTATGACATACACCTTGAAAACAAATAGTTATTGAAAAGAATGAAAAGTTATTCCCTTCAACTTCCCCTACCAAAAAAACCCAAAAAACAGTTGAATTCAATAGAAGAGTCACACAAAGTTATGAACTTCAATAATTTAATGCTAACCAAAAAGTACAAAGTGTGAAAATTCTTATTTAAATTAGTTTCAGAGAATAAAGCTAAAGAAACCTTTACATTGCAGCAGGTTTCAGGGTTTTTTTGTTTTTTTTTATTAGCACCTTGAGAAGCCCTTGAAATGTTAAGACAGCCTAGCAACACTGGTGCAATAAAGATCAAATGTGTAGTCCTTGTAACAGCATATGACTAGTGTTTTCACATTTCTACATTTGAAAGAACTACATAAAAAAAAGTACATTAAAACAAAAAAGTGTATTCAGTTTGAACAGATTATGAAATGGAAGTGCTGAAGAAGAGACTGCGTAGAAGGCTGAGCAGTTCCAAGGCAATTATATTGCAAGTCCAAAGACACTGATAATACAGTACATAGTCTTATTCTCCCATCTCACAGTGCAGTTTCCTACAGCAGAAGAGAAAGTATTTAAAACCAAGAAGTTATGCATGCTTCCCCATATCATGATCAGGCATCTATATTAAAAATAGAATTTGAAAGTTTCACTTTTTAATCAAGAAAGAGTGAAGCTGTCTCAGTAGTTAAGCTGTGCATTTTTTTAAAAAAAAAAAAATCAGCTGCTAACTTCACATGTATCAAAATAAATTTATAAGCCTCCTGCTTTGGAGACTTTTGCCCCTCCTTTCCCCCAAAGGCAGTTTAATCCGTACCACGCTGCTCTAAAACAGTAGTTTAAGATTATCTCAGATAAGACTGACAAAGGCAACAGAATCTTGAAAATAAAAACAAGTTCTAGCATGAGAATATTTATGAAAAGTTGCTATTTTTAAGAAAGAAAATTAAGTCGCTTCTGTACCATCACAGGTGTTATCCCAGAAACAAGAGCTTGCTGTGTGAAGGCCAGCACCATTTTTTTGCATAATCACACAGGTCACTGTTAACACACAAAGGAAGCTTCCATTAGAGAACCAAATTGACTATTATCATCATCATCAACACAGCTTACATCAGTGCCTAGTTTTAGCATTAAACTAGCATTTGTGTTATCAGTCCCCTATGTCTATGAACTCAAATTCACTACATACAATATCCACATGAATGCAATTTACTGTAAAAACTTCCTGGCAAAAAGATGCAGACCCTTACATGTCAAATGGTACAACATAATAAAGCACTAAAAAACAAAGCAAGAAAAAGCTAAGGTGCTAACACGGACACTTCAAAGGTGTCCCAAAAAAGTCAGCCCTGGCCATCATCTACATAAAACCCCCAAACAGCTCAAGACAGACAAAGATCTTTGGGACAGGGAAAGGCTTTTCCCCCCCGATTTGTACAGTACCTAGCACAATGGGGTCATGGTCCAGGACTGGGACTCATAGGCACTATGGTAATACAAATAAATAAGCCTATAACCTGTAATAGGAAGGATGGTCTTGTGGTTAAGGCAGTGAAATGTGACAAGAGATGGGGATTCTTCCCCCATTCTGCCACATACTTCCTGTGGAATGCTGGGCAAGTCACTTAATCTATGTTTCACTCCTCCCAGCCCCCCTCCTGAAAGGGGAACAATATTCCTACTTCTTCTTGGGGGCAAAGGCAGCAAAATCAACAGCATGCAAGATACTAGTGCCAGACTGTTTAATCTTCCACAGACTGATGCTAAATACTTAACAAGTAAATAAAGCTTATTTTATAGTTTGACTGTATATTCATAGTTTATAACTAAAATATAGTTACTAGTTTAGGAGTAAAGTTTTTATGAAAAGTTTTGCATTCATCTTTAAATAAATCTCACTAATAGACTGCTTACATTTCAGTCTTCTGGTATAGTCAATAAAGCCAATATAGCAGCACAAACTTACCAATATACTTGAAAGGTTTTCCCAGCTTTGTAAGTTGACTTAAAGTTTGTTCTACCACACTTGTAGTCCACTGGTTCACTTTGCTGTGTTGATAGGCATTGCCACCTATTGCACTTTCTATAGCCTAAAAGTGACAAGCAGAAATATATCTGTTGCCACTGTCCAGCTTAGACCTCTAATTTTAACTAAGTGCTTCATGTTTTTAACACATTGGAATTCAGTTTATGGAGAACCCCAAGTTAACTAGCACCGAAGATGCCAGAGTCTGTAGCAGTGGTATACATTAGAAATACTTTTGCCACATACCTACTATTTAAGAACAAAGCACTCCAAATGATTTGCTCTTTGTTAGCATGATGATGTCAATGGTTTTACCTTAGCCTTTGATTTTAATTTGTATTCCTGCTTTTCTCAAACCCCTAATGCAGAATCCCAAATATGCATTATGAACTACAAGTGTTACTTGCATTTGCAACAGAACTACAGTGACTGGAAACATTTGGAATCACAAGCATAGATATTCACACATACATGTTTGGTACTGCTGTATGACTGTGCAGAGAGCTGGGTCTGAAAGTAGAATTTAAACTGTGCTTAAACTTTGAAGTAGTCTTGATCAGAAGTAACAGGATTTAAAAAAAAATTCTTGCTATTGGTGTAGTAAAATAAGACAGACCACGTGACTGAAGATTATTTAAGAAAAGCAAGTATGAAGAAATTCTACTACTTATAGGTACTGATTCTCACTTGTACCCAATGGTGTACATTTTCAAAGTAAGGAGGCACACACTTTTTATGGCTGAAATGGGTATTTTTAGGTCATGCACTTTTCTTACAGAAGCTTTAGTTTGCTTCCTTAAAAAAATAAAAACAAAGAACTAATTCACTTAGTGTGTAGGAAAAAAATATACAGTATATGAAAGGGGCCTTCCAAAATTTGTAAGAGACATGTTAAATGGGCACAATTCATTGACAGTAACTCCACTTAATTAGGACTACATTAATCTGTAACTTTGTTTTATTGTACAGTAACCAAATAAACTCTCCAATGTGTCATAATCCCATCTACTTGCCATTTCATTGAATTTCTACAACAGGAAAGGTGGTTGCCACAAACAAACGCCTCTGAAGATTTGTAGACAAGATGCACGTTTCTTAGCAACTTGCAACTACAGGGCATTTATCTCAAATACACTTTAAAGTGTCTAAATCAAATATGTAGCTCATACATTATCTCTGAGGAAAAAAATCCTGAAAGGTGAGACATTCAAGTGAAATTTCTGTTTGTGCAGAGGGCCTGTGCAAAGCTCTTTATGCTAAGAGTTTTAAATGGAGCTTACGCCCTTCTGCGCAAGTTTCACTTTATTCATGTAATTTCCACCATCTAGGAATTAATATGAGGAAAGGCAGGTTCACACTAGAAGAGGAACATACTCTAAATATCAAATATATTTTAAGTTCATAACAATACTTAAATAGATTTTTCAAACAGACTATTATTAACTGGTATCAGTCTTAATAGAATACTGAATAACCTATGTAATATCTATTTCTAATACTAATCAATGTATTGGTTGGAAGATTTTTTTGTACACAAAGAAACTATTGAGAGAAAATAACACAAATATAGGGCATACAAGGTTACATTTTCACATGACAAGACGACATTTGGTAACTTCTTACCTCTTTAACGATGTTACTCACTTCATCAATAACAAAAGAAGTCTACAGAAAAATTCAGAGGTAGAATTTTAAATAAATTAATACTTTTAAATGTTTCAGAGCCAGTTTCTAGTTGCGAGTACAAGTTTCACTAGTGGAAATTTAGCTAGTAAGTACATTTTTTAGGATAATTTAGACGGTTAGTCTGTCAGACATAAATCAACTTTCTCATTTACATTTAATTAGGCTTCTCACTGGATTGAATCAGTACTTTGCCTACTCATTGCTAATAAAATATTTCTTATCACTTGGATTAGCATGGAATTAAGTAAGATTTTAACTGACTTATTTCATTTTTACAATAAAATGCAGCATATTAGTTCTATTTTGAGCAGTTCCATTCTTTTTGGAGGACAGTGGCATGATACTAACTATGCCTATACAATGCAACAATCAAGACTTTCAACAAGCCAGGAAAAGGGAGTTATGATTTCTTGAGTAACTCAGTCCTTGAGTACATATACTCAAATCTAAGACTACAATTTACAGTTAGACACAAAGGTTAAAAGCAGACAGCACAGATGCAACCTTACGGGGAGGGGGACGTGTCCATCCCCATTCCACCTTTACTATTCTGTTGAAGTTCCCTTTCATGTAGGTAGCTGTCTCCTGGCTCCCCACAACTTTTTTAAACGTTTGCAGTTCTGCTTGGAAGTCCAGGTTGTTTGTATCGTGGTAGTATCAAGGCTCCTATTAGGGCACAAGTAATGCTAGACTCTGTATACACATGAAATAACCTCTGCTCCAAACAGCTTACAATCTGATGTGACTACTGATGGAGAAAACATGAAAAATTGGAATGAAGATACTTAGGGTAATAGTAAAATGACTGAGCTTGGTAAAATTGAAGTTTTGCCTGAGAAAGAACATCAAGATCAAGTTTGCTGAGTGGGTGCAGAACAGGAAAGTGACACGGTCAAACTGGCCATGTGTGTATATGCGCAACTGGATAATGTGTTTCTCCTTGATAAAATGGAACTGTAAGTGTCTTTATTCCTTACTTGTTACAGTATTGTTTTATTCCACCTGACCCTTGCAAAATATCTTTAGAGACCAAAGAGCCTGTAGTCAACCCTTGACATGAGATTATGTTTTATGAATGAAAATGGATCAGTTCCTCTGTCCTGAATAATTAATAAAAACAGGGGAGGGGAAGAAAAGGGGGAATGGTGGCAATGTAATCTTCATTAAAAAATAAGAAAGCCAGCTTTCTGGTTGATGGATTCTGTTAATGTGGGGTCCCAACAGAAAACTGCTAAATTTGTACCTTTGTGTATGTGTAATGAAACTAAGTTACTTCTGCTGTAGAATCCATAATTTTGACCTTCTTGACTTGTACATTTAGATTCTCAGTCTTATCATTAACGCTTTCATACTGGACTTCCTTTGGCATTTGAAAAAAGAAAAGGTTCTAGAATATTTAAACAAACATGACCATTATGTTACAGTCACATTTCCTGATATCGGAGGCTTATAAAATTATATGTTTCTCCCATATGAAATGGTAAAAGGGAAGACAATTGATAGTCTGTGTGTACAAATCTTCACAGAATCAGTACTTCTTAAAAAACAAGTCTTGGTAACAAATACAAAGTTTACTGAACTGGTGGTCTCTTGGACAGCGCTAATGTGTAAACCAAACGATCATTGATTCAGGTATGGTAGTCACAAGTTATAATACAGGTTTCAAAATAGCAGCCGTGTTAGTCTGTATCCGCAAAAACAGGAGTACTTGTGGCACCTTAGAGACTAACTAATTTATTAGAGCAAAAGCTTTCGTGAGCTACAGCTCACTTCATCGGATGCATAGAATGGAACATATAGTAAGATTGTGTGTATGTGTATATATATATATATATATATATATATATATATATATATACACACACACACACACACACACAGTTGGAAGTTACCATACAAACTGTGAGAGGCTAATTAGTTAAGATGAGCTATTATCAGCAGGCGGAAAAAAAAAAAAAAAAAACTTTTGTAGTGATAATCAAGATGGCCCATTTAGACAGCTGACAAGAAGGTGTGAGGATACTTAGCTTAAGGAAATGGATTCAATATGTGTAATGACCCAGCCACTCCCAGTCTCTATTCAAACCCAAGTTAATGGTATCTAGTTTGCATATTAATTCAAGCTCAGCAGGTTCTAGCTGGAGTCTGTTTTTGAAGCTTTTCTGTTGCAAAATTGCCACCCTTAAATCTTTTACCAAGTAGCCAAAGAGGTTGAAGTGTTCTCCTACCAGTTTTTGAGGGTTATGATTCCTAATGTCAGATTTGTGTCCATTTATTCTTTTGCATAGAGACTGTCCGGTTTGGCCAATGTACATGGCAGAGGGGCATTACTGGCACATGATGGCATATCTCACATTAGTAGATGTGCAGATGAACGAGCCCCTGATGGCATGGCTAATGTGATTAGGTCCTATGATGGTGTCACTTGAATACTATGTGGACAGAGCTGGCATCGGGCTCTGGGTTAGTGGTTCTGTTGTGTGGTTGCTGGTGAGTATTTGCTTCAGGTTGGGGGGCTGTCTGTAAGCGAGTACTGGTCTGTCTCCCAAGATCTGTGAGAGTAAGGGATCATTTTTCAGGATAGGTTGTAAATCTTTGATGATTCGCTGGAGAGGTTTTAGTTGGGCACTGAAGGTGACAGCTAGTGGCGTTCTGTTATTTTCTTTGTTGGGCCTGTCCTGTAGTAGGTGACTTCTGGGTATTCTTCTGGCTCTGTCAATCTGTCTTTTCACTTCAACAGGTGGGTATTGTCATTTTAAGAATGCCTGATAGAGATCTTATAGGTGCTTGTCTCTGTCTGAGGGATTGGAGCAAATGCAGTTGTATCTTAGAGCTTGGCTGTAGACAATGGATCACGTGATGTGTCCTGGATGGAAGCTGGAGGCATGTAGGTAAGTATAGCAGGTTTCCGGTATAGAGTGGTGTTTACGTGACCATCGCTTACTAGCACAGTAGTGTCCAGGAAATGGACTTCTTGTGTGGATTGTTCTAGGCTGAGGTTGATGGTGGGATGGAAATTGTTGAAATCATGGTGGAATTACCACACAACAAAAACACTAACCCAGAAACCTATCCTTGCAACAAAGCGTGATGCCAACTCTGTCCACATATTTATTCAAGTGACACCATTTTAGGACCTAATCACATTAGCCATGCCATCAGGGGCTCGTTCACCTGAAATGAAAGAAAATATCTGTGTGCTGCAAAACTGAGGCACAATTACGAGGTTTATCTGGCTTAATTCAGCGTGCCCTTGCTTTTGTGCTCAAGCTTCTATGCTCTGTGACATTGCTGTGCACTTAACGCAATCATGAAGTTCATATAATGACAGGAGTCTATTGTTCAGTAGTTATGTCAGAAAAATGTCTATTACGATATTTCTCTGTCATAGCCTACAAAAGAGTGTTCAAAGAGAAACTTTCAGGACAGAAGAAAATAATATGGGCATAGAAGGAGGCTGAAAGATAAAGGGGTACCCAAGATACAGAGACACAAAAGTGACCTAGGGACAGGGTGTGGGAATATTGCTTCGTGAGATATTTCAATGACCATTCATGTGCAAAGAGTTAAAGCTTGAATTCTATGTTAAGACTTGGATTAATCAAGCTTCATTCACTTGCTTTGTGAGGTTATCAAAACCCCACAGCGGGCACGCGGTTCTGGGAGACGTTATTCCTTGGTGACAGGTTGATGAAGCGGGTTTTAGGCCACGGAAGCTTATGCCCAAATAAATGGGTTAGTTTCTAAGGTGCCACAAGGACGCCAACTTATTAGTCCTTGGATGTGTCGTACTCGCTAATCAAATGGCACCCTGCCCCTGCAAGCAACCGGCAGCGGCGGCAGCAGCACCGCGCGGCCACATGGAGAACACAAAGGCTCGGCTCCCCCTGCCCGGGAGTCACAAGCCCCGAGGAGGGGGGCACTGGGCGTTACGCCCCGGGGCTGCAGCAGCCCCGCCCCCCGCGACACGGGCAAGGCACGAGCCAGGGGAAGCCCGTTTGGAGCTCGGGCACGCTCCGGCCGTTGGGGATTCCGGGAACGCGCGAGGCTCCCCCTGCCCCCGGACGCTTAGCTCGCCCCCTCTCCCGGAGCAGCCCAGGAGCGCGGAGGGTGGGTCTCCTAGCAACACCGCCCGCCCGCCCGCCCCCAACCACCGTGTGTGTCGGGGAAGGGCGGCAGCGATGCGAACAGGGGATCCCTGCGCCCCTAGAAGGCTCCTCGCCGGGATCGCTGCCCGAGCTGTTACCTCCTCCCCCGACTGCAATTCGTCCATCTTTCCTCCGGCCCGGACCGCAGCCGCTCACGCCGCCAGCCTGCAGGAAACACCGCGGCCCCGCCCCCCTGATAACCTCTCCGCCAACCGCGGGCCGCTCGCGCCGCGCCTGCGCACCCACCCCGCCCACTGACGTCCCCGCCGCTCCAACCGCGGCGGCGCAAGGCTCTCAGTTACCTCACACCCTTCTGCGGCTCGGAGCCCTGCTTATAGTGCGCCTGCGCATTCAACCTCATTCTGTTCTCCGACACCTGCCTCCGCCATTCTCGAGTGGCTCCTTTTGCGCCGGCGCATCCGACGCCTCCACCCCCTCCCAGTTTGCAGCTCGTCCTGGTGCCTGCGGAATCGAGCCTGCTCTTTTAGGCGCCTTTCCCCAGCTATAGCAACAGGCAGGGCGGTGCATGCTGGGATACGCTGGTGCCCGGAAAGGCGCCGTTTCCTCCCCACCCCACAGCCTCACCTCGTGACAGCAGTCAGTCAGCGCTTGGCCCCGCCCAACGCCTCCCACGTGACAAGGGGGCGTCGTTGGCGGTTTCCACGGGAACCCGGACCCCCTCCTGAGTTACCCATAGGCCCGGCAGTGGGTGGGCCCAGCTGGGCTGGGTCTGCCAAGGCGTGGCGCGAGCCTCGCCGCCCGCTCCCGGGACCCGTTGGCCATGCGCCCGGGCTGGCCCCGGCCGGCCCGCCCGGCAGCTGGCGCAGCTCCCGCCAGCCGCAGGACTCTGCATTGCCCGGGCCCCGGCTGCAGGAGTGGGGCGGTAATGCGCGGCCTGGCCTGGCCTGGGAGAAACTCTCCCTCCACGGATCTCCGCCAGGGCGGTGCCACGGAGGGGCCAGCTTTTTAGCAATGTGGTCGCCCCTTCTAGTGTGCTCGGAGGTGGCGGGGGGGCTCCTCAGCCGGCGAGCCGGATCCCGGTTCTGTGACTGCTACCCTGGTCCGGAGCCCGGAATAGTAACAGACGGGTGGTAACTTTGCCTTAATGAAAAGTTTTTTTAAAAAATCCAGCGGGCCCTGGTGGCAAGGTTGGTCTTAGTGAGATGCGTTTGGAGTTCTCCCCATTGTGACTTATCCCCAAACACATCTGTGCTGATTGTTCTCTGGTTTACACCCCGTGCAACTTGGCCCTTTGTGTCTGGCCTCAAATCCTGCCAGGGGTGCCCAAGTAGTTTTCCCCCCAGAGGTGGTGTGAGTTTTTATGTTGATAAAGCACATCAGAGGCTTTGGATGGAAGATGCTGAGATATGATGGAATCATAACAGATCCAGAGATGTCAACTCTTGTGATTTCATCTCAAGTCTCCCACATGAGAATCTCAGCTTTCATTTTAAAAAAAAAGGGGGGGTGGGGGAATGTGTCTGGTCTTCATGGCTGTTGAGGAAAGCTTGAAAACATGACCCGAGTGGATCTTACAGGCTCAAAAACCAAAAGACAAAAAGAATCCAACATTTGTCTTAAAAATCATGAAATTAAAAATAACTATCATTATTTTGGGGGACCCGACTCATTTTTTAATGTTTAAGGTTGGATGGCAGGACTGCCAATAAGTCTTTACTCCAATAAAGAACGTCACCGGAGTAAAGACAAAGGTCCCTGTAGTAAAGACGAAGGCCCAAATCCTGCAAATAGTTCCTCATGGGCTTATCTTTATGCACAAGAGCAGTTCTTGTTACCTAAGTGAGACTACTGACATGCTTAAAGTTAAGCACAAGCTATTTGAACCTATTGGGTTAGTAGAGCTATGCAATTAAAGAGTCACACGAGCTGCTTCATTTTGCCATGTGGATGGCAATGCTTTATAGACTTTGTACTGATAATGCCATTTTTCAAGAGATCTAAGAAATAAAAAGAACCCTGTTGTCCTATTTTATATGTTGTGTTTGACCCAGAAATAACTGCTTCTTTAAACTAGAGATGAGCTTGACCTGGAAAAAGAGGCTCAATACCCCCTCCCAGAATCTGAAGAAGTTTGGGTGCAGATACTCCGCCTATCTCTGTAACTGGTTGGACTGGAATCCCCAATCCAGACATCCATGAATTTTTGATTTGCATCTGATTCCAGACTCATTCTTGGTGAGTTAGGTTCTGTAGCATTCATGCAAGGTTCATGCACTTGGCAACATTCAGGGCACACCCGGAGTGTTGTGTAGGAGCAGTGCACACACGGCTCCTCTCAAGGGCATGAACCTTGGAATCTCGCCCAGATGACATGAACTGTGGGAAGCCTCCCAGGACTGGGCTCAAGACCCGAGAGCAAGGAATGCGGTAGATAGAAATTGGTAAATAAGAATGTTAAACAAAGCCAGTGTATTCCTTTTATCTGTTGGAGAATGTAATGCGCGGGGGGGGAGAGAGAATAAAGGAGAGGGTGGAAAGCTGACAGGAGCAGCCCGTTGGCAGACCAGCCTGCTTGCTTGCTTAAAGCTTTGTGCTGTCTTGTATTTGGACCGCAACAAGGTTCATTTCTACTTTTCATAGGTGTTCATTCAGGAAAGTTCATATTGTCTATCTGTCTGTCATGCTTTGTGATCTGCAGCTGACTGGAAAGGAAACCAGGCTATCTTGTTTCCAGTAAAGGGTCTGCTCACTTTACCAGCGTTTTTCAGTCTCTCTGGGGAGGTTGAGGTTTGCAGTTTTTGCAAATCTATTCTTCAGAAAGCAAAATCATTCAGAAGTCTAAGAAAGCATAGCCACTACGCTTCCTGTGGGTGGCTTGGAGGCCGTAAGCACATTTTGATTAATACAGCATTGCATTTTCACACGGTGAAACCTCTTTTTAAAATTTTAAAGAAGCTAATAACTTCCGTTTGATCACTAGTCTCTGCTTTGCTCCCAGGAACAGCAGTGTTTTGGAGCCTGTGGCAGCAGTAGCAACCATCCCCTGAGCCAGGTCCTTGTTGGCTGCCACAGGATCACCCTCTACAGATGTTTTACTCCAATTTTGGCCCTTGCAGGAAGGAAAAGAGTGGGGAGAAAATCAATTTTTTTCAGTAAAGAAGACGTGACCTCCTCAATCTCCAACAGTTCACTTCCACATCTCTTTCTTCTGTGGCAGCTGAAAAGGTAAGGGATATTTTCAATCTGTTTTATCTAACACAGCAAGGAGAAATGGATTTTTTGCTTAAACAATGTTGCTTAGTTTTTAAAGGATTTGTGGAAAGACTTGGAGCTGGAACTTGAACTGGAAGTGATTTGTTGTGAAGTAATCTCTTTTACTAGATAAACTTGGGTAGGATGATATTAATACTACAAGAGACAAGTGCAAGCAAAATATTTCCTTTTACAACACAAAAGACATTGTTATGGGAAAACATTCTATATCTACATGAAAATTAAAATGTTGCAGTCCGATAGTGCAAATTTTTTTTCATAATTCTGCTTGTCAAGTGAGTTCTAATTAATTAATTTGATTGGTATTTGTATGAGAGGCAACTGCCATAAAGTCCATTAGCATTTGTGATTTGCATGTTTTTTTCCAGGAAATAGCATCACTCTGAATTTCTATTATAGATATGCCACGTCTCTCTTTTAAATTAATGGATCTAATAGTCAAATTATCTCAAATCAGGACCTCATTTTCACAGATTATTTTGTATGTATTTGATTCAGTGTCACAACCAAAACCAAAAAATAAATGTGGCTATAGGAATTGGAAATTTTATTCATAGATCTCACAATGAAAATATCTGAGTAATTTAAAATTAAACAAAAATGTTAATATACAATCATATACTATTATCTCATATATCACCACAATATTTAGGTGTTGTTTATTATAAATAATAATAAAGATGATAATAAAATACTTTGCCTTTCATCTGAGGATTTTAATTTAGAAAGACCCCAATTTTTACTCCTACTGAGCTTGTCTGAGTTCAGACTGGTGACCTATTAGCAAAAAGATCTCTGGTTTATTAGCAGTGCCTAGCGGCATCCAGCCCCCAAACAAGTAGTAATTTAAGAGAGAGTCTTTATATATGTTACATGCAAACAAGCAACCTTAAGAGAAGGGTAAAGTTGCAAAGTCAAATACTGAAAGATTAAGAAATGGCAGAAGTAAAGTTACTCATGCAAACTTAATCGTGCCCACTTGTATGTATACATTATGCTATAGCCTGTAATTATGTGAGCATATATTATATTTTCCTGAATGCCTGGTCATCAGCAAAGGTTGTACGCAGAACTTCCAGATCCACACTGCAGTCCTCTTGGGCTAATGGAGTAATGTAGCAGAACTAAGTTGTTATCTTTTAGGTGGACCAGTCCATAGACAGGAACATGATACACCCTTTGTCTGTGACAAAATGGCAACTATATGTGGTAGAGCAGTGGAATACTGGGAATCAGTATTTCTGGCTCTGTTCCTGACTTTGTGATCAGAATGTGGTTTAGTTGTTAGAGTGATGGCTGTGGACCGCATAGCCGAGTTCATAGGGCATGTGCATTCCAAAAAGCATTCTGTGAAAGCGGATGAGACCTAGCTCTATCATATTATAGACATTTGGACCTCCTGGATTCTGGGCTGCTCTAAATTGTGACAGCTTCCCTACTGCTACCAATGTGCTGCTCTCCAGCTCAAAATTGCCAGAGCTCAGAGTGCTCCAAAGATTCCGTCGTCTGAACCCAGCACTGGATGCTGCAAAGGAGAAAGGCATAGAGCTGTGTACATTGGCCCTGTATCATTTCCTCACACAAGTTTAGGAATGCTCCTGGAAAGTCCCCCGGCCTCAAAATTAACAAATCAAACAAACAAAACCATAACCCTATCTTAATCAAAGTGTTTATACCCTAAAAAGTTAGAGGAACCATGAAGTTTATTAGGAACCTTGCTATTGAGTCTACACAGAAGGTGCTCAAGCATTATAATGATGAGGGCAGTATAAAACTCTAAGCTAGCTAGATGGATTTTCCCAGAAGGCATGTAATGAAGGAAGGTATCTGAAGATTTTGTAAGATTTTTTTTTTCCTGTGACTCCTGAGGAACAGTCGTTATTAAAAATATCATTTCTTGATTTCTCCTAAGAATAGGTCTGATGCAGGTAACTTCAGTGATTCAAAAGCTCTTCTCTACTGTTACAAAATTAATCACCTGTTCCATCCAATTTGACCACATCTGCAAAATAATTACAAAATCTGGTGATTGTGAGGCATGAAGCTTTGCCCCCGTAAGGGCACTTTGTTTACCCTCTAAACTCCCTAACTGTGATTCTAAACTAGCTTAGAACATTTATAGAAAATTAGGTATGTAACCCTTCTTCCAGGTGGAGTCGGAAGTTACAGGGCTGGGTGCAATATCTAGGGCAGCGGTTCTCAAACTGTGGTTCGGGACCCCAAAGTGGGTCACGACCTCATTTTAATGGGGTCGCCAGGGCTGGTGTTAGACTTGCTGAGGCCTGGGGCTTCAGCTTGGGCCCTCACGCCCAGAGTGGCAGGACTTGGGCAGGCTCAGGCTTCGGTCCCCCCTCCTGGGGTCATGTATTAATTTTTGTTGTCAGAAGGGGGTCACGGTGCAACAAAGTTTGAGAACTGCTGATCTGGGGGTTCCTTTTTAACAATACAACACAAAACTTGCTCAAGTCCCCACCCAATAACCTAGGAAAAGTACACACCACCTCTTGGGCACCTCTACGAGGCAATACTTCCCCTCCGAGAAGCACAGAGTCTGTGTGTAGATAAGAAACTTTTAATATAAAGGGGGAAAGTAACACAGCATTATCTTGGGAAAATGGCACTAGCAGGATTCATAAGCATAAGACCATGAGCAAAACACCCATCTCTATGCCTTTCTCCTTTGAGCACCATCAACAAAAGTTCCTTTAATGTCCCCCTCCCTCCGTCACACTCCACTTGCAGTTGTTGTCCTTGGTCAGTGGAGACCCAGCGTTCAGAGGTGATTTTGCATGAGTTCATCTTTCACCTTTGTGGGGAGAAGACAGCTTTCTTGTTCCCACAGCCACTTGCTCACTGCTCCACCACACCCTCTGAGATGTCTTGAGGTCCCACCACTTAACACAGCTTTCAGTGCTCAGTTATTTCTGCAGCAGCAGAAGACCCACCACTGCGTCAGTGGGGATCCTGGCCGCAACACACTGATATGGGTTCTGGCAGTGCTACAGCCAGACTCGGGTCAGCTGCCCCCGGGCTACTTCTGGACTCCCCGTCTTGAGGTACATGGATCAGGGTGGTGTCCTCAGGGGGGACCAACACCGTGAGTTCCTCAGGATCCCTGGTGCAGGGCAGGCTCGGCCACTCCTCTGGGTAGCTGGCCTGGGGCAGGCTCAGCCAGCCCTTGAATTTGCCGCAGGTCGCTGGGGCTTCTCAACTGGGAGATAGGCTAGAGGCGTCTGGTTTCCCGAGCGGCTGCTCTCTCAGTGAGCTCTGGGGTCGGGCCTTTATACTTCCTGTGCCACACCTGACCCTCTGGGGGGTGGGCTCAGAGCTCCCGGGCTCTGTCCACTGTGGTGTTTGGAGGGGCTCATCTCTCTCTGGGGTCATGCTGCACAGCTAGACCGAGTGGGTGTGTCCATGCAAACAAGATTGGCTTCAGAAGTCCTATTCCCCTGCTGATCACCAGATGTCAGGGGAGAGCTCATTCAGACCTTGCTTACACATAATTGAACAACAAAAAACAAGAAAATTGCCAGAGCAACAAAGATTGCCTGACTCTGTCTTTTCACGAGTAGGGAAAAATAGTCAAAGTATAACACAATACAGATTTTATAAAAATTTAAAAACCGTGTATATTTAGTCTTAGAAAAAAGAAGACTGGGGGGGACCTGATAACAGTCTTCAAATATGTTAAGAGCTGTTCTAAAGAGGTGATCAATTGTTCTGCATGTCCATTGAAGGTAGGACAAGAAGTAATGGGCTTAGTCAGCAGCAACGGTGATTTAGGTTAGATATTAAGAAAAGCTTTTCAACTATACATATACACTGGAAGAGGCTACCAAGAGAAGTTGTGGAATCTTCATCACAGGAGGTTTTTAAGCACAGATTAGACAAACATCTGTCAGGGATGGTCAAGGTGTTCATAGTACTGTCTCAGCACAGGGGGATGGACTATATAAATTCTTGAAGTCCTACATTTTTATGATTCAAGCCAACCTCCATCCAAGCTGTGTAAAGCTATTGGCTGTGTTGTGGCTTTTAAGCCACAGTCTGTATTTGTGGGGTGGGGTCGCATAGCAGTGGGAGTCACCAGAGGCATTTTGGCTCACTGGGCTAGGTGCAACAGGCACTCCCTCCGTGCTAATTCAGCTTGGCCATGCATCCCTAGCCCTGATCCCTTTTGGGAAATCTGGTGCTACCACTGCACTAGACTCTCCAGAACTTCTCAGAATGCAAGAACTGGGACTGTGGCTGACACCTGCATAGGGGCATGGGGAGGGAAATGATTCTGGGCCCTTTCTTCTCAGTTTGACCCCCAATCAGACCTAGCCATAGTTTGGTTCTGTATGTTTTAAATGTTGCCAGATGTTATAATTTATATCTCAGGAGATCAGAACTGAATGTACAATTGCCCCATTTTTTTTTTTATTTTTACTGTGCACAGAATCTGAGTAGCAGCAGCAAATCCATTGTTGCTGAATGGTGGTATTCTAAGTACTTATTTTGGGCCATCTCCGAATGTCTTTATTCAAGTGTTTGCTGAGGCCCAGATCTACAAAGGTATCTAGCTCCCAACTTGCAGGGAAATCAGTGGAAAAATTAGGAGCCTAAATACCCCTGAGGATCTGGGCCTCCGTCTTTATTCAGGCGAAACTCCCATGTACTTAAACGGGAATTTAGCCAGAATTTGGCCGATTATTATTTTGTATTTGTACAAATACAAATCCTTGAAAATATCACTATTTGTGTACAAATAAACTATTCTGTGAATCTCTAAAAAGGATTCTCTATACTTCCCATTATCAGCTTGTTATGTACTGTTCAGAAATAGCTGCTGTCAAAAAGCTGTTTCACAAAATGGGCCCGAAATCTTTCATTCTGTGTGTGGCATTTTGTAGACCCGGGGGAAAACCATTTTGTTTTTAAGAATATGGAGGGGATGGGAAATAACATAACTATTCATTTATTTATTTGCTAACTGTAGGTGTTGCTCTTATTAGCCATGTATTAATATTAACCCTTTGAGATGGGTTTTGCTTCGTCCCACTGCTAATCACTTCTGTGGAATTTGCTAGTCTCCAAATGACATGCCTCAGAATTTTGCCTTCAGATTTATTGAGGACATTGTAACAATATTAGCTTTTCAAATCAATCCTAGAGAAATAGAAGGCACTGCTCACAGATTCTCTGGGGGCCTGATGCTGTGTGGTGCTGCATGCCTCCTCACTTCAGTGGGAGTTGAGGCCTCTCAGCACCACTTAAGAGGGACTCAGTACCTGGCAGGATCAGACTCCAAAAGAGCAGAGCCTTAAAGAAATGACTGTAGTGAAAGATCAACTTGAGCCGTGGTTGTACATGTCTTTGAAAATGGTCTATGTTGTGAGAATTCATAATTGCTGTGGCTTTCAATGTGTTTTAGTAACTTCCTGTGAAAATGTAATTGGTGAGGAAATAAAATACGATTATTCATATCTTTGCCTCCTCTGTTTCCACCGGAAATTCATGTTATATCTTTTTTTTCTTTAACAGTTTTCTATGTGAAAATCTGTCAGTTTTTTGTCATCAAAGGATTTTATCAAAAGAACGCAAAAGGAGGAGCATATACAAAGCTACTGTCTGGATATAAAAAGCAGCATCTCCTCCTGCCTTCTTTTGCAAAATTAGGTGGATAAAGTTGAGTTAGCCTGACTGCATGGGTGGTGCATGAACTGCCAGCTGGTGGGAGGCTAGTCTCCAGCCCCACCCCTTCCAGCCAAGGCCCTGCCTCTTCCGCACCCCCTCCACCAGAGCCCCCACCACAGCCACCGGCACCCGTCCCAGGCTAGCTCCCCCCCGCAGCCCCGGAGCACCGGGATGGCGATGCGGCCCAAGTCCCTCCCCAGAGGGAGGCTGGACTCCAGCCATGGCAGTGGAGCAGGAAGCAGGAGGGAGGGGCTGGGGGCAGAGCATGAGTGGGGCCACGCCTTGCTGTTTGGGGAGGCACAGTCTCCCCCAGCCTGTGATGGCTGCTGCCCATCCTTGACAGTTTGGATGTAAAACACACATATAAAAAAATAAAATAGCTGTAGATATGCGCAAATAAATTGGCAATGTGGACTCTCTGATACTTGAAACAAAACATACAGATAATGAGTCAGATCTTCAGCTCATGTAAATTAGTGTAATTTCATTAATTTCAATAAAGCTACACCCATCTATACTAGTGAAAGATCTGGCCCCGTGTATTTAATACCTGTAGAGATATGTTTGTAGAATATGATAATTTAGAGACACTCCTTCGTAAGGGATAGTATTATGAACACAGGAATTTGGAGATGTGCCCTGGAGGTGAGGGTTGGGAATATCGCATGCCATGGCTGTGTGCTGCAGTTCACCAATTATGCTGTCTAGTTTGTTTTGTTAAAGTTTTATTCCTTTCTCATTCATTTGGTTTGCTGTTTAATGAATCCAAAGATAGTTACATGGTGTCAGAAGAGTTGAAAGATAAGGGAAGTGCAGTGATTTTGAAGTTTACTCCTGAGTTTGCAACTGAAAGCAGAGACAAAGGGAGGCACGAGAGAAACACGTTGAGCACCGGGCACAGAGGCTTTTGCTTGTATTTGATGATCACAGTAGAACTTGACTAGCTTAAGAAGGGGGGAAAAAGCCAAAAATGGACATGTTGCAACCTCCATCCAGTCTGCAATTGTCAGGCAATGTTGCAGAGAACTGAAAAAAATATCAGACAGAGATTTGAATTTATTTAGCAGCCATCAGGGCAGAGAAAAAAATGATAAAGTGAAATCATCAATCTTTTTGTATGTTGTTGGGGAGGAAGCATTGGATATTTATAACAACTTTATGTTTGAAGAAGGTGAAAGCATGAAGATGAGCAAGATACTGACTAAACTTGAGAAAATTGCATGCCAAAAAGGAATGAAACATTTAAGAGAGACACTTTTTTTACATGCATGAAAAAACTGATGACACCATAGAGCAATATGTCACAAAATTAAGGAAACTCAGTAAAACCTGTGACTTTGGTGAGCCAACAGAGTCTCTGGTCAGAAATAGACTCATTTTTAGCATTAAAGACTATGTGTTAAGAGAGAGACTGCTACCTGAAGGAGACTTAACGTTAGAAAAAGCTCTCCAAATATGCAGGGCAGCAGAAACTGTGAAACAACAAACCAAAGAGCAGAATTCATCAGAAAGGGTTATCCATGTACTAAGTGCAAAAGAATAGAGCCAGAATAGGTCAAATCAGAGTGGAACTACTCGCTGTGAAAACCATTGCTACGGGGAAGACTGGTTACAGATGCTCATAAGGAAGCTGTGGATCACAGTATGGCCCTGTGATGTTGCATTCCATATGTTTATGGAAATATGCTTATGAGTATAAATATAATGTAACTGGAATATGCTTTCTGCAAAAGGTCTCTTGTAAGGTATCATTGCAAAGCTTATAATCTACTAAGTGTGTTCATCCTATTGGTATGAATGTATCATTCTTGTATCTGAAGCTAGAAATATGAAGTATTACTCTATTGTAACTATGCAAAGTGTGGGCCCTTAATGGTGGCTTGGAATCTTGATGGCTCCCATTAACTAGGACAATTGGTTGTAAATGGCTCTGTTTACTTGTAAGCCTTCCTGTATACGTGGATTCCAGCCAGTGAATAATGTCACATGATACTGGAATCCATCTTAAACCTGGTACTTTTCCATTTAGAAGGAAGGGTGGGAACTCAGAGAGAGACAAAGGATTCCCACCTTGTGCCAAAGCTATAAAAGAGTGTGGAACAGAACAAAGGGGGCTGCCAGTCATGAGAAAACCCCTAGTTACCATCTGAGCTGGAACTAACAAGAACTGTACCGGGGAAAGGATTGGGCCCAGACTAAGAAGGAGTCTAGTTTGTGAAAGAAGCTTATTGGAACATCTCTGAGGGTGAGATTTACCTGTATTCAGTTTCTTAAATCTATTAGGCTTAGACTTGCATGTTTTGTTTTATTTTGCTTGGGAACTTACTTTGTTCTGTCTGTTATTACTTGAAACCACTTGAATCCTATTTTTATACTTAATAAAATCACTTTTGTTTATTAACAAACCCAGAGTAAGTGATTAATACCTGGGGGAGCAAACAGCTGTGCATATCTCTCTATCAGTATTATAGAGGGCGGATAATTCATGAGTTTATCCTATAAGCTTTATACAGAGTAAAACAGATTTATTGGGGTTTGAATCTCATTGGGAATTGGGTGTCTGGATGCTGGAGATAGGTAACCTGCTAAGTGGTTTTCAGTTAAAGCCTGCAGCTTTGGGGGTGTGGTTCAGACCTGGGTCTCTGTTGCAGTAGACTAGCGTGTCTGGCTCAACAAGACAGGGTTCTGGAGTTCCAAGCCCTCAGGGAAAATGGGCTCAGAGGTAATTTCAGCACATCAGGTGACAGTCCCAAGGGGTTCTCTCAGACCGAACCTGTCACAGGTCAGAAACAGTGTATTGCCTTTAGGATATTGTCATAAATGTGGGGGAAATAATCATTTTGCAAAATGCTGCAGATCTCAAATGCAGAAAAGTCAAATGCATCCAGTTCCACAAAGGCTTTATAAGAAGGTTGGTACTGATATATTTCCCTGACAATCAAAGGATTATTTAATAGTCACAGATTATTATTCTCTGTATCCAGAAATTTGCACACTGCACAGTACTAATAATAAATTAGTGATAGCCGGCTTGAAGAGAATCTTCTCCAAACATGGAATTCCAGATGAAGTCTTTAGTAATAATGGGCCGCAATTTTTCAGTGCAGATTTTAGGCAATTTGCCAGAGATTGGGGATAATTTGGATTTGATGTTTTGTGATGAAAATCCCAATCAAATGGACTTTAGGAAATGTTTATAGAGACAGTAAAGAATCTTATGAAAAAGACTTTTGACGGTGGGGGGTGATTTGTATAAAGCACTATTGGTTACCAAACTACACCCCTGGAGAATGGCTTTTCTCTAGCTCAGTTGTTAATGGCAAGAAAGATCAGATCTAATTTACCAATTACTGATGACCTGCTGAAATCTCATAACAGTGCAACCGTACAGAAGATGAAAGGAAATCAGAAGTGGAAGTGGAAATATTATTTTGACAAAAGGGCCTGTGATCTCCCATCTCTTAACCCAGGTGATAGAGTGTGCCTGAGGAATCACACCTCTGATACTTGGGGCCAAAGGGGTGCCATTAAAGAACAGCTGCATCCAAGGTTTTATGTAGTCGAGACAGACCAGGTGGACACATTTTGACATAATTGAAGGGATGTATGATTAATCCCAGAAGGTTCCACAACATTGACAGCTGATGTGGACTCTGGCATTTCCTATGTGACTGATCCTTTGTCATTGATGCACAAAGGAGCAACTGTCAAAGAACAAGTGAACAACTCAGACTCTAATGAAAGGCTGATCCTCAGAAGATCGGAGTGTGAAATTAAACTTCCTGGAAGACTCATAGAGACTTGCTAACCTGCCTGGAGTAAGGTTACGTGGGAAAAGTGAGTGGTAAAGACTCACTGGAGAGTGATGTGCTAGTAATCTGTCCTCTCTAGGTAGTTGACAAACTGGGTTTATGGAAATATAGTAGATGGGTTTAGAATTTAATGCATGTGTTTTTAGATAGTTGTTAGCTGTTATATATGAGTTAATTTGTTTTTCTTTAACAGGGAAGATATAGAGATATGTTTGTAGAAGATTATAATTTAGAGACGCTCCCTCATAAGGGACAGTATTATGAACATAGGAATTTGGAGATGTGCCCTTGAGGCAGTGGTTGGGAACACCACATGGCTGTGTGTAGATCACCAGAGATGCTCTCCAGTTTGTTTTATTAAAGTTTTGTTCCTTGCTCATTCATTTGGTTTGTTGTTTAATGAACCCCAAGACTGTTATAATACTTAGATTAAACACTCAAGACTTGATTTCAAAACTAATTTTTATTTTATTGCCTTTTAATAATAGAGGTGGGTCAAAACTGATCTGCTTTTAAACTCTCCTGAATAGGTCAAACCAACCCAAATATAGACTTTATAACCTAATAGAAACAGTATGATTTTGTAAGATATGCAAATATTCTGAATATGATTCAATAACTGTTTCCCTTCTGCAGATGCAACAGTAATATGCATTATTATTAAAAAATAACACACTTTTTCTTGTGTTCAGTTTTTTGAAAGCTATACATATAGAGCCAGTTTCTGCAGTTTCATCAAGCAAATGCCTTTTGATTTCAGTGAGAGTTTTGTACAAGTAAGTACCACAGAATATGTCCCATAGATACAAAGCAATTCTTGCGTGTTTTTACTTAAACTTTGTTGTCACGGTTCTTGAGGTACCCAGAACTGTGAATCATCTTGTTGCCCCCCTCTTCCAGCAAGAGGAAGTCTTGTTTGTGGTTGCTGGGTGTTAGCTTCCTGACCGTGCCAGGCCTTCAACCACTCAAGCATTCTCCTCTGGACTATGCCAGCCCTAGTTTAGCAGGTTAGCAATAGGGGTACCCAAGTCCCTTTGAAGTGTTCCCCTGAAATATCCAGCCCCTGACACTGATTACTCTCAGCAATTTCCAATCCTCTGTACCCAAAGATGCAGTATACCCTAATTTACCAGTTGTACCTTAAACCACTGCTCCTGTAAATCACAGAGCACTTGAGGGTGCTTATAAAACCAAAGAAGATTTATTAAAGTAGCAATAGGGATTTAAGTAGAAATGTGAGAGTGGTAGAAAAAGTGGTTACAATATGAAACAAAATCATAAAATGTGAACCTGGGTCTTCACTTATTAATAGTTACTTTTCTTAGCTAATAAAGAAGATTTCACCTCCCCAAGTTTAGTCAGTTGCAGAGCTGGCTAGTTTCGGAAGAGCCAGCATTCAAATGCTCATGAAAGCACCCTTCTCTGCCAGGGGTTTTTCCTCAGTGAATGGATACAGAGTGCTTTCCTGTACACTCTGGTTATCTCTATATGTACAGCACTGCAGTGGCGCATCTGGTGATGACGCTTTATGTCAACAGGAGAGAGCTCTCCTGTCAACATAAAAAAACCACCTCCGAGAGCAGCCGAAGCTATGTCGGTGGCAGAAGCTCTCCCCCCGACATAGCGTTGTGCACATGAGTGCTTATGTCTGTGTAACTTATGTCGCTCGGGGGCGGGGGGTGGATTCCACCACTCCCCCCCCCCCCAAGCAACATAAATTTTGCTGACATAGGCTATAGTATAGACATTGCTTCTCTTAAAGTGAAGCAGTCTTTTGTCTTTATTCATACCCAGAGTCATTTCCGGCCTCCTATAATGTTCCTTTTCACCTCCAAGTGGTTTCAATAATTTGCAATTGTCTTCGATAGTTTTCTGTTGATTGTTCTGGGGTGTGGCAAGGGTAGACAATAGAACCTTGCATTACCTCGATGGCTGACTAAGGAGGGGTGACAGCTCCCTCTTGCTTGAATAGGTCATCATGGAGACACATTACCCCGGTGACTAATTTTTACTCAAAGTCCATAAAGCCTATTTTCCATATAAATACATTATTCCATAAATATTACTTGTACATACATATTGCAATGAGATTATGACTCTTGACA
Organism: Lepidochelys olivacea; assembly: GCF_965140295.1. Lineage (NCBI taxonomy): Eukaryota > Metazoa > Chordata > Testudines > Cheloniidae > Lepidochelys > Lepidochelys olivacea. The sequence goes on from NC_140413.1 coordinate 120,995,950, forward strand.
AATTAGGAGCTTTCTCTAGATACCTTACATACTACTTTTTAATGAATAAGACATGTAAAAGACATCTTTGGTGTAGTGAGTTTGTCAGGTCTGAGATGAGAAAAAAGGGTCTCTGTGTCACATTCATCTATTTCTCTTTCTGTATTTTCCTGCTTCTTGTATGTTTGCACATAAGTAACTCATCAGTTTGGGATGAGGAGCTATTTGTGCACAATGCAAGAAATAAAACTGTATCCTCTTGACCTTTTGTGTTTGTGTATGTTTAACAAAGATAGCAGCTCTGCTGTGTGCAAAACCTTTTATCTAGCCTCTACAGAAAGAAGCTAGTTATGATTCAGATGACAGGTCCATTAGCTATTAAAACATATAAATAATTGATAGAAACAACTCTAAGGGGTGTTGCTCTTTCTCCTTTTATTACAAGTTTTTAATGCTTTGTCACTTCCATAAGATGAGATGTACAGCTACTAATCAGCTAAGGAGCACATATCATAACCAATGTATCTTCAAATCATGAGGCCCCCAGAGCAGCCTCTGAATTTTCTTGGCAGCTACTTTTATTAATTGATTGATTTTTTTGCATTATCAGCACAACACCAAAATTAGTCTTTTCTAAGCTATTAATGCAGAAAGCTAAGCATTAATGAAACATGTGGGAATGATGGTAATGCTGACTGAAGAATGGTCTGTCTTGTTCAGTATCTCCAGGTTACTCCAGCATGTCTGAATCAGTGTGTGAAAGGTATAGTTTGTGTACGGTAGAGTTTGTTTTTCACAGAGTAATGCCCAGATGCTAGCAGAGAGATGTTGAAGAAGAAGAAATGAGGAAAAATAACACTTTATCTTTGTTTTTCTCTAGGTCCTGATCAAGATACTATTTTTATTCTAGTTACTTCCTACCATGAAATTTCTAAAGCAAGAGGGCAAGTAAGACAAGCTGTTTTCCTCTCCTTCATGCCCTTTTTCTGTGTGAAGGCTCCCTCAGCCTGGTGATTACAAATAAAATCTTACTTTGGGCTATTGTCAGTTTTGGAGCCACTCTCAGCAAAAAAAGAACTTTCATATGAAAGGCAGCAGACTGTTGTGACCCTGCTAAATGACCATATTCATCAGGGGGCAGAGACACTCTGGAAATTATGATTTGCATGGAGATGAACACTCTTTTTTCTTTTCTTCAAGAGTATGACACAGTAGAAATGTATCACCAATGAAATAAGAGCACAGGCACATAAAAGAACTCATAGACCTCCTGCATGCCATATTATACTCCAGACAACAGTCATATCTGTCAGCTTGGATATAGTAGAACTGTGTAGTGCAGGAGTCTCTAAAGGAAGTGAAGTGTGGGGAAAATGACCTGTGAACTGAATCTGAACTTCCTTAAGGAATTGGAACGAGAGACAGTTTTACAGGTCCTGTACCGTGACCAGATGGTGAGAAAAGTGGATGAGGAAAGGATAAGGTATTTTGCCTTTTTTGTACTATGCCACCATTTCTCTTTGCTTTCTTCTCTAATCTTATTTCATCTCCTATCTGCTGTTAACTAGTATCTTTTTTCCAGTTGGGAAAACTAAGAGGTATCCAGTGTGTCATGGCTCACTATCCATTAGAGCTGAATAAATACTGTGCATTGAATAAACTACTCAATGAATTTAGCTTCTAGCATTCCTAGAAAAAATCAGGCTACCACAAGGGTTACTCCCTCAGTGGAGAGTTTATAGTTAATTCTCCCTCATCACATTCACAGGTGCACGTGGATTGTCCCAGTTACAAAGAATGAGATCAGGTCTTTGACTGATTTACGTCATTTCATCTGTTCCAGGATTCTCACAAGGGGTTTTGGGAACCTGTTCCCCATGTTGAGTGAAGCAGTGTCCCATCCCATATAAATTTTATGCCAAGTGCATTGCATGTACTAGTGTGCAATTTTCTGTCATCACCAGAGGGTTTTATTGGCTGAATGAAGAGTTTAAATTTAATTCTCTCTCAGTACCTTCACACGGATATTTGATTTGTAAAGGGTGAGGTTAAATCTTTGTCTAGCTTATTTTGTTTCCTGTGTACTAGGGCTCTGACAAGGTGTTATTGTTTTTTTGGAACCTTGCAACCTACTTTCTCAAGCAATAACCCACCCCATATAAAACATACCATTTGGGTTGCTAATATTTACACATGCAACTTTAAAATTCTCTATGTTTTCACATTTGAGTGTAGGCCCTACAGTTTGCTTTCTGCAAGTATTTGTATGATTAAAACTTAAATGTCTGTGGAAAACAAATGCTAATAGGTTGTAAGCAAAGCTGAAACAAATTCATTTTTAAATTTGAGCAAATACAGTAACTTCTTTGGTATTTACTCAGTTCAACTTTGTATAGTCAGAATATTCTCCTGCAGAAGGGTTATGCTGTAACCAAATAGTGCAGGGAACAGGATTCTTAATGTTACTGATCCTTGTCAGAGAAACACTGAACTACGGTTATGTCAGGTAAGTAAAAGCAACAATTTTCAATTTTTTGTTTTAAAATGGTTTTGGTTTTAGTTTTTGTAATTTTAAGTCTACACATAATTCAATTAAATTCACCTTAGCTGATTCATGTATTTAATGAAGATGTTTTTGCAATTCTCATTCATGAGTCAAATTTGCAAAGGGAACCAAACCCCACTTCTTTTGCATGTGCACAGCTTTGAACACATGATCACTTGCATACATACTTTTTGGCTCCCTGTTACGTGTGCATAATTTGCATGTGCAGAGCACCATTTGTACTAGATTAGAACTCCATTTATGTGCAGAAGTGGGGTTTCATGTGCAACTGATAATGCAAAAAAATACTGTATGAAAGTGATTTCAGGCAACGTAAAAATCTGAAGATTTGACCCATAATTATTATCACTATTGGACACAAACATTATCAGTTTGTGATTGTACATATTTTTATTTGCTTGGTGTGGACAGGAAATTGAAAATTCAGCTGCAGCAACTTCGTTGGAAGGGGGCAAAAAGTGTAAGCCATGAGTACCAAGAAAGATCCTGCGCTCGCTGTCAGAAATCCTTGGGACTAGTGATGAATAGAGGTGCAGTGTGCAATGGATGCAGTCATCGAGTGTGCTCTGAGTGCCGTGTCTGCCTGAATCCCTATTTGTGGAAATGCACCATCTGTTATGCTCATGGGTGAGAAATTTGACTAGTTTTGCTGAGCCATCTCTGTTGTTTGTGGTGTTGTAATAGTTAGAGAAGCAAATAAAATGCCTAAATTGTTATAATTAAGGTAGCATTGACAAGAGTTGAAAGCCTAGGGTGAAAACCTCACCCCGTTGAAGTCAGTGGGAATTTTGTCATTGACTTCAGTGGAGCCAGAATTTCACCCCTTCTGTTTAGCAAAATGGACAGGTCACAGAGACTCAAACATGCGTCAGTATTTCCTGGGGCTGTGATAGTGTTAGATCTCATAAGGTAGGGCAGGATTTGGTATAGTCAGTTCTTCCATAGAAATTATCTGAAGAAAACCCAGATAGCTGCAGTAACTGATACTGTGATTCCCACAGATGGCTATCTTCCCTATGAGTCAGTACTGAACCAGTGCATTCCTGCAGGGTGCTGGGGATCTTGTGCCACAGGAGGTGCCATCTTTTGGATGAGATGTTTGGCTGAGTTCTTGACTACTTCCTTGTCATTATTTTTCCCAAGGCCCTTATCACAAGAGTAGAGGTATCCCCACTGTGTTTAATAATAATAACAACAATAATAATACTTAATAATTAATATAATAAATAATATGAAACTATAGTACATGTAGATTAAAAATGTATAACAAATATTAATAACAACATTCTGATGACAAGCGCATATAGTCAGAGACAGCCCTATGCTTATCTAATTTAAGTTTGTTACCTTTTGATTTCATTGCATATTACTTTGTTCTTGTATTACCAGAAAGTGTAAACAAGAGTTTTTGATTTACCTTCTCTGTACTACTATATTAAATACCTCCACTGAATATACTCTTATTCAGAACATCCTGTCTAAGCTCAATAGTCCAAATCAGGGATATTCTGATACATTTCTGACTTTGATGAGAAATGTTGTGGTACTTTATAGACAAAAACAGAGTTTTGAAATCAAACGAGCAGTTCTGAAGGTGAAATTCATCCCTGTGCATAGGACAAGTATTTTAAATGAAATTCATCACTGTGAAGGAGGTCAGTATAAGGGCTATGCACCACGTAAATCCCTCTTTACACCTCAAATTTAGGTTGAAATAAGAACTCAAGTGATACATAGGTCTTGTACTAGCTTTTTGAACAGGATTGACGATCTGTGGATGGTTGCCAGTTTAAAGTCAGTTTTCAGAGTAGCAGCCGTGTTAGTCTGTATCCGCAAAAAGAACAGGAGTACTTGTGGCACCTTAGAGACTAACAAATTTATTTGAGCATAAGCTTTCGTGGGCTACAGCCCACTTCATCGGATGCATAGAATGGAACCTATAGTAAGAAGATATATATATATACACACACATACAGAGAACATGAAAAGGTGGAGTAAGAGGCTAATTAATTAAGATGAGCTATTATCAGCAGGAGAAAAAAACTTTTGTAGTGATAATCAAGATGGCCCATTTAGAGAGTTGACAAGAAGGTGTGAGGATACTTAACACGGGGAAATAGATTCAATATGTGTAATGACCCAGCCACTCCCAGTCTCTATTCAAACCCAAGTTAATGGTATTTAGTTTGCATATTAATTAATATGCCATTAACTTGGGTTTGAATAGAGGCTGGGAGTGGCTGGATCATTACACATATTGAATCTATTTCCCCGTGTTAAGTATCCTCACACCTTCTTGTCAACTCTCTAAATGGGCCATCTTGATTATCACTACAAAAGTTTTTTTCTCCTGCTGATAATAGCTCATCTTAATTAATTAGCCTCTTACTCCACCTTTTCATGTTCTCTGTATGTGTGTGTATATATATATATCTTCTTACTATAGGTTCCATTCTATGCATCCGATGAAGTGGGCTGTAGCCCACGAAAGCTTATGCTCAAATAAATTTGTTAGTCTCTAAGGTGCCACAAGTACTCCTGTTCTTTTTAAAGTCAGTTTGTGTATCTTGGGTGACAGTGCAGACTTTAAGAATGCACAATGAATGTCTTTTCATGTAAATTGTGATTTTTAAACCATGTATTTGAAATGCATTTATCACAAAACAGGCACAGTAGTTTGCTCGACATTTGGGGCTAAATAATTATGAGTTTGTTTTTTTCGGGGGGAAGGAGGGAAAAGCAGCTTTTGAATTATATGAGCTCCAGAACCATTATCTCCACCTCCAAAGTGCTTTTCTTTTTAGTGAAAAGGGGATGGATTCATAACTATTTTTGTGTGTAGGAAACCATAAGTTAAAGACAAATGGACCACATTTTTTCTCATTTGTTTTTTAAGACTATTGTTCAGAGGCTAAGTGTAACATGGAAAAACTCTTTTTATCCCAAAGCAACTAAAAATAGAGGTTTATAATAAAAGTGTCATTTCAGCCAATTAAGATCACATCATATCGTATCTCATATCATTACTTATCCTGATATTTAGTAATGCATGCAGCAAGACACACACACATAAACACGCCCAAGGAAATCTATTTTTCTGTCTATTGCAGACGTTGAAAAATTATGCATCCTCAGTGAGTGAAATTTACCTTTGAGGAGAAGGACAGCACAAGGCCCTGTCTGCGCTTAAGCCTCATTTGAGCTTATCACTTAGGGCCTGATCCAAAGCCCATTGGAATCATTGGGAGTTTTTCCATTGACTTTAATGGGCTTTGGTTCAGGACTATAAAGCTTAAGAGATGGATAGGGCTATGTGTGGACCCTCTGTAATGGAGTAGTTCTACTCAGTGCCCTATATTTTATGGGAAGAGGAAGGATGTAGAAATTTAGAGTCTGATTTTCAGAGATACAGTACTGAGCACTCATACCTTCTGTTGAAGTCAAGAAAAGCACGTTGACTTCCGAAAATCAGCGTCTAAATGACTTCTTGCAGAATCTAGGCCAGCAGAGTCTCTGTGTGTCTTTGTGATGGCAAGTAGAGTGACTGCTTATAAATGATCAATTACAAAACATACTGGTGTACATTTGATAGGCAGTATAATTTCATTATCTTCATCTTGATTTTTTTTAATCCTGATGCTATTATCTAGCTCTCAGTTGCTGTTAAAATGTTTTTTCCCCCACAAAACATTGGTATCAGCAACATCACTGACGTTCTTCCTCCCCTACCCTGCTCTTTAAATACTAGTTTTAGATATTAGATTATCTGTGGAGACAAACTTCATAGACCAAACTGAGCATAAGCAATGACAAAAAGGCTACCATAAAACACCGTTTTTGACATTTCAAAAACAAAATGGAAATGTATTTCCTGTGTGCTATATCTAGATGATTGTAGGTATTACTATGAGTCACGCATAAGTGAACAGAAATCAGCCATCATCCTCTGTTCATGGTCTTGCTCTGATAAGTTTATAAATGTGAATAGAAGTATCTTTTAACTTCTCATATGCCCTTTCTCTGTGCATGGCTGAGGGCAAATATCTCTAAAGCAGTCCCATTATAGCCTTGGATATGATTTATCACAGGGCTACATACATGTCCCCATTTGCTAGATGAACACTGTCAGCCAAATTCAACTCTTAAGTGCTCACATCCCACCTGTCCAAAGAAAATAAATGTTTAACTGAGGTCGGCATTTGGTTTGCTATATCATGAGTAGAAAGAAGGCCAAGCTGCAATGTTCCAATTGGCATCTTAACCTCAGAAAGTTTGGGGATGTTCGGATCAGGGATTTTGGGGCTGATCATATTGTTAGTCATGTAATGTATTCAAACTAAATAAATCTGGATTGAATGAATGCTAGATGTAAAGTAACATTTAAATATGTACATCCTGTGGTAAGATGGAAGCGGTGAACAAGGATAAAGTTATTTATAATGTTGTTTGTCTTTCTAAATCAGTGGTCCCCAAACTTTTCAGGGTAGCATCCCCCTTACCCCTGTCCATTCCCCCCATAAAAGCATGATTTTATGGAAAATATATCTCTTGTTCAAGAAATTTGATATATTTTTTTGATTTTGAGATTACAGGTATGGATGATAAAGGTAACTGTATTGACATAGTATGGATTTAGACATCTGTCAGGTGTTTGATTTAGTTCCGCATAACATTCTGATTAAAAAATTAGCACTATACAAAATCAATATATCACATATTAAATGGATTAAAAACTGGCTAATTGATAAACTTCAAAAAATAATTGTAAATGGGGAGTCATCATCCAAAGCAGGTGTTTCTAGTGGGCTCCCACAGGGATCTGTTCTTGGTGTAATGCTATTTTGTATGTTTATCAATGATCGAGGAGAAAATATTAAATCTTTGCTGGCAAAGTGTGCAGGTGACATGAAAATAAGTAAAATGGTAAATAATGATAAAGATAGGTCAATTATACAGAGCAGTCTAGATCACTTGGTGAGATGAGGTCATTTGAACAACAGACAACGTATATAGGTCAGTTACAGGATTGGGGACTCTGTTTTGGAAGCAGTGACACTGAAAAGGACCTCAGGGGTCATGATGAATAACTAACTGAATATGAGCTCCCTGTGTGTTACTGTGGCTAAACTGGCTAATGCAATTCTTGGATGTATAACCAGGGGAAAATCAAACAGGAAGTTGATATAATTTATGTATACATACGTTTGGCAGAAACTGGGAATGGGCGACAGGGAATGGATCACTTGATGATTACCTGTTGTGTTCATTCCCTCTGGAGCACCTGGCATTGGCCACTGTTGGATAATGGGCTAGTTGGACCTTTGGTCTGAACCAGTATGGCTGTTCTTATGTACAGCACTGGTGAGACTGCTACTAGAATAGTCTGTCCAGGTCTGGTCTCCACACTCCAAAAGGGTGTTGAACAATTGGAAAGAGTTCAGAAAAGAACTACAAGAATGATATGAGGTCTGGAAAACTTGCCTTACAGTGGAAACTTAAGAAGTTAACTCTATTTATCTAATCCATGGTTTATATATAGCCACATGGGGAGTAGTTCTGGTAGCATAGGGCTCTTAAATGTGACAAAGGCATAACAATGCCCAGTGGTTGGAAGCTGAAGCTAGATAAATATAAGCTAGAAATAAGGTGCACATTTAGAACAGTGAGTGTAATTAACCATTGGATCAAGTTACCTAGTGTTGTGATGGATTCATCATCACTTGAAGTCTTTAAGTCAAGATTGGATGTCTTTCTAGCAAATATGCTCCAGTCCAACCACAAGATATAGGCTTGAGGCAGGAATTACTGGGTGAAGATCACTGGCCTGTGGCGTGTAGGTCAGACTAAATCAGGGGTGGGGAACCTGTGGCCAGATCCGGCCCGCTGCTTCATTTCATCTGGCCCACGGCAAGTCTCTGTGCTGCAGGCCGGAAGCCCCGAGCCTTGGTGCCCTCTCTTCCACCCCCTCACGGGGCTTGAGCCGCAAGCACCTGCTCGCCAGGTTGCCAGAAGTCTGGTTGGCTCTGTGCTGCTCCCAGCATGTCCCTGCGGCATCTAGGAGCAGGTGTGATCAGGGAAGCTCTACGCGTTGCCCCCATCCCCAGCGCCGGCTCCGCAGTTCCCATTGGCTGGGAATCACGGCCAATGGGAGCTGCGGGGGCAGCACTTGTGGGCCTGGGCAGCATGCACCATGCAGAGCCCCCTCACCCCTCTGCCTAGGGGCTGGACATGGCGGCCGCTTCTGGGAGCAGCACGGAGCCCCAGCAGGCAGGGAGCCTGCCTTAGCCACGCTGTGCCACTGACCAGGAGCCGCCTGAGGTAAGTGTCGCCCGGCCGGAGCCTGCACCCTGAGCCTCCTGCCCCAAGTTGGAACCCCCTCCCACACCCTAACTCCTTCCCAGACCCCGCACCTCATACTTCCTCCCTACCTCCTGCCCCAACCCTGAGCATGCTCCTGCACTCCAAACCCCTTGGCCCCAGCCTGGAGCCCCCTTCTGCACCCCAAACCCCTCATCCCCAGCCCCACACCAGAGCCCTCACTCCCTCCCACACCTCAGCCCCCAGCCCAGAGCCCCCTCCTGCACACTGAACCCCTCATTTCTCCCCTTGTCCCTACCCTGGAGCCTAGGGGAGGCCCCGAACCCCCCCACCCGCTGGGCTGTGTGTGGCCCATGACTGATTTTTTTCCGTGGGTCAGTGGTCCCTGGTAGAAAAAAGGTTCCCCACCCGTGGACTAGATGGTCATAAGGCCTTCTGGCCTTAAAATGTATGAATCTAAGAAAACTTAAAAATAACACTTCTGTCTGAATATTTTCACCTGCTAAAGTTACAAATAATAGAATGAGATTGGAGAAAATATATTTATTTTTGTCTGTTTTTCTTTGATTGTTTTATGCATTTGATGGCACTTTGTATCCGATCCACAACATTTTTTTATTTTATCTGATTAAATTTTCACAGTTGCACAAAATTATGGGTTTTAAGCATCTTTTTCTTCATTTGTAGATTTAAATTTTCACAGCTGTGGGAAATTATGGGGGGAGTTCACACAAGGGGGACAGACAATAATTATTTTATCATAGTAGACGTTGAGATTCAAAAAATTGAAGCTTTATAACCATCAAAACACAAATTGTCTACATCACATGTCAAAATATACAAAGTAAATATCCTCAAGTCAAACTTTAATAAATTCTCAAGCAGTACGTTTCTTACTTTGTCTATCTATACATTTTTATTATTACTGATGGAAATATTTCTTCTTCAGTTTGTGTGTGTATGGTGAAATAGATGTTTACCTGCATTTACCGATACAAATCTAATCCTTCAAGCCTAATCATAGCACATTATATGGATTTAAAGCAGTGTCCAGAACAGTTATACCAGAACCTCTACTGCCAAATTTTCTGATTCCATTGTCTTAAATTAAGCACCATAATCTATGGTTAGACACCTAAATAAATGGCCTGATTTTAAGAGGAGCTGAACATACTCCATTTCCAATGGAGTAAGTTAAAGTTGCAGGTGTTCAACTCCTCTGAATACAAAGACACTTATTTAGGTGCCTAAAAATGGAACCTAAAACCAAGCTGAAACAAAAGCACACAGCATCCTAAACATTGTACCATATTTTAAAAGGGAATGAATTGAGAACCAGCATGGCAACTCAACCGCTGCATTTCCTGGCCTTTGTGAATTTCAGTCAGAATTATATATAGTTTTTTGGTTTTGTTTAGTTACAGGCTTTTGAATTTTTCTCAAGGATCTGTCCTTATGTGCATTTCATACTCATTAAAATATCACCCATTTGATCTCATGATCCTGATGCATGCAAGTAATGTGCATGACAGTTGCTACCAGTGGCACTAGCTTCTTGAAAGAGGAGCAGGGTAAGGTTAGGGTTAGGCCATGGCACCACCACACTGTCCACATCAGTGAGGAGGGAGTGTGTTGCACCTTCTAGGGTTATGGCACTGCAGCATGTGCTGCTCTTATATAGCCATTCTGTCTTACACCTAGGAGCACACACTACAGTACCTTTACATTCCCTCAAGCTAGGCTATGGCAGTAAACAGCAAACTAGCCCTAAGGGCCTTATCTGAGGTCACAGAGCAAGTCAGGTGCAGAGCTAGGAATAGAATCAAGGACTCTTGACTTCCAGTGTGTTGCTCTAAACACTAGATAATAAGTCAGGGCAGAAGAGTTCTTACAGGGAGCACAAAGCTGATCACAAAGCTGAACTCAGGGTCAGATTGTAGTGATCTCCCATTAGTTATACTGTACAATTAAGAAGGATCACTCTGTAGTCTTTGACTGTTAATTAGATTTTTGCCTTAAGTGCACATGTATATGGTCCTGAAAATTCATCTTGGAAACTGTGAAAAAGGTTCAAATATCTGTTTGTTTGTTTTTCAGAGACATTAAAGTGAAGACTGGGGAATGGTTCTTTGAGGAACGTGCCAAGAAATTCCCAGCTGACGGTAATTACTGGAGCAGGCAACAAACTGCTTTGCGGTGTATAGTCTTCATCTAACTAATATACAATACAAAATCTTGACACACGGCTTTGTTTCATTTTTAGCCCATTTAGTAGGAGATAGGTCTGAAATAAAGACTAGATCTTGTGGTATGTGTCTCTACAGTGGGTGTAAGACAGCAGAATGCCTGCCTGTTTGCCTCAAGCATAAGCCAGAAGAAGGCCTTTAAAGGGCAAAGTACTTTGGCTGGATAAAATGAAATATGATAACCATATCAATTTGAACAATGTAACTGAAATTGTGAGCACCAAATAAGTGTGCACCTTAAGACGAATAAGAAATACAATGGTCTGTGAAATAAATATAGATGCACTAGGGTATGTGGACTGCAAAGAGATGTCTTGCAGCCTTTTAAGTTAATGGCAAAGTTCCTATTGATTTCAGTGATGTAGGTTCAAAGCTTACAAAGAGGACAGGATAGAATAGACAATAAAAAGGGGAAATTTACAAACCTACCATGAGACAGTGTTCAGCACATACTAATCTATGGGAACCTAAACCAAAACCCGTTTGGAGCCCAGTTATGCCATCCCCCTTGTGTAGGGCCCTCCTATGCCACTGGGGACACAACGTAGCCAATGGGTGTGTGGTGGTGGCAGATCCGTCCTCATCCACAGCACTGGAACCCAAAGCAGGTCAAGTGAATGAGGAACATGCTGCATCGCCCAAAGGGCTGCTACAGTGTGTGCTCTACCCCTGCATTCTGGGGAAAGGATTGTGTTTTATGAGACACAGTCCCTTCTTGAGCTCCCCTGGGGGTGGTGTCGCTTCCCACTTTCCCTATCTGGGACCTGTGTCTAAATGACACAACCTGGACCAGAGTATCCCCATTTTATGACTTCAGATGTAAGAAGGGATAATACGCAGGTGAAGCCAATAGACACTGGTCCTTAAAATACCCCCTCAGGGAGCTCTGTTTATCTGTGGAAACATTAGCAATATAAGAGAAGAAGGATGTTATACATTAAGTAATCAAGCAGTCTTTGAAACAACAGGTATTCACTGAAAGCTGGCATCAAAACAAAGTGAGAAGATGAGTAATGATACACTTCCTTGCTAAAAATCAGACAGCAGTTATTTATCAACTTCACTGAATCCCCTTCTAGATAGAACACATTTCCCAATTTAATAATGTTGGTTGATTCACCTTCTTGCGGTCAGTGGAGTTCCAAAAGTTGTTATATGCACTCATTTCTCTCTCTCTCTCTCTCTCTCTCCCCAGAGGTGGTTGGTGAGAGTAGTAAAGATGTAAATCTAAACAATCTCTCACAAATACAGAAAAGTGATTTTCTGTTATTCTTCTTCAAGTGCTTGTTGATGTCCATTCCAATCAAGTGTGTGCACGCACACTTGCTCGTTGGCTTGAAGATTTTCCCCCTAGCAGCATCCATTGGGTCGTCCTGGGCGCCCCTGGAGTCGCACCCTCGTGGTGCCTAATATATAGCCCTGCCGACCTGCTACCCCTTCAGTTCCTTCTTACCGCCAGAGACAGTGGCTGGAACTTCCCGTAGCTCTTGCTCAGCAAGTTCATTCTTTATCTGGTTGTATATAGTTAGTTCGTTAGTGTTATTAGTGTCTTAGTATAGAGTTTGTTGCCCACCGCCTTTTCCCCCACTCTGCTTCCTGGAGCCGTGATATGCCACGTTCCCCAGGTTTTAAAAACTGTGTGGCCTGCACCAAGCGCATGCCAAAGAGTGACCCACATTTGTCGTGTCTACGGTGCCTGGGGAGATCCGTCAGAAAGATCGTTGTAAGATGTGCTGCAAGTTCCGTCTGAGAACTCTTAAGGAAAGGGAACAGTGCTCAAGGAGATCCTGATGGAGGCAGCTCTACGCCCCCACTCTGACCCAGGCTTGGGAGACCCGACCCCTACTGTGTCATCCTCGATGTGGAACGCCCTGGTGCCATCGGCGAGCTCGGCACCGAGAAAGGATTCTTCTTCTTCAAGTGATTGTTCACGTCCATTCCAATTAGGGGTGCATGCGCTGTGAGCACGGACGTCGGAAATTTTTCCCTTAGCAGTTCCTGTCAGGATGGCAGGGGAGCCCCTCAGAGTAGCACCCTCATGGTGGTGTATATATTACCCTGCCGGCCCGACCCCCCTTCAGTTCCTTCTTACCGTCCGTGGCAGTGTTGGAACGTTCTCTCTCTCTCTCTCTCTCTCGCTTGTGAGTGATCCCTTAGCCTTTCATATGTAGTTATCAGTTAGTTATCAGTAGTTAGAAATCCATTGTCTCAGGTGTCTGGAAGCTACTTCCAGCACCAGCCTTGGGCTGCGGTGAATGCCGGAAGCCCAGGGTTTTAAAGCTTGCGCCACGTGCCACAAGTCTATGCCCAACAGCGACCCCCACAATTCCTGTCTCCGGTGTCTGGGAGAGTCTCATCAAGCAGAGCGCTGCAAGATCTGAAAGGCCTTTAAGCTGTGCACCAAGAAAGAAATGCTGGAAATGGCCCACCTTGATTATCACTACAAAAGGTTTTCTTCTCTCCCTCCCCCGCTCTCCTGCTGGTATTCGCTCATCTTCAGTGATCACTCTCCTTACAGTATGTATGATAACACCCATTGTTTCATGTTCTCTGTGTATATACATTTCCCCACTGTATTTTCCACTGAATGCATCCGATGAAGTGAGCTGTAGCTCACGAAAGCTTATGCTCAAATAAATTTGTTAGTCTCTAAGGTGCCACAAGTCCTCCTTTTCTTTTTAAGAAAGAAAGAGACTTTCGCCTTAAGCAATTGCTCATGGAGGCTGCGTTACAACCTCCAGCCTCCAACCAACCGGCACTGGCATCCTCGGTGCCAAGTGCCCCGGCATCCGTGTGTGACCTGGCACCGCAAATCATCGGCACCGAGACGGGACAACAAACTTTGGCACTGGTCGACTTCTCCGGCACCGACTAAGCGGCACAAGCACGGAGAAAGAGGGCGCTCTCCCCAGAGAGCTGCTAAGCTGCTCAGAGATGCTCCCAGCACGCAAAGACACATTGCGGGCCCAAGCCAAGAAGCTGCACCGTTGACTCTGGCGCCACAGGCCCCGTTGAGTCCGGTACCCAGCGAATTTAGTGCTGACAAGGGGTTGGAGGAGGTCCTTGAACATCCCTCCACACCCGACACTTTTGAGGCAGCAAAAGACCTCATTGAGTTGTCAGTGCCAAGCCCCCTCCGGCACCACCTAGAAGAGTGCTATCCAGAGGGAAGCCAGCAATGGTGCGCCGTTCAGGTCACCATCTCGGCACCACTCCTGGTCGAGTTCAGCATCCCATTATTCCCCGGTGCCCACAACCCAGCGTGAGGTTACAGCACTGGAGGCGAACCAGCCAGTGCCACCCGCGGCAACTGCACACCAGTCCCCAACACCGATCCCAGTCCCGGAACTCCCGGTACCGTTCGTTGTCCTGGTCAGCCAGGCACCACTCCCTGGCACCCTGCGACCACTGCATGTTCGGCACTGCTGTGGTCCACTCAGTCAGCATCCTTGGGATCCGAGGCCGACTCTGGTCGCTCTAGCTATAGTAGCCATTCCAAGTCGCCACACAGGCACCCATCAAGGACAAGGGATGCCACTCTCTCCCGGCCACCCCCAGACTCACAAGAGCAACCGGTGCCCCCAGACCCAATATCCGAGATGGCGCCAAGCTCTGCGACACCTCAAGAGGTGCCAGCCCCGTAGGGCCCTGAAGTGACCCAGGTCTGTGGGGACACAGAGGAGGGTCTAGATGAGGACAACCTCTTCCCCAGACGAGGTGGTGGGTATGTCAGTGTCAGGACCGCCACCAATAGACCACAGGGCTCACCAGGAGCTGCTCCGCAGAATTGCCCTCAATATGGGCCTTCAGGCGCAGACAGAACAGCACACCTAACCAGGGCCAGAATAAGCCCCAACCTGGAAACAAGCAAGGGTTTTGAGGGCGCGCCTGAGGACAGTGTACCAACCCAGTTCCTGGATCCATCCCCAGGATTTTTAAACTGATTAACCCACTTCTACCATGCGTGGTCCCATATAACATCGGACCTATGGATCCTACGCACAGTACAGGTGGGATACACTCTCCAGTTTTCCTCCTCCTCTCCCTCCCACCCATCTTCCCCGTCCCTCTTCAGGGACCCCTCTCACGAGCAACTCCTTATGCAGGAGGTTCGTTCGCTCCTCGAGATAGGTGTGGTGGAGGAGATTCCGCAGGAGCTAAGGGGAAAGGGGTTTTACTCCTGTTACTTTCTAATTCCCAAGGCAAAGGGGGGGTCTTTGACCCATTTTAGACCTTCGCGGACTCAACAAATTTTTGGTCAAGCTCCAGTTCCACATGGTCTCCCTGAGCACTATTATTCCATCTTTGTATCTGGGGGATTGGTACTCTGCTCTCGACATGAAGGACACATATTTTCATATCGCTATTCATCTGACACACCAACGCTTCCTCCGGTTTGCCATAAACCAACATCACTACCAGTTCATGGTTCTCCCATTCGGCCTCTCCACAGCCCCCTGAGTGTTCACGAAATCCATGTTGGTGGTGACAGCCTTCCTGCAGAAAAGGCAGGTTCGAGTGTTCCTGTACCTCGACAACTGGCTTCTCACAGGTCGTTCCAAGAAAGAGGTTCAGTCCCACATGACGATGGCCATGGACATGTTTCACAGGCTGGGGCTCCTCCTCAATGTGCCCAAATCTTCTCTCATACCCACCCAAAGGTTAGAGTTTATAGGGGCAGTCCTGGACTCAATACAGGCAAAAGCAAGCCTTCCAGAGCCCAGATTCCAGGCCATAGAGCAGATCGTAAATTCAATGCTTTGGTATCCCACTACCACATTCAGGTGTTGCCTACAGCTGATAGGACATATGGCAGCATGCACGTACATGGTCAGGCATGCCCAACTGAGACTCAGACCCTTACAAGCGTGGCTCACACTGTCCTACCGTCCGTACAGAGGCCCCCTGGACCGCATGGTGACAATCCTGGCTCAGGTGCTAGAATCCCTGTGCTGGTGGCTGGACCAACTAGTGGTCTGTGCAGGGGACCCCTTCGCCAAGCCCCAGTCTTCTCTGACGTTAGTAACAGATGCATCAGTTCTGGGCTGGGGCTCACACTTAGGGGACCTGAGGACGCAAGGCTTGTGGTCGAGGGACGAGATACCTCTCCATATCAACCTGAAGAAGCTCAGGGCGGTTCATCTGGCCTGCCAAACCTTTCATGCCACCTTACAAGGTCACAGCGTGACAGTCCTGACAGACAACACCACTGCCATGTTCTATATAAACAAACAAGGCGGAGCCCGCCCCTCACCTCTCTGTTGCGAGGCTCTCCTTCTCTGGGACTTCTGTATAGCCCGATCCATTCAGCTCGAAGCATCCTACCTCCCAGGAGTGCGGAACAAGCTTGCGGATTGCCTCAGCAGGTCTTACCACATGCACGAGTGGTCAATCAGGTTGGACATCATACAGTCAGTCTTCCAGAATTGGGGTTATCCCCAAGTAGACCTCTTTGCCCCCGAGAGCAACAGTCAGTGCCCTCAGTTCTGCTCATTCCAAAACCACAGTCCAGGCTTGGTCGCTGATGCGTTCTTAACACCATGGGGCTGGGGTCTGAATTATGCCTTCCCTCCTATCCTGCTTATCCACTGGGTCCTCCTTAAAATTCACAGAGACAGGGCGATGGTAATCATGATTGCCCCATCTTGGCCCAGACAGCATGGGTATACAACCCTTATAGAGCTGTCCGTGAATGCCCCTATTGCCCTGCCCCTCCATCGAGACCTGATCACACAGGACCACGGGTGCCTCCTTCACCCAAACCTGCAATCTTTGCATCTCATGGCTTGGTAACTCTGTGGCTAAATTCCATGGACAGACAGTGCTCTCAGTCGGTGAGACAGATTCTCCTCGGCAGTAGGAAACCTTCCACTAGGGCTACCTAACTGGCAAAATGGAAAAGGTTTTCCTGTTGGTGTAAACCCAAGTGCCTTCAACCACTCCAGGCTCCCTTCCCAGTTATTCTAGAATACCTCCTGCGCCTTAAGCATCAGGGTCTATCCCCTTCCTCCATAAGAGTGCACCTGGCAGCCATTTCAGGTTTCCATTCAGGGGAGTCTGGGCGCTTGGTGTTTTCTAATCCCATAGTGGGGCGATTCCTCAAAGGTCTGGAAAGGGGGTTCCCCCAATTCTGGCCCACCTGTCCCAACCTGGAACTTAAACTTGGTCCTCTCCAAATCATGAGCCCACCATTTGAGCCCCTGGCCACTTGCTCCCTCCTCTACCTCTCTTGGAAGGTGGCCGTTACTTCGACAAGGAGGGTGTCTGAGCTGAGAGCCCTCACCTCTGAACTGCCTTACACAGTGTTTCATAAGGACAAGATGCAGCTTAGACCACACCCTAAATTTCTCCCCAAGGTGGTCTCCCAATTCCACATGGGTGAGGACATTTGCTTACCGGTGTTCTTTCCAAAACCCCACATGAGCCTGGGACACTGCAGCCTACACACCCTGGATGTCCGGAGAGCCTTGGCGTTCTATATAGAGCGAACGAAACCTTTCCTCAAGTCGACTCAATTGTTTGTCACCATAGCTGACAGAATGAAGGGTCTTCCTTCTCTGTGCAATGCATATCATCCTGGATTGCAGACTGCATTTGCACATGCTATGAATTGGCCAAGGTTCCAGCCCCAGCAATTACGGCCCATTCAACCAGAGCACAGGCATCTTCGACAGTCTTTCTGGCTCAGGTCCCTATCCATGAGATCTGTAAAGCAGCCACCTGGTCTTCAGTGCACACGTTTACAGCCCACTATGCTGTTAACCAACAGGCCAGAGATGATGCAGCAGTCGGCAGAGCTGTTCTCCAATCAATCGTTCCATGACTTCTACCCTCCTCCTATGGTAAGCTTGGAAGTCACCTAATTGGAATGGACGTGAACAATCACTCAAAGAAGAAAAGACGGTTACCTACTGTCAAGGTTCCTTCCCCAGTCTGAACTCTAGGGTACAGATGTGGGGACCTGCATGAAAGACCCCCTAAGCTTATTCTTACCAGCTTAGGTTAAAAACTTCCCCAGGGTACAAACTTTGCCTTGTCCTTGAACAGTATGCTGCCACCACCAAGCGTTTTAAACAAAGAACAGGGAAAGAGATCACTTGGAGATGTCTTCCCCCAAAATATCCCCCCAAGCCCTACACCCCCTTTCCTGGGAAAGGCTTGACAATAATCCTCACCAATTGGTACAGGTGAACACAGACCCAAGCCCTTGGAACTCAAGAACAATGAAAAAATCAATTAGGTTCTTAAAAGAAGAATTTTAATTAAAGAAAAGGTAAAAGAATCACCTCTGTAAAATCAGGATGGTAAATACCTTACAGGGTAGTCAGATTGAAAACATAGAGAATCCCTCGAGGCAAAACCTTAAGTTACAAAAAGACACAAAAACAGGAATATACATTCCATCCAGCACAGCTTATTTTACCAGCCATTAAACAAAAGGAAATCTAACGCATTTTTAGCTGCATTACTTACTAACTTAACAGGAGTTATAAGGCTGCATTCCTGATCTGTTCCCAGCAAAAGCATCACACAGACAGATAGACCTTTTGTTCCCCCCCACCTTCAGATTTGAAAGTATCTTGTCTCCTCATTGGTCATTTTGGGTCAGGTGCCAGCGAGGTTACCTTAGCTTCTTAACCCTTTACAGGTGAAAGGGTTTTTTCTCTGGCCAGGAGGGATTTTATAGCACTGTGTACAGAAAGATGGTTACTCTTCCCTGTATATTTATGACACCTACCTTTTCATAACTGTTGTTCTTTGAGATGTGTTGTTCATGTCCATTACAATACCCACCTCCCCTTCCCCTCTGTTGGAGTCAACAGCAAGAAGGAACCAAAGGGGGGGTCGGGCAGGCAGGGTAATATATATACCACCATGAGGGCACTACTCTAGGGGGCTCCCCTGCCCTCCTGATGGGAGATGCTAAGGGAAAAACTTTCCGACGTCCATGTACGCAGCATGCACACACCTAATTGGAATGGACGTGAACAACACATCTCGAAGAACAACAGTTACGAAAAGGTAGGTAACAGTCTTTTCCCGAGACACTCAGCACTGACACAGCTCCTCATGTGGCCCATCTGATAGTAGGCACCGTTCCCACTCACCAGTGCCTCAAAAGAAGAAGCCGGGTGACTGTTCTCCTCCAGCCAAGTTACGAGACATGTGACCCCAGGTGGGCCACTCTTCAGGATCCCCTGCCGGGGCCATGTCAACTCCTGCCCAAGTGCGGCAGTTGAGTCCGGCCCCACCTCGATTACTGGCGCCTACACAGCAGCTGCAGCTCCCATAGTCGCTGGAAGTGTACCAGGCTGCTCAGGACCTCCTCCATCTTACGGCACCGTTCTCGCCTGCCAGGGAGGAACCCTCAGCACCAGTGGATTCGCGTCCTCCAGTGCATTCAAAGGGGAAGCCGGGTATGGTGTCAAGACAATCCCCCTCGCCATGTTCCTCGGCACCTACCTGCTTGGACAGAGAGCCTACCCGCTCCCTGAGCTCTCGACATTCAAGACACCGAGGATCGGCTCCTCCATGGTCTTCAGTGTCTGAGACCTCGAAGTCAGAGTCCATCTCCTATTGCTCTGGGTGGAGCAGAAGTCGCAGGTCGAGGTCCGGCAGAGACATGAGAGAGCCCCAGGCATGGCCTCCGCAGTGGCAGAACCCGCCTCAGTGGCCCTTCTGGACCCCCTGGGCTTTTCACCAGGGCCAGGGAGGAACCCAGGGTCTATGCTCTGGGACATCTTCCGTGGACTCTGCCACCTTCATGCCACCTTCTGCTACGCATCTGCCCTCGGTGTCTACGGTCCTGACACCTCTGCCTCCAGCTCCATTGTTGACTCCAGCACTGTGCTTGGCTCCGACCTCAGCACCGCCCTTCATGGCATCAACACACCCATCTCCCACGCTTGACCTTGATGCAGGCACCGGCGGCCCCAGGACTGATGTTGGCACCAGGGCCCCTGCTTCCAGTGGCTCTTGTGAGCATGCCGATGTAGTTCCCTCCTGTAGGGCTGATGACTGCGCTGACACCTGCTTCAACATCCACAGCCCTGGCATCGTCGATGGCACCACTACCTCCAACGCTGCCTCAAGAGTCATGTGACCCCTCAGGGGCAGATGGTAGGGAGCTTCCACTCCTGGCACATGCTTCCTCCCCGTCATCACTGCACGAAGCATTGATGGGGACAGCCATAGCCATATGTTGCTACGTAGGGCTGCCCAGGGTCTGGGCATCAGGGCTGAGGAGGTGGTAAAGGAGGCTGATCCCATGGTGGACATCCTAGCGCCCTCGGGACCTTCACGTATACCCTTGCCACTTACAAAGACCATTGTGGACACCACTAAGACCTAGTGGCAGACGCCGGCATCCTTGCACCTATTGCCAATCGCAACAAGCAGCGGTATTTCATCCCCTCCAGAGGGTTCGAGCATTTATACTCTCACCTCCTGATTCGCTGGTGGTTGATGCGGCTAACCAGTGTGAGAGACAGGGCTTCCAAAGACCCTCCCCAAGGAACAGGGATGCTAAACACCTAGATCTTGTGGGGAGAAAGGTCTACTCGACAGTGGTTTGCAGCTCTGTATCGCTAACCAACAGGCCATTGTGGGCAGGTACTTGTACAACACCTGTGCAGCAATGGCAAAGTTTATGGAACTCGTCCCTTCGGATTCCCGAGCAGGGTTCACAGCCTTGGTGGAGGAAGGGAAGCTAATCTCCCGGGCTTCCCTGCAGGCTACATTAGACGCTGCAGATGCCACCACTAGAGTGATGGTGATGGGGGTAGCTATGAGGCGCAAAGCTTGGCTCCAAATCTCAGGGTTACCCTACGAGGTCCAGCAAACCATTCAGGACCTCCCATTTGAGGGCGGGACACTGTTTTCGGAAAAGACAGGCAAGCGGCTGAACAGCCTGAAAGACTCCCGAGCCACCCTCAAATCCTTGGGCCTGCATGCCCCCACCACGCAGTGGAGACACTTCCGCCCGCTCTGCTAGAACCCCCTCAAAGGTTCTAGCAGCAGAGCTGCCAGGACGGTTCTCGGAGGAGGAGCAGGAGTGGCAGGAGGAGGCAACACCCTTCCTCAACTCAGGGCTCTGGCCAGCCCAAACAGCCCTCTGGCCCTAAACCAGCCTTTTGAAGGTGCAGTCGAGGATGGCGCACCAGATCACGAACTGGATCTAACCCGCCTTACTTTTTCCTCGTGACTATCCCCTTTCTACCGTTCATGGTCCCCTATCACCTCGGACAGCTGGGTGATTCGCACAGTAGAGAGGGGATACTCCATCCAATTCTGTGCCCTCCCGCCCTTCCACCCTCCTTCCCCGTCCCTCTTCAGGGACCCTTCTCACGAGCAACTTCTCATTCAGGAGGTGCAGTCACTCCTATCACTAGGGGTGGTGGAGGAGGTTCCTCTGGAGCACAGGGGCGAGGGCTTCTATTCCCGGTATTTCCTAATACCAAAAGCCAAAGGTGGCCTCAGGCCTATCCTGGACCTACGCGAGCTCAATAAGTTCGTGAAGAAACTCAGGTTCAACATGGTCTCCCTGGCTTCCATCATCCCTTCACTAGATCCAGCAGACTGGTATGCCGCCCTCGACTTGAAGGACGTGTATTTTCACATCGCGATCACTCAGAACCACACGAAGTTCCTCAGGTTTGTGGCCAATGGTTCCCACTACCAATTTACTGTCTTTCCGTTCAGCCTGTCAGCAGCAGCTTGAGTATTCACCAAATGCATGGCTGTCTTCACCACTTTTCTGCGGAGACATCAGGTACAGGTATTTCCGTACCTCGATGACTGACTGATCAAAGGCCACTCCAGGACACAAGTGGAAACTCAGGTCGCGTTTATCAAAGCCACCTTTGACAACCTGGGTCTGCTCCTAAATGAAGCAAAATCGACTCTGTCTCCCATCCAGAGGATAGAGTTCACAGTGGCAGTACTGGACTTGACCCAAGCCAGGGCATTCCTCCCACAGGTGAGGTTTCAAGCCCTCAACGACATGATCCAGGGAGTCACGCAGATTCCCACCACTGCTGCAAGAAAGTGCCTGGGGCTTCTCAGGCACATGGCAGCCTTATGTACATGATACGACACGCCAGACTCAGGTTTTGGCCACTACAGTCGTGGCTAGCATCAGTCTATCGACCTGCCCGGGACGGCTTGGACAAGATGGTGACCTTGCCTCCCCCTGTCCTCGATTCACTATGGTAGTGGACCAATGCCCAGCAGGTGTGCTCAGGGGTCCCCTTTGCTGCCCCACAGCCATCCCTGTCGTTGGTGACGGACATTGGATTTGGGTTGAGGAGCTCATCTGGGGGACCGCAGGAACCAAGGCCTCTGGTTGCAAGCAGATCTGTGCCTCCACATCAATGTCAGAGAGCTCAGGGCAGTGCGCCTAGCATGTCAGACATACTGCCCTTACCTAACTGGACAATGTGTTTCAGTCATGATGGACAATACGGCTGCAATGTTCTATGTCAACAAACGGGGACGCACACTCCTCTCCCCTGTGCCGGGAAGCCCTCATGCTATGGACTTCTGTGTAGAACATTCAGTCGACCTCCAGGTGTCATACCTGGCTGGGATTCAGAACAAACTGGCAGACCGCCTCAGCAGGTCGTTCCGCAGCCGTGCGTGCTCCCTTCGCCCAGACGTTGCAACTTCAGTCTTCCAGAGGTGGGGATTTCCCTTGATCGATCACTTTGCCACACGACGCAACAGGAAGTGCCAGCAGTTCTGCTCCTTCCAGAATCACAACCTGGGCTCCACAGCAGATGTGTTTCTCCTCCACTGGGAAGGGGCTTTCTTATATGCCTTCCCGCCAATACCACTTGTTCACAAGGTCCTGCTCAAGATGCGCAGAGATGGTGCTCGGGTTATACTGATAGCACCGGCCTTGCCTCGTCAGCATTGGTCCACATCTCTCCTAGACATGTCAGTGGGAGCCCTGATTACCTTGCTGCTCTTCCCGGACCTTCTCACACAGGATCACGGATGTCTCCAACAGTCTCCTGCAGTCGCTCCATCTCACAGCATGGAAGCTCCATGGTTGAATCTGTCAGAGCTTTCCTGTTCAGACCAGATTAGACAGGTCCTCCTTGGCAGTAGAAAATCCTCGATGAGGGCCACGTACCTTGCCAAGTGGAAGAGATTTTTAATCTCATCGGCACAGCACGACTCGCCACTGATACTAGCCTCAGTGCTGCACATTCTGGACTACCTTCTATATCTGAAACAGGAGGGTCTCTCATTACCTTCTATAAGAGTGCACTTTGCTGCCATCTTGGTATTCCACCTGGGTGTACAAGGCCGCTTGGTTTTTTTGTAACCCCATGGTCAGCCGCTTCCTAAAGGGGCTCGACAGGCTGTACCCGCATGTTTGCCAACCAGTTCCTGCTTGGGACCTCAACTTGGTCCTCTCTAGACTCATGGGGCACCCCTTTGAGCCTTTAGCAACATGCTCCCTGCTCTACCTCTCCTACAATGTCACGTTCCTGGTGGCGATAACCTCGGCCAAGAAGGTGTCTGAGCTCAGGGCTCTGACTTCAGACCCATCCTACACGGTGTTCTTTAAGGACAAAGTTCAGCTCAGGCCACACCCTGCATTCCTCCCAAATGTTGTGTCGCAGTTCCACATCAACCAGGACATTTTCCTTCTGGTTTTCTACCCTAAACCTCATTTTAACAACAGGGAGCAGAGGCTCCACACTCTGAACTTCTGAAAAGCGCTTGCTTTCTACACAGAGAGAACTAAACTGTTCAGGAAGTCGGTCCAGCTCTTTGTGGCAGACAGGATGAAAGGCCAGTTGGTTTCGGCCCAGCACATTTCATCATGGATCTTGGCCTGTATCAGCAAGTGCTACAAACCTGGAAGGGGTCCTCGTGCCTCCGATCACTGCGCACTCTACCAGGGCCCAGGCTTCATCGATGGCATTCCTGGCTCAAGTTCCCACCCAGGAAATCTGCAGCGCAGCAACGTGGTCTTCCATACACACTTTTGCCACGCACGATGCAATCACCTGGCAGGCCAGAGACAATACGGCCTTTGGAAAAGCAGTACTCCAATCAGTGAACAGCTCCGACCCCACCTCCTGAATTTGGCTTAGAAGTCACCTGATGGAATGGACATTAAGCAAGCACTCGAAGAAGAAAATCTGGTTACTCACTTCTCGTAACTGTTTTTCTTCGAGATGTGTTGTTCATGTCCATTCCAATACCCACCCTCCTACCCCTCTGTCGGAGTAGCTAGCAAGAAGGAACTGAAGGGATGGCAGGTCGGCAGGGCTCTATATTGAGTGCCATGAAAGTGCGACTCCAGGGGGCACCCAGGGCAGCCCGACAGATGCTGCTAGGGGGAAAATCTTCCAGCCAACGCGCACGTGTGAGCGCACACACCTGTTTGGAATGGACATGAACAACACATCTCGAAGAACAACAGTTACAAGAAGTGAGTAACCGTTTTTTCTCAGACATTGGGCCTGGTCCTACAGGGTGCTGAGTGCTCTCAATTCCCAATGAAGTAAACTGTGGTTGATGACATTCGTCACCTTTCAGGATCAGGTCTCTGGATAACTGAAACACTGCATTGTGCTTAGTTATGCATCCTCCAAGAGTGTACTGACAGAGCCCTCTTTTGGCTTGATAGAGTAATACAAGGTTAATTTACTAGTATACACTATGGCTAACATTTTTATTCTTTCCATGTTATAGGCTTTAAAAAATGAAATACTATACCGGTATGCCACTTCTCCTGTTAATATTTTAGCAGCTTAAACAACCAACCTTCATAAAAGCATTTAGCTGCTTTTACTAAATAGTAAATTACAGTAGAACCTCAGAGTTATGAACACCTCGGGAATGGAGGTTGTGTGTAACTCCAAAATGTTCGTAATTCTGAACAAAACATTACGATTGTTCTTTCAAAAGTTTACAACTGAATGTTGACTTAATAGTTTTGAAACTTTACTATGCAGGAGAAAAATGCTGCTTTTAACCATCTTAATTTAAATGAAACGAGCACAGAAACAGTTTCTTTACCTTGTCAAACCTTTTTTTTTAAACTTTCCCTTTATTTTTTTGAGTAGTTTATGTTTGACGGAGTACTGTACTGTATTTGCTTTTTTGTCTCTGTTGCTGCCTAATTGTGTACTTCCGTTCCAAATGAGGTCTGTGGTTGACTAGTCAGTTTGTAACGTGGGTGTTCTTAACTCTGAGGCTCTACTGTAATGGGCTAAAGCAGCAATAAACCCAGATACCGGACATTACTCATGATAATTGTCCTTGTGGTCAACTGAGCATCAAATTCAGGACACTTGGTAAATTTTATAACATTTAGAAAAAATTATTACTACCACGAAACCCAACTGTTAAAAGGTGTTACCTCTTCTATTGTTATAGTTAATGATGTCTTCTGCAACAGACCACAATACTCACATTGCTCTTAGAGCAATATTACTAGTGACATGCTGACATTGCTAACAGTGACTTAGCAATGAGCCAGTTACTTGCTATTTTCCATTTATTAAATTATTTTAGTTTACAACTTTTGTCTGTTTGTGATTTTTATGACTCTAATTGTTCGTGATTGATAAAGCACTTATGATTGTTGTTCTTAAAGACTTGTGATTGGTCATCTAAGTCATGTCATTGTTTCTGCTCCCTGATTGGATGACCCAAGCTTTATACACAGTCTCTTTTTTGTTTGTGAGTCATTGGTGCATATTCATAATTGTTCAAATGTATTGTGTGAAAAATGAAAAGACCTTTTCAAAATCACATTGAAAGTGCTTCCATGAGTATTACTTTTCTGTCTGTTCATTTGCACTACTTTTCACAGTGTTTATGTTTTATAGATCATATTTACTTCTGTACAGTGGGTCAGCACAACACCTATGCACTACTCAGGTCCCATTTACCTCCACTTAGCACCCTAGAGAAGAAGGATTGTCTTGTATTGGTTAGCCTCGGACTTGGAGACCCTGCTTCTATTCCCTGCTCTGCCATAGACTTCCTGTGTGACCTTTGGCAAGTCACTTAGATCTGTGCCTCAGGCCAGATCTATACTGCAGACTTATGTTAGTAGAACTACATTTCTCAGGGGTATGACATAACTACTGCCTCTCGGAGAGGTGGATTAATTACACTGGTGGGAGAGCTGTCTCCCGTTGGTGAAGGAGCATCTTCATTTAAGCGCTGATCCTACATTTTAAGTGAAGACCTGCCCTCAGTTCCCCTTCTGTAAAATGGGGATAATGGTAGTTCCCTACCATGCAAGAGTGTGAGGATAAATACATTAAAATGTTGTAAAGTACTCAGATACTATGGTGATATATATATACATATAAGTATCTTAGATAGATAGGCCCAGTATCTGGGAATCAGATAAGATTACTTTTCTGTATTTATGAGAGGTTTTTCACAGTCAAGCTGGAAATGCATATCGAGTGGGGTCCTGCAGGGATCAGTCCGGGGTCTGGTTCTGTTCAATATCTTCATAAATGATATAGATAATGGGCATAGAGCATACACTTATAAAAGTTGCGGATGATACCAAGCTGCAATGGGTTGCGAATGCTTTGCAGGATAGGATAAACATTCAAAATGATCTGAACAAACTGGAGAAATGTTCTGAAGTAAATAGTCTGAAATTCAATAAGGACAAATGCACTAAGGAAGAAACAATCAATTGCACATGTACAAAATGGGAAATAACTGCCTAGGAAGGAGTACCGTGGAAAGGGATCTGGGAGTTGTAGTGGATTGCAAGATAAATATGAGTCAACAGCAAACATCATTCTAGGATGTATTAGCAGGAGTGTTGTAAGCAAGACATGAGAATTAGTTATTCCACGCTACTCTGTGCTGATAAGACCTCAACAGGAGTATCATGTCTGGTTCTGGGCACCATATTTCAGGAAAGATCTGGACAAATTGGAGAAAGTCCAGAGAAGAGAAACAAAAATGAGTAAAGGTCTAGAAAACATGACCTGTGTGGAAAGATTGAAAAAATTGGGTTTGTTAAGTCTGGAGAAGAGACGACTGAGGGGGGACATGATAACAGTTTTCAAGTACATAAAAGGTTGTTACAAGGAGGAGGGAGAAAAATTGTTCTCGTTAACGTCTGAGGATAGGACAAGAAGCAGTGGGTTTAAATTGTAGCAAGGGAGGTTTAGGTTTGACATTAGGAAAAACTTCCTGTCTGGGTAATTAAGCACTGAAACAAATTGCCTTCAGAGGTTGTGGAATCTACGGCATTGGAGGTTTTTAAGAACAGGTTAGACAATCACCATTCAGGAATGATCTGGTTGTTACACAGTCCTTCCTTGAGTTCAGGGGACTGGACTAGATGACCTCTTGAGGTCCCTTGCAGTCCTACACTTCTATTATTAGCATCTTTAGTCTTGCCAAACTACCTCTGAAGAGAGGGTGAGGTAAGCTAATAAAACAGTTTTTGGCTTAGGTGAGATTTAAGTGGTGCTTAGGGCTTGTGGTGGCCTGTTGCACTGGGTTTAATTTCACCTATAGTGATTTACATCCTCTCGAGCTTTTATATATTTAGTCCGGTGCCTGAAAGCACCTTGATTCTGAAAATTGTTATCTAAGTGCTGATTACTGTTATTGCTACAAAATGACCTCTACATTATTTTCTTGCTTCATAGGTAGACACGAAACAGCTGGTGCAAAGCTCTTGAAATCTTATCAAAAACTGAGGTAAGACTTGTAGAAGGACAAATTGTCCTAGGGCACTGAGACTACAATACAATGAACATATTTTATAATACCAAACAGCTTGCTGCTTAAGTTTTCTGATTACCAAGACGGCAAATCTCAAGATTTAAAAAAGTTTGGAATGCAATTAGAGTACTATAGAAAGATTGCCACTCTTTTTGGCTTTGTACATTCTATAGAAAGAGTAGAAAGAATCCTACTTTTAGCTGGACAGTTTCCTTGCTTTAGTTTATTGGAAATTCAGGGAAGCATACAGTATTTTGCTGTAATCTTTTTCTCCAGTGCTTTTCACATTTACAGGCTCTGTTTAAATGATGTCGGTTGAAAATCATTGCAGGAAAAACAGTAGTGGTACAAACATGCAGTTAACTGACTGGAGATTTTGCCTATTGTTATTTTTTAAGTAAATATAAGACAGGAAGATCCCTATTTGTCAAGGTGCACCTAAGTGTAAGCAGTGTATATTCTGTTAAAGGAATCTTGTTCCTTTAAAAATGAGTAAATAAGAATAGATACAAATCATAGACCAAACTGAGGCTTTCTGGTGGGGCATAGGTGCATCACCAGAGAACCTGTGGATGGTCGGATACAATGGTGAGGATGATCATATAAGTATCTAGATAGAACAGAGTAGAAGCATGGGGAAGTGCACTGTCTGCATTGGGGGTTTTGATTGTGTTAAGAGTACAGGATCAAGGGGCAGATCATTGCCCCTGATCTGGCCCCTTTATGCTGCATGAAGGGGTTGGGGTAGAATAAAAGTGCTCTAAAAGCCCCAGTTCCAGCCAGGGTGAATCCCTCCAGCACAGGAACCATGGAAGACGGCCATAAGGCTGATTTCTGAGGATCCTCTCACAAACTGGTGTAGATGGCAGGTTTCAGAGTGGTAGCTGTGTTAGTCTGTATCAGCAAAAAAACTGAGGAGTACTTGTGGCACTTTAGAGACTAACAAATTTATTTGGGCATAAGCTTTCGTGAACTAAAACCCACTTCATCGGATGCGTGCAGTGGAAAATACAGTAGGAAGATATATCTACACAGAGAACATGAAAAAATGGGCAACATTTGCTGATATTGATGGCAGGAAGATGCATGCACGCTGGAGTCAGCAGGGTAGGGCGGGGGTAGGGGTATAGTATGCACTGGTGACCATAGGGCAGCCCAAGGAGGCTGCAGTGACTTAAATAGGCCCTCAGGTCAGTCTAAATTATACTGGCTGGAGCAGCTAAGGATCAGGAGGGTGCAAAGCCACTTTAGCCCTCACTCCTGTGGCTGCAAGTTCTTTGCTGAGCCTGTAAGAAGCGTAGCACAGACTCATCCAAGATCTTTAGGTTGCAGGAGAGAGGTGGCTCCTCTGAGGAAAGAGAAGAAACAAAGAAAGAGGTTGGGAAAGCTGTAGATATTAGAGCCTTGTGAAAAATATGTTAATTGTTTCTTTTCTCCTAACTTCCTAGTAAAATTTCTGTGGTTCCTCCTACTCCCCCTCCTTTCACGGAAACCACTAAGGGAAACACTGCAATGGTAATGTATATATGTGCAGATATCTAAGAGCTCTTTCAGTGGAAACGGCCAGCCGCAGAAGTATAGCAAATAGCAACAACTTGTAATATTGTTTAGGAATTTGTTGCTATATAAATGATGCTTTTATTTCCTTTGTCTCGTTCCTTTTTCTGAGGAGTTGGTCTCTTAGGGACATATTAGATTAGTCACCAACTTTTTAGTGCATGTTATGTAGCCATTTGTAATGAAAACTTTGCATGTGGTGTTTGTATAAATGAGTGAAGAGCAGAATGATTTTGGTGGTTACAATTTCATCACAGTTTCTAGCAGGTGGATTATTAGGATCGGATCTAAAATCCATTGAAATAAATTGGAAGACTACCATTGACTTCATAGGGCTCTGGATTAGGCTCTGGTGCCCTAATTCAGCAGCCCTTCCCTGCTCAGGAAAGCACTTAAGCACATCTTTAATTTTATACATATGCTTAAATCCCATTGATTTTGATGAAAAATTTTCACTAGCTCTACTTCCAATCCTTGTGAGGATCCTCTGAATCCAGACTGCCAGACTCTTTCTTACCTTAATGTAAACGCAAACAGTATTATAAAAAAATAATCAGCTATGTCATTTGTTTATATTTATGAAAGCAATATAGAAATTTCCTGCAGAGTTTTCTGCTGGTAGTGCAAAAGAACTCAGTTGAAAGAGCGACCCCCTTCCCCAACCAGATACTTTGGTGCTAATATTTACATGTAGTACAAAAATATGTGCTTATAAATGCTACAGAAATGATAGCCCTGGGCAATCTTACACATACGCTATTTTTGCAATTTCTAAAGGCGCGTGAACATGGGAAGCTTTGAAAACACAGTTCTTTATTTTATCTCTTAATTTTTTTTCTCTCAATTGCAGGAAATCAGCCAATCTAAAAGTTTTAATAAGTCTGTGGAAAACTTGTTTCTATCTCTTGCCACAAATATGAAAAGTAAGTATCCTTCAGTGCTTTGCCATTTAAATTTGAGCCACAAGTGGTTACAAGTGAAGGGTCTGTTAGTGACTGCTGCTAAGACCAACAAATATTTATAAGGCATGTCTCATTTTCCATCAGAATTCCCTCAGATTTTTTTAACAAGCTTAGCAACTGATGATCCCAGCTGAGCACTCTCTCTTTTCTTGCTAAGTAGCAAAAAGACTATGTATGAAGGTGAGGTTTTTTTTAAACAAATGCAACAGTTCAGATATGTGGAGATAAAACCTGAAAATACTGCAGCAAACTCAACTATTGTGGCTTGGAATATGCCAACTTTCTATTGTGGTAACCACTGTATTCTCCATCTTCCCCTCCCCAAGTGAACTTGTCACAGATTGCCCTTCTTTGATCACTCTCAGAAGGAGGGATTTAGTATTGTCTTTCTCTTTCCTCTCAGTTTTTTTAAAAAACCTCTCCCTTCCCTTTCTCCCTCATTCTATCTTCCTGTCAGTGTATGTGTTTTTAAAAGTCATCCTCTCCCGTCAGTCCATCTTTAATCCTGATATTCTTTGTCCTTCTCATTTTCCTCTTTGACTTATTGCTATTCTCTCTTCTTCAGTAATTTTAGAGTGCAAGTTTAGGCTTTGGATACGTATATGGAACAACCTGCACCTACTGGAGGGCAGAATTTGGCCCCGGGTGCATAACAAAAGAGAGCAGTTGCCAGAAGAGAACAAGCTCCAACCCTTATGAAGACCAGAGACCCCACTGTTTGCATATATTTTTACTAATCCATTGCCTGCTGCACAGACTGGGCGCAGTTGTAAATTTTGTCCCTCATGGCTAGAGTAGTATCCTTATCCCAAGGATTATAAAATGAAACTAGACCCGAGTAACTTGGCACTAGTCTCTTGCCTCCTTTCTGTCATCTTTCCTCTTAATCACACCTTTCTAATGAGGAGGAGTCCTTGTTTTTGGTGATACAGACTAACATGGCTACCACTCTGATATCTTTCTAATGAGACTCCTCCTCCCTTGAAGTCAGTGGGGGTACTTACATCCTTAAAATCATGCATGTGGTTACATTTGTGCTGGTCTGGGGCCTGAATATAAAATGTTTCCACTTTCTTCCATATTTTGTATCCATTTTAATTGACTCCCCATTTTCCTAATTTCCACTGTAGCACTCCCGTAAATGATCATAATGGTATTGCATTTCTGTAGTGCCTTTTATCCCAAAGGAACTCAAAGCACTTTACAGATCAATATCTGAACTATATGTAGGGATCATTCTCTTACCCGCTTCTGAAATGCAGGCACCCCTGCGATGAAACTCTGTTTGATAGCATACAGCAAAAATACACGGTAGCTGAGAACAAGGAGTGAAGAATATCTTTTCCAGTTGAGACTGCAAGGGGAATTTAGGTAGGCAGAATGCAGTTACACAAAATGGGACAGGTACTTGCTTTCCCATCTGTTTCTTTTTCTCAGGTAATCAATAGTAGATCTGTAATCTAAAAGATCTGAAAGGCATAGGATTAGCTTCATACATCTCCAGATTTGCTGACAATGTTCATTATAAATGTGCCCCTCTTTCCTTGTATTCATTTTAGAAATCTCAAAGTCCCAGAATGATATGAGGGCTGACAAAAGTCTCCTAACTACAGATTATGGGCAGGACATGGAACGGAGGAAGGAAAGGAGGAGTCAGTCTGACACTGCCATCGATATTGCAAACAGGGTATGCAATTCATTATACATAGTCATTATAGTTTTAAGGGCTGTTTTGTGATTGGAATATGATTAGAGGACTGATGATTGTCGTGATACAGTACTGGCTTTATTAGAGTAGTGGAAGCTAGTTAAGGTTACTTTGAGATGGCCACCGGATCTCCTCCTTTTTTAACTCTTCCAGTAATTCTTCTTTTTGGCTGAAATTCTCCAGCCTTAGTCTCAGCTCAAAGCTAAGGGCTAGTTTGCATGGAGCCACCTTGCTCCAACAGGGAACACCAGGAGTGCATGTAGCTCACAAGCTCTCCTGGGGCTGCTTGGTACACACTCTACACTAGCCAGTAGGCTGCTCCGATTGCTCTCCCAGTCCATCTGCTGGCCCTCCTTCATCCCCTACTGATACAGAGGAGACTGAACTATGTCTCTTCCACGCCATTCCTGGGACTTGTTGGGCAGTTTGCTGAGGAGAGCCACAGTAATATGTCAGCAGCCCCCCATCAGCTCCCCAATCCCCCTCCCAGTGCCTCCCACCCACCGGCAGCCTCCCCGATCAATGCCTACCTCTCCCTCCCTGCACTTCCTGATCAGCTGTTTCGTGGCGTGCAGGAGGCTCTGAGTGGGAGGGGAAGGAGTGAGGGCACGGCTGGCTCAGGGGAGGGGGCGGGAAGGGGTGGAGTGGGGGCAGGGCCTGTGGCAGAGCCAGGGGTTGAGCAGTGAGCACCTCCTGGCACATTGGAAAGTTGGCACCTGTAGCTTCAGCCCTGGAGTTCGTACCTATACAAGGAGCCGCATATTAACTTCTGAAGAGCCACATGTGGCTCTGGAGCCACAGGTTGGCCACCCCTGCACTAAAGCATCGGGAATTGGCTGGTGTCGGTGTCAGAATGCCAGACTTAATGCACCAATGATCTGACCTGGTACAGCAAATCCTAAGTAGTTTAGAAAATGAAGCAAATTATCTCTGTGGTGTTTATTTTTATGGGATGCACTGAAACTATATTATAAATATTGTGGAAAAATATAGATAGGTTAATCACCGCAGTGCTTCCTTTTAGTTCTATGCCAGTTGTGTGTGACCAACCACATCCCCAGTGTTTCCTCATCTATCTGGTTTCACTGGAAAATCATTGCTGTGTTTCACTACACTGAGAAGCAATAAGGAAGGAGTTTCTATACTGACATTCTCTACACACCCTAACCATGCTTTCATTGCACATTAAACACACATCCTATTGTGTTTTATAGATAAATGAGGTCTCTATAGTTTGAAATCTCCCAGTGATATGTTTGCCAAACAATATGTCTGGATTTTTTAATTGGCTATAAATTCTAAAGGTTTTAGGGTGATAAGGTATGTCAGCACTTTGTATTAGGGATATAGAAAGGTAACATTTTTCTTGATTCTGTTGTCGGAGCTCTGCTCTTGGAGAACAGGAATTTCTAGTGTCCCTCTAACTGAAAAACCCAAGCCTCTGCTGAAGTTTTGGCTGATTTGGGTGAAGTTTTGGTTGATCTTCTATTTTGGATGTCATGATTGCAATCTAGATTTTCTATTTCTGGTTGAAGTTTTTACTCACACCCTTTTCCCCACCCCTATTTTATGGCTCTGAGCATTCATGCTGTGTGATCCCTAAATTTACTTTTAATCTCTGTGAGCTGTTGTGCCCCTGTCTTACTTTTTCCTAGCATTATCTCTAGTTCTGATCTTTGTCTTCCTTTTGATAGTTCTAGTGGCAGTGTCCATCAGTTCTTACACTTCACTGTGTAGCCTGTTTGTTAATCTTTATCAAATGCCTCATCTGTTATTCCCTCTGTGGTTTCCTAGTTTCTTTTTATCTTTGTAAACCAGGTTACCGCCTTTCTTTTTTCCCCCGATCACACTGTTTGCATTCTCTCTGCCAGAACTCTTAAAGTGATCTTAAACTGCAGTTCTGTGCTGAAGAGTGACTATCAAAATGGCACCTTCTTACTCAACAGATCTGATCCCTATGTATTCTCAGACATGCCTCCTTGCTTTGATGACATAAAGCAGTAAAAATTTATTTTTACTTTTGTTAGTTTGTCCCAGTATCTTTCCAGGCATCAAAGTTAGGCTGACTGATGAAGACTGAAGCAAAATAGGCACCAACACCTCAGCCTTCTTGTTGTCATCCGTTATTAGCTCTCCTTCCTCACTAAGTAGAGGACCTACACTGGCCTTCATCTTTCTCTTGCTCATAACCTATTTAAAGAACTACTTCTTATTGCCTTTTATGTCCCTTGCTAGGTGTAACTCACTTTGTGCCTCAGCCTTTCTGATTTTGTCCCTTTTTTACACCTCTACCCCGCAACTACCCTGGTTGCTATAACGCAACCCGATATAACACGAATTCGGATATAATGCGATAAAACAGTGCTCTGGGGGGGTGGGGCTGCGCACTCTGGTGGATCAAAGCAAGTTCGATATAACGCGGTAAGATTTTTTGGCTCCCGGGGACAGCGTTATATTGGGATAGAGGTGTATGTGCTTTTCTAACCTTAGCACTGGTATTAACATTGCCCTATCCATCATCTTTATGATTGTTTTGTATTTAGCGTGGTAGAGAAGTATAATGGCTTGGATTGTGCATAACCTGGTGTTCAGAATGAGGTCTGTTTTCAAATTAATCTCACCATTTCATCTTCATCAATGGCCATTTTTGTAGGTCTTTCTACTAGTAGTACAGGAAATCCCTGTGTTTATTAAGGGCATGTTATCCCCTCCCTGTGTGCAAATAATTCTCACTAATGTTGTTGGTTCATTCAGGCAGGAATATTCTCACTAGTCCTTTGGTAGTAAACTCCACTAAAGTGTTTCTTCAAACAAATATTTAATCCAAAGTGATCTTTTCCTTCTTTCCTACTACTGTTTCCCTCCCCCCGCCCATTCCCTTGATGAAGTGTGTTTCACAGACTGTATTTTCTTGGAAGAACAGAGGCAGATGGACAGGAGACACTGAGGAATCCTACCTCATCTCTTAATTTTGCCCCCACAGTCAGAATTTTCGTGTGGGGAGTGGAATTTAAAGATGTGCTGCTTTGAACTCCCTCATTCTGGACTATAGCAAAGTTACAGTTAAACAAACATTGAATGTTCAGCCTTTCTCTGGAGTCATGGCTAAAGTAAGACTTGTCAGTCCATCCTTGTAGAACACGTTCAAGTTACGTTCATTCCGGTCTTTCTTCATATAGGTGGAGACAGGCATATGCCATATCTGCTGCAGCATACAATTTGTAATTTCCTGGAGGAAGAGTTCTTTTGGCAAACTGCCAGGATTTTGGGGGTGGGGGTGGAGTTGTCCTAATGAAGCCTTTTATTAATACACTGCTACAGTAATTACCTTTAATTGTAGTTGACATGTTAGCAGTCATCATATGGTGGATAATGGCATGTCCACCACACAAGATTAGGGGTATACTATGGACCGGGTGGAGCAATGGATCAACCAGTGTGTCTACAAATAAAATGTAGTTATAGACCTTTTCCTTAGTCAAACAGTGTCCCAAAATAGACACACCCATATGTGAATTGTAGGTATGGACTGTATATTTATGTGGCAGAACACAAGGGGGAGGAGGGCAGGAAACACCGGGCACTTGACTTAACAAAACAAATGAATGGAAGTTCAGTGCTACGTCTCTTACAGATAAAAAATATACCAAGCTTTCAGCAACTCATCAATGGGGCGTTGGACAACAATGACGTTTTTACCAAAAGGTATTACAAGCAGGGAGAAGACATTTCAACCAGTCCCAGAAGTGACACTGTATTCTGTGGTGGCAAAAAACACGTAAGTGTCAATGCAAGATGAAGCAGAATAGAACAGTGGTGTAAAATGGACTGAAGGGTAGGAGTTAAAAGCTTGTTCAATATAGCATGTGTCATGGATTATGCTCAGAAATAAGAAGAGAATTCTACTTTCGTTCAGATCAGGGAAAGACTGTCTGTCCTTGGCATGGTCCTTATAGCAGTGTTATAAATTTACTGCAGCATAAATACAGCTGAATGAATGGCAGTTAGCTGAAACCTCAGGTTAATTGAAGTTTAGTTAATGTCCTCTAAGGTGTGCAAACTCAGCTGCCTCATTCTCTTCACTGAGAACGGTTTATAGAAAAGGACAAAAACACTGAAGTGCAAAGGCGATCATAATCATTATGGATGGAAAAGCCTTTCTAAATCATTGACATTTTCTACAAAATATAGTCCCCTAACTGATGACATATCAGATACTGCACTTGATCTTAGCCAGAAGAGAGAGAAGAAAACCAATCAGAAGTTAATGCAACAAGGGTTTTAAAGTCTCTTTGATTAGCTGTTATGTTAACTGTATGTCACTGAGGGTAATGCTTTCAGTATGTTATAAATGACTTGACAGGAATTGTCAGGGCACAATAGGTATGCAGTGTCTAGGAATTTCAGAGCTGGAGTTAAGAAGGAAGGAAACTAAAATGGCTCTTAGGGGCCAAACGTAATTGAACCAGCCTCCTGCTTTTTAGTGACAGAACGATGAGATAATTTTACACCTGCTTTTCAGAGGTGTGAATAACTACACAAAGTGCAAGGCGGTGGACAGTCAGGCCCTCGGTGTTTGCCAACAGTTCACCGCACAGTTGTATCTGAGTTGCCATAAATTTCCTCTTAGCATAGGTCATAACTGTGATGCAGTTAGCAGAGATGACTTCTGAATGGATAGTGATCTGCCTGTATTCCTCCTTTTCCTTGTAGAACATGATTATTTTTTTTGAGTGATGGGACAAGGTGTGGGGAAAAAACAGTTACAAACCCCGTTGATATAAGGGGTTTACTTAACTTGTATTTCTTACCAAAAAATAAATGAACATAACCCTAATCATTGCTTATAATTATATATTCCTTCATACATGAATAGATATTTATTGATGGATAAATACCCCAGTAATGATAAAACAACCAGAGACCAGGGACAAAGCCTTCAGAATGGAAGAGTGGACTTGAGGTCTCTCCTGTTAGAAACCTTTGTCTCCATGAGTCATACCTCTGTATCTGAGATATAAGGCTAGTTTGTGCCCATAAGGCACAGCTCTATGTTGGAGAATAGTATGGAGATGTACTTGCCCCACTGCCCTGGAGAATCTCGGAGGGGGGTTGTGCATCCTAGCATCATTCCCACCTTGCATCCATGTCAAGCCCGTTACAACCTAGCTTGCAGTGGATTGGAGGGCAGTTGCAGGATGCATTCTGGGACTCCAGTGGCTGCACTGTGGACAGCCCAGTCTAAACAGTGAAATATCGCCTGCTGTATTGTCAAAGGGGAGGCCCAGCTTTATCAAGCACCGTCTTTATGGGGGAGTTCTGCGATGCTGATCATTGATTCATCAAAATCTATCATTTAACCTAAGAGATGGTGTCGCTCCAACTTCTGCCAGCTGGGCTTGAGTACAGGAAGTCATTGTTAATTTATTATGAGGGAGGACCAAATGGACGCGGTATTTCCTTGTTCAATGTTTACAATGCCCGCTTTCGTCTGAGGATCTGACCCCTGCTAAAGCCACTACACACTGAAAACAAGGAACACATAATGCTACCCAACCTGAGAAGCACTGTTTGGAATAAGCATACAGTTCCTCTGAATAAATAAGAGGTTCAATGAACTAAACAGTAGGGCAGCTTTGCAAAACTGTCATTAAAATCTATCAGCGGAGGCGCTAAATCTACTTGCCTTCCCTCCCTATGATGAGTGATAGTGAAAAATGAACATGTTTTTTACTTAGCTGTCAAATAATTTACTTCCTTATGGTGAAGGGGTGAGTAGAATTTAAGAAAACTGCATCAGAGATTAGTTGCTGCTCTGGCCTACATCCTGTGAGGTCAGCTGGATTACATGAGCTGTACATCAGTTCAAAATGTAACCCTAGCTCCTGTCAGGACTTCTCTTTCTACCCTCAGGCCAAAAAAGCAATATGTGTTACTTGGAACTTATAAGGTAGAGAGGGTGACTTCTTTGACTTCAGTCAAAGATGTTGTGAATTTTGAAATGGTTGCTTGGCAAACTGCACAAATTAAAAATAACTGCAGCGCAGAGAGATACAGTCTATTCTAATCATTAGCCTGTTTTGTTAGCTGCTAAGGCACGCAAAGTAAGAACTCCTTGGTTAACTAAGCTGGGGTGGGAGTGTAGAATAGGACTGGACTGTTTTTTCAGAGGGAGGGATGTCAAATACTGATGACATTGCATTCTGTGAAGGTGTTAGTGTCAGAAGAGATTGCTGTAATAACAAGATCTTGAAGACACACTTGCTAGTAATAGAAACAACGAGGAGTCCTTGTGGCACCTTTGAGACTGACAGATTTATTTGGGCATAAGCTTTCGTGGGCTAGAACCCACTTCATCAGATGCACGGAGTGCAAAATACAAGAGCAGGTATAAATACATGAAAAGATGGGAGTTGCCTTACCAAGTGTGAGGTCAGTCTAATGAGACAATTCAATTAACATCAGGATACCAAGGAAGGAAAAATAACTTTTGTAGTGGTAATGAGAGTGGCCCATTTCAAAC
Source organism: Lepidochelys olivacea (assembly GCF_965140295.1). Lineage (NCBI taxonomy): Eukaryota > Metazoa > Chordata > Testudines > Cheloniidae > Lepidochelys > Lepidochelys olivacea. The sequence goes on from NC_140413.1 coordinate 121,034,546, forward strand.
AGTTGACAAGAAGGTGCGAGTAACAGTGCGGGGAAATTAGTATGAGGAAAAATAGGTTTAGGTTTTGTAATGACCCAACCACTCCCAGTCTTGATTCAGGCCTAATTTGATGGTGTCCAGTTTGCAAAGTAATAGTACTTAAAAGGAAACCCTGAAGCACTCACATTCAAGCCTATTGTTAAACAAAAATGGAGAGGAGAGACCAGAACTGTCTTGATTAAATACATAGTTCAATACATTGAGAGCTAGATTGCCCCCTGCAGTTATGTGGCTGCACTGAGGCACAGAAGGGAGTAAAGCCTCCTCCTTCACCCTACCTTCAGGGCCTGTGTAAGGACTGGCCACAAGTGCTGTCCAGGCGCTTGGGGGAGCACAGGGGCTGCACCCCAGAACCTTCCCCCCAAGGAGGATAAAGAGTGGGCAAGGAAGAGTGGAGCCAGGGGTCCACCTCCCCTGTGCACTGGTACCCAGTGATGGCTGGCTATGCAGGAAAAGTATGCTATTCCCTTTAAATATGCCACTGGGGAGCCCTAGGGAATGTTTAATAAGTGACTCTCTTTTGTTTCCTACAACACTTCCTCAGGCTCTTTCCAGGGCTGTGTACTTCAGCACTGCCCCATACTATGGGCTGTATACTACAAACACAGTCTAGCTGTACATTTTTAGATGTTTGGGACTTTGGCCTTTGACATCAGTGGGTGCTGGTCAATCCAGTATCCATATTGTTCCTGTCACATGCTTTTTAAAAAATCCTCTTTTTGGTCACACACTAATTTTTGGGGGAGTCAACTTCAAGATAGAGATATGGTCTCATACAGTGGGTGCCTATAGGATAGTTATGCTCAGCCATGTTTCAAGGACAGAGGAAGACACTGCCCTTACCTCATGGAGTTTACTATATAAAGATGGTTAATTCTGTATAGAAAAATGAAGATCTGGTAGAATTTCAACGGAATTTAAGGTCTAGTATGGCAAGTGAAGAAATAGCTTTATGCACGTATTGTGTTGGTTCTGAGTTGTTTGCTGTGACTTTAGCAGTCAGTTTGATGCAAAGATACTAAGATTTGAGGGAGAAAAACTATTTTATCTTACTGGATTTGAGCTCACTTTTTTTAATCCTTGTCTTTTCTTAGGGTAGTTTATATAGCATTAACAGCACTTGCACCGAGGCTGGCAATTTTGACATGGCTAATGTCACAGGAGAAATAGAGTTTGCCATCAGATATGTCTTTAAAGCCTGCACTTTAGAAGTCTGCATCAAGGCCTGCAAGAACCTGGCTTATGGAGAAGAGAAGAAGAAAAAGTGTAACCCGTAAGTGTTTTGATGTAAAAAAAAAAAAAAAAAAGGCCAAAAACAAGGTGTTCAGTTTTTTAAGATAGTGCATATGTGTGTGTCTGACTTGCCACTGTGTACTATACACATATCAACTTATACATAGGGCCAGATGTCAGACTGTTAGCACTTAAGTTGTGCCTGTAAAACATGCCTGTACACTCATTGTCTAGTGGTTCCGGCATGAGGCAGAAAGTTGGGAGATCTATGTTCCATTCCTGACTGACTCACTGCATGACGCTGGGCAAGTTATTTAACATGTCTGTCCTTGTCATCTTCAGCTATGAAATGAGAATACGAATCTCTGCTTTTGTAAAATGCTATGACAGCTAATGATAATTGCAAAATATAATATATAAATCTTAACTGTGCTAACAGTTCCCATTTCTGTGTATGAAAGGTGCCTTTGTGTTTTTTGTTTGCAATGTAGGTGCTAATGTTGGAACGTTTAACCCAGTGTCTCCTCTCTGGTTATTGTTTTGGTTATGAATGATTCTGTCTGTCTTTTCATGGCAGAAGTCATTCATGGGAATTCATCAGGCAGAATGTCCAGCTGTATGGTTAGTGCTTGACCCTACTGTAATACATTGTTTGAATGCATTTGGATCAGCTGGGCCAACAATAAGCATGCTGGAATTCCAGAGTTGTGCTTAGATTCTACCAGGAAGAATTTGGCATTGAGTCTCTTGCAGAGGAGGATCCTAAAACTGAACTCTAATAAAAGGATCCTTGTTGGAATGCCAGCTAATGCCATGGCACAGTTAGAGAATATTTAATAAGTGACTGAATAACCCTTGAGTTTCCTGATGGCGTAGCCAGCATACAAATCACAAAAAAACTGAGAGCATAGTGTGGGAAGTTCCGTGTAGTAGTGAACATTACATTCTGTATTTGGTGTACAGAGTGCTGTGTCTCAGCCAGTAGGAAAAAGTACAAGCATTGTTTACAGTTAGAACACTTGACACAAAAGTTGGCTGGGGTAGGTGTTGTTTCCAACACTTATGCTAGCAACCTGTCAAAACTGTCAGCTTGTTGGCTGGTTTGAGCTATGGCTGGTTGGTTTGCATGACTCCCTGTTGCTGAAAAGGCTTTTAAAACACACACAGTACAAAGGGGCTTGGGAAGCACAGGGAAGCAGTGCGTTGCTGCTGAAAGCTACATCTGATCTTCAGTTTCCCCAGAATTTAACCCAGATCGGTTTAACAGTTATATACTGTTATATTAAATATAAAATACTACATTTTTAAAGAATGTTCTGGTAGAATTTGTCTCCTTCACCACAGGCCCTACGAGCAGATAATGGGCATCCATAATGCCATCAGTCATCTTTGGCTCTGGACTCATACTCCATGGTGTAGACCACTATCAGTCCATAGAATTCTGATTAAGAGATAATATTGCTTAATGTGAGTTACTTATGTGGCAGGGGCCCTATCAAATTCACTGTCCATTTTGGTCTATTTCATGGTTATGGGATTTTTAAATTGTCAATTTCAGAGTTTCAGATATTTACATCTGAAATGTCAGGATGTTATAACCATGGGGGTCCCGACCCAAAAGAGGGTTGTGGTGATGGTTGCAAGGCTATTGTGGGGGGGTCGCAGAATTGCCACCCTTACTTCTGCGTTGTTTGTGATAGAGGCACTGTCTTTAGAGTTGGGCAGCCGGAGGGCAGTGGGCAGTGCAGACATGAGGGTCACATGGTATGGGAGGTGATCATCATTTTTTGGGGTGTGAGCAGAGCTAGCCTTATGGGTGGATGACCACCCAGGGTCCCGTGGTAAGGGCAGCGCTGTCATCCCCCCACCCCATAGCCAGCCCAAGGCCTCTTTAGCAGAGACCAATGACTGAGAGATCATGGAAACTGACCTGCCCTCTAACTCTTAGAGATGATCAGGATAGGATTGTAACACACCAACTGGCCAGTATGAGGCAACACTGCACTGCATCTGTCCATTCTGTTGATAAATTGAGGTTGTCAGGCTTCAGATAGTCTGAATTTGGCACCGTTAACCAGCACTGAATATACCCTGGAAAAATTAAGAATGTGCCAAGGATTAGAGAGTGGGGAACATGCTGCTTTATTTCCTTCCTTTTCTTTCTCAGTTTGAACTGTCCTAAATTTTGCACTCTCCCCCGTCCCTCTCTGTAATTGTAAGGTATGCAAAGACTTATTTGCTTCCCGATAAATCATCTCGGAGTAAACGGAAGACAGCTGTTAAAAAGAACACAGTGGATCCAGCATTCCATGAAACTTTAAAGGTGACTTGTAAACATGTGTGACCTGGAAAGATCTCTCACTTGCATAGCAAAGTCTCCACTTCTTGTGCCCAATCCTACAAGCTCTCTGTGAACAGAACTCCCTTTGACTTTGAAGAGCCCTGTGTGAGGGCTTTTAGGATTGTGCCACACCCTTCAGTTCTATGGGTCAAAGTGAACTTAACCATTAACTAATGATGGATGCCAATCAGAATAAAAGCAACCTCTTGTACATTTCTGTACAGCTCTATTAATAAGTTGGAAGCTGGCAAAAAAAAGGAACATCTGGCTTTGTCCATAGAAAACATAAAGTTGACCGAATTCTGTTGCAGTTTCTGGCTAAAGAGATCGGAAATGTGGTAAAAGGAAACTCTCATATCTTTTTATGGTTACGTAGACTAATTGTGTATATTACAAAGGAAAATTAGTACTTTGTACTGTTATCTGTTTGAACTAACATCTCTTTTGTGAGTGTCAAAGGGAGTGTCTCTTTGCAATTTGCTACATGAATCATAGCTATTCCATTCATTCCTATTGTGCTCAAAGGAGTGATAGATCCAAAGTGTTAGTTTCCTCCTTTTTCTTCCTCACCACAATTGATGTCTCATTCACCAGTGTTTGGACTTGTTCATTTACAACACATTAATCGTCACAATAGAGTAAGGGTGGCTGTAATTTTTCATTTTCAAAGTGCTTTACAGCATTATTTTATGAATCCTTACAGCACCTCTGTGCAGTCCGTAAGTGTTGTTATCCCAATTTGACTGAGGGGGAAGCTGAGTTTGAATGACTTGCTAAGGCTGCAGTGAGTTACAGACAGAGCTGGGATTAGAACTCAGCTGTTCTTACCTCCCACCCTGTACTAAGGCCATTAGACCTCACCTTCTGTGTGTAGCTGAGGGACTGCAATGATGTGCAAGATAGTAAATGCCCCAATGGAATCTGATCATTTGCATGGGAAGGGAAAGATTAATGCCCAGACTCCTTGACTCTAATAAAGCTGTAGCATTTGCTCCTCCCCTGAGTCCACAGAACCAGCCGGGGTGTGGAGTGGGTGATGGTGGGGGAGGATCTCAAAAGGCAGAGGAAAGCCCTAGATTTGGACTCTGAAGTCCCAGATTCTTGCCAGCTTTGCAGAAGAACTCCTCCTGCTCTGTGCTTCTCTGCCGTATACCCCCTTTCGTGGCAGTATGGCACGGCTAGTGCCCCTTGTCTGCTGGGGAGTCACTGAGGGTGCAGCGGTGTTAATGCTCCCTAAAGCTTTTCCTACAGATCAACCACAATTTTGCGGTGTCTTCTCCCTTCACAGCTTGCCATGCCAGCTTTGGGCCTCTGAGTGGTTTTGCAGAGGAGGGCAAAGATAGTTATGTGCAGAAGTGTCCAGCGTAGCTACTTCCCTTTCAGCATGGCTCCACTGTGACTTTTTGCACAGATTTATTCCCCTCCACACTGCAAAGTGAGAGAAGGGGGTGAAGCACATGGGCCATTATTGCTAATTATTGTTGTACAATTACAGAGTAAAATAGGATAGGGTCTTGCTCAGTCTGCAGTGGAGAATAACAGGATGGGAATGGGAAATATTCTAAACTGTGTGAGGGAATCATGAGACAATATGTTATCTTCAAGACCTCCCTCATGACATGAGATGCAGAAATCAGATTCTGGGCCCAATCCTGCAGCTATTACTCAGCTGACGCTCCCTACCAGGACAAGATCCATGACTTCAGCATGTTCACTCTACCCCTGTACGTGTATTTAGAGTACTTTTCATAAGCCTGTTTCATTTAAACATGTGAATGGACAGTCCAGTAGTTCCTGTTATAAGGAACAGATCAGTGTGTTTTGGCACAGACTGTTTCCAGGAAAGATACAGGGCTGTGTTACCACTGAGAATTGGCCCACTTCTAACACAGTGCACAGGTGGCAAAGAGAGGCATTAGAGCTCTGGCAGTGTATCCGCCATTTCACTTTCTCAAACACCATCCAATCCATAAATGTAAATAGGCCAGGTAATTTCCAATTGGTGGCCTCTATTGTGCGCAAGCCTCTTCAAGATGTGTGCAGTCATACAGGAGAGGTTGTCCCTACATCTTAAAAGGCGGCCAGAAAACAGGATCCAAACTTAGATTTGATAACATAAAAAGTGGGTTTTTACAGAATGTGAATGGGCCTAAATCTCATTCATACTGGGGTCTCTTTACTTTGCTCTGGCCCTGTAAAGAGACTTAAAGCAGCAATAAATTACAGTTACCGCGCTTTATGTGGCCAGAGCAGTGCAAAGGGCCGTTGAGTAAATGAAGATTAGGCCCACTGTGAAGAGAACTGTTTTCGTGATTCTTAAAAATAATTCAATGTAAAAGTTATTTTTCTTCACTTTAAATATTAATCTGCACAGTGCTGCCGCCCCAAGCACAACTGCATTATGCTAGTGCTGGAGAACTAGAACGTGACATTGGCCTGTCCAATATTGCTGTCTCAGCTGAGTGAGGTGCAAAAAGTAAGCAAAGAGCGTGAAAAGTTATTTAAACTCTTAAATTCAGGTTATTAATCTAAGGTGTTAGCAGCACAGGTAGTGACATAGGTGGTCCTGTTTTATTTTTGTAATGTTAAAAGTGAGTGAATACAATGTTTTAGAAGTGAGGGGCCATTACACTGGCTAGAGACAAGCATAGTGCGGGCAGACAATATGCAGATTTCCCAGTCCCATCTCAAATAATGCTGCTCAGTCTAGATCTCCATGGCTTCAGCAAGTCCATTCTTTGGCTTCCTTTGAGCGGAGACTGGTGATTGTGTTGTGATTGGCTCTTGTTTGTGTGTATGTGCTTTCATTAATCCTGTACTGCTATTTATCTTTTTTCTAGTATAAGATTGACTACTCCCAGCTGGAAACACGACAGCTTCAAATATCTGTGTGGCACTCAGAAACACTCAAGAGAAGGGTGTTCCTTGGAGAAGTGGTTGTTCCATTGGCATCTTGGAATTTTGAAGACAATTCAACACAGTCATTCAATTGGTATCAGCTTAAAGCAAAGGTGATTCCTAGACTTTAGGTTATCATTATTATTTTTAATTTTCAAAAAGGTTTGTGTTTTTAAAAAATAGCATATAGTGAAAGCTGTATCAGTGCCCACCCTTACTAGATCATGGAGAGGAAGAATGAAATTTTGATGTAGCAGGCCAGTCCTGCCATACCAGGATCTGGGCGGGAATGTTCCAGATATAGGTAAACAATGAGAATGAGGAGAAGGGGAGGCGGTATAGGATGATCAAATAATACAGACTTTTGTGTGTCTCTTTTTTCAGTCTGAAAAACCTGAAGACAACCTGGTTCAGTACAACGGAGAACTCCTGGTGTGTGCAAAACTGATCTTACCATCCCAGTCTAAAAAATGCCAGTATGAAGAGCAGACGAAAGGAGGTACAAAGCATTTCAGCCTTGTATGAATTACCCTGGCTATGAAAACATGGAAACAAACAAAGTATTTGTGTGTGCATCTGGGTATAAACACTGCCTGCATAGGGGCATATTCCTGCTTGAGTAAATAGTCCCTACATATTGTGGCTTGTATTGTGTTGTGCTTATGTAAATAGTTAGAAGCCTTTTAAGGTAAAACAAAAACTTGGTAAAATGATTTGAATTCCAGACTTGTCAGTCTCACATTTTTTTCCTTTTCACACCAAAAAAGCAGATATAAATGTGCTTCTTAAAGTGGCTTTGGCATAGTGAACTCAGATGCTCTTGAAGCAAGCTTGTGCCCTCAGATCTCTGCCAGTGCACCTCATTCCTGAGCTGTAGCAGGCCAGTTATTCCACTCCAGGAGCCCTCGGGGGTTAGAGACTATCAGTTTTGATAAATCGGGTGATGGGGAAATGTCTGGTAGGTACAAGCACTGCACTCTTCAGACTGTTTTTGTTCCATCAGTGGCATAGGAACCGACTCCGTGGGTGCTCCAGGGCTGGAGCACCCATGGGGAAACCGGCCTCCAAACTCCCCTTCCCACCCCCCCACCCCACCTTGCCTTCTCCTCCTACCCCTTCCCTGAGCATGCCGCGTCCCCGCTTCTCCGCCTACCTCCCAGTGCTTGCCGCCGCAAAACAGCTGTTTCGCGCCGTAACAAGCTCTGGGAGGGAGGGGGGAGGGGCGGGAACACGACGCGCTCAAGGGAGGAGGCAGGGAAGAGGCAGGGCCAGGGCGGGGATTTGGGGAAGGGGTTGGAATGGGGGCGGGGCAGAGGTAGAGTCAGGGTGGGGAGGGGGGTCGAGCACCCACTGGCACCGGCAGAAGTCGGCACCTACGCTCAGCGGAGTTAAGTTTAACTTTGCATTCTAACTGGGATTCAGTTTCTGTAAATGGTGCAGTCACTGCTGAAGGAAGGAAAAACTGTAGAGGGTCGATGACTGGGACAGCTTCACATTCTTTTGCTCACTGGATAATACTAAGCACTGCAGGGCAGAGCTCCAGATGTGGCTATTTTGGCTGTTGTCAGCCTTCTACAGCAGATCTCCTAGACCAGGGGTGGCCAACCTGAGCCTGAGAAGGAGCCAGAATTTACCAATGTCCATTGCCAAAGAGCCACAGTAATATGTCAGCAGCCCCCATCAGCTCCCCGCAGTCCCCACGCCCAGCGCCCCCCACCCACCAGCAGCCCTGCCAATCAGCACCTCCCACTCCCTCCCCGCACCTCCCAATCAGCTGTTTCGTGGCATGCAGGAGGCTCGGGGGAGGAGCGAGGGCACTGCAGGCTCAGGGGAGGGGGCAGGAAGGGTGGAGTGGGGGCAGGGCCTGTGGCAGAGCCAGGGGTTGAGCAGCGAGCGCCCCCCAGCACATTGGAAAGTTGGCGCCTGTAGCTCCAGCCCTGGAGTCGGTGCCTCTACGAAGAGCTGCGTATTAACATCGGAAGAGCCGCATGTAGTTCCGGAGCCACAGGTTGGCCACCCCTGGCCTAGACATAGAGGTAGGAAGGAAATAATGGAAAGATCAAGTAAGTTGTTAGTTTTATTTCTTTCTGTCCCCTGGATCCCCATCTCCTCTCCCTGTATCCCAGTCACCATTCCCTTCTTGGTTCAGTCCTCCTCCTCTTCCCTCATGCTGTCTGTTCCCTCTCTCCTTTCTACACTCACCTATGTGTTCCTCCTCTGTCAAAAACACACACACACTAACAGAGTAACAGAGGCAAGGTGCATCATGTTGTGGGTTGTGCCAGTTATCCTTGCTGCTGGTTCTGCCTCAGAGTAAAACTACGGGACGTGGATTGTTCCCTTGATCTCTGCAGGTGCACTTGGGGCCTGGTAAAGCTTCCTCATCATCATGCCACTGATTTTCCTCCCTCCCTCCCTCCATTTTTTAAAATCACATACTGTAAAAGTGTCTTCAAACCTTTCCTCTTGTCTAAAATATCTCTGCAGTTCAGCAAACACGCTGAACTGCACTTTCTCACTTCAGGGCAACAGTTCTTAGGGACTTTCTTTCCTTCCCTTAGCCCTGTGTTAACTAGCCAACCATTTACCCACACTGGTCGCTAATTATAAGCAATGTTTCTGTTTTAGGGAGAGAAGACCAAGCATCTGCTGATGGCCAGCTTCACCTTGTGGTGCTTGGAGCTAAGAACTTGCCTGTGATGAGATGTGGTGGCACTTTGAACTCATTTGTTAAAGGGTATGTTTTTGAGATTTAACTCTTCAGATTTAGAATCTTTTAAAACCATCAGCCACTTCTGCATGGAGCTAAAAATGAGCTAAACACATTCCAGGGAGTAGATCTTTGAGTAAAAGACATTACACCTGAGTATGGAGCCAGATTGTGGAGTCCTTTCTCATGATGGTGAGCATTTACCCAAGTAGCTCCTGAGATTGCAGCACTTACCAGCACAAGGAAAGGGGCCACAATCTGACGCTTAGGCCTTGTTCAGACAGATTTAGGATTTGAGGAGACTCCACCAGTTATTGAGATTTAATCTCTGCTTTCACAGTTGCAAAAGTGTTTAAATGTCAAGTTTTGAAGCAGTAAAAGGAAAACACTGAATGCATCCGATGAAGTGAGCTGTAGCTCACGAAACCTTATGCTCAAATAAATTGGTTAGTCTCTAAGGTGCCACAAGTACTCCTTTTCTTTTCGCAAATACAGACTAACACGGCTGCTACTCTGTAACTTAAGAAATGTGATTATAAACAACAAGGGAGGAGAACCACTCCTGTCTTCTTAATTCATGCTTTGAGCCGTGCTGTTGCAAAGTGAATTACAGCATCGTACTCACTGGGAGAGGTAACCTATTATCCTACTCATTCTAGGCAGTTCGGAAGAGTTCTTTAGAATGTTTGGAACTGATGTAGGTGACAAGTACACATATCTGTTGGAGACCACCCCCATCCTGCGTTTGTCACAGTGACTTGGAAGGGTGCACTCTGTGAAAACTGTCACGCAGGGCATGGCTACGCTTGCAGATGTAGAGCACTATGCGTTAAACCAGCCCTCGGAGAGCGCAGCATGTCCACACTATCAGATTCAAGCGCAGTGGCGTGGCCACATTAGCAACTCTTGCAACACCAGAAAGAGCAGTGCATTGTGGTAGCTATCCCAGCATGCAAGTGGCTGCAACTTGCTTTTCAGATGGGGAGGGTGAGGAGGAGTGAGTTGTGTGTATGTCAGGGGAGAGACAGTGTGTTTTGGGGGGCTGAGAGTATGTCAGCATGCTATCTTGTAAGTTCAGACAGCAGCAGACCTCCCCTCCCTCCCCCCTCTCTCTTACACACACTCACAACAGCAACATTCCACAGTAATGCTTGCTTTGTCCCGGAGGAGATGAGCAGCCGGCTGTCAGAAACGGCGCTTTGAAAGGGCATATCCACATTCCTACAGCAAGTTCAAAACAATGAGAAGAGTGGCCACTTGACTTCAGGGATTATGGGACATTTTCGGAGGCCAATCACAGCGCAGTAATGCAACCCCTCGTCCACACTGATGCTGGGGTGTTTCAGCTGAGGCGCAGCAAGCTTTATGCTTCTGGTGGAGGTGGATTACCAGGAGCGTTCCAGCTGCAGAGTCCAGGAGCTCTACGTGCCTTGCCAGTGTGGACGGGTCGTGAGTTAGGGCGCTCGGGGCTGCTTTAATGCGCTCTAACTCACAGGTGTAGCCACGCCCTCTGTTTTGTATGTGAAACTCTGTTATATTCAGTCGGCATATCACAGAATCACGTACCCCATGCAGAGTCATCTTTGCCATCGTTTTTGATTACCTTCCTAACACGTTCTCACTGTGCAAGCTAAGATGGAGCTAATCACATTTCCTGCTCCATCACTTCAGGAGTCAGGAAGGAATTTTTCTCCCATGTGCAGCATTGCAGAGTTAGCATTATGGGGTCATTTTACCTTCCTACAATCAAGCATCATACACAGCTGGAGGCAGGATATCGGATACCTGCAGTGAGGATATGTCTTGTACCTGATAGGAGCACCTTACCAGAGGTGGAATGGTCTCTTTAGTTTTGTCAGTGAGAAAAATGCTGCTCTTAGGCAGGCATTGCTGGATGGGCTGGAGGACCAGCTGCTGTTGGGAAGCAAAGGCTGCTACAGTGGTCCCCGACAATTGGATCAGCAAGCAGAGCCAAAGGAGCTCATTCTTACTCCCCTGGAGGTTAATGGGAATAGACTCAATGGGAGGAGGATCAAGCCTACGATTTAAAAAAAAAAGTGGTGTTAATATACTACCATTTCGTATTTATGCCTCACTTTAATAGTCAAAGCATTCCAATGAGTAGTAACGAGGTGGATGAGATAATATCTTTTAGGTCAGTGACCTCACCCAACATCTATTTTATTCCTTTTTGGAAGTTGTCTCACTCTCCCGGACCAACGTAAGATAAGACAGAAGTCTCCTGTCCTGAAGAAAGAAGGCTGTCCTCAGTGGAAGCACCTGTTTGTCTTTGACGGTGTGACCCCATCTCAGCTACGGCAATCTTGTCTGGACTTGGCCGTCTGGAACCAGGCATCTTTTGGCTCTAATGACCGGTTCCTGGGGGGAGCCAGGCTTAGCACAAGTAAGTCTTTTATCATTAAAAAATTGAAGACAAAAGAAACACTCCAATACCTATTGTACATAACAATAATAATTATTATTTTCAATGCAGTAGCAGTTGGAGGCCCCACTCAGGACTTGTGCTATGCAAAAACACACAAAGAAACAGCCCTTGGCCTGAAGCACTTAGTCTTAGGCCTTGATCCTGCAAATATTTATGCACATGCTTCACTTTACGCCTGTGAAAAGTGCCACTTAAGTCAATGGGGCTCCATGTGGGCACAGGGGTCTGCTAACTAGGGGCAGGATTTGGGATCAGAGCCTAAGACCACAGGCAGCAGACCTATGAAAGGCAGGGGCAGCCAACTGCAAAAACAAGTGTGATTTTAAAAATAATTACAAATAGGTAAAGGAGGTGCCAGCTCTCTGCCTCTCATGCTGTCCAGCCTTAATTGACTATTTTCTTACAGATTCATGATAGAGCTAGGTGTGGAGGACAAGTTTGAAGAAAGAAGGGGGAGTGGTCCCAATCTTGCAAGCACTTATACCGTTAACTTTTCACATGTGAGTTAGTCCCATTCAGTAGAACAGGTGTAAACTTAAGCATGTGCAACTTAAGTGTTTGCCCAATTAGGGCCTTACTGGTAACTTCTGCATAACTTATCTTAGAAGAGACAAGGCTAGAACTCTGTTCCTCTTTAACATTTCAGACAGCTCTGGTTGAGCTCTCATTCTGTAATTATTAACCTCTGCCTGTGCTGCCCCAGGTAGCTTGTGGGCTCCTAATTTAGTATGCACCCATTGTCAGACTCTCACTGCTGTCCAGCATGTGACCACACCCACTAGCCCAACCAGTTGTTGCTTGTCAAATCACCCTATTCCGGAACTGACTCACTGGGGCCTGTTATTGCTGCTTTGGCGCCAGCCCTTGTCCGTCAGGTGACGGAACTCCAGTCATCCTTTCCAGCTTGTTTACTAAGGAATGGGCCTGAGAATTCCTTTGAACGACTCCCTGCTTGGAGTTGCTCTCTGGTGGCTTTGGCTCCTGCCAGGCTTTCCCGCAGCCATCCCTCCTTTGACATGACCACAGACCAAGTCAAACCCTAATATTTTACAGCTGGTCTAATTTATGCTTTAAAACCAAAGCCCACCCAGTTAACAGAACTGAAATTCACAACACCGCACTAGAGTGGACAGCACTTGCTTTTGGTTACCAGCTGACTAGCAAGGACCCCCGGTGTTCTGTGCAAGGATCTCCTGCTATCTGCATCACTTAGGAAATTCTGCAACCGCTTCATTTACAGTTTAAAATGGAGAGGTTTATTACATTAAATCTGAACCTGACTAATAAGTACCCTCAGTACATAGCTCCAGGCTTTATATGGGTATTTGTTTTTCTTTCCCCATTTTTTTTCAAGCTGCTGCAGTTTTGTAATAGAACTGCTGCGTGAAAGTTGTTGGGGGTGGGGAATAGCTGGAAATTTTGGTGGCTTGGGTGAGGGAAATTGGAGGGTCAGGCACCCAGGAAGGCAAGGGCCATGCTTTGGTTTTGTAGCAGAACCATCTGAGCTGGCAGCTTCTCTTAAATAACTGGCAAAGAAATATTAAGTGGCCAGATTTAAATCCTCATCCGTAGGCTTCAGAGTTCAACTTGCTGACACAATGTGAAAACATCCCATTTAGCTCAAGAGAGCGGTGTTTCAGGCTAGCTGCCAGCTCATATTCAGTTAATATTTTTAAGTTTTTCTGAACTAACCAAGCTCCAAACATCTCTTTATTGAATGAAATCTCAACTTCCGGGGCAAGTGCTGCAGCAAATTCCCCAGGGGCGACTGGGCAGTTTTCTGAAGATTAATATAGGCCCAAGTAGTAGGGTTAGCAGGGCATAACCTAGCTTTTATTATCTTGCCTGCCAGCCTTAATGATAGGCAAGCCTCTGTCCACCCCCATACCTAAGTGCTTTGTTTTCTCTATTACAGAAACATCCATTTGAGAGTGGGGCAGGGGACCATCCCTCCAATAAGGTTTTGTCTTAAAGACACTTTTGCTTATAGCATGAGGACTTAGATGTGTGGTGGCACTGGCCAGGCTCTGCTACTGTGCAGGCTTCTCCACCGGCTGCTATTTGCCTTAATCTTATGCCATAGACCTGGCTCTTCCGCTCCAAGGTTTCTCCTTTGTGGGGTCTGCAACCAGTGCTGGTGTTCTCAGTAGAAGGCCCTTTGAATAACCTTGCTATGCCTCTGCTCCACTGCAGTCGATTAGTTGAACTTCACTTAGGCTTTTCCTAGGGGGATGAGTTCATCTGGCAAAAGCTCAGCCTCATTAGCTTTGTTCAGTGAGATCCAGGGCATGTCTCCGGGGCAGCTAGGAATGGGCTTCCTAGCACAGCTAGACAAACAAAGACTTGCTCTGGTGCTAGGGTGGTGCATGCAGCAGGCCTGGGCCAGCCATGCGAGCACATACCCAAGGGTTGAACTCGGGTGGCTAGCCTGAGCTGCTGCACATGCCACCACACCCACACTGCTAGTTGTAGTGTGCTGGATTGAGCAGAACTAGCAGCCAGCTGTCCACTCATGCTGCCAGGCCTGCCTCCAGCCGTGGTGTAGGCACAGCTGTAAGTTTTTTTGTAGTTTTGTTTGCCCATCTGCCAGCTATGCTGTGCAAACTGGAAAACAGTTAATCCACTCAACTGCTGCTGTATTTCCATTGTTACCAAATACAGCACCAGCATGCCACTGAGTGTAGTGGAGGCCTCCTCTCAGAGCACCCCACAGAGCAATTGTACCAAAAGGGTCTCATGCTTTGAAGTAGATTTTAAGACAAGAGACCAGAGATTCTTCTGCTTGGAAATAGGACAGTGCAATGTAATTCTCTAGCCACGGAGTACGTGGCAGAATCCACCTCTTCTTTTAAAACTGATCTGTAAACTGCATGGTTAAAAATATGAGCTGCGTGTAAGCCAATGCCTTATTGCCTGCTGCCAGTCAAACCTCATCTCTCCTAACTGTTAACAGCTCCATTCTCTGAGTGGGGGACTTTGAAAATAAGTGACAGTACGTGTCCATACTTCATTATTTCACTGCTGATTATTTTAGCAGAAGCATCTAGGTAGAGCACTTGTCCTAATCTGCCTTCCTGGGTACCAGAAGCTCAATCAGGGGTAGGTACACAGAGGTCTTCCAGAGGGTACATTAAGTCATCTAGCTATTTGCCTACTTTTACAACAGGCTACATAAACAGCACTAGCAAAGTCAGTACAAACAAATTTCAGACAATGACTTGTTTATACTGCTCTCTATAGTATACACTGAAATGTAAAAACTATATTTATATTCCAATTGGTTAATAATTATATGGTAAAAATGAGAAAGTAAGCAATTTTTCAGTAATAGTGTGCTGTGACAGTATCTTTGATTTTGTAAGCAAGTTTTCAAGTGAGGTGAAACTTGGGGTATACAAGACAGACTCCTGAAAGAGGTACAGTAGTCAGGAAAGGTTGACAGCCACTGCCCTGCCTGCCTGACAAAAATTCTAGCTTCTTCACCAACAGTTTCTGTGATACAGTGGAGTGTTACAATAAAATAAAATTGTGTAATAAACTCAAGCATGGCTGTGCTGGTTTTAATTTCCTATATTTACATGAATATACTTCTGTTTAAATGGAGCAGTCTCCAATCTGCAGCAGTGGGGTGCCGCAGAAACCAGGGTCCTTACTGCAGAATTTAAATCAGGATTGCTGCAGAATACATGGTGTCTTCACTGTACTGAATTAAATAGTTTGACACATGTATTTAAGGATGGAGTTACAGAATGAGACATGAAGCATTAGAAGAAATGTTGGAGACAGATTATAAGTTAGTCGGGGCAGAAATGTTCATGTACACTTGGCCTTACCCTTTTGTTTCAACTTTCCTGTAGAAGAACCATCTGGCACCTGGGATTCAGACCCCCAGTCAAAACTTCAGTGGCAGAAAATACTCAGCAGCCCAAACATCTGGATAGATATTACACTTATGCTGCATTCAAATATGGACACTTAAATCCTAATAGCGCCCATTTGACAAGCATATCCTTTCCAACTGCTCACACATGGAAGAAAGTATTATACTCAAGGTTAAGCAACGTGGCATGCTTCCTAGTCACTTCTGCCTTCTGGAAAGAAACATCCTTTGAAAAGAGCTCTCTACAAGCAAGCCACCTGTTTCTATACATAGAGCAGAACTGTGTAATTAGAATAATTACAAAACTAATAAAATATTCAACTGTCACACTCCAGGAGCATTTAATTAAAAAAAATCCCATGAGTGATTTTTCATCATGAGCAGCTCTGGTAAGACATTTATCAGCAGCAGCTAGCTGGCGGTGTTTTGGGGATTAAGTGATGCATTACAAAAGGGGAAGCTACAATTGCTGAGTTGCTTCAGCACTTGTTGCCAGAAATGTTACTATGGTTAAAAATGAGGAGTCCGGTGGCACCTTAAAGACTAAGGGATTTATTTGGGCATGAGCTTTCATGGGTAAAAAACCCACCCCCTAAGGTGCCACTGGACTCCTCATTGTTCTTGTGGATACAGACTAACATGGTTACAACTGTTGTCGAAGGCCATCTGTTTGAGTAGAGGTGAAACTCCTTCACATTCCCTTAGGAAACCATGACACCTGAAGCACAGATGGATTTTGGCTTGCAAGTTGTTTGCAGTACAGTTACTAAAAGAAAAAAAGAAGAATGCAGGAGGGAGAGAAAGCATAAGGTATCCCCTCAGATGTTAGTCACTTTGATATCTTGGGACTGCAAGAGAGTTTGGCACTTAATACAGAAGGGACAATAGGATATGCATGTTGAGGGAGACTGACTCAAGACCAAATACTCTAGAGCAGAGATCCTTAGCTTTCCCCCCATAGTGTGGCAACTAGAGCAGTAGCTAACAAGGAGAAGGAAAGCATATTTATTAATGAGCATCTTTTAATGAGAGTTAGCTGGTAGGCAGCCAGCTCTCTGCAGACTTATGAGAGGCTGAGGGAACTGGAATTGTTTAGTCTGCAGAAGAGAAGAATGAGGGGGGATTTGATAGCTGCTTTCAACTACCTGAAAGGGGGTTCCAAAGAGGATGGCTCTAGACTGTTCTCAATGGTAGCAGATGACAGAACAAGGAGTAATGGTCTCAAGTTGCAGTGGGGGAGGTTTAGATTGGATATTAGGAAAAACTTTTTCACTATGAGGGTGGTGAAACACTGGAATGCATTACCTAGGGAGGTGGTAGAATCTCCTTCCTTAGAGGTTTTTAAGGTCAGGCTTGACAAAGCCCTGGCTGGGATGATTTAACTGGGAATTGGTCCTGCTTCGAGCAGGGGGTTGGACTAGATGACCTTCTGGGGTCCCTTCCAACCCTGATATTCTATGATTCTATGACTACCAGCAAGTGATCTGTGGAATACTGATGGTCCACGGACCACTGTTTGGAAACACCTGCTCCAGGCTCTCGGAATGTGGCGGGGAGGTTGCTACTAGTTACTTCTTTGTCTCAACTACAGAGCTCTTCCTTCCAGAGGCTGGGAAGTGCTCAAAGCTGTAGAGCCACTTCAGGAAGGCTGTAGAAAGGGTCACTTCTATCATAGAGCCAAGCTCTGGGACATGCTGAGAAGCTGCCCTAGGCTGGATGAAGGCAGCTGGAGGAGGGGAGTGAGCACACTGTTAGTGATGCAGCAGTTTTCTTGCACTCAGCGAATGGGGCACCCCTCACAACTCACTCCTGATTGAGTGGCAGCATACTGGAGAGCTCATAGGTCAGCCTTTTGGCCAGAGCCTTGCACATTCTGTAACCAAAGACAGACACCACTTTCAGATGAAGACATGGAAGTACCAGTGGGAGGCTTTTGTGGGTAAAGACATCTTTAGTGCTGTGTTAGTCAGTCTCAGCAAGTCTGACTGCAGAAAGCAAGCCTACCTTATAACGAATAGTAACTTGGCATGTGAAGGTTTTCCAGTGTAGATGCAGTCTAAGATCAAGCAAAGTACCAGTTTCCTGGTGGATGCATCTTCTCTGGGGTGGGGAGAATGCTCTATCTGAAAGGTCTCATCCCTTTCACACCCCCTCCCCCCCAAAATCACACATTACTGCAACAAGCAGTTGTCTTCCTCTGCCTGCACCCTCACTAAAAGAGAAAGTGTTCTCTCCCCCCCCCAGGACATTTCACTGTGAAGCTGCAAATATAAAAGAGTTCATATTTCCAAAGTGAGAAATGTAGAGCTGCACTGTAGTTTTAACGTGCATACAGCACTGCTCTGCTGGGGTTAAACACCCTACGCAGCACAAAACACACAACTTCAAATCCTTTGTTACCTTGCAGATTTTTATTCATAGTCACATGTTGCAAAAAACCCACACCCCCTTGGTATAAAGCTTTAATGTTGAGTATAAAGCAGCACTGAATCGACACACTGAGAAGGACACATTTTCAAAGATGGGGTGGGGGTAACAGGAAGTCTACAGATGCTCTTTTCATGGACAGAATACAAGGGGGATATAAACAAACAATCCCTTCATAGTTGGAGTCTGAAATATTATTAAATCAAATATTTTAAAAAATTAGAAAATTTGTTAGAAAAAATAGGTGCAGTAAGGTTGTATTTACTGAATTATGTGCATATCACAATTTTATTTGAAGTAAAAAAATCACTTTACAGATAGTGTTTTATAGCAAGTAATCAGTTTTACACGCCTTCTGTAGCACAGACAGTATCTTGTTTAGGCAAATGTTTTTACATATGCAATTTATTTTAATACTAAATCTGAAAAAGGTAACAAAATATACAGAGCAAAACTTTTCCCCTTTTTAAACTAGTGTCACAATCCATATTTATCAACTATATTTATATATAAATACTACACTACAGCTGATCATTAATTAAGCTGGAGTATAACACACATCAACAAGTATGAGTCCAACAGAAAGAATATTTGCCTACCTATGCAAGGAGAGTATCAAAGAGTGTTCCTATACTGCATTTCTTCTGAGCGATCACTGCAGGAATTTCTCCAATTGAACAGAGTAACAAAAAAGACCCCTCACACTTATCGTACTTAGAAATAACAGATTTCCAGATGGTTGCTGGTACCATTTTGTAAAATTATAAACAAGGGCCTGCAGGTCTTTGCTGACAAAGCAGAATGTAGAATTAGTCAGGTTATGTGCTGCACTTAAAAGATATATGGCACAAAATTCACCCACAGCATTGTGTTTTTGTTTAAACAGCTGAATCCAGATGTACCACCTATCACAGCATATCATCTTTATGAACAGAAAGATGTAGTATTAAAATAAACCCTGCGTGGAAAAAAAGTGGATGTGACTTATAGGCCTTTTGGCACTAGGATATGAATGAGCAAAAGTTATCAGAGTTAATTGCTTGGCTGACAGACTTAATGAGCAGTCACCACATTTTAATAGTAAAAACTGGAGGATAAGCTGACAGTGGGAGCTTCTCTAGGTTTAGAGCATTTGATATTTAGATGTTACACAGTGACCCCTCAGAAAAGGCAGATCGTAGGATAAGCTCTGCCTTTCCCATAGTCTTGCCTTTTTGGCTGTAAAGTGCGCTTACATAGCCTCAAACTCATCGATTCTCTGCTTGGTGTTGCCCTGTCGGATCTGCCTCAGCGTCTTGTACTTGTCACGTCCCTGTCGCATGTTCTCTGTATGAATCATGTCATTGTGGGTTCTCTTGTTTTCATCCCTGGCCTGGGCCAGCTCATCTGTCAGGGTCTGCAATATTAAGTACAGAATGTCACAAATCTGAGTCACACATGAAAGACCTTGCATCTCACGAGAGTTTGACAGAGTCAAGGATTAATCATGTTTTAGAGGCATTTGATAACATCCTTGGGATGCAGAAGAGTACGGTGGAAATGGGTGAACTGGAGATCTGGACATTTGAGTATTACAATGTGCAGACTGTGAACACTAGCTAATTGAAAGAACCAGAAGCGTCAGTGCACCCCTACTAATAAGCAAAGCCCATATGTATTGCATGAAAATCAATCCTGTTAAAGCACAGGCAACTTTATGTTCAAGACATCTTGTAGGGCTTGTCGACATGGAGATTTAGTGCCTGGAAAACCAGGGTGTAAACCTACAGCACGCTAACTGGCCATGTGGACCCTGCTGCCATGTACAAACAGTTCTGCAGCGTACAGTACGGTTCCCAGCAGTAGGTCAGAGTGCACAGTAGCAGGTCCTCACAGCATGCTGCAGATTTACACCCTGCTTGCTGTACACTAAGTTTCCATATAGATGATCCTTTAATATTTTACATACACCATTCTGGAAGAGCTGTGCATTTAAACAGGGCTCAATTTTCAGCAACAGTAGATTTAAGTTTTCTCCCAATAATTTTGTTTCCTTACCATCAACTGCCTCTGAACACGCTGATTCTTCACTGCTTCAGTAGTGCGTTTCTCTTCATTGCGATCATCCAAGATGCCTTCACTTGAGAACTCTGCACTGTAGCCTGAATGTTCTGTTCCTTCATCAAGCAAGTTGTCATGGACATGGTAATTCACTGGCTCATAGACAGGGGCTGGCGGTGGCGGTGGGGCAGTCATTACCAAATGTAGCTCTTCTTTTGTCTTCACTAGGTCATCTTGGGCTTCCTTGGCCTTTAGAAGTGGAAACAAAAAAATGGGCACAAAAGCAGATGTGAAGCTTATTTAAACCCAGCTCAATGAACACACTGTAGCACCCAAAGGGGAAGGGACAGAAAGAAAGGGATGCGCTAGAGTGGTTGGATATTTGCTAAACCAGAAGACAATGCTTTCAATATACCCTTGTGTGGGGAGATTAAAAAAAACAAAACACAAAATGTGATTAGGATTGTGGATGAGGCCAGTATAATTTCACTAAGCAAGAGTCTTCCTCCGACATATAATGATGTCTGAAGAATTAGTATTGTAGGGGAATGTGGAATCCATATTTATAACATATTACTTGTCAATTAAAAAGGCGGCTGACCAACAGTTTAGTTGGGAAGTCGATACAATGAGAAATGAGAAATTACATCCCTAAATTGTGGAACTTTAAAGTGGTGTGTAAATTGCAAGAAATTGGGCTTCTTGCTTGCTAAACAGTTCTTCCCTCCTCAGGACTAGCTACGGTCTTGTGGGAAAACTGAACTCAGCTTCCAGCAAATGTAGAATGGGGACTGTAATACTGTGGCAAGCTTCAACTTTAAAGGTAGCTGGGGTTGGGGGGGGGGGGTGGAGAGAGAAGGAAAACTGTTGCTAAGAGTTTTGGCAGTTTTCACTGAAGTTCTGAAATATCCAGAGTATCCCCAGCCAGCTCTAAACTTTCGGATTGCTATCAGATCTCTAATCAGTGTTTGAAAAATGTTAAGAACACACATTTTCCTCTACACGATAATTATTCATGAACAAAATGCTGCAGGGTTGTTTTCCTAGAAGTGCAAAATAGCAAAGAGAAAATAGAAAACCAAAGAATGAGGAAATGTTTTCCAGATATAGTGTTTAATTTATGTTGGCACATACATATAACTACACACTTAAGGATCTTCCAGATTTGCTCTCACTTCTGCTGCATTCCATTAGGAATACTTCAGTCCCCTGTGTCAAGACCAAAAGAAGGCACTTTCCCATAGCACAAAGTTATTGGGACCACTACATTAGTGCTGTTACACTTACTTTGTCCGTTTCTCTCTCCTTCATTCAACACTTTCATACAAGAACATGTGTTTCCTAAGATGCCCAAATACACTACG
Organism: Lepidochelys olivacea; assembly: GCF_965140295.1. Classification (NCBI taxonomy): domain Eukaryota; kingdom Metazoa; phylum Chordata; order Testudines; family Cheloniidae; genus Lepidochelys; species Lepidochelys olivacea. The sequence goes on from NC_140413.1 coordinate 121,055,924, forward strand.
ATCATGACTCTATAGTTAAGACTGCATTCTAAGTTGTTATATAGATCACTGGTTAGAGATTTGAGAAGAGTCAGATTTGTTGGAGGAGGGAAATTACATATTGCACTTTGGGTTGGAAGTTAATAGCCACATTCATAAATTCAGCATTTCCCTTAGGACTTTAGTAAAGATTCTCTTTTGTGGTGTTATACAAGGCTAAGCAGATCGATCCAGAGCTTTAAACTTGAATTAGTAAAATGTACTAATTTAGGAAAGCAGAAAAACTCACCCTGTGTTGCCATTCTTCAACCTCACTCTCTTTACGCTTCCTTGCCTCTTCCAGAAGAGCAATCTTGGCTGTATATTCTGCAAGTTCTGTAGCCTATTGAATAGCAAGGCTAGAATTATATTTGAAGCTTTTTCAATAATGCTTTTCTGAATAAGAAACATGACACAAATGTTACATGATTTTGTGAATAGATTCCTCCACTGTGATAAAGACTCCATTAAGTTATGGGCAATTTGCACTTATTTGGTATATCATTTGAAAAGTTTCCCAGTCAAAGACTGATTCCATGATTATGCTACTGCAGTGCGTCCTCTGGCCTAATGGATCATTTCCTTGTATCCAAGGCTTCATTTAAAAATATGCAGTAGTGAGCCTACATTAACTGAAATATACGACTCAAGGCTTTATATGCTAAGACTCAAAAAGCCTATGGTTCCTACCAACTGTTCCTGGCTCTTCATCTGGTCAACAGTTTGCTTCTCCAGCTCTTCCTTGGCTTGGAGAGCAGCCAAGCGCTCGGCCTCCAGACGTTCAGCTTCCTTCTCTGCTCGCCTCCTCTCCTCCTCAAGCTGCATGGCTTTTTGGATCTGATCTGAGAGCTCTGTAAAGGAAGAGGAAAGCAGTAAGTCAATGGGTTTAACTAACCACTTTACAAAAGGGGTTTTGCACACTGGTGCAAATGCTCATGGGAGCAAGACTAAGAAATACTTCATTCCAGTTTTCTATCCACAAACTCCAACTTGGTTTCTGAACAAGTCTAAATGCAGTTACCTGACACATCATATGCAAGAGGTCCGTAGCTTATGTTCTAGGTAATATTCCCTTTACAGAATGTAGGTAATGAGAGTCTAATTGTGGGTTTTACTCCATATTGAGGGAAAGATGGCAACTCCAAAGTCTTAGAATACCTATTTATGGAGTAGGACTGGATGTTGCTGCTTCTGGTCCTCCATATTTCTCTACACATTGGAGGTAGGGAAGAGACAGACTCCGATTTCACTGATGTCTTGTTAACGAAGCATCAGGTGTCCTGGCAGGGGAGTTATGGGAGTGACCATTAAAAGCTACTTGAGTGAGAAATGTTTGAGTCAGTCACTGATGGAAGTGGCCATACTACACCTTCCTCGTATGGGAAAGCGAACATTCAGTTTTGAACCTCAGTTCCCAGACAAAAAAATAAAGGTCACTTGACATCTACTTTCTCTATACAATAGCTGGTGATCACTACACTGAAAAGGAAGGATTTCGCTGTTCCTATATTTATACATGCGCACAGACACACTGGTAGAAGTCCGTTTTGTGCAGCAGATCTAAGTGTCACAAGATGGTAGCGTTTAGGATAAGGGCAGCTGTCAAGCCACATCACTGCTTTGCAAAGTAGAAGGGCAAAGCCCAGTGTGGTGGAATCACCCGGACCCTGCCTGCTGACCAGTGCAAGCCCTTTACCTTTCTCAGCCTTCTTGGTCTTTATTTCATACTCTTGCAGTCTCAACATCAGCTCCTCTTTCTCCCTCAACATCTGCTCCTTCTCTTTTTCAATCGTCTCTCTCTTCTTCTTTTCACTTTCTAACTGTTGCCTGTTAGAGAGAAATAACTTAAGTTTAGAACATAGGAAGGTAGGAGTTTGCTTGCTCCACTGAACTGCATCCATGCTGCAGGAGGCCTGGGCATCTCTGTAGAAAGCTCAGTGAAAACCTCTGCTCGGTGTTTAATGGCAGTCAAAAACTATGTTAGGGGGTCCTTGGGGGTGGGGACTGTCTTTGTTCTGTGTTTGTACAGCACCTAGCACAATGGGTCCTGGGCCATAACCAGGTCTCTTAGATGCTCTGGGTAATACTACCACTACTACTAAGGAATGGGATAAGTTATATACTTTCCGTCTCTCTTTTCCAAGTCAATGCTACATCCTACCCAAGAGCACTGTGTTGAGTGTTGGACACCCCACTGCAAAAAGAAGGATTCACAGACAGATGCAGTATAGTCATACCCATGTCAGTCTCAGGACATTAGAGACACCAGGTGGGTGGGGTAATCTCTTTTATTGGCCCAACTTCTATTGGTGAGACACACAAGTTTTTGAGGACCTGAAGAAGAGCTCTGGGTAAGTTCGAAGGCTTGTTTCACCAACAGAAGATGGTCCAATAAGAGATTCTCTCTCCTACCATGCCTCTCTAAAAATGATTAGAGGCATGTAAATACTTTCAGACGGAGAACCATTGAGAAGATTGCTCTACACTAAATGGTACCGGAGTTAAACAAAAGACCTGCTAGAAGTATACAAAGTAACAATAGCCATAGTCAAATCACATATTCCTATTTATCATCTCATAATATAAGATGAAAGACAGCAGCAGCAAACTGACAGAAGGGAACACTTTTCCTACAAGACAATCAACTGGCAGATCTATCTGCCTCTAGTGACCATTGAGGCCAAGATTTAAGCAGAATTCGAGGAAGGGATTAGAAATCCATGTGGATAAGAAGAATACCTACAGTTACATTAGATCACAAAGACTTGAAGGGATATAAATACTCATGCTCCAGGGAAGAAGCCAACAAATGCGGTTAGGAGGAAATTTCTCTATGGGTAGGTTATTCTCTAACTGCCCACTATGTAGTTTCTTGTACTTTCCTCACAAGCATCTGGTACTGACCGCTGTCAGATAGGATACTGGCATGTGGACTTCAGGTCTGAGAGTGTCTGGCAATTCTTATGTTCTTTTGAATTGTTTCTTCTCTCTTTAGTCAATACCCCCTCTAAGTTAGTATTTGGCCCTGAATCCTCCCCTCTGGCTAAGGTGGGATGAGGGCAGTAGCCCTCAGGGTCTGAATGGTTCACCTGCTTTGGTGCAACCCCACCCTATTGGCTCCAGTTCAGCTGTCATCACAACTAAAATGCTTAATCCTGCCAATTTGCTTCCATTCAAGTCACCCACATTTCTCCTGAGCTCTCACCCTCCTCTCTCAAGCTCAGCTCACCTTTCCAGCTGTTTCTGGTGTTTCTCCTCACGGGCCTGAGCTTTCATCTGCTGGACCTCAATGGTGTCAGGCTTCCTGCGGCGCATGTACAGCTCATGGTTGCCCATGCACAGCTGCAGGATCCTCTTGTTAATTCTTAGACGAGGTGCATAAAACACAAAGTCCTATGGAAGAGAGGCAGAACAATGGAATTCAGTCCATGAGGCAGTGGTTTCCTATGGAAGGAGATAAAGCACTTCTAACTTATTGTAGGCAGAGCAATCACATGTCCACTATCCTCCTGCAATCCAAAAGACATGCACAGGCATTCGTATATTAATAGCAGCTGCATTTTCAATTATGTATTCCCAGTGACTAACAACACTCCCATAAATACCTTGATTCAAGAGTGGCGGTAGTACAGAAGGGGTTTCCTGAGGTTTGAAACACTTGGAAATACCATCAGATTTTTTGGGAGGATACCTAAGCAGCCATGTAACCCACCCACCTCTATTTATTACACAAGACATGACAGTGTGTGGTTACTGTGTTATTCGTTTGTATACAAAGTGGGCAAGGAGGTCTTATGAATGGAAATAAAACCTAAGGAGACCTGAAATGTAATAGTATATGATTAATATTAAAAAATACTGCAGGGATTTACAGTCATAGGTCAGATCACTGATCCCTCTAATTCAGTGTCTTAGACCCTGCTAGTATCTCTTTCTTCAGACAAAGATGAAAAATTGTCAGCACTCTCAGCCAATTGTACCATGAGATACTTTTCAGGGGGTCGCATACCTACAAACATTACTATGTCACAGAAAGTCTCCAGTACTGGAGAGTCCAGCCACAATAGTTGTATCAATATTTGTTGGGAGTCCCAGCAGTGGTATCTCTACATAGGTGCAAAATATAGAACACGGATGAGTGTAGCTACGCACTAATGGAACCATCACTTTGACAAATGACTGTCCATAGCTACTTCTGAAGTGGCCACTGAGGGACTGCCACCATCAAGCATTCATGCTGCCCTTCCTCCTAGATGATGGGGGAAAGGAGAGGAGAAACACCTTAATTCCTTCCTCTAGAATGAAAATGAGAGACTCCTCACTCCTTTTGCTACTGAGCCAAAAATAACTTTGGGAGTTTTTAATAGGAGCAAGATTTCTGCATTCATGACATCTGCATTGTCATCTTTGTCTCTTGGTGACATTTTTAAGAAGATTTGCGCTGTGATCAGTGCTCTAGTTGAGTATTAGTGAACTATTCTATCACCCTCCCCAGCTGCCAACACCACATGAGTAATGCTTTGCATATTGGGTTACATGCAGCACTGATGACCAACAGAGTTAAAGAACAGGGAAAAGTTTCGAGTTAACAAAAATCGCACAAAATCCAAAATCAACCAACAATCCATTTATTAGAACAAAACTCATTCTCCCTGTAGGTAACAGCTGGACCCTCCAAAAGTAAGTTCTTCAGTAAGGCTATGCTCAAAGCCATAGAATTTTTCATCTGTTACTGGGCCAGATAGCTTTTTAATATGAACAATTATAGATTCAGTAGGGCTTTGAACTCAAGAAACACCGATTATTCAATAAATAAAGCATTGCATTTCTGCTATTACAGAATGCTTTGCATAGGGTGATAAGACAGATCAACGGATAAAATGACAAGTATTTGAATGACAAGTCACCTGAGAAATTGATTAATCCCTTAAAAATACCCTCCTGTGGAGTGCCTCATAGTTCATATGGAACGGAATTTACACAAGAAGAGTCAGAGCTGTGCATTTACAGAGGCTGGGTCTGTGACATCAATGACTGCCGCTCCAAACATTTCAATTACACCTGCAGTTCAGAAGGTATTTTGGACCTATGACTAATAAAACTGGAAGTGACTCTAGAAATAATGAAAAATGCTCCTAACTCCAAATTTAGCGAGAACTGGCAAGGATAAGTTTTATTCACATAGAAACTCTGAAGTCAACCAAGGTGGTCTGTTTGGTTTTTCTGACTATTCAGATCACAATGTCTTTGGCATGCCTGATATTGTCTACAGCTGTAAGTTATTCATTATGCTTCCACTTATGGCAAACGTTTAAAAAAAGGTGAACAGCTATGTGTATTGTATGCAGGTATGGCCTCCATCTCTAAGCAATGTCTAACTCCAAGAAGGTAAATACTAAAGTCATGGATGGTAGTCACATTTGTCATCTATAGCCTTGTAAGTAAGGGAAAATGAATTCATGTAAGAACACAGGAGTTTTGCAGTGAACATTATAATCAGAGGCACAGAAGAGCTCAGTCCCACCCTACCCTGGCTTGAGATGAAGATATGTATTCTCACTTGGTATTTTGATACCCCCAGCAAAATCTTCCATCTCTATTCAGTATCCATGGCACATGGACTCAGAAAGAATCTCCACAGAACCAAGTAACTCAGGAGTCAGACTCTGCTCCTAGTAAACTTAAAGCCTTGTCAATATAAAGAGAAAAAATGGCAATCCTATTTTTACTTCGGAGATTCTTCAGGTAGATACCAAGGGCTGGGTTGTTATTTCTGTTGGTTTGTTTTTAACGTTTGTCCTTGGAAGCTCAAAACATGTGTCCAGAAAAAACAAGACCTCTGCTTCTCTTTTTTGTAGCAAAGTTTGAATACAAGAAGCATCTAGAGCGTACAAGGCACTCGAAACTGAATGGAACGGACATAATAGGTGTTTTCAATAGTAACAGCTTTACTGTATTAGTCTCCTGCAAGTTTCCATTTTAAATGCATTCAGATTTGCAATTGGAGAGTGGGTGGAAAGCTGTGTCCATGAATCACAAACAGGAGATTAACATTTTGTACTCAGCGTGAAGTATGGCTGAGATCATAAAGGGGCTTTCCTACTGAGAAGTCCAGCATGAACAGGGAGGTGGACCTTTACAACGGGGCACTGTTTTGGTGGGTGCCATGAATTACATTATAAAACAAATTTGTTTCTAAGAAAAGGATGGATTTCACACCGACAGTTTTTCAATATTCTGCTGTTCATTATTTAAACAGTTTCTTGAGTCATTTGCTTTTAACTCCAGAACCACAATTATTTTCTCAAAAAGCCCTACCAAAACCAAACTGACTGTTTCTAGAAGCTGCATTTTCCCCAAGCCTTATGTTAATAGATGAGCTACTGCAAGAGCATGCCCTTTTCTCAATGTCCTTTTCTCCTGCTTTTCCAACAGCAGACAGGACTGTCAGAATAAGCCTCACCTATTCCTGTTATTCCATTCTTCATGGTTTGATAACTGATAGCGATATTGGTCAATTCACTACAGTTACCTGGGAAAACGTGCTTATTTTAAATACACAAGTACTATATTTAAAATTACCTCTTTTCAGGTATCCATGTCCTTGCTTCTCCCTACCCTAATAAGTCTAGAAGCTCATTTAAGAGATTCTGTTCCTTTCTTGGAATCAGAATTGCAATGCGAGTTGCCCCCTAATCTGTCTCCAAAAAATTGTGAAGTTTCAGAAGTCAAAATATGCAACAATCTAGTGTGTGATGTGCACTTTTGGAGTGACGTGCTCCTGAAACCCTCAGTAAGAATGCTATGTATGTTCAGTTTTAGAGAGCATCACAAGAAGCCTTTAGTATAAAAACAATTATCCAGCAACTCCAGGTGTTCTGAGAAGAGAGAAGCCCTAGGATAATTTTTTTTTTTTAAAGCGACTCAAAAGTTATTTGTCTATGAAGAGGTAACTTAGACAATCACCTTTGGAAGTACCTCAGATATGAGGGTGAGATAGAATTGTAGAGAATATTTTTTTGCTGGGGCAGTGGCGAGCGTTTGGGTGGTGGTATGTGGGGTATAGCAGGACAAGGATGTTTCTATAATTCTGAAGTGCTGTTTTGCACTCCAACTCCTTAGGGCCATAAGAACGGCCATACTGGGTCAGACCAAAGATCCATCTAGCCCAGTAGACTGTCTTCTGACAGCAGCCAGTGCCAGATGCTTCAGAGGGAATGAACAGAACAGGGCAGTTAGAGTGATCCATCCCATTGTCCAGTCCCAGCTTCTGGCAGTCAACAGTTTAGGGACAGAGTATGGCGTTGCACCCCTGACCAACTTGGCTAATAGCCATTGATGGACCTAGCCTCCATGAATTTATCTAATTCTTTTTTGAACCCAGTTATACTTTTAGACTTCATAACATCCCCTGGCAACAAGTTCCACAGGTCGATTGTGCATTGTGTGAAAAAGTACTTCCTTATGTTAGTTTTAAACCAGTGGCCTATTAATGCAATTGGGTGACCCCTGGTTCTTGTGTTTCATGAAGGGTAAAACACACCTCCCTATTTACCTGCTCCACACCATTTATGATTTTTATAGACCTTTATCATATTCCCCCTTAGTCATCTCTTTGCTAAGATGAGCAGTTCCATCAGCGACTGCGTGGGTACTCCCTGGGGCCAGCACTGCCTAGAGCTGCCCAAGCAGCTGGCACTGGGGTCGGCCGCATTGGCTGCTGCAGAAGTCACGGAGGTCGTAGACTGTCATGGAATCTGTGACTTCCACAACTTCTGTGACAGAATTGCAGCCTTAGTTATAGGAAGAAATATTTGAGGACTACTCTGTAGTAGCATGTACTGTTTCTGATGCAATGAGAGGTTTTTATAAGGAGTACAAGAACTGTATTTTGTGGCCTGGAGATGAAAAGTATTTAACAATCTAAACTTGATATGCAAGAGTTCATTCTAAATGTACTTACAGGTGCCTTCTTGTCAATAGGTTTTATAACAAACTTTTTGTCATTGAAAGAGATGTTTCTGATTTCACTCCAGGGGAAGCCAATCTTTGGGGTCAATCTGAAAACAAAGACAGGTTTTAAAAGAAGCCAAGTTACAAACAAAACAACAACAAGATGTGTGGTTAATTGATCTTCTTTCCAGAATTTGATACAATGCGTCATTACTTCACTCCTCTGCGGGGGGAAGGGGTGGAGGGGCCTGAGCCACATGCTCTAAAACAGACTAGAAAACTTGAAATACTAAATAAAACATGAGAAAAACATTTTCTTCTGCCTACAGGAAGATATGTCCCTCAACATCCCTTATTGAACTCAGCGGCTCTCCCTTTCCTAATTCAATGTAACCAACCTAGTGACATTGTGGCCATTAAATGCAAGAGTGTGCGCGCTTGAATTTCAGAAGTGCTCAGTCCCCACAGCTCCATTTGACTACTGCAAGATCTGTTACATTCTCAGCACTTTTGAATGTCAGGCCCCTTTTTTTTAAGGTATCTAACTATGGATTTAGGAGCCTTAATTCAGGCACCAGTTTTTGAAAATCTTGGCTTTTAAAAAAAAACCACACACAAAAAACCCAACAATCCCCCCCCCTTTTTTTTTTTTCTTGCACTGAAATATATAGGGCCCTTCCAAAACTATTAACAAACACTGTCTGGAATGATACAGACTCCGAAGTTTACATCTATTTTCTGACTAATAAAATATACAATGGAACATATTTTTGTCTTTTAAGGCCCATGTTCTGCAATCCCTATTCAGGACAGCACTTAAGCATGCTATGGATTTAGGCCCCAGAAAATCTTCTTTAAGAATATGATCATGGGACTCAGCCACTTGCTTATTAGAGACAGTTAAGGGAAGCAGACACCTCTTTTATATTTCTTCCCCTCCCCCAGATTATTGGTGAGACTGGAGACAAAGAGGTGTTTTGTTCTTGCATGAAACCTGCACAAGGGACTTTGCCCAAAAGTCATACAGCAGAACTTTAAACCATGGGCTCTCTCATATGCTAAACAGTCTTATCCAGTTCTTTGCTACTGGAAAACATACCTGCAGTTAAAGCACAAACTGGTAGGCTAAAAGTCTATTTTAAAACAAACAAGAATTCCTCTCAGTAATACAAAGACCTCAGATTATTAAAACGAAAAAATTACAAGTCCATATCTTAACTTTTCACTATTTATGCCAAATACTTTTTGAATTTCTGAGCTTGGAAAAATAAGAGAGAAATCAAAAGAGAAATTACTAAGTCTAATTGTTTTCTAGTCCATTTCATTTTTAGGTTCTCATATACCTGCCCAATACTGCAGCATCTGTGTTCAGACACTGTTGGGGCATGTGCAGTTATTTTTAAAAACCAGTTTTCATTAGTATTTTAAAAAGTTATTTTTTCAGTCTAAATTTTGAGCCAAAATCTGCTCAGACAGCATCCCTTTACAAGAAAGGGCCAGTGTAAAATTCTCCTTACCTAGATGAAGTGACAAGCACGAGTTTAATTTCTCTGTTTCAGTTAAAACATAGAATAGGCAGATTTCATCTTGATAAATTTAATGAAGCAAAGTGGAAGTGAAGAAATTAAGCTTGCAGAATTCCAGTGCTTGCTCACAAAGAACAGCAGATTCTTACAAGTTCTATAGCACACTGCATTGGGGGGTGGGGTGGGGGAGCTGTGCATGCAGTAATCCATCATTAAGATGGCAAACAGTTTCAATGACAAAGGAATTTCTAACAAACATTTAAAAACCTCTTTAGTGTACTAGAAATATTTAATGTTTTAACAACTCCAGGTTATTACTTCTAATAACTGGAGTTTCTTCAAGATTATAAGCACTATACATACGGGAGGGAAGGAAAGGAAAAGAGGCCCAGAGAAACAAGAGCTTGCAATTTAAGGCAAATTTGTCCAAGTCTTGTATCAAATGGTAGAAACACTGGGCCCAAGCCTTCTTCCCAGCACCAGCCTTTAAACCAGTGCAAAAGTAAAATGAACACCTATTAAAATTTAGCATTTCTTAACCTTTATTCTGTGTGCCTGTGCGTCTGTACAGACAGAGTAATCTGCTTGCCTAGGTTTTTGGCAATAACTGCTCTTGTCTCCTCCATATTAAATTAAGTAAGAAATCTAACACCAGCATGTAGTAATACAGTATACTTGAGGTGGCACGGATACCTTGTTGAATAAATTCCAGATGTAGTACGTTATAATGATAGTCTTCTCTCTCCCCCACCCCACATTTTAAATACTGTAGTAGAAATCAAGTTTGGGGTGACTGGTATTCACCCTTAAATATAGGTACTGACATAGCATAGACTCCTGTATTTAATAAGTAGTAATATCTTACTCAACAGCAAACAAAACATTTGCAAAATTTTCCCCAACCTCCCCCATCCCAATCCCAAAACTCTGCCAGTGCATCCAGTCCTGATTTATGTACACCACTGTTTTTCCTAGTCCTGACATTATCTGCTCGGAAGATCCAATTGCATAGTAGCAAAAAAGTTGAATAAAATAAATAATGTGACCTAACATTTATTTTGTTTTGTAAGTTTTTCTACATAATTCTCTTTCAGAGGTCAAGGCTACATATTGCCTGGTTATGCAGCTCGAAAAACCTGTTTGTGTGACCATGGTTACACAGCGAAACCAGTCATTCAAGAAATAAAGAAAGGTAGTTTCACTCATGTAATATCTCATGTGACACTCCTTGTTTTCTGGGTGACGGCACACATTAACACAGCAAAGAGAAATGCGTTCTTTTCCTCTGCAGTCCTAACAGGAACCTCAAACAGTTCCCATTAATGCTACATCTCAACTGTCATTTTAGATCCAGACTTACTCCCCATCCCCTATGGTCCTGTTGCAACCCTACTATTATTAGGTCTTACAATTTATATTAGAAATTCAGAGAAATGAACCCAAGACTAAGAGCCTAAGTCATTGACACAGAATCCTTCATTTCAAACTTCCTCTTATTTCACCTTGCCGCACTTTGGGCCTGTGCTTCATTTTTTAGAATCCAGCAAAATGAGACACACACAAAGAGGACCCATTTCCTTTTAAACTTTATTCTTCTTTAATCTTCAGTCTACTTCTTCCTGCTTCTCAGACTTCCTTTCCCCCCCTCATACTCCATTATTAGTGAGCCCACAACTACTGAAAGGATCGGTTGCAACTACGGACACACTAAAGGAATTTACTCTAATTAGCTCTTACATTTTTGGCAACTGTGTTTAGCACTCATCCCTGAAAAAGGCAGTTCCTGGGAGTGCATAATGAGAATCTGGTCTATAGATTCTTACGCTGCAACCACTGTGATGGTGTGGTGTCTGATCACCCAACTCTGGACAACATTGATATTTCCCTAAAATAATTCTTTAGGGCCTGATTTTACAGCCATGTATGGAAATGGAAGTTAACAATCCTGGCAGTTTAGTTCTGTGATTTCATGCACTACATTTAAAGAGATGTTATAGACATAATTTCAAGTTTCGGACATGCTGGTGCATAGCCTAAGAAGAAAGCAGTCACATTGTGAGGAAAGGAAGAGGCAAGTCAGGATTCACGTAAAGCACAAGTCTTGCCCTGCTTCCCAACACAAACTTTACCCCAGGGCTATCCAAACTCAGGTGACATTCACCAAGCAAGCACTAATTTTACTAATTTAAAGTTCTTTGGGCTCCAGCACCAGCCCATTGTCCTTTGGAGGGATCAGGCACGTGCGCGCACACACATACTTACTTATCATCCTTCTCATAAATATTCAGGCCCAGTGCATCTACTCCGAGCCACAAGTCCGTTCCTTTCTTATTCTTGATTTCAAAGTAGTTGATCCCATACATCTCCAAGTCTTGGGCAATCTTTAGATATTCCAGCATTGCATTCTCTCTGGTTGAGGTGGAGGGGAAAAAAAAAGGGGGGGGGACGGGGAAGAGAAATACAAATAAATACATAAGATAACCAACTCCTTAGAAATTACAAGCCAAAGCTAGTGGAAGAAACATCTGTGCAAGTGGGAAAAAAAGAGGAGTCGCTTCTGGGACAAATAGTTCGCGCTTAACTCCAGTTCTGATGCTTGGCCTCAGGAGAAGTCCTGAATGTGTTTTAGTTTATTATTGAACAGAATAAAATATTCCTGTTTAGTTAAATCCTAAATCATGACTTCTCAGTAAGAGATGGTTAGTAGCATTCATCTGTCATGGCGTGGGGTAGGGGACAACCAACCAACATGTGGACAATGGAAAAATGTAAACCCGACTTTCCATTCTACAAGCCTAATTGTATTTTGTTTTAAAGGGACTTTCAAGAAGCTTTCAAAATGAATGTTTCAGAAGGTTGCATACATTCACTGAGGTCTTCTCCGTGTGTGCCAGCATTCACGTCATCTTAACTTTTATGAACATCAGAGTAGTCAATGCCAACCTACAGATTTGTTAATTGGACTGGAAATGCATTGTGCTTGGCTGCAGTACACTTTATAAAACTGGTTTCCAATTCTACTGAATTTTCACGTTATTCCATGCTGGACTGGAAAAATAATAGTCCAGCTATTTCCAGGGCCAATTACTTTGAGATCCCACTTTAAAAATACATAATAAAACTGCGTGCTTAAGGAGATTAACAGAACAAATCAAGATGACCTAGATACAGCCCAACAGGGGTACTCACTTGAGCATTCCACCATGTTCAGCATGCCAGACCTGAATCCGGTCTTCCCACTGCTCTCTGGAAAGTTTGTGCTGGTCCATTACTCTGATACATGGAAGGAAGTTAGAAGTATTAGGTTACTTGTTCTGCGTCATACAGTTGCAATATTTAACTTTGCTATGCATTTATATTTATGTCACACTTTGTCCCCTCTCTTGAGACCTGGAGATAAAGCTGTTTTAAAGATTATTGCTGTAGCATTTCTGAAAAAAACTGTATCCCTCTACAGGAAGTGCAGATGTGTGCTGCTGAAATTAACGTCACTAAAACCCTAAATGCCCCCCACCCCTCAGCCAAGAACAAACACCTTTGGGAGAAGGACTAGTTCATGAAGTGGAACATAGATAATTCCCCATCTCTCCCCAGCAAGCACCCCTGGCTGTCATTGACCAAGGCCACAGCCTCATTCCACAAGGGCATGAAGGTAGAACACATGACCCCTTGACCAAGTGGAACAGTTTATGGAAAGAAAAATGCACACCACTGAGACAGTTGGAGGAATGAGCTAAAAAGAGAAGTTCATTTTTGCAGCTGGATGTCCGGTACAGGGAGAGTGTGTCATTGGGATAATTTGATTTTAAAAATTAATGATGTGCAAAAAGAACTTCTCCAGGTCCAGGGATATTCATAAAGGCAATCTGCTGTTCCCCAGTCAAAACGTTCCTGCTAACAGTTGCTAGTGATTAGACTTGGGGGTGGGAGGGAATCCAAACTCTGACTGAAAGAAGTGAAAATATTCCCTTATTTATTTTCTGATGAAAGGAAGTATTGAATAGTGCCCTCCAGTCATGCACATGCAGCCTGGATGGAACAGAGGACAATGAGATGCAAAGGCTTTAACTTTTGAAGAGTCATGCCTTCTGATCATACCATTTTTGGGGGGAGTTCAAATAGCTGGAATACACTGGAAGACTCAGGGCAGTTTTACCCTTTTATTTTAAAGCACTCACCGTTGAGGGATCAGGCGTTCAGAACTGAGGTACCCAGACTTGTGTAATTCTTTATTGTAGTCTCCAAATTTGGCTTGCACAGCATAGGAGCCAAGAAGAACGGCTGTTTCAGGTGGGCAGTAGATCTCATCGCTGAGGATCCCTTCCTTCACTTGCAGAAAGAACAGCTTTTGGGTGATGTCCTGGATCAACTCCTCAGGCACATCTTCAGGGAAGAACTTGGCACGGAATTTGAACTGGAGGGGATTTTCCTTTCTGACTTCCTGAGCAGAGACCTGAGACAAAACGAACACACAGACCCAAAAACTGAGCAGATGGCTAACAGATAATAGGAGGGGTTTCTTTCACAAAGAAAAGGGTTTTGACGGTGTTCTAGTACAGGTTTACAGACCAGATTACTTAAGGAATTTACTGTCAATATGGCCCCAACTCTGCAACAAACTCCTGCACCAGCATGGGATCCCTTTCAAATCGATGGGCACCTGTGTAAGTGCCAGGGTCCACCCATGAGGCATTCATTGTAGGATCACTCCTACAATAGCACAAAATTTAACACACAGCTAATTCAAAAAGCAGCCTGTTTAGTTACAAGAAAAAGGCAAAGATAGCATCCTTCTTACACTCCCTAGCAACTCCTTTCACTCAATCAGGGATCTCAAATCACCACGAGGGCCAGATGAGGACTAGTACATTGGCCTGAGGGCCGCATCACTGACACCTTTTAATATAAAGATACAAAAGCCCCCCGCTCTGTCCACGCCCCCACTCCATCCCTTCCATGAGGTCCCACCCCTGCCCCACCTCTTCCCACCCCTTCCCCAAAGTCCCCACCCCAACTCTGCCCCCTCCCTGCCCCTATTCCAACCCCTTCCCCAAATCCCTGCCCCACCTCTTCTCCACCTCCTCCCCGAGCATGTGGCTCCCCACTCCTCCCCCTCCCTCCTAGAAAGCGCTAAGTGCTGCCAAACAGCTGTTTGGAGGCAGGAAGCGCCAGGAGGTAGGCAGAGGAGCGGGGACACAGCGCGCTGGCGGGGAGGGAGGGTGGTGGGCGAGGGGAGCTTGGTGGGCCGCAGCAAATAACGCCACGGGGAGACTAGAAGAAAAATGAAGATTTGTTTGCATTTTAAGCAACAAACAGAAGACCACCCCAAACTACGGTTCATGGAATGCCTGTGGTTCCGTGTGCTCACTCCATTGCTTCACAGAGTGCTCTCTCCCCTCCTTACTCCCAGCTGCTAAACAGCGTGAAAAGTATTTAATGCTCTTTATGCATCTTATGTGGCAAAATACTCAAAAATTCATTTGCTGTCATTTCCATAAATCTGTCACGACTGAGAAGTGCAGTCGTCTGACCTAGTGGAGAACCCAGTTGCATGGCCAACTTCCTGTTCCTGTGATGGGTTTATACAGAAGCTGTGAACCAATCAGGACCCCAGGCATTCTGTCAGCATCCAGGACCGGAGTCCTCTGGTAGGGTTCAGCTTCTACTCCAGAAACTGTTAGCCGGTCCCTAGGTGGCAGGTTGGAACTTACTAGCTCTTAAGAGTCCAGTGGGCCAGGGTTTAAGACCTGAAGTCCCTGATAATACAGGAGCAGAGGACTTCCACAATACACTCTGTATATTCAGGAACACAGGAATAGAAGAACTGCCATACTGGGTCAGACCAGTGATCTGTCCAGTTCCTTGTCTGACAGTGACCAGCACCAGACACCTCAGAGAAAGGTACAAGAAACTTTACAATTGGCAGATTTGGAATAATCTGTCTGCTCACCAAGGACTCATCTTAATCCCGAAAACATCTGAAAACCACTGAATGAAGAGTACATTAATTATAGCATAACACTTTTTTAAAATCTAGAAATGAACCATCTATTCTAATGAGCCTCGCAACTAATTCTGTGCCAGCATGGAAGATTAAGCACCATAAATTAACAGGTTCCACTCAGAGAAATAAAAATAGCTGCTTATTTTGTGGAAAGCCCTGATGTGCTGGGGCTAGACTCAAGGTACATCCTGATAAAGTGATTGCAAACAACCCTATCACATTTATACACCAGACTGCCAATATGCATGCGCATGAATGGGAATGACCCTCTGGTTTGCCAGACCATTGTTCACAGGATTCCTGCCACCCTAAATCAGCTGGTTCTCTTTAAAAAAAAGTCAGAAACATGGAGTTGTAAGGAATTAACAACAGCATATACAGGACAGACATCAGCAATTGATATCACAGCATGACTCTTACACCAAAAGTTAGCCTAATTTCAATAGTTAACCCAAAATCTCAATTACCTTTTTATCAAGTTTCAGCCAAGTCGGAAATCCTTTGTTGTCCACATACTGAAGACCAAAGTACCATACTTCACGCAAGCCTATTGTCTTAACCACCTGAAACAAAATAATAGAGTTAATATACCTGTAAAATGTTATTTGGACTATCAGCTGTCTCAGCTGAACCCTCCCCCCAACCCACACACCCACCACCCACATCTAATTAATGATCTAACAGGCCTCCCTTCTTCCCATCCACCCAAGGTTTTCAGCTTCAGGACCTCCAGCTGCAGCCCCTACCTGATGAGCTAGTCTATCCAAGAATCTGATCTCCCAGACAGGGAAGAAAAAAGAAGCCTGGAAAACAGGAGGTAATGGAGCATTAGCTGCGTATTTCACCTCCCAAAAAGGAGGGTGAGAAAT
The DNA here is from genome assembly GCF_965140295.1 of Lepidochelys olivacea. Taxonomy (NCBI): domain Eukaryota; kingdom Metazoa; phylum Chordata; order Testudines; family Cheloniidae; genus Lepidochelys; species Lepidochelys olivacea. Next base: position 121,072,294 of record NC_140413.1, read on the forward strand.
GACGGATGGAAGGCCTACCATCTGTGCATACATATCAGTGGTGACTGATGGATTTTTGCTTCATGATACTACTCAAGCAGAATTGCTTGGTATAAGGCACTTCAAAAGATGTGTTGGTTGGAAGAAGGGAAAGGGGAGTTCACAATTGTATCTGGAGCCAGTGGATACCATTATTTTTAAGAATCAAAATGATGAAATTATAAAAGCCCCTCTCCTCTAAGGTTTCATCTTCGCTGCAAAAAAATGGTACATTTTTACCATGGGAAATTAACCCACTAAAATCCTTGTGGAGACAAGGCATGAGCAGTTTTTCCTGTGAGGCAGCTAGGTGAGGTCAGCCCTATACCTCTGCCTGCAGTTGAGGTCACTGTAAACACTATAAGTGCCTCATATCCACTAGGAGTTTAGGACTTGTCTACATATAGGGTAGTTCTTGAGTAACTCCATGTGTGGACACTTATCAGGAATAAGAACACCTGGTTCCAGTGGGTTAAGCTGAACAGCAATGAGGACAAGGTACTTTTATTCCACATAAGGGTCCATACATGGAATTACTCAGGAACAACCCCACATGTAGACAAGCCATTGCAGTGGAACAGCTAACAAGTGTTATCCCACAGTAGCGCACACACCCCTCTTTTGGCAGCAAAGAAAGTTTAAATGTAAACGCAGATACAGTACTTAGCACAAACTAGAAGCACCTCTAGGTACTTCTATTACAGTAGCATCTAGAAGTACCACTCCCATTGTGTTAGCCAGCTGCCAACTTTCAAGTAGTCCCTTCCCTGAAGATTTTACAATCTAAACAGACAGATGGCGTGAGGGTAAAAAGGCTCAAAGATGTGAAGGTATTCATCTAAAGGCTGCACAGCCAGTGGCAGAGCTAGCGCAAGAAACTAGGTCTCCTGACTCCCTGGCAGGGATGCTGAGAGCCATTGAACCAAACTGTAAACCCTGGATATAATGGAAACCACTTCAAGCCAGAGGGTTCTGCAGCACACCCCCATCCAGCACCTATGCTTCCTGGCCAGAACCCTATCCACTCATTCTCAGACTGTGTGGTCTGTTTGCCTGAGGGACTATGTGCTGAGCCTAGTAACCTGCTAGGCAAGGCTGAGAGCTTCTTAACGAGGCTTTGATCCCTAAGGCCTTTAGCACCCCTCAACCCTTAACCAGAGGGCGGGGCTACTCAGGAAGACCAGGGCTTTAAAAAGCCTGGATACTAAGCAACCAGAAGAGCTAGCGAACAGAAGCAGCTAATGGGAGTTCTGTGAGAGTATAAGGAAGATACACTTAACATTCTTTAAACTTACAGCCAAACACCCCCTGTTAAACACAAAACAGCAACAAAGGAATGAGCTTCAGGAGCAAAAAGAGAATGCAGGAAGAAGTCCAGCAACAGAGTGGGGCTATCCGGTTTATTGCACCCAGTGCAGCATGTACGATTATCTGCCCTATGGGCAGGTGACGTATGTGTGCATTCGATGCAAGGAGCTCCTGGCCCCCAGAGACCATGTACGGGCTTTGGAGACCAGAGTGGCTGAACTGGAGGAGCTCAGGGAGACAGAAAGGTACATAGATGAGACTTTCCGGGACACAGTAGAATGGTCCCACCCTTGGTCTGACAACCTCTATGCTGTTGAGGAGGATGAAAGTCTCAGGGAAGGAAAACATCCAACTGGAACAGAGAGAAACAAAACCATAGTTGGGACCCTCCTTCCAGATGATGTTGTGATAACCTCTCACATGGAGGATACCTCTCCGGGGCAGGGAACTCCAGTTATTGGGAAGAGACAGGCAACAGTTACGGCGATTCGATCATTAGAAACATAAATTGCATGGTTTGTGATGACTGGGAGAACCACATGGTGACTTGTCCGCCTGGTGCGAAGGTTGCGGATCTCTCAAGACATCTAGACAGACTTATGTGTACTGCTGAGGAGGAGTCAGTGGTTGTGGTACATGTAGGTACCAATGACATAGGGAAGGATAGGAGAGTGGTCCTGTAGGCCAAATTTAGGATGCTAGGTAAGAGATTCAAGTCCAGGACCTCCATGGTAGCATTCTCTGAAATGCTTCCAGTTCTACGTGCACGGCTACTTGGACAGGCAGAACTGCAGGGTCCCAATGCATGGATGAGTCTATGGTGTAGGGAGGAGAGGTTTCGATTTACTAGAAACTGGGGAAACTTCTGGGAGAGGGGGAACCTGTACAGGAAGGATGGGCTCCACCTAAACCAAAACGGAACCCAATTGCTGGCACTTAAAATTAAAAAGGTCATAGAACAGTTTTTCAACTAAGGGCTGGGGGAAAGCTGACAGATGCGGAGGAGCATGTGGCTCGGAGAGAGACATCCCTATGGGGAGGATCTATAAATGGAGATTCCCTGTGTCCTAATGAGAAGAGGATAGAAGAGGATAAAATACAGGTAGGATTTGATGAGAAACAGTCAAAAGAAAAATGGCAGACAGCTAAAAAGTGTCAAGTTTTTAAAGTGCTTATATACAAATGCTAGAAGTCTAAATAATAAGATGGGTGAACTAGAGTGCCTCATATTAATTTAACTTAGGATATTGATTTAATAGGCTTCACAGAAACTTGGTGGAATAAGGCTAATCAATGGGACACAGTAATACCAGGGTACAAAATATATCTGAAGGACAGAACAGGTCCTGCTGGTAGAGGAGTGGCACTACGTGTGAAAGTGTAGAATCAAATGAAGTAAAAATCTTAAGTGAACCAAACTGTACCATAGAATCTCTATGGATAGTAATTCCATACTCAGATAATAAGAATATAGCAGTAGGGACATACTACCGACCACCTGACCAGGATAGTGATAGTGACTGTGAAATGCTCAGGGACGTTCGAGAGGTTATAAAAATAAAAAACTCAATAATAATGGGGGCTTTCAACTATCCCCATATTGACTGGGTACATATCACCTTAGGATGGAATGCAGAAATAAAGTTTCTTGACACCTTAAATGACTGCTTCTTGGAGCAGCTAGTCCTGGAACTCACAAGAGGAGAGGCAATTCTTGATTTAGTCCCAAATGGATCACAGGATCTGGTCTAAGAGGTGAATATAACTGGACCGTTTGGTAACGGTGACCACAATACAATTAAATGTAACATCCCCGTGGCAGGGAAAACACCACACCAGCCCAACACAGTAGCATTTAATTTCAGAAAGGGAGACTACACAAAAATGAGGTAGCTAGTGAAACAGAAATTTAAAAAGGTACCGTGCCAAAAGCTCATACTGAAATGAGAAGATCTTATTTAATTTCCCTCAGGAATTTGTTCTATATTGGGGTAAATGCTGAGAGGGCTAGGGAGGTCCATGTGTCTATGGAGAATGTATGTGGACATAATCCAAAGCAGACACACATATTTTTAAAGTCTTATTTATCCCATCATGATATTCTGTTCCAGCAACTCTTCCCATCGCTCATCAAACAATTAAAAAGAACAAGAGTTGGGGATCAGTTCCCCATCAGAAACCAGTTAGCTCTGGGGGCTGCAGGTGAACAGCAATACTCAACTATGTCTAATTGAAAAGCTGCATTGAGAGAGAGTGTTGGGTTTTTATGTTTTGAAGGGATGAGATTGAAACATAAACTGACCTTCATTTTAAAACTCCCACACCTGAATCGTTTCTGGTTGCTGAGGCACTCTGCTGTGTGACAATAGCTGCTATGCAGAATAAAGCTATAGTCTACCCAACATCTTGCCATAGTCCATGCAGAAGTTGGCTCCCAAGGACTCCCCAACAGTGCAATGTAAAGGGCAATTGTAACAAGGTAATGACTAGAAGCAGGCTTTCTATATGAATTAAGAAAAGGAAAGTCTTCTTGATTAAAAAAAAAACCCAACCTATAAACTACCATAAAGGGATAACATCCACTTAAAAACTTCAGACTATGTGCGTGTGGTGGTGGGCTTACCTTCTGCTATTGCAAGTGACACCTAAGATTAGAGAGAAATAATTTTCCTGCTCTTTCATTTTGTTCACTTTGCATTAGGTGTGTAGAAACAGTGAAACTGACTAGGAACGTAAGACTTGCTAGACCCAGGATCCATCTAGTTCAGTATCCAGTCTCCAGTAGGGTCCAGCAACAGATGCCTTAGGGGAAGGGGCAAGAAACCGCACATTAGGCAGATGTGTGATAATCTGCCCCCTCCCCCCAGTTGTCCTAACCCCTAATAATTAGATTGTCTTAAATCCTGAAGCATGAGATTTAATATCACTACTCAGTCAGTCCATTATTTGTGTGGGCCTTTGCCCAGCAATGGGAGACTTTAAAAGGAAAGGTGACTGTGAACTCAATTTTCATTACTAAAGTACCAGTTTATTTCCAATTTAAAGTCACAATCTGGCAGTGAATTTTTTCATGTGTGTTTTAGGGAGTGTTTTGATTAAAGAGCACTTATAGTCTGGCAAAAGCCACCACTTGACTGAACACATCTAACTTGGGCTGCAGAACCCTCATTGCTGGTGATGTGAAAGTATGAAAGGAATCAGATAGACGATAATATCATAGCTGGAGTTTTCAGGGCTGGCAGTCGGAAGGCGTCTTTCTTTTGGGAGGCGGCACACTTTATCTAGAAATCCACAGAGGATTGATTTTCTCCCCGCTCCCATGTTTAGAATCACTATCTGGAGCAGAATTGGACTTTCAGTAGTCTTCTGCCGAAAGGAGCCACAATGTATGCTATTCTCTCAAGTTATGCTTTCTGTATAAGTGTTTGTAAATACACCCATGTTCTAGAAGACAAACAGATGTAGACCACTATTTCCTTTTTTGGTAAACATCCTACTTAGAATGTTTACCATTGTTAGAATGTTGATATTGTTAAACTTACAGATTTCAAAAGACAAGGGAAAATATCCCATCCCTCAAACTAGAATGTAGAGCACTGGAAGTATAACATCAAGTATTCATCTTAAATTGGCCTAATTCATTACCCCAGTAGCCTAGTTTCAGGCTTTTGAACATCAGTTGGTTTTCTGCTTGTAGTAATGCGAAGGGCTTGTCTATATGGGGGAATTGATAGACTAAGCTATCGCAAAACAGTTATTCCACTATTCCAAACAACTTCCCTATGTAGACAAGCCCAAACAAGCCTGTAAATCTCAGTGTACCTGAAAGCACAGATTGAAGTAAGCAGTAAGATTGAAATCTGCATGAGCAGGCTCTAATACATGTAGTGCAAGCTCTGAAAACAGAGTTTGCTAGTAATCCACAAAACTTACTGTGTGTATAGCAGACCTCTCAACCTTTATTTAATTAGAAACTACTTCACTGGCTTGTGTGAAGATTTTTTTTTTTTTAAATGATAAAATAGTTAAGCCTATGAATGTTCCAACCCCTTTCCTTTTAGATCAGGCTCATATTCAGAGTCTTCATTCTTTTCCCACAGTACAAGGTGTTTCACAATCCTGGATTCCTACAATCTTTCAAAAACAGCCACTAGTTTCTGCATGGTAACTTATGGGTAATGGAATGGGATCAAGTTTGTGGCACACACTCTTCCTTTAAACCGCTTCTGAGAATACACTTGGGAAGGCAACCCCTACTTTGAGAGCTTCTGGCTTAATTAACAAACAATTTTTGTGATTAAACTTAAGATCTGTAGTCCAGTTTGTGTCATTCTGTTTGTACATTCACACTGATCAAATATCAGTTAGCCAAAACTTAGTCCCATCTCTATCAGTGGCTGATTTCCCATCTAGTCAATATCTTTAATACAAACAAAATAATAGGAAAAGTACTGAGTTAAAAAGCTACATACCATCTGCTTATTTTTTTTAATTATTGCATCATGTAATTTTTTTAAGTACCTATGCAAAATGTGAGCACATGTTAATTCTATATGACTTGTTAAAATCACAGACCATCATGGCGTATGAGCGAGCATTTTCACATTCTTGTGATCTGTGAAAACCTATCTTGAGTGTAGTGCCTGGAGTTAACATTTTGAAATCCCTAGAGGGTAAAGGGAGCAGCATCTGTCAAGTAGACCATTTGTAATAGCTTGTCAAGGTGAACTAGGTTATCCCCTGCAACAGAGGTAGTCTATTTTTTGTCAGGCTACACATTTCTTGGTCAAGGTATAGTCAGGGTCCAGACTCCCAGAGAAAAACAAAATAAAAAAAAAAATAAGTAACTACAATTTCTGGGTCCTTTCAAAGGCATCTGATGGTCCAGATTTGGCATGTGGTCTGCCTATTTGAAGGACGGGGTAGTCAAACTAAATAATGTATGCTATCAGCTAAAATAGTGTCTTGACTTTTTAAATTAGTACAATTGCTTTATTTGATCTGGAAAGAGCCAAATGATCCTTGAACTTAAAAGCCTTTTTAAATGAGTTGTAACCTTGCTGGAGAGTAGATTTAAATATAGTTCTGTTGAACATGATTTTAATTTAAAATGGTTTAATTGTACTGAGGACAAGGCTTAAGTCCTTCATTGCAAAAATGAGCAAAATCCTGCTTGCTTAACTCATGGAGTACTCCTATTGGCTACCATAGTGTTTCCTAAGGGACCATTCAAAGAAGAGCAGTAGGATTAGGCCCTGCAGTGTGACTGTGTTGGTTGTAGGCAATAAAAATAACTTTAGTATGTGGTCTTATTTTTTCATCTTCCCCTTTCAATTAGCATGCTGCTGTTAGTTGGCTTTCATAGAATTACGAAGCATCTTACTCCATCTGGAATGGAGACGAGACTCTAGAATTTGCTGCTTCAGTACTCTTTACTTGCCTTCTTGACCATGGGAAGCACACACACCCATATTATATATATATATATATATTTTAAGTTGTTTTAAAAGGTCTCAGTGGTGAGCTGATGCATGAATCCAGTTACTGGATTTTGTGGTTTGACCCAGGTTTTCTGTATTACCATCCGCACACAGTCAAATCCTGATTCAAATCAGAACTCATGAGATTTAAAAAAAAAATTAGGCTTCTTTGTCTTCAGTTGCTGGGGGCAGATTTGTGTGTGTGAGCTTAACTTCCATTGAAATAGGAGTTAGGCACCTAAATGCATTTAAAAATCTGACTTTGAAGACTTGGGGCTCATTTTTTTAAGCTTTTCTCTGCAGCCATGGAGGCTAGAAAACTATATATTTTTCAATTAAACTTGAGATTTTCTGATAACCTGAGTGCTACAGGTGGAACTTTAATAAAAACCTCCCATCATGACACTTGCAATAAAAATCACGAGAACTGGGCTTTGTGCAGCAGAATTGATTTTGAGAGTTGGCGTTCTTGTCACCATTATCTCCCTGCCAGAGAGTTTGGAGTAAAGCTCAATTCCCCACTCTTCAAAATACAACTGGACCTCAGGAACCTCTCGGGCTTTTTGTGATGGAACCAACCAATTCTGCCGCTGGGAAGGAGGAGGGATTTTAGTTATGTACCAGGTTTCAGAGTAGCAGCCGTGTTAGTCTGTATTCGCAAAAAGAAAAGGAGGACTTGTGGCACCTTAGAGACTAATGCTCAAATACATTTGTTAGTCTCTAATGTGCCACAAGTACTCCTTTTCTAGTTATGTACCAGTTACTCGTTGCTGTGTGTTCCTCTTACCACCTACCACCGTCAAAAACCACAGATTTTAGTGGAGTCTTCTGGCTGACGACAACATAAGATTCGTTTTGACCTAAAGTCTATTTTTAATAAAATTAGCGTTTCACTTATGAGTCAGCCAAAGTAGGGCACAAGAATCATACGGCTCGCATTCTGAGTTGTGCAAGAGCATATTTTGTTTTTGTTTTTTTAAAATGGCACACTTCAAACAAGGGGAAATGGCCCCCACAGGTGTGTGAGATGACCTTTATGTTCTTAAGTAGGGCATCTAGCTTGTAATTCCTCTGTGTAATGTCTCCATTGAATTCCAGTTTCCCTTGAGTCATGTGCATTGCTGTAACTTACAGATTGTCTATCACTAATCAACCATGGCCACTGAATCTATACACCGCCCCCCCTGTGGTAATCAACATAGTTGCTGATTTTTTTTTTTAAAAGGAATTCTCACATGCTAACTGCCAGCTTCTGGCTAAATTCAAGGAAAACAATCATTTCTGCCTGAAATATTTGACTTGCATCTATAGCAGGCAACACTGAAGACTGAGGATAAGATTTTTCAATAGTTCCTAAATCATTTTTGAAAGTGAGACTTTGGTACTTTTGAAAGTTATATCCTGAAAGATTCAAGTAAATATATTCTCCTCCTTCCTGCTGCATCCCTCCTATATTTTCTGGGTAGCAAGTCAAGCCAGATCTACAGGTAGCTACAGTAGCTAGGTCATACAACTAAATGCTGCTTCAATTAAAAGTCATTTTATTTGAGATTTGGCAAACCGTCTATAGATTTCAAATCTAGCCCAGGTCTGTAGTGATTAAAAGAAATTAAAATGGTGTCATTCTTACAATAAAATGTGGTATTGCAAGTTAGCGTTCAAGTACAGCAATGAATGCAAGTCAGACCAAAACAAAAGCCACTCAAACTATCTTTTCTATAGAAAAGGAATCCACACAGTTCCCACAAGATTGAGTTGGCTCTGGCCAACTCTTGTCTGAAATGTCATTCAAAGTGTACTGACAACATTTGTACAAAGAATGCATGCTATTCAGCCAGTTCTGCCTACTTGAGCTGAAAGCCAGACTACACAGCCTTTTAACAAAAGGACCAGTAGAGGAGCAAAGAAAAACTGTTTGACCCAACTCATTCAACATTTTGTAAGAGACGTTAAGCTAAAGTTGCCATTTTTGTGTACAGTTTTAGTCTCTCTTTCCAAGCAATATTAATGCTCTGTTGGCATACAGGAGTCTTTATGATTACAAACAAGTTCTCCTTCAAGCAAGAGCTGTGAATTCATCTCTCATATATACAGAAGCATAGCTAGGTCTTTGCAAAAAGCAAGCCTAGGATAAATTAGGCCATTCTTGGCCTATTTCTGTTCTACCCAATCAGTGAGAACTCTTGGGTATTTGTTACACGTACAAAAAAAGGTACAAAAAGGTTTACAAAAATGCCACTTGCCTCAATCCAATCATTGCCTCTTCCTTGTTCTAAGCCACAGCAGCCCCACCTCCTACTAGTGACAGCAGGGATGAGCTCATGCTGTTTCTTTTAAGCATATCCTCAGAGCAACAGCAAGAGGAGTGGCTGGCCATGTTCTTCAGTGCCTATAATGAAGTGAGCTTTAGCCCACGAAAGCTTATACTCAAATAAGTTTGTTAGTCTCTAAGGTGCCACAAGTACTCCTCATTCCTTTTATAAGTCCTGTGTGTCTTGAAGAACCCACAAACACCAGTGGCCAGCCTCTTTGCTTTGTCCTAATGCACAGGGTGGATGTGCCCTGTAAAAAGCGGTTACACTTAATATACAAAATGCCTGACTCTCCTGGGGTCCTGCTACTCTGCAGCCAACTCACATCTGCTGTCCCTCAGTTTCCTCCTTGCTTCCCCATCTGCACAGAATGGTGATAAGGCAACTGCCAAAGGCAGGTACTTAGACTTGAATCAAGAGGTGTTATTGTAGAAGTACAAGGTATTACAGCAATTCATGTACGCAATATTTTAACCCAGATATTTAAAAAGCTACCTCATGGAAATAAGTGTGTTCATCATATTTATATAAACAGTAGAACCTCAGAGTTATGAACACATTGGAAAAGAAGATTGTTTGTAACTCTGAAATGTTCGTAACTCTGAATGCAAGGTTACAGTTCTTTCAAAAGTTTACAACTGAACATTGACTAAATACAACTTTACTATGCAGAAGAAAATGCTGCTTTTAACCATCTATCTTTTTAAACTTTCCCTTTCTTTTTTTTAGTAGTTTACGTTTAACAACGTACTGTACTTGCCTTTTTTTTTTTGGTCTCTGCTGCTGCCTGATTGTGTACTTTTGGTTCCAAATGAGCTAATGTGATTGACCGGTCAGTTTCTAACTCTGGTGTTCGTAACTGATGTTCTAGTGTATATTCAGTTATTAAAAGAATTCTCCCTTAACACACAATCCTCATATTGTCATATAGACCTATATTAGGTCGACTTACAGCCAGTGATGAGCCGCCAAAACCTTAACACGTTCCCTCCTCACCCCACGAGGGGGTCGTTGCCCACCTCCTGGGACTCCTGCCCCATCCAACAGCCCCGCTTTCCTTGATGCCCCTCCCCGCCCAGGATCCCTACCCCATCCACCCCCATCCCCCTGAACCAGGCAGGAAGGTCTCATGGGCCACCATAGTGGGTGCCCACCCCACCCCTAAGAGCCAGAGGCACCTGCCGGGGGGATGAGGTGGGGAGTCCCGGCGGTGCTTACCTGCAGCAGCTCCCAGGAAGCATCTGGCAGGTCTCTCTGGCTCCTAGGGGTGGGGGAGCATAGCTAAGTAGGGGGAGCGGTCGCTTCCCCACTGATCACATCAAAAGTGGCGCCTTAGGTGCGGACTCCCTGGGTGCTCCGGGGCTGGAGCACCCACTGGCAGCTCCCTGCCCCGCACCTGGCCACAGCTCACCTCACCTCCGCTCCGCCTCTTCCCCTGAATGCACCGCCCCACCCTGCTTCTCCGCACCCACCCCTGGCTTCCCGCGAATCAGCTGTTCGGCGGGAAGCCAGGGAAGACTGAGAAGCAGGCCATGGCTTCCCGCTCAGGCTGAGGGTGGTAGAGGTGAGCTGGGGCAGGGAGCGATTCCCCTGCGCCCGCCCGTGCGCCCCCCCCGGGTTACCTGCTGCAGCGCTGGCGGCCCTCCTCACGCCCCTCCCCGCCCGAGCTCACCTCCGCTCTGCCTCCCTGGGCCTGAGTGGGAAGCCACCGCTTGCTTCTCAGCCTGTCCCGGCTTCCCGCACAAACAGCTGATTTGCAGGAAGCTGGGGGAGATGGGGGGTGGAGAAGCAGAGCGGGGCAGTGCGTTCAGGGGAGGAGGCGGAGCAGAGGTCAGCTGGGGCCGGGGGTGGGGCAGGGAGCTGCCAGTGGGTGCTCTGGGAGCACCCAGGGAGTCGGCACCTAAGGCGCCACTTTTGATGTGATCAGTGGGAGGAGTGACCGCTCCCACTGCTCCCCCCTTAGCTATGCTACCCTGTCCCTAGGAGCCAGAGGGACCTGCCGGATGCTTCCTGGGAGCTGCCCCAGGTAAGCACCACCAGGACTCCACACTTCGCTCTGCGCCAACCAAATTTTCCCCTTGGGTGCTCCAGCCCTGGAGCACCCATGGAGTCGGTGCCTAAGGTGCCACTTTTGACCGGTTAAATTTAGAAGCCCTTTCACAACCGGTTGTCCCTCACGGAACAATCTGTTCTAAAAGGGCTTCTAAATTTAACAACCGGTTCTAGCGAACTGGTGTGAACTGGCTCCAGCTCACCACTGCTTACAGCTCCTGCAGTAATTACTGCGGAGTTCATATCCACACTACCCTCCTTCCGTCAGTGGTGTACATTCCACTGACTTAAGAGGGACAGTATGGGAAGCCCAGGCAGCACCCATGCTCTCGTGTGGAGCATGGAGCCAGGACCCCGGAGGCAGCCTGGCTCCCAGCAGGGAGCCTGTGCAGGGGGCAGAAGCCTGGCTGGGAGTGGGGAGGATTTTCTTGTCAATTTCACAGCTCCAGCCTGGAGCCATGAAATTGACAAGAATGACAGCCAACAGCTGACATAAGTAAGCAGCATTTACATGGACATAGTGGCCCTAACTATACCAATATAAGCCCTACGCCTCTCGTGGAGGTAGAGTTAGGCCTTGTCTACACTACAAAGTTTTGTCGGCAAAAGCTGCCTTTGTACACACTACAAAGCTACTTTTGGTGGCAAAATTCTGCTGTTTTGCCAACAAAATAAAACCACCTCAACGAGAGGCATAAAGCTTTCTGCAGCAAAGTCAAAGTGACAAAGCATCAGTGTAGACACTGCTGTTTGTTTTGTCCACGTAAGTGGCTTCCACCAGTATCCCACAATGCCTGCTGTAGCTGCTCTGCTCACTGTTTTGATCTCCGCTGCCCTGCAGACATGCACCCCTCCCCTTTCAAAGCTACCTGAAGTATCCAACAGCTGAGCGGTGCTGCTCCATTTGGAGAGCAAAGAGCAAATAATTAAGGTGGAATGCTCCTATTCTGCCCTGCACTAGGAACAGGGCGGGGGGGGGGGAGAGAGAGAGGATGGGGGACTGGACTGCTGTGCTGCTTTGACATCCCTCAGCACGGAGAGCTCACAGAGCTGCTCACAATACTGAGCTGAGGAGGCTGTGGGAGAACTCTGAGGGAATCACAGAACTGCAGGCAGGGAGGCAGGCAGGCAGACAGAGTGGGCTGCTTCGGGAGAAGCTGCTGTGCCGCCAGGGCCTGACGTGTCCCCCTCCCCCAGGACAGGTCAGTCAGCCTGCTGACTCCCCCGCCCCAGACACACTGCTCTCCTCTCTCCCCCAACACACTTCAGTTGTCAGCTGCTTTTTCAATCTAGTGGGACTCCCTGTGATTGAGAAACCTGCATCACATAATTCTGTACCTGCCCCATGAGGCACTGCAAACCCTTCCCAAAGCACCCCATGGCCAGTTGCACAGTGGGATAGCTACCCACAGTGCACTGCTCTGTGTCGATGCAAGAGCTGCTAGTGTGGATGCACTCTGCCGACACAAGGAGCTAGTGTGGACATGCAATGGCGGTTTTAATTATGCGGTTTTAATTAAAGCACTTTAACTTTTGCTGACAAAAATTAGTAGTGTAAACAAGGCCCTATTATGTTGGTGTAGTAGGGCACTTATATTGATGGGAGCAAGGCTGTAGTGTGTACACTGACATAGTTAGGTTGACAATCTACCCTATGTTGCTCTAACGGTATACTGTAGATCAGGGCTCATTTTACAGTATGCCCTCTACACCAGTAGAAAGACAAAAGTCACTGTAATCTCAACAAGACATATCAGTAGCTTAGGGTAAGACATTACCCATATGAAAAAGTTTTAAACAGCTCATTCTTCACAGGACAGCACATCAGCAATGGAAGAAACTAGCACGGTGCACAGTGAAACCTTTCCAGCACGCTCTACTGCACCTCTGGCACCCGGAGAAAGAAACTCAATATAAAGCGAGGTTTCAGAGTAGCAGCCGTGTTAGTCTGTCTTCGCAAAAAGAAAAGGAGTACTTGTGGCACCTTAGAGACTAACCAATTTATTTGAGCATGAGCTTTCGTGAACTACAGCTCACTTCATCGGATGCAGTTTCCACGGTATGCATCCGATGAAGTGAGCTGTAGCTCACGAAAGCTCATATTAAAAATAGTGGTCATTTATTTATTTATTTTAAAAAATCTTTGCTTATTTATTGTGGCGAAGTCCAAAGGCAACAGTCAGGCTTTAGAATACCTCATTGTGATAGGCCCTGTACAGAAGAGAAATGGCTCCTGACCTGAACAAGAGCTTACAATCTAATACGGTTTCACACACATGCACAACTGACCTGGTCAAATAGCTGTTTGCCTGTAGTGTTGGGCTGGATGGCAAATTCCAGCTCCGCATCCATAGTGGTAACTCGAACATTGAGCTAAAGAGAAAATAAGTAGAGTGTGATTTAAAAAAAAAATATTGAAAAACCATATCATCAGTGTGAACTATATGTATATTTCATAGAACCAGTACTGTACATGTTTTTAAGCATTATTTCCAGTAAAAATAATTCTTAAAGTCATTGTAGGCATCTTTATCTCACGGACAATGAGCATTAACAATGGCTCTAGTCTCTTGCTCTTTTTTTTATTTTGAAAAGACTATTTACATTTTAGTGTATTCCTCAATTAGAGTTTTGTGTTATCACGTAGACAAAGTTAATTAAGGGCACTGACTTCACTGGCTTATCCAGATTGCTCCACAGGTTTTGTTACTCAGCCTGGAATTGGATTGGACTTCTGGTTAAATGAGAAAGCATTTTAGTGTTGATTGCTTCTGAGCACAGCACATGGTGAGCAAGGACCACACGCTGCATTTAAGATACCCCTTAATCCTAAAAGGATGTCATAATGACCAAATTAAATTTGGGATTTAACATGAGGTTTTAAAGGTAAAAGGCAGCCGATTATTCTTCCAAGCCAATCAGCATTAATCCAATAAACATCAATAATTATGCTTATAACAGATCTACTCGGCATGTAAAAAGGTGTTAAGGGAGGTTTAAGAACACTGTGGAACAAGTATTTTAATAATAATAAATCTGATTAATTGTGTTTATTTCAAAGGCAAAAGGAGTGATCAAGTGTATAAAATGGAAAGGTTAGTATTGCATGCAGAACACTAGAGATATTTTACTAGTAAACAAAGAAATTGCCTATTAATTAAAAAAAGCCAGGAAAGCAGCAACCAAGCCTGCAGGAAGTATAAGGAGCAGCACAGTAATGTCAGCCCAGAAAAGGATTATCTGAAGGTATGATACAACAATACTGTCACCTAAAAAGTATTGCACTTTGCACACCTCAGGAAGACTACTCCCTTCACCCCCAAGGTTGCAACATAAATATCCATAAGGGAGAGGTAAAAAAACCATGAGAACAAGAACCTGAAACCACAGGCAGTTTTGCTACGTGAGACGAGGGAAAGGGGATGTGATGTACTCCTCCTCTTCCTTCTTTGTTCCATGTATAATTTGCATTTCTAAAATAATGCAAGGATATTTTTATTTACCAGCTACATATTGTACATTTTGGTGTATTTTTCCACCTCCTTAGGGGGAAAAAGATGGAGGCATCACGAATGCAACACTATGGAAAGCCAAAACTAACAGACCAGAAAAGTCTGCTATAGTTGAGAAACTTCTATACCAGTGAAATTTAAAAAAAAAATTTTAGACCAGGATTAAGAGGTAGAAGAGAAATATCTGCCCTTTTGCACAGTGTTTCAAGTTTAAATAGCTTTCTGCTACTTAAAAATAATGTAGATACTGGAGACTGTCCTTTAAAATTATAATTTATATATAAAACTACACTTACGTCAATTGTAAAATATTGGCAATACTAGTTTTAATGTATTTAATTACAAAATGGAACACCTTCAAGTTAGAACATAAGACACTTTCAGTGAGTTACATAGGTGCCAAGAGTCATTAAAACAACAAGTTATTAGAAAACTCTCCCCATTCCTTCCTTCTAGTTATTTACCTGTTGGAGAATCAACAGTTGCAAAATTGTGTGTCCCCCGTGACCAAACCCCAGAAGTTGTCTGCTAGATGACCCAATTTGTTTAAAAACTGTCAAGCATGAGAGAATTTTGAAGGTTTAGGTTTCTTTTCAACTAAATCTAAACTTTTCAAAAGCTTCTTTTCCACTCTAGCTCTAGTATTTGCAGAGTTCTAGGAGCCTTAAAAATGTAAGACAGTACCCAATTTCCATGCTTATAAATAAAGCAAGCTTTTTCCTGTCAAAAGGGAAGGATTTTCCAACTCGACAATGTGCACTAGGGGTACCTAACGGGGGGCAGGGGCCATGAAAGCAGAAAAAAGTTCTATTTAGAAATGGCAAGACCAAGATTTCAAGATCTAACCCCTGCCAAATAAGAAATCTTCTTGCCCACCCCCTGCAACACAAGAAAGTCAGATAATATTATACACTAATCTCTCCCCACACCCTCTAAGGAATGCTTACATTCATAATCCTTAAATCTGCAGTTCCTTTAGATTATTTACACTTTTGGCTGAAAGCCACATTGTGGGGTAAAGTACATTTTTGCAGAGATTTTAGGGAGGTTGAAAGGATATTTTTCCTACTGTCGTAGAGTTGAATCCTACTGCCTACCTATACATGGCATTCCAACTGACATAAGAGACACTTCTTGATTTAGTAATAACTAGCACATCATTATAGTATGAGTGGTGGGAATATTAAGAGTTCTTTATCTCCCTAGTTTGAAAGGATATCAAAGATTAAGTACTCCAATAGCAAGGTATCCTCCTGGTTATACTTCATTTTTAAGAATTGAAAGAAGCTACAGAAAACAGCCATACAATCAGCTACTGTGCGCCCTTATAAAGGTCCCACATCTCACATTTATTTTTCAGTTGTTTAAACAGGGGTTAGCTGTAAGAACATAGGGCAAAACTGTTAATGTGTAAACTATCTGCTCTCTGTTGCAGTGGGGCTATACCATAATGCTAAACATGTATTGGACTGGCTGCCTGGTTCATCCAGATATTAAATTTCCTTAGACTGAGACAACGAAGGGACTATGAAACTAAGTTAATGAACCCTCTCACTCTGCATTTCAAAAAATGGTTCATGATCAACTTTTAAGTGGCCAGCAGAGCTAAGGGAAGGACTTGGTTCTGAGGCCTGGATCTCTGTCAGTGCCAAAGAGGTCAGACAAGGACTTGGATAGCTGAAGAGACTGATCTCTAGAAAGAGAAACATGCTTTCAATTATCCACTGTACTTTCAAGGGTCTGTGGCCTTCCTGGTAAGGCTACGGAGTCTTCCATCTAAGAGGCACCCCCCCGCAATTCCTCCCTCCCTCCTAATAAGCCTTGTTCTAAACAAGAGCTCTGTGGTCCATCTGAAAGCTGATTCTGAGATATTCACACAGAGACATGGTAGAAGTTTTTGGTCTCTGAGGCAAGGTAACAAAGGCAATGTCTAGAGCCTAAGCCTCCTTGAGACCATTGGTAGGAGTCAGGGATTACAAGGACTTTTTTTCCCATAAGGTGAGGTTGATGCCAGAACTGTAATCAGCAAGGCCCATAGAAAAGTAGTGGCTACAGATGAGAGCCAAAGCAAACAGGCAGACAATCTAAATTGCATAGGTACAGACAAAATGGAGAAGATGCTATGGTAGGAGCAGATAGACTACTAACCTATCAGCAACAGAAACCTCAGTGGAAGGGAGTTAAGGAGGAAGCCTGATGCATAAGAGGGAGACTTCCAAAGGGGAAGTCATCTCTGCACGGGACAGCACGACAGCTCACCATTTAGGACATCACTAATAAATCTTGGCATTATCCCAAGACTGAAATTTGGCCCCTAGCTAAGGGAGAGCAAAACCCACCAATATGGTAGAAGCTCAGAAAAGTAAAAGGGATAATGTATGTACTATACACAATGTATGAAATATTTACACTTTAGCATATACAAGTGCTGAACAGTAAGATGCTGGCTTTCCACATTTAGGCCCCAATCCTGCAAACACTTATGGACATCGAATAATTTATTCACAAGCATAGAATTAAGTAGGCATGTATATATTTATTTATTTATGTTTACAAGATCAGGGCCTTAAACAAATGTATTAAATATTGTGTTGTGTTTTCATATACAGAAGTCTAAAAAAAAAAAAAAAACCCAAAACACATGGCTTGGCCTGTGCAGAGAGACTCTTGTGCACTCGGAGTGGAAAAGATGAGGAGAATGAACACACCCCATCCCAGAGCCAGAGAGAGAACTGTGCAAGTGATGAACTATATAATCATCTCCTCTCTTAGCTTTTCAGCATGATCATAAAATAAGTTTACACCCAGCCTTGAGTCAAACTGCTCAGATTTAAGATCACAGTTTTTACAAGCCTTATCTACTGGACTATGGAACACTAAGCCTATGATTTGGACTTGAACAATGTCTACTCTGAACAACCTACTTGTTATTGGGACAGAAAAGTATGAAGAAAAATTTAATTCAGACCCACCCATAAATAAGGCTGCTCTGCTCCTACCTACTTAATCTAGTATCAGATCAGCAGTATCTTTTTAAGTAGGGCTCTACCAAATTCACAGTCCATTTTGATCAATGTCACGGTCATAGGATTTTAAAAATCGTAAATTTCATGATTTCGGCTATTTAAATCTGAAATTTCACAGTGTTGTAATTGTAGTGGTCCTGACCCAAAAAGGAGTTGTGTGTGGGGGTGTGTGTGTGCAGGGGGGGGGTGGTTCTGATACCGCTATCCTTACTTCTGCGCTGCTGCTGGTGGCAGTACTGCCTTCAGAGCTGGGTAGCTGGAGAGCAACGGCTGCTGGCTGGGAGCCCAGCTCTGATGGCAGAGCTGCTGCCAGCAGCAGCACAGAAGCTGTGGTATGGTTTAGAAACTGGGCAGTTAAAATTCAGTGCAAATCTGATTGTGGACACTTGAACAGATTTTTAATTTGAAATGATTCAAGAGCATCCACACGAGGGGTGTTACAATGCTTTGACTATGCCAGTCTTTAAACAGATTTAAATTGGTACAACTTGTGTTTAGATAAGGCCCCATGTTCAGAAGCTGTAGAGAGAACAGTACAGGCAGACACCTGTAGTTGCACAGGACCCCAATGAAGTAAATGGAACTCCACACTGAATTCCAGCCACATGGTTCTCTTTGTAGGATTAGGTCTTTAGCAATTTTGATTACCTCTTAAAGTTGCAGAGGATTTTGAAATAAAATGGTACAAAAAGCATAAAACGCAGCTTAGCGTGAAAACAGCTTTTATGCTATTATCTACTAAACTCATCACTGGGTATTTTTGTAGTGTGTATCAGGAATGGGTTCCAGACTCCTTGTAACTTTTACACCTTGCAGGGCCAATTTGTTGGTTTACTAATCCCTCATTAAGGGCAATTAAACTCAAGGCATCTTCCCCCTCTTCATCTCTCTTTTTTAAATAGGTCCCCTCTATCATTATCCTAAAAGGTGACCCAGAAGAGGAGGAAAAATATTTGAGCTTGTGACCTTTTTTACTTCTTTAGCTCAGTGGTTTGAGCACTGGCCTGCTAAACCCAGGGTTGTGAGTTTAATCCTTGATGGGGCCATTTAGGGATCTGGGGCAAAAACTGGGGATTGGCCCTGCTTTGAGCAGGGGGTTAGACTAGATGACCTCCTGAGATCCCTTCCAACCCTGATATTCTATGATTCTATACAGTGCATAAATGAGGCCTGAAAGGTTTATTCTGAAGACTATTTTGGGGGTGGAGAGGTGGTACATAGGATAAAGGTCTTCTCTACTGCAGAAGACACCAATGTCTGGAAAATTAGAGTATGAAAGCTGAAGCAGTTGAGAAGGCAAGGGCTTTTATAACCAGACTTTTAATCTGTGGTTTGTGTTTCCATTCTTCAGCAAAGGCTCAGACAACTATTAATTTGAACTACAATGTTTAAGGAAGATTTAAGCTTTTTTTAGAAAAAAAAAATTAGAAGTCAAGAACTAGTCAACGCTAATCCATGATCTATTTGTTTTAATTCTTGATTTTCTGGCTAAAGAGAAAAGCATTCTTTTCTACTCAGTTTTCCGTTAGGCTTGTATTTCCACTTCAGTGATGGAATGAAGTCATGTACTTTGTGTGTTCCTTTGAAACATTACTTAATTTCTGAACCAAAGTTCTTCAAAATAAATAAAAGGCAGCAAGTCTGATGTTTTTAGCAGCATAAGCTGTTTGACTTAGCATGTGAGCATGTACACTCACTGAAAAATTTCAGAATGGAATTTTAACCCAGTCTTTTTAAATAGTTGTGTTCTAAGTTATAAGGACCAATTTTGTGCTTATCCTCTTAAAATAGTTAATTTGTAACCCAACGTTGCTTGTAAAATAAAGAGACTCCTCTTGAAAAAGTCTATTGAGACAGGAGTAGGAGAAGCCATTTGTGGAAACTACCACTGTTTCCAGTCACTCCCTCCTTGATCATCTTTTATTTCATCACGAAATCTGCAATGTTGTTGCTCACTAAACTAGCCTGTCTTGGTATTTTAAGTTTTTTGAATTCAGTAGAAAGATCAAGACAGACATTTGACAGAGAATGTCATACACATCTTTTAAAGTGTTCTGTGTCAGTATAGTACAAAAGAAAGGTCAACTAATTTATAATGTTTGGGCTTTAATGTAGATTTTAAAGGTTATACTGCCCTCTGTGATCATAATGTCCCTCCCAAGAAGTTCTATGGAACTGCTCTGAAGGAAATCAGTCTTCTGGGTACCTCTGAGCCAGGAAACAGCCAGCACTACTTTCACCTTTGTCTGCCTATCCTCCCTTTCCTAAACGAGGATCCTAGTTCAATTTCCTCTGAAAGTGCCAGCCTCCAACTGCCCCAGGTAACAAATATCAAGTTCAGATTGGCTCAAAACTTTAAGTGCTTGCTGGCAGCTTGGGTGGGGAGAGGGGAAGAAGAGAACAACTGCAACTCACATACCTAGACAGATAACATGGTAAGAAACACGGCTAGACTGGCACTAAAGTTTTAAAGTTACAGAATACGGAAATACTTCTTAGTCATACAGCATGCTATGAACTTGTCTTTACCAGATGGGACTCATCTGTGTCTCCAAAATAAATGACACTATCAGACTGCTAAGAGATACTTGCCTCTATACAAGATAATCCTTTCTATGATGCAACATCTGCTTATTAACACTGAACCGCAAAACATTACATCTCAGATATTAGTTTCTCCTAAATGTTTCTTCTCCCATTACAAGCAAATGTGGGCATTAGGTCATATTCACCCAAATCGCCCCTCTTCTCCCCCTCCCCTCCCACAACATGCAGTACAATTAAAAGTTATTTTTCAGGGTTTACAAAGCAGATTTAGAACATCAATCACTAATGTTTAGATAGTAGATAAAAATTCAAATTGGACAGGCTGGACTTTGTCACAGACCTTTTGTGCCTTTCATGGCAAGGTGGGAGAAACATGCTGAAAGTAAATACAGCAGCTCAATAACCTTAGGAAGTTCAGTTTTTAAAAAAGTATATTACATAGCTTCAGATTGTCCCATATGTTTACTGCATCTAATTTACTATACTTCAAGGGCAATTTTTCTAACAAGAAAGCTATCAGTTTTAATATAGTAACTCATGCCTTCTTAAATGAGTTTTTAGTACACAGTAGTATCTACCTACTTACATTCATCATTTAAGTAAGGGCATGGCTACACTGGAAACTTCAAAGCACTGTCGCGAGAGTGCTCTGAAGTGCGAGTGCAGTCACGCAAGGGCTGGGAGAGAGCTCTCAGTGCTCCTGGTAATCCACCTCCAGGAGGCGATTAGCTCCCAGTGCTGGTAATGCAGCTCCCAGTGCTTGGAGCCTGTTTACACTAGCGCTTTAAAGCACTCTGACTTGCTGTGCTGGGGAGGGGGGTGGTGTGTGATTTTTCACACCCCTGAGCCAGCAAGTTAGAGCACTATAAAATGTAAGTGTAACCAAGCCTTAAGAGTTCTTGTATTGGCAGTATCCTAAAAACAGATCCAGGAGTCACAATCTGAAATCTACTCCAGGATAATTATGTAAATTTGGGGAATCTCAGCTAAATAGCACTTGAAAGAACGAGGGTCAAGGAATTTTCCAGCTGAGGCATACTTCCCCTTTGCTATATAAATGTAATAAAAGCTCTTTTGACAGTAAAAGGATTCAAAGCAACACAAACTATGAATTTTAGCTACCATTCTATAGAAGGGTGGCAAGAGACAACTACAAAAGAAACAGTGTTATAAGCTATATAATACTTCTACTTGGGTTCTGTGAATTAAACAGAATAATTCCTTTTTTTTTATACTTTCAGATGTTAGTCGGTCACAGGCAGAATGCTTATCAGTGCAAGTTAGTGAGGTTTTACTTATTGAATAAAGTGGGAGGTAGGCAGGATTTAGTTCCCTAAGCATTTTTTTTTTTTAAAGATAGCACAATTACAGACAGTGTTATTTTCTTACATAAAGAAACGAGAGGGTTAGAGAGATAGGAATATGGCAATGCGAAGTGTTGCCTAGAATACAGCCTCCTTTACAGGAGAATTTGTGGTTCTAGGGTGGCTAGTCCAGGGCCCCAATTCTCTATTACCCTATCCTCATGTAATTATTTATGGCACGGCAAAGTGAGTGTAAAACACCAACACGTCAGAATGGTAGTTGTCACAGTTCAGGGCAATGACATCTGTATTCCCCCTCGGTGATCCAGCAAGGGCACCCACTTTCATGCTTCTGGACTCCTAGCCATTTCTCTTCTTCAGTGGAGACTCACATTTCTCTCCTCTGAGCACAGTATTTCCAGGCTGAACAATTCACTGCGTTATTCCCAGCAAAAGAGAGCCTGCCTAAACAGACCTGCTTCACTATTCGTCTCAGAGATGAAACAGTGTCATTGCTAATTAGAAGTTACTACCCAGTTCATTCTAAGCAAGCATATTTTATTAAGGTAAAAGCACGGCAGAGAAAACATTAAAAAAACAATAAAGGAACCTACACACATGCCAATAAGATTACCAGAGATCACCCCCATCCATCTATACACAAGGGCTCTAGTTGGTGTCAGTCCTTCCAACGCTTTCCTAAGGTCTCAGGGTCCTGTCCATTTACTGGATCAGAATGAATGCCCTGGGCCTGTTTAAAACCAGGCTATTTATCCAAAAATCCTTTTTTGTCTATTGGTCCCTAGAGAATCCACTTTGGGTCTTTGAACTGTCCTCCTGCAACAGGTGATCACCAGACAAAAGGTCTCCCCTCTGAGCGAAGTTTCATAGGCTTAGATTGTAGGTTGGGGGTTGCAATCCCCTCCTGCCCAGTACAGTACTTCCTAGGAATTCCACTTCACACATATCATCCCAAAAGATTAATTGTCTGCGCTATATTGGTCAATGTAATCTTTTGAAGTTCACATTATCTCCCAAAGATTAAATTAATCCTTCCTCCTCCTAGCGAAGTTCCATACAAGCCCACAATAGTACATAAACATATGCATTTTCAATACAATGGACCCCAAAGCTATTAAACGTCATTCGGTAAGGTTTTACTTAATTCCATAGGGTTTGCCCAAGGTATTGTAGGACACTGTTTTAAACTTAGTTTCTACTGTTGTAAGTAACTTCAACGTGCACAAAAACAGAGACCCCTGGTCTGAAAATTCTAGAATTATAAGATCAAAGCCCAACAAATAGAGCTGGTCAAACGTCAAAGTTTTTTGGAGTGAAAAAAGACTTGGGGGGGGCAGACAAAGACTCATTCCTGTTCTTCAGCCAGCTATATTAATAAGGCCAACTTGGCTCTTCAGCCCAAGATAAATAAATGAGCACTATTTCAGCTTAATGGGAGGGTGTCTCTGGGATAGAAACCTCAAAACAGAGTCCTCTCTGGTCTAAATGGACATTAGAAAATACCACACCAGTTTTTAAACTGGAATTCAGGTTTGCACTGGTGTCCTTGGCCAAAACATTCTACCCCCCTCCACTGACATGCAACAAAACTACATGCTGCCCTCTATCCCAGAGGTGGCTGAATTTCAGTGGAGCTTTATGCAAATAGTTCAAGTGTTTGGGAACCTTTTGGCTGCAAAGCATTAGATTACATGCATACACAGATATGGCTATGATATCTGTGTGAGAAGTTTAACTGATCCTGCATCAATAGTTTCACGTGCATACTGCTCACTCACCCCCTCCCTGGGGCTTTCAATGTTGTTGACCTCTGAGCAGCTTCAAACAATTGCCATTAAAAGAAAAACCTACTTCCCAGAGAAACATTTCTCCTCCTCTCCCAAACACAGGCTTCCTGCAGCCCCTCCCACACTACATTTGTACCAACTTCACCTTGAACAAGCATTCAGTCTCAGATGAGTGACAGGTTTAAGATCCAATGTCTCAAATTTTCATGGCTTAAGACAAAAAATAAAAACAAAAAACATTCCCAACTTTTCAGTGAGACAAAGCAATTTTATTTAGCCCTGGAAAGTTCCAAAATTTTAAGCTTTAAACTTGTCATAACATCGAGTTTGTCATTTTATTAATGCAGCCTGGCTTTTAAAAAGTGAAGAGAACTTTTGAAGTCTTCCACTAAAAAAAGCTAACATACTTTTAATTATTTGGCTTATTACAGAATAGGGGATGTGGTAAAGACTTTATTAGCACTTACTTAGTGTGCCATATTTGTACACACAAGAACTGCTGTAACACACAACCATTTCTGATTACTTCAACACAGCACTACTCCTCTTGATGACAAATGGTTCACAGACCACAGCAAACAATAGATTCTTTGTATTAAAATGGTAAACACCAAGGAAATCTGCAAGCCACTGCATGAAACTCCTTTACAGATTAGACACTTTTGTCACAACAGCTGTACACAAAAAAATTGCATCCTGTTAATATAGTTCAATGTATTTACAAGAATAAGCTCTTTACACCCTAAACTGAAGCTTTTAAAACATGAATGGCTTTGTTTACAGAAGTTGCTGAATGTATTGCCACTCAGTCTAGACTCTAAAAATGGAGTTCAAAGTTTGCTCCATGGTTAGCAAGAGCCGTAAATATTAGTGTTTGACTAACACTAGAAATAAACATTCTAGACTTTCAGGCTTACAAACAATTTCAGGGATTTTTAGCCATTTGACATTGCTTTAGTAGTTTTTTGACCGTGTAATAGAATACCCTTTTGTAATCAAATAAAACAAAGCTTAATATTATGGATAAGCCCTATAAAATATTTCAAGACCACTTGGTATCTTTATTAAATTTAAGGGATCAATCTGGAAAACCACTACCAGTGTGAGTGCAAGTTCAGGTGCTTAACTCAAACCCAAACCAGTAATACTCGTGTTTTTCACTCAGTGGTGGCATTGCTTTGAAAGTTTACTCTCTCATGGTACACCCCCTGGAGGATGCATTAACCTTAAGATCCTTCAGTCCATATCTGGTGGAAGCTGAAGATCCTATGGTAAATTTGTTGCCTAGGAACACGCACTATCACAGTCCAGGTTTCCCTTCTCAAAGTAGATTTTGTCCAATGACTAAATACGCTGGCCACTGTAGCATGAACACAACCTGCTTAGAATGTCTCAGCACTACCAGTATATAACATTACTATTCAAGAGGTGCTCTATGAACGTTGTGGGTCTAAGTATGGCACCGCCAGAGCAGATGAATGGGTGAGGAAGTGAGAACAGGGAAAGCAGATGAAAGGAGAGGCCAGTAATGTACACTTCCAGAGGGTCATGTCCAGGCAGTTCAGAAAACACAGTGTGAGGGTCCGGGGGAAGTGGAAGAGTAAGAACGTGCCCAGAAAGGGATGAGAGGCACAAGCTATACCCATTGGAAAGCTCTTACTAGTAATCAGGCTCTCCGCAGTTACCTCGGAGGCATCATGGCAAACGAAGGGATATTCTTAGGGAACTGAATGTGTGAGAAGAGAACATGAAAAGAGGTGGCAACACTTACAATTTCCCCAAAGTAAGGCATTATCATCTGTGCCTAGTTTCAGAGACCATGCCAATCCCATGTGTGTCAAAAATGCTTTATTAAATATTATTTCCCAATGCACCTTTTAGGTAGCGAAGCATTATTCGATTTGACCACAAGCCTTTTCTCCCCCTTCTTTTCTTAGGTTTCACCCATTCCACAGCTACCTGCTTCCCTCCATCACATTACACATTCTCTGTGGGCATCTGTGGAGTGCACTGCCTTAAAAACTTTACATTCTAGTCAAGGAGACGCTTTGAGTGATAAATAATAATTACTATTTGCTCTCACGTAAAGAGAGGTCAGTGCAAGCCAAGATGGAATTGTTTTGTTAATAATAAGTGATGTGAGAGGCAGGCTGAGCTGTAGGAAAAAAAAATGTTTTATTAGCATGCAGAAGGTGGCATGAAAGCCTTGCCCCAGCTTGCATTCCTGAGCCCCTGGTGCCACTGCAAACTGCGTTCTTTCTGAAATGCAACCTTCTCTTCAGTTCTACTCTTACTTCATTAGCGATACTGCTACTAAGAGTTACCTCACATGACTGAGGAGAAGCCAGATGTGGCCCACTGCATCCTTCAGGAAAGGAGTGTGGTCTCAGTGGTTAGAGTAAGGGGACGCAAGTCAGGGCTCAAGTTTTGTTCCCAGCTCAGTCCCAGACTTCTGTGGGCTAGGTACAATTTTCAGTAGCTTACCTGAGGTCACTAAAGTCCACCATACAACTGGGAACAAGATCACTCATCTGTAAAATGGGACAATGCTTATCTGCTTCAGGGTTGATGCAAGACCCAATATCATGTGAAGTACATTGAGATCCTGGGACAGAAGCACTAAATAAGAGTGCTAATTACACACACATGCAAATGTGTAAAGGTCATGAAGTAATTTTAGTCTCAAAATCTGACCTACTTTTAAAATTATCAGGTTTTTTGTTGTGTAATGTCTCCAAATAGAAGCGCAGAGCTTTTTTCTTTACTATAAGGTAGCCCACTTTTTTTTGTTTTTAAATTTCGAATAAGACAAGACATTAAACCACCATTTCTCAAATGCAGCCACCATGGCCACATGCAGCCACCAGGGGGTTTCCCTGTTGCCACGGCAGTTTCCTGGGCAGTGGTGGGGGAAGCATCAGCCCCTCCCCTTTTTTCCCTGTTGCTCCTGCACGTATCACCTCTCTGGAGAGAGGTGGAACACACAACGCTTAAGGATCAAGGTGTGTGGGGGGGTGGGAGGAGAAGGAGACAAGTGGCAAGGACCGGTACAGTACAAATATAAATATACTGCTTATATTACTCGTGAGTACTTTTAAACATTAAATTGGCTTTGATAGCTAAACCAATCTTGAAAGGATAGTAAAAATTCATCTTGGGGGGAGGAGGAATTAAGTGCAATAGATGTTGCGAACAGCTTGTGAGTGTCAACATATACAAGAGTTTTGTTAATTTTAGACTCAAAGACCCAGTTACGCCAATCTGATACGAAGAATTGAAGGAGATAATTCCTTTATGAAACATGAAGGCAGGAGTCCACTGTCCTCCACAGTTAAAGGTACATAATGAGGAATAGAGCCAGGTTTTGGGATGGAGGTACAGAAGGGGAAAAGTTTATCACGACTATTTTCTCAGGTGTTTAAAAATGAATTCTTCTGACCGTACTCACCCCCTTTTTAGGGGTTGCCTTCCAGGAAAGTAAGAGACTGAACTTTAGAGGCATAAGTGTAGAGAGCGCCAATCTCACAAATCTGTAGAAGCTAAATATGAAATCTGCTTTCCGGTATTCACAAAACTTGTATGCACTTGACTAAATCAGGAAACATACCCTGAGACTTATCTGACCAGTCACTGCCGCACACAGCTTGGGGGTAGGGGGAAACATCCACAGGTAACAGCCCCACATAAAAAGGAACCAAGACCAAATAAGTCTGAGAAAGTTGCCATCAGCACACAGACATTCCACCAGCAGAAGGCAAGACTAGGTTTGTTAAGTAAATCATTCATTACACAGGACTTGCTCAGCTCTGATCACAAAAAGAATTTACTAAAAAATCCAAATTATATGCTGGGCAAAAAGTTAGAGATAAATCACTATCAAACTCAGTACAAACAAAAAAAGTGACTGATGTTCGTATACAGAGCTTTGGTTGTAGATCCTGAAAGAACCATTCCACATCTGTACAAAAAGATTACTGCATTAGAAAAAAGTCAAATACCTTCCTCTATTGCCATTGTGTCCATATCAATCTCACAATGCCCTTCACTGGCTTCCTCTCACCTTCCAAGTCAAGCTTTTCATGTTCCAGGCCCAACACAACTCACTTCCTGCCAACAACTACGCTCCCTCCCTATTGCCACCTACACACTTTCTTCTGCTGCCCCTTACATTTGTGGCTTCCCCTCCCTCATTTACTGAGAAGGGTTTCACCAAAGTACACTTCTGTAAACCCTTCCCTAGCAACTTCTGCAGAACTTTGAGTTTAGACTTTTTTCTACTATTTTGTTTTTAAGATAAACAAGTCTCAGGCAGAGTCTAGGTAAATCCCTTCAGAACAGGATGACATCTACCTATACTTGCTCAAATAATTTAGTATGCATAATCTAGGGAACCATTGTCTAAGGAACTTACACAATTTTGGTTTGCTAGTAATTGACTGATAATTGCTTCCATCCCAAACGGCTTCCATCCCAACCTCCAAACACACATGGATTGGGGACCTAAAGTTGTGCACTAAATAGCTTATTTAAGAGCGTGTCTACCTTCAGAACAGCTACACTTTGTACTTATTACATGCTTGTTGAAAAATCCACAATTTTAGTTTAATTGTGTTGGTATTTTTTGGAGCTGCCATATAGTACTGCTGATAGTTTTTAATTCATCTTATAGCAGTTTCTGTAAGGTAAAATGTACATCACAAGACTCAATAGAAATCCCCTCAAATGTAGCTGACAGTGCTGGGATATGATTGGGTTAATTTAGTAGTAAGGGGAAAAAGCTATTAAAAAATACAAGCCACGAATCTCTTTGTATAAAATGACAAATGGAACCAAAAAGGTAATGATCTCTAGAGCAGAGGTTCTCAAACAGTGGTCTGTGAGCTCCATTCAGGTGGTCCGCGGATAGTTCTCTCTAAGGTGTGAGCCTGGGCAGCTGCACACAAGAAAACAAATGGCCACAGGCCATGGCTCATGGAGCAGGCGTGGCTCCACTAAATTGGTGTCTGGACCTGGAGAAGATGTAAGGTGAGGTGGTGGCCCGGGGGGGGGGGCGGGAGGAGAATAAGGGGTAGGTGGGAGGGGGCAGAGGGGTGACAAGAAGGGGTGGGGGGAATTTGGGATGTGCAGGGCTGTGGCAGCCAGAGAAAGAGGCAACTTTCCCCAGATCCAGAGCTGCAGCTGCCAGGGAGAGACCCCTCCTCCTTCTCAGCCCCAGCTCAGGGGCTGCCACAGCAGGGGAGAGAGGGCACATCCATCGCATTAGAAACGTAAGAATACTGATATTAAAATATGAGTTGTGTGCTTTTATCTGTAGAACCAAAAAATGTTAGTTATTAAGTTTTTTTTTAATATAGTGCTTTTATCCAAAGCACTTTACAATAGTTAGCTAATGGTACAAACACCATTTGGAAAGATCGTTAAGTAATCCGCCGAGACCCTCAGCAATTTTCAAGTGGTCCACGAAAATTTTTTTGAGAACCACTGCTCTAAACTGTGTACGTTTGTTTTGTTGGTTTTGCTTTCAAGGATTTTTTTTAAAGTTTTTAAATTACTGAATTAGAGCTTTTTAATCAATTTTAAAAAGGGACTACTATGAAAAATAAGAGCAATCGGTCATCTCAAAGTCTCCCATCAATGATGGTATGAAATATGAATAGATAAATCATATTTTTTTACAGTGATGTGGTGATCTGGTATAAAGGAGTCAACATCTTACCTACTTTAAACGGAAAATAGACAGAATCTAACTTAGTATGTTAACTCCCCTTTAGGAGTCGCTAAATCTTCTGGCCAGAGGGCATTATCCTTTTCTGATCTCTCACAATGCAGTTCCAGCTCTGAAGTGACAGCTTTAATTTCTATCCCACAATGCCCTATAAACTGATAAAAAAACAAGCGGCAGGGCTGGGAAGAGTCCAAATTAATCACCCCTAATTTGAAACTGGCAGACTGAGCAACGCATTCTAATAAAGTAATCCCAGTATGATTCTTCTTCTTCTATCCTTTTCCAGTAAACATACGAGTTAGGTCTACTGAACAGCAGATTAAGTACTGATTATAAAGACTGGGTTTATGCTAGATCAGTAAGTGCTGCCACAGAGCCATGCCTGTAAATCCTAGCCAATAAGGCACGTGGCTCAGAAACCAACCAAAGGAGGTGCTGGCTGCCCTTCCCCAGCTGCTCTCACACACACACCTGTCAACATTCTGGCTCTTCTCTATTCACTTAGTAGCCAGCAAAAGGAGAGGAACAATATCAATCTCTGTCAGGTATTGCTCCAGTGTCATGCTCAGTTCAGGTAGAATTAAGAACATGGTTGTAAGCAGCTTTTGTTGATTAGATGAAAGAACTTTTCTTCAGCCTACAGTACCTTTCAGCATAAATTAATCAGAGCCCATGAGTTCAGATTATTCCAACTGAATGATTTCAAAAAGTTCGTTTGCCAATGCCACTTTGGTAGTCTGTGAAAGTTATAGGATAGTCTTTGCAGCACTTTACGCTTTCCACTGACACTACGATATTTCCATCTTAACTGTAAAAACGTCAATACCAAGATGCAAACTGGAGAAACAGCATGGAGGAGGAGGGAAGACAAAATGGATCCGCTTAATAAAGCTCTCAACGGATATGATATTTGTGTGTGCATGCACATTCCTGTTAAGCAGATTGCAAACTGGGTAAATTGTTCATAATGCAATATATTAGAATCTCAAAAAGGTTTTTTTCTAGGGGGGCAGACTTTATAAAAGACCTTCATATGGACATTACTACCTCTCATCAATAGAAAGGCATATATTCTTACATAAAGAAAGGAGAGAGATTGTACTATTTTTACTGAACACTGAATCGTCAGTCAGAAATTTTTTAGACATTCTGCAGTCCATATACATGTTAACCTTGGACTGTAGTACAATGGTCATTGGCAACACAATTAAACAAACTCTTCATTATGATGGGTGGAACATCAATTGCTAGTCACTGGAAGATAAATCTGTTTACCCTTTTTCCAAAGCAGAGCTATAACTAAAAAACCCCAAAGCCACAGAGCTCTGACTTGCTACAGCCGCACCGCATTTTAAAATAAATTGATGACAGGCCTCTGTGGAAGATATACAATGGCAGTAATGCACTAACTTTGTCCTTTATGGTTAGCAACTTTAAGATTTCCCCTGACAGCAAACTATAGCACACAGCAAAAGCCTGATCCTAAGTCCATTGAATTCAATGAGCTTTTGATCAGGCCTCTAGTCTTTTGAGTGAATTAATTGTTATATGTGGTACGTCCCCAACTAGCAACGGGTTTTCTAAGATATTTATAGCAATGTTGGCAACAACATTTAAAAAAAAAAAAAAAAAAAAAAAAAAAAAGAAGTGGACCAAGCTTGCACAGAAAAAAAAAATTGAGTTATTTCTGCCTATATTTGGATGAAAATCTAAAATCATGCCTCTTAATAAAATCCTATGTAGTGCTTCCTGTGAGCTGTTACAGAAGAACACTTATATTAGTGTTGACTAGACAGAAACAGAGATAAAAGGCCACAGGACTCTCTTCTAGGATAGGTAGTGTGTGTCTCTCTATAAGATAAAACAAAATAGTTGCAACTTTGTTAACTGCTAACTCTAAAAGTTACATTTGGGAACATAATAAAATCCCTCCCTTTTAAGTTACTCAAGGGTTAGTATTTTTCCTACCAACATACGAAGGTTTTAGAATACAAAATGCATTTGATTTAAAAAAACTTCTTATGCTCTCTTTCTAGTCCAAAAATCAGTTTATAAAATTTATAGTTATAGTTGACACAACCAAGGCCTGATTTTCAGGTCCAGAGCATCTGCAGTTCCCATGAGTTTAAATGCTCAGCACTTTGAAAAAGCAAGGCCTTTGGCATTCTTGTCCTAGAAGTGACCTATTCATTAAGTGACTTATTCAATGAACTTTAAGTATGCATATTAGTTTCAATATCTTTCCAGAGAATACAATATAATTTTTATCAAGCTGTTTGACCTCTGCCTCCCATCTCCAATCAAAGTCCATTACTAAACCCCTTTTCAGTTATAAATTCTGCTGGAACCAGCGAATTCTTTGGCTCTGATATCTTCATGCACACAGAGAGAGTTTACATAGTATACTTCATAATGCATAGAAATAAGTCTATTTCTCCTCTTTTGGAATGATTACATTTTAATAGCAAATGAATCTTAAAAAAAACCAAAACACTTAAGTCACTACAAAATAGACTTAGCCTCAGACACCTTTCAGTCTACAGGCTATAAATGAGCTCTTTTACAAAGGAACACACACATGCCCCTCTACCTTTAAGGCAACCTTGCAAAATTACAAAGATTTACCAACTCAGGTTCAAAGTCTGCTCACCCATGTTAACCATAAATGAACAAAATTAATTATATTTTTGCCCACCAAAAACAGTTACTTGCCCTTGGGGTAGAGTTTTGTATAGTTAGATTAAGGTACTATATAATTTTAAATACTAGTATAAAAAGTTTAAAATTTAAAAAAAGTCTAAATAAATAAAAGTTTAAATTAAGAACTGAAGGATAGGATTTCTGATTGTTAGAATTAGAAATTGTCTCTCTCACTTGAGCACACCTTGTCTCTCCCCACACAACATTTGATTTTTATATTGGATGGTTATATGCAGGGCCATCCCTAGGGGGTGCAGGCCCAGGACAACATCCCCACTCTACTCGAGGCCCCACTCCACCCCTTTTCCCAAGGCCCTGCCCCCTTCCAGCTTTTGCCCCATCCCCCTAACGACTCCGGGAGCTCGAGTGGGGCAGGCTGGGGTCGCTCCTGCTGCTTCCTGCCAGTGAGTGCAGGCCTGACCTCTGCTGCCAGCCTAGCACCCCCTGCACCCTAACCCCACCCCTCGAGGCCAGCCTAGCACCCCCTGCACCCTAACCCCACCCCTCGAGGCCAGCCTAGCACCCCCTGCACCCTAACCCCACCCCTCGAGGCCAGCCTAGCACCCCCTGCACAACAGGTACACAAAACCATCAAACCACAAAACCAGTGGCTCTGGTTATACGACTTCATCATGCTGCTATGCCCTATCAAAAAGATTTGGAATTCGCATGGATCTCTCAAATTGTGATGTCTTAATTTCTATAATCCTTCTAAACATAGAAGGAAATAGAGAAACAAGGCAGGCAAGGTAATATATTTTCTTGGACCAGGACACTCAAGCTTCAGAGCTTACCCAGAGCTCTTCTAAAGAGCTCTTCTTCAGGTTTGTGAGATACACTCAGGGTGTTACAGCTAAGTATAAGGTGGAACAGATTGTTCAGCATAAATAGTTAATACATATTTCAAGGGATCATTCAAGATGAAAGGGCCCATTAACACCCCTTCTGTCATGCGGGGGGAAAGGAGGGAGGGGGAAGACAGCTGGGGGGAAAGGGTTATAGATTGTTATAAACCACCGTCTCTGTTCAGTCCGTTCTTTTTAGTGTCTAATAGCTATAATTTAAGCTCCCAGGCTCAACTTTTGAAGGGGTTGTGCTGATTTCCTTTGAGGATTAGGACTGAGACCAGATATAGTGTGATCGCTCTGTGAAAAGTGTTAGAAGGAAACAATCATCTAAAAAAAAGTAAATTACTAATCTACAGTAAAACATAGAATGTACATTGAATGCCACAAGATAGAAGACACGAAATAGAACACTCACCGGTTTGGGCATTTTCAGTTCTTGCAGTGGCTCTGTTATTCCAGAAACAAATGCTGGTGCAGTGGCTTGAAGGTGTTTCTTCTATTTTAGAGAGATCTGGTAACAGGAGAGTGGAAAAAGTTCTGGTTTACTGAGAAGGGGGAAAAGTAAAGAACTTTAAAACCTCTGCTGGGATTCTTAAGTAATCAGGGGGAGCAGCAAGGATGATTCAGACATGACCAACAATTACTAAGGAACTCCACTGCTTAAAAAAAAGAAAAGAAAACCACAAGTGACCTCGCTCACTTGGAGGGGGGGGGGGAGCGCCAGCTGCAACCAGAGAAGGTCATTTGGCCAGACACACCTTTCCTGAGCGGTATAAGCTTAATAACCTGGGAAAGAAGGAGGAGGGAGCAGAAACTGGAAACTATTGTCAGCCCTTGGTTTGCAACACAGTCCGCCCGCCCGGGCTGCTGCCAGTAGGCAGGTCGGACGCATTCAATACAATTAAGATCCTGCCTTGCAAAGCAGCTGGTTTAGAGTCCTTGCGAGGAGCCGCTGAAGGGTCCTGCCCAGAGAGCCCCTGAGGGGCCAGGGCAGCAGCGGGCTCCCTTTGCCCTTAAACAGCCACCAGGGAAGGGCGGGGGGGGGGCAGCCCAACAGCTCTTGGGGTCAAGCCGAAGGCGGACTCTAGGCTCCGGTCTGCCCACACCCGGAGCCGGCAGGGCTCGCTTGCCTGCCCCCCACTCTGCCTCTGCCGCGCGGCGCTGCGGGCAGCACCGCGCCCCGGAGAAGCGGGGAGACCGGCGGCGGCAGCTCCCGGCGCGCCGATCCCCGCAACACCTGTTGGCAGCGCCGCCCCGTCCTCCCGCGGCCGGACACAGGCGCCAGGGCGGGAAGCTGAGCGGCTTCCCAGGCTCCGGCCCCGCCGGCTAGGAGAGGGGAGCTGCTGGGAGGACCCTTACCCGGCCGTCCTCTGCGGCGACTGGGCACACTGGCAGCCGGCCGTGGGCTGCGCTCGGGTCCCTGTGCGCGCCTCTGGCCCCGCCCCGCCGCTCCCCCTGCAATATGGCCGAGCGGGGGCCCGCCTCCTCGCCGGGCTGTGCCCCAGCCTCCCTCTCTCCGCCTACCTCCGCGGGACCGCAATCGGCGCGAGGAGCGGCGCGCGCGCCCCCAGTCCTCTCCTCTCCCGTGTGGACAAGCCTGGGTCCGGCTCAGAGTGTCCACGCGCGGCGTGAATGCGGGGCTGCCTCCCTGCGCACGCCAGCCCCCAGGCAGGGCTGCTCCCACCTGCACCGCTCTCGGCTTCCCCCCCGGCCAGTCAGCGTGGCGCTCTTCTCCCAGGACTGAGCCTGGGAAATTACCGCCGGGCATTTTAGGGCGCAGTGATGAACGAGCGTTAGGTCCGAGTTTAGCGAGCGAAGCAAACAACAGGAAGGAGCCTCCAGTAACAAATAACAACGTGCCTGGGGAATTTACCCAGAGTTGGGTTTGTTTGGATTTAGCACTGTTGGGGTTTGGACAAAAATTCTTCACCCCACTAGCCCTTCCCCACCCCCGCATTGTACTCTCCACATGTAATTTGAAGAAGCACTTTCTTTGCAACTACCACTTTGGCAGGTGCTTACAATTTTCTCCATTTTCTTCCTTATCATAGAACTGCAAGGGACCTGGAGAGGTCATCTAGACCAGTGCTTCTCAAGCTATCTGATGTGGGGGACCAACAATTTTTTTTTCCAATGTGCATGCAGATCAGTAGCTGATGGCTAGCGGACCCGCACCGGTCCATGGACCACCACTTTGAGTAGCACTGGTCTAGACCAGTCACCTGCACTCAGTCAAGGCAGCAGTAAGTATTATCTAGACCACCTGTGACAGATGTTTGTCCAACCTGCTCTTAAAAATCCACAAGGATGGAGATTCCACAACCTCCCAAGGCAATTTATTCCAGTGCTTAACCATGCTGACAGTTAGGACGTTTTTTCTAATGTCCAACCTAAACTGCCCTTGCTGCAATTTAAGCCCATTGCTTCTTGTCCTATCCGCAGAGCTTAAGAACAATTTTTCTCCCTCCTCCTTGTAACAACTTTTAATGTACTCAAAAACTGTTATCATGTCACCTCTCAGTTTCCTCTTTTCCAGACTAAACAAACCCAATTTTTTCAATATTCTCTCAGAAGTCATGTTTTCTAGACCTTTAATCATTTTTGTTACTCTTCTCTGGACTTCTCCAATTTGTCCACATCTTTTCTGAAATGTGGTGCCCAGAACTGGACACAACAATACTCCAGTTGAGGCCTAATCAGCACAGAGTAGAGCAGAAGAATTACTTCTCATGTCTTGCTTACAATACTCCTACTAATACAGCCCAGAATTATGTTTGCTTTTTTTGCAACAGCATTACATTGTTGACTCATATTTAGTTTGTGATCCACTATGACCCTCAGATCCCTTTCCACAGTACTCCTTCCTAGGCAGTCATTTTCTATTTTGTATGTGTGCAACTGATTGTCCCTTCCTAAGTGGAGTACTTTGAATTTGTCCTTATTGAATTTCATCCTGTTTACTTCAGATCATTTTTCCAGTTTGTCCAGATCATTTTGAATTTTAATCCTATCCTCCAAAGCACTTTGCAACCCCTCCCAGCTTGGTATCGTCCGCAAACTTTATAAGTGTACTCTCTATGCCATTCTCTAAATCGTTGATGAAGATATTGAACAGAACCGGACGAAGAACTGATCCCTGCAGGAACCCACTCATTATGCCCTTCCAATATGACTGTGAACCGCTGATAACTATTTTCCAACCAGTTATGCACCCGCCTTATAGTAGCTCCATCTAGGTTGTATTTCCCTAGTTTGTTTATGAGACGGTCATGTGAGACAGTATCAAAAGCCTTACTAAAGTCAAGATATACCACATCTACCGCTTCCCCCCTGTCTACAAGGCTTGTTACCCTATCAAAGAAAGCTATCTGGTTGGTTTGACATGATTTGTTCTTGACAAATCCATGCTGGCTGTTACTTATCACCTCATTATCTTCTAGGTGTTTGCAAACTGATTTCTTAATTATTTGCTCCATTATCTTTCCAGGTGCAGAAGTTAAGCTGTCTGGTCTGTAATTCCCCAGGTTGTCCTTATTTCCATTTCCACTATATCTGCCCTTTTCCAGTCTTCTGGAATGTCTCCCATCTTCCATGACTTTTCAAAGATAATTGCTAATGGCTCAGATATCTCCTCCATCAGCTCCTTGCATATTCTAGGATGCATTTCATCAGGTCTAGTGATTTGAAGACATCTAACTTGTCTCAGAAATTTTTGACTTGTTCTTTCCCTATTTTAGACTCTGATCCTACCTCATTTTCACTGGCATTCACTATGTTAGACCTCCAGTTGCTTTTTGGGCTGGAAAGTTTCATGCTTATTCTCAGCACAGAGAGGAGGATTTTGTGGTTGTCTTTTTGGTAGTTTGCAAATTTTCATGGATAGGGCTGGTTTTGATTAATGTGAAACAAGATGTTTTTCACACCTTAAGAAAACTTCCTGACACTTTTTATTTCTTTGGCTAGCTCATTTGTGTGTGTGTGTGTTTGTGTGATATAATCAGTGATGTAGTGCTAAATTTTACAGTGCATGAGCCCTGCAGAAGTGATATTAAGTTGGTAATTCTGTCACACGTGAGAGTCTCCCATCCAAAATCTATCTTGTGTGTGACATCACCATAAGATAGAGCATCTATACTAACTTTTTTACCACTAAATTTTATCGAATTGACAGTCTGTGCAGCAGCAGTTATGAGACTTCACACATTAGCAATAAATACACATATCACATCAACATAAACCACCTGTAACTCAGTATTTACGTGCCAGATGTCTAAGTGAACATTTTCTGAGCTTTAAAAACACTTTATTCTTTCCAATATTTTCTATTTTCATGTATCCTAAGTGTGAACCTCTGGTTTCTGGCTGTCCTCAGGAGAAAAAATGCCAAACTCAGCCACTCTTTGTGGCATGTCTGAACACACCAGAAATCAGTATTTGTAGAAATTCCAGGAAAAGTCAGGTTTCAGAGTAGCAGCCGTGTTAGTCTGTATCCGCAAAAAGAACAGAAGTACTTGTGGCACCTTAGAGACTAACAAATT
This sequence comes from Lepidochelys olivacea, assembly GCF_965140295.1. Lineage (NCBI taxonomy): Eukaryota > Metazoa > Chordata > Testudines > Cheloniidae > Lepidochelys > Lepidochelys olivacea. Next base: position 121,109,472 of record NC_140413.1, read on the forward strand.
TATTAGAGCATAAGCTTTTGTGAGCTACAGCCCACTTTGTCGGATGCATGTAGTGGAAAATATAGTAGGGATATTTTATATACACCGAGAACATGAAACATACATGTTACCATACACACTATAACGAGAGTGATCAGTTAAGGTAAGCTATTACCAGCAGGAGAGGAAAAAAAACCTTTTGTAGTGATAATCAAGATGGGCCATTTCCAGCAGTTGACAAGAATGTGTGAGGAACAGTAGGGGGCAAAAATAAACATGGGGAAATAGTTTTACTTTGTGTAATGATACATCCACTCCCAGTCTTTATTCAAGCCTAATATAATGGTGTCCAGTTTGCAAACTAATTCCAATTCAGCAGTCTCTTGTTGGAGACTGTTTTTGAAGTTTTTTTGTTGTAATATTGCGACTTTTAGGTCTGTAATTGAGTGACCAGAGAGATTGAAGTGTTCTTCGACTGGTTTTTGAATGTTATAATTCTTGATATCTGATTTGTGTCCATTTATTCTTTAACGTAGAGACTGTCCGGTTTGGCCAATGTAAATGGCAGAGGGGCATTGCTGGCACATGATGGCATATATCACATTGGTAGATGTGCAGGTGAACGAGCTTCTGATAGTGTGGCTGATGTGATTAGGCCCTATGATGGTGTCTCCTGAATAGATATGTGGACACAGTTGGCAATGGGCTTTGTTGCAAGGATAGGTTCCTGGGTTAGTGTTTTTGTTGTGTGGTGTGTGGTTGCAGCTGAGTATTTGCTTCAGGTTGGGGGACTGTCTGTAAGCAAGGACTGGCCTGTCTCCCAAGATCTGTGAGAGTGATGGGTCATCCTTCAGGATAGGTTGTAGATCCTTGATGATGCGCTGGAGAGGTTTTAGTTGGGGGCTAAAGGTGACGGCTAGTGGCGTTCTGTTATTTTCTTTGTTGGGCCTGTCCTGTAGTAGGTGACTTCTGGGTACTCTTCTGGCTCTGTTAATCTATTTCTTCACTTCAGCAGGTGGGTATTGTAGTTGTAAGAATGCTTGATAGAGATCTTGTCAGTGTTTGTCTCTGTCTGAGGGGTTGGAGCAAATGTGGTTGTATTGTAGAGCTTGGCTATAGACAATGGATCGTGTGGTGTGGTCTGGATGAAAGCTGGAGGCATGTAGGTAAGTATAGAGGTCAGTAGGTTTCCAGAATAGGGTGCTGTTTATGTGACCATCGCTTATTAGCACTGTAATATCCAGGAAGTGGATCTCTTGTGTGGACTGGTCCAGGCTGAGGTTGATGGTGGGATGGAAATTGTTGAAATCATGGTGGAATTCCTCAAGGGCTTCTTTTCCATGGGTCCAGATGATGAAGATGTCATCAGTGTAGCACAAGCAGAGTAGGGGCATTAGGGGACGAGAGCTGAGGAAGCGTTGTTCTAAATCAGCCATAAAAATGTTGGCATACTGTGGGGCCATGCGGGTACCCATAGGAGTGCTGCTGATTTGAAGGTATACGTTGTCCCCAAATGTGAAATAGTTATGGGTGAGGACAAAGTCAGCATCTGTGAGATTTCCAAATCAAGTCCTGCAATGAGCTCTCAGCAGGCACAGAGCTCCACGGAGGAATAAAGCCCAATTTAGCAGATCCCAAATGTTCAGATAGCATGGATGAGGGTTGGGCATTTATTTGAATGGTTAAATATCCAAGCCTAAACGTCTGAATCTTTTCAGGTCCACCCATCACTACCTGCCACCTACTCATTACACAAAGGTAATGATAATGAAAGGAAAAGTAATGTTGTCCAGTCAGTAGAGGCTTGGGAGTGAGGCTCAGGGAACCAGTAGTCAGAACATGAAACTGGGCCTCATTGAGGTCCCACTCCTGCTCAGTAAGGACTCTGTGGATATAAAGGTCTGCCCACACTGATCACTTTGCAGGATTGGGGCCTGTGTGACCTTGGGAAAGTCATTTAACATCTCTGCAGCTCAGTTTCTCTGTCTGTAAAAACAGAGTGATGATTAAGGATATGATTTAGTCATGGAGGTCACGGATTCCCTGACTTTACTGGTCCTCCATAACTTCTTTGGCTTCAGCTGTCAGTGTTGCAGCCCCCACACCTTGAGGCTGCAGCTGCGGCCATGGCAGTGAGTCTTGGGCTCCAGCTGTCATCCACCCCACCCCCCAGTTATCAGCTTGTCATTCTTCCCAGTTATTTTTAGTAAAAGTCACAGACAAGTCACAGGCTCCAATTAATTTTTTTTTTTTTTTGCCTGCTACTTGTTCGTGACTTTTGCTAAAAATAACTGTGACAAAATCTTAACCTTAATCATGAGTAAGATGCTAAGATGGAGACTGGAGTACAGGGACACACTTGGGAGATCCTCTGTTTGCTCTATGGTAATGCAAATGTGTTGAAAGTGGATGGCTACTGCTAAAGATACTGGGCCAAATTCAGGCATGGTATAAGTGGGGCAATGCCTCTGAATATAGTAGAACTGTGCCTTCTTAAACCAGGTCTGCATTTGGTCCCTGGTATTTTGTAGAACCTACCTGGAATCAAACTTCAGTTGGACATAGGCTTGTCCACTTCCCCTGAGATAAAGAGCTATTCATGCTTCATGCTGAACAGTGCAGTTTACACATCCACAAATAAATCCTCAATTAGTTTTAAACTACACTGATAAACAGTGAGAGCAAACTTAACACGTTTTATTATTTGGGCTGTATACAGTTCTGCATACACATAACTGCCTTATCTAATCAGTCACTGGTGCCTTCAAAGAGGCAATTCAGAAACAGGGAGGCCACCAAACCAAATGTATTCTGAGGCCTCACTGGGAGAAAATGGTACTGCGCTGATTACTGCTCACCTGATGCTGTTAGGCATGGAGGTAATCTAAAGCAAATGGAGTTTTCAATGCCTCCCAATGACACACCTAGTCTGAGGTGCGTGGCTGTGAAGTAATTAGCTCTGACTCATGGCACAAAAGGTAAATATGAAGTTCTGCAATATGCTGGCTAGCAACTCCTTTCAAAACACTCTGTAAAGTATTTCTTGTTATACTGCCTTTAAAAACAGAAGGTGAATTTCATTCTTGTACAGAGAACCAGCATGGATCCAGGCACCACTAAGTACCGTTTAAATCCTCAAAATAAGGCTTGTAAATGTAATTAAATAAAAAGTACATTTAAAAAAAGATGGGGGCAGGAGGATATTCAAAAGAACCAGAGTGACCTTGAATGGTATTGGTTACCTAGGAAAGTCAGCCATGCAGTGGTTGCCATTAAAAAGTCAACATTTGCTCACAGTTCCCACACCGTGGTATTTGAGACAGTGTCTTTTTTTCTATACCGTACTTAAAATAGGAATTGCAGGAATAGGAGCCACAGTGCCTCAGCAACTGTGGGCACAAACTCACTTCTTGAGCTTTGTTTGCTTTCTAAAATACCACATTTTAACAAGGGCAATATAACTCAAACAGAAACTGAAACAAAAGTTATGATCTTGATGCAGAAATTACTGGTTGAGGCCTGCATTATGCAGGTCAGACAAGAGGATCAAAATGGTCCCTTCTGACCTTAAAATCTATAGCTTTTGAATATTTATAGTGCACAAATACTCATGCCAATCCTATACACTAAGGATGGATAAATACATTTTGTTTCATGTTGGCCTACAGAAACATGGGCTTAAAGTTAAGGGTTGGACTTCCAGTTAGATGAAACTGTGGTAAGCTATGAGGAAAGAGAAGGGAACAGGAACAAAGGAAAATTCTAATGAAATAATAAATACAGTATAGAAGGCACTTATTTGTGCTAGCTTAGCTCTGGAGCATGGTTTCTGTCCTGTATGCATACACAGTAAGTAGCTCAGGCACAGACTTCCATGGGAGCTGTGGGTATTCACACCCTCTGAAAACAACCCACTTTTTATGTGCCCAAATATAGATTTAGGTGCTTTACTTTAGGACTCTTATTCCTCTCCAGAGATTAAGCCACAATGTTATGTTACCCATCCCAGTACAGCCACAGTTTCACCAAAAACTCACAAGCACCTCAAAAAAGCAATTTCAGAGCAATCAGTAATAGGTAATTGATTACTTTTCAGATTTAGACATTCTTTAAATGTAACCCATTTATGGGAAACTCATCTATAGAAAACCCCCATTTGTAGGGGAGAAGAATGGAAACTTTAATTATTTCAAATGCATTGAAATACACAAACTACAGTGCCAGTTAGTGAGCCTCTGCTTATAGGACCCAAACTTACAGTCCAGTTTTGATTTCAAAGGAAGTCTTGCCTGAATCAGAACTGCAGGATTGGACCCATACTGGAGATGTTTTGTGTGAAAAAAGCCATGTCTTCATTATAGCTGGACTCCATTGCCATTTTTAATTAGTTACATTAGACTAATTTCTCAGCTAACTCTTGTTAATTCATAGTGATAACCTTGAACTGTGTTCATAGTTTAAGTACTATCCAAAGGATTGCATGCATAAAAGTAAGAGATTCTTCTGCACTTGTATGAGATCAGAGTCAAGCCAAGCTAAATCTGAAGTAACTCCACCAAAGTCAATGAAGTTACTTTGGTGCAAAACCAGTAAGTGACATTACTGTCGAGCCTCATATGTGTTTAACATGTAACATACATACTGTTGAGGTCATAAATTACTCCTTCATACCAATATGGAAACTTTAAAAGCTTATGAGCCTGACTCTGCCACCCTTATTTATGTCTAGTAGTATCTGACTCACTGAGTTTTCCTATTTAAACAACGTGAGTATGGGTGGAAGAATCAGGCCTTATATTCTTTGGGAAACACACTGAAGGTGACATGGATGCCAACACAGGCGGCATGCTGGTGGGTTGGGTGAACACAAGCAATGAGTATGGGACATTTTTTGTTTTGTTTTGAGGGCAGGCTGATCTGGGTTTGGTGAAGGTAAGTCCACTGCTACCCTAAAAGTAAAGTCAAATGCCCATAAAAGTTGTTTTGCTGCTTCAATAAAAAAGGAATTTTCTTTAAAAATACCATTTCCTTCTATTCTTGTTTTTATAGGTAATGATGCTTGGGTTTCCAGAATGTTTTCTATGAAAATATAAAATCCCTCTCATTGTTGGTATAAGGATTGTACTTAATACTGTGAATTATATCTTGGTAACCCTCACGCTTCACACAGTATCATATCATACAAAATGTAACCAAAACAAACTATATTGAAATATTGATCAATGGCACAAGAAATGATACTTTGCTTTTGTGGACTTTTTTCAAAGAACTCTAATTACTTAATTCAGGTGGCAATGAGCAAAATGTACAAACTGGTCTATTGGAAAGGAAATAATTTATTGCCTCCTTCATTACTCCATTGTGTAAACACTCAAAGTTACATTAAGTACTGGGTTTTGGTGGGAACAGCAACTAGCTGAGATGAAACAAACATGATACAATGTAAAACAAGAGCTTTTGGTCCACATCGTGTTCTCACTGATTTCAATGAGACCAGAATGTGGCTCTGTGTAAATAAATCCATGTTGGTACCTGAAAATGAATATGACAGTCTTTTTAATCATATACGCCCAGACTATTTCCACAGGTTCCCTGTCTCATTGTGTCGCAGGCTGAGCACTGTACAGTGAGTTCCTGCTCCAGTGGCAAAACTCCCATTGATTTCAGTGGTTCAGGATCAGGCCCTGAATGAGGATGGGGCTGCAACACTGATTTTAAAAATAACTTATTAAAGCAGGAGGGAGGCTGCCCAAAGGACAATTGCTAATTGACAACATCAAAAATGACATATGTTCTTTAGAGAAATGAAATACCTATGTTAAAATATTCTTTAAGACATCAAATGATTAATAATATATTATTGTAAACATGGTGTTTTATCCTCTCTGGTCAGCGAGTGCACTTCTGCCTCATGTCCAACCTCTACGCTGAGGAAGGCGTATTCTGCTGTCCTCACTCACCACTTACTCTGGTTTAAACCACAGTGCACTGTCCAAAGTATGAGTTCAGAACCAAATTTTGTTCTTGGTTACACCAGCCTAAATCCAGAGTAGTGACTCTTCATTGTAATTAATGGAGTTACTATTCTGATTTACACTATCATAATTGCAAATAGAATTTGGCTCAGAATGAGGTAGAGATCCACAAGACCCGTACCTGATTCACAACATTCCCCTGCCTCATTCCAACCCTTATCTAACGGTACACCGAGAGTATGTCTACATGGGGATAAAAGCTCCATGGCATGGCCACAGCTGGCCCAGGTCAGCCCAGGTCAGACTTGTGGGGCTTGGGCTACAGGGCTAAAAATTGCTGTATATAGGTTTGGGCTTGGGCTGGGTCCTGAGCTCTATGATCCTCCATCCTCACAGGGTCCCAGAGAGCCCAAGCCTGAATGTTTACACAGCAATTTTTTACTGCAGGAGCCCAAGCCCCTTGAGCTGACCTAGCCCAACCATGGGTTTTTTATCCCTGTGTAGACATGCCCTGAGGCTCCAGATCAGCAAGGTATTTAATTACCTAATTTTAAGCACAGGAATAGTCCTGTTTGCTTCAGTGGGTCCTTGAAACTCACTGGAGTTCAGGAGACCTATGGAATTCAAAGAATTCACGTTTCACTTAGACGTGCTTAAGTACCCTACTGAATTGGAGCTTGAATAAGGTATGGTTCCTGTGGAAATAAAGTATGTGCTCATGAATCAATGCACACACTCAGGTGGGCACAGTTGACATGCAACCTTAACATTGCCATTTCTGACCTTTGAGTGCTTAACTTTCATCCTGAACATTCTTTAAAGTAATTTTTTGTATGGAATGAAACTATAGTCAGTAGAAACAATTACATTATACATTTTGTGCATGTTTTCTTGAGGGCCAGTGAGACTGCAAACATTTACCAAATAGCATCCTGCACATCAATACTGTTTTTTCTCTACCTTGTAATACAAAATAACCTCTAATTGCATATGGTTTCCCTCAACACTTGGAACTTATGTTTTCATAATCAAAATGTATGATTATTATCCTAAGCAACAGGATTGCTTTGCAAACACAGCCTCAGCCTCTCCAGGTGTATCAACTGTCTGGCAGGAAACCTCGCTGCTTCTACCTCTGTTTGTGGCAAATTCATTTCACATAAGCCCCCGATCATTGTTCTAGGAAATTCAAACATACAGGGCCTTCTGAATGTAAAGATGCAATCTCTCACTGCCTGTATTAATCTTCCGGTACCTTACCAGCTGTTCATTTAGACAGCTTTTGTAACCTCATTTTATGACATGTTGATTATGAAGTGGTGTGTTTACAGTCACGTCCCAACAATAGCACACTCCAAGCCCATAGCAACTAGACCTGGGTTATCCTTAGTAACTAAGCTGTTCTTTAACAACTACATTCTTTCCTAGTCCACAGTTCACCTTTCCTCATCCTTCTAGTTCTACGGTCAAATTCCACTCTGATGTGCATCTATGCAGCACACTGACATCAAGGAATGTTGCAAGTTCTTTTCAAAAACAATGCACACATATTTATTTCTTCATGAGGGATCAGCCTGCCAGCTGGTGTAAACTGGCATAGGTGCATTAACTTCAATGCTGATATACAACAGCTGAAGATTTGGCCTGATGTCATCTGGCTTTGAAAATTATTGAATTATAATTGCATTCTAGTTGAAATTGTTTGTATCCCATACAGTTGAGATTATGGCATTGAGGAGACAGAAAATCACACAAACCACCACTACCGTTATCACTGCTGCTAACTATATGCATATTTGCCCCAATACAGGTCCTGATCCAACTCCCATGGAAGTGAATGGAAAGACTGTCTCTGACTTCAGTGGGAGGTGGATCCGGCTGAGAGTCAGGGACAATTTTCTGGTTACAGGTAGAAGTGAATAGTGGGGGATAAGCAAGTTCATATAATTGCATTTCTTGCCTCTAAATACCAACACCTATGAGATTTTAGTTGACAATTGGAATTGTAAAGTGTTAATCAGGATTAGAGGCCCCCTTTCTTTTTCTATTATAGTGCAATCCCAATTTTCTGAATTTCTGCTAATTGAAACTGCTTGTAAGTACTCCAGAGTTCCGATGGGAGCTTCAGTGTTGCATGGCCCCTGTATATCACAGGTCTGAAACTTTGCTCTTGTAGATCATGGTCCTCTTCAGCATCACTCCTAGCTACTTAGGAGCAATGCTGGCTTGATGCTTCCAGACAGCAGACCAGAAATCAGGAAATCCCAAAGATCGAACCCTCTGAAAATGTATTAAGATTATTGTCAAATTGGATTTCACTGTTATTTTTGTTGGGATACAGTTAGCAAGATGCAGTATATGAGATGCAGCTTAACAATATCTATCAATGAACTGTGAACCCCAGACCTGTGAAGAGCAGTGCAGGGTACATCCTGTTACAAAGATCCACTTTGATGCACTGAAGGCCTGCTTAAAGACTATTGAAGTTAATGAAAAGGCTCCCATTGGCTTAAATGGGCTTTTGATCAGGCTTTGAATAAGAGAGAATTAATATATTTGCTATGGATTATATGGAAATTAAAATCAACAGCCCTACATGAAGAAAACTTCCCTTTAACACATTAAATGGTTGTTGCTGGAAAATATATTTTTCTGTATTTTTTTCAATAGAGCTTCCAATGTGTAGTAAATAAGTTTAAACCATGATACATCTCTAAATTGGGTTATGAGAGAATTATAGCCAGAACAGATATCTGAGGATCAGTAAGTAACAGCAGGAGATCAACAACCAGAATACATATCTAATTTATGGTAATCCAGTAATTTCCAGTAAAAATCCAATGGCAGAGATAGGGCAAAAAGTAGAAGATCACTCCACGCACATATCTTGTGTTGTGACTCCATTGATTTCAAAGGCATTTAAACCAGAGATGAATTTGGCCCTGTTTTAGTAATTTGCCTGAATCCAGCTAATGACTATTTCACCAAATCCACTAGTAAGCAGAACATAAGAAGTCCTCTACCCCCTCAAATATATATTAACATGTAATAACACTAATACTGGTAGAAAATATCTTGGCTTTTTTGGCTGTGTGAGGTCCTGAAGGATGTAGATCCTGGTTGCATAGGCAAAAGTTTCAATGCTCTACAAGATGAAGAGCTCATACGCATGCGCTCTCACTTACGGTATGTCTATCTGCAATCAGGAGAGCACATATAGGTCCACCAGAGCTAGCTTTGATCTAGCTACCTCACTAAAAATAGCAGTGTAGCCACAGTAGAATGGGCTAGCTGCTTGAGTATGTACCGAGGGTCCTGAACAGGGATTGTACGCAGCTGCCTAGCCCATGCCACTGAAACTACATAGTTATTTTCAGTGAGCTAGCTCGGTTAAAGCTAGCTCAGGTATGCCTATTCATGCTGCATGTGGGCCTCCTGACTGCAGTGCAGACATAGTGTTCTGACCTGGGTTAAGCTTTGTTATAGGTTGAGTTAAAACCTCATTGAAACAGATGGGTAAGTACCCATCATTTAAAGTTGCTGTGAGAGATAGTTAAAAGTAGCCAAACTTAGAAAAAGGCATAATGGACTCTGCCCAGAAACTAGCACCAGGTGGATGGAGATTTCCACTGACTATTTTTCTGACTAGGGGTGTGTGTGTGAGTGCGTGTGCGTGGCTTGGTCTACACTTAAAAATTATTTTGGCAGAGCTGTGTCTTACAGGGCATATGAAAAATCCCCAGTGTTGATGCAATTATGTTAATTGAATAGGGCTTCCAGTGATGTAGCTAATGTTTTTCGGGAAGTTGGGAGTTCCTACACAGACACAAAAAGTCCTTCAGTCAGTACAGGCTGCATAGACCCTAGAGAGCTATGCTGGCATAGCTATGGCACCACAACTGGGCCGGCATAGGCTCTAGTCTATAATATAGACAAAGCCCTAGTCTGTGGAGAAACAAGTTGGTGTACACACAAGAAACTGAGAGAGTCTGAGACAGGCAGAAGGTCAGCCTGAACAAGGGTGTATGACCCTAGAAGAAGCTAGAGTGAGAGGCCTTTTAGACCTGGTACTGGGTAAAGAGGCTTGGGGCTATAAAGCAAGAAGCTGTCTCCTGTTTTTGGTTCCTCCTGCATTCGGAGAAGCAGGACTTTGCACGTTCCTTGTAAATGAACAATACTGCATCAGAGAAAATACCAGACTCCATCACCAATTTCTACTCCCACCTGGAACAACCTACAAGGCCCTGAACTTTGACTAGTGCTCATATCAAGAAGGGGTAACAATACCATAGTCCACAATGCTGGGTTACCTGTCCCCCACGGCAGCTGGTCACTAAAGGGAAGTCACACCAGATCTAGGCTGGAGTATCTTTAATTGGCTGTCAGGGCAATATTCTCTGATTTAAATGGCTACAGAAAACATTAGGAATTCCACACTGCCGCCTCCTCCAAGATAGAGTTCTGACTCCACCTGGCCTGACTGCCATGTTATTGAGAATTACATCTGGTAACACCACTGATCATGATTCTCACTGATATTAAAGGAAGCAAATAACTCTCCTGGGGGGTCCTTATAATGGTCTTCTCGGCCAGGGAAGAGCCCAAATACTTGGGACTGTGGCCTTGCTAAAAGATGGCCCATCTGACTGACATTTGGTCAACTGGAGAAGAATCCATTCCTTCATTAGAACATAGAGGACTCTGGTCCAGAGTCCCCTCTCACAGCGCATTGATGGAACTGCATTAACTTTATTGGCATTACCCTGATTTAATCTGTGTCAGTGCAATCAGGAGATAGTCCACTTTGAGCATGCTCAGTGGAGTCTTCTGACACTATTCTCAAGGACATACTGGTACAGCAACCAGACCAGCTAGAGAGAGATCTCTTCTCTAAAGGAGGAGTTGCAGCAGCTGAAGACACTGTTCCTCACTGGAGTTGCAAATAGTTTCTTCAACTACAGAGTATAAGAATGCCCCAGAGTTTTTATGGACCAGCAGCCACTAGGGTGCCGACTTCCCCTCTTCCATGTGGGTGCTCGACCCCCTCTCTTCCCCAGGCCCGCCCCTGCTCTACCCCTTCCATGACGCCTCGCCTCTTCCCACCCCTTCCCCATTCCAACCCCTTCACAAAGTCCCCACCCCAACTCCACCCCCTCCCCACCAATATTCCATCTCCTTCCCCAAATTCCTGCCCCAGCCCCACCTCTTCCCCTGAGTGCACCACATTCCCGCTCCTCCCTCTCCCTCCCAGAGAGTGCTAACGCTGCTAAACAGCTGTTTGGTGGTGGTCGGGCAGGAAGCGCTGGGAGGTAGGCAGAGGAGCGGGGATGTGAAGCGCTCGGGGAGGAAGAGGAGGTGGGGCGTGGGGTGAGGAAAGCTTGGCTGCTGGTGGGTGCAGAGCACCCACTAATTTTTCCCCGTGGATGCTCCAGCCCTGGAGCACCCACAGAGTCGGCACCTATGACTAGGGTTACTTTTGGATGAATTAGAGTGCTGACAGAGCTGTCCCTAGGGTACAGCAAATTGGGGAGACCACTCCGGGCCCCATGCTTTGGGGGGCCCCACTGGCTGGTGCGATTGGCCAGCACAGTCAGTCCTAGAAGTGACAGGTCAGTCTCGGAAGTGATGGATTTGTCACTTCTGCCCCAGACTCCAGACCCCGCTAGGGACGGCCCTGAGTGCTGATATATTTGACCTACTGTCATTTTAAAATTGCCTAAGTTCTATGCCAACAATAAATCTTAAATGACCTGACTAATAGGACTTTGTAGAAAGCCTACTTCTGTAGACTCATTACTAGTGAAAATCTTCCTCTTGCGTGGCCAAATTCAGCAAAACAGTGCAGGCATGTGTAGTGTACATCCTCCCGCCCCATTGCACGCAACATGGAGATGCACTGGCTCTCCTCCATAGGGGTGATAAAGCCTGTGCCAGGGTTCTGCTAAGTTGTGTGTGGAACAGTTCCACAGAAGCTATGCTAGCAGGACCCTCTGTGAAGAGCTGCTGCATCACAGGACTTCTTGGCCACTCTGGTCAGGGCCCCTTTTTGGCTGCCGCAGCCCTCTTTCAGGGTCAAGTTGATCCCTTATGTCTCTATCCCTGAAAGTGAAATTGTGGCACTTTATGTTGCTGTAATATGTCCCTGCCTTCCACTCCTCCTTGTGCACTTCATGCTACTGGGGGGTCTTCCACCATCCTTTATTGGTGTAAGTCAGTGGTGAATCCGGCCCTTTGTTGCTGCAAAGAACATGTTGCCGTATGACTGACTTTGCCCTTTCTATGGGAACAAACAGATACTCCCTGCTTGAATAACATTTCTAAGGATATCTCCATCAGAACTATGTTTGTAACGGACATTGTAACAAAACCTAAACCGGTACGACTGTAACAAATGCTGACTGGAAATCAGTTTATGGTCCAGACAAAAATGTCCAATCTTTGTTAACATGGGTTCATCTCTACCAGTTTTAGCAGCATTAGGAACCCTAGTTTAGAGGGAGCCATTCACTGGTTTTTGCCACAATTTTGAGAAACATGCTAATTAGACCTGCCTTTTGCAGGATTAGATGACATGAGGCGATATCCTGGCCCCAGTGAAGTCAATGGCAAAACCCTAATTGACTTCAATAGTCAGCCTTTTTCATGGTACTTAAAAACACTGGTAAGCAGCTGGTGGACTATGGTTCCCAATATTGCTCTTTCCAGGGAGGCTGAAATAGTAGTAGTGGTGAGAAATTTTTTCAAAGAACATTCTTAGCGTAGACAAGGCCTCTCTGTACCTATTGTCCATTCAAGTCTTTATACAGTCCTCATCCCTGAACCCAAGCACCCCCCCATGTCTCTGTACCCACCACACTTCTCCCTCTGTAGCTCTATATTTTACAGGGTGCACTTGGCTTCTGTAGTAAAGCTAATTTCCTCTTGGCTGGGAATAAAGCCTCCTCTTCCTCCCTCTCTCTGTGTTGTTATTCCCGAGCCTCTAGTCCCACCCTTTGTTAGTTACACTGCTATTGAGAGACATGCAGCATTAGGGAGCCTGGCCAGGGCTGCTCTCCCAGTCAGGGGGCTGCTGCTCGAGCTGCACTGGATCGGGTACCTCCTCACTTCCCCCGAAATCCCACAATCCCCGATTCTTCGGCAACCTGGGGAACCACCGGCCTTCCCTGCGAACTCGGCGCCCCAGCCGGTGCCTTGCCCCCGCGCTCGTGCCGCTCCTAGGACACTGCCTGTCCCCGGCGCGTTTCGCTCTCCTGGGGCGGGAGGGGCAGAGGAGTGGAACTTTGCCCTGGGTGCGATTGTGCCGTCACCAAGGCCAGGCGGCCAATGAGCGAACGCGATCGAAATAGCTCGTTATAAATAGCAGCGCTTTGCTCCGCGCTCGCCGTGAGCTGGCGGCGATGTGCGTCAGGGGCCGGTGGATGGGTCCCTTTCCCCGGCTCGTGGGCTTAGGGTGACCTACTGCTGTTTCTCCTGAAGCTCCTCTGGGCTTGCTTTGTAGTCACTCGGAACGCAAGCCTTTAAAATAAGCCATAGCCTGAGGCCGGATGTCATGGGGTGATACTGTAAACTATGGCCTCAATATTGTGTTACTGTGTGAGTAACCCAGACACAATCGCCAGTGGCTAATTATAGCCACAGCCCGCATCCACCCAGCGCTAGTGCCTTTCGCAGGGGCAGGATGACTCATTCCAGCTCATTTTAGTTTTTCCCTCTTAAAGAGCTTGTTTGTTTGTTTGTTTTTTAAAAAAATCCTCTTCAGGGTAGCCAGTGCCATATCTTGAAGTAAAAGTCTGTGCCTGGTAATATTTTATCCGGTGAAACCTAAGTCCATAAACATATTGGACTAGGGATGTAAATACCCATTTAAAAAGTTAACCAGTCAAATGATTAAAATCATATAGTTTAACCGGTTAACCATTACCCAAGGTAGCTCCGGTGGGCGTGACATGGCAGGAGCTGGGGTTGGGGTCCCGCTGGCACAGCCAGGGTTGGGGCCACGCCGGCTGGGGCTGGGGTCTGGCTGGCCCAGTGTGGCTAGTGTTGGGGTCCCTCTGGCCGGCCGGCCCGACATGCCTGGGGCTGCTCTGGCTGGTACAGACGGGGCTCTGGACCCTCCTGCTGGCCTGTTGCAGCCGGGGGCTGGGGTCCCTCCAGCTCATGTGGGGCCGCCGGGGTTAACGGTTAAGGTTGGTTAACTGATAGGCCTAATGTTTACCCGTTAACTGGTTAACCTTTTACATCCTATATTAGACTGTCTGTTAACAGTGAAAGAAATATAGTGATAAGGCTTATTGTATTATTTTATTCCTCTTCTACTCTCCCATTAATTTTAACTCTGATGGCATCAAAAAGTGGTTTCATTTGGATTAATTAAAAAGCCCCTATCCTGCTAGGAACGCTGAGTAGGTGCGCCTCTATTCCCAGGCAGAGCTCATTGCAGAAGTAGGATCTTATTGCTCAATCTTCCAGTCCTAAATATTCAATACATTGGCTATTTGTACCAATTTGTTACCTATCTGGCTATTTAAATCAGCTCTCTTTATGGGTGGAAATACCCATAATCCCTCACCCAAAAGGATCTGTCTGAATCTTTTCTCTGATCAGTCTCCACCTATCCAGTTAAGTTACATGTATTCTTATCACTCTCGGTACTAAGGTGGCCCCATCACCATAGTATCAGATTAGGTACTTCCTCTAGGGTGTCTGGCCATTCTTTATTTTAAAGGACATTCCTTATGAAGTCAGAAAGAATGCACTTTATTCCTTGTTTCAGAAATAATCATGCAAAGGATCGTATACTGTGATCCAGTGACTTTATACACTGAACAAAACGTTGTTGGGTGTTTCCTTTAAATATAAGCTTTGTCCTACATTTTTCATGTTGTTACTATTTATTTAGTGAATGGTAGGTGATTGCTCTACATATATCATAATTTGGTTCAGAAATTCCTTTCACATTCTTTAACCACTCATAAACAGCAATGCCTGCAATCAAATGGTCATGTAATAAAACTACACATTGTCTCATAGTTTCCTTGTGCTCCACCTTTTCAGTCTGTAACCACCTGTTATCCCTTGTCTCTTTGGGGCATGGACTGTCTTTTTGTTCTGTGTTTATACAACACCGAACATAATTAGGTCCTGGGCCATGACTGGAGCTTCTAGACACTACCACAACCTGGGGTGCTGGAACAATTTGTATAGTGGGCACAGGCGCCAACTTCGTGGGCGCTCTGGGGCTGGAGCACCCATGGAGAAAAATTGGTGGGTGCTCTGCACCCACTGGCAGCTCCCAGCCCCGCCCCCCGCTCCTGCTTACCTCCACTCCACCTCTGCTTCCTCTGCAAGCGCACTGTGTGCCCTCTTTTTCCTCCTCCCTCCTAGTGCTTGCGCCGCAAAACAGCTGTTTCCCGCGGCAGGGAGGAGGGGGAACGCAGTGCAATCAGGGAAGAGGCAGAGCCGGGGCGTGGATTTGGGGAAGGGGTTCAATAGAGTCAGGGAGGGGACGGAGTTGGGGTGGGGACTTTGGGGAAGGGGTTGGAATGGGGGTAGGGCAGGAAAGGGGTGGGGGGGCATGAGAACCCACCGGCGCAGGGGAAAATTGGTGCCTATGATAGTGGGGGTGCTGAGAGCCATTGAACCAAACTGTAAACCCTCTATGTGATGGAAACTACTTCAAGTCAGGGGGCGTGGCAGCATCCCCAGGACCCCTTGTTCTAGCACCAATGACCACAACACAAATAAATAGTAATAAACTACATTTTCCAAAAGGTCATGGGCTCAAAGTTCATGCTACCATCCCAGGTATAAGAAGCCAGCCTGGAACAGCAGCTTTCACTGGCTGTTTTTGCATGACAAATTCAAAATTTACAACAAACATAATAAAGTTCCCTTAGCAACCCACCAGTAATTACATTCTATACTAGCCCCTTGGAATTATCCAAAATAACATAAATTTTATAGTTTCCAATTGTTTATTTACTTCCCCCAGACAGAGCAAACCATTTCTAAACTCAAAAGTCCTCTGAAAAAGTATATGGTCTTTTAAACATTTCTTTTACTCTTGAAATGGTAACACTTGCATGTTTCAGGAGCACTCCAGGACTCACCAGAAAACAAAAGAAAGTCTGCTGGCAAGCAAAAAGAACAAACAACCATTCACGAGCACCCCTGTATATATATATTGGCAATGACCTGGTTTTCCTGTCACATGCATTTCTGCTCCCTTATCCACTCAGTTATCAGACGTAATATTTTAAGTCAGCATTTAGACACAAACAAATGATAACTCCCTAACTGGTTACAGATTCCTATGTCTCACTCTCCAGATTTTTTTAAAGGAGTAGTCATATTCTTTTCTTTGTACTCTGTCTCCTTGAACTCTCCCTGGTACAATGGCAGACGGAGGCTGCCAGTTACCACTGCCCTCCACTTGGGTTGTGACTTGTGAATATTGCTGTTGATTTTGCTGTGGGTTAGTGAATAACTCCTCTCTTTGATATCCTAGCAGTGGCCTGTTTCAGCAGTTCAGTGTACACGGCATATTCCTGGTCCAAAAAATAAGCCTTTTTCAAGCAAGTTAATTCAAAACATTTAATTAAGTCTTGTAAAAATAATTGCACATAACAGTAACAGATTTTTCTCCTGGATTGAGTTTTGCTATGCTAAATTTGAGTCCACAACAGTACATTTTATTGCCAAGTTATGAACCTTTAAAGTAGGAGTTTATAATGGAAACACTGGCAGACATTAATAGTTGTAATGTGCCCCTGCTATAATAAGCTAATTTTTGGGCTGATCCCAAGGGGATTTTGGTTTGAATAAGGAGTTCAGGATCAGACCCTTCAAAACCACTGAAACTTTATAAAATGTAGAATAAAATGTAGTTATACTCTAAATTAATAATGTGTCCCATTGGATCCCTATGCATACAGAGGGCTCTGCAAATGGTGTGCATGTATACTGACAGCTCATGCTTCCAGGGTGTCAATTAGTGTTGCTCTGCAGTTGTAACTGTCCTTGTATCTTAATAGAGATGTTGCCACACGTGTCATAGCACAGTGTTCTACCTCTTCCTCAACGTGGTAACCGCATTTTAAAAATTATTGGATATTAGTAACCACAACCACTTCTGGTCCCCCCCCCCTTTTTCTTTAACTGTTTGATACCTTCCCCATTAACTTCTGCAGTTTATTTTACCAGTAGATATCTGTAGATCTTAGCCCATTCAACACGTTTTTATTAAAAAAGGGGAACAAAATAAATGGCACAAAATTATAAGGGAAAGAATTTGTATTTTCAAACCTCAAAAAGGGTATTATAAATAATAATGGAGATTTTGTAACCTCCCCTCTCCCCCAATTATATAAAGTCCTAATTTAAAACATACTCACTTTTCTGGTCTAACATTTATTCTTTTCAGACCTATTGTTGAAGTTAGTCTTGTATCTTTCGTCATTTTTCCACATAAATTTAAAAAACAAACTAATTTTGACTCTTGCCCGCTGGGGAGAAGTATCTTTGTGGTTCTTTACTTGTGGGAGATGATCAGATATGCCATTGATGGGTGCCAATATAAGAACTTAGATCAGGAATTCCCAAACTGTGGTACGTGTGCCATTGGTGGCAGTGAGCTTCTTGAAAGTGGTATGCAACATTTTTTTTTAAAAAAAGGGGCTCTCCATTTCAAACAAACACTCATTGCATGCACTGCCTGTAATACACCAGAAAACGCATAAGAAGCCAAATGTAATCTCCTGGCCACTTTCAGCCATAATGGTGAATAACACTCACTGATGATGCCAGCATAGTAGTTGTATTTAGTGGTGTGGAGACGGGTAACTGTACTGTCCTTTGGTGCACAACAGACTTCCCGCTCGGCCTAGACTTTAGCTGGCACCAAGCTGTATAGCTCGAGCTACTGAGGTGAACTCATGACGTTTCATATCATGCCACCAGCGCGCCTCTCAGCAAAAAAGACACACATGTGCGGGGCCAGTTCAGAACCCCTGCAAAAGCTGCAGCCGCGGGGAGCCTAAAGGTCTAAGGGCCCCACAGGGGTAGCTGCTGCACAGCAGGAGCTCCCTCTGCACTCTGCCCTGCAGAAGATGCAGCCTAGCCCCTACAGGGCTGGGAGGCACCGGATGTCTGAGGAATTCCCTCTTGTCTCCACAGTCATAAATAATAATGGTTGCTTCAGTGTGTTTCTTTTCGATTCACTATTTGAAAACCTGAGATTTTTAAAGAGGATATTATAATGGAACACTTTAGACTTCCTTAGGCATTTATTTTACTAGAGTCTAGAAATACGTACACCTACTATGGCCTGAAATAAATGTGAAGGAAACAAAAATAAGAGAAGTGTGCATGTGTTACTTCAAACATCAACTTTTAAAGAAAGTGGCATATAAATCAAGATAGATTAGCTCAGATACTGATGTTTTATTGTTGAAGATCCAGATCCACAAAGGGATTTGCTTTCAGTGGAAATTAGGAGCCTAAATACATTGTGGCTCTGGCTCTAGACCCCAAACCTTTAATGAGAATGGCTTGGGCAGACCCCTGAACTTATATTGCAAAGATCTGGGACCATATTAGCAATGGGCTAAATTCTGATCATAGTTAAACCCGGGCAGCCTTTTTTATTTCTGTGGGGTTGCCTGGGTAGCACCCTGGGCAGAATATGGTTGAGTGTTTTGCTTTGGCACATATCAGTTTAGTATGAATCTTCCATGTAGCCAAAAGGGAGAATTCATCACTTAAAAATAAGTGAATGTTCTTGCGTGCTACTACTAATCAAGGCTTGGGTAAACAGATACAACCATAGATTTTAAATATAGGAGTAGAATCCAATTCTACTCCCAGTTTCTCTTAACAATGAGCTCTTTATTAGCCCTTTTAATCAGCGAATCTCACACTGCTTTACAAAGATTAGTATTATCTTTATCTTGCAGATGGGGAAACTGAGGCAGCTGGAAGTTACTGGAGATGGAGGGCAGGGGTGGGATGGGAGGGGAGGGGAGAATCTGACTGAGGGCAGATTTGGGACCAGAGTGACCTAATTAATGGTACAAGCTGCTTAGTGCAAAGTATGCTGGATTGTATGGTAGACTAGTAGTCAGATAGAGTTTGGCTTCTATTATGCAAGAGATTTGCCTCAAGAGGGCAGCTCCTGTTCCGTCTTTGCTGCCAGAGGAGACACTTTTGATGCACAAATATTCTAGCGCTGATTCCACTGTACAAGTTGCTGGTACTTTCCCAGAGCAGAGGTGAAGTGAAAAAAATGTAATTTTGCTACATAGCACATTGTATAGCCTGATCAAAGTTTACTTTGACTTTGGCACTGATGGACAGATTTCTTGTTGCAGACAGCATAACCTCTGTTGCATATGACGTCCCGTATCAAGGGCGATTTGTTTTTAATTTGGAAAAAATCAAGCAATTAACCTCTTCCCTTTAACTTTCATCCAATCAGTATTTCTTTAGAACAGATGATAATGCAGGATTTATAGAGAGGCGTTCATGCTGTAACTCAGAGGGGAGACAGGAATGCTGACTCCAAAATGAAATTGGTAAAATATTTGTAGAAATTAGGCAAAATTATCTTATGAAACTGCTACTTATGTTGCAGATAACCATGCAAACAGTGACTTTGGCATCATTGCAGAAGTAATATTTTCATAAGGGTGAACTGTTCTTGTACAATTGCTTAAACATACAAATATATCTGTAGACATATATCTTGTGTTCAGCTCATTTCTCCTCAGCTGAGCTAAGGTTTATATTAGGCAAGGAGAAGAAAACTCCTGGTTTCTATTTTAGCTTGGGTTGGCCAGTGTTTCTCTTACTCAGGGCAGGCTCTAGGCACCAGCTTAGGAAGCCGGTGCCTGGGGCAGCAAAAAAGGTAGAGCCGGCCCTGCTCTTACTGCATTTCCTAGATACTGATTTAAGAGCACGTTCCATGTTTGTGCTGCTTTGTAGGACTTTCCTTTTAGATGCCTCATCAAGGAAATAGAAGCGCTCACACACCGTAAGTTGTTTTAGGAATGTACTGTTCTCATGTTAGTAAAATACTAAGATCCAAAATATTTCCCTTGCAGCATTTCACAAAAATGTATATTGGCACCAACCCCTAGTTCTGAGATCGGACCCCCTAATTCCATCTGGTCCAAAATCAACAACTTTTGAGGCACTTGACATGATACAACTAGGAGTATCTGTCCTGCTAAGTTAAGTGCTTATATAAGCAGAGTCAGGATGAGCTCAACCCTGACATCTGGTGGCGAGTCATGGTGGGTTGTGGAAAAGAACTTCAGGGACTGATCTCATTTGCATAGGCACACCCACCCTGCCTAGATGGTCACTTTGGCTGCTGTAGGAGCCGCAGTTTCTCTGTTATTGCGGTAGGTATAAACTGTTATTATCCTGATTATGTGTATCAAGGACAGTGGAATGATACTTGGCCTTTTTTTATGATGGAGGGACTCACCATCAACTAAGCAGCACTCGCTAGGCAAGGGTTATGGGTTCCAAAACCCAGTGGAAAGAGACAGAGGCTAGGGACAGGTATTAATACTGGGTGATATGGGCCCCCTGGTGAGGGCCTTAGATGCTAATTGCACTTCTTCCTTTCTCCACTGTAGAATATCAGAGCTAATTTTGATTCTATTAGGAGTCTAGTTATAGGCTGCTGAGCTGAATTCACTTTGGGCTAATGGTGCACCAGCACTGAGGCTCCCCTACTACAAGCTGAAATCACAAAAGAGCTAAACTTACTAAGAGCTGAAATCACTGAGTGTTGTGTTAAGTAGTGGGAGAGCTTGAAGATATATGGTGGAGCAGTTTGTGGGACGGCTGGTGGAGCAGAGCAGTTTGCGGGATGGCTGGCAGAGCAGAGTGGCTGGTGGAGCAGAGCAGTTTGTCAGATGCCTGGAGCAGCTCATTGGGGTGGCTGGCAGAGTGGAGCCCCATGGAGAGGTGGGGCAACCAGCTTTGGACCACGTAAGGTGCCCCTTAGCGCCCCCCCCATCTCCACCCAGGTTGGGAGGTAAAACTCTGCAGATAAACTTTTGAACTCTGGGGCTGCCCTGACCAGGGACAGAGACTTTTGAGTTGTTGGACTTTGGGGACTTTGGATGATTTTGGGTTGCTGGACTCAAGAACCAAAGGGAAAGGACATGCCCCAATTTACTTGGGGTGGGTTTTTGCTCATGGGTTTTGTTATGAATCCTGCTGGTGGTGTTTCCCCAACATAATGCCACATTGTTTCTCTCTGTTATTAAAAGGCTTTTGCTACACTCAGACTCTGTGCTTAGGAGAGGGGAAGTATTGCCTCTTGGAGGTGCCCGGGGGGTAGTATATATTGTCCCAGGTCACTGGGTGGGGGCTCGAGCCACTTTTGCATTGTGTTATTGGAATGGAACCCCTAGATACTGAACCCGGCCCTTGTTGCTGCCAACTCTGACGGGCAGAAGGGTTACACTTATTATATATTTTGATTATTATTATTTAACTGATGACATCATACTTGGCCCTACACAAGATCAGGGAAACTGTGGTCCCTGCTCCAAGGAGTTTGCAATCTAGGGACCTGATCCAAAGTTCATGAAGTCAATAGAAAAGTTTCCACTGACTTTGGCAGGCTTAGGATCGTGCCTTAAGAGCCTATTTTGCCACCCAAGCTAGTTCCTTGCTCCACAAGTAGTCCCATTCATTTAAATAGGACCACTCATGGAATAAGGCCACAAGCGTACAAGCTGATCTCTGTGGGTCCTATTTGGGGTCAGGTCTGCCCATGCAGATAATCTTGTGGAATCTGGGCCTGTGATGCTGCTTGGCATGTGTAAGAGTGGCAGAATTTTAAATAGTCAGTGATTGAACAACAACAAAAGTGGACTGGGAAACATGGCCGATGGTGCCACTTAACAGCTTTTGGGGAAAGACAGCAGCATTTTACTGATATGGGTCAGCATTTGTGGACCTCTTTGAAAAAGTAAGTTTTAAGAAGTTATTGGAATGAGCCATGCACAGTGGGATAAGGAGCTAGACATTTTGTTGAATAAACAGTAACTGTACACAGATTCTAAGGCCAGAAAGGACCACTGTGATCATATAGTTCAGTGGTTTTCAACCTGTGGTCCACAGACCTCTGGGGGGTCCACAGAGTATGTCTTGGGGGGTCTGTGAAAGACTGTCATTTCTAGAGAACAGTGGTTCTCAATTTACGGTCCGCAAACCCCTGGGGCGGAGGGGGGGGTGTCTACAGACTATGTCTAAGATTTCCAAAGGGGTCTGCATCGCCATTTGAAATTTTTTGGGGTCTGCACAGTGAAGAAAAGGTTTAAGACCACTGATATAGTCTGATCTCCTGTAGAAAACAGGCCATAGAACATCCCCAAAATAATTCTTAGAGCATAGCTTTTTGAAAAACTTAAAAATTGCCAATGATGAAGAATCCACCATGACCCTTGGTAAATTGCTCCAATGGTTAATTTCCTCGCTGTTAAATTTTTTTGCCTTCTTTCTAGTCTGAGTTCGTCTAGCTTCAGCTTCCAGCTATTGGATTGTGTTATACCTGTCTCTACTAAATTGAAGCGACCATTATTGAATATCTGTTCCCCATGTAGGTACTTACAGACTGTAATCAGGTCAACCCTTCACCATTTTTTGTTAAGCTAAATAGACTGAACTCCTTGAGCCTATCACTATAGGCTTTTTTCCCCTAATTCTTTAATCATTATCATAACTCTACACTGAAGCCTCTCCAATTTTTTCAACATCCTTCTTGAATTGTGGGTACCTGAACTGGACACAGTAGTCCAGCAGCAGTTGCTCTAGTGCCAAATATAGAGGTAAAATAACCTCTATTCCTACTCAAGATACCCCTATTTATACATCCCAGGATTGGATTAGCTCTTTTGGCCAGAGTGTGACACTGGGAGCTCATGTTCAGCTGATTGTCCATCATGACCCCCAAATCTTTTTCAGAGTCACTGCTTCCTAGGCTAGAGTCCCTCGGCCTGTAAGTAAGGCCTACATTCTTTGTTCCTAATGTGTACATTTACATATAACCCATATTAAAATGCATATTGTTTGTTGGGGCACTGCTTACTGAGTGATCCAGATCACTCTGACTCAGTGACCTGTCCTCTTCATTATTTACCACTCCCTCAAGTTTTGTATCATCTGCAACCTTTATCAGAGATAATTTGAAGGTTTTTTTTCCAGGTCCCTAATAAAAATGTTCAATAGCGTGAGGCCAAGAACCAATCCCTGTGGGACCCATTAGAAACACACTCAGTGATATTTCCCCGTTTACAATCACATTTTTAGACCTATCATTTAAATCCACTGAATGTGTGCCATATTAATTTTATATCGTTCTAGTTTTTTAATCAAGATGTCATGTGATACCAAGTCAAAGGCCTTGCAGAAGGCCAAGTGTATTATATCAACACTATTACCTTTATAACCAAACTTGTTATCTCATCAAATAAAGATATTAAGTTAATTTGATAGGATCTATTTGCCACTAACCCACATTGGTTTGCATTAATTATATTTCCCTCCTTTAATTCTATATTAATCAGGTGCTGTATCAGCCACTTCGTTATCTTGCCAGGAGCAATGTCAGACTGACAGGGCTATAATTACCCAGGTGATTCCATTCACCCCTTTTAAATACTGGCACACCATTAGCTTTCTTATAGTCTTCTGGAACTTCCACAGTGTTCTAAGATTTATTGAAAATCAACATTAATGGTCCAGTGAGCTCCTTAGCCAGCTCTTTTAAAACTCTTGGATGCAAGTTATACGGACCTGCTGATTTAAAAATGTCTGACTCTAGTAGCTACTATTTAACATCCTCGTGCGATGGAAATGGAATGAAAAAGGGTGATATCATCATCACATGATATGACTTTATCATCTTTTTCCCCTCTTCAGGACTCCTTGTCCCAATCTATTCTCTCGACAACCCCAGGTCTGGCTGTTTTGTCCTCTGTGCTCAAATCAGGCAGCTTCCTTCACTGTGTTGCTTGGGCCCAGAAGGGAGAACACAGTAGAGAGAGAATCTGTGCTCTCAATTCCAGTGCCTGGATCCAGCCTAGGGCTGCAATTGCAGGGAAAGTTCAGCTTAGCTCTGGGCTGTATCATGCTCAGTGATGACCAAATCTTTGGTGTTTTTAGTTGCCAAGCTGTAGCACGTTCCTGAGCATGTGCAAACTGCTGTTTTTCATAGGCTTATAACTTGGCCAAATTTGGGCAGACTTTTATAGGAACAGACTTTCACAGGAACAGAGAAAGATCCCTCCCTGACACAAAGGCCACCCCCTGCCAAATTTCAAGGCCTTGCTTCAAAGTATGGGGATACTAGAGTTTCTAAAATAAAAAGTTGTCACCATTTTTAATATGGGCAAAACCATATCTATTTCAGTAGCCTCATTCTCAGATGTAGCTGAACCGTTTTGGCTGAAAATTTAAAAAAAAGAAAAAAAGGGAGCCTGAGGTAGACATGACATGTAGAATTTCAGCCTGAACAGTTCAAGTCTGGCAAAGATATAAGCAACTGAAAACAGGGTCTTAGAATGGGAAGTGTCAGACAACCTTAGTAACATGTGATGCTACCAGCCTAATCTACAGTATATTCATACACAAAATCTCTCTTGTGCATTAGTTAAGGTTGCCCCACATCTACTATGCCTGACACAAACCCAAGAAAATTACAAGTTTAGTCGCCTAACAGCATATATCTTCTTCTCCACCTATCACTACCACAACTATTGTACATCATATACTACAAGTAAACTGTAACTCTTTTCCCACCCAGGTATGCCAACCTTCCAGTTTGGCCTTTACCAAACTACTCCACCCAAATACACCAGGCTACTTCTTAACTGTCCCCTTCTGCATATTTCCAAGATTATTGGTTATTTTATGTTTGGGGCAGAGGAAAGGAAATGTAGTACAATTTGTCT
Organism: Lepidochelys olivacea; assembly: GCF_965140295.1. Lineage (NCBI taxonomy): Eukaryota > Metazoa > Chordata > Testudines > Cheloniidae > Lepidochelys > Lepidochelys olivacea. The sequence goes on from NC_140413.1 coordinate 121,134,400, forward strand.
AATGCCTAATCAGTCAATTGAAGATGCATAATATAGATCATGAAGTCCAGAAAGTGTGTGGTCAGTCGATCTGGGGAAATAGTGTTAAAATCCTATTCGTTTAAATGTTCAGATGAATTTATTTCAGTCATAATCATGCATCTGTTGTATTAAAGTTCAATGATATTTTATTGACACGTGTTTGTGGAAAGCAAGTTTTTACATAAATGTCAGTGTTCTTCCTAGAAAGTGTTAACTTAGAACATTCTCATTCAAACAGGGAAAGCTGGCTGGCTGGACAAATTATGTTCCTCTTCCACGCTACAGCCACTCAAAAGAAGAGAATCAGAAATGGATGCTATAAATTTTTTTTTTTTTTTTTACTTTAAATATAGCATATACAGGTATTGAGATTTTTTCATTATGTGAACTTTCATAGGATTCATTCTGTGGTTATCTTTAAACTAGTACTGCATTTAAATAGGATGGAATCTGGTTTATCTTAAACATTGGGCACTAACTGAACTATTAGCCGTTGATAACAGAACACTTATCACTCATACTTCAGGATCAAAGAGAAGGGACACTCCTGTTATATTGCACTGTGGAAGTTTTATCGTGGGAGAATTTTTGCAACATATCATCATGACTTTTTTTTCACTAATACAATCTGAAAAGTATAAATATGATTACAAGCTTGCACTGTATTCACAAACACTAATTAAGCAGAAATGTCACTGTATCATATAACTGACCTTCTAGGAAAAATGGATGGATTGCAATTTTTTTAGTAACTTTCCAAAATTATTTTCAACCCTCATTAAAGGGGAAAAAGCCAAGCGCAGTTGGGTAGAGAAACATCTGAGGCTAACTTTACTGATAATTTGTTAGTTTTGCAACACCATAAACAAGAAGAAAAGGAGTACTTGTGGCACCTTAGAGACTAACCAATTTATTTGAGCATAAGCTTTCGTGAGCTACAGCTCACTTCCTCAGATGCATATCGTGGAAACTGCAGCAGGCTTTATATATACACAGAGAATATGAAACAATACCTACTCCCACCCCACTGTCCTGCTGGTAATAGCTTATCTAAAGTGATCATCAGGTGGGCCATTTCCAGCACAAATCCAGGTTTTCTCACCCTCCACCCCCCCACACAAATTCACTCTCCTGCTGGTGATAGCCCATCCAAAGTGACAACTCTTTACACAATGTGCATGACAATCAAGTTGGGCTATTTCCTGCACAAATCCAGGTTTTCTCACATCCCCCCCACCCCCATACACACACAAACTCACTCTCCTGCTGCTATTCATGCACATTGTGTAAAGAGTTGTCACTTTGGATGGGCTATCACCAGCAGGAGAGTGAATTTGTGTGGGGGGGTGGAGGGTGAGAAAACCTGGATTTGTGCTGGAAATGGCCCACCTGATGATCACTTTAGATAAGCTATTACCAGCAGGACAGTGGGGTGGGAGTAGGTATTGTTTCATATTCTCTGTGTATATATAAAGCCTGCTGCAGTTTCCACGATATGCATCTGAGGAAGTGAGCTGTAGCTCACGAAAGCTTATGCTCAAATAAATTGGTTAGTCTCTAAGGTGCCACAAGTACTCCTTTTCTTTTTGCGAATACAGACTAACACGGCTGTTACTCTGAAACCATAAACAAGCACATTCAGTTACATTTCTTTTTTAAAAATGCCATTCATTTCAACTGAAGTTGGCAATACATCTTTTTAGAGTTGAGTGAACTTGCTTTATTTTCCTCATATGCATGTACACACTCCAGGATTTTATTAAGTAACAGAGCAAATGCAGAATGGACTTCAAGGATAAAATGTAATATATCTGCAATGGATACTTGATTTGGATTTCTTAACAAAAAGGGTACTATAGAACCTTCTTAAGCCAATATTCCTATATTACTGCAATGCATATAGTGAATTCATTAACTCTTTGTATATACAATGTATATTTTTTCATGGTCTGTGTGTATATATATATAATCTCTTCACTGTACTTTCCATTTCCATGAAGTGAGCTGTAGTTCACAAAAGCTTATGCTCAGATAAATTGGTTAGTCTCTAAGGTGCCACAAGTACTCCTTTTCTTTTTGCGAATACAGACTAACACGGCTGCTACTCTGAAACTCTTTGTATAGTAATCCAAGTGTGAAAAGGATTAATACTAAACACTATTTACACATATAATCATGCAGCCACTCTTTCTTTAAGTAAATTTGATATGAAATAAAGCATAAAGCCTGTTAAAAATTTGCAAAAATAAAAATCTTCAGTTTATTGCTCCCTTTTTGGGACGATTTCCTAAACAAATTGAATCTTCTTTTCACAAATGATCAAGAGCAATCTTCTTAGCTATAGTAAGCCCCCTGTAAAGACATAAAAATCACATTTAATAATAAATTATACTTTGCACTGACATATAATGTTCCACCAAAGGATCTAAAAATAATTTATACATTTTAATGAACCAAGCCTCAACAATCCCAAGAAGTTTGGAAATGACACCATTTTTTAAACATAAAGAAACACACAGAGAATGACTTATTCAGGGTCACTGAGGAAGGCAGTATCAAAACCAGTAATAGAAACCAGGGGAGAAATCCTTGCCCCATTGAAGTCAGTGGCCTGTAGCGTTCAGGAATCACTTTGGGCCCAAAGGGCTTGAAAGAAATACTCAATTCACTGACCAGTTCCACTGCCTCTGCATAAAAGAACATGGCTTCTGCAGCTAGAACTTCCTGTCTGTGAAGCTATGCCACTAAAAGATACAGTCCTCAAATCACATCTTCCTTTCCCAGACAAACTTAATTATAACAACACTTAATGTGATACAACACACAATTCCAAAATGTATAGCCCACCTGCTAACAAAACTTATTAACAATGTTCAATTAATCTCTGAGGTGCCTTGCACTGTTCCTTGGACGTGTGGAAATCTCCCTTGAAATATCAGTACTACTGTTGACAGGAGATGGTAATTTGTTCTGATAGTGTTATGTCCTAGGGTTTGGCTGTCTCAACCTGTTGTATTATCTCAACTCACTGCTTCATATCTCCCTCCCTTCTGGAAATTGGAAAAGGTGTTGCCTACTCCTCAGCATGTGTCTGTCTCGTGTGACAAACATTAAGACTGTGGGGCAACCTCACGTGACACCACTGTCACTGATCTCCATCACAGATGAACACGACATCATTTTCAGGAAGTGGTGGCAGTTCCCAGACCCCCAAACCAGGTTGCGTTTTTATGTTTAGCTTTATCTGTCTCTTCATACTTCTGCAAGTCCCCACTTCCTCTGACATCAGCTTCTACCATTACAGGGAGTCAAGTTCTCAGTTTCTGATAAACAATATTGCTACAGCTAACAAACCATATTTTATTGCTGCCATCCTGCAACTTAACAGTGCTAAGTACCGATCAGAGTCTGACTCTGCAGCCTTTTTCAGTTGCTATTTTATGATTTTAACACCACTTTCCACCAACCTGTTGGATTGGGGATAATGGGGACTACTGATTACATGTCTAACCCAAACTGTACTGTAAACTGCTTAAACCTATGCCCAGTAAGCTGTGGTCCACTGTCTGACGTTATTATGTCAAAAATACTATGCCTAGCAAAAACAGATTTGACGTGAACAATCACCTGTTTAGCTGTAGTATCTTCTAGTACTAGGTGCTACAATAATACAGATAATAAATAATAATCATAATAGTAAAACAATCTCAATGAAATTAGAGTAAGTTTAAAACAAATACATTATTTTTTCCAACCAATATAAACGTATATCTATAACTACTTTGCTCCCATGGGGCATTTTTTCCTATGCCATTAACATGGGGGTTCATTTGCTTGGTGTGGCCTGTATTTCTGGTATATGGAACAAGCCTTGACAGTTTCCTCAATGCTGCTGTTCATTTGAGGCTACTATAAAATGTCTCTAGGCCTTCTCTTAGATTTTTCAGTCCCTAAATGACCTTCATGTATCCTTTTAAAAATATTTTTTTCTAACACCTTAGGGACCACCATCCTGGTATCTTTAAACAAAATCCCATCTAGGACTGAGTGCTCCTCCATGAATTGGTGACAGGGGCTGGGAACATGCTGTCCTGGCCACACGGTAGAGCTGTTGCTCTGGCAATCACAGTCCACATTTTGTCTGAGACTGAACAGTGTTTCTTTTTTCTTTTTTTCTTTCTTTTAAATCAAACTGAGATGAACAATGTCTAGCTCTGGATTTTGCTCCACTGTATTTTTGTCAAATGCTCTAGAGGGTATGTCTGCAACCCCCAAATCTCTCCCAGGTTTCACAGAAATGTAGGGCTGAAAGGGAACTCGAGGCCTTCAAATCTAGCTCCTTGCACTGAGGCAGAACCAAGTAAACCTAGACTCTTTATAACAGCACTTAACATGCTGTTAGCATGCTGTCCCACCCTCAGTCTTCTTTTCTCAAGACTAAAGATGCCAGGTTTTTTTTTAACCTTTCTTCATAGGTCAGTTTTTCTAATAATTTTATAATTTTTATTGCTCTCCTCTGGACTCTCTCCAAGTTATCCATATATTTCCTAAAGTGTGACATCTAGAATTGGACACAGCACTCCAGCTGAGGCCTCACCAGTGCTGAGTAGAGCAGGACAGTTATCTCCCATGTCTTACATGTGACATTTCTGTTAATACACCCCAGAATAATATTAGCCTTTTTCCCAATTGCATCACATTGGCTCATATTCAATTTATGATCCACTATCATCCCCAGATCCATGCTGGCTATTATTTATAACCCTATTATCCTTTCGGTGCTTACAAACTGATGGTTTAATCATTTATTCAGTAGCTTTCTGTAACGATGCTGGTTCTGGCGGGACCCAACTGAGAGTGCCAATTCAGGACAAATTGCTTAGAGCAGGGCAGTTACAGCCCAAGGCTGGGGCTTCTATGCACACCAAGGCAAACCAAACCAGCCAAACAGAGAAGACTTTAGTTTTACCCCACTGGTTAACCATAAAAGTCATACAAGCAATTCCCTTAGACACTCCAGTTTCCCAGTATCACCACCAGTGCCACTCGTTATGGGGACAAATGGTTATGAAAACCAGTACCCCAGTAAAAGAAAAAATGTTCTCTCGATCCCAAAGGACCAAGCCCCAGACCCAGGTCAATAAACAAGTTAGATCTTACCTACAAATCACGCTGTTGCCAATCCTTTAGAATCTAAAATCTAAAGGTTTATTCATAAAAGGAAAAAGATACAGATGAGAGCTAGAATTGGTTAAATGGAATCAATTACATACAGTAATGGCAAAGTTCTTGGATCAGGCTTGCAGCAGTGGTAGAATAAACTGCAGGTTCAAATCAAGTCTCTGGAGTATATCCGCAGCTGGGATGGGTCTTTCAGTCCTTGGTTCAAAGCTTCAGTGTAGCAAAGTCCCTCCAGAGGTATGAAGCAGGATTGAAGACAAGATGGAGGAGCTGCAGCAGCTTTTTATATTCTGTTGCCAGGTGGTCTTTCTTTGTTCCAAAGACAAGCTGTTCATCACATGGCATGGAAAAACCTCAGAGTTCTGTCCACAGGCATGTCCCTGCATGCCTTGTTGAGTCCCAAGGCACGTCTCCCTTCTCTCAATGGGTCAATTGTAGCTCACGAAAGCTTATGCTCAAATAAATTTGTTAGTCTCTAAGGTGCCACAAGTACTCCTTTTCTTTTTGCAGATACAGACTAACACGGCTGCTACTCTGAAATTGTATAGCTGATGGTCCTTAATGGGCCATCAAGCAGGCTAGGCAGAGCTGACACCAACTTGTCTGGGGTGTCACCCAGAAGCATAGCACAAGTTTGAACTACAGACAGTATAGAGCCAATATTTTCATAACTTTAACTACAAAAATGATACACATAGAATAATCATAACCAGCGAACCATAACCTTGTCTGAGACACCTTATTTGATCCCCTTTATACAAGATTGGTGCCACTACAGTACCTTTGTTGCAACAATGTTCTATATGGTCCCAGTTCAATTCAATAACATCACACTTTCCAAGTATCAAAGTTAGGCTGATAGGTCTATACTTCTCTGTGTCCTCTGTTTCTCTTTTTAAAAGATAGGAAATATGGACAAATTGTTAAGGACCTTTTTTTTTTTTTTTTTTGAGGATTCCTTTTCATTTTTCAGGTCATTAAAAAGCTCTTGATGGAGCATATTGGCATCTTACTATTCTTCTGATCTTTCCTTCGCATTGGGATAGTTTACAGTTGTGCATGTAACAACTGTCTCCTTGAGAAACTGCCAGCTCTCCTGAACTCCTTTATTCCTTAGATTTTAATTCCCATGGGAGCTTACAATCCAGTTCTCTAAGTTCATTAAAATCTGCTTTTCTGAAATCAGTTATCCTTATTCTGCTGCTCTCACTCCTTCCTGTCCTTAGAATCATAACATCTATGATTTCATGGTCACTTTCATCCAAACTGCCTTACACCTTCAGATTCACAACCAATTCCTTCCTGTTGGTCACTCACGATCAAATCTAAAATGGCTGTCCTCCTTGTTATTCCTCCACTTTCTGAAACAAAAGTTGTCCTGAATTTCAAGGACTTACTGGAATTTTGTGCTTTACTGTATTACTTTTCCAACAGATGTCTGGGTATTTAAATTCCTGCATTACTACAAGATCTTGTATTTTGGATATTTTTGTTGTTTGTTCTAAAAATGGCTCATCCACCTCTTCTTTCTGATTTGGTAGTCTATAGTAAACCCCTACAATGATGTCACCCCAGTGTTTCCCCCTTTTATCTTTACCCTTTCTAGTCAATTTGCAAATCATACATTTGTAATTGAAAATATAATATCTGTATTCTTGGGGGTAGGAGAGGGTGTTTGCCAGCTCCATTTTGGCAATAGTAATAAATCATTTATGGTTAATTTCAACTAAAAAAAAGGACCCGAAACTTTTTACAACAAAGTACTAAAGGCAAAGCCTCTTTCTTTATGAGTATACTGACACTCTGTTTTTGTTAGCATGTATGATGCATAAGCCACTCATCTCCAGTTGACTACACTGTTATAAGAGGACTGTGCCACTACCCTTTCTGGAGGCACCGATGGACAACTTAGTCTTGTGCTTACTGTCATAATATCTCCTGACTGAGTCATCTTTAATTAACTCCTTCAGTTTCTCAAACTCACTATTAAAATTTCATTCCATGTCCATTGGACATCTTTGCACAGTAGCACTTCCAGGTTGCTGGTTTGAGTAGTTATATGAGGCAAAAATTTCCCTACATAGTACTCCATTCCAAGGAATCTTTGTACCCTTTCCTGTTCTTTTGGGACAGATGTGTTGGTAATGGCCTCACTCAACATTACTGTGATCTACCTATACATGTTGCTGTGTTAATGTATCTTTCAGGTATGCTATTTCCATAATATGGAGTTTACATTTTTGTTTGTTTTAGCATTAGCCCAGCAGCTCTGGCTCTTCCTAGAAATGCCTGGAGCCCTTTGGTCATACTCTTCTACTGTAAACATCTTGTATCTTCCATCTTGTATCTACCTTGCGTGCTGAACACAACCCAAATGGCAGTATGCGGAAATAGTGGCTCCCAGAAGAAGTGCTGAATGAGGACAAATGTGTACTCTGTTTTTTCTAAGGGCACCTGCCAAAACCCTGCTGACACATCAGCAGAGAAAAGTACTTGGTATCAGCCATCTGGTGCTTGCAAACTCTTGCAAAGTGATGAAGCCAACTGCAATTCTTGCATCTTTTCCCATATGCTGAGCATTGTCCCGGCTTGTGCTGTTTGTTACAACATGTGTTGCTCCATGTGCTATTGTTTTTGCATGATTCTGACTTTCAGTTCTATGTGACTTTTTGCCTCAGGTCTCTTTTTTTGTGGTGTTTTGGATTCTCTATCATGTCTACATTGTCAGAGCACTGTACATCCTCCATAAGGTTCATTCTGGACTGGGTGACTTATGTTGCTTGGCAAATTCTAATGGCCTTGTCAAGGGTTAATTCTGCTTCTCCCAGTAGTCTCTCTCTCTGAGATTTTCGTTCCAGATTCCAATCTCAATCTGGTCTCTTATTGGGGACAGAATTGCAATATTGGCTCTTCAGACTTAGGATATGTCTACACAGCAAAAGCTGTGCAAAGACTAGCCCACCCAAGATGGGCTGAATCTAGCTGCTGTGAATAACAGTAGCAATGAAGACAGTGCAGTGCAAGCTTCAGGGTGGAGAGCACAAGCCTGGCACAGAGCCTTAGTATATACTTGGCTTGCTGGCCTGCTCTGAAGCTCGCACTGGTCTGTTGTCACTGCTAATGCTACCTGTACTAGTTAGATTCAAGCTAGCTAGGATAGGCTTGCCTTTGCACATCTTGTGCTATGTAGATAAACTCTTAGAGCAGTGGTTTTAAAACTTTTTTTCTGGCGACCCAGTTGAAGAGAATTGTTGATGCCTGTGACCCAACGGAGTTGGGGATGAGGGGTTTGAGATGTAGGAGGGGCTCAGGGCTGGGGAAAAGGGTTTGGGGGTGAGAGCTGTGGGGTGGGGCCGGGGATGAGTGGTTTAGGGTGCAAGAGGGGGATCCAGGTTTGTGGGGCTCAGGACTGGGGCAGGGGGTTGGGGTGCAGGAGAGAGTCAGGGCTCTGGGCTGGTGGTGCAGGCTCTGGGGTAGGGTCAGGAATGAGGTGTTTGGGGTGCAGGAAGGGGCTCTGGGTTTGGGGGGGGCCTCAGGGCTGGGGCAGGGGATTGGGGCGTGGGCTTACCTTGGGTGGCTCCTGGTCAGTGGCGCAGCAGGAGTGCTAAGTCAGGCTTCCTGTCTGTCCTGGCACCGTGGACCGCATTGCGCCCTGGAAATGGCCAGCAGCAGGTCCGGCTCCTAGGCGGAGGAGCGCAAGCGGCTCTGTGTGGCTCTCACCCGCAGGCACTGCCCCCCCCACCCCAGCTCCCATTGGCCAGTTCCTGATCAATAGGAGCACGGATCCAGTGCTTGGGGCGGGGGCAGTGCGCGGAGCCCTGTGGCCCCCCCCCCCCCAGGCTGGACCTGCTGCTGGCCGCTTCTGGGGTGCAGCGTGGTGTCAGAACAGGTAGGGGCTAGCCTTCCTTAGCCAGGCAGCACCAATGATGGGACTTAATGGCCCGGTAGTTGGTGCTGACCAGAGCTGCCATGATCCAGTGCCAAGTCACAACCTGCAGTTTGAAAACTACTGCCTTAGAGCAGTCAAACTTTTTTTAATAGTTTCACTTTCCTTTTGTATTCTCAGGTGAAAAATTTTCCTCATATGTTTCATTGTTATGTGGAGTGCAAAACAGCTCACATTTTTGTAATACAGTTTCATTGTAAGCTTTCTGTGCCTGAGTTAATTGAAAACTGTTGAACACATCAAGTGCATTGGAACCTGCTATTGTCAGAAAAAAAAGACTACCTTCTGAATGTCTTCCTTATCAATTGCACACATTGCTTGCAGATACAGAGTGAAGTTCTGTTTAAATTTCTTTCAATTATTTTCTACATTTCAGCAAATTTCATCTCTTATGGAGGTTTTAGATGCTCCATTAGAATAACAGAATCATAGAATAACAGGAAGGGACTTCAGTAGGTCATCTAGTCCAACCCCCTGCTCAAAGCAGGACCAATCTCCAACTAAATCATCCCAGCCAGGGCTTTGTCAAGCCTGTCCTTAAAAACCTCTGAGGACGGAGATTCCACCACCTTCCTAGGTAACGCATTCCAGTGCTTCACCACCCTCCTTGTGAAAAAGTTTTCCCTAATATCCAACCTAAACCTCCCCCACTGCAACTTGAGAACATTACTCCTTGTTCTGTCATCTGCTATCACTGAGAACAGGATAGATCCATCCTCTTTGGAGCCCCCTTTCAGGTAGTTGACAGCAGCTATCAAATCCCCCCTTATTCTTCTCTTCTGCAGACTAAATAATCCCAGTTCCCTCAGCCTCTCCTCATAAATCATGTGCTCCAGCCCCCTAATCATTTTTGTTGCCCTCTGCTGGACTCTCATTTTTCCACATCCTTCTTGTAGTGTGGGACCCAAAACTGGACACAGTACTCCAGATGAGGCCTCACCAATGCCGAACAGAGGGGAATGATCACGTCCCTTGATCTGCTGGCAATGCTCCTACTTATACAGCCCAAAATGCTGTTAGCCTTCTTGGTAACAAGGGCACACTGTTGACTCATATCCAGCTTCTCGTCCACTGTAACCCCTAGGTCCTATTCTGCAGAACTGCTGCCTAGCCATTCGGTCCCTAGTCTGTAGCAGTGCATGGGATTCTTCCGTTCTAAGTGCAGGACTCTGCACTTGTCCTTGTTGAACCACATCAGATTTCTTTTGGCCCAATCCTCTAATTTGTCTAGGTCCCTCTGTATCCTATCCCTCCCCTCCAGCGTATCTACCACTCCTCCCAGTTTAGTGTCATCTGCGAACTTGCAGAGGGTGCAATCCACGCCATCCTCCAAATCATTAATGAAGATATTGAACAAAACCGGCCTCAGGACGGACCCTTAGGGCACTCCACTTGATACCGGCTGCCAACTAGACATGGAGCCATTGATCACTGCCTGTTGAGCCCGATGATCTAGCCAGCTTTCTATCCACTTTATAGTCCATTCATCCAGCCCATACTTCTTTAACTTGCTGGCAAGAATACTGTGGGAGACTGTAACAAAGCTTTACTAAAGTCAAGGAATAACACGTCAACTGTGGATGAGGGGAAAGCAGTGATCTCATCATAGAAGGCAATTAGGTTAGTCAGGCATGACTTGCCCTTGGTGAATCCATGCTGACTGTTCCTGATCACTTTCCTCTCCATGAAGTGCTTCAAAATTGATTCCTTGAGGACCTGTTCCATGATTTTTCCAGGGACTGAGGTGAGGCTGACTGGCCTGTAGTTCCCAGAATCCTCCTTCTTCCTTTTTTTAAAGATGGGCACTACATTAGCCTTTTTTCAGTCATCTGGGACCTCCCCCAATCGCCATGAGTTTTCAAAGATAATGGCCAATGGCTCTGCAATCACATCCGCCAACTCCTTTAGCACCCTCGGATGCAGTGCTTCCGGCCCCATGGACTTGTGCTCATCCAGCTTTTCTAAATAGTCCTGAACCACTTATTTCTCCACAGAGGGCTGGTCACCTCCTTCCCATAGTGTGCTGCCCAGTGCATTAGTCTGGGAGCTGACCTTGTTCGTGAAGACAGAGGCAAAAAAGCATTGAGCACATTAGCTTTTTCCACATCCTCTGTCATTAGATTGCCTTCCCCATTCAGTAAAGGGCCCACACTTTCCCTGACCTTCTTCTTGTTGCTAACATATCTGTAGAAACCCTTCTTGTTACTCTTAACATCCCTTGCTAGCTGCAACTCCAATTGTGATTTGGCCTTCCTGATTTCACTCCTGCATGCCTGAGCAATATTTTTAAACTCCTCCCCGGTCATTTGTCCAATCTTCCACTTCTTGTAAGCTTCCTTTTTGTGTTTAAGATCAGCAAGGATTTCACTGTTAAGCCAAGCTGGTCACCTGCCATATTTACTATTCTTTCTACACATCCGGATGGTTTGTTCCTGCAACCTCAATAAGGATTCTTTAAAATATAACCAGCTTTCCTGGACTCTTTTCCCCTTCATGTTATTCTCCCAGGGGATCCTGCCCATCAGTTCCTTGAGGGAGTCAAAGTCTGCTTTTCTGAAGTCCAGGGTCAGTATTCTGCTGCTCTCCTTTCTTCCTTTTGTCAGGATCCTGAACTCAACCAACTCATGGTCACTGCCTCCCAGGTTCCCATCCACTTTTGCTTCCCCTACTAATTCTTCCCTGTTTGTGAGCAGCAAGTCAAAAAGAGCTTTGCCCCAGTTGATTCCTCCAGCATTTGCACCAGGAAATTGTCCCCTACACTTTCCAAAAACTTTCTGGATTGTCTGTGCACTGCTGTATTGCTCTCCCAGCAGATATCAGGTTATTTTCTTTAATTTCTATTGACTCATGGTGTCCAGGAATCACTCTTGGCCCAACATACTTGAAAGAGATACAGTTGGAACTTGTCCTTGAATAAAGAGTATCTGCATAACCGAACATGGAATTCTGCAGACCCCTTCCTATGTCTTCCTATCTCTGAAGCTAAACCACTTAAAGGTACAGTTCCCAATCCCTAGGTGATAAAACGATGGTAATCTATCAAAAGACTAAAATGGAATACTGTCTGTTGATTGTTGTTAAAGCTTAACAAACAAAGGGGTTTTTACAGCATAGACAATCTTTAAAAAACTACTCAAGATTCTGCTGTCCTGGTTTTGAACTCAAATATCCAATACTGTACATACATCAGTGTTTTTCTCAACTATTGAGCAGTCAGTTAAGCAGCATGCATTCAAACATGCAGTAGCTCAAACTGTGGTTGGTGGGTCCTGGAGAATTGGCTGGTTGGCTCCTCCTTATTTTCAACTTCTAAATTTAATTAAAAGACAGCTAAACTACAATAAACACTTTCCAGTATGACTTTTCCATGTTAAGCAATTATCTGGTTGCCATAAGAATATTATGTTTCCAAATGGGAGGGAAGGTAGCATGTGCCATTGATGGTAGAAGCAAGTGGTCCATGAGGCAATATTTGCATGAAATGGTACTTCACACTATGAAACACTTTGGGAAGCCCTCATTTAGAATATATAATATGCAATACCGATTTTTCAATTAGTGTTGAATTTTTAAGATCCCACTTTAAGATCTGGGCCTAACATGCCGACTACTGCACACAGTACCACAGAAAGGAGGAACAAGAGGAGAGAGTTTTGACAAGGTGGGGCTATCTTCATCAGCATAGTTAATTATTAAACTGCTTTGATGCAGTGGAATGTAGAGGTGTTTTTTTAAGAGGCAATGTTCTACTTGGAATGTCAATATGTACCAGGTATGTGGGGCAGCAGTTGCAGGTGCTTTTTGCCATCAGTGCCTGGTACGTTTAACACTGAATCAATAAGAAAGTACAGAATCACAGAACTGTAGGACTGGAAGGGACCTTGAGGGGTCTTCTAGTCCAATCACCTGCATAACTAAAAAGAAAACCCAAGACAAGACTGTGGCTTTAAGTCTCTGACAGTACTGTGTGGGTGAGGAGAATGAAGCAAGGTTTTTCATTGGCAGACGCTCTCAAAAAGAGACAAAGACTCTCTGAGAACTCAGGAAATGTACCCAAAAATAGTCACTACTGCATCCTTTTCCAAGGTGCAGCACGTTCTCTCTCCCAGAATTCTGCCCACCAAATCTGCGCTGCTCATGTGGCGTCTAATACTGTTTTTCATGCTAGACTGCCATGGTCCTTATGCAGCAGGAATGTAAAGGCCAGAATTGTACTTAGGGTGCCAGATGCACCCTGTAATAGGCTTAAGTCTCCCACAGTCCCTCTGCAGGTCATATTTGATTGGTCAGGTTTGGAATGCAGCAATTTTGATTGAGATTTCAATGTTAGGATTTTGTATTAGAAAAGGTACTCAGAAGATACTACCTCATACCTAAGGGGAACACTAATAAATCTGACAGTGGTTCTTTAAGTAATCGCTTACCTATTTAGTGAAAGTCTAGTTTATAAACCAATGTTAGCTAAGTCTGGGGAGATTCTAGCAAAACTGTCACGCAACTCAAAATATATGACAATCAGGAACAATGCTATGAAGGATTTTATCCTGAAATAGGCTGCAAATTACAATTGCTAAATTATTTGCCTTCTATGACTACGTGACTGGCTCTGTGAATGAGGGGAAAGCAGTGGACGTGTTATTCCTCGACTTTAGCAAAGCTTTTGACAGGGTCTCCCACAGTATTCTTGCCAGAAAGTTAAAGAAAGTATGGGCTGGATGAATGGACTATAAGGTGGATAGAAAGCTGGCTAGATCGTCGGGCTCGATGGGTAGCGATCAATGGCTCCATGTCTAGTTGGCAGCCGGTATCAAGCAGAGTGCTCCAAGGGTTGGTCTTGGGGCCGGTTTTGTTCAGTATCTTCATTAATGATCTAGAGGATTGCACCCTCAGCAAGTTTGCAGATGACACTAAACTGGGAGGAGCAGTAGATATGCTGGAGGGTAGGGAGAGGATACAGAGGGACCTAGACAAATTAGAGGATTGGGTCAAAAGAAATCTGATGAGGTTCAACAAGGACAAGTGCAAAGTCCTGCACTTTGAACGGAAGAATCCCATGCACTGCTACAGACTAGGGACTGAATGGCTAGGCAGTAGATTCCAAAGAGGATGGATGCAGACTGTTCTCAGTGGTAGCAGAAGACAGAACGAGGAGTAATGGTCTCAAGTTGCAGTGGGAGAGGTTTAGGTTGGATGTTAGGAAAAACTTTTTCACAAAGACGGTGGTGAAGCACTGGAATGCGTTACCTAGGGAGGTGGTGGAATAGTCTTCCTCAGAGGTTTTTAAGGTCAGGCTTGACAAAGCCCTGGCTGGGATGATTTAGTTGGGGATTGGTCCTGCTTTAAGCAGGGATGTTGGACTAGATGACCTCCTGAGGTCCCTTCCAACCCTGATATTCTAGGATTCTACGATAATGTGCATGCAGCCTCAGCCACTCATGGAAAACAGAATTGATGGGAGTGTGTGTATAAGAGAATAATTTTTAACAAGAGGTAAAATTTATTTTAGTTTCAATGGTACTACTGACATCTAATGGTAAAACATAGTAACTTTCAGCAAAGATGTTTAAGCTTTTTAAAAGGTATGTATTAAATCGCTAATACCTAATTAAATGATATGACAGCATTTACAGTTTCATAACCTTTGTTTGTGACAAACACATTACTCTTCCTTATTATTTTAACACTGGCTGAAAAATACTTTTGTTTTCTACCTGTCTTGAAGAATCACCAATTAAATTAGGTTTCAGAGTAGCAGCCGTGTTAGTCTGTATCCGCAAAAAGAAAAGGAGTACTTGTGGCACCTTAGAGACTAACAAGTTTATTAGAGCGTAAGCTTCTGTGAATAACAGCTCACTTTATCGGATGCATGCAGTGGAAAATACAGTGGGGAGATTTATATACACACAGAACATGAAACAGTGGGTCTTACCATACACACTGTAACAAGAGTGATCAGGTAAGGTGAGCTATTACCAGCAGGAAAGCAGGGGGGAAAAAACCTTTTGTAGTGACAATCAAGGTGGGCCATTTCCAGCAGTTGACAAGAACGTCTGCGGAACGGTGGGTGGGGGAATAAACATGGGGAAATAGTTTTACTTTGGGTAATGACACATCCTCTCCCAGTCTTTATTCAAGCCTAAATTAATTGTATCCAGTTTGCAAATTCATTCCAATTCAGCAGTCTCTCGTTGGAGTCTGTTTTTGAAGTTTCTTTGTTGAAGAATTGCCACTTTTAGGTCTGTAATCGAGTGACCAAAGAGATTGAAGTGTTCTCTGATTGGGTTTTTGAATGTTATAATTCTTGACTTCTGATTTGTGTCCATGGATTCTTTTACGGAGAGACTGTCCAGTTTGGCTAATGTACATGGCAGAGGGGCATTGCTGGCACATGATGGCATATATCACATTGGTAGATGTGCAGGTGAAGGAGCCTCTGACAGTGTGTCTGATGTGATTAGGCCCTATGATGATGTCCCTTGAATAGATAGGTGGACACAGTTGGCAATGAGCTTTGTTGCAAGGATAGGTTCCTGGGTTAATGTTTTTGTTGTGTGGTTGCTGGTGAGTATTTGCTTCAGGTTGGGGGGCTGTCTGTAAGCAAGGACTGGCCTGTCTCCCAAGATCTGTGAGAGTGATGGGTCGTCCTTCAGGATGGGTTGTAGATCCTTGATGATGTGTTGGAGAGGTTTTAGTTGGGGGCTGAAGGTGATGGCTAGTGGCGTTCTGTTATTTTCTTTGTTGGGCCTGTCCTGTAGTAGGTAACTTCTGGGTACTCTTCTGGCTCTGTCAATCTGTTTCTTCACTTCAGCAGGTGGGTACTGTAGTTGTAAGAAATCTTGATAGAGATCTTGTAGGTGTTTGTCTCTGTCTGAGGGGTTAGAGCAAATGTGGTTGTATCGTAGAGCTTGGCTGTAGACAATGGATCATGTGGTGTGGTCTGGATGGATCATGTGGTGTGGTCTGGATGAAAGCTGGAGGCATGTAGATAGGCATAGCGGTCAGTAGGTTTCCGGTATAGGGTGGTATTTATGTGATCATTGCTTATTAGCACCATAGTGCCCAGGAAGTGGATCTCTTGTGTGGACTGGTCCAGGCTGAGGTTGATGGTGGGATGGAAATTGTTGAAATCATGGTGGAATTCCTCAAGGCCTTCTTTTCCATGGGTCCAGATGATGAAGATGTCATCAATGTAGCGCAAGCAGAGTAGGGGCATTAGGGGACGAGAGCTGAGGAAGCGTTGTTCTAAGTCAGCCATAAAAATGTTGGCATACTGTGGGGCCATGTGGGTACCCATAGCAGTGCCGCTGATTTGAAGGTATACATTGTCCCCAGATGTGAAATAGTTATGGGTGAGGACAAAGTCAAAGTTCAGCCACCAGGTTAGCCGTGACATTACCGGGGATACTGTTCTTGACAGCTTGTAGTGCATCTTTGTGTGGAATGTTGGTGTAGAGGGCGTCTCCATCCATAGTGGCTATTCAGGGGACACCATCACAGGGCCTAATCACATCAGCCACACTGTCAGAGGCTCGTTCACCTGCACATCTACCAATGTGATATATGCCATCATGTGCCAGCAATGCCCCTCTGCCATGTACATTGGCCAAACTGGGCAGTCTCTACGTAAAAGCATCAATGGACACAAATCAGACGTCAAGAATTATAACATTAAAAAACCAGTGGTAATTCTTCAACAAAGAAATTTCAAAAACAGACTCCAACGAGAGACTGCTGAATTGGATTGAATTTGCAAACTGGATACAATTAATTTAGGCTTGAATAAAGACTGGGAGAGGATGTGTCATTACCCAAAGTAAAACTATTTCCCCATGTTTATTCCCCCCCACCCCCCGTCCACCCACCCACTGTTCCTCAGATGTTCTTGTCAACTGCTGGAAATGGCCCACCTTGATTATCACTACAAAAGGTTTTTTCCCCCCTGCTTTCCTGCTGGTAATAGCTCACCTTACCTGATCACTCTTGTTACAGTGTGTATGGTAACACCCATTGTTTCATGTTCTCTGTGTATATAAATCTCCCCACTGTATTTTCCACTGCATGCATCCAATGAAGTGAGCTGTAGCTCACGAAAGCTTATGCTCAAATAAATTTGTTAGTCTCTAAGATGCCACAAGTATTCCTTTTCTTTTTAATGAAATTAGATTGCTCTCTACATAAATTATTAATTCCTATAATTTTAGCACTGTGCATCTATCAAAACCAAATGAAAAATAATATTTTGCAAGTTAGCATTTTAAAATTTGATCTTCATTTCCCTAGAGGTTACTCTTAAGATGTTCTGACATATTATCCTTCAAAACAAACAGGATTAGATAGGGACATCACACCAAGGCACCGGTGTTGGGAGGGCTGGGGGTAAATCAGTCGTACTCTGGAGATATAGTTCTTCATGTTGGTTTATTTACAATATTTACAGAGTAGACCCTGGGAGTTTTTTTAAATGAAAAAACAAAAACAAATCCCCCCACCCAACTTCCACTGGGATACTGCCTCGTCTTATGCTGGCCCCTCCCCAAACAGAAATACACACAAGATTTCCCTTATAGAGACAAACAGCTCTTTACCTAGAAGCCTTTTCCCCATGCTCTGCACAACCTTCCTACAACTTGATTCCTTTTCCTTCCCTCCTATCCTCTCTCTCACTGGAAGAGGTTTTGAAAGGTCACAGGCTGCCCTTAATTAGCCTCAGATGTCCATAATTAACCTGAGGTAACCTCTTTCAGTTCACAGAAAACAGGGCTTTAGCCATTCTAAGATCGATATACATGCCCCGTTCCAGACCATCAGGTCTGACTTAGAAAGACAAGGTGGGTGAGGTAATCTCTTTTATTGAACCAACTTCTGTTGGTGAGAGAGACAAGACACAGGTCTGACTTTGTCTTGATAGCCATGCTGAGTCTTAAAGTGAAATAAATGTGGAGGGATTAAGATGTGAGGAATTTACATTCCTGTTCTGAGATTAAAAATATTAGGATAATAGTATACTGTATTGCGGAATGAAAACATGCAAGTTAGTTTTAGCAAATGTTTCTGTCTATTAGTGTGAAGTTAATATAGTCCTGTCCCTCCTCCCCCAATCACAGCCCCTTGTACGAGGTGTCAGGCAGCAGTACTTTTTCAATTTAAAAGACCTGCACTTGGGCTGGTTATATAGAAATGCAACCCCAATGCTGAACTGAACACTGTACAGAATTTCACTCACACCCTTCTGTAGTTTGTTAGTAGTAACCTCTCTGCATTTTTCTTTAGTCAAGTAAGCTATGTCAATACTTTAAAAAATTATTTTAGGCTTTGCTAATCTTATTGTTTGGTATCCTTCACCAAGGCTAGTGTATGAGATTTGTAAATAGCTATGAACACATCTTTTGACTAGGCCAACTGTTTATCGGCCATTACCTGATTACTAGATGTTTGGTTTAGTCTTCACTTAGCTTCACGCTCCTGAGTTTCTGTTTGATGTAATGCTTCTGTCTGAACAGAGCCTCGATGAGATGTTTCTGTTTGCCCAGCAGGCTGGCCAGATGCTTCTGGCTGATCAAATGCATCTAACCTCTTGTTAACCACCTCACGAATCAGTGCTGAAATGACAAATGTAGTTACTATAGGGCAGAACAGAAATTTTTATGGATAAAAAAAATGCAATATTTAGAGATGATTTTATACATTATTATATTATTGATTGACTCACAGGGCAACAGTGAAATGTAATAGTAAATGCACAAAATTTTACCTGAGATTGTGATATATGCTTAGCCAAATTAGTTCTAGTTACCTCAAGGTAATTATTTTAAAAGGTTCTGTTCAGCTGTTTCATTATCCCCCTTCTCTTATCTCTGTTCCTTCATGACTGCTGGAGCAGGTCACAATGCCAGGAACCAGTGCTAGTGAGGGGACAGTAAATATTGAAGGCAAGGGATCCCTCCAAAGCAAGAAGAATCTAACATATATGTCTGGAGAGCAGTGCAGTTGAAGATCACTTTCACTGAAACAAAAGCAGCAGCAAAATAATACTGTTTATTCCCTTAAAGATCAATAAATATCACAAACTGTGGGATCCCACTTTAAAAAAAATTGAATAATAAATGTAACAAATGAAAATAACCCAAAAATTAACCATAAAAGGTTTTTATTTTTAAAATAATACAGAAAATGGAACAATATAGAGGTGCCAATAACAGCTCCATAGTTATGACTGAGTTGAGTGTTGCACTTAAAGAAGATTCACCCTCTCTGTTATGTATCCTCCCCAAAACTGTAGCACTTACTCTGTGAGTACAGAATAAATTTTCTTTGAATTTAGAAGTAAATCCATTAAATAAATTTCCAACTTAAAATTAATTTAAAAAATGAATCCCATGAGAAATGAAGCACTCTATTTGATCTTTTATTTTTGTCCCAAATGGTCTCAGCTCATGCATTATCTATCTGCACAAAAACCGGGAGACAGATGATTTTTAGTAGATCTGATGCAATGGGTAATTTTTGAAAACAACAGACCTACTAAACACTGAAGGCAGGTGGAGAAAAACTAGGGTGGTGCAACGGAATGTAGAGGGCAGGAGGGCAAAGTAACTGTTAACCGGTCAGCATGCTCCAGCTACTTTGCACTGCTGTAACGTGGTGCAAAGCAGCTAGAACACATTTCGGGCCAGATCCACCAAATTTAAAAGCAAATTAAAAAAAAAAAAAATTAAGATGGATACTACATATCTTCCAGTCATTAGTATATCACATGGCAACATTCTCTTTGGGGTGCTTGTTGAGTGTTCATGGATGAACTTTTTAATAAAAAAAATTCCCCATTCAAAATTTCATTAGTAAAGGGATAAGTTTGAGAAATACATATCGGTAATTTAGGGTAAAATACATAAGAGGAAAGTTGTAACTATCAAAGAAATAAGGTCTATATCATAGACCGAAGAAATTCAGAATTCAACTAAATTTTAAATCAAAAGTCAAGGTATAGAAATGCACAGTTAGGGTACTCAAACAACCTTCTTAAGTCTGACTTGCAGTGACACCATAAGGATGAAACATATGCAAAAAAGGATGAATGTGTGTTTAAAAATAATTTTAATCTAATCTGGGACCACACACTGAGATGCATTAATTATAACTGTAAGATTATTGCCTGGTTTAAGATTGGTGCTTTAACTGCAACCTGTAAAGGTAGACATTTTAAAAAATACTGTTAAGCTCTGATGAGCCAATCAAGAATCAGAGACTGGTTCATTTATCTGATTAATTACTGTTTTAGTTCAGGGGAAAGTCCAGTATTATTGATTGCTAAGGAGCCAAGCAGATGTCTCCATGAAAAATCTGATTGATTTACACTGTTCCAGACTGCCATATTGTTTATGTCTAAAATTAATAGTGGAAAGTTACTAGCCACATGACTTTTCAACCAATCATGACCAAGAATTTTTCTTCTGTTCTTATTATTTCATTTAGAATGACCACATTGCTACATGGTTGGGATAACTTATACATGTGAGGCCACCAGGCCTTGTGTTATGTACAGGAGGCCTTAAACAATGTATATGCTTTTCAATTTGAGGAACAAAAGAGCCTTCAGTTTGTTCAATGGAAAACTAAATACAGTAAAAGCTTTGGTATCCAGCATGTTGGGAAAATGGGAGGTGCCAGTAAGTCAAAAATTTTGGTTAACTAAGAGGGAGGGAGTTTGGCTGCAGGAGTGGGCTCAGGGCTGGGGGTTGGGGTGTGGGAGAGGGTGCAGGGCGTGGGCTCTGGGAGGGGGTTTGGGTTGCAAGGGAGCTCGGGGTGGGGGTTGGGGCACAGGAGGGGTTTCAGGGTGCTGGATCTGTCGGCGCTCACCTTGGGCAGCTCTCCACAAGCGGTGACATGTCTCTCCTGCTCCTAGGCAGAGGGGCGGCAAGGTGGCTCCGCACGCTGCCTCCACCCGTAGGTTCCACCCCTGCAGCTGGTTCCTGGCCAATGGGAGATGTGGAGCCAGTGCTTGGGGCAGTGCACGGAGCCTCTGTGGCCATTCATCCACCTAAGAGCAGCAGGGACATGTAGCTACTTCTGGGGAGCCACACGGAGACAGGTAGGGAGCCTGCCAGCCCCACGCCAACTGGACATTTCTGATATCCATTAAAAGCCAGTTTCGAGAGCTTTCCGGTTGGTAACACAGCTTCTACTGTACAAGAACATAGTTTCATTGTCTGTGAAATAAATGAGGAATATAAACTATGTAAATGAAAAAAGAAAACAAAATTAATATTCATTAACCACTCCACTTCTCCTGAACATAACAGGAACCTCTCTGTCAGAGACATTCCACATATGTTTTGTACTACCAGTAGAGATGTGCTGCTGAAACACGCCTGGTATTTCTATTTTTTTCACTTGACCAATAATTACAAAACAACAATATAAAATGGGTCTGGGAATTGTCCAACAGTCAGGTGATTAAAAAAAAGAAAATGGTAAAATACATCCCCATTTGGACAATTGCAAATGTTGTTAAAATATCCTCTGCTTCTTTATTTCACGATAATCCTGCAGTTTTGACTGAAAAAAGTTAAGCAGGGTATATTATATTCCATGACTTTGTAACTTACTGTCAAGCATTGTCCTTCCCAGAATCTTCTTCTCCAATGTCTGATCTACTTCTGCCATCACCCATGGAAGAAATTCTTTCTCAACATCTGTAAGATTTGTGGAGAGAAAGCAAGACAAAGTATTTTTATTAATGATGTGTTATAACAGGAGTGGGCAAACTACGGCCTGGGGGCCACATCCAGCCCTTCAGACGTTTTAATCTGGCCCTCGAGCTCCAGCCAGGGTCCGGGGCTTGTCCTGCTCCATGTGTGCCATGGCTCTGCACAGCTCCCAGAAGCAGCATCATGTCCCCACTCCGGCTCCTATGTGTAGGCAGTGGTGAGCTGGAGCCAGTTAGCAGTGGTGAGCTGGAACCAGCTGTTACATTTAGAAGCCCTTTTAGAACCTCAGGGTTTAGCTGATCGCCATATTTGGGGTCGGGAAGGAATTTTCCTCCAGGGCAGATTGGAAGAGGCCCTGGTGGTTTTTCGCCTTCCTCTGTAGCATGGGGCACGGGTCACTTGCTGGAGGATTCTCTGCTCCTTGAAGTCTTTAAACTACGATTTGAGGACTTCAATAGCACAGATATAGGTGTGAGGTTTTCTGCAGGAGTGGTGGGTGAAATTCTTTGGCCTGCGTTGTGCAGGAGGTCAGACTAGATGATCATAATGGTCCCTTCTGATCTAAAATCTATGAAAAAAAAAAAACAGTTGTCCCACGGGACAACCGGTTCTAAAAGGGCTTCGAAATTTAGCAACCAGCCAAAAGTGGTGCCAGGGCTGGAGCACCCACGGGGAAAATTTGGTGGGTGCAGAGCACCCACCGGCAGCTCCTCACCCCATGCCCGGCCTCAGCGTACTTCCGCTCCGCCTCCTCCCCTGAATGCGCCGCCCTGCTCTGCTTCTCCATCCCCCACTCCAGTTTCCCGCGAATCAGCTGTTTTGCGCGGAAAGCCAGGGGTGGGGCTGAGAAGCAAGCGGCGGCTTCGCGCTCAGGCCCAGGGAGATGGAGGTGGAGAGGAGGTGAGCTGGGGCGGAGGGGCGCGAGGAGGGCTGCCTGCACCGCAGCAGGTAACCTGGTGGGCCCACAGGGGAACTGCTCCCCACCCCAGCTCACCTCCGCCTTCCTGTGCCTGAGCTCGAAGCCACCGCCTGCTTCTCAGCCCTCCCGGCTTCCCGCGTGAACAGCTGATTTGTGGGAATCGGGGGTGGGGTGGGTGGAGAAGCAGAGGCGGAGCGGAGGTGAGCTGGGGCCAGGTGCGGAGCTGCCGATGGGTGCTCTGCACCCACCAAATTTTCCCGGTGGGGGCTCCAGCCCCAGAGCACCCACAGAGTCGGTGCCTAAGGTGTCACTTTTGATGTGATCAGTGGGGGGAGAGGCCGCTCCCCCTGCTCCCCCCCTAGCTTTGCTACCCGGCCCCTAGGAGCCAGAGGGACCTGCCGGATGCTTTCTGGGAGCCGCCCCAGGTAAGCACCACTGGGAGTCCCCACCTCACCCCCCGGCAGATCCCTCTGGCTTTTAGGGGCGGGGCGGGGACCAGACAATCACTATGCTCTCGAATGAATTCCCTCAGAAAAACGATAAAAGACAAAAACACCATATCTCCTGTAGGTGAACACTTTTCACAAAGCAGTCACTCTATATTTGATTGTTCAATACTCCTTCTCAAAGGAAACCAGCATAACCACCTTCAAAAGGCTAGCCTGGGAACTGAAATTCATAACTCAAAAACCATAGACTCAACAAGGACACTGGTTTTATGGCTCATTACAATAATCTGTAACACACCACACTGCCTGCTACCCTTAATTGCCCACTTCAAACCCCATCCTTATGCATAACAATCTAACCCTCAATTGCACACTTCATTTCAAATGACCACCTACAACATGTGTTACCCCTTATGCTTAACAATCTGTCCCACCTTGTATTTTGCTCAGACACTCTGATTTCCTTCCCCAGACTTGAAGAAGACCTCTGTGGAGCTCAAAAGCTTGTACCTTCTACCAACAGAAGTTGGTCCAATAATAGATATTACCTCATCTATCTTGTCTCTATTATATCCTGGGACCAGCATGGCTATAAGCAACACAGCAAACAAACTTTAACAGGGTTTTTAAATGATTCTCAAAAAATCTGAACTCTTTGAATGTCCCACTTTATCACACCTACAGCTCACGCCTATGTTTGTCTGTGTCCCCATTAACTTTCACTTTCCATTTAAATTAAGTTGCAAGTTTTTAATGCATTGAATTTAGCTCTTTTCAATAAAACATAATTATTAGCTATTGTTGTCACAAATAGGATCTAGTTGCATATGAATGACCAGCTATGTTAGTTTTAAAATTGACTTTTTAAAAACAATACCAAATATGCCCAGTCACAAATGTAAATAATGAATGAAATGTAGTTTTATTGTTTACATCTGGATAACCAATACTAAATGATAGAAGGATTGTAAACTTCTTAAGTTATTGTGAATTTTATGGTTATTTTATGTTTTAGATTTAGGGCTGTCTATTAATCGCAGTTAACTCATGCGATTAACTCAAAAAAATTAATTGTGATTAAATCGCAGTTTTAATCACACTGTCAAACAATAGAATACCAATTGAAATGATATATTTTGAATGTTTTTCTACATTTTCATATAGTATCCTGTGTTGTAATTGAAATCAAAGTGTATATTTTTATTACAACTATTTGCACTATAAAAATGATAAATGAAAGAAATAGTATTTTTCAGTTCACCTCATACAAGTACTGTTGTGCAATCTCTTTGTTGTGACAGTTCAACTTACAAATATAGGTTTTTTTGTGTTATGTAACTGCACTCAAAAACAAAACAATGTAAAACTTCAGAGCCTACAAGTCCACTCAGTCCCACTTCTTGTTCAGCCAATCACTAAGACAAATACGTTTGTTTACATTTACGGGAGATAATGCTGCCCACTTCTTATTTACAATATCACCTGAAAGCGAGAACAGGCATTTGCATGATACTTCTGCAGCTGGCATTGCAAGTTATTTATGTGCCAGGTACGCTAAACATTTGTAGGCCCCTCATGCTTCGGCCACCATTCCAGAGGACATGCTTCCATGCTGACGACGCTCATTAAAAAAATAATGCGGTAATTAAATTTGTGACTGAACTCCTTGAGGGAGAATTGTATGTCCCCTGTTCTGCTTTACCCGCATTTTGCCATATATTTCATGTTATAGCAGTCTCGTATGATGACCAAGTACATGTTGTTCATTTTAAGAACACTTTCACTGCAGATTTGACAAAGTGCAAAGAAGGTACCAATGTGAGATTTCTAAAGATAGCTACAGCACTCGACTAAAGGTTTAAGAATCTGAAGTGCCTTCCAAAATCTGAGAGGGATGAGGTGTGGAGCATGCTTTCAGAAGTTTTAAAAGAGCAGCACTCCGATGCGGAAACTACAGAACCCAAACCACCAAAAAAGAAAATCAACCTCCTGCTGGTGGTATCGGACTCAGATAATGAAAACGAACATGCATCGGTCTGCACTGCTTTGGATTGTTATCAAGGAGAACCCAACATCAGCATGGACGCATGTCCTGCAGAATGGTGGTTGAGGCATGAAGGGACATATGAATCTATAGCACAACTGACACGAAAATATCTTACGACGCTGGCTACAACAGTGCTATGAGAACACCTATTCTCACTTTCAGGTGACACTGTGAACAAGTGGGCAGCATTATCTTCTGCAAACATAAACAAACTTGTTTGAGTGATTGGCTAAACAAGAAGTAAAACTGAGTGGATTTGCAGGCTGTAAAATTTTACTTTTTTTTATTTTTGAATGTAGTTTTTTTGTACATAATTCTACGTAAGTTCAGCTTACATGCAAAAGAGATTGCACGACAGTACTTGTATTAGGTGACCTGAAAAATACTATTTATTTTGTTTTTATACAGTACAAATACTTGTAATCAAAAATAAATATAAAGCGAGCACGGTACACTTTGTATTCTGTGTTGTAATTGAAATCAGTGTATTTGAAAATATTTAAATAAATAGTATTCTATTTTGTTTAACAATGCGATTAACCATATGATTAATCGCTATTAATGTTTTTAATTGCACGATTTATTGCAATTAATTTTTTAATCGCTTGACAGCCCTAGTTAGATTACATGCTTCCTGTAAAGAAAAAAAAAAAATAGTACAAACCTCTTTCTACAGGATCATAGAAATATCCACTCTCACGAAGACTACTGAAGACTGAAGGAATGAGATCAGCCAGGTAACGCTGAGCAAATGCCCTTGCTGCAATTTTCTCTGAAGTCTCCTTATGCTTTTGAAGCAATTGTGACTGTTGATTTTTGCGACGTTCCTGTCAAAAGAACATTATATGTAAAATTTCCAGCCTTTTAGCTGTTAATTACAAAATCCAAAAAAGAGAATATTAATAAAATTTGAATTTTTAAAACACAAAACAGGCATATAAACTGGGGGAGGTCAATTGTTCCTTTGATAAGTACACATGACTCATATGGGGTCCACCTGTGTGTACACAGACCTTTCAGGTGGACAAAAATGTTTTTTAAAATGGACAAATTATATTCAAAACTGCTAATGCCTAAAACCACATTATTCACAGCCATTTCAGCAAAATGGTTCCCTTTGTTCTTACTTTTTTTATATTTGGTACATCTGTGATTTTGCATTTGCTGGCTTCATGCCCTTCTCTGGTACCTCAGCATGAACTGGGCTAATGACATGAAAATCCCTCTTGTTGATAAAGCAGGGAGTCTGCTTTTGGGGTGGGGAAAGGCAAATCTGGTTTTACTTAAAGATTTTCTAAAGTTTTCAGCGTTCTCATTTTCTGTTCTATTTAGTATAAAATAACAGTATTAAAAATACAAATAAAACTGCTGAATGTTAAACAAAAATAGTCACTATTGATCAGAGCTCCCCAAGGGAAGAACCACAGGCAAAGTCCAGGTGGACATGCTGGGTAAGCACAATCAATACACAGGGGTACTGTAGATGAGGACTTTGTCTATAAGTGGAAGAACTGTGGAATTCCACCCAAGAGACAGTAAGGGCATGAGAATTGACATCTTATGGGGTGCACTCAGGGAGACCAGAGAAGGAAAAAGAGATGCAGCTAGTCCTGCAACCATGACTATCGCTGCCACTTTGGGCTGTCTGAGGATCTCTGGCTCTTTTGCTTGCAGCTAGAGGATCTAAGCATTTTAAAAAAGATTAGGTCTAAAAAATTTTACTACGATATATGGTGTAATTTTCCAAATATTGTCCTTTGTTTCCAAAAAATGCTTATTGCTGAGAAGTTAAACATTCTGATGACTGGGCATTTTAATATACCTCATTTGAAAGACCACGAAAGAAGTGTTTGCACACTCAGGATTTTGTGTATTAAGAAGTTGGATGTTTTCTTTTTCATTTTAGAGCACTGCAAGCATTCATTTAAGAGGTATTGTTGTGGAAACCTCCAGTTAACTGCTTGAATAATTATTTTATCAGATACATAAGGCAAAATGAAGTCAGGTTCTGTACTATGTATGAGGTACGTTTCTGTTAAGTGGTTACATTCCAGTTTGAATATCAGTACTTTACAGAAACCACAACATTATGCTGATATATGGAAACTACTAAAAAAAGCAGCAGTAAAGGCATTAAATCGAGCTATTTTTATAATTGTCTAACCTGACATTGCCCCTTTAAGTTAATCAAATTTATTTTAGGTTTTGTCTTTGTCTTCCAGTGGTGTAAAGCCAAATGAATACAAGCTTGCAGAAGACCAAAGGTCAAGACACTGAGTCTTAGACATCGCTGGACTGCGCTATTGTATCGATACCTTTTCCTCTCTGTGTCGCCTCTCCTGCTCCTCAAGGCGTTGTACTTCAGCAAGCTCAGCATTGCGTAATTCCTCATATGCATACTGATGTGCCCGCAGATTGGCCAGCTCCTCTTCTTCCATGACTTCTAGCAAAGCTTGTTCAATGATTTTTCCAATCAAAACTTCTAGCATTGGTTTGACTTCAATGTCAAAGTCAAACAGCTGAGGATGAAAGCAAATTAAACAGAGATTTATGCATCCAGGTCCCAATCAATTTAAAGTCTTACCAAGGTGAACAGAAATGCTTACATCTGCAATAGCTGGCAAGGTTGCTGGTGTCTAACACAGGGCTGGGAAGACAGTTTTGTACAGTTGTAATGTTACCAGCTGTGGCAAGGAATGTGTGAAACTCTGAACTCAGAATGGGGCAAAAAGAGAAGGAAAGGATAAGGTGCTATTTGGGAGATGGGAAGTACCAGATCATATGGAGGACTTAGGTTAGTTCACAGGTTTAACAAAAGCTTTCCTCCAGTCCTCACTAAGTGATGTGTATGATCCAGACTAAATACCAGTAAACATGAATACTGGTAGTTCTGTCATTCACTTCCCTCCTCTAATGGTAGTTCCTGCCACCTCAGCAGCTCAGCCTCTCTCTCTGTCTGAAACCCTTTTAGGCTCCCCTCTCTTTAAGAAAGCATCCATAGCAACATGCAATAGGTCTAAGTCTGTCTGGTGGGCGTAATTAACAGACCAGTTCAAAACACAGTCACTTTTGGGGCCCCCAGTCAGAGGCAGAAGGCTAGACTGGACCCAAACCATGCTCACATACACATCCCTAGTCCCCTCATGCTGCATTTTATTATTCAGACATGCAGAGAATTTCTGAATGTTTTAATTTTTACTGCAAATAAGTAAAATAATAGCATTCGGGGAGAGGCATTTTCCTTAACATTATCATTATCCTCACAGTAAAGTACTTTAGACATTATAGGGAATTTTTAATCTCTCTACCAAGAGTAGGTCCTCCATGTTTCTGAATTGTTACTCAACTGAGTTCAACTCTTCATTTTGTATCACAAACTTATTTCATACATAAGAAATCTTGCTATGGTTGCAGACCAAAATTTGCATTTGTACCTCTCCTTCTTCTATCTGTGTGGCCACATCTTTCCCTGTTTTGGCTGGGATGAAGAGTGGAGTAGGTGGTCTGTCCAGAAAAGCATCTGTTTGACACTCCACATCAACCTCTATTATGCGGTCACCAAGCTCTTCCAGATACAACTCTATGAAGCAATAGTATGATGAATACTGTATGTAGGTTCTGTTTTGCACAAAAAGCCAAGGTGGCAAACTAATTGTTAACAGAGGTAAATTATCATATCAAAATAATGTACAATAAAATGATTACTACAAAGTTAAAGACTCAATGTAATATTTACACCCATTTTTCTGTGTAGGAACTACCATTATCATATTGTCCATAGTGTCTGATATATTTAATGGGATATGATTCATAAACTGATATTTCATTTGTCAGATTTCAGAAGTTGATGAGGTGATTTTGATAAAGTGTAGACTATCAGGTTTTAGCTCACTTTGTGAAATACTGTTCCAGGTGGAGTTAATTCTGATAAAGCAAGTTAAAAGAGAGGCCACAGATAGCTTTCTACTAACAGCTATGTTTAAAATGTGTGTGTGTTTTAATTCTCCATGGTATGTTCATTCTGAGAGGCACTGGCTAAGTGGATGAGACTAGGTCTGCTGTATTGAGACCTGAGTTCTCCTTCTAGCTTTTCAGAAATAACCTTCAGATAAATGAGAATCTGAGCAGTTTCACATCTGTAAAATGTGTGTGTGGCAGGGAAGGGCGGAGATACAAGACCTTGCTCAGTAATAAGGGCTGGGAAGTGTACAAGGTTATTAACACTATTCAGTGGATAAAGTAAGAGATTAGAACTAATAGTGTCACGGCTTTCAGATCAGGGCACTTTCCCGTGGGTCAAAAGGAATTTAAATGGGGGAAAAGCCATTTCTGCTGCAATTGGGAAACAGGAGGGCAGGATGCTCACTTGAGCCTGGGAGCATGTTCACTGCAGCTGGAAAATTCAGAAAATTAAGAAAAAGTGTCCTGTGAGCATGTGCAAATGGCATTTTTCCCAAAGTGTACAGCTAAGCCAAATCTGAACAGATTTTCAGAGGCAGCGAAAGGCACTGCACTGACCTGAAAGCTATTCTCTTGCCAAATTTTAAGTTCCTGCTCCAAACCACTGAGGACTAAAAAAAGATGTTGTTTTTCTTTATGTATTTTCCTAACAGTAACCTTATTTTTGGAAATGGCTCCACAATTTTTGCCCAAACTTTCAAAAAAAAAAAAATTCTCCCTGAGCCAGATACCAAACATGGAAAATGTCAGCCTGAATGGATAAATTTGTTAAAGTTGTAAACAATTGAAAACAGGATGTTATAATCGGAAGGGACGGACAATCTTAACTACAGAGTTTACTATCAGCTCCTCCTACAATACTAATAACAAAGTGAATTAAACTAAGTATGTTAATATCGATCAATGAAAAGTTTTTTGTTTTTAATATTAGATCAAGATTTTTTTCAACATTTTACCTGTCTGCACATCAACATGCTTTCTCCCCTCTACAGGCTCTGGAGTTCTTGAGTGAAGCTGCTCTTTTGCTCGTTTTCTGGCAAGTGCTTTCCTGTGAGCCTCTCGCTGTCTCTGGATCTCAAGAGGGTCAGGCTGAGCAGTCTGAGGTTTGATACAAAAAGTTTCTTAGTTTTGCAGGGAAAAATTCCAGCACAAATTGTACAAAAAGTTACTACTAAATTTCTAAATAAGTGATTTTTAAAAATTTCTACAAATCAAATAATATAGATCAGCTGTAAGATATGGCCCCTGCAAAGACTTCCACAGCTTCTTAACTTTACATACTGTGAGTAGTCCCATGGACTTCAGTGCATAAAATTAAACGGGTGTGTAAATCTTTGCAGGATAGGGGGCTAAGGAAGTAGTGTGCTAGCTACACTAAATTGCTATTTGGAAATATCCAATAGCTTAAAGTGTGGTTCTATTTTGAAAAATAAGCTGTGTAAAAATGGCATGAGTTTACTGACAGACCTGCTCTCTGAAATTTTTCAATCATGCCTGCCAGCTTACTTTACTGTCTAAAGCAAGTCTTTACTCTAGTTAGCAGAGCATAGCCTAGACAGCTATGAGGGTGAAAAGGATTCTGTTCTAGGTTGCATATTGTCAACAGAATTGTTTACTAACTTCTGATTTCCGAATCTTTATTGTTGGTGAAGGGTGAGCCAGAAGGTACCCATGATTTTTAGATTCAATATTGCATTTGCAGAATTGTCAGTTAGGAAATCATTTTTTAAACTTTATAAACAAAGCAAATTTGATATGTAATCAGAAAGAGATAATAACCATGGAACCATTTTCACAAAGTCACTTTTGAGTACAGTGGTCCTTTAAATCCAAAAGTTGATCTACTCTTAAAAGTGATCTGTTGGAGAACATTCTCTGGAAACTAAATATCTCTAAAATATTAATCAGAAATATCACAAGACCTTGAATGCCTCTGCTTCAAATAGGCATTGCTTGTGAACACTAGGCCCTGTAGGCATGCGACAATTCTCTATAAAGGGCTAGAACATTTCCACCTAAACCAAATGGAACCAGATTGCTTGTACTTAAAATTAAAAAGGTCATAGAGCAGTTTTTAAACTAAGGGCTGGGGGAAAGCCGACAGGTGCGGAGGAACATGTGGCTCAGACAGAGACATCCCTTAGGGGAGGATCTATTAATGGAGATTCTCTATGTCCTAGTAAGGAGGAGAGGATGGAAGATGATAAAATATGGGTAGGATCTAATGAGAAACAGTCAACTGAAAGAGAGACCCATTCAATCACATCACGTAATGGCAGACAGCTAAAAAGTGACAAGTTTTTAAAGTGCTTATATACAAATGCTAGAAATGGGCGAATTAGAGTGCCTCATATTAAATGAGGATATTGATTTAATAGGCATCACAGAAACTTGGTGGAATGAGGATAATCAATGGGACACAATAATACCAGGGTACAAAATATATCAGAAGGACAGAACAGGTCATGCTGGTGGGGGAGTTGCACTATATGTGAAAGAAAGCATAGAATCAAATGAAGTAAAAATCTTAAATGAACCAAACTGTACCATAGAATTTCTAGGGATAGTAATGCCGTGCTTGAATAATAAGAATATAGCAGTAGGGATACACTACTGACCACCTGACCAGGATAGTGGTAGTGATGCGAAATGCTCAGAGAGATTAGAGAGGCTATAAAAATAAAAAACTCAATAATAATGGGGGATTTCAACTATCCCCATATTGACTGGGTACATGTCAAATCAGGATGGGATGCAGAGATAAAGTTTCTTGACACCTTAAATGACTGCTTCTTGGAGCAGCTAGTCCCGGAATCCACACGAGTAGAGGCAATTCTTGATTTAGTTCTAAGTGGAGCACAGGATCTGGTCCAACATGTGAATATAGCTGGATCACTTGGTAATAGTGCCCATAATATAATTAAATGTAACATCCCTGTGGCAGGAAAAACACAACAGCAGCCCAACATGGTAGCATTTAATTTCAGAAAGGGGGACTACACAAAAATGAGGAAGTTAGTTAAACGGAAATTAAAAGATACAGTGCCAAAAGTGAAATCCCTGCAAGCTGTATGGAAACTTTTTAAAGACACCATAATAGAGGCTCAACTTAAATGTATACCCAAATTAAAAAACATAGTAAGAGAACCAAAAAATTGCCACCCTGGCTACACAACAAAGTAAAAGAAGCAGTGAGGGGCAAAGAGGCATAATTTAAAAAGTGGAAGTTAAATCCTAGTGAGGAAAACAGAAAGAAGCATAAACTCTGGTAAGTGAAGTGTAAAAATATAATTAGTAAGGCCAAAAAAGAATTTGAAGAACAGCTAGACAAAGACTCAAAAAGTAATCGCAAAAAAAAAAAATAATTTTTTTTTAAGTACATCAGAAGCAGGAAGCCTGCAAAACAACCAGTGGGGCCACTAGATGATCAAGATGCTAAAGGAGCACTCAAGAACGATAAGGCCGTTGTGGAGAAACTAAATGAATTTTTTGCATCAGTCTTCATGACTGAAGGTGTGAGGGAGATTCCCAAACCTGAGCCACTCTTTTTAGGTGACAAATCTGAGGAACTGTCCCAAAGTGGTCATTTTAACATGTTGATAGTGTCACTGTTTATCCCGATTTCTATGGTAATGGCACCACTTCACAGCTCCACATCATATCTCATCTTAACATTGACATAAGCTTTCAAATGATGTATGATGTGCATGTGTGAGGAGAGGATGTACTAAGTGTCTGCTGCTCACTTACTGGAATAATCCTGCATCTACAGGATAAGTGAGCACAAGTTAACTTAGAAACAAATATTCCCAGAGTGGTGCTAATATCACTGAGATGCTGATGAACAAACCAGGAAGTAAATAAAGTTGTGCTGGCTTATACTCAATAGCATATACACAAAAAGGAAATGAAAAAGGAGAAAACTTCTTAGTCTAAAGTTTTCCCAACACTGTTAAAAAAAATCTGAAGAGTGGAAGTTCACATGAAAATATATTACAGCATTCCTAGAAACTAAAACTGAAAAAACCCACATATTAATCCAAGTGGAGAATCCATGATTGTGCTTTATGTAAAATTAAAGTACAAATGGGTAAAAATTATTATTCTATAATAGTTCTATTAACTCTTAGTTTTTCACAAAGTTATAATAAGATTTATGTAAACAGAACCTACCCAAGGTAATGCATGAAGTGCATAAGTGTTTCCTCGTACCACTCTCCTATCATACATGAGGTTCGCATAGCGAACAGGTTCTTCCTCTCTGTAGTACATCACAGCATAAAGAAACAAAATCAACAGAGCTGGTTATGGATAGTGTCACATTGTTTTCCCCATCGGACCGTATGAACTGGAACCATAAACCCACTGAACATTAAATCCCACCAAATGAGGGTAGACCCACCCCCACCATCGTATCCACTCACTATACTCCGCATACTGAACATAGCCGTTGTGTGGATAACTTACCCCATATCTCAATGTCTGTACGCTGACCGGTTAAACTTTTACCCCTAGTCAGGGAGATTGCAGATTATTATGTAATCCTTACTCCACCAGCTCCTAAATCGAATTTTACACCCCTTGATAATCTGTACCTTATCCCCTGACAACCAGAAACTTCTATGCTTGAACTCTGTACTGTTTCTTATTTCAACATTATCTTAATAAAATTATTATCTCTGATGAGTGAGACCCAGCTGGGTGTCAATAAAGGCCTAAAGAACAAACCACACCAACAACAGGGATGCTACTTAAAGAAATTAGCCCCTGTATCCCCCTTCTTGTACATGCCCATCTCAGCTATTCACTAGGCAGGCGGCCTCTCACACTGCAGAGCTGATGCACCCTAGTCCCACGGTCCTGGCACCTCCCCAGGCCAGGCTTAGTGACAGGATGTGCCTTGGGCAGGAAGGGACAGGGTGCGGTGTGAGGGCGGGGATGCGGGGGGGCAGGGAGTACTGGGGGGGTTGGGGTATGCTGGGGGTAAGAGGGCAGGCAGGGGTTGTCAGGAGGTGCTGGGGGACTGGACAGGGGCACTGAGAGACAGGATGGGACAGGCTGAGGGGACCAGGGGTGCTGGGGCAGGGGACACTGTGGGACAGGGGGATGCTGGAGGATGGGGCAGGGGGGTGGGCAGGGGGGCGCTGGGGGATAGGATGGAGGATTCTGTGGGGACAAGTGACAGGGGGACGCTGGGGCATGGGATGGGGGCATTGGGGGACAGGATGAGGGGGCCGGGGGTGCTGAGCCAGGGGCCGCTGGGGGACGGGACGGGGACAGGGGGTGCTTCGGGGCATAGGGCGGGACCGGGGGACGGGAGGCAGGGGGCCCAGGGGGAGGAGGAGCTGGGGGATGGGACGGGAGGAGGGGCAGGGGGCACGGACGGGACGGGATGGGGGGACGAGGGGCAGGGGGCGCTGGGGGATGGGTCGGGACGAGGGGCAGGGGGCGCGAGGGGACGGGATGGGGCGGGACGAGGGGGGGCTGGGTCGGGAGGAGGAGCATGGACGGGATGGGGGGACGAGGGGCAGGGGGCGCGGGGGAGGGACGGGGCTCCCGGGGCGCGGTCGGAGCCGGGCTGGCCAGTGCGGGCTGTAGCGGGGCTGCGGGCCGGACTCACTGCTCGCTGTGTCCCGGGGCGCCCCGGTATCTCCGCCGGGCGGGCAGGGTCCGGGGGCGGCTGCAGTAGCTGTAGGTGCCGCTGGCTGCTGCCGCCACCGCCTCCTGGGTGCGCGCGGGGAGCATGGAGGCCGTGGCCATGGCCGCTGCCGGGGCGCGGGGCTCAGCCCAGCCGCCTCAGGGCCCCCGGAACAATCCGCGCTCTGTTGTTGCCCAGCGACGCGGCGTTCGCTCCTTGACAACGGTCTCCAGGATAAACTGCGACTCGGCCGGACCGGGGCACTTCCGGTTCGGGAGGCAAGCCCAGCGTGGCGCACATGCGCACTCCGCCCGTCACGCTGCACGGGGCAGCTGATGGGGGCGGGTGGGTCGCGTGTCCCTGCTGTTGCTGCTCTTTCAACTGCCCGCGCGCAGCTCTGTCTGTCCGGCTCCTTACACGTGGGGCACGCGGGCGGGTGTGCGAGGGAGAGAGATGCAGCCTGTCCCCACGATACCAGGATTATGAGTCAGGGCCTTTAAAAATCACAAAATAGGCTCAAATATTAGATTTAACAAAGAATAAATTGTTGGTGCTTTTCGTACGTATGCTGATTTTTTCCCCATCTTTAGGGGTTTCAAGCTTTTCTCAGGACGGCTAGAAACGTACATAAAAAAATAAAAGCTGAGGCTCATATAAACACCTAAATCCAGGAGCTGGGCATTAAGAAAAATATTTGTCTGATTCTCCAGTGTCTACTCCTCTGTCTGCACCTCAGGCTAATGATCCTGTCTGTGCTTCATCACTTACACAGAAACCCATTTGGTATGAGGAAGGCCTTCTTGGGTTGCCACAAAAACATGTTTTCTTGGAGCTAGTAGAAGTAGGTTTGTCCTTGTCAAGGTTCCTTCCCCTCTCTGAACTCTAGGGTAAAGATGTGGGGACCTGCATGAAAACCTCCTAAGCTGACTTTTACCAGCTTAGGTTAAAACTTCCCCAAGGTACAAACTATTTTACCCTTTGCCCTTGGACTTCGACTGCCACCACCAAACATTTATCTGGATTTATTTTTATTAGGAAAGCGTCGTTTGGAAACGTCTTTCCCCCCCAAAATCCTCCCAACCCTTGCACCCCACTTCCTGGGGAAGGTTTGATAAAAATCCTCACCAATTTGCATAGGTGACCACAGACCCAAACCCTTGGAACTTAAGAACAATGAAAAAGCATTCAGTTTTCTTACAAGAAGACTTTTAATAGAAGTAAAAAAGAATCACCCCTGTAAAATCAGGATGGTAAATACCTTACAGGGTAATTAGATTCAAAACACAGAGAATCCCTCTAGGTAAAACCTTAAGTTACAAAAAAGACACACAGACAGGAATATTGATTCTATTCAGCACAGCTATTTTCTCAGCCATTTAAAGAAATCATAATCTAACACATACCTAGCTAGATTACTTACTAAGTTCTAAGACTCCATTCCTGTTCTGTCCCCGGCAAAAGCATCACACAGACAGACCCAGACCCTTTGTTTTTCTCCCTCCTCCCAGCTTTTGAAAGTATCTTGTCTCCTCATTGGTCATTTTGGTCAGGTGCCAGTGAGGTTACCTTTAGCTTCTTAACCCTTTACAGGTGAAAGGATTTTTCCTCTGGCCAGGAGGGATTTTAAAGGTGATTACCCTTCCCTTTATGTTTATGACACACCCCCCCAAATCACAGCTAGGGTGAAACGCTGGCT
Source organism: Lepidochelys olivacea (assembly GCF_965140295.1). Classification (NCBI taxonomy): domain Eukaryota; kingdom Metazoa; phylum Chordata; order Testudines; family Cheloniidae; genus Lepidochelys; species Lepidochelys olivacea. The sequence goes on from NC_140413.1 coordinate 121,170,964, forward strand.
GGGATTTCTTCCTGGAACGCTAGGAAAAACAGAGTTAACAAGACACATGCACCTCTAAATATACTACCAAGTACATAAAGACTAACAATATTTTCCACATCTCAAGGACGATTTTAACCAGTTGATTCTGGGAAACTTTCATGGGAGAGTGCATCAGCCACTTTGTTAGAAGCTCCTGAGATGTGTTGGATGTCGAAATCAAAATCTTGGAGAGCTAAACTCCACCAAATAAGTTTTTTGTTATTTCCCGTGGCAGTATGAAGCCACCGTAGCGCAGCATGGTCGGTTTGCAGGTGGAAACGCCGTCCCCAAACATATGGGCATAGCTTTTCCAGAGCGTAGACAATGCCGTAACATTCTTTTTCACTGACTGGCCAGTTGCTTTCCCTCTCAGACAGTTTTTTGCTGAGAAACACTACAGGGTGGAATTCTTGATCCGGTCCTTTCTGCATTAAAACTCCTCCCACACCACGCTCGGATGCATCTGTGGTTACTAGGAACGGTTTGTCAAAGTCTGGGGCCCTTAGTACAGGGTCAGACATGAGTGTTTCTTTAAGCTGGTTAAAGGCCTTCTGACACTCTTCGGTCCACTGAACGGCATTTGGCATTTCTTTTGGTTAGGTCTGTCAGTGGGGCGGCGATTTGGCTGTATTGCGGTACAAATCGCCTGTAATAACCGGCCACGCCTAAGAAGGATTGAACCTGTTTCTTTGACCTTGGGACAGGCCACTTTTGGATAGCATCCACTTTGGCCTGTAGGCGGTTGATAGTTCCTTGACCCACCTGGTGTCCAAGGTAAGTCACTCTGTTTAGGCCTATTTGACACTTCTTAGTCTTAACAGTTAGTCCTGCCTCCCTTATGCGCACAAAGACTTTTTGTAGATGTTCCAGGTGTTATGCCCAGGAATCCGAAAATATGGCCACATTGTCAAGGTAGGTAACTGCATATTCTCCTAATCCCGCTAGGAGACCATCTACAGGTCTTTGGAAGATGGCAAGTGCATTTCGCAGCCTGAAAGGGAGTACATTAAATTCATACAGTCTGACATGTGTGGTGAAGGCTGACCTTTTCTTGGCGGATTCATCTAGCGGTACCTGCCAGTACCCCTTGGTTAAGTCCAAGGTAGAGATGAACTGGGCCTGTCCCAGTTTCTCTAATAGTTCATCTGTGAGTGCCATTGGACAGTTGTCTGGGCAAGTTACAGCATTTAGCTTATGGTAGTCCACGCAAAAACATATCTCCCCATCTGGTTTGGGAACTAGAACCACTGGAGATGCCCATGCACTGCCAGAGGGGCGGATTACACCCATCTGTAACATATCCTGGATCTCCCGTTCTATAGCAGTTTTAGCTTGAGGAGACACCCGGTAAGGTCGGACTTTAATTGGGTGAGCATGATCTGTGTCAATGGAGTGGTATGCCCGTTCAGTCAGTCCTGGGGTGGCTGAGAACGTCAGCGCAAAAGTCCTCTTTCTACAACAAACCTGGATCGATTAGAAGAGCTGAGTGGTGGTGGGTTGCTCCGTGCCACCGTCCAAGCTCTCTGGAGGCTTTCATCTGCTTTCTTTTCGGTCTGGAACTGTTCCCTTGATGCTGGAGACATCAGTTCCTCATTGGATTGTGGACCTATGCTTGGTCCCTCTGGAAGCGATGTAGGGGATGGGGCTGTTTCCGTTAACTGTGAACCGCTCTCTGCTGGGACACTATGTTGGGGTTTAGGCTCCGGCTGAGCCTCTTGTGTAGGATTATGGGCTGCTGTCGGTTCAGGTTCGGTGGCGCCCTCTGGTGTTGGGGTTGCAAGTACTGGATTCCGTGCCGGCAATGGGTCTGGTGCTGGTTGTTCCGCCGGTTCCGGTCCTGGGACTGGTTCTGTCTGGGTCTCTGGGACTGGATCCACTACTGCTGTTGCAGACATTGGCCTGGGGTCCGGGTCCATCACCTCTGACCAGGTCCTGGTAGAAGTTTCCAGAACAGCGCTAGGCGTGACTGTTGGTTTAGTCTGGCTGCGGGTGACCATTCCCACCCTCTTGGCCCGCTTCACATGATTGGCCAAGTCTTCCCCCAACAGCATGGGGATGGGATAATCATCATAGACTGCAAAAGTCCACATTCCTGACCAGCCCTTGTACTGGACAGGCAACTTGGTTGTCGGCAAATTGAAAGAGTTGGACTTGAAGGGTTGAATCGTCACTTGGATCTCTGGGTTGATTAAATTGGGGTCCACTAAGGAAGCATGGATAGCTGACACTTGTGCTCCGATGTCCCTCCACGCGGTGACCTTCTTCCCGCCCACACGCACAGTTTCCCTCCGCTCCAAGGGTATCTGAGAGGTATCTGGGCCTGCGGACCTCTGGTGTGATTCCAGTGCAATGAACTGTAATCTATTGGGGTTCTTGGGGCAGTTGGCCTTTACATGCCCCAGCTCGTTACATTTAAAACATCGTCCAGCTGACGGGTCACTGGGGCGAGGTGGGTTGCTGGAGAATGGTGTGGTGGGACGATAAGGTGTCTGGAGGGTTCTTTGGGGGGTAGGTGGGGCCTTGGGCAGCCCCCGGTAATAGGGTGTGGTCTGGGTTGTCCCTTCTGGTCTCTGCTCCAACTGCGACCAGTTTTCTTCTTCTCTGCCACCTCCACCCATCTGGCTCCAATCTCTCCTGCCTCGATTACAGTTCTGGGCTTCCCATCTAGGATGTATCTTTCTATTTCCTCAGGAGCACCCTCTAAGAATTGTTCCATTTGCATTAGGAAGGGCAAATCTATTGGAGATTCAACACTTGCTCCTGATATCCAGGCATCCCAATGTTTCACAACGTGGTAGACATGTCGGGTAAATGACATGTCTGGTTTCCACCTTAGGGTTCTGAACCTCCGACGAGAATGCTTGGGTGTTAGCCCCATTCTGACTCTCGCCTTGGTTTTAAACAGTTCATACTTGTTCATGTGGTCCTTAGGCATTTCAGCCGCCACCTCAGCTAAGGGTCCACTGAGCTGTGGCCTCAGCTCTACCATGTATTGGTCTGTAGAGATGCCGTACCCAAGGCAGGCCCTTCCGAAGTTTTCTAAGAAGGCCTCAGTATCATCGACTGCCTTGTAGGTGGGGAACTTTCTGGGATGGGAAGTGGTACCTGGAGAAGGATTGCTACGGTTTGTTGGTATATTCTGCTGAGCCTTTACCTTCTCCATCTCCAAGTTATGCTTCCTCTCTTTTTCCTTCTCCTCCTCCACATGCTTCCTCTCTTTTTCCTTCTCCTCCAGTTCTTCGGCCCTTGCCTCCATTTCTTTGTCCCTTGCTTCCATAGCTCTCCTGTGAGCAGCCGCTTGGTGTTGTTCTGCCTCTTTCACTGCCTCCCTTACTTTGTCCTTTGCCTCCATTGCTCTCCTGTGAGCAGCTTCTGGGGCTTTTTCGGCTTGTTTCATTAACTACAATCAAAACAAGTTTTGTGCCAAAATCAAATATATTTTTTCTGTTATAGCAAAGCACAAAAATGTGCACAAAAGTGGAAGCTGGATAAGAGTCCCCTTGAAAAATTTGTTTCTGTAATACTGCATTTCTTCTGAGGAGTTATGGTGTCCTTGACATAAGCAATAAGATGAAACCTTGAGTGGCTTGTTCATATTGCTAGATGCCCACTGGCCTAAATATGCATATCTGAAGTACTGGTAGATCGTCTAATATGCAATAGAAACCACACTAATCCATATAATTTGCACACAAAAATTGCAATCTTCCACCCTTTCTCATCACATGTTTAAGGGCTCTTATTATTATAGCTTCACTACTACATTTACAAAATATATAGTATATTGTGAAGTATGATCATAAATTGAACTGAACAATTGTCAAAATAACAAAATATGTGTTGTGATGCATTATCTTTGTTTTTTTAAATGTTTGTTCGCTTATGCTCAGAATTCAGTAAATCATGATGGGTTTTGCAAATTAATGAAGTTGTACAGTAAAATAGATCTCCTTGTCACATTCTTTTCTTCCACTCCCTATTTCTGTAGGTCAGTAGTTCTCAAAATTTTGTACTGGTGATCCCTTTCACATAGGAAGTCTCTGAGTGTGACCCCCTCCTTATAAATTAAAAACACTTTTTAATATATTTAACACCATTTTAAATGCTGGAGGCAAAGTGGGGATTGGGGTGGAGACTGACAGCTTGTGACCCCCAATGCAATCCCCTCGCAATCCCCTAAGGGGTCCTGACCCCCAGTTTCAGAACCCCTGCTGTAGGTCAAACCCACTTACGTCTACACTGCAATTACAAACCTGGTGGAGGCCCGTGTCAGCTGACTCAGGTTCCAGGGCCATGGGCTAAGAGACTGTTTAACTGTGGTCCTGTTGGGGCTCGGGCTGCAGACAAAGCTCTGGGACCCTCCCACCTTCCAGGGGCCTCAGAGCCTGGGTCAATTGACTGGCTTGCTGGGCTAAAAATAACAGTGTGTGCCCCCATGCTGGATCATAGATCCTGGTCTCCAGCTTGAGCCTGAACATCTACACTGCAATTTTATAGCCTGGCAGCACAAGCCCGTGAGCCTGAATCAGCTGACCTGGGTCAGCTGCAGCCATGTCATTGCAATGCAGACGTACCCTTAGTATCTGATCCGGTGAACATCAAGCTTGCTTTCAATAGGGTTATTCATGGCAGTAAAGTTAAGCACACGAGTAAGTGTTTAAAGGACTGGGAATTTACTGTGTATTTTAACAGCCTTGTCATACATACACTCACTTGTTTCTGGTCCCCTCATTAACTGACAGTTTTCTATTCATTCATACATCGACAATTTTTCTATATATCACAAAAGACGAATGACTTTTCATTTCATCATGTACTTTTATGAAGTAACTTTTTTCTTATGATATCAGCACTGGAACAATGCTAAGACGGAAAAGCCCAGTGTTTACATATCTGTTATAGACTTTCATATATTATCTAGCATTGTAGAATTTTCACAAGGACTTTTAAAAATAATAGGTCAACAACTCCCATATGTATATGTATGTTAGAAATTAATAGCTCTAATATATGTATATAATCTTACCAACTTTATTACAATCTTAAGAACATAATATTAATATTACTTTCTTCTAAAAGTGTTTCAAATATTTTTCCAATTGCTTTGATACTTTAGAATTAATACATTATTTCTTGTCTTTTATATTAGTTACAGAAGAAACACATATGTAATCCAAAAATGATCGGAAAACACATACAAGTAAAACATTCAAAGGAATTGAAAAATTGTCTGTTGTGACAGGGTCCAGCCAGATGGCTACAGGAGAGTAATAGATATATTAGCCCCAGGTTAAGTAGGTCCCTTTTCCCTGGGTAAGGTAACAGGGAAGGTTTCAGAACAATCAGGAACCTTCTGGAGACAATTAAGACAGACAGACTGATTAGAACACCTGCGGCCAATCAAGAAGCTGCTAGAATCAATTAAGGCAGGCTAATCAGAGCACCTGGGTTTTAAAAAGGAGCTCACTTCAGTTTGTGGTGTGTGTGTAAGGTGCCTCTGGGAGCAAGAGGCGCTAGGAGCTGAGAGTGAGAATGCAGACTGTTGGAGGACTGAGGAGTACAAGCATTATCGGACACCAGGAGGAAGGTCCTATGGTGAGGATAAAGAAGGTGTTGGGAGGAGGCCATGGGGAAGTAGCCCAGGGAGTTGTAGCTGTTGCACAGCTGTTCCAGGAGGCACTCTAGACAGCTGCATTCCACAGGGCCCTGGGCTGGAACTCAGAGTAGAAGGCGGGCCCGGGTTCCCCCAAACCTCCCAACTCCTGGTCAGACACAGGAGGAGTTGACCGGCGGTTAGGGACTATTTAGAAAAGCTGGACGTGCACAAGTCCATGGGGCCGGACGAGTTGCATCCGAGAGTGCTGAAGGAATTGGCGGCTGTGATTGCAGAGCCACTGGCCATTATCTTTGAAAACTCGTGGCGAACCGGGGAAGTCCCGGATGACTGGAAAAAGGCTAATGTAGTGCCAATCTTTAAAAAAGGGAAGAAGGAAGATCCTGGGAACTACAGGCCAGTCAGCCTCACCTCAGTCCCTGGAAAAATCATGGAGCAGGTCCTCAAAGAATCAATCCTGAAGCACTTGCATGAGAGGAAAGTGATCAGGAACAGCCAGCATGGATTCACCAAGGGAAGGTCATGCCTGACTAATCTAATCGCCTTTTATGATGAGATTACTGGTTCTGTGGATGAAGGGAAAGCAGTGGATGTATTGTTTCTTGACTTTAGCAAAGCTTTTGACACGGTCTCCCATAGTATTCTTGTCAGCAAGTTAAGGAAGTATGGGCTGGATGAATGCACTATAAGGTGGGTAGAAAGCTGGCTAAATTGTCGGGCTCAACGGGTAGTGATCAATGGCTCCATGTCTAGTTGGCAGCCGGTATCAAGTGGAGTGCCCCAGGGGTCGGTCCTGGGGCTGGTTTTATTCAATATCTTCATAAATGATCTGGAGGATGGTGTGGATTGCACTCTCAGCAAATTTGCGGATGATACTAAACTGGGAGGAGTGGTAGATACGCTGGAGGGGAGGGATAGGATACAGAAGGACCTAGACAAATTGGAGGATTGGGCCAAAAGGAATCTGATGAGGTTCAATAAGGATAAGTGCAGGGTCCTGCACTTAGGACGGAAGAACCCAATGCACAGCTACAGACTAGGGACCGAATGGCTAGGCAGCAGTTCTGCAGAAAAGGACCTAGGGGTGACAGTGGACGAGAAGCTGGATATGAGTCAGCAGTGTGCCCTTGTTGCCAAGAAGGCCAATGGCATTTTGGGATGTATAAGTAGGGGCATAGCGAGCAGATCGAGGGACGTGATCGTTCCCCTCTATTCGACATTGGTGAGGCCTCATCTGGAGTACTGTGTCCAGTTTTGGGCCCCACACTTCAAGAAGGATGTGGATAAATTGGAGAGAGTCCAGCGAAGGGCAACAAAAATGATTAGGGGACTGGAACACATGAGTTATGAGGAGAGGCTGAGGGAGCTGGGATTGTTTAGCCTGCAGAAGAGAAGAATGAGGGGGGATTTGATAGCTGCTTTCAACTACCTGAAAGGGGGTTCCAAAGAGGATGGCTCTAGACTGTTCTCAATGGTAGCAGATGACAGAACGAGGAGTAATGGTCTCAAGTTGCAGTGGGGGAGGTTTAGATTGGATATTAGGAAAAACTTTTTCACTAAGAGGGTGGTGAAACACTGGAATGCGTTACCTAGGGAGGTGGTAGAATCTCCTTCCTTAGAGGTTTTTAAGGTCAGGCTTGACAAAGCCCTGGCTGGGATGATTTAACTGGGAATTGGTCCTGCTTTGAGCAGGGGGTTGGACTAGATGACCTTCTGGGGTCCCTTCCAACCCTGATATTCTATGATTCTATGATTCTATGATTCTATGACCTGGATTGTGGATTCATGAAAACGGCCAAACTGAGGGCTGCCGTGAAGCTCCAAGGTGAGCAAATCCGCCAATTAGCACAATACCCACCAAAGTAGAGGAGGAACTTTGTCACACTGTATACAAATAAAATTATGATTATTAAAATCTAACCAGAAAATAGAGGAGCAGGATCTGTTCATACATGATTCTCCTTGCTAGAATGAGTTAGCTTATTTGAACTTTAGGAAAGTTCAGGCCCAGATTCAGATTCATTGCTTGGCTCCATCTCTGCCAAATTTATGAGACCACTTCCAAATCAAATTCACTAACAACATAATATAATATAGAAGCTAACATTAAAGGATTGATTTTGGTACTTAACAATCTGATTTGTGAGCAAATTCAGACAGTTGCACATATAAATATTAACACAAACTCCTGAAATCAATCCACTAGATCCAGCTGCCTCTCCAAATGATGGATGAATGAAGAAACATATGATTCCATTCAGTGCGAATAAGTGGTAATTTTTATATGTTTAATTTATTTATTTTATTAGTCATGTTGAAATATTAAGTAGAAGCTACACTTCTAGTTATGCTTTTGGTTCAAACTCCTGGGCCAGTTGGCTGCTTAGATTTTTTTGAGAAATAATCTTTTTAGTGGATATACTTATACTTACAATACTGTATCTTGTGTGGTTTTTTTTTAGAAAACTTCTATGGAGCAGAATAAATACTGTTTTAGAAGCACCAGTATCAGCAGCATGTTCTCAGACAAGTCTCAAGAATATCTTAACGGATGTAAAAAGATACTTTCACCACAAGGTGTCACTGTAATTCTTTTGTCTTATTTTACAGGCAAATCCCTTACCTTGAAGGTCTCAAGGAGCTCAATCTGTTTAATGTATCAAAAAGAAGACAGAAAGGTGACTTGATTACAGTATATGTGTACTTTCTTGTGGAGAAAATACTGAGAGGGCTCTCTAATCCAGGAGAGAAAGGCATAAAAAGAACCAGTGTCTGGAAGCTGTAGCCAGAGAAATTCATTTTAGAAATTAGGCACAAATGTTTAACGGTGAGGTTAGTTAAGCACTGGAACAAACTACCAAGGGAAATGGTGGATTCTCCATCTGTTGATGTCTCACATCAAGACTAGGTGCCTTTCTGGAAGCTATGCTTTAGCCAAACAGAAATTACTGGGCTCAATACAGGGGTAACTTGGTGTAATTTAATTGCCTATGTTATACATGAGATCAGACTTTTGGCCTTAAAACTCCATGACTCTATGAAAAAGCTTACCTGACTCTTCCTATTATAAGATCCTAGTTTAAATTGCTTATAATTTTGCCAAACTTTAACCATTCAGACTAAAAATTTCCATGACCGGTGTCTTCCCCAGGCTGAAGTTGTTTGGAAGGTTTCAGCAAAAACGGTTCATCCATTTCAGAGAACAGAATTGGGAAAATAAGTTGTTTTGCCCATATTAATGAATTGGTTGTAAGAATTTTTTGGAGAAACAGTGCAGCATTGCCAGTTCTCATGATTTCATCACCAATAATGTGTTTTTGGACCCTACTTGAGCCAGTCTCTCAATGATGCCAGAAGTTCCAGCCTCCACATGAGTTCCAACCCCTCCCTGGGGAAAAACTCCCTCTGATTGGCTGCCTCCCCCACTTCCCAGCCTCCTGGGGAAAAGCAGCTAAACTGGGCTGCTACAAGAGGTGGGCAGAGCTCCCCCTTAGAAGCCCAGAGGAGATTTTTGGGAGGGGAGGAGTCAAAGGGGACAGTTACCATTCTCACAGGAGAAGTGTGGGAGCAGAAATAGCTCCTTAGGCTGGCTCTGCTCCATCCTCTCCCTCTCCTCCCGTGAACAATGGGTCAGTCTGTTCATCCTTCCCATCTCCATTCCCGCAACAACAGACTTGGGGTGGTGGTAGTGAAGAAACCTTGCAGCTGCAGAGGGAGTGGAGGTGCTTCAAGGGGCAGATTGAGTGCATAATAAATTGATGGGCTGAGGGATGGACAGATAGAGGACTGGGAGTGCATAATTATTTCTGGGCTGGTGGAGCTGTGATAAATGAAACTGGGGGGAGCTCCCGTTTATGGACACTCAGCCAGCTAGTAGCTATAAAATCCCTCTTAGTAGCTGTTCTCTACTTGCTCTACCTGTAAAACATTAAAAAGTCTCATTGCTATGCATAGGTAAAAGGAAGTGAGTGGGCACCTGGCCAAAAGAGCCAATGGGAAGGCTAGAATTTTTAAAAATCGAAACGAGACTCCCCTTTTGTCTGTCAGTTGTTGTTCTCGGGGAGAGGCAGACAGGGAGCAGTTATGCTGTGAGAAGCTTGGACCAGGTATGAAAAATCATATGTATCATACCTAGAAACTACTCATCTAAAACTCTAGATATATAAGTAGATCAGGACATGTCTAGGAAGACATGATTAGATTTATCCCTCTTATTTCTTTATGGCTTGTGGATTCCCCTGTGCTAACCCCAGGTGCTTTTGTTTTGCTCGTAACCTTTTAGATGGACCTCAAGAGAGCTATTCTTGATGCTTAATCCTTGTAGTTTTTTTTTTAATCTAGCAAAAGCCTAAATTCCCAGATGTATTTTCTTCTTTTTTTAAATTAATAAAATTTACCTTTTTAAAAAACAGAATTGGATTTTTGTGTCCTAAGAGGTTTGTGCACATATTGTTTAATTAGCTGGTAGCAACAGCTGATTTCCTTTTTTCTTTCTTTCTCAGCTCTACCCTGGAGGGAGTGGTGGTGGTGAAAGGGCTTGAGGGTAGCCCACAGGAAGGAATTACCAAGTGCACCTTCCTGGGTTCTCAAAGGGGTTTTGCACTTGGGTGGTGGCAGCATCTACCAATCCAAGGTCAGAGAAAAGCTGTAACCGTGGGAGTTTAATACAAGCCCGGAGTGGCAAGTATTAATTTTTAGAGTCCTTGTGAGCCTCCACCTTCTGCACTCGAAGTGCCAGAGTGGGGAATCAGCCTTGACAGGGGCACAGAATTAATTAATTAAAATTTTGGGATTTGGGAAGAAGCTGGAAGCTCATCAACCAGCCTGCGAGAGCTCCAGTTGCAACAGCCAGATCACTGTACTCTTAATCTGAGAGAGTTGACTACTAGGGTTGCCAATTTTGAAATACAGTAGAACCTCAGAGGTATGGACACCTCGGGAATGGAGATTGCCCATAACTCTGAAATGTTCGTAACTCTGAGCAAAGTGCAGTTCGGGCTCCAGATCCACCAGCTGACACTCCAGGCCAGGCTTCAGCAACAGCTAAGCTCCCTCCTCAGCCCCAGCATGAATTTGCAAGCTTGTCTCCCTCTGGGCAGGGGTTTGTGTGTCCCTTTCCCTTTCATGTGGTGTCTGGTTGACCAGTCAGTCCATAACTCTGGTGTTCGTATCTTCGAGGTTCTACTGTATTTAAAAAACATACACTCCAACAGGAGTACCAGAACCTCCCCCACCCCACCTCTTCCCTCTTGAGCTACCCCTCTTCCTTGAAGCCCCACCCTTGCCTTGCCTCTTCCCCCAAGGCCCTTCCCCTGGCCCACCCTTTCCCTGGGCCCCACCCCTGCCCCACCCCTTTCCCCATTCACTCCTCTTCCCCCGTCTCTCTGTTGCTTGCTGCTTTTCCCCTCTCCTTCCCTTCCCCTCTGCCCAGGTCGGGAGGGACTCATGTGGAGCCGGGGCTGGGAGCTGCAGCCACCTGATGCAGGTAGGAGGCAGCCCTGGTGGAGTAGGGGCTGGCATGGCACGGGTGATGACCTGGTGCCTCCCTGCCTCCTATGCCCAGAGTAACCAGACTTTGAGTGTCTGGTTAGTAGATCTGATTGGATACTGTAACTGTCACACAGAGTTATGAGCCTTTTTAAAATAATCACAGTTTGTATATCCTCAGTAGAGACTTGTCAGGGTTTGGCCACTGAATTCTCCAAAGATTCTGTCTGTACTGAGCATGCACCAGCCCCTCTTCTCTCCTGTGTCATCAGACTGTGCATGCACCATCTCTCCAGAGCAGCTGAGCATGCTCTCTCCTGGAGCTGTAGTAGCTTAGCAGGACTTTTACCCCACTGTGGTTCCTGGCACCTGAACTAAGCAAGGAGACTGTTTTTCTTATGCTTTCAATGACCCATTTGCTGGTACCCAGGCAGTGAAAGGAAATAAGAAACAGCATGATCTAGAATGCAGAAGAGTGAGGAATGGTGTGTGTGTGTTTCAGAAAATAGTGGGGGAAAAAAGAGTAGGGCATTGCTTAGTGCTAGGTCTCAGTTTGGTCCCTGATCCTTAAAGTGCAAATGACACTGAATCTCCCTGTCCACCCTCTTCTCAACCCTGACAAGAAGGACATTTTCATTTCCCCACTGAAACACTCTCAGTTTTCTTCTGCCATTAAGGAAGCCTCAAATTTGTATTCCAGCTACCTTTTCCCCTTCCTTTCAATTCCACTGCATCTATAGTTACTCCTGGGGGAATTGTGCACCACTGCACATGCTCAGAATTCATTTTCCCTTCAGATTTCTTTGCTTCCCCACAGAAAAATGATTTTCTGACAGGGAAGCTGCAAGAGCAGTCATGCACCACTCCCTAGCAGTGCAGGTACATCAGACAACTGGAGCAGCCGATGGAGAGGTAAATCACCATGCTGCTGGGGACACCCAAGCTAGTGGCTCCTACCCTGAGCCGGGATCAGCTGCTAGTCCCAGCTGGGCTGGAGGCAGGAGAGGATGGGACTTCCTCTTCCCCTGCAAGGAGTGCCTGGGGCTGTGTCAGATCCACCCTCAGAAACCTCCTCCAGCTGCAGGAAGCTCAGCATCCTCCCCTGCTTCCTGCCCCCATTGCTCCTCAGCTGTGAGTGGGAGGGAGGATCATTGTATGGGGAGCTGCTCCCCCATCTGCCCAACCCTGGTGCATCCTGACTTGCCATACCCAGACACCCCCTCCAAGTCTCACCCTGTACATCTAGAACCCCCCTAGCCCTCCATACCCAAATCCCACCCCACTGAATCTCAACCCCTGCATCTGGAGCCCCCTGCATCCAGACCTCCTGCCTCTAAACCCTACCCCTGCACCCAGACCACCCCTCACTGAGTTTCCTGCACTCAACCCCCCACCCTGATGAATCCCACCCCCTGCACCATCCTGAGCCCCCACATCCAGACCCCCATGCCACTGACCCCCAACCAGCTGCATCCAGACTCCCACCAAGTCCCACTCCTTCAGCACCCAGACTTCCCCGCTGAGACCCCCACACCCAGACCCCTCTACTGAGCCCCAACCACCTTCACCTAGAAGCCCCTGCAGAGTCCCATTGCCCTGATCCTGGAACACCCCCCAAACGAGCCTCTGTGCATCCAGATCCCCCCACATCTAGATTCCCCCATTGAGCTGCCTGCACCCAGATTGCCCCACACAGAACCCTCTCACCCCACACCTCAATCCCCCCACACTGAGCCTCTCCACACTTGGATCCTGCCTGGTTGAGCCTGCCTGCCCCACACCTGGTGTGCCTGGTGCAGAGAGGCAGGGCCCCAACATGTTTCTGGGACAGGTCCAGGATTTGGGCTGTGTTAGGGTTGGGTGCAGCCTCACTGCTGAGTCAGTGTCCCAAGGCGTGGAGGCATTGCAGGGTGATCTCCCACCTCTGTGCAGCTAGTGGCCTGTGCTCCCCACTGTCATGCTGGAGCCTCTACATTTATTTATTGACAAATAAAACTTGCAGAATTTTAAAATATTATGCACAGAATTTTTAATTTTTTGGCACAGAATGCCCTCAGGAGTATATAGTCATTGTTCACCTGCATTATCTAGTGATAAATTTGTACAGCATCAGCCTTGCTTATCCCTCTGTCTGTAGGCTGGGAATGAGACCTGAATATCAGTTTATATGACTCCTGTCTCCGTAATGACTAACAAATTTATTTGAGCATAAGCTTTCGTGAGCTACAGCTCACTTCATCGGATGCATTCAGTGCGTCCGATGAAGTGAGCCGTAGCTCACGAAAGCTTATGCTCAAATAAATGTATTAGTCGCTAAGGTGCCACAAGTCCTCCTTTTCTTTTTGCGAATACAGACTAACATGGCTGCTACTCTGAAACCTGTCTCCGTAATGTGATTGCCTAACAAGCTTCTAATGAATGTATCTTTACAAGTCCTTTGGAAGTCAGAGGAATATAATCTTTGTTTTAGATATGTGGTACCAAGGCATAGAGAAAGTAAATAACATGCCCCAGATCACACAGAAAGTCTATGGCTGAAGCAGAAATTGAACTCCTATATGCTTAGTACTATCCAGGACCTGAACCACAAGACCACCCTTCTGCAGTCCTATAGCCTGGAACTATGCCTTCTCTCGCCTTTGTGGAAGAGCATGAAAAATCTAGAACTGGCTGCACCCAAAGTGAACAGGAAATGTGAATCAGAACACTTACCATAGCAACTGAGAGGTTAGTTTTAAACAGCAGTGAAGCATAGGTATAAGCTCTATAGAAAAAACACAATGATAATTAGCAAAAAGAAAAGGAGTACTTGTGGCACCTAAGAGACTAACCAATTTATTTGAGCATAAGCTTTCATGAGCTACAGCTCACGAAAGCTTATGCTCAAATAAATTGGTTAGTCTCTAAGGTGCCACAAGTACTCCTTTTCTTTTTGCAAATACAGACTAACACGGCTGTTACTCTGAAACCAATGATAATTAGATAATTTCTATTTCTGAGTCCCCAGTAGGCACATCTATCCAGTAGTCTAACCAGAGGACAAATCCAGGGAGAGTTGAAACTGGGTGTGTGTGGATGAGAGAGGAATGCACAAGGAGGATTATCCTGATTTTCAAACGATAGCGTCTGTAAACCAAGTAGATTATTGTTATTATTTAAACTGTAATCACCCCTCCTGAATTTTAGGTTTTTAACAAGTTCTGCTAGAGAGTAGTCACACATTGTTCTGATGACACAGGAGATAAACACTGACTGAACAAAATTCTAAGAAACCAGAGAGTACTGTGGGTTTCCTGTTTCCTTTTAGTCAAAATTAGCCCTGCTGGAGATGTATACGATAGAATTAGGAGTTACTGTTGCTAACAAAAATTAATGGAGATACTATGTGTAATAGTTGCATGTGATCTGCACCTGGACTTTGTGATTTATAGGTTTGAAACACTTGTGAGATCAGAATATCTAAATGAGTCACTGTGTCAGTGGCAAGGACATGGGTGATCATTCCCACTGGTTGGAGCAGGAGTCATGCCTAGTGGTTAGCACAGGAGTTGGTAATTAGGAATCAGAGCCAAGGGTTAGAACCAAAGGCTAGGGGTAAACTGGCACATGAAAAATCACAGCCATGGTCAAATGCTTTGAGCTGCCATTGAACAGCTGCTGGGCTTAAGAGCCAGTCTGCTAATTCTTCTAACCAATCAGACAGCCTACTGCAGGCCAGATGTGCTCCTTAGATTGCCTGCAGACTGACTCTGCTGTAGTAGGCCCTGACCTGAGGGTTGGTTTCTCGACTTCCTTGCACCTCATGTAGTCACTTGCAAAGAGAGTGCAAAAATAGTACTGGAGCAGAGTGATAGCATTTGCCACCCACTTTGCACAGGTCTAAGTGACCACATGAGGTGAAAGCAGTGGGGAAGTAGTTCTATTAACAGAATCCATTTTGCAGCATTAGTAGAGAGGTGGAATGATTGGAGTGCATATTACTTGGCAACGTGATTTATATTGAATAAAAACGTTGAATTATATTGTGTAAGCAGTGTCAGGATGAGCTTCACCCTTACATCTGGTGGTGAGGTGTGGCAAGTTGTGGAAAAGAACTTCAGGGGCCGATCTCATTTGCGTAGGCACACCCACCCTGCCTAGAATGAGGCCATAGCTGCCCAAATGGTCACTTTGGCTGCTGTGGGATCCCCAGTGTCTCTGTTATTGGGGCAGGAAGAATAAATTGTTATTACCCTGATTATGGGAATTGTGCTTGGAACTGTACTGGGCCTTTTGTTATGATGGAGGGACTCACCATCAACTAAGTAGCACTCGCTAGGCAAGGGTCATGGGTTCCAAAACTCTGTGAATTGAGAAAGGTTGGGGACAAGTATTAATACTTGGTGGCATGGGCCCCTTGGTGAGGGCCTTACATGCTAATTGCACTGCCTTCTCTCTCCACTGTAGAATATCAGAGTTAATTTTGATTTCATTAGGAGTCTAGTTACAGGCTGCTGAGCTTGCTTTGGGCTAATGGTGCACCAGCACTGAGGCTCCCCTACTACAAGCTGAAATCACTGAGCGTTGTGTTAAGTAGTGGGGGAGCCTGAAGATATATTGTGGAGCAGTTTGTGGGACGGATGGCGGGAGCTGCTTGTGGGCTGCAAAGTGGAGCAAAGCAGTTTATGGGGCAGCTGGCGGAGCAGAGCGGAGCGAAGGCCTATGGAGCTATGGGGCGGTCAGCTTCAGATCATGTAAGGTGCCTCTTACCCCCGCCCCCATCTCCACCCAGGTTGGGAGGTAAAGCTCTGCAGATAAACTCTCGAACTCTGGGGCTGCCCTGACCAGGGACAGAGACTTTTGGGTTGTTGGACTTTTGGGACTTTGGGTGATTTGGGGTTGCTGGACTCAAGAACCAAAGGGAAAGGGCATGCCCCAATTTGCTTGGGGTGGGTTTTTTGCTCATGGGTTGTGTTAGGAATCCTGTTGGTGGTGTTTCCACAACATAATGCCACATTGTTTCTCTCTGTTATTAAAAGGCTTTTTGCTACACTCAGACTATGTGCTTGCGAGACGGGAAGTATTGCCTCTTGGAGGCACCCAGCAGGGGTGGTATATATTTGTCCCAGGTCACTGGGTGGGGGCTTGAGCCAGTTTGCATTGTGTTATTGGAATGGATCCCCTAGATATTGAACCCGGCCCTTGTTGCTGCCAACTCTGACGGGCAGAAGGGTTACAATTGAATCACAGTTTTTCATTTTTCTCTCTCTAATTTTCTTTCCATTAGAGGGAATGGATTAAGGGTTTATTGGAGAGGAGAGATTTATTGGAGAGAATAGTATTTTTGCTTTGGAGGCTTTGGCAGTGTGATCTACTCAAATTTCTTTTGTGTGTTGGTTTTGTGTGTCTGTCTGTTAGTTTGATGTAGGTGGCTTTTTTTTTTTCTGAGGATCCTGTGGAAAGGAGGTTCTCAAGAGAAATCCAATTGATAGAGACATAAGGTGCCTGACAGCCCTTATGTAGTCATGTTTTTCTCTAGGGAATGGTTGAGATTGGAGCTCCTGGAAAAGGAGAGTAGGAGTTCCCTTTTCTTTTCCCCAGGACCCTTTGTTTCAGTTTTAAATCCTCTGCAGTTCAGAGAATTTTTCTATTTCATTCCGTTCAAGCCTTCATCTGTGTATGAGATATGAGTGAAGAGTGAGCATGCTACTTTCCATTCCCCTTTTGTCCCAAATCTCTGTGGCATTTCCAAGAAGAAAGTCAAGGAAAGTGTGGACCCCTTACTGAATGAGGGAGGCAACCTAGTGACAGAGGATGTGGAAAAAGCTAATGTACTCAATGCTTTTTTTGCTTCTGTCTTCACGAACAAGGTCAGCTCCCAGACTACTGCACTGGGCAGCACAGCATGGGGAGAAGGTGACCAGCCCTCTGTGGAGAAAGAAGTGGTTCGGGACTATTTAGAAAAGCTGGATGAGCACAAGTCCATTGGGCCGGATGCGTTGCATCTGAGAGTGCTAAAGGAGTTGGCGGATGTGATTGCAGAGCCATTGGCCATTATCTTTGAAAACTCATGGCTATCGGGGGAGGTCCCAGGTAACTAGAAAAAGGCTAATATAGTGCCCATCTTTAAAAAAGGGAAGAAGGAGGATCCTGGGAACTACAGACCAGTCAGCCTCACCTCAGTCCCTGGAAAAATTATGGAGCAGGTCCTCAAGGAATCAATTCTGAAGCACTTGGAGGAGAAGAAAGTGATCAGGAACGGTCAGCATGGATTCACCAAGGGCAAGTCATGCCTGACTAATCTAATTGCCTTCTATGACGAGATAACTGGCTCTGTGGATGAAGGGAAAGCAGTGGACGTTTTGTTCCTTGACTTCAGCAAAGCTTTTGACATGATCTCCCACAGTATTCTTGTCAGCAAATTAAAGAAGTATGGGCTGGATGAATGGACTATAAAGTGAATAGAAAGCTGGCTAGATTGTCGGGCTCAACGGGTAGTGATCAATGGCTTGATGTCTATTTGGCAGCCAGTATCAAGTGGAGTGCCCCAGGGGTCGGTCCTGGGGCCAGTTTTGTTCAGTACCTTCATTAATGATCTGGAGGATGGTGTGGATTGCACCCTCAGCAAGTTTGCAGATGACACTAAACTGGGAGGAGTGGTAGATACTCTGGAGGGTAGGGATAGGATACAGAGGGACCTAGACAAATTGGAGGATTGGGCCAAAAGAAATCTGATGAGGTTCAACAAGGACAAGTGCAGAGTCCTGCACTTAGGACGGAAGAATCCAATGCACCGTTACAGACTAGGGACCGAATGGCTCGGCAGCAGTTCTGCAGAAAAGGACCTAGGGGTGGCAGTGGACGAGAAGCTGGATATGAGTCAGCAGTGTGCCCTTGTTGCCAAGAAGGCCAATGGCATTTTGGGATGTATAAGTAGGTGCATAGCGAGCAGATCGAGGGACGTGATCGTTCCCCTCTATTCGACATTGGTGAGGCCTCATCTGGAGTACTGTGTCCAGTTTTGGGCCCCACACTTCAAGAAGGATGTGGATAAATTGGAGAGAGTCCAGCGAAGGGCAACAAAAATGATTAGGGGACTGGAACACATGAGTTATGAGGAGAGGCTGAGGGAACTGGGATTGTTTAGTCTGCAGAAGAGAAGAATGAGGGGGGATTTGATAGCTGCTTTCAACTACCTGAAAGGGGGTTCCACAGAGGATGGCTCTAGACTGTTCTCAGTGATAGCAGATGACAGAACAAGGAGTAATGGTCTCAAGTTGCAGTGGGGGAGATTTAGGTTGGATATTAGGAAAAACTTTTTCACTAGGAGGGTGGTGAAACACTGGAATGCGTTACCTAGGGAGGTGGTGGAATCTCCTTCTTTAGATATTTTTAAGGTCAGGCTTGACAAAGCCCTGGCTGGGATGATTTAGTTGGGGATCGGTCCTGCTTTGAGCAGGGGGTTGGACTAGATGACCTCCTGAGGTCCCTTCCAACCCTGATATTCTATGATTCTATCTTTGGTTCCCTGAGGTGGAAAGGAATTATTCTTCTTTGTCCTTGTGTGTTCTGGTAGGCCCTCAGAATGCAGCTCTGTGACTTACAACTAGGCCATTGGAGGCCAGTATGTAAATATCTTCATGTTTAACCTTTCTTATAGGTCCTGCTACTTCACTCAGGTGCCTAGTTTCTGTCTAGACTTTTGTATTGGGCTCATTACTGAGGTATGTGAGTGTCTTTGCAGCATAGTACTCAACAGGACAAGAGTTTCCTTCTCTGAGTCAAGAGTTCTGCTCAGGTGCACTGGAAGGCTGCCTGAAATTGTGATCTGTAGCCTATGGGGGTGGCATGAGCATGTACTGGTGTGCAATCAAACAGTGGAAGCACAGCTGTGATATAGAGGTCAGGTAGCAAAAACCAGAATTGATTGGAGACAGAACAGAAACTCCCTGTCTGTCTAAAAATAACACAGACTGGGGTTTTCCTTTGGGGTTTAAAATCTTTTTTGTTTTATGTTGTACTTCTTTATATTGGCATTGGAGGTATTTGATGCCTTAGCTTAGGAGAGAACTCTGTGCAGTAAGCCTGCTGTATGGAACTGTTTTGTGTATGTAAACAGGTGCCCTTAGTAATTTTAGCTTTGGCTTTTTCAAATTTCAGACGTACACATGAGCCTAAGCTGGAACCCTGGGTAAGTATAGTTTTGCACTTTTGGTAAATTTGTGTCTGGACCTAGAGGAAAACTTAGTTTCTCAGACTCCTTTTTATTCAACATTTTATGGAGACCTCAATCTCACTTAAAAAAAAAATCTTGAGAAATCATGTGGCTTCATTTTAGTTTGCAGCTGGATGGAATGCATATTAGCCTATGAAGTACTCTGATCCCATCACAGAGGGTATGTCTACACTACAATTAAAAACCCACAGCTTACCCATGCCAGCTGGCCTGGGTTTGTGCTAAGGGGGCTGTTTAATTGCTGTGTAGACATTTGGGCTTGGGCTGCAGCCCAGGCTCTAGCACCCTCTGAGATGGGAGGATCCCAAAGCTCAGGCTGGAGCCTGAGCACCAACGTTGACACCACAATTAAACAGCCTCTTAACTCAACCCCCTGTGAGCCCAAGTCAGCTGGCATGGGCTAGCTGTGGGTTTTTAGCTGCAGTGTAGACCTACCCAGATAGAGTCCTTGTTAAGCCAGCAAGATGTTAATGTCTCCTATACTAGCCTGTTTAAAACTCTAGTGATGTTTGTCAGTGCAGGATGTAGAGTTCTTTTGTAATGTATATTATATCATGTAAAGTAAAAAACTTGCAAGCCCTACTTCTCGGAATTAATTACTGAATAGTGACAAAATCCAAGAGAATCAACCTTCAAAGCAAGGTAAATGTATCAAAGTAAGAAACTTATTTGTCAGTGTTGTCAGGGTCAGAGGGGACCAAGCATGAATAAAACTTGGGTAGTAGTTCTTGGGTAGTAGTAATGCCGTCCGACGTCACTAGTGTGGTGCTCTGCTCTGTCTAGGGTGACCAGCCAGCAAGTGTGAAAAATCGGGACAGAGCGGGGGGTAATAGGAGCCTATATAAGAAAAAGACCCGATTTTATAGGGACAGTACTGATATCTGCTCACCCTAGCTCTGTCCAATGTTGATAACAGTTGGCTGCGTGTGTGTGTTCCCTCTGTGTGCTGCCCTGGCTCTGTGCAGATAGCTGGCACAGCAGACCCTGAGAGAAACCTCAAAGACCACAGACTCTGATAAACCTGGCTGGGTGCCTTCATACCTTATTGCCAAACGAAACACAGTCTCTAGCTCCCCAGATCAGATTTCTACAGTTCTGCTAGTACATATATGCTCCCTGACAATGGACCGGCTCAATCAGTGGTAGGATTTACCACTGCCTCCTAGGCCAGACAAAGACAACCCCTCAGGGGTGCATTCTTATACACAGATACAAACAACTTACACCTCATGCCGGACATACTGAGGTACAATCCCTCTACGTAGTAAAGTGCCGCCTATCACCTTGTACATGTTGCTTCAATCAAAACAACCCCATCCATCATATAACCCTTTTGCCCTGTCTTTAGGATGGGTCAGCATGTTCCTTGCTATCCGTGTAGAATGTGCTAATATCGGAGTGTTCTGGTACTATCTTGGCATATGTTTATACCTCTAATGTCCAGTACCTTTTAGGTATGTGTGTTTTTGCAACATCAGCCCTCTCCTTGCCAGACTCTGAGCAGGGCCTGCCTCTTGCTCACAGCTTAATTTTGCTTTATGTTAACAAGGTCTTGACCATTACTTTAGTTCAGGCCTTAGACCTCATACTGGGCCTCTGATACACGGGTTTGTTTCAGGGCCTCATCTTCCTACATAAGGAACTACTGAATGTAAGGGTATTAGAATCTCGCCCTTTTATCATTTACACCTGCTTTGAGGAGTGTTAGACAACACAGTAGTTGAAAGCCGGTGATGTGTCTTCACTAGTGCTCCCACTGTTGCTTCTACTGGGAGAGGTGCACAGGCAGTAACCATGAGGGGAAATGTCAGGAAAAGGAGGCAAATGTAGACAAGCCAAAAATGAAGTTGTGATTTCAAAGGGGGAGGAGGGGTGTCCATCAGAATTAAGAGCTTTATCTGGAATCCTTGTGAAGCAAAGTGAAAGACTTTCTAGGGGGACCTCGTGGCACTGTGACAGTGGAAGGAATTAAATGCACTTGTTTGCTGCTAAGTGTTTGTTGTACACATAAAAAATCTGACATATCCATGACAGTAATAATGTATCATCGTTAATCAATTATTCACATACAGCATTACATCTTTCAAACAAACAAACCCCAACCCCCCCGCCCCCAAGGAATTCAGTATCTGTTTGGTTCTTCCATTTCCCTGAAGTAGGTGTGTTCCCCAGACAACAGAGGGGAGCTAGAATGGGAGAGAGCTGCTACTCCATGACCCTGACTGGACAGATAGCAAGCAGTGGTGTACTAGATGACGCTGGCAATCAGTATGCCCTCTAATTTTTTACATCGGGGTGTGGAATGAATTCTGTAATGTGCACCAATATGGAGGTGATGTGTGACATATCACCTTCATGTTGGTGCACATAACAAAATTCATGTGGTGGATGTGGGACTGAGGGGTTCTGAGTGCAGGAGCGGGCTCAGGGCAGGGGTAGAGGGTTGGGTGCAAAGGGTGAGGGCTCTGTCTAGGGGTGAAGGTTCTGGGGTGGGGTCAGGAATGAGGGGTTTGGAGTGTGGGAGGGGCTCAGGGCTGTGGCAGAGTTTCGGGGAGTGTGGGGGATGAGGGCTCTGGCTGGGGGTGTGGGCTCTGGGTGGTGCTGGGGATGAAGGGTTTGGGGTGTGGGAGGAGGCTTAGGACTAGGGCAGAGGGTTGGGTGCAGGGGGTGAGCGCTCTAGTTAGGGGTGAAGGCTTTGGGGTGGGATGGGGATGAGGGTTTTGGGGTACAGGAGGGGGCTCAGGGCTGATGCAGAGGGTTGGGGTGCAGGCTCTGGGGTGGGGCCAGGGATGAGGGGTTTGGGGTGCAGGCTTCCCTGGGCTCCAGTGGGGAGAGAGGATTCTCCCAACCCCTCTCTCTCTGCAGCAGTTTGGGGCCGAGGGAGAGGTGTCTCCCCGCAGCTGCGGCAGCTCTGTCGGGGCTGGGTTGGGCTGAGGGAGGGGCTCCTCTCTCTGGCAGCTCTGGTGGGCCCGGGCTGGGGGAGGAGCTCCTCTTCCCCAGCTGCGGTAAGTCCAGGGCAAGTCCGCGCTGGGTCCGGTCGGGAGGGGCGCCTCTCCTTGCTGTGGCAGGTCCGGGCATCTCTCCCCGCTGCAGCCCTGAGCCCCTGCTTAGGGCTTAATAGGCAGCTGCAAGGCCGCATGGCCATGCAGCTTAGAGGGAACTTAACTGACAATGCCTTGCCTCAGAGAAGTGAAAAACACTTGATAATTATCTGTTGTGTTCATTCCCACTGGGGCACCTGGCATTAGCCACTGTCAGTAGACAGGATACTGGGCTGGATGGACCTTTGGTCTGACCCAGTATGGCCGTTCTTATGTTCTTATGCAGATAGTGTGTGAATGTTTGAAAAAGAGAGAGGCCATGAATAAAATATCATAACAATTAGACATGCAGAAAAAAGTGCTTTATTGTAGTGAAATTACACTGGAGGAAAAACCAAAAAGTCTCCTCCGTCCTGGTTCAAGGCATTGAACCATAAACTGGAGATAAGTGCTATTAAAATGTGAGTTACTACATGTGAAAACACATTACACGTCCAGTCATTTTTATTCTTATAAGGTTAAAAGACACTGTCAAGTATTTTTTATAACTAAAATGTTTCTCATTGTAGGTTTTAAAGAGCTGTTGGAAGCTTGAGTGTGAAATGTTTACTTGCAGGATTTTTCTTGTTCATGTGCTCTGTAACATGGGGATAACAATACTTCCTTTCTCTCACCTTTGTGTGCCCTGTCTATTTAGACTATAAACTCTTCAGGGCAGGGACTGTCTCTTACAATGTATATGTACATGCCTAATAACAGAGGTCCCTGATTTTGATTGGAGATCATGACTGACTACATAATACTGCCGATTAGTTGTTGTAAGTTTGCTCTCCTAACCACCAAGGAGGGAGAGGGATTGTTTAGGAGGGCAACAATGAGTATAACTAGGAGTGATGAGATAAAAATCAAGAGAAAGGAAATTTAGCTTGAATAGTAGGAGGAACTTAATAAGAGTGAGGTTTATTAGAGTGTGAAGTAGTATCCCAAGGTAAGTGGTGAAAACATTGCTTGAGTCATTTAAAACCAGGCAGAGCTCTAGAAAAGTATGTTGTGACGAGCAATCCTGCATTAGGAGCAGGTGGGACTGGACTAGATGATGGAACAGTTCTTTTCCATCTTTAATGTCTCAGATTCTGGGACTGAGGGATTGCTGACCCATTTTTTTAAATTAAAAAATAATCAGCAATGCATTGTGTTAGAGGGGAAAAACCATATAGCAAATTACACAAAGCCTTCATACATATATAGGAGAAAAGGCAGGTGGGATAAGTTTTGGCCCTCCCAGCCTTGAAAGTGACCTCTGAAGGATAGAAACACAACACTCTATCACACAGCTCTCACATTTCTACTCTTTTCTTTCAATGTAATATATTATGTGCAGTATATACACTTTTTTACATTATAATGCACCACACACACCCAATGCTGGAAAAACATGATACATTAGGCTGACACCCAGTTTCAGAAAAGCTTTATGCAAAAGAAGTGTTCACGTCAAGCTAGCTTAATCTTGGTCCTTTTAAAGTAAAATGTTGTGGATGATCTTTTGCAAGACATCTATTTGTACCATGTTTACTTTGTACATTGTGTTGAGAATGGACAGTCTATTTAAACATAGGATTCCTTAGCATATTTGATTTGGTCAACCTCAAAGACTGGCTGACTGCACCGTCGAATCAGATACTCTTGTTTGTTCTTTTGATAGGACTCAGACACAGTCCTGAGACGATAAACTCGAGGGGTTACAGGTAAACTTGCACGGGAATTCATTCCAATGTCAATGGTTTCAGTTTGTATCGGAGAATCATTTACCACAAAAAGTCTGTCAGAGGGTAGATCCTTCCGATATGTATCTGTTGTAACCCCTCTATTGCTGAGACATGCATGAGGAGGCAAAGAGTCTTGATTTGACACAGTTGCTCTCATATTCTGAACTGTTAAGGTACTGTATGAGGGGACCTTAGCAGCCAGGCAGTTTTTAGTAGCCTCTTCATACGATGGTGGTTTGCCAGGATTTTTCTGGTCCACTTCCCTAAACACCTCATCAGCTGACCTGAAACGAGACCTTGGTTGATATACCACAGATAATGGTTTGCTATTGTTGGTACAGTGTTCCTGGACTATTCTGCATGAAAACTGATTTTCTTTCTTTGAGTCCTTCTTGAAGCTGTTTCTTTGAAAGCCTATGGCTTTTCCAGGCTCCCAACTTTGGGTTTTTGTTAGCACTTTCTTGCGGGTTGCCAAACAAAATGACATGGAGTGCTTTTTGATCTCTCTGATGGGTGTATCACTTTCATCTGCAGTCTTGGTGGAAAAGGACTGGGGTCTGTTTAAGAAGTTTCTCTTGGGACTGGAAGGAGAAACTAATGGTGAGCTGGTAAAGACAGAGCAGTCAGAACTAGATAAGGAGCTATCCAAAGAACAGTTGGAGGATGTTTTGGGTAATGAGCCACTTGATAATTCTGATGGCAAGTTGGTTTTCACACTTAGGTTTAGTGGCTTTTTAGTCCTATAGTGACCTCCAGGAAAAAATTCCCCTGACAGGTGCTTTTCCAGTTCTTGACCTTGCAACCTCAGCTGTTCCTGCTGGATGGTGAAATTATCCTCACTTTTGGTTAGCTTCTGGCTCCTTATCTTGCCTTCAAGGTAGTCCTTCAAGGACATGTCTGGCTCAGAGAATCTCCTATCCAGTGTGCTTATGGAGTTTTTAAAAACGGTTAGTGAAGAGGCAGACGGGAGGAGGTCCTGTGGTTTTTGGCACTGTGGCTCTCTGGTGCTCAGGCTATTGGTTTTCCCTTTGGTCTTCTGGAGCTGCTTGATTTGAGAAATGCTGGAGTTGTATTCAGCCTCGGGATCAGTGCTGTCGTAGGCGGAGTCATTTTGCTGAGTGGGAGATAACAGTTCTGTGGGAGAGGAAGAAATTGTCAGTACATTACATGCGAAGCAAAAACTACTTGAAAACAACAATTATTGATGTGCTGATCTCCATTTATTCATAGTTCTGGTGCCAGATCCTCAGCTGATGTAAACTGACGTCAGTGGAACTCAGCAACTTATACCAGTTGAGAATCTGACCTATGTAGTTTAGTCTAACACCTCAAGAGTTCTTATCTGACAAATTCACTACATTCAGGTATATACCCAACTAACTGTAGCATAATATTTTTAGGAGGGCTAAAGGGGGAGAAAGAAAGGTAAACAATTTTACGAATGGGGATAGAAAAAAACAAGTAGAAAAGAAAAAACAGCTATGAGCAACCACTATATTCTATAGCTTCCCAATCTGGCACATTTGTTTCAATTTTCATAATTCTTTTTAGGAACAATCTTCTTAATCCATTTATATCAAAAAGGATAGTGGGTCACCTTAAAATCAGTGAGGTTGAACTGCAGTTTTAACTTAGCTTAGGGTAGGGGCTGGCGCAAGGCAGGTGCTCTGACTGCCTTTGTAAAGGGACAGCATATACTGTCCCAACACGGGGCCAGCAAGAGGTTGGGACAAGGTCATGGAACCATCCCCTCCTTGAAGGTTTCTAGAGCTGCCAATAATGATACCTAAGGTCCTTACACTCAGGGAGCACACAGATCTGGGGTTGTGCTTGGCACCTGTCAAAGGATTCATAGTGGGAAAGGGTCCTTATTCCCTCTTACATACCTGCCCAGGGGCAGGAACAATCTGGCCCATAATGAACAACATTCAGCCCTTGGACGTGACTTCATTGGCAGCTACACATATACAGACGGTGACATTTGGACCTCAGGAAGTTCCACTAAGAGGACATTTAATGATCATTGTGGACTCAACACAGTGAGGTGCTGAGTGCCCTCAATTCCTACTGACGTCAATGGGAGCTGAGGGCACTCGGCAGCTTGCAGCATAGAGTCCTATGAGAGGCTATGAATACGATGATTTTATAAACGGTATGAACAGCTGACGTTTGGCATTGGGAATGAATCTAGCCTTGTGGGATAGTGTCATTTTAAGTGACTTCTTTAGCATGTAGAACACGCTCAATAAAATAACATTCGCAGTTTGTGTCTGGCACTCAGAAACCCTCTGTACTTTCAGTAAAATTTTACTACATTTTAACATAAACGTGCTTCAATAACTTGATAGACCAGATACCATGCATAAATGTATACACGGGTGTTGTTATTTATCCAGATCTGGAGTGGATCCAATACACCCAATATGTAAAGTACACCCACACATCATCGTACCTGTGGAGCTGTCTGCGTGTTCCAGTGAATCATCAGCTGAGGGACTGAAGAGCAAAGATATATCCTCCCCAAATATTTCAAAGTAGTTATCAATGAGGAATTCCACTAATGTCTTAACCTGTGAAAATAAAATAATTATTTTTGTGTGTGTTAAACTAAGCATTTGAACTGGCAGTTTCAGAACTGGCACTGTTTTTTTTTTTTTGCAGTTTAAGATCTATTGTTAACTAATTTATTTTAACTGAAGGGATATGAATAACATGTATAGTATATAATAATCTTTCATAATACTGTACAGTACTTTTGCATATAATACTACAGCAGCTGGGTAGCTGCTACAACATTAGATTAAGCCACTCCTTTATAAAGAGCTCCACATATCAGACAGCAAGTTATCTTTGAACAGAACCATGCTGAACAATGAAGGGCTTGCAGGAATGGATGGATCCTGTGAAAATGTTAGCCTCATGTTACATAATGGGCCACTTTGGAACAGGGGTCCTGTGGATCTGCTCAGATTTATCCAAGAAGACTTAACTCTCACTTGAAGATTACAACTCAGATAGTGTGTGTGGTGTGTGTATATATGTGTGTGTATATATCTATATATACACACACACACACTGTATATTTTATTGATATATATGTGTTCAGTACATTTGTATTCAGGAGCTGGAAACATGAGTAGTGTGTACTCTAGGCTAACTTATTGTTTGTACAATGTAGATGATGAGGCAAGGAGACTTGATGACCTGTTTCTGAATGGACCAGTGAGGGGTTGACCCAGAGATGGCTGGTAGTGGTGCCTCACTTAGCTTCTGAAGATAAATAGTAAGGGTAAGAGTCTGTTTAGGGGAGCAGCAGAGGGAGGAAGCCAAACTAACCTTGTCATTCAGCTGTTTCTGGACTTCAAGTGGTAAGGTTTCATCATGCTTTGGAGTCAGCAGGTTTGGCCCAATGCAGATAGCAAGATTGCTGGAATCCATCCGGTTGACCTCAGAGGTTTTGCTGAGATGGTGAAGCACAAAGACCAAATGCTTGAGCAAGAGGAGATTTGGTCTTGGTAATTTGTCTGCAACCCTAAGAAACATGAAAAAATGCAAAATTAAGTAGGTGACAATGACCTCGTCTTTATGGGAACAAGTTTCAGTTTAGCTCACGTACACAACACTTCCTCCAAAAAGAGGAAAACAATTATTTTAACTGTTTTACTAAACTACCATTCAAAAATCCCCAGCAGCAGCTGATTGTGTGGCTAACCATAACGTCTTGACTGGCAAGCAAGCGTTAGAATACTGCATGTTTTAAAATAAATTAACAAACAATGTTAATAAATGATATGTAATCTGGAAATATCACTGGAGAGGTTCAATAATATCATCCTTAACTCTTCTAAAGTCATGTTATGTAGCTTTACAGTTATTTCATATAAGTCAGCTGTTAATTATAATTTATATTTTTCTGTTTTTTTCCCCCCACAAGAATGAAAAATTATCTTTTGTTTTCCCAGGACCAGGGTTCAAACCAATGGAAGCTTTTCCATTGACTTTAATGGGGATTGGATGAGGCCCCAGATGACTGTCCACTGTTGATGTACGACATTAATCACCAAAACATTGCAAGCCTGTTTGTTCATTATTCCGGAGGCCTTATGTTTTTTAAATCAATCTCATATACATTTAGGATAGTATTGTTACTAGAGAAATGCTGTTCTGCACCGTTTTCACTCCAAAATTAACCACTGGAGGAGTTGCACCAACTTTCTACAAATGACATGAGTGGAAATGTTTCCAGGAAGGTCACTGGATCTGGATTGCTCCATTTCAATGGTACTGATTGCAAAACTTACTCTTTCAATCCTCCAATTCTGTCAGGATTGCTCTGCTTCTCCATTGCTGTCATCCACTCGTCATAAAGTTCAGATGACAGTAGCTTATGTGGGATATTTCGGAGGAAATCCTGCAGTGAAGAGACCTTTTGTTTAGCATTTGGATAATACCATTTACGATGGAATGAACATAAAGACATTTCTTGCCTTTTGATTATTACTAAGACTTTGACTCAGCACAGCGCTCATCAATTTTAGCTATATGGTATATGAGGTACATTGTATATATATATATATATATATATACACACACACACACACAACCATTCATGTATGTTGTATGAATATATACAAAACAGCATGAAGTGCTTTACAAAGAAAGATAAAATATAGTTATCCCCACTTTACAGAAGGGAAAACTGAGGCCATGAAGTGACTTGTCCAAGGTCACATAGGAACTGGAAGTCAGTGGCAGAAAAATAAAATAAGAAATTAAAAGGGTTATCAATTTTTTCCTGAAGTTTAAAAAGTTTAGTCTAGTTTCACTTTGGTTTTAATTTTGGTTCCAGGTAAGGATCTGTTCTAGTTACTAGTTTGCCCATTCCTGTTAGAAATCTACTCTCACAGCTAGGGGTCAGGTACATTTACCTTAAAGACCACTGCTAACAGATGCACGGGTTTGCCTTCCAAGTCAACCTTTCCTCCTGAGTTCAGTTCTTCCTTCAACTCCTTGCGTGCTTTTTCATTGGCAGCTTTTCTGAATATTCCTTCAGTGAAAGGTCCTTTAAAATACAGTGTAGTAAGGATATCCTATAGGAAACACACATACAGAAATGGAAGAATGGTAAGGGAGGCCATATAGAGCATAACTGTGTTATTAAAGATATGAGCATATTTAACTGGGAGCTGCACTGTTCTTAAAGTGGGATACCATCTAGTGTTGGTTTGCAATAAGTTACACTTTAAGGTCTTGACTTTTCTCTCACTTTAACTTTACATCAACTTCAGTGGAATTACTCCTGATTGCCAGAAGGAGATGAATTGGGCACTCATGTTTTTATCCCCGCCCCCATACTGAATGCCTAGTGAAGCTCATTTTGGAAAAAAAATATCCATTGCTTGAATGTGGGCAAAGTCCAGTTCTAAGCTTACTGTACACTTATTGACAAGTGGCCTCAATACGTGTTTCCTTTGCTTTAGTGAGGTGGCATTTGTGTCAGTCAGAAGGTATTTGCTCAAAAGCTGAGTGCTTTTTTTCAGGGAAAGATGTAATTCATAATGTCCTTATGCTTCTGAAATATTTGAAAGGTGAAGTGACTTTCTCAAGATCACACATGCCAATGACATGATTAAGAAGGTAACTCACTTTTCCTGACTCCCAGATCAGTGCCCTCACCAGTGGACCACACTTCTAACACAAGCAACAGGGGCTGAACCCAACCCCACACATCTGAATACCCTCAAACTTTGGATTTGCATCTGAACTCTGCGACTAACCCTTTCTCTATAGTTAGCCAACCCAAGCCTCTTCATCACCCTGAACTTCACAGCTGTTCAGCTGCTGCTTTTCTACTGACTTTTGATGGTCTAATCCATGCATTTTTTTTATAGTCCCTTAGTCTGCAATCCTCATGTGTGTAATTCTCATTGAAGAAAATGGGAGTTGAGGGATTGGGTTTTTCTAGAACAGAGGAAATCCCCACCTTGCTTAGTAGCACTATTATTTGCGCATGAATATTAATACCAAGCTCTTATACAGAGATTTTTATTGGTAGGTCTCAAAACACTTTACAAATGAGGTATCATTAGTCTCATTTAAAAGATGGGGAAACTGAGGCAGAGAGCTGATGTGACATGCCTAAGGTCATCAGCAGACCCAGAAGCAGAACTGAGGTCTCTTGAATACTAGTCTAGTGCCCTACCCACTAGGACATACTGC
Source organism: Lepidochelys olivacea (assembly GCF_965140295.1). Classification (NCBI taxonomy): domain Eukaryota; kingdom Metazoa; phylum Chordata; order Testudines; family Cheloniidae; genus Lepidochelys; species Lepidochelys olivacea. The sequence continues at coordinate 121,201,330 of NC_140413.1, forward strand.
CACTCATTAGAGATAAGAAATACCAAATGACTACTACTAGCTGTTCACTTACCTGAATGGGTTTGGGGAGTGTGTCATCTTCACCACAGACAATTGACAGAGGCTGATCAAACAGAGAAGTCTTCAGATCAGATTCTAAATGTCCCGAGGACTCTGATACGTTAGAGTTCCATCGCAGCGCGAAGGGCCATGATATCACCTTCTTTCTTTTCTTATTACCATCTATTACAAGCAAGAGCAAAACAAAAATGAAAGGAAAGTCAGTGTGAGAAAGCTACTGTGGATATGATCTGGTATGCTCTGTGACAGAGGAAATAATATGCACCATAAACATTAAAACAAGGATGTCAAGCTAAACAGAGCAAAGCTAAACTGAAAGATAGCTAAGATGTTACTAAGGAAACAAGTCCTTAAACTGTAACACTCTGACCAGCTCTATAAAGATAGCAACTTTCTTGTTTCTATGTTGTACTTGCTGTTTCCTCTTAGCATTAGACCTACAGCAGGAATGTATGCAGCCCAAGAACTGCTTTTGTGGTTGATTCAACAGTTTGCAGTTTGCAGTGTTATGAATATTCTTTCACTACATTATTTGACCCTGCTCAATGTCCCTGTTAGTGGGTTCATGGAAGTGGGGGTTCTTTCTTTCTTTCTTTCTTTCTTTTTCTTTCTTTCTTTCTTTCTTTCTTTCTTTCTTTCTTTCTTTCTTTCTTTCTTTCTTTCTTTCTTTCTAGCACCTTGCAAAGGATTGATTACAAGCACATCCTTTCATATCTTGCACCTTGTGGATAAATCTCCCCACTGTATTTTCCACTGAATGCATCCGATGGAGTGAGCTGTAGCTCACGAAAGCTTATGCTCAAATAAATTTGTTAGTCTCTAAGGTGCCACAAAGTACTCCTTCTCTTTTTGTGGATACAGACTAACATGGCTGCTACTCTGAAACTTGTGGATACCAGTGTTCCATACCTCTCATAGATCACGCACTGGCTCTTTTTGCTTTAGTAGATATGGACTTTTTTCAGTTTAGGGGTGGGTGGCTCTGGCCATCTGCATATGTGTGTTGTTGCTGGCCCATTGGATGCAACCTCTAAGACTTTAAAGTTTTGTTCCAGCCGGCCACAAGGGGATGCCCTAGAACACAGCACACATGCCTGGAGGATATGAACAACTCTCCTAGCCCTCTGCTGTTTGAGGTTCCTAGATCTCCCATGGTTGGATTTGAACCTGGATCTTAAACATAGTGGCATGTTGGGAACTTGAAGATTACAGTGTGCTGAAGCTTATGTTTTCCCCATAAAGCATAACTGGGAGTGTTTTCTAAACAAGTTGCCTTCTGTGCAGAAATTGAATATCCCAACACCAAAATGAAATGGAAAATTTGCTATGTGTGCTAGAGGTTAGCAGGACTTGCACTTGTGGCTCATTAAAGTCCTGCTAACTAAGGGTTAAAAATAATAACAATGTCACATAATGTGATATTAACACACATAATATCAATTAACAACAAACCTTTTTTCCTGCTTCCAGTACTATGTGTGTGTGTGTGTGTGTGTGTGTGTGTGTATATATATATATAAAACAGCTTTAGTTTTGCAGAAATACCAGCTTTCAACACTCATGTAAGAAGAAAAGTTTTTTTTCAAAACTTACCAATCAGATGGCAAAGTCCATCTTCACTGTCACACGACACCAACAAGTGGCATTTCTTGATATCACCCTAAAATAAATGTTAGTCAGTCATGAAGCAGACAAAGATAAAAAAAACCAACAGCCAACCACATCTGTATCTCAAAAGCCTGTGATATGTTTCATATACAAAATGGAAAAATATAGCATCACAGGATTAATTATTAAGTCTAGCAATTACATGTAGGCTCTGTATTATATAGAACTATCCAGTCCTAATGTTTAAGTTGCTATTAGGAACATAGGAATTGCCAGACTGGGTCATACCCAAGGTCCATTATCCTATCCCTGACAGTGGCTAGCACCAGATGTTTCAGAGGAAGGTGTAAGATCCCTGCAGTAGGCAGATGTGGGACAATCTGCCTTCCACATAGGTCTTATTCTGATCTCTAATAGTTAGAAATCTGCTTAAATCCTGAAACCTTCCAAAATATTTTCATTAACTATTTTGACTGGATATTCTTGATATCCTTAAAAATATCCAATCTCTTTTTGAATCTTGCTTAAACTAACTTTAAACATCGTCACTGCTGCATATTTGCTCTTTAGATGTAATATCTAAACAAGGCAGAAATTAAATACACAACAAGGTCTGGATCCTCAGCTTGTGTAAATCAGCAAACTCCACTGACTTCAGCAGAATGATGCCGATTTACACGAGGTGAGAATCTGACCCCAAGTTTGCCAGGGTATTACACATGAACATACAATAAGAACTGGATGGAGTTAGAGATTATTTACCTCTGACTGGCACTCAATCAAAGTCTCCATATTGCTGGCATTTAGAGATTTTGGCTAAGAAAGAAAACAAATACAAAATGTGAGAAACTATTCCAACATTATTTGTAAAAATTAATTTTTTTTAAAGTAGATCCATTGACTCATTAAAAACACTTACAGCATTGCAGCTGCTTAACACCTTCATTAGGAATTTAGTTGATGGAACTTTAGTGATTCTGGTTCCCTTGGTTTCTTTTGTTTGCCTGTGCAGAATGAATGGACAAAGAAATAACGGTTACCCACCATAACATTTAACCATTCTTTTGTGGCTCTACTGCAAGCCAAAATATCATTTAAAATATATCTTGAAATAAGAAGTCAATCTCTCTATCCTTAGCAAACTATAAAATATTATTATGGGAGCTGAAATTATAGCTGTAATGCATTTAGTACAACTACCATAGATATGCCTTCCTTTAAAAAAGAGCTTTTCACTTTCACTACATGTAAGGAGTAGATAATAAATGCTGAAAGCTAGACCATAAAACTCAAATCTTACATCAGTGCTAATTTTCAAATACGACACTAAACTCGCTCAATCTGCTATGCACAACAGCCACAATGGCAATGGGTGACCTCCTTCCCCAGGACATAATTTCTGCAGTCTAAATTTGTAGTATTACACTAACTTTACTATTTACTGGGTACATGCATTTCATAGGCAGAACAGGGCTTACCAGAGGATGGTATCCAGCCAGAGTTCTTTTACCTCGAGCGAACTATAGAGAAAAGGAGAAACAGCATGACTGTCTTTTCTGCCACTAATCTGCTGCAAAGACAGAAGGAGACTAAACAGTTCTACCCCCACGTGTGCTGCATTATAAACGGAGAATAGGGGAAGGTGGAAATTCACAAACTGAGACAGGAAGAAGCATCATGGGGCAGGACAAGATTCTCTGACCGACGCTTCAAAGTTCTAGCTTCCTCTTTCCTTTTAGGGCAGCGGCAGTGTTTTTATTTTTTTAAAACCTTGTAGCTGTTATGCATGGAAAAGACGAGTCATCTGGCAGGTAAAGGTTCCGTGTAATGCCACTGTCACCAGGTAGGATGTGTGAAAAGGATGATGCAGTGTAGGCAGGTTAAAATTAATTTTTAAAGGGCAATTTGCACTGTTTAACACCCCCATGCTAGTCAAATACCATCGCTTTTGCAATGAAAAAGACGTCATCCAGTTAAATGTGACCCTACATTTAGGTTTGTCAAGCTTTTCATGACACCTTACACCAATAGACATATTTCTATGCATTATTTTTTAAAAACTACAATGGACACTGCTTTTAAACAAGTGCAACAACAACCTTTGCAGCATTGGGCTAGTTCCTGAAAAATCTAAAAAAATGAAATTGACTAAAGAGTGACAATGAGTTTTCCATTGTCCCAGTTGACTGCAGTTCAAAAGATAAATATACTGCATATAAAGTGAAAGGTGAATCTGAATTTTACAGGCTTTTCCATTTTAATAATCTAAGGTGTTGTTAGTAGCAGTGGTAAGTAAATTTATTTATTAAAAGTAAAACCAGTTTGTCTAGATAATGAAAAGGGATTTGAATAAAACTGATGAAAAGTCAAGAAACTTGCAGTAAGAGCTCCCTGTGCCCTTCCTTAACAACAGCTTCTTGTAAGAAATAAATCTGAGTCTGACACTGACTTCTTCTGTGGTCTGGGAGAAGCCACTTCTCTGCCTCTGATTATCTGCAAAATGGGGATGGAGTAATAGAATCATAGGACTGGAAGGGACCTCGAGAGGTCATCTAGTCCAGTTCTCTGCACTCATGGCAGGACTAAGTATTCTCTAGACTATCCCTGACAGGTGGTAACAATGCTCAGCTATATTGCGAGGGACGTTGTGAAGATTCAGTAGGGTTTGTAAAATAAAGATGAAAGCTGCTACATAAGTGTGAAATATTATTAAGAAAATAAAGGTTTAAATTTATTCCAGACAGGCAGAGAGAGGGGCCATTTTTCTCTCTTACTTGTCAATGGCTCATATATCCATTTCAATGGTTTGTTTTTTACAGGTATTAGTATAGTGTACTGAACACATGATCTGCACTTTCCTTTTCTTTAACTAGTAACTGGACCAGGATACCTGTAGATCAGGGGTTCTCAAACTGGGGGTTATTACATGGGGATCGCGAGCTGTAAGCCTCCACCTCCAGACCCCGCTTCAACACCAGCATTTATAATAGTGTTAAATATATAAAAAAATGTTTTTAATTTATAGAGGGTCGCACTCAGAGGCTTGCTGTGTGAAATGGGTCACCAATGCAAAAGTTTGAGAACCACTGCTGTAGATTGTAATCCGATTAATAGGTATTTTAGACTTTGCTTTACTTCGAATGCAAATTCCATACTACTACTTGGGTGCAGCGCCTCTTAATTTCACCGGTTTATCACAACAGTCCTGCATGAGTGGACCCTTTTCATGCATGGAATCGTGCTGAAGTCAATGGGGCTCCATGTCAGGGTAGGAATCTGCTCACAGAGAATAGGTTGCAAGATCAGGGCCCATCTTTTTCCAGGAGCTGACCCCAAGGGGTCCTGATATTGACTGGGGCCTTTGGGTGCTACCTTAATAGAAACAATAATAGCAATGAAGCCTTGCAAAACCATTGCAAGGGAGGTAACTGCTATTCATGTTATAAGCAACAAAATCACAGAGAGATTAAGATACTAGCTCAAAGTCACTTAGGGTACGTCTACATTGCAAAAAGAAAAGACCTGTGGCAGTGAGTCTCACAGCCCAGGCCAACCAACTGAGGCTCACGCTATAGGGCTAAAAATAGTAGTTTAGGCATCTGAGTTCAGGCTGAGACTCATAGACTTTAAGGCCAGAAGAGACCATCATGATCATCTCATCTGAACTCCTGCACCTTGCAGGCCACAGAACCTCACCCACCCACTCCTGTACTAGACCCCTAACCTCTGGCTGAGTTACTGAAGTCCTCAGACCATGGTTTAAAGACTTCAAGTTACAGAAAATTCACCATTTACAGTAGATTACACCTGCAGGTGACCCATGCTACAGAGAAAGTCGAAAAACCCACAGGGTCTCTGCCAATGTGACCTGGGGGAAAAATGCCCTCCTGACTCCAAATATGGCAATCAGTTAGACCCTGAACATGGGGCAAGACCCACCAGCCAGACACCCGGGAAAGAATTCTCTGTAGTAACTTAGAGTTACTTTGTAGTAACTCTAGTGTCCCATCACCAGCTATTGAAAATATTTGCTGCTAGCAGTCACAGATCAGCTACATGCCATTGTAGGCAGCCCCATCATACCATCCCCTCCATAAACTTATCAAGCTCAGTCTTGAAGCCAGTTAGGTTGTTTTCCCCCACTGCTCCTCTGCTGTTCCAGATCTTCATTCCTTTGATGGTTAAAAACCTTCATCTAATTTCAATCCTAAACTTGTTGATGGCCAGCTTATATCCATTTGTTCTTGTGTTCACACTGAACTTACCTCATCTCCTTCCCTGCTATTTATCCCTCTGATGTATTTATAGAGCGCAATCATATCTTGCCTCAGCCTTCTTCTGGAGAACCTCCCTCTCGCTGGGTTTCAGAGCCCAGGATCCAGCGCAAACCTGAATGTCTGTACTGGTATTTTTAGTCATGTAGCGTGAGCTTATGAGCCTGAGGTGGTAGACCTGGGCTCTGAGACTTACTGCTGGGGTCTTTTTTTGCAGTGTAGACATACCCTTAGTGACTCATTGGCAGAGCTGAATTAGAACCCAGGACTTCTGGCTTCCAGTTCCTTGTTCTAAATCACTAAGGGTATGTCTACACAGCAAAAGCTGTACACAGGTTAGCCTACCTAAGCTAGCTTGAATCCAGCTAGTGCAGGTAACGTAGCAGTGGAGACAGACCAGTGCAGGCTTCAATACAATACAACCCTGGCACCGACTCTGGGTGTATGCTCAGCTCCCTAGCCAGCTTTGAAGCCCATGCTGTGCCATCTTCACTGCTATTATTACCCATGCTAGCTGGATTCAAGCTAGTTCAGACAGGCTTACCTGTGCACAGCTTTTGCTGTGTAGACATCTTGCAAGCTGAAAAAGGGGACTAAAATGGCTCACAGATTGGGAATAGGCCTCAGGAATCTTTCATCTTTACTTAGGCAAAGTCACATCTGGAAGTGCCCAAAAGTTATTTGAAATGAATTGTTGGTCTCAGTTCAGTTCCTAGTGGGCAGAGGTCTACAATACTAATCCCACCATTTTAGCCCATATTGAAAAATCCTATAGAATCTATTAGCGATTAAACTAATAGGGAACAAAAGCAATTATTCTAAAAACCCTAAATATTGATTAGTGATTTTTTTCTGTTTTTTTTTAATCCTATGGGATTTTATAGCAGATAAATGATTCCCTATTAAATTCTAGGTATGCCATACAATTTCTATGGAAACATTATTGTTCTGTATTCGGTGCTTTTCCTAAGAATGACAGGCAGTGGCAGGACCCTTGCTGGCAGTCTAATCCAGAAAATCCAAGGACTGATGTTTTGAGACAGGGAGCATGCTCTTTTTAATCCATCTGTTAAGCACATTGGCACACTATTGGGTGCAGTATAAATATATTAATATAAATTAACAATGATTGAACAGGCATGATCACTCAAAGTGGTCCCTCCAGGACAAGTTTCAGACACATAGGCCAGTGTGGGGACGTTTGACCTGCTCCATGGATAAATAAGGATGCTGGAACTGTTCCTTGAATCCAGTGGTGGTTCAGTGTGCAGTGCTTTGCAGGACCAGGCAATTAATTTACACACTAGTGTAGGCAGACATATGCCATGGTATAAGCCTTCTAATTTCCTAGAGGCAGTATTTCTCATGGGGACTGGTAGGTTGTTAGTACTTTCTCCGATCTTTAGTTAAGATACACTGCTATATCTCGCTATCTAACCACACTCCCTGTGTTAGCAAGCATCCTGTGTGTATGGCAGATCTGCTTTCGAAAATTATGGGCATGGTTTGAGCAGTGGGTGTGTATAAAAATGTGGGTTCAGATTTCAAATCCCTAACTATATCCCTCAATTGCCATCTGGTGTGTTTCACAAGCATTGAATTCATGCAGCAATAATGTAAAAGCAATGTGTTTCACTGTAAGCAAACTCATTCCTTCTGAAGAGCATGCATCCCGAATAGGCATGCCTCTGTATAGCTGTTATATTGTCACATACAATTCACAGGATCACATTCACGGAAAGACAGCATTAAATTGTGAAATCTCAGCTTCTGTTCAGCCCCACAGACTTCCCTCCTTCTCTTGAGACCAGAACAGTTGCTACTAGGGATGATATCTCAGGCAGCACCAGGTGGATGAAGGAGAGAGAGCCAGAAGGGTACGATCTTCCCTTGCAAGCAGCAGCTGTGGTAGTTTCACGGCTGGCTCAACGCGTGTGTGAAGAGTCACACAGTACCAACAAACAAAGCTGCTCTCACATACTAGAGGTAACAGATGCAGGCTAAAAAAATGCACTATTCATGTAGAACGTTCCCAGGCTATCATAGGAAAAGCACTTAAAGAACTAGCCCACTATTTTTTGGAAAGTGAACAACTCCCTTCCCACCACAGATACAGATCTAAATCTTGAAGGTCTTCGGCATGGTGTATGCACAGTATTTGTGCCAGGATAACTATGTCGGTTAGGGGTGTGTGTTTTTGTTGTTTGTTTTTTACTGATATAGTTATACTGTTACAACTCCTAGTGTCAGATGTCCCAACGGTCCTGGGTTTCATGGGACTGTCCTGCTTTGACCAATAAAACCTGGTCCTGTTGAAACGTTCCTGTCCTACAAGGCTGGCTGGGCTTGGATCCCTGCTCCCAGCACTGTGACTGGCCTATGGTGCACAGGGTCACAGCACCACTCAGGTTTGGCCCAGCCCCCCCGATGGGGGGCTGGCTGTGCCAAATTTGAGTAAGCAGTGCTGCAACCCTGTGTGCCAGGGTCAGGTTGCAATGCCTGGAGCAGGGAGCCACGCCCAGCCAGTCCCATGGGACAGGAGCTGCTGTTGCAGGGTAAGTGCAGGGTGGGCTTGCTTTGCAACCCCCCGGGCCTCCCATAACTCAGGGAAGGACCAACTTTAGCATATGCCTAGGATGGATGCAATTATGCAGGTATAAAGGTGCCTTATATCGGCATAGTTTAGTCTCCTTTTCACATGGGAATACCAGTACTAAGAACACTGATATCAGTATAACCATGTCCAGGGAGGGGGAGGAATGGAAGGTTTATAAGGTGTATACTTTGTGTAGAGAAGGCCTGAGAGCTGGGACACAAGCCTTTAAAGTGTGCGACAAAGACTCTAAGGCTGTGGCTGCAGAACAGAGTGTTTCTTGGTTTTGCTCTGTTGGCTCAGTTGTGTCTACACTGGGGGTTTTGTTTGCATAGCTATGTTCCCCAGGGGTGGGAATTTTTCACAGTTCTAGCTGACATAGGTTTGCCAGCAGAACTCTGTAGTGTAGATCTAGCTTAAGTTTGGTATGCAACGTGAAATAACAAAGTGGGAAGCTTGTGATGAGGTGAGATGAATGATTTTTAGTTTGGTGCTCATCCTAATTTTTTTCTGACTGCTTTCAGTGCTTCTTCCCCATTGTGTGTTGTGGTGATCTCATGTTCCGAAGTGTGCTTCTCAGAGAGGTAAGAATGAAAAGACTGCAAGTTCATCCCCCGGCCAGTGCCTGTGGTACCTTTGTCAAGCCAGTTTTAAAGGACTTGAGTGACGGGCCTTCCAAATCATTTTAACCAAGTCAGCTATATGCCACTTTTTATTTAGTTGTTTATGTAAACGTTTTAAACCTTGACTTTTATCAGTGATGTCACCTTCCTGCAGCTCAAATGATTGCTAGTTGCAGCTCATTGACATGCCCCAGACTATGACAATGAAGAGGGAGCATCAACTGGGGCAGGGGAGAGAGAGAACTCAGAAACTAAAAGTCAACAAAAGAAGGTAGAATCTTCTTCTTTAGAAAGGAACCTAATCTGCTAAGGTTCCTTTCACGGAAGTGTCTGTTTTTCTTCCCTTATTGAACCACAAATGGAAAAATCCCAACTGTGGTTTGTTTCAATAGGACTTTCACAAATATGTGATGGCTTTTACCAAATCGTACAAGTAAACAAATCATGAAACGTGCCTTTGTTCTGATGTCTTACTAATTGGAAGACTGCAGAGGTTTAGCTGTGACAAGCATACAACAGGATGTTACTAAAGGCGGTGGCTCTTTCAACTCTGTGTATAATCTAGAAGAAAGAGCCAGGTTCTGCAACAATGCCTCTGAATGTTGAAAACTGGTTGTATTCCAGCTTTCTCTCAACCGGCCCAAGTACGGTCTCCCTGGGGACAATGGAAACATTTACCAGAATAAGGGGCACCATTATGCAAAAGCTAAGGACTGCTTGCTTTCTTTCCTTCGTGGGGTGAGGTGGGCAGGAAGGAAGAGACTAGACTGCTTGACCTGGCAGTGGATTCACACAACACAATGCTAGTGTAGCTAATTGGGACAGGGCACACTCACACACACTTTCTTTAGCTCTAATCTTGTTCTGCTCTCTAGCACATATCAGAGATGAGTTTGGGGGTGTTCACATATGACACCTTGAGGCACAGAGTTTAAAGGCACGCAGGACCACCAGATCTGACAACCTGTATATCACAGGCCACCAACACCACCCAGCACCTGCACACTAAATCCAACAACCAGAATTAAACCAAAGTCTTACAGCCCACAGGAGACTAAACTGTTAGCACCACAGGGAGAGAATAGAAGGGACTGAGAGGCACCAATGCCTAAAGCCCCCCACAATGTCAGGGAACTGATTGAGTGACATATACTCAGATAACCCTGGCAACTAACCCCCACTCCATGATGTAGAGGAAGGTGATAACTACCCAAGGGCCCTGCCAATCTGACCTGGCTTTTTATTCCTGCCCCCTTTGGTTCAGGCTCTTCTCTACCTGAAATGATTCAGAACCAGCACCATTAACCCATCCAACCCTTGCCACTGCTGAACTTCAACAGTTTGGATAAGTGGGGCTTGGATCGATACCAGCCTTGCTTTTGCACAAAATGCACCCTCAGTTTTTCAAACCTCTACTTTACAGGTTTTAATCCTAATCAGCTATCAAGATCAAACAGAACTATGGGCTCTCCCCAATTCTCCACTGTTTCTCAATTGCACAGGAAAGTGTATAAATAAAAAATAAGCTTGTAAACATGCCCTGGGTTTTCTGTCCCCTTCCAATGACCCCTTTCCTATTTACATTAATTTTGTATCTCCCTCTGCTCCACGATGTACAAGGTCTATGCCAGCTGCCTGGCTTCGAGGATCACAGAGTGGTCAGTGAGCGGGGGAGCCATCAGCTCCACCCAAAAAGGCTTCATGTCCTGCGAGGACTGCTATGAACACAACTTCGTCCTCCAAACCACCATCGAAATGGCCAGAAGTGCGCAGAGGCAGTGCACGGTAGCGTGGCTAGACCTGGCTAACGGCTTTGGGTCCATGCCCCACCACCACATCTTTGCCATGTTCCAGGAGTTTGGGATGCCAGAGAACTTCTTTCGTGTGATCCGAGAGGTGTCCGAGGGATGCAGCACCACCATTCGCTCGGTTGAAGGGGAGACCGCCGAGATCCCAATCCAGAGCGGAGTTAAGCAGGGCTGTCCCCTCAGCCCCGTCATCTTTAACCTCACCATGGAGCCGTTGCTGCAAGCGATCTCCAATGGCACAGATGGCTTCAACCTCCATGGTGAGAGGGTGAGCATCCTGGCTTACGCGGATGACCTGGTCCTGACCATGGACGACCGAGAGAGCCTCCAACGTATGCTAGATGCCACCAGTCGAGCTGCCGGCTGGATGGGGCTCTGCTTCGATACAAAGAAGTGTACAGCTCTCCACATCAATGGCAGCAAAAGGGACTCAGTGCAGACAATGGGGTTCCAGATCCAGAGCGAACCCGTCATCCCCCTGGCAGAGGGGCAGGCGTACCAGCATCAACCCAGCAACGGGTTTCCATGTCCGGCAGACACCCGAGGACGCCATCCAGGAGATCTTGCAGGACACTGCCAAGATTGATGCCTCCCTGCTAGCACCGTGGCAGAAGATAAATGCCCTGAATACCTTCCTGATCCCCCGCATCTCATTCGTCCTAAGGGGATCTGCCATGGCGAAGGTACCCCTCAACAAGGCAGACAAGATTGTCTGGCAGCTGGTGAAGAAGTGGCTGTTCCTTCCCCAGAGAGCCAGCAATGAGCTGGTCTGTGTCGCCCACAGGCATGGTGGTGCCAATGTCCCCCGCATGGGCGACCTGTGTGACATCGCGGTGATCACCCATGCCTTCTGCCTGCTGACGTGTCCCGACGCCATGGTACGGAACATCATGGCCAATGCCCTCCATGACGCGACAAAGAAGCAGATTGGCAGAGCCCCCTCCAACCAAGACATCGCCACCTTCCTGAGCGGTTCCCTGGATGGCGAATTCGGACGGGACGGGCGCGACATCGCTTCACTGTGGTCCTGCGCTGGCAATGCCATGCGTCTCCTGGGGAAGCGCATTGGCTGCTGCTGGGAGTGGTGCGAGGAGCGCCAGGAGCTGGGATTCCTGGTGCTGCAGATCAGGTCCAACGACAACACCATCATCACCCTGAGCGCCAGGGGCATGCTGGAGCAGACCCTGAAGGCAGCCATCCACTCACCTTACATGGAAACCCTGAAGCGTAAACCGGACTGGGGTAAAGCCTTTGAACTGACCAGCAAGTGGGACGCCAGCAACCACTTCCTCGCTGGGGGCGGCTTCACCTGTATCGTTGACTGGCGGTTCATCCACCGTGCCTGGCTCAACTGCGTCCTGCTCAACGGAGCCGTTTGCCACGGGAACCGAGACAAGCGTTGCAGGAAGTGCAGCTACTCCAACGAGACCCTGCCCCACATCCTGTGCAGCTGCAAGCCCCACTCCAGAGCCTGGCAGCTGCACCACAACGCCATCCAGAACCGCCTGATGAAAGCCATCGCACCGCGCCTGGGGGAGGTCGCTGTGAACTGCGCAATCCCTGGTACTGACAGCAAGTTGCGACCTGACGTGCTAGTCACTGACGAGGCCCAGAAAAAGATCATCCTTGTCAATGTCACAGTCTCCTTTGAGAACAGGACTCTGGCCTTCCGCGAAGCCCAAGCTCGTAAGCTGGAAAAATACGCCTCCCTGGCCAACACCCTGAGAGTGAAGGGTTACGAGGTGCAGATGGATGCCCTGATTGTCGGAGCCCTGGGCGCTTGGGATCCCTGCAACGAGCGTGTGCTGAGGACCTGTGGGATCGGTTGACGCTACACACGGCTCATGTGGCGCCTCATGGTCTCGGACACCATCCGATGGTCCAGGGACATCTATATCGAACACATCACCAGCCACCGACAGTACCAGGAGGTGTGAGCCGGTACGACATCGTGCATCAACTATGGGAAAGGGACAGAGAGACTTTTTCCATTGGACCATATGAACTGGAACCATAAACTCATTGAACATTAAATCTCACCAAATGAGGGTAAATCCATCCTCATCATCGCATCTACTTATTATACTCCACACCTGAACATAGCCATTATATGAACAACACACCCCCATATATCAATGTCTGTACTTTGACCCGTTAACCTTTTACACCCAATCAGGGAGATTACAGATTATGTATTCCTTACGCCACCTGTTCCTAAACTGAACTTCACACCCCTTGATAATCTGTACCTTATTCCCTGATAACCAGAAACTTCTATGCTTAAACTCTGTACTGTTTTCTTTTTATTTTAACATCATCTTAATAAAATTACTTGCATTCACATTATCCTTTCAAGGTCAGTATTAGATCTAGACTAAACTGGCAGCTACCTTTTATGCCCACCTCTAGATTTTTGTCCTGGGACTTCCACCACCAGTAGGCTAGTCCCAAACTGCTCCTCTCGGGCTCTGGCAGTCCTGGCCGTGCAGTTCCCCCTTCCAAAGGCTGTCATTATTCCCCTTCAGTTATGTGTAGTGGGTCCCTTGTGTCTCAGATGTTCTCTGGAATCATTTGTCCCTTTGAACCACCACTGCAGCCAGCATAAAGGATTCTGGGATGCATTTGGCAATTTAAGGTGCCCACCATTTGTGAGTGAGGAGACACAAAAGCACCCTTATTAAAGAAGAAATCACAGATGGGTGATCAGATGAGCTGATAGGAGAAAAGGAGCAAATAACCATGTCTGGGCAGCCAAATCTCTTCTTCCCATTGGATGCCAACATACCTACGATTGGCTCTGAATGCTGCACACTGGTGTCTGTTACAACACTCAGCAGCAGAGGAATTGCAACTGGAGTAGAATTTAACTGTTTGCTGGATTTTGGCAAACAACTAAAACTAAGAAGCGTGAACAATAATAGTTTAATGCCATTATGTATTGAACTTTCTGCTTGGAGGTTCCAAAGGGATGTACTGATCATTCTTATTACAAATGTAATGGTAAAAATATGTCTCAATGAGAAGTTACTCTATCACATTTTTGTTATACCCACAGGTGTGGCCTCTTATTCTATCAGGTAAATAAATTCTGCTTCTGCATATTAACCATTTAGGTACCAGAAACCTAGATTTAGTTTTTTTGCCAAGCTTAGTTGCTTTGAGGGATAGACAGTGTTCTCTATGCTACTGAAACCAGAATGGTGTCAATCTTGGTTTTGATTTGCAGAGATTCAGGTGAATATTTCCTTTAGATTTTGCTATGTGTGGGTTTGTCTTTCCCCTGCCTCTACACCCTGAGGTTTGCTTTCAAATTAGGCATGAAACTAATCCAAAATCTCAAAGTGAGAATCAGAGAGAACCTGGTTTTCATGTCAAATTGCTACTCGCTCTTGATTTCTGGCCATAAATTGGCCTACATTTACTCAAATGGTTTGCAAACTTTCACAGGCCTTTGAACAAATCTGGTATGAGTTTGTCACAAAACTAAATCTCAGTGTAATTTGGGGTTTTGTTGTGAATATTTCACATAGATCTAATAAAAAGAAAAGATGGCAAGGACTCTGTGGCTCAGGAAATTGGTGATGGAACACCATCTCAATTCACCCATTCTTAAACTGGAACATGGGTCAAGCTACCCCATGCCTAGCAACCACCGACCACCACCAGACTATTGCTTAAAAAATATACTCAGGTAAGGAATCTTCAAGGGTAGTTAGAGTCTCATGGAATGTGGCCTATAATATGAATAGTCTTGCTCTAGTTTCCAGGGGACAGGTGATCACATCTAAAAAAAATCACCACAATTGACACAGGCTGTCTCAGGAGAGCCACATGGAACGCCATAGAAACCAGACAAGCCCTGAAGAAAAATGTTTTAGACACAAAATCCCAGAAGCTAAAGGACAAATACCACAAGCAGTTAGCAAGGCACACTGGGAGGTCAAACGCCTTGTGAGAGTGGACAAACGGCATTATATTGATAATTTGGCAACACAAGCAGAGGATGCAGCTGCTCGTGGTGAACAAGGAACCATCTACAAAATGACATGGCTTATCAGTGGTAAACAGCAGACACCAACAAGCACTCTCATCAGGAACAAACAAGGCCACTTACTAACATTTGAAAAAGAACAAGAAATGTGCTTGACAGAGCATTTCAAAGAGTTGCTGAACAGGGAGCCACCTAAAAAGAGGAAGCAAACATCCAGGAGGCAGAAGAAGATCTTGATATCAGCACAGACACCCCAACTAAGGAAGAGATCATTCAAGCCATCAAATCCTTAAAAAATGGGAAAGCTCCTGGCAAGGATAACTTGAATGCAGAATTGTTCAAGGTAAATCCTAAATTAGCAGCATCTATCCTGGCCCCTCTATTTACATCCGTCTGGGACAGGGAAAAAGTGCCAGATGAGTGGACCAATGGGGTTATAGTGAAGATACCAAAGAAAGGAACTCTCAATGATTGTAATAACTGGCGTGGTATCACGCTTTTATCTGTGCCAAGCGAAGTATTGCGTAAGATCAGAGTTCAGCATATATCAGAGGCAGTTGATAGCATTCTCAGAAAAGTGAAAGCTGTGGATGCACATATCAGATCTTCATTCTATGAAACATAATAGAACAGTGCTTAGAATGGCAATGGCAACTCTACATAAATTTTATAGACATCGAGAAGGCTTCATTGATAGCATTCACAGGACCAGTTTATGGTGCATCCTGCAGGCATATGGAATTCTTTTCCGTATAATCAACATAATCGAAAGCTTCTATTTCAACTTTACATGCAGTGTTGATCACAGTGAGCTCAGTTTCGAAGTCACAACAGGAGTACGTCAGGGTGTGTCATGTCTGCAATCCTCTTCAACATTGCCATCGACTGGGTAATGCAGCGTACAATAGAAGACATGCCAAGAGGCATTAAATAGACACTCTTCTCATCCCTTGAAGACCTGGACTTCGCAGATGATGTTGCTCTCCTATCACATACTCAACACCATATACAAGAAAAAACAACTTGACTCAATGCATTCAGCCAGCAAATGGGACTGAAAATCAACAGCAATAAGACAGATATCATGACCTTTAATATTGCCTCACCATCATCAGTATGGATAGAGGATTATGTTCTCACCAATATAGAAACATTCACATACTTGGGCAGCACTATCAGGCAGGATGATGGAAGAAGCCAGGACATCCAGAACAAAATCAATAAAGCCAGGAACACCTTCAGGAGCTTAAATACAGTCTGAAAATCATCAAAATACAGCACCAAAACCAAACTCAAGATTTATCAGAGCTGCTGTGATAACTGAAGGGGCAGGGGGAGCTCCCTTTTGGACACCCAACCAGCCAGTTAGCTGTAAAATTCCTCTTGGTGTCTGTTCTCTGCTTGCTTTACCTGTAAAGGTAACAAGCCCACAGGTAAAAGAAAAGGAGTGGGCACAGGACCAAAAGAGCCAATGGGAAGGCTAGAACTTTTACATTTGGGAAAGAAACTTTCAATTTGTCTGTTGTTGTTTGGGCTGCAGGGACGGGGCAGCAATGCTATAAGCAGGAATGCTGTGTAAGGTTTGAACCAGGTATGAAAAAGTATTTTCCATACCTAGAAGAAATAATTTGGATAGGGAATGTTTAGTTAGATGCTATCAGGTTTATTTCTTATTTTGGCTTGTGGATCTCTTCTGTGCTAACCCCAAATGCTTTTGTTTTCTTGTAACCTTTAAGCTGAACCCCCAAGAAAGCTATTTTGGGTGCTTGATTTTTGGAATTGCTCTTTTAAAATAGAGCAAAAAGCCTAAGTTCCAGATGTAATTTTTTCCTTTTTGTTTTTAATAAAATTTACCTTTTTGAAGAATAGGATTGGATTTTTGGTGTCCTAACAGATTTGTGCGTGGTGTTTGATTAGCTGGTAGCCACAGCTAATTTCCTTTGTTTTCTTTCTCAGCTCTTCCCCGCTTGGGGCTTGAGGCTACCCCACAGGGAGGAATTCCCAAGTGCTCCTTCCTGGGTTCAAAGGGTTGGGTTTTTTTGCATTTGGGTGGTGGCAGCGTTTACCAAGCCAAGGTCAGAGAAAAGCTGCAACCTTGGGAGTGTAATACAAGCCCGGAGTGGCAAGTATTAATTTTTAGAATCCTTATGGGCCCCCACTTCCTGCACTCCGAGTGACAGGGTGGGGATTCAGCCTTGACAGCTGCGTGCTTTCAACACTACTTTATAGTGCAGAATGCTGGGGAATGAGAAAGTATGACATGTCCAGACTGTCTTCATTCCATCCAGCCTGCCTCAGAAAAATCCTCCGTATCTTTTGCCCAGAACAATCTGAAACCAAGATCTATTGACACAGTGCAGGCAAGAGGATATGAGCACCATCATTGCCAGGAGGCGCTGGAGATGGATTGGCCAGGTGCTTCAGATGGAAACTGGTACCATCACCAGAGTAGCAATAAGATGGACACCTGAAGGTAAGCGAAAACAACATGGCGAAGAGCTGTGGAAGCCAAGCTGAAAAACCTGGGGCACAGCTGGGGAACCATTGAAAGCCTTGCCAGAAACGGACAGGAGTGGAGGAGCTTCGTCACTGCCCTAAACGCCAGAGGCGTAATGGGAACATGATGATGATAATGTCTCAGGAGAGAGTCCAGCAATTGACTCTACTGAGGGAGATTAAGTTAGCTTCTTCCCAAAAGAGTTCAGCACTGAGGCCCACTGTTGGGCAGGGTGGGGAAACCTGTCCTACCATGGTCTGTGTGGTTCCAGTTTCCTGGATAACAAACAGTGCCATCCGTGACAGAGCTCTTATAAACACTACATTTTAAATGGAAAGAGCTATAATCCCATATACTCTCTCCTCCTGACCTATCCTCCAAACAAATCCCATGCTGAGGCCAGTTTATTTCTGGCATAACTCCACTGTCTTCAGACAAGCTCCCCCTAGGTGAATTTGGCCCAGTACTTTTAGATATTTCGATGTAGTGACCAGTTACGCTTTTTGTGCCTGCACACACACATACACAGAGCAGAACAAAATGTTCTGAGAGGCTCTTACCACTCATCAAAATCAAGATGACAATTAGAAATAAATATCCCCAGATTAGATTGTGGTCTCATATTGTTGCCACTAGCAACTGCTGCTGCTTTACTGCTTTACGTAAACACTCCAGATTTGTATTGCTGTCAGCATTTTAAAATAAGACTGCCCTACATGATTTTTAAAAAGCAGATTCTCATTATAGGACAGATGCTGGCCTCTGCTCTGGGGCATGTGAGAATACCTTTACCCCAAAATATTCCACCCTTTGCCCTTGGATTGGCCGCTACCACCACCAAACAAATACTGGTTACTGGGGAAGAGCTGTTTGGAAATGTCTTTCCCCCCAAATACTTCCCAAAACCTTGCACCCCACTTCCTGGACAAGGTTTGGTAAAAAGCCTCACCAATTTGCCTAGGTGACTACAGACCCTTAGATCTTAAGAACAATGAACAATCCTCCCAACACTTGCACCCTCCCTTTCCTGGGAAATGTTGGATAAAAAGCCTCACCAATTTGCATAGGTGACCACAGACCCAAACCCTTGGATCTGAGAACAATGAAAAAGCATTCAGTTTTCTTACAAGAAGACTTTTAATAGAAATAGAAGTAAATAGAAGTAAAGAAATCACCTCTGTAAAATCAGGATGGTAGATACCTTACAGGGTAATTAGATTCAAAACATAGAGAATCCCTCTAGGCAAAAACTTAAGTTACAAAAAAGATACACAGACAGAAATAGTTATTCTATTCAGCACAATTCTTTTCTCAGCCATTTAAAGAAATCATAATCTAACACATACCTAGCTAGATTACTTACGAAAAGTTCTAAGACTCCATTCCTGGTCTATCCCCGGCAGAAACAGCATATAGACAGACACACAGACCCTTTGTTTCTCTCCCTCCTCCCAGCTTTTGAAAGTATCTTGTCTCCTCATTGGTCATTTTGGTCAGGTGCCAGCGAGGTTACCTTTAGCTTCTTAACCCTTTACAGGTGAGAGGAGTTTTCCCCTGGCCAGGAGGGATTTCAAAAGGGTTTACCCTTCCCTTTATATTTATGACACCCCTGCTTGGGGGCATGCTGGGAGTGGGAAAGGGGGATGCTGTAGTGCACTGCACTGATCCTCAGCTAGTGTAACAGCCCCATTGGGAACATTACAAACTGACAGAATCTGGGGCATCACTGATTTTGCTCTATGTTACACTAGGGGAATCAGTCTCTGATAGCTCCAGAGATTGAGGGAGCACAAAGGTGGCTTTAACGCACCATCCGGAACTCTGACACAGATGAAGTTATGGTTGCATACGTTTAGTCAAATAAAAATCACAATGTGTGTGTTGTGTATGTTTTATTTGGTCTCAGATTTGGTACAACTGACCAGAGATGATGATTATATAGGGTATAAAAATGGACTTTAGCTGCAACTCTCTGAAACATTCCCTGGTTCAGTAATATCCTGCCTGAGGTTTGCAAACAGAGCCAAAGGTTTGCTTTTTTTCAGAACTTTCCCGCCTTCAACTGCCTTTTAAAGTTTCATTTTGGTTTTACCTTTTCTCTCATTTACCAGATGAAAGAATTACTTTGGGACTTTTCACTCTGCAGACAATTGCAGTGTGTGGTCTTTCAGTCAACAATTGCGCCTTATTTGGTATTGACATAAAAACTCCCCAAAACTGTCTCAGTCAGGGTCTTCTCAATGAGATATCTACAAGTCCTACTGTGCAAGCAAAAGCTCCATTATAAAAGGTAAACTGAATGTTGGTTCAGAACTCCAACAGTCAGCCTATATGGTCTAGCGACTGTTATGACATTTATGCAGTGTGACTCAACTGCAATATGCGGTTTTAATGTCAGTTGTGCAACCGAGAGGTCCAGTTCTGACCTTGTGTAATT
Organism: Lepidochelys olivacea; assembly: GCF_965140295.1. Classification (NCBI taxonomy): domain Eukaryota; kingdom Metazoa; phylum Chordata; order Testudines; family Cheloniidae; genus Lepidochelys; species Lepidochelys olivacea. The sequence continues at coordinate 121,221,221 of NC_140413.1, forward strand.
CAACTGAAGTCAGTGTTCAGAGGATAGAAATGAATATGCATTATATTATTTGTGACAAATCCTGACAGACATAAGAGAGTGGTCCTGTCGGATTCCGGGAAGTGGGCGGATAGATCAGCCCTAGAATGGTGAAGGCCCTGTTGCCTATGAGCAATAAAAGGTTACCTCATGTTAACTAGAGACACCTGAGGCTGGTTAAAGGCTGGCAGGGACTTTTAAAAATCCCTCTTTTGGTGTGAGAAGGGAGGGGTGAGGTGAGACATAAGCTCCAACAAGAACTTGCCAGATTGCCAGGCTGTCCTGCCTCCCTCTAGGGAAAGAAGCTTAGGCCTGGACTACACTAAAACGTTAGGTTGAAGGAAGACGCCTTAAGTCGACCTGTTAATGTAGGTGTCTGCACTACCAGGTCTTTTACGCCAACCTAAGTTGCCTCTAATGTCGACTTCTGTAATCCACCTCTGCGAGAGGTGTAGCGCTTAGCTCGATTTTCATGGGTCGACTGTGAGGTAGTGCAGATGCAGTACTGTATAATTCGACTTAATTCGCCTCCAGGTGGTGTCTGCTTTGTGCATCAGTGCATGCGTTGCTAGTGAGGATGCACTCCACTGAGACAATGAGCATGGTGTGGCCACGCACAATCAACTTCATTAATTTGGAGGCTCGAGGTCGAATTAGATAAAGTTGACTTAATTTTGTAGTGTAGACAAACCCTTAGTAAACAGCTGCCTGGGGAAGGACTGGCAACTAGGAGCCAGCGTAGTAAGACAGTGCCCCAGAGAAGGGGTAGGGAAAAGTATTTCTGTTTGTGATAAACTTGTCGTAATTGTAAGAAGACTGAAATGAATAAGTAAGACATAATATTTCTGTGATAGCCTTGAGGAAAAATCCTACGGAATTTTCTAGGGTTGAAACAAGTAGGGTTTCTATAAAAGTTAAATAGGATTATTCTAAAAACCCATAGAGTTTAATAGAGAATGATCTCCTTTCTATAGAATTTTAAACTTGCCTATAGAATGTAATAAGGAATCATATCCCTGTGACAAAATTCTACAGGTGGGTTTAAAATTTTGTACTAGAGTTGTTATTCTATAGACTGCCCTATAAGGGACAACATAAAAAACGTGTTTTGAGCAAGTAGTTCCCTTTCATCAGGTAGAGCTGTAGTCCAATGGATGAAGCTCCTGGCTGGGTGTCATCTCTGCCCCAGATTTTCTGTGTGACCCTGGGCATATATAACAGGGAGCTAATACTGCTTATCCCTTTTTGCAAAGTGTTCTGATATCTTTGGGTGAAAAATAGTACCTGTAGTAAAAGCCATTAAAAGTCAACATTTGCCATTTATCATTGATAGCTTTTCCTGAAGTGGCCAGTGGGAGCTGTGTTAAATCTAGTTTCACTGTGGAACTGTTGACAAATGTAGGCATTCTAACTGCAACCACTGTAAAGGCAAAGTATTGTTAGGTTGGGCACATACTGTTTTTGTGTGCAATCATTAACCCTGAGTATCATATCTTGAGGTCTTTGCAGCTGTATTATACCACATCTTCACTACAGCATTCTTCACACTTTTCAAATGGTCTGTTCAGTGATGGTCACCCTCAAGCCAGTTCAAATACTTTATTATATTGAACACAGAATTTAAAATAATATTTGAACAAGCCTTTTTTCTCTTGTTGCATTTTTGTGCTGGAAAAGTCTCCAAGCATGGACTCCCCTTTGCAAGGTGCATGCCAGGGGGGCCCTTGCCTACCCATGGTGGTGACTTGAATTTGGACCACTCTGAAAGTAGGGGTTAAAATATGGTTGAGTGTCATAAGCTTTCACCTTCTCCTTCACATCTGGTCCTCTTTTTCCCTGGGTGTTGCACAGGTTCCTGCACACTAAGGTGTTAGAATGGATCAACTTTGCACATACGCCAGTGCTTGAAAAGTGCATGTGACAATCAAGTCCCTTAAACCTCTAAGAGAAAAAGTTTGTAGGCTCAAATTTTCAAACTTGAGTTTCAGAGCCCAGCTTCAAACACCCAGTTTGAGGCACCTACATAAAAGACAGCCTGGCTTTCAGAGGTGCTGAGCAGCTGCAAGGATGTAAATGGGAACTGCAGCTGCTCACCACCTTTTAGAACAAGGCCCCTTTTATTTATGTCTACATAAAGATGTAAGTGCCTAACTTTTGGCAGCCATGTTTGAAAATGTTGGCCTTTAATTATTAGCATCCTTGGGCCAAATTCTGAAATCACAGGTATATCTGCACTGCAAACACCTGTGGTTGGCCCAGGATAATTGATTTGCGCTCAGGCCGCAGGCCCATAAAATTGCAATGTAGATGTTTGTGCTAAGGCTGGTGCTCAGGCTCTGAGATCCCCAGGAGGTGGGGAGGGTCTCAGAACCTGGGCTCCAGCCTGAGCCTCAATATCTACATAGCAATTTTATAACCTTGTGAGCCCCACCAGCTGAGCTGGGCTAGCCACAGGTGTTCTATTGCAGTGGAGACATACCCATTGGTTCTTCATCAAAACAAAACCTCTCCCAGATTTAACTGGATAAAGGCTTCTGGATTGAACTCCTTTATATCACATTTAATATATTATGTATTGGTTGGGTTTATGAGATCAGACATGCACCAGTAGGCATATTGAAACATTCTTGAAACCTAGACGCTGGCACTTGTGAGCGTGAATTAATTGCAGTAGTGATGAGGGGAGAAAATAATTGCTTCATCTTTAAAAATATCTATCCTTAATCTCTCCCACCACACTGCTGCACATACAGAGTTAAATTCTGCAGTTCCTGTTTAGAGCTTAACTCAGACAACATCCCACTGAGATCACAGCCATGTTGTCTGCATTAGCACTGAGGCCTGACTTCAGCCAAGTATTTAAGCAGAGACTTCAGTCCATCCCTCTTCAGTAAAGCACAGAAATGCTTTGCTGTAGCGGGATGAACTATAGAATTGATGCAAGAACGGCAGGGCTTGGTCCATGGATCAGAGTAACTATTTTGTCATTGTAGCCAGTATCTCATAGTACTTCTGTCACCTCTCATATTTTCATCATAATACAGAAAAAAGTCAAAGGGCCTTATGCGGCTAACTCACTTAGGTTGTTTTTATAAGTTTTATAAGTTTTACCTGTTTTCCATACACTGAGCCACGTGGCCAAGGAGCTATGGCCCATTTTGTGTCTTGAGGATGGTTTTATTTATGTTTAACAGTTAAAAGAAAGCAAAGGGAGAAGAAGACAATAGGTGATTTAGTGGAAGCAGGTATTCTATCTTTGATCACATCGGACTATTCTTTATTGGAGGGCATAGTGTGCAGGAGTTTGGCTAGATTTTTAGGTGGATAGTTTTAAGATTTTAATGAAAGCAAATTGAACTTGAGATGCTGGTAGTTTTCAGCTCAGCTCCAAGGTGCTAAATCATGTAAAGGTGGCTGGGGAAAAAAACACCCCACCAACTTTTGAATGTGATTGCTTAAGTTCCTATTCAGAAATAAACCCCAAAAGGAAATTACAGCCACTCCCTGATCTCACCTCTTCCTTCTCATTTTCTACCTTCTTTAATAGTGTTGAGCAGACCTTAGTTTTACTTCCTTAAAATGAACCTTCTCTTTTCCTTTAACTGTGTCACTTCAGTGTAAGTTACCAATAGTTAGCTGCAGTTTGAAGGTCTGAAGTTCAAAGTCCCCTGCCAAAAAGCCCTATTGCAAGTTGCTCTGATGTTTCTGTGACCCTGCAGAGCTCTTACAAGAGGGAGAGGTGACAATTAGGGCCTGATTCTCCACTCCTTTGCCCCCTGTGCAGTCGTTTATATCTGTGCTATAAAATACAGCCATTCTGATTTGGGTCACATTTCACATGTGTAAGTGGCTTGAAAAGGTGCAGGAAGAATCAGAGCCTCAGTGTCCAGACTGTGCTCTTCTCAGAGCACACACAGGCAAGTCTTTACTGCTTTGAAAGGTTCTACCATTTTCAGTGCTATAATGGGGAATTCCACTAGACACACAGCGGAGTCTTTCAGAATGGTACATATGCCCCCTGTGTGTAATCAAGGCCCTACCTGAGTCTAAAGGGACACTTGGAGCTGGAGGTGTGAGTCCCAGCTCGAGGAGACATTTTCACACTCGCTCTCATCAAGGTAGTGCACTAAAAATATTAGTGTTGCCATGGTAGCGTGGGCAGCAGCAAGTGAAAGGATGGTAAAGCCAAAGCTAGTAACAGGGTCCTTCATAGGAACCTCCCCTCACCCATGGGGGAGGTGGGAGGGGAATTAAGGAGATTTTAAATGATTTTAATTGTTTTAATTATGTTAATCTTACCATAATGTGTCTGGGCTTGGAGTGAGGCTTGCGGGAGCTTGTGAATAAAGAATGAATAAAATAAAACCAAGTGATAAAAAGTATCAAGCTATGAACTTGTCATGACGCAGCCCCTAAGGAAGGGTAGAAATATCTTTCTTTCATGGTCAGACAATAATGTGCTCTTTCATTTTCCTTGCAGGCCCTTCCACCTTTGCTGGGCAAGAAGCAAGGAATCAGGAGTCTGGCGGAGCAGAAACTCAGCTTACGTGGGAAAAGGGAAAGAATCAGAGATGAAAGGCTGCAGGACACTTAGGCCAGCGTGGATGAACAGCTGCAGAGGGAGGAGAGGCGGTTGCAGAGGGAGAAGGAGGCAATCCAGCATGAGGAGAGAATGGCGACACAGTTCTTGGAACATGACCAGAGGTTGAGGGGAGGATGACAGAATGCAGCAGAAGGACCTTTTTGAGAGGTTGCTCACTCTCATGGCCACCAGGCTATAGGCTCCAGCTACTGTCCGAAATTCATGCATTGAGTCCCCACCATGCTCCCACATCCTGCAGCCTAGGCAGCTAATGGATGATTCTGGGACCATGACCCAAGCAATGAACAGTTTGTGGAACAATCAAATGTACCTTGTGCAACAGTCCACCCTGTGCAATTGGGGCTCACATGTGCAACATGCTTCAGAAGGGCAAGGAGAAAAGGCGCATAGGGGGCATACAGTTCTGCAACCAGTGAGATGTAGCGGTGGCTCTGTATATAGTTTGGCATTGTGGCACTTTTGTTGCTTCGGGTATTTATTTAGCCCTTTTTTTGTTGTATTGTCTTTTGCCTCTTGCTGGCAGCTGGGCTGCCTATAAGATTTGTAATTGTGATTTAAATACTTGTTTCAAAAAAAGTGTTTTGTTTGAAAACAAGAACAAGTTTTAAGGTTACAAGAACAGGCTTTATTAAATTCATAAAAATCACAATCCATGTCAGCAGTACATCAGCTGAATACAGAGCTACATCAGGGATCGGCAACCTTTGGCCCACGGCCCGCCAGGGTAAGCCCCCTGGCAGGCCAAGCTGGTTTGTTTACCTGCCACGTCTGCAGGTTCGGCCGATTGTAGCTCCCACTGGCTGCAGTTCACCACTCCAGGCCAATGGGGGCTGCCGGAAGTGGCGACCAGCACATCCCTTGGCCCACACCACTTCCTGCAGCTCCATTGGCCTGGAGTGGTGAACCGTGGCCAATGGGAGCTGCGATTGGCTGAACCTGCGAACGTGGCAGGTAAACAGCCCGGCCTGCCAGGTGGCTTACCCTGGCAGGCCGTGTGCCAAAGGTTGCTGATCCCTGAGCTACATTAACAAGTTTTATTAAATTCATAAGCTTCTGTCAAGGTTCCTTCCCCACTCTGAACTCTAGGGTACAGATGTGGGGACCTGCATGAAAAACCACCTAAACTTATTTTTACCAGGTTAAAACTTCCCCAAGGTACAAACTATTTTACCTTTTGTCCCTGGACTTTATTGCTGCCACCGCCAAGCATCTAACAAATATAACAGGGAAAGAGCCCACTTGAAAATGTCTTTCCCCCACAAAATACCCCCAAGCCCTACACCCCCTTTCCTGGGGAAGGCTTGATAAAAATCCTCACCAATTTGCATAGGTGAACACAGACCCAAACCCTTGGATCTTAAGAACAATGAAAAAAGCAATCAGGTTCTTAGAAGAAGAATTTTAATTAAAGAAAAAGTAAAAGAATCACCTCTGTAAAATCAGGATGGTAAATACCTTACAGGGTAATCAGATTCAAAACATAGAGAATCCCTCTAGGCTAAACCTTAAGTTACAAAAAGATACAAAAACAGGAATATACATTCCATTCAGCACAACTTATTTTATCAGCCATTTAAACAAAACAGAATCTAACGCATATCTAACTAGATTGCTTACTGACTTTTTACAGGAGTTCTGACCTGCATTCCTGCTTTGGTCCCGGCAAAAGCAACACACAGACAGAGAGAACCCTTTGTTTCCCCCCCCTTCAGCTTTGAAAGTATCTTGTCTCCTCATTGGTCATTTTGGTCAGGTGCCAGCGAGGTTGTCTTAGCTTCTTAACCCTTTACAGGTGAAAGGGGTTTTCCTCTGGCCAGGAGAGATTTAAAGGTGTTTACCCTTCCCTTTATATTTATGACAGCTTCATTGACCCCTAAAATTGTGGGATAAGTGTGGGAGAATTTGTGTGTAATAGCTACATTACTCATTCCCCTCATGCATAGCACACTGCAAACCCTTCATGTGGGTGTACAAGGTATCCCTGATTTCCCTGGCATATGGGGAAGCATCACTTGGAAGTAACAGAGGAGGAGAAGGATCTCGGAGTATTGGTTGATCACAGGATGACTATGAGCTGCCAATGTGATATGGCCATGAAAAAAGCTAATGCGGTCTTGGGATGCATCCGGTGAGGTATTTCCAGCAGAGATAAGGAGGTATTAGTACCGTTATACAAGGCACTGGTGAGACCTCATCTGGAATATTGTGTGCAGTTCTGGTCTCCCATGTTTAAGAAGGATGAATTCAAACTGGAACAGGTACAGAAAAGGTCTGCTAGGATGATCCGAGGAATAGAAAACCTGTCTTATGAAAGGAGACTCAAAGAGCTTGGCTTGTGTAGCCTAACCAAAAGGAGGCTGAGGGGAGATATGATAGCTCTCTATAAGTATATCAGAGGGATAAATACCAGGGAGAGAGAGGAATTATTTAAGCTCAGTACCAATGTGGACACAAGAACAAATGGATATAAACTGGCCATCGGGAAGTTTAGACTTGAAATTAGATGAAGTTTTCTAACCATCAGAGGAGTGAAGTTCTGGAACAGCCTTTCAAGGGGAGCTGTGGGGGGAAAAGACATATCTGGCTTCCAGACTAAGCTTGTTAAGTTTATGGAGGGGATGGTATGATGGGATAGCCTAATTTTGGCAATTCATTGATCTTTGATTATTAGCTGTAAATATGCCCAATGGCCTGTGATGGGATGTTAGATGGGGTGGGATCTGAGTTACTACAGATAATTCTTTCCTGGGTGTCTGGCTGGTGAGTCTTGCCCACATGCTCAGGGTTTAGCTGACGGCCATATTTGGGTCGGGAAGGAATTTTCCTCCAGGGCAGATTGGCAGAGGTCCTGGAGGTTTTTCGCTTCCTCTGCAGCGTGGGGTATGGAACACTTGCTGGAGGATTCTCTGCACCTTGAAGTCTTTAAACCAAGAGTTGAGGACTTCAATAGCTCAGACATAGGTTAGGGGTTTGTTACAGGAGTGGGTAGGTGAGATTCTGTGGCCTGCGTTGTGCAGAAGGTCAGACTAGATGATCATAATGGTCCCTTCTGACCTTAAAGTCTATGATTCTATCCCGCCCCGTAAAGATAAGTGCACTTTCTGGTTGTAATGTTCCTGCAATCTAGCAGTGTCTGAGTCCGTGCCTGGCAAAATGGTTCTCCTTTAATTTTGCAGATGTTATGTTTTGAAGTGCACCGCAGGCCACAGTAATGCAAAAGGAACTGCTAAAATTAGCATCCAAATGGTTCTGAAGGCAGGGCTATCTTGACTTCAATCTGGCAAATGCGCATTTCACCACCATCCTTTAGCTACTGAGAATGTATCTGACCCTTCTTTTGTCAGGTCCTCTGAAATCAGGGTACGGTTTCATAGGCCATGGCAGAAAGGGATATGTGAGCTCCCCTAGGATAAGAGTGGGGACAGAGACTCCATGTATAATAATGTCATCTGAAGGGAATAAGTTCCCTACTTGTCCATGAAGACAAAGTCCTGATGTCCGAAAAACTCTGGCATTATGCACCCTGCCAGTATGTTCCATATGAAACTGTCTCTGTGGTCCACAGGTGCCTGCATAGAAGTGGAGTACTACCCTTTTCGGTTTATGTACTCATTTGCTCCTTATGGACGACAAACAATGGGCTGGCGAGTCCCATCAATAGCCCCAAAGCAGTTTGGGAAGCCCTTTCTCTCAAAGCTGGTGATTATGTCAAGAATACTGTTTATGCCAATCATCTTTGGGTAAACAACAGGCCTGATTGCCTTACAAACCTCCACAACCACAGCCCCCAGAAATGACTTGCCAACACCAACCTGGTTAGTCCTGAACCAATAGCAGTCTGGGGCAGCCAACTTCCAGATAGATGAGCATTCATGTGTCCTGGTGCTGGAGAGTATGTGCAAGTTGCCTATACACGGTCAGGAACATCGACTTCTTCATAGAAAAGTTCTTGAGCCGCTACTGGTCATCCCAGGTCTGCATGATAACGTGATCCACCAGCCTGTGCTTGTGGCTCTGCTCCAGAAGCACCAGGCTCCACGTGGGGAATATGCAGTGATGGCAGCAGGCATCAGCTGCATCCATCATGGTGTGGATGCCATGGCTGTGTCCCTCTCTGAGAGCTGCTTTCTATAGCACAGATACTGCAGCTGAAACATCCACCAGCATCTCGCAGATGTTCTGCCTGAATCCTGAAATAGTGAAACTGCAAGCAGGGAAAGGTCTTCCACTTGTGCTGGACTGACCCATATGGCTGGATCTGGTTGCAGGGAATGAGTAGACCCAAAATGGCTCATCTGGCTGTTTTGGTGGGCTAAGAACACTTCTGGTCAAGTGTCACAAGATGGACAGACAAGTTCTCTCACAATACACTATGAACCAAGCCCTAAAGTGGTCACAGCTACCTATGGCTCTAAGAACCCTGGGATATATGTCTGAAATGTGTCAGTGTACCACAGTATGGATGTGCCAGCATAGGTATAAGACGTGCATAACAATGCAGTGTGGACACTCAAAGGAGGGCTTGGAATGAACGGGTTAGCAAGCACGAGTGCACGGGTCTGGGTATACTATACAAGACATACCCTCAGTGTCATAGCATATCAGAAGTAATGGAAACTGAATTTGCCCGTCTTCTGGATTTTCACTTCTTTTGCCATTTTTCCATGATGTGTACAATTTTGGGAGGTGGCTTTGGCAGCTGCAATTAGAGGACTGGTATTGGAATGTATTTCAAAGGGAGGGATGTCTGTCGCTGGGTTGGGTAGCTGTGGATAACGGGGTCAGGTCACTCTGGCAGAGTTCTGGATGATAGTTTGAAAGTGTGTGTGAAAGTGGGATCAAGTCACTTGCAGAAGGAAGTTAGGCACATGCTGGCAGTGACTGCTGGCAGTCCTGTTTTGATTCTGCCCTTTTTCATGTCCCCTGTGTGCAGTGTAAGATCTCTGAATCGTCACTCAGACAGGGCCACACACACAGTGGGACGAAGAGTTCCAGACCCATTTGTTGTTGGTTCCTATCATTGTTAGGATGACTGAAAGGAGGAACAGGGAATCAGCATGGTGGATTGCTGGAGCTTTCTCTATAGGAAACAGAAATTACTGAAACTTGACCCAAACCTCCCTTGATAATGATAGAAAACAGGCTTATAACTATTTGGAGATAGGCCTGAGCTGCAAAGTTTGAGGGCGGCCAGCTTCAGGATTTGAGTCTGGCCCATTGAGGTTTGGATCCAGATTTTAAGTCCTGACCCATCTCTAAAAATATCATTGAGCAGTATGACTTAAAAACTGTATATAACTTAGAAATATCAGTCAGCAGGGACTTCATTGTGCCTCTGAAAACAACAAACATAATTACACATACCACAGTAGCTGCTGCAGTGAGATGTGTGCATCGGTGTATCTGGCTGCTGGATTACTGAGATGCCTTACCATGGCTCTTCCATTGTGCCACCATAACGCCAATCTTTTGCTGGACTTTGGCATGTTAGGAATGTTACACATTGATACAAGCTATTCCATCAGCCAGAATTTGGTGCATTAAGAATAACATGCAAGATTCCAGCAAAATGAGCAGCATATCAACATGTAGCAATGTTTACTATGCAATGTTGCAATAAAATACAAAGTCCTGTTGAAGTCAGCGGGACTTCATGAGGCATTCAGCTTTGCCCAAGAAATAATCAAGGTTAAAGGCAGTACACAGTCAAACACAGAATATCAAAAGTATTAACTGATCATGAACAACAACATATGTATTTTTGAGAATTAAACAGCTTGGACTATTTTCAAATATGGTTTCTGAATTGTAGTAATATCATCCTGTTGGTTGGGGCTAACCTCTTGCTAAAGGATGGTTGCATAACTCAGCTAGTTTTGAACTAGCGATGCTGGCTTAAAAAGCAGACAAATCCTACTTTCGTTTTTTGTTTTTCCCCCTGTGAATTTGCATTTAAGAGCTGGTTAATAATGAGGCAAAACAAACAAACAAACAAACACCATATCTGTTCTAAGAAGGTAGGTCCTTTCAGCCACACGTGAATTTAAAATAGCTGAGTTATAATAAAAACCCTGGATTTTTAAAGGAAAATCTAACACACAACTAGAGCAGTGCTATAAGTATCACTCTGACAAATGGCTATGATTCATTCTGGTGCTGAACTACAATGCAGAAAAGCCTTCTGACGTTAATTTTTGGGGACTCTATCCGGCTTTCCCGTATTGCATAAGTAGGATATGGAAAAATGCAGTGGGAACTGGGTAAACTGCATTGCAAATGGATTTCTGGGTTTTCACTTTCATAAACTGCATAAACCAATCACAATGTGCTGCTGTGCTGAGGGCAGCGATGTTGGGGTTGATTGCATGGTATCAGCAAGACAATGGGGACCACCATATCACCTCCCGGTCCATCCCTGAAGCAGCTGGTGATACTGGTGCTCCTCTGTGCCCCCAGAGAATATTAGTCAGCAGACTTCACCACTCCTCACTGGGCCTTGCCACATTAATGTGGATACAGTGTAAATAGAAATGGAAATTGAGAAAACTAGTATTCAGCCAGTTGTTACACCTACAATACCACATACAAAAAGCTATTAACAAAGTAATCTCCAATATTCTCCTTGCCACTTTGTGCATGTGTACTATGATATAGTATTTAATTACATGATCACACACTAGTTTTTCCACAAGACCCCGGCCTCATTCAGGGCACAGGATGAATGCACAAGGGGGCAGAATTAAGGTTGCTTGAGCAACCATAACTCTGGCATTCTTAACTTTTCTAGTTCTTGACTCGGCAACCTAAATAACATTCTTTTAACACAATTTTTAAATGCTTTTTATGTTTATATTTAAAAATATAGGGAGGAATTTGTTGCAGATCTGAAGGTTGAAGGCAATTTGTGTGAAAGTGATCTTGAAATGATAGATTTCATGATTAGGAAAGGGAGGAGTGAGAGCTTCAAAATAAGGACAATGGACTTCAAAAATGCAGACTTTAACAAACTTGGAGAGCTGGTAGGTAAGGTCCCATGGGAAGAAAATCTAAGGGATAAAGGAGTTCAGGAGATCTGGCAATTTCTCAAAGAGACAATACTAAAGGAGCAACAGCAAACTATCCTGATGCTTTTTGTTTTTTGTTTTAAATAGGACGAATAGTAAGAGGTTAGTATGGCTCCATCAGGAGCTCTTTAATGAACTGAAAATCAAAAAAGAATCCTATAAAAAGTGGAAACATGGACAAATTGCTAAGGAGGAGTACAAAAATAGTACAAACATGTAGGGACACAATCAGAAAGGCTAAGGTACAAAATGAGTTACATCTAGCAAGGGACATAAAAGGCAAGAAGAAGAGGTTCTTTAAATACATTAGGAGCAAGAGAAAGATGAAGGAAAGTGTAGGATCTCTACTTAGAGGAGAAGAAGAGCTAATAACTGATGACATCAAGAAAGCAGTGGCACTTAATGCTTATTTTGCTTCAGTACTCACTCAAAAGGTAAATTGTGACCAGATACTTAACACAAGTAATATTAACAACAAGGGGGAAGGAATGCAAGCCAAAGTAGGTTAAAGAATACTTAGATAAGTTAGATGTATTCAAGTCAGCAGGACCTAGTGACATGCATCCTGTGGTACTTAAAGAATTAGCTGAAGAAATCTCAGAACCATTAGTGATTATCTTTGAGAATTCATGGAGGATGGGTAAGGTCCTAGAGGACTGGAGAAGGACAAACATAGTACCTATCTTTAAAAAGAAATTGAATTATAGACCAGTTGTCCTAATTTCAAAATGTGGAAAGATACTGGAACAAATTATTAAACAATCAAATGGTTAGCACCAAGTGGGTAATAGGGTTATAAGGAATAGCCAACCTGAATTTGTCCAGAATAACTCATGCCAAACCAACCTAATTTCCTTCTTTGACAGGCTTACTGGCTTAGTGGCTAGGGGTAAAGCTGTAGATGTGATATATCTTGATTTTAGTGAGGTTTTTGACACAGTCCCACATGACATTCTCATAAGCAAACAAGGGAAATGTGATCTAGGTGAAATTACCATAAAGTAGGTGGACAGCTGCTTGAAATTCTGTGCTCAAAGAGCAGAAGAGTAGTTATCAATGGTTTGCGGTCAAACTGGGTGATGTATGTTGTAAGGTCCCACAGGGGTCTGCCCTAGGTCCAGCAAAAGTCAGTATTTTCTTTAGTGACTTAGATAATGGAGTGAAGAGTATGCTTATAAAATTTGCAGAAGACACCAAGTTTGGAGGGGTTGCTAGTGTTTTGGAGGACAGGGTTAGAATTCAAAATGACCTTGACAAATTGGAGAATTGGTCTGAAACCAACCAGATGATATTCAATGAAGACAAGTGAAAAGTACTTCACTTAGGAAGAAAAAAAAATCAAATGCACAATTGTAAAATGGGGAATAACTGGCTAGGTGATAGTACTGCTGAAAAGGATCTGGAGGGTTAGATTGTATCACAAATTAAATCGTATGAGTTAACAACATGACACAGTTGTGAAAAAAGATGAATATTCTGGTGTGTATTAACAGGAGTGTTGATAAGACATGGGAGATAATTGTCCCTCTCTACTTGGCCTCAGCAGGAGTACTGTGTCCAGTTCTGGTCACCACGCTTTAGAAAAGATGTGGACAAATAGGTTGTGAGTCCAGAGAAGAGTAACAACAATGATAAAAGGCTTAGAAAACCTGACCTATGAGGAAAGGTGGAAAAAACTGGGCTTGTGTATCCCTAAGCAAAGAAGACTGAGAGGGGACCTAACAGTCCTCAAATATGTTCAGGGCTGTTACAAAGAGGCCAGTGATCACTTGTTCTCCACGTCCACTGAAGGTAGGACAAGGTAGGTTTAATCTGCAGCAAGGAATATTTAGGTTAGATATTAGGAAAAACTTTAACTATAGGGATAGATATGTACTGGGGCAGTCTTCCAAGGGAGGTTCTGTAATCCCTGTCATTGGAGGTTTTTAAGAACAGGCTAGACATACACCTTTTAGGGATGGTCTATGTTTGGTCCTGGCTCATTGCAGGGGGCAGGACTAGATGATCTCTCAAGGTCCCTTCCAGCCCTACATGTCTATGATTCTTTATGCAGATACTACATAACTTGTTGCCATTGCAATTCTACAAAATACCTAGTATTCCATTCTGGGTGAGTAGTTTGGACTTCTTAGTTTCAATGATCCTAAATTCCAGATGAGACAGGATCATACTGTCTAATTCCTTTGGTGCGCTCCCTTGTGAGCTTTGGCCATGTCAATCTTGAGCTGCTTTCACAGAATCTGGATCCTCAAAAGATAGGTTCTTTCCCTTATGTTTTCCCAGAATCTGTTATATAGCCAGCTTCCTGAAAATATATTTCTCACTGGCTGGTTATACAAAATAATTATTGACTGAGATCATGGAGACTGATGTTGCAAGTCAAAAAAATTACCCCATTGAAACTAAGTTTCGTTTTACTTGAATGTTACCCAAAGAAAGGAAGGTGACACAATGCTGGCAGCTTTGTGCCTCTGGGGAGGGGATGAGAGAACAAACAATACAAGAGAGATATGTAGTCATGTTGTTTAATGCACTCCCAGAAGGCACTCAGCTACTATGGTGATGAGCGCAGTATAAGAACCTTTATAGAATAGAATTGCATGTATCTGCATTGCAATATTGGGCCAAATCCAGCCCTGGTATACAAGGGTAAAGTTCCTAACAGGGGAAATCTAGACTAGCCTCTTTTCCTGAAAATGCTTACTGTTGCTGTCACTGATGGTGAAAACACTGCTGGCTGCCAGCATCCTACCAACACTACTGATGCCCCAATTGGGGCTGCAGTAATGATTGTAGAGGTGGGAACTGTAAGTCAAGTATGTCTAATGTAGATAATGATTTTCAGAAAGTAACCTGTGCTTTTCCATGACAGACTAATGTCACGTTGGTCCCTGCACATGCAATGCAAGTTTCTTTACAGTTTTTTTACTTAATGCAGCACTTGATCCCATCCTGCAGTGCAATACCTCTTTTATCTGCTAATGAAAACAGATTTGCAATCTGGCCTCAACTGCAAGGGTGAAAGGCTTAATCACAATTCATCAGCTGGTCTGTACCTCTCTAGAAAATCCACAGCTGTACGTCAAGGCAGCATATTCTTTGATAATACCTTGCACTCATATAGCACCTTTTCATCTATAGATCTCAAAGTATTTTACAAAGGTGTATAGGTTTCAATATCCCTGTTTTATTGCTGGGGTAACAGAGGTACAAAGAAATCAAGTGACTTCTTGATGATCAAACAGTGAATCAGTGTTGGAGTCAGATGCCAGAAACAGTGACAGTTGCACCTTAAGTTCCCAATTGAGATTGAGGCCCCACTGTGCTTGGTGCTGTACAAACATATTGCAAGAGACAGCCCTGCTCCAAAGAGTTTACAGTTTAAATAGACAAGAGGGACAAAAAGTGGGAGAAAGGAAGTAACGTTATCCCCATTTTACAGATGGGAAACTGAGAGGCACAGAAAGATTCAGGGTCTGAGCCAGAGCCCATTAAAGCCAGTAGGAATCCTTTCATTGGCTTATTTGGGTTTAGGCTCTATTCATCCTTTATGGTGCATGTGTACTGACAGTTATTGTCATGAACTAATGATAGATCAGGTTTTAGAGTGGCAGCCGTGTTAGTCTGTATCCGCAAAACGAAAAGGAGGACTTGTGGCACCTTGGAGACTAACATTTATTTGAGCATGAGATGTCATGTGGCTGATAGTAAGGGTGATGCTTATTGATGCGAAGATGGTTTTATCTGACAAAGAAAGGCAGGTCCTCTGTGCCTGTAGTGCACAAAAGTGATTGCTTTTAACTGCTGAACACTACACAGAAGATATATAACTGTGTACCCTGCTAGTCTGGTCCCCGCTCTCCATACACACAGCTTGTGAACCCCGCCTTCCCTTCCCAGATTGAAACCTGACCTCTGCACTCTGATTTTGCATGGTCATGTTCTTATTTTAAAATGATGGTTACTTTGCAAAAACCTAGCGGTGTCTGCACATTCACTTCCAATATACTGTAACAAGCCTGAGTGATAACAGAGGGGACTGAAGATTGTATCACGAACATCCGATGTTGCATCTGGGAATGTCCTCAGGGCTCACCGGAAAGATACAATGCAGACTCTGGTGGGCCAGATGAGGATGATGGAACTCTTAGAGTTGACACAGAATGCACAAGCTTCCTCCTCCTCACTGTATACTACCCACAACTCGCAGAGATCCAACCTGTGCTTTAATCTGAAGGTTGTGCCGGCTCTGAAGAGAAGAACAAGGATTCAGTTCTAGATTTCACTCCTCTGGAAAACAACTGGGGTCATTTGTGCTAAAAACATTTCACCATGATTTAGCTCCACTTTCAAAGCTTTGATAACTCTGAGCCAGATTCTCAGCTGGTGTAATTTGGCATAACTTCATTAACTTCAGTAGAGCTACAGATTTACACTAGCTAGGTATCTGACCCACTACCTTCTCCCATGCTGCCATCTACGCTGCTCTCTGTGGGATCCAACAGTTAACATTTAAGCATTGGTTGAGCACTTGAGAACTTTTTGAGTTCTACAAGCATGATATAGATTCATTTTACATTATTTACTATTATTATTATTATTTGTATTGCCCTAGCATCTAGGAATCCCACTCATGGACAAGCACCTCATTTCATTAGGTGCTGTAGAAACACACAACAAAAACACTGTCCCTGCCCCAAAGAGCTTATACTGTAAGTAGAAGACAAGAGACAACGGATAGAGACAGACAGATTGGGGAACAAGGAAACAATGAGACATTATTGGTCAGCATGTTAGGCTGTTATCTCAGCACACCAGCAGCCTAGCCATAGTCAAGTTTTTTGCAGGCATCACATGATACTGCTTAAAGATAACATTGCAGAGCCTAAATTTACAATATACCCAGTGATATGTGCCCATATATTTGAGATGAGAATTGGGACCAACATGTTTTCCAAATGAAGAAGTGCCTTGAGGACATGAATATGTACTGTACTTTCTTCCTGAAGAAACTTGCTTCTTTCCTTGACAATATTGAAGAAACAGTGTTATCCTTATTCAGTGCTGGGTGAATCATTTTGTCATTTTCATATTATATTATATTATATTTATATTTATATTTAAAGAGACAGGCACATCTCTCTGCTCTCGTGTGTGCTCAGATGTGCTTCACTTGCCATGCCCCAGATACCACTTGGCAAAATGTTTATGTATTAGCTTCATCCCTCTCTTAGAACAAGCTTAATGACAAAAATTTGGGATTCTTTTATCTTACCTTCAGTGGTGCCTGTGACCCATAACCCATTGGTATCAACTGGGAGAGGGCACGGGGTGTGTGTGTGCATAGGGTTTTACAGGGACACCCTGTAATAATAGTTCACCTAAGGGTGGACTCTACATAATATACAATAGACTCTACAAACTACATAATAGCTCACCTAAGCTAGTACTCTACCTAGAGCCACTAACCTCCTGGTCGTCACAATCATTGCAACATGTATGTATGGATAATATTTAAGGAGTTACGTGTCTACACTGAAAATTATGTTCTTAAATTCCTGGAGTTAAGGGCAGGTCACCAGAAGGTGACATACCTCGGAAATGTTCTTTTCAGGCAGAGGTTTATTGCATGGATTCACGAAGGGCAAGTCATGCCTGACTAATCTAATTGCCTTCTATGATGAGATAACTGGCTCTGTGGATGAGGGAAAAGCAGTGGACGTGTTGTTCCTTGACTTTAGCAAAGCTTTTGAAACGGTCTCCCACAGGATTCTTGCCAGCAAGTTAAAGAAGAATGGGCTGGATGAATGGACTATAAGGTGGATGGAAAGCTGGCTAGATTGTCGGGCTCAACAGGTAGTGACCAATGGCTCCATGTCTAGATGGCAGCCGGTATCAAGTGGAGTGCCCCAAGGGTCAGTCCTGGGGCCGGTTTTGTTCAATATCTTCATTAATGATCTGGAGGATGGTGTGGATTGCACCCTCAGCAAGTTTGCAGATGACACTAAACTGGGAGGAGGGGTAGATATGCTGGAGGGTAGGGATAGGATACAGAGGGACCTAGACAAATTAGAGGATTGGGCCAAAAGAAATCTGATGAGGTTCAACAAGGACAAGTGCAGAGTCCTGCACTTAGGATGGAAGAATCCCATGCACCGCTACAGACTAGGGACCGAATGGCTAGGCAGCAATTCTGCAGAAAAGGACCTAGGGGTAACAGTGGACAAGAAGCTGGATATGAGTCAACAGGGTGCCCTTGTTGCCAAGAAGGCCAATGGCATTTTGGGATGTATAAGTAGGGGCATTGCCAGCAGATAGAGGGACGTGTTCATTCCCCTCTATTCAACATTGGTGAAGCCTCATCTGGAGTATTGTGTCCAGTTTTGGGCCCCACACTACAAGAAGGATGTGGAAAAATTGGAAAGAGTCCAGTGTAGGGCAACACAAATGATTAGGGGACTGGAACACATGAGTGATGAGGAGAGAAGGACTGAGGGAACTGGGATTGTTTAGTCTGCGGAAGAGAAGAATGAGGGGGGATTTGATAGCTGCTTTCAACTACCTGAAAGGGGGTTCCAAAGAGGATGGATCTAGACTGTTTTCAGTGGTAGCAGATGACAGAATGAGGAGTAATGGTCTCAAATTGCAGTGGGGGAGGTTTAGATTGGATATTAGGAAAAACTTTTTCACTAGGAGGGTGGTGAAACACTGGAATGGGTTACCTAGGGAGGTGGTGGAATCTCCTTCCTTAGAAGTCTTTAAGGTCAGGCTTGACAAAGCCCTGGCTGGGATGATTTAGTTGGGGATCGGTCCTGCTTTGAGCAGGGGGTTGGACTAGATGACCTCCTAAGGTCCCTTCCAACCCTGATATTCTATGATTCTATGACACTTCTCTCTCTGTCTGGCCATGTGTGTATTGTGTATCTTCTGCCTCACAATGAATGGCTCTTTGGATGTATAGCCAGATGTGTACTGAGAGACTTCAAAATGTACAAGAAAGTAAATCTGCAGGAACAAACAAACAGCATGGAGGTGCCCTGTATATGAATAAAGACAAAGGATTGTTCTAGTATACCTAGAAGTACAAAGGCACACACTGGATCCTTCACTTAGGAGGCAAGCTGGCGGCATAGTAGTCTCTAGCCTGGCTATAAATTGCTGCAGGGCTTTTGGGTGAGCAGTACTTGGTTAAACAGGAGAGTAGCTTGTTAATTAAGTCTAGGCTCTAGAATGCATGATATGATTTTATTTGATAAGTAACTGCTTGTTTCCAATACTTTTGCTTGCTATCACTTGAATCTCTATGCTACATTAAATAAACTTATACTTGCTTTCACTATAAATGAATGGAAGTGCTCTGAGTTAAGCAGAGTGGTGCTCTGAGGTGAAAATGGCAAGCTTGGGTGTACTGCTCTTTTGGAAGCAGCAGATCTGTGGATACTGTGGGTGTCCAGTGGACTTGGGGCTGGACATTCCAGGGAGATGCTCAGAAGGCTAAAGGATTGGAGTGTGCCTACTGCTGACCTGTAGAGTAACAGCAGGACCTGCAAGGCCTAGAGGGGAGTGTTTGTGCTATCTGTGGAGCTGGGGAGTGACTCACAGCAGGCACCGACATGACTTCCTCATGCTAAAGGCAGGTGGTAGCGAGGTGTCTCACAACCCTGGGCACCCCTGGGAAGCATCGCAGAGTCATAAAATGTAACAACTGCGTGAAAATTGCAAACCTCAACTCAAATAGGACATGCAGCAATGCCCACAGTAAATCTCCTTTGCTAACATCTGGGCTTGTAGAATTGCAAATGCAGAGACTTTGTTTGCTGGGTCATGGTCTCTGTTCCAGCTCTACACTGCCTGGGAATCCCTCTTTTATCAGGGCTATTCTCCAGGGGCTGGTTCCCCCAGCTCAACGGAATCTTGATGTTGTCTTTTAGGCTTGCAGAAGCACTCACCACTGTGCAGGACTGGATCCACGAGCCTGATTCTCTACTCTTTTGCCCTTTGTGTTTACACCTGTGGAAAGTGGGTGTAAAATGCTACCAGATCAGAATGATGGCCTAAATGATAACACAAGGCAAAGGAGAATCAAGACCTTTGGAACAGGATTCTGATCGCACTTACAACATTAACAACGAGGAGTCCTTGTGGCACCTTAGAGACTAACAAATTTATTTGGGTATTTCTCCTGACTTACAACATTGTCAGTCAGGAGAAAGTATGTTGAAGTCAATGGAGTTACCCCTGTTTAAAAGGGTTTGAGTTAGAGGAGAATCAGGCCCATTTTTTCACACCCTCCTCCTCAAGGAGAAAGGACGTGGGCTCTGAAATGTTATGCTTTTTTATTTATATGTGGGAGGCTGTTAAATTGTGTTACTTGGCCCAGAACACGCATCTATTTTCTCATGCCAGACTAACTAGGCAGGTGGCAGGGAGGGACCAATAGCTGCAACCTGACAAGATGCTGCAATTTTATATTTATGTCAGTGCTAAATCTACAAATGAAAAAATAAAAGTCCAGCCACTATCATAATCTCATAGGGTTTAGATGTCTTTATCAACCTTCCTTTTTTTCTTACTTCTCTACTGAGGATTGTTATTAATGCTGTTGGAAAAAAATCCAGAATGCTACAAAATGTGGGCGGAAACAGAGCCTGGTAGGAATTAACCTGCTGATTATCCTGAGTGAAAGGAACAGAAGTAGGGTTTACTCTGTAAAGTGGGCTCATGTGATTGATGGAATCACATGATCAGTCTGAGCAGGCTGGCATCTTGCTTCATTACTTGGTGGCTTGTTGTGAAATTGTGCACATTTTCTAATACTAAACCCTTCTACAGCTTTTCTGCTGTGTCCTCTTCATCTCATCGACCAGGAAAGTGGCTTTGCCTGTTTCTTTGGTGCCATTTTTTAAAAGTGAGTTTTGTTGTTCCTGAAATGTGCTGGATTATAAATTCCAGTGACTGAAACTCTCTATTTATGGGTACAGCATGGGCAGCAGCTGTGCAAGCTTCCCCACGCTGCCCCATCAATGTGCCTAACCGTGCTCTGGAGAGCTCATCTCTAGTTTGATCCTCAGGCCAAATCAATCTGGTCTAGCTGCTGAACCTACCATGCGAGTTCTAATGTGTCAACTGCGGATTGGTTTTCTGTGATGTTCATAGCTGTCTACTAGGCACTGGATTGTGACAACTGCTGGGAAAAGAAAGAAAAAGCAATCTCATAAAATACATTCCTAGATAAACAACTTCACTTTGAATCATTGGTATTGATGGGCTCAGATTATTCATTGTTTGTGAATATTTGGGCGACTACCAGTAGTCATGAAAATATTTGTGAATCCTGAAAGTTTTGCAACTTCACAGCTGACATGGATGATTTACTATTTGTCATTCTCCTACTAAAGGGCTAGTCGTTCAAACATGAAACAGAGACAGTATCACATGGCCAATCATACACCATAGATTGGGAACCATGAAGAGTAAATAGTTGCAGTGAACCTCATCACACTGTCTGAAAATTGTTCATCCAAACTATTTGGCCAATACTTATAAATAGCGAATACATTTGCAGGAGCCGGGAATGGGTTGCAAAGGATTTGTGAACTAAAACCTAAAAAAGACTATATTTGTCAGATTCTTGCTTTGACAAATACTATCGAACTATCTTTGAGACAAAGTCATTTCACACAAGTCACTGAGAAACCATCAGCTACTAACACCAATCTAGCTGAATGTAAGCAATTCATTTCCATTTCTCACAAGGGCGGGTGATTACAGCATAAACATTTCAGAAATGAATTCAAGACTGTGCAGGCCTTAGGAAACCTGCACAGAAAGGGAGACTTTAGACCTGCTGTGTTAAATAGGTGGACATGCATAGCTGAAAGGATCCTCCTGTCTTTCTTACACTTACATTAAAACACTGTGGGCTCCACTTTCAAAACACAGCACATTGTTTTCACTTGTAATATCCAGACACTGGGGCAGATTCTTTGCCCTGCTTTACTCCCCCTAGGCTGCTCACGCCCAGATTCTCCTGACCCTCAAAGCTGAGGATTCCCCTTGCATGGGAGAACCCCCAGGGTGATGCACAGTAAGCATAGCCAGCTTCAGTGCCACCCTCCCCATGTTAGGGAACAGGGATGGACATAGTGAGGATGAAGAGGAGGCATGGCCGGAGTGACTGCACTCCAGCTATCCTCAGATGATGGATGGCTCCTTGTTGAGCATTGCCAGCTGGTGCATGTTACAGCAGCCCCTGTCCTAGAGGTTGCTCTAACCTAATTCCAGGGCCAGGGTTGGGCAGAAAACCAGGGAACTGCAAGTGGCTCCCTAACAGCCCCTCTCTCTGCCACACCCAGCAGAAGCTGGTTACAGCAGAGAGTCTGGCCCACTGTACCTAACAGTTCATGCCTAGCTGTCACATGACAATGGATGTGTGCAGATACTTTAACAGACTAAAATCAGGTGCATTTGTGTGACTTTTTCTAGATCTTTTCAAATTGGTGGCGATCGAGTAGAGTTCTGCATATCGTTGGGCCAGCATAATTTTCAAAGAAAACTGTTATGGGCAGCTTTCATTCCAGCCAGGCAACTGGAGTCAAATGAAAACCCTGAACACGAGAAGTTAAAAAGTGTATTCCTTTCAGCTGTAGACAGGAATCCATTTGCATTTGTGTGTTCTGGTCCTCAATGAAAGTCTATTGTCTAAAGTCAACAGGATCTAGCCCATTAAAATGCATAAACATGCTATATATAAATAGCATCCATATTTCTAAGCAATTTTATGTTTATCATTTCTTACAGGAAGAAAAATATAGACAGTGCACAGATTTGTATCTCGTCAGGCTCTATTTGCAGCTTGTCCACATTCGGGGTGCTGCACCGAGCTCAGATCAAAGGGACAGTCTGACCATTGCATTGCCCTGATTTTGCCACAGTTCTCTGCAGGGCTAGTCCCCATGCATATTAAAACAGCCTGAGGGCTTCCGTAATTTATGCGGGCCCCAAGGGAAACATGGATATAGCCAGGGCCGGCTCCAGGCACCAGCTTCCCAAGCAGTTGCTTGGGTCGGCATTCAGAATGGGGCGGCCATCCATGTCCCGTGGCGGCAATTTGGAGGCAGCTCTGCCCCTCTTCCGGGTGCGGGGACAATTCTGCGGCCACTGCTTGGGGCGGCAAAATTGGTAGAGCCGCCTCTGGATATAGGTCACTGCAGAGGTCACACAATCGCTTTGTACTTTGTTTAGAAGTGGATAATACCTCCTGATGGGCAAAGCTCAAAAAGTTCAGTTTGCGGAAACACTCAGCACTGCATGTAATCTGGAAATCAGGCTGACAATTTTATAAGCTCAGGTTCTCTCATGAGCCCTACTTCCTGATTCTGCCCAGTTCAGCAAAACCACAAAAACCATCTTTCTTGCAATATTATGGAACTTCTCCTTCCAGTTTTGATTGAAACCAAAGAGCGTAGAGGCGTGAGTAGAGGGAAGAGCCTTAGCAGTGAGCCTGGACCTAACCTCAGTATCTGAACACTCCCAAACTTGTGGAAGGTTTGGATACAGATCTGAACTTTCCAGCCTAGGTCAGCTCCTAGAAGAAAAATAAACACACAAGAGAGGAACACAGGAATTTCCATTCCAGATCAGATCTGTGATCTATTTAGTACAGCATTTTGTCTCCAATGGTGGCCAGCACTAGATGCTTCAGAGGAAGTTGAAGTATAGAATATTGTGGCCATATAGGAAGTTTCCACCCAAGCTAACTAATTTTATTTAAGCTGAATAAAGCTTCCATTTCAGTTTGGGTGCAAGTCTGTTTTAGTTCTTATTACATCAGAAGGGGTTTGCCTCACGCTAGTAAGAAGCCATTCCTCAGACAGTTTCTCTTTTACCAAAACATCATTTGAAAGAGGATATTGGGTGCAGCTCTTTACATAAGAACATAAGAATGGCCATACTGGGCCAGACCAAAGGTCCATCCAGCTGAGTATCCTGTCTTCCAACAGTGGCCAATGCCAGGTGCCCCAGAGGGAATGAACAGAACATTCATCAAGTGATCCATTCCCTGTCACCCATTCCGAGCTTCTGGCAAACAGCAGCTAGGGACACCATCCCTGCTAATAGCTATTGATGGACCTATCCTCCATGAACTTATCTAGTTCTTTTTGAACCCTGTTACAGTCTTGGACTTCACAGCATCCTCTGGCAAAGAGTTCCACAGACTGACTCACGTTGTGTGAAAAAATACTTCCTTTTGTTTGTTTTAAACCTGCTGCCTATTAATTTCATTTGGTGACCCCTAGTTCTTGTGCTATGAAAAAATAACACTTCCCTATGTACTTTCTCCACATCAGCTCTCCCAGAGAGCCAGTGATGATGCCACCTTTGAGCAGGTGACCAGTGCAGAGAGGAAGAGACCCCCTTTACACCTTCACCGCAATAGCTGGTGCTTATAAGATCACTCAATTCTATACGTTTTAGTTCAGTTTAGCAGAAAAATGTTACTCCTAACACCAGTGTTGTCTGAAATTGTCCCTAATTCTTGGAGCAGATAAAACATAGTTGATCAAATTCTGCTCTCAGTTGTAACTGTACCCCCCTGCCATGCCCCCTGGCATGGCAGTATGTAGCAAAGAACCTTTGTGGTCTTAAGGTGGCTAACAAAGGAAAACAAATGTGTTTTGTTGTTTTGCTTCTCTCTGGTGTATAAGAAGTCCTGACAAATTTTTCAAAATGTTTATGTTAGAAATCCAGGCCTTGTTGACTCTTTTCCCCCAGAAGACTCTATGGACAACTTGAGAACTAGTAGGATGATGACATCACTACTATCCAGGAAGTGAAAGCTGATCAACCTAGAGGAAAAAAAGGCTTTTTATTCAGATTCTTTAAAATTCTGCTTTTGTTAACAACTATTTAACTCAAATGCCTAGCAAGCAGGCAGAAGAAAAACTTTCTGTTAAACACTCAGCATTTCTGCTTCTGCAGATAAGGGCTAACAGTTCCTGTGCCACTTTTCTCAATCCTTCTGGTAGAACTCTAGAAAAATGAAGAAGACAAAATTTCTGATATTTCTTAGGTCAGAAGCAAGCAGTGAAAAAAACCGGCATCATAAAGAAGCAGAAACAAACAGCAACAAATGCACAAACACAGGTTTTTTTCCATGGCAGATCACTTTTAAAAATTTCACTTCAAGGCATTGTTTGTAGCATTTCTGATGGGAAATGTATCTAATACTATAACTGAAACTTGTTTAACTGCCCCAAAACAACAGAACTGAAAAAAACTGTTTCTGCACAGGCTCTGCTGAGAGGAAATCAAAGAAAAATACTTGAGAGGGTTTTTTTCTTTTCTTTTTCAATCCATGCCCCGACAAGTGAGTTGCTAACAGCAGAAATGAATGGTATTGATGGGAAACACAAGCTGCACTTTGCCTATTACTAATGTTAATATTGCAACCAGAGCTGAATCAGAAGGTGTTGGATCTGTTATTTCCCGAGCCCTTGAGATCGATAAATGAAGCTTCACATGAGTAATCTGAGAAGCGCTGGGTTGATGGAGAACAACATACTTTTCTGAGTGTAGGAGTGGCATGAAAAGTCAAACCGCACTGGGGGGCTTCTTGTCCACTGAAGGAGCTTGAGATCTTCTGGCCTGGTGCAAGTGGGAGGTAAATTAGGATCTGCTGCAGTTCAGGGTGAGGCAGAGATTCGCGTGTGAAGCTTGGTTTTCCCAAGTTTAGAACTTAGCCATCAAAATGTTCTCTTCTGGGCTCAAACTTGGTATGACAACTTCAATTCAGGAGATGATATTTGTTACAGCAAAAGAGTGAAGAATAATCAGTTTTGTGTTTTCTTTTAGGTTGAAGGCGCGACAATAAAATAAAGTCACTGATTTCAGTCACGCCCTGGCATTCCCATAAGTCTGTCTTGAAACAGTTAGGGCTCTGATTCTAATCTCACTGAAGAATATCAGGAGTAGCTCCACTGCAGTTAGTAGAATTACAGTTAGTAGAATTCTGTCAGATCAGAATCAGGTTCTGAGGCTCAAATTCTCTTCTTGGCTGCACTGGTGAAACCCTTCTGACTTCACAGGAGCTGCACCGAAAAGAAAATTTACTCCCTAGACTTCCGGAAGCACGAGTTCAAAACTTGAGTTGACTCAGGCCTTCATTTTCTGAGCTAGATAACTGGACTTCCCATACAGTCTGCTGTGAGGGGACCATTCAGATGAGGCCCTGTCTGCCCTTTGTAGACATTACAGTCCCTATTACCCTTTTTGTAGAGCTATTTGTTTGCCCAGCAGATTACGTGATCCAGCTGAAAGAAGTGGACAACCAAAAACCCACTTTATCCCCACTGAGTATTAATGAACCTCACCCTATGTTTGATTGCTTATTTTAAACTGATGAAATTTGCTGGCAAATAGCACCTGATGTGGGCTGTAGCCCTTGTATATCTTGAAAGGAACAAGTCAGTTAAGTAAAAGATATGGTCTTATGTGTGGTCCCTGTGTTTTTACATCAGAAATTTACAAAGGTATTT
Organism: Lepidochelys olivacea; assembly: GCF_965140295.1. NCBI lineage: Eukaryota > Metazoa > Chordata > Testudines > Cheloniidae > Lepidochelys > Lepidochelys olivacea. The sequence goes on from NC_140413.1 coordinate 121,247,443, forward strand.
TAGCCTCCTTGCATGCAAGGCCTGGTCCCACTGAAGTCAATGTGAGTGTTGCCACAATGCCATTGACTTCACTGGGAATCTGCCTCCACCTTCATGTGTTTGGAACCAATTCCTCTGTACAGGGGTAGAATTTGGGGAAGAAGTGCAAGAAATGCAAATCTCTTTCAGGGCACAGGGCCAAATTCATAGGGACTCTACGTACTGTTGCTGTGTCTGTCTGAGGCAGGATAGTGGGGCAAGACCAGAAGATCTGTCACCAGCTGATCCCTTTCATTATCCCCCAGTCTTAGAGGTGGGGGTATGTAAGGCCATGGAACATATTCCAGCACCTAGACTGGGACAGTGGCTGCAGAGCTGCTCCATTCTTGCTATGCTGATGGGACAGGGAAGATTCCTCTCACCTCCAATGAGTTCCCCAGTGTCTGGTACAATTATCTGGCCTGGGGGCAGGCTGGATTTGGTTCCTACTATGTATGTGTGCTACACCAAATTTAGACTCACACATTTCAAAACACTCAAAGGGATCAGGGACTGCCATGCTCCAAAACACATGCTAATGCCTACTAGCTTTCAGAAAAAATGTTTCCTTCTAGTGTTATAAATGAGCTTTTTCAGTGTATTGGGCACATATTTAGTTAAAAGTCCCTAAATAACCCTATTTATTTATAGTCTACAACATCATAATGAGTCCCTCAGACACCTGTTTTAGTAAAATGACATTCTCCTGTTAATACACATTCTATAAAGCACTGTAGACTGTATGTGATAGGCACAAAATAAGCAGTTTAAAAAGGCTCTAAGGACATTTTCCCTCAATGTGCAGAGTTCCTCTTAATATTAGCCCTGGTCTACACTAGGACTTTAGGTCGAATTTAGCAGCATTAAATCGATGTAAACCTGCACCCGTCCACATGATGAAGCCCTTTATTTCGACTTAAAGGGCTCTTAAAATCGATTTCCTTACTCCACACCTGACAAGTGGATTAGCGCTTAAATCGGCCTTGCCAGCTCGAATTTGGGGTACCGTGGACACAATTCGATGGTATTGGCCTCCGGGAGTTATCCCAGAGTGCTCCATTATGACAGCTCTGGACAGCACTCTCAACTCAGATGCACTGGCCAGGTAGACAGGAAAAGAACCGTGAACTTTTGAATCTCATTTCCTGTTTGGCCAGTGTGGCAAGCTGCAGGTGACCATGCAGAGCTCATCAGCAGAGGTGACCATGATGGAGTCCCAGAATCGCAAAAGAGCTCCAGCATGGACTGAACGGGAGGTACGGGATCTGATCACTGTATGGGGAGAGGAATCCGTGCTATCAGAACTCAGTTCCAGTTTTCAAAATGCCAAAACCTTTGTCAAAATCTCCCAGGGCATGAAGGACAGAGGGACCATAACAGGGACCCGAAGCAGTGCCGCGTGAAACTGAAGGAGCTGAGGCAAGCCTACCAGAAAACGAGAGAGGCAAACGGCTGCCCCGGGTCAGAGCCCCAAACATGCCGCTTCTATGATGAGCTGCATGCCATTTTAGGGGGTTCAGCCACCACTACCCCAGCCGTGTTGTTTGACTCCTTCAATGGAGATGGAGGCAATACGGAAGCAGGTTTTGGGGATGAAGAAGATGATGATGATGATGAGGTTGTAGATAGCTCACAGCAAGCAAGCGGAGAAACCGGTTTTCCTGACAGCCAGGAACTGTTTCTCACCCTGGACCTGGAGCCAGTACCCCCCGAACCCACCCAAGGCTGCCTCCTGGACCCAGCAGGCTGAGAAGGGACCTCCGGTGAGTGTACCTTTTACAATACTATACATGGTTTAAAAGCAAGCATGTGAAAGGATTACTTTGCCCTGGCATTCGCGGCTCTCCTGGATGTACTCCCAAAGCCTTTGCAAAAGGTTTCTGGGGAGGGCAGCCTTATTGTGTCCTTCATGGTAGGACACTTTACCACTCCAGGCCAGTAACACTTACTCGGGAATCATTGTACAACAAAGCATTGCAGTGTATGTTTGCTAACATTCAAACAACATCCGTTCTTTATCTCTCTGTGTTATCCTCAGGAGAGTGAGATATAATTCATGGTCACCTGGTTGAAATAGGGTGCTTTTCTTCAGGGGACACTCAGAGGAGCCCATTCCTGCTGGGCTGTTTGCCTGTGGCTAAACAGAAATGTTCCCCGCTGTTAGCCACAGGGAGGGGGGAGGGTTGAGGGGGTAGCCACACGGTGTGGGGGAGGCAAAATGCGACCTTGTAACAAAAGCACATGTGCTATGTATGTAATTTAACAGCAAGGTTTACCCTGAAAGAGTGTAGCCACTGTTTTATAAAATGTGTCTTTTTAAATACCGCTGTCCCTTTTTTTTTCTCCACCAGCTGCATGTGTTTCAATGATCACAGGATCTTCTCCTTCCCAGAGGCTAGTGAAGCTTAGAAAGAAAAAAAAACGCACTCGCGATGAAATGTTCTCCGAGCTCATGCTGTCCTCCCACACTGACAGAGCACAGACGAATGCGTGGAGGCAAATGATGTCAGAGTGCAGGAAAGCACAAAATGACCGGGAGGAGAGGTGGCGGGCTGAAGAGAGTAAGTGGCGGGCTGAAGAGAGGGCTGAAGCTCAAATGTAGCGGCAGCGTGATGAGAGGAGGCAGGATTCAATGCTGAGGCTGCTGGAGGACCAAACCAGTATGCTCCAGTGTATGGTTGAACTGCAGCAAAGGCAGCTGGAGCACAGACTGCCACTACAGCCCCTGTATAACCAACCACCCTCCTCCCCAAGTTCCATAGCCTCCACACCCAGACGCCCAAGAACGCGGTGGGGGGGCCACCGGCCAACCAGCCACTCCGCCACAGAGGATTGCCCCCAAAAAAGAAGGCTGGCATTCAATAAATTTTAAAGTTGTAAACTTTTAAAGTGCTGTGTGGCATTTTCCTTCCCTCCTCCACCACTCCTCCTGGGCTACCTTGGTAGTCATCCCCCTATTTGTGTAATGAATGAATAAAGAATGCATGAATGTGAAGCAACAATGACTTTATTGCCTCTGCAAGCGGTGATCGAAGGGAGGAGGGGAGGGTGGTTAGCTTACAGGGAAGTAGAGTGAACCAAGGGGCGGGGGGTTTCATCAAGGAGAAACAAACAGAACTTTCACACCGTAGCCTGGCCAGTCATGAAACTGGTTTTCAAAGCTTCTCTGATGCGTACCGCGCCCTCCTGTGCTCTTCTAACCGCCCTGGTGTCTGGCTGCGCGTAACCAGCAGCCAGGCGATTTGCCTCAACCTCCCACCCCGCCATAAACGTCTCCCCCTTACTCTCACAGATATTGTGGAGCACACAGCAAGCAATAATAACAGTGGGAATATTGGTTTCGCTGAGGTCTAAGCGAGTCAGTAAACTGCGCCAGCGCGCCTTTAAATGTCCAAATGCACATTCTACCACCATTCTGCACTTGCTCAGCCTGTAGTTGAACAGCTCCTGACTACTGTCCAGGCTGCCTGTGTACGGCTTCATGAGCCATGGCATTAAGGGGTGGGCTGGGTCCCCAAGGATACATATAGGCATTTCAACATCCCCAACAGTTATTTTCTGGTCTGGGAATAAAGTCCCTTCCTGCAGCTTTTGAAACAGACCAGAGTTCCTGAAGATGTGAGCGTCATGTACCTTTCCCGGCCATCCCACGTTGATGTTGGTGAAATGTCCCTTATGATCCACCAGAGCTTGCAGCACTACTGAAAAGTACCCCTTGCGGTTTATGTACTCGGCGGCTTGGTGCTCCGGTGCCAAGATAGGGATATGGGTTCCGTCTATGGCCCCACCACAGTTAGGGAATCCCATTGCAGCAAAGCCATCCACTATGACCTGCACATTTCCCAGGGCCACTACCCTTGATATCAGCAGATCTTTGATTGCGTGGGCTACTTGCATCACAGCAGCCCCCACAGTAGATTTGCCCACTCCAAATTGATTCCCAACTGACCGGTAGCTGTCTGGCGTTGCAAGCTTCCACAGGGCTATCGCCACTCGCTTCTCAACTGTGAGGGCTGCTCTCATCTTGGTATTCATGCGCCTCAGGGCAGGGGAAAGCAAGTCACAAAGTTCCATGAAAGTGCCCTTACGCATGCAAAAGTTTCGCAGCCACTGGGAATCGTCCCAGACCTGCAAGACTATGTGGTCCCACCAGTCTGTGCTTGTTTCCCGAGCCCAGAATCGGCGTTCCACAGCATGAACCTGCCCCATTAGCACCATGATGCATGCATTGTCAGGGCCCATGCTTTCAGAGAAATCTGTGTCCATGTCCTGATCACTCACGTGACCGCGCTGACGTCGCCTCCTCGCCCAGTATCGCTTTGCCAGGTTTCTGGTGCTGCATATACTGCTGGATAATGCGTGTGGTGTTTAATGTGCTCCTAATTGCCAAAGTGAGCTGAGCGGCCTCCATGCTTGCCTTGGTATGGCGTCCGCACAGAAAAAAGGCGCGGAACGATTGTCTGCCGTTGCTCTGACAGAGGGAGGGGCGACTGACGACACGGTTTACAGGGTTGGCTTCAGGGAGCTAAAATCAACAAAGGGGGTGGCTTTACACCAAGGAGTATTTCAGGCAGGACTTCACGGAGGGTTCCAATAAGAAATGGTGCACCTAAGTTATTGTTCTTATTGGAACAAGGAGGTTAGCCTGGCCTCTGATTGATACATGGCTAGATTTACCTTGCTGCACCTTCTCTGTGAGTGACTGCAGTGTGACCTAGAGGAATGAGTCCCCTAGACAGGGGAGGAGGCAAATGAGTACAAAACAAATCTGGTCTATTTCTTGTTTTGATCCACTCCATCTAACTTTTACATCTTTGGCTGGCAGCAGACGGTGCAGAAGGACTGCATGCCATCCACATCTCATGGCTGCTCGGCAGAAGATGGTACAATACGACTGCTAGCCATCCTCATCTCTTGCCTGCCCGGCAGAAGATGGTACAGTACGACTGCTAGCAATCCGTATCGCCTGCCTGCTCACCATAAGATGTTTCAATAGGACTGACTGCAGGACTAGAGAGAATGACCTGGTCAAGTCACTCCAAATTTAGTCCCTGCGCCCATGTCTGCCCAGGCGCTCCCAGCCGACGTGGCCAGGAGCACCTCGGACACGACGAGGATGGCTACCAGTCGTACTGCACCGTCTGCTGCCAGAAGGCAATGGGTTGCTGCTACTGTGTAGCAAAGCCGTACTGTGTCTGCCAGCACCCAGGAGACATACGGTGACGGTTACCTGAGCGGGCTCCATGCTTGCCGTGATATGGTGTCTGCACAGGTAACTCGGGAAAAAAGGCACAAAACGATTGTCTGCCCTTGCTTTCACGGAGGGAGGGAGGGAGGGAACGGAGGCCTGACGATATGTACCCAGAACCACCCGCGACAATGTTTTAGCCCCATCAGGCATTGGGATCTCAACCCAGAATTCCAATGGGCAGCGGAGACCGCGGGAACTGTGGGATAGCTACCCACAGTGCAACGCTATGGAAGTCGACTCTAGCCTCGGTACTGTGGAAGCACTCCGCCGAGTTAATGCACTTAGAGCATTTTCTGTGGGGACACACACACTCGAATATATAAAACCGATTTCTAAAAAACCGACTTCTATAAATTCAACCTAATTCCGTAGTGTAGACATACCCTTAGTGTTCCACACACTTTTGAAGGGAAGAAGGGAACCCAACATATACAATTGCATAGCAGTGCTTCCCAAGAGCTATTATAATCTCTCATGCAGATAAAATGTCCTTTAAAAGTGGTTCTAACTTTTCCTACAAGTCTCTAATCCATTAGAGCTAGGTCACAGCCATCCAGGGGTCACTCCCTCCCCCTGAAGTATCAACTTGAGTTGATTGAATTTCCAAGTCCTCTTTAAAATAAGTCAGCATTGGTAGATTTCTCACATTTCCTTCTGTGAATACATAGGCTGGCTCAGTAGAAAGAACCCTAATTAAAGACTGTATCATGCTGGTCAAACTTGGACTTCTAAATGGAGATCTGTATCTGGATGATAAAAGATTGTGAATAGAGCAGTGATATTCAAGAGCTGATCCATATGTGAATTTAAATAATTTTTCTTCAAGGTAAGTGCACATATTTTTGAGTCATGCTTGTGAAATAAAAAAAACACGTTTGTCAGCTGTATAATACTTTGAAAACATAGCACATTGCTAATCTGAAAGTCAGTGATTGATATTAAAATATCAGGTTAATAGCATTCCAGTTTAATGAAAAGATTTCCTGAGTTCTTTGCGTTGCTTTGCTTATATCCACCTGAAAACTTGCCATGTCAATACTTCATCTATAGAAAACTTGGTTTTGAAATTATTATCATTATAATTAATCATGTTTATTACAGTGGTGCCTAAGGGACAACAAAGAATGGGGTCCCAGCATGCTTGGCACTGAACAGACAGAGTAATAGATGGTCCCTACCCCAAATTGCTTACCAACTAAATAGACAAGACAGACACAGCGTGGGAGAAGGGATATAAATTTCAAGTTGATCTGGTGACCACTTTCCTATTCTGATATTTTTCTATCATTTTCAGGGGAAATATTTTTGTAGCCTAAACATAACAGTGCTCCCTTCAGGATTATAGTACTTTCTTCAATTTAAAAAAAAATGCTACAGTAGTCCTATGTAGTTTGAGGAAGACCAATGATAATTAAATGTTTTTTTTTTATAATAGGATCAAAATGATGAGGATGCTTTGGAAAAATCAGTTTAATGAAGCACCTTGCACAACAAATTCAAGACTGAAGTTGGTTGGAAAATGATTGCCCTCCTCCCCGTGAAAAATTTCAATGAAAACAAGTTGTTTTTTTAATTTTCATTGAAAATTTTCAGCAACTGAAAACTGACTTTTTTAGGCAAACCAATTTTTTTTCACAAAAACTTCTGTTCAGTTGAAAATCCAGTTTTCGTTTAAAAAACGTTTCAGTAAAGAAATTGTGAATTTTTGAATTTTTTCTAGAGCCTCCTTCAGTGAGTAAAACAGTCAATGTTTGTTTCAGCAGAAAAAGAGGCAGTGAATTTTGCATTCACAGCTGCAGTTCACGCCATAGAGCTTCAAATAGCCTGGAGTTTCACTTTCAGTTTGGCCTCACTCTATCATGCCTTGAACTTTGAGAAATCCCCGCTGAAACAACCACCAAAAATACTATGATTGCTTCAGTGTAGGGTTTTCCCAGCATCTGTTTACAACTAACTGGGAGATTCATGCTTTAAGAAAAAAATAAAGAAAGGGGATTTTTTAGTTCATTTTTAGAAATATTATTGGAATCACAGAAATAGAAGAACTGAAGAAATTAATTTTACTTTATATTCACCAAACATAATTAATGTAAACTTAACATTGCAAAAGAAGAATGTTTATTTTGTTAGCTGACAAGAGAGACAATTACTTGTCACTCAGGTTATGGTAGGGTTTAGTGAAGGGTCCTTTCAAGGCTAAATCTAGCTTGCTTTGCTCAGGAACAATTTCATTTACTGTCATTAAATAGTATTACTGGCATGAGGTAGAGGAGCAGGATTTGGTTCTTAACCTAGCTCTGGAGGTGTTTGGTCACTCTTAGAATGCAGTTCACTTTGCTACCTTGCAATCTATGTGCCCAATTCTCAGGGCTGGTGTTAGGAAAAATGGTGCCCTGGGAGAACTTGTATTTTGACACCCCTGACCCCGGCTGCCTCTGCATCCATCCCCCTATCACCTCTGCCTCCCACTGCAACCTTGGTCTCCCCTCCCCACCCAACCCGCTGCCTCCCACTGCCTCCCCAGGCTCACAACACCCCTGCCTTCACCCCCAGACCTTGCTGGCCCCCACCCCAATTGCCCTGAGCTCCCTTTTGTGGCCTCGCACCCCAGGCCGGCCCTGCTCCTTGCCTCTTTACCACGGCACCCCCTGACCATGGTACCCTGAGTGGTTGCCCACCCTTAAGGCTGATCCTGCCAACCCTATTCTCACTGTGGAGAAGTGAGACTGAGGTTTCAGTGGGAGCAGGAGCAGGTCCTAGGTTAGAAAAATAACAAAGGTGTAAATCTTGGGTCTGATCTTGAAGCAACACTTCAGTGAAGTCCATGTGAGTTTTGTCTCAGTGCGGACTGTGGGATCACTGGATGCCAAACATTAAAAATAAAAAGTATAGATTTTCCTTATGTTTTTTGATTAAATAAATGTAGCACACCTAGATTAATAGATTTTAAAGCCAGAAGGGACCATTAAATCATCTAGTCTGACCTCCTGTATAACACAGGCCATAGAATTTCACCCAGTTACCCCTATATTGAGCCCAATAACTTGTGTATGACAAAAGCATAACTTGTGTTTGAGTAAAGCATGTCTTCCAGAGAGGCATTTGGTCAGTCTTGATTTGAAGACTTCAAGAGATGGAGCATTTACCACTTCCCTTGGTAATTTGTTCTCATGGTCAATCATAGATTCATAGATATTTAGGTCAGAAGGGACCATTATGATCATCTAGTCTGACCTCCTGCACAATGCAGGCCACAGAATTTCACCCACCACTCCTAAAAAAGACCTCACACCTATATCTGTGCTATTGAAGTCCTCAAATTGTAGTTTGAAGACCTCAAGGAGCAGAGAATCCTCCAGCAAGTGACCCGTGCCCCATGCTACAGAGGAAGGCGAAAAACCTCCAGGGCCTTCCAATCTGCCCTGGAGAAAAATTGTGTCACCTTTTTAATAAGAATTTGTCTGACTTTAACTTCTAGCCATTGGCTCATGTTACACCATTCTCTGCTAGATAACAGAGCCCTTTAGTACCTGGTATTTTCTCCCCATTAAGGTACATATACAGTGTAATCAAGTCGTCTTGTGATCTTCTTTTCATAAACTAAACAGATTGAACTTCTTTAGTCTCTCTCCGTAACTGCCTTTAATTTTGTGGTTCTTTTCTTCAACCTCTCCAATTTTACAAGACCCTTTTAAAAATGTGGACACCAGAATGGTATGCAGTATTTCAGTCTCAGTCCCATCAATGCTGTATACAGAGGTAAAATCACCTCTCTTCACCTACTCACTACTCCGCTGTTTCTACGTCCAAGGATTGCATTAGCCCTTTGTGTCACAGCATTGCCCTGGGAATGTACGGGGAGACTTTGGCAAACCAGTAAAGTGCCTGAAACCACTATGGCTTTTTGCTAAAAGCAGCCATGTCAGCAGGCTGCAAATTGGCCATTCAGCACTCTCAGTTTGACCAAGAAAGGAGGGGAGGCGGTTTTGGGTGCCACAGAAAGGGCAGCCTGACCCTGTGTCCTTCCTGATAAGAATTGTGTTGAAGTTGCTGATACATGTGTAACCCTTCTGCCCGTCAGAGTTGGCAGCAACAAGGGCCGGGTTCAATATCTAGGGGTTCCATTCCAATAACACAGTGCAAAACCGGCTTGAGCCCCCACCCAGTGACCTGGGACAAATATATAGCACCCCCGCTGGGCGCCTCCAAAAGGCAATACTTCCTTCTCGTAAGTACATAGTCTGAGTGTAACAAAAAGCCTTTTAATAACAGAGAGAAACAATGTGGCATTATGTTGGGGAAACACCATGAACAGGATTCATAACACAACCCATGAGCAAAAAACCCACCCCAAGCAAATTGGGGCATGTCCTTTCCCTTTAGTTCTTGAGTCCAGCAACCCCATATCACCCAAAGTCCCAAAAGTCCAACGACCCAAAAGTCTCTGTCCCTGGTCAGGGCAGCCCCAGAGACCAAAAGTTTATCTGCAGTTTTACTCCCCAGTCTGGATAAAAATGTGCCTGTGGAGGTGTGGGGGTGGGGGAAGAGGTAAGGGGCACCTTACGTGACCTGAAGCTGACTACCCCACAGCTCCACAGGGCTCTGCTCCGCTCTCTCACGAACAGCTCCACTCCACTCCGCTCCGCTCCGCTCTCTCATGAACGGCTCTGCTCGCCGTCTCATAAGCGGCTCCACTCTGCTCCCCGTCCCGCAAACTGCTCTGCTCCACCAGCTGCTCTGCTCGCCATCCCGCAAACTGCTCCACCATATATTTTCAGGCTCCCCCACTACTTAACACAACACTCAGTGATTTCAGCTCTTAGTAAGTTTAGCTCTTTTGTGATTTCAGCTTGTAGTAGGGGAGCCTCAGTGCTGGTGCACCATTAGCCCAAAGTGAATTCAGCTCAGCAGCCTGTAACTAGACTCCTAATAGAATCAAAATTAGCTCCGATATTCCACAGTGGAGAGAGAAGGAAGTGCAATTAGCATGTAAGGCCCTCACCAGGGGGCTATACCACCAAGTATTAATACTTGTTCCCCAGCCTCTCTCCATTCACAGAGTTTTGGAACCCATGTCCCCTGTCTAGTGAGTGCTACTTAGTTGATGGCGAGTCCCTCCATCATAACAAAAGGCCAAGTGCAGTTCCACTGTCCTTGATTCCCATAATCAGGGTAATAACAATTTATTTTTCCTGCCCCAATAACAGAGACACCGGGGATCCTACAGCAGCCAAAGTTACCATTTGGGCAGCTATGGCCTCATTCTAGGTGGGGTGGGTGTGCCTATGCAAATGAGATCAGCCCCTGAAGTTCTTTTCCACAACTTGCCATACCTCACCCCCAGATGTCAGGGTGGAGCTCATCCTGACTCTGCTTACGCATGCATTTTAGAAGAGCAGGATGAGACCCAGGAATGTCTGTTGGGGTCTCAAGGCTGCAAACTCTGGAAAAACCCACATCTGGTTAATCAATAATCAGAAGGAACCTCTTGCTTAACCATTGAAACTGAATGCTTAACAAGTTTTCTTTAAAGAACATGTCATTCTATTACTAATGTATAAATAAGGGGGAAAAGTCTGAGGTAGTGCAATTCTTCAGGACTGGACTCTCCCTCTGGATGCATCTTGTGTTCCCCACTGGCAGACGGGCTGCCGCTGTGCCACTCAAGAACCACACTCAGCTTCGGTAATTATTGAGGGTTGGCGGTGTTTTACTAACCTGTGGCGGACGTGTGTATGTGATTGAGACTAAGTAAAATTTAGCTTTAAGTGAAAGCACTCTTGTGTTGTCCTGTTTGTGCCAGCCATCTATCGGTCAGATGGCTGCGTCTCCCCTGATTTATTTCCTGACAGCACCTAGCACAGAGTAAAAGTTACCAAGAGCTTTGGGTTGAAAGAATCCCAGGTAACAGGAGCTCATGTTCAGTTGCTTGTCTGCTGTGACCTCTAAATCCTCTTCATTCACTGCTTTCCAGCCCTTTTCATGTGTACAGATGATGGGAACACTGAGCCTTGGGGTAGCTCTGGGGGATCAGATTGTTGCTTTGGTGGGTGTACATGAAAACTCTGTGGGCATGGGGGAGGCAGTTACACCTTGTGTAAAATTAATTTGGCTAATATAATGTTATGAAGGTTAAACTATATGGAAGGAATTTGCATTTTCCCAGGACGTGTACAGTGTATATTGGAGAAGGGGTAAAAGAAATGCAAATAAAACATGGTACTTCATTAAAATCCTAATAGGGCTCCAAAAGGAGTCACAATAGGTTGTGCTTTCTTTTTCAGATCTCTGTGTTTTGGAGCAGGAGATGAAAGTGGAAAGTAATCAGAACTCTGGTGGAAGTGGAATGTTTCCCTTTTAAGACACTCTCTAAACTGCTAATAGCTTTGGATCCAAAAGCAAGCTAGTAAGCCTCTGTGTGCAAATGCAAATTACCTAGCTGATGGGCACAAAGGAGCTGCAAATAACAAATACATCTGGTCAGCAAACAAGCTACTAGAAGACTCAGATTATGGCCCTCCAGGAAAGGGAGGTGAAAAAACAAGTCAAGCCTGAAAATAAGGGGGATAGGTTAACCTTAGTGGGTGTGGGTGTGGATGGGAGGGGGTGGGTGTGTGGGTGGGGGAGATGGGAACAGGGAATGGGGGTAAGGAAATTGGAATCATGTTTTGCTAAAGAGGGAAATGGGAACAGGGAATGGGGGTAAGGAAATTGGAATCATGTTTTGCTAAAAGGGGAAATGGGAACAGGGAATGGGGCTGGGGAAATTGGAATCATGTTTGGTTAAGGACAGGACTGGGAACAAGGACACAGGTGTAAGGCTCTGTGGTGTCAGAGCTGGGAAGGAGGATACTAAGGAAGGAAACTGGAATCATGCTTGCTGGAAGTTCACCCCAATAAACATCGAATTGTTTGCACCTTTGGACTTCGGGTATTGTTGCTCTCTGTTCATGCGAGAAGGACCAGGGAAGTAAGTGGGTGAAGGAATAAGCCCCTTAACAACAGACACATTATAAGTAGATAGGATACATTTAAAATAACACTGAAGTGGCCACATTTAAAATAACACTGAAGTGGCCAGTGTTCACTGTATCTAACTGAATTCATAGAATCATAGAATCATAGAATATCAGGGTTGGAAGGGACCTTAGGAGGTCATCTAGTCCAACCCCCTGCTCAAAGCAGGACCGATCCCCAACTAAATCATCCCAGCCAGGGCTTTGTCAAGCCTGACCTTAAAGACTTCTAAGGAAGGAGATTCCACCACCTCCCTAGGTAACCCATTCCAGTGTTTCACCACCCTCCTAGTGAAAAAGTTTTTCCTAATATCCAATCTAAACCTCCCCCACTGCAATTTGAGACCATTACTCCTCATTCTGTCATCTGCTACCACTGAAAACAGTCTAGATCCATCCTCTTTGGAACCCCCTTTCAGGTAGTTGAAAGCAGCTATCAAATCCCCCCTCATTCTTCTCTTCCGCAGACTAAACAATCCCAGTTCCCTCAGTCTCTCCTCATAACTCATGTGTTTCAGTCCCCTAATCATTTGTGTTGCCCTCTGCTGGACTCTTTCCAATTTTTCCACATCCTTCTTGTAGTGTAGGGCCCAAAACTGGACACAGTACTCCAGATGAGGCTTCACCAATGTTGAATAGAGGGGAATGAACACGTCCCTCGATCTGCTGGCAATGCCCCTACTTATACATCCCAAAATGCCATTGGCCTTCTTGGCAACAAGGGCACACTGCTGACTCATATCCAGCTTCTCGTCCACTGCCACCCCTAGGTCCTTTTCTGCAGAATTGCTGCCTAGCCATTCGGTCCCTAGTCTGTAGCGGTGCATGAGATTCTTCCATCCTAAGTGCAGGACTCTGCACTTGTCCTTGCTGAACCTCATCAGATTTCTTTTGGCCCAATCCTCTAATTTGTCTAGGTCCCTCTGTATCCTATCCCTACCCTCCAGCATATCTACCCCTCCTCCCAGTTTAGTGTCATCTGCAAACTTGCTGAGGGTGCAATCCACACCATCCTCCAGATCATTAATGAAGATATTGAACAAAACCGGCCCCAGGACCGACCCCTGGGGCACTCCACTTGATACCGGCTGCCTACTAGACATGGAGCCATTGATTACTACCTGTTTAGCCTGACAATCTAGCCAGCTTTCTATCCACCTTATAGTCCATTCATCCAGCCCATACTTCTTTAACTTGCTGGCAAGAATACTGTGGGAGACCGTGTCAAAAGCTTTGCTAAAGTCAAGGAACAACATGTTCACCGCTTTCCCCTCATCCACAGAGCCAGTTATCTCGTCATAGAAGGCAATTAGATTAGTCAGGCATGACTTGCCCTTGATGAATCCATGCTGATTGTTCCTGATCACTTTCCTCTCCTCTAAGTGCTTCAGAATTGATTCCTTGAGGACCTGCTCTATGATTTTTCCAGGGACTGAGGTGAGGCTGACTGGGCTGTAGTTCCCTGGATCCTCCTTCTTCTCTTTTTTAAAGATGGGCACTACATTGGCCTTTTCCCAGTTGTCCAGGACCTCCCCCGATCTCCATGAGTTTCAAAGATAATGGCCAATGGCTCTGCAATCACATCCGCCAACTCCTTTAGCACTCTCGAATGTAGTGCATCCAGCCCCATGAACTTGTGCTCGTCCAGCTTTTCTAAATAGTCCCGAACCACTTCTTTCTCCATAGAGGGCTGGTCACCTCCTCCCCATGCTGTGCTGCCCAGTACACTAGTCTGGGAGTTGACCTTGTTCGTGAAGACAGAGGCAAAAAAAGCATTGAGTACGTTAGCTTTTCCCACATCCTCTGTCACTGGGTTGCCTCCCTCATTCAGCAAGGGGCCCACACTTTCCTTGACTTTCTTCTTGTTGCTAACATACCCGAAGAAACCCTTCTTGTTACTCTTAACATCTCTTGCTAGCTGCAACTCCAGGTGTGATTTGGTCTTTCTGATTTCACTCCTGCATGCCCGAGCAATATTTTTATACTCTTCCCTGGTCATTTGTCCAATCTTCTACTTCTTGTAAGCTTCTTTTTTGTGTTTAAGATCAGCAAGGATTTCACTGTGAAGCCAAGCTGGTTGCCTGCCATATTTACTATTCTTTCTACACATCGGGATGGTTTGTCCCTGTAACCTCAATAAGGATTCTTTAAAATACAGCCAGCTCTCCTGGACTCCTTTCCCCCTCATATTATTTTCCCAGGGGATCCTGCCCATCAGTTCCCTGAGGTTGTCAAAATCTGCTTTTCTGAAGTCCAGGGTCCATATTCTGCTGCTCTCCTTTCTTCCCTGTTTCAGGATCCTGAACTCGACCATCTCATGGTCTCTGTCTCACAAGTTCCCATCCACTTTTGCTTCCCCTACTAATTCTTCCCAGTTTGTGAGCAGCAGGTCAAGAAGAGCTCTGCCCCTAGTTGGTTCCTCCAGCACTTGCACCAGGAAATTGTCCCCTACACTTTCCAATTAATATAATTGATTTGAATTGATACAATCCATTATTTTAAAGGCTCAATTGTTCCTTTGTGGAGCAGACCATAGTTGGTGTGTTGTGATGCTGCCTCATTGCAACAGGAACTTAACATGCCCCTGCGTTATGCCAACTCTTTTGGCTGGTGGGAGTGGCTGCACCATTGCACTTCGTCTCGCCTCTGTTGGAGAAACTATGGTTCACAGCAGTGTTGTTCTCTCATAGTCCTTGTCTCTTGTGCACTCATGGAAGTCCAGGCACACCTGAGCCCTTAATTTATTTCATTTATACATACAGGCCATATAGATTAAGTTGGAGGACATGGAACTAAAAGGTAATCTGGATAAAGAGATTCCGAGAAGTAGGGAAGGTTCAACGTACTCAATACACACTGGGGACAAGGCCACATTTTGGATGAGTTTTTTTTTTTGGATAATAGAAGTGTAGCTGAACAAGGTTTGACAGTATTTATACTATTTGTATGGATCATATTGTTCAATAAGCGATGGATACCAGGATTTTGGCTGCAAGTCCTTCCCTGTGCCTTATTGCGGAGAACCTAATCGTGTTTCATTTTTCATTACACAATTTTCATGTTGGTTTTCAGGCTGTTCCTGATTTTTTACATGTAAAATTAATGCAACTAAAATGGAATAGCCTCTCCATCGAGGGGCATGTGCTATGCAGTAAGTATTGTGTAAGTATTGTGTACTCTTGCAGTATTTCCAAATGATTATTCTCAAATTCTCAACTCTGCACAAACACAGCATCCAAAATCTCTGCCACAATAAGTGCTCTTATCCCCACGATCAGCCACATTGCATTGGGTTGCAGCTATTGGGCTTAATTCTGCTCTCAGCTGCCCTGGAGTCAATCCAGTAACTCCACTAAAGTAATTCAATGGAGGTACTCTGGACTGGTACCAACGTAGTATAGGAACATATAATGAGGTCCTTTATCAGGGCCTGATTCTATCAAGATTATTCTCATTGAGTGGTACCTTACTCCATGAGTAGTGTCATTGATGACACCAGGGTCGGCCCTAGACCAAATGGCATCCCAGACGAGGAGCGTTTATTTGTTAAACTTTTGAATACCTTATTTTTTATTGCATTTGTAGCCCATTTCACGATGTTGAGGCACAATTTGCATGCGTGATTTATCCCTGTCATATAAGACCATTAATGTGCACACTAGGATCTGTACAACAAAAACAGCACCCCGAGTCCAGCGCCCCCCGAAGCCCGGCATCCCAGGTGATCGCCTAGGTCACCTGGTCTGGATGTCAGTGGAGCGAAGTACTCCTCTTTGTAAGTGTGGTAGAATCAAGCCCTCAGTTCTTATTCAGGAAAAACTGCCAGTGACTTCAGTGGGTGCTTAACTGAATATTAGCTGAAGTAAGGGTGTTAGGATTTGTCCAGTGGTTTCTAATCTCAGCTAGACATTGTAGAAGAGAAGAGAGAAGTTTGATTTTATATTCTTACTTTAACTTGGCGATGATAAGTGAATCACTGAAGAGGAAAAGATGAATCGCTTTAGTCTTCATGCCTTGTGTTAGCTGCACACACTCATTCAGCATCAACTTTGAATTCTCACTGGTCAGGCCCAACACAAATGGACACTGCTCAATGGATATCGGGTAACCCAGACTATCTCTGGAAAACAAACAAACAAACAAACAAACAGTTCCTCTAATCTTCTCATGTCTAAGCATTACAGGGTCAGATTCTAAACCTGCACTGGAGAGCATTTACTCACATGAATGTTCCTACTGAAATCAGTAACTGCTCGCAAAAGGTGACTAAGGGGGTCACAATCTGGACTGGTGTTTTTCTTTTTTTGTAAACCAGTTTATTACCTATTGTCTTCTGTAAGCAAAGCAACAGGATCATACATTGTCTGAATGCTTGTAATAAAAAAAATCAATACTCAAATGATCATCCATTATGTTTTGAACATTTAGAGACTTCAGTGCTTCCTCCTAAGCTTATCCTGCAGGCTGAACAATGCCAGTGATCTAAGGGTTAAAATTCATTTAAGGAGATTTTGTTGACATTTACATATTCACAACTTTTGCTTAGAGTGAAGCAAAAGGTTATAGTTTGTAGGAGGTGATTTGTGGGTCAGAGACACAGTAGGGGGAGTAGGTGTGATACAATACGAGCTTTTTTAAAATTGTAAGATCAGTTTGAAGCTTGTTGTTTTTCACTCACTAAACCCTTTATGGAGTCCAGCTGTATGGATGCTATAGAGCCACCTTCACTGGCTGGTTGTGATTCTCTGGCTTAGGGCATCCCCAAGTAGTGTAGAGCCAGCATAAACGGAGGGTTGGGGCAAGATCAGAGTGCCACAGTCCCTCCTTGCCCTGGTGTAGGGGCAGTGTTGGGGGAAGGAGGCAGGGCTGGAGTTGTGATCTCCAGCTGGCAGAATGGCCCTATAGAGGCTGTTACCGCCAATACAATGGAGGCTGCTCTAAATTGTGCTGGGGGATGAACTGGCTTCTCTCTGGTCCTAGGACTGGGGAGTGGGTTGGGGCATAAAGGTAGTATACATGGCCCACTTGGGTCTTTCTCCTATGCTTACCACTCTCATCTAGTGGCTTAATTGTTCTTGTGCGAAGTGGGCTTTATTCTGCTTTTGCGTATGCTGGTTTTACATTAGTGGAATTCCATTCACTTGAGAGCTACTCCTGATTCTCCACTGTGAGTAAGAGCAGAATTGGGTCCACTTTTCATAAGCATAAATAAACCAGTTAAGATGCAAAGCAATGTAGCATCAAGCTTACTGAAACTGATTGTGCGAAAAGACAGAGAGAAGGCTGGTACTAGAGTAGGGAAGGAAGTAAAAAAAAAAAAAAGACAAGGGATTAAAAAAAATGCTTGTGTGACTTAGGCTCCTAGGTCCCATTTTCGAAAGTCTTGGATCACTTTTGAAAATGGGACGTAGGTTCCTATAGCACTTAAGTGTTTTTAAAAATTTATCTTTGGTTTGTGAGGCCATCTGGAGAAAGTCAAGGGGGCAAAAAGAGGAAGGAAGGCAATTGTGAACTGGATTCTGAACTCTGGGGAGTCAGTAGAAGTGTCTGGGGAGGATGTGATTTTGTACTTCAATGTTTGTGTGAGTGGGCAGGCACCAGCATTCCACACACGCTGGACTCCGGAGGGCTGCGCTCTGTGGAAACCAGACTCTGTCCCCAGCCTTGGTACTGACTAGCTATGTCATCTTGGACAAGTTGCTTCAATTTTCCGTGCCTCGGTTTCTCCATCTGTAAAACTTATATAATAATACTTGCCTGCCTCACAAGGGTGTCCTGAGGTCTAATTATAAAGCAGTGTGAGAGCATCAGGTGTGTGAAGTATTTTGATTAGTATTTATTATCAATGCTTTCCTGGTATGAGCTGAGCTGTAAGGTGCTCCTCACTATGCCAAACAACTAAGATATGTTCCCTGGTAAAACCCCCGATAAAAACCCAGTTAAATCAAGAGAAGGAAGGAGAGAACTTTCCAGAGGCCTAGGAAGGGAGGCTGGACTGGGTGGAACAGCAAAGCATATCCTCCTCAACAAACACCACAGGGCAGCCACAAAACATTTATGTAGCCTCATATTGTATCTTTTTGGTGACCACCATTCCTCTCCATACTGTGGAATGTCTCTTTCTGGAGTATTCCAGGAACAGCCAGAAGACTTCACTGCAGCAATGGACACAACTTCCCCTTCTCTGGTGAATCCTCTGAGATCTGCATGGCTCTTGGGGAATCTGAATTCAGGGGGCAAAGCTCCTGTTGGATCTGTGGGTGGGGAAAATTCCTATCACTTCCTGCCATGCCACCTAATGGATTTCTTTTCCATGAGCTTTTCCCTCCTTCTTCTCCTCCTCCCCCACGACCACTTCAAATGGGTTTTCCCACAGGACAGTGGCATTCTCAGACCAACCATAATTAGAGTTAGTGAGACTGATCATTATTTTTGAACAATTTGGGGTTCTTTACACTCGGATTTTATTTTTTCCTTATACGTAGGAAATAACGAGTGGTGTCACAAAGCAGGATGTTGAGCCTCGGCTAAAAAGAAACTGAGTGCTGTATTTTGAGCACATAGGAAGCCTTCAGTACTCTAAAGGCCTGTACGAAAGGAAACCGTGTTTTACCTCTGTGTGGTAACAATCTTCCACTTGTAGAGGGGAAACTCACTGTGGGTTATAAAGGTGAGAGTGATGGTAGCCCTTAGATTCTCTCGTGTGACCTAATCTGTACTTGCACTAAACGTGGTTGGAGCCTGTCTGAGAAATATTCATGCAAAATGAGGTGAAGGATAAAGCTGTTCCTGGGGGCTGGCCCAATATGATGATGATATTGTAGCACTATTTATATAATGCCATACATGTGCTGGGTACAGCACAAAACCAAGTAAAATGGTATCCCCTGTCCAGGAGGACTTGCAACAATCTAAGTTAAGACAAGAACAGGAGGAGATTACAAACACAGGGAGCCAGATTTCTGAGTACATTCAGGTTCTCTTATGTCCCTCTTCTGGCAAACCTGCCTTAAACTTTGACTGAGCACCCTGACAACAGTGTAGTGTACCTGTCGCCCGATTCTGTCTGTGTGCGGCATACCTAGTGTGGTATATGCAACGGAGTGTAAATTGATCCTTGATTGGACCTACCATAACATAAATAAATATAACAGGCGGGTTTTTCAAAAGTGTCTAAGTGACTTAGGAGCACAAATTCAATTGAAAGTCAGTGGGGCTTGTGTTCCGAAGTCACTTAGGTGCTTTGGAAAATCCCACTTAATAATAATAGCTGAGCAGTGCAGCTGTAGAGGAGCAAAGCTATGAGGCCAGAGGGGGCGAGGAATAGGCTGGCATTTGTCGGTCATGGGGATTCTTAGTGATCCACCGGAGACATGGACGTAAAACCACACCTACTTAAACCTGCACTCAAAGGACACTCAAAAATGGTTGCAGAGCTGAGGTCAACCATGTAGCTGGGCAAGGAGAGGGTGGGGAGTCCCCCACACTTGGCCGGCTTACCAGCTCTGCTCCCCCTGCACAGAGAAGCACTGTTTTTCTGCCTGTCCTCCCACCTGTACCGCTCCTATCCCCTCCAAGACTCTTTACCACATTCTTGATTTTGTCTCAGACACCATCAGATTTACAATTGCCACCCCCAGTCTGTAGGTGTAAACAGTATGTCTGCATACACACGTGGCTAATTTGGTGTAACCATGTTCAGTAGTCATGGTTCAGGGGAAATACCAGTCATGAAGGTCAGTCCTGTAACGCCTACTGTATGTTTCCTTTCCATTAGCAGACAGGATGTAAGAAGTCATGTATATCAATTAGCCCTCATTAAGACCAGCAGTGTCTGTAGTTCTCTTGGTTTTAATCAGCATTCTCTCGATTTGAGGCTGTTTCTTCTAAGACCAGTCCTTCTATAGGGCTAGCTCCCTGTTCTGACTGCTAGGACTTTTTATAAGTTCTCCTGGTCTAAATATGCCCCTCTTCATAACACAGGGACCCCTCACTTTCAGAGAGCAGCCTTACAGGGCGAGTGCGGTGGAAAACGTCACATGTTTGGATACAGTGGGATAAATTCAGGATAAATTCATCCTGGTGTAACTCCACAGATGTCACAACAGATATGTCGGGGATGCAAGTGGTCCAATGTTTATTGTGCCAAAGTGTGTGCGCGTGTGTATGTGTGCGTGTGTGTGTGTGCGCGCGTGTGTGCGCGCGTGTGCGTGGGTGCATGCGTGTGTGCGTGGGTGCATGCGTGTGTGCGCGCGTGTGCGGGTGCGTGTGTGGGTGCGTGTGCGTGTGCGTGTGCGCGTGCGCGCGCGTGCGTGTGTGCGTGTGCGTGTGTGCGTGCGTGTGCGTGTGCGTGTGTGCGTGTGCGTGCGTGTGCGTGTGTGTGTGTGTGCGCATGTGCGTGCGCGTGTGTGGGTGCATGTGTGTGGGTGCGTGTGTGTGTGCGCGTGTGCGTGTGTGTGTGTGCGTGTGTGCATGTGTGCGTGCGTGTGTGGGGGTGCGTGTGCACGCATGTGTGCGCATGTGTGTACGTGTGTGTGTGAGTACGTGCGTGTGTGTGCGCGTGTGCGCGCGCGCGTGTGCGTGTGTGTGCATGTGTGTGCGTGTGTGTGTGCGTGCGTGTGTGTGCATGTGTGTGTGTGTGTGCGTGCGTGTGCGTGTGTGTGTGTGCACGAATGTCCGTAAACTGTTTTGTGCCTATCACTGTATGTACGTTTGTTTCTCATAACACTCATGTTTGTTGTTTGACTTTTTTATGTAAAAAAGAAAGTTATAGAGGAGCTGGCTACATGTAAGAGCTTGTCCACACACAGAAGTTGTACTGCTTTAACTATATTGGGTGCTACAACCCCCTCCTGGTGGAGGCAGTTACGCTGGTATAAAGATGGTCATACCTGTGGAACTAGTTTTGTATGGGAAGGGGAGATACTGAGATAAGCACCTTTATAATGGTATAAACTGTGTTCACCCTAGGGATTGTACCAATACAAGGATTTTAGTTTTAAAAAAAATCACACCCCTCACTGAAAGTTATACCAGTACAAAACAGTGTAGGGCAGGCCTAAGACACATAAAATATGTTGTCACATGTCATCAGGTCAGATTCCGATGCACTGAGTAGCACTTTACTCCCCAAGTAGTTCCACTGACTGAAGTCAATTAAGGCTAGAGCCACAGAAGAACGTAGGCAATTAACTGTTACTTTAGGCGCCTAAAGCCGACATTTAGGCACTGCCAGGAGCCTCAAAACCCCAGCACAACAGCCACCTAACTCTGTATGTTTCCCCCATTAAAGTCTCGTAGGCACCTACATTTCTGACAGTGAGCATGCACACAGCTGCCTCAGTCTAGGCGTCTTTCTCAGCACTTAAGCCCAAGCAGGATCCCCAAACTAAGCATTCCCCAGCATATCTCGTGTGTGGGGAGCCTGGTAGACATTCTCAGCACATTCCTAACCCCACACAAATTGGGTGGAGGGCTGTTGGGGAATCCAGGCTTCCAGGAACAGCACTGTCCCCAGTGCAGATCCTTGGGGTTCCCAGCATTTACCTCTCCTTGCCAAGCAGCCAGGAGCTTGGCAGCCCCAGTTGGAGGTGGGGCTCTCAGGGCTTTTAGCATCCCAAAGCTACTTCTGACGCTGGGATTCTCCCCAGGGGCAGTGCAAGGAGTACCCAGGGAGCTGGGGCCAGCTGTCTTCTCCATTTCATGTAGAAAAAGTTAAATGGAAACACGCTGATGTTTTCCAAAGTGATATGTTTTTTCAAATTTCCTTTCTGCAGGACATTGCAAGATGTCTAGCTTTTGTTCTGACTGAGAACGAAAACCTTTTTGGAATGTCTGAGTTTTGACCAGCTCTAGTTACCAGTACCCTTGTCGGTTTATCCTCCAGCGATTGTGTTGTGAGATACCTTCATTTGACTCATCTGTGCCTGCCCACTCTACTTCCAATGTCATCAAGAAGCCCTCCCACCTTGCTGAACCACAACCTTCCATCAGAGGGGCTTTGACCACAGTTAAGCACTTTGCACAAATGTAGGTATTTCCTTGAACTTTCTCAAGTTGGCGATAGAGGTCTGGGACACCTTGATGAACGAGATTTAAAGTAACTAAGCCTAGCTAAATGAAGACATGAATCAGGAGTGTCTCAACCTCCAGTCAGAGTCCAGCATCTCTTAAAAAAATCCAAGAAATACTAAACCCTCTAGCTTAAAACTAAAGGTATGTCTACATTGAAAAGAAAACCCTGTGATGCCGAGCCTCAGAGCCCAGGCCAACTGACTTGAGCTCACAGAGATTGGGTTGTGTGATGCTACAAACAGCAGCGCAGCTATTTGGGCTCAGGCTGGAGCCCAGGTTCTGAAATCCAGCAAGGAGGGAGGGTCTCAGAACCTGGGCGCCAGCCTGAGCGGGTATGTTTACACTGCTATCTGTAGTCCCACAGCCCAAGCCCACATCAGCTGATGCAGGCTCTGAGACTCAGCACCGTGGGTTTTTCCTTTGCAGTGTAGACATCACTTTTTCCCAGCCACAGAGGGTCACATCTAGTTCTCATAGTCCTAACTATAGGAAAGAACAGAATTATAGACAGACAGACTCTAGTCAAGAACAGACTTATCAGACACATATATGAACATGGTATGATGGGTAAGAGACAACACGGCTTTTGTAAAGGGAAATCATGCCTCACCAATCTACTAGAATTCTTTGGGGATGTCAACAGGCATGTGGACAAGGGTGATGCTGTGGATATAGTGTAGCTGGACTTTCAGAAAGCCTTTGACAAAGTCCCTCGCCAAAGATTCTTGAGCAAAGTAAGCTGTCATGGGAAAAGAGGGAAGGTCTTCACATGGATCAGTAATTGGTTAAAAGATAGGAAACAAAAGGGTAGAAATGAATGGTCAGTTTTCACAATGGTGCTCACTCCACCTCAAAAAAGAATACATCAGAATTGGAAAATGTACAGAGAAGAAGGGCAACGAAAATGATGAGGGGTATGGAACATCTTCCATATGAAGAGAAATTAAAGACTGTTCCTCAGACTGTTCCTCAGACGTTCTTGTCAACTGCTGGAAATGGCCCACCTTGATTATCACTACAAAAGGTTTTTTCCCCCCTGCTCTCCTGCTGGTAATAGCTCACCTTACCTGATCACTCTGGTTACAGTGTGTATGATAACACCCATTGTTTCATGTTCTCTGTGTATATAAATCTCCCCACTGTATTTTCCACTGAATGCATCTGATGAAGTGAGCTGTAGCTCATGAAAGCTTATGCTCAAATAAATTTGTTAGTCTCTAAGGTGCCACAAGTACTCCTTTTCTTTTTACAAAAATCTGTGACTGTTCATCTTAGAAAAAAGATGATTAAGCGGGGGGGGGGGTGTGTGTGGAGAAAGTCAATAGGGAAGTGTTATTTACCTCTTCACATAACACAAGAAACAGGGGTCACCCAATGAAATCAATAGGCAGCAGGTTTAAAACAAACAAGGAAGTCTTCATGCAATGCACAGTCAACCTGAGGAACTCATTACCAGGGGATGTTGTGAAAGCTAGAACTATAACTGGGCTCAAAAAAGAATTAGATAAATTCATGGAGGATAGGTCAATCAACAGCTATTAGTCAAGATGATCAGGGACACAACCCCATGCTCTGGGTGTCCCTAGCTTCTGACTGCCAGAAGTTGGGACTGGACAATGGGGATGATCACTCAATAATTGCCCTGTTCTGTTCATTCCCTCCAAAGTACTTGGCATTGGTCACTGTCAGAAGACCGGATACTGGGCTGGATGGACCATTGGTCTGACCCAGTATGACCATTCTTATGTTCATGAATGAATTAGCTTAGAGCACAGAGATTCCAGATTTTTCTGAACCCCCCACTCAATAATTATATGGCCTTCATCACCATAGTATCTGAACACCTCTGAATTATTAATAAAGATTATTCTCATACCATCCCAGGGAGGTAAATTATACCTATAATTTATGGATAAGGAACTGAGGCACAGGGTCGTTAAAGTGACTTGCATAAGGTCACACACCCTGCAGGTGAGCAGGAGTTCGACCCATGCCTCTTGAATCCTAGTTTGGTGCCCTCATGTTTACTAGACCACCCTTCTTATGCACCAGCATGTTTTATTTTAATCATTATACCAGAGCTTCAGCTGATGTAAATTAACACAGCTCTAATCAAGTCAATGGGGCTTCTATTTACTCTTACAGTGTAGGACCTTTGGGGCTACCATCTTATATGTTTGGATTATGCCTAGCACAAGAGGACTCTGGCCCTAGGTAATATAATCATTAAATATCAGTGTTGTAGCCTAGTATGCAACATGTAAACTAAATGTCAGAGTTGCAGCAAAATGTCCCATGTAATGGGCTATTTTATGTATCTCAGTCGGCCAGGGAGGAAATGTGCACTTTAAAAGGTTTTGCTCTACTTACAGTATTTATTTGAAATGTCTCTATATTCTTTCAGTACATGTTATATCATAAAAAGTCCAGTGGTTTTATGGTTAGTTTGTTGGTTGATAATCTGAGATATAGCCCAGGGAGCATAGTTACAATATCTTACTGGTATCTGTGGTAATTACTGACTTTGTGCATTTTGTGTCTGTCAGCAAGACGCCAGATAGCAGCGTTACCCATTGAACTGAGCCTGCCATCCTGTGGCTGGACATGCACTAATTTGTGTCTGTGTGTGTCCTGCATGTTACTGCAGCTCTGACTTGACCCAAGAATTCATATCCTGTGAAGAAAGATAGCCTCTACCTTGCTGAATGTACAGAAACAAAACAACCCCTCCCCCACAACCCCGAATCCCTTCCAGCCTTCTAGAAAAATGTTCCTCGGTAGCTGTGTCCCACTAACATAATTGCTTTCCGTTGTCCAGTCATGTGATGTTTCTGGTGTGTGTGGAGGGGTGGGAGAGAGTGAAAGGAGAAAAATCACTGATCGGTTGCAATGGTGGGATATAGGGATATTCGATGACTCAAGGTATTGGCAGTGAGAGTGTAGAGATTTCCATCTCTAGCTCCAATTCTAGCTCCAAGGTGGATAGCGGCTGTAGACCAGGGATGGGCAGCCCAGGGGCTGCATCCGGCCTGTCAGGTTATTTTATTTGGCCAGCCACGACCCAGCTCCGGGCATCGATCACCATCACTAATAGGGGTCACTCATTGGTAGGCTCAGAAAAAAGGTTAGGTACCAAATGTGTGGAGACTTGTAACTACCCTTTAACCCCTGGAGCCTGTACTTTCAAATGAGGGTTAAGCAGTGCGAGCAAGCTCTGCCCATGTTGAATGTATTCAGTAGATAAAAAGGGCACTGGGGCTGTCAATCCGCCACATTTAATAAGCACAGCATTCACATAAAATGTTTTAAAAGATGTATTTATTTTTAAAGTGAGCTGTCCTTAATAAACCAAAACCTCAAAGGCAAATCCACCCTCTTTATGAAAGGTGTTATTGGTACTTCTGTGAAGTTCTGTCTCCCGGTGAACATAGCAGAGATATTTCTACATATGATGCTATATATCTACAGGTTCAAATCTATGTTGGTAGTCACCATTCCTGGGAGTTTTTGCTTATGATCCTGATACCCTGGAGCAACAGGTACCTAGAACAATACCAGGGAATGTATGGATTGGTGCAAGAGCAGGTTTTTAATAGAGCTGGTTGAAAGATGGAAAGAGAATTTCGAAAAACAATGACATTTTGAAGTTGTTTCCATTTACAGTGTTCCAAATGAAGCATTTTTCCATTTTCACAATTTTACAAAATACATTTTTTAATTTGAATTTTCAAAGTTTCAAATATTTGAAATTTGTTTTTCCTCTTCACTTTCTCTTTGCCACCGAGAGCAATAAAATGATGTCCAGTTCTCCTCTGCAATATACACTTTTTCATTTGCTCCTTTGTAACTCTGCCACTCAGTAACTTTTCCAAAGCTGAGGAAATCTTGAAAAGTTACAGAGGTTCATTTTTCTTTTTGCCCCTTGGTAACTTTTCCTAAGTTGAGGGAAATTTTGAAAAGTTCCAAATAAATGAATTAAATAGGCAGAATGAAATAGAAAAGGATGAGAAAATGTAAAAGTGAAAAACCTTCCGGTCAATGAATGGCATCCTTCCAAGCACCCCATGTGGCCTCAGTACAGCCCAGCAAGCAGTCCTTTGTCTCAGTATCCCCCTGCAGGGGCTTCCTCAATAATTCATAATCACTTTTATCCATTATCATCCCTTCTCAGGGTCTGCTTTATTAAATTAATAAATATTCAAGTCCATCTATTCTCCCAGGCCTTTCCTACTTATTATCTCAGTCCCTGAATTTCAGGTTTCTCTGCTGGAGCTTACTCACTCCCAGCTGCCTCTGTAATTGTCTGTACTCGCTGAGAAGCCTCTCTGTACAGCTTTCTGCTTCTGTTATAGGGGAATCTGGTGATTCCTGGTTAGGTGTGTCTCCTTAATAATCAGGATTGGCTGGTCCCAGGCCTTTAGCCCTTAAGGATATGTCTTCACTGCAATTAAACAGCCACAGCTGATCTGTGTCACCTGACTCAGACTTGCAAGGTCTGACGGCAGGGTTGTAAAACTGCAGTGTAGGCATTGAGGCTTGCACTGGAGGTCGGGCTCTGGGACCTTCCTTCCTCATGGGATCCCAGCCAGAGCTCCAGTCCAAGCCTCAATGCCTACACTGCAATTTTAACATGCTGTAGCGTGAGCCCTGCAAACCCAAGTCATTTGACACAGACCAGCTCTGGGTGTTTAATTGTAATGTAGACATACCCTTAGGGACCAGCCACCCTGTTATGTTCCCCAACAAAAACCCTTAGCCATAATTAATTTTATTTCACTCATCAGTGGCAGAAAGAAATAAAGTAAAAATGGTGAGAAAGAACAAAATTTTGAAGTGCACAGTTTCAGCAAAAACTCAAAAAATTGGGGGAAACTCCCAAGTTTTTGCAAAAGGTTTTGATTAAGAAAAAGAACGTTTTTCCTCAGAAAGGTTTCAAATGAAAAATTTTCAACCAGCTCTAGTTGATAGACACCCCAATGGCTCTGTGGGCATGCACGATCATGCCACCCTTTGGCTGCACTGCTAGGGCAAGAATGCACCTTGAAGGCACTGGCCTGTGTGTGCGTGTGGGAGCTCTGGGAAGGATTGTACCTCAGAGGCAGAGGAGAACGGGGCCTGGCCAACCTCCTCCAACCCTTCACATCACCTTTGGTGGTTTGCTGTCTGTGGTGCATTGAATGGAAGCAGTCCTTGCACTTGGGAGAGTGCAGGGGCTCCAGCTTTGTCTGGCCCTTTGTGGGTGGTGTGTGTGTGGAGGAGGTAATCCTCTATGAACACTCCCCCCTCACCTGTAAATCCATCCAAGGGCCAGGTACGATCTTCAAATTACCTATTTACACCAGTAAAACACATGGATGTCACCATGTCCTCCTGAGGCTGACGTAAGTAGGGTTAAGATAAATGAGGCTTGTCACTGAAACAAAAAGAGGGGATCTATCTGTAAATCCTGGGGAGATCATGCCCCAGAATGGCTATAACATTTTTGAACAATGTTTTTATTCTCTCCAATCCTGAAATCGGAGATCCAACAGTCTGGAGTCTTTTCTCTTTGTTCACATCAATGGGTTCTAGTACAATGTTAAAACAGGAGGTGAAGACTTAGTAAGTGACCACGCCATAGCAAAACAAGCAGATGACTCATGGGCACTTATTTAGAATTTGAGAAATACATGTACCCTTCAGACTGTTGAACAGCACAATAACTTTGTGTTCTGAAATGATGACTTGTGGAGGAGTAGAACAGGGTTGTTGTTAAGACTTCACTCAGGAATGTTGCCAGTGAAAGAAGAATGTGTTAAAATAAACCCTTCTGGTAAAATCTGACAGCTTTTGATATTCACTTCAGGAAAGTGACGGCAGAGATGCACCTGTTCTGAGGAGAGATATAATTAAGGAATAATTAACTCAGCGGGCATAGAAAATACTCCATTTAAGCCCTGAGTGAGGGATGGTAAAGTACCTGAATGTATATTATCTCAACTCCTAGGAGGTGGTAGTCCCTCCTACTTAATTTAGGTAGCTGCTTTCACATGTAATGAGCACACCTGGAACCTGGACTGACAGTACTATACAAACACAACATGCAGTTCAGTTTGGCCTGCTTATTAGGACCTGAGATATAGTGAAACAGAATGTGTTCCAATGTGCTAACTGCAATTCAGATCACAGAGATTCTCTGTTTATCATGAACTTGTTTAATGGATAGAATGACTTCACTAGGAGCCTAATCCAAGTTCACTGAGGCCAGTTTTGCATTGATTTCAGTGGGCATTGAATCAGGCCTATTGCAGGGTTAGTGGGTAACATGCTATCAGGACACAATAAGCCTCTGTCCCAGTGGCTTTGCTACTTGTAAAGAGAAGAAAGAATGAGGAAAGGAAACATTCCAAGTTTTCTGAAAGGGAAAGCCATTAACCCATCTCTAGTTGTTAGCTAACTAATCCTCACCAAAGCACCCGTGAGACAAGAAACTATTGCTGTCCCCTTTTTATAGATGGGAAACTGAGGCACAGAGTGGGAAAGTGACTTGTTAAGGCCACCAAGGGGGTCAGCGTTAGTTTGATAGTAGCCTGGAATTGCTCTATTCCTGTGTTTAGACATGGTCTCAGTCTCTGATATTCAAGACATTTAATATTGTCCTGGATCCTTAGTACTAGATTATTTCTATATGCACTAGGTACATTGTACGAGAAACACATACCTGGCTGATGATGACCAGGGCTTACTTAAAGCCTTGCTGAATACAAGTGAAGGTGCTGAACCTTGACGGTGAGCAAGGTTCTTGATCTGCTGAAATCAAATGAATAGCTGATTATCATTGTTCATCATCACCCTGATCAGTGCTATCCGACAAACCCAATACTGGGGAGAGGGATTTGACCCCTGAATGAGTACCATTCAAATACAGCATGCCCTATAGGAAAATGGGCAATAGGATTAAGTGGTTTCTCCTAATGCTCCTAAAACTTAATCCTCAAATCCATCCATACATGAAGAGTACCGGTGACAAAAAAATCATAGCATCTCCTAATCAAATAGCTTTCTATCTCTCTCCCTCCCCTTATAGTGTTGATCACATCCTTGAAAAAACTTGCTAAAATATTGCAGGTTGTTAATAGTAGAATCCAAATTTGGGTTAAAAAGAGTTTTGTTTTCATACTGTGGCTAGGGGGACCAGATGTCCCGATTTGATAGGGAAAGTCCTGATTTGGGGGGCTTTTCTTATATAGGCACCTATTACCCCCCACCCCCATCCCGATTTTTTACACTTGCTATCTAGTCACCCTAACTGTGGCTGCTGTCTGGTATTTTCTAGACCCAAGATGGTACAGCAGGGGCTCTTCTGATGTCTAAGTACCAGCTTCACATCACTCACAAATGGTCAAATTCAGCTCTGTTGGGAAATTCCATTGGACTGGACTGACCTGGCCCAAAATCTTCAGAAGAGGGGAACTACAGAACTTTTTTAAAAAAAAAAACACCTCTAGCAATAAAATAGGAAACCTGTCAGAGTGGACAGCTGGAAAGGATAGCAGCTGAGTGCCCCTTACTGGTGGATCTCTGGCATTACAGATTATTTGATGGAGACAAGGTAGGTGAGATAATATCTTCTGTTGAAGCAACTTCTGGAAGACACAAGCTTTCAAGCTGCACAGAGCTCTTCTTCAGGTCTGAAAAAAAATAATCAGAGGGCCTGGTCTACAGTAGAAAATTAGCAAAACCAGCGAGGAGTCCTTGTGGCACCTTAGAGACTAACACATTTATTTGGGCATAAGCTTTCATGGGCTAGAATCCACTTCATCTGATTTTTTTTTTGAAGCAGAAAAGAATTTTATGTGCAGAACACTTACAAAGAATCACCAAAAAGGAAAAAAACAAAACTATGCAACAAAACAAAAGCAAACGCAAGGTATAACACAGCAGCCTTCAGGAGGGAGAAGTGTTCAGGCTAGACTGGGCCCAGAGCGGGGGGGCTTCCTCGACACTCGTGGTCTTCCACCCCCTCGAGTTACCTAGTGCTATGCCCAGTGTCACCGATTATTCCTCTTCTGAGAGTGCCCGACAAGATGGGCACGGCTGCGGGGTGGGCAGTTTTGGGGGGCGGGGTGTACACCCATGTGTGACAGGACCCTTCCTAGGTGACGGTGATGATGGTATCCACAGCGGCAATGGCTGGGGCTAGGGTCTCTCGCTCTTCCCCTCAATCAAAGGGTCAGACGGAGGGAACCGGATGGGGTCAACGAGCAGAGAACCTCGGACAGTGCCCACCGCTCCTCGAAGGCGTCAAGGGAGTCGGTGGACGCCGCCCAGAGGAACTCCGCCCGGATACGTGAATGTACTGAGGATGGGAAAACGGCCCTACAGTCGCAAGATGCTTCATTGGCCAACCTCCTCTCTCTGGTTTTATAGATGGCTGTTTTAGCTAGGGCTAGGAGGAGGTTAACCAGGAGATCCTGCAACTTTGTGGGGCCATGGATGGGGAGTGTGTAAATAAAAAGGTGAGGGGAAAAGTGCAGCCAAAAACATAATAAAATATTCATGAGGAGTTGGAAAAGGGGCTGCAGCCTGGCACACTCTAAATATATGTGTGCTAGGGTTTCCCTCACGTTGCAAAAAGGGCAAGTATCCGGGATGGGGGTGAACCGCGTCAAAAACACACCCATGCTCACAGCTCCGTGAAGGAGTCCCCACTTCATCTGATGCATGGCGTGGAAAATATAGTAGGCAGGTATAAATACACAGCACATGAAAAGAAGGGAGTTGCCTTATACCCAAATAAATGTGTTAGTCTCTAAGGTGCCACAAGGACTCCTCGTTGTTTTTGCTGATACAGACTAACACGGCTACCCCTCTGAAACCAGTAGGAAATGAGGTCATCTTAGTTACATCACTCGGGGGTGTGAAAAACCCACACCTTGAGCAACATAGTTAAGCCAACCTAACCTCAGGTGCAGACAGTTCCATGGTGATGAGACAATTCTTCCATTTACATAGCTACCGCCTCGTGAGGAGGTGCATTACCTGGTGGTTCTCAAACTTTTTGTACTGGTGACTCCTTTCACACAGCAAGCCTCTGACTGCAACTCCCTCTTATAAGTTAAAAACGCATTTATATGTAACACTATTTTAAAGTGGTATCTGTATGTTTGTTAATATCACTTTTCACAGCAGACTTACTAGCGAGCTGGCAGGCATGTACTCATGACCCCCATGTAATGACCTTGCAACTCCCTGTTTGAGAACCCCCTGACCTACACTGATGGGAGAACCCTTCTCCCTGGTGCAGGTTGTGTCTATACTGAACTGCTACAGTGGTCCGGCTGTGCTGCTGTAGCATTTCAACTGTAGACAAGCCCAGCGTGCCACAGCTCAATACAAGATGGGACAGATTGTTAAACATAAGGGATTAACACATGTTGCAGGAGACCAGTTAAAGTGAAGTGGACAATTAACACCTCTGCAGTTGTATGACAAAGGAGGGTTAGTGGGTTACAGATTGTTGTCTGATCCATAAAACCAGTGTCTCTGTTGAGCCCATGATTTTTGGTGTCTAGCAGAGTTATGAATTTAAGTTACCAGGCTTGTCTTTTGAAGGCGTCGTTCAGGTTTCCTTTGAGGATGAATCATAGAATCATAGAATCATAGAATATCAGGGTTGGAAGGGACCCCAGAAGGTCATCTAGTCCAACCCCCTGCTCAAAGCAGGACCAATTCCCAGTTAAATCATCCCAGCCAGGGCTTTGTCAAGCCTGACCTTAAAAACCTCTAAGGAAGGAGATTCTACCACCTCCCTAGGTAACGCATTCCAGTGTTTCACCATCCTCTTAGTGAAAAAGTTTTTCCTAATATCCAATCTAAACCTCCCCCACTGCAACTTGAGACCATTACTCCTCGTTCTGTCATCTGCTACCATTGAGAACAGTCTAGAGCCATCCTCTTTGGAACCCCCTTTCAGGTAGTTGAAAGCAGCTATCAAATCCCCCCTCATTCTTCTCTTCTGCAGGCTAAACAATCCCAGCTCCCTCAGCCTCTCCTCATAACTCATGTGTTCCAGTCCCCTAATCATTTTTGTTGCCCTTCGCTGGACTCTCTCCAATTTATCCACATCCTTCTTGAAGTGTGGGGCCCAAAACTGGACACAGTACTCCAGATGAGGCCTCACCAATGTCGAATAGAGGGGAACGATCACGTCCCTCGATCTGCTCGCTATGCCCCTACTTATACATCCCAAAATGCCATTGGCCTTCTTGGCAACAAGGGCACACTGCTGACTCATATCCAGCTTCTCGTCCACTGTCACCCCTAGGTCCTTTTCCGCAGAACTGCTGCCTAGCCATTCGGTCCCTAGTCTGTAGCTGTGCATTGGGTTCTTCCGTCCTAAGTGCAGGACCCTGCACTTATCCTTATTGAACCTCATCAGATTTCTTTTGGCCCAATCCTCCAATTTGTCTAGGTCCTTCTGTATCCTATCCCTCCCCTCCAGCGTATCTACCACTCCTCCCAGTTTAGTATCATCCGCAATTTTGCTGAGAGTGCAATCCACACCATCCTCCAGATCATTTATGAAGATATTGAACAAAACCGGCCCCAGGACCGACCCTTGGGGCACTCCACTCGATACCGGCTGCCAACTAGACATGGAGCCATTGATCACTACCCGTTGAGCCTGACAATCTAGCCAGCTTTCTATCCACCTTATAGTGCATTCATCCAGCCCATACTTCCTTAACTTGCTGACAAGAATACTGTGGGAGACCGTGTCAAAAGCTTTGCTAAAGTCAAGAAACAATACATCCACTGCTTTCCCTTCATCCACAGAACCAGTAATCTCATCATAAAAGGCGATTAGATTAGTCAGGCATGACCTTCCCTTGGTGAATCCATGCTGGCTGTTCCTGATCACTTTCCTCTCATGCAAGTGCTTCAGGATTGATTCTTTGAGGACCTGCTCCATGATTTTTCCAGGGACTGAGGTGAGGCTGACTGGCCTGTAGTTCCCAGGATCCTCCTTCTTCCCTTTTTTAAAGATTGGCACTACATTAGCCTTTTTCCAGTCATCCGGGACTTCCCCGGTTCGCCACGAGTTTTCAAAGATAATGGCCAATGGCTCTGCAATCACAGCCGCCAATTCCTTCAGCACTCTCGGATGCAACTCGTCCGGCCCCATGGACTTTTGCACGTCCAGCTTTTCTAAATAGTCCCTAACCACCTCTATCTCCACAGGATATAGGAGAGAGGAGAGAACTGATGTGGTGTGTTGGCTTTGTAACAAGTGCTCACCCAGGGGTGATAGGGTGTTCTTGTCTTATCATTTTTCTGTGTGAGTTTATTTGAGAGCATAATGACTGTCTGGTTTCACCTACACAGTTGTTGTTGGGGCATTTGGTGCATTGGATGAGGTACAGCATGTGCTGGAATAGGCATGTGTAGGAACTAAGAATCTTGAACAGTGTGTTGTGGAGGGTATTGATCATCACAGCAATCGAGATACACATGCAGGTTTTGCATTGGTTATAGCAGGGTCTGGTGCCCCTTGGAGCTGGTGTCCTGGTCTGTGGGAAGCTTGCTTCTTTTGCTTTACCACTAAGAACATTCAGCATAATTTGCCTCATGAATGCTAATATAAGCTCCAGAGAACATGGTTATTTAAGGAATAATGTACATGGCAGAGGACTATCCAAGGCAATAAGTGGCTTTCAAAGCTGTTTGAGTCTAGAATTGAGCAAATAATTTATTATTTTAGGTTCAGTGGCTGAACTGAAAAAAAAAATTGGCTTAGTTTCAAACCAAAGTCTGAAGTTTTTCAAAAGTTTTTAGAAGTTTTCAGAAGTTTCTAAGTTTTTTTGTGTTTGTTTTCTTTTTTTGCAAACAAAAAAGCCCTCCAAATTTTAGTTTGGGTAGACACGAACCATTTAAATATTTATGAAATTTTTGTTTTCACTTTTTTTCAGCCAAAACCATTTGCTGAATTCACAAATAGTTTTAGTGCCCTGAAAAATGCATTTTTTGGTGAATAAATTATTAGCACAAAAATTGTGTTCAGCTCTCTTTGAATTTCTTATTGCTGCTGACCCCACAAGCCTTTCAAGTTTCCATGTTCCAGATGAGCCTTCTGGGGACATCCAGAGTGGATAGTCTTTCCTCAGGTAGTTGGCTCTAAACAGCTTTGTGATGGGGTCTATAAACCTCATAATGGCAGTGATAGAGTTAAGGGGAACCAGCTATTCTGTGGCACCTGGAAGGGAGACAAGTAATTAATGATTAGACCCAGGTGGGGAGAACCAGAGTGTATTGTTCCTGTGAAGGAAGGACTGTAGGGCTAACTAGGGAGGACTGAAAGGAGAGAGTTACTGTAGGGAGTATAAAGAAAAGGAGTACTAGTGGCACCTTAGAGACTAACCAATTTATTTGAGCATAAGTTTTCGTGAGTTACAAGCTCACTTCATCGGATACTGTAGCTCACGAAAGCTTATGCTCAAATAAATTGGTTAGTCTGTAAGGTGCCACAAGTACTCCTTTTCTTTTTGCGAATACAGACTAACACGGCTGTTACTCTGAAACCTGTAGGGAGCATATACTCTACCTTCAGGGCCAGCCCTAGAGGGCAGCAGGAGTGAAGAGATTCTAGGTAGCTACCAGAAAGGATTGGAACTGCTAAGAGGAGGCTTTTCAGCAGTAGATTGGCCTGAAAAACTGTTCAAGGAGTTAGACTTTCAGGGCATAGCTACACTGGAAACTTCAAAGCAGTTGCACGTGAGCTCTCCCAGTGCTGGTAATCCACCTCCAAGAGGGGATTAGCTCCGAATGCTGGGAGTGCGGCTCCCAGTGATCAGAGCCTGTCTACACTAGCACTTTAAAGCACTCTGACTTGCTGTGCTCAGGGTGGTGATTTTTCATACCCCCTGAGCCAGCAAGTTAGAGCACTATAAAATGTAAGTGTAGCCAAGCCCTCAGAGAGAGAGAGAGAGAGAGAGAGAGGAATGGAATATGTAATCCTGGGAAAGGTGCTTGTGGACAGGCAGAGGTGGGAAGCAGCCAGGGCTTGTACAGAACAAGTTTTTGCTGCTTAAACACAGCTCTGGGCAGGAAAACCGAGAAGAAGGCAGCTCTGGCTTTCTCTACCAGCCCTAGGAAGGGGACTAGAAAAGCCTCTCTGAGGCAGAGGGGCAAGGACTAAAGAGCACAGGCCAGGGCTGGTGTTTATGATGTGATACAGGGTCATGGGACTTTTGGCCTGTGGGATTCTTTACTACTATTGAAGGAGATTATGAATGACTTGAATTTGGGCTGAAGCTGTGAGAAGAGCCAAACTGTCTTGTGGGGGACACTGAGACAGAGTTGCTGCAGCATAACACCCAGCTGTGAGGGAAATATGCTGGCTGGTAAGTTTGCTCTGTTACAAACCTCCAGTGCAGCTTTGTGCTGATCAGGCATAATGTGAACGTGAGGGTGAAAATTCTGCAGAGAACAATTTGAACCGTAGAGCCTGTGTGTGCTCTGTACAAAACTCACGAAAGGATTCGTTCACATGGGTATTGTCCTGTATATGATGAGTATTGTCCTGTATGTGGTGAACATGTGCTGATACACCAAATTCATGTACGAGCAAGTAATAACAGATGAGTTTGATTTCTAGAGCACATGGTAACTAGTTACAAAGACTCTCAGATTCAGTTCAATAAATTCAAATATAAATGGCTTGATTCTCTTCTGCTTTCTACCTTGTGTAGTTGTTTGCAGTTATGAAAAATGGGTGTCCAATGCTCCCATTCTGATCTGGAAGCATCTGACATTCATGTTGCACAGTGGTCAGTGACTGCACAAGATGTAAGGGAGTGCAGAATTGAGCCCATTGAAACCATGTGGTAGAATGGTCCATGTGACTCAAAGCAGTTGGAAACCCATCTTAACAGGTTTCAGAGTAGCAGCTGTGTTAGTCTGTATCCGCAAAAAGAAAAGGAGTACTTGTGGCACCTTAGAGACTAACAAATTTGAGCATAAGCTTTGTGAGCTACAGCTCACTTCATCGGATGCATTCAGTGGCAAATACAGTGGGGAGATTTATATACATAGAGAACATGAAACAATGGGGTGAACATCTTAACAGGGTGGCTAAATGGGGTTTATGGCTGCTTTGTTACCAAAGCAAGGCAGAGCATGCTGGTGAATCTGACTGAATATGTTTAATACATAAGTGTTCTGTGTAGTAATGTATCAATTTCTGAAGTTAAATGTACTGGTATAAATTGATGTACTTCCATCAAGATCAGAGGAGGGTCTGGTTCCCAATTTTAATAGTTATTCCTGTATTTTTAGTATCAGCTGCAGAAATTTGTATTCAAATACTTTAAATATATAGCCCGAATACAAGAAATAAGTACAAATATGCAAAATGCTTATTATGAGTGTCTCTTCCTGTTATCAGAGCAGTGGTGTGGTTTTTTTATTTTTTATTTTTAAACTTTGACTCATTATTACCATAATTTTTCTTAAAAAGACAGCTGCCTATTGTTACAGCACAAAGCGTGACATAGCTATTGTCGCCCACATAACACTCATGGTAGAGTGGGCAGATGCATGCTTGTTTCTATAAAAGTTAGTAGCCAAAGATAGCCCAAGAAAGTGTTCTTGTAATTTGTGTGCGCTGGGATTTTAGCCAGTGGTGTAGCTGTAATAGTGCAAACCCATAGTGTAGATACAATATGGGTAGATGCAGTTTGACTTGTACTTCTGCATCTTACTCTGGTGCCAATTCTGTCTACACTAGGGAGTTTGCATTGGTGCAGCTACACTGGTGGCTAACATCCTAGTGGAAATAAGACCTTTCCTATAGATTCTTAAAGCAAACAAACAAACAAAAAACACCTTGAAAAACCAATACAAAGATGTGATTATGACCTACAGTTAATTAGTTTTGTTTTACAAGATCAGACCGTTGCTCTATCAGGTTGACCATTCCTGCCATGTAGTGCTAGGGGAGAATTCCTTCCTGATCCACGAAGTAATCGGTTTACTCTCCGGAAGCATGAGTTTCGATTAACCCTATATTAACTTATAAAACTGCCAATACTGTTTTCCCTAAAATTATCAAGCCTGCCTTTAAATCCAGGTGTAGTGTTTGATTTTGACCTTCTGACAAACTACAGATGGAGTGAAGCTGCATTTCTCTTTTATTGCAAAGTTTGCCAGCAATCAAGATAGCAATACAAACTGGGAACCCTTTCAGGATCTGCTTAGTGAAAGCATTGGGAGGTTTTTCCCGTATCTGGGAAAACTTAACACAACTTCCCTCCTGTTCACTCTAGCTCAGACAAATGGCAGTTAAAGCCAGTAGCCGGTTAAAACCATTGTGTTGCAGATTGCTGGAATTACACTTCAGCTGGTTGAACTAAAATGGTGATGGGGGGCAGGAGGAGAAAGCAATTAATAACTATAAAGAACTGATTTGCTTTTTCCCTGAATCAGTCCAAAGCTAATCATTCTTTTTATTGATGCCATTTGAGTTACTAAGAAAAGGAGTACTTGTGGCACCTTAGAGACTAACCAATTTATTTGAGCATAAGCTTTCGTGAGTTACTTGTGGCTCCTTAGAGACTAACCAATTTATTTGAGCATAAGCTATCATGAGCTACATCGGAAAGCTTATGCTCAGATAAATTGGTTAGTCTCTAAGGTGCCACAAGTACTCCTTTTTTTTCACGAATACAGACTAACACGGCTGTTACTCTGAAACTTGAGCTACTAAGTAAAGTAAATAGAGCTCAAGATTAACAGACAAATATTTCAAGTTGTATTTTGGGTATGAGCTAAACCCCAGAGATGAAATCCCCCAAAATGTTGGGGAAGTTCAGATTTGGCTCTGAATTGTGATGCCTTGTGCCCTTAGAGATAGGCCTAAATATGAGCCTAGCTGTGCACTCAAGCTGAGAAGTGAGAGAGCTTAAAGAATTCCTTTTGACTCCTGCTTGAGTTACCTGCATCACCAGATGCTGCTTCTGGGTCTGGGGTAAGAAAGAAGGTTTCTATTTCCTCTGAACAGGTGGCAGAGAGTTGGAGGCATGTTGGTTCAGCCTTGCACTTCTGCTGATGGGCCTGTGTAGCTGAGCAAGAGTGGAGGGGGAAGTAAACTGTGCCAGGGAAAGGGAGCCAGGGAGCAGGACTTCCAGTCATGATTTGGTTCCTGCCCTGCAGCTCCTGGGATAATGCAGCTGCACCTTGCCCCTGACTTGGACAGGGTTTTCCCCCTCCTCTCCATTTGACTTCACGCCCATCATAACTTCCTCTGTCATTCACTGAGAGATCCATCTGCTAAAAAGAAACATACTAACTTGTGGAGTCATCCCATAAAGTGTTGACCACCCTCAACTCTCATGGACTTTACTGGGAGCAGAGGGCGCATGACGGATCACAGAATCATGTCCTGTTCCCTTCTGTCCTTGAGCAGAAAGGTCAGGAGAGAGAGGAGCAGTGGAAGAGGCTGTGAAATGAACTGCTGTTCGGAAGGACTCGTTTTGAAAGGGATTTGACTGGCCTCCCTGTGTAGTGGAAGCACTCCTGCTTCACAGGCAAAGAGTTAAGTATGGCCCTGGGTGTGCCCAGTGGTGCCTGCAGTTGTCTCCTCTCTCACAACGTGCCCTCTGTGACAGAGGAATGGGAGACAACAGCACTAGTCATTCCCTGCGGTAGCACAAAGAGAGCTTGTCCTGCCTAATGAATTTGCTATTCTAATTTCATACAAAGTGCAGATCCTCCTTAATGACTCCCATTTTGATGCTCGTTAAGAACTTCTGGAGAAGTGTACTGACTGCTGGCCAAGACACATGAAAATAAGTCTTTCTAGCTTACCCCCTTTTCTGGCTCTTTCCCTAGTGAGGAAAATAAATCTTCTGAAAAAGATTAGGGATCTAATTTAATTAAGTAGTAAAGGACTAAATCTAGGAAGGGGGAGGCTTTGGTCTTTGGGTGTGACAGATATTGCAGCAGCATGCAGTATCTTGGGGACCATACTGTATGAGGTGCATGAATGGGTATATGTATCACTGTGGGCCCAGGATTGTGTGCAGGTCCATGGGGGGAGGTTGCCACAGCTCTACCAGGAATTAAGCATAATGGATGGGTGGGGTGATTAAGATGAATCACTCAGGTTGTAAACCGTACAGGGGGGTTACTACCCCCTGAGGAAGCTTTTACATACTGGTTCAAACTGGGTATTCCAGAGATCAACAGGCAAAGAAAGGGTTTCTGGCATAAAAAAATCTGCCTTTATAGTGACTCCAGGCCTTCCCTCTGATCCAGCAAACGGAAGGGACTTTCTGTCCAATGGATCCCCAAGCCTGTGGAAAGATTGGAAAGATTATTGGCTTGCTAGGGCCCATAAGAGTGACGGGTGACTTCTGGTATGTTTGGTGTGTGTTTAAATTTGTTTGTTGTTTCTATATGTTTTCTCTGTAATGCTTTTACCTTAAGATTAAATGTGCTTGCTCAGAGCTGTGTAGTAATTTTTAACTGCTGGCAATATGCTGGTCATAGCCCTTGGAGAGAAAGCAAAGCAGAGGCACCGGCCTTTAGGCAGTCCTATTTGCTGGGGATCTCAGTGCAGATCAGGGAACTATGCAACCTTAACACCTCTGGTCAGAAAGGAGAGAGATGTGGGCCTCCACCCAAGAGTTGACAGCTGGAAGCCAGAAACATTAAGTGGGTGTCCTTGAGGGACCACCAAGGGGAAATATGGGTGCAGTTACCCTGAAAATGTGACATTGGGATGTATATGGGCATTAACCCAATATTTGGAAAACATTTAACATCAAAATAGATCACTGCTTCATTGAGCCTCCAAAGAGACTGATTGATTTTTCCCATTTAGAATGGCTAAACCCTTGTTAATCTAATCTACAAAACATTCTCAGAGCTGTTGGCACCAATTGAAGCGCACTGGTGTTAATGCTGTTTGGAGCTCTTTCTCACCCCCGCAGCCTGTTCCAGCACCGTGTTGATTTGACTTACTCTGAGCGGGTAGAATTGACACAGGGCTGAAACCAGTTGCCAGAGCACTGTCTACATTAAGGCTCCCAACATGGCTCATGCTCATGCATCTGAATGGGCATTCGCTATGGCAGGAATTTTTGGTAGGAATTTTCCTTAATGTAAACAAAGCTTCAATGACACTATCCTATAGCCCTAGTGTCCAAGTTTTTAAATCAAACACAGAAATATCAAAATCACATAGTATGTTAGGGTAAAATTCTCCCTTCTGGCCTAGTTTTGCTCAGCATAGGAGAAGCAGGGTGGGAGGCTGTCATAGAGATGATTGCAGCTCCTAGAATCTATACCACCCAGTCCTTTGTATTTCTCCACCAGTATCACTCATCTTCATCAATGATACCCCCTCTTCCCAATGTACCTTGTTCTTTTTTCCTATTGTTTGTAAAATGTGTCTATTTTTGTAATTTTAAAAAACCATTAAAATTCTATGACACTAAAGGTGGGCTCCAGCTGCAAAGTTCAGATCTGGACAAAAATAAGACTGTCAGGATTTTGAGTTTTGGTTTAATTTTTTTTCCTAAAGAGAAAAGAAAGGTGGTACTCAGTTGACTTACAGAAGTAAATAGACAACATGAGGTTTACATATTCTAGCAACATTTAACTTATTTCTGGGTTAAATACTGATACTTGTAGAATATTTACAACTTTAAGATTCCATCTTACTGAATGCTGGCGGCTAACTGGCTGTTGGCTACGTGGTCTGGGAACTAAACCAGCAGTCATTTCAGCATTGTTCCAGGCTTGATATTTACATGCTGAGTGTCGGACTAGTTGATATTTTCTGGTGTTGGGCTTTCAAGATGGACAACATCCAATCAACCTGTTTATTTAATATTTGGCACTGATTTTGGGCTGAGTGTTAGTAATAAAAATTTGCACTCATCTAATGTCATTCTTCCAAATATATCAAAACATGTCACAAACATTATAGGATGAACTGGTAGTGCTGCCTATACTTAAGGTTACCTTACACTTTCCCTTATAAGATCTTGTTTTCAGTTCCTTGTAACTTTGCCAAACTAACTATTAGGGCTGAAATTTTCCAGGCCTGGTGTCTGCCTCAGGCTGAATATAATTAGAAAGTTTTTCAGCAAAAATGGTTCAGCCATTTCTGAGAAGGAGATTAGGGAAAAAATACACACAAGTGTTTCATTAAGGAGCTCTAGTACCTCCAGGCTTGATGCAAGGACTTGAACATGATTCAAAGGCTGGAAGTTGAAGCTAGACAAATTCAGACTTGAAATAAGGTGTGAATTTTTAAACAGTGAGCAATTGGAATAACAGTAATTAACCACTGGAATAATTTACCAAGGGTCATGGTGGATTCTCCATGATGACTGACAATTTTTATATCAAGATGGGGTATTTTTTCTAAAATACATGCTCTAGGAGTTATTTTGGAGAAGTTCTATGGCCTGTGGTGTACAGGAGGTCATATTATAATAAATGATCTCTTCTGGCCTTGGAATCTATGAACCTGCAGGTTACTTTGACATTTGGCACAGGACCCCAGAGCAACAAGACTGTCCTTTCTGTGCTCTCAGTGCTCCCCCTACTGGTGATCAGGCAACGTGGAGGAGGCAACAGCCTGGCTTGAATACAAAGAGGATACGATCCAGACTAGGGTATGTGTATGCTATGGAAGAAGACCAGAGGATGCTGTGTGAGGGTAGGATGGTTTGCATGAGGAGCCCAGAGGTGTGTATGGGAACTTGAGCTGGCTGGACAAGGAGCCAGGGATAAGGAGCCAGTGTCAAGGAGGAAGACTGAGTTTGGATGAGGAGCCCAGGGCAGGAGACTGGGACTAAAAGTTAGCATGAGGGAAAGACTGGGGCTTGGACAGGGACCCTGGAATGGCAGACTAGGACTGATTGGGTAAGGGTACTGGTATATGAGAAGTGGGTGGGGGAAGAGATAGGACTGTGATAGAGACAGGCTGGAGGGGATGGGATACAGGACCAGGCTTGGGAGGAACAGGGTAAAAAGGTCTATACCCAATAGAATGCACTACCATCCAGAACCTGGAATGGAACACAAGATTCTTGAGACTCACTATTCCTCTGGTGGAATAAATAGCATGTGATCAATTAATAATGCATTTGTACAAAAGGGGCAAATGTAGATTGCATGGCAATTTCAGAGTTACAGTGGTGTAAATGAGGACAATTTGGTTCCACATATTTTAATATACACTGTAACTTAACTAATTTCTTAATTCTAAAATGGTTTCCTTCCTCCCCAGAGAATTAAACTCCATCACCATCACTTTTTAGCCTTGCTTGTAAAACTCTGCGTGGAGACATAGCAACACGTAATACCAAAGAAAAACTGTCACATTTGAATGAGTCAGAGTTTCAGGTCCATTCCTTGGCAGCAAACCGGAATATGTGCTGCCTAATGTCTTAATTCTAGCAGCCACCTGCTGACTTCTCATATGATCAGGCTTCCATGAGGGAAGCTGTGTGCAAAAAAACTACTTGACTGGAACAGGTCTAGGAATACTAGGAGAGATTGCAAAGATTCCTATTATTGCTCAGATTGCAAAGGGACATAATGCACCGAGTGACTAATGCATGCGTTACCAAATAAAGTCCTTATGAAAGCAGCAAGCTAGTACAACTAGCAGCTCATTCATGAGCTCACAGCTTTGGCCTCCAATATTACTTGACTAGTAGACTGAAAAATGGATGTGTAGCCATTCGTCATTAGCTAGATTAACCAAATGCAATTCTCTAAACACAAATACAACACTGCGAACTCTCTTCCAAAACTTTTGAAGAAGATTCTCACTTGCAAAAGTTTTAGGGCAAGACTTTCAACAGTGACGAGTGATTTGAGGGATCTTAGTTGCTGGGTGGCCAACTGGAGACACTTTTAAGGGGCCAGACTTTCAGAAGGAGGGTGTTTAGCACTTTCTGACATTTAAGCCTCTTTTCAGGTGTTTCAAGTTGGTCATCAAAAATCCCTAGTCATTTCTGGAAATCTTGGCCTTGATTTTTTTTTTTTTTTAAAAAACCAGCTTCCAAAATTGCTATGAAAAGTCACCAGCTCTGATATAATATCTGTTAGCATACCTTCTGCCAAAGTGACAGCTGATGATGTGGGGCAGTAATGGGTAAACAAAATCAAATGATATTTAACTTGCCAATCAAA
The DNA here is from genome assembly GCF_965140295.1 of Lepidochelys olivacea. NCBI lineage: Eukaryota > Metazoa > Chordata > Testudines > Cheloniidae > Lepidochelys > Lepidochelys olivacea. The sequence goes on from NC_140413.1 coordinate 121,290,997, forward strand.
AGAAAATCATTCACCTGGGACAAGAAGTCAAATAAAAATTTGCAAAGCTATTTTAAATGAAGGCTATTAATTATGTAACTGTGTAGTGATCTCCAAAGTAGGTTTGTATGGAAGGATAGAAAAACAAACACGGAAAGATGGGAAAGCAAACAGAAGAATGTAGAAAGGAAATAAATGAAGAAATTCTCTGTTCAGGATTCTAAAGGAGGTAGCCTTGGAGGTAAGACCCCTGCTGCTCGCCTCCCCAGATCACCACTCAGCACCAGAAGGAATTCAGGCTTTGTGAGGCTGCTACTTCACCTGCCCACACTGTGCAGATATGTGGGGATGAGCAGAGAGGGTCTAGAAATGGTCAGAGCCTTGGCTCCATATTCCCATTGTACAGCGAGCATAGCTGAGCAGAGGAAATAACCTGCTGTTCATAAGAAGCAGTAGTAGATTAATTTCCCCCAGGACCTAGGTAGGGAGCAGGGAGGGAATTATGCCTTTCGGAGTCGCAATTATTTCTTGGTGCTGTTGCACACTACCCCTTACACCAGGCAGTACCGAAAGGCGCAGTCTTGTGCTGTAATGCAATAAGATTGTGAGAATGAGCTTTGCCTGCTGCTGCAGGATTGGAGAAGGAGAATATACTTGAAGACTTTAGAAATGGTTTCTGATTGTATTGCTTTGGTGGTTTTCTGTGCTTTCCCATCTACCTTTCCTTTATTTGATGAAGAGTGAGAGGGAAGAGGAAATGGTTGTAGGTGGGAAGGGTAAAAGGAAACCATGACTGGAAAATGATAACGGCGTAAGAAATTGCCCTACATGAAATAGATGTGTCAAATGGTAAAGTGAAGATTATTAGATCTTAAGCTTAATCCTCCACTTCTGAAGCCTTCCTTTTATGGGCAGTATTTATATCCCACCAATACCATCCTTGCTGTTATTCTCTGTTTGTGATAAGGAAGTAAACAACGATATAACTAAATCCAAGAAGACTTTTTTTTCCCCCCTCTGAAGCTGTCAATGCTAGTGCTGTTCTTAAAGTGAACATCATGGCCTTTGGTCACTTCACGTACACAGCATCCTAGCTAATGAAAGGCAAAGCATAAAAGAATGAATGAATGTTAAGCACTCAAATGTTGTTGTTTAGATGTACACAGTGTATTTACTGCTTTACAAACACAGAGGAAAAGATATTCCCTGCTGTGTGCTACTGATAATCTAAATCAATGACCATCTGAATCTCTTGATGAGGAACAGCATGAAGTGTGTTTTAAGGCACAACATTTAGGTTAGGTTTTTTAAAAAAAAAGTTTTACAAATATTGTGCAAGCCAAGCACAACAGAATTGCACTGATGAATGAGAAACAAGACTGGCTGACTCACACAAAGTCCAGCAACAGAGATGAGATCCTGCCACAAATGTCTCCTTTGTGGTTCTCACCTCAACTGTGTCTAGGGTGACCACCCATCCCTAATTCAGTAGGACAGTCCTGAAATTTCAAGTCATGATCACAGGCTGAATGACTCTGGGACAGCATTTGACCTCAGTTGGTCCCCTATAGACTACTGCAGTACACATAATTATAAAAAATAACATGAGAGATACTAGTAACCCGTAATGGTAAATTGAGCTGTGTGTGCAAATTGTGGGACTGATCCAGACATCTTCACTCAGGCAACACTCTCATTGAAGTCCATTGTACGTCTTGCTTGAGTAAGGACCATGGGTAAGAGTTAAGGGGAATCCTGACATTTTGAAGATCACAGGTCTTCTTTACCTCTCAGGGTCATGTGACCTCTTGTCATTTGCACGGTGAAGGCTGCCACTGAAGTCTGATTCTGGACGTATTAAAGCTGGGGGAAAATGACTTTTTAATTTTCAAAAATGGAACTGAAAGGCTTGGCTTTTGGTATTCTCTCCTCACCCCCCACCACTTTCTCTCCCTTTTTCTTTTTCTTCCACTTTCCTTTTCCCATTTTGCCACTGGACATGGAAAAAGCACAAATTGATAACTTTTGGGTTTAAAAAAAAAACCAACAAAAATAAAGTTTTCCATGGAAAATTTTGAACAAAACCAAAAAATTTCTTTCTAGATTCTGAGTGGAAACTACTTACGTTTTTCAACCAACACTTTTCTTCTAAGACATGTTCATTTCTGCCTGCACAGTTTCTGCCTTTCTTCTCAAGGACAACAGCAGCAACAAAAGGGCTGATCGGCTGGCATGTAATTCCCTTCCTAGTTTTTGTTGTCATATCTGGAAGCTCTGTTGCCTGTTTTTTATGATATCTGCATCTCTCTGTGAAGGCTAAAGCAGTGTGCATGTATATAATTATTGCCACTAATTTATTTCTGAGTTGGAGACTCTCTTTTTAGAGGAAGAGTTTACTTTTAAAAGTCAACAAAATTCTTGATTCAGGCTATTGTACATGATGCACAGATCTGAGGAAATGCTGTGTTTTAGTGCACAGATTTAGTCCCTGGCAGTTTTCTTTTTTGTTTTCCCAGAAGTTACCTCACTCTATTCAAGGTCAGACTAGATGAGCTCATGGTCCCTTTGGGCCTTAAAAATCTATGAAGCTCTATGATAGACCCTTTATTCTTGCTGAGAGAACCGCTTATGTTGCAGCTGAGAAACCCCTTGGGAATTCTTAGTCTGCTCCTGATCCTAGATCAGGATCCCAGGAGATGTTGCCCAGTGCTAACAGTAAACTGTCATGTTAAACACAACGAGAGGTTTTTCTTACAACAAAGCGTTTTACAGACCATCTAGTTAAAGAAAAACAAACTGAGCCCTCGCTCTACATTAACTAATATCTGTTTTCCATTGCATATGATTTTTTCCAGGGTGCTGTTACCGGACGAGCTGTTTGCCTGCTTGAACTATCAACCTAGTGTTGTTTGCAGAGGCATAAACAAATACGATCTTTAAATTCTACAACTGAAACCCTCCCATCTCCTGAGAAGTGGTGGGCGATAGCACAGACCAACAATACAAATGTACAGACACCTGACTTTTAATGAAAGAAGGTTTTGTAGTGTAGTACCCAAAACATAACCCTACTGTATCTCTACACAACACTGAGCCACATGGTACAAAATTAGTTAGGAGCATTCCAAAGTATCTTCAGAGTCATAGTAAAAACTGCATTTTACTATTAACGAAAAGAATTCTAAGTCCTATTTGAAGATCCATGTGTAACTCACAATATTTATTCTGTCACAAGCCACAGCAGCTATAATTATTGTTTAAAACTGGTCTGAATGAACAGCAATTTATTTTTTGGCTAGGAAAGATGCTTCTTACACAGGCTTCTCTCCCTTCTTTTTATGATCTGATATTTATATCCCTGGTAATATGCACAGTCCATAGAAGTTTCAGGGCAGATTCTCTTGTACTCACCGGATTCTTTGTAGTCATGTTGCTGTTGTAGCTTCCCGTTCGCACTTTGCTCTGAGACAATGGGCCAGACATGGTATATTTATCCAACTTTATAGGGAACTAAGTTGAGAGGTGCACCACAAAGCTGGAACTGAAGAAGGGACACTTAACTAACCATTACATTCAGTCCTGATGAGGAGGAGATACTGTACCAAGCTGCAAGCGTGCACACACACGGAGGGGAGGAGCGGCTCTGTGAACTGGTTATAGAAACTAAATGGCCCCTGAGGATGCTAACAGAGGTAAAATAAACATTGCAAGCCAGCAGGGTTCACGCTGCACACCAGGCTAACACGAAGCCCCTTGAGCATATGAAAAAATGGAAGATTTGCAGGAGTTAGACAGGAAATCTGTGTAAGCAGGTTTGTGCTGCACTCTAGGAGACTGGGAGGTGGGTCTGAAAATCAACATAAACATTCTGACTGAGGCTTGGAGAACATAGATTCATAGATATTTAGGTCAGAAGGGACCATTATGATCATCTAGTCTGACCTCCTGCACAACGCAGGCCAAAGAATTTCACCCACCACTCCTACAAAAAAAACCCCTCACACCTATATCTGTGCTATTGAAGTCCTCAAATCGTAGTTTAAAGACTTCAAGGAGCAGAGAATCCTCCAGCAAGTGACCCGTGCCCCATGCTACAGAGGAAGGCGAAAAACCTCCAGGGCCTCTTCCAATCTGCCCTGGAGGAAAATTCCTTCCCGACCCCAAATATGGCGATCAGCTAAACCCTGAGCATATGGGAAAGATTCATCAGCCAGATACTAGAGAAAATTCTTTCTTGGGTAACTCGGATCTCACCCCATCTAATAGCCCATCACAGGCCATTGGGCCTATTTACCATGAATATTTAATTACCAAAACCATGTTATCCTGTCATACCATCTCCTCCATAAACTTATCGAGTTTAATCTTAAAGCCAGATAGATCTTTTGCCCCCACTGCTTCCCTTGGAAGGCTATTCCAAAATTTCACTCCTCTGATGGTTAAAAACCTTCGTCTAATTTCTAGTCTAAATTTCCTAGTGGCCGGTTTATATCCATTTGTTCTTGTGTCCACATTGGTACTGAGCTTAAATAATTCCTCTCCCTCTCCGGTATTTATCCCTCTGATATATTTATAGAGAGCAATCATATCTCCCCTCAACCTTCTTTTAGTTAGGCTAAACAAGCCAAGCTTCTTGAGTCTCCTTTCATAAGACAAGTTTTCCATTCCTCGGATCGTCCTAGTAGCCCTTCTCTGTACCTGTTCCAGTTTGAATTCATCCTTCTTATTGGGGCACCCATCAATTTGCTGGCCCTTACTGACTTAAAAAACAAACCGTTCATTCCAAATGCTTAATGAGTGAGTTTGCAGAAAAGTTCTGTGGGACAGATCCTCAGCTGGTATCAACTGTCATTGCTTCATTGTTGACTTCAGTGTACACCCGCTGAGGATCTGTTCCGGTGTTTTTCTGGAAGCCCATTAGTCTGACTGTTATTTAATCCAGACAGCACCATAGACCTACTTTACAGTCTAAGAAAAATGACAAGTTCCTCCCTTAGTTCCTTGCTTTTTTTTTTTAATTTACTAAAATGTGTAGACAGTAGGTAGATGAAAGGTTGGGTGAAAAAAGGTGCTTATTTGTTTTGAAAGTGCATCTTTTGGAATCTGTGACCTGATCTGTGGCACGAGGTCATGTGATGTGGGTAATGCTATTAAAGAGTTAATTGTTGAAATTATTCTAAATAAAAGTTGAGGTGTGTCAATAAGGTTGGCAGGGTCCAGACTCACTATGCTGTACTGGTTTGATTTTTATTATTAGGATAGTTCCTATGGTGTCTTAATATGGGCTTTAGGCCCCTGTTTTACTACAAGTGGTATTGCAAAGAATCTGGGCCATTTGTAGTCCAAGATTCATTTGAAGCTGTGGAGACATTCAGCTTTGGTAAAATTGGTTCTTTAAACTATATTATCTAAATGGGAGCATCCCTCTTTTCTGTATGGTTTTGTTCTCTCTTCACTTGTACAGCTGAAAGATTGCAATGGTCACATTGATTGGGCAGGAAATGCTCCCTCCCATACTGTATTGTTGATCCTTCGATAGCCTTATGTCAAATAGGAATCCAGTAAACAAGCTCTATGAAATCATCTCTGCACTTTCTCTCTTAAGAGCCCGAGGGCGGAACCCCAACTCCAAACAAAGCTAGATGAGAACTGCATTCAGGTTCAAAAGTGGAAACAGCTTCATTCAAATTAAGTTGTCAGAAAATTCCAGCACTAAACACCATGAGGAAGGTGTCAAGGTTCCTTCCCCACTCTGAACTCTAGGGTACAGATGAGGGGACCTGCATGAAAACCTCCTAAGCTTACTTTTACCAGCTTAGGTTAAAACTTCCCCAAGGTACAAACTATTTTACCCTTGGACTTCCACTGCCACCACCAAACTTTATCTGGGTTCCTGAATAAACGTAGTTTGGAAACGTCTTTCCCCCCAAAATCCTCCAAACCCTTGTAACCCACTTCCTGGGGAAGGTTTGGTAAAAATCCTCACCAATTTGCATAGGTGACCACAGACCCAAACCCTTGGATCTTAGAACAATGAAAAAGCAGTTTCCTTACAAGAAGACTTTTAATAGAAGTAAAAAAGAATCACCTCTGTAAAATCAGGATGGTGAATACCTTACAGGGTAATTAGATTCAAAACATAGAGAATCCCTCTAGGGAAAACCTTAAGTTACAAAAAAGACACACAGACAGGAATATTCATTCTATTCAGCACAGCTATTTTCTCAGCCATATAAAGAAATCATAATCTAACACATACCTAGCTAGATTACTTACTAAGTTCTAAGACTCCATTCCTGTTCTGTCTCCGGCAAAAGCATCACACAGACAGACCCAGACCCTTTGTTTTTCTCCCTCCTTCCAGCTTTTGAAAGTATCTTGTCTCCTCATTGGTCATTTTGGTCAGGTGCCAGCGAGGTTACCTTTAGCTTCTTAACCCTTTACAGGTGAGAGGATTTTTCCTCTGGCCAGGAGGGATTTTAAAGGGGTTTACCCTTCCCTTTATATTTATGATACGCCCCCCAAATCTCAGCTAGGGTGAAACGCTGGCTGGGATTTCTTCCTGGAGCTCTAGGGAAAACAGAGTTAATAAGACACATGCACCTCTAAATATACTACCAAGTACATAAAGACTAACAATATTTTCCACATCTCAAAGACGATTTTAACCAGTTGATTCTGGGAAACTTTCATGGGAGAGTGCATCAGCCACTTTGTTAGAAGCTCCTGAGATGTGGAAAAGATGTGTTGGATGTGAGATGTGTTGGATGTCGAAATCAAAATCTTGGAGAGCTAAACTCCACCGAATAAGTTTTTTGTTATTTCCCATGGCGGTATGAAGCCACTGTAGCACCAGGAGGGATTTTAAAGGGGTTTACCCTTCCCTTTATATTTATGACAGAAGGGTTGAGGAAACTCCCTAATGTAAAACACCTGACCTCCCATGATAATCTTTCAAACAGAAAAATACTTTCTAGCACACGCTAATGCTGATCTTAATGATAGATCCTTAATTGTATAGCGCCAGAGTATTCTTATCCTTCTGAGGACAAGGGGATAAGTTACAGTTTGTTTTCCTTCATTTAGGCCCTGATACAGTAAAACACATAAGTGCATGCTTAACTTTAAGCTCATGCTTAGTTCCATTACATAATGGCCTGTGTCCCTGAGCTATAACACAATTTTTCCTCTTCTGGCATTTGCATTAACCACCAAAGTGAGTAGTGCAAAATGTTTACAATTCCATGTTCCTACAACAGTGGGGAGGATCCTTACAGGAACATTGCAGGGCTAGGAGAAAACCACAAGGTCAGCCAGACTAACTCAGACTGTTCTTTCAGGCATTCAGGCGCTAAGGTCTGGGGTAAAGGACTTTTTTAATTAATAAATTACAGTAGGTATTTTCAAATGCCATAGGAAGTCTCAACGTATTCATTTCCACTTTGTGTCTCATAACCCAGCAATCCCTCAAATGCTTCAGCCACAGTTTTGGACCCCCTGAATAAACAGCAACAAAATATATATATTATTTGCAAAAATAGTCACCCACCTATGCTTAAAAAATATGGATTGTTGTCTGCAAACACCTGCAAAATTTACATGCAAATTATACTTTTTTTAAGACACATCTTTGTGTGTGCAAAGAGATATTTTCTTGCACTTGTGCATATTTTGCAGGTGCAACTTAGTTGACTATTTTTGGAAATGTTGCCCATTTGAATTTTGCTGCTGGATGGCTTCACTGCTAGTGAACTTGATCAAAATACCAGCATCAAGATGTTGTAGAGGGGAATCTTCCCTGCTTAGTGTTCTCTGGGATAGCTACCAAAGAGATGAATGGGGACGTTATGTTAGCTTTGGCATTGTTGGAGTGACTGTAGTAAAGGCTCAGTTAAGCCCTCGTAACTTTAATGTAGGTCAGTTTTTGTAGAAGTTGCAGTTTGTGCCCAGACAACATGATCAAAAGAAGATATTTTATTATTTCTGCAGCATTAGCTAAAATTTTGCAACAAAAATCTTTTTATTTCTCTTCTGACTCTATTTAACTCTGTTTTCAGAATCCTTAGGGACTGAGACCTTCAGAGATGATTCTTTTCCAGGTATTGTATCTAAACCAGAATTGTTCTGCAGATCATTGGTGAGGAGTGAGAGAAGACATTTCTTTTAAACTTTAATACCAATTGTAAAGCTGCCTGCAGTGACTCAAGAGCATGACTACCAACCAGCCTCAAGGTAGACTATTAAGAACGAGAGCACAATCCCCAAAGTGGTTGTGAATTCTATACTTGGATTTCATTAGCCTGTTATTGAGTGTTCATTCCTCAGGCATTATAATAGCCTAACTATGGAGTCACAGACAGCCCCCTTGGGTACTCTAATCTATCTCATCATACAGGTGAGCAAACCTTTGTGATAGATTGTCCCTCACCCAAGAATCACAGCAATATTCAGGTTTCTCCCAGTCCCAAAGGACCAGTGACTTACTGCAGGTCAATTATATCTCAGATCTCACACCAAAGACAATGCTTGTAGCTGGTCCTGTAATAATCTATAGAAAGAAAGAAAAGAAAGAAAGAATTAATAGGAAAAGGAAATGAGTTATTTACAGGGTTAAAGCAGGTAAACATATATACACAAATGAGTTCAAATCCTAAATTTCAGAAATAATAGACACTTCTATAATAAGCAAATGCTAAATATGTTCTTTAGGGCTAACCCAGGCTAAACACTGGGGATCTCTTGCTTCTATTTGGTAATCCTTACCCCTCAGAGTCCAAGCAGCATAAAAATACAGTTCCTCCAACACTCTTCATCCCCTTGTGCTCTGAGCTGCAAACTCAGCTGACAGGAGGAATCTCTGCATGGGTGGGCAAACAATAAAGTCTTTTGCCCTCTTTAACTTCCCACAATAATCTGTATGGTGTTGATGGATCTTTCCTGTTGGTCAGGACATAACATCTTCTGTTGCAGATCACCATTTCACACTAATTAATGTCTCTCTCCTTTCTGTGACTGCATAAATCACCAGAGTCTCGCAATACCTGCTCAAATATTACCTTACAATATGGGATACAGATATAATAAGTGAGATTAATGCACGCAGCAACTCACAAGCATTCAAGAAAGCTTCAATACTAAACAAATTCTTATAATTCTAATACCTACTTTAATAATTCTAACACACCGGTGAGCCAGACTAATTCCAGCTGTGTGTTCCATTGAGGCATGGGAACCTTGGCATAAACTGACAACGGGGGTCTACCACCGTCACAACAACTTGGCCAGGATTTGTCTCTATTTAATGTATGTAAGAATTTTGGAGAGGTATGCAACACAACTAATATTGGGAGTGAAACGAGTAGAACAGAAATCAAAATTCAAAACATGCAAACTTTCCAACTTTTAAAAATGTTTTTTAGATGATTGTAGTAAAAATCCATTTTTAATCTGAATAAAACTTGTACATACCCGAGTTAGAAGATTAACATGTAATGCCTCATTAAAACAGTCAGTCACCAATTAAGTTAATAAAATGACTATTTGAAATTCATAAGAGGCTGGGAAGTTAGAGAGACACTTATCTGAGAGCTAGTAGGCTTTCATTTACAGACACATTAAACAAAAAACCAAACAAACTGGAATATAGCCCTGTAAAATGAGAAATTAGTCTACTAGCCCGTATGTTCATTATTAAACTGCCTGCTGTTAGTCAGCCCGCTTTCTTTTGTTCTCCATCTGTCACATCTTGTACCCATTGAGGACCAGATTTTGCTACTGACAATTATGTTGCATATTGCCTTACCCACCCCCCCCAGATAATCTGTCCAAAAGATCTGGTCCTTAGATTGTGTGTTCTTTGGAGCATGGCTAGCATTTCATTTAAAATCCATACCGCTCTAAGCACTAAAGGCTTCAACCTGATTGGGGCCTTTGGGCACTACCATAATAAAAGTCATAATAATTGTAAAGAATTGAAAATAATAAACCTTGAATTTATTCCAGGAAGGAAAAACTTTTTTTTGTCAAGGTTACTGAGTTTTCCTCTCCTACTTTTATTGACTGAATTGTCTCAAGTGCGTGTGTCTGTGTTGGTGTAATACTTTCCACAGCAAACATCTAGAACAAAAGAACAATGACTCTATTAGAAGTCTAGCTCCCGGAGATAAAAACTGGCCTTCAGAAAGGTCTGTCTATCTCTCAGTATCAAAGCATTGAGAGGAGAGCTCATCAGGAATTGTCTACTGAAATGTTCTGTCAACAGAAATTGTGGTTACCTCAAAATTGAAAATTTTCCCCAAATGCTTTGGTTTTTTAGTCAGGAAAATTGAAAATGAAATACTTTGAGTTGTCCCATATCAAAATCTTTTGGCTTATTGAATCAAATTTAAATATTTAGTTTTGGGTCAGGTTGATGTTAATCTGTTGCCCTGAGTTGCCACAGTGCCTCGTGGGAGTTGTAGTTCAGATGCCTCATGCCCTCATTCTCCTCTAGGGGGCTGGGTTCCCTGGCTAGACTTCATCTCTCATGAAACACTTTCATTACTGAAACAGCTCAGTGAAGAACTTGGTCCCAGAACAAGAATTTGTTGAGGAATCTTTCGTTGTTAAGCTGATGTTTCTCCCCCAACATCAAAAATTTAGGTGTGCAGTAATGTTAGGTGCTTGTGTCCATCCCTGTGCCAATGTATGATTATTCCCTGTACTGTATTTTTTATTGCATTGTCCAATCCAGTTGTAAATGAACCAAGAAATGCATCAACCACCATTACCAGAGGAAGGACTATTCCATGGTCAAAGAGAGCTCGCTATTATTTAAGACTCTTTCCCCTGCTATTCAGCCTAAATTGTCCTATGTTTAACTTCATCCCTTTCTTCTAATTTTTTATCCTCCACTAAGCAATTCCTCTTCCTCCATGGTGTTTCCACCTTTCAAATACTTGTAGCTAGGTAACATATCTGTTCCAGCATGGGGAAATCCACAGCTGGCATACAGCCAGCACTGATGGCATACATCTGGCATAATTGGTACTCTGCCTCCCACTTAAAACTGCTGCTGTAAAGAGCATGATGGGAATGGAGTATGAGGGGCATGACCCAAATTCATGCTCTCTGGGTAGCCTTGGCAGGCATATTTGCTCATAGGCAGTCGTTGCAGTTTGGAGGGATTTACAGCAGCTCTGAGGCTGCTCTAAGTTATACTAATGGCTGAACCAGCCCCTGATAGCCCCAAGTGTCAGGAGAGTGAAAGGTGGCATAGACATCTTTGCCTTCCCTGACTGTTTCAGCTGTGCTGAATGGAGCACTGTGTAGTTGAGGATGTGGTCCATATATGGCTTGGGAGAAACTAAAGAGGGAACCTCCATATCTATTTCTCTTGGTTAATAATCATGTATGGAATGTATTAAACAATGAGCTTCACTGCTGTATATAATAAACTATCTGTTATGTCCTGTTGATTTTTATTACCGTGTTTATATGAATAAACTTTGTTCTGATTTTGTTAGTATTTTAACCTACTGTAACTGTCCAGAGTCCTGCACTTGACCTGACTCTTTGCTTATAGTACAAAACAGCTAAACTCTAGTCCTGGAGATAGCCATGTCTCCTTTTTTGGAGTGGAATCATATTTGAACTAATTTTGGTCTAGTGAGGTGTTGACATTTTTTCCCATGTGGGCAGAGTGCTGCAGAAAGAAATATACACCTCTCAAAAGCCTTCAATATCGTATTAAGCAACTAAAATCCAATATCTCTGCTAAAGGCTGCACAATTTATAGTAAAAGGGTCCAGTGCCACTGAAGTCTGAATTTACATGTGACTAGAATCTGGCCCAAAGTTTTCATTCATCAGTGAAGGAATTTAGTTATAGCGCTATGCTATGGGGTACATGGTCCAGCGATTAGGGTGCTAACCTGCTTCAGTTCCTTGCTCCACCTCAGACTTGTGTGACTTTGAAAATCTGGCCCAAAGTGACTTGCCCAAAGGTACGTAGAAACCAAACCTGCTTAGGTACTCTTGAAAATTCCACTAAGACTCTAACCTGCTTAAATTTTAGGTGCCTAGTTTGAGAGGCCTAGAATCTGATTTTTTTTTCAGAGCACTTAGCTTTATATGTTCAAATGTTCAAAACACAGCTTCCCATGACTTCAGTTGCATCTGTGAACACATATAGAATGACCACCTGTGAAAAGTTTGGTTTAAGTGACTTGCCCAGCATTGCATAGGAACTCTATGGTAGAAGCAGGAATAGAATCCAGATCTCCAGAGCAGCATTCTAAGGTAACTGCTCATGGTACTGAGATTATCTTCAAGAACTCATGGAAGATAGGTGAGGTCCTAGAGGACTGGAGAAGAGCAAATTGTGACAGGGCATGGCCTTCCACTCCTGTCTTGTACAAATGGCTCTAACACCTCCGATTTGTAATCACCACTGTGTAGCTTTTGTTATCTCAACCACCACCATTTACAGTCCTGTGCAGCAACTCTGTTTACCATGACATACCATCATCCCTCTTTTGGCATCTTCCGTTTACCCTGCCCCTGCTATCCTCTCCTTACCCTCTCTCTTTCTCATTCCCCTTTGCACTTTCTTTCTACTCTTCCAGTTAATGGGTTAACTACCTCTTTAGCTCCCCACAGCTCAGATTGATCTAATAATTAGCCTCAGTTTCCCTGCAATCAGGCTCTTCTCCAGGGAAACTAATTGGACTTATAGTGACCTGAGTGCTGGTTCAGATTCTAGTTCTCAGCACTCTGTCACAGAAACACAGTATCTGTCCTTAAAAAGTCAGCCTAACATTGATACCTGGTAAAATACTAGAACAAATTTGATACTAGATACTAATCAATTTGTAAGCACTTAGAGGATAATAGAGTTATAAAGATTACCCAGCATGAATCTGTCAAGAACATGCCATGCCAAACCAATCTAATTTCCTTCTTTTACAAGATTTCTGGCCTAGTGGATAGGGGGGAAGCAGAAGACTCTATATATTTTGATTTTAGTAAGGCTTTTGACGCAGTCCCAAATGCCATTTTCATAAACAAGCTCGGGAAATGGGATCTAGATGAAATTGCTATAAAGTGGGTGCATGACTGGTTGAAAGACTGTACTCAGAGTAGTTCAAGGATTTGCTGTCAAACTGGGTGGGGGGTGGAGCCAGTGAGGTCTCACAGGGTCAGTCCTGGGTCTTGTACTAGTTAATATTTTAATTAATGACTTGGGTAATGGAGTGGAGAGTATTCTTATAAAATTTGCAGATGACGCCAAGTTGGGAGGGCTTGCAAGCATTTTGGAGGACAGGATTAGAATTTAAAATGACCTTGACAAATTGGAGAATTGGTCTGAATTCAACAAGATGAAATTCAATAAAGACAAGTGAACTGTACTTTAATTAGAAAGGAAAAATCAAATGCACAATTGTAAAATGGGGAATAACTGGCTAAGTGGTAGTATGCTGAAAAGGATCTGGGGGTCAGAGTGGATCACAAATTGAGCATGAGTCAACAGTGTGATGCAGTTGTGAAAAAAATAAACTAATATCACTCTGGTGTATATAAACAGGAGCATCCTATGGAATACACAGGAAGTAATTGTCCCACACCACTTGGTATTGGTGAGGCCTCAGCTGGAGTACTGTGTCCAATTTTGGGCACTACACTTTAGGAAAGATGTGGATAAATTGGAGAGAGTCCAGAGGCGAGCAACAACAATGATAAAAGGCTTAGAAAACCTGACCTCTGAGGAAAGTTTGAAAAAATTGGGCATGTGTAGCCCTGAGCAAAGAAGACTGAGAGGGGACCTCCTAACAGTCCTCAGCTATGTTCAGGGCTGTTACAAAATGGCCAGTGATCAGTTGTTCTCCATGTGCGTAGGAATATAGGCCATCATTAGATTTGGGTGAACTATGGTTTTAAATTGAGCTGGGATATTAGCCTGAGCAATAGGCCCAAAGTGTGTGACCAGAAACTATGAGATCATGAGACAGAAGCATTGTTGTGTTAAACTGAAGGGTTAATGTCTAGCTATTCCACCTGGAAGCAGGCGGGGCACACGCTGACTGTTTCCTAGGAGCAATGCACACATTGCTCTATCCAAGGACAAGGGCTAGATATGAACCCTGAGAACTTGATTGTTTGGACAGCAACTGTGGGAGGTTTCTTTAGCCTGGGCTCAAGGCCTGAGAACCAGGATTGTAGTAGATAGAGGATGGTAACTAAGCATATGAATCAACATCATACATTCCTTTGTGTAGCAGTGTGTAATGCTTAGGGGGAGAAATATAATAAAAGGAGAAGGTGGAAGGCAGGGGGGGCAGAACAGCCCATCTCCGCTGACCAGCCTGTTTGCTTGCATAAAGCTGTGTTCTGTCTCATCACTGAACCGCAACATTAAACTTGTAGAGAATCCTTGAAATATGAGTGTTCTCTTATTTGAGGTGTGGGCTGAAGTAACAGAAATAAAACACAGTAAATTGGGTACCAGGTGCAGTAAATAATTGGCTATATAAGAAAATGTTTCTGCGGGCCTTAGCTAGGGTCGAATAATTGGCAATGACAACACTTGTTTGTCAAAGGGTATAAAAAAAGTAAACTTTTAAAGGATTCGTTACTACTACCTGCCTTACCAAACTGGAGCCAACCAATATGCATCCCTGGGTTTTGCCTATTTGTAAGTATCCTGGGAACTACAGGCCAGTCAGCCTCACCTCAGTCCCCGGAAAAATCATGGAGCAGGTCCTCAAAGAATCAATCCTGAAGCACTTACATGAGAGGAAAGTGATCAGGAACAGTCAGCATGGATTCACCAAGGGAAGGTCATGCCTGACTAATCTAATCGCCTTCTATGATGAGACTACTGGTTCTGTGGATGAAGGGAAAGCAGTGGATGTATTGTTTCTTGACTTTAGCAAAGCTTTTGACACGGTCTCCCACAGTATTCTTGTCAGCAAGTTAAAGAAGTATGGGCTGGATGAATGCGCTATAAGGTGGGTAGAAAGTTGGCTAGATTGTCGGGCTCAACGGGTAGTGATCAATGGCTCCATGTCTAGTTGGCAGCCGGTGTCAAGTGGAGTGCCCCAGGGGTCGGTCCTGGGGCCGGTTTTGTTCAATATCTTCATAAATGATCTGGAGGATGGTGTGGATTGCACTCTCAGCAAATTTGCGGATGATACTAAACTGGGAGGAGTGGTAGATACGCTGGAGGGCAGGGATAGTATACAGAGGGACCTAGACAAATTGGAGGATTGGGCCAAAAGAAATCTGATGAGGTTCAATAAGGATAAGTGCAGGGTCCTGCACTTAGGACGGAAGAACCCAATGCACAGCTACAGACTAGGGACCGAATGGCTAGGCAGCAGTTCTGCAGAAAAGGACCTAGGGGTGACAGTGGACGAGAAGCTGGATATGAGTCAGCAGTGTGCCCTTGTTGCCAAGAAGGCCAATGGCATTTTGGGATGTATAAGTAGGGGCATAGCGAGCAGATCGAGGGACGTGATCGTCCCCCTCTATTCGACATTGGTGAGGCCTCATCTGGAGTACTGTGTCCAGTTTTGGGCCCCACACTACAAGAAGGATGTGGATAAATTGGAAAGAGTCCAGCGAAGGGCAACAAAAATGATTAGGGGTCTGGAACACATGATTTATGAGGAGAGGCTGAGGGAACTGGGATTGTTTAGTCTGCAGAAAAGAAGAATGAGGAGGGATTTGATAGCTGCTTTCAACTACCTGAGAGGTGGTTCCAGAGAGGATGGTTCTAGACTATTCTCAGTGGTGGAAGAGGACAGGACAAGGAGTAATGGTCTCAAGTTGCAGTGGGGGAGGTTTAGATTGGATATTAGGAAAAACTTTTTCACTAGGAGGGTGGTGGGACACTGGAATGCGTTACCTAGGGAGGTGGTAGAATCTCCTTCCTTAGAAGTTTTTAAGGTCAGGCTTGACAAAGCCCTGGCTGGGATGATTTGATTGGGGATTGGTCCTGCTTTGAGCAGGGGGTTGGACTAGATGACCTCCTGAGGTCCCTTCCAACCCTGATATTCTATGATTCTATGATTCTATCTTGCTGAAATGCTTATAAATGTTTTGTTACTGTTTGGATGTAGTAAATTGTTTATTTAGGCTTTTCAGGCATGTTTAGAGCAATTGTATAAATGCCCCATTCTTTGGATTTAATAAAAGAATTTATGGTTAGGAACAACAGAGAGGCCATAGTGGGTCAGACTAAAGGTCCATCTAGCCCAGTATCCTGTCTTCTGACTGTGGCCAATGCCACGTGCCCCAGAGGGAATGAACAGAACAGATAATCATCAAGTGATCCATTCCCTGTTGTCCATTCCTAGCTTCTGGCAAACACAGGCTAGGGACACCATCCCTTCCCATCTTGGCGAATATCCATTGATGGACCTATCCTCCATAAATTTATCTAGTTCTTTTTGGACCCTGTTATAGTTTTGGCTTTCACAACATCCTCTGGCAAAGAGTTCCACAGTTTGACTATGCATTGTGTGAAGAAATACTTCCTTTTGTTTGTTTTAGACCTGCTGTCTATTAATTTCATTGGGTGACCCCTAGTTCTTGTTTTATGAGAAGGAATAAATAACGGTTGTATACTTTCTCCACACAGCTCATGATTTTATAGACCTCTATCATATCCCCCCTTAATGGTCTCTCTTCCAAGTTGAAAAGTCCGAATCTTATTAATCTCTCCTCATATGGAAGACGTTCCATATCCCTAATCATTTTTGTTGCCCTTTTCTGAACCTTTTCCAATTCCTATCTATCTATCTATCTATCTATCTATCTATCTATCTATCTATCTATCTATCTATCTATCTATCTATCTATCTATCTATCTATCAAGTTGGGGCAACCACATCTGCACACAGTATTCAAGATGTGAGTGTACTATGGATTTATATAGTGGCAATATGATATTTTCTATCCCTTTCTTAATGATTCCTAATATTCTGTTCGCTTTTTTGACTGCCGCTGAACACTGAGTGGATGTTTTCAGAGAACTATCCAGAATGACTCCAAGATCTTTCTTGAGTAGTAACAGATAATTTAGACCCCATCATTTTATATGTATGGTTGGGAATATGTTTTCCAATGTGCATTAATTTGCATTTAAATTACTTTGGTTAAATTAGTGTAGTGGTAATACCCTGCATAAATAATAATAATTCCAACAATATGTAGGGCCAGAAGCCATGGGCTTAATCTGCAGCAAGGGAGATTTTTGTTCAGATATTAGGAAAAACTTTCTAACTATAAGGGTAGTTAATCTCTGGAATAGGCATCCAAGGGAGGTTGTCTATCCCCATCATTGGAGATTTTTAAGAACAGGCTGGACAAACACCTGTCAGAGATGATCTAGATTTTCTTGGTCTTGCCCCAGTGGACTGGATGACTTCTCAAGATCCCTTCTAGCTTTACATTTCTATGATTCCATGATTTAGCTGCCTTAACCATGAGACTGTCCTCTCTTCTTGTAGTCCTCTGCTTCATTCACTACTAGGGTGACCGGATAGCAAGTGTAAAAAATCAGGACACTCTTTTTTTTGGGGCTGGGGGGAGAGTATAGGTGCGGATATAAGACAAAGCCCCTAATATTGGGACATCTGGTCACCCTATTCACTACGCTCCTGCCAACTTCTGCAACAAAGGAGAGAGGGGTCCTACAAACAACAACTTCCTGCACTACACAGTACTGATTCATCCGCATCCCAGCTCACAGTTCCAATCTTCCTCCTAAATTCCTTGTCCCATTTTACTCTCCCCCCGCCCACTCCTTGGTCTAACTCTTCTCCCCTTTGCACTGCTGTCAAACTGCTTTCCTCCTCCGTGCTGCCTGAGTGCCAGCAGGAGGCATACTGAGAGCAAAGACAAGACAGTCTGTTCTCAGTTGCTGCACTTGGTGCTGCCGCACCTGCACATGCGATTGCAGCCTCGGACTGGAGCATGCTCAGAGCAGATAGAATGTGCAGAGGATTTCACTGTCAAACGGAGTCTCTACTGAACATGTACAAACTTTGATTTTTCAGAGGGTCATAACTTGGCCAACTTTGGGTGCTTTTTTACAGAGACTGCAAAGGGCACATCCTTGACACAAAAGTGCCCCTCTGATACATTTCAAGTCCCTTTTCCAAAACGCAGAGGCACTAGAGCTTCTCAACAAAATGGCTGTAACATTTTAGTTAACATGGGCTAAGCAATGTATTGTCCCTATTCTCATTGTTGCTGAAAGTTTCAAAAAATATTCAGCTTGAGCCAGACACCTGGTATGGAAAATTTCAGCTTGAACAGTTAAAGTTAAAAGCCAGAGTTAAAAGCAACTGCAACAGGGCCTTACATAGGGGAGGGAAAGGATAGCTCAGTGGTTTGAGCATTGGCCTGCTAAATTCAGGGTTGTGAGCTCAATCCTTGAGGGAGCTATTTAGGGATCTGGGGCAAAAATTGGGAATTGGTCCTGCTTTTTTGAGCAGGGGGTTGGATTAGATGACCTCCTGAGGTCCCTTCCAATGCTGATGTTCTATGATAATAGGAAGCGTCAAACAGTCCTAACTGCAGGTGGAATTACCAGCTTCAACTATAATATTTTATAGTAAAAGAATGTGAGTGAGGATCTTCTAAATCTCTTTCCTGGTGCTATAAGCGAATGAGTACAGCATTAAGAAAGGTTAGATGCCCAATTCTTCCACTGTAGTACATGAATACCTCCCATTTCTAGTAACCTGACAGTCTGCTTCTAATTTTAGGGCCAGAATTGTAAACATATTTCAAAACACTCCAAATCAGAATGGTAGAAAAACAGGATAAGGTTGCTAAGCTTTCAAGTATGTGAATTCACTTGCCAAGGATTTGTTTTGAGCATGTGTTCCTTGAGTTATAGTTAATCTCAGCTGGAATAGAATAATGGAGGCTATCAAAATAATAATTCTGGAAAAAACCCACATTCTCTTTGACATTGGGTGCCATCCCAATAATATGGAGTGCACCATATCAGTCAAAGAGTTGCTACTGGAATTCCCAAGAACTCCATTTTGGGAGTTACAAGAACCATTATGGTAGTTGGTGGGGATGTGTTACACCTCAGCTGGCCCCTGGAAACTGAGGACGAACGACATGCATTTTGTACTAAATAGACAGTTTATTCCTTCTCCTTCCTCTTTTACTCACATCCCCTGCCCCCAGCCCCTTTGTTTAGCTTTGTTTCTCCAATCAGTTGCTTGCCATTTAACATTTTTTATGAGGAACACAAGAAAAGAATGTGAGTGAGCTACCAGTATCCACTCAGTCAGACCCCGCCCTTCATGACCAGCTACAGCTTTTGTCTGGTAGTGGTCGAGTTGGGAATTCAGAATGTTTGTTGATATGACTGAGTCCTCTCTCCTGAGGAGCAGGGTGTGTGTGTGTGTTTGTGGTGGAATTTAGATGCGGGGGGACTTTCTCATCCAAAGAGGGCTGGGAGAAATTAAGGAGGCTTCTCTGACTGAAAGAAGTAGTTAGGAAACAACTTTCACCTGAGGGGGAGAAGATCTGAGGATGTTTGCCTACCTGAGGTATAAAAGAGAATATAGGGGGCTTTCAACTGAATGGGAGAAATGAGGGAATGGGGCTCTTTCACCCAAATGGAAATGAAAGTTGAGCAACCTCTCTCTGGGGAGGGAAGGGAGGAGAGGAGAAGGGATCAAAGTCTCACAGGAGGAAAAAAGAAGCACAAGAGTTAGCCTCTCTCAAATGCTGGGGGTGACAACCTCACCAAAGGGAGAAGGATGAGGGCTGACTGACTCACGAATGGAGCAAATTGGATAGGTCTCTTCTCTCAGGACCACTGATGCCTCCCCCCTCTCTTCATCCCATTACCTGCTTTCTTCCACAGCTGCCTCCTGTTGTTGCTCCGAGTGACTCCATGTCAGGCCCTTGAGAGAATCTCAAGGAGGTGGGCATTTCCGTCTTCCCCTCTTGAACTCATTTGGTTCCCCATCCTTGTGTCTCAGCAATTCGCCTCTCAGAGAACCCTGCATGCTAGGAACACTGTGGAAGCCACGGTGAAATGCCGTTTGGAGCTAGACTTCTAAGAGGGTGGCAGAATTTTCCCCCAGGACCAGTTTAGGGATATGGAATAGTTTTTACCACTTTATCAGGGATTCATTAAAGGACGCTTATCTAAGCTTTAAATTAAAGCTTTGAGCTGGTTGGTAGGTCTTGTGTCTTTGCTCTTTACACAACATATAAGAAACCACCCAGGTACAGTGGGGTTCCAGGCAGCTGTTGGCTAAATCTATACAAACATCCAAGGTCTAGCTACATATATACACTACTCCTCTGGCTGGTGTTTGGGATTTCAAGTCCAGGAGGGATCATTGTGATCATCTAGTGAGCCTCCTGTATGATACAGGCCATAAAACATTCCCCAAATAATTCCTACAGCAGATCTTTTAGAAAAACATCCAATCTTGATTTTAAAAATTGCCAGTGATGGAAAATCTACCACAACCTTTGGTAAATTGTTCCACTGGTTAATTATCCTCACTGTTTTTTTTAAAGTATGCCTTATTAAAACCCAGAAATAATCTGGAAGCTCTGTAGTCAGCAGGATTTGAACCTGAACAGGGAGATCACAATGATTTCAAACTGCCTTAACGATTCCGACACGATTACCTGACATGTTCTAGGAGCACTAGCGGGCTCGCAAACTACAATTGGCCTTGGAAATTATTTAACAAACTTTAATCTTCTACTCAATTTCAAATGATCCCAGAAAAAAAAGTGCTCCGACAGCCCCCTAACCTTCTGGAGAGAGAGGCTATTTTTAAAAATTATTTATAAGGCTATTATATATATATATATATATATATATATATATATATATATAAAAGAGGGGTCATTCATCCTCTGCTCCCATTGATGTAATCAGGAGCCATAGGGACACTGGATCATTTACAGAACAAACACCAATGGTTTAGGCTATCAGACAACCCTTCCAAAGGCCTTACCTGTTCTATGTATTTGAAGTGCTGGTAATGGAATGAGTAGGATGAATCTAATCTGATTACCAGTTAAGCAGCATGTCCACACGAGCTATGCTACTTTGAGTGCAATTTTGCCCCTCATCCACACTAGTGCTGCATTCCGTTTTTGCGGTTGCCTTGCCCTCTGGTTACAGCTCTGAACTGCAATTCATGGAAGCAGTGTCTTTGGGAGTTCACTGACATGTGCACAATGCTACAACTTTTAAATTCTCTGACTTTGCAAAAGTAAGCAAAGGAGACCCTTCCTACTGAACTTTGATGACGATGGTGTATCTGTCTCTATGATGAGTCTGGGTTACTCACTTTTGCCATGGATAACAAAGCATTTCCCTGACTGTACAAGCCTGGAGAGAGAGACAATTGTGGACACAGGAGTTACAGGATGATACTTAGGAGAAATCAGTCTAAATTTTTCGCAGCAGAGAACATACAGTCATATGAGGGTTTTTTGATGTGTGCACTGTCAGATCACAGCAAGTACTGTTGAACTCTGTGCTAAGCATCACCTGGGGCTTCCACTATTTTCTGTACAACTGGGCTAATTCTACCAATTAGGCTTCAAATCTTAGCCCTAGTTAATAAAACTTTTTCCTTGAACAGACACTACAAACATCAATTTGACTTTTTCTGGGGCAATTTCCCCAGTTCTATTCCTATATTTTAATTGCTTTCTCACTGTGTGAATTGGCCTGATACCCAACCAGGGAACTACAGCATCTTAATGTAAGCAGCTTTTTTAAAAAACAAAACAAAAGGCTAGTGATCTACCAGAGTGGATGAAGGAAATCTCTTCAAGAATGAACAAAATTGCACAGTATGCACGACAAACCACTGCTCACACAGAGCTTGTTTGGAGTGGAAACAGTCAGTTTTATGTAGAAATAGTGAATTCCTCCCTCTGTTAAAATTTTACTCGCTACATGTGCATAAAAGCAAAACATAAGGCGTTCATTAGCAATTATGAAACAATTGCGAAGGGGATTTTTTTTTCATCGCACACTGTTGTTTTCTCCATTTAGCAATGCAATAATCTGTCATAACTCTGGTGTAGAATAATTAATATTGCCATATATGCAGAAAGCGATTTTTTAGATTATATATTTATAATTATTTTTTGTCTTAGCCCCCAGAGGCCCCAGTCAAGATCATGACCCTCTGTGTTAGGCAGTGGACAAATGCATAGTGAGAGACAATCCCTGCCCAAACTGTCTATAACTAGGGCGGTCAAGCAATTAAAAAAATTAATCGCACTGTTAAGCAATAATAGAATACCATTTATTTAAATATTTTGGGAAGTTTTCTATATTTTCAAATATATTGATTTCAGTTACAACACAGAATACAAAGTGTAAAGTACTCACTTTGTATTTATTTTTTATTACAAATATTTTCACTGTAAGAAACAAAAGAAATAGTATTTTTCAATTCACCTAATACAAGTACTGTAGTGCAATCTCTTTATCATGAAAGTTGAACTTACAAATGTAGAATTATGAACAAAAAATAACTGCATTCAAAAATAAAACAATGTAAAACTTTAGAACCTACAAGTCCACTCAGTCCTACTTCAGCCAATTGCTCAGACAAACAAGTTTGGTTACAATTTGCAGGAGATAAAGCTGCCCGCTTCTTGTTTACAATGTCACCTGAAAGTGAGAACAGGCATTCTCATGGCACTGTTGTAGCCGGCATCGCAAGATATTTATGTGCCAGATGAGCTAAAGATTCATATGTCCCTTCCTGCTTCAACCACCATTCCAGAGGACATGTGTCCATGCTGATGATGGGTTCTGCTTGATAATAACCGACGCATGTTCATTTTCATCATCTGAGTCAGATGCCACCAGCAGAAGGTTGATTTTCTTTTTTGGTGGTTCGAGTTCTGCAGTTTCCCCATCTGAGTGTTGCTTTCTTAAGACTTCTGAAAGCATGCTCCACACCTCGTCCCTCTCAGATTTTGGACAGCACTTCAGATTCTTAAACCTTGGGTCGAGTGCTGTAGCTATTTTTAGAAATCTCACATTGATACCTTCTTTGTGTTTTGTGAAATCTGCAGTGAAAGTGTTCTTAAAATGAACAACATTTACTGGGTCATCATCCAAGACTGTTATAACATGAAATATATGGTAGAATGTGGGTAAAACAGAGCAGGAGTTCAGTCACAAATTTAATTAATGCATTTTTTTTTAACAAGCATCATCAGCATGGAAGCATGTCCTCTGGAATGGTGGCCAAAGCATGAAGGGGCATACAAACGTTTAGCATATCTAGCATGTAAATATCTTGCAATGCTGGCTACAAAAGTGCCATGCAAATACCTGTTCTCACTTTCAGGTGACATTGTAAATAAGAAGCCGGCAGCAATATCTCCTGTATATGTAAACAGACTTGTTTGTCTTAGCGATTGGCTGAACAATAAGTAGGACTGAGTGGACTTGTAGGCTCTAAAATTTTACACTGTTTTGTTTTTGAGTGCAGTTATGTAACAAAAAAAATCTACATTTGTAAGTTACACTTTCACAATAAAGAGACTGCACTACCGTACTTGTATGAGGTGAATTGAAAAATACTATTTCTTTTGTTTATCATTTTTACAGTGCAAATATTTGTAAAAAATAATATGAAGTGAGCACTGTACCCTTTGTATTCTGCGTTATAATAGAAATCAATATATTTGAAAATGTAGAAAAACATCCAAATATATTTAATAACTTGGTATTCTGTTGTTTAACAGTGTGATTAATCGAGATAAATTTTTTTAATTGCAATTAATTTTTTGAGATAATTGTGTGAGTTAACTGCAATTAATCAACAGCCCTATTTACAACTTAAATACAGAGACAAAAATATGCAAAAATAGATAGGGAACTGTGGCACAGAGCAGTTAAGTAACTTGCCTAAGTCACACAAGAAAGCTGTGATAGCGGCAGGAAACTGAACCCAGACCTTCTGCATCCTAGTCCAGTATGTTAACCCCAAGACCACCTTTTCCCCTCCTGTGCATTATGTGTTTAGGAAAACTTTTACTGATAGAAAATACCTAGAGCTTTTTGTTACTTGAAAGTAGCCTTGTGCATCAGGGATATAATGTTTTCATTCTTGGTGGAGAGCAGAATACAGTACAAACCTTGAAATTCAGTTCCTTTTCATTCTTGACAGGTTTCAGAGTAACAGCCGTGTTAGTCTGTATTCACAAAAAGAAAAGGAGTACTTCTGGCGCCTTAGAGACTAACCAATTTATTTGAGCATAAGCTTATGCTCAAATAAATTGGTTAGTCTCTAAGGTGCCAGAAGTACTCCTTTTCTTTTTGTTTCGTTCTTGAGAGACTCTGTTCTTTATTTATTATTATTTTATACACATTAATTAAACATTAACAAAACCATTTATACTGCTAGAAGTAGGAAAAAGATCTATGGGCCAGATCCTGAGCTGGTGTAAACTGGTGTAGCTGTCTTGCAACCAGTGGACCTATGTCCATTTATACCGGCTGAGCATCTGGCCATCCAATTTTATAATTGTGTTCATGAGTTCTAGTCTTGACCTGTTTGTACATTTTGGAAAAGAGAATGTTTCATATTTGTTTTCTCTCCACCAGGCTCTGTTCTTAGAGCCAAGTTACACTTGCAAACCACAGAGACTAGTGCCACATTGTTTGGAGTACACTGTTGGAAACAGCCCTCTCAGAGTTTTGAGGAAACATAGCTGGCCTTTTGGCTCACATCAAGAATAATACCAGAATAATAACTGTTTATATATAATCCTTCTTTGGGAGACTGCCTTGTATTTGTAAGAGGACAGGCTTGTGCCAAGGGTAACTACTTTGCGCCCACATCACCAAATTTAACAGATTATAATTATGATTTATTCTGTACCCATTTCTAAAGAGCTCCTTTGATGTTCGTGTTCAACTTGATTTACTAGGGCAAAGCAAAATGATTAGGAACACGTGCTGTTCAGTGCAGAGATGCCACTAATACAGTGAGGCCCAGATCCTCAAAGGTATTTACAAGCCAGACTCCCACTGGAATCAAGGTACCTAAATACCTTTGGGGATCTGGGCCTATGTCTCTTGAGAGAAATGCAGCAGGAACCAAAGTTAGTTCTGTTTCTCTACAATATACTTTACAAAATAAAGTGCTATTACACTGCATAATCTGAAGAGGGTGCTAAATGCTAATAGACTATTCAATCCTCTTTGAAATTACTTTCCAGATGTTTGTTGCGTCTGATCACTACTGCACCATGGATTTCAAACAACCACATAACATAATGTATGTCTTAATCGCAACAGGCGCTTTCTGAATATTTCTTAAATGTTTCCATGGCTGGATGCAGTGGAGGGGAGGGAAAGAAAATGTTAAAGTTTAAAATATGCAGTGGTGTTGTAGCCATGTTGGTCCCAGAATATTGGAGAGACAAGATGGGTGAGGTAATATCTTTTATTGGACCAATAAAAGTCAAATAAAAGATATTTCCTCACCCAACTTGTCTCTCTAATGTTTAAAATAAGCAGATACTTAACATGAACTGTGGTAATAAAATAAAAGTGTCCATGGTGCAGCAATGATTTCTATTTTCTACACATCTCCACTCCCGGGTCATTCTATAGAAGTATTATTGTACATTGGGTTCTTATACTGTAACTGTGGAATTGTAAACTAACTAGGTTTAATGCACTTCAAAAACAAGGTGTAATTCCTCCTTAAGTGGGGCCTGATGATGACTTTAGTGTAATCTGTGTTTTTCTAGACATACTGAAGGCTTTTTGTGTGTGGCCTTATAGGGTACGTCTACACTGCATCTGGAGATGCAATTGCTGGCTCAGGTAGACGTACCCACACCAGCTTTGCTTGAGCTAGCTCTCTACACATAGCAGTGTAGCTATGGTGGCAACAGTGGTAACATGGGCTAGCGGCTTGAGTACCTGCAGGATTGTACTTGGGAGGCTAGCGCCTCCTGCTGCCTACACTGCTACAGCTACACAGCTATTTTTAGCTCACTAGCTGAATCAAAGCTAGTATGTCTACCTGAGTTGGCAATTACAGCTCCATCTGCAGCGTAGGCATACCTTTAGGGTTGAATTGTTTTTGTATTGACAACTTTTTGTTGCAGTGAAGGGGTGCGCTTTTAAAACAGTATTATTAATTTTCACTGAGATTTGTGGGCCAGATTTTCAAGGGCTCAGCACCCACAACTGAGGGCCAGATTTTCAAAAAACGCTGTGCAGCTGATGTCTTGAGCTCCTTGGGAATTCTGGCCCCTTATTTGGTGCCTAACTGGGAATTGAGTTCCACTGAAAGTCTAGCCCTGGGTTTCTTTTTTTTTTTTAACTGTTTATGTGTAAATATCCCTGTCTCCTAGGATATGTCTCTACAAAGTGTAGAGCAGACAGTACAGCATTATCTGTACTTGAGTTTGTCAAAACTTTGTCATGAAACCCCAAAATGTGGCAGGTTACAGGTTTCATTATGAATATGATACTTGGCACAGATTTTTCTACTTCCTTCCTCCTCATAAGTACCAAGGAAGGATTTCAGAGTAAGCCATGCTCCTTCAAAACTTAAACTCAAAGTGAAACCTCAAGGAGCAGGACTACACGTGCACTAGACCCACTCTGCTTACCAAAAAGCTCCAGCCCACAATGAGAATAGATCACGAAGGGGGAAGCTAGACTTTGAGAATGATCATTAACCTTAGACCTGCCCTTAGTGTAGACACGCCCTTAAAGCACGGCAGTGGTGAAGAAGCTGCTACGCCGACAGGAGGGGTTCTCCCATCGGCGTAGTTAATCCACCTCCGTGAGAGGTGGTAGCTATGTCAATGGGAAAAGGTCTCCCATCAACATAGCACTGTCTATAGCAGGGATTATGGTGGCATAACTGTGTTGCTCAGGGGTATGACTATTTCATACCCTGGGTTATGTAGTTATACCAATGCAAGTTTATAGTATAGAACTGGCCTTAAAACACTATAGGGCTTCAGTGTAGACGCTACCTACATTTATTGGAGGGGTTTTCCTGTCGGTGTAGGAAATCTACATCTCCAAGAGGCAGTAGCTAGGTTGATGGAAGAATTCTTCCATCTAGCTAGTGCTGTCTACATGGGGACTCAAGTTGGTTTAACACCACTTAGGGGTGTGGATTTTTCCACCCCTGACCAACACAGTTAAACTGATCTAATTTTCTAGTGTAGAACAGGCCTCTTACACTCTAGTGTCTTCAGCTAGGAGGAGAGGAAGTGGCTGGGAGAAGAAGGAAGGTTCAGTGGTTAGGGTGCTTTCTGGGATCTCCAAAGAGCTGGATCCAATTCCTTGTTTTGTCACAGGTGTCCTGTCTGACTTTGGGTAAATCATTTAGTCTCTCTGTGATCTAGTTTTTCATCTGTAAATGAGAACAACAGTATTGCCCTACCTCCACAGGTGTTGAGAGCATAAAGAATGTGAGATGCTCAGACACTGCACTAATGAGGGCCATATAAGTACTGTAGTCGAGAGGATAACTATGGAGTTGACGTCTGGGCAGCCACAGAGCAATCCAGATGCAGCAGAAATGATATTTCCACCTTGCAAAGGGGGAAGGATTTGGGAGCTAGTGCCAGGGCGTGGGGTGGGGTGGTGTCTAAACTTCCTGTGCACCAGGAGTGTCATTTACTATGGGGTAGGGGACAGTTGCTCCTTCTGCTCCCAGACTTAGATTTGCTGCCCCCATGCCCAGACTTTCCATATCTCCTTGCCAGCTGGTGCTGTGGTATCCCCTCAGGACCTGCAGGGGCTGCTCTGGGCTGGGCCATGTCAGGGCTCCTAATCTGCACATTATCAGTGCTCAGTGTGCCCACCTCCTTTTTTTGCTGTCCAGACTGGAAATGAAAGTGGAGACCTGGGCTGGAGCTGTGTGGAGAAAGCTAAGTCCCAATCCCTGCCCTGAACTGGCCAGCAGGTTTAATAGGCAGCAGGTATAAAACAAACAAAAGGAAGTATTTTTTAACACAATGCACGGTCACCCTGTGGAACTCTTTGCCAGAGGATGTTGTGAAGGCCAAGACTGTAACGGGGTTCAAACAAGAACTAGGTAAGTTCATGGAGGATAGGTCCATCAATGGCTATTAGCCAGGATGGGCAGGGATGGTGTCCCTAGCCTCTGTTTGCCAGAGGCTCGGAATGGGCATCCAGGGATGGATCACTTGATGATTACCTGTTCTGTTCATTCCCTCTGGGGCACCTGGCACTGGCCACTGTCAGAGGACAGGATACTGGGCTAGATGGACCTTTGGTCTGACCCAATATGGCCGTTCTTATGTTAATCAGTGAGATTATCTCCCTCCCCATTTCTTCTTGGGATAGGACGGACCAGCCACATCCCAGCCTCCCTCTAGGATGTGACTGACCTGCTAATTCCTCACAAGCAGCTGCAGCCCCAGCAAGGAGACAGGAGTGGGGATGCTGGTACAACTTTGCCCCTCAGAGAATGTTTCTGAGATGATGTCCTTGCTAGGCACCAGAAAACCCTGCTTCAAGGGGGCTCTGTCCTCCTAGAGCAGCATTTCTCAAATGTGGCCACCAGCAGATTTTTGTGCAGCCCCAGCAGCCTCCAAAGCAAGGGTGGAGATTGGGAGCAGTTAGGGGGACATTGCCCCCCCAACTGTATATGTTGATAGTGGGGGGCACAGTTTTAAGGTTGGGCCAATCCCGAATACCTAGAGTCTTGGCCTCCTGTTGGCAGCCTCCTCCCTTACCCTCACTCTCCTGTCCTGGAAAGCAGCAGCCCCTCCCTGCAGCGCCCAGCTGTTGCTCCTGAGTAGCTGTTACCAGGGCAGCGAGAGGCGATGCCATGGTGTTTGTGTTGGTGCTGCAAGCAGGCATCATTGTGCTACACAGCGCAGCCTCCGTGGGGGCTCTGGGCAGCACGTCTGGAGACACATGGGGCTGGTGTGCATGGCACTCGAGGTGGCTGCTGTCAGTGGAGACTGCTGCGGCATTCGGTCACCTGGGCACTCCCCTGGGCAGCTTCCTCATTCCCACCTGGCTGAGTCACGGGGAGCCTGGAACTCTGCAGGCAGCTGGTGAGTTCCCGACCCACCTTCTGTGGGGTGGATCTTGCTGAAGGGCTGTGGGAGATAAGGACAGAGAGCTGGGTCGGCGCTTGGATGTGCATATGAGCATATTTACTTGTTTTTTCCTAAAGTGAATTAAGTATTTTAGGAAAAATTGTCAGAGTGACCAACAGCAAGAGTTGGTGGCCGCACTCTGAGGCCACCAAAATATTTGCTGTGAGAACTCCTGCTCCAGAGGTACCACGTTGTTTAGACATCTGCCACTTGCACTGATAGAGTAACTGATAGCAATAGTAGGTTGTTATCCTCTATGTTAGTGGTTTTCAACCTGTGGCCCGCAGACCCCTGGGGTTCCACAGACTATGACTAAGATTTCCATAAGATTGAAATATTTTAGGGGTCTGCAAATGAAAAAGGTGAAAACCACTTCTCTATGTGGTGCAGTACTTTGTCCCCTGCCCCTGCTCTGCATTCCAGTCAGATGGTACATGAGAGACAGGTTTGCTGCTTTTAGTGCCTGGCATCAGCATAAACCCTGGCTGTTTAGAGGATACTTTCTGCTTAGTCCTTGAAGTCCTGGGTTGGGGCATGCTCAGTGCAGGCAGAAGGAGGCAGCAGTGGAAGCCCCTTTAGCCCAGTGGCCAGAGCTTTCACTCGAGATGCAGGAAGCAGCTTCAATTCCCTCCTCAGGCTGATGTGCAGAAGGGATTTGAACTTGGGTCTCTACTCTCAGAAATGCACCCTAACCACTGGGTTGTGGGATAGTCTGATGTGGGCCTCTCTCTGGCTTTCCTTTTGAAGCTGTTCCATTGTGGAGAAATAAATGGACATTGGGCCAGGGGGAAAGTGAGAATGACTCTGTAGTCCAGTGGCCAGGGCACTCACCTGCCTGGTGAGATGGCAATGACATTTCTTGCAGAAAAAAAAAAAAAAAAAAAAGGCTTAGGCGTCTAACTCTAAGAAAGGGTCCACAGCTGTCAATCCTACGTGGCGATAGGCACCTCCCTCTGGCTCTGCCTGACTTAGGCGCCTCTCCTCAGTGTATCCTACCGACGCTTAAGCGGCTCCTTGCTCAGCACGCTGACTTTTGTGGATCCCATTCGTAGCTGCCTATCTCTCCCCAGGCATTGTACAGGGAGCCTAGGTGCCTCACTCGGGGCTGTGGATTCCACTGGTGGTAAGGCACCTAAAAGGTAGGCACTGCAGTACTGAGGAATGAAACAGCCAAGTCCCTGTGTGGATCTACCCCTCAGTGCCTTCCCTTCACACAATTCTTTCATGTTTGTCTGACTCTGAATTCTTGTAGCCTTTAATGCCCTCTAGTGACTAACATGTTGTCTCACTCCAATTTAGATTGCTTTCGGATGGAAGTTAACCAGTCTGTGGCTTTGAGCACTCCAGTGAGAAGAGAAAAAAAAAAAGATTGGAACTCCATGGAAAATATGTGGAGCAGTATTTCTACTTCTGTTACTGTAGATGGCTCCTGAAGGATGCACAGTTAGGCTATGTCTACACTAGAGACCTGACAGTGTCTCAGCTGTACCGATGCAGCTGCGCTGCTGTAAGGTCTCTCGTGTAGCTGCTCTATGACCAGGGAGAGAGCTCTCCTGTTGACATAATAAAACCACCTCAATGAGTGCGGGCAGCTATGTCAGCGGCTGAGCCTCTCCTGCTGACATAGTGCTGTCCCACACTGGCGCGTCTGTTGGTGTAACTTATGTCAGTCGGGGGTGTTTTTCACACCCCTTTTGTTGGTAAGGGGTGTGAAAAAACACCCTCCCTGACTGACAAAAGTTTTACCGACAAAAGTGTTAGTGTAGACGTAGCATTAGAAAAAGAGAGAGAAGTTAGACGTGCAGGAGCAGGACTGTAAGTAAGGAGTCCTCCCTTACGGAAGATTTTGACTGTGTGGTGTTTCTTTTAAAGTAGGTACAGCTGGATGCTTATGGCCTGATTCTCATTCGCACTAACGCCTCCTTATGCCACTCTGACAGCGTAACAGGGCCTCAACATATACAGAAATGTAACTCACACTCACTTCCAGGCTCCTTTTTCACTATAAAAGTGATGTAAAGGTGTCAGAGTACAAATGAGACTCAGCCCCTTAGTTTAAAATGATATGGGGCTTTATGAGGTCCTGGGTAAAATGTTTTGCTTCTAACCGATCAATTTTGAAACAGCTTTTTTACTGACAAACCGGTGAGCAATTTATCTTGCCATTTTGCTGAGTACACTGCAGTTGTCCTGGGATGACTTTGGAAAGCTGGAGTCAGAGCTCTGGCAAATAGCTCACTTAAAGCTCTACTTGTTTTTATCTCCAGTATTTTGACTGGCTGTGATTAAACTTTAAGGGAAACAGATGATCCATATGCACCTCAAGCAAATTTTATAAAACTTGCAGGCCTGTGAGGATCCCCGCAGCTGTTCACAAGGACTCACTTGAAGGAGAGTAGCAAGGGTAATGCATGGCCTAGTGCATTGAAGACTGATCCTAAGAGGTGCTGAGTGCCTACAGGCTGAGACTTTGAAAGCCACTTAAGGGAAGTGGGCACCCAATTCACATTCGTTCTAATCGGGCATTCAATCCCCCCGGCTTATGCAGTTTTGAAAATCTCTGCTTTAACTTCCATTAACTTCCAGAGGGAGTTCTGAGTACTCAGGATCAAGCCCTCAATGTACACAAGCCTTTCACCTCTGCTCACCAAGGTTTATATCCTGTTTTAAATCATATGTAGACATGAGAATAATTTGCTTTTCTGGAGTCAGCCAATGCCAAATTCTAGCTTTTTTCCCCCTGTCACATAGTGGGTATGAATCTAGATATCCAGTTCTGTGGTGGCCTCATGCTAACTAGCAACAGATCATGCTGACTGATGCCTCACACAGAGCATAAGGCCTGCTTCTACCAACAAACAGGGAGAAAAGTAAACATAACCAATTCCAAGCCTTGGCATGATGAAGAAATTGTGTTACAGGTAAAATGCTACCTTCCCTTTTGTCATAAATATAAAGGGAAGGGTAAACCCCTTTGAAATCCCTCCTGGCCAGGGGAAAGCTCCTCTCACCTGTAAAGGGTTAAGAAGCTAAAGGTAACCTCGCTGGCACCTGACCAAAATGACCAATGAGGAGACAAGATACTTTCAAAAGCTGGGAGGAGGGAGAGAAACAAAGGGTCTGTGTCTGTCTGTATGCTGGTTTCTGCCAGGGATAGACCAGGAATGGAGCCTTAGAACCTTTAGTAAGTAATCTAGCTAGGTATGTGTTAGATTATGATTTCTTTAAATGGCTGAGAAAAGAATTGTGCTGAATAGAATAACTATTTCTGTCTGTGTATCTTTTTTGTAACTTAAGGTTTTGCCTAGAGGGGTTCTCTATGTTTTTGAATCTAATTACCCTGTAAGATATCTACCATCCTGATTTTACAGGGGGGATTTCTTTATTTCTATTTACTTCTATTTTTTATTAAAAGTCTTCTTGTAAAACACTGAATGCTTTTTCATTGTTCTGAGATCCAAGGGTTTGGGTCTGTGGTCACCTATGCAAATTGGTGAGGCTTTTTATCCAACATTTCCCAGGAAAGGGGGGGTGCAAGTGTTGGGAGGATTGTTCATTGTTCTTAAGATCCAAGGGTCTGGGTCTGTAGTCACCTAGGCAAATTGGTGAGGCTTTTTACCAAACCTTGTCCAGGAAGTGGGGTGCAAGGTTTTGGGAAGTATTTTGGGGGGAAGGACGTGTCCAAACAGCTCTTCCCCAGTAACCAGTATTAGTTTGGTGGTGGTAGCGGCCAGTCCAAGGATAACGGGTGTAATATTTTGTACCTTGGGGAAGTTTTGACCTAAGCTGGTAAAGATAAGCTTAGGAGGTTTTTCATGCAGGTCCCCACATCTGTACCCTAGAGTTCAGAGTGGGGGAGGAACCTTGACACCTTTGAAATTGTTCTGTTCTGAACTCTGCAAATATAGCTCTTTCCCCACGGATACAGTTTTATTAATATGTGTCTAGCACCAACACTGGGACAGGACAGACACTTCATATGTGTCTGTAAAGAACCTAGTACAAAGATCTTGCAATTGAAATAGATTTTTTGTGTGTATGTAAACGAGATGGGGAGCAATAGTTAGCAGAGTGATAGCATGTTGGAACTGTGCCTTATGGACTAGACTTGCCCATAGAATTAGCCTTTGCCTTGTTCGTTCTGTTTTG
This sequence comes from Lepidochelys olivacea, assembly GCF_965140295.1. Taxonomy (NCBI): domain Eukaryota; kingdom Metazoa; phylum Chordata; order Testudines; family Cheloniidae; genus Lepidochelys; species Lepidochelys olivacea. The sequence continues at coordinate 121,324,260 of NC_140413.1, forward strand.
TGTTTGATTGCTGTTGTTTAATTTCCTAAATAATACTATCAGTATTGCTCAGGGCTGCTATTTTTCTGGCAGGGCTGGAGATTCTAGGTCTGGGGTCAGACGGGACGAGGGAGTTTCAGTCAGACTTGCTAGATTGAAAACCTCCCAGTACAGAACTAGTTGTAGCTGTCACTCCTCCCTCACATTCATACACTCACTCCACCAAAAAGTCTGATAGGGTATAAAGTGGACTCAAGGCAGTGGCCCATGAGGAGTATGGCACAGTGTCATAGATTCATAGATATTTAGGTCAGAAGGGACCATTATGATCATCTAGTCTGACCGCCTGCACAACGCAGGCCACAGAATTACACCCACCACTTCTACAAAAAAAACCTCACACCTATATCTGTGCTATTGAAGTCCTCAAATCGTAGTTTAAAGACTTCAAGGAGCAGAGAATCCTCCAGCAAGTGACCTGTGCCCCATGCTACAGAGGAAGGCAAAAAGCCTCCAGGGCCTCTTCCAATCTGCTCTGGAGGAAAATTCCTTTCTGACCCCAAATATGGCGATCAGCTAAACCCTGAGCATATGGGCAAGATTCATCAGCCAGATACTACAGAAAATTCTTTCCTGGGTAACTCGGATCTCACCCCATCTAATAGCCCATCACAGGCCATTGGGCCTATTTATCATGAATATTTAATTACCAAAACCATGTTATCCCATCGTACCATCTTCTCCATAAACTTATCGAGTTTAATCTTGTCTCTCTTGGAAGAGTGTCATCTTTTGGGAACAGTACATACCTAACAGGAAGCACAGAACTGTGTGTGTGTGTGTGTGTGTGCACACGTGCACGCATGCGGGGGAGGGATGGAGTAGATTTGAGAGATGTACATAGTTTAGTGATTCTCTGAGTAAGATCTAGTTTCATCTCTTACATTTTTGAGAGGATAGTTAACTAAAGTCTTTCACTGAAACCTGAGACCCCCTGCTTCTCCCAGAACACAACAAGGAGATGACCAAAACAGTTAGTTAATTTCTTCTCAGCACAGCTGAGTAGGTTCTTAGAGAAGAGTCATCGGTAACCCTCCCATCTCAATGAAATGATGGGATAGGGATGAAAGAACCTACCAGAAGCCAACGGTTCAATCCAAAAGACTGTTTTCAGAGAGGGGGATTAAGCAGTGCCAGGCAACCATCTTGAATCATTTGTGTTACAGACATCTTATTCTCCTCTTCCCACATCTCACCAAAAGCACCGGATGGGAAGGTGGCCAATGGGATTGCCTCACCAGAAATAGCATGTTTCCCTGACACATTTTTCTATTATTAAAATGAATTAGCTTACCAGATACTTATATGTGCGCCTTAATCAATATTTTTGCTGGTCAGTACAGCCACTGGGAGTGACAAGTGAGTTTGCTGTTCTCACTGTTCACCACATAAAGCGGCATCACTGGCTGTCTTTGCTCAGCATAGAGTGTGCTGCCAATTAGGGTTGAGGTGTTAGCACACCACCTACCATACTACATTTGTCCCCAGCTACTGCTAGTGACCACTCCTTTTCAGAACCACCAGCTTCCTGCACAATTTCTTCCCTATTTCTCTTTCTTCTGAACAGACTCTTCCCATTTCAACCCTGCTTCCATGCTGGATGCTTTTCTTTCATTGTGGCCCATCGCTGTGATCTCAGAGATGAATTTATCCTAGCTGTATCAGTAAGCAGCTTGATTAATGAGATGGGTCTAATCCTGTTCCTTTTTCAGTAAATGGCAAAATTCCTATTGACTTCAATGAGAACGGGACCAGGTCTCTGTTATATTTCCTAAAACAGGGAAAAAAACACCTCTCTTTCTACTGTGGACCTCTTAGTAACCTCCACTGAGGACAGCATGTATGAATTTACCCCTGAATGAACCGCTCCTGATGTCAATCAGACTGCGGGCTGTGTAAGTCAGCACTAAACTTGAACTCCCTTAGCTACAATTTTTTTCTCTGCTGTGTTTTCTGTATTTCACTCTTTTCTACCAATTTAGTTTCCCTTTGAGCCACAGGGTCATGTTGCTGCATATTATCTGTGAATGAAACCAATATTTTACTATAGGATCACCACATGGGCTCACCATGCCTCCCTGCTGCACTACTCCTGCTTATTTCTTTTTAATAATGATCCAGGGGGGAACAAGACTACTTGTGCTAGCCTATAAATAATTGCTTTGCTTACAACTGTCGGGGAACAACTGGTTTATATCAACTATTCAGAAGTATAATTTATGGAAGATCCAAGCTTCAAATGTATTTTATGTATACACATTTTGGGATGCACATGAATGTGAACCATGAGTTCAGAGTGGAGACTTTCCAGAAATGAATTCTTCTCCACAGTCACTGTAGCTAGTATAAATAGGGAAATGGCCATTGAGAGACAACACAAAGCCAGGCCAAATGTGGAGCAATAATTCAAAGATGCTTTACAGTGGTCAGTGTGTTTCCATCTTTACTTCAGATTTTAAAATTTATAAAGCAATATAAATATGCTTCTCCCTGTATATAGGAAATTTCACACACACAAAAACTACATTAAAGGAACATTTTTAAGGCTGCAAAGTCAAAGACTTAAGCGTTAGGAAATGCCAGAATGCAGCTTGTCTGTGCAACCTTCATTCAGCTTGGGCATATGCATTATGATCCAATATTTAATTACATGCTCACATATTTTTTCCATAGGACCTCTGCCTCATTCAGTGCACAAGATGGACCTGCTCTGGAGATGAATGAGGATTGTCTAGTGAATGAGGCTCTTGTCTCTAGGACTCCTTCCTCATTTATGCAAGTTGGAAGGTGCAAAGATTTCTTTCCTCTGAGGCCTCACTATTATAATGGATACATTGGGCCTGATTTGCTGCCTGCACACCCTGGTAAAAGGGCATCAGGCCCAATGCATCCATTATAATAGTTCAACAGGAGAGGAGAAGAAGGTCACTGAAGCCAAGTTCCTCATGGTGTCAGTGTTTAGAACATTGTGTTTTTCTCATGTGGCAGCTGAAGATGTTCATACTCGATCTCTGTAATGTATCCCTTTGCAGCTCTCCAGTGCTTGTTTTCTTTCTATCATCTCTCTTTCTCTACCTTTCCCCTGATATCTCTCAGCTGAGCTGCTGGCTGTGTCTAGTAATAGTGCTTGATGAGTCTTCAGACTATCTTTCTGATTACACTGTCTGGTTTCTCTTCAAAGAGTGTCTCCTGCATGCCAGGGGCTGTTCAATATATGAACTCTCTCCATAAAATGCATCATTCCTCTCGGTCAGTGTTTCTCAGTCTTCAGGTTCACAAGCCATTATTCTAAGTCAAAAATGTTCATGGCCCCATTACATTTACTATAAAAAATAAGAGTAACCAATCTCTATGACGATAATGCTAAGCATATATAATTTGTGTGTATCTGTGTTTTGAGAGGTTTGCTATCTGGCTAGTTTTTGTACTGCCTTGCCAGTTGCCATTGAAAAGATCATTGTTTCTTTTTTCTTTTCTTTTTTTTTCTGTTCCTTCTTTTCACTTGGGACCAACGTTCCCTGATGGTGCAGCAATCTTGTAAAGACCACAGACTCACATGGCTGGGAGCACGGGTCCTGCTGTATGGGCCGGGCCCTCAACCTGCTGAACCCACAGCAGTTCCTCTCAGCACCAGGAATTGAGACAAACACACTGCTCACCAACAGGGAGTGGTAAATAGGGGACAGGGGGAAGGCAGGGGTCCTGGGAGGAGAGAGTAGGGGGCTCCCTTGAGAGGTGAGGGGGGAAAGGCAGGGGGTCCTCTGTGTCTAGGTAATCTGGCAAGAAGGTGGGGAGGCTGGGGCCCCAGGTGCAGGGTGATAATTAGCTACAGTTGGCACTAGGGGCTGTTTAGGTGGTGCGTGTGTGCATGCGTGTGTGGTGAGTGGTCATTGGCTACATAGGCCCCAGCTTCCTACTTCCCCCAGGGCTGCTCAGCCCCTGCTTTCCCCCTCAGGCCTCACCCCCACTCTACTCTACTTTGCATCAAAGGGGTTCCTGAACTGTGGTGGAGCAATAGATGACACGTATATCCCTATTTTGGCATCAGACCACCTTGCCACAGAGTACATCAACAGAAAGAGCTACTATATTGCAAGCACTGGTGGATTACCTGGGTATTTGTGGGATGGTCAGGGAAGGTGCATGACACATGCATGTTTAAGAACACGGGCCTGTTCAGAAAGCTGCAAGCAGGGACTTTCTTTCCAGACCAGAGGATTACCATTCATAGAATCATAGAATATCAGGCTTGGAAGGGACCTCAGGAGGTCATCTAGTCCAACCCCCTGCTCGAAGCAGGACCAATCCCCAACTAAATCATCCCAGCCAGGGCTTTGTCAAGCCTGATCTTAAAAACCTCTAAGGATGGAGATTCCACCACCTCCATAGGTAACCTATTCCAGTGCTTCACCACCACCATTGGGGATGTTGAAATGCCAATAGTGATCCTGAGAGACCCAGCCTACCCCTTACTCCTGTGGCTTATAAATCCATACACTGACCTCCTTGACAACAGAAAGGAGCGCTTCAGCTACAGGCTCAGCAGATGCAGAATGACAGTTTAATGTGCCATTGGCTGTTTGAAAGGTCCCTGGTGCTGTCTACTCATGAGATTAGACCTCAGTGAAAAAAATATCCCACTGGTTATAGCTGCCTCTTGTGTGCTTCATAATATCTTTGCAGAAAGGGGGAAAAGTTTCCACTGGGCTGAAGGGCAGAGGTGAAATGGCTGTTGGTTGATTTTAAGCAACCAGATACCAGGGCTATAAGAACAGCTCAACAGGGAGCTATATGGCTCAGGGAGGCTTTGAAAGACCTTTTTTTCAATAGTGAGCCACTGTAATGGGTGTGGCTGTAGTGTGCTCTGCCTGTCATTGTGTGTTTTGTTTTGTTTTTGGACCCCAGTTTGAATCTTGTAATAAGTACAGTGTGTGTAGTAATATAACATTGCAAACGCACCTATTGCTATTATCTGTGAATGATGTCAGCCCCAGCCATCATATGTTGTGAACTAATAAAGATGGCTTAAGTTTCCATAAGTAGACTTTTATCTCAAACCCATGCAAACAGACATATTTGTAACTGAATGAAACTTTATAAATACAGGGAAAAGAACATTTTGAAGGGGAAAGTACAGTCAATTTCATTTCAGAAATACACACACCAACCGTGTGTCTCACAGGTCAGTGAATGTGTGGCTGTGATTGTCTTCACTCTCCCAGGGTGGAATGCAGTGGCCCTGGATGCCACATGAAATGTTGCGGGGTTTAGGGAGGGCCCAGAATGCAGTTCCCTATGGGCTGCAGAGGGAGGCGAGTACGGGTCTGTTGAACCTGAAGGTCAACAAGAGTCTCCAGCATGTCAGTTTGCTGCTTGGGAAGCACTAGCATCTCTTGCTGCACCTCTCTATCCTTTTCCTGTGCTTTTCTCCTCTCTGCTCTATCTCTATCCATTCTGTCCTTGAGGGTGATCCTCCAAGTCCTGTGCTTCGTATCTGAAGCACCAGAGGCTTGCAGGATCCCTTGGAACATGTCATCCTGTGTCCTCTTCCTTCTCCTCCTTATCTGGCTGAACTGCTCTGCTGTTGTGGATGGAGAGACCTCCAAGTCCACACTTCCAGCTGCAAAAGATACAATGCACAGAGATACTAGTGTGAGTGTATTCATAAGATAAATGGAAACTTGGTACACTGAACTTGCTCCCCTTGATTCACACAAGTTACAAGCACTACATTCTCATTTCTCCTTGGGATTCATAGAGCACTGCAGCAGTCCCAGCTATGATGAGTACGACCCGGGGGAGAGGGGGCAAGTTGGGACAATAAGGGGGGAAGCTCGCAGGCATGAGTATATGAGGGTAGGGCAATTGAACTGAATACTGGCACCGTTTTCAACAGACAGCAGTGATTTTAGCTGATATCTCACTTCTGAGGGTACCGGAGGCTGAAAGGGAACAGCTCCTGCTCATATCCAGCTGCAGACTGGGTCTGTATGCTGCTAGCATGTGTGCTGCAATGGTGCCTGAAGTAATTGCTGAGTGGCACGGGACAGTGTTCCACCAAGGCAGGAGAAATAAGGCTGCCCCCGCTAGAAACCTTTGGCAGAGGATTGCAGACTACCTTCAGGAAAGTTTCCTTGAGATCTCCATGGAGAATTCACAGAACATCCTGGTGCCCATAAACAAACTGTTCTGCAGGCCCCCTCTGCCTAACTCTACAGGGGAATGAGAAGCAGATACTGACTCTACCTCTGTTGGTTTTTTCACTACCTCTTCTAGCATGATTAAAAAAGAGTGAATGAACACATGTCCCCGCAATATTAAAGCAAACTGCCTACTTACCAGAGGTTCCTTCCCCTGCACCAGCCTTGCCCGTGCTGGACTGTAGGGGCTGGCTCAGCTGCTCTGGAATCAAAAGCAGGTCCTGGTTCGCTGTGCCATTGGGTCCTCCTGTCACCTGTCCCGCGTGCTCTTCCTCCGTCTCCTCCTCCTTTTCCTTGTCCAACATCTCCTCCTCACTTTTCACCCCAGGGTCCTGTGACTCCAGCTCTGCTGAAGTATCTACAGGGCTCTTGGGGGTGGTGGTGGGGCCTCCACTGAGTTTGGCATGCAGTAATTTGTAAAAGTGGCTTGTCTGTGGCTCTGCACCATAGCGATTGTTAGCCTCCCTGGCCTTCTGGTGCACCTGCCCCAACTCCTGGGCTTTCACACAACACTGTTGCCAATCTCTGTTGTAGCCCTTCTCCCCCATGCCCTGAATGATCTACTCATATATGTCAATGTTTTTATGGCTGGATCGCAGCTATGCCTGCACAGCCTCTTTTCCCTGCCGACCCGGGAGATCCACCACCTCCGGTGCACTGCTGGCAGGAGCACGCCTTCAGCGTGTAGCTGGCCTGGTCAGCTGGGTAGCTGCTAGGTGAGCTCTCCATGCCGAGAAAACAGGAAATGGAACTAAAAAAACTGACAGGGCTTTAAAAGGAGAGGGGTGTGTACGTGTGCACCTAGACACCAGGAAAGTGGAGTTCAAAACTGTGATGAGTGTTCACAGTGGAACATTGTGGGACACCTCCTAGAGGCTACTAAAGTCAATGTAACGCAGTGTCTACACTGACACCGCGTCAGCCTAACTACATTGACATAAGAGCTATGCCTCTTGCAGAGGTGGAGTCATTAAGTTGGCATAGTGGGTGAGCTACATCGGCAGGAACAACATTTTAGTGAAGACGCTTACAAAGTTGGGTCAATGTAAGTTGCCTTATGTCAACCTAATTCTGTACTGTATACCAGTCCATACTTAACTTCAGAACATATGAGCAGTCCATTGAACTAAATGAGATGCTCAAATATATTACAGGTTTCAGAGTAACAGCCGTGTTAGCTCACGAAAGATTATGCTCAAATAAATTGGTTAGTCTGCAAGGTGCCACAAGTACTCCTTTTCTTTTTTCAAATATATTAAAAACACATGTTTAACTTTAATCCTCAGGTCACTAATCCTCTTTACACTATTGTGTGAATGAATTATACCAAAGTAGCCACATTTTCTTATGAGACTAATTTATGTCTCTTTCATCCAGCGAGTCAACATGACCTCAACTGGGACAGCACTTCTTCCCAGGCTAGTCTTGGCAGAAGAGACTCCTATCACCCCACTGCTTGGGAAAGAGGATGGGATGGGGGTTCAAAAGAGGAAAAAGCTGTGATTATGTTTTGATTTTCTTATCCGAAGTCAGATGCGCTAACTGTATTCAACAAGGTCAGAATGTGATAAGACTAATGGAGGGGACTTTTCTTCTTCTTTGTGAGAGCAAACATGCACAACTGCTCACAATCCCCACCTCCCTCAAACTGACTGTTAAGCTAAGAGACATTTTTGTGCCTATTGGAGACAAAGAAACACATTGAAATGATATGGAAGCAGCATGAGGAGGCAGGAGAAGCAACACTTCAATCACAAGGCAGGGCAGGGCTCCAGCATCTAGCTATCTGCACAACTCCGAGTCCTGACAGACTCCAGAAATTACCAGAATTATAATAGCCAATGAAGGAACTCAGACCGAGTAAATAGATAGCACAATGGATAATGTGTCTGACTACAGGCTTGACCTCTGCCTGCCTTGTGGCTTGGATCTTGGCTGTGGCCTTTTGAGCTGTGCTTTGATGTATTTTGACCAAAACTTGGGAAGCAAGAGCCAACACTTTGTATTCTTGAAACTGTTCCTACCTTTCTGGAAAGCAGCCTGTGCTCCTCACTGTTTTTTATCTAAACCTCTGTTTACACCTTGTCCTCCGTGCATGCTATTCTCTTCATCTGATGTTGAGTTGTGTCTAAAAAGGGTAAGTAGCCCCATTCATCCTTGAGAAGACCAGAGAGAGGGACACAGGCAAAGGGGATCTCTGAATGGGGTTGAGGGGATATGGAGTCACTGCACACTTTTGCATACGAGGCAAGTCCACCCAAACCCAGTGACCTCATGGTGCAATGGTAGCATGCAGGGGAGATGGAAGCTCTCTAAAAGTGTGGGGGGGGGCATGGGTGCCCATACAGTGGAGATGTCTCTATGTCTGGTCTCCAATCCAGGCCCAGGGATGCCCCTGTACACCAGTCCCCAAACAAGTCTGTTGCCTGGGAGCCCACAGTTCCTGGGCACCCAAGAGGAAGATGCAGGACACTTCTCACAAGCCCTAGAAAGAAAGTGCCCCGGGTCTGCAAGGTAGAAATTCTACCTCTAAAAAAGCCAAGATCATCAATTCCCTCAGCTACCCTGGCACCACTGGATCTCCAGTCAGGTACCAATGAGGCTCCCACTTCCTCCACTACCAATGGCTCTTAGTACCCAGGGTCATGGGGGTGGTGGAGAAGGAGATGCTGAGAGCCGTGAGTGGGGGCAGGGCCTGGGTAAGAGAAGGTGGGGCAGGGGGCTAGCCTCCCCAAGGGAAGCTTCATCCACCACCCCTGGCTAGCGTGTTTCAAATTAAGGTCAGGAGAGACACTGGTGCATGGACAAGAAGAAGGGTATGGAGAGGGAGGGAAGCCTGGGTAGAAAGGGGGATAGACCCTGGATTTCTTTCAGGCAGTTGCAGGAAGAAAGGGGGGCTCTGGAACAGTGGGTGAAAGAATTGGAGGAGACGGCTGGAAACCCACAATAGGAGGACCCTGTCTGGAGGCCATCCCACCACAGGTTTTCCCTATTAAATTGGGTAAATGGGGGTGGCCTCATGTTCAAATGTATATTGAAGGGCGGGGGGGGGAATTAATGTTGTTAGATAGTGGAGCAGCAATTTGCAAGACATACAGAGTTAGGAAAGGAAATGCTCAAGGTAAGATACAGTGGATTACGGGGGGTAGAAGAACAAGTCACTATTAACACTGGGCTTTTAATACAAATGGGAGTTTAAAACTACAAGCTATCACAGTAGCAAATGCTAAGGAGGTGATTCTGTCTGCCAGCCGACAGTCTTTTAATAGATCTGGCTGACCTGTGTGTCTGGCAGCACGTGCAGGAGGAGGGGAATGAAAGCAATGCTAACGAGCATCCCACCCAGTCTGGGTGTGGTTAAACATGACCAGCTTGTAAACCAAATGGAAGTTACAGAGTTAAAGGCGTTTGATGCTGTGTGGGCAGAGCACAAGACAGACAGTGGAAGACTAAGTTTTACAGCTAGGATGGAGGCACTTGATCCATCCCCACAAAAGCAATAGGCTGTGCCACAGGAGGCTGTTGCAGACATAACAGAGACAGTGCAGCAGCTGCTGCATCAGGGGTATCATCTACCTGTAATGCACCCGTATGGCTGGCAAAGAAGCCTAGTGGCAAGTGGAGGCTAACTGTAGATTATAGAGCCCAGAACAAATATGCAATAGGGGGAGCTAATGTAGTACCGGCATATCCGGAAATGACTGCTAAAATACATCCAGATGCAAACTGGTTCTCTGTGTTAGATGTGGCAAATGGCTTTTGGTCAATACTGCTGACAGAGGAATGTCAGTATAAAACTGCCTTTACTTGGCAGGGGGTGCAATATGCCTGGACAGTTTTACCACATGAATATAAAGATTCACCTGCCCTTTTCCACAAAGGCATGAAAGAGATTTTGGGGGATCTTGGAAATCATAAGTTAATCATTCAGTATGTGGGTGATATCTTAGCTCAGGAAAGGAGTGAGGAGGAACATAATGAATTGTTGACACAAGTGCTAACTGTTTCATGAAAGGAAGTCTTAAAATTAATCCAGATAAGGTCCAGATCCATCAAAATAAAGTTAATTTCCTAGAAGTAACAACTGGAAGAGATGGGAGACATGTTAACACAGATAGGGTGGTCCTAATTGAAAAACTCCCTCTCCCACAAGAAAAAAGGAGTTTACAGTCATTTTTAGGATTGACTGGATTCTGCAGGGATTTTATTCCTACGTATACTGAAGTGACAAAAGCCCTTATAAGAGTTAATAAAAGCTAAAATTTGGGAATAGGAGGAGGAACATATGGATGATTTTGCAAACTAAAAGAAGCTCTAAGGAGTAGTATTCCCCTGGAAGCACCTAATTCAAAGAAACCTTAGTCTTTCTGACTAATGGTGGGGGATGGTAATCTTGCAGCTGTAGGCACATACAGTAGAACCTCAAAGATATGAACACCAGAGTTACAGACTGACTGATCAACCAGACACCACGTGAAACCAGAAGTAACCAATCAGGCAGCAGCAGAGACAAAAAAGCAAAAGCAAATACTGTACTGTGCCTGTATTGCATCTTAAACATAGGCACAGCTGGGCTGCCTGGGAAAGAAGCTGCTTGCAAGGAAGCTGCTGGAGCTGAGGAGGGAGCTCAGCTGCTGCTGAAGCCTGGCCTGGAGTCTCAGCTGCTGGATCTGGAGCCCGAACTGTGCTTTGCTCAGAGTTATGAACATTTCAGTTACGGACAACCTCCATTCCCGGGGTGTCGGTAACTCTGAGGTTCTACTGTCATTTTATGGGACAGAAGAGAGATCAGTGGTTTTTGCATGATGATTGTTGCAAAGTGTGGAGTTAAAATATTCCATATGTGAAAAGGTGGTTTTGGGTGCATATTGGGCACTGATGCAGTTTAAATATCTTACAGAGGGTCAGCAAGGAATTCTATGTACCCATTGTACTGAAACTAGGTACGGCTAACAAATTGCCTCTGGGGAATGTTAGCTCTTATGGCTGAAAATGTGACCACCAAAATTCTAGAGAAGCCACAAGCATGGCTAGCAGGAGTGTGCTTACAGGGACAGCCACATGACTGCACATGGTGAACCATTGGTTTTGGGCTTGGGAAACAAGCACTGAGTGGTGCGATCACATCATTATGCAGGTCTGGGATGAAGAGCAGCGGCTGCAGAACTTTCGGATATGGAAAGCCACCTTCCAGGAACTGTGTGTGGAGCTTGCCCCAGCACTGTGATACCAGGACACAAAAATGAGAGCTGCTCTCTGTGTGGAGAAGAACATGGCGATCGCTGTGTGGAAGCTGGGGTGGTCAGGGAAGGTGCATGTTTCATGCATCTTCAGGAATTCTTGCCTTTACAGAAAGCTGCAAGCAGGGACTTTCTTTCCAGACCAGAAGATTCCAATGAGGAATGTTGAAATGCCCATAGTGATTCTGGGAGACCCAGCTTACCCCTTACTTCCATGGCTCATGAAGCCTTACATGGGAAACCTGGACAGCAGCAAGGAGCCTTCAACAATAGGATAGGCCAGTGCAGAGTGATCATTGAATGTGCCTTTGGCAGATTAAAAGCTTGCTGGCACTGCCCTCCCAAAACTCTTCACGCTCATTCCTTGCATCTTCCTGGCTCATATCAGTACCCAGTTCACTCCACCGCTTAGGACAGCTTCCAGAATGATAGCTGTAGTTATTCACAGCTATGAGAGCCTACATTAGGACACTGCCTTTTGCTGTTATCTCCCTTCCTGCCAAAGTTTTCTGTGACTTGTTAATTGTTATTTAATAAAAACATACTCTCTGTAAGATAATCAATCTTTATTTGTCTCCTACACATTGTGGTTGCTGCTGGAATTAATACACAGTGGCAATTGTAACATTTGCAGACTACAAATCATGGTCAGGAATCATCAACATTTTCATGCAAGGTGATAAGTTAACAAAGCATGGCTAAGTGCTGTATAGAAAGACACATTACTGGTGCTCATTATCAAAATGGTGCCTCAAAGCCTCCCTGATTCAAATCGTCCCCAGTTGTGCCCCTCTAATAGCCTTGCCTCTGTGCTCCACCCTGAGGAAAACTTTTCACCCTTAGCCTACAAATATTATGGAGCATACAGCAGGCTGCTATGATTTACATCTAACCTGCCAAAGTAACCTGGTGTTGTTTCTTTCCATGGCACACAGAAGGTCAGGCACCTCTGATTCCTGTTCAGATTGGGCACTCATGACCATCTGTGATGTGTTCATAACACTGACCACAACAGTAGAGAGCAGAGCTGGATCCATCTTTTCAGACAGAGATGGCGGGTGTACAGTAAACAGGGGCCATTGAAAAATGGCACAAAATGCAGTTGGAGGCCCATGCAATGATGGGACAGGAAAAACTGCATCATGGGATGTTCAGCCCACACCCATGATGCACTGCGATCCACTCTGCCTTCCCATAACTCCTACCTGCAGAAGCTGGTGAGTAGCACAGTGGGAGAGCCACCCACAGCGCACTGCTCTCCCTGTCGATGCTGGAGCACCAACTGTGGATGCACTCCAGCAACAGGAGTGTTGAGGAAACATGCACAAGCGATGTGATCATAGCGTTTTCTGATTGTTGCCGTAACTTGCGTTGACAAAGCTCTTTAGAGTAGACAGGGTCTTAGAGGCACTCACAGGTAGTGTTTAGTTTTCCCAGATTACTGAGGGGGGTGGGAGAGCTCAAGCTGGTTCTGTTTTGTATTGGTAAGAGGAGCCCCTTCCTGTTGAACCTGGCCCTTGTTGCTGCCGACTCTACCTGGCAGAAGGGTTACACAGGTAAAAGTTTCACTGTCCCATCTGAAGTGCTACTTTTTTGAGTCTTTCATTCTCTCCTGATTTTCTGGGAATGCAAAGTAGGTGTGAGAAAGAGAAGGTATAGCCTAAAACTACCTTTCCCACCTCCACTGTGGTGTGCACATGGCCAAATCGATACCTCCATGAGAACCGGTGGGTGGTGTAACAGATAATGGATCTGACTATGAATCAAAATATTGCAGACTCAGTTCCTGCCTGGCTTATAGCTCTGATCTTGGTAGCCTGCCTTTTGAGCTCACCTTTATATATTTAAATCAAAGCTTGAGAAGCAAAGCCCAACACTTTGTGGTCTTGAACCAGTTCCTTTATGATGCCTGGGTAAACCTAGTGACTGGAGTTTGCATCGTTGACTTCGCCCTGCTTCAATTTAGAGAAGCCCTGAGTTGTGCTGAGTTCTAATGACTCCCTGTGGCCACCACTTCAGCAGGGAGCTGTTGAATGCAGCAGGCTCTGGCCATGCTCCCTCCCAGTGATGAGCTGCCAAAATCTTAACAACCGATTCCCACCTCACCCCACAAGGGGGTCAAGGCCCGCCCACGCCCCCTGGGACTCCTTCTCCATCCAACTCACCACGTTCCTTGTCACCCCCCCTCCTGGGACCCATGCCCCATCCACCCCCCTCCCCTGTCCCCTGCCTGCCCCCAGAACCGGGCAGGAGGGTCTCGTGGGCCACTGTAGTGGGTGCCCACCCCGTCCTGCCCCTAAGAGCCAGAGGGACCTGCTGGGGGACGAGGTGGGGAGTCCCGGGGGTGCTTACCTGGGGTAGCTCCCAGGAAGCATCCGGCAGGTTCCTCTGGCTCCTAGGGGCAGGGGAGTGTAGCTAGCAGGGGAACAGGGGGAGCAGCCTCTCCCCCACTGATCACATCAAAAGTGGTGCCTTACGCACCGACTCCGTGGGTGCTCTGGGGCTGGAGCACCCATGGGGAGAATTTGGTGAGTGCAGAGCCCCCAACGGCAGCTCCCCACCCCGCACCTGGCCCCAGCTCACCTCCGCTCTGCCTCCTCCCCTGAACGCGCCACCCGGCTCTGCTTCTTTGCCTCCCCTTCCCGCGAATCAGCTGCTTGCGCGTGAAGTTTGGGAGGGCTGAGAAGCAAGTGGCAGCTTTGCACTCAGGCCCAGGGAGGCGGAGGCGAGCTGGGGAGGGGAGCAGTTCCCCCCCCTTGTGGGACAACAGGTTCTAAAAGGGCTTCTAAATTTAACAACTGGTTCCAGCGAACCGGTGCAAACCGGCTCCAGCTCACCACTGCTCCCTCCCCACCCATTGGCACACTGTCTATGGTGTGAGGCAGAAGAAAGTGGCATAGATCCAGCTATACCAGCTTTGGGCCATTCCATGGTTCCCTCACCCCAGAGATATCCCCACCTCCTCACTTAGGATAGCTGTAATCAGGGGCACAAACTGGATTTAGCGGGGCACAGGATCTGGCCTTTTATATGGGAATGAATGGCCTACTATTTTCTGGTGAAAAAGGAAAAAGAAAATCTCAGGTACTTCTTCCTATTATTCCTATTTTTAATATTCTTCCTATTTTACTATAAAGTTATGCTTTTATGTTACAATCATCTCTATTTGAATTAGCATGTGGTTCATTAACAATAAAGACAAGTCCTGTATTTGATATTATAGCTGCTCAGAAAAGACACCCTATAAGTCAAAAAAGGATTAATTTTGGAGCAATCTGTAAACTTATATTAGTATTAGCAGTTAGCAAAAGATAACAGCAAAAAATGAGGCAAATCTGCCAAGTTAACCCACTTGCTCAGGAAGTCATCAGAACAGGTCTGCCAGGCAGAGTTCCTTCCAGGCAGCAGAGAATGAATTAAGCCTTTATCTTAGCTGTTAATAATGCCAAATTTCTGATGCAGAAAATTGTGTTTAACTTGTAAATCTGAAGAGAGTTTGCATCAAAATTATCTTTGAGCTTTCCTAGAAAAGGATCTATTATTCTTTATTTTTATAACCGAGGTGCCACGTACCTGAAGTAGGACAAAATATGCAGTTATATCCTTTATCTTCTGTTATTGCACCTAGCTCCCTTCAGGTTGTTCAGTTCTTCCCCTGCTCAGAATGGTTCTTGCCAGCACTTTTTGTGGTGGTACTAGTCGTTTATTACGCTAGCACCCAAAGGGCTCAGTTTGGATCGGAGCTCCATTGTGCTGTATGCTGTACAAACACTGAAAAGAGAGTCTCTGCCCCGAAGGGCTTACAATCTAAAGACACAGACAGATGAAAGGTATGGGGATGGGGATGCCACATACAAGCAAATGAGATTGTTGATGAATTGGCACAACTTTGGCAGTCACATATATTATAGGATGTTTTTGTTTTTTAAATTAGAGCTAGAGGAAGGAAGCAGGAAAAGGAAAGAATGGAAAGAGGAATACTCAACTTTTCACCTGTCTAGCCATGGTCAGCAGGCTGGGTTTTGTAGGCTTCGTGACAAAGGTGAGTCTTAAGGAGGGTAAGGTATTGGCTGTTATCAGGCATTTCTTTCCTGTGCATAAAGACAATATGGAGATTTTTACAGGAGAAACTGACTGGCAAAGTAAAGGTTGGGGAAGGTGGCAACGTGAAGGTGTGTGGGGGGGTCAACAACATGATAGATCACTCACTAGATCTGCTGTACAGGGTGGGGCTAAGAAACTTATATTTGTTGGATTGGTGAAAATGGGGCCAGTGGAGAGACTCAAGGAAACTTATGGCTGCTGGAATAGTGTGTCCAGTTCTGGTGCCCACAATTCAAGAAGGTCATTGATAAATTGGAGAGGGTTCAGAGAAGAGCCATGAGAACGACTTGGAATAGAAAACATGTCTTATCGTGCCAGACTCAAAGAGTTCAATTTATTTAGGCGTGATTTGATTACAGTCTATAAGTATCTACCTGGGGACAAATATTTAATAATGGGCTCTACAATCTAGCAGAGAAAAGCATAATACGATCCAATGGCTGGAAGTTGAAGCTAGACAAATTCAGACTGGAAATAAGGTGTATTTTTTTAATGGTGAGAGTAATTAACCATTGGAACAATTTACCAAGGGTTGTGGTGGGTTCTCCATAACTGGCAATTTTAAAATCAAGATTAGATGTTTTTATAAAGAATATGCTGTAAGAATTATTTTGGGGAAGTTCTCTGGCTTGTATTATACAGGAGGTCAAATTAGATGATCACAATGGTCCCTTCTACCCTTAGAATCTATAAATCCCCCAACTCTAGGATAACAGCCTTCTGCTGCTGCCACCTAACATAGTGAGTCATATAGCTGATGTGGCAGCAGTCAGTGCTAAAGGTTTAGCGCTCAAACCTTGCTGTTGATGCCTGATGTGAGGGGTGTAAAAGTTGAACATGATATAATTGGTGCCTACCTTTGCGCATGAGTGTTTTTTAAAGAAAATCTCATACAAAAATTTACATTAAAAACAAGTTAGTTTGTCTGCAAAGTCAGTTGAAAAGTTAGGAAAAGCCAGATTGCTCAACAGGGGTGCCATTTCAGATTTTGGTGGGGGGCGGGGCAACTTTAACCGTGATTCCAGGGGCTACTTAGGCACCTAAAAACTCTAGGTTTTTTTTTGCAGATAACAACTTAGAAATTAGCTGATAGGAGCACTGTATCTAATTCCTATCTAAAGAAAGAAAATTAAATAAATATTAGATCCACTGAGCTCTAATACTAACATGTTCTGACATCTTGTGTCAAGTCCCTTAAGGGACAATAGTTAGGTTTAAAATTTTAATGTATATTCTTACTTTGTTATGAACTCTTGAATACAACAATTGAAACAACTGTAGAAAAATCTAGATTACTTTCTATCACTTTGCAATTCACCAAAGCTCGGAATAGATAATTTAACTTTTGGAAACATCCTACTAAGGCAAGCCCCCTGGAGTTTATACTGCACCTGCCTAGGGCTCTAGGGGTGACTGTTACCCCACTATAAATAATAGACTAGAAACTGACTTTAAACAGGAGTGAAGCTGACAGTTTCAAGTTACTTTCACAGTATTGCCAACCTCAAATGTTCAAAAATCATGAATCAGGTTCACCAAAAATCATGAGATTGACTTTAAAATCATGAGATTATGTAAAAATAATAGATTTGGTGTTTTTTTTTTATTTGCCTTCTGCTTTTTGAGCCTTGAGGCTGCACTGGGTCCCATTTTGAAGCACAGCCACGAGAGCTAGAAACTTCATTTTTCTTTAAGAATGAAGACTGAAATCATCACATCCACTTGACTCCAGGAGCTGGGGCTTTAAGAAAAACAATAATTATCATGAGACTAATGACAAAATCAGGAGAGTTGGCAATGCTGCTTTCACTTGTTTAAAGGCTAGTTACTTTCCAGAAGGCTGGAAAGCACTGCAGTGACAGAGTTGCAGTTTTCACAGGAGAATATTTCAAACCAAACATCAAGAAAATTCCACATTTAAAAGTTGAGATAAAAATTGAGACTATGGAGGTATATCAGGGCCTCTGCAGCAGGAAAGAAAATAAACAGGCACAGGAGCTCTGGGCAGCTCTTTCTCTCAAAAGAAAGTTGGAGGATGAAACCTTCTAGTCCTTAATCCAGTAAAACTTCTATTGCCATTAGTGCCTCCATGAATAGATATTAACATCACAGTGAACATGTGCTCAGCAACTATACATTTCATGCTTAAATATCTGAGCCATCTTATCCAGGGCTACACATCTTGTACACATTGGCTCAGGAACTACATTTTCTGGCATATTCTGAACAGTGCTGAGTATGCAGATGGTGAGTAATACAAATCATGCAATAATAGTCAACTTTATGGACTCTGAGGGTGCAATTTCTGTTCTTTGTTCTGGAATTGGCCTGAAACCCTAAGAATTTGAGGCATAAACACATCTGATACTTGTATGACACTTTCTCTTTACTTCCTTTTCTCAAACATAGAACAAAAATGACTAAACAAAATGGTTTTCAGTTAAAATCTAGAACTGCACGGCAGGCATTACTCTACAACCCAACTGGGGCAGAATCTACCACCCCTTGGGGGTTAAGTGATCTTCTTTCATCTGATTCTCATTTTCCCTCTTTCTTTCATCATCCTTCCTGACCTCTCTGCTGCTTTTCATGCTGTCAAACATGACTTCCTTCCCAATCACCTGGGACCAATTGCTGGAGTCTCAGAGAACTGGCTGCCTTGGTTTTGCTCCCATCTATCAGAGCCTCTTTTTTGCAGCACGCAGCAGAGAGATAAGCTTGTCTAGTGGATAGGGCACTAGCCCTGAGAGACCTGGTTTCTGCTCCCCCCATGGACTTCCTGTATGGCCTTAGAGACAGAGTTTCAAAGCCTTTTAGGCACCCAAAGATGCAGCTAGGCATCTAGTGGGGTTTACAAAGCACCTAATCTACTAGGTGCCTATACCTTTGAAAATCTGACCCTTAGTCTCTATGCCTCAGAGTCCCATCTGTACAATGGGGATTACAGCACTTTTCTACCTCACTGAGGGGCTGTGAGGAGAAATAGGTTAGACATTGGGAGGCTCTCAGATACTATGGTGATGGGTCCACATAAGTACCACAGGTAGAGTGGGAACTTCTCTATACCACTGCTATCCCTTCCCTGGGTTTTGGCCCCTTCTTTTCATCGACACCCCTCAAATCTCTCTCTTTACTGAATGTAAACTTTGTTCTGAGGGCTTGGCTGGATTTCTTCTGAGTCCCCTGAAGTCTCTCTTCAACACCTCCCACCCTCTGCAGAAGGATTCCATCTAATGACTTCCAGATCCTTAATTTAATTACCAGCCCTTTCTTATCTTAATCACCCTGCCTCTGTTTGTAAACAAAATGCTGACTCCCTATCCCAGGGGAACAAGCTGGGAACAGCATCTCTCCTCTGGTGAACTCACCACTCCACACTAATGTTGTGCAGTTAAGAGCACTGCCTGGGAGCACACCTCCTGTATGAAACTCGGGGGGGGGGGAAGGGGGGAGGCTGTAGCCCCCTCTGTCCCCCTTAAATGGCACCCCCATCTCCTTGCTGGGGTTCTCTCTAGAACAGGGTCCACTGCTTCCTGGCCTTTAAAGAAGCAGAGTACCCTGTTACACTGTTGGCATCTTTCTTGCTGTTGTCTTCTGCTCAAATGACACAACTTCTAGAAATCAAACATGAAGAACCCTACAAGCCAAATAGAATGGGCAATTTCATTAGTTGGTGTAAATTAAACATAAGAACGGCCATAGTGGATCAGACCAATGGTCCATCTAGCTCAGTATCCTGTCTTCTGACAGCAGCCAGTGCCAGGTGCTTCAATGGGAATAAACAGAACAGGGCAATCGTTAAGTGATCCATCACCTGTCAGCCAGTCCCAGCTTCTGGCAGTTGGAGGCGTAGGGACACTCATAGCATGGGATTGTGTCCTTGACTTTCTTGGCTAATAGACTTTGATGCATGAACTTATCTAATTCTTTTTTGAACCCAATCATATCTTTGGCCTTCACAACATCCCCTGGCAATGAGTTTCACAGGCTGACTGTGTGTTGTGTGAAGAAATAGTCTTTGTTTGTTTTAAACCTGCTGCCTTTTAATTTCATTGGGTGACCCTTGGTTCTTGAGTTATGTGAAGGGGTAAATAATACTTCCTTATTCACTTTCTCCCCACTATTCATGATTTTATAGACCTCTATCATAGCCTCCCTAAATCGTCTCTTTTCCAAGCTGAACAGTCTTTATAACCTGTTGTCATATTGAAGCTGTTCCATATCCTTAATAATTTGGTTGCCATTCTCAGTACCTTTTCCATTTCTAATATATCTTTTTTGAGATGGGGTGACCAGAACTGCACGCAGTATTCAAGGAGTAAGCATACCATGAATTTATATAGTAGCAGTTTGATATTTATGATCTTATTATCTATCCCTTTCCTAATGGTTCCTAACATTCTGTTGGCTTTTTTGACTGCTGCTGCACATTGAGTGGATGTTTTCAAGGAACTATTCACAATAACTTCAAGATCTCTTTCTTGAGTGGTAACAGCAAATGTAGACCCCATCATTTTGTAGGTATTGTTGGGATTATGTTTTCCAACATGCATTACTTTGCAGTTATCAAGATTAATTTTCATCTGCCATTGTGTTGCCTACTCACCCAGTTCTGTGAGATCCCTTTGTAACTCTTCAGTCTGCTTTAGGCTTAACTGTATGAGTAATTTTGTATTGTTTGCAAACTTTGCCCCCTGGTTGTTTACATTCTTTTCCAGATCATTTATGAATATGTTGAATCGCACAGGTCCAAGTACAGATCCTTGGGGAACCCGAGGGATAGCTGTTCCACTGATGTCAAGAATATAAGAGATTAATTGACTTCAGTGAAGCTGTGTCATTTTACATTATCTGAGGATCTGCCCCAATGTGTTTTTAGAAATCAAAGAGACATAACTTTTAAAATGTTGCATTTTTTTGATCTAGGCATTATTGTAGGATTTTGCAAAATGTGCTTATTATTTATCTGTCCTCATGTGTGGGGAATTATTTCCATAAACAGAAGAAAGCGTATTAGCAAACCCTAAATGTATATTTTAGATTGGGCTACATCTTAATCCTAGATATTACACTAATTTGAAATACACTGATATATAATTATGGAAAATACCTTGATAATATAACCTCCCCCCACCCCCTGCACTGGCATGGGAAAGGTAAAAGAGAAAAACAAATTCCACATTACCATAGAAACAAGTCCGTACTCATTCAGACATGGTATCCAGGTTGATTTATTACATATCCACATTCTCTACAGAATTCTATTTCAAAAATACTTGCCAAGGCTATGCAGCTTGTAAAGGCGATTAGATTAAATTCTGTTATTAGGGACACATTACTCCACTCCTACTCACTGCAAACTTCTGCCTTGACTGACTGCAATTTTCACTGGGTAGGTAATAAAAAAATATTGGAAGAAAAAATAAAACCTTTACATTTTGTAAACTCCACTTGGATTCACTCTTTCTGACATAAACAGATGCCACTCTTTTTTCAACTGGAACTGTGTGTTGTGGTGTTTGTCCTTTTGAAAGCGTGTATTTTAAGAGCAGATATGGGGCCTTATTCCGCTGAGAAGCCTCAGCTCCCATGCAATTTCATTACACTTAGAAGTCAATGGAAATTGAGAATACTTAGGGCCTAATGGTATTTAGGTGACTAAATAGCTTTAAAAATCTGGCCCTTAATACCTTGCAAGAGACATTCAGCACCTTGCAGGATCAGGCCCCATGCTATCCAAAGCCTACTCCCATATGTCTTCGAAAACCAACTCAAATGTCAGTTATACATTCCTAACAGGGGTGGGCTCAAGACACAGAATTAAGACAGGCTTTGGATTTCTACCAAGTAATAAGTGTCCTCAACTTCCATTGAGCTACACTCATTTAAATTAATTAAAACCCAGGACCCAAATATTGAGATGTATAAATTGGTTTGGGTTGGGTCTCTGACAAGGCAGCCTACAGCTTAAGAAGAGTACTACCTCTTGGTCAGTCCTCCCTGTCACCTGGCATGGGTCTTTAAGAGTTTGGGGTGGCAAAGCCTGAAAGAATATGGGGAGAGAGGAAAGAGGTCCCAGGAAAAAGTAATATTTAAAAGGGATCCTGTTACAGTATCTTTCAGGGCCTGGAGCCTTGCAGAGGGGGTGGGGGCAAGGCTCCACTCTCACCCAGTCAATTAGGTATGAGCTGGGAGAAGGAACCAACTGAATTGGGCTCATAGGTCTTCTGCTTGGGGGATAAAAATAGCAGTGTGGATGTTCCCACTTGGACTGGAGCCTGGGCTCTGAAACTCAGTGAGCTGGGATCTGAAAGCCCAGGCTCTAGCCCCAGTGGGAATGTCCACACTGCTATTTTTAGCCCCATAGCGTGAGCTCTGCAAGCCTGAATTAGTTGACCTGGGCTCTGAGCAGGAGTACAAGTATGGTGGTAGCCTCCAGCACCCCGTACCTGCAAGAGATTTCTAGCCTGTATGGGGTGCCAGAAAAACCTGGCGCTGCCAGATGGCCCCACACCGGCAGATCTTCCCTCTGCCCCCACAGCTGCATAGCCCTTCCAGAGGACATGGGGCAGGGGGCTATGCTCTGTTCCTTTCTCCGCTGCCACAGTGCTGAAAGGAGCAGAACTTGGCTAGGGCATTTGATGGGAAGGAAGTGGCTTCCCCAGAAGCATCTGTGAATAAGCACATGAACGGCAGGAGGGAGGGTCTGCACCCATTCCCACAGGGGAGATGTGAGTCACGCTGGCTCAAGTGTAATCTCTCTGAGGCCAGATTCAGTGCCCAAGGAAGCCAATTCACTGCCTGCTCTTAACAAGGAAATTCAGGCAGAGCTGAGCGTTACTGTGGCTGAAACTGAGACACAGCAGAGGCATGCTGTGTATCACCTTCCATCCAAGAGTGGGGAAAATGAGGCAGTTAATGAGTACTGCCAAATGTATGACACCTGTCCGACTGCTTAAGGTAGGAGTAAAGCAGATGCTTGGGAGAATGCTGAGAGTGCCGGTAAGCCTTTCAGTTGAAAGATGTTGCATGCGGAGAGACTGGGAGAGAGAGAGAGAAAGGCCAATGGGACAGCTCACCCGGGAGCCATGATTTAAAATGTCAGAGATGCATATAGTCAGTGAAGAAACATGCTGACTGCATGACTCTGAGATTTCAAATTTTGAGTCAGAAATGTGGCTTCTCACAGTTTTTCTGTGTTGGCGGAACATACAGAATGTAAGTTCCATGCCATTCCACCATCTGTGGGTCTGCAAAACACTCCAGTGTCAAAAAATTGTTATGCTAATTATATATAGGAATAAATCACCAACAAATTAAATACCTTAAATATTAGAATAATAATTAATCAAATTACTAGACATCATCCCGATAATTTATGGGTACACACTAGGGACCCTATCCACTGCTGCAGATCCTGGCAGAGGCTCCCAACAGCAGAGAATCTAACTGGGGAGAGGGCAGCTGTAAGCATTCTGCTGCAGGGGTGGGAGGGATGGAGCAGGGGAGCAGTGCCTCAGTAGCTAGCAGTGCTTACCAGAGAAGGAGAATGACCAGCCTGACTAGGAAATGTTCACTGAATCCTATTCATTCTTAACAGCACAATATATATGCTAACAAACTTAAACAAAGGCACAAACATAAGGGAGACACTGATAGTGTGTTAGGGGAAAGTGGGGTGATTGTCCTTCCTATCCTTCTTTCATTTAAGAAGTTTTCAATTTGGGGTGCTGCTGGATCCTCAATAACACCTGGAAGTACATGTGGCACCAAGGGCCCAAAGCATCATTTTACAACTGCATCTGTTAAACAGACGCAGTTGTAAAATTTTAGACAGGTGAGGGGGGTGTCTGAGGGGTGGGGCGGAGTCACATGGAGGGTCATGGCGGGGGAGCACATGCCCCCCCGTGTGTCCCTCCCATGAGTGCAGTACCGGCAAGAAATGATTTAGCATAGGTAAGTCTTCACAGAATTGGGGCCATGGAGAGGATTATAAAGCCATTAAACTGGTTCTGCCCACCTCAAGATAACTGTACAACTGTAGTTACTTCATCTGAAAGGTGATCTGTAAAAACGATTAAGGAATAGTAATTTTAGGATATTTTTAGACTGCCCTAAATTCGGTGGAGTCTGCTTCTTAAACTGCCTTTTCGTTGTTGTTGCTGGTGGCAAGTGGCAACCAGTCACATCATCCATAAAGGGGGCAAGTCACAGGTCGGTGGGGGAGGCAGGAATTCTCTGGAGGGTTCAGAGGAGCTGGAGACTGTCAGCAAGGACTGGTGTGGGGAGTTCCGGAGGGCGAGAGGGGGTGACTGGAGAGCCTCAAGTCTCAGCGATGAGAAGGGAGATGGAGCGTGTCTCTGGACTCCGAATAGATTTAACTAATGACAGGGCAACCCCCAGAAAAATAGCAGGGAGGAGGAGGAGGGGAAATAAATTCCTTGGTGTGGAAGTGCCTGAACATTGAAGCCACAACGCAGGGGACAGACAGTGTTTGGGGCGGAGGGAAGATTTTTCTGCCTTCCCGCTTTGCCAATAAATCAATGGGTGGCGCGGGGGAGGAAAAAAATCAAAGCAGGTTGCAGGCTCCTTCTCTCCCCCAGCCTCCCGTTGCAATCTCCCGGGGCGCCAGGAGGAGGAGACAGAGGGAAGGCGCTGGGGAAGCGGAGCGGCTGCCGCGGCTCCGGTCGAGATGAAGGGAAGTGGCGAGGCTCGAAGGCAGAGGCAGCGGGGCTGAGCGGGGAGCTGCGGGATTGTCCTAGCGCCTCTGCCGCTCCGCCAGACCCCGTGGCCCGCGCCCCGGCGGGACTGACTCCGGCGCACACCGGCTCCATGGCTGCCGCCGCCCGGGCTCCGCTGCGGCTGCCCTGGGCAGCGCTTTTGCTCCTCGCTGCCGCGCTGCTGCACTCCGGCTCCCCCGCGGCCCCAGGTACGGTCTCCCTCCCCGGCTCCCGGCGCGGTGCGGTTGATCGGGGGCAGGGAGTGTGCCGCTGCCTTGCGCGTCTCCCCCGCCCCAGGCAGCCCTGTGGGCAGGCAGGGCGAAGAGGAGGCGCTGGGCTGCACGGAGCACAGGTGCATGACTGAAGCGGATTGCACCGGTGAAATGAACACAGCCGGGGCCCCCGCCACTACCCGGGGGGAGGGAGATCAGGCGCTGTCCCGATTAGTGGGGATGGAGCAGGTCGGAGGGGTGGGAGGCGGAGACCCACGCGGCAAAACCCCTCACTCCAAAAGCAAAATAATGTCATCCAACCCACTTTAAATCCGGGGTGGGGGGCAACCCTGCAGCTCAGCTGTGCCTTGGAAACCGGGAAAATGTACTCCCCGCTCAGGTCCTTGGGAGGTCAGCTCTTCATCCTCCTCGCCGTGCCAGTGGGAACTCCGCGTACTTTCCGTGACCAACATTTGGCGTGGTGTGTAAACGGCTGATTGCCTCCCCTCCCGACGTTCTCACTCTCCAAAGCCCGTGTGTGTTTTAGCGGTGGCTTCGGTTTGCAGGAGGGGAAGTCGTGGCAGCAGTATGCGTCCGTGCTAGTTGTTTCCAGCTAAGTGGAGGCAGTTTTGCAGGCAGTCTCGCCCGGGGGCACATATTTGACAACGATATTTAGTGTGTTGATTGTGCCCTGGTATAATTAAAATGACAAGGTATTAGAAAAAAGTCAGAAAGCCCTACTTACTTGGGGATTTATTTTTTCCGGGATCTCCCTGTTAACTGCAAGATCAAGTAGTTGGTTGTGGTTTTTTAAAACAATGCATCTTGGAAGTGAGCAAAGAATGTCACAAGTTAACTTTTACAAAGGCCTTAAATCATGTGTGCGACATTATAAATGTGGCAAGGATATGAACCTTTCTAATGTATTTCAGTCTCCTACTGCTCAGAAGCAACTTTGATCTGTTTGTTTGTTTGTTTGATTCTGTGAAAGGACATTTGTTTTGACTGCAGAAGCACCCTGTCTTTATGACTAAAACACCTGTAGCCCTCTGTTATTTTCTTCCTTCCACTGTCCTCTCTATGTTCCTCTGGAATCGCATTTGTTTGCTGTGGCGGAGTGAGCTCTGTCACATTTCCCAGTGCTACCCACCCCTCTTCCCAGTCTCCTTACACACTATAAATCACTCCAGATCGGTGGAATGTTTTAGCTGGATCGTTCTTTGGAGCCTCAAACCATGGCTTATCTCCACCACATTAACACAGAATTTACAGTTGAAACGATGGCCAGATCAGAGAGGGCCAAACTAGTACAAATATATCTGGGGAAATAAATCAAATTATCTGAAAAATGTTTTATCTCCATGTCCCATAGAAGCTGTCATGGGACTGATGATTTGTTTAATCTGTTCCCTGGAAAACAGTTACTATCTCCAGCAGCAGAACCCCTCATTAGGTTGTGAAGATAACTGTGATGGAGCTGCATTCTGCTGGTGGCAGAGACCGCCAAGGCAATTAAGTGCTCTGGCTGAAAGGACATTCATAATCAAAATTAACACCCTACGTTAGAAGAACTCTTTCCCTCCTATTGCACTTAATATCGATGCCTGGTAGTTTTTATTACTGTAGTTATTGGATGCTAACTTATCCATCATACTCTGCAGTGATTTTAAGAGTACTCTTACCTGTCCCAAAGGGAGTTGACTTTTGGCACAGCCTATTCTTGAACACAGGGCCTCATTTTTCTCTCACTTTCATCAGTGTAAAGAGATGAAAGCTCAGCTGAAGTCGGTGTGGTCTGGCTGAGCTGTGCTTGGGACAGGACTGGAAGACTGGGGTGGGAAAGGTGGCTTGGTGCCATGTTTGCAGCTCCTCGGTCCAGGGAGAGCTGGGGGTGGGTTTAGCCTACTTTACAGCAGTTTCAGAACTGCTCTAAGTTGTGTGCAGCTGCCTATGGCGCCCATGGACTCTTCTGAGCCTGAGATCACTGAAGCAAAGCAATGCTTGTGCTGTGCTCCAGTTCCTCGGCCCCACAGGGACCTTTTCCCCAGCCCCTGTCTCCGCTCCATGCCACCCAGAGATTCTCCCTATTCAGGAGAAATCCTCAGTAGGCCAGCCATTCTTTGGCACCTCCAGAACAGGGCCCAGGAGTCTGACCCTGTAGTCGCAAAAAGAAAAGGAGTACTTGTGGCACCTTAGAGACTAACCAATTTATTTGAGCATGAGCTTTCGTGAGCTACAGCTCACTTCATTGGATGCATACCGTGGAAACTGCAGCAGACTTTATATATACACTGAGAATATGAAACAATACCTCCTCCCACCCCACTGTCCTGCTGGTAATAGCTTATCTAAAGTGATCATCAGGTGGGCCATTTCCAGCACAAATCCAGGTTTTCTCACCCTCCACCCCCCCCCCCCCCACAAATTCACTCTCCTGCTGGTGATAGCCCATCCAAAGTGACAACTCTTTCACAATGTGCATGAAGAAAAGGAGGACTTGTGGCACCTTAGAGACTAACCAATTTATTAGAGCATAAGCTTTCGTGAGCTACAGCTCATCAAGTTGGGCTATTTCCTGCACAAATCCAGGTTTTCTCACATCCCTCCCACCCCCATACACACACACACTCACTCTCCTCAAATAAATTGGTTAGTCTCTAAGGTGCCACAAGTACTCCTTTTCTTTTTGCGAATACAGACTAACACGGCTGTTACTCTGACCCTGTAGTGTAATCATGCTCTAATTTGCGGGTAAGTAAAAATCAGGCACCTGCAGCCTGCTCCTGCAGTCTCTACTCAGTCAGGAGTATTTGCCCGAATAGGGACGGCACGGTTGGGCCTCTGTTTGGTAAATTCGAATTATTTTCATTTGGTTGTGATCCTCTTTCACAAATATTGTACAGAATGAAAGTGCTGTGATTCTCTGAACACTGCATGGGAAACCATCGTGCTTTTCTTTTTCTTAAATGTCAGGATCCACTTACGTCTTGCACTTCAGCTTGTCCCCATTGCCCTGGATCGGTCATTACTTTGTTCCCCTTTTGCACCTGTGTCTGCCAATGGACTTTGTTTCTAATTAGACAGGTCATGGCCAGTGCACAGACCATGACCTCATTTAATATTTGTTTCATATGTGACTTCTCATAATGGCACACCTGACACTTAAATCTACTTCCTAGATCTCAATAGCACATTAGGTGTGTTAGTTATTAATTTCTCCCCTAGGAACAGCTTAGATATTTGTTATGACTTCATATCAGGAAGCTCACTCACTCCTGCACTCCTCTCACCAGCACTGCATGAGGGAATGAACTGCTGTTCTTTTTCTCTGGTAGCCTTCAGAGGGCACTAACAGCAATACAGCAGCATGACACATCTTGTCAACTTTCGCATTGCACAGTTAGCTGTGGTAGCTACTGTGCTTTCCCTCCCCATGAAGGAACCTACAGAGTTTTTACAATAGTGGAAAGCAGTAGTAATGATGAGTAGCTGCTAGATGGGAGATTTAGGGCTTCCCAATGTAGTCTGAGGTTGGCTTTATTAATTGTGGACTATGATTGCTTTCTTTATTCACAAGGGAGCTCTTTTTTTTAAGCTTCTCTGTCCTAAATAAGCAGTAATTTTTGGAGAGAAGTATTAACTCTGGAGGTGTGAGGAATTCAAACACTGAATATACCAACACAATTTTGAAGATGGGTTAATTTATTTTTCTCTGCTTATTAGAGCCACAAGTTTGATGCTTGCCCCTATGTTCATAATCCAAATTTTGGCTATATCCTAGACACTTCTGCAGTTACTGAAGAGCATTTTGACTTCACTTGCACAGGTTAAGAGATGATGGACTGGTCCTCCACTGGAAGTGAGTTGTAGATGTTAAGCCCCTACCTTATGAAGAATCCAGTTTAATTCTTTTATATTAAATTAATTTTGAAAACTGTAATAATCATGTGTTTGCTGCACAGTAGTTAAATATTCAGTGACACTGGCTCGAAACCCATTTCTCTATCCAGTGCTGACAACCCCAAGTGTCCAAAAATCATGACTCAGGTCCCCAAAATTATGATTGGCTTAGAAATAATAAAATTGTTAAAATAACAAATGTTGGTTTACCTTTTGATTTTGATTTACCTTCTGATTTTTGAGCCTTAGTGTTCATGTTTTCAAGCTGTTCTCTGCAACCAGGTAGTCCATAGATTTACTTTTTAAAAATAATTGAAATCTGGGATTTTCCTGCAATCACTTGACTCCAGGAACCGGGGCTTTAAGAAAAAACATGAAATATAGAGAGATTTGCAATAGAATCACAGGATTGGAAACCCTGTAGATCAGACTAATCCCTCCTACAATATGTTATATTTTGTATTTCACTTCTCATTTCTCTGACCCCAATTCAGCAAGTTACTTAAGCGTGTGAATGGTCCCATTGAAGTCAATGAGACTACTCAGTTTCTTAAAGTTAGCCATATGATCAAGTACCTTGCTGAACTGGGATCTTTATTGCTAGAAAATGTGCAGGAAGTCACAATCTCTGATTTTAGGAGAGCACTCACTAATGCTGGAGAGCACTCACTAATGCTGTTCATCATATACTTGAAGCCATGAAACTCTGTTTGGGACATCATAACTTGATTGCTGTGGGAATAATAATAATGTCAGCTATAGGGGATTATGACATCAAGTGAAGATTAAGTAGCAGAAGCAGATAAGCTCTTCACAAATAAAAATTGTGGCCAATATTTTCAAATTTAAGGGCCTAAATTAGGCCCCAAAATTCATATTTATGCACCTAAGTAGAAGTGGCCTGATTTTCAGTAGCCAAATGAATCAAGGTAAGCTACATGTTCTCGCCAACCTTGGAAATTAGGCCACTGCTATTTATGTGGCTCAACATAGATTTAGATGCCTAAATTTGAAAATGTTGGCCTATATTTTAATGAAAATGGCCCGGATCCTAAATATCTTTGAGGAGTTAGATCAATATCCCCAAGTAACAGTGACTTTCTGGGGAAAAAACCCCCCAAACAAAAATATATGGCACATAAGAATTATTCTATAAATAGATTGCTTTTCTTTAAAAAAATGTCATTTAATTATTACAGAGCCAAGAATTAAACTTTAACCATGTTGTAAGGAAATCAGTCTAACCTTCTCCTGACACTGATCAGTGGGGAAAAAGAGCCCTGAGGAACTTCCATCTAAAACCAAGTATACGTTGGAATGTAGTTTGGAGAAATCTATATTTTAAATCACTCCTTTTCAGCTTGAAACTTGATCATCAAAGCCCAGCTCTTCATAAAACAAGGTTTATTACCCTTTGAGGATTGTGGAGCTTGTTCATATTTTGTCATTCCATACAGCTGTTTTACCATTACTCAATCTTCACATCTTTTGGTCATCCCACAATAATCCTTGTTCCTAAAGTCCTACAGCCCTTTTTGGGTCTTGTGTTCTTCTGGAATTAAATAGGCTGTTTTTCAAAGGTTTCTTGGAGGAGTCAGTGGTTCTTATCCTTGCAACAGCTGATAGATATGTTAAGAGGCCAACTCTGCAAATACTAATTGAGTGTAATGTTCCTGAGAGGAGTCCTGTTGACTTCAGTGAGATTACTCATGGTACTAGGCACTACGCTAGGTTGTAAGTTTTTGCAGGCTCAGGGCCATAGATTTTAAACACAAATAATTCTATTAATTGACACCCAGAAAACCAAAGCAAAGTAGGAGTTTATAGTGTACATATAAATAAGATTGAGAGAGAGTGACAAGGTGGGTGAGATATTTTTTATTGGACC
This sequence comes from Lepidochelys olivacea, assembly GCF_965140295.1. Lineage (NCBI taxonomy): Eukaryota > Metazoa > Chordata > Testudines > Cheloniidae > Lepidochelys > Lepidochelys olivacea. The sequence continues at coordinate 121,354,563 of NC_140413.1, forward strand.
AATTTCTGTTGGTGAACGAGACAAACTTTAGTGCTTACACAGAGCTCTTCTTCAGGTATGGGAAAGGTACAGATAAATAAGAGAAGCATATGCCTTCTCCCAAATGTTAATAATTTACCTAATGCCAGGGTTTAAAGCATGAAACCAACATAGAAATACAGTGATCATGAAGCATATTATATTGGTATGCATGAGATAACCCTTTCCTTTGTTACTGGAAGTTCTCTACTTGGGGCACGGAGAGCCTGATTTGTCATTGCCATATCGCCACTTTCATGGGTATTAATTGACTCCCTATTTCTTTGTTGTGTTGACAAAGGCCTGAACTGGCATATAAACTAAAATAATACTTTAAATATCTAGATGTAGTTCCTACCCCTTGCCCCTGGAAAGGGTTCAGGCACATCAGTGAGGCAGCGGGGAGGAACTTGTAGTCTCGGATACCATTGCAGTATCTGTTGTGTGTGGAAATAGAGAACCTCATTTGCCATGGCTGTTGATGTGGTACACTCATGAGCAATAAAATCACCCTTTCCAGGCCCTCAAGATAGTGTTAGTTACACTGAGACAAAATACCATCCCATTTCCCCTTTCAACAGGTCAGTGATATGTGGGAGGATCCCTGCCCCAACTCTTTTTTTTTCTGAAATGACCCCCAGCTGACCAGTATAAACCAGCCAGGTTCTGACACTCATACTAATTAGTATCTTGCTCCACAAACAGCCCTATTAAAAACTGGCTCTGCCTGAGCAAGTGCACTGTACTCTAAGCCAGTGGTTCTCAAACTGTTTAAAAATACCATAATACTGTTTAAAAATACCATAATAGAGGTTCAAACTAAATATATACCCCAATTCAAAAAACAACCACAACAAAAAAGAGCCGCCATGGCTAAATGGCAGAGTAAAAGAGGCAGTTAGAGACATACCCTTACATAGCGAAAAAGAGCAGAGGGAAACAATCCCATAACTGGGATCCTCCTTCCGTATGATCACATAGAGGATATCTTTCTGAGGGAGGGAACCCTCGTTAATAGGCAGAGAAAGGGAATAGTAATGGTGGATTTGATTTTTAGAAATGGAGATTGCTGGGTTTGTGATGACTGAGAGAACCACATGGTGAACTGCCTGCCGGGTGTGACGGGTGTGTTGTGGATCTCACAAGACATCCAGATAGATTTATGTGCAGTGCTGGGGAGGAGCTGGTGGTAGTGGTATATGAAGGTACCAATGACATAGGAAAAGATAGGAAAGAGGTCCTGGAGGCTAAGTTTAGGTTGTTAGGTAAGAGATTAAAGTCCAGGACCTCCATGATTGCATTCTCTGAAATGCTTCCAGTTCCATGCGCAGGGCCACTTAGACAGGCAGAACTGCAGGGTCCCAATGCATGGATGAGACAGTGGTGTAGGGAGAAGGGTTTTAGATTTATTAGGAACTAGGGAACTTTTGGGGAAAGGGGGAGCCTGTACAGGAAGGATGGGTTCCACCTAAACAGAACCAGACTGCTGGCATGTAAAATTAAAAAAGATTGTAGAGGATTCTTTAAACTAAGGGCTGTGGGAAAGGAGACAGGTACGGAGGATCACATGGTTTAGTTCAGGTGGAGATATCCCTTAGGGATGAATTTATTAAAGAAGGAACTCTACATCCTAGTAAGGAGGGTAAGAAAAAAGTTGGTAAAGTACAGGTAGGAGGACCTAGTGAAGAACGGTCAAATGTAAGAGAGTCCCATTTAAATATTACATGTAAAGGCAAGCAAATGAATATGGACAAAATTGTATACAAGTGCTAGAAGTCTAAAGATCAGCATGGGCCAACTAGAGTGCTGGCATTATGAGGCTATTGCTATAACAGGCATTGCAGAAGCTTGGTGGAATGATGATAATCAATGGGCCACAGTAATACCAGGGTACAAAATATATAGAAATGACAGGAGTAGGTTGTGCTGGGGCGGGGAATTATAAAGGGATCTCACAAAACTGGGTCACTGGGCAAGCAAATGCCAGATGAAATTCAATGTTGATAAGTGCAAAGTAATGCACATTAGAAAACATAATCCCCGCTATACATACAGAATGATGGTGACTAGATTAGCTGTTACCACTCAAGAAAGAGATCTTGGAGTCATTGTGAATATTTCCCTGAAAACATTTGCTCAATGTGCAGCAGCAGTCAAAAAAGTTAACTATGTTAGGAACCATTAGGAAAGGATAGATAGTAAAACAAAAATATCATAATGTCACAATATAAATCCCTGGTACGCCCACATCTTGAATACTGCATGCAGTTTTGGTCACCCATCTCAAAAATACATATTAGAATTTGAAAAGGTACAGAGAAGGGCAACAAAAACGATTGTAGGTATGGAATAGCTTCCACACACGGAGAGATTAAAAAGATTGGGACTGTTCAGTTTAGAAAATAGATGACTAAAGAGGGATGTGATAGAAATCTATACAATCAGGAATTGTGTGGAGAAAGTGAACAGGGAGTATTATTTACCCCTTCTGTGATGCTACACCGCATAGTCTTCATAGAAATATTGTTATGATATGAATATGGCATAACTAAGATGTTTCATGGAAGATGGGTCATGTAAGGTATCATTGGCAAGGTTATGTTTTACTGAATATGATTATTCTATTTGTATACATGTATCATTTCTGTATCTGAAGTTAGGAATATTGACTATATAACAATTACAACTGTGATCCCAACTGAGAAACGCCCGTCAGACAGTATGCAATCAGCCTGGATGTGCCATTAGGAAAGACAATGGGTCTTTGAAGATGCTGATCTCTCATCTTCCTGGAGTTCCTTCCTGTGGACCTTTCAAATAAACCTTGTCTCCATGGTTGCTCTAACATTGCAAGGTCATGTGATAATGTCACCTGGTATGGAGTACCACCTTGGACACTGCCGATATTTTTCCACTGGAAACAAAGGATTCGCAGCTTATGTAAATCCTATTTAAGGCTGGGAAGTGAGTCAATCAGGGCTCTTCTCCATTGCCTCCCCACTCAAGAAGGAAGACTGGTGAAAACACCTGAAGAAACAAACAAACAAACTAAGCTGGGGAAAGGCAGGGGCTGTGTCCGGGTTAAGACAGGGGTCTAGCCTGTGAAGAGAAATAAATGAAACTCTGAGCTGCAGAAACTCTACAACCTGCCTATCCAACATTTAGGGTGAGAAATTACTATTTGTAACCTGTTTCTTTAGTGTATTAAGCTTAGTTTGCGTGTTTTGTTTTATTTGCTCAGAAATCTGCTTTGTTCTGTCTGCTATCCCTTATAATCACTTAAAATTTACTTTTTGTAGTTAATAAACTTATTTTTTTTTCAAAACCCAGTTTGTGCAATTTGTATGGGGGGGGGGAGGGGAGGCAAAAAGCTATGCATATCTCCCTCCACATTGAGGGAGGGGGCGATTTTTATGACTTTGGGCTGTACAGATCTCTGTATACAGCGCAAGACAATATTATTTTGGGTTTACACCCCAAAGGAGGTGTGCATATGAGTGCTGGGTAAATTCCCGAGCTGAATCCTCCCACACAGAGCTGATTTCAGTTTGTGTCTGCAGCTGGGTGAGGCCTTACCTGTGGGTGTGCTAGAGAAGGCTTGAGGGCCTGGCACAGCAGGACAGGGTGAGGAAGCCCAGGATGGTGGAACGGGCGGGCTCAGTGGGACCCCAGTATATCAGACACACCAGACGGGGGGGTGTCCAACCTGTCACACCTTCACTAACAGAAGAACTAGGGGTCACCCAATGACCCCAGCCTGTGGAACTTGTTTCCAAGGGATGTTGTGAATGTCTGAACTATTAACTGGGTTCAAAAAAGAATTGTATGTGTTCATGGAGGGTAGGTCCATCAATGACTATTGGCCAAGATGGTCAGTGACACAGCCCCATGCCCCAGGTGTCCTACACCTCCAACTGGCAGAAGCTGGGTGTGAATGACAGGGAATGGATCACTCAAAATTGCCCTGTTCTGTTCATTGCCCTGTTCTGTTCATTGCCCTGGCAACTGTTAGAAGACTGGACACTGGGCTAGATGGACCACTGGTCTCACTCAGTGTGGTTGTTCTATGTTCCCTTGCATCATATATGGAAGCGATGCCAACTTCAGTTGCATATCTGTGGGTTTTTTACTGGTGAATTCTTTGCAGACAGCACATAAGATTAGGCACTGAGAAGCTGTGGGAATGACAAGCAGAGAGCTCGCAGGACTAACAGAAGGCACTCAGCCCTTTGCAAGATCAGGGCCATTGTCTTTCATGATCAGTGTTAAACTCTTTTTGCTGTGACCCTTCCCATTGAGTTTTTGATCTGCTTCTTCTCACAGTTTCATCATCTGTTTGACATCTCTTCTCTCTAAAGTTACTGCATGAATAAAGCAAGTTCTAACGTCTGTGACAGAAATAACCCCATGTCGGCTTCATTTGACTGAGACTTTAACAGAGTTTTAAATGTGCTTTGTTTTTATTTAATGTACATATTTGACTAGTATCAAAGGCCCACTTGTGGTTAAGGCACTGGACTAGGACTCAGAAGATCTGCTTCAGTCTCTGGCTTTGTTACAAACTTCTGGAGTGACATTGGACAAACTATCTAATCAATCTTTGTGTTTCAGCTCCCCCATTTTTAAAATGGAATGAGTAACATTTCCCTCCCCACTGGGGTGCGGTGAGGATTAATTCAGTGATGTATGTGAGGCAGTAAGGTAGTACAATGACAAGCACCCTAGAAAAGCCTACAACGAATTTATTGAGCTACTTACTGTGGGTTTGACCCAAAGTCCATGGGACTCTTTCCATTTGGCTTCTATCGGTTTTGGATGAGGCCCTGCTTTTGAGGAGGTCAACCGTAATAGTGTATTAAGAACGCCTTTCTCAGTGGCAAAATGAATGTGAGGAATGTTCAAAGATTCCCACCAGAAATATGCAATTATTGTATGTTGATTTAAAACTTGGTGCATTAAACTTTTAAATAGCTTGCATATTGTAACCATAAACAGTAAGCTACTGTCTAATTGTCTAATTCCACTTTATATTTGGCATTTTAACATCCTGATCATTTATCCTGTCATATGAACTTCCTCCACCTTGTTTTCATAAAATGCCCCTAAAAGGCAATTCAGCAAAATAGAATGGGGAAAAAAAATCTCAGTTCCCTTTATGGAATTGGATGTTGCACTTATATTAGTTCCAAACTAGTCAGTGATAGAATTGGGCTTTAAAGGGATGCTACCAAGTCATTTAGGGTCACAATGTAGATATTTGGCTAGATCAGTGGTTCTCAGCCTATTTACTGTTTTGGGTTGCATATCGCAGTTGCCAATTTTCATGTGGTAAATAAGCACCCTGACTTTCACAATAAGCCAAAAATCAAGCTAATCCCATTTCAAAACAAGGCCAAAACAAGCCAATCCCTAAGAATCCCAACACTCTGTGTGACTAGATCCCCCTGGCATGGAGTCTGGGACTGTGGTGGGCCAGCTGTACATCCCTGACTCTCTCCACTACTTGCCCCTGCTTGCTGGGAGCTGATAAAAAGGAAAAAAAGAGAGAAGCAACAAGCTCCAACATGCAAGAAGCTACAAGCCAAACAAGCAACAAGCTACAAAGCAAAAACTTGCCAACAAGCAACTCACAAGCCAATTAAGTCAAAACCAAGCCCAATTTCTGTGTTTTTTTTTCATGGGTTTGGCATGTCTGCTGCATATGCAGCTCTCTTTGTGTTATGTGGGCTGCATCCACACAATATATGTACTACCTGTATGGCTTTCACATGTTGCATGGGCTGCAGCTGTTTGCTGTTGGGGCCACAAGTTGAGAACCCCTGGGCTAGATCCACAAAGGGCACTTAGGTGCTGAGATCCACAAAGGGCACTTGGGTGCTGCATTGCAACACCTAACGTTAGGTGTCCTGCTGCTTGCCAGAATCGACAGCCCTGAGTTAGGTGCCCATCCTCCCTGTACGGTGCTTGGGGAGAGTTAGTGGCCTAAGAATGGAGATCCACACAAGCCAGGGTGCTGGAGCAGGGAGCGGCCTAAGCTAGCCAGTAGGAAACATTGGGCAGAATGGTGTGGCCTGAGCCCCAGCACTCAGAGGGAGTTAAATGCTTCCCTCCACTTTGGATTCACAGCCATGAAGCCTCTCCTAAAGGTAAGTGCCTAAGCCAGGTCAACCCTTTCTCCAGAAAAATAGAGATGATCATGCCCCCTCCCCTTATGCCCTCTAGCCCAGCGGTTAGAGCCCTCTCTGAGGACAGAGGTTTAAATCCCCACTCTGCCTGACATGGAGTAAGGACTTCAAGCCAGGTCTCCTAGCTCCCATATGAATGCCCTAACCACTGGGTTATAGGATATGCTGGAGTATTAGAGCAGGGACTGGAAACTGGATCTCCCTTACACCAGGGTAGGGTTGCCGAATGCCCAGTCGAAAAGGGACCCTGGCAGCTCTGGTCAGCACCGACCGGGCCATTAAAAGTCCAGTTGGTGATGCAGTGGGGCCAAGGCAGGCTCCCTGCCTGCCGTGGCTACACGCAGCTTCTGGAAGCAGCAGCATGTCCCCCCTCTGGCTCCTACAAGTAGGGGCAGCCAGGGGGTTCTTCATGCTTCCCCACCCCCAAGCGCTGGCTTTGCAGCTCCCATTGGCTGGGAACTGCAGCCAATAGGAGCTGCGGGGGCGGTGCACAGAGCTGCTTGGTCGTATCTCCATGTAAGAGCAGGAGAGGGGACATGTTGCTGCATCCGGGAGCTGCCTGAGGTAAGCACTGCCTGGAGCCTGCACCTCTGACCCCCTTCCATGCCTCAACCCCCTCCCCTAGCCCTGATCCCCCTCCCACCCTCAGAACCCCTCGATCCTAGCCCGGAGTACCCTCCTGCACCCCAAGCTTCTCAATATAAAAATCCTACATATGCTAGAGCCTGCACCCCCCACCGGAGCCCGCACTCCCCCCAACCCCAACCCCCTGCCTCAGCCCTGGTCCCCCTCCCATCCTCAAAACCCCCCAGCCCAGAGCACCCTCCTACCCCCCAAACCCCTCATTCCTGGCCCTACACCAGAGCCCTCACCCCCAGCCGGAGCCCTCACAATCAGTGCACCCCAGCCAGAACTCCCCATTTCAGGCCCCACCCCAGAGCCTGCACCCCCCATCCAGAGCTCTCAGCCACTCCCACACCCAACCCCCTGAGCCAGTGCATTGAAAATGAGCAAGTGAGTGAGGGTGGGGAGAGTGAGCGGGGGGGTGGAGTGAGTGGAGGGCGGGGCCTTGGGGAAGGGGCGGGGCAGGGTACGGGGCAAGGGTGTTCAGTTTTGTGTGAGTAGAGAGTTGGCAACCCTACACCAGGGGATCGTCCTAGCCACTGGTCATTGAGGGACACTTCCTCCTCCAGCAGCTGTGTTTTGTGCAGAGCCTGTTCTCATAGGTAGCCTCTGAAAATGCTGGATTGGGATAGATGAGGGAATGCCTAGTTTGTGAATTCTATCATAGAGTCGTAGGACTGAAAGAGACCTTGAGAAGTCCTCTAGTCCAGTCCCCTGCACTGATGGCAGGACTAAGTATTATCTAGACCATCCCTGACATGTGTTTGTCTAACCTGCTCTTAAAAATCTCCTATGATGGAGATTCCACAACCTCTTTAGGCAATTTATTCCAGTGCTTAACCCCCCTGACCATTAGGAAGATTTTCTTAATGTCCAACTTAAACCACCTTTGCTGCAATATAAGCCCGTTGCTTCTTGTCTTGTCCTCCAAGGTTAACGAGAACAATTTTTCTCCCTCCTCATTGTAACAAACTTTTATGTACTTGAAAATTGTTATCACATCCCCTCTCAGTCTTCTCTGCTCCAGACTAAACAAACCCAATTTTTATCGGAACTCAGTCAAGAGTTTGGCACCGAGCAACTCGACAGTGTGAGGACTTAGGTGTCTGCGTGCGTGCCCGCTAGCAGAAATTTAGGTGTCTTGGGGACTTTGCTGGTGAAAATTTCAGTGCCTAGGGAATTTAAGCATCTATAGGGTTAGGCTGTAGTTGAGTGAGGTTTTGAGGATCTAAGCTATAGACTTTGGCACTTAAAGTGGCAGTTAGGCATCTAAGTCCCCTTGTGTCTTTAAAAAAAGTGAGTTTTACTTAACCTAATAATTTTAACTTCTACTTTTTCTTTTTTTCAAATATAACTAAGTTCACTAAGCTGTTTGTCATAACCCACTGTTTTCTCATATTTGAAACTTTCCAAAACAAAGTTATGTGGTTGAAAGTTCACACAACATAATAAGGCCTTCTCTCTTTGTGACATCATAATACACATTTGTTCCTGTTTGATGCAAAGCTGTCGGCTCACTTGCATTGGAGGAGAAGAATGGTCTTGGAGTTTATGTACTAAGATGCACCTCAGGAAATGTGAGGTCATATCCTGACTCTTCCTTTGACTACACCTAGGACAAATCACTAAGGTCATGATTTGGTAAACCCTGAAATCAGTGGGGACTACTCATGGTAGCAAACTTAAGCATATATGCAGCCTCAACAGATCAAGCCTGCAAACTTCTGTGCCTTAATTTCTCTACCTGTCATTATTAGGAATAGTAAATTTTCCCTGCCATGCTGAGGTGTTGTGAGGAAAAATTAATGGTAGTGAGAAGTGATGATAGAGATCATAGTAACATAGATAGATCTGGACGGTGTCAATATATAAGTAACTCACCCCTCCCACTTTCCATTCACTCCAATCAGGTGTGAATTTCAAAGCCTAATTCGGACCATTTAAGTGTAACATCATTAAGCACAAGTCATTTATGTATACTATTTATTTAACTTATTTATTTTATTATTGATATAAATGATGATGATTATTTATTTATTTACTTATTTATTTATTACATTGCAGTAGCCCAAAGGGGCATCAGCAAGTTTATAGCCCCATCATGCTGGGTGCTGTACATACATATAAAAAAAAAATCACTCCCTCCGCCCCCTTTAGGTAACAATTTAGTGCTTTGCATTTAAAGACCTGAAGACTACACAGCTAAAATAACAGAAAGTTAGGAAATGTAAAATTTATGGTTCAACCAGCAATATTAATATGGCTGCATTGCACATATGTAGGATTTTTATATTCTGTTTTTTCTGGTTAAATATGTAGCTTAATAGATCACTGCTTATGTTGTAAAATGTTCAGCATAAAATATATAGGATATGCTGTTGTCAGAACCTTAACTTTTGCGTTTCCTGACACTGTGATTTCTTTTTAAACTATGCAACCTTACTGCTGAATTAGCTGAGGCCCTGATTCTGCAAAGACTAAAGCATGTGCTTATCTTGAAGTCAGAGGGACCATTCACAATGCATAAAGTATGTAAGTCTTTGCAGCATTGGGGTCATAGGTTTGTTGGTTTTAGATTTAATCTGATCCATTCAAGTAATTTGAAACGATAGTAATTCATCTCTCCTGCCACTAGATGTCTCAAATAATACATCATCCTATGGCACTGTCAAACCAGCTGCTCTCACAGGAGTCGCTACCCAAATATTAAACATCAAAAAAGTGGCATGGCCCAACAAGTGCTACTCCTTGAGTTCCACATGCCTCCGTAGATATAATAGCACCCGGGCACCACAGCGGCTGATTAACCAGATAAAAGGAGTACACATAACAAAAGTAAAATGATCAGGGATTGTCTAGGTTTACTTAATTCTGCTCCAGGTGAGGGGATGGATTAGATCAGAGGTTTTCAAACTGTGGTCTGCAAACTCCATTCAGGTGGTCCTCAGATAGTTCCCTCTAAGGTGCGCGCCTGAGCGGCTTCATGAGAGAACGATGGGCCACCCACCTAATTAGTGGAACCATGCAGGCGAGGCTCCACTAATTAGGTGCCTGGACCCTGGAGAAGACGCACATATAAAGTGAGGTGGTGGCCTCGGGGAGAATAGGGGGTAAGTGAGAGGAGGCAGTGGGGTGAGAAGAGGGGGTGGGGGGAATTTGGGATGTGCAGGGCTGTGGCGGCCAGAGAAGGAGGTTGAGTTTCACCAACTCCAGGGTTGCGGCTGCCGAGGAGAGAGGGCCCTCCTTCCCAGCCCCAGCTCGGGGGCTGCCTCGGTGGGTGTCATAAATATAAAGGGAAGGGTAAACCCCTTTGAAATCCCTCCTGGCCAGGGGAAAGCTCCTCTCACCTGTAAAGGGTTAAGAAGCTAAAGGTAACCTCGCTGGCACCTGACCAAAATGACCAATGAGGAGACAAGATACTTTCAAAAGCTGGGAGGAGGGAGAGAAACAAAGGGTCTCTGTCTGTCTTTATGCTGCTTTGCTGGGGACAGAACAGGAATGGAGTCTTAGAACTTTTAGTAAGTAATCTAGCTAGGTATGCGTTAGATTATGATTTCTTTAAATGGCTGAGAAAAGAATTGTGCTGAATAGAATGACTATTTCTGTCTGTTTTTTTTTTTTTTTGTAACTTAAGGTTTTGCCTAGAGGGGTTCTCTATGTTTTGAATCTAATTACCCTGTAAGGTATCTACCATCCTGATTTTACAGAGGTGATTTCTTTACTTCTATTTCTATTAAAAGTCTTCTTGTAAGAAAACAGAATGCTTTTTCATTGTTCTCAGATTCAAGGGTTTGGGTCTGTAGTCACCTATGCAAATTGGTGAGGTTTTTTTATCCAACATTTCCCAGGAAAGGGGGGGTGCAAGTGTTGGGAGGATTGTTCATTGTTCTTAAGATCCAAGGGTCTGGGTCTGTAGTCACCTAGGCAAATTGGTGAGGCTTTTTACCAAACCTTGTCCAGGAAGTGGGGTGCAAGGTTTTGGGAAGTATTTTGGGGAGAAAGAAGTTTCCAAACAGCTCTTCCCCAGTAACCAGTATTTGTTTGGTGGTGGTAGCAGCCAATCCAAGGACAACGGGTGGAATATTTTGTACCTTGGGGAAGTTTTGACCTAAGCTGGTAAAGATAAGCTTAGGAGGTTTTTCATGCAGGTCCCCACATCTGTACCCTAGAGTTCAGAGTGGGGGAGGAACCTTGACAGTGGGGAAGAGAGGGAGAGACCCCCCCTCCTTCCCAGCCTCAGCTCTGTGGCTGCTGCGGTGGGGGAGAGACCCCCACTCCTTCCTAGCTCCACCTTGGGGACAGCCGCGGCAGGGGAGAGTGGGCACATTCATCGCATTAGAAAGCTAAGACTATTGATATTAAAATATGAGTTGTGTGCTTTTACTTGTAGAACAAAAAAAGTAAATTATTATAAAAAAAATTTATATAGCGCTTTTATCCAAAGTGCTTTACAACAGTTACCTAACGGCACAAACAACATTTGGAAAGATCATTAAGTGGTCCGCTGAGACCCTCGGCAATTTTCAAGTGGTCTGTGGGGAAAAAAAGTTTGCCAACCACTGGATTGGATGATGTCTTGAGGTCCCTTCCAGCCCTGAATTTCTGTGATTTCTCTGAACCGTGCATTATTTTACTTGTGTTTTGAAACACATTTTATGAGCAGATCTGGGAACCCATAATTGATGGGAATCTAAGACAGACTCTAATATGGACAGAAATGGATTTCAGATCACTTATTTTAAAAAGTTCAGTGAAAAGGGATGTTTAGTTATTTAAACATTTTCCGGGAGAGCTGGAACACTAAACATGCCAGCACTGAACCAGAAAGAGCATAAATGGGGATGATGATGGTGGTGGGGAAATCCAGTTTTTAACATTCGTTTGTTTCCAGTAATCTAACCATTTGTAGCAGTCTAAACTAGCCATGTGAGTGGATAGGAGCAAAATCTGTGTAGGTGTGTGAGATGAATGGAAGGGGGAATAGCTGCTTCATCCTTTCCATTCCCAACCTTGTGGTGGTAGGTGATCCAGATCGATAGGAGGCAGACCCAGGTTGGGGCCGTGTGAAGAAAGGGAAACTCAGCAAATGAAGCAAATCCAGGACTCAGTAGTAACCTGCTTGGTTTCACCCTCCATGGCATGGATCCATCCATCTGCCTCAAAAGAGGTTCTGGGCATAGCTGTTGAAGGAAACATGCTGCCCAGTCGCCAGAGGGGCAGGACAGGCAGCAGTGCAGAAGCAAGAGCCTTTGCATGGATGCCCACTGCCTCTGTTAGGTCTGTATTGATCTTAGAGCATCCTTCTTTTCAGAGGGTGGAACCCAGGGCTTCTTCCACAGAGTACAGAACTCCAACCCTTCTGGAATGACAACTCCAGGGAAACTCCATAAGATGAAACTTTTGGGGGGTGGAAACTGAGCAGTGCTAACCATCTCAGAGGAGAATGGGGCTCTCTGTTTTTATTCTGCAATGTCCATTTACGCTTCAACACATCAAAAACAGTTGAATTATTTTTGTTTAAAGAAAAAGTGTGACAGCTTTAGAAAAGCCATCTCAGTTTTGAGATTTCACAGGACTTCCTGATGTATTGTCAGTTGCTTTGCAATAGGATGAATTGAGATTAACTTGGATCCTGCTTGTCCCCTTCTGTGGAAAATCCTGTGGCAAATGAGCAGACCCTAGAGCTGAGCTTGCAATGGTGCCAAAAGGATCAATGCAACTTTGGGGCTAGCTCTTCTCCCTCCGTGGGGTTTACCCCCCGGTGTGTTTATTGAGAGCAATCATATCCCTTCTCAGCCTTCTTTTGATAGGCTAAACAAGACAAGTTCCTTTAGTGTCCTCTTAGAATATTGGCTCTCTACTAACCTGAGCTGGATTTGAACTGGTGACCTAAAGGTCTGTTTAAATTGTGAACTCCTTGGGTCAGGAACTGTCATTTATTGTGTTTATACAATGGCTAGCACAATGTTGTCCTCAGTCTTAAGTGGGGCCTATAGGAGTTATTTAATACAAATAATCAGAGAATCGTAGGACTGGAAGGGACCTCATGAGGTCATCTAGTCCAGTCCCCTGCACTCATGGCAGGACTATGTATTATCTAGACCAGGGCTGGGCAAACTTTTTTGCCCGAGGGTGACAACGGGGTGCAAAACTGTATGGAGGGCCTGGTAGGGAAGGCTGTGCCTCCCCAAACAGCCTGGCCCCCACCCCCTATTCCACCCCCTCCGACTTCCCGCCCCCCTCAGAACCCCCTCATCCAACACCCCCCACTCCTTGTCCCCTGACTGCCCCTCCCAGGACCCCCGACCTCTATCTAACCCCCACCCTGCTTCCCGTCCCTTGACTGCCCCCCCCAAACCTCTGCCCTATCCAACTGCCCCCTGTTCCCCGTCCCCTGACCGCCTCCTCCTGGGACCCCCCACCCCTAACCACCCCCCTGGGACACCACCCCCTATCCAACCATTCCCTGCTCCCTGACTGCTCCCCAGGCCCTCCGCCCCTTATCCAACCCCACGGCCCTGGCCCCCTTACCATGCCACTCAGAGCAGCATGTCTGGGAGCCGCACCGGAGCCAGACATGCTGCTGCTCTGCCCTGCATGAGCGTGCAGCCCTGCTGTCCAGAGCGCTGCCCACGTGGCTGTGGGGGAGGGGGGACAGCAGGGGAGAGGCTGGGGGCTAGCCTCCCGGGCCAGGAGCTCAGGGGCTGGGTAGGACGGTCCCGCAGGCCATAGTTTGCCCACCTCTGATCTAGACCATGCCTGACAGGTGTTTGTCCAACCTGCTCTTAAAAAATCTCCAATAATATAAATCCATATATTCCATTACTAGTCCCCTGAGCCATTAGTTCCCCAGAAAGAGAGCTTTAGTTTTCATTTCTTGTTTTGAGGTTGGCTTTTTCTGTTTGCAACTCCTGGCATTTTATCCTGTGCTCCCTTTGTGCCTATGACTGATCCAATCCTGGTCAGAATGCTTGGTCAGCAATTCTACCGCTCCTTTGTACTTGGAAAATTAACCAAAAATGCCCTTTCCTTTCTGTATGCCAGAAAACTTGTGAACCCTCAGCTGGATAATTGGTTGAGATTTCCTTTCTGTTTGGTGGCAGAACAAGAATAGATATCAATTGTAAGATATACTGGGGCTTGTTTCCCTTTCCAATTTTTTCCTTTCTTGCCCCTTTTCATTTGAAGTCATCTGTCCCAATGTCACACGTAGCTTGTTCCATCTTAGGTATTTTGCAAGCTTCTTAGATCTTTATTTATCCATAAAGATCCATAAACGTCTGTGGTGATCTGTAAGAAAAGAATAATAATTTGTATCAGTGCGCCCTAAAAGCAAACATTAAGTCTATATTCTGCCATACTCACTCATGCTGATTAGCACCTCACTCTAGGAGCATGTCCACTGAAACTAGTGGCTCTATTTACAGAGTCAGGAACTACATAGCATGAAAAAGGATGGCAGAATCTGGCCCAAATAACTGTTTTATCCAGTTAATTGCACACAGGTTGTCTGGGAAATCCTCAGATGAGTTAAGCAGCTTTATTATTGACCTGACCTGAATAATTTAGAGTTTTTTCTCTACAGGATGATGGCTGCTGATATCAGTTACTAAGTGAAACCCTTCACTGTTCAGAGTGGGCCCGATTCTCCATTGCTGTGGGCCTTGTGTAGCAAAGGAAGTGCACAATGCTGCCATTGTGATTTAGTATCCACTTTGTAACAATGTAAATGACTGGCCGTGCCGTCATTCACGCAAATGTAGGGCAATAAATGCAGGGCAGTAGAAAATCAGGCTGAGTGAGTGGTCATTTCAAAATGCACCCGGCTGTATGTCCAAATAACTGCAATCTAAAGACCAGCACTTCTTAACTGCACAGTGAGCGTGAAGGAATGTGAATGCTGCAGCCTGTGAGGGAGGCACAGAGGTCCTATCTGAACTATGGCATTGAAGGATGGTAGGCAAAACGGACCATGTAAAGGCAATCATGGAACATAGAGCAGCCTGTGTGTTTGGAAAGTGCTTAGCACATTGGGGCACTAACCCAAACTCTGTAATTATACATATACAAACAAAATCACACTAATAGGCAATGTCTGTTCTGCCTCCCTGATCAGTGTGGACAGTAATTGGTTTTCTGAGGATCATGGTAGGCAAATCATACTGTAGATTACTTCATTAGATACAGTGGTCACTATTAGAAAGTCATAATTTGCCATTATTTAGCACGGAGGCACACTGCAGTATTTTCCTGTTCCTAAAATAGAAAAGAACTGATATCTGTTGGCAAATGTTAACTTATTAATGGTTAGCGTCAAAGATGGTGGAAAGGTAGTATCAGTGACCAGGATGTGGGTGGTCTGGCCTGGTGGTTAGCATAGGTATCTGAGCTGAAAGTCAGAGCCAGGGTCAGACAGGAAATGGGAACTGAAGCCGAGGGTCAGCACTCTGTCAGAAGTCAATGAGCCATAGCCTAGGTTTGGAGCAGTCCGAGACCAAGGTGAAAGGGTTCAGGGTCCAGAATGAAGCTGAGGCCAGGAACAGGGCAGGGTTGAAGTCAGGAACCGGGAATGAGGCTGGGAGTTTGGTAGCGGATGACACGGTCTGTAGCAGAAGCAAGCCAGGGTCCACCTTGTTGCACAGGCAACTTCCTGTGCCTCTTTCTGGCTCAAATACTGTACTCAGCCCAGTCAGGTCCCTGAGGGTAGTACATTTAGTGGAGTGTAAGGCCTTAGGGCTCCTAATTCTCCAGTCACTAGTAGAGTCATTGGGTGGAACTGTGGATGTGGCAGTGGCCCATGGGCCTTTGTTCAGGACCTACAGATCTCACAGTTCCAGCCTTGGATTCAAAGATAATGGGCCAGATTTTTATTAGGCTCCCACTCTGACCATGTAAAGGAGCCTTAAAATGGATGTAAGTGAAATTTCCTTCCACAGTTCCTTAACACACACATGGAATCATGTTTTCTTCACATTAGTCATAAAAACAAATTTGTGTTACAACATGTATGCCCCTAGCCACAACAGGCAAGTGTCCTAGCACATAATTCACTTGTGGTGTGGACAGGACCTTCAGTGCAGCACATGAGATACTCTCAACATTTCAGCTAAAGCTTGCATCCTCATTCCTTCCTGTGATTTATCCTTTTGATCTTCACAAAGGTCTTGTTCATACTGAGGTTTTTTAAAAAATCACGCCCCCCTTGTACAACTTGCTGGTCAGTGTGTGTTATGTCTCCACAACCCCTTGTCCAATCCACAGAGGATGAGAGTTTGTTACAGAGCTTGGATTATTAGTTCACAGTGTATTAGTCTAGAACTTCAGGTCTAGAGGTCCCTGGATCAATTCCCTGGTATATCAGCCCAGATGATGGCTATGCATTACTGATCTCTGGATCAATACTCCAGTGCGTTAGCCCAGATGACAGCTTAGCATTAGTGTTAGTACAGCTCTTTAAATTACAATAATCTTAGATGTTACTTGTACAAATAATAAGCATAAATGCACAGAAAGAGGTGTGATTTTTTTAAGTTGACAGTGACCTTTTATATCGATGCTTTTTTTGTCTCTGTTTTCACTAACAAGGTCAGCTCCCAGACTGCTGCTCTGGGCATCACAAAATGGGGAAGAGATGGCCAGCCCTCTGTGGAGATAGAGGTGGTTAGGGACTATTTAGAAAAGCTGGACGTGCACAAGTCCATGGGGCCGGACAAGTTGCATCCGAGAATGCTGAAGGAATTGGCGGCTGTGATTGCAGAGCCATTGGCCATTATCTTTGAAAACTCGTGGCGAACCGGGGAAGTCCCGGATGACTGGAAAAAGGCTAATGTAGTGCCAATCTTTAAAAAAGGGAAGAAGGAGGATCCTGGGAACTACAGGCCAGTCAGCCTCACCTCAGTCCCTGGAAAAATCATGGAGCAGGTCCTCAAAGAATCAATCCTGAAGCACTTACATGAGAGGAAAGTGATCAGGAACAGCCAGCATGGATTCACCAAGGGAAGGTCATGCCTGACTAATCTAATCGCCTTTTATGATGAGATTACTGGTTCTGTGGATGAAGGCAAAGCAGTGGATGAATTGTTTCTTGACTTTAGCAAAGCTTTTGACACGGTCTCCCACAGTATTCTTGTCAGCAAGTTAAGGAAGTATGGGCTGGATGAATGCACTATAAGGTGGATAGAAAGCTGGCTAGATTGTCAGGCTCAACGGGTAGTGATCAATGGCTCCATGTCTAGTTGGCAGCCAGTATCGAATGGAGTGCCCCAAGGGTCGATCCTGGGGCCGGTTTTGTTCAATATCTTCATAAATGATCTGGAGGATGGTGTGGATTGCACTCTCAGCAAATTTGCGGATGATACTAAACTGGGAGGAGTGGTAGATACGCTGGAGGGGAGGGATAGGATACAGAAGGACCTAGACAAATTGGAGGATTGGGCCAAAAGAAATCTGATGAGGTTCAATAAGGATAAGTGCAGGGTCCTGCACTTAGGACGGAAGAACCCAATGCACAGCTACAGACTAGGGACCGAATGGCTAGGCAGCAGTTCTGCGGAAAAGGACCTAGGGGTGACAGTGGACGAGAAGCTGGATATGAGTCAGCAGTGTGCCCTTGTTGCCAAGAAGGCCAATGGCATTTTGGGATGTATAAGTAGGGGCATAGCGAGCAGATCGAGGGACGTGATCGTTCCCCTCTATTCGACATTGGTGAGGCCTCATCTGGAGTACTGTGTCCAGTTTTGGGCCCCACACTTCAAGAAGGATGTGGATAAATTGGAGAGAGTCCAGCGAAGGGCAACAAAAATGATTAGGGGTCTGGAACACATGACTTATGAGGAGAGGCTGAGGGAGCTGGGATTGTTTAGCCTGCAGAAGAGAAGAATGAGGGGGGATTTGATACTGCTTTCAACTACCTGAAAGGGGGTTCCAAAGAGGATGGCTCTAGACTGTTCTCAATGGTAGCAGATGACAGAACGAGGAGTAATGGTCTCAAGTTGCAGTGGGGGAGGTTTAGATTGGATATTAGGAAAAACTTTTTCACTAAGAGGGTGGTGAAACACTGGAATGCGTTACCTAGGGAGGTGGTAGAATCTCCTTCCTTAGAGGTTTTTAAGGTCAAGCTTGACAAAGCCCTGGCTGGGATGATTTAACTGGGAATTGGTCCTGCTTTGAGCAGGGGGTTGGACTAGATGACCTTCTGGGCTCCCTTCCAACCCTGATATTCTATGATTCTATGATCACAGTACAAATGTCTGACCCTTCGTTGATCAGATTCTAGGCAGGTTGGATAACCCATAGATATGTTGATGTAGAAATCTAGTATTTCACCCTGACGCATGTCTAGATAAAGTGGCATTTTTAGACTATAAAGAATTGGGTAGCTCCTCAAAGTGTAACTTCTGACTGAGATGAGCTTAGCAAAGTCATGATTCAGATAACTGCAGAGGCATGGGCTGGTGCACATTCAGTATATCCACTTCACTTTTAATGAAGAAATGGCTTGGAACCTAACTGCAGAGTATTTCTTTTTCATGGGTGAGAAAATTATTTTGGAATATTGTCCATTACTGACCTGCATCAGGATCTGACTGAGTGTGGAGTTACTGGGACCAGTGATGGTAGTGGTCTGAATATTTCCTTGAGTTTGATTTTATATGATTAACTTTTTGTAAACTTTCAGTAAGTGGCTTTCCTTCCCACAGAACTAATATATACAACAGACAACTTAGAATAAAGCAATTTAAAAGAAGGTGGTTCTATCACAGGATTTGAATTATGAACTATAAAGGACAATACCATGCAATGCTTTGTTTGCATTTTATAGAAACAGAGAAATTGATTTAGTCTTTGTTATTTGAAGATGTACTTTTTCATATTGCAGTGAATAAGCTTCATCTTTGACAGCTGCTGATAAGAGAAGGGAAAATAATATTGAACTGACACATTCAGTATTTTTGTTCTTAGCAAGCGTGGACTTTTGGGACATCACAATCTTTTTTGATCAGTGAGAGGTCCCCAGTTTGAAAGGAAAACAGAGATAGTTGATTTTCTTTCTTGAGTTCATGATGAAGCTTGAATTCATACTTTCTGACTTTATGGGTCTGAGAAGTTTTTTGGCAGTTTCTATGGAAAGTAAAACGTGCACTTGAAGTACAGAAGAAATGGAAAGACATAAACATGTGAATCTTTGTTGGATTGAAAAAATCTTTGCTACATTACAGGATAAAGTAGTCACTTTTGCATATTTTTGGACTCCAGCCCCCCAGATCCAAACACGTGAAAGTTCAGGGACATTAACTTTGGGAGTATTCCTAGCTGTATATTTGGCTGACAAAGCCCCAGATCACAACATCCCTAATAGTGAGGGAGTTTGGATCCAGACCCATGCTTAACGTCAAGTTTCTCACATTCCTTCAACTGTTACTTTTAGACTCTTAACCTGTTATTAGCATGCTTTCTAATGTATTAGCTTACTAACTATCTTTTTAACTAGTTGCTAACTAGTTAGCAAGACAGAACTGATGTAAACCATTCATGGGAATTTGGTGGTTACTAAAGTCCTACAGCTGAGTTCTTCATTAGAGCCCGGACAGTGGGACTGCAGGAGTGTAAAAAAAGTTACTCCCCTGACACAACGCCCAAAACCAGCATCCAGAGGAATGAGCTCTTGTTTTAACCTGTGAAACTGTGCTACAAGAAATCAAGAGGCCAAGAGTTTGGCAAGATTCAAAAAAGGCCTAACCATTTCTCTGGCTATTAAAAACAGCCACAGGTATATGAAGTAGGATAAAAATAGGCATATAAATCATCATACTTTACGGCAGTGGTTTTCAACCTGTAGTCCATGGACCCCTGGGGGCTCGCAGACTATGACTAAGATTTCCAAATGGGTCCGCACCTCCATTTGAAAAGTTTTAGGATCTGCAAATGAAAAAAAGGTTGAAAACCACTGCTTTAGGGCATAACCTAACCACTAATTGACAAGGGTTAGAAAGAAACTTGGTACAAGTAGAGAGCTGTGCTGAGTACCCTAAACTTCCAGAAACCCACTCCTCATGTCCCATCAGATTAATCATATATAAAGTTTTCTGAGTACTTTGAACGTACAGGGCCTCATTCTCTACTTGCAAAAAGAAAAGGAGGACTTGTGGCACCTTAGAGACTAACCAATTTATTAGAGCATAAGCTTTTGTGAGCTACAGCTCACTTCATCGGATGCACTGTAGCTCACGAAAGCTCATGCTCAAATAAATTGGTTAATCTCTAAGGTGCCACAAGTACTCCTTTTCTTTTTGCGAATACAGACTAACACTGTTACTCTGAAACCATTCTCTACTTGGTGCACAGTTTTACATTCTTAATGCTTCATTGATTTTAATGGAGTTATAACAGTGTGAAACGAGTGTAATGGAGTAAATAATTAGGCCCCTGTACTACAATCCAGAAGCTCAGCATGAAGCTGCTTCTGTTTAGTTAACCTTATAAAGAATCCTGCAATCTTAATAGATTTATTATTATTTATTAATTATTATTAATGTCATTATTATTTATTTGTATTACCTTAATACCTAGAAGCCCTAGTCATGGATTAGCAGCTCACTGTGCTAGACCAGGGGTGGGCAAACTATGGCCTGTGGGCTGGATCCAGCTGGTCAGGGCTTTGGATCTGGCATGCATTGCCAGCCCTGCACCACGTCCTTGCAGCCCCTGGGGGGAAGAGGGGGCAGAGGGCTCCGGGCACTGCCCTTGCCTGCAGGCACTGCCTCCTACAGCTCCCATTGACCGGGAATGGAGAACTGCAGCCAATGAGTGCTTTGGGGGAGGTACCTGCAGGCGAGGGCAGCGCATGGAGCCCTCTGCCCCCCCTCCCCAGGAACCACAGGGATGTGGTGTTGGCCACTTCCGGGAGCTGAGTGGGGCAGGCAAGGAGCCTGCCTTAGCTGAGCCGCTGCCACCCCGGAGCCACTCAAGGTAAGTGGCGCCGGGCCGGAGCCCTCACCCCAAACCTCTCCTGCACCCCTGCCCTGAGCCCCCTGCAGCACCCTGCACCCTCCTGCCCCCCAACCCCCTGCCCTGAGCCCCCTCACTCACCCCACACCCCTCCTGCACCCCAACTCCTTGCCCTGAGCCCCTTCCTGCCTACCGCACCCCCTGTCACACCCTGCACTCCAACCTCCTGCCCCAGCCCTACATTCGTGGCCCTGCATGCAATTTCCCCACCCACATGTGGCCCTCGGGCCAAACGTTTTGCCCATCCCTGTGCTAGATGCTGGGCAAACAGAACAAAAAGTCAGTCCCTTCTCCAAAAAGCTTACAATCTAAGTCAAACAAAAGAGGCAATAAATGGATGCAGACAGATCATAACACTTGGAGGAAGGTGACAGGCTACTGTCCCTGTACAGAGTGGCCTCAATTCTGCCCTGACTTACACTCCACAAAGCCCCGCTTGAGCAGCCATGGTTAGAGGAACTACTGGCAACATGACTTCTGTACAAGCTGTGTTGTCAAGAGGTGGGGGGAGGGCAGAGTGGTGGAGTAGTCAGATGGCAATCTGGAAGCAAGTTTCCTGTATTTTGAACTAGATTGTCAATGGTGGATCCCTCAAGATCTGTCCTGAGGGAGGGGTATCCATGGATTTAGGGGGCTAAACTCCCAGCCTTTTCCATGGTGGGGAGAGGTTAAAGTTCGGTAAACTCCCCCCCCCCACCTTGGGGGGAGGGGGGATAGCTCAGTGGTTTGAGCATTGGCCTGCTAAACCCAGGGTTGTGAGTTCAATCCTTGAGGGGGCCATTTGGGA
Source organism: Lepidochelys olivacea (assembly GCF_965140295.1). Taxonomy (NCBI): domain Eukaryota; kingdom Metazoa; phylum Chordata; order Testudines; family Cheloniidae; genus Lepidochelys; species Lepidochelys olivacea. The sequence continues at coordinate 121,376,184 of NC_140413.1, forward strand.
TCTGGGGCAAAAATTGGGGATTGGTCCTGCTTTGAGCAGGGGCTTGGACTAGATGACCTCCTGAGGTTCCTTCCAACCCTGATATTCTATGATTCTAAGAACACAAAGGTAACTTAAAGTGTTGCTAGTAGGGAAATCTCTGCTACTATGTGTGGGGAAAAGTGGGGGGCCTGAATTTTCAACTGTACCAGATTTTTAGAAAAGCTGGGTGCATGTGTGAGAGAGAAACTATATGGGAACTTCTCCTTTAGTGACAGGTTCACAAAGGACAACATACAGGGGATGGATCACTTGATGATTACCTGTTCTGTTCATGCCCTCTGGGGCACCTGGCATTGGCCACTGTCGGAAGACAGGATATTGGGCTAGATGGACCCAGTATGGCCATTCTTATGTTCTTATGTACAGTTTGACCTCATTTTTAATGACCATGTTTTTCTTATTTCATATTTTTAGAGTGAGGTCATGAGTTTTCAACAGAAAGGAACAGTAATAGCAGAAGGTGCCATGTTCCTGGCCTTAAAAGCATATTTTCTGTCATGATGTATCTTATCGTGTGCATCGGCACCTACAGTATCTAGCCTTCTTTCCCATAAAAATAGTTTGGTAAACTTTAGTGCAAATATATCAGCTCTCAGCACGTGCTTTGATATATTTTACCAGAGGATAAAAATCATCATGTGGCACGTTTTTATGTATTCTTTCACTTCTCATTATATTGGACAAAACTGCCATTTGTTATACTGCAGAGTATTGTTGTCACCATTTCTTCCACAGCCAGGAGAATGTGTAGGATCCAGGGATAGCTTTCAGTAGCCCTACATCTCTAACAATCTTGTTTTTCTATATTGTTCTGCTTGTGTTCTTAGAAGTAATGGTTTTGGGGCAAGGAACCTGTTATTCAGCTAAACTCTCCTGTTGTACTGGTATAATGCCATGAATGCAGATTTACACATGCTTTACAATGCTGATAATAATAATAGTGCTTTTCAAACAAATTCGTCTTTTTTCCCCCCGTTGTTTATATGATTCATCACACAGGCAAGGGCTACCGAAGAGCACAGAGTACTCTTAAGTTTGTGTACAGCAGCAACAGATCAACAAAAATTTATGAGAGGCAGTAGAGCTTGCTTTTGAAAATGATGTCCTTAATCAGTTGAGCTACAATTCTCGTAGGTTGATGACTTAACGATGGGAGGATTTTCTCTTATAATGGCATGGTTTCAGATACTACTTCATTTTAAGCTGTCAGAAACATATACCTTTACCCATTTGTCTACTGACAACGAGTGGGAGGGCTGTGACTATGAAAAGAAGAACAATTTTGAGACACTAAGACTAAATACATGGCTTGAGGGATTATTGTGGCCTCAGTCTCTGCTTTACATGCATTACCTCAAATGTGCTTTTTAGGTTTTTAAAGTTGTTGGGAGTTGACATTTGCACTCTTTATATACTTGAACATCCACTGAAACCAAGGAATGTGTAATTGTTGCCCACTAAGAAGGGTCTGAAAGTCATGTTGGACACACCAAACAAAACAGCTGGTAGACCTGTGGAACAGTACAACCTGGCCGATGGGGAATCACTGGAAAAAGTGTAGGTACATCTGTCACATTCTGAGGTGAAATGCAGACCAGTGAAAGGTTGTGTCACCACCTGTCCCATAATCCTGGGTGCCTCACAATGCTTTGCTGTTATAGTTCCGAACCTGGGCCACTCACCAACAGCCCACCACCATGCTGGTCACCCCCTGAGTGTCTGTTTACAGCTATTGCCCTGGTCCAGCAGCTCTGATCTCAGCAGAGAGAGAGAAGAATTGGGGTGTTTTTGCCCCTCACTTTTATAGTCCAGTCACCCTTTGAATGCATTTTCCTGAGAGTTAACTTTAGATAAAGTTCATTCCAGTTGGGAGGAAGGAGACCTGGAGTCTGGTGATGAAAGAGGTTCCATGCTGTTGTTTGCTAAAATGCTGATCCATCTGTTCCTGCCCCACTTCTTTGCCAAAAAATGCCCACTTGACAGGTGATTGCCCATCAACTCTGACACCTGGCTAGAGGCATCTGCTTGTCCTCTGTCTTTGAGCAACTGGTTTACTCCCTCACCAGACTTGTCTGATAAATGCATTTTAGTCATAATTTCACCTTATTTTCATAACTCGTAATACGCATTTCATACTTACATTACACAAGAATATTAATGATCAGTGTTAGTTTTTTAATATCTCACAAGGCATATTTTGCACAAAGATTATTACTTCCAATAATGTGTAGGGTGTAAAACAGGGGTGTTTAGAGTCACAACACAGTGAATGAGGATAAACATTCTCTCATTATTGAGGATGTGGGCACATGAAGCATCATTGTGGTCATTTTCCAGTCAGACTCAGTGACCTCATCTAATTCATTGATCTGATCAAATTATTCATGTCCATCATTATAACAGTGTAGCAGGAAAACATTTTTATTCACCGTCTTTCTTGATATGGGGGGGAGGGATAGCTCAGTGGTTTGAGCATTGGCCTGCTAAACCCAGGGTTGTGAGTTCAATCCTTGAGGGGGCCATTTAAGGATCTGGGGCAAAAATTGGGGATTGATCCTGCTTTGAGCAGGGGGTTGGACTAGATGACCTCCTGAGGTCCCTTCCAACCCTGATATTCTATGATTCTAAGTGTTTTCTTTGATAACTAATGAATTCATCTGTTTGTTCACCTGTTTGTAACACCCGTTGAGCGCCCTGACGCAAAGCACATTGAAGTCAATGGAAAGACTCCCATTGTTATCAGTGTGTTTTGAATTGGGCCGTAAATGCCTTAGAGCAGAGAACCCCTTCCCCATGTTTAAACCTCCAGGAAGGTTTAATCAGGAAACAATAATTGGGAGAATAGGTCTGTGTACAATTTAAACTTACCAAGTGTTGCAGATTTGACACGTATTTTTTCCCAGAGCCAGTTTAAAAGCTTTGGGCCTAATTCTGCTTCAGCATCTGCACTGTTCGCCCTGAATTCTTCATTAGGTTCCTGGGGTATAGATAAAGGCAGAATTTGGCCCTTTGTAGTCTGTGAATGAGGAGCCCTTACATTTTCAGTAATGCCCGTAGTACTTCCAATTGCTATGGTTGAGCTGTGTCACAGAAAACCCCCTTAATATAGTACCACAAATAATACCCCTTTCATCCAAGGGAGAAATGTCATCTTAAACAATTATGACCTAAGAGGCCTGCTTTAGGAACAAGCAACAAAGTTGTGGTTGAAATAGTCAATGAGTTCTGACTACGATCAGGTGGGGAATGGGAGTCTAGAGGAGAAAAAAAGGGCCACAGGAAGAAAGAGTGTTCTCTAGTGATTAAAGGAGCCTTCTGGAAGTAAAGACTCCTGGGTTCTATTTCTGGCTCTGCCACTGATTCACTTGGGCAAGTATTGTACAACCTTGGGCAAGTCACTGTTAAACTTCCTATGCCTTGGTTTACGTATGAAAAAATGGGTACCTACTTATCTCTTGGGGATATTATGAAGCTCCTTTTGAACTGAAATCCCACTGAATGGGATTTGGGTGCCTAATTCTTTTATGTTCTTTTGAAAACCCAACCTAAGTAATTAATTTTATAAAAGGGATGAAGGACACTATAGAAGCGCAAAGATTTTCTTTTGTGTCTTTGGAAGAGAGATATGGAGAGAAGGGATCTAACAGGTAGGGAGGGGGTCAAGAAAAGAGACTTGAGAGAAGGCTAAGTAGGTGTCAAAGGGATCAGGCAAAGAGGAAAACAACCTAGATCAAGAGAGCCCTGGGGACCAGATGAGCTGAAAACAGACAGTGAGAGGTCTCCGGGACAGAAGTGCCAGAATCCTAGGGCCATGGCAGTAGAAATGAGAGAATTGCCCTGAAGCAAAACAGCCAGAAGCAAAAGAATATTAGAGAGCCAATTGTAGGAGATCCATGTAGGCAAGGGAAGGTTTGGGTGAGGGCTTTCATACAGATTTAAAAGTACATTTGCAATAGCATTCTTTTAAGTAGCTGGGGTTTTCAAATTATTTTCAAACTTTGGTCTTGCAAAATGTTCATATTTTTCCAATTATTGTTTAGCACTTAAGTTTGAGAGTGGAGAATAACTAAAGTATGCATGCCACACACAATACATTCTTCCCTACATTTTACTCCATTGTCTCTAGCTAAAGTATATATCTTATGTAGAAAAGTGAAAGTTGTAAAGAACTTTCCTAATTTTTATACTATAGGCTCATCTTTCTCTCCACTGGAAAATAGTCCACAGGCTATGGATTGTATCTGATTTCATATTTCATTCTAAGTTAAACTGTTGGTAAATCAAACGGCCTACTGTAGCTCCTGGAGACTTGAAATAGTGGCTTGACGTAAACCATATGTTTTAGACTGGGGTAATGTAACCAGCAAAAAGTACAGCAGAGAACCACAGTGGAGTGAGCCATCCAGTTTTCAGAGCTGAGGGCCCACCTGGAAAGTTTAGCTGGAATAAAAGGGTGGCTTTTTGCATTCTAAGTGGACTTGAAGGGGTAATGCTAGTGATTACACCTTGCTATCGTCTTATCTCACACCTGAATGTATGTGTGTTTCAAAGTAAACCATATGTACCTTACAGATGGTTGTATTATGTAGTTAGGCACTAGAGACCAGCTCCATAACCCACTGAAGAAAATGGAAGGAGTTCCAGTGTACTTTGGATCAGACCCTGCATCAAAAGACTGAAAACTGATGTTGCAATAGACTTTGAGTGCTTTGAGTGCTTTCAAGATAAACTGAATGCAGAAGATAACTTGTCCCTCAACTGAATTAAACATGAATTAAAAATACATACATGAGCAATTCTGTAAAAATACAGCAAAAAAGTGGTTTTGACTATTAGCACTGCATATTCTGTAAGTCCAGGACACTTAGCAAACTGCGTCTCAGAAGATAACCAAGCGTAACAATGAAAGATGAGAAGCCAAGCTTCCTTTTTTTCTAACTATAAAGGTGCACTTCCCTAATTTAGGAGGTGAATGAATTAAGGCTGATGGCTTTGCCTTTAATGGAGCCATGACCAGTATTTTTTCTCACTTGGTTCATGTATCCAACAAAGCGCAAGCTGCCAAGTGCTTTGTGCTTCCATCACACATGCGTTCCTTGACAATCATTTCATTTATATCTCATTGTCAAACTTATCCCGTGTGCAAGATACTTTTTTTTTCATTGGATCCATGTCTTTTGCAGCTGCTGTGCTGTATAGAACACAGCAGTGTGCCCCATACCTATGAGCATCAATCAGTCACTGTTACTGTGTGCTTCATAATGGAGTTGTCTCAGGCTGTGTATCTATTATTATCCTGGTGACAGTATTGATGAATTATACTCAAAGATAGTGCTCCAGATGGCTGTACTGATGTAATTAAAGGCTACCTTCTTTAGCGACAGATAAGACAAACTCATACGACTCACAAAGCAATAGCTTTAAAAGGGAAATGTGCTCTAATGAGGACTTACTAGAACAGTAGGCTGTGTAACATAATGTACAAAATAGACATCATCCATCTCTGCTACGTATTTGATTCCATTATTTGTTTTGATGTTGGCATCTCGTGAAGTGCTCATGTCAGCCAACAGTGTTGTTTGGCTGATGATGAGAAAAATGCTTAGTGGTTTCTTTTTTTTATGCTTCATCTTTTTGTGTCCTCAAACTGCTTCCCACCACATCCGTTCACGGGCGATTGCCTGATTTCTGCACTCTATTGGGTCACTGGAAGAACATTTGCACTCAAGCAGCTGGCATCTCAGGAGATGCTTCATATTTTGAGGGGCTCTGCTGCAGTCACAAGTGTTGGGGCCACTGATGTAGCGCCACTTGATCATCATGTCACTAGACCAGCCAATTCCAATGCAGAGCCTATTAAGGCGACACCACATAGTGCAGGGCTGGTCTGCACCCGATGGTAAGTGCTCAAATGGTGGGATCCGGAGAAGGACCCTTCACATGGTGGTCCTTGTCAGCCTTAAAGGCTGTGCATCCTACTAAACACCTTGTATGACTGCTCTTTTTAAGCTTAAAACTTTTGAATGTACAAACATACTAGCAGAATTAGTGAAGGTTTGGTGGGGGAGGGGGGCATGCTGGAGGAGAGGTAAGTACAACATAACTCAACTGGTCAGCTCAATGTGGGATTTTTGTTTCTAGTCAAATTCAGTTTATGGACATGGCTGACAAGCTGTGAGCAGAACAGTCCCCATTTTAGGTGATGAAAAGGGCATGTGATATCTACAATTTAACATACATCCAGATGCATTTCTATCAAGTAATAATATTTTGAGCATATGTGGTATGTTCATGGCAAATGGAGAAGTTAGATTAAAAATATACAGTACTCTTCTGGAAGGTTGCAACATAGCATAGTTCTTAAAATTCAGAACCTTAACAGACAAGAACCCTAAAAAGAGAGGGAAAGCAGAATGTTTCCTAAGACAGAGTGGCACAACTCACCCCACCTTCCTGTAGGCTGGCTCACTGCAGACTGAGTGTTGCTAGATCCATATCACATTCTTCCCTACAATGCCCCCTACCTTGCAAGCAGATCTAGGAGAACCCCTGAGAATTCAAAGTGATAGCTTATAATTTTAACACAGTTTTCAAAACACCACAGTATGTAGCAATTTTCCTCCGGACTCTCAAACTACTGCATAAGTGTTAATAAATTAGTAAATCCTCACAATTCCTCTGAGATAGGTAAGTATTATTGTAGCCATTTTACAGATGGGTAATAATAGCATATCTCCCAACATTCCGAGTGGTTAAAGTGGAACACGGCACCATTCAAGTTTGGCCTATCCGGCCCTCCATAGATGGAGACAGAGTCAAATTTGACTGGAATTGTGACCTAGCACACAGGGTCTCAATGCCATTCAGGTTTGGCTCATCTGCTCCTCCATAGATTGAGATGGAGGGGCAGTCGGGCCAAACCTGAGTGGCGCTACGACTCACGAACCAGTTTGCAGCACCACACAGTTTGGGGGCCCTCTCAAACAGGGAGCCTGTGCCAAACTGCCCTTGACGTCTGATTTGTGTCCATTGATTCTTTTACGTAGAGACTGTCCAGTTTGGCCAATGTACATGGCAGAGGGGCGGACGTCAAGAATTATAACATTCAAAAACCAGTCGGAGAACATTTCAATCTCTTTGGTCACTCGATTACAGACCTAAAAGTGGCAATTCTTCAACAAAAAAACTTCAGAAACAGACTCCAGTGAGAGACTGCTGAATTGGAATTAATTTGCAAACTGGATACAATTAACTTAGGCTTGAATAAAGACTGGGAGTGGATGGGTCATTACACAAAGTAAAACTATTTCCCCTTGTTTATTTCCCCTCCTACTATTCTTGTCAACTGCTGGAAATGGCCAACCTTGATTATCACTACAAAAGGTTCCTCCCCCCTACCCCCTGCTCTCCTGCTGGTAATAGCTCACCTTTCCTGATCACTCTTGTTACAGTCTGTATGGTAACACCCATTGTTTCATGTTCTCTGTGTATATAAAATCTCCCCACTGTATTTTCCATTGAATGCATCCAATGAAGTGAGCTGTAGCTCACGAAAGCTTATGCTCTAATAAATTTGTTAGTCTCAAGTACTCCTTTTCTTTTTACGGATACAGACTAACACGGCTGCTACTCTGAATTCCCTGGTAGGTACAGAATGAGAATGCAGCAGCCATGACTTGCAGGCCCCTCTCTGTAAACTACACATGCTCCCGCCCATTCACGTAATTGTTCACACATTCCAATAAACTCAGTGTGTGTTCTCTAAAGCTTGAGGTCATTCAGGTAACCGCACTCACTGTATTTATTTAAAAATGCAGTCAGCACCAGGACCGATGGTCGTGACAGATAAATACATCACTGCGGTCAGGTACCACTGCATTCCCTGGAGGCACCAATTTGTTTCCAGGCTTGTTAGATCACACAATGTGTGATTGCATAGGGCCGGATTCTGCCTCCCTGACTCACACCAAGTAGTCTCTAGTAGCTCCACTGATTTCATGAGTAAAGGTAATTTTTTTTATAAAAAATTGTTCCTCTTGTTTAGTTCCTCTCTCTCTCATTCATATACTCTTTATACTTAATCTTAAATGCTTTATAAGCATTATATGAGTGTATAAAACTCTAAGGTGAAATAAGGTTGTAGGTATATATCATTTTTTGGAGTGTGTACTATTTTTCAAGAACGTTAGAGTTTAAAACAAGCAAACAATAGAAATGGAGGAAATTCAGGGTTGAAGTTGCACTCAGATATCCAATGCAGCTTTAACTCTGCCCCACAAAAGCAGTGGTGACTCTGTCATGTTCTCCGATTGCATTACAAAGAAAAGGCTAATGCTATTTTTACAGTTCTGCTTAGGGATATGTGTGTTCAGTTGGCTGATTGGTGAAGTAAGCAAAGTCGCTTAAGAAAGTGATGGGGAAATTGTTAACTTGATTTATGGACCAACCGGGAGATTACTTGGACTTGTTTCTGTTGGTAAATACTAATATAACAAAATTACCCGTGTTTGTAATTTAGGCTATATTGGAAGAGGAGGAAAGGTACCATAATCCATTTCCACTGGTCTCTTGATGTATGACTTAACTATGTTTCTTATGTATTTTAAACTGGATTTAATAATGTAAGACACTTTAGTATAATATGCTATTTTAGTAATTTACTAAATTAACAGATTCTGAAATGAAGGAGCATCACCTATTAAACATCTAACTCTGGAAAAGGGAGCAGAACACAGGCCTGCAAATTCAGGCCCTGATCACGCAAGCTGATCCATGTGTAGTCGGACCCTTGCACCCATTGCAGGATGAGGTCTGTTGTCAGCACTGAGACAGCTCTTTTCATGTTTTTCTGAGAGTACACGTGACATTAGATAGCTATGGGAGATACTCAAAGGGAGAAAGAACAACATTAATAGAAGAAGGCAACAAACAAAATGGAATAGCATCTAGATGTGTAGGGCTCAAGCCAAACCCCGCTGAAATCAGTGGGAGTCCTTCCATTGTCTTAAGTGGGCTTTGGATCTGGCCCTAAGGGTGGGAGTGGAATGTTATTAACCTATCAGTAATTCACTCTGTTGTTCCTAAGTAATAATGCATGCATTGACCATATTTCTTCCTTGAGTTTGAAAATGTCCCTGTGCTACTGTTCTTAGTGCTCACTGGGCTCTTAAAAGAGAGTTTTCTGCCATTTTTGAACATGTCTGCAAATCCTGTCAATTTAAAAAATGTATTCTGGGTGCCAGGTAACCTTCTCTAAAGATTTATAATGACTGGTTTCACATAAAACAGACATTACTGTTGGCTACTGGTACACTGCTGAAAATTCTTGGCCCTGGCCCGTGAATTATGGCACACTTTCCATTGTGTTATGCAGACAACTAAAGAATTATATTCCCTATTTGCTACAGACAAGCAGAAGTGCAGACAAACTAGTTCTTTTGACATACTTGCACACAACAGACAAAGGGTTTATAGGGAACTTCCCTCGACCTTCTTAATGATTGATCAGGTCCCAAGAGAGGGACTGATACAGAATCCATATAAATCCATCAGTAAACTTCCATTGGCTTTAAGTGCAAGATCTGGCCCAGAATCCATGTAAGTAAATCTTAGAACATTGCTCTTTGAAGAGCAAGGAGAGGCTACCTACCTGTTTGGTCAAGCACCAGATCTTGCTCTCTTTGAAGTCAAATTGAATTTTGCCATTGATTTCAATGGGAGCTGGATTAAAGCTTTCTTTCTTATGGCCAGATTCTCATGCCCTTACTCATGTTCAGTAGTACCTTATACCACAAGCAGTCCCACTGATTGCAGGAAGCTAGTACCTAATTTAAGTAAGGCTTCAGGATGTTGCCCTTATTTGTGGGTGTAAATAGCACATTGTAGGCCTGGTACTCATCTCCTTTGCATCAGGCAATGGCACAAAACTTAGAATCATAGAATATCAGGGTTGGAAGGGACCTCAGAAGGTCATCTAGTCCAAGCCCCTGCTCAAAGCAGGACCAATCCCCAATTTTTGCCCCAGATCCCAAATGGCCCCCTCAAGGATTGAACTCACAACCCTGGGTTTAGCAGGCCAGTGCTCAAACCACTGAGCTATCCCTCCCCCCTCACTTGTGAGAGTGAGAGAAGAACCCGGTCCAGTGAAGGCTTAGTCAAGGTATAGTACTGTCAGTGGGGCAATCGTAGAAATAAGCTACCAAAGTTAGTGGTTGGTCTGTCTCTGCAGGTGTATGTATCCAGTGCTGCTGTAGCAGCAGAGCAAAGGGGATAAAAATAAGCAGTGGTGAGGATAAATCTCAGAGGGCCACATCACCACTGTTTGAACTGGCACACCTTTTGCAGGAAATGGCTCTGCTCCTGCAACTATGGCCCTGATCCAGCTCTCACTGAAGTCAATGGAAATGCTTCCATTAACTCAATGGGACTTAGATTGTGCAGGCCCTAAACTGCTGCTTTTTTTTTTTTTTTTTAAATTTCCATTCCATAAATATTTCACCAAGGTGATACAGTGAATTAAGGTTTGGTCTGAAAACAACTTTTCTTGGTATTTTATTTCCTGTATGCTGATGTGGCACTGGGCTCATTACAAAGGCTGAGGATAACAGAGTGGGTACGCACCAGGAGAGTTGTGGTCTAATTTGATCCATTTCCATGGGCTGGTGGGTCATTAAGACGCTCTTTTCTTTTCTTTTCTTTTCTTTTCTTTTCTTTTCTTTTCTTGGAATAACGGTAGTCTCCATCCCCCTTTTCTCTGGAATAGCAGATTGATGGCAAACTTTGAATTATACAGATTAATGAAAAGTTTTTATGTGCTTGACTTGGCTGGTCTACCTTCTCTTCTTTCAAATATACTCTACTTCATAATCTGTACGTTTCACATTGAATGCAATTTTAAAATGGCATATCAGAATTATACCAATACTTAAAACAGATGTCTGAAATGAATTGCCTCTTGAGAACAGTAGAAAACCAAGTGAAAAATAATAAACACCACAAGACACATGCTAATGATGAGATACCATACGGTATTTGTTATTAACATTTATTATTTAGGAACTTACTTAATAGAAAAGACTGGGATACTTTCCCCCACAATTACTAGAGACAGTGATAGAAAGCTGCTGTCTGAACACAGGAGTGGGGCGTCAGTGGCTCCAGGGGTTCTAATCCTGGTTATGACTTTGAGGTTGAAATCCTGGCCCTATTGATGTCAGTGGGAGTTTTACCATTGACTTCTATGGAGCCAGCATCTCACCCTGACTCTCTGTGACTGTGGGTAAGTTACTTAACCTCTCTGCCCCGTTCCCCAAGACATAAAATGGGATTATCTACAGGGTGTTGTAAAGACTGATCGGTTAATGTTGTAATGGGCTCTCCAAATGCTAAGTGTTTTAAAGTAAACATTTTCAATGGTGAGAGGAGGCCAAGCCAGTAGGCATTAAGATTGTGGATACTTTTAAAAGGGTTTTATCTCAGAATTGGAATTAACTTTAAAGCTAGCCGTAGAAGAATGAGAGATGAAACTTGGTGGGACTATTCTCTCGTTTATTGATTCATTTTTCTGGGTTGGAACTACTGCATTTCTGTATCCTTCTGTTAGCTCTGAAGATCTAATCCACTTTAAGCCTTGTTCTATAGGCCCGGCCTTGCATCCACCTCCTTTCCAGCAGAAGAAGGTCATTCATGCCACTCTTTACAAGTTTGGGGGAGGAGCTTTTGCAATGTGGAAACACAATTCCCTACCCTGGCGCTGAGTCCTCTGAGCATCTGCAGCATAGGTAATAAGAGACTGGGACCAGTAGGTAAATCAGGGTCTCGTGAATAGAAGTGCAGAACATTGCCACCTGGCAACCAGGCTGACCCAGATCCTTTTTTTTAAAGAAGTAGTAAATTCACACGAAGAGTGTTTTTTGTTTCTACAAGTACAGCTGAGCACACCTATGACTCCACTATTACAGCAGTAGAGTTTATATTGAAGAGAGGTTGGAATCCAGCTAGCACTTGTTGCATTAGTCTCTGATTCAATAGAAATATCTTGACTGTTTGCGATCCCCTCATGGCCCGTGCCCTGTCATGGTAGTTGCAATTGGCTGGAATGCCCTTGTTCCCTTGTCTCTAGTGGTGAACTTAGTTGGGCAAGTTGCAGAACATTCTTGATGGGATTCTCCTCAGCTCTTGGTTTTGATCCTTCTTGCAGGCCGCCAATGCATTAATTTGGCACCTTTTGAGTTGTGGAGCAAGCTGCACCTGTCCTGTCTAGCTATTAAACCAGGGGGCAATTGACTGCAGTTAGGAAGCAGAGAGAGGCTTGTTAAACCAACAGGGGATTTACTGTTGGAGGGTGGTGAGTGAATCAAGCAGTTTGGTATTAATGCCCATTTTGTTTGGTTTTTCATATTAATTATTTTAACTTTTGCACAAGTGTCCTGATCCCAGGTAATGGGGCACATAATCAATCAGTCAATCAACAGATCTTATTTGATAGCTGAAGATTTCTATTTTGGTGAACAAATTATCCATTATCTGTACAATATAGAATGCAATTTATTTGTTTTATTTTGCAAGCATAAAAATGACTCCAGTAATATTTCAGTTGTCAGCTGACGTTTACAGTCCTTTCTGATGCGTGTTTTCAATCAGTGTGTTTATTATATGCTCATTATTACTAAATGACAGCAACTGATCTCTTCTGATTTTCTTACATTGCCCTTCCACACATGGCAGTGTACTTAGACATGCTGATCTAAAACATGTGTAGAAGGAGAGGTATTCCGAGAGCTCTCTATCTATTTTATGTCAATTATAGGACTATTTGCCACAAAACTCTTGCTAACTACCTGAAATCTTTGCAGCAGAATATCCAGTTTTCCAGCTGCACAGTAATACCACATGGAGGGAAAAGAAAAACATTCTTGCTGACTAAGGAAGGGAAAAGCAAACATTGAATAGCAATTGTCTCCTGTTGTGGTGCTAAATTGACAAGTCCTGATATTTTTGTGGTATCTAACTATGACGGCTTGTTAAATTAATAGTATGTTTTGACTTGTAGGTTTTTTCCCCTGTACAGCTAGAGTCAGTGCTTTGTTTTTCTGGGGCTGATCATTTTACTTTACTAGAAAACTGATGAGCTTCTCTGGAGAATGTGTGTGACTTGGCAAATAAGGCGTGCCCCCTTGTGTGGCCATTGGAAGATGTAGGCTGCTTTAGACCTTGTGTTCTGGAGGAAGCTCATTAAATAAAGCTTTATCCCAGACAAAAACTTTGGAGAAATCAAGGGGCATTTTGACTGAGTGGATAAGACCAGGGCCTGTCAAGCCTGAATTCTTGGGGCCAAGATACCCTTCAGCTTCCTGTATAGGCAGATAATGTGGGGTTTCCTTCTAAAAGAGTGTGTGAGGGAAATAGTCTGTATTGCTACTCCTGACTTAACCATAATAAATACTTACATTTTTTAAATGGGCAGCTTCTTAGAAGATATCAGATGTCTGGATGCGTGCAGCTGCTTCAGCTTTGCCACATCAGTCGTGCCTAACTGCATGTCCAGAAAACGGTAGCAGTATTTAAAAGGCACAAAGGAAAGGAAAAAGGTGTGGGGGGGGAGAGACTCAATCCCCAGCTCTAGCAAGCAACTCACTTAGGGTAGCCACTAGCCCCAAAATTTTGAACTTAAAAAAAATGGTATTGGGCATGAGCGGGGGTTCCTAATTATGACTCCTTCTGATTTAGGGCCTGATCCAAAGCAGACTGAAGTCAACGCCTCTTTCCACGGCTTTGTTGAAGGCCTGATTCAAAGCCCAGTGGGAGCCATGCAGCTGAAACCCCATACACCTCTAAAATGTAAGACTAGATTTCTGTGGCAGAGTAGTGAACACGGAAACATCTCAGGTGCAATAAAAATGGTGGGCTCTGGAGTTTTCACATTGCTCTGAAATGTTTTGTCTGTGGCAGTTCTAGGGTCACTGTGGGAAGTCATTGGAGGGAGGGAGACTGACAGCAGAAAGCATTGGCAACCCTCCTCCACTCAAGGGCCCCTCAGAGTTCAGTAATGCCCCAAAAGGGGGCAGGGTCTTCGTTCATTTCAGGCCAGCCAGGTTGGTGGGGCGCATTGGTTCAGCGCATGGAAGACCTAGCTGTGACTTAAAGCTCCTGCCCTTCCTTAGGGAGAATCCAGTCCTGAGAAGGGAGGTGTTGTTTGCATCTCTTTGCATCGCTTTTAATGAATCTGGCTCCTAGTGCGTATTTCAGCGAACACCAGGCTGTCTTTTATTAGCTTTTCTTATTAATCTGCTCTCAGGAGCAGGGTGGATTTTTGCAAGTCCCAATTTGTGATGGATGATCCTCAAAATGATTCATTTTGTTGGATGTCCAAAAATTATTCCAGATTTGTTTTGTCTTTTCCCGTCCTTCATTTCCTGCCCTGCTCCTGTTCTTCTATTTGCTTCTTCCCAGCTCCACCACTTCCTTCTCCCTTCCTCTGAACCAGATTCTCCACCGGCTCTCCCTATTTCATCTCACCTTACTGTAAACATTTTCTGGTAAATTTCCCCTTCCTCTGTTTCAGCTTGTGGCCCTCCCTCTGCCAAACAGAGAATTTTTTCCTTCTCTGACCCGCCCTCCTCTCTTCATAACCCAAATTCTGCTGAGCTCTCAAGATGCTTTTTGTGGAATGCTGCCTACACCAGTAGTCCACAAAATCTAACCTGTGGTCTCATTAGCAGCTCCGGCAGTTACTGTTGTGCTAGGCTGGCTTTCAGATCTTGCTAGCTCCAGGGTTTCTCTGGCATCAGGGGCACACAATGTATTTTGGGTTCTTGGAATGTGTACACATTGAAATCTGTAACTGAATCAATAGCTGTGGTGGGATGGCTTGTTGGTTTTGGAGGCTGGGTGATTTTTAGAATATTGAATTCCTCTTCTCTCCTATCCCCAGATACAACTGAATAGCCAAGGTGAATTCAGGATGTCGCTCTAATAGTGAGCTGTGCAATAGCTTTGGTCCCAGGGAGTTACAGACCCCCACAAGACTCCAGCTTTAGTCCTGTCCTAGGGAGTCTAGCTTCTCATGACTGGGACTCATGTGCAACTCTGTCCTGAGGAGTTCTGGCCCTATGGAGCTGCAGAGCTGGCTAGCCTAGGGGAATCCAGCCTGCTCTCCATAAATAAGCAGGTTTAGCAGGATTGGTTCTCAGGGTTCCTAGCCTTGAGTGCAGATACAAAAGCCTGCTAGGCTGGCATCCACGATTATCTGAACCCCTGACTGCTCAAAAGTGTTTGGTGTCCTTGACATCTTGAGATAATTGGGGTTGAACTGTGGCAACAAGAAATGGGTTATTAGTAAAATAGGGCAGATAGGCAGTAATCCCTGGAACTAGTATGAGGAATATCTTTTTAAAACCTGCAATGTCCTATTTTTAAAATCTCAATGAATGTCCTTCGTTTAACCTTAGAGCAGATAGACTTCTTTTTGCCTAAAGCTACATTTGTTTTAAATAGAATACTTTCCATATGGCTTTCTGGCTGGCTTGGTTTCTTTTGTACCCTTTGTCCCCTGGAACTCTTTATAGTAATTCCAGTTGGAAAGCTATGACACTAATTGGTGAAGAAAAAAGTGGTCCACTGTAGATTCACATCCTGCCACACTCCGCCAAAGGTTTAATTAAACTCAAAGGTTTAATTACATTATTTAGCCAGTGTGAGCTTTTCTTAGTTGATTCAGTGAAGAAAAGCTTCAGCAATAACATACATTTATTACAAAATAAAGGGGAAGAGGAGATTCCGGGCTTGAATTTGCTAGATTTATAGTTCTGTATGACAGAACTGTAAATTAGCACTGGATAGCATATGTGGTCTGTAAATAACTGACCTTTGAAAATGGGTTATATGGTAAAACCTGTATTAAGTGACTGCTCGAAGGAACAAAAAAAAAAGTGGTTGTTTGAGCAGGTAGCCTTTTAATGAAGGTGACTGAGAATGTTATTTGAAAAGTGGAAGGGAATCCCATAAATGAAATACTTATTTCATATAAAAATGGTTATTTTTTTTATAGAACACTTAGGAGCAGATCCACTGCTATGCTCCGACTGGTTTACATTGTGCCAGCTACTCAAAGCAGCTGTAAAGCTGGCTTAATTTGCTCGTTAATCTGGGTTTATATCTGCTTTGGATTGAACGACTGGTGCAAAAAAGCCAGAATGTAAAGGTGAATCTGACCACACAAGTAAAAACACTTTAAAACTTTAACTTTATAAAATAATTGAACTATAAATACGTTATGAAAACAGATTAAAAATGTCATCTGTACACACATGGCTGAACCATTGACCCCATTGGTCAGTTACATAATAGTTAGGTCAAATCAAAAGGTGTTTCAGCATAAAAACTAAAAGTAATAGACAGAACTCTGCAAAGTGCACAACGCCCCGTGCCCCCAAGCTGTGTCCGTCATGGAGCACGTGTTTTAAGGGCACTGAAATCTAAACCTTTACAGATGGTCTGCTAGGAGAGCTCTGTGACCAGGTCTAGGCAGTCTCTGGTTGCACTGGAAAAGTGATCCCTTGCAAGTGATGATTTAACTTTGGGAAATGATTGAGATACCGTAGGTGGTTGCTTAGGGCAGATGGTTGCTTAATAAAAATTGTCACAGTACTTACGTTTTCAGCACTACTGGCAGTACCTTATCATAAGAACATAAGAACGGCCACACTGGCTCAGACCAAAGGTCCATCTAGCCCAGGATCCTGTCTAGTGACAGTGGCCAGTGCCAGGTGCTTCAGAGGGAATGAACAGAACAGGTAATCATCAAGTGATCCATCCCCTGTTGCCCATTCCCAGCTTCTGGCAAACAGAGGCTTGGGGACACCATCCCTGCCCATCCTGGCTAATAGCTATTGATGGACCTATCCTCCATGAATTTATGTAGTTCTTTTTTGACCCTGTTATAGTCTTGGCCTTCACAACATCCTCTGGCAAAGAATTCCACAGGTTGACTGTGTGTTGTGTGAAGAAATACTTCCTTTTATTTGTTTTAAACCTGCTGCCTATTACCTGGTGACCCCTTGTTCTTGTGTCATGAGCAGGGGTAAATAACACTTCCTTATTTACTTTCTCCACACCAGTCATGATTTTATAGACTCTATCATATCCCCCATTAGTTGTCTCTTTTCCAAGCTGAAAGGTCCCAGTCTTATTAATCTCTCCTCATACGGAAGTCATTCCATACCCCTAATCATTTTTGTTGCCCTTTTCTGAACCTTTTCCATTCCAAGATATCTTTTTTGAGATGGGGTGACCACATCTGCACTCAGTATTCAAGGTGTGGGCTACCATGGATTTATACAGAGGCAATATGATATTTTCTGTCTTATTATCTATCCCTTTCTTAATGATTCCCAACATTCTGTTCGCTTTTTTGACTGCTGCTGCATATTGTGTGGATGTTTTCAGAGAACTATCCACAATGACTCCACAATCTCTTTCTTGAGTGGTAACAGCTAATTTAGACCCCCTCATTTTATATGTATAGTTGGGATTATGTTTTCCAAGGTGCATTACTTTGCATTTATCAACATTGAATTTCATTTGCCATTTTGTTGCCCAGTCACCCAGTTTTGAGAGATCCTTTTGTAGCTCTTTGCAGTCTGCTTGGGATTTAACTATCTTGAGTAGTTTTGTATCATCTGCAAATTTTGCCACCTCACTGTTTACCCCTTTTTCCAGATCGTTTATGAATATGTTGAGTAGGACTGGTCCCAGTACTGACCCCTGGGGGACACTACTATTTACTTTCTCCATTCTGAAAACTGACCGTTTATTCCTATCCTTTGTTTCCTGTCTTTTAACCAGTTACCAATCCATGAGAGGACCTTCCGTCTTATTCCATGACAGCTTACTTTGCTAAAGAGCCTTTGGTGAGAGACCTTGTTAAAGGCTTTCTGAAAAATCTAAGTACACTATATCCACTGGATCCCCCTTACCCACATGCTTGTTGACCCCCTCAAAGAATTCTAGTAGATTGATGAGCCATGATTTTCCTTTAGAAAAACCATGTTGACTCTTCCCCAACAAATTATGTAAATCAATGTGTCTGACAATTTTGTTCTTTACTATAGTTTCAACCAGTTTGCCTGGTACTGAAGTGAGGCTTACTGGCCTGTAATTGCCGGGATCACCTCTGGAGCCCTTTTTAAAAATTGGCGTCACATTAGCTATCTTCCAGTCATTTGATACAGAAGCTGATTTAAATGATAGGCTACAGACTACAGTTAGTTATCATTCATTACCAATAATAGTTGACCCTTGGATATGTGAGTAGCTCCTCTCAGAGGCCCTGATTCAGGAAAGCATTTAAGCATGGGCTTGAGTTTAAGCAGCAGCATTTAAGTCCTATTATTCCCAATGTGACTTAAGTACATGCTTAAAGTTAAGTATGTGCTTATGTACATCCCTGAATAGAGATATTTTCTTGAATTGGTGCCAAAAGTAGGCACGCTTAGTCCCTCCAACTGGGCATATTTGAATCCAGAGGGACAAATTCTCTTTGCTGTTGTCTCAACCCTGAGCTCAGTGGAGTTTTGCAGGTGTAACCGAGAGGAGAGTTGTGCCTATGGCCTAGAGTGAAAGCAAAATTAAGGCGAGAACTTGCTTTATCAGCAGGGTCTCTATTACATAGTGTCTAGTCTTTATTTACTGATTGATATTTTTCAAATTTAGTTTTTGCATTGCAGTAGCATCAAGGGGTCCTAACCAGCATCTAGGGTGACCAGATGTACCGATTTTATCGGGACAGTCCCGATATTTGGGTCTTTTTCTTATATAGGCTCCTATTACCTCTCCCCCCCCACTCCCTGCCCCGTTTTTTCACACTTGCTATCTGTTCAGCCTATCAGTATCCGAATTAGAACTGGAGCCCCATGGTGCTGGTGCAATCACATCAGCTAAAATTTTAAATGTCTTTCTTTTTCTTTTCTTTTTTTTTTATTCTGCATCTTTCTAACTTTTAGCAAAATGCTAAAAGCCACAGGAACATGATGACCCAGAGCCCAGAACAGACAATCTAATCCTTTTCTGAAACTTTGTGTAGACAGTGGCACTTCCGTTAGAGCAACTTCATCTCACAGAGGAAATGTGCCATCTAATGAGTGTGCCTGCTCTCTTAATGGTGCTAGCAGGGATTAAAGTAAAGGGAAATGGGAGGGAATACAGATCCAGCTTCTCTCCCTGGTTTGGGTAAGTGATACTCCTTCCTGGGTGGTGCAGTGAGAGAAACAGTAGGGGGAGCTATCTACTTTGACCATTGCATACTTAGCATAATATCATGTATATTTAAAATGGGAACTGGCACCAAAAAAGAAGGTCATGCCATTGGAATGAGTGAATTAGTTGCTCAAGAAATAGTCCTATAAAAATGATTTCTTAAGAGGAAAGTTTCTGACTTATTAGAAATATAAAATACAAATGACTTTTATAAAATACCAGTTGTGGTGTTATCTGCATGAGTGATCATATAAAGTAAGTTTGTAATTTTTAACTTTAGAAGTCAAGAATTATGGCACATGCAAGAAAGCATGGTTAAGAAGCTGTAGGTGACCAGAACTACAACTGATGTGTACTGGAGAGCAGAAATTGCTTTCAGTGTACATAGTTTTCTATAGGAAAGTTATAAATAGTGTAATATTTCTGTACTGTATTTTATACTGACCTGCAATACTTGCCAGAAAATAATGTACTTATGTGCCTAAAGCTGTAGGGGGACGGGAGGGGAAGGGAAAAAATGAAACGAGATTTGTAAGACATCCAAGATTTCTGGCAGGAATACTTGCAATATGATATGTTTTCACTTTGGCTGTCTTACACCATTTTGTCTGAAGTGTCTGGGAAAAATGTATTGTGTTGTACTCCACTCTTGGAAAACATGTTTTTATTGGGGTTGGATTTATCACAAAATTAAAAAGAGCTATAAACAGACTTTGATGTTATTTTATGGCTAAACATGCAGACAGACAACAATTAGTCATATATGACAAATGCATAATAGTAATATGGTGGTTTTGTGTGTTTGCTTGCTTGTTTTTTGAAGAGAAGGAAGTGCCAAACAAACCTTTGAGAGTGCGTCTCCGATCTCCAGGCAACAAGTTATCTGTCCGGTGGAAGCTACCCCAGGCTTCAGGCCTCAGGAGTCCACGTAGATCCCAAGGCTACCTCTTGGGTTATGGGGATAGCAGCCGAAAGATGAGTTATGTTCCTCTGCAAAAACGTGAACGAAGCCAGGAAGCTAAGAAACTAGGTAAGCCAAATTTCTATGCTATGGGTCTAAGCTTAGTTGGTGCAAGGCTAGCCTTGGGCATCAGCCCATCAGTTTGGTTTCTGTTCCTTTTGTTGCATATGCAGTACTGCACTGTGATGTTATTCTGTTCAGACGTACCTTACGGTGATAGACTCAGGGAGATCAATCTATTTAGCTTAACAAAGGGAAGGTTAAGGGGTGACTTGATCACAGTCTATAAGTACCTACAATGTGATAATGGGCTCTTCAATCTAGCAGGCAAAGGTATAATGAGATCCAGTGGCTGGAAGGTGAAGCTAGACTAATTCAGATTGGAAATGTGTATATTTTTAACAGTGCTCAAGGATCATAGATCATATGTTAACAGTTTAAATGACAATGCCAAACATGCTTATGCACATTATTAGTGCTTGATCCCGCACAATGTGGAATGTGCACATGTAAGCACAAGGTAAAAGATGAGGGCCAGGACAGAAAGTGCCGCAGAATCCAGTGCTGCATTAAAGAGAGCACTGCATGCATGTGGCCACCAAATTATTCCTGCCTAGTAGAAGTAAGGCCAAAGAAGGGAATGCATAGTTAAGTCTCTCCTTGGCATTCTGAGGGTCCCAGTTAAACCCATAGCTCCTCATTCTCTGCTCACATCCCTATACTCATCAGAGGAACTGGGTGGGTGCTCAGTGGGGATGAGACATATTTCCACCCATTGCAGATGACTGTGCCAAGTGCCTAATGTTGCTGTGCCCACGTATGCCAGCACTAGAGCACAACACCTTGTGCTCCCGGCTGCACTTTGCCCAAGCACTTGAAGGATTGAGACCATTTGAGTCAATGGTGTAGGAGGAGGCTGTTAATTTCAGAGCTACTGTATTTTATATAACGACAAATGAATCTATTAAGACATGCTAGGGGTGACCAGGTGACCGGAACACCCAGTCGAAAAGGGACCCTGGCGGCTCTGGTCAGCACTGCTAACTGGGCCATTAAAAGTCCAGTTGGCAGTGCTGCAGGGCTAAGGCAGGCTAGTCCCTATCTGTCCTGGCACCGTGCTGCACCCCAGAAGTGGCCAGCAGGTCTGGCTCCTAGGTGGGAGGACCATGGGGCCCCGCACGCTGCCCCTGCCCTGAGCATCAGCTCTGCACTCCAATTGGCTGGGAACCAGCCAATGGGAGCTGGGGGGTGGTACCTGTGGGTGAGAGCAATGAGTGGAGCCTCCTGCTCCCCCCCACCCCGCCTAGACTTTGGACCTGCTGGCTGCTGCTGGGATGCATGCAACGCGGTGTGCCAGGACAGGCAGGCAGCCTGCCTTAGCCCCACTGTACCACTGACTGGGAACAGCACGAGGTAAGCCCATGCCCCAACCTTCTGCCTGAGCCCCCCAAACCTGGAGCCCCCTCCTGCATCCCAAGCCCCTCATCCCAGCCACACCGCAGAGCCAGCACCCCCAGCCCAGAGCCCTCATTCCCTCCCATACCCCAAACCCCTGCCTCAGCCCGGAGCCCCCTCCTGCACTCCAAATCCCTTGGCCCCACCTCCCAGCCTGGAGCCCCCTCCTACACCCGAAACCCTTCATCCCCAGCCCCACCCCAGAGCCCGCACCCCCAGCTGGAGCCCTCTCCCACTCCTGCACTACAACCCCCTGCCCCAGCCCAGTGAAAGTGAGCTAGGGTGGGGGAGACCGAGCCACTGAGGAAGGGGGAATGTAGTGAGTGGGGGACAGGGCCTCGGGGAAGATGCGGGTCAAGGAAGGGGCAGGACTTGGGTGTTCTGTTTTGTGCCGTTAGAAAGTTGGCAACCCTAAGACATGCTTACTGACTTTCAACATGGGGCAAGTGATCCACACTGTAGCACAGAGCTGCTTAAACATCAAGGGATGAGTTTTAGGTCCAGATTCAGCAAGATTCTTAAGAATGTGTCTAACTTTAAGCCTGTGAGTAACCCCACTGAAGTCCGACTTAAAGTTAGGCAAGTACCTTGCTCAAGTACCTTGCTGAATCAAGACATTAATTAGCAGGTAATATTTATCATGGAAGGCAAGATCCTTCTTACTATACTGAGTCAACAAGGGAGTGGAGCAGGGCTGGCTGTGTGAAAGTTTCCTGAGTCATCCTGCTGTCATAGGCCAAATAATTCAGAGCGGGAAAGGAGTACACTTTGCAGCAAACTTTACTGCTTACTGCATCAGAGGACTCCAAGTTGCTAACACTAAATTAAACTGGCTCTTTATGAAGAGAACTATTTGCAGGGCTGTTGCAACTCTAGCTAGCATTCTAGCCATATGCACACACACTAACTTGCTGATGCTTCCTCCAAACTCTTCCCTCCAGCAACCTGTGCTCCTCCATCCACGTTCCGTGCTAGTCACTCCTGCAGCCCAGCAAGCTAGTTAGGAACCCTGCAGAGCTGCTGCTGAGTGAGATATATGTGTGGGAGAAGCTCCCTGTGCTCTCTATCTCCATCACACATCAATATAACTAAGGGTAAATAGCGTCCTGCATTGTTCAGGGGCAATATCAACTGAAGCCACTGGGATTCTTTTCATTAACTCAGTGAGCACTGGATCAGGCAGTAAATACTATGAAATAATAATAATGAAAAATACCATGCAGTGTTTTAAACTGCAGCATTTGTCTTTCACTGCCTTTATTCTACAAGTCACTGCCATAGAGAGAGAGCGAGCAAGAGAGAGAGAGCAAATAATGTTTTTAAAGTAATTGGAAATTTTTCAGGAGAAAGTAAAAAACAAACAAACAAACTTTAGATTGTGGGATTTATGTAACACTATTTCATGTTATAGATAGTGTACCTGCCTCTAAAATGCCATCATATGCACCTATGCATATGAAAACCTCTAGATGTAAATGCCAACGATTTCCAAGTTACCTCTCAAGGAAACTGATTTCCCCTTCTCTAGAGAGAGAATTTTCCTAATAAAAATGTGACAAGACGTCTGCTTGACAGTATTGAAACGTTGTTTACCACTGCTGTGGAAAAGATTATAGAAAAGTCTCTGTGCTTTTTCTCACATGCAGCATCTGAATCGGTTTATGTGGTTTCACTGCAGTCAAGGAATTCCCAAGGACGGAGTCAGCCAGTCTATAGTGCAGCTTTAACCAAGAGAAAGGTCTCAGGTATGTTGTTTTCATATTTGCAGACAAGTTGTGGAGCCATGTTTATAAAAAGTGAAATATATGCTGCTTTGTGACTATAGACTGGGAGAGAAGCTGTCTCTTACTAGATTTTTTTGTACAGTACCAAACACTGGGGCACTGACCCTGACTGATGTCTCTGGTTGCTTCTGTAATTCACATAGTAAAAAATAACAGTAGAACAGATTTGTTCATAATGGACTCAATAGATTTGTGCCTAAAGGACTGCAGCCAGTGGCAAATCATAGACTCATAGAATATCAGGGTTGGAAGGGACCTCAGGAGGTCATCTAGTCCAACCCCCTGCTCAAAGCAGGACCAATCTCCAAAGCTCCTAGTGACTATAAGAGAAAGAGGGGTGGGCCCATTGAGGATCCAGGCCTACATTTTCAGGCTTGAGTGCCTGAATGTAAGCATCTGTGTTAGTTCCCTGGTTTTCAGAGGGGCTAGGTATCTGTAGCTTCCCCTTCTTCCCTGGAAATGAGGTAGTGCACATCTGTGTACTGTAAGTGAGGTTAGAAATGAACTCGTGGCATGAAGTCATCGACATGACTGAGCATTTTTTCTCACCACATCATATTACAGTTAGAATATGCTGGGGTTGAAGAACATTTTAGATGTTTTAACTGGGTGATGAAATTAACCGTTCCTAAACTCGGCACTATGTTGTATTAGTGTCATGGCTCAGACTTTGGGGGGAGGGATAGCTCAGTGGTTTGAGAATTGGCCTGCTAAACCCAGGGTTGTGAGTTCAATCCTTGAGGGGGCCATTTAGGGATCTGGAGCAAAAATGGGGGGTTTGGTCCTGCTTTGAGCAAGGGGTTGGACTAGATGACCTCCTGAGGTCCCTTCCAACCCTGATATTCTATGATTCTCCTTGGAGGGTCACATCATCAATCTGTCATGCTAATTTTTTCCATTTTAAAATCACACCTGGTAGGGAAATTACATCTTTTTCATTTGTCATTCTGTATCGTGTTTCAAGATGATGCTTCCATGAAAGAGAGATGGCTGAAAATCCACTTTCTAATGGGAAAAAAACCCCCTTCTTACTTCTTAAATAGTGGTTCTTAGGCTCGGAAAAACCCTGTTTTCCTGGGTAACCAAAATTTTGCTCTTGACAAGTAAAATATAATTACTTATTGTCTACCAGACAAGCCATTGTCTTACACTGGCACTAAGCATGTTAAGCATAACACACAGGTTTAGAGTTTCATCCAAAGCCTGTTGAAGGTAATGGAAGTTTTTCAATGGACTTCAATGGGCTTTGACTCAGGCCCTTGGTGAATGTTCCTCCCCAGAGGCTAGCCTCAACAACTGTAATACCCTTCTACTCACAGCGCAAGGAGTTCTCCTTCTGCTCAGAAGCAGGAGCTTTGGTGTTGAAGGGCCTGGGTTCAATCCCCATAGGCAAGTGCGGTGTGTGTGTATAGATGTGGCCATGGTTTGTTACTGACTGATTGGCGCATCATGCTGAGACTGAAAAGTGGTTCCCTGTGTCAGGTTTGTTGTTAATGAAACTGAACAGCACAGGAAAGCCAGATGTATCCTACATTGAACGTAAGGGAGAGTGCACAGTGCAAATGAGTAGGCCCAGTCTCTGAAATGCAGTGGGAAGTATAACTGCTACTCAATGGCATTTACAAGGAAACTGAGGCTGGTGGCCATCTTTCAGTTCTGACCTCAGGATGGCTGGTATTATAAAGGAAGTTCTGAACAGATTTACCTTCCTGTCCATAAGGGAGGAAAATGTTGATCAGCTGAGTTTAAAAAAAAAATAATACTCATTTTAGCTGCAAAGCGATACAGAGTGAGGCAGTGTTCTCTAGTGGACAGCGCACTGGGCCAGGAAACCTGGGTTCAGTTCCTACTCTGCTGCTGCCCTGCTGGGTGACATTGGGCAAATTATTTCTCCTGCACATGCCTCAGTTTCCTGATCTCTATAATAGTGGGTGATGATTCTGCTCTCCTTTGTAAAAACACTTGGAGATCTACTGATGAAAAGTTCTATATAAGAGCTAGATACTATCATATTGGATAATCATATTTTCATTTTGGATAACCAAATTTGAGATCTATCTGGTCCTTGGATAAGATATTTAAACAAACAAACACAACCAGCCTAGCTCATCAGAAATACCAGGGTAACAGTGAAGTGTTATTGAAAAAGTATGCCGTAAAATATGAAGGGGAGGTTTCAATTTTACAGCATTAACTTTTGTATTCGCGCTGATATTAATAAAGGACTAAATCCTGGTGCCTGCTCACAGCCCAAGTCACTCACTGGATTGCACACTTGGGATTTCTGTGAGGCCTGGCCTGGAGAGGAATCCTTTTCCTTCCCTCCTTGACTGAAGCCGCAGTAGAGCTGCTCTGTGGTAAATACTGCAACCTCAGGACTACACTAAGCCCTGGAGCTGGATCACTTCCCCCTTTGCAGAGTGACTGGGGCTCTGCATAGTCAAAGATTTACTGGCCCCAGCCCTCCTCAGGCCTGAACAATTTCCAAATTTTACCCTTCTGCAGAGCCCCGGGGGCGTGAACCTTGCACTTCATTTGTTCTGTGCCCTGGGACTATCTGGAGAATGATTGTTATTGTAATAACGGTAAGCATAGACCAGGGGTTCTCAAACTGGGGGTCAGGACCCCTCAGGGGGCGGTGAGGTTATTACATGGGGGGTCACGAGCTGTCAATCTCCACCACAAACCCTGCTTTGCCTCCAGCATTTATAATGGTGTTAAATGTATAAAACTGTGTTTTTCATTTATAAGGGGGGGGGTCTCACTTTGCTATGTGAAAGGGGTCACCAGTACAAAAGTTTGAGAACCACTGGCATAAGACTGTCCTGTTCACAAAGTGATGAGCAGAGCTGGTGAGAAATACTTTGATGGAACCATTTTCTGTCAGAAAATGAGCAGATCCATCCAAATCAGAATACTTTGAGGAATTACGTTGATTTAGCTGAAATTTTGTCGTCGTCTTTGTTGTCGTCCCCCCGCAAAAAAAAAGAAGATGTTTTTGGAATGAAACATTTTGATTTATCATTTTTAAGTAACTTTTTAAATATTGTATATTCTATATTTAAAAATAAAAAAGTTGAAATTGAAATGAAACGTTTCATTTTTGTAGAAAAAAAACACCCCTTTTGATTGATTCAAAACAATTTTTTTTTTAAATTTCCTTCATAGATAATTTCTAAATTTTCAGGTTTCCGTACAATTCACAATGAAACCAAATTTCAAAATCTTTCATGAAATAGACTTTCTATCCTCTGCACAGCCCTAGTGGTGCGTTTGCTGGGGGCCAGGAATGGGAGTATTTTAATAATTTGTCTGCTGTAAATAACTGGTTAGAATTGGCTAAATGCTTATAGAATTCTGGACAGCAGAACCATGCCTTATTCTTGTACAAAGACATGTAGCAGGGAGAATCATATTGCGGTGGGGTTCTCCCTGTTCTCAGTGTATCCTGTGTCATCATCTGTGTTAGTCGTTTATCAGTATAGCATATTTACAGTAATGTTGTTGTGGCTCAATTACTATTGCACTGAGATCGCCAAAGTTCTCATTACTGACTCACTGTGTTACTTTGTCATTTCAGAGGAGGATGAGCTAGAGGAGGCAAAAGACATAAGTGTTCGTGTTATGTCCTCTCAATCTGTGCTTGTTGCATGGACAGATCCCATATATGAAAAACCAAAGAAGGTTGACCCAACTAGGTACTTTACTTTGTGGTGATGTTGTTTTCAAGAAGTATACTAAAGAGTTCATTGTTTACAGCTTTGTTTGCCATTTAAATAATAAAGTGTAGTTACAGGCATAGCTTGATTGAAGGCAAAATATGAACATAGGTTTCAGAGTAACAGCCGTGTTAGTCTGTATTCGCAAAAAGAAAAGGAGTACTTGTGGCACCTTAGAGACTAACCAATTTATTTGCATATAAGCTTTCGTGAGCTACAGTGCATCCGATGAAGTGAGCTGTAGCTCACGAAAGCTTATGCTCAAATAAATTGGTTAGTCTCTAAGGTGCCACAAGTACTCCTTTTCTTTTTATGAACATAGGAATTGCCATATTGGATCAAGGGTCTATATACATCAATATCCTGTCTCTGGCAGTGGCCAGTACCACATGCTTCAGAGGATAGAGTGAGAACCCTGAAGCAGGTAGACGTAGGAAAATGCTCCCATATCAGGGCTCATCCAGTTCTCTAATAGTTAGAGATTGGCTTAAATCCTGAAGCATGAGATTTAAAATCCCTTCCAAAATTTTGTTAGCATTAGCTATTATAACTTGGGATATTCTTGTTAACCGTATAAGGGTCTCACTGCACTCTCTTTCCCCTCACCTTAACAGTACTGGCAGCCTTAATTTGCTCCACTATGTGTGTAATATCCTAGATAAACTGGAGTTTTTAGTGTATGGGGAAAGCTCTTCCTGGACTGACAGAGCATCTGACAGGGAGATACAAGGCCTCAAACTAGAAGGGTCATAAACCTCAGCTGGTCAGTTTTCAATCCAAGATTTATAAGAGTTTCTCCTCTTAACCAAATAGTTGATAGACAAAATCCCGTGTCTAGAAACACCTACCTTTGGGGATGGTTCAGATCCAAATTTTGGGGCTTAGGCCCCATTTCAGGGTTTAGAAAGACTGAAGAGAGTTATTGAGCAAGAGTACCATGACTGACTGAGTCCAGCCTCACAGATGAATCGAAAATCATAAACCTTTACCTGAAGCCACCAGTTCTCAGCCCTTTCTGACTGGAACTCAACCTTCCCTCCCTCTCTCAACCAGCCCCCCCCCCCCCCAGATTCCTGCTGCCTTTAAATTAGAGCACCCGATTCCCCTCAGGTGAGGCTCATTTTGGAATCAGGCTTGGCTTAGCCCCAGACTCTGCAGCCCAAGGGCAAGTCACCCTGTTACAAGAAGGGAGCCATAAAGACTAAAAAGGCATATGGCTTAATGTAATTGACTCAACTAAAGAAAGAGAAAAATGTGTGCTTAAAAGATGCTAAGGAATGTTTTTATTATTACTCTTCATTTGTAATTTCAGTAGTTTCTAGTGGCCCCTATCCGGATCAGGCACCATTCTGTGCTGTACACATGTCACGAAAAGAAGGCCCCTACCTCAAAGGCTTGCAATCTAAGTATATGACAAATGGATATATTAACTTCAGGGTGCCTGGCCCCTAGTGATGTAAAATCCCACTTGGATGGGGATTGTGGTGGTGGATGGTGCCTGGAATCCTTGGTCCGCTGTGGGAACTTACAGCCAAAAGATCCTGGCTCAGGAGAGTGCAACCCTGAGATAAGCTGATATAGCTTATCCCATAGGCAGACTCCATTGGCAGAGCTCCCAGTAACCCCAGCCTCCAAAGGAAGGCTCTGCTCTCTGTCACAGCTCCTGTTGGAGGACAGCCGTGTAAACGCTACCTGATCTCTTCTAGAGTGAGTTCCTCCCAGGGCGCAACCAGCTTCTATCTCATTCACCTTAGCATTAGAGGGAACCTAGATACTACAGTGGTCAGTACGGTGACACAATGTTTACACCTCAGAGTTTTGCCAGCGCAGCTACGTTGGTCAGGCATGTGAAGAGCTGTGCTCCCTGGCCGGCATAGCTGTGCTGGTGGAAATCAGTAGCGTAGGTGCAGTTATACTAGCAAAATTGCACTTTTACTCGTGTAGCTTGTTTCATTCCAGGGTGGTGGAATAAGCTATACTGATAAAAGAGTAGTTTTGCCCGTGTAAGCTGCGTCTACTTGAGGAGTGCTTTGCTGGTATAATATACCTGTATACCTGTCCTGGTGACGTGCTCCTCATGTAGACATGGCCTAAAAGAGATTGTTTTGCTCATGGTTGCTCGCTCTTCCCCTATCACTGGGTGTTTTTTTTTAAGCCAAGCACATTAGTAGAAAAAGGCTTGAACTGTGTTTGATTCTAATGAGTTCAGCTGATGAATTTTTGGCTCTCCCATTTCCATTCCTAGGCGATATGCTGTCCGTTATCGAGAGAAAGGGGAATCAGCAAGGTGGGATTACAAACAAGTGCCTAACAGACGGGTGTTAGTGGATAACCTGATACCAGACACCATGTATGAATTTGCAGTGCGAATTTCAGAGGGAGAAAGGGAAGGCAAATGGAGTGTTTCCGTTTACCAACGAACCCCAGAAGCTGGTATGTATCAAAATTATCTACAACCTGACGTACCTTTTGAAAAGTAGATCCACGGCAGCTACAGATGGATCTATATTTCAGCAATGCTTTTTGTGTTTTGTCTTTGAAATAGATGCACAGAAGGTGTTGAGATGCAAACATGGGGCAAAAAAATATATGCCATTCTGTATAACCATTACTTCTGACCTTAATTTCCATTCTTGTGTATTATTTCACAGCTCCTGCCAGTGCACCTGAAAATTTAGATGTTTGGCCAATAAAAGGCAAAACAACCTCTGTCACTGCATCTTGGGACCCTCTTGCAGAGAGTGAAGGAAAAGCAAAAGGTAGGTCATTTCTGCCAGTTAATAGATTGAGAGAGAAATTAAAGACAAAGTGAACTGCAGAAATCACACTATAGTAATAAAGTTAAACTGACACTGCTGCTGTATGCAATGTACAACTGTAGGTTTCAGAGTAACAGCCGTGTTAGTCTGTATTCGCAAAAAGAAAAGGAGTACTTGTGGCACCTTCGAGACTAACAAATTTATTTGAGCATAAGCTTTCGTGAACTACAGCTCACTTCATTGGAAGCTTATGCTCAAATAAATTTGTTAGTCTCGAAGGTGCCATAAGTACTCCTTTCCTTTTTGTACAACTGTAGGGAGCACAAGTTCTTCAAGAAGGGATTTCCACTCTGTGGTGAGCTCAAATAAAGGAGACTTTGTGCAAATAGCAGCTGACCATACCAGTAATCTTTTCTTATTAACAATTCTTGCATGTGCAGGAGAGTTTTCTCCTTTCCAGCTCTGCTTCAGCTTTTGCCACGTGCTGCAGTGAAGCCACTGTGCTTTGCCTGGGATGTGTGAAAGCCTTTGCCTTCAAAATGATTGTGATGTCACAAATACAATCATATGATTTAACTCCCGTACCAAGAAGGGGGGAAAGAAGTTGTTTACAGAGGCAGTACAATGACCTTTTGATGCTTAAAAAAAGGAGCATGGATAGTAGGATAATCATCAGAACGGTGGAATTATGTTTCATGATATTTTAAAGTTTTCCATAATGTGAAAGTCCCTCTTAAAGAAACAAGCATGAAACACTGATGATTGGATATTTCATACAGAAGCAACAGTTACCACAGTAGCAGTGTATGTCAATCAGTAGTAATTTAATTGGATGGAATTTGAACAACCTTCCAGCTTTCCCCCAAAACTCCATATGCAGGTAATCAGGCTACTTCCACTCACCCATGACTGAAGGAACCACTAGCTTTTCTCTCCATCCCTTTGGAACATTATACAGCTGTTTTATCAGAACTGTGGATTCACAGGAGTCAGCAAACCAATGGCAGAGGGAGAAAGAGCGGGCATATATCATATCAGCACAAACGACTTGTGTAGTGTGCACTCCAGGGGTGAAATCTCGCTCCTCTAAAATCAACAGGAGTTTTGCCAGGCACTTCAGTGGAGGCAAAGTTTCACCCTAGAGCTTAAAAAAAACCCCGAAATAACCTGTGAGATGATGCATGGATGTGACGTGAAATTTTAAAAACATGCCCTGAGTTTTGAGGAATCCGCACATGTTGCTGAATTTTGCTGAAATTTTCAAATGTGGCCAGTGATTTAGGGTGACTCTACTTCTGAATGCTCAACTTGAGGCCCCTTTTAAAGTGGCCTGGTTTTCAGAGTCTGAGTGCTTAACTCTTGAAAACCAGGCCATTTTAAGCTGCCACAAAGTGGGGATTGAAAAATTGGTCACCCCAAATCACTTAGGAAAATGAAGGCCAAAATGTTTTCTTTTGATGTGGTGTACCACAGGAGAGGGCTTTTTAATGAACCTGATTAAATTATCCAGGTACAGTGAAAATAAAATCATGGAATAGGTCTCTCGTGATCATTGTTTACTCCAAACACTAGCTTTATTTCACACATCATGTAAGCTTTTTTGTTTGTTTTCTATTTTGATCACCTTTCATATCTCAATAATGGAGGACGTTGCCCTCTAGCAGCCAACCAAAAGGGCCAGAAATAACAATTGTTGTAGAGTTTTTTTGGCCAGTGCCACTATGTCATTCCTCTATATCATATTTTTCTTACCTCCAATATGGATATTCTTTACCACCAGAAAGGAAGAATACTTTCCAGGCCTTCCAGTGATTAGCAGTCTTTGCACTGATCAGTAAAATTCATTCATATCTGACAATAAGCATGATGAATTTTTAATCTATGTTTTTATGAGTTGTTCCAGATCTTACAGTCATCACATTTCTTATTGCAACCATTACAGGTTAATTGTTAGAGGGGAAAATAAGTTCCTTAATTTTTGTAATGGAGTGTTGTGGGCTATAGTTTTCCTTGGGCTCTGTGCTGGAGCCTCATATGTTGTTGCCCTCTGTAGATCTGCCCGTGGATCTGCTCTCTCTAGTCCTAGAAAAGAGTTTCTAAAGTTCTGTTTTATGACTAATAATAAGATTTTTAAAATGATAGAGGATTGAAAAAGGCATCTTGCAGGTTACTACATGAAAAATGCTACTCTCTGAATCAAGGCCTTTTGAGAGCGTAATGGGGAAAACTATAGGTTATATGCTCGCCTTCATGCATAAATTATTCCTGTTAGGGAGAAATTCACCCACGTGCAGAGGGCCAGTGCCAGGCCTCAGCACCACTTCAGTCTTATTTTAAGAGGTGCTGTTTTCAGAGGGACTTAAATAGTGCCTAGACCTTGTGCTGGTCCCTTGCACAGGGTGAACATCTGCCATTACAGTTAATTTCCCCCTCACTGACACACAACATTCATTATGTATTTAACTGTGTTGGATGGAGCACGTGTGTTGTTACTACCATCTGTCCATCATAAGGTATTTCTTTTACATAAGATTTCAAGTTGTCAAGGCAAGAATTTAATATACTATATAGTTGCTCTGTATGAACAATTAAACTAATTAAGGCCCTAATCATTTAAACATGTGCTTAACTTTAAACATGTGAGTAGTCTCACTGACTGCAATCGGACTACTCATGGGCTTCAAATTAAGCTCCTGCTTAAATGCTGTGTTAGCAGGGAACCTAAGGCCTCAGTATTGCCAAGGATCTAGTGATTAGACCACTGCATCTGGTGGAGTCCCACAAAAACTAATTGGGCTCTATGTTGTAGTGGGGATTCTTCTGCAGGATTGGGGCCTTAAAGTGTAAAGTGATTATAACTGTGTCAGGACTCTAGCAAATAAATGATAAAAGAATAAGCAGCACTAATCAAAATATTTTACCTGCTTTTAATATTGCATGTCTTAAAGGTTGGTTGAGTACATACACTGTTTTGTATTAAACATTTTTATAATTTCTACTAGAATGAAAAGGCTTGAACCTGCTGACTAACTATCAGAGTATTTACAATCCGTACCACCGCTATTTTACTAACATAAGGAGCTCTGTAATAGTAATACAGAACAGTTATTGGTTGCATCAGATTTTATTGCCAGTAGCTATAAGGCAATTAAAAACTGGTTAGAATGTTAGTGTTTCATTATGTTCAACAAATTTTCTAACTATCATTAGATTCAATCTGATACATTTGTATTAGAATAAATGCTGAGTGTAGAATGTTTTTTGAATCTTCAGTATTCATAAACAAAAATTGTGATAGCAATGGCTAAACCACCCAATGTTTGACTTTATAACCATTATTTTTTTTCCACTTGTCTTCCATTTGGGATGCATAGCTCCCATCACAATTATTGGGTGGTATAACCAGCAACAATGAAGGTGGTTGCTTAAATATTCTGTAGGATTTGTCTCCTGTATTCTGTATGCTTAATCAGCTAATTTACTATATAGATAGATATTCTTGTCTAATATGTTGAAAGAATGTTTATTCAGCTTACTGCATATCATGTCTTTATACTCCAGATGTTGACTTGACGTGCATTGCTAATGTATTAATTTTAGTAATGCACGTTCTAATTCATCCTACCCATACAGTCTGTCCGCTGGAAACAGGACTGTTTTCAGTTTCCTCCTTCCAACCGTCTGCCAAATCATTTCAGAATACATTCTTTCATACGCCCCGGCTCTCAAACCATTCGGAGCAAAGTCCATCACCTATCGTGGAGGCACTACTTCTGCCATAATAGATGGTCTGCAGGCTGGGGAACGCTATATTTTCAAAATTCGTGCAGCAAACAGGAGGGGACAAGGTCCTCAGTCTAAAGCCTTCAGTGTCGTTATGCCAACAGGTAAGTATCGTGTGCCTATGACTTAGTCTATACATTCTTGCCATTGATTTGTTTGTGTAACTTTTTATTGCAGTCATTGGCTTTTTATTCCACTAACCTGCAGAGTTTCATAACACTATTTCATTTCAAAGGTTCTTTAATAGCCAGCTTGTTATAAGCTTTAAAACTTAGATCTGTCATGGCAATACTGATCCAGTCAGTCATCACCTTCATAGCACATACAGTATAAAGGGAGACAAATATTTTAAGTAAACATATACCGGTATTCTGGCTGTTTCATGACCTGCTGCATGAAAATATATATTCCTTTTGTTTTACAGTGTTCAGTGAAATCTATACTGTATTTTGTTTGCTTGTACTCTTCCTGACAATATTTGCAACATATAAAAACTAAATTTTAAATGTTAATGTGCCAAGTTTTGCAGTCCTTACTCAGGCAAAACTCCAAAATATTTGCTTTTTCCTATGAGTATATTGTTAGATAGACAAAAATGTGATCTGTTGTTTATTTTTAATGTAGCATTAAGGGTCAGATCCTCCACTGGTATACATCAGCATAGCTGCATTGAAAGCTGAAGCTAGACAAATTCAGAGTGGAAATAAGGCTTATGTTTTTAATGGTGAGAGTAATTAACCTCTGGAACAAGTTACCAAGGGTTGTGGTGGATTTCTTCTTCATCCCTGACAATTTTGAAACCAAGATGGGATGTTTTTCTAAAAGATCTGCTCTAGGAATCATTTTGGGGAAATTCTATGGCCTGTGCTATCCAGGAGATCAGACTAGATCAGTGGTTTTCAAACTTTGTTTTTCTGGGGACCCAGTTTAAGAAAATTGTTGATGCCTGCAACCCAATGGAGCTGGGGATGAGGGGTTTGGGGAGGGCTCAGGGCTGGGGCAGAGGGCTGAGGTGAGGGATGTGGGTTGGGGCCGGGAATGAGGTGTTCAGGGTGTGGGAGGGGGCTCTGGGCTGGGGCAGGGGGTTGGGATGCGGGAGGGGTGCAGGCTTTGGGCTGGGGCCAGGGATGAGGGATTTGGGGTGCAGGAAGGGGTTCTGAGTTTGGGGGGGATCAGGGCTGGAGCAGGGGGTTGGGGTGCAGGAGGGAGTCAGGGGTCTGGGGTAGGGGTGCAGGATCTGGAGTGGGGCTGGGTGTGAGGGGTTTGGGGTACAGGAAGGGGTTCTGGGATTGGGAGGGTCTCAGGCATAGGGCAGGGGGTTGGAGTGCAGGGTTGGGGCATGAACTTACCTCTGGCAGCTCCTGGTCAGCAGTGTCCCGCCTGTCCTGGCATCGCAGACCGCACCGCGCCTCGGAAGCGGCCAGCAGGAGGTCTGGCTCCTAGGCGGAGGCGCGCAAGCAGCTTCTTGTGACTCTCACCTGCAGGCACTGCCCTCCCCCCCAGTTCCCATTGGCTGGTTCCCGGCCAATGGGAGTGCAGAACCGGTACTTGGGGTGGGGGCAGTGTGCGGAGCCCCACCGATGACTGCTTACGGGGCGCAGCACGGTGTTGAAACAGGTAGGCGTTAGCCTGCCTTAGCTGGGCAGCACCACTGACGAGACTTTTAACGTCCCGGTCGGCGGTGCTGACCAGGGTGACCCAGTGCCTGACATGCCGCAACCCAGTACTGGGTCACAACCCAAACTTTGAAAAATGCTGAACTAGATCAAAATGGACCCTTCTGGCCTTAGAATCTATGAATCTATTAAATCAATAAAGCTATGCTGAACATCTGGCTCCAATTATTTGTCTAGCATTGCCTACTCTCAACTGACTTATTCTTTATTTTTATTATTTTAAGTTTTCCCCAATTGATGATGTAGTGATATTTGTATTTCCCAGTAGGATGGCTAACACTGAATTAAGTATTGTCCAATGTTGTAAAGCATGATCTGGATCTTGCTGGCTGATTCATTTTTCTTAGACAGTTTTTATGCTGTCTTTACATATATCATTGTGAATTTTTTTTTAAAAAATATTTTTTTCTCTTTTGCAGCCATTAGGGATGATTCAAATGTTCATCAACAAACAAACATTCAAGATAATATGGAGTCTAAAAAACCTGGTGATGCTGTGCCTTCATCCCCACCTCGAACCTTTCCTGTTCCTTCTCGGAAAATCCAATCACCAGTTTCCTCTAAGCATACTGCTGTTCATTCATCTAATTCTCCCAGTGGTGGAGATACAAAAAGTCCTCTTTCTGAGTTTAAGAATAAACTCTTGACTGATAGCGGGGTGCTGAATAAATCACAGCTATTCTCTAAAAAGACATCAGAGCGAGAACCTGATCCCCAATCCACTGAAGTCACAGATGATCATGATTCCGCCAGTGAAACGCCAACACCCTTGCCTAAAACCCAAAATCTGAGAAGAAACGTTGGGCCCTACTCTCTTAGCCGGCCATTTCACTCTGTCCTTTCTTCAGGTAGAACACCAGTTAGGCCACGGACCCCAGTAAGGACGAGACAAACGAGCACAGACAAACTTGGCTCCTCCTCATCTTCATTGACCCAACGCTCCTCATCCTCTTCCTCTGCATCTTCGTCCATTTCTAAGTACACAGATAATGAAACAAAGCATCAGAGACAAGGCAACTCTAATATTCCTTCTTCCCCTAAAATCCCTTTAAATAATCTGCCTGCTGAAAATGTACCTCATGATATTGCAGATAGAGTGGAGGAAAAACAAGTAAGTCTAGATTCTGTGCCATTAAAAAAAATAGAGTCCAGTCAAGTATCTTCTAAAACTCCAGAACACACTCACTTGGCTTTACCATTGAATCGGCAGTTTGCTGTGTCTCGCAAGGTGGTCCAGAGCCATCAGACTAAGGCACACACCTCTTCTGTGCCAATTAAATCACCTACATCATCAACAGTTACAAACTCTCAAAGTCATTCACGCTATCCCTCTTCTAATTTGGTTCACTCTGATACCCAGGATAGTTATGACAATTATGGTGGCAAAGAGGCAGAGAGTAGAAATAATAAGTCAAGTTCCAGTTCTTCTTCTCGTGATGGAGATTCACTTCCATCACTGCAAACAAAACTTCACTCAGGTTCTAATCCTCACATGTTGAAGGATCCAAAATTAGCCACCGCAGCTGCAGCATCACAGTCTGCTATTTCTGCTTCTGCTAGCCGTACTTCGACTAACTCACGCATCCCATCTTCTGTTAAACGTAAGTCTGTTGGAAGGGATGTTGATGATGGTAATTATAATGAGGACACAGAAGCGGAAGAGAAAAGACAAGACTCTTCCTCTTCTAGGTTTAATTCTAGGTCTTTTTTAGGACAGACTGCCTCTGAACGTTTTAATTTCCTCAAGCACAAGTCATCTCATACAATCAGTAAGTTTCCAAACAAGATCAGTAGTAATCAAGAATCTAAGCTGCCACCCTCTAAACCCCCTTATTCTGCTGTTTCCTCAAAGGTTCATCCTCAGACTAATGCACGCCTAACCTCAACTAGCACCACTAGGTCTAGTTCCAATATTGAGAGAGATACTAGAGAACTGGAGGGTGAAGATGAGAAACCATTACCCTCAACTATTGTACGTGACCATTCACCTTCCTCTTCTAGACAGTCATCTTCAGCAGCAGTCTATTCTAGAAGAAGAAGTCCTTCGGTAGAGTCTAGTGCTCACCGCAGAGAGCCAGTCAAAGAGAAATCACAGCTCTCTGGTTCAGAAGATGAACTTCTTAGTACAGAAATAGAGGAAACTCCCACAAAATCAGGCTCTTTGCTTACAGTCCGCCAATCTTCTTCATTGCCCTCAATATCTGGGAGATCTCCCTCATCTACTAGAATGAACCACCACTCTAGTCCTAGTGTTTCTCACCAGGTAACAAATGGTCAGGATGCAAGATCAAGAGCCTTATCAGGCTCATCATCTTCCACTGGGTCTTCATCAGTGGCTACAGCAGAAAAGTATTCTCATGTACAGTCTTCTGCTTCCAAACAACAGCCTGATGATCAGGACAGTAAGGAGGTGAAGGAAACCTTTGTGAAATCAAAACAAAGTATACCTTTGTCTAAAAAAACATTAACTGGAGGCTCTCATTTTTCATCTAAAAAACCTCTCCATCCTTCTCAAAAGGCACATGCTGGTCAGCCTCAACTTCCATTCTCCTTATTAAATTCTAGAGGCTGGCTTCCTTCTCAGATCTCCCACAAAAGTAATGAAAAATTACAGGAGGATGAGGATGTGGCCGAGGAGGAGGAAGCAGATGACAGAATAAATGCCCATTCTGCATTCCCTAAAGGTGTCCCTTCTTCTAGGAGACTATCTACCTCTTTGTCTCAGAGAAGTTCTAACTCATCTCTTTCAAAGCTCCAGCAGTCACTTTCTCAAATTAGTAAAGTTGATGAAGAACACAAAAGTAGACATGACTCTCCAACTTCTTCCAGAGGATCAAGTTCATCTTTGCCAGCAGGCAGACATGTTGGATCCAGAGTAGCAACCTCAAATGAACATGTGTCAGATTCATATAAACCATCTTCGTCTTCCTATCAATCAAAACCTGTTCAGTCAGGCTCTAGCTCCATCACTGACATAGCAAAGGACAATCAGAATAGCAGGGATACTTCTTTATCTTCAAAGTCATCCTCCACTTCTTTGAGACAAACTGATCTTTCAGTTCCTAATTACCATTCAGGTTCCAGGGTCCCTACTAGAACAGCATCCAAAAATGAGAAAAAATATGGCCCATTCCAGTCACCATCATCAAAAGTGGAACCTTCTCCAAAAGCTCCTTTCTCCTCTTTATCTAAATCTCAACAGTCAGTTTCAAAAGATGATGATGATGATGATGGAGAAGTGGAGGAGAAACCCACATTATCTTCAGCTGCAAGATGGTCATCTTCCTCCAGTTCTAGAGACAGCACAAATATGAATGGCAATGGTGCCAGGGATAAAAGGAAACCCACGGGCTCTCGTCTAATACACAAAGTAAACTCTGCAGAAGAAAAAGAGACTGAGGAAGAGCCTCCCACTTTAAAACAAGGCAGGTCATCGTCTTCTGTAGTCTCAAGAATTTCTCAGACCCCTAACAAACCACATACATCTTCTAAGCCAA
This sequence comes from Lepidochelys olivacea, assembly GCF_965140295.1. Classification (NCBI taxonomy): domain Eukaryota; kingdom Metazoa; phylum Chordata; order Testudines; family Cheloniidae; genus Lepidochelys; species Lepidochelys olivacea. Next base: position 121,415,114 of record NC_140413.1, read on the forward strand.
GATTGGCCTGGCCACGCTCCTCTGCATCCATATCTGTGCCTTCTCAGCTGTATCCCACACACTCTGCTTCTCCAACTCTTTCTTCATCTTCATCCCCTCTCGTCTCCCGTCAACGACTACAAAGCTCAAGGCCACGAAACCTGTCCCAACGGCAATATGTCAGACCTCCATATAGACAAGGTAATATGTTTTTAATTACTTTATTAATTTTACTGTCTTGAATGTTCCCCCCCATCAGCAGTTCGATGAAAGCTACATTGTTTCATCAGGATACAAGTTAAAGTATATAATTCAGTGTACCGTATTATTCATATTTTGGTAGTATCCAGAAAGCCCCATCAGAATTGGGTCCCCATTTTGCTGAGCACTGTACAAACAATCTGACCTGATGCATATGCCTCTGGGGTGTCCTGCAAAATCAGTGAGGCTCAGGGTCTTCCCAAGGGGATCAGATTACAGAGTCAGGGACTATGTATGGAAACTGGGCAACACTAGAGTTGCCAATTTTGATTGGATGTATTCCTGGAGGTTTAATCTTTAATTCCTGGAGACTCCAGGACAATCCTGGTTCGTTGCATGAGAGATTAAGTTTAGAGTCTGATTTTTCAGAGGTGCTGAGCACCCACAACGCCAGTAGACTGAAATGGCACCTGTGAGTGGTCTAAAAGTCAAGCCCTTCGGTTTTTTAGATCTGCCAGTTACCTCCATCTGTGTGGACCTGGAATACCACCTGATCAGCAGGAACAGAACACAAAAGCTAACAGCAAAGGGAGTGTATGCTGAGTGAGCATCACATGTGTTTGGTGGGGTCAGGATTCTAAAATTACTCTCTATCCCAAGGTTGAGTGCCTGTAGCTGAAGCTAATGCTGTTCTAGCGCTGAGCTGAATTATATTGTACAAAGCTGTGTGAGATGAGGTTTGTTCTTTCAGTCTAGTGTTTTCTTCTAGAGGTGAGGAGAAATGTTATAGAGACATTTCTGCCCCCTGACCCCTTTTGGGTTCTTTGTAAAAGGTCAGTATGTGGTTGGATTAAAAAAAGTGATTCCACGTGGTGATGGACTTTTTAGAAATACTTATAAAGTTCAAGAACGTTTTTTAAAAAGATCTATTTGGAAATTCTGCATCTGTTTTGTTTAAAATCCAACAGGGATCAGAGCAGACAGGCCAAACATGTTAGAAAGAAAACAAGTGCTTGTCCTCTTCTGAACAAATCAGTGTGGAATGCAGCTTTTCAGCTGCACAGACATGAAAGGGTTCCAATAGTGCATCTCAATAGAAATTAAATGCCTACTTTTTAAAATAATGGGCCAGATTGTACATCAAAAGTCACTCTCCAGTGGAGTGTCTCCCAATTTACCATGATAAAACTGAGAGGAGAATCAGGCCCAGACACTTTGCATGTTGTTTTTTGTTCTTTCTACTTCTTAGACTTGTATGAAAACTAAGATTTTGATCTAGGCTTCTTGAGCCAATAGCAAACATCCTACTTACTTCCATGGGAGGAAGACTGGGTCTGCTATGTATGTCTAAAACTAAAATTTTCTAGTCTGAACCAACTGAAGGCTAAAAATTCCAGAATGAAAATACATTCTTAATATGAAACCCGCTGAGCTGACATATTGCAGTGTATTTGGTCCTTTCTTTAGCAGGGACTTCACAACAGGCCAAATTCTGCTCCCATTTGCGTGCATGGGGCTGCCATTTATTTCAGACACACTTTCCCCATTACAGCATTTGCTTTTGGCAGGAATGCTTCAGCTATCAGTCCATAGGGTAGAAATGGCAAGTGTGATGCTAAGGCGTTCTTGGGGGTTTTGAATTTGCTCCCACCAGAAAATCATCAAGAGCCAAGCTAGACCTCTCTTACAGTGTGATGCAAGATGAGATCCCCTAACAATAGATACTGGAATCCTCCAGCAGATAGTTCCATGGCTGGTAATCCCTTTGTTCTGGACTTTTCAGGTAAATTGGTTTGGGTGTTGTAGGTTCACTCAGGATATACACTCACTAATTTGGGTGCTATGTAATTTCTTGATCTACTGTAAATTATGGAAAAGGCATGCAAGTACTATGGTGATGGGTGCCTTATAAATGTCTGTAAACATTATAATGGTTTGGGTTTCAGATTTAATTTTGAATTTCCTAGTTTTAATAGGTCTGGGGCCTGGTTCAGATTTAATTTTGAATTTCCTAGTTTTAATAGGTCTGGGGCCTGGTTTACTGATATGTGATGGCTGCTTTGCACCAGTTCAGTGATACAAAGCAGCCAAAAATCCAGTTTAAGCAGCCAGTTAGGCCCGGTTTACATCTTCTTTGTATCAACAGAGCAATGCACAGTAGCCAGAGTGTACTGGTGAATCGAACCCTTTACATTTAGTGTATTTTAAACACAGCTTTATGTACTGGACATATACCTTTATGTGTAAATAATTAAGCACAGTTTGTAATGACCATTGTATTTGTTCATGTTGTAAAGTGTGGTTTGGTTCTGTGCACATGCTTGTTAATAATACTTTATATATTGTTTTCTCTATTTCAGGTAGTAATGGTAGGCCCAATCTTACAACAAAAACAAATATAAATGGGAAAATACTACCTGGTAATAATGGAAAACCAAGTGGACAAAGAATAATCAATGGTCCTCAAGGAACAAAGTGGGTAGGGTGACCTTCTTTGGAAATTCAAGATGCTTTGACTTATTTTTTAAAAAAAGGAATGGTGCTCTTCACCAAAAAGAATATAAAATGTGATCAGACTGAGGGTCCCTTCTGGCCTTAAATCGATGGCTCTATGAAAAAAATTGATTTATTTATTGTTGTGTGATTTAAATAGCTGATTTAGGGCTTAAGGGTTTGTATTTTCAAAAGTGCCTACGTAATTTAGCAGCATAAACCCCACTGACTTCAATTAAGTGATTTTCAATTATGTCAAACTTAGCTCTTCTTTACATGGGGAAACTGACCAGCACAGCTATTCTGAAATAACTGTTCCATAACAGCTATTTCATTATAGCTACCTGTATGGACACTTGTATTCCGGAACAAGAGTATCCACACAGGCAGTTACTCCAGAATAGCAGCTACAGTGATTTAAACTCAAACCCTATTTTATTGTGGAATAGCTTCCCTATGCAGACAAGCCCTTAGCACCAGATTTTTAAAAGTGTTTAGGCACATAAAGATAGACCTCTTGTAGGTTTTTCAGAAGGATTTAGGATTCTAATTTCCGTTGATTTCAATGGGAGTTAAGTGCCTAGGCACTTTTGAAAATTCCATTAGGTGTCTATTTCAATGTAAGAACATAAGAGCTGCCATACTGGGTCAGATCATGGTCCATCTTGCTCAGTATTCTGTCTCCGACAGTGGCCTGAACTAGAGCTTCAGGGGGAGTGTACAGTACAGAGCAATTATCGAGTGATCCATCCCTGTCTTCCATTCCCAGCCTCTGATAGTAGGAAGTTTAGGATCACCCCAAGCATGGGGTTGCATTCCAGACCATCTTGGCCAATAGCCATCGATAGACCTGTCCTCCATTAACTTATCCAGTTCTTTTTTGAACCCAGTTATAGTTTTGGTCTTCACACCATCCCATGAAAATAAGCTCCAAAGGATAGTTGTGCATTGTTTGAAAAAGTACTTGTTTGTATTAAACCTGCTGCCCACTAATTTCATTAGGTGGCCCCTGGTTTTTGTACCGTGTGAAAAGGTAAATAACACTTCTCTAGTCACTTTGTCCACGCCATTCATGATTTCATAGACCCCTATTCTATTCTCCTTCCCACCTCACCCCCTAGTCATCTCTTTCCCAAGCTGAACAGTCCCAATCTTTTTCGTCTGTCCTCATCTGGAAGCCGTTCCATAGCCTTGATCATCTTTGTTGCCCTTCTCTGAACCGTTTCCAGTTCCACTATGTCCTTTTTGAGATGGGGGCAACCAGAACTGGACACAGTATTGAAGGGGTGGACATTATAATATTGTCTGTCTTGCTTTCTATCCCTTTCCTCATAGTTTCCAATATGCTGTTAGTCATCCTTAGGTGCCTAAATGCCTTCTAAAATCTGCCATTCAGGGCAAATCCCACCTACCCTGTTGATAACCAGCCTATGTACGGAAGGAATTTTTATTTCTGCCCCACATTGATTCGTGCCTCGCTCCTCAAATAGTCCCACTGAAATCAATGAAGATACTCACAGAGTAAGGTACCCTGCAACCGGAATCACAGCATGAGAATAAATAAATGTCATATGGCATTTTAGCGCTCTTCGTGTATATTAGATGAACGTATTCAAATGCCTGGTTTGGAAGACATTTTCAAGATAGTGTGGAAAAACATGCACACGGGCATTTAAAAAATGTAAACTATTTTGATCTGACACTTAGCACCTGTCTTCCATTTTGTCTAGCTTGTCGCATGTGAACCTTTTGGTTTCCTTTTCTAAACAAATGAAATCATTTCTGGAAACAATTAAAATGAAAGGGTGAGTAAAATTTTCAAAAGTGGCTACAGCCCAGGTTTTTAAAGGTCTTTAGGGCATTGATGCGCTCAGCTTTTCAATGCCTAACTGATTTAGAAGCCTAACACTTGTTTTCAAAAGTGATTTAGGCACTTAGGAGCCTCACTACCATTGATTGTCAATGGGATTTTGGCTTCCCTTTGAAAATTAGATTTAGGCTCCTAAATTATTTAGGCATTACAATGCTGGCTACACCTAAATACCTTTAAAAACTTGGGCCTAAGGCACTTACAAGCCTAAATACCATTTTCAAAAGTGCTTAAGTAATTTTGGAGTCCTATGGATTTCGACTCCTAATGAGGTGATTTTCAAAGGCACAGTTAATAGTTAGGGGCTTAACTGCCATTTGTTCCTTTGAAAATCTCTCCCTACATGATTCAGGCACTTCTAAAAATGTAACTCCAAACTTCTCTCTTCCCCTGGAATTACTATTATGGTATAATTTAATTTCCCATTCTTTCATGTCAGGTGAGTTTCAGTATTTCTATCACTGCTTTTTAGATCGTAGATCTCGATCGAGGGCTAGTGTTAAATGCTGAAGGAAGATACCTCCAAGATTCCCAAGGAAACCCCCTCCGAGTGAAATTAGGAGGAGATGGACGCACTATTGTTGGTAAGGACAGACTTTTTTCCTAAAGAAAAAATAGTTTTCATATCAATGGTGCAAAATTCTGGCAAATATGGCAGAAGTGGCATATTGATTTTATTTAGGGCCAGATTGTGGCCCAGCTTAATACAGCAGCACAAGGCAATAAGGGGAATATCCTCTTCACTGCATGAGTGTGAAGGGGTATGTGGTATTGCACCCAGTAGTGTCTTCCTCCCCCAAGTAGGTGGGAGGGAGAGTTCAACTCTCAACCTGATCAGAGCTGAGCCAGCATGAGAGGAAGTAACCTGAGCCCAAAAAAGGGCTGCATTAAGTTACTTCCTACATGGAGCAAGCAAGGAAGATGATAATTCCTACTCCAGGCTCTTCCAGGGGGAGCTCAGCTACACACCACCCCTACACAGGATTAGGGCCCTGTTTTAACAGATGCTAGACAAACACAGAGGTAGGTGCAGTCCTTGCCCTGAAGAGCTTACAATTATATCCTCTTCAATCTATAAATAGGTATGGGTATGAAATATACCGTACAAACAGTGTTAACCTGCTCCTCTATTCAGCCAGAGAACAACCTCCCACAGAGCTGTTCCTGCTTGGAACAGGGATAATTTGCATGGGTGGTTTTGTATAGGAACAATTGCTTTTGGGGACTGCCACTCACAACTATACTGCAAACCACGTCTGCTTTCCCTGTGGCCACATCCCCCTTTATCTCTTTGTAATTGCACCTGTAAATGTGCAACAGAATGGGGTTCTGTGACATCCTGGAGGAGGCAGAATTGGATACAAAATGAGTGGAACCTGCATCTCTGTTCCTGGGCCTGAGGCAGAGAATCAGAGCCATGACTCGCTACTTGACAACCCATCCCTGCTGCTTCCCTGATTGGTTGCCAGCCAGGGCAGTAGAGGATTTAGCCCTCTGGCTTCACTTTGCCAGACAAAATTTGGCCCATGAAATGTATCAGCTTATGATCTAGCCACAAAACTAACTCCGAGATGGAAATTTCAAATGACTGCTGACTTTTTCCCTGAAGTGGATATTTTAAAGTGGTAGGTCATTTGCTCAAAGGACACTTAGTATTCTTGTGGCTGAGATTTAAATTACTGGGGGAAGAAAAATCCCAGCTTTCTGACTATAATAATGTGTGGATTCTTAAAAATACATCAATCATGACAGCATCCCCTTTGAACAGAGTTGAAAATAAAATAAAAGAAATGTAGCTGTTTGCAATATTGGATAAGACCCAAATGTGCATCTAGTCCAGTATCCTGTCTTTGACAACAACCAGCACCAGACACTGCAGAAGCAGAGGTGGGATAATCTGCTCCACCCCCAATTAGTTTCAACCTGATCACTAATAGTTGGAGATCAGTTTAAACCCTGAAACACAAGGTTTAATGAATTTAATTTTTTCATTTTTGTTCCCATTAACTATGACAACTCCGGATGTTCTTGTTATACATATAAATGTCCAATCCCTTTTTGCACCTCATTAAGATTTTTGGCCTCAACAACTTCATGTAGGAATGAGTTCCACAGTTCAGACCCCTCAAATATACTCCCCTGTGGCCACAGTGGTTCTTTTTAAAACCAAAAACCTGTTCACTGGGATGTCCATTATTTTAAGTATGTTTCCTTATAAGACTTCAACTTGTCATTGTTGTGTACTTTTTAAAAATATCATTTTAACTTTGCTCAGAATTAGAAGCTCTGTAAAAATGTGTGTCTCTTCAGTTTTTGTAGTTCTTTTCAGTAGAGCTGGACAAACTATTTGTAGTGAACAGTTTATCCAGGGAGTTTAGCCCTTATTTTTGTTTGGGAATTATCCATGAATAGATTTTTATTTTAGCTAATGTAGTTATTATTCCTAATTGATAACTTTTTGCAAATATATTCCATCTTATGGGTTGCTTTGTCTATGTCTTTGACTCTTGGTTGTTTACTATTTGATATTTGTGATTGATCCTTTAAGTCACATGGTATTATGACGGATGTGAGGACTTTCTACACGAAGGGTGAGTCTTCCAGTGTATGAATATGAATACTGGGGTGCACATGGAGTGAAGTTCACAAGGAGGCCTTAAGTAATGCAAGGCCTTCTGCTGACCTCTCTGTACAGGGATGGCTATCATCCTTGGTGAACAACTTTCCTAAAATGTTCAGGTGACCACAAACTCCACTGCTCAAATGTTCATGGAGGAGCAAAATCTAATAATAATACCTAACCCTCATCTTGCACTTTTCATCAGTAAATCTCTAGCATATGGCTATATATCTTCAAACTAAGCCAGCTACCTGGAATCTGCATGAATCACTTTGAATAGTGTTCTGCAGTATTCTCCTTCCTCTATTCTCCAGTTTGCTCATATGGCTGATTTTCACACTTGAGATGGATTTCATGATATGGCTCATCATTAGAAATGGGGAGGAAGAAAATCTTAGTGGTAGGATTCCACCTTGGATTTGGATTTGCTTTTGTATTATAGTTTGAAATGAGAGAGGCTGGATCCAATCTGTGTGTCAGCAGGTATTCTTCCCTTTTACTCACAGATCCACCATGCTGAAATGTCATTTCTGTTAATACAGCATCTGAGCAGGTGGTATTGCTGGAAATGGCAATCAGAACAGATAGAGGGACATGGCATCTCCGTAGGGAAATCAGGAGCGTGAGTAGAAAAAAACATGCCCTCCTCATGAGGTGACATGTACCTCATGTATGGAGTACGCAGATCTTTGAAGGGGGTATCCACAGCATCTGTACCAACACATGTATATACAGAAAGACAAGGCATATTTCTTACATGGAGTCCAGTTCTTTGAGACGCTGAATGCTTCTGGATCCTCAATGACCACAAAGTAATTAGAAGTTGAGGGCATCTGGCACCACCACAGAATCAAGCCCATATGCACTTAGGCCCAGATTCTTAAAGCTATTTAGGACCTAACTCCCACTGAAATCAACCTTTGAAGATCTGGCCCTTAAAAACTAATCCTGCATTCCTACACAGTCCAGATGTGTATTAAGTCAGTTTCAGTTGCGTCTATGTGGATTGTGTGAATGAGCCAGTAGAAGGTATGGTATATGTGGATATCTTGCTGTTTATGTATTGTGACAGGGTCGGGCCAGATGGCTATAGGAGAGTAATAGAAGGTAGATATATTAGCCCCAGGCTAAGTAGGTCCCTTTTCCCTGGGTAAGGTAACAGGGAAGGTTCCAGAAGAATTAGGAACCTTCTGGAGACAATTAAGATAGGCTGATTAGAACACCTGTAGCTGATCAAGAAGCTGCTAGAATCAATTAAGGCAGGCTAATCGGGGCACCTGGGTTTTAAAAAGGAGCTCACTTCAGTTTGTGGTGTGCGTGTGAGGAGCTGGGAGCAAAAGGCAGTAGGAGCTGAGAGTGAGAACGTGGACTGTTGGAGGACTGAGGTGTACAAGCATTAGCGGACACAGGAGGGAGGTCCTATGGTGAGGATAAAGAAGGTGTTGGGAGGAGGCCATGGGGAAGTAGCCCAGGGAGTTGTAACTGTCGCACAGCTGTTCTAGGAGGCACTCTAGACAGCTGCATTCCACAGGGCCCTGGGCTGGAACCCGGAGCAGAGGGCAGTCCTGGGTTCCCCCCGCAAATCCTCCCAACTCCTGGTCAGACACAGGAGGAGTCGACCTGGACTGTGAATTCAGAAAAACAGAGGGCTGCCGTGAAGCTCCAAGGCGAGCAAATCCGCCAATAAGCGCAAGACCCACCAAGGTAGAGCAGGAACTTTGTCCCAGTATATAGATATAAATAACTATTTTCCCTTAATTTATCCACAGCATAGTTTGTGGCTTTTTCTTTAAGACTCATAGGAAATAATAAAAAACAGCTGTGGGATATACGTGAAATCACTGGTGGTTACGTATGAATCCATCTAAATAAGTCTCATGAACTCGTGTAGTACACACAGATGAAACACAGTTACAGAGAACATCTGCTATATCCATAACTTAAGATAGGCCTTTTCTCTCTCATTGCAGCATCCTAACAGAGTATCCTTTTTTTTTAACCTTGCTTCTGGTGTATAACATTAGGGGTCAGGGTATAAATCCTTTTACAGTTGTCCATGTATGTTTTCACTTACCTATGTGAGATGAAAGTAGGTGTAATCTTTGCACATGAGTGAAATGGATATATGAAACCCCTTCTGGGTGCTATTACATGCTGCTGAATCACAGTCAAGGAAAGGGCTGTGTCCTCAGCATCCCAGCCAGCAGGGTTTACCTATTTTAAGTCAGGATTTACTATACCTCTCTTCACTAGTTCTGATACACTCTTGGGAATCCAGCTCTTCAGAGAACCGCTAATAAAAGTGGATGACACTGTGGTTTGTATGAGGTCCTCCTGAATCATTTCTCTATTCCCCTAGGTATGGCACTTCTGGGATCCTAAATGGAAATCTGCTGATGCTAAATACCATGATTTAAAAACATAGAGAATCTGCAATTAGATATTTTTCTTTTGTTCTTCTCTTGCAGATGCTGGTGGTGCTCCAGTAGTGAGTCCTGATGGATTACCCTTGTTTGGACATGGGCGGTTTGGTAAACCTCTAGCAAGTGCACAAGATAAACCAGTAGTAAGCCTTGGAGGGAAACCATTGATTGGTCTTGAAATGATTAAAAAGACAACAACTTCTTCAACAACTACGACCACAATTCCCACAACAACCACAACTGCAACTACAACCACAACTACCATCATCACCACCACTGCTGAACCAACGACTACTGAGCTCCCAACAGAGAAACCACTACCTACATGTCCCCCAGGCACTGATGCTCAGTATGATGAGGATGGCAAGTTGGTAAAAGGGCTTGATGGCCTGCCTGAATGCAATGCAGAAGGTAACAATAATATAAACACAAATAGGAGGTGTGATGTTTCCTAGGGTAGCCAAGGTTGTGAGACACCTTGCTACCACCTGTCCATAGTGTGACAAAGTCTTGTGTGTGCCTGCCATTGGTCAGCTCCCCAACTCCTCCAGCCATTGGCAACACAAGCACTTCCCTCTAGGCATCACAGACCCCGCAGTCTCTCCACAGCTTAGCAACAAGCACACTCCAACTCTTGAGCCCTCCAAGCATCTCCCTGGAGTGTCCAGCCCCTGGTCTGCTGGACAATCATCATGTTCACAGATTTGCTGCTTCCAGAGCTTACCAGTAGAGTGCATCTTACCAGTTCCACCCCAGATCATCAGTCCGCTTAACACACAGCACTGAGATATGTTTATAGTGAAATCATATATACATTTATTTGACATAGCACAGAGATTTAAGTTGTAACAAGTAGAATTACTGGAAACAAATGTTTGCGTGTTATGATTTTACTTTATATGTATTTTACAGCCTACCCGTAATTAACAAGATACTCTCCTGCCTTGTAGAGTATTGCTCATCCAAAATCCTTGCAGTGTTTTATAGCCAGGCTTAGCTTTGACCATCCTTCATGAGAGACACATGCTATTAGATTGCCTCCTGTGCAATGGATTCTGTATTTCCTTGCACCCCAAGATAGGCCTCCTGCCCCCGCTGTTTGTTTCATCTTGGAAATATCCTCTCTTGTAGATTTTGCCATCTCTTATTTAGCCCCTGGCTAAGTATGCAAATAGGCCTACATTGTGAAGCATACAATACACAGAACGTATATGACCAGACAGGGAGATAGGTATCTGCTATCTCTTGCCTGAAAGGAAATTTCTGAGATATGTCACCTCCTGGTGACCTGCCTTAACCGGGCAGGACCTTAAGAACATAATTTTTGGGATAGACACACAACTTCTTAAATATTGTCCATACATACATTTTCAAATGACTGTGATGACCAGTGGGCCACTGGCTCTTGGTAGAGACATCACATGCCCTCCTTCAGTGAACTGTTTTGGATAAATCTGACCCAGGGGATCCCTGTAAAACCCGATGTAACCCTTGTGCCCTCTAACAGTTGACATCCTGTTACCCCCAGTTCCTGAGTCACAATATGTGTGGCTGTACTGCACAGTTACAAAAATATAAAATGAAAACTTTGTTTTGAAAAGCGATCTTCCGAACTTGCCAATGACAGTTGATTGTGGAAAAGAAAACTCGAAGTGTTTGCCATCTGACAAAGGCAAGAGGAATGTTTCAGTATTTCGCTGCAATCTGAAACAACACATACTTGCAAAGAATCTCCAAGGCTTGTCAGATCACAAATCATTATTGAGACTCTCAAAAAAATGAATACTTGTTATCAGCTAGCTACTGGGGCCTGATCCCAGTGACTTCCTTGGGCTTTGAATCACGGTCTTGATTTAGTTTGACGTAGCTGCCCTCTTTCCAGATGGCTATGCGGCACTGTATAAGTTAAAAGTAACTAAATGGTCACTCTTCTGGCCAACATCCTAGGTCTTTGGCTTCTGAACAAACAGCTGCATCTTTAAAGGCTGAAAGAGTAGTGCTATGAGGTTTAAAGTACTGTCCTCACCAGAAAAGGGACGGCAGGGCTGTAGTTTTATTCTCTCTCAATCATTTGCATATCACATGTGCTCAGTTTACAAGCTAATGGCCAACCCTGCAAGCTCAGGCCACAATTCAGCAAAGTACCTAAGCTCATGACTTACCTTAAGCATGGGAGAACTTTGATTTTCAATAGAACTCCTTATGTGCTGAAAGTTAGGCACGTGAAATTTCTCTGCTGAATTGGTTGGGGCGTCAATTTGGGATACGAAAGTCAGTCTGGGTTCTTTCTGCTTCTAGCCTCATCATAAGCAGCTATTAACTCATATTCTGTGTTTATGGCCTGCTTCATCATCCACTCAAGTAAATGACAAAAATGCCATTGACCTCAGTAGAAGTAGCACAGAGTCCTTAGAATTTAGCTGACAATTTTGTTGATAGTTTATATTCTGCTTCATACACTATCTTGCTTTTCCATAGCTGTATTGCCTGTTCATTGTCTGCCAGTAGGAATAAAAACTTGTTTTTCTCACTAAAGTGAGAAGATGAGCTTGAAAGCCGTAATGGGTGCAGAACTATTGAGCAAATAGGTGGCCTTTTTATATAGTCACTTTTTTCCTACTATAATCTTTAACACTTTAATCCAGAGGAATCTGTTATCCAGGTTTCCCTGGACTATTTGTCCGATGACATGCACTATCACTTGAGTTGCAACTGTTCTGTAGATGACCCCTTTTCAGTTGATTATAAATAATTTGCATAAATTCCCTCTTTAACATGATTAGCTAGTCTAACTCTTCAATCACATCTCTCAGTGCTATGGTAGAAGGATGGAGATATTCGTGATGAACAGCTGCACTATACCAACAGATATAGGGGTTGCTTACCGTTTCCACACTTCACATTAATTTTGTATATCTATCAGTTACCATCATCTGTCCATGAGAAGCAAGTGCTTTATGGCGTCTAGACTATAAAATCTGCAGGCCAGATTCCCAGCTGGTGCAAATCAGTGTAATTCCATTGACTTTTGTCACTGTGTCACATTGCTTTAATGACTGCTGGCTGCCGGATCCATCCATGAATAACAGAGCTGGATCTTAGCTGCAAAATGCAAATCTGGACCCAAACTTTTTCTAGCTCTGAGCAGAGTATGGGAGCTTGGCCCATCTCTGATAACTATGTCTAGCTCTTATATAGTGCTTTACAGCCATAGATTTCAAAATACTTCACAAATTAGGTCAGTATAAATATCACCATTTTACAAATGGGGAAACCAAGGCACAGAGAGCTGACATGATTTCCTCAAGGTCACCCAGCAGGTGAGTGGCAGAACCAGAACCCGGATCTTCTGGGTCCCAGTCTAGAGCGCTGTCCACTAGTCAACACTGCCTCTCATAGCTGTTAGTTCTCGCTCACTCTCTTTTGTCATTTTTTGAATATGAATGGATTATAAACAGAGACCGAAGCCATCTCAGTCATTATAGCTGTTGCCTCCGCAGTGTTCTAACCATAGGAAAAATTTGTTTTTGTCGGTAAAGTAGGAAGATACAACTGGAAGACACACAAGGAGCAGATATAGATTGGCAAGCAAGAAAAACAGCATGTCACTCCTAGGAGCTGGGGAAAGATTGGCTTGGCTCTAAGTGAGTAAAGTAGAGGGCCATACAGAACTTCCTTTCCCCACATTAAATATAAAGCAAAGACCTTGCTTGTCATTGTATCTCTGTTGCAGCAATAGAAGCTAATGACACTGCCAAATTTAGATCTGAAGTAAGCAAGAACAAATTCACCGAAGTCAGTTTTATTGAGCTTGTATACACCGGGTGTAAATTCAACCCACTCATCATTTGAAAGCAGCATCAGAAAACAGCTCTTTATATTCAAAAATGGGGCCTGGATGCGCCTACCGGATTGTCCTAAGCCCCCCATTTACAGAAGTCTGTAACTGGATTTAGAAACAGACAATGTAAATGGTATCTGGGGAGCCGCACTATCAGTTTAGAAAGCACAGAAGAGATGGAAAGAAGAGACATGGGCAGCTGACGATGAGTTGAGAGATGGACACAAACGTCTTTTACAAAAACTGCCATGGGCAGAAGATCGGCGATTCCTCTATCAGCTGTACTAGGTGAGTAATCTGTCTGAGAGATTTTATTACCTTGTATAGACAGAACTGTTATTATTTATATTCTTAGTATTCATTATTTAGCAGGTAATCTTGTGTAACTGTTTTTGACTATGTGGTGGAAGTTTACAATATAGTGTACCATACCTGTAAAATGTTCAGAAACTCTCTCAGGCCCCAACCCTGCAAACAGATGCATTAGTGCAGGCCTCTGTGCCTGTAAGGAATCCTACTGATGGGGCCTAAAACATATGTGTGATATACCACCTGATGGTTATGTTCTTAGTATTTGTTATTGGCACTCATGTAGGATGACCAGCATAACCATTTTGTGGCTTTTTCACTGGTGAGAAGTGCAGCCAGACCAAATTCATGCTGAGAAAACCACTATGCTTCACCCGTAACATCAAGAATTCCCTCCCTATCTTTCTTTTCTGTTAGCTATTTTTACAAAAGAATTTTTGCTTGGACATTTGTTCCTTTTCCATTGTTCATAGTGTGTCTTCATGCCAGGGGTGGGCAAACCTTTTGGCCCGAGGGCCACATCTGGGTATAGAAATTGTGTAGCGGGCCATGAATGCTCACAAAATTGGGGCTGGGTTGTGGGAGGGGATGAGGACTCTGGCTGGGGATGCAGGCTCCGGGGTGGGGCCAGAAATGAGGAGTTCAGGGTCCAGGAGGGGGCTCCGGGCTGGGGCAGAGGGTTAGAGTGCAGTGGGGTGCGTAGGAGCTGAAGGGGAAACATGTCACTGCTTCCTCGAGCCACACAGAGCAGCCCCCAACCCTGCTCCCCAGCTGGGGTGCCGGAGCGGGGCAAGCCCCAGATCCCGCTCCCCAGTGGGAGCTTGAGGGCTGGATTAAAACAGCTGGTGGGCTGGATGTGGCCCGCTGGGCGTAGTTTGCCCATGCCTGCTTCATGCTGTCATCGAACTGCTTTGTCTTCCAGTATTGGTAACTATTTTTGACTGTCATTATTTTTTTACAGCTGTTCTTTACAGGGACTGAGGTGGAGACAGATCTTATCTCTATTGTTTTTAGTATTATTACTGCTAACTCGGGCCAACTCCCTTTTAAGCACTTTTTTCATTATCTTTTCGTTTCCTTTTTATGATTCAGTTTACTTTCGTTAAGATTTTTCCTGGGCTTATCTTACTTTCATTATGGCAGCAGGTGGTTTTTGGTAGAGACCCACTTTAAGAAAAATCACGTGAGATCCACTGACACTCTTCTTGGTGTGCTTCCCCCCCTACAGTTCTGAGTTTAATATGGAAATCCTTTATATCTTCCCTGTTACCTTTGTCTCTTTTCCTTATTCTCCACCTCTGGCAATTCGAGTCTAATTTCTTAGGCAGCCTGGGTGTTTTATAGTGTCTATCCATGTTTATACAGTCCCCAGTACCAGAGCAACTGAGCATCTTACAATCTTTTAATATGCTTATCCTCATATCAACTATGTGAGGTAGGAATTAGCCCTGTTTTACAGATGAGGAACTGAGGCACAGGGAGGCTAAGGAACTTGCCCAAAGTCATACAAGAGGTCTATGTCACAATAAGGACTCAGGTCTTCCAAGTGCTAGGTTAGTGCTCTAACCACTAGATTATTCTTCCTCTATAGTATGACTCTTCGATATAAGGACCTCTTTAAAGACAACAGGGCAGCTTTTTTGCGTTTATTTTGACCATATCACTGATTGCATCTTGAAGATACATAATAATATCTCCATGAAAATAACTGAGGGCCAAATTCTAATTCCCTTTATATTAGGCAGTATCTTATTTCACAAGCAGACACATTGACTTCAGTGGGACTGTTCATGGAGTAAGGCTGCCTTGAATCTCATCAAGGCTTTCAAAATCTGGCCCTAAAAATATTTCACAGTATTATTTTTAATAAAGGCATTGGCTGATTTTTCTCTGAAGTTTAAAGAACCTTTTAAATACTAATATTTCTTTCCTTTCCAATGTCCAGTTTGCCAGAAGCTCTGGCCCACATTTCGTTCTTTGCAAAAGAGTCATTATATCATCCATGGATCAACCCAAATCTATAGAGAGCCTTATTGCATGTTGCAGAAAAACCAGCTGTTCCTCTTTAAAAGTACAGCATGTCAAGAATGTCTCTGCCAATGCATCAGATTGGAAGTCTGAAAGGGCAGGACACTTCCTGAATCCTGCAACATACACATGACATAAGTTGAGAAATATTAATCCCCACTTCAGAGTTACGAGGATTTCTATGAGGAATAAATGTTTGCTTCTCTCTCCATAATGTTTCTGTAACCTCAGCTTGGCTGCCTAGTCCAACGTTTGACACATGCAATAAGACAGCCTGCCCTGTCTGGGTGAACGTCATCGAGATGAAAGCTCCTCCAAGGTGCCTATTTAACAGCTGCTACGTTACGTTTGAAGGAGGATAACCCGTTCCTATATAGCACTACCAACATGCCCCAAACTTTAGCTGCTGCTCTGTCCTGAATGTTTCCAAAGGGTGTTTTTGCACTGTCTATCTCCTCTGTCTGGGTCTTTAGTAGAACAGTCATTCTTCCAGAGCCTTCGTCACCATCAGTACTTGGCTTCCCAACAGATTTGGTCTGTAAGTGCCAGAAATGCCACCACATGTTATACTAATTATTTTGCAAAGTCTGTTAATATTTGGCAGAATACTTGCTTGTCCCAGCACAATTTATTGTCAACATTTCACTAGATTCAGCAACATTTAGCAGAAAAGAGTTTGGCAGCCCAAGCCTACATTTCCCAGACGACTCAGCCCTGGATGTGCCCAGACTCAGGGAAAAGGGAGCTGTTTTTTGTGTGTGTTGGCTGACTTGTGGTGAAAGTGGAAAAATTCTAGTTAAGACAAGGAAGTTTGTAGTTCTCACTTGGTAGCAGGTCGAAGTAAACCCTACTGGGGAGCTGAGGGAGCTACACTCAACGTAGGAGGAGCTAACTGAGGAACTACAATCAACATAAACATAAAACCACATAAAACAGAAAGTTGCAGGGGGATTTTGTTTGTTTTGCAATAACTATGCCATTTCTGTGCCACAGCTCTGCTGAGAAAATATAGCCCTGTAAATGGGAGAACTTGACGAAACACAAAAGAAAATACAATTTCTCCATATAATCAGACTATTGTCTTGACAAGAGGTAGTTACGCTGGGAAGCATTAAGGAGTGAAATCTGCACATTAACACGTTCAAAGCTTCGTGTATATCTGATACTCAATAGTTTATCTGGCAGTATTCAAAAAGGAGTGTTTACATTATAACTAGTGATCAATACCAGCTGCCTATGTTGGGAAGATTCTCTGTCTTCGTCCAAAGATGCACTGGGTCATATGCTAGCTTGGCAGTAGACATTCACTGCTTTGTATGATTGCCTGTCAGTCAGCTGCACAAGTTTACCGTGAGAAAATGTCAGACATTTGCTTTGTTAAAGTCTGACAAGAATTAGCCAATTTCCTGTATTTTCAAAAATTTTTCTGGCACTAAAATTACTGCTGTATTATACCAGCTAGGGTTTGAGGGTTTTTTTTTTGTCCGAAATGTAATAGCAAGAAATAGAAAACGAAGGTTTGTATGTTTGTTGTTCTCGAATAAAAAATAAATGAGACATGCTAATATGATTCAGATTTTATTTTTAATTATTTAATACTGGAAATTGAAATTGTTCAACACACATCTTAATATCTTTAATATAACTAACATTTTCTATCTTATTAAGAGCTACAGTGGGAAGGTTACCTGTCTTTAGAAAGTATCCTGTACAGAACAATGTTAAAGTATGAAATGTGTCAAGTAGTTGGATACATTAATATAATTTATACTGGTGTGTGCAACTAGATTACATGAAAGATAGAGTGTGTTCATGTGTATGTACAAGTATGTATGTACCTTTGTGCATGTGTTTTGTGTACACACATACACAATATCTTTAATATAGGTGCCTATAGTATATATATATGTGTGTGTGTATAATATATAACCAGCCTTGCATAATTCTACTTGGAATGAGGTCTTTTGGTTTTGAGTTTCTTTGGGAAGGCAAATAATTTTCTTTTTTCATTGTCACCAAGCATCATGGTAAAGTATGGTCAAAGAGATTTTGTGCCTGAGCTGTTAAAATGTTATGGACAATGTAGCTGAGATCAGTAACTATCTATGGTAATCATTGGGGCCATTATAATTGGTGGCTCTGCCTATTAGAATCCGTATAGTTTTGGATTGCGTCCTCAACCTATAGAGTAGAAATGAGAGAAAAAGACTTCAGAAGGTTGACGCAAGCCTCCCAGAATTCAGATACGTATCTAAACCTTCTGAGGTCTTCCTCCTGCTCTTATTCATTTACTGTCCTACATCCCAACCACATCTTCCTCCCAAAGCCCAGTTCTTCATTTTTGATGGTCTCTAACATGGCCCTACCTTTAATGGAATCCATCAGGATGCTCCTATTTTCTCAGTACTGTTCTGGACGGCTAGTCTAGGTCTTGTGTGCTCTGGCTTCTCTGAGCCACAGGCACTGCAAAGTACATTTCTCTGACTGCAAGGAAAGCCCCAAACTCACAAGATAGCAATTGATCCAGGAGAGAATCCATGAATCTGCAGAGCTGCTGAAGTGACTTTTCAGGGAGGAAGGAAGTCTGTTATACACAGGGGTCAACATCCCAATTGTGTTGCATCTAAAACATTTTGAGCAGAAGTTCCCTGTCGTTCTTATTTTATCTGCACTGCTTCACCCATTCTTGCTTATAAATGTCATGGGTTTTTTGCCATGAAACCACAACAAGCTGTTACAGGGATGCTAAGCAAGGCATCCTTTGCTCCAAGAATCCTGTGGGTCTCCCAGGGCAGAATTCCTGGAGGATGCTGGGTATTTTGTACAGCAGCTCTGCAAGAAGCAGCATCATGCCTCCTGGCTAGCTTGTGCTACCACCCGTTCATCTACTCTAGATATTCATAGTGCACCTATTATCATGTGATCTAGAACCATTGCTGCTGTTGTCTCATTATTCTATGGATTAAATAGCTTTCAGCTTTTATTTTAAAACGTGTTCAGCGAGTAATTGAGGGAGGCAAATATCATTTAATCATTGTGCTATCTTTTCTTCCTCCTTCGACAGATACGTTCTCAGGGCTGGATATGGATGTGACAGCAACTCCAGAGGCGTATGTGATCTATGACGAAGGTACTGGTTCATTAGGAAAGTCCTTTGCAAGTGCTGTGTGGTCTCCCCGTCCCCCTTTCAACATTGCACTGTAAAGAATAAATCTGCATCATGTTGGATGGGAACTTAGGCAGGCTATCACCAGGATCATGAGCTGGAGCCATGCCCCTTGGTTTCAAAGCAGCCCTGTGGTGGTTGTGAAAAATAGAGCCTTCGAAGGGGATTTAAAGTGGAAGTAACTCACAGCCAGAGCAGTGTAAAGGAAACATGGGCCCAGTATTCTCAAATCATTGAAGCATTTTCAGCAAATGTGACAATAGGTGTGTCTGCACTGCAGTGAAAGGTGTGATTGTACCACATGCAGACATACGCAAGCTAACTTTTGTCTAGATAGCTCAAATAACAATAGGAGCAGAGCTGCAGCAGGATGACTAGTAGCACAAGCTGGAGGGCCCTGCCTAGGAACATGGGTAGCCTCTGCTGCCTTGGCTTCACTGTTGTTGTAGCTACAGTCACACCTTGGATTCCAATGTAGACATAGGGAATGTTTGAACAAAGGTGATCTCCAAAGTAGTGTGTCACAAATGGTCCAATTGAGAGCGGATTCTCTGTTACCCCAGTAATGCGCTTGAATGGATTACATTAATGTACATCAGTGGGGGATCAGGAGTAGTGGATCTCCATGCCACTCTGCCCCTGCCCCACCCTCCACCCAAATTTCCCTTACACCAGTGATGGAGCTGGCTTAGTAGGCACCAATGCTGCCTCCTCCAGCATCATACCAATGGAGATTCCCCTTTGACTTTGTGCCACATAATATTGCATGTAAGCAGCACAATGTCAATTTAACAGACTGAAGAGAGTGGCCCAGAAAGAGCTTAAATTGCTGTTATTTTAGAATCTGCCTGCTTATAACTCAACTCGTGAACAAAAAAGACATTTTTCAAAGTGACACTTCTAAAGGACGCTGCTTCAATCCTGCCCTTATCTTTCCTGTTACAGAATCCAGCCCGAACCAAAAATCAGCAAAGTTGCTGAGTTAATCTAAAATAGAAAATAAAGCTGCTCTGCGTGCACTAGGGGTTAAGTGGGACTTCCAGGGTAAACCGGCCTTTTTCTGGCCCTCTGCACAGGGATGACTTTCACCCACCGAGCACAGAGAAACTATATCGTGAGAAAACTGATAAATTCATCTGGTCAGATCTTCCACTGTGTTAGGGCCGTTTCATTTCATTCCAGTGGTGCAAGCTACACTAAAGCTCCCATTCCAGTCACAGAGGGATCCCTCCTGTGTAGGGAGGCTCTCAAGCAGCGGAGAGCTCCTGTAGTGAATTTCATGCCACCTCCTTCCTGCAGTTGGCATAGGGGGAAATGGCACAGGGCCAGGATTCTTTTGCTGTCAGTGTCCCCTGGCGGCCATTGGCAGTCAGTCTAAGCCTTTGGGTGGCTCTAACCTTCACCAGGTTACCAGACCAGAGGGAAGCCGTTTCAGGAGTGTAAAATAGATGGTGCAAAGGTGGCTGGATCTGGCCTCAGTTTCTGAGCGGGCTTATCCTCAGGTTTTCAGGGAGTGAGTGTCAACTCAGAATCTTGCCATACGAATGTGTTTAGTTTATCATGGTAAATTTTACCTGATGAGTTTCCATGAGGGGTAAGTAGCAATGAATTCGGCTGGTGATCTTCTGGGTTTCCTTATTCTCTGCTCTTCACCCCTAGAAAACAACAGGATGACTACAGACATCATGACTTTTAGAGCAGAAGGGAAAAAAATCTACTTCCTTGACCTAGACTTCCCACAATAACACCAACAAAAAAGTACAAAAATAACCAATTCCAATGGCAGCTCACTGGAGGGGATGGCGACCGAGAGAGAGATTGATGTATATGATTTATAATTTGCGGGCATTCTGATAGCATGGCAAAGATGGTTATACAAGAACCATGATGAGTAGATTAGACTAGATCAAACCTTTCTGAAAAGCGAGCACAGCTCTCTGTGAATAAGACTCTTGATGCCAAATAAGTGCAGTGAGTCAGCCTTCTCTTTGAATTTCTGTCAGTCAAATTAAAGATATTTGTTTTCCTATCTACTTGATTTTTTATTTTCTGATGTCCCCCCACACTTCTTTTTGCAAAAGTATTATTTTCCCCATGAACTGGTGCATATGTTTTTTTGTATCTGACAGGTATGCGTATCTCCTGTTGCACGTCCCACTCTGTTTAATATCATTAGGCATTCCATTAAAGTCAGTGGCCGTTTTGCTATTAACTTTAATGGGAGCGGATTGGGTTCTGTGAACAACTTGTATGTATTACCAATAAACACATATTTTAAAATATGCATGTTAATTGCTTGAGAGAACAGATTCGCTTCTTCCCTCTTAGTTCCTTATAAATCAAACTTAAATCCCCTCTGGCACTATTATTTCTATAGTTAGTAAAGTGAACTGAAGAATATGGAGGCTTTCCTCATCCTTATTTTGGTGCAAAGACTGTCTTTGTTTTGTTTAGTTTGCTGTAAGCCCTGGGAAGAAGAGCAAAGCATGCTCTCCTCTGACTTAAAAATCAGTAAGGAGTGTGTGAACCCCGTGATGTGAAGTCTGCTGGTGAATGTTGCTTTAGTTTTCTCATCATAGTTTGTAATGAGGGAAACTACGAGTTCCCTGTCGAGTTTAAGCCAGTTTAACATGGAACAAGCTAATGTTGTCAACTCTTCTTTGTGTCTTCTGAAGACTATGAGTTTTTTGAGAGCACTTTGCCTCCAACTACCACCGTGATCACTACTACTGCTGCTACTACAGAAGCAGTGCCTGAGACAGACTATCCAGAGATCAGTGTTTCTGGCTCCGATCCTGTGTCAGAATTTGACTTAGCTGGGAAGAAACGATTTACCGGTGAGCCCAGTACTCATTATGCTTTTGCTAAATAATAAGGTAAATAGTCCATGTTCTAGCTGCATCATTCGTTCTGGTGAGAAGACTGCACAAATCTGGCTAATGAGTCACAACTGTTCTTGATACTGTACAGTGCTTTGAGAGATCATCACAAGATAAACACAAGTAGCAGCACTTGGAGCTGTATCTTGATCTCAGACACAAACTAAACCAGTTTAGTTAAACCAGAGCAAAACCCTTGTAGACACTTTTTTATTTCAGTTTAAGAGGGCTGTATTTCAATATAGCTTAAATTTGTTTCCAACTGATTTAACCAAAATAAGGCCAGGTCTACACTAAAAAGTTAATATCACCCCAGCTAAAAAATCCACACCTCTGAGTGACATAGTTAAATTAACCTAAGCCCTGGGATAGACAGTGCTAGGTCATTGGAAGAATTCTTCTGTTAACCTAGCTACCACCTCTTGAGGAGGAGGATTAACTACAGTGATGGGAGAACCATCACTGTGCTGCTGTAATGGTTTAAGTGTAGACATACCCTAAGAGTGTCTACTCTGGGATTTGCTCCACTTAAGCTAAATCAGTTTAAATTCAAAGCTTTAGTAAAACTTGTGCAGCTCTCCTTGTAGACAAGCCCTCTGATGGGAAACCAGGGCACAGTTCTCTTCTGTTACACCAGTGGAACCCCATTGATACCAGTGGCATTGTATGCTGATGTATCTCAGAGGAGAATTTGTCCTGCCGGGATATTTCATTTGGAATGTATAGTACAGGAGAATAGGTAAATGGAACAAAGTCTTAGCTGTAGCTCACGAAAGCTCATGCTCAAATAAATTGGTTAGTCTCTAAGGTGCCACAAGTACTCCTTTTCTTTTTGCGAATACAGACTAACACGGCTGTTACTCTGAAAGTCTTAAATTGGAACCCTTTTGCTAACTATGAGTGCTAATATGTTTTATATGTTCATAAACGTCTTGCTTTATTTTGTAATTGTAGAAAGAAACAATAGGAGATAGAGCTGAGCCAAAAGGTTTGGATCTGCATGCACAGGCCAGATCCTCAGCTGGTGTAAATCAGCAGAGCTTCATTGACTTTGCTGTAACCATTGTTGTTTATGCCAGCTAAGGATGCTGTTCTGAGACCTCATCGAAGTCTTGGGGGTACGTTGTCAGGGCGTTTCAAGGGCCAGAGAGCACTGCATTCCAGCAATCCTCCTTTGATATGGCAGCTCCTATGGGACTGTTAAAGGCTGGCAGAACTTGCTCTGAGGGTCAGTTCAGCTGCAAGACTGGGAGAGCAGGAAAGGTGGCTTAGAGCCACCTTTGATTCATGCCATCCCCCCAACATACTCACCAACTGTGTGAAGTTCTGCTCTGGAGCAGCTGAGGCTTGAGCTCTTGTTTACCATGGTTTGGGGAGTAAAATACTTCTCACATAAACCAAAACTTTTTCAAATGAGTCTTCAACTCCTCCCTGTCAAAACCAGACAGGATGGTCCTGTTCTTTCAGCGATCATGCGTCCCGGTCTGTTTAGATTAGAAACCTTGTGATGGCTAAAATGAAGTTGATTACGAGCTCTGGGCAGACTCCCTGTGTGGTGGGAAATCCAATAAGATAAACTAAGAACATTTTTTTATGAACACTTCAGGTCACTAGGAGGGAAAATATTATCCTCCCAGGGAACTGTATTATTGTAACTAAATAAACATTTCCAAAGGCGAACATTAGAACTCAAACTGTTTCTTTAAATGTTAAAATGACTGTGGACATTGTGCCTCTGGTTCCATGCCCCCCCTATAGCCTTCAGGTGTGACACCGCAGGTGAGCCCTTCTTTAGTTTCCCTTGATCTGGATATAGATAAGTCCAAACCAGACTTCTGTGCATGAAAGAACACCCGCTTCAGAGGGTTTAATTTATTAACAACAAAGATTAGCATAAGCATAAGCAAGACCTCATTCAGGTGCCCACCAGGAAAGCTGCAGTTTCAGGGTCAGTTCAACTAACTTCTTGCTCCTTTAGCCATGGGACACTCTAGACCAAGCCCATCCTCTGGAGCCAGGGCTTCTAAGTTGCGGCTGCTCCCTTCCCTTTGGAGAGCAGCCTGTGATTCCTTCTTTCAGGATAGCTCTGTTCTCTTCACCTCTAGAACAGTCTCTGGTTCCTTCTCTCAGCTTACTCTAGTATCCTTCACCCAAGGAACTATCTCTGTCTCTCTGGAGACCTCTCAGTTCCTTCTCCTAGGCTACAATTGTTCCTTCCCAGGGAAGGCTGTCCCTCCCTTCGGAGGCACCTTCCTCCTGGGAGTACTCTCCCTGGTTCTTTGAACTCAGGCAGCCCTGTGGTAAGGTTGCAGGTGCTCTGCTACTAATTGACCATTAAACGGCCACCTTGGGCAACTGGTTAGTCCCAGGTGGGTCTTCAGAGGGCTGTCATGGGCAGGCTAGGCCCTGATTCCTCTTGACGGTCCAATTGCCCCTATGACAGGGACCTTTAATGCAATAAAATTACCGTTTTGACATTTCATGAAGTAAGTACAGTTCTTGTCACTATAAAGCATAAGTGTAAAAGTTACCAGTTACTAAACTGATACCTGTACATTTCCATACTCCAGGAAACTTGGGAATTAGGGGTTGATTTTAATATGAGCAACTGGTTCTTAGTGTTAAATAACCATAGTGGGAGAGAACCATACTACATTGGTTTCACTGCTAAATATCAGTAATTTGTTTCCATGATCTTTAGCACCTCTCCCTAATGGACCTCACTACCACATAGAGACAAGTAACTGCTTACACTAGTACTAAGGTGTCCAGTTTCCAAAGCAAGGGGTCTGCCGTGAGCTAAAAGGACTAAAACTCTGTTACTTAAACTACATTCATTAGATAGTGTGACGGTACGTCCCATTTTGGCCAGGACAGTCCCTTTTTTAAGCCCTGTCCTGGACAGCCCAACTTTTTTGGCAAAAGTGGGCATTTGTCCCATTTGCTCTTACCAGCTGATCATCAGTTGGCAAGAGCAAATGGGACAAAAGGCGCAGTTTTCAAATTGTGGGGTGTGGAGGAACATTCGGGGGGGGGGGTTGTGCCTGGTGATGCCAGGCAGCTTGGGCCGGTCTTGCTCAGTGTCCTGTTTTTGCTTTAGGGAAATATGGTGACCCTATCACTAGAAGAACAAGACCCTTTCTTTTACTTTCTGCATTCCTTAGGCAAAACCTGGTTGTGGGTAGGTAGGAGAGGGAAGAGGATAAAGAGAGGCCATCCATGCAGGAGACAACTAGAATGGGGCTGGCTGCACCTCCAGGGCCAGCTCCTCAGCTGGTATAATTTGGTGTAGTCCCACTGAAGTCAATGGGGCTATGCTGATTTATACCAGTTGAGGATCTGGCCCTCAAAATGCAAGGGGGAGGTAGGGGCAGCTTTAACAGGGACTCAAAGGTTCAGTTACACTGACAGAAATTATGAAATTGAGGGTGCAAAGACACGCTGTTGGGGGAGAAGCTACATTCACTTCTTTGCACAAGAAACTGTCTGTGGCTCCATAGCCTGGGTCTGGCATCATAGCGATGCTGCTCCCAGCCGCATCACTGCACAATGTTGTCAGAAAGAAGAACAGGAGTACTTGTGGCACCTTAGAGACTAACCAATTTATTTGAGCATAAACTTTCATAGGCTACAGCCCACTTCATCAGATACACAGAATGGAACATGTAGTAAGAAGATTATATATATATATATATACACACACACACACACACACACACACATACAGAGAACATGAAAAGGTGGAGTAAGAGGCTAATTAATTAAGATGCACTATTATCAGCAGGAGAGAAAAAAAACTTTTGTAGTGATAATCAAGATGGCCCATCTAGACAGTTGACAAGAAGGTGTGAGGATACTTAACATGGGGAAATAGATTCAATATGTGTAATGACCCAGCCACTCCCAGTCTCTATTCAAACCCAAGTTAATGGTATCTAGTTTGCATATTAATTCAAATTCAGCAGTTTCTCTGCTACAGAAGCCCAAAAGGCAAAATCTGCCAGAGGGAGCAGTGAAGGGGTAATACCCCTGTGTGTGCCTGTCTCTAGGCATCAAGGATATGGGGCATGGTGCTGGACTCATGGGTGGGCCTCTCCCTGCTCTGAGCAGCCAGGTCCAGATGCTGAGCCACTTCCCCCCTGGTGGGGTCTCTCTTGCTGCCAAGAGTGCACACATTGAATCAGAAGGCTACATCAGCTACCGGGGGAAAGGGACTATCTAGGCAGGCAGAGGAGCTCCAAATCTAAAGTGGGCAGGTTGTGACATGGGAAGGACCCTGCCCCTACACTGTGGGCCCTTCTACACCCACCCCTCCCCCCACCCACAACTTTGGCTCCCAAAGACAGGTGGTAAGTCTTAATTTTAGAGCAACAACATTGGGTTAATCAAGAGTTGCCATCCTGATCCTTTATAACACAGACTGAAATGCACCAGACATGGTTATTCCCCATCTATTGAAAGCCTTAGAGTAACGTAATTGCCACTGAATATTTGTCATGCTTACAGTTTCCATGGTGCTTTATTTATATGAAGAGTAATAGCACTCCAAGAAGTTTCCAGACAGTTTACAGATTTGAAAGCGTCAGTGAAATGGTAGGAAAATATACAAGATTTACAAGCTGGAAGGTCAGGAAATGAATGTCTAATTTATTTTATTTTAAAAAATAAAATATAGCCATTTCTGCGAGTGTCCCCTGTTTCGGCCGCCTGTAAGGAATATAAAAAGAAAATTAACCTTGTGCTTTTCTCTACAGGAAATTGTCCTTAGCTGTAGTAATCTGCCTGTCTGTACAGACTGTTAAATAAATGCTGCTTATCACTGTCTCTTCCAGCTCCTTATGTGAGTTATCTCAATAAAGATCCTGCTGCCCCCTGCTCCTTGACAGAGATATTGGAGCACTTCCAAGTGGAAAGCCTGGATGAAATCATACCGTATAATCTAAAAGGGGGAGAGCTGCATCCCCAGACTGTCCCTCACAATATCACAGTGGTGGCAATGGAAGGCTGCCACTCCTTTGTCATTGTGGACTGGGCCAAACCCCGACAAGGAGACTTGATAACAGGTATGGTAACAAATTTCCAGTCTTGGCTGTCACCCTGGGGATTTTGTTGTCCTGGTTGGGGTTCAGGAAACTATGCAGAAGCCAAATGGGAAGGTTTTTACCTTAATCTGAGCTAATTATTATTGATAATTTTTCAACAATGTTAACTCTCTGTTACCATACAGCTCTCCGAGAAGAAGGTATTAATTGCCTTCTAGTCAGTGAGAAAGAGCTTCTATGTCATCTGTCAACACTGTACCAATGCCACTGTTGAGCATAGATTAGTCCTGGTCTTCTAAAGGGCTTCACCTTGGCTCTGTTTTTGTGCGTGCAGTTTTGAAGTGCAAATACTTGTGGGTTTATTTTGTAGCACGTAGCTCTAACAGTCAGATTGGCAGAAGCACTCAAGGGGTTAGAAGTCTTCAGACCTATAAAATTTCCCTCCCCTGCAGTTATTTGTATCAGCGATATGGGAAGCCACATTTCAAAATCAGGTTTCAGAGTAGCAGTTGTGTTAGTCTGTATCCGCAAAAAGAAAAGGAGTACTTGTGGCACCTTAGAGACTAACCAATTTATTTGAGCATAAGCTTTTGTGAGCTACAGCTCACTTCATCGGCATCCGATGAAGTGAGCTGTAGCTCATGAAAGCTTATGCTCAAATAAATTGGTTAGTCTCTAAGGTGCCACAAGTACTCCTTTTCTTATTTCAAAATCAGTCTCTTTATTTTCTAACACCGCTCTCTTCTAAATCTCTGAAATCAATAGTCACTCTCTCAAGAAAATAAAATGTGTAGTGAGGGCAGAGGAGGGAAGAGAGGATGGAATGTTATGGAAAATACGGAACTGTTTTTCTTGTGGTTTGCAGATATTGCATGCCACAATAGCAATATTAATGATACAGGCCAGAATAAAACTGTTTCTGCATACAAAGAAATATTGTGGAGCTTTGTAGCTGAGTGAAAAGAGAAATTTAAGCTTTTTATATAAATAAAAAGAGTTAAACTGAAATGGAGCTGGTTAACTCCTGTGGAACACATAACCCAAACTGTGTTGACTTTATTATAGTTAAAGTTTGTTCAAATGCCAATCTGACATGCTGCGGTTGGCGGTTAAACAAATACATTAAACTGGATCTTTTTCACTGTCTTTAGAGCACATTATAGCAAAAAAAAATGTAAATTTGAAACACAAATCTCTAACCTTGATAAAAAAATTAGTGAGATATGTAAACAACAGAAGTATTTGGAGATGATGCAAAACCCAACTCGACAGCGGGTCAGATGATTTGGAGTCAGAAACTGACAGTGCTGTTGTACTGGTTTTTACATTGTTGCTGCTGTTGCTGAATCTTGACCCACTCTTTTGCTGGCAGCCCCTCCACAGAGGGGCCAAGAAGTGAATGGTCACGAAAACTATGCTAGCCTTATATTGCTGATATGCAGTGGTGGGGGAAGGTAGGGAAGCTTCCACTGGCAGTGCTGTGCCTGGTCAGTGGATAAATAAAGGATTTCATTTTTCAGTGTTATCTGCACACTGTTCACTTAAAAAATCACCCACAATGTCACTAATTATGTTAATTTCAGAGCAATATGTCACATAAGTAATGTTTGACAATGTCCAATGCATTTTTTTGGCTTTCCTGTGTTTCATGAAGCACTTTCATCTTGGCACCTTTCTCTGAGATGCAGTACTTGTGGCACCTTAGAGACTAACAAATTTATTTGAGCATAAGCTTTCGTGAGCTACAGCTCACTTCATCGGATGCATGTAGTGGAAAATACAGTGGGGAGATTTTATATACACAGTGACCATGAAACAATGTGTGTTACCATACAGACTGTAACCAGAGTGATCACTTAAGGTGAGCTATTACTAGCAGGAGAGAGAGAGAGAGAGAGAAGAACCTTTTGTAGTGATAATCAAGGTGGGCCATTTCCAGCAGTTGACAAGAACGTCTGAGGAACTCTGTGTGTGTGTGTGTGTGTGTGTGTGTGTGTGTGTGTGTGTGTGTGTGTGTGTGTGTGTGTGTGTGTGTGTGTGTGTGTGTGGAATAAATGTGGGGAAATAGTTTTACTTTGTGTAATGACCCATCCACTCCCAGTCTTTATTCAAGCCTAATATAGTGGTGTCCAGTTTGCACATTCATTCCAATTCAGCAGTCTCTCGTTGGAGTCTGTTTTTGAAGTTTTTTTGTTGAAGAATTGCCACTTTTAGGTCCGTAATCGATTGACCAGAGAGAGTGAAGTGTTCTCCTACTGGTTTTTGAATGTTCTAATTCTTGACATCTGATTTGTGTCCATTGATTCTTTTACGTAGAGACTGTCCAGTTTGACCAATGTACATGGCAGAGGGGCATTGCTGGCACATGATGGCATATATCACATTGGTAGATGCGCAGGTGAACAAGGCTCTGATAGTGTGGCTGATGTGATGAGGCCCTATGATGGTGTCCCCTGAATAGATATGTGAACACAGTTGGCAACGTGTCTTTCTTTTCACTCTTCTCACAGCCATGCTTCAGATTGTTCATTTCTGTAATATAGCTTGTCATAATGTCTTGGTCTGGCACTCTGAGATTGTTAAAGGCACACTTCAAAGGACTTTTAAATAATCAAGCTTATTCTCCCTTTCCCCTCTTTTTGTGATGAATGGAGAGGGCTTGAAAGGTTTTTCTGGGTTTTGCCCATGAATTTTTGCTGCATATTTTTTAACCAACCGCTTTCGTTTGGGACAGAATGAAAAACACATTTTTCTTTATGCCTAAGGAAATTTACTCAAGGTGGGGGTGGGGGAAAGAAATTCTAGATGTTCAAAATCTTTGCTCATGGCCCCAAAGTTACTAGTCATATTTTTTAATTTGTTACCCAATTAACAAGACCACATAGGCACTCGCTTTTCCTTTTATTTCTCCTTCAGCTGGGAATTGACTGAGCTAGTTTAGTAGAGGATTGATTTTTCCCTCTCTCACCCCAGCTTGATCAAAATTTCAAGAGAACCCACAGGTGTGCTGGCTTGAAGCCAGAGAGAAAACTATGTAATACCGATGCGGAACAGAATGTAAACCGTGTTCAGGGTTGATTAATGTAGCTTGAGTCAATGGAAAGAGAAAGTGGATCTGTGTCACTTTTAAACTGAAAATGTCACTGTCAGAAATGGATATGCTGAGTGCTTCTCAGACACTTTGCACCTGTTGGTAGCCTGGAACTTGAGTCAGAGGTTGACTGGTACCTATGAATTGCAGATTGACTTTAAGGAATGTTGCTTCTCAATATGTGTACAGCATGATATCTATGTATAGTATACTTCCATTTATCTGAAACCTTATTAACTGAACCCCTTCCTTGCCACCTGTGTATTTCATGCTGGGAGACAAAGAAGGGATTCAGATAATGTGGAGGTTAGCATGGTAGAGCAGAGACCAGGAGGAGGAGGAGGATGGTGTCACCAGCCTGCAGCAGCGCAAGGAGCCCTCTTCAGTTCTGCTGTCACTGGAATGAGTGAGCAGGGCAGAGCAGAGATCCCCAACCAGGACTGTAAGGAAGAGGAGGACGAGCCCTCAGCCGCAGGGGAGGCCGCCCAGCTGCTGAATGCCTGAATGGCCCCTGCTCGCTTAATTATCCAAAGTCCGTGTCCCCCATGCAGTTCGGATAATCAGGAATATACTGGATTGGCTAATGAGAATGTCTGGAAATGTGCGTGACTTTAGGCTGAGATTTTCACAGGAGCCCAGGGGAGTTAGGTGTCTGATTCCCATTTAAATTCAATGGGAGTAGAGCACCTGACTCCCTGAGGCTTCTTTGAAAATGGCAGCCTTGAAGAGGACATCATGGACCTGATTGTAGTGCTCCTCTTTTACACAGTGTGTAACTCCATTGATTTCAAGAGAGTCACACCAGCATGAAACTGGAGTCATGCCAAGGAGAATCAGGCCCAGCAGCTGACACTGCCAGAGTTTAATTATTCCATTTCTGCTCTTTTTCTTAGAGTTTTTTGTTTCTGTTTAAAAGCCTGACACACATTAAATACCAACGCAGGATCTTTACCAATGTTGGAAACTGTTCTTTTTCAAATATAGGGCAAAATCCTATTGTCTGATCTGCACGCTGGATCTCTATGGCTTATATTTGCACTTGATCCTCATGCAAAACTCATTGACCTCAATGGGATTTCCATGCAGTGTTCTAATGTAGAATGTTCAGGCTGCCCATTACAGAGCTGAAATTAACATTTGCTCCAGAATGAGTGAGCATGAAGCATATCACACTATTACCTTGTAGAGTGAGTAATAAGTGTGCTCTTGCTCCCATTAATGTTAATGGGAGTTTTACTATTGACATCTGGGGAAATAATAGTGGGGAAACAGATTGGTCTCCCTCTGTATAAAAGGTTTTCACTGTAATGTAATTACCAGCAAGATGTTGGAGTTATACCAAGACTGAGTTTGACACCTCAGGGCAAATGTACTAGATCCACTGAAGTTAGTGAAGTTATAAAAATTTACACCAGCTGAGGATCTTCCTCCTCATTTTAAAATGCAACACATTTTAAAGTAAAATAGTGGAGGAAGAAGTTTCAGCCTCACCTTCTCTATTATTTCATACTAGTCAATTTGTGTCACAATTGAAGTGTTATTTAAACATAATGGGTCCAGTTCATCCCTGGTTTAACTCCACTGACTTCAACATAGTTACACCAAAGATGAAAGTGGCCTAATGCAAGCTCCGGCTCTGAAAAAAAACAACCAATTTCCTTGGAAAAGTCAACAATTTTGTAATTTAAAATAGCACTTTTAAAGAATGCAGATACATAGAGGGACTGAGAGAATAAAGGGTAGGCTTTGTATAAAGCAGTGCCATAGAAAGCTCTGATGTCTTTGCTCTTTGACGCTTAGAATTTGTCAAAGTAGTTAAGCCTCAAGGTATCATTGACTGAAACATAGAACTCTCATTGGCTGATCTGCTTTTCTCTCTTCCATTTGCAGGTTACTTGGTTTACAGTGCATCTTATGATGACTTTATAAGGAACAAGTGGTCAACCAGGACTGCAGGGGCTACTCATTTACCTATTGAGAACCTGAAGCCAAATACAAGGTAACAATTTGGTCTATTCTTTTTGAACACTGTTGTTAATTTAAAACAATTTTCCCTAGTTGTTAGTCATTTTGGTGGTCTTAGTAGAATTGCACAAATCTGTCAGCAAATCTAGACCAAACAGAACTAATCAAATCAAATTTTAGAAATCATGCATCTACTTATAAGTACATAAGACATCACATTGCCCATGTATGGATGAGCAATACATATTAACTATACTGATATGCTGATCTATATCAGCATAAAAAGACTTGGCCCAGAAATGAATGTGCAAGCTATATACATAATCCAAGCAGCCTGTTCAGGAAAAAAATAAAATAATGAAAGACAGGAGCCTTGCTTGCATCATGCTACACATTGGCTCTATCAGATAAATGGGAGAATGAATTACAAAGTCAAGGGCACGTATGCAAGCTTCAGAATATACATGTGAAATATGGTAGGGTTGTGGGTGAGTGTATATTTCCTCCTTATTCGCTCCTGGCTGCAGTTCAAGGGTTTGTGGTAATCTATAAAGCTCTATGGGAGGGATTTTTAAAAATACCTAAGGGTGCTAGATGCCCAACTTCCACTGAAGCTCACTGGGAGTTGAACATCCAACTCCCTTAGGAAGTTTTGAAAATCTCACCCTATGTGGTTGGGATTTCATTACCTGAAAGACCATCTCTCTGTTTGAGGTGCTTGAGCTCATAGGCCCCAGGTGTAGCCATCTGGGGGCTTGTGGCAGGGTGTTCAACTCTAGAATTCACTTTCCCTGTCTGTTCACAGTACAAGGCCCATATGTTTTCTCTAAGTAGTGACTTTTCTTGAGATGAAATGGTGCAACGGTAACGGCACCAGACTTAAGGTTGTGTTACAGAGTTCACTTTAACAGGAACATTAAACCTGTATTTTGTAAAGATCTCGTTGAAATGGCAAAAACCAAAGCATAGACTGTAAACATGGAGCACTATTTGAACATTTCACGGTGGCTTGAAAAAAAATGAATTGATACAGAGAAAATACTAAGCATTCAGAATTACCTACATTGACAGTTTTCCAGTGGCTAGTCTCACTTACTTTGTATCCCTGAAACACCCTGGGACTTGTCCTTTGGCCACATTGTTGCTCTTTGTGTGCTGATTTCTAGAGTATCAGTTAGGCCCGGTCTACACTTAAAAGTTAGGTTGACCTAGGTACGTTTCTCAGTGCTGTTTAAAATGTCGTGCCCTGAATGCCATGGTTGGGTCAACCACCCCCCCAGGTTTAGCTGCAGCTAGGTTGACAGAAGAATTCTTCCATTGACCTAGCTACCACCTCTCAAAGATCAACTGCATCCAATGGAAAAAAACTTCTTCTGTTGATATGGAAAGTGTCTACAATGCTACAGCAACGAAGCCGCAGTGCTGCACTGTGCCACTGAAGTGCTTGTCGTGTAGACGGAGCCTTATACATCAGTAGTGTTGGTCTATAGTGCATTTTATAACATTGTAGCCATAATGGAAAAGATATGTTCCCACGCAATCCCACTGAATTTGGTGACAAATCTGTAATGGCACAAATATCATTACTCTCTCCGGGGTTGAGCAGACAGGGGATGGGGAGAGAAGGAGATAGTAATGACTTTCTTATCAAATGCCTTTGTAGTCCAAGGAAAAGTTTTCTGAGCTGTGAAAGAGGAGGCCAGGCATTCAGTTGTCGCTTCTTCTAACTGCTGTTTTAATTCACTGCCTTTATTAATGACTGAAACCAGGAACCAAAACCTAGGAGACCGTTAATGAAGAGCTGTTGAACACTCTCCATCCCCATCCATTATTTGAAATAAGTTGTCAGACTTAGTTATGAGTTTATGCGAGGTCACTGGAGGTCTCTAACTCAACACCTCCAGATTGTATTGACTGCATCACACTGCCTTTCAGAATGATGAAACCAGTTTTGATTATCCTATTTTTAACCACTATAAACCACACTCCTCTCCCAGCACTAGGAATAGACGGCAGGATTTCTGATCACCGGTATTCTACTGCTGATTAGAAAATAGTGTGTAATCCACTTGGGAAAGTGTGTGTCAAGTCCTACTCCAGCTACTGCTCTACTAAAGGGCTAACAATTATTCCTCTAGCTAAACTAGGAAGTGTCTAAACTAGTAATCTAAAATTCATGGGATTCACATCCTGCTCGTAATCTATTTTGGAGGCATAGTATGGTTGTATGTGGTTCAAGCAGCAAGAAGACCTCTTTAAAACAGATTTTATATTATGATCATCTGTAAATTGAATCACCAAAATACACATTTCAATCCCTTTACTTGAGTAATCGACTAGTCAGTGTTCATTATGCAACCCCCACTGAGCCTCATCCATAAAGGATGTAAATCTGTGACAGCTCTCAATTTGAGAGCCTGCCTCTTTAGCACAAGCAGGAAAGAGTGATGCTTTTAGTTCTCGAGGACAATGGTTCAATCTCTGGTGTTGGTCAAGATGGTGGTGGTTATACAGGTAAGTGCCTTAGTTTGGCATCTTTGTAGGTTTAGAGGTATGCTTCATACAGGAAAGGATGGGAGTCCCAGAAGAAAGGGGGGTGCAATAGGCAGGCTTGCTGGTGTAACACAGAGATGCACACCCCGCTGCTGCAGCTGCTCCTGGCTGTATCCAATTGTCAGAAGTCCATGAAAGGCTACAGAGTGTTCTGGGAAGTGAGTGATGAGACACTCCTTCATGGAAGTTCCCTCTGGCTGCCAGGTTATGTCGTCACTGCTCAGCGTGGAGTGGTGCTCTTGGTGCACTTACTGTCAGTAACTTTTAAACAAAGCTAAACTATTGTAGACATAAAGAACATCCCAGCCTCCCACGCTCTTCAGAGGGGTCAGTGTCATCAGGAGCCGCTTCAGTAGCACAGTTTCTCCCTCTGATTCCCAGGCCGGTGCAGCCTTCTGGGGAGTTATCCACTGAAGTTCTCCAACCCTGCACAAAGAACCTAAGAAATCAGCAAACAAAAACTTCACTTGGCAGCAATGAAGGTTGCAGAAGCACACACCATCCACCCAAACCCTTAAAAGAATGCAGATAAGACATTAATGGGAATGACTTGTGCATTCCTTTCGACCTTCGTATTGCCTGAAATACTGTCGATGACCCACAGAGTAAGACATTCACTTCCATCTCCCAAGGCACCAAAAAGCAATATATACCCCATCTTCATAAACCTGAGCTCTAACGCAAAACATTAATAGTGACAAGGCAGCATTACTTCCCACATGCATGGCCAGATGTGCCGATCTGTTGAGAGACTAGATATAAAAAGTCAGTGAGGTGACTGTTAAGGTTTTAGAGCAGTGGTTCCCAAACTTGAACAACCCACAAACCCCTTTCACGAAAATATCAAATCTTGTGACCCCCGCTCCTAAAAATGAATATTTCCAGGGATTTTCTCCCTTACCTGAGCATAAATTATAGAAGCTGTGATCTTGGAAATAATTTGTTTTTTTTTTATGACATGCTTATCACACACTATTTACTATTACATTATAATTTATCATTACATAATATAATAAATTAATAATGAAAATGGCAACATTCTTCCAAGATTTCACTTTTGTAGCTCATATCACTTCGATTAAGCCTCCTACATGTTTCATCAAGGAGTACCAGACATGAAACAGCATGAAGGTATTTAAGCAGCCAACTCAAATAAAGAGTTCTTCGCACAAGCATTCGGATCTTGAGAAATCCAGCCTAACAACGCACGACTACAACAAAGCTTAAACTTGTTCTGCCAGGAAGTCATGGTCACGGGGCTCAGGCTGCCGGGCCCCGGCGCCTGGGGTCCCGAGGGACAGCTCTGTCTGCCATTACAGAATTTTTTTCTGAGAACCCCCTGATACATTTTGTGAACCCCCAAGAGTTCATGAACCCCTGTTTGAGAACCACTGTTTTAGAGGGAGGTGAGGCACACATTATGTCAGTGGGTTTCACAGCTGTTTGCTAGACAGAAGTGGAAAGTTGAGGCTAAGGAGTCCTGGGTTCTCGTCCAAGGTTCTGAGGGATGTGTACTCTAGTGGTTACAGACCCTTCTGCCCCGACCCCTGTCAACCCAGACCTCTTCTGCTTCTAGCTCCTCAAGCCTGTCCTTTTCCCAGTCCCCACTACAATCTTCACTCAGCTCCCAGTCTCCAGTCTCCCCACCTTCAGCGCCACATTCTAGTCCCCTCCCAGTTCTTTGTCCCAATACCCCTCTTCCTTCCCACTTGTCTCCATATCCCAGACCTAGTCCTCCAACTTCCTCTGGCTCCTCATTTCATTATGCCCTTATCCTGGCCCCTTGTCCCAGTCTCCCCACTCTCTACCCTCCAGGCCTATCTCCTCACCTCTCTACATTCAAGTCAAGCTGCTTCCTTCTCCTCCAGCTCCACACTGCCTGGGCACCGGCAGGG
Organism: Lepidochelys olivacea; assembly: GCF_965140295.1. Taxonomy (NCBI): domain Eukaryota; kingdom Metazoa; phylum Chordata; order Testudines; family Cheloniidae; genus Lepidochelys; species Lepidochelys olivacea. The sequence goes on from NC_140413.1 coordinate 121,451,469, forward strand.
TGAACCCTGAAAGCACCAGAGAGACCATTTTCCTGCTCTCAGTGCCAGTGCCCAGCATCAGAGTGGCTCCTGGATGTCAAGAGCAGCCATTGCAAGGAGAATTTTGCTGAGCTGCTGAAGCTCTGAGCTGGAGCATGCTCTGTATAGATGGAATCTTCAGTGAAGTTAGCTTCCATGTTCTAACACGTCTTTATTGAGCAAGTGTGAACTGAGATCTTCAGAAGCTCATCCCATGGCCACATTTGGACAGTTTTTCATAAGAACAATAAAAGTCACATCCTAGACACCAGGGCAAGTTCCTTGCCAAATTTCAAGTGCCTGTTCCAATGGTTTGAGGTTCTAGAGATTCTCAGTGAAACAGTTCTATGAATTTTTAACCTAAGCAAAACAGCGTATATTTCTGTAACCCTGTTCTGAGACTTGGCCTCCATTATGCACTTTGCAGAGGAACTTTGTTTTAACAGACGCATCTAGCACCTGTGGGCACAGCAAGTGGATCCTTTTCTATACAAAAAATTGTCTGCCTCAGCCAATATCATTTACATACTCCAAATTCACAAACTGAATTGACTATGTATTTTTTTGTCTTAAAAATATCTCCATAACTGCTGTGTGGGAAGTATCTAATTGAGAAAACATGAACTGGAGGAAGAAATTAGACTGGAACCTGTGTGTTCACAATAGTGTGTGCATTTTATGAGAAATCTCTGAGTAAGTAAGATTTACTGTACACCAATGTTGATATCGGTGCTCAGCATTCCATATGAGAGGCTGTCATGCTGTTCAAACTACGGCCTGTCCAGCATATGAATCCTGGATCAGCTTCAGACCAAGATTTAAAGTTGTTGTCACACCCTGGGTAGCATGCTTGGAAGAACCCCAAACAGCTCAAAATTCTACAGTATCTTAGAAATTTTCAACTTGTTCTAATGTTTTACAAAACAAAAAACCCCAAATATAACCAGCTTTTCTAATGAAGGGCCTGATTCAATGTCCATTGAGGTCAACAGGAGCTTCTCCAATAGAAAAACTCCAATCGTCTTCAGTGAGTGCAGGATCAGGCTCCGTGTGACATGAATGAATAAATCTTAAAACTATCTCAGAGGCTCAGCCCACCTGTCTTGATAGCTCCTCTACCCTCGGACTGCCCATCAGCCTTTCACAAAGGATGCTGGGACTCGTCAGTTTTTAGCAGCGTGCTCTCTGCTCCAACTCCCTTTCCGCACTAAAGCACTTTTCTCTGCCTCTGTGACATCTTGCTCAGTGTACCTAGAACTGTGAGCCACTGTGTTTCCGCTCTGCCATGGCAAGAGTGAGCTTTGCCGCAGCTAAGCTATGTGTCAGCTCCCAGACACACCAGCTTGTCTGCCTTGCCAGCAAATTCTTCAGGACTCTGCCTGTTCAAACCTTGCCTTGCAGGTAATGATCAGTGAACCTCAACTCCTGAGTTCCCCAGAGGTGTCCTTTTCAGTATCCAGTCCCTCTTACTGGACACTCACAGAAGTTAGTAAGTTTGCTACCTCCAAAGACACAGAGCACATAGCAGCCTGTTGGCTTTGCTGAAGACTGTCACTTATTTCAATATAACATCAGTGAGATAATTTTGTAATAAAACAAGAAATAAGTTTAAGTGCTTTCAAGTGAGAGTGAAAGAGATATGAAAGGGTACAAACAAAACATACTGACTGCAACTTAACTTTAGTAAGTTACAGTCTTTGTCTGAACAGGTTTCTCACCTACAGGCAGTTCCCAGAGACTTCAGTCCCCAGGGTCGAAGGATCCACCTTTCTCAGATTTCAAGTGCTCTGTCTTCTTGGGTCCACTGAGTGATGGATGACAAAATGGCTTTGTTTCTGCTTCTTTTCCCCAAGGTCCGTTGTCTCTGTTTCTAGAGCCAGGGAGGCTTCCTGGGGGTACAGCTTTCACCCCTCATGGCGTGATCATTAAGTGGATGTCTCCCCCACTTGCTAGTTTGGTGGCTTTGTTTACCTTGTACGTAAACCTGCTTCCATTGTTTCTGGCCTCACCTGGCTCAGTTTACATTGGAAACAGGCAAAAGCAAGTGAAACAACATCCCTTTGTCTGGGGCAGACTGGGCCAAAGACCTTCTGAGATCGTACATATCTCACACGACAGTGTTAATGACACCAGCACATTACCAGTTTGCATGTGACACCTTACATGACTCCTTTTAGGTACAGGTTATGACAACAGTGAGTTGGAGCAATGTCAGACCCGATGTGAATTAGGATATGCCTCTGTCAGTTGGCATTGAGGGGCTCCCAGGGTCACAGCCTCCAGGTCCTCTATCACCTCCCCTTGTTCCTCTTTTTCCTCAAGGCCCATCTTTCTGATCCCAGACCCCCTGTTACTAATTCCAGCCCTTATTCATACTTCGTCTTTCATAGGAGGAGCTCAAAGTACTTTACAAACATAAATTAAGCCTCACCACCTATGAGGCAGCTAAATATTATCCTCATTTTATGGATGGGTAAACTTAGCCACAGAGGGTTAGATTCACAAAGAATCTAATTTTTAAGGGCCTACAAAACCCCTGGGATTCACAAAGCCTGAGTTTGGCACCTAGGCTCCCAATCCCTGTACGATGAATGGGGGAAGAGAGACACCTGAGAGTGGGATTCACAGAAGCCAGCACGCTTGGAGGCTCCTTGCCTAAACTACCCAATGGAAGTTGCCAAGCCAAGGGTGTGTGCTAAGCCCTGCCTCTCTCAGAGATAGGGTGGCAGCTCCCCCTGCTTGGGATTCTCAGAAACAAATGCTCTCTTGGGAACTGGCACCCATACTGTATTTATAGGAGGCAGGGTGGGAGGAAGGTGAGAAGATGAAGAAAACTTGCCTCATAGCTTTTTAGCCAAGTGGTTAGGGTACTCACCTGGGAGACGTGAGAACCCCCTGCCTCAGTTCAAGTCCCCTGTCTGTCTGAGGGGGAGAAGAGATTTGAACAGGACTCTGCCACCTCTCAAATGAGTGCTCTAGCCAGCAGGCTGTAGGGTATTCTGATGTGGGGCTCCCTCAGACTCTCTTGCTGAAGCTGTGGGTAACTAATTTAAAAAGTCATTGGGGCAGGGGGACTGTATCACCCACGTTAGTGCACTAATCACCAGGCTGCAGAGTCAGTCCCTTGCTTGCTCTCTCTCTCTGTTGAAGCTGTTGCATTCTGGATAAATAGTGAAAGAATCCCACTGAAGTCATTTGAAAGATCCATTAGCTTCAGTGGGATTCGGATCAGGCCCCAAGCCTTTAACGGCTCCCTTTGCCCTCCTATTTATATGCTGTGTGTATGTGTCTGAGATCACTCCATGTGCTCTAGAAGTATAAAATATAACTGAAACACGAGTGGTGGGTTAGTTTCATAACCCTGCAGAGAGTCATGGTAAGGCATTTCCTTTGGGACTAACGTCAGCAGTTGCCCTTGAACACATCACTTGTTTTGCATTATTCTGTGATGATGTATTTCCATAAGGAAATTAATTTTTACCATGTGTATATTCAAAGTCAAACATGGCCTTGTCTTTCCATCTTGCCTATCCCTGCCAATGCTCCAAGAGGTTCCTTTCACTGCCTTTCCCCCAAATCATTCCATCGCTGGGGAGAGGGGTGGAGCTAGCATGTGTTGATGCTCCCCTGAAATCTGCAGGGGTCCAGGCCTCTCTAGCTACAGGTCCTTTGTCCCCACACTGGTTTTGGGATCCCCTGCACCTCCTGTCTCCCAGCAGAGGCAGATCTGCTCCCCTAGGCCATGCTGCCAGGGCTGCTTGTGCCAGCTGCCGCCCATGAAAGCTCCCATCTAAAGGAAGGTTTCACAGGAAGCTGCAGAGGAGATAATGCAGCCTCCGGCTCCAGTCATGTTTTTGTTGACTTTTCACAAGGTTTGGGGGATGATGGGACATGCTCCCATCCTACTGGTAGAATGGCTAACGAGCACCCCTGCACTCAGGCAGTGCCAGTTAGGTGAACCTGCAGCACATGCTCCACCTGGAGAAAGGGAGCTTAAAAAGGTGAATCTTGCCACAGGAAAGGGAGGAAGTTTGCCCAGGAGGAGAAGAGACTAGGGAGTGTAAGTGAGTGCCAGTAGCAAGCGGTACCAGCCTGGGGTAGTGGCTAGCCTCCCCTCTCCTGTTTTGGAGGCAAACCAACATTGCAAGCCTGATATGAGCAAGAGGCCCTATAAGGCTGCCCCCAGCCAACAATCTGTGGTGGGACCTGGAGAGCACTGCCAGGGACTAGAGGTAATAGGACACAAAAAGGACCCTGAACTCCTGCTGGGAACAGGAATGGAGGCTTCTATAGGGGATCCAGAAGCTAGAAGTTGAAAGAGACTATGGGCATGCCCAGGCTGAGAGTTGGCTGGCTGCATGGTTGAGGAACTGTGCACATCCCCTTTGATGCCATTCCTCCCCTGCCCCCCCCCAACCTCTTCTATTCCCTTCCCACCTGAAGATCTTCAGCCCTGGGGAGGGACCTTTGTGGGAGTCTGGAGAACTAGGAATGGTATTGGGATGTTGGCTGACCCTCTCACCCCCTGCACTGGGGACTAGGGGAATCCACACTGCATTCAATGGGGGCATGATCCAGCCCTTAGTATTTAACCCTTTAAATGTTTGTGTATGGTTATCATGTGTCGTCCTGCCTAGTTACCGCATACATATTGTTGCCCCTTTGAGCAGGTGGCAGCTGAAATGCGGTACCTTGCAGGGCTATTTTTGTGTGAATGAGAAATCAGTGATACAGAGTCAGAATATTTCCTTAGTGTAACTTACAAAAATGTTCCCTAGTCTCGTTTTTTTGTACAGCGGTGGGAACAAGCTGCTCACAGGCAGCTTGATTTTTGCAGAAATCTGTGATAAAGCACTCCATGCCATGACGAAGATTGTAGTCATACTCACAACCTCAGAGATATTCTAGGGTCTGATGGCTATCTCAACAGATGATCATCAATAGAGGGATGGTTCCTGCTGGGGTTTCCTGTGTGGTCTTCCCACTTTTACCCAATGAAGGAACTTCTTTTATATTGTTGTTCTGACCATGCCTAACACCTTATGCATATACGTGAGGATTTCAACCTTCATTTCCTTATCTGTGCTTCCACACCCCATCTGTGCCTTGTTTTTCATAGGTTGTTTCTTAGTTCCCCTTATTCTTATAAAAGAATCCACTCATGTTCTTAAGCATATGGCCTAATAAGGCTAATCTAAAATCTTTCAGGCCTCAGCCTATAGGCCTTGCATCCTAGCCATGCTTTACTTGTATACCTAATACACACTCGTCGCTCCTAAATACTTGTCAGTCTTATACTTCCACAATTCTACAACTTAAATCTGTTTAGCATACATTGATTATATATCAAATGGAATATGAGTTGGCCATAACACTAAATAACAAAACGATAAATGGATGATAAAATGAACTAATAGGCTAGATTGGATAGAAGGCTCTGTAGCCATGTCAAGCTGTATTTTATTTATTATCTATTGTAAATTGACCCTGATCTTAGATGCAATTCTCAAAGGACTTTCCTTAGGACAAAATATTATTTTTCTCTTTCTGACTAAAAATGTTATTTGGTACAAATTTCATGTGGTACTGCAGGTGCTGGTATCCCTATGTTTTTGGCTGCCAAAAACTGCAAGGGGTTGTCATCTAGTTACAGCGCAAATATTTGCAATAAAAAATAATACTACAATGTGAGCACTGTACATTTGGTATTCTGTATTGTAATCAAATTCAATATATTTGAAAATATAGAAAAACATCCAAAATATTTACAATAAATTTAACTTGCTGTTCTATTATTGTTTAACGGTGCGATTAAAACTGAGATTAATCATGACTATTTTTTAATCTAGTTAATTTGTTTTGCATTAATCGCTTGAGTTAATTCTGATTAATTGACAGCCCTATTTAACTCTTTACTAAAGATAAATAGGCTGGAAACCACTCTTTCTGGTTTTACTGTGTGTGTTGGACCAAATTCTGAGCAATGTCAGGGCAGCTTTGTACTGCACCCCAGAACAAAGTTGCTTAAAGCCATCTCGGTGGCCTCTGGGGAGGGATAATTGGCTGGTGTTCTGCCATCAGTTCGGTCCTATCCCAGCCCCTCCCTCTGGTGCAGAAAGTATGACCAGATAGCAGTGGGTGTGGCTGGGGCTGCCCTTTGCTGCTGAAATGGCCTCTGGAACCATTAGCAGGCTGTGTAAATTAAAGCAGCCACTAGGTTCTCATAGTTCTCATTTACCCTGGGAACCAAGCTGGAAGCCCAGGATTAAAGGAACACATATCAAGCTTGTCTTCAGTGCAGTGATAGCCTGAGCTATAACTCATGTTTTCATAGAATCATAGAATATCAGGGTTGGAAGGGACCTCAGGAGGTCATCTAGTCCAACCCCCTGCTCAAAGCAGGACCAATCCCCAATTTTTGCCCCGATCCCTAAATGGCCCCCTCAAGGATTGAACTCACAACCCTGGGTTTAGCAGGCCAATGCTCAAACCACTGAGCTATCCCTCCCCCCCAACCTGACTCCCAATCACCTATCAAAATCTTAAGTGGTGCTTTCAGCTCAAGCTAACTGGCCCCTCGGGATGTGGATTGAAGCTTGAGTGCTGCTGATGCTGGAACTAGTAATGCAGTGAGGATGCAGCAGCTGAATTATGATGACTCATCAACTGTTAATCTAATTGCTCTGTGTAACTCCAGTGCTGTTTCACTTGAGTGGAGTAACTTGAGTGTACTAACTTGAGCTAACTGTTTCAGTAAATACAAGCCCCCTGGGTGCCTTTGTGCCCCTGCCCCCACCCTCTCAGCTGTGCTGAACACTCCGTGGCTCCAGTCAGGAAGTGGGGCCTATATTTAAATCACTGGCAAATATTTCCACAATAAAAGGCTTGCGTTAGGAATGAAGAGAAAGCACAGATTTCCTGAATTCCAGCCTTTCATGTGGCTTTCTTTGCCACAGTGGGTATTGCAGTTGTGGGCATCATGTAGCCATTAACTACATTCAGAACAGTTTGCAGATTACAAGAGTGGACCAAAAATTGTTGGTTTCTGACCTCAGCGAAAGGAAAGAGACAAATGCAGCAGAGATATAGGACAGATCCTCCTCTGGTGCAAACTGTCATAGATAGCTCCACAGTGGAGCTGTGAGAATTTATACCAGCTGAGGATCTGCCCATGGAGTAGAGAAACCCTTGAAGTCTCCAACATGGATGCAGCATGCTGATGTGAGGATAACTGAGAACATGTCAACTTTTGTTAAACTTACACCTTCCCTTCTTGCTTATAAGGACAGAAACATGCTTCATACCATAAGCATGACTAGTGGAGGGGAGAATTGGCATCTGATACACTTTAAATTATCATGAAGGGCTAATGTTAGGCTGAAGAAGGCTTTTTAATCAAGTAATGATTTCTCTTCTTCTCAGCCCCATTCATCTTCCTCCTTCTGCTTGTGGGAATGCTCACAGATTTCAAAATATGTAACCAGAGATCACATGTGTGATGCATGGTGATACAGAGTATTGGTACGCTCACAATTCCTTCATCCTCATGAGTTTGCTATTTCTTTCCAGTTTTGGGGGTAGGGATACGATGGGATTCTCTTTCCTTACAAGTCCAGTCGGAGGGTGTTTATTGGAAGAGAGGTGTGTGTGGGCAGGGCTGCTGTACATAAATGAGAGAAGTGTTGTGGGAAAGAGGACAAGGAAACAAATGTTCTTTGGAATCACACCCAGGCTGCATTCTGAATTTACTATGTAACCCTTTCTATCGTGCAGGCAGTGGAAAAATGGGGAAATTACCCAGCTCTCCTCTGCTGGGGATTCCTGAGTATGGGGGCATCTCCAAGGAGTGTAGCAATGGTATAGCCAATTCCTGTGCCATATCCCTTACCAGCCCCAATAAAGGCTGTGCTTGGGGTGGAGAAGGTGTGTAACCAAAGTGCACTGAGTTCCCTTGAAAGCTGTTGTCAGATGTCATAGGTTATAATCCAAAGGTGGATCTTGACTGCAGCAGGAATCTGGCCCCCTTTTTCCATTTCTGTCCATAAATAGGACAATAAATGTTGTGAATCAAGAGTAAAACGTGGGTTAATTTTGTGTAAGTGCCCCATACTGCCTGTCCTTCTCTGCCAACGCACTCTAAAGGAAATCATCATGGTCCAGCTGCATGACCTCTTTTATTATAATGTCGCTACATTTTGACCATCTGCACTTTCCTGTGCCACAAGATGTATCTGTTACTCCAAGGCTTTTATATATGTTAGGGCATAAATTGACATTCCTCTAAGCAGCCAATCGGACCAGAAGAGTTAGCTAAACAGTTATGAAATGGTCATCCCTGATGAGTTGGCGGGGTCTATGGAAACCAGGCTTTGGGTCTGGTAAAGGAGAAACTCTCTTCACTTTTTCAAAACATTAAGTCTCTTGCCCTGCTCCTTGCAAAGGCAGACCTTAATATAAACCCATCTAAACTGAAGCAAACTGATCACTGTGGTCAGACTGAAAGACAATGGGATTCACTTCCTCAGCAGGAGGCTAGCAGAGGGAGAGTTCTGAGGTAAAACAAGCCAGTTATCTTTGGTGTGTATCCCAAAGAATCTTCTTGTTAACCCTCCCTAAAATCCTTTGGATGGCCCAATGTGTGATAAACATCAAAACTGGTTACTTTCAAGGAGGGTGGGAGGTTAACAACCCACCCCCAAAGGCCAAGGTCAGTTATATTTGGTAAAGTGTTTAGCCCACGCTGGATAGTTCCACTGTTGTTGTGAGCCTCGTAGTCCCTGCAAGGGGAACTCCCTTCCTTCTTGCCTCCTCCAGTACGTGTTAATAGAGGAATGTACCATACAGTCCCCACAACCCAACTCCCACTCCCCCCCGCCCAGGGAAATTAAAGAACAAGTTTAGAGGTGAGGAGAGGGGGAGTGTCTCTTAGGGAAGAGGAGGGAGAGAAGGGCACAGAAGGTGAGCATGGGTTTGTCAAGGATGAGAAGAGGAGCTGGGGAACTGGAAAGTACAGAGGATCATAGTAGGATGGAAGCCTAGAGGAAGGTATTTAGCAAGGTTGGGGAGGGGGGAAGAGATCAACACAGACTGCCAGTTTCCACCAAAGATAATTGATTCACAGGTTCCTATGGATTTTCTCCCATGCTGACCTCTCTTGGCTCTGCTGTCACCACTTTGGAAAGTAGGGGTAGAATTCTGTTTTCATAGTGAGTTAGCCTTTTTCTTCTTGTATGTAGCCGTGACCGGCAGTCAGAGCATGTGACGCAGTGCTTTTGTAAGATTTCACAAGCTAAGGAGCGTTTGGCCTACTGCTTGAATGGGAGATTATCGAGGGAAATAATCCAGGGGTTTGGTGGCATTCTTCCCTCAGAGCAAGTACTGACCCAGTTATGTTGGTCACAGATGGTTTTAAGAGGCACTGTGCTTCTGGAGATACTTGCTACTTTTGGATACTTTTGGATGAGATGCAAAATCAAGAGCCAAACACTTATGGTCATTAAAGATGTCGGTTGGTGGTTGTTGTTTGTGGTGGTTTTTTGTTTTTTTTTTTTTTTGCAAGAGTGGAACAAAGCAAGCAGCAAGGAAAGAAGAAGCTTAACATACACATTTATGAAAATCATGCATTTTAAGCTAGAATTTTTGCCTAGTAACTGACTTAAATTGCCTCCTGCTTTTTGCAATACTGTTTCTGAAGAGCAGACATTCAGTTTCATTTCAGCAACAGAAACTTAGCATTTGCAAACATCAGGTCTTGTAGTTCTGGCAGTTGCAGCCCTGTGATTAGCATCCTGTATAAGTGCCTGACAGCATTGCCGTAACAAACCCCAACCTCTGAGTACAGGATGTGGGGTTCCCCACTTCCACTGAATAGGTGGTTACGGGCGGGACCCAGCCAAAAATCTGATGGGTCTACATGCTTCAGCAATGACGTTTGCCTCAGCAATGACTCTGGCCCACAGAGTGCCCCCAGATTTGTGGCAGTGTGGAGGCACTGGCTTGCACTGGAGTTGCACTGCTCCCAATGTTGGGGAGTCCACGGAAAAGGAAAAGCATCCCAAAAGGAGAGCTAGTCAAACAATGGTAAGTGTGTTCCATGAAAACGTTTGAAACATTTTAGTTTTTGCAAAACTTTTCATGAAATATTTGAAAATTTCTTATTAATTTAAAAAAATGTTTTTTGATTTCCCCCTCCCCCTTCTGTCTCTTTTTAACTCCTTCCCCTTTTTCTAGTGGCAGAATGGATAAAAAGGAAAAAAAGGGAGAGACAGTGGGGAGAAAACAAAGAACCATAAAACTGAAAAGGAAAAAGGGCCGTCGGTTGTTTTTTTTAACCAAAACATTGTAAAAATTTTTAATGAAATGAAAAATGTTTAAGCATGTGCTTAATTTTAAGCAGCTGAATAGTCCAGTCTCTATCCAGCAAAGCATTTGAATTTTACTGGGACTTCTCACTTAAAGTTAAGCACTTTCTTAAGTACTTTGCTGAATCAGGGCTTTGATAACAAACTAATAACTCAACATATGTAACTTTTCTCGGATTATTCAAATACTGCTCGTCTAGAAATGCTACCATTTCTAAAGAAATGTAAAAATTCATAATTTTATCTCAGATATGCTAGTTTAAATCAAGAGTTAATGCCATTGACCTCATTGGATTTAGTCTGGATTTACATTGCTGTAACTGAGATCAGAACATATCTTGTGACTTTTCTATCTTTTATTCCATTCCTCTTGGCAAGTGCTCCCTTCAAACATACTGTTTGATGTGAACTGGCTATAATTAGCCTGGATTATTTATTTTTATTCAACAAACATGGATATTTTCACTAATGTGAAAATGTAGGTCACAAAGGAATATGTGCTCAACTGGTATAAATTGATATGGCTCCATTAAACTCACTGATGCCTTTTGCCCAGTGGCACTGCACCAGTTTACATTAGCTGCAGTTCTGGCCCCGTCTTTGTAGTCTTTATAGCTGAGTTGTTACCAGGGAATCAATACTACTTTTAATGCTTGCTCAATTCCTCTTTTTATTGTAGATACTATTTTAAAGTCCAAGCAAAGAATCCCTATGGTTATGGGCCTATTAGCTCTTCAATCACATTTGTCACAGAATCTGGTATGTGTTGCTTATTTCTTTATTTAAAGTTGAGATTTTAGTAACTGGTATGGTAGGGCCAGGGCCAAAGCCATGGTGATGACTATGATGTTGAACTTTTCTGCTTAAAGATTCTCAGGTAAACCATTTGTTTTCAAGAAAATCAAGAAAGTGTAACTACTCTTTCATGTCACTGAAGTGATCGGAAGTTTTAATGAAACTGAAGTTAACTTTAGGGGGAATGGAAAGTTAAATTTAAAATAGAAAAGATAGCTAATACTCAGTGGTGTGGAGGCAATAGGAAGTTTAATACATCTTTGATAGATTGTCCAGACACTTAATAAACTAGCTTTCTAATTGTGAACAGCTGAAGGGATGGAAGTACTCATTTCAAACAATTGTTCCACCCAACAGGCAAATTTCAGTTCTCTTTTCCTTCTTTAATGAAATCTGCTCCAATTTTTTAATGCCAATAGAATGTTGGAGGATAATATACTCTATAAAAATAGTATCCTCAATGGGCTATTTTTATCCACTTTTATTTCTTCTACTGAGCTGCAGGCCAGTCATATTATTGACTAACAAGGGGCCAAATTCTGCAAAGTTTATTTGAGCAAAATGTCCATTGGCATCAAGGGTCACCGGTTTTGGCCCTATGACAACATGGGTATACATTGCTTCTGTGTGTGCCCATTTAACTTGATCCTACAGTCTTTGCCTCAGAACTTCCATTAAAATCAATGGAAGTTCTGTTTATAGAAACAAAACAAACTAAAACTGCATAATAAAGTAAATGGTCTTATGAAATGAATTCAGATATTTTAAAGGCATGTTGCATGGTCAACTGTAAATTAAGCCGAATTTTTAGCATTGACTTCAATGGGACAGTAAAGAGCTCCACAGCTTTTCGTAAGTGCTTTGCAGAATGCACTGAGAAAGAAAGTAACCTGCTGTTCTGTTTCATCAAATAATGAAAGTTCCCTGGAATTTTGCCAAACAATAGATAACCATGTACCTTGGCTTCAAGCAGCTTCCACTGAAGAAAGGCCAATTCAAGAGACAATATAAATCACAATGATGGATACAAAGAATTGCTCCTGTTGTTTTATCTAACTGCTAAGACCTAGATGCACAAAGGGACATAAGCATGGTAACGCTCAGCATTGTGACACCTAATTTTTAGGCACTGTGGAAAAACTGCAGGAACAGAACTGAGTTGGGAGCATAGGCTCTCTGTGCAGTGAATGGGGAAAGATAAGCACCTTAGACTGTGATCCACTAAAGCCAGCACTCTAAGTGTCAAGTTGCCTCTGCTAGCAAATAGGAAATGCCAATAAGAGGGGGTATGTGGTAAGCCTGCCTCTCTTAGCCCTGGTCTACACTGGCGGGGGGGTCGACCTAAGATACGCAACTTCAGCTACGCGAATAGCATAGCTGAAGTCAGCATATCTTAGGTCGACTTACCTGGCCGTGAGGACGGCGGCGAGTTGACCGCTGCCGCTCCCCCATCGACTCCGCTTCCGCCTCTTGCGAGCTGGAGTTCCGGAGTTGATGGGGAGTGCATTTGGGGATCGATTTATCGTGTCTAAACGAGCGTGATAAATCGATCCCCGATAGATAGATAGATCGATCACTACCCGCCGTTCCGGTGGGTAGCGAAGACCTGCCCACAGAGATACAGGTGCCTAAGTCTGGGCTTCAGGGTGGTGCCTATCACTGCTTTTGGCTCTCAGTTCTGTACCCTCTCCAGGAGAGCATTCACCCAGGATGTGAGAGACCCAGGATCCAGGGCTCTGCTCCCATGACTCTTTTTTAATGAGCCAGAGTGGAACAGTTTCAACAGGAGAGACTAGGGAGCCCCCCAGGAGACTGTCCCGTAGCCTGAGGGTTAGAGTAAGCATCTGAGAGGCGGCAGATCCCTCTCCCCCTCAGGCAGAGAAGGGACTTGAACCAGGGGTCTCCCACATACCAACTGAGTGCCCTAACCACTGGGCTAAAAGTTATAAGGGACGTGTTCTCCTCCCCTGGCTTTTCTGTATGAGCTCGCCTGCAGGGCTCAATCCACTAAGCGTGCTCAGGTTGGGCCCTGCAGGCAAGTTAGGCTGCCAATTGCTGTCTTCCCCCAATTCATGCATCACTCCGAGCCTTAGGCAGGAGATAGGCATCCAGATGCCTAGAGCAGGGGCGGGCAAAGTTTTTGGCCTGAGGGCCACATCAGGTTTCCAAAATTGTATGGAGGGCCGGTTAGGGGAGGCCATGCCTCCCCAAACGGCCAGGCATGGCCTGGCCCCTGCCCCCTATCTGACCCCCCCTGCTTCTTGCCCCCTGATGGCCCCCCTGGGACTCCTGCCTCATCCACCCCGCCCTGCTCCCTGTCCCCTGACTGCCCCCAGACCTCCCACTCCTGACTGCCCCCACCACCCCATCCAGCTCCTTCTCTCATCCCTGACTGCCCCCCTGGGACCCCTGCCCCATCCAACCACCCCTTCTCACTGTCTCATGACCACCCCTGGAACCCCTGCCCCTCACTGCCCCCCACCACACAATTCAACCCCTCCTCTTCCTGACTGCCCCCCCCGGGATCCCTGCCCCCATTCAACACCCCTGTTCCCCGCCTCTGACCACCCCAACCCCTATCCACACCCCCACCCCCGGACCACCACCCCGAACTCCCCTGCCCTCTATCCAACCCGCCCTGCCCCCTGTCCCTTTACCGCGCTGCCTGGAGCACCGGTGGCTGGTGGTGCTGCAGCCGCGCCGCCGCGCAGCACAGAGCGGCGGGTCAGGCCGTGGCTCTGCAGCTGCGCTGCCCCAGGAGCTCGCAGCCCCGACGCCCAGAGCATTGCGCCGGTGGCGCAGTGAGCGGAGGCTGCGCGGGATGGGGAACAGCGGGGGAGGGGCCAGGGGCTAGCCTCCCGGGCCAGGAGCTCAGGGGCCGGGTTGGAGGGTCCCGCAGGCCGTAGTTTGCCCAGTGCACATACCCAGAGGCAGAAATGAAGGTGCGTAGGAACCTTTGAGGGCGAAAACGCAGGTTCCTAGCGGGGTTTAACTACCTACAGGGTTGGAAGGGTGGGGGCATGTGCATCACAATGGTCCCAAAATTGGTACTTAGGCACCTACATGAGGGATTTAGCAAAATGACCTGCCTATATAGATGGCTGGTGCTGACTGGTCTATGAGGTAGAATATTGAGAAGAAAAACACCGTATGCCTTTAAAAGATTGCATGATTAAACTGGTTTCTGATTGGCTGAAGTAAAGAAGTCTGTTTTTAAAAGCTAACTGAACGGAGGATATTTTTTACTAATTTTAACAAAAAAAATTGTTGCAGTTTAAACATCTTTCAGAATAAATGGTATAATCCAAGTGCAGGTGCATGCCATCAAATGTGAAAAACATTGGTATAACTTAACACCATTTGTTTTGAAAAGAGACAAACCCGTATCTTCAGCGTTCTGAAAACAGCTAGAGACAATTATTTTTTGAAGCTGATATTTCTTTCTTGCATGATAGCTAGTACACTGTAACATTAGGAGACACTAGTCTTTGAGAGAAAACACTAAAATATTTGTTTTTTTTTTGTTTTGTTTTGTTTCATTCTTACAGATAATCCACTGCTTATTGTCAGACCACCTGGTAAGTCTCACTGCTGATATTTTCTTGATATTGTCTATAAAACCTGTGAAACAAATCTGGGCATTGTAAAAATTAGGCACTATGACACACTACTTTCTATTAGAGTTTGAGGGAGGCGTGTGATATAAATTACTGTGTTAATTCCCAACTCCTGATTCATCTCAAGAATCTGTGTTCCAGTCTTATCAGGCTTTTGAAGCCAATTACCTCTTAAAAGAAGTGTTGTAAATGAAGTGTATTATGTTAGGCTAAAATCAAGTGTAGAACCTGTTCTATACCTGGTACACCCTTTATTGGGAGACTATATCCTGCACTTTCATGAGGCTAGATTAAGTTATTTAATCATTCCTTTCCGTCTCTAACTACTATGTTGAGTTGAGGACTGCTGGGTAGAGGTGGGTTGTTCCAGGATCTTGATAAAGGTGCAAGTAATGGACTCCCAAGACACCAGACACCAGTCCGTTGGAGACTGTATGGGAACAACCTACTGGCACTGAGACCAAGTTTGAAGGCCACCTCTACATGAACAGTAAATGATTTCACTTAGGGGTTTACTCGTAAGTAATAAAGTCTGAGTTTATTAACCAAATCTGGAGTGGAGCTATGGTGACTGGGTTTTCCTACAGTGTCCTTTGAAAACCACCTATCATATTTATCAGTGATCACCCCACTCCTGGGGACAGGGTCCTTGAAATAAGGTAGCAGAGTGAGGAATGACATGATATACAATCTCCAAGTGTGAAGGTTGCTTTCTGTAGGAACTGGATTGTTTTCTTTACGAGATGTAGCAGGTTAACATGGTTTTTGGAAGGAGAATATGTACTAAGAACCTGGGATAGAATTGTGTCTTGAATGATAATTCTCCAAAAGTGGTCTGGTGTTTTAATATAAAGGTAATTTTCCAAAGGCATTCTGATTATATTCTGAAAACCACATGGCCTACTTCAGAGCAGCTGTTGTAAGGATTCTCTTGAGCACTGTTGATGATAGCCAGGAAGTTGATGAATAAAAATATTAACATTAACCGCATTCTGTTCATGATATTTTGTTCTTGAAATGACCATTTCACTGCTTTATTTGTATAGAGACGTTTATGGCCCCAATCCTGCAAACACGCATTTGAGTAACTTTACATACCTAAGTAGTGTCATGAGGGTCAATTCAGATTAATTCAATGGGTTATTCATGTGTGTAGAAGTTACTCCCGTGCAAGTGTTTGCAAGACTGGGCCCTATGTTTGTGCTTTGTAAAAGGAAGAAAGACAAATTGACATTTTTTAAAACATACTTCTCATTCTTAACAGTTGCCAATAACACAATAAAAAAACCAAAGAGGATGTAGGAAATAACAGGAAAGAAAACTAACATTTTCACGTTGTAAGCTTATATCTGTTTTATCTTGCATACATATTGCTACAAAAGCATTCTAGAAGGAAGGTGGATTCCATTATTTAATATAAAGGAACAACCAATTATTTGTAATATTGATCCTGTGCAACATAATTATTAAGTGGTAGCTTATAACCACTGCAACGTAGTGAAGAAGAAACTAGTTCATTTGAGACTGAGCAAAATTTTTTTGCTGGTGTCAAATCTGTTTTGATTTAACTTGAGCTCCTGTGGTGAAAGCCAAATTTTCCACCCAGAACACACACGCACATCACACGAGAGATAGAGAGAGAGAGTGCCCTCTAGGTTTCATATCTCATCTTTTTAACACAACAGCAACAGATTTTACTTCACACTGAAACCTGTTACCCATTGCAGATTTTTTTCCACATCATCTCTTCTTTAGTGATGAAACTTACTTTTCTGGAGGGGAGGGGAGGAGAGGGGAGGTGTAATGTTAAACCACAAGACACTGCATTCACATAGCGCTAGGATCTGACCTATGCTCATATAGCCTCCATTTCAGCAAGGTTCTTAGGCTTATGTTTAATTTTAGGTTTAGAAGTCATCCAACTGAAAGCAATGAGACTGTTCACTGTTTAAAATTAGTTCTGTGCTTAAGTATCTTGCTGAATTGGGGACAAAATCAAGGGAAATAAGAACTAAGGCTGATGTTCCAGGAAAACCGGGCCGTTAGTCACATCCATACAACCTCATTGACATCAGTGGGGCTGCATGAATGCAACTGGGGGCACACCTACTGCATCTAAGTGTTTCAGCAGTGGTCAATGGAACTGTATATAAGCCCACCCATTGTTTGAAGATGCCCACTCCTCCACACCCCAGTTCTAGGTGCACTAAAACGAATTTGGTATGGGATGGTTAAATAGAATCTCTTACTGTTCAGCATACATTTTGTGGTCCAGTTTTATCTTTTCACATTTGTGGTTTGAATTAAAACAGACAGAGAGTGAGTGCTCCTGTAAGTCTGTGATAGCTAACATGATACATTCATGGTCCCTTTTGTAATATGTCTTGTCACATGGGGTCCTTGCAGAGAGGATGGGTTTGATTATTGGATAGGAATTGTCCATCTCTGACATGATCTGCATGGGGAATAAATATTTAATAATGGGCTCTTCAGTCTGGCAGAGAAAGGTATAATGTGATCTGTGACTGGAAGCTGAAGCTAGACAAATTGAAACTGAAAATAAGGTGCACATTCCTAACAGTGAGGGTAATTTACTGAGAGTCATGGTGGATTCTTCATTACTGGCAATTTTTAAATCAAGGTTGGATGTATTTTCTAGAAGAGCTGCTCTAGGAATTATTTTGGGGAAGTTCTATGGCCTGTGTTATACAGGAGGTCACACTAGATGATCACAGTAGTCCCTTCTGGCCTAGGAATCTATGATCCACATAAATATGCTATATGTAAGCATATTTTACACCATTTTAACAATACATTCATGACAAATGTCCAGAAGGGACTTGACTAAGACATCAATTTTATTTCATTTGAGACTTAAATTTGATTTTTGAACTCGGGTGTTTCAAAGTAAAAGGGTAGTTTATTAACCTGCCGCAGTACCTTCTTGTAACAGGACGTTCATCTTGATAAAATGCTGAAATATAAGACTGACCCTCTAGGTTTTTCCTTTTATTTTATTTTGGTTTTTTAAGGTGGTGAACCCGTCTGGATCCCTTTCACTTTTAAATATGATCCCACCTACTCAGACTGCAGTGGAAAGCAGTATGTGAAACGCACTTGGTACCGAAAATTTGTGGGAGTGGTTCTTTGCAACTCTTTGAGGTACAAGATTTACCTCAGTGATGACCTGAAAGGTATGTTTTGGGATTATTCTTACAGTGCTGTCACCCCTCCACTTACTGTATCCATCACTTGTTGACTCTATCAAAGGAGTACATGGCTAAACTGATGGCACAATTTGGATACACATATGACAGTATTTAGCTTCTAAGGATAGGAACCTAAAGCAATTTGCACAGTGAAAGCAAAGTTGTACTCTCTAATCATAATACAGCTCTCTCTGAAATGTTCTGTGCTCGTTACTCATGCAGAACTTCTGATGTCATAATGGGAAGTCCACACATGGATTAATTGCAGAAAACACAATAGAGAACTACAGAATGGATAAAAGAGGAGACTTGTACTCTGAACAGGTTAGATACATGGTAGTGCAGCAGTTGTTTGAGCAAATCCAGAAGCTGGTAGGTGTTCAACAAGGGCTGTCATATAACTGTAGCCGTACCAATTGGTTGTATTGAGAGGGAATGTTGAGTGGGGTTATCCCCTAGGCTTTTCAAAGTGTTTTAATGGGGCTTTTAGCAAAATATTTGTCTTGTTTCAAGAACATGTATAAACAAGTATTTGTGAAGACTTGTGCTCTCATGCCCATCTCTGCGGGTCCCAGGCAGTCCTCAGACTGCAGCCACCACCTGACAGCTTGCTGGTACCAGCAGGGAGAGTAGGCTGATGGACCTTGGCTCAACAGAGACACCGCCCACAAAGCTCCTGATTTGGAGGAGACATCTAGCCTCTCCAATTGGCTCAAACTTGCTATGTAAGCCAGAACAAGGAACAGGAAGTTTTCTGAGGAACTAAGTAAATCCTAGGCTGCCTGCAACATAGGACTTTGCCTTGTTCCAGATCCCTGCTGCTACACACCACCTCTGGCTACTGGCTCCAGCTCTGACCCTTGGCTTGACTCCTGGCTCTGACTCTAGCTCTGGCTCCTGACTCCTGCCCTAACCACTAGATGTGACTGGCTACATCCTGGTCCATGACAGTAATATGCAAACAACCAGAACAGTAAAGCTCCTGTATATGAGACCTATCTTCACAGTTTCTGGTTTAAATTTGAGAGTTCTGTCAACCTAGCAATACTGGTGTGTGGGGCTATTTTTACTTTCTCATAACCAATTAAAATAATGGGTCTTGCTGAAATTTCCTCTGCTATCATCTGTACTGTAATTCTGATAAATTACTTATTCCAGGGACTTTAGTAAGGCTTTTGATATTCCTCGCATGACCTTTTCATAAACAAACTAGAGAAATACAACCTAGATGGAGCTACTATAAGGTGGGTGCATAACTGGTTGAAAAACCATTCCCAGAGAATAGTTATCTGTGGTTCACACTCAAACTGAAAGGGCATATTGAGTAGGATTGTGCAGGGATCAGTTCTGGGTCCGGTTCTATTCAGTATCTTCATCAATGATTTAGATAATGGCACAGAGAGTACAATTTTAAAGTTTGTGGGTGATACCAAGCTGGAAGGGGTTGCAAGTGCTTTGGAGGATAGGATTAAAATTCAAAATGATCTGGACAAACTGGAGAAATGGCGTGAAGTAAATAGGATGACATTCAATAAGGACAAATGCAAAGTACTCCACTTAGGAATGAACAATCAGTTGCACAATGAGAAATGACTGTTTTGGAAGGAGTACTGTGGAAAGGGATCTGGGGGTCATAGTGGATCACAAGCGAAATATGAGTTAACAGTGTAACACTGTTGCAAAAAAAAGCAAACATCATTCTGGGATGTATTAGCAGGAATGTTGTAAACAAGACACAAGAAGTCATTCTTCTGCTCTACTCCACACTAATTCGGCCTCAACTGGATTATTGTGTCCAGTTATGGGCACCATATTTCACGAAAGATGTGGACAAGTTGGAGAAAGTCCAGAGAAAAGCAACAAAAAATGATTAAATGATGACCTATGAGGGAAGATTGAAAAAAAACTGGGTTTGTTTAGTCTGTCGAAGAGAAAACTGAGAGGGGACATGGTAACAATTTTCAAGTACATAAAATGTTGTTACAAGGAGGAAAGAGAAAAATTATTCTTTTTAACTTCTGAGGATAGGAAAGAAGCAATGGGCTTAAATTGCAGCAAGGACAGTTTATGTTGTATATTAGGAAAAACTTCCAAACTGTCAGGGTAGTTAAGCCCTGGAATAAATTGCCTAGGGAGGTTGTGGAATCTCCATCATTGGAGATTTTTAAGAGCAGGTTAGACATACACCTGCAAGGGATGGTCTAGATAATACTTAGTACTGCCATGAGTGCAGAGAACTGGACTAGATGACCTCTCGAGCCTATGATTCTATGATACTAGCATATGATTCTAGCATATAGCATGTTCTTAATAAAAACAACAAGGAGTCCGGTGGCACCTTAAAGACTAACAGATTTATTTGGGCAAAAGCTTTTGTGGGTTAAAAACCACTTCTTCAGATGCAATGTTCCTAATGAAACTACAAAGTTTTTTCTCTCTCTTAATTCCTATTGGCAAATGTAGCATTCTTCACCTCTTATATTTTTATTTACTGGTATATTGCTGCTCATCTCTGTAGTATCTGACTTTTTCCCATCTTTATTTTCCTGGAAGTGGGAAAGCATCATTGGATGAGATAAGGCCATTTGAAACAACAATATATATCTGTCCTAATCTTTTATGTCACCTTTCAGATACATTCTACGGCATTGGAGATAGCTGGGGGAAAGGTGAGGACCACTGCCAGTTTGTGGATTCACACATGGATGGAAGAACAGGGCCTCAGTCATATGTAGAAGCCTTGCCCACCATACAAGGTAAAAAAACAAAAACAAAAAAAGGAAAGCTGAAGTGAAAGCTGAGGAATTACACTTCATCCACTATATAGAATTAAGAGGTTTTCTGCCTCCCTGTCTACATTTATATCACTTCTATTAGGAGCCAGGCGGACACCACATATTCTGAGACTGTATCATGTGATGTCCTAGTATAATAATTTGCAAACCACAACAGCTTGTGAAAGTTCAGACAAAGAGAATGAGTCTGCAAATAAATTATTGGATAAAACAGAAAATACAAATAACCCTTAGGGTATGTCTACACTGCAAAAAAAAAAAAAAAAAAAAAAAAACAACTTGCAGCAGTGAGTCTCAGAGCCTGGGTCTACAGACTGCTGTTAATCATTCACTCAGCATTCTTGGTTTTCATCTTACGCTGTTTGCTGTTGTTTTTTAAGGGTTGGGTTGCCGTGAAGAAACTGAAATATTCGCTTCTATGTAGATGACGTAGAATAATACTGCACTTCTCTATTTAAAATAAGGATTGTTAATCCAGCTGTACATTACTAGCTCTAAGAAGCAGAGATGTAGAACACACAAATTGTACAACTGCCACAGGAATCAACATTTCAGATGTTCCACTGTACAAAATATGCAGAAAGACTGTTGAGAGTCTTTAATGCTTTGTGCTGTCACATTTTTTTATACAGATGAGGGAAAGGGGCCATCAGTTTAAAAAAAAAAAGTGGGATTTAACTCTATATTTGCTGCATGTAATTTTGCCTCCTTGCTTTGT
Source organism: Lepidochelys olivacea (assembly GCF_965140295.1). Lineage (NCBI taxonomy): Eukaryota > Metazoa > Chordata > Testudines > Cheloniidae > Lepidochelys > Lepidochelys olivacea. Next base: position 121,472,982 of record NC_140413.1, read on the forward strand.
TATAAAAAATGATATTTGTGAATCCTGTCTTGAACCCAGTAAGATACAATAATGCCTTATATTTTTATTTGCAGTTTTATTGTAGCTGTGTTGGTCCCAGGATATGAAGGACACGAGATAGGAGAGGTAATATCTTGTATTGGACCAACTCCTGTTGGTGTGGGGTTCAAACTTTCAAGCTACACAGAACTCTGAAGACCTGAAGAAGAGCTCTGTGTAGCTTGAAAGTTTGAACCCTCCCACCAACAAAAGGTAGTCCAATAATAGATAGTACCTCATCCACCTAGTCTCTTTGAACATTTCTATGGCATTTTCACTCCAAAGTGCTTCATGAGCTTGAATTGATATGCAAATTTTATATAGAGGCATAACTTCACCTGCTACTGAAATTCAGACTCCTTTTGGAGTGAAATGCAAAAGCTCTTTAACAGCAGAGACTGCATAGTTACACAATAGTTAGATATTTAGAACAGTAAATCCAACTGGAACTGTAGAGGAAATATATGTAGGTAGAATGCAATCATTCAAAATTGAAGCAGGCTAAACCATCAGAGCTAACAATCCTACTTCTCATGAAGTGCCATGGGATTAACAAGTGGCTCCTATGCCTTAGCTTTTGTTGTGATAATTCTATGTATGCTATATACTATACATCATATATTCTGTACTTCAAAGATGTCATTTGTCAAGTTACTTTGCCTTTGGCTCGAACCACTGCCATTTTTCCACCAACAGGGTATTATCGCCAGTATCGCCAGGAACCTGTGTCATTTGGGCGCATTGGTTACACAACACCTTACTACTATGTGGGCTGGTATGAGTGTGGCGTGCCAATTCCAGGAAAATGGTAACCATGTGGCAGTCCGCCGGCAGATTGTATGGAGAGTGCACCAACCCTGCCTTTCAAATGACTTGTACTGGAAGACTGTGACCAGTTGTTTAGGAAAAGAACAAAACATGAAAGAAACCAACTAAGACCAGTTGCTCAAGAGACCCCAACCAAACCAAATACTGTGCACATTTTCTCAGCTGAAATCTGTGGTGCTGCTTGATCACTCCACTTGGGACAGGATTTGAGTTTGGTGCCCTACTTTCCTTCTGTGGGTCTTAAAAGGCATGGAGATGTGGTTGTAATGGGTGCAACCAGTGCCCAGTGAAACCTAAAACTTTACTGGCCATGAAAACATGGAAGTTGCATATATCCTCCGGGAATGGCCTAAGCATGCTGTGCTTGCTTAATAGAATGCCAACACTTTTTCATTGTTATTAATGGAATGCTCCATCACTTACAACTGGTGGAGTTCCATGCTTCTGAGTTTTACTATACAATCATGTCAAGTTACTAGACATTCACCAAAGGCAATATATTATACTTAAAACTTCTCTGGTGGGTTCACCCATTGCTGGACTAAACACCAGGTCACAATGTAAATTCGCTTTTTTATATATATATATATATAATACAGTTCTCTATGTCCAAAGTACTACATAGAGAAACTGAGTTTTTCTTGTTCACTAGATAAATATGGTTGGGATTTTTATGTAAAAGGTGCTGTTAATTAATAGGTCTTCTGATTTTTAGTCCATGAAACATTTTACTATGCACAATATATTAACCATGGAAAGAACTTTGTTCTTCTTATAAATGAGCAAAGATCTGTGACAGCTTTCTAGCAAACCAAAGGACTGGATATTTAATTGGAGTAAATCTTTTTGCCTATACTAAAATTGCATTATAAACCACCATAGGTGCCTTATCAGCAGAGTGTCAACATTTAAGTTAAACTTTCTGTCCAGTACTATTTAAAAGGCTGAGTTCAGTTTTTGTTTGATTCATTTTCATCATCTTTGTGTATTATTTATTCCTTGTGAGGTTATTAAGTCTCACTGTGTGAATGGAGGCACAGTGAGATAACACAGGACTTGCAGACAAGTTTTAACTTATTTTCTGAACAAAACAGACACCTCTAGGGTGCTTGAGCAGCACGGAACTCCTCTGATTCCGGTCCATCATGTGAATGAAGTATGAAAGTCGTCAGTCTTTCTGTAAAGCACATCAGAAGGGCAGACCACACAGCATGTCTTCCATCAAAGGTTGGGGAGCAAAAGCTGGTGTGTCTGGGAGGTGCGCTTCTGATTTTTAGCCAGGAATACAAACCTTATTTGGGAAGTGGGCAGTAATGTAGAATTTCATTATGCATCAGAAGCAATTTCTCCTGCCATATTACTCTTTCTCTTCATGTAGCATTAAGGTTTACTCTGACCCTAAGGGATTTAGCCTTTGTGGCCATATTGTTTCACTGTTGCATCTTATAAGCCTTTACCCACCTCAAAAAAGACTCCAGCATTCTGACGGCCTGGGAAAATAGCAATATTCCTGGGGGACAAATTCAACCTCTTGATCGTCTGTCACTCTCATTCCAGTTTACATACCATATAGGACTAATATCTTATAAGCCGCTTTTTGTAGTTATTGTAAATGTATGGGGAGAAAAGTAACTAAAGTGATTATTAAAAGAGCTTTTTATTTTCACAGTGGTGCTGGGATTGAACATTGAATTGTTTTCACATTTTGTTTTGCTTCAATGCAGTGCCAAATATAATGATTAAATATAGCTTCTTTCCCTAATAAACGTATGATATATTGTTCCTTTTTTTTTAATTGCATCCCTTTTGGTTGTCTGCGCCAGGTAGTCTGACATGCAGGATCAAGCTGCATGATGCCCCAAATGCACACTTGGAAGAGTAGAAGGTGCCAGTTTGTATTAAGTGCAAGTGTATGTAAGTGCAAACTTGACCAGGATTTCACATAGGGTTACTTGTGGAGGGAGTGGGGAGTTGTTCCACAACAAAATAGATTTTCTCTTGTATTAAATCTGTATGATGTACATCCACATCATGGGCCATATCCCCAGCTTCTGTAAAAGGACATAGCACTATTGAATTCAAAGGAGCTATGTGCAGTTTCACTAGCTGAGAATATGGCCCCCTGTCTAAGGATGGGTAGTCCGCTACCACCCCCCCCCCCAAATGGATGCTACAGTTTGCTCATTCATAGACTGCAGCACTTGTGAAATGTGATTTCAGATCATTCAAACATATGGGGTGGGTTATCTGCCCCAATCTGCTTCCTTCAGTTATCTGTTGGAGATACACCTGGAGCAGAGAGTCCCAGGTGGATGCAGAGAAAACTCCATCATTGCCTCTCTGCAGCCCCCAGCTTAGTGGACAGTGAGGGTTGTATTGGAAGTATGGGGAGAAAGACTGGCCAGAGTGCCCTGCACTCTAGCAATTCCCAGCTGATGAATGATCCCCTAGAGGATCAAACCCATCTGGAGCACAGTAGGGCAGCTCCTAGGCTCCTCTAACTTGGGGCAGAGAATTAGAGGGCCATAACTGGCCACCTACCACTCCTGCTGTTGTGCTGCACTCAGCAGAAGTCGGACCACAGCAGAAAATTCACCCCATAAAATGCAATTGCATGTTGTATGTTCTGTTCTATTTTATATAGAGTCTTATAGTATGAGTGCCCTTGTCTCGTGCATTATGCACCCTGAAGCATATCTGTTATGTGTGATTAGTTCTTTCTCTCATCCTCTCCCCAGGGGTGAATGGTGTGTAGTGTAGGGTTTTGTATTGGTAGGGTTTTTTGTTTTGTTTTTTTTTAATGTACATGTTGCTCTGTGCTTGTTAAAGAAGGCAGATCAAAGAAGTGCACCTGCAGGTGAATCGGAAGATGGTGACTTTGTGAGGGTCCTTAGGTTCTTGGAGAGTTTGTTCCACCAGCCTGTTGCCTTCATCTGGGTACCCCATCCACAAAGCCTTTGTTAAACTGCCCAAATTTCAAGGCGGTAACTCTTTGAATGTAGAATAGTTCGTAATCTTTCTCTCAATCCTTCCATTCTGAATAATGAGATCTGCCATTCATAAAGTTACAATGACAGTTACTAACAGTTGACAGTTGACTGTGTGTTGCATGAAAAAGTACATCCTTTTGTTTGTTTTAAACCTGATGCTTATTAATTTCATTGGGTGACCCCTAGTTCTTGTGTTATGTGAAGGGGTAAATAACACAATCTCCACAGCATTCATAATTGTATAGACCTCTATAATATCCGCCACTTCGTTGTCTCTTTTCTAAGATGACCAGTCCCAGCCCTTTTAATATCTGTTCCATACCCCCAATCATTTTGTTGCCTTTCTCTGTCCCTTTTCTAATGCTAATATAACTTTCTGGAGATGGGCAACCAGAACCGCGCACAATATTCAAAGTGTGGGCATACCAAGGAGTTATAGGTGGCATTATGATATTTTCTGTTTGATTATCTATCCCTTTCCTACTGGTTTCTAACATTGTTAGCTTTTTTGACTGCCACTGCACATTGAGCAGATATTTTCAGAGAACTATCCATGATGACTCCAAGATCTTTCTTGAGTGGTAACAGCTAATTTAGACCATATCATTTTGTAGGTATAGCTGGAATTATGTTTTCCAATGTGCATTACTTTACACTTATCAACACTGAATTTCATCGGCCATTTGCTTGCCCAGTCACCCAGTTTAGTCAGATCACTCTGTAACTCTTCACAGTCATTTCCTTCTATTTACCAGCATCACTGGGGCTTGTCTGGGTTGAGGTTAAGCCAAATGCTTTTCATCCAGCTGCCTTTGTATAGACCCTTACGCACAGATTCAATAACATGTTGCTGCTTCTAGACTCAAACTCAGGTCTTGGGCAGCCGTGTCCGAGTAGATGCATTTGCTACTGAATCAGACACTTGGATACACAGTGTAATTAAACTGCCCCTCCTTGCAAGGGCTGCTTTTATAATACTGAGGAAATGCCAAACTGGCTCAACACTCTTTCTAAATCCAGGTTTTGTTTTGTTTTTGTTATTATTATTGTTAGAGGACAGTGCTCTGTGTTAACATGCAAAGAGTGGGGATAATCCTCCATCTAAGATGGACAGACAGACAGACAAAATTAAGACAGAGAGTTTCTGTCCAACAGTAAAATCTCTGGGAAAGGTCTAAGAAACCTCTAATCTATCTATTGTACCGTTATCCACTCTCTCCCACACCCACCCCCAGTACTCCCTCTCGCCTTACCACAGCATCTAAATATCTCACAAACTCTAACATTTTTCCTGGGAAGTAGGGAAATCCCAGTTTTACAGATGGGGAACTGAGGCCCAGACTTCAGGCTTGTCTACATAAACACTTAGTTAGTGGCAAGCTGGGGTGTAATCTGCTGTACACTAAGTGTCGAAGTGAATCCCGCTGTTCTGCACTAAAGGTTCCCTAGTGCACTTTAATCTACTCCCATTTCAAAGCAATGTTGATCAAAGCCTTTTTAGTGTGCAGCAGCAAGGTCCACATGGACACATCATTCATGGCAGGCTAGTGTAAGGTAGATTTACACCCCAGTTTACCAGAAACTAAGGGTTTATGTAGACAAGCCCAAAGTCCATGCCTCAGTTCCCCATCTGTAAAACTGGGAGCTTTGCAACAGAAGCAGATTAAACCACACTGGGGAACTTTTAGTGGAGGGCAGCGAAGTCCACAAAGGCAGTGCACGACAGATTTACACTCCAGCGGGCCGCAAACTAAAAGTTTGTGTAAACAAACCCTAAGTAACTTGCCCAAGCTCCTACAAGAGGTCTGTGGTAGAGCAGGAAGTGTCCTAACCTGTTGGACCATCCTCCTCTCTTTGCTGTCCTTCTCACCGAGTGTTCCTTACATTGTTTCACTGCAGCGGCAGGTCATGCCCCTCAATGGAAAGATGTGCCGATGTCTGCTCTCCAAGCCCGCCGTTTCAGCTCTGAGTTCCCAGCATAACCCTGCTACCGCCCTCCCCAAACAGCCCACGTATCATAGCATAAAACAGAACAAGAACAGCTATGAAGCATGACAGAGAGCGTAATGGAAATATCACTCAGAGAAAGCAAAAAAAATACCACTGAGTTGCCACTGGTGATTTATTTGTAGGAGGAATCCAGGGAAATCCTCATCACTTTGCACCTCTTCCACTTTCTCAGCGATCTGTTTCCTGGGTTGAAATGTTCCATAACTCCCTAGCCAGGAAATGTATCCTCCCTTCCCCTGTATACTTTTTGTAGTCTTATTTAAATATAGTATAACTTACTATTTAGCTGAGGCTGCATCTGGGAGACCTTGTTGTGGCTTCCCTGAGCTCTAATGATTTCACAAATAAAGTGCTGAGTACTGCAGTCTCTTGGAGCGGCCTGGTTAGGATAGCAGTCAGCATCCTTGTGGCTAATGCCAATCACTGTTTCCTCTCTTGAGTCAGCCATTCTTCTCGTCCTATTCTCCGGCCTCAATGGGATTAAGGAGAACTGTACTTCTCCCTTTCCCGTCTCATCTCGGGAAAGTGCATCCTGCCTGGGAACTCAGGTCTATGCCTGGAGACAATAGGAAGCAGTGCCAGCTCCTAACAGCAGAGCGGCCATTTGGGCTGATCAGCACATTTTCATTTCAAAACATTTATGAAACTCCTGGCAGCAGACGGGGTACGCTGGCCGCTCTTAACTCTATAACCCTGCTTGATTTGATGTTTCTCACACAGCCCTACCCTTGGCATTTGTCAGATCTTAATCTCTAGACAAGCTGTGATTAGGTGTCAGATAATTGTACTAAACACTGTCAAAGATTTGGCAATAACATTCCTGGATAGAAAAAAAAACATGGGATCCTTTACATCAGAGGCTCCTTACTATTCCTGATTCTCCACTTCCTTGTGCAATTTACACCTATGCAAAATGAATATAAAATATTACTACCTGCCAAGTTTTTTAAGTACAATCACTGCAGATGATGAATAGCAACATTCTGAGACGTTGGTAGAAAATCATTCACTGGCATTCAGATAGACAGCACCTTTTAAGCTGTCCACTGGCTCTTCTCTATGCTGCATTCAATTTCTGAACCCAAAACTATTATTTAAAAGAGCTGGTTTAAATTTTTCAATGACATTTGGTGCAATGTGGTTCACGGATGAAAGAGCAAACATTTTTGAGGGTTTGGGGGTGGATGAGAGGAGAGAGAAGCAAAGGCGATGGGCTCCTAGGCTCCTCCCCGAATTTCTGATCTTTGCCGTTGCTGTGAATGGTGTCTACACGTGCTTCCCAAATGTGGACTGTGCAAACTTTCTACTGCCTCTCAATTCTGGATCATGCATTAACACTGAAGATGCCCTCAAGTTTTTATACATTTAGCCTCTAGATGGCAGGACGTTCTAGTTGGCCAAATCTTGTAGAGCAAGAGATGTGTTACGGTAGTGCAGTGAATATGCGTTCAGTGTTGCAAATGCATGCCTAGAAGTGTTTGCTTTTAGTGAGAGCAGCTTCATCATTTATCAATGAATCTGTTCTTAGTACTTATAAATAATCTCTGGGAAATATATTGCATCTCAACATGATGTAAAACTCAAATTTGCTGGTGCACATGACATAGAAGAGTAATGAGTGAAATAGACAAATGAGAAATTGCAAATATAGGACTAAAATCCTGCAGTCCTTTCTCAGGCAAAACTTTTCTTATTAGTGCAGTCATTGTGAGTTTTTCTTGAGTAAGCACTAAGGACTGCAAGACTCCCCTTATAATGAAGCTGGATGTAGAGCAATATTAGATAATCTGTTCACTGTGAGAGCTGTAATTTCACCCACTGAGTAACATAATCTCATTGGCAATGGTGTTTGTGTGTGTCTAATTGATTCCCACGTTTCCTCCTCTTTGAGTTCTTGGTCCTTTTTTAGAGCTGCAATCTTTTCATCTCTAGTAACAACACCGATCATGTTTATCCAAGCTGGTAACGAAATCTGAGAAAGCTTTTTCTGATTATGCATAATTAACTTCAAGGCAGGGTTATTAAAACACACCCTCAATTTTGTTTCCCCCTTGAGCTTCTCCCATCTGCAGTCTAAAATTCTTTTTTGCGGCTCAGTGAAAGAACGTTTCCTGAATGTATGTTCCTATTTGGCTCCAGAACTGCTTGAGTGGGGAAGTCAAACAGATTATGAGTGGAGGGGTCCCCTTTTCAGCATCAAAGGAAAAGAATTCATTAGACCCCGTCAGTGCATCCCATCCGTACACTGCCCTGCCCATGTGTTAGCCTGCTGAGTACAAAGAGGAAGAAATTAACACAAGAATTCTGTGGCTCCCCTGAAAGCACAACTGTAGCATCCTTAGCCCCTGCTTTGTGAGACTGGTGGCTGTGAACTGGCTGTGGGACAGGGCCTAGAATGACAATGGACTTCCAGGGATCCATGGCTCCCAGACCCATCAATCCTATTTATGTTTGCACTTATATGACCCTTATCGCCACATCTGAGCTTCTTCCTGCACAACTCTGGTGGCGGGCTACCCTTTTTCACTCTAGCATGACTTCTCACCACACTGCTGTTGGCTGCTGGACCCCAGATACACTCTGCTTCTCTTCAGAGGGGAGACAGAGTGCACAGCTGGAGCTGATGCTGCCTGTGGCAGCCTTAACTTTCTGCAGACCATTGGGCTGGATACAGGAACTACTAGTGAAGTTCTAAAAGAACGGCTACACTGGGTCAGACCAAAGGCCCATCTAGTCCAGTGTCCTGTCTTCCGACAGTGGCCAATGCCAGGTGCCCCAGAGAGAATGAACAGAACAGGTAATCATCAAGTGTTCTGGGCCTGTGTTATACAGGAGGTCAAACTAGGTGAGCACAATGGTCCCTTCGACCATTCAAATCTGTGAATCTACTAATAGCCTCCTTTAATTGGTCAGAATTGGGAGGAAGGACGATGCTTACATGACTCTGCCCTGGCCTCACTTACCCTTTTGTTTGTACAGGGCAACCCACATAGCCACTTTCCTCATCTGTGTGGCTCCCACCATGTTTTTGTCCATTGATGTACGCTCTGTCACACCCCCTGGGGGAGGTAGAGCATATGGAACCATGCTGGCAAGGGAAAGGAGAATTGGAGAACTGCTGACCTGGAGGGTCTCCCATTCAGTGTCCTAATTTTATCTTATTTTTCTAGCCTTTCAGGGCTCTTGCTAGAAAATTATTTTAGGATTCTATGTACTAGGGAAGATGTAAGGGTCTTTTCCATTAAAAAGTTTGCAGTTTTATAAATGAGAAAAAACTCATGCAGCTAAGAATAGTTGAAACAAAATGTATTTGTACTAGGGGTCTTGATTAATCACAGTTAACTCAAGCAATTAACTCAAAAAACTTAACCATGATTAAAAAAATTAACCATGATTAATTGCACTGTAAACAATAGAATACCAACTGAAATTTATTAAATATTTTTGGATTTTTTCTACATTTTCAAATATACCAATTTCAGTTACAACATAGAATACAAAGTGTACACTGCTCACTTTATATTATTATTTTTGATTACAAATATTTCCACTGTAAAAATGCTAAACAAAAGAAACAGTATTTTTTAAATTCACCTTATACATTGTAGTACAATCTCTTTATTGTGAAAGTGCAACTTACAAATGTAGATTTTTTTTGTTACATAACTGCATTCAAAAACAAAATAATGCAAAACTTTAGAGTCCACTCAGTCCTTCTTCTCATTCAGCCAATCACTAAGACAAACAAGTTTGTTTATATTTACAGGAGGTAGTGCTGCTCCCTTCTTATTTTCAATGTCACCAGAAAGTGAGAACAGGCGTTCACATGGGACTTTTGTAGCCAGCATTGTAAGGTATTGTCATAAATATAAAGGGAAGGGTAAACCCCTTTGAAATCCCTCCTGGCCAGGGGAAAGCTCCTCTCACCTGTAAAGGGTTAAGAAGCTAAAGGTAACCTCGCTGGCACCTGACCAAAATGACCAATGAGGAGACAAGATACTTTCAAAAGCTGGGAGGAGGGAGAGAAACAAAGGGTCTGTGTGTCTGTCTATATGTTGTTTTCTGCCGGGGATAGACCAGGAATGGAGTCTTAGAACTTTTATGACAGGTTTCAGAGTAACAGCCGTGTTAGTCTGTATTCGCAAAAAGAAAAGGAGTACTTGTGGCACCTTAGAGACTAACCAATTTATTTGAGCATGAGCTTTCGTGAGCTACAGCTCACTTCATCGGATGCATGCCGTGGAAACTGCAGCAGACTTTATTTATTTTATTTTATTTATTTTATTCTCTGTGTATAAATAAAGTCTGCTGCAGTTTCCACGGCATGCATCCGATGAAGTGAGCTGTAGCTCACGAAAGCTCATGCTCAAATAAATTGGTTAGTCTCTAAGGTGCCACAAGTACTCCTTTTCTTTTTAGAACTTTTAGTAAGTAATCTAGCTAGGTATGTGTTAGATTATGATTTCTTTAAATGGCTGAGAAAAGAATTGTGCTGAATAGAATGACTATTTCTGTCTTTTTTTTTTTTGTAACTTAAGGTTTTGCCTAGAGGGGTTCTCTATGTTTTTGAATCTAATTACCCTGTAAGATATCTACCATCCTGATTTTACAGTGGGGATTTCTTTATTTCTATTTACTTCTATTTTTATTAAAAGTCTTCTTGTAAGAAAACTGAATGCTTTTTCATTGTTCTCAGATCCAAGGGTTTGGGTCTGTGGTCACCTATGCAAATTGGTGAGGCTTTTTATCCAACATTTCCCAGGAAAGGGGGGGTGCAAGTGTTGGGAGGATTGTTCATTGTTCTTAAGATCCAAGGATCTGGGTCTGTAGTCACCTAGGCAAATTGGTGAGGCTTTTTACCAAACCTTGTCCAGGAAGTGGGGTGCAAGGTTTTGGGAAGTATTTTGGGGGGAAAGACGCGTCCAAACAGCTCTTCCCCAGTAACCAGTATTAGTTTGGTGGTGGTAGTGGCCAATCCAAGGACAAAGGGTGGAATATTTTGTACCTTGGGGAAGTTTTGACCTAAGCTGGTAAAGATAAGCTTAGGAGGTTTTTCATGCAGGTCCCCACATCTGCACCCTAGAGTTCAGAGTGGGGGAGGAACCTTGACAGGTATCTACATGCCAGATATGCTAAACATTCATATGCCCCTTCATGCTTCAGCCACCATTCCAGAGGACGTGCTTCCATGCTGATGACGGGTTCTGCTCAATAACAATCCAAGGCAGTGTGGACTGATGCATGATGACGCTCTTTAAAAAAAGAATGTGTTAATTAAATTCACGACTGAACTCCTTGGGTGAGAATTGTATGTCTCCAGCTTTATTTTACCACATTCTGCAATATATTTCATGTTATAGCAGTCTCGGATGATGACCAAGCACATGTTGTTCATTTTAAGAACACTTTCACAGCAGATTTGACAAAACACAAGGAAGGTACCAAAGTGAGATTTCTAAAGATAGCTACAGCACTGGACTTAAGGTTTAAGAATCTGAAGTGCCTTCCAAAATCTGATCAGGACGGGGTGTGGAGCATGCTTTCAGAAGTCTTAAAAGAGCAGTACTCCAATGCGGAAACCACAGAACCCGAACCATCAAAAAAGAAAATCAACCTTCTGCTGGTGGCATCTGACTCAGATGATGAAAATGAACATGCATCAGTCCACACTGCCTTGGATTGTTATTGAGCAGAACCCGTCATCAGCATGGACGCATGTCCTGTGGAATGGTGGTTGGAGCATGAAGGGACATATGAATCTTTAGTGCATCTGGCATGTAAATATCTTGCGACGGTGGCTACAACACTGCCATGCAAATGCCTGTTCTCACTTTTAGGTGACATTGTGAACAAGAAGCTGGCAGCATTATCTCCTGCAAATGTAAACAAACTTGTCTGTCTGAGCAACTGGCTGAACAAGAAATACGACTGAGTCGACTTGTAGGCTTTAAAGTTTCACATTGTTTTATTTTTTAATGCAGTTTTTTTGTACATAATTCTACATTTGTATGTTCAATTTTCATGATAAAGAGATTGCACTACAGTACTTGTATTAGGTGAATTGAAAAATACTATTTCTTTTGTTTTTTTACAGTGCAAATATTTGTAATAAAAATAAATATAAAGTGAGCACGGTACACTTTGTATTCTGTGTTATAATTGAAATCAATATATTTGAAAATTTAGAAAACATCCAAAATATGTAAATAAATAGTATTCTATTATTGTTTAACAGTGTGATTAATCATGCGATTAATTGCAAGTAATTTTTGTAATTGTGCGATTAATAGCAATTAATTTTTTTAATCTCTTGACAGCCATAATTTGTACAGTTTTTTAATTCCAATAAATTAGAAAAATAATTATAGGAATATCACCATCTGTATTTGTAAGTGCACTGCTTCAAATGTGGCCATGATATTTTTTCTGTTGTTATATTATAGAACACCTGGCTGCAATTACAACAGGAAAAATTTTTTATTGATCTCCAAAGGGAGATTAAACCTCAAAAGTTGTTTTAAAATATTTTATTCAATGATTTTTAGCCTTTGCTACTACTGCCTACACTATCATTATATTCGGATTAGAAGTGACAGGGTCAAATCCAGTAGAAACCAATAGAGTTCAGCCAATTTACACCAGCTGAGGACTTGGCCTATAATTTTTAGACTCTTGAGTTCTGGACAGTCAGCTTCATAATGGAAAAGATCTTGGGTATTACTTTAGAGAAAAAGATATGCCACTCACAGCTATGAAAAGACAACTAGAATTTCATCTGGTTGGGAAGTAAACTGCATGGAATTAAAATCCTTTATAGAAGCATACTAAATGTCATTATATAAAGAATTTATAGTGGGTCTTAGTAAACAGGTGGTAGATTGGTGGTAGACTGGTGATATTTATCACAGGCAGTGGATTATGTTTTGGGAATATCCTGTTGCACGGGCATCTTGCACAAGACTATGTTTGTATCTCAGAAGATAATGCTGTCATGGCTGTTTGTTTGCTGAAAGACCTCTCAGGTATACAGAATGTTTCTGAAGACATACAAAAAACTGGATCAGCTTATAAAAGACAACAGCAGAAAAAAATATCTGTTTAGATAATGGAAAGATGTGTTATGTACCAACAATAAGAGAATGAGTTAATACACATACACAGACACCTGCTGCTTTTGAGAAATCAATCCACACATTTCCAGCACTTGGAAAATCTGAAAACATTTGGAAATCTTTCGCTCACCCATGTGACTCAGCAATCTCAAGAGGTTATTCTTGTAGGTGATCCTGAACAGCTTGGAAATTTGAGTTCAGTTCAGATAACCAACCAAAATGAGACATCTTTCTCCAACACACCTTCAATTTATCCAACCTATTGAGATTTTCCCCCACACACCTGCCTCTCATCACCTCAGTCCCCATGAGACACCCTCTTTTTCCTGAAAAACAAAGAATGGGCACAAATGTTCAAGGCTGTCTGGCCCAGGGGTCTTTGTTGGACTAGCATTGGCAGGGAAGTCCAGAGCCAGACCTCAACATCCCCTGAGTTGAGGGGGGTTCCGCTCTTTCCAGTGTCCTAGCAAAGTTCTTTTTTCTGCTATTCTTATCCAATTTTTGTTGTATCTTTAGAAGAATTTTGTACATCTGAGGGGTCACCCAGCAAACGTAAAGCCAGAGCGGTCATGACAGCATCACCACTGGAGATAGTGCCTCTGTCTTGTGCAAAATGTTTTCCTGGAATGTCCGTATAAAGATGTGGTCGGAGTCTGTCTCTGGTGAAAATAACATGATATTTTTAAAATCTCATTTGATCATGCCCAGAAAAATGATTGCAGTGTAAATTAATCCTGGCTCTTCATCTGGGTCACCTGCTCAAAGACAATCCCAGAGTGCTGGGGGGTTTATAGGTGCGCAAGATTGTCCTTTCCCTTGGCTGCTGTACTTGTTAGCTCAATTATTGTGAGCGTGGACCCCCTGTGGTATAAATGTGATATTTTTCATGGCAATGAATGTATGTCAGGCATCGATATTGTGTTTTCCAAATGAAAAACAAAAGTTAAAATGATGCACAGGTTTTCCCCAAATTTCTCACTCATTCCACTATGATTGTAAAACATATCTGCTGGACGCAGATACAACTTAGCTGTCCTCACCTGTGAAATGCTGCAGTCTGCAACTATACTGGCAATTCCTTCAAAGACAGTGCACAAGAACAAGTGGTACTTCAGTCCCCCTGGATCCCATACTGACAGATAATTCCAAGAACCAAGCATTTTGCTTTCTGCCCATAATTAATCCCAACAGAGAAGAAAGGAGCGCAGAAAAAGATCTATCAAAAAGCAAGTGGCAAATATTTGCAAGGAGCTAAGCCTGCTTTAGTAGTGCCATGCACTCTCTAATAGCCCTGTTGCAATTCAAACAGATGGTCATTCAGTATAGTAGATATTGCCACAGTTACCAACTTTTGGTCTTTTGTCTATGCAAATTGCCTTTAAAGATGGGTACTTTATGGCTCTAAGGATTTAGACCGAACACATTAGGTCAATATGGAATTATGTCATAGAATCACAGAGGAAAGAAATAGAAATAATCTATTGGGTAGAACCGATCAAAATTTTTTGAATGAAAAACGTATTTAGTCAAAAATTGGTCATTTTTAGAAAAACAGAGGCTTCACACAGTTTGTTTTTCAAAATTTTCTTTTTTAAAAATTGAAAACCAAAAAAACAATTTTTGGTTTACATTTTTCAGTTTCATTTTTTCCCCTTTTGTTCGTGATAAAAGGGGAGAAATAGGAAAAAGAGGGAAGATCAAACATTGAATAGTATGGTAAAAAAAAAAACTGTGACCATTTTCATAATGAGTTGTTTTCTAAAACTTCACGTGCAAACCTTTTGAACTGTTTGACGATGTTCAGCATTTGTTCGTTCGTTCGTTCATTCTTCGAGCAGCTCCACTACTGGTTCATCGAGTCCCTCCCCGTTCGTGCAGAATGCTTCCACCAAACCTATCGTCCCGTGCTTTGCCCGGTCTCGTTCGACAGTGGTGACAAGCGTCTTCCAAATAAAAAAGGTGAGAGAGAGATTGGGGATGAGGCCTCCACCAGTTCCCTTGGATGTCCATGCTACAGGCTAATACAGCTCACACGTAGTCAAGCTAATACCCTTTTGCTCCGTGTCATTGCATTTTTCTAGGTTGTATCCGTTTGCACCGATCTCAATAAGTCCACACCCTTTGAGTACTTGTAGCTGTTTATCATTACCACGCTTTGTAGTTTGACCAAGCTATTCATCACTATTATTTTCTTTTTAAAAAGTGCCATCCAATGGTATTCTGGGCCCAGTTCAAAGACTCAAATCTGGGTTCCCTCTCCCCCTGCTGGAAGCCCCCCTCCTCTCCCAAGGTACTTTACAAAAGGACCTTCCTAGCCTTCTCTGAAACAATCTCATTTCTTAGCTCATCCCAGGCAACCCATCTTGCTTCCGAGTTCTCAGCAGAAATAATGGCCACACCACTTAACTTGTCCTGCCCCAGGGACATTCTTAGGCAGCTCTTGATTAAGTTGAGCTTGCTGAAACTCCTTTCATTATCAGCTTCATTTACAGGAAACCAGTACAAAAATATGCAGTGCTGTTACTGTGTTAGGAAAACTCGTATGTAAAGACCTTTTGTAAACATAGCTAAGAAGATCAATGGGTGCCTTTGTTTCCAAGTCATCTTTAAAGATTCACTTGCAAAAACTGGTGAAGAACTCATTCTCGTCCTCAAAATCTCAGAGTTTAAATGTCTGGATAGCTATTTGCTAAGTTTTGACGGTGTCTCTTTAGGTCCTCGGTGCTGAGGTTTTTCAATTTTTTGACTGTCAGAAAAGCAAACCTTTCTGTGAGTCGTCATCATCATATTTACACATCCTATTGTTCAATTGAGTTAATATTGTGTGTAAGATTAGGATTGAAAACCTTGCATTCAAAAACATTTTTGGGATCTGATGACCTTTGGTCCTTTGCAAGTTCACCTGGCATTACTTTCCTCCTTTGATATTGTTTCTCCTTGAACTGTGTGGATATTCCTAATGTTTCAGCCTGTGAAACGGCAGCTTACTTACATGCAAGCAACTTAGAAAAGGAGGACTTGTGGCACCTTAGAGACTAACCAATTTATTAGAGCATAAGCTTTCGTGAGCTACAGCTCACTTCCTCAGATGCATATCGTGGAAACTGCAGCAGGCTTTATATATACACAGAGAATATGAAACAATACCTATTCCCACCCCACTGTCCTGCTGGTAATAGCTTATCTAAAGTGATTTCCAGCACAAATCCAGGTTTTCTCACCCTCCACCCCCCCACACAAATTCACTCTCCTGCTGGTGATAGCCCATCCAAAGTGACAACTCTTTACAAAATACTCACCAACAACCACATACCACACAACAGAACCACTAACGCAGGAACTTATCCTTGCAACAAAGCCCGTTGCCAACTGTGCCCACATATCTATTCAGGGGACACCATCACAGGGCCTAATAACATCAGCCACACTATCAGAGGCTCGTTCACCTGCACATCCACCAATGTGATATATGCCATCATGTGCCAGCAATGCCCCTCTGCCATGTACATTGGTCAAACTGGACAGTCTCTACGTAAAAGAATAAATGGACACAAATCAGATGTCAAGAATTATAACATTCATAAACCAGTCGGAGAACACTTCAATCTCTCTGGTCACGCGATCACAGACATGAAGGTCGCTATCTTAAAACAAAAAAACTTCAAATCCAGACTCCAGCGAGAAACTGCTGAATTGGAATTCATTTGCAAATTGGATACTATTAATTTAGGCTTAAATAGAGACTTGGAGTGGCTAAGTCATTATGCAAGGTAGCCTGTTTCCTCTTGTTTTTTCCTACCCCCCCCCCCCCAGATGTTCTGGTTTAACTTGGATTTTAACTTGAAGAGTGGTCAGTTTGGATGAGCTATTACCAGCAGGAGAGTGAGTTTGTGTGTGTATGGGGGTGGGGGGGATGTGAGAACCTGGATTTATGCAGGAAATAGCCCAGCTTGATTGTCATGCACATTGTGTAAAGAGTTGTCACTTTGGATGGGCTATCACCAGCAGGAGAGTGAATTTGTGTGGGGGGGTGGAGGGTGAGAAAACCTGGATTTGTGCTGGAAATCACTTTAGATAAGCTATTACCAGCAGGACAGTGGGGTGGGAATAGGTATTGTTTCATATTCTCTGTGTATATATAAAGCCTGCTGCAGTTTCCACGATATGCATCTGAGGAAGTGAGCTGTAGCTCACGAAAGCTTATGCTCTAATAAATTGGTTAGTCTCTAAGGTGCCACAAGTCCTCCTTTTCTTTTTGCGAATACAGACTAACACGGCTGTTACTCTGAAGCAAGCAACTTAGAAGATCTTAACTGTGAGAAAACATCTCAAAGGCTACCATGTAAACTGCATACCATTTGAATGTCAAGATCTGGACTCCACAAATTTTTGCTCACAACATTCATTTTTAATAAGCAAGTATACCATATCTTGGCCGAAACAAGAAACGAAAACTCTGAAATATTTGTTTGCAAGCTATCCACTTCCAGCGTAAGTTTGGGTGAAAGATTGTGTGAAGCCTTGATGTTGTCTGAAGTGTAAAGAGCACACTGAACCTGATTTAATGGTGGATGGATTGCTTCTATCCTTGCTGACCAACTTGTTGTGGTTTGTCATTTTAATTTAATGCTAATATACTTTTTCAACACATCCCAATGTTGAAGCAGAAAACAGGGTATACAATTTTGAACAATTCCAAAAAAATAGAACAACTTGGGGAACGATCATTGCAGCAGCTTCTCCCACAGGATTCAGGGAGTGGACCGCACATGAGATTCAAAAAGCAGACTGCTTTACCTGCTGAATTTGATTTTGACACCTTTATTTGCTGCAGCCATGTTAGCTCTATTGTCATAGCTTTGTCCCCTGCAGTCAGCAATATCTAAACCCTCTTTTTTCAGCTTCTCTAAAATAACCTCCATAATACCCTCCCCAGTTTTGCTAATGATGCAAATGATAAATTCATTTTGAATTTGGGTTGATAAGTATGTCCTCTTTGCGGTCCCTGCCTTAATAGCCTCCATATAATCTTCCAACACACTATTGTACCTTGCAAGCAATTCAAGTAAACCCCCCAAAATGACCATTATGAGGAATGTCTAACTTTCCATCTGAACCTCTTAAAGCTAAACACCTCTCATCTCATCTAAGTACAGCAAAATATCCAAGAGACAACACAAAGTATTGTGCCTCAAATTTCTGCATTTGATAACAGGTTTGAATACTATTATTATTGTGCAACCCTTTTCCAACCATTCTGCAAGTTCTATCCAGTCAGCGATTGCCTCCACATGTTTCCTTGAACGTTCATGTTGGCTCCCTAAAGTGGAAAAAGTTCATGAACCCAGTTTTACGGTTTGCAAAGGAAGATGAGGAATTTGGCTGCAAAAGCAAACAACTGAAACAGAATAAGGAGGCAAGAGTCAAAATCTACATCAACCAAGATTGCTGGCATAACAGCATCCGTGTCCAGGACAGTTGCACTAGCAACCAACAGGCAGCCTTTTGTTTTGGGATCAGAGACTCTGGCACCCAACAAACTGATACACCCAAATCAACATCCTCACCAGCTCAGGAAGGCTCAGAAGTACAAGAAACAGAACTGTCCATGGATTGTTGACCAGGACCATGGTAGAACTTTGCACATTTTAAAAAGCTCTGCAGACCATTCACACTTCTCTGATCTTCGTTTTCATGGACCTGCTGCTTTTGAGTGCCACTTTTGTGCTTGTAGATAATCATGGTTAACTGTAAGAATTCATTCACCAACCTCTTCACAAGTGAATTACTAGGTTTGAAATGACTGTTTTAGTGGGTGAAAGATCTAACCAATATCGCTGTGAAACTCTGAGAGAAATCAGGTGAAAGGTCATAATATTTCTGTGAAACTCAGCGATATCAAGAGAAACTAGTTATCCCAGAGCTCAGGAATGCAGATAAGGTCAACTGAGGTCCAGTGAAGGGAGCAATTACAGAGCAGGCTAGTGGCTCGTGATGGAAGAAAAGAGTGAGAAGTTTAAGAAAAAATAAATTTCAAAGCACTTTACAACAGATGAAATGCACAGCATCAGACCTAGGTCTTACTATTATGTCTCTTCCAAATATTGCATATCTGAATGCTTCAAAAATCTGTCCTACTTGGTCACAGAAGATGCCTGCATTTTTGCACCTCCTTTATGGTAAACAATAAAACACGCTAAATTATGCCAATTGGTTCGCTTAAGGTGGATGGGGGGATCTAAGTCCATGAAGTTACTGAGAAGCAATGTGCTTTGGTCTCAGTGTCTGCTTCAAGCTCTTCATCAAAGCAGTATCTAGCGCGGGAATGAGCAGAAATGGCTCACAAGTGTGATATTGCATTGCCCATATTCCTTTTGCACGGTGTTCACAAAGAGCCAGATTGCTCACCCAACATGCCTCAGGGCTGTACATTTACTCCCATGAGTAGCTCCCTGGATATGAAAAAGGGTTGCACAACACAGGAAGAAGCATCTCTCAAGTTACGATCTCTCACCGCTATATTTGAGCTGATGGGTTTAGGTTTGAATAGGCATTTGATCACTGACCCTTCTGCGGCTGGTGGCTCGATTGCTGAAAAGTGACAGGCCATATGACATTTGAAGGAAGTCAGGGAAAAGTTGCATGTCATAACTTTGTTGCCATTAGTTTCTGTGGACAGAATTTTCCAAAGTGTCCACTAAGTTGGGATGTCCTGGGGAGCCCATCATGGGACACCCTAATGCCTAATTTATTAGAAGAGCAGAGCACCCACAACTCCAAATTACTTCACTGTTCATTACAGGGCCCATAGTCCACATGCAGCCTTGGGCTATGTTTTCTGTGAACCCTATTCTGCTCACTGGATTTTTCACTTAATAGCCCCTACCTGGTCCAAGGGAAGTGTTCCCCAACATGTCGCCTTATGTGATATGAGTGCTCAGCAGGCAAAATGTCATGCCAGAGGGGCATTCCAGGAGAATTCTTACAACAGTGCCACTGTCAGCGAGTGAGAGACAAGCTTAGGGCCTGCGGTGGGGAGAGGATGTGCCAGGGAGACACATGAGGGAGGCCGGGGGCAAATATGAGGGGTCAGATTCTTGGTTCCGCTGCAGCTTCTTTGTGCTGCTGGAGCAATGTAAAAGGCTGAAAACTGGCTGGATCTCTTTCTCTTCCCCATCCCCGGGAAATATCCCAAGCACAAATGGGATCTCCTCAGTGATACAGAAGGTGTGCCAGGGACAAGGAGAGCCAGAGAACGGGCAGGAGGGAGTGTGGCCCAAACATGTTGCACTCCAGTTATTTTAGTGGCAGAGCAACCCATAGGAGGCTGTAGCAGCTTGCAGAAAGCAGCCCCCAAACAGCCTTAGGGGTGGCCAGGCCCCGGGATTCTGGAGGCAGGAATAACCTTTTCCTATCCCCTTTCTCTTTCCTGAGCCTGCTGCAAGAAAGGAGTATCAGAATCTGGCTTTTGGTGTGTGGGAAGCTGGTTGGTATGTGTATGGGAGTGGAAGGCAGAAGGGTTAATTGTTTGGGGGTGATGGGGAGGAAACACTCAGTGGGAGGTTTTACTTACTTTATGGAGTGTGCCTCCGGGGCTGGATGGAAGACAAAACTATAGGGAACTGGAGATAAGAAAAAAAAAATTTAATCAGACTTTTATTTACTCCTGTTGTAAATGGCACATTATTCCTGTAAAGAAATTGAAAAAATCCATGCCTCCAGAATTTCAAACTTTTATTTTTTATTTAAATTCCTGAACCCTCCAGTTTCACCTAAGTTTGAGATCAGCAGAGTCTAGTGGCAGGGTTCCCTCAGGAAATTAAAAGTCCCTGTGCTTGGTTCAATGTTTCAATGGTTTTGGAATTAAGCACACAACTTTTAGTAACTCTAATAGTAAATGCCATTCATTTTCCTATATTTTAAAAAGGGTCTTAAGAATATAAAATTAAAATAGACTGTAGGGCAAAGAAATGCAAAGCCTAAAAGATGCATAGAATCAGAGTATTAGCACTCCAAGACCTCTTGGGCAGCGTTCACAGGGATCAAATTTACTCTGTTTCCCCAGTGCAGCCCCACATGGTTAGACTGTAACTTGACTATGGGGGGGATTTTCTAGTAAAACCTTCACACCTGCATCTGGCACAGTGATCCAGATTGCGGCTAGTTAGGATGGGTTTACAGTTGCTTTGCACTGACAGAATGGCATAGAGAAGCTGAAGCATACCTGGTGAATTTAGCCCTCCTGTACTTTTTGAGAGCAATCGCTTTCCTTTGCAGATTAGACCTAGTGAGCCTGATTCCGATCTCACAATACTATAAATCAGGATATCTTTCTGGAAGACAATTATACTGATATGGAACATCTTATTGTTTAGTAGGTGTGATAAAATAACTCGTTTAATATCAGAAAAAGAATCCATTATAAAACTGCACCGGTTAAAATGACCTAGGTGGTATATTCCAGATACTTTTGAGATTTACCTGTGAAGTGCTCAGTCTCAGAGTTGAGAACCCGCATCTACTGGAAAGCTTATCTCAGAACTTGTCATCTGAAAGAAGAAATCATTTTAAAATGGTTTCTTTCCATAAGAAGGTGTTGAACTCTCAGGATATGGGTATATATTTAAATAGTGACATGTTTCCTTTGAAGTGTTTATATAGTTCTCTTTGGTAGTAGTGTGACATCAGAAGCATCATATGATACCATTAGGCCCCTAGTGGTTTCATGGCAGTTTTGCTTCTTTCTATGATGTAATGTTGAAACCTTTTTTATAAACTAATTTCCAATACTGAATTATACTAATGTTTTCAAACTTCTTTTTAAAAGAAGACAAACGTATTCTCTGCTCTATAGAGGTTCTGTCTCAAAGCTCCCATTGCACTGCACTCATCCTTGCGTCAAAAGGCCTCATTGCCAGATCTAAGTGGAAGAGGAGCTATGTATACTGGAGGGGATCACAGAAGAGGCTGCATCTGGAATAGCAGCAAAACAATATCAATAGAATGGATTGTGTGTGCACAAGTCTTAAAAGACTCATTTGAGCCATTCATTTTCTGTAGGGAGAAATTCTCCGGAATGCCCCCAGCCTTCCATAAGAGATCGTATGGCAAGCTGCCCAAAGAGATGCACCTGGTTCCCTCCAGGGCTCATCAGCACAGTTACCAATGCTTGTTACAAGTGGTGTTTCTCTTAAAGCCTCAGCTCTTAGAGCCATGTCATTGCATGAAAAGCTCAGCTTTTGTTTAAAAAAAAAAAACTAGCAAATTTCTAGCCCTCCTGGTTGCAGTGAAAGGCTTGGGGAAAAAGGCTCAAAAAACAGAAGGCAAATAAAAATAATCCAGCTATATTTTTTTAGACATAATGATTTTTGAGGCCTGACTCATGATTTTCGGCCAATTGTGCAGTGATCCCTTCTGACCCAACCCTAATGAGACATTCCTTCTCACCAGTGATAGGAGCACCGCGCCCTAGAGCTACCAAGGAATGAGCCTGAGAACTGAGCTCAGATTGCCTGCATAGTAATGCAGTGTATCTATTGCTGCAAACCATAGGTTCCACTGGTCAGAACAGAACACAACCTGATCAGCTACAGCACACTTCAGACCCAAGGCACCCAAAAATGCTTTATACAGCAAGAATCAACAAACTGGCATTGCATAGGGACTGTGTAGGAAACTTTTGCATCTAGTGGTTTTGTTTTTTTCCTACATGGAAATAAAAGGTTTTCAAAGGTCTCGTGCTCAGTCTGTTCTTTTGGTTTGTCCCCCTCCCAGGTGATCTCTCATTGTGGCAGAGAGAGCCCTTTTTATTTATTTATTTATGTTTGGACTTCTGTTGTGTGCCGTTTCCAACTTTGTGTCTCAAGTGCCCGAGATCCTGGAAACGGCACACTACTGCTAACAGAATAGCAGCCCGCATGTTCTTGCATACATTGGAATGATAATCAGCATGGCAAAAATTGTCCCAAGAATTGAGCTGGCTCCCTGTAATTGGCTGAAAAATGTCAGTCTTAAACCCCTGGGTCTAACCACAATATTAGATTCCCATCAAATCTCTGCCAGCTGTTAATCTCAACTGCAATTGCTTTTAATATATGTGCAATTCCATTGCTCTTTGTCATATTTCTATATCTTACTCCACTTAATCTTTGTACCTACTTCCCTTACCATGCAGCAGTACTGGGAGGTTAGCCGAATGTGCCTGATAGGGATTATTAGAATTTTTGAAAATTATCGAAGGAGATACTTAGAGTATTTCAACTAAGGGGAAAGTAGCCAGATTAGAGAGTCATGATCGAGTGCTATTAGTGTTTTCCTTTGCTTTCAGTACATAAACTCTGCCAACATATCTCATTCACTGCACCAAGGAGTGTCAAAAATAGACCAGAGTTGCTATGTTAATCACATGGAGTCTAACAAATGAATTTGTCTGGGTTAAAAACATTTAATGTTGTATTTGTAACATTAACAAGTGCTGGACAACCGACAGGTCTCGTTTCATCTAGAACACCTTTGATTTTCTAATGCCTTTCAAAACAAAATGCTCATTTGAAGTATATCTTCAGAAATGTTAACTAAGGATTCCTAGAATTATTATGATTTGTGTTGAAATAGTGCCGGAGGCAGAAATGGAATGGAATTCTGTTGCGCTAGGGGCTCTACAAAGACAAGACAAAGCAAAACGATGGTCCCAGTCCTAAAGAGCTTACAGTCTAAAGTAATGTGTTCATTGGTCCCTACGGGTGTGTCTACATTGCAGAGTAAAGCCCAGGCTCAGATTCAGATTTAAGCCTAACTCCTCTTCTGCCTAGACACAAATTGCACTAATCTAGATCTTGGACCCACAGTCCAAGGACCCTGCTGGGGTGGAGGGTCCAAGCCTGAGTCAAAGTGGGATCCAGGGTTCAAGCCCTATTTTTTAGCAGTGTGGATGCAGCCCCACTTGACTCCGGATCCTGGGATTCCACCAAAAGTATCCCACAGGCCACCTTCCTGTGTCCTCTCTATCCCAAGAATTTCCAATCAACTCAAGTGAAAACAGATGCAACCCCCCGTGGCGTACAGCAGCAGCTCAGTGACCCTTCCAGTGTCTTCTGACTGCTGAGCTGCAAACACGCCAGCAGAGAGCCTCCTGTGTTTGAAATGGCGCCTGAACAGAAGAAGCCTTTTGCAAAACCTGCTGCCTCATGACCATGGGAGCACAGCCAGATTTTGGTGACTCCCTGGTGCGAGGCCAGTATAACTGTATACTTTAATAAGAGTACCAGGAATGACCATGCATATCACTAGCAGGTTTGCAAATTTACTGGACTGGTGACAGAGCAGGGAGCGAATTATGTGTCTCCAGAGTAAGGACCAGAAAACCAGGGACCATAACTGCACTTTGGGCAACTTGCTGACATTGTGCCTGTTTTATGAGGAGTTTGACCCGGTGCTGGGTGCTGCACAGAGCCAGCTGTGGTGCATGATGACTTGGTCAGCCGGGCTGGTTCCCTGTTGGTCCAGAATCCATTCTGGGGACTGATGGAAACCATCAGCAGATAGTGAGTGAGGAAAATGAAGTCCCTCTGTTGCCGAAACTGGTCTCACAGCTGGATTTGGGATAGGAGCAGCAGCAGATTATGGCTCCATACTCAGAGGAGCTATTTGATGCACCCCTGAGGAACAGCCGGCTGCAGAGCCTGCATCAGACACAAAAGGGACAGAAGCCACCCCTGAGGCTGGTGAGTTTCTGGATCAATTATCAAGTTTATTAATACAACAATGGAAGGGTTTTTATTCTATGAACCACTGCAACAGTTATGAGAAGCCCTGGCTAGCAGCATGTATCCGCTAATGACAGATTGTGTCCCAGCACCTTGGCTCTCCACCCTTCTTCCCCTTTCCCTCTCCCACCCCCACCATGTGGAGTTCAAAATGGTGACCAGGAAATGCAAACAGTAAAGAACATCTTTAAAGTGTCTTTTTACTGGGAAGGTGCAGATTTTTGCTAGGGCCATTCCTGTTTCTTAAAAATGATAACCTTACAGTGCCACACTTTTATGTTTGCCGCTCTGTAGCCACTCAGCGGTCTATTGAGCCACCTTGAAACAGTGAACTCTGCGGAGGGACGGCGAAATGTGTTCAGTTCACAAATCTCATCTATTTCAGTCAGAGGTAGTCCACGCAGCCTATAGTTGACAAAATCATTTGTTCCAAATATGACTGTGGTTTGAAATTTTGCCCAGAAATGTGCTGGGGGTGGGGAGGGAGGAAGGCTGTCATACCAGGCTAAACTGCAGTGCAGATGTCAGAGCCCCAGGTTCAAGTGTCTGAAAGAATTCTTAACGTAGGGTTAACAGTCAGTGTAGATGCTCAAGCCGTGGATTCTCTAACATGGTTCAGCTGCCTCAGATCCTCTTAACCCTGGGCTGACATCGTGTGGTCATACCCTATGTCACTCTTTTGATACAACGCATTCTATTGTTGCCCAGTTTTGGAAAAAACTAGTGATGGATGAACCACGAGAGATTCAGAGCTCAGGTTTGGCTTGGATTATTGCTTGCACTATCAATCCTCTCAAACTGGAAAAATGAAGCTGGAGATGTCACAACGGTTCTGGGAATTCATGCTTCCTTTTGGCACAGGCGACACATACGATGGCCCAAACTCTGCTTTCAAGTTAAGTGATTCCAGGGATTTACCCCAACATAGCTGAGAGCAGAACTTGGCCCAGTTAGAATAGCTTTTCTCACAGGATTTTGGTACTTCTGCTTTCTTTCCTTTCTTTCCTAATGGGAACCGAGATATAAAAGAACAATTGAAAAAATGAAAACAAAAAAAATGACCAAAAGGCATCGAACCATAAAAAGTTAATTATTTTGTCAACAGGTGCAGCATAGATGAAGCTTCAGGAGGTGATAGTGGCAGGATATTCTTGTTTTTATCTGACCCACTCAACCAAGAATAGCTTCCTAGTCCCCAGTCCTGCACTGAGAGCCCCAGGGCAGGCCCATGCAGCACCCCGCTGAAGTCCATGGCATGCTGGGCCTAAATCTTTAACCCCTTCCCCACCTTCCTGCACCCACGCTGACTATGTATGATGCTAAAGAGACACAAAAATATAAAGACAGGCAGTGAAATCCTGGCCCCCCGTTGAAGTCAATGGGAATTTTGCCATTGACTTCAGTGAGGCCAGGATTTCACCCACAGTAGTTCATATGCAACCATAAGAATAACATATAGTTACAGGTCTCCTAACCAGAAACTGAAAGTCACTGTTTCCATAAGGTGGTAGAATCTAAGGTGGTAGAATCTCCTTCCTTAGAGGTTTTTAAGGTCAGGCTTGACAAAGCCCTGGCTGGGATGATTTAACTGGGAATGGGTCCTGCTTCGAGCAGGGGGTTGGACTAGATGACCTTCTGGGGTCCCTTCCAACCCTGATATTCTATGATTCTATAACTTGCACTCACGTTAAGTGCATACTCTGTATAAGATTTGCATGAGATCCAAGCCTGATGACTTCTTAAAGAGCAGGCCCATGGGACTACCATACTTAGAAAGCAAGAATTAAACAGTGGTATTGCTGAGTTCTGTGACCAGGGTCAGTGACATACAGCAATTCAGTTTAGATTAAGACCCAGCTGTCAGTAGAAGATTCAGGAAAGGGATCTAGAAGTGGCAGAAAAGGGTGTGAAGGGACAGATCAGTTCAGATAAAATCAGAAAAGCCTTGAACTTTCACCCGAAACAAACCTTTATTGAAGTTTGAAAAAAAGTGGGTTAATTCCCTGCAGTGTTTTTCATTTCCATGCTACTCTACTTTTCTGGGTTCTGACTAGTAATAGAAGCTGAAATACTTCTATTTGCTGAGTTATTTGAAGCCCTGTTTTGCAGCTTCTGAGGTTGGAGCATTTAGGGATCATATTTTCATATTTTCTGTAACTACGGAGGGTAGTAACTTAATTCTTTCTTTCAATGAAAGCTGGGATTTTCAGGTAACAGCTGATCCCAGGAGTCGGGGCTCTAAAGAAAACACCAACCATTGCAAGATTTGTGATAATATTGTGAGAATTGGTAACACTGTATGGACAGACCTCTGCCCACAGGGAACAGTTTACACTATCAGGGTCCAAGGACTTTCTCTTGTTTCTACTTATGTCATGACAATACCTGCACTGATTTCACTGGGAGCAGTCCTGGGCCTTAAATATTATAGAGGATGAGAAAATGATGTGCTTTCAAGCCAAGTGGATGGCTCTCCAAGCAGGAGTAATATGTGATCAAAGGTAAAAATAATCATGAGCCGAGTCCTGTTGTGTTTGATCCAGAAATTAGGCAATTTTTGATTTTAAAGGCTAGAAGAACAGTCAAAAGTGGAGCTCAGGTGGAGTTATTTATATTCAAATAGGCAGCTGTCAGTACCTGGGTTCAAAGCTAGCTGGAACATTTCAGAACAGCTGGTTACCACTAGCTAGACTTCAGGTGAGACATAAAATGTGTGAGAGAATGTAAGCTCTTCATCGCTTCCTTTCTTAACAATGTTAGCCCAAAGTTTAACCCTTTATTAATTGGATATTTCTACAGGCTCATTTCCATATACTCTGAATTGGTAGGATCGTTATGTTTAGATATGCACGGGAAAGCCACTACCTCCTCCTTCAGCGGGATTTGTTTGTTTGTTTGTTTGTTTGGAAAATGCCTGACATGACTCAGGCACCCAACTTCAGGAGCAGGTTCACAACCTTGAATCCCAAGTGAAAATAGGTGCCTCCCTACGGTCCAGATTTAGGTGCCTAACTCCCTTTGAGAAGCAGGGCTTAGACCTCACCCTTCTCCTCAATATTTCCTACTGACTAGTTAAGGTGGCTCCCTGCTCATCTTGCTGACTTCTGTGAAGCCCATTTTTGGGTGACTAACTCTCCCCATGTGTTGTATAGGGAGCCTGGTTGCCTAACTACGGACTGTGGATTCTACTAGGTGGCAGGGTGCCTAAAAGTTAGGCTTCTCAGTACTCAGCATTGCAATACCTGTTTCCTGTATGACTGTATCCCATGTGTCTTTGAGGAAGGCATGTCACTTCTAAGTGCGTCTGTTTTCCCCAGCTGTTAACAAGATATACTAATAATTACATGTGGCAGTATTCTGAGGCTTAAGCAACAAATGTCATAAAGTTCTTTGAGATCCTCTGTTAAAAATGTACCATTGACATTCAAAGAACTATTTTGAAGAGTGGTGGACATTTATTTTATTTTATTTAAGTAATGACAAAAATAATATACTGTGGTAAATGTATTGATATTAGCCAAAGAAAGAAAAATTATTAGCCTCTATTTCTTAAATCATCTGGTCCTGAGCAGTCAGTGCTTTGTCTTTATATGTATTACTAGACCTGGGCTGGAAACAATTTTCCTATCCCTCAAATATTTTTGAAAGTTTGAAAATTTTCCCTTTCTCGAATTGGGACAATGTAAAAAAAATCTTGAAAATAATTGGAGAAACAAAAACTGTTTTGGCTTGGGTCAATCAAAATGGTTTGTTTCGATAATTTCAAAACATTTGACTTTGGACCTTTTTTCTTTCACCTCTTGCTTTTGTGGAGAGTGTCTAATTAAATTTTTAAACAAAAATTCATTCTGAATTTAGAAACCAGACATTTTTGTTTTTAAAATGTGAACACAAAATGTTTCAACAATGTTAAAACATTGACTATCATTTAAAAGCTCCTGATTTTTCAAGCCAATCTTATGAATTTTAGGGCCTGAGTCATGATTTCTGAAGTTGTCAGGTTGGCAGCACTAGATACCCCACCGTGCTACGTGCATTTGAGGAGAGGTGGCAGATTTCCAATGCCTGCTCTAAGTACTGGATAACTCCCTCTCAGAAACCCTACAAGTGCAAATAAAAGCTAGAAAACAATACCTCTGAGACTCTTATGCGAAAAGTTCTACATGGCAGTGCAGCCTCCTTGCAAGGAGCAATAAACTGGGAATTTGGAAACCTTCCCCATAATGGGACTAAGTTGATGTATTTGTTATGACTTTGTTTTATTAAGACCTCAGAGTCATGGTGAGAATAAACACAGCAGATGTGAGCCAGCATTTGCTGATAGCAACTTGAGTCAGACCCAAAATCCTACTCTAGTTTTGGTTTTCATCCTATCCTTTTACAGGGCCAAAAGGAGGCATCAGTCAATACCTTGGAAATCCCTGCTCTCCAATAGATCACTTTTGTGATAGAAGTACCTTAAAAAAAACTGAGGAAACCATGCATATTAAGACCAAAAGACAAAATACAGTATGGCCATCAGACATACAGTAACTCCTTTGTTTCATAATCCAGATGTCATAAGGTTTATTACCAATTGTAGACAGAATTCTTTTATTATTTCTTAACTGGGAAGGAATGATGAAAAACAAGAAATCAGTAATAATGTTCTACATGTGTTTGGCAAATGCTTCCAGTACTCTTTCTTTTTACTACTTTAACCATGGAACAGAGCTTTTCTAAATATACAGTAGATCTCTCCTGATTTGCAGTCGTAAGGGTGTCTAATAATTAACAAAGGTAAATATTTTGAATGCTAAATAATTGTACAAAATTAATTGGTGTAAAACCAGAGTGAGGTATTTTTGATTTGTATTCCCATCCTGCAGTGGGTCTCAACCTTTTTACCATTGTGTGCCGCTTATGCAGCTCTCTGTGTATTATGTGGGCCGCATCTACACAATCTATATGTACATTGACACCAAATCAGGTACAGTAATTGTTATCCGACACCAGTACAATTCACGATGGATGCAGTACTTTTCATTTCAATGCTGGCAAATGTCCCTTTCCCACAAACAGTTTTGGTTTTGACAGATTATTCCCCCCTCTCCTCCCTGCCCCGCCCCCCCAAAAATGGAAAATTCCCGTTTAGCTCTAACACACAGCTCTCACTGGGAGACTTTGTGTGTGTGTGTGTGTGTATTCATATGGTTTAGCCTCAAATCCCTATAGGCTCAGTTGTGTACCCATATGCCTTATATAGGCTACCCACTTGACCAGAACCTGCATGGGCTGGGGAGAGAACAGCCACCACTGGGCTGCTACACTGCACAGGAGCAGTTCTTCATCTCCACAATCTGTCACCTGGTGCAGAAGGGCGATCAGGAAACATGGTGTGACTCTGAGAACTCCAGTCTGCTCCCTGCCCTCCTTCTGGGGCAGTGCAGTTACTCACTGTCCTTTATTCATCTGGGTTACAACCCAATCTTTTATGAATTGATGGGAGGATGGGGTTCTTTGTATTTCCAATGCTGGGTGAAATTGCTGTCCAAACCAAACCAAAATAATATAAATAGGTTTATCGTGTGTGTATGTTAATCTCTCTCTCTCTATGTGTATATATATATATATATCATAAAGTATAAGGCTTTATTTAAATGATATCCTAAACCACAGATTCACCAGCTTTCATTCTGCAGCCCAGTTTGTGAGAATGACAGATCCTTTCATAACCACTTCATGCTACCAGCATCTCAACCCCCCCGCCCCCCCAGCTTGATTCCTGAAACGTTTCTTTCAGAGGACCTCCAAGAAGAGCACCATGGACCAGTTGATCTCAGCTGCAGCAGAGAATCTGCTCCTTGGGCCCTAATGTAGCTGGGAGTGTTGCCATTGTTTTCAAAGGAAGAAGGATCAAGCTTTAACACAGCAAATAAAATGTTCATTTTGAAGGAGTTTTATGCTAGTTTTGGAAAGCTGTCAGTGAGCTAATTCCTCAGTAAACAGGAAGAACCCAACACTCCCACCCCTGTCTTCAGGTAAGCAGAAGGTTCACAGTCTGTTCTGAACTGCCTCCACAGCTCTCAAGTGAAAAGGTCAACAACAGAACGAGGAGTTTTACAAAGTGCTGCTGGCTTGAAGATACTTGTTCCTATTTTTCTTTTTTAAACAACCAAACAAATGAGATCCTTCAGGACTGCAGACACTCATTTCCATGCCAGCATTACTAAATTTATCCTTATAGTTGATGTAAGAAGCACAAATCATCCAAAACAAGGGGTGAGCCCCTACAGTAACAGACTACGGCCTCATTTCAAAACAGATCATTCTCGCATTAGATTATGAGCTCATTTCACGTATTAATACAGTTCATTTGCTTCCATATTTCACCCCTAAATGTTTCCCACCCTTCTGTCTTTGTGCCATAGCTATATGTACACACAGCCACATCTCAGCTGGAAATGATGCCTTTTCTTCTTAATCCTGGTGGCACTGGACTACCTTCACGCACTTCTTTTTCTTTCAAAATTCCACGTTATGATCGAGGGGTTCCAGAAATCCTGGCTTCACTGAAGTCGATGGCAAAACTGCTGTTGACTTCAATAGGGCCAGGATTTCATGCCAGATGTTTCGATTGCAAGCTCTTTGGGGATCTTGATTAGATATGTTTTCACAAAGATTAGCCCAATAGGGCTAGAGCATCCAGGGGCTCCCAGATTACATATAATTAGTGACAATAACAAGAGTATGTGGCCGGGTGCACTACCCCTTTAGTGGACAGCCTAGAGCTACAGCCAAAGCTGCCTGGGTGCAATCCAGGACCACTGTGCCCTGCCCTTGGGGCTGAGCTATATAAACAGGAAAAGGAAGTGAGCAAGGGGGAGGTGATCAGAAGTCATGTTGGCTGCTACAGGTTTCAGGTACTAGGTCACCAGCCAGATCTGGACTACTTTTCTGACTATAAGTTTTGTTGCATGGACTCAAGGCTCTGAGGTAAGGGCCTTATGAATGGGGTTAAATGGCTTCTCCCCTGACCTGATGTCTAAGGGAAAGAGAGAAAACCGGCCTGCCTGTTAGAACGATAAAAGAACTAGGAATTCTGGGAGCTGTGGTTGGTTCAGTGGCCTTCTTAAAGGGACCCCTGGTTGTTTTTGTAAGAATGGTTTTGGCTTCCTCCTTCTTGGATCCTTTACATGATACAACATAAGTTGTGACCCATTATTCTATCCTGGTTTTCTAAGTAAACAGGCTATGGGGCAGATCCTCAGTTGGTGTAAATTGCCATAGCTCCACTGAAGTCAATGGAACTATGACAATTTATACACAAGCTTTGATCCTTTAGTGTGTTGGCAATTGTCTTTATGGTTTTACACCATGAAGCCGAATAGGAGAACTGCAGAAGGTGGGGGACAGAAGGTCAGATGGGAAATGAATAAGTGGTGCAGAGAGAAAGTAAGAGAGGTCAAGAGGAAGATAAGTGCAGAGGTGAGAAGTGACAGGATAGGAGAACATGGGACAGCGAGAGCAGGAGACATGATGAGAAGAG
The DNA here is from genome assembly GCF_965140295.1 of Lepidochelys olivacea. Lineage (NCBI taxonomy): Eukaryota > Metazoa > Chordata > Testudines > Cheloniidae > Lepidochelys > Lepidochelys olivacea. The sequence goes on from NC_140413.1 coordinate 121,505,254, forward strand.
ACAGTAAACAGAAAAAGGAAAATGTAGACAGTCAGGTCCTGATTCAAAGGCCATTGAAACCATTGTTTACTTCAGTGCCCTTTGGATTGGGCCCCAAATAAGCAGCGAGGCAGTTAAAGTGACTAAACCAGAGTGAGTAATCAAAGGACAATATAGCACTGGGGCTAGATAAACAGTGAGCTGGCAATGAGGGACTTAAGCCCCACTAGGAGCAGAAGATGCTCCCTCAAAGTATTGGGGGCCCTGCCACCCAGACTGTGGCCCCGTCCTCCGCACTGCCCCTTCCCCCTGATGCCCCAACCCTGCTCTATCCCTTCTCCCCTGCTCCTGTGTTGCCTCTTCCCCTCAAGATCCTGCCCCTGCTCACTCCTCTCTGCCCCCTCCCTCCCATCACTCACTCTTACAGCCAGTAAAAAGTGGGAGGGCACAGTCCTCCAACTTTTAAAAGTGGGGGGCCATAGTCCTCCTACCCTCCCCCCCGTTCTGGACCCCTGGGCCCCAGTGCTGCAAAGGACTCTCCATGACCACACGCTGATTGATTAAAATGGGGTTCTACGGGGGGGAGAGGTTCCACCCACACAGATCTGCTTGTAGGATCAGGACCTGAGTGACAATTAGTGGTGAAAATCTGTGAAATTGCAGTCCAGATGTGGTGAAGAAAAACTCCTGGTGCCCTGGGGTGCTGATGAGTAGCAGATGGAGAGGCCCCTTTGCAGCAAAGTAAAAGATTGATTGTCAGAAGAGAAGATTTAAACTCTGCACATTGATGGGACACCTGCAGCAGGCATGCATGTGCTTTCCAGGTGGCTACATCCTTCCCCACACCTGCCCTCTGTCAGAGTGAGACAACATGTGCTGTTCTCTGATACATTGCAGGGCAGTGGATACATCCCAGCTAGGCTTAATGTACATGTGTGTCTGTTAGTCCAGGAAGCTTTACAGACATCATATTGAATATTATTGAATATAATCCTGCAGAGATTCAGCAAAGTGAAAAATTTATAGCAATGGTCCTTGTGTGCTCAGTAAATTAAACTTTGATGCTTTGATAACTCCATGTTCTTGGACTTAAACCAAAAAATGAGAGTGTGTGAGACAGACAGAAATGAGGCTTTCAAGATTTCAGTAATATATTAAACTCCGCAAATTTTTAGTATCCTGGATTCAGTTATGGCATCAATGAGAGTTGTATGCACGCAGGTGGCAGGATAATCAGGCCTGTCTGGACTGTGTGACTGTCTTAGCCTGTTACAAGGGTTCATAGATTCCAAAGCCAGAAGGGACCAATGTGATTGATCATCTAGTCTGATCTCCTGTGTACCACGGGCCATAGAGCTTCCCTAAAATAATTGGGTTACTAATTAGTATTACCAGAGTTCAGAACTTCTTTGCAAGTAAGTGACCACCTCATTGTAGTAAAGAAGCCCATAGGTCAAACAGATAATCAGAAATACAGCAATGGTCTTTAAAGTTCTGGAAGTGAACTGCTGGCTAGGTAAGTGATGTAAGGGAGAGCGGTTTGTGTACTGTTGGTCCACCTTCTATGTGAAGTGGGAGCAACATAGTTTGAATGGCCTCTGTCTCAGTAGAAGGATAACTGAGCTTCTCAGGGACAGGCTGGCTAGTCAGGAGGGGGTTAAACTAATAACAAAAGGGGAGGGTGAAAGAGGAAAAAAATGAGCACTCGTTTAGCACAAAGTCATGTTATTGAGAACCAAATGAATCAAGACACCAAAGAATGTGAGCATAAGAAAAGAAATGTCTATACACCCTTGCTAGGAGCCTGGGTAATAAACAAGAGGAATGAGAATTGTGCATTTAGGAGCATAAATTCAATCTAGTTGGTATTTCCACACCTGATGGGATGAGTCACATGACTGAAATGGTAAAATCAATGGTTATAGCCTATTTAGGAAGGATCGAGTAGGCAAAGGGGCAGGGAGCATAGCTCTCTATGTCAAACATGGCACCACCTGTTTCCAAGTCACTGAAAACTTAGAGGAAAATGATCTTGAATGTTTATGGACCAATGTCCAAATAGATAAAGCACAAGTTGGGGTACTAGTTGGCATCTGCTACAGACCACCAAATCATATTAGATAACAGGTATTAATGGAGCCAGTCATCCTATCTATAATGAATAAGGTAAAAAGCTGTGTGATCATGCTGAGTGACATCTGTTGGAAATCTCATGCTGACAGTATTAAAACATCCTTGGAATTTCTAAATATTATAGATGACAATTTCCTACCTCAAAAAGTTTTGCATCCAACACAGGGGAATTCTATATTAGATCTGATCTTTACAGATAAAAGGAAAATGATCATGGAACTAAAAATTAGATACAGTTGTCCCTAACCTCTGTTGCCATGTCCCGAGCCTCTGCCAGAAGCTGGGAGTGGCCAACACGGGGTGGATTATTCAATGATTGATTGTTCTGTTCATTCTCTCTGAAGCACCTGGCATTGACCACTCCTCAGAAGACAGGATACTGGGGTAGATGGACCATTGGTCTGACCCAGTGTGGCCATTCTTATGTACAAGTAATGGTGACTTGATTACATTTGTTATGTGGAAACAGAATAAAGTCCAAATCAGTCACACACACACACACAGAGATACACAAACACACGGACCATTTCACAAAGCTAAAAACTATTATAAGCCAAATCAGTTGGGTTGGGGAAAAAATACAAATGACATTTGGGAAGTGTTTAAGTATTTACTAGCTATGCAAAAAGGCACAGTCAAGAAAGGACCCTGCATTGGTTAAAAAAACAACCTGACTTGAGGGGAAGTGAAGGCAGCTATTATATATAACCAATGGAAGACTTGATAGTAATGAATATAAACCAGAAGCTAAGAAATAAATATAGATAAAAATAGATAAGGGAAGCAAAAAAAGACAAGGGGAAATCTATGTCCAGCAGAGTTAAGAAAAAGTGAAGGTAGGCAGATAACAAATATTCTTGTCATGCTATTTCTCTGTGTCTCTTTATCTAGTCTTCCACAAGTCTGCCTTGCTTCCTTCCTCCCTCCATGGGTGCTGTTCAAGAGCAGTAACAATAACATTTTCCCTTACATAGCACCTTCCAGCTAAGAATTTAAAAGTGCTTCACAAACATGAATAAATTCTGCACCTTGTGAAGCAGGAAAGTGTTTTTATCTCTCTTTTACAGATGTAGCCACAGACACATGGGAGCCACATTGTCTGTTGCTCTGCACCTTGTGTGATCATTTATATTACGGCAAAGTGGGGGTAAAATGCCACCAAATGAGGCTGTATCATTTTGCATGCACTTTGCACTGGTATAAATGACCTATACAAAGGTGTGGGAGAACAGAGAATGAGGCCCATGGAGTGGCCAAGCCCAAGGCTGTACAAAACTCATGTCTCTTATTCCTGTGCCTAACCCACAAGACTGCCCTCAGTCCCAGGTCCTTGATATAGCTGTAAATCCTCTGATTCTACACAGGCCCAAAAAGGCGAAGGGTATGGCAGAGGGAAGGTGTACATGACAAGGATGTCCCTCTACCTTAGCAATTCCTGGATGCCAGAACAGCTCTTTGGTGCTATAAGCTTCCAAGCATAAATTAGAGCAGCCTGGATGCTACTATTGGGAGAGCATAAAAGTGGTGTAATTCTTACCCCATTCTTATAGTGAGCACAGATCTGCTGGACTGGAAGGTTTGGGACACAATGTACAAGCCCTAAGAATCTGTGATGGTTTTGAATAAATTCAAAGGAAACACTGGTGTGACCTCAGCTTCAAACTGCTGCCCAAAATTCTGGTTTAAAGTCTCACACCTCATCAGCTGCCATGGGCAAGATCTGGTGTAGATCCCTGGGCCAGATCAGCAGCTGGAACTCAGTGCAATTCACCCTGGCTACTTCCAGCTGGTGTATGTCTGTGTTTCTAATATATCATAAGAGCGTGTGTGTGTGTGATATGTCTATTGAGATTCACGCTTATAAACCAAAAATATTATCAATTACATTTTTAAACTGTGTATTAATTAGACTGATTTTTATTTAGTGCGGGTTCCTGAGTTCAGCACAGGAGATGGGTATCTCCAGAAAGAACTGAGCACAGACAGTTAAAGCTGAGACCATGTCTCCTCAGGAAGGAGAACACTGATGGCAAATGGAATTTTCCCAGATTCTGTGCCATTTATGTCCTTGCCCATTCAGGATAACCTCCTTTGCTTTTGGACTGTGCTTGGAACGTGTCTAATCATTTTCACATTACTTAGTTTACAACTAGTAGTCAATAGCGTGAGGTCACATTTGCATGTACAACACCAGGAGAAAACAAACTGCTTATGGATTTGGAGACCCATCGTAGCTAGAGTTGTTTTGACATTTTCTTCTTGTCATCAGTTCAACAGAACATTACAAGCTTGCCTATGCACTTTATTTATCATAAGTCCATAAGTCTTCAGTGAAAGCCGAGATTCTCATAATCACAGGACTCCAGTTGGGGCTTTAGGAGACACAGCAAATACTGTGCAAGTCTCATTAAAATAAAGAGACATGGCAAATCTGAGATTGTCCGTCATATTGCAATGTAGCACCCTCTGATGTGATGCAATGCTGGCATAAGCTGTGTCCTGAAGCGGTAGAGGGGAAGGAGTTCTCTGCTCCTCTCAGCTGGTAAACAGGCAGAAGTCAGTTGCAGAGAGATTTTCATTGGCATAAGCTTTCTCCACAGAATTTCTCCAAGGACACTCTGGGAGCCACCAGCTCTGTCCACAAACTCAGAACTGGTTGGGTAGAACTAAGAGAGAGGAGCCATTTCTCTTACCTTGTGCAAGGGTTCTGCTCAGGGGTCCTATATGCTGTTGAATTGAAAAGCCAAAACCCTTTTTTTGCTGGAAATTTTTTAAATATGTATTTTTAAACATTTCCCATGAAAAACTGTTGGCATTGTTTGATCAGCTCTAATGTTCATATCACCATCTAATCACAGTTGCTTACAGAGGGTGAAAGCTCTGCTGCTATTACTAGCTAGGCGGTCCTTAAGCTTAAGAGATAGAGCTCTGGTTTTTGCCAGGGCTGAAGGGCCATGATTCTAGACATAGCCAGGCAGATGTGTGTTAAATGTATTAGAATCTGGCCTATAATTAATGCAATTCATACTTTGCTCTTTAATTAGTTCCATTGGAATGCAAGAGACTTTAAAAGGCATATGGTACTATTCAGCGTGAGAAAAGGTACAGCACCTATGTCTGTCAGCTGAAGCACATGAATTCATTACAGCACGAATTGTGCTGAAGTCTTAGACAAATCTGCCCTCTTCTTTCATTCCTTTCCAAACACTGATATTTTCCCCCGCTAACCTCTTCTAACGTTGCCACTCACTTTCCATCAATCCCACCTAGTCATTCTCATAATGTAAACTTTCAGTTCATTGGAGTGATAAAATCTTTGCTGTGATCATGCTGTCTGAAGAAGAAAGAACAAAAAGAGAAAATGTACCAGTGTGACCATGAAAATGAGGAGGGCTAAGTAAAGCAGAGGGATGTGGTATACAGATTAAGAATGTCAAAACTTTGGTATTCTAAAACCTCTTCTTATACCTCAGTGTGGAATTATGGGAACATATTATACTTGGTAATTGATCAAGATGTTAAAAATAATAAAAAAAAGCAGGACATTGACTGTTTTAAGGCCCTGCGGACTGAAAAACACTTACAAAAGTGCTGACAAATATTATTTTAATCCTATATAAAAATGTGGTGGAGGAAAAAGGAAATTGATATTGGATGCCCTCCACTGTAAACCAGAATTTCTTTCTTTCTTTCTTTCTTTCTCTTAAATATCCTCTCTGAATAGCTGCTGCTTTGATTAAATTTTACAGTTATAAGTAAAGGAAGATTAAAGCCTCTTGGGGGCTAATGAAACGGTATCTATGATCCAGGTAGCTTCTCACATGGAATAGAAACAGAACGCTGGAAAAACATCATCAAATATCAGATTGGCTGGGCATTTGCGATCCCACAAAACTCAAGAAATTTTACTTTAATTTTACAGAGCCAAATCCCTTCTTACCTTGTTCAATGTTAGAAGAAAAATGGGAGGAGATCAAATGAGCAACGACTGAGGTGTTTTGAATTATATCCTATATCTTGTTACTGAAGCATTGGAAAGAGACTGTCAGTTGGGTGTCTGGGATTCACTGACATGTTCAGTGGCCTGGAATGGTGCACATTTAGATAGGTGGCTAGAGAGAGAGACTTTGATCACACAATGTCATGAGGGAACTTTAGGCCGGGATCTGAACTTTCGTACACCACAGTTTGGAATAGTTTTGTGTTCTCAAATACTAACATGGCTTTGATCTGAGCCCTGGTGCAGATTTGGGTGGAAGCCTGGGAGCTGCTGCTGCCTGTCATGGGATTGAAGATTGACAAGAAGTAAAGTTCATTTTACAAACTTTTTTATTCCTAGCACCTCCTGTACATTTGCTTGCCTTATGCTCTTCCCCCACCCCCTTCACTCTTTAAGCTCTTCTTCATTGCTTGTGTACAATGACCACACTACAGTGGCTGAGCACTCAACAAAATTTAAAATAAGCATCTGTTTTCTGGTATGCCGGTTACCGGCTGCTAGTCCTCTCCCTTATGAAGATTTCTGTGACCCTTTGTAAGAAAGATTCCAGGTGTGGTCTCTTTAAATTCCACTGGTTACCTGTGCATTCATCAAGTAAAAAATCTTGTAAGAGATGCTAGGTAGGAGGTGGGTAGAATTCTCTCTTTGCAGGTAATTAAGATATGGAAAACTTGTTAGTACACCACAGTAGGGTGAAGATCTCAATGTCTGTTGTTGTCTTGTTCCTTTACACTGCATACTTTTTTAACTACATAAAGAAATTAGGCAGGGACAGATATTCTCATAACTGAGAAAATCCTTTATTTCCTCAATTCCTGTTACATCCAGATGAGCATTAAGGGCTAGGCTTGTGCCTTTCTCCATGTGCTGAATAAGGGTCAGGCTGTCAGTGTGGTGCCCCAAGAGCAGAGCAAAGATTGATGTGTGAGACAAGAGTCAACATTTTGTCTCTGCTTCCCCCCTTGCTCCACAAAGGACACGAGCTACACCAGACCTTTTCCTGGCATGGCTTATTTTCCTGTCCAGGAGAGCTCAGCTGTGTAGGCTGGCATGTTGTGGGGGGGAGCCAAGGCTCTGCCTGCTCTCTGCCCACCTGCATGGGAGGGAGAGTAGCAGCCCTGTGGTGGCTGATCTTCCCCCACATGGCAAGCCATGATGTGGGTAGCCTGTTGGGGGGCCTCCTACATTCTGATTCCATGGCATGGCTGTGTAGCAGGTGACCCCATAAGTAATTTGTACATATCTATACATCAATTTTCCATTGCTGATAGCTTAATTTGAATGGAGTGTGAGGGGGTGTTGTTGTTTTTTGTCCAGTAAATCTTACTGGTGGCTTTGTCTGATGAAGACTAGCTGTTCTAGGGCCCAGTCCCGCTCCCACTGATTTCAGTAGGAACAAGATTGGTCCCTTAATCTGTAATTTGTTTATTTCTGTTTATGCTTCAGCCTGACAGGCTCTGAGCACTCATAACTCCCATTGTCTTCAAGATCCTTTCAGGAGCAGGACCTTAGAAAGAGAAGTGGCAGAGAGGCAGGAGTCTCCTGTGAAAGCAAATCAGGATCTGGGCATCTAATTATCGATTGCATGAGCCTTGTGTGGCCATTTATACCAGTGCATAGTTGGTGTAATATACTACTATGACAGAATGGTAATGTGGCACACACACCCTGTATTCATCTTGTACTGGTGTAAAAGACTACACAAGGGGTGGGACGAGGGAAAAATATGGCCCCTGAACTGGACAGCACAAGCCCATCTCTAATTATAAACTAGAAGGGAGCTCCTCTGGTATAACACTGCTCCCTGCACCACAAAGGAGGGTTTAATGTTGCCATGAAGGAAATTGCTGGCATACAACAGCAGAATGGAGCATAAAAATGTACTTCAATGGGCACTTCTCACAGCTGCTCTTCAGTGGGTGCTTTCAAGTGGATTCTGTGTAAAGCACCGATTGCCACAGGAGGAAAAAATACCTTGGAATATATGGAGTAAGGCCTTGTCTAGATTGAGGATCTGATTCTGTTCTGTGCCCCTAGGAACGTGGCCCCGCCCATTCTCAGTCTTGACTGTGGCATGTCCCTACACCAGGGTTTGCAAGAAGGTTGGGGGCAGTCGCTTATGGTGACTTAGAATAGATAGAATATCAGGGTTGGAAGGGACCTCAGGAGGTCATCTAGTCCAACCCCCTGCTCAAAGCAGGACCAATCCCAATTTTTACCCCAGATCCCTAAATGGCCCCCTCAAGGATTGAACTCACAACCCTGGGTTTAGCAGGCCAATGCTCAAACCACTGAGCTATCACCCTCCCCCAAACTTATGCTGTGTCTTATGCCCCACAGACTTATGCTGTGTCTGCGCAGAGAATTCTCCAGTGGCCAGTTATGCCTCCTTTGCATCTCCAGTACAGCCCCTAGACATGTTTAAGAGCCAAAGTGCATATTTCCCAGGGAATTTCACCACCAGTATAGCTGCACTACTGTAGACATGATTTACACCAGTGCAGCATGAATTGCGCCTGTATAAATCATGTCATTACCAACCAATCCAGGTACACCTGTGGCTCAAATCCCAGTGCAGGCCAGGCAGTATTGCCAACCCCCTGAATTCAAAAACTGTGATCAGTCCCCAGATTATTAAAAATTTACAAATTTATTTAAAATTTCCCTTCTGGTTTTCAAGCGTTTAGGGTGCACTTAGGTCACACTGCAAGCTTTCCCTGCAACCATGCTAGAAACTTACTTTAAAAAAATGAAAGCTGAGATTCTCACCTCATCACATGCCGCCAGGAGGTGGAGCTTTGAGAAAACATTAAATATGAGCCTTGCAATGAAATTGAGAGCTGGAGACATTGCCAAGGCCTAAGCTGTACATAAGTGAGTCCACACCTCTTGAAAGCCTGCCTCTTTCCATTCAGTAGCATAGATTAATCAAAAGCAGTTGCAAAATCCTATCTTTACTCACTGGAAAACAGGCTCCCAGGACATATCTGGGGGTCTAGTCCTGAAAAGCACTGAGCACCTCCCACAAGGTGCTGAGTGCCCTCAGCTCTCATTGACTTGAGTGGGCACTGAGGGCACTCACTATCTTGCAGGAATTGCTCAGCACCTCACGCTTGGGCTCCTAGTGTTTCCTGCCAACGAACAGAAAGGAGGAGGGTGCTGAGCTCTGTTGTGTTTGAGGTGGTCCAGGTTAAGGCAGTCGTGCCTTCTTCTCATGGCTGCTCTTAGCAGTTCTTGAGCAAATGAGAAAGAAATGACTATCAATCCTGCCGATAATCGCAGGCCACCGAGCACACTGCTGGCCACTACTAGGCATCATCAGTCACACATAGCAAGGTGTTGGTTCTTTGGGCTACCTCTCGGCACTGACTGCGTGCGGGGCTTGAGGCTGGCAGCAGAAGGGTGGGTGCTGGGTATGCCTGTGCCGCTTGAAGTACAATACCGCTTTTATTAAGCCTCTAAAAAATGTTGCACAATTAAGGAGAAAAGGCAATTCCCTTTATAACAGAGCTGGGTGGAAAAAACAGTGGTGAATAACTTATTTAGCAAATGTCACCTTTTATCCACACAAATGAGCAACAGAGTAAAACCAGTTTTATGCAATATGTATCCTCCTTTGCACACATGGCTGCTATCCTCTTGGCTGACCCACCAGGGAATTGGTTGGGAACCTACAGCATGAGCTAGAGCACCATGGCTATGTGAGTGGTGACTGTAATAGCTCATATTCTCTGTGGATCGGGGGACTTGTAACATACTCGCTAATGGGTTACACAAGGTCTTCCAGGCACCTTGTATCAATGATATGTAAGACTGAGGATAGCTCAAGCAGTATTAGTGTAGACATGCCACCTCTGTTGACGGCCATATGGAGAATGTCTAAATCACCTCTCTGCCTTGTCCAAATCTGAAACCTGGATCGAAGAGAACTAAAATCTTACTATGGACCATACAGCTAGAGTTCATTACCACTCAAGCTCGTCTTGTGGCTCATCACTACTTCCCCTTTGCCCACAAAGAAAAGATTGGAAATAGAACGGTGCTGTAGTTGGCAAGGTCATTTTGTGCTGAGGCAATTGAAAATGTCCCATACAGGATAGTTCACGCATTGTGTGGGCTTTAAAATAAACCCCAGACTGCTGTCCTTTAGAAAATTCCTTCCTGTGCTGCTCACCACATTTTCACTTGCCAGTGCTTTGTGGCTTGTTTGTCCCCTGTCTGGACATTGTGAATCTTCCATTGTCAGACATGAAGCTGGAACTGTAGCTGACTGTATCCAGCCTGACGTAGCCTGCTGGCAACATTTCCTCTTTCTATTGTGTGGCCAGCATGTGAAGTCATACAATTGTTCACAGCTCAAAGGAATGTGAAATACCAGCCCAAATCAAGTCTATAAACACATTTGTCTTCATGCTGCGGTCTCCAACATGATTAAAGTGGAAAAAATAGAGAAAAGTGATGTGTCTATGGAAGAGTAACTCAGGGGGGAAAACAGACTTTAACAGACTCTAGTCCAGGCTGGTGGACCAAATGGTTAGGTTAGGGACCGAATGGCTAGGCAGCAGTTCTGCGGAAAAGGACCTAGGGGTGACAGTGGACGAGAAGCTGGATATGAGTCAGCAGTGTGCCCTTGTTGCCAAGAAGGCCAATGGCATTTTGGGATGTATAAGTAGGGGCATAGCGAGCAGATCGAGGGACGTGATCGTTCCCCTCTATTCGACATTGGTGAGGCCTCATCTGGAGTACTGTGTCCAGTTTTGGGCCCCACACTTCAAGAAGGATGTGGATAAATTGGAGAGAGTCCAGCGAAGGGCAACAAAAATAATTAGGGGACTGGAACACATGAGTTATGAGGAGAGGCTGAGGGAGCTGGGATTGTTTAGCCTGCAGAAGAGAAGAATGAGGGGGAATTTGATAGCTGCTTTCAACTACCTGAAAGGGGGTTCCAAAGAGGATGGCTCTAGACTGTTCTCAATGGTAGCAGATGACAGAACGAGGAGTAATGGTCTCAAGTTGCAGTGGGGGAGGTTTAGATTGGATATTAGGAAAAACTTTTTCACTAAGAGGGTGGTGAAACACTGGAATGCGTTACCTAGGGAGGTGGTAGAATCTCCTTCCTTAGAGGTTTTTAAGGTCAGGCTTGACAAAGCCCTGGCTGGGATGATTTAACTGGGAATTGGTCCTGCTTTGAGCAGGGGGTTGGACTAGATGACCTTCTGGGGTCCCTTCCAACCCTGATATTCTATGATTCTATGACCACAATACAACATGAGTCATTACTGTGCAATTCCTTTGGATGCAAATTCTGTTCGCTTATGTGGGACTTGCTTCACCTTTGATAGTTCAGACCCTAGGGCAGAAGTTATGCCCAGGGCAGGGGAAAGGAGGTTGCAGCAACATATTGCATCTGTAACCTCTGCTCCATAGGGAGTTCCCACAGAGGACCAGCATAGCTCCAAAAGTGGCAGCACTAAACAGGAATGCGATGTGATCATAGAATATCAAGGTTGGAAGGGACCTCAGGAGATCATCTAGTCCAACCCCCTGCTCAAAGCAGGACCAATCCCCAATATTTGCCCCAGATCCCTAAATGGCCCCCCTCAAGGATTGAACTCACAACCCTGGGTTTAGCAGGCCAATGCTCAAACCACTGAGCTATCCTCCCTCCCCCTATAGAGAGCCTGGGGGATGCATTAATTCAACACCCCTCCCAGGCAACCTCTGCCAGGAGACCTGCTGTGGAGCCCTGATTAAACATTACATGTTGCCATCCCCCACTGTCAGAATTGCTGTTCCATTCATCCCAACAGCTCTAGTTATCAGCTGGGGTTAAAGAAGCCAATCGATGAAGAATCTCCTTCCTTAGAAGTTTTTAAGTCAGGCTTGACAAAGCCCTTGCTGGGATGATTTAGTTGGGGATTGGTCCTGCTTTGAGCAGGGGGTTGGACTAGATGACCTCCTGAGGTGCCTTCCAACCCTGATATTCTATGATTCTATGATGTGTCAGCACACTACCACGGTGAAAGAAACTTGCTTCCTCATCACTGACAACCTACTGTACTTAGAAACTAGACTTTCCAAATCAGTTTCCTCAGCCAGTTTTCCCTTTACCGTAGAACTACGGCACACATCTAAATACCTCAGTGGAAATTAAAACCTACCATGCATGCTGTGCATGCGTTTCAAAACCCATTGAGTCATAGAGCACCGGAGTTTCTTCAATTGGAGACACACACATTCCTTTTCATTTCTAGCTGCAACATGGCAAGAGAGAACCTCTCAGTCACAACTTTTCTGACCATTAACAGAATTTGACCTGGTGCACTGTTGCCCTGGCAAGAGTCACTCATGACTTGCAATACAACTGAAAGTGATACGCAAGGTTCATAGATATGTCTGCACTGCAATAAAACACCATCAGCATTCATGGAGCAGCTGCAGACGGTGAAGCACCACTTCTGGGCATGAGAAATAAGCACTGACTGGGGGGAATCTCATCGTAATGCAGGTTTGGGATGATGAGCTGTGGCTGCAGAACTTTCGGATGTGAAAGGCCACATTCCTGGATCTGTGTGTTCAGTTCTTTCCGGCCCTCCAACATAGGGACATCAGAATGAGAGCTAAACTGATAGCTGAGAAGTGAGTGGTAATTGAATTGTGGAAGCTTGCAATGCTGGATTGCTACCGGTCAGTAGGAAATCATTTCAGAGTTGGAAAATCCACCGTAGAGGCCATTGTCATGCAAGTGTGCAGGGCCATTCATTGTCTGCTGCTATGCAGGACTGTGACGCTCAATGCGCATGATGTAGGGGGTCTATTTGAAGCAATGGGCCTCCCAAACTGCAATGGGGCTATAGATGGCACACATATCCCTTTTTTGGCACCAGCTCACCTTGCCACAGAGTACATCAACAGACAGGGCTACTTTTCTATGGTTATACAAGCACTGGTGGCTCACTGGGGATGCTTCACCAACATCAATGTTGGCTGGTCAGGGAAGGTACCTGACTTTAAGAACACAGCACAGAAAGCTGCAAGCAGATTTACCATTGGGGATACTGAAATGCCATAGTGATCCTGAGGGACCAGCCTGCCCCTTGCTGTCATGGCTCATGAAACCGTAAGCTGGCCACCTCACCAACACCAAGGAAAGACTCAAGATGCAGAATGACAGTTGAATGTAGCTTGAAGGGACATTGGCGGAGTTTACTCACTAGATCAGATCTCAGTAAGAAAAATATCCCAATAGTTACAGCTGCCTGTTTATTGCATAATATCTGTGAGGCAAAGTTTGCCACCAGCACAGCGAGCAGAGGTGGATCAGCTTTCTGCTGAGTTTGAACAGCCCCAGACACACAGGCTATTAGAAGAGCTCAATGTGGAGCTAAGCGGCTGAGGGAGGCCTTGAAAGAACACTTTCACAAGCAGCCAGAGTGATGTAGTGTGGTGGGGCTCTGCTTTAATATCAAATTAAAGGACCTAACAGTTGGTGTATGTGAAGCTGTGGTTGTCCTTACTGTCCCCTGGCAATGGAGTGGCTGGGATAGGGATGCAGCTCCTGCTGCCACGTTGAATGTTAGTGGGTGTAGGGAGGTGGTAAAATGGAGTTTTCCAGTGACTCCAAAGGGAGGTGAGCCTGAGCTTGTTGAACCTGTAGGTCAACCAGAGCTTGCAGCACCTGTTTTCTGCTAATGAAGCCCCATTATGTCCTCTTGCATCTCCCTCTCCTCATCCTGCTGGGACTTCTGGGCCTTTCTCCTGTCTGCTTTTTCCTTTTCCAGGCTGTCTGCCATATTCACCCTCCAGGCCCTCTGTTCATGGTCCAGTGCAGCACTGGTTTGCAGGATCTCTTGAATGATTATACATAGGGTGAAAATCTGGTCTACACATGATCTTCCATATCAAAATCCAACCTGCTCTTCCCTTTGCCTTGCCTTAACTTCCTTTATTCTGTTTAAAATACTGCAGGAGACTTTGCCTGTCACTGAAAGGAGCATTTCAGAGTAGCAGCCATGTTAGTCTGTATCCGCAAAAAGAAAAGGAGGACTTGTGGCGCCTTAGAGACTAACAAATTTATTTGAGCATAAGCTTTCGTGAGCTACAGCTCACTTCATCAGATGCATTCAGTGGAAAATACAGTGGGGAGATTTATATACACAGAGAACATGAATCAATGGGTGTTACCATACACACTGTAATGAGAGTGATCAGGTAAGGTGACCTATTACCAGCAGGAGAGTGGGAGTGATAATCTTTTGTAGTGATAATCAAGGTGGGCCATCAGGAACAGTATCCCCGATAGTGTCACGGCAAACCTGGTGGCTGAACTTTGTGACTTTGTCCTCACCCATAACTATTTCACATTTGGGGACAATGTGTACCTTCAAATGAGCGGCACTGCCATGGGTACCGACATGGCCCCACAGTATGCCAACATTTTTATGGCTGACTTAGAACAACGCTTCCTCAGCTCTCATCCCCTAATGACCCTACTCTACTTACACTACATGCTACATTGATCACATCTTCATCATCTGGACCCATGGAAAAGAAGCCCTTGAGGAATTCCACCATGATTTCAACAATTTCCATCCCACCATCAACCTCAGCCTGGACCAGTCCACACAAGAGATCCACTTCCTGGACACTACGGTGCTAATAAGTGATGGTCACATAAACAGCACCCTATTCTGGAAACCTACTGACTGCTATTCCTACCTACATGCCTCCAGCTTTCATCCAGACCACACCACATGATCCATTGTCTACAGCCAAGCTCTACGATACAACCAAACCGCATTCGCATTAAAGTTTTTTTTCTGGGTTTGCACTCTGCTGTACTGTACAGTTGGTGAATTAAGAACATTGATTGCGGCGGGGAAGGGGCGTTATTCTACAAAGTCTGAGTCCCTGACAAACAGCTCATACCACAACTCTAGCCTGGACCCTTTTAAGGGGAATGGATTCTCTGAGGTTGTGACACAGAGCGTGACTACTCTTGTCAGATGAAGACTTAATCGCACTTAAAACTTTGGAACTCCGGGGAAGAGAGACAAAGTGAGAGAAGGAGACAAAGAGAGGGAAAGTTTTCTGTGCTGCATGACAAGGTGTTTTATGAATGGTGTCATATATAATGCCAGGCAGTACAAGATAGCCAACCTGTCATTGCTATCACAAACAGAACCTTACACAGGAGATATCATACTATTTTTAAAGTGTGTCGCTGGTGGTACGTTCCCAATGGACTCAGCACTGTTGCTATTGCTGAGGTGCAGTCACTTCTGTCAAGAGGGTGGTGTTATCCAGCAGAATGGTAAGGGATCATTCTCAGGCTGAGAATAACCCCCTCAATTCAGAGAACTGCTCCTCCACATCTTGCAAGTTGTGCTTCAGCATGAAATGTAGCTGAGAGCTGATGTATGAAAATCATTGACATATGAAAACCGTCATACTGAGGACTGCAGCCACCACAGAGCTGGTTAGATCACAACAAACTTCTGAGCACTCGTGTTACTCGTTGCCAGTGACAAAGGAAATTCAGTACAAACATCTATGCTAAACGAATGCCCTACCTAAAGACTCAAAGGATGGAGATATAATTGTTCTCTGTCAGGACAGCTCAACAAGGAGGATCTTACTCCAGCTTTAACTAACCTCCTACAGAAATGCAGATACCATACATGTATATTGTGTTTTAATAGCAGACCCAGCACCAAGGGACTTCATGGTAGCAATGTGACTTGAAAGTCTGCTAGCATTGTGCTTCCACCATTTAATAGGATTGCTGATCGTGAGAGCCTAGCTCAGTCAGGTACATTCACACCTCTCTGTTCACAGCAGCTGACAAAACCGGTGACTACAGTTCTTGTACAATTTTGTCCCAACAGCTCCACAAGTTTGCACTGTCTAAATGTGATTCCCAGTAAGGCAGTTCAGGAACCCTTTCAGTTATTTCCATTTTTTAATTTACTGTCAAACACATTGTTGTTCTTTCGCAGGATTTGTTCAGAAAACATGTGAGGAAAAGGCATCCATGAAGAATGGTTCTCACTGAAGATGATATACCACTGCTTAAACGGATCGATTCTGCTCGCCCTTATGCAAGCTTTACACTGTGTAATGCCGTGGACTTCAGCGGCGTTAACTCCTAGTTTACTATAGTGTCGATGTGGTATTTATATCATCCGGTACAATGGGTGACTCTAGGGTCTGGCCTGTCTCCCAAGATTTGTGAGAGTGTTGGGTCATCCTTTAGGATAGGTTGTAGATCCTTAATAATGCGTTGGAGGGGTTTTAGTTGGGGGCTGAAGGTGACGGCTAGTGGCGTTCTGTTATTTTCTTTGTTAGGCCTGTCCTGTAGTAGGTGACTTCTGGGAACTCTTCTGGCTCTATCAATCTGTTTCTTCACTTCCGCAGGTGGGTATTGTAGTTGTAAGAACGCTTGATAGAGATCTTGTAGGTGTTTGTCTCTGTCAGAGGGGTTGGAGCAAATGTGGTTGTATCACAGAGCTTGGCTGTAGACGATGGATCGTGTGGTGTGGTCAGGGTGAAAGCTGGAGGCATGTCGGTAGCAATAGCGGTCAGTAGGTTTCCGGTATAAGGTGGTGTTTATGTGACCATTGTTTATTAGCACTGTAGTGTCCAGGAAGTGGATCTCTTGTGTGGATTGGACCAGGCTGAGGTTGATGGTGGGATGGAAATTGTTGAAATCATGGTGGAATTCCTCTTGGGAGACAGGCCAGTCCTTGCCTACAGACAGCCCCGCAACCCGAAGCAAATACTCACCAACAACCACATACCACACAACAGAACCACTAACCCAGGAACCTATCCTTGCAACAAAGCCCGTTGCCAACTGTGCCCACATATCTATTCAGGGGACACCATCACAGGGCCTAATAACATCAGCCACACTATCAGAGGCTCGTTCACCTGCACATCCACCAATGTGATATATGCCATCATGTGCCAGCAATGCCCCTCTGCCATGTACATTGGTCAAACTGGACAGTCTCTACGCAAAAGAATAAATGGACACAAATCAGATGTCAAGAATTATAACATTCATAAACCAGTCGGAGAACACTTCAGTCTCTCTGGTCACACAATTACAGACATGAAGGTCGCTATCTTACAACAAAAAAACTTCAAATCCAGACTCCAGCGAGAAACTGCTGAATTGGAATTCATTTGCAAATTGGATACTATTAATTTAGGCTTAAATAGAGACTGGGAGTGGCTAAGTCATTATGCAAGGTAGCCTATTTCCCCTTGTTTTTTCCTACCCCCCCCCTGACGTTCTGGTTAAACTTGGATTTATGCTGGAAATGGCCCACCTTGATTATCATACACATTGTAAGGAGAGTGGTCAGTTTGGATGAGCTATTGCCAGCAGGAGAGTGAGTTTGTGTGTGTGGGGGCGGGGGGTGAGAAAACCTGGATTTGTGCTGGAAATGGCCCACCTTGATTATCATGCACATTGTAGGGAGAGTGGTCACTTTGGATGAGCTATTATCAGCAGGAGAGTGAGTTTGTGTGTGTATGGGGGTGGCGGGTGAGAAAACCTGGATTTGTGCTGGAAATGGCCCACCTTGATTTTCATACACATTGTAAAGAGAGTGGTCACTTTGGATGGGCTATTACCAGCAGGAGAGTGAGTTTGTGTGTGGGGGGGAGGAGGGGGAGGCGGAGGGTGAGAAAACCTGGATTTGTGCTGGAAATGGCCCAGCTTGATTATCATACACATTGTAAGGAGAGTGATCACTTTAGATAAGCTATTACCAGCAGGAGAGTGGGGTGGGAGGAGGTATTGTTTCATGATCTCTGTGTATATAAATCTCCCCACTGTATTTTCCACAGTATGCATCTGATGAAGTGAGCTGTAGCTCACGAAAGCTCATGCTCAAATAAATGTGTTAGACTCTAAGGTGCCACAAGTCCTCCTTTTCTTTTCGCGAATACAGACTAACACGGCTGCTACTCTGAAACCTAGGGTACAAGTAGCTGCATAATCTCATTCCATTTCAGTGTGGCTGGAGTATGAAGATGCAAAGGTCAGTGTTTCTGCCTTCATTATATTTGTCTTTGTCAGCAACTTTTGTGGCCTAAGTGCATTTTCAAAGCACTCATTGCTGGTAGCATAACAGAGAAGAATCAGGTTTGATCTGCATAAATGTTTCATGTTAATTCGTCAAAGGGCTCCAGAGTGAAATGGTGTGATTTGCTCCAATCTCTCATACAACATTTGTTTATCAATTGCTGGTCATGTCTTTTATGGACCATTAATTAGCTCAGCAGTATACCCAGGGAGTCAGTGATGTAGTAGTCACATTCCTTGACACCTAAGAAAGCCCACTGGTTTTCACGGAGATGGTTTCAATAAATGGAGTGAGTGATATCCATCTTATAACCTTGAGGGATTGCTGGTTTCTGGGCAAGCAACATTTTTCCTGTATACTGTACTTTCACAGCTCCCAAGCGGTCAGGAATTTTTGGATTCCAGGAGTGGATTATTTCACAGTTTTGGAGATAAATGAGTTTCTATACACACATGACACTAGCCTAATTTATTCCCAAGTATGTACGCTCTTCAGCAGCAATATCTGGTCTTTAACAAAAAGCACTCTAAGGATTAAACAATTTCTTATTAAAAATGCAATTAGAAATTGCTTTCAAAGAAAAAAGGTACACACATTTGCCAATTTCTGGTCCTTAACAACCTTATGTTTGTGCTAATCCCATCTGTTTCAGTTGGAGACAAGAGTTCAAATGAAGCAACATCAAGCAAGCAGTGTTGTTGTAGCTGTGTTGGTCCCAGGATATTAGAGGAACAAAGTTGGTGAGGTAATATCTTATATTGGACCAACTTCTGTTGGTGAAAAAGACACGTTTTTGAGCTTACACTGAGCCAGACCTGAAGCAGAGCTCTGTATAAGCTCAAAAGCTTGTCTCTCTCACCAACAGAAGTTGGTCCAATAACAGAGATTACTTCATCCACCTTGTCCATCAAGGAAGCATTGGGTCAATTTCAGAGATTTAATAAATATCACTGCCATGCAACCTGTCATTCATTTAAAAAAGTAAATCAGGAATACTTGTCCCAAAGCTTTTGAAGACTTGGCCATGCAAGGGAGTGGAAATGTTGGCATTAAGCATTAATAACTTTCTGCTGTTTGCTGATACTCTGTTGGACTTGCTGCACTGAAACCTCCACTTCAAGGTATTTCTCAAAATCTTGGCTGATGCAGAAACAAGAAGTTGGATTACTTGATATGGAATCAATGTTTTCCCCACAGTCACTGGGGTTATATAATATAACTTGGAACTCTGCTGCATACACATGCTTTCTTTCACAGTGAAGAAACTGAGCTGGAGTTTCTAAAGATTCCAGAAGTGTACAGTTTCTGGTCTATTCACCACCATGGATGAAGGGGAGGCGTTTGCCTCCATAAATACCCTATGCAGCCAAAGGGAATTGGGTCAAAAGTGGTGCAATTCATGTTTGTTCTGAGAATTCCTTCCATCTGCTACTAATTCCAGAGATTAAGTCAAGCTAAAGCTAAAAACTTCTTTCTTTCTCTTTGTTGATTGGTGTCCCTTCATGAACGTAAAGATTTTTATTTCTGTCAAGAAGAGAGGCCTGAGGAGAATGTGGTCTAGCAGTCTGAGCTCTAATTTAAGGTTGGTTCTCTCTATGGCCATCGGCACATCTTTTAACCCCTCTACTTTGATTTTCACATTTGTAAAAATGGGTTAATAGGAAATAGTTTATACTTCGTGAAGGTTTTATGAGGATTAAGCTGTATGGTACTTTGATGATAAGTTCTAAGACTGAAGCTGAATCCCTCACAAAATTAAAATCTGTTGTAATTTGGTGTACCAGCCTTGTAAAGGTACATCTACACTTTTGGCAGTGGGTAGCATACAGTCACTGCACACCCAGGAAGCCTGGGTATAACTAGCAGTGTAGACAGTGAGGTACATCTCAGGGAGTAGATTGCTCTACACACCTAAACCCTAGTGTATGCACCCTACACTGCTGTCTATACAGCCAAGCAGTGCTTCCCATGTCTACACTGCTATTTTTAGGAGTCTAGTTGTCCCGCCACTGAAGCCTTTCCCCACTGCGGTGAAAGACTCCAGCAGCTGGGAAAGGCTCTGGCAGCAGGAAGGCAGCTGGGAAAGGCTCCAGGAGCAGGGAAAGGCTCTGCAAGCTCCCCACTACCAGAGACTTTCCCCACTGCCTCCCTGCTGCCAGACCTTTGGCATGTAGCTACATGTGTAACAGCTGTAGTCTACATGCTGCCATAAGTGTGGACACAGCCTAAGTCTAGTGAGGGGACCCTTCTAGGCCCCCACTTCCCTGTTCCAGGTTTTTCACCTTACGATAGATCTGTGGGGGTAGGGACACAGGGAGAGGATGTGGCCTTGGAATTTAGTTTGGGGTATGGTGAAAAACCCATATAGCTGACTCTGGCTTTAAGGCCCAAGACCAAAGTTCTGTGAGTAGGGTGGGTTGGAACTCCCCTCAGGAAGGAGGGATCACCCTGGCTTCTGGTGATTCCAGCCAGCCTCTCTATTATCAGAAGGAAATGAGTTAGTTCCAACAGGGGAATGTAGTCCTAACTTGGGCAAGGCATGCCAGGATAAGGGAAGTATAAAGGCCCTGAACTTTTCCATAGTCCTGGAGAGACCTGGAGGGAGCTAGAATATGCTTTTGTTCTCTCCAGGGAGGACTAGAGCTATGAGTTTTAATTGTAGGTTTACGTTATTTTGGCCTTTAAAAAAAATATGCTACATTTACACTAGGAAGCAGTGGGGAAGGCAGAGACTGTGTTGACTACAAGCTTCCGTTCCTTTTTGTGTGAGTTTTACCTACCATAGGTGGGCTCAATAACCCTTTCCCTCCCCATCCCCAATCGACCCCACCCCTCAAGGAAGAAAAAATATTTGGTTTTGGTTTTATACACGCTCCAGGGGCATGCATGTTTGTTTGACTGCTCGCACATATGTTTAATGGAGATTGTTACAACCAGTTCTGAATGCCTTGCTCCCCCATTTAAAAGTTTGATTTTTACAACCTAATTAACAAATATTTGCAAATATGCACTGTAAACTATATGATGAAAAATCCACCATATCTTTTCAATTATCAATGCCTTAAATAAACTAAGGGGATGCTTTTCATAATCCAAATGTTAAGATAAAAGCTGTACAGTAAAATGTGCATGTAAAATGTAATGTAAATTAAATACTTTTTTCCAGAATTTGGAATGGACTACAACAAAATGCACACGATTGAAAATACTTGGAGATATCTGAGTGAGTGCTCTAAGATGGCTGTGCAAGAAGTATTGGTAAATTCATCTTGCTCAGCACAAAGAGACTGTGGTTTGGCGTAATAAAGTTTTTTTTCTTTCTGTCTCCAAACTAAACAATGTTTGGTCATATTGTAAACTAAGCCTTCCACCAAATGGGAAGTCACAAGTCTGAAATAATAACATTTCTCGAAGAGTAAAGAATGCAGCTGGGCATAGAGAAATGGATCCATATGTTTGCCATACAGTTACCACACGCTCCCATTTCTATTGCAGTGACTAAGCATAGCTTTTGCTGTAACTATAAGTTATTTTAAGTGGGCTCTTCAGCCAAAGATTAACTCAACTGACGAATAAAAAAGGAGGGAGAAAACAACTTTCCATGGGGATGAGGGGGGAAAAATCCCAGTTTATTGCTGTTTATCCTTAAGTAACCTAAAGTATTTGAAATCTCACAGAGCTCCAGTGCTAACACCACTTCCCAAGTTTTCTGGATTTCAAACAGAAGTCTTAACAGACTAAAGTCTAGAATTTGTTGCATAACAATAAGTGTCATGTTACTAGCATGGGAGTTGCACTTCAGCAACTCATTTCTATCCTAAGCATGGGACAGATTTATGCTAATATTGGTGTTAAGCCTCTGAGCTTGCATAGTGGGAATTAGTTGCCTGATTCTTCACTATGTTTCTCTAATTTGACACCAGTGTAATTCTGTAGATTTCAATAGCAAGTAGTAAAATTTTATTTTGGTTCCGCTCTGCTGCCTGAAAACTCTTCAGTAGACTGCAACTGTTTTCACACTCTTGCACATCAAGTATCTCAGTGACGAGTTTTCAGGTTGTGGGGCTCAACCAAATATTTTACTTCTTGCTGCCACTGACTGATAAGTAAATGATGAATGAAGCCTGTAAGTATATCTATCTATCTATCTATCTTCTTACTATATGTTCCATTCTATGCATCCGATGAAGTGGGCTGTAGCCCAAGAAAGCTTATGCTCAAATAAATTTGTTAGTCTCTAAGGTGCCACAAGTACTTCTGTTCTTTTTGCAGATATAGACTAACACGGCTGCTACTCTGAAGCCACTAAGTATATGTCTACACTGCAACTAGACACTCACAGCTGGCTTGCAGGGCTGTTTCATTGCAGTGTATACATCTGGGCTCAGGACTGGAGCCCAAGCTCTGGGACCCTCCCACCTCGCAGGGTCCTAGATCCTGGGCTCCAGCCCAAGCCCGAAAGTCTACACTGCAGTGAAACAGCCCCGCAGCCCATGCCCCATGAGCCAAGGTCAGTTGGCATGGGCCAGTTGCAGGTTTTTCATTGCACTGTTGACATACTTTAAGTGGGTGTGTGTGTTTGTGCTGGGGTGGACCGTGGGAAGAGAGGTATGTTTAATGGGAATTAAATGTTTAATGGGTCTGAATTCAATTTGGGCTCATGTGTAAAAGCAAGGCAGCAGAGATTTGTTCTGGTAACTAATGTTCATTGTAAACAGCCTGTCATATTGTGTAATCAGTCAGACAATGGCATTACCACTGAAGTGTAACAGTGAGCTAAGCTACTGCGGGCCTTGATTCTGATCGCACGCTGGTGTAAATCCATGGTAGCTCCACTGACATCGATATTTTTACAACTGTGCAGAACTCGTGTAAGTGAGCATGGAATGGGTTCTAAGCGATCCCAATCCTTGAGGAGGGGGATTAAAAATCCGTTTCCTTTTTTGTCTCTACTGTTTGTATCTTTCCACTTTACTATGACAGATTTCTCTTCCTGGAGCTTATGTCTAGATAACACATGATGGGTTAATACAGGTATAAAGATAGCAGCTATCACAGTGCAGGAGTGAAGAACTGGTTTAAGCTGTGACCAAATCACAGTGCTAGATTGTGTCTTGTTAATCATAGCCCTGAGACATATTTTAAGCTTAATATGAGCTCACTGTGACTGAGGTGATGTATGTTTTTCCTTCTGGAAACAAGTAATACCTCTTTAATGTGTGTGCTCCTCAGGGAAGGCATCACGCTGTAGTGTTGAACTTGGGTTATTTATGACTTTTTGAGAAGTAAGTGGCTCCCAGTGAGAAGCTAATCTGAGTTTGTAATTTAAGGTCAGCGTTTGGGAACAATAATAATACTTTCCACTTATGGAATGACTGTTATACAGGTGGCCTAGTGCACTTTACAGCCATGAGCGTGTTCATTAGCGGGACCCAATCTGGTAGAAATCTGGCCCAAAATTTAAGTTTCCAAAACCAAATAGCTGTATCCTCAGCTGCATCACAGCCCTCCTCAGCACACAGAGCGGGAGAGGTGACATTATGCCACCTTTCTGCTCCCCCCATATTTTGGGAGGCCCAGGGCCAGTTTGGCCCTTGGTGCAAGTTAGAGAAGCCAGAGAACTATATAAGTGCTATGTATTATTGTAGACTCCCAGGACATTATACATGTCCTGGGAGTCTTCAAGGACATTAGTGAAACTTTGCAGGATGGTTGGCAATTGCATCCTATTCCCTGCTCTTCTGGTTGTTCTCTTTTGCTTTCTATGTTCCAGTACCGACCCAGTGACTACAATGGACACAGGTCATCTACTCTTATTTGAACATTGGAACATAACTTACCTGTCAAGTTTAAAGAGCTGCTGAAATCTCTTACCCCATTAAACCCCAATTGTCGATTCAGAAACACCAATACCCTTCTTCGTCCTCAGTGACTCGCTGCCTAAAACTGCAGCTATCAGCCTCTTGTACATACAGACCCACAGCGGTGGAGGGCCCAGTGGGGAAAATGCTGCAACAAGCTCAAATATGCCTGCTAAACAAGCCCATGTGCGCTTCATTCACCTGAGAAGGGCCGCCTCATAGAAGCACAATGACTTTTACAAATACCTCATGGCTTCAGCACTTCACAGTCCTCAGGACTTTCTCCCCTTGTTGTACAAATGTGGTGGTTCCCCCTCTAATCCACCTTCTATCATCCCATAAAGAAGACCTCTCCTATAGATCTTCAATAATCCTGCTCCCCTTGCTAGGAAATAGGGAATAGAAACAATTCTTTCATGTCTTTAGCTTGGTTGGTACCATCAGGTTCTGATTAGCACCAACCTCCACAGGCTTCCCCTTTCTAAGCCGCTCTGGTGTTTACATGCAAAACTGAGCACCAACCAAGCAGGTAAATTTTTATGAAAAGACCCAGAGAGATCAACAGACAAATGTTTGTATTTCACAGCCTGCAGGCTCTATAAACATCCCTTTAATTATGAGCAGTGGTGCTCAGCTACCTTGAAGTTTCGTCACTCCTCTCAGGCAATTCAACATTTCAGCCTTCAATTTTTCATTAACACACATTTGTTTTCAAATTGCATTTCTATGGAAAAATGATAGGGGCTTTAATTAAGCCAGTGAAAGGTCAAAAACCAATCTTTCCTATTACATGCACCGTTGGGAATTCATTTGTAAATAATACTCTTCATTTTTGTTTCTCTGTCTGTCTGCCAGTGCTGAGCCACATAACAGCCCACTAAGATAAACTATCTTAGTGTGCCAGGTTCTGAGCAGAACATCCCTAAACCTTTCCATTTGTTAACATCAGAAAGATCACAAATAGGAAGACAAAGGGGGGAGAGGGAGGGAGAAAGAGAGAGAGAGAGAGAGCTGTTGCTGCTGCGGCCATAGGAGTGGAGTATAAAGATAGTTAAAATATTAGAAATGCATTATTTTTTATAGAAAACTTCCTGTAATCAGCATGCTAAGAACCACAGAATGAAAGGAAATCCCAAATGGTAACCAGTTTGAAAGACTAGGAGTACTTGTGGCACCTTAGAGACTAACAAATTTATTTGAGCATAAGTTTTCGTGAGCTACGGCTCACTTCATCGGATGCATTCAGTTTGAAAGACTGTTTTCTATCTACCATACACAAAGAGTACAACCTTCCCTCTACACGTCTCTTAATAGAGATGTCATCTCACAGAAATCAGTAGCAATAATGAGGCAGACACACAGGAGGCCTTAAAAAGCAAATTTAAAGCTCATGAAAAGTGTTAGATTACAAAAACTAAAGACTAGTCAGAACCCTGATTCCTGGCGCCACTTAAATTTCCAGGTGCAGATGAAGATCTACCAATAATATCAGACTGTGACTCACTTGAACAAAGGATAGATAAAGTCCTCAACAAGAGGTGTACTACGTCAAACCATTCCTGTCACATCCTGAAACTTCCTTCTCCCAGACCCCAAGTACCAGTTCCATCTGATTAAACTTAGGCCGGCTCGCTCAGCTCAGCCCCAGTGGCAATTATGCATGGGGATACCATAGTATCTGGATATGATGGAAAGAAGTCATGGAGCTATGTGTCATCTATTGACAAACATCATCAATCCCCTGAGCCATTCATGCACTTGCAGACAAGCTGTTGAGAAGTCCCCTTTCATTGGCAGTTTCTTTTCTCTTACTGACAAGCAGGAGAAGAAAATAAATGTCACCTAAATTGGGAAAATCAATTAATTTTCAGATAGAGCCAAGCTGCTAGTCAACTCAGAAAGCTCAGATTTGAACAAAAAATGTAACATGAGTCACAGGAATGGATGAAACGCAAAATGTAACTGGAATGTTTCAGAATTTCCTGGTTCTAGAATTTAGAAATTGTTTTTCAGGTTTAAATTCTGGTATGGTATGTTCTTTAATTCAGTTTGCCTTCAATTTTTAAACTCCAATGGGAGTTCTGCACATATGTAGGAAGGCAGGGGAGGGTTAACAGTGAAGTAATTCTGGATACATAAAATTATATGGCATTAATAAAGCTTTTGTTGTCCATCGGACTGAGTGTAGGAAAGTACAGTATTTCAAAAGGCTTTTTCACTCATGCAATAAACTTAAAAAGAGATTTGCATGCTGTCTCCACTGCCCCCACATACAGTGACTTAACTGCTTCATTTTTATGAGATCTTATACCTTGTCACTTTCAGCAATGTGGGATTAGTTTCCACAGTAATGACTAAAGCAGCAAAATTACACAAATTCATGTTAATGGATTCCAAAATTCTAGTTACAGTTTGCTCAGGCTTGTCGGGTAGGGATCACTTAAGAAAGAAACAGCTTTATTCAGTTCTGTACTGAAAGAATTTAAAGGCTTCAGTGGTGACCGTGCTCTATAGTTAATCTTCTTTCCTGTTCCCCTCTCCCCTGAGGGCACCAACTCCTGAAAAGGCTCAGAAGTACAACCTTTCCTTTATCTCTCCCTAGTCAGTTACTCTTCCTTAGCTTTATATTCTTCCCTCAAAATCCCCTTCTTTAATTCTGGGGCTTTGCAGAGGTCTAAAGCCTACTGCCAAGTGAAAGTTGTGACACTGAATTAAACAGTGACTTCGCATTTTACAGTACATAGATGGTATTCATATAATAACTTGACACTGCATAACACGAGAGAGACAAGGTGCAAGTGGTAATATCTTTTATTGGACCAACACCAATTGGCATTGGTCCAATAAAAGATATTACCACATGCACCTTGTCACTGTCATATCCTGGGACCAACCCGGCTATAACACCACTGCAAACTGTATAACATGCCATTCATGACACCACATGGTGGACAAGGAATTCTTCAAAAAAATGACATGTGTTACTCCTTATTTACCATTGCCGGCTAGCCACAACTTTTGTGAAACAAGCCCTCCCATTTGGGTTCTCTGGTTAGCAGAAACTGTACACTACATACTGTACGTTGGAATCTGCATGAGGAGATCTATGCTGTCTGACTTCTACAACTTGGTGAGATATTGAATACTTGGTCATGATCCATTTTAATACAGCTCTGAGGATGTCTCCTGCAGGGAGCCCCATGGAGGAAGAAGAATGAATAGCTCTCTTCGTTCCTCTTCAAATACTAATCATAATTAATTAGTGCTCAGAATAGATAAGAATGGCTGTGCCTTTGAGGATTTTCTACAATAATACAAGTGCAAGCTTGACTAGCAAAGGCCGTCCTTTAACCTTTAGCAAAGTTGAGCATGGATTGCCAGTCAATATGAAAGACTGGAATTAGAAATATTACATTCTTCAGTATAACTGAGCTGTCTTGTCTGTGAAAGAGTTAATGGTGCTGCATCTTTGAGAGAGAGCTGGACCCCACTGGAATCATGTGACCCGAAACTGCTCTGTTAAAGCTAACCCCCTACATGCATCACCCAAGCAAGTATAGCGGAGTCTGATCCTGTACATACCTCGCATGGCACTGTAATCCTCAGCACAAGCTCCATAACTAAGGTTTATGGGGTTTCACAGCCCAAAAAATAGCAGCAGTGGGATTGGGAGTGTTTTCTTTGCTTCTGCTTCTTGACCCCTCCGAAGGCCCTTTAGGATTTAGGTGGCAATGGTCTTCACAGAGCCCCCAATTCCCCTCCCTGAAAGAACAGCTGGAGCTAATGGGCATCTGGCAGTCCTGAAAATCCAACAATGGTTTCAGACAGGGTTACCTGACTCAAGAGAACCGAACAGAATAAGCTCAGTCAGGCTACTTGGCCCTACCGTAAGAAAGAAAGATCTGAGCTATTTTCCTTGGAGGCTCAAGTTCAATTAATTCAAACCTCCTTGGTTTGCTTTCAACTCCCATTACCAAACTGCGAAGTTCATTTGGCAAAAGGAACTCTGCAGGGTTACACATCCCTACTTAGTATCAGTCCCAACTCTCTGTGTATGTATGTATTTGCTTTCTTGTAGGTCTAAAATTATGGGCCATCTTGTGACTGTATCTTACCATTGATACCATGCATGAAGAATGTGTTATGCCAGTTTCAAAAGATCTTCCGAGCCAACCAGTGGGGCAATCTGCAACTGCAAGATAGAGAAAATGTCATGTTTTCTACCAGATCTTGCTTTAAAACAATGTCAGTTTAGCGTCCCATGCTTTATTCAATGGGACTTCAACTGTAGATGCTTGGGCATAATGCAGATATACAAATGCTTATAGAAAGTCCGTTCTTGCTGCCAAAACACAAATTTTGGTCCATTGATTTCTGGTCCCATATCTCTCTTGATTACCAGGCATGATTTTAACACACTCCTTGAGTTTATCTCAGTAGGACTATTTGCTTAGACGAATTTAGTTTGTCTCCCTCTTGTACCGCAGTACTTACCAGGTCCATCACTGAAAGCTTTCTATTTCTGTACTGACACACACAGTGCCCATCTATGTACTCATGTGCTCACAGCAAACCTCAGTGTCTGTGGCTGAAATTAGCAGCATGGGTATGTCCGCTTGGAGATCCTATAGATTTGTGATTAATCATCCATGCACATGAGAGATACCAGGACGTCTATGGAAGTTTATCTGCGCCACAGAACTAAAGAGTTTTTTGGTTTTGGTGATGCTCTGCACTCATATGTAGTTTACAAACTCCACAGGCTCCCTTCCCTCAGTGCATGGTCTGTTCTTTTGTAGATCTCAGAACTTCCAAGATTCTACTCTCCTTATGGCTCACTGGTCCTGCGAAGCTGTGCAAGGTCCAAAGCCTGCATGGCTGTCTGTTTCTGGAGGAGTTTATAGACTCTGCTTACAACCTGGTAGAGTTTTCGGAGGTTCATACATAAATCAATTTAATAACTTCAAAGTTCACAATCTCGACTTGCCCCAAGTACCAAAGAGCACATACCACCATCAGGAAAAGAACCAAAACAATAAACCATATGAGGAATCTGTAGGTAAAATAAAGTGCCAGATTCTGCTCTTGATTACGCGGACAATCATGCCATATAGATATACTAAATTTGGTGTAGTTACTCCAGTTTTACACCATTGTTAATAAGAGGTGACATTGGCCCCCTGTCTTTCTGAGATGCATTTTTAAAAACAATTAGAGAAACTTAAAAAGTGAAATACTCCTAGTTTTTCAAATGCTTCTATTTTACAAATACTCAGTCCAGTATGGTTTGGTTTTGAAGAAATTAGAAACTAGGGCTCAAAAACTGAGTTTATATTTGGAGCTATTTACAACCTTAACTTTGGCATTGCTGCAGCAGCTCTACAATAAATCAAATATCAGACTTTATTCAAATTCAGAATGTACTGATCCCAATGCAACTTTAAATTGAACACACCTAGAAATCGCTAAGGGTATAGGACAAGTTTGATCTTATTGTTCTTCAGAAAATAATGCATAAAATATATAACCAGTTTTTATTCCTGAAGCAGTTTTTATCAATTATGCAGATTCTGGGCCAAGCTGTTAGTTACACCCATTCTGTCCCATTAATGGGTTTGAAAGGTGTAACTAAGAGCAATATTTGGCTCTCCATTACTAAATAAAACTTTGCTGCATTAAGAATAGCTGAATTTAAAATGCCTGAAGCATGACCCACTGTGTCTGTGGTACGGACAAAATTCTAGGAAGTCAAAAGGAAGAGATCCAAGAAAAACAGAGGAAATTATGGCTCACTAAAAAACACAATAACCTCTCAAAACATTGTGTATGTGGCTCAATGATTCCATACATATATTTAAAAACATTGCTAAAGTATATTTTCTTAAGTTTTTTTGAACAAATACTTTTAACAGCCACACCGACAAGAACAGAGATTAAAAAATCAGATACAAACCTAGAGGAAAATGTTTAACAATGAAGAATTCAACAGGCTATTTTATCATTTGCAGTTGTTGTTAATGTAATGAAATTTGAATATGCTATAATTTTAGATTTGTGAAATTACCAAAAACTGATCTGCAGTTGTGGAAAAGTGATAGCTAGGGCCCCTGGAAGTACCACCATAGAAAGTCTGGGTGGGATTTTCAAAAACACTAAGTGAGATTTTCAGAAACACTTAGCATTGGCTTAACTCTGATCCCACAAGGATTACAGTAGACTTCAAGAGAAGCAGAGTTGGTCAATGATGAATGATTTTGAAAACTCCCATAATCTATTCATTAGCACTAGGTTTTGGGGCGTTCTGCTGTATTTAAGCTTGCATCAAAACAAACAAACAAACAAACAAACAAAAACATAGCAGCAAAAACTTAACCTCAAGGTTGCAAAGAAAATAGTTCATTTGTGATTCAAGTTTAGTCTTATTGAAAATAGTAGCTGACCTGTCCCGCCCACCACCTGGCAAGGGTGGAGATCTACACTGAGGGGCTCCTTTGCACAAAAATATTTTAAAATGTTATGAAAGCTAATGTTAAAAAAATTATATAATACATAGATTGAGAAAAGAGTGTCTGTACATCTGGGTATAGTGCTTAGATTATCCACAAATGCAAAGTTTGTTTTTAAAAGTCAGATGATACATAGACGTTTCAGAGTAGCAGCATTGTTCGTCTGTATCCGCAAAAAGGAAAGGAGTACTTGTGGCACCTTAGAGACTAACACATTTATTTGAGCATAAGCTTTCGTGGGCTACAGCCCACTTCATCAGATGCATAGTCTTCAACAAAAAAACTTCAAAAACGGATTCCAACGAGAGACCGCTGAATTGGAATGAATTTGCAAACTGGACACCATTAAATTAGGCTTGAATAAAGACTGGGAGTGGATGGGTCATTACACAAAGCAAAACTATTTCACCATGTTTATTTTCCCCCGCTACTGTGCCTCACATGTTCTTGTCAACTGCTGGAAATGGCCCACCTTGATTATCACTACAAAAGGTTTTTTTCTCTCCTGCTGGTAATAGCTCACCTTACCTGATTGCTCTTGTTACAGTGTGTATGGTAACACCCCTTGTTTCATATCTCTGTGTATATAAAATCTCCCCACTGTATTTTCCACTGCATGGGTCCGATGAAGTGATCTGTAGCTCACAAAAGCTTATGCTCAAATAAATTTGTTAGTCTCTAAGGTGCCCCACGTACTCCATATGATACATAGAGTACATAATCAGCAATAATCCAAATTTAGGTAAATAGATTTAACAATATAGTTAAATATTAGAATCCGAATACTTGGGTACATCCCTCATGAAAAGTTGTACAGAGATTTGGTTGTGAAAAGCAAAATATATCGAGTGAAGATTGTCCCTCCGTAACTGAGAATTAGGTAGGTTGTCTATTTAGAAAATACAATCTATGAGGGAAGTATTTCAGTTACTTTCCTGACTGCGGAAAGTACTGGCACTCCAGCTCATCCCTCCTGGTATTGCTGTTGTCCAGTGATGTGTTCTGTGTAGATGTCCCTCAACCATCTGATGGTGTCCGACACCATGAGTTGCCACATCAGCCGAGCGTACCTTTGACCAATTCTGCATTCTCTCAGCACTCACTCATTACTGGGGTCTTATGCGCCCAAGGCTCCAATGATCAGTGTGTGTGTCTGAACCGGCAGTCCTTAGCTCTCAAGGTTTCGGCCAGAGGGGCGTATTTCTCCACCTTTCAAGCTCGGGCATTGTGGAAGGGCAGAGTCCTGTTCTCGAGGGGCATTGTGTCATCCACCATGATGATCTTCTTTCGGTCCTAGTTGGTGATGACAATGTCTGATTGCAGTTGGCTGTCAGTTCCAGGGACGGCAGAGTTTACAGCAACCCACAGGTGGCAGGATGGCTCTGGCCAGGCGATCTTGGATGGCATTGTGTCAGGCTCTGGAATGGGGCTTGCAGCTGCACAGGATGTGGGGTAGCGTCTCGTTGGCGTAGCCACACTTTCTGCGTCACTTGTCCCGATTCCCGTAGTGGACGGCTCCATTCAGCAGGACGCAGTTGAGCCGGGCCTGGCGGATGAACCGCCAGTCGGCAAATCAGGTGAAGCTGGCTCCAGGGAGGAAGACGTTGCTGGCGTCCCGCTTGCACATCACCTCGAACACCTTGCCCTGGTTTGGCTTCCGTTTCAGGTTTTCCACATATTGGCAGCGGATGGCATCCTTCAGGGTCCTCTCCAGCATGATTCTAAGATCTCAGAGTGATGACTGTGTGCTCTGCATTCTTCACCTGTGGCACCAGAACTCCCAGCTCTCGGCGTTCCTCGCACCATATCCAGTGGCAGCCGATACACTTCTCCAGTCGTTGTGTAGCATTGCGGGCATGAGTCCAGAGCGAAGCAAAGTCTCCCCTGTCTCTTCCAAATTCACCTTCCAGCGAGCTGTTCAGGTAGGTGGTGACATCTTGGTTGGAAGGGGTCCTGGCGATTCGCTTCTTGACGGCATCCTGCCAAGCACACTCTGCAATGTTTCTCACTGTGGCATGTGAAAATCTTGCCCCATGATTTTAGCATAATTCCTGAAACACAGTTGGTCCCTATCTATACAGTAAAATGGAACTGTGTTTAGCTCATATCAGCTCCCACGCAGTGGCAGATTAGCCACTGGGCCAATGGCACCCATGCTCAGAAGCCCTGGTCAACTGTGGGGGGAGGGAGGAAATAAGCACCCCTGTGCCCTGACCCATTCCTCCCGCCTGCTTCATGCTCCTGCCAGGGGGGCGGAGCAGGGCAAGCCCCCACGCCCTGACCCCACTCCCTGGCAAGAGCACCAGGGATGAGGGGCTGCAGGTGGAAAGGCTGGAGAGGGGCCCCCACTTGCTCTGGCCCAGGGACCCACAAAAGTGTAATCCACCTCTGCTCCCACAACACACTTTCAATCAGTGAAGAAAGGACCTAGGGAGGGAACACTGTATTCCTGATTAGACTCTTCATTATAAGGCAGACTAATGGCCCGTTGCTGAAAAATAGATTGAGAATAAGAAAGGTCATGTGAGGTATAAGACTTATGTGAAGACTGATGGGGAGCCTAATGAAAAATCGAAAGGGGGTCAGGGAAGCTTATTCAATTGAACATTAAAAAAGGAAAAAATATGTTTAAGAAAGGCTTTATGCCAAGCAGCGGGAAAATTGTGGTGAAAAGTCCCAATCTATTACACAGGGAAAGAAATCTAAGTCAATTATTTTAAATATCTTTACAACAGATTGAGGGGGAAAGGCAAACAGAACATGTGAATTTTAAATGTAGACTGAATGTTTCATGTGAGAACAGCTTGAGAGGCCAATATGTCAGTTTTCCAGGGAAGTAATCAGTGCTCTGTTACGTGCCCGCCTGTACCACATCAAGACGGCAAGGATTCTCCATGCAGTCCCCTTGGGTCCTGACACTGTCCCCTCCACTCCATCTCTCACCCAGAGCAGAATTCTGAAGATCTGGCCCAGGCAGTGGGCTCCCTGCCCCATTAGGAAGAATACCTTGGGATTCTTCTGGCAGCCCCTTTGAAACGTATGACAGTATTATTGAGGCAGTGGGAATAAGGCTCCAGTTAAAGGTCTCTCAGCATGTTCATTAACAGTCCTGATTTTCAGTGGTTTATAACACAGCCGTTTCAAATCTTATGGGGTGGAAACTTGTTTAACAAGTTATCAGCCTAGATAGGGATTTGGGTGATATTATAAAATGTAAAGAATGTTGGCAGCCCTTTTTTTAACATTGTGAATCATTACAAATACTGTGAATGACAAAGAGAAACAGTTTCAGATGTTTTAGAAGAAAATTCAGAAGCAGACAAAATAAGTAGATTTAATCATGATCCATTGGCATTTTCATAGTTTTTTGTTGTTGTTTTTTATTATTCATAATCTCAGTAGGCAACATGGTCCATTTTTAGTGGTGCATTTCTAATTCTTGTTTCTTGGGGGTTGATATTCATGCCATGTGGAAGCATTTTAGGTTGAAACTAGATTTGAAATAGGCAGAAACTAGAACTGATTATTTCTGCAAATATTGTGGCCTATTCTAAATCAAATTTGATTTTATTTAGTTTTCCAATTTTTTGATCCACTGTCCACATATATTCTTGTAAGTGATTATTTATTTATGTTCCTGCAAGTGTCCATTGGAAGAAAGAGACTGATGAATAAATATATAAATATGTATTTGCACAAAGATTTGTGCCAGAACGGCTCTCATGGCCATCTTGATTAGAGCTGAATAATCAGTTTTTTTCATTCGGTAGCTGAACTGAAAAATTTTAAAAAAATGTTTGCGATTGAACAAATTTAATTTTCAAGGGTGTTTTTTGTTTGTTTGTTTGTTTTTACCTTTTTCATTTTTTAATAAAATTGAAGTAGGATTCACATAAAAAGTCATTTTGAACTGGAAAGTGAAAACATTTCATTTTGACTTTTTTGGAATTTTGTTTTGTTTTCTGACTGAAACAATTCTGTGAATTCCCTGCAAATCTGTGAAATGTTTGTTAACCCAAATCTGCATTTTTTTGGTGGAAAAAGAGTTTGTCTAAAAAATTTCAAAAGAAACAATATCACATGACTTTAGATAACTAATCATGTGGTTCAAATATCAAATCATAGATACTTGAAGGAATACTTGTGGCAGACAATTTGCAAACCAGCCATAGACAGAAGTTTGTTTGCACAAAATATTTAATTAACTTCAAATAGCAAGTAATTTTATAAAAATCACAGTCTGTTCAAAAAGAAAAGGAGTACTTGTGGCACCTTAGAGACTAACCAATTTATTTGAGCATGAGCTTTCGTGAGCTACAGCTCACTTCATCGGATGCATACCGTGGAAACTGCAGCAGACTTTATATATACACAGAGAATATGAAACAATACCTCCTCCCACCCCACTGTCCTGCTGGTAATAGCTTATCTAAAGTGATCATCAGGTTGGGCCATTTCCAGCACAAATCCAGGTTTTCTCACCCTCCACCCCCCCCACACAAATTCACTCTCCTGCTGGTGATAGCCCATCCAAAGTGACAACTCTTTACACAATGTGCATGATAATCAAGTTGGGCTATTTCCTGCACAAATCCAGGTTTTCTCACATCCCCCCACCCCCATACACACACAAACTCACTCTCCTGCTGGTAATAGCTCATCCAAACTGACCACTCTCCAAGTTTAAATCCAAGTTAAACCAGAACATCTGGGGCTGTAGCTCACGAAAGCTCATGCTCAAATAAATTGGTTAGTCTCTAAGGTGCCACAAGTACTCCTTTTCTTTTTGCGAATACAGACTAACACGGCTGTTACTCTGAAGTCTGTTCAAAGGCAATTTCTGATAAGCAAAAAAGGGTTACATTCATCAATTAAAATGTTCACTTTGAATTAATTGCCAGCTGTAGCTGAAACAGTGCAAAAGTTGATAGTCTTCTAGTATTTTTATACAAAAATTTTAATCTATAAGCCTACTACTGATGAGTCAATAATTATGCATGAGGCTGTATAATTTTGTACTGACACATATGGGTGTATGCAGCATTGTTGTAGCTGTGTGGGTCAGAAGATATTATAGAGACAAGGTGGGTGAGGTAATATCTTTTGCTGGACCAACTTCTGTTGGTGAAAGAGACAATATAGGTGTGGTAAGAATGCTACTTTTGTTGTTCTAACCTTCTGTTCTTGCTGACAGCTTTTTGGTGAAGTCTCTAATCCTTCCATTTAAAAACAGAGGAAATTAACTGATACAGGAAATTGCAGTATGTTCAAAGAATGCTAGCATTCAAGCCTAAGCTCATCAAAGTAAGGAAGTTCACAGTTGGGAACAGAGTGGTTCCCTGTCAGACATGCCTTGGACCAAGGGATGAATTTAGTCTGTTCTAAACTCACCCTGCTGCATTTACATGTTGAATGATTCAGTTTAGAGATTGAAGGAGAGGAATTATATAGATAATCAAATTTTTCCTCAGCCCTGTTGTTCCTAACTGACAGCTCCTTAGGCTGGGGCCCGCATGGCAAGGGAGATCCTATTTCCCCTGACATCACCACCTGTACACTGCAAGGACCGTGTCTTCTTCTAAGGTAGGATTTTCAAAAATATGTAGCACTGGCCTAGCTCTGCTCCCCCTGAAGTCACTGAATGGGAGTTTTACCACTGACTTCCAGAGGGCCAGAACTAGGCCAGTGCTAAGCGCTTCTGAAATCCCATCCCTATGCTTTGCCCAGGAGGCTGTGCAGGAGAGCAATGGAGAGTGCATTCTGGAAGGGCTCATTCTGTGGACATGGGCCCTGCAGTGGTGTGGTATCTGTGTACAAGACATGTAGGTGCACAAAGAGCACTGGATGGGCACCTTTTTAAACAGTGAAACATGTACATACAAAGCTACTGCATGTCCATTCGTAGCCTTTACTTCCAAAAAGCCAATTCATTCAGAACTGGACTCTTCAATGGGCCTTTTTGCCAAGGCTCATGCAGCCTCCCCCCGTTCTCTACTTCCCTCTCTCTCCCAGGTACTTTATTCCAACCTCTCTACTGCTGGTGTTGGATGGGGAGGATGAGCCCATGTCTCCTGTAACCACTTGGCATGGATAGGCTGCAGCCACTATCCCATGGCTGTTTTGGTGCCAAGGGCCTGATCCAAAGCCCATCACCATCAACATTGGTCTTTCAGTTAACGTCAATGGGCTTTGGATCAGACCCTAAGTGCAGAAGGCAACGTGTTTTCAATGTTCCTGCCCACTCTACAACATGAGAAGCCCTTTGAGAATTCTGGACATGGGATCATCATGTTTTTCTCTGTTAAAATAATGAGAGTCAGCTCAGATATGGGCTGAGCCTATAGTCAGGGGCAGAGGAAAGTGACAAGAGCAGGAATTACTGCTGTCATCATAACCCAGGCGAAAGGTTGGCAATGTAAACACCACCGTAAACCATTCACCAGTGGTGAATCCTTCTTAAAGCACAGCACCCATACACAGTATGCATTTCCCTGCACCAGCAGGTTGAACTGCATTCCAAGTATTTACTGGGCACAAAAAATCTCGACATCTTGCAGATTGTCCTTCATAGCTGCCATTGCAAGGTTGCCAGGGCTGTTACTTGTGTAAGCCACATTAAATAAAGGATCTACTTTGATTCTACTAATTGTTTGTTAAGATGCAACAAGAGGGACTACTGTGAAGGTCACAGTGTTCCCTCATGTCAGTAAAGCACGCAACAGAATAGCGACGGTAGCCAAATCCCACAACAAGCAGTCTGCTCACCATGTTCTGAGGCATTGCCAGTTTGGGGTGGCTTTGTTTCCTGTCCCCAAAACCCAACCATCACATTATTCAAATGTATTGTAGTTTGAATAATTACAGTAGCCCAGGATAATGAGCGCCGAATAAAAACGTAAATTAGAGGGTTAACTACATTTAATTGTGACTATGGATAAATTTCTACAGAATGAACTAAAATGGTTTACCGTCAGAGCTTAATACAGCAAGTATGTATATGCTAGACAGTTAGCCTAGGCTCTTACCTAGGTTTTAGCCTTAACCCCTTCCTGTCCACACTGAATCTCAGACCGAAGTTTGGATGTACTTTAAGCCCAGACTGGCTTACCCAGATAGGAAGGTGAATTATAACTTAATAAATTATAAATTATAATTTAAATTCATATAATATAATATATTATAATATATAATAATATAATATAATATAAATTATAAACTTAATAAACTATAAATTATAATTTAATTTAGGCTGGAACCCGCCCACTTTTCAGTGAGATGCAGGCTAAATCATTTGAGTGCTGACAGCCTCCAATGCCCTTCCCACAATTCCCCCTGAAGGACAAATAAATTCTCCTTCAGTTGACACACCTGCCTGGGACATAATCCTGGAGTGTCTCAGCACAAAGAACCATGGGATATGCCCCCAGACACACATGGGTGAGTGCAGGAACAGTGAGGACAAAGTAACACGAGTAGGAGTTTGCAGTGGGGATACTCATACCCAGGCTAGACTATCCCAGTGCCAACACCTGGTTTTTCTGTGCAGTGTAGATATAGCCAGAATGTGAGGCTGAATCTCAATTACTGTTTTGGTTTACTTAGTATTATAAACTGAGAAGGAGAAAAGTGGGGATACCAAAAGGAAATGGAGCCGTCAAATCTAATATTTTCCTCTCAGACCACAAACAGCAAGGCTCCTGTGCATCTCAGTTCTGTTCCCTAGCTGTGTGAAGAGGATCTATTTTTAAGTCTGTAGAAAAGGATAGTCCAGTGGTTAGAGTCCCAAGTTCAATCTCCTTCTTGGCCACAGATTCCGTGTGACTTTGAGTAAGTCACTTCAGTTCTTGGCGCCTCTGTTCCCCATCTGAAAAATGGGGCTAATAGCACTGTTCTACCTCACAGGGCTGTTATGAGGATAACTGTTACAGACTGTGAAATGCTCAGATATCCTGGTACTTTGGGGAGGGGGGAGGGGCATATTTAACACCCATGTGTGTGGTTTTTTTGGTGGTTGCACTCATGATGTGCTCTGCACTTTCCAGACACACAAGAATGGATGGAATTTGCTGAAAGGAACAAACATTTTTGTTTTGAAACAATGCCATCAGTCATTCTGTGTCTGTAGTAGGAATGGGATGCACTATCATTTGGTTTTACTGGTGTTCTTAGCAACAGGGGAAATACATTCAGAATGCTCCATTGCTAAATATCAAAGTCACAGTTCCTTTCTAATCAAAATTATTGTTTCAACTGTATCTTACACTGGAGTTAGCAAGACATTTGAAAATTGCCACATTTAATTGCAGCTTATTTATGGACAATCTTTGGAAAGCATTCACACTAAAAAAAAAATTCAAATGTTTAAAGTTTAAATGCACATAGAACCATAGAGTCAGTGACTGGAGTCAACCTAGAAAAATAACATTTCCACTACGAGAAGATTAAACTCATTTGGGAATCTGGTGTGTTGACCAGACAGTACAGAGCATTGGAACATTAGAGTTTGATGTGTTTTTGTATAGCCATGAACATTCTAACAACTTATACAATAAAAATTAATTGGTGTTCTCTTTGTGGGTAAATTTATTACTGAAATATTGGAAACTCCTTCATCTTTCACTTTAATAGAAGAAGCAACACACAGTGAATTAAGGAGATTTGCCTGGACATAGACTTTGCTATGACTTAGACAAAGGAACACACTGTGTGTGAACTTTATTCAGAGTTTCTGTTGCACTAGTGAAAAAAATATGAGAGCCTTCTAGTGGCCAGAATAACACACATAAACTCCCACAGACAATTCTCTCTGCTTCACAGATTGAAGTAGAAGAGATCAAAGGTAGTGCTACTAACTCGCTTGATTTTATCATGAATCTTGCAATATTTGATGTCATTTCCTAAATACCCAGCCCCTGAAATTCTGTGACAAGGTGAGAATTTTAGCTTTTTAAAAAAAGTTTTTATCTGTGCTGGATGTGGAGAAGATTTGAAAACATGAGCCCTAAAGGCTCAAAAACCAGAAAGCAAATAAAGTGAATCCAACATTTGTTGTTTTAGCAATCTCATGACTGCATAAAGTAAGCTGATTTCTGATTTTTGAACACTTGGGTTTGGAACAAGAACTAGGATCTGTGAAAAGCATCACACTATTTGCGGAAGGGGAGAGATACCAAATGCCTGGTTCAGTCAAATCCGTTTGCTGACAATGGGTGTCACCATGAGTGCAGCTGAACTGGTCCTGACTACAGTGCAAGTGAAGACAAAAGATTGTTTCTGTTCCTTTTTGTTCCTGAATCTGTGGCAGCTCAGTGGAAATTGTAGGTCTGCGAGTTCAGATGCACATGGCTGGGTGGCGAGGAGGGCTGGTCTTTCCGTACAGTGGCACAGCAGAACAGAATTTTCATGGGAAAATCCTGCAAGAGTCTCGCAGCATTAACAGCATGGGGATAGGTCGCGGCTATAGGGATAAATGGAGCTCGTGCAGACTTCTGCTCCAATCCAGCAATGAGATACAGGCAGGTAATACTTTGCACCCACACGGAGCCCCAGTGAATCTCATTGCAGGATTGGGATCCCATAAGTATATTAATCAGACATCAACATCATATCTACGTATTGGTTCATATAGCCATCAGAACAATAAGGTGACATATAGGGTATGTCTACACTAGAGCTAGAGGTGTAATTTCCAGCTCCGGTGGACATACCTGTGCTAGCTTTGAGCGAACTAGTGTGCTAAAAATAGCAGTGTAGCTGCAGCTG
This sequence comes from Lepidochelys olivacea, assembly GCF_965140295.1. Classification (NCBI taxonomy): domain Eukaryota; kingdom Metazoa; phylum Chordata; order Testudines; family Cheloniidae; genus Lepidochelys; species Lepidochelys olivacea. Next base: position 121,545,593 of record NC_140413.1, read on the forward strand.
TGTGGGCAGCAGGATGGGTTAGCCTCCCTGAGTACAATCCCATCTGCGCCCCTACATATGTACGCAGGGTGGCTAGCCCACCTTGCCACCCGTGCAGCTGCAGCTATGCTGCTATTTATAGCACACTAGCTCAATCAGACCTAGTGCAGATATTTCTCTTCGAGCTGGGAAGATGCACCTCCAGCGTAGATATCCCCGTACACACATGGTATGACTTAGCCAATTCGAAAGCCGTTCCAGGAGAGGCAGTTCACTGCTGAGAATGAAACATCAGCACTTGGAAAACAGATTAACATTTTTCAGTCTGTCCACAAGCCTCTGAAACAAAAACTCCCCAGTCACAAGCCTGAGGAATGATATCGTCTAAAAGATACAAAATAATTGAGAGCATGAAGACTGGTGCCAAAGGTTTAGCTGCACAGAGCAGTTTCCCAGACAGTTGGAATAGTGTGTGCGGGCACGTTATAGGCTTTCATCCTCTCTGCAGCCCAGCACCTGCTTCCTTCTCACTGTCTGTAGGGAGCAGAGGAAAGGAGTGAGCTGCACTAAGGGTACATTCCGTACCCTGAAAGGGATGTACAGCAACTGTACATTTCATAGGGGACGTGTTCATAAACGCAGCACGTCCCATGTGCTCTCCCATCTGGCACTAACGTCTTTCATTAGTTTGGGCTATACTGCCAAAAGGGGATTGTTTAATTATTCTCCCCCACAAAATGGCTGTGAAGCTGCCTATTGCAGTTGCTGAAACCAAGCCATCCCAAGAAACTGAGTGACTTAAATATTAAAGACACTTATTTACTTAGGCATCAGCCCCACTATGCTCTCTTCAGGCATATTTTCACAGTTATGAAGTCAGCAAGGATTTATGTACATACTAGGAAGAAAGTAACATGATTACTCAGATCATTTTTGTTCTGTCTGTCTGAACCCTGTCAAATCTTTATTATATCTCAGACCCCCCCCGTTTTTCCAGTTGATACATCCAGAATGCCAAGTACAATCCAAAACAAAACCACAGGGACAGGTTCAAACCAAGGGACTGGAATGCAAATTTTCCTAAAATAGGAAGGCATTTCAATTCAAAGTTCTGATTTTTGCACATTTGGTGCAACCTACATGGAACTTGGAGGTAGGAGCACAGATTGCAGGAGGGAAGAGCTTGGAGGAGTCACCAGGAAGTCAGTCTGCATGCATATAGCTAGGAGGGTGTGGCCTTTCTATGCCACAGCAATGTAGCATTATAATAGCAGCATCTCTAAATAGTTCTCTTAATAAAGAGACAGTTTAGTTTTACAAGCTTGGTGTCCTTTCATGTTCTTACCCAGAAAATGTTACATGAAATATTTAATATTAATATTTATTATAGCTGGAGCTTGCAATGCCTGCAATATGGCCTGATACAAAGCTCATTTGAATCAAATTTAAGACACATTGGATTAGTTAAGATTCTCTAAGCTTTTTCCATTCTAATGAGCCTTTTTCAGTTGCTTATAATTTTTTCTTTCATCTTACAGGATGAGAATTTGTAGGTCTGCTCTCTGACAAAGAGTGAATTTTTGGGACATGTCTGAGCAAAACCAGGCCAACAATTTTTGAGGACCAGGGCAGTGGAAAAAGGGCATTTTCACTGCTATAAAAGCACTTAGGGACCGTTTTTGAGCAGGTCTAGCATCTGAGTGGGCAGAAGTAGATTCTTGAAATTTGTCAAGAAGATAGGCCTTAAGTCAGACATGTGCCTTTTGGAGCTCGAGTGAAAATCCATTTTTATTTGGCCAAATTATAATGCATATATGCCCTTTTTTTTAAATAGCTTTGAGGCTGGTTTTATTTTACATTTTAATTTCCCAAAATTCCAGTAGCATGGTGCATACAGGTGTAAGAACTACATTGCTCAAAGCATCTTTTGGAAATCTTGTTTCTATTCCATTCCATTCCTGGAGTCAGCGTGTTTAAAATTGTGAATGTTAGATTTTGAGTTTGTACTGTGACCAAGCGAGTTGCATGCAGTTTAATTACAAACAGTTCATGCAGTTTAGTTTCTACTCTTAGTTGATCCTAGATAGAAACATTAGCAAGAGTTCATGAACTTCATGTGGGGCATGTTTCTACACTTATCTATGACAAGGAATAGAACTGTATTGTCTGATTTTTGTCTGAAGAGCTTCTGCACATAACTGAACTGTGCCTTATGCTAAAAGATTACGGAGAGTGTTCAAAATCATCTGGGTCACTGGCCCAGAAGTTTTGTCCAGAAAGAACAGCATTCCCAAGGAGTTCAAATAAAAACTGTTTTCACTTGAACAAGAAGAAACTGGTGCAACAGTTGAAAAAATGGAGAGTTGGATGAAATCAAACTTTGGAAAGAGAAAAGAGAGCGAGAACACAGAGCATCTCTTGTCTCCTGTTCTTTCATGATCATGCTGATTTGACTATGCTAGAAGTTACAGTGGTGGAATAATCATTGGCCTGATCTGATACCAACTGAAATCAATGGAAAGATCTTGTTGATTTCAGTGATTTTGAATCAGGCCTCATGCAAAATATAAGAATTCATTCATATTTCTCTCCTTAGCTGAGCACTGGTTACAGGTATAATCTGATTTATTATTGGTAAAGTCCGATTCATTCCCCCATGCTTACATTTTTTAATCCTCTTAGAAAATTCCAAATGGACTTGTTTGTTTTAGGTTTATTAAAAATTTGTCGAAAAATAAGGCCCAAATATTTCTAGCCATGTGTATCCTGAATATCCCTATGTATCCCTATGGAACTTTTGCCTTCAGAGCTTTTACAACCCAAATCCCTAGATCTTTCCGGGGAAAATAAGTCAGTTGAGGTTTCCTTACTTTTGGTGAATGAATAGTAGGTCAGATGGTCCCCCCCACATTAAAAATAAGAGGCTCACTGGGAGGAAATCCCAATGAGTCCCTCTTCACAGAACACCCTCCAGCAACACCACCACCGCCACATGTCTGTCACAACCCAGAGGAGCAGGTTTGACCCTCTACACAAGGGTATGGGGCCCATTTCCATACTTGGTGGCTCCCCTATGGGCTACAGGAAGCATCTGTACACATGCCTTGTGCCTCCATATTGGCTATGGCCTCAGGTAAGGCTTCTCCCGTTATGAGAGCTCCATTTCAAAAGCAGACTGTGTAAGTATGGGGGTGTGTAGCTAGTAAGGACATACAAAGAGCACTGTCTACTGGCGAATAAGAGTCGGGTACATTCAATAAAGTTATTACCCTGCAAATGGCTCCTTAGCTGAACAGTTCTTACCATCCCTCAGCTCCCTAGTGGTGCAGTTCCACTATGCCTCCCCAAGTTCTCTGTTCTGCCTGGGTTATAACAGTAACAGATCAAAGAGATACTTATGTACTGTACAAATGTTGGGTCATTTTCAAGTTTTAATAAGGTGCTTTATGACTGCTACACACTGAAGGACCAAACCTGTTAGTCAAGAGGGCAGGAACTGTGGTGTGCAGGACCAAAATGGAGACTCGCACTGAACGGCATGGCACACCCAAAGAGAAAGGGTATTCCAGGCACAGGGCTGGTGTGGGGAAAGGTGCAAAGTCACTTATGGGACAAGAAGACTGAGCTACAGTACAGTACACCATTTTGGCAGAGTATAGGGTTCAAGATGAGGAGGCAAAAAATCTTGTTTGGAGGCCACTGGACTAGGACTCAGGAAACTTGGGTTCTATTCCTGGCTCTGCCAGACTTGCTGTGGGACTTCAGTCAACTCACTTTGGGTATGTCTATACTGCAATGTAAGGCCAGGGCCTCTCCCCCGCATCTCACCACCTGGAAAACTGGCTGGAAGAAAAAGGCTCTGAACTGGGGAGTTTGGTCCCAGGCTAGAAAGGGGTCCAGTCTGTGTACTGAAGAACCGTAAGCTGTTTGTACCATCTGTTGGAGGTGAGAAAAGCTGTTCAATTTGACTCTTGCTTAGTATAAAAGTTTAGGATTTAGAATGCATGTTTACTTTTTATTTTCTTAAGGTAACTATCTCTGACCTTTACGCCCACCACTTATAATCACTTAAAAATCTATCTTTCCATAGTTAATAAACTTATTTTAATATTTTAATCCTAATGGTGTGCTTTGGTTGAAGTGCTTGGGAAATCTCAGCTCAGCTTACAAAGGCTGGTGCATGTCCACTTTCCTATGAAGCAGGGGCAAACTAAGTAATGAGCTTACACTGGCCAGGCTTCTGACCAGTGCAAGATGGTACAGTTCTGGGGTGCAAGACGGGGGAAATAGGCTGGAGTCTCTCTATTGACAGTTCATGAGTGGCTAGAGACCATTCATATAACACAGTGGGGTGTGTCCCTGCCTGTGGATGTGCAGTGCAGTGTCTGTCAGAGGTCTGTAGCTTGACATCAGCCTCACAGTCTGAGAGGTAGCCCAGGTGATGGGACAGAGGCTCAGCGATCCCACTGTCCAGGTTGTACCCCAGGGACCTTGTCATAGTGATATACCCCTATGCTTTCCATGCCTCAGTTCCAAAAGGGATTCACAAGAGTTCCTAACAGCTTTATCAGCATTTGACTCTTAGGCTGAACCTACAAAAATCTTGTGATATGAGTCCTGTGAGGCTCTGAGTGTCCTCACCACCTATGGACTTCAATGGGAAATGAAAGACACTCAACATTTTAAGGAATTGAGCCCTTCTAAGCTGCAGCATACAGAAATAGGGTAGTATCACTTTAAATAGTTTGTGAGCCCACTAGTGGCGCTCACTGCATTCCATGATTTAGAAGCCTCCCAGAGAAATTGTGTGTATATGTACATAGGAGAAAACACAATAATTTGGACATCATTGTACTTATGTGGTTTCTACATATTACTCTGTTGTGTCAAGTGCAAATGATATCACACAGAAAACTTCAGTGTTATTTCATTTAGCAGACAAGAACTTCTAACCCAATGTGTATGAAGAAAAATATTAGCTTAGGACTCCATCATGGATGGGCAGCAACTTTCAGCCTAGCTTGTAATTCCTTGACATTTGATAATGTGAGTTAGGCAGTACCCTTTTAGATGACTTCACTCAGCTAAAATGAAAATATTTATGGAAGGATGGTTGTTGGTTTTGGTAACATAGTCCGTCTCTTGATAAAAGGAAGCTCCACTTAATGCTCCTGCCTCATTACATTCAAATAATCATGCCCCTAGATAGCCAGCAAAGTGCAAAATGGGTTCAGTATAGTAATCAGCATACAAGTCAGATACTGTGCTACAGTCTATCACTCACTTCATAGTACTGTTGACCTAAAAAGCAGATGGGAAGCCATCTCATTGAAGCAGGTATGTGCATAAAAGAGGTGTGCTGAATGAGAGATTGGAGCTTCTCCCTCGTATAAACTATGATGTTTCACAGATTGTTTGCAGTTTCTTTCATTTTCACATCTTTATGACAAACAACACATGATGAGACTTAAAGACATTCAAAATTAGTCCCACTGGGCAAGACAGATATTTAAGTGCATCATTTGCCAATGATTTGGTGAAGGAACCTTTTTTAGAGCATTGAAGGGCTAAAATCCATATGCTATTTATGTTACAACCTGAACTATAGACTGTGTCAGCTCTTTTTACAGGCCCAAAATCCAGAGTTTGGTCAAGAAGACGGAGGCCTAGCAAATAGTGAACAATATTAGCTAAGAAGCAGAACAAACAAAGGACAACCTTGCTTTTTGCTAAGATAAGCTTGGTCAACAAGAAGCCAAGTGGAAATTATAATTGCAGGCTTTATCTCAAAGTTGCAAACAGACCAAAGGAATGAAAGGGGCCCTGTTTCTTCTGTAGAAGAGGTGCCTTCTTACACACCAGCCTTGAGTTTATGGAAGAGGTCCAAATATATCAGTATGAGATATGATATCCTCCCTCTCACAGATGTGCACCTCTCCTCCAAGCCATTGCCAGTGCCTGCCTTAGAAACACAAATGAACAATTAAAAGACAATCTTTATTGCTATATACTTTTCATTTGTTCTTTTGCTTTAACTCCTAGGTGTGTACCTGTCGGACAATCAGGGAAGCTACTTCATTCCTATGGATCCCAAATCAGAATTCAACATATATATTTTATACTAACACACTCTATATATTGTTTAATGGAAAACACCTGTGTACTAATTAAGTGTCATGTGTTAACCTGAAACCATGGGCGGAGACATTATGTAACCTTTTGACCATTGGCTACTGTGCTTATCTTGTCTTGCTGCTAGACCTACCCAGGGGTGTGGGACTGCCTACCCCGTCATTTCCCTGCGCCCATGGAAAATCCATATAATCCATTGTAATCAATTGTTTGGCAGTGTCTCTGAGCCTAATAAGCGAGGTGACACTCCATCATTGCTGTACGTAATAAACCCACATGCTTGATTCTACACGGTGTCCATATTTGTTCCTTCAGATGGGGGCTCGTCCGGGATACACGCTTGTGAGCTGATTGAGGAACTGAGACTGAAATCCAAAAGGAGGTGAGTATGTTTAATTTAACAACTCATTACGCCAGGGATAGAAGTCTCTCATCCACATTCAGACACATCTTGTTCCCACTTTTTAAATTTAAGTGCAAAGAAACCTAGACATGTGTAGTATAAGCAGAGGGGTTAGTAAGGGTACCAGTTGGGAGGGGAGACATGTGCAAGAGGGTTATGTACTGTTTAAACTAAGGGGTGTGTTATGGAGGATTTGAATAAACCACCAGCAAGCGATTGGCCATGAGTTAAGCCCAGGACTGGCTGGGTATGCGAGTGGTAGGCAGTGCAAACTGGTGGTCCCATTTCCTCATTGCACGTAACATTGCAAGCCCTAGGGGAGCACCCCACCCCCCAGGCATGTGACGTACATGCCTTCAAATAGCACAAGTCTCCAATAAGGCTGGCAATTGTGTGTAACTTAACCGCGGTATTCAAAGCGGGGGAGATGTACATCCCCATCAAAGCTGGCAGTGTGGAGATTTAGACCACAGTATTCAAAAGGGGGGAAACATAAATCCCCATTAAGGCTGACATTTGTGGAGATTGAGACCACAGAAATAAGGGGGAAGATGTACATTCCCAACAAGGTCAGCAGCCAGGGTGAGTAAAATCCCATGGCATCAAAAGGAGAGGCAATAATCAGCCCTTGAGAATATTTGGAGTATAAACATGTCAAAACCCGACAAACAGCATACGGATTTTAGCCCTTCAAGCATGAAGTATGCAGAACAGCATATCAGCTTCCCACATCCTGTCCCCAAACATACTAATGTAGGTCATCCCCCCCAGATGTGGCTCAAGCCTCCTCCTTGGTACTTGCTACTTGAAGTGGCTTCTCCCTTCTCCTCACAAGGATTGGGTCCTGGGTTTCTTTCCTGTGATGCCTGGTGTTTCCACCCTAGACACAGGGGGCGCAGTCCCTTTGAAAAATGACTAATACCACTGCTGACAAGGAGTATGAAACCTAATACACAAGAAATAATAAAATGCATCAACACAAAGAAGTGACAACCAAATTATAACTATATAACAAAGGGGGACTTTACTGGGAGCAGGAAAATAGGATTTGGGGAAGGAAAGGGTTAGGGTTAACTAATAACTAATAAGTATTAATGCATCAACACATTTTCCACGTCCCAACACTTACAATTTATACCAACTGCCAGCTCCCTCCCGTGTACCTTCCCAGGCAGGTGGTACACTACACATGAATCCAGAGACAGGTGCTGTGAATGTTGGCCAGCTTAAACAAAATGGAGTCCTCTTAAAGTGTCTTCACAGATCCCGTCCTGTGGGGGGTCTTGTTTGTCTCTCAGTAGCCAGCCCCAGATTGGGTCTCTGTCTCCCTGGGCACTGGCCTCTACAAGGCTGGAGCTTCCTCTGACCCATGCACTGGATTCCCCCAGCAGTTCAAAGCCTCCCTTGGCAGGGGGAGAGTTAATCAGAGAGTCCCTAAGCTGTTCTGCTTCCCTGTCAGCTCCCTCACTCAAAACTAAACTGAGTCTTTTTGTCTCCGAGTCAGGCTGTCCCCTCCCTCTGAGGGGCTAAGCCCAGCCCAGGCTCATCAGTGGCCCAGCAAACTGCCTGTCCTTATCACCCCATGCAGAAGCCTCTCTACTGGCCTCAGCAGGGGTTTCTAGTCCATTCATCCCCACCACTGACTCCAAGCATACTGGGAAGCGGTGTGAAAGTGGGCTCTGGTAGCCATTATTGTTATAGTCCCGCTGTGACAGAGTGCTGGATATCAACAGCTCAGCTAGCCCTCTGGTCACTGCAGAACAGACCTTGTTAAGAAGAGCTGTGCCTAACTGAGGGCTGGAGGAGAGCTGGGAGGCTAATTAAGGCATTAGGCGGAGGATACAAAAGGCACAGGAAGGAAGTGAGGAAGTGGATAGAGCGAGGTTGTGATTGCTCTTCCCTCAGGAGCCGGGGGCTCCCTAAAACAATAGGAGTAAGGCTGTATAGTGTGCAAGGGTAGTGAGAACCAACACTGTAAATAAACTACACCAGGTGTTTTACCAGCATGAAGGTATCTGAGCTGTCTGTGAACTTGAGCAGAAGCAGGAGCGAGTGGGCCCTGCCACACCCCCCTCTAGGCTCAGTCCAGAGCATAGGCGCTGACTCCGTGGGTGCTCCAGCCCTAGAGCACCCAGGGAAAAAAATTAACAGGTGTTTAGCACCCACTGGCAGCCAAGCTCCCCTACTCCCACTCTCGCTACCCCCAGCGCCTCCTGCCCACCAGCAGCCCTGCCGATCAGTTCCTCCCCCTCCTTCCCAGCGCCTCCTGCCTGCCATGGATCAGCTGTGCCATGGCATGCCGGAGGTGCTGGGAGGGAGGGTAGGAGTGGGGATGGGGCACTCTCAGGTGAGGGGGTGGGAAGAGGTGGGGTGGGGCCTTGGAGGAAGGGTGGAGTGGGGGAGGGGCCAGGGGCAGAGTGTGGTGGGAAGAGGTGGGGGGTGAGGGCTTGGGGGAAGGGGTGGAATGTGGGGCGAGGCCTGAGGCTGAGCAGGGATTGAACACCCCCAGGGAAAATTGGAAGCCGGCACTTGTGGTCCAGAGTTCCAGGAGCTGGCAAACTCCAAACGGGAATCTTTCACACATTATGAAGTATGTTTTATTTAAGGTGTTATGTGTATAATGAAGGATCCTGTCGCCTGGTGCAATTACAGAAGTACAACAAATGAGAACAGTCCATGTCAGTGAAAAAGTATTTGCTACTCTACTACTCTAGTAGAAGTCAGTGGAACTATTTACAGTGTGTAAGTGGGGCCCAAGTCCATATTTAAGCATCTAAATAAGGAACTCCACCCACGTGGTGGTGTAAATCCTAGCAGAAAACCAGCTTGCTTTGATTTAGCTTATCTCTATGCTCAGAGAAAAAAGTCAAAAACTTAATTGCGTTTCTTATCAGCTAGACTAGCTGGAGTATAATGTTGGCTCCCAAGAGGGATGAACAAAAACACATTTTATTTTTTTTTCTACATGGACATACTGTCCTTTTAATTAGGAAACAAATGGTTTGCATCCTGTCAGTTATCCAATGGCAGTGCTATGCTTGTGTATTTGAAGGCAATGGAAAGCAGCCAGGAAGAATACTACAGTGAAATTAATAAATACATATATGAAATCAACTGCCATTGTTTTGAATCTGTTTTATGTTAGTTCTCCTTTCAGAGAAGATCAATTATCAGTGCTAATATTTTGAGTTGAGATGGGCCAATTTGTGAGAGACTGTTTTTTAACTCTGGATTGTGTTTAAGGATAAGGTGCAGGGATTGGATCTGAGGTTGAAACAGGCCTACTGCTCTGCATTGAAATCACATCAGATGGGGTTGTGACATCTTTAGCCCAAAATAAAAGAAATTGCACAAGGTAAGAGACAACCATTGACAGCTCATCTTAAAACTGGAGTTCTCTCCAGAGACTTCCTCCATTTGGTTTTGAAATCTCAGAGAGGCTGCTGTTCTGAGATTTCAGCTGCATCGGAGCCAGAACAGAGGCTCAGGCAACTTTTGATTTTAGATCCAACCTGAATCCAAAATTGTAGGGGTAGGGTTGGATCTGAGGATGTTAATATGACCTCCACAGACCATGAAGATGGTTTCAGAATGGAAACCCGTTTTAGTCCATCTTTAGTCTTGTGGTGTTTGCGTCGGACCAGGCATACTCTAATTTTGGCATTGCTGGCTATTCTCTGTAACCTGTATCTGTAGTGCCTGGGCTATGTGAGATGCAAGCCTTGCTCTTTCCATACCAGCTATAGTATTCTAATTCATAACAAATAGCTTGTCTGTAATAAAGTACTGCAGTAGCTCCCTCTGTTTTACCTGAGGATCACAGAAAATCGTGCACCTTTCTCTTATTTTTAATTCAAATGTTTCCAGTTTTGCAAATTGCAACTAAAATTGCTCCACCAGCAAAAGCTTTGACTCTTGAACATGTGGCTGCTTGAACCACACTATCCGTCTTGGTTGCTATACATGGGAAAACAAGGCTACACAAAATAGGTACAAATTGGGAGTTCAATCCTGGTCCTACTGAAGTCAATGGGAATTTTGCCATTGACTTCAGTGGGGCCAGGATTTCACCCAGCTAGTCCATGCAGCCTCCTTGACTTCAGTGGAAGTGCAGGAGATGTAAATTAGAACAGAATATAGCCTTTGTTTTCTGAATAGACATGTAAACTTTGTGCAAGATGCCAGGTTTGCAATATCCCATCACTGTGGGAACTGTTAACATGTTGTTTACATATATTTACAGGTCAGTTGTAAACTCTAACACTACATTTGCAGCTGGAATTACAATTGTTTGGGGTAGTGTTCAGTATCAATATTATACCAGACAACAGTTAAAATCAGGGCTGTGTGAGTTGTGTTGGATTTAGTGGGCATCTGGCCAGTTGCAAATGTAATAGCCTCTACTAACATTACTTATTTAATTTATACATCTATAAACATCTTCCCCCAATATTTACGGCTGTATGTTCCTACAAGATGTGTTTTTTAAATATTAATTAATCCCCAAGTCCATTTCACTCATAGTGCAGTTCATCCAGCCATTTGTTTTCATGAAAAGCACACAGGCAACAGGCACAAATGCTTTGTTCAATCAAACAGGCTTACCACTGTGAGAACCTTTTGTGCGCAATGACCAATGGCTCAAAACCAAGCACTTACAGATGCTCCTGATTGAGATCAAAGAAGGAAGAGAGACCAAGTCATGTGCCAGGGTCTATTAGACCTCTGTTAAACAACTTTATAATTTGGCTGTTGGAAACAAGACACAATCTGAGGAATGTAGTTCACAACACATAATCCTCTTGTTTTCAGGAAACTGCATAGACTTATAGAAAGTAGTAAATACAGCAAGCGTTCCCTCTAGTAAATTAAGGTCCAGCAAGCTTTTAGGTAGAAGTTATAAATCTTGAATTCTTCTGTACGGCATATTTGCAAACTATCTTGTATCTGAAATGATATTGTTTGGTTTTCCATTCTTCTGTGTTTACAAGTTTATAAATCTGAGATTTTAAAGAGACTGTGAATAACACGGGGCAAGGGCTGTGTGTATGTTACAGTTGGACACAGGGCCAGCAGGGGGCATTTGCACACTTAGAGAAACATGTTGGGGTTTGCACTTGTTTAAAATAGTTACAATTTTTTGCAAGTTATGATGAAGGGTCCTGTAACATGCAGCACTTTACGTCTAAAATATGCATCAGGGCCCCTGAGTAATGAAGCAGCGTTGCACTGAATTCTGTGGCAGAATTGAAACTAATGTGGCATTTAAAAATACTTACAAAACCTTCAGCCAAATTTTTCAAAAATGGGTGCTAAAATTTGGGCTCCTAAGGCCCCAGTCCTGCAAAGACATACACATGTGCTTCAGCACTCATGAGTAGTAGAAGTCAATGGAACTATTTACAGTGAGTAAGCGGGACCCAAATCCATATTTAAGTATCTAAATAAAGGACCTCCTTTTCATAAATGCTGAGTATCCCGCAACTCCTGTTGTACTCACTATGGGTCCCTCCATTGACTTCAGTGATGCAGGACTTATAGGAACATAGGACTGAGTCCAGTACCCTGCTATTGCAAGCAACCTCATCACATAATGCTGTTCATGAGCTTATCAAGCTGTATCTTAAAACCAATTAGGTTCTCTGTCCCCACTACTCCTATTGGGAGGCTGTTCCAGAACTTCACTCCTCTGATGGCTGGAAACCTTCTAGTTTCCAGGCTAAATTTATTCATGGCCAGTTTGTTCTAGGGTCAGTGGGAAGAGGGAAGAATGCTGCAGGGGTGGGATTCCCTCCTTATACAGATACAGACATGGAGAGGAGCATAAGGCCATTAATAATGCTATTGGGCAGAGGAAGCAGATAATATAATTAATTTTGTGTGCCAAATTCCATTCAAAACTCATTTCCTTTTCTCAGAACTTTCTCAAACAAATTCCTTTGGGATGAAATTTTCCATCCTTGGACTTGGCCCAGAGAGAGGTAATTTTTCCTGAATAGTTTGAGCAAAATTGCTGGAGCTGATTTTGAGTAATGCATGCATGAAAAGAAACAGTCTTCCTCCAGTGTTGCAATCAAAAGATTTACACATTCATAACTGAAAAACATTTAAGGGAAGGTAAAAGAACCATCATATTTGGCTAGTGTTGTATATTCTCATTGAGATTAAGAAATGAGCCAAGTCTGGAGAAAATAGGCTCAAAAATTTAAAATTATGAATGTTCAGAACAGGTATTTGCTAGCATGCAGGTAAATTTTTGCTCTAGCTTGTCATACAAGTTTATCATACAAGTCTGAATAGCCTCTATTTCTATCTGGTTAAGAATATGAATTCCAGACCCGTGCAACACAAATAAAATATAGTTACTCTGAGCCTTAATGAGGACTAAAGAACTAGATAGGCCAAAACCGGGACAATTGATCTGAAATCGACCCCCCCAAAAAATAACTTAAGTGGTGAGGATACATATTGAACCACAATTAGCTTTGAATTTGCAGAACCAAAATCTGATAAGGCTTGGCAAACCAAAAATCCAAACCACCCTGACTTGATCATTGTAGATATGGGACAAAACCAAAACCTTTTATCCACCCCCCTGAATTTTGGTGCTTCAGATTAATTGGAACCTGCATCCAAATCACCCTCAAGCTGGATTTTGCAAAGCATGACTGAGTTTTTGCAAAAACATGGCTGTTGGGCTATCTTAATGTTTAGGGGTGAGCTTTTGCCTTTTTCTCTATGGGCACCCTTTTCAACAGACAATACCTGCACTTTGTTCAAAGTGGAATCCTGTGATTTATCCCACTTGTAGACTGAATCACCAGCCTACAGCACCCTCTGCTTACCAACAGTGTCATCTCAGCAGGTCCCATTGGGTTTGAGCCCTGCTATAGACTTCTCTCTGGGAGCTTGTGACCAGGGTAAAAAATACAGTGACTCAGGACAGCTTTTTCAAAACAAGCTAGTTATTTAACATGAAGGAACATGAAGAGAGAAAGGGGTTCAAATAACAAAAGCTTACACACATGTTGTCTTACCTAAACTTAGCCTTTCCTTCATAGTTTAAATAGGTTCCGAGGAATCCCTTGCATTGGAGGATTTGGAGAGACAAGGTTGCACCCCCTATAGCTGCTGCTTTTCTGACCACTCCTGTCAATGTGTGTCAGAGTCCCTCATGATGCAGACAATCTTATTTAAAAGTTCCTTTGTTCAAGGATTCCCAACAAAAGACCCCCTGAGGTTTCAAGTGGAGCTTCTACACCTGGGCAAACTGGTTTATGCATCTCTCCAGGTAGAAATGAGGCAAGCTTTCAGCAGAGGATTCATTGTATCATCCATTTGAGAACCAGGCAATCGAATTCAAGTCTATGCTGAGTTTTTGGGGAGAGCTGCAGCTGGAATTAACCCTTCAGGTTCCATTGAACCAACCACACCACAATAACCAAGTCCACAGTTAACATTTATTAACATTAATACAGATCTCTCCAAAGGGTGATGTTATAATTCTCCCAGATTACTGGGTAACGGCTCGAGATAATTCTGTTGTGTTACGTTAAGAGGAATGTCGAGATATTGAACCCGGCCCCTCTTGCTGCTGACTGTACTTGACAGAAGAGTTAAATTTTGGAGAGCTTGTCATAACAATCTTTTATTTATATATGCTACTGTCTGTAGTATTTTAACCAGGGATGACCTACTGCTTGGACAAGCAAGGAAAAGTGATATGTTGCTCCCTAACCTACCCACTTGTTCCACCCAGCAGGCAGTGCTGAGTGTGGGGGTGTGACATTATTGCATTAGGTCCTATCTAGTCAGCACTTAAGTATGTGCTTACTGGTATGCACATGGGAGCCAGTGGGACCATTCCCTTGCTTAAAAGTAAGAATGTGCTTAAGTGCTTTGCTGGACCCAAGCCTTACACCCCTCCCATCCTCTAATTTAAGCACGGGGGTGACTACAGAGAGTTGCAATGATCAACAGCTGTTATACTCTACAGAGAGTATCAGCTTTATAAACAGATAATCACCTTTGGCAGGTGCAGTTGGGTGCAGTCCCTAGAATAAATGCATCTTGCCTGGTTAAGAGGATGTTGCATTGCTACTGTGCATCCAGAACCATTTGGTAGGATGCTCAGTGAAATTTTCTTTGAGAATAACATTCACCGTGGAAAACTCATTATTTCTTTGACTTCCTTTAATCCATACAGTTCTTTTGATGCTCAGAGGCACACCCCACTGTAATATCACTGCATCTCTTTGCAATAAAACTGTACATGTGATCTAACCCACTGCAGCGTTTGCCTTTGTTCACCTTCTTTTAATGAAAAGCCAAACGCGTAGGTTCACTGAGACTGAAAGGCTCTTTCAGTCTTCTATTATTTAGTAATATAATGCTAAAGGCAGAAATGAACTGCTTTTTATTTCACACAAAGCACTTTGCACTGCTACATTGCAGAAAAGCCAAAATTCATCACAGTGATCTCATTGTTGCCGATAGCACCCTTCTGGGGCCTCTCACTTGGATTGATAGCTATTATCCTACATAAATATGCAGTAGTTCAGCAAACTTAATGAATGTCTTAACATGTCTGGAAAGAATTGGGGACATGTAAAAGACACAGAGTTCATTCATTGTAAGACAGACACACAACCTGATCAGTCCGACTAAGCAAATCAAAATGACACCAGATATGTCAAAAATGCAAGGAATAATTAAAATACCTTTTGACTTTTGTTAGTAAAATGTACTGTGGACGCCCATAAAAGAAATGGATGCATTCTTATGTCCGTGCTTATTTACAGAATACCTGTTCCAATGTCCTTCAGCAAAGTGTCAAGCTGTCTGGAGAGGCTCATGACTGTTAGTGCCAACCTCAGGGCCAACTGTTACAAACCAGGGCATAAACCCCACATTGGTTGTGTTCTCTATAATTAGATTTCACCAACCAAGTATCAAGTGTGAACTGCTCTTTAGACTTTAGCAGACCTACACAGATTTGCATTAGCTGAGGATCTGGCCCTCTGTATCTAAGCCAGTGCTCTGCAGGTACAACGGAGATCATTGTATTAAATAACTACAAACATCCTAAAATAAACTTCAGCAGCTAAAAGTTTAAAGGGGAATTCAAATTTTTTTTTCCACGGTAATTCAGAACTATTTTTTGTATATCAAAGTTAAAGAAAGATAATTCCATTCTCCCAATTCACCAGTAACTGTTAGAGGTGATTCACTTGCTTACACACTGGAACAACTCACATGGTTGAGACACATTGTTGAGACACGAAGGGTTTTAATCCCACAAACAGAGGAATAAACTCAGAGAAGTAAATCTGTGTACGTCAGACTGCCATACATGAAGACGCCTTCCCTGGGGCCCATCCATAGTTGAATTACATGATATTTAATTTACATATTTGGTAAGTGGATGTGAGCATAAGTGCTAAACTCAGAAGTAAGATGTAAAGTAGAGTAACTTGGACTCCCTTATGCCTACTCAGACTTGCTTGTATTCAGACTATTGAGTTGTAAGGGAGTCAAGTTGTTATAACCTACATACAGTGAGGATAGAATAAGGTGAATGTTGTATACTGACTTAGCCTCACAGCAGAATTTGGCCCAAAGTATCTTATAGTGTCCATTTAAATTGTTGTACCTGAACTGAGGACCTGCTCCATAATGATTTGCACTTAGACAGCTCTTCTATCAGAGAACTTTAAAGCACATGGCAAACCTGAATGTAATAAGCTGTGAGGTAGATGTTATCCTCTTTTTACTAAAGAGATTGTGACGTACCTGAAGTCATACATGAAGTCTATGTCAGATCCTGGAATAGGAAAAGAAATCTCCCTCTCCACCCTCACCCCCATGGATAGTTGATACTAGTCGATGCCATATTTGGCCCAGCTGTTCATACATTAAAGGCACATCTAGTTTATCTCAATTAGTTTACATTCTCTGTCCTTTGTCTTATATTCTCTCTCCTTTTCTTTCTCCCCCTTCCTACTTTTCTCTCTTTTTTGGGAGGGGTTGGGGATTTTTTTGAAAAAATCTGAAATCTTGAAAACTGTCATGAAAATTAAAAACAAAACATAACATTCACCAAGATCTCTCATTAATAAAACATTTACGTAGCTATGAAGTGTTACTTTTATTTTTTACTTAATAAGGTTCAGTTATAAAGGGAGCCTACCCACATTTGCTCTGTTCTTAGCATGTGGCAAATTACACTAATTGATTGTATTAACAGAGCAGAGTATAAGAACCATAATGTATCATCTGACTTTAATGCTCACTCCATCTGGGTCAGTTCAGCTTTTTTAAATGAGGAGATATATGTATGAAGAAGAGGAGCAAGGGAGCAACCCTGATGGTTTCCTCAGGGTGCAGTTTTTTGACAATGCCCCATTACCTCTCACAAAAGACATTGGCCACACATATAAACTTTGGGTCAGTTTTATAAAATGTGTCCCAAATACTGTTCTGTCCAGGACATACCCCAGGACATCCCATTTAACCCAATCAAAAGCCTTTTTAGCAGCTAGTGTACTTAGTATGCTCTCGAACAGACTGAATGGAGCAAACTATCCCACTGTGTAGGAAAGATAGGAAGTTTGGCAAGAGACCACCCTGTCTTAACCAGGAGATCTGCAATGATCTGAAACTCAAAAAAAGGGTCCTACAAAAAGTGGAAACTAGATCAAATTACAAAAGGATGAATATAAACAAATAACACAAGTATGTTGGGACAAAATTAGAAAGGCCAAGGCATAAAACGAGATCAAACTAGCTGGAGACAAAGGATAACAAGAAAACATTCTACAAATACATTAGAAGCAAGAGGAAAACCAAGGACAGGGTAGGCCAGTTACTAAATGGGTGTCTAAGATTTAGAGTAATTGTTGATCTATGATTATATGAAGGATAGAGCTGACTGCTGTGCAATCAAGCACTAAGTGAGAGCTAACGTCATACTAAATGGTAACTCTCTGAAGATCCCATAAATCACAGAAATGTAGGCCTAGAAGGGATCTCAAGAAGTCATCAAATCCAACCCCCTGCACTGTGAGATGATCAAGTAAACCTACACAATCTCTGACAAGTGTTTGTCCAATCTGTTTTTAAAAACCTTCAATGATGGGGATTCCACAACCTCCCTTGGTAGATTATTCCAGGGCTTAACTACCCTTATGATTGGAAAGTTTTTTCCTAATATTTAACTTAAATTGCCCTTGCTACAGATTGAGCTCATTCCTTCTTGTCCTACCTTTAGTGGACATGGAGAACAATTGATCCCCATCCTCTTTATAACAGCCCTTAATAGATTTGAAGACTTATCTGGTCCCCCTTCACTCTTCTTTTCTGAGGACTAAATATGCCCAGGTTTTTTTTTAACATTTCCTCATAGATCAGGTTTTCTAAAATGTTTATCCTTTTTGTTGCTCCTCTTCCAATTTGTCCATATCTTTCCTAAAGTGTGGCACCCAGAATTGGACCTAGTACTCCAGCTGAGGCCTTCCCAGTGCTGACTAGAGCAGTAGTTACCTACATCTTATATATGACAGTCCTATTAATACATCTCAGAATATTCACCATTTCACAGCTGCATCACATTGTTGACTCTATTCAATTTGTAACACACTAAAACCTCCAGGTTCTTTAATCAGTATTGCCACCTACCCAGTTATTCACCATTTTGTAATTGTGCATTTGATTTTTCCTTCCTAAGTAAAGTACTTTGCACTCCTCTTTACTGAATTTCATCTTGTTTAATTCAGACCAATTCTCTAATTTATCAAGGTTGTTTTTGAATTCTAATCCTCTCCTCCAAAGTGCTTGCAACTGCTCCCAACTTGGTGTCATCTGCATATTTTTAAAGCATACTCTGAACTCCATTATCCAAGTCAGTAATAAAAATAGTGAATAGTACCAGGCCCAGGACTGACCCTGCCTTCCCAATAGGACAGTGAACCACTGATAACTACTTTCCGAGTACAATCTTTCAACCTGTTGTGCACCCAATTTATAGTAATTTAATCTACTAGGTAGCCGTAGTATGATGAACTTTGGACATTCTAGTAATAGACAGGACAGCTTCAATAGGTATTGTTCAAACAGCCCAGGGTGTTTTAAACAGATATATTATCTCAACTCTGTGTCTTAATTTTGATGAATTGCTCTAGGTATTATGGCTTTGAGAATCATTGATCTTCTCTAGGTTTAAAAATGAGTAGCAAATAGACCGCCAAAATGCAGGGATTGCTACTCATTAAATGCAGTTTATACACAATAAAGTTAGCTGACCCTTGAATTAAAAATATTGTTTCACCTTTATCTACACATTTTCATTTACTGATGAAGAATTTATTATGAAAGTGTTCACACATAGGTCTCACCAGTGGAGTCTGCTGCCCAGTGAGGCCCAACTTATACAGTATTGATGGTCACTCAGTTAATTCGTCTGTTGATAATCCTCCAAGTCAACATCCCTTTGGCAGCTTGACACATCTTTTTGTTCCTGTTGCACCCCATGGTCATGTCAACATGGAAGGTGACAAGGGTCAAGGGAAACATTCAAAAAGCATCCAAACCACTTGGCAAGAAGGTTTCACACTTAGTGATTACCATTTGTTTTTGTCTTGAAAAGACAATATGCCCTGTGCACGAACAGTGGCCTATTTTTAAACTGGCTTTTAGAGGGAATAAAAATGACAATGTCAGCAGCAGCTCTGAACTTGAAAGTTACAGTGTAGGAGGTCACTTTTCAATTAGCTTTTACACACATGCTATGGGAGCTCTCAGTAGAGTCACTATAACCTTTGTCACTCTGTTGATTCGCAATAGCATGGATTCACTTGCCATCTAGTTAGAGTTTTGTCTCACTTGGGATGAAACTTTGGCAGGAGAAATTTTGATTATAAAGTAGTTAATGCTGAAATTAACCTTGTCATACCACACAAAATAATAAATGCTCTTCTCCACTGCATATACTTGGAGATTTGGGGGCTGGGAGTGGGAGGTGACCATTTTACAGTAGCAGTGTCTCCTTACGTCAAGGTGACACTTCTATTGAGATCTACTTGGACTGTAATTGTCCAGTCAGCTAATATGATAAATCTCAGGCAGTCCGTTAAGGAGACAATATCATCACAATGTGCTTGAGGTAATGTATGTTATTGTGGGATGTTACACTAGAGAAACTTGACAACATTTTTAAGGAATAGGCCAATGAGGAGAAGCCAAGTACAATATAAATTAAATCTCTGTATAGAGGAACAATGATAACTCTATGGATTTAGTTATTAATGCAGCAGATATAGACTTCTCATAACTGGACCCAACAATACAGGGTGGCCTCTGTTCCCTTTTCCTTTATAAAGCCTTGTTTTCCAGGTGTTCCTATTTGACTGTATCACTTTAAAAAGTCCACCCAGAAGTGAATGTTGATTTGACCATTTATAAATGATGGGAGATAAAAATATTTGCTGGCCTCTTTATTTAGGAAAAACTTTTATTGGCTTCACTGGGAGTCTTGCCTGAGTGAGGGTTGAGTCTACAGGAATTAGCCACTTTGAGAGAGAGAGAGAGTGTGTGTGAGGGTAAGAACTTCAGGGGAAGTGAACCATCTGTTCCCATTGCCTAAACCCAGAGTTTCCCCCATTAGAAGCATGGAATGCTGGTGCCTGTTTTTAAGGAAAGAATGAGGTAGGAGTTTGGGAGTTTCCTTTGCCATGGGAAGATGAAGGCTGTTTGAAAACTATTTTTTAAGGCTCCTGACGGGAGTTCTGAAATGCAAGGAAATATCACATAATCATTCCTTATTTCAGATACCGTCTCTGGAAACAGAGCACACTCTGTGCTCTGAATAAGTGAGCCCAGCATTGTCTCTTTGTGAGTGGCAATATGTCTTGAGCAGCCGTA
This sequence comes from Lepidochelys olivacea, assembly GCF_965140295.1. NCBI lineage: Eukaryota > Metazoa > Chordata > Testudines > Cheloniidae > Lepidochelys > Lepidochelys olivacea. Next base: position 121,566,024 of record NC_140413.1, read on the forward strand.
GTGGCAGAATTTGTGAAGACTAGAAAATCAAATTATAGTTTGAGAAAAGAAATCCCACAGAATCAATGCGTAGTGAGATTTCCCCACCACCACCACCACGGAACGAGGAGACATTGTCTACAGTGCACAGGAGGGGACTGTAGGTCAAAACACTATGGTGCAAGTACCTGCTTTGCCCCTGACTTGTGAGACCTGGAACAAGTCATGTCATCTCTCTAGGTTGGAGTATACGGTACTTGTCAGTAAAATGGAGATGATAATGTGGCGATGTGCACCATATAAACTGGTAATAAATAATATTTACTTCACAGGGGAGTTGTATGGCTTAAATAACTAACCCTTGTAAGACATATTAAGATCCTTAAATGAAACATAAGAACATAATGGCCATACTGGGTCAGACCAAAGGTCCATCCAGCCCAGTATCCTGTCTACCGACAGTGACCAATGCCAGGTACCTCAGAGGGAGTGAACCTAACAGGTAATGATCAAGTGATCTCTCTCCTGCCATCCATCTCCACCCTCTAACAAACAGAGGCTAGGGACACCATTCCTTACCCATCCTGGCTAATAGCCATTAATGGACTTAACCTCCATGAATTTATCCAGTTCTCTTTTAGTCCCTGTTATAGTCCTAGCCTTCATAACCTCCTCAGGCAAGGAGTTCCACAGGTTGACTGTGCGCTGAGTGAAGAAGAACTTCATTTTAAACCTGCTGTCCATTAATTTCATATATTATGGGAACAAGCAAATAAGTTTTCCTTATTCATTTTCCCCACACCACTCATGGTTTTATATACCTCTATCATATCCCCCCTTAGTCTCCTCTTTTCCAAGCTAAAAAGTCCTAGCCTCTTTAATCTCTCCCTATATGGGACCCGTTCCAAACCCCTAATCATTTTACATAGTAGCAGCCGTGTTAGTCTGTCTTCGCAAAAAGAAAAGGAAAACTTATGCTCAGATAAATTTGTTAGTCTCTAAGGTGCCACAAGTACTCCTTTTCTTTTTCCTAATCATTTTAATTGCCCTTTTCTGAACCTTTTCTAATGCCAGTATATCTTTTTTGAGATGAGCGGACCGCATCTGTACGCAGTATTCAAGATGTGGGCATACCATGGATTTATATTAGGGCAATAAGATATTCTCCATCTTACTCTCTATCCCATTTTTAATTATTCCTAACATCCTGTTTGCTTTTTTGACTGCCGCTGCACACTGTGTGGACGTCTTCAGAGAACTATCCACGATGACGCCAAGATCTCTTTCCTGGTTAGTTGTAGTTAAATTAGCCCCCATCATATGGCATGTATAATTGGGGTTATTTTTTCCCATGTGCATTACTTTACATTTAGTCACATTAAATTTCATTTGCTGTTTTGTTGCCCAATCACTTAGTTTTGTGAGATCTTTTTGAAGTTCTTCACAGTCTGCTTTGGTCTTAACTATCTTGAGCAGTTTAGTATCATCTGCAAACTTGGCCACCTCACTGTTTACCCCTTTCTCCAGATAATTTATGAATAAGTTGAATAGGATTGTTCCTAGGACTGACCCTTGGGGAACACTTCTCCATTCTGAAAATTTACCATTTATTCCTACCCTTTGTTCCCTGTCTTTTAACCAGTTTTCAGTCCATGAAAGGATCTTCCCTCTTATCCCATGACAACTTAATTTATATAAGAGCCTTTGGTGAGGGACCTTGTCAAAGGCTTTCTGGAAATCTAAGTACACTATGTCCACTGGATCCCCCTTGTCCACATGTTTGTTAACCCCTTCAAAGAACTCTAATAGATTAGTAAGACATGATTTCCCTTTACAGAAACCATGCTGACTTTTGCCCAACAATTTATGTTCTTCTATGTGTCTGACAATTTTAGTCTTTACTATTCTTTCAACTAATTTGCCCAGTACTGATGTTAGACTTACCGGTCTGTAATTGCCGGGATCACCCCTAGAACCCTTCTTAAATATTGCGTTACATAAACTATCTTCCAGTCATTGGGTACAGTAGCTAATTTAAAGGACAGGTTACAAACCATAGTTAATAGTTCCGCAATTTCACATTTGAGTTCTTTCAGAACTCTTGGGTGAATGCCATCTGGTCCCGCTGACTTGTTACTGTTAAGTTTCTCAATTAATTCCAACTCATCTAGTGACACTTCAGTCTGTGACAATTCCCAGATTTGTCACCTACAAAAGACATCTCAGGTTTGGGAATCTCCCTAACATCCTCAGCCGTGAAGACTGAAGCAAAGAATTCATTTAGTTTCTCTGCAATGACTTTATCGTTTTTAAGTGCTCCTTTTGTATCTCGATCGTCCAGGGGCCCCACTGGTTGTTTAGCAGGCTTCCTGCTTCTGATGTACTTAAAAAACATGTTGTTATTACCTTTTGAGTTTTTGGCTAGCTGTTCTTCAAACTCCTTTTTGGCTTTTCTTATTACATTTTTACATTTAATTTGGCAGTGTTTATGTTCCTTTCTATTTACCTCACTAGGATTTGACTTCCACTTTTCAAAAGATGCCCTTTTATCTCTCACTGCTTCTTTTACATGGTTGTTAAGCCACGGTGGCTCTTTTTTAGTTCTTTTACTGTGTTTTTTAACTTGGGGTATACATTTAAGTTGAGCCTCTATTATGGTGTCTTTGAAAAGTGTTCAGAATTCGGGCTGTCAAATGAAAGATACTATACGTACACTCTACATGAAAAATAATCATAAAGTCACTATAGCTAAGGGCTTGCACTAGCTGGAACTGAAGTCTGCATATTGCAATCAACTGAAAACATTTGAGACTTTTTATTCCATTATAAACAGATCTTCACCATAAGAGGTGATTAGAAGGGGGTTCCACTCTGGATCTATGAATCAGCACATCCAAGAAGCTTTACTCTGTAGAGAAGGCACAAACCCTAACATTCAACTGATTGTAAAAATCTCATGTTCCTTTAATAAAGGCAGTGCCAAAGGTTCTTCTGAATTCGCTGCTCTGTCCTAATAAATAATGTAGCAGTGGTTGTACCAGTAGGTAATAGCACCGGAAAAGGCTACCGTTAAACAGTCAAAGACTTCAGATTCCTCCAAAGGTCAGTACACAGGTGCTTAATCTTACTACACATGGGTACACAAGTTATGCACACCTTAGCAGAACAGACCTGTGTAATGGAGGAGCTATGCTCCTTTATTAATGTCTCCCACCTGCTCTCCTAAGAGGCTGTGCAGCTGTTTGAAAGCTCCGTGCTGACAGGCAGCAAGTGACGACTTTTTTCTTCAGCTGGAATTCTGCTTAACAGATCCAAAGGGTCCTTCTCTCACCTTGTGAGCAGATTTGCAATTCCTGGGTATTTATTTTTTCTTTCTGGTTTTTATAAAGGTGCTGATCCAAAAAAAACTGTCAATGAATTTTCTCATTAATTTACTTCCTCTCATGTGTACTACTGAAGTCAGTGGGGAGCCTCTCCATTGATTTCAAGGGGCTCTGGATTGGGCCCTCTAAGAGGTATGAGCTGCTATCATTCCTCTCCAATAGCTAGCTATGAAACCTTAACAATGGCCTTTGGAAGGCTGGCCCTACTGTTAGCTGGCAAATGATCATTTCAGCAGAGAGTGACCTGGCTCTCTCATATAGGGCTCAGCAGCACTGGAACATGACAAACCAACCTAGTGCACTTCAACTATTGGGGCAAGTTCTGGCCCTACCTGTTTATGGGATAGAGCCCATAAACAGCAAAGCTGCCAGTCTCTGGAGGAGCCTAAGCAAATCCTGAAGGAAGCCAACCTTTCTGAAACAGCCATGTATAGTGAATGTGGCCTCTGGAGCCTCTGTGACTTCATTCCTGTCTTGGCTGGGAAGTGGAGGATGAAATCATTGCCCTCTCAAGCACCATGCCCAAAGGTCCTTGGGATCAGGTTCCCTGGTACATGTCAGTAAGGGATTGCAGAACCCCTTACACTGTGTAACACAAAAGAGAGGACTTGGCCCTCGGTATGCAATTATTCCTGCCTGCTGCTTAAAGTAACTACAAAGCTTTTTGTTACAAAAACGCTTTAAAACTAGGGCTGTCAATTAATCATGATTAATGCATGTGATTAACTCAAAACAAATTTGCCTGTTTTTTAAATGAGCGTTAATCACACATGAGGATGCCATGCTCTGGGGGGCACCGCTGCGTGCCTCTGGGGCAGGGGTGCCCCTCCTCCTGCCATCCTGCTCCACCTCTCTCTTCTCCACCCCACCCCATCCCCATGGAGCTGCCCCTGGCCAAGCTGCTCCAGACCAGGAGCCTACTTCCTGTTTGCTGCACAGAGTGGGCAGGGGGCTGATGGCAGGGTGTCCTCCCTCACCCTGCCCATGTACCTGGATGCTGCTGAGCTGGGATCAGGGAACAGGGGAAGCCTGTTTGCTGCTGCTGGCTCAGGAGCAGGGCCAGCCTTAGGGGTCAGCAGGCTAGGCCACCACCAGGGTGCTGTGCTCAGGGAGGTGCCTCCCGCAGCAGGGGTGCCCCTCCTCCTCCTACTGCTCTGCTCTACAGCTGTCTGCAACCACCGCTGCTCCTACCCCTCTACCTTGGGCAAGCTACTCAGGACCAGGAGCCTCCTGTCTTCTGTGCAGAGTGAAGGGGCAGATCATGTTGGGGTGTCCTGTGTACCTGGTCTTGGGGTCAGGAAACAGGTCTATGCTGCCTCTGGGTCATAGTGAGAGTTGCCGGTGGCTGCTGCTGTCTGAAAAAGTATTTAGGCTGGTGAATGCTCTGTGTAAAGAGACAGTGTGTTGACACACTCACTCTGCCCAACACACACACGTCCTGTCTCACATTCCCCCAGCACACACACACTTCCCCCCCCATCCAAAAATATTTGAACAAATGGTATTCTATTATTGCTTAACAGTGTGATTTAAAACTGATTAATCGAGACTATTTTTTTAATCTCATGATTAATCATTTGATTAATCCTTATTTAAAACCCACCTACGCTCCCTGTTGCCCCTTTGGCCTAATCAGTTACCCCATATTCAGGGCCTAGCGAGGTTGTTTCCTTCAGGAGCAGGAATACATGATATAAATCTGCAATATTCTTGGTGTTTTGTTTGTTTACAAAAAATGTATACAAAGTTCTGTTTCACTGAACACCATAGAAACTCTAACAGCAGCAGGGAGTTCACATACTCAGAAATCCCCATGTCTGCCACTCCTGCAAGCTCTCTGCACAAGCAGCTCCATCTCTGTTTCCTCTCAGGGTCCTGCTTACAACTTCTTCTCCAGACTTTATGTCTCTAGTCTCCACAGCCTACAAACCCAAACTACTAGCCCTTGCATTTTCCACCAGGCCAAACCCCTCAGCCCACCTGATTTTGTCCTGCCACTTCCTGTCCTTCCATTGTTTCCAGCTGTCTTTACTATGTAGAAGGAGCCTAACTGCTCCTTCCACTGAGCCTGAAAAAGGACTTGGCACACCTATTGGCTTTAAAGGGACTTCTGTGATTGTTTTAGGATAAAAGATGCATTTGATGGCAGCCATTAGCATCTTCCAGCAGACTGGCCCCCTATTCAGTAACATCATATGGGCTGATCATACACCCCTGAGGTCAATGGAAGATTGCTACTGATCCCACGGGGCCTGATACAAAGCTTACTGAAGTCAATAGGAGTCTTTCCTTTGAATTCAGCAGGCTTTCAGTGAGCCACAAAGGGAACAAGGGTGATCACAAAAGTTAAAAATACATTTCCTGCACATTTAAAAGTGGTGGGTTGATATTTTTAAATAGAGTACTTAACTCCAAAGGCAGGATTTGCTAAGCCAATGAAGAAAGTGTTTCTCCAGATCATAGCACAAGCACCTACCTCAGTGCCAGGAGAGCCATGTACTTGTCTCTGCAGTGCTGTGAATTTCCTCTTTGATGGAAGCAAGTTTGGTGACCTAATTGCCATTATACGCATCTCTTCTCTTCCATGACTTCTTTTCTGTTGAAAAGAAAAACAAAAAAATTGGGTTTGCTTTTTCATAGTTCTCCTGAGTAAGGTTTGTTTTTAGAAGAAATTCCCTTTGCTCAGTTTCCCACATGACTGTCCCCCCTGCTCAATCTTATCTTGGAGTGACTCACAGCATGGGTCAAATGGTGAAGAGAAACTTTATGGTAACCTTTTTGTAAATACTGGGGGTTTTTGACTCTGTTTGTGCTTGCAACCAGTAGGCAATTTCCCCCTCTTTCAGCTTGAGTATGAACTCCTTCCACTATGCCGTTTTAATGAATTCTGCTGAAATGTAGATGCAGCATTTTAGCCATGCAGAGAGGTCTATTTTTGTACCCAAAGACACCTCCCGCGCCTTTTAAACTTGACCAACATCTCTAGCTATCTCCTCAGCTGCTGTAAATTTCCACAGCTCTGCTGACTACAAAAGAATGTTCACTGACATTAATGGAACCATTCCTTTTTATACCAGCTGAGGAGATAGCCCCTTGTATAGATCAGTGATGTTCTGGAGGAAGTTTGCAAGAGCCCTTTGTTAAAAATTTGCCACCAATCTGAAAATACCATGTGGGTGATTACCCGGTTCCCAATGGCATTCACCACTGGTGTGGATACTGCAAAGTCCTTCTTACTAGGGAATACTTACTCTGGGAAGCACTGGAAATACTTCTGATGAACAGTTTTATTTTATTTTTTTGTTTGCCTTGGGAATGGAGCAGGTTGCACAAAATGATAGGTATTTCCTTAGAGAGGCCACCTCCAGGCCTTCCACGAGGTTTTTACCTCCATCCTCTCTACAAATTACACAAACTGAGCACTGTACTATACCATCAATTTACTCCATATATTTTTCAGAAACAAAGTATAAACATTTGCATTTAATATACATAGGTTTGCCAAGTGGGATTGACTCCCCTTCTTGCTTATTGTTATGAGTTTTAAAAGCATTTCTGCTATAAAGAGAAAAATTAACAAGTGACCCAAACACCCATACTCTCTGTAGTCCTGACTGAGCAAACAATCCCTGTTCAGCAAAACACATGAGCATGTGCTTAACTTTAAACGGATGTTTAAATACCATTAAAGTCAATGGAACATACGATGTGTGATCAAAGTTAAGACTATGTGTCAGTGCTTTGCTCAATAGAGACCTATGAGCACACAAGCCCACTTTGGCATTACAGGCTAACGAGGAAATTTTTATAAGAGTCCTTGTTCAAATATTGAAAACACATCACTGGAACAAGGAGGTAGAGTGAGAGCAGATAAGAACCAATCATAATGGTCATAATTATTTGCTTTCATTTGCTCAGGAATCAAATAAGGATATTTACAGTTCTATTCCCCACAGTGCAGAAAAAGAAAAAATGGAATAATGGTAGAATGGAAGTTGTCTTGATTTTTAAACATGCAACAATATCCCCTCAGTGTTAGCAGCAGTGAACTTTTCCATTTCTCATTTGCTTGTGTTCAGTTTCATTCCTACGGTAGTGCAGCATGGAAAAACTGGGGTCATAAAATCCTTTTTTTCTGAACTCATTTGTTTCGCTTTTCACTCATGAAGGAAATATTTCCGTTTCTACAGTATGTTCATTTCCAGTGGCTTGTTTTCATTAACAAAAAACCTCCAAAACCCTAGAGATTCTTTTCCTGCAGGCGTAATGTCTGAATCACACTCATGAACAGTTTGCAGTACACTTCATTGCAGGATGGTACCTTATTCCAAATGGCATTAGTGTAAATTCATTGCAGACAGTTTTCTGTCTGGTCCAGTCCGGGGGAAACCAAGATGTCAATTAAAAGAAAAAAACCATCTACCTTTGTGTTCTACACACAACTGCAACCTCAACCTCCAGACCAAACTCCTGTCAGACTTCTCATTTGTAAAGAGGATACTGTACTTAGGAGTAAATCTATGGTAGTTAATTATTTATTATAAACAATATGCTTTGTTAATTTAGACTTTCTGATTCAATCTCAATCTGCCAATCTTTAAAAAAAGGAAGGAGGATCCTGGGAACTACAGGCCAGTCAGCCTCACCTCAGTCCCCAGAAAAATCATGGAGCAGGTCCTCAAAGAATCAATCCTGAAGCACTTACATGAGAGGAAAGTGATCAGGAACAGTCAGCATGGATACACCAAGGGAAGGTCATGCCTGACTAATCTAATCACCTTCTATGATGAGATTACTGGTTGTGTGGATGAAGGGAAAGCAGTGGATGTATTGTTTCTTGACTTTAGCAAAGCTTTTGACACGGTCTCCCACAGTATTCTTGTCGGCAAGTTAAGGAAGTATGGGCTGGATGAATGGACTATAAGGTGGATAGAAAGTTGGCTAGATTGTTGGGCTCAACAGGTAGTGATCAATGGCTCCATGTCTAGTTGGCAGCCGGTGTCAAGTGGAGTGCCCCAGGGGTCGGTCCTGGGGCCTGTTTTGTTCAATATCTTCATAAATGATCTGGAGGATGGTGTGGATTGCACTCTCAGCAAATTTGCGGATGATACTAAACTGGGAGGAGTGGTAGATACGCTGGAGGGGAGGGATAGGATACAGAAGGACCTAGACAAATTGGAGGATTGGGCCAAAAGCAATCTGATGAGGTTCAATAAGGATAAGTGCAGGGTCCTGCACTTAGGACGGAAGAACCCAATGCACAGCTACAAACTAGGGACTGAATGGCTAGGCAGCAGTTCTGCAGAAAAGGACCTAGGGGTGACAGTGGACGAGAAGCTGGATATGAGTCAGCAGTGTGCCCTTGTTGCCAAGAAGGCCAATGGCATTTTGGGATGTATAAGTAGGGGAATAGCGAGCAGATCGAGGGACGTGATCGTTCCCCTCTATTCGACATTGGTGAGGCCTCATCTGGAGTACTGTGTCCAGTTTTGGGCCCCAAACTACAAGAAGGATGTGGATAAATTGGAGAGAGTCCAGCAAAGGGCAACAAAAATGATTAGGGGTCTGGAACACATGACTTATGAGGAGAGGCTGAGGGAACTGGGATTGTTTAGTCTGCGGAAGAGAAGAATGAGGGGGGATTTGATAGCTGCTTTCAACTACCTGAGAGGTGGTTCCAGAGAGGATGGTTCTAGACTATTCTCAGTGGTAGAAGAGGACAGGACAAGGAGTAATGGTCTCAAGTTGCAGTGGGGGAGATTTAGGTTGGATATTAGGAAAAACTTTTTCACTAGGAGGGTGGTGAAACACTGGAATGCATTACCTAGGGAGGTGGTAGAATCTCCTTCCTTAGAAGTTTTTAAGGTCAGGCTTGACAAATCCCTGACTGGGATGATTTAATTGGGGATTGGTCCTGCTTTGAGCAGGGGGTTGTACTAGATGACCTCCTGAGGTCCCTTCCAACCCTGTTATTCTATGATTCTATGATTCAGGAAAGCATAGCTATTCTGGACAGCACTGAAGCTGGGATTTAAGTGGAAGGTTAATGATAATAAGCCTGTATTAAGTGCTTTTCATGGAGCCTCAGTTTTTTAGGGTTATTTTTTTCCTATTCCTGGGCTGTCATTTTTGAATAAAAATTGATTTTTGCAAATCTCTATATATTTATTCAAACACTTTGTGTGGACAAATTTCAAACTACTGATTCTCACAAACTGCTCACTTCAGCTATGTATTAGCATGATCATTTTTTGTATTACAAGAGCAACTAGAGTTTTCAGCAGAGATCGGAGCCCCAGTATTTTCGGCACTGTGTGAACATTTTGTAGGAAATGGGCTGTTCCCCAAAGAGCAGATACAGGTTGTTCAATTGTGCAGTCTTGCCATGTCCGTTTCAAAGGGCCTAATCAAAGATGGTCATGCTTATGGAGCACCCTGTAAAGAACCCTGCACTAGCTCCTAAGGGCCACCAGGAGTCAGGACAACAGCCAAGCAGAACATATGCAATAGGTCTCTCTGGTAGAAGAAAAGGAGAGGAAATCCGATTTTCCTGTCACCAGTTCCAAGTTGAAGTCCTGCTGTCCCTTCTCACCAGCAGTCCCATCCTCGCCCGTGTCCTTCTCTATACTCCTCAGACATGAAAGGAGCTGTGGGATTTCTCAGTGACATATGGGTCTTGAGAACATTATCCAGCTAGTTTTAAAATCTGTATTTTCCTGATTTCTTCTTCTTCCCCTTGCCCTATTTCATCTGATTTCCAGATGATTATTTATACTTTCTCCACAAATTCACCCAGTAGTTTCAATTGGATAATTTATTCTCTGAAAAATTATCTGTTTTCTAGTGCTGTTTTGTGCTGTTCAATGGATGCTATGTTCCATCCAAGAAGCTACTATTGTGGAGCGGATAAATTGCTCCTTATATATGCAGCAGTCTGTATGGCACTTTGGGCTCATTTAGAATGAAAGTTGGTGTACAAAAGGTAAATGATATTTTAGTCATGTAGAATTAATTTGGTTTGCCTTCACCTAAGCCCAGTCTGTTTACCCAAGAGAAACATCTAACATCCAGCTTCATCCCACGTATTTTTCCTCTGTGGGAGTTGTTATTTTCACTAGTTAATAATAAACATAGTGTAGAATATCCTTTAAAATGATTAGTGGCACTTCACAAAGAGACAGACATGCTGCAATTTTGTAAACAAGTTTGAGCTTCATAAAAAGCGACATCCTTCTAAGTTATTACACACCGTTAACATGTCAAATGCCTAAACAACAAACATTCCTCTCAAAAGTATTCAAAGAGCACACTGATCTACAGAGTCAATACATCTGCTGGGTAAACAGAGCTTAAGACCACACAGTGTCTTAGAAATCAAACAAATTAAAACAGTTTCTACATCATCACTCATTACAATACCCAACTAAAGTAATGTGATCTGAATGTCTAATCTGGGAGCTGAGCTTGTTTATATGATGACCTGAATGAGCACTAAGTGAAGCCTTGCAAGTATCCCTGCAGAAAGACTCAACTGGATGAGACAAACACAATCTTGGCATCAGGGAATAACATGAGCAAATTATGGCAATGTTTGCACAATAGGATCTAAATAGGTTAGTTTGACTAAATAATGTGTTGTGGTAAAAGGGCAAGGCACACAGCTGCCAGTGAGACCTTTCCCACTTCAAGTTGCAGTGGGGGAGGTTTAGATTGGATATTAGGAAAAACTTTTTCACTAAGAGGGTGGTGAAACACTGGAATGCGTTACCTAGGGAGGTGGTAGAATCTCCTTCCTTAGAGGTTTTTAAGGTCAGGCTTGACAAAGCCCTGGCTGGGATGATTTAACTGGGAATTGGTCCTGCTTTGAGCAGGGGGTTGGACTAGATGACCTTCTGGGGTCCCTTCCAACCCTGATATTCTATGATTCTATGATTCTATGATTTGATTCTATAAGTGGAAGGCATATTTCTTTAACACATTCTTCACTAATAAAAAAAACCACATAGCACAATGTAGGAGGTATTTTGTAATTCTTTTTAAACCTCCAGATCCCCTAATTTTCCCCTTGGAAGAGGTAGGGACAAAAAAAGAAAAGAAGCAAATGTGATAGATGCACATCATATCGCTTAAAGCACTTCTAGAAGCGACTCAGGGCTTGCCTCCATGGTGGAGTACTGGGACTCTGGGTGGAGGAGTGGGGGTGATTTCTAAAGCGTACTAACATGTTGTGCATTAATTGGTCTGCATAGCCCCTGCTGGTGCACACTAGAGGTCCCCTAGAGCAGTGGTTCTCAACCAGGGGTTTGCGTTCTCCTGAGGGTACGCAGAGGTCTTCCAGGAGGTACATCGACTCATCTAGATATTTGCCTAGTTTTACAACAGGCTACATAAAAATCACTAGCAAAGTCAGCACAGACTAAAATTTCATACAGACAAGGACTTGTTTACACTACTCGATATACTATACACTGAAATGTAAATACAATATTTATATTCCAATTGATTTATAATTATATGGTAAAAAGGAGAAGTAAGCAATTTTTCCATCATAGTGTGCTGTGACACTTGTATTTTTATGTCTGATTTTGTAAGCAAGTAGTTTTTAAGTGAGGTAAAATTTGGGGTACACAAAACAAATCAGACTCCTGAAAGGGATACAGTAGTCTGGAAAGGTTGAGAGCTACTGGCCTAGAGTATTTTAACATAGTTCTGTTTCAAATAGCACTATTTTAAAGTGCACCGGCAGGGTCTACCCGGACCAATTAGTGAGCAATACATTAGTGTGCTTTAGAAATCATACCTCTGTAAAGCACATTACCCCACCATGTACACAAGCTCTCAGGTATCATGGTAGTGGTTGCAGCATAAGAATCTGAAGAGAATTGAAGCCTAGATTCCAATTTCCAGTGTTACACTAATGTCAATTTTGAGTAAACTATCGACTTAAGTGGTGTTACCTCAGATTTAACCTTGTGTAATTTAGGGCTAAATCTTTATGTGTGGACATGGTAAATTGCTGGTATTGGGAATACATATAGAAATAGGGAAAAGTTTCTGTAGCTAATGTTGAGAGTTTAAGCAAGCAATCCTGCCTTCCTGGTAATGGCATGACAAATTTTTCAACGATCCGGTTGCTGAAATCCAAAAGAAAAAATGAATGCTGATGATAAACCCTAAAGGAGTTTCGACTCAAACTCGAAATGTAATTTGTATAGTGTTGGCATGTGCCTAGGTACCTATTTCTGAGCATCTTTTCCTTGTATTCCAGCTCTTCTCTGCTAACTCTAGCAGGATACGCTGCTATCAGTCCACTGCATAATGTAATAGAAAGAAAGGCTGTCCTCTGTAGTAATAAAACATTCTGCACTCACCAAATGACCGTGTATTTGGCAGCATGCAGCAGCAAAGTAATTACAGTAAATAGGAGGGGAGTGAGCTGGTGAGTATGTGTGCATCCCAGTGCACTCTCTTGGATAGAGCTGGAGTTTTTACCAGTAGCATCGACAGCAATAGCTCAAATGGGAGTGCATGTGCTCTTGTGGCCAAAGGAACTGAATGTTATCCCTTCCAGTTCTGTGAAACTCCAAGTGGCCATGGCATGTTACAGAGTGGTAAATGAGAAGCATTCGGTGACCACAACTGCATTGCATTATATTTGAGAAAAGGGAGGAGAAGCGGGTTATTATGTGCAAGAATTAAAATATTTTATTTTGAATATTCAAATCACTAAATGCCATTCAATTCAATAAATGCCATTAATATTGTCCTTTTATATAGCTCTGATATGCACCAGCTGCGGATCTGACCCATAGAGTCTAAAAGGGTGCCCAACATCCCCAGTTATATTACCCAATAGCTTTATGTGGATTCTGAAAATATTTTCTTTTGTTTTGCCCCAGAAGACATCATGTAAACATGTGAGCCGCTTATTATACAAGAATCAAATATCTCACTTGCAAAGAACAACTACTCACTCACTGAAATATGTAGAGTCTTTCTTACCTTGAAGAAAGCTGGAGAATATGCATAGCTGCAGAGCTAACAAAACGGGAATACTGCTTGTAGGCATATGACAACAGGATGTTATTTTCTGTACTCACAGCTGAGACAGGAAGGCCCTCTCCAAGAGAGAGGAAGATGTACGAGGAAGGAGAGCATTGTGGTTGAGGCACTGGACTGGAACATGGGAGATCTGCATTCAGTTTCTGGACTTCTTGTGTGACCTTAGAAAAGTCACTTAATCTCTGCTTCTCAGTTCCTCTGCTTCTCAGTTCCCCATCTGTAAAATGGGGATAACAGCACTTCCTTTCTCCTAACCATCATTTTCTTGTCTATTTAGCTTTTAAGTTGGTCAGGGCAGGGACTATCTTACTATGTGTTTACACAATGCCCAACACTATGCATCTCCCAATCTCGACTGCGACCTTTAGGCACTATTACAATACAAATCATTATTAATAAAAATAACATAGAGGGCCAGATCTTTAGCAGGCTTCAATCAGCAAATGTCAGTATGCACCAATTGAGGATCTGGCCAACAGTATTTGCAGATAAGAATAATACCAAATAAAAATGAATTTTAACAATGAGTCCTGTTATACCTGTCCACATTAAATATTTCTATACCACATATGTGGTCAGGGTAGCCATCGCACAAAGGCCTAGATGTCCCAAACCCCAGTGTAAATTGCAAACTATTATATAAACTGATTTTATACTGTATTTGTAAATGTCACTTTAGGTCTGCTCATACCAAGGATGCTGTCATTTCCCAAGTATAAATCAAAGGGGGAAAGCAAAAAGATGTTTAAAAGGATAAAGGAGGCCAAATACAACTATGGTATAACTGCAGGGAATATAATTACAGCAGGGATGAATGTGGCCCAATATATGATGATGTGGGATATTACAAAGTTTTCATTGCCACTTGTTTTAAAAGATCTATATAAAACATTCCTAGCACGACCATTCATGGGTAGAACTGAGCAACATTCAACAGCTTCCATTAACAGGTGTTTGTGTCAGCTGTTTCAGTTTCTACTCACAGGTACTCTGAACTCTCCAGTTTCACTTTGAGATTCAGGTTTGAAAGAACCCCAAAACTCAGAGCAAAGATCAGTCAAAACCCTCGGGTTGCACAGGAAACAGTGAATTTTGCAGGGTCCCTTAGAGAACAATAGATTAGTATATTATAGTATATAAATTAGTAAACTCTGTATATTAAAACAAGGCCTATCTTGTTCAAAGTATTCAGGAAGCAGAGGTGTTCTTCTGATGACCCTAGACAGTTTTGATTTTGTAACAAACCCGAAAAGCAGAGGGTTGCAAGCAGTTTCAGGCTTTATAAACCAAAAAGTTTTCTACAGCTTGGCTTATGAGCAATGCTGTCATCCCAGATACATTGCAAGGAAGTTTTTATGCACCCCACATCAGCACCTCAGAATTGACCCTGAGAGAGGTTGAGCACATGCGGTTCCCACTAATTTCTCCTCACAGGATCAAGCCCAAGCATTTTTCCTACAGCCTCTAGCGTCAATAGGCCTGACCTTGCAACACCGTCTACTGGGTGTAGTACTTACTGCTGTAAATAGTCCCATTGACCTTAACAGAACTATTCCTGCATTCATTTACTGTTAGGCACAGTGCTCATTGCTGGGATCAGGCCAAATATCCACCCTGGATTGAATTGGATGAGGAATCCCGGATTCTATCCTACTATTTTAGATATTTATATGGCCCCCCATTACCATCGTCTCTGAGCACTTCACCTTTAATATATTTATCCTCAAAAGACCCCTGTGAGGTGGGGAAGTGCTGTTATCCGCAGATAACAGATGGGGAACTAACATCCAGATCCTCAGACATATTTAGGAACCTAACTCCTATTGATTCTAGTAGGAAATAGGCACCTAATACCTTTGAGGATCTGGGCCTAAGTGACTTGCACAAGGGCTAATGGGAGGCCTGTGGCAGAGCAGAAAATTGAATATTGAAGTCCTAAATCCCAGGGAAGCACCCTACCCAGTAGGCCATTGTTCCTCTCCATTCCCAGACAATACCAAGCACTGACTCACCATTCTTATTGTAGTTTTGCACAGACCTAACTTCCCATAAAACATATACAAAAAGCATTGCAATAGTTGTTGCCCCACTTACAGAGAAAATTAAAGTAAAAATATAGGAAACGTCATAATCCTCTTACTTTTATATGAAAAAGCAAAACACACAGTAATTGAGATCTGGCTTGAGGCTATTTGTATGTTCTGTGATAGACCCAGGCCAGTTGGATACAGCAGAGTAGCAGAAGGCAATATGCTGGCCACTGGATTAATAGTTTTCTGTTCCCTGACTGACCAGAGCAGGAGCTACTCCAGGCTAATGAGAACACCTGACTCCAATTAACCTGCAAAGAGTCAGGTGAGGCCATTAAGCTAATGTGACAACCTGACACTAATTAAGGACTCTCTGATAATATAAAAGGGCTCACTCCAGTCAGACAGAAAGGAGCCAGAGGAGAGGAAGAGCAGCTAAAGGGTTAGTTAATGAAGACACCCTCAAGTCATTTGTAAGGGAGAAGCAGGAGAGCTGTGGGGAAGTGGCCCAGGGAAATGTAACAACTCTGGCAGTGAAAGGTTGGTTGCCAACAGCCTCTACCAATAGGGTCCATGGGCTGGAACCTGGAGTAGAGGGTGGGCCTGGGATCCCCACAACCCACCACTACAGAAACACTTCCTGGGAGGGGAAAACAGGCCCTAATCAAGACAGGAGGCTAAACTGTTTTGGTATAAGACTGTAGGAGCAACAGAGACTGTGGGAATTCTCTCACCAACCTCCATTGCTGGCTTATGATGAAAAGGGCTCAGTAGACTGTATCCCTGGCCCTAGAGAGAGAGAAGGGCTACGTGGAGAGTTGTAGTGAGCCTCTGAAGCTAGCATAAACCGCCTGGAAGCGAAGGACTCACGGGGACAAGGTTGGAGCTCTGCCACAGTTCCCAGAACTGAATTCTAGCTAGTGAACAGGCTTTTTCTTAAATCTGTAGCTCCATAATCTTGTAATTTTTCCCCTTATAATTCTCAATATCTTTCTAGTTTCTATATTTCTACATTTTATTAGTGGGGAAAAAACTGAGAATCAGAGACATGTAGGGCTGGAAGAGACCTTAAGAGGTCATCTAGTCTGGACCTCTGTGCTGAGGCAGGACCAAATATACCTAGACCATTCTGTCAGTCCTACATTTCTATGATTCATCCCTAACAAGTGTTTGTCTAACCTGTTCTTAAGAACCCCCAGTGATGGGGTGTCACATTCTGGGATGCACCCCAGACCAGTGAGAAATGGTTTGACTACTTGTCCTGTCACCCTGAGTGCCTTAAAATGCTGTGCTGCTGTAACTTCCTGTTGGGATGCTCACAGCCAGCATACAAGCACGTACTGAGTGTCTGTGTGATAAGCCGCCCTGGTTCAGGAACTGTGACTACAGTAACCTGCATGTTACACCACAGCCACACTCTGGTCTCCACCAGCCTTGGTTACTGCAAGCCAAATGACCCAAACACACCCTCAGTCCTAAATTTCCCTAAAGCCATATTCCCTGAAATCTCCAACCCTTTTCTTGACCACTCAGAGAAATAACGTTTGTTTGCTCCTTTACCCAGCAGCTTTCCATATTAACTGCACTTAATAATTACTTCAATTCAAACACAGCACTGAGGTGCTGGGTGGTATTGTTAATAAAAAAAACAATTTTATTAACAAAAGGACATAGCTTATGTCGTACCAAGGAAAAGTAATAGAGGTATAGATGGTTAAGATAAGCAAAGTGAAAAGATGCATCAGAAAGTCTAAAACTAAATCTAGTAAGATACAGTTGTTTAAGATGGCTCCTCTTGCCAATTATTCTTTGTCCAGCAGGGCTGACAGTCTCTCGGTCAGAACCTTCCGCGGAAATATGGAGGTGCTGGTTTCCCTTGTCTTAAGTGAAAGATGGAGTCTCTGACCCTTATATTCCCAAAAAATTGTCTTTGTTCTTCAAGATAGCAAAGCCTCTTAGGGATTCAGTCTTCTGCGTATCTCTGGGGTGTAGGAACAAAGTCAATTCTGTGTCTCTCCTGTTCTGTCTCAAGACAAATACTGCTGGTTTGCTTGATAGCTTCATTTATGGCTAATATGAAAACTGAGGTAAACCCACATTCCTGTGTCTGGGACAGACCTGATCATCATCTTTACCTACACTAGGCCATCCTCTTAAACGTGTCCTAGTGGCATTGTACAGAGGGAATTCATAACTTCACATATTGTAAAATGCATGTTATCCTTCTATTAACAACCAGCATGCTATTAGTTTTCAAATGATATCTTACAAGGAATAGTTTGTACAAATATTGCCATGGTGTGGGAGATATGAACACAGGGTTGTTTAGTGTCATACAGGGATTCCTCAACCTCCCCTGGAAGCCTATTCCACCTATTCCAGTGCTTAACTATCTTCATAGTTAGAAAGGTTTCCCTAATATCTAACAGATTTCCCATGGCAGATTTCTGAAGGTCAAAATAATGGCATCAATAGATTTAATTCACCCATTGATTTCAGAGGGTGTTGCACATGATTACACCAAGGCTGGATTTAGTCCAATCTCTCTACAGTTCCACCAATGATAAGATTACCTACCCAAGTGGATATATTGCATTATAGTTCAGAAGCACTCAGTAGATCTAGCTGAATTTTTTGAACAAAACATCATCAAAGATTTACCTGTTTTTTTTTAAAAAATTTCCATGAAAAGTTCCATGTTTTCCCCCCCCAAAAAAATCACAAACTTTACTAGCAAATGGTTTCATTTTTGATTTGTGAAAAGTGTTGAATTTCACTAGTGTCTATCATAAAAAAAAGTTGAGAACTCTGAGCAGTCGGTCAGCTTTGAAACAAAGAACACATTAAGTTGCGAAAAGAGATTTTCATTTTTTTATTTGCTCGACAAAGGGGTTTAAATGAAGGTGGGTTGATGGGCTCAATGCTGCAAACACTTATGACTAAGCCCTTTTTGTTCAACGAGCAAAACATATGCAGCATTAAGTCTCATTTTTGTGAAATTTTGCATGCATGTGGATTGGGAACATTCTTTCTTTGAACTTTACGCCCTGCATGTTGAGTTTTTCCTTGTAGTACTAAATATGTCATTAATGGGAAAAATATGAGAGCCCTAAAAGTGAACAAAGTCATACCATTAAACTCCAGGGATGCCAACAAAAGACTGTAGCCCACTGGATAAATGTCTGCACCATAGTTCCAAGGCTGTTTGTTCATATCCTGTTAGGGTTGTATTTTTGTTTAACTCTTCTCCTTGTTACCACCCCTCCTCCTCCTTCTTCTTGCACCTCTCAGCCAAGTTGCAAAAGCTTGACTAGAAGTAGAGATCAGTGAGTGAGCTCTCATTCAGACTGCTCCTTGTACAGGCTTAAACAGACCTAAACTTCAGGTCTAGTTTCACCAGGAAACATCAGCATCCAAGACATTTAACATGAGTTTTAAATTCCTCAAAACACATTCCTATCACCTCTGGAATAATGCACTGTAATTTGCCATCAGACACACAAACCAACCAGCATTTCAAAAGCTGGTCAAATGCAAATTTAGTCCATTTGAGGGGTATACTCATTTACAGAGCCACAGCTGTCTAGCCTTTGCAACAAATGTCTCCAGTTTCTATTATTATTGCAGTAGTGTTTTGAGGCCCCAATCAGTATTGGGACCCATTGTGTAGGGTGCATAAACATTGTGTATGGTGGACATTGTGTACAAACATCTAGTTAATGACAGTCCCTGTCCTGAAGAGCTTACAATCTATATGAAATAAATAATAGTTGCCCCTTTGCCACTGAGTAGCAGAATTTGGGACCTTGCAAGCCAGTTTCCTGTTTGGAGCAGAAGCCAGTGACACAGCGTTAGGTATTTTCTTAACTGTAACTTGCTTATTTACAAAACATACACAAGTCCTGCTCCTTAGAACAGAGGAGCCAACAGACAGCATACCGGCAACTCCCTGCTCAGGTCAGGCACCACTACCCTTCCCACAGAAGCAGCTGTCTTGCTTCTGACACTCTGCAGGAGCCTAACAAGTCTCACTGCTTAACATCAGTGTTGCCCCTTCATGCCCCAGTCCTGAGCTTTTCAGCTTGGAAAGCTGTAGTCCAAGACGGCTCACGGAGATCACCCAGCCTGGAAACGGGAACCTGGCATCTCCCTCATTTTGTACTGCAGAACAGCTGAACAAAAGGAACCTCAGAGCTTTCACTATCAAACCAAGGAAAGCATTTAAACCCACACAATAATGGCTCTGGCTGTGATTACTGCATGGAGACTTCCAACTCTTTTTATAGGGAGTTTTATCCCAGGTTCTTATAAATCAACAAACCCTCATAGGCAAGCCATAACAATAATAATACTGTTTGTTGCTATAGTGCCTTCCAGCTGAGCATTTAAAGTGCTTTACCAACATTACAGTTCAAAATGTAAAATGTTCAAACTTTATTCATTGTGGAATATAGGACTTAATTTTTAAATATGGACACAATACTAAGATCCATCCTTCTGAAATAAGTTAGATTAGATTGATCTTCTCTGTGTTTCCTTTGGTGACCACACTGTGCCCAAACTGGAGGTCCTGCCTACTGGAGTCATATAAAGTAGGATTTTAATAGGGAAAAGCCTGCCACCTGTAGGGAAAACCACTGGAAAAAATGTAGCATAAACAATAGATGGGCATTGCCCTGCAACATTAAGACCCATTTACCCTTCTGGAGTGGTGTAAAGGGGCCTTAGTGTAAATGAGAATCAGAGCTAAAATAGACCAACCTTTCCAAAGAACTTTTTTAATTTACCAGAATTGTTTAATTAAATGTAAGCCCTGTGGCCTAAAGCTTCAGAGGGTATGGAACTCTCTGCCCCCATCTGTTGATGAATGTGGGGGAAATGGCCTCACTGCTGCTTCATCTGCATATGCTTTCTACCCAGAATTCCTCCAGTGACACTGTGGGAGTCTGCATAACTATATGCAAGCTCAGAATTGATTGGGTAGTGGAGCCGAAGAGGGGGAAAGGTGAAGAGTTCCTAGTTTGTGGCAAAGCATGCATCTTTGGTGGCAATGACTCTGCTTGAAGGTCTTGTAGGCTGCAAGTTCTCTTCCACTAATGATCTACTGATGGAAGGACTATTTAAGAGGAGATGATTCAGACAGGGCTCTTTAACAGGATGCTATATAGAGTTGGCTGTTATCTCTGCTGCTGGGCTCTACAGCTTCAGTTGCGTGTGAAATCTGGTGAGGCTCCTTCTATCCACAAATTAAATAAAGCTGAAGTCACTCTAACTGGCTTAGGTGGTGGAGCCTCAAGACAGGACCAGAAAGCACTTCCTAAGAGACTGGAGACATGCCTACCCAAGGACTCTGCATAACTCAGCATTCTGGGAGTACAATACTGACTGACACGAAACTGTGAGTGGGGTTTAACAAAGGGGAAGTGACATAGTAAGAGGATATATGTCTGTTGGACATTCACACTGGTGACTCGGGAACCAAGTTAAAAGACAACTGCTGAAGTTACTATGGGAGAGTGTTTTATTTATTATTATAGATGGATTGTGGCTGTGGTCTCACAAGTTGATGCGGTGTTCCTTTTCCCCTAATAAAATTTTCCTAATTTCATACAGACTTAGTGCTCACAAGTGCACTCAGGTTTAGTGATCCCAGAAATTCTGGGTGGTGGCTCAAGCCAGTGGTGTTTGTTGTACAAGAACCCTTAGGTATTTGAAGAGGCCATATGTTGCTGCCAACAATAGCCGGCAGACAGGTTACATTAAAAAAAAATCCTATTCTAGTAGTGAAAGCTGGTCCGTTGGTACTAGCCTGAGACTTGAGAGAACTGAGTTCTATTCCCTGCTCTACCACAGACTTCTTGTATGGCTATGTGCAAGGCATTTCGCCTCTCTGTGCCTCAGCTCCCCCTGTGTAAAATGTTGACAACAGCACTGCCCTACCTCACTGTGGTGTTGGAAATAAATACGTTGGCACTTGTGAAGCACTCAGGTAATAGGAGCCACAAAAGTGCCTTAGGCAGATAGAAAAGTGGACTGCCA
Organism: Lepidochelys olivacea; assembly: GCF_965140295.1. NCBI lineage: Eukaryota > Metazoa > Chordata > Testudines > Cheloniidae > Lepidochelys > Lepidochelys olivacea. The sequence continues at coordinate 121,587,517 of NC_140413.1, forward strand.
TACACAATATGCTGATATTACTATGTACTACTGTGAAAGTATCAACTCACCAGTGGCATCTCCTCATGAGTAGGTGTGGCATAGCAGCTGTCTCAGCACTGGCATCTGCTGCTATTGAGTGCTCCACATCTGCAGTGGCCTGCCTTTTCCTGTGACTTGGCCCACTGGCCACATCACTTCAAAACCTCTCCCCTTCCAGGGTAGTCTATGAACACAAAGCAAGGGGAACTAACACAAATAAACTGAGCGAGTAAGGGGGTATGTCACCATCTCAGGGCATATCAGGATTTGGCCTTCAGCCAGCCCTCTCCTCAGGAGCTGAGGGTTGAAGGTCTGTTCTCTCTTCCCTGGTCTGCCAAAAAGTGAGCTGCTCTGCTTCCCTTTTAAACTCCTCCTCCAGCCTGTAGATGCCTGGCAGCTGTGGCAGAGTGGAGTTGGCTGAGCCCAGAGCAGCTCCTTAACCCCCTGTTGTGAAGGGTGGGAGGTGTATGCCCCATCACAGTGACACATTCTGTCTGTGGGTTAAATCTTCTCACCTTTTGCAGGGCCCAAATAAATGGACTTTGTGCATGGAGAGTTTTGTTGGGGTTTGATTAATGGAATCACCTCCCCCACAGGCGATGGAGCAGCCATGGTAGGCCATGAGATGAAGCAATAGCTCCAGAAGGTCACTTATATCCTCCATCCCATGTTGAGAGTTGGCCAGTGGATTGCCTGGATTCATTGGCGCACTAGTGCTGTAGATTTTAGTCCCCATCAAGCAGTACATCACCGCATGCAGATAATGCCAGCACCTCCCCTGCTCACCATCCCCACGCTTACCTGGCAAAACAACATCAAATCTGCTGTCCTTCAAATCCCATGCACCCACCAGTGGTGAGCAAGACTGAACCCAATAGGAAGTTACTGTGTCTGTTGTATGTGGATTTGGACCCCAGTATATTGTCCATGTACCAGTGTGTTGTCTCCCATCCAGAGGGATACAGAACCAGCTCAGGCAGCTCAGCAAACTATAGAGAGCAACACACAATATTTTGAAATACAAAATATCAAGAGATTTAGGTTTAAGCTTATATTACTAGCTGCTGTCTTCTTCTACACATTACACATGTGGCAGTAACTTTCGTATTATCCCAAGGTAAAAGCTGGATGAATATTGACAGAACAGAACAGCAGCATATTATTACACTTATTTTCCAGCCTGTGAGCACATACCGAGCCCAGCTACAAAATGCTATGCAGGCCTGAACAATAGGAAACACTTTATTACAGAGATCGCATTGGAAATAATACATTTATTTTTCATAAGAACACTGAGGCCCAGCCACCAATGATTTCTCAAGATTTGAATAGCTTCCCCTGGTGGATCTGGATAACATGTAGGAATCATGACATGAACTTTTGAAATTTACACCAATGCTAATAATGCAAAACTGATGGCTCCATCACTTTCCACCCCAAAAGGTCCCTGTAGAGTGAGAAAGGAAGAATCAACCACACCAGGATGCTAGGGAAGACCTGCAATGCTCTAGGAACCATCTCCCCTCCTTTAACATTTGTTGTGGCTCCTGTGTTTTCCCCAGAAAGTAATATGTTGCAGCAGTTCCAAAGGAATAACACAGAAAACCAGGATTTCTCTTGAAGATCCACAGTCTTACCTACAAAACTGTAAAGTATTTCATCAGTAGCCCAATTCACTGTTATATTCTGTGCCTGCATTTCCTTCTCAGCCATGGGAGAGTGCCAAGACATTTGTGTATCAGTTGAAACATCTCAGGCCAGATTCACTTTCAGGTCTGTGCTGGCTTCTAATGGCTGACCCAGATGCACTGCCCCAGTGGGAGACCACTGGGCGTAAAGACTGTGGTAGCCAAAAGAAGCTGCAACCTCTGTTTCCCCAGAGGGTTCATGTGTGGTCTGTTCTACCCCAAAAATGAGTGGCACTGGCTAGGGGAGCGTGGCTAGGACATCTGGGGAAAGATGGCATCTCGTGCATCCCTGGTGCAACATCCACCAGTGGGGCTTTAGTGGAGCCTTTACCTGAAAGGAAAGCTGCTTTCCCTAGAAGAACTCCTGAGGGAGCCTAGCAGTGGGTTGTGAGAGGAAGATAAAGGGTAGTGACATGTTCTTAGGGGCAGGGAGGTTGAGATGGAAAGGAGAGAGGGCAGGGGAGGAGGCTAAAAAGCACAATGGGCAGGGACAGTGATGACATGGGGCTGGGGATTTGCAGTGAAAGGAGATGGGCAGAGTTAAGGGGGACTGGCAAACAATGGCAATAGCGCAAATGAGAAAAAAAAATCCAACATCTACGTTTCCGAGCTGAGTGAATGATGAGGCCAGCCAGGCCCTCCCCTCCCACCCAGCTGCTGCTGCTCCTGCTGTTCCCTTCATGGAGAAGGAGATGAAAGGCCTCTGGCATATCCTTTGGGTTGGAAAGCTGTGATTTACTGCCTGTGGCATCTGCTGTAGTGATGCTGGGTGGAAGGAGCCCTAAATGCATGGATGTTTTCTGGTTCATCTCTGCAAGCTTCTTCCAACTATTGATGGTTCCCATGTGGAGGAGGCAGGGAGGCAGGCCCCTGGGCTCAGTGCCCTGAACAACCCCTGTGCAGCAGAAAGGTGCGTATACCCCTTGCACTCTCGGCTGTAGCTGACGCTGGCTGCTCACGGCTTGCATTAGAAGTGGGATAGTGTTCTGGACCAATGACTTAGATGCTGTTGCATTTTTTTTTTTAAAGGTAGGTCCCTCCAATTCTTAGCTGGAATAGTGTGTGGTTCTGGAGCAGAGCCCTGCTGTTCTGTTGACCTAAATGAATGCTCTGTGTTACTGTCCAGACACACGCAGCACCGAAGGCTTAGACGCACTAAGTGCACTTTATACACAAGTCCCATCAAGAAGCACCTGTCCAGTTATAGGCTGGACACTCCCTCTACATTTCTGTGTTGAAAATAATGGGACTTCATCAAATGAGAGCCCTGGGAATATGCTGGAGGCTGGAATGTGGCCATGACAGTGTTAATGTTTTGTTTATTCCTGATCGCGACTCTGTCTTTGGAAGAAGCCAAATGTGTTAAAGAAGGGCTATTGTTACCATTCATAGTTAGTGTTTGGTGCTTTAAAAACAAGCCCATAAGCCATCCCCTCAGTGCTCCGGATGCTCTGGCAGCCCAGCTCCTCCTCCTCCTGCAGAGGAAAACACACAAGAACAACACTCTCATTCATCCTGGGCTCCATTTCCTGCCTTGTGCATCCTCCCTGAAGATGCCCTGACTTCCCTGCATGACAAATGAGTCCTTGCCAGAAGAGTAAAGTCTTTCCCTCTATAGGGCTGTGAAAAGCTTAGACGTTGACTCCCCCAACCAAGCATGGTTGGCCTACTTTCAGCATGAACCCAAAACTTACTGAAGTTCAGCAAATCTCAGGGAAAACGTGCATTTTCCCTTCCATCCCAGGAAACCCCTCTTTGGTTAGATTGGCACCAGGGAGTATTCAAGCCCCTCCCCTCTCATGCTACATTCAAGGGGCAGCTGACTAGCTACCTTCCACATCTTCAGCTGGAGGCTTGATAGCTTGTTCCTATCATCTTCACTCTTTGGAGCAAGCAAGGTAAGGCTACTCTTTCCCCCCACCCCAATCTAAAGGCAATATTTTCAGGGCACTGCCCAGCCTACCCAGCACCCATTCATCAGCAGAAGTGAAGCTGGGAAATGGTCTCTTGCTCTAAGGGCCTATTCACCTCATTCTGGGCTTGAGGCATCCAGAATGTACCACACTAGAAGGGACTCTCCAGCCTGGAGAACAAACATGTAACAATATTTACATCTGCACAGAAAGGCAGTATTGCCAGGACAGCGGCCCAGAAGTCTTCAAGCTTCTGCTGCATATTTTCATATCCAAATCCAAGTCAAGAGGAAGTTGCTTTCAAACCAGTCACTTTCATCAAGAACGTACTCCTGCTGCTATGGATCTTTACATCTAGGGGCTTTGTCTTGCCACCATTGGAGTTCATGGCAAAGTTCCTGTTGACTTCAATGGTGCAGAATCGTACCCTCTGTGTAAATGCAAAGGCACTATGATTGGCACTGTTTGGTTCATTGTGCTGAACAGAAAATTAGCTCTAAAGCAACCTTTTCCCTTTGCAAAGTGAAGGAGAACCAGCTTCTTTGACAGGATCAGTTGCTTTTCCAAACCTCATCTAAATTTCTGAGTCTAGAAAGGTGGACTGGAAATCTTGCAAGATCAGGAACTGCCTGCTCTCAGTGAGGCCAGAAGTGACACTATAGCCTTGTGACAGAGGGAAGTGTCATTTTCCCCTCCTACTTTTACAGATGAGGAAATGAGGGCACAGAGATGTTAAGTGATTTGTACAAGGTTACACCTCAAGTCAAGGACAGATGTGAGACTAGAACCCACAACCCCAGTTCCCAGTCATGTGTCTTAAATACTAGACGTTACTTTGCTCTCATTTTTATATATTTTTTGGTTTAAATTAGGGTAGGTACTAGGTGTCCACTCAAATTTGTGCACAATCCCATTTCTGGGAGTGGAAATGCAGATAGAGTCAGTGGCACAATCAGTCACTCTACACATTGTTTCCTGCCTGTATTTATTTGCAGTTTGAGGATTTATTACTGCACTTACTCATAAATGGGAATTTCTGAAGAAAATAAAGCTGAATGTGCACTGATCTTTTCTTGTGCCTCATATTAACACAGTATCAGAAAATAATTGTTTTTCTTTTCTGTCTGTTTCTTTTTCTCTAGTCCATAAATTAGCTCGGTTGAGACCAAATTATATTATGCCTCTTCTTTATACCATAGCCCTAAAGGGCAACATTGGAACATGAAACGGACATTCAAACTATTTTCACACCCAAATTTCAACTCTTTGGCTCTCTCTCTCTCTCTCTCACACACACACACACACACACATACACATGCATAAGGATTTAGTATGCCTTTTTCTGCTGTTGATATGGAGTTCGATTGCCTCCTGTTTCTCAGCAAGAGAAAGCTACTTATCTTAGGAGAGTTAGATCATGGAGTTTACAGTAATACATCCAGATGGAGTTTTGAAACAAGTCTTCACCATCTACCAATAGGACTTTCTTGGACTTCAGCATCTACCCGTAATAAAGCATTTTTAGATTGCATAAATCACAGGCCAGTAAGCCAATGTTAGAAAAGCAAAAATGGTGGAACTAAAAATTCCTTTACTGAAAAAAATGTACGAAAACATAACCCAAAATAGATCTAGCTTCTGCATCTCCAATAACACAACAGACAACTCTATCTCGAGTATATCCAGAATCCTGTCCTATTTTAACTCAGATGACATGCATGACAGTGACATGTTCACTTCTAACATTCATTACAATGAAAATGCCTTTCCAAACTTAACAGTTAAACCTCTAAGGGTACGTCTAAACAGCTTTTAGGAGCAAATCGCCCAGCCCAGATTGACAAACCATGGGTTAGTGGGGCTCATGATAGAACTCTCAAAATAGCCGTATGGACAGTGCTTTGAAGTTGCAGCTCAGACTCTGAAGCCTAGACAGCAGGATGGGCTTGAGAGACTGAGCTCTAGCCTGAGCTGAGACTTTAAAAACAGCTGTATAGATAGCTGTCATAAATATAAAGGGAAAGGTAACCACCTTTCTGTATACAGAACTATAAAATCCCTCCTGGCCAGAGGCAAAACTCTTTCACCTGTAAAGGGTTAAGAAGCTAAGATAACCTTGCTGGCACCTGACCAAAATGACCAATGAGGAGACAAGATACTTTCAAAGCTGGAGGGGGGGGCGGGAACAAAGGGTCTGTCTGTCTGTCTGTGTGATGCTTTTGCCGGGACCAAGTCAGGAATGCTCTTCAGAACTTCTGTTAAGTTAGTAAGTAATCTAGCTAGAAATGCGTTAGATTTTCTTTTGTTTAAATGGCTGGTAAATAAGCTCTGCTGAATGGAATGTATATTCCTGTTTTTGTGTCTTTTTGTAACGTAAGGTTTTGCCTAGAGGGATTCTCTATGTTTTGAATCTGATTACTCTGTAAGGTATTTACCATCCTGATTTTTACAGAGGTGATTCTTTTACTTTTTCTTTAATTAAAATTCTTCTTTTAAGATCCTGATTGCTTTTTCATTGTTCTTAGGATCCAAGGCTTCGGGTCTGTGTTCACCTATGCAAATTGGTGAGGACTTTTATCAAGCCTTTCCCAGGAAAGGGGGTGTAGGGTTTGGGAGGATATTTTGGGGGGAAGACATCTCCAAGTGGGCTCTTTCCCTGTTCTTTGTTTAACACGCTTGGTGGTGGCAGCATAGGGTTCAAGGACAAGGCAAAGTCTGTACCTTGAGGAACTTTTTAACCTAAGCTGATAAGAATAAACTTAGGGGGTCTTTCATGCAGGTCCCCACATCTGTACCCTAGAGTTCAGAGTGGGGAAGGAACCTTGACAATAGCACTTTGGAGTATTTGCATGAGCCCCACTAGCCAGCGTCCGTCAACCTGGCCTGGGAGGCTCAGTTCAAAATGCTTTGTAGACATACCTTAAGTGCCGTATATCCCACTCTCTCAGAGACACCACTTTTATGGATAGCAGCAGAGCAGAGAGGGAACATTTCAGAGCTTTTATTACTGCAGTGTAACTGTTCATGCTGTGCTGTACATCCAGAAGCAACAAGAAGTTAAGAAGCAAAATCTCATATCTTGAGTTTGGAGGCCAAAAATTACTTCACATTCTTGGGAGTAAACTCATCACCAGATGCACATATGAGTAGATCCATGTGTAAAAACAAAGCACACAAAAAATTCCAAACTAGTGAAGGGTGGTCACACAGTCAAAACACCCATTTTTCCTGAGGGTTCCTGCAGGACCTACTAAAATACCCAGGGGATGCAGATTACCCAGCCTGCTTAGTACGATTGTGCTTTGGACTGTGTTTATACACAAATTCATCCCAACATAAGATTTTTCCTCTGTAATGAATATTGAGGTTGATTCATATTCTTTTTCAAGAAGAAGTATAAATAATAATCAGGCAGGGAGAGGGTTTTTCCCCTGATAAACTGTCTAGCTGCACAGCCAGAGAAACTATGTGAGCATCAGGCATGGTATAGCCAAGGCGAGATCAGGGTTGAACAGAACAAATTAATGAAAGAACTTTGTGGCACTTTCATCCTGCCATTCCTCCCTCTGCCCATACACCTTCCTGCCATGCAAACAACAGAATGTGGTGCAGGAAAGCGATAGGGCATGGGGAACTAGTGGAGTCTAGGACCTGTGAGAGAACTTGGCCCAGTTACGCAGACCCCCCAGCCATTGATGCATCTTTGTACTTCTTCTGGCCTCCTTCCCAGCTATGGCAGCATGGCTGGCTCATGGCCACACTGCTATTGGCTCCCAGCCAGTGCCTGCACTCTGTGATCTCTTCCTTGGGGGAGGTCATGAAGGGGGACTTACTACTGCTTGAGGCACCATTAGCTTTAGTAACTTTTACTAGGTGACTGATACTAGGCACTTCCTTTCCTCCCCCAGTCCAAACTTCTTAATCTGTATAGCCATCTAGCCATGCTCGTCATTTGGGGAGGGGATATTGGTGGCTATAAGAATGCTAAGGCAAGGAGATAGCTTCTCATGTAGCCACCGTTTCCCCTTTGTGAAAGTTTTGCTCTCCTGTGTACCCTACAGTAGCCTCAAAGAGGCCTCCAAGATTATCAGAAGAATATCATTACCACCATGGCCTTCTCAGTGAGCTCTAGCTGAAGTTATAGAATCCACTGAGCCATCAGGCATAAAGCTCATATGAGGGGCTGTATCTAGGGGGTATGCATTTAGGGGTGATACTTTTTCATGTTGATGTCTAAACTGGTATGACTGGCCCATCGTGGACTTCAATCAAACAAAACTAACACCATCCAATGCTATTAGGGCGGCTGTGTTGGCAGCTTTTGCTCCTGTAATCAAACTGGAAATCCATGTCCAGGTCCTGTCTGTAGTGCTGATATTCCATTACCTACACTCCTTTGCTGAACTCACAAATGGACTCTGGGAGGAAACCTCCTAGGCCATATCCCACTCTAGGTTCTTTAACACCAACATTCCCAAACGAAAAGAGCCATCCTTGAACTGATGGGGTTAAAAGGGTAGAATAAGGTTACCTGACTTTTTGTGGAATTATTGCAGCAGTTAGGAAGAGTCACCATTGGTTTACAGAGAATTCAGTACTCGGCTGTTGACTTTCACTGGCACAGGGAGATGCGGGCAGGAGAGTACACTGCAGTTTAAAATGTTAAGACAAAGCCCCTCTTAAAAATGGAAAGAAATAAAATTAATTTTAAAAAGTTTTCAATGTCCTCTCTTACATACTTTCTTTCCCCTTTGCCAAAGAGGTTGGGGTGAAGGCTGGGAAAGGGGTGGGGAAATAGATTCCTAGCCCCAAACACATTAATTCCTTTTCTTCTCTAAAAGAATAAAAATTCAACCACATCCATTTTACAAAATCCCATTCCTCATACTGTTTATATTGCTATCAGTACTTTTATTATTATTTTATTGTAATGGGTTATTTTTAGACTTGGAAGGATTCAATTTTTATTGGTAAATGTCTATTTCACCATACACACACACACTGACGAACAAATATTTCTGTTGATAATAATTGACATTTAAAGATAGGAAAGTGAGAAAAAGTAAAGTAAGAAAAAAGAAAAGGAGTACTTGTGGCACCTTAGCGACTAACCAATTTATTTGAGCATAAGCTTTCGTGAGCTACAGCTCTGAAATGAACTGTAGCTCACGAAAGCTTATGCTCAAATAAATTGGTTAGTCTCTAAGGTGCCACAAGTACTCCTTTTCTTTTTGCGAATGCAAACTAACACGGCTGTTACTCTGAAACCTAAAGTCAGAAAAGTGCCACTTGACAGCCTAGTAGAGTTTGATTTAAGGATATTTACTAAGTATATTTTGACATATGATGTTGACAGTTTGCGTTTTGTTGGTTATAAAGCTTTAACTTTTTTGAATCTCAACATCTACTCTCATTAAATAATTGTCTGACTCACCTTATTGCCTGACTCCTCCCACATAATTTCATACAACTGTGAAAATTTAAATAGATAAAAATAGAAAAAAATGCTTAATAAACATTGATATTATCCCTTCAAATTACGCAAAAATAAAAATCAAATTCTGCCAAACCTAGTTATTTTTACCTGCTGCTACAATGAGAGATAAAATACTCAGGGCCAATCTTTGGCAAGGTTATGGTAAATTAGGTATGAGGAAATGACACTATTTTAGATGGTTACTCTATGATCAATAACGGGACCACAGGATTTACATCAGTTCAACTGAGAGCAGTATTTGTCCCTCGGTATTTTATTACTATATCATTGATGGATTGCACTGCAGCATCCTCTTAAGACTGAACATTCAACAGAAATATTGGCCCTTCATTGGTTCCACGTTACCTAGTATATATGGAACAACACTGGATAAAATAATGGTGTATTATATCCAATGTTATGGGCATGCTGAACAGTACCAAAGTAGTTAACCTTTTTTGTGATTTATTAATTCATATTGTCTTATTGCTTTGAATTTGCACTTCTTTGGCAGTCAGAACACTAGCCATAAATGAGAATACAGTAACTTATTACAACTACTTTAAGATTTTGTGTTTGTTTCTAACAGAGTTGGGTCCAAACTGCAACATTCAAGTCCAGGGTTTTGAACGGAGCCGCCCTCAGTTTTCTAACATGACATTCAGCCCCTTCTCATGCCTTTTTCACTGTGCCTTTGTAAACGTGACAAAAAACATTACAAAAACTACCCTTTAAAAATCATGATGTTTGCAGCTGAGTGGGTGCTTGGTGATGTGATTATGTGTTGTCACTTATTGAGCTGGGCAAAAAAAAAACTTCATCCAAATTTTTTCACAAAATGATCACTCCATAGGAAACCTGCACAACACCTTCAAAAGACAAGTCTGGGAGCTTAAATTCATAACTCTGCTAGACACCAAAAATCATAGACTCAATAAAGACACTGATTTTATTTCTCATTAAAACAATCTGTAACCCAATAACTCTTCTTTGTCCTTGACTGCAGAGCTCATAATTGCCACTTCATTTTGAATGGTTTCTTGCAACGTGTGTTAATGCCTTACGCTTAACAATTTGTTCCATCTTATATTTAACTATGACACTTGGAGGGCTTGTCTTCACATTCAATGCTGCAGTTGTGCCTCTGTAGAGCATTAAGTGAAGATGGTACTATGCTGATAGGAGAGCTTCTCCTGTCAGCATAGTTAATGCACCTCTACAAGTGGTGGTCACTATATTGATGGGAGAAGCTCTCCTGTCGACATAGTGCTGTCTACACAGGTTGGTATAACTATGTTGCTCAGAAGTGTGAATTTTTCCGCACCTTTGAGTGATAGCAGTTATACTGGTTTAATTTTGTAGTGTAGACCTGGCCTCAGTACTTTTCCAGACCTGAAGAAGAGCTCTTTGGAGAACATAAGAATGGCCATATTGGGTCAGACGAAAGGTCCATCTAGCCCAGTATCCTCTCTTCCAACAGTGGCCAATGCCGGGTGCCCCAGAGGGAATGAACAACAGGTAATCATCAAGCGGTCCATCTCCTGTCGCCCATTCCCAGCTTCTGACAAACAGAGACTAGGGACACCATCCCTGCCCATCCTGGCTAATAGCCATTGATGGACCTATCCTCCATGAACTTATCTAGCTCTTATTTGAACCCTGTTATAGTCTTGGCCTTCACAACATCCTCTGACAACGAGTTCCACAGATTGACTGTGCACTGTGTGAAAAAATACTTCCTTTTGTTTTTTTTAAACTTGCTGCTTATTAATTTCATTTGGTGACCCCTAGTTCTTGTGTTAGGAGAAGGAGTAAATAACACTTCCTTATTCACTTTCTCCACACCAGTCATGATCTTATAGACCTCTATCTTATCCGCCACCCCTTAGTTGTCTCTTTTCCAAGCTGAAAAGCTCCAGTCTTATTAATCTCTCCTCATATGGAAGCCATTCCATACCCCTAGTCATTTTTGTTGCCCTTTTCTGAATCTTTTCCAATTCCAATATATCTTTTTTGAGATGGGGTGACCACATCTGCACACAGTATTCAAGATGTAGGCATATCATGGATTTATACAGGGGCAATATGATATTTTCTGTCTTATTATCTATCCCTTTCTTAATGATGCACAACATGCTCTTCGCTTTTTTAACTGCCATTGGACATTGAGTGGATGTTTTCAGAGAATCATCCACAACTACTCCAAGATCTCTTTCTTGAGTGGTAACAGCTAATTTAGACCCCATCATTTTATATGTATAGTTGGGATTATGTTTTCCAATGTGCATTACTTTGCATTTATCAACATTAAATTTCATCTGCCATTTTGTTGCCCAGTCACCCAGTTTTGTGAGATCCTTTTGTAGCTCTTCGCAGTCTGCCTGGGACTTAATTATCTTGAGTAGTTTTGTATCATCTGCAAATTTTTCACCTCGCTGTTTACCCCTTTTTCCAGATCATTTATGAATATGTTGATTAGGACTGGGCCCAGTATAGACCCCTGGGGGACACCACTATTAACTTCTCTCCATTCTGAAAACTGACCATTTGATTCCTACCCTTTGTTTCCTATCTTTTAACCAGTTACCAATGCATAAGAGGACCTTCCCTCTTATCCCATGACAGCTTACTTTGCTTACGAGCCTTTGGTGAGGGACCTTGTCAAAGGCTTTCTGAAAATCTAAGCACACTATATCCACTTGATCCCCAGGGTCTACGTGCTTGTTGACCCCCTCAAAGAATTCTAGTAGATTGGTGAGGCATGATTTCCCTTTACAAAAAACATGTTGACTATTCCCCAACAAATTATGTTCATCTATGTGTCTGAGAATTTTTTCTTTACTGTAGATTCAACCAATTTGCCCGGTACTGAAGTCAGGCTTACCAGCCTGTAATTGCCAGGATCACAAAAAATTGTGTCACATTAGCAATCCCCCAGTCATTTGGTACAGAAGCTGATTTAAATGATAGGTTACAAACTACAGTTAGTAGTTCTGAAATTTCACATTTGAGTTTCTTCAGAACTCTTGGGTGACTACCATCTGGTCTTGGTGCCTTATTACTGTTTAGTTTATCAGTTTGTTCCAAAACCTCCTCTAATGACACCTCAACATGGGACAGTTCCTCAGATTTGTCACCTAAACAGAATGGCTGAGGTTTGGGAATCTCCCTCACATCCTCAGCCATGAAGACCAGTGCAAATAATTCATTTAGTTTCTCCACAATGGTCATATCATCTTTAAGTGCTCCTTTCGCATCTCGATCGTCCAGTGGCCCCAGTGGTTGTTTAGCAGGCTTCCTGCATCTGATGTACTTAAAGAAAAAAAATTTTGCTACTACTGTTTGAGTCTTTGGCTAGTTGTTCTTCAAATTCTTTTTTCGTCTTCCTAATTATATTTTTACACTTCAGTTGCCAGAGTTTATGCTCCTTTCTATTTTTCTCACTAGGATTTAACTTCCACTTTTTAAAGGATACCTTTTTGTCTCTCACTACTTCTTTTACTTTGTTGCTTAGCCACGGTGGCACTTTTTTGGTTCTCTTACTATGTTTTTTAATTTGGTGTATACATTTAAGTTGAGCCTCTATTATGGTGTCTTTAAAAAGTTTCCATGCAGTTTGCAGAGATTTCACTTTTGGCACTATACCTTTTAATTTCTGTTTAACTTCCTCATTTTTGTGTAGTCCCCCTTTGTGAAATTGAATGCTACAGTGTTGGGCTGCTGTGGTGTTTTTTCCCCGCCAGAGGAAAAATTTAATTATCTTATGTTAAGTTTAATTATATTATGGACACTATTACCTAACAGTCCAGCTATAATCACCTCTTGGACCAGATCCTGTTCTCCACTTAGGACTAAATCAAGAATTGCCTCTCCTCTTGTGGGTTCCAGGACTAGCTGCTCCAAGAAGCAGTCATTTAAGGTGTCAAGAAACTTTATCTCTGCATCCCGTCCTGAGGTGACATGTACGCAGTCAAAAGCTTGACTCTCTCACCAACAAAAGCTGGTCCAGTAAAAGATATTACCTTGCCCAATTTGTCTCTCTCATACCCTGGAACCAACACAGCTACAACACCACTGTGATTTAGAAACACAGACACAAAAAAGACAGGGGACGTTGCTGTAATTAGCTGGAAAAATGGAACCAGATGCTGAGCTCACTTATAGCAGTGTAAGTGCGTTAATCCACATTTACACCAGTGTGACTGAACTCTGAGTTGGAGCACCATTAGGTTATTTTAACTTATGGCAGGGCTGGAGCAGATGTGGCCTGTGATTCAGGGAGCATTAACCAGCTCCCTGATGAGAAGATCTCAGTTCAGTAGAGAATCATGTCCAATAACAGAGAACAGGAGTTAAGAAGAAAGGTCACTTGATGTGGCTGACCCTTCTTTGGTTGTGTTACATTAAAAGTAATCTGATAATTATCTTATTTTGCCATATAGTTTGGACATAGTTTCAGAGAGAGAAGAATGGGTTCTCTCTCAATCAACTGTAATTGTCATATACTTGTTAGCCTTGGGATCACTAACGCAAAAAGGACCATTATAAACATCCTTGGCAAAAGGAAACAGTTTCATGGTGTATGTATATGTGGACATATTACTGAACCCATATGGTTCAGTACAAGCTTTCAGCGATGCCTTTGGAGGGAATGAAGTGCATCTTCCATGTGGAATTGTTAAATGTCATGTGGTTAGGATTATGTATTCCTAGTCTCAGAACAGTTTCTGCATGCGTGACCATTTAAAATAAATACTGTACATCCTCTTATACAGATTGTCCCAAAAACTAGATGATATTTCAAAGAAATGAAGCTGACTGTGTTTGATTTAGCACTCTGGGTCTACCTTAGGGTTATGGCACTTCCAACTGTTTCTACGTACATTTTGTGTGCGTACCGTGTAGTGCTAGTGTGCCCAGGTCTTGCCTGTTGCTAAATGTCTGATGTGAGAACATAAATTGTAGCTCCTTCCTGAATATGAATTAAAGGATCCTTTTCCTATCCCTTTATGAATCTCTTATTTGCTCTGGTAACTTTGCACTTACATTTGTTGCTCTCAGGTTGTTCCTTAATTCTTACCCACAAAAACTGTTTATTAGGGATTCAAGAAGGAAACTTATGAGAGAAAGCAAAAACTAGGATTATTTTAAATGGTCAGAAAAGTGATAGAGGGGTCCTGATTGTGGTAGTTAAGATTCTGATGGGTACAGTGAAAATAGAACAGGCCTACCTTTTATGAACTGTTTCATAGCATGAGGACTAGGGCTGTGTAGAGAAAGGTAATTCCATCTCAATATTTCAAAATCTGGTTTCATTCTGATTTGGAACAAAAACCAAAATGTCCAAATTCTCCAGTCTGTCTGGTAGGGTGCCCCAGAGCCATGGAGACTGGAAGCCTGAGCTACCAATGAGCCACGAGCCTGGAAACTTGGGAGCCAGTGCCCCCAGCTTCCTGTCATCTTGCATGATGAGCTGCAGAGGAGCTGGGAGCCCAGAAGCTCCAGCTGAGCCAGGGAGCCTCGGCACTCGGGAGTCCGGGTGGCCAGGCTCCCGGCTCCCCATCAGTTGCCTGGTGAGCTGTAGAGGAGCTGGGAGCCTTCCATCTCTAGCAGAGCCAGGGCCTCAGACCTTGGGAGCTGGGGCTTCCAGGTTCTCAGCTCCCATCAGCCCACCAGGGAGGCTGGGCTGATGAGGAAATGGGTGGGCGAATTCATGTCAACTTCATGAATAGTTTGGGGTTGACTGAAACTGCATTTTTCAAAGAATAAACTATTCACCCAGAACATTTCTAAACAGGACGTTGAGGCGTAGTTGAAACAGTTACTGAAGCCTCATAGAACAAACACTTACAGTAATTAAAATAACACCCCATTATAAGCTGGGTGGAAAAAGAAACCAGGACATGAGCAGATTTGCACATTACAATGGACATCTCACTCCGGCTTGTCTATACTTACAGTGCTGCAGCTGTACCACTGTAGTGCTTACTGAAGATGCTGCCTGAGCTGGTGGGAGACCTTCTTCCATCACTGTAGTTAAGCCACTTCCCTGAGAGGAGGGAGTAGCTAGGTCGACAGGAGAAGCCCTCGTGTGGATATAGCACTGTAGGCAGTATAATTCTGTCCCTCGGGGTGTGGATTTTCCCTGCCCCTGAGTGACGTAGTTATACGGACATAAATTCCTAGTGTAGACCAAGCCTACATGCCTAAATTGCATGCACCTATCTCATCTACTCAATGGAAATAATCATCTGTCTTTGAGACATCCCACGTAAGAGAGACAAAGACTGTTTTCCTTCACACTGATTTTTTCCCTAGTGCTGGTATAGCACAATCTCTGCTCTCACGGGCGGCATGTGAACCCCCCATCTGGGGTGGCCAGCCCCCTACCCCGCCCCGTCCGCTCGAACCCCTGCCCCCACTCCACCACCACCCTCCACTCTCGCCAAAGGAGCCCCGGCCTGTCTGTCCGAGCTGCTCCGGCTGGCTGGCCGGCCTCCCCCAGCCTCCATTATGCATCGTCTATGTCTGCTTCATTCGTTTGTTAAAAACAGTACAAGGGAGATATTTGAAATACTGTAATAAGCCATGGCTCAGATCCATGGATGCTACTTTGCCCATCATTGCCAATACCACTGTTTGCCTTTAGCTAGAAGATTAGTAACTACAGCATGAACAATGAACACACTTCATATCACACCCAGTTCGTTGCAGCCATTTCACATTGAATAGAAAAACAAATTCTTCACTCTAACAGAGCAGCTTCCCCGGTCAGGGGGATTGTGTAAGCCATGCCCGCTTGATGAGGTACTCTGTTGCCCTCTAGTGATGGCTAGGCCAGAGAGAGGTTGAAGAGCCTGTTACAGCCTTGGCTAAAAGAAGTTGGTCTTTTAGCTCAGTCAGTAGAGGCTTAGAGGTCCCAGGTTTGATTCCTGCTGCTGACAGCTTGTGCAGGGTTATCAGTGCTACATACTTTAAGCCTGAAAGGGTGCATATCAGTCAGCAACAGGCATTATTTGAGAACTTTAGAGATGAGCAAGTCTCAAGTTGAAAAAGCATTAGTAATTTCTAGGGCCGTCAAGCAATTAAAAAAATTAATCACAAATTAATTGAACGATTAATCATGCTGTTAAACAATAGAATACCATTTATTTAAATATTTTTAACGTTTATATTTAAATATTTCTACATTTTCAAATATATTGATTTCTACTACTACACAGAATACAAAGTGAACAGTGCTCACTTTATATTATTTTTGTTTACATATATTTGCACTGTAAAAAACAGAAGAAATTGTATTTTTCAATTCACCTAATACAATCATAGAATCATAGAGTATCAGGGTTGGAAGGGACATCAGAAGGTCATCTAGTACAACCCCCTGCTCAAAGCAGGACCAAACCCAAACTAAATCATCCCAGCCAGGGCTTTGTCAAGCCTGACCTTAAAAACTTCTAAGGAAGGACATTCCACCACAACCCTAGGTAACGCATTCCAGTGTTTCACCACCCTCCTAATGAAAAAGTTTTTCCTAATATCCAACCTAAACCTCCCCCACTGCAACTTGAGACCATTACTCCTTGTTCTGTCATCAGCAACCACTGAGAACAGTCTAGAGCTATCCTCTTTGGAACCCCCTTTCAGGTAGTTGAAAGCAGCTATCAAATCCCCCCTCATTCTTCTCTTCCACAGACTAAACAATCCCAGTTCCCTCAGCCTCTCCTCATAACTCATGTGTTCCAGTCCCCTAATCATTTTTGTTGCCCTCTGCTGGACTCTTTCCAATTTTTCCACATCATTCTTGTAGTGTGGGCCTCAAAACTGGACACAGTAGTCCAGATGAGGCCTCACCAATGTCGAATAGAGGGGAACGAACACGTCCCGCGATCTGCTGGCAATGTTCCTACTTCTGCATCCCAAAATGCCATTGGCCTTCTTGGCAACAACGGCACACTGTTGACTTATATCCAGCTTCTCGTCCACTGTAACCCCTAGGTCCTTTTCGGCAGAACTGCTGCCTCGCCATTCGGTCCCCAGTCTGTAGCAGTGCATGGGATTCTTCCGTCCTAAGTGCAGGACTCTGCACTTGTCCTTGTTGAATCTCATCAGATTTCTTTTAGCCCAATCCTCTAATTTGTCCAGGTCCCTCTGTATCCTATCCCTACCCTCCAGCATATCTACCTCTCCTCCCAGTTAAGTGTCATCTGCAAACTTCCTGAGGGTGCAATCCATACCATCCTCCAGTTCATTTATGAAGATATTGAACAAAACAGGCCCGAGGACCGACCCTTGGGGAACTCCACTTGACACCGGCTGCCAACTAGACATGGAGCTATTGATCACTACCCATTGAGCCCAACAATCTAGCCAACATTCTATCCACCTTATAGTCCATTCATCCAGCGCATACTTTTTTAACTTGCTGACAAGAATACTGTGGGAGACCATGTCAAAAGCTTTGCTAAAGTCAAGGAACAACACGTCCACTGCTTTCCCCTCATCCACAGAGCCAGTTATCTTGTCATAGAAGGCAGTTAGATTAGTCAGGCATGACTTGCCCTTGGTGAATCCATGCTGACTGTTCCTGATCACTTTCCTCTCCTCTAAGTGCTTCAGAATTGATTCCTTGAGGACCTGCTCCATGGTTTTTCCAGAGACTGAGGTGAGGCTGACTGGCCTGTAGTTCCCAGGATCCTCCTTCTTCCCTTTTTTAAAGATGGGCACTACATTAGCCTTTTTCCAGTCATCTGGGACTTCCCCCGATCGCCATGAGTTTTCAAAGATAATGGCCAATGGCTCTGCAGTCACATCCGCCAACTCCTTTAGCACTCTCGGATGCAGCGCATCCGGCCCCATGGACTTGTGCTCGTCCAGCTTTTCTAAATAGTCCTGAACCACTTCTTTCTCCACAGAGGGCTGGTCACCTCCTCCCCATGCTGTGCTGCCCAGTGCAGTAGTCTGAGAGCTGACCTTGTTCGTGAAGACAGGGGCAAAAAAAGCATTGAGTACATTCGCTTTTTCCACATCCTCTGTCACTAGGTTGCCTCCCTCATTCAGTAAGGGGCCCACACTTCCCTTGACCTTCTTCTTGTTGCTAACATACCTGAAGAAACCCTTCTTGTTACTCTTAACATCTCTTGCTAGCTGCAACTCCAGGTGTGATTTGGCCTTCCTGATTTCACTCCTGCATGCCCGAGCACTATTTTTATACTCTTCCCTGGTCATCTATCCAATCTTCCACTTCTTGTAAGCTTCATTTTTGTGTTTAAGATCAGCAAGGATTTCACTGTGGAGCCAAGTTGGTCGCCTGCCATATTTACTATTCTTTCTGCACATCGAGATGGTTTGTCCCTGTAACCTCAATAAGGATTCTTTAAAATAAAGCCAGCTCTCCTGGACTCCTTTCCCCCTCATGTTATTCTCCCAGGGGATCCTGCCCATCAGTTCCCTGAGGGAGTCAAAGTCTGCTTTTCTGAAGTCCAGGGTCCGTATTCTGCTGCTCTCCTTTCTTCCCTGTGTCAGGATCCTGAACTCGACCATCTCATGGTCACTGCCTCCCAGGTTCCCATCCACTTTTGCTTCCCTTACTAATTCTTCCCTGTTTGTGAGCAGCAGGTCAAGAAGAGCTCTGCCCCTAGTTGGTTCCTCCAGCACTTGCACTAGGAAATTGTCGCCTACACTTTCCAAAAACTTCCTTGATTTTCTGTGCACCGCCATATTGCTCTCCCAACAGATCTCAGGGTGATTGAAGTCTCCCATGAGAACCAGGGCCTGCGATCTAGTAACTTCCATGAGTTGCTGGAAGAAAGCCTCGTCCACCTCATCCCCCTGGTCCGGTGGTCTATAGCAGACTCCCACCACGACATCAACCTTGTTGCTCACACTTCTAAACTTAATCCAGAGACTCTCAGGTTTTTCTGCAGTTTCATACTTGAGCTCTGAGCAGTCATACTGCTCCCTTACATACAATGCAACTCCCCCACCTTTTCTGCCCTGCCTGTCCTTCCTGAACAGTTTATATCCATCCATGACAGTACTCCAGTCATGTGAGTTATCCCACCAAGTCTCTGTTATTCCAATCACATCATAATTCCTTGACTGTGCCAGGACTTCCAGTTCTCTCTGTTTGTTTCCCAGGCTTCTTGCATTTGTGTATAGGCACTTGAGATAACTCGCTGATCGACCCTCTTTCTCAGTATGAGGCAGGAGCCCTGCCCTCTCGCGTGCTCCTGCTCGTGCTTCCTCCCGGTATCCCACTTCCCCACTTACCTCAGGGCTTTGGTCTCCTTCCCCCGGTGAACCTAGTTTAAAGCCCTCCTCACTAGGTTAGCCAGCCTGCTTGCGAAGATGCTCTTCCCTCTCTTCGTAAGGTGGAGCCCGTCTCTACCCAGCACTCCTCCTTCTTGAAACACCATCCCATGGTCAAAGAATCCAAAGTCTTCTCTCCGACACCACCTGCGTAGCCATTCGTTGACTTCCATGATTCGATGGTCTCTACCCAGGCCTTTTCCCTCCACGGGGAGGATGGACGAGAATACCACTTGCGCCTCAAACTCCTTTATCCTTCTTCCCAGAGCCACGTAGTCTGCGATCTGCTCAAGGTCATTCTTGGCAGTATCATTGGTGCCCATGTGGAGAAGCAGGAAGGGGTAGCGATCCGAAGGCTTGATGAGTCTCGGCAGTCTCTCCGTCACATTGTGAATCCTAGCTCCTAGCAAGCAGCAGACTTCTCGGTTTTCCCAGTCGGGACGGCAGGTAGATGACTCAGTTCCCCTGAGGAGAGAGTCCCCGACCACCACCACCCACCTCCTTCTCTTGGGAGAGGTGGTCGTGGAACCACCAACCCTAGGACAGTGCATCTCATGCCTTCCAATTGGTGGAGTCTCCTTCTGTTCCCTTCCCTCAGATGTATCATCTAGTCCACCCTCCGCATTAGTACCTGTGGAGAGAACATGAAAACGGTTACTTACCTGTATCTGCATTGCTGGTACATGGACACTCCCCTTTCTTCTTCTGGAGGTCACATGCTGCCAAATTTCTTCACCGTCCTCCTGTCCCCGCAGTGCAGCCTGCTCTGAATCTTCAGAACATTGTGTCCATAGAAGCATATCCTCACGTCTGTCCAGAAAATCTTCAGTTTCTCTTGTGCAACGCAGGGTCAATACCTGTTGCTCCAGATCTTGAACTTTCTTTTCCAATATGGAGACCAGCTTGCACTTTGTACAGACAAAGTCGCTTCTGTCCTGTGGAAGAAAGACAAACATAGCACATCCAGCGCAGGTCACAACAGCTGAACGCTCCCCATCCATATTACCTTCCTTTTACAAGCTTCCTCAGGAGTTGCAGTAACTACTCAGAGAAGCCGGCAAGATGTAAGCCTCAGTGGGCTCTTCCCAGCCAAACTCCCTCTGTTGGCCTCTCTGCTGTTCGCAGTAATACAAGTACTGTTGTGCAATCTCTTTGTCATGAAAGTTGAACTTACAAATGTAGAATTATGTACAAAAAACTGCATTCAGAAATAGAACAATGTAAAACTTTTGAGCCTACAAGTCCACTCAGTCCTACTTCTTGTTCAGCCAATCACTCAGACAAACAAGTTTGGTTATAATTTGCAGGAGATAATGTTACCCGCTTCTTGTTTACAATGTCACCTGAAAGTGAGAATTGGCATTCACATGCCACTGTTGTAGCTGGCGTCGTAAGCTATTCACGTGCCTGATGCGCTAAAGACTCATATGTCCCTTCAAGCTTCAACCACCATTCCAGAGGCTATACGTCCATTCTAATGATGGGTTCTGCTTGATAATGATCCAAAGCAGACCAGACTGAGGCATGTTCGTTTTCATCATCTGAGTCAGATGCCACCAGCAGAAAGTTGATTTTCTTTTCTGGGTCGTTTGGGTTCTGTAGTTTCCGCATCAGAGTGTTGCTCTTTTAAGACTTCTGAAAGCATGTTACACACCTTGTCCCTCAGATTTTGGAAGGTACTTCAGATTCTTAAACCTTGGGTCAAGTCCTCTAACTATTTTTAGAAATTTCACATCGGTACCTTCTTTGCATTTTGTCAAATCTGGTGTGAAAATGTTCTTAAAACAAACATGTGCTGGGTCATCATCCGAGACAGCTACAACATGAAATATATGGCAGAATGAGGGGTAAAACAGAGCAGGAGACAACCAATTCTCCCCCAAGGAGTTCAGTCACAAATTTAATTAGCACATTATTTTTTTATGCATCATCCGCATGCAAGCATGTCCTCTGGAATGCTGGCCGAAGCATGAAGGGGCATGCAAATGGTTAGCATATCTGGCATGTAAATACCTTGCAATACCAGCTACAAAAGTGCCATGCAAACGCCTGTTCTCACTTTCAGGTGACATTGTAAATAAGAAGCAGGCAGCAGTATCTCCCATAAATGTAAACAAACTTGTTTGTCTTAGCGATTGGCTAAACAAGAAGTAGGACTGAGTGGACTTGTAGGCGCTGAAGTTTTGAGTGCAGTTATGTAAAAAAAAAATCTACATTTGTAAGTTACACTTTCATGATAAAGAGATTGCACTACAGTACTTGTATGAGGTGAATTGAAAAATACTATTTCTTTTGTTTATCAATTTTACAGTGCAAATATTTGTAATCAAAAATAATAAGATCAAGTGAGCACTGTGCACTTTGTATTCTGTGTTGTAAAAGAAATCAATATATTTGAAAACATTAAAAATATTTAATAAATTTCAATTTGTAGTCTATTGTTTAACAGTGCAAAATTAATCGTGACTAATTTTTTTTAGTTAATTGCATGAGTTAACTATAGCCATAGTAATTTCCCATAAGAGTCAGCTAGTTTTGTTGTGAACATGACACTAGTGGTTAAGAGTTAGACTGAACTGTCACATGGGGGCAGGGGAAACCCAACCAAAATACCCTCAGACTGGTGGGAGTGGTCTGGGGCCTCTATAAGGAAGAGCCACCTCATTCCAAAGGGGATAGAGGGAGATTTCTGCTTCTAGAAGGGTACTGTTGTTGTTTTCTGAAGAATGGCCTGGTGAAAGCTGGGTGGGTGGAGACTGGCCAGTAAACCAGGAAGGCTAGAATGGGGCCCAGGAGCAGGGCCGACTCTTGGAAAGGAAAGTACTGACCAAGGGAGAATTTGGGCACATACTGGGCCTGCCTCCCTTTAACAACTTGAACTTTGGGTTCCTGGAAGGAAAAGGACTCTAATGGCACTTGAGAAACATGGAGCATGCAGATCTTATAGAATCTGGGACTAAAAATAGAATGGGTGTAAAATTGTGGTACAATAAATACCAATGCACCTGCATTTTCAGAACTGCTGCATTCTCTGGCTTCCTTTTGTCCCTTACCATCAATTCTGGGGAGGTCAAGTCATCTTGGCCCCACAAGGCGATAACCTCTTGACAATATTCTATCACAGGTCTGGTGCCCCCATACATCCTGCAGTGGAATGTGCACAGCTGGCAGCAGTAAAAGCCTATGTGACTGACATGGGGACCATGACCTAAGGAGACACAAATATGTCCAATGGTGGAGAAATTTCACAGAGCCTCCATCCCCTGCACAGTTACTTAAGTAACTGCCTGAAACTCCTGGCCACCTAAGCAAACATTTGTGAAAGGCTCATTCACCCCATACCTGAAACTTGCCAGCTATTTGGCAAAAACAAACCATCTGGACTGACATCTGGAAAACAAAACCATCTGTATTATCTTAACACTGATGACACAAAGGCAGTTTGTGAGGCATCTTCTGGGAGACATAAAAGGAGTTCTTTTATTATTCTAGAATAAGCCTTTTTTCTTTTTTAAATTCACCTCTTTTCCCATTCCACCTTGCATGAATTCCAGCTGCTTGATTAACGATGCCCCAAAGCAAGTTGCTACGTGAATAAAATGCATAAAGAGGATTTATGAAGTGGTCAGGTGTCTAACATTGCCTGAAAATGTCTACAGAATGCTCTGTGTCATATTTTACTGAGTCGTTAACATTTTTGAATTTGGTTTTCAAATCAGAGTGAGATTTAAGAGACCAACAGACTGCTGTTGGATTTAACATTCAGAATACTCACTAAAGCCCACTTTTTAAAAGAAATTACCTTGTTACCAGAAGATACTTAATATAGAAATAGTAGCCCTTATAGCCTGGCTAAATTCAAACTCAGGCACTTGTATTCTGCCTTCCTAACTCATGTTCCCTGTGTGACTTCAGTTTGGGTACATTCATAGAATCATAGAATATCAGGGTTGGAAGGGACCTCAGGAGGTCATCTAGCCCAACCCCCTGCTCAAAGCAGGACCAATACCCAATTAAATCATCCCAGCCAGGGCTTTGTCAAGCCTGACCTTAAAAACCTCTAAGGAAGGAGAAAAGGAGTACTTGTGGCACCTTAGAGACTAACCCATTTATTTGAGCATAAGCTTTCCGATGCATCCGATGAAGTGAGCTGTAGCTCACGAAAGCTTATGCTCAAATAAATGGGTTAGTCTCTAAGGTGCCACAAGTACTCCTTTTCTTTTTGCAAATACAGACTAACACGGCTGCTACTCTGAAACCAGTCTAAGGAAGGAGATTCCACTACCTCCCTCAGTAACCCATTTGAGTGCTTCACACCCTCCTAGTGAAAAAGGTTTTCCTAATATCCAAGCTAAACCTCCCCCACTGCAACTTGAGATCATTACTCCTCGTTCTGTCACCTGCTACCACTGAGAACAGTCTAGATCCATCCTCTTTGGAACCCCCTTTCAGGTAGTTGAAAGCAGCTATCAAATCCCCCCTCACTCTTCTCTTCTGCAGACTAAATAATCCCAGTTCCCTCAGCCTTTCATAAATCATGTGCTCCAGCCCCCTAATCATTTTTGTTGCCCTCTCTTTCAGTCCGAAAACACACCATTGGGCAGTGCTGCTGGTACCAATCAGCCGCCACCCTACCCCACACCTGTGGTGGGTGTAAAATAGGGTTGCGTGTAGTTACACCATGTTTCAATGGAGTTACAGCAGCATAAAGCTGGTGTAGCAGCACAGAGAATTTGGCCCTCTGTCTGTAAAACACATTGGTGTGAAAAGGGGCCCTGCTAACTTTACAAATCCTCAGCTTCTTGGGAAATTTCTACCACGCATCTTTTCATGTCAGTGCTGAGTGTAATGAAAATTGCTGTAAACAAGATAAAGAGCGCATCAAGGAAAGGTGTCACTGCAGCTGCAGGCTAGGGCTATATTTCAATGTCCTCCAGCCCCTGGCCTCGCAACAACTCTTCTTCACCTTGGCTGTTCTGCTCCTTGTTCTCACTCCCCTTCAGAAAAGGAGCGCAGTGGTTCCACAGCTCTGCTCCTTTCTCCCCTCCTTTTAAAGGGGAAGCAGGATATGTGCTGTTCTGCGCCTGTCTCCTCCCCCAAAGCTGCAGTGATGCTTAAGCGGCCCTTTCCTATTGTGGAAACACCTGCCAACCACAGCTGGTCATGATTTTTTGGACAAACTGTTTTTTGGGTTTTTTTGTTTCGCCAAAAATACTGATTTGGTCAAAACCAAAACTGTTCACAAAACAGGGCCAGTTGCAGTGAATAAATCTCCAGACTAAAAAAATTCTTTGGGGGGAAGGAGAGGGACAGGGGGAGAGTGTCAGAATGGGGGAAATGCCTTGTTTCAAAATTTTCAAAACAAAATTTCTGTATTTTCTGAGTCAGTGATTTTTAGTTTGAAAGTGTTAGTAAATTTAAACTTCACAAAAGGTTAAAGATGGTCAAAATCAAAATGAAACTCTTCAAAAATGAGTCAAAGCAAAAATGTTTTGACTGATTCAAAACAAAAAAAAATTGGAATTTTTGGTGAGCAAAAAATGAAGTTTTTACTATTCATCCCAGTTCAGGATTTTTTCAATGTATCAGTATTTTCATGGCACAAGAAATCAATTTCCCACCCAGTTCTACCAGCAAAGCCTCAGCCACTCTGCTGCTATCTTTCCTTTTCCCTCCAGGTGAGGGGTCCATGGTTTCCTAGCACCAATGTTACAAAGCTATGATTCCTAAAGGATCTCTGTGTTTTTGTTTGTGAGCAGCATAACAAACGTTAGGATTTACTTCCAGTTAATGTGATGGGGTAGTTGGAGCATCTAAGGATTTGATTCTGATATTACAATGGTGTACATCAGGAGTAATCCCACTGAAGTCAATGAAAAGCCAGTGTGACTTCAGAACTAGCCCTTAAGAATGTGCATGTCTAATATCTTAATCATAGAGCTAGACGGGACCTCGAGAGGTCATCTAGTCCAATCCCCTGCACTCCTGGCAGGACAATATTTATGTCATTGAGTTCTGAGGCTGTGAAGGTGCCACTCTACCCTTCCCATCACCTACCCCTGACTCAGAGTTACCAACTTTGGTTGGACGAATTCCTGGAGGTTTCATCACATGACATTATCTTTAATTAAAGATGAATCTATAATTCCTGGAGACTCCAGGACCATCCTACAAAACAGCTCTCAGAGTTTGAAACTGCTGACATCACTAGGGCCTCCACGGCTCTGAAGGCACTGCCCATAACACTACTTGCTGTGGGGAGAGGCACATAGCCCTAAAATCCTGGCTTTATGGAGTTTGGGAGCAGGAAACACTTGGCTAGTCAGCCCCATCCTCCTTCCACTGCTGAGAGCTGCCTCTGCTTGATCCATCCATTGTGGAGGACACCGAGGCCTTCTTGAAGGGATGCTCCCAATTAGGAAATCCCCTGGTAGGTTCCAGCCCACAAGATGCTCTTGGGCAAGAGTAGGAAGGGCTGCTGCATTAAACAAATGAGAGGTCCTTTACAGCAATCATTGAAAAGCCCGTGATTCTAGTAAGACATTCACTAGCCTCTGGAAGCTGGGGCTGTTTATAAAAAGAAATACATCACAGTTCTCAATGTCTGCTGAGAGATGCTTGGAGGGGGACCTCATCTCAACACAGCGCTGACATAATCTAAAGTACAACAGATGCTCTGTCTCAAGCTTAGTGTAAACAAGGGGAAATTATTTATGTCCCTCTATTAACGCTGGCAATAACTGGAACTGTAGGCAGGAGTGAGAGCTGTGTGACGTGTTTACAAGATGTATCCAGATAACAAAATCTCCACCGTTACATTTTGTACAGTGCACCCAGCTCCAGCTGTGTCTATTTTTTTCCTCCAGTGCATAACATGGAATTGAGTGAGTTCAGTAAAAAACAGCCCCATAATCTGTACAATTCACAAGGAACTACAAACTCAACCCCTGCCCACTAAGCATCCTTTCGCCAGGGTTTGCGCTATACAGATGTATGTCTTTAGAGTTGCTTAATAGCCTGTAAACACCCTATGTATGGAGTCTATTAAGGAAATGTAAGAGATCCATACCTCACCCTGGATGGAACAAAAGGAGGAGACGCCTAAATAAAATAATGCCTATAATCCATAACACTTAACGTGTTTGTTTTGGCGTGTCTGACATTTGATTGAAAAGGAGCAATTTTATGTATATAAAAATAAGACTATATGTCCTCTCCAGCTTGTGAAAATTCACTGCTTTTGAAGGGGTGTCTGGTGGCAGAAAACCAGGTGCTAGTTTATGCCAAGGTTCCCCAGGCCTCATTTGGATACTGACAAACACACAGCTGCAATCAGTCTGGTTCACCTGTGTGTTAGTATTGGTAAAATAGGTATTAGAGTTATAAAAATGTACTTAGTGTTTAGGCTTTTACCGAATGCTTGTAAATTACTGCGTGCATTAATCTCGCTTACATCTGTATCCCATCTTGCAAGGGAATATTTGAGCATTTGCATTGTAAGCCTCTGTAACTATGTAAATCACCAGACATAAAAGAAGCATTAACGAATGTGGAATACTCGTTATGTGCTGCCAGACAAAGAAGGCCCATCAACACCAGATGAATTATGTGGAACATCAGAAAGGCAAGGATTACTGAGCATAATCAAATGATTCCCAGTGCTTAGCCTGGGTTAGCCCTAACGGACATATAGAGCTTGCTTATCATAGAAGCTTCTACTACTTTTTGAAACTTAAGACTGGAACTCCTTTCTGTGTATATACGTCTACCTTTAGCTTTGTAAATAACTCATTTCCTTTTCCTATAAAATAAATCTTTAGATAGTTTATTATAGGATTGGCTACAGGTGTTGTCTTTGGTTTGAAATCTTAGGTGCAGTTGGCCTCTGGTAAGTGACTAGTCCTTTGGGACTGGAAGTAACCTCAACACTGCTGAGATCTTTGGTATAAGGGACCATCTATCACAAAGGCACGCTTGCCTCAGTGGCAAGACAGATTGGAGTACCCATATGAGGACTGTCTGTGACTCCATGTTAAGGCTGTTATAGTGTGTGAGGCATTTATATTTGATGATTGGTTGGTGAAACTTAAGTATAGAAGTCACACCCAATTTGGGGTTTGTGCCCTGTTTCCTAACAGTCTGCCCTGAAGTTGTACCTAGGCTCTGGTGGCATGGCAGGACAGCTTGACAGGATGTATTACCCTCTCCATGGTACAGAACAGAGATGGACAGACCGAACAAATTACAGTTCCTAAGATACATAGAAGTTGCTATCTAAACAACCCATGGCTTTGGAAATGTTTGTGGGGAGGGGAATTTGGATTTGCCTGCCATGGGGAAATGGCATTTCAGATCTCAGCCTTTGCCAAAAGGCAATGTAAATCTACATGAAATTTGGCAACCAAAAAATTCAGCAACTGAGAATAGCTCTTCATCAGGTCTGGTTACTGTATTTCTTGCATTACAGCTGTAGCAATACCAAAATGAAGGCAAAATAGCTCTTTAAGATCTCTAGCATTTACTGAACATCTTGTGTTTTTAAATTTCCTATTAGAGCAGTAACAGCATTTTTACATATTTACATGGATACCTTGAACTTCATAGCTGTGCTTAAGCTGAACTTCCCTGCCACTTGGAACGTCCCTGAAGCAGCAATACACGAGTCAGATTCCCCTGCATGTATGTCCCAGAGGGTGCAGTTTAGGAGTGACAGCCCCAATGACGTGCACTTTGCTCCCAGCAACTTTGCTCCCATAGTTTTGCTCTCAGGGACACAGCTTCCACAAGTGAGAGAAAATGGCTGCTTGGGGCAGGCTGAATAACCAAATGACTGGACAGATCTCCCCATATTATTAATACCCATGTTTATTACAGTTGTGCCCGAGGGCCAACCAAGAGCTGGGCCCCAGAGTGCTAGGCACTGTACAAGCAGTAGTAGATGGTCCCTGCCCCCAAAAGCATACAATCTAAATATACAAGAGTGGGGGGAGGGGTAGAACACACAAACAGAGTGAACAATATGATGGCAGCAAACGGCAGATTAGTCCCATGATATATTTCTGGGAAACGTTTTAGTTAGGAGGGAATCAGCTAAATGGAAAGAGAAGGGAAGGGGAAGGGGGATGAAGGAAGCAGGGAAGAAGAGGTGAAGAGGGGCAGGTGTGGCATGAAGCAGAGGGGAAGAGACAGAGGGAAGGGAAAGGTTGGAGCAAACAGCCAGCCAATCAGCACAGGACATAGAAAGTCCAGTCAGAACTGTAGAAAGTTCTCTGTATATCCAAAGATCCCTGGTTTGGCTGCTTCTGCTCCTACCAGCTGGAGTCTCTGGCTGGCTCCTCTCTGCAGCTTTCTCCTGAGTCCACAAGGGTGGGGAGACACCACTTGGGTCCTAGTGCCTCCAATGTCAGGGGTCTCCACTGCACAGTTTTTGGTTGGGGGAATTGTCCTGGAGGAAAGAGTGGTCCTGCCTGGGCCCCATTGTACCCCTTCCCTCCCCACCATCCCAGTTCATACTCAAAATCTCTCAAAGTTTTCTGCGGTAGGGAAGGCCAAACCCTAGTTTAAACCTAAACCAACATCTATTTCAAAGATGGTTGTGGCACTAAAGAATTCATAAAAATGCTTATGAATATTTTTTCCTAGTGAAGTCCTAATTCCCATTGACTTCACTGGGCTTTGGATCAGGCCTGGTATGTCTAGCTTTATTATTTATTATTATGTGTATTGCCATAGCACCTAGGAGCCCTAGTCATGGACCAAGGTCCCTCTGTGCTAGTTGCTGTACAAACACAGAAAAAAAGACAGTCCCTACCCCAAACAGCTCACGATCTAAATCAGCATTTACATTACACTGTTTCCCACATGACTTTGTCAGTTAGTGTTTTGCATTATGAGATAATTTTCCCAAGTATCAAAATGTTTAAGGGCCAATTTCTGCCATTAGATACATGTACACAGTTCCCCGTGACTTCAGTGTGGGTTGTGCATACAAATCTGAGGGCCAAATTTACCCATAGGTACCTTATAAATGAATACATACTAAAAACAATTAGATACTACCAAAAGAAAAATCCCCACTAAAAAACATGAGGTAATTTTCATTCGTAGAATTTTAATCTAAGGTAATAGAAGTGTATCTGTGTCATGTCCTTGTTGACCCTATTGATAGGGAAGTGTGCTGTTGCACGCATTCAGTATCATTGTCTATGTGATTATGAGTATTTCCACTCTAGTTGGCTCACTCTTTCTTTGTGAGTAAACGAGGAACCTGCTTGCTGTATTGTGTATGGAGCAGAGACAGGGTACGTTAACTAGTTCACTTTTTCTGGGACAACGCGTGATCTGGCTATTTCCACATCCTTTTTGGCTCAGTCACCTTCCTCTTCCCCCCCCCCCCCCGTTAACATTTAACATTTTATGTTATGTTTCAAAAGTTTTCCTTGGAACACATTCCAGTATCAAGCTGCCAGTGAAAATAATGGAAAATAGGGAGCAGGGAGGGGGAAATCAACTTCGGACATGTTGTGGGCATATTCAAATTTGGGGGGGAGGAGCTTTTGATAAATTATCTGTTTTCTTGAAAAGTTACACAGATCCACTGATGTACCTCTAGTTGAATGATCAGTGTCTAACAGAACCATGATCTTACTATATTGTGAATTACATCTTGGAGGTGATTAAGTGGAAGTCAGAGGCATACCTTTCCTTTGAAGGACAGAAAACTACTTTGGATTTGGCCAGCTTCTGAAGGCTCATCTTTTCCAAATGAAGCCCTTCCATAGATTCAGAAATCATAATGGACCATTATGACCATCTAGTCTGACCTCCTGTATAACTCTTGAAGCATGTGCTCAAGTACTTTGTTGAACAGAGATGAAATTCAGCACTTGTTTAATGATAAGCACAAGCTTAAGTTGCTTTGCTGAACTGGGGCCTAAATCAGGAGTAACTCCACTGAAGTAAATAGAGGTATAGCAGTATAAGAGCAGCAGAGAGCAGACTCAGCCCCAAGCTCTGGACTGATTATTTATTTGCCTGGATTACAGGAGTTCTAGTGTGAATTCTCCTTATTCCTTCTATAGACTTTTCTTATATCACAATCATGTATATTCATGGCAACCTAACAAGTGCAACTGGTCTGCAGTAGGCTGCCTGATTGGCTATGCCTCCTGGCTGGTTAGAAGAGTCAGACTGGCTCTTAAGCCCAGCAGCATTTCAGCTGCTACTCAAAGCATTCAGCCATGGTTGGGTAGCTTCAGTGTTTAAAAAAATCCGTGTAAGAAAAGCCGACCCATTTTTATGAGATTAAAATGAGCTGTCCCAACCTGGCAAAGCTAGAGTCCAGACTTATAAAAGCCTAAGGATGAGATTGAGTTTGGGAGGAAAGCGACTGAGCTATCAAAAAGCAGCAGAAGGCTCAAGAAGGGTAAATACAGAGAAGAGGCTCATAGGCTTAGCCTAGAGATGGTCAAGGGGGACCTTGAATATTTAGATGTATGACTCATGCCTAAAAGGATATTGAAACCACGAAGAATCATCCGATAGAAGGAGTAAATTGTCTGTCTGCCTCTCTCCCTCCCCCAGCAAAAAAATCTGCAGTGAGGTTTTCTTCACATTTAAATTAAGACACCAGCTTGCAAGCTGGAAGTGGGAGGAACAGGTGGTTTCTCATTTATAATAGTATATTTTAAAAGAAGGACCACAAGGCACTTGTAACTGGGTGGCAGGGTTCTACTGATGCCTCAACTTGTTAGCAAGTGCTAGAGCTCTGTAGGGAGCTGAAAGGTAATAGCAGCTGACCCACTCAGTGCAAGGTGTGGCTCATTAGTCTCCACCCTGAGTAAATGTAAGAGGAAGGGCTAATCCTCAAGCAAAGAAAGACCGTTAGGGTCTGGCACAGGTATATCCAAATCAAAGGAATGCTAGAAGCAGCCCAGCCAAGGGAAAAGGCTTAGGGTGGAGTTGCTATTGTTTTAGATTTGCCCTTTTTGTTCATAAAACCAAAATCACAGGAGAGGGTGAATTTTGGGGAATGTCTGTCCTGCAGCTGTGGCTGGCCCGTGTCAACTGACTCAGACTCACGGGGCTGTAAAATAGTGGTGTAGATGCTTGGGCTGGAGCCTGGACTCTGTGGCCCTCCCCTCTTGTGGGGTCCCAGAGCTTGGGCCTGAGCCCAAATGTCTACACAGAATGTTTTACAGCCCCCACAACACAAGTCAGCTGACGTGGGCGAGCCTCAGGTATTTAATTGCAGTGTAGACATAGACCAATGTATAATTAGCTAATCCCCCAGTGTAATTACTCAAATCACACAGTGTAATCGGGCCTATTCCCTGGACCAGATCCTCAGCAGGGATAAATCGATGTAGCTGCCTTGACCTCAGTAAAGCGATGCCAATGTACTCCAGCTCATGATCTCACCCGCTGTCTGAAATCTCTTACCACAGCATGGAAAATTGTCCACAATCTCATTAAACTGAAGGCATAAATGTCTATCACCCACCATTGTAGCCTTTCAAGGGGCCTGTTTTCCAGCCCCTTTAGGCATGTCCAGTTTGTCCTGGTGCACGAACAAGATGAATGAACCCACATAACCCAAAAAGTGATATTTTCCCCTCTGCTTCCTCCCCAGCATTACTGTGTGATGTCTTGGACACGTTCCAAGAAATCATTTATTGTCAAAAGACAATAAGAAAAATTTTTAAACCAAACTTTTTTCCCAAATGTTTTTTGGCATCCTTCCAACATTCTACCTTTGTGCAGAGGGCATTCATCATCAGCTAACAACTGATGATCCTTGCTTAAGACTGAGATCCTTGCTTAAACACAAACTGCAGCTTTGATTTGCAAGTCTGTGTAATCATTAAACAAACATCTCACATCCTTTGGAGGGCAGCTTTGTTGTTATTAACTAGAATAAACCTTCTAATCTGTCATTAGCAAGTTGGAACATTCGCCACTGTAAAAGTCTGGGATTCTTTCTGAAAACAAGTACTGTACATGAAGGGATTATTGAGCACATCAGCAGAGGTGGCCTCCCAAGGAACAGTTACATTGAAAATCCCCAAATTACTGTAGTAGAAGTTATAGATCAAATCCACGGAAAATTAACTTTCTAATGATGGATACAACAATCAGCTCCTAACATGCCAACCAGAGTTTGCAGTTAACTATTAATACACACTAGGAGGAAGAGACCATATCTAAAGAAGCTGTGAGAATAGACTGACCGAAATATGACACATTTATTTAAAGGAAATATGTATCAGAGTGAATCAGTTGATAGTCACTATGTGCTGAGGAGGTGGAACAGCAGCAGAAGCTCTAACGACAGAGACATTGTGCAGAGAAAATCTGATCCAAAACCCACTGAAGCCAATGAGAGTCTTTCCAGTCACTTAAACAGGCTTTGGATCAGGTTCTTACTTATTGCTCCAGCACTTATGTCTTAGTATTAGTGCATCTCCTTAATTCAGTACCTTACAGCTGCTTTCCTTCTGCTCGCAGAATACACTGATTCAGAGACAGACCCATACCTGCCGATAGTGGGGGGAAGAGGGACGTCAGCAGCTTCAACAGATGTTACTGAGCATGCTTAATTAGTGAGAGTATGCTCAGTATAAGCCAAGCAGCAACTCTGGGAAGGCACACGTGCCCCTCCCTACTTATTACCTCTGATTCTATCCATCTCAAAGCTATGTCAAGATGTTTTGATACAGATTGGACATAGGATACCTCCTCTTTCATTAAGCTGACTTAAGCTACAGACCTCATGCTCCTACCTAAACTAGTGGAAATTCAGCCACTGACTTCAGTGGAAAAAGGTTGAGGCCTTATGCTTGCTTACCTTTCCTTTTACATAAGATGAACTTCTACTCCACTACGATTATTTCTTTGACAACTCAGTGAGAAATTCACACAGTTGAATGGTGGTGGTTTACTAGTCTATTCTTCCAAACAAGTGATATCACATCCACAGTAACACCAGTTTAAGCAGTGTTGGTTTGGGGGTTTTGGACAGTGGATTTTTCTTTTGTTTTAATGGTTAATTCTGGTCCAAGGTGCCACAATGTCAACCTTGAAGGATGAAGTTCTTTGTTTATCCCCCTGACAGACAAGAAAGGGCAGCAGTAGTGTAATCTTCCCCACCGCTGGTCCAGCAATGTGGCTCAAATTACTTGTAGGGACAGCCTCTAATGGGGAGGGGATAGATCAATCTCTATGCCAGTTGAAAGCTTGGAATCAAGTTGCAGTTGAGCTATGGACATCTGTACACTAGAAATAGGACTAATCACTCATTTTGGCTACTAAATAAGCATCAGATGGCAGTAGCTTTTGGCTTTCCCAACCAATCTGTATTAAATTTGAAGTAGCTGCCTGTGTGTGGAAAGACATTGTTTTTAGTCCCTGAAGAATCTAGCCTTGCATTTCATATTGCTTGGGACTGGCATTTTACTCTGAGTGCATATGAGGGTGTTGTTCCCATATACATTTACTAGTACTAGTAGTGTGTTTCTGGCAGATTTCTATTTCCTACAAACAATTAAACAGATGATTGAGAAAAACAGAAAAGATGAACTTACAAGGCTATTGTAGCCATTAAAGCCAAAGATTTCCCCAAAAAATGTTGGTCTGTGAGGACCCATTTACCTGGGAAACACTAGTTCGACAAGCACACTTTCCCACTGCTGTATGTTGCAATTGCAAAATGCCAAAACAGATGTTTTCTGTTATATATATTCAGTTCCAAAGTTTTATTCTACGTTGATGACAGATAAATAATCCTTGCGAAGCTGTCTAGGGTCAATACACATTATATTTGCAATTGCAGGTGAAAATATTTCAGGCCATTCATGCAAAAGTAAAACTTTTGAACCACATTTTCTAAATGGCTGGGATAGATTTTCTACCCTGTATAACCTCCGTGCCATCATTTTCTGTTTGATACATTTCTTACATTAGATAATCCTAGGAGAGGCCTCCGCCCTCTAGCCTTCTATGTCAAAGCTCCTTTTAACAAGTGAACACAGTGCTTTGTGTTTAGCAGACAAACAAATCATAAACAGTGAGGGGCATGAGCTTCAAAGTTCTCTATCCAGATATGAGCTTTTTCAAAGTCAGCAGTTGGTTGGCTCTAAGGCTTTTGTCCAGTCTCTTATTATGGAGAGGCGCTAACCTCTCTGTAGTTAAGATTGCAACCAGCTTTTCTTATCAAGATCTTTCTGACTCCCATCTCTCTCCACTTTGGCCTGAGAATTGCCACACTTACTCTGAAGATGAAGGAGAATGAAGAAAAATCAGAAAAATCTGCAGAAAAATCTGTTTGAGATTCACAGCTCATTGGAAAACCAATGTACCCTGCTTTGAAATTTATGACCTTTCAGTTTCATGTATGTGTGTGCATGGGACTGATAGAGCAGAGGAAAAAATTGAAGGAGAAGGAATCCTGAGGACTCTGAATGGACACAGAGAGCAGCTCCCAGGGAAATAAAGATAAAAAGAAATATAAATAGTTATTTATACATTAAATAGTATTTGATTGTGAGGGTCTGCTTAAATATAACTGCAATCATCATTTAATGCTAGATCCATTTGATCTCCAGGTTCCTGTCCAATGCTTGGACATCTCTCTCCCCACTCAGGACAATCAGGACTGGATTCAGGGTGCAGGTTCCTTAATGTTCTAGCATACAAATTAGAACAGAAACGTACCTTCTTTTGTCGGTTTTATACAGACATATCAAACATGCCCCCTTTCCTCCCAGTATTCCAATCCTCATCTTCTACAATGTGTATTCCCCGAGTTCTAGCCATAATATGATACCTTTCTCCCCCAGTAGGGAACACCACAGCACAGTCACCTGCTGGTCACTATCTCCAGGAAGAAGAAACACAGCATTATGCAATATTGAATGACAAAATGTCCCTAAGCATCTTGCATAGAGTGAATACAAATTGGCTAAAAAGGAAATAAATCCCAGAGGAGGCACAAAGCAACAAATACTGAGTTTATTAAAGTCTGTCTTTTTTCTAAGTTTCCAAAAATTTCAAAAATGTCCAGGAAAATGTACTTGGACAGACTGCATTTGTTCCAGTGGATAACAAGCCGCCTGAAACACCACAAAATAGCACAGGATATAGGCTCTCCATCCCAAGAAAAACAAACAGCTGGTTGACAAAGAAATCATAAAACTAACTCCATACAGTGCTCCAATTGATTTTTTTTAAAGCTTATTTGTTAATGGGGCCGGGGGGAGCCAAACTGCATACCAGATTACTCATTGCTGGCATCAAAACATGTCACTGTTTGCAAACCTACCGTATGTTGGAAGGAGACATTTATTGAACTAAAACAAAAAAAGTTAAACTGCCCTGGACAAAGATTTCTTCAGTATATTCATACAGAACTAGGTGATAGCCTCGGTTCTAGTTTGGATTTTGTCACAGATTAAATGAGTTTGGTAGTGCTCAGCCAATATCATTGGCTTGTGGACATGGACTAATTATTCACAGGTTTGGTTTAAGAACAAATCCAACCTGATTTCGGACACACCTAATTGCAGATCAGGAATTAGGTACATTGACAGAATTGTGTGGAAAGATGTTTATAGAGGATTAGTTTAAAGTATCCTTGGATCTTCTCAGTGTTATCATGCCCTTATTTTCTCCAGATTTTCCTAAGAATATAGGGCCAGGTCCTCAGTCTCAGGTCTGGCTGCCTTGTGCTTCACATAGGGGGCATGTAGGTGGCAGATAGGGTGGAAAGGGGGTGTGCAATGGGTGAGAGGGAAACTCTCATTCTGTATAATGAAAAAGGATAAGCAGAAGTAGGAGGGGAGAAAAAAAGAGAAGGCAGGCACAGCTGTTGCTGCAGGTCTTTTTGAAACAGGATCTGCATGTTTTGTTAATATAATAAATCAAAATTATGTCTGTACTGATACATCCAGAAAAACATCACCTCCTGCAGAACAGCTTAATGTCCATGCCTGCTACCAAGTGCAGAAGAATGAGGATATTACAGCACTGGAGCAGGTAAAAAAGCATGGGGTGGGTGGGGTGACCACCTTTTCAAAAGCCCTGCCCCCGCTCCTCCTCTTCCCCTAAACTCTCACCCCTGCTCCTCCTCTTCCTCCCAAGGCCCCACCCCCTTGCCAGGCCAGAAGATGGAGCCAGACCATGGTAAGCTGTACCCAGGGAGCCTGGGTCACCGTGGGGAGCCCTGGACCGGGGCCCAGGGTGCCTGAGAGCATCCCCCAGCCTGTGTCCCCAATCCCCGGGGCATGCATGTGGAGGGTCCCCCACCCCCTTTGGGATAGGTGGTCACTCTATGGGTGAAGAGAAATGTTTAAGTCATTTTCCTTCCACAGGTTTAAAAAAGGAATGGGTTTTTTGGTTATTCAAAATCTTTCATGAAGTGTTTATATACAATTTTTTATTTTGAAAATGGAAAAGCAAAAAAGCAACCAAACAAAAAAATTCTTTGCCTCCCTTCCCCCTTCACCCCCCCCCCCCCACCGGAAGCAGAATGGAAAAAGGAAAAGGAGGGAGGGCAAGAAAAAGCAGACGCAAAGGTAAAAATAGGGAAAAAATGAACTGAAATTGCAAAAAAACAGAACAGCTTACATTGTCATCTTCCTGTTTCAATGAAAGAACACATTTTTCTGAAAATTTTCCATATGAAAAACAGGCCGCTTTTCAATTTGAAAAAATTTCTGCCAGGTCTGTGTAGTATTCTCTAAAGAGGTGGCCTAAGAAACCCATATATTAATGACTAGTTTATTATGTACTTTGATTTCTCCCTCTATAAAAATTATACACCATTTTAAGGGGGGCTTTGATTTTCCTACTCACTAAAAAAAAAGTAATTTCCAGTGTGTAGCTTGGGGACTGGATGAAAGCTAATGTGCCTAAACCCCATCGCTAAAAAGGTGCCTTTCCTCATTTATTCAAAAATATTGAACCCTGAACGTTTCTCTGCCACGTGTTCAAGCAAAAAAGCAGCTGAGGCCTCGAACATGTTTTTCTTTCTTTTCACAGTATCGTATTTTCCACCTTGAAAGGAAAAAAAAATGCATCCCCTTGGACACACTTCCACAAAGGGGAGGGATACTAATTAGGGTTGCCAGGGAGCTGTTGTAATAACGGGACCTACACATTTACCCAATGAGCTCAACTGTTAAAAGTAAATGAAAGTTCATAAAATGTCACAATAACCTAAAATAACAAATGTGGATGGGAAAGGATATGAAAGGGAGAGAAAATGACAAACAGAAAGGCCTACTAATGTAACCCAAGAACTGTTGAGATCATACCTGATAAACAAGAGAAACTGAGGACTGAAAATTAATAAACTAAAATTTGTATTGTCAGCTATTAGGCCTAATTGGTTGACAAAATAATGAGGGGATGCCTTATTCCACTCATTACTCCTTTTGGGTTCTTCAGAAAGATTTTGGAAAGGAAAAAGGGGCTACTGGAGCAAGCTTCATCATCATGTTTACCACACCCACCATCTCCCTGAGCCTATGATATCCAGATCCTGAAAGATGTCCCGACCAAACCGGGCCAGAGAGAGGGAGTCAGACGACGCCACTACTTCCACCAGTTCTGACTGAATCCCAAACACCACCTGGGATGTAAGACTTTGTCTCCTCCCTCCAGCCCCACCACGTGTTCTTCTCCTTCCCCACTTTATTTCTTCCCTTTCCTATCCCTCTCCTTTTTCCTTCTGTCTAATAAGAGCCTGGTTGAGCTGGGCAAGACTGTATATTTGCAACAGTCTATGATCAGAAAGAGGCAACTAAAAACAATGCCCTAACAGCCCAATGCAGGTGTAAGCTTGCTAGGTCTCAAAGTGGCTGGTAAGACCTTGTGCTGTGCCTGTGTTTCTTGAGTAGTGAGGTTGCAAGTGAGAGTCAACAACAGACAGAAGCTGTATCTACCTGTGTTGTTCTTTTTGCTTCCTTTTATGCATGTTTGTCTTGTCTTATCTTCTTAGCAAACTGGATCAGACTTTAACAACATCAACGGCTCCAGCCCTCGTCAACTAACTTCTTTCTTCCTCCAGAAGGACAGTTACCATTTTTAATACCATCCAAAAGGCTGTCAAACAAGGGCTTTTTCCTTCTGTAATCTTTCTCCAGCCAGGGTGCTGGAACAAGTTGGATAGTAGGGGTGCTGAGAGCCATTGAACCAAACTGTAAACCCTGGAAACCACTTCAAGACAGGGGGTGCAGTAGCACCCCCAGTTTCAGCACCTATGCCTCCAGCTAAGGGGAACATGGGGTGTTGTTAAAATGAAAGCTTTATTTAGTATTTTACATTTCAAATGCTTTAACTGTTTTTTCTTTTCTGTATCTTTAATAAAAGGTGGTGTTGTTTTTTTAAATGACGTGTTTGCAATGATACTAAGCAGGCTAAGGTCTCTGTATACCAAACCCCAAACCTTGTTTACCACGGTTTAATGTGGACAATGACTGGGTCATGTTAACACCTTTAGCCCATATATTCTATCTAAATTAATACTACAGAGCAAGCTCTGTTTTTGGGAGAGCACTGGCCATATGAGGGATTTCTTTGTATCCCTGTTTACATTAGTAATCAATGTAAAAGAGCCTACTTAGCAACCCCTCATCAGTGTGAGACTCACAGCACCCTCTTAAGGAACATACTGCCGTACAGTTGCTTCTGTCTTGTGCTTTAATAAGGGAAACTATGACTTACTATACATTACACAGATGTATTTTTTTGTGTTTTTATAAGTCTGAAGTTGTTTTAAAGGTACATATTTATTTAATGTTAATGATCCCATTTTTCCCCTTCTACTCAAAAACACTTTCATCCTTTCATTTCCTCATAAAAACCTAGTATGCTAAGAGTATATTAAAAGTATATTACATTATTTATGACTTGTTTCCCCTCTCCATTTTCTTTTTTAAGAAGCTGATACATTTTGAAAGGGCTGAGATAAAACTGGGGGAAAGAAGGCAGGCAAAGTTCAAAGGGCAGTAAGGGAACAACACAGAGTCTCGGAGATGAAGATATCTTGTGCGCTAAACAAGCCCAATCATGATAACTTGCCCCATCCCTATGGCCCTGCTTCAAGAAAAGAACTTAAGCACGGGGCTGAGCTAAAGCCCCAGTGTTTAGTACAGCTGAATTTGGGAGTTACTTGGTACAGATGTGAGTAGAGTCTTTTTGTCCCAGGTAAATGCCTTATTTACCAGTGGCATTCCTACCTAGTTTGAAAATTGGGCTGGCCAGGCTATGCTGAAAATGGAATGAGTGAAAATTAGGCACAGTGGGGAAAGAGCACAGAAGCCAGCTGCCTCTCTACAGGCTGCCTCCCATGTCCAAACTGGGACAGTAAACAACAGAGACTGAACGCTGCTCTCAGCTGAAACCCAAGTAGTCCCACTGACTCCAGTGGGTTCTTCTCTGAGAGTTTGGAAGTAAACAAGCAGTCGGGAAAGAGAGTAGCCATATGGAAGATGGAACATATAGGCTTCTAATGGGATGTATTATCCCCCGGGACCAAACTGCTGTCTTCCAAAACAAAACTGACAGGCAATGTTCTATTGATTTAGGCAGAGGAACTCAAAGCCATCTTCATACAGGAGCGGGGTTTTGTTTTTAATAGATTCCAAGACCAGAAGTGACCATTGTGACCATCTACTCTTTTCTCATGTAGACTGTAGGACTACCTCAAAATTTTCCCATATCTTTTAGCATCCAATCTTGATTTAAAAATAGTCAGTGATGGAGAATCCCCCGTGTAAGTTGTTCCAGTGGTTAATTACAAGAGTTTTCAGCCTCATATGGTAGCATCTGAACCTCCAGACAAATTGCACAAATAGCTTCTCAACATGGGATTTTTTTCCCCACCAAAGCCAATTGATCCAAAACAGGTGGCATTTTAAAGAGATGAATGATCCCACACAGGGTGAGTGGAAGCTTCAGTCACTGACACATCATCTTTTATATTATAAATGAGAGAGGGGATGCTGTATAAGTATATATCCAATACCCTGAAGGCATTTAACTCCCACACAACAGGTATGTTCATCAACTTTTAGTCAATGGTGGGCGCATTAGCCTCATTCGAGAAAGCCATGAATTAGAATGCATAAGGCCTCCAATTTTTCAAAGTTTATTTTAAACACATAAAACTCCATGTGATTGATGATGGGAATTAAACTCATGATAGACTAGCCATTGGATGACATAAAAATCAACAAATTGCTACATAGCGTCACTTAATCTCATAGCCTCCTGTCTCCCTAGCTTCCCATATGGAATCATAAGGATGGATGGCCTCAGCTAGAGATGATAAACTTAGGGTAGAAAGGAGAGATGAGACTGAATGGCCTACCCTTACACTTCTCTCTCGTATGCAATAATCAGAGCAATACTAGTGGTGATTACTGCCACCTCTACAGAAACAAGAAGAAACCGTCTATTTTTTAAAAGTTCTAACCCAAGACAAATTGCTGGTAACAGCCCTCATTCAATCTACCAAAGGCTTTCTTGGTAAACAGAGACGCCACCAGACAGCTGTGGTACCTAGGAGAGACCAAACCCTGAAGCAAATATCTAATTTTAACACTTCTGTACGGTGCACAACAGGGAGACACAGTGCACGTTTTCTTTGCATGTCTCCTTGAAGATGCAAAGAGAATTTCTGTTTTGCAGGAAGCCAATGTAAACTCTTTTTTTTAAGTGTCAGCTTTCACCCTAAGGCTTATTTCAGCAAATGGAGTCCTGCATTTTTGCAAATTTCAGCTTACAAAACTGTTAGCCAGTTACCTACAGCATATCTCCACTTAACCCTAACATCCACTCTGATGTTATCAGAGAAGATGACATGCTCATTTTTGCTTAGCAAAGGGAAACAATTCGAACAAACAGTGGTGCTCTCTGACTGAAAATTAATTTCCAGGGCTGGGATGGTTCAGCAAATTCATTTTGGTACAATATGGGCTGTGTTAGATTCCATTAGCGCTCTGTTTATTTCCAGGAGCACCAAGTGCTTTGGAATAAACTTGCTAACCCAGATGTCATCACACATGCTCTAAAAATGTGGATTTAGGAGTCTGAAAAAGAGTAAAAATCCTTATTTCTGTACCATTATGCTAAACCAGGGATTCTCTCTCTCTCTCTTCCCTCCTTGGATACCATGGGGCCAAGGAAAGTCGTACAATTGCATGAAGAAATGAATTGGCTGAATAGAATAATACAGCTGGGGAAGGATGTGGTAATGGAGATGGTCTCTGAATGCTGTCTAAAATGCAGAGCTTCTTTTATGTCTACTTGGCCCAAAGCTGAAGTCGAAGACTGAGAGCCAAAGTTCTCAATCATTCTGAGAGCTACAGGAGATAGTCAGTGTTGTGCCAAGTTAAATGCATTTATTCTTTCTTGCCAATTATTTTAGTTTATTGTTCATTTATTGTGTGCTGTTATGATTAACTAACATGTTATGTCATATATACTCATTGAGTTAAATTGTAGGCTTCTAGAAGTATAAGATTGATCAGTATTGAGAGGGAATCATGTTTTAGATATCTAAGTAAGAAAGGCCGAAACATGAAAAGGTCTGTAAGATTTTAACTTAGCCGTAGGCCAAAGAAATGCTTGACAAAAGTAAGTGACCAAAGAATAACTCTGTGCCAGAAGATTACAGGAAAAGATGTATCAATGGGTAATATTGCGAAAAATTAGCCAGAAGATAAATTTTAAATCACAGAAATGCTGCAAAGGAACATCCATTTCCAACATGTCTTAACCACAGGATACAGGTTGTGCATCAATGCTAATGAGAAAAACAAAACCTACACAACCCATAGGTATTGGGTGCCTTATGTTTCTAGGGGATATTGGACCAATAAGGAAAAAGAGGGTTGACACTTTTATGGACATGCGCAGAATGTAGGTATAGACAGAATTACATTATGAAAAGGGGATGGGTGCCCAAAATTTGGAAAATTGAGCTTCCTATGGGAAACTCCAGCAGGAACCATCCCTCTACTCGTGGTCAATCCATGAGTGACCCATCAGACCTTAACACTATCTAGGAGGATGTGAGTATAACTATATTTGTAACTTGTGCATAGGTCTTTACCTAAGCATATAGAAATTCTATAATCATAACTTTAATTGCAACTTTAACAAAACTTGTAAAACAGACTAGACCTTGTACTTGTGAATGTATGTGTGGTCACTACCCTTGGTCTTTATGTGTTCCTAGAGACTCTAAATCTGAAGCAAGTAGAAGAGGTGACTTTTACTCTGTTAAGCTTGAAACTGGAGCCACCAGAGCTGAACCCATGGTGGTGTAAGACCACAATACAAAATTCACTTTAAATAAAATAAAAGGCTAAATCTTTCTTCTTTAAGAATATTTTAAACTTTACCTGAGCTTCTTCTGACCCACCAAACCCATGCAGGCTATGGCATGACATGGCTATAACTCTGGGTGTGTCTATACTTAGAGCTGGAGCTATAAATTCCTGACCAAGGAGACATACCTGCACCAGCTGTGATCAAGATAGCATGCTAAAAATAGAATATAGCTAGGACGTACCTATACGAGATGCTAGGTGTGTAACTGGGTGGCTAGGCCCTCCGGACACATGTTCTGCCATGATTGCACTCTATTTTTAGCATGCTAGCTCAATCAGAGCTAGTGCAGGTATGTCTCCTTGAGTTGCAATTTACACCTCCAGTTTGAAGTGCTGACACACTCTCAGAGTATAGTTTTAACTGCACATTATTTCACCCCAAAATACTGTATCATTACACACAATGTGGCAGCTCTGAAGAAACATCCCACACCAAATGAGATGCCAGGTTCCAAAATTCAGCTCCTTTCTCATAAAATTCACAGATCTGTTGCTGCATTCTCCCTCTAGTTGATCCCCCTTGAAGGGGATGAGTGAAATCGTCAAATTAAGCAGCTGCATGCCTTAATTTTTCTAAGGCCCTGATGCAAAGTCCATTGTAGACTCTGGGAGTCTTTCCATTGAGTTATTATGGGCAGAGCTGGTAGCACTGCCTATAGTTAGGTTGCCTGACCCTTTCCATTATATGACCCCTGTTTTCAGTTGCTTATAACTCTGCCAAAATTTAATCACTGGGGCTGAAAATTCCCATATTGGGTGCCTGCCTCAGGCTGACCTTTTTTTAAAAGTTTCAGTAAAAATGGTTTTGCCATCTCCAAGAACAAGATTGATGGGGAAATACATTGTTTTGACATGTTGAAAGGGTCTTACAACCTTTTCATTGAGCAGCTCTAGCACTTCCAAGGTTGGAGCTTGGACTTTAAATTCAGCAGGGGAGTGGCCTGGTGTCTTCTTGCTATTCCTGGGGTGTGGGGGGAGGAAACACTTCCAATTTGGCTAAGTCATAAGTCGTC
This sequence comes from Lepidochelys olivacea, assembly GCF_965140295.1. Taxonomy (NCBI): domain Eukaryota; kingdom Metazoa; phylum Chordata; order Testudines; family Cheloniidae; genus Lepidochelys; species Lepidochelys olivacea. Next base: position 121,631,335 of record NC_140413.1, read on the forward strand.
TGTTTGCATGTTAAGTAGAGACATGTTGGAGTCTGGCAACTAAATTCTCCAAAGATTCCATCTTTACTCAGCATGCTCCATCCCAGGCTACAGAGATTGAGAAGTACCTTTCCTGCTGCTGCAGGCCAGAACTGAGAGCAGAGAGATGGTCTTTCCTGTGCTTTCAGTGTTCACCTTGCTATCATCCAGGCAGATGGAGGAGGAAGCTACCTGACTGGAATGTAGAGGGAACAAGAGCCAGAAGGGAGGAACGGTGGGGTGGTGGTTTAGGGCAAAGAATATGGGTGGGGTAGGGATTGGTAGCTGGGAGTCTGGGATTGGTTGGGCAAGGAGACTTGGACTGGGAGCCAGTGTGGTGGGAAAAGGTAGGGAGTAGGTCTGAGGGCCATGAGAAAGGGAGACTGACTAGGAGCTTGGGTAAGGGGAAGACTGGGACTCAGAAGGGCACCTTGGAGAGGACGACTGGGCCAAGCTGGCAAGGAGACCAGAGCTAAAACAGGCAAGAAGCTGGGGGCAAGGAGACAGGGAGATTGGGATGAGGAGCTGGGGTGTGGTATCATATATCATATCAAAGGCAACTTTTATTCTGGCATTTCCTAACTTTTGAGTGCTTGACTTTCCAACCTTAATGTTTTTAATGTTACTCCTGATGGAATTCTGCATGCCTGTGGGGGCACAGAATTCTTATGGTCTACATATTTCTGTGCCCCCTGTGCAGAAAAATTCAAAAGAAATCTGTGGGGGACAGGCACCGCTTCCCTGGCAGCATGTCTGTTCCAGCGCCCCTGGAGCAGCCGTCAGAGACGCAAATCACTGCAGGGTGGATTGGGCATGCGTGCCTGTGTGGGAGATGTTGATCATCATCAGGGGCGTGTGTGAATGCCAACAAGCAAGAGAGACTCTGTCCCTCTCGCTTGCTATTGTGGTATGCCTGGCGTGGAGGAGTTGTTGAGGTAAAAATCTTGTTTTGGTATGTTTCTCCTCTAGTGTCCATCTTGTTTTACTAAACAACAAGTAGGACTCCATGTTGGATGCCCTCCTTCACAGAGAGCTTCCCGCCCCTCCCCCCCAACTGCCTTTTTTAAAATTAGAGCGGGAAAGGCAGGGAGTGGTCAGAACACGTGACTGCGTAGTCTGCCTAGCAACAGCAGACTATACAGGTGACAGCCTCACTGCTGCTCAGGGCTGTCCATCCTAGTGACAGTCAGTGTCTCCTACATTACCAGCCTGTGGAAGGAGTCCAGCTAGGCCAGGATTGTAGTGTAAGATCCTAGGTTACCTCTGTGTCCTACACTGCATGCATTCGTTTCTGTCTCCACCTGCGAGTCCACATACTACCACTCAGGATGACGCACAGGAGATGGAAGACAGAAGAAAGAAGAGGACAAGCCACTTACCTGCTGATCAGCGCATCCTGTCCAGCGTTCCAGTGTGTTCCGGTGTTCCTGAGCTCCAGCGTTTCCTATCTTCCTTGGTTCCCTCCAGGATTCCAGAACCATCCTCGTCATGTGGTGGGATTTCTTCTGTGGGACAGTTGGGGTCCATACCTTGCACAGTCGGGGTTTGTGCCTAAAACAAAGAGAGAGATGGAACTGTACTTTCCTTTTATTGTCTTTTGGTTATCCCAGTGTATCAGGTTTGTAGGCTCCGGACTTCAAGTCCATTTCTGATACTGATAACAACTGAGCCATTTGTTATTACACGTGCTTTGTTATTATTTGTGCTTATGTTATTTAGCTTTATAATGAGGGTTCTGCTTTTAAGACCATGTTGGTCTAATAAACCTTGTTGTATTTGCACCTGACCCTGTTGGTTTCATTCTTAACTCCCCCGGTGATAGATACGGAATGGGGAAGGGTCAGCAGATTAACCCATCTTCTGAGCAGCCTCAGAAGGCAAACACCTTATAATCTGTTTTGAGCTAGCAATGTAGATCTTTTTATTATGCACATGGCAGGCTCTGTCCCTGAGGCAGAATTGTAGCAGCCTGCATGCCTAGTAACATCGTGCTAAAAGAGCCAAGGAAGCTGCAGAGCAGGATGTGGAGAAGAAGAAACTAACTGTTCTCCCAGGAACTGTCAATAAAAGAGTGTAGAAATGTAAAAAATAAAAAAAATTGTTAATGTTGCTGTTGATAGTTAATTGATCTCATTTGCTGAGGCAGAAATGTAGCAGCCTGCCTGCCTAGTAATGTGCGTGACAAGTGACATCCTGTGATGGAGGTCACTCCCTCCACCATCTCTTGCACAACCCATGGACTGCAGACCCCAATCACTGTGATGCTTGGCCCTCCCAGCTCATCGGCTCCCGCCATGCCCCTCACCCCTAGTCACAGGGGCTTTTATACATGTACAGACTCATATTTAAATGGCAAGACAGCCAAAAAAAAAAAAACCACCATTGTTAATGTTCCTATTGTTAGTTAACCCAATTCCCCCCGGAGCATAAAACCTGTAACAGTTTTAAGGCTCCTACATTGCCAGAGTGATTTAAAGGAGCTTTATAAATGACAGTAAGGGAATCCTCATCTAGGAAGTTCTGTGTGCTTTTTCACTTTTTTCCTGTGCCAAAGTAGCACAATGGGGTTGGATTACAGCTCAGGATTTATTTTACTTACCCATTAAAAAAAAGACTTTGAGGGTAAATAAAACATTTACCAAGCAGCCAATAAATGTCAGGACATTCAGAACCAAGCACTTCCCAAAGTACCCAGCCAGGTCCAGATGAAGTTATCAAAGGGCAAAGGGATATATGTTCTTTTGCACGATGTGAATGGCCTTCACATTATGCATCAAAAATGGCTACACCAGCTTCTTGTGTTCGAGAATTCCCTACAAAACTGCATGCAGATAGGGACAAATTATTTTGTACATCCTGCAACGTTGTTCTCAATCCATAATTGTGGATCATTTTGTATTAAAAAAAACACGTTACTTTGACCAATAAAATATGCAGAATTTTGCAGAATTTTAAATTATTGTGTGCAGAATTTAATTTTTTGGTGCAGAATTCCCCCAGGAGTATAATGATTAAGGAATATACATATAATTTCATATGTATAGTGCAGAATACCTAATGAAGTGATGATAGAACAGTTCTATCAGCAAGAGTTTGGCCTGGACAGATTCTTCATAGCTGGCATCTTTGTAAAACAGGTCATCTCAAGTGAGCACCCTTAGCAAGTCAATGTCAGAGCCAGAAATAAAACCCTTCCATTGCCTTACCTTACTCACTAGATCACACTCCTTCTCAAGACCACCTTTTATTGGTCAACCCCACCCACACGATGTCATGCAAGACCCTCTCCTCTTACGAATAAGACTAAGGCTCTTACAGCTTCCAAGCTGATATACCTTTCTGGTGGGATTTCATTCCATGACATTACCATTCACCCAATACACAAAAAGAGACACATAATCAAGGATTTATTTAGCAATGAAATGGTCACCGTAGCATAAAAGAGGCCGGGGGGGGGGAGGAGTGTAAATGCAACATGATCTTAGCGGCCCCCTTGGGAACACTGTCAGAATTAGACCTCTTATTTTCAGATGACATATTACATTTCTCCAAACACAAAGAGCTTTTTTTAAAGCCATGTCTTTGGAAGACATTACTGCTCATACTAATTCTGATAATGAAAGACACATCGTCAACTTGGCATTTAACGTGCAGTGGATGCTGAGAGATTCACTATTTCATGAACCTTTGGCTCAGCCTGACTTCCAGCTGCCTTTGGAAAAATTATGTCATGCTTTTGGACGAAAAGGGACAGCACACGATCTGCAGGCAGGGAAAATGGAATGCTGCTAGGACTGGGAGCGCTATCGGATACAGGCTGGGTCGCTGTGCAAGGGTTGTATCACAGTGCAACAAGTGAGCATAGGAGCAGAAGGAGTCTTCCTGGAAATAAAATCCCTGATCCCCAGAACTCTGCTCAGTGCAGTTGGGAGGAGGCAGAAAGAGCAGCCGTGGAGATGGGGAGGACACAGAGAACTTTAAGCACTTTTAAAGGTGCTCTACTGACACTGGCTGGTAATGGCCCCCCGAGGGATGATTCTACGAGCCGAGGACTGCCTGAGTGCAGCAGTGTGCTAAGCCATGCCCCACAACACTCCCAGTGCTCCTCTTATACCAGGGGATCTATGCTGACTCTACACTAGCCCGAGGTTTCCCCACACTGGGGACTCCTCGGCTATGCAGGGCCGCTCTACAGTCACCAAAGCTGCCCAAAGGGACCCTAGAAGGAGCCAGAGTCTTCCCCAAAGAATCTTCCAACTGCCCTTTCACATCCATATATTGCAGTTCTTGGGCACACATCCCAATAGTGCCTATGCATCCCCACAGACTAGAAAACAACATGCTCAAAATAAAAGCAAACAAGGAAAAGCAAAGCAAGCCCAAATTGCGATGCCAGCAAATGGACAATGCCTTTGAGCTGTTCATTTGCTTGAACCACATGGCTAGTCTGCTCCCTTTGACATGTATGTGCCTCTCTGCTTACAAAACCATCTTGCATTCCCAAGTCTTCTGCGTTGCACCTGCCAAGCATCACCTGCACACCCAATGCTTCTTCACTTAGAATGGCCATGGGCTTGTCCACACTCCCCAGTCCTAGGTGAGTGAGCGTTACAGGTGGGAGAAGAGACTCTAAAATGAGGGGAGGAGATTTCCTAGTAAATAGATTCAAAATGTGGATGGGGTTGTTTGGGGTAGAAGAGTGAATGGACTGATGCTTTTGCATATGACAATTAGATTAGGTGGATGAGTTAATTTTGAAGTTGGAGCTGATGGGAAGATGCAGGGATAAAGGGTGGAGAGAAAGAATGAGAGGTGGGAAGGGGGGAACAGGGGAACTGAAAGGATGGTGTAGAAAAGAGAAATGGTGAGCGTGAAGAAGAACAGAAGGAGGGAGAAATTGACAGACAAGTGAAATTAAGGGGAAAGAGAGGAAGAAAGAAGAGAAGAAATACAAGATTGTGAAAGGGAAATTACAAGAAGTTAGGGACGGAGGTAGCAAATGGAGCGTAATGAAAGAAAGGAGGAGGATCAAATTTGAAAGAAGGAAAGAGGGAACAACAATTGGAAATGGATGGAGAGATAGGAAATACAAGAGATACACTAACCTGTACTTTTAAATAGAGAGAAACCTGGATACCAAAATTTTAAGATCAAATACATAATGTTAAGTAACACGTTACACCTGCCAGGGTTTGAACTGACAGGGGTGTGAGTGCAGCTGGATTTCTCTACATTGGGTGGAGTTCATCCCGCTCCTACTGACACGATTTAGCAGTTTGATTATTGCTGGCTTTTATTCCTGACACCTCACGATAACCAGGAAAGATCAAACCCTGTGAAATGCGTCAGATTGCACCACATAGCATATGTTTTGGAGGGGGGAAATTTCCTGGAAGAATACTGCCTAATCCCCTCCAAGGGCTTTATGCCTCCTCTGCAAAGCACACCGTAGTCTGTGGCCTGCTTATACCTACTGTCCCAGTCCAGCCCTAAGCCAAAGCCTCATATGTTTCAATTAGCTCTGAGGTGGCCTGGGAAGCAGCACAATTACAAAATTAATATGTACAGAAAGTGCAGAACACCAGTTTTACTGACACATGTTTGGAGTTACAGTGCCACAGAATACAATCTGATCACAAGAAACAGTAGCGGAATTAGCTGGTCACCCATCTGGAGCCAAAGAAACCCTCTCCTGGTTGGATAGCTCAGTGGAAAGCACTTCAAAATGGGAGCATTATGCAAGGCCTCAGTGTGTCATAAACAAAAATTTTCATTCAACCGAGTGTCACAACTTCCTTAGCGTTCAGCTCTTATTAAAAATGTCAGTGTCAACTGTGACAATCCGCCACACCCCAACAATACTCATTATAAACTGCAATATTGTGGACCATTATTGCCCACGCTGAAGAATATTATGGAACTATCATAGTGGCTCTACACTTGATGCTGAATAGCATTTTCCATTTAAAATAGGGTTTGAACCCCTTAAGTAAACATGGCACCTCACACTGATCTTTCTGCAAGTGATACTATGTCAGTAATAAGAAACAGAAACTGGGATTTTCAAAATCATTGTCAGAATCCAACCAAGCCCTACTTTTAAAAACAAAATGGGATTTTTTTTAAAAAATTGGTTCTTCTGGAAATTTTTGAAAGTAGATGTATGCTTTTTTCCTATCTACTGATGGTATGTGGTCCCCAGCAGTATGATATCTGAGCATCTCACAAACATTACAACACCTCTGTGAAGTAAGAAAATAATAACCCCATTTGGGGATGGGGAATTGAGACAGAGAGAGATCAGGGCCCTGATTCGGGAACATATATCCATTCAGGATACCTCTTAAACTTAACTCCCACAGAAGTCAACAGTCCCTATTCAGTCAATGAGATTTAGAATCATAGAATATCAGGGTTGGAAGGGACCTCAGGAGGTCATCTATTCCAACCCCCTGCTCAAAGCAGGACCAATCCCCAACTAAACCATCCCAGCCAGGGCTTTGTCAAGCCTGACCTTAAAAATATCTAAGGAAGGAGATTCCATCACCTCCCTAGGTAACCCATTCCAGTGTTTCACCACCCTCCTAGTGAAAAAGTTTTTCCTAATATCCAACCTAAACCTCCCCCACTGCAACTTGAGACCATTACTCCTTGTTCTGTCATCTGCTACTACTGAGAACAGTCTAGAGCCATCTTCTTTGGAACCCCCTTTCAGGTAGTTGAAAGCAGCTATCAAATCCCCCCTCATTCTTCTCTTCCGCAGACCAAACAATCCCAGTTCCCTCAGCCTCTCCTCATAACTCATGTGTTCCAGTCCCCTAATCATTTTTGTTGCCCTCTGCTGGACTCTTTCCAATTTTTCCACATCCTTCTTGTAGTGAGGGGCCCAAAACTGGAAACAGTACTCCAGATGAGGCCTCACCAATGTTGAATAGAGGGGAACGATCACGTCCCTCGATCTGCTGCCCCTACATATACATCCCAAAATGCCATTGGCCTTCTTGGCAACAAGGGCACACTGTTGACTCATATCCAGCTTCTTGTCCACTGTAACCCCTAGGTCCTTTTCTGCAGAACTGCTGCCGAGCCATTCAGTCCCCAGTCTGTAGCAGTGCATGGGATTCTTCCGTCCTAAGTGCAGTACTCTGCACTTGTCCTTGTTGAACCTCATCAGATTTCTTTTGGCCCAATCCTCTAATTTGTCTAGATCCCTCTGTATCCTATCCCTACCCTCCAGCGTATCTACCTCTCTTCCCAGCTTAGTGTCATCTGCAAACTTCCTGAGAGTGCAATCCACACCATCCTCCAGATCATTTATGAAGATATTGAACAAAACTGCCCCGAGGACCAACCCTTCGGGCACTCCACTTGATACCGGCTGCCAACTAGAAATGGAGCCATTGATCACTACCTGTTGAGCCCAACAATCTAGCCAACTTTCTATCCACCTTATAGTCCATTCATCAGCCCATACTTCTTTAACTTGCTGGCAAGAATCCTGTGGGAGACCCATGTCAAAAGCTTTGCTAAAGTCAAGGAACAACATGTCCACCGCTTTCCCCTCATCCACAGAGCCAGTTATCTCGTCATAGAAGGCAATTAGATTAGTCAGGCATGACTTGCCCTTGGTGAATCCATGCTGACTGTTCCTGATCACTTTCCTCTCCTCTAAGTGCTTCAGAATTGATTCCTTGAGGACCTGCTCCATGGTTTTTCCAGGGACTGAGGTGAGGCTGACTGGGCTGTAGTTCCCAGGATCCTCCTTCTTCCCTTTTTTAAAGATGGGCACTACATTAGCCTTTTTCCAGTCGTCCGGGACTTCCCCCGATCGCCATGAGTTTTCAAAGATAATGGCCAATGGCTCTGCAATCACATCCGCCAACTCCTTTAGCACTCTCGGATGCAGCGCATCCGGCCCCATGGACTTGTGCTCGTCCAGCTTTTCTAAATAGTTCTGAACCACTTCTTTCTCCACAGAGGGCTGGTCACCTCCTCCCCATGCTGTGCTGCCCAGTGCAGTAGTCTGGGAGCTGACCTTGTTCGTGAAGACAAAGGCAAAAAAAGCATTGAGTACATTCGCTTTTTCCACATCCTCTGTCACAAGGTTGACTCCCTCATTCATTAAGGGACCCACACTTCCCTTGACCTTCTTCTTGTTGCTAACATATCTGAAGAAACCCTTCTTGTTACTCTTAACATCTCTTGCTAGCTGCAACTCCAGCTGTGATTTGGCCTTCCTGATTTCACTCCTGCATCCCCGAGCAATATTTTTATACTCTTCCCTGGTCATCTGTCCAATCTTCCACTTCTTGTAAGCTTCTTTTTTGTGTTTAAGATCACCAAGGATTTCACTGTGAAGCCAAGCTGGTCGCCTGCCATATTTACTATTCTTTCTACACATCGGGATGGTTTGTCCCTGTAACCTCAATAAGGATTCTTTAAAATACAGCCAGCTCTCCTGGACTCCTTTCCCCCTCATGTTATTCTCCCAGGGGATCCTGCCCATCAGTTCCCTGAGGGAGTCAAAGTCTGCTTTTCTGAAGTCCAGGGTCCGTATTCTGCTGCTCTCCTTTCTTCCCTGTGTCAGGATCCTGAACTCGACCATCTCATGGTCACTGCCTCCCAGGTTCCCATCCACTTTTGCTTCCCTTACTAATTCTTCCCTGTTTGTGAGCAGCAGGTCAAGAAGAGCTCTGCCCCTAGTTGGTTCCTCCAGCACTTGCACCAGGAAATTGTCCCCTACCCTTTCCAAAAACTTCCTGGACTGTCTGTGCACCGCCATATTGCTCTCCTAGCAGATATCAGGGTGATTGAAGTCTCCCATGAGAACCAGGGCCTGCGATCTAGTAACTTCCGTGAGTTGCCGAAAGAAAGCCTCATCCACCTCATCCCCCTGGTCCAGTAGTCTATAGCAGACTCCCACCACGACATCACCCTTGTTGCTCACACTTCTAATCTTAATCCAGAGACACTCAGGTTTTTCTGCAGTTTCATACTTGAGCTCTGAGCAGTCATACTGCTCCCTTACATACAATGCAACTCCCCTACCTTTTCTGCCCTGCCTGTCCTTCCTGAACAGCTTATATCCATCCATGACAGTACTCCAGTCATGTGAGTTATCCCACCAAGTCTCTGTTATTCCAATCACATCATAATTCCTTGACTGTGCCAGGACTTCCAGTTCTCCCTGTTTGTTTCCCAGGCTTCTTGCATTTGTGTATAGGCACTTGAGATAACTCGCTGATCGTCCCTCTTTCTCAGTATGAGGCAGGAGCCCTGCCCTCCCGCGCGCTCCTGCTTATGCTTCCTCCCGGTATCCGACTTCCCCACTTACCTCAGGGCTTTGGTCTCCTTCCCCTGGTGAACCTAGTTTAAAGCCCTCCTCACTAGGTTAGCCAGCCTGCTTACGAAGATGCTCTTCCCTCCCTTCGTTAGGTGGAGCCTCTCTGCCTAGCACTCCTCCTTCTTGAAACACCATCCCATGGTCAAAGAATCCAAAGCCTTCTCTCCGACACCACCTGCGTAGCCATTCATTGACTTCCATGATTCAATGGTCTCTACCCAGGCCTTTTCCCTCCACGGGGAGGATGGACAAGAACACCACTTGCGCCTCAAACTCCTTTATCCTTCTTCCCAGAGCCACGTAGTCCGCAGTGATCTGCTCAAGGTCATTCTTGGCAGTATCATTGGTGCCCACATGGAGAAGCAGGAAGGGGCAGTGATCCGAGGGCTTGATGAGTCTCAACAGTCTCTCCGTCACATCGTGAATCCTAGCTCCTGGCAAGCAGCAGACTTATCGGTTTTCCCGGTCAGGGAGGCAGATAGATGACTCAGTCCCCCTGAGAAGAGAGTCCCCGACCACCACCACCCGCCTCCTTCTCTTGGGAGCGGTGGTCGTGGACCCCCAACCCTAGGACAGTGCATCTCATGCCTTCCAATCGGCGGAGTCTCCTTCTGTTCCCTTCCCTCAGATTTCAGAGTAGCAGCCATGTTAGTCTGATTTCACAAAAAGAAAAGGAGCACTTGTGGCACCTTAGAGACTAACCAATTTATTTGAGCATAAGCTTTTATTTGAGCTACAGCTCACTAACCAATTTATTTGAGCATAAGCTTTCATGAGCTACACCTCACTTCATCGGAGGAAGTGAGCTGTAGCTCACGAAAGCTTATGCTCAAATAAATTGGTTAGTCTCTAAGGTGCCACAAGTACTCCTTTTCTTCTTCCCTCAGATGTATCATCTTGTCCACTCTCCGCATTTAAGGACCTGCTGAACAAAGATGGACTTACACACCTACTTAAGTGCTTTTTTGAATTGGGGCCTAGGTGAGCTGCTCAAGGTCACAAGGGAATTCTGTGACAGAGTCAAGAAGTGCACTGAGATTTCTCAAGTCCCAATTCGGTGTCTTAACCACAAGCCCATCCTTTCTCCCCAGTAATCAGTGAGGATACTCAGCATCTCACAGATCATACTAAGCACATTGCAGATGAGGTCCAAAGTGTCCAGCAAATCAAGACAAGACACAAGGGTATATTAAATATATATTATATATTGTTTTGGAGCTATTGGATGTGTCAAAACCTCTTGAAAATGCTTGATGATCACCTCAATTTAAATACATTGGGTGATGAAACCAACAGTCCTTTCGTGCTTCTCTAACGTATAGATCTATTTTCTGCAAGGTCATATGATTTTAACCAACTCCAAAGGTCCTTTAGACAAGCAAGGAATTTACAGAGAATGTGCCCACATGTTCATTGCACATTATGCAAGCTGTTTTCAATAGTTTAATTACTGCATGCTTGGCACTTCAGAGAAAGGACTTGAGGGACTGAGTCACTCAAGAAACTGCTGTGGGCACTCAAAAATGGTGGACATCTGGACTTGGAGTTTCATCAGGGCCCTGAAACGTAAGAGTTTTCCTGAACCATGTGATGGGCCTGATCCTTCAGAGCCAAAATTCCAGGGGTTTGGGGCCAAGCAGATTGACATCCATGGGAATTTTGCCTGAATAAGAACCACAGAGTCACATGAACCACTATCATAAATGTGTGTGGGGGGGTTCCTAGCCATCTAGGATTTGCCCTCCCAAATTAGATCATTGGTCCACATGTAGTAGATACCCACACCAGATTTCATTTCCCCTGATTTCCCACCTCCTAGAGCAGTGGCTCTCAAGCTATCTGATGTGGGGGACCGGCAATACTTTTACCCAGTGTGCACACAGACTGGCAGCCGATGGCTCACGACCGCCACCAGTCCACGGACCACCACTTTGAGTAGCACAGTCCTAGAGGACCGGTTCCACACATCCCTTCCACAAATCCCAAGATCTATCATTCTCGGGTACTGATCTCCCGCAACCTGCGTTACCTTCCACTCATTCTTCTTTCCCCAGAATGATCTTTGGGAAGCTGGCTGATGGTGCTACTCTTCTTCTTCACCAGAGTCCCTTATGAGGTGCTTTCTGATAGGGTTCCTTCTCCTTGGCAGCAGGATCTCCAAGTGTAGAGCCCAGGCAGGACTGAACGTTAGTGATTTCACATGCTCAGGTTTGAAAGGTTAGCTCATCCAAGTTTGCTGAATACCCCAATCACAGGAGGTGTCTTGAAAATGCAGCAGTCTGAGAACACACATGGGATTCAAACCTGCAAGGTGCTACAGAGCACTCTGCCCACTAGTAAAGCACTAGCATGTATGCTAAACTTTAATCTTATGAGTAGTCCCACTGAAGCCAATAAGACTATTTGCATACTTAAGGGTATGCATGAGTTTTGGTGCTTTGCAGAACTGGGGCCAGAGTGCTTCATATCTTGCAGGATCAAGCCCAACACAATCAGCTGTTTTGCTCACATATAAACTAAACACTTAATTGAAAAATAAAGAGTTGGTGCCAGATCCGCAGCTGGTGTAAATCAAGTCAATGGAGCTAGGCTGATTTACAATAGCTGAGAACCTGACCCTCTGTTTCTAATCTTCAAACCACTTTGAAACACACTAGATATTACAATAGAATGTAACTATATCCTCCTTCCAAAGAGTCATTCTTCGCATATTGCCGTGTGCTGCAAGCCACATCTCCCATAACTTTTTCCTTGTGATTCTCATTGGCTTTCATTTCTTCCCTTTTACTATCTCTTCAGAGCTGTTAGAAATGGGGCTGCTCTCCCTGTTACCCTTCCCAGTCATGCCCATGCCAGTGTTATTCAACCACTGTCCCAGCTAAGCAGGGGGGAGTGAACAGTGTGAATGATAATCCCACTTTTCCCTCCCTTTTGTGTCATCTGTTGAAAAACAAATTGGTACCAAAGCACCTCTGTTCAGAGACCTGAGTGCAGTCATTCACCAACACATGCCCTTGCTGGTGAAAACCTCATGCAAACAGCTGTTCTTGTGATATTTTCTGTGAATTGCTCTGAGAACTGCTTGGTTCTGTAATGTTTTGAATAACGATCAGTGAGCAGGAAAAGCATCTCAGAAGCAAGAGGAAATGCAGCAGACAGAGAAATAGTATGATAAGGGGCAAAAGGGAGGATGGAATAAAATAAAAGCAAAAAGAAAGGAGTAAAAGAAAGGTGGAGAAGAGAAGAGACAAGAAGAGAAGGATACAGAAGCAGAAAGATAGGCCAGAAAGTGTAAAGCAAGAAGAAACCAATAGGAGAAGGAGATAATGGAAAAATAATAGCAGTCTATACTGGGAAAATGTATCAGGGTAGAAAACATGTTAACCAATGTCTTGATGTTAAACTAACATGGTGTTTCCCTTACTGGGGGACAAGGACAGCCTTTTGTCAAAATGAGTTAGCTGGTCATGGTTAACCCAAGAGTCTCACAAGGCTACAGGGAAAACGGAAACTAAAGATGGAATGTCAAATGAAAGTTTAAAAAAAAGAATGAAATAAAGTGGATAGAATAAAGAGAAAAGGAAGCTGGGGCCACTGGCCTAGAAAAGAACAAATGTGGATGAGGACTTAAGGAAGACTAACATCAACATGTGCTGGAACAAGAGAAAGAGAAGATGATTAGCAAATGAGTGAGTAGTGGAACCAGGAACACAACAGAGATGATGGAAAAGCAGACTGACTCTGGTCTATAAAGACAGAGATACAGATTATATTATATATACCCTGTGACACACAGGGATATCTTGAAGCAGTGCAATATTGACATTGACATCGGGGTGTCATCAGCAACAGACCGATCACACTTGTGAGCAACAGTCAACAATGGGATTACTCAATTCAAGATTAATCGTTGATGGATTTTGAGGCACTGAGGCTGTCTCATAAACAGGCCCAGATTCAGCAGGCACAGACTCTAATCTCTCTATCAAGCTGCATATGCACTCAATGAGGAAAGGACTGCCATGTGCACATCAGTCTTTTCAGCCACAGCCGTACTCACAAAACATAATGTCATCATCAGTGTCATCTTCAGTCACAAAGGACAACAACATTTTGTTTGCTGTATTTACATCCTCCTCCTTGATCAAAAGCAGTCCCTCACAAAATGGCAGGTCATGTGGACTCTATTTTCAGTCATATTCTTTAGTTCTCAGTATTAATCCTTGTCATTAAAGTCCATTTTTTATCAATTTAGCTAATACTTAAAAGAAAACAAAGCCAACAAGGTAAATGTTAAATCAGAGAAAACCAGAGCGCAGCCTGCTCTATCTTCAAACTACACAGATGCAGACAGACAAATTCTGCCCCAACCTACACCCACTAACATCAGTGGGTCGTTAAATCAACGGAGCTGGGCCTACTCACGTCAGTGGTGAATCTGAGCTTGTAAATGCTATAAATTCTTCTGAATTCCATGCTTCCTAGACTGCAGCAATCCACCTCCTAGGGAATGAGTCCCCCTCACAGATTTAATGGTCCTCTGCTGCTCTTGGAGAAGTTTCCTCTCTGATCCTTTTGGGGTTGTGCTCTGAGGCCTTTGACCTGACTTGTAACTAACTTTTGGGAAATCTGATTGGGCCACAGCCCGGTTGATCATTCATGTGCCACAGAAGGGTTTTTCAGTACTGTAACACGTGCCATGGTCTCATTCCCAGAGAATTTACTGGGGTGGCTTAATTCATTCAGCTCACCCCTGGGGGCAGAGGCACACAGTGCACAGCCCCAGTTTTGTACCTGGTATTAGGGCTCCTGTTGTTAAGTATAATTCTATGGGTTGGAAGGGCCCCAAACACACATGCCCTTTGTTTGTGAGATTTCCGCTCCTTGTGTTTAGAGAAATTGGTTATGAAGAGTCCAGAGACAAATTAAAACAGCTGCTCTACGGAAAGAGATTTCACGTATGAGTAGGAAATCGGGACACCAAGGATGGGATTTTCAGAAGTGTCTAAGTGATGTAGGAGCACTAGTCCTATTGATTTCCAACAGGATGTGGGCTCCAAAGTCACTTAGGCACTGTTGAAAATCACAGCCCACATTTACACCCAGGAACACTTCCCTGCAGGAGACATTGGGCAACACACCCAGCAAGGGAATCAAGAAACAAATATTATAGGCCAGATTCTGACCTTAGTTACCCTAATGTACATCCAGCCTAACTTCATTGATTTCAATTCTTGGTTTACATCACTGTAACTGAGCTCAGAATCTAACCAGACACACCTACACATCCAATTAATAGTCATTTGTTAATTGTTGATTCCCAACTTGAAAACATGCTCTGTGAAGAAAATCTTCAGCTGGTGTAAATACTCATAGCTCTATTAATTTCAAGATAGGATTCATTGAAATCATTGACGCTATGACAATTGACACCAGCAGAGAATCTATCCATTTGTGTAGACAATACCTATGGAAGTCAGCAGAAATGCTCTCTTAATTAAGTGGATGAGCTAATATCTTTTATTGGACCAACTTCTGTTGATGAGAGGGAGAAGCTTTCAAGTTTACCCAGAGCTCTTCAGGTCTTTTGTCCTATGACTGCAGAGGTGTTAATGGGCCATTCTACCATAAATGGTCCCTTAAAATATGTGGTAACTATTTATGATAAACAATCTGTTCCACCTTGCATTTAGCTGTGATGCTCAGAGTATCTTTCCCAGATCTGAAGAGCTCAGTGTGGCTTGAAAGCTTGTCTCTCTCACCAACAGAAGTTGATCCACTAAAAGATATTACCTCACCCACTTTGTCTCTAATATCCTGGAACCAACACAGCTACAATGACATAGCATACTCATTATTAAGTGTTACTCAGCATATGTAAGCATTGCAAAACATACTTGTGAGGGCATTCTGCCCCAAAAAGTAAAAAATTCTGTGCACAATATTTTAAAATTCTGCAAAATTCTGCAGATTTTATTTGTCAAATAAATGTGGAGGCTCCAGCATAGCACTGGGGAGCACAGGCCACTGGCTGCACAGAGGTAGGAGGTCACTGTGCAGCTCCCCTCTCCTGGGACATGGGACTCAGCAGTGAGGCTGCACTCAGCGCAAGGACCAGGCCTGCCCCAGAAACACCCCAGAGCCCTGCCTGATGCACCAGGTGGGGGGCAGGCAGGCTCAGCACGGCCGGATTCAAGTGTGGAGGGGCTTAGTGTGGGGGGACTCCAGGTATGGGTTGAGAGGGTTCTTGGTGGGATAATCTGGGCGTGGGCAGCTCAGTGGGTGATCTGGGTGTGGAGGGATCTGGATGCACAGGGGCTTGGTGGAGGGTTCTGGGTGCAACGGTAATGGGACTCTGCAGGGGTTCAAGGTGAAGGTGGTTGGGGCTCAGCGGGGGGGTCTGAGTGTGTGGGGCTCATGGCGGGGTCCAGATTCTGGGGGAGTGGGGCTCAGTGGGGTTGGGATCCAGGTGCATATGGTTGGGGCTCTGTAGGGTGGGGATCCAGGTGCGGGTGGCTCATTGGGGTGAAGGGGCAGTGGGGCTTGTTCGGAGAGTTCTGGGTGCAGGAGGGTGAGGCTCGGCAGGAGGGTGTGGGTATGAGGGGGTCTGGATGCATAGGGGTTGGGCGAATGGGGGAGCAGCTCCCTATACAGTGATCCCTCCCCCTGCAGTTGAGAAGCAATGGGTGCAGGAAGAGCGCAATGGCGGGGAGTTTGCAGAGCTTCCTACAGCTGGGGGAGAAACCTGGGGGTTGGTGTGACCTGGCTCCAGATGCCATACAGGGAAAGAGGAAGTCCTGTCCTCCCCAGTCCAGCTGGGACTAGCAGCTGAGCCTGGCACTGGGTAGGAGCCACCAGCCGTGTCTTCCCCAGTCCCGCCCCTGTGCCACAGTGATTTACCTCTCTGCCAGCTGCCCTGGGCACCTGAAACATACTACTGGGGAGGGTTGAATGACTGCTTTTGTGGCTCCCTTTGCTTCTCCATCAGAAAGTCATTTTTCTGTGGGGAAACAAAGAAATCTGTGGGGAACATAAATTCTGTGCGTGCACAGTGGCACAGAATTCCCCCAGGAGTAAAAACTGGACCCTTTGTGGTTTCTGAAAATGAAATGATGGGACTCAAAAGTGCCAGAACAGGAGGGGCCAAGGTCCCATGGCCCTCCCAATTTTTGAAAGTGAACAGGCCTGGCCCATCCACTTTTCGCCCTGGGCCCAACCCCCTGCCCCTCCTCTTCCCCGCCAAGGCCCCTCCTCCTGGCTAGGCCAGAAGCTGGAGCCTGGCCCAGGTAAGAGTAGCCTGGGAAGCCTGGGCAAGTGGAGGGGCCCAGGGTTTCCAGCCCAACTCCAGCTTCCAGGTTGGCCAGGGGTGGGACCTCAGAGGAAGAAGAAGGGTAGGGGTGGGGCCATAGAGTGGGCAGGACCTCATGGCCTCCCTATTTTTATGAAGAATCTGTGGCCCCTGATGGGACCCTGCAAGGATGGAAGGTCCCAGGGCTTGGGCTCCAGCCGAAGCCTGAACATCTACACCACAATTTTAGCCTCACAGCCTGAGCACCATGAGCCTGAGTCAGCTGACCCAGACCAACCATGGGGTTTTTATCCGTATGTAGAGAAAGCCAGAGTGTCACTGCTAAATACAAGGTGGAACATATTGTGTAGCATAAGGAGTTAAGCACTTATTCTAAGAGACCATTCAAGGTGAACAGTACCATGAACACCTCTGCAGTAATAGGACAAACAAGGGGTGATTAGTGGTTTACAGATTGTTGTAATAAGTCACGACTCTAGTGTCTTTATTAAGACCAAGATTTTTAGTGTCTAGTAAAGTTATTAATTTAAGCTCCCAGGCTTGTCTTTTGAAAGTGGTGTTCAGATTTCCTTTGAGGACACGGACTGAGAGGTCAGATATGGAGTGATCAATTAGTGAAAAGTGTTTGCCCATGAGTGATAGAGTGTTTTTCTCTTTTATCATTTTTATGTGTGAGTTCATTAGAGAGTGTAGTGATTGTTATTGGAGCATTTAGTGCACTGGATGAGGTACACCACCTGTGATAGGCATGAGTAGGACCTACAGATCTTGAAAGGTGTGTTATGGGGGGTATTGATCATCGTAGAAGTGGAGATATGGCTGCAGGTTTTGCATCTATTATTCTGGCAGGGTCTGGTGCTGCTTTATATTGGCATGTCCTCGTCTGTGGGGAGCTTGCTTCTGATGATGAGCTTAGTGAGGTTGGGGGATATTTCAGGGTCAGAAAAGGGAGTTTAGGAAAGATTTTTTTCAGGATGTGGTCCCCATCCACTATGGGTTGTTTAAGAGTTCCATTGTGGGGTGGGAGGTGACAACTAGGGATGTATGGTCTGAGAGGTTTTTTTTCCAGTATTGAAGTATGTTCTCTCGGGGCATTTGAGTGGCCATTCCATGACGTGATCTACTTCATTTTAAAAACTTATTGGCCTAAAACTACACCAAAATATCTATTTAAATCTTCCCAAACAAACAAAAAAACCCTTCCTACAACAATAACATGCCAATATTATGATACAGATTTAACTTGACTAAATAAAAGCATCCACTAGTTAAATACACTACCTTATTAAATATACTATTTCAAGCACTTTGTGGTAACTGGGATAACTTTTGTTTTAGAGCAGTAAGAAAACCATTTAAGGGAGGGTCAGGAACTTTTTACCTGGAGCATTGTGCAGGAGGTCAGACGAGATTATCATAATGATCCCTTCTGACCTTAAAGTCTATGAGTCTATGTGCTATAATTATTACTGATTCATATCATGAAAGGAAGCAGCATAATAGCAGTATGTATGTTTTCATGCAGTCCTAGTGGATAATCATCTCACTTTTCTTTGATTTATCTCCTTTGTGTGTGGATGTATACACACACACACATCTTCATCTACTTCTTCCAGCACACACATATATATGAATACACACACACACATAGGAAAAAGGATGGATAGATAGATAGATAGATTTTTCCGATATTTTACACATAAATAAATGATTTAGCAATTCAAATTCATTTGTAAATGGGTCTTTTAAGAAATTTAGCATCTAGTGTCAGACCTTTTTAGTTCTGAATGATAACCAACTAACACAAATGCTTCAAAATTCCTTTATAGTTTACATTCACTGAAATCTTTTGCATAGACTACATTTGAAGATTTTATTTTTTCCCATTATTCCTCATAACTAAAAGTTTCCTCTTCATCAGAAAACGATGAACAATATTCTCCTACAGGATATTCCATGAAGCCCTGCCCATTTTCAAATGGCTATCATCTTCTAATGTTCTCAGTGGGAGTGAACTCAAAGTGCCCTCAGAGAAGAAGATGGCCCCTAAGAGCATACTGGGAAATGTTCCAAAAATCTGAGGAGGATGACAGACCACACCTTTGATGGTTTAGAACAGTGATACTCAGACCTCAGTGGTTCAGGATCCAAATTAGCAATCAACATTTCCCAAAAGAGCCACAGTAGGGTGAATTCATTGTTTTGTTTACTATTTTATATAGTTGGTTATTCTGACCAAATATTATTATTTTATCAACTACAATTGGTTAATTACATAGTAAGAGATCCTGATTGGTTAATAACTTAGACTGGTTAATGATTAAATCACACAGTATTTTAATATCACATGCTGCAAAGAGCCACAAGAGCCACATTAAAGAGCCACTTGCAGCTCCTGAGCCTCAGTCTGAGTATCACTGGTATATCTTTTCCCTCCTCTGCTGATGAGATGGAACCTGATTTATGGATGATTTGTGACAAATGAAGCAAGAGAAAAGGCAGCTAGTGTGCTGGTGGCAGGCATCCCATGCACAGGCAGAGCAATTGCAGCATAAAGACTTTATCTTATTCTGTCGCTGTGTAGAAGGCCAAAAAAAGTTATTTTCCTCCACTGTAGCACCCACAAAACCTCAAACAGCAGATTTGATCCAGGTGGTACATAGTCTGGCTAATGTCTCCATTCGGTAGGCGGTCTGAGCCCCGCCCACTGCAAGGTCATTTCTTCTGATTTTGTGAAGAAAATTGATCAGATATTGGGCAAATTGCCTGCTTCCATGGTGGCCAAGCAAGGTGTTGGGAAGATAAAGGCCTCACCTTCTCTGTTAGTGTGTCACCCAGTGTGGTCACTGAAGTACTGTAGGAACCTAATACTTAGAGACAAACTCAAACCAGTCTCTTGGGGCTGAAAACCTCTGCAATTTTGGATTAGCTCAAATCCAAACACAACAGTTGGAATCTGCCTCTAGGATGGGTCAAACCAGTCCTTAAGATTTTTACTTCCCCAGTATTTCGGGGGGGTTCTGTTCTGAATCCAAACATTTCCTCCTGTGTTTATTCCAGCAGCACTGCAGCACTGTGTTAATGAGAATCTGAAACTGAAACTGACTGGAAACAAATGTGAAACTGACTAGTCTATTTTCAATGTCCAAGTCAAGAAAAATGCAAAAAGTGAGCCCACAGCATGACTTGTGAAAAGTAAGTTACAAATTTAAAAAAGGTTTGAGTTTTAGTTATCCAATATTTGTTAGTTACACAGGTACAGAAGTTGTTTTGTTTTGTAAAAAAAAAACAGAAACATCTTTTTAATACTAGTAAGAGCTGTATGTTTGTGGTAGAGCTGAGCACAAAGACTGGAATCAAAATATATTTGAGATATTAGGGCCAATATGAGATCTAAATGCAGATTAATATAGTCTCTAACATCTGAGTACATGGAGTATGCTGTTCTCTCTTCAAAGGCAACAGCTTTTCCCTTTACCCTGTCTGACTCTTAAAAAGGACAGCAGTCACACTGGGATATATTGCCTTGAAGCACAGATGAAATCACTTCATGACAAATATGTAATGTATTGCCATGTGCTGTTATTCTGATCTCAATGGCTAACTTCACTCTATATAAGCAAGATCCTAGCCAAATTGCTTAGTTACCAAGTGTGTCTGAATTTGTATTTACAAACTAAACCTATTCCTTCCCTCTTTTAATTAAGAATAAATCCTTTTAATTTATTGGACTAACATTGTACTTGCTGGCCAAGGGTTACACAAGGAAATCTCCCTTCCATTCAGTCAGCAGACTTAATGACTCCACTTTTTCAAGAAGCACTATTTCCAACCACTGTCCACCATGACTCGGTTCACCGGTAGGTCCTTAGAAAATTCTCCATCCCACCTTCGTTAGAATCATCTTCTACAGCTACATAACTCATTCCATGACAGCATGTAGTATTCCCGTAAGAAAGCCACTCATTCTTTGACAGTTGGCCACTAGAAAGTGCTGAGTGTCTTCTCCCTTCTTGTAAAATGAGGATACCAATACCTGAAGTTCCTTACCCCTCAGGTGTATAATGACGATAACTCTATTAATGTTTGTGAGGGAGTCAAATACTATAATGAAGAGCATAAGAGCCTATAAATAAATAAAAGAAAAGGCTTCAAGAAGGACTTGGAGGGCTTCCTAGGAAAAGAAACTTAAGATATAGGACAAACAGACCCAGCACAACATAGGTACTCAAAAGATTCAAAGGTCTGAGAGGAAATTAAGCTTTTTGCAGATCTGACTTTCCTTGGAACTGATGGGCTCTTTCATTCTGAAAACTCGGAGTTCCTTGAAAGAAATGGCACAGACCAATCAAGCAGGAGAGTAGAGCTGACTGGTCAGTACTATGACGTTTTATTTAGAAGCACTACTTCCTAAGTTGGCTGTTTAGAGAACAATAGTGCACACTACTGGCAGCCCTAATCAACTGGGATTGTTACAGGTGAGGTCGGGCTTTTGCGGCATACCCCCAAATACTAATACTGGGTTCAGCCCTTCTCAACATTTGACTTGGGTGAAGTTTGTTTATTTATTGTAAGATCTTTTTGTATCTTTCCCCGAAGGTCTTTCAAGGCTCACATTTGGGAGAAGATGAAATGGATAAGTTTAACCCTGGTGTAACTCCACTGACTCAAAGACACTATGATACCCACCCTCTTACACAAGGACTGAATTTGGCCCATAGTCTTATTTTTTTCCACTATACAGCTTGCGAGACTGTGACATTGCTTTTAGTAACTCAGATTTTCTCACAGGCCTTTGGATGAAATTCTAGCCCCCTTAAAGTCACTTGCAAAACTCCCATTGACTCCAATAGGGCCAGGATTTTACCCTATACCTTTTCCCCCCTACTAACTTCATAGAGTGCTGGTGGAAAATCTCTGAACATATTTACTCTGCAATATAGTACTAATATATATTCAATCCAAAATTCCTTTTATCCCACACTGTCCTACAGGTGCCTTCACCCACCCACCCTCACCTTTCTGCTACTGTGATTCATTAGCAACAGAAAGAATGAGGAGTCCTTGTGGCACCTTAGAGACTAACAAATTTATTTGGGCATAAGCTTTCGTGGGCTAAAGCCACCCATGAGAGCTTATGCCCAAATAAATTTGTTAGTCTCTAAGGTGCCACAGGGACTCCTCATTCTTTTTGCTGATACAGACTAACACAACTACCACCAGGGCTGGCCTTACCATGAGGCGAACTGAGGCGGCCGCCTCAGGTGCCAGATTGGTGCCTAGGATCCAGAGTGTAGAAAATTGTGTCTGCTGTTGGTGCATATGTATTCTCTCTGCTCTAGATGCACGGAGATGGTGGAGTGCTGTGCTGGAGGAAGGAGGGCACAAGAGACATAACAGGCAGGCTGGAGAAAAGGTGAGAGGGAATAACAGAAAGCAGCAGGAGCTGCAGGGAGAGAGAGGAGGAAGAGCCTTTTATGTACCGCTCTATCACCCCTAGGAGCCTGGATTGATTAACAACAGCTTCCCAGGGAGCTTCCTGTTTCCTGCTGCTTCCCTGAACCCACTTGAGGAGAACAGGCAGTCAACTGAAGTAGTAGGAGCCCGTTAGGCCCTTAAGACACTGATACCTTCCCTCACTCAGGCCCTGCTACCAGCCTGCTTATTTGTCCCCTTCAATTGAGTGTTGCGAGCCACTATAGCTGGCACAGAACAGCAGTCATGAGTGAAAGAAGAAAACACCCCTCTGGGGCAGCATTCAGAACAAGAAAGAAAGCAAAGGAAGCTTTTCTATCTAAGCAGGAAGGAGCTCTCCTGAGATACAGAGACACAAATGTTCACGGTGAGCCTTCCGGCCCCAGTGAGGATTTGAGTGGTGAGGAGATGCCTGATCTTCCAGTTAGTCAGAGTGCTGGTGACCTGGCAGCTACTGCAGCATCCATATCTCCAACTCAAATGGATGTAACCATGCACATTCCTGAAGAAAAGTGTAGATCAGAGAAGAGTGTGGTGGAGGCGCAAGAAACAGCTGCTGCTGAGTTTAGTTCCTTAAGTCTAGATGAGCAGTAGCCTGAGGGACTTCCTTGTACTGCATGGGCCACAGCAAGTGAAAAACTTCATTTTCCCCAAAGACAATGAAAATAGAAGTTTCCATCCAGCACATTACTGGTGTGAAATCCCGAATGGTGACAAAGTGGAGAGGCCATGCCTTATGTACTCAAAAACCCAGAATGCTGCATACTGTTTTTGTTGCAAACTCTTCCAGTCTAATGTTCTAGCCACATTGGGTTCTACAGGAACAAAGGACTGGAAAAATCGGGCTAGAAATCTGGCATGCCATGAGAAGGCAGCAAATCACCAGAGAGCATTCCATAGGTGGAAAGAGCTTGAGATGACACTAAGGTTAAAGGCCACCATAGATGATCAGCATCAAGAGAAGATTGCATCAGTCTCTCTTTACTGGCAAAATGTTCTGAAAAGGCTCATTGCCATTGTGGGAATGCTTGCTACCCAAAACCTAGCACTGTGTGGCACTTCAGATCAGCTGTATGTGCCAAACAATGGAAACTTCCTTAAAATTGTGGAGCTGATGGCTGAGTTTGATGCTGTCCTCCAGGAGCATCTAAGAAGAGTCACCACCCAAGAAATGTACACACACCACTACCTTGGAAAAACAATTCAAAATGAGATCATACAGTTACTGGCAACAAAAGTCAAATAGAAGATTGTGACAGATCTGAAGTCAGCAAGATATTACTCTGTTATTCTGGACTGCACACCTGACATCAGCCATACGGAACAAATGACTTTAATGGTGCGTTTTGTAACAAGAGGACCTAGTGAAATGTCCCTGCAATGGTGACTGTCAGAGAGCATTTTCTAGAATGTATTGACATTGATGATACTACAGGAGCTGGTATGACAAATGTGCTTCTTAAAAAGCTGGAAGATATGGGAATTGCGATAGCTGACATGAGAGGTCAGGGCTACTATTCTGGTGCCAACATGAGAGGAAAGAACAGAGGAGTGCGGACATGGATCCGAGAGTTAAACCCTTGAGCTTTTTTTGTCCCTTGCAGTTCTCATTCATTGAACTTGGTGGTCAGTAATGCAGCATCAGCTTCTAGTGAGGCTGCTGAATTTTTTAATGTAATTCAAAGCATCTATGTATTTTTCTCTGCATCAACTCATCAATGGCAAATTTTGAAAAACATCTGGGAACATCCTCTCTGATACTGAAACCACTGAGTGCCACATGATGGGAAAGTCGAGTGGAGGCCATAAAGCCTATCAAACACCAAATTGGGAAAATAGATGATGCCATAGTTGCCATTATGGAGGATAATGCTATGACAGGAACTGTTCGTGGGAGAACAGTGGCAGAGGGAAATGGAATCACCAGAAACATACGTAACTTCAAATTTCTGTGTGGCTTAGTGTTGTGGCATGACAAACTGTTTGAACTAAATGTTGTAAGCAAGAGACTCCAAGGTGTTGAACTTGATATATCCAGTGATGAGCTGCCAGAAGCTGAAGAACCGGTTCCTTCAGTCACTCTGGGTCTTCAGCAGCACTGAAGAACCTGCCACCGAAGTGCCGCCGAAGGCCTGGAGTGCCACCAGGTGAGTAAAAATTCTCAGGGGAGCCTCCCCAGCTGAGAGCTCAGGGGGGACGGACAGGACGGTCCTGCACCGGAGTTTGCCCACCCCTTTAACAACCGGTTCTAAACTGGCTTCAAAATTTGACAACCGGTTCATGCTAACCGGTACGAACTGGCTCTAGCTCACCACTGGATATATCTGGAACAATTGAACAACTGGACAAAGCAAAGTCATACCTACAGTCTTACCAGTCAGATGAGGGATTTCAAAACGTTCTGAAGAGTGCACAGAAGTTGGCAGAGGAACTTCACACTGAAGCTATTTTCCCACCCATTCAAGAATACAAGAGTCACCAAAGAAGATGACATTTTGATTACAAGGCATGGGATAATCCCATAAGAGACCCCAAACAACAATTCAAAGTTGAATTTTTTAACCAGATGCTAGATTGTGCAATACAGTCAGTTGAAGAATGTTTCATGCAGCTCAAGGAACACAGCAGTATATCTGGGATGTTGTATGATATTCCAAAACTCCCCACTATACCTGAAGACCTACACCAGCAATGCAGGGCACTAGAGACAGTGTTGACACATGATGACATGCGCGATATTGATGCAAGTGATTTAGGTGATGAACTGAAAGCCCTTTTGAGATACATTTCAGCAGGATCAACTACAAAGGCAGTTCTGGAATATATGTGCACAAATAAGATGACCACCCTCTTTCCAAATGCTTTTGTTGCTCTGCGCATACTTCTAAAACTTTCTGTAACAGTTGCCAGTGGAGAACACAGATTCTCCAAGCTGAAGTTAATAAAAACACATCTATGCTCCACAATGATACAAGAGAGGCTGATCAGCCTTGCAACCATCTCAATAGAGCATGAGCTGGCCCATACTGTGGACCTTCAGGAAGCAGTTCAAATCTTTGCAACCAAGAAGGCATGGAAAGCACTTTGATTATTCAAACAGATAAAAATGCTAGTGTTTACTATGCAGACAAGAAAAGTTACATTTGCTGTTCAGACGTTTGAAAGTTAAGTAAAAAGAAAAGGAGTACTTGTGGTACCTTAGAGACAAACAAATTTATTAGAGCATAAACTTTCGTGAGCTGCTGTAGCTCACAAAAGCTTATGCTCTAATAAATTGGTTAGTCTCTAAGGTGCCACAAGTACTCCTTTTCTTTTTACGGATACAGACTAACACGGCTGCTACTCTGAAACCTGAAAGTTAAGTGTTACTTAAAATTTTTGAACAAGGCATTTTAAGTTGTTAGTTCTCCTTTATTGTGGTACGTAGCAGACCAGTACCATGAGAGGAGTAGAACAGGAAGAAGGCAGAACTGAGACCTTTGAAATGAGGGGACATGGGGGTGTCATTTGAGCTCCCCGCCTCAAGTGCCAAAATGTTGTGGGCTGGCCCTGGCTACCACTCTGAAATCTATTAGCAACTGATCATAGAATCATAGAATCATAGAATATCAGGGTTGGAAGGGACCCCAGAAGGTCATCTAGTCCAACCCCCTGCTCGAAGCAGGACCAATTCCCAGTTAAATCATCCCAGCCAGGGCTTTGTCAAGCCTGACCTTAAAAACCTCTAAGGAAGGAGATTCTACCACCTCCCTAGGTAACGCATTCCAGTGTTTCACCACCCTCTTACTGAAAAAGTTTTTCCTAATATCCAATCTAAACCTCCCCCACTGCAACTTGAGACCATTACTCCTCGTTCTGTCATCTGCTACCATTGAGAACAGTCTAGAGCCATCCTCTTTGGAACCCCCTTTCAGGTAGTTGAAAGCAGCTATCAAATCCCCCCTCATTCTTCTCTTCTGCAGGCTAAACAATCCCAGCTCCCTCAGCCTCTCCTCATAACTCATGTGTTCCAGACCCCTAATCATTTTTGTTGCCCTTCGCTGGACTCTCTCCAATTTATCCACATCCTTCTTGAAGTGTGGGGCCCAAAACTGGACACAGTACTCCAGATGAGGCCTCACCAATGTCGAATAGAGGGGAACGATCACGTCCCTCGATCTGCTCGCTATGCCCCTACTTATACATCCCAAAATGCCATTGGCCTTCTTGGCAACAAGGGCACACTGCTGACTCATATCCAGCTTTTCGTCCACTGTCACCCCTAGGTCCTTTTCCGCAGAACTGCTGCCTAGCCATTCGGTCCCTAGTCTGTAGCTGTGCATAGGGTTCTTCCGTCCTAAGTGCAGGACCCTGCACTTATCCTTATTGAACCTCGTCAGATTTCTTTTGGCCCAATCCTCCAATTTGTCTAGGTCCTTCTGTATCCTATCCCTAGGATCTAATGAACCAGCCATATTACTGACACTGAAAACAGTTCTACATGGTTTGGAATTTGCCGTTTTGTTACTTTGAGCTGGCCATTATATTTCTTTATTATTCATCCCATATTTCAAAGGGCGTTGTCCCCTATATGACCTGAAGTAACTTAAAAGATACCGTATGTTTGATGATTTTATAGAAGAAAAACATACATATGATGTAGATAAGGAGACACGGAAATCATTGTGGGGACCTTTTCTTTTAAAGTCTCATCCTTAAGGTGTATGTTGTAATATTGTTGCCTGATTATTGCCAGGCATTTTATTCTGCTGAGAACACTTTATAAGATGAACTGTGGTCACATCAGATAAGGAAAAAAAACAATAGCTTAACTTAAACATTATAAATTCTGTATCTGCTGTGGTTTATGCCAGAGTCAGCTCCCTTCTGTTTGTTTGAATACCCTACAAATACAACCCAATTAGAGATAGTGAGCTCAGTTCCTGCACTGGATGTAGGACTATAGCAGGGGTGGAGGGAGATGGCATTAAACCACCTTTTCACTTCCTTAATTCTGGGCAGTGCTGTAGGCCTGCCTGGTTCCTGGCAAAAAGCTGGCACAATCTCAAGGCTGTTGTAAATTGTGCCGGCTTCTAATACCCACTCTGTGGACTGTTATGCTGGCACAGAATTGCTAAAGCACAGTCTGCTCCAGCCTTGCTCCTTCTCCCTCCTGAGTCTGACGCAGCCCCTGTTCTGGGACAGGAGGCAGAGGATGGTGCACAGCATAGCGAAGTGACACCCGCTCTATGGGGGTAAGAGAACTCCCCTCTAATGGGGATAGTCTACAGGGGCCACTTTTATGCTGCTGGAGTGACATGAAAGAGCAGCAATGTATGACTGAATCTGGCCCAAACTGTCTGTCAGGAATACAACTGAAGCAATTTAAAGGGGCAAGGATAATTGTGAAAGTGGCTTTATGAGATCAAATACAGTGCATCTGTTTAGTGAGTGACCTGTTACTTTAATGGGATGTTCAGACTTTCTAAAATGGTCCAGCTGCAAAATATTTAGCTATAATTGTCCTGTTATTCTCAGTTACAATTACTTGTACTCAGTTCTCTTACCCTGAGGCACAGGGAGTAGCACCTTACTCAGTAAGTGGTTCCATTGAATTAAGTGGCACGACTCACAAAGTGAAGTACTGCTTGGTGTGAGTAATGGTATCATGGTGTGTTCCAGAATAATCCAGCAGCCATAATGCACAGCAGCTTGCAGGGTATGATAGAGGGCCATGAAGAGGGCTCCTTGGTGTTATAATAATACACATAAATAATAAATAATAATAATAATAAAATACTCATTGAGCCCATGGCTCCTCACCTTAGTGCCAATGATGATGGTGGTTTTGTGATGTGGGCATGACCCCTGGGGAACTGCACTGATACCATTTCCTTCCACACTGCTCACCAAAACCAGCCATCAGGTCTGGTGAGGACTTTCAGTGAAGAATGCTCCTATTTTGAAATTTTTTTCTTATGGGAAATGCAATTGCACTAGGAAATAAACTGTAAAAGCTAAATAGGAACACGTACAACACTTTGCAAAGGACTTCTGACCTTGGAATTAGATCATTTTGTAAATAATGATACATAATGTGGCCAAAACATTTGCATTGTTATGTCTCTCTCTTTACGTAAAAAAGTATTAGCAGAGGTCTGAATGACTAAACTAGATAAAAATCAGTCATTTGTATATGTTATTCTGTTTAGAAATACACATGACTTCTCTTACTTATTCTGACCAGATCAATTAATCTTCTGTGCAGATGAAAAGTTGCATTTAAACACCAGCATTATTTTAAGAAGCCAGTAAAAGTCAGTGTGAGCAAGAATTAAAAACCTCAAATCAATAACTGAGTGGAGCTTTGTTTTTACCAAATGAAGTCAGATGTAAGTTGCTATATGCAACTGTCTCCAGAGACTAAGGCATGGCCTACACTTAAAAAAATTAGATCAATCTAGCTACAACACCCAGGGCTGTGAAAAATTTCACACCCTGAGAGCCGTGGTTAGGGCAACATAACCTCAGGTCTAGACAGCCCCATGTTGATGGAAGAATGCCATAGCAGTGCCACTGTAGTGTAAACATACCCTCATGCTATTGCATTTCTTTAATTTAATTCTTCTCCAAGGGTCTTTTTTGAAGCTTGCTGAGGGTGAAACTCTCCCCTATGCAGTAGGCCAGCCCAAGGCCTATGTGATACTTACATCTCACTTAAGCCTGTGTTGAGGGCCTAAATGGGACTTATGTGATGCATAGGTCTTGTGCTAGCTCACTGCACATGGTTGAATGTCATCCTGACAGAGGCATGTTTGCAGTGGTCTACACACATCCCGGGGAGCTAGGTATTCCAGAGTTCTGATCCTAGCTCTGTCATGGAGTCCCTTTGTGACATTAAGCAAGTTGCTTACCTGGGCAGTGAACCCAGCAGTCCTTTGTCTTACCCCCAGAGTCACACCACAGGGCTATTTCTGATACAAGAAGAAAGCAAGTCAAACTTGTACTGAATGTGGCAAAGGTGAGGTCTAAAGTGCATTGGTATTACTTTTTCTAAGGTCTTGTCACCATGTACCACCACTCCACTTTGGACTTCATCTGATAATTTCTACAACTAGATCTCTTGGGCCCCAGATACATTTCATATACTGTGTGTTAGATTAAGAACAAAAATCCATCATGTGCTCCCATGAATAAATACACATTTCGTCCAAGCTGCAAGGGTACTGTATTCACCACACTTCATACAGTCTTCATTTGTTAAAAGACTTTTTAATATTGTTTTTATGTTCTAAAATCCACAGAGCCATTCTTGGCCAGTTACCCAAGTCCCATTTTCATTTTTTAGGGTTGTTTTCTACAGCCGAATGGGATTTGCCAGAAAAGCATACTTGAACTCAAGAGTATTTTTCTCCCACCTGAAAAACACTGCTCCAAGAACTAAGGAACAAAACTGCTTGCATAGAACCCTCCAGCTACAGCAAAGAAAATTGATCTCGTCCTCACTACAGCTCCATTGCACATTAGCTTCCAACTCCACCCAAGCCAGCTGTCTTTTTCAAACAAACACCAACCTTGTGGCTTTGGATTTGGCTGTAGCAGAAAGCAATTTGCACAAATGGCATGCTTGGAAGAATCAGCAGGAGAGGCTGCCCGCACAAGAGTAGATTGGGAGAAAGCAGGTCGACTGCATTTCAGGGACCATAAGGAAGGGAGCAGGAAGGATTCAGTAGAGACCAGTGATGTCTGGAAATGGGCTGCAAAAGCAATGTGAGCCCATTTCAAGCAGTGAGTAAAGATCATAATGTGCCTGGTTTAAAACAGCATAGATAGTTCCCTGACCACAATAGTCAATAAAAATCAGTCTGGGAATTTTTTTAAGGAAATGCTTTGAGTTTCAGCTTATCATGTGCAAGGGGAAAGAAACAGAAGAAGTGGGTTTATGACTCCTTGTGTGTTATTATCTTGGCAACACACACAGACCTCTACATCAGCACTATTCTGAGTGGTTCACTGCTACAGACAAAATAGCAAAGACCAGTAACCAAGAGTATATGGCTGGTGTCAATGGAAGAACTGGCTTCTTCCAAAATTTCTGTAAAGGTTAAATGGGTAAAAAAAAATATTTCCTTTTATTCAGAACAAATAAAGGGCAGAAACAAAACATTTTTATTCTAGCTATTTCTAGAAAATATTCCAGATAATACTTAGTCCTGCCTCAGTGGGACTGGGGACTGGACTAGATGACCTACTGAAGTCCCTTCCACTCCTGCCTTGCTATGATTCTATGATTTCCAGCACTATGTGGAAAAACAGAAGCTGGAGTAAGCACTATCCATAGGAGAACTAGTGGATTTCCCATACAAGTAGCAACGGCAGTCAGCACTGTGGGTTCTGATAAAGAAACCAGTACTAGGGAATTAACTTTCTCTGAGGGGGCAAAGCTGGTTTCCATTTTCATCAAGCCTGAACAAGTACAACTGACCAATGATATTGCAGAATTTTGGGGCACCAGCACAGGCTCTCTCTGGGGGTTCCTGTTAGCTTTTCCATTGACACTCTGCCTCACAGTGAGCAGCACAAGTGATTAGCTTTTATTCTTTATTTCAGAATTGTCCTTAGTCTAGCTCATTCACTTTGGCCTTCCTCTCCACGTGTTTTAGGAAATGGCTGAAAATACAAAGAAAGGCAAGAGGAAAACCTCTTGTGGCAAGACTGTGCAGCCTGGTCTAATGAGGGTTCCTAACATTTTGTGTCACATCTTTCAGCCATGGTCCATGTCTGCAACCTTAACAAAAGCCAGAGGGGAACAAATCTCTATAGCCAGACAGCTTCCCTTTTTACTAATGGTGTAGATAAGGGTTGATTTAATCCAGGGCTCAGCAACCTTCGGCATGCGGCCCATCAGGGTAATCCGCTGGTGGGCTGCAAGACATTTTTTTTTAAGTTGACCATCCGCAGGCATGGCTTCCCACAGCTCCCAGTGGCTGTGGTTCACCGATCCCAGCCAATGGGAGCTGCAGGAAGCAGCAGCGAGCACGTCCCTGTGGCCTGCCACTTCCCACAGCTCCCATTGGCCAGGAACGGCGAACCACAGTGACTGGCAGCTGCGGGGGGCGTGCCTCCAGATGGTCAATGCAAACAAAATATCTCACGGACCGCCAGTGGATTACCCTGATGGGCCATGTGCCAAAGATCCCCTACCCCTGATTTAAATTATAAAATACCCTCTCAGTAATATCTCATGGTATGGTTTTACTGCACAGTTAACCTGGGCTTTAGTCCAATTCCCACAATCATCCACATAGAAAACCTTCCAACCTGGGTTCTGTAAGCCCAGGCTAGCTTGCCCAGTTGGGGGTATAGGTTAGAACCAAGGCTCTAACTCAGATTGGAACTCACCCACTTTGCAGTGAAGACTCAGGATGAATCATTCAAGTACTGATAATCCTTCAATGCCCTTCACACAATTCCCCTAAACAGCAGACAAAAACAGCAGACAAATTCTCCCACAATTGACTGGGAAAGAATCTTAGAGTGTCTGAGTACAAAGAACCAGCACATATGGGCAAGTGCAGAAACAGTAAGGCCCTATAACACAGGACTTTGCTGTGGGGAGTCTCACACCCAAGATCGGCACTTGGATTAGCCTACCACTCAGGTTAATAGGTCAGTGATATACTCTGACATTTTCCCTGACAATTGGGTTAAATTAAGTTCCTGTCTAAATTCTTGAAGGCATCAGCCCTCCATCCTGCAAGCAACAAAGAAGACCATTTATAGGTACACAGCCACTATATGTCTTCCAAATGCAGTTTGAAGGCCCTCATTGGGATTAATGCTCCTGTGAGGCAGATTTAAGGGTGTTAGGTGCAAGTCTATCCCAGAAATGTTTTGATGGTATAGGTACTGTAAGATAGCTGTACCAGCAAATCCTCTGAGTGAAAATGCAGCCTATACAGGCAACAATTTTGTTTTGCCAGTATAGCTTATATTGGTTCTCTGAGCAAAATAAACTATTTTGGCAAAAGTGCTCTATGCCAGTATAAGTGTGTCTACACTAGGGCTTTTGTCAGTACAGAAATGTCACAAAAAAAGCACGGCTCACCCAGCATTATTATACTGGCAAACGTTTCTAGTGTAGAATTAGCCTCAGGGTTGGATTTTCAAAAACACTCAGCATTGGCCTAACTCTGCTCCCACACAAATCAGTTCATATGGACTTCAGTGGCAACAGAGTTACACCGGGGCTGAGTGTACATGAAAACCCCACCCTTAAAATCCCCCACTCTGTTGGTTTTCAACTTCAGGACCATGGACAGTCATCATGGCTATGGGTCTGAGGCAGAGCTCCCCAACTGACAAGGAAGGATTGCCTCAACAGTTGGGCTTGCTCTGCCTGGCCCAAACCATATCACACAGGCCAAAACTGTTGGTTTGAAGGGCCGGTAAGAAAGGTTGCCTTATATAAATAGGAGGTTGAAAGCTGTTTGGTCTCATGAATATGTCAAAGGAGAAAGCTTAGAGAGTTACAGGTTGGTGCTGAGACTCCTGTTGACTCTGAAGACCATGAGTGGTGGAAGGAAAAAGAGATGAGACAATCAAGATGGGTAACGTTTTTCAACCTCTCTGATTATGATTAAGCCATCATACCCTGTACCCTGTAGCTGAGCACAGTAGATTCCCCCAAGTTCTTTCCATAGTAGCTCTGCTTCTCTAGCTGCTGCTTTTATTATTTCTGTAGTGCCATAGGCGTACCTGTCAATTTACATACAAATAAAAAAGACAAGTCCCTGCCTCAAGGCACTTAAATTCTAAATTAGACCTGTCAGGTCAAAGACGAACAAGAGATGAGGGAGCCCTGAGAAGGACCCATGTGGAAAAATAAAATTGAATACCCAGCCAAGCACATTGTCCAGGTCTGCCAGTAGAAGGAATGCTGCAGTGGGAGTTCATTCAACTCCCTGTGGGCACCTTACTCAAAAGTGAATAAATATGATGTCAATCTAGGTCTTGAAATGTACTAGTCACAATTCAGTCTATGTTTTGCAATGGTGGTCACTTTGGATAAGATAGTCTCTGCCCAGAATTTACAATCTGTTACCACGGGTGTGTTTCCAGTGGAGTTGGAGATGTAATTTCCAGCTCAGGTAAAACTACGTGTGCTAGCAGTGATTGAACTAGTACACTAAAAATGACACTGTGGCTGTGTGAGCAGCAGGACGGGTTAGCCGCCTCGAGTACGATCCTGTCTGGAACCCTAGGCAGATACTCAGAGCAGCTCACCAGTCCTGCCACTCCAGCTATACTTCGATTTTTAATGCACTAGCTTAATCAGAGCTAGAGAAGGTATTTCTCCTCAGGCTGGAAATTACACCTCCAGCTCCAGCACAGGCATACTAAATATGTCCCTGATACTCAGAAACTATGTTCTCACGTATTTTTCTATTTAGCCACTT
Organism: Lepidochelys olivacea; assembly: GCF_965140295.1. NCBI lineage: Eukaryota > Metazoa > Chordata > Testudines > Cheloniidae > Lepidochelys > Lepidochelys olivacea. Next base: position 121,664,918 of record NC_140413.1, read on the forward strand.
TAATAACCATGCATGACCTGTGTGGCTTCAGGTTGGGTTTGGCTTTTTTTTAGGTTTTGCAAATAATGAACGGTGAACTTTATTCATTATATGCTGTTTCCACTTTGTGTATGTATTTATATATGTTTTGTTATGTTACATGCTTATAATTTATATACGAAGAATAAAAACAAAGTTAAAAAGACATACCCTACGTGTTTGCACAATGCCGAGACAAGGGGGGCACCAATCTCAATTGGGACCTCTACGGGCAACAAGACAAATAAGCACAGAAATATAGGGCTGGTAGGGACCTTGAGAGGTCATTTAGTCTGGCTCCCTGTGCTGAGGAAGGACAAAGTAAGCCTAGACCAACCCTCAGGGGGAGGAGCATGCACCTATCTGAGGGGAAAATCTGGAGCTTTGTGTATGACATTATGTAAAATATCTCCACAGAGGGATGAAAATGAGGTGTGTTGTCAGACTCACAATTAATCATAGAATCATAGAATATCAGGGTTGGAAGGGACCCCAGAAGGTCATCTAGTCCAACCCCCTGCTCAAAGCAGGACCAATTCCCAGTTAAATCATCCCAGCCAGGGCTTTGTCAAGCCTGACCTTAAAAACCTCGAAGGAAGACCTCACCTTTGAGGCCTCACCAATGTCGAATAGAGGGGGACGATCACGTCCCTCGATCTGCTCGCTATGCCCCTACTTATACATCCCAAAATGCCATTGGCCTTCTTGGCAACAAGGGCACACTGCTGACTCATATCCAGCTTCTCGTCCACTGTCACCCCTAGGTCCTTTTCCGCAGAACTGCTGCCTAGCCATTGTCTTTAAAAAACTGGGCCCCATTCCATTTCTATTTTAAACAGCCCTCTGCCAACCAAGGAGGAAGTGCCCCTCAAGGGTCTCAAGGAAACACCTCAAGGAGATCTGCTAAATCCTCTGCCTGATTAATTTACCATAGAAGCTTTCTCAAGGAAATACCAAGACTCCCAAACCTTCCTACTATACAGAGCATATATTGCTCCCAATCGATATGCTAAGTGCCCTCAGAATGCACTGAATAAAAGATATTACATGGCTCCTGCTTCCTTGTGGTTTGGAAATGTCCCAAGATATATAGATTCTGGCTTGTGGTAAATACTTAAATAACTCAGATAATTGAATTCCTTGAATGGTATATCTGCCATAGGCCTCTTTGTAGGACTAGATCAAGGTCTAAGCGTCTGTGAGGAACAGCTACTAAAACTTACCCCTCACAGAGAACATATCTTCAAAGTGCTCAATAAAATTTCAATAAATAATCATGGAAACTACTGTTTGGTGCTAGGCCCACCCCACTCACAACTAATACTTAGCTGCAGTTACACAAACAAATCCTACCTTCTGGACTGTATTACCTTCAAGGTCCTGGACAAAGAACTTGGATGACATGAGACATCTTTATTCCTTGTCTCTTACCCCATTCGCTGGTGCAAGTCTGTCACCTCCTCTAGTGAGGCTGCATAATGTGTGGGAAGAAAGTGAGCAGACCCTTTTCCCTACCCCTTGTGAAGCCCACACAAGGCCCAGCCAGAATAGTTGTGTTAGGAGGAGTGCAGTGGAGTGCAGTGGTTGCCACTGAGTTACTTCCCCCTGGGAAAAATTCAGTGAAGCAGGGATAGGAAGGGCCAGGGTATAGGCAGAGCTATTGCTACACCTCCCATACAGTAGTCAGCTATGGAGAAGAGAACGAGGGGGTGGGGTCAGCAGAGGAATTGCTGCACCCCTTAAAGGGATGCCATAAAATATTCTTCTCCTCAGTGCAAGGAGAGAGTTTGGGAGCTGCAGCTCCATACTGCCCCGGACACTGGCCTATGCCTTTAAGGTACAATTTGACTCTGTATGCATTATATTCTTTAAGAACTGAGGATTGTGACATAGACATGTTATACAGTCATAATGATCACTTCACATTGGGGGGGGATGCCATGACACACACGTTTATGTGATCCCTGTACATCTGTGTGCCGGTTGTTTGTCAGACCTAGAACATCCACGGAGGTTTGATTATTTCTTTACACTTTATTGCTCGCATTTATAAAAGAAAATCCTATCCATAATAGGAGACAAAACACATTCTATTGCTCTGACAACTGCACTAACTGGGTGCAGAAAAAAAGAGAGATAGTATAGTCAAAACTTACTTTTCAACAGCAAACTTTTAGCCTAGAGGGACTGGATGGTTTCAGAGCCATTTGCTACTAGATGTGAAGCCAGGCTATACTGTTAGTGAAAATGTGAGGACTTCCTGGTGGCCTGTGGGAAATAAGTTGGGTGGTCCCAGTCCTGGTATATGGGAGTCCACATCATTGGTTGAACACTTGTTGGCAGTCTGAAGAGACTAAGGAAAGGACTGAGCAGGTATGGAAACTGAATTACCCTCTTTTTGTTAGATGTTAGGCCCTTCTAGTCAGGTTTCAAGTATGTTCAAGACAAGTTTTGTGAGGTATGCTGTACACATCTGTTTGGTGCACACAGGAATTTCATTCCAGGGCTCTGAACGCTGCGCTATATTCATTATAAAAAAAGATTTGAATGTAATTTATTCCTCAGCTCTGTCCCCATCTTAAAGAAAAAAACATTTGGAAATTCTTATGGCTCCACCTAGTTTTTTTCTCTGTGTCTGGGCTAGTGTGTTGGAAGATACCAAATGAATAGAACCATTGCATTCCTTTCACTAGCCGTGTAACAGTTTCAAACCAAACCTTTGCTTGGATTCTGTATCTGTTACCTGCATGCCATCATACTCTTCCATCACTAACATTTTAGAATTCCATAGTATTGCCATCATTAATGTTGGCGTACAGCTGACCTTGTGAATGTTCTGAAGGGCCCATTACAAGGCACAGAACATCAGTTAATGCACAAAGGATCATTCCATGTGAGTATTTCATACAGTCCTGAGATCATTACTTATTAAAGCATTGACAGCGTGCTTGACCGAGTACAAAATACAGAGAAAGAGGCTCTCTCTTCCCTTAGGAACTTATAAACGAACAGACAAAGCAATTGCAGTGCAAAACACCCTATGTTGCTAGAGATAGAACTGTCATAGTTTACAGCATTGCAAGTATTAAAGAACGTGTTTGTTAATGGGAGCTGGTGTGCCAGCACTTCTGCCAAGCTTAGCATTAACTAGACTAAAGAGGAAGTATGTTTTGGGAGGGATTTGAATCCCAACTTGCATCCCAGGGACAGGAGAGAGTTACAGGAGTGATGTGGCGATTTGTATTATGAGTCCTGATCTAGCGTCATAGGAGCGGGGTGAGGTCTACCTTACCTTACACCACTAACTGTAAAAAAGAGTGAAAGTTAGATTCTTTGTTCTGAAAAAGAAATTAAGGTGTGTGTAGATAGATAAAGAGACAGACAGAAAACTGTGTGAAAGGAATAAAGATTGGATTATATCAATTCCATTTAAAAAATGACTATGTTAATGTGTAGGAGAAGGAAAGTGAAAGTCTCTCATTGACTACAGGTTGGAAAGGGGCCGGTGGGGGGGGGGAAGAAGATTGAAGTTAGGGAAAGAAAAAAAGATAGAAAAAGCATTTTGTCCAAACTTTAACAAAAAGGACAGTCACCGGAGCCAACGGCAGTAATCTATAGGTCCCTATGAGAGTTGCTTTTTCCACTGCTGCAGGGCCATGTTAATGTCGGCTAACTAATATATCCAGTTGTATACAGTGCACTGGATCTCCTGTGGTGCTGTAAGAGACATCTTTATCAGTCAGGTGGGTGTAACTCAAGCACCCAAGTACTGAGATTCGGTGAAGTGTGTAAACCCAAGCTGCCTCTGCTGTGGAAAGAGACTAAATGGCACTTTGGGTGGGGTCTAAGCATGCAGTGCAAGCCAGAAAAGGGACATGTGCCCTCTAAATAAATATACTAATCCTGTACCTTAGTTTGTTTTTGAGAGCAAAGACTCTAATTTTCATTCCTTTTTACAGTTTTCCATTAGCTTTGCCTGAATCTGCCTTCCCCCATCCCATCAAAAAAGCAGTATTCAAAGGTTAATAGACCCTCTTCAGAATGACTATATTGTTCCCTCTCTTTAAAATGCAGGAAAATCTGATGCTCACAATAATGACTTATTTGAAAAACCATTCCACTCACCTACATTTATGACTAATTCTGTAACAGACTGTAAGATCATCAATGTGAGATATACGAGTCCAAATTCTTCTCTTGCTTACACTTTGGCATTTCACCTCCCTTTACAACCCATTCACTCCCGCCCACTGGATTCCTTCTAACATTATTAAAGGACAAAAAGGAAAAGGAAAAAATATTGCCCAAGTCACCACCCTTCTGTTCCCCTGGAGCTGGCAGTAGCCAATGGGAATTATTTGCATATACTCGAGGCACAGTGAGCATGTTAGGTGCTAGATGTACCTACACTACGTGGCGGAGGCAGTACTTAGGCCTGCTTGGTGAAGGTGTGTTTATGATATGAAGACGTGTGTGGATTATTTTGCCATGTCTGACAGAGTTGCAATTATGATATGAGGAGATCTATGTTTTGCACCCTCTGACAGGTGGGAGCAAAGGAAAGAGCTGCATGGGTATCTCAGGATCCAGGATGCTTTTTTTCAATCCACATTTGTGTACATTATATATTTAGCAGGGCATAGGGTGTTATTGCAAAGGGTACTGTCAGTAGCGAGCTGGGATATGAGAGTAGTCTAAGCACTTATTATCTGCATGCACTCCAGGTAAAGTGAATGTGGTCTGTGTCAGGTGCAGTTGTACTGAATGGTGGAGACATAGAACCTCAGTAGAACAGTAGAACCTCAGAGTTACGGACACCAGAGTTATGAACAGACTGGTCAACCACACACCCCTTTGGAACCGGAAGTACACAATCAGGCAGCAGCGGAGACCCAAAAAAAAGCTAATACCGTACAGTACTGTGTTAAATGTAAACTATTTTTAAAAAAGGGAAAGCAGCATTTTTCTTCTGCACTGTAAGGTTTCAAAACTATATTAAGTCAATGTTCAGTTGTAAACTTTTGAAAGAACAACCGTAACCTTTTATTCAGAGTTACGAACAAACCTCCGTTCCTGAGGTGTTTATAATTCTGCTTGGTAGAGGTATGTTTCTGAGATCGGTGGATTACCCTGGAATTACTGCCATTACTCCCACCACCACCACCCATAACCGACTTACCAGCAGCGCTTGGAGCGAAGGCAAACGATGTTACAAGGAAATGGTGTTCCTGCACGTTTCAGAATGGTTTTGGCAGAGCCAATGAGACACATACTGACAGTTTTATGTTTCAGAGTAAGATCCTCTGAGCCCTGTCCAACAGACATGCCCCATCTCCGAGAAACAGTTAGGTATTAGAGTGCATGGGCTGATGGGTTCTGTAATGTTTCTATGCCATACAGGACATATTTTCTGGTCAGTCATGAACCCTCTAATTTCCTAATTCATGTTCTTCCAACACTTATTAATCACTTTCATATGGTCACTGTAGCATTTATTCAGATGCTCAGCCAAATCAGAGAAAATTATCACAGCTCTTGGACACAAATCTCTGATGTGGTCCAAATCTGCTCTCATACATTGTGTGAGGTACACACCAGGACTAAGGCCCAGCTCATGTCCGCCTGAGTGAATCCTCACCATGTCCACTAGATCACAATTTCTTAAGTCACCAGTTAGACACTGTACAGTGGATAAAACACGATGCCAACGCAGGCCACCTCTCTCCAACCAGGTCAGTCTGTCGTCAACAATCCCTATGTCATGGGGTACTTCTTGGTCTCTTGCAACCTTTTGCAACCTTGTGAATCCAGAATCCACACACTGGCAGCACATGTATTTCTTTTCTCTCAGTGGTCAAGGTACCTGCACTGTCTGTTCCAAACCTCCAGGCTATGTGTCTTTGGAAACACCAAATTAATTTGCACCAAGATCAGGAAGTAGTCACACCACCTGTCCTCATTTCCTGCCTCCTCTGCAGCTGCAAGCCCTCTCCTTTGCCTGTCCCCACATCCCACCCCCTAGCCCAAGTCCCCTGTTTCTGGTTCCTCCCCATCCAATACAACCAAAAAATGATTCCATTAGCTGCTGGCTATTCTGCTGTGTTCACAGTAGACCACCACATAAAATAAACATGTTGTAGTATAAAAGAAACAACTTGTAGAAACCAACAGGAGCTATTAAATCTTAATTGCACAGATGTACAAAGGTTCAGACTAGAAACATCAGTGGCAGGGTGTTCACCAAGAGCAGTGACGTCAGCACATTCCCTCAAGCTACCCAGGCTAGCATAAAGTAGCTGCACAGAAACAATCTCATGGCTACATTCATATGCCAAAAATATGTTTGCTTGACTTCCTACCTAAGTGCGGGCATTGGGGGGTAGTGGGAACACAAACACATCATATCATAGCTTTCTGCTCAAGGTAGTATACATCTCATTTCCTTGTGAGTTCCTATGACATGACACTTCAGATGATATTTCGTTATGGATGGAAATAAGGTAAGAAATAAACTGTGCAAAAAGATGGCCATGCTGAGTTGGACAGTAACCTCTTGTGTAGCACCCAAAAAAAGGCAGGCCAAGGTGGAATTTAAGCCACTGAAGCTGGAATTCTCATTATTTTCACTGGATCATTTTCAAGAATATCTGGGTTAGGTGGAACTATTCTCAGCTGGCTGGGTTGCAGGTTGTCTGGTTAGGAGGCACAGGGACTCCAAGATGAATCACCTGTCTGTGTACTGTTTTTGTCTTCAAGGGCTCAGCATGAGGCTATGGTTTGGCTGCAGGCCTTTATGCATTCTGGGAAATTACTGTTTATTATCAGAAAAAGATTATAGTAAAAGGAAATCAAAGCTAGTTCAAAATGTGGCTGCCTACTTATGAAGTGATGAGTCACCCATAGCATATCACACGGGTTCTCTGTGGTCGCACTGGCTGCCCATAAGTTTCTGGATGGAACTCAAGGTGTTGGATTTAACCTAAAAAGCCTTAAGTGGTTTGAGACTTGGTTACTAGCAAGACCACTTCTCCTTCTGTGCAGCACTGTCATATTTGGGATCATTGGACTGGAAGCTGGAGTCTCCTTGGTTTAAATGGGATGCGGGAGGGGACATACTCTCCATGCAGGTCCCTTGACTTTAGAAGTTGCTTCCCCCCCTTGGTTCACTAGATTCCAGACACACTGCAAAGCCTGACTTTTTGTACAGGCATTTGGGAGCATATGGATGGATGGGTTATGGCCAGCTCTCTACACATGCTCATGTCTTGTTTCCACTGCTTCTAACCTTGCGCCGGAGTTCATGTCTGAAAATTTAGCTTTTCCCAGGGCCAGAGCCCCTCCATGCAGGCTGCTCCATGTTATAGGTGCTGCTTTGTGGTCCTTTTAGTCCCACTCTGCTGTGTTATGGACCCTCCTAGACCAACTCTTGCCATCATGCTTGCTATGCAGAGTGCTGGGTAATAACATGAGAGAACTCCATTCTCTGAACTAGATCTGGTGGGAAAAGGGAACTTTCCTCCTGCAAAAAATTTGACTTTGGGGGAGGGGAAAAAACCAACATCCCAAGTCAGGACAAAAGGTAAAAAATTCATAACATTTTACAGGAGGAAAAATCATGAAAAAATCCATGTTGGAGGAATCAAAATAGAATTTTTCTGGCTTGCTCCTTGGGCAGCTAGCTGGCTCCCTGATTCTCCATGCAGCTGCCTCCCCAGGCTGTCCAAGCCTTTTTTCTTGCATTCTCTCCTGGTTTCCTGGGAGAAGGAAGCTGGGCTGAGAGACAGAAGGTCTCCCCTCACGCTGCCTTTCCGCCTCACTTAGGTGGCACCGCTATCCCAAGAAAAAGGGCATGGTGCAGGGGCACAATGGATAACATCTCTGACTACAGATTGAACCTGGGCCTCCAGCATGGCAAGCAAGAATTCTCCTGCTGAACCACCAATGCCCTTCTCAGACTTTTCCTTAACAACGGCAACTAGGCCATGTGCTTTCCGCCAATGGCTTTAGCCAACGCCAGCCAGGTCCTTCTGCCTCTTTCTGGGGCCTGCTGTGGCCTTCATGGCAGCCAAAGGGGGCCTCTCCAGTGTGGCACCAGCAGGCAGGTGGCCCTCTGTTTCTGTAGTGTAGCAATTATCACATTCACCTCACACACAAAAGATCCACAGTTTAAAGCCAGGCAGAAACAGCCCTGCTCTTGCTCCTGACAAGGCTGAGAAAGGCAGGCTTTGACAAGGTGCGCAGGCATTCTCCAGCCACTTGCTGCCCAGCCATGGAATTGCATCTTCCCAGTTCCTTGCCTTTGCCCACCACTGTCTTTCTTCTTGCATTCTCTCCTCTGGTCTTCTGGGAGAGGAAAGCAGGGTTGAGAGAGAAGGTCTCCCCACATGCTGCCTTTCTGCCTCACTTAGGCAGCACGGCTGCCATGGGAGAAAGGTCCAGACACAGGGGCCAGTGGTACAATGGAGAATGCATCTACCTATGGATCAAGAGATTGCAGGTTTGCCTCCTGCCTGGCTTGTGGTGTGAGCCTGGGCCCCCACAGATTGAGCTCCCTTTAAACCTCTTTCAAGCAAAGACAAGCTCATCGCACTCTTCAAGGGGCCACTAAAGGAAAGGACCACACAGGTGAAGCTCCCACCAATGAGACATATGGGGGGTGAAGGCACAACAGCACTCTTCTCAGCAAGCTGCTCCTTGCCACTGCTCCTCAAAAAGAAAGGAAGGGGCAAAGAGCAAACAAGAGGTTCCCTCAAGCAGCTCAGCACAGAAAATACACCTTGATGCTCAGCTTACAAGCCAGCCACACCCACAGCAAGCTTCTGTTTTGGGAAGGAATCAAACCTGGGCCTCCGACATGTCAGATGAGAATTCTACCACTGAACCACCAATGCCCTACTCAGCCTTTTCCTCAGTGAGTGCAACCTGACCATGCCCAGGGAGCCTGCTGCCCAAAGAGCCAGGGAGCCTCGGAGGCAGCTGCCCAGGGTGCTGTGGAACCTGGGCGCTCTAGAAGCCCTGGCACTCAAGCTCCCTGCCAAGCAGGCTACCAAGGATCTGGGAGCCCAGGAAGCCCACCAGGCTCCCTTAACTCCCTGCCTGGTTTCCATCACAAGTTTTGACAGAATCAGCACACTCCCACAAAACATTTCGGCTGTGTCACAACAGCATTTTCTGACGGAAAATGGTCCCTTTGGGAATTTTTGATCAGCTCTTTCTTCAATCAGCTATTTACAGAACTGCTCCAACTGCAGTTGGCCAAATTCCAAAATCTGGTGTCCCCTCCAAATATTTCCCTCCCGCAACCCAAGATCCTCCCTCCAGGTTCCATGGAGGTTGCTAAAGAGAATTTAATGTGACAACTCAGTTAAAATGCTAATGGTGATGTAAGCAGGGTCTGAATGAGCTCTTCCCTGACATCTAGTGATGCACTGGGGGAAAAGGCATGAGGAGCAGTCCATGGTGCATAGACACACCTACTCTGCCTAGGTGCGCAGCATGATGGAGCTGCTTTGCCAAAACGATCAATTTTTTCTGGTTTTGGGTTACAAATCACTCTAGTATTTGAATGCGGGGTAATGAAAGTTGTTATCCTTATTGTACGAGTATCGGGCAGCAGAACTGTGCTTTGCAGGCCCTCATTGAAGGGGACACCTTAAACTGAACTTCACTAGCTAGGCAGGGGCTAGGGATGCCAAATCCTAGTGAAGATGGGAGTGGGTGAGGACAGGTGTTCCTACCCGATGGTGTGTGGACTCTGCCCAAAGAGTCCTAGACACCATTTGACCTGCTCCCTCCAGTATTTAATGACAGAGCTGATTGGACTCAATTGAGAGTCCTTGTTTCCCGTTGGAGATTCCTAGAGCTGACATCACTGCTGAGCATGTCTAGGAGCTAAGGTTTAGACCTTGTGAGGGGATAGTGAAAGACAACACAGAGCCTTCCCTGGCTGTGAGGTTCCCCACTCTCTGCTGAAATCACTGAGAGCTGGGTTAAGGGGCAGAACTTCAGAGCGTGGCATTGTGGGAGCAGCAACCTCTGTGACTAGTGGCAGCAGAGAAGCAGCAACAACAGTGGCCAGCAGCAGCAGAGAAACAGCAGCAGCTGGGAACCAGTTGCAGAGGCAGCATCCGAAGCATTGCTCAATGCCTCCTCTTCCCCCAGGGTGGGAGGTGAACTCTGTGAGGGCCCCTCTGAAGTCTGAGTCTTGGCTAACCAAGGACAGCCAGCTGTGAGTGGGGTGCAGCAGGGGGAGAGGGGAGTGATGAGTTAAAGGGAAAACCGTTGGACTTTCGTGCCACCAGGTGGGAAACTGAGGCAGAGGACACTGCCCGCACTGTGTGTCCAGGTTTGCTTATGGTCACATGTTTGTCAGTATGATAGTGGTATTTTCCCAAACTAATGCTTGGTTCCCTTTCACTTTTAATAAAAGTTCTCATTTGTTATACACAGACTCAGTGCTTGCAAGTGGGGAAGTATTGCCTCTTAGAGGCGCCCAGGTTTTCACAGATTACTGGGTTGGAGTGTGAGCTGGTTCTGTTTTGTATGTTTAAGAGGAACCCCTAGATATTGAACCTGGCCCTTGTTGCTGCCGTCTCCATCTGGCAGAAGGGTTTCAGTTAAAAGTTTTGTACTGGACATCGTTATTTGATAATCTGTAAAGCACCAAGAGTGTGAGATGGATGGTGTAAAATATAAAATAAAATAAAAAAATGAATATACTGCATAGAACAAGCCTGCACTGGTAGTGATGGGCAAGTTAACATCTTAGAGCTTTTCCATCACTAATGCCATTGAAATCTGTAAAGGCAGTCACCAGATGTGCTGTTCACCAATCTGTAGGCAGCATGGAGTATTCATATAACTGTAGCAGCCTCTAGCAACGTGTTAAAATGGCTCAGTGCTGTGGATATCCACAGGGCTTTACAGTAGCAAAATACACATAAGACCAGTTCCCTGGCCTGAAGAGTTTACAGCCAAACACTTGTTAGAATCCATCATGAGCTTTTCACTGCAATTTGCCCCTGTACAGAGGGCCAGCAGAAGGCCCTATTTTAATCTCTGCTAATTCCTATTTCAAAGATTTAAGCAGTGCCTAAGTCTTGACTGGGGGGGTCTCTGCACAGGGGTGAATTTCACCCTGAAAAAGCAACCTGGTAAAGAACTCAAAATATTCCAATGGCAAAATAAACCGAAACAACAGGAAAAGGAGGGACAAAGGCAACTAAAAATGAAACACAGAGAAAAACATTAAAAAGCCATTGAATTACTATGACTGCCACATGTAAAATGTCCCTAGCAATCGTCTGTCGGACATCTCAGCCACCCCCACCACCCTCCTGGCATCAGTCGAAGCCAAGTGAAGTCAGGTGAATTTCTGTTCACTTCAGTGGGCTTTGGATCAGATCCATAACATAACCAAACTAAAAATGAGTTGCACAATAGTCAGCCATCCCCAGATAGTGCCTGTATAAATTCAAAGGAGACCCATTTTATATATGTTGTTGTCTCCTTTACCAACACCACCTCCCCTTAAAGACTGTGAGGTGTTCAGACAGACACTATGGTAATGAGAACCATGTAAGTATGATGATTACTTAAAGATTAATGACCTGGAGGATGGCGTGGATTGCACCCTCAGCAAGTTTGCAGATGACACTAAACTGGGAGGAGAGGTAGATATGCTGGAGGATAAGGATAGGATACAGAGGGACCTAGATAAATTAGAGGATTGGGCCAAAAGAAATCAGATGAGTTTCAACAAGGACAAGTGCAGAGTCCTACATTTAGGACAGAAGAATCCAATGCACTGCTACCAACTAGGGACCGAATGGCTAGGCTGCAGTTCTGCAGAAAAGGACCTAGGGGTTACAGTGGACAAGAAGCTGGATATGAGTCAACAGTGTGCCCTTGTTGCCAAGAAGGCCAATGGCATTCTGGGCTGTATAAGTAGGGGCATTTCCAGCAGATCGAGGGACGTGTTCGTTCCCCTCTATTCGACATTGGTGAGGACTCATCTGGAGTACTGTGTCCAGTTTCGGACCCCACACTACAAGAAGGATGTGAAAAAATTGGAAAGCATCCAGCGGAGGGCAACAAAAATGATTAGGGGGCTGGAGCACATGACTTATGAGGAGAGGCTGAGGGAACTGGGATTGTTTAGTCTGCAGAAGAGAAGAATGAGGGGGGATTTGATAGCTGCTTTCAACTACCTGAATGGGGGTTCCAAGGAGGATGGATCTAGACTGTTCTCAGTGATAGCAGATGACAGAACAAGGAGTAATGGTCTCAAGTTGCAGTGGGGGAGATTTAGGTTGGATATTAGGAAAAACTTTTTCACTAGAACGGTGGTGAAGCACTGGAATGGGTTACCTAGGGAGGTGGTGGAATCTCCTTCCTTTGAGGTTTTTAAGGTCAGGCTTGACAAAGCCCTGGCTGGGATGATTTAGTTGGGGATTGATCCTGCTTTGAGCAGGGGCTTGGACTAGATGACCTCCTAAGGTCCCTTCCAACCTGATATTCTATGATTCCGTGATTAGACAGATAGTGTAATAGTTGCCTGAATCTCTGGATGTATCTTTGTTCTTTCCCCATCTACGTTCCCTAAGAAAGGAATAGTGGAGGTTAGTGTAAACAGACCTTTGAGAGTAGGGTTATTGTGTTATAATTTGAAATATGTTAGAGGGTCACCCTGTCCAAAAAGGACCAAGCAAGATTTAGTAATGGTCCATCACAGTGGCAGTATAATTTACCTAGCAGGTAATTTACTCCTTGTTAAATGGTTATTTAATGGTAGCCAAGATAAAACAATTGATTGGCAAAAATGTAACATAATGGGGATTTTATTTAAACCAGAACAAATGGAACTGGATTCCATCTGCTCAGGGTTTAGCTGATCGCCATATTTGGGGTCGGGAAGGAATTTTCCTCCAGGGCAGATTGGAAGAGGCCCTGGAGGTTTTTTTGCCTTTCTCTGTAGCATGGGGCATGGGTCACTTGCTGGAGGATTCTCTGCTCCTTGAAGTCTTTAAACCACAATTTGAGGACTTCAATAGCTCAGACATAGGTGAGAGGTTTTTCGCAGGAGTGGGTGGGTGAGATTCTGTGGCCTGCGTTGTGCAGGAGGTCGGACTAGATGATCATAATGGTCCCTTCTGACCTTAGTATCTATGAAAAAACATTAAATCAATAAAGAATATATAATAATAAAAATTAACAGTTCAAATATATATATACACACACAAACATACACACACAAACATACACACACACTATAATTTACTGCTAGTGTACTTAATTAAATTTAACCCGCTAAATAAATAAATATATCAATATGCACAGGCAATTATCTTGTAAGTTATTACTTATTAATACTTATTAATTTATTATTATTATTTCAAGGTTCCCCTTTCTCCAGATCTCTCAGTGAGTGCTGTCTAACCCCCAAGTCAATCTTTGAGTCTCAAGCAACTCTTGTGATTTTCTGAAGGGATGGACTCAACTCCAGTGGTGCTTGCTTGCAGGGATGAACATTAGGCCAGACCCCTGGGATCTGAAGGACCCTCTGGCTCTCCGAGACCACAGGAATCAATGACGGGAGACAACCTGAACCAATGATCAGGAACAAACATATGCTTAGGAACACATCATCAAACATGAATTAACTTGACTAACCAACCTTAAACTGCAGGGACCCTCTTCTGCACATCTGTCTGTTATAAGAACAGAAGAACAACCAAAGGTCCATCTAGCCCAGTATCCTGTCTTCTGACAATGCCAATGCCAGGTGCCCCAGAGGGAGTGAACAGAACTGGTAATCATCAAGTGATCCATCCCGTCACCCATTCCCAGCTTCTGGCAAACAGAGGCTAGGGACACCATCCCTGCCCATCCTGGCTAATAGCCATTGATGGACCTATCCTCCATGAACTTATCTAGTTCCTTTTTGAACCGTTATCGTCTTGGTTCAGACTCTAGCAACAAGTTCCATGGGTTGACTGTGCATTGTGTGAAGAAATACTTCCTTTTGTTTGTTTTAAACCTGCTGCCTATTAATTTCATTTGGTGACCCCTAGTTCTTATGTTAGGAGAAGGAGTAAATAACACTTCCTTATTTACTTTCTCCACACCAGTCATGATTTTACAGACCTCAATCATATCCCCCTTTAGTAGTCTCTTTTCCAAGCTGAAAAGTCCCAGTCTTATTATCTCTCCTCATATGGCAGCCATTCCATACCCCTAATCATTTTTGTTACCCTTTTCTGAATCTTTTCCAATTCCAATATATCTTTTTTGAGATGGGGCGACCACATCTGCACGCAGTATTTAAGGTGTGGGCGTACCATGGATTTATATAGAGGCAATACGGTATTTTCTGTCTTATTATCTATCCCTTTCTTAATGATGCCCAACATGCTGTTCGCTTTTTTGACTGCCGCTGCACACTGAGTGGATGTTTTCAGAGAACTATCCACGACTCCAAAATCTCTTTCTTGAGTGGTAACAGCTAATTTAGACCCCATCATTTTATATGTATAGTTGGGATTATGTTTTCCAATGTGCATTACTTTGCATTTATCAACATTAAATTTCATCTGCCATTTTGTTGCCCAGTCACCCAGTTTTGTGAGATCCTTTTGTAGCTCTTCGCAGTCTGCCTGGGACTTAACTATCTTGAGTAGTTTTGTATCATCTACAAATTTTGCCACCTCATTGTTTACCCCTTTTTCCAGATTGTTTATGAATATGTTGAATAGGACTGGGCCCAGTACAGACTCCTGGGGGACACCACTATTTACCTCTCTTCATTCTGAAAAATGACCATTTATTCCTACCCTTTGTTTCCTATCTTTTAACCAGTTACAAATCCATGAGAGAACCTTCCCTCTTATCCCATGACAGCTTACTTTGCTGAAGAGCCTTTGGTGAGGGACCTTGTCAAGGACTTTCTGAAAATCTAAGTACACTGTATCCACTGGATCCCGCTGGTCCACATGCTTGTTGACCCCCTCAAAGAATTCTAGTAGATTGGTGAGGCATGATTTCCCTTTACAAAAACCTGCTCAACCTCAGTCTCTCCACTTGCTCTTGGTTTCTTTTAGTCCCTGTTTCCCTCTGTCCCTCTGGCTGCCCTTTCCATTCCTCTCTGCCCTCTCCATCCTGTCTTCTGCCCTCACCCTTTCCCTCTACATCCCTCTCGCTGCCCTTTCTCCCTTCTGCTGCCTATCTGTTTGCTTGCAGACTTTCTGTTTCTCTCTGCCCCCCCTTCTCAGGCATCCCACTGCTTGCCTCAGCCCTCCACTGTCCCCCACTTCTCCTCCAGAAGTCACTTCCCCTACCTCTGAAGAGTGGCTACCTCTCTTCAGAAAGAATGGCTACCTCTTCCCCATAGAAAAATGGCAGCACATTCACCCTGAACCCCCCTCCCATACAGGCTCGAGTTCCTTTACCATATTTACATTAGGGAAATTGTAAATAAACACATTTTATAGGCAATTTCTTCCATATTAATGGGTACAAAATGCCTGAACTCGTGTGTGCCTTTGGCTCTTAATGTGTGATATAGCTGATCACAATGACAATAACAAGTCATTTCTATACTGATCATCACCATATGTGCACTATCCCGGGGGGCTGATGGGGGAAGATGGAGGACTTAATGAGTCTCAAAATCCCTCTCAGCCACAGATCAACTTTTCAGCTGAAAAAACACATTGGACCAACATTTCATTACATCTGCTCAATTTTGATAAGAGTGCCCTGTGCAATTGTTCTTCATATTACTACAAGTTATAACATTTGCTCTGATCCCAAGTCATGCGAACCAGATGCTTCAGAACATGTTATACGGGACATAAAACACTCCTACATACCATATGCTTAAAAGGGGAATGAACTGGATGGTTTTTATGGCCATTTAGATTTTCTTAGACCATTTCTGTAAGATTTCTCCAATATTTTTCATCTCTTCCTCGCCACCAGTTAAGGTCATATACTAATGGTCCCTCGTCATTGAGAAAGTGGACTCAGACATAACTGACAGCTCCAAGTGACCCTGCTGGTCTTTCATCCAGCTTGTCACTGTATACTGCTACTTGGTGTGTTTACTTCAGCCCTGCCCTATGGTCTTAGCTCTATAAACCTTCCAGCCCTCATCTTACTTCACCCCATTTATGCAGGCAGATGGTCACTAGTTACATCCTATCTATCTAACTAGGTTCCTACACTGCATCCATCACCGTGGTTTCTGAGCACAGAGAACAGTATGCTCCTATATATTATGGAAGGAATGTCCTAGTATTTTGTAATTTTTGATGGGAACTTAACATGTTCCCTGTTTCCACTTCTGTCCACAATCAGTACCAGGTCAGTCTATAGGAAGCTCAGGTGAAGAAAAAGTATATCTAATTATGGACATTACCAATTGTTTAGCAAAAAGAAGTTGATGTGGTCAGAGAAATGATTTACAAAACTGAAATATTGTTTCTAGATGTACAAATGTGGTCACTGAGCTGCCCGGGTGTTCATCTCACCTACTCCTTTGTTATTGTTTTGCAGGCTACAGACAAGTTGATCATGGGTCCATCAGTTTCTGAGTTCTCTCATGAAACTAAGAATACTGGCTTCTCACATGCATTATTTCAGTCTTCAATGCTTGAGTTTATGCATTATAATCGTCATAAGTATGCAGCCTTCTGTTCTGCCATCTAGTTTATTATGAATCACCCCAGTTTACATCATGCCTTTTCTTTTCTGATTGCATCTTGGACAGCAGCTATTAGTAAGCTAATGTCTGGCTAATGTATTGTCCCTTACATAAAAATATTCAGATTTAGCCCAGTTATTTCACCTGCTGTCTTCAGTTCATATTTTTACATGATTCCATTTTCTTCCTCCACAGGGATATTGTGCAATTAAAAACCTTTTAGTGGTTTGTTTGTTTTAAATTTTGGGGTGTGTCTATTTCACAATTTCCAAAGCATTTCAATGAATCTTTCTTCATGACTACCAGCTACATTAACATGCTTCAGTCACTGGTAGTCTTTTGTGGTTTGGGAGTGATTTGGCTTTTCTTTTCTAGGTGTAGTCGACCACTTTTACTACTGGGGAGCCAATGGGTGACCTGACTTACACAAAAATGTCATCTTCATTGTTACTTTATCCCTTATTCCTCCCCTTTGTTTAGCTACTGCCACATCTTGTCATAATCCTAGACTGTGAGCTCATGGGGGAAAGTTCAGTCTTTATTTTACTTGTTTGTATAGTGCCCAGTGTGGTGTTCATTATGAAAAGATAGAGACACTAGGAGGCATGCAGCAGGGAAATATAAGCCTGTGGAAACAGGAAATAAAGTCAATCTTGTGTTCACTTCCACCCACTGGCAGATTTAACAGTCAGCAAGGTCCATAAATGCTGACCAGGCCCGACCTGGTCCAGGGGCCCCATCTCTCTCTCCCATCTGCTCAAAGATGAGCCCTAGAGCAGGATTTTATTGTCAGCCCCCATTTGCCCCACATTCAAATAAACTCTCACTTCCCCCACACTCGTCCCTGCTCTCCAACCCCGCTCTGGTCCCCCGTTGTCCCCCTCTCCACCCAGCTCCACGCCATGCCACCTGCTCCCCCTGAACCAGGCCATGCACCCGTGCTGCTGCTTCTAGCGCCATCACCGCTGCTCCTGCCACATCCATGAACCACCACTTCTGTCATGAACCACCACTTCTGCCGCCACCAGAGCTAGAGCCAGAGACCTCTGGGAAGAGCGGCAGGCTGGTTCCTGCTGCCCACATTTGAATTTGCTCGGGCAGTGGGAGGGGAGGAGAAGCCTCTGACCAAAATGGAGGATCTGCCATCAGTGGTCCCACTAATCAGAATTCACGGCAGAACCACCATTTTAGAGGCTCCCTCCCCAGGCATATTTGAATGTGGGCAGTGGGGACCGCTGCATTGTTCTTCCTAGAAGTTCCAGCAGGCTGCAAACAATGGTGCACACCCAAGCAGCCCTGAGCCTGCAGGGCCCCTCTAAGTGCATGGGCCCCTCAGCAGCTGCACCTAGAGAGGCTACTCATCTGGTTTTGAACCATTCAGTCCTCTTTTTGGATGGCTTGGCCCGTCCCCCTGTCTGGTACTGAGCAAAACCAGACATGGGTTTGTCTGGTGTCAGACGGGGAATACCATTTTGTACAGCATGCCGCTCCACCCTCACCGGTGTGACCTCGCATGGACTGTGCGTGCAGTCACACCGGTGGGGGCAGGATGGCATGCTCCTCAAAACGGCACCCTCTGTGCAGCGTGAGAGGTCACATGAGTGGGGGCAAGCACATGCTGCTCCTGGAAATACTGAAATGTCTGGTATTCCACAAATGGCCACCCTAGCTGCACCTGCTATTTCTCTGCCACTGCTATCTGCCGCCCACCCCCACCCCCCCCGGCCCACATCAGCCTCTGCTTGTTCATGAGAGGAGGAAACAACACATGCAGTCACATGTGGCAGCTCTACAATTCACAAAGAGTCATAGTATCAATGCTATGCGTTGATAAATAAACATCTGAAAATATTAGGAAATATCAAGAAGCACTAAAAATATTGCTTGACACCAGTGTTCCCTCTAAGCTGCATGGCCGCCCAGCCACCGAAGAGTCATTGCTCCTGCCCTCTGCCTTGGAGCCCCTGGCCAGCTGCTCCTGCTTCCTGAAGTCAGGGTGTCCCCCTCCCCTTGCCTCCCTCCCACCCATGTACCCCATCTCCACAGAGAGGGGGAAGGCAATAGGGCTCGGAAGCAGGACACAGCTGCTGGCAGCTGCTGCGATCTGAAGGAGCCTTCTTTGTGAGTGCCTCCCTTCTTAAAGGTTTCAGAGTAGCAGCCGTGTTAGTCTGTACTCGCAAAAAGAAAAGGAGGACTTGTGGCACCTTAGAGACTAACACATTTATTTGAGCATGAGCTTTCGTGAGCTACAGCTCACTTCATCGGATGCATTCAGTGGCATCTTAAAGACATAGTGCATGGTCTGCATACATTTCCCCAGCAGCCAGCACACACACACTCTGTCTTTGTGTGTCTCTCACTCTCACACACACACACACACACACACACACACACACTGTCTCTCCCCCTCTCCTCACCCATGTACCCCATCTCTGCAGAGTGGGGGAGGGAGGAAAGGGCTCAAAAGCAGGATGGAGCTGCTGGCAGCTGCTGAGGTCTGCTCGAGCCTTCAGACTGGTGGGTGAGTGCCTCTCTGCTTAAAGAGATAAGGCGTGGTCTCTCATACACTGCCCCAGCAGCCAGCACACACACACTCTGTCTCTGTCTCACACACACACGCACATACACATAATGTCTCTGTGTCTGTTACATATACACACTGTCTCTGTCTCACACACACACTCAGTCTCTTTCACACTCACCTCCCAACACATACTTGAGTTATTATTGTTATTACTTCTTGGTACTTCCTGCAATGCACATATATTCTCTGTCATTTTATTCTTTCAAAGTGCTGTTATTTTAATTTTTTGACTGGTCTATGCATTTCATAATTTTATTTCTCTCTTATGCTTAAATTTAATTCTCTGAGTAGTGAGTTCTAAAATGCCTATACTGTCGTGGCTGGAATAATTATCCCTATGGTAACTTTTTAAGAATATAGATTACATCTAGGTTTTTTTTTCTGCTTGTGGCACACATCCGTACATTACTTCGATATCGGTGCACAGATCAAAATTATTCTGCACATGAATGGAAAAAATTAGAGGGAACATTGCTTGACACAATCAAAAATTTAGCTAATTTAGGTCTCCTCTTCCATGGTCACTGTGAAGTGTTGAAAAGCAACAATTGTGGTATTTACTTGAGCATCATTAAACTACTTGCCACACTTAGTGCAACTTTTGCCCTATATATCAATGACACCGTGAGAATCAAATATTTGAGCAAGACAATTACTCATGAATATAAGTTTTTGGAATCAGAAACTGGGAGATACATATGTAATAGAGGCAAAGAAGCTAAGTTTCTTTAATGTCGTTTCTCATGCAACCACGGATATTAGCCATGTTGCTCAAATAGCTATTTTGCTTTGCTTTGTTTTGTTAATATTGATCATCTCGAAGGAAAAGTTGATCTAAAAGAGCATTTTTGAAGCTTTGTGGCTGTAACTGAGATAGATGCTGCATCCTTGGATGACCAGTTAACTAATGTTTTATTTTCCAAGTATAGTTTAGACCCCAAATACAAGTCTGGACAGAGATATGATGGGGCCAGTGTTATGGCTGGAGCTCATGGAGTGTTGTAAGCAAAAATGAGAGAATATCTTTCAGGCAAGGAAAAAGAAGTCTATGCACCATACAGCCATTGCCCACCACATCAAATTAACCTAGTTTTGCTCCATGCTACTGAAGTCCTGACCTGTAGGCTTTTCTTTGTAACTCTGGAGGAAATATATAAATATTTCACAGACTCTAACCTTCAATGGGAAAAACTAAAGGCTATGTCTAAAAATAATCTTTATCTTCAAATACTTGCTCAAGAAAGTACAGTTTTGCAAAGAGAAGCGGAACTTGATGATACACTTCAGAACCCTGAAGAAGTTGACAGAATTGATACAACAGATGAAATTGAACAGGCTTCTGAAGAATGAAAGAGACCTTTACATGTAAAGGCACTCTGTGAGACTAGATGGGCAGCTTGAATGAAAGCCACTCAGGCAATGATTGAAAATTTCCAGAGTATAACTGAATGCCTAGAAGATGAAACTGTCGCTGAACGCATGAGTAGTGAGAACATATGGCGAGCAAAAAGCAACCTGTTTTCGTTGGATTGGATGTTTTACCTCAATTTGTTATGGTAGTATAAGTTCTTACTTAGCATGGATGTAGCCTAAGCACTTGGCTACACTTGCAAGTTAGAGCGCATTAAAGCAGCCCCAGGCACCCTAACTCCTGAGGTGTCCACACTGGCAATGCCTGGACTCTGCAGCTGGAGCGCTCCTGGTAATCCACCTCCAGGAGCAGCATAAAGCTTGCTGTGCCCCAGCTGAAATGCCTGGGCATCAGTGTGGACGAGGTGTTGCATTACAGCTCTGTGATTGGCCTCCGGAAACGTCCCACAATCCCCTGAAGTCAAGTGGCCACTCTTCTCTTTATTCTGAAATTGGTTGCAGGCATGCGGATATCCCCTTTCAAAGCTCCGTTTCTGACAGCCAGCTGCTCATCTGCTGCGGGACACAAAGCAACCATTAGCGTGGAATGCTGCTGCTGCCGAGGCAGGTGTTTGTGCATGTGTGTGTGAGAGAGAGAGAGGCAGGGGGGCAGGGGTGAGGGCTGATGTCAGGGTTTCCCCCTGCCACTGTCTGAATTTACAAGACAGCATGCTGACACACTCTCTGCCCCCAAAACACACTGTCTCTCCCCCCACATACACACAACACACTCCTTGTCACACTCCCATCACACTCCACCCCCTCCCCATTTGAAAAGCACATTACAGCCACTTGCACACTGGGATAGCCACCACAATGCACTGCTCTTTCTGGCGTTGCAAGAGCTGCTAATGTGGCCACACCAGTGCGCTTGCAGCTGACAGTGTAAACACATGGCAGCGCTTTCCCTGCTGCGGTTTCCGAGAGCTGGTTTAATTCCCGGTGCTCTACATCTGCAAGTGTAGCCATAGCCTCAGAAATCCTTCACTCAAAGAAAATTGACCCGTTACAGGTCCTTCAGACACTTGAAAGCACAGTGAATGAGCTCAGCAATCTCAGATCTGAAGAAAATTATGAGGAAATTGTAAAAGAATCTCAGAGCATGTGGGAAGCAATGGATTTTGAAAACATAAACTATCCAGGAAGTGACATGCACGTCACAGGGATGATGACTTTGCACATGATTCTGTGTTAGAAGCAGAGGATAACCATTGAAGGAAACATTTTAAGGTCTTAGATAAGATGATCAGGGAACAAAAATCTCAATGTGAGTCATTTCAAGAGGTAGCTACTCTACTGAGTTTTTGCATGCCAAACAACTTCAAAATATAATGTTAGAAGAGTCAAAGGAGGAAGTTCTTAAACTCATGGGAAAATACTCATTTTCTTTAGACTTGGTTCATGAGATTATGTCTTTCAAGATGTACTGTTTTACAAAGAACACAGAGGTGTTCAGTTTGTCATTTGGCATCCAGAGCTACTTTAATTTCACAGTGTCTAGTTCTCTTGATGATGTTTTACCAAAAATGGAAAATGTTGTATCAATTCTCTTTCACCATACCAACTGGAGTGGCTAGTGCTGAATGCACAGTGAGCAGGTTAAAGACGTGTCAAAGCCTACATGCATTCAATACTATTGCAGACTCAGCTAAGTGACCTAGCTCTCCTTGCAATTGAGAAAGACAAGACGGAAAGGTTCAAGCTGGACAGCGTCACAGAACGCTTTGCCAAGGAAAAGTGTCTTCGTGGTGGGAGGTTCCAATAAATGGAAATACTCAAGCCAACACACTTTGAGTGAGATTCCACTTTAGTTTAGGCCTGTGATTTATGCTTTATGTTTGGGGTTTCTTTTTAAGTTTTAAAAAGCTAAAGGTCACATGACCATTGGGCCCCATGCTGCATGTTTGCCAGCCATGTTCTGACCTTTGAATCTGCCCGCATGGTGTCCTGAGTCTCTGTAAATTCCACACCCAGCACAATGGGATCCTATCCTGGACTGGAACTTGTAGGTGCTACCACAGTACAAATCATAAATAATGACAGTAATAATAATTACCAGGAGAAGCAACACTACATAGTCTATTCACAGCAGCACTTCCAAGGAAGTTCTTCCTCAAAGTAGGGTCTGGTCTTTCATTGGCTTCCCAGAATATGGGCATGTCTTAGTATTCAGCTGATTCTCAGAGGTGATTCTCTGGCAGATGATACCTCCCAGAGATATAATCTCTCCCAGGCTCCTCCTGGGGTGATGTGGCCCTGGACCCTGCTCATAAATGGCAACAGCAATTTGCATGACAATAGCAGTTCCACTCTCTCTAGGTCTGAGCACCTAGTCAGAGGAGAAGCTGCTGAAGGATTTCTTCCAGAAAGCATTTGGCTCAAGGACTGACTAGTTTCATTTCTCGGTTTGATAAAGACCACATAACTGCTACCAAACTCTAAATGGGCTGATGCCTCAAATACTTGTGGCTGGAGTATTAAAAGGCTTGGTAAATTGGAGACCCACTAATTACATAGCTAGCAATGATAACGTTAAGAGTAATGCAATCACATGCTCCAAGAAATAAGATGGTTTCCTGCAGGAGTCAAGAAGGAATTCCCCCTACCACTCCCTCAATATTTAGCATCACACAATTGGTTAGGTGCATTATGGAGAGTTTTCCCCTTCTCCTGAAGCATCAGGTCGAGCTCTGCCAGAGGCGGAATCACAGGATGTGTGGATCAATGGTCGGATTGGGACGACATAGTGAATCACATGTGCCTACAATTCCAGAACTTCAAGAGAAAAATGTCACTCCTGACCAGAGCTGCTATGAGTCATTGGAACTCTTTGTTTTGGACCAATGTAATATGGTCATACAATTATAAAACATTAACTTGGATATTTCAGAAACAATCTTTCAGGAGACTGGAGTGGTATTCTGGTACTTCGCTGTGGTTCCCCTCACCACATGCTAGTGCATGCTTAATTTGCAACTGTGGATGTTAGATTCTTGTCAGCAGAATCACTTTGATTTACCAAAACATCCCTCTCAGTGTTTCCATCTTCCCTAGCACAGCCACATTGCAATGGACAGTGTTTGCAGAAGGTATAGGTGAGGAAACTGAGATAAAGGACAGGCCCAAAGTCACATAGATCGTAGGTGGAAGAATCAAGAATAGAAGACAGACCTCCTTAGTCTTAACATGGCTCACTAAATAAGATACTGAGCTATTTGCTTTTGCTAGGCCTGTCTATTGTCCGAGACTTTTTTTGACAGAATGAGTAATGTGTGAGCAGGATGAGACGAGGGGAGCGGTAGTCTGTATGCAGTCTTAACATCACCAGTTAAAGTGATCTTCTTTAGAATCCTTTACTGAGGGTGTTACTCTTTATCCCTTACAGAGCAGCAGTTATTATTAAACCATTTTCTCTCTCCCATATAAAGTTATTTAAGGATGAGCATGCTAAGATCTTGGCTTAGTCCACAATATTAATAAAGACATAGGGCATGTCTTCAATACCCGCTGGATCAGCACGCAGCGATCAATCCAGCGGGGATCGATTTATCATGTCTAGTCTAGATGAGATAAAATTAACCCCGAGCGCTCTCCCATCGACTCCTGTACTCCATCTCCACGAGAGGCGCAGGCGGAGTCGACAGGGGAGCGGCAGCAGTCAACTCACCACGGTGAAGACACCAAGGTAAATCAATCTAAGTACATCGACTTCAGCTACATTATTCATGTAGCTGAAGTTGCCTAACTTAGATCAATTTCCCCCCCCCATGCCCCTCCGTGTAGACCAGGGCATAGACTGTTGCTTTTTCAGCCTGCAGTATGAGGTTACTGGCTGGCTTTTTCTCCTTCAGCAGAGAACAATTACATATTTAGAGGATCCACCTGAATTGTAAATATGCCACAAATGCTCTTCATCATTACCATAGCATGCTCCTGAACACACATTTGTCCAGAGAGTTTTCTTTAACTGAACAAACAGAAATGTCTGGAAAGGTTTTGCCTTTGCCGCCTAGTGAAGGCGGCTTCCTGAGATGCTGCAAGAGACTGGGCGGCCATGCATTCTGGACTGCCATGTCTTCAAAAGAGGCTGATGATAAATGTTAAGGGCTCTCTGCAAGGGACAAGAGCCCTGGCTGAGCCAAGCCTGGCTTGCTATTTCAGATGACTCTAACTGCGCACAATCCCGCCAGAGATAAAAGTGGAAAAACATCTTAGAAAGAATTACTTCTTGTTCAAAGATCTCAGTCCTACTGTTCCCATTTAATGTGTTATCTTTGAGTCATGCTAATGTGGCTGTTGCCTGTTTCTGCAAACCACTGTCAGGCCGGCTTGGTGGGAGATCACAGAAAGCTAACGCTTTGAACTTAGAATCTGAGCAGAGACTGCAAAACTCTTTTTTCTGAATCAGTACTATGACCTCAGTTTTTCTTTTTTAAAAATATCCATCTCCTGTAGCTAATGCAATTGAGGTAGAATTTTTTTTTCATACGGATAGCCCTTTCGGAGCCAAAGGAGGGTTTGTGGTTGATAACAGTGAAATATTCCAAATACGTATTTTATTCATGGTTAATTCAGTACAATATGGTCCTATCTTGTGTGGCATTCCATCTGTGACTTTTAGTCCCCATGTGGAACTTGGAGTTCCAAACCTTAAATCAAGACTCCTTTTAAATGTGATAATGGAAACAAAATGTCCCCAAGAAAGTCTCATCAATGAGATATTTGCAGATACTATGTTGAGGAACTAAGTTACCGTGGCAATCACTGCAGTATAAATGCCTAAACAGATAGTGAGATGGAGAGATAGAAAATACTATCTTAAAACAAGTTGCCAAGTCCAGACAGACATACTGTTAAGTATCACCCCATAAAAAGTCTGGCAAAATTAAATAAAGCCCATTATAATAGTTTCTGTGCAGGCAATAAATATACATAGATATAAAGAACATGTTGAGGTTTAACAACTGTGTAATAAATACATCTCTACTATATGAATTTAGATCTCAGTTTATGTGCAAACTATCTTTTGATAAAAAATATAATAATTGTTCAATTAGATCTAAAGATATGTCTCATTACAAGAGTTGTATGGTGACTCATAACTCTGTATCATTATGGAATTGGCATGGAGTTAATATAAAATGTTTTATTTGATCTAAATGTAAATTAATTACCTCATACGTGGATGAAAGCGTAAACAAGTATCTTCTCCAAAATGTTCTGACAATTTCTATACATTAAAAAAGATCCATACACATTGCAGTGTACCAAGAATAAAACTAATAAAACACACAAAGCTGAAAGGAGCTAAGCTTAATGTTTATAACTGTCTTCAGGAATCTGCCCAGCTTCAACCCCAACTGCCCAAACCACAGGACAATGTTCCTCAAACCACATGACAAAATCCTGAACTGCAAAACTGAAAATCTGGTGATCCACCTGGGACTTCCACACTGGGCAGGCATAACAATTGTCACTCCAAACGAAGAGCATAGGAATGGTTGAT
Organism: Lepidochelys olivacea; assembly: GCF_965140295.1. Lineage (NCBI taxonomy): Eukaryota > Metazoa > Chordata > Testudines > Cheloniidae > Lepidochelys > Lepidochelys olivacea. Next base: position 121,691,138 of record NC_140413.1, read on the forward strand.
GCTGCCTCAGTCATACACCTTCATCTCCCCAGCATCACGTCCTCCAACAGATCTGCACTCTGAGGTACGTTTTACTCCTGGGGGAATTCTGTGCCACTGCATGTGCACAGAATTCATGTCCCCTGCAGATTTCTTTGCTTCCCTGCAGAAAAATTACTTTCTGACAGGGAAGCAAAGGGAAGCTGCAAGAGAAGTCATGTACCATTCCCTAACTGTGCAGGTACATTGTTTCAGGTACCCGGAGCAGCCGGCAGAGCATAACTCACCTCAGGGCTAGGGACACCTCAGCCAGTGGCTCTTACCCTGAGCCAGGATCAGCTGCTAGTCCCAGCTGGGCTGGAGGCAGGAGAGGATGGGACTTCCTCTTCTAGGGTGACCAGATGTCCCAATTTTATATTGACAGTCCCGATTTTTGGGTCTTTTTCTTATATAGACTCCTATTACCCCCCACCCCCGTCCCAATTTTTCACATTTGGTGTCTGGTCACCTTATCCTCTTCCCCTGCAAGGAGTGGCTGGGGCTGTGTCAGACCCACTGTCAGAAATCTTCCCCAGCTGCAGGAAGCTCAGCATCCTCCTCTGCTTCCTGCCCCCATCGCTCCTCAGCTGCGCGGGGAGGGGTCACTGTACATGGAGCTGCTCCCCCACCTACCCAACCCCTATGCATCCAGATCTCCCATACCCAGACACACCCCCAAGCCTTACCCTATAAACCCAGAACCCCCCTAGCCCTCCATACCCGAACCCCACCCCGAACCCCACCCCACTGAACCTAAACCACTGCACCCAGAGCCCCCTGCACCCAGAGCCCCTGCTTATGGACCCCCTCACCTCTGCACCCAGACCACCCCCCACTGAGCTCCCTGCACTCAAACCCCCATCCTGATTAGCCCCGCCCCCCTGCACCACCATGAGCCCCCACATTCAGACCCCCACACCACTGATCCCCAATTAGCTGCACCCAGACCACCACACTACCAAGCCCCACTCCCCCCACAACCCAGACACCACCCACCCCCACTCCGGCTGAGCCCCAACCACTTTCACCTGGAAGCCCCTGCACAGTCCCCTTGCCTCTGCACATGAACCCCCCCCCCATGAGCCTCTGTGCATACAGATCCCCCCACACCTAGACCCCCCACTGAGCTGCCTTCACCCAGATTGTCCCACACCTGGATCTCCCCACACTGAGCCCCTCCACACTTGGATCCTACCTGGTTGAGCCTGCCTGCCCCACACCTGGCGCACCTTGCACGGAGGGGCAGGGCCCAAGAGTGTTTCTGGGGCAGGCCCAGGCCTTGTGCTGTGTCAGGGTTGGATGCAGCCTCACCACTGAGTCCGTGTCCCCAAGGTGGAGAGGCTGCAGGGTGATCTCCCACCTTTGTGCAGCCAGTGGTCTGTGCTCCCCACTGCCATGCTAGAGCCTCTGCATTTATTTATTGACAAATAAAACTTGCAGAATTTTGCAGAATTTTAAAATATTGTGCTCAGACTTTTAAATGTTTTGGCACAGAATGCCCTCAGGACTAATGTTTGCTACATTACAAATTGCAATTTGTACATTATCAAAGCTTCAGCTTTAGGCCTTCTATGGACTTCAGTGGAAATCGCATGGCTAAAATCCCACTCATCACATTCAAGTTGTAGTAAATTGTGTCAACAGCATATTGAGAGATGCCTTGAAGACAGTGACTGGCCTATTTACTAAAAGGCAGATCCTATCTCCTCCAGACCCTCCACAGATACATGCATTCTCAGATGCACTGAAAACAGTTCTACTGACTGAGCAAGCAAGATTTCAAGAGCCTGTATAAAGGGGATGTACTATTGCACAGCAGAGCCTAACTTCACAGGGGCTCCAGGCACATGGGGGTAGTATGGGGAGGAGCCAGGAGAACCCCAAATGGCCATTGCCACTTGTGAAGCAGTGGTGCTAAAACCACAGAGCCTACTCCAGCCCTAACTAGCAGCTGAAGAATGGTTCAGATGTCACTCCCCAGCCTGTGGGGGGTGGGGGGCGGATCCTTCCCTCTTCCCCCTGCAAAGAGCCCAATCCATATTCAGAATTGTCACTGTGGAGATTTGCCCCCAAAATCTCCAATATCTTATCATGTTCCCAAAGACACGCCAAAGAAAATGTATGTGTAACCCCCATGAAACTTACCTTGGTTCTGGGGTGTCTCTCTGCTAGTTACTTGCGGAGAAGCACACTGTCCCTGGGAGGCAGGGGAGCCAAGGGCCAATCAGAGTCCTGGCTGCTAGGCAAGGGAGAGGAGAGATGTTATTTGGAGCAACAGGAGCCCCTGTCAGTTCAGGAGAGGTATAGAAGGCTTGCCTGCCTGGCCACCAGCGTGCCTGCTCAGAGGAGGAGCAGTGTATGAGAGAAAGGGGCTGGGGGGGAAGAGTTCAAATTATTGATAGGAAAGAGCCTGGGAAAGCACAGCTATCCTGACCAATAAGGAAGGGCCTGAGTGAGATGCCCACCTCCAAGAGCTCTGTGGGAGGAGAGAAGTCATTTTGAGAGGTTCTAGAGCTAGGCACTGAAAGGCTAGAACTTGCTGTTTGGTGAGCTCATGAGTCCCAGGCCTGCATATGCGATCCCCCTGATAACTGGCCTCCAGGTACCTGGACCCAGTATCCCTAAGCTTGTTCCTTTCCTGTCCCAGGTGGCTCCCAGTGCCTAGAATTTTGTTGGAAAAACTCCCTTCCCAACCAGGCTGAGTTAGTCCTTCAGCTGCCTAGATAAACCAGTTACCCCATGTCAAGTACTACTCTGGCTACTAGTTCTGGGTTGCTTACCCTCTGTGACTGTACCAGAGCTCTAGGGTAGGAGTTAGGATTTTTAGTATAGTTATTGTGATTTGCACCTGATCCCTGCATCCCTTCGTGGTGAGGGGAAATCTTGGGAACAGAAGCAGCCTGATTCCTGTGCAAAGAGAATGACTCCAACTGGAATTGTCAGCCCCTCTGCAGTTCCTGAGGAGTCCAGATTCAGCTCTGAACCTGGGGATCATTTGAGGAGCTGTGAGTGCATCATCTTTTTGTTAGATAGTCAGGGAAATTGTTTGAGAGACCCTCTATTCTCCAGATTGTGTCTTCAAGCCATTGAGAAAGGATTTGGGGATTTTACCATCTATTAAGGCTGCTGGAGGAACTTACTATTTCATCCCATATGTGAGTCTTCAGAGCTGCACTGAACCAAGTCAGCCAAATGTCTTATTGGTGCTACAGAAGACACCATTTTTGCAGGTAGCAAGGGCTCCCATGGAGTACACATACCAAGAGGAGACTACATTTTTCTCCTGCTATATCACGTCACATGACTGGGACGCTGGGTAAATTAATTGATATTATCAGCATGGGGAGGGCACTGGTGACCCTGAGAGTATTGGTTTACCCTGTTATGTAATATTTATTCCTGTTTAACACAGTTTCTCTGTTGCATACATTACAAGTGTTTGTGCTATTCCTTGGGAGTCTGCAACTACCTGACAAGTAACTTGGGGTTACCCTGTGGTTAGAATTTTCTTTCCAAGCTCTCCTGGTGATACAGCCAAGAAGAAGTGAGGGTAAATTTATCTCCACTGAGTAAATTTATCTGGGAAGAGAATAAGAAAGTTATACCCTCCTGAGCTGGAGGTGGTGTCAGGTGCTGCCTACCAATAGTTAGGCCTAGTGGTTGGAGCAGATCAGTAACAGAGCTGGTGCAAAGTCAGAGAAGAGCAAAGACAAGGCAGGAACAGAATCAAGAGCAGGGTGGGAGTCTAGAGAGCCTGATACCCTGCAAGGCAGCAACAGGATTCCTGGCCAGGTAGTGCTGTTGCAAAGACTGAGCTGCAGCTGTGGTGGGATTGAGGAAATACCTGAGCCTAGAGGTCATCTGACCCAGGATCTACTCAGGGATAGGCTGCTGCTGCATGCCTGAAAGCTGAGTCACTGCAGGCTCTGTGTGAAAAGTAAGTTAGTGCAGCTGAGTTGTCACATGCCTGAGCGGTCACTCACTGCTGGTCTGGTGGAGGGCCATCTATTGAAGCTCTGGGGATGGCAAGCACAAGCTAATGCACTTCTAAAGCACTGCGCTTCACCCACCCCACCCCAGCCTAAGGGGAGGAGCCACTGAGCCCAGGCATCAAAAAGATTACAGGGGACAACAAATGAAAAACAAGCATGGGAGTGAGGGTCACAGAATCATAAGCAGGCAACTAAAGGGGGACACTGAGCAGAGAACCACAGTCAGCACCCACTGCTCCTTGAAGGCATCCAGTGAGCCAGTGGACTCAGGCCAGAGGAACTCTGCCCAGAGCCGTGACTTAAGGGAGGATTGGAAATAGGCCCCAGAGTCGCAGAGCACTTGCCAGTCCAGCTTCCTCTTCCCGTTATGATGGATGGTCTACATTGGCCAGCACCAGGCGGAGGTCGACGAGGAGGTCTCACAACTTCCTGGGACCACAGATAGGGTGTGCATAGATAAGGAGGTGGGGAAAAGTGCAGCCAGGACTTAAGGATAAGGCTTTGGAGGAGCTGGAAAAGGAGCTGCAACCTGGTGCGTTGGATGTAGATGTGCACCAGGGTCTCCCTCTCACCGCAGAAAGGGCAGGTGTCAGGGACTGTTGGAGAGGCAGATGAGTCAGCAGCCCTGGTTTGGGAGTGGCTTTGCCTCACAGGGGGATCCAGATGAATCCAGTCCCATCCATGAAAACCCGAAAGGAAACTGGTGATAAAGGAGATAACCAGGTAGACAGGGCACTTTCCATGTACCCCAAATTTTCATATTGAAAATCTCTAACACACCCTGTCCTAACAATTCCTTTTCCTCGCCACTGTCTTCTCCAATGTCTCTGATGTCTCCTTATATCAGAAAGACACTCTCAAATCCAGTTCTGTGCCATTGTCTCCACTACTGATTGCTCCAGTGAGTCTCTGCCCCCCAGAAGCTGATATGTCTCTATTTCCTTCTCAGATGGTGTATAGCTTCCCCCTCCTGATGTTCTTATGATTTCCACCATCTGTCTACAGCAAAAGCTACTGCACTGACACTTTTCAGCACTACTGCAGAGGGCAGAAGTCTCTGATCCGGACCCTATTCTGACATGGAGGGAGTTAAAAGTTTGACTGTTCCTCATATTGGGTATTGTGCCAAAAGTGCTAAGTTACATCTGTTTTCATGAAGCAGGTGAAACCATAGGTTTCTCACGGTTTCACCATGGAACCATAAATGGGCCCAGGTTCTCTCAGAACTGGGCCTTGGTTTACTCTACAGGTTCATAGGCCTCCTTTTAACACAGTTGAGCAGCTGTTAAGTTTCAAGTTTCACAAACTAGATGAGTTTTGAGGTTTCTTAAGAAAGAGTCACCAGTGTTCTAATGGGGATGCTGGACTCAGGTCCTGTGAACGCCCTCCTCAGATAACTCCACTGGCTCACATTCATTTCAGGGGACAGATTAAAATTGATTTGTTTTTTAAACCATCCATGGATTTACTACATCTGATTTCACTATTCCTGTATCTAATCCTCTTGTTCTTATCTAGGACCAGCCTCCTCTCTTTTTTCACAGAGTCTCATCACCATTGGTATGAAAGGATTTTCTCCAGTAGCCCCTGCCAGATGAAAGTCTTTCTGTACTTCTCTGCCTTAGAGTACATCCCCAACCATTTTCACATCTCATCTGAAAACATTTTTCTTCTTACTTGCTTGTACATCTCTCTCTCTCTCTCTCTCTCTCTCTCTCTTTCTCTCTGTTGTCTTTTTAACCATATAATAGTATAATTTAACTCCACCATGTTTTGTAATAAAGTTTGTATCAAATATTCTAGTCAAGGTAAGCTGTATTGTATCGATTGTGGCAACTGATGTGAATTTACTGAATTACCACATCTCTTGCCTTACATCAATCTGGATGTCAGATAGGTCTAAATATTTGACAGTAAGTACCTTACTACATTGAAAAATAGATCTACAGTTCCAAAGATATTATCAAGGAAATGGGTAAGAACTGCTCCTATTCTAATTCGGTGCAAACTTTTCTAAGAAGCTGATTCATTACTACAGAGCAGAATCTCTCTTTGAAAATCACTTTGGGTTTAAAGCAGTGAGTTGGGCAACAGAGATTAATAAAACTATCAATTATCACATTCCCACATGAATGGAAATCAGAGGTGAAAGTTATATTTGTAAGTATATCATTTGTAGTGGTCATACAGTGATTTATTTTAGTACTCTCCACCGTTTCGGATAGTGACAATATGCACATGATGTGATGAATTATTTGCTTCAAAAGTAATTTTAAAATCTCACTTCTGTGCTTTGCTTCAGACTAAGTAGCTTTTTCTTTAACAACAGAATATGGCTGCAAACATGCTGAAAATCTCCCACATTAATGAGATCCCACATCTTAACCTGTTTCTCTCTTCTTTCTAGGCTTAGGGTTTGTCCTGACCAAATAACCATAGGTTATTTATTCCTATGTGTCTTTCTAAATGTTACCGTCGTAAGGATCATCCATATTCTACCTAGAGCTTAGCAACATTTTTTCGGATAAATTTTTTTCCACCAAAAATTGCAGTTTCAGGTTGACTGAAACATTTTGTGAATTCATGGTGAATTTATCAAATTGTTTTCACTGAACAAAAGATCTTTTAAAGAATCGAAACACCTTTTTTATTCAAAATAACTTTTTGTTCCTAATTTAACTTCAACTTTAGTTTATTAAAAGGTTAAAAAAATACTTGAAAATGAAATACATGTTTCATTTGAGTTGAGGCCAAACAATTTTTTGCAATGTTTTGATTCGACCAGTGAACCAAATAAATCGGTTATCTGTACAGCTTTAATCCTAACACACGACACTGAATCATTTTGGAATCAGTTTGGGACTAATTAAACACATTCAATTTTTGGACATCCAGCCCTTAGGAAGAATCATCATCAGAACTTCAGACTTACCCATGTAAGATTCCAGATGAATTTCTCTTTGGCGTACTCAGCTGATGATGCTTCCTTTGGAAATGGAACGCTGATCACTACTCTCTGGCACACTCAGCTTATTTAGTAATTTGCTGTTGACTTAAGGGGGTGGGTTGGAGTGGATGTATAGTTCTGGCAGCTGAGAACTTCAAGTGTCCCAAGTCCATTTAAACAGAAAATGCCCTGACTTGTTTTCTTTGGATTCTCTCGCAGAAGGAAGCTTCCCTGGAACCGAAGGAAACTCTTATTCCAAGCTGGAACACATCTACAGCCAACAAGAGACCATTAAAGCTATCCAAAAAGGGCACAACGTTGCTTTGCTTCAAATTACATAAATTGTGTAATGGGGAATAAGGGAACTGACAGTTGTATTACTAGCAGCTTGCAATGTTATCATCATCATCATGTGCAAACAGTGAACTGATACTGTTGGTAATTCCAGATGCTCAGTGTTGTGGATGGAATCTCTTTAATGATAAGATGTCCTCTTTGTGCCTGTGAGTAAACCCCTTTGTAAATAGATTGAATGCCTTCAGTCTATCACTATAAGGCATGTTTTCTAATCTTTTCATCATTCTTGTGGCTTTTCTCTGAACCCTCTCCTATTTATCAATATCCTTCTCAGATTGTGGACACCAAAACTGGACCCAGTATTCCAGAAGCAGTTGCACCAGTGCCGAATTAAGAGGTGAAGTAACCCCACAGTTCCGAGCCAAGATTCCCCTTAAGGAGGCTCATGTTGTTAGTATGGAAGTTCCAGAGTTCAAACCTTGTACATGCCCAAAGGGGCATTGTTGTGACTGCACTAAGAGTGACATGTAAGTATAATCAATACATGGCATTATATGGTGCTTTACAGATGTTAACTAATCCTCACAACACTCCTATTAAGTATAGGGCTATTATCCACATATGGAGAAAAAGGGGCAGATAGGTGAAGTAAGCTGTCAAGACCATACACTGACTGACTGGTGGACCAAAGATTAGAACTCAGGACCTACTGATACCTCATGCCATGTACATCCATCCAGACCAATAAATAAGGCAAATAAATAAGTTGACATTTCCCATACATATCTGTATTGACTATTTTACAATGTGGCCAGAGCTTTGTATGTATGCTCCTGGGGATACTACACCCATAATAACCGCATATGTTAATAAAAGTAGAGGTTAGCCGCCTGAGAAGTGTCAAAATATATTGTGACAGGCCAAAAGTTACTCCCAACTAAATTATACTTCACCATTACAGATGATCCAGTTACAGATATGTGCAATCCCTGTGCTCAGCATCAGAAGAGAGGAGAAAGTTTTAGGAATATGACCTGCTTTGTGTTTACCAAAGAAACTTCAGCTTGAAAATAAAGATTAGTTATTCCCTATTTACTGTACAAATTTCAGTTTTGTGCCAGGATTTTCTTATCTATCTCCTGAAGAAATCCACCAATACCCTCAAGATTGCTGACAAAAAGTGTTAACATTTGTGCTGCATTTGGACTGTATTGCCAAAATAAAGACACAGAACCACGTGCTCTGACTATCTTAGAGAAATAAAATCTGGTCCTCTGCCATCTAAGGGGGGAAATATGAATAAACATCTGTCAAAACATTATAATTCAAAAGACATACTCGTGTGCAAAGAGGAGAAGGATTCACAATGAAAACTTGTGATTTGTTTAAACAAAGAATTTACATTTGATGCGCTTTCATCTAATGCAACTTGAAGGACCAGAACTACAACAGAATAAATTTAACTGGGCACTAAATAGATTCTTGACTACAAAGTGGTCCTCTGAATGCAATAAAGCAATTCATTTAAAGAAAATACACTCCCAGTGCACCAAAAGCTTAAACACTCTGTGCACTTGCTAGAACATGATGCCACCTTTATGCATCTGCCCTCTGCTGGATGGAATGTCAGACTTGCTCAGGTGAGTGTCACCATGCCTGCTTCTAGATATTTCCTCTAGTGGTAAAATTACTCCACAAGATGTCGTACTGACATCCTTAAATCCAGTGTGGTCATGTCTCCCTCTAGTGGTTGAGCCTAACAGGATATAAACATTAATACTGAGCAAGTGACACTTACTGAGAACCAGCCAGTAATATGTATCCAGATGTTGATGGTGCATACAAGAACTTAGCTAGCTAGAGACTTTTTAAAGGCATAGCTCTCTTCATTTAATGCACTGTTTATCAAAACCAGTTGTTCTTTCATTGATGGCTGAGCTCAATGAAAGGAACTATTAGTTTAAATCATATATACCAATTTTATGCAACAAGGTTTTGTCTGCATTTTCAGAGTGGACAATATATTATTCTCATAAAAGAAAGTCAAATGGGCTCTTAATTTGCTTCAGTCACCACATTTACACTGCAAAAATTTAACAAGCAGGATGTAGCCTGTTTATATTACCTAGAACTAGAACCTCTTCTCCATTCTGTGCACAAATTCTTCATTCACGGCTATCAAGACATAAAGTTCTCTCCTGGCAGCCTGTGACTGCTTTGCATGTGGAATCCTAAAGACAAAATGCCACAGGTAAAAACAGGAGATCATCGTGTACCAATCACCAGTGCGGTTGCAACCTGGGCCCCAGTTCAGCAAAGAAAGCATGTGCCTAACTTTAAGAATGGGAATAGTCCCACTGAAGCCAGTGAATAAACATCTTTCAGCATCTGTCAATACATTTTTATTGACTTCTCACACAGAATCACAGACATGTAAGGCTGGAAGGGACCTTGAGAGGTCATCTAATCCATTCCCCCACTCTGAGGAAGGACGAAGTACACCTAGACCATCCCTAGCAGGTGCTTGTCTAAACTATTCTTAAAAACCCCCAATGACTGTCATTCCACAACCTCTCTTGGTAACCTATTGCAGTACTTAACTATCCTTGCAGTTAAAAAGCTTTTCCTAATATCTAACCTAAATCTCCTTTGCTGAAGATTAAGCTGATTGCTTCTTGTCCTACCTTCAGTGGACATGGAAAACAATTGATCATTGTCCTCTTTATAACAGACATTAACATATTTGAAGACTTCTCAGTCCCCACCTCTGCCTTTTTTTCTCAAGATTAAGTGTGCCCAGTTTTTTAAATCTTTCCTCATAGATCAGGTTTTCTAAAACACTTAGCCTTTTTGTTGCTCTCCTTTTGGATTGTCTCCAATTTATCCACATCTTTCTTAAAGCATGGCACCTGGACTTGGACACAATACTCCAGCTGAGGCCTCACCAGGGCTGAGCAGAGTGAGACAATTACCTCCAGTATCTTACATATGACTCTCCTGTAAATACACCCCAGAATGATATTTGCCTTTTTCAGAACTGCATCACATTGTTGACTCATATTCAACTTGCGATCCGACCCCCAGATCCTTTTCAACAGTACTGCCACCTAGCCAGGTAGTCCCCTGTGGTAGAGCCTTCAGCAGCCAGGCAGCCTCGTGGCTAGACTGCTGGTCATAGGGGGACCTGGACCCTCCCCATGCCCCTGTGTAGTTCAACCCCTAAACAGGGATTGATGGGTCTGCCTCTCTGCTGGGGGTTCAAGACCAGTTTCCCTGGCTACTTTCTATTAAAGTCTCTTTAATCTGGGGACATGGACCCACTAGTTCAATTACCCCACAATTGGGGCTTAGCTGCAGGCTTCTCTTGGCGGGGAGGACTTACTTGCCTCCAGTGGCTGCATTGGCTGGCAGGTCACTGATCCTTCCCTTCAGGCAGGCAAACAGAGAGCTCCTGCCTCCTCGCCAGCCAGCCCTCAACTAAGCCAGGCTCCCTTCTTTTCTCCACCCTCCAGGCCTGGCATTGACTTCAGGTATAGAGGAGCAGGGCTAGCTGAGCCCATAGGTTTTCTTTAGCCCCTGCTGTGCTATGTGGTAGTTTCTCTGCTCCTTCACATCCCCATTTTATAGTTGTGCGTTTGATTTTTCCTTCCTAAGAGTAGTATTTTGCACTTGTCTTTAACGAATTTCATCTTGTTGATTTCACACCAATTCTACCATATGTCACGGTCATTTTGAATTCTAATCTTCTCCTCCAAAGTGCTTGCAACCTCCCCCAGCTTTGTGTCATCTGCAGATTTTATAAGCAAACTCTCCACTCCATTATCCAAGTCATTAATGAAAATATTAACTAGTACCTGCCCCAGGATTGGCCTCTGTAGGATCCCACTCGATAAATTCTCCCAATTTGAGAGCGAACATGAACATTCTCCATTGCTGATCATTTGTAAACCAAGATTAAATGTTTTTCTAAAAAATAGACTCCAGGAATTATTTTGTGGAAGTTTTATGGCATGTGTTATACAAGAGGTCAGACTAGATGGTCATAGATCATAGAATCACAGAACTGGAAGGGACCTTGAGAGGTCATCTAGTCCAGTTCCCTGCACTCATGGCAGGACTAAATATTATCTAGACCATCCCTGACAGGTGTTTGTCCAACCTGCTCTTAAAAATCCCCAATGATGGAGATTCCACAATCTCCCGAGGCAATTTATTCCAGTGCATAACCACTCTGACAGTTAGGACGTTTTTTCTAATGTCCAACCTAAACCTTCCTTGCTGCAGTTTAAGCCCATTGCTTCTTGTCCTATCCTCAGACGTTAAGAAAAACAATTCTTCTCCCACTTCCTCATAACAACTTTTTATGTACGTGAAAATGTTTGCTTTTTTTTTGCAACAGTGTTACACTGTTGACTCATATTTAGCTTGTGGTCCACTATGACCCTCCAGATCCCTTTCTGCAGTGCTCCTTCCTAGGCAGTCACAGTGGTCCCTTCTGGCCTCAGAATCTAAGACTCTATGCTGATCATTAGGCACATGTGTCAACACCTTGCTGAATCAAGGCCCCAGTTCTATGCTAGTGAAGTCAAAGAAACAAGATTATCACCAGGTGATAATGTTCCCCGGGTTGTCTGTTTATTAGTAATCAGGCTTTCTGGAAGGCCAGTCTCCATACTGCCCATATGAATCATGAGGAGTGTGACAGCAGCTGAGCAATGGGCTGACAAAAGCGTGTACAAAGAAATCAGTCAGCTCTGTATAATATAGAGGAGAAGCATAAAAGTTTTATGCTATCTGGAAATTTAGATGACATAGTATCTGTTAGACCATTCAACAGTAGAAAGCATGAGGGGAAAAATTGTTTAGAGAGACAAAGTGGGTGAGATAATGTACTTTACTGGACCAACTTCTGTTGGTGAGAGAAACAAGCTTTCAAGCTCTCATCTCTCTCACTCACAGAAGTGGTCCAATCAAAGATATTATCTCCTCCTCACCCACTGTCTCTCTAATATCCTGGGGCCAACACGGCTACAACAACACTGCATACATAAAAAATTGTTTATAATTCAAAGATGGAGTTCATTGAATTCACTCCCTGTCACCTCAGGTTAAGTATCATCTGTCCGTTTCTAGCTGCACTGAGGGTATGTCTTCACAGCAACTGGACACCCACGGCAGGCACATGCCAGCTGACTCGGGCTCACGGGGCTCGGGCTGTGGGGCTGTTTCATTGCTGTGTGGACTTGCAGGCTCGAGCTGGAGCCTGGGCTCTAGGACCCTGCGCAGTGGGAGGGTCCCAGAGCTCAGGCTGAAGCCCGAGTCCAGAAGTCTACGCAGCAATGGAAACAGCTCCACAGCCCGAGCCTCGTGAGCCCAAGTCAGCTGGCACGGGCCAGCTGCAGGTGTCTAGTTGCTTGGTGGGCATACCCCAAAGAAATCACTCATTACTTGCTTACTGCATCAAGTCCAAGTTTTATTTCATTGCCTTCCAAGCCATACACAGCTTCAGCCCTCCTTTACCTAGCCTAACTTGTCTTCTGCAGCACCTCCTGTCCCTTGCCATCCACTCATTTGTCAGATAAACATCCCTGTGCTTCCCTCCACACAGCTTCCTCTGCATTGAGACTGGGAATTTCAGAAGAGCCTACATAGTGGAATAAGGAGCCTAAATCCTATTGAATTTCAGCATGATTTAGATGTCCAGTTCCCTTAGGCTCCAATAAAAAGCCCTGCCATAGGGCTTGACCAAACGTCCATTAAAGTCAGTCTAAAAACTCCCACTGACTTCAGTCCCACAATACCCTTCCTGAGTCCGTATGAAAAGCTGCTAAACTGTGCATAGGTGCTGACTTTCTAATGTGCCGGGCAGTGCTCTGCCCTGGGCCCCGCCCCCACTCCACCCTGTCCCATGAGGCCCCACCCCTGCCCCGCCTCCCTCCCCCCACAGCACCTCCTGCTGCACCCCATCCTGCTCCTCCTCCCTCCCCCCCAGCACCTCCTGCATGCCACGGAACAGCTGATCACAGCAGGTGGGAGGCACTGGGGGGGAGGGGGAGGTGCTGATTGGTAGGGCCGCTGGTGGGCAGGAGGTGCTGGGGAGGGGGTTGGGAGAGGCACTACCCTGGAGCACCCACGGAGTCGGCACCTATGAAGCTGTGTATTGAAGGTTCCGGGTGTACTATGGCCCCCAGCGCCTACAGGAAACGTACTGTTACTGACAAGTCATTGAGAATAGTTTATATGTCCGCTTCACAATCTTAAAAAGGTCGTGTTAATCTTACATTATCAAGAAGTGGCCAAACATCACTTTGATCACTCTGCTAATATTACATTATGAATGCTATTGTTAATCTTGTATACTGTGCTTTTCAGCCATAGAGCTCATAACGCTTTCCAAAGCCTTTTGTGTGTGTCTGTCTTTTGGGTGTGTCTACACTGCAATTAGACACCTGCAGCTGGCCCGTGAAAGCTGACTCAGGCTCGTGGAGCTCGGGGCAAGGGGCTGTTTAATTTCAGTGTAAACGTTCAGGCTTGGGCTCCAGCCTGAGCTCTGGGACCTTCCCATCTCACAGGGTTTTTAATTGCAGTATAGACATACCCTTTGACTCCTCAGGGCAAGGACAGTGTCTTCTTTTCTGTTTGGAAAGCACCTAGCACATTGTGAGTATGAACAGAAACAAAAACATGGATAATTAATAATGATGATGATAATAATCACTCATCAAGATTCCCTTCAAGTAACCCTTCCTCAACAGTCTATTCTGACACCTGCAAAAGTGTGATGCAATCCTTAATTATAGCTAATGTTCTACTGCTCTTTGGCAACCTTCCACAGCTTTCTGGGTGTGCAACAGATTTCCTCATCCCGCCCACAAGGCCATCTGACATGACCCCAAAAGTTTGTTCCACGGGGAATCTCTGGTGGAGACACCAAACAAAGAAAACACTTTGGACTCCAAACTGTGTGATTGTGTACAGTACTCTGCTCCGCCAGCCTGTGTGTGTGCACAGCCATATTAGCAGCTGCAACAAAAGTTTAAGGATGATCAGCTCTAGGAGAATTTTCACTTTGTCTCTGAGACCCCCCACCCTATGTGCTCTCTGACCCTGTATGTTTTCACCACACACCAGAAAGGAAGGGGTTAAAAGAAGCCTAGAGAGACTGTGCAGGGAGCAATCAATCAGAGAGAGACTGCACAGAGCAGCCAGTTAGGGCCCTGCAGGCTTACATAAAAGGAACTGCAGGGCCTGAGACATTCAGTTGCTGCAGGGTGCCCAAGGAGAGAGGACTGTGTTCCTAGTGGGCTGCAGGAAGGTAGCACCTTGGACACAGCAGTTGCTGGCAGGGATAGGAGAAGCAAGAGGGAGCTCCTGCCTTGCTGCTGGGACTTGCTATCTAAAAGCCCTGAGAAGAGGGTGAAGAAGATGCTGGGGCTGCAGGGAAGTGGCCCAGGGCACTTAAGCAGCTCTGGTGGAGAAGTTAAGGAGAGGCAGCAGGAGGCTGCTATCTACAAGGTTCCTGGGTCAAGACCCAGAGTAGTGGGCAAGTGTGGTTTCTATCCCCCCATCCCTGCCACTGTGACAGTGGCTGGACTATAGAACTGGAAGATAGTTCACGCAACCCCCACCCCAGAAGGGGGAAATTCAGATAGTGGCTCTGGCGGAGGACTGAGTCGTGAAAAGGACGCTGCAGGTCTGCAAGCGGAGACCACAATGGGAGAGGCACCACTGGGAGAGGGCACACCAGCTGGCAGAGCTAATCCCTGTGATGGCCAGCAGGAGGTACTGCTCTGATGAGTAGACCCCATCACACCCTGATTAAGGAAAGCACTTAAGTACATGCTTAAGTCATCCCTTTTCAGGACAGCTTATCTTAATTTAAGTAAGTGCTGTCCTGAATAGGAATGATTACTAAAACAGGGTCTCTAGGAGCACACTCTGTTATATAGGGACATATAAGGAGATATAAATACTGCTATACAGGAGTCAGCCAGAGTTACCAAATCACAGATTCCAAGTTCCACAGCATTTAGGCTCTGAATTAGTGCAGCAGGTGAACCAAGAACAAGAATTTTTGCTGAGTGTAGGCCAAGCTTGCTATTTGAATGCAATCTGACTAGTACAGTAACTGACCGATTGTGAAAATCTGAAATTGGAATCATTGAAGTGAGTGGAAAAAATGAAAGTAAATTATTGCCTATAATAAATTCACTGAAATATTTGTGAATCTTGCGTGCAGGTTCAATAGAAATCTCCCAGATGCTATTCCTCATCACTCTTCTGAATTCAGTTTAATCGAACATCCACTGTCTCCCACCACTAACATGCTGGAAGCTTTTAATGCCTTCTAAACACCTTATCCCATTGCCATTTGCATATTATTTGGCTTCTTTTGTTCTTTATTGCAGGCATTGATCCTTGCTTTCTGCTCTGAGTTTGTCAAAGAACTAGCAGCCCTCCAGGGAGGGCAATTAAATGCTTGGGTAAACCAATCAAACAGAAGATTTTGTTGGCAGAATCTGGTAATTGATCCCAATGCATCCACAGGAGGGTCACAGCAATTTCTATAATGGAGGCAAATGTTGCTCTTCAAGCTACTGATCACTTTGGGGTGGAGTGTTGCCAACTCTTGTGATTTTACCATGAGTCTCACAATATTTGGTGTTTTTCTGGAGGCATCTGGAGTATGTGAGATTCTCAGGCCTGGTCTACACTACATGATTAGGTTGATGTAAGCTGCCTTGCATCGAGCTAGCTGTGGAATTGTCTTCACTTAAATTTGGCTCCTGCCGACATAAGTGCTTCTCTATGCCAATTTATTAACACCACTCCCAAAGCAGCCTAGAGTCACAGTGGACGTAGTTAGGTTGATGCAGTCAGTATAGACACTGAGTTGCTTACATCGACTGTTACTGGCTTTCAGAGACTGACCCACAATGCCCCATGCTGACAGTACAATCGATACAAACCCTGCTGGTGAGGATGTGCACCGCCAACACAAGGAGACAAGTGTGTGCACACAAGTGATTTAATAACTGCTGTGGCTCTATGCCAACATAAATTAGGTCCACATACTTTTGTAGTGTAGACATGGCCTCAGCTTTCATTTGTAAAATATAAGTAAGTTTAACCCTCATGGTTGCAGACAAAAGTGTGAAAAGATGACTCCTGTGTGCCCTAAAGGCTCAGAAACCAGAAGGCCAATCAAAAGAATGGAAATTTCTTATTTTTAAAAAATCTCATGATTTGAGGGATGGGCTGACTCAAGATTTTTGAATTCATGGTGTTGACAGTGCTGGGAAATATTCAGAAGACCCGGAAGTAGTGAACCAAAAAGAACATGGAGTAAAAAGGAAGCCAGCATAGGAGGCTAAACCTATTCCTGGTGGAGCTGCCATTGAAGGCAATAGAGTTGTACAATGGGTGAATTTGGTCTGCTTAAGTCTGGGGGAAATAAGTCCTCAAGGTTTCTCAACATGACTAGGATTTGGTGGTGCCCCACCCCAGTGGCCAAAGCTAATGTGCTGTAGGAAGAAAAAGAAGGAATATATACTTGTTTGTGTGGATAAATAGGTAACCTTGAAGGACAAGAAGGGAGCCATCAGGCAGGAAAACCTGATGAATGATGTTTAACAGAAATCACTGAGGAAAACAATATTGAAACTTATCACACAAACTTAATAGGAAACCACTGAGGAAAATAGTTTTCTAAGGGCAAGTCTTGACTACAAAATTAAGTTGCCCTACGTTATGTCAACGTACAGCCACTGAAGTAACTAAATCACTTTTGCATGACCACACTATACTCCTTGTGCTGGCGGTGCACATCCTCACCAGGAGCACGTGCACCAATTTAACTGTCAGCGTGGGACATTGTGGGATGGCTTCTGAAAGGCAGCAATAGTCAATGTAAGCAAGGCAGTGTCTAAACTGATACTGAGCTGACCTAACTGCATGGACCTAAGCACTACACCTCTCGCAGAGGTGCTGTTATTAAGTTGGTGTAGTGGGGAAGTTACATGTGTGGGAGCTACCTTTTAGTGTAGATGCTTACATAATCTGCCTTACACCAACCTAACTCTGTAGTGTAGACCAGGCCTCAGAAGTGAAAAAAGGATCAGGCATCTAAAGGAATAACATCTGCAGTCATATTAGCTAGGTCCAAAAATTACGGTGGCTATAAATTCACATGCTTAGAGGTCTAAACTAATTACCCCAGGGGTACTGGGAAGAAAAGCCACAGTACAGTAATGGTACTGTACAGCATTGTGCAGTGGGAAAGGTACATTCTAAATGATCTGAGCAAATTGGTGAAATGGTCTGAAGTAAATAGGATGAAATTCAATAAAGACAAATACAAAGTACTCCACTTAGGAAGGAACAAGCAGTTGCACACATACAAAATGGGAAATGACTACCTAGGAAGGAGCACTGCAGAAAGGGATCTGAGGGCCATAGTGGATCACAAGCTAAATATGAGTCAACAGTGTAACATGGTTGCTAAAAAAAAAAAAGCAAACTTCATTCTGGAATATATTAGCAGGAGTGTTGTAAGCAAGACATGAGAAGTAATTCTTCAGCTCTACTCCGCGCTGATCAGGCCTCAAGTGGAATATTGTGTCTAGTTCTGGGTGCCACATTTCAGGAAAGATCTGGACAAATTGGAGAAAGTCCAGAGAAGAGCAACAAAAATGATTAAAGGTCTAGAAAACATGACCTATGAGGGAAGATAGAAAAAAATTGGGTTTGTTTAGTCTGGAGAAGAGAAGACTGAGAGGGGACATAACAGTTTTCAAGTACATAAAAGATTGTTACAAAGAGGAGGGAGAAAAAACTGTTCTCCTTAACCTCTGAGGATACGACAAGAAGCAATGGGCTTAAATTGCAGCAAGGGAGGTTTAGGTTGGCCATTAGGAAAATGCACAATTTTCACATTCCTAACTGTCAGCGTGGTTAAGCACTGGAAGAAATTGCCTAGGGAGGTTGTGGAATCTCCACTATTGGGAATTTTTAAGAGCAGGTTGGACAAACACTTGTCAGGGATGTTCTAGAGATAATAATTAGTCTTACAATGAGTGCAGGAGACTGGACTAGATGGTCCCTTCCAGTCCTACAGTTCTATGATTCTATGACTATAGGGATTTTACACTTTCCTCTGAAGCATATGTTATAGGTCAGTGTCAGAGACAGGAGACCAGACTAGACAAATAGCCAGCCTGGGCAGTGTTTGTTTGCCACTAATACAATGAGTCATAGACCAAAGAGTTTGCTAGAGTTGAATTAACTCCACCATTGTTAATTATCTGAACGCATTATATTCTGCTTATTGTAACTCAGAGGATATGTTTTTCCCATATGCCAGTGAGTAGCCCAGAAAGGAAACAATACATTAATAATCCTTCGGTAAAGTAGGAGTCCTCAAACCCTCAGCAAATCAACCATATTGAGCCAGTTAAATAGAAAGCTCAGTTCAAACTTCTATTCATGCTGCTCCAGAGCTACCAGGGCACAGCACCCTGCATCTGTCCTCATGACCTTCCAGGAGAATACAGTGGGGGATTACCCATAGCTAGTTCATTGCCATCTAAGTTAAGAATGCCTAAATGTTCTGGGATAGTCTCTGTTACTCAGCACTGATGCTTTATATCTGGATGGCTTTCATGAAAAAAATCACAGGCCAAACTCCGTAGTCCTTATTCAGGGCAAACCTTCCCTGACATAGCTAGCTAGAGCTAACTAGCCCACTCTGCTCTTTGCAGGGAGATCGGGAAGAAAAGCAGTGCCTGGAAGAGGTGGGCAGGCAGTGCCCTGCCACCCCAGATTGCTGGCCTCATGAGTTTCTATGGAACCTGAGCTCTCATTCCAAATATAATTGAAATTCTAGTCTGTGTGGTTATGAAGAAAAGCCCCAAAAGATGACTCGTGAGTAAGTGACATGCTGTCCTCCTGACGCTGCAGAGAGTGAAACAATAGTTCTGAGAGATGTGAACTGCCCTATTTTTTGGAAGGAAGGATAACTCTAAAGCCCAATGAAGACAATTTAAAGGGACACGTGACTTGAACTTTTTTAGTATTGTCTAGCTTTTTTTAACTTTTTCATTTTCCGAGACACCCTTTAAATAATATGTCCAACATTTTAAAAGAGTCCTTTAGAATTTGCTAATGGCTGTTCTGCTCCCTGTTCATGTGTACAAGAGTTTTGGGGCACCACTAAACAGTTCCAAATCCACCCTGTCTGTCCCTTTTGGCAGGCACAGATGCCTGCAGTTGGCAGCCTTCAGGGCATGGGGAACGGATTGTGCTATCAATAGAACAATGAAATTGATGACCCACAAACTGACAAGATGCTGGCCTTGCCCTGCACCCCAGCAACCACAAATTCTTCCAGCAGCCCAGTGCAATAGGGGTCAGAGTATGGAGGGAAGGCAGGTGCCTTTCAAAGAGCTGCCTGTCACTTCACCTGGAGCTGCATGTTTGCAAGGTGTGAGTTGGATCCAGGCTCATACTGTTTTTCTCATCCTCATAGACCCACCCCTCCATCCCACAGCCTCCCAGAGTAACATGCTCACGTCACCAAGGTTGAGGAAACACCGTCTTGAGGTATGTCTACACTGCAGAATCTACTTGGAGCTGGGTTCCCCAGCATGTGTATCATGTAGTCACACCCACACTGGTGTTGCCGTTACATAGGTGGGCTGCTAGGATTTCTGGGGGAGTGTCCCAGGGTTCTTAGTGCCTCTCTAACTTGAGCAGCTCTAGAAATTGATTCATGGTATCAGATGGGAGAACATGTCTTTTCTTCACGGGCCACTGTGCAGAGCTGTTCTTAGTCCTCTAACACATACAGCTGAGGCACTTGTGGCTCTGCACTTTCCTCCCTTGCGTCCATTTCAGCCAGCGCCAAGCCATGGATCCAGCACAAGTGGATAAGCTGTTGGTGGCGGGCATTTCAGCAGTGGCATCTGACCCTCAACAGGCAGTGGCAGTCTCGGAGGGGAGCTCATGCATGGCAGAGCGGAGACACCAGTTGCATGCTGCACTCAGTACAGAATCCTCATACATAGACCATTGCTTCTGGTGCAGGACAGAGTGATGGGATCACATTGTCATGCAGACATGAGATGACAAGCAATGGCTCCAGAATTTCTGCATGAGGAAGCGACGTGAGAAGCTTGCCCCAACCTTCTAGTGCCAGGACATGTGCAGGAGGGAGGCCATACCAATCCAGAAGAAAGTTAGTGCCACCTGGAAGTGAGTGCTACCTCAGACAGGTCTGTGGCTAAATAGTTCAAAGTTAGCGAGTCAACTATCAGCACTGCAGTTGTGATGCTTTGTGAGGTGATTAATACTGTGGTTTACTTCTGGGTGATGGGCATTGATAATGTGCCTGAACTAATAGCTGGCTTTGAGAGAATGGGCTTCCTGAACTGTGCGGTGGCCATTGATGGCAAACATGTGCTCCTTGTGGCAGGCAAACTATGGGTATGTGAATCAACTG
Organism: Lepidochelys olivacea; assembly: GCF_965140295.1. Lineage (NCBI taxonomy): Eukaryota > Metazoa > Chordata > Testudines > Cheloniidae > Lepidochelys > Lepidochelys olivacea. Next base: position 121,711,890 of record NC_140413.1, read on the forward strand.
CAAAGGATATTACTCCATTGTTCCACAAGCTTTGGTCGACCACAGAAGCAGGGTCATGATGCCAAGGTGCTGAGGAGATCTGGCATTTACCTGGAGTGGTTGGACAGGAGAGGACCTTATTCACTTCAAATGACATGAAAACAACAAGGAGTCCGGTGGCACCTTAAAGACTGACAGATTTATTTGAGCATAAGCTTTCGTGGGTAAAAACCCCACTTCTTCAGATGCATGGAGTGAAAATTACAGATGCAGACATAAATATACTGGCACATGAAGAGAAGGGAGTTACCTCACAAGTGGAGAACCAGTGTTGACAGGGCCAATTCGATCAGGGTGGATGTAGTCCACTCCCAATAATAGATGAGGAGGTGTCAATTCCAGGAGAGGCAAATCCGCTTTTGTAATGAATCAGCCACTCCCAGTCCCTATTCAAGCCCAAATTAATGGTGTTAAATTTGCAAATGAATTTTAGTTCTGCTGTTTCTCTTTGAAGTCTGTTTCTGAAGTTTTTTTGTTCAAGTATAGCTACTTTCAAATCTGTTATAGAATGTCCAGGAAGACTGCAGTGTTCTCCCACTGGCTTTTGTATGTTACCATTCCTGATGTCCAATTTGTGTCCATTTATTCCTTTACATAGAGACTGTCCGGTTTGACCAATGTACATGGCAGAGGGGCATTGCTGGCACATGATGGCATATATAACATTAGTAGACATGCAGATGAATGAGCCTCTGATGGTGTGGCTGATGTGGTTGGGTCCTCTGATGGTGTCGCTAGAGTAGATATGGGGACAGAGTAAGCAACGAGGTTTGCTACAGGGATTGGTTCCTGAATTAGTGTTTCTGTGGTATGGCGTGTAGTTGCTGGTGAGTATTTGCTTCAGGTTGGGGGGCTGTCTGTTAGCGAGGGCTGGCCTGCCTCCCAAGGTCTGGGAGAGTGAGGGATTGTTTTCCAGGATAGGTTGTAGATCGTTGATAATGTGCTGGAGAGGGGTGTACGTGATGGCCAGTGGTGTTCTGTTATTTTCCTTGTTGAGCCTGTCCTGTAGTAGGTGATTTCTGGGTACCCATCTCACTCTGTCCATCTGTTTCCTCATTTCCCCAGGTGGGTATTGTAGTTTTAAGAATGCTTGATAAAGATCTTGTAGGTGTTTGTCTCTGTCTGAGGGATTGGAGCAAATTCGGTTGTATTTTAGGGCCTGGCTGTAGACAATGGATCATGTGATGTATCCTGGATGGAAGCTGGAGGCATGTAGGTAAGTACAGCAGTCAATAGGTTTCCAGTATAGCATGATGTTTATGTGACCATCACTTATTTGCATAGTAGTGTCCAGGAAGTGGATCTCTTGTGTGGACTTGTCCAGGCTGAGGTTGATGGTGGGGTGGAAATTGTTGAAATCCAGGTGGAATGCTTCAAAGGCCTCCTTCCCGTGGGTCCAGATGATGAAGATGTCATCAATGTAGCGCAAGTAGAGGAGGGGCACTAGGGGATGAAAGCTGAGGAAGCATTGTTCTAAGTCAGCCATAAAAATATTGGGCATACTGTGGGGCCATGCGGGTACCCATAGCAGTGCCACTGACTTGAAGGTATAAGTTGTCCCCAAATCTGAAATGGTTATGGGTGAGGACAAAGTCACAAAGCTCAGCTACAAGGTGTGCCGTGGCCTCATCAGAGATATTGTTCTCGACAGCTTGTAGTCCATCCTCATGTGGAATATTGGTATAAAGAGCTTCTACATCCATGGTGGTCAGGATGGTGTTTTCAAGAAGATCACCAATGCATTGTAGTTTCCTCAGAAAGTTGGTGGTGTCTCGAAGATAGCTAGGAGTGCTGGTAGAGTAGGGTCTGAGGAGAGAGTCCCAATAGCCAGATAATCCTGCTGTAAGAGTGCCGATGCCTGAGATGATGGGGTGTCCAGGGTTTCCAGGTTTATGGATCTTGGGTAGAAGATAGAATACCCCTGGTCGGGGCTCTGGGGGTGTGTCCATGTAGATTTGTTCCCTTGCTGTAGCAGGGAGTTTCTTGAGCAGATGGTGTAATTTCTTTTGGTACCAAGTGTTTGGTTGGATAGATTAACAATATTGTTAGGTGAGTTGAGGGTACCACTGTGGCATGTAGGAGTTTAGATAGTTTACTGTCCTTATTCCTCTTATTCAAATGACATGGTTATCAATGAGGTCTCTGCACCCGCTGTTATTTCAGGGGACCCAGCCTACCCTCCATTGTCACAAAACTATATCCTGACCCCAGACCACCTGGTAGAAGACGGTTTATTTACACCCTGAGCAATTGCAGAATGGTGGCAGAGTGCACATTTGGCCATCTGAAGGTAAGATGGTGCTACCTACAAAGCCATTTAGATGCCAGCATGGCCAACTGCAACTGTATTATTGTGGCCTGCTGTGCTCTGCACAAAAACTGTGGTGATTAGGGCAAGAATTTTTGCCAAGAATGGGTCTCAAGAAACTTCTGGTTTTCAGGCCTTGTCATAAATATAAAGGGAAGGGTAAACCCCTTTGAAATCCCTCCTGGCCAGGGGAAAGCTCCTCTCACCTGTAAAGGGTTAAGAAGCTAAAGGTAACCTCGCTGGCACCTGACCAAAATGACCAATGAGGAGACAAGATACTTTCAAAAGCTGGGAGGAGGGAGAGAAACAAAGGGTCTCTGTCTATATGCTGGTCTTTGTCGGGGATAGACCAGGAATGGAGTCTTAGAACTTTTAGTAAGTAATCTAGCTAGGTATGTGTTAGATTATGATTTCTTTAAATGGCTGAGAAAAGAATTGTGCTGAATAGAATAACTATTTCTGTCTGTGTATCTTTTTTGTAACTTAAGGTTTTGCCTAGAGGGGTTCTCTATGTTTTTGAATCTAATTACCCTGTAAGATATCTACCATCCTGATTTTACAGGGGGGATTTCTTCATTTCTATTTACTTCTATTTTTATTAAAAGTCTTCTTGTAAGAAACTGAATGCTTTTTCATTGTTCTCAGATCCAAGGGTTTGGGTCTGTGGTCACCTATGCAAATTGGTGAGGCTTTTTATCCAACATTTCCCAGGAAAGGGGGGGTGCAAGTGTTGGGAGGATTGTTCATTGTTCTTAAGATCCAAGGGTCTGGGTCTGTAGTCACCTAGGCGAATTGGTGAGGCTTTTCACCAAACCTTGTCCAGGAAGTGGGGTGCAAGGTTTTGGGAAGTATTTTGGGGGGAAGGACGCGTCCAAACAGCTCTTCCCCAGTAACCAGTATTAGTTTGGTGGCGGTAGCGGCCAGTCCAAGGACAACGGGTGGAATATTTTGTACCTTGGGGAAGTTTTGACCTAAGCTGGTAAAGATAAGCTTAGGAGGTTTTTCATGCAGGTCCCCACATCTGTACCCTAGAGTTCAGAGTGGGGGAGGAACCTTGACAGGCCTAGTACAGGCAGCCAGAAAGTGCACCTGTCACCACTGGGGCTGGGTGCAGGTGAGTGATGGAAATAGGGTAGTGGAACTGGAAGTCCAAAGCGTACATGTTCTCCCTGTCCCCAGTTGTATAGGGGTAGAGTGAACAGGGAACATCTGCCCATTCCATTTTGTGGAGCGGTTTATAGCTGATCCGCCCCCTGAATTGTCCAGTGCCTGCATTGGCTGCAGGATGTAGTAGGATAGTCTGTGGGCAGTCATGATGGTGCAGGAGCTGGGGACTGCAGCCTGTTGGCCGTGAGGATGAGCAGCCACTCAGACTGGTCCTTCTGCTGTGCATAGTCTTGTTCTCCTCCTTCTCTGCGTTCTCTCTCTCCATGTCATAACCCAGAAATACCTCCCACTTATGCTGCATGATATACAAAGATGGCAGCTACCACTTACTTGGTGTGACGGAATGCACTCCTGTATTCACACCCTACACCAGCGGTCCCCAAACTGTGGGGTGCACCTCCCTAGGGGGATACAGAGGAACATTCAAGGGGGGGCAGTGGGGCCCAGGCAAGCCCCTATAGGGAGCAGGGAGGGAGTGCCACCCAGGCCCACTCTGGTCAATAATATCACAGTGAAATGTATGTAGCAACATTATGTGTAAAGTTATGAAATCCGCCCCTGTATAATGTAACATGTTCATGTAGCCTCAATTAGGTAAAACTAGTCAAGCAGGTCTTAAACAAAGGCTGTGTGTTTGCCTCAATTTGCATATAAGCTGTAAACAGAGTCCACAGACAGCAAGAGAAAGAAGAAAGAAGACAAAGAAAATCTGCATCTGAGCAAACAGACAGTAAAGAGGGAACCGCATGAATCACCACCACCAAGTTTGACATCTTCTTGCTCTCAACTGAAAAGAACTTTATCTAGGGTCACTCTCAGGAAAATGCATTTCAAAGGGTGACTGAACTATAAAAGTGAGAGCCAAAACCACCAAATTATCTCTCCCTAACTAGTAGTGGTGTTGTGGTCATCCCTCCCCTTCTGGGTTGGAGAGAGGCCACACAGCTTCATAACATCACCAGAATTACTGCCTAGTATCAGAGGGAATTAGCAAAGCAGGCATTAGCATCCCCATCTGTCTAACAGGGCTGACCCCCCAAATAGTCAACAGGCTCCGGCCCTTAGGCAGGAACAGGGCCTCCCAGGAGTCTGTAGGTTCTGGCCTTTAAGCAAGGGCAGAGCAGCCAACAGTCTAAAGGTTCTGGACCCTTAGGCAAGGGCCAGAGCAAACACTGCAGTCTACAGTCTGTGGGCCCATTAGCCAGGGGCAGAATAAATACAGCAGTCTGTAGGCCTCTGAGCCCTTTAGTCAGGGGGAGAGCAAACATAGAGGTTTGGGGTCTGGCATCCTAGCGCTGGTGGACGGCAGACAAATACAGGCCCACCTGACTCCACCTCATCCCAGTCCAGAGCTAAACAGTGGAGGAGCAGCAGTCCCCGGGAGCGCCAGAGCAGCTGCCTCCGGGGGACCATGCAAGCAGTGGCCAATGCAGCTGGTCATGGGAACCGCCCAAGCACCAGTCCTGGAGGTGGCCCCAGGGAGCATATGAACAGCGGTTCCAGGGGCTGTCCCACTAGCCGCTACTTGGGCAGCCCCGGGCAGCTGGCTCCAGGGACCGGAGCACCTGAGCAGCAGTCCTGGGCGTGCCCTGTGGACTGCCTGAGCAACAGTGGTCCCAGGGCACCTGGAACAGCAGCCCCAGGGACGCCTGGAGGCCATCCAGAGAGTGATCCCAGGAGCACCGGCTGGGGGCAGTCAACACCCAGCACTGGAACAGGGCCCCCCCCGGAGCAGCAGGGCACCAGAAGTAGAGATTTAGTCACAGGTATTTTTGGTAAAAGTCATGGACAGGTCAGAGGCGGTGAATTTTTATTTATTGCTCGTGACCTGTCCATGACTTTTATCAGAAATACCCGTGACTAAATCTTAGCCCTAGTTATCGTGCCAGTGGCTATTTTGGGTACTTCTGCCCAAATCATGCTCCCTGCTGAGTCAGACAAGAGGCTAACCACAACCCTCCTCAGGCCAGCTAGCCGCACACTGGGGTGGCATCTTCTCTGGCTGTTTGGCCAATGCAAGCTGAGTAGTGCAGAAATGGAGCTGGCCCTGTGGAATGAAGAGTTCAATGCCAGCCAGGTGTGTCTGAGCCAGCAGGGGGCTTCTGCTGCATAGGAGGCAAGTAGGAAGTGAACAGGCTAAAGGGCTGGAAAAATACAGACCTGGGAAACTGTGGGGTGGCATTAGAGGGCTATCAAAGCACAAGTTCCCTTACCGGGCTTCCACTACATCCTCACTGCAAAGCGGGTGGGTCAGAGCACACCTTAAAGAACAACCTGTGCACTAGCCTGTCTCCCAGACAGACAAGCAAGCCTGGATTCAAAGCACATATAAACATCAACATACGTGTTCTGTCTGAGGACCGTTAGGAGAGTTGGGCTAAAAACGAGCCTGCAGTATTTATATGGACTTGGCAAGATTTGAACAGGGCTCTGCAGCACAGGTGCTGCAGAACTCCCGTCACGTGGTGGCAAACCAGGCCATACAGTTTGTAACCACAGCACAGTATGCTAGCGAGGTTTCATTACAAAAACACAAAAGAAAGCAATGGGCAGCCTGGTTAAAATATGAGCACTTTTCATGGTAGGAACTCAAAGCAATAAGCCTAAATGGTAACAGAAATTAGATAGATTGGATTAGAGCTATTTATATATTGCTGCCAAATAAAAATGTTTTATATCCCCAGCAGACTTCCTGAGCTGGGGGAGGTTTGTGTCTCTGTTAAGATGGAAATGTTGTATTAATACAGGAAAAGGCATGGCCTGCAATTTGTTTTTCTTGTAAGTTAGGTTGATTCAATAAAAAGCTATTTGAAACAAAAAACATACAGTAGTGTGGGCAGGGTGTAAGTGACTTTGAATAAAGCGATCATTTTGAAACAACGCATACGTGATATTTTAAAAACTCTGGCACATGTTTTGACTTTTTAAGACAAAATTCAAAATGAAAAACAGCAGCCCGACTAGGGAGAAATAAGAGGGTTTTTTTGTCGGGGAACAGGGAGAAGTGGTAGGTTAAGAGATATGCTGCTAACTGGGGAGATGCATGTCAGATGGATGAAATTATTGAAGGGATTATGTTTATGTTGTACATTTATATATTTAGAAGTTTTGGTTTTAGTGGTTTAAGTTCTGAATGTATGTCTACATTGCTAACATTTTTCAGAACCCCAAAACTTGGCCAAAAATCAAAGATAATCGATCTCGATATGACATGCAATTTCCTCCAAGACACTGGCAGAATAGGTGCCAGCTCGTGCCAAGATCCTCAGGCCACAACTGAATACTGACAAATGCGTACCTGAAAACCAGTCTGGCTCACCTATGTGTTAGTATTGTTAAAATAGGTATTAGAATTATAAGAATGTGTTTAGAGTTATTGAATGTTTGTAAATTGCTGCATGCATTAATCTCACTTATAAAATCTGTATCCCATATTGTAAAGTAATATATGAGCGTTTGTATTATGAGCTTCTGTGACTATGTAAATCACCAGATAGGAGAAAGACATTAACTAGTGTAAAGAGCTAATCTGCAACAGAAGTTGTTCCTTTCCTGTTGGGCAGGATGTTCCATCAACACCAGATGCACTATTGTGGGACATTAAAGAGGAGAAAAGACTCAGTTGTCCTACTCTCCCCCCCGTGCCCCCGCCACATGAAAATGAGTCATGCGAGTGAATTGCTCTCATCAGCTGAGTTTGCAGCTCAGAGCACGTGGCAGGAGGGGATAAAAACCCCAAACAAAAAGTAACTGATTATCTCTATTCTGCTTGGGCTCGGTGGGGCAATCCTTGCTAAGCATAAGCAAGAGCTCCCGGGTACTTAGCCTGCGTTAGCTCTAAAGGACATATAGAGATTTCTTATTATAGGTTTCAGAGTATCAGCCGTGTTAGTCTGTATTCGCAAAAAGAAAAGGAGTACTTGTGGCACCTTAGAGACTAACAAATTTATTTGAGCATAAGCTTTCGTGAGCTACAGCTCACTTCATCGGATGCTGAAGTGAGCTGTAGCTCACAAAGGCTTATGCTCAAATAAATTTGTTAGTCTCTAAGGTGCCACAAGTACTCCTTTTCTTTTTTCTTATTATAGAAACTTCTCTTACCTTTTGAAGTTTAAGATCTTAACTCATTTGCATGTATATATGTTCACTTGCTTTAACCTTCTAAACCATTATTTCCTTTTTCTATTTAATAAATTTTCAGACAGTGCATTATAAGATTGGCTACAAGCGTTGTCGAGATCTAAGGTGAAGTTGACCTGGAGTAACTGCCTTTGGGCCTGGGAGTAAGCTGAATATTGCTAAAAGAAAGGAGGACTTGTGGCATCTTAGAGACTAACAAATTTATTTGAGCATAAGCTTTCGTGAGCTACAGCGCACTTCATCGGATGCATTCAGTGGAAAATAGAGTGGGGAGATTTATATACATAGAGAACATGAAACAATGGGTGTTACCATACACACTAACAAGAGTGATCAGGTAAGGTGAGCTATTATCAGCAGGAGAGTGGGGGGCGGAGGGACGGGGGGGGACCCTTTGTAGTGATAATCAAGGTGGGCCATTTCCAGCAGTTGACAAGAACGTCTGAGGAACAGTGGGGGGTGGGAGAGGGTATAAACATGGGGAAATAGATTTACTTTCTGTAATGACCCATCCACTCCCAGTCGTTATTCAAGCCTAAGTTAATTGTATCCAGTTTGCAAATTAATTCCAATTCAGCAGTCTCTCGTTGGAGTCTGTTTTTGAAGTTTTTTTGTTGAAGAATTGCCACTTTTAGGTCTGTAATCAAGTGACCAAAGAGATTGTAGTGTTCTCCAACTGGTTTTTGAATGTTATAATTCTTGACATCTGATTTGTGTCCATTTATTCTTTTATGTAGAGACTGTCCAGTTTGACCAATGTACATGGCAGAGGGGCATTGCTGGCACATGATGGCATATATCACATTGGTAGATGTGCAGGTGAACGAGCCTCTGATAGTGTGGCTGATGTGATTAGGCCCTATGATGGTGTCCCCTGAATAGATATGTGGACACAGTTGGCAATGGGCTTTGTTGCAAGGATAGGTTCCTGGCTTAGTGGTTCTGTGGTTGCTGGTGAGTATTTGCTTCAGGTTGGGGGGCTGTCTGTTAGCGAGGGCTGGCCTGTCTCCCAAGATCTGTGAAAGTGATGGGTTGCCCTTCAGGATAGGTTATAGATCCGTGATGATGCGTTGGAGAGGTTTTAGTTGGGGTCTGAAGGTGATGGCTAGTGGCGTTCTGTTATTTTCTTTGTTGGGCCTGTCCTGTAGTAGGTGACTTCTGGGTACTCTTCTGGCTCTGTCAATCTGTTTCTTCACTTCCGCAGGTGGGTATTGTAGTTGTAAGAATGCTTGATAGAGATCTTGTAGGTGTTTGTCTCTGTCTGAGGGGTTGGAGCAAATGCGGTTGTATTGTAGAGCTTGGCTGTAGACGATGGATCGTGTGGTGTGGTCTGGGTGAAAGCTGGAGGCATGTAGGTAGGAATAGCGGTCAGTAGGTTTCCGGTATAGGGTGGTGTTTATGTGACCATCGCTTATTAGCACCTTAGTGTCCAGGAAGTGGATCTCTTGTGTGGACTGGTCCAGGCTGAGGTTGATGGTGGGATGGAAATTGTTGAAATCATGGTGGAATTCCTCAAGGGCTTCTTTTCCATGGGTCCAGATGATGAAGATGTCATCAATGTAACGCAAGTAGAGTAGGGGCATTAGGGGATGAGAGCTGAGGAAGCGTTGTTCTAAGTCAGCCATAAAGATGTTGGCATACTGTGGGGCCATGCGGGTACCCATAGCAGTGCCGCTGATTTGAAGGTATAAGTTGTCCCCAAATGTGAAATAGTTATGGTGAGGACAAAGTCACACTCCCAGCTATCTTTGAGACACCATTGACTTCCTGAGGAAACTACAATCCATCGGTGATCTTCCTGAAAACACCATCCTGGCCACTATGAATGTAGAAGCCCTCTACACCAACATTCCACACAAAGATGGACTACAAGCCGTCAGGAACAGTATCCCCAATAATGTCAAGGCAAACCTGGTGGCTGAACTTTGTGACTTTGTAACAAAACTACCTGAAGGACGACCCATCACTCTCACAGATCTTGCGAGACAAGACAGTCCTTGCTTACAGACAGCCCCCCAACCTGAAGCAAATACTCACCAGCAACCACACACCACACAACAGAACCACTAACCCAGGAACCTATCCTTGCAACAAAGCCCACTGCAAACTGTGTCCACATATCTATTCAGGGGATACCATCATAGGGCCTAATCACATCAGCCACACTATCAGAGGCTCGTTCACCTACACATCTACCAATGTGATATATGCCATCATGTGCCAGCAATGCCCCTCTGCCATGTACATTGGTCAAACTGGACAGTCTCTACCTAAAAGAATAAATGGACACAAATCAGACGTCAAGAATTATAACATTCAAAAACCAGTCGGAGAACACTTCAATCTCTTTGGTCACTCGATTACAGACCTAAAAGTGGCAATTCTTCAACAAAAAAACTTCAAAAACAGACTCCAACGAGAGACTGCTGAATTGGAATTAATTTGCAAACTGGATACAATTAACTTAGGCTTGAATAAAGACTGGGAGTGGATGGGTCATTACACAAAGTAAAACTATTTCCCCATGTTTATCCCCCCCCGCAATTGTTCCTCAGACGTTCTTGTCAACTGTTGGAAATGGCCCACCTTGATTATCACTAAAAAAGGTTCCCCCCGCACCCACTCTCCTGCTGGTAATAGCTCACCTTAAGTGATCACTCTCGTTACAGTGTGTATGGTAAAACCCATTGTTTCATGTTCTCTATGTATATAAATCTCCCCACTGTATTTTCCACTGAATGCATCTGATGAAGTGAGCTGTAGCTCATGAAAGCTTATGCTCAGATAAATTTGTTAGTCTCTAAGGTGCCACAAGTACTCCTTTTCTTTTTGCAAATACAGACTAACATGGCTGCTACTCTGAAACCTGAATATTGCTGTGATTCTTGGTGTAAGGAACCATCTATCGCAAAATTTGGCTCACCTGGGTGGTGAGACAGATCGGAGTACTCAAAGGGATTGTCTCTGACTCCATAGTTAGGGTGCCTGAGGAGTTTAAACTTGATAACGGGTTGGTGAAATCTAAGTATAGAATTCACAACCAATTTGGGGTTTGTACCCTGGTTAATAGTCTGCCCTGAAGTTGGTAATCACAGCTCTTGGGTTACTGCAGGCAGCTTGACACTCTGCCCTTGGGACCATTGTTCTCAAGTTTATAATACCCCCCAAACAACTGTTTGAGAATTCAAGCTAACACATTCCAGGGAACTAAATGTAACCTTGTGGATGTCTATCCATTAGCTCAAGCTCAGCCTGGCTGACACAGAGCTGTTAATCTTCCCCCAAAAGCCATCCCTGCTCCCCCCTTTCTCGATCACTCGATCATTCTACCCATCATTCTGGCCCCTAACCTGACATGAGCATCTGTCTAGGTCCTGACAGCCAGTCTATGTCTAAATCTTGCTGATTCTTTCTACAGAGCATCTCTAAGATACAGACTTTCCTATCCAGCCACACAGCCAGAACTCTCATCCAGGCTTTCAGCAGCTTGCTCCTACATTACTGCACCATCTTTCTCTCTAGCCCTGTCAGTTGCAATCTTGCCTTGCTCAGATCCATTCAGAATGCTGCAGCAAAGATCATTTTCCTAGCCCATCACACTGATGATGTCATTCCTCTCTTTCATCCCTTAACTGGCTCCCTCTCCTCTACCACATCAAACATAAGCAACTTGCCTTCACTTTCAATGTCCTTCATGGCATCTCCCCCTCCCAACCCTACCTAACATCTCTCATGTCTCTTCAATGATGCCAAGCTCCATCACCCACATTTTAAATTTTCAATCAAACACCTTTCTGCTTTTCCTCAATACTGCCAGTCCGGCTTGGGAGGAGCTCCCTATAAACCTCCACAAAACTCACTCATTAGCCCCAAAGTTCCTCCTTACAACTTCCCTTTGCTGTGAGCTCTTTTGGGGGCAGGGACTGTCTTTTTGTCCTGTGTTTGTACAGCACCTTGAACAGTGGGGTCCTGGTCCATGATTGGGGCTCTTAGGGGCTAGGGTAGGAATAAATAAACTGAATTGGGTATCTGGCTTATCTGGAGTTATAATGGTCTGGTTCAGAGGGAACTTAACTATGCCCTGTGGGAAATTGGAGAGAAGAGGGGGAAACGATACCATACTAAAGGTACATTGGGGTGGGGGGAATCCCACAAAACAAAACCTTTCATTGCACACATGATGAGGACAGGACGAGAGAAAGAACAAATCAGATGTGACAGATGTGAGTCATGTTTCTTAACACACAACTGGAAAGCACTCAGATACTGTGGTAATGAGGGCAGTATGAAAACCTACAGAGAATTGAATACAAGGTGTCCTTCACAGCCAGCAAGTACCAGGTGCAGAGAATGCAAACAATCTGAGGAGTATCAGGCAGGTACATTATAAAGGTGGAGAAGAAAACTTACAAGAGTTGGACCAGCAGGGATGCTGGGAAGAGCTCACTGGCAAATATATACTATATCATCTTATCTCGCACTTGGTCACATCGAACTGAGAGAGAGAAACTAGAAAATCAAATGTGAAAATGAAGAAACTGGAATCAGTAATTGGGAACTAATGAGCTGAACTACTGGAAATTAGAATGAGACAGACTGTATGAACTGTCTGGTTACTGTATCTAGGTTAGGTCAGCAGCTTTAATCCTTTCTTGGCTAAAGTTGGACTTCCCACTGAAACAGCCATTGCCAGCACTAAACACCGAGCAAGTGCTGGCACTTGGGAGCGAGTAACAAATTGGCTCACAAAAAACTTCCCAGCAAATGGATGGGGAATTGGAGTGGCTTTCAGTAACAGTGTTAGGGAAGGTGAAGTTGTCAGGGAGAACTAGGATGGATTCTTTGAACAACCCCTCCTTCCAAAGCGAAGAGCACACATTTTCACAGTAAGCACAAGGACTGATGGTATTATGACAACCAGCACGGAACCATTGTTCCTGGTATTAACCAGGAAACCCAGAGCTTGGGGAAATGTCCATAAAGAGCTATGTGCTATTAGACGAAGGAACTAGCTCATCACAAAAGAATGACATCCATTGGCAGTTTTTCGGAAAGTAAGAGGGAAGTCAAGTTTCAAACTGGCAGAGAGCATTCAAGCAGAAACGGGGCTAGGAAGTGAATGATTAACACCAAAGGGTACAATGTCTGGCATATTAAATTAAATGACAGAAGTGTTACAGAGGCAGTAAGCCATGTGTAGGGACAAATTCAGACTCCAGAGCAGTCTTATGGCCCAGCTAAATACCCCTATACCAATACAGATAATGTTTGTTTTCAGCTTGAATAACCATGGTGCACAGCGCACAAACCTGGAGGGGGCCACTGTCAAGTTAAGGGGGGAAATCATGCAGAAACATGTTGATTGCAACCAATAGCACTAATCATGAAAAGGGAAGAATTTGTTTTTAACAGAGCTGTCATTCATGTGCCTGAGGTTGCCTAAGTAGGGATAGCATGGCATTTATGGAGATGTGGTACATTGCTGATGGTGGGTCTTCTTGCTGAGGGAAAACTCAGCAAACTATCCAGGCTAAGAAGAAAAGGAATACTTGTGGCGCCTTAGAGACTAACAAATTTATTTGAGCATAAGCTTTCGTGAGCTACAGCTCACTTCATCGGATGCACACAGTGGAAAATACAGTGGGGAGATTTATATACACAGAGAACATGAAACAATGGGTGTTACCATACACACTGTAACCAGAGTGATCACTTAAGAGTGATCACTTAATACCAGCAGGAGAGAGTGGGGGGGGAAGAAAACCTTTTGTAGTGAAAATCAAGGTGGGCCATTTCCAGCAGTTGACAAGAGCGTCTGAGGAATGGGGGGGAGGGGGGAGGAATGAACATGGGGAAATAGTTTTACTTTGTGTAATGACCCATCCACTCCCAGTCTTTATTCAAGCCTAAGTTAATTGTATCCAGTTTGCAAATTAATTCCAATTCAGCAGTATCGTTGGAGTCTGTTTTTGAAGTTTTTTTGTTGAAGAATTGTCACTTTTAGGAGAGTGGGGTGGGGGGAGAGAAAACCTTTTGTAGTGGTAAACACCCATTTTTTCATGCTTTGTGTGTATAAAAAGATCTTCTGTACTTTCCACAGTATGCATCCGAAAAAGTGAGCTGTAGCTCACTAAAGCTTATGCTCAAATACATTGGTTAGTCTCTAAGGTGCCACAAGTACTCCTTTTCTTTTTGTGAATACAGACTAACACTGCTGTTACTCTGAAACCTGTCACTTTTAGGTCTGTAATCAAGTGACCAAAGAGATTGAAGTGTTCTCCGACTGGTTTTTGAATGTTATAATTCTTGATATCTGATTTGTGTCCATTTATTCTTTTACGTAGAGACTGTCCAGTTTGACCAATGTACATGGCAGAGGGGCGTTGCTGGCACATGATGGCATATATCACATTGGTGGATGTGCAGGTGAACGAGCCTCTGATAGTGTGGCTGATATGATTAGGCCCTATGATGGTGTCCCCTGGATAAATATGTGGACACAGTTTGCAGTGGGCTTTGTTGCAAGGGTAGGTTCCTGGGTTAGTGTTTTTGTTGTGTGGTATGTGGTTGCTGGTGAGTATTTGCTTCAGGTTGGGGGGCTGTCTGTAAGCAAGGACTGGCCTGTCTCCCAAGATCTGTGAGAATGATGGGTTGTCCTTCAGGATAGGTTGTAGATCCTTGATGATGCGTTGGAGAGGTTTTAGTTGGGGGCTGAAAGTGATGGCTAGTGGCGTTCCTCAGACGCTCTTGTCAACTGCTGGACATGGCCCACCTTGATTATCACTATAAAAGGTTTTCTTCCCCCTTTCCCACCCACCCCGCTCTCCTGCTGGTATTAGCTCATCTTAAGTGATCACTCTCCTTACAGTGTGTACGGTAACACCCATTGTTTCATGTTCTCTGTGTATATAAATCTCCCCACTGTATTTTCCACTGAATGCATCCAATGAAGTGAGCTGTAGCTCACGAAAGCTTATGCTCAAATAAATTTGTGAGTCTCTAAGATGCCACAAGTACTCCTTTTCTTTTTGCAAATACAGATGAACACGGCTGCTACTCTGAAACCTATCCTGGCTAAGGACATTTGTGTGTTATTGGAAACCCACTAGTGCCATAGTCGATAGGGCTTATTGTCTGAAGTGTCTACAGCACTTGTCCTTCAACTTGTGGTACACCTGGCCTGAGTATCCAGCAGGGCTGGGACATTCCCAGCAACAACACCAATGCATGTGTGCGGTGGGAGAGAAGAGGCATTTGGATAGATGGCTGGAGGAAAGTTCAGTAGTGCCAACCGAAAATTTGTGAAAATCATGACTCAGGCTCACCAAAAATCATGAGATTGTCCTTAAAATCATGAGATTATGTAAAAATAATAGATGTGGTGTTCTTTTTATTTGCCTTCTGCTTTTTGAGCCATTAGGGTGCACTGGGGTCTCATTTTGAAGCTTTCTCCACAGCCACATGGGCTAGAAACTTACCTTTTCTTTCAGAATGAAGGGTGTCACATATCCACTTGACTCCACGAGCTGGGCTTTAAGGAAAACATTATCATGACACTCATGACAAAAATCACAAGAGTTGGCAACACTGAAAGTTGGTGTCTAGTCTCTCCTCTGGAATATATGATTCAGAAGGAAAAAACCCACTCACACAGCACTGCAAGGTAACTGGAAAATGAATTAAGCTTTTCATTCCTGCAGGCAACTTATTCAGATTTGCTAAGGAAAAAGGGCCAAGGATATTCAAAGTCCCTTCCGTAGTTCCAAGACGTAGTAAAGCACAGGACTGTGACTAAATAATGAAAAAAGGTACCAGTCTTTAGTAACAAGTAACCAAACAGATTCAGATGGAGTGGAGGTCTCGTATCCTCAAAGGGATGGGATAGAAAGAGACGGAATATGCCACCTTCTTCTTTTTAAATGGGGGTGGGTGAAGAAGAGAAGCTACTGATAGACAGGAAGTAAAGAATGCTTTGAAGGGTATATTTGTAATGCTTTTCACATTAATCGACTGGCTGAGGGACAGCACAGAACATCTGTTTCTAGCTATAGACTGCTCATGGAAAATACCCAGGCGACTGCTAAAACTTCCCCCTCCCCCTTCTTCTCCTCCCCAAACTGCACATGCACTGGATTGCAGACACCACTGCTTGGGGTATTTCAACTGTAATCATTGGCAACAGATTAGTAAGTGGAGTCCAATTATGGTCTCAGATTTATTATTTATGGTTATAATGTGGTGACTTATACTGCAAACAATAGACCCGGTCAGTCACAAGGCTTGTCGTCCTGTGTGTTTTTTGTTTGTTTCACAGTAGAGAGTGAGGAGGACACAGGGGGCAAATCAGACATTGAGTAGAGACTTATATTGTCTTGTACATTTAATTGTGTGTAATTTATAAGACCTAGGCAAAGAACAGCTGCAACACACAAAAGCACCCTCAAAAATATAAACAGGGATGAACTTGGGGAAAGAATGTAAAGAGTTTACCCTCCAAAACTTGAACTATTTTCTTGCTGAATAACAACCTACTGCAGAGCACAACTGCACTCATTTCAAGCATGTGAGTGACTGAGAAGAGAGTTGAAGGACTAGATCCTGGCAATGGATCTGCCTGGACACATCCCTGCCCCCACTCAGGCTCCCAGGTCAGTGATCTCTTTGCAGAATCTAGCCCTAAGATTCTCTATACT
Source organism: Lepidochelys olivacea (assembly GCF_965140295.1). Taxonomy (NCBI): domain Eukaryota; kingdom Metazoa; phylum Chordata; order Testudines; family Cheloniidae; genus Lepidochelys; species Lepidochelys olivacea. The sequence continues at coordinate 121,728,237 of NC_140413.1, forward strand.
ACGTTTAGGAATAAACACGTACATTTCCCGCTTCTGCTGTCCCTTTCTCCCTTAATTTCTAGCGTGTGGGGTGCATCCTGGAGCAAAGCAGGCCTGATCTAAGCTGGGGCAACTCCACTAAGTCAGTGGAGTTGCCCCAGCTTAGATCAGGCCTGCTTTGCTCCAGGATCCACCTGCTTCCATAAGAGATGGATTTTGGACCCCAATTTTGATTATATGTTTTTAGTATAGAAGGAAAACAAAAAAGAACTACAACTACACTGAAATCAGAGGGGAAATGACAATGATAGGTACATTACAGAGCTGGACTTGCTATAGCATGGAGAGTTCTCTGCGTTTAAACCACAACATATTTGCAAGTTTTTTCATGTCAGAACAGCTCCATAATTAATATCCTTTCACCATCTCCACCATTACACCTTCAAAGGTTTCTTAGATACATTTTTATAGCAAATCCAGTCAACATAGATAGTTGTTGGGATCATCTTATCAAATTGTGTCTCTTTTTCTCTCTCTCTTTTTGTTGTTGTTGCTGTTTTGCTGGTTTTAGCAACATGCTAAGTACTCATCCACTAGATAAATACTGTGATAGCACCTGTGATGGTTCTCAGGGTACCAAGACTGTGAGTCACCTTGTTGCCCTCTGCCTCCAGCACGAGGGAGTCTTGCTTGTGGTAGCTGGGTGTTAGCTCCCCAACACCTCCAGCCTGTTAGCCACTCAAACACTCTCCTCTGGACTATGCCTGCCCTGTCTTTACCTTGCAGATTAACAATAGGTGCTCCCAAGTCCCTGAGTCCCCTTGCAGCATTCCCCTGTGATATCCAGCCTCTGACACTGACTATTCGCAAAAGCCCCAGAACCTCTGCCCTCAAAGGACAAGTGTACCCAAGCTTACCAGTTTTAGTTACCTTTCCTAGCTAATAAAGTAGGTTTCCCACCCCAACCCCTGCCAAAAGTTCAGTCAGTTGTAGAGCTGGCTGGCTTCATAGAAACCAGGATCCAATCTTTCATGAGAACTCCCTCACTCCTCAAGATGTCTCCTCAGCTACAGAATTCCCTTCCCCCTTCTCTTTTACACTGAAACAGTCTGTTGTCTTCATTGGCAGAGTGATTCTGTCTGTTGTAATGTTCCTTTTTTACCTCCAAGTGGTTTCAGTTGTTTGCAGTTGTGATCTCATAGTTTTCCATTGAAAGTCTTGGGATGGGTCAAGACCAAATAATTGAGCCTTGTACTACATCACTGGCTAATCAGGGCAGGATGACAGCTCCCTCCTACCCGAATAGTCCATCACTGAGATATATTATCCCCTGGTGATAAATTTTTACTCCAAGTCCATGAAGTATACTTTCAATATAATTGCATTATTTCATAAATATTACCCGTACATACATCTCACCACAATTATGAATCTTGCCAAGTTGCAGGCTTTCTGTAGACACCCTACTTGCTACTTTTTATGGCTAAATATTTTGCAAGACATGTTGGGTGTAGTGAGTTTGTCAGGTCTGAGGTGAGAATTGTTTGCAAAGAACATGGAACCCTTTGCCAAAGAGCCTCTGTGTCACAACAGCCACATATAACTTCATAAATATATTGCATAAAGTTGAAACCGTTTTGGAAAATGGGTAAAAAGAAAGGTGCAACAAAAGAAGTGATAATTATAGTTGCTTAAACGCATTTCCACATTACCATCTTCATTTAGGTATGATACAAGCATCAAGCATTATGCATAGCCAGGATGCTAGCGACTAAAATCCATTAATATGCTACATAATTTCTCGCTCACAGCAGATATTGGTTAAATGTATTCATCCTCTTCTGCTGTAGCAGCAAAGTATTGGCAGTGATCATCCCTTATCACTTTATTTACCTGACATCAGCACCGGACACTGGGCTGAGCTCCGCAAAGATCATTAAAAAGGGTCCATTGTCTGGAAGTTCTGCAACCACTCATGGTCACCCCGGTTCTCAGCATATCGTCATCGTCCCAGCATCAAGTAGATTGGGACCTGGTCCAAAAACTGGTTCTCTTCTTTTGCAGGCGCATCGTCAGAAAGAGTAGCATTAATGTCAGGCCCCATAACTCTACTGCGTATTCTGGTGTAATATTCTGAGCACCACGTCCTGACATCTCAGTCTCAAAATGATTAGACTATGTCTTCACTAGAAATGCTGCAGTGACACAGCTGCACTGCTGAAGCACTTCAGTGTAGACACTCACTACAGCAACAAGGAGGGGTTCTCCCATTGCTGTAGTTAATTGATTTCCCCAAGAGGCAGTAGCTAGGTCGACAGAAGAATTCTTCCATTGACGTAGCGCTGTTTACACCAGAGGTTAGGTAGGCGTAACTATGTTGCTTAGGGGTGTGGATTTTTCACACCATGAGCAACGTAGCTAGGTCGACCTAACTTTTTAGGCTAGACCTGGCCTGAGTCTCCTCATTAATTACACCCATTGCCAACTCTGACCTTTAGCCTCAAGACACAAGCTTGCATTAGTTTAACTGTAAAGATCTAAGTGTTTTTAAAATGGTTTAAACAAGTGCATGTTTGTGAATAGACAGTTTAATTCTCTTTAACAGTGGTTTATTTTGGTTAAGATTAATCTGTTTTTTTAGCAGATTAAAATAAATGATAATAAAATGCTCAAACCCAAATAAAAGTGTCAACACACAAACTTGAACTGGTTTAAGGAAATCAATTAAAACCACACCTTTAGCTAAACCAGTGCAATGTTGTGTGCAGACCAGGTCTCACTGTCAGAATTCTAGGTATGGATTTCCTTCCCCAACAAACTGCTGCTGCGGCAGCAAGAATGACCTTTTCCAAAACATATGTATGAGACTTACTGTTTGCACGGTATGCCAGTTTGACTGCAAGCCTCTCCATTAGCCTTGAGTATGAGCACCGTTTCGAGCCTAACACTGAAGGTATGCCTACGCTGCAGTCCAAGGTGTGACAGTAGCACGTGTAGACATCCCCTAGCTACCTTTGACCTAGCTAGCCTGACTAACAATAGAATCATAGAATCATAGAATATCAGGGTTGGAAGGGACCTCAGGAGGTCATCTAGTCCAACCCCCTGCTCAAAGCAGGACCAATCCCCAATTAAATCATCCCAGCCAGGGCTTTGTCAAGCCTGACCTTAAAAACTTCTAAGGAAGGAGATTCTACCACCTCCCTAGGTAACGCATTCCAGTGTTTCACCACCCTCCTAGTGAAAAAGTTTTTCCTAATATCCAACCTAAACCTCTCCCACTGCAACTTGAGACCATTACTCCTTGTCCTGTCCTCTTCTACCACTGAGAATAGTCTAGAACCATCCTCTCTGGAACCACCTCTCAGGTAGTTGAAAGCAGCTATCAGATCCCCCCTCATTCTTCTCTTCTGCAGACTAAACAATCCCAGTTCCCTCAGCCTCTCCTCATAAGTCATGTGTTCCATGTTGTTGCCCTTTGCTGGACTCTCTCCAATTTATCCACATCCTTCTTGTAGTGTGGGGCCCAAAACTGGACACAGTACTCCAGATGAGGCCTCACCAATGTCGAATAGAGCCTCGATCTGCTCGCTATGCCCCTACTTATACATCCCAAAATGCCATTGGCCTTCTTGGCAACAAGGGCACACTGCTGGCTCATATCCAGCTTCTCGTCCACTGTCACCCCTAGGTCCTTTTCCGCAGAACTGCTGCCTAGCCATTCGGTCCCTAATCTGTAGCTGTGCATTGGGTTCTTCCGTCCTAAGTGCAGGACCCTGCACTTATCCTTATTGAACCTCATCAGATTTCTTTTGGCCCAATCCTCCAATTTGTCTAGGTCCCTCTGTATCCTATCCCTGCCCTCCAGCGTATCTACCACTCCTCCCAGTTTAGTATCATCCGCAAATTTGCTGAGAGTGCAATCCACACCATCCTCCAGATCATTTATGAAGATATTGAACAAAACCGGCCCCAGGACCAACCCCTGGGGCACTCCACTTGATGCCGGCTGCCAACTAGACATGGAGCCATTGATCACTACCCGTTGAGCCCGACAATCTAGCCAACTTTCTACCCACCTTATAGTGCATTCATCCAGCCCATACTTCTTTAACTTGCTGACAAGAATACTGTGGGAGACCATGTCAAAAGCTTTGCTAAAGTCAAGAAACAATACATCCACTGCTTTCCCTTCATCCACACAACCAGTAATCTCATCATAGAAGGCAATTAGATTAGTCAGGCATGACCTTCCCTTGGTGAATCCATGCTGACTGTTCCTGATCACTTTCCTCTCATGTAATTGCTTCAGGATTGATTCTTTGAGGACCTGCTCCATGATTTTTCCGGGGACTGAGGTGAGGCTGACTGGCCTGTAGTTCCCAGGATCCTCCTTCTTCCCTTTTTTAAAGATGGGCACTACATTAGCCTTTTTCCAGTCATCCGGGACTTCCCCCGTTCGCCACGAGTTTTCAAAGATAATGGCCAATGGCTCTGCAATCACAGCCGCCAGTTCCTTTAGCACTCTCGGATGCAACTCGTCCGGCCCCATGGACTTGTGCACGTCCAGCTTTTCTAAATAGTCCCTAACCACCTCTTTCTCCACAGAGGGCTGGCCATCTATTCCCCATGTTGTGATGCCCAGCGCAGCAGTCTGGGAGCTGACCTTGTTCGTGAAGACAGAGGCAAAAAAAGCATTGAGTACATTAGCTTTTTCCACATCCTCTGTCACTAGGTTGCCTCCCTCATTCATTAAGGGGCCCACACTTTCCTTGGCTTTTTTCTTGTTGCCAACATATCTGAAGAAACCCTTCTTGTTACACTTGACATCTCTCGCTAGCTGCAGCTCCTGGTGCGATTTGGCCCTCCTGATTTCATTCCTACATGCCCGAGCAACATTTTTATACTCTTCCCTGGTCATATGTCCAACCTTCCACTTCTTGTAAGCTTCTTTTTTATGTTTAAGATCCGCTAGGATTTCACCGTTAAGCCAAGCTGGTCGCCTGCCATATTTACTATTCTTTCGACACATCGGGATGGTTTGTCCCTGTAACCTCAACAGGGATTCCTTGAAATACAGCCAGCTCTCCTGGACTCCTTTCCCCTTCATGTTAGTCCTCCAGGGGATCCTACCCATCTGTTCCCTGAGGGAGTCAAAGTCTGATTTCCTGAAGTCCAGGGTCCGTATCCTGCTGCTTACCTTTCTTTCCTGTGTCAGGATCCTGAACTCAACCAACTCATGGTCACTGCCTCCCAGATTCCCATCCACTTTTGCTTCCCCCACTAATTCTTCCCGGTTTGTGAGCAGCAGGTCAAGAAAAGCTCCCCCCCTAGTTGGCTCCTCTAGCACTTGCACCAGGAAATTGTCCCCTATGCTTTCCAAAAACTTCCTGGATTGTCTATGCACCGCTGTATTGCTCTCTCAGCAGATATCAGGAAAATTAAAGTCACCCTTGAGAACCAGGGCGTGCGATCTAGTAGCTTCTGCGAGCTGCCGGAAGAAAGCCTCATCCACCTCATCCCCCTGGTCCAGTGGTCTATAGCAGACTCCCACCACTACATCACTCTTGTTGCTCACACTTCTAAACTTAATCCAGAGACACTCAGGTTTTTCTGCAGTTTCGTATCGGAGCTCTGAGCAGTCATACTGCTCCCTTACATACAGTGCTACTCCCCCACCTTTTCTGCCCTGCCTGTCCTTCCTGAACAGTTTATAACCATCCATGACAGTACTCCAGTCATGTGAGTTATCCCACCAAGTCTCTGTTATTCCAATCACGTCATAATTCCTTGACATCACCAGGACCTCCAGTTCTCCCTGCTTGTTTCCAAGGCTTTGTGCATTCGTATATAAGCACTTGAGATAACCTGCTGATCGCCCCTCATTCTCAGTATGAGGCAGGAGCCCTCCTCTCACAGACATTCCTGCCTGTGCTTCCTCCCAGTATCCTGCTTTCCCACTTACCTCAGGGCTTTGGTCCCCTTCCCCCGGTGAACCTAGTTTAAAGCCCTCCTCACTAGGTTAGCCAGCCTGCTCGCAAAGATGCTCTTCCCTCTCTTCATAAGGTGGAGCCCATCTCTACCCAGCACTCCTCCTTCATGGAACACCATCCCATGGTCAAAGAATCCAAAGCCTTCTCTCCGACACCACCTGCGTAGCCATTCGTTGACTTCCACGATTTGACGGTCCCTACCCAGGCCTTTTCCTTCCACGGGAAGGATGGACGAGAACACCACTTGCACCTCAAACTCCTTTATCCTTCTTCCCAGAGCCACGTAGTACGCAGTGATCCACTCAAGGTCATTCTTGGCAGTATCATTGGTGCCCACATGGAGAAGCAGGAAGGGGTAATGATCCGAGGGCTTGATGAGTCTCAGCAGTCTCTCCGTCACATCGCGAATCTTAGCCCCCGGCAAGCAGCAGACTTCTCGGTTTTCCCGGTCAGGGCGGCAGATAGATGACTCAGTCCCCCGGAGGAGAGAGTCCCCGACCACCACCACCCGCCTCCTTCTCTTGGGAGTGGTGGTCGTGGAACCCCCCATCTCAGGACAGTGCATCTCATGCCCTCCAACCAGCGGAGTCTCCTTCTGCTTTCTCCCCCCAGACATATCATCTGGTCCACTCTCCGCAATGGTACCTGTGGAGAGAACATGAAAGCGGTTAGTTACCTGTGTCCGCGTTGCTGGAACCCAGACATTGCCCCTTCTTCTTCTGGAGGACACATGTTGCCAAGCTTCTTCACTGGCCTCTTGGCTCCGCTGTGCAACCTGCTCTAAATCTTTAGAGCTTTGTGCCCATGGAAGCCTATCCTGACTTTTGTCCAGAAAATCCTCCATTTCTCGTATGCAACGCAGGGTCATTATCTGTTGCTCCAGACCTTCAATCTTCTCTTCCAATATGGAGACCAGCTTGCACTTTGTACAGACAAAGTCGCTTCTGTCCTCTGGAAGAAAGACAAACATGACACATCCAGTACAGGTCACAACAGCTGAACCCCCCCCTTCCATATCACCTTCCTACTATGAGCTTCCTCAGAGAAGTTGGCAAGATGTAAGCCTCACTGGGCTCACTCCAGGCGAACTCCCAGGCAAACTCCTGCTGTGTGCTGCTCTGCTGTTCCCCGCCGCTCAGCTGGTTCGCGAAGCTCTGGCTATTTTTAAACAACCAGGCTTCCCTGAAACAAACAGACAGCCCCAGTGCCTGCCCCCTGCAGGCTACCAGCCAATCGGGCACTCGCTCAGGCTCTCACACTGCCCTCCCAGCAAACACACACTCAGTGCAGTGCAGCTGCAGCAGCATGGGATGTGCAAACCTGCCTGGGACCCCGGATCCTTATTCTAGAGCAGTAGTTCGCAACCTGTGGCCTGCAGGCCACTTGCAGCCCAATCAGCACAGAGCTGCGGCCTATGTGACGTCCTCAGGGCCATAGAGGTAGTATTGGACGCAGCCCACATAACACATTGCGAGCCCATAATGATAAGTTGAGAACCACTGTTCTAGAACAACTAGCCTGTGCTGTCACAGTTTCACTGCTACTGTTATTCAAGATTGCTAGATCAAAGCTAGCTTGGGGATGTCTACACAAGCTCTTTCACAACTTTGCAGTGTTTGTCTAGGGATTTTTCCCCCAACTGCTGCAGCAGAAATTGATAGTTGGTGGGGAGGCTGGAAACAGTTGGAATCCTAAAGAAAAGACCTTCGGTATGTGACCGCTTTGCAAAGTTAATGTACATCTTAGCCCTATCAACCTCGATATTACCCTAACGGAACACTTCCATTTCAAAATATTCCTATTAAATCTCTCTATGCTCCTAAGTAATGGAGTGAACAAAGGGAAGATAACATGCCTGTGACTTAGCTTCCATCATAAATAAAAATAATATCAGGTCCTGATGTAAATGAGAAGGTGGAAGAAAGTACACAAACTATGCAATGGATTACTGTGCATATGAGCAATCAATGGCACTGGAGGGCTCCTCTTCACCCTATGGAACTCACTTGGATATTTACTACCCCTTAGGGCCCACATCCTGTACCACGGTGTGAGCAGTGGCACTGGTGTTGCCTCCAGGCTTTGGAAGCCAGTACCAAATTGTTTTATGCTTATTTTGTGTTTGGAAGGTTATATTTTCAACAGTAAGGGCTAGATAAGTATTTTGTTCTCTTCCCTTCCTCAGACTTCCCTTCTCTCCACCTTCCCAAAAAATTAATGCATGGACACTTTAAGGTTTCGATGGAACTTTCCTGGAACAGCTAACTAGGGTTGTCAGCCCTCTAGGATTTCCCTGGAGTCTCCAGGAATTAAAGATTAATTTTTAATTAAAGTTTATGTCATGTGATGAAACCTCCAGGAATACGTCCAACCAAAACTGGCAACCCTATGCACCAATGAAGTCAATGGGAGCTTTGCCATTGATTTCAGGGAGCAGAGGATCAAGCCCTAAAAGAGTTCTACAGAGATCTCATCACTGTCGGTGTCTGTACAGTGAACCTTAGAGACTTCCAGGCTCGATGCAGTCTGATCTTGTTATTCTGCTGCACTGAGAACAGCAAGTTCAGGCTGGAGACCTCTTCTAATGCTGTAGGGTTTGGGAATGTTTTGTAATAAAACCATAAATAATAGTTATGAAGAACACATATTTTGTACCTTACAGTGACAGAATATGCTTTAAATTGTTCTTTCCATTCATCTGTCCCTCTTTCCAACATTATGATTCAGACTCACACATGATTCAGAGTTTTTACCTCGCACAATATCTTTTTTTACACACACACACACACACATGTAGCTCACGAAAGCTTATGCTCAAATAAATTGGTTAGTCTCTAAGGTGCCACAAGTCCTCCTTTTCTTTTTGCGAATACAGACTAACACGGCTGTTACTCTGACACATGTATATGAGAGTCTTTTGGCCACAAGGTCGGCATTCTCTGCCTTTAAATCAAAATCGTATGGAAAGTATATTATAAAGAAACACTGGGAATTCTGAACCTCAGGGAAAGAGAATATGTATAGCAGATGTCCCTATTAAAGGAGAATGAATTAGAAGTTGGTAAGAACTCATCTTGTCCCAGATTAAACTCTGAATCAAAGGCAGTCCCCACAGTATGACGCTAACCAGCCTTCCATCACTATGTACTTTACCTTCGAAGACCAGAATTATTTATGAATGTAACTGACTTTCTTTGGTCAGTCTTGCTACCTCCAGAATTGCACTTTAGAAATGAAAGCATTAAAAGGATTAGTGGGCTGATCCCAAAGAGCAAAAGATGCCCATTCATGTCATTTTTTAAAAAGCGCAGACTGGCATGCAGGTTTTATTGGCACTTGTTTGAGAGAGGAAAACATTCACCACTCTGAAGCAATATGCAGCCAACTCAAACACAGTCTTATGAAACCTCTGGACAATCCCCTAACAGCAGTATCAGAGAAAGCTTTTTTCCTATTTAATGTACTTCTTTCAGAGGCAGACCTTCCTGTCACAATCCATCTCTTTGTCACACCAAGACGAGACTCATACAATGCTCCTTGACGGAGCTAAGTCTTAAATGCAGCCAGAAACTGAAGCTGGTACAGAACGAGGCAGTGGGCTTGGCAAGCTATGTATCGTGCCGGAAGCACATGACACCGGTATTCCAGGATCTGCTCTAGCTGCCTTTTGGTTCCCAGCTGGAGTTTTAAATGATGGGTTTGACCTACAAAGTACTAAGTGGCTTGGGCCATACTAGCAGAGCCTCTCCCTTGACACAGTCCCAGTCAGCATTTCTTCCCCGTTCATAATTGGCACCAACAGATATCCAGCCAGGTCCTCCACTGCTGTAAACCAATGAAGCTCCACTGAAGTCAGGGGAGCTATGATGATTTACACCAGCTGAGGATCTGGCCCATAATGTATATTCCTCCTTTTTAAACCTTGTTGTCCGATTTGTCCACCTTTCCCCGGAGGTGGATTGCCTGGCAGCTGATTTCAAGCAGCCAAATACCAGGACTATTAGAGGGGCTCTACAGGAGCTATTCAAATCAGGGAGGATTTGAAACAACATTTTCACAGTGAGCCCCAGGAATGTGTCTTTCTGTAGTGCATTCAGCCAGGCATTGTTTACTTGCCACCTTGAATGATCCCTGCAATGATTCCTGCCTGAACGCTAATTGAGTCTGCAAATGTGCGAGTTGTCCCTGTGTATGAATTTCTGCTGCAACCATCGTGTGTAGATCACAAATAAAAAAAACATTGTCTTGTAAGACTAAATTTTTATTAAACAGCAATACACAGATTTCCCCATTTCTTACAAGGGACATGACAGTTAGTAGCACTCTCTGAAATGAGGATCTCACAGCTATGTCTAACTTCAGTTATCGTTATGGAAAATGTCCCTGGGGTGAAGTGCAAGGGGAACTGCAACGGGCTGGGAACATGTGAGGAATGTGGGGGGTGGGAGGGAGTTTGGGGAGGGCATGGAAGGCAGTTGTGTATGGGCTTCAGTGGGAGTAGAGCATGCATGTCTCCTGACTGCAGCGCCATCAATGTTCTCAATGGTAGCAGATGACAGAACGAGGAGTAATGGTCTCAAGTTGCAGTGGGGGAGGTTTAGATTGGATATTAGGAAAAACTTTTTCACTAAGAGGGTGGTGAAACACTGGAATGCGTTACCTAGGGAGGTGGTAGAATCTCCTTCCTTAGAGGTTTTTAAGGTCAGGCTTGACAAAGCCCTGGCTGGGATGATTTAACTGGGAATTGGTCCTGCTTTGAGCAGGGGGTTGGACTAGATGACCTTCTGGGGTCCCTTCCAACCCTGATATTCTATGATTCTATGATCAGGGACCTAAGCATCTCTGATTGGTCCTCCATGAACTTTATCAGCTGCTCCTGACCCTCTATTATCTGCTTCTGGCTTTGTCTCCTCTCCTGGCTAGCCATTTCTAGATATTTGTTTATTGTCTCTCTCCACGCTCTGTGCTCACTATCGGCCTGATCTGACGATTGCAGCACTTCACAAAAAATGTCCTCCTTACTCCTCATTAGCCTCCTTATCTGAAAGAGGTGTTCCGCCAGTGTGTAGGAGCAGATCCTCAATGGCACATCTGCAAAAGCAAAAGAAACAATAAACAAAGGCAGTATTGTGAGTGCACTCACAGTCTTTAATCATAAAAGTTACACACTCATCTTTCTCACTTTCCCTTGGCAAGCACACAGCACAGGCAGAGCACTAAACATGGTAACTTTGGCCCGGGGTGGGGAGGAAGGTGCAAGATGAGACAAAGAGTCTGGGTGGTTTGAGAAGGGGGTCAGTACAAGCACCTAGGGACACTATTCTGAATACTGGCACCGTTTTCCACAGTCAGGGACAATCAACGCTGAACTCACACTACTGAGGGTGACCGAAGATGCAAGGGTGTATCTTCCGCATGCATGCGGCTTCAAACCGAGTCCCTATACTGCTCGCTTGCGTGATGCTTTGGTTCCTGCAGAAGTAATCGCCAACTGGCACAGCTAAGTTTCCTACAATGGGAAGAAGAAACAAAGCAGCTCTGACAAGGAACCTTCAGCAGAGGATTGCAGAGTATCTGCAGAAAAGGTTCCTAGAGATCTCTATGGAAGATTCTTGAGAGATCTCTGTGTGCATTAACAAACTTGTCTGCAGGGCACTCACTGCATAGCTGCGCAGGGGAATGAGAAGCAGATGCAAACAGTACCTAGTGTTGTTAATTTCAATCCCTTCTCCCAGGTGCGCCATGTAACAAAATAAAGGACATTGGGGTTGCCACCAAGGATAGCGTGCAGTTGCTTGTAGAAGCAGCATGTTTTCAGCACTGCACCGCAGTGATGGTTGTCCTCCCTTGCTTTCTGGTACTCCTTCCTCAGCTCCTTGATCTTAGCACGGCACTGCTGCATGTCTCTTTCATGCCCCTTCTCTTCCATGTCACGAGCAATCTTCTCTAGGTGTCAGAGTTCCTGTGGCTGGATCAGAGCTGCAGCTGCACAGCTTCCTCTCCCCACAGGCCCAACCGATCCAGCAACTTCTGGGTACTCCAGGCAGGAGCACGTTTGCTGCAGAGAGTCAGCATGGTCAACTGGGAAGATGCGATGTGAGCTCTCCACACCCGAGCAAACAGGAAGTGGAATTTCAAAAATTCCTGGTGCTTTAAAGGGGGAGGGGTGCAAGCCTGTAAACCTGGCTGCAGGGCAGCAGAGTAGAAACTGCTTACCAGAGCAGTCAGGATGGACATTTTGGGACACCTCCTGGAAGCCACTTAGGGTGCCATAAGCAAGTGCGCTGTCTACACTGGCACTGCATCACTGTCGCAAAAAGCTCTATGCGGCTAGTCGAGGTGGTTTTATTTTGTTGGCATAGCAGGAGAATTAAATCTGCAGGAGAAGCATTGTTGTGCGTACACCTCCACTGTTTTGTCGACGAAACCTGACTTTTGGCGACAAAGCTGTGTAATGTAGACAAGGCTTAAGTCAGAAAGGGTTTTGTCCCTATCTTGCTATCCACGGTCATGTTAATTCAGGGCCACTGCTGTCCACTGACCAGGAATGGAGTGGATCATATTAAATGAGGGCTGGATTCCATGAAAAACACATCAGATGTCTGCACTTTGTAGACTAATGGCCAAAGCACTGCCTCTAGTAGGAAAAGCCAGAGGGCAGGAGCAAGGACTCTGGGAACCTCACAAGGAGTTTTCACAACATGCTTCCTGTACTGGCGGAGAGGGGTTTGCAGCCTTGAAGAGCAGAAAAAAGACATGGCCTCCTCACTCAGGGTTTCCAGTTTGAGAGTCTGGCCTGTCATACTATTCTCCTCCACCACACCATTCCTGGTTTGGATACCGTGCTGTTCTCCTTTCCAGCTGTGCATCATTTCCCTCCCTAAGGCAGGACAGACATTTCAGGGAAGAGATAAATTAATATAATTGACGCTTATATAGGAGAGACTGTTTATGCTTTGAAATGGCCATGAAGCAGTGAAAAGTGTTCTATACAGTTCCCCCTATAGAGGACTTGACTGTTGAAAGTGAAATAAAACTGGCAGGACACTCACCACATTGACTCAATAAAGTATAACATTAACAGATACTAAAAACAATCAAGTTGAAAAATAGGAAACTTTACAACCTCAGATATGTGAAAAATATAGATGTTGTGCAATTGTTAAGCTGGACGTGACCATTCAGGCAGTTTGTATTACTTTGTTTCACGGTTACTATATGTGATGCCACAAATCCTGTGGGCTGGATTTCTTTTAGTCTATCACTTGCCTGAATACTCCCACTTTACAAAATGAAGAGAATCACTGGCCATTGTAACATAAAATGAGTTAGTTTAATTTCAAAAAAATTAGCGTGGGGAAATAGTTTTTACTTTGTGTAATGACCCACCCACTCCCAGTCTTTATTCAAGGCTAATTTAATGGTGCCTAGTTCTGGACACCATTAAATAAAGACTGGGAGTGGATGGGTCATTACACAAAGTAAAAACTATTTCCCCACGCTATTGTTCCCCCTACTGTTACTCACACCTTCTTGTAAACTGTTGGAAATGGGCCATCCTGATTCTCTCTACAAAAGTTTTTTTTCTCCTACTGATAATAGCCCGCCTTAATTGATTAGTCTTGTTACAGTTGGTATGGCAACACCCATTTTCTCATGTTCTCTGTGTATATATATATCTTCCTGTATTTTCGACTGCATGCATCCGATGAAGTGGGTTTTAGCCCACAAAAGCTTATGCCCAAATAAATTTGTTAGTCTCTCAGGTGCCTCAAGTACTCCTAGTATATGAATAGTATTTCTGGCAGCTCACTACAATCTTGCCATTATGAAAAGCTGGTAAAATCCTGGTTTCAAATGTTTTCACTTATCCTGCTGGTGAATTCATATGTTTTCATGCAGTTACTCTGGTTTACTTTATCAATTCAGAATAAGTTACTGGGTAGTCGCCATTAATTCTCTTCCCATAGTCCAAAATCTTTTTATAAAAGATGCTTATTTTCTCTCTACACCATAAATTCCCCAGTGTGCTCCTTCAGTCACAGCACAGCCTGCTGGACATAGTCCAAACTTATTTGTGAAGTTTTTGCAGACTTCCTTGTATGCCCCCCAAAAAACTAAGTCCTATACATGGAAAAATGACAACCAATCATTTTGCTTTGCAGAATACTGATGCTGGAAAGCCAAGTATACTGATCAATAAATTAAAGACACAAAATCCATATGGGACTTTGCAACAGACACACTCATCTCTCAGGCAACCACAGTATTTTGTATTTCAGATTGGCCTCATTTAGAATCAGTGGCAACAGAAAGTGACAACACAGGCCAGCTTGTTACAACATAAGTTGTCTCCAGTGAAAGGAGTGTGGTACAGAAGTTAAAAGAAAAATGTAATAATAAAAATAATAATATATGTACAGGAGAATATAGAAAAGCTTGTTTTGTTTAGTACTGCACATACTTTAATCTTTCATTGAAGTAAATGGGATTACTCATATGCTTAAAGTTAAGCACATTTTTAATTGCTTTGCAAGATCAGAGCAATAATTCTCAGCACCTTGCAGGATTGAGCCCATGACGACATCCTGCTGTTGATATCACGTATCACAGATATTATATTATTCACACACATGCACAGGGAAGCATTTGTTCCATGGATTCTGCATTGGTGTCCCCTTTTAAAAAGACAGAAAGGAAAAAAGAAATAGCTAATAAGAACAATGTTTTGCTGCCATCTCAGTAGACAGTCTAATAGGGGAAAAAAAAAAAAGCACCTCACTAGGGAAGGAAAAGGTCAGCAAGCTAATAAAATAAATGTAGCTATGTGGCTTTAGCTCAGCCATTTATGATGGATGATTTTTCTTCCAAATATGATGAAGTCCACTGACAGATCCATAATGAAACTTTATCTATTCATACAAATCTTATTACTGCAGACAAGTTAGCAGCTTCACACAGACTACAGTCTTAGATTTATGCTTGCTATCCATCCCCCCAATCAATTTTTTTAATAAGCCATGTCAATTATAAAAAACAAATCAACAGAACTCTTATCAACACACACTGCACTAGGAGCATTACAATACTCACAGGACACAATAGGCCATTTCTCCCCCTCATTTAGGTTCCAATCCAGCAAACCACTTCAACACATGCTTATCTTTAAGCACATGAGTGATCCTGATTTAGGACCACTTGTGCCCAATGTTAAGCATGTACTGGATTGGCACCTCAGGCCCTGGTTCAACAAAAACACTTAAACACATGCTCACCTTTAAGCACCCGTTTAATTCCATCCCTATTCCTAGAATCGGGACCTCATGCCCCTGTGACTGTGTTGAAGTAAAGAGGATCACACAGGTGCAGCTGAGACTTGAATTTGACCCATTGTACCTGCTTATCATAGCAAAAGGACAGCATCATTCAAGCCATGCCCATTTGGAAGCAGAGCTTTAATAGCATGATTTCAGAAACCATATCTATGCAGGAAAGGTGCGTAAAGCATGTGTTTCGGCCACTTTGAATTCAATGGGACTTAAGCATGACCCTAAGTGCTTTCCTGAATCAGGGCCCTAAAGCACCAACAGTAGCATGGAGTAAAAAAGCTCATCTCAAACAAGGAGGATGTGAACCACCTGTGCCTGAATATATAGTACCAAGAATGTAAAAAGTCATTTACCAGTGAGAGGTTAATGTCTGAGGACAACAGCAGTCTGGGAAGCTGCAAAAGAAGTTACTGTGGACACTGTCTGGGCACACTTAACAATGCAAAACTATTCATAAAAACTAGTGGAAAAAAGTCACCTGTTATTCATTAAATCCTCATCAGCCCTATGGAAAAATATACTCAGAATAGATCCCTGTTTCTTTTTAATGAAAGGCACAACTGCCATAGAAGGAATCCTACACAAGGGTAATCAGTTGAAACTGTAGCATCTGCAGTTTACCAGTGAGGGTTAAAAAAAGAGGCCACGTTTCAAATCTACATAGCACATAAGAGTTCTAGCCAGAATTTTTATGGTAAAACAGGTTGACACACATAAATATAATTATTTCAGTGTTCTATGGTGGAAAGAGAGTAGTGTTTTGGTCTGATGCATTTTCCCTTAAAATTTCAAAGGGAAAAAGTAGCTGAAAAAATCCATCAGTTTGGCATCAAATGGCTTTGCATGTTTTGTGAGTAAACTGAAAAGCTTTTTAATTTTTTTAAATGTTTAAAATCCTAAATCTGTAGCAGAATATATTTACCCATCTATATTATAAATGAAAAGAATGACTTCATTTTGTCTATCCCTCTGTTGATGTAGAATCTTGCTCTAGAGTATTGTTTAAAATACAGCTTGGTTTTAAAAGACTCCCATTATGTGGCTCCCACCACTCCCCTTGGTAAGGTTCTTCTGGAAATGCCCCATTAGAGGAAAAAAATTGATATGCAGGCTAAATTTTTCCTTCACTCAGCATTAACTCCTACAAATACCACCCTGAACTACCCAAAAGGACTACTGCAGTCCTGGGATGTATAAATAGGAGAATATCAAGTAGGAGTAGGAAGGTAACATATCATCCCGCTAAGACACTGGTGAGCCCACGACTGAAATATTGTGTCCAGCTCTGGTGTCCCCATTTATAAAAGGATGTTGAATAATTGCGGAGAGCTCAGAGCAGAGCTACAAGGAGGATGTGTTCTTTGTTGGTGTAGCAGATAGCTGACGCACTGGTGCAGCACCTCCTGCTGTTCATCCAGGAATTTGCTCAATTCCAGCACTCGGAGCACCTCCTGCTGGCCGGTGTCTCTCCTGCCTCAGGCCCCCTCGTGTCCCTCTCACACCCCGGTGCCCCTTACCTTGGGGTGCTGCCCCACATAAAATGCCCCCACACTCTGGGTCTCCCTTTCCCAGGGAACCCCTGTCCTATTGTCTCCACCACCCCCGGCCCAATGTCCCTCCCAGACCCTAGTGCCCTTTACCTTGGGGTGCTGCCCACAGCAGTCCCCACACTCTGGGTCTCCCCTCCCAGGGGAACCCCCTTCCCCTATGACCACCTTGCCTCAGTGGCTACTGCCAGTCCTCATTTATTCCCCTTTCTCTGGGGCAAACTGCAGTGTGTAATGGCCACTCATCACTGGCAAGGGGGTTGGACCAGCTGCCTCTGCCTATCCCCAGGCTGCACCTCTGCAACCCCAGTACCTGCTTAGGCCTTTAACAAGGCCTCTCAGCCTGGGGAGTTGCCAGGCTGGAGCTCCCCAGCTCCTTTTGCCTTTCCCCAGCACTGCTCTGCTCTGCTTCCAGTACCCTGTGCTCCCAGGTAGCTAGGTCCGTCTCTCTCCAAGGCTGGAATGAGACTGACCCAGCTCCTCCCTTACCCTTATATCAGGGCCAGCTGCGGCCTGACTAGGTGTGGCCACCGCTGCGGCCACTTCCCCCAATCAGACTACCTTTTTCCCTAGGAGCAGGGTAACTGCCCCGCTATAGTTGGTTTTCATATTAGTGTAATAAATGAAGGAATCGTGGAGGATGCTGTTATGTTTGCGGCATACACACAGAGAAGTTAGATAAAAACATAAATAGTCTTGCCAGAAGGTCGCAATATAGCACTACTTTATTTCTTAGAATTCAGAACGATAACACGCAAGAACCTAAAAAAGACAGAGAAATCAGGATGCTTCCTAAAAGAGAGAAGACCAGTGCAGCCTACCTTACTCAAGGCTGGTTGGCTGCACACTATCCTACAGAGCCAACTAGCCTGCAAGCAGGACCATGAAACCCCTTACAAATTGAAATGGTAGCCTACAATTCCAACACAGTTTTCAAATACCCCTCCTGTGCCCATTATGAAATTCAGTTAACCAAAGCACAAAAACATGAAACAAATTTGTGAACATGTGTAAATGAGTTGGCTGCCCCCATGCACCCTCTCCTTGCCAGGGTGCCTCTGTGCCACCCTGACCTGTATTCTCCCTCTTCCAGGCCCTTTTACAGAGACATCACACACTTGCTTGTCCAATCACTGCCCTTCTTGGGGTCTGAGTTTATTCAAACA
This sequence comes from Lepidochelys olivacea, assembly GCF_965140295.1. Classification (NCBI taxonomy): domain Eukaryota; kingdom Metazoa; phylum Chordata; order Testudines; family Cheloniidae; genus Lepidochelys; species Lepidochelys olivacea. Next base: position 121,746,251 of record NC_140413.1, read on the forward strand.
AATAACTCAAAAGTAAAACTCTAAGGGTTTGTCTACACTTACTGGAGGATAGACACTGTGGCGATCGATGCATTGGTGGTCGATTTAGCGGGTCTAGTGAAGACCCACTTAATTGACTGTCAATCGCTCTCTCATTGACTCCTGTACTCCACCTGATCGAGACGACAGGAGAGCATCTCCCATTGACATTGTGTAGTGTGAACCCCATGGTAAGTAAATCTAAGCTACGTTGATTTGAGTTATGCTATTCATGTAACTCAAATTGCAGAGTTTAGATTGACTTTTTCCCTTTAGTGTAGACAAGGGCTAGGTCCCAAAAGTCAGTCCTGAGGCACGGCTCTTACCTCAGAGCCTGGCAGAGCAAAAAGGTTCCTTCACTGAGTCCTTTTTTATGAGTTCTTAGGGGTGACCTGCTCTGGGGTTCAGCTTGCAGATGTCCTGCTCAGAGCTGACTCCCCTGTAGCCCTCCCAGAGTCAGCCCTTTCAAACAACTGCTTCAGCTGTCTTATAAGGAACCAGCAGCTTGCAGTTCCCTCCCCTCACCAGGTGTCTCCAGTTAGCTCATTTAGCAAGCCTGCTCCACACTTCAAGTCTCCTGAAGGCAGCTCCCTCTGCTTTCTCAGATACCCTCTGCCGCTCCCTGCATCTCTGAGTGGGCCTGTCAGGGAACTCACTGAGTGGCTCGCCATCTTCATCCATCCTGGACAGAAAGTCCACATTCTGGTGGTTCTTGTGGGACAATGTTCTATATGAAAAAGAAAGGGCTGCAAGATAAGGTATCAATGCATTCGAGTCTTTTGTCTGAAGCTCTGTGTGGTCAGGGACGAGAAGAAAGGGAGATCTAAACAAATAATAGTGCAGGACATTCACCCCCAGTATATTGCTAGACACTCCTCCTTGAGGACCGAATAGCAGGTTTCATGGTCCAGGAATTTCCTACTCAGATACAGAATAAGGTCTTCCTGACTGTGGAACATCTGGAACAGTACCATTTCTCAGGGCCCAGTGTGAGATGTACATGTGTAAAATAAATTCTTGTGAAATATTGGGGCTATGCAATACTGATTTATTACAGAGAATGCTTTTACATAGATTCGTAGACTCATAGATACTAAGGACAGAAGGGACCATTAGATCATCTAGTCTGACCTCCTGCACAACGCAGGCCACAGAATTTCACCCACCCACTCCTGCGAAAAACCTCTTACCTATGTCTGAGCTATTGAAGTCCTCAAATCGTGGTTTAAAGACTTCAAGGAGCAGAGGATCCTCCAGCAAGCGACCCGTGCCCCATGCTACAGAGGAAGGCGAAAAACCTCCAGGGCCTCTTCTAATCTGCCCTGGAGGAAAATTCTTTCCAGACCCCAAATATGGTGACCAGCTAAACCCTGAGCATAATTTATTTAATTTATATGGAAGTATATTAAATGTCTTCCTAATATCAAGGTATACTATAATCCACTACATTTTCTTTACCCTCTAAGCTTGTTATCCTATTGAAATAAACTAGGGGACAGATTTGATATTGACAAATAGGGAGGAACTGGTTCAGAATTTGAAAGTGGAAGGCAACTTAGTGAAAGTGATCATGAACTCATAGAGTTCATGATTTTAAGGGATAGTAGGAGGGAGAACAGCACAATAGAGACAATGGATTTCAAGAAGGCAGACTTTAGCAAATCTGGGGAGTTGGTAGGTAAGATCCCATGCAAAGCAAGTCTAAAGAGAAAATAGTTCAAGAGAGTTGGCAGTTTTTCAGAGACATTATTAAGGGCAGAAGAGCAAACTATCTCACTGTGCAGGAAAGATAGGTAGTATGGCAAGAGACAACCCTAGCTTAACCAAGAGACTTTCAATGATCTGAAACTCAAAAAAAAGCCCTACAAAATGTGGAAACTAGGTCAAATTACAAAGGATGAATATAAACAAACAACACAAGCATGTCGGGACAAATTTAGAAAGGCCAAGGCACATAAGATTAAACAAGCTAGAAACATAAAGGTAACAAGAAAACTTTCTACAAATACATTAGAAACAAGAGAAAGACCAAGGACAGTGTAGGCCCATTACTCAATGGGTGGGAAAAGACAATAACAGAAAATGTGGAAATGGGATAAGTGCTAAATGACTTTTTTTGTTTGTTTTCACAAAAAAGTTTAGTAATGATCAGGCATCTAACATAGCATCTACTAGTGAAAATGGGGTATGATTTGAGTCTAAAATAGGGTGAGAACAAGAACTGTGACAAGTTACATGTCTTCAAGTCACCAGGGCCTAAGGAAACACATCTTAAAATACTCAAGGAGCTGACGGAGGAGATATCTGAGCCATTAACAATTATCTTCTAAAAGTCATGGAAGACGGGAGAGATTCCAGAGGACTCGAAGAGGGCAAATATAGAGCCAATCTATAAAAAGGGGAATAAGAATAACACAGGGAATTACAGACCAGTCAATTTAACTTCAGTATCTGGAAAGATAATGCAGCAAATAATCAAGCAATCAATTTTCAAACACCTAGACGATAATAAGTAGATAAATTAAACAGTCAGCATGGATTTATTAAGAATAAATCATGTCAAACCAACCTAATTGCCTTTTTTGACAGGGTAACAAGCCTTGTGGATGGGGGGAAGCGTTAGATGTGGTATATCTTGACTCTAGTAAGGCTTTTGATACTATCTCACATGACCTTCTCATTAACAAACTAGAGAAATGCAGCCTAGATGGAGCTTCTATAAGGTGGGTGGATAACTGGTTGGAAAACTGTTCTCAGAGAGTAGTTATCAGTGGTTCACAGTCAAACTGAAAGGGCATATTGAGTGGGGTCCTGCAGGGATCAGTTCTGGATCCGGTTCTGTTCAATATCTTCACCAGTGATTTAGATAATGATATAGAGAGTACACTTATAAAGTTTGCAGACAATACCAAGCTGGGAGAGGTTGCAAGTTGGGCTGTCAATTAATTGCAGTTAACTCGCGTGATTAACTCAAAAAAATTAATTAGGATTAAAAAAATTAATCACAATTAATTGCAGTTTTAATCACACTGTTAAACAATAGAATACCATTTGAAATTTATTAAATATTTTGACGGTTTTCTACATTTTCAAATATATTGATTTCTATTACAATGCAGAATACAAAGTGTACAGTGCTTACTTATATTATTTTATTACAAATATTTGCACTGTAAAAATGATAAAAGAAATAGTATTTTTCATTTTGCCTCATACAAGTACTGTAGTACACACTCTTTATCGTGAAAGTGCAACTTACAAATGTAGATTCTTTTTTGTTACATAACTGCTTTCAAAAACAAAACAATGTAAAACTTTAGAGCCTACAAGTCCACTCCGTCCTACTTCTTGTTCAGCCAGTTGCTAAGACAAACAAGTTTGTTTACATTTATGGCAGATAATGCTGCCTTCTTCTTATTTACGTCACCTGAAAGTGAGAGCAGGAATTCACATGGCATTTTTGTAGCCAGCATTTCAAGGTATTTATGTAGCAGATATGCTAAACATTCGTATGCCTCTTCATGGCTTTGGCCACCATTCCACAGGACATGCTTCCATGGTGATGATGCTTTTTAAAAAAATAATGAGTTTATTAAATTTGCGACTGAATTCCTTGGGGAAGAATTATGTCTCCTGCTCTGTGTTTTACCCGCATTCTGCCATATATTTGATGTTCTAGCAATCTCGGATGATGACCCAGCATGTTGTTCATTTTAAGAACACTTTCACTGCAGATTTGACAAAATGCAAAGAAAGTACTAATGTGAGATTTCTAAAAATAGCTACAACACTCAAGTCAAGGTTTAAGAATCTGAAGTGCCTTCCAAAATCTGAGAGGGACGAGGTGTGGAGCATGCTTTCAGAAGTCTTTAAAGAGCAGCACTTTGACACAGAAACTACAGAACCCGAACCATCAAAAAAGAAAATCAACCTTCTGCTGGTGGCATCTGACTCAGATGATGAAATGAACATGCGTTGGTTTGCACTGCTTTGGATTGTTATTGAGCAGAACCCATCACCAGCATAGACACATGTCCCCTGGAATGGTGGTTGAAACATGAAAGGATATATGAATCTTTAGCACATCTGGCACATAAATATCTTGCAACACCGCTACAACAGTACCATGCGAATGCCTGTTCTCACTTTCAGGTGACATTGTAAACGAGAAGCAGGCAGCATTGTCTTCTGCACATATAAACAAACTTGTTTGTCTGAGCGATTGGCTGAACAAGAACTAGGACTGAGTGGACTTGTAGGTTCTAAAGTTTTACACTGTTTGATTTTTGAATGCAGTTAATTTTTTGTGCATAGTTCTACATTTGTAAGTTCAACTTTCATAATAAAGAGATTGCATGACAGTACTTGTATTAAGTGAACTGAAAAATACTATTTCTTTTATTTTTACCGTGCAAATATATATAATAAAAATAAAGTTAGTACTGTACAGTTTGTATTCTGTGTTGAAATTGAAATCAATATATTTGAAAATGTGGAAAACATTTAAAAATATTTAAATAAATGGTATTCTATTATTAACAGTGCAATTAATCACACGATAAATTGTGATTAATTTTTTTAATCGCTTGACAGCCTAGTTGCAAGTACTTTGGAGGACAGGATTAAAATTCAAAATGATCTGGACAAACTGGGGAAATGGTCTGAAGTTAACAGGATGAAATTCAGTAAGGACAAATGCAAAGTACTCCACTTAGAAAGGAAAAATCAATTGTACATATACAAAATGAGAAATGACTGCCTAGGAAGGAGTACTTCAGAAAGGGATCTGGGGGTTATACTGGATAGCAAGTTAAATATGAGTCAACAGTTTAACATTGTTGCAAAAAAGCTGAACAACATTCTGGATGTATCAGCAGGACTGTTGTAAGCAAGACACGAGAAGTAATTCTTCTGCTCTAGTCCACACTGATTAAACCTCAGATGGAGTATTGTGTCCAGTTCTGGGAGACACATTTCAGGAAAGATGTGCCCAAATTGGAGAAAGTCCAGAGAAGAGCAGCAAAAATTATTAAAGGTCTAGAAAACATGACCTAAGAGGGAAGATTGAAAAAATTGGGTTCGTTTCTTCTGGAGAAGAAAAGACAGAGGGGGGACATAACAGTTTTCAAGTACATAAAACATTGTTACAAGGAGGAGGGAGAAAAAATGTTCTTGTTAACCTCTAAGGATAGGACAAGAAGCCTTGGGCTTAAATTGCAGCGAAGGAGGTAGGTTTAGGTGGAAAATTAGGAAAAATTTCCTGTCAGGATACTTAAGCACTGGAATAAATTGCCTAGGGAAGTTGTGGATTCTCTATCATTGGAGGTTTTTAAGAACAGGTTAGACAAACACCTGTCAGGAATGATCTAATTATTATGTAGTCCTGCCTTGAGTGCAGGGGACTGGACTAGATGACCTCTTGAGGTCCCTTCCAGTCCTATGATTCTATGATTTTACATGAATCTTTTCAGAAGGACTTGCCAAAGCTCAGTGTTTTATTCAACATTCTGTTCCAGGATCTTTCATGATTGCACTCATGCTCTGACTTAAAACTGGTTTCAGAGTAACAGCCGTGTTAGTCTGTATTCGCAAAAAGAAAAGGAGGACTTGTGGCACCTTAGAGACTAACCAATTTATTAGAGCATAAGCTTTCGTGAGCTGTAGCTCACGAAAGCTTATGCTCTAATAAATTGGTTAGTCTCTAAGGTGCCACAAGTCCTCCTTTTCTTTTTGACTTAAAACTATCACCAACATTTGGAATGTTCAGTTTCCTCACCTTTATACTCAAACACCAAACCACTGACAATACCAAATATTTTCTTTCTGCATGACATTTTTACCTATTTCTATTCACTGTTGTTCTCTCACAGAGACTTTGGCAACTACCACATTTTCCTGGAAAATAATATGCACTCAAGTTTTAGTGCCTGAAAATAAAATATAGTGCTCTCAAGCTTTCCTCCTCTCAAAGAGCCTGATTCACAGCCTACTGAAGCCAATGGGAATCTTCTCATTGTCTTAATGGGCTTTGGATCAGACCCCTAACCTATTCTCAGTCACATTGGTCTACCATCTTCTCATTGTCTTTTCTCTTTGTGTATTTCTTTCCTTTCCTAAGCTTTGTGGTCGCCTGTGTTTCTCTATTTCCATGACTCTTCGTCCTCAGCTTTGTCTCCGTTTCCCCTATGGCAGCTGCCTGGAACCTGCACAAGAGTTACCATACTGTCACTGTACTTATTATGAAGGCTTTGCTTTCATCTTTGCATTCACATACTACTCTGCCTATCAAAATAGTAATGGAGGGATTACTCACTGGAGAATGGTTAATATGGAATGCTTTTTCTTTCACAGTAACAACTGTGTGAGCCACTGCTAGGGAGAAGAGTATGCTTCTGGTGGTCAGGAACTCTCAGTTTCCATTTCTACTGACTTTTCTGTGTGACTTTGGACGAATGACTTATCTGTATCTTGGTTACTAATATGTAGCTACTCCCACCCCAGTGCCAGTCTAAAAAACATGCTGGTAAACAATATAGTGTAATTTGGTTATAAATATATTTGTTCAGAATTTAGAGCTGTTCATAAATTTTCATATTGAAACCCCAATGTCACCTGATTTATTAACCCAGGTTTTATCAAAGGAGCCACTGGGGTTCATGAAACTTTGAACCGGATCGGGGCCAATTTCAAGTTTTATTTTGCAACTGTGCAAAATGAAGAGCACATTGCAAGGATCTGATTCAAAATCAGATGAAAATTCAGCAGTTTCACTTTGTATTATCAGGTCCATTCAAAGCTAGAAACTCAAAACAAACTCAAGGCATACAAATCTCTGTAAACCAAATTGAAGAAAAGATTCACCTGGACCCAAGCAAACAAAATGCTGAGGTTTGCACAGCTCAATCCCAAAGATTGATGTCTGAACCAGTGATGTCTGCAACAGTTACATTCACTGTTATCATATATTTCTAGGGTATTATATTGGTAGTACTGTTGAAAAGGATTGGGGGATTGAATATGAGCCAACAATGTGATGCAGTTGCAAAAAAGGCTAATATTCTGGGATGTATTAACAAGAGTGGCGTATAAAAGACATGGGAGGTAATTGTCCCACTCTACTCAGCACTAGTTAGGCTTCAGTGAGCTGGAGTACTGTGTTCAGTTCTGGGTGCCACACTTCAAGAAAGATGTAGATAAATTGGAGAGAGTCAAGAGGAAAGCAACAAAAATGATAAAAGGTTTAGAAAACCTGACCTATGAGGAAAAGTTGAAAAAACTGGGCTTGTTTAATCTTGAGAAAAGAAGACTGGTAACAGACAGTCTTCGGGGTTGTTATAAAGAGGATCCAGATCAATTGTTCTCCATGTCCACTAAAGGTAGGACAAGAAGCAATGGGCTTAATTTGCAGCAAGGGAGATTTAGGTTAGATATTAGGAAAACGTTTCTAACAATAAGGGCACTTAAGTGCTAGAATTGGCTTCCAAGAGAGGTTATGGAATCCCCATCCATGGAGGTATTTAAGAACAGGTGAGACAAACACCTGCCAGGGATGGTCTAGGTTTACTTGGTCCCGCCTCAGTGCAAGGAGCTGGACTTGATGCCCTCTCAAGGTCCCTTCCAGCCCTACATTTTTATGATTCTATGGGCATCTACACTTACCGTGGATCGATGCTGTGGCGATCAATCCACCAGGGGTCGACTAAATCGACCACTGATCACTCTCCCGTCGACTCCGGTACTCCACCGAAATGAGAAGCATAAGGTAAGTCAACAGGAGGTAAGTCAACAGGAGAGACAATGAAATAAGTCAACCTAAGCTATTTGACTCCAGCTACATTATTCACATAGCTGGAGTTGTGTGACAGGTCAACATAACCCCCAAGTGTAGACCTGCCCTATTATTCTATTTTTCTCAAGCAAAGCTCAAATAGCTGCCACATGAACAACTACATCTTTCCACCTATACAATATGACAAAAAAAGAGTTTATTTATATGCACAATCATGTTGCCTCTATCGCACTGCATTATTTTGGGAACTCTGGATTAGCAGTTGGATTCTTCTAGTGGGAACACAAAGCTTTTGCAGTAAGGTCTGGCCATAGTTTTGGTCTCCTCACACAATGGATGAAGCACAACGTTACCAAACACATCATGTAGCCTGAAAGTACTGTGTGCCCCCTTCTTAACTGGAAGATCTTTAATTTGGGGCCTATTTTATTTGAGCCCAACTAAAAAGTGTAGCCCTGCTAATATCCAAATTAAGTGCAGGTAGTAATCATCAGAGAGAAGTACAAGTAAGTGATAGACAAATCTGCCTTGATTCTCACTAGAGCCATGCAAGACTTTGGAGTTGCTACCTAGCTAGTTGTGTCAAGCTAGAGTTTTTATTTGCTTGCTTTGGAACTTTTGTAATTTGATAGCATCCTGGACATGGAGGCACCGCTGTACATGGTAAGAAACTCAGGATCCAGAACGCAGTAGATGCCTGCAGTTTTCTCTTGCTAACCAGCTCTTGTTTTCTTTCATACCCTTGAGTTATTATTTGCGGGAAAGTATTATCAGACTGCTGTTTCTCAAAAAAGGGCTTTTGAAGCCTGTATGGGGTTGTCGGCATACCTGCCCACAGTGAGACTTGGAGAAGCCTGGGACTTTCATCATGGCTGTTCCCTGCATTCCTTCCCCAAGGCTTTTCTTTCTTTTATGCCACTTTGGGTCATATTAGTTTTTAATATGGAAATTAATACACACCCACCCTGCTGTTCCAAGAGTGCTCTACAAAAGAGATATCTGTTAACTAGCTAGCTATGTCAATACAGATAAGTCACCAAGAGATGGCACGCAAAAATATGCAGCTTTGTTAATAGGTTTTCTAGGGCTAAATGAAGTTGTTATTGTGTAATGCAAATGACTTACACTGTGCGCTACTCTACATGGAGCTCTTAACAGAAAAGGTTCTTGTTGCCTACAATGTGCAGGAGGTCAGACTAGATGATCATGATGGTCCCTTCTGACCTTAAAGTCTATGAGTCTTCGGCTGGAGGGAGGATAGTCAGTAATGGTTTAATTAGGGTAACTAGCCAATGCTAAATTACACATCCCCAAGAGGGTTCATAGTCATTAAACTATAATAAACAACAGTGCTGCTTAGAGAAGAGCCTTTCTATATTTATGTCATTTGCTTATGCTACAATATGGCCATTGGAACTGGAAAGCCCATTACTCAACTTATTTGCCCTCCCAAGAGTTGGAGCTTCCTATAAAGAGGAGGACATGGACTGGTGAGAAGCAGGAATTTGTGTAGCTCAATGATACTTTGACCTGTGAACTTTGCCCCCACCTGGTTGCTGGCTGGGAAATGTAGTCCAGTAGCCACAGTTGTTTTCAATTACGTAATTTTAAACATAGTTCGTGTTTTATTTTTAACTAAAGAATGTTATTCCTAGGATGGGGTTGAGGGGTACTGCAGTAATGGGATCGTACTGAATTACCTAGTTGCCTATGGCATTTATGGAGCTTAAATTGTATTTACTTTCACTAGCAAGACTGGGGATTCTAGGTAATTCCTGAGTATAAAAAGAGTTGCTAATTGAACATGTAGGGGAAAGAGCTGTGCCTCTCCTGCCAGATTGGTATTTTATCACTCAGACAATAGGAACAACACTGAACACTTGGCCAAAAAAAAAAAAGCAGTTGTAAATAACTGTTCATCTCCATCATTTTGTTTTTTAATTAAAAAACAAATACAAATTTTTTCCACCATTTCCTTGTTCGTTTAGTGAGTTTCTACAACTTCTCACAAGTAACAGGAACAACCTCCAAGGGAGAATAGAACAGAAGAAACAAAACAAAAGCTCACACACTTCCCATTCTTCAAAATTACACTTTTGGTCAGGCTGAGAAATAAAGTCTGATGACTTGTGCTCAAGCAGCTAAGCCTTTGGATTTATTTGGCTTGCAAGAAAATGTGCTTTTGGCCAGCCATATTCTCATTTTCTCAGATGAATTCCCTTGAAATATGACTTTCTAAGTCATTTCTCCTTGTGTTGTTTATTCCGTTCTGGACTATTGTACCACAGCCTCTCTTTTTATTCTCTTGTTTTTACTGTCTGACTCTTACTTTGGCCTATATTTAGTTTAGTCCCCACCTTAACGTAAGTTAAATGGCCACTGCCCCTACCCTTCTGAGACCTGCTTATAATTTATTTCAAATTCCACTGAAAATTCTAATATCCAAATAACATTATCGGTAATGTCCAGGTGCTTTGAAATCTAGATGTCAGCATGTAAATAAACCCACTAGACTAGATCTTCTCTCGTGTTGCTTGCTATTGAGTGCTCACTTTTTCAACAAATATATTTTGTTCCTGGTCCCCCTTCAAGCCGATAAAGAACAGCCTGATAGGACTGGAAAGCATCTACACTTGGGTTACTAACTCATCTCTACACCAAGTTCTGCAATAGTACGGCACAGCAAGAACAATATTTCCACCAAGAGCAATATAACATGCAAGGCTGGGGTTAAAATGGGGTTAAAAGATTTGTGAAATATGCATTTGCACCATCATTTGTTGTGGAATTGATAGTATTTAAGTCAAATTTTAAAGACCACTGCTCATGTTGGGCACTTTCATTTCCATCTTGTGTAAAGTGTCCTGGCAGATTGTCAGTTAGTGAATTGCCACAACAGGGCCAACTCCCTTTTTATCACTGTGGGGAGTCAAAAGCATGGAAATCACATGAGCAGTGTTACTGCAGCCTGTTGAATCTGACATCCTGTTCAACTGCAGCTTCAAGCATAGAAGTCTGATTTTTCTGCAGGTTTCCTCTAAAGACCCAGAAAAGATTCCCCCCTGCCTCCAACACACACACACACACACACACACATTTTTGGACATAAGGGATTGTCTTCCTTTGCTGTGGGTTCCAGCAGAGCATATTCTAGCTTTTGCAGAGCCTTGAACAACAAAAGACCTTGAAAAACAGGACCTAAAGTCCCAATGGGGAACCAGTCCACCATGAAACTCACCATTTTTGCAAGAAAACCACTACTACACCCCTGCTATGTCACTGCTGACACAGTTCCTGCAATATGTTCTAAATGGGCAACCTACAAATGACAATTTTTAATCACCGCCTTCCGTGCTCTGGCCCTCCTAGTGACCCAGCACCCATAACTGATTGCTCCCACCAGCTTCAGCAGTGAAGGATCATGCCCCTAGTTTCAGCGTGTTGGGACAGTTTTGCTCTGCTCCACCAGCACAAAGCTGCCCTACAGCTGATGAAGCTCCAGAGTATCAAACAGAGTAGGGAGATCCTTGGGGTTGTGTAGAACTGCCATAATGGGTCCTATACCACCTCCCTGCCTAGTACAGAGACCATGGCCAGGCCCAAGAGACTAGCCCTGTATATTCCTGCACAAAAACAATATCTAGCTATTGGAATGTCGTATTGGGCCATAAGCAGTTGATGCAACATAGTAGCTGCTCTAAATTTTCAATGAGAGGCCAGCCCAGTGCAGGTCAGCCCAGGACTAACAGGTGCAAACACAGCTAAAGATGGCCTTTAGCATCTCCTTTCTGGGCTGGGCCAACCACTCCCCCGCTACAGGTCAGGATCCAAACCACTGTACATAGTTTGAGAATGGATTGTTGTTTCATATCCTGTATTGTCTCCTTTCCAAAACTAAACTTTCTGTCACACATGTACTCACACAACCCTACAACAGCTGGAGAGGATATCATTAAAACCTTAGTGTATATGGACAGATAGACAATAGCAGCCACTTCACTGCGATGATTTGTGTTTAAGATCAAATGAAGTTCAGGAACAACTCCAATTCTCAGCTAGGTAATAAGGAAAGTAAGCTGTTCATACACCGCTTGATCCAAATCCCATTGAAGTCACAGGGAAAACTCCCATTGATTTCAGTGGGTTTTGGTTCAGACGCAGAGACAGGATATCATTTTACTTTTCTTGCTTTATTTCAGATATGCAAATGATCGACTAGTTGCGAAAGGCTACATTTTATTATGTAACAAATATACAAAAATCTACATTAAAGTTCGTTTCGTGTTATTGTTTCAAAAGGTTTATAAACCTTTCTTCCCTGACCTACAGCAGTTTTGTTTTTGTCTATTGTCATTAAACTCAGGGGTCTTTCAAAGTTTCCTCAGACCTAGAGGTGGGGTAAGAGAACAGCTCCTGACACTCTTGAGTGAGTCTCTCTGGGATTGTGTTGACAGACTCTGGGGAGAATTAAGAGTCCAACCACTCTCAGCCAAACAGGTGGATTGGCCCAATTTGTGGCTTTTACGAGAGGGATAAATGGAAGGGATATATTGGAGACATTCCCCCCAAAGAAAGATCCTTTGCACATCTTAATGCCCCAGATTCTGCTCTGAGTTACAATGGTATAAATTCAGAGTCACTCCACTGAGTACTCAGGATTTACACTGCAGTGACAGAGCAGAATTTGAGTTTCCAATTTTGCCAACCCCAAGTGTTCAAAATGTTTGCATCAGTCTCCAAAATATCACAAGACTGGCCTACAAATCCTGAGATTTGTTCAAATACTTAATCTGGGGTTCCTGGGCTTTGCCTCCTGGTTTCTGAGCCTGCAGGGCACACTTGCTTCACATTTTCCAGCTTTTCTCTGCAATGATGAGAGCTAGGCACTTACTTTTTTTAAAAAAATGAAAGATTTTCATGCAATCTTGGGATTCCAGCAGTTGAGGCTTTAAAAAAAACACATCCCACACACCACCACACGCTAAAGATTGCAAGACTTCATGCTAAAAATAATGAGTTGGCAATACTGATTTATACTATACAGATAGATTCCACAGCATGGCTGTAGCTCTGCATTGCCCAAGCATGAAAGGAGCTTTCAGTTTAAAGCTGAAATCTAACAAACTAGATTTGCCAATATATAATAGACTCCAATAGGATAACCCCTTTTTCTTGAGTCCAGGGAGCGTTAGCTTACTAATTTAACTCTGGGTTCTTTTCAGGTCCACTTTTAACTTCAACAGTATTTCTGAAATCAGAAATTGCTTACTCTTAGCCAATCAACAATTTATTAATTTACCCAGAACCACATAAATATATAATCAACAGTTCACCACTCAAACGTAGACAAAACCAATTGTGCGTACTGCACGCACAGTACAGTCTTGTACGCAGTTATCACAGACTAGAGTTGAGGCTTAGCTGTCCATACCAAAGATCAATTCAAGTTACCAAAATTTCTTATTTATGATCAACAATTCTCAGTTCTTTAGTACCTAACACATTTATCACACTTCCAAGGGTGCACTTTTCTTTAAGGCTCTGTGAAGGGTATGGTTTCTTCTCTTTGGACCAATCTAGTCAAAAGGGACAAGTTTAGAACATTAAAGTATTATTAAATTATTATTAAATTATTTTATAATAATAAATAATTATTAAATTATTATTAGAGATTATTAGAATATTGCTTAAAACATCAGAGGGGTAGCCGTGTTAGTCTGGATCTGTAAAAGTGGCAAAGAGTCCTGTGGCACCTTATAGACTAACAGATGTATTGGAGCATCAGCTTTCGTGGGTTCCCCTACATGCATCTGACAAAGTAGGTATTCACCCACGAAAGCTTCGTGCCAGAGGACTCTTTGCCGCTTTTACTTAAAACAATTCTTTTCAATCTCTTAGGCCAATTTGCTCGAACTTTTAGAGGAGTTCAAATCTAAAATACGATTACTTGAGGTTTCACTAGAGACTATAGACTCAGCAAGATAACCTACAGTTATTTATATTTAAAGAATAGAAAGGGAAAATACAATCTTCGAAATGAAATGTCACCACTTCTTCTTACCCTTTTAACCCTGGGATGGCGGAGAATCCTTTCCCCATAGCTGGTCCTTTCCCCATAGCTGGTGTCAGTTGCTCTTTGGATTCTGCAGCTTCTTGTGCTGGGTTCAGTCAACTCCCCTAAGCACATGGTGACCTCAGTTTAATATATCCTAATTTCAGGGCTTGTTGGAGGGGGCCACCCTGTGATTCCTGTTGGACATGTCCCAAGTGGGAGCTCAGATTCCAGCCTTCTTAGTTTTTCTGCTGCTTCCATTGGTATCCAGTAGATGGCATTGATGGGTATGAAATTTCTTTAATACTTTTCGTATCAGAGGCTTTTTAAAATTGATTCATTTCTATCTCATTATTTGCCCCGACTATCAATGGGGATAGTCCTTTTAGGCAATTTTTCCTAATATCCCAAAGTTCTACCCTGGCTTATACCTTAATATTTCTTCTTCCTTGTGCAGGACAATTTCTGTGACTTTGAGCACAATTATTTACAATGAAAACCAAGAAAATTCCTTATCTTCTAAATTTGGAGGACATATCCCATACATTCTTTGATTGTACATAATAATTTCACCTTATTTAGGACTTACAATGGAGCAAGGGACATTTTTCACATGTCCAAGAAGGTAGATCTGATGCACAAGGCACTGATTTTATTCTAATCTGGGATAAAAGACTCTCCCTTGTGAATTAAATATACTGTGAATACAATGTGTGGTGTATAGTTAGTTTGGGACGAAAACACTCTGCATACGGTGTGATCCTTGCTTGGAAACTTGGAGTTCCTTTTAGCTTTTGAGAGGGAGAAAGGTTTATTATACATATGCAAATTATAAGAGATTCTTGCCTAGCTAATCAGAAATAGCTAAATAAGTATTGAGATAGCTGGGGAGGGGAATGCCCAGCCCTGGCTGATTTATGGGTCCTTAGACAAAGTGTCTCACATAATATGAACCATTTTCTTATTTCAGAGTAGCAGCCATGTTGGTCTGTATCTGCAAAAAGAGAAGGAGGACTTGTGGCACCTTAGAGACTAACAAATTTAATAAAGCTTATGCTCAAATAAATTTGTTAGTCTCTAAGGTGCCACAAGTCCTCCTTTTCATTTCTTATTGTCTTTATAGGTGGATCCTGCTTTGGGATAGACAGAGGTGGCTAGTTTTTCTAATTTTTGAGGGCCAGAAGGAATTATTGTTATTAATCATTCAAGGCATATCTGTCCCATATATCCCTTACAGCTGCCATTAGCAAAAAGGACAAATCCCTAACTTTTCTCAAGTAATATTAGCCTCTACTAACCAGAGTTCATGGGATAGTGACAATGGGAAGGTAGCAGACTTTGAAAATCAAGGCTTTTGTGTTTTGTCTAAAAAGCCAACATTTGCAAAAGGCTGTTTGCGCCTCATTTTGCACTTGCAAGACTGAACAAACAGCTTAGGATTAGTCCTAACAACTAAGTTTTACCAGCACAGCTATGTCAGCCAAGAGAGGCGGGGGAAGAATTACTCTCCCTATCCAACATAGGTATGCCAGCAAAACCCACAGTGTAGAGTCTAGACACAGCTATATGACAGAAGAATGCTTCTGTTTGCAAAGATAAACCACCTCCCTGAACTGTGTTAACTATGCTGGCAGAAAAAGTCCTTGTACTGGACTTTGCTGCACAGGCCCGCCGGGCCCCAGGGTCAGGGCCAGGGCCGTCCCTGGGGGTTGGGGGGTCCTGGGGCAGAAGTGACAAATCCGTTACTTCCAGGACCACCCGCACTGGCCAATCATGCTGGCTCACGGGGGCCCCCAAAGCACGGGGCCCAGAGTGGTCTCGCACGCCTAGGAGCCCTGTGGCCTGCCCGGACGATTTAAAAGGGCCCTGGGCTCCCGGCTGCTGCTGTGGTAGCTGCGGTTTTCAAATCGCTCGGGCCCCAGGTCAATTATCCCTTTAGCCCCCGCTCCCGTCAGCAGGCCTGATGCTGCATCTCCACTGCAGGCTCTACTAGGAGAGCTATACTGGAAAAGCCCTTGTAGTGCAGACAAACCGTCAGAGCGCATCACTGGGTCCACAAACAGAACTGGAGGTGCAAACATCACCCCACAAAGAAGGGATTCTGGCCATTTTGAAAATATGGCCCAAAATTATTTCACTCACAAGTACCAGACATTCTGCACCTACAACAGTCGTTGTAATCCATCCCGCTAATGCTGTGGACCACACAGTACTGAATAGGATCCTTGGCACATTTCTCCAAATTAGGGATCCCTTTACTTTAGGAGTGAGAAAGTTGCAATTTCTACTGCTCGTGCGGTATTCAGTCATGATCTGCCATGGAGGATTATGCCCTTCCCAGCACATCTCTTTACAACCAAGCTTTTCATGAGGCAGTGCTGTGGTGAGCAGGGCACTGGATTAAGTCTCAGGACAATTGGGTACTGGTCTTTAGAGCTGATTCATAGGCGCCAACTCCATGGGGGCTCTGGGGCTGGAGCACCCACTGGGAAAAAAGAGTGGGTGCTCAGCACACACCGGCGGTCCCGCTGGTCAGCTTCTCCCCCTCCCTCACAGTGCCCCATGCCAGCCCATGGCCCCGCTGATCAGCTCCTTCCCCACCCCACCAGCGCCTCCCGCCTGCGGGTAGTCAGCTGTTCAGTGGCATGCAGGAGGTGGGGACGGGGAGGGGGGTGGGAAGAGGTGGAGTGGGAAGAAGTGGGGTGGGGGTTGAGCCCAGGGAAATTAGAAAGTCGGCGCTTATGAACTGGTTAGAAGTTTTCTGTCAAAAAATGCTGATTCAATGGAACTAAAAAACTTTCCACAGGAACATGTCGATTCCATCAAAACTTTCAACGAACTCAAAAGCAGGCAGGCTGACCTCATGCATCAGGTCTCAATGCCACTCACTCAAATTTGGTACCAACACCGCTCCATCATGCTGGAGAGCCAGTTTGGCCAAACCCTCTGTGGACAGTAGGGTAGCCAATGTTGCTCTTTCCCCACTGCTGTTGGGGGACCAGTACCTGAACCAGACAATCAGCCAGAGCTTTTCCCTCATCCTCGAGGTGCTGGATGGGGAGCTGCAGTGAGTACCTACATGGGAGAAACCAACCAGGAGGGAGAGGTGGGGAGCTCAGAGGTGGTGGATGTGAAGGGGTTGTGACTATATAGCAAGAGCCAGTTGCTGACTGACCTGGATAGATTCCAGAGCCAGAAGGAACCATTGTGATCATTTAATCTGACCTCCTGCTGTCTCCACTTCTCCCCACATACTGAGCCCTGGTCTACACCGGGGCTTAGGTTGGTATAAGCATGTTGCTCAGGGGTGTGGGAAATCCACACTCCTGAGAGACATAGTTATACCGCTCCAAGCCCCAGTGCTGACAGTGTTACATGGATGGGAGGGCTTCTCCTGTTGACATAATCTCCCTCCCTGAGAGGCAGCATTTACCTACGCTGATGGGAGAAGTTCTCCGATGGGCACAGTTAGCGTCTTCACGAAGAGCCACAGCGGCGCAGCAGCAGCGTTTTGAATGTAGACAAGCCCGGAGGTTTATTGACAGGTTGTTTCTCTAGCAGTGCTTGCCCTGATTGTTTGAGGAGAATAGGAGCCGGAGTTTTCTAGAGTATCCCCAAATGCAACAAGACACATTTATGCAGTGAAAATTGTAAAAAGTGCATAGGTTTCTTAGGAACCTGCACACTGAAAAGTAAACTCGAAGTCCCTGATGTTGCTACCCAGGACCTTTGCTTCATTCTATTAAGAACAGAATTTTTTTTAAAAAGTTGGACTTTGCTCCCTCCCAGGATCTGACTCTCCTCTTTCTTACTCTCATGGGAGTCAGAAATTCTGGTCAAGTCAGTAGACCTACATCTGTGTCGAACTGGTGGGAGAAGAGAATCAGGCCTAGAGCTTCTAACAGCTACATGTACTTTATAGGTTTCAGAGTAACAGCCGTGTTAGTCTGTATTCGCAAAAAGAAAAGGAGGACTTGTGGCACCTTAGAGACTAACCAATTTATTTGAGCATGAGCTTTCGTGAGCTATTGTGGAAACTGCAGAAGACATTATATACACAGAGACCATGAAACAATACCTCCTCCCATCCCACTCTCCTGCTGGTAATAGCTTATCTAAAGCAATCACTCTCCTTACAATGTGCATGATAATCAAGGTGGGCCATTTCCCAGCACAAATCCAGGTTTTCTCACCCCCCCACCCCCATACACACACAAACTCACTCTCCTGCTGATAATAGCTCATCCAAAGTGACCACTCTCCCTATAATGTGCATGATAATCAAGGTGGGCCATAGAATCTCAGGGTTGGAAGGGACCCCTGAAGGTCATCTAGTCCAACCCCCTGCTCGAAGCAGGATCAATTCCCAGTTAAATCATCCCAGCCAGGGCTTTGTCAAGCCTGACCTTAAAAACCTCTAAGGAAGGAGATTCTACCACCTCCCTAGGAAACGCATTCCAGTGTTTCACCACCCTCTTAGTGAAAAAGATTTTCCTAATATCCAATCTAAACCTCCCCCACTGCAACTTGAGACCATTACTCCTCGTTCTGTCATCTGCTACCATTGAGAACAGTCTAGAGCCATCCTCTTTGGAACACCCTTTCAGGTAGTTGAAAGCAGCTATCAAATCCCCCCTCATTCTTCTCTTCTGCAGGCTAAACAATCCCAGCTCCCTCAGCCTCTCCTCATAAGTCATGTGTTCTAGACCCCTAATCATTTTTGTTGCCCTTCGCTGGACTCTCTCCAATTTATCCACATCCTTCTTGTAGTGTGGGGCCCAAAACTGGACACAGTACTCCAGATGAGGCCTCACCAATGTCGAATAGAGGGGAACGATCACGTCCCTCGATCATTTCCAGCACAAATCCAGGTTTTCTCACCCCCCCCACACACAAACTCACTCTCCTGCTGGTAATAGCTCATCCAAACTGACTGCTCTCCTTACAATGTGTATGATTATCAAGGTGGGCCATTTCCAGCATAAATCCAAGTTTAACCAGAACGTCTGGGGGGTGGGGGGTAGGAAAAAACAAGGGGAAATAGGCTACCTTGCATAATGACTTAGCCACTCCCAGTCTCTATTTAAGCCTAAATTAATAGTATAGAATTTGCAAATGAATTCCAATTCAGCAGTTTCTCGCTGGAGTCTGGATTTGAAGTTTTTTTGTTGTAAGATAGCGACCTTCATGTCTGTAATTGCATGACCAGAGAGATTGAAGTGTTCTCCGACTGGTTTTTGAATGTTATAATTCTTGACATCTGATTTGTGTCCATTTATTCTTTTACATAGAGACTGTCCAGTTTGACCAATGTACATGGCAGAGGGGCATTGCTGGCACATGATGGCATATATCACATTGGTGGATGTGCAGGTGAACGAGCCTCTGATAGTGTGGCTGATGTTATTAGGCCCTGTGATGGTGTCCCCTGAATAGATATGTGGGCACAGTTGGCAACGGGCTTTGTTGCAAGGATAGGTTCCTGGGTCAGTGGTTCTGTTGTGTGGTATGTGGTTGTTGGTGAGTATTTGCTTCAGGTTGGGGGGCTGTCTGTAGGCAAGGACTGGCCTGTCTCCCAAGATTTGTGAGAGTGTTGGGTCATCCTTCAGGATAGGTTGTAGATCCTTAATAATGCGTTGGAGGAGTTTTAGTTGGGGGCTGAAGGTGACAGCTAGTGGCGTTCTGTTATTTTCTTTGTTAGGCCTGTCCTGTAGTAGGTGACTTCTGGGAACTCTTCTGGCTCTATCAATCTGTTTCTTCACTTCCGCAGGTGGGTATTGTAGTTGTAAGAATGCTTGATAGAGATCTTGTAGGTGTTTTTCTCTGTCTGAGGGGTTGGAGCAAATGCGGTTGTATCGCAGAGCTTGATTATCATGCACATTGTAGGGAGAGTGGTCACTTTGGATGAGCTATTACCAGCAGGCGAGTGAGTTTGTGTGTGTGTGTGGTTTTTTTTTTGGGGGGGGGGGCGGGAGGGGGATGAGAAAACCTGGATTTGTGCTGGAAATGGCCCACCTTGATCTTCATACACATTGTAAGGAGAGTGGTCACTTTGGATAAGCTATTACCAGCAGGAGAGTGGGATGGGAGGAGGTATTTTTTCATGGTCTCTGTGTATATAATGTCTTCTGCAGTTTCCACAGTATGCATCTGATGAAGTGAGCTGTAGCTCACGAAAGCTTATGCTCAAATAAATTGGTTAGTCTCTAAGGTGCCACAAGTACTCCTTTTCTTTTTATGTACTTTATACAGATTGGTCTGCATCAATAGAGAACTTAAATAGATGTCTTAAAGCTCCTGTGTTTGCTAAGGTTATTTTTAATCACACAAAGCCACTGGTTTGAAGAGAAAATTTGCAGGCAAGGAGAGCTACAAAAACTGAAAAACAAAGTATGGAATTCCAAGCTTAGCATCACTGTAATGCGACTTGCTACGGTTTACAGAGCCTGTCAGAGACAAATAAAGTGGATACGTACCCCATCTGCTGGTGACATCCCAAAAGTGTACTTGCAGAATCTTAAAACACACACACTACTGAACACAACTCCCTAGAGGAAAATGTTTTCTTTGCTCTTTGAATCAAAACAGTAATAGTGGCACTCAAGATTATATCTGAACATATTTTTAAGTTATTAACCAGAAGCAAACCTAAGAAAAGCCAAAAGGAAGGGAAAGGACCTGATTTATCAGATGGTTATAAAACCAGCCTCCTTTTATCATTTTTAAATCTAACCAAGAATTTTACCCTGAATGTATTATTGATATTGCTATAGACAGTGATTCATTGCCTTGCACCTGTGTAATCATTTAAATCAGCGCAAAGGGAGTGTATGATAGATGTGAAATGCTACCAATGCAGAATGATGTTTTACACCTGTATTGCTATTTCACTAGGTAAGAATCCCTGAAGGGGGGCGGGGGAACCACACAAAACACGTACATCTCCAAGATGAATTCTGTGAATAAAAAACAATAGTTACTGTGCCTAGATTTTTCATTTGTCCACATAACTATTTGGAGGAAATCTGATATCCTAATGAGAAAGTTACTCATTCATATAAATCTATACTTTCTGAGTGAAGTTGCCATACAACTTAAATGGGAGATATAAGTCCAAACTGGTAAAAACAAGCAACTGCAGGATCCCCAAACATTCATAAAGATTCAGGTTTCATCTCTAATTTTCTTCACAGTTCTATAATCACTAGCACTTACTGCAAAAAGTATTTAATAACTTTATATTGTATTTCTCCTCCCCCCCCATCCCCACCCCTGCCACAAAAAAAAGAGAAAGCATTAACTTGGAAAGATTAAAATGGTTTCCTTCTTTCCACCACAAGAAAAGGCAACGCTCAGCTATTAAAATCCTAAACTGCTCAATGAAAGCAGTGACCCAAACTGAGTTTTAGCAGCAGTATAAAAGTCCCACCTGCTGGCCATTTCAGTGACTTGCTAATAATCCATGTTTGAATAAAAGGAGTATAGCAGTTGGAATATACCACCATCCACCTGCCCAGGATGTAAATGGTGACTGTGAAATGGTCAGGTTAATTAGAGAGGATACAAAACAGAAGACTCAATAATAATGGGGGTGTCATAAATATAAAGGGAAGGGTAAACCCCTCAGAAATCCCTCCTGGCCAGGGGAAAGCTCCTCTCACCTGTAAAGGGTTAAGAAGCTAAAGGTAACCTCGCTGGCACCTGACCAAAATGACCAATGAGGAGACAAGATACTTTCAAAAGCTGGGAGGAGGGAGAGAAACAAAGGGTCTGTCTGTATGCTGTTCTTGCCAGGGACAGAACAGGAATGGAGTCTTAGAACTTTTAGTAAGTAATCTAGCTAGGTATGTGTTAGATTATGATTTCTTTAAATGGCTGAGAAAAGAATTGTGCTGAATAGAATAACTATTTCTGTCTGTGTATCTTTTTTGTAACTTAAGGTTTTGCCTACAGAGGTTCTCTATGTTTTTGAATCTAATTACCCTGTAAGATATCTACCATCCTGATTTTACAGGGGGGATTTCTTTATTTCTATTTACTTCTATTTTTATTAAAAAAGTCTTCTTGTAAGAAACCTGAATGCTTTTTCATTGTTCTCAGATCCAAGGGTTTGGGTCTGTGGTCACCTATGCAAATTGGTGAGGCTTTTTATCCAACATTTCCCAGGAAAGGGGGGGTGCAAGTGTTGGGAGGATTGTTCATTGTTCTTAAAATCCAAGGGTCTGGGTCTGTAGTCACCTAGGCAAATTGGTGAGGCTTTTTACCAAACCTTGTCCAGGAAGTGGGGTGCAAGGTTTTGGGAAGTATTTTGGGGGGAAAGGCGCGTCCAAACAGCTCTTCCCCAGTAACCAGTAT
Organism: Lepidochelys olivacea; assembly: GCF_965140295.1. Classification (NCBI taxonomy): domain Eukaryota; kingdom Metazoa; phylum Chordata; order Testudines; family Cheloniidae; genus Lepidochelys; species Lepidochelys olivacea. The sequence continues at coordinate 121,768,465 of NC_140413.1, forward strand.
TAGTTTGGTGGTGGTAGCGGCCAGTCCAAGGACAATGGGTGGAATATTTTGTACCTTGGGGAAGTTTTGACCTAAGCTGGTAAAGATAAGCTTAGGAGGTTTTTCATGCAGATCCCCACATCTGTACCCTAGAGTTCAGAGTGGGGGAGGAACCTTGACAGGGGGATTTCAACTACTCATGTATTGACTGGGTATGTGTCACCTCACATTGGGAGAGAGAGATAAAATTTCTAGAAACAATTAATGACTGCTTCCTGGAGCAGCTAGTCCTGGAACCCAAAAGGGGAGAAGCAATTCCTGATAAAGTCCTAAGTGGTGCACAGGATTTTGTCCAAGAGGTGAATGTAGCTGAACCACTCCATAACAGTCACTATAACAGGCGTGGTCAAAATGCAGTTCGTGAGCCGCACGCAGCTCTTTCAGAGCTCGACTGCTGCTCACAGAACTCAGGGCATCCCCACAGAGTGGGGGGGCAGAGCCGGCACTCACGGCTCTGGCCCCGCATGCTCATCCTGATTGTGTCCATTTGCAAAGAAAGCCAGCAGCTGGTCCCGAGTTTCCAGCTGGTAAAGGAAAGTCAATCAGGTAAATCCACCAGAAAAAGAGTAACGGGGAAAAGTAAGAGGAATTCTTCCTGGGCTCCAACGTCCAGAAGCAGCGTATTCCATCCTGGAAACGGATGTGTTTCGAATGTCTAGCCACTGTGCATTGAAAGGAAAGATCTGCGGGCCTGAGAAGCTGTGGCCCTCAAGAGGCACTTCTAAAGCCAGATGGGCCTTGGCTGAGTTTGTGCTGGTGTGACTTTGAGGAGCATCTGAAGTGTGGAAGGTAGACAGAAACGGTTGTCAGAGGAAGAAGGTGCTGAGCAGCCCATCGGTGAGGGAAAAGTCCCAGGCAGGTGGTGTGGGAGGAGCTGTGTAGCCCCCAAAGGCAGCCTGCTGGGCAACTGCATGTGCGGAGGGACCGGGCTTTTCCCAGGGCTGTTGCTGCAGCCAAAGCCTTGAGGATGGAGAAGAGAACAGGAGGTGTTGTTGCCTGGTGGGGCCCATGGTGTGGTGTCAGCTGGCCATAGCTAGTCTCCTGGAGACCAGTGCAGCGCAAGGCCTGCCCTCTTCCTCATTAGTATAGTGGTGAGTATCCCCTCCTGTCACGCGGGAGATGGGGTTTGATTCCCCAATGGGGAGGGCAAGGCCTTTTGAATGGGGAGAGAGAAATGCCTTGCCCACTCAGCACATTCCTCACCTCCCCTTGCGGAGACTTCCATTCACCCCCCGCAGTGTTGATTTTCATCTCCAGAGAGACAATTGGCTGCTTAGCCCACCCCTGCCTGCTTGCCCTAGCGAAAGCCTTGACATCAAAACCCTCGACATCACCTTCCGCCACTATGTCCAGCTTCAAGACATGGGGACACGTTTCAGAGTCTCAAAGGGAAACACTCTGACTGAGGGCATGAGGACAATCGCCCAGCCAAACGGGGTGGCAGCTGTTCAAGGGGCGAGGAAGAGAGAAAAGCAGACAGGCAGCAGGCTGGCCTCCTGTCTTTTTTGCTTTTCTTACTATTTTGACTGTGATAGTAATAGGGAGACTTGAGAAATACCTGTGGCCGTAGGTGAGGTAGGTGGCCAACCCGAGAGCACGGAACTGAGCATTTTCCACTCAGCTGCTGCGTCTCCTGGCAGCTGGCCATGATCGTACAATGGTTAGTACTCTGCGCTGTGGCTCGGTTTGACTCCAAGTCACTGCATCACTTTTTGGCCGGGGATCTCCTGACGTGCGCCTAGTGGCTCAGCCTGATTGCGTCCATTTGCAAAGACAGCCAGCAGCTGGTCCCTAGTTTCTGGCCGGTAAAGGAAAGTCAAAGGTCGGTCCTGGGGCCGCTTTTGTTCAACATCTTTATTAATAATCTGAATGACGGGATAGATTGCACCCTCAGCAACTTTGCAGATGACACTAAGCTGGGGGGAGAGGTAGATACGCTGGAGGGTAGGGATAGGGTGCAGAGTGACCCAGACAAATTGGAGGATTGGGCCAAAAGAAGTCTAATGAGGTTCAACAAGGACAAGTGTAGAGTCCTGCACTTAAGACAGAAGAATCCCATGCACTGCTGCAGGGTGGGGACCGACTGGCTAAGCAGCAGTTCTGCAAAAAAAGGACCTAGGGATTACAGTGGATGAAACGATGGATATGAGTCAGCAGTGTGCCCTTGTTGCCAAGAAGGTTAACGGCATATTGGGCTGCATTAGTAGGAGCTTTGCCACCAGATCGACGGAAGTGATTATTCCCCTCTATTTGGCACTGCTGAGGCCACATCTGGAGTATTGCGGCCAGTTTTGGGGCCCCCCGTCTCCCTCCGCTACAGAAGGGATGTGGACAAATTGGAGAGGGTCCAGCGAAGGGCAATGAAAATGATCAGGGGCTGGGACACATGACTTACAAGGAGAGGCTGAGGGAACGGGGCTTGTTTATTCTGCAGAAGAGAAGAGTGAGGGGGGGATTTGATAGCAGCCTTCAACTACCTGACGGGGGGGTTCCAAAGAGGATGAAGCTCGGTTCTTCTCAGTGGTGGCAGATAAGAGAACAAGGAGCAATGGTCTCAAGTTGCAGTGAGGGAGGCTTAGGTTGGACATTAGGAAACACGATTTCACTAGGAGGGTGGTGAAGCACTGGAATGGATTGCCGAGGGAGGTGGTGGAATCTTCATCCTTAGAGGTTTTTAAGGCCTGGCTTGACAAAGCCCTGGCTGGGGTGATTTAGTTGGTGTTGGTCCTGCTTTGAGCAGGGGGTTGGAATAGCTGACCTCCTGAGGCCTCTTCCAACCCTAATCTTCTATGATTCTATGTCAATCAGGTAAATCCACCAGAAAAAGAGTAACGGGGAAAAGTAAGAGGAATTCTTCCTGGGCGCCAATGTCCAGAAGCAGCATATTCCATCCTGAAAATGGATGTGTTTCGAATGTCCGGCCACTGCACATTGAAAGGAAGGATCTGCGGGCCTGAGAAGCTGTGGCCCTCAAGAGGCGCTTCTAAAGCCAGATGGGCCTTGGCTGAGTTTGTGCTGGCGCGACTTTGAGGAGCATCTGAAGTGTGGAAGGGGGAAGATAGACAGAAATGGTTGTCAGAGGAAGAAGGTGCTGAGCAGCCTGTCAGTGAGGGAAAAGTCCCAGGCAGCTGGTGTGGGAGGAGCTGTGTAGCCCCTACAGGCAGCCTGCTAATTGGCTTTTTCCTGTAGCTGCTTAAGATCTGAGGCGGGGAGGCGCGGCACAGCTATGGTTGGCCAGGAGCACCTCCGGGTTGGGAGGGTGAAGCCTCCAAGCATTGGCTGGCCCAGGACTCCTCCGGCCGCGAGGGTGGTGTTGTGACCCAGTTCGCAGCACAGGGGCAGCGGGTCTCGGGGCTCTGGCTGTGGGAAGCGGGCAGAAGAAGCAGAGCTGGGGGCTAGCCTCCTCTAAGAAGGGGTTCCACCTTCTTCCCATGATGGGGGCTGTTAGGAATTGTGTAATGCCTCGGGTACATTTATGATTATAACACTGGCTGTTAATCGTAGAATCATAGAATATCAGGGTTGGAAGGGACCTTAGGAGGTCATCTAGTCTAATCCACTGCACAAACCAGGACCCCTCAACTAAATCATCCCAGCCAGGGCTTTGTCAAGCCGGGACTTAAAAACCTCAAAGGAAGGAGATTCCACCACCTCCCTAGATAACCCATTCCAGTGCTTTACCACCCTCCTAGTGAAAAAGTTTTTCCTAATATCCAACCTAAGCCTCCCCCACTGCAACTTGAGACCATTACTCCTCATTCTGTCATCTGCTACCACTGAGAATAGTCTAGAGCCATCCTCTTTGGAACCCCCTTTCAGGTAGTTGAAAGCAGCTATCAAATCCCCCCTCATTCTTCTCTTCTGCAGACTAAACAATCCCAGTTCCCTCAGCCTCTCCTCATAAGTCATGTGCTCCAGCCCCCTAATCATTTTTGTTGCCCTGCACTGGACGTTTTCCAATTTTTCTTGTAGTGTGGGGCTCAAAACTGGACACAGTACTCCAGATGAGGCCTCACCAATGTCGAATAGAGGGGAACGATCACGTCATTCGATCTGCTGGCAATGCCCTTACTTATACATCCCAAAATGCCATTGGCCTTCTTGGCAACAAGGGCACACTGTTGACTCATATCCAGCTTCTCGTCCACTGTAACCCCTAGGTCCTTTTCTGCAGAACTGCTGCCGAGCCATTCGGTCCCTAGTCTGTAGCAGTGCATGGGATTCTTCCATACTAAGTGCAGGACTCTGCACTTGTCCTTGTTGAACCTCATCAGATTCCTTTTGGCCCAATCCTCCAATTTGTCTAGGGCCCTCTGTATCATATCCCTACCCTCCAGCATATCTACCTCTCCTCCCAGTTTAGCATCATCTGCAAACTTGCTGAGGGTGCAATCCACACCATCCTCCAGATCATTTATGAAGATATTGAACAAAACTGGCCCGAGGACCGACCCTTGGGGCACTCCACTTGATACCGGCTGCCAACTAGACATGGAGCCATTGATCATTACCCTTTGAGCCCGACAATCTAGCCAACTTTCTATCCACCTTATAGTCCATTCATCCAGCCCATACTTCTTTAACTTGCTGGCAAGAATCCTGTGGGAGACCATGTCAAAACCTTTGCTAAAGTCAAGGAACAACACGTCCACCACTTTCCCCTCATCCACAGAGGGAGTTATCTCGTCATAGAAGGCAATTAGATTAGTCAGGCATGACTTGCCTTTGGTGAATCCATGCTGACTGTTCCTGATCACTTTCCTTTCCTCTAAGTGCTTCAGAATTGATTCCTTGAGGACCTGCTCCATGATTTTTCCAGGGACTGAGGTCACGCTGACTGGCTTGTAGTTCCCAGGATCCTCCTTCTTCCCTTTTTTAAAAATGGGCACTACATTGGTCTTTTTCCAGTCATCCGGGACCTCCCCCGGTCGCCATGAGTTTTCAAAGATAATGGCCAATGGCTCTGCAATCACATCCGCCAACTCCTTTAGCACTCTCGGATGCAGCGCCTATGGCCCCATGGACTTGTGCTCGTCCAGCTTTTCTAAATAGTCCCAAACCACTTCTTTCTCCACAGAGGGCTGGTCACCTCCTCCCCATGCTGTGCTGCCCAGTGCAGCAGTCTGGGAGCTGACCTTGTTCGTGAAGACAGAGGCAAAAAAAGCACTGAGTACATTTGCTTTTTCCACATCCTCTGTCACTAGGTTGCCTCCCTCATTCAGTAAGGGGCCCACACTTTCCTTGACTTTCTTCATGTTGCTAAGGTACCTGAAGAAACCCTTCTTGTTACGCTTGATATCTCTTGCTAGCTGCAACTCCAGGTGTGATTTGGCCTTCCTAATTTCACTCCTGAATGCCCGAGCAATATTTTTATACTCTTCCCTGGTCATTTGTCCAATCTTCCACTTCTTGTCAGCTTATTTTTTGTGATTAAGATCAGCAAGGATTTCACTGTTAAACCAAGCTGGTCGCCTGCCATATTTACTATTCTTTCGACACATCGGGATGGTTTGTCCCTGTAACCTCAATAAGGATTCTTTAAAATACAGCCAGCTCTCCTGGACTCCTTTTCCCCTCATGTTATTCTCCCAGGGGATCCTGCCCATCAGTTCCCTGAGGGAGTCAAAGTCTGCTTTTCTGAAGTCCAGGGTCCGTATTCTGCTGCTCTCCTTTCTTCCCTGTGTCAGGATCCTGAACTCGACCATCTCATGGTCACTCCCTCCCAGGTTCCCATCCACTTTTGCTTCCCCTACTAATTCTTCCCGGTTTATGAGCAGCAAGTCAAGAAGAGCTCTGCCCCTCGTTGGTTCCTCCAGCATTTGCACCAGGAAATTGTCCCCTACACTTTCCAAAAACTTCCTGGATTGTTTGTGCACCACTGTATTGCTCTCGCAGCAAATCATAGTATCTACCACTCCTCCCAGTTTAGAGTCATCTGCAAACTTGTTGAGTATGCAATCTACGCCATCCTCCAGATCGTTAATGAAGATATTGACCAAAACCAGCCCCAGGACACTGGAGGCACTCCGCTTGGTACTGACTGCCAACTATACATGGAGCTATTGATCACTACCCCTTAAGCCCGATGACCTTAGCCAGCTTTCTATCATGTGAGTTATCCCACCAAGTCTCTGTTATTCCAATCACATCATAATTCCTTGACTGTGCCAGGACTTCCAGTTCTCCCTGTTTATTTCCCAGGCTTCTTGCATTTGTGTATAGGCACTTAAGATAACTCATGGATTGTCCTGCTTTCTCAGTATGAGGCAGGAGTCCTCTCCTCTTGCGCTCCCCTGCTCGTGCTTCCTCCTGGTATCCCATTTCCCCACTTACCTCAGGGCTTTGGTCTCCTTCCCCCAGTGAACCTAGTTTAAAGCCCTCCTCATTAGGTTAGCCAGCCTGCTTGCGAAGATGCTCTTTCCTCTCCTCGTTAGATGGAGCCCATCTCTGCCTAGCACTCCTTCTTGGAACACCATCCCATGGTCAAAGAATACAAAGCCTTCTCTCCGACACCACCTGCGTAGCCATTCGTTGACTTCCACGGTTCGACAGTCTCTACCCAGGCCTTTTCCTTCCTTCCTATTTGAGCCTCAAATTCCTTTATCCTTCTTCCCAGAGCCACATAGTCTGCAGTGATCCGCTCAAGGTAATTCTTGGCAGTATCATTGGTGCCCATGTGGAGAAGCAGGAAGGGGTAGCGATCCGAGGGCTTGATGAGTCTCGGCAGTCTCTCCATCACATCATGAATCCTAGCTGCTGGCAAGCAGCACATTTCTCGGTTTTCCTGGTCGGGACGGCAGATAGATGACTCAGTCCCTGAGGGAGGGAGTCCCTGACCACCACAACCCGCCTACCTCTCTTGGGAGTGGTGGTCATGGAACCCCCATCCCTAGGACAGTGCATTTCATGCCTTCCAATCGGTGGAGTCTTCTTCTGCTCCCTTCCCTTCTGGAGGTCACATGCTGCAAATTTTCTTCACCATCCTTCTGTCCCCCTTAATGTACCGATTAATTTTGCAGTGCTTGCTGTATGTGTATAATTATTACAGTTTGGCGCTGATCCTATGAGTTTTGTTGCCCTGTACAATAACAAGCAGCGGGTTCTTTCAGTAGCACTTGGCATTCTGCAGCATCTGTTGTAAAGTAATAAAGAAGAATTATTTCCCTAAAAATAGATTTTTATTGCGCACAAAAACTAGTGCAAAAAACCCCTGCGCACAATCAAAAAACAAATACAATAAAGTCTTCTGAAATAGATTAATGGAACTGTACTTAGTAAGGGGAAAGAACATCCATCTCTATTCTAGTCCCTTTTGGCTACACGTATACCAAGCGTGGCTCTCACAGGTCAGTGTATGTGAAGCTGTAGTTGTCCTTAGTGTCCCCTGGCACGGAGTCGTAGGGGTAGGGATGCAGACCCTAACAACATGTTGAATGTTGAAGGATGCAAGGAGGTGGTAAAATGGAGTTCTCCAGTGCCTCCAAAGGGAGGTGAGCCTGAGCATGTCGAACCTTTAGATCAACTAGTGCCCGAAGCACCTGTTTACTGCCAGAGAAGCCACATTGTGTCCTGGTGCATCTCCCTCTCCTCTTCCTGCTGGGACTTTCTCCTACCCATTTTTGCCCTCTCCAGGCTGTTTGAATTATTCATTCTCCAGACCCTCTGTTCACGGTCCGATGCAGCACTGCCTTGTAGGATCTCAGAGAACCTCCATGTACCTCCAGAGTTCTCCTCTTCCTCCTCATCACGGTCAGGCATTCCACAGATGTGGACAGGGGATGGCTCAAGGCCACAATGGCAGCAAGCACAGATAACACAGAAGTATTGTATTTATAGTAAAAAAAAAACAAGTTAAGTTCAGAACTCCCTTCCCTTGTTCCCCTGAAGTTTTAAACAAGATATGCTTACTGACACTTCAGCTTTGTAGCACACAGGGGTGACTCAGGGAAGGGACACAAGGGGGGGCACCAGCTAAAGGGGGCACGTGACCTCCCCATGTTATCTGTGGGAAGGGGGCTCTGTCCTCCCACTGTGCTAGATACCGATTTCAGGTGAAAGGAGGGTGGCCCCACGCCGGCAGCTCCTCTGGTGCGGCTGTACTGCCCCCAGCCCTTCCACGCAGCTGCATCTCCTGGGATCTGTACAGCCCTGCTGGAGACACAGGGCTTGGAGCGGTACCGGTACAGCCATGCCAGAGAAGATGCCAGTGCGGGGCACTGACTCTTGGGAGCAGTGGTCCCACATTCTGCTCTTTTCGCCTCTGCGGTTCCCAGGAGAACCCTGCAGTTCAGTTCAGCACTGATTTACTGCAGTGGTGCTTGCCAAAGACATTAAATACTGGTGTCAAAAAGTGTCCTACCACAGAGGAAGAAATGAGGCTGCCGTCCCTAGAAACTTTCAAGAGAGGATTGTGGATACATCCGTGAACATTTCATTGAGATCTCTCAGGATACAAGTGACATCCCTGTATACATAAACTGCTCCACGTGATCCCCCCACCTCCAAACCTATAGGGGAATGAAAAGCAGATAACACTGTTGTACTGCTACCTCTTCTAGTACAAGTAAATTAATGAAAAGTCAATACCTCTGCCTTGCTAAGCTGGGGTCGGGCACCATCTGTACATTTAAGCATTCTAATGGGACATGCACTCACACACTTATCTGAAAAAAGAAAAGGAGGACTTGTGGCACCTTAGAGACTAACCAATTTATTTGAGCATGAGCTTTCGGTTAGTCTCTAAGGTGCTACAAGTACTCCTTTTCTTTTTGCGAATACAGACTAACACGGCTGTTACTCTGACACTTATCTGAGGTTCCTTCCCCTGCAGCAGGCTCGTCTGTACTGAGCTGCCAGGACCGACTAGAGTGCAGACAGGTCCTCACTCACAGCATAGATTCATAGATATTAAGGTCAGAAGGGACCATTATGATCATCTAGTCTGACCTCCTGCACAATGCAGGCCACCGAATCTCACCCACCCACTCCTGCAATAAACCTCTCCTATGTCTGAGCTATTGAAGTCCTCAAATCGTGGTTTAAAGACTTCAAGGTGCAAAGAATCCTCCAGCAAGTGACCCCTGCCCCATGCTGCAGAGGAAGGCGAAAAACCCCCAGGGCCTCTTCCAATCTGCCCTGGAGGAAAATTCCTTCCTGACCCCAAATATGGCAATCAGCTGAACCCTGAGCACGTGGGCAAGACTCACCAGCCAGACACCCAGAAAGAATACTCTGTAGTAACACAGATCCCACCCCATCTAACATTCCATCACAGGCCATTGGGCCTATTTACCATGAATAGTTAAAGATCAATTAATTGCCAAAATCATGTTATACCATCATACCTTCTCCTCCATAAACTTATCGGGTTTAATCTTGGAGCCAGATAGGTCTTTTGCCCCCACTGCTTCCCTTGGAAGGCTGTTCCAGAACTTCACTCCTCTGATGGTTAGAAACCTTCATCTAATTTCAAGTCTAAACTTCCTAATGGCCAGTTTATATCCATTTGTTCTTGTGTCCACATTGGTACTGAGCTTAAATAATTCCTCTCTGTCTCTGGTATTTATCCCTCTGATATATTTATAGAGAGCTATCATATCTCCCCTAAGCCTTCTTTTGGTTAGGCTAAACAAGCCACACTCTTTGAGTCTCCTTTCATAAGACAGGTTTTCCATTCCTTGGATCATCCTAGTAGCCCTTCTCTGTACCTGTTCCAGTTTGAATTCATCCTTCTTAAACATGGGACCCTCAGTTACATATCCCCCATCCTCCTTGCTGTTCATGGCAGGGGCCTATTACTCGGGCTCCACAGTGCTCTGAGGGGTGCTGGTGGATGTCTGTCCAGGATGGCATGCAGCATATTGTAAAAGTGGCAGGTCAGCGGCTTGGTACCAGATCAACTGTTGTCCTCCTGGTATTCCTTTGCTTTCACATGGCACTGCTGCTAATTCCTGTTGTAGCCCTTCTTCCACATGTCCCGTGCAATCTAGTCCGCACAGGCCCAGGAGATCCAATACCTCCTGTCTACTACAGCAGGAGGGCATTTAAAGCATGTAGGTGGCCTGGTGAGCTGCACAGTTGCCAACAAGGGAGAGCTGCTGGTGTGATCATCAGGCTCAGCAATCAGGAAACAGCATGTAAAAAATACACAGCGGTTTTAAAGGTGGGTGTGGTTTCTAATCTCCATGAGCTCCAGGCAGTGACGTTCACAATTATGAGCAGAGCAGTCAGTGTCAGGCATTGTGAGACAGCTGCTGGAGGACTGTTAGAGTCACCATAGGTCACGCACTGTCTACATTCCCACTGAGTCAACACTACACAAACCAGAGTTCAATGCTTTCAGGGAAGACATGTTACTGTGTTGCTGTGACAGGGTGTTTACATTGACAGGAGACCATCTGAGTGTAAACACATGCAAAAATAGGTTGAGGCAAGATGGTTTACATCAATCTAACTCCATAGTGTGGACCAGACCCCTTCAAACTAGCAAAATATAACTTAAGATTTTGCTCTGCAAAAGCCACCAACTCGATACCAGTTTTCTTGCATTTGTATGGGTTTTCTTGATGATGTTGTATCATTTATTGCCGGTTTCACTACTGATTAATTTTAGTGATATAGAGACAATTACGCTCCACAATGGATATTATGCCAGTCTTTCTAAATAAGAGCCTGATAAGGGCAGTATTTCACAGAACTTAAGTTACCAAAAATACAGTAGAATTCAACTTAAGTGAAACCTACAAGTCATAATGAACAGTGGAAAGCACTTCATGTTTCTGGGTTAAAAAAAAAATATCAAAAGAACCATGAATCACAAAACACATGCTGTCTTAATGGCCATGAAATATTCTACGCACACTTTCACCTCGAGCCAGGGTTTCAAACTGCAGTTTCTGTACTGCTTACTGTACAGTCAAAAAAAAGAGGTCTTTTTCCTCTAAAAAATATTTAAAAGCCTCTGAACCAAATATGAGCTCAGGACTGCAAGCCCTTTGGGCTAATAATTGGCTACATATGTGATTGTACAGCACCTTGCACAATGAAAAAAAGCTATAAGAATCAGAACATACGGCTTTCTTATGCTGTTAAGATGAATATTAATTGTTGAGCAGTCCTTTAAAGCATTTATTTTTCTGATTTAACTTTTCCTAAGTTCACAGTTTACGAAATCACATAACTAGCGACAATTGCAAAAATTTTGCCTTTATATTTTTTTTGGCCAGCCAAATTACTGCCAGATTTTTGTAATATGTTCCATTTGTTAAAAATGTATTGTTTAAGGAACACAACTACATTAGGACACTTAGTCTGCACATTACAGCTGAATTCAACCTATGTTTATTTCTGAAGCTAAGTGGAACTTTAGAATGTGGCTGTTTTATTTCAATTTTGTAGCAGTAATATTAAAGCCTCATATGTTCACATAGGAACAGAAGGGGAGAGCAATTCACTCTGTTCTCAACAGGGTAGATAAAAATAGATAATTTCTTTTACAAATCTGATTTATTTAAATCAGATTTTTTATTTAAATGAGTTTTTTTTAAATAAATCTGTTATAAATGAAATCTGAATTTAATACAAAATATATTTAAGGCCTCAAATTATAATCTCTTAAACCATTTAAATACAAAATAAATAAACTGAATCCATGAACCTCTATCAAAAACTTGGGAGTTAAAGACTGCTTTTCGTAAAATGTGTGTTTCTCTCCCACCCCCCACCCCCAATTCTTTATTTTGAGATCAATCTTTTAAACATACAGCACAATAGTAGTAAATAATCAATACATTATTCACTGTTTTCTAACACACTAAAAGTGTACAATGAGTAAGAATCTGAAAATAGTAAGCTATATAATTGCTTAATGTACAGTTATAGCATACTCTCCTAAATGGCAAAAAGATGTACCAAAGCTAGTAAAAAGGCTTTTTATTGTAAATCAACATTTCACTGGTTATATCAATGAGAATGCACCTTTTTTAAGAAAAGTAACTGAAGTACAAATGGAAAAGACGATCATTTAAATCAAGGCTTTTAACTTGGTAATTTAAACCACGATTTAAATCACTGATTTAAAATACTGGTTTCCCAGTATTGCATTCTCTTGCTAAACTACATTTACTACCTGAACTGTGAGTTATAAGAGCATATCTATTTTCAGAAAGATACCTTGAAGAACGCTTATTTTATCAAGATAGTAGAGGCCAAACATTGCATATTTAATTGATTTTAAAGCCAATTACCCCATGTACTGTATTAAAGAAAAAATGCAGAGCACACAAAGCATAGCAGTGCCCACTTGGCCTTGCATCATGCACCCTCAGAGGCCAAGGAAGTTTGTTGTGATCCCTGTTGCATGTAGGTAGCTTGGTGGTCCCTTTGTGCTGCAGCTGAAGGGGAAAGTATCTGGACTCACTTTGACTAAGTTGCATTACTATGGATTCAGGTATTGGATTTTTTTATTTTTCTTTATGGCAACATAAATAAGGTACATACATTTCTACTTGAATACTTAAGTGCAACAAGGAATTAAGTTAGATCAATAAGCATCAGAAAACATTCAGTAATCGGATTATCATCACTTGCTGTCAATTATATTTCCATGTGGAACAGAGCGCAGCTGTGGGGAAATACTTCTATCTTCACTGGCTCCTAAATAAAGGGACCCAAACTCATACACTGAAGCTTTAAGAGCATAATGAACCCCCATATCCAAGTGAATTAAGTGTCCTACTACTCCCAATTCAATGCAGTCTTTTTTTTTAAAATGCTTGCTACTATCACTTTCTAAAGGACGCTCCCTGGCATTGCATATTTAACTTTTAATAGTTATTTTGAGAATCACTTTTGCCTTTGAAATCATTAAATGCTCTTGGAAACTAAGTTTTCCTAACAATCTGTGCAAGTATTGTGAAATGTATTGGTATGTCATTTATTAATAATTAGCACTTTTATAGTGCTTCATATGTATCTATTCCTCACAAAGCCACTGTGATGTAGATTAGCTTGGTTTTCCCTTCTGTAGTAAAGGACAATACTAGAGACATTCATAAGTTCACTGTTATCAAATACAGGGAAGTTCAGTAGAACCAGAATGAAATTTTAAGAGTTCTATCCCTACAAAGAATTAGAGAATTGTTTCTACTTGTTGCACAAGAGTTTAAAGCTTTAAGTCTATGTGTAAATACCTTTCACAGAATTAGACAAGCAACACTTGGCTTGATTGCAAACGTTTTCATTGGATGCATTAAAGTGTTTTCAGCAGTGGATCGACTCATTAACAAACCAGTAAACACACCTCTACAAAAATGATTTCAGGGTAGAACTGGTGCTCTTGTAATAGTCTGTGTGAGATCTCCATTTTATTTTTTGCAAGCTGTGTATCTTGCTGATACATTCTCCCAGTTGATCACATTCCAGATAGCTTTTAGATAGTCAGGTCTAACATTTTTATACTGAAGATAATAAGCATGCTCCCACACATCAATTCCTAGCAGAGGAATAAGACCTAGAGAAGAGAAAATAACTTTGTGAGTCTATGAAAATATTTTCAGATGAATAAGAAACATTTCAAAACTTCAAAACCCTACTTCAGAATATTTCCAACTATATTATCCTTAATTTCCATAACATTTAAAGACAACAATGAACCCTCCAGCACACAGGTGCACATTGCTAGATCTTATACAGCTGCTTCACATAAAAGAGGAAGTGCAGTAGCTGATTTTATGATACACAGCTATGAAAACACCCAACCCTGAGAGAATGATCGAGTTCTAAAAATAAAGTTCTGAACTGGAAAAACTGCCTTAAGGAACACTGTTACTGGAAAATACTCTGCTGTGGTGCAATAATCATACTTCTCGAATCTATGCTTATGTAACATTCCACTCTAATGAATGTATTTTGTGCCTTAAAACATATTAAACACCTGATTTCGTTACTTATATCCTTGTTTTTGTGAGATTAAGGATTAGGAAACCCCAACAAGGAATTGCAACTGAATCCAGCTAAAAAGTCTTTGCAGTTGCTAATCCACAGAGATTCAGTTCATCCCCTGTATTGTGTTCTACATAGGTTCTTGTATGGCCCTCAACACCACAGTATCTGAGTGCCTTCCAAAAGTCCATTAACTGATGTGATTAACAACTGTCACGTGTGGTTTGTTCTCTCTCTAGAGACATGGAGGAAGTTTGCAGAGTTTTTGCACTGGGATGGGAGGGAGAGACGGACAATAAGAGAAACCATCAAAAATTATGCACCTTGTTAGATGTACTGTGGTATCTTCCCTCAGCAGCACAGTCTGAATCCAACTGGCTCAACTGCTACCATCACAGCACAGAGTCAAATAAAATCTGCACCCATGGCAAATCAGACATCTTTTAAAAGAGGTCAGGTCCAACATTTTGCTGTTGGCTTATCCCTGGCTGAGAAATCTTTAAGGGCCATCTCTTGTTGACAATAATATCTGTCATGACCATATACCTTCCCTAGTTGTCGTGATTCAAAGAAAGGTAAGTGTCATTTCAGGTTTTAACATATGCCCCAGTGTGCCCTATCAATGTCAGTAGGTTTAAAAATAAAAATGGTGTGATTGTAAAGAGGAGAGGTTTCTCTCCCCTCTGTTGAGAGACAAGCCTACACACAGGAGAAGTTAATTATACACACAGTGCTGTCAAACACACAGAATAAACAAAACAGTTTAATCTTCCACTTATAGGTGAGATTAAGTGTTGTTTGCAAAGAGAAGCAAAAAGTTTTCAGATGAAGGCAATTTTTAAGTTGATGCCTCTTAAAATTACTCTCTCCAAAGAGGAAACCTTATGAGCAACCCTCCCATCATCCATGAACGCCGAAGTCCCTGTACAGCTGAAAATTCATCCTCCATACATCTTCCTCCTCTCCCTGTCCACCGAAGCTAAGATTTTAACCCCCACCCTCCATATATTCTCCAAAATTCATAAGTGGTTCTTCACAAGTGTTAGGTTTAAAAAGGATATTACTACTTTTCATCATTTTTAATAAAGATACAGGCACATGCAATCTCTGTCTAGCCATATTTACGTAGAAAGAAAAAGATGCATGTATTAAATAGCCCTTTCAAGCTGCTGCTGCAGCTACTTTCCTCATAAATATACAGTTTGTGGTTTCTTTCAAAGATCATTTAAAAACAAAACTAACCTGTTGTTCCTTGCAGAGGGTCTTGATTGTAACAAGCAGTGACCTGCAGGCGGCCTTGGTCCTGGTTAAAACCAAGCCACCCCCAGCCTGAGCCTTGAACACCAACCGATACTGCCGTCAGCTTCTCCTTGAAGTTTCCAAAGGAGCCAAAGTCACGCTTGATGGCTTCCATCAGTTCCCCTTAAATTTATATTTAAAAAAAAAAAAAAAACACACACACACCACACTTTACACTATTTTCCAGCGGATAAAGATTTAATTTTTGAAGTCAGAGAGAGGCCAAGGCAGTTGGCTTCCCTCTCCCCATTTTTTCTGAGAAAGGAAAGAATTAATTCTGAACAGATCTTATGCATTAGTATTTTATATAGATAATCCAGTTTAAAAGGAAAGCAGAAAGGAAAAAAATCTCAGCGAAGTGCAATAATCAATATAAAGGTACTATCATGTTGTTATCCAGTATTTATAATGCTAAGGAGCTTGTGTGTTTGTCAGTCCACAGCAGAATGAACGGCTGGGTGACAGGGAGTGTTATTTGAAGAGTGCTAGATAGTTTGACTTGAAAGTATACAAGACAAGTATCCTTATAAACTTTCCCACGAATTGCACCTCTGATGCTCACTGATGACCAGGTGCCAGCTCATGCCATGGTCCCCCCCTCAACTGAATACTGACAAATACATAGCTGAATCAGGCTGGCTCCCCCGTGGTATTGTTAAAATAGGCATGAGAATGATAAGAACATGTTTAGACTTTACTGAATGTTTGTGAGCTGCAGCACGCAGTTAGTAATATCACTAACATCTGTATCCCATATTGTAAGGTACTATTTGAGCAGTTGTAATATAACCCTCTGTAACTAACATAAGAATAGCCATACTGGGTCAGACCAACGGTCTATCAAGCCCAATACCCTGCCTTCTGACACTGGTCGATACCAGATGCTTCAGAAGGAATGAACAGAACAGGGCAATTTATTGATTGATCAATCCCGTCATCCAGTCCCAGCTTCCAGCAGTCAGAGGTTTAGGGACACCCAGAGCATGGAATTGTGCCCCTGACCATCCTGGTTAACAGCATTGATGGACTTGTCCTTCATGAACTTATCCAATTCTTTTTTGAACCCGGTTATAGTTTTGTTATGACCTACTCTCTTCCCTAGCCGCTTTGTCTAACTTCAACTGTAGACTCTTTGAGTAAGTGATGCATCTTCTGTACCTGAAGGAGCATGAACTATTCTAGTGCTGTACATAAAGGCTTTAATGCAGCATTGCTAGGTCTTTGCTTAAACTTCCAGGAAAGCATGTTCTAATCATTTCTAACTGAGGAAGCTGCAAGGGAGTACAAAATAAGGGGAAGCAAAATTAAGGCAGACTTTAGACTAAAGTACTTCACAAAGTTCTTGAACACAAGTGAGCCTGAACTGTATTATTCAAGCTTAGCCTCAGTGACACATTTACTCCTCCCTTCCAGTTTCTCAATTCCATAGTGGAAATTCTGAATTTTCTAATGTTTTTTTTGTAGTTCGAAGACCAAGAAGAACTAGCAAACATTGAATCATGAAACTATAATTTTAATGAGAGGTTATGATGTTAAACTACAGCCCTATATATAATGGATAAGGATACGATTCTGTCATAGAGGTCGCAGATTCCACGACTTTCCAGGACCTCTGTGACTTCTTCCGCAGTGGCAGGGTTGATGCAGCGGTCAGCCCCAGAGCTGAAGCAGCGGCCAGGATTGGGTCAGCCCCCCGTGGGGCTGGAGCAGCAGCGGTCAGCCCCTTCCACAGAAGCAGTGGCAGGGGTAAAGCAGCTGCCGGTGGTCAGCCCTCAGCAGCACTCTGACTGTTACTCCCCCCCCTCCCCTACAAACCCCCAGGGTATTCTTAGTAAGAGTCGGGGACAGGTCACGAGCTCCCATGAATTTTTGTTTATTGCCAGTGATCTGTCCCTGACTTTCACTAAAAATACCCATGACAGAATCTTACCCTTCACAATGACTCTTCAAAGCATGTTAACTACTTCACAGCAACAACAAATGCCTAGTTTCTACCAGAGAAAAACTGAAGTAGTTATGTACTATCCTGAACCCCAGAGATTGAAAGAACTGACACGTCCACTCAAAACACTTTCCGATTTTACATAAAAACAAAATTGTTAATTTTTTGGGAGGGCTGGGGGAGAATCACCTTCGTCTAAAGCCTCCTTCATGTCCTTCTCCAGTCCTTTTCTACATGGTCCCCAATATCTTTAACTGCCTCCCTGTCATAGTCTATAGCACAATGATTCTCAACCAGGGTATGTGTACCTCTAGGGGTACGAAGAGGTCTTCCAGGGGATATGTCAACTCATCTTAACCTCGGAGTCGCAGGACAGGTTTAGGGAGTTGCAAGTGCAGGACTGGCATTAGGGGGTGGCAAGCAGGGCAACTACCTGGGGCCCCACATCACAGGGAGCCCTGCAAAGCTAAGTGACATGCTTCAGCTCTGGGCAGCAGGGATCAGGCTTCAGACTCCCAAAAGGGGTACAGTAGTCTGGAAAGGTTGAGAACCACTGGTCTATCATACCTCTGCACTTTCCTTCTTTAAAACTGCACTTCTTCCATGAGGTCTTTTAAAGCTTTAAAGCTAATAAGTCAGGTCAATGACACAGCCCGATCCAACTCCTGGAATGGTTGATTTTTGTTACCTGTTTTTTCTTTCCATGGACTGCAGTGCATTCAGCACTAATCTAGGTCTTGGAGACTTTTATTACATTATCACAGTTTCGGGTGGTTAATTTCTTCCTCCATAGTCAATCAATAAAATAAAAGGTTAATGAATTTTACAGCGGCAACATCATAACAACAGCAGTTTTTACACTGTGAACAAATATATAGCTACCTATGTAACCAAGTCTGTCTTTAGAAAAAGACTAGTCTCATGCTCAGTAAAGCTCTATTTTAAAGTGTATGTAAAAGATTAGAACACTATTAATTATTTGTATTACAGGAGCCTCTAAAGGTCTTGATCAGGATCAGGGCCCCATTATGTTAGGTGCTGAGCAGACATACTAGAAGACTGCCAATTTGGAAGGATCTTAATTTTTCGAAGTCTTTTAGCTTTTAAGTGACAAACTACATACAAGACATTTCTCTGCAGGCCACAGTTTGTCACAATTAATTCCATTTGTTAATGTTGACATATCAGTAAGCCATCAAAAATGAGTACGAACCTTGAGGCTCTCCTCCCGCATTAGGAGAAAGGTTTGTCCAGAAGATGGTGTGGTTGATGTGACCACCACCATTGAACTTTAGTGCAGGCTGAAGAGACACCTGAGCTGTAACATCACCTAAAGACACACAAGATCAACAGAATTAAATGGAAGAAAGTGTTGCCACAGTGATGAATAAGTACAAGTAAGCACTGTTCATACCAAGATAAAAGCTGAACTATAGTACAGTGCTGTAACAGGTTATTAAAATTTGGGAGAAAGTCAGTTTGTGGCATTTGTGCTCCCCACTGTAAACCGTGTTCTACACAAAACTGTTTTAACATAGCTCTCTGACGTCTTGACACATAATATCTCAATGTTTGGCAACTCTTTGCAATTATCAACTCTGCATCAAAAGACCATGTACGTTCCTGCACAGGTGTTAACTGGTGTTCTACCATTTGGCTAGATGAGCAGAAGGGGGTAAAATACAGACAGCTTTAGGTTGTAAAATGTACCAAACTCACAAGGGTTTTCTGAATTCATGTCCCTTGCAGATTTCTTTGCTTCCCTGTAGAAAATGACAGGGAAGCCTCAAGAACGGTCATGCACCCTCCACCAGCAGCACAAGCATGTCATTTCCGGCGCCTGGACCAGCCGGTGGAGAGGTAAATCACCGCACAGGGGGATGGGGCTGGGGACACCCAGTGGTGTAATTTTAGTGTTGGGAGTACACTGCCCCCCCCCCTCAAACAAACACTGCCCCCTCCCTCGCCAGCTTCTGCAAGTACAGAGCTGCTCACGTGAGGGAGCCTGCTGCCCCAGCTGGCTGACTCTGCAGCTAGACATCACCTCCTGGGTCCTAGTGCCAGTTGTTCTCCCCTCCTATTTGTGCTGGGGCAGGGGGGGGGGTGGAAGAGGCAGTGGGAAAGGAAGAGGGATGGGATAGGGCAGGGGAAGGGGATGTGGGAGTGGGTAAGGGGGATGAGATGGGGAAGAGAAGGGGATAGGGGAATGAGGGGGCAGCAGGAGCCCCACATGTGGCATTCTCTCTGCAGCGGCAGCTGCAGTTGGGGCTCCCACATTAAGCAGGCCCATTGAACCCCCACCCTGATGAGCCCACCCCCCTGCACCTGGACCCCCCAACGAAACCCCCCACACCCAGACCCCTACCCAGCTGCTTCTGACCCCCACCCAGCCGGTGCAGGGTGCTCCCACCTCCATGCAGCCAGTAGCCTGTACTCCCCACTTCCATGCTGGAGCCTCCACATTTATTAATTGACAAATAAAATCTGAAAATTTTTAAAATACTGTGTGCAGAAATTTTAAATTTTTTTGGTGCAGAATTCCCTTACGAGTGCTTACTGTATGTAGCATTTACTTTGAGGAATCTAGTGCTAAAGTTGTACTGTATCTGAACCAACTGCTTAAAACAGACATTGAATAAAACAAGGATGGTAGGAGATACAGTTTTGGAAGAACACCTATCGTATCCTTCTGACAGGATATTTAAAACAGAATTACAGTTCCATAAAAAAAAAAAAGGGACCTAGTCAAATGTTATTTTCAGACAGACCGTTTGTGTGTATGTATGTATGTATTCCTTCACACCCAACAAGTTAAACTCCAGTTTTCTTCACTTTGTATTTTTCCAGCTGATTTAGCTTGAACTATACAGACTACAGTACATTTAATACATGATCTTTTTTGGAAACCTTGTAAGCAAAAAACTAAGAAGAATCTCTGATTCAATTGTTAATGAACAGCATACTGTGAGCCCCAACTGTTCTGATTAAATCAAGAGTGCAGTGTTTTGTTAAATCCTCTTAATAACTAACGCTAAAGCATACTATAAGATATCCAGTGTGTTTCATTTCTTTGTGGAAGACAGTCAACGCACATTAATACAACAGTTACTAGTCTGATAAAAATAGTAAGTTTACTTAAGATGTAAAAGTTAAAAAACAGATTTGCTACAGGTTCTTATGTCTCATGTTATAGCTGTATAAAAATTAGTTATTTTTAAATTTGTTTTTCTTTACATAAAAAGAAAGAGGCATTAAAAGGATTTCATGCTAATATGTTGTCAATATATTTTCAATCAGGGTCACTATCAGAACAACCCATCTAGACTGGGCACTTTGTTCAGTAATTCTGCTCCTATTTATATGAGCTAGGAAATTATCATCATCACACTGAAACACAGTAGGTATTACAAATAGTACCGACAGCACCTCTGAGGATTTGTACGGTCCCTTACACTTCTGCTTTCCTAAGAAAAGAGGTCAGCCCAGCACAAGTGAGATATGGAAGCTCACAGCTTGAAAAGGCACAAATCAGGGTGGAAGGATAACTCTCAGCACCTCTTAAGCTCCCTCCCTCAACCTTCTTCCTGACCCTCTCTTCTTACTCAGTTAGGAGTGCCTTTCACCTTACAGGCTGATAACACACTACCTTTGCCTTCTGATGCTAATCTGAGAGGGTGGGATCTCTTGTGCTGCCAAAGCAGTCCTGCTATCCTTTATCCAACAATGGGGCTAAAGCACTGCAAGGAATACATAGGATGGCACTGAGGAGAGGTGAGTGGAAGAGAAGGTAATTGGCACTCTGCCTATGGTGTTTTGTGTGCGCGCATGCATGCCTGCACACGTGCGCAAACACATATTCTAAGGTAGGAAAACCAGGTATATTCTTACCTTACGTTAGCTAACAGATGGTAATATGAGATAAAATCCTAGTGTAGACAAGACAGTTTGTAGTCTTCACATGTGTTAGTAGGTCTAGATAAAGACCGTGGGGTAGCCTGAGGTTTACCTTAATCTGCTAACCCAGGTTAAAACTACAAACTGCTTTGTCTTCACTAGAATTTTACCTCATATTAGTTATCACATGTTAACTAACCGGAGGTAAGAACACTCCTTTTTTCCCCTAGTGAAGACAAGGCCACAGCAGTACACACAGGCACTGGAAGTTATCCCACTCCACCATGTTCCTCATCCTAGCCATTCAAAACCCTGTTTAGAAAACCGAGGTCAAAACCCAAACAGCCACTTGATAGACTATCATTACGCTGATTTTGCAACCCACTAACAGAGCTGCATGTTATTGTGTGAGAAGCAAAAAATGAATGTACTATAAGCCAGAGGCAAGTCACTATATAACTGCAGTTAATAACCACACACCTCCATTTGGAAGACGCTGTATAAGTGCATTTGACGACATGGTCTACACCCTAAAGAACTATTTGTTCAAGGATCTGATCCTGCAACCGGCAAATCCCTGAAATTGTGAGGGGCCAGTTATAGAATCGGGGCCTAAATTGGAAAAAAAATTAAACTTATTTAAGTAAAATATTCTTATTTTCTGTAGTAAGGACCCAGTTCAGGAAAGCAAGCAGCACGCATTTTACCACTTTCCTGAACTGGGACATAAATCTCTTCAGGTACCTTGTTAATTTAATATTTTTCAAATGAATACAGAACTTTGGAAAGCAATGTTCTCTAAATAAACAAACATTACATGAGCTATACTTAAAATACTAATTAACAGAGTACAAGATAGCACACACCTACAGATTAACACTTCTTTAAAAATACTTCAGTATGTGGTCCAATGTTGAAATGTATTACTAACACATTTTTCTTTAAATATGAGGAAGTTTCATTCTAATTTAAGTTTTCATTCTCAGAAAGGCACGCTTTCGCATATTGCTTATGTTGTTGGGGGTTTATTTTTAAACTAGATGACAAAAATGGAGACTTTGCTCTTTCCTAGCAATGTTTACAAAACTGAACTCTGAAGGACAAAATTCATGCTACTGGAAGTATTGAGTTTATTGGCTTTGAAAGCTGTACGAACAACAATTTACTAACACTGCTGTTCGTTAACAAAAAACAACACTACATAGTAGTGAACATTCAGGGTTAACAGAATATATCTGAAAGACTTTTTTTTAAAACAAAGGGATAAACCCTGTCTTCTGATATACACATGCAATTCAAAGTGAAGTCAGTGGAAGCTGTGTGTACATATCTAAGTGCAGTACTTGGTCTGTACCATTAATACACCATATCACGAACAGTTGTCAATGCTGTAGACAGATATCTGCTTATCTAGGAGCCACCAATGGAGACAACAATCCTGCATTCCTTTAGTTACTACGCATTTGTGCAATATAAGCAGTATGTCTGGTTCTTTTCCTATTTATACTTTTTCCCTCCTTAATCCTATTTTCTCTAATTCTGCTCTGCAACAAAGCTTTCCTTTGACCACTACTGAAGGGAAAACGCATTGTCTAATCCAGATAAAAGAGGGAACTAAATTCATGCTTCTACTATAGACAACATGGCATTTGAAGAAAATGGATCCTAAATGAATGACCTAGTTAGTTAAGTACCAAGTGATTTTCAGAAATACCCTGATTTATGTGCGTAAATCCCACTGACCCCTAAAGTGCACCTAAATACCTAGTTATTTTTGGAAATGAATTGTACATACTGATATATGACCATCAAATGACTCTGTACAGTAGTGGATAAAGTTGTCTTCTTTCGTATGGGTTGGGTAGGTAGCAACGACTACAAATTTATATCTAAGTTTGACAGCCAGCACACTGCTGCAGCAGGCCCCTGGTAAAAAATGATGAGGACACTCAGATATGACGTGCTCCATCATTTGTGCCTGGTGACCACAGTCACATACAGGTGATTGCCTCATTTTCCATTTTAAGGGGGTTTGTCCACATCTCCCATGATATGTCCTGATGCGATTCAATCTGCACCAGTCTTTCCGACATAAAGCAAAATTCAGTGGTTCTTCAACAGGATCAACAAGCTGTTTCTACTGAGTGGTCGAAATGCTCCATGTGACTCTCCATTGACCTTCAGCATCGAAGTTGGGTGTAAGGGTCTTGGTAGAGTTCCACAGAGGGTTGTGGGATTTTAATCTCATCTTTGGCAAATTCTGCAGGTTATGGTGCAGCGGGATTGTCGCAATTGCATTGACATGGTTAAGAAAGCGAGCTGCCTGAGCAGTTCTTCTAATCTGTGGAGGCTGGATGTGCAATAGCACCGGGAGCCAGTCACCTGGAGTCGATTTGAACATTTCTGACACTACGCACATACCATTATTGACTTGAGTGTCAAGGAGTTTAGTGTGACTGATGAGAGACCACGCTGGCTGAATATTCAGCTGAAGAATATACCAAGGCAATTGTTGTGGTCCGTAAGGTCTGTGGACTGGAGCCTCATAATGTTCCGGTCAATTTTCTGATAAGCACAACATAAGACCTGACTTTATCGCAGGTGTTCTCAAGGAGTTATCGAAAGGTCAAACTCTGGTCCAGTGTAATGCCACGATACTTTGGATTAGCCTCATGGCTGACGCTCTCACCACAGACCTGTACGTCAAGTTTGGTATTAGCCATTTTATTGTTCAAATGGAAAGCAGTTACCATGGGATTTTTTGGGTTAGGTCTAAGTTTCCAGAATTGGAAATAATCAGCCATTGTGCTAAGATCTCAGATTTGGGTGCAGCGGACGGGTATGGAGGCTTGTATGCTGAACAGCTAGGGCAATGTCATCCATATACATAATTTCCTTGACTTTGTTGCTGGTATATCCACGGTGTATAGATTAACAAGTATTGGGGCCAGGACAGACTCCTGAGGGATGCAGGAGTTAAGAGTTCTTGGTCAACTGATCTGGCTATTAAGGTGTACCTTACAGCAGCACTCTCCAGTCATTGCCGCCAAGAGGTGGATTGTTCACCATCAGCGAATGATGCGGGAGATCTTGAGGAGAAGTCCCTGTCTCCAGACAGTGTCGTATGCCGAGGACAGATCAACAAGGGTGATCCCCGTCTTCAACTTACTATGGAATCCTGCCTCAATGTGGCCAGTAAGTGAAGCTACTTGATCACAGCAGTTCCTCTTTGGGCAAAATCCAGCCTGCTACGCTGGGAGGATGTCTTTGATAATATTAGACAGGCAGTGGAGCAGCACCCGTTCCATGAGCTGGCTGGTAGTTGAGGGAGATGGGGTGGTAGCTGGCTGCATCCTCTGTGGGTTTCCCACTGTTGCCTGTCACCAGCTTCTTGGCACATCTCCGATTCTCTGCACAGCAGTAAAAAAACTCCGCCAGCTATTCCTGTGAAGTGTTAACCAACTACAGTAGCAGAGGTGACTCTCTAGACAGAACACATCTTAAAAATCAGGTGTTCTTTAGAAACCCAACAAAAATTGATCTGCCTGGCTAAAGGGAGGTTCACTCATTTTTACCAGTCCAGTATTCTGACAGAACAAGATGTAAGATGCACTTCTCAATATGATTATACTGAAACATATTTGAAAACAGTGCTAACAGTATGTAAGATTATTGCTGCCAACTTTCTGAAACAGAAGACATGCAGCAATGACATTACAGGAAACCAATGCAGAACTTTTTAAAATGTTTATTTTGGCAAGCAAAAAAATGTGTAATATTGCTATGTATCTAAAGTATTATTAATATTATGCACTTCTATAGAGTTTTTTGGAAAACCTTAAGTTTGAGCCCACTAATAAGTTAAGTCTAACATGCCTGAGAGGAAGGCAGATACTCTAGTATCACCCTTTTATAGGTGGGAAACTTCTGTGTCTCAGTTAAGTGATTTTTCTAAGGTCATGACAGTAAGACTGTCGCAAGCTCGGGATAAGACCCATATCTCCTATCAGTCACACGCATTAACTACAAGATAAGATTGTAGTAGCTTTCTTCCATTCTGTTAACAGCACCCACCCATACCTTTTGCCAATGCCTCTTTATATTTCTCCTCTGCAACATTCAGATTATTCACATAAGTAGCATGATGTTTGCTGTGGTGCAGCTGCATGATTTCTGCATTGATGTGGGGTTCCAGGGCACCATAGTCATAAGGCAAGTCAGGAAGAGTGTGTTTTTGCCTGGAGGCCAAACATCCCAAAGCTGCAATCAGCTTCGTGCAACTCCTGGGGAAAAAAAAAAATACACTCATCTTACTGAGCATTCAATATTAAATTATTTTTAAAAAAGCAAATACAGTTACACAAATGATCTCATGTGCCAGATCCTGCCACTCTTACGCTGATTAGTCTCTTACTGTGACAGACTCATAATATCTTGGACAAACTTATGGAATTAAGATAAACTTCACTGAATGAAGTTAAACTTTAATGAATGAGGTTTAATCCTTATGAGGTCCAATGTATTAAAAATCTATAATTGTTTATGGGTCGTTGTAGTATTGTTTGTAACTTTTCTAGAAGAGTAATGTAAACCTTGGGAGAAATGTTAGGAATTTCAAAGGACATTTGGGGACAATGCACATAAAGTGGATTTCCTAGGAAATACCTGGGGGTAAGAGGAATCTAAATTATCCTCCTTAAATCCATCCTTCTGAAACTATGCCCTGAGAAAAGAGTCCCAGTGTCTACTATTTACATGCTCCCCAAACTGCATGAAATATGAACTCCACTGTTCATGAGCACGCTAGTTCAGAGCCGAAATTGCTCTGAATTAGTGACTACAAAAGAGACCCCCTTGGGAGTCTGAAGGACTCACCATCCAAAACTGGGGGGAAATCTCCGGTAAACTGGCTAGCATATAACTT
Organism: Lepidochelys olivacea; assembly: GCF_965140295.1. Lineage (NCBI taxonomy): Eukaryota > Metazoa > Chordata > Testudines > Cheloniidae > Lepidochelys > Lepidochelys olivacea. Next base: position 121,794,504 of record NC_140413.1, read on the forward strand.
GGTTCTTTTATTGTTTTTAATGTGTTTTCGCTGTCGTGCTTTTACCCAAAGAATAAAAATAGGCTTGCATAGGAAGAACTGTGTGGTAACTTATAACCATAGCAATTGCACTATTATGTCATTGAAGAGAAACTAAGCAGCGCTGCTAAGACAAACTGTCTTTGCTAGGAGTAACACAACAAAGGCAGGGAACTGCTCAGCTTGGAAATACCCCCGTCAGAAGGGAGAGCAGATTTCCACCCTAGTGAGGTAACAGCTAGGCAGCTGAATGCCTGAGTGTGGGTGCCCTTGAGGGCCCACAGAGGGCAATAGGGAGCAGCTGCCCTGATCTGTGACACTTCTCAACTTGTCCCATTAATTTCATTGTGATTACTTGTGGCATAAGGTACTTCTCAATGTGAGTAACATTGGCCGAATTCTTCACTATGTAATTAAGGTCCAGACATATAAAGAAGTTAACAACAGTATTGGCAGCCCCAAGCAACCTTTTCACTGCAACTATGGGAGCTAGAAACCACTCTTTTTAACAAAAGTCAAGATACTTGCGCAATCTCTTGGTTCCAACAGCTACGACTTTAGGAAAAACACCAGCTACAACACAAATAGTGATAAAATCATGAGTTAGCAACATCCAGCTCCCTGATGCTAGACTGTGTTGTTGTAGCCATGTTGGTTCCAGGACTTTAGAGACACAAGATAGGTAAGGTAATATCTTGTATTGGACCAACTTCTGTTGGTGAGAGAGACAAGCTTTTGAGGACCTGAAGAAGATCTCTAGGTAAGTCTGAAAGCTTGTTTCACCAACAGAAGTTGGTCCAATAAAAAGATATCATCTCACCCACCCTTGCTCTCTGATACTAAACAGTTCACACAAAGGAAATAAGATCTGTTCATGGGGGCTTTAAACTTTGAAGGGCTCAAGTCCCTAAACACCTAAGCATTTGCTTAGATTTACTCACATAAGTAGCCCTATTTAGTTCAAGAAGCCTACACAGCTGCAGAAGCATTTGGAGCCCCAGGGCAGGATGAAGCTGCTGAGAATTAAAAATGATAATCTAATCACAGCCAGAAAAGAAAACCCAACCCTTTCCTTGCGCCTTGCCAGCCAGGGTATGTGAGCTGACGGGCAAGGGCTCCAAGCCAGGAAACTTTCCACCGCACTGGGAAGAGAGAAGTGAAGTGGGCCTAAAAATTACCAAACAAACCTCTGGCTACCCGCTGGTCTGGTCCCATGCCAGGGCTGGGGGATATGGGGTGAGAAGAGTGGAGGGCAGCTGAGGTATGGGGGGGGCACAGCGTGGGGATGTAATGAGGTAGGGGGGAGCAGAGCAGGGAGCAGATGGGATTAGGAGGTAACAGGGAAAGGCAGAAGAGAGAGAGGGAGTAATGGGGCAGCAAGGGTACCAGGGGCAGAGTAGGGAAATAATGGGGTAGGTGGAGCAGAGTCACGGGGTAAGGAGCAGGTGTGGGGGGGGCGCAGAGTAGGGGGTCGGGGGGGGCGCAGAGTCACACGGTACGGGGCAGAGCAGGGGGGCAGACCGGGGGGATCGGGGGGGGCGCAGAGTCACGCGGTAGGGGGCAGAGCGGGGGAGCAGAGCCGGGGGGGCGCAGAGTCACGCGGTAGGGGGCAGAGCGGAGGGGCAGACCGGGGGGATCGGGGGGGGGGGGCGCAGAGTCACGCGGTAGGGGGCAGAGCGGGGGAGCAGAGCGGGGGGGGCGCAGAGTCACGCGGTAGGGGGCAGAGCGGAGGGGCAGACCGGGGGGATCGGGGGGGGGCGCAGAGTCACGCGGTAGGGGGCAGAGCGGGGGAGCAGAGCGGGGGGGGCGCAGAGTCACGCGGTAGGGGGCAGAGCGGAGGGGCAGACCGGGGGGATCGGGGGGGGGGCGCAGAGTCACGCGGTAGGGGGCAGAGCGGGGGGACAGACCGGGGGGATCGGGGGGGGGGCGCAGAGTCACGCGGTAGGGGCAGACCGGGGGGATCGGGGGGGGGGCGCAGAGTCACGCGGTAGGGGGCAGAGCGGGGGGACAGACCGGGGGGATCGGGGGGGGGGCGCAGAGTCACGCGGTAGGGGCAGACCGGGGGGATCGGGGGGGGGCGCAGAGTCACGCGGTAGGGGGCAGAGCGGGGGGACAGACCGGGGGGATCGGGGGGGGGGCGCAGAGTCACGCGGTAGGGGCAGACCGGGGGGATCGGGGGGGGGCGCAGAGTCACGCGGTAGGGGGCAGAGCGGGGGTAACACCCGATTAATGACCCGCCCCGAGACGGCCCCCGAGGGCAGGTCAGACTGACATTGAGACAGCGGCGTTCCCCTCCCGCCGTGCCCGTAGCCGGGCGCCCCAGAGCCGCAGCGCCGAGCGGGCGCTCACCTGCCCCGGGAAGCCAGGCGGCCCAGCATGGCGGTAGCGGTGGCGGTGGCGGGTCCGGGCCGTACTGAGCGCAGCAGGAGGCCGCTCGCTGTCCCGGGGTCGCGAACAAGGCGCCTGCGCCGCCCCGCCCTGGCCCAGCGCGGGGGTGGGGCTGGGGCTGGGGCTGGATCCGGATCCGGGTCAGCGGAGCCCAGCCCGGGCAGGGAGCGGCCGAGCGGCTCCGGGACTGCTCGCCCGCCCGCCCGGCCCACAAGCTGCTGGGGTCAGACCCGCCCAACCCCAGGCGCCCCGGGGCTCCGCGGAGGCGCCGGGCGGCTGGAGCCGGGGGGGCTCCCTGCCTGTAGGGCAGCTCAGTGGCGCTCGGGACCCGCCACAGACCAAATGGTGCCCGGGGGGGTGGAGCATCTTTGGCGCCTCCCTCCGGCTGTTAAACTTTTGAATACTTTATTTTTGATTGCGTGTGTAGCCGTTTCACGACTGTGAGACCCGAGCTACGTCCATGATCGAGACCTGTCATGTACCAGATGATAAATTTGCAGGGAAATGGCGCATCAGAGTAATGAAACAAAAACAGCCCCCCGCCCCACCCCCCCAGCATGGCACCCTAGACTAGGCCCGCAGCCAAACAGACTCCTGAAAAGGGATGGGGAAGAGGGTGTGGGTAGGGAGGATGGAGGGGAAAAGAATGAATGAAGTAACCAGATGTGATGGCCTCCAAAATATAATCTGCTCCTATGCAGGTTGGAAATGGGAGAGACAGTCTCTAAAGGGAGGGAGGTCAGCAGGGTGGGGCAGCTGAAGATTTTGGAGGTGGGGATGTTCTGGACCCTTGACCAAACCATCAACATTGTCACTTGGATGAAGAGGACAGATAGGTCATGGAAGCAGTTATGGTAGGTGGTCTTTTCATTTGATATCTCGGCCACCTCTTAGATGGTTCAAAAGGACTTTGTATGTAAAGACCTGAACCAGATGAGCTCTCTGTGCTATTTGTGACCTGCTAGATTTTCTTTTGTTTACAGGCATGTATGTGCCAAGGGACCTGAGAATGGGCCTAGAATCCCTCAAAGTTTGGAGAGGTTCTTTGGTGGACCTGGAAAAGAGTTTCAATGCATCAAAAGGAAAGTTTTTGACCTCCCTAAGTATTTTGGACCTTGAAACACAGATAGCTGTAGCCCACAGTATGGCTTTTGCTAGGAGTTGACGCTCAGCTATTATGGACTTGACCTGGTCACAGTGTTCTGCAGGGAGGTGCTCAATAAAATGATTGGATTTTTCACAAAGAGTGTGGTTGTATTTCATCATCAGCGCTTAGTAATATGCAATCCAAAATTGCAGGGTTGCTGAAGAATAGCTCTTGGGAAGCAATTGGTTGCATTGCTTTTGGTCTTCATCATAGGGTATAGAATCATAGTATATCAGAGTTGGAAGGGACCTCAGGAGGTCATCTTGTCCAAGCCCCTGCTCAAAGCAGGACCAATCCCCAACTAAATCATCCCAGCCAGGGCTTTGTCAAGCCTGACTTTAAAAATATCTAAGGAAGGAGGTTCCACCACCTCCCTAGGTAACAGATTCCAGTGTTTCACCACCCTCCTAGTGAAAAAGTTTTTCCTAATATCCAACCTAAACCTCCCCCACTGCAACCCCGAGACCATTACTCCTTGTTCTGTCATCTGCTACCACTGAGAACAGTCTAGATCCATCCTCTTTGGAACCCCCTTTCAGGTAGTTGAAAACAGCTATCAAATCCCCCCTCATTCTTCTCTTCTGCAGACTAAACAATCCCAGTTCCCGCAGCCTCTCCTCATAACTCATGTGTTCCAGTCCCCTAATCATTTTTGTTGCCGTCCGTCCACTGGACTCTCTCCAATTTTTCCACATCGTTCTTGTAGTGTGGGGCCCAAAACTGGACACAGTACTCCAGATGAGGCCTCACCAATGCCGAATAGAGGGGAACGATCACGTCCCTCGATCTGCTGGCAATGCCCCTACATATACATCCCAAAATGCCATTGGCCTTCTTGGCAACAAGGGCAAACTGTTGACTCATATCCAGCTTCTCGTCCACTGTCACCCCTAGGTCCTTTTCTGCAGAACTGCTGCCGAACCATTCGGTCCCTAGTCTGTAACGGTGCATTGGATTCTTCCGTCCTAAGTACAGGACTCTGCACTTGTCCTTGTTGAACCTCATCTGATTCCTTTTGGCCCAATCCTCTAATTTGTCTAGGGCCCTCTGTATCCTATCCCTACCCTCCAGCATATCTACCTCTCCTCCCAGGTTAGTGTCATCTATAAACTTGCTGAGGGAGCAATCCACACCATCCTCCAGATCATTTATGAAGATATTGAACAAAACTGGCCCGAGGACCGACCCTTGGGGCACTCCACTTGATACCGGCTGCCAACTAGACATGGAGCCATTGATCACTACCTTTTGAGCCCAACAATCTAGCCAACTTTCTATCCACCTTATAGTCCATTCATCCAGCCCATACTTCTTTAACTTGCTGGCAAGAATCCTGTGGGAGACCGTGTCAAAAGCTTTGCTAAAGTCAAGGAACAACACGTCCACCGCTGTCCCCTCATCCACAGAGCCAGTTATCTTGTCATAGAAGGCAATTAGATTAGTCAGGCATGACTTGCCATTGGTGAATCCATGCTGATTGTTCCTGATCACTTTCCTCTCCTCTAAATGCTTCAGAATTGATTCGTTGAGGACCTGCTCCATGATTTTTCCAGGGATTGAGGTGAGGCTGACAAGCCTGTTGCTCCCAGGATTCTCCTTCTTCCCTTTTTTAAAGATGGGCACTACATTAGCCTTTTTCCAGTTGTCCGGGACCTCCCCCAATCGCCATGAGTTTTCAAAGATAATGGCCAATGGCTCAGCAATCACATCCGCCAACTCCTTTAGCACTCTCGGATGCATCGCATCCGGCCCCATGGACTTGTGCTCGTCCAGCTTTTCTAAATAGTCCCAAACCACTTCTTTCTCCACAGTGGGCTGGTCACCTCCTCCCCATGCTGTGCTGCCCAGTGCAGTAGTCTGGGAGCTGACCTTGTTCGTGAAGACAGAGGCAAAAAAAGCATTGAGTACATTCGCTTTTTCCACATCATCTGTCACTAGGTTGCCTCCCTCATTCAGTAAGGGGCCCACACTTTCCTTGACTTTCTTCTTGTTGCTAACATATCTGAAGAAACCCTTCTTGTTACTCTTGATATCTCTTGCTAGCTGCAACTCCAGCTGTGATTTGGCCTTCCTGATTTCACTCCTGCATGCCCGAGCAATATTTTTATACTCTTCCCTGGTCATTTGTCCAATCTTCCACTTCTTGTCAGCTTCTTTTTTGTGATTAAGATCAGCAAGGATTTTACTGTTAAGACAAGCTGGTCGCCTGCCATATTTACTATTCTTTCTACACATCGGGATGGTTTGTCCCTGTAACCTCAATAAGGATTATTTAAAATACTGCCAGCTCTCCTGGACTCCTTTCCCCCTCATGTTATTCTCCCAGGGGATCCTCCCCATCAGTTCCCTGAGGTTGTCACAGTCTGCTTTTCTGAAGTCCAGGGTCCGTATTCTGCTGCTCTCCTTTCTTCCCTGTGTCAGGATCCTGAACTCGACCATCTCATGGTCACTGCCTCCCAGGTTCCCATCCACTTTAGCTTCCCCTACTAATTATTCCTGGTTTGTAAGCATCAGGACAAGAAGAGCTCTGCCCCTAGTTGGGTCCTCCAGCACTTGCACCAGAAAATTGTTGCCTACACTTTCCAAAAATTTCCTGCATTTTCTGTGCACCGCCGTATTGCTCTCTCAGCAGATATCAGGGTGGTTGAAGTTTCCCCTGAGTCTCCCTCTTCACAGGGCCTGCGATCTAGTAACTTCCGAGAGTTGCCAGAAGAAAGCCTCATCCACCTCATCCCCCTGGGCCGGTGGTCTATAGCAGACTCCCACCACGACATCACCCTTGTTGCTCACACTTCTAAACTTAATCCAGAGACACTCAGGTTTTTCTAGAGTTTCATACTTGAGCTCTGAGCAGTCATACCTCTCCCTTACATACAGTGCAACTCCCCCACCTTTTCTGCCCTGCCTGTCCTTCCTGAACAGTTTATATCCATCCCCGACAGTACTCCAGTCATGTGAGTTATCCCACCAAGTCTCTGTTATTCCAATCACATCATAATTCCTTGACTGTGCCAGGAATTCCAGTTCTCCCTGCTTGTTTCCCAAGCTTCTTGCATTTGTGTATAGGCACTTGAGATAACTCGCTGATAGTCACTCTTTCTCAGTATGAGGCAGGAGCCCTGCCCTCTCGCGCGCTCCTGCTCGTGCTTCCTCCCGGTATCCCACTTCCCCACTTACCTCAGGGCTTTGGTCTCCTTCCCCCGGTGGACCTAGTTTAAAACCCTCCTCACTAGGTTAGCCAGCCTGCTTGCGAAGATGCTCTTCCCTCTTTTCGTTAGATGGAGCCCGTCTCTGCCTAGCACTCCTCCTTCTTGGAACACCATCCCATGGTCAAAGAATCCAAAGCCTTCTCTCTGACACCACCTGCGTAGCCATTCATTGACTTCCACGGTTCGACGGTCTCTACCCAGGCCTTTTCCTTCCACGGGGAGGATGGACGAGAACACCACTTGCACCTCAAACTCCTTTATACTTCTTCCCAGAGCCACGTAGTCTGCAGTGATCCACTCAGGGTCATTCTTGGCAATATCATTGGTGCCCACGTGGAGAAGCAGGAAGTGGGTAGCGATCCGAGGGCTTGATGAGTCTCAGCAGTCTCTCCGTCACATCATGAATCCTAGCTCCTGGCAAGCAGCAGACTTCTCGGTTTTTCCAGTCGGGGCGACAGATAGATGACTCAGTCCCCCTGAGGAGAGAGTCCCTGACCACCACCACCCGCCTTGTGTGATGTCATTTGTCATGTTCATTGACACATCCGATGAAGTGAGCTGTAGGTCACGAAAGCTTATGCTCAAATAAATTTGTTAGTCTCTAAAGTGCCACAAGTCTTCCTTTTCTTTTTACGGATACAGACTAACACGGCTGCTACTCTGAAACCTGTCCAAAACTAAAGAATTTGGCACAGGGTGTGAAAACAAGAATTCCAAATTTTTCACCATAACCTAATACATTTATTGGCCCATTTTCGTCTGGGTGGTGTGGTGGCAAGAGTTAGCCAGATGGTCTTAGCAGGATTCACTAAGGTATCATTCCCTGGTAGAGCCACACAACTAGAGCAAAATGTATGCAAAATGTCCAACAGTTTATGTTGTGACTCATGGACTTTCTCTAACGGAATCTGTAATGAGTCAGCAATGTTTTTCATCAGTTACTGAAACTGTTTAAAAATTTCAGTAAGAGAAAGTGGGAAGGAGAGGCATTACCACGTCATCTGGCAACAGTGATGAAATATTAATCTGCAGTAGTCATCACTTTGTCCACTGCAACCTCTTGCTCCTCAAAAGATTCCTCCTGAGGTTGGGGATGTTGAGAAAGGAGTGATGTAGCAGGAGAATATCTCCTTCAGTGATCTCCTCAAGAGGAGCTAGATCTTCAGGACTACTGATGATAGGCAGCCCAAGTGTCCCAGTATGGCTACCTAGGTGGATCATAAGGCAAAAGAGGGGGCATCCAATGTTGGTAATGCCAGTGAGAAGGGACATACAATTTTTTTTCCCTAAGAATTTCCATGCAAGGGACAGTGATAGGGAAAATGTCCCTTTAATGATAGACAGGAGACCCCTGTACCAAAATCTGGGAGTCTAAGGAATCATCCTCGACATAGTCCCAGGGTGGGGTGGACAATGATGGTGAGGATGGCTGAGGTAGGTGTTGGAGATCAGGTGCTACCAGGAAAAAATCAGGTCTGGTGACCTAGTTATTCAGAATCCATTAACAGTAGAGATTCTATCGCATCAAAAATATACAAGTCCTTGGGGTGTCAAACTTCCTGAGGTACCTGATATACGTGAGTCGAGGTAATACGAGGCTTTGTAGCAGCTGGTGTCAGCACCAAGAGAGCTGAATGCTTCAGTGGTTCCATTTTAGAAGATGGCGTTTGTACTGAGGGTGCTGTTTCAGCAATACATGTTTAACAGATGGCACTGGTACTGAGGACATTGATGACTTCTGGGACAACATCTGGTTACTGACACAGAAGAGTCTGAAGGTAGTCTGAAAGCCAGAGTGCTTGGGCGCTTCGATAAAGCAATCATGCTTAGATGGTACATAAGAACGGCCATACTGGGTCAGACCAAAGGTCCATCTAGTCCAGTATCCTGTCTTCCAACAGTGGCCAATGCCAGGTGCTTCAGAGGGAATGAACAGAACAGGCAATCAAGTGTGCACCATCTCCTGTCGCCCATTCCCAGCTTCTGGCAAACAGAGACTAGGGACACACACCATCCCTTCCCAACCTACCTGGGATGGTTTCTGACACCATGGGGTTTTTTTGAAGAATTGAAAGTCTGAAGAGCTCCCAGTACTGGGACACAAGAGGTCTTTAAAGTGGTCAGTCTCTAGGGTAATCGGCTGCTCTTTGGTGGAGGCTGTCTGTTAGGAGTTCTAGAATGCCTCTTATTTAGAGCCTTGTCAGTGTCTGCCTTACTCTTCTCCTATGAAGATCTTAGGGACTGGGATATGGAGATTGACAGGGTACTGTCATAATGAGCCAAAACAATCTTCTTATTTTTTTGAGATGTGATTTTAAAAGAGGGCAGATCTTGCACTTCAAAGCTATGTAGGTATCTTCCAAACAGCTAAGGCACCAAGTGTGTCAATCACAGAGATTGATCCCCAGCAGGAGAGACAGTGCTTGAATCCCAGGGATCTCTGCACACCTCAGTGATGCAGCCCCTGAGAAAGCCCCTCAGGTAGGAGGGCGGGGGGAAGGGACCCCTTAAACCCAAAGAGATGTAAAACTAATATAAATTAACATTAAGGCCTGGTCTACATTATGGGGTTAGGTCAAATTTAGCCGCGTTAGGTCGATTTTAAAATGAATGCATGCACACAACCAACCCCATTCTGTTGACTTAAAGGGCTCTTAAAATCAACTTCTGTACTCCTCCCCAGCGAGGGGAGTAGTGCTAAAATCAACCTCACTGGGTAGAATTTGGGGTAGTGTGGACACAAATTGACGGTATTGGCCTCCGGGAGCTATCCCAGAGTGCTCCATTGTGACTGCTCTGGACAGCACTTTGAACTCCGATGCAGTAGCTAGGTACACAGGAAAAGCCCCGGGAACTTTTGAATTTCATTTCCTGTTTGGTCAGTGTGGCAAACTCGGCAGCACAGGTGACCATGCAGTCCCCCCAGGATCGCAAACGAGCTCCAGCATGGACCGAAAGGGAGACACTGGATCTGATTGCTGTATGGGGAGAAGCATCTGTGCAGGCAGAACGCCGATCAAAAAGAAGAAATGCCAATATATTTGCCAAAATCTCACAGGGCATGTTGGAGAGAGGCTACATCAGGGACGCACGGCAGTGGTCTGTAAAGGCCTATAAAGGTCTGTAAAGGCCTATACTCTAATTTAGGTGTATTCTTATCACTTAGCTAGTTATAGAGGTATAAAAGAAAGACTCAAAATCACTGTCTGCTGGTGTAAGGGCCTTCGCTTACTGTGACAGTCTGAGGCCCTGTTCTTAGGCTAAGGCCTTTGGCTAAGCAGCAGAGGCAGCCATAAGCTGGGAAGCAAATGGTCACATCTTCACATTCCAAACTAGTCACATTGAGATAAGGTGATGTTGGGCTGTGAGGAATACAATCCTGTCCTGATAGTGCCTATCACCTCCAGAGAAAGGGAAGTGCGTAGAAAATGTAAAAGGAAACTTAGTTTGATAACATCCTGTCTGGCAAGAACTCACTTATCAAAAGCTGGGATGTGAAATCCTCATTTCTTTGTTGTTCTATCACCCCATTTCCCTGTTGTTTGTCTGCATAATCTCTGTTTGGTTCTGTGATTGTTCCTGTCTGCTGTATAATTAATTTTGTTGGGTGTAAACTAATTAAGATGGTGGGATATAATTGGTTAAATAATCATGTTACAATATGTTAGGATTGGTTAGTTAAATTTCAGTAAAATGATAAGTTAAGGTATAGCTAAGCAGTACTCAAGTTTTACTATATAGTCTGCAGTCAATCAGGAAGGGGCGGGGAATGGGAACAGGGAATGGGGGTGGGGAAATTGGAGTCATGTTTTGCTAAGGAGGGGGAATGGGAACAGGGACACAGGTAAGGCTCTGTGGTATCAGAGTTGGGAAGGGAGACACTAAGGAAGGAAACTGGAATCATGCTTGCTGGAAGTTCACCCCAATAAACATTGAATTGTTTGCACCTTTGGACTTCGGGTATTGTTGCTCTCTGTTCATGTGAGAAGGACCAGGGAAGTAAGTGGGTGAGGGAATAAGCCCCCTAACAGGCAGTGCCGCATGAAAATTAAGGAGCTGAGGCAGGCTTACCAAAAGACAAAGGAGGCAAACAGTCACTCCGGGTCAGAGCCCCATGCATGCCGCTTCTATGATCAGCTGCATGCCATTCTAGGAGGGACCCTACCACTACCCCACCACTGTCCGTGGATACCTGCAAGGGGGGAGTCTCCCGCAACAGGGAGGAGGGGTTTGTGGATGAAGAAGAGGAGGAGGAGGAGGAGAATGCGCAGCTGGCAAGTGGTGAATCCGTTCTCCCCGGCAGCCAGGACCTTTTCATCACCCTGGAGCCAATACCCTCCGAAGGCGGGATCCCCGACCCTGAAGCTGGAGAAGGCACCTCTGGTGAGTGCATATTTATAACTACAGTACAGGGTTTAAAAGCAATAGTGTTTAATGTTTGATTTTCCCTGAAGAATTGGAATGCATTCGTGGCCAGTACAGCTACTGGAAAAGTCTGTTCACGTGTCTGGAGATGGAGCAGGAATCCTCCAGGGACATCTCCATGAAGCTCTCCTGGACGTCCTCTGACAGTATTCTGGAATCATTGCAGCACAAAGCATGGCAGCAAATGGTCCTGGGTTTTGCTCGCATTCAAGCAACATTCAGTCTATATCTTTCTGTGTTAGCCTCAGGAGAGTGATATCATTTATGGTCACCTGGTTGAAATAGGGGAATTTTTGTAAGGGAACAGTAAAAGGACCCCATTCATGCTGGGCTGTTTGCGCTGGGCTAAAAGGGATCATCCCAGAGAATACCCATGCGGTGAGGTGAGGGGAGGTGTGTGCTGCACATCCACCTGAAAACCGCAGCCCATCCTTTTAAATGTGAAACCCAACCCATTGCTTGCTATGGGAAAGGATGGTGCTGCAGTTTGAAACCATTCTACAGACTAGGGACCGAATGGCTAGGCAGCAGTTCTGCAGAAAAGGACCTAGGGGTGACAGTGGACGAGAAGCTGGATATGAGTCAGCAGTGTGCCCTTGTTGCCAAGAAGGCCAATGGCATTTTGGGATGTATAAGTAGGGGCATAGCGAGCAGATCGAGGGACGTGATCGTTCCCCTCTATTCGACATTGGTGAGGCCTCATCTGGAGTACTGTGTCCAGTTTTGGGCCCCACACTTCAAGAAGGATGTGGATAAATTGGAGAGAGTCCAGCGAAGGGCAACAAAAATGATTAGGGGACTGGAACACATGAGTTATGAGGAGAGGCTGAGGGAGCTGGGATTGTTTAGCCTGCAGAAGAGAAGAATGAGGGGGGATTTGATAGCTGCTTTCAACTACCTGAAAGGGGGTTCCAAAGAGGATGGCTCTAGACTGTTCTCAATGGTAGCAGATGACAGAACGAGGAGTAATGGTCTCAAGTTGCAGTGGGGGAGGTTTAGATTGGATATTAGGAAAAACTTTTTCACTAAGAGGGTGGTGAAACACTGGAATGCGTTACCTAGGGAGGTGGTAGAATCTCCTTCCTTAGAGGTTTTTAAGGTCAGGCTTGACAAAGCCCTGGCTGGGATGATTTAACTGGGAATTGGTCCTGCTTTGAGCAGGGGGTTGGACTAGATGACCTTCTGGGGTCCCTTCCAACCCTGATATTCTATGATTCTATGATTCATTCCTACATGTTATGCATAAGAAGCCAACCCCGTGTACCCTTTGCCTTACCATGGCTGCATGGAAACCGAATTCTGTTGCCCAGCCATGTGCGATGTGTCACCATACCAGCAGGCGCTCAATATAAAAGGCAAAATACAACCTTGTACCTAAAGCACATGTGCTGTCTGCTGTGAAGTGCTTGATTCACTGTGAAAGAGTCTCCCTTTTGTTCTCAGAAATGTATCATCTTAAATTTTACTCTCCCTTTTTATCTCCCCCCATGTGCAAATGTTTCTAGGCTCCCCCTATCATCTCCATCCCTGAGGTTATCGCAGATTAGAAGGCGAAAAAAACGCACTCGCGATGACATGTTTTCGAGCTCATGCAGTCGTCCCGTACTGATAGGGCACAGCTGAATGCATGGAGGCATTCAGTATTAGAGGCTAGGAAAGCATTAAGTGAGAGCAAAAAGCAGAGGCAGGAATCAATGCTAAGGCTAATGGGGGAGCAAACGGACACGATGAAGCGTCTGGTGCAGCTGCAGGAAAGCCAACAAGAGCACAGACCCCCGCTGCATCCATGGTACAATCGCCTGACCTCCTCCCCAAGTTCCATATCCTCCTCACCCAGACGCCCAAGAACACGTGGGGGGAGGCTCTGGGCACTCAGCCACTCCACTCCAGAGGATGGCCCAAGCAACAGAAGGCTGTCATTCAAACAGTTGGATTTGTAGTGTGGCTACAATAAGCAATGTGGCCTTGTCCTTTCCTCCTGCCCCACTCCACCCCACCCAGACTACTTCGTCAGTTATCTCCCTTTTTAAAAAAATAATAAAGAAAGAATGCATGGTTTCAAAACAATAGTTACTTTATTTCAAAGGGGGGAGGTTGGTTGGCTTACAGGGAATTAAAATCAACAAAGGGGGTGGGTTTGCATCAAGGAGAAATACACACAACTGTCACAGCGAAGCCTGGCCAGTCATGAAACTGGTTTTCAAAGTCTCTCTGATGCGCAGCATGCCTTGCTGTGCTCTTCTAATTGCCCTGATGTCTGGCTGCTCAAAATCGGGTGCCAGGCAATTTTCTTCAACCTCCCACCCCATCATAAAAGTCCACGCCTTACTCTCACAGATATTATGGAGCACACAGCAAGCAGCAATAACAACGGGAATGTTGGTTGCGCTGAGGTCTGACCTAGTCAGCAAACAGCGCCAGCAAGCTTTTAAACTTCCAAAGGCATATTCTACCACCATTCTGCACTTGCTCAGCCTGTAGTTGAACTGCTCCTTACTACTGTCCAGGCTGCCTGTGTACGGCTTCATGAGCCTGGGAGCAAGGGGTAGGCGGGGTCCCCAAGGATAACTATTGGCATTTCAACATCCCCAACTATTGGCATTTCAACATCTGGTCTGGGAAGTAAGTCCCTTTTTGCAGCTGCTCGAACAGCCCAGAGTTCCTAAAGATGAGAACGTCGTGCACCTTTCCCAGCCATCCCATGTTGATATCGGTGAAACATCCCTTGTGATCCACCAGTGCTTGCAGCACCATTGAGAAGTACCCCTTGCAGTTTATGTACTGGTTGGCAAGATGGTCGGGTGCCAAGATAGGGATATGCATTCCGTCTGTCGCCCCACCACAGTTAGGGAAACCCATTGCAGCAAAGCCATCCACTATGACCTGCACATTTCCCAGAGTCACTACCCTTGATAACAGAACATTAGTGATTGCATTGGCTACTTGGATCACAGCAGCCCCCATAGTAGATTTGCCCACTCCAAATTGATTCCCAACTGACTGGTAGCAGTCTGGTGTAGCAAGCTTCCACAGGGCTATCGCCACTCACTTCTCACCTGTCAGGACAGCTCTCATCTTGGTATTCCTGTGCTTCAGGGCATGGGAAAGCAACTCACAGAGTTCCAGGAAAGTGGCCTTACACATTCAAAAATTTCACAACCACTGTGAATCATCCCATACCTGCAATACTGTGCAGTCCCACCAGTCTGTGCTTGTTTGCCGGGCCCAGAATCAGCGTTCCACTGTATCAACCAGCCCCATTGCCACCATGATGTCCCAGTTGCCACAGCCCGTGCTGTCATGAACGTCTGTGTCTTTGTCCTCATCAAAATCATCCTCGTGCTGGCGTCTCTTAGCCCAGTTCTGCATCTACTCCAGGATAATGCACGAGGTGTTTACAATGCTCACAACAGCAGCGGTGAGCTGAGCGGGCTCCAGGCTTGCCGTGGTATGGCGTCTGCAGGAGAGCAGAGTTGCAGCAGAAGCGGTGGATGACGATGGATGCCATGAGAATAGATATGTATATAGAATGACAAGAGGACCTGCGAGGTGGATTCATGGCACCAGGAGAGCAGAGTTGCAGCGGAAGCGGTGGATGATGACGGTTAGCAGTCATACTGCACCATCTGCTGACAAGAGCAGTGGTGATGCTGAGCTGAGCTGAGCGGGCTCCATGCTTGCTGTGGTATGGTGTCTGCATGGGAAAAAGGCACGAAACGATTGTCTGCCGTTGCTGTCACAGAGGGAGGAGTGACTGATGACATGTACCCAAAACCACCTGTGACAATGTTTTTGTCCCATCAGGCATTGGGAGCTTAACCCAGAATTCCAATGGGTGGCAGAGACTGCGGGATAGTTACCCACAGTGCACCGCTCCGTAAGTCGATGCTAGCCACGGTAGTGAGGATGCACTCCGCCAACTTCATGCACTTAGTGTGGACATATGCAATCGACTGTATAAAATCGATTTCTAAAAATCGACTTCTATAAAATCGACCTAATTTCATAGTGTAGACATACCCTAAGAATGTATGGTTAAGGTATAAGCTAAGTGGTACACTAGATGCTCTGTCTCAGGTGGGTGATTGAGAAGGAACTCGGGGCAGTTCATCTACGCAGCTTTATATATCCTCTGTACAGGGCACAAGGACGGCTGGAATGAAAGTGCAGGCCACACAGGCATTGCTATGAAAATCTCCAATCAAAGGCACATGAGCATCTGCAGTGGAGCACCCATAGGAATGTTACTTGACATTCCAATTTATTCCATTTAATATTAATGCTGTAAATATAGGGTCATACTGAACGATCGTTGTCATAAATATAAAGGGAAGGGTAAACCCCTTTGAAATCCCTCCTGGCCAGGGGAAAGCTCCTCTCACCTGTAAAGGGTTAAGAAGCTAAAGGTAACCTCGCTGGCACCTGACCAAAATGACCAATGAGGAGACAAGATACTTTCAAAAGCTGGGAGGAGGGAGAGAAACAAAGGGTCTGTGTGTCTGTCTTATGTTGGTTTCTGCCGGGGATAGACCAGGAATGGAGTCTTAGAACTTTTAGTAAGTAATCTAGCTAGGTATGTGTTAGATTATGATTTCTTTAAATGGCTGAGAAAAGAATTGTGCTGAATAGAATAACTATTTCTGTCTGTGTATCTTTTATTGTAACTTAAGGTTTTGCCTAGAGGGGTTCTCTATGTTTTTGAATCTAATTACCCTGTAAGATATCTACCATCCTGATTTTACAGGGGGGGTTTCTTTATTTCTATTTACCTCTATTCTTTATTAAAAGTCTTCTTGTAAGAAAACTGAATGCTTTTTCATTGTTCTCAGATCCAAGGGTTTAGGTCTGTGGTCACCTATGCAAATTGGTGAGGCTTTTTATCCAACATTTCCCAGGAAAGGGGGGTGCAAGTGTTGGGAGGATTGTTCATTGTTCTTAAGATCCAAGGGTGTGGGTCTGTAGTCACCTAGGCAAATTGGTGAGGCTTTTTACCAAACCTTGACCAGGAAGTTGGGTGCAAGGTTTTGGGAAGTATTTTGGGGGGAAAGACGCGTCCAAACAGCTCTTCCCCAGTAACCAGTATTAGTTTGGTGGTGGTAGCAGCCAATCCAAGGACAACGGGTGGAATATTTTGTACCTTGGGGAAGTTTTGACCTAAGCTGGTAAAGATAAGCTTAGGAGGTTTTTCATGCAGGTCCCCACATCTGTACCCTAGAGTTCAGAGTGGGAGAGGAACCTTGACGATTGTGAAGCATGTTTGGCACAAAATAATCAGATAAAGTGATGGGGGCCACATAAATACCTACCTAAAGAAATAGCCTTGCCCTTTTTTTTAGTGGTTTTGTATTTATTTATTGGTAAGTTATCTTTTAAAAAAAATCAAGGGGAGAGGAAGAATTGATTTCTAAATTTCTATTAGTTTGGTTTGTCTCAAAGTCTGTCTTATGTTGGTAGTGTTGAATTTCTTAGATTTGGTAGGCTCTTCACAGATTTTACAGCCAGAAGGAACAATTTTGATAATCTAGTCTCACCTTTTGGGTATAGCACAGGACATAGAACTTCAATGAGTAATTTCTACATCTAGCTCCAGTGCTTGAACTAGACCACTGTTTCTAAACCTTTTTAGTTTGGTGGCCCCTTTTTCAACACACATTTTCCCCCCATGCCCTTATGTTTACTATAAAAGAACAAAATATATCAATGCTAACCCTACGTGTGTGAGTATTCCAAGAGGTTGACAAAGCATACTTACCTTGAAGGAGGGTAAGGATGTGCACAGGAGCAGGGTGCAAGATTCTTTGCTTTTAGTTTGTAATATATTTTTTCAGTGCCTTGCAGTCCACCAGATGAGAAATACTGGACTAGATTAAATCAAGAGTAAATGAGGTTTGGAGAGGGATATAGATGTTGGTCTCTGTGACGGTGCCCCTCATAAGGCTTTATGGAAATATGCTTATGAATATATATGACATAACTGGAATATGTTCTATGCTACATATGCTTTGTAACATATCTATGTAAAGGTTATGATTTACTGAATCTATTAATCCTACTTGTATGCATGTATCATTTTTGTATTCAAAGTTATGAATATTGGCCATGTACTGGTTTGATTTCTAAATAGCCTTAGTAGAGCATTTGGTCAGTTCCTGGAGAAAGGAATTTGCAAAGTTAAGTGCCCAATCAAGAAGCACTTAAGGAACAATGCATCTTGGAATGCTCCAATCCACATAAGAAGTCTTCCTGGAGACATTCAGGATACCATGTGGGCAATGGCTTCTGCCTGTGGCAATGTCCACTGACTCCCTTGACGCCTTTGAGGAGCAGTGGGCGCTGTCCGGGGTTCTCTGCTCGGTGTCCCCATCTGGTTCCCTTCATTTGACCCTTTGACCACACTCCTGTCCCTGTTATTTCATTAGTTGTCCCCCGTACTACTTTGGTTTCCAGGTCCTGTGGATTCCCCTCTTAGGCTAGAGGGGGATTCTTTAGGGGGAGGGAGGGGGGAGGCAAACAACTGTGCATATCTCTCTATTAGTGTTAATAGAGGGTGAACAATTTATGAGTTTACCCTGTATAAGCTGCTTTCAGTTAAGCCTACAGCTGTTAGGGGATGTGGTTCAGACCTGGGTCTGGCTCAAACCAGGCAGAGCACTGAAGTCCTAAGCTGACTGGGCAGGAAAGCAGGGACAGTAGTAGTCTTGGCACATCAGGTGGCAGTTCCCAAGGGGGTTTCTGTGATCTAACCCGTCACATCTCCATTCTCCACTATGGCTGAGCTGTACTTGAACATAATGGAGGTAGTAGCCAAAGGGAGCCAGTTGCAGCCCTTCAGAGCCTCAGTTGCCAGGCAAGTTAGAGGAGGAACGGTTGTACTCTGAACTTGCCTAAGTCCCGTATGCCAATAGAGGATTGGGTGTAGCAGAGCTGAGTTATGCCTCACCTCCTAGTACCAATGTAGATGGAGGCTGATATAAGATGTAAAGTCAATATGGTCTCCTCACCAGCAGGGATTTTCCCCTCTGAGGCATCAGCTGATTTACACCTATTTTGCACTGCATAGCAAATGAAAAATGGGAAAGAACTGGTTAAGCGGTACTGCAGAAAACGATTTGTGGGGGTAGAGTGGGTCACAAATTAAATATGTCAGTGTGATGCTGCTGCAAAAAAGGCAAATGTCATCCTGGGATGCATTAACAGGAGTGTCATATGTAAATGGTGGAAATAGTTCTTCTGTACTCAGCAGGAGTGAGACCTCAACTGGAGTATTGTTCCTAATTTTGGGCAGTGCACTTTGAGAGAGATGAATTGGCAAAAATCCATGGGAGAGCAACAAAAGTGATAAAAGGACTAGAAAGCATGATGTACAGATAAAAATTGAAATTGGACATTGAGTTTAGATGGCAGGGGAGAGAGAAGACATGTTACATCTTCAAACATGTAAAAAGTAATTAGTGATCAATTGTTCTTCATGTCCCCTGAAGGCAGGAGTAGTAGAATTCCATTTAATTTGCAGCATAGGGGTTTTAGGTTAGATATCAGAAAATACTTTAACTACAGAGGGTTAAGGACTGGAAAAGGAAGCCCAGGGAGGTTGTTGAATCTTCATTATTGGAGGTTTTTAAGAACGGGGTATTCACCCAAAAGAGGGATCACAAAACCATATGGTAGAAGGGGATCACAGTATTGCCACCCTTACTTCTGCACTGCCTTCAGAGCTGGAGAGCCAGAGAGTGGTGGCCGTTGGCTGGGTGTCCTGCTCTGAAGCAGTGCTGCCGCCAGCAGCAGTGCAGAAGTAATGGTGGCATGGTATGAGGGTCATCACAGCCTGAAATATTTTCAAACGGGGTTCCCACAAAAAAAGTCTGAGAATGCCAGGTTTAAACAAACACCTGTCAGGGATGGTTTAAGTCAGTGATTCCTCAAACTTCTGTATTGGTTACCCCTTTCACATAGCAAACCTATAAGTGCAACCCCTCTTATAAATTAAATACAAAAAAAAAGTTTAACACTATTATAAATGCTGGAAGCAATTGGGGATAGAGACTGACAGCTCACACCGCCCCGTAATAACCTTGTGACCCCCCTGAGGGGTCATGAGCCCCAGTTTAAGAACCCCTGCTCTAAGTGTTCTTAATCCTGCCTCAGCACAGGGGAAAAGACTAGAGGTTTTCAAGGTCCTTTCCAGCATTACATTTCTGATTCTATTATTTATAGCAACACCAAGTGGCCTTAGTGAACTGGAAAAAACTGACCCTTCAAGTGATCAGGAATATGATTTCTGTATGTTCACAGCAATACTGAATGCAACATTCAGTTATGTTGAACCTGCTATTTCTGTTCTTTGTTACTGATCTTTTCAGGCTTTATGTTTTCCCCTCTGCATTTTCTTCCATGCACCTACTCAAATTCCAACTCCCATTCATTCCCTCCCCACCACTGCTTCATTCCAAAACCTTTTCCTTTATCAGCTAAAATAATCAGATATTAAGTAGTCTGACATTTGTGTTATTGGAGAGTTAACTGTAAAGCCCACTAGCAGCCATAAGCAAGAGCACTCACACCTCTACACTCTTAAGGTTATTTGCAGAATCAAACAAACTGCCTCAAGTGTAGATCACATCAGAAGGTTCTGTTAGCCAACATGAGTTAGTTTGTTTTTAAATGAAAGTGAAAGATTTCAGATTCTGCAGAATCTAGATGTCAGTTAAGCCACAAATACATCAAGCAATTTATAAGCCAGCATGTTAGATTTGACTTCTGCTAGGAATGCTACATGAAGCATCATGTCAGAAAATCCAATTGAAGGGCACCATATAGGGACCTTAAATTGTATCATGTGCATAATTTGACAAAATTACTCTTTTGTTTTGTAACCCCATTACTTAGGATGTGTCGTACCATAGCACCTAAGAGGTTGCCAGTTTAGGACTGCTAGGACAGCATACCAATGTGTCATATGGCTCGATCTGAGCCAGTTATACTGTTTGGCAATCCAAGGATGCAGAATAAAAAGTTGTATACTCCAACATCTAGAGTGAAATATGGACCTCACAGAAGTCAATGGGAGTTTTGCCATTGACTTGAGTGGGGCTAAGATTTCACCCCCAACATTTATGACAAATGCAGTGAGATTACATGTCTGCATCTTAAGATGCAGACTTCACTTGTATGTTGATTAATTCATTACATTTGATAGTTATGACCATTTATATATCCACACATACTTAATATTCAAACTGTTTAGCCAGTTTTTTTACATTGCTTTATTTCCTCCCAGTTGTGCTGCATTCTGACAAATATGTTCCAATAAGCAAGCCATTTTGCAAAACAGATCAAACTTTTATCCCATTAACCAACCTAAGGATTGCAGAACTGCTCAAACTTGTACACTAATTTTTTTTTTAAACTCTGGCTATTGGAACACAATTAACATAGCAAGTGGAGAATAGAGAGGGAAATAGTTTTAACAAGTATTTGAACAGCAATTGGTTTACCCTTGGCATAGAAAGTTTTTACACTAAGGCAATGTACAAGTTTTATAAAAATTAGTATGATCTGCTTTAGAATGGAGAGTGCCTAAATACTGTCAAACTACTCCACTCTATCTTTTTAATAAAGTTAATTTTAAAACATACCATTACAATGGGAAAAAAGTCATTTTATATTAAAAAGATTTAAAATGTAAACAGGCAATTTAAATGAAACAATGCTTTTAATATTCAAAATCAGACTGCCTTATTTTGCAAGGCAGATAACTACATAAGGAAGTCAATTTAAAAAAAAAATCACATTTGAAAATCAATTAAAAACAGCATATTGCTGTAATTTGAAGATTAGAGGAAAAGGTATTTTTCATGTATTTACTCTGAACATTTGATGGCACTGTACAGAGTCAATTTTATCATTCACCTGTAGTTTCCGTAGTTGCTGTGAAATATGCAGATACAAGTGAGAAAAAATTGCCTATCAAACCACAGAAGTGCCTTGGATTCAATAGTGTATCTGAAACTCCTTTTAACTCATTTATTGAGATCGGCTATATTTCATGTTGATGTCTAACAGGACTCCTGCAGTTTATTACGTCCATGGTTTTGTTTCATAGCATGTTATGTCCATCCCCTCATCTTTTGATATTGCTATTGTAGACACCTTTAGTATACCATGGACTCCACATTCTTCTCTAGATTACAGTACCAAACAAAATATCAAAACATTTATTCTTATAAGAATTTAGTAAAATGGATTGTAGAGTTTCTTTTAATAGCAATTAGTTAAAAGATGGTTTCCAAAAATCTACATGGCTTACAAGTACTGCTTTGCAGCAACAGAAGTGCAAGTGCTTCCACAAGCAGGCTGCAAAGTTGGCAGCAGTATCTCTTTTTTGCCTCCGCTATGCACAAGCGGCATAAAACCTTCAAGTAACAGACTGATAAGTTATCTAGTGTCAATGCATTTCTAGTTAAAGGTGAAATTAAAGCAATTTTAAAAGTATGGTTCTTAACTTTAACTTAACCCTAAACCCACCAGATAGTGCCACAGGGCTTTAGCCATATAGTTGTGTTTATAAAAGTGCCATTTTTATAAAGTAATCTCCTTGTTTTCATACTGCCACCTTTAAATTGGTAAAGCATAGTGTGTCACCAGAAACTCAGGTGCTGAAGAACTTGTAACTAAAAACACATTTATCTGACAATATAAAGTGTGATCTATTTTTAAGCAGTTTCAGATTTGCTTTAACTCAAGATTAAGGTTAAGTTAATCATAACGAAACCAGGAATAACTTAATTTCTTCAGCTTTTATAGTTTAATTCCTTGTGAATTTACACACAAGACATTTATACCTCGCTATGGATCAGATTTATGACACCATGAAGTCTGCAATATCAATTCTTCACACATAGTATTGTCACTTCTTCATTTGGTGATAACAAAAACAATTTACAAGGTAAGCACCCGTAGCCACCAAGCCAACCTGAAATTAAACTACAAGAACTTATTTTTATTTATTAAAAAGAAAAATGTCACATGTCTCAAACTTGAGGTCTTCAGCATGATTTTTTACTATGTAGATTGGTAGTGGGCAAATAATCCAACAGAAAACATGTACAATAAAAATGCATTGTATACAAATACATCACATGAAACCAATGCAGACTAAAATAAATTACATTATTAAAAGTCTTTATTTAGGTTTGGTCAGTACAGGTAAGATAATATTGGAGTCACAGAGCAATATGCATAAACAAGATACAACAGTTCTTAAAAACTGAGTAACTATGCACACAAACTTCTTAAACATTCGGTCACCTAAGGAGAAATGCACAGATGTATGGTGGAAAAAACTGTAATTAACACTGGAACTACTACAGGACTCCTTCAACAAGTCCATCTCTTAGTGATAAAACTACTGTACTGGGCAAACTTGGCAGTCATAAACCCACAGCTAATATGACAAATTTTGAATGTGGTGTAAATATAACAATATGAGTAAGAATGCCCTTACACAGCACAGGTTCTAGATATACACAGATTTGTACAGACATCATTTATGTTATACTTTGTGGAAATAATTTCCATTTTCAACTTCACATTAACTCATATAAAAATAACTTGAGCCTACACAAATGTCCTTTTAGCAACATTCAACGTAATTAACTGTTAAAATTTCCAAAGTGGCAGAGGTATTGAAGCAAAAAAACCACAAAAAGGCAAAACTGTGACAAGTATGCACTAATTTAAACGGTTTCTGGACAGTATCCTCTCCCAATTTAAATGACACTGTATAAAAGTGTTGCAGAAAAAAATGTTACAAAACTGAACCCTGGACATTTACATTGGAGTCCAAACCATTCTGAACATGACGAGAACCCACAGTTCTGTTACCTTTCATGCTCACTGTTTTCTCTTCTTGAGGATCATGATTGGAGTCTGTGTCATTTGAGTGGTGAGTGAGTGAGTTTTCACTGCCAGTGGGAGAGTCTACACTTTCATACCCAGTACTTAGTTGGTTTATGTAGCTACAACCTCCTCTGACTGTTCTATCTTCAGAGTGGTTGGAGAGCTTATTACCATTCCCTGGAGACGCTGGGAAGTCATCTTCCGTGCCACTACCCTCCCTATAAAATCCAGGCCCAGACGTCCTCTGATGGGAAGAGCTGCCATTGCTCGGTCCGTTAGCCAGACGGCTGCAGTCTTTACCCATGGCCTCTCCCTGGTCTGTAGGCTCAGAAGATGGAGTCCTGCTGGTACCTGGGGCTGAGGCCTGGGACTGCTGCTGCTGGAACTGAGCCAACTGCTGGCGAGTCTCCTTCAACTGCTGCTGGAGAACTAGGATGGTACTCTGCATACCCTCTACCTCCTCATCAAGCTGGATGATGAAGTCATTCAATTCTATATAGAGAAAACACATTTGGAGCACACACTTAATAGCTCACATACCTGGACCCTAAAACAGTACATAGAATCCTGAGCAGATAGAGTTATTACTAAAGGTTCGTATGCTAAAGTTCCTAGAGGTCTGTATTTTCAGCTGTTGCATCTGCAAATTGTGTGATGTTGCAATGTTTTGTATGGAGGAAATCCTAAATTCCAAACTGCCATCTGCATACTTTTTCAAACACAGCTATTGGGTGAGGGTGGAGGAGTGTGTGGAAAAATCCATTCTTGGACAAAGGGACAGTGTAGAAATACGTGCTGGGAGATAGCTGAACTCAAAAGTATTAGTAGGAAATATACTGCAAGTGAACTTCACTTCCAGGTACAATACTATAGCAGCTATTGTTTAAAAAAAAAAAAAAAAAAAAAAAGGTAGTGACAAAGCACATTCTGATGCAACATATGGGCTACCTGTAGGTATCAGAAGGATTCAGAATCATTAGTTTACTAACAATAAGTGATTTAATTACTTTTCCTCCTTTCAGCCTTGCATAACAAGTACAACAGGAGAGAGATGGATTCCAGTCTGACTTGTGCATCATTAACAGATTTGTTAACCAAGTTGCAACTGTAGAATTTTTAGTTTGGATGTATAACAAAAGAAAAAAACAGCTCGCCTCTCATAGCCTGGATTGAGGATGCAATACCGGGAGTCAGGGAAAGAAAAAATTGTATTGGCTAACTGAGCAAGTTTGACCAGGAGTCAATAAGAGAAATATGGAATCCCACAATGCAATTTTTGGTCACTTTTTACATTAAACTGCACATTAACTCTACGATGACAAAGCAAAACATGCAATTACTTTATTTTGATGTTTTATAAACAAAGTATCTCGAGAAGATGGACTTTTCAGAACTCTAACTCATATTATTTGCAGCTGTAAAGGAAACTAAAAAAAAAAAGAACAGAATTGTGAGCTGGTTACAGTCTCAGGCCTTTTAGAACCTCACTTAAAACATTTGGTTCTGCAGGGAGTGTGCGTTCATACCCCCAGTGGTTGCTTTTAAATCATTCTGAAGCTTGTAACACTGCATCATGTTCAAGAGCAGATACCTGCAGAGGCAGTTTTTGAAAGAACATTCGCTTCCTTTGTTTCAATTACCAACTTGATAAATTTAGAAGGAAAAAGTCACTTGGGTGATTTAATGCATTAATTTAGGGAACCGAAAAAGTAGTCTTTATTCCAGTAACATACTGCAAATTGATGTCACAATTGTAAGAACTATTTTCCCTAATTCTTCTAGGCATTCTACAATGAGCTTCCTCACAAAGGAAGCAGATAGTCCTATCTTCAAAAATAAGTGCATCATGTCACAAACCATTAACCAGCTACAGGTTGTAAAGTCAAATAAAACCTGCATAGTCCTGTTGAACTTCTAGCTTTTCTTTTCCGCAACTGGTTTCAGGGACAGTGTCAGACTTAACTCCCAAACTTTCTTTTTAAAATATTTTATAAAGAAGTCTGTTTAGGGCCACTCTCAGACAATAAATTTAGAAGAAAAATTTCCTGACCTATGTTACAAACTCTGAACCTTTAAGGCTGGAAATTTAGTAGTCTAGGATTTTTTCCTCCATTTCAGCTAGGTGAAAGTCAGTCAGTTCACAGGTAGTTTCACTTGCAGGTTCAGAGGCACTAACAAATGCTGCAATATTTCAATTGTGAATATTGCAGAACATTTGTGTAAAAAATAGTCACTGAAATGTAAAAAGATTTGTGAACATTTCTACTGATTTTAGGTATTATTAAAAGCCTGTTTTTAGCAAATGAAGTGAGACTATAAACATCCAATTAATAAAAAGTAAGAGTTTTACATTTAACAGTTCAGCAGCTTTTGCTGTCCAAGGAGTGCAGAATATTGTGTTCAGACCCAAAAAGTGAAATAGTTTCATTCTCCACCTTAAAGTGACTCTGACCCCAGTGTAAACAGCGAAGTTACCCTTAAATATTTTGTTTTAGTAATCTAAGGCAACCAGCACCACAGATAAGAATTTACACATTATGTTTAACCTGACACTGTCCCTTTGATTCTGGGAAAGGGGGGGGAAAAAAAAAAAAAAAAAAAGTGTCTCCTGCTCAGTAACGGGATAATTTACAATATCCACATGACCAGTAGATTAAATAATTAAGCCAGGGCAAATGCAAGGCAATTTCCATTTTCTTAAAAAAGCCCTTACCATCCTGACTGCTTTTTAGTTCCTCACTATATTTCTTCTGTAAAGCCAGCTCTGCCTCAAGCTGCGCAATGCGTCCTTGGGACAGCTGCCTTCCAAGCTCTTGATTCTCCTGGATAAGCATTCGACACTTCGCCATTAACTTTTTGCCTGTTTGGCTGCAAAGGAAAGAGCCATCTATCACAAAATGAAGATAAAACCTTCTGTAATCTTCCTCAATTACAATTATAACAGAGATAGGAGATGCGATTTCTGCATGTCACAATTTAAGGAACATTGTGCCTCAAGGTAATTGTCATAGCAGAAAGTCTCCCTATAGTTACCACGTGCTGTTCCAATGTCTGTTGATCTTCTGTCGCCGTTCCATAAAAGCGAAAGGCAAATTCTATTACTGTAAATATGAATGGCCACAATGTTTTTGATTACTGACATCTGGACTATCAAGGACACAATTTGGCATTTGTCCATTCTCAAAGGAAGAAAAAAAAAAGGTTAACTATGTGCCTGGTAATCAGACAGTGAGTTACAAACATTAAAAGTGCTCCTTCACTTTACGTACTAAATATTTTACTAGCTAGTCAGCTTTATTTATTTATTTATTTTTACACTGTCAGGTTTGAAGAATATTGAATTTAATGTGTTTTTTTGATCAGCATGAAAACTTCTTACTTAACATACCTGAATGATTAAATATTTATATTTTTCCAGTTTCGTACTTTTGACTATATTATATACATTGCTTCGTTGTTTCCCCAATAGCTACAGTCAGCTCCTCCTTTGTGTTTTTCACAGAGCGTGAGGGGAGATAAGAGAAAATGGAGCTGAAAAATACAAGGCAGCAGGGGGATTCAGGAGCAAGTAGTGTTTTTTTTGTTTTTTTTTTGTTTGTTTTTTTTAAGTTTAACCAGATTTCAAAGTTGACAGTGTACCTTTAAGAGTGCCTGGTGATCAAAAGCCAAGAAACACCAGACCAAAAAGTATTTCATGGGGAAAAAGCAGATCTGATATTCTGCTTTTTGCAAAATCAGGAACATACACATATCTTAAATCTTCATGTTAAAACTGCAATGTAGAGCATTATAGGAACTAGTATGCAAATTAATATATAGGCAATAATATTTATTTAATCACAAAATAAAGTTGATAGCTAAAGCCCTCTAACACTGTTGGTCTGCCAAAGTTTGGAAAGTAACCACAAATATTTTGCCTTCTTTGAGGTTTAGCAACATATATAATGAAGCAGTCCTCTTTTTCCACAGGAAATGAAAGCCCTGGAAAAACAGAATTAATGGGTTTGTGATTGAACTTCAGGTCTTGTATTAGGTAACAAGCCTGAGGAGGTCAGCTTGAGACTGTATAATAAAGTTACAAGGGCAGAATGAAATTTTGCATATTAAAAAGGTAAAAAAATATTGCTAGTGTGCTTCAGACCACAGCTCTCCCCAGCAAAACTGGTGCCCAGCCAAAAGTCACTTCAAATTATCTCTCAATTAACTGTTTAAGCATTCAAGCTTTTAACACTTCAGATTTTTAATAGTTCTGCCAACTCTGTCCATTTAAAGTCTTCCAACTGACTCTCCCACATCTTTCAGAGGGGCTGCTCCAGAAGGAATCTGGCTGTGTAAAGTCCTGGAAGCCTGCAAATGTGCTTAATACAGCAACCTGTTCTTTATCTTGATGTGATGTCCAATGCCAAGTTCTTGAAGCTTAGAGTTGTGCTGACCTAATACAATACAAGTAATACAATTTAAGATAAAAATTTTCTACGGGATGCTTATTTATTCTGTGTAAACTAGGACCACTTTGGACTTAACCAATGTGACAGATATTGCAAAAGCTTTTAGGCAGACAGGCAATGATTTAGCCATTTCCAAGTTCCTGCTACTGGTAAGCTTTTATTCTGTATTTACTACCACTATAGATCATCATGTAATGTCTTCACAACAGTCATTGCCAACTGTTGCATGTATTAGTATGCACCATTAACAACTTCAGAAGCTTTGCACCATTCTAGAATGCCTGCTATTTCTTCACCATGTCTGTTCCTGCCACAACAAACCTTTTGCTTTTATTACCCGTATAGGAATTTGCACAGTTACCTATAATGCAATTTACTTTTCTAAACTTTACTTTGTCTAAACACTTTGCACTACTGAGTTTGAACAAACCTACCTTGCATGTTGAAGTATGTAATCAAGATAATACATGCAAGAATATCAGAGGCAGTAAATCTTAGAATAACTCTGATTAAAGTCACAGAACCAGGTTTTGCAACTGTATGTTTACCAAATTTATGTGCGAACACATACTATGAAACCTGTAAAAATGGAAGGGGTTAAATTTCAAAAGACTAACATTTGTAACAGTAAGTTTTCTCTAAGTGAAGTTTCCGCTGACGTTTTATTTAAACAAAAATGCGTATTATGTACTGAATGTTTAAATGGTGATTTAAATGGCTTAATAAAACCACTCACTTCTTTCCCCCTTTAAACATCTGTCAGCAAGTATAATGCTGTATGCATCTACTACAATGAAGTCCCAGGCTTGATGCTAAACTTGGGCTTGCAATGGAATTGGAGCAGACGTGTGTCGGGTTAGTTCAGAACAATTAAAGATTTTGAAGGAGATCATCAACTCTTTCAAATATGAGATGAGGTGCCATAAAATAAAAGTAGTTATACAGAAGGACAGGACGAAAATGGGAAACCGTTCCTAGTGAAACAATAAAAATTTCTACAAACCCTTTATAGCTTGAGCAGTCTGACTCATCTCTTTACCAATGAAAATAAAATCATGAACCCAATGACAAATAAAAGAGTTCCCTAAATATTGAAACAAACAAACAAACAGACTAGAAATAAATTGTTGATTCCTTGCATTCTATTTCCTGCATGTATCTAATATGTATTCATATACTTGCACCATGATTAGACTCAGATTACACAATATTTGAATTAGGGAATATTGTTCAGTTCTTTTATCACTTACTTTTAAACACAACATAACCTCCCCCCCTCAAAGACTATATAAAAATTAGCAAAACAAGATTTTAAATACTTCTGCTTGAAATTAAGACAAAGTGGTAAGAAACACATTTGTCACCTCAGTGTCACACAACACATTTTGCTCCAAAGGACAGTTTTGCATCCTTTATCTAAATAAATTAACTGATTTATAAACTTCAAATTACCAAGAAATCAGCATGGCTGGTTTTTTTGACTGCATATTATAGTAAACAGTACTTTCAAATTACTTGGTAACACTAACACAATTGTTCACTAATGCAAGTCTTACCTTTGTTTTGATGCTAGATCACTAAAACCTTAAATAATACTGTCACAGCAAAATAGATTCAATATATGTATAATTTTTTTAAAAAATTAAAATTTTGAAGGTTTTCTTTTGATGTAAATCCACCGCTTAGGTAACACTACACAAAAGCACACTACTCTTTCTTGCCCACATTAATTATGTGAAGCACAACAGTTTAAGATACTTTAAGTGAGTTGAATTAAAATTTAAATGATCTTAATGAAAAGTGCATTTTGAACAATAAGCAGTTAGAATACATTACCTTTTATAAAATGGAACCTGGTGGATTTGGGGTTTTGGTTTGTTTTTTTAAAATGATTTGGTTACAGTGAACTTTCCACAGTGTTGGACGGAGTCATGAAATAGTGCCCGACTGTATATTTAGAACATTAATGTTCTGACAAACTAATCAGCTAACAATACATGAGCACTATACCAGTCCACATAATTTCACATTTCTCTGCACACTTACACATCTCAAAACATGCACTCTGAGCTGTCCCATATTACTATTCTTGCAAATAACTTGGGACAACATTACAAAAAGGCATCAATAGAGTAGCAAAGCTCCTTAATTGATTCCAGCCAGAAGAATGCATGTGTTTAAATTATTATTTTTTTTAAGAATATGGTCTTCCCTCTCTTTTCAGAGAACGAGACATCTTAAAGGTAACATTCTCGTTCATTACCCCAAAAGTTTCACAGTACAATAGTATTACCGTCGTGTTCCTTAAGCTCTATATTAACAACGCTTTCAAGGCACATATTATATAGAAGTGCAATACAAAAACAGGCATACAATGAAACAAAAAATACCCCATACCAACACTGAAGACAGTTGCCATTATGTGTGCCTTATATATGAAGCATTTGAGATCAGTTCTCAGAATAGACGTTTGAAAAAATTCTCATTTCTGCATGTTTCCATGCAGTGAAATACTTATCACAACTAGTTTTCCTAATCATACACTCTAGTTGTGATCAAATATATTGCTTCAAACAATTTAAAACCTGCAATTAGATAGTACCTGTATTTTATACAGTCCTATTTTTGAGTCCACAGTATCATCAACCATCCAGAGAACAATCCATTATTTAAAATCATATTGACTTAAGGCTCAGTGAAATGCTATATAGCCCAAATGCTAAACAGTCAGAAGTGTACACTACCACTGATGCAATATGAAATAGCACTCTCTTGTGGCTATTTAAAGCTGGTTAGCAAATAAACTCTTTAATGCAAAATTCACCTCATTGAGTTTTGACCCAGCAGTTCAGTGAACAAGCAGGAAGTCCAGTCTTATTGGCAAAACTGACTTACAGTGTCTCTAAGTCACTAGGCTCAAGGTTAAGAGCGAAGCATATTCCATTTTTACATTTTACTGGAATTTTACATGTTCAATTCATGATTTAAAATCTCTAGGTTCTCTCTCCTCCAAACTGTCTGTAGACACAGTGTGCCACAGACTTAAGCCTTCTGTTTCTCCCTCTATTTCTTCAAATAGAACCACTTTGCACGTGTCTACATGTTCTAGAAAAGAAATTTTTTTTTCAGAGGCAGCCACTTCTTCAGAATAGTCCGACGCCATCAGGCCTCTGAAGCAAAGGGGGAGAAAAAAGCTGAAACACAAGGTTCATCTGGTAAGTTTTACATTAAGCATTACAAGCTGGACAGTATAAGAATGTGGCTTTTTGGCTCAAAACGTCTGAGTCTTGGTGTGGAAACGAGTACGTGGCTGTCCCACCATAGCATTCTCGCAGTGAGACTGTCAGGGTAGTCTTGACTGGGGAGTATTTGTTTTGTTTACCTATCAGGCGTAAATTTCCAGGCACTCAGTTCATTTTGGGCTTGTTCCAGTTTGTCTTTAGTCTGTTCCAGTTCACCTTTCATTTTTAGGAAAAACAAGTTGATGGCTGGGTCCACCATTGTTGATCTCAGTTGGGCAACACTAGGCTGCTGGACTTGCTTGAGGTACTGAATCTGATTCTGCATAAAATAAGAGAAACAAATTGTTACTGTTTATAATTTAAAAAGTGTCAATGATTTCAGAATGGACAGTTAAAAGAAGCCACATTATTCTGCTGATGGAGTTAAAAGAAGCTCATTTTCCTTCCATATTGTAACTGTTAAATTCACAGGCAGACAGCAGTATCAACTAAAGTATAAATCAGTAGGAAAATGACCCCAGAATAGAAAAAAATATGGCTCAGTTTACTTTAAATTTAAAGGCTACAAATTTTGCTTCTCTCTCCCAAATCTACTTAATTCTTCATACCACCTCAATTTAGGTTTTCATAATAAGAATAGCATTTAGGCTACTATAATACTCTACTTTTTGATTGTTTGCATTCTTCTGAAAGGTGACTACAAGTAGGAAGAGTATCAAAACCAGAGTTTTCCCAAAGTCAAATTAGAAATTGACTAGTTTCCATATACCTGTAATGTAGACCAAATCAGAGTGATGACATTAATGTTGACAAATAAATAGTGGTTCTTACTATTTCCAAATTGTTTGTCTAAAATCCTGATGTGTTTATGAAGACCACAAAACAGGCACCTTTGATGCTGGTTTGTATTATTTGCGGTATTCTTATTTAAGAATAATCAGGAAGCTAAGGTTGAAAATCTGTGTTTTGTTACAGAGTATGAAACTTCATTATCTTGTTTTAAATTAAATTTAAGCTATACTTCAACAAAAAAAAAAAAGGGTTTTTGTTTGGATTTAGGTTCTTTTGCAGAATCTGCAATCCAGTAATGAAATGAAAAGAAAAATTTGTAGTTACTTTTAATTTACCTATTTTCTTTTAGCACATGAATTACTTATAGAACTACTGTTACCATATTTAAATAGGATTCATTCAAATGCATTTTTGGAAGTGTGAATTCTTTTAACTTAAAAACCATATCTTTATATACTTTACTTTAAAAGGGGTGCTAAACAGAAGTATTTGAATTCTAAATCCATATACTTGTTAAAATTACATCCCCTTAGCACAGGCAGAATCGGTTTATACTAAATTCAGTTTAATATGCTTCCTAAACCTCTCTCATGTTTCTATTACAACTAAGTAAATTAAGAATTTCACAGGCTGAAAGAAACATCAACTTTAAAAATTACATTTGTTTGATTTTTAGCTGCTGTGATCACTTATACACCCCAATCCTGTAGGTAGATATGCACTGGCAAATCCTTGTACCTAAGTAAAGTTTCACTTACGTCAAAGAAGCTCTGCACCAGGCACAAGGATCTGCCTGCAGGATTGAGGCTGCTTTGTATACGTGATAAACTAAAAAAAACACAAATATTTTTCTATTTTGTGCATTTGACAGAACTGCATGTCCAGTTAGCTTGACTGTTCTCTTTGTATAGTCAGTTTATGCTATTTGAGTGAGTCTTTCAACAACAAAAATCTGACTGAAAGACCACCACCACTTTAAACAGCAGCGAAGACCCAGGGGCAGGTTTAGTCCCTGAAACCAGTTTAAACTCTGATTGATTAGATTTTATTTTAATTATGCAACTTGAAGTCCAAGTGAAACAGTGGATATCTTAAACTAGAATAGTCATTTTGTTTTAATCATTTACAGGGGGTCTTTCAAACAAACTTCAACTGGTCAACCAATTACAAAACCTTTTTTCAAAGATGCTTTCCAAGAACAGGTTTATTATATATTCCCCTCTATATAAAACATATTACATACAAAACTACACTAAAAACGTTATGGTTGCAAAGTTAAGCGGTCAAAAGTTAAAGAATGCCATGTGGTGTCATTTTGTATTTTTACCAACTATACTATGTCGATTAGGTAATCATTTTACATAGAATGTTTCACTATAGTTATTTAATGGA
Organism: Lepidochelys olivacea; assembly: GCF_965140295.1. Classification (NCBI taxonomy): domain Eukaryota; kingdom Metazoa; phylum Chordata; order Testudines; family Cheloniidae; genus Lepidochelys; species Lepidochelys olivacea. The sequence continues at coordinate 121,827,463 of NC_140413.1, forward strand.
CTTCATCTTTCCACTAAACAGTGAGACCTCACTAACTTATTTTGTTAGTTTACAAAACCCCATTCATCCCATTTTTCTCTTAGCTTTGCTCCACTCTCTTATATAATGCTGCCAGTACTTTATTTATGAAAATACTTCACTTCCAATGTTACAAAACAGGTTTCTACCATCATCATTTAAAACATATACCAAGCTTCCTCAAAGACTGCATTGCAAAATCAAATATGAAAGAGTAAAAAAAAAACAAAACAACAAAACAAACTAACTAGCCAGCCTCTCCAATTTTTTTTAATTTTTTTTTTTAAAAAAAGCCCTCATACTCAAGGGTATATATATATATATCTTACATTATATCTTTTCTGTATCTCCACTTAGAGGTGGATATTCCATCCTTTTAACCATCCCCAAAAAGAGGAGATTCATAAAGGACGTGTTCCAAACATGTAAATGGGTTTTTTAAAGGGACAAATTAAGCTGCAATTTGTATTTTTTGACATCCTGAAGTTAAAATACATTTCCATCTTAAAAATATGAAAAAAGTTTCTGTAAGAGAATCTTCTTTAGGTATATGTGTCCTATCTGCAAACAATTTAATGACATTCCAAGTAAACCTCACGGGATTGTCACAGGATGGCTGTCTCTTTAAGGAAAACCAGGCTCAGTCCTGTCTGTGACCTCAGCTGATGGTGATATGGCAACTTAATTAGTGACCCAGCTGCAGAGAATCAGGAAGGACTTCTTAAATACAACTGAGAATGCACTACAGGGAGAGATGCTGTAAAGGAGATGGGACACGCCTGCATGGGAAGCCCAGTAGTTTGGGGCTGCTTGTGGTTAGAGCAGAGCTTTCCCATAGAGTTAACTCCTATTGGTGAGCTCCTGGAAGGGGCCAGGCATCCAGGGAGGCAGTAGGGGAATCCTGCGGCAGAACCAAGACAAGAAAACCAAGACGCTCCGCAGGGGCCCGGAGAAGGGGTCAAGAAGCAGAGTACTTTGGTAGAGCCCGACAAGGCAGAAGAACCATAAATGTGAGCATTTGTTTTGGACTTTCAGTTGGACCTTTTCTTACCTTAGAAGGGGAGTGAATTTTTATGTAAGATGGCAGGACAGCCAGGCCACAGAAGAAGAGCGAGGCCATCTCAGGGCCAAGAAAATGATAACCTGCAGCCAAAGACAAGGATCCCTGGCAACACTGCACCATGACACAAAGGAGCAGTACTCAAGGTAAGGATGCATCATTACAAGGATTTACATGATTGTCAAAAAATGTATAATCTCGTATCTACAGCTACTGGATAATTAAGTCTTTCAAGCTCAATGGTATGCCCCCCCCCACACACTTAAATTCAACAACTGATCTATGTTCTACAGACTCATCGTGGAAACAGTTTAATCTGACTATCTAAAAAGAAAGTGATTCCTGTATGTATTTCAAAAATCTCTCTGAAGTGAAATAATGTTCCTTACCAGAAAAATAAAATTGTTGAAGTCATTCATTTGTAAATAAGAATATGGGGATGGGGGAAAGGAAAACATGTTCTCCCCTCATTTCTTAACTTTCACAGCAGAAGTAGAGGACTGTGACAATATTTCAAAGGTGGCTCTGCACCAGTGGTGTAAACCTGATAATACGTTTCACACTACTACTTCTGGCACCTCTGTGATCCCGAAGAGGAGGAGGGAAGAAGACTGGAGAAAGGGAAAGGGGTTGTGAACCTGTTCTCAATAGCGCTTAGGTCTTTGTTCCCCATACAAGCAGATCCTAGGAGTGCACTGTGAATGGATGGCACACTTAACCCCTATGATTAGGGAGCATTTTATAGCTCTCTCTCTCCTGAGTTTCTCATCTAATCAAGTATTTATTTTTTCAGTGAGCAAGGTAGAGGTGATATGGAAGAAACCTGTAAAAAGGAGAAAATATGGAATTCCAAGAGAATCCCAAACAAGGAAAGAGGAATCCCCAGAGGCCAAATTAAAGATAGAAAATCAGAGAAAAGTAAAAGGGGGGAGAGGGTGAGTAGAAAGAAAAAACCATTAAATATAAAAAGGGAGGAGCAACTGAAGTGTAACCCTGAGGGAAAAGAAAAGCTGAGCTGCTAAATTTCAAAAGAATTCTGATTTTAAAAAACCTCCTTTCCTAAAATTACTGCATTGTCTACCCATTTGAATCAGTGGGAAGGATAACAAAAACCAGCAACCCAACATCAATTTGAATTATGTCAGACCAGAAGCTCCAGCAGTAGACCCTGATGCTTGGCGCTTAAGGATAAAATGCCACTGACTTCCAAAGTCTGTTCCCATATCCAAAGTGAAGAAGTTATTTTACATGTATACATTCGATAAACTATATATTAAAAAAAGAAAATGGCCTCATGCAACAGGCTAGCAGCAGCAAAAGTATGGAATTGTTTGAATGTAACAGCACTTGAATTAGTGCCACTGATCAGGAGAGGAATGTCTTTGCTATATTTATTATCTGTTGTCGGTAGCTACCGTGAGGTGCTCTGCTCTGGTTCAATGATAAGTCGGCTACATGCATGTTCCCTCTGTGTGCTGCCCCAGCTCTGTGAAGACAGCTGATACAGCAGACCCCGAGAGAACTCCCAAAAACCACAGACTCTAGTAAGGTATGAAGGCACCCGGCCAGGTTTATTGTCAAACGAAGCACAGTAGTAGTTTCCTATAGACTCTATAGGACATACTACGAATATGTGCCCCCAACAATGGGCACAGCTCAGTCAGTGGCAGGGCACTCCACTGCCCCCTAGGCTGGACAAAGATGTGCGCTCCAGGACCTATTTTTATACAGTTGCAGGACAGATTACTCATCCCTACTGACGTATTGAGGTACAGCCCCTTGACTCATTAGGGTGCTGTTTCCCACTTTGATCATGTTGGTTCAAACAAACACATCTGTCCATCATGCTACCCTTTTGACCCCGTCTTTGGGATGCACCTGGTTGTTCCTTAACTCTGTAAGTATCCTCTTATCGGGATGTCCAGGTGTCATCTTGGCACATGTTCTTCTTACTACTACTTATATCATTAGTACGTGCTTTCAAGGAGCCCTTTTCTTGCCAAGTACTGCAATTAGGGCCTGCCTCTGGGTCACAGCCCAGCTTTGCTTAGCAATGCCTGGAAGTACTTTGGTTCAGGCTTTAGGCCTCAGACACAAGGGTTTATGTTTCAGGGCCTCTTATTAAATATCTTACTTGAGTTTAAGTTAAAATGTATATTCTTCCATATTAAATTACTCTTTAGATTCTGATCCTATTTTCCCTTACAAGATAACAATATGCAGTACATGCTCAGCTGAAAACACATTCCTATAACATTAAGACATTTATCAACATTAAATACTTACAGTACACTCTTGCATTTCCTGTTCCTTAGTTGCCAGCCTCATCACTAGGATATTCTCTCTTCGGGCAGACTCTTGTTGTTGTTGCTTCAGCTTCTCTTCAGACTCTCTCAATCCAGTTACATCATTAGCTAATATTAATGATAAATACAGAAAGCACAAACTTTAATAGCCTAGTTTACAACAGACTAGTTCAAAGACTATGATGACTTTAGAAAGAATAAACTGGTTGCTTTAAAAATAGATTAAAAGGAAAACTAAGTCAAAAACATCAAGGTTTAGATACTGGAATTACTCTAAAGTCCATTTTAAATTTGTGACATTAGTCCCTGTTAGTTTCTACTAATCCTTTTTTGAAAGCTTTCTATCATGTTAAATACCAGTAGTAGCAACTGCAACAGCGCTAGTGTAAACCAGCCACTGTTTGTGCCTCTTCTTCATTAGCACTCCTACTCTGCTACTAGGACCCAAGGAACTGCATTGGTATTAAGGGAGGGAAAGGTCTTCAGAAAGAGACCAGTATAGCTGAGGACTGTGCATTCTCAGCAACTGTACTCAATTTCTAAGCAGCATTGTTTTTAGACAATACTCAAGCTGGAATGTCAAAACCCCACAGTCACATTTTGACATTACAAAACTTCAGAGATGGCAATCCAATCACATTTTAAAGTTTCATTCCAACCAAACACACCATGTTAAAACATTTCTATTAGGTATGTTGGAAATGTAAGTTAGGGATTCAATTTTTGTTTTCTACTGACGTTACAATAATGTATGTTTTTGTTTTGCTCATAGCATTTGTCAACTAATCTGACAAGATGCTGGAAGTGCTATTTAACAATGTTATTTTAAAACTACTTGAGCTCTTTTAATGCACACTAAGGAAAAACTTAATACTAGTTTTGGGGAGGATTTAAAAAAGTTTTTGTACAAAATCTGTAATAGTTTTAATCACCGACTATTTGTGCTGGTACAGCTGTTCCCGCACCTGAAGATGGCAGGAGCATTCGAGTGGAAGCTACACATCTAGTCCATTCATGCACTTCTACAGGGCTAGCGTGGTCCCAGCACAGAGGGAAACCATGGTATACACTCATTTCAGTTTGTTGCATGTACAAAACCATAACGAGCAAGAAACCAATTAGAGGTCAGTCTCTCTCAAAGCAAGCATGATAAAGACAGGTTGAAAAAGAGAACAAAGCCACCTTGAAGAGTAGTGGTACAAAGAATTCTCAAGATTTGAAAGCGGGGTGGTGAATCCATTATTTTAGTTGCCAATCCAATTAGTGACATAAGTAGGATTGGTAACTCAGCTACCCCTAAAACACACTCATTCATCCAATCTTAGGGTGGGTGGAAATCTCTCTCCTTCTCTTTCAAAAGGAGAAGATCTACAGTTAAAGAACAGCATAGCTGGTGAATATTCAAAAGTGGTAAATTAAGATACATGATCTATACAAGACTTAACTGGCGATTCATTTTAGACCACTTCCCCTAACCAAAAATCCTTTCACTTCTCATCCTAGAACATTTTTGTAAAATGGCCTCTCTTTCACAGAGAAATGATTGCCAAAGTCTGTCTTAAAAACGATATGTATCCCCCCCCCAGTCGGGGCACACCTGCTAATTTTATACATGCCCAAACAAAGAAGACCATTTACTGATAGATGAAGAAGCCACTGGAAGACAGGGGGTGGATATCTGCTCTAGAGGATGCAGGTCTTGTGGGCCTATACTAAACCATCCCGGCCAGTGCACCAGCCAGGTAACACCTTCTGTTCAGATTATCATTCCCCACTGTAATTTATTTATTTATTTATTTATTTTACAAGGCATATAAATCACTTGAAACACTATTTAAACAGATTTGTGTAACATTTGTGACTTTGAAAGTAGACTAACTTACAATTAAGATCTGTGTATTTGCCCTCCAGAGCCTGTACATATGCTTCATATTGCTTCCACCTATTAAGGGAGGAAAACAAACATTTCTGAACCTTGATTCATTAGACTGAGGCATCTTAATTTAAAAACACTAACATAATACACATTTGTACCATAACCAGAATAGGTCACAAGGGATACATGCAGGTGTGCGTATGTGTATATACACACACACACACACACACAGATACACACATATATATAATCTTCTATTTGCTAGTTAAAACGATGGAAAAGTTGACTTTCATGGCTGAAAGTCAAGTTTAATTCTGCTTCTGAACTAAAGAGAAAAGGATAAAGAAAAATCACTACCTTCTAAAAAAAAGTGACATACTAAAAGTCTTAGAAGGTTGTCTGCATTATTCTGGACAAAACTTTAGACCATTCATGTTTACTATTTAGTCATGAATTTTATGGAACACTTTACTTGTTCATTTAAATATTATCGTGTTCCCAAATGCAAAACTATCAAAACGAAAATTTAATAAAAAGTGAACACAAATGCACAGCATACAAGTGGATTTAGAAATCCATCAAGAGATTCAGACAGTCAAAATTAATAAGGTGAAAAGTTGGAAAGTTTTCTTGGCTTGTTCAAGCCAGGATTGTCTTCTGAAAATCCAGTGAATGGGAGACAAATGGTTAAGTTATTGGCAAACAAGCAGTTGTTAGAGTTGGCCATCTTTTAGCTACTCTAGCCATGGAATACTTAAATAATCCATTTATTCAAAAAGACTCTAGATTACACCATCCTGATGCAAACAAAATTTGGGGGGGAAGGGGGGGGGGAGAATGGCATTTGGACATCCAGGTCAAAGTCTTAAGAACAAGAAAAAAAAATTAGACTACTAAATAAACTACCTAGATTTTTCAAAGCAATGAGCTCCCAATGGACTTAATAGCTGACTTCAAGAGGTCTTTATCAAATGGTAAGGTATACAATAAGATTAATATTTTATTAATGACCGTGAGACACAACTTCAGAATTTTGCTTAAATAAGAACATTCTTGCAATTATTCCTTGAGACATTTTTCCATTTCGATTAAAGGTCTGAAAAAGTCTAATCTGAGATAAAATTCAGTTACAGGGAAGGAGTGATCTGTCCAAATAAAATCTTAAATTTATTTATGAGAGCACCTGACCCCTAGGAATAAAGTGAACGCACCCAGTAAAATAATATTTCTGTTAAAAGTTGCCATCTCCTAATTTATAGGAACATTTTCAATCTGTTCTATTTTATGGCCAGCTTTTTTTTCCTTCAAGATTTTCCTTTGGAATTTCTACTAAGTTCTGACGCTTAAATATCAATTTTCAAGAACAAAATTACTTACATTATTATTTCTCTGAAAATACCATACAGGATTCATTCTTGGGTCTTGTGCCCTCTACACATTTAGGAAATTTCCTTAGCTCTTAAGACTGTGGGGGGGCGGCTGCAGCAGGAGGCTCCTCTAGTACACCAGTAGTTTAACTCGAAGTCTGAATGCTGAGCTTGCTCCAGTCTAATTTTTTCAAGAGGCTGTGGATGTGCTTATCCCCAACCCCAGAGAGCACAGGGGGAGGTACAGTGTAGCCCCATTGGCTCCCAGTCCCCTTGCTCCGCACAGAAAGCCTGGCATGTGGGCTGCAGCCTCCCTCTGCTGTCACCCCGCCTGTAAGCAGATTTTCTGGGAGCATGCCCTCCCAGGCTGCAGCCCTTTATTTCCTTCCTTGGCTATTGACTCAGAAACCTGCCTTCCACTTATTAGCATTTCAGTTGCCAGTAAAAAGTTATTTGGCAGTTGCTAATAAGTGGAATCTACTTATCTACCAAAAAGCCTTGCAGTTTTCATTGCATGCCACATGCTTGGGGGTTGTAAACAGACCCAAGGGAACCTTTTACTGCACACAATTAACCTTCATATGTCATCAGACAGCTCATAGAGGAAGTTCCTTTCTTGACCAGTCAAAAAGGAACTAGCTCAAAATGTTCAAGCCTCTGAGGTACCTGGGGTTGGAATGTTCTGATCACGGAAAAGCCCTGCCATACAGTCAGCCTACAGGTACCACAGAGGAACAAAAATCTGAAGAGCCAGGAAGGCACAATATCCAGGAGTGAAAATCCTGCACTGAGGTTATTTACTGTGCTTTAACTCCTGCCTTTGACATATGTTCCTATAACAGCATCTATTCATAACCCCAGAGAACTCATCTGCAGCAGGAGCTGCAGTGAAATGCTACTTCCTGAAACGTTAAACTTGAGACAGAACAGCACATTTAATAGGTGTTAACTAACGGCACTTTTTCATGAAAATTGATGGTTTAAAGGCTAGGAAGATTAAGCCAGTTTCCTAGTAACTGTCAAAGTGCAGTTTTACTCAGAAGTATGACTAAAAATGCCACATTCTTATTGAACAGATTTCTTTTGTGTAATAGTCATCTGTATTTGCTTGCTTGTGTGACAAGAGTTACTACACCGGACCCTCGCTAGAACGCAGGATTTGGGATTCATGTGCAGTACCGCGTTCTAGTGGGGACCGCGTTAAAATGCATTACAATTAAAGGAATTAAATTTGGGATCCATGGCCACGACCGCGTTATATGCAAACTTGTGCTATATAGATGCGCGCTCTAGCGCGGGTCTGGTGTACTTGTTGCCCCTGTTAATACAGAGCATAGCTAGAAAAAATGAGCTGGATTCTGTTCATGCATCAAGTATTTGTATTACAGTGGTTCTTAAAGGCTTCAACAGATATCAAGGCCCAATTGTTCTAAGCACAGTACAAACAGTTCAGAATCCTTGTCATTAAGAGTTTACAGTCTAAACAGACATGATAGACAAATGGGTGGTAGGGGTAACAGATTACCCAAGCGCTCACAGCAAGTCAGTGGCAGAACTGGGAACAAAACCTGCTTCCCAGAGCAGCACCTTATCTTCTAGACAAATGGCACAAGTACCCTCTGAGGAGGGTTTTACAGATTTTAAGGCTAATAATAGTCAACATAATCTAACTCAGTGGTTCTCAAACTTTTTGGATTGGCAACCCCTCTCAGACAGCAAACCACTAAGTGAGAGACACCCCCCCCCCATATAAATTAAACGCTTATTTAACACTATTTTAAATGTTAAAATGAATTTACCTTTTCTCGCCACTTTTAAAATTAAGACAACCATTTTTTACTGAATTGTTATAAACAGAAAAGTGGTTTTTTTTTTTTTAAAGTTACTGTCTAATTCCAGGGTCGGAAAGAAACTGTGCATCACTTTTTACACCAGACATTAGCACAGACTTCAGAGCAGACTTGCTAGCTAACTGGGAGGCTGGGAAAAGTGGTATTAATCACTTTTCACAGCAGATTTGCTAGTGCCCTATTGCAACTCTTACTTCTGTGCTGCTGGTGGTGGTGGCAGGTGCTGCCTCAAGAGCTGGGCAGCTGGAGAGTGGCGACTGCTGGCTGGTCGCCCAACTCTGAAGACAGTGCTACCACCGACAGCAGTGCAGAACTGCACAAGTAAGGGTGGCAATGCCATATCATGCCACCTTTACTTCTGCATAATGCTTGGCCTTTACGGGGGGGGCTTTAGGCCACAAGCCTCCTTCTCCCCCCGAGTACCATACTATAATTTGTAATTTAACAGTCAGACACACACTGGGGGGGGGGGCTGATCTCAGTGTTTTGATTGGTCTAGTTTAGTGCAGCTTTTCAGCAGCTGAATAATCAAGCCCTCTGTTGTCCCACCTTTTTATCCTCAAGATGACAAACCTGCATGCACGATATTATAATCCCCAGAGCCCAATTTCCTTAACGTGGTGATAATACAAATATATATTGATTAGAAACAAAGATTTCTGCATTATGTTTACAATACTTTCTGAAGTAAATACCTTTCTACTGCAATGTAGGGTGTGTATAGTTTTCCAGAACACTAGATTTAAACTATATAATTTAAAGTAGTTGCTCTCTGCTTCATGCATGTACTCGTGACCCCCATTTGTGAACCTCCTAATCTAACCTGATCTCCTGCATAAACACAATGAATAGAATTCCACCCAATAATTCCTCCACTCAGTTTAACTTTTGAGGAGCTATAGTTTTGTTGTTTTAAAAAGATAAATGTCAAACTTTGATGTGAAGAGTTCAAGTGAGGAGGACCTACCACACCTGATAATCTGTTCCAATATTATGCTTGCTGTTAGAAAGCTTGCATCTTATTTCCCCATCTGATCCAGCCATTGGATCTTCTTATGACTATCTAAGGTTAATGTGCTCTCTAGCCGTCAGGATCTTCTCCCTGTATAGGTCATCAAATAAAGACTGGATGCCTCTCCTGAAAATATGCTTTAGTGACACATTACTGAGCTCAATACAGGAGTAACTGGGTGAAATTCTGTGGCCTGCGTTACACAAGAGGTCAGACTACTTCAGGGTTTCCTCAAACTTCATTGCATGCGACCCCCTTCTGACAACCAGAATTACTATGGGGACCCTGGGAAGGGGGACCAAAGCCCAAGCCCCACCACCCAGGGCCAAAGCCCTGCCACCCGGACGGGGCGCCACAGCTTGAGGGCTTCAGCACTGGGGCTCAGATGTCAGTTTCAGCCCCAAACCCCAGTAAATCTAATGCAGCCTGGCGATCGTATTAAAATGGGGTCCTGACCCACAGTTTGAGAACCGCTGGGCTAGATGATTTAATGATCCTTTCTGGACTTAATGTACAAATTTGATATCTGATTTATTAGAGAGAAGGTTAATAGACTGAAGGACCTCAGTCTCTCATTGAAGGAGATGTTTTCAAGACCTGAAACCTTTTAGTTTTTTTTAACTCAATTTTTCAACATCCTTTTAAAAAATTTACTGTACAGATCTCTGGCATTTCTTCTTGTTGCTTTCCACAGCGATACAAGCATAACTTATCTTGGATGACTGACACTAGAGCCCATACTTCCTCACTAGCCTCCTACTGGTTTTATACATAGATTAATAAAAAGGGGAATAACGAAATTATGCACAATAGTCATCCAGGTAGGGGAGTAATTTGTTCCACATGATCTTTGGGGCTCTTGCTCCCTTAAAAACAAAAACTGTCTACCATTGGTAGGCTCCAAACAGCAAACACACACTTTATGGGCTTTAATACTGTTAACTGATATTTCCAGAAAAAGTAGCATTGACATCTAATTTTAATCCACTACTAGAAGTGGAACCACCACACCACTATTCCCAGGGTTTACCCAAAGAGAGAGACTTGGGTCAAGGATATCATTACTTATGGTTCTGCCAGAACTGTTCCATCACAACCTTCTAACCAACATTCACTAAAAAAGATGATTTGGACAGAGTAATAGCTGAGAACAATGACGAGAAGTTTTCTTAAGCAACATCCTAGCCTTCTTGGAGTGGATCAATGCCTTCCCTTCAACAATAGCCAAGCGTATTCCCACTTTCCTTCATTAGATAAGTTATGGACTCAACCTATAGGCTTGTACCCTGCAACTCCCTCAGAATCTGTCAAAGCTCAGGTAGGAAAGATGGTGCCAATCATGCACGGTTTTGTCACAACGAAGACAGCTTAGTCCAAATCCAAGTGGTTTTAGCTGCAAGTAATTTTAAAAGTCATTCAAAATAATAAACCTGTGACTGTTGCTAGATTAAAACAGCCTCAGTTAGTCAGGCTGTTCATCTTCTGGAAAGGTGATGATCAGAACTTTGAAGATGCTATAAGGAAGATAGGTTTCAGAGTAACAGCCGTGTTAGTCTGTATTCGCAAAAAGAAAAGGAGGACTTGTGGCACCTTAGAGACTAACCAATTTGAGCATAAGCTTTCGTGAGCTACAGCTCACTTCATCGGATGCATACTGTGGAAAGTGTACACTAGTCTCTAAGGTGCCACAAGTACTCCTTTTCTTTTTATAAGGAAGATATTTTCCTTTGCCTGTATAGTGAGGAGTTTAACATTTGTGCTGCAATTGTTCAACCTTAAAACATGACTTCTCTGAGTAGCCTCCCTTTGTATGTTCCACTTCAGATGCGCATGCCCTCCATGCGCCTTTAATCTGAGATTTTTGGTAGCAGTGCCTCTTCATTCCATGACTTCCTCATGTCCATACAGAGGCGATACAGAGCTGTGCCCAAGAGGTCAAACCACCACCCTTCGTTACTTAATTGTTCTGCAACAGAGCATCTAGCATTGTTTCCTTTTACTTTATAGCTCTATTTTGTTTTAGGGTTTTCCCCTACATTAAACACCATTTCTTTTTCTCCCCCTCCCCCCCAACACCACCACCCCCTAAGAGACTCTGCTCAGGGGTTGTCATTAGTGTGCTATACCAGGGTCCCTGGGACTCAAGCAGTGCCTCACATGCTTGGAATCTATTGCAGTTAGCAACTGACATTCACAGTGCATCCACTGTCTGGGAGACACATACATAGTTGAAAAGTATAGTAGACTCAAATTGGCAAAGCTGCAACTTGAGCATCAGTTCACACAGTTTCCAAACACTTTGTTCTGGTATATGTCTCCAGGCAGCCATATGCTGCTGTTGACAAAGCAGTCTTATCAACAGTTTTAGATCCAGCTCTCAAGCGTGATCCTCTTTCCAGAAATGCTGCTCTGGAGTCTTAGTGGAGCACCAATAGGGACACTACTCAAAAGAAAGAGAAGTTACTTACCTTGTACATTAAGTTCTAAGGGCTTCTCTACATTACCCGCAGGATCGACGAGCAGTGATTGATCCAGCAGGGGTTGATTTATCGTGTCTAGTCTAGACACGATAGATTAACTGCTGAGCGCTCCCCCATCCACTCCAGTACTCTACCGGAGCAAGAGGTGGAGTCGACGGGGAAGCATCAGCTGTTGACTCACTGCAGCGAAGACACCGCGGTGAGTAGATTTAAGTACGTTGACTTCAGCTACGTTATTCACATTTGCAGCCTCATGCAGTTCACAAGTGATGTACATACGTGCTCTACAGAAGCCATTTGTAGAGTGGAAACAGTGTTAGGAATGACATGGGGGGGGGGGGGGAACAAAGCAGACTTAAAGGCAGGATTCCATGATAAATGTTGGAACCATAGTCTGCTCTTGAGCTGTCTGTATAAGCAAGGGGAATGTCATTCCTATAGTAGTAAGCTACTTGATAAAGTGGAAAAAAAACCCAGCAGCTGCTGTCATGCAGAGCTATAATGAATTTGGGTTCCCCTAGGTGCAGCTAGATCTATTTTTAAAAAGTACTCATGTAACCAGTTTGAAAAAGAGTTGGAAAGACAGTATTTGTTGTGGAACTTCAAGTTAATGATTTGTTTACTCACTAATGTAACCAGTGCCAGGATGCGATGTTTGTCTACTTCATGTGTACATCTTTTAGCCCCATTTAAGAACAGCAAAACATTATCCACAAATGTGCACTGATAATCGGTGCACAACATATACAGACAGTAAGATTCCCACAGACACCACTGAAACATTTTAAGTTGTCAAAATATACAACCAAGGAAAATCAGTCTATACAATTCCTACATACTAGATATGTAAACATGAATATTGCTAGTTAGTAAATACTCCATTATCTTAAGGGAAAAAAAAAATAAAAAGTCCCAACTTTCATACTTCAAGGTTGTGAGACAACACTTATGTATATTCCTGTGTCCAAAGACAACTCTGAAGTCACTTGCCATCTAACATGAGATACAGGCTTGAAAAATTCCTGGATGAAGGCCATACAACAGACCAGGTGGTTGGGTGGGGTGCAGTCACCAGCAAGGTTCAGCAGTAACAGCCTGGTGAAAAATCCAGCCTACCACTTCCAGCTGCTTAAAGGCAGGAGGGTATTCCAACACAGGGTGAATTCCCTTCATTTGGCCTGATCTACATACAAGATCTGCAATGATTTAACAATTGTTATTTAAAATCTATTTACTTAAACCAACATCCATCCCTGTATTGACACAATCCCAACTGTGTGGACACAGTTAAATTTGTTTACAACTGGATTGTGCTCATCAGAGGGCCTGACATTGGGATAAGTGAACAGATTTAAGTTAAACTGTTGCAACTTTTACAATTACAAAAACCTCCTAGCCAGAATCTGAGAACATCTGACCAATTTTAAATACTCCCACTTAATGGCTAGGGAAAGGGACTTCTTTCTCTTCCCCATATAGTCAGTCTCTTTTGCTCTCCCAAGTCTGTTTCTGATGTTCCCTCCTTTGAATAGTTTCAGTGTATTTGTTCCAGACAGCTTTCCATAACAGTGGAGGAAAAACAAGATTGTCAGTTTCAGTGCTGGCTAAAGAACTCCCAATAGCAGTAGTGATATGGATCAATTTTGCCAATTTCACTCAGCTACTACTTGGGGAAAAAGGTTAAGCAGCTGAGGTACAGAAAATGTATGCAGCCTCAGAAAGACAGCACTGCATCAGTTGATATTTGATCCACATTCAAGAGATCCTTATGGGGTGTGAAGACTGCCAGAAACTTGTTTTTAAATAAAAAGCTTAAATTAATAGAGGTTTCTAGCTGCTTAATTCTCCCTACTCACCAATACTAGTATGCTATTTACAATTAAAGTGGATTTTTTTGAACCCTGATAACTCCAAGGACATGTTTATAGATACTGACAAATGCTTTTGAGAGTGACTAGTGATTTCAGGTGCCTCAGTTCTGGATATTTAAGCTGAGACACCTTTAAAGAAGCTTGATTTTTCAGAGGGTGGAGAGCAGCAATATGAGAAATCAAGCCCTTTTAATAAGTTTCGAGTTGGACACCCAAACATCAAAATCACTTTTGAAAATCTTGGCCATTGTCAACTACCAAATTACATGTACTGCTACATGGTGTACTTTAGAAATAACAGTTTGGACAGAGTGGTACTTTTCCCATTAGGATTTGAGAGAAATCCCATTTAAAAGTTTTTGTTTATACAAAAAACATTTATTACTTTACCTTAGGATCAGTTCATCTCTAGCCAAAACCTTAAAGTCTGTTTCACTAAGGCGAACCTACAAAGTAAAAAAAACAAACAAACAAAAAAAACAATTTAACTGTTTGTCTCTGCTACCAACAAAACAAGGAAAAATGGGGAAAAATTTCAAACTTACCTTCTTTGGGAGAGGTTCTTCATTAGTCATTGTGAACTGAGGAAGAAAAAACAAACCTTAGTCAGTCTGATTTGGTCCAGTTACTGAGTTCAGAAAGTTAGCCCATCTTTGCATTCCCATCCTTAATTAAAAAAAAACAAAAAAAAAAACCCACACCACAATAACCACACATCAGCGAGGTCAGATGCTGAAGTACACAACATCTGTTTGATAACAAGCCATGCTATTCACTCTTCCAGCACAAACATCAGGAGGTAGAACTTCCAAGTAACGTTTTATTTTGGTGATAACATTAATACCAGTATCAATAGTATTTTTGCTGTGACTAACAAAAGAATGGCCTGTTAAGACAATCTTCAATTTTAAGTGTTCATTTCTATTTTCACAAGTGTAGTAGGAAAACTCTACAGACTTACATATTTAAACAAACATCTATAATTTTGCTATTAACCCTGGCAATAACTTCCAGAGAACTCATCCAGTTAACTCATTTCTGCCATACATATGTACAGTTTATTCTCCTAGTGAGACAGTTTGCAACTTTATTCTGTAGTACGGCTACCAATATTTAGGATACCAATGTTTATGAAACAAAGTCCTCAGAAGAAGTCTCTCGCTCTAAAGGGTCATGCCTTGTAGCAACAGGTGTAATGACACACATAACAAAACCTAATGGGAAAGGGTCAAATACCATAAAAGGCAATGGAAAAACACCACCAAAATAAAGGATCACTTACTTTAAACTTTTTGGTTGGTTACAGTGTTTAAGAAGAGATAGAGGAACTCAGTACAAGGTCATAAACAGCAGTGATAGCAGTTTCAGGTCTTTTACATTTTCAGTTATGCACAACATTAATTTCTTTGGCCTGTGAGTGACTGATTTACCATTGCAGCAGTGGACTGCCAATCTAGTTATACAGGGTTTCTCACAACAAAAATTTTGGTGGCCTCAGAGTGCAGCCACCAACTCTTGCTGGTGGCCAATTTGTTTTTCCTAAAGTTAGTTACAATTTTAGGAAAAATTGTCAAATATGCATGTCCAATTCACTGCAATTTAGGTTTTTTTTGCAGACTCAAAAAAAATGTACAGTTTGGATGTTCTTGATTTTTGTTGTTTATTTGGGGGGTTGCCTTTTCTTTTTAAGACTTGCTAGTTAATCTACTTCTGTGAAAAGTGATATTTGTATGTTTGTTAATATCACTTTTCTCAGCAGCAGACTTGCTAGCTACCTGGGAGGCAGGGACAAGTGATGTTAACAAACATACAAATATCACTTTTCACAACAGACTTATTCAGCCCTAACAAGCCAGGGGACAAATTAAGCACTGAGATGGGGAGGCGGGTAGGGAGGCAGTACAGCAGTGAGGGGCGATGGGGGAAGAGATTAATAAGGGTCTGAGGGAGGCAGCAGGTGCTTGGGGAAATGGGGTGGCGGGTGAGCCTGCGGCTGGAGCCTGGGAACCAGAGGCCTGCAGTCGCACCACCAAAGTGCAGGGCTGGAGGACGCAGCAGGGACCAGAAGTGATGGAGGGGTGGGCCAGGGCCAGCACCTGCCGCCATGTGGCTGAGACCTGAAACTCTGTGGCCAGGGGACGGAGCCCACTGCCTTCCTCCCAGGGCTGAAGCTGAAAGCCAGAAGCCCACGCCCTACTGCCCCCAGGAAGATGGGGTACTCACACTGGCTGGCTGCTTCTCAGGTGTTTGTGGCTCCAGAGGGAGGGCAGGGCCCAACCCCTGCTGACAGTGCCAGGGGAAGGGCTGCTGTTTTGTCCCCCTCTCCCCCAGCCCACTCACGATCCAGGAGGCTATAGCCGCATGAAGAGCCCCTGGTGGCTGCATTTAAGGAACACTGAAGTAGCTCCCGAGTAACATTTAGCATGTTTAGAAAGTGGCGGATAGTGGCTTTTCTCCCACAAATTGATTTGAAACAAAGCGGGTCTAACACTTTTAAACTAATTCCACGCTGACTCAACTCGGGGGAAGTAGTTTATGAATACACAAACATGGTTGGAGGATAAATTGAAAAATTAGTAAAATTAGTTTCTTTAACTAGGATACCCCAGTCCGTTATGCTTGAAACTCTCTGCAACACTTCAACATTAAATAACGTAAGTACTTCCCATGATTTTTATTTTTGACAAAGCCCGAGTCTTAATAGGCTGAAATTTTAACCAATTCTAACCAGGGGGCAGCGCAGGGAAAGAGGGGGGGAGGGGAACTCCAGCTTTCCACAGGCCAAATAAGTCTTTTAAACAACAAAAGAGACTGATCCCCTCCTCCCTCTGAAGGAAAGCTTCAAAACTAGAAACCTGCTGTGATTTAGATGGAAGGGAAAGTAGTATAGCCACCAGAAAAGCATTTGTGAAGCAGGGAAGCTGCTATGCAGTTGGACACAGCTCTACTCACACTCTGGCGGGTTTTTTGTTTTGTTTTTTAATAAAGAAGTGGAGTGCAAGAACTCCTTTTCCAAACACTGAGATTCTGTTCTCAAAGACCATAGTTAAAGGGCAGCAACAGAAAAACATTCCCCAAGAGTGTTTAATAAAAAGGGAATAATAATCATGCAACAATTGTGTTTTCCCAGGGAAACTTTTAAAGACTGCATTCAGTAAGTATCATTAACTTGTCCATTATACTACAGATGCAGAGAAAAAGCCGCCATATTTTGGCTAATTGGTTTTGCAAGACTGATCTAATAGACACCTGAGTTTTACTAAAAAAAACTGCTTTGTTCCCAGAAAGTGTTCATCAGATTTTACTTTTATTTCTTACTATGTATTGTTGTTTTAAGTGCAGAGGGTGGGAAGTAAAGGGAATTTCTATCTAGAAAAGCTCATTTCAGGTGCACAGTTTAGTTTTCACAGATAACAATGTGCCTTTTAAAAGTTTTAGAGCTGAACGGGTACGGCAAGAGGGTCATGAAACCACTTGCCCCACGTGAATCTCAGGCATCCAGTTTCTGTAATCATTACGATACACTGCTTCATCTTGCATTTTTTTATAACACTGGAAGTGTTTTAACATTGTCCTATAATCTGGTATTCATTAAAATGGGCTCTATTCTATTATGAAATAGTCGATGGCTATGTCTGTACTAGACTTCTGTTGAAATAGCTATGTCAGTCTAGGCAGTTCTCAACCTATTTACCATTGTAGGCCAAAAATACAGCTCTCTGTGTTATGTGGGCTGTATCCACACACTATATATACTCCCTGTATGGCCCTGAGGATGTCACATGGGCTGCAGCTGTATGCTGATTGGGCCATAAGCGGCCTGTGGGTTGAGAACCACTGGTCCAGGGTATTGAGACATGATCCCTACGTGGCTGAACTCTACTTTTCCCAGTAGATCAAGCTATACCAGTAGAGGGCTTGTCTACACAGTGCATTAGTGCACATCAGCCAAGTGTAAATTCTTATGTGCAGCAGCATGTCACATACTGCATGCAACCTTGCTGACACATAGTAAAGAGTTTAAAACAGTATTATGGCAACGCCAGTTTGGGAACTTTTAGTGTGCACCAGCACAGTTCACGACACACTGCTGCACACAAGAATTTACACCCCCATTGGTACTCACTAATGCACTGTGTAGACAAGCCCAGAGAACAAACTATGGAACGCATCTTTACCACTATAATCCACACCAGGAGAGCTCTGCCAGTGTAGTATATTGGTATACCTACATAGGTAACACACCTAGCATAGGCATAGCTTATGACAAGAGCCACTTGGATTTTGACAGTTTGGGGTGTTTTTTTTTTTTTTTACCACACACAGAGAGGTACCAATGATTAGTTTCCATCTAAGGACTTGGCTACACTTGCAGATGTAGAACACTGGGAGTTAAACCAGCCTTTGGAGACCGCAACAGGGAAAACGCTGCCATGGGTTTACACTGTCAGCTGCAAGCGCACTGGCATGGCCACATTAGCAGCTCTTGCAATGCCACAAAGAGCAGTGCATTTTGGTAGCTATCCCAGTGTGCAAGTGGCTGCAACGTGCTTTTCAAATGGGGCGGGGGTGGAGTGTGACAGGGAATGTTGTGTGTATGGGGGGGAAAGTGTTTTGGGGGGCTGAGTGTGTCAGCATGCTGTCTCGTAAGTTCAGACAGCAGCAGACTCCCTTCTCACCCGCTCACAACAGCGGCATTCCACACTAATGGTTTGCTTAGTCCTGGAGCAGATGAGCATGCCGGCTGTCAGAAATGGAGCTTTGAAAGGGGATATCTGCATGCCTGCAACCAATTTCAAAACAATGAGAAGAGTGGCCACTTGATTTCAGGGGGATTATGGGACGTTTCCAGAGGCCAATCACAGCACTGTAATGCAACAACTTGTCCATACTGATGCCCGGGCATTTCAGCTGGGGCACAGCAAGCTTTATGCTGCTCCTGGAGGTGGATTACCAGGAACGCTCCAGCTGCAGACTCCAGGCACTCTACATGCGTTGCCAGTGTGGACACCTCAGGAGTTAGGGCTCCCAGGGCTGCTTTAATGCACTCTAACATGCAAGTGTAGCCAAGCCGCAAGAGGTAGAAGCAACAGCCTTCTCAGCTGTCCTCAGGACCAGACTTATCAGTATGTTAAGAGCAATAAAGAACACTTACACTCAGAAAAGACAAAAAGATCATCAAGGGCAAGTCTATGCTTAAGATGCTGCATTGGCACAGCTACATCACAGTAGCACTTTAATTTTGGGAGGCTTAATTAAGTATTATGAAGCTTCTTCTCTCCTTCCATTCCACACTTTTTTAGGACAAATAATTCAAATACAGAAAGTGCACTTCCTAATAAAATGAATGTATGGTACACAACTGCCAAAAATCTGCACTGATTATCAGAAATGAAACTCTTCAAAAATACAGTATAATCAGAACATTTAAGAAAAAGGTCATGAAGGAATTTTCTGTTTGTCATCAAGTTTTTCTACAGTGGGTGTCAGAAGCTAATACTAGTTTATTTTTAATGGACTTAATGTGAGTTTCTTTAGGTGTTCAAATGCCTTATTTGGCCAATTAAACACTCCCAATTAAACCTTAACTCCGACACATAATATCAAGAATATATGTCCCAGATCACACCTATGTAATGTTGTTCTACTTTCACACTGCAGAGATCACTATTAATGTTTTGCCTTCAAATCAAAGTTTGATAACCTGGGATGCATACTGCTTTTTGCCTCTATTCGTGACGGAAGTGAATAACTTTGGGAGTGTTACTGACCATGTTGTAGGGGATGTGAAGATGGCAAAGAATGCTGGAGACTTCTCTTAAGAGTACAGAAATAAGGTAAGGTTTTGGATGGATGGAAAGTATACTATAGCAACTTAGAACACTGGAGGTTGCATGGTTACCACCAAAGTTTAGGGTGCCTTCACAGCCTAGATTCTGCTCTGTTGTGCATGTGTCACAATTCAGTAATTAGGTAAGATTACACTTTCTTGAATTACAGTATACACTTCCACACCTTAAACAGATGTGGCTTTTTTAAATCATTGAAGTGCCAGACTCCTCAAAAATCATTAACATACAATGAGAGTCCAGCACAGCCCTCCAATCTTTGTAATGTAAGGTGTATTCAGAAGTGTAGTAATATAGAATTTGAGAAACTATTTTAAGACCATGGTGTGATGTATACCCACAAGCAGAAAACCTTAACTTTGGTATTACCTCGTTTGCAAGTGCTTTATTTTCAAGCAGGGTGGATTGATTTAAAATCACCAATTTTAATCATGATTTAAAACAAGCATGAAACCTTTATGTAAGTCATTGATTTTAATCATGTTTTACATTTGTAAAGTGAATGAAGTGGGCTGTAGCCCATGAAAGCTTATGCTCAAATAAATTTGTTAGTCTCTAAGGTGCCACAAGTACCCCTGTTCTTTTTGCAGATACACACTAACATGGCTGCTACTCTGAAACCTGTCATTATTTGTACTTCAGTTATTTTCCTAAAGAAAGGTTGATTCTCCTTGACTGGTAACTATTAAAACATGTTGATTTGCAACTAAATATAGCCTTTATGCTAAATTTGGCACTTTGCTAACTAGGACACACGATCCATACACATTTAAGCAATTATATAGCTTCACTAACATTTATTCAAATTCTTAATTTTTACTTATGTTAGAAAATGATGAGTGATGCATTTATTTACTAGGTGCTTAATTTTTCCTGTGATCGGTCAAGCTCTATTTCGATAGAAATCCAAAAATCAAAATGCACAGAGAGCATTTTAAATTTTTTCCATTAAATTCTTAAATTTATTTATTTAGCACCTCAAAATATTTTTTGCATTTAAAACTGATTTATAAAGCAAAGGAAGCATATATATAGTTAGTGAACTGATTGTTTCTGATCACCACATCATTCAAGATGTTAGAACTAGCAGATCATCATCTCATCCTCACACCTACGTTTTATGCATAGATTGGAAGAGGAAAATGTTTTTCCAATCCCAATTGGTTTCTTAACTTTCAATGAGCTAGTCATTAAACTGAACTAGTTGAATAAACGGAAATGAACAGAATATTGTCTCTGCAGAAGAGGCTACAGATGTCACAAGTTGGTTTAGCATTTCATCAAACTCTGGTTCGAGGTGCTTAGCTATTGACTTTCACTAGGTCAGTGATTTTCTTTACAACCTGACACGCTGTTAAAGTTCTGTATTTAGTTTAAGTGATTAATAGAGTATAGAAAGTTTAGGTCTTAATAGAGGTGGTCAATTTCTAATTTTATGTTAAACAGGTATTTTTAAATAGCCTGTACTTAATTTAAATTAAAAAAATCAAAATTAAACTGATTTTATTCACCGTTTGCAAGCATAATACTCTTAGATGTAATTTTTAAATGATTTTTTTTAAGCCAAACATATAAGCTAAACCCTGCAAAACATTCTAGATGAGCCTAGTAAGGCAAGGGCTTAAAGTTTTTTCATGTTTTTAAACTGCATTGGGAAAATACTGTTTTCAGATGTGCAAAGCTATACTCACTCAATGAAAGAGGGCTCCATCAATGTACATACACCACACTGGTATGTTAGCCATGCACAGAACAGTGGCAAAAAGTACTTAAAAGTTGCACCTGAAGTACAGTGCATGTACGAAGTGCAATTTTCAACCTCTCAGCCTGGTTAAATAAAGACACTTTACCTCGGAACAAGTGGAGATACAGCTATTCAAACTTTTTAAAAGGGAAGCATTTGCTGCCAGGCCCGCCCACACCCCCCCCCTCCCCCTTTTTGAAAAGCCACCAAAGTCTTTTTGCTCAAACTTTCTAAAACAACCCATTTGTGGGCAGAAATCATGCTCCGAGATGAAATTTCAATAGATGAAAATTTTGGAAAGAGCTAAGCAACTGAAAATGGGATCATAATGGAAATACTCAGTCTTACTAATCACTTTTGCTCCATATGCTGTCATCCAAAAACATCACAAGTTGTTCTACATCATAGGATGGAACCAGTAGTGGCCCCCTATGTTTAGGCTGTCTACCACTCTTCATAATAAAAGGCTCACTTATTTTTGTAAGTGATTCTAACACCTGCATTGTTTGGCATGTCTGAAATTCAGCAAGGCGAAAGCCTTGGAGATAGGGATGTGCCTTTTGCCTGTCCCATGAAATGCATGAGAAGTTACAATCTGTTAGACAGCTCTTTCCCATATGCTACTTGTTTGCCTGATGAAATTTTGGCAGCATGCCAAAACAACAAAATGTAAACATTCTAAAACAGGTCCTAGGTGCTGTGCCAAAGCTGCAGCAGCAGAAACACCTTGGAGCTGCAAAAGCAGTGGTGGGAGCACAGCTGGGCTCCATTCCTACAACCATCTCTGTCTGGACCAAGCACAAGGCTTTAGGGGCATTGTACCGATCAGAAACAGGCCAGGTTGCCTGCACCCCAGCAAAAGCTACCAGAAGTTAATCTACCAAGTTATTTCTCCTACTGTAGTACGAGTCCTGAGGCAATGAAGGTTCAGAGTTCAAATCATGCTAATGATGCTATATGTATAATCTTAACACTTTTTTCCTTTAAGAACTATAAAATTATATTAAAACTCTACAGTAAAACAGTTAATTGGTTGCAAAGCCATGTGGCTCAAACGTTAGGAAATATCAGATGTAAGTTTCCTGTACAATCTTAATTCCCACCCACCCCCGCATATGCATAATGATATAATCTTTAATCTGATAGTGTGTATTCCCCCCCACACCTCCTGGATTAATATTATTCAGTGCACAGGATGGATGCACAAGGGTCAGAATTCATGTTACAGTTGCTCATGCAAGTCTGGCATTTCTTAACTTAGGGGTTGACTTTGCAACCTAAATAGATAACTTCCTCTTAATAGTTTTTTTGTACATTATATAAACACTACACCCTATTACTGAAACATGGCAGACTTTCTGCATCAGCAAGACTTCACAGTATCTTAGCAATTTAAACTTGAGAGGTTTAGCTACACAGAGCAGATTGATAACACCACCCCGGTAGTCAACACTGAGACACATTAAGTAACTTCCTCAAAACTACTGACACATCTACAGCAGCATGAAGGAGAGTTAAAAGCCAACCTAAATTGTTTTAGGTCTTTGAATGTTGACTGGCTGTTTTATATTGCTTATTGTTTTATCAGTATATATACACACCTGGATATGGGAAAAGGAAAAATAAAATAAATCAGTAAAGCAACAATCCTATAAACACTTAAGCATGAGGTACTCAAAGTGTAAAGTTATTGCATGCTTAATTATTTGCAAGCTCAAGACCCAAGGGGTCTTGTTTGTTATTTTATCAATTTTCATTTTAAATGTCATTAACATGCCAATAGTAAGATGGGTAAGAAAACATGTTAATGGACCACCATCTCCAAGATGCTGACCACAGTACATAGAATACGTTTACTAAAAAATAAGTTGTTTTTTTTAAAAAGCAAAGCACAAAGAATAAGCAACTTTAAATATTGTCAAAAAGAAAAAGAGTATTGTGGCACCTTAGAGACTAAACAATTTATTTGAGCATAAGCTTTCGTGAGCTACAGCTCACTTCATCGGATGAGCTTATGCTCAAATAAATTGGTTAGTCTCTAAGGTGCCACAATACTCCTTTTCTTTTTGGAAATACAGACTAACACGGCTACTACTCTGAAACCTTTAAATATTGTGCAATAGCTAAAGATGCTTCCCCTCAGTTGGCTCTCAACTGAAAGAATGATCAAGCTCACTGCTAAGGTTATTGTAATTTTCTGTAAGAGCATGACAACGTGCTATTTTCTACAAGAACAAACAAGAATTCTTTTAAAGAGTAATCTTCAATACGTCCTATTGAAATAAACACAAATTCACTGTTTATACATGGTATAATTTATTCATTATCATACTAAAAAAATGTGCATCTTAACCCAAAAATTCATTCTGGTGACAAATGGTAGCTTGTCAAGTTTCCAGCCTTTTACTTTTGCTCTCAGTAATATCAAACGTACATTAGTATTTCACCTATACTAACACATTAACACAGACAGTTGGAACACAGGATGGGTTTTTATTTAAAATTTCTATGTAAATTCTTAACTTATTATAAGCTGATTATAGCAGACATTACTTTGCCATATTTGACACATGAACTAAAAGGCTCATGCTTGAGGATCATAATGTTCTATTTTATCTCACATGCCACTTAACATACTACGGTATTGATGACATATTGTAAAGGGACATAAAATATTAGATACAGGGATGAAATGATGCAGTTAATTTCAATTGTTCTAGTTATAACATTGCTTTACGGGCTTTTTTTAAAAAAATACCTGGCAGCTAATTTTTATATTACAGTCTGCGTAGAAACCACCACTACAGGCATCAGCATCTCCAAAACAAAAACAAGCAAAAATGCAAAACAAGGCCCCGGCTCTACAAAGATTTCTACACATACCTAACTTTAGGCACGGTGACTAGTCCCACTGCCTTCCCGGAAACCCGCACGGAGCGTAAAGCTAAGCATGTGCAGCAGCCGCCGCGGGACGGGCACCCAAGTGCGCTGCAGCTCTACCAGCGGACCCTTCCGCCACGCTGAACAAGCCACTGGAAATCGTTCACCTCTCCCGCACGGCCCCAGCCAGGCCGCAGCAGCCGCCCCCGCAGCAAGAAGGGCCATTTGACAGCGGAGCGCACAGGCCGCTCCCTGCGGCGGGGCTACGGCTCATTGCCGGTGGAAGGGGGGAGCAGAGCCCCCGAATGGCTCCTAATCCCGCGGGCCCGGGCTCCGCCCAACCCGTCCTGGCCGCTGTCGCCGCAGCCTACAAGAGAAAACGGGGCCTCCCCAGGCGGCGGGTGGGCACAATGGACGCCCCCGGGGCCCGGCCCTGACTCACGCACCCAGCCGGGCTCTGGCCTGCGCCTCACACAAAATGGCTCTAGGTGCTTCTGCCCTGCCCCCGTAGGTAACGGCCGGAGCCGCCCGGCCCGGAGCCCCCAGCCTCAAAAGCAGCGGGACAGGGACACCCTGGTGCCCGGTGCGCACCGGCCCCGCTCCAGCGGGCGCATCCCGAGCGGAGGAGAGGGAGATGGAGGAGACGGCAGCGGCGGCACCCCGGGAGAAGGGGCGGCTGCTCGGCTACTCACCTCCTGCTTACGGCGCGGAGGCCTCGCTGTCCCCGCGCACCGACTGCCTGGGCCGGGCCGGGCCTGTCACATCAAGGGCGGCACCTTCCGCACCCGCCTCAGCGCCCAGACCCGGGGCCTCAGCGGTCACCACCTCCCCCACCCCGCGCTGCCGCCCGCTCTTTATTTGCGGATTCTCTGCGCTACAAAATGGCGCCGAAGGAGGAAACGCGAGTGCGGCCGCCCCGCCCCCAGCCCGCCCCTGGGAGGAGCCGCGGCCGCCCGCAGAGCCCGCCGGGCGCAGGGAGCGGGAGGAGCAGCTGCTGCAGTAGCAGCGCGACACGCCGGCGGTGGCCCCTGTCCCGCGCCGCTCTTACTCACCCGGCGGCGGCGGCGGCGGCGCGACGGTAACTTCCCTCCTCCGGCTCCTCACCGGAACTACTTCCCAAGCGCCTTTCCTCCTCCCTGCGGGCTCCCGGCCTGGAGCCGCCGCCTTCCCACGGCGTCTCGCCTGGTATGTGGCGGGGCGGTTAACCTGACAGTTGAACGGACATCGCATGGGGCAGCCGGACAGCTGCTGCGGAGGAGGAGGCGGGGGGGAAGACGCGGAGGGATACCCCCTGCTGAAATGAGGCTTCGGGCGGAAGCAGAGAAAGTCAACCACTCTACTCCGCGAGAGGACGCGGCGCTGTTGGCCTCGAGCCCAGCGCGGGGTCATCCCCACGTTACCCGCTGACAGCCCGGTCCTGAGGCAGGCTCGAAACCCATCCGCCGGCAGCTCCCCGGCCTCATCTCCACCCTCCCTCAGGGCAGAGCAAATAGTATGGCCAATGCATGGCGAACCCAGAGTGCGCTCCATGGCTCTCTCACCAACAGAAATCGGTCCAATAAAAGGCCATGTTACCCACCAAGTCTCACTGCGACCATGCGCATTTTTGGAGCCCCCCCCCCCTCCCCGAACCGTCCTTCGGATTTGGAGGCGCCCTTGGTGTTGCCTGTTAAAGGGTCACCAAAAAGATAAAGCACCGTGAGAAGCAAATTCACTTGTTGCTACGAGCCAGCTTATTAAACTAAAAGGATGTTTAAAAATGTAATTTTTATTTTCACCTTTTATATTGTTTACTTTTTGCTTTTTTCTCAGCGTGGATAATGAAAATTAGACTAGTCAGTTTCAGTTGTCTAGTACAATGTTCAGTCTTCAGACAGTAAACTGCAAGGAAATGTTTAGATCCTATTAATGTTCAAAAGAATAAAAATATTTCTGCTAATTTTAAAATGTAGAAAAAATTGCCTAATGTTGGCCTTAAAGCAAAGTTTGAGTTTGGACAGCTACTGTCTACGTTTCATTTTGTGGTGCTCTTTATGTACTATCCATTATTTCTAGCTTAAAGATATTCAGCTGACAGAAATGTTCCCTCCCTACTAACTCAACAAATAATAAAGTATGGTATTTTGGGTCAAATTAGGCCCTCTGTTACACCTATGCAACTGGGTTGTGTAGGTATAACTGATTAGAACTCTGTAAGCAATTCTAGCAATGATGCACAAGGAATAACGGAATCCATCTAAAAAGAAAAGGAGTACTTGTGGCACCTTAGAGACTAACCGATTTATTTGAGCATAAGCTTTCGTGAGCTACAGCTCACTTCAGCTGTAGCTCACGAAAGCTTATGCTCAAATAAATCGGTTAGTCTCTAAGGTGCCACAAGTACTCCTTTTCTTTTTGCGAATACAGACTAACACGGCTGTTACTCTGAAACCTGAATCCATCTAGTCCATTCTCTCTCAGCTATGTTAGCTGAGCTCTCTAGCACTAGAAGGACTAAACAGCAGTACAAATGTATTTGTCACTAGAGGGCAGGTCTGATTGTGAAATATATACAGAAAATGGATCTGTTGAATAAGAAGATGCTATTTTTACTTAAACAACAAGGAGTCCGGTGGCACCTTAAAGACTAACAGATTTATTTGGGCGCAAGCTTTTGTGGGTAAAAAACCACTTCTTCAGATGCATGGAGTGAAAATTACAGATGCAGGCATTATATAATGACACATGAAGAGAAGGGAGTTACCTCACAAGTGGAGAACCAGTGTTGACAGGGCCAATCCGGTTCAACACTGGTTCTCGACTTGTGAGGTGACTCCCGGGGGCCCACCCCCCACTCTCACCCCCAACCTTGCAGATGTGTATTTCAAGTTCTTGCATTTTGTATTAATTGATAACATATCCAAAGTCTAAGAGGGCTGCTATTTTATCAGACTAGTTTGTAATATAAACATTGATATAAGTGGAACACTTACATATTTGATCATACAGTGGGACTGCTCAGACCCTACAAAACTGGGCATTTATATTTAAAGCAATTAGGACAAGAAGTGGGAGATTTATACAGTGGAAAAGGGAAGATTTCCCACTTTAAAATAATAATGGACAATTATTTTAGGTAATTTATATTCCATACATAAATTACCTAAAATGGTTTTTCCATGTATAAATCACAATTTTAAACATCAAACATCTCAGGATTTCCAGGGCTAGAAGTAAATACTGTTTATCTCATTGGAAAACCTCTTCTCTAATGATATAAAACTCCTATCGGGCTCTGATGAGTTTTGAGATGTTGAACTTTAAATCTGTCATTGGTACATATTGCCCATCTTGCACCTCAGTTTGTGCATCTGTTGGGCGTTTCTACAATAGGTAAAAGAAGAAAATCTTTCTTGTTGCTGTTGTTTTTTAAAGGTAGTATGAGAATGCCTAGCTTCACCTGGTTTCAGGATCAGGCTGAGACTTTCATATGTGATAGGTGGCTGAGGCAAGTATGGATCTGGAGGGAGGGATAGCTCAGTGGTTTGAGCATTGGCCTGCTAAACCCAGGGTTGTGAGTTCAATCCTTGAGGGGGCAATTTAGGCGTCTGGGGCAAAAATTGGGGATTGGTCCTGCTTCAAGCTGGGGGTTGGACTAGATGACCTCCTGAGGTCCCTTCCAACCCTAACCTTCTATGATCTATGTTACAGTGAAAAGTTAGGTGCTGAATGAGTTTAGGCAGCAGCTGAGTGGAGGTTTTGTGGATCTCAGAAATTCCTAAGTCCCTTTGTGGATCTGTATCTTCCTGTTTTGCACTTGCTTTTAGTGGAAAAGTGGTTTTTAAAAAAGAGAGAGAGAAAATGTCTTCAAAAGAGCACTACCTGGCATTAGGGTAGAATCAAAAAGTCTACAATCACCCATATGCCAAAGCTGTCTTCATCCAACGACTGATCTTGCTTAGCGTCCAAGATCAGGCCTGTTCAGAGTGGTATGGTTATAGACAGTTTTAATTGTTGCTTTTAATCTTTTCATCCTCTTCTCATCCTGTTGTAGGTTCTGTGGATAATCGTACATTGCACATTAACCTAATTATTCTACTGCTGAGAGGCTTGCAACTAGAGTGCTTCTTCACTTACCCAGCTCTTGATCTTTTGTTTTGCTTTTGGCTTTTC
Organism: Lepidochelys olivacea; assembly: GCF_965140295.1. NCBI lineage: Eukaryota > Metazoa > Chordata > Testudines > Cheloniidae > Lepidochelys > Lepidochelys olivacea. The sequence goes on from NC_140413.1 coordinate 121,855,928, forward strand.
AGCATGGAGGCCAGTTAGAACAAAACAAACTTGAAAACATTATTTAAAAACAAATGCCTGTATATGTCAATAATAGAGATTTTTTTAAACTAGAAAAATGGTCTTAAACCACTGTTACTACTTTTATTTGTGTGTTCTCTTCCAATATTTTCTCTCCCTTCTTGTTCTTCACTTGTGCCGGTCCTGACCTCTTCTATAATTGCATGGCGTGCAGGTTCTCTAGGCAACCAGAAGCTAAGATGCATCTGGCAGAGCTGGAGATGCTGTTATACAACTTGAATAGCTGGCATGGGATGATTGGGTCCACTAAGAAAGCAAAAGAGGAGCAGTTGGGCTCTGAGCATAGTATTGCTACAGTTGTCTCCTGTTGCCATGCAGTCTGGACAAATTTACAGACACAAGTATGGTCCTTGTCAAATAAAAAGTGATGCAGTATTTAAAATTCATGACTCAGACTAAACCCCCAAAGTCATGAGATTGTCTGTCTTTAAATCATGGGATTTAAAAAAAAATAATAATAAATTTGGGGTTCTTTTTGGTGTCAGTCTTCTGAGCCTTTAGAGTACACTTGATTTGTGTTATCAAACTTTTCTCTGTAACTATGAGGGCTATAAACTTAGTTTAAAAGTAAATAGTTGAGATTCCCATGAATAATCTGGCTCCAGAAACTGAGGGTTGGGAAAAAAAATAGTGAGGAAAAAGGGCAAAAGTTGGCAACAGCTCTGATGGCAGCTATGATCTGTAGCCTTGGAGAGCTAGGCAGCAACAGATAAGAGAAAATAAGGGTTACAGAAAAGAAAATGGAAGTAGTCAAGGTAGAAGGGTCAATACAGTTTCCATAAAGCACTGGTAGTCTGCAAGAACCTTAAAAGAGCAGGAACTGAAGAAAGGCTGATCAGATCATGAAAAGGCAGTCTCTGATTATATTTACTGGGGGGGGGAAATTCCCCAGTAGAAAGGAGAGTAGGAATGAATCAATCGCCCTAACCTAGTTCTATAGACAATGTGGTGTGGAAGGAGCATGGAATGAGGAACAGGCAAGGGCTTTTTCAGGGACAATGGGGAAGGGGTATTATTTTGTCTGTCACCAACAGAAAAGATAATTCAACAGAATATATGGATCACTGAAACCACTGGACAGCAGGAAAATGATATGGACAGGTTTACAATCTGACCACCAGGTGGGGACATCTGAGCAGAGGTAAGCCCAGGTTTGAATTCAGTGACTCTCTCCAGAGAGGGTTGGGCTAAAGGAATATCTTGGATACTAAACTGGAGGAGCAAGGCTATTCTTGTACACTTCTATTTAGGGTGACCAGATAGCAAGTGTGAAAAATCGGTACAGGGGGTGGAGGGTAATAGGCACCTATATAAGAAAAAGCCCCAAAGCCCAAGCCCCATTGCCCCGAGTTGGAAGGCCAAAACCAAATGCCAAGGGCTTCAGCTCAAGGCTGGCGGCCTGTAACCTGAGCCCCACCGCTCAGGGCTGAAGCCCTCAGGCTTCGGCTTCGGACCTGGGCAGTGGGGCTCGGGCTTCAGCCCCAGACCCCAGCAAGTCTAAGACACCCCTGGCGACCTCATTAAAGTGTGGTGACCCACTTTGGGGTCCAGACCCACAGTTTGAGAATTGCTGCTGTAGTCAGAATCAATTTTGGTGGAACAGTTAATACAAACAAGTTCAAAGCACAACTGCCTGTACAATTTTTTGAGACAGACAAGTTGGGTGAGGTAATATCTTTTATTGGACCAACTTCTGTTGGTGGAAGAGACAAGCTTTCACACTACGCAGAGATTGTCTTTTCCATCAACAGAAGTTGGTCCAATAAAATATATTACCTCATCCACCTTCTCTTTCTCATAGCATGAGACCGACATGGCTACAACAGTGCAATATACAGTTATTTGGCTAAGGGATAAAATCAAGTTTCTGTCAAGCTCCTTTTTTAAGTCATAGAAAAACCCCCACAGCTTTAATTTGCAAAGATTTTTATTTGAAAGCAAGCCAGAATTTTTTATGTGATCCTGATTAGGTGATGAGTTGCACTTGCCCTGATTAAGTTATATTTAGCAAGGAAGTTAGTTGCTTACCCTGAGCTTCTCATAGCTGAGAGGAATTCCTGCCCACCTACTCCTGAGAAACTTTTCTCCCACAATACAATCAGTTCATAATTTGAGGATTGGGAATTTGAACCTTTGTATCTCATATCTTACCTCGGGATAGCAGTTTGATCTTCAGGCTATGCCTAATGGCCTGAATCTGTCCCTGCACTGTAGACTGGATCTGTGGGTTCTCTTTGGTGGGAAAATCTGAAGGAGGAATATCACGGCCTCCCGACTGGAGATGGGTGAATAACAGATTTTTTTGTTCACTTACAACTCCAAAAAACTGGGAGGAAAAATATAGTTTTGGGTCAAATCAAAACCAAAAGTAAAAAAGTTATTTTGGGTCAAACAAAACATTTGTATTTTGAACTTTTTTTTTTTACATTTAACAAATTTTTAGTACAATCAACGGAAGTTTCGAAACAAAAAGCCCTCTAGAATAAATAAATCAAAATGTTTTATTTCAAACAGGCTGAAAGAAAATGTTTTGATTTATTTTGAAAACTGTTTTTGGTGTGTTTGTTTTTTAACCAAAACAACTTGACAAACTAGACATGAATTTGCAAAATGTTTCTGTGTTGCTGAATGTGCATTTTTCACTGAAGAAAGTTTCAATCAAAACATTTTACTCAGCTGTATTCCCTGTCCTACACCTTAGAACAGGGGTGGCCAACGTGTGGCTCTTCAGACGTTAATATGCGGCTCCTTGTCTAGGCACCAACTCCAGGGCTGGAGCTACAGGCGCCAACTTTCCAATGTGCTGGGGGGCGCTCACTGCTCAACCCCTGGCTCTGCCGCAGGCCCTGCCCCCACTCCACCCCTTCCTGCCCCCTCCCCTGAGCCTGCAGTGCCCGCTCCTCCCCCCTCACGCCCTGGAGCCTCTGCATGCCATGAAACAGCTGATCAGGAGGCATGGGTCAATGGGACAGGGCATGGGACAGGGAGGCGCTGATCAGTGGGGCTGCCGGTGGGTGGTAGGCACTGGGAGTGGGTGTGGGGAGCTGATGAGGGGCTGCTGATGTATTACTGTGGCTCTTTGGCAATGTATATTGGTAAATTCTGGCTCCTTCTCAGGCTCAGTTTGGCCACCCCGCCTTAGAGTATACACTATAGACCTTGAACAGGCCCAGGCACAATATGAAATCAGGCCCTCCTGTGGGCAAGCTATGTGGAAGGGCAAAACTGGAAAAGATTGCTTCATCAAGGCTTTTTCAAAGCAGCCAAAGCAACTCGTTTTTGCAAAATGAATGCAAAACTTTAAGATTAAGTGTATTGTATATCTGTATATAAAACAAAGAATAATGGTGTTTAATTCTTTTTTAATGGCAAAAGTGTGTGTGTGTGCTCTCTCTCTCCCCTTTCCCCCCCAATCTTCAGGCACAAACATCGCTGAAGAGATTTTGTCCGAACCAGACTACAGATTCACTCTCTCTCTGGCCCTGTGACAGTTCCACTATGGATAAATATTTAAATAGTCATGGGACCAGAGAGAGAAAGAATGGGAATGACTCTGCGGTCCCATGGTTAGGGCATCCATCTGGGAAGTGGGAAATCCTGGATCCAGTTCCCCTGTTCCAAACTCTTTCATTATTTAGCTACTGTGGAAAAGCTTCAACAGGAGAGACTGAGGGAGCCCTACATCAGACTATCCTATAATGCAGTGGTTAAAAGACTCTCCTGAGGGGTGGGAGACTCCTATTCAAAATGTTTTCTTCCCCATGCTGGCAGAGGGAAGGGATTTGAAGGCAGGGTCTCCCACAACCCAGGCAAGTGCGTTAGCCATCAGGCTAAGAGTTATAAGGTGGGCAGCACCATCACCTCCTCCTCCTCTGGTGGTAGCCAGACTGTAAATGGGACCCAGTCTTGTAGGTGGCCTCTGAGCATGCCTACCAAATCAGGCATCTTATGCGACTTAGGCAAACGTATATCTTTCCTCTGTGTGTGAATCACTCTGGGGCTTATACGGGAGATAGATGACTGGATGACTAGAGTGAGGAAGTACTGCGCAGGCCCAGAGACAAAAACGTGGGTGGCAGGGAACATTTACCCTGAAAATATAGAGGCAGTTGGTATCTATGTGCCTACAGAGTTCAGTGGCAGTTCAGTGGAGCTTAAAACTGGGACTTTGGTGCCTAAACATGAGGCTTTGGCACCTAAATCTGAGGTTTAGACCTTTAATACCTTTGTGGATCAGGGCCTCCATTCCAAATTAATTTTCCCATCTTACCCAATTGGATTTGTCAGGTATGGATGAGATTTCAAAGTAATGGGAAAATGTACCAACTTTGGACACTATTTCGCTATTCATTAACTGCTGGATCCAAAGCACAACTTGCCAAACTGCTGAATGTACTTTTTTTGTATCACTTGTATGCAGTTTGACTTATTCTGATCTGTAACCTACCTGTTTCATAATTGTCTTATGCAATTGCTATGTTCTTTTGAGCATTGCTTTTATGAATTTGGGTCCCATCCTGGCCATTTTCTGATCAGAGTTAGTTAGGACATTGCAAGTTCGGTAGGAATGCTTTTATAAAATTCACCAACTTCTCACCATTACCACTGAGACCCTTGTTGTATCACGTCTTGACTGTTGTAACTTTCTCTGTTCTGGCTGTCAAACAATTTTGTTGCTTGCAGCTAGAAGAAGAATATTGCAGCAGGCTAGCTTACTGGGGTGAGCAGTCCTGTTGATTTACTGCCCTCTCTGGACTTTGCACTCCTAAAAATAACATTTAATACCACCAGAAGCTCATCTTAAATTGAATGTAGATTGTGCACCTGCAGTGATGCCTCAAATTAATAATTAATCAATTACTAATTATAGTAATGATCATGTTAGCATGGGTATAGCATCAGTGATGTGCTACCCTTAAATGTCCACATTAGTCATTCCCTCTTGGTCTGTAAAAAGATGTTGAAGACAACTTTGTGCTGCAGATGCTATGGTGTCTCAGGAATTATATGGATTTTTTTCCAAGGTTATCTACCCTGTTTGGCATAAAAGTATATAATCATAATTCTCCCTTATCTGATGGTAGACATAATAATTGCTTATTGATCAGGTCTTTTAAAGGACCTCAAACTGAAATACATTTTTTTTTTCAAATTTAAACAGATCATTGTTAAAGGACCAGGTGGCCCGGCCAAGATGGTCGGGGAGGGGGGGTCCTATGACAAGGAGGAAGCACCTGAAGGAAGAGCTGTTGTACCTTGAACCCTTCATATTTTCAATCTTTAGCTGCTTGGGAGCATATGGTATGCCTTCCTCTCTGCCCACCCAATGATTCTATTGCTCAAGAGATTTGTCTGGCTTCCTCGTACAACTTGTATACTGAACCCAAAGAGACTGGGGACACTTCTTCCCCTTTCAAGAGCTAGAAACCCAAGAGTAGCTGAAGCTTTCTTGTATAGTGTGGTTCCTTCAGTTCCAGTGTTCCTCCAACCAGACCAGAATATGTGAGGAGCATTCCCCACTGTGATTGTCACAGTTTTACTGTCCAGCCTGGTCTATCTTGATTACTGATGAAATCAGGCTCCTGTGAGAGTCCATGCCAACCATCTTCATCATCTATGTAACTGGAGTGTTGTATTTTCCTGTATATTAGCTCCATGGCTTCCTTTGCATTATAAATGAGATTATGTTAGGAACAAGTGCATGGAAGGCAGTGGTAATGTTGCTGCTCTTACCCTGTGCCTCCACACAGAGAGTCCAAATACAGGTTACACAGGCAGGTTAACCACCACCAAGTGCACATTACGCAATAGGCAGTACATGACCATCAGTAAACTTTTGTTGCATATGCTCTCTCATGTCCTATCTACTTGTCATCATGCTAGGGTATGTGGTCACCCATCTTTTTAGCTCATTCATACTTCTCTGGGATTGCATTTGCCCCCCAAAATACAATACTTAAATATATAGGTAAAAATATAATCCCCAGCTCTCCTAGGACGCTAGATAAATTGAGTCATGTCAACTTTTCTGGTCTTCTCCTGGAGCTGGCAAATTTCAGTGTTGTACTGCGCCCTAATTGGCATGTCAGCAGTGTCAGATACCTCTTGTGCGGGCCTGTTGGCGGGGGCTCTGGCATCTCAGTGAGAGAGAGGGCACGGATCTGCTCAGGTGGTTGTCTGTCCATCTGTCTTTCTCTGCTCTCCCTTTCTCTCCAGGTTCCTTCCTTTGTTCTGTCACTTTTCCTTTCTTCATCTCAATCACTTTCCCCTCCTCTGAACTCCCTCTTGCTCACACACATCACCTGGCTTCCCAGTAATATCTCCATTCTTCTCGAGCAGAGGCATCACCCCCAAATATTCTGCTTGATGCTTGTTTGTATAGGATTAAAGAGGAATCCCTCATCTGTAACAGCATATCACTCCATATGTTACCCCCCCATTATGCTTCCACCATGTAAAATGATCATGGTAGAGATACCTAACAGATCAAAGGGGTTGGTAATAATGGATTAAAATAACCAATAGGATTTTAACATAAATAGTAGAGAAGTGTTAAATACATTGATTTAACCTAATGTATGATTTTTTCCAATTATCTGGGCTCTGTGGACAACTGCTCTCCTATAAACCCAGCTGCAGCCTGTTGTTTCAAGGTCACTTGACATACTCACTTTCAATTGTAAAAAAAAAAAAATTAAGTGAGAGTTTGGAACAACAAGAGGCTGGGCTAAACAAATGTTAGGTTAGGGTTTTCCATATAAAATGAGATCTGAAAGTAATTAGACAACCAGCAAGAACTGCTACAAGAGCAGTTCACAAGGAGAAGTTTTTAATGTCTGTTTCCACCTCAGCCCTACATTTCATTTCCCCCACTTACCAGCGTTTGGCTAGAGAGAGAGGTACAGATATCTGGGCTACTTTAAACTAGGGATTGAAATCAGTCTCCCAGGAGCACAATCCACCACCATCTGCCACTTGAATAGTTGACTGGGCATACCTCTATGTTTGTATCATCTGGAAATAATTTCCTGAACCATAGCAAATGTGGGCAGGCAGGGTCACTCAGAACATAATGGGAAGAGAAACACCATTAATGTTGATGTTGTTGGGGATGAAAGGTAGAAAGTTTCCATCTATACACACTTAAATTTTTTGAAAATTCTAGCGTTGTGCACTTTGCCTGACCACCCTGTGTAAACTTCCAGAAACATGCCATGATTACTAATGCTTATGCCACCATTGATTCATAATCTTTTCTCTTGATCTACCTCGGGGCACTATGGGCACATGAGTTACACGAATAGCTCCTGCAGCGTTTGAAAAGCCAAATTATTTAAATACCTGAATCTCTTCAACATTTGTGACCTCGATCATAAGTACCTGCAACGTAAGATGAACAGCTGTGCACACAGCCACAATAACAGCACCCACTGGAGACTTCAGTCCCAAACTGGTACCCACTCAGCTGACCAATAAATATTTGAGCAGGCAGCTTCGACAGGGCAACTGGCCACTCTTTTCCTCAACCTTGTGGTCTGGTCTTGCAACATCACCAGAGGCATAAAAAATTGTCATTTCTTATTTTGAAGTTATGCATTTACGATTGCTTGTCCCAGATCTTGACAACACCCTGGTCCTGCTAGTCTGGGGTTGTAGTCCAGGATCAAAAGTGGCACTCCCCTTAGTGAACATCATCCTCAAATAGTACATGGAGAAAACTCCTCCTTAGGTAGTTGTGCATGACATTACAGCAACAACTGCTAACTATCTGGGCCTGGTCTACACTACAGAGATAAGTTGATGTAAGTTGCCTTACGTTGACCTAACTCTGTGAGCGTCTACACTAAAATGTTGCTCCTGCTGATAACTCACCCACTACATTGACTTAATAACTCCACCTCCATGAGAGGCATAGAGTCAATGTTGATGTAGTTAGGTTGACTCAGAGTAGACACTGCGTTGCTTACATCTACTGTTGCTGCCTTTCAGAAGCCATCCCACAATGTCCCAAGTTGACAGTTAAATCGGAGCAAGTGCTTCTGGTGAGGATGCACACCACTGACACAAGAAGCATAGTGTGGACATACAAAAGCCATTTAATTACTGCGGTGGCTGTACATCGCTGTAACTTAGGTCGACATAATTTTGCAGTGTAGACATATGATTGGTCTGTGGCCGTCAACAGACATTGCTAGAACACACTCAGCCATCTTGCCAAAGCTGCCCCCAGTGCCTCACAATTACTTTTCAAAAGATATAGCAAAAATATTCTCTGCTGAGCAAAGAGTGAGAACCAAAGCCCAGATCCTCAAAGGTATTTAGGCTTCTAACGTCCACTGATTTCAGAGTGGAATCAGATTTCACAGTAATTTCAGTGAATGTTAGGGGCCTAAATACCTTTGTGGATCTTTGAGTATTTACTTTAGCCACTGTTTTGAAAAAAAGACTTGGAAATTATACTAGTGCCTGGAAGCTTATTGGAGTGGCCCTTCAAATTAGGAGAATGTTACCTCTTTTTCCTTACAATTCCCTGTGCTCCCAGGAGGTCATTCTAAATCTCCCAGAGGCCACTACTTCAGGGAGTGTTTCAGGAACAGGGGGATTAGTACCCAAAAGCCAGTACAACTGCAATGATATAGTACAGTGCTGGCATGGACGCAGACAGAATTGCATCCTAAACTGTGTCTTTTTATTACAAATTTCATGATATTTGGTGTTTTTCTTTGGTGTTTTGTCTCAGCCCCAAGCATCAAGTGATTATATGAGAAGGTCAGCTTTCACTGAGGAGAAAAAAAAAAAAAGCCTAAAGCCTTTATGGTTGTGGAGAAAAGCTTGAAAATGTGAACCCTAAAAGCTGAAAAAAATAGTAGACAAAAGAAACCACCATTTAGTATTTTTGTTTAAATCTCGTGATTTTTAAGCCAATCTCCTCCCTTTTGGGGGCCTGACTCCTGATTATTAATACTGGAGTTGCCAATATGGCATGTGTGGGCCTATGTTACACTTAAATATAATCATGCCAGTGTTATATTTAACTGTATATAACTGTAGCATAGATGGAACAGGATTGTGTCCCTGGTAGCAAGGCTGAAGTGCTGTCTGCAATCCAAATAGGTCCAGCCCACGCTACAGCTTTTAAGGATGGCGTCAGCAATCAGGCGGCTCCCTAAGTCAGTTTTATCTGTGGTGCAGACTGGCCCTGCCTTAGGAGGCCATGAACTGGGCCCCCCCTGCCCTAGGGCAACTCAGCCTCCCTTTGGAAAAACAAGGGAGAAGGTCACGTGGCCTGTCCACTGGCAACGCTCCTCCCCCGCGTCTGTCATGTGATGCGCCTGCTTCCCGAGGCGAGCGCCTCCCTGCCGAAGGTGGTTGGGAGGGAGAGAAACTGGGAGATCAGTCTCGGAGCCGGGCGGGCCAGCCGCGGGGGCGCGAGCGGGGCCGGGGCTGGGGCTGGGGCGCGCTGGGAGTCCGGCTGTCGCCAGCATGAGCGCGCAAGGCTCGGAAGCGGTGGTGCTTGTTTCCGCTGCAAGAACCCCCGTTGGTAAGCGGCTCCGTGGTGCGCCCTGCAGCGGCTGGTGGCGGGGGAGGTGGGGCGTTGAGCCAGTGGCTGCGGATGGCAGCGGGGCCCCCCGCGTGCTCTTGCGCGCGTGTGTGATTGCGCCGGGGGGGGGGGGCTCCTCTTTCTGCACTGTTTGGGTGGGCGGATGCGTGCTGTGCGGCTTTGTTGCCCGCTCCCACCAGCCAGGTTGGGTGTGTTTCTGGGGCACTCCAGGCACGCGCTGCCCCTAGGTTCCAGGGTGCTTGGGCAGCCTTCGACACGGAGGGTGCTATAGGCGCGCAATATCCTTTGCTACTCTTCTTTCTGTGAATGGGGCTGGGGGAGAAGGCTGCTGATGCGGCTGCTGATTGGCTCGCTCCCCTCCTTGCAGCCAGGGCCGGCTCTGCCTTTTTTGCCGCCCCAAGCAGCGAAGGCGGGGGGCGAAGAAGAAGAGATGAAAAAGCTGCCGCCGAGGAAGGGAAAACGAAAAACAAAATAAAAAAAACCCGGAGTGCCGCCCCGGCACCAGCTTCCCTAGAGCCGGCCCTGCTTGCAGCGGCGTCGGGCCATCGCTGTGGGCGCAGGGAGACTCCACCCAGGCCCTGCGCCTGCCTCGCACGGATTGGGCAGAAGCGATGGAGCCACTCTGTGAGGCGGTTTGGCGCTTGCTTAGCCGGCCTCCTCGAGGGTTGCTCTTGCTCCGAGTGGGTTGCGCACGGTAGAACCATAAGCTGCGGCCCGAGGCGCTGCGACGCCTCTCATTCAGTAGCTTCAGGGAGTCCAAGGAGGAGGAGCTGATGTGTTCATTCAGGTTCCTTTTGTTTAGGGTGTGGTTTGCATTAAAGAGAGAGGTTTCAGAGTAGCAGCCGTGTTAGTCTGTATTCGCAAAAAGAAAAGGAGGACTTGTGGCACCTTAGTTTTGGTTAGTCTCTAAGGTGCCACGAGTCCTCCTTTTCTTTTTATTAAAGAGAAAGCAAACAATCCCTCTTCGTTCGGCCTGAGGCCAGCACTTTCTGTAGGGGGAAGGCCTGTAAGGTAAACATGATGCAAAGCTTCAAGGATGTGGGTAGCATGCATATAAATACTGGCTGGTACGTTGAGAGGTATAAACGAAAACACTTACAGAGAAGAACAAGGGCTTTCTCATTTCAATGAAATGCCTCCTGTGAAGGAGGCAGTGTCAGGGGCACATGTGGGTGGGGATAGGTGACTTGACCTTTATCCTCTTGGTAAGATCTGTTTTCTTGGAGTGTTTTATTATGCTTGTTCTAGGCTAATCTTAGAATGTTAGGTTACCCATAGCCATTTGTTTAAGGTATTGGTAAACTGGGATAAAGTGTGTCCAGTCTGTCTAGAATATCCTTGACCACTACTCCATAAATATTTATGATGATTTTATCTTGTGTTCTCTGACTCCTGCACCATTATATTGTTAATAAGTAGTTTTTTGAGGGAACATTCTTTCCCCTCCACGGTACTGATGGGAGAGGTGATACAAGTGTGGCTGATGAACTCAAAACTAATCTATATTGGACAGAATAATAAAAAAAACCATAAAAATGTGTATACCAGCCACTTCTTCCTGTCCTGGGTGGATTAAAGATTTTTTCCAAATAGAATGTAAACTGTAAAAGTCTAATGATTCCTCCCCCCCCCATCTCCTTTTTTGATAGAGAGAAAAATATTATAAACAAAGTAGACTGCGATCCCTAAATAGAACTAGTTGGGGTATATGTGTAGGGGATTCTAAGGACACAGCGTAGCAGCCATGTTAGTCTGTATCTGCAAAAAGAAAAGGAGTACTTGTGGCACCTTAGGGGCTAACAAATAGTACTCCTTTTCTTTTTGCAGTAAGGAATGGTAACCTGGTAGAGTATTTTATGGTTTGCTGATATTTAGGTCATATAATTACATTTTAAGCTGCCTACAAAATTTGTGGCAGGATCACATGGTGATTCCAGGACACTCCCTCCCCGCCCCCCAGTCTAGAAATTGTATTCCCTCCCCCAAAACATAGTATTCATTTGAAATGATACTTTTCCCCACAACTTCAGCTCCCCCTCAAAGAATTAACCAAAAGAAAGGCATGATAGACTTTGACACACCACAGCACTATAGTACTTCTAAATTACACTAGGCAGAACTAAACATGGGTTTAGAAAGGCCCTTTTTCAGGTAAATAATTCAGATATTCTGCTGATGTATGGTGTCTTAAAATGTAGAGTAGACTAGATCAGATAATGGTACTAGTTGTTGAATATCACCCTTGAGTTCCTTCTGTTCTTTGTTGTGCTGCTCTGATCATTGTAAACCAGATGTTTTATTTCCTGTGTTCTTTTCCTCCTTCATTGACTGAAGTGAGAAGGAGCAAAATGAATCCTAAAGGCAAAAACTAATTTATTCTCTCTCAAGTCGAGAAGTGAAATCTTGGGCAATATTTTCCTCAGAATCTTTTTTGGAGTCATGAGGTTTAAAAAAAAAAAAGATGACACTGACATAAAAATCTAATTGTTTGGTTTTTTATGTAGGTTCCTTTAATGGTGCCTTGTCCACAATGCATGCCCATGAGCTGGGCTCTATTGTCATTAAAGAAGTATTGAAGAGGGCAAATGTCAATCCGGAAGAAGTGTCTGAGGTTATATTTGGACAAGTCTTGACAGCAGGTATTTTTTAAATTCCTTTCTCAAACACTTGTACGAAAAGGAATTGGAAATAAAAGTTTTTTCCTTTAGTTTTACTATGAGAGACTATGATTTTATAGCAGAGAACAAATCCCATCAAATATCAAGTCCCTATTTTACTGTTCCATTGAAATGTTGAAATTTTAAAATTTCATTTTAAGAATATTAACATTGTTGGTATTTAAGGACTGAAGAAAGCAGATCCTGACTTAAACCCCAACCTTCATTCTGGACACTGCATAAAGCCATATAGATATCTAACTTATTTTCTTTTAATCCAAAGAGGAACTAACAAAGTGGGTACGTAACACTAACCACAGACTGATCTTTCACTGTTGTAACCAGCCTCCTCTCATGTCTCCCTTGTCTCTCCTTAATCATTGCTTGCCATGTTAAGTCTGACTTTAACTGGAAAGTCCTCAGGGCAAAGAGCTGTATTGTATCTATCTGTAATGCAGTATATACACTTGTGAAGCTGTGGAAATAATCCTTGTGTTAAGACCCCATAAAGAGAAACCTCAGTTTATTTTGATATGATGGAAATGCAGCTGTTAAAGAAGACGACCACTTTAATGGCTTCTTAACTAGAAGATTACATGGCTTTGGGTTATTTGAAATATAAATACTAATGCACATGCCTTTATTGGTATATTTTAAACTAGAACTCAATTCTTTGCCTCCTAGATTATGTAATTAAATGAAGGGTGTGCCCACTCTTTTTACTAGTGGCTTCTATACAAAAGAGCAGGCACTGCTTTGGCCTGGAGACATGGAGTTGAAGAATGTTTTCTGTAATATGCAATACTTCAGTTCTGTCAGAGGTTACAGAATGAAAGCTTTTATGACTCTTGCTATATGCTTGAGCTTTATCCATTTCCTAAGGGGTATAGGGTAATATTTGGTCATTCTTAACTGTTGTGTAGAATATCCAAGAAGTTTGATCTAGTAATAAAATGACCAATGTCTGTTTAGTTTCAGAAAAGTACTAGTTTAGTCAAGTCACATTTGCTTGAAATTTGTAACCAATGGAAAGCAGGATTGTAAATATGAATTTACAGCAAATTGGGGAAATCTATTTTTGCAAATCTTTTACTGGTCTTTACTACAAATAGCAAATAAAACGGTCATATCCAAAGATTAATACAGTGATATTACATACAAACATGGGAATTACATTACATATTAATATGAATATGGGAAAGGTCCTGTCTGTTATAAACGGCAACTGGTTCCCCTGACTCTTGTGCCTGTAGTGCAGGTAAAGCCCTCTGACAAAGACCGCAGCAGCACACTGTAGAATAGAGTTGGTTTTCTGTCTGCTCTGCTGTGAGTTCTTCAAAGGGAATCACAACACCAGGGCATGGGAGGAGATTGCAACAAATCCCTAAAGCATGTTGTGATGGATGTGCTATCACTCAAAATTAAGCTGTGTGTGAGGGTTCTTTTTAAAAAGAAAAAAAAAAAACCACACACACCCCACGCACAAACCTTAGCTGAGAAATTACTTTAGGCAACTACAGAGTCCCACTTGGAAGGGTGCTCTTCATTTCTAACCAGGAAAGTCATGTGAGCAAGACACTCTGGTGTCAGAAAGCAGGAGAACTCCCATGAGTTATTCCATTTGCAAACAAATGCCCTTGTAATTTTTTTCCTCTCACCCAGTAGAAGCTTAGATAACCCCTCTTAACTGCCATTCATCACTGGGAATGAACTCTAAAATGTGGGGGGAAATCTGGCTGTCACTTCATGAGTAGCAGAATGTATATGTTAGACCTATCTCCATATTAAACAGAGGTAAGTAAGCTATCTCAGAGCTGGAAGGGACCTTGAAAGGTCATAGAGTCCAGTCTCCTGCCTTCACAGCAGGACCCAGTACTGTCCCTTATTTTTGCCCCAGATCCCTAAATGGCCCCCTCAAGGATTGAGCTCACAACCCTGGGTTTAGCAGGCCAATGCTCAAACTACTGAGCTATCCCTCCCCCACTCTGCACTTGTTCAGATCTGTAATTCTTGCAGGTGCTGGTCAGAATCCTGTACGACAGGCCAGTGTTGGTGCAGGAATCCCATATGCTGTACCATCTTGGGGCTGTCAGATGATATGTGGCTCAGGCCTGAAAGCAATATGTTTGGGGGCTCAGTCCATATTGACAGGAGATTCCAGCATTGTGGTGGCAGGAGGCATGGAAAGCATGAGCAAGGTGAGGCTATAGTCCCTTTGGGCAATAACAAAGGGTTACTCGTGACTTCAGGTTTACTATTGGATTTTAAAACTTGAATAATCTGGTAGGAAAATGTTTTGGATTGTTCCTTTGTTTTTTGGGCACCTGGAACTCTTAATGAGCTCAGCTGGAGTTGCAAGTGAGTAACTGGAATTGGTCTATGTATTTGTTGTCCTTTTTTTGTTTGAGATTTTTGTTTTTCCATTGCAGCCTAAACTTAGTTTAAAAAGTTACTACTTTTGTAGACTTCTCTTTAATAGATCTGTTGCGTTTGTCCTCTTCCACTAACCAATACCTCTTTAGTGGTTGAGGCAGAGTTGTCTTTAAATTCTTCTTTTGAAATTTCAAAACTGTCATGGATTTCTTCACCTTCATTAGTATCCAACTTTCCATTTGAGCAACCTTTTTCTCCTCTAGTGAGACTATTTCTAGATGAAATCTATTAAGCGTTCATATATAATGAATGATATAAAATGAAAGTCAGAATATAGTTGTAGTGGTCCCTAACTTGGATTAACCCTTTACTGAAATTCAAAATGTGATTTAGGAATTTTAGTATTATAGATCTGACTGTGTTATGAGACTGCATGGGATATGAAAATATTGTGTACGCTATTGATGTATCTATTGAGTGTTCCTGCTTAAAATCTAGCAAGAGGAAATTCAAAGGGAGATTCACTTAAGGCCCAATCCAAAGCCCATTGTAATCAATGGGAATCTTTTCACTGATTTTGTTGGGCTGTAGATCAGATCCTTAGGGCCCAGTCCTGCAACTCTTACTCACCTGAGTAATATGACTTAAATGGGACCATCTGGAATCTTACTGAGTAGAAATTAAACTAATGCTGATATGAACCCTGATTGATCAGAACGAATCCTTCTGAACTGAAACTAGACTTCTTGACAACCTTTTTTCTTTTTTAACTTTGCTATTTAGGATGGTAGATACTGACAAATAGTTTTTGGTGGTGGGGATGTATTTGGAGTGATAAGAAGACAGATTAAGAACTTTCTAAATTCATCCCCAGAGCACGGACATGGAGAAATAAGCAATTTCATCAGAATTTACAGTGTCTTAAATTTCTAAATGTTTTTAGTTGGCAATAGTTATAAATGCAACATCTGGCTTAAATAGAGGGAATGGAAACCTTGGAGACAAGACTGATTACATTGTTTTAATTCAAGCCTATTAATTTCCCTCCATCACCCTGACAGTGAGTGGTTTACTCCCAGCAAGACAGGCAAAGGCAGTATTGCTGCTTGCTCTGCAGGAGGCCCAGGTGCAGGAGTAATCTGAAGACTACTTTTCCTCATGTGTGAGCTGTCTGTTCTCCAAGGGTAGGTGTTGGCTGGGCCACCCAGTGCCTTCTGCTGGCTCACTTTCAGATTGAAAACCTTGGAATGAGAGAGTTCACTTGATGGTTGGAAATAACCCAAAACTAATGGGTGGCCCCTTGTCTGCTGGTTATTCTGTAGGCCTTTTATTCATTAAGCTGGAGAGGATTCCTTTTGGCCATCAGATCAAAGTCAGACTTTTTGATGAAGGGATTGGATGGGAGATGGGGCTTTGCTGGGAAGAACTAACCGTACCATTGAGACTTCTACATTTCTCTCAAAATATCTTATCTACAGGCTCCTCACTTAGTTCATATGCGAGCTGGAGTGAAAATGGGGGAGGCCTCATTGCAGGACAGTATTATCTGTGATGGTCTTACAGATGCATTTTGCCAGTATCACATGGGTATAACAGGTAAGTAGTAGCAGTTAGACTCAGACTTTAAGGTCAGAAGGGATCATCATGATTAGATAATGTGCCCTTCTGCACATTACAGGCCACAGAACCTCATACAGCCACTCCAGTAACTCAGCTAGAGGTTATGGGCTTACTACAGAAGTCTTTAAATCTTGATTTAAAGACTTAAAGTTACAGAGAATCCACCATTTACTCTAGTTCTGAAAAGTTAATTGTAAATTAGCAAGGGGGTGGGAGTGCAGTATAAACAGATTCTGGAAACTTTAAAGTGCGATTCAAATATACGTCAAGGCAATAGAAGTTAAGAAATTGACTATATCTACAAGTTCACATTGATTTTCCCTTTTGCATGTTACCATATTACAAAATTGACTTGGAAAGGATACTATCTGAGCTAACAGTCAGTTGGGGGGGAAGAGGGGGGAATTTTTTTTTGGTCTGCCTTATCTATTTCTGTCTTCAGCATTTTGTCCCATAATACTGTACATCAGATAGTGATATCTGTTGCAAAGAATTATCTGAAATTAATCTCTGCGAATTAAAAGTTTGGGGAAAAGCAATTTAAAATTTGAAGTGCAAGGACAGAATATTGGAGAACATGTATGAATGTGTAGGAAACAGTTCTGCACTGGAAGGGGTAATGAGTCTTCAACCTCTGATTTTATGAGGTTAGTGTATCTACAGTACAGTCTTTCCAATATACAATTGCTGCAGAGATATTTGAACACAACTGTCCAGAGCAATAATGAATACTTGATTTTGCTTGCTCAAAAAACTCTTTAAAGCAATTCTGGATGGAGATCAAATATGGAAATGTTCAGCCCCAAAAAGTGAATGTAGCAGAAAGTCATGAGTGAGTGAAAACAGGAGCTCAGAACGAACACTGTTCTGTAAGCTTAACCTACAGGCTACTACCAGCAAACACTGTCTGATTGGCATGCTGGAATTTTAACTTAAGACCTAGCAAACTTGCGGTTAAGAGTAAATGATTGAATTTTTTCTTCAAACTGGTATTTTTGCTTTGTTTCAGCTGAAAATGTGGCAAAGCAATGGCAAGTTAGCAGAAGGGAACAAGACCAACTTGCTGTACAGTCACAGAAAAAGGCAGAGGGTGCACAGAAAGCTGGCTACTTTGATAAAGAGATTGTTTCTGTCCTTGTGCCTTCTAGGAAAGGTAGGTGGGTGTGTGTGTGTGTAATTAATTATAATGGATAGTCAGTACCAGATATTCCAATGCCAGTTTTTATTTATTTAATAAATGGTGTCTTTGTGGAAAAGCCTATTTTACAGGCAGGAGGGCTCCTCTTTTCAATCTTTAACAATGGGTAAGGCTTCCCCCATTTTTTTCCCTAAAAAGAGAGAGAAGGTGGAAGAACACTGATGTTTCAGAATTTCCAAATGTAACTCAGCAAGTATATGAAATATAGTTATGTTACTGATCCTACCACCCCTTCTTTGTAGGTGGACCCGACTTCAATGGTGCTCCTGCCCACATGTAGCCAGCTGTAGAATCAGGTCCTGAGTTACGTTAGACCCATATTATGCTAAGTTTAAAACATGTTCAAGCTCACCATGATATTTGGTGCATAAACCTCCCTCACTGGTGAAAGACATAGTGAAAATAACCTAGAGAGTCATTCTGTTATACTCAGTAGCTTATAGATTTTTTCAAAGCCTGCCAGCTTCTTAATCTTGTCTGTCAGTTTTTTTTGTTTTTTTTTTAAATTTAAAGTCTTGGGGTGCCTTTCTTTGTATAGGTAGGCCCTTTGATAGTGGAGTGATTCCAGGATCCACTTTTGGGTGGGGAGTGGAGAGAGTTCCACATCTTTTGTGCTAAACTCACTCCCTAGATTCATTAGTCTGTTGAAGAACTCCAATAGCTTTTCTTTGCTCTTAATGGACTTGGTCAAATAGCTTTGGAGTTAGCTTAATGGCATCATATGTGATCTTTTACTGACCGTGTAGTTAACGGAGGAAGAAAAAACCCAAGCTGAACCAGGGAAGGCTTCTGGATAATATTGTGACTTGACTCTCTCAAATAAGAGCCCGATAAGTATCCATTCCCAAAAGAGCCTTCCTAGCAGAGGAATGGTTGGGGAATAGCAGATAGGAGAATTGCTTTTGAACAGGCAGGCAAATTTAGCCATTGGGGCTTGTTTCCAAAAGCTCAGATGTAAAGTAGCCATACATACTGCTACCAGCACCTGGAAGGAGTTAGGCCTCTAAAGGAATAGGAGATTATGGGGCTAACTTGAAGTTCTTGTGTATTATTGTTATAACCCTGACAGCTATGAACTGGAAAAATTAAATACATCCCTTCCTTCCCTCCCCAGTTACATGTAATATATTCCTGAGTGGTCACTACTTAGAAGTTACTCTCTGTAGTCTTTATTCTAGAGGCTATTTTTCTCCTTTTAGAACCCTTTTACAAGTGCAAAATTGCATAGAATTTATCTCAAGTTCATGTCTGACCATTTTGCAGGTCTTGTAGAAGTTAAAACAGATGAGCATCCTCGCCATGGAAGCACCTTGGAAACAGTAGCAAAGTTAAAGCCTTGCTTTCTGACCGATGGAACTGGGACAGTAACTGCAGCTAATGCCTCAGGTTTGTAGATGGGTAAAACAAAATGCCACAGACCAGCAATTGCAAGCAGCTCAGGATTTTGTTTGCAACATCTACAGTGTTTACTATTGTACAAGGAAATACAGCATTGAGTTCAAGTGCACATGTAAGAACTTGCATATGCGTGTGTGCTTTTTCCCCTAAATATTACTTTTGTGAGATGTTGTGCAGCGGAGACTTGATTTTTGCATCAATGCCAGAATTCAACCTGCAACACCCCGTCATGACATGAAGTCAGAGGTGCTTTTATTACTGACACATCTCAGCAGGGTCCACATTCCCTAGTCCCCCATCCTTCTATTTCTTAGTCTAACTGTATTTAGATAATTTCTGTATTCCTCCTTTTTTCATTTCCTTACCTTGTGTGATGTGGTTTGGACTCACCAATGCAGTGCCTCCAGTTGGTAACTCTGGGAATTAGCTCAGTCCATGTGGAGCGCCCTCCACTGGTGGTGTCCCATCCATCTCTCACCCTCTGTTGGCATCCGGACCACGTTGCTCCCTTCTCACAGCATCCTCCTCAGAACACTGCCCCCCAGCAGTGCCCCCTAGTCCAAGTGTTTTCTCTTCACCCCAGCCACATCCCCAAAGTCTAACCCCTTCTGTCAGGTCAGGCGCAGTCCACTATTGCCACTTCTAACGGCCAGGTGTAGTACAAGAGGGGGAACCCAGGACCGCCCTCTACTCTGGGTCCCAGCCCAAGGACCCTCTGGCAGCAGCCTCCCTGCCATCCTTCACTCCTCTTGTCCACCTCTCCTCCCTGGGCCACTTCCCCTTCAGCCCCCCGGCTGGTCTCCTTCACTCAGGAGACAGATCTTCTCCCTTAAAGGTCTGGGAGAGACTGCCTGCCTCTTGCCTGAGCAGCCTCTATATAGGGCCTAGCCTGGCCCTGATTGGTTCTCTAACAGGCCCTCCCTGATTGGCTGTCCATCTGCGCAGCCCAATCTGGCTTGGGGGTGGGGCACCCCCCACCACACCTTAGTATTTCTACTTCAAAAAATGTAAAATGAATTCCTCTTCAGACCCTCTAGTGGACCCCAGTGGTCTTCCATGCTGCCTCTTATGCTTACCATGTCCTTCCAAAATCTGTTCAGCACAGCTGCCACCCTTTCCTTTCCACTCTTTCATTAAAACCTTGATTCCACAGCATCACTTACAGAAAGTACACATCACATAACTTCCCCCACAACCTAAGTGTGTATGCACCTAATCTGAGTAACCTTTAGCCTGCTGATGTAAACTGTCATATCTCCACCAAAACCAGTGGAGCTACACTGACTTACACCAGCCTCGATATCTATAGCCTGTGTACTGTCTTGCTTGTCAAACCTATAATTTAGACTAACTCTTTAGGAGAGGGACCCATCATCTGCTTCCTGTGAAGAGTCTAACACAATCACAGTTTTAGGTGTTTGAAAATAATAAACTGAAAGCAATTGTTCACTGTTCTGCAGGTGTGAATGATGGGGCTGCAGCTGTAATTCTTATGAAGGAGTCGGAAGCTGCTAGAAGAGGTCTTACTCCTTTAGCACAAATTGTGTCTTGGGCTCAAGTGGGTTTAGACCCTTCCATCATGGGAGTAGGACCTGTCTCTGCAATAAAGAAAGCTGTAAGTAATATCAGAAGAAAAATTACTGATCACTTTGAAATACTTGTTTAAGACAAGTCTCCCTTTGACTGTCCAGATCTTAGTTTTTCTCAAAGAAATGCCAAAAATGTAGCACCAAACAATTCTATAATGGAGACCATGACAAACAAGATTTCAAAAGGCAGGACATGTGAAGCTTTGATTCTTTTTTGCTAGGGCTAGTATCTGTATTGTTATTTTCAGAGAAATTTATAAATGGGTCAAAAGTAGAAATGAGCCTAGTTCATGGAATGCCTCCCAAATTGTCATACACAAAGCTGTAACTTAACAGTAACTCTTCTAAAGGTGAACAACAAAGGTCTCTTTAATTGGGTTTATGGCCTTTTTAAAAAAAAAAAAAAAAAAACCTCTTAGAAATATCAGGAAAGGTAAATTTCTTTCCTGATGATTTCCTTTCTGCTAGAAGTGTCTCCCACAATCATTATATATATATATATATATATATATAAGAATATCAGGGTTGGAAGGGACCTCAGGAGGTCATCTAGTCCAACCCTCTGCTCAAAGCAGGACCAATCCCCAACTAAATCATCCCAGCCAGGGCTTTGTCAAGCCTGACCTTAAAAACCTCAAAGGAAGGCGATTCCACCACCTCCCTAGGTAACGCATTCCAGTGCTTCACCATCCTCCTAGTGAAATTTTTTTTCCTAATATCCAACCTAACCCTCCCCCACTGCAACTTGAGACCATTACTCCTTGTTCTGTCATCTGCTACCACTGAGAACAGTCTAGAGCCATCCTCTTTGGAACCCCCTTTTAGGTAGTTGAAAGCAGCTATCAAATCCCCCCTTGTTCTTCTCTTCTGCAGACTAAACAATCCCAGTTCCCTCAGTCTCTCCTCATAAGTCATGTGTTCCAGTCCCCTAATCATTTTTGTTGCCCTCTGCTGGATGTTTTCCAATTTTTCCACATCGTTCTTGTAGTGTGGGGCCCAAAACTGGACACAGTACTCCAGATGAGGCCTCACCAATGTTGAATGGATGGGAACGATCACGTCCCTCGATCTGCTGGCAGTGCCCCTACTTATACACCCCAAAATGCTGTTAGCCTCCCTAGTTATATAGTGGTTGTAGCCATGTTGGTCCCAGGATATTAGAGAGACAAGGTGGATGAAGTAATATATTAAGACAGTTCAAAGCTGTAGCAGAGCGTGTGCTAGCCATGCCCCCTTTCCTGGGCTGTTGCCAGATGATTCATTCCAAAGCTGTGTAAAAACTTGAGTATGATTGGTAACAATGACTTCAAAGCCAGTAACTGATGTACAGTAGATTACAGCCAATAAGCATAGTTTTCAAAATTAAATACTGTCCCTTGGCTAGGAAGCCACCCAGGGAGGGTAGAATTGTGGGAGACACTGCTAGCAGAAAGGAAATAATCAGGTGAGAAATGTAACATTGTGCAGCTCGGCATCTTCCACAGGTTGGATACATATGGGAAGTAGTGAACAGAAGTAGGGAGGCTTGAGAAAAACAGAATGCTATGAGAAAGACCCGTCAGGGTTAACTTCCCAAAATGGCAATGCCATTACTGGAGAAAGTCCATTTCATAACATCTGATGAAAGTTTTAATTGATGGGCATGTTGCTACCTTGCAGATTTCTGTAGTGGAAGCAGAAGCCCTTTCTATGCAGTTGCAGTAGGTCTTTTGGAGTGCACCGTGATACATCTGGAACAGGAGCACTTGGTTTGGTAGAGCCTGGTTTGCCTCAACAGTGCATAGCTGGATCCATCTAGGAGGTGTTTGAGTCAGAGGACTCAGGTTTTTTTTAAACCTTTTCTTTTCCTTTTTGAACTTTTTGGCCCACTTTGTAGGTGTCGCTGCTCATCTCTGGCGTTTTGCATCTTACTTTACGCAGAGCTCTCTGGATCTCTCTCCCTTAATGGCCTCCCCTTGCTTGGGGGATGGGGCTTCATTGTTGGAATTCCCCGACTTGAGCTGGGAAGGAGCTGAGCATGAATCTTGCTTTTCTCCCTCCGGAACTTAGGACCCATTTTAAGACTTTGGGGCTGGGAGGAGACAAGGACCTGGTGCCCCTTGAGGGTTTTTCTTTCTGTCCTGGGACTCACCCTGAGCTGGGTGGCTGAACTCATGCTTGGAGTCTCTCCCCATTCTGCATCTCCAGGTCAGGCTTTTCTGTGTGCCGTGGCTTCCTGGAGCAAGGGTGGGAACCCAACATGTCTGTCTGACTCAAAGACCTGTGCCCTGGCAGTGCAAAGTTTGACTGAATGAGAACAGGCAGGGCCCAGTTCATCTTCCAAAGAGCCTGAAAGCTGCCTTCCAAACAGAACACTGCTTGGATTTAGCTTAGTGTTTGCACAATGCCTTTGCCATACCTGAGAAGGGGGCAGGGAGGCACTGTGATACTGGCTCCAGGTAGCTGAGATCACTCCACTGATACAGGAGGGAGAAGAAAATCTGCACGCTACTGCCTGTAAAAACAGGTGTAATAAGTTGGCAAAGAAAAGTCAGGCACAAGGCAATCCACCACTTGAGGGCAGAAAATCCAACAGCAGGCCAGAAAAGGGAGCGTAGGTAGCGTGAGCTGTGTTACAGCTTTGAACTGCCTCTGGAGAGTGCAGGCAGGAGGCAGAATAGCCCATCCCTGTCAGAACTGTGTCTGGGAGATGTTGAGCTGCAGAAGGTGAAGTCTGTTATTTTCCAAAGTAGATAGATCTGGGGTATACCATCCTCTTACTCCATATTTCAACTCTTCGAAACCTGCAGAACTGAGCGATGGAGGCTGTTACTGTCTGACTTTCTCACCCCACCCTCCAAGCGTAATATTTAATGGAAAAGGAAACTAAAGCTGCGGAAACAAGAACACAAATAAAGTACTGTCGGTGTATGAACAGCTTTGAGGGGTTAACCGGCTCTACCACTTCATAGCCATACAGTAAATTCTGAAAAACAAGCACATTCCAGATCCTTTCATTGTAATTATTACAAGTTTAAACTGTCACTATGCCTAGTTGGTAAATATATCAGCTTGAGGACCTTGTAAGCCACTTGTGCATTAGCATTACAGTACCACAAGCGTGGGCAAACTGTGAGTCAGATCTGGCCCGCCAGCCATTTTAAGTTGGCCCTTGAGCTCCAGCCAGGAAGCAGGGTCGGGGGCCGCTCCACGCAGCTTCCGGAAGCAGCAACATGGCCCCCCTCCAGCACTCCAGTGGGAGCTGCAGGGGTGGTGCCTGCAGAGGGGGCAGCACGCAGAGCCACCTGGCCACGCCTCCGTGTAGGAGTCAGAGGATGGACATGCCACTGCTTCTGGGAGCCGCTTGAGGTAAATGCCACCTGGAACCTGCACACTTCAGCCTCTCCCCGCACCCCTGACCCAGCCCTGATTCCCCTCCTGCCCTCTGAACCCCTTGATCCCAGCCTGGAGCACCCTGCTGCACCCAAACGCCTTAACCCCAGCCCGACCCCAGAGCCCACATCCCCAGCTGGAGCCCTCACCCCACTCGCCCACCTCAGCTCGGAGCTCCCTCCCACACCCTGAACTCCTCGTTTCTGGAGCCCTCACCCCCTCCCGTGTTCCAACCCCAATTTTGTGAGCATTCATGACCCGCCATACAATTTCTATTCCCAGGTGTGGCCTTTGGGCCAAAAAAATTTGGCCACCCCTGGAGTAGCAGAGTAGTTCCTAAAGAGATGCAAGTTCTTTGAAGTAGGGAGTCTCTTAATTAATGTCTAGACAATACCTAGTAAAATAGGGTCCTGAGCCTTGATTGTGTACTCCGAGGAGGTGCAGGCATACAAATGGTTTTGAAATGCCACTGCAGCAAATGTTTTCTGCTGACAAAGCAGATTCAACAGTGATGCAAGGTAAACTGGGGAGGTGGGCTTCCGTAAAACATACCAGGGCCTGTTCCTAGTTTGAGATTCTTGAAGCAGGAAAAAACAAGTTTCCCTGAGTTTAGAAATTAAGTGAGGCTGTTGGAAAAGCTTTTGTCTTAACAGGATGTTTTTAACTCCCTTTTTCTGGATGTTGGACCTACTGTGGTTATGACACCCAAGATAACTTCTAAGAGAACCAACAAGTTAAAAACAGTTTGTGCATTTCACAGCATTCCACAGGCCATATAATTATTTCCCATGTAAAGTTTGTTTCTCCCTTAAAATATCAGCAGAAAATATTTTCAAATATCCAGGATATAGTATGTGCAGGGCTGTCAAAACTGGCATTTTTTAAAATAAAATGTCCCTTAGTGCTGCTATATTTCTATTAACAGCACTATTTACAGGTAGATTCCTGGAAAAGAGTGAATACCAATGGAGCTTGGAAGAGGAAGCTCAACAATTCCGTCTCTTCTGTCACAGGTGGCTCTGAGCCCTATGGCAAACAGCTTGCAGCTGGGGTTACTGTAGAGCTACTGAAATCATTCACAACTGCCCCAGAGTGATATTTTGTAATCAAGTATAGTGGATATTGGAAAACTCTTCTGTAACTCTTGCCTCATTTAGATTAATCACTAACCTTGTAGGTAATGAGCCAAGTTACAGAAGAGTGTTAGGCCACAACACTTTCTAGTCACAAACCAGTGTAAGTTGTGAGGGGACAAAGGCCCTCCACAAGCCATTAAACTCCAGTCTCGTTTCAGTTAATATTAAATATTATCTCCTAGGTTGATAAAGCAGGTTGGACGCTGGAGCAAGTTGACTTGTTTGAAATTAATGAAGCCTTTGCATCACTAGCCATAGCAATAGCTAAAGAACTGAAATTGAACCCTGAGAAGGTATGTAATGGGAAAACACACCCAGTTCTTTATAAAAGCAATGATTTGGGTTAGTTTCTTCTTCCTTTTTTAGGAGAGAATTAAATACTTCCCTAGTGCCTGTATTGAATATGCTGTCCAAACTAAGCTCATGTACAGCCGAGATACAATTTTGCTTTAACAAGCGACTGAACTGACAGCAGAGGCATTATGCTGAGGATGTGGGGTAAGGGAATTGTCTTTACTTCACTAACAGGCGAACTAGCTCTGTTGTGAACTGAATCTGGTTCTCTAGCAAACATTGTACTAAAGCTGAGGTTCTCAAACTGGGGGTTGGGACCCCTCAGGGGGTCAATGAGGTGGTTATATGGGGGGAGGTGTTTGTGAGCTGTCAGCCTCCCCCTCAAACTCTGCTTTGCCTCTAGCATTCATAATTGCATTAAATATATAAAAGTGTTTTTAATTTATAAGGGGTCACTAGTACAAAAGTTTGAGAACCACTCTACTTTTAAAGCATACAGTGGCCCTTAATCTTACTTTCATGAGCTTTACTGCTACAGTAGATGTATGCTATCATCTTAGAAAGTTTGGATAATTCCTGTAACAGTTATGCTGATAGTCTACATACTGCTCAGTTTCAGTGCAAATCTTTAGGTAATTCTAGATAGCATCAGTACCTACACCTAAAAAACTGAGTTTGAAGACCTGTTTCCTTTGCAGAGGTAACTTGGATACACAGATGTACTGATGTAATTCAGGGCATCATTTGAGAACTGAAGGCACTCTAAACCATTGTCAGAGGTGAAGTAAGACCATTAAGTATAAGGATGGTGTTTGCTGGAACTAAAAGGAAAGTCCTCACTAGTTTTGTAGTAGTCAAACTGGTCTAAACACCTGACAGTAATGGTTTTCTTTCATGTAGTGCCACATATGTCCAGAAAATACCTCAAGAATGAGGGAAGGGCTAATGGAAGTGTTTCAGGAAACAAAGCCTGAACTACCAGTCATTAAGCACTCTCGATTTATTGGAAGGATGTTTATTTCTTATTTGCAGTAGTGGTAGAGCCATGTTGGTCCCAGGTTATGTGAGAGACAAGGTAGGTGAGGGACTCTTTTATTGGCCCAAAGTTTACCTTTCACCAATTCAAGTTGGACTCATTTATTGGCTTCTCACCTACCTTGCCTCTTTCTTATTAATTATTACAAGACAAATAAGGCTGACTTTATTTTTCAGGTTAACATTGAAGGTGGGGCTGTTGCCCTTGGTCATCCTCTGGGTGCCTCTGGTTGTCGTATTCTTGTTACTCTTCTGTATGCACTGGAACGAACAGCTGGAAAATGTGGTGTTGCTGCTCTTTGTATAGGAGGGGGGATGGGAATAGCTATGTGCATTGAAAGATTAACATAGTTCAGTCTCTTCTCACTGCTAATGTATAACCCTGTAGAGTGGTTTCAGCTTGCTAATAAAGCTATAGTATTAACTTAATTCACTTTGTCTAAATTGTGAACTTATTAAAAACTATGACTGAAGTTGTTAATTACTTCAATGACTGTTAGCCAGAAGGATGTGAGAAACAGAACTTACCACCCTAAACTCTACCTCTCAGCCCTGGACTTACTGTGGTGAATAAAGAACACAAACTTGACAGCAAGTTCTCTTGTAACTATCCCCATTTTATTAACATACACTCTAGGTACAATACTGGGAAGAAGTGTAAGATGAACAATTAAACAGTAACATAAATAAAAGCCAGACTAATTCTCAAGTGCTCCAGAACGAACGGCATCTTCGTAACACCCGCCTCTATCATCTTTGCTTTCAGGATGCAACTTAATAAGATCATCAATTCGTAGAATAGTAATTGCAGCTTCTGTTGCAAATTTCAAGCTCTTTACTTTGACTACAGTAGGCTCAAACACACCAGCTTGTTTGTTATCACGAGGTTTCCCATTGATTAAATCAAGACCAATCCTGCAAACAAGAAATGGATTAGACAAGTCTAATTTGTTGGGTAGCACATAGGTGCTAGGCACTATGGTAATACACATAATTTGGCTGAAGTTAGAACATAAACTTCTGAGGATTACCAGTATGCTTATCTGAAGGAAAATAAAAAAAAAAGTTTCCCAGAGCAAGCTCAGAGTTCCTAAATTATGATCAAGAGGAGCAGCTAAAGTACACAACAGGAGAAAAACAGAAATGCAGAGAAAAGTAAATTTACACTATATTTTGTAACAGAACTTCTCCACAAGCAGTCAATATTTACAAAACTCCTAAGACAGCCCTGCATTTAAATGTAACCCCCTTTCACTTCTATTAATGGATACTTGCCATTTCAGATTTTTGCGTTCTGGGTTCACTTGAGCTTCATTGTGAAATGCTCTCAGCTTCGCAACAAGATCTGTGGCATCCTGGGCAGCATTTACTGCCAAGGTATTTGGAATAATTAAGAGAGACCGTGCAAATTCTGCAATAGCAAGCTGTTCACGTGATCCCTAAATGAGAGGGAGGAAGAGTTATTTACTTTGAAACCCATCAAGCCAATTCATGCAATACAAGAGGAAAAATGTAGCCATAATTTTAGACCGCAGGTAGACACTTACAATCTATATTGATTATGAACAATACAGGGGGAAAATAGATGTAGGGAGAGGAAGAACTGTTCTGTTCCCAGCTCAAGGTTATTTCTTAATTGTTTTGAAAACTGAAGTTAATATTTTGGTGTATTAAAACAGATGCTCCCAAGATCTGGCAGAACAAAGCTCAAAGCACTTAAAAGTCAAGTTCTGCATTATAACCACCACAGCAAGAAGTTTTAGTGTTATGCAATGAAACACTGTTATTTTGTGAACTGCACTTACCATGCTGGTTGCATAATTTTCAAGATATATTGAAAGTGCTGCCTCTACAGCACCACCACCTGGTACCACAGACTTGGACTCCAATACTCTTTTAACTACACAAAGAGCATCGTGTAAGGATCTCTCCATTTCATCACACATGAAGTCATTGGCTCCTCGTAAAATAATTGATGCAGAAGTACGAGCCTTGGTACTGTCCAAAAAATGAGGAAAAGTGAGTTAACTTCACGCCGATCAGAAAAACTCTTCTGGATAAAGAGCTTTGATACTTTACTATCTCATTGCTACAGCTAAATTCCTCAAACATTTAATCCTAAAGGGGTTATATTATCTCTTGTGACATCTGTGGGTAACCCTTCAGTTCACACTAACCCCTCTCAGACAATCCCAGATATTCTGTGCTGGCTAATGCATTTTAATTTGCTCACCCTATCAGAAAATTCTTTACTCCTCAGCAAGAAAGGCAAGGCATTTCCACACAATGGGAGTGAGATAAAAATTACCATTAATGGAAACGTATCCATTTTAAACACACATTTATTGCCACTAGAGATTTTAGATAGCACATTTGTTTTTTCCAGCCTCTCAATTCCTCTGCTAGATTCCCTCAGTACCATTGCTGGATTTCTTTATTCAACGTACAAACTTAGTGCCTGTAACTGCCATCAGTACAGCAACAGGTAGTCAGGCAGCTGCAGAAAGTGATATGGTTAGAGGTATCAACTCAACATCTTTGAGAATGTCTTTTAGTCTCATGAAACTGAAACCAGGGGATCACACCAGAAAACATGGGAAACCGATTAAGTGTGTCAACATATTTTATGATGAGGCAGAAACAAGTTTGCATTCATATCATCACCATGGCATACCAAAATCATAAAAGGGAAAAGGAAAAATGCACTGAGTTAAGAATTGCTGTTCTTGATAGTCACGTGACAATTTAATATGAATTCCTGCCATTAAATGGGTTTAAATCAGCATCAAAAAGGTTATACAGAGCTAGTTTTAATCAAACTTCAGTATACAGCATTTTCAAATCTAGGTAGTGTCACAGAAGACATAACCACACCTCTGTCACTATAATCACTAGTGAAGCTGATCATCATACAGTTACACCGTTCCGATTGGATTTTCTCTATACTTTCACACATCAATGTTTAGAAAAGTAATTTCTATAGTTATAGATAAGCTATTTAAACAAAAGACATTCTTTATGTCAACTACACAACAACAGGACAGGCTTACAGCTTGTAACTGGTATGACTGAGAAGGATGTCTGGCCCTAGCAATAATGGTGAAACATTGGTTGTTTCATCACAAATTTACAATGGCCTTACTATACTCTATCCCACGCGTATAACTGCTCATAGCATTGAGATTGCATAGCAGTAAATAAATGGGAAGTTTATCTAAAGATTTAGCAAAACATGTTTCCAAGGCATGATGAACTCTAGAACCCTAGAAAAGTCCTTACTTTTTTATTAAAATCAGTTCATCATCACAAATTCTCTCTTGCACCACCTCTTCTGCCTGTCCCAGCATTGATGCCTCAAAGCTTTCTTCACCTTCCAGATTAGCCAGAGTGGAACAAATGATTGCTTTAAAATAAAAACAAAACAAAATTGTGAAATCAGTGTGGACAACACCAACTCATTGTTATTTATCAAACTCACAGAACAAATGGTTTTAGGTTTACAGGGCAAACAGAATGGTAGTATTCATCAGTATTCCTTAACATTAAACATAAATGCAAGATTGAACATTTCTATTTCCCTGCAGTGCTGGCTGGATTAAGTAGTCCTATAGGCCCTACCTTACTTTTAAATCCGTTTCTGTATTTTATAGTCCCCCTTAGTCTCTCTGGGTTCATTTTTACTTGATCTTTACAGCACCTATTCTGTATTAATTGAAGTTTTCACATTGCTGCTAAAAACAAATTACACACTTTGTTCTGCACGGTTCTAAGAAGACTTGAACTATCAAAATCTCTTTTAGATGATCTTTATAAAATGCATTTTGGGATTGAATAATTTTATACTATAGACTCTGAATTTTAAGAAAAAAATTTCAATTACTACAGGAAGTTGGAGATTAGATTAACCAGACTTCCATAATCCCCATTTCTAGATAAAATATAGTCTGGTTGTGTGCCCTGGCATAACAGAGCCTTCCCTGTGTCAGTGAACATCTCCCCTCACTGTACATTTTCTGCAGTCACAATTTTTCAGTGGCTCCTCTTTACTTAGTGAGGTGCTCCCTGTCAGGGCATTGTAGCATCTGAATGTTTTCTATTCCAAGCATACTTCCTTATCACTCTATATGTGGATCAGCCCAATAATACTCAGGGAACTGACCAACTACTGCTTAATAACAGCTTTGGAAACACTATATAGAACTAAAAACATATACTACGACCAAAATCACAATATATACATACCTCCTGCTGCTTTAGCAATGCGTTTAAGGTCCTTTTTTAAAACTCTGCGTACTGCCATAGCACCAGCATCCACAAAATATTTCAGACACATATCATCAATGCTACCAGTGGTTAGAACAACGTTGGCACCTGTGGCCAGAATCTTCTGAATCCTCTCTTTAGTGATATCGGACTCTCTGCAAAAGATAATGGGCACGTGTTTACTTATAACCAAAAATTATGAAAGTGGGATTAAAAATCATCAACTGAATGGCTAAACCATACACAAACATCTGAATAATTACCAGCAGTGCAAAGCTAAGATCTCCAGGGAGAAAAGGAACCATCACATGAATGTGTGTCAGGGTGGATAAAAAATTAAATACAAAAAATATTTCTATTTTTAAAATTAAGCCTATTTGAAATGAGATTTGAAATTACAATAATCTACGTTAAGACCTACATTTACTATAATTTAAATTAAATAAAAAGTATTAAGGAATGTTGCTGCCTAAGTTTCAAAGAAAGTCTAACCACTGAACTCGTGGAAAACACTGGCTACACACTAGAGTTTGAAGTGCTGAATGAGTTTTTGACAGCAGTAACCCCTTCCATAGACTCAGAGAGAATATTTTATCCATTTGAGTTTTTTCAATAACTAGTACATTAAAAAGTTAAGAAAATGATTGGAAGTTGAAAAAGCATGAAGTCTTGTTTCCTCTCACAATCTAGGAATAAAACTGTGTTCAAGAGGATGAGATCTACTCATTCTAAAATACCAACGGACTTGGTGGGCAGAAATAATCAGTTCAATTCATTAACTTCCTTTGTTTAATAAATCAGTTTTAAATTCAAAACATGTTTTGATCTTTTTTTTATGAATAAAAAAGACTTTACAATTCTGTTTGTGCATTTTAATTGAATTTCAGTTTCCATCCAAATGCACCGACACAAATTACAAGTAAAAATAAAGTCTTAAATGCATCATGCACCATTTTCTGATATATTAAAATTAAAAAATTAAGAATCTGAATTAATGTAGGTGTAAGATAGATAATTGCTTAGGCATAGACTCAGTGTACCCACCTGGTTAGCAAAAATTGCTAAACACAGTGTACAGGCTATATTCTAATAGCCACCAACCAATAAGAATCAAATCTTTCTTTAGGAAAATGAAAAGTACAAACATAAAACAATGTAAATCAATTATTTAAATCAAAGTTTTCTGCTTGCTGATATAAATCAATCCAATCTTTGGTTCTAAATAATGTAACTTTTTTGCTTCATAATTCAATTAGGGCTGTCGATCACAGTTAACTTGGGATTAACTCAAAAAATAAATCAGGATTAATCGCACTTGTAACAATAGAATACCAATTGAAACTTAAATATTTTTGGATGTTTTTCTATATTTTCAATATTGATTTCAATTACAACACAGAATACAGAGTGCACAGTTCTCACTTTATATTATTTTTGTTTACATATATATGCACTGTAAAAATGATAAACAAAAGACAGTATTTTTCAATTCACCTCATACAAGTACTGAAGTGCAATCTCTTTATTGTGAAAGTAACTTACAAATGCAGATTGTTTTGGTCACATAACTGCACTCAAAACCTGTAAAATTTCAGAGTCTACAAGTCACTCAGTCCTACTTCTTATTCTGCCAATTGTTAAGACAAACAAGTTTGTTTACATTGATGGGCGATATGGCTGCCTGCTTCTTGTTTACAATGTCACCTGAAAGCGAGAACAGGCATTCACATGGCACTTTTGTAGCCAGCGTTGCAAAGTATTTACATGCCAGATATGCTAAACATTCGTATGCCCCTTCCATGCTTCGGCCACCATTCCACAGGACATGCTTCCATGCTGATGATGCTCATTTAAAAAATAATGTATCAATTAAATCTGTGGCTGTACTCCTTGGGGGAGAATTGTATGTCTCCTCCTCTGTTTTACTGACATTCTGCATATATCTCATGTTATAGCAGTCTCGGATGATGACCCAGCACATGTTCATTTCAAGAACACTTTTCACAGCAGGTTTGACAGAACGCCAAGAAGGTACCAATGTGAGATTTCTAAAAATAGCTACAGCACTCAACCCAAGGTTTAAGAATCTGAAGTGCTGTCAAGGTTCCTCCCCCACTCTGAACTCTAGGGTACAGATGTGGGGACCTGCATGAAAAACCTCCTAAGCTTATCTTTACCAGCTTAGGTCAAAACTTCCCCAAGGTACAAAATATTCCACCCGTTGTCCTTGGATTGGCCGCTACCACCACCAAACTAATACTGGTTACTGGGGAAGAGCTGTTTGGACGCGTCTTTCCCCCCAAAATACTTCCCAAAACCTTGCACCCCACTTCCTGGACAAGGTTTGGTAAAAAGCCTCACCAATTTGCCTAGGTGACTACAGACCCAGACCCTTGGATTTTAAGAACAATGAACAATCCTCCCAACACTTGCACCCCCCCTTTCCTGGGAAATGTTGGATAAAAAGCCTCACCAATTTGCATAGGTGACCACAGACCCAAACCCTTGGATCTCAGAACAATGAAAAAGCATTCAGTTTTCTTACAGGAAGACTTAATAAAAATAGAAGTAAATAGAAATGAAGAAATCCCCCCTGTAAAATCAGGATGGTAGATATCTTACAGGGTAATTAGATTCAAAAACATAGAGAACCCCTCTAGGCAAAACCTTAAGTTACAAAAAAGATACACAGACAGAAATAGTTATTCTATTCAGCACAATTCTTTTCTCAGCCATTTAAAGAAATCATAATCTAACACATACCTAGCTAGATTACTTACTAAAAGTTCTAAGACTCCATTCCTGGTCTATCCCCGGCAGAAACCAGCATATAGACAGACCCACAGACCCTTTGTTTCTCTCCCTCCTCCCAGCTTTTGAAAGCATCTTGTCTCCTCATTGGTCATTTTGGTCAGGTGCCAGCGAGGTTACCTTTAGCTTCTTAACCCTTTACAGGTGAGAGGAGCTTTCCCCTGGCCAGGAGGGATTTCAAAGGGGTTTACCCTTCCCTTTATATTTATGACAAGTGCCTTCCAAAATCTGAGAGGGACGAGGTGTGGAGCATGCTTTCAGAAGTCTTAGAAGAGCAACACTCTGATGCGGAAACTACAGAACCCAAACCACCAAAAAAGAAAATCAACCTTCTGCTAGTGGCATCTGACTCAGATGATGAAAATGAACGTGCATCAGTCTGCACTGCTTTGGATCATTATCAAGCAGAATCCATCATCAGCATGGAAGCATGTCCTCTGGAATGGCGACTGAAGCTTGAAGGGACATATGAATCTTTAGCGCATCTGGCACGTAAATATCTTGCAATGCCAGCTACAACAGTGCCATGCAAATGCCTGTTCTCACTTTCAGGTGACATTGTAAACAAGAAGCTGGCAGCATTATCTCCTGCAAATTGTAACCAACCTTGTTTGTCCGAGTGATTGGCTGACCAAGAAGTAGGATTGAGTGGACTTGTAGGCTCTAAAGTTTTACATTGTTTTGTTTTTGAATATAGTTTTTTTGGTATACAATTCTACATTTGTAAGTTCAACTTTCATGATAAAGAGATTGCACTACAGTACTTGTATGAGGTGAATTGAAAAATATGTTTTTTTACAGTGCAAATATTTGTAATAATATAAAGTGAGCACTGTACACTTTGTATTCTGTGTTGTAATTGAAATTAATATATTTGAAAATGTAGTAAACATCCAAAATATTTAAAATAAATGGTATTAGATTGCTTAACAGCGCG
Organism: Lepidochelys olivacea; assembly: GCF_965140295.1. Taxonomy (NCBI): domain Eukaryota; kingdom Metazoa; phylum Chordata; order Testudines; family Cheloniidae; genus Lepidochelys; species Lepidochelys olivacea. The sequence continues at coordinate 121,890,233 of NC_140413.1, forward strand.
ATTAATCACGATTAATTTTTTTAATTGCTTGACAGCCCTAAATTCAATATAATTATACAGTTCAACTGAATACAGATTATCCAAATACATTTTAATCAATAGTTATGATCAATGTTTTCCACCAGTATTTTATATTAAGATGTGTTACTTACCTCTGTAGTTAATTTTGTTGTCTATTACACTCTTCAGAATACCCAGAAACCCAGTACATAATTAAAAAATACCAAAATTAGTTTGAAAATGTGCTACCTCTGTCTAATCTGGTCCAGTTTCTCCGGATCTGTGATCACCACCTGAACACCAAGCTTCATTTTTGTTTTCTGCAGACTGAAGTCAAGACAGGCAATCTTTGCATTAACTATCCTCTTGGTCATACCTATATAAAAATGGCATTTTATTCAATGTTGTTACAAGTAAGTTTTAATTAAAAATGCTTAATAAAGCAAAAATAGTTGTGATGTATTTTACTTTTTAGATTTCTAATACACATACAATTACCCATCTAAGGCTGCTTTTTTTCCTGCAACTCTTTTCACAAACATACTTGGGAAAATGTTATGACAAGAACAACGAAAAGGGTAGTGAGACATTCTTCAATATGCAGACATAACCTTAGCTGCTTTCTTAATTTACCACTTCATACGAAGACACAGAGGAGCACCTTTCCATGACTCCTTGCTTGCCAGTTTGTGACATTGGTGAGCTACAAGTTCAAGATGTATTAGTACCACAGGTAATGAAACTGACCCTTTGGTATCCAGTGTAATCACTATGTAAATCTACAGAGAACTCGGATATATTTAGCAGGGACCTAGTACATTCCCAGTAAGGGATAATAAGAACATGTTGATTTTAACAGAGCTGAACATGTCAAAATACAGTAACCTAATTCTAGTGACAGTAGCCAATTTCCTTGCTTTTACACTGTCCACCTTTGAGGCCTTGCACTGCAGTCAACAATCCTCAGGCCAAGGAGGGCTGGATGGAACTCCTTTGGGTGACATTTATTGTTGCTCACTTATTTGCTAGATAAGCTGAGCAATACAATGAACCTCCCCTCCACTACCAAATGAACAGCAGCCTGTGCTGTATTCCAGATTGTGTCATTTAAATGCACGTTCCTTTAACACTGACAACTGAAGCCTCATGAGTTTTACCTGCCGGTGTGGTTTCTTGACACCTGCAGAGTGCTGCACAGTAACCGATGTAATAAACTAGACATTCCTGTCAAAGACTGCACAAATTTAGACTTCAAAAATAAGCTTTTAAAACCTTATGGGCAATAGAAATAGTTCCCCGAGTCTCTCTTAAACTGCAAGTTTTTAAACAGTCTACTGCGATGTATACATTCCAAACATAAGTATTGTACGTACCTGATAACCTGAGATCTATTAGGCACTGATTAAGCACCAGATAAGCGATTGGCTTATTTCCACCATTCAAGTGCAAGAAAGTGACAGTGAACAGACTAAACAATTAAAAATCTATATGATCGTAGATCTCATTTAAAAAATCCTTATTGAGACAAGATTTCAAAGCCAAATATTGATTTCAGACATGAATGCAAGTTTCACTGAAGTCCTTAATAGCTGCCCATGAATTTGTACCTATGCGTCTGCTATTTTTCTAGAGATGGGTAGTTAGAAACTAGTACATTATTTATTGGATTTAAATTGCTAGAGTAATTTTACAAAGTTTCAGAAAAACACAACCTTCAACTGGGGAACCAGGACAGTGTTTCAATGACACAAATATTTAACATGTAATTGTAAGACCATGTAAAATGGGAATTATCATCCACATGATGTCACAACTGAAGTACAATGTAGCATAGTAAAGCAACCACCATAATTTTTCTTTTTGGTTTTATACAGTGGTGCCTCACTGCAATACCCGAGTTCCTTTCAGAACATCAACAGCAGCAAAGCCTGTGGACTTCACAGAGTCTGTGACTTCTCACTTTTGGGGCAAAAAACCCACTGGTTAGTGTAGGGTTTGGTTTTATTTAAGAATGTTTTCATTTACTTTGTTGTTTCAAGGGTTGTTTTTAATTTTTCTGAACGAACAATAGCTTATTAGCCAATTCTTCACATCACTAGAAACATCCACATAAGAGCATATTCATAAACAAACTTCAGTCATTCTGCTCACTGAAGGCTTATAAAACAAAATCTGAGCTTACCTTGTGAGCCCACCACACAGTTCAGTGCATAGCCGTTTACAAGAATACTCTCTTTCTGGCTACGGCCATGTGCCTTCAAAACGTTAATGGAACTGATTGGATATTTGGCTTGACCCTTTTGATCTGTGAATTTAACTGCAAGCACAGCATCCACCACCATGTTGGCAAAGAAGTCACCATCACTAGAATACCGTTAAGGCTAAAATGAGCTAAACAGAGACAACTAGCATAATATAAATTCATTTTAATCCTAAAAACAGCATTTATAGGCTGCTTTATATTAACATGCCTTTAAAATAATCCTTGAAGCACCTATGAGGTAAAATAATTATTAATCTCATTTTACAGATAGAAGGAACTAGGACAGAGTTTAAATGTTTTGTCCAAATATCAAATTATTTCATGTTTTCACAATCACAACATTTTGCTACTGTTTACACAAGTACGCGCACACACACACACAGCCTATTTTTGCCCGCTTTATCCCAGTCACATCAGAATCCTGAATTAGTGAACAGTTTTTCAAAGGAAACAAATGGATGCCATAAACAAGTAACGATCACTGAACTACAGTGGGAAGACAGACTGCAAGAAGGAATGTTGCCTGGAATAATGGAGACACTCTTGGGATTAGTGTGGCTGATCGTCTGCTTGGATGCTTTTAATTTTTTTCCTCCATTAATGCAAAATATAAGTTATATGTTGGCTAGGGTGGAACGTGAACTGAGTCAGAGTGGGTTCCACAGGGGCAAAACACCTGGGCAGCCCCAGGAAGGAGAAAAGGGTTATGTAGTAAGTGGCAGAAAGAGCATTTTTTTAGCCATTATACTAAAAAAAGAACAGGCAAACTAACCAGAGTATTGTTTTTAAAGAAACATAAAAGATTGGTAAAAACAAGAAAAAATATAGGCAAGGGGCACAGCACATCATTGTGTTTTCTACAACTATTAGGGGGATCAAAACAGCTGTTTAGATTAGAACAGCTCCTTCAAGCCTCTGGGTATGGCAGCTTCTGTCAGAGAAAACAGCTACAATTTCAGCATCTAAGGGGGTGGTCAATTGTAGCTTGTGTTTAAGGATTAAGGGTTTAAACAAAATGTGATACCAAAAGAGGAAAATGGTTTGTAAGTGTGAGATTTAAAAACTTGTTGCAATTGTCCTTTAAACGAGCAGGGTTTGGTTTAGTAAACCAGAATACACCTTTTATGCCAAGTTGATACCAAGAACAAGTTTTCACAATGGAGTTATAACTCTTAAAAGAAGGGTTTAGAATGAAAAAGGATAAGAACTAAGAACTGCTGCCATGGGCTTTACAGTGGATACTCAAGCTCTCCACAATAATATCCCCTATTTTTGTAAAATTAAGATTCCAATTTATTATTACCAAGTCAAAGGATACATTCCTATGATTTTGGAGGACATTGATGTTTTAGCTGAATTAATAAGACACTCCCGGCCAAGTTCATCTGTGTTAATAATAAGATTTTCATTGATGTAGCGAACTGCCTCCCTGTTGAATAAAAACCAACATTTCAAGAACAATTTCTCTCTATTCCTTGTAAGGAACATTTCCTACTGTCAGGACATGCAGACTAAATGCAGAGTTAGAACCAAGTTGACAAACCACCACAAGTCTTCTCAAGAAAAATATCCTGTATTGTCGGCAATAATGAATACAGGATTAAGGTAAAATAAGTGTTCACTGGATATAATGAAACACAAGAGTTGCAAAATAATCTCTCTTACTTGCAAGCAAGACGATAGCCACCAATAACAGAGGTGGGATGAATTTTCTGCTTGACCAATTCATCTGCATTTTTTAGAAGTTCAGCAGCAATAATTACCTGTTTGAAAAGAGGAAAGAGTCACTGAGAAAATGGGCAAGTCTTAATATAAGCAGTAGCTCTTGCTCCAACGAACAAATAAGTGACAAATATGAAAAGTTTCCCCATCATTTAGATTCATTAATGAGCAAAACAATTCTAATTCTAACTTTCCATTTCACTAGTTAACTCTGAACTGATTTTGGGGCTCTACTGATATGAGTTGTCTGGAATCAGCTGATTCTAGTCCATCCATCAGTCCACCTATGTTTTAATTTTTTCTCAGGGGTTGAGAATTAAGAACTTCTTCAACCCAGAAGCTACTCTCAAATATAACTTCAGGAAGGGAAGGAATGATCATTCTCAAATTGCAGGCACTAAGTAAAGAATAACCCTCTTCCAGAATGCAAGCATGCATAGAGATGCTAGGTTTTTTTACAGTGGTCTCCCTCATTACTCCGGTTCCAGGAACTGTTTCAAAGCAATTTTCATAGTTTGCACTGGGCAGATGCATTTGAAATCTGTCGTCACATGACGAAATGGTCCAGATTTAATCCCTACAGTGCCAGCATTTATAAGGATATGCCAAAAGCTACATTTGTTAATGACTTTCAACACGTCTGCCTGTAAAACTTTCTACATACCACTGAGGTGGTCCCATCTCCAACTTCTTTGTCTTGAAGTTCTGCCAGCTCACATAGAACTTTTGCAGCAGGATGTTCTACCTCCAACAGCTTCAGAATGGTTGCACCATCATTAGTAATGGTCACATCCTAGTTTTCAAAAAATAGCAAATAAAAGATTGATATTCATGCTAATTTATTTTTAAACTTTATGAAACTGTAATATATGAGAAGACATTTTAATGAGAATAGTGGGGAAGAACTATGCTTCATGTAACATTGTGTACATTGACCATTTACCTTAAGAGTTTACTTTGTCTTTTTAAGTCAACTCTTCAATACTATATCTATACACATGTAACTACACACAACTAATCCCAGTGAACCATGTGTTGCAGGATGGGAACCTTGGTGCACAAGAATTTGCATGAGCTTTTAGATGGTAGAATTCTTCATGTTGTATAAATAAGAACTAAGGAAGATTTCTTAAATGTAGCTAGAATATCTTTGTCTATTTTTAAGAAAGCATTTTAAATACAGTTACTTACAAATCTCAGTTTAGGATAATGTGCAATATTACGACCTTTTATTAACTACACAGTTACCACTCAATGACATAATGCTATCTCACTTTGGCTTTCAGGATAGCACAGCAGAAAGACAGAAATCAGATTCTCACCTGGTCTAAATATTTGAAAATGAGATGTGATTCTATCTTATTAGAAACATTAGCCAATGCAAATTATGTACAACAGCACCTAATTCTAATACGTGTAAAACAATTTAAAGACAACAACATGCATGTCAACAACCACAAAAATAAGTTTAGAATAGAACACAGAATGAATAAATGAAAACAATGTTAGTACAAGTATCCATGTGAGAAAAAAAACGTTTATTGAAATTCAAACGTACTTGTATATGAGCAAGTGTTAATTGTGTTATAAAATAAGGGAGCACATCATGGAGGAAGTAACAGTTAACTATAGTTTACAATTAAGGCTTTCTTCAAAAAAAATAAACTAAAGACAAATAGAGATTTAAATATTTAAAAAGTTAACCGTTTAAACAATTAAAATTATACTGCTTAACAAGTTACCTGATTAAAGGGAGATGGGCTGGGGGTTAACGGTTAAAGGTGGGTTAACAGGAAGACTAATGCTTACCGTTTAATATTTTACATCCCTAATGACAAAATGGAAAAAAGTCAAACTACCAAACGTATATTAGAGCTATGGAGCACATTTTAGATGGAAACACTTTACAAAAACAGACATGCCTTCAGCTGAAGCAGAACAGGTGCCAGCTCTAATTTACAGTGTAAGTTTGTTACTATGCAAGCCCTTTTCTTCAAAGTCAAATGAAAGACGTGCTTACTTACACCAATATCATCCACTAACATTTTATCCAAACCAACTGGACCAAGAGAACTCTTCACAATGTTAGCAATAGAAGCTGCAGCCATAACTGTATAAATCAAGCAAAATAAAAATCAATAATTCTTTCTTCGCAAATATCTATTTTAAGAGCAGTATATTTTTGTGTCAGCAGATTCTCAATTTCAGCAACCTGAAATAAAATGACTCCTTATTTAGACTCCAATCCTGCAAAAAATTTGCCAATCTGACCAGGAAAATGGGGAAAAAGGGTGGTTGTGTAAGGGTCCATGACGATACTTGATTGCAAGATCGGGATCTTGGATACTACGAAATAGTGATGTCATGACTGGAATCTATGTATGGTGGCCAATCTAGAACTACTTTTAACAACCCAAAGGTGTAAGCAGATCAGAAAGTTTAGTTAGACGCGATCAGGTTTATTTTTTTCATGCTTGAGGATCTCCTCTCTGCTAACCCCAGTTGCTTTTGTTTGCTTGTAACATTTAAGCTGAACCCCCAAGAAAGCTATTTTATTTTGGGTGCTTAATTTTGAGAATTGCTCTTAAAATCTAGCAAAAGCCTAAATGTATTCCAAATGTATTTTGTCCTTTTTGTTTTTAATAAAATTTACTTTTTTTAAGAACAGGGTTGGATTACTGGTCTCTTAAGAGGTTTGTGCATGTTGTTTGATTAGCTGGTAGCCATAGCTAGTGTCCTTTGTTCCTTTCTCAGCTCTTCCCCGGAGCAGGGAGGGGAAGGGCTTGAGGGTACCCCACAGGGAGGGATTCCCAAGTGCTCTTTCCTGGGTTAAAAGGGTGGTTTTTTTGCATTTGGGTGATGGCAGCATTTACCACGCCAAGGTCAGAGAGAAGCTGTAACCTTATGAGTTTAATACAAGCCTGGATTGGCAAGTATTAACTTTTAGAATCCTTATGGGCCCCCACTTTCTGCACTCGGAGTGACAGAGTGGGGATTCAGCCTTGAAGGATGTTGTTTTGGATACTGAAATAGTAAAAAACTTTCCAAGTTAAAGAAATAAATTATGCACTTTGGTTTGTCATTCAGAATCTTTTCATTCTGTGTTCTGCCATTTCATATAGGAAAAAGATATCGTCAATCTTCTCCTTCAGACTTTGGCAGGGTTTTCTCTATCCCATAAGCATAGCCACTCAATCTGTAAATTGAAGGAGTGGTAGTCAAATGGGAAGGGTCCAGTTTAAATCTGATCTTTCCCTTAAAGCTTTAAATGTACCAAACTTGCTCATTTTTTCTTTCCAGAGATCAGCCCTTCGTAAAAAAAACATTTCCCAAATTTGCCCTTAATATCAGAGGCTTCCTTAGCCATAGGCTAAATAGGCAGCCATGTACCTCATCCCATTTAAAGACACTGCGAAAAAACTACTGGAACTACAGACTTTACTAAGATATGTACCACTTTTCCACATGATGCATAGAGCACCCACTCCAAAAACAGCTGGTTTCTGCTCATTGTGCAGGGCTCCTGTAATAACTTATCTGAAGCACTGAGACAGATGGCACAAAAAACCCTTTTGAGGACTAAAAGGTAACTCTGCAAATTCCAGACTCACCAACATTGCAAAGAGATAATTACGGCTGTGGCAAAGGCAGGCTGATGAGCTAGTGGAGTACTAGGGAGCTACATCTAAGCCTCTTTTTGTCACTTACCATGCTTGATTCTATCCCAAACTAGCCAATGACCAGATTCTCAAAGATATGGTAGTGAGACACCCCTCTCCCCCAAGAAAACCTTTGAGGGCCTGGGACCAAAGCTTTATACCAAGCTGTATTATTTTCACACAAAACTAGTCTATCTACCCCGTTGTTTAATTAACACATCTTGATTTTATACTAGCACTAAGGGCCACATCCTGGTATTTGCTTCTTAACTGTCAGTAACCGGATGGAGTTAAGAAAATGTCTCAAAACTATTTTTGATCCTCAGATAGATTAAAACAGGATCTGTGCTACAGAGGATGAGAAACTCAGTCTTCATGCTCTTAATTTGCATATGCAGGAAGCTTTAATGTTTGAAAGTCATTCATAATCTATATTCAAAAACACCAATATTTTGTAGGAAACACATACAAGAATGGTCTCATGTGGGCAAAAACTTAAGAGTACCAATATCAAGTTTCACCCATGTGTAGCCTTAATCTCCAGTGTAACAAGGGTCACTTTTCATAAATTCCACCCAACCGGGAAGCAAAGGCCCGCCGGGGGGGGGGGGGGGTTGATAAGACGGTCACTATTGTTCACAGGCACTTCAGACGACACAGTGACAGTGTAAACATTCACGGCACACGATTACCGATTTCTCGGCCATTTCCCCATAGCGAGCCGCAGTCCTGTCCCAGACGGGACCCACGCGGGATAAGTCACCCGCCGCTTCGCCCCAAGTCTCGCCTGCTGAAGGCATGTCAAAAATGGCGGCCGGGGCCATTCACGTAACAACGAGCTCGGGTTTGCCTAGCGCCCCAAAGGGAAGCGGGCTAGGAACAGCAGCAAGACACGAGCGGCCCCGCGCCCGGCTGCTCGGTGCGAACGCGGGCGCCCCCGCGCCGCAACCACCCAGGGGCCGCCGCGGGGAAAGCGGCCCTACGTAACGGGCCCGTGGACTGCCGCGAGCTGCTTCTCGGCAACCACCGCCCCGGGCCGAGCTCTGAGCGCGCCACGGGGCGGGCGGGGCCGGCCGCGCCTCGCGCTCCCTCCCAACGGGCTCCGGCACGTAACGATGGCTTCACAGGGACGGAGGCCGCGCCCCGTCCCGCAGACACAAGCGGGCTTGAGAGCCGGGGCCTAGCCCCTACCCGAGCCCGGGTTCCTCTACTACAGGACACCCCGCCCCCCCCTGCCGAGGGAGCACATGGCGGCGGCCGCTGAGGCAGGCGGCCAGGGCCCCGCTCCGCGCTCGCATTACCGTTCTGGCCGCGGATCGCCTCCCCGGAAATCCGCTCCCCAAACACAGCCAGCGACCCCATCTCCATCTTCCCCGCGCGCCGAGAGGAGAGACAGTGACACGCGCGCCGCTGCAGAAGAATGCGCCGGCGACGCCGCAAGGCTTGCTGGGAAACTGGCCCCTAACCGCGGTGCATGATGGGGAGAGGGCGGGGCAGAGAAAGGAACGGCGCTGACTCACGATGACGTTAAACACTTCTGTCCAATCCAGCAGCCCGTTGCAATGCGGCCCAGAAGGTGCCTAGATTGAAGGTGGTGATTGGATTCTGGGGTTAGCAACGCCTCTGCTCTCTGAATTTCCCCCTGAGTCACGTTGCATGTTGGGAAAGGGGGCGGGGCTAGGAGCATTGGTTTTTTTCTCCTTCCAGGAGATTGCAGGGCTGGCCTAGGAATTCCCAGCGCAGGGAGCGTCGCCTCAGAGGGGTGAAGCCGCTGCCGAGACGGCCCCTGCCCCGGCACGGCGCGAGCGAGCTTCAGCGCCTGTCTCCGGGCGGGGCCCAGCGCACCTCCACCCTCCTACGACACACACACGGGGCCGGCCCAGCAGGGCGCAGCCCCTGGGGGTTAGTGCTGGGTGCTCCGACGCTCCCAGTCCTGCGTGTTCCATTGGGCTTCGCCCGACGCCGAGGAAACAGGCCCGCAAACTAGCTCCGCGGCCTCCTGCAGCGGGTCCCGGACCGCGGGAACCCCGCTTCCGCCCGGGCCGTGCCGACAGCCAGCCCGTCCCAGGCCGGAGTCGTCCCTCCAATCCCCGCCCCTTCTCCAGCGCCGAGATCGCTGGAAACCGCAAATGTTCTCCCCAGGCTTGGGGGGGGCGTTAATTGCAGGAAGCTGCGGGGCTGCTTTAGTAGCCATAAACCTAGACGACGACATCGTCTTGCATTTTGGCAGTAGGGCGTAGGGGTAATTCCCTAGAGCTTGGTGTGACCTTGGAGTTGAGTAGAGCAGAGCCAGTATCTTCTTCAGAAGTAATCCAGTACAGTTTTCGCAGATTTTCAGTGTTTATAGTCTACAGCCCCATGAGACTGTTTTAGCTTGATAACTAATTGCAGAGTTAACCAAATGTACAGTGCTACCCAGCATTTCGGTCAACCTCAGAACACTGGTGTAACAGCTTTGGATTTCATCCGGGAAATATGATCTATTTTCCATGTTAGTGCAAAGTCTGGCCCCAAATCTCTTCTAGTTTGTGACCATCTACAAACCTAATGTGAGCAAAGGGCTTACCACCATTACCTTGTTTTTGTTGTCTATGAAATCAAGATCTTAGTAGTGACCATGGAAATATTTTAGGAATCGTTTGTGTTTGGGGAAAAACTAAAATTAAATCAGTATAGAACAGTGGTTTTCAACCTGTGGTACATGGATTCCTGGGGGTCTGCAGACTATATCTAAGATTTTAAAAAGGGTTTGCACCTGCATCTGAAATTTTGAGGGGTCTGTAAATGGAAAAAAAAGTTAAAACCACTGGTGGACCAAAAAGAAGTGATAGGGTAGTTAACTCTTGGAGGGAAAATACAAGCTCCTTTAATTTTTATTTTATGTTAGTACTATTAAAAATAACAACAACAAAAAGAGCCAGTTATCTCCGCTTAATCTAATCCCCTTTGAAATTCCTGAAAATGTTGGTGGAGTCACCTTGTCTTCCTTTTCTAATTTTGGCCTTAGTTGAGGTCTCACACACACAGAGCTGAGAAGGCATAATGTGCTTGGGTAAATCCCAGTTTGAATCAATCTGTTCTGAAATTTTATCTGATTGTAGACTTCAAAATAGCTTTCGATTCTATCAAAGGCCACATAGAATTTCTCATTGCCTAATTTTTAAATATAAAGTACTCAATCAAGAATAATGTTCTCTGTGGTGGAGCATCACTCCCTACTCTGTTAATCTACAGTAAGATTTTCTTGATCGGCACTATCACGCAGTCTTCCCCAAATATCTCTTGTATATATTTTAGATATTCCATCTGCTAAGGTAATTTCTATCTCCGTTTTTAAAGATAGGATAAGAAGATTTAAATGCTAGCCTGTAAGGCTAATGCTTGTGGAGTGTATAGCTGTAAACAGATTTCATGAAAAACGAGAAATAAAGAATTAGTGACAAGTATATACAAATCTGACTTAAATTTTTTTAAATGTAAATTTTAAAAAAATCAGAAATTAAAAGTAACTTTAAAATTGTATCTAACCAGCCTTTCAGCGAATTGACTCAATATGAGCCTCCTCCTAACTAGCAAGGAAGGGGAAATAAAAGACGCTCTTGATGACATCCCATCCTGTGCATAGATGGGATTCTTTAGTCTGCAGAAGAGAAGAATGAGGGGGGATTTGATAGCTGCTTTCAACTACCTGAAAGAGGGTTCCAAAGAGGATGGATCTAGACTGTTCTCAGTGGTTGCTGATGACAGAACAAGGAGTAATGGTCTCAAGTTGCAGTGACGGAGGGTTAGGTTGGATATTAGGAAAAACTTTACTAGGAGGGTGGTGAAACACTGGAATGCGTTATCTAAGGAGGTGGTGGAATCTCCTTCCTTTGAAGTTTTTAAGGTCAGGCTTGACAAAGCCCTGGCTGGGATGATTTAGTTGGGGATTGGTCCTGCTTTGAGCAGGGGGTTGGACTAGATGACCTCCTGAGGTCCCTTCCAACCCTGATATTCTATAATTCTATGGTTCCTTACTGGAGAAATGGCAGGGATTCAGGAAATTTCACTTACTCCCCTTTTCCTAGAGCAATGGTCAACAACTGGTTGATCTCTGGTGGAAAAGCAGGGCTGTGGCTAAGGCAGGCTTCCTGTCAGCCCTGGCCCCATGCTGCTCCCAGAAGTGGCCAGGGGGGTCTCCCTCCATGCACTGCTCCTGCCTAAAAGCACCGTCCCCGCAGCTCCCATTGGCCAGGAACAGGGAGCTGTGGCCAATGGGAGCTGCTGGGGTGGTGCTTGCAAAGAGGGGCAGCATGCAGAGCCAGGTCCCTTCCAGGAGCTATGTGGTGCCAGGGTAGGTGGGGAGCCTACCTTAGTAGCAGCCTCGCTGTGCCACGGACCAGGAGCTGCTTGATGTCAGTGCTTCCTGGCAGGAGGCCGCACCCCCAGCCCTGAGCCCCCTCCCAGAGCCAGCACCCCATACTCCTTCCTGCACCCCAGTCCTGTCATGGAACCAGCACCCCAAGCCTGCTCCTGCAGCCCAACACATTGTCCCAGCCTGGAGCCCCCTCCTGCACCCAAACTCCCTCCCAGAGCTTGCTCCCTTCACCCCCTCGTACACCCTAACCCCTTGCCCCAGGCTCAGCCCAGAGCCCACTCCCACACTGCAAACCTTTAAGCCCACAGCCCCTCCTGAACCCCTCCCCCAACCTGGTGAAAGTGAGGGTGGGGGAGAACAAGTAACAGAGTGGGGGGCAGTCTCCGAGGGAGTGGGATGAAGTCTCAGGGTGGATCCTGGGTTGCCCTCAAATTCAAAACGGGATCTTTGGCGTAAAAAGGTCTGAGACCACTGATCCTATTGGGATTTACAAAAAGAACAGGAGGACTTGTGGCACCTTAGAGACTAACCAATTTATTTGAGCTTAAGCTTTCTGTAGCTCACGAAAGCTCATGCTCAAATAAATTGGTTAGTCTCTAAGGTGCCACAAGTCCTCCTGTTCTTTTTGCAAATACAGACTAACATGGCTGCTACTCTGAAACCTATGGGGATTTAGTTTATTTCTGGCCCAGGTAATAAAGGTGTGATCCAGAGCAATACTAGGCAGGGCTTTGTCCTTTACCATCTGCCTCCACGAACCTGAGCGGAGAGAATGCAAAGGCTAAAGCCGATCCCATGACGGGAACGCTGTGCCGAGCAGGGGGGTTATTGGTTGCACAGCAAGGCGCCTGCCTCGTAGGCCCCGGGCCTGCTGTGCGCGGGAGCAGCCTGCGCCTCGCCGGAACTGACTGTCCCCTCTGTTAGCTCCGCCCCGCTGCGCGAGGGAGGCCGCCGTGGCGGCGCCTGGCCTGTGAGGGCGGAAGTTAGTTGTCTACTTCCGGAGTAGCCGAGCCGGTCGCTTCAGCAAAGATGGCGCGTCCTGGGCGGCCGTGAGCGCGGGGGACGTTTCACCGCGACTCCTGCCTGGTCGCGATGGCGCTGAGGACCCGGGGCCTGGTGTTGAGGGCCGCGGCCGGGAGACTCCAGGGAGCCGGAAAAGGTGATTTTTCCGCCGCTCCTCGCGATTGCCCTCATCCGCCCCTGGTTCCCCCGCGGTCCTCCGACCCGTGTCTTCACCCTGCCCGCGGGGGGCTGGCCATGGGCAGGCAGCGAAATAAAGTGTCGTCCGCACTCAACGCGCTAGTCCCGGTAACCCGCGCTGGGCCGCCAGACGGGCGGGAGGCCTCCCGGGGCGCCCCCTAGAGAGTGGGCGCGAGTCTTTTGTTCTTGGGACTGAGCCTCTTGCACTGCTCGTACCCCATGCTTAGCGAGCCTCCCAGCACGTTGGCAGGGAGGCTTTCACGGAAACAGGGGTGCTTTAGGAAGGGCTGTTGGTGGCAAGTTTTCCTCTGGGCCAGGGCGAGCCCAGTGCTCCAGGAAGGTATTGGGGGTACTCGGTTGCTGTAGATGTTGCCTTTGGTACCTAGGCATTTAGGGGAATGCAAGAATCACCATGCACAAACTAATTGTTCATCTAGTTACTGGTTGTGTTTCTGATGCTCTCCAGAACTAAGTGCCTCAGAAGAAGACGCAAGACACCCTGTAACTGGTCATAATAGTATAATTTGCCTACATGGCAAAGCTTTTCCTAGATTCTTACTGTGATATCTGAATGCCAAGGTCTTGCCCATATGTGGTTACTGAAGATGCCTGTGGCATATTTTTAGAAGAAGGAGTGTTAACACTGATAGTATTGACCTACCTAAATGCCTCTTGTATCCTTATTTGAATATTTGAACTTTTGGTTCCTGCCTAACATTGTTACACAGCTGTGCACTGTTAAACAGCTACTTCACCCCAGAGTGGCTTGAATATGAATGGATAATGGAGTGATCTGTGGACATAAACCTTACTGGACCCTTCAAAATGGAAGGCACTATTCATTATAAACAGTGATCAGTTTCTATTAGAAGTTTTTCTGCATCATGAAATTATCCAGAATTGAGCATTTGCAGTCTGCACATACAACTGTCCAGCTATAAGTCAGTATTGCAAATCAGGCTTCAGCTATGTTGGTAGAGATGTATAGGATGTCTTTATTCAGTTAGGCAGTTTCCTGTGCAATTACTTATTTTCATTAAGAATAACTTTGTAATCCTGAGAGAATCTTTCTGTCATTTATGCATTTGGGTTACAAGCATAGGCACAGAAAAATTGTCAACTCACCTTTGCAGACCATAAGTGGAAATGTGGTATGCCTTCTGCATTCAACTTACAACTCCGCACACATTTGGTGGAAAACTGTTCAATTCCACTAAGATTTTTACCCAAAATCTTCAGATCACTAGTTCTACATTTCAGGCTTTGTAGACTCAATCCATGTATTCTGTGTATATTCTAGTTCGTTCATTCTTTTCCTGATTTCCCCCAAGGGCTTCGTTTCATATCTGCTGTAGCCAGCTTCAGAACCACTGAGGGTGAAGTAGACACGAAGGAAAATGAAGTTGTTGCCCCAGATTTCACCAACCGAAATCCTCGTAACTTGGAGCTGCTGGCACTAGCAAGAAAGGAACGGGGCTGGGAAACAACATGGCCCAAGAGAGAGTATTGGCATAGGTGAGTCAGAAATCTGTTAACAATAGTGCAGGCTTAACAAAATACATCTAGAATGTAACCTTTAAGTTGTAACTCCCTCACTACAATATTTTTGTTTAGATTCAACTGAAGATTTCACTCCATTCAGAAAACAAGATACACCTTAAAGTGTGCTGAGCATCTGCCATCTGAAAATCGGGGCCCTTAAAGATGTTCAAGTTGGGCAACCAAAATCACTAATTACTCTTGAGACTACAGGCCACAGTGTTTTAGTGTACCAATAAACAGAAATAATAGCAAGTTAAAATTTTCTGCTGTTGATTCCAAATGAAATAAAAGAGTTGTAAATGAGTTTTTAATTCCAGGGAAATATCTTGTTTTCTGAATAGCCTGAAATCTTCAGTTGAATATAAATAAACATATTGTTGTGTGGGAATTATTGCTTTAAGGTTCCACTTATAAAAATCAGTGGGCAAAAAATACTTACAAATTAACTATTAATGAAAATAACAGTGAAAACAAAAAGAGAACTTGCAAACTTTTGAACAAGCAATAACTTTTGCAGCCTTAAAACATGTTTCAGAAGTTTTACTCAGGGTTCTAGTTACCTCTTCAGTGTCTTTTGCTTCTGTACTCTGGTATATCCAAAAAAAAAAAAAACGTTCAGAATCCTGGCACCCGATACCTCCTCTAATAGAGTCACTTAAATGAAAATATTTAGATAACAATTACTTTTAAAAATCCATGAGTCAGCATTAAGGTTATTGCAATGCTTTTCTTTCTACTTTATAAGTGAGCAACATAAAATTTATGATGTCCTTAACTATTTTCCTTGTTTTTAAAATTTAGAAATGATTCCATAGTCACATATATTGTAACTTATCAACTTTTACTTTTTTCCTAAAAGTTTTGCTTTCAGAGTTGTAAACAAATAATCGTAGAAATGTAGGGCTGGCCTCAAGAGGTCATCAAGTCCAGTCCCCTGTGCAGAGGCAGCACCAAGTAAACCTGAATTATCCCTGACAGGTGTTTGTCTAAACTGTTCTTAAAAACTGCCAATGATGGGAATTCCACAACCTCCTTTGGAAGCCTATTCTAGAGTTTAGCTATCCTTATAGTTCAAAAGCTTTTTCTCCTATCTAACATGCATCTCCCTTGCTGCATAATACTGAAGCTGTCTTTCTTTCAGTGTGACACAATCTAAAATAACAATCACAGAATAATGAATCATTTCACTATTTAGCTTTCATGTTCCATGATATTTATTTTTCCCTCATCCAGACTACGGCTTGAGCGGACACAGCACTATGTGGAGGCCTATGTTGAGCATTGCAGTGGGAATGTCGTTGTGTCAGCCTCCACCCGTGAGTGGGCCATAAAGAGACATCTATACAGTCCCAAGGGAGTGGCGGCATGTGAAAATATTGGGCGTGTGGTGGCACAACGCTGTCTGGAAGCAGGAATCAACTTTGTGACCTTTAAAGCTGTTATCCCGTGGGAATATCGCTGTGACTCGGTAAGCGTCCATCTCCTTGCACTGGATTTCTTTACACAAATTTTACTGCTCTTGAACGCTAAAGTGATCTTTGGGTGGCTCAAAGAATGTACCTTAACCAAGAAAGACTACACAATCCCCTCTTCTTTCAGCTCAGAGCCATGTGGACATCCTACCAGAGCACCTTATCTCTGACAAGCAACACCTTCTGCTATTGCGGTTCAGGGGGCCTCCATGGCTTTGCATCTCAAAACTAATTTATAGGACCCCTATTATCCCAGTATAGCAGATTTAATTGGAGGTGGGATGATGGGGGGAATGAAAACTACTTTAAACCTTCCTATTTTACAGCTGTTTCCCTTTAAAACCAGATCCAGCGATTCCAAAAAGCTGTGACAGATGGTGGTGTTGTCGTGGGTGAGCCTCGAAGAATCTATCAGTAAGATGAAGACTGTGGGCGAAATTTCTTATAACGGACTGTCAAACAACTGCTCTCATACAGGAGTGGGCAAAGAAGCAATTCAGGCCCAGAGCTGGAACAGTGTGGAACATAGCAATTTATTATTCTAAATAAGTGATGCTGATTTTTTCTTTTTGTTGACTTCAACTCCAACTTGTTCAAAGATTTTATGGCCAGAAAAAAATCATTATGATGATCTAATCAGGCCACAATTTCACCCAGTAACTACTCCTTCAAGCCCATATCTTGCAGTTGAGCTAGATCAAGTCTAGATTTGTAGACATCCAGTCTTGATATAAACTTCAACTAAGGGAGAATTTACCACATCTGTTGGTATATTTTTCAATGGTTAATTACAATCACTTTGTTTAAATAAAATTTAAAAAAAAAAAAAGTTGCACTTTATTTCTAATCTGAAGTTATGTAATTTCCAGATGTTGGATGCCTTTAATCTAGCTGACATAGACCACTACTATTTGGAATCTTCTCCCCATGCAGGTACCTATGAGAACTGACTTGACATATAAGCAAAATATATTGCACTTCCCCAAATCAGTCTTGTAGCCCTTTTTAATCCTTTCCAATTCAACATGCTTTTTGATGTGTGGACACTAGAAGTAGAAAACATGTAATGATTTCCCCAGTGCTATATACAGAAGTAATACCATTTCCCTATTTTATATTACCTTCTTATGCATCCAAGAATCACATTAGTCCTGTTAGCCACAGCATCCTACTGGGAGCTCATGTTCAGTTGGTTATCTGTCATGATCCCTGAATCTTTTCTACAGTCACTGGATCACAGTCCACCATGCTGCAGGTATGACCTGCATTTTTCTTTTTCCTAGATATGACCTTGCATTTGGCTTCATTAAAACACATGTTCAAATGAGCCCAGTTTACCAAGTGACCCAAGTTGCTCTGTGTAACTGACCATTTACTACTTGATGCAAAAAACAGGTGAGCTGCAAACTTTAGCAGCACTAATTTTATATTTTTCAAATCATTAATAGATAATAGAATAGTACTGGCCCAAGAAAAGGTCCTGGTCAGATGCCACTACAATGTAGCCCCCTTTGGGCGATCATTCCTCACCTTTAGAAATTTATCAAGTGGCAGTTTTAAAATCCATGGAATACTGACTTTTTAAAATTGTTCACTATTAAATTAAACCCCTTACAGAAATGGAAATATAGCAGTTACCTTTAAAAAACAATCTTAGAAGCATTCATAGTATATGGTGACCTATGCTATCAACCTTTAATTCTTTACTGATTATTTTCTATATTAGTCTTTCTATGATTTTTGCCTGGGATCAATGGCAGACTCGCTGGCCTATAGTTACCTGGGTTGTCCCATTTACCTTTTTAAAATACTAGCATAACCTTAACTTTCTTCCAGTCCTCTGGAAAAATTAAATGAGGTCAGTGAAAGTGACCAGTTGCGAGGCTTCTTTAAAACTGGTTGTAGAAGAAAGCTGTGGATGTTTGCATTTACAACATTAGGACAAATTTATCTTCAATTTCCTGCATAGTGCATAATTTATTCTCTTCAAATTTGTATCAGTGGAGTTAGCTCCCAAAGGTAGAAGCTTTATGTGTGCCCTGTCCTACTGTCTTCCAGCAGCTGCTATGGCCCTGGTTAAAACTGGTGGCCTGTTTTCCACAGAAAGTTAATTTTGTATGTTTCTGTCTTAAAGAAAATCCTTCAAAAGGGGGCAGACAGAATCTCTGCAGCAGCAGTATAATGTACCAGCAGCTGTAAAATAATTTGGTGCCCTCTAGTGGGAGACGTTGCTGTTGTAATCCTGACTTTTTCGAATCCTGGCTGTTGTCGGGGAACTCCTCTCTGCTCATCGATTATTATTATATGCCAAATGAGCCACAGCATCAAAGTGTTTAAATGCTGGAACAGAAGAGAGCGTTACACAACCATGCAGTTTATAACACGGTTACTTAGGTTCCTGGTTAAATTCCAGCTCCCAGTCCCTCTAGCTTTAGGAGCAAATCAGTACCTCTCCTGTTATAAGAACAGGAGTTCTTGTGGCACCTTAGAGACTAGCCAATTTATTTGAGCATAAGCTTTCGTGAGCTACAGCTCACTTCATCGGATGCTCACGAAAGCTTATGGTCAAATACATTGGTTAGTCTCTAAGGTGCCACAAGTCCTCCTGTTCCTTTTGCGAATACAGGGCTGCTACTCCGAAACCTGTCATTATGGAGGGAAAGAAGGGAGAGGATGGCGCTGACGTTCCTAACCGAGCGCTGATTCGCTGCTGTTCTTGTCAATCAAGCGGGCGTGCCCGTGAGGCCCTTAGTTGCGGCCCGGGAACTCCCCCCGAGCGCCGGTTTGTCTGCTCCGTCCTCGCGCGGGAGCGGCGGGGATGGAGCTGGGGACCGGGCAGTTCGCGCAGAGCCTGCCCCACCTGCGGGCGCTGGTCTTGGGCTGCGACTTCCTGGGTGAGGGGCCCCGCCTGGAGCCGGGCGGCGGGCCGGACCCTCCCCCCCCCCGGCCGGCCGTTTACCGCGGGCCGGGAGCCGCCCGCTGCCTGCTCCCCCTGCGGGCGGGGAGACGTGGGACCTCTCACGCCTGCTAGCTGCCGCCGGGCTCGCTGCCCGGAGCGAAAGTGGCTGTTCACACTGGGCCGCGGGAGCGAGCGCTCCTGGCGGCGTGACTCCGGCAGCCCGGTCCGAGCCGAGAGCCAGGGCCGTGACTGGAGCGCCAGAGGCATCCCCTCCCCTGGTGACTTGCCTCTGGCCCGTGGCGCCAAACCGTGCGGGATGCGCCCCTGCTGAGCTCCGCTGCCAGACTAATGGATTGGCCTTTCCTGGTGCTTGGCCCGCAGTTGATAAATACTGTCTCTGCCCGGCCCCCCACCCGATTTTTTCCCGAGCCCTCTTCCATTCAGGGGTGTTGTGTGTTGGAACAATTTGTATAGTGGGTGCTGAGAGCCACTGGACCATTGATGGAAACCACTTCAGGCCAGGGGATGCAGCAGCACCCCTGGTTCCAGCACCTATGCTTCTACTGCCAAATGTGACAAGGGAAACAGGATTTTTTCCTTTTCCATTGCATACTGCAGAAAGAGGCATAGGCACAAAGTTGGGTCTCTTTGTGCAGTAGGTATCAAGGAAAAAAAATTGGGTGCTGATGAGGATGTGTGGTTCCCTTCTGAAAGCCTATAGAAAAACCTCTGAGACACCTCTAGAAAGGTACAGAAGTGCTGTCAAAGAGGAAGCTGAAAAGTACTAAAGCAAAACTGCCTCTACTGCCCCTTTATTCATCTAATCTTTTTTGTGTGTGTGTGTGCACATTTTGTATTGAAAGGTAGGTAGAGCCAGTTATAATCATGTAGGGAAAGGATTGCACCATGGTAACAAATAAGAAACATTTTTATAAGACTTGAGAATTCTTTTCCCCTTCCATCCCAATTCCAGTGATCTCTGCTATCTCACTTTGCCTCTTCATCATGAATGATTACAACAAAGGATTAGAAAAGGAGTTCAGTCTTAAGCCTTGTCTGCAGTATAAAAGATTTACCAGTGTAGCTATGTATCTGAGTTCTTTTGCTGGCATAGCTTATTTTGTTCAGAGAACTGGTAGAGCAGAGTGTCTCAAGCTTTGCTGCCATAGCTATGTCAGGAATGTGAAAAAAATCGCACACAGTGAAATAACTATTGCAGCATGACGTCATTTGGCGAGGTGATTTAATGCCTTTAACAGTACAAGGAGTTCTTTTGCTTGCATAAACTGCATCTCTGCTGCAAGGATTTGCCAGTATAGCTATACTTTATAGTGTAGACTAGCCACCCTAGGTGTTTCTTCCAGTTTTCTATTTAAGATTTTAATAATCACTACTGTGTATATAATCGTATCACAGTTAGTGTGCACCTGGAAAAGAATGTGAACCAGTCACTCCTTGATCTCCACAAGCTGGCAACTGACAAGAATGACCCTCATTTGTGTGACTTCATTGAAACAGTAGGAAAAAATGTCGTTTTGTTTTCTCCCACTCTCTCCACCATTGTCCTCGAAATGTTCCCCTTTTCCCTGATCTATAAATGAAGCACAAGTTACTTTCCATTCAGTAGCTGTTAAACAGGAGGTAAGATTGGGAGAAGAATACATATATAACTTAAAAGTAAAAATATACACCCTTACAAGGATGTTGTAGTTATCTTTTTTTTAAAGTTCAGAGTTAATCTTAAGCTTCAGATTATTGGAAAGTATGGTACAGCTACAGCTGAGGCATCCAAACAACTTGTACTCTGTGCTGATGCCTGGGGTGAATGGAGAGCCGAGGGCCAGGTCTACACTACAAAATTTTGCAGGCAGAGGTATGTTGGTCAGAGAGAGGGGTGATGAGTTCCGGTTTCTGGCTGACATATCTGAGCTAGCAGAAGCCTCTAGTGTAGACGCAGTTATACCAGCAAAACTGCGTTTGTGTTAGATATTTACGTTGCTGGCGGGGGCTGGTATAAGCTCATCATTCTGCCAGTATAAGCTATGTTACATTAGGGGTGTATTGCCAGTACAGTGTACTTCTATAGCTATATCAACAAAGCGCTCCTGGTGTAGGCTTAGCCTAGGAGAGCACCTTATCCATCCACATAACATTTTCACCTCAATTGTAGCTATGAACACTAGAATGCATTACTATTAATTGTCCATTTCCTGTCCCTGGTCTTTGCCTCTGCTGTGCCGCCTCAGATAGACAATGTGATTGCAATCTTTCCTGTCAGTGATTGTCACTAGAGAGGAATAGTATAGAAAATCATCTAACTAAACTATATCTCACTAGTATGTGAAAGTAGTTTCATATTAGGAGTGTGTACTTCTAATTTATGTAGAAATAAGATTGTTCTATTAATATTGAAAAGACAGAAAAATGTACAATATGTATGTACTGGTATTTTAGACTGCTCCCAGAAATAAAGCTTCAATTTTGGCTGAGAAAGGTAGTGAACCCCACGTGGAGAATAAGCCCAGCTCGTGTTTGCATTGCTGGTCTTGGTGAGCTTGTGTTGGCCACATGGTGCTGATTAAACATACTGTACTTTTTTTTCCTTTTGGCCCTAACATGCTATGCTGTCTAATGCAACTATGTGTCTTAATGCTACATTCAGGGATGAGTAAACCTCATATGAATGTCCAAATTGTGAAGCACATTTTTTGTTTTGAAGGAGTAATGCCCTACCCAACTGCTGACTGGCTGAATAATTAATGGGTTAAAGGGAAAAGTTAGGGGGGATTTAATTTTCTTAGTACCATGTTGGGAGCTTAGATCACTCCTTTGTCCATTTGTCGTTAGTACAAAAGGCTACAGAAAGGCAGATTCACATTTTGGAATCTTTTTTTTGTGTGTTCTGTCTCTACAGGGTTCGATATGGAATTCACAGGTTTACATTCAGTCTTTCCACAAGGCAAGCAGACCAGGTAAAGATGTCACATTCAAAATGTCATATGATCTAGTGAGTTAAAATAATGGTAGAAGTTGCGATGAAAAAGTAAAACAGTACATCATGGGAGTATTTCTCCCCCCCCCCCCACCTCCGATTGTTTAATAGTCTCTTCGATTCACCTGCTGAGTGGTATCTGAAGGCCAGACGGAGTGTTCAGAAGTTCACGGTCAATCAGCTCGGTGAGATCTTTTTTCATTGTTGTCAGAAAAGATAAAATCCCACTTCTTGCAAAGTATTTACTAGCATTTCACAAACTAGTTGAATTTGGCTAACACATAGCATCTAGTCTACTAGAGGATTGTGGGACTTTCTGAGAGGGATAAAGGTTTGCAATTCTGTTTTTGCTTGTCTGCTGTGTTTGCACTGGTTGTCCACCATGCTAGATCCCTTTTTATTAAGGAATAATGTTATTAGCATCATAGGTGCCGACTTCCCCTCTTTCCCGTGGGCTCAACCCCCTGCAAGTCTGCCCTTGGCTCTGCCCCCACTCCACCTCTTCCATTAGGCCCCACCTCTTTCCCACTCCCATTCCAACTCCTTCCCCAAAGTCCCCGCCCCATTCCTGCCTCTTCCTTGCCTCCTCCCCTGAGTGCGCCACGTTCCCACTCCTCCCCCGCTACCCCCCCATCCGAAAGCATGCTAACGCTGCCAAACAGCTTATTGGTGGTAGCCGGGTGGGAAACACTCAAAGGTAGGCGGAGGAGCGGGGACGTGGCGCACTCAGGGGGGAGGGAAGAGGGGAGCTTGGCTGCCGGTGGGTGCAGAGCACCCATTAATTTTTTCCTGTAGGTGCTCCAGCCCCAGAGCACCCCGCGGAGTCGGCACCTATGATCAACATGCATACATCTTAAGTAGTTTAAAGTCAGGTTGGCTATGCAAGAATTTTCAGTCTACTTTATATTTCTGCAAATTTATTTTAAAAAACACTTAAGGTATCTGTCATCTTTAAAGAAAAATGTAATGGAAGTCAGTCATTCTAGGTTCTGTTCCAGACTCTGTCATTGACTTGCAATGTGACTGTAAGCAAGAAATATAACCTTTCTGTGCCTTAATAGTCTCCCGTGTAAAATGGGAGTAATCCTAGCTCACTGGGGTTTTGTGAGGTTAATGTTAATAAATAACTCAGATTCTCAAATGGAAGGTGCTAGAGAAAATAATATTTTCTAAGGTTAAACAATGAAATATGCTGCTTTATAAAACTTCATTTTGTCCTCTGGCATTTTAGGTTACTATTGTAGGGGCTTCTCTTGAGGACTGAGGTACTGGCTTTAAGCACAGTTTGATTTGGGGGAGACAGAAACGAGGACGTATCAACTTTTTGACAATGTCTCTAAATAAAGGCCAGTTAGATTATGATCTCTGCATCTGTTTCCTGGGCTGCAGAGTGTTTTGAACCAATGTAGGGATGCCAAGGAGATATTTGAACCTTCCCTGCTGAAGCTCCTTCTGGCTGAAAAGGTAGAGTGGTGTTCTGGAAGGAGCTTCATTTTTGTCCTCATCCATTTAAACATCCGTATACTTTGACCCAGGAATGTCTGTACCTGAAGCAATTTAAAGGTGACCTGCAATGGGGAAAATGTACTTGTGCCTTATTTCTTTTATGACACACAGAAATCTTAAGGTTTGTTTTCTTGCTCTCTTTTGAATGTTTTTCTGCTTACTTTTTACATTAGAAATTCAGGACTTGTCTAGATTGCCTGTGCCTAAAGACACTCTGACTCAAAAACTAGTGAAATTCTGACACTACAAGAGACTGAACGCTGAGAAAATTAGAAGTACTAAGATATTTAGTTAGATGGTGTAATTTTTTTTGGTTAACACCTATTTAACTTCAATGACTAATATTTTGAATTAAAAATGTCTTTACTATAGATTCAGCCACCTTTTCTAGTCACACTGTGAGCTGTTAGTATGCCTCCTCTAAGGCATCTTCGTCAATACCAAGGGAAAACAAGAATTTATATTTCTAATGTTTAAAAACAATAGAGTTAGGATGCTTCATTTTTAGGGTGTTGGAAGGGGAGTATGTTTCATAATGAAATTAATTAAAGTTCCAAACTCCATCTTTAAAAATGGTTTGCAGGTCACCTTTAAAGTCTTAGATTATCAGAGTATTTATTGTGGTCTGAGGAGATCAGTTAGTGTTGGGGGACTTCGTTACAACACTACATGTAGAGTAGAAAGGCCTGTAAAGCTACAGCATGGTTGTAGCTCAATAATTTTCCTTTTCTCTTCCTTTGCTTAGTCCCTTTTCAGTAAGGGCTGCTTCTTACTGAAGATTAACTTGTCTTTCCATTGAGCCCTAAAATCTTATTTCTGTTTAACTATCTGGGGACCCATGTTCATGCCACCCCTTTGTAACCTGGCAGTGATCTGGAGGTTAGTAAAATTCTAGTGCAGCAGCTTTAGTGTATGACTAAAATGGCATAGCAAGGAGAACTCCTGCATCCGCTATTTAATTTTCACAATATCAGTATTCAGGAGACCGAGGAGTAACACCCAGCTCTCAGTACTAAGACTTCAGTTTGTGTTTGTTTCTTTCAGGGTTGTCTATATTTTCAAATGAAAAATCAAACAAGTAAGTAAAAAAAAAGTATTCTTTCTAAATAAGTTCATAGCTGTCTCTTACAATAGAGATAATGCAGTTGAGATTCCATGCTGGAGGTTCTCAGGCTCCTCTGCAATGGTTCCTTGTGATCCTGTTTTAGGCATCTTTATTTTTCGTTGTAGGTATGTTGCACGCTGCTATAACTTCTTCCTCTTCCCCTCAACATTTGGAGTCATGGACTCTGAATTCTCTTTCCAGGCGTCTAGCATTCAGTTCCTGACACATTACGGTTTTGACTATAATAAGGTATGTTCTCTGTTGTAAGTGACTAGAGCAGAGGAGGCTTATGTAGTTGTGGGGAAGTATTAAGGAAAAATATCCCCAAAACTCTGCATTTCTTGTGTAAGCAGCAGCTCGCTACTTTTTCAGTACAATGGCTGCTTTGAACACTTGGGTTGGGTTTGTTCTGTTGTGTGTCAGTAGCAATACAGGGCTTTGGACACTGAGCTGTTCCATGACCAGGGGGCAATAACCACATCTTTGCCAATGGTTACTAAATTGAACCCCTAACTAACCCTGTGGACCCTGTACTGCTGCTTCACATTGTTGCAGTTGGTCACTGGGCACCTCCTTACTGCCCTGTGACACCAACCTTAGCTGCCACTGGCCACAGGGCATCTCCATGTACTTCCCATCTCCTCATCAGCAGAGAGGTAAATGCCTGTCTTTACTGGTATCCCGGCACAGCCAGCCTTTGAATAAATAAAGCACATGGCAGGTCACATGCGTCCCTTCCTCCCTAGTCTCCATAGGCACCGACTCCATGGATGCTCCAGGGCTGGAGCACCCATGGGGAAAAATTAGTGGGTGCTCTGCACTCACCGGCAGCCAAGCTCAACTCCCCACTCCCCGCCCCACCTCACCTCCGCCTTCTCCCCTGAGTGCACCATGTCCCTGTTTCTCCGGCTACCTCCCAGTGCTTGCCGCTGCAAAATAGCTGTTTCGCTGCATAATAAGCTCCAGGAGGGAGGGGGAGGAATGGGAACGTGGCACGCTCAGGGGAAGAGGTGGGGCAGGGCGGGGATTTGGGGAATGGATTGGAATAGGGGCAGGGAGGGGGCGAAGTTGAAGCGTGGACTATGGGGAAGGGGTTGGAATGCGGGCAGGGCAGGAGGGGGCGGAGCAGGGCAGGAAGGGGCAGAGGGGGGTCGAGCACCCACCGGTGCCAGCAGAAGTCGACGCCTATACTACTCTCCCATTTCTCACCGAGTCTGCAAACCACGCTATCCAGGTGGGGTCTGCATGATGGGTGAATATCTCCAGGCCTCATACACTGAAGTAGAGTTTTTGTGTCTTAAGTGTCATTTCATTGGCTATTAGATGTGGTCCAGCATACTCAGTTGCACAGAAGACGTAAGACCCTGTGTAGGAGTGGGAAGCTTGGGTACGCAGATAAGAAAATGGGTACTGAATTTATTATCATCTGATAATCTCAAAGAAACTTGAACTCTTAGCTAAATATAACTTTACCTGTCTATGATGTTCCACCATCTCCAAGGCATAAGTATACAGCAGCGCTATCCAACAGTTCGTGGCAGGGAGTGAAGAAAATAGTACCCAGTTGAAATGGCTGGAGAATTTAATTAAATTGAATGTAATTAAAGAGCTGGAATTTGTCCTGAAAACCTAGATTAGAATCCTGACACTGAGTACTTTTTCTGTCGGCTCTTAAATAATCACAAATGGTCAGGACTTCAATTTTATCTTTCATGCACAGTCTTTCATAATTCAGTTTTTCCCTCTCTGTACCTGTGAACCCTTTGGAATCCTAAAATAAAACCTTTCCCTTCCTTTGCATATGCATACAAGTTGGATTACTGGTGAACTTTGGACTTTTTAAAAAATTTTTGGAAGCATTTTGAGAAAGGAATGGGGGAAGGCTATCGTATTAGAAATGACAGATTTCACAAATAAATACTTCATACTATTTTTCTAATTTAACACCAGAAAATCCTATGATAAATAAACCCTTTTCCCCCCCCGTTCAGTTTCTGAAAGATGGAATCCCATATATGAATCAGGTTCAGGAGAAGAAACTTCAGCAAGGGCTCTTAGCTGGAAACTGGAAAGTTCGCAGGTAAAGCTCTTCCAAAGCCATTGCTCCTCCAGTGACTTCTGTTAGTATTTCACCTTCACTTTTCACTCAGTTTACATTTTGTAGGACTACTGAAACTGAGAGAATGTCTCATTGCCATTTCTGTTCCCTTGGGGAATATATAGAGTCCGGTGAAAGGTCACAGGATGGTGCTGTCAGTTGCTCCACAGAATGACTACAGCAGGAGGGAAGGGGGCCACCTCTTTAAAGTGGAGTCTTGCTTGGCACTGCTTTTGCAGCTTTCTCACTTTTTTTCTTTTCATTTCAGCACTTTGGACAAGGATAACGTGAAAAAGGTGATTGATGATGTGACATGCTGGGTGCCATCAGCAGAAGAGGGAGACTCTATGGTTCTACATAATATTAGTGGTATGAAATAGGATTCCTTCCTCATTTGTGATTTCTCAGTGGCTGCAGTACCTTTTCTGAATATATGGAGATTGCTGCTTGTTCAGCCCACTTACATAGCTGCCTGTCTTGTAACACTCTTTCTTTTTCACTTTTAAAAAAAACATACCCAGCCCACCATTGCTGCTGCCAGGCCTTCTGGTTCCTGTCGTGTTTTCATCTCTCTGCTCTGTTGCTCCTCTTTTGTCATTATGATGAGCTCTACTGTGGAAGGGCTTTTTTTCTGGAGGTAGGTTGGTATCAGTGGCTGTTTCTGGAACTGAGGTGGATTTTCCAGGGTTGGGAGTAGTAAGTCTGACAGCTTTCCTCGTTGTAAGGTTTTCTGGCTCGATTTTGTGCCCTTTGCATGGAAATGTTCTAAGATATATATTCAAAGGTATTTTTAAAATAATTTGAAATAGGGATGACTCAGATCATCAGCCCTCTTTTCTGGATTGTTGTATGCCCTAAATATTTAATTTTTATCTTGGTTTCCACATTGATATTTTATTCTTCCATTGAAAAACATTCTTGTTCTACCAAGCAAACTCCTCCCCAGCTTTAAATCTTTCTCTCGGTTTCTGGTCTCAGGTTTTCAGCTATTTGAGGTACAGCTGATTCTGAGACAGGCAATTCCAGATGTTTGGACAGAGCCTTTTGGAGATCAGAAGGTAAGTTGGAAATGAAGCCCTTTGGAGGGTAGGACTTCTGTTTTAGATATGTGTGCGCCTGTCCTTCCTGCTGGGATTCTGAAATCTTGGTTGTGCTTTAATGGAAAGGTTCCTGGAGGAGGAGGGAGCTTGCAAAGGAACCGTGCTAAGGGGCTGAACCAGGTTCCCTTTTCCCATGGGTTGGGAAGCTTTGGCCTCTGTTTCTCCCACAATCCCAAAGCCTCCTCTTCCAGAAGGGTCACTCTTCGGCAAAGTCTGAAATGACTCTCAGAATTTCCAGGCTTCTCAAACCCAGTGCCTCATGTATCCACAAAAGCGAACATTTGGTCTTCAGTAGTTGCTTTTTCATTGTTAAACTGTCCCTTGTATTAGCTTTGGAGACTTTCACCCATTCTGTTGCTGGTTTGTTATAACAGTAATGTTACACAGCCTCTCGCATCTAGGTCATCAGCTTGAATCTGGCACGCTCTTTACTGAATAAGAATGAGGGCTATTGGATGGCATATTCAGGAAACAAGTGGTCTCAGTCAAATGCCAGGGAGAAGCTTAAAAATACCACAAAAATCAATATTGCAGCTAGCACCCTTATTCTCAAACAGAGGCTATAGATGGGACAAATTTCCTGAGCTTCCATTTCACACCTAAGTGTGGGCCCTCAGAGTCAGCGTTGATGCACTTTGGTGTGGCGAAACCTGAATTGCTGCTGTCCCTGCAATACGTGTTTTATGGATAGAGGGCGTCTTGTTTCAGCGTTGTCAATCGAATACATATTACTAGCGCTAAGAGCACTTAAATTCCATAGCCACCCACTCGCATCCTGAAAAACGCAACCTATTTTATGGCCACCATCCTTCTAGCCGAGGAGGCCTGGAAGTAACTCCCTTCAGAGTTATTTTAATTTATCAACTGGGTGCTGATCGCCATTCAGTGACGGAAGAGAGACCATCTTCACCTTCTGTATTGAAGTGCTATCTCCACAGCCTTGGGAGTCTGAAAATTGAACCTGTTTTCAGCGTTAACACCAGGCTACCAGACAAGCTGCTTATATTGATTGTGTGTGTGCATTTGTGCAAGGTTATTTCTCCAGAGTTGTAGTAACTCTTTTCTTGCAGGTAATGGTGAAAAAGGTGAGTCCACGGCATCGCTGGTGTCTGGAGAACTCTTCTTACGACTGCTGCCGAAAGGAGCTCATTCTTCTCTCTGCCCGGGGTTTCACCAACCTTTTCCAGACCCTTGTTGAAGCCAAGAAGGTGACACTCACCATCCCTATTCCCACCTTTGGAATTCTTGGATTGTTACCATGGTAGCAGGGTGGTGATGGAGTATGCAAGATGTTTTGTATGGAGCTAAGTAAACAGATTCAAAGCAGTGAGTGGCTGCACAGGCTGGCTTCGTTAACCCCTTCATAGCTGTCAGTAAAACAACTTAGTGTTTAAAGGGTAATTTTGTCTAGAAAAATGGCTATTAAACATAGCAGATCTGTTAAGTAAGCAGGTGTGCTTTAAGTGTGTTCTGTTAAAACATTCTTACTTTATTGATCTAAAAATCATACTTTACTGCGTTGCATTCCTGATACCCTGCAGAGCAAGCACGCCTGCGGGAGAGCAATCTAGGCTCTGTTCTGACTCATACATTTCAAACAATTTGTAAAAAATCCAAAAGTTCAGAAGTAATAAAACCTGTCACATTTCAAGGCATAAGCCACCATCTGAGAGTTAGTCAGATACATTCCTGCAGGTAGGTTATTCCACTTTGACATAATTGTGCATTTGCAGATTTTTCTCAAACATCTGGTGCTGGCCACTGTCAGAGCCAGCACACTGTACCACGTGGACCAATGGCCTGATCAAGTATTGGAATTCCTGTGTTCCGAGCAGCATTGTTGAATAAGATCCAATTTCAGAAACTTTATCCCTGGTGATGTATAGGGCAGAAAGACCCCACCTGGATGCTCAGATCCCAGAATAAGTTTGTAGATCTGACAACTAAAATAATCTTTCTGGGCCAGCTGGCCCAGAAAGATTTTTAAAGGCTATTGTCTCCCCTTCCTAGTTCCTCAGACCTCTTTTAAACAAAATGTTACCAATAAATGTCCCCCTCACCCTAAGGTTTACACTAGAGGGCAAACCCAGCTGGGAATGGCATTGGCCTCACTGTGATGCTGTTCTAGGCCTTGTAGCTTGTGAAGAGGCTTGTATGGGTGTTACCCCTGTAGTAAAGAAGTTGGGCTATTGAACAGGTCTGAAGTTGGTTACTTGACCTACCTTCTGTAGGAACATGTTGATATTGTTTTATGTCTTTCCCCGTAGCCAGTGGTGGGACACAACATGCTCATGGACCTTCTGCATCTTCATGACAAGTTTTACAAGCCCCTCCCAGGTAGCGTAATCTTTAGCATCATTCAAATGCTGGTGCATCTCTCCCCAAAGCAGCTTTTTCAATCGCTGGGCACAAATGCAGCATGAATGTTCAGTGATCATCATTTACTCCGCATAGTGTGACTGGGTTGATGCTAGATAACTGCACTGGCTCCCCCACCTCTAGGGCAGGACCTGGTCCCTCCGGAATGCTCCCAGTGTGGTTCTCCCATGGGGCAAAAGACCAGAAAGATACTTAAACTTTGTTTACTGCATAGAGTGCTGAGTTTCTTTTTTCTCAGTTCTGTAATATTTTTTTCTGAATGTTTGCTTCTTTATTATTTTTCTTTCAGAAAGCTATGAGGAGTTTAAAAGGAATATTCACAGCCTGTTTCCTGTCCTCATAGACACCAAGAATGTAACAAAATCCATCTGGAAGGTAAGATATGGAATTTTGTTTTGGGAAATAAAACTTGCCTCACACTTAGATGGAAAGAAGGTCCTGATCACTCTCTGGTTATAGAGCAGGGACCAGTTTTAAATGTTGCACTAAAGCGGTGGTACCCAAACCAGTAGTGTGTTGTACAAGTGCTTGGACTTGGGGTTTGAATGCTGATCCTGGTTGTCACTCTGCAGGAGTTGAGTATTGGACAAAAAGCTGGGGGCACTGGATAGAATATGCCCTGTCACTGAGTGACCCTTCTGAAGTTGACTGACTTCCAGACGACTTGTGTTCCATTGCCAGAATATGGTTCCTGAGTTTGAGGGTGGAGGAGTTGAGAGTGCAGTATCTACTAATATTGATTTTAGGAATTGCTGTTGTAACACTTCATAACTCAGCTGTCACTTGGAGCTTAGAACACCTTCTCGGCAGAAGAGGTAGTACAGCTCCAGGGGAAAGAGGATTTAAAGGTAGTACTGAACAGATAGGATAATTTCCAGTCCTTCCATCAGGGAAGCAAGATGGCATCCAGGGACTGATATTCCAGATTTTGACTATCACAGCATCGTAACTTAATCTTTAAATTAACATTGTGAAGAGTACTGCAGTGAGTTTGCTTCTTCTGAAGAAACTCTATGGCAGGGGTCTCAAACTCAATTTACCTTAGGGCCAGTGCCAGTCCTCAAATCCTTCCAGCGGGCCAATAATGTCACTGAAGATGGTGTTCAGAAAAGAAAATGTTTACATTGTATTTTTTTATTTAGAATTTCTTAGAAATAATAAAACTGTCATACAACTTTATATAATTCTTCACCTGCCAGAGAGTTTTTAGTGTTTGCCAGACACCAGGCAACGCTTCAGTTCTGTCAGTTTGATGATGTTTGGCCTCAGGGACTGAGCAGTTGAAACCTTCAGGATTGCAGCAAGGCATGCATCAAATAGTTGTGTTCGGTACTTTGACTTGTTTATATGCATTGTGGGGGGAAAAAAGTGATGCTGCCTTCATGGCTGACTCTGCCGGGCAACTAATGATGGTGTCTCTGTCCCTCTCCCCCAGCCAATGGGAGCTGCGGTGGGCGGCGTCTACAGCAGATACTGCCGGCAGCGTGTCTGCCTGCATCTCTCCTCCACGGGCTGCAGTGGGGAGGTTCTTGGGCCGCAGATGGCCCGCGGGCCAGGACGTTGAGACTCTGGCTCTATGGGATCCCAGGACTTGAATCCTGCTGTTGTTAGTTGCCCATTGAAGGGCACTACTGGAAAAACAGTGCGGATAGGAAGCTTGCACAGCACTTTTTATATGGTCTGACTGTTTCGCTTTGTTTTCTGATCCTGTGGTTCCTTTCTTCCAAAACATCACAGCACATCAGAAATATCTTGCCTTGTTTTCTTACAGGAATTTCAGTTTCCACGAGCATCTAACCTCCTAGAAATTTATGAAATCCTGTGCAGGTGAGCATTGAAATCTGGGAATTTGAGCCCTACCAGCTGGTCCATGAATCATCTTGGGAAGGTTTCAGAGTAGCAGCCGTGTTAGTCTGTATTCGCAAAAAGAAAAGGAGTACTTGTGGCACCTTAGAGACTCACAAATTTATTTGAGCATAAGCTTTCGTGAGCTACAGCTCACTTCATCGGATGCATTCAGTGGAAAATACAGGTGGGAGATTTATATACATAGAGAACATGAAACAATGGGTGTTATCATACACACTGTAACGAGAGTGATCACTTAAGGTGAGCTATTACCAGCAGGAGAACGGTGGGGGGGGAGACGGGAACCTTTTCTAGTGATAATCAAGGTGGGCCATTTCCAGCAGTTGACAAGAACGTCTGAGGAACAGTGAGGGGTGAGGGGCGGAATAAACAAGGGGAAATAGTTTTACTTTGTGTAATGACCCATCTACTCCCAGTCTCTAGTCAAGCCTCAGTTAATTCTATCCAGTTTGCAAATTAATTCCAATTCAGCAGTCTCTCGTTGGAGTCTGTTTTTGAAGTTTTTTTGTTGAAGAATTGACACTTTTAGGTCTGTAATTGAGTGACCAAAGAGATTGAAGTATTCTCAGACTGGTTTTTGAATGTTAGAATTCTTGACGTCTGATTTGTGTCCATTTATTCTTTTACGGAGAGACTGTCCAGTTTGACCAATGTACATAGCAGAGGGGCATTGCTGGCACATGATAGCATATATCACATTGGTAGATGTGCAGGTGAACGAGCCTCTGATAGTGTGGCTGATGTGATTAGGCCCTATGATGGTGTCCCCTGAATAGATATGTGGACACAGTTGGCAACGGGCTTTGTTGCAAGGATAGGTTCCTGGGTTAGTGGTTCTGTTGTGTGGCGTGTGGTTGCTGGTGAGTATTTGCTTCAGGTTGGGGGGCTGTCTGTAAGCAAGGACTGGCCTGTCTCCCAAGATCTGTGAGAGTTTTGGGTCGTCCTTCAGGATAGGTTGGAGATCCTTGATGATGCATTGGAGAGGTTGGGGGCTGAAGGTGATGGCTAGTGGCGTTGTGTTATTTTCTTTGTTGGGCCTGTCCTGTAGCAGGTGACTTCTGGGTACTCTTCTGGCTCTGTCAATCTGTTTCTTCACTTCAGCAGGTGGGTATTGTAGTTGTAAGAATGCTTGATAGAGATCTTGTAAGGTGTTTGTCTCTGTCAGAGGGGTTGGAGCAAATGCGCTTGTATCATAGAGCTTGGTTGTAGACAATGGATTGTGTGGTGTGGTGTGGTCTAGATGAAAGCTGGAGGCATGTAGGTAGGAATAGAGGTCAGCAGGTTTCCGGTATAGGATTCTGGGTGGACTGCTCCTGAAGGTCGAAACAACAGACTGGACTTCTACGTAGAGTGCTTCCACGGACATGCACAGGCTGAAATTGTGGAAAAGTAGCATCACTTGCCCCATAACCTCAGCCGTGCAGAACACAGTGCCATCCACAGCCTCAGAAACAACTCTGACATCATAATCAAAAAGGCTGACAAAGGAGGTGCTGTCGTCATCATGAATAGGTCGGAATCTGAACAAGAGGCTGCTAGGCAGCTCTCCAACACCACTTTCTACAAGCCATTACCCTCTGATCCCACTGAGAGTTACCAAAAGAAACTACAACATTTGCTCAAGAAACTCCCTGAAAAAGCACAAGAACAAATACGCACAGACACACCCCTGGAACACCGACCTGGGGTATTCTGTCTGCTATCCAAGATCCATAAATCTGGAAATCTTGGACGCCCCATCATCTCAGGCATTGGCACTCTGACAGCAGGATTGTCTGGCTACGTAGACTCCCTCCTCAGGCCCTATGCTACCAGCACTCCCAGCTGTCTTCGAGACACCACTGACTTCCTGAGGAAACTACAATCCATCGGTGATCTTCCTGAAAACACCATCCTGATCACTATGGATGTAGACGCCCTCTACACCAACATTCCGCACAAAGATGGACTACAAGCCGTCAGGAACAGTATCCCCGATAATGTCATGGCAAACCTGGTGGCTGAACTTTGTGACTTTGTCCTCACCCATAACTATTTTACATTTGGGGACAATGTATACCTTCAAATCAGCGGCACTGCTATGGGTACCCACAATGCCCCACAGTATGCCAACATTTTTATGGCTGACTTAGAACAACGCTTCCTCTCGTCCCCTAATGCCCCTACTCTACTTACGCTACATTGATTACATCTTCATCATCTGGACCCATGGAAAAGAAGCCCTTGAGGAATTCCACCATGATTTCAACAATTTCCATCCCACCATCAACCTCAGCCTGGACCAGTCCATACAAGAGATCCACTTTTTGGACTAATTACAGTGCTAATAAGCAATGGTCACATAAACGGCACCCTATTCTGGAAACCTACTAACTGCTATCCCTACCTACATGCCTCCAGCTTTCATCCAGACCACACCACACAATCCATTGTCTACAGCCAAGCTCTACGATACAACCACATTTGCTCCAACCCCTCTGACAGAGACAAACACCTTACAAGATCTCTATCAAGCATTCTTACAACTACAGTACCCACCTGCTGAAGTGAAGAAACAGATTGACAGAGCCAGATGAGTACCCAGAAGTCACCTACTACAGGGCAGGCCCAACAAAGAAAATAACACAACGCCACTAGCCATCACCTTCAGCCCCCAACCTCTCCAATGCATCATCAAGGATCTCCAACCTATCCTGAAGGACGACCCAAAACTCTCACAGATCTTGGGAGACAGGCCAGTCCTTGCTTACAGACAGCCCCCCAACCTGAAGCAAATACTCACCAGCAACCACACGCCACACAACAGAACCACTAACCCAGGAACCTATCCTTGCAACAAAGCCCGTTGCCAACTGTGTCCACATATCTATTCAGGGGACACCATCATAGGGCCTAATCACATCAGCCATACTATCAGAGGCTCGTTCACCTGCACATCTA
The DNA here is from genome assembly GCF_965140295.1 of Lepidochelys olivacea. Taxonomy (NCBI): domain Eukaryota; kingdom Metazoa; phylum Chordata; order Testudines; family Cheloniidae; genus Lepidochelys; species Lepidochelys olivacea. Next base: position 121,925,336 of record NC_140413.1, read on the forward strand.
CCAATGTGATATATGCTATCATGTGCCAGCAATGCCCCTCTGCTATGTACATTGGTCAAACTGGACAGTCTCTCCGTAAAAGAATAAATGGACACAAATCAGACGTCAAGAATTCTAACATTCAAAAACCAGTCTGAGAATACTTCAATCTCTTTGGTCACTCAATTACAGACCTAAAAGTGTCAATTCTTCAACAAAAAAACTTCAAAAACAGACTCCAACGAGAGACTGCTGAATTGGAATTAATTTGCAAACTGGATAGAATTAACTGAGGCTTGACTAGAGACTGGGAGTAGATGGGTCATTACACAAAGTAAAACTATTTCCCCTTGTTTATTCCGCCCCTCACCCCTCACTGTTCCTCAGACGTTCTTGTCAACTGCTGGAAATGGCCCACCTTGATTATCACTAGAAAAGGTTCCCCTCCCCGCCCCCCTTCTCCTGCTGGTAATAGCTCACCTTAAGTGATCACTCTCGTTACAGTGTGTATGATAACACCCATTGTTTCATGTTCTCTGTATATAAATCTCCCACCTGTATTTTCCACTGAATGCATCCGATGAAGTGGGCTGTAGCTCACGAAAGCTTATGCTCAAATAAATTTGTTAGTCTCTAAAGTGCCACAAGCACTCCTTTTCATCTTGGAAAGGGTATTTCAAAAGTCAATCGTGCAATATTTTTATACTTTTTTTTTTTTCTGCTGCTTTGTGGGTTGAGATTGTTCAACCAATTTCCCTCCTTTCTAACCTGGCTTTAATATCAGAGGAAGTACTACCTATAAACCTATCAAGTTAATAGTCAGTAAATTGTTTAAAATGCCTCCGTTTGAATTATTCAGCCAGTATTAAATTAGGATGGAAACTGGCTCAGATTCTGATGTAGAAACATATATGGCAAACTAGATCATATGCTGACTTCTAGAGGATAGGATTGTTTAGAGGATTGATAATGGGCTCTGAAGCTTTCTACCATTATTTCCCTGATCTTGAATTTGGGTTAGGGCTGGGATTGGCAGTAATTTAATACTATCTCACTGCTGCACAGGGTCTTAAGTGGAATAAATTTGTAATCTCAGGACAGGTCTACACTACGGGGGAAAGCTGACCTAAGCTATGCAATTTGAGTTACGTTTTGTAGTGTAACTGAAGTTGATGTAGCTTAGATTACTTACCGTGGGGTCCACACCATGCTATCTTGACTGGAGATGCTCTCCCATCGACTCCCCTTACTCTTCTCGTTCCAATGGAGTACCGGAATCGACAGGAGAGCGATCTGCAGTCGATTTAGCGGGTCTTCACTAGACATGTTAAATCGACCCCTGGTGGATTGATCGCTGCAGCATTGATCCACCAGTAAGTGGAGACAAGCCCTCAGTTTGGCTCTTAGCAGACATGTGTCCACATTACAAATGGCACTCTTGTTAGAAGAATGGGTAGAGTGTAAGGACTGGACACTATAAGTCTCCTTTTCTATAGATGTGTTCCTTCCACAGGCAAAACACCATGCCAGGAGATATGGTGAGAGCCTTGTGTTGCTACTGTTTGTACTGGATCTGCTATGTGGATAAATGGAGGATATGAGTGCTCTCAGGCAGGCACCTTTTATTACACTAACCTCACTAACTTTTCTTCCTAAGACATTCTGCTTTTTCATAGTCTTTTCAAACTGTGGATACCCAGAATTGTTGGGAAGTTGGGAACTCTTGTTCTCGGTGACTTCAAGAATCCTAATTTTTACCCTCTTTATTGCCTTCTCCAAAAGCCCTGCATCAAAACAGCCTTCCCTCCAGAGCCAGTCAGTCAGCACATCTCCTTGGACTAGTCTGTCTTTACTCATCCTTATTCACACTTTTTTATGCAAGTAAAACACTCTGCTGCACTTGAACACATTCTGTGTAGTGTATACAATATCAGCAGATACACACAGAGTGCAGCATGTGGGGATTAGTTTCCAGTAAGGAGAGCATTCACGGGTATGCAGCTGCATGGGTCCCTATTTGTCTCTGCAGTCACTGATGTAAGGGAAGCCATTAAAGGCAGTGTGATTGGCTTTGGGTAGGGACTACTATTTTTTTTTATAGTTCAAAACAGATTAGGAGAATCCTGCTGCCCAAACTCATGTTCTCCTTGCACAGTCAGATGTTAAAGGATCTTTTTCACAACTGGAATAAGATTCCCTATGCTGCCTTCTGATGTCTCCCCTGCATATAACCGTCTTTACCAAATACGAGTTACAGTATTGGGAGCATGGAGTGAGGGAGGGAACTTTGAACTAGCCTGCTTTTAGATCTCAGTGGAAGTCTTGTCTGTTGGACCAGTGTGTGGAGTGAGGGCATACACACAGCCAAATGGGCAGGGAAAAGAACCAACCTTCAAGGTCTGAAGCAGCAGTAGTTTTAGTTAAGAGATTATAATCCCTTCTGATTTTTATTGTAATCTTTGGTCAGGGACAAGAATCTGTAAATTGGTAAAGTGGGGAGATGTGCAGAAAGCCTTTAGGATACTTGAGTCTAGAAGAGGCAGCCACAAGCACAAATCTACTTCGGGTGTATTGTGCAGGGTAGAAGGCTCCTACATTTGTGAACTCCATATACTTTGTTTTCATGCCACAAACTTGCCTGGCTCCTAATCTCTGTGTGTGGATTTATGCAGATCCCTCTGACACAAATTGGTACTTCTGGACTATTTCACATGCTCCCCCCCCCCCCCCCCGCGTTTCTTTTCTCCCAAATATCAGTCAAGAGCTAAGATTTGAAACTTCTGGGATAAATTTTCAAAGTAGCCTGCAGAGATTTGAGCCATATGACTTCCTTTGTTGTTGGTGAAAATTAAACAGTTAAATTGTTGCTTGCACTGCTTTTGTAATGGTATGATTTTATTCCTTAATGGTAGAGAAACTTCTTTTAAGAAATCTCTTTAGCAGTTGTGTTAAAAATGGAAAGCCATAGGGATTACTCCGACGGGGCAAGAGTGTTTGCTGAAAAATTTCTCCCACCCTTAGGCATAGGGGAAGAATGAAAATTTACACTTCAAATTTTCTTCAACAGTGACCTAAATCCCACCAACCCCACATGTCCGGTGATTGCCCATGCAAGTGACTGTTCAAAATATGGTATGTTCTGTGCAATGAAGCAAATTTTCATTTCTGTATAAAGACTCTTTGTTTTATTCCATGGGAATCCAAATGCAAGGCAGAAATGAAGCTGTGTGGCAAAATGAACATGTGCTGGGGAACCTGTCCATTCACACCTTTAACTCCAATCCCGACCTTTTATAAATGCAAGTTTGCTGTAATAAACCTTTAAATGTGATGCCATCTTTTCTTCAGCCACTGGTCTAACTGTTGCCTCCTTGGTAGTGTCATTTTGAAAGCTGAGGAGCAGCAGAGACTGCAGGGGTATAGGGATTCTGTGAGGGGGGAGGGTTAGAAATAGTAAGAAGTGTAAAGATGAGAGAGGAAAACTGTGGGTAATCTGATGCTTAGTGAGAGAAGGATTATTTTGACCCAAAGTAGTTTGCACAGTGTTCTAGAGATGCTTTAATTTATTTTCCATTTTTTGGACTCTTAGCTGACAAGAAATCTCCCCATGAGGCGGCCTATGATGCATTTCTTTGTGGATCAGGTAAAACCTGACATTTCTTAAAGGTTTAACTGTTAGAATTCAAGAATTGCTTTCCTTCCACTGTAACCATTTTCATTCAATAGTAGGTAATACAGGTACTCGTTACTTAACGATAAACTGCCAAATTATTCATATATATAGTTCTTTAAAATTGAACATTTGCTTAGCTTTTGCTTCTGCACTCTTGTAATGTCACCTCTTCATTGTTCCTCCTTTTAGTTCTTTTGAAATTAGCCCACTTGCTCCTAGGCAGGATGCCATGGTGAGTGGTGTTTATGAACTTCTTTGCCTTGGGAATTACCTTGCAATCATAGCTCTTTTAGAAAATAGCTGTCAGCTTGTGATTTTCTGTTCAACAACTTTGTCCGGTTTTTGAATAAAACATTATTCAAAATGCGACTACTCCAAGTAATTAGCTTGTTGTTTTATAAAGCTGCAAGTTAGAGTTTTTGTCTCAAGGCTGAAACCTTGTTTAAAAAAATAATCTTGAGGGGTTTGATGGCCTGGGAGGCTGGTAATGAAATTGTGCATCATTCCTTCTTTTGGTCATTGTTTCAAATCCAGCTCAGTCTGGTTGTGACCAAATGGTCTTACCATCTGACAGCTATGGGGAAATGAACTGATGGCTTCAGTCAAGTTCCTAGTGAATGTTTGTCCCCTTCCCACTGTTTGGTACACTTGTTGGCTTCTGTTGAGAATAACAAGGGTGTTAAATGGGTGTTGAAACAGCACTATCCTTGCACCAGTAGATGTGGTCTTTCCCTCTGTTATGATTGAGGTACACTGGCAGGGGGGTTCTGGGGAAGCTTGATCTGCCTTGTATGTGCTGTATCTGTTCTGTACACAGAGGAGTTCGTACTGCAAGACTGTTAATCTGTTTCCTTTTACCAGCACTATATTCATATTTTAAATAAATAAATCCTTCATACTTCCCCTGCACCTGTTCCCTTAAAGGTCTGCTGTAGCTAGGAGTTCCTTAAAGCTGTAGTACTGTGCCGTTTTCCTCTAGTGTAGATCACTGAATTATTTTTTTTATTTTGTTTTCCTACATAGTGACACGCTGGAGAATGGTCCCTCTTTCTCTCAATATCTCAATGCATTAACCAAGTACCTGAACCAAGTGAATCTGATCCGAGCTGGCGTTTCAAAAATCGTGAGTTTAAAGTGCATCATGTTTACCCTCATTGTATCTGAATCCCCAGGTGGATAAGCTAGTAGGCTATCTGCTCACTCACATGAGTGAAAGAAAATGCCAGCTGGTGTCTGGATCTTCATCTGCGGGTGACTGCTCAGTGTCAGTCCAAATAGCATTTTAAAAAAAACAGTTGTACTGAATTTTTACCCTGTTATTTATATTCATTTTGTCACCAGTTACAAATGACCTGGGGCCTTGTCTACACCACTGCGTGAGTCAAAGTAAGTTACATTGCTCTGGGTGTAAAAAAAAACAAACTGCCCCCCACCCCCCGAGTGATGTAATTTACATTGACTTAACGTGGTATCTACACCGTGCTATGTCAGCGGGAAATGTTGACATCGCTTCTGCCTCTCGTTGAGGTGGATTAATTATGTTGACGGGAGACCGCTCTCCTATCGACTTACTGCATCTTCACCAGACCTGCTAAATTGACGCCATGGCATCAACTGCATATCACCAATTTAGTGCCATAATGAAGACAAGCCCATAGTCTTTTTAACTGCAGCCAAGATGCCTTTTCCCCCATTTCAGCACCTATAATGAGATGGAAATACAGGAAGCACTCAAAGGTACTTATTTGTATTAAGGTATCCCTACTTCCAGGCTTCTGATTCCTACAGTTTGTTAGAGGATAGGTTGTTGCCTTGAATTTTTGGTTTCACATGCATTCTGGTGACTTAAGTTTTGCTCTCATGGTTCATGCCCACAAGAGCCCGAAGATGAAAAAATACTTCTTTGTATTGTACAGGTGGGTATTGCTTAGTCACTATGTCACTTTTTGCCTGTTGTGTTTAATTATCTTAAATAACACTTTTAGTATTTCCACAGTCAGATGTGGATTAAATTTGAGAGTCTCTGGCTTAATTTCACTTCATCATTTTCCAGAATTTCTCTGGCACAGATGTCCCTAGCCAACGTCCACCTCTTCTGATTGCCAGTGTTCGGGGGTGGCCTGGGGTGGATGAAGAACAGATCTATCAAATATTAAAAGCTCTGTGCAAGTTTGATGTCAGACGACTGACCGAGAACCAATTTCTGTTGCTCTCCAATAAGTTTAAGGAGTAAGTGATCAAAATTCTAATTCTTTACCCTCTCATCCTCTCCCCCTGCTGCCCCTATTTGCCCTCTTACTCCAATCCTGCTGACTTTTAGTTAAGGGGATTCATGTCCCAAGCCTCAGAATGCAATAAGAGCCGCATGCAAGATGTATCTAATGTAATTATGATTTATTTCTTAGTGTCAGGGTTGTTCTGCGAGATTATAAAGCTCACCCCAATCTGCGGATTTCACTCTATCACCACTGGAGACACTCACCACAAGTGAACTGCTTGCTACAGTAAGTGACGATGCTCTCATGTGCTTTCTGCTGTGAGTCAAGAATAATATTCCCCCCTGAACTAGCTTGCCCTGCATCTTTGTATGAGAAACAGTTAATTACTTTTAAGTAATGTTACACTGTAGATCCATCATGAAAACATGTCATTCAGAAGCAGGCTTTATGCGGTGGTTTAGAATGGTCACTGTGTAAATGATCTTCCGTCTCTGGATTCCAATCTTGACTTGGATCACCAAGGAAATGTTTCCTTGTGGCCATCACCAAACCATAATTGACAGATGCTGATTTCTGAAGCCCAGTACTGGAATACCAAGTGTGGGGAAGGGTAAAGCTGTGTTGAAAGTTCAATTCTGGAATATCAGGGACAATTACAGATTAAAATTTCTATGCTTTGTTAATCCAGTGATATAGTGGTGCAGATGGAGGGAGAATATTAGCTCTGACCCAGCTCAGGGAGTAGTCTCACTTTACATTTGGGATTAGTTGTGTGATTATGAAATAGTCTAATGACATTTTAACTTTCTTCTTGCAGAATTTGTGGGATTGTGGCATCATGGTCTCTTTTGGCCTTTGTATTTGGAGGATCTCAATGGTATGCCATGTAAAAGATTATCTTCTGGAAAAATCTCAAGGACATCTTTCCTATCTTTGTGCTCTACACCAGGATGCCTGTTTTTTTTTTTTCCTTACATTGCTAATATAGTGATGGTCAGTAAAAGGCATTTAACAAAGGTTTTTTGTTTGCCTTCAATCACAAAAAAAATCTGTGTTTAAGGAGACTGTTAGGTTTTAGGAATCAAATCTGAAGGGGAAAATCCTCCTTTTTTTTTTTTTTAAATATATTTATTAAAGAAGTACTACCTCTTCTTCAGGTGCAAGTGGAACAGAGAATCCACTGTTTTGATGGGACTTTTATCTTGTTCCCTGTTTGTTCTTCAACAACATTAATAAACCAGTTCTATTCCAAGTGTTGTGTTGCTGTTAAAAAGGCTGGTGTACACAGGTTCATGTTGTGTTTTTTGGAAATTGTTAAATAGAAGAGCTACTTTAACTTTAATTCCATTTCAACTGAGGGAAAGGGGGGTTATTGCTGTTTGCCAGATGGAAAAGGACGAAACTGATGGAGAAATAATTCTGCAGGCTCCTGAAAGGTTTTCAAAGACAACAAAATAAGTCAGGTGACTTCTCTGTGTGTATTTTTAAGCACACGTTGCAGGAGAGTGCCTGACAGTAACATGTGCTATGTTGATCAGTTTTTCTGATATGGATGAGTGAGTGGGCTTCAGGCCAAGGACTGCTGTCCTCTACTCTGAAATTTGGTAAGCCCAACAATTGTGTAAGTCTTTCGAAGGAAAACAGCTTTTACTTCTGGCCTTGGTGCCTGTGTGTCATAATGAGCATTTCTCAGGGACTAGGGACACTGTTAATCTCAGAGGGATCAGTTTCAGGATTTCCTCGTCCCTTGGCACAAAACCCAATCTAAAATTGATTGGGAATTCTAAGGTGTGGAAGGTCTTCAGATACTAGGAAGAGTTTGTTTCTTCTGTGGAAAGTTGAAGCTGAATAGGGGAGGGACTCAGCTCCCTCCACCGTAAGGAGGATGGGATACAGGAGCACTGGGGGTTGGGTATCCATTGCCTAGATCCTTCCATCCATGCCTCCCCTCTGCAGGGTCAGAAGAGCACTGTGTGGTCTGCTGCAGTAGGCTCTTGGGAGAAGTTCTGCAGCTGGCCTGGAGGGGAGAATTCTTCAACAAGCCAAGCACCAAGCCAGGCTCAGACCTTCCAATTCGAGTGTAAGAACAAACTCTAAAGGCAAAGATAAAAGTGGAAAATATGTTAGCTTATGGGGGTCTTTGGAAGACACGGGTTGAATGGTTTATTAACTTATGGATGAAAATATTCAAATCCTTCAACTACATAAAAACACACCAGGCTCCAGTGACTGAAGATATACGGGTGGGGTATTTGTGGAGGATTACACTGTCCGTCATGTCTGTGTGCTGAAGTAATAACAGAAAAGTACACTACCCCCTTCTATTTAGTGCAGACCTTCTCGTTCCTAGAACCTCCTTCATGTCCAGAACAAACCTATAAATCTGTATAGTCAAACCATGATTGCCTTCATCAGTTCCAGGGCTGCTCAGCAGTTATGCTGTAAATACAGGCCCTATAAAGTATGCTATGACTAACACTTAAGTGGTCCAAGGAAGCCATTGAGAAGAACTGGTTCCATAATAAGAGCAGTTTATATTAGAACAGAGTTTAAAAACAGATGCATAACAATGTTCACGTGTCAGGGGCATACATATCCAGTGCTGTTTGCTTGCAAGCCAAATTGCATGGGTTTTCAACCCTTTTACTATTGGTGTTGTGAAAAGACGTACTGTATTTTCAGAGGTGGTTTTTAAGCTCTGTACAATATACTGCTGGCAGTCTTTTCTTATTTCTTAGGTTAGTGCACTCATCAGAACATTAATTTGCTTTTTGTGACACCTTAGCTGCTGAGGTTGACTGTGGTGGTCCTTTATGTGCCACTGCTGGTAAATCACTATTTATTATTTTTGTCACAGTGGAGCCCATTGTGCTTGGTGCTGTACAAAACACTAAGACAGTCCACCCAAGAAAGTTCACAATTAGTTGTCAGGCTATACCAAGAACACAGAGGTGCATTGAGGATGTTTTTAGCCACATATGAGTGGCACTTTAGGCAGCAGTGAAGTAATTAAGCTGCTGCTACTTTTGTAAACCTTTCCTCAGTTTTAGAGCTTTTATACTTACAGCTTCATTAATCATGTTTCTCCTTCTGTCAGTTATGTCAGCTGACTCTTTATTGGCTTGAGAACTTGTTTTCTTATAAATGTTCAATCTGGGGCCAGATTGGCTTGAACTAGCTACTTCTACACACAAGAGACCACATGGGCAAAAATTCCAGTTTGGGTTTTTTCTATGCCACTATGCATCATTCTAAGTAAATGAACAGCTTAACTGGACCTCTTCCTGTCAATAAGCAGCACAGATCTCATAAGCAAACTCTCTGGGTGATAGTCAGATCTGGACCTTTTGTTACCTTCCAGCAGACTCTGGCTATTCACTGTTTGTGCTCAACTCTGGCGGTTATAAAACTGGAGATACTCCCATCTCCCCCTTGCTCTTTTGCTTCTGACTTGTGACATGAGAGCAGGGAGATGCTGCTTGAACATCTGCTATCTGTGGCTGCTCTCATAAAAGATAAATATGGAAATTCTAAGAGTTCAAACTCATAATCCAGCACCCAGAGGGAAATGCCTAAAGCAAATACCATCGCAGCTGTAGCTGTAAGGGCTACATAGAGCTTTGAGTGAGGTATACATGTGCTTTGCTGGATCTGCCTACACAGCATCAAATTACATGGCCATAAATGTAACAAAATCCACCAGATATAGGATGTTCATAAAGATGACCACTCTTTGACATTGTGTCTCAGCCCTCTGTAAACTCCTGTGCCCCCACCCCCACTTCCTCAGCGTCACCTTCACGCAGAATGCATGTTCTGTTCCTGTCAGCAAAGAGGACAGGACCCACATCAAAGCACAAAAGATGGACTGTTTTGGGTGGAGGTGCCTAAACTGTGCTTGGAAAAGCAGTGACGTGGCCCTCTCCCGATTAATAGCTGGCATGAAAAAGAGGCTGGCATTGTTTCCCAAGCTGTAGGTCACACTTACTGACTGCCACCCAATTCATTAGAAGGCATGTTTGACATAAGAGTCAGGAGTGCATCACCAACAGAACGCAGGAGATGTGCAACAGCCAGGTTCAGTATGTGAATGCTCAGGGGGTCCAGTTGAGCGTGAAGGCAGAAAAACCAGAGGGCAATTCCACTTGCAACAGCATCCAAGATGGAGCAGATGAGAATAAGCCAAAGCCAGAAGGGTGTAGGTGCAGATCCCTCCACCATGGAGGTGCTCATCAATGTCCAGTAATCTGAATAATCTCTCTGTGTTTCAGTGATAGGAGGCATTGCATCCTTCTAAGAACTTAGTTGCTTTACAAGCAGACCTGGGAATAGAAAAACAAACCCTAATGAAACCATGCCATCATTGTATTTGGCTGGCTCTAGAGTGATGAAGAGTAAGGTGCATATGCTGTTAGCCACATGTATAGTCAGTAATGTCAATAGATGCAGGTGGCTCTACTCTATTTAAGGAGGGTCATGCTGCTGAGCCCTTAGTGCATCATTCTAAATAGTTATGCTCCTGAAGGTTATTTGCTGGCATAGTCTTATGCTTGAATTCTTGGGATTAGTAACACCTAAGCATCACACCATGGCAGACTTAACTATGTAATAACTAACATGAAAAGGTCGCTACAGTCAGGTTACTTCTTTTAAAAACCCAAGTTAGAAGCCAATTACATCTACCAAGGGTAGTTACTCTGTAACCTGCAGGAATATTCAATTACCTTGGAGCAAATGGGCCCCTGATTCTCAGTTGCTCCATTTCTATGCCTAGTGTGGGAATAGAGTGAGCTGGGGAAAAGGTGCCTTTATGCCATCTTTGGGTTCCTCCTACTGTGGGGCCCTATAGGTACCTACCTCACTCTCAGTGTAAGTTAGAACAGCCAGAGGGCTGCACTAAGTTGTGTTGGGGCTACCACTCCCTCCCCATCTCCTGGAATGCCTCCTCCCTCCCCATGTTGGGAGCTGGCGCAGTGCCCTTGTGCCAGTTCTGTGGAAGCTGAATTACCAAACATCAAATGAATCACCAGCCACTAAACAGCTCAGCTGCAATGGGGAGCTCATTCTTATCCTTGAAACCAATCTCTCATCTGCCCTTGTAAAACAATTAGAGAAAACTTGCATGACATAGAAAGGTGACACCTGCCTCCCACATGCCAATTATCAGCACTCATTCATTTCTCTCTTTTTGTTGTTGTTGGCTGGCTGTTTATCTGTATGAGCAAAGAAGACCAGGAAAGTTGCTGAGTGTGTTAGAGGTTCTAAATCTCCTCTCCAGGTGTGGATGCAGCATGTGAAGAGGATAGGAAGCTTTTCAATGCTTACATACTTTGTGAACAGAGGAAGTACCTTTCAGTGTTAAACGTTCACAAACATTTAAAGAGGGTGAAGAAAATAAAAACATTTCTTCCACTAGATTGGGTTGGGAGCTATTTTACGATGACACTCGGAAGTCCTAATGCAAGCAAAGATATGTGTGTTTGGCTCAGTGTCTCTTTTTCAATTGTTAAGTAAAAAAAAGAGGTGTGACACACTGTACCTCAAAATTGCACCCTGTAACTCCCATATTCATCATTCAAATATGGTTGTGATATTTCATACAAAGCATGCCATGAAAGATATTTTATGAAAGGTCATGATCTGCTGAAACCCATTGTTTTGTTCAAATATGTATATCATTAGTGTTTATGAAGTTTTGAGATTTTGCTGTATAGTTGTTACTGAAATATGTTGTAACTTTGAGTCACTACTGCTAATCTCTCCTAGGAGGGTGTTAAATAACCATTAATCAGCAGGGGAGTTGTGATCAAGGGATTTACAATTCAGTGACAGTCCCGCAAGCACCACACAATGGAGATTGCTCAATTCTATGGCTCAGTTGCACAAGACCACCAGAGGCGTTGCTCAACCCTGTGACTCAGCAAAACCCACCAGGGATGCTTGGGCTAGTGTCTTCCAGCCACATGGACTGAGGATATAAAATAGGAGACAGTGGGATCATGCTTTTGCCTTTCTCCTCCCCCACCTACCCTGGAAGCAACAAGAACACAGAAAGACAGAAGACTTCAACTGAGGAGACTGGTCCAGGTTTAAGGGAGAAACCTGTGTACTATGAACTGTAATATCCAGTGGGTTAAGAAAATTGTTTGATCTAAATACTGACTGGTTTAATAAGGTTTAAGATGTAGATTGTGTGCTTATCTTTTATTTTCTTTGGTAACCATTGCTGACCCTTTTAGGCCTTTCACTTAAAATCTATCTTTCTGTAGTTAATAAATCTGTTTTATACCTTAACTAAAAAAGTGTGTAACCCTTCTGCCCGTCAGAGTTGGCAGCAACAAGGGCCGGGTTCAATATCTAGGGGTTCCATTCCAATAACACAATGCAAACCGGCTCGAGCCCCCACCCAGTGACCTGGGACAAATATATACCACCCCCGCTGGGCGCCTCCAAGAGGCAATACTTCCCCTCTCGCAAGCACATAGTCTGAGTGTAGCAAAAGTCTTTTAATAACAGAGAGAAACAATGTGGCATTATGTTGGGGAAACACCCCCAACAGGATTCATAACACAACCCATGAGCAAAAACAACCCCACCCCAGACAAATTGGGGCATGCCCTTTTCCCTTTGGTTCTTGAGTCCAGCAACCCCAAAAGTCCAATGCCCCAAAAGTCTCTGTCCCTGGTCAGGGCAGCCCCAGAGTTCGAAAGTTTATCGGCGGAGCTTTACCTCCCAACCTGGGTGGAAATGGGACGGGGGTAAGAGGCACCTTACGTGATCTGAAGCTGACCGCCCCATAGCTCCATAGCGGCGCTCCGCCAGCCGCCCCACGAACTCCTTCGCTCAGCTGCGCTCCGCTCCGTCAGCCGCCCCACGAACTCCTTCGCTCAGCTGCCCCACAAACTCAGCTCCACGGCCCACAAGCAGCTCCTGCCATCCACACACTGCTCCGCGTCGAACTGCTTCACCAGCCGTCCCGCAAACTGCTCCACAATATATCTTCAGGCTCCCCCACTACTTAACACAACACTCAGTGATTTCAGCTCTTAGGTGAATTCAGCTTGTAGTAGGGGAGCCCCAGTGCTGGTGCACTGTCAGCCCAAAGTCAGCTCAGCAGCCTATAACTAGACTTCTAATGAAATCAAAATTAGCTCTGATATTCCACAGTGGAGAGAGGAGGAAGTGCAATCAGCATGTAAGGCCCTCACCAAGGGGCCCATGCCACCAAGTACTACTACTTGTCCCCAGCCTCTCTCCATTCACACAGTTTTGGAACCCATGACCCTTGCCTAGCGAGTGCTACTTAGTTGATGGTGAATCCCTCCATCATAACAAAAGGCCACGTACAGTTCCAAGCACAGTTCCCATAATCAGGGTAATAACAATTTATTCTTCCTGCCCCAATAACAGAGACACTGGGGATCCCACAGCAGCCAAAGTGACCATTTGGGCAGCTATGGTCTCATTCTAGGCGTGGTGGGTGTGCCTATGCAAATGAGATCGGCCCCTGAAGTTCTTTTCCACAACTTGCCACACCTCACCACCAGATGTCAGGGTGGAGCTCATCCTGACACTGCTTACATCCTCCCCCCAGCCGAGACTTTGTCGTCCCGACAAATCACACTCCCTTTATACCAACTCATTGGTTTCCTCCAAAGGGCCTCAGGAAGCCCACTTTAGCTTCCACAAGCCTGTGTGCTAAATGTATTGGCTCCTCACTAGTCACCCCAGGTGCATCATAAGTTAACCGTTTCACTGGTCTTATCACCCTGTCTCGTCTATTGAGAATCTCTGTTGCCGAGGTAGGGGGAACATCCTCTTGAGTGACGGATGGAGAGGCTTCCCTGGAGGGTCCCTCGGCTACTGGCGTAGGCCCCTGCACTCCTAGTTCTAACGCTGGAGGGTCCAAGGTGCCCAGGACATCCTCTACCTGTCTGTCCCCATTGTCCAATAACCTGTGTTTGTCATCACAGGGGGGTCTCATCAGCAGCACCGGGGTATCAGAAAGGGGCCTAAATAGTTCCGCCATTGGGTTTAGGGCGGAAGAGGGAAAACTCTCGTTTGGTTCAGCTGATCGAGACTGAAATCTTGTCTCCATCCCAGGATACACCAGGGTTGTGTCTTCCTCCTCAGACTCACTCTCAGATGTGCAGAATAGGGGTAAGTTAGCTGCAGGGGGCCCACTGTCTGTGTTGGATGGCGGCTTTGGTCTAGCACCTCTGTTCTGCCCGGCGGCCCTGCCGTGGCCCATCTCACAAGGGGTGCTTACCAATTCCCCCACAGGGAGCAAAAGGTTTCTATGCACCGTCTTTATTTGCCCTGGACCGTCTTCAGGTTTGATCTTGTAGACCGGCAGATCTCCCAGCTTTTCCATCACCAGGTAAGGTATTGCCTTCCATCTGTCAGCTATCTTGTGTTTGCCAGCAATACCCAAATTTCGCAGCAGGACTCTGTCCCCCGGCTGGAGCTCCTGCGAACGCACTCTAGCATCATATCGATGTTTGTTGCGGTCTGCGTTCTTCCGAGCCGCAGCGGTAGCTAAGCGATAAGCATCCCGCAGCTTTTCTCTTAGTCGGGATACATACTGCTGATGAGTTTCATAGCTATCTCCATCCTCTGATACACCAAAGCACAAGTCTATGGGTAATCTTGGTTCTCGCCCAAACATCAAGAGATATGGGGTGACTCCCGTAGCATCGTTCTTTGTGGCATTGTAGGCATGCACCAGAAATGCGACATGCTGGCTCCAGGTTGCCTTCTGCTCTGGTCGCAAAGTTCCCAACATATCTAATAGGGTTCGATTGAACCTCTCGGGCTGAGGATCACCTTGGGGGTGATAAGGCGTTGTCCTAGACTTTTTAATTCCTGCTATCTTCAGCACCTCCTTCAGAAGGTGACTCTCAAAATCCCGCCCCTGATCAGAGTGTATCCGAGCCGGGAATCCATAGACTGAGAAATATTTGTCCCACAATACTCGAGCAACGGTGGTGGCCCTCTGATCACGTGTGGGATATGCTTGTGCATACCGTGTAAAATGGTCAGTCACTACTAGAATGTTTCCAACATTCCTCTTGTCTACCTCCACAGACAAGAAATCAATGCATACCAACTCCAAAGGTTTGTTGCTGGTGATGTTCTTGAGATATGCAGCCCTCGTGGGCAGAGTTTTCCTTTGAACACATCGAGCGCAAGTCTCACATTTCCTGCGAACATCTTCAGCCATTCGGGGCCAATAGAACCTACTACGAATAAGTTCCAGGGTCCTCTCCATCCCTAAATGCCCAAAGTCATCATGCAGGGCCCTCATGGCCAGGGCTCTGTACTTTTTTGGCAGTACTAGTTGTGCTCGTTGTTTTTGTAAAGGGTCAGTGGTCATTCGGTGTAGCACTCCCTGAATCAGTTTTAGTTTGGTCCATTCTCTCAATAGTAGTTTACCCTCCGGGTTAGGTGGGACAACCGCAGCTGGGCTTCGCCCCTCCCTTTTGGCAAGTAGTGTATCACGAATGTCAATATCTTGCCGCTGGGCTTCTTGCCAGTCAGCCGCATTGAGCATGGGCAAAGGAGATTGGTCTAATGCAATATAGTTCACCAAAGCAGAAGGCATGCATTCAGGGGGCAGGCCCAAAGCTTCTGCAACACATCCCTGAAAGCCTTCACGGGCCTCTGGCTCTCGGCGACTCACACTGCAAATAGCTCTCACTCCATCTGTGGGTATCACAGCAACTTCTGGAGCCTGTGGACGCCTGGACAATGCATCTGCATCTACATTGCTTCTCCCTGATCGGTACTGAATGCTGAACTCATAGCTAGCCAAGGCGGCCACCCATCTCTGCCCTGTAGCATCCAGCTTAGCACTTGTTAACACATAAGTCAGTGGATTGTTGTCTGTCCACACCTGGAACTGAGCACCATACAAGTAGTCTCGAAATTTCTCAGTGATGGCCCATTTCAAGGCCAAAAACTCCAGCTTGTGGGTGGGATAGCGAGTTTCACTATCAGACAATCCTCGGCTGGCAAAGGCTACCGGTTTACATTTGCCTTCCACTTCCTGGTACAGGACTGCTCCCAGACCCTCCAAACTGGCATCAGTATGCAGGATAAATGGTTTGCTTGGGTCAGCAAAAACTAGGACTGGAGCATGAGTTAGGCAAGTAATGATTTCTTGAAAAGCCCTTTCACATCTCTCATCCCACCGTGGCCCAAATGGTGCAAAGGGGCCATTGTGTCTCTGCACAGGAGGCTTTGGGGACCTCCCCTTATTCTTGGACTTAGATTTGTTCTTGCTGGACTGATGTCCCCTGGTAAGATCATTCAGAGGCTTTACAATCGTAGCATAGTTTTTCACAAATCTGCGGTAGTAGCCACTAAATCCAAGGAAGGTCTTGAGTTCTCTGTAGTTACTTGGACGTGGCCATGTAGTGAGTGCTTCTATTTTATCAGGATCGGTACTCACACCTTCTTGGGACACAATGTGACCCACATACTTCACTGAGGTTCTGCAGAACTGGCATTTGTCAATTGAAAGCTTCAGACCATAATCCTCCAACCTATCAAGCACTTTAAGAAGTCTTTCTTCATGCTCCTCTAAGGTTCTTCCAAACACAATCAGGTCATCCAAATAAACTAACACTTGCAGTAAATTCATGTCTCCCACAACTTTCTCCATGAGACGTTGAAAGGTGGCAGGTGCTCCAGAAATCCCTTGGGGCATGCGTTCGAACTGATAAAACCCTAATGGGCAGATGAAGGCTGTCTTCTCCTTATCTTCTTCTCCCAGAGGGATCTGGTAGTATCCACTTCGAAGATCCAACACAGAGAACCACTGGCTTCCCAGCAAACAGTCTAAGGCGTCTTGCACTCGAGGCATAGTGTACTGGTCGACCACAGTACGGCTGTTTAGGGTGCGGTAGTCAATACACATCCGGATTTTCCCATTCTTTTTGCGGACTACCACAATGGGTGAGGCGTATGGGCTGCGGGACTCTGTAATGATGCCATTCGCAGCCAGCTCCTGAAGATGATGTCGCACATCTTCCATCTCAGAGAGAGCAATCTTCCTAGATCTCTCCCTGAAAGGTCGAGAGTCATGTAGTCTGATATTGTGCTCTACTCCTTTTGCACATCCCACATCCCACTCATGCAGTGAGAACACCTTGGATCTTTCACAAAGTTTCTTCCTCAGGCGATCTTTCCAGTCCTCGGACACTGGTGAATCTCCAAAGTCAAACTTTGCTGGGTCTATTGCCGAAAGTGGAGTTTCATACTGGGGTTTTACAATCGACTCAGGCTCAAAGAGGTCTGCTATCTTTTGTCCTTGCTTCACAAAAATATCACGACTCGTTTCATTAGCAATCAGTATAGTCACCCTTTCCTGGGCTTCAGCAGGTAGGGTTATGACTCCACTGGGGACCAGCACTCCTTCAGGGAGCTCTCCTCCCATCGGCTGCTCTATCATTGCTAACGTCCCTTTACTGCCTTTCAGACAGGTACTCATGACAAGCACTTCTTGCTCCGTCCTTGCAGGCACTACTAAGGGGGTTGTGCCCGCGTACTTCAGTGCCCCAAGTGGTAGCTCAGATGTGTCCCTTTTAGCGCTCTCAATTTTCCTATAGGCTTCAGCACAAAGCGTATGGATCATCAGGGTATTCAGGTACTGGTCCCCAGCCCGCCTTCTGCAGTAATCCGCGAGTACCTTGAAGAGACTGGAGTTGGTCCCTATCAGCACAGACACATCAGAAGTCCCTTTAGGGTCAGGGCATATTAAGGCAGCTGTGTCTACCTCTTCTCTTACCCCAGCAACCTCCTCTGGGAATTCCAGGTGCACTATGACATACCCTTGATAGGGGTATTCATCCATGCTGAGGCCACATAGGCCAAGGCCAGTCAGTGGCTGTATAGGCAGGTGCCTAAGCATCTGTTGGTAGAATGACTGAAATATAATAGTCACTTGAGATCCAGTGTCAAGCACTGCTTTACACTCCACCCCTTCGATCCTCACCATGACCTCTGCTCGAGGCCCTATCAGTCCTGCAGGGATCCCAGCTGGACAGTCTTTTCTGGGGGAATCTTCAAATCCTGCAGACCTGGGGGGTCCCCGTCCCCAGACCCTCTGGCAGCTACCGGATCTCTCCCAACTGATCCTCAGCTTTCCATACACTAAGGAGGGGTTTTCTTCATTACGGCACTTGGCAGCACTGTGTCCATCCTGACCACATCGGTAGCAGAAGAATTGACCTTTCCCCCTTCGCCTGGGGGGGATGGTGGCTCTAAGTGCGGGCTTCTCAATCGCCACAGTTTGAGGCTTCTTATTCCTAGAAGTCTTAACTCGGTCAACGGTACTTTGCAGCTCAGCTATCCGTTCCGTCAGGACCTGCATTTGTTGGGCAAGTTCCTCTCTGGTGCTCACCATCAGTACACTGGCCATTTGCAGTGGTGTTGTGCTGGCTGGCTCCGATGTTTGGGCTTCCCAAAACTCACTGGCAGCCTGCCTTTCTTCCTCCTCTCTGACCTCTTTTATCAGCTGGGAGTAACTTGGGGGATGTTCCCGTCGTTCTCTTAGCTGGAGATGAAGTAGAATCGGGTTCTGATACTGAGTTCCTCTTACAATTTGAGCCAGTCTGGTCTGATCCATCTGCTCAGCAGTCACTGCTCCCCTCATGACAGCTCTCTGAAGCAGTCTCTCCAGTCTCTGTATGTAGGCTGAAGCCTTCTCGCCCTTTTGTTGTCGGGAATTAAGGAACTTACAGTAGCTGTCTTCAGGGCCCTCTACGCTCCCAAAGTTGTGTTCAAGGGCCTCTAGGCAGTCCTTCACACTGACCCCAGGGTCAATGAGCTTCAGGGTGCGAATCACATCTAATGCTGGGCCGCCAAGGCTCTCTATAAGGCATCTTCGCTTTTCTGCATCTGGTACGGCCCACTCTTGCAGCATTTCAGTGGTATGCTCTAACCAGGGTTCAAACTCCTCCTCCCCAGCAAATAATCTTAACTTACGACAAGAACCTGACTCAGCATGGGGCAGCACAACCTTTTCCAATATTTGCCCCAGAGCTTTTGTCCAATCATCAGCCGAGGCTGCAGCCTCCGAGCTAGAAGCTGCTGAGCCAGGGCCCAACAAACCTGACATATTAGCCATTATACAAACAGTAATTTCCTCAAAATATAAGCACAAACAAAAAAAAATATAAATTGTTTCCCAATGTAGTGGATCACTCAACAGGTGCTTGCGAGGGGTACTGACCCAGGCGATCCCGGACGAGCCCCCAAAAATGTATACCACCCCCGCTGGGCGCCTCCAAGAGGCAATACTTCCCCTCTCGCAAGCACATAGTCTGAGTGTAGCAAAAGTCTTTTAATAACAGAGAGAAACAATGTGGCATTATGTTGGGGAAACACCCCCAACAGGATTCATAACACAACCCATGAGCAAAAACAACCCCACCCCAGACAAATTGGGGCATGCCCTTTTCCCTTTGGTTCTTGAGTCCAGCAACCCCAAAAGTCCAATGCCCCAAAAGTCTCTGTCCCTGGTCAGGGCAGCCCCAGAGTTCGAAAGTTTATCGGCGGAGCTTTACCTCCCAACCTGGGTGGAAATGGGACGGGGGTAAGAGGCACCTTACGTGATCTGAAGCTGACCGCCCCATAGCTCCATAGCGGCGCTCCGCCAGCCGCCCCACGAACTCCTTCGCTCAGCTGCGCTCCGCTCCGTCAGCCGCCCCACGAACTCCTTCGCTCAGCTGCCCCACAAACTCAGCTCCACGGCCCACAAGCAGCTCCTGCCATCCACACACTGCTCCGCGTCGAACTGCTTCACCAGCCGTCCCGCAAACTGCTCCACAATATATCTTCAGGCTCCCCCACTACTTAACACAACACTCAGTGATTTCAGCTCTTAGGTGAATTCAGCTTGTAGTAGGGGAGCCCCAGTGCTGGTGCACTGTCAGCCCAAAGTCAGCTCAGCAGCCTATAACTAGACTTCTAATGAAATCAAAATTAGCTCTGATATTCCACAGTGGAGAGAGGAGGAAGTGCAATCAGCATGTAAGGCCCTCACCAAGGGGCCCATGCCACCAAGTACTACTACTTGTCCCCAGCCTCTCTCCATTCACACAGTTTTGGAACCCATGACCCTTGCCTAGCGAGTGCTACTTAGTTGATGGTGAATCCCTCCATCATAACAAAAGGCCACGTACAGTTCCAAGCACAGTTCCCATAATCAGGGTAATAACAATTTATTCTTCCTGCCCCAATAACAGAGACACTGGGGATCCCACAGCAGCCAAAGTGACCATTTGGGCAGCTATGGTCTCATTCTAGGCGTGGTGGGTGTGCCTATGCAAATGAGATCGGCCCCTGAAGTTCTTTTCCACAACTTGCCACACCTCACCACCAGATGTCAGGGTGGAGCTCATCCTGACACTGCTTACAAGTGTATTTTGCTTGAAGTGCTTGGGAAATCTCAGCTCACTTTCCAAAGGCTAGTGTATGTCCTCTCCACATTGAGGGAGGGGCGGTCTGGGTAATAACTTTACACTGCTCAGGCTTCTGAGCAGGGCAAGATGGTACAGCTCTGGGGGGAACTGGCTGGTGCCTTTCTCTGTGTCACTAGCAAAGCATTGTGAGAGACAGCCAAGGCTGAAGAGTTCAGGGGGCACAGAGGTAGTGCAGTTCCAGGTTGTACCCTAGGGATCTCAAGAGGATTAAATGGAAAAAAAGACCAAAACAAACAAAAAAAAAGCTATTGTCCTCTTGTCAAATAGCTGCCCTCTACATGGCAAGTTTACTTTTTCCCTCTCTCTTGGGATGAAATTCATCCCTGTGCAGCGAGTCAGCACAATAACTAGGCTGCCTAGAGTCCTGTATTGAGAGTTCAAGTGAGATTTTAGTGGTAGGTAGGTCAGGGCTTGATCCACTGCATCAGGGTGAGATTTATTCTCTCTGTCTCTGCATTTTGAAAGCAAAGATTAAAACTCAAATATAAGTTCAATACTGGAATAGCATTATCTTACAATCTCTTAAGAGTTTATTTTAAAATGTAAAGCACCTTTGAGGATCACCGCTGATGTTTTAAGTAATGAAAGTAAGTATTCCAATTCCCAGACCTCAAAGAAACATTTGGATAGTGGCTAAAAACTGGCCCTCTAAAACCAACTAGATGATAATGTGCAAATGTTTTCTGATTAGGAGTTAACAACTGTATCCTTCAACCCTGGCATAAGTAAATTCAACTCCCACTGGGAATTGTGCCCATTCTGCACCAGATTTGAATTTGGGCCAATGATCCAAGTTTCTGGAATCTTTTCAAAAGCTGTATCCTCCAAATTACTTGGCCTGAGTTTCTTTATGTGCAAGGCATTGCCACAGGAATACCTTATTTGGTGAATTTATTGCTATGAGTAGTTGCAATTCGGGAGAGGGGGATTTAATTTTGGACAAACATCCATCTTACATATATTCTGTGTACTGATTACTCTTTGCCTATTTTATTAAATAGGACCTGAGAATAGTTTAGATGGACAAAAAATGGCAATAGTTGTTAATTAGGGGAGTTCAGCCAGCATATGAATGTGGTACATGCAGTAAGGTAGTTGAGGTTTGAATAATGCTCCATCTCAGGAATAGCGAGCTCTTTCAGCAATCGGCCAAGACATATGCAACTGAAAACTCCACCAGTTACTGTATATTTTTACTATGTATTTCCTTAGGTTTTTATGGCTATTTATTGTTGGCTTATTGATAGACTGGGTAGGAAAACAATTAATAGATTTCTAGACTTTAAATCCAGAAAAGTCCATTAGATCACCCAGTCTGACATCCTGTATAATACAGGCCATTACATTTCACCCAGTTACCCCTGTAGTGAGCCCAATAATTTGTGTTTGGCTAAGGCGCATCTTCCAGAAAGGCATCCAGTCTTCATATAAAGACTTGAGATAGAGACTCCTCCACTTCCCTTGGTAGTTTGTTCCAATGGTTAATCACTGTCACTGTTAAAAATTTGTGCCTAATTTGTAATTTTACTTGGTCTGGTTTCAGCTTCCAGCCACTGGTTCTTGTTATGTCTTTCTCTGCTTGATTAAGAGCCCTTTAATACTAAGTATTTTCTCCCTGTGACAGTACTTATATACTGTAATCAACTCACTTCTTGGTCTTTCTTTGATCTTTCTGTAAGGCATTTTCTCCAGCCCTTTGAATCATTTTGGTGTTTTTTGTTTGCACCCTCTCCAATTATTCAAACATTCTTTTTAAAAGGCAAGTGCCAGAACTGGAGACAATATTCCAGTGTCAGTCTCACCATTGCGGTATTCACAGATAAAATCAGTACCCTTTGCCTACTCACTACTCCTGTTTATACATCCAAGAATCACATTAGCTCTTTTTGCCACAGCATCTCACTGAGAGCTCATATTCAGTTGCTTGCCCACTATGATCCCTAAAGCCTTTTCAGAGTCACTGCTTTTTAGGATACAGTCCCCCATTCTGTAGGTGTGGTCTGTAGGTTTGTTCCTAGAAGTATAACTTTAGCTGTATTAAAGCACATTTTGTTTGAAAGAACCCAGCTTACCCAGTGATCCAGATCGTTCTGTATGATTCCTCTGTCCTAAACATTATTTATCTCTTTGTCAATTTTTGTGTCATCTGAAAATTTTATCAGCAGTTATTTTTATATTTAGTCCCAGATCATTAATGAAAATGTTTAATAGCATCAGACCTAATAAGTACCAATCCCAGCAGAACTCCACTAGAAACACACACCCCCATTCGATATGATTCCTCATTGACAGTAATTTTTTAAGATTTGCCATTCAGCTAGTTCTGAATCCATTTAACTTGTGCTTTACTGATATTGTATAGTGCTAATAATTCATCCAGTTGTCTCTGTTCACTTTTCATGTTTGCTACTCTCTGCTATTATATTCAATTTAAATTGTTTTTATAGTTTGATCCTATATTAAATAGATAATATTCCTAAATTTACCTCCTTAAACATTGTGAACCGAATAAATCCTAATAAGTGAAGAATGATCATCTGGTTAGTCTTACCTCTATCATATATTTGTTGGATTAAGGGTGCTTGATGTGTTGGTTTCCTACAGAATTATATTTGACTACAGTCCATTGTCCCATCCTGATATCGTCTCAGGGTATACATTCTTCAGAGTAGAGAGTGTGTTTTCCTATGCATTTGCACAGAGTCTAGCCTTAGTTGTGATTGGGGCCTCTCAGTGTTACTGTAACAGAAGTATTAATTACACACACACAAAAACTATGTTAAAAGGCAATTATTAAGGTTGTAAAATTGAGCACGCCAAAATTAGGAAATGCCAAAATTAAGATTCTCTGTGCAACCATAATTCAGTCCCCATGTGCATACGTATTATGATACAGTTTTTAGTTATCTGATCACTCTACCTTTTTCTATAGAACCGCAGCTTCATTCAGGATGGAAAGTGCTCACTAAATGAGCAGCTATTTAATATTTTATTTTATCATCCTTGTTCAATATGTAGTCCCAGGCCTTATTTACTGCACTTTTTGTATTGAAAATTGTGGTCTGCCTAGTGTCTCATGCCAGCAGAGATTGAAACATCACCCACAGAGTTTCTCTGCCACTTTTGTGTGTACCTCTCTTTCCTGTACCAAAATGTGATCTTGTAACTGATCCTAAGAGATGAGAGTTCAAGGTGCATAGAACTTCTCAGGATCAGGCCCTAAAAGAAATATGCACCATTGAACAAAGGCAAAGATCCCTTCTCCTCCTTTCAAAATGCCACCGCAGTATGACCATGCTTCCTCTTTTTCCGGAGAGGGAAGTACATGCATCTCTCAAAATGCTATGAGAGATCAAGACACCTGGCTCGCTTTACACACTCCATCTCTGGGCTGTCTGAGAACTCCTGTGATGTCACTTAAAGAAAACAAGATAAGTCAACTAGAAAAGGGGAAAAATCAGTGAAATGGGGGGGGGGGGGATTATAGAATAAATAACCAGTGCGTGGGTTTACCTACACCTGAAATGCTATAGTGGCACAGCTGCTCCTGTTGGCATAGGCAATCCACTGCCCCAAGAATTCTTCCACCAACCTAGCACTGTCTACACTGAGGGTTAGGTCGGTATTGCTACTTCTTCAGGGGTATGGATTTTTCACACCCCTGAGATATAGCTTCACTGATGTAAGTTCCCAGTGTAGACCAGCCCTGAGAAAACTTCTACAACCAGGGTTAGGGAGTTGAATTCAAAGAACCAGCAGAAACATCAAAACAATTGTTACTGAACCCCTGACATGTATTTCTATTAAATACATTCACTTTATGTCCATAATAAATAACTAGGAAGAGATGAGAGTGAGTCCTGAATGTACCGACCTGCTCCCTATGGGCCAGTGTTCAGAGTCAAGAGTCTCACAGCAATGAGGGTTGCTCTCTCCCTTGTAAGGAGCCTGAGAAAGTGCAGAAGCTTTGGCAGAGTTGTCTGGACCGTAATAATACGGGCTCAATTAACTGCTAAATACCTTTTATAGGCACCAGTCAAATATACTCACACTTAGCAGCGCAGGACAATTTCCTAATACTGGTTACATGCTACTGATACATCGAGGGTGACCAGATGTCCAGATATTTGGGGCTTTTTCTTATATAGGCTCCTGTTACTCCCGACCCCGTCCCAATTTTTCACACTTGCTGTCTAGTCTCCCTAGATACATCTAACTGAAATCTTGCTATTTTCTTGTTGTAGAAATGAACTCATAAGACAAGAGTTTGTTCTGAGCTTCTGTCAGCTAAAAGGCAAAAATACAAACCAAAGAGTGCTCATGGGTCCCTGCACCCTTTACTTTTCAGTCTAATTTGCTCCAGTATCAGGAATTGCATTCTTAACTGAGCATAAATGTTTCTATGGGATGACGTTCACCCTTATTTGGAGGGACAGAACAAGGCCCGTGAAGTGTGTCAGTCCCACTTAAGCCCTATTTTCATGGCTTAACTGGAAGCTGTGTGTAGCAAAGATCTTGTGCTAGCCCTCTGAACAAAGCCTGGTTTCACCCCCAGTAAAAGAACCCAATCCTGTACAGTGCTGTGTGCCTTCTCCAGGGAGCTGAGCACCCTCAACTCCTATTGAAGCCAAGGTGGGGGGGTGGGTAAAAGGGTGCTCAGCACCTTTCAGGAACAACCACTGGGCTGAGGTTTTCAAAGGGCATGACAGGGTTAGGCACTCAACTCTCATTGATTGTCAGTGGGAGCTGGGTGCCTCACTTCCCTGGCCTTCTTTGAAAATCCCAGTCCTAAATGTTGCGTGTTTATGCCAAAGTGAATGGCTCCGAGACCAGGAAGCCTGTGGCAGGGTGTCTCCTCTATGGAACTAACCACTGGAGCTAACAACCAAGAGAGCCTGGGTGCAATCCAAGACATGCCCCTGGCTGGGGGCAGGGCTATATACAACAGGAAAAGGCGAGGGAATCAAAAGTGGTGATGGCTGCAAGGGTCACGAATCTGGCACGGCTCTAGAGACTTTGTTTTTCTGTCTGGAAGTTTGGTTGCTCTGACTCAAGGCTCAGAGGTAAGGGCCTTATGAACTGTGTTAAGTGGCTTCTCCCCTGACCTGACACCTCATGGAGAGGGAGAAAGCCAGCCTGCTAGAATAAGAGAATTAGGAACTCTGCTGGCCATGATCAGTTTGGAGACTCTTAAGAGGGGCTGTTGTCATTGTTGTGAGTTTGGTTTTGGCTTCCCCATTCTTGGATCCTGTACAGAGCCCTACCCTGAAACTTTCACCTCCGTGACACTGATCTGAATCCAATCCAGGTCAACAGCAGTTGTTATAGCAGGGTAAGACAGGAGCGGGAATTCACAGCCCTTTCTGGCCATTGTGATTTTGTGCTGTAATATCAGCTAGAGTGGTGTGTCTCAGGGAAATGGGAAAGGAGATAGGAAATCATCTGAAAGGAGGAATTTCTATGGGGTTCTGTTGTTTCTGGTGCAGATTCTTAAAGTACTTGACACTATGTACCAGTTCAGCTGAGCTGAAGCTCCAAAGGGTATGTCTACACTGCAGCTGGAAGTGACTCTCCCTGTCTGGAGAGTCACTTCCACCAGTGGGGCTCATGCTTCTTCTTTTAGGTGCATCACAGGTGGCTGTCTAAATTATTCAGCCACCTAAATGCTGCATCACTGAGGGTAGCTAGCTATTGCCGTCCACTCTCCAGTCTAATTGTGCGCTCCTCCACCATCTGCATTGCTGCCCCACAGTCACACTACGAGGACTGCACTAAGCCAAATTTCTGCATTATGGTGCCCACTCTGGCTGTTCCAGTCAGCAGCCTGTTAAGCCTCATCCAGGATCTGCATCCCAGGTTGCAATCAGGTGGTTGTAAGTTAAGGCTCCAGAAGTTCATCAGCATGCCTGTCTCTCTGTGCTAGAGTTGTTGCCGCTCTGTGAGGACATAGCTGTTGGCCCCGATATGCCATTGTTCATCTGAGGCTGGCACTGGGCTGGCAGCATTGGGCATGAGTGCATGAACAGCCACGACAACAGGGTGTCACAAAGTCAGTCAAGGCAAGTCAGCAGAAACTGCAGCTTTGGGTGGTTTCTTCTGGAGGCAGGCAGATCTTGTGGGAAGTGTGCACTGCTTGTTGGCATCTGTTGGAACCACTGTCAGCCTTGTATGCAGCAGGCTGTTTTCATCTGTCATAGTCCCCCATGCAATTTTAAGGGTGATGGAATCTCACTGAAATTTTGGTGGTGATCTATGAGCCAACACACAAATTATATGTTAATGTGTGGCTAAGGCAACCACTAGTGATACAGGAAGCTGTATTTAGCTCTGAATCCACAAGATGCATGTGCCAGAAGATGCATCAACTGCCCTCTTGTGGCATCCCCTGTCAGTGGTGTAAAGCAAAACAAAAATAGAACTCAGGCCAGGCTCATACTAGTGTGCTAAAAATAGGGGGATGATTGTTGTGGCACCGAGGTGCAGGCCAGCACACCAAGCTCAAGTCCACTCTAGGTCCGAGTTTGGGTGGCCAGTCCAAGCTGCATTGACCACATAGCTATTTTTAGTGCACTAGTGTGAGCTCTGCTAACAGAAATCCAGGGGGAAGGGTTAGCTCAGTGATTTGAGCATTGGTCTGTTAAACCCAGGGTTGAGAGTTCAATCCTTGAGGGGGCCATTTAGGGAGCTGGGGCAAAAATTGGGGATTGGTCCTGCTTTGAGCAGGGGGTTGGACTAGATGACCTCCTGAGGTCCCTTCTAACCTTGATATTCTATGATTCTAAGTCCATCTGGGCTGGGAGGCTCATTCCCAGGTGCAATGTAGACATACCATGAAAGAAAAAGTCATGCCACAGGCTGATGTAGAGAAGCAGAAAGCAGGCTTCTGTCCCACACATTCTTCTCCCTTTGTGACCTTCCCCCAGCCTGCTGGTCATGGCTAATTCTCATTTTTCCTCTCCTTTCCTAGTCAGTTCTTCTTCCTTCCTCTCCCTACTCCATCCAACTGATTCACCTGTTGGTCTTTACCCCTAACCCTATCCAGGACTTCTGTTACTCCCGTGTCTTATCTGAGTGTGGAAGTTCTGCCAGTACCACTGCTTGCACTTCTTTTGCCCCATGGGCAGCGAGTTTCTCCTTCCCTTTGCAATGGGGATTCCAGACATTTTTTCAAAGGGTGTGGTTTAGAGGTAGGTGCTTCAAATGGAAAAGGCTTAAAGAAAAGAGTAAATAAAGTTAGCGATAATCAGAATGGCCGTGATTCTTCAGTGAAAGTGGTTCATAAGAATTATTCATTCTTAAAACATTAATAAGCACTTTCTAATGGCAACACCACATTCCAGAGTGTGTATTTTTCAGTAAAACGCAGCTGTGCTTGAATGCACCTAAGCACAGTGTGTGTTTTATCCCAGAAAAGCTGAATGACACTCAAAGGATTCTAGAGAAATCCCCTTGGGCAAGACTTTTAAAAAGGTTTTTATTTTTAAAAGTCCAGAAAACAAACATTCAATTCAGCAAAAAAAGCCTGCAGTGCCCCCAATTGACAAACACCCAAACTAGTTCTAAATGCTCTTCTGCACAACCAGCCTGGATCCATTCTCCATTTGCTGACATTAATGGAGTTACTCCAGATTTACACTGCTATAGCGGAGGGCAGAATTTGACCCTGCCTTAGGAATCAACATTTGGTGTCATCACATTTACACCCCTATTTTCTTCCTGTGCTTTACAGGACTTGGTGACTAGCTTTAAGACCTACAGTATAATCACATTCAAAATTACTTTAACTCAAACCAGTGAGAAGAACCAACACCTTCCCTTGTTTTCTGCTATTAACAAGCATTTTCTGGGTAAATTTTCACAAACTGACGGCACTAGCAAATTAGCCAGAAACTTTCCAGTCTGTATTTTCACAAAAAAAAATGTGCTAGGAATTTTTGCACTGGATACAGTTTAGTGACTAACAGAGACCATCCAGTCAGGAATTGCTGATTTCACACTGCCATACTATTCAGTTATAGTTCTGTACAGCATATACAAAACTTATACACACACTTTGTGTTTAGAGTTGATAACACAGTTTCTCTACAGTCCCACGGGTGTCTAATACTTTGTCCTTGGAGGCTGAAACCCAAGATTGCTCAGGTGGAGCCTTGGTTCTGTGATTGTCCTCATGCTATCATTTCTGTCCCATGCTTTAAGGATTTCTGAAGCACCACCGAGATTGACTTCCTGAACTCTGCCTCTTTTGGGCCCTGGGACACAAGTAAACAAAGGGGTTTGTGCTGCTGTTAATGATGTTGAATAATCACTCAGTGCTGGGGAGTTAAAGGGGCCTTGGACTGGCTGCGTGTGTGTGTGTGCGTGCAGTGACAGTGCACGCAGGAGGAGTTGGTCTGAAGTTTTGGTATTGGGAGAGGAAGTGAAATTAATAGAAAAGATTTGGAACTGTGGTTACTTCCTCTTCAACTGCCTTAATCAGTGTCTATGCACCAACTTCTTTTCTGTTATCTGGGTTCTTCAGAGAGAACTTTGCTACCAAACCAGTGCGTTTAATGATCTGCAAATAGAAGATGGGTTAAAATTACTTCCAAGTGTAAGTCTAAAACACATGCAACTAGACATTTATGCTCAAGCTGTGACAGGCTGTGCCCACTGAACCATTGGTCCCCTATAGGCAGAGGATGGAAGCACTGAACATGAGGAAAAAATAAACAGCTTGATCAGGAAAGTGAATCAGAGTCCAAGTAGCATCACGACAGTCGAATCACTATAACACACTCAAAGTAAAATATTTCCTGAAGATTAAAAGTATTTAACTGCCATAAAGTTTCCTAAATAGCAACTTTTCACTGTTTACCACTTAGGTACTTTGATCAACCATTCCGTGGTTGCACTTCATCCACCTACTAGTGTGATGTTATTGACATGAACTGTGACCATATAGATCATTGTTGCAACCAGGGTCCTATGGTTGCACCAGGTCTTGTACCGAGGAGGTCAAGTGGGGTGTCTATGGAAAGGTTGTAGTTTGCTGGTTATGATTATGCTGTCTGTAGGTGTGTATCATTTTTGTATTTGAAGTTATGAATATTGGCTATGTACTGGTATCTCAATAGGTTTGATTCTAAGTAGCCTCAGTGAAGCATTTGGTCAGCTTCTTGAGAAAGGACTATTCTCAGTACGTGCCCAATCAAGAAACACTTAACTAACAATGGACTTTGGGAGCTGCCAATCCACATCTGAGCTTTCCTGGGAACGGTCAAACTAACATGTAAACAATGGTGTTGGCCTGCAAAAAGTGGAATCATCCATGGACATGTGACTTACCCAGGTGGCTACAAACTCCATCTTGTTGCTGTGACTTTGCACAGAAGAACAAAGGGGTTTCCGCCCACAAGAGGGGGAATATAAAAGGCCCTGGAAGCCTCTCCATTTTGTCTTCAGCTGGCTCAAGAGATTAATGAACAATGGAATACTAATTGCAGGCAAAATATACTCTCCCTTTATTTCTGTCATACAGTATGCAGGGGAGAATCAGAAAAATAAAACATACTACCTTCATAGATCTGATGTAATACTGCCACCTTGTGGCAATACCACAATATCAGATTGTTTGCTATGTTTATATAGCTTTGCTTATAGCAGTGGTTCTCAAACTGTGCGTCACGATCTCAAAGTGGTTTGTGACCCCGTTTTAATGGGGTCGCCCAAGCCCCACCGCCCAGGGCTGAAGCCTGAGCTCCACAGCCTGGGGCTGAAGCCGTGGGTGGGGTTCAGGTTACAGTCACCCCACCTGGGGTTTAAGCCCTTGGGCTTTGGCCCCCACTCCCAGGGTCGTGTAGCAATTTTTGTTGTCAGAAAGGGTCGTGGTGCAATTAAGAGTGAGAAACCCTGGCTTATAGGGTACTCCGCAAAGAGCCCTTGGTCTCTGAGAAGAGCTAGGCAGTCTTAAATGATGAGTCACAGAACAAGTTACGGACCACAGATGCACCCAATTGCTTTGGGGTTCGTTTTTTGTTTGGTTGTTTGTTACATTGTGTTATTTTGGTTTCTTTTATTTGTACTTGGTCACCAGGAAAACAATTTTCTGAGTAACTGGTAACAAAAAAAAAAAAAAAACAATCTGGATTGATCTTGCTGGGTCCAGTAAGGTTTGTCTGGGTCCACGCTGGTATACAGGAAGCTAGAAGGCTTTGATTTATACCTTTGACTCTTAACTGTAGCAGGTGCTGGTTGCTTTGGGGAAGGAGTCCTTAAATTGCTTTGACTTATCTATCCAGTCAAATTGAGGAGAGGATTCAGAAAGGGATATCAATCTTTCAGATAGGATGAATAATTCTGATCTCTATCACCTGCCTTAGGAGGTGGACAGTGTAGGGGCTAACATGGCATTAATTCTCAGGATACTTGTGCAGCCAGGCTCTGCAGTATAAGCAGTTGTCACAAATTCAGAAGATGAAGAATGTTGGAGATAATTAGAGCTGAATGAAAAGTGGAAAAACTGTTGCAAAAAAGTAGAAATTTTGAAGTTGTTTCTGTTTGCAAGGTTCAAAATGGAAAAAAAATTAATTTTTAAACATTTGTGTTAAATATTTTCCCCTCAAGTTTTTGAATTTTATGTTTTCACTTGTCCCTCTTTCACCCTTTTCTCCCTCCTCCCCCCCCTTTTGCTGCTGAGTGCAATAAAATGAATGATGGTCAGGTTTTTGTCTTATTCATTTAAAATTTTTTTCCCCCTTTGGCACCCTTCAGAACATCTCCAAGTTTAGACCTGTTACTGAGTGGCAAATGGAAAAAGCACACTTTAACTCTGCCATGTGGTAACTTTTCACATCAACATGTTTGGAAAAAAGTCATCTTCATTTTTTCCAAAGCCCAGAGCGTTTTGAAAAGTTACCCAGTAGTTAAAACAAATGAAAAAATAGAAGTGAACCTTTTCCCTCAAACCCTAGCATTATTCATTCTATGGGATTCAGTGGCAAAAAGGAACACATAGAATGGGGTGAAAGGTGAAAACCCCCTGTGATGGGGTTGGGACTCACCACCACAGCACCTCCTTTTGCTACCTCTGGGAATTAGCTCAGTCCACATGGAGCCCCCTCTGCTAGTGGTGTCCCATCCGTCTCTCACCCTCTATTGGCATCTGGACCCGCATTGCTCCTTGCTCAGCAGCATCCTCTTCAGGACACTGCCCTCCGGCCATGCCCCCTAGTCCACCCTCACCCCCTTCTGGGGTGGTGGTGGGTGTTATCAGCAGTTCTTCTCTTTGCCCCAGCCACAATGGGCAACCACACCCCAAAGTCTAATCCCTTTTGGCAGGGGTCTGGTGCAGTCTGTGATGGCCACTCCTAATGGCCAGGTGTAAGTGGAAGCAGGGGACCCAGGTCCACCCTCTACTCTGGATCCCAACCCAGGGACCCTTTGGTGGCAGCCTTCCTGCCTACCCTCCTTCTCTCCCTTTGTCCATCTCTCTCTCCCTGGGCTGCTTCCCCTCTGCACCAGGTAGGCCCTTTCCTCAAGGCCTGCAGCCTGGCAAGTACTGGGCTGGAGTTCCCTTCTGCTCCCCCTACCCCTAGTCTCCTCACACAGGAGACAGACCTTCACCCTTTGAATGCCCAAGAGATACTATCTGCCTCTTACCTGGGCAACCTTTATATAGGGCCTAGCCTGTCCCTGATTGGCTGCCTCTTACTCAGCCCTAATTGGCTCCCCAAAGGCCCTCTCTGATTGGCTGCCTGTCTGTGCAGCCGCTTTGGCCTGCTGTAGCCCAATCTGGCCTAGGGGTGGGGCACTGCCACATGACACCGGCCAAAAAACTTCCATTGACCTCAACGGGTCCAAGATTTCACCCAGTAATGCTGTATTCATAGCTGAGAGCCCACGCTGTCTCACGGATATGGCAATTGGCCAGGTAATCCACCATCTGTGTCGTCTCCCTCATACAACCAAAGGAATGCAAAGTAGTTGCAGAGTAAGGATGGTGATTGGTTGGGTTAATTCCACTATCACAATGGTCTAGGAATATTGGCATGGCATAAATAGATCACATGGGTGTAATGCATAGAATCAAAACGTCTGAGCTGTTAAAAACTGGATAGTAACAGATCATGAGTCCCAGTGATGATTGATCCTGATCATATTCTGAACAAAAAGAGCTCCCAGCCATACTTTTAGTTGTTTCCATGGCTTAGGGTTGACCCACAGACAAATGATAATAATAATCTTATTATATAGAGACTCCTTTTGGTCTCCACACTTTTCTTATTTTGTGGCCCAGATATACCCAATTTACTCTGTTGAAAAGCTGGATACACTGTGGCAGGTAGTCTTGAAGAGGTGCCTGAAAGGTAATTTCTGACAACTCATGCAGAGGAAAGAGGAGGGATTCCTGCAACAGCTGGCACAAAGAACTTGGAGGCTCTTTTGGCTTTGGTGGACATCAAGAAGAAGCATTTCTATTATGACCCAAAGGGTTAGAGACTGGGCCTCAGGACATCAATAATACCTAGTGCCATCTCCTGCAATGTACACAAAGTGCAGTATGTAAGAATTTGTCCTGCATCAGGGCATGGGGTTAAATTCAGCAAAATTAGAAAAAGTTGATTTTACATTAGAGTTTCATTGAGCAATACCAGCTGGGTTTGGAAATGTCATGCTATCCTTGTAAAGGCACTGAGAAGCCTAAACCAAGCCTCTGAAATAAGGTCATCAGACCCTGTTTGCATTCTTGTAATAATCTTCTTTTAAACTAGTATAAAGTAGGCTAAGTGGGCATGACTGGGAAGGTACTCGTATCAGAGGTTTTGCCTTTGAAAAATACCATTACCAGGAGCAATAGAAAAGCAAAGAAGGAGAAGCAAAGTCAAGGGGAAAGTAAAAGTAAGATAAGACTAAAGGGAGAAAGAGACCAGAGAAGGGAGAGAGAGAAAGGAGAGCGTGAGTGAGCAAAAGAAAGTGAGAGAGACTAACAGTGTCACGATTAGGTAGGTAGAGAGGGTGAGATTCAGTGAACGGTGACAGTGAACAATGGCATATGTGATTTTTAGAGACTAGGACTGGCCAGAGAGGAATCTTATGAACAGTTCTGTGCCTTAGAAAGGCTGGAAATAATTATTTTACTATTGTAAAGTGTTGAGAAAATTAGTGACTAAGTGTCCTCACCTCACCTGAGAAGAAACTTTCCTGAGCCATGGAGGATTTACAGTAAAAATGCCCCTTGAGACAGAGAGGGGTTTTGTTTCCTGATTTTTGAAAAGCCACAGACCAGATGTAATCATCACAGGGAACAGAGACATCACTTTGGAAGAAAACACAAAGCAAACTATGACTGAGAGCGCCTTCACACCAGCACCTATGAAGCACGATGAGCCTAATTTGGGCCATAACATCTGAGACGAGACCAGACCAGAGGAAGGACTCCAAAGGACTTGTCCATCCATAATCTATGATATCCTGTCTTCTAGGAATCAGCTACAACCTGAGGTTTTCAACCTGAGCCTAAGATGCTAGAGACAGACTAAAACCAAACTTAACCCATTCATGCCATGTCTCAGCTGCTGAAGAGGAAAAAGCGACTATTAGATTAAGTTTATGGAATATTTTTAATGTGTTACCATTTCTATAGTTTCTGACTTCCTGAGAGACAGCTGAAGTGCCAATTTCATGAGAGGTAAATGCTTTAATTATTATTTATACAAAATGTATTTATAATTAATTATTCCATTTAATTGGGTGCCCCAAAATGATTTAAAATAGAGAGATTTCAATGGGAATATTGAATGATCCATGTGCTTAAAATTAAGCATACATGTATTTGTTTGCAGGCTCAGAGCCTTTATCCATAGGATTCCAGCCAGCTGAAGTAAGTTATAACTTTTAATTTGATTTTGAAGGTATCAGCAATTTCAATGTATATTTAAATACTCATGTAATTTTATAACTACCTTGTTATATTTTAACCTTGATTTGCTGGTAGGCTGATGATGCACATGACTGCAATGCCCGTACAGGCACAATTTTTTTTGTTTTTCTAGGAAGGGCCAGATCTTGCAAGCTGTTCTTCATGGAATTCTGTATCTGCCAGGAGCCCCACTGAAGTCATAAGGGCTTTGTGCAAGAGCAGGGGTCAGTGTATGTGAAACAGCTGGCAGGATTGGGAACTCCCTTAATTTATCGGAAAACAGCTTTGGGTTTGTCCTTTTCAGATAACATAACCTAACTGAATTGCGATAAATTCCTAGACCCTGAGCCTCTAAAGATTTACACATGTGCTTAAAAGTTAACCAAGTGAATAGTCACATTGATTTTCATGTTAAGCAGGTGACTAGCTCCACTGAAGTCAGTTAAGCACATGCATAAGTCTTTTCAGGTTCAAGGCCCTAGTCAACTTTATAATTTAAACACAGTAGTTAATCTGATCATTCAAATTAGAAGTTACAGTATGTCTGTCTGCACAGCTATTAATTCTGGCATGACTATTCGTTTTGGTAAATAAACGCAGAATGTATTGATAGGTGATAACAAGTCTGCACTGCTTTGTTTAGAGTGCGAGATGCAGTAGGAAGAGTGTTTTTTTAATTTAATTTAATTTATTTATTTAATGTTGTGGTGAATTCAGCATAGCAGATGCATAACTTTGCCGAAAATCTTAAAGTAAAACTCAGTATTACCTGATCATTCAAAAATCATGAGTCAGAACCTCCCCTCCCTTATGAGATCGGCTTAAAAATAAAAGGTTCTGGATTTTTTAAATTTGTCTTCTGAGCCTTTGGGTTCATGTTTCCTATCTTTTCTCCACAACCACACTGGCTGCAAACTTGTTTTTTTTTTTAAAGCAATCAAACAAACAAACCCAACCAACCAGCTGAGAGTCCCACATAATCACAAAGCGCCAGAACCTGGGGCTTTAACAAAAACACCAAAAATCACAAGACTCACAATAAAATCATGAGAGTTGGCAACACTGAATCTTATAATAAGAGAAAACTGTCAAAGAAGATAACATTTAAAGTCTGACTGCTTTTAGTATGCCCCTTTAATTTTATCACAGATCCTGACCAGATATACATGGAATGCTGTTTCATGCCTCAGTTTCTCCCCTCAGTAGTGGGACCAGAGGTGGGTGCCTTTAATCTCCCAATCCTGTCTTCATCAGTTTACGACTCTGCTCTTGGGCTAGATTGTGATATTCTTACTCATGTTGAATAGTGCCTTATGCCATGAGTAGTCCCGGTAGGACTGCTTGTGGAGTAATGGATTATTCAGTGTGAGCTAGGGTATTATAATCTTGCCCCTTGTTTGGAATCCCACTGGTCAAAAGGATGCAGGATGCTAAGAAGTGGGGTGGGAGAAAAAGAGAAAACATTTTCACCAATGTGTCTGATACATTTTATATTTCTGTTTGTCTAAATTCCTACTGGAGAGTGCTGATAACTACTGGGCAAAACTTCTTTCCATAAATGACAGCTGTCACTATTTGAGAGAGATAAGTCTTTAAATGTTTGTTTCCATTTTCTGGCTGTCACTCCAGAATGCTCTCCATCTAAACTGTACTTCAATAGAGTTATAAGGTATGTCCCAATTTTTGTGTGTGTGTTTCTAACATATGTCTGGTAATAACCGATTGTGCAAGTTCAGAGCCTACTGGCTCTGCTGAGATAAACTGAGTGGACGTGGCAATAGGGGATGTCTCTACTTCCCTATGAGAAAAATGCTGCTGTGTGCAAGCCTCCACTCCTTCCCACAGTTTGAAACAAGGTATTGTTTCTACACCATCTTGGCTTTCCTGCTGTAGTAATAATCGTTCCATCTGCCATTTAACCACAGACTTGCTGGCAGGTCTCACCGATATGGGATTAGCTTTCAGTCTCTTCCAGTGCTGAAGAATTTTGCTATGTGTGTGTGAATTGTTTTTAATCTTTTTTTAATTTATTTATTTAGGAAGTTTTAACAGGTTTGCAAACCGTTGCCACTTAAATATAAAAGACAAAATGATTATCATGACAACAGTGAGCTTTTGTTTAGAGAAACATTATACAGGAATAAATGATTCATTAAAACTCTCACTTAACATTTTTTAAAAATTTTCCATCATTCAACTTCTCATAGCTGATCTCAATGTGTTTGGTATGTGTATGCATACTCTTTGGGTTGTGTATATGAGGGAATGCACATGTGTGTTTGTGTATAGATATGATGTGGGTTTGTTGGGGATGTTTGTGAGGGGAGGTGTTGGGGGATTGTGGGATGAGTTTATATGTGTAGTTGGTTGTTGGCTTGTTGTAAGTAGCAGATGAGTATGTGGGATGATTAAAGAACAGAGTGTGAGTAAAGGCAAGGGTGTTATGGTGTGTGCATGTGTGTGAGGGACTGAGTATGTATGTGAGGGGCTCTTGGGGTGTATGGGTAGCCCCGTGGTGGCACAATAGGTGGGTGTATGTGTAGGATTGGGAGATGCTGGGTGTGTGTTGTTGAGACGTGTATGTATGGTGACTGAGGGCATGTGATTGGGAACATGTAGGGCAGCGTAGAAGCTGACTGTGTTACTGAGGTGTGGGAGCTGAGTGTGAGGTGTTATTAGGGTGTTTGGGCGCTGAATGCTCATGTGAGGTGTCACTGGGGTGTTTGGGGAGATGAAATGTCAGTGGGGTACATGTATCAGGGGATAGCCGTGTTAGTCTGTATCCACAAAAACAGATTTATTTGGGCATAAGCTTTTGTGGGTAAAAAACCACTTGCATCTGAAGAAGTGTTTTTTTACCCACGAAAGCTTATGCCCAAATAAATCTGTTAGTCTTTAAGGTGCCACTGGACTCCCTGTTGCTTTAATGGGGTACATGGGGCCTGAGTGCCCTGGTGAAGTGTCAGTGGGGTGTATGGGGTGTGTGTGGTGTCACTGGGCTGCATGGGGGGCTCAGTGCCCAGGTGAGGTGTCACTGGGGTGTGTGGGAGGGACTGAGTGCCCAGGTGAGGTCTCATGGGGATGAATGGGGGCTGAGTGCTTGGGTGAGGTGTCACTGAAGTGCATGGGGGGCTGACTGCATGGTATCAACGTAGAGGTATCAGTGGGGTGTATGGGTGGAGTGAGTGTTCGGGTGAAGTGTCAGAGAGGTGCGGGGGGGTGAGTGCCCGGGGAGGGGGTCAATGGGGTGCGGGGGGGTGAGTGAGTGCTGAGGAGAGGTCAGTGGGAGCGGGGGCGGGTGAGTGCCCGGGGGAGGGGTCAGTGGGTGCGGGGGGGGTGAGTGCCCGGGGGAGGGGTCAGTGGGAGCGGGGGGGGGTGAGTGCCCGGGGGAGGGGTCAGTGGGTGCGGGGGGGGGTGAGTGCCCGGGGGAGGGGTCAGTGGGTGCGGGGGGGGTGAGTGCCCGGGGGAGGGGTCAGTGGGAGCGGGGGGGGGTGAGTGCCCGGGGGAGGGGTCAGTGGGTGCGGGGGGGGTGAGTGCCCGGGGGAGGGGTCAGTGCGTGCGGAGAGGGATGAGTGCCCGGGGACGGGTCACACACAATCCCTCTCCCACGCTGAGCCTGTCACGCACATGACTGGTCACATGACCCGGGAGTCACATGAGCGGGCTGGGGGGGGGTGGGGATCACATGACCCCCCCGTTCCTCTCTATCAGGTCCCAGGCGCAGGGGCGCCCGCCAGTTCCGGCTCCGTTCTGAGGCCCCCGCGCTGCACCCATGAGACGCGCCGCCCGCGGCCCGGGGCCTGCCCCGCGCCGGCTCCCCGCGCCCCGCCTCCCGGCCTGGCTGCTCCTGCTCCTGCTCCCGGGGCTGCGGGCAGGCGGCGAGGCCCAGAGCCTGGACTACCAGCCGCTGTGCAGGTGGGGGACCCGCCGCTGCGGGCAGGGCGCTGGGGGCTGCTGCTGCTGCTGGAGCCCCCTGCAGGGCCCATGGCGTGAAAGGGACAGTCTGTGAAGAGCTCCCCGCCCCCCATCGCTCACTGAGCTGGCAACGCCTCTAAACCAATGTGGCAGCGAGCTGGGGGGCGAACG
This sequence comes from Lepidochelys olivacea, assembly GCF_965140295.1. Lineage (NCBI taxonomy): Eukaryota > Metazoa > Chordata > Testudines > Cheloniidae > Lepidochelys > Lepidochelys olivacea. Next base: position 121,963,682 of record NC_140413.1, read on the forward strand.
GGTGCCGGAGCGTCTTGCCTCTCGTGCTTGGTTATTTGTGTGCCCCACCCTCCCATTTGTGGTGTTGCGGCTAAGCGCTTTCTTGTACAATTGCCATTTGCTTCCTGCGGCCCAGTCCGCAGGGGCACGGCCTTTATTTGCCTTCACCATCTGCCTTGTGTTGTGCCATTAAACGGCTGAGCGTTTCCGCTCAGGTGGCTGCAGGATGTGGGGGCTTGACCCTTGTGTGCCGTTTGTGACTCTGCTAGTAGAGTGCTTTGGGATCCTCCCTAACTGGTGGCTAAGGAGCCTGCCGCTGTGGTATATACCTGTGGAGAAAGAGTGGGTAATGTTTGAGGCTGCAAGGTGCTTGGTCTCCTTTTATTACCTTTTTGTTTGTGTCACATGCCCTCAGGTAAAGGGGAGGGGGAGGAATGCCCAAAAGTCACTGGCTCCTAAGTTCCATTTTCAAAAGGGACTTGGACGCTTTTGAAAATTTCACATAAATTTTTAGGGTTTGTGGCTTTTCAGAGGAGAAATTTAAACATGAATAGGTAGATCCGCTTTTAGAGCTGTAGCCGTGTTAGTCTGCATCAGCAAAAACAGCGAGGAGTCCTTGTGGAGACTAAGGTGCCACAAGGACCCCGTGCTGTTTTAGCTCAGCTTTTGTGTCGGTGATGCCATTATGCTTACTAAAAGGTTTTGTTTTGTACTGGTATATTTGATTAGTTTTCCTCCTCCCTATGCCCCTGACCAATGCCTGGGCCATGGCCTGGCTGCTGCCCCCCTCCCTGGAGGTGACTGCTTTCTACTAGCGTCAAATATATCTAAATTTATTAAGTGTGCTTGGAACATTTGGGATCAAAGGAACTGTGTAAACATAATGTATGACTTGTGCATGCATAATCAATCTCTCTCTCTCTGTCTCTGAGTCAACTCAAGCAAGTTGTTCCAGTTGCCAATTTCAGTGGGTGTCAGGCTAAACAGTGCTGAGAAAAAATAAAACTGATACTGGCCACAGCTTAGTGTTTAGCAGCTTGTGAGCTAGCTTTTTCCCCCTCGGGGTTAGAGATTCAGAAGATGAAATTTATAGGTGACAGAAATGCTTTCCTGGAACTAGGAGCACTGGGCGTATGGCAGCACTCTCTGGTTTGAAGTAGGCTTCCATCATATACAGGGTGTATGGTTTTGTTTAGGGTCTTTCAGCATCCCCACTACAAACATTGTTCTGGTGCTCTGGGTAGGGGTGGAGGAACAATGCAGCTATAAACTTTTCGTTACACAAGGATGAATGTAAAGACTCATGCTGACACAGAGTATACAGTAGTATCATATTAGTATGTTGGTCCTCTCTTCTGTGTACTTTACCTACATTGTTCTTTGAAACTATATTTGTGATGAATCCGCTTCTCAGCTAGAAGTTTTGAAGGTTTGTCCGTTAATATATCTATCATAAAACAGTTGGCCTCAGATATTTCAGAAGAAGCCAGATTTTATATATAGCTTTTTCTGTTTAAACAAGCTAGAAATACACTTAGAAATCAAAGTAATTTTAGGTGTGAAGGAGGAGTGAGTTAAAGTATAGTTCTACTCTGAAAATCAACACTGTAAAAATGGCACCTTCTTACTCTTAAGCCTGTTTCTGTTGTGTGCTGTCATATTTCATTTTAGTGAGGTAAACAAGCTTACTCCTTTATTTTATTCCTGTAAATCCTACAGTGCAAAGACAGCTAGGAGGGAGCTGTATCTGCCTCCTCCTTGTGCATAATCTATATAAATGGGTAACATATACACCAGTGCAAACCCATTCAAGGCAATTGGGGTGGACAGGTGTCAGTGAGGACATAAAATGGGCTCGAGAGACTTCACTGTTGATGCTCATGTGTGAAAAGGGACGAAAAATCCATGTGACAGTTCAATTGATTTTTGCAGAGTTGGTAGGTAGAAAAAATTCTTCTTGTAAACTGAGCATATTTGTTCTGGTATTGAGACCTAATAAACATGGAACCCACTACTGAAGCTGCTTCTGGAGTAAGTCTTTGGAGTAGAATCACACTTTAAGGCATTATCCAGTTGATAAATATTGTTGACATTTAACTATTTTAGTACTGATTAATTCTATGGCTTAATATAAGAGTTACACTAAAAAATAATCGTAGGAATGAATTAAAAGATGTTGTAGATATGAGTCTTCTAAGATGGTCAACAAGTACACCAATTCCTACAAGGTTACCTACTATAGGCATAAAGAAAAGGAGTACTTGTGGCACCTTAGAGACTAACAAATTTATTTGAGCATGAGCTTTCGTGAGCTACAGCTCACTTCATCGGATGCATACCGTGGAAACTGCAGCAGACTTTATATACACACAGAGAATATGAAACAATACCTCCTCCCACCCCACTGTCCTGCTGGTAATAGCTTATCTAAAGTGATCATCAGGTTGGGCCATTTCCTGCACAAATCCAGGTTCTCTCACCCCCCTCCCAAAAACCACACACACAAACTCACTTTCCTGCTGGTAATAGCTCATCCAAACTGACCACTCTCCAAGTTTAAATCCAAGTTAAACCAGAACATCGGGGGGGGGGGTAGGAAAAAACAAGGGGAAATAGGCTACCTTGCATAATGACTTAGCCACTCCCAGTCTCTATTTAAGCCTAAATTAATAGTATCCAATTTGCAAATGAATTCCAATTCAGTCTGACTCCAGCGAGAAACTGCTGAATTGGAACTCATTTGCAAATTGGATACTATTAATTTAGGCTTAAATAGAGACTGGGAGTGGCTATTTCCCCTTGTTTTTTCCTACCCCCCCCGATGTTCTGGTTTAACTTGGATTTAAACTTGGAGAGTGGTCAGTTTGGATGAGCTATTACCAGCAGGAGAATGAGTTTGTGTGTGTATGGGGGTGGGGGTGTGTGTGTGAGAGAACCTGGATTTGTGCTGGAAATGGCCCACCTTGATTATCATGCACATTGTAGGGAGAGTGGTCACTTTGGATGAGCTATTACCAGCAGGAGAGTGAGTTTGTGTGTGTATGGGGGTGGGGGGATGTGAGAGAACCTGGATTTGTGCAGGAAATAGCCCAACTTGATTGTCATGCACATTGTGTAAAGAGTTGTCACTTTGGATGGGCTATCACCAGCAGGAGAGTGAATTTGTGTGGGGGGGTGGAGGGTGAGAAAACCTGGATTTGTGCTGGAAATGGCCCACCTGATGATCACTTTAGATAAGCTATTACCAGCAGGACAGTGGGGTGGGAGGAGGTATTGTTTCATATTCTCTGTGTGTATATAAAGTCTGCTGCAGTTTCCACGGTATGCATCCGATGAAGTGAGCTGTAGCTCACGAAAGCTCATGCTCAAATAAATTTGTTAGTCTCTAAGGTGCCACAAGTACTCCTTTTCTTTTTGCGAATACAGACTAACACGGCTGTTACTCTGAAACCTACTATAGGCATGTATACAATGGATTTCTCCTTCTCAAGTGATAACTATATCTGTTCAGAAGTGCTGTAGGCCTTGCTTCTGCTCTAGTCAATAATACATTTTATTAGATTATTTTCTTGCATTACAGTAGTGCCTAGGGGTCTCAATCATAACAGGAGTTTGAGTCACACTAGGTACTGTACAAACACATAACTAGACAAGCCCTGCTCCAAAGATCTTACAGTATAACTACAAATGTACCTTTACAAAGCTATATTTCTAGGAGGAATATAGTCCAGGATTGCTTGGTTTTCATGTTATTTCAGCTCTGAATAATTCAACTACCATCACTCACAAAACGGAACATTCAGAACAGTGAATACACATCATTCTCTCGAAAGCACACATGCACATCTTCATTTGTGTAAGATACCCAGTAAAAGCTAAATATTTTCTTCAGCATTGGAGGGATTATCCAGTGCTCCTGTTTCCTCCCCCACCCTTTGGGGATGCAGCTCTAGCAGCAGGAGCAGGGTCCAGCTGGCCCTACATGCACCTGGCACCAGTGGAAACAGCAGGGGATCCTAACAGCCTTTAAAGGGTCTGGGGCTCTGCTGCTCCAGCCACTCTCCTGCCTCCCCCCAGTGGGACTTTTGGTCACTTTTCATTTTTCAGATAACTTCTTTCAATTTTTAAAAGGTCAAAGTGAGGCCGTGAGGATGTTTAGTCTATGGAAGAGAATAATGAGGGGGGATTTGATAGCTGCTTTCAACTTCCTGAAAGGGGGTTCCAAAGAGGATGGCTCTAGACCGTTCTCAGTGGTAGCAGATGGCAGAAGAAGGAGTGATGGTCCCAAGTTGCAGTGGGGGAGATTTAGGTTGGATATTAGGAAAAACTTTTTCACTAGGAGGGTGGTGAAACACTGGAATGCATTACCTAGGGAGGTGGTGGAATCTCCTTCCTTAGAAGTTTTTAAGGTCAGGCTTGACAAAGCCCTGGCTGGGATGATTTAATTGGGGATGGGTCCTGCTTTTGAGCAGGGGGTTGGACTAGATGACCTCCTAAGGTCCCTTCCAACCCTGATATTCTATGATTCTAAGTCAATAACCACCACTAGGAACAAGGCCACCATTGGGCTCTGTTCTCCTATAAGAAAGGAGTCCCGGGCCCCAGCCCTGCTCCTCCAGGCTACTCTGCCATCTGCTGGTGAGGAAGCCACATTTCAGCTCTTACTTTTTAGTCTTGTCTAAGTAAGTACTTGTCTCTTCCTCACTCTTCTCCACCTCCCTCCCAAATCAGGTAACGGCAACAGGGGTGTCATGACAACAGACAGATTATTTAAAGGAAACTGATGTATGATGCCACTGACACTTCCACTTACTGGGCTCAGCCCTTATTGTTGTCATTTATTACTATTTCCATTGCTGTTATGCCATAATGCTTCCAGAGCACCCACCACTATTCCAAGAACACATTGCTCCAGCTCTGCCCATTTTCAGGACTCAGCCAGGTTAGAGTTCCAAAAGATATTCAACAAACCTGCCTTTCCCATGACATCTGGGAAATCAGACTACCATTCCTCCACTTGGCACATCCCATGGCAACATCTACTACTTCTCCTATCCCAGTTTGAATTGGGAGGAGCTGTCCAAGGAAACAGAAGCAGAAATAAGAAATCAAATTCTAGACATCTGACCCCTAAATACTGCACAGGTCTATTACTGAGGCATGGGTCAGAAACAGACAACACAAAGTAGCATGAATTAAAATTGATGCTAACTATATATGACCTCATCAGTGATGCATTACATGAGAGAGCCTGAAGCATCGAGAGTGGCTGGATGACACTGCAAGCCATGTGGTAGGTCACCTTGTCCTCCCCAGGATACTTAGTATACCACAGACCTAGGCAGGTGGCCTGGCTTTCATCTTCTCTGCAAACATCAGTTGTAAGAGAGGTACCTCTGATAAGACAACTTTATTTGAATTCATTCATATGACAGTAGAAACCAGAACCAAAGCTATGTAAATTTTATGCTAATTTACCAACCGCCACAGACAAAGATTTGTAAAGGCGCTCCCTGACACCTTGTTGGCGGTGGTGAGATACCCCAGAATTGTCACACAGGGAAACTTCAGTACTTGTTGACAAGATTTAAAAACCTCAAAACAATCTCCTCACTTGCCTCCCTAGGACTTTCATAGGTCATCTTTGGTCCAACTCACACAGCCGGACATACATTGAACCTGATCTTTGGCCAAGATATCAAGTATGAGGATGTTACGACCCAGCCACAGTCTTGGGTGGGTAATCACCTCATTAAGACAGTGGTCAGAAACCTTCCAGCACTCAGGCAACAAGGAAAAAACAACAATCCCGCTTCCCCTATGAAGACTCATGGACTCCAATGAGTTACAAAGCCTGTTAAAGGACATCAGCACCCCACCTGGAGGATGAGGAGTGGAGGACCTGGTGGATCACTATCATTCTACAGTGGCCTCAGCCATTGACATGCTCTTCCCTTCCTTGCCTAGTACAATACTAAAGCTACAAACATAACTTATACATTTCTTGACTCCTAACTGATTCCATGATAAGGACCTGGGTAGAACAGGTCTCTCAGTCAGTTTAACTTTTGGCCTGTCTGTTTTGCTGGAACAGTGGAACCATGTCTCCTTCTCACTGGTCCTATCACACCCTGCTCAGTGTTCAAAGCTGGACAAACCAGAAGGAAAATTTTCAAGGTAGAGAAGTGGTGTATAGGACAGCCTGCTTCCAAGTCTTCACAGGCACCACAAACACACAGTGTGAGGTTCTATGCAGTTCAGCTGTAGTGGTCTGAGTTGCTTGTTCCTAGTGCTTTGTTGGTTAGTTGGCTTGTGGAATGTAGGAGTAAAAGGAAGTTTCTTATAGAGAGAGTCTTCCATTCTAAATCATGTTCTCTGGCTTTGTAAAACTAATTTCATAGCTTCCACCAGCTGTTTTTTCTTCACATGTTTAGCCATAACTGTGCTAGGTAAAAATCTTGCTTTCAGGCAGTGTCCCTTTAAGCCAGTCAACTTAAATCTGCCTGATTTGTTTTTTAACTGGTAAGTCTTGTGACAGTTAAGGCTACTATAATGCAAAATAAGTAGAGGGGGAAAGTCTCTCCATATCTTCAGTTTATCTTGTCTGACTGCACTCTGGACACAGTTCAAATTCTTCCCCAATTTGTTTGCATCTCACAGCAACAGAGGAGAGACAAATCCTTTTTAAGGAAAATTTATTTGTGAAGCCACAAAAAAAGATGGACAGATTTAGTATTGAAAACAATACTTTTGCAGACATGACTTAGAAGTATAGAAACATCATTTTGAAATTCTACGACAAACACTGTCTGGGCAATCTTAAAGGAAAACTCTCTCTTCTCTTTCCCCTCTCCTTCTTCCCCCCCCCCAAACCACTTCTTCCTGGAGTTTTTTAACTTTGCTTCTGCACTACTGTATGTCCTAGCCCCTTTCCAACTTCATATTTCCCCTCTGCCTTCCTCCTTTCTGATGGACCTTGCCTAGACAAAACGAGTGTGGCTTGATGAAGAGAAAGTGTGGTGGTTTTTTTTTCTTTTTCTGCAGCCGTAGGATGAGTCCATGTAGTTTTTCATATGCTAGCTCAACCAGTATTGTGGTAACATGCAGAGCAGTGTTACTGAGCTCCTGCTCTTGTGTATATTTAAAATAAACCTCAGGCAAAGATTCAGTAAGATAGAGCAAAAGTTATAAACCCATTGCAGTGTCACTAGTTTAAGGGGAAAAAAATAGTAGAATGTTAATAGAACGTTGCATGTTTCAAATACTTGTAGTTTTGTTTTAAAGTTAGGAAATTCAAAATTGCTGCAGCTTAAATCCAACAACCTTAACTCTCTCCTCATAATCTCATCCCCCATGCTCTTCCAGGCATAACTATAGACTATTATTCTTTCAGCCTCTTAATCACTGTACACTGTACCATAATTGACATAAGAATGCATGTCAGGTCCACTCCCAACACGTGTGCTGCTGACAGAACCAGAGAACAGCCTCCAGTTCACCCTCTTTTTGAGGAGTTTCACGCTGGGAATGGGGAAACCTGATGATCTGTTCCTGGCTCTGTCACAGCCGCACTGTGTGACCTTGGGCAAATTCAGATAAATTAGCTGGCTTCTAAAGCATGCTGAAATATTTAAGTAGGAGGTGCCACATGAATGCAAGATATCATTCTACATATGCAAACCAAACCGATCCAAATCCCATCTTGCTTTCTTAATAACATGCTTCCTTCACATCTGATCCTTTTTTATGGTTGCTTTAACCCTTTTCTGTTTGCAGTGATTGAGCTCCATTCAGCTGCAGGCACTTTAAAATTGGTTTATCCTTGTAATTGGCTTGCATGTGTTCTGCTCCGTAAGCCAGTGGATGTATCATAAGACTTATGTAGCCCCCAAGTGAAATGTCAAAGCATAGGGATGAGGGTTAAGATTTCCTGGCCAAATCAGTAAGTTATATAGGTTTGACATATGACATAGCTACAGGATTTGTCATAAGGACATACTTCCTTACCATCAATGTTTGTTGAACAAAGTAACAGGCATACAAGAGCAGAGGGTAAGATTGATTGGGCAAGATCCCCTGGGAGAATAACATGAGAGGGAAAGGAGTCCAGGAGAGCTGGCTGTATTTTAAAGAACCGTTATTGAGGTTACAGGGACAAACCATCCCGATGTGTAGAAAGAATAGTAAATATGGCAGGTGACCAGCTTGGCTTAACAGTGAAATCCTTGCTGATCTTAACCACAAAAAAGAGGCTTACAAGAAGTGGAAGATTGGACAAATGACCAGGGATGAGTATATAAATATTGCTCGGGCATGTAGGAATGAAATCAGGAAGGCTAAATCACCTGGAGTTGCAGCTAGTGAGGGATGTTAAGAGTAACAAGAAGGGTTTCTTCAGGTATGTTGACAATAAGAAGAAAGCCAAGGAAAGCGTGGGCCCCTTACTGACTGAGGGAGGCAACCTAGTGACAGAGGATGTGGAAAAAGCTAATGTACTCAATGCTTTCTTTGCCTCTGTCTTCACAAACAAGGTCAGCTCCCAGCCTACTGCACTGAGCAGCACAGCATGGGGAGGAGGTGGCCAGACCTCTGTGAAGGAAGAAGTGGTTCGGGACTATTTAGAAAAACTGGACGTGCACAAGTCCATGGGGCCGGATGCGTTGCATCCGAGAGCGCCAAAGGAATTGGCGGATGTGATTGCAGAGCCATTGGCCATTATCTTTGAAAATGATGGCGATCGGGGGAAGTCCTGGAAGATTGGAAAAAGGCTAATTTAGTGCCAATATTTAAAAAAGGGAAGAAGGAGGATCCTAGGAACTACAGGCCAGTCAGCCTCACCTCAGTCCCCGGAAAAATCGTGGAGCATGTCCTCAAGGAATCAATTCTGAAGCACTTAGTGGAGAGGAAAGTGATCAGAAACAGTCAGCATGGATTCACCAAGGGCAAGTCATGCCTGACTAATCTAATTGCCTCCTGTGATGAGATAACTGGTTCTGTGGATGAAGGGAAAGCAGTGGACATGTTATTCCTCGACTTTAGCAAAGCTTTTAATACTGTCTCCCACAGTATTCTTGCCAGCAAGTTAAAGTATGGATTGAATGAATGGACTATAAGGTGGATAGAAAGCTGGCTAGATTGTCGGGCTCAACGGGGAATGATCAACGGCTTGATGTCTAGCTGGCAACCGGTATCAAGCAGAGTGCCTCAAGGGTCGGTCCTGGGGCCAGTTTTGTTCAACATCTTTATTAATGATTTGGATGATGGGATTAATTGCACCCTCAGCAGGTTCACAGATGACACTAAGATGGGGGAGAGGTAGATACGCTGGAGGGTAGGGATAAGGTCAAGAGTGACCTAGAGAAATTGGAGGATTGGGCCAAAAGAAATATGATGAGGTTCAACAAGGACAAGTGCAGAGTCCTGCACTTAGGACGGAAGAATCCAATGCACCGCTACAGACTAGGGACTGAATGGTTAGGCAGCAGTTCTGCAGAGAAGGACCTAAGGGTGACAGTGGACGAGAAGCTGGATATGAGTCAACCGTGTGCGTTGCCAAGAAGGCCAATGGCATTTTGGGATGTATAAGTAGGGGCATTGCCAGCAGATCGAGGGACGTAATCGTTCCCCTTTATTCGACATTGGTGAGGCCTCATCTGGAGTACTGTGTCCAGTTTTGGGCCCCACACTACAAGAAGGATGTGGATAAATTGGAGAGAGTCCAGCGAAGGGCAACAAAAATGATTAGGGGTCTGGAACACATGACTTATGAGGAGAGGCTGAGGGAACTGGGATTGTTTAGTCTGCAGAAGAGAAGAATGAGGGGGGATTTGATAGCTGCTTTTAACTACCTGAAAGGTGGATCCAAAGAGGATGGATCTAGACTATTCTCAGTGATAGCAGGTGACAAGACAAGGAGTAATGGTCTCAAGTTGCAGTGGGGGAGATTTAGGTTGGATATTAGGAAAAACTTTTTCACTAGGAGGGTGGTGAAACACTGGAATGCGTTGCCTAGGGAGGTGGTGGAATCCCCTTCCTTTAAGGTCAGGCTTGACAAAGCCCTGGCTGGGATGAGTTTTTTTCAATTTAAAGATCACTTTTTTAAAAAAACCCTGATTCTTGTAAAACATGTTTTAACTGAATGGGTTCTTCAGAAACCATGAAAACAAATGACAGGTTTCAGAGTAACAGCCATGTTAGTCTGTATTCTCAAAAGGAAAAGGAGTACTTGTGGCACCTTAGAGGCTAACCAATTTATTTGAGCATGAAGTGAGCTGTAGCTCACGAAAGCTTATGCTCAAATAAATTGGTTACTCTCTAAGGTGCCACAAGTACTCCTTTCCTTTCATGAAAACAAAAGTTCAGTCCTATGACCTTTGCTGTTGACTATATAGACACCTGTGGATTAACTTTAACATTCTTTTTAAAGCTTACTGATGTGGAACTCTTGCAGAATTTTGAGCACATAGGGAAAGGAGCCTCATGACCACTTCAAAAAGGAGAGGCTGGTGTGGTTTGGTAGCTCGCAAAGCAATGAATACCACTTGTGATGGGCCTTTACGATTACATGGGAGTAGATGTGTGTCAGACTTTCCAGTAGTCGTCTGTTACCGCTGAGCTGTAGAGAACCAGTAGGTCATGTTATTCAAAGCAAATTCACACAGAATATTAACCAACCAGGTTTCTTCTGCTTTGCTAGAACTGGTGACTGGTATTTTCAGGCTTTATTATTAGGTGGCTTACAGCCTAAACTTGAGACTGCACTGACTTTCACCTTCTTGTAACCCCACTGGCCCACGCGTTGACATGGCAGTGTCTATCCGAGGGGTTAGGTTGGTATAACTACATTGCTCAGGGTTGTGGGTTTTTCACATCCCTGAGTGGCATAGATAAACTGATATAAATTTGTAGTGTAGACCTGACCTATAAAAAGTGCACTGTCTTCCTACTTCACTCAGGATTAGTGATTTTCTGTCAATGCATGTTACTTGCTGTATGAAAATCTTGAAACATGGAATGATTTTAATAGACTGATAAGTTAAGTCTTGGCTTAGGATGTCAGTTTCAAATGTAACTTGAAATTGGGTGTGCATGGGTTTTTTTAAAAATCTGTATAAAATCTACCTTAGAAATCTGAGTTAAATAACCTTTTTAGAAAAAAATCATTGATTTTTATCCACACTAGGTGAGACTGACACAATTTTGTAAAAGCATTTTTGATTTCAATGAAACTGCATTTTTGATGGAAAACTATTCTGTTTTTCCAACCAGCTGTAGTCTTTTCTTTTCCTGCCCCCATGTTACCTGAGGGTTAAGTCAATTTCTTCAGGGTGTGTTGTGCGTGTGTGTGTGTTTTTTTTTTTTTTTTTTTTTTTAACTACCACTTCACTTTTTTACTTAGTTTTGCTCTGGCGTTGTCTAACTCCTTTCCCTTCCTCCATTTCTTGTAATTTTTACATTATAACTTCTGTTCTTTGCTGTTTTTGTTTGGAGCTCTTTCTCTACCTCAGTGATACCTAATTTGTGAAATGTACCTGCACATATGGGGCTAAAGATTAGGTTGGTTACAGGAAAGGGGAAATGCCTATTGAGTAGACATTGAATTCCTTTTACCCATCTTCCATTGGTTTGCTAATGATACCAACTTTTCTTACCTGGTATTGAGTAGTAACTAAGAGGTGATCCACTGTAAGGTTTGGAGGAAAGAAAACAGGTCATGTTTGGAAAGTTGTCTAGCACAGAATCCTTTTTGAATTTGCAGATAGTTCTGATGCCTCTACACCAACTTATAACCTTTTTCCCAAGCAGCAGCAGGGTGAAATTAAGAAAACTGGTCAACTTCCCTTGCTGCTGTGCAGACCCTTTGGGCAACGGTGAAATCGACACACTGCTTACCAAGTTTCTTTGTGTTGCTGTCTCTCCATAAAGCGAGAACTCTGGGCCTGTCTACATAGCGAGTTAGTACACTGCAAGGTAGATGTAAATCTACAATGCTTCTCAATGCCATGTCCAAACAGGCTGCGTGGATCCTCCTGTGGTGCACTGAAAATTCTCTACTAAACTTTGACCTGCTGTTTTTAAAAAAACAAACAAAAACAAGTAATGCAACCAGGCACTGGAGATCTTCATAGACAAAGATAACTCAAAAACCAGCCTGAGAGTGGGACAGAGTAGCTCCTCTTTTCCTTTCTTCCTGGTCCTAGTAGTCAGCCTTCAGTGTGGAACAAGAGAGAATCTTTGTGTTCTAGCTGTTTGGGGAATGATGGCTTCAAATGATCAAAACTCCTGCCAGCTAGAGATTGGTACAGAAGATGAGGCCCTGAAGCAGAGTCCATGGATTGCACCCTGATAAAATCCCAGTAGCTGGACCAGGTTGCTGGGCTTCTTGTGGCATTGACCCTGAATTTCATTGGTAGAGCTGGCAGCTGTCTGATAAATGTCTCAAACCACACTGGAATTGTAAAAATGTAGAAACCGGAAAGGGGATAGGTGTGGGGAAGAGCTAATAGGTCATACAAGTGGTCTAATACCACTGTGATCATGCATTAGAAATATCTGTGACAGATCAATCTTTGAGTGCTGGCCATTCTTCTGAATGTTTGTTCTAGTGCTTTGCCCAGTCTAAATTTAAAAGCTCCAAATAAAGATGGTGCCTCCATTTTTCCTGGGAGATGGTGCCACAAACTAACATCTCTGGGGAATTTTTTTCTCATTCTGCTTACGTTGTCACAGAATCCTAGAATATCAGGGTTGGAAGGGACCTCAGGAGGTCATCTAGTCCAATCTCCTGCTCAAAGCAGGACCAACACCAACTAAATCATCCCAGCCAGGACTTTGTCAAGCCGGGCCTTAAAAAACCTCTAAGGATGGAGATTCTACCACCTCCCTAGGTAACCCATTCCAGTGCTTCACCACCCTCCTAGTGAAATAGTGTTTCCTAATATCACTTAGACCACCACACTGCAACTTGAGGCCATTGCTTCTTGTTCTGTCATCTGCCACCACTGAGAACAGCCAAGCTCCATGCTCTTTGGCACCCCCGTTCAGGTAGTTGAAGGCTGCTATCAAATCCCCCCTCACTCATCTCTTCTGCAGACTAAATAATCCCTGTTCCCTCGGCCTCTCCTCATAAATCATGTGCCCCAGCCCCCTAATAATTTTTGTTGCCTTCCACTGGACTCTCTTCAATTTGACCACATCCCTTCTATAGTGTGGGGGACCAAAACTGGATGCAATACTCCAGGTGTGGCCTCAGCAGTGCCAAATAGAGGGGAATAATCACTTCTCTCAATCTGCTGGCAGTGCTCCTACTAATACAGCCCAATATGCTGTTGGCCTTCTTGGCAACAAGGGCACACTGACTCATATCCAGCTTCTTGTCCACTGTAATCCCTAGGTCCTCTTCTGCAGAACTGCTGCTTAGCCAGTTGGTCCCTAGCCTGTAGCTGTGCATGGGATTCTTCCATCGTAAGTGCAGGACTGTGCACTTGTCCTTGTTGAACCTCATCATATTTCTTTTGGTCCAATCCTCCAGTTTGTCTAGGTCACTCTGGACCTTATCCCTATCCTTCAGCATATCTACCTCTCCCCCATCTTAGTGTCATCTGTGAACTTGCTGAGGGTGCAATTAATCCCATCATCCAGATCATTAATAAAGATGTTGAACAAAACTGGCCCCAGGACCGACCCTTGAGGCACTCTGCTTGATACCGGTTGCCAACTAGACATCAAGCCGTTGATCATTCCCCGTTGAACCCGACAATCTAGCCAACTTTCTATCCATCTTATAGTCCATTCAATCCATAGTTTAACTTGCTGGCAAGAATACTGTGGGAGACAGCATTAAAAGCTTTGCTAAAGTCAAGATATATCACATCCACAGCTTTCCCCATATTCACAGATCCAGTTATCTCATCATAGAAGGCAATCAGGTTGGTCAGGCATGACTTGCTGTTGGTGAATCCATGTTGACAGTTCCTGATAACCTTCCTCTCCTCCAGGTTCTTCAGAATTGATTCCTTGAGGACCTGCTTCATGATTTTGCTGGGGACTGAAGTGAAGCTGACCAGTCTGTAGTTTCTCGGGTTCTCTTTCTTTCCTTTTTTAAAATATGGGCACTATATTTGCCTTTTTCCAATTGTCCGGGACCTCCCTCGATCGCCACGAATTTTCAAAGATAATGGCCAGTGGCTCTGCAATTACATCAGCCAACTCCCTCAACACCCTTGGATGCATTAGATCTGGACCCATGGACTTGTGCATGTTCAGCTTTTCTAAATAGTCCTTAAACTGTTCTTTCACCACTGAGGGCTGCTCACCACCTCCCCATATTGTGTTGCCCAGTGCAGCAGTCTGGGAGCTGACCTTGTCTGTGAAGACTGAGGCAAAAAAAGCATTGACTACTTCAGCTTTTTCCACATCTGTCACTATGTTGCCTTCCTCGTTTAGTAAAGGTCCCACACTTTTCCTGACCACCTTCTTGTTGCTAACATACCTGTAGAAACCCTTCTTGTTGTTCTTCACATCCCTTACTAGCTGCAACTCCAGTTTTGCCTTGGCCTTCCTGATTATGCCCTTGCATGCTCTAGCAATATTTTTATACTCCTCCCTAGTTATTTGTCCAAATTTCCACTTCTTATAAGCTTCCTTTTTTGAGTTTAAGCTCACCGAAGAGTTCACTGTTAAGCGAAGCTGGTCGCCTGCTATATTTACTATTCTTTCTGCACATCAGGATGGTTTGTTCCTGCACCCTCAATAAGGCTTCTTTGAAATACAGCCAGCTGTCCTGGACTCCATGCCCCCTCATATTAGTCTCCCTGGGGATCCTACCCATTAGTTCCCTAAAGGAGTTTAAGTCTGCTTTTCTGGAGTTCAGGGTCTGTATTTTGTTACTCTCCTTTCCTTTCTTCCTCTTGTGAGGATCCTGAACTCAACCACGTCATGGTCACTGCTGCCTAGGTTGCCACCCACTTCCTCTACCAGTTGTCTGCTTAATTTTACTTCATGTTTTCATAGTGTCACTCCATTGTACTTGCAGTGAATGGAGAGCAATTTAGCTATTTACATACTTTAAAAATGAGTGTGAAACTTTGTGCCTCCTTCAGTTGTTCTTTTGGTCTAGACATACATATTAGTACTCAGTCTTTCCTTCAGAAGCATCTCTCTCAAGCCCCTGTAATTTTTCTGGCTCACATCTGAATTCTCTGTCAACACCTCCATAGTATTGAGTGGCCAGATTTTTAAAGGATTATTCACAAGAGCTCTGTAGAGGTGGGTATCTATTATCACAAGGACAGCTGCTGAGTTGGAAGCATTTTCAGTCAGTGGTAAAGTGGCTAAATTTCTTCCTGTGTATGGTGTTTTTGTTTTTTCCCTGGGACCATACACAAGTAACATGAAGGAATTCTTATACTACATCATATACAAACTTCAGAATTGGGATTCCAGTGTTATGGAGATTGTGGCATTCTTTGGTTAGATCTGATATTTCATGGATGGGTTTTTGGGTTTGAGTAAATGGTTGCAAATATGTATTAACTGACAGGCTATTTTCTTGTTTTTCTTTCAGTTATACATGGGAAGCAATTGATATAGATAAACATGTGCGTTATAAAATAAATCCCTGTGGTGGCATTGAAGACTGTAGTGGATCAAGTGCAGTCTGTGCATATGACCTGAATAAAAAGGTCTATCTGTCAGTAGGTAAGTTAATGTTTTGTTTCTTATGATGTCAACATTCCAAAATATAGAGAACTTCTGGCATGTTTACTGTAGCTTCTCTCCAGGTTTTCTAATGTATGTTAGCCATAACAATATTTCTTAAATTACAGAATAAAATTTTAATCTAAGATTTCTACTACTGCATACTAAATCCTTTTTCTTATGCTGGTTAACTTTTACCCAGTTTACAAGAGTTTATAGCAGCTATTCATAGCTTCCAAGGTCAGAAAGGATCAGTCATCATCTAGTCTGACTTCCTGTATGATACAGGTCCTAGAACTTTTCTAAAATTCTTTTTGAACTAGAGCATATCTAATAATTTTTTAAAATAAAATTCTCCTCTAAACAGGAAGAGCAACAGTATGTATTTCACTGTAATTCTATTAGTATATCTACTTCTAGCACAATGTACACTGCATACGTGCGTGTTGGTTGAAGTATGGTTTTTATGTAGATAACCAATGCTTGGATTAGATCTATCAACAATACCTCACTGGAGAAATGTCCCTCATTATAGACCCATAGTTACCCATGTCCCATGCAAACATGGTGTCTCCTCACTACTTCTGTTGCTGAAAATTATTTACTGTGAAGAAGTAATCCCACAGAATTTTAAGCTTCTTGGATGAGTATTTTTGTGACCCTCCTCTTATTTGGTTATTTGTTTCACATTGGGTAGTGAAGGTGACTCTGGAGATCACGTGATTCGATTATTTTTCACTTACGTTTGTCATCACTGTGCATTTGATTTGATCTTGGGGAAACTGACAAATCTGTTTGGTTCAGTGCGTTTGTCCCTTTTAAAAATTGTTGAGGGTGACCAGAAGGCTGGATGGATGGTGGTTTTGATTCCACATGGCTAATACTCTTATTCCTCTTTCACTGTGTGGCTTAAGATAGTTGTCAAAGGCATGCAATAAAAGACCGAGGATGTGCAATGTGGTTGAGTAAAGGAACTTGAACTTTTGAATTTCCTGACAACTTGTGACTTTTTAAGTGTGTTAACTTGTTAACTTGACACTTTTTCTTTTTTTTAACAAATCATATTAGAGGCAAAATGAGATGGTGCCAATAAGTGTTTAGAAACAAAATACAGATTTTGTTTCATTGGTTGTCTGAACCCCACTCCTAGGTGGGTTAAACAGGGCTTAAGTAAAAGTTTGATTCACCAAGGTGCTTAAGCCATGTGCCCAACTTTAAGTAGCAGAAAGTTTAAGGGTTGTGTGGCAGCTCCTGTCCCACAGGGCTGGTTGGGCTCCCTGCTCCAGGCCCTGTAACTTCTGGGGTCCCAGCGCCACTCAGGTTTGGCCCAGCTGTCTTGATGACGGGAGTCTGGGTAGGTCGAATTTGAGTGAATGGCACTGCAACCTCATGAGCCAGGTCACAATTCCACTCCCACAATTTTGATCCAGTCAGGGGACGGGGCCAAACCTGACAGATGCTGCAATCCCAGAGGTTGCAATGTCCCGAGCAGAGAGCCAAGCCCAGCGAGACCCACAAAAGAGGAGCTGCCACTGTGAGGTGAGTGCCTGGCAGGATCCAACCAAAACAACCTCAGGGCAGGGTTGTAACCAGGGCAGGGCGAGCAGGGTAGCTGCCCAGGGTGCAAAGTTGTGAGGGTGGCTTGGGGTGGCAGGGCTCAAGGGAGGGAGTGCCACCTCCACCTCCTGATTCACTTCAGCAGGCTATCCAGCCTGTCTGAGCTGGGGGAGTGCAACCAAAAAATCAGGGGGAGGCCCGTGACCCCATGAAAGCTTCTTACTGCATGTGTGAGTAGGCTTTTTTCAAGCACTGAATAAAAATGTGGTTTTATTATGAAGAAAATCAAGCATTCTCAACACAGCTTGACCAAGTTTTCAAGTGCTCTCCAGCACATCTGTAACATTGCAGAGTTGTGTAGAAATTGCACATCTTAAACAGAACTTGTATGTTGTCTTGACGAAAAGGGTGTTGCCATGCCTGCCTCATTGTGTAGCACATACTGACTCATCCAGAGCTGGCATTCTTTGTGAGAATTCAGACTGTATATGCAATATGTCAGCTGAGGAAACTACAGCAGTAGTAATAGAAATGGTTGTAAAAGTAGAGTTACTTCTAAACTGGAGTGACACTTATACCATGCATCCCCTGTGTATCCTGTCATTTTATTTTTGTTTGCTTTCCTCTCATGCCAATGTTAATTGTGCATTGTAACCTTGCCTTCAGTGGGTTACAGATAATTAATTGAATGCTCCTGTACATTGCTCCTCACCACAGCCTGTGGGTTCTCTGAATAGCTGTTAGGGTGTTAATGTCCTAAAATGTGTCCCTGTAGCTAAATTAGCATAAACTTTTAGCTCCTCTTGTAATAGAGGCCCTAGAGTAGAGTGAATGTAATGTGTTAGTGGGTAAGTTTCCATTGTGATTCACACCCATTTCGTTTCCATCTGTAAGGTTTGTAACCAACGTAGGTTTCCTCTTCATAGTTGTCAGTAGGCTGTACAGCTCACCATGATAGAGCTTGCTGATCTCTGCATCACAAATTCCACCCATCCCAGCTTATCTGCAGGCCTGGACAAAAGGGCAGAGTTTCAGCTAGCCTGGTGGTAATGCCTTCCTGCTGGCACTAGGATTTCGGGGGGGGGGGGGGGGGGTTGGGAGAGAGCATTGGCAGTGGGCACGGTCTCAAATTCTGATGCCTGGTGTTCCTGCAGTGTCGGTGTTCCCTTTATCAATGTTAACCCTCTCTTCTCTTTCCCCATCTTGTCCAAGTCTTCTGCAAATATTCAGAAGGTTCCTTTTGCTCCCAAAACACATTCCTTTTTGGGTGTGCTCACTTAGCTCTGTTGCTTGCTAACAAATAGGTCTGGAGTAGGGGAAATGTGTTATGGGAAACCTAGCTAACTTGAACCACAACCAAGTAGCCTGTTTTTAAAGGTGTCAGACTACATCTATATGAGATGGAAAATCATTGACTGGCATGCATTCAAACATGACTTGTTTTCCTAGTTGCGCCAGGGCCTGGAAGCAAAGGGAAGTAAAAAGGGAGGAGTAAGTATCATGCTGGCATTTAAAGAGCACTTGCTCCAGTGTGACAAAATTGTGCCAGGCAGGCTGTGTTTCCTAGCTGTACAAAATTAGTGTGTGGAGGGGAGCAGGAGGATATGCAGTCAGTGTAGTAATGTGGATTTTAGTGTAACATTTTATTCTTTTCTTAAAATTAATAGAAATATTAAAATAGGTCTACAGGGGAACATTCGTGTGGACTGAAAATGGGCACCAAGATAATTGAGGAGTAATGATAAACAACTGTGTAGACAGCTAGTGAAGAGGTGTCTAGTGGGCTGTGGTGTGGAGCTGTGTTGGGTCAGGTCTTAATATCATCGTTAATCTGGAAGAGGGGAGCGAACAGCATAGTGAATAAATGTTTAATACTGGGCTGAGTTGCAAACAGTACTTTGGTTGGAGAAATAATACAAAAACACTTAGATTAGAAACATCGACAGAAAATAACAAAATGAGATGCAGCTTGAGGGAGGAAAATTCATCTTAATAGACTCTGTGAGGAAAATAATCCAAGATGCCCACACTCAGTAAATAGGAGAAACTCTGGAGGCTGTAAGACAGAAAGACCTTGAGGTGGACAACCAGTTAACTAGGATTGCAGTGTGACATGTATGCATTGGCCCTTTTTGCAGCCACTGGGGAGCGGCCTTTCTGTGTGGGTGTGGTGCATCACGTTCAGTTCTGAGCATGGCATTGCCATGCTCCCATACATTGGAGGGCGGTTTAAGGACTGCAAACATGGTCATGGGGGGCAGAGATTGATATGGGGAATGAGCCAAGCTCTCTCAAAAGCAGCTGCTTAGGGGGAGGAGAAATGTAAATCTTAAAATATTTGAGAGGTGCAAACCTCCAAAGGAGGAGAGGAATTATTTATTATGGTACGGAAACATAACTTGAGGTGTTAAGGTAAAAATAAGAGGGTGAGTTTAGACTTAATATCAGGAAGTAGCTCCTGATAGTGAGAGAGAAGACTCTGGAATAGTCTCCCAAGAGGTATGATGGAAGCTGTCACATGAGGTGCTTTAAAAGTAGCATCTTAAGCAAGGCTGCATGGATAGATTGATTCTCTTTTCCGCCTCCCCTTATGGCCTGTCCCCATGCACATTCATTGTAGGCACTTGAGCCCAGATCTTCAAAGGTATTCAAGTGCCTGACTCCCAAATACCTGTGAGGATCTGGGCCTTGGCTGGTAGTGGGGTGTTAAGTTATACTGATGTAGTGCCTAGAGGTCTCAGGTAGGCCAGGGCTCCCTTGTGCTATACACTCGTACATACAGAGTAAATAAGTCTCTTCACCAAAGAGCCTACGGTCTAAAACGCAAACAAGGGGATGGTGACAGAGAGAAGGGAGGATGGGTAACAAAGAAGATGGTTTAGCACTGACTAGCTGTAAGTACAGTTCTTAGCCAAAAGGTTGTAGCTATATAACAAAACGCTCCTAATCAAAATGTGTACTGCCTTTAAACAGACTGAATACACCGCAGCAGTATTGCGTTAATAAATACTACTCACAATTGCTATAGCTGGAAAAACAAGAGGATGAATTTTAATTTGAAAAGCATGAGGGTAAAACTTTCAGAAATGCCTAAGTCACTCTTGAAAAAAGATTTAAGTTTTGTAAGTCACTTAAGCACTTCTGAAAATTTTTACCCTGGGTCTGTCTTAATGACTTAATTTATTATTCTTTGTTTTAAAGTTGCCTTTAAATGGATTTGTATGTTGTCTTGTGTAGTACTTAAGCTTAACAACAACATAGGATATTCTTGATGTACCAAGTAGTGTTTTTTTATAAAGTACTGTATTATTGCAGCTTTTATCTCTTCATTTAGGTGACTCCTCTTTGAAAAGAAGTTCTCAATCACTTCTTGAGTTCAACACGACAACGCCCTGTTCGCAGCAAGGCGCTCAACATGTTGTTCAAAGCAACATTAACTTCCTTTGTGGGAAGACTCTGGTGAGTCTGTCATTTGTTTCCTTATGTCCTTTGTGCAAGTAACTTCAGGTCACTGGAAGAGCTCGGTGTAAACTCAAAAGCTTGTGTCGCTCATCACAGAAGTTGGTCCAGTAAAAGATATTACCTCACCCACCTAGTCTCTTTAACTCCCATTTAGTCAGCATAGCTTGTGGTTTTTCTAAACTTCCTTTCTTTTTGGAAAAATCTGAAATGATACCTCAGTTTGTGATGCTACAGTTGTGATTACACCAGTTCTTGGAAACTCCCATGACAGCCCATGCTCTCCAAGAATGTGTATTGATCTCAGATTGTGGCACAGGCAAGCCATGCATGATGATATTAAACGAACAGCTATCTTGATTCATTGTGTTTTGCTAGGTCTAGTCAATGACTCTTTTCTGGTTCTTTAATGCTTTCAAATGGATTTCAGTATAGTATTTTCACAAACTATGTAATAGAATAAATTAAAGTCAGCAGCGTACAGAGCACCTGAAAGCTCTTATTTAAGTGTCAGCTTGAGTAAACTGCGGACTTAAAATAGATGAAATAGAACAGTATCAAAGAATATGACCAAATTCCATTCTTACAAGCTAATATATGGCTTTCGAACCAGTGTTTAGGTTTGTAAAGTCCTTTTATTTTAATGTAGTGTCTTCTGATAATTGCTGGAAATCAGAAATAAATATTGCATTGGTCAGAAAAGAAACTCGGACCTCTGACTAATCCCTCTTTGGGACAGCTTCATGCAAGTTTTTAAAACTTTAGTACAGATGTAAAATTCTAGTTTAAAAGGTTTTATTTTCTGATACTTGATGTCTCCAGACTCACACCTCCCAAACTCTTACTAGCTGAAGCGATCAGAGCTTGGAGTCACTTATACTAGGACCCAAACACTTCAAGAAGTGATGCTGTTGGCAATGATAACTTTATTACACACCTTTTTGGAAAGCAGGGTAACTTAGACCGTTATGTGAAGTGTCAGTACATCAAAGTTTTTTTTAAAAGTTTCACACTCCACATGTGACAAATTGAAGAGAGAGGGTGGAGGCGGAAGCTCAGAGATCCTTTTGCCCTTTCTACATTAGTTTTCCAGTGACAAGAAAATTGTCTCTTATTGGTAAACTGTAAGAGCCAGTGTGGCCAGGGTGTGACTTTGCTAGAGCTAGTTAAAGATTTCACATGATTAGGACACCGCAAACTCTTTATCTTTAACAAAATGATCTCCTGTTGATATTGGCTGGCACAACTTTTTTAAAAAATAGCTTCTTGACAAGGATGTGTGTATGTACTAGTGTGGTGGGGACTATGTACTAGTGTAGACAGGCCATAGAGATCTTTTACCACCTCCTTTCCATCCTTCATCTGGAAATGGAAAGCTTGCTCTGCCTGGGATATTCATAGGTAAATAAACTTAGTTTCCATGGCTGTCCAGCCCTGTCCATGTTAAGCACTCCTTAAAGTACTAGACTGACTTAACAATAAGCTATGGTTATTGCATTATTAAACTGATGGTGTGATTGGGCATGAAAAGCTTGAACCAGGCCTATCACTAGTTTTTCCTTTCCAGAAGAGATCCCTTGCTGGTGTATGGTTCGAGAGAAGGTTAGTTTCTCTGGCCTTAATTGGTAATTGGTTGTGGGATAAATGGCAGGCAAAAAATACCTACCTATGGATGCTAAGGTAGGGAGACATGCATTGTCTTGCTAAAACATAAATCATGGCAACCAGAGACCTGCTTTTCACAATTGCTGAGCACCTGATGTCCCTACTGACTTCAGCTGAAGTTGTGGGCACTCAGCCTTTCTGAAAATAAAGTCCCTAATTTTGGCCTGTAAAATGTAGCGCAAATTGTACACCTTGGAAATGAGGGGTTACTTTTGAGGGCTCACGTACTCAGTGTGGTATACGTCATATATGAATGGACAGCTAGGACTTTCCTGTGTTTTTTGGCAGTATGCCTCTGCCTGTGCTTTCTAACAGCTTTCCTAAGTAATGACTAAACTTGCCATTAATTTACTGGGTCATGTCATCGTTTGAGTACTATCCATGCCATTCTTATTGTCAAGAAATAATTTGGATGATTGCCTCTTTTTTAAAAAAAAAAAAAAAAAACCAACAAAAAACTTCTGTTTTGTTGGTACTGACTTCTTAACCTCTTTTTTTTATTTTTGATTTCTTATTTTATAGTTATAAACTGAAAGCTAACTATTGATTTCATGATCTTTTTAAAATAGGGATCCCCAGAACTTGTTACTGCAACTGAGTGTGTGCATTATTTCGAATGGAGGACTTTTATTGCTTGCAAGAAAGACTCATTTAAAGCCAAGAAAGAGGTAATGTTCCTAGCTCATGCAATGCATAAGGTGACTTCACCAATTTTGCAGTCTTCAGTTAGAAGAATGGAATAGTCGGTCAAATAATACTCTTGGTTTTTTACAGCATACATTCAGTTAGAAATCCCATTGTTCAGTCTTAATATATAGCAACTTTGGCAGAAATAGCAATTAAAACTTCACAAAAGCTTTGTCAACTTTTTTGAAATGAAAATCCACCTTTTAAAAATTATGAATATCCTGTTAGAACAAATTCTTTAATAGCTTTAGTTAACAAAGATGAGAATTTTAAGGAACTCTCCAGTACTTGTGCCTGTGACTTTTGCTTTCTGCACGGTAAAATGAGAGTGAAGGGTTTTCACTTTTGCTTGTGCAATAGCCAACATTGTGAACATTTTGCCTTTAGTGGGGAGCCTGGTGTTTTTAATGGAATTATTTTGAGTTCTGGGCAAACCTTTCCACTGCTAGATTTTATAAAAATCAGTTTTCTTTGGAAAAAGTATTTCGTGTCCTATGATGTCTCTAACTAGTGTGGTATGGACTTTACGTGGAATTAACTAACATGTTTAACTTTCTAGGTACCATGCTACGTTTTTGATGATTTGAAGAAACATGACTTGAATCCACTGATCAAGACTTCAGGAGGCTACTTGGTGGATGACTCAGATGACGATTCCTTGTATATAAACGTCTGTAGAGACATAGGTCTGAACCTCTGTGTACAGTATATGTGTCTAAGTTGTATGAGTTATGGCAGTACTTACTAATGCCTCTTGTAAAGACTATCTGGTTTTATTTCCTGTTAAACCCTGCTTTTAGGAGTTTATAACTCTCTATTGTTTTAATCCATCTTTGATTTGAAATGTGGCTTTGAAGGCAGCTTCCCTAGAGCAGTCTTCCAGAACTGTTGAGCTATTTGAAGAACAGTGTCCTTTTGGATGGCAAAGGGGTTGTCTTAAAATAGTACAATCCAATCTGAGGCTTCTCTGCTGAGACTGGCAACAAAGGTAACAGTTATGGTTGCTCTCTTGTTGCTGTCATCTGTCCATTGGCTTCATGTTTCTTAGGCCAGAGCGATAGCTAGCGATAATAGCTCAATGTGGGCTCCAATTCAGCCAAGCACTTGCTTATGATTTAGTTGGGGATTGGCCCTGCTTTGAGCAGGGGGTTGGACTAGATGACCTCCTGAGGTCCCTTCCAATCCTGATAATCTATGATTCTACACTTAACTTTAAGCATGAGTAGTCCTATTGAAATAATGTGCCTAAAGCACAGGTGGGCAAACTACAGCCCATGGGCTGGATCTGGCCCCTCAAGGCTTTAGATCTGCGCACAGGATTGCCTTCCTTGTGGCACTGCGGGCTCTGCGCTGCTCCCAGAAGCGGCCGGCACCACGTCCCTGAGGGGGAAGCAGAGTGCTCCGCGTGCTGACCTCACCTGCAGGGACCGTCCCCTGCAGTTCCCATTGGTCAGGAACAGGAAACCATGGCCAATGGGAGGTTCGGGGGAGGTACCCACAGGCGAGGGCAGCATGTTGAGGCATGGGAGGCACTGGTGTGCGCCGCTGCCACCCTGGAGCTGCTCCAGGTAAGTGGCGCCAGGCCGGAGCCCACGCCCCTCCTGAGCCCCAGCCGTACCCTGCACCCCAGCCCCCTGCCCTGAGCCCCAGCTGCACCACGCACTCCCTCCCCCCCCCCCAACCCTGTGCCCCAGCTCTACATTCATGGCCCTGTGTGCAATTTCCCCATGCAGATGTGGCCCTTGGGCCAAAAAGTTTGCCCACCCCGTTATAAAGTTTAAATATTTAAATGATTTGCTGGTTTGATACTTATTTTGTCCAATAGTGGGGAGAATGGAGACAATATAAGCAGTTCTAACAGCAGAGAAATTTCTTCACAGGCTGAATTTCATACATATTAGATAACTTTAACAAATTTAGTTTTTCTACATTGCATTGCTTTTGCATTTTTAACCATGTATGTGAAACTGGTCTTTGTTTTGTTAGAAAGAAGCGTGTATGAACTTTGCCCACAGAACAAACTAAGTCTATGATTTTATTTCAAATCCTATTGGCCTGAAACTTAGTGTTGGAAGTTACATCTTTATTTAATATCAACAGGACGTCAAAACAAAATGGTCCGCAGGTTTCTATAAAATATTGCTGGCCAAAAATCTCAGAATTTGCATTTGTTTTAATATAGTGTTGCTTATCACCCTGGTATCTGAGTGGTTCTCCCTAGAACAATGTTTCTCAACGACCAGTCTGTGGACTGGCACTAGTCCCTAAGATTTCCCTGACACAGTTTAGGAGGGCAGCAATCTGGTCCCTGATACCAAAAAGGTTGAGAAACACTGACCTAGAACATTCACTTGAGATTAATGCCTGCAAATTGTCAAATTCCCCATTTCTTTTTATCCCTGATTTGTAAAGTGAATACCCATAACTGAGTATTGCACACATACTAGGAAGAGCCTTAAAAACCTAGAATAACTCTTCTCCAAAATTCAATATAATTGGACATGTACAATAGATGTCTTCAAATCTTTGTAAACTTTGGGTTTTTTTAATGTAATGTTTGAGGGTTGTATTATTCCAGTTTGTTTCCATCAGTATGCGAAAATCTTCGTATGTATGGAAGTTTATATTAGTTGTAGCTATTACTATAGTAGTAGAATCACTTTAACATGGTAGTCTTGACTGGAACTACAGCTAGTATTCTAATCCCACTTGCTTTGAAGTAAACTGCAAAATAGACTAGGCGAACATACTGATTAAAATTCCATAATTGGACTTTCTTCACATCTAGAATACTGCTCAGTGGAAGGAAAAAGCTATTACAATGAGAATTTGAAGTTTCTAGCTTCTGAATGTGTTAGGTTTTTTTTGTTTGAAGTTAGATGACATCTTTTCAGCTAGAAGTAGTGGAAGTGTGCATTTTATCTCTTTCATGGCTTCAAATCCTCAGCAATCTTTTTTTCCCTAATTTTAGCTTGCCAAAAATAAAACCATTTGAGTTCAAACTATACTTTTGAAAACTTTAGTCCAAGGCTTTTAAACCCCCCCTCAAACTTATGAGCTGTAAAGGGGTTTAGAATGAACACTGCTTCAGTCTAATGTAACTAAATACTTAGCGCTGCAACAAAAACCTCATTTGAGTGATATCTGGTATCCTCCTAACAGGAAGCTCAAGCAGCGAAACCAGAAGTTGTCCTGTGGGTAGTGCTGCATGCTTGTTAAGTGGAGGCCATGCTTTTGATGTTGGCAGTCCTCAAGAACAGCTGAAACTGCGTGACAAAGACAGGTACTTTTGGTGGTACTTTTAAATGTCTGAAAATCTCGTGTATATATTTATAAGGGCTCCCTTTTGTGTTTATGGACAAAACACTGTTCGTTATTTGGCTGATATATATTCCTTAGCATTTCGTGCTAATATTGTATATATTTCAACATATTTAATTACCAAGAGAGAGATAAAATTGGAAGGTGGCATCTTTTTTGTAGACAGGCATGAGGAGACTAGGTTTTTAATGTATTATCATTGCCATAAAGTAAACTTCTAGTCTTTTTTTTTTTTTAACCCCATGGGCATGCTTACATATAAAAAGTTCTGGAGGATGAGGCAACTACCTAGCTTTTCTTTAAAGAATAAGATGAAATTATTGGTGTCACTCTCTGGTGGCATGGGATGGTCATTGGACAGGATGCCCCAAACAAAGGACTGAGTTCTAATTCCAGCTGTTCCAGTGACCTGCTGCATGCCCCTGGGAAAATCATTTGGCCTCTGTCTCACTTTACTTTATCTCACACAGATGTTACAAGGATTAGAGTCGAACGCTGCCCTTATGCGTTTGCATTAGCTGCCTCTTGGCTTCTGGGTATAGTAGAAGGTGCTGGCTGTGACACTAAGTTGTCTAGTATCTGCCAGCCTGAGACCCCGTCTCTCCTTGTGTGACGCTGCCACAGCTGAATCAGAGGCTCTAAACTTCCTTGGTATTCAGTAGAGAGAGGTCCTAGGAGGATGTTCTCCAAGGGGGGCCTCTCAACTTTGGAATTAATTGGGTTGGTCTGAAATGGCCCAATTTTGGTGGGGAGGAGAGTCAGATGAGTGTATAGATTTTTATTTGGATGGGGTTGGTATTGGGTTTTCGTGGCAACACAATGGATGACGTTTTGTTTTTGAGCATTAGCTTCTTTTATGGCCCCTTTGAGCTTATTCTTCTCTTGTTGCCTGTGGGGAGCACTGCTTACCCATCCATTCTTACAACACTCACTCCTTGTTTGATACCCTGCCAAATGCATATTGCTAGTGGAACTGCAGAGCAAACCAGGTCACTGTGAAGCAGACCAAGGGCTGGGACTCCAATTATATGGAAGCCAGTTAAAATAAGTCAGGTAGTGAAACTGATGGGCTTTAATGACTAGCTTGAATAAAATCATTTTGGCTTTGCTGCACAGGATGACTATTCAAAATGTGGTTGCCAAAAATACTAACATGGGCCTCGTAGACTGAGAATTAAGAACATCTGCCTGTACTAGTTCTCCTGTTAACTGGAAAGTTCCTGACACAAGATTGATATACAGGAAATAAAACAGTATTCTCGTCTTTCTGATTTGTAAGCTTGTGCGTGTTACAAGTACAAATATATCCACGTAGCTGAAAGAATATGGTGACCTACAAAAGGTGGCTTTGTTTTTTTTTTAAAACTGGGCTCGTGACCCTTTGTGCTTCGTGATGTATATGGAATGCCTAAAAGGTGGCTTTCCCTGCTTCTGTTGGAGGACTTGCTGAGTCTTTGGGATGTGTATTGGCACTGGCACCTTAAATCAAGGGCCTGGGAACAGGACTGCTGAATTTTTAGTGAAGCCTTCCTCCAAAAGATTCTGATTAACATCAATGACTTGTTTAAGACTCTGTATTGTGTGTCTTTAAACTGACTAAAATCCATTCCCTTCATCTGCTCTAATATCCATTGCCTTCATCCATTCCCTTTCATTGTCCTAGCTCTTGTGATTTCACCATTTCCTGAGTTCTTAGTATACCTTAGGCTAGGGAGAATCTACATTTCTTATATAATATTTAACATAAACTACATTACAAAAATATTAAGGTTGCAGTGTCAGGAACTCAAAAGGTTGCCTGTGCAGCCTTAATTCAGTCTCCTTATGGATATGCCTTACCATACCATCTTTAATAACATGATCATGGCCTGTTGTTTTCCATAGGGCCCTTACCTCATTCAGTGTATAGGCTGGATCTGCTCAGGAAGTGAATCCGGGTTGTGCAATGAATGAAGCATCTGTAGGACCCCTGCTTCCTTTGTTGCAGACTATTGAAGGTGTGTAGTGAAATGAGGCAGGAGATTGCAAGAAGATGGTTAAAGCAGTGGAATACTTCCCTGGAAAACTGGATTCTGTTCCTGCCTCTGCCACAGAGTTCCTATGTGATGCTAAGCAAGTCACTTAAACCAGACTTTTTGCAGGTGGCCACTTATAGTGTGGTGCACATTTTCTGGGAGCCCAGCTGGAGACCTTGAAGTCTGATTTGCAGAAGACAGCTGCAGCTAAAGTCAGCTGGGCTATGCTTTGAGCACAGTACTATATAATGCTAAGTACTCTGAAAAATCAGGTCCTGGGTGCCCAGTTTGAGACTCCTAAAATTAGTGGACACTCTCTTTTTACCTTAATTTCTCGATGACTCAACTGTAAATTTGGGATAATAGTCCCTCACCTTACAGGGGCTTTTTGAAGATAATTTATTTGTGGAACAGTTTTTCTGTAGTGATGAGAAAAACCCATGAGAAAATGAATAATTTTGTATTCAGAGCATGATTTGAACACTGCAGTAAATAAGATAACCACATCAGACAAGGAAGAGGGAAAAAAGAGTAGCTCCTCAGTAAATGAGTACCCACCATTCATTCTGTGCACTGAATGAAGCAGGGGTTCTCTGGGGAAAAAATATTATGTGAATGTGTGATTTTAAAGATGGTATCATCATCCATACACACAAGGGGACAGATGAATTAAGATTGTGCCAGCACTAGGGGGGGATGAGACCCACACTTTGAGTGGTTTTCTTGGAGGTTTACTGACAGCAGACGAATGGTGAAACCAGGGAATGTTGGGTTCCATTCCAGCAGACTCAGGAGGGAAGTGAGCTCTAATGGGCACAGACCGCTTCTGACCCTGTCCTGTCTTCCCCACCCCTGACTTCTCATCCCAGTCCTAGTGTCCCCGTCCAGATCCCAGCCTTCCTTACCCTCAACTCCTCGCCCAGTCTGCCTTCCCTCTCCACTACTTCCCAGTCTCCCTCCCTCCCTGGACTTTTTGTCCAATCTGTTTTGCCCCTCCTTGCACAGTCTCCTTCCCTGTGCCCTGGTCTTGTCCTTTTTGTATTTGAGTGTGGCACCTTCCTCCTCCATGCTGCCTGGGCACTCACAGGGTCACTGGGAACGTGTGACAGTCTTCTGCTCTCAGTTCTGGTGCCTGTTCTGTCCCTTGCCCACAGCAGTCAGGAATAGTAGTTGCAGGAAAGTGCCATTAAATCCTAGATTGGAGCAAGTCCAGAGGATGGAAACTTTAGAGAATTCAGCGGGGAGGGTCTAACAATTCTCTACTGAGAATGACTTACAATTGGGTCAAATTTGAGTGGATTGTCACAAACAGCAAAAGGCGCATTCCTCCTGCCGCAAAAGCTAACCCCTGCCAAACTTCAAGTTTGTGTTAAAGATTCTCAGCAAAACAGTTGTAAGAACTTTTTGTCTTACATGTTCAATGTACCGTTCCCTAACCTTGATCTTGGAAATGGCTGAACTGTTTTGGATGCAACTTTCCAGAAGTTATCAGCCTGAGGCAGGTACCCAACATGGAAACTTTCAGACCAAATTGTTAAAATTTGGCCAAGTTATAAGCAACTGAAAATGGGGTCTACAATGGGAAGTGCCAGGGTACTTGAATAAGTAGTGCTGTCAGCTCTGCCTCTCATAGTTTTGGGAAAAGGGGGAAAATAAGGTTGAAGATTGTTGTAACTAAGCAAAAAAGGCAGAAGCCCTTTCCCCCTCCCCCTTTGTAAGTCCCCCTTTAAAGATAGAATTTAATATTTTTAAAACTCTTCTCCCAGGGCCTCTGGGTAAATTGCAAGTATCCCATCCTTGATATTTGCTAGCATGTGCAGTACACTTTGTATTTATTTATAGTTGGAATTTTTTTGTGGCTTCCCATTTGTTTTTTTTTGTTTTTGTTAGGCTTGTACTGAGTTATGAGAAAACATACAGTGAAGAAGAGAAGCCAAATTTCTGTCTTGGCCATAATCCAGCAGTGACTATTACTTTTGTGTGCCCATCAAAGAGAAGAGGAGAGGTAATTAAACTTCTTTAGACTGCATTAATGATCGTTCTCAGTTAACCTCTCTGCTTCAGCCTCTATTTTACTGAGAGCAGAAACCTAGTATGTGCTTTGCTGTTGGGGGTCATGAAGCTTATTAATGTTTGAGATCCTCAGGTGCAAAGTATTAATACTCACTCCAGTATTAGTGGATTTTTTAAACTAAAAATATTTTCAGAGATAAATCAGCTGTAACTAGGAATACAAATTAGAGAAAAGGTGGGTGAGCTCCCAGCTCTGTGTAGCTTGAAAGCTTGTCTCTCTCTCATCAACAGAAGCTGGACCAATAAAATCTATAACCTTGCCTTCCTTGTCTCTCTTATATCTTGGGACTAATATGGCTACAACAATACTGTAAACAATCATAGGAGTACAAATGTCTTGAGGCTGTCTCCTAAAGAATCTCTCTTCTTTGGGTGACAACTGCTCTCGTCTGAATTTCAAATTGCGTTGAGATTGTTAGAACCTAGCATTGAGGTGGAAATAGTATCCCTCTCTAGAGCGTTATTCCTAGGCAAGATGTTCTGCTTGCTAATAAGTGCTGTTGTCCAACCTGATTTGTGTGACATGCTTAAAGTCTTTGTTCTGTGTAATTTGGTTTCATTTAAATCTGACCATTTGTCTTACATCTATTATTGCACCCATGCCTTTAGTCTGCAAAATAAGTGTTATGTGCTTTCTTTAAATTATCTCTGATCAGTTTTTAAAGTAGAATCATCCTTGTGTGTTAGATGTCCTATTTGGCATAACGGAATGTTATGAAAGAACTGATAACTTTAACATATCTAGCAACATCCATTTGTTCCAGCTCACATAATGGCATGTGATCTTGGCAGCAAGACACTCTCTTTTAAAACCAGGCTGAAATTAACATTGCTGACACTTTCTCTGCATAACCTGTCACATTTGCACGTTTTGGATTGGCCTTGTTCTAGCCTATTGTTCCTTTCCTGACCTAGATGGCTGTCTACACTTCAGCCAGATCACTCTTTAAAACTGATTGAATAAAGAATTTTTTCCCCGTTCATTTTAAAATACTCTGCATTTACATAACAGCCATGTTACAGGCAGATTTACTAATTCCACCTTTGCCCTCCCAATTTTCCTATGCCTGGCCAGTGTGTTTATACACTTGAACATTAATTGGGAAGCAAAAATATTAAATGCAGACTTATGAAGGAAAATATTTCTTACAAACTTTCTTTCCACTTAAAGCACATTCAAAATTTAAAGTGGTTTGTTCTCGTGACCACATTTTCCTTCTGATTATTAAGTCATTATAAGGAGTTAATCTGTTGCTTATTGAATTAACTTCATCTTCGTCAGGAGATACGAATATTCGGATACAGTAAGTAAGTTTCCCGGAAGTTTTAACCAGATGGCAAGCTGGTGGGAGGGAGGCAAGAGATGAGAACTCTACAGTAAAAACCATTTACCAAAGTACTTTTTTGGGGGGATAGGTGAGAAAGTTGTCGGGGGTAGAGGAGAGGGTGAATCCTGTGTAATTCAGTGTCTTATTCAGACAAGTGTCCCCATCCTTTTATTCATTTGAACTCTTGTCCCGTTAACAAGTAGAGTAGTCTAAGCATATGATTTGCAATTATAATCCTGGCTCTGATACAATCTCATGTTGGGCAAGCTATAGTCTATTAGTTGGAATTGTTTTACCAGTCTCTCAAGGGTGGTGATCTGTGCTTCTAAAGTGCTTTGAAGAAAACTGTTATAATGAAGTGTTCTTAAAGCTGTAGAAAGTCTTTTACCAATGTTAGCTGCGTTAAGTCAACTCTTAATAGTGATCATTTATTCTTCTTGTAAATATGCTATACCACTGATAACCTTTCAGGAATTTAGTCTTGTGCGCCACCTTTGTTTTAGACACACAAAAGACCAACTTTCTGGAATCTAGTGCTTAAGGTACATACCAAGAATCATCTTCAGGCATCTAAATAGGCTAAATATGGATCTAGTTGCCTATCGTAAGCACTAGATTCAAAAAGGTTGGTCACTCTTTTTGGTGTAGAACAAAGATACTGCACACATTTTATATAGATAAAATATACAAATGAAGATGACAAACTTGCGTAATATGCGGGAGTCTTTATTCTTTTTAAAAAAAAAAAATTTGCTCTTAGATTTCCAAAAGCATGGTCTTACTTTGCTGGAAACTTGACTTTCACCTAAATGGGCTGGGGTGGAATGGGAGGAAGGGGTGTTAGTATACCTACCTTCCATTTGAGTTCTTGTGTCAAATACATTTAAAAAAAAATGCTTTGTTCTTATTTAATCATGTTCACTTCCACATCAGCGCACGGGTCCCAAACTCACTGCCAAGCTCAACTGCCGGTATGAAATTGAATGGGTCACTGAATATGCCTGTCACAGGGATTACCTGGAAAGTAGGAACTGTAGTCTGACCAGTGAACAGCATGATATCTCCATTGATTTGACACCACTCACTCAGCAACAAAGTAAGTTCCTATTTTTCCTTAACAGAGAAGGGAGTGAATTCCATAGACCAAAACTGGAGCTTGGGATAGCATCCTGTATAGAGCGTTTAAAAGCATTTGTGTCACCGAATTTCATTCCCAGTCTTGTATTCCAGTACCTGTTCAGGGTTGTTGCTTTTCTTTGAACCCTTTTAAAGAAAAAGGCTGCCACCTTAATCATTTTCTTTCCCCATTTCCTTAGGCTATGTCACACCATATATGGCTAAAGATGAAAAAGAAGAGTATTACTATTACTTAAATATTTGTGAGAAAACCACTGCAGGCAACTGCAAGGATGCCACTGGATATGTTTCATCTTGCCAAGTAAAGTCTCAGAGTAACCAGCAAAAAGTGGCAGGAAAATTTAAGAACCAAACCCTCAGGTTTGTAAAGTCATCTGAGCCACGCCTTCAGATAGGTCACTGAAAGAGGGAAGGGGATAAACATTTGATAGAAACTCTGAGACTTGTATATAGAAACTGTTTTGTTTTGTAAAAGGTACAGA
This sequence comes from Lepidochelys olivacea, assembly GCF_965140295.1. Classification (NCBI taxonomy): domain Eukaryota; kingdom Metazoa; phylum Chordata; order Testudines; family Cheloniidae; genus Lepidochelys; species Lepidochelys olivacea. Next base: position 121,997,084 of record NC_140413.1, read on the forward strand.
ATACAGTAGGAGGATGAATAATTAAAGCAATCTCTAACAAATCCATTTGGAGTTTGAGTTAAAAATCATGGTAAAGCTTCGGCAGAGCCATGCTTGCAAGCACCATGGCAGCTGTACAGCACCAGAGGAGCTAAGGTGGCCCACAAGAGGCTGGAGTGCTAAAAAGTACTTCTGTCCCGTTGATGTCTAGACCTTCTAGCTGCTGCTCTTGAGTTGCCTCACTGAGTTTTGCTGGCAACATTACATCAGAATCCTGTTGGAGCCAGGCTATATAGAGTAATGAACCTGCTAGGGTTTCTTACTATATTGCATGCTTTTGCCATGTTGAACATATCTTATACTTCTGTGATGTACAATTTGTATTGTTTAGAACTGCAAACCCATGCAATGAAGCAAGATCTCTACATCCATATATTCCTTACTGAGGCACCTCTAAGCTAGTCTGGATGCTAGTATTTGCAAAACAGCACTCTTTAGATTTGATATACAGGGGGTGCCTCTTAACCTTGTTGTTCAGAACATACCCTTATAGCTTCTTGACTTTTTCTGGGTGGGACACTCTGAGGAATGACTTTCTCTCCATTCAAAAACAGAAATGTAAATTAGCTTCACTTTTTAATCTACCTGGCATGAAAATGTTTTCATGCAAAAGTTATATTCTTCCAATAAATGGAGTATTGGACACAGAGGAGATCCTAAATGAAAACCATAGAAAAATTTAATTTCTAGCAGAAACATCCAAGAAAAACATTCAGATTTTGTTCAGAAAATGTATAATTGATGCAAAATGAAATCCCATGCCATGTAGATTGATGGAGAGAAGTTAGGGCCTGAGTCTCCACTTATCTGCGCTTCATGTGGTCATTTATACCTGTGCAAACTGGTTGTAAAACACTACAAATCAGAAAGGTGTAAACACACAAGGTGCAAAACACAAGGTGGCGAATTGGGCCTTTAGTGTTAATTGTGAAGGTGTATACAACAGAATTTCTCCATTATGGTTTACAAATCTCAGGGGAAAAGCAATTGGAATATTCTCAATTTGATGGAAAACTCAGTTGCTATGCTGAGTAACAATTTCTTCCCCTGGAAGGAGTGAAGCAGTAATCAATTGCACGAATTGGGCCTCCATTAGGTGGGACAAATAACATGGTGATGCCTGGTGGTAATGTTTTTCATAGCTTAACTTAAAGCATTGGGATTTTTTTATTAGGTACTCTGATGGGGATCTCACTCTAACATACCCAGATGGAGATGCATGCAGCTCTGGCTTTCATCGAATGACTGTCATAAACTTTGAGTGCAATGAGACTGCAGGTGAGAATATAGGTTACAATTACTTTACAGGGCTTTTGTAGCCTCTGTGTATGCTTTTGCTATTGAACTAGAGGAACTCCTTGTGTCCAAGAGCCAAGTGGTTATAAGCCAGCATGGTTGTATCTAATTTCTTATCTGTTGGTTAGGGGTAATTCTCTAGTTTAAGTACTTTAGCATCAAAAACTATCTTCGGTTGAGACTAATTGCACTGTCATTCCTGACTACTATGGTAACTGCTAAAGAAATTTTCAACCAGCTAGAGAACACTTATCTTTAGTTTTTAAAGCACTAACTTTATTTTTAATGTTCAGCCACCAAAGGGTCCGTTTCTTCGTTGTTGTTGTTTTCATGGTCTGCAGTTAATTCTGTGACTGATGCTGCAGTACATCTCACTGCCCTGGAATTACAGCTTTGTAATGTTTCTGCTGTGACGTGGATGCGAAAGGCATAAATGCCATTCCCAGACTTCCCCCATACCCTTTAACTTGAAACCTAATAGTCTTCCTGGCTTTCTAACCCTATAAGGTAACGAAGGAAAAGGGGCCCCAGTGTTCACTGGGGAGGTGGACTGCACATATTTCTTCACCTGGGATACTAAATACGCCTGTGTTCGGGAAAAGGAAGACCTCCTTTGCAGAGTTGCTGATAAGAAGAAACTATATGATTTGTCACCTCTGATTCGCAGTTCAGGTACAGCAGCAAAAATAAACTACTGTTCTACGGACTATTTTCAATTTATCATGAAACCACGTGCTATTTTCTTAATTGCCACTTCTCTGTTGTGAGCCTCTTCTTAGCCTCATCTTTAGCTTTTGCATAGGTTCTTAATCTTCTCTTTTGAGTGTGATATTAACGTTCAATTTCCTTTTTATGCAAAAACCTCTAATAGAGGCTATACTTTTAAGAAGGAATTCAATTCTTTATCAGTCTCCACTCAAGGTCCCTTTATTTGCAGCTGTGGTTTTTAAACCGCTCATCATATTGTGGATGTGTTTGGGATATTAAGTAAACTTAATCTTAGACAAGATTGTTTGTTATATCTAAAATCTCTGGTTCCCAGAGTCAGCGCAGAATTGGGAAGCTGTGGACAGCAGTCCCGTCGAAGCAGACAAGAAACACTTTTTCATCAATGTCTGTCATAAAGTACTTCAGAAAGGAGCAGCTGTTGTCTGCCCAGATGATGCAGCTGTTTGCTCTGTTGGTGAGTGCACAATTTTGAAACACGTTTGTGTGGAATATTGCTTATAAAGATAGACAGCACTTCGTGACTGGTTTTGTAATAATTCAGAGGGGCACAAAGGCTGGGTTTGCATGGGGCTGGAGGAGAGAATGGGGATAAAGTAATGCCCTGTGGCCAGAAAAAGGCCTAGGAAAAACAGCATAAACATACTTTAACTGAAATCGAAGAGAAGTTTTACATTTCACTTTGTTTCCAGGCCTTGACAATGCTTTTAAGGTGTAAAACAGAAAAATTGCCATAAAATAATCATGCAAAACAGAAATTTCTCAGCGCTGTTTTTACTCTTCCTCCACCCCCTAATATTTAGATACTGGCTTCAGCTTTTTTCCAACTCGGGGAAATCACAAAATAGTCACTACTTAAAGTAAGCTTACTTTTTTTTCTTCTTCTCTCCCTCCTTCTACCCCCAGATAAAAATAACAAGCCTAAAAATCTAGGAACGTTCATGTCTTCTCCCAAAAAAGTTGGAGAGAGGATTCAGCTTACTTATTCAAAGGGAGACAGCTGTGGGAAAAACAAGATGATCAAAACTGTCATAACCCTTGTGTGCAAACCAGGTGAGAACGTTGACACGCATTTGTTTTCTAAGCTTTTTATAATGAAAGATAAAAGCAGAAATGTTTTTAACCATTAAAGCTCTTTGGCAAAACCTTTGCTAAAACACAACTTTTAATGAAATCTGGCGACTTTCGCTAGATCTAGTGACAGAACTGCCAAGTTGGCAACACTGGATGGAAGACAGACGGGAGGAGGTGAGAGCTGCAGGGGTGGGAAAGGAATAGGATTAACTGTGAGAGTAAGATAGATGCCAAGAGGGACTGGGGTTAAACAGAGAGGAGAGCAAGGGAGAGAACAAATGGGCGTTGGGGTAGGGGGAGAGTAGGGGAGACTTCGGGGATCAGAGCAGAGGGATATTGGGGCTAGGGCCATGGTGGAGACTGGGACTGAGGGCAGGGGGATATTGGTTGTCAGGGGAGAATAGGTGGCTCTGTAACTGGTGGTGAGAGGGCTCAGGGAGTTGTAGTCAGCAGGAAGAAGAGCAGTGGAAGGAGCCTGGACAGCAGGCAAGTGGGCTCTGTGCAGGTTGGCTGGAGGGTCCCCGCTCCCTCAGAGGGATCTGAGTGGCTCTTCTGGTGGGGAGGCAGTGCTGGGCTGCTCTTGGCAGCCAGCCTTCGAGAGGTTGGCTGCAGGGTATTTGTCCAGGATGGGCTGTGCAGTGCAGCCTTTACCCTCCCCACTCAGGGGTTTTCTGTATCTGGAGGGGACCCTGGTGTGACGGGCTCAGGCTGGCTGGAAGGTGCCTAGGGAGAATCAAAGGAGAGATGGAGGCTGAGCAGGGTCTGGAGTGGGAGGGGATCCTCCTGGCCCCAGAAGTTCCAAGCTCCAGGCAGAGGGGTTGCAGAGCAAATGTCCCACTCCCTGCAATGGTGGCACCCTTTTTACACACAGCTTTGACTCTTACTACTTTTCCCTATAACAGACCTGTATCACGTCCATGTACCCTAGCTTTAGCAAAGGAGAAATAACATTGCTACTTAAAACCAGTTATGTGGGGGAGAATTTATAATCCAGTGTTTTTTTGAAGAGGTGTTGTAAGTCGGGGATATATTGTACAAAAAAAAAAGTACCCTTTTTAATTTACCAGCTTCTGCATTCAATGGGAAAAGGGAACTGATAGCTCAGCCATCTGAAAGCTTTGCCTGTTTCAGGCTATTTGCTACTAAGGTTGGCAGAAGGGGCTTGAAAACAAACGGCAATCCATGTGACAATTCAGCCTCATACTGTACCTCTTTTGGTTTTTATGCCAGGTGACCTAGAAAGTGCTCCTGTCTTTAACTTGGAGAGCAGCGAGTGTTTGTATGTGTTTGAGTGGTATACAGCTGCTGCCTGTGTCCTGTCTAAAACTGAAGGAGACAACTGCAGAGTCTCGGATGCTCAGGCAGGTATGTTCCCAACTCCCACAGAGGCTGGATTTGAGGGTTTTGTTAATGGAGAAATCTCAAGCTACGTGGACTTTCATATTTGACAACCTATTCTACACTTAATCGCGTTTTTAAAATACATAAAATGATTCTGAGGTTTTATAGTCACTCTTGCATTTGAAATTTGATCTATGAAACTAGGCATGTGGAAATGGCTGTTAGGTGCATGACTAGCTATATGCATCTGCAAATACTGTACTCCACTTGCTTTTGCAATCATATATTTAATTTAGCCAGGCATCTGACTTTGAAAATCAAACCCTATTCATTCTTGAAGGTAGCAGAATGTTCTTGACAGTTGTGCAAAAGAAATAACAAGAGTTCTTAACAGCGTATTCAGATTAGATGAAAAGACGTGTAAAATGTAAAAGAGCACATGCTTTAGTCAAATATACCTGTATTTATCTACTTGGTTTAGAAAATAAAGTATAGTTGTCTTGACTATAGGCCAAGAGCTTTCAGAAAGATGAGAAAAGGAAAAAAACTGAAAACAAATCTGAATATACTGAACTTCTTTTTTTATTTGCTTCTCGCTAGAGTTTTCTTTTGACTTGTCACCTTTAACCAAGAAAAGTGGCAGCTATATCGTTAACACAGCCGATTATGATTTCTACATAAATATTTGTGGCAGTGTCTCAGAGGAACTTTGTCAGCCAAAATCAGCAGCAGCATGTCAAGTATCAAAAAAGCAAGTATCTTCAGTCTCTGTAATCTCTAGTACTTGGTCAGTTGTTGTATATAGTGCATTAGGTGCCTGTCTCTAGATGTGGTCATGCAGTGACTAGCTTGCTGAAGTTAATTATGAAGTCCTGCAATTCTTTCAAACTTACTGGTAAAGGAGCTCTAAGCAATATGTAAAAACGTCTCACTTCACAGCTCCCACTTGATGGGGGAACTCTTGGAGACTTTAGTTATGAGAGTTATACTTTAAATTTCACTTAAAGAGCAGTTCTGTTCTGAAAGGTGATTGTAAAAATAGCACTTTATTATTCAATAACCGTTTCAATGCACCAAATTCTGTCCTCACTGAAAATGGCTAGGTTGAATAGGTGTGACTGAAGCCAGAATTTGGCTTGCAGAGTGGTTATGTATGTCTTTGTGAGAGCCCAGTTATGCTGCTAGACCCCAGGTTCAGGTTGCAGGGCTAAAAGTTGGATAAAATCATCCCCTCTACTTGTAAATGGAGAGGAGTTGCTCTGGAAGCCATTAAGATAAAATAAACCTGGATCCCCTGCCCCCATGCCATATATTGTCACTTTCAAAGAAGAGCTCCACTTCAATATTAGTATATTCAAAGGATATACTAATGCTAATGTGGCTCAGAACTAGCATTTTGAAAACTTGGTTTCCCTCCAAGGCTTGTTAAATTTACATCAGTTATTTACTGTGTGTGGGTGCACACATCCTAGCTTTTAAGTGGTGTCTTATGAGTTCAGTTAGCATTTGGTTTAAATACATTCTTTTCAAGCTGTGTGTTGTGTGCCTTTTTAGCAAGGAACATACCTGGAGTCTAGGAGAACCCAGTTCCAAACTTTCCTATTACGATGGAATGATTCAGTTGACCTACAAAAATGGTACAACCTACAACAATGAGAAGAAAACACAGCGATCTACCCTTATAACTTTCCTTTGTGATTATGAAGCTGGAATAGGTCAGCCTGAATACCAGGTAAGAACTTCCAAATGACCAAGAGGGCATGGGCGGAAACCCCTACTTTTCAAGGATCTCTGATTCTCAGCTGCATTGTATCTGTGTGAAATCTGTGTAAAAGCAAGGAGAGCCAAACTCCCAACAGCTGCAGTGAGGATTCTGATAAAAGGCATTTTGAATGATTATTGCAGAGTATCTGCCTCTGGTTACAGTCATAACCTTGAGAGCTGCAAAGTTTTGTCTGGCATTCTGAGCAACAGCAGGGTGTTTGCCCTGATCTGGTTAATTTCCAGCTTGAATAATTACGTTCTGCTTCTGCACCAAACAACTGTGGTTACTGAAGCCACACCCATGCCTTATATTCTTCTGTAGTTTCATTTGGATAAAAGTATAGTTGGCTGTTGAGCCAACTGAGGCTACATCCCAGTGACTGAAGCTACACGCAGGAGTAACTTGTTAAAGTGCTGTGCAATCCTGTGGCATGAAAAATTGTAAATGAATGAAGAGATTAAGTCTTGGTGATACCTGAACTGGGGAAAAATACAGACTGGAGAGCTACAGAAATCAGCAAGCTGTGGATCCCGAGTTTTTTGCATCCTGAGAGAGAGCATAGGTTGGTTATTCCCCATGTATAAAGGAACAGACCCATTTTATCCAAGTTAAAAGGTTTATCAGTTTGATATTCTTAGAAGCCATACTGTTGTGACCTACTTATTCTGCAGTCCATTTGTGACTGTCTTCCTATGATTCTGGTAACTTAGGTAGAAGACAATTACACATACAACTTTAAATGGTACACTAAATATGCCTGTCCAGAGATGCCATTGGAATGTGTTGTGACTGATCCCAACACCATGGAACAGTATGATTTATCAAGGTAAGAGAGAAGTAAATAGACTCGTAATGGAAGGACAAAACCCGCATGTAAAAACAAATGTCCTATCTAGTGAAGTCTCACTGTAAATTTGGTGTATGCTGCGTAGACAGCGTCAGAAACCCATGATCATTCTTGACAGTCTTGAATTGTAAAGGACAAGCAAAAACGGGGGAAAAAGCATATCCCCATTTTTTAGGGGGCACACTGCTGTGCCTGTCATAGTTGTAAATTGATTGATGTCCTGCATTGTGTGTTGTTTGGCTGGCTTTGATAGCAAAAACGGTTGTCTCTTTTTGTAGTCTGCAAACAACTGCACTTTCTGTGCTGTGTTTTTAAGAAACATTCTGCAGCCAAACATTTAAAACTTTAGTCCCTTATTTACTTCTGAGTGTTGCAATGATAATATCCAATAAGGGAGACTCTGTATTTGCTGCTTCTGAAATAGTTGTTGCATAGGTTTTTGAAGAATGGATTTTGCTTGCCTCTTGCCACTTCACAAATTATAGTGTCTCTAATCCTCTCCATTTCTAAGAGGAATGTGTATTGTAATTTAAGAATATAAATATTTCACTTTGGCAATTCAGTTTATCAAAATCCGAAGACCAAGGTGAAAACTGGTATGCCATGGACAACTCTGAACCAAATGAGCACAAGTATTATTACATAAATGTCTGCCGCCCTCTGGTTCCTGTTCCCGGGTGTGATCGATATGCCTCAGGCTGTCAGATGAAGTATGAAAAAGATCATGTGAGTATCACTTCCACCCCAGCACCAAAAGTTAGTCCAACTGTTATGTATACATCAAAGATCCATTTTAAGTGTCTTCTGACTCTTCAGGAGGGTAAAAATAATGGCCTGTGGGACCATAAGCATTGGCACAATCACTGGCAGAATAGCAGGTCTTTCAGTAGGACCGTGATTTGTAGTTTAATAGCTCTGGTAGTTAAGGGTCAGACTTACCCTTAGAAGGCTGTAAATCTCAAGTAATACCAAATATACTCAAGAGCAAAATTCTACCCTCCTTTAAACCACACAGTCATCTGAGGGCCAGCATACTATAACAGTCAGTCTCCCATTCCTGTCACTCCTCAGTCACTTTTTTCTTTCCTTGTGCACTGTAATGATTTTGCAGCCAAAATCTACAATGCATATTATGGGGGTGGATAGCCATATGCCTTAAACAAAGGGCATAAACAGTCGGTCAAGAAACTCTGGCCTCTTTCTTCCTCTTCCCTGGAGGCAGAATCTCAAAATTCCCTCCCATGATCTAAATCTCACAAGCTTTTGTAAGTAGGAGCCTCTGAGATTTTGGTCCACTCTTTAAACTCTTCAATTTATTTAACCAAAAAATTAAAAAATAGGATGGGGAGCCTGGTGCTGGTGTGGAGACCGTGCAGCCACTGTCACAGAAGAGTCTCCTGAGCATGTGTACCTGCAATCCACTGCAGGAATGAACAGCAACAGCAGGAACATACCAGGAAGAGCGAGGGGGAGGTCTCCATCCACAAATTTGTCAATCACCCTCCTGCTTCCTGTTAAACTGTCAAATTTAACAGATTTCTGCTTCACCTCTGCATTGTGAAGCAATTAACATGCCACAGAGCTTGTACCCGCTCTGGTGCAAGTTCTCGGGCTGGATCCTACACACACTGAGAGCCTATTAAAATACTTTAACATGCTATTCGCTCATCAACATCCTCTTTGTTTTGTCTTATTTTGTACATTAGAGTGAACTGTGGTAGAGAAGGGCGTGAGAGTAAAAGCAAACCTCAGCCTCTCCTGAGCTGTTTCCCGGCGACCTGGGCTCTGATACCGCTTCTTTTGTTTGTTAGCTTTTTCCTGGGTAGACATACCCTTAGTGTCTCTGTCTCAGTTCCCCACCTGGGAAGGGGAGAACTTCATAAGTCACAGGGGTGCAGACAATAAAATCTATGACTGATTGTGAGGTGCTCAAATTTGATAGTGATGAGGGCAATATAAGTACCCAGATGGAGTGGGGAAAGATTTTGTGTAACTGTACATCTGGAAAAAATGTTTCAGCTGTGTTTCTCTGCAAGACACTGTCTATGACTGATGGAGACTGATGGAATTCCTTTTGTGAGCTCATGACTTAAAAACTACTTTCTCACAAGAACTGTATTAGTTCTCTGCAGTTCTAAGAGTAAGAAATAGACACTGTCAGCTAAATCAGTAATCTATCGATTCCCAGAGCCTCAAATTTGGATTTGCCTTGGTTTGCAAATGGAAATGAGTTTGGTAGTTACTGCCCCCTGGTTGGTGGATGTTTGTTCCCGTCAGTCGTCATACACAACTGGCAATCTCTAGACAGTGTGAGTCGGTAAGTAGAAACTCTTGCTGTTTTGTGTCAAGATGGAGATACAGTAAGGAAACCTGCATAATAGTCCACTGTCATCAGCCATTCACTTCCCTGGACATCAGAACCGTAGAGGATTCTTATTGTTGGCCCTGATGACATATTGCATACCCAAAAATCTACTTTGGCTCTATCATATGGAAACCTAATGTGTCACTTGTTGGAAATGCCCTAAGGTCCATGACCGCTTGGTCTCTCACAAGAGCAGTGCAAACTGCAGAAGCATCAAATGTGAGATGAAAACTTACAAACTCTCTCTAAATCAGTGGCACCCAAATTCTGAGTCACATACCACCTTCTTAAAAGCTTGTTCAGTCTATTTACTTTACCACATCAAGATCACAAATGACAAGTGGTACATGTACCACAGTTTGGTAACCCCCCTGCTCTAAATTCTTTTGCTGAGCTGTAGTTAGCTGACAGACAGGGACTGCTGCCTCTAAAGGTTTTGGGTAGCCTCTTAAACACCTTCCTATAAACCAATACTTATGGATAGATGGGACTGTTAAATGTCAAGATAATTTGAGGGAGAGGGGGAAGGTAGATTTCTTAACCTCTCAGTTGCTGTTTCACAATTACCTGCATCTTTTAAAAAAGGATATTACGGAATGTCGCTTTGGCACAGCAAAGAACTCTGGTTATAGCTGAAAAGAGGGAAGCTTGATTTTAGTTTTACTTTTGCGAAGCAAGCGCTGTTTCATTGTCATCCTTTTTTCTTCATTCTAGGATTCCTTTTCTGAAACCACTTCCATTAGTAACCTGGGGGTTGCTAGCAAAGGCCTAGTAATTGAAGGACATGGTCGAGTCCTCCTAACCTACACAAATGGTTCTGTGTGCATCAGTGCTGATGGGAAGAGGACCTCCTATACAACCATAATTCATTTTACGTGCTCCAAAGGCACTCTTGTAAGGATGGAAATGCTTTTAGTCTCCTCATTGTACTAATGTTCTCTGAGGCTCTGTATGGGGTGCAGAAACAGTGTCATACTGGAGACATGATGAAAACTGAATAGTGGTTTTTCCTCCCCCCCCCCCCCCCCCCATGACTCTGGTGCTTCAGCAATGTATCTAGAGTTGACTTACATTGTTAGCCAAATTTTAAAGAGAGACAAACAAGACTGTAACAATTGAGAAGTTAATGGTCTGATCTGGAGGCCATATTTAAGACTGGTTTCAGAGGGGTAGCTGTGTTAGTCTGTATCAGCAAAAACAACGAGGAGTTCTTGTGGCACCTTAGACTAACATTTATTTGGGCATAAGCTTTCATGGGCTAGAACCCACTTCATTGGATGCATGGAGTGAAAATACAGGAGCAGGTATAAATACAAGAAAGGATGGGGGGTTGCTTTACCAAGTGTGAGCTCAGTCTAATGAGTTAAATCAACAGCAGAATACCCAGGGAGGAAAAATAACTTCTGAAGTGGTAAGAGAGTGGCCCATTACAGACAGTTGACCAGAAAGAGTAACCGTAGGGAGAAATTAAGTTTAGGTTTTGTAATGACCCAACCACTCCCAGTCTCTGTTCAGGCCTAATCTGATGTCCAGTTTGCAAATTAATTCCAGTTCTGCAGCTTCATGTTAGAGTGTGTGTGGTTTTTGAAGGGTTTTTTGTTGAAGAATTGCCACTTTTAGGTCTGTTATTGAGTGACCAGAGGCTGGCTCTCATATGACCTTGATATGCATGAGGATTTACACACGTAACTCTGAGTCTTAAATTACAATATGAATGTGTAAGTTTTCTAATGTGACCATAGGGAGAGGATAGATCCAAAATGAGGAAACCTATGTGCTTTATAAGGCAACCAGACTTAACAGTTTCACTGTCTCTGTTTTGTCATGCATGTATATAACTGTTTCCCATTTTGTTTATATCAAAACTACAATTACTTAACTCCACATAAGCAAGGGAATTCAGATTTAAGGTAGAAAGCCTGGAATAATACTTGTTCTAGGTTTGTTCTTGCTGCATCCTAGGTGTTTTAAATATTGCACGACTCTGAGATCAGTGCATAACATTATCATGGTCAGAATCTTAGTACAAGGGACATAGGATATATATATATGTGGATTTTAGCACTTACCTGCAAAAGCAAACCAGTACAGAGTAAATTTGGACCTATAACACTCGATCACAGTAAATTTCTGAATATTTCTTATTTGAAGTAGTTAAACTAACCTTCTAGTGCTTCATGGCCCTATTTACTCAATATTTCCTGACAGTAATTGCTTGCTTATCATAATGGACTATGTGTCAAGCCCTGAAATTTATGAATAATTCAATTAAATATTGGATTTGATAAGTGTATAAGTAGGACTTTTTTGTTTTGTTAATGCAGGTCTTTAATACAATTAGCTATTTAGTCTAAGCTGTTTGGTTAATGTAGGCACTCTACATACTGAAAGTCTTGAACTGTTGGCTGGGGAAAAGGTACCACAAAGTACATGTGCAGTAATAAGGTTTTTTTTGTTTTGTTTTTTGGTTTTTTAATTTGAGCCAGATTCTCAATCAACTGAGAATTTGTCCCTAAACTCTTATTAAAATAGCAAATTTTCAAGAATTAGTAGTTTTGACATAAGATGAAACAGATACACTTTAAATGAGTCTTTTTTTAATTTTATGTTTTCTTTGCAATTTGAATTTTCAGAGTAGCAGCCCCAGGTTTATTGATAATCGAGAATGTGTTGTCACCTTTCTGTGGGAAACAGAAGCTGCTTGTCCAGTCACAACAACAAAAGATGAAACTCAGGTGAGAGTGGGGAGGGCTATTTTGTAGCCATTAAAAATTGTTCTTCATGCTCTGCTGCCATTTGTCCCTTTTTTCCTCACGTTATTGTCTCCTGCAAAGCTAGTTTTACCAAAGTAGTTTTTAAAGTTAATCCAGAGCTACTGAAAGGGGCCAGACTTAGAATACTCAAGAGTGAAGTCCTCTGTTAAGTGATCAATAGAGCAGTTATGTCATGAGAAGCAATAAGGCAATTTTCCCAAATGGCTCTACTAATATATTAGAATGTTGACCTAGAAAAACCACCCCTGGAGATAGGGTAACTTACTTGTTATGACCATTGAATTGTTTTGCTCCCCTACTGAGACCACCAACAAACTACCAACTGTATTATATCTGTCCAGGGATTTATGCTCAGCTCATCACAGCTGCATCTGGATTTGTAAAGATCTGTAGGGAGATCAGACTAATTTCACACTGGCAATTGAATAACCCTCAGATTTTTATGCACATCCTGGATTGGATCTAAACTAGTGACTGTGTTGCAAAATATCTGCATGTCCTTTTATAATTTCATTGATGCGTTCTCTTCTCCCTCATTTAGTTGTCTTTATTTGCCTTTTCAGACTTGCTTTATAGAGGATTATGTTCAGTTGTACCAGTATGCCAGTGGTGCATGCTTTCTTGGGTAGCTTCGCAGACAGTAAATGGGCAGCTGTCCTTGCACTGCACTAAAGAATACAAATGTGGTGTTACTGTTACTGTAACTGTTAGTCAGTACTGTTACTGACTGTTAGTCAGTCTAAATTAAATCTCAGTTAGCCCTTGCCCAAGTTACGTTGTGACCCTCCTGGTCATTATGCATATTTGTAAAGGTGCAGTTTTTTAAAGCTATGTATATAGCGTCTCCTTTTTACAAATAATTTCCAAGTTTATCTGCAGGTCCCTTCTTAAAATAACTAACTCTCTTCCTCCACCTCTCAACCCCACCTCCATTTTTTTTTTCAGTCCTGCTCTGTGAGAGATCCAAACAGTGGCTTTTTGTTCAACTTGCAACCACTAGCTTCAGAAAAAGGCTATATAACCAGTGGAATTGGGAAGACATTTATGGTACTTTTTAATTTATTTATTTTTATTTTATTTTTTTTAAATGTACAGACTGCAGCTGGTTCATGCCTTCTGGTCTTAGTTGGTAAAGTGGAAAGTTTGACAGCTGATCCTATCCTTTGTGCCAGTATCCTTATGAGTCAGCCAGGCAATGCCTTACTTCGGGAAAGGAGTGGAAGGCAGTTAAATAGTTTTTTCAGTGGCTGGTGAGAAGAAATTTGAGGAAAAAGTCAAACTGACACTTGGTACACCTCGAAAGTAACTCGAAAGCCATCTTCCTGATGCTGACAAAATGATAAAACTGGTGTGGTTTTTGCTGTGTTTCTGGTTTTACTACATTGCGTGCTCCCTTTTCTTTTGGATGGTGGTGGAGGGTCATAAACAGATCAACTACCCTCTCTGTACTGATGTCGACATACATAAAAAAGGAAGTAAGCAAGAACCAGGGTGAGTGCAGAAATGTGGGATTTAATTATCCTGTATAGACAGCCCTCCTGTGGGCCAGAAACAGCAGAGGCTATGTTCTGATGTTGCTTTTATGTGGGAATGGTTCTCAATGTTAATTCTTCAGGCAAGTTAACATTATTCACATTTTAATTTTTTTTTAGCTAAATATTTGTGGACCAGCACCAGATTGTGGTACTATTTACGGAAAACCAGCTGGTGGATGTGAAGTAGAAGATCTGATATCAGTGAGGATAGTGGAATTGGACAAAACCCTCTCTCTGTCCCCAGAAGGATTTCTAACTCTTACCTACAGAGGCAATTTTGAGGTAAAATCAGGTGAGTTCAAAATCCCATGCTATGGTTTCAATTAATTGGCGTTTGCTTTAGATCTGTGGTGATGGTTTCATTCCCAGGCCCTGTTCTTTGTGCAACAAAATCTATCTGATAAATTCAGTGTGTTAAAGCTGTGTGGAAAAACCCAAATTAATTTCTACAAAAACCTCAAAAGAAATGAGAATTTTTCATGCTGCAGAAAAACTGAGTAAAAACTCTCAAGTTTTCTGTGAAACACATGTCAACATTTTCATAGTTTCATTAAACAAAATGTTTTGGGTTTCAGTTTAGTTTCTTTTTCTCTGTTTTTTAACTTAATAAAAATCTGAAGAAACATCTCCTCCCCTCTGCCCCCCCTACCCCCCCAGAAGAGTGGGAAGGGGGGAATAGGGAAAACCAACTTGATTTTAGTTTCAAATTGAAACTTTCATTTTATGATCACTTTGGGCTTTTTTGGCAAAACTGTGGCTGAATTGAATTATCCACAAGTTTTCAATTTGACAAATACCTTTTCAAACACTTTGATCAGTAACTTTTAATTAGCTCTAGGTGGCATACTGTCTTGAATGACTGCTCCTATTTCTTATCATGACTAACTTTCTGAAGCTGAAACGTGCTTGGGAAACTGTTCACTTGCATGTCTGAACGAACTCTGTTTCTGGGCTCCCAACTGGGAGACATGGCCTTTATTGGGAAAGGAATGTGGCCGTTTGAGAAAGGAGCACTGGGCAGGAAGGGTCGATGTACCGTCTTAAGCATTATGCTTAATTTTAAATGATAGTCCATAGATTGGTGAAGATCTGTCACCATAACAGTTGGCACCAAACATATTATTGTTGCTGGGTGCCATATAAAATGGATAACCTACAATTATGAAGACTAACTGGAAAGTTTATATCAAACATCATAATGTCAGAAATAATAGGTAAAGCTCAAGCTTCTTGGCACTACTTCTTGAGGCCCTATGTAACTTAAGTCCTCTCTCTTTGTCTGATTTAGGGTGTCTTCTGTTCTCCCTTCACGCCCAACCTACTGCATTCAGCAATGCCGGTCTTGAGACTCCATTTGTTCTGTTTTTGCTTGGAAGCTATTCCATTGGAATAGGCCAAAAGAGTGCTGCTGTAATTGTTTCCTTAATGTCTGAGCCAAGATCCTGGACTTTGCGTAGAAATCAGAGCTCACTTTTTCATGGATAACTTGTCAGCAGCCATGGCAACAGTATCTGATGCCTGAATAGTGATGGGGTGTGTATCTGTATGGGCTGCTTTTTTTTGTGGTCAAGGGTTCAAGGAGCACAGTTCTTACTGGGCATACTTGTTTCTGAAATCAGCCTCAGCGGTCCATGATTTGATATGCTTCCAATGACAAGTCTGTTTAAACTGGGGTGTGTGGTGTGTTCGTGTGTGGTTTTTTTAAACTCTAATTGGCAATTGAATAATTCTGGCCCAGATCCTCTCTAAAGGCTCCCTGTTGGGGAGTTTTTTGTTTTGTAGTTCGAAACACTGCAGACAAGGTTGAATTTTTCTGACCGATATTAAGGTTTACAGTTTGATTTACTGCAACAAATGGATATGCTGAGTTAGGAGAGTGACTGTTATTCTTAGAGTGCTCACTTTTCTTTAATCTGAGATTAGAAAACAAATCTCAGTTGCATGCAGCAGTAGATCATTTGCTGTATCTCCACACAGGAGCATCAGACACTTTTACAGTGACTTTCATCTGTAATGACTCATACCCTGGAGAACTTAAATTTGTGGAGGAAGAAATAAACAGTGCACTGGGAATTCATAATACGTTCTTTGAGTTTCATACAGCCTTAGCCTGTGCCCCTGCTCCAGTAGACTGCCAGGTTACTGGTAAGTACATTTTGACTGTGGGGGTGTTGCATGAAATGCATATCATAGAGGTGAGGGTAATTGAACAAAAGGTAAAGCTTTCTATGGAGATGAGTGAAAGTTTGAGGTAGGGTCAAAAATGTTTAAAAACTCATTATCTTCAGGTAAGAGTCTAGAAGAACTTTTCTAACCCTTGTTTGCTAGCACTAGTTTTGATTCTTTTATAAAAATGAGCTCAAACGTAATTACAGTTTATAAATAAGCATGTAAAAACGTGGGTAGATGATTCATGGAGGGCTAAACTGCAGTTATTTAATGGTGCATATTAATTGTTTGCTAACGTAGCACTCTTTTCTCTAACGTTTTTAAACGTTAGGTGTATATTTGATCAGTAATTCACATCTGAGTCACATGTTACTGTTTTCCCTAGTGGCTTGGCTCTTTACCACTCTGTTTTCTCACATGTAAACCCTACTGATAACTTCTTCGCACCTGCAGCACATCTTGTTAGGAGGCTGCTAAAGAAGCAAATATTGATAGTGATGATTATTAGTGAAAGTGGAGAATTTGGGCTTCAAGGGGTGCTTTATCTGGTATATCATGGGGTTGCTGTTTGTATTTTTAAGTATTTGTTAGAAGTGCCCAGAGTACTCATATTGGTGATGCTGCTTATTTAGATAAGTAAATCAACTGGTTCCTTATCTCAGTATGGTGAAGCTACAAATGTTTCCTGATTTATGATTATGAAGGACTTGGAAACCATGTGGTAGCTTTTTGGTTTTTGGTGTCCTAAGCTGGGATTGTCCTCAAAAAGGAGTTTGACTAAAATACTTCATTTATGTAGCTGAGTAGTACCTAAAAGGAAGCAGCTCTCTTCATGACTGTTAACCTCATTAGAATCCAGAAAATGGAAGGTTCCTCTGTTGCATGCCAATAGTATCTATGTTCCTAGGGTACAAGACTTTTTTAAAGTCTTAGTTTTAGGAGAAAGCTAGGAACTAATTGACTTTGCAGATAGATATATATGAAATTTTGACCCTACCAAGCTTGATAGCTGACTTTTGACAACCACTATTCTTCAGTCTGCACTGGAAAGAGTCAGCTGTATGGTCACTTGCATGTGTCTGTATGTCATGCAGCTAGGTCTGTATTATTATTATTATAATAGTCACCCTGAATTAGAGGATGTCGACAATCTCAGTTTGTATTGATGGGTCATAGCATAGCTCCAAAGACCAGTTGGAGAAGAATAATACTTACCGCACTAACCACAGGGCCATTTGCCTGGTTGTGCTGGTTGAGCTGCACATTATTGCTGGTGTTAGTTTTGATTGGTCTCGGGCATACAACTTACATGACCAGTCCATGAGTGTGTCCATATCAGTTGGATGCAAAGCAAATAACCCTCGATACCAACTGAACCAGCTTTTGACAAAACTTCCATGTTGGACACCTGGACCTGCCATTTGATGTCTAGCTCTAAATAGAAACTGTCAAGATTTTTAATGTGCTGTTCATAATAGGTCCATGTTTCACGCCCATAGACCATTATATCCATAGAGCTGTGAGAACAGTAGCCTTATGCCCTTAGAATCTGTCTACAGACAAATCAATGTTGCTTCCAGATTCAGTGATAAAAGCGACCACATGCAGCAGTATTAGGTCTATGTACTGCTCGTTTGGAAGACTATGCCAAAGGAAAAAAATTAGCTTGGAAAAAAAAATCAATGTCATTGAGAACTGTATGTATGACATTGAGCCCAGTGAGACCCTGATCCTATTCGGGTGCCACCTCAGTGTAGATAGCTAAAAACATGCTCTACCAAGTGTACTTAATTTGGGAGTGAGTTCTTGTCTCTTTTCCATAGTGTACCACATTAACAACAAATGGGAGAGGAAAGGTCCAGAAGTCCATTTCATAACATTCCTGTGACAACTATCTCAATGCTTGCATGGAAAACTAAGGGAATATAGATTTCAGAGTAACAGCCGTGTTAGTCTGTATTCGCAAAAAGAAAAGGAGTACTTGTGGCACCTTAGAGACTAACCAATTTATTTGAGCATAAGCTTTCATTTTCTAGCTGTCCATACTGTGGTATTAGAGAGATGAAGTGGGTGAGATAATCTGTTGGACCAACTTCTGTTGGTGAGAGACAAGCTTTCTAGCTTATACAAAGATGACCTGAAGAAGAGCTCTGTGTAAGCTGGAAAGCCTGTCTCTCTCACCAACAGAAGTTGGTCCACTAAAAGATATTACCTCACCCACTTTGTCTCTCATATCTTGGGACCAACATGGCTACAGCAACACTGCATGCAGTTTGGTATAACAGAGCCAGTATTTTTGGCTGGCCAGCTAGCTTTTCATGGACCTTCGGGAGGGGTCCTATGGACCAGTTTGGGAACTGCTGCCTTAATAAATTCATATTGGTAATGAGACTTCGGTATGTATCGAGGAGCCATCTAACCTTGTAACAAGAACATTACGAAGGTCAGTTTTTATATTTATTGTCCTCAACCTAATGTCCCCTCAACTTATTGTACATCCCAAATACATTTCAGACTCAGCTGGCAATGAATATGATCTAAGTGACTTGAGCAAGGAGGGAGAGCCCTGGATTGCTGTAGATACTTCAAAAGATGCAAAAACAAGAACTTTCTATTTGAATGTTTGCAAGCCTCTACCTTATGTGCCCGGATGCCCTGGTAAGCTGACAGTGGCGCATTAAAATCTCTCTTCCTAGCTTGTGGTTTTATGACTTGAGTAATTTTTATGAAGTAAAGAATTGATATTTATCTCTTTCTGTGTTATGTTTATTTTAGGATTGAACCAGTTTGTTGTTAGTACAGGCTATAGCAAAGGTGGTAGCCATAAATACATTTTAAAAAAAATGCCCCTTCTGTTTATCTTAATCTGGTAAGGAACTTGTTGGAACCACTAACATGAATACATAAGCTTAGCAAGGTGCATTTTCAGTCTAACAAAACAAAGTAAAGTTCTGAATAAAATGTGCTGTCAGCTTCAGATGAACTGGTGACACTTTTTATATAGTGATCCCAGTTCACTCTTTGATATGAGCTACTGCATTTTTTGATCCACTCTGCTTTTTTAAATTATGTCTCCATAAGTGGATTTTTCTGTAATGAAAATGCAGCATGACATAAAATTTCCTATTCCTGCAGGTGGTGCAATAGGATCTTGTGTGAAATCTGCTGATAAAGGCCAGAACCTTGGTGTTATTCAGATAAGTCCTCAAGCTGCTACCGATGGGTCTCTTAGTATTACTTACTTGAATGGTGACACATGCAAAGATAAACAGCGCTATTCTACACGTATCCTCTTTGAGTGTGATCAAACCCTAGTAAGTGTGTGTGGTGATTTTATATAAAAATCAAATCCTGGTAATAGTTCCGTCTTATGGCACGTAACGAAATGTATTTTATTTCTCCATTCCAGAAAAAAACAGAATTGGAGGCCTCTAAATTTTGCTTAGCAATATTTTTCAATATATTCTAATAGCCAGAAAAGGGAAAATCATTTTCATCGGCCTTTACTGAATAAAGTTTTATGCTGTGCAATACTAGACTCCCCATTATTACTCAATAACAGTGGCTTTGTTCAGGAACCTGATTTATAGGGTTAAAAGTACAGGCATTAGATGAGTCTGCTTGAATTCAATCTCCATGACTTAGAAATACACTTTGAGTTTGTTTGTTTATAAAATGCATTTATCTTCTCCCCTCTCCCTGCTTACCTAGAAAGAGAAACCTTAAATATTAGAACTGGTGATTATTCCCCATGTGTTTGTGTTGTAGGGGTCACCTGTGTTTCAGCATGAGGATGATTGTGAATTTGTGTTTATATGGAGAACCCTGGCAGCCTGTCCTGTCCACAAAGCAGAAGGTAAAAAGTCTCTAAACTGGAATTAAATATGAAATTTGATCTTGTTCTTTAATATTACAACAGTTTTGTACACAATGCTTTTGTGAAAATACTTGTGTAATTCATAGAATATCAGGGTTGGAAGGGACCTCAGGAGGTCATCTAGTCCAACCCCCTGCTCAAAAGCAGGACCCATCCCCAATTAAATCATCCCAGCCAGGGCTTTGTCAAGCCTGACCTTAAAAACTTCTAAGGAAGGAGATTCCACCACCTCCCTAGGCAACGCATTCCAGTGTTTCACCACCCTCCTAGTGAAAAAGTTTTTCCTAATATCCAACCTAAACCTCCCCCACTGCAACTTGAGACCATTACTCCTTGTTCTGTCCTCTTCCACCACTGAGAATAGTCTACAACCATCCTCTCTGGAACTACCTCTCAGGTAGTTGAAAGCAGCTATCAAATCCCCCCTCATTCTTCTCTTCTGCAGACTAAACAATCCCAGTTCCCTCAGCCTCTCCTCATAAATCGTGTGTTCCAGACCCCTAATCATTTTTGTTGCCCTTCGCTGGACTCTCTCCAATTTATCCACATCCTTCTTGTAGTGTGGGGCCCAAAACTGGACACAGTACTCCACATGAGGCCTCACCAATGTCGAGTAGAGGGGGACAATCACGTCCCTCGATCTGCTCGCTATGCCCCTACTTATACATCCCAAAATGCCATTGGCCTTCTTGGCAACAAGGGCACACTGCTGACTCATATCCAGCTTCTCGTCCACTGTCACCCCTAGGTCCTTTTCCGCAGAACTGCTGCCTAGCCATTCGGTCCCTAGTCTGTAGCTGTGCATTGGGTTCTTCCGTCCTAAGTGCAGGACCCTGCACTTATCCTTATTGAACCTCATCAGATTTCTTTTGGCCCAATCCTCCAATTTGTCTAGGTCCTTCTGTATCCTATCCCTGCCCTCCAGCGTATCTACCACTCCTCCCAGTTTAGTATCTTCCGCAAACTTGCTGAGAGTGCAATCCACACTATCCTCCTCCAGATCATTTATGAAGATATTGAACAAAACCAGCCCCAGGACTGACCCTTGGGGCACTCCACTTGACACCGGCTGCCAACTAGATGTGGAGCCATTGATCACTACCCGTTGAGCCCGACAATCTAGCCAACTTTCTACCCACCTTATAGTGCATTCATCCAGCCCATACTTCTTTAACTTGTTGATAAGAATACTGTGGGAGACCATGTCAAAAGCTTTGCTAAAGTCAAGATACAATACATCCACTGCTTTCCCTTCATCCACACAACCAGTAATCTCATCATAGAAGGCGATTAGATTAGTCAGGCATGACCTTCCCTTGGTGAATACATGCTGACTGTTCCTGATCACTTTCCTTTCATGTAAGTGCTTCAGGATTGATTCTTTGAGGACCTTCATATACAAAATCTCGGAGCACGAAAGGCTCATCTTGGTTATGAAGAGAGAGCTTTTAGTATCTGAAAAATCCACTGACCTGTGATGACAAACAAGTTGTGGACTTTTATCATACTCTGTGCTTCATGAAAGTTACAAAGTGTAACCCTAGGGTAGGGTGTGGCAGCACAGGTGTCTGACCCAGACTCCTAAACTTAGCCCTCATGCTGGTAGGGGTTGGGTACATTTTTTTTTTTTTTTTTTAATTTCAAGCTCTAATGTTAAATGCCCAGCCTTCCATAGAAGCTTTCTGGTAACTTGTGTGCCATTGTGATCCTGAATTCTTAGTTTTTTCTCTGTTTAAATTGTCAATGATGTATCAGCAAAATTCAGAACTTTTGTTATAAAAGTACTCTGAGCCATTATTGTTACTCTTGATAATGCTGTAGGATCAGTACTGCTGCAAAGGCCAATCCCATTAGAATTACCTTTATTTGGGACCTAGTAAGCTTGGTGGTGTGTGGAGGGAATAGCTCAAAATACACAGTGGTGATTCTCAACACACAGGTGTCTTGGTTTGATTAAAATCTGTTTAAAATGTGGCACCAGAACCTTAGCTGTTGTAAATCAGTGTAGTTCCATCCATTGAAGGCAGTGAAGATGTACTGACTTACACCAGCTGAGGGTTTGGCTCTTCAAGTTACAGTTTAACCCACAACTACTCTCTAGCTCTTCCATTTAAGTAAAGTTGTGATAGACAGATAAAATATGTAAATGTACATTATGGCAGCTGAACATAGGAATTGCCACTGCAGATCAGACCTGAGGTAGTCTTACTCCAGTATTGCCACCTGATGCTTAGAGAGTGGTTTAAGAGCTCTACACTAGACAGAAATGGGATAAGCTGCCCATCCAAAACTGCTCTCCTCCTTGCTACCTCACTACTCACTCTCCATTTGCAGATCATTAATAAGTAAAGGTCCTGGACCTGGCAGCACTCCGCTTTTAACCTTTTGGCATGATGAAAGTTGACTATTTAATCCTACTCTGTCCTGCTTCCTAGACTGTTTTTGATCCATGGCCATATTTTGCCTCATGAGTCTATTTTTGAATATTGCTTTAAAACAGTGAATAGTACAAGCTTTTATTTAACAATTTTAAGGGGTTATTAAGAATTGTTGAGCTTTTCTCTTAATAAATTGTCACTAAAAGCTAAATAAGAGTGAAACTCTTAAGTGGCTTCTCACGTGATCAACAGAAATGAGTTGTTTTAACTGAAGTGGCCTTCCAATAAAGTTTGGAGGAAAATTTATTCTAAGGCTCTTAGGAGTGATGGGCAGGAGGCTGCCTAATAAGGACTGTCCTTTGTACAGGTTTGACTCTGCAGCTGTGGGTATGTATGACTGTCTCTGAGCGTATCTTACATAACTTGTGTTTTAGCTGTGTTAATTTATTTGCAATTTAAGCCTTCTGTTAACTTTGATTTAAAGGAGATAACTGTCAAGTTAAAGATCCAAGGTACAACTTTGTGTATGATCTGAGGCCTCTTTCTGGGAAGGAGAAGAAAGTGAGTACAGATGAATATGACTACTATTTCAGAGTCTGTGAGAGAATAACGGAAGCATGCCCTCAGCCAAATCATCAGAACAATGTGTCGTCATGCCAAGTAAAGAAGCAAGACCCGACTCTTAGAAAAGTAGCAGGTATAGTAGTTGTTGGATTTAGTGAAAAGGAGTTGGGAGGGGGTTGCTACATCACTCTGGAAGTGTGAGTGCAGCTTTTCAGTGGCATCATGCTTTACTATGCATCTCCTGGAGGTAAAGAACCACTGCCAAGCAGATCCTAATATAAAATAGTAAAACATCATTTAAAGAGCAACATCTACTTCCGTGTTCCCTAAAATGGCTTCTGTATAACTAGAAGCAGTCCTTACCATCTCTTCTTCTGACTCTAGTCAATGATTCTCCAAATCCAGTTGTCAGCTTTGAATAAGTCCTGTACTGCCACAAAACTGTAGGGTACAGACCACAGTGAATCAGTAGCTCAAGTTGGGAGTTCAAACCTCCCTTTGAGCTCGGAGGGACTGAGAGCACCGCATTTGCTGGAGCGGCTTTATATGAATCTTCATTAGCTAATGAACAGGGGCAGATGAGGTGGCTACATGGGCTAGCAAATGGAGTGTGGCTTCAGTGAAAAATGTCAGGATGATTTCAGAGTAGAAAGAAGAACCTGTGCCCATTCTGCCATCTAACTGGCAATGATGGTAAAGACATTGCAGAAGAGCACATAAGGCCTCCGACTATGGCAATCTTGCTACATAGAATTTCTTTCTTTCAAAGCGAAGATTGAATTATTCGATGTAGCTAAAAAATTTAATATCACCAGAAACCTGTAACTTGTCTGTCGTGATTTGAGACAGTATTGGCAGAAATGTATTGTTTTTTAAATTACTGTCGCTTACTTAATCCTTGTGGCCCTGCTGGCAGAAATATTGGCAATAACTATGCAAATGTACTGGATTAACTTTCTGTAGTTGGATTCAAGTAGTAATTTGCTTGTCTAATTTAAAAGGTTTGTATACTGAGAAGCTGACTTTTGAAAATGGATTAATAAAAATCAACTATACCAGTGGAGAGAAATGCCACAAAATATATGAACGCTCAACTGCCATATTTTTTTATTGTGATCACAACACTCTGGAGGTTAGTATGTGTTTTGTACATTGAGACAAGTCTTCAGGAGCTACAGAAAAAATAATAGTTTCTGAAATTATCCTCATGAGAGGGCTGGGGAGACAAGTGTAAGGGAAGCTATGCATCTTGTTTCAAGAAAAGTGTAGTCCTCCATTAACAACACCTCCCATTTCCCCCCCCCCCAACTGAGTTAAATTGTTTTGTTCTCCTCCTGAGTTGTGGGATAATGTGGCTAGCTAGAAAACGCATCAGCAGCTAAATGCAAGGCACCCTCATGTGGCATCTGGATGTCTGCCTGGCATGATGTGGGGACCCCAGGGAAATCTCTAGCACCATTTCTCTTTCCAGAGAATTACTGTGAATACAGTAGCTGAATCATGAGCCCTGAACTAGCTTTTAAGGGAGACTGGGAAAGAATCTTTCCTTTTATAAGGGAATAAGTTGACTTTTAAAGTGTAAAACACATGGCGTAAGGATGAGTAGCTTGTTCTACAGAAGAACAGGGCTTTCTTTTTATTATTCTTTTGTTACACGTTGACAGAGATTTTGTTTTATAACAAACATACCTTTTAAGTGAATTATTAGAAGGTACAGAATTCTGGGAAATACGTTCCTCTTGATCATGGTAATCTTGCCCCAACTGACTGTGGTTGACTCCACAAACATCAGGCAGCCTTAGAAATGTGAAGAGTGTGCTTGAAATCAATTGGAAACAAATGCATCCAGAAGAGTTGCATTGCAAAGTGTGAATAACTTCCTGGAATGTACAGTATTTGCCTGAGGATTAAGCCTCTTAGTCTGGAAGAAATATATTGCTGCACTGCATTGTTCCTAAAAGCCCCAACTTTCCAGAGCTTAGGCCTGCTTTATTTTTTATGGCCATGTCGGCACTTCCAGTTCTGCCATCCCCAATGAACCAAATCTGTTGCCTTGTAAATAAAATTAATTTACATCTTCACAGGGCTGTCTCTGTAGCCCTCAGTATCACCGTGAAGGTGCAGGTGGCCCTCCTCCTGATCCCTCTGCTCCTTTTTCCCTAGCCCATACTCTGAAAGGACCAGTGGCTCTGGGGGTTGCTCTGCTTACCCACTCCCATTTTGGAGGGAACTGGGCAGAAGCTAGCAGTTCTGTCCACTCTGATCCCTCATTTTCCTTTTCCTTCCTGGTTAAAGAAACAGTGGCCCTTACGCTGCTCTGCTACTCCTCCCTCCCCACAATCCTCTAGAAGAGCCAATCGTTCTTGACCCTCTCCTTTGGGTAACATTTTTACATGCCCTTGACGAATGGCTTTTTTCTGAGCTCCAGTCATGTGTACGCAACTTTAGGACTAGTAACACGTGAAGGTATCCTCTGCATTCAGCTGTGTAACGTTAGATCTCTGGTGTCTTGTCCAACTGCACTAATGTTTGAAAGCCAAATAAGGAAGTAGGGGAAATTTTGTTCACCGCTGTATTTAGATATGTGAAATATAAACTTCTCTGGTTCTGTTTTTCTCAGCCAGTGTTTCTAAAAGAAACTCCAGATTGCACCTACCTGTTTGAATGGCACACCCCATATGCCTGTCCACCCTTCCGATCTATAGAATGCTCCTACAAGTAAGCTGTGCTTCCCTCTGACCTAAACTGGTAGTGATGTGCTTGTGGTGACATGTGCCCATTCAGGAGACATTGTATTCAGCATGAGTGGCTATAATCACAGCCATTATTTTCTCTCTAACGTGATCCAGTGTGAATTAGCAATGGGTTAAATTGTCACATGTATCAGCAATGCCCAAGTGCAAATGTAGTTCTCTGGGATGGGGGAAAACAAACTTAAGCTTATGAACTAATTTTGTATATAGGATAGACTGCTTTTGGGAAGTAGGGAGGGTTTAACAGTTTAGTGGCAAGATGGATGATGTTAGACTGAGCGGGGGAAGTGGCAAGATGGATGTTGTTAGACTGAGCGGGGGAAGGAGCAGAAAGAGAGGCCAGAGATAATATGAAGCTGTTGGTGTTGGGTTTTTGAGCTATTGAAAAGGAGGGGTATGTATGATGGAAACTGGAACCTAATGTTTGAGTTTGCTGTCTGTGTACTGAACTATAGCTGACCACCAGCTTGTGCTCTCTGACCCTCCTAGAAGCAAGATGACTCGTGAGACTTTCCCAGTAAAAACATTTTTGAATAGTTCTCTAGGTCATAGTTTCATGGAGATTAAGGCTAGAAGAGCCCAGAATTCAGACTAGAGGATCTAATTAATGTATATCCGGATTCATGAAGTTCTACCCAGACACACCTAGAGTAAGCCCAGAGACTTTAGTTAGACTAAAGCATTTAATCCTCAGAAGACTGAACTGTGTGCCACAGGCAGGGAACAGGGGAGACTGTGGTGCCCCTGTGCCAGAGGCCTCTGCAATTGCAGGGAATTGATTAGGTGAGAGAAACCCAGATAGTCCTAGCACATGAACCGCACCCCATGCTGCAAAGGAAGGGAGGAAAAAAAATCCCCAGTGCCCCAGCCCATCTGACCCGGGCAGGGATAACTCCTTCCTGACCCCAAATCTGGCAAGCGCTGTGACTGTGAGTAAGACACACCAGCTAGAGACCTAGATAGAGGATTCTCCGTAACACCTCATAGCACTGGTCCACCCTATCTAATGGCTGGTCTTGGCAAACCTACGAGGTGTGAGACCTATTAGCAGCATCCCAACCAGAAACCTATTATTGGTGCAGGAGTTCCAGATGCTTACTGCATGTGGCATTTTCCCCTGAATCCGTGCAGAATTGTTGACCCAGCGTGGTGGTCTGCTTTTGGAGGTGGCTTTGATTCATCTAAATGTAAAACTGTTTGTTTAATGCAGAGACAACAAAGGAAACTCATTTGATCTTTCACCTCTGACACGGCGTAGAGAAAACTGGGAAGCTATTCCAATGTCTGGCTCAACACAAAAATACTATATTAATGTCTGCCAGTCCTTAGTGCTACATGCAGGTGCAGGTAAGAGCAAGAGAAATATCTATTTAAATGCCATTGGTAGTTATGGGATGAAAACAGGAGGAGAGACAGCCCTGTCTCCTGTCCCCACTGCTCCAACAGCAAAGCAAAAGATCACCAGGTGCAGAGTAGACACAGGCACAGCTGTGGCTTGTGGGCAGCAGGGGGAGGGTCAGTTTCATTCTAACCAGTGGTGTTCTCCAGCAGCTCTCCTCTTTACCCTCACCCCTCCACAGCCTCAGTCTTGCTTCACTACTATCTAGCTCTTCCTCCTTTTATTCCAAGTCCACCATAGATCTTGGGGGTGGGCGAGATAACATACAAGAGCATCACTGCAGGAGGGTGACCTTTTGAGGAGGTTGCTTCTATCTAGCCCTATCAAGCCGATCCTAGATTCTTGGCCGGGTGTCTGGGGGCAGGCATTCTGGCAGCTGATCTGTGCAGTAGCAGACCTCCCTTCTAGCAGCTACAGCTGTGGCTGGCCCGTCTTGCCGCTGCATGACCCTGTGAGTGGGTGGTGAAGCTGTATAAAGGAAGCAAAGAGCCCTGGGCGATGAGTGGAAGTGACCTAAGTGTTGAAAAGCAACATAATCAGTTCTTTTCGAGACTGAGGTCAGCCATTTAAAGTGACGGTCAAGCTAAGCATTTCTTTTAAAGTGATGTTGGTGGGTAACCTAGCACTTCGCCGCTATATTTGCTGGTATATTTATGAGGAAGAATCCCTTGTTTCGTAAACATGCATCCTAAACTGTTGGGACAGCTGGTGATGGAGTCACAGAGAGCAAATGTCATTTTTCTGTGTTTATCTCATGTCTAGGGTCTTGTCCGTCAGATGCGGCTGCCTGCTTAGTGGATGGTTCCAAATATATAAATCTAGGTGAGGTTGCTGACGGACCACAATGGGAAAATGGCATTTCTATTCTAAAGTACATAAATGGGGAGCCATGTCCAGACAAAATTCGCAAGAGGACAACAATA
The DNA here is from genome assembly GCF_965140295.1 of Lepidochelys olivacea. Lineage (NCBI taxonomy): Eukaryota > Metazoa > Chordata > Testudines > Cheloniidae > Lepidochelys > Lepidochelys olivacea. The sequence continues at coordinate 122,024,909 of NC_140413.1, forward strand.
TTACGCCTCAAGTGTGATGAAAGCAGAGTTGTAAGTATGGTACTACCAGTAGGGTTTTATCTTGCTGTGATACATCCACTCTTTGGGGGTGGTGCAAAAACCCTTTTGTGCAATTGGATTGGAACTGGCTGTGGGAGCTAAGTAAGGAGTTGAGCTCCTAATCTGAGACTCCTAAAATTTGAGTGACTGACCAGAAAGGTCTTTTTCATGTCTAATATGCCTGCTAGTGCAGAGTTATTCTCTATAGTACATAGTCCAACATTTTCTCTAGCTTTCAAACATACTCAGCAGTGGAGTTTCCATTACTTGCTGTGGGAAAGTATTACACAGCTGAAATAACCTTTCTTCTTGAAGAAGAATCCCTTTCCTCCTGCCCCGATATATGAGCTAAATGTTCCTTTTTAATTTATCTTGTTGCACAAATATATGCCACCTTCTGTGTTCACACCCTAAAAGTATTTACAGATTGTTACCTGGCTCCCACCTCTTTAAGTCATCACAGCCCACTCCCCCAAGCTGTGTTCTTTAAATCTCCTCATGCCATTCCTCTTGCCCATCGCCACTTCTGCCTTGTCAGTATGAAATGTCCAGAACATAATATAGGAGTCCAGGTGCTTTCCCACCATAGTGGGACTAGACGGATTTGGCCTAAGTGGTAAATGCTATAAGGATAGTCTGTCACATTTAAATGTTTGACGTGCCTGTGTGAAGATACTTTGATTTTTTTTTTCTCTTTCAAATCTTCTGTGTTTCAGGAGTCTAAGCCAGAATTAGTAACTGCTATTGAAGAATGTGAATATACTTTCTTATGGTTCACTGCTGCTGCATGTCCTCTGAAAAGAAATATGCAAAATGACTGCAGAGTAACCAACCCTGCTACAGGTAAGGGACACATGACCACTTTATGCTCATGGCATCAATGTGTTCCAGATGTGTTAGAGCCGCTGGAAACTGTATTGCATTTGTACTCTGTTAGCTGTCATTGCCAGTAACAACGAATGAGGAGAATGGGAGGTCCCTGAACCCTGGTCAGCTTGCCCTCGTTCTGCCAGATGTGGCATGAGAACTCTCAGGTGCTGGGAGATGAGGGTTGTTTCCCCTCACCTTCTCTAAAGGGGAACTGTTTTGAGGTGAGTGGGAGAAATATTGTGTAAAGAAACTACCATCTCAGCCTCTTGGAGATGCTTGGTCTATCATGAATGCTACTGGCAGACCCTGAACAGATTGTTGCCTCAGAAAATCCCAGTATTGGATTCCTCTTAAGTAGCTTAAAAGGCAAATAATTGTCAAAACTGGTAGGCATCCTGTGGAGTTGGGGGAGTGCTGGGCTATCATTCTTAAGCATCTCTTTAAAAAGCCAGTGTTTGACTCAATTTTATTTATTTTTGATTCTGGAAAAGGAGTAAATTCTTCCTTGTTCTCCCTGCAGGCCATCTCTTTGACCTAAATTCTTTAAAGAGAGAGTCTGGCTACACTATCTATGACAGCAAGAGAAGTAGAACACTTAAGTTAAGTGTTTGTAACGAAGCTAAAAGCCCATGTGGTAGTGGGGTTGGTAAGTTTTTTGTTTTGTTTGCTTTTTTCTGAATTTGCCTTCTGTGCTTGAATATAGTATGCCACATCACTAACAATAGATCAGTCAGTGAAACTCTTTGCTTAAAGAAAAACCTATTTTTCCTCACAGTATTAAACACCAAAACATACAAGTGGCAGGAGATAGTGGAATATAATGCATTAATATGTGGGGGCGATAGAGGTAGCCTGGCTGGGACTCACTGGTTTAAAAAAAAAAATCTTGACAATCGTAAGAAATGTAACACATTAGGAATGGAGTTAGAAATGGACAACATTCCTCTTGGAGAAGTGAGGGTTATTCCCCAGTCCCTATCTGAACAGAAGCCCTTCTCTCTGGACCATGGAGACAGACCCGTAGATCTGGCTGCAAGCAGGGAATAGGGCCAGTCCTTTGTGGAATTCTCCAAAGTTCTCAGCCTCTGGGCATGTGCAGGCTCTATGGGTCTCTGCTTGTGGCAAGACTTGGGAATTGACATTGAGCACTCTGTCTTAAAAACAAAAAACAAAACACTTGGCACTTGGAACAAAAGATATGGTTTGGTTCCCAGAAGATGGAAATCCGCTTCTCTTTAAGAAAATTAAACCTTTTTTCCCCCCCTTCCTATCGCTTATAAACAGCTGATTGCAAAACTGACCAGAAACACTGCAAAAAATAAACAACAGAAACTCCGTTAAACTGTTCTAAGTTGTGGAGCGACATGCAACAGTCACCAATATAATCCATTTACATTTATTCAGCCAAACTATTAAAGAAGCAGCTGTGACTCCATTTCAATTCAGTGAGACTTTATTGACATGCAAGTTATACAAGTGCTGCCAAACTGTAAGAGACCCCTTAGATATATATTGTGACCCTTCTTCCAACAACCTCAAACTGCACTCAAATTTAAGGAAATAAATGCACGTTCCTGTATGTTAGGAAACCAGTTACAAGGCATATTGGCTATCATTAGATTGAAGAGCACTTCTGCCGGTGCATTTAGTTACACCTGGGGGAATTCTGTGCCTAAAAAATATGCACACAATATTTTCAAATTCTGCATATTTTATTTGTCAGAATAACACAATATTATCATACCAGTTTCAATTATTTTTGGTCATTTATTTCAAAATATCTGTCAGCAAGTATGTCTGTAACAATACAGACCACAAAAAAGATTCAGGAAATGTTTTTTGACAAATAGATTCCTTACTAGGCATATTAATACAGAACTCTGAGTAATAATTGATTTAAACGGCAATACAGAACTGTATTTCCCGCACCCCTCCAAAGCAGTGCAAAGGCTTGGGGGAGTTGGGGGAAACAGAGGACCTGAGGGAGAGGGAAGTAATTGCTGGGGAGGAGCCTGGGTGTGAACTTGTAGGGCTGTTGGGTATGGGTGGGGAAAGTATGGAACAGGTTTTTTGGAAGGTGCAGGGAGGGATTATTAGGGAGCTTCCCCCATGCAGACCCTGGCTGACACCTAGCCTCTCCCATTCAGTCAGGCACATCTGCCTCTGTCCCCTTGTTCTCTGTGCCCTCCCCCCTTCCCCATGTGTCTGTGCACACCCCCTCCCCAGCCCTTATGAGCACCTGTCTGACCCCCTCCCCCAGCACGCCATAGCTCCTGTCTCCTGACCAGCACTGCGAAGGCAGCTCTCTCTTCCCTTGCTGCGGGAGCAGCAACTTTGTTCTATCGCCACAGCGCCCTCTGGTGGGAAAAAGGCAGAACTGCAGCAACATTTTGGCAGAAGCTTTTTTTCTGCATGAAAAAATAGAAATCTGCAGGGTACATTAAATATGCATGCACGCAGTAGCACAGAATTCCCCCAGGACTAATTTAGTGCATTTAGTATAAATGTAATCCACACTAGGTATTAATCCCATCCCTAAACCAAACCTCTAGTGGTGACCTAATAAGAGGATGTTTAACTCTTTATGTAGCAGATTAATCTGGTCTAGAAGACTGACAGTGTTCTTCTCTCCTATTAAGTGTCACCTACAGTAGTAGGTAAGGCATTATCTACCATGTAGGTTTCAGAGTATCAGCCGTGTTAGTCTGTATTTGCAAAAAGAAAAGGAGTACTTGTGGCACCTTAGAGACTAACCAATTTATTTGAGCATAAGCTTTCGTGGGCTACAGCTCACTTCATCGGATGCATAAAGTGGAAAATGCAGTGAGGATGTTTTATACACACAGACCATGAAAAAATGGGTGTTTATCTTTTCAAAAGGAGAGAAAACTATGGGATTCTAATGGGGGAGGGGGCGGGGAGATAGAGCTCTCCTCTCCCAAACAATCTTTAGTCGATGAGACAAAAACCGCTCTCCTAGAATTGAAAAGGGAACCAACACTGATGGTCCACACTTCACGGATCCATTTATGGCTAAGTATCACAGCGTGTCTGGTATGATGGCCTCTGCTGCTCTGTGTGGCTCCATATCCTGACCTATAGTGGCTACAGTAGTACCCCATCAGAGCTCTTGCAGTCTGCCAGATAAATGTGTAATTCCACAAAGGAGGACAGTTACACCATCACTTCAAATGTTGTCTGTCTGTCTAACTGCTTTGAGTAATTTATAGTGATCTCTGTAATATAAAGAGATACTAATACCCAAAGGGTTTAACACCCATCAAATGGACAAGTAACCTACCTTATTTCATCTTAGACGAAAAGTCTGTTTCCAGTTTTTCAGTGGCTAATGTTCTTTGCACCCTTATAATTTAAAAGAAGCAAATGGCTAATTCTGAATGTTTGCGGGGAGATGAGGAATGGGTGGTGAGCCCTAGGAGTAGCTATACTAAAACTTTTGCCTGTTCTACAGCCACCACTCCATTTTTATGCTTGTAAAATGTTATTTAAACATAGTGGTGCAAGTAGTTGATACCATATTGAGAGGGGGTTTTTTAAATTGGAAAAATTTAAAAATTGTAAGCCTTGTTTAGGGAAAAAAGTAGTAATTCAAAACTCTTTTAGTCCTAGTTTAAGACCACTGTAAGATTTAAGGAACAATTGTAATTTACCATACAAATAAACGGCACGATCAGATTATTCATTTTCTTTCCTAGCCAATAACTTTTGTCCCCATTTTACTTAATTTAGGTGCCTGCATCATTGGTGATCAGAAGCCAGTTAATGCTGGAAGACTGAGCAAAATGTTGATTTATGAGGATCAGCTGTTGAAACTTGTCTACTCTGGGGGAGATCCCTGTCCTGCAAACTCTGAATTGAAACACACAAGCTATTTTAGCTTTGTGTGCAAGTCTGATGCTGGAACTGGTAGCCAACCTGTGCTTTTGTCCTTTGATGAGAGGACATGCACCCATTACTTTTCTTGGCATACTTCTTTAGCTTGTGAGGCAGAGGTAAGAAAATCAACAAACGTCTCTCTTTGATACAGAAACCACAGACACAGTACAGTGGAAAAAACATTTTGCTTCTTGTTAGCATTGTCCTGATGTGGCAAAAGTGGTGGTGGTTAAAATTCTACATTTCAAGGGAAAGGTCTCCTCTTGTGTAGTACCCTAACTTATAAAGAAGTTCATAGCAGAAGTGTCTTTTTAGCAATAAGTGCAGAGAGTATAATTTGTGCTTACAGTAAAAGGTACAAGTCTGCTACCAGGTAGTACTTGTAAGCAAAGGATTTCTAGTTTTGGTGCTTATTGACCAATCTGAGAGTACTCTTAACAAGAACAGAAAAGGCATTTTCAGATGTTAACCTCTGAGTTAATGTGACACACTTTGATAGCTTCTAAGCTAACTCATTTCACTATTGAGCATCTTTGTCTTGAAAGATATGCCATAGCTGAAATAGAAGTTATGGGCCTGTTGCAGGAATTTCACGGTGAGGCTCTGTGGCTTGTTACGCAGATCAGGTTAGATGATCATAATGGTCCCTTCTGGCCTTAGAAGTCCATGAATCTGACCCATTTTGCAGTTGTTGTTGCTTTTTTCCTAGCTACCATTCAAAACCCCAAAACATTCATATGATTTGAGAAACATAGAAACTCTGATTCTCTTGGTGCCTGAAAGTATAAACACGACAAGAACAAGTGTACTCAATTGTACAATGAAGAAAAAATTACTCCATTGGAATTAAATGGCTTAAATACTGTACTTGAAGTGTACTTCCAGGACTGATTTTGAGATTGCTGCTGAGTTTGCTGACCCTTTGAGACATTTTTATGGCTATCTTCACTAAGAAATTACACACCAATGCTTCATTTCTCTTTTTCTTAGTGGCAAACCTGGGCCCTAAGTCATAAACATTAAATAATAAAATCCCATTTCCTCTAACAAATATAAATTATGTAGATTACTGTCAGTAGCTAAGCAAAGAGTAACAAGTGCAGTTTTACTCAGAGACTCTCCAAACTGAATTTGAAATTTAATCCCACTTGAAATTAATTCTGGCCAGAGGGAGAAAAGGAAGTATCATTGCATAATAAACAGTTCCCATAAAGGCATCACATTTGTTTTCTAACAGGTGAAATGCTCCGTGATGAATGGCAGCTCAGTTATTGACCTCTCCCCTCTGATTCATCGAACTGGTTATTATGAGGCATTTGATGATGATGATTTAACTGACCTCACTCCAGATTTCTATATTAACATCTGTGAGCCTCTGAATCCAATCACAGATGTCAACTGCCCACCTGGAGCTGCTGTCTGCATGGTTCCTGTTAATGGACCCCCTATAGTAAGTATGGTGTAACTATCAGCACTGAAATATTTTGAGATTCTGTAACTCTGAAAACTCCTTTGAAGAACACCTCTTACCCCAATGAAACTGGTCTGATTATGAGTTTTGGGGGAAAGGTTGATTAAAACTACATCTGCAAAATCCTGCCCCATCACATCATTTGTCACTTCTCCCCAAACTCCCCATGGCTATCCTCTGAGTTGGAAAGATCCACTGGCATTGCAGACTTCTGTCTCCTGTGATATATACCGACAGCTCACACTGGGATAGACCCAAAATGTTAGCCAAACATGTCTCATTCGTGGTTTATATTTAGCAGTACCTACTAGGTGTTCGGATTGGTGAGTAGAAAGCTTTTAAGTAACCGCCTGTATATGGTGGAGAAAAGATGCTAGCCATAAAATTAATAGTGTGTCCTAAATATGAAGCGGTATGTGTCCCAGTGTGTAGTGAAATGTAACTACAGGTGAATTACCTTCAAACACTTGACTACCAGATATCATGGTTTGCAAAGCAACAGTTGAAGGTGAAATCAGATTTGAAGGTGATGGTAACTCCCCACCATAAGGGAGGTTGCTAGGGATGTTGAAGTTTTTCTCTTGCTGAATCTTAGTGAAGATTAACTTACAAAAATGTGCATCAAGAGTCAGTAAAGGCTGTGAGCAAATGAAGCTAGTATTTTAAATGACAAAATTTCTTTACTTGAGACTTTGGATGCTTCCATGATGGCTTATAAGAAACCCGTTTGTTACTTTGAAAACAGCACTCTTTCTTGGCCTAACGACACATCTTGCACACAAGATGTGAAATTTTGTTGGTTTATTATGTGCTATTTTTTTCAAGCTTACCCATTTATCATAGTGAGTGGTTATCTTCTGTTTTTAAGATCTAATCAAAGTACATCCAAGGAGAGCAATTGTTATAGGGCATGATTTTCAGAGGTGCTCAGTACCTCTGTTCTCACGTAAGTCAATGGAAGATGCAGCTACTTGGCTCGTCTGAAAACTGGGGCTGTAGTATTTAATGTGCTGTCATTAATCAATGTTTTTGCTCATTTAGGATATTGGTCGCATCACTGAACCTCCAAAAATAAATCCCGCTGTAAATGAAGTTTATATCACTTTTAACAGTACAACTCCTTGTGAAGGAGACAAAATGTTAAACTACAACTCTCTTATTGTATTCCACTGTAAAAGAGGAACAAATCTGGTAAGAACTCTTTTTTATATATTTTACAGTGAAAATACATATTTGTTTAGTGTAGGAAAAGGAACAATATGAAGTGTATCGCAAAATGCGAAGTAACCAATGAGATAGTGTAAACTTTGCTCTTCCGTAGTGAATTTCTATTTTAAACTCCAACCAAAACTAGTAAGAAGGGGAGGGGAAAAAAGCACTTCATGAAAAGACAGCAAGTATGTTTTGCTTCAGAAGAGAGCTCACATTTTATGGCCTGAAAGAAAATTAGTCCTTTCTTCAGTTATATTAAGATACATATTTTTAGGCAGGCGGCAAATTACGCAAGTTGCAAGCTATCTGAGACTTTGCTGAGTTAATTAGTTTAGTGGTAGCTTATTGTTAACATTTTAAACTTCCTCTTAATACTGTCTCTGATCAGCCTTAGCCCTGTACCAGAAGGAAGGAGTGGAATTTTTGCCTCTTGGAGGAAAACGTTAGAATTTATTTGAATGTTTCCTTTGTACCCTGTGTGCCATTTTCCCCAATTTAAAGACCAAAGATACTTTGTTATGAAATGTTAAAGCTGTCTGGTTAGGCACTCAGGACAGGAAATGTAATACATCTTAAATGTTCTTCTAATATAGGTGTTCAGTTACATTTAAAAATACACATTTTTATATTAATACTAGGGCTGTCAATCATAGTTAACTCATGCGATTAACTAAAAATAAATTAATTGCGATTAATCACATTTATAACAATAGAATACCAATTGAAATTTATTAAATATTTTTGGATGTTTTTCTACATTTTCAATATTGATTTCAACTACAACACAGAATACAAAGTGCACACTGCTCACTTTATATTTTGTTTACAAATATATGCACTGTAAAAATGCTAAACAAAAGACAGTATTTTTCAATTCACCTCATACAAGTTCTGAAGTGCAATCTCTTTATTATGAAAGTAGCTTACAAATGCGGATTTTTTTGGCCTGAAAAACAAAACAGTGTAAAATTTCAGAGCCTACAAGTCACTCAGTCCTACTTCTTATTCTGCCAATCGTTAAGACAAACCAGTTTCTTTGCATTGATCGGCAATACTGCTGCCTGCTTCTTATTTAGTGTCACCTGAAAGTGAGAACAGGCGTTCGCATCGCACTTTTGTAGCCAGCATTGCAAGGTGTTTTATGCTAAACATTTGTATGCCCCGTCCATGCTTTGGCCACCATTCCAGAGGACATGCTGATGATGCTTGTTTTTTAATAAAAAAAAAAAAAAAAAAAAAAGTAATGCGTCAATTAAATTTGTGACTGTACTCTTTGGGGGAGAATTGTACGTCTCCTGCTCTGTTTTACCCTCATTCTGCATATATCTCATGTTATAGCAGTCTTGGATGATGACCCAGCACATGTTTGTTTTTTTTAAGAACGCTTTCACAGCATATTTGACAAAATGCAAAAGGTACCGATGTGAATTTCTAAAAATAGCTACAGCGCTCGACCCAAGATTTAAGAATCTGAAGTGCCACCCAAAATCCGAGATGGACGAGGTGTGGAGCATACTTTCAGAAGTCTTAAAAGAGCAACACTCTGATGCGGAAACTACAGAACCCAAACCACCAAAAAGAAAATAACCTTCTGCTTGTGGCATCTGACTTAAGTGATGAAAATGATCATGCATCAGGTCTCTGCACTGCTTTGGATTGTTATCGAACAGAACCCATCATCAGCATGGAAGCATGTCCTCTGGAATGGTGGTTGAAGCATGAAGGGACATATGAATTTTTAGTGCATCTGGCAAATAAATAACTTGCGACCCCAGCTACAACAGTGCCATCCAAACGCCTGTTCTCACTTTCAGGTGACACTGTAAACAAGAAGCAGGCAGCATTATCTCCTGCAAATTGTAACCAACCTTGTTTGTCTGAGTGATTGGCTGACCAAGAAGTAAGACTGAGTGGACTTGTACGCTCTAAAGTTTTACATTGTTTGTTTTATTTTTGAATGCAAGGTTTTTTGTACATAATTCTACATTTGTAAGTTCCACTTTCATGATAAAGAGATTTCACTGCAGTACTCGTATGAGGTGAATTGAAAAATTCTATTTTTACAGTACAATATTTGTAATAAACAAATATAAAGTGAGCACTGTACACTTTGTATTCTGTGTAATTGAAATTAATATATTTGAAAATGTAGTAAACATCCAAAAATTATTTAAAATAAATGGTATTCTATTGTTTAACAGTGCAATTAATCGCGATTAATTTTTTAATCACTTGACAGCCCTAATAAAGACTAAAGCTGGTCAGAAAAATATTGGTGGAGATATTTTTCTGTCAAAATGCTTTTTTGTAACTGTCTTCCTCCAAAATTTTGTTTAGGACCAAAAATGAAAAGTTCCAAAAATGTCAAAATGGGACATTTCAGCATTATCAGAACATTTCAATTTTTTTTTGGAACTACTTTCTCTTAAACTCTTTATTTATTATATCTAATGTATTAGAATTATAAAACAAGTTATGGCAATCAGAAGACAAGAGGAAGTGGTAAAGATCAAACTCGGAGACACAGAACTGGAACAAGTGGGAACATGTGTGTGCCTTGGAGGACTAGTACTGAAAAATGGGAATTGTGAAGATGCCATAAAATGAAGAATCAGACTTGCTACTACAGAGTTCAGAAAACTCTCTACAAGATCTGGAAGGCTAAAGACATTTCAATAAATACAAAAATCCATGTACATGAGACCACTATCATGCCGATACTGCTGTACAGGTTGAAATGCTGGAGTATGAGGAAGGCTGATGAATGAAAGATTTTGACTACAGAAATGAACTGGCTGAGGGAAATACTGAGAGGTTCAAGGCAGTGGAAAACAAACAAACAAAAAATGATTAGGGCAAGAAGATAAGAATATGAGAAAATGAAATAACGCTGTTACAGACGAGTCAAGAAAAACAACTATAATGATTTGGACGCAAGTTAAAGAGAGACCCGGAAAGGATGCAATGCACAGCTATCCACACCAGAGTGCAAGGAACCAAGAAGATGCTGGATAGATATTGTGAAGAATGGTGTAGAACAGAGGTTCTGAACGAAGTTGTGAAGATAGTACACAACAGAAAGTGGTGGAAAGACTTCATTCAGCCCTATTGTTGTTGTTGAAGTGACTGATAGGAATCGAAGAAGAATATAAAACAAAAGTCAAACTCTAAAAAAACACCCTGAATTTTCCTTTGGAGAATTTTCAAACTTTCAGTTTTTGTTCTGATATGAAACAAAGCCAAAATTTGGAATCTCAAAATACTTTGCAAAACAGCATTTCTGTCTTCCACAGAGCTCTAGAAAGGCATGAAAATGGGTGTTATGATGGAATAATTTGTTGCTGGTGACTGACATCTTACCATTTTGTACTGGTGGTAGTCCTGAGCCAAGGAGTTAATAAAAACAGCCCTGCCATCAGGAGTCTTCTCTCCTCCTGCTCCCCTCCCTCCCTCCCTCCCCCCAAAGATAACTAGAAATAATTAAACCCACACAGAGTTCATTGTAATGCTTTTGCTGTGTTTTGTAACAGGGCAAGCCAAACATGATACGAAAATCTGACTGCAGTTTCGTGTTCGAGTGGGGTACTCCTCTAGTGTGTCCGGATAAAGTGGACATGCTGGGCTGCTCTGTGACTGATGAGCAGTTAAACTACACTTTTAACTTGTCCAGCCTTTCTGGACGCTCATATAAGGTAACATTGACACAGTGTTGGGGCTATTGTTGTTATCGGAAGTGGGGGGGAATAGCCTGCGTGGAAACCAAAGCAGTAGTAATCATTTGAATAAGTCATGTGAACTGAGGAAATTGAGATGAAGAGGCGTGTGCATTACTTTTTTGTGCCATCTCCAAGAGCCACTAGCGTTAAGTTTATGGCGCTGTTCCAGGCGGCAGCCCTATGGTGCCAGGAGACAAAACTACGTACTAGTAGCTCTAGTCCTTCTCTCATAAAATGCTTATTACTAGACATGCGAAATTCTACTTGTCTGGGATATTCCCCCCCTCCCCCGCCCCTCCAGTGAGGAAGCACCGTTAACTTTTCCGTTATTAGGCATTGTAATGTTTAAAAAATGGATGTTTGTTAACAGGCCAATCAACTTTCATAAAACCTCCTGGGTGCTACAGTAATATTGAGTTTTGCAAGGCTGACCTATTAATGTGGCTCAGTACAATAAAATTTTAAATTGTAGGGTGTATTTCTTCCCTATGGTCTTGAAACGATTTTCTGTAAAATAATGTCCAATCCCTGTCGTCTAAACTTTTCAAAGACTTCAAGTATATAAAGGACGTGGGTAATTCTCAGAGTATTGACTGTTGGGCTCTAGAGTGTGTTATCTTCGTGACATACGGTTCTCTTGTGGATGCCTACAGGTATCTTCTGGATCCAACAGTTACCATGTTGGGGTGTGCGCTGAAGCAGATGTGCCCCGGGGAAAATGCAGAGATGGGGCAGTGTGCCTGGTCTCTGAAAATAGTGTCACTTCATTTGGAACCCTAAAGGAAATGAAAATGGATTACAGGCATCAGGACGAAACTGTCATTCTGCAGTATACCGGGGGTGATCGGTGCCCTCCAGGTGAGACCCTGTAACTGGCTGTAGGTAATTTACATAAAAAATGGTCTGGTCCCATTAGGACATGGAGCAGCTGAAAAACTGCCAGGAAAAAACAGTTTAGCAATAGGAGGATGTAATCCTGGCTCTTGTATAATTAATTATCTTAAAAACATAAAACATTATGCTCTATTACTGACCTCTGAAATGAAGTTATTTACCTATGTTCAATACAGCCTTTGCTATATATGTCAGTTTGAAATGGCTCCATGAAGGCCCTAGCTGTTTGCCCAGAAAGTTAAACTGTGTATCTCTTTGCAAGGTCATCTGATTGCATTTAGACGTGATGTTTCTGTATTTGTGCCTGAATGCTGGGCTGATGGATTTTTAAAACAGAACCGAGTACAAAATCTCGAATTATAAACTGCTGTTGATTTATTGCCTGGCATTACACATGGCAACTACAGAGCATATGTCTCAAGGGGTGTCACCTCCATTTACAGTGACTGAAAAAGGTGAGCTTTGCGTATTCCCCTTCAAATACAAAGGCCAGAGCTATGAGGACTGTATTGTGGACGAAGAAAAACGGCGATGGTGTGCCACAACTAAGGACTATGACAAAGATGGAAAAGGGGGATTTTGTGGAAATGGTTAGTAAGAACTTCATTTACTGGAGATATGAAATGATGGGTGTGTCTATTGAGCCTGATTCTCAGTTTAAACCAAGGCTCTTTTTAAATGACTCTTGCAGTACAAGGATAATTTTGTGTGTGTGTCGTTTTCCCTCCCTCCTCTCCAGTACTTTTGATGTGTGGGTAAAAGTCCTTTATGATGAGAAACTGTAACATGAGACAACAGTGTGCAATTTAAAAAAACAAAAACCCTAATGCCAAAAAATGGTGAAAACTATTTTACCTAATAGTTGATTTTCCCATTAAGCTGGAGATAAAGTAAAGACTATATATATATTTTTTTAATCAGCCTAATGAACTAAAGTAATGGTACATCAAAATGATTGTGTTCTGCCTATTATGTGAATTTAACATAGGTGAGATAGAAACAAAAGTTCATATTTCTTTAATGAGTAGCTATGCTTGATTTAGAACAGTTCTCCACTACTGTCTAGAGTCATAATTATTACACTGCACAGTCCACACATACGTTACAACCCCTGAAGAGTTTTTTCTCTCCATTAATGTATCTCCACATAGCAACTGGGAATCGAGAAGCTACTATTATTTTCAAGTGCGATGACAATGCTGGGAATGGGAACCCTCAGCTCCTGAGCGAGACACTTGGCTGTGCTGTGACCTTTGAATGGAAAACACAGTTTCTTTGTCCTCCAAAGAAGATGGAGTGCAAGTTCATCCAAAAGCACAAAACCTATGATTTAAGAGTGCTCTCCTCACTGACAGGATCATGGCTTTTTAATTACAACGGGATCGCGTGAGTGATGGTTGTTTTTTTGTTTTTTTCTTTGTTTTTTCTCAGATGATTTTGATGCTTTTTACACAGCAGTTTATGCATCGATGGATTGAGATTGAGTTGTATGGAGAGGTGTGTGTTGGTTTTTCAGTATTTGATAGTCTACATTTGGTAGTTGGTTTGACTTAGAGCTTTTCTCCAAATCACAGCCTTTCATGAATTTTCCTGTGCATTTTAGCATTTGGGAAATTGAAAGCTGTAATGAAAAGTGCTGCTTATCCAACTAACTGGGAAAAGTCATTCTTCACAAATGGGTATCTTTGCACAAGGGAGGATTAAAAATGATGGCATCTTAAAATAAACATCAGATTTTAAAAAAATATTGAAAATAATAAAAAATAGCATTGGTGAATACTCCCTTTAATGAGTTTAAGGGAATATCTTTTTTCTTAATCTGTTTAGCTTTTTGAGGTCAAATCAAGTTTTATAAATATGACCTATTTAGGGCAGGCCATACATCTGCTACTTTGTCTTGACAGTGGAGTCAATGCTGGTGTTTACTTTTCCAACTTGAGCTGAGAAAGCTGGAACTTTGTTTTGCTTTTCCATTCTATGAATAAAGTAAAAGTGGAGAGGATGAGATGTACAAGTTCTAAAAAGTTGAAAAACATTGTTACCAGAAACCATCTTTTTGATTAACTACAATTAATACTTTTGTTTAATCAATTTTAATGCAAAACACATTTTTTATAAACGTGTGGCTTTATGAATCCAGCACTTTTAAGGTACTGTTAAACTAACAATTTCATGATGCTCTCTCTGTGTGTTTAATGGAACTCCAATTTTCTTCTAAATATAGCTTGACATGAGTGTAAAATTGATCTAGTAAATTCATGTTAGAGAACGGTGAATGACGCGCACACAAATCTTAAAATAAGAATCAGATCAGTTGATTTGGAAATGCAAGCAAAAAATCTGCCATTTGGGGCTCATTCTGTGTTTGCCCGAATGGATTCAGATAGCTCTTATGGTAATGAAGCGTGTAAAAATAACCACTGAGTTCTCATGTAAACTAAGCAACAATCAACATTTCTGAATATAGAATATTTCATGATGCTTTATCCTTTCCTTGTGCCTGTTCATTCAGTATAAATATATATTTTTTTCTTTTCTCCTATGATAGGTATTACATGAATCTGTGTCGGAGAGTAAACAATGGACCCACAGGCTGCCCTGAAAGAGCTGCTATTTGCAGCAAAAGCCGAAATGGAGATGTTCGGGTTCTGGGAGTTGTACATACGCAGAAGCTGGATGTGACAGGTTCAATAATCCTTTTGAATCCTTATTTCAGTAGACAGCTGCAAAATCAGTATTTTTATAGGGAGGATCTAGTGGTGATGCTGAAACTCTCTCTTGCATAAAGGCTTCAGTAAATACATCTGTTGCATGTTAATTAAGCTTTTTATCTTAAATGGCAGTAATAGTTTATTAATGACATATGCTTTTAAAAACTCTTCCAGAATTCCATCGAAAACAGAGTAACATGTAGGCTATGATAGTGGCCAAAGGAAGTAAAATTAGTTATAGCTGAGCGTCTCTGACGCCATTTTTTATTTAGGAGAAATCCCAACTTTGCTATCAAGAATCCAGCAGTGGGACATGTCCAAGTGCTTTGCTCACTTTAACAGAATGTATGTAGGTGTTGCTTTTTTAAACAAGGATTCTTGTTTAAAATCCTAGTTAAAGGAAACGAGATAGTGACAGTTTTAGAAAATGCAAGAAAAATTACTCTGCTGCAATGCTTTGGTTTAAAGAAGAATCTTTCCTCTTGTCTTCCAAAAGTGCACCTGCAGCTAACTTTTAAATCTCTTGTGTGTTTTAAAGATTGGAAAGAAATCTAACCAATAGGAGGAAAAAATTCATGCACGTATACTCTTAGCCTTACTTGCAAACGTGGGTTTTTCATTCGTTATTTGAGAATGTGGGATATATTAAAATTGTAAAATGGAACTATCTAGGCAAATTATCAGTAACCTTAAAGGACAGAACAAATTTGTACCTGAAGTTTTTCTTTTGAGGGAGTGTGGTGGAAACTGTTTGGTAAGGACGGTTGGAAGGATTTAAATTTTAGCTTTTGTACTGATGTAACAAGATGTAATTTGACCTCTGGGCCCATCAAAACGCTGGGATTAGGTATTTAGATTGTAATCCTAAAATTGCAGTAGTCTTTTATAACCACAGTCACAAGCATAGTTTTATTTAAAGGATTACAGAACACAAAGAACTGAGTCTCTCAATGATTGTTTTTTCAGATGATAAAGTCCTTGTTAGTTACTCAGGTGGACATGAATGTAGAAAAAACAAGAAAGCAACAACTATTATAGAACTGAAATGTGCAAAAACAGTTGGTGAGCCCATGCTACATAGGTGAGTAATGAGACTTCTGATTATATTACCTAGACCTCCTTGGTTCAGTCGATCAGAAAGATAGAGAGGTAGTGGAAACAGCTTCATTGTGCTGTAAGGATGCAATACTAAATGCACGAAAACCAAATTCTTGGCATAAGAACTTAGAATGTTAACTTTGCTGTCCTATAGCACCTTTCATCCAAGAATCTCTAAGTGCTTTAGGAACATAGTCTCCCTCACTTTAGTGAGGTTGGTACTGTGCCCATTTTATGGAGGGGTTAAGACCCAGATTTTTACAGGTATTACTTCACTCAGTGTTTCAATGCCTAAGTCTCATTTTCAAAAGTGACTTAGTGTTGGCAATGTATAATTGAGGTGGAACAGTGCCTACATACCTTCAAAAATCTCGGCGCAGGTTATTTGACCAAGGTAATACTGTGAGTCAATGGTCGTGCTGGGAATCTGAGCCATAGGTTCTAACTTGCAGTTTCTGTTCATACCTCAAAATAGTGTCAGTTACTCTCAAATAAAAAAAAAATTGAACAAAATAGACTTCCAAACTTTTTTGCCTAAATAAGGATTTAGGTGCCAAGTTTTAGAAATTTTGCCAGTTAAATCAATTTTCAGCCCAATTACCAAACCTCTCTCCCAATCTGTAACTATATATTTTCTATTCTGCTTGAAAAGCTTAGCTGGCATCCCTCTTATTGTCTTGATCCTCCGCATTTGTTCTCTGGCATTAGCACCTTGTGGAGAGCAAAAACAATGGTGACACATGTGAGGATGCTAGCGGAAAAATTGCTAGCAATGGGACAAACAGCTGCCTGCTGTATTCACATGTTCTTAAAAGTAAATGCAGAAAGTTCTTAATAAACGTGAACTTTGTGCTTCTGGTCAGTGATCTGTAAATTCCAAGTAAAGGAACTGGATGGTTGCCCCGGAATAGCAAATGTATAGCCTGATTTTTTTTCCCCTTAGTCTCTAGAAAGCCATTTAAGAATCGGACAGACTTCAATGTGTGTAATTGCGCAGAACACATTCTCAATCTGTTTACACGAAATTGGAGGCTTTTGGACTCTTTCCACTTGTTCATTTTCATAAACAGCAATTCTATTCAGTATTTATTTTAGCTTGTGTGGGCTAAAATCTTGGCATTCCCTTCAAACTAATAAAGATGTGATAGCATAACAGGAGAGAATCCGTTGTTGTTGAGGTGGATGTGGCTACAGTATATCCGTTATTTGTTCAATGTTTTTTTTCTCTAGATTTTTTCAAATTATATCCGTCTCAAGTATTTTTAGCTATTGATGTTACCAAAGAGGTTTTGGAGAGAGAGTGTTGCCTAACTGCAGATTTCTTAAATGATTTTAATCTGTTACTTTAACTTTAAAATGTGTGTTGTGTGTGCAATGGTAAAAGCTGACAAAACTCTATGTATAAAAGCTCTCATTTAATGAGAGCCATAATCTCTGAACACCTCCGCTGAGCACTGATTTTGTTTGGAGCCAAACTTTACGGCCCAGCTCTGTCTGGGAATTAAATGTTCCCCTGTAGCTATAGGAAAACTGAGCACAGGTGCCGGGGACTGGAACTTGACCAGCCATGTTTGTTGTCCAAGATCAGTGATATGCAAAATGTGAACCTTCCAAAGCAAACAAGGCTATTGATTAGTTTGACTTATTCTTTTCTTTAAATCTCAAATGCAGCATGTGCCATTGGGAACTTTACGCAGCTGTTTTTCTGATTTTTATTTATTTATTTTTTACACTTTTTAAAATCTGTAATTACCTGTTGTTGGACTTCTGAATGCATTGACTTAGGAAGCAGTTCAGTAAGGCTGGTAGAACAGTGATCTTGATCTTGGTCATCAGTTTATGCAAGAAATAAGCACAGATATTAAGTTTCTACCTGCTGAACCAATAGGCTACACCATGTTGAAAGTCATGAGTATCTTCCCCTCCTTCTTTCCCCCTGTGAGTTATATTCTTTTCGGACTAGCAAGCACATCACTCAAATGAGACTTGTTTCTACTTTCCTATGTGTTCGATAGGATTGATGAAGAAAACTGTACATACTACATCACATGGGGAACTCGAGCAGCTTGTGCTGTGAAGCAGCAAGAAGTGGAGATAGTGAATGGGATGGTTATTAATCCTACAACGGGGAACAATTTCAGCCTGGGTGACCTTTATTACACGTAAGTAAAAGCTTGTTCCTAGTGTACTGAATTTGGCTAATGAAACCACACCACTTTGACTGCCATGGGCTGTCTTGGATGTGCCTGGCTTTGGAGCACACATGCTAATGAACTTTCTGTAACTCACCAGTTGTGCGCGAACTACTGGCTCGGGGCCTGATCCTGGAACATGCTGAGTGCTTTCTCTTCCTGCTGAAGTCAATGAGGGTTGAGGGTGTTCTGTGAATCTCAAGGTGTTCAGGAGCCCTCAGGGTCAGGCCCTTTTTAAAAACCGGATATCAGAGTTCATCTAGTGTGTGCAGAACTCTCTCTCAAGAAGATAAAGAGACAACAACCCCCTGATCTTGCCCAGTGTTTATTCCTTCGGCCACTGTCAGACTCTTACTCAACCATTATGGTGACTTTGGTTTTTATGTAGCACCTCTTTTGTACTCCAGTAATGATACATTCACAGCTTCCCAGGCCAGAAAAGACCATTGTGCAGATGGTGGTCTGACCTCCTGCAGAGCACAGGCTGTAGAATTTCCCCAAAATAATTCCTACAGTGGATTTTTTAGAAAGACATCCAAACTTGATTTAAAAATTGCCAGTAAGGGAGAATTGCTTGCAAGTGCTGAGGCAGGAAGTTTGGTGGCCATAGTGCAAAGCTTTAACCATGGAGAGGTATAATATTGAGTCGTTGGTTGAAATGGGAAACCTTAAAAGCAACAGGAGGCTCAGGGAAGGGAGGAATGTTAGACCTCAAGACTGACTCTAGAGTGTGTGTGTCATAGAATATCAGGGTTGGAAGGGACCTCAGGAGGTCATCTAGTCCAACCCCCTGCTCAAAGCAGGACCAATCCCCAGTTTTTGCCCCAGATCCCTAAATGGCCCCCTCCAGGATTGAACTCACAACCCTGGGTTTAGCAGGCCAATTCTCAAACCACTGAGCTATCCCTTCCCCCAATATATATTTTAAAAAAAAAAGTAGAACTACAGAAGCAACTGATTAGAGCAGATTTACAACATGCTCAAAAAAGGCAATGAAGTAAACAATGCAGGGTGTGTGGCATGGATATATAGATATATAGCCTCATAATTTGAGGGTGTGTTGGGAAAGCAAGGCAGTCCAAGAAGCATTGCTTCTCCGAGTCACAGACCACCAACGCGCACTAAAGAGAGTACGAGTGGTATAGCCATGCAAAAGCACTGGTATAGCTATTCACATGGCAGCCCTGCCATGTTCAGTGGTTTCTACTGCCTAATGTCATTGAGTAAGGCAGGGCGGGGAACAGACAGGTAGGAAATAGTTCCTTATTCCAAAGCAGACTTGGAAAGGTAACTGGGCGTGGGCTTGTTCAAAAATCAATCTTGAGAATGGAGAGGAGTACTGGAACAAACACCTTTTTAAAAAACCTCAAAACTTGAACACTCTCCAGTAATGTCAGTAGATACAACTATAAAATTTATGCATTACAAGTGGTTGGTAGCCATTACTCTTGGACATCCTGGATTGGTGTCAGTAGTGCGAGGATATTACCGCAGTTACTGATCAGGCAGAATGCAGGATTTTATGACCAACACTTCAGCCCAGCCCACTTATGCTCCTAAGTCCATAGTTAGGCCTCAAAATAAGTGGTCTGATCACCCATAAATCCCACTGAAGCCAATGGCAGCTGCAGGTGTTCAGTATCTTTTGAAAATCAGGCAATTTACCTTTTGGTGCCTACATATGGATTTGGGAGCGAATTTGTAGGTACCAAGGGTTGAACACTTTTTCCAATATCTGTCCTTTCTGACTGTAGAATATAAGAAATGTGCTTGGAAATCTGTTAAAATCCAGTTGCTGCTGATGTTGCAATATTTGTTCTTGCCCATAATTGAGAAATTTGGACTTTGTAGTAAAGTTGCTTTTGCTTTCAGATTATACACCGCATCTGGTGATATACGGACAAATGGTGACAAATACGTGTATAAAATCCAACTTTCTGGTATAACAGACTCTGCACACCCACAGTGCTCTGGAGCCAACGTATGCCAGATTAAAACTACAAGTACCTATGTTAGGAAAGTTGGCTCTTCTGCTAAAGCTAAATATTATGTTCAAGGTAAGTCCTCACTGACTAGAACTAACTCACAGAAAGGTTTCAAGTGTAGACACTTCCTAGAATGTGAGACTTCTGCTTTTACTATTGTTTGTACTAGTATATTCCTGTTAAGGCTGCTGGAATTTATCTTTCCATCTCCTGTTTGTCAATTTAAGTGCAGGAGTGGCATAACGGAGGCAGAAATGACTGACTTTCCTTATAGGAAAAAAATATTGGTGGAGTGATGGGGAAAACAAGACGCTTCTCTTCTCCTCCCCATCCCCATTTGCATGTATGCTCTATAAGCAATAGATTGTACTGTGTCTGTGAGCCCAGAAAAGGGTTTAATACAGCTCAGGTGAGCTCTGCAGCATAAAGCATTGCATATAAAACTTAGTGTTCGTTATGGCCGGACCCTTCACATCCCCTGCAGATACAAAACTTGCCTGAAATAGTATTCAAGTGAATGTCTCTCTCCTGGCTCCAAGACCACCTCTATTAGTCAATGCTGCCAAACGGGCCATGACACGCTGGACACAATACCAATACAGAGACTCCCTGTTTTCATGGAGACAGTTATTAGTATCACTGCTTACTAAATCTCTCTTTACATTGTGGATTGCTGGCAGTCAAGAGTGCACCACCACTTACACTGCGCAAAAGAGAGAACCTGTACTTCTGCTTTAGAATACCAGGGGTGACAGAATAACCATCCATCCGTCTTTAACACATGAGGGGTGTTTGAGATCTTGCTGGAGTTGTCTTGCAGTATCTTAGTCTCAGGATTTACGTTGGAGTTTGAAACTGGGAGCAGAGCCTTTGATCAAAACTTTCAAAAGTGACCCATACTTTGGTCAAGACCTTCAAGGAGCTTGACTTTTCAGAGGGCATGTGCTCAGTATTTTACGAAAATCACCTTCCCCTTCAAGATGTCAAGTTGAGCACCCAAAAATCATAACTGGCTCTAAAAAATTCTTGGCCTTAATCTTTACACCCAGTGTTATGCAACATTTTTTTCTGTAGTGCTTTTGCTGACCGGAATTCAAGGAATACAACAACAGATATTGAGGGCTTGATCTCCCCCCCCCCCCTCACAACCTCCCCCAGGTATTCTAACACATAGCCCTGGTCTACACTAGGACTTTAGGTCGAATTTAGCAGCTTTAAATCGATGTAAACCTGCACCTGTCCACACAATGAAGCCCTTTATTTCGACTTAAAGGGCTCTTAAAATCTATTTCCTTACTCCACCCCTGACAAGTGGATTAGTGCTTAAATCGGCCTTGCCGGGTCGGATTTGGGGTACTGTGGACACAATTTGACGGTATTGGCCTCCGGGAGCTATCCCAGAGTGCTCCATTGTGACTGCTCTGGACAGCACTCTCAACTCAGATGCACGATTGTTTGTTTGCCGTTGTTCTGAAGCAGGGAGGGGCAACTGACGACACGGCTTACAGGGTTGGCTTACAGGGAGCTAAAATCAACAAAGGGGGTGGCTTTACATCAAAGAGTATTTCAGGCAGGACTTCACGGAGGGTTCCAATAAGAAATGGTGCACCTAAGTTATTCTTATTGGAACAAGGAGGTTCGTCTGGCCTCTGATTGATACATGGCTAGATTTACCTTGCTGCACCTTCTCTGTGAGTGACTGCAGTGTGACCTAGAGGAATGAGTCCCCTAGATGGGGGGTGGGGGGGTTTGCAAATGTGTATAAAACAAATCTGGTCTATTTCTTGTAAAAGATAGATGGAGTGTATTAAAACATCTTTGGCTGGCAGCAGACAGTGCAGAAGGACTGCATGCAATCCACATCTCATGGCTGCTCAGCAGAAGATGGTACAATAGGACTGCTAGCCATCCTCATCTCTTGCCTGCCCGGCAAAAGATGATGCAGTAGGACTGCTAGCAATCCGTATCACCTGCCTGCTCACCATAAGATGGTTCAATAGGACTGACTGCAGGACTAAAGAGAATGACTTGATCAAGTCACTCCAAATTTAGTCCCTGCGCTCATGCCTGCCCAGGCGCTCCTGATCGACCTCACACAGGTGACCGGGAGCACCTCAGACATGACGATGACTGTTACCAGTCCTGTTGCACTGTCTGCTGCCCCAAGTCAATGGGTTGCTGTTGCTGTGTAGCAATGCAGTACCGTGTCTGCCAGCACCCAGGAGACATACGACAGCAGACAGTGAGCTGAGCAGGCTCCATGCTCGCCGTGGTATGACGTCTGCACAGGTAACTCAGGAAAAAAGGCGCGAAACGATTGTCTGCCCTTGCTTTCACGGAGGGAGGGAGGGAACAGGAGCCTGACGATATGTACCCAGAACCACCCGCGACAATGTTTTAGCCCCATCAGGCATTGGGATCTCAACCCAGAATTCCAATGGGCAGCGGAGACTGCGGGAACTGTGGGATAGCTACCCACAGTGCAACACTCGGGAAGTCGACTCTAGCCTCGGTACTGTGGAAGCACTCCGCCGAGTTAATGCACTTAGAGCATTTTCTGTGGGGACACACACACTCGAATATATAAAACAGATTTCTAAAAAACCAACTTCTATAAATTTGACCTAATTTCGTAGTGTAGACATACCCATAGAATACTTGAGTATTGGTTGCCTCTAGATGTGCATGCCTAAATCCTGATTTGTGCTCACACAAGCAAGAAATGCTTGCTGAAGTAAGCATTGGGCCTTGTGCATCACTGCATGAAAATAAGGCCTGATTTGCTGATTCTCCGCCGCCTCCTGCTCCTCCCCCCTCTAACTAAAAACCCTCCTTCCATTCCAACAGAGATTTATATCCATGCTTTCCCAAAACCTCGAATAGCAGATAGCACTCAGTGGATGTCATTGGTGAGAATTGTTTCATGTTCTCCAGAATTCAGAAAAACGTTATCAAATTGCATATTGGATTTAATATTTGTTGGATGAACATAAGGCGTATAACACTAAATGAACTTCTAACTCCCAGTTAGGAGTTTTTGGGGAAAAAGTAGGCAAAATATTAGTAATTCTAGAAGGGTTCTCTAATATATATATTCCTGCCTGATAGCCTGAGTGTAACACTTTTTTTCTCAAAGGGATGCTATGAGTAATCATAACCTAAACATTGCAGAAGTAAATTTAGACAGACATTCTGAAGGAATACATTTTCTCTTGCTCTCTCCTCAGTAAAAATGTAGCACATTTAATAGACCATTTGTAAAGACCTAGTACCTGTGCAGTATTTTATAAAATCTTTTTCACTTTTCTTCTTTGTAGATGATGACTTGGATGTTATGTTTTCATCTCGTTCAGCCTGTGGTAAAGATAAATCAAAGTTCGCCTCTTCAACGATTTTATTCCACTGCAGTTTACAAGCAAAGGAAGGCATCCCAGAATTCCTTCATGAGACCGCGGACTGCCAATACTTGTTTACCTGGTACACATCTGCAGTCTGTCCATTAGGGTAAGTAACTTCATTCTCCCAAAGTAACATGCAGTTCTTGTTAGCAGTTTATCTACTAGAAGGTTCTTTTGCCTTCCAGCATTATCCACAATAGTTGTGGCAAGGAAGAGACAGCTAAGAATCTAGTAAAAGGAGCATCTAATGCTTGTGAGAGGAGTGAGTGGATGCAGTTTCAAGGCTTAATGGAGGAACACTGATTCCACTTGCCAGCTAAATGTTTATCTTGTACTTAAGATTATTTTAGGTCTAGATTGTTTAATATTTGCACTGAAACAAATTGAAAAGAGACCTCAATTAAAATGTACTTCTCCCCATTCACTCAGTTTGTTTTCTGGTTACTGAGAGGAGTAGCCTAAGGCATATGTCCCATTAAACTGTCTTTTTTAACCTTAAAAAAAGGGGGGGTGGGCGGGGAAGAGAGCTCCTCCATAGTCGTTTATTCAGTGTGTGCAAATGAATAGCTAGGTTTCTTCCACACTGCAAATGGTTGTCACCTTTACCTGCCCACTTTATGCCAGAACTTTCTCTGCTGGAGTGGACAACATTTATTTGTACTGCGATAGTGCCTAGGACTATCAGTCACAGACCAGGGCCTAGTTATGCTGGATATTGTACAAACATAACAAAAAGATGGTCTATGCCTCAAAGAGCTTACAATCTAAGTATAAGACAAGATCCAACAAGTGGATGCAGACAGATGGGAGAGCACAAGGTAACAATAAAACAATACTGATTGGCACAATAGATCGTGGTCTCAAAGGTAAGATGTGTAGCTGCATCTGGGTGCTATGTTACAGCTTGTTGTAAGACACATTGTTGTGTTCACCTGCTATAACTTGCTATGGTGCAGGCTCAGTTCTATAGAATTTCCAGGGTTCCACAGGATTGGGGTGCTGTGGATTCATAGCTAGATCCTATGTTGGTTTGGGGTTCAGCTTTTTTGTTCCTTAAATATTTAAAACTGTTACTGAGAATTCTACTTGTTAATAACTACATGCAAATGTGTAATGTTGACAAAACTGTCCTTTTAAACAATAATTCTGTATTGGTTGCAGACCCAAGTGACCACCTTCTTCCTATTTCTTTGGTTTAGAATAAACTAGATCACTTGTGTATTAAACAGAAATGCACTAAACCTTCTCCCTTTGAAGAAGCTGCTATGTAAGAGTCCAACAAGAGCTGGCATTAGATCTTGTACTGAATTTGTTTGATCCACTGTTTCTAATCAGCATTTCCTCAGACTGTTATACACAAGCAGGCAGTGTCCTCTTAACCATGTCTCCTATGCTGCCTACAGAAGTTCTGAGAGCAAAGAGGGCCAGGGAGTGCAAATTTTCAAAGGCCTTTCGGGAAGAAGCCAAGCTGTTGGGGCTGTGCTGAGTGTCCTCCTGGTGGTTCTCACAGCGTGTCTGTTGATCTTGTTGCTTTACAAAAAAGAGAGGAGGTAAGATAAGGGAGGCTAATGGGAAAATTGTTTCCTTGTGTTATGTAAGGTGATTTCAGTTAAAGGAATGGCATCCACTTGAAAACTAATCAGTTTCTCAGAATGCATTAAAAGTACTTACAGGTATGAAAGACCCACACAAATGGGAGAAATTGGCTGACTAATCTGTTCAGTTATTGTACTCTTAAGTGTTACGTGTAACAATAATGGAGTAATGGAAGACTCAGGCAATTGACTTCTTTTGAAGTTGGTGTCTCTAAGCGTAAACTCAAGCATTTCCCCTGGTTCAGCTTGACCCAGTAGATACAGCAGAGAACAAATACAAAAGTTAATGCTATCATGATTAACATGATGTTCAGCACTGCAGAGTAAATGTAGTTTGCTCTTCCCCAGGTGAATGTTCTGCTAGCAATTTTGTTAGATTTGAGAAGGCAGAGGAGTTCCAGAACATTTATTGGTGACAAGATGTAGAGAGGGAGTGGTGTGATTGACTACAGATACTAGAATTGAGTCTTTAGTGCTAGCAATTAGAATAGTCTTGGACCAAATCTTTCCCTGATAAACTAGTGTACCCCATTCAATTAATGGACTTGGAAAGGTGTATGTGAGAAGAGTATTGGATCTCTTGTCTTGACTGGAAACTGAGCAGATTTCCCAAGACTGGCAGAAGAGAGTGAAAATTAAGGGTTTTGGTATTGCTGATCACTGGTTTTTCTCCAGAAAGATAAATAGGGATCTAATACTGTAAGATAAACACTTTTTTTTTTTCATTTTTTGTTTTAGAGAAACTGTGATACACAAGATAACCAACTGCTGCAGAAGAACATCAAACGTTTCCTATAAATATACAAAGGTAATTGTACTACTTATAGTTGTGATGACCTTTGAGGTTCTGGAAAATCATTTAAAAAACAGACCAGTAATATGTAGCTGCTTCTACTTACAATTACTTTAAATGAATTTAAACTAACTCTGTGACTATAGGTGAGCTAGTTGGCTGGCTGAGACTAAATCTGGAAGTAGATGGAGGGAAAGAACAGAACAGTTTCAGTCCCCACAAATCGGGGGACAGGAGGAGGTTTAAGGGAAATGCTGAGGAGTGACCAACAAATAGAAGGCAGACTGGGAAAGCACAGAGCCAGAGAAGATGACTAAAATGGCAGTGCGCTCAGCATGTAAAAGGCAGCATAGAGAGATCAAAGTAGTATTAGTGCACTAACACTGTATTTTGTGCTATTTGCTTATCAGTGGAAGATGGTAAATCAAAGTGCAGGACGGAGCTGTTGGTGGTTCTCAGGTGATGGATTTCGGGAGACTATAAAGGGTGCTTGAGAGCCTATTGAATATTATTTAGTAACTTTACCGTCTTCATACTCTAGATAAACACTGAAGAAGAAGCTAACGAGAATGAAACGGAGTGGCTTATGGAGGAAATTGCAGCACCAAATCAGAGACCAGGAAAAGGAGGACAAGAAAATGGTCACATCACTACCACATCTGTTAAATCAGAAGCCTTGACATCTCTCCACGTGGATGACCTGGACAGTGAGGATGAAGTTCTAACTATTCCAGATGTGAAGATTCAGTCAACTAGAGGGGTGCAATCCAGAGGCTCAGACCAGAACAGACACCAGCAAAAGAAGCCATTTAGCCTTGGAAGTGATGCCAAGACCAACTTGCTGAATGGAGGGAAGGAAAGGAAAGCAAAACCTAACCCAGGCCAACGGAAGACACAGAATTCTACGAATACCCTATCGTTCCACGATGATAGCGATGAGGACTTGTTGAATGTTTAAATAGCCCCTCTTGTGCCTAATTAAATAAATATAGATATATATAGTGGGACAACAAAACACTTCCAACCAAATATGAAGACTTTAGCCTGAGATTTCTTCTGAATTTTGCCTTTAACAAGAAAACATTCAAAAGGGAAGGGAAAAAAAAGATCAATCCTGGTTGTTTACAATGATCTGTTCAGTAATGACTGGACTTCCAGCATCCAGTTGGCTGAGTCATGTTGGTGTTCGTTTTCTCTCTCTCTCTTCTTTTTCCCCCTCTCCCCAGGATCTTCTCTTTTTAAACCTTCAGCACAGGCACGACATGTTACAAAATTGTTTCAAAGTACAGGATTAAATCTGAATTTTTCCCGTCACTTGAGATTCAAGATATTTGACTGCTAGCATTTTAATTCTCTCCTTGTATTTATTGACTCTCACTACTCAGGTTTGCTGAATAAAAGCAACGTGTTCTTCCTGCCGGCAGGGTATTATTCTATAGATTCACCTATCATATGAGAAGGAAAATAAAAGTAACTTTTTGTTTGGGGTGGTTTGATGTAAATGTTGGAACTGGTCTAATTTATCCTGTAAATTTGAATATTCCATTCTAATTTAAACACTTAATTGATTGAAAACCATTTACCGAGAGGTACAATTCTGTTAGCTTTAGTCTGAAATGGTGGTTGGTCTTTGCATGATATTTTTGGTACTGGTCACATGACATATTTCATCGGTATTTACTTAAACAGCTGACAAGCACCCAAATATTACCCTTGAGTGCAGATGGGACTAGAATTTATGCATGCCCAGACATAACTGGATTGTTCAAGGTCATGGGTGCAGAATTCCTAGAATGCCATATTCACAACTCTGTCATCTTAAAAAGCCCAAGACCTAGAGAAGCCTTAATTTGCAAAACAGGTATCGTTTTTGGTACTAACTGCATAAAATATGGTGGGCCAAGGGTCACTGAATTAGTGTTGCCAAACTTAATGGAGGTGGTGTCAGTCTTCCTGTAGCAGTCTACTCCTCTCAGTGTTTTCTGAATTATCTTATGGGCGATAATATGGTTTCATATACATGTACAGGTGTGTGTTGGTCAGAATTTTTGAAACTCTTCCTTGTACCTTTTTGGTTCGCTTATTTGGTTTCAACACTGGTTTCTTCATTTTATAAAACGTTTTCCATTTTGAATCAAATTTAGTGTAATATAAACTATTCAGCAATTTCAATAAAATAAATGAAATGGATGTTTCAAATGATTCCCATATGTATTAAAATAAGAGCTGAAATTTTCTTGCTTACACTTTTTAAAAAAAATTGTAGTTTGACAACCTGAAAGTCACTTTCCAAATTTCCTGCTGGAAACTGTTAACATTTCTGATTGCAAAGCTAAAGATGAAACTTAAGATGTGTCACCACAGACATCTGAATTTATAAGCAAATTTCAAATAATGGATTTTCTTTTTCAGACTTGGTTTCCCCCTAGATTCTGTATGGAGAACTATGAGTAACAAATAAAACCATAACATTAGGTGTATTCTGTAAAGCCGTGTTAAATATAAGAAAGTGTCAGCATTCCAAACTTGAACAACACTTTTATATCTAGAAATAAAATTGGTGTAAGGCCAATTCTTGGGAGGAAATAGATTCTGGAAATAAGATGCACATTTCCAACAGCCAAGGTAGTTAGTCTACTGGAACATTTTTACCAAGAGAGATGGTGGATTTTCCATTATTCAGTCTTCAAGACTGGATATTTCTAAAAGAAGTATTCTCTAGTTCCACCACATGTTGTTGGGCTGGACTGCATGAATTACTGGATGGCCTGTTATGCAGGAAGTCAGACTAAATCATTTTAATGATCCCACCTGACTGACTCTACTAATCAGAGTTTACCTGTGAATATTAAGTGAGTCCTATTTAAAGCTGCATAAGTAACTAGGCCCTCAGACTCTAAGCTGTCAATTCTAGAAATACACTGTTAAACACATAGCTAAAGAAGAGTTAAGGGTTTGGGTTAATGATGAATCCAGAAGCTGCTGCCCCTCCCTGCACAGTTCCTGCAGTGAATTGGTCTTCCATCTTGTGCGTCACTTCAAAAACCACCTCTTGGAGAAGTGGAGTTAGAGTGCCTTTTTTTTTTTTGGTCTGGATTGAGCATTTCTGTTTTAGGATTTTACACTGATGCCTGTAACTTTAGTTGGGGCGCCTTCCATGTAAAATGCATAATGCACTTCATGCAGTGTCTCCTCCCTTCTGGGGGTGAAAATTCTCTAGCTGGGATAGGTGTATTGGGTGTGGGGTTTTTTTTTAATGAAAGAGCAGACTTAAAAAACCCAACTGTTCTGTAGCTCAGCGTTTTCCACAATTCTGATCCATGTGGCCTGTTCCCCTCCTCTCTGCAGTTTTGGAGGCAGCTGAAAGCTCTCGCACAGCCTGTGCTAGCCACACTCTCTTGTTCAGCTTGCTGCCAGGTCGTATGTGCCCACAGCAACAGTCAAGCACGGTTCACTTTGCTCCTGACTCCTCTTTGCCAGCCTTTATTTTTGTGTGGTTTTGGGAAAGCTGCTTGCTACTGCCTTTCTTCCTCCTCTCCCTCTCCTGGATCTGGTAAAGAGCAGTGGAGTGGTCTCCGCTATCTGGAGCCAATGCTGCAGCTACTCCCTGTGAGGCTCCGCGGACCCCTGCAGGCATGGCAGAGCAACTTTTACAAATACTGAGCTAAATCTAAGCAGTGTTCTGTCTGTGAGGCAGCTTTTATGCGCTCTTCAGAGGCTGAATGTGCCCTGCTCATTCTCCATCTGCCAACCCTTGCACTGCTAGGGCATGGGGCTCTGAGTTGGACAGGCATATTCAGTGTCCCGTTGCCCCCAAGAAGTCATGACTCTAACACAGAAAAGCCTGATCAAGAGATCCCAAAGCAGATTGGGGAGAGACTCCACAAATAGAGAACTTCAGCCAACCCCAGGGGTTAGTCCCAGGACAGAACAGGATTAGGAAGACCATATCCCTGTGGCATCTTAGGGCCTCAAAGCCCTAAAATGGGTCCCCAGTTTCCTGGGGAGAGAGGCAGGGCTCATATCAAGCTCTCCTTCCTGGTTTGAATCAAGGAGTTCAGCAATGATCCTGGGGTAGGGGAAGTGGGACCTGAAGGGAACCACCCTGAGGGAGACGTATCCAGAGGGCTCAAGGCTCTGCATAAAGCAAGCTGCAAAAGACCACTCCTGACAACAGCTGGGCAGGAATGCCTGTGAAGTAGGCCCAAACCCCCCAAAAGAGAAAAGCTGGAGCGGGAAGGGGGGGGGAGAGGTGGAGAATAGGGACAAATAACCTAAGATCTCTGTCTTCTGACTCAAACAACTATTCTACTGAGGAAGGGGAGCGCTCAGCTTTAGGGTTTGAGAAGGACATGGGGGGGGGGGAATGCTTCAAAGGTTTTTCCTGAAATCTTTAAAGCCTTGTGCAAAGAAGTTCTATCCACAATCCAGATCCACCCTGTGAAGGTGCTGGAGGACAAGTCCACAGGCAAATACCTGCCTTCTAAATCCTCACCTGTGACAGCAATCCCACTGCACCTGTCCTGTGAGGAAGTGGAGAGAGAGGAATGGGGAAACCCCTGCTGAGGGTAAATACACAAATGGGCATCTGGCTACAAAGCTTTTCAGAACATATATTTCTTCTCCACTACAAAGCTCAGCTTCAAAGGTGGGAGCTGTTTTTTTTCTTGAAAGCATCTCTCTATTGAACCGCATTTTAAATACCCCCTGCAAAGCCTGTTCATGACAGGCACTAAAGAATTTGTTGCCTAGCAATGGCAACCCTAAACTTTTCATTCTCACACTCTTGCTAATAAATGTATTAAGCTAGAAATATTGTTGAGTACCCTACCTAAATCAAGGTAATAAGGCACCAGCTAGGGGAGGATACCTCTCAAAGTACCTTACTAAGGTTTTGGGTAATTAATGACAAATAAGTGACTTTATTAGCCCTGTTAACGTTGTTTGTGGGCAAACAACATGCCCCTCTACCCCACTTCCTGCCCATCAGAAGAAGAATATTCTAGGGGAGCTGATGGGGGTCAAATAGCAATTCCCCATGGTTCACAGGTGAGCCTAGGCTTGATGTCAAATTTAACTTAAAAAATAAAGCTGCCAATACACGGCTTAATAATTTATAAAGTAGCTCTTTGACTTTTGGTCAAATGTTTTATTGCTACTTAAGCAGCTTCGCTGCCAACAAAATATATAGCAGTGTTGGGAAGAGAAACCAGGTTAGTTACTGTAAGTGAGTTGCCATATGTAAAAATGCCAAACTTAGATGACATTCTAGAGCATATTGGGGAATTTGACTTGTTCCAGAAACAAGTCTCTTTTGTCTTATGCTTCGTGTCTGCAGCCTTCGCCCCTATTTACGTGGGTGTCGTTTTCCTGGGGTTCACTCCCAAACACCGCTGTCTCAGCCCTGGAGTTGCTGAGTTGAGCAGCCGATGTGGCTGGAGTTTAGAAGAGGAGCTGAATTACACCGTTCCAGAGCAGGAGAGACATGGGGAGTCTTTCTCTAGTCAGTGCAGGAGATACAACGTGGACTGGAACACAACTGGCCTCGGCTGCATAAACCCCTTAGAAAACTTCACTGTTTATGGCAACAGAAGCAGTATCCCGCTCACGCCCTGTCAAGATGGCTGGGTTTACAGTTCTTCAGGATCATCCATTGTGACTGAGGTACAAATGAATATTTTCTTCTTCCTCCCCATCCCCTGGGTTATCAACTAGTTGAGGGCAGACAAAGGTTAAATTTAACAGAAGTGCTTTCATTAAAGAGGAGACTCCTCATAATGAAATATATTGACTACTACGGCCTGTTTGATTGCATAACATGTATTTCATTTTCTGTTCTGAAGTGCTGAACAGAATTGTTTGCAGTGTTGATAGGCTCTTGCATTCAACCAGGGTAAATGGTTCCTTGTGTAAATTGAGCACAATCTTATGCAAAGCTTTAATTGCATGAGCACTCCCATGGAAGAGTGCATACGTGCATCTCAAACTTGATACGGAAACCAAGAGTAATACATAAGATGTGACGTGTGCAGTGAGTTCCACACAAGTGGATTCCTACACCCACACGGTGCTCATTGTAGGATCGTGGCCTACATCTTATAGCTTTTGAGGGGGAAAAAGAATTTAAGGGTTAGCCTTGACAAATGTGAAACACCTTTTAAATTCATTAGGTTGGATCAAAGATGATGAGATTAAATGGCTACATATAGGAAAAAAATAATGCACAATCCTACAAGAGACCTCATTTATTAGTCAACCAAATTGGAAATAAATCACAGAAAAGAATCCATGGATTTCCAATGTGCTGAAAATGTTGTCAAATATTGGAAAATAACCATTACTTCCAAGGGATATTTAAAAAATTGAACACCACTTGTAATATCCCAGCTGTTAAACCTAACTTCACAGCAGTGGTAGGAAAAACCTGTATAAACAGGATTAAACTAAGTTTGACGAAACTAAGCTAAAATATTTTGTACAATTGCGAGAACCAATACAAGTATTTGACAAAAATCATAAAAGCTGAAGATTGTTGAAACTAGATTTACACCCCCACATGAAGGGCGATGTAAGAAAAATTACAGGATAATTGATCTCTCCTAAAAACACACATAGGCACTTCTTAGATGGAGATGCGGTCTCTAATGTAATTGGGATCTAATCTGTTTGTGGCTTTTAAGATCAGGGCCAAGGCTTTAAATTGGCAGCAGAAGCAGTTTGGGAGTCTGTGATAAATGGGGTAGCTCTCTTTTTTTTTATGGACACCCAGCCAGCCAATTAGCTATAAAATCCCTCTTAGTAGTTGTTCTCTACTTGCTTTACCTGTAAAGGGTTAAAAAGTCTCCCTGCATAGGTTAAAAAGAAGGGAGTGGGCACCTGGCCAAAAGAGCCAATAGAAAGGCTAGAACTTTTTAAAATTGGGAAAAAACTTCCACATTGTTGGTCTGTGGTGGCTCTCTGGGAGAGAAGGGACAGAACAGCTATGCTGTGAGAGCTTGGGCCAGGTATGAAAAATCATCAAATCATACCTAGAAACTACTCAGTTGAAACCCCAGATATGTAAGTAGATCAGGAAATGTCTAGGAAGACATGTTTAGGTTTATCTCTGTTTATTTCTTTATGGCTTGTGGACTCCTCTGTGCTAATCCCAAATAATTTTGTTTTGCTTATAACCTTTAAGCTGGACCTCAAGAAGGTTATTCTTGATGTTTAATTTTTATAAGAGAGTTTCTTAAATCTAACAAAACCTGAGTTTTTAAATGTGTTTTCTTTTTGTTTTAATAAAATTTACCTTTTTTAAGAACAGGATTGGATTTTGTGTCCTAAGAGGTTTGTGCACATCTTGTTTAATTAGCTGGTGGCAACAGCTGATTTCCTTTGTTTTCTTTCTCAGCTCTTCTCTGGAGGGGAGTTGTGAAAGGGCTTGAGGGTATCCCACAGGAAAGAATTCCCAAGTGCGCCTTCCTGGGTTCTCAAAGGGGTTTTTGCACTTGGGTGGTGGCAGCATCTACCCATCCAAGGTCAGAAAAAGCTGTCACCTTGGGAGTTTAATACAAGCCTGGAGTGGCCAGTATTAATTTTTAGAATCCTTGCGCGCCCCCACCTTCTGCACTCGAAGTGCCAGAGTGGGAGATCAGCCTTGACAGAGTCAGTGGAGGGACTGGAGTACATATTTAGCTGCTATGAGCACATTAAACTGTGGAGGAGGCAAGTAGCTGAATTTGGCCTGTGCATTGTTTCCCCATTCAGCATCACATACAGTGATGGCGCTTATAGGTGACAAATGGATGGATCATTGTGGCCAGGTCCTTGTCCAGGAGAAAGAGGGTGGAGTGTCCTTGTGAGCTGGAAGTGGAAGAAGGCTTCTTCTGTCACTGATGCTATTTGGTCATATCCACACATTGATAAGCCAAATGGAACCCCAAGGCTTTGTGCCACTTTGACCATTGGGTGGGCCAGAGACAAGGCCTTGGATGGTTCTTCTGGGCATTTCATCATTCCAAGCAGTAACACTCTGCTTTTGCCCAGGCTGAGTTTGAGGCAGCTGCCCTTCATCCCGTGAACTGATCTCATAGGCATTTTGACCTCTTGGTAGTGTGGTATTGTTCGTGTCAGTGGAAAATGAGTTATCGGGATATTGTTAGGGCTCCATGGCCATCTCTCCAAGTGGTCTCATGTAGAAGGGGGAATTGTGGAGTCCCATGGGTAAGAGGAATAGTTACCCAGCACCCCTCTCTGAGCGGTGCTGGAGGGGAATAATTGAAGCTATTGTAATGCTGTGCCATCTATTCCCATTACATCAGGTAGGCAGGTGAACATGTCGTCACTGCTGTTAGGGAAATGTCCTACTTTGCTGAAATTGAAGAGGTGGTGCTTTAGAGTCCTTGTAACGGCAGCCAATATGTTGTCCTTCACTCTGATCCCAGTATGGCAATCTGATCTTTGTGAGTGGGCTCCCGTGCCTATGACTGCAGTGGGACTCTGTGCAGGGATCAGATGGTGGGATGCGGGCACAATGCTACAAAGAAAAACGTCACTTGTTGAAGTGCAATTGATAAGAATGAACGAACTAA
The DNA here is from genome assembly GCF_965140295.1 of Lepidochelys olivacea. Taxonomy (NCBI): domain Eukaryota; kingdom Metazoa; phylum Chordata; order Testudines; family Cheloniidae; genus Lepidochelys; species Lepidochelys olivacea. Next base: position 122,059,353 of record NC_140413.1, read on the forward strand.
AAAATAAAAGGATTTACTGTCTAGATTAGACTAATGATTGAGCTACTTGAGGAGAATTGGATTTAGTGGGATAAAATGTTTTAAAAATACAATTTTTGTAGCAACAAAACATATGAACCATAAGGGGGGAAAACAAAGTTGTGGTTGTGGGGTTTTTTGTTTTTGTTTTTTTTTTATTGGAAACTTCCTTCCCTTTAGATTTTCAGAAAATCTCCACATCTTAATTGTGGATACTTTTTGATTTCTGACACTAATTTTCCTGTGCTTAAAGGAATTATCTTCATATGAATACACACACTTTTGTGTAAAGTTTTCTTCAGATTCCACTTCATTGACAACAATTTTGTAAATTTACTGAAGAAAACACCATTTCCATTTTCTACTTGTAAAAATTGTTCTAAAACCTTGTTCATTAAAGGTTTTGTTTTCATGGGAGATGCCAGTAAGAACAACTCTAGTCACTTATTACAACCAAGACAAACTTTAACTGCTGTACAATACGTCAGTTCAGCTTGGACATTGGAACTGCTTTTAATTTGACAAAAACTAGCGTGTTGATCCAAGTCGCTGTTGCCTATGAGACATTCACCCCTTGCACCAAGGACAGGCAGAATCAACCTCATCTTCATATTTCACCCAAAATCCAGCACTTCTTGTAGTCTCTGACCCTCTCCTTCCTTATCTTTCTCACTAGCATCCTGGTGCCGTCCTGTTTTTCTTTCCACCTCCCTTTCTCTCTGCTTCCTGCTTTTGTTGCTCCCCTCATTTTCAGATTCAGGGGTTCAGTGTGGCTAGGGCTGCGCAGGGCTCCTCATGCTGTCTTTTTCCACGATGCTTCCCTCAGAAGTCACCATCTGTATGCTCCTCCTCTGGAGCAGGCACCAACCAGCCCAATTACTGCCACTGATTTTAGTGAGCGATAGTGCTGTTGTACATTCCCATTGACTGGGTGCCAGGCCCAGGGACCCACGTCAAGCCATGCTGCCCTGCTGGTTCTCCACATTCCTATTAGCAAACTCAAGGGCCCATATAGAAGCAGTTTCTAGAGAGGATCCTTTATTTAAGGCCCTGCACACATAGATGCAACAGTGTTTTAGAAACTGGTTTGTGCCATTCTCATCAGACGACAAACATGGCTGAGTTGTATCCACACAAACTCTTGGCACAACATAACCACATGCCAGACAAGGTAATGTATCCACACTGTCTAACTGTGTTCACATTGGTGCATTCTGGGAAAACCTGGTTAGCTTTCCCCTAGTGCCTCTGCAGGAGATTGAGCACCCAGAGAATCTATAGACACAGCAGCACCATGTGGGGGCTGGTCTGACCAACCACACAAGGTATGTCTACACTACAAATAAAAACCTGCAGCTGTCCCATGCCAGCTGATTCAGGCTCCCAGGGCTCAGGCTGCTAGGCTGTTTAATGGCAGCGTAGACCTCTGTGCTCAGGCTGCAGCCTGAGCTCTGGGACTTCCCACTGTACTCCTTCAGGGAGAATTGTATGTCCCCTGCTCTGTTTTACCCACATTCTGCCATATATTTCATGTTATAGCAGTCTCAGATGATGACCCAGCACATATTCATTTTAAGAACACATTCACTGCAGATTTCACAAAACACAAAGAAGGTACCAATGTGAGATTTCTAAAGATAGCTAAAGCACTCGACCCAGGGTTTAAGAATCTGAAGTGCCTTCCAAAATCTGAGAGGGACGAGGTATGGAGCATGCTTTCAGAAGTCTTAAAAGAGCAACACTCTGATGTGGAAACTACAGAACCTGAATCACCAAAAAAGAAAATCAACCTTCTGCTGGTGGGATCTGACTCAGATGATGAAAATTAAGATGCATCAGTCCGCACTGCTTTGGATTGTTATCAAGCAGAACCCATCATCAGCATTTCTTCTGGAAAGGTGGTTGAAGCATGAAGGAACATATGAATCTTTACCACATGTGGCATGTAAATATCTTGTGACACTGGCTACAACAGTGCCATGAGAATGCCTGTTCTCACTTTCAGGTGACATTGTAAACAAGAAGCAGGCAGCATTATCTCCTGCAAATGTAACCAACCTTGTTTGTCTGAGCGATTTGGCTGCACAAGAAGTAGGACTGAGTGGACTTGCAGGCTCTAAAATTTTATTGTTTTACTTTTGAATGCAGTTTTTTTGGTACATAATTCTACATTTGTAAGTTCAACTTTCATGATAAAGACTGCACTACAGTACTTGTATTAGGTGAATTAAAAAATGCTATTTTTTAAGTGCAAATACTTGTAATCAAAAATAAAGTGATCACTGTACACTTTGTATTCTGTGTTGTAATTGAAATCAATATATTTGAAAATGTAGAAAACATCCAAAATATTTAAATAAATGGTATTCTATTGTTTAACAGTGCGATTAATCACAATTTTTTTTAATCACGCAATTAATCGCCATTCATTTTTTTAATTGCTTGACAGCCTTAGAAATAACAGGTGCATATTGGGCAATATTATGTGTTTTGTGAAAATACACCATTCACAGGTGTACGCTAAGTGATAAAAGTTTCAACATGAAGCCTCATTGTTAATTTTTAGAGAGTAAGAAAATTGTCTTAAGGGACCTTGTCAGATCAAATTTAGCCCAAAATATCTTTTTTTTTAAAGCATCTAAAATAAAAGCTTTCCATTATTTTATTTAAAAAAAAATTAAAAAGCAGATTCCTTGTAGCGTTTGTAACCCAAACATTGCAGCTTTGGCTTAGCACATGAGAACCTGAAGGTGAAATTGCCTATGAAGTGGCTCTAAGGATAAATCTTTTTATTGAGATGGATGCGAGTATCCAAATGACAGGAGGTAATGTTGGTGAGGGAATGACCCATGTTAAGCCTCTTAGCATGCCTAGTTTGAAGACAATGGGCATTGCAGATGATTGGCTTTTCTGAAAATCGGACCACTTATTTAGGTGTCTAAACGTGGATTTGGGTGTGTGACGTTCAACAGTCAATTCTGAACATTTTGGCCCAAATGCCCCTTGTGTTGAAGAGCTCTGTACACACAGACAAGTTCTCTCTGCCTTCCTTTTCTTATGAATAATAATTTCTGAGCATTTTAGCTTCATATTTGCTATCATCTGCAACAGACCTTTTGTTAACTTGTAATTATTTGTATTGTCTATATAGCAGCAGCTGAAGGACAAACTAAAAATGTAAGTCCAGTGAGCCAAGGTTTACAAAAGTCACTGTTGATCCTGGGTGTCTCAATGGCACCTTTAAAGGTGTCTCATTTTCAAAGTGGGTGCTCACAACTGTTTGAAAATTGGGCTTTCTGAGGCATTTCAAGATGGGACTCAAACTGAGACGCCACGATCAATCGCTTTTGGAAATCTTGACCGAACGAGGAACACTCTTCTACTTTCATTAAATTTGTTAAAGATCTTGCATTGAATAGCTTTTGGGAGCCTGTCAAAACATTTCTATAACTGTGTAAATCTGCATTATAAAAGATTTCCACAGATAGTTCTGACTTCTAGGCTTTTTTTTTTAAAAGTAAACAAAAATTCAGTTAAAAATCCTGTTCTCCTTGTCAATCATTATTATAGGTCTGTTAGACTTTGTCCCAGATTACCTATGTATCTGTTAGGCATTTGGAGCAGTCAGGTGCCTCAATGTTATTGCAGAGTCAGCTCTCTTGCATCACATATGAGTTCTGCTGTCAATTTTAAAGCGAAGTGAGGTCCCCGGGGAAGATGCACTGTCAATATTTGCTTTATTCCATTGGAATTGCCTCTACTGGCAAGAACTAGATTAATTGCCTCCTGCAGCGCTGAGTCAAACACTTGTTCACAGATGGAGAAACAGACAAAAATTTTGTTTGAAAACCTACTTTTTTGCTAATCGTAACTTTCTTTACCTTAAACATTCTTCTATTTAAATATCTTTGAAAAGAACAGTAGGATCTCGGTAACTGGCCTGCTGCCAACCACACTGGGGGAGCCTCCCTGCTGCGGAGTCAGAATGGGCACCTCAGTTGAGCAGACGTCTTTTGATCAAGTCTGAAGTTTTGTTTAAAGGGTTTGGATAAGGATCCCCACCACTGCCCACAACTTCCAGCGTGGTTGCAACTGTGGGCCTCCAACAAAGGCCCTAGCTCCTTCCTTTCAGCCCTTACTTGGCTGTGCAGCAATGGACATGGAAAAAAAATCACAGAGTGTAAAGGTAACACAGGGGAAGCACCAGCCTTTGTCCTGTGGTAACCCCTATAGCCAGAAGTACACCAGCACAGTAGTAAACACATCTTGGTGTGTGGATTACAAATACATAGCTTTAATTAACCGAACACCAGCAGGAAGGAAAGGGATATACAGACAGATTTACATCCTTTAACACCTCCCATTCACGCCCCCCCAACCAATATTTCTTTACGAAACATTTTCTAAAACTATGCACAAAACCCAAGGATGAGTAGCCAATATCTAACAGGGTTGATTCTGGATAACACTTGCATAGGGACAATCCTGCTTTAGCTCTCCAAAGCCCCCCCAGTGTCTTGAAGACCTTGTGTTCAGGCCCAGCAAGCTCTGAGGACCTCTCTTCTTGGGCTTCTTACAGCAAATTCAAACTGTTTCTGCTCAGAGTGCACAGTATTTCAAGGCAGTTGCACTCAGACTATGGCCCAGCGGAGGTCACGTGATGTTTGCTGCTTGTTATAGGCATCTAGAATCTTCATTGCAAAGAAAATTTGAGACCCCTATTAGAGCAGCCAGGGCTACTGATTTATAGTTGGAGAAGAAGCAGGAATCGCGGCTGGGACCGTAGCTGCCAGCCCCCAGTGGAAGCTGCCAAAGGGACCAGAGTTGCCTGCATGTCTATGTCCAAGGATGTTCAAGTCCATAGTGATGAACTATGGTTATACAGTGCCTAGAACAAAGGAGTCCTAATCCTGGTGGAGGCTTTTGGGTGGTACTCTTAAAATGCAGGATCAACCCTGGAACAGAATGCTGTTTTAATAAGGCAAGGCTACAGTGGTTGTTGGTATCAACCAGTTTCTAGTTTTAAGGAGTGGATATATTCACTGAGTTTTCCTTCTAACTGTGATGTGCCTCTTCAGTTTAACCTGGTATGTGAGGACTCCTGGAAGGTGGATCTCTTTCAGTCCTGTGTGAATGCTGGCTTTTTTTTGGGATCGGTATACATCGGCTACATAGCAGACAGGTATGTGTGGGATATTAAAACATAGTTGATATCCCTAATCAATGTTTAGCAGTTAAAAATAAACAAATGTAGAAGCAAATCCATCTGACTAATAGCATGCTCATGCACCTTTCAGTGAATGAACACTTCTAAGTCTCTCGGTCTTAGAAAAACATATCAGACTCTGAGATGTCTATAGTTACTTGTAGCTGCAGATCTTTCCTGATCCCGCAAGCTCCCTCCCTGCAGTGCTCATGTGCTTTTTCAGTATATTTTATGGTGATACGTGCAAAAAACCCAGACACCCTATATGAATATATTGATTGTTAACAAAAGCCAGAAAACTGAGTTGGAGCTGTCATTCTGTCTTTCTGTGGTATGAATTGCAATTTTGATATGAAAACATCCTGTTCCCTTTTGACAAATGTTTGCTTATCAAGAAATAATAGTCGGAGATTGCCAAATAGATACAATATCAATGCAAATATGAGACAAAAGTGATTTACGTAACCGCAGCACCATGTTCAGAACTAGGGTATGAAGTCATTGTAGACTCCCATTGAGATTAAGGGTATATATATTCAGGGTGTATATATTCTGGCTCCGGGCACAGGAAGTGCATGTTGTGTTATAAACCATTAGAACCATTTTTCCAGTCACTGGAAAAAGTTGTGTCCACGTTCCTAATAATGTATTCCCCTTCGTTCCCCCTCCAAATTGCTTTGCATTGCAAGCTCTACAGGCCTCATCGTGTAAGTTCTCTCTACATGAGAAACTTCAATTCATGTCAATGAAAGATCTAACCATGGATGGTTTGCAGGATCGGGCCCTGTCAAGGTTCCTTCCCCACTCTGAACTCTAGGGTACAGATGTGGGGACCTGCATGAAAGACACCCTAAGCTTATTTTTACCAGCTTAGGTTAGAAACTTCCCCAAGATACAAACTTTGCCTTGTCCTTGAACGGTATGCTGCCACCACCACGCATTTTAAACAAAGACCAGAGAAAGAGACCGCTTGGAGACATCTTCCTCCAAAATATCCCCCCAAGCCCTACACCCCCTTTGCTTGATAAAAATCCTCACCAATTAGTACAGGTGAACACAGACCCAAACCCTTGGATCTTAAGAACAATGAAAAATCAATCAGGTTCTTAAAAGAAGAATTTTAATTAAAGAAAAGGTAAAAGAATCACCTCTGTAAAATCAGGATGGTAAATACCTTATAGGGTAATCAGATTCAAAACATAGAGAATCCCTCTAGGCAAAACCTTAAGTTACAAAAAGACACAAAAACAGGAATATACATTCCCTCCAGCACAGCTTATTTTACCAGCCATTAAACAAAAGAAAATCTAACGCATTTTCTAGCTAGATTACTTACTAACTTAACAGGAGTTGGAAGGCTTGCATTTCTGATCTGTTCCTGGCAAAAGCATCACACAGACAGACGCACCCTTTGTTTCCCCGCCCCCCTCCAGATTTGAAAGTATCTTGTCCCCTCATTGGTCATTTTGGGTCAGGTGCCAGCGAGGTTACCTTTAGCTTTTTAACCCTTTACAGGTGAAAGGGTTTTGCCTCTGGCCAGGAGGGATTTTATAGCACTGTATACAGAAAGGTGGTTACCCTTCCCTTTATATTTATGACAGGCCCTTTGTATGTAAATTAGTTACTCCTAATCCTCACATTACATAGGTACTTCAAAAGAAACTGCAGAGTAATTATATTCATTCTCAGGTATCTTTCCTCCATACTTAACAACACAGACTGTAATTCCAAAAATAGACAGGAAGGAATACCTTTATGGTCTGTTCGTATTAATGTGGGCCTATTGCTCACCTATCATTTGGGATACTTGGTTTCATCCAAACTGCTCAAAAGCATTTATGGAATTACAAAGCGATGGAGAAGTTAACCCAAATGATAGGTGAGCACTAGGCCCCCATTAACACCAGAAAAATGTAGTTTTATAATATTAATGTGGGCCTATCCCTCCAATAGACAAATGTTTGGATTTTCTAAATGCTACATGAAGTTTTTAACAGTTTACTTCAGTGTGTGTCTGAATTTTGATCTCATAAATGTAATTCTTTTCCCATGCAGATTTGGCCGTAAACTTTGCCTTGTAGTGACAATCCTTGTAAGTGCTATCTCTGGAGTTCTTGTGGCCTTTGCGCCAAGCTACCTTTGGATGGTGATCTTTCGCTTCCTACAAGGACTGGTCAGCAAGGGTAGCTGGACAGCAGGCTACATCCTGAGTAAGACTGGTGCTTTCCCTGGGAGTAATATTGGTAACGGGACATGAAGGGAAAACTGGCAATTCATTGGACTAAATGTGAACTGGAAAGCAGAAAGGGGCCCTTTGCTGCTTTTTGAAAGTGAATATATATGACTTGCTCAGAGATTGCTTTTCCCCTTGCTTATCAGTTTACTTTAGAGAGATCAGTTTTTCTTCCCTCAGATTCCGATGTCTTTGGAAGATCAGAATAGTGGTGTCAAATGAGGCTGTTACCTGAAATGCAGTCCCACTTACCCCAGAGCTCAGCCTCCCATTCCCCAGTATGCAAAAGAGGGAAGGGTGCAGCATCTTGGTGTGACATCAGTATTTAGGCTCCAGTGCTCTCTAAACAGATTGAAGGGAGGAGGTGATGAGGGAGGACTGTAAAGAAACAAGCAGAGGAAACAAACAACTTTGAGGAATCTTTATACATAAGGGAGCAGTAAACGGCAAACCCAGGCTTTACATCTTAAACAATAACTCAAGTACAGTAGATACCTACCAAGAAAAAGGCAGAAGTTGTTTTGGTGCTCTTTGATATTACATGCTCATTTGAAGGATGACGGTGGGAAGGCAATAAAGAGATCACATGCAGAGCCAGATTAACCCATCTCTGGGTCCTAGGCAAACGTACACTTCCTGGGCCCCAATTTCTAATGTGAATCACAGCAAACAGTCGTAAGGTACACTCACCATGGCCAGGCTGGCCATGCTGTGGATCTGCTGGACTGGCTGCTTGTTCTGCTGCTGCTTGTGGCACTAGTCACCAGGACGGGGGTGGATGGGTCAAACCTGAGCAGTGCTGCAATCCCATGCACCAGGTTGCAATGCCACCCACTCAAATGAGTGGCCAGATTGACACTAGAAGAGCTACATCAGTGCAGCTGGATCAGTGTAGCAGTAGTGCATCTGGGGAAGACGCTGTATTCCAACAGGAGAGCGTTCTTCTGGCGGCATAATTACTCCACCTCTGTGAGAGGCGGAAGCTATGTCAGTGGGAGAGCGTCTCCTGCCAACATAGCACCAGTGTAGACAGTCCTTAGGTCGATATAACTTGCGTCGCTCAGGGGGGTATCTTTTTCACACTCCTGAGTGACGTAAGTTAGATTGACTTTAGCAGTCGTGTGTCCCCCTCCCTGTCCCCCTCCCTGCTCTCCTGCTGGTAATAGCTCACCTTTCCTGATCATTCTTGTTACAGTCTGTATGGTAACACCCATGGTTTCATGTTCTCTGTGTATATAAAATCTCCCCACTGTATTTTCCACTTTATGCATCCGATGAAGTGAGCTGTAACTCATGAAAGCTTATGCTCAGATACATTTGTTAGTCTCTAAGGTGCCACAAGTACTCCTTTTCTTTTTGTGGATGCAGACTAACACAGCTGCTACTCTGAAACCTTTAGTGGTAGTGTAGACCTGCCCAGTGAAGTTTTTTTTAGTTTGTGCAAAAATCTGCATTGGTTAAAAAAAACCCATCACCTCCTCCCCAAATTTGGGCTCTGGGCATATGCCTCATTTGCCTATGTGTTAATCCAGCACTGCTCAAATAGTGACAGTGTCACTCTGATTATGTCACTTTACACTGATCCAGCATTAGTTTTTTTTTGTTTTGTTTTTTGTTTTTATGGTCGGTTAAATATAGTTCGCTGTTGCCCAAGGTGCCATTAGGGATCCCTTAGGTGTTGCAGAATTTAGGTTTTGTTCTTAAAATATAAGTGTTTCTCCTTTACAGTTGCAAAGAAAATCTTCCAAATGCTACATGGCTTTAGCATTGCATGTCTTCCTGAATCTGTAAAGTGGACAGTTTTAAAACAATAGCTGTGAGTGGTGCGAACTGCCTCATTCACCTCAGTGGAGTGTTAACTCTGAAGGTGACAAAACTGAAATGCCAACATTTTAAACGATTATACTGCTAAACATTGTAGCAGAAACATCTAGCTAATGTAGCTATCCAGAAGTTTGAGATGAAGAAAACCTAATGTAACAACCAGTCCATTCTGTGCCTCCCTCTCTCTCTCTCTCTATATACACACACACACACACACACACACACACACACACACAATATATATATATATATACTAGTGATTTGAGTATTATATCCACTACTGGAACAACTGCCCCCTCCACTTCACATCAGTCGTACAACAAAGGATTATTACCTCCTGGCACAATATGATCCTTCAGTTATACATGATTGGAACTTTATTTAGGATAGTGTTGTATTGTACAGTAAAATATCCCAGATGTAAATTTTGGTGATAGCGTTTCCTTAAGCATGGAATGCCATAACAGAGAATAGGATTTAAGGACAGTACAGTCTGGAATAAGAACATAGGTACTGACCTCAATGATCTAATAAAAATAAATTTTCATAAGCAAATTAAGCTTGGTCTGCAAGTAACAAAGGATTTGTGATGAGATTTTATGCAAAAATCTAGAATTTTTAAGAAACATTGTTCAGAGAATTAGTGTTTGCCTCCAGAATCCCTGAAAAGAAACCTACACCTCCCAAAATGCTTGAAACCTCTTGTTTCTGGAGTAGGGTTTCTTGGTTCTTCCATCTCTAAAATGACCCATCAGTTTTCCTTCTGTTTTTGAGCAGTCACTTATATCATATACATTTCAGTCACAGAAGTTGTTGGCCCAAGCCATAGGAAGACTGTGGGAATTCTCTATCAAGTAGCCTTTACAGTTGGACTCCTCTTCCTTGATGGTGTTGCTTATGCTATTCCACACTGGAGATGGCTGCAGCTTGCTGTTACTCTACCGTGCTTCCTCCTCTTGTTCTATTACTGGTAAGGACTTTCATATACCTCAGCAGAAGATTTAAAATGCAATTTCCCTTCATCCAAGAGAGATGCTAAAGAGCTGTAGGAGAATGTTGTATACTGCTTACATGCACATTACTCTGGTTAACTGCAGATCTACACCAATAAAGAGTGGGAATAGGCTTCTTTAATGTTCAATCCTTGGTTGTATCAGAGCATGCACATTTTATCTAATTATTCTTAGGAATCAAACTTCTGTTGCGTTATGCTGTTAATGGATTTTTTTTTTAAAAATTGAATGTAAAATAATTTGACACACAGAACTGAATTTTATATATGCATCAATTGAACATTTGTTTAAAGGGAAATTATTACATAATTTAGGACCATAGTTTGACTGACATCACCTTGAAATGGTGGTTAATTAGTGATCATTGTCCAATGGTGAAGTATTTTTATTTAAAGTGGTTTGTTGCACACAATTTTTTTAAAATGACACTATATTTTGTGGCACAACCAAAAGTAATATAGGTTCCTTTTTAGTAGATCATTTTGATTTATTGTTTAAAATAATTAACTTGTATCTTTTTGGTTTCACTCTTTTCTTTTTATGAGCACTTGGGTCATGAAGAGTTGTCTGCCCGGCGTGGGGATTAGGGGGGGATAGAGTTTTGTTTTCTTCCTTTGTCTATTTTTGTGAATTTTATTTGACATGAGTAAATGGAGTGAGAGTTCCAGTGCTTTTAGCCGGGTGTGTGTGGAGTGTGGTGATGGTGTACAGCAGCTCCTCACTTAACATCATCCCGGTTAACGTGGTTTCGTTGTTATGTTGCTGATCAATTGGAGAACATGCTTGTTTAAAGTTGCACAATTCTCCCTTATAATGTTGTTTGGCAGCCGCCTGCTTTGTCCACTGTTTTCAGGAAGACCAGCCCATTGGAGCCAGCTGGTGGGGGTTGGAACCTGGGTGGGCCGGCAGCCCCCTGTCAGCTCCCCTAAGTTCCCTGTGCGGCAGCCGCCCAGCAGGCTATCAATTGCTGAGCAGTTCAGGTGTCCCTCCCCCCACTTCCGTGTGCTGCTCCTGCCCTCTGCCTTGGAACTGCTCCTGGGAGCCTCCTGCTTGCTGTGGGGGAGGGGAAAGAGGGGTGCTGATGTCAGGGTGTACCCCCCTACTCCTGCACCTCATTTCCACAAACTTGGGGGGGGGGGAACACGACAGTGCTCAGGAAGGAGGGAGCTTGCTGGCAGCAGCTGCTGTCTCAATTTGCTGATCTACTTAAAAAGGTAGTGTACTTAGAGTGGGGTCAGCGTATTTAAAGGGGCAACGTGCGTCTCTCACACACGTTGTGTGTCTGTCTCTCTTGCACGCACGCTGTGTGTCTGCCTGACTCTCTGCCATGCTGTGTTTCTCCTCCCTCCACTTGTGCTGCCTTGTAGAGTGTGAGGCTACATTAACAACAGTGTGTTAACCCTTGAGGGCTCAGCCGAGTGCTAGTCCATCATTTAGCAGTAAGGCATTCCCTGGGCAATATCCCACCCTCTGACTTCACCCTCAGCCAAGCTTCACAATCATCATTGCTGTGCACAGTACTAAATTGTTTGTTTAAAACTTGTACTGTGTGTGTGTGTGTACACACACACACACACACACACTGATGTAAATAGGGGAGGCTAGGTTCCAGGAAAAAATTTTCCTAGAACCTAACCTTCCCTATTTACATTATTTCTTATGGGGAAATTGGATTCACTTAACATCATTTCCCTTAAAGTAGCATTTTTCAGTAACATAACTACAACGTTAAGCAAGGAGTTACTGTAGCTGGAAAATTGCTCCTCATGAGGAGTAAACTGACTGGGCAAGTGTTACACATGTTCTTATTGCAAGGTTTTCATATTGTTTTATCATGAGTGTGTTCATCTCCAGTAAAATCAAGCTACTGCCAAGGCTCCTCCTCCAACTTCATCTTGCAGCATGGCAAACTGTTCTTTTCTTGAAAAGCAGAAAGTAGTGTCACTGTGTGTGTTCAACTGAAGTACTGTCTCCACAACCTTGGTTCAGTGTGGATGCACCATTTTGTTTTCTGTATTGCAGCGTCTGCTTGCTTGTGTTACAGGTGTCTGCCTGAGTCTCCAAGGTGGCTGATATCTCAGAAGCAGAATGACAAGGCCATGAAGATTGTGAACTATATTGCCAAAAAGAATGGGAAAAAGCTGCCTGCCCATTTTCAGGTGGGCTTGAGGTTTTATGCTTGTAGGTGAACAACATAAAAGTTCTTTCTATAATGCTTTCCACCTGAGGAATTCTACCTGCTGGTAAATATCAAAGGTAACCACACAGTCCCAGCTGGATAACTATTATCCCCCATTGTACATATGAGGAAGCTGGTGCAAGGAGAGATTCGGACACTTGTCCCAGATCATGCAGGAGGTTTGAAACAAGGCCGGGAATAGACTCCAGGTGTCAGTGCTGTGCCAAGGTTCTTATTTATTCGAGAGCCGAAACATTTTGCATTGCAATGCTGCTGACTCATGACCCTGTTCAGCTAAGACTAAAGAAAAAGGAAATTATTTAGAATTACGCTTGAGATCCTGGAGAAATTACTTAGGAAACGCCAGATCAAAAAGATAAGGAATGACTAAAACTGTTGAAGTGAAGTTAAAGAATTCCCTCGTTATCATTGTGATCCTTCTCCTCCATATTCCATGCAATAATCACAATGGAGTGGTGCGTTTCTCAGGAAGCTCTTATGTATTGTATTAAGTAACATGTCTAATATATATTACAATATATCACCTCCCTTCCTGTTTAACATGATAAATTTCTGTCACCTGGTTTAGCCCTTAATTAACAATGCACTGGTTCTTCTGTAGAATATTAACCTTGAAGAGGAAGGTGGGGAAAAGCTGAGTCCTTCATTCATGGACCTTGTCAGGACACCTCAGATGCGGAAACACACATTCATTTTGATGTACAACTGGTAAAAAAAAAAAAAAAAAAGATTAAAGTCATCTTAAGACTTACTTTTTATTACAAAGCATTAAAGTTCCAGTTTTGTCTTACCCCTGTTTCCTGCACTCAGAACTCAGTTTTTTCATGCTCCAGACTTTCTTCCTCCTTTGTACTGCTGGGGAGGTTTCTCAGTTACTCTCAGTCCTGTCAGGGGAGATCATTGGAATAGTATGAGCTAGAGTTCTTAGCTGTGGTTTTAATTTCGCTCCATTGCCATGATGACCTCATGTGTCTGGTCACCAATGGATGAATTATGGGGCCACATGAGGACTTCTCCACACATAGAGAAGTTAAACTTGTTTCCCACTCCATCAGTTTAAGAGCACGTTACATCTATGTAGACAAGTGCTTCAGTCAACTGTAAGGAGACAAAAACTGGTATCAGTTACCCCAAAATTTGATAGGGGTAAGAACTGGGGTAGCCTAAATTGGTGCAGGCTCAATCAGTTGAGTAACTGTTGGCTGCAATGCACTGGCACAACGGGCTCAATATCAGGTCTGATAGTTGCACCCCCATCCTCATTGTGACCCCCCCACAGTATCTGCCATACCCAGAAATGTCTCCCTATCCCAGGCCTGACGTTAGCCAGGGAATAGGGAGATATTGGGGACAGTGTGATGGAGGGGGTTGCTGTGAAGTGGGAGGTAACTGAGGAATACCATGTGGGAGGGGTCCCTCATCTGAGGACTGAGGTTCACTGGCTGAAGGAGCCATCTCACTTGAATCAATGTAAAGCAGCCGTGGTGTGGACACATTCAATTGATGGTGGAATTATTGATGTAAAGCAATCTATTTGCAATACTGATTAGTATAGACAAAGCCAAAGTGACTCCGTCGGCTTTGCCTGCACTCAGGAATAGCTCATAGTCACCCATTAGCTTCTAGGAATCTCTGTAGATCTGCTGGTGCTGACCCCTAAGCAGAGACAAGAGCAAGCAGAAATTTGTACCAATTGCACTAACAGAAATCTGTGCTATTAATGAGGTTGGACAAGGCCTACGGGGAGTCATTTTGGCCTTGTGTACAGTAAAGAAATCACTCCGTGATAGAGCCATTAGTTCTTATACCCAGTTTGTTCAACCAGTGATTGAGTGGGCAGGGTTTATATTAGCAAAAGCAACCAAAAGGGAGGAAGAAGTGTAAAACCGGGTAGAAGAGGCCATCTTTTTGTTTGCTCCTTTTTTACTCTCTCCTTTTGTAGACACTTCTGCCAAACTAACAGTGCGTAAGTTATAGCACCACATATCTAACCCCAAGAACTGGAGCAGAGTGTTTGTCATTTGCTTAGATTGCAAGTTCCTCTGGGCAAGAACTGTGTGTATTCTGTGTCTAAGACAGCACCAACCTCAGTGTTGCCACGACACAAATAATAACCATATGCCACCATGGATGATTACAACAAATCCGTGTTGCCATGACAGAATTTCCCAGTCTTAGAGCTTGTTTATGCGGTGTGCTACTGTGCAGCAAGCCACTACTATGGCGCAACCTTGCAGTGCACCAGCTTTCCATGCAGTAACTTGTCACGTGGACCCTGCTACAGCGCAGTGAAAGATTTGCGCTAAGCCACGCTCCCGGCCTTTCAGTGCACTGTAGTAGTTCCCCGTGGGACGTTACTGCATGGCAAGCTGTTGTGCTGTAGATTCACACCCTGGGTCTCCATCCAGTAACTTGCCATGTGGACAAGCTCTTAGCCTCATCCTTATATGAAACAATTACAAGTAAATTTATTTCTTGAGGCAAGATGAGAATGTTAATACAAGCATTTGACTAGAGGAGTTTGCCTACCTTCTGAACTCGCTCCCCAATTGCGTGGTCAATTTGCTCTTAACTAAGAGCTCTTTTTTCAACCGTCTGAGCAGTTAAAAGGAGTTATTTAGAAAACGCATTGCTTGTCCAACTGCCCATCTAAGTCTCCATTATGTCTGATGGTGAGGATGCAGAGGGCAGAATGGGCACTTGACAAAGGACTATTCCTTCAGTGGTCATAAGCCCATAATTGTAACTCAGAGCTAGAAGTATGGGTAGGCTGAAAGCTTTTTTAGCCTGAGTCTATGATACTATTGATATTTCCTACCCGATTTTATATTCAACGCTCAGTTCCTGAACTACCATATTATTTTATGGGCTGTAAACTCTACCTCTAGTTTCTGCTTTCCAGCATTAATCTCTACTGTTCTTCTCTCAGGCTTTCATCTACACTGTTGAGTAAATTAGAGCTGAAGTTGGTTTTGTTGACCTAATTGTGGTTCAGAAGGTTTGTTTATGTGCACTCCAAGAGGAAACGGGTCTCTGTTCTTTGACTAGATCTTTTAAGAAGCTTGGGCTCTGTTCTCTGCCTAGGTTGACCAGTGCTCTTCTGTACCAGGGGCTCATCATGCACATGGCAATGGCTGGTGGGGACATGTATCTGGATTTCTTCTATTCTGCCCTTGTTGAATTTCCAGCTGCCATCATTATCATTCTCACAATCAATCACATTGGCCGTCGCTATCCTTGGGCTGTGGCAACTTTGGTGGCAGGCGCTGCCTGTCTCATTATGGCTTTAATCCCCGAAGGTGAGTTGTCAGAGGTTTCCAGTAGTTTACCTTCTCAGTGTTACCTCTTGGGGACCTCATTAATCTGTCTCACTATAGTCTAGGTTTGAAAGTTTGCAAAAGCATGTCTGGGATTGTAGCTGTGCACCTGACAGGTGCTGGAGACTTTTCTCACACCTCCAGCCCCCCACACCCCAGAAGTGAGATGGAATAAATGAAAGTCTACATTTTTGCAGACATCAGAATTAATAGGAAATATCTTGGGGAAATAGGGTACCGTACATAACTTTGCAAATCACATTTAACAATAACTCATGTGGTGCTAACTGTTTTAATCTGCTGCTTTATACAATTAATAGCAGTTCTTTTGAACTAATAAAATTAAAGTAATACAGGATTATTGGATTCTACTAAAAATAACATTGTTTCATTAGATAACCTCATCCTACCCAATGACCGTTGGCCCAAAAAGCCTCCAGAAAACATTGTAAGTGAAATAACTGTTTCCTTTGCAGATATTCACTGGCTAAAAGTGACTGTAGGTTGCATTGGGAGAATGGGAATTACAATGTCTATTGAAATGGTTTGCTTTGTAAACACTGAACTGTACCCAACGTTTTTGAGGTGAGTGCATTGTCTGGGGACAGCATGATGTGAAAGGCAGCTGTTGAAACTGACAGATATGTTGTATTTTATATTGACTTAACAATTAGTACAGAAATGGTCCAGAATTATAGATGTATTGATGTCTAAAGAACATTATGCAAATGGATCACGTAGAAAATTGAATAAAAGACAAGTTAATGCAGGAACAGAACATGCAACTTCTCCTTATACATTGCACTGCAAATGGAACATGCAGAGCTGGATTAAAGCAAGATTCTTGTCCTTCAAATCCAGAGGTTGAAAGGGGCTAGAGACAATAATGAATGGGTGAGAAATGGAGAGTCTGTCAGGGGTCTGGGAGAGCAGGAAGATGGAAGTAGAATAAAAGTTTATTTGAGGAGGGGAGCTGAATTAAGGAGGACTGGGAAGAATCTGGGCTGGTTGAAATTTTGGAAGCCCCAATGTGTTGGTGGATTGGGGCACCTTTTGATCTTTAAGGGAAGTGATGAATTTTCCATCTCTTGAAGTCTTCAATTCTATTCTAAGTCAAGACTGGATGCATTTCTGGAGATATTCTTCAGCCAAACACAAGTTACTTGGCTCAGTACAGGGGTAACTGGATGAAATTTAAGAGCCAGTGATATACAGAGTAGATGATCTAATGATCCCATCTGGCCTTAAACTCTATGAAACTTAATCTACCATGAACGCCGGCTTTGGATAGCAGTTTTATAAGAGGATTTTAGGTACATGCATTCATCGCCTTTTAAAAAAAAACAACCCCCCCCAAAAACCTGAAAGAATCTAAATTTAGCCCATATTATGTAGAAACTGCTAGATTCCCATATGCTCATTTGAAACCTGTATAAAGATCATTCTGCCTATAAGCTCTAGTTAGGAAGCTACTGAAGGGTTTTTTTTGTTTTTTTTTTATGGACGTGTACATTAGGCAGACCTTTGAACATCTCCCTACATTGACAGTTATTTAAAATAATGTAGCTAATATTTTCAAAGTTCTGTTCTATCTGGTGGCAGGTTCTAATGGGACACTCTGAGCCTGATTCTCTACTACCTTGAAGTTTATTATTAATCATGTTTATTACAGTAGTGTTTAAGAGCCAGTGAAGAGTAGGGCCCCAGTGTGCTAGGCACTGTACAAACAGAGTAGTAGATGGTACCTGCCCTGAAAAGTTTACCATCTAAACAGAGAGAATAGAAATGGTGGGTGGGAGGGGTAACTTCATGATATTTTTATTGGGGGGGGGAAATCAGCTAAATGGGAAGGGAAGTGGGGAAGGGAGGGCAGAACAGATTGGAAGAGAGTAAAGAGGGGCAGGTGTGGAGTGAAACTGAGGCAGACAGTGAGGGATGACGAGGGTTGGTGTAGCCAGCCAATCAGCACAAGGCAGAAAGAGCTCACACGAAACTGTAGAAAGTTCTCTGAATCTCAGGGAATCACTTACTCACATTTATGCAAAAGAGGTGTAAACCTTCCCATGGCTATTTGGTAGGGTTATAGTCTTATGCTACACAGGTGTGAATGACTTCATGAGGAGCAAGGCAGGAGAGAATCAGGACTTATGATTCCATTTTGGTATTTTATTATGGTTAGGCTGCTGAAACCACAGCCTATCATACTGACCAATAGTCTCATTGTTTCCTTGTACTCCCCATCTGTTGTCTCCTGCTTAGATTGTAAGCTCTTTGGGACAGGGATGTTTGTTCTGTTTGCACAGTGTCTAGTGCAATGGAGTCCAGGTTCATGCCTGGGCTTTGAGTCACTGCAGTAATGCAAATAGTTAATCATCACAATTTTATGGCAGAATGTATTCTGTTCCAGCTACAGAACTTTTTCAGACCAGTATAGTGCAATGACTGTTTTGCTGTTCAATCAGGAACCTTGGTGTAATGGTCTGTTCTTCCTTGTGTGATGTTGGTGGGATACTAGCCCCATTCATTGTCTACAGGCTGTCAGAGATCTGGCACGAGCTGCCACTTGTAGTTTTTGGTAAGTATTTTCTTACCTTCTTGTGGAGTGTTCCTCAGGTGTATTAACCATGCCTCAGTTATGACAAACAAATCTGAGAAACTGATTCCAAATCTAGGAGAGAATATTTTTCCCTTCACAAAACCTTCAAATCATAATAAACTAATAGCTCACTTCTGAGTTGTGTATGTAGTCAGAGTCCACGTCCATATATATTATGGTTTCTTATGTGCTTTTTTATTTAAAAAAAAGCTGCAAACTAACAAATGTTGCTTTGACAAGTTGAAGAGGATTGTGAAATTTACCAAAATTCAGATCGCATGTCAATTTGTTGACCGTATTCATTAGAGTCATTTTCTCACTTCTGTGGTTTGGTCTCTGTGTTGAGACAAGATGTTGTCATTTCAAATGGTGCCTGTTGGATATATTTTATGGATTATTAAGGATGTTGCATACTTCAGTCTTGTCAATATTCTCTTTTTTGATTGGACAGCCATGTAATCATCTTTAAAATAGGCTATAGACTAGTAAGCAACCTTCTTCAAAACAGGCTGAAATTTCCTGGAGATTAGTCAATCTAAACTTCAGGCCAGGTACTGCAAAATCTCAAAGTCTTTGGACTAGTGCGTTATCGCTAGAAGTCTGTCTTTGAAGGCAATACATTATTTTTAATAAAGAGCATATTTATATTATTTACAAGGGACTTAATAATACATACATTTTAGAATGGGGCTTATGAAAGTTGGTAACCAGGAATTTAGTGAGTGAGAGATTAACTGTAATTTTTAAAATCTTGTTCTCATGGTGACCGAGAAATCCAATACATTTCATGTCGTACAAATATACAGACTATAATTCCTCAAACATGCCTTTCCAACTTGATATATACCATTACAGTACGTAGCTTACAATTAAACTTTACTATCTATAATTATCTCAGTAATGCCGCAATGAGACCCCTGAAAAGCTGTGAACCTGCCTTGTGATAAAAAAAATTCTATATACTCACACATGCGCGCACATTCGCTATAGAGCAAAATTTGGCCCTTTATTTCTGTATGTTAAAAAACAAAATCTCTTCTACCAACTTTGTTGTTTTAATTAAATTCAGCAATTATTATTGCAGCCAGATGGCATCAAATGTATCCTATGATGTGAGTTGGGTTCTAACTTGGTCTTCTCGTGTGTGTTTAATTTGAAGCTGTGGTTGGTTTAATTGCTAGTGGATTGGTGGTGTTGCTGCCTGAAACCAAAGGGAAAATATTACCTGAGACTATTGAAGATGTAGAAAACTTGCATAGGTGAGTCAGGTGGCACATTCAGATTGTTGGAGCTGTTCATGTTTCGAAAAAGAAAAGACTAACAGAAAAAGCTACAATGTAAATGTACATCCAGTGGTTGTCATTGAAATCATCATGGTATCTGTGGCATAGTTACTGCAGTATACTTCTGAGTTCTAGGGATACGAATGCTATGTAGACAATGGCAAAGCTCATTTTGCATTCAGAAGGTAACTGTAGTGTATAATGGTGACCACTGGATCCCTGGTGTTTAATGGCTTTATGAAAAATGTTCAATTTTGACATCTCCAGCAGGTGCATACATCCTGTCCCTCCTCCCAACACACCACAAAATCCCGTGAAATTATTATTTTGCACTTTTATTCCAATGGTGATTTTTCTTAGGACTGAGAAGAAAAACAGGTAGATAGACATTGTGTTCTCCAAAAGAAAACTCCATGCTGCTTCTGATAATTTCTTATTAAATATAAGAATTTATATAATAGTTCTACCAATATTTGATGTTCATAAATACTGTAAATATTAAAATAGTGTGATCTATCTACATATGTCTGACGGCAATATTGTGACCTGGAATTTGCATTATGTACCCTCTCATTGCCTTGCAGTGGCTACCCTGATCATGGGTAGCAGAACAGGAAGGAAAGCAGCCTCCGTGGGGATGTTGCATCCCAACCTGGTGCAAGTGGACGGGATGGAGTAGGGAGTGGGAGCCATGACTCTAGCCCTTGAATTTGCTGACTAGCATAGTTATGCTGACATGCCAGGGGAAGGATGTTGTCAGGTATGGGTCTGGCACAGGGTATAGTAGGGGGAAATGAGTAAGCAGATTGTGACTCTGATAGTTTTACTCAAAACCTTTTCCTGCCCAGAGCTATTTTTGGGTTGGCTGGCTACCTTCTCTGCCTCCAGAGCACAGCTTGTTAATTTAGGAACCTTCTGGCTTCAGTTTGTTGCACTGGGAAAACTAGTTGCCCGGAAACTGAGAAGAACAACTGTAGGCCATTAGTTGGACTTTGGATAGCAACATCAGCCTCTCAGACTCATTGTATGACTGACCAAATGCTGTTTGGGCAGGTGGGGGGAGGTTTTTCTTTCCCCCCTATAGAATAAAAAAAGATGAGTCCTTGTTATCAGACACCGAGTGCAGTGATGTCAATGTTTGTTGAGAGGGATAGCAAACATCAGGTCTTTGGGAATAGACAGCTCATTTTCACAAAGTCAGAAGTCAGTGACCAGAAGTGCATATGAGGTTAGACGACCTTTGAACCCATGATGACATCTTAAGAATCCAATTAAATTTACTATATATGACACCTATATGAAGTAACAAATAGTATGTGGTAAAACTATATCTGCAGTTTAGCCTATAAGCTATGCAATGTGCTATGTTATTGCTGAATATGTCTCTTCAGATAGTCAAAGTACCTTAGCAAATTACCTAAGCACATGCCTAATGTTAAGTACATGAGTAGTCACATTGCAATCGATGGGGCTACACACAGGCTAAAAGTTAAGCTTATGCTTGTGTACCTTTAGTTAAAGCATTAAGTCAACAGTTGGTAGTATGTGCTTGATCATATAATAACAAGAACAAAAAAACTGCAGGATACTCATCCCAAGTGAATTACAAACTGATGTTGAAGTTGAATTAGCATATTGGCTGTTGGGTAAAATTTTCAAGTGTCTAAGCAATTTAGGAGCATAAGACCCATTTTCAAAAGTGACGTAGGCACTTAAGAGCCTAATTCCAATTAGTCTTACTCCAAAGTGCCTAAATCACTTTTGAAAATGGGATGAAGATGTTCTGAAAATGTTACCTTTTTATTTAGCTGGTCACTAGTGTTCTGTGTTCCTGGTTATTCTTTGTTTCTGGATATTGCATGCTCTTTTCTCACTTCATCATTGTTCTGATTCCCTTTTTGTTTTTGCTTCATCTTTTTAGGCAAGAAAATCCTCGGGAGAAAATTATCTACCTCCACGTGCAAACACAGGAAGTTGCACACTAGGGTGACTAGACAGCAAATGTGAAAAGTTGGCACAGGGGTGGGGGGTAACAGGAGCCTATATAAGAAAAAGACCCAAAAATCGGGACTATCCCTATAAAATTGGGACATCTGGTCACCCTATTGCACACTCCAAATGTGATCTGTCTTTGGCACAATAATACAAAAATAGTTTGTAAATAACACACACTGTAGAACCTTGCTTCCTTTTATGCACCTCTAATCCCTGGTTCCACATACTTAAGATTTTTTTCTGCTTCATTGTCCAAAAGGCACAGCAAGCTACCAAGTACCTTCTTCCCTCTTACCATATTATGGTGTATTTACATTTTAGGACAGTAATTTGGAACTTGGTTGCTAATCACATAGACTACACACATCTATTCAGATACTTGCACTGCCATCATCCCTGTAGTATCTGAATATTTATTAATACAGAGATTACTTTAGGGTATTTCTACGCTGCAATGAAACCGCAGGGTTAGTAGAACTTGAGTCAGCTGACCCATGTTAGAGAACTCTGGGCTTGAATGTCAACACTGGTTGATTATTAATCCTACATTAAGATTTTTCTGGGGTTGAACCTGGGCTCTGGCATGAACACTGCAGCACGCTGACCCAAGTCAAACAACCATATCCCAAAGTCCCTAGCGCCCTCCTGAAATGTGGCCGCTCTCGTCCTTTGCCTATGATGCACTGTGGGCAAACTTTACTGCCTACCCTGCATGCTACAGAAAGTTTAAACAGCTCATCAACGCAGCCAGCCCAGCAGTCATTTTGATCTTTGTGCTCCTAGCTACTGGAGTCAGCAAGATGGAGGAGGTGGCTTTTGACAAGCTTCTCCTTTTGCCTTCGTTCCTGTGTCAGGAAACGGGCAGAGCTTCCGTGAGGTGCTAGTGGATATTTCAGTGGTGTTTTCTGACCCACCAGAGGTACCTGATGGATTTCATGATGGAGCAGGAGCAGGCAGAGGAAGAAAAGTACCCTGGCTTGGCAGACCTGCAGTGGCAAATGCTCCTCAGTACAATCAGCATAGCTACGTATACTGGTGCTTTTGAGACAGGGCCACAAGCACAGCCTAGTGGGATCACATCTTTATGCAGACCTGGAATGACCAGCAGTAGGTCTGGCTTGCTCCTACCCTCCAGTGTAGATGAGGGCACCCTTGCTGGTCCAGAAGCAGGTTGCTATAATCATCTGGAAGCTGGCTACCGCAGACTGCTACAGGTCTGTTGCCAACCAGTTTGGTGTTGGAAAGATGACTGAGTAAAGTGCCTCAGAAACCATCACCACCAATCAGGTGTGTGGTTTGCTCCAAGGTGGCAGGTACTAAAGATAATCCTGAGGTAACTGCTGGCTTTGAGAGAATGGAGATTTCTAACTGCACTGAGGCCATTGACTAACCACTATCCAAGGCCCCCACAACTCCAGTCCAGTTTAGATTTCTGGTCTCAACTCTCACTACATCCCTTTGGAAGCCCCCATTCATTTCCTCTTCCCATTCTAGTCCCCCTGTTGGTCACTCCTTATTCATAGTTTTTCCTTCTCATTCCATCTGCACAGCAACTGCCTTCTCCGATAGTCACTAGAAGTGAATCATTCAGACCCCTCTCCAGTGTGTCCCATCATCACAGAGTCTGTCTTAGATTCCAAGCACTTTGGGGGCAGGGATGGTTTTCGTTTTGAATCTTGTAGAGAGCCAAGCACACTGCTGGCACTAAACAATTAATAACAGTCCAGGTGAGAAGAGCTTGCAGCTGTGCCTGAAGATTCCTGCTAAACTCCTTCTGGGCCTGATGGAATTTGTGGTGTAACCTTGTCCCAGAGGAGTTGGCAATCGATGCAGTACAATGAGCTTGTTCTTGGTTTAGATTTGACTGAACTGCAATTAATTTTGAGTTATGAGTCCATCCAGGAGATACCATGCCACCAACCTAACAAACCTTGTAACCCAGAAGTTTTCTAGTTTATTAAAGAGCACAGAAGTTTTCTAGTTTATCTAATGAGCATACGTAGAAAAGCTGTGTGCAGCAAACAAAATGGAAAAGACACGCAATGAGGACAGTTGAGTCTGAGAGGAATAAATCACTGATTGCGAAGACCAAATGTAGAAATTCTGTCTTGTATTTGAATGTCTGTAACTACAGTTGTGTTTTAATAAAAGCTGCATAGTACAGGTTTGGCATGCCTAACTTCTTGGGGGTTACCTAGCAGTTCTAAGGGTATTTACTTCCAGTGACAATTTCATGAGTGTGAAGGCAAAAGCATTTCCTGTAGTTCTGTGCTCACACCCACCCAAATAATACATCTCCCTTTGGAATGTGGAAAGTCAATATCTGTAATTGCATGCAATACAAAACCTGTCTCAGTTACAAATTGCTTTATCTGCAGCGTTGCTTTCCCAGCAAGCCCTTCCAGTCCAGGCTGGATTGTGACAAAAATGACAGCTCTCACTAAGAATTCAGTGGGTTTCTTTTGTGGCATTTTGGAATGTGACTTAAACCATCTGAAATTCCCCTTTAAGTAAACAATGAATTCAACGCCCTCTTCTTTAGTTACGCTTGGAACTAGGATCCTGTTGCAGATATGTTGATTACATTGGAGCTTTGAGAAGAACCGGGCCAGCGGTGTGCAGAACATTGAAGTGTATATGTCAGGGTATATAGTGTAGTTGTAGCCATGGTGGTCCCAGAATATTAGAGAGACAAAGTGGGTGAGGTAATATCTTTTACTGGACCAGCTTCTGTTGGTGAGAAAGACAAGCTTTTAAGCTTACACAGAGCTCTGACAGACCTGAAGAAGAGCTCTGTGTAAGCTTGAAAGCTTGTCTCTCTCATGAACAGGAGTGGGTCCAATAAAAGATTCATAGATATTTAGGTCAGAAGGGACCATTATGATCATCTAGTCTGACCTCCTGCACAATGCAGGCCACAGAATTTCACCCACCACTCCTAAAAAAGACCTCACACCTATATCTGTGCTATTGAAGTCCTCAAATTGTAGTTTGAAGACCTCAAGGAGCAGAGAATCCTCCAGCAAGTGACCCGTGCCCCATGCTACAGAGGAAGGCGAAAAACCTCCAGGGCCTTCCAATCTGCCCTGGAGGAAAATTCCTTCCCGACCCCAAATATGGCGATCAGCTAAACCCTGAGCATATGGGCAAGATTCATCAGCCAGATACTACAGAAAATTCTTTCCCGGGTAACTTGGATCTTACCCCATCTAAAAACCCATCACAGGCCATTGGGCCTATTTACCATGAATATTTAATTACCAAAACCATGTTATCCCATCATACCATCTCCTCCATAAACTTATCGAGTTTAATCTTAAAGCAAGATAGATCTTTTGCCCCCACTACTTCCCTCAGAAGGCTATTCCAAAACTTCACTCCTCTGATGGTTAGAAACCTTCGTCTAATTTCTAATCTAAATTTCCTAGTGGCCAGTTTATATCCATTTGTTCTTGTGTCCACATTGGTACTGAGTTTAAATAATTCCTCTCCCTCTCTGGTATTTATCCCTCTGATATATTTATAGAGAGCAATCATATCTCCCCTCAACCTTCTTTTAGTTAGGCTAAACAAGCCAAGCTCCCTGAGTCTCCTTTCATAAGACAAGTTTTCCATTCCTCGGATCATCCTAGTAGCCCTTCTCTGTACCTGTTCCAGTTTGAATTCATCCTTCTTAAACATGGGAGACCAGAACTGCACACAGTATTCCAGGTGAGGTCTCACCAGTGCCTTATATAACGGTACTAAAACCTCCTTATCCCTACTGGAAATACCTCTCCTGATGCATCCCAAGACGACATTAGCTTTTTTCACAGCCATATCACATTGGCAGCTCATAGTCATCCTATGATCAACCAATACTCCAAGGTCCTTTTCCTCCTCCGTTACTTCTAGTTGATGCGTCCCTAGCTTATAACTAAAATTCTTGTTATTAATCCCTAAATGCATGACCTTACACTTCTCACTATTAAATTTCATCCTATTCCTATTACTATTAAAAGATATTACCTCACCCAACTTGTCTCTCCATGTCGAGGTATCACAGCCAATCCACTGGCTAAAGTCAGCAGGAAGACATCTAGTAATTACTGGTGCCTTCAAGTTATCAGCAGTTCATGAAAATGAAGAGAAACTTTTCATAGTCCCCTATCTAGTCAAAACCACGACATAAAGACAGTGTCTGAGAGGGAGATAAAAGTTCTCATGTTTCCTGGCATAAGTAGCCTCTAATAAATGGAAGTTAGGAAGAAACTGCTTATGTTGGCCAGTTATTCCATAATTGTTACTCTAAGGTTTCTCCCACTTCCCTCTGCAACATCTGGTGCCAGCCAATGTCAGAGAGAGGATATAGGACTAGATGGATCACTGCCTGATCCAGTCTGGCAATTCCTGTCTATAGAAGTAGTTTAATAATTGGAGTGACTACTTCATATATTACATGCCCCTTAGTTTATATACGAGGTGTCAGATGTTTTTCAGTCAGGAAAAGGAATTTTAATGACCCTTTTTGGATGAGAGATTACATTTGTAGAGAGGGAGTTTAACAGTGTTCAATAACTGCTCTTCTAATTGCACTTGATCAGACTGTTTTGCTAAACATAAGAATTTAATAATCCATTTAAAGCCTCTCGCCTCCAATATGTTTATAATCTTTTGAAAGGAGTGTGTTCAAAGGGCTGGGAGATAGGCCTGGAATGTGAGAAGGAATGGGGGTAATCAAAAGCCCTAAACTGCAGAAGAAAGTAATGCAGAGTAGGATAATATTGGAGAGACCCACAGTGAACGTGGGTAGAGCTGGGTGGAGGAAAGTGGAGATGGCAGAAGGTCAGAGGCATGGAGATGGGTAAAGAAGAGAGCAGAATAAATGTGTGCTGCCTCATTTACTGCTTCCAACCTCCAGTTATAAGCCCCCCCCCTTTTTTTTTGTTCAGCTAGACTAACTGAAAACTAGATGCACCTAGGAAGCATTTGAATCTGAACTGGTAAATCTCTTCATGCTGCATATTGAGTTGAAGCAGTCCTTCAGCTGTACTAAGAAGGCAATGGCTAAAATCCAGGTATTCCCTCCCCCCCACCCCCATATCAGAATCCTGGACTTTTATCATAGCCCATCCCAGGATTTGGGGAAACTGGGTGCAGGAGCAAGAAGGAGGATGTTTGAATCTCTGTAATCTCCTCCCCAGGCGCTGGCTCTGGTGTGAAGTCTTCTCTGGGTCATCTCCTAGCACTAGGGGGCAGCAGAGGCCAGGCTTCTTCAGTTTCCCTCCTAAAGAAGAAGGCAGAACAATTTGTCCTCCCTGGACACTCAATTACAGACCTAAAAGTCAGAATTATTAAAAAAACAAACAAACAAAAAAAAACTTCAAAAACAGACTTCAATGAGAAACTGCAGAACCTGAATTAATTTGCAAACTGGACACCATTAAATTAGGCTTGAATAAAGACTGGGAATGGATGAGTCATTACACTAACTAAAAACTATTCCCCCATGCTAATTTTCCCCCTACTGTTACTCACACCTTCTTGTCAACTGTTTGAAATGGGCCATCCTGATTATCACTACAAAAGTTTTTTTTTCTCCTGCTGATAATAGCCCCCCTTAATCGATTAGTCTCATTAGAGTTGGTATGGCAGACCCCCATTTTTTTCATGCATGCGCTCTCTGTGTGTGTTGGTGTGTGTGTGTGTGTAATCTCTTCCTACTGATTTTCCACTGCATGCATCTGATGAAGTGGGCTTTAGCCCACGAAAGCTTATGCTCAAATAAATGTGTTAGTCTCTAAGGTGCCACAAGGACTCCTTGTTCCAATTTGTCTCTGTTCTCTAGGTTTTCATGCTGCCCTGTGTGTGACATGGGGAATGAAGAAGTGCTAGGCACCTTCTCTGGGTCTCTTCTAGAAGCAGGGAATAAGCCAATTCTAGAGTGATTTGGATTCCCTCTCCTGACCGAACGCAAGGGAGAAGTTCAGACTCAATTCACTGCAGATTTGGGAGTTGGAATTCTCTTGATGAGGCCCTCAGCTCCAAGGTAATGGACCATTTCAGCACATAAGGGAAGGCAAATAAACCTTGCCCACCTGTGCTGCACTGCAGGGAAATCCTGGAAACAAAATAAACCTGATTGTGAAATCCTGGTGTAATGCAGCATGGCTGTAAGGCTGTGTGATTGCATCTGTCGGCCAGCCCCTACAAAGAGTTCAACAACTCTACAGATCCGAGAGCTGGTGATTATCCTGGAGCTAAATGCTGGAGGCATTTGTCGAGTGGTGTTGTATGTGGATATGAACTCACTGTGGCAGGAGAAGCAGAGTTTGATTGGTGGGTGTGGCATGGACGATAGTCTTAAAAACCGTTATCTCCCATGCAGACAGGGACGCTCTGTCACAACTTGGGGAATCTTCAGGTCTAGAGGCAGTTAATTACTAAGTGAAGACTAGCAGCATGTATACTCCAGTCCTAAGCCAACGTTAGATGGCTTCTAAAGACTTACCTTGCATTTGTTGAAACTTTCTATTTGTTTTCTACAGGGGATGTTTTAAATCCTTGTAACATGGATGTGCTGGACAGGGGCCTCGCTTGCTCAAACTTTTTTGATGAGATATTTCTCTAATAGCTCTTTTCCTGAAGAACAATAAGTTCCCGCACACAGTGTGGGTGAAGAACAATGTTGATTTTATTTATTTATTTATTTGGTCTGAGGCGTCAGACCATTCTACACATTTCTTCCTTCGGGCCTGAATTGTGGCTCAGAGTTGGGAGCGATCAGAAGGTAAACACAAAGCCACAGATTAAATCACATGTGAGATGATGGATGTGATCAGAACCATGTACAGGAGGACAGCTACGCTTGGCTTTACAGTACCAGGGTGTATGGGGGATCCTTCAGTCACAGAAGCCCTACTGCCATGATTCCCCAACTTCTCAATATTTCAAAAACCTGGAGATCTTTTGTGGCCCATCTCTCTCCCAGTCCTGATCTCACAGCTCCCCTGTGGTACTTATAGAGCAGGATTATGTGAAACAGTAATATTAGGAAAGTAATGAGGCTAGATGAGCATGAACTTTCTTTAATGCAATGGGAGCAGCTTCTTGGTACCATCCACCCACATCCATTTAGTGTCTGTCTCCTCTCCTGAACTGAACGCCTTTACAAAGGTCAGTAATGACTCACCAGGTGTACTGCAGCCCCTTCTCTGCTCTGTTCTCTCCACTTTACACTTTTGGCTCTGGGTATTCCTTGTTTGCCCTCCAAATTTTGTATTCTCTGCATAGTTGATTCTGGTGGAATTTCTATCGATAAAGCCTTAAAGATACCATACAGGACTCGGAGAGCTGTTTTTTTGAAATAGTTGGCCTACAAATAACCTCTGGAAACCGTAAGGCCATGTCTACACTAGGAAGCTTACAGCAGTACTGATGCAGCTTCACTGCTGTAAGATCACTCATGTAGCCGCTCTATGCCGATGGGAGAGAGCTCTCCTGTCGACATAATACAACCACCCCTACAAGCAGCAGTAGCTGGGGCAGCGGCAGATTTCACACTGCCACTTATGCTGGTGAAATGTATGTTGCTCGGGGGAGGGGTGTGTGTGTTTTCACACATCTGAGCAACATAAATTTTGCCAATGTAAGTGATAGTGTAGACATGGTCTAAGTGTCCTGGACTGAGCTACAGATAGTAGCAATGATCAGTGGTGGAAGACAGATGTGTGTCACAGATGCAGCTCTGTGGATGATAACCAGTGGTCTGTTGTCTTAAGGATGTGTAGCAAGTATTAGAGCAGAATAAAGAAATTATGACAGTAGATGGTGTGTGTCATATAAATGTTCTGTTTTCAGTCTATTAATGTGTCATCAAAGGCTGGCCCTGGGAGAAGCAACTCTTTAATTTAATTAGGTGCAACTTCTGTTGTTGAAACATGCACGTAAATCACTTCTTTTTTGCACTTTCTTTGTCTGTGGAAACAAAACAGAAAAGGCAATTGGGAGGAATAAGGAAAAGAACAGGTGCTCCCCCAAGGAACAAAAAGAAGCGTATCTTCTACTCTGATTAAATTAAACGAAAAACTAGTTTGTGGTTGGCAAATAAAAAAACCGAATCTCTGAATTCTTTTCCAGACACAAACAGAGGAACTAACCTGCAAAGGAATCAGACTGTTCTAAGGTCCCCTTGCATTGTCTATTTCATAGCAAAATATAGGCCTTTATAAGAAACAACCAGGTGCTTTTCATTTAAAGGACTGTAAGTTTGCACCAAGTTGTAAAGAATGTATTCAAACTTCCCAGCTAGGCTACACACCTTTTCCCACACTCCCCTGTGACTGCTTTGGAGTACACATTGTATGCAATTAAATATGGATTGGCGGAGAAAACTGTTTTTTAAAAGTGATTTGTGATCAAGCCAACAAAATGCAGGAAATGCCAACTGAGGACTGACATTCAGCACAAATGCTAGAGCTATCAATAGTGTGTTAGCCTTTACTTTCTGATTTTTCCTCCATTTTGCTGGTGTTACCACCAAACCATTTTGCTGGTGTTACTGTTTAATTTAAGCAGTGTTTTGTGTTGCTGAGAGAAATAATTCCCTGGGATGTTTTATAAAGCATAGATTTTTATCTAGAGTTCTGTCTGAGCAAAAATATATGTAAGTAGAAAGGTTGGGGTTTTTTGCGTTTTTTTGTCTATTATATGGCATCAAGTTTTAACAAGGTGATTTAACATTGGAACAAGCTGCCAAAGGTTGTGGCGGATTCTCCATCTCTTGAGGTCTTCAAGCCTAGATGCCTTTCTGAAAGATCTGCTTTAACCAAATACAAGTTACTGGGCTCAGTACAGAAGTAATTGGATGAGATTCCATCGCCTCTGATGCACAGGGCCTCAGACTTGAAGATCTAATGGTCTCTTCTTATCTTAATTTATGAAAATGTATAAATGATAAAAAGTAGCTCCAGCTACTGAGAAACTACTAACTTTGTTTTCACATATATAGCTATATTACACACACACACACGAAGTTAAAAGAGCATTCAGGTTGTAAAGTTAACCACGCAAAATTTAGGAAATTTGCCTGTGGAACCTTAATTTAGCCTCTTGTGCCTATGCATTATGAGATTGTCTGTCTTTAATTACATGATCACATATTAATTTGTTTAGAGACGTTATCCTTTGTGGACAATCACTGGAAGGTGATTGAGCCACACACTTTGCCAGGGGGTTTCACAGTATTTGCTGAGAGCAAAGAAATGGTGAGACTTGGGAATCTTGGGTTCCATTCCAGGCTCTAGAGGGCACAGACTTTTCTGCCAATTCCCCCTCTACCCCTTCTCTCCCCCCCATGTGATCCCTTCAGCCTCACATGCTCCAGCCTGCCCCATGCCAGTCCTATATATTTCCCACCCTTGACTCCTTGCACCAGTTCCATTCTCCTTACCTAGCTAATCTGAATTTACATTCTTTAGGCTTCTCATCCTAGTTCCAGTCTATGTGCCCAGTATATCCTAGTTTCACCTCTCCTGACCCCGCCCTTGCCTAGCCAATCCCAGTCTCCCCGCCCAACTTCTAAACCAATATGCCTCTCTACCCCATATTGGCTCCAATTGCCTCCACATATTCCCCACCCACACTGACTCCCACTCCCTATTTCCCTACTCTTGGGCTCCTTGTCTAATCTCTGAGTCCTTCCCTTGTTTCCTTGTCCCAGTCTCTTTGCCCAGCCAGTCCCAGTTTTCCTCTGGCTACTCATCAGATCTCTCTTCTCACCACCTTCTCTTCACCCTGACTGTTTCTCAGGCCTAGTCGCCCTGCCCAGACAATCCATCTTCCACCATCTACTGGCTCCCAGTCCCCCTAGACCCCACTTCCAGCCCCGTCTCCTTGCTCAGACAGTCTCCCCAGCCAGGGTTCCTTGTCCTAATCTACAGCCACTGCTTTTGTTCCCTCTGAATCTGTTTTTTGGTCTGGCTTTTGTCCCCGTTGCATTTGAATCAAACACCTTCTTGAGCAGCGGGTCACTGAGAGCTCAGAAAGTCAGGGTCCTTACTCTCAGTTCAGGTGCTGGGGCCTGGCCCAGCCCCACAGCAGCTCAGAGCTGCAAGTGCAGCAAAAGTCCTTATTGGCCCCAGGCTGGAGCATGCCCAGTGCAAACCGAATCTTTGGAGAATTTACTTGAGAGTCTCAACAGAGCATGTGCAAACTGCAGTTTTTCAAAGACTTATAATTTGGCCGCATTTGGGCAGATTTTCCTCGGAACAGCACAAGGCCTGTCCTTGACAAAAAGGCCACCACTACCAAATTCCTTGCCCCAAAGCATGGGAATGATAGAGCTTTGTAAAGAGAGGGTACAAGAATTTTTTAACATGGGCAAAATGTTTCCCACTAGCTTCATTCTTGGAAATGGCTGAATCATTTCTCCCCGAAATTTGGCCAAGTTACAAACAACTAAAACCAGGGTCTTCTAGTGCAAAGAGTCAGGAAACCCCAATCATAGGCAGCCTGCCAGTCCCAGCTTCCTATTTCAGAGATATGCCGACGTTGCCATTTAATCATCATGGCATATGAATAGCTTCTTGGAGGGTCAAATTCACCACTATCTGCTTGTTCCTTCTCCTTATTCTCTTCTTTCCCCATCAGCCACAGCCGTGCCTAAATGGAAGTGAATAGCGCCACATTCTCAGCTGATGTCAATGGAGATATGCCAGTTTACAGCAGCTGAGAAACTGGCCCGTAGGGTTTAAAGAGAGAGAGAGAGAGAGCGCATGAACATGGGCTGGGTGAATACCACGCTGTGTTTTCCAGGAGTATTTGCACACATTGGCTTCAGTCTTGCTTGTTCTTTTTTTAGTGGGAGCGGTCCGTGAGCATTTGAGCAACTATTTTATTTGCACAAATGCATATAAAAAGTGGAAAACACATGGTAAACCGGCCCTACTACACTTATGGCACATTTTAAGTTGGCATCCATTAGTATTCTGAGTGGAAAGGATATGTCAAGCAGCGTCTAAACTATATCAAATGTAATTAGGGACCGTTTCCCCCAAACTCCTTGCCCTGCATAAGGGCAATTAAATAAGCCAAACAAGAACCTGACTTTACCTTGCACAGCTATGACCTCGGCTTGAGTGTGATTTCCCTGTCACTGAACAAAATGAGATGTGAACTCTGAACCCAGCCAATGTACCTTACACTAGTCCAGCTTTTCCCTAGGACTGCTGCCTTTGCGTCTTTTATGTAACTTTTTTCCTGGTGGTAGAAAAGGTGAATTGGCTGCCAAAACTCACTGCCAAGGCCCTTTCCTACTACAAAGACATGGCACTGAATTAAGCCCTGGGTTCAAAAGTCACCTCTAGATCTTCACTGTTCCCTTTTATCCATGACCGCTGCTATTGCTGTGACAGCAAAGACTTCATTCCACATACCTACAGACAAAAGTTTGCTGCCTCTCAGTATGTAACGCACGTCACTGTATTGAACAGCCAACGTCAAGGTCACAGCGTTTCAAATTCCACGTAAAACAAATTTCCTTTCAGATATATACTTGTGTACAGCTCGAGTAGATCATGCATGGTAGCCGTGATACTGCTATCCAAAGGCCAGCTAATGACCTCTATTATTTGTTCTTGGAATCCTGGTAGGCAGGAAGTACTGTAGTGCTTTGCGATTGCAGCAACAAACAATCTGAAAATAACAAAATGTTTGGTAGAGAGAAGGGGATGGCAACTCAAAATGATCTGAACCATAAAGTGGACCATTGGGAAAAACAAAAACAGATGCCAATATTTTGTAGTTGTGAAATACTGTATCACTGTGACTCCTGATGTGGGTGTGGTACGACATGTTACATTTAACACACAAACTAGCCAAACCACTACAAATTTATTGGAATACTTAGGAATAAAGATTCCACCCTCTCCACATTTTGTTAAAACAAGCCTAAGAATAGCAATGACACTGGGAGCCTGGATTAAATAAAATGGTATAATTTAAAATCTGCTATCCTGCCAACCCAGTGGAAAAACTTTGCGTAGTCTTTTCAGGTATTACACTGTGTCTGCAGTCTTCTGCATTTCTGGGGCTGCAAAGAAGACCAACAACAGATCCTTCCAGGGATGTACAATGAAACGTTGTTCTGAGGCAGATTTTGTTAAGAGGGTTTGATACAAATTTCTCTCAGGCTGGATGGTACTGTACCTGTGCATGTTTTCAGCATCTTCTATGGTTTCAGGCAAAGTTTTCCCTTTGGTCTCAGGTAGGAGCAGCACTAGTCCACCATCGATTAAACCAACCACAGCTTGGAACAAAGATCATGCAAAAGGATTAAATTTGATACAAAATACAAAGTGAGCATTACATGGTTTAATATTCATGTGCAGCAATGATTATGAATTTGAGTCAAAGCTGCCTCTGCTGAATGAGTAAGAAGGCTTTAAAGAAAAGCAAATGGCTTCTGGGTTTTATCCAAGTTCCATTTTTTCAGTAGGCACTGCTCTTATTACCGAGGCCCTTCTGAGATGAGAAAAGAGAGGCTGGGCCACTATCTCAGATGTGGCTTAGCCCCTGCACCCCTCAGAGGGTACAAAGGAGCCAGATTCTGGCTCCAGCAGGCCAGCTGAGAATTCCTCTGAGGGGATGCTCCTGTGCCCCTAGCTGCCTCTTCCCCACTTGTTGGCAGAGGAACTTGGAAAGGGAAGGGGTGGCACTCTGCTACATCAGTCCTCCACTGGGGTCTGACCCCTTCGGGACCATGTGCCAGTGGTGAAGGCCTAACCTAATTTAGCTGGTGTATCTAACATATTGCAATCATCTCAAACAAAACTCCAACACTGAACCAACAGTGAAAGAAAATTAAGCGATTCAGGGCATTTCATGAGCCATGACATTTAGTGAATCTTTCTGTCATGAGAACAATAGGGAAAAATACACCATATCTCCTAGTGCACAATATTGTCTACTAGGAAAGTTCTCTTACACAATTAGCGAATGAGGAGACCTCACTCCGACTCCATCCCTTTGCCTAGGAAATCTGTTCCTTCCCTCCCATAACCACCCATCCTAACTCCTTCAGACCACCCACTTTCCATGAAGTGTTGCAGAGTCTCGTCTGCTGCTGCACACGCTGTCTGTTAAATGTTCCATGAGCTGGATACACCTCCAACATTGTTGCTTGGGTGCTAGGGAACTATAGTGCTTTCCTTAGCTGTATCTAGGGCTTGGAGTTCTTTGGAGAATCATCACTGGCTGCTGTGGGGAGTAGGCTGGGGTGAATTGGCTGTTTCCCTCACCTAAGGACTCATGGAAGCAACTGGCCAGTATTCATGGACAGTCCAGTAGGCCAAGA
Source organism: Lepidochelys olivacea (assembly GCF_965140295.1). Lineage (NCBI taxonomy): Eukaryota > Metazoa > Chordata > Testudines > Cheloniidae > Lepidochelys > Lepidochelys olivacea. The sequence continues at coordinate 122,094,371 of NC_140413.1, forward strand.
GGTAAGGAAGCATGGTTGAATGGTTAGGATGCTGACTTAGGAGACCAAGATTCAATTCCCTGCTCTGCCACAGACTTTCTACCTTGCGTAAATCACCTGGGGAAGTGTCCCCTTCTGTCCATGCTTTAAAAAGGATGTTGATAAATTGGAGCGGGTTCTAAAAAGTGCTACGAGAGTGATTTGAGGTCTGGAAAAATCTGTCCTGCTGAGATACACTGAATAAATTCAGCTCCTTTTAGCCTAATGGAAAAGGTTAAGAGGCGACTCACTGGTTCATGGTCTCTAAGTACCTACATGGGGAAGAGATTTCTGATGGTAGTGTGCTCTTTATCGGTCAAAAGCATTCCATGATCCAATGGATGGAAGCTGAAGCTAGACAAATTCAGCTAGAAATAAGATACAATTTTTTTTATGTTGAGGGCAACTAACCATGGGAATAATTTGCCTAGGACATAGTAAATACAGAAACAAGGTAGGTGAGGTAATATTGTTTATTGGACAACTTCTGTGGGTGAGAGAGAAACTTTTGCACTTACACAGAGCTCTTCTTCAGGTCTGGGAAACTAACTCGGTGTCACTGCTATATAAAATGTTGAACAGATTGTGCAGCTGTAACTCTGAGTACTTTTCCCAGACCTGAAGAAGAGCTCTGTGTAAGCTTGAAAGCTTGTCTCTCTCACAAACTGAAGTTGGTCCAATAAAAGATATTACCTCACCCACCTTGTCTCTTTAATAGGCTGGGACCAACACGGCTCCAACAACACTGCATATAGTAAATACAGTCACTCTACAATACAGAACTCTTACCAAAAACTACAAGTGGCAGCTCATGCCAGATCTCTGCCAGTCTGTAGACAATGAATGGAGTTATGATCCCACCAATATCACACATGGAAGAGCAGACAAGTACTCCCAGGTTCCTAGAAAATATATGTACATGAAATGTTCCCCCATTATTAATTTGTTTAAAAAGCATTCTGCAGCTATTCACTTAAACATTTTTAGCAATGCATACAGAAGAGTAGGCAAGCCATTCCTGTTAACAATTCTAGGCGGGATGTGCCTAATCTGTTGCATATTGCAATGGTAATGTCCCCACCGGGATATAATGAGAACATAATAGGCACTAGTGGGCTGTCCAGAAGAACTTAGGAATTGATTTGTGCACTAGGCATTGGTCTGAGACCTGATCTTATTTAACATCTTCATTAATGATCTGGGCAGAGGGGATAAATATCTTGTTAATGAAATTCACGGATGATATAAATTGGGAAGAGTTGCAAAGATTGGTGAGGAAATAAAATAATAAAAAGGAACTTTAAAAAGTTCACCTCTGATTGGGCTAATAATAACCAAGAGTAATAGGATGCAGTTAATAAAAAAAAGGGTGAAACGTCAGGCAAATCTTCCAGTGAGATGTACTAGGAAATGCAAGTGTTCCTTAGGTGGTGCAATAGAAGCCCCATGGTTTTGAAGATATAAATCTAGACTGGATAAAGCACTACAAAAAACACTCTAAGAGATGGACAAATGTCCTGTAGGTTTTCTGTTCTTCCTTGTATAATACCCTCATTTAATCAGGTTTTTTTGGAGGGGAGGGGAAAAGGATGAGGCAGAGGAGGCGTTGAAATGATTTATGACATACACTTCAGAAACCTGCCACCTTTAGTCTGTGGCACTGTCCTCCAAGTAGTGTGAACTGAGGGAGAAGGAGGAAAGGGCAGAGAACAGAACCTGGGTGTCTTATGGCACCATGGCGTGCTAGTTGCTGGTTATCGGGCTGCTGTTCACATTGTTTGACTTTTTTTTTTTTTTTTGGTGTATTTCGTAAATACAAAATCACTTTGTTTGGGCACTACATGGCCAGCAGCTTCCCCTCCTGTAGCAATAGCCTCCAGCCAGCCTCCATTGGCAATCCTCAGGCCCCACTCATTCTCTCCTGGCTTGCGTCCACTAGATCTCTGCTGCTGCAGCTTTTTCATTCTTCATTGGCTCCTTTTTCGCCATCTTCTGGGGGCAGCCTTTCGGCATCACCACAGCTATAGTCCTGAACCAGTCTTAAAATCAGCCAGCGCCAAAAGTGTTTCACGTCGCTGGCCTAGACGCTAGATATCCATCTATAGAGTGATTCTTCTCAAATCCAACCCTGTGTTTTGTGGTATTTGAACCAACTTTTGCAGTGAATGTTCTACATGAAGCTCTGCTCCATTGGGCCATGCAAGGCATTTGGATAGGTTAAGGCGGCTCGCTCTGCCGTTTAATTTTGAATGAAACTTCTGTCATTTGAGAGACACGCTATTCTATTTTTTCTACTGTGCAGTCTGTGGCGCTAGCGTGTTTCTGTGACACCCTTGAATCAGTAAAGAGAGACACTTTGCACTCTTAGCCGTCACCTTGTATGCCGGATTAATAGAAGACAGTGTACTCACCTGAGAAATGTTGGGTACAGTTCTGCATTTACTAGGCAAACCATTTCATAGCACATGGTAATTCCCATTCTGCCCAAGCAAGCTGTAGTAATTTTTAGCCAATAGATATCTGGAAGGAAGTCACATGTTAGCATTACAGTGGTGGTTGTTTTTTTCTGATCATGTCATAAAAGAGTGTGAAAGATTGCATTTAGTGAAAACCATACAGCACAGGAACCCCACAGGGGCAGCTATGAATGGGTTCTCCTTTCACCCCATACCCCAGTTTCATATCCTCCTTTCACCCCAGTTTACAATACTAGTACTTCAGAGCATTTTAAGCATTTTAGATTTGTCAGTGTACTGTACAATCATAAAGTAACTGACCCCCCACAACACTCCTCGGAGGTAGGGTAAGTAGTGATCTCTTAGTTTCCCTATTTGTAAAATGAAAGCAACAAAGATAGTCACTTCTCCAAGGGTCACACACACGGACCTAGGATTAGAACTCAGGATGTCCTAGCTCTAGCCACAAATGTAATTGATTAGCCTACATTCCCTCCTCGTATAAACCATGAAGTGTCTGATCGCTGTTTTAAAATGAGTTTGTTCTGTCAGCTGAGCTCAGTTTTTGGGCTGTATGTAAAACTTCAGGGAGGATGTATTATGTCTTAAGTGACTAGTAGACCTGAGACTATACATATAAAAGAGTATATTAAATCTTGTAAGAGCCTGGTGTCTCTCACTGGGCTTGTCCATCAGATTAGGTGTGTACGAGTTCTTTGTGTGTGTGTGCAGATCCAAACTTTGGGGTGTGCAAAGACATGGCTGCCCAAAACAGTGTGCTTGTGAACTTGCACGTGCAAACTTACAGGCTGAGTTGATGCCATTTGGGAAATTTAGCCCATTATGTGCCCCGTTTTTCAACAGTTGCGTTATAAAAAGCAACTAGAGAGGGGAAAAATTATTGGTAATTTTTATCTTCACCAATGTTTGTGGGGAAAATGTCTATAAATTTGTTTCCACTGAATTGCAACACTGATGTGGACTACAATAGCAAAAGTGGTCTTTTCAGTTCTCCAGAACAAGAACGAACACACACACTCTCTCTCTCTCTCAGGGGTAACAGTGACACAGACTAACAAAAACTTGAATAACTCACTGTCTGGGATGAAAGCTGTAAGAAGGCAAGCAGCCCCTGCCACCAGATTTGCTGCAGCCCAGGGATAGCGACGGCCAATGCGATCAACTGTAAGTATGAGTATGAGGGCAGCTGGGAATTCAACCAGTGCAGAATAGAAGAAATCCAGATAAATGTTCCCACCAGCAATCCCCATGTGCATGATGAGCCCCTGGTACAGAACAGAGCTTGTGAACCTAGGCAGAGAGCAGAGTCCAACTGAAGCCAAGTTTGCAAAGGGATAGATTATTCAAAGAATTAAGATGCATTGCCAGTCAAGGGCCATATGGGGAAAACAGCCAAAGTAACTATGTGTGGGAGGGCTTGGGGGTGGTCTAATGCTTTGAAATGAAAACTGCGTTACCCTTCCTTACCAAGTGTACATCAAAATGAGTGTATGTTTCCTTATCTGAGGTGTTCTGACCAGGTCTAGAAATGAAGGGCTCAGCTTTTCCCCATCTTCCTCTTCAGGGTTGAGACTCTAGGAAAGAACCAGAGGGACATTAAGGAAGAGGTTAGGGGGTGAGAGTCTGGGGAGTTCGGCCTTGTTTATTTTCATTGAATCAACATAAACATCATTGTTTCTGGAATTTTTCATTTACCAATTAAGAGTCTGTCTGCAAAGTAACCAAAAACCGAGGGGAATTGTGAACACTTAAACAGCCCACCCTTTCCCCCAGCTGTCTGTACCAAAGCCACCTCATTAAATGAAGTAACATTTATTTTTAAAAACGATAAATGAATAAAAGATACTTTGGAATGTTCAGTCAGATGTGATCTGGTTGGTTGAATGCTGCTTGATACTTTATAAGAGGAAGAACTCATTTTGGCTATTGGAATAGTTATAGGAGTCTCCATTCATGTCAATATGTTGTTTTAATATCCGAGGCTTTCACAAAAAGACAACCACTCAACTCCTCTTTGCAGAGTTGCAGCACTTTGGCTTGTCATTTTGCTCCTGGTCTGGAGTCAGAGCAATCCTAAATATATAGCATTGTTTGCTTGTAATTACACACCCAGGAAAAAAATACATGATCACCTGTAAAGAGGGAGGCACCTTTTTCCCATTTCCCTTGGCAATACGGTTAATAATTTTCATGGCTTTGTCATTTCTCTGTTGAGCTATCAGCCACCTGGGTGACTCTGGCAGACACCTGCAACACAAGCAACCAGGCACAGGTACGTGGAAACAAAATATATGTCACTGTAACACTGTGTATTCAAACTAAATTGAGTTTCTGTTGATAGGACATTAAGGGGTACAGAACACCCATAACTCCAGCTGAAGCCATGGGGGGAAGGGGGTTGAGGATGCTTAGCTACTCTCAGGTTCATCATTTCATCGTTTCCAAGGTCACAAGGGACCACGGTGATCATCTACTCTGTCCTCTTGTATAACATAGGCCAGAGAACTCCCCCAAAATAATTCCTAGAGCACATCTTTTAGAAAAATGTTCAATCTTGATTTAAAAATTGCTAATGATGGAGAATACCCCACAACCCTTGGTAAATTGTTCCAGTGATTAATTATCTCACTGTTAAAAAAAATTGCATCTCTTTTCCAGTCTGAATTTGTCTAGTTTTAACTTCCAGCCATTGGATCTGTGTAGATTGAATAGCCCATTGTTAAATATTTGTTCCCCATGTAGGTACTTATAAACTGTGATCAAGTCACCCCTTAACAAAGAGAAGGCTAAGTTAAACAGACTCAAGAAGCTCAGTCAATATAAGGCAGGTTTTCTAAATCTTTAATCATTCTTGTGGCTCTTTTCTGAACCATCTCCAATTTATCAACATTCTTCCTGAATTGTGGACGTCAGAACTAGACACATATTCCATCAGTGGTCAGACGAAGGCCAAATATGGAGGTAAAATAAACTTTCTATTCTTACTTGAGTCTCCTGTTTATGATGACATCGTCTGGCTTTTAGAAAAAAAAACATTTGCTATATTTTGAAATAATGTAAGAAAATGCTGTCCAGAAATAGGAGAAGGGGCTGCCATTTTTCTAAATTGTGAAATTGTGATGAAACTTTTTTGCTGAAATTCTGATGAAATAGTCAACAAAATGTTTGCAGATTTGTTCTATTCATTTATTTATTTTATTTATTTATTGTCTGCCATTTTAAACCAACAGAATCATAAAAATGTTGGGCTGGAAAGGACCTCGGCAGGTCATCTAATGAAACCCTGAACTGAGGCAGGACCAAGTGAACCTACACCGTCCTGGACAGGTCTATGTCTAACCTGTTCATAAAAGCCTCCAGTGATGAGGATTTAACAACCTCCCTTGAAAGCCTCTTCCAGTGCTTAACTACCATTATAGTTAGGAAGCTTTTCCTAATATCTGACCTAAATCTCCCTTGCTGCAGATTAAACCCATTACTTCTTGCCCTACCTTTAGTGGACATGGACAACAGCTGATCACCGTCCTCCTTCTAACATATTTGTTTAAGAACTGGTTGGACAAACACAAGTCAGGGATGGTCTAGGTTTACTTGATCCTACCCCAGCACAAGGGGCTGGACTTGATGAACTCTAGGGATCCCTTTAAGCCCTACATTTCTATGATTAGGTTTGAAGGATGCTATCAGGTTCCACTCCCTTTCCCTGTCAGTCTTCTTTTCTCAAGACTAAACATGACCAGTTTTTTAATCTTTTCTCATAGTTCAGATTTTCTAAACCTTTTTCTCATTTTTGTAGCTCTACTCTGGACTCTCTCCAGTTTATCCACATCTTCCCTAAAGTTTGGCCCCAAACTGGACACAGTACTCCAGCTGAGGCCTCACCAGTGCTGAATAAAGTGGGACAACTACCTCTTACGTCTTATATATGACACTCCAGTTAGTAACTCCCCAAAATTGTATTTGCCTTTTTCTCATCTGCATTACATTGTTGACATATATTCAATTTGTGATCCACTATAACCCACAGATCCTTTTCAGTACTACTACTGCATAGCCAGTGATTCCCCATTTTGCATTTGTGCACTTGACTTTCCCTTCCTAAGTGGAGTACTTTGCACTTGTCTTTACTGAATTTCATCTTGTTGATTTCAGACAAATGCTCCAATTTATTAAGGTTGTCTTGAATTCTAATCCTGTCCTTCAAAATGATAGCAACCCCTCCCAGCTTGATGTCATCTGCCAATTTTATAAGTATACTCTCCACTCCATTATCCAAGTCATTAATGAAAATATTGAGTAGTACTAGTAAATATGCTCTTAAACTAAATGAGTAACTTTTGAAAAGTTACAAATCCCCTTCCTCACCTTTCCCACTACTTAAACACACCCATGTTTCAAATGTTAAACATCACAGCTAGAGATGGGTCTAGAGAAACATCCTGGAACTCTGTGCATCGGGTAACAGTGGGTGGTGGGGAGTTCAAGCCCAAATGTGGTATTGAATTTTGCAGCTGGCCCATAGCTCTCTAATGGATCAAACGGAGGCCTCTAGATTAAAAAAACCCCAAGTTTGGAAGGAGTGGGATGACATGCAAAATTCAGACCTGGATTTGAATCCTGGCCCCCATCTCTAAATAAGCCTAGAATAGTGACCTAGTAGCTAATGTTTTATTATTGCCATTCTGAGGCTGAATGTACGGAGAAGATGCTGGAGATGCAGCACCCTTGCTATGGATGATAGAATGGAATAGAGTGTCTTACATTGTTAGGTAACAACCTCTTTACTCATTAACAACATTGAGTGCTAGATTGACCATAACACTGCATTCATGATATGGTAGATTTTTTTGTGCAGAATATTCTAAAATCTCAGGTTAGCTGTCTAATCAGGTGAGAAGTAGATCTAATAGAAAAATGGAATTTCCATCCCCTGGGAACCTCCAATATCTCAACATTTCTTTTCATCCTGAATCAGGAAGAAAAGTCAAAATATCAAAACTTTTTGAAGAACAGGTTCCAAACAATTTCAATTCAAAAAAGTTGAAACATTTTGTTTTGGCTCAGGTTGACATTAGTGTGTATGTGTCTGCCTTTGCCACTGTGATGCCTTATGAGAGTTGTTCTGGGTTCTTCATGCCCTCATTATCTCCTATAGACAATGCACCCTGGTTGAACTACATCTGTTATGATGCAAGGTGGTCTTTTCCTGTGATTGATTCTTATGGGACTCCCATGATATAATGCAGTGGCTCAGCTGCAGAGAAAGACTGCCATGCATCATGGGAGATGTAGGCCAGTTGGAGAAGAATGGCCCATGGGAGAACCAGGGAATGACAGACCTGAAACTACAAATACCATGAGTCAACACAGTGGCTTTGGTAGACACACAAGTTAATGTCGACCTGACATGAAAAAGAAGGTTTCATTTAGATTTTTCTAATGGAAAGTTCTGTAGAAATTGATCCTTTCCTGTGAAAAATTTGAATCCTGGTGAAAACCCATTTTTCAATGGTAAAATGTTACAGCTGAAACCTTTTTGACTAGCCCTAACAATAAACTAAGGTTATCAAAAGGAGCTTAAACTGTAAACTAAAATCTTCATTTTGTATTTTTGCTCTTGGGTGAAATATAAATGTGCTTACCAGTAATAGAGCAAGAAGAAGAAGTTTGGCAGAGTAACAGTGAGCTGCAGCCATCTCCAGTGAGGAATCATATAAGCAATAGCAGAGAGTACAAGGAGTCCGACAGAAAAGGCTACTTGGTAAACAATTCCTACTGTCCTTCTATAGCTTAAGCCAACAAATTCTGTGACTAAAAAGGTAACACAAATCAAGGTAGAAAATAATCAGTGATAAATCAATTTAGAGATTGGAGAACCTCGATCCCCTAATTTAAAACCATTTAAAATTTAATAGATTCTAGAATTTATGACCTTGTAAAATTTCTGTCCTATCTAGAAGCCTTAACAGCACTTTAAACTGAGTTCTCTTCAATAATGTATAATAACTATTTAAAAATCAAATTCTACAAATTGGTCATGCTTCATGAACTTCTGTTACATAGACTCTTTGAAAAATTTGGATGTTACTAAACCACAGTCAATTTCTAACCATGATTTTGGTATCTAAATATTTACCTTTTTAAATGAATACCGCTAAGTGGAAAATGGCAGTAGATTTAGGGGTGAGGGGGGCCAGGGGAGGAGGTAGACAGCTTGTAATTGATGTTTCTTGAGAATGTTGTGTATGTAGTTTAATAGATGTCGATGTATGGTTATGTGGACTTGTATTAGAAGCTGTTCAGTATCATTACTGTGTGCATATTTAATTTTTAGATTTCTTTTTTTCAGAAAGGGCTTGGTGATATGTTCTCATTTTGAGATTACAGATGAAAGAAGAGTGTGTGTCAGAGTTAAGGGTGTTGGGTTGTGACGAAATATGCGTTTCTTTGTACTTGATGTGAATAACAGGTGAAATCCCATCCTCACTGAAGTGAAGGGGAGTTTTGCCGTTGACATCAGTAGGGCCAGTATTTCACCCATTAACATGTTATGTGGACAAAGCATTTAAGTGCTTTGGTTTTCTAAATGTAAAGAGGGAGCACAATATTGTCATGTAGTAACCTTACCTTGTCTGGAAATACGGTTTTTTATATGGTCTCAAGTCATGGAACCCCAAAAAGTCTGGTGAACAAAAAATTCAATTTGGACACTACACTACTCACTACCTTTTGAGGCCAGGCCCACTCGGCCTGTACAGGTATGTGTATACTGCAGCTGGGAGCGGGTCTCCTAGCCTGGGTAGACAGAGGTGCTTGAGCTAGCATGCTAAAAATAGCAGTGTGGTGTGGAAGTTATGACATGGCCAGTGACGCAGGCAAGGCACCCAAATAGAAGCCCACCCAGCCCCTTCAATCCATACTGAGCTGGCTAGCCCTGGGTCTTCCTGGGCTTGCTTCCAGCTGTAGGTACACCCTTAAAATGTAACCTGCCTTTGACAGCATTTCCAATTAATCCATGTCCCTATATGGGTATTTATTTGAACATATGCTTGTTAATGTGGGAAGGCACAGTATTTTCCAAAACTGTCTTATTCCAATATGCGTAGGCTTCTCAAAGGCTTAAGGAAGAATGCCAGGTTTTTAGATCTGAAAACCCTGCTATTGTGACCTCTGAAAAGAAAATGTGATTTTTGACATAAATCTTGGTTTTGAGCATAGAACTGCAGTTTTTCAATGAATAAAATGAGCTTAATGTTTCAATGTGTTACCCAGTGAGCTAATAATTCCTTACATTCAGCTGTATTAGAACAAATCTGTTCAGCCCTACTTCTACACCCGGGGCTTTATTCCCAGAAGTGGTAATTGCAATCCGTCTTACTCAGTACGTAGCCTGTTAACCAGCCTCCCTTGCTGACCAGTCCTTGTATGAAACGATAGATCAGCATCCACATGTAGCTTGGTGCAAAGGCCATGAGAACTCCAGAAATGGAATTGACAAGGATTGTAATTAAAAGGCATAATTTACGACCAAACCTGCAGAGAAACAAATGTATCTGTGATCGTTATATGCATTACATCATGTAAAATACAACTGAAGAGCAAACTTTCCCGTGGCTGAGTCATGATGGTTGCAAAGCAATACTTTTTGAATTCATTCTATTGAAAGAGCTGTTATTTTCTTCTGTTATTGCCCTCTTTTTTGCCTGTGGAGGGGCGACAGCTAGAGTCTCTGTCCTTATATCTCCTTTTACCCACATGATTTCCCCGCTGCTTTTAATGAAGGCAGGAACTGCTTTGTGGTTCCCCTCCACCAAGATTTTCCCTTTACAATGATCTTGGTGAGTTCTTCCAGACTTTCACCCATGTGTTTGCACATTTTCTTACCATAAACACTTACTGACTGGGCTAATGGGCTCTGGAAACATCCTGTGGTGGCTTACGCTACATTGATCGGTAATAGTTCTTCTATGCTACAGTAGTTGACCTACTACTACAATGACCTCCATTGACCTATTCAATTACACTAATTTTTGCCTCATTCTGATCATCCTTCCCCAGATATAGTGCTCAGAAATTTCATATTGGGCCTGCAGCTGTCTCTCCATTGGTATCCTAATGGCTCCACTGATATTCAAAAGTAAATGTTTCCAAAAGAAACAGGCTTATTACAATGCTGGAAAGACATTTTGGTTTGGTTTAATAGAGAACTCTTTATTTAGTTATTTATAACAATGCACCGTCAGTCAAAACTCCGCATCCCAATCCAATAAATGTACACTAACAAAAACAGCAGAGTGACAAATGACAGCCAAAGTAAATTTCTTTTCCCCTCAAAAACATCAGCAGCTCAAGTCACTCAGATGCCCCCTTCCATCAAATCCTGCGTAAGCAGGTCATTTTGAACTACGTCCTAAGGGTCAGCCAACAGGGCTTTGCAAGGCCAACAGGAAATTCCAGACTCAAGGTCCATCTCCTAAGAATGCTCTAGGGGCCTTCAGTGTTCCAGATCTGAACTGCAGGGGCAAGTGAGGAGTACTATAGCTGATCTCAAACATTGCATAAGAGGAGAGGTGGTCTTTATGGTAACCAGGGTACAAAACACATAAAACTATATAGATCAAAATGAGCACCTTGGATTTTGCCCAGAAACCAGCTGAGTCTATGAATAGGTCTAATATACTCCTTTGAACTAACACCTCTAAGAAGTCTTATTTTACATTAACTGAAGCTTCTAAATGGCAGTTGCAGTGATCCACCCTCTCTTCCGCTCCTGGCTTCTGGGAAATGACATTTATATAAATCCACTGATCAGAACCATATATTTTAGGAAATAAAATATTTTAGCTGCCAAAAATGACTCTATTCTAAGGGACTGAGTGATCTTTTGAATTAGTTTTTCAGTGCGTTCGTTTTTCCCTTCAATCATAACTGTTTAAAAATATGAATGTTAAATACCCAAAGTGAATGTTTCATCCCACACGTACCTGTCTGCTATGTAGCCGATGCTTAGGGAGCCAATAAAAAATCCAGTGTTCACACAAGACTGAAAGAGATCCAGCTTCCAGGAGTCCTCACACACCAGGTTAAACTGCAGAGGCACATCAGCATTAGAATAGGGAGGACAGACACTCCCTAACATAAGACATGGCCCAGACATTTTGAGATATGATGAACCCACCACACACACACACACACACACACACACACACACACACACGGAAATTAGGAAAATTGTCCAGAAATGAAATGACCCAATTCTTTTAACCATCATAGCTGAAATACATTTTGTCCAATTTGTATCAATTTCCAGAAAAATACTGCCCTTGTTAAGGGTGAGGGCCCAGGCAGGGACACGTGCATACTGGAGATGAATGCATGGCTGCACAGACCGGAGGGCTTGGCACCCTGCGCCCTTGGGAGGCTGTTCCAGGAAGGAGGTGTGCTGGGGAGAGATGGACTCCACCTCACACTGTGTCGCCAACCTAGTGAGGAGAGCTTTAAACTAGGGTTCAAAGGGGGTAGGTGACAAAGGTCTACAGGTAAGCATAAAAATATGTGACCTTAATAGAGGGCTAGCGGTTTGGGAGGACAAAGTTAGTATAGGGTTGTCATAAATATAAAGGGAAGGGTAAACACCTTTAAATCCCTCCTGGCCAGAGGAAAAACCCTTTCACGTGTAAAGGGTTCAGAAGCTAAGACAACCTTGCTGGCACCTGACCAAAATGACCAGTGAGGAGACAAGATACTTTCAAAGCTGGGGGGGGGGAGGGGGACAAAGGGTTCTCTCTGTCTGTGTGTTGCTTTTGCCGGGAGCAGAGCAGAAATGCAGGTCAGAACTCCTGTAAAAAGTCAGCAAGCAATCTAGTTAGATATGCGTTAGATTCTGTTTTGTTTAAATGGCTGATAAAATAGGTTGTGCTGAATGGAACGTTTGTGTCTTTTTGTAACTTAAGGTTTTACCTAGAGGGATTCTCTATGTGGTGATTCTTTTACTTTTTCTTTAATTAAAATTCTCTTTTAAGAACCTGATTGCTTTTTCATTGTTCTTAAGATCCAAGCGTTTGGGTCTGTGTTCACCTATGTAAATTGATGAGGATTTTTATCAAGTCTTCCCCAGGAAAGGGGGTGTAGTGCTTGGGGGGATACTTTTTTGGGGGGGAGACGTTTCCAAGTGGGCACTTCCCCTGTTCTTTGTGTAACACTTTGGTGGTGGCAGGGTTTAACCTAAGCTCGTAAGAATAAGCTTAGGGGGTCTTTCATGCAGGTCCCACATCTGTACCCTAGAGTTCAGAGTGGGGAAGGTTCACTTGGTCCTGCCTTAGCACAGTGGGCTGCACTTGATGACTTCTCAAGGTCCCTTCCAGCCCTAAATTTCTATGATTTCTATTATTTCTCTGAATAGCATAATTACTTCTCAGGGTGAGGGTGCAGGGGGAAAGAGGAGGGAATCTTAAGAAAATTAATCTGCCTGTAATTTTGGATAAATTTGGAAAAATGTCTGAATCTCTATCAGTTTATCTTGGCAAACCCGTAGACTTGGTGGTTTGCTCACTGCAAATTATCTAGCAACCGAAACGGTGTGATGCTGCAGAGGTGTTACTCGACTTCATTCTCATCTATGTGTAGTGACTCTGTATGGAGGAAGTGTCCATCAGTTCTGCTTTGGAGTTAAGCATTTATGGCTTTGATTTAGGAGTACATTACATTTTCCGGCTGTTCTGTGGTATCACCCTGGTGCCTTTCATTAGTTTTAGATTGGCTTATAGGGCTAGGCAGCACCATGGGGGTTTGCACTGCTGCTGGACGCTAGGAGGCTTGCCTAATGCAGTTTTCAGCAGCAGGTAAAGATATTTTCAAACTCTGAGCTCCTGAACTGAGCTTTAACCCGGCAGCTGTGAAGACAGTAATGTCTGTGGGAGCATCCATGGGCTACTGGCTGTGGGTTCATATTTGTTGCTTAATAGAGTCTTTAGGTGTGATACAATGGGCCCTGCCAGAGTGAAGCTGAGCAACCTGCTCTCAAACTCTTAATTAGTACGGGCACAAAGCCCAGCGGCAGAGTCTACTTCACTTTTACTCACAGCAAGCATGTACTCTGTAACTTTGCTGCGACTCACTGAGCAACAGAAACATAGGGTATGTCTACACAGCCCACAGCCTCCCAGACCGGGTCAACAGACTTGGGCTAGCGGGGGTCATGCTCATGCTCTAAAAATAGTTGTTTGTAGACCGAGCTTTTAAATTGAGGCTCAGGCTGGTCTCTCATCAATGATCTCTCCAGGCTGAGGGGCTGTCTCCAGCCTTGGCCAATGCCAGATGCATCAAAGGAAAGTGAAAACCTTGAATGTTTAATACTGTATTTCAGGCACAGTTTTACTCTCATTGAAGTCAATGGCAAAACAGGAAAAGGACCAGGTATTAGGTGGGGGATGTCCTTATTTTCTGCTCCCCATCCTTAGAACACTTCGTCCATATAATTTTATCCTAGCCAATGTAAGAGCAGATATTGTTCTTGCCCATGTGTAAACTTTTCTTAAATTCTTATGCTCTTTGCCTCAATAACATCCTACAGCCATGAGTTCCACAGATTCCACTTTACCCAATGTTTAACTCACGCCCTTTTATTTATGTGTGTTGGTGTTTAATTCAACAGTATTTTCTCACATTCTCATTTACGAGAAGGGATAAAGCATGCACCAAGACTTCTTACCATTCCCCACTGCTTTATAGTATCCATCACATATGCTTTTTCTCATCCCCCTTCCAAATTAAATCATTGTAATCTCTTTAGCCTCTCGCCCTGTGACATACACCCTCCCAACATGCTCCCAATTATTTCTCTGGATCTTTGCCTCTTTCAAGGGAAGATTGCCTAAAGGGAATGCAGCATCGATGCAGATCAAGCTTTATCTCACTGTGTATACTGGCATTATGATAATGTGTGGACTATTCTTAGTCTCCTTTTTTATAGTACTTGATGTCTGGCTTTCTGGAGTTGACAGCACAAATTCAACTCTCAGCATATTTCTTCAACATATTTGTCTACATTAATAGTGACAATATCATGCTCTTACGTAGCATTTTTCATCAGTAAATCTCAAAGTGCTTTACATAGGAGATAAAGTATTTATCCTCAGTCTTACAGCTGGGGAAACTGAGGAATTGTGAGGGGAATTCACCTTAAAAGGTCTTCATGGCGCCTTCCCCCTTACAACTTGCTCACTTTGGAAACTGCTCAAGACAGATGATCACTTACAGGTTGTATTCTCATCTTGAAGAATGGAGCAGGGGAGGCATCTATGTTAACTAGAGCCAGTTGAATTATCTATTGCAAATTAGTTATGTGACAAATGTAGGCTTTTTCTCTGTTTGCAGCTCTTTTTTAACTTATCCCTATTATCTATTACTGTATTTGTTATATGTAAATATTTTCCAATGTAAAATATTTCCAATTTTGTCTTCACTGTGTCTTTGACATTATTTATTATTCATGTGCAAGATCAGTCAGCTAGGTCATGTGTAAAGCTTTTATTTTGTTTAAAATGTCCTTGGAACTTATCAGTGTTGAAAAAATGGGTGAAAATTGGTGCAAAAAATTAGCTTTGCAGTTTTCTGAGTAAATATTTGGGGGTAAATATCACTCTTTCCCCCTGTTTATTAAAAACAACATTAAAAACCCATTTTTGTTCTGAAATGTAGTTGGACACAGATTTTTGTTTTCATCTATTTTAGCATGAAAAGTAGTTCACTAACTTGTATTTGCTTTAAATGCTGCTAACTTTTCATGCTATCTGTAGAGCTGACCCGTGCACAGATGACTGAAACATTTAAACAAGAGAATAGCAAATGATGAAATGTGCATAATCATTTGTATGGAAATTAATGAAACTTTCAGGATTTGTGGACATTTTATGAATAAACTTCCAGTCTTCTGACTACTCCTGAAAAACTAGTAATATGACTCTGTAAATAATAGCACAGTGTACTTACCATTTACCCCCACAAATATATTCACAGATCACTGTTTGTACCCTTCAACCAGGTGTAGTGTTACCATTGTTACTGGGAGTTATACTCCATCTATGCACATGCTGAGATGAGACTATTAGCTGGCATAAGTGTTTCCTCCTTCAGAAAATTATTATCTGGGATTTTTTCAGTTTGCAAATAGCTGGGTAACCATGGGCTGTTGCTGATTGTTTATTAGTCTTACCTTAGTCACGATGGATGATCCTGAAGAACTGTAAACCCAGCCATCTTGACAAGTGGTGAGTGGGATACTGCTCCTGTTGCCGTAACCAGTGAAGTTTTCTAAGGGGTTTGTGCAGCTGAGGCCAGTTGTGTTCCAGTCCACGTTGTATCTCCTGCACTGACTAGAGAAAGACTCCCCATGTCTTCCCTGCTCTGGAACGGTGTAATTCAGCTCCTCTTCTAGACTCCAGCCGCATCTGCTGCTCAACTCAGCAACTCCAGGACTGAGACAGCGGTGTTCTGGACTGAACCCCAGGAAGACGACACCCACATAAATAGGGGTGAAGGAGGCAGACAGCAGGCATAAGACAAAGAAGGCTCGCTTCTGGAACAAGTCAAATTCCCCAATATGCTCTAGAATGTCATCTAAGGTTGGCATTTTTGCATATGGCAACTCAATTAAAATAAGTAACCGGACTGCTCTTCACAGCATTGCTCTGTATTTAGTTGGTAGCAGAGCTGTTTAAATAACTGCAGGATGCTTGACCAAAAGTCAAATAGTTAATTTACCTTGTAAATTGACAAACCATGCGTTGCAACCTTTATTTCTCAAGCGTTGTTTCAAATCAAGCTTTGATTCTTATGTGATGCAAACTCTGCTGTTGGTGATTAGCTTGTTTTGTGCGTTATGGCTCGGAAGATTACACTTGGTGTTTTACATAGCATCTGTTGATTTGTTAGCATATGATATAGGCTTGACAATTATTCCTCTGTAAAACACTTTTCTATTATCTGAGTCTATAAGCATTATAAATGCACATTGTATTCTTCAGATAGCAGCCGTGTTAGTCTGTAAATGCAAAAAGAAAAAGTACTTGTGGCACCAATAAATTTGTTAGTCTCTAAGGTGTCACAAGTATTCCTTTTCTTATTGTGTTCTTCATTGTTCATAGGGTCCTGAAATTTTTATACCCTCAAGTATAACAGATTCTAGCCCCTATATGCTGCGCTGGCAGTGTATATGGACCATATTTCCAGATTTTTAAAAGTATTTAGCCAGCTAACGATGCATGTAGATGCCAAGTAGGGTTTTCCAAAGCACCTAGGTGCCTAAACATTGGGAGTGTGGTGCCTAGCTGCTTTGGAAAATCCCACTAGGCACCTATCTGCATCTTTAGGTGGCTAAATATCTTCACAAATCTGGCCCAAACTTCCTCAGAGCCTCCAGTACAGGGTGTGCTGATGGTGGGAGAGATGGCAGGGGAAGGGCCACAGCATAAAGTAGCTATTCTGGACTGCAGAGCAGCCCGTAGGGGCTACAGGTCCATAAATTAGAGCAACACCTACGGCTGTTCTAACTATGCTGGGGGCTGCACTAATCTCCAGAGCGAACAGAATTTGGGGCATGCAACGTTGGCCTTAAAACCTCCTTTGCCTCCCCTTCCTTCTGGGCTGTGCTTTGTTTCCTGCACCTCCTGGGAGGCTTAGCTCAGAAACTTGTGTATACGTTCCATTTATGTCATGTAATGTGATTATACAATGCTAACATTTGGGCTTATGCTAAAGCTATAAAGAAATCTCAGTGTTCCCTTCACTCTCTTCTGTCTTTTGAGAGCATACATGTTGTGCTCCTGTACTATGCTGAGATTCTAAGGCCAGAAGGACCATTGTGATCATCTAGTCTGACCTCTAAATAGTACAGGCCATTGTACTTCCCCAAAATAGTTCCCAGAGAAAAACATCCAGTCTTGATTTAAAAATTGTCAGTGATGGAGAATCCACCACAACCCTTGGTAAATTGTTCCAATCATTAATTACTCTCTTTGTTAAAAATGTATCCCTTATTTCAAGTTTGAATTTGTTTAGGTTCAGATTCCACCCATTGGGTCATCTTATACCTTTCTCAGCTAGATTGAAGAGTCTGTTAAATATTTGTTCCCCTTGTAGGTACTTATAATTGTAATCAAGTCACCCCTTAACCTTCTCTTTGTTAAGCTAAATAGATTGAGCTTCTTGAGACTATCACTACAAGCCATGTTTTCTAATCCTGTAATCATTCGCCATCCATGGACACTACCCGGCGAGTCACAAATATGGGCACTATTTTGAAATTAACAATTTCTATATGGCATAATAAAAGATCAGATTTTTTTTCCTATTCACAGGGAGCTTTTAAACTATTTATAGCCCAGATTATTGCATGTCAAAGGCAGGAGATGAGTGATGCCACCTGTAAGAGAGTGAGAGATGCACTTTTCAGTAACTGTATCCACCAGCAAACATCCTTTAAATTTACACCGGTTACAGACTTATTTATATTTAAAGATAATACTAAACCAAACCAAAATAAATATAAGGGCAGGTGCATGAATGCATCTTGGAAATGCACTTTGTCCTCCTTCTCTCTCCTGGGTATGTCCCAGCATGACTCCATGCCGGGAACTGCAAGTGGGGGAGCAATACAGGGCTGTTCCACTGCCCCTATGCCACAGGAGAATCCTCCCTATGCCCGGTGTATCCCCTAGGGGTAGATCAGCAGGATTTGTGGTCCCTATATGCTGGAAGACTGGCCCACAGGGAAGCCCAGAATCTGGGCCTAAAAGATTAAACAGGCAGATTTGGAGTCACCTGAAGGTCAGCTATTTGTTAAACGTCTAACCATAGACTCAAAAGCATTTGTTGAAGGTGGAAAATGCTGTCACTTCCATCATTATAAAGCTGCATTGCGTTAGCCCTTAGTTTTCCTGTAAGCCATGGTTCCCATTCACACCTGGGACTAGTCTGTTACAAACCCCTTCTGTGTGTCTGGTCTGGCTGTCCCCGCTGTGTGTTCTGGCCCAGTCTGATCAGGCTCCCATCCGCCAGGTCTGTTCTGTCTCCTTGTGGCGTAACTTGTACTTCAGCTGGGTTTTTTCAGTTCAGTCATTGATCCATAGCTCTAGCCCAGTGGTTCCCAAACTTGTTCCGCCGCTTGTGCAGGGAAAGCCCCTGGCGGGCCGGCCGGTTTGTTTGCCAGTATGTCCCTCAGCCTGCGCCGCTTCCCGCAGCCCCATTGGCCTGGAGCAGCGAACCGCGGCCACTGGGAGCAGCGATCGGCCAAACCTGCGGCCGCGGCAGATAAACAAACCAGCTCAGCCCGCCAGGGGCTTTCCCCGCACAAGCAGCGGAACAAGTTTGGGAACCACGGCTCTAGCCTGTCCTCCCGCTAGTGCAGATCAAGATCTGGGTTCCCTCTGATGCTTACTGAGGGGATATAAGGCAAAGGTGAAAGAATCAGGAACACTCATTTGAATGGAGAGTTACTATATCTGTTTCCAGAAGACTATATTGCCCTGCTGCAGTAGGTTAATTAAAGCAGTTGTCTATTGAGACACTGTTACTGTGTATAATCAGTAATCTCTTTAGTTTATAGAAAGTAATGTATTATCACGCCTGCTATGAAATATGTCAACGCTCCAAAAGCTGAGTTAAATGTTCCTGTACACTGAACTCCTGGAGCCTCTGATACACGTTTATAGTCTTTTTAAGGGATCTTCATTTAATACATAAACAAAGTTAAATCTAACAACCCGCTCTAGAAAATTGATTGTAGTTCACAATACAGATCGAAGCCAATAATAATAAAATAACGTTTTGTACTTAAACAGTGGCACTTTTTATCCATAGATCTCAAAGCATTTTCTAAAAGTGGGTGAGTATAGTGCTCCTTATTTTCCAAGATAGGGAATCTGAGTAAAAAAGAGCTTAAGTGACTTGCCCAAAGTGTCACAGATAGGAATAGAAACCAGGGGCTAGATTGACAAAAGGACTTACCCACCTAACCACCCCAGGCACGAATGGGGGGCAGATAGGCATTCCTCTGCTGAACTCACTTAGAGGGCCTGATCTGGTAAGCATGCTGAGAGCTCACCTACTGAATTGGGCCCCTCTAAACAAGCTGACACAAAATGGCCAGGCGAGGTAGGGAGAGGGACCTCCCTTATAACTTTTAGGCCAGGAGTTATTAGGGCACTCACCTGGAATGTAGGAGATCCCTTGCTCAAGTCTCCATTCCACTTTGCCGGGGGGGAGAGGAAGGGATCTGAACCAGGATCTCTCACCTCTCACATGACTGCACTAACCACTGGGCTATGGCATTTTCTGATCTGGGGGGGCTCTCTCAGTCTCTTCAGTCAAAGCTGTTCCACTGTGACTAACTGAAAAAGTCAATGAGCCGGAGAGCAAGCAAGTGAGCGTGAGACTGGCACTGTAGCCTGGTGATTAGCACACGCCCGTGGGAGACCCAGGGGCCAGTCCCCTGGTTCCAATGACTTTTTAAATTATTTATCCACAGTGGAGCAGCTTCAGCAAGACAGAATGAGGGAGCCCCATGTCAGAATATCCTGTAGCCCAGTGACTAGTGTCCTCACTTGGGAGGTGGCAGAGCCCTGTTCAACTCCCTTCTCCCCCTCAGGTGAAGAGGGGAATTGAGCCAGATGTCTCCCACAACTCAGGTGAGTACCCTGACCACTGGGCTAAGAGCTAGAAGGTAGGGTGTCATCATTGTTCTCTTGCCCCCTGGGCTACTTGCTAAAACAGCTTTGATGCCTAACACCTAGAGCGGGTTTGCAGATAAGGATCCCAAACAGAGATGGGCACCTCCCTGCAGCCTGGACTTAGACAGTAGCTCTGAGAAAGGGGCAGGATTTAGCACACACCCCTTTGCTTGGTATCTTCCCACCTCGTGTGCTGGCTTTTGTGGATCCCATTTGCAGGCTCCGATCTCTCCCCATTCATTGCCTAGAAACCGAGTTCAGCCTTTGTGAATCCCAGTGATTTTTCTACAAGCCTAAAAGTGAGGTGTAGGGACGCTCAGAGTTGTGACACCTAAGTGTCTTTGTGAATCGAGCCCTTGGTCTCCTCATATTGAGTCCCATGCCAGAACTCACTTGATAGACACCACAACGCTTTGGTTCCTCTAGTAATGTAGTTCTTCAATCAGATAGGTTAGTAACTATTTTGGTCTTACACTGTTCCATATGTATAAGCCCTACTTTATCATCATGCTTGCAAGAATAATGCTACTGCTGATATCAGTCACTGAGAGTTCTGGGCACAGGATGGCTGGTTAAGACCTCATTCCACTTGTACAATTCCACTTAAATCCCCAATCGGTTTTAGCATGCCTGAAGGTGAACACGGCCTTCAAAGAATAACAATATGCAGAGTTTTCCATTCGCCGATCTGTGAACATGTTGTTCAGGCTCAGAAGTTGTCTCTTTATAAATTTGTTCTTTTACTGTCCACACAATATTTATTTACAGCATTTTATAGCAGAAAAAAGAGTAAGTTTTGCAGTTAGGTCACATTCTATTAATTAATTTTTGTAAGAGAGTAAACAGTAACTCTGCAGGAGATTTTTTTCCCCTTGCAAAATAAAAATAAAAGTTATTTTAAACTGAAGATGCAGCTGAACCAAAAACCCTGGATCTGTGCAGCTTGAACTCAACTTGGTATTAAATAATAAATACACTATGGCTTTGTGCAGTCCAAGAATCACAATGCATAATTATAACAAGTTCTCCAGTACTGTAAAAGTCACAGTACACAGTCCCTGCTATGAAGAGCTTACAGTTAAAACATGACAGACATAGTTGCCTGCAATATACTGGGAAGCTCAGAGGAGGGAATAATTGGGATGTTAGAAAAATATAGCTTTATGATTGACTAATAAACGTTTCAATGTACCTTTAGCTGTATATTTATGAATATGTACTGTAATTATATGTGTGATATTGTAACGGAAAAAAACAATCTGATATTGGAAGGAAGGGAAATTAGATCTGGTCTGAAGGAGTATTGGTAACATCCAAGTGTTTGTATATCAGTTATTATCAAGGAGTGTTGATAAGTAATTGTTGTAGGGAAAAAGATAGAAAAAGAGATCAGCTATAATCAACTGTTATTTTATAGTGCCAACAGTGTCCTAGGTGCTACACAAAAGATATGTCCTAGGCTAAAAGTATGTACAGTCTAAGACCTCAATCCTGCAACTTCGCAGGGGCAGACTACTATACCTGTTCTGAGGCCCATTAACTTCAATGGGAATCTGCGTGGGAACAGCAGATCACCCACCCAGGAGTAGTTACAGGACTGGGACCTAAAAGATTGATTTGATAGGCAAGTGAGAATATAATGAATAGCAGGACATTGAGGGACAAGGTAGGCAGTGGGGTGAAGCTATGTTACATGGGTCCTCATTTTAGGCAAATCTACGCCTTGATGGTTCAAATGTATCTATCTATTTTTGACATAAGGGTAAAGATGTTCTTTTTGCATAGGTGATGCTGCAGACGCAGGGCATTTATGTATGTTTTGAAAGAGAAGATGGTAGAGGCTTGTTAAACAGATTCCAGGTAGACTAAGAACAAGGGGCCACATGGAAGAAGGCACAGAAATATTAATGAGAAGAAAAGCCACAAGGGATATCAAGGCTGGCATTACTGGTACAGCACAGAGGACTGATGAGGGGAATGCAAAAAGACACTCTGGCCCTGATTCAGCAAAGCACTTAAGCAAGTGCTGCTTAAGTCCATCCCTTTTCAGCAGCACTGGTAAGCATATTGTGACATACCAGGGGCACAAACCAGACTAGCTGGGGCTGTGTCACCCCTGCCCTGTAAACTGGGGGTGCCCTTAACAATGCCTTGCTGCTATAGTCTCCAACATGGACTGCTCACAAACAGTCTCCGGCATGTAAGTAACTCCCAGCTATGTCTGTGTGTGCTTCAGCCAGACAGCCGCACCTTGGCTTTTGCCAGCCTCGGTTATACTGCAGGGTGACCCTAACACACCTCCAGTCCTGGATCATCCCTCAGAAACGTACGTTCTGTGCTGCCCAGCCTTTTCCTGGACAGTACAAATATATTAAATCCATAATTCCTTTAAGGGAATAATATGCCATCTTATTATTTTAAATAGAGAATCCAGACATTCTGATTCTAATACATTGGATTAGATGAAGCAGTAAAACAAGTTTATTAACGACAAAGAGATTTTAAGTGAGTATAAGTAGTGAGGCATAAAATTTAAAAATGATTACAAGAAAAATAAACATAAAACACTACTGGTGCCTAATTTAATGAACTGTATTAGATTCAGAGCAAAGTTTTCTCACTGTATGCTTTCAGCAGTCATAGTGACCAATCTTTAGGTCAGCTCCCTGGCCCCAAAGTCCAACAGCTGTGTCCTTTATCTTTTCAAGTGCAGAGAATGCAATGGGGAGGGAGAGAGATGAGGATGTTTTGGGGTGTCTGCCCCTTCTTTTTATGGTCCTGTCCCACCTTTGAGAAGCATTTCCAGCTGGGAGCAAGGCAACAAACAGACTGTGTAGAAGGAAACTCCATGCTCTTTCTTTGCATAGATGTAGATATTTTCCCTTGCCCCCTTTCCTGCCAAAGAATGTCCACTTAGCAGGTAATGGTCCATCAGCTGTGTTTACACCTGGCTGAGGCATCAGCTTGCCCTTTGTCTCTGAGGAACTGGTTTGGCCATTCCCCAGATTTATCTGGAAAACATACTTTTAGTCATGATTTCATTGTTTATAACTTCACATATAACACTGTTATGTGCATTTTGCCATGCTGTTATTGATCAACAAATTATGAGTTTTTAAGTGATACCTCACAAGGCATACCTTGTACAAACATTATTACGTTAGTGTGCAGGTTGTGAACACAAGGCTATATTCTGTACAACATGCTTAACATTGAGCATGTGCATAAATTATACTAAAGTCAGTGGGATTTAATCACATGCTTAAAGTTAATCACGTGTTTAAGCACTTTGCTAAATAAGGATGGATTGGTGAATCAGGGTCTCTGTCAGAGATGTTAGGGGCAAGTATAGATTCCCCAGAGTCATATAAAAGGTTATTTAACATTATGGCACTTGACGATAACATGAGAGAATTCACCTTTTAATGTCTTTACTCAGATGATTCATACAAGTTCTTTTGGCTTCTAGGGTAAGAATAATTTTTGTACTTCTGCAGAAACAGTAAAGCACCCAATTATTTTTATTTGTTCACAAATCTTAATTTTTTTTTATTTGGCAAGGGGGATAGCTTTGTTTAGCTGGCTTATAATCCGTAGCCCATCTTTTTTTTTTTTCTTTTTTTTCTTTTTTTTTAAATAAAAGCCATTGTGAAGCAGGTAAAATTTGGCCTTGTGAGCAGTAACTAGTAATGAATCCCTGCAGCAAATTCAGAGAAAATCTGTCCTCCCTCCAAGTTTCTGGTATGATTTTTTGAACTCAAAAGAATTTGAAGAAACTGATTCAGTATGTTCCATTCATTTTTTTTATTGTTGGGCAAGTTAGTAGCAATAGTGCACCTGTGAGGATACTGGCTTTTGTTTGACTGTGACTCGGGCTCCCGTTACAAAGGGTCATTGCACTGCAAGGCTGCAGCAGAGAAGCAATCAGATGACCCGCCTCTGATAAATTGACATTCAAGGATTTTTGGCAAAAATGATCTGTGAAGGGGTCGGGGACGGACCTGAGCTCTCATGATTGAACTGCCTTTTATACACCTGGTCCAACTCTCATTAAAGTCCATGGAAGACTTGCATAGATTTCAAAGGGATTTGGGTCAGGCCCTATTTCTTTTTGTTGTCTCAGTAACTTTGTCCTTGGTCCTTGACACTCCATGAAGTACACAGCTGTCTGCTGGGCCTTAGGGTCTGCTCTGATTCCTGTTGAGGTCAATGGGAGTTTTGCCAGTGACTTCAAGGGTAGTATGATCAAGCCCCTTGCAACACACTAAGCAAAAACATCTGTGAACTTTTTGTGTAGTTTTGCCCTTGCAGCTCAGATTCTGTAGACGCTTGCCAAGATGAATTGTTTGCTGGTACCTAACTCCAATTAGAATTTCCCTCTGCAATTAGCTTAATTGGAAAGCTAGCAGCAGGCCAAATGTTTTGCTTTCAGTTGAGGGTTTGTTTTGAAAAGATAATAAATATCAGGCCTATGGGAAGGAACAAACTTTCAATGTTACCTTTGAACATCTCTCCGTACTTTTTGTTTTGTTTGCTCCTTTGTAGCATTATCTTTTCTTTTCAGTGATTTGTTATGTGTTTTTCCCACTCATCAACTGTCTTCCAACCTTTATTTACCCTTAGCAGCTTGTGTGGGTAGCACTGCCAATACAAGAAGTGTAATGCCAAAGTGTGAGGGTTTGTGTTAATAAAATACATTTTAATGTTGCTGAAAAATACCGAATTTACTCTGCATAACCGTCTGAGTGGTGAAATTTGCTCTTTAAAGGGGGACTTGCATATTGGAGCAACCTTGAAATGAAAAAGAAGCTGTATTTTGTCAGCGTGTTTCAGCATTCTCTTTACTATTATTATACCAGATATCTGTGCTATAAGGGGGGCTTTCTTCACAGCCTACAGTGAAACCATAGAGTCGGAGCCTACAAACCTGGATTCCTATGAGAAGTATCCACTAACCCTAATGGAGCTACTTGGGTGACTAAGGAATACTCACCTGGGGTAGGGTTTGTGGGTCTGGGGCTATAATCCTGTATTCATGTCTGTCATCAATGAAAGATTGTCATAAAGTCAACTGAAACTGCAAAGGGAGAGAGAGATTGAGGATATAATCTCAGCAAAGACCTTGGGGTTAACACCCCAGCTCTTATAAGAGATGCAATGGGAACTTAAATATCAAGTGACCAGGACCCGAATTTTTGATGGCTGTAGTTTAGGGAATGATGAAACAAGAGGGAAAAGATGGGCTGTATATTTTTAAACAAAAATACTATTGCCGTGGTAATTTTGGTCCAGATTCTGCGAACCTCTTACTCACATACACATATAGTCCTTACTCCCTTTAATCCCATTGACTTCAATGGGACTACTCGAGTGAGTAATAGTTTTCAGGATTCTGCCTTTAATTTTCAAAGCTAATGAGAACAATTCTGAGAATGCGGATAAAGTGAATCGATTAGATTTTGTTCTGATACATTGTACATTCCCTCCCCACCCCATTTTTAAAAGGCCTGGAGAGTCAAAGATTTTTCCCTTACAAAAACCCATGGATGGGCATGCATGGAAACTCCTTAATAATCAGTTTCTGCTGCATGGAAGGCAGACATATCATAGGTGGCATATGACCCAAAAGATAGTGGCAAACATTTTCTGTCTGGGACATCCTATGTTATTATATGACCCATTGTGACGTATTTTATTTCAGAACTGGGGAGAAGAAATTCCAGGAAGTGTAAAAGGAGAGAACGTTGTGTCCCCAGGGTCTTGCTGTAGAGCTTTTTTTACCTCTTTGAAAAGTCTGAGTTTTCAAAATGGAAGAGTCCGAGGTGAGCCTGGCTTATTGTAAGAGCATGAGTGGGAGGAATGAGGCCTTTGTGCTTTGTACTGGTGAGATACCAATACAGAGCTAGCTAGTGAGAGTCCATTCTCAAGGTGAGAGTGAACAGAAGGGAGTCTGGGCTGTGAGGCGTAGGCAGTTAGTACGTCATGGACTAAAGTAAGGGCAGTTCGTGAAATTAAATAACTAAATAAATAAATGACTAAACCAGCTTAGTTCTCAAGCTACAGATCAAAATAAAATCTAGCACAGGTGAGTACCCAGTCACAAGGGAAAAGACCAGTTTAAATATGGAGTCCAGCAGTAGATGACTCAGTGTGGGGGCTACCTATTCTACTGCACAGACTTCAAGTTGAATGAATAGCTACCTACCTTGTGCCCAAGTAGTGCATGTACAGGGGTGGGCGAGCGGGGTGGGTGAGTGGGTGCCACTTTCTGGGGTGACAAATTGACTTTTTCTCTGCTGTTGATGGGGGGGCGGTAAAAACATTTTCTGATCTGGGTGACAAAACGTCTAGTGCTGGCCCTGCCTATGCCTATATCTGGTGCAAGTAGATTGTGACCCTTTGAGCCCAACTACAGCAGACTGGGGCCAAAGTTGCAGAACTGGTGACAGAGGATTTTTTTTTTTTTTTACAGCTACAGTGTAAGGGTGCATTATAGACAGGGCCCACTTCAGAAATGGCTGCTCTGATTCTCTTAGTACACATAACACACAGGAGAGATTAAGGACAATGAGCAACTTCTCTTGCAGGCCAGGGGATCCTGACCACCTGTAATTGGCGATGGTCAGAACCAGAGGCTACCAGGCCTATGTGGAAAGACCCTGGTTTACTGAGTGGAACTAGGTACTGAGAAAACCTGCTGCTCCCTTCAGCTGCCATCAACTATGCCCTGCTTTGCAGGGATGTGTATTTTGCCAGAGACTGGTGGCTGTAGAACCTCCTTCCCCCAAGCCTAAGGGTTCAAGTCAATAGAGAATCAATTTCAACTGATATTGAGGAAATGATTCTCATGATGGGAGTGGACCAGTGTCTTTGAATACTTTAGGTGCGCTCAGGGGCTTTCAGAACAGGGAAGGAGGTGGCACCAGGAATGCTGAGACTGATCATCATTAACAACTCACTATTTGTCAACACTTACCAGACAGTATGAGAGTATTTCCCCCCATGCTTAGAATTGGAGAGATCTAGTTGGCGAATACTGAAATTCTAATGGCTCCTTCTCTAACATTTACAGCTACTGGTAGCTGATGGAGGTTCTCTGACAGCAAAGGCTTATATTTTGGAGTACAAAATCATGAGCTCTAATCATGATAATACATCTTCTATATGCAGTTTAGCTGCTGAATGTGGTGTCTGGAATGTTTGTTTCCATGCATCTTCATAGTTTCTCAAGCCATAATTTTGAATCTCTTGACTTGTTGATTTGAGTCATAACCTTAATGCTATTTTAATGTATTTTTGTGTTTATAACCTACAAAGTTTGTTAGAACAAGTATTTGTATAAGTCCTGTTGTTTTTACTATAATAACTATATTTTAAGCCTGGTTCCATGAGAACCAAACTTTATTGGAATCTAGACACAAAGGAGGAATAACAAAGAGAGGAAACATCTGGTAAGAGTAATATCAAGTGGGAGAAAACATCTGTTGCACTGAGTTTGGACAGGGTCGATACAGCTAGATACATGTAAGAGTCCAGCCAGGGTCCCCTCCCTGCATCATTTTCTAGTCAGATCTTTATTGTGTTTCAGATACAAGTGTGCGGTCCAACTGAACAATTTGACAATAATGCTATGTGCAAATCTAAACAAATCTGTCACGTACAATGCAGAGACAATATTATTCTTTCCCAGAACCCTAAGCTCTGATCTTATCAAGAATGTAAAGTTAACAATTGTGTGTGTTCCCAGATAATTCCAGGGGATACAAATTAAGAAGATAAATTTAAATAGACCATTCTTAGGCGCTGATATAAAGTGCAAAGAAATCTTGTCAGATAGTCGGCAAAATAACATTTCTTTTAAACTTCCCTCTTTTTTCTTTGATTTGCTTTTGGTTTTCAGGTACAGCAAAGAACTATCTGATCAGCTATTTCCTTCAAAGAAGAGGGGGCAATAAATAATGACCCAAAATCTACCCAATAAACCAGGCACATAGGAAAACAAACATGCTCACAGATGTTGAAGTAAAAGGCTGTTTAAAAAGGTTGTAGAAGAGGGAAAAATTCCTGTTCCAGGCCTTCTGTTAGTCTCTGTAACTGTTCCGGAGAGACAGAAATTCCATTAGCCACATGGCTTCTATTGTTGAAAAGGGTCCCTATTGAACTAAATATTGAGAGATTACTGTTAACCATGTTGGACTGAAATAGAAGGTTCTGTGGGCACTAGGCGGTAACTCTAGAAGCTAAATGTAGTTAGGGACCTGATCTGAATGAGAAGCTGGAAGGGGAAATGAGGCTATCTAGATAATTAAAATGCTTGCCGATTCCTGTTCAAGTCTGAGCAGTCAGTAACTTTAAAACTATTATATTGCCCTCTGCACTAGTAAACCAGTATCAGTGCTAATTCACAGCATCCCATAATCTGTACATGAACATGATGGACAATTTGTGAATGCATTAATGTTGTCTCTGTTGGTAACTGAGTCATGGGCAGCCTGACCTAGTGGTTGGAGCAAGAGTCCAGCCTACAAGTTAGAGTTGAATTCAGACAAGGAGGTCCTGGAGTGAAGCCAAGGGTTGTAGCCCGGTGTCAGAAACCAAAGCCAGAGCTGAAGGGTTAACTGGAGTGGCAGTTGGAAGATGTAGCAGAGAGTCATAAACTAAAACCTGAGCTGAAGACTTAACCAGAGACAGTCAGATGTTATACCAATAAAATAAAAACCAGCAGGATCTTATTAAAGAGAATAAGGCAAAATGCCACATGTATTGTGAATACAGAAAGAATCATAGTAAGCAGTTAGTTATAGCTATAATATTCCATTCAATTTCATGTTTATTCACACATTCATTCATACACACACACCCCCAGGTTCTGCAAGGTTGTTATCATAGTTGCCAGCTGTAGAGTTGCTTGTGCCAAGCTACTGGCCAGGTGGCCTGGACACGAGGAGGGAGCAGGGCCTTGTTAGATGCACATCTGATGCTCCTGGAAGTTGGTTTGCAGAATCAGACCCCAAAGTTCTCAGTTTCTAGAGTCCATTTTTATAGGAATGTCTTCCTATGCTAGTCTATGGGAATTGCTTCATCATGCTGTTGCTGAATCAATCAGCAGATGGCACGTTCCTGATGGCTCCATGCTGCCAGATGTTATCTTGTTCTTTGGTTCTCCCACCCTTGAGGCTTTTGGGTGGATTCCAGTTTGCCCTCCCGGGGTCCTCTGGTTGTTTCCACTTGACGCCTTCTTCGGCCGATTGACACTGGATTCTTAGGCTGGCACCTCCCTGGTCATTCATTTATTATCCACGCCAAGCATCCATCACATACATCCTCTATCTCTATTTTAATCACAATTGTTAACAAAGCGAGATAAATACAACAAAAGGGTGTGAAGTCTCTGTGTGCTGTTTCTGTTGTTACAAAGTATCGCTTTGAGTCTCTCTCTGTGTGAGTAGTTGTTGTTACAAAGAATTGCTTTGAGAACAGACTCTGCTTTAGGATATACTAACACAATTAGCAGCTTGCAAGTTTCTCACAGAGAGGGAGAGAAACAGTGAAAACAAGAGACCAAAGACCAAGAGACCTCTTAATTAGTAATACCCTGGAATTTAAGCTATGAGGAATCAAACTTATTTGTGATTTTAATACAGAACTTCTTTAATATGATCCAACACAGAGGGTCTGAGCCAGGAGTCAGAAGTCAGGATGAAGCTGGGGGCTGGAGTGGGAGTAGGTACAGGCTGGGGCTGGAGAAAGCTAGACACAGCGAGGCAGGGAGAGGACCGAGCACAGCTGTGCTGTAGGAATACACTGAGCATGAGCAGCCCCTGGACTGCTGCTGCTGAATGTAAGTATAGCCTGCTGTCTCCTTCAGCCAATCAGTGACTCAGTCAGACAGCTTCCATCAGGGCCATTGTTCATTAGGTTGCCAGGGGACCGGCTCTGCTTCAGGTTAGATACCTGATGGTAGTCTGCACTCTCCTCCTCACTTCTTCAAAGGTGCCTCCTAGGGGCCATGTGACCAGGTTTCAGGGAGTATTTCTGATGGAAAGTATGAGAGTTTTAGATCATGGAAGTTTTCTACCAGCTCTCATGATCACTCTTCCAGTCCATAGTCCCACCAGATAATAGAGTTTGTCTTAAACTCACTTGGAGTCCAGGATGTCCCTGACTTCATACTCTTCTTGCCTCTGGATATCAAGTGGAGGTGGTAATGGAGCAGAGTGACCAGAAAAGGGATTCTCCATGTAAGATTTCAGAAGGGACATATGGAAAGCCAGGTGGACCTTCTAAGATTCCAGTAATCAGAGCCTAAATGCTACAGGATGAGACAATGGCGTAGGGAGGGGGGTTAGATTTATTAGGAACTGGGGAAACTTTTGGGAAAGGGGGAGCCTATACAGGAAGGATGGGCTCCACCTAAACCAAAATGGAACCAGATTGCTGGTGCTTAAAATTAAAAATGTCGTAGAGCAGTTTTTAAACTAAGGGCTGGGGGAAAGCTGACAGGTGCAGAAGAGCATGTGGTTTGGACATCCCTTGGGGAGTATCTATAAATGGAGATTCCCTATGTCCTAATGAGGAGAGGATAGAAGATGATAAAATACAGGTAGGATCTGATGAGAAACAGTCAAAAGAAAAAATGTCCCATTCAATTACATCATATAATGGCAGACAGCTAAAAAGTGACAAGTTTTTAAAGTGCTTATATACCAAATGCTGGAAGTCTAAATAATAAGATGGGTGAATTAGACTTCCTCATATTAAATGAGGATATTTATATAATAGGCATCATGGAAACTTGGTGGAATGAGGATAATCAATGGGACACAGTAATACCAGAGTACAAAATATACTGGAAGGACAGAACAGGTCCTCCTGGTGGGGGAGTTGCACTATATGTGAAAGAAAGCGTAGAATCAAATGAAGTAAAAATCTTAAATGAACCAAACTGTACCATAGAATCTCTAGAGATAGTAATTCCATGCTCTAATAATAAGAATATAGCAGTAGGAATATATTACAAACCACCTGACCAGGATGTTAATATTGACTGTGAAATGCTCAGGGAGATTAGAGAGGCTACTAAAATAAAAAACTCAATAATAATGGGGGATTTCAACTATCCCCATATTGACTGGGTACATGTCACCTCAGGACAGGATGCAGAGATAAAATTTCTTGACACCTTACATGACTGCTTCTTGGAGCATTGAGTCCTGGAACCCACAAGAGGAGAGGCAATTCTTGATTTAGTCCTAAGTGGAGCACAGGATCAGGTCCAGGAGGTGAATATAGCTGGTCTGCTTGGTAATAGGGACCATAATATAATTAAATTTAACATCCCTGCGGCAGGGAAAACACCACAGATTTCAGAAAGGGGAACTACACAAAAATGAGGAGGTTAGTGAAGCAGAAATTAAAAGGTACAGCACCAAAAGTAAAATCCCTGCAAGCTGCATGGAAACTTTTTAAAGACACCATAATAGAGGCTCAACTTAAATGTATACCCCAAATTAAAAAACATAGTAAGAAAACCAAAAAAGAGCCACAGTGGCTAGACAACACAGTAAAAGCAGCAGTGACTGGCAAAAATGTTGTACCAATAAAATAAAAACCAGCAGGATCTTATTAAAGGGAAAAAGGCAAAATACCACATTTATTGTGAATACAGAAAGAATCCTAGTAAGCAGTTAGTTATAGCTATAACATTCCATTCAATCTCATATTTATTCACACATTCATTCATACAAACACACACACACACACATACACACCCACACACACGTTCTGCAAGGTTGTTATCATAGTTACCAGCCTTAGAGTTGCTCATGCCAAGCCACTGGCCAGGTGGCCTGGACCTGAGGAGGGAGCAGGGCCTTGTTAGATGCTCATCTGATGCTCCTGGAAGTTGGTTTGCAGAATCAGACCCCAAAATTCTCACTTTTTAGAGTCTATTTTTATAGGAATTTCTTCCTATGCCAGTCTATGGGAATTGCTTCATCATGCTGTTGCTGAATCAATCAGCAGATAGCACATTCCTGACGGCTCCAAGATGTTATCTTGTTCTTTGGTTCTCCCATTCTTGAGGCTGTTGGGTGGATTCCAGTCTGCCCTCCGGGTGGGGTCCTCTGGTTATTTCCACTTGACGCCTTCTTCAGCCGATGGACACTGGATTCTTAGGCTGGCACCTCCCTGATCATTCAGTTATTATCCACACCAAGCATCCATCCACATACATCCTCTATCTCTATTTTAATCACAATGGTTAATACAACAAAAGGGTGGGGAGTCTCTGGGTGCTGTTTCTGTTGTTAGAGTATTGCTTTGAGTCTCTCTCTCTGTGAATTGCTTTGAGAACAGACTCTGTCTTAGAATGTACTAACACAGTTAGCAGCTTGCAAGTTTCATACATAGAGGGAGAGAAACGTACCAAAAACCAAGAGACCTCTTAATTAGTAATACCCTGGAATTTAAACTCTGGGGAATCAAACTCATTTGTGATTTTAATACAGAACTTCTTTAATATGATCCAACATAATCCCCCTTTTGACACTAAGATTTATAATAGTCAGTGTCACTTTCTATGTAGCCTATTCAAGAGAAAGTACTGTGAGGCAATTTGAGTTTGTGATTCCAATTCATGCCACATACATGATCCTAGTGATGTATCTTTACTACAAGGTTCTGGGGCAACAGGCAAGGTGAGGCACACCCACTTTTGAGGAGTCCATTCGGTACAACCTCTAGTGTCCAATAGCTTCCCTCCCTCCCCAGCCCACTGGCTCAAGGTCCAGGGTAGCCAAAAGGATCCCATGTGTAATATGGGGAGTGGGTTAACCTTCAATACCTTTGCCTCCAGGGACTGTTGGTGTGCAATTTTGACAACAATTTCTCCCATTAACAAGTCTGGTTTACAATACTGGAAACATATTGCATCCATTCATATTGATAAGTGTCAAACAATGATCTCTTTCTTTTTTAACAAATGCATCAAACCCTTAATATTTCCTAATATGACCCAGAACATTTTGTGTTCCAAAGTAGCTAGTGCAAGTATCTGCATTTCAGTGCATCCCATAGCTATGCCTGTGTAGTTTCCTATTTCTAATATTTTTTTTTCTTATGGATAAGCCATGTGGTAGTATTAAGCCATTACTAAAGATTCCATTGGCCTTTTAGGTTACCCAGACCAATTTGGACCAAGTCTACATTGGCATGTACTTGTTTTTGTATCAGGCTGTCCTGTAGCTGGGACAGAAAGCTTAATTTATTTTTAAGTTCCTGCAGGTCTTCAGTATTTTTTTTTTTAAACACACAACAGTGCTAGCAACAACACAAAACACAAGACAAAACATAGAACACAGAACACAATTTCTATTGTGACAGTAGATTCATGGTATTGGGTTGCTTTTCAGCTGGCAGCTTTTCCTGATTTTCTGAAAGACAAAAAGAACATGTTTCTACCCCTTTTGGGGTGGCAGATTATTGCTTAAAATATTTCTTTTACAAATACCCTTGCTGATTGCAGGCAAAACAGAGAAATTGCCCCCATATTTTCCTGTTTTTGTTCTATAGGCAGGCCAGGTTTCAAAGGCTTTTATCTTTTAAGGGTTATGGGGAAATTATCCCACTGTTTAGTCATTAAATCCCTGAGTTTTCCTTCTTATACAGCAGACCAAGTTTATAATGTTTTTCCTGCTGTGTTAAGCTTTAAGTTTTATTTACAGGTAATAACTGAGAAGCATCATTACCATACGACCTTAAAGGACTTTTCCAAAAAATCATACACACTATACGTTGTTACAGGGATACTTATCATTAAATTTATTAAAATTATCTTGTTATCCCATGCCTTTTATTTAGACAATTTGTTTGCTGACCAGGTATGTCCTTTATCTGCAGCTCCTTTGTGCTGCTAGTTCTTTCCTTCCTTTATCATTTAGGTAATTTGCATTTTCACAGAAACTTCCTGCTTTTGGATTTAAAGCCATCAGCAGCTCAGAGACTCTATCTTAAAAGGGACACACTCAACTTTCACCAGAGTTTTGATTACTTTTAACTTCTGCTTCCAAAACACACAGCAATCTGAAAAAGAAAACCCAACCTATTGTGGCTCCCTTTGGAGCCCTAATAGCATTTTAATTAAGTAGCATGGTATGTTTGCATTTCTTTTGCCCCTTCTACAATATACCCTGCACATGTTCTGGGGCAAATGCACATTTCTTCCATAGTTTAACTTCTATAACATTATCCAGATCCATTTTTACATAAGGTGTCACTATTTCTTTTTTTGCTTACAGAGTTTTCATGTACCTTTATCAAAGTGACAGTCTGATTACTCAGAGCCATTTTAAGACTCAGTGTTTCTAACATTGCTTCTTTTTGTTTTGTGCACCTCACCTCTGCTGTTGCTTCAGAGAGGCACTGTCTTTTTTATTTTTATTTTTTTACTACAACTCTCATCTGCTATTTTGTTACAAAAACAAACAAACAAAAAACAAACAAAAAGAATCCAAAAATTTTTTTTTTAATATTCTCCTGATTTTGACTGCCCTGCTGCAGCCACAACTTAAAAACATTTTAAATTTTGTAAAGCATTGAGTTACCTTTTAAGGGTTAAATGCCAAATCCCAAAGCCAAACAACACTAATTACCTGTGTCTAGCAAAAAGGTCTGTCAGTTTTGCAACTTTGAATTAAAGAGTCAAATGGATTTTTAGTGGCATTATTTAAAACAAAAACAAAACTAACTGGTCCTTAGAACTTTACATATTTACACACACACAGACAGATACATACACATTTTCTTTTCCTTAACATCCCTTCCACACTGCTCTGTTTTTTACATCTTTACATTCCCTTTATACATTTGAGGCAGTTAAGTTCCAATAGAACCCTCTTATGTTCTTTTAGCAAATTTGACTAAATTGTCCAGTCAAATGATTTTAATCAGATAGTTTATTTTTGCCTGGCTAATTTACAGACATTCCTTTGGAAAAGGGCCCATTTTTCTTTCAGAATGGCTGCAAAGAAACCAAGAATGCTCTAACACTTTTCCTTTTTAACATTTTCGGTTAAAAGTTGTTTGGGTGAAATACAAAGTTTAACTGCTTAATTCCCTCCAGCCTCTGCAGAGTTAACTTTTTTTTTTTTTTACTCTCTTTTCTCTTTGTAATTATGCCTGGGGGTGCCCTACATAGGACCTTCTCCCCCTTTACCTGCCTCCCTCCAGCCTCTGCAGAGTTAACTTTTTCACTCTTTTCAGCTGGCTTTGGGTATTTGTAGCCAGCACCTTCCAATTGTCTGCTCCCTTTTCCATTTGTGCCTTTTCCTCTTTACATGAAGACAAGCGGAGGGAAGAATCCTTACATGCCTCCCACAACAACCAAATTGCTGCTGCATCTCTTTTGGCAGCACTAGAAGGTTTGTATATGAGGATATACTGAGCCAATCTATCCTCTAGGTCCGAAATAGTGCAGACATCAGCTAGGGCTTGTTTAGTCCAAGGACTGTGCCCAAATTTTTGAAGGATTTGTTTAAAAGGTGTAATTTCTTTAACAAAAGGTGAGGTTGGAGTTCCTTCTGACTCCATTCCTCCCTCTAGTACTGGCTTACCCTGTTTTCTTTTAAACATCTTAACATGGATATTTCAATCTCTTTGTCACTGCTGGTATTACTTAGCAAGTGACACAGCCTAGATTCTGAAATCATAGCTTCATCTATAGGAGTACTTGTGGCACCTTAGAGACTAACCAATTTATTAGAGCATAAGCTTTCGTGAGCTACAGCTCACTTCCTCAGATGCATATCGTGGAAACTGCAGCAGGCTTTATATATACACAGAGAATATGAAACAATACCTCCTCCCACCCCACTGTCCTGCTGGTAATAGCTTATCTTTACCAGCAGGACAGTGGAGTGGGAGGAGGTATTGTTTCATATTCTCTGTGTATATATAAAGCCTGCTGCAGTTTCCACGATATGCATCTGAGGAAGTGAGCTGTAGCTCACGAAAGCTTATGCTCTAATAAATTGGTTAGTCTCTAAGGTGCCACAAGTACTCCTTTTCTTTTTGCGAATACAGACTAACACGGCTGTTACTCTGAAGCTTAATCTATGCGTTTTTCCCCTGCTACCTTCCCGGAGGCCAGCAGGTCCCCTGCTACCTTCCCAGAGGCCAGCAGGTCCAGTTAACCTGTTTCTCCCTGCTACCTTCTCGGAGGCCAGCAGGTCTGGTTAACCTGTTTCTCCCTGCTACCTTCTCGGAGGCCAGCAGGTCCGGTTAACCTGTTCTTCCCTGCTACCTTCTCGGAGGCCAGCAGGTCCCCTGCTACCTTCCCGGAGGCCAGCAGGTCTAGTTTAATCTGTTTTCCCTGCTACCTTCTCGGAGGCCAGCAGGTCCCCTGCTACCTTCTCAGAGGCCAGCAGGTCTGGTTTAATCTGTTTTTCCTGCTACCTTGTCGGAGGCCAGCAGGTCCCCTGCTACCTTCTCGGAGGCCAGCAGGTCTGGTTAACCTAATAGAAATGCCTAGCTCACTAGAGCTGGCGGTGTGCACACCAATATTTACAATAACTGAGGTTTTTTACCAATATTCCCCCTTTCGCATTCTCCACCAAAATGTTGTACCAATAAAATAAAAACCAGCAGGATCTTATTAAAGGGAAAAAGGCAAAATACCACATTTATTGTGAATACAGAAAGAATCCTAGTAAGCAGTTAGTTATAGCTATAACATTCCATTCAATCTCATATTTATTCACACATTCATTCATACAAACACACACACACACACACATACACACCCACACACACACGTTCTGCAAGGTTGTTATCATAGTTACCAGCCTTAGAGTTGCTCATGCCAAGCCACTGGCCAGGTGGCCTGGACCTGAGGAGGGAGCAGGGCCTTGTTAGATGCTCATCTGATGCTCCTGGAAGTTGGTTTGCAGAATCAGACCCCAAAATTCTCACTTTTTAGAGTCTATTTTTATAGGAATTTCTTCCTATGCCAGTCTATGGGAATTGCTTCATCATGCTGTTGCTGAATCAATCAGCAGATAGCACATTCCTGACAGCTCCAAGATGTTATCTTGTTCTTTGGTTCTCCCATTCTTGAGGCTGTTGGGTGGATTCCAGTCTGCCCTCCGGGTGGGGTCCTCTGGTTATTTCCACTTGACGCCTTCTTCAGCCGATGGACACTGGATTCTTAGGCTGGCACCTCCCTGATCATTCAGTTATTATCCACACCAAGCATCCATCCACATACATCCTCTATCTCTATTTTAATCACAATGGTTAATACAACAAAAGGGTGGGGAGTCTCTGGGTGCTGTTTCTGTTGTTAGAGTATTTTTTGCTTTGAGTCTCTCTCTCTTGTGAATTGCTTTGAGAACAGACTCTGTCTTAGAATGTACTAACACAATTAGCAGCTTGCAAGTTTCACACATAGAGGGAGAGAAACAGTACCAAAAACCAAGAGACCTCTTAATTAGTAATACCCTGGAATTTAAACTCTGGGGAATCAAACTCATTTGTGATTTTAATACAGAACTTCTTTAATATGATCCAACAAAAAGGCATCCTTTAAAAAGTGGAAGTTAAATCCTAATGAGGAAAATAGAAAGGAGCATAAACTCTGGCAAATGAAGTGTAAAAACATAATTAGTAAGGCCAAAAAAGAATATGAAGAACAGCTAATCAAAGACTCAAAAAGTAATAGCAAAATTTTTTTTAAGTACATCAGAAGCAGGAAGCCTGCTAAACAATCAGTGGTGCCATGGGATGATCAAGATGCTAAAGAAGCACTCAAGGAAACTAAATGAATTCTTTGCATCAGTCTTCATGATTGAGGATGTGAGGGAGATTCCCAAACCTGAGCCATTCTTTTTAGGTGACAAATCTGAGGAACTGTCCCAGATTGAAGTGTCATTAGAGGAGGTTTTGGAACAAATTGATAAACTAAATGAAACTAAATGAATGTTGGGGGGTGTACTGTTGGAGAAACACAGACATAAGACTGGCCATACTGGGTCAGATCAAAGGTCCATCTAGCTCAGTATCCTATCTTCCGACCATGGCCAGTGCCAGGTGCCTCAGAGGGAATGAATAGAATAGGTAATCATCAAGTAATTCATCCTCTGTTGCCTATTCCCAGCTTCTGTCAAACAAAGGCTAGAAAAACCATCCCTGCCCATCCTGGCTAACAGCCATTGATGGACCTATCTTCCATGAGCTCTTTTTTGAATCCTGTTATAGTCTTGGCCTTCACAACAGCCTCTGGCAAGTAGTTCCACAGGTTGACTTCCCTTTGTTTGTTTTAAACCTGCTGCCTATTAATTTCTTGGCCTCATTATGTAGATCACAAGGTCAGTCCCCCCTGGATGGATGGCTTTTTGGACTAGGGGAGTAATAGAGGAAGAATTTCTCAATATTGTGCATAATATTTTTTAAACGTTTGGGTTTTTCCAGCAGAAAGTGGATTGAAAGGGTCATCCTCAGAAGAGACAAATTAGGGCAGACCAGGGTAAATTGAGAATGTGTCATGGTGTGATGGGCCTTGTGGGGTAGGGGGAAACCAAGGAACAAACCTCCTCTGATATAGAAGTATACAGAAGAGGGTCAACTGGGAAGTTTATAGGCTTTAAGAAGAGTAAACGAAATATTTAATGAATTAAATATTAATATCCCAGTATCACAATGCAAATGCATAGTGATTTGGTGCCTTCCACCAGAGAAAAATAATGTAGTGTAGTGACTGTTTTGGAACAATTGCTCATTTTAACATTAGAGTTTAAAGAAAGAGAACAATTCTGTCCTCTGCGCCATTCAGATTTGTTGTGGGCTGTTTCTTCCCTGACTCATCAGAATGTGGGTTACCAGCAATATTTTCTAAGTTACGTTTTCAATAAATAAATAAATGAAATAAAAATCTGTAAAGAGGTATTAGATTTACAGGGGTTCATTGTATCTTTAAGCTATGGTCTATGTTGGGGACAGGATTAGCATGCAATGATGAGCAACAGATGTGCAGCAGTGGGAGCCTGACAGACAGAATTCCTTTGATGGGGAACTTGGGAGCACACACCAAGAGCTCTTACACTTGAGCATCCCCATTGCTGGGGCTGGGCAGGCCAGCATAGCCTTAACCATAAACCCCTTTGAGAAGTGTGGCAAGGCCAATAGCCCTGCACTCCAGCAGTCCTCGAATATACAGAGCACAGTAGTGTTGATTGTGTCTAGCCCTGGTACAGGGGCACAAAGAAGGGGAAATTCTTTGTTCCATCTACCTTTTTGTGTACCCACTTGGGACCAGTCGCAATCCGGCCCGTAATAGGAAAAGCTATGGGGATAGATATCTGAAGGGTTAGACTGGTGCCAACATTAATGTGTAGTGCTAACACTCAGGCTGAAGTTATACCGTAACTACGGTCTGTTGTCATTTATTAAATAAGCCAAAATGAATGCGTTTTTCTTCAATCATCCTTTAATTAAAATAAAGCATGAACTAATCCCCCAAATGCCCCTTTAATAGTGATCATCTT
The DNA here is from genome assembly GCF_965140295.1 of Lepidochelys olivacea. Taxonomy (NCBI): domain Eukaryota; kingdom Metazoa; phylum Chordata; order Testudines; family Cheloniidae; genus Lepidochelys; species Lepidochelys olivacea. The sequence goes on from NC_140413.1 coordinate 122,134,130, forward strand.
TGAGAAAGGGAGATGGCTTATTCTTCCAGGAGGATGACTGTGAGTCTAGTATCTACTTGTTCTCAGAGAGTGGTCCACTCCATCTCTAAATCTAAGCTTGGGAATTTAAATATGTGGACCTTAAAATAAAAGATGTGTGGGGCCAGTTCTTCCCTTCTGGGGGGTGGATGGAATGAAAAGTTGGTGGACTGGTGGGAAGGGCACAGAAAGTGAAGTGCCATCTCTGAGGCATTGTCCCAAGCTTCTCATGACCTTGCAGAAATGCCCCAGCATTGCAGAGATTGGGCTCCACAGGGAATAGTGGGATCAGCCATTCTCCATGGCACCAATCCCTATCTGACCCCATAATCCATATGGATCAGGCAGCATTAATTCCCACAGAGCCTCTGCCATGGATGTTACTGCACAGCTGCAAAGACTTAGCCAGTGACTCCACAACTTCTCCTAGTCCCATGCTGCTAGGGGAAGTGGATGTCTGCCTAACAGTGCGTGGAAGGGCAATCCTTTGACGTGGTGCTTTTTGATTCCAGGCATCAAGGGGTTTCTGTCTCCACTGATGATCAGGATCCACCATGTTAGGAAGCTGCTCTCCCTCCCTTTGTTAAGCCCCTCCTAACCTCTCCCACCTCACATGGCAAATGCCAGGAAGCCAACCGCTTCACTTCACAGAGTGTTCTGATTTCTATGCTCTCCTTCCATTACCTTCTCTGTCAAGGGGAGATCTAGCCTGTAGACATTAAAGAACAAAAACACTAAAAATGCACTAACAATATAGGATTGTCCCCTATGGTAAATTTGTTTTGGCCCATTCAGTTCAAATGACCTTAGGATTTCCATGTATTCACTGGCGTGATTATTTCACAATACATTAGACTTGAATGGTAGGACATGTAAATAAATATTCAGCATACATTGTCCTTTGTTCAGTTTCATCCAGTTGTTCATAATCTCACTCTCTTGCAGCAATTTAAGCAATTCTTTTTCCTCCTTGGATTTTACATGCTCCAAATATTTATAGGTGGATAATTCTTCTGGCCCCCATCTCCACCACCCTTTCATGTTTAATCCATGTGCACAGATTTAGATCTTTGAATTTTTTTGTAAAATAAGTAATTTTTAAGGAAAAAAATTTCACCTAGTTAAACAAGTTGATGAGCAACAAAGCTGATTGGATGCTTGGTTCATGAACAGATAACATGGACAGCTAGTAGAATGACCTGATGGAAGTGGATTGGTCTTCACACCTGTTAATAAGTCATGCTATTCAAGAAAGGGATGAGTAGCTGAGAGGTTAAAAAAATCTCTAGATTAGTACAATGTGATTGGAGCAAAGAACACAATGTAATGACAGAGAAAAGACAAAAATAAGGTTTGCTATAAATAGACTTTTACCACGAAGAGCCAAAAAACAGAGTATGGAGATAAAGACTGACTAGTTCCCATCCATCCAGTATGAGCTGGACTTTTGTTGTTGTACTAAAAATCCCTCAGTCTTCTGCTGTTGTACTAAGATTGTTCCCTCTCTCTGTCTGTGTCAGGTTATGTATAGCCATTTCTTTATTCTTTTCCAGTTACCATTCTGAGGTTTCTTTTTGGAACGCCAGAAACAGGAATTTGCTGAGACCAAATTTCTGTTGATTTGTACACATACATATATAGTGCATGGAAGGGCAGTCCCTTGACGTGATGCTTTTTGATTCCAGGCATCAAGGGGTTGGTTCCTTCTCCACTGATTATCAGGATCCACCATGTTAGGAAGCTGCATATATAGAGTGTGGCATTTCCCCCAGTTTGAAATTGATTGGCTAGGTCTCATTACATCAGGATTCTTAAGGCTATTTTAGACACCAGATTTTATTTATTGAAACATCCTCCTTCCTTCTTTTAGCTCAGATCTTTAGCACAGAAGGAAGCTATTTGATGTTAGCAGGACAGTGGTGATACTTGTGAATCATATTGTTATCTGTATGAAATCATGTGATTTTGCCATTTTTGTTCCATTAATTATTGTAATCTCCAGAAATTTCAAGGTGTCTCAGAACTAGAAATCAGGTAATACTCTAGAGAGAGCCCATAGAGGAGGCTTGATGGGAATATTCAATAATTCAATAAGCACCACATAAGCAATAAAATGGTACAGTATTAAATAGAAAAGACATACTAGACATTCTACAAATATGTTTACAATGTGTTAAGCTCTAAATAGTTAGGGAAACAAACAACTACTCATGAGTAAGCTTCAAAAGTTTCCACTCTGATATGGTTTAGATATTCCTTTATTGTACATATATTTTGTGCTTGCAACATTGGGCTGGAATCTTTCAACCACACCCTCTCCCGTGGTACTTTGACACTTTTGCTTCCAATCCAATGGAATTGAGGCATGCAAGTACAAGTGCAGAAATGGAAAAATCAATGAACGAAAATGCTAACCAAACTTTTCAAGCCTCGTGGTGGGGGCAATGTTGATTCACATCTGGCTGAGGAAGTTGCCATACTTGTTTTATGGAAACTGGTTCACCTCTCCCTAGAAACAACCCTAGTCTAATGTAAGGCCCATCTTTAAAAAAGGGAAGAAGGAGGATCCTGGGAACTACAGGCCAGTCAGCCTCACCTCAGTCCCTGGAAAAATCATGGAGCAGGTCCTCAAGGAATCAATTCTGAAGCACTTAGAGGAGAGGAAAGTGATCAGGAACAGTCAGCATGGATTCACCAAGGGCAAGTCATGCCTGACTAATCTAATTGCCTTCTATGATGAGATAACTGACTCTGTGGATGAGGGGAAAGCAGTGGACATGTTGTTCCTTGACTTTAGCAAAGCTTTTGACACAGTCTCCCACAGTATTCTTGCCAGCAAGTTAAAGAAGTATGGGCTGGATGAATGGACTATAAGGTGGATAGAAAGTTGGCTAGATTGTCGGGCTCAACGGGTAGTGATCAATGGATCCATGTTTAGTTGGCAGCCGGTATCAAGTGGAGTGCCCCAAGGGTCGGTCCTCGGGCCGGTTTTGTTCAATATCTTCATAAATGGTCTGGAGAATGGTGTGGATTGCGCCCTCAGCAAGTTTGCAGATGACACTAACCTGGGAGGAGAGGTAGATACGCTGGAGGGTAGGGATATGATACAGAGGGACCTAGACAAATTAGAGGATTGGGCCAAAAGAAATCTGATGAGGTTCAAAAAGGACAAGTGCAGAGTCCTGCACTTAGGACGGAAGAATCCCACACATCACTACAGACTAGGGACAGAATGGCTCGGCAGCAGTTCTGCAGAAAAGGACCTAGGGGTTACAGTGGACGAGAAGCTGGACATGAGTCAACAGTGTGCCCTTGTTGCCAAGAAGGCCAATGGCATTTTAGGATGTATAAGTAGGGGCATTGCCAGCAGATTGAGGGACGTGATTGTTCCCCTTTATTTGACATTTGTGAGGCCTCATCTGGAGTACTGTGTCCAGTTTTGGGCCCCACACTACAAGAAGGATGTGGAAAAATTGGAAAGCGTCCAGCGGAGGGCAACAAAAATGATTAGGGGACTGGAACACATGACTTATGAGGAGAGGCTGAGGGAGCTGGGATTGTTTAGTCTGCAGAAGAGAAGAATGAGGGGGGATTTGATAGCTGCTTTCAACTACCTGAAAGGTGTTTCCAAAGAGGATGGATCTAGACTGTTCTCAGTGGTAGCTGATGACAGAACAAGGAGTAATGGTCTCAAGTTGCAGTGGGGGAGATTTAGGTTGGATATTAGGAAAAACTTTTTCACTAGGAGGGTGGTGAAACACTGGAATGTGTTACCTAGGGAGGTGGTGGAATCTCCTTCCTTTAGACGTTTTTAAGGTTAGGCTTGACAAAGCCCTGGCTGGGATGATTTAGTGGGGGATTGGCCCTGCTTTGAGCAGGGGGTTGGGCTAGATATTCTATGAGTCTAGTCACTGCATTATGTGCAATGTTCTAGAATATCTGGTTGAATCTTGATTATCCCAACGCCAGATGACCAAAACTCCTGGTTAGCCAACACCCAAGCCATGTGCCCTCGGTTTGCTGCACAGCTGTCTGAAGAGGAAGGTAGGGAGTAGGGCTGCCTCTCCTTTGGTTTTCTCAAAGCTGATAGGTTACAGGCAAGAGTTAAGAGAGGAGCTCAAAAGAGCTCTCCTCTTCTCCCCTTCCTGCTCTTCTTCTGTCACTGGCCTTGGGAAGCTAGCAAGCTCTGGCAATTCCTGTTCCTGTGTCAGCTAGCTGGCTCCCATGTTTAACCAAAACCCTGATTAGCCATAGCTTTCAGGTATCCCTAAGACTGTGGGATAAGCAAAGTTCTACACCAACTGAGTTAAGTAAAAATGACAGTGGGAGCAGGAGGGAAGTGGCAGTCTGTGCCTATGACTACCCAGCGGCCACGTGCAGTAAATTAGCTGGAGGAGCAGCCATGGGGGCAGGGCCTTGCTGTATCCCAACCCTAGCCCCGAGATGGGAGATGGATTCCACCCCATACCTCATGCATTTCACCTGCATCAAGCCCAGGTTATAGGGTTTTATGCAGGGGAAGCAAATTTCATCCTATAGGACATAGAATCATAGAATATCAGGGTTGGAAGGGACCCCAGAAGGTCATCTAGTCCAACCCCCTGCTCAGAGCAGGACCAATTCCCAGTTACTGAACATGGTTACTGTTCTCTTCTTTTTCCCTCCTCTAGGTTCTGCTTCTTTACTCCCTTCTGTTTTTCTTTTTCATCTCTGCTGTTCCACTCCTGCTTTCCCCTCCCTCTTTTGGCTTTTCTCTCCCACTTCCCTAAATGTTCCTCTCCTGTTTTCAGCCGCTGTCCTAGCAATGAGCACAGATCCCCCTGATTCTTGTACTCAGAGGTTCCTAGTATTCACATTTATTTATGTCTGTACTTGGAAATGGGGATAAAAATAGCCTAATGGCCGTGGAAAAGTTATAGAGGAAAATATAGTGCAGTGTAGTGCTTTTTCTTGTGACCAAAAGGTGGAAACCCCATGGATGGAAAGGAACATTTCCCGTGCCCCAGAGTTAGCTACAATTTGTTAGATTGACCCCGAGGCATGGGAAATGTGCCATTCCATTGAGTGGTGTTGCCACCTTTTGGAAAAGAGAGAAAAAGGCAGGAAGAAAAATGGAGTGAGATCAAAGTTAAAAATGAAAGAGGAAAATGGAAGTGTAACCCTTCTGCCCGTCAGAGTTGGCAGCAACAAGGGCCGGGTTCAATATCTAGGGGTTCCATTCCAATAACACAATGCAAACCGGCTCGAGCCCCCACCCAGTGACCTGGGACCAATATATACCACCCCCGCTGGGCGCCTCCAAGAGGCAATACTTCCCCTCTCGCAAGCACATAGTCTGAGTGTAGCAAAAGTCTTTTAATAACAGAGAGAAACAATGTGGCATTATGTTGGGGAAACACCACCAACAGGATTCATAACACAACCCATGAGCAAAAAACCCACCCCAGGCAAATTGGGGGCATGCCCTTTTCCCTTTGGTTCTTGAGTCCAGCAACCCCAAATCACCCAAAGTCCCAAAAGTCCAATGCCCCAAAAGTCTCTGTCCCTGGTCAGGGCAGCCCCAGAGTTCGAAAGTTTATCTGCGGAGCTTTACCTCCCAACCTGGGTGGAAATGGGACAGGGGTAAGAGGCACCTTACGTGATCTGAAGCTGACCGCCCCATAGCTCCATAGTGGCGCTCCACTCCGCCAGCCGCCCCACAAACTCCTTCGCTCAGCTGCGCTCCGCTCCGCCAGCCGCCCCACGAACTCCTTCACTCAGCTGCGCCCCGCTCCGCTCCGTCAGCCGCCCCACGAACTCCTTCGCTCAGCTCCACGGCCCACAAGCAGCTCCTGCCATCCACACACTGCGCCGCATCGAACTGCTTCACCAGCCGTCCCGCAAACTGCTCCACAATATATCTTCAGGCTCCCCCACTACTTAACACAATGCTCAGTGATTTCAGCTCTTAGGTGAATTCAGCTTATAATAGGGGAGCCTCAGTGCTGGTGCACTGTCAGCCCAAAGTGAGCTCAGCAGCCTATAACTAGACTTCTAATGAAATCAAAATTAGCTCTGATATTCCACAGTGGAGAGAGGAGGAAGTGCAATCAGCATGTAAGGCCCTCACCAGGGGGCCCATGCCACCAAGTATTAATACTTGTCCCCAGCCTCTCTCCATTCACACAGTTTTGGAACCCATGACCCTTGCCTAGCGAGTGCTACTTAGTTGATGGTGAATCCCTCCATCATAACAAAAGGCCACGTACAGTTCCAAGCACAGTTCCCATAATCAGGGTAATAACAATTTATTCTTCCTGCCCCAATAACAGAGACACTGGGGATCCCACAGCAGCCAAAGTGACCATTTGGGCAGCTATGGTCTCATTCTAGGCATGGTGGGTGTGCCTATGCAAATGAGATCGGCCCCTGAAGTTCTTTTCCACAACTTGCCACACCTCACCACCAGATGTCAGGGTGGAGCTCATCCTGACACTGCTTACAGAAGGAAGAAGACAAATGAACAAAAATGTAGAGAAAGCAAGAGACAGAACATGGGACTTGCCAGACTGGGTCAGACGGAAGCCCATCGAAGCCATTATCCTATCTCTGAGACTGGCCAGACCAGGTACTTCAAGGGAAGGCGTAAGAAATCCTGCAATAGGTAGATGTGGGATAATCTGGATCCGTACACTTTATCCTCACCCCTAATAGTTAGATACTGGTTTAACGCTGGTGCATGAGGTTTTATATCTCTTCAAAACTGGTTTGCTGGCATTAACAATCATAACTCCGCATACTCTCATTAGCTTGGTAAATGTCTAGTGTCCCTAGGATCAGCATCAAGGTGGGTGCAACATGCTGCAGTCATGTTCCTGTGCTTTTTAAAATATTTTGGTGGCAGCAAGAGAAACTGAAAGGAGAACCAAATAATCATAAATCATACTTTAACATGACACTTTTAATGCAGAAAATGTGGACTAGTAGTATTATTACTGCTTATATAGTGTTGAAAGTGAGTTCAGTGCTTAACAGGCCTATAGGAAACAAGGGGCCTGAAACTTGTCTTATCGTTTAAACATGTGCAAAGTGCCGGCAAGTCAGAATTCTCCATTTGTTTATATCAGTAGTAGATCTCTGGCAGAGGTGTAAATAGCAACCCAGAGTACAGAGCAATGGAGCCTCAGGCCTATAGTTTTTGATCAGGAGGAATTTACAGTCTAAATAACAATTTTATTTATTCAGGCCAGATAGTTTCACAATATAAATGATCATACAGATTGGGTGATGCCCTTAGGCTTCTGGGAACTGAACAATGCAACCCTCCCTCATCCCCATGCTAGGCTGCACTGTACAGGCAATTGTTATCTTGCTGGGATGTAGCACTGGGGCTGAAAATATTTCAGGATACAAGAAGAATGGTTGTAAATCTAAATCGATCATCTGTGCTATCAGCTGCACAGTGGCATGAGATGGCACACAGTGTGTTTGATCTGTGCATGAAATGCTCCCACAGACAGTTTGCTGGAACAATATAGTTTTCCTCCTGCCTCTTAACTGGTTGTGACATTTGGGTTCCTAAAGGGAGTTGCAAACACTGCAATACTCATGTTTGCGATTCGTGATTCTGAATATGCTCCCTTTCATCACTGCTGCTGTCACTGTTCCTCCCCTTCTACGGCTGCCACACCGCTCCTTCCCCTCCCTCTTTGCTTTTCCCTGGCCCATGCCGTCCCTTCCCCTCCCCCTTTGCTTTTCCCTGGCCCACGCCGTCCCTTCCTCTCCCCCTTTGTTTACTCCTCAGCCCATTTTTTATCTCTCTATCTCGCCCTCATCTTGGCTACTTCCTTCCAGATATCAAAGAGCATCAGTTTGTGCTGCGTGCGTGCGATTAATGTTCTGAAATACTGGTTTGACTCGGGACCAGCACCAGCCCTAAGACCATTTCAGAGAACTGGAAGACGTAAGGTCACTATAAATGCCCAGGATTTTCTGGTTCTGGGCAGTGTTTCCGTTCATGCGTATCCAGCAAAGAAGTTTTCCAGGGGACGCTACGTGTAGCCTGAATTAGCCTTCCAGTTCTGGATACAGTTGAGAACCCCAAACAAATCCCAAATGAAAATGAATTTTGAGTCTCACAAGCACTCCATGACAGCATCCCAGACCTGAATTAGAAGGGGTGGGTTCAGTGTTCACCTGGAAAGGCAGAGTTGTGCCAGGGAGCTTGCCCAGTGCCTGCGATTGCTATGGCTACATCTCCACTTGGAGCTGGGGGCGCAGGGTGATGCCCAGCTCACGTAGACATATGCACCCGAACTAGCGCTCTCAAAACAGCAGTGTGTAGCCACGGCAGCATGGGCAGCAGCAAGCAGCATCATGGAGCAGCTGCCCCGAGTACAACCTGCCTGCAGCCCAAGGGCACATACATGGGGCAGTTAGCTGCTGACGCTGCCTACGCCACTGCAGCGATGCTATTGTTTTCAGTGCACTAGCTCAGTGGCGGATTCAGAGTTAGTGGGGCCCTGCGCTCAGCTTCATTTTTGCCCCACCCCCTCGGGACCCAGTCTCTCTTATCTCCCCCATCCCTGTCTTTCATTCTTTTTGTCTTCATATTATAAGTGATAGGAAGTAAATGAAAATAAAGTGAGGTACCTTGATTGTTTTTGGAGTCTAACGTTTATTTTCACAGACCACATGAAAATGTCGGCAGACTACTTAATGATCTTTCCAAATATTGTTTGTACCATTTGTGAAGTGCTTTGGATTAGAGCGCTTTATTTAAAAAAAAACATTGGGGTGCGGGGTCTGGCACCCAGGAGTTAGGATATGGGAGGAGGCTCAGGGTTGGGGTGTGGGGTCTGGGAGGGAATTAGGGTGCAGGAGTGGGTTGGGGTGTGGGGTCTGGCCAGGAGTTCGGGTGTGGGAGGGGGCTCAGGGGCTGGGGCAGAGGGTTGGAGTGCAGAGCTCTTACCTGGGGCTGCTTCTGTTTGGTGCAAGGAGTGCAGGTGGGGATGGGGTGGGGGATGCAGGAGCTCCCATTTGGTGCTCAGGGCGGGGTTGGGGATGGGGGTGTGCAGGAGTCAGGGCAGAGGGTGTCTGGGGGGGCTGGGTGTGTGGGGGGTATGCAGGAATCAGGGAGGTTAGGGGGCTAGAGGTGTGTGTGAGGGGGTGCAGGAGTGAGGGCTGGCGGTGTGGAGGGCCGGGTATGTGAGGGCCACCCCAGCCCCCTGCCCTGAGCCGCTCCTGTTCAGGGGTGTGTGTGCGTAGGGGGCAGTGTGTGGGGAGCTCGGGGCTGGGACAGTCCCAGTCGAGGCCGCTGGGTTACCTTACCTGGCTGTCTGGTGGGTGCATCCCTGCCCTGCCGCTGCTCCTGTTTGCTCCCAAAGGGAGATGTGGTGGCAGCAGCATATGAAAGCTGAGACCCCGTGGCCTGCCACTCCCTTCCCCTGGCTTTTTTTCCAGGGGCCACCAGCAGCAGGGCACACCAGGGACTGCACCTGCGCTTCCCGGCGTCCAGAGAAGCAGGGCAGCAGGACAGGCGCAGACGGACGCCCCACCAGAGGAGCACGCACACCTCCCCTGCAGCATGCCCCCAGCCAGCCCCTCACCTGCCTGTCTCACCTGGTTGCCTGCTGTGACTGCAGCAGGAGCCCTGGGAGCCAGCAGGAGCCCAACGCACCGGCTGGGAGAGCGCACCGCACGCCGTGCCTCCAGCACGGCTCTTAAACGGCTCCCTCCCTGCTCTCCCACAGGTTCTGCCCCCGCAGCGGTCCCCCCCGGCGGCAGTGTTGGATGGTGCTGGGCTGCCTGGTCCTGGGGCCCCCTGTAGTTGGGGGGGCCCTGTGCCAGGGCCCTGTATGTTTCATAGTAAACCCACCTCTGCGCTAGCTCTAGGAGAGCTAGTATGAGTATATCCACACAAGCTGGGACTCACGTCCCTAGCTCCAAATCTAGCTGTAGCCTTTGATTCATGCTAGTCAGTGCTTTTCTTCCCCTACTTTCACCTAAACAAAAATAACCCATACGTTTCTGGTTTTAAATTGGAGCTGTTCAGAGCTGTAAATGCTATTTCAGAGCTTCATTTCTTCAGCCCTTTTTTAGAAGTTCTGAGTGGGGAAGGATTATTATCCCAGGTTTTAGAAAGTGGCCCAAACCAAAACCCTGGTTCCATACACCTCCCAAACTTTTCATGTAGGTATGAACTTTTCAGCTGAGCATCTCTCTACTTTATTTTATGGGAAAGGAAACCATGGCACACCTGGATTGAGCTGTTTGAATTAGTCAGTCAGTGGTAGAGCTAGGAATAAAAGTCAGTGAGCCTGATTCCCCATCCTGTGCTGTCAAGCCACTGGAAGAGGGACCCAGACCTTATATTTACCTGTTAGGTGTGACTTTGGAGCGGGGCTCTTTGACTACATTTGTCTCCATTACAAAATTAAGCTAGTTCGGGTGGCCTTATTTTCCCCTCTGACTGCATCCCTATCCCCTTCCTTTACTTGGCACAGCAAGGATTTCCCTCTTTCTCTGGACCAGTTAGATCAGCCTTATACAGTGATGAATGTTCCAGCAGCAAATGCACTCCTCAGCACCAGCATTACTAGCCAATAAATTCTTCCAAAACAATCTCCCAGAAATCAAATGTCAGTTTGAAACTTGGATATCTAAATTAACGTTGGAGTTCCAGGAAAACCTGAGGTAATCTAAGAATCGCTTGTTCTGGAATACTACTAATGCACACTGCCTGCATCTGTAATTTGATTATTTTAAATTCCTTTATCAACACTAAATCTCACAACACCCAGTGGTGTAAGCAAGTATTAATACACCATTTTTAGATGGCTAAATGGAAGTCTAGAGAGATATTAAGGAACTGTGATCACTTGGGCCTCATCTACACTAGAGTATTGAACCGATTATATTTAACCAGGTAGAGAACAAATGGTTCAGTGCATCCTCACTGAAACGTGAAGAATACCTGCAAGTTTGCCCTGTGTCCTCACTAGCACTAAACCTTTTCAGACACAGTGTCCTCCAGATTCTTACCCAACAGTTCATGGCAGTGCATTCTGGGAGATTGCAGTAAGGCACTAAAACGATGGAGGCTGGAAGAACTGATGTTCCAATTTGGAGCACTTTCATTTGTGGAAGAGAGATGTTTCACAATTGTTTGAGGGGGAAAAAGTGTCACTTTGCATGGTAAATTTCTCTAATATAAACAAGACCATAAGGAGTAATTAACAGGACAGACCCATGAGTTTTGACTCCTAGGCCTGTACCCCAACCACTAGACTGCATTTTCTCCCTTTGCACTCACCACATATCTCCAATTCAAGACAATTTTTTGAGTTAATGGGCTGGATCCAAGCTACCTCCACTGACCAATTAAAAGTTGGCAAATTCAAAATTGATCAAAGGAAATATTTTTTCAGACAACACGTGATTAGACTAGAGAACCAAACTCACTGTGTCATGATAACTTGGTGGGATAACTCACATGACTGGAGTACTGTCATGGCTGGTTATAAACTGTTCAGGAAGGACAGGCAGGGCAGAAAAGGTGGGGGAGTAGCACTGTATGTAAGGGAGCAGTATGACTGCTCAGAGCTCCGGTACGAAACTGCAGAAAAACCTGAGTGTCTCTGGATTAAGTTTAGAAGTGTGTGCAACAAGAGTGATGTAGTGGTGGGAGTCTGCTATAGACCACCGGACCAGGGGGATGAGGTAGATGAGGCTTTCTTCCGGCAGCTCACGGAAGCTACTAGATCGCATGCCCTGATTCTCATGGGGGACTTTAATCATCCTGATATCTGCTGGGAGAGCAATACAGCGGTGCATAGACAATCCAGGAAGTTTTTGGAAAGCGTAGGGGACAATTTCCTGGCGCAAGTGCTAGAGGAGCCAACTAGGGGGGGCGCTTTTCTTGACCTGCTGCTCACAAACCGGGTAGAATTAGTGGGGGAAGTAAAAGTGGATGGGAATCTGGGAGGCAGTGACCATGAGTTGGTTGAGTTCAGGATCCTGACGCAGGGAAGAAAGGTAAGCAGCAGGAAATGGACCCTGGACTTCAGGAAAGCAGACTTCGACTCCCTCAGGGAACGGATGGCCAGGATCCCCTGGGGGACTAACTTGAAGGGGAAAGGAGTCCAGGAGAGCTGGCTGTATTTCAAGGAATCCCTGTTGAGGTTACAGGGACAAACCATCCTGATGAGTCGAAAGAATAGTAAATATGGCAGGCGACCAGCTTGGCTTAATGGTGAAATCCTAGCGGATCTTAAACATAAAAAAGAAGCTTACAAGAAGTGGAAGGTTGGACATATGACCAGGGAAGAGTATAAAAATATTGCTCGGGCATGTAGGAATGTTATCAGGAGGGCCAAATCGCACCTGGAGCTGCAGCTAGCCAGAGATGTCAAGAGTAACAAGAAGGGTTTCTTCAGGTATGTTGGCAACAAGAAGAAAGCCAAGGAATGTGTGGGCCCCTTACTGAATGAGGGAGGCAACCTAGTGACAGAGGATGTGGAAAAAGCTAATGTACTCAATGCTTTTTTTGCCTCTGTTTTCACTAACAAGGTCAGCTCCCAGACTGCTGCGCTGGGCATCACAAAATGGGGAAGAGATGGCCAGCCCTCTGTGGAGATAGAGGTGGTTAGGGACTATTTAGAAAAGCTGGACGTGCACAAGTCCATGGGGCCGGACGAGTTGCATCCAAGAGTGCTGAAGGAATTGGCGGCTGTGATTGCAGAGCCATTGACCATTATCTTTGAAAACTCGTGGCGAACTGGGGAAGTCCCGGATGACTGGAAAAAGGCTAATGTAGTGCCAATCTTTAAAAAAGGGAAGAAGGAGGATCCTGGGAACTACAGGCCAGTCAGACTCACTTCAGTCCCTGGAAAAATCATGGAGCAGGTCCTCAAAGAATCAATCCTGAAGCACTTGCATGAGAGGAAAGTGATCAGGAACAGCCAGCATGGATTCACCAAGGGAAGGTCATGCCTGACTAATCTAATCGCCTTTTATGATGAGATTACTGGTTCTGTGGATGAAGGGAAAGCAGTGGATGTATTGTTTCTTGACTTTAGCAAAGCTTTTGACACGGTCTCCCACAGTATTCTTGTCAGCAAGTTAAGGAAGTATGGGCTGGATGAATGCACTACAAGGTGGGTAGAAAGCTGGCTAGATTGTCGGGCTCAACGGGTAGTGATCAATGGCTCCATATCTAGTTGGCAGCCGGTATCAAGTGGAGTGCCCCAAGGGTCGGTCCTGGGGCCGGTTTTGTTCAATATCTTCATAAATGAGCTGGAGGATGGTGTGGATTGCACTCTCAGTAAATTTGCGGATGATACTAAACTGGGAGGAGTGGTAGATATGCTGGAGGGGAGGGATAGGATACAGAAGGACCTAGACAAATTGGAGGATTGGGCCAAAAGAAATCTGATGAGGTTCAATAAGGATAAGTGCAGGGTCCTGCACTTAGGACAGAAGAACCCAATGCACAGCTACAGACTAGGGACCAAATGGCTAGGCAGCAGTTCTGCGGAAAAGGACCTAGGGGTGACAGTGGACGAGAAGCTGGATATGAGTCAGCAGTGTGCCCTTGTTGCCAAGAAGGCCAATGGCATTTTGGGATGTATAAGTAGGGGCATAGCGAGCAGATCGAGGGACGTGATCGTTCCCCTCTATTCGACATTGGTGAGGCCTCATCTGGAGTACTGTGTCCAGTTTTGGGCCCCACACTTCAAGAAGGATGTGGATAAATTGGAGAGAGTCCAGCGAAGGGCAACAAAAATGATTAGGGGACTGGAACACATGAGTTATGAGGAGAGGCTGAGGGAGCTGGGATTGTTTAGCCTGCAGAAGAGAAGAATGAGGGGGGATTTGATAGCTGCTTTCAACTACCTAAAAGGGGGTTCCAAAGAGGATGGCTCTAGACTGTTCTCAATTGTAGCAGATGACAGAACGAGGAGTAATGGTCTCAAGTTGCAGTGGGGGAGGTTTAGATTGGATATTAGGAAAAACTTTTTCACTAAGAGGGTGGTGAAACACTGGAATGCGTTACCTAGGGAGGTGGTAGAATCTCCTTCCTTAGAGGTTTTTAAGGTCAGGCTTGACAAAGCCCTGGCTGGGATGATTTAACTGGGAATTGGTCCTGCTTTGAGCAGGGGGTTGGACTAGATGACCTTCTGGGGTCCCTTCCAACCCTGATATTCTATGATTCTATGATTCTATGAAGTCGTCAAAGTCAAAAACTTAGCAAGAATCAAAAAGGGATAAGGTTAACAAGAATAGCCAGAGTTGTCATAGTTGATGGGAACAAAGGTTTTAGAAGGTGTTGTGTCTTGTGCTCTCTATACAACATATGTAATATAAAGGAACCATATGGGCAAGGTGAGGTCCAAATAGCCATGTTTACTAATCATATATAACCTGTACCACCTGGCTACCCACACACACTGCTGCTCTGGCAGAGTTCTGGTGGAACGTAGAAGACAGTGAGGGCACTAGTGGGCTCACAAAATATTTAGCAGGATGTTACCCTATTCCCATACACTACAGAAGGGATATTAAACCTCATGCTTCCGGCCTTAAGCCAATCTCTAACAGAGATCAGAAGGAAATATAATGTCTGGGGGAAATTACCCCACATCTAACTACTGTGCGGTGCTTACACCCTCCTCTGAAGTGTCTGGTGCTTCCCATTGTCAGAGACAGGATACTGGACAAGATGGACTGTTGGTCTGATCCAGTATGGAAATTCCTTTGGTCTTATGTTCCTAATTCCAGAGATTTTCACCAGCTGACGATCTGCCCCAATATGTCTATTTTCCATGTGTTCCCTTTATCTGCAGTATTATTGTAATATAAATTAAGCCCATTTATCTCATATGGTAATTTGACCCGTTGGTACTTCTGATTGCTGCTGTTCCCACTGAAAATTATTATTCTTGGTTATTATGGTCCGAGACAAAATGGCTACTAAATTTCACAGCACAAAGTCTCATCTTAGAAAATACGTTGTTGGTCATCCCTCTGTACAGGAGTCAGACAAACTCCCTTTACTGGTGGGTCTAGTGTAGGGCTGGGTGAAAATTTTCAGTTGAAACTTTTTCCCAGAGAAAATGCAGCTTCAGAGACATCGAAACATATTGCAAATTCATGTCAATGTCTCCTAAAAAATCCCCAAATTGAAACGTTTTATTTTGGTTTTCCAAATGAAATGTTTTGATATTCAGTTTCCAAATTTCCTTTCATTTTATTTGTAAAAAATATGTAAAAATGGCTGAGAATAAAAATGATTTGGTGAAAAGAAATGTTTCGTTCAACCAAAAGCAATTTTTTTGACTCTCCGATTTGCTGAAAATGTTTCTGTTTGACCCAAAGTGATTTATTTTTCAAAACTGCGGGCAACTGAAAAAGCTGTTCCATGCCCAGCTCTAGTTTAGTGCAGTTACAGAGTCTGCCTACGTTTCTTGGTTTTACCATCCAACTTTTGGGTTGACTAGGTCAACTGGGGGACTCAAGTGATGATATCTCAAAGTTATGTGCTGGGACCTGTATCCATGTGGATGGGACCTGAGCTTGCCAACCGAACACAAGCATTGTTCTGTAACAATTTCCAGATGCAGGGTCTAGTTGACAAAAGGGATGATGGTGAGAAGGAATGTTTTGTCTTTTAGAGTCCTCAGATTTTTTTTTTAATCTACAGTTGGTGGGGCTTTGTTAAACTTAGTCTTTTCCTTTCATATTTAAGTGGTCATATTTTAAATGCAGATTTTATCACAAAGGAGTGAAACTATAAAAGGCTTGGAATTTGGATTGAATTCAGCTAAACGTGGCCCTTTCAGCCACTGATTATCCTGAGAAAAGGTCTCTTCCCCAATCATTGAGCTTTTCAGGGATAAGCCCTCTTTCTTTTCGACTCTTTAGTTTTATTGGCTTCACAGATAACTCTGGCGGCAAAAAAACCCACCCACTTTTGTCTGTAACTGTCTAGAAGACTGCGCCACACCATGTCAGACACAGACCTGCCTGCAGTGAGCCATGCGTTCGTGACCTGCAGGTTTCATTATTTTGCAACTCATATCTAGGACTGAAACCACACACCCTGTAAGAGCTCAGCCTGATACAAAAGCTCATCTGCTTAGCAACACAAGTCATGAGCACATCACCTCAGATCTCTGCTCCCTCCCTGGGCACCATTTCAAGTTGTCTGTCCTGATATTCAAAGCCCTCCATGGGATTGGACCTAGCTACCTGAAAGGTTGCTTCTATCTCCACAACCATAACATCCCATCAACGACAACCATAGCCAGTAAGAGCCGGGTAATTGCCAGAGACAGAACTGCCCTGGGAACTGGACCTCCACTTATTCCTGTAAAGAGATAAGAGGGGCCACAAATCTCACCTCTTTCAGAATTTTAAATGCAAAACCCATTATTTCTGTGGCTTAGATTGCCCTCTGGAAGTGCCACCCACCCCTAGCCCACCTTGATCTCTGGCCCCCACAAGTCCCTGGCCCCCAAGCAAACTTATCAACTAACTAAATGTATAGCTCCTCTGGGAAAGGAGAGAGCAGGGGATGCTCAGATACTAAGATGAATGAGGCCATATAAAAACCTACATAAATAGGTCAAAGCACAGATAGACCTATTTTTAAAAGGAACTCCTACATTTTGGGCATGACAACCTTTCTTTAATTATAACATAGACAGGAAATAGCCTTTCCAATAAAAGTTGTACACATGGTTCAATAGCACTTTGGATGAGTACTAGAACGTGGCTGCAGAAATAACTCCTGTGTGCTGAAGGGGAGACTTCAGAGCTTTTTATGAACATTTCTGTCACTGCCACCCAGAATGCTGACAGCATCGCTCATTGCTACTTTTGCAGCAGCTTCCTCTCTGTTATGTTTTTATTTAACACACTGCATTTTTCTGGGATCCCTTTGTAAGGACAAGAGCTGTATGCCCCTGCCTGCAGAGCTGGTGTTTACTGCACGTCTGTCCCTAAAGAGTTAATTGTTTTTATTGCATAATCTGTTTAAGATTCTGGATAGATAGGAAACGCACGCCCCTTCTCTCCTATGGTATGTTTGCTCACTTTATATTGCTCTCCTACACTGCTGTGTGTAAGCCTCACACCACTTGACATACTGTAACGCTCTGGGTGGGTCTGTGGAACTTTGCTCTGTTCCAAAGCTGCTTATGCTACCGTGGTGTTGTGTGTGTGTGTGTGGGGAGAGGGAGAGGGAGCGAGACAGTCCACACAGCTACATCTACAGGAAGCACCAGCACTAGTTACAAAGTTTGAAAGCTGTTGACTCTGCCATCTCTTGGATCCCTCCGAGTTGAAAACCTACTGCACACAATGCCGTCTTTTGATGAGGTTTTAAAAGAAGCTGGGGAATTTGGAAGGTACCAAAAGAGGGTCTTTTTCCTCCTTTGCCAGACAGGCATAACTTTTTCTTTTCTATTTGTGGGAGTGGTCTTTCTTGGGCACGCACCAGAGCACTATTGGTGCAGGATCCCTGGTGCAGCTGAATTAAGTGAGAGATGTGGATGGACCCTTGAAGAGGAACAAAATTATACTGTGCCAGCTCCGAACCTGGTGAACAGGTTTTCCAGTGGCCAGTGTGAGAGGTTTGACATAGAGTGGAATAACACCTCTGTGAGCTGTGCCAACCCACTGTCCCACTTTACTAATCGCAGCCTGGGCAACGTGGCCCTTACTCCATGCCAGGATGGCTGGGTATATAAACAATCCCACTCAACGATCATCAGTGAGGTAAGGGAAATCAACATTTTCCAATCAGTGTTTTCATTGTCAGAGCAGGATTGTAAAATAAAAATTGATTGCTAGAGCAATACATATGTAGTATAGATGTTTTTAATGGGACAAGAATAAAGTTTTCATCAGTTTCTCTGACAGTTACAAATGAATCAGGATATTGAGTATTATCAAGCAGCAATGCCAGCCTTTTAGGAATGGGTGAGCTAATCTGAAAGATCCCTAGTATTGACTCTCTGAAGCAGATGAACTCAAATGGGGATACTGCTTTCTTGCTGTTGTAATGCTTGACTAAAATAAACAAAGAGTAATGTCATTGCAACTGAGGCATTAGAGTGGTCATTTAAGGGCAGGTCCTTGGCTGGTATAAATCAATTTTGTTCAATTGACTGCTGCTGATTTATGCCAGCTCGTGATCTGGCCAGTTATATAGACATTATATAATTTATTTTAGTAAACATCTAGACTTACTAGTAATAAATAATTAGTGTCTAACCACTTCTGTGTGTCCCTAACCTTGATAAGAAAATAGAATTACATTGGTTGTCATTAAAAAGTCATATTTTGCCAACAGTTACCACTCTCTGGTATCCGAAATACCAGAGTTATTTCCTGAGGAATGGATAACTGCAGTTGCTCTGTTACTCCATTTGTGGTAAGTGTTGGCAAATACAGTTATTCTCTATTGGGCTGCGAAAGGACAACCAATAAGTTGTGCTAGGAGATCTTGATTATAGACATGTAGTCGGTGCAATGCAATGTGACTCTAATCCATAGACTCAGCACTAGAGATGCATGGGTGTGTGTAAATAACTGTGATAACTGTAGTGCTCAGAAACACCATAACCAAAACACATTTAAATAAATTAGGTATGTAATCTTCATGTAGTGTTGCATACTGTATCAAAACCACCGTATGATTTGATGACTGTGCCCATGGTCCTGCTATCTTCCCATTATTATTTATTTGTATGTCATGATCAGGTCCTGGTCAGTCAATCCTAGTGGTCAGAGCAGAAGTCAGGGCAAGTCGGGTACCAGGAGGTCAGATCCAGGATAGACCAGAGGGCAAACTGAGAGTCAAGCGTCAGGAGGCAGGCCAAGTCAGATACCAGGAGGTCAGAGTACTAGATAGGCCAGAGGACAAAAGCAAGAGTCTGGCGTCAGAAGGCAGACCAACTCAGGTACTGCAAGGTCAGAGTACGCAACAGGTCAGAGGGAAAACCAAGAGTTAGGAGGCAGGCAGGATCAGAAGCTGGAGTTGAGGATCTCTCACAAGCAGGGTCTGGAGCAGAGACAGGCAGGCAGTCTATGTTGTTGCTCAGACAGCTCCCTTTCATGGGTTCCTGGTTTATATACTGGTATCAGCCAATCAGGGGGCTTTCTGAAGCTGCCACGCCAGTCCTGGTGGTTGGTATTTCCTGCTGATCCCAGTCTCACAGGGTCCTCCCATGGGAGCCCAGCCTAAGGCTCCCATGGTAATGTGGAGGCATCAGCAGCCCTAAACCCCCACAGTTCCAGCCCTGCAGGTTCTCACATTGTGATCAGGACCCCCTTGTGCTAGGTGCTGTACAAAGAGACAGTCCCTAACCCAAAGAGTTTATAGTCTCATCTGCCTTCCCTCAGCCAGTCCTGTCATCAGTTGTTCTATTTTGTCTCTTCTTAGATTATGACATCTTCAGGGAAGGAAACTTTCCTTATACACATTCCATAAAGTGCCTAGAACAGGGATGGGCCAACTTTTTGGCCTGAGGGCCACATTGGGGTATGGAAATTGTATGGTGGGCCATGAATACTCATGAAATTGGGCGTAGAGGTGAGGGAGGGGGTGCGGGCTCCGACTGGGGATGCGGACTCTGGGGTGGGGCCAGAAATGAGGAGTTCAGGGTGCAGGAGGAGGCTCTGGGTCAGGGTGCGGGGAGGTGAGGGCTCTGGGGTGGGGCTGGGGATGAGGGGTTTGGGGTGCAGGAGGGGGCTCCAGGCTGGTACCAAGGGGTTCAGAGGGCAGGAAGGGAATCAGGGATGGGGCAGGCTGTTGTGGCATGGGAGGGGTGAGGGCTTTGGCTGGGGGTGCAGGCTCTGGGGTGGGGCCAGGGATGAGGGGTTTGGAGTACAAGAGGGGGCTCTTGGATGGGACCATTGGGTTTAAGGGTGCAGGCTCCGGGTGGCACTTAGCGCAAGCAGCTCCTGGAAGCATGTCCCCTCTCTGGCTTCAAGGCGCCACCTGGTGGCTCTGGATGCTTCCCCGTCTGCAGGCGCCACCCCTGCATCTCCCATTGGCCAGGAACTGCAGCCAATGAGAGCTGCAGGGGTGGCGCCTGCAGATGGACAGCCCGCAGAGCCACTTGGCCACACCTCTGCATACTAAGTAGGAGCTAGAAGGGGGTCATGCCAGTGGCTTCCTGGGAGCTGCGCGGAGCGGGGCAAGCCTCCAACCCCACTCCCTGGCAGGGCTGAAGGCCGGATTAAATGGTCTGAAGGGCTGGATGTGGCCTGCGGGCCATAGTTTGCCCACCCCTGGCCTAGAACATTGTATGCCCTGAATAAATGTTAAATAAGAGCAACTGAGTGGCCTGAAGATTGGTAAATGGATTCAGAGCATCCATCATAGAATCATAGCTGGTTTGGGTTAGAAATAACTGAAACTCAGAATAAGCTGATGAGTGCAAGCTGTCTGAAATGTGTCGGTAGATAAGAATCCACGCCTCAAAAAACATTAATCACAGTCTTCACTGAGCAGATTCGTTTGCCATCTCAGCAATGGATTGAATGGGCAAGGAAAATTAAATATGTTCAGATTCCTAGGAGTGGCTATTCCAGGTGAGGATTGAACCTCACTGGCAGGGGAAACTTGCACTGCTGCCTATGTCATGCTTGTCCTGGAGATGTACAAAGAATTTCCACCTCCAGGGGCTTTCAGTCCAGAATCTTTCATGAAGTATCGTTTAACTGACATTATTTTTAAGATGAAAATTAGGAGTGTGTGTGTTGGGTGTGGCGGGGGGTTACTTTTTTGTCCATGTTTTTTCAGCTGTTGACCCTGATGACTGCTGAAAGTGGGTGAGCAAAACAGCAATGTAAAGCTTCACTCAGAGTCCATTTACAGCAGCAGTAGGTAAAAGATTATTCTATATCTGATGCAACCAGTATGATTTTGCGTCAGCAGCAAGAAAAAAACCTCCCTGCTCACTAGCTGATGCATGGAGAAAATGAAACTTGTGGGTCGTCAGAGCAAGGAGTGGGAGCTGAAGTTCAAAGTTCTGTTGGCAAACATCTTCAGCCTGTACCACATTCACCTGTGTGTTCAGCAGCACTCATGTAATTGAAAAGCGGGGCTACAGGGAAAAGGAAGGTGACCAAGGAAATGGTGAATGGGAACCTTATGGAAATGCTCCAGGTGCATGTGAACAAGCTGCTGAAAACCAGCCAAATTAGAAGTGTGGTTTTGATTTTCACCACCGTTGCCTGCCAAATCCCCTACCAAAAATAAGAAGAAGAAGGGGGTTGGATAGCCCACATAAGGTCAGGGGAGGGAAGGCCAGTGGACAAGAGTGCTCTTACTGACTAATGAGGAAATTTTCAAAGGCATGAAGGCTGTTAGGCATCCAACTCCCATTGGATGTGACTGGAAGTTGGGCACCTAATTGTCCTTTATGCCTTTGAAAATCTACCCCCTAAACCTCTGAATATTATTCTGTAAAATAACAGGCTCACATACAAAGCCTAAAGACAAGGACATAAGAATAGTAATAGGCTAGAGTGGCTAGAGTGCTACCATATTCTTCTTTCCCAGATGACCATATGGTATACCAAGTAGCAGCATTCACAGGGCTCTTTTCAGACTCCAAAGGCCTGATCCAAAGAGTTCTGGGATCAGTGGAAAGACTCCAATTGACTTCACTGGGCTGTGGATCAGGGCCCAAAAGTCCAGTCCCTGTAGCTTGGGTCTGGCTCCAACATACCCAATTATCGGCTTTACTCACTTACTAAGCAGTGACATAGCAGGCAATTCACAACATAAATATGTTAAATATAACACACTTAGGGCTTATATATAAAATATATAAATATATATTTATATAATGTGTTAAATATAACACATTAGGATTTCCATAAAATTTAGATGAGAAGCCAAGTTAGACATAGTACTGTCCTATCTAATTTGACCATTGAAACAGCTACCCCTTTTCTAATGTGCCTGCTCTTTTTAAACCCTTCATTTTTATATAGATGAACTGTTGTTTTTGTACTGTGTTTAAACATGTGTTATTTCATATCTGATTAAGTTTACCGAGAACACGACCAGGGAGACTAAATCAAAAGGATGATTTAACGTAGTAATCTGAAAAGCAGATGTTAGTGGGAAGGAGAAACTTGAAAAGCAGCAATGCTGAAAGAAACTTGCAGGGGGCTATACTAGACAGCAAATTAGGCACAAGTTTGCAATGTGATACAGTAGCTAAAAGACAATGCAAACATGGGCTGCTATGCAAAGATGTCATGCCACAGAACAGAAGTGTAACAGTTTCACTCTATCCAGTTCTTATGCAATCACACCTGAAATGCTGCATTCAGTTTTGAGCACCTCATTACCAGAGAGAGAAAAATGATCAGAGGACAGGAGGGATTAATTATTAAATTAATGAAATACGCTGGGTGAGTTTCTCATCTTTGTTCTGATCCCTTCACACTGCTCCGGTGGTGCAAAAGGGTCTGGATCTCTCTGTGGGGAACACTTGAATGTGGTGTCACTTTCTATTATTTGATGTCTAGTTCATTTGTTAAACTGTTTCGAAATAGTTCCACAGGCAGCTGCAGTTACAGAAACCACGAAGTAAAAGTAATTGTTCGGTTTGATGGGAACTCCGGAGCTGGCGTATGAGCAGCACCTGAAGTGCCTAATGCCCATTCCATGGTAGCTGGATTAATTTATTTACACCTAGGGTAGGTGGCTGGAAGTGGGTCCTTTCACAATGAGGTGTTTTGAGGAGGAGGAGGAGAACAGAATCCACTATAATGTCCATTATGGACAACAGTTGGCAACTCTATTTATCTTCTTCAGGCCTTCATGATAGGTGAAATAGCAAAACCTAAGATTCATTTATAAAACATTCTTTGTATCTTATGGAGGTACAACAGCAAGTCCTCTTTCTCCTTGCCACTGCAAATTGAAATTTTGCACATTGTACCAGGATGGGTCATGATCCTACAGCTTTGGGTCATGCTTTTCCTTGCAGGCACCTAAAATCAGAGAGAGTTGCCTTACAAAAGGCAAACAGGTTAACTCTCAGTACATAATGCAGCTAGAGCCCTTTAGCTCCCTGATCCTGAGGTGGAATAAAGCTAGACAGAGTAGTAATCAGAATAATTTTAAGATGCAGATTGCAGCAAATGCACTGAAATCAGTTTTGACTTTATTTGTAAAACCTCACAGTAATTCCACAAACGTAATTAAGTTTCCCTGTTTAAGAGAACACACAATGCTCAATGAAATTAAGTATTTGGGAAATACCCCAAAAATAAAATCAAATATTGTTTCCACTTATTTTTATTGAGCTTTTGTTACTCCTCATGAACCCGGAGAAAGAAACTAGTTGTGTCAGCAGCAGGTTTGGAATCAAATGGATTGTCAGATTTTGCTGGGAAAGGGAGCCATAGAGGAGGTACTGATCTTGGCCAAAATTCATCCCCCATTAATGCCAGATGATGTCAGCATAAATAATGCGGGGGTCCAGACTGCATTTTCTTAGGAATGGGAGTGGAGTCTCTAAAAGCCACTTCCGCAAATGAGTGGCGCAGGCTGAAAAGAGGATGTGGCTAGGGTGCGAGAGGGTGCACTGATTCAGCAGCTCCGTATGGTAGACCAGCAATCGGAAAGAAAAAAAAAAAAAGCTGAGCCTAGATAATTTCCACTAGCTGCTGATAAAATGTTGCACAGGGTGGGTAATTTTATCCAAATGTTTTTGGCAGTGATGACGAAGGCGACCAAATGTCCCGATTTTATAGGGACAGTCCCGATATTTGGGGCTTTTTCTTATATAGGCTCCTATTACACCCCAACCCCTGTCCCAATTTTTCACACTTGCTCTCTGGTCAGCCTAATGATGACGCCTAGTGGCATGTTAATGGATTACAAACAAATCTACAGATTCAGATGTCAGCGGAGACAGTAATCAATGGATTCATCAACTGCTAAAAGCAAAGCTGGTGTGTTCCAGACTTAATAGCAGCCTTTACTGGCACACATTTAGCATAATGAACTGATTCCAGTGTGGCCGGTCAGCAACACTTCTCTGTGATGAAAGTTATGTAATTTTGAGACTTGGTAACAATTCATTGCCCACGTGTGAGGTCTGAGAAGGATAAATCATCACCAGAACACATTATTCTACTACAGTTGTTGCAAATAAATCATCATGCTCTTTTACTTGGCAGCTGTCTCAAAAAACCCAAACAAAACTGTATTTTCAAAGGGATCTGTAACCAGTTCAGTAATGTTTACCTTACCACTTTTACAGCATCTTAAAGCAGCGAATAACATGACAGTCAAAGCTGGAGTGGAGAGAAAACAGCTGTTCCTTTTTCTATACTACTCCAGAAGAATTCATTCTACAGTATGGAAAAGCCCCAAAGCCTACACTTACCTTGATTAGTATGTCTGGGTTCATACAAGAAATCAGGGCTACTCTTTCATATTTCCTATATCAGGTAGGGTTTGAGGGGTAGTGAGAGGGTGTCGGGAGTGGACAGCGGGACTGACTACTTACTCAGTAAGGTTTCCCCCATATACAAATGATTGTGCTTCAGGTAGGGCAGATCTTCACAGCCCCATTTATTTCAGTGAAGCTGCACTAATTTACACTGGCTGAGAAGCTGGAACACTGATTTCAAATGTTTGAACTTTTTCTATGCTTGCACAGGGTTGGGATGAGTTTACAAATCTCTCCTTTATTTTGCCAGTCTGGAGGCAGCAGTGGTAATAAGAAAGGAAAATGTTTAAAAAAAATGGAGGTGGCCAATTTCACATTAGAAGGCTTGGTATCATTCTGGGTGGTCCAGCCAGCAGATCTACAAGTGATGCAAGCTGGACCTTGAAGGCATGTAGGAAAATTCAGGCAAAAAACCCAAAATCAAAACCAAACAAACCCCACTACTCAGGTTCTTGTGACACAGCAACTTATGAGTGAAGGGAAGTCTGACCCTCCATTTTTCTTTGGCATTATTAAGTGCCACTGGTGTGCTGACCTCTGAACAAGGTAGAGAAGAAAATCTGCCCCAAAGAGGTCTCTTAGCACATTTTGTTTCCTGATAAAACCAAGAAAAAGGGCTGTTTGCCCCCCTTGAGCTGAATCAGCTTGAAGTTTGATTTCAGTGACGTGCTGGTGAAAAATGCTTTGGAGAATGAGAGAATCTATATACCCCCAAAGCAAGTACAGACTGGGTAGCAGCAGTCTGAGCTGCCCCAGATTGCCCTAGCAATGTACTTCCAGCCTCCCCTGGAGCACCATCTGCAGGACTGAGAGGATAAACTGGTCTTCTATTAATACTGCCAAGGAGGATGCCAGTTTTGCTGGTGGTTGTTTCAAATGGACACTTGTTCAGCCAGAACTGAGCTGAGACCTTCGATTCATTGTAGACAGGCATAGAAAAACACCTAGTATTGGTCAATTAATGAAACGATAGTTGTAAATCAAATATTTACTTATCTCACCTGTCTGTTGTGACCCTTAGTTGTGACAGACTGTACAGTGCTTTCAGAACCTCAGGCCAAAGGTGCTATCCTTCCAAGTCCTCTGATGAATTATTATCAGGTAAGACAATGCAGGGTTGAGTCTGGTAAGGCAGGGAAAGGCTGTGCTGAAGGACTAAGGTATGAGCTTTCCAGCATCCCGCTCAGCACCAGAACAGAAGACTGTCCTTAGTTGTATCGCAGAGATGGGAGGCCTCATCCAAAGCTTACTGAAGTCATGGAAAGACTTTGTCGACTTCAGTGGCCTTTGGCTCAGGTCCCAAATTACTTGCACCTCTCTACGGAAAAGTGAGATGCTGCTGAATACCTGCAACTCCCATTGTCTTCAGTCCTTGAATTACACAGAAAAACATTGTTGAGTACTTGCTATCCCCTAACTGAATCTGAGTGTCAGTCCAAAATAAAAAATATCTGCCCTCTGACAGACATACTGTGAGGGGAGACACTGTAATAACCATTTTGTTTTCCAGGTATTAGTCATGAGCTTGACCTTCTCAATGCTCATTTCAGACCCATCCTCCTCCTTTGTTTAAAGGTTATTTCAGATGTGAAATCCCTAGGCATATTGGGGATTCTCTCCCCTCTCCCTAGGGAGATGGACAGATAGTTTAATATCCTTTTCCTGGATAAGCAAAATAGGCAAAGTAAACTAAAATGGTCCCAAATGGTAGCACCATTATTTGGTAGTGAGAGCATTTAGCACCTTCCAGGCATCTGGCTCCTCACCAGGGGATACTTTCATCCCCTAAAAAAAAAAAAAAAAGGAGTACTTGTGGCACCTTAGAAACTAACAAATTTATTTGAGCATAAGCTTTCGTGAGCTATAGCTCACTTCATCGGATGCATGCAGTGGAAAATACAGTGGGGAGATTTTATATACACAGAGAACATGAAACAATGGGTGTTACCATACACACTGTAATGAGAGGTTTCAGAGTAACAGCCGTGTTAGTCTGTATTCGCAAAAAGAAAAGGAGTACTTGTGGCACCTTAGAGACTAACCAATTTATTAGAGCATAAGCTTTCGTGAGCTACAGCTCACTTCCTCAGATGCATATCGTGGAAACTGCAGCAGGCTTTATATATACACAGAGAATATGAAACAATACCTATTCCCACCCCACTGTCCTGCTGGTAATAGCTTATCTAAAGTGATCATCAGGTGGGCCATTTCCAGCACAAATCCAGGTTTTCTCACCCTCCACCCCTCCACACAAATTCACTCTCCTGCTGGTGATAGCCCATCCAAAGTGACAACTCTTTACACAATGTGCATGACAATCAAGTTGGGCTATTTCCTGCACAAATCCAGGTTTTCTCACATCCCCCCCACCCCCATACACACACAAACTCACTCTCCTGCTGGTAATAGCTCATCCAAACTGACCACTCTTCAAGTTAAAATCCAAGTTAAACCAGAACATCTGGGGGGAGAGGGGGGTAGGAAAAAACAAGAGGAAACAGGCTACCTTGCATAATGACTTAGCCACTCCAAGTCTCTATTTAAGCCTAAATTAATAGTATCCAATTTGCAAATGAATTCCAATTCAGCAGTTTCTCGCTGGAGTCTGGATTTGAAGTTTTTTTGTTTTAAGATAGCGACCTTCATGTCTGTGATCGCGTGACCAGAGAGATTGAAGTGTTCTCCGACTGGTTTATGAATGTTATAATTCTTGACATCTGATTTGTGTCCATTTATTCTTTTACGTAGAGACTGTCCAGTTTGACCAATGTACATGGCAGAGGGGCATTGCTGGCACATGATGGCATATATCACATTGGTGGATGTGCAGGTGAACGAGCCTCTGATAGTGTGGCTGATGTTATTAGGCCCTGTGATGGTGTCCCCTGAATAGATATGTGGGCACAATTGGCAACGGGCTTTGTTGCAAGGATAAATTCCTGGGTTAGTGGTTCTGTTGTGTGGTATGTGGTTGTTGGTGAGTATTTGCTTCAGGTTGCGGGGCTGTCTGTAGGCAAGGACTGGCCTGTCTCCCAAGATTTGTGAGAGTGTTGGGTCATCCTTTAGGATAGGTTGTAGATCCTTAATAATGCGTTGGAGGGGTTTTAGTTGGGGGCTGAAGGTGACGGCTAGTGGCGTTCTGTTATTTTCTTTGTTAGGCCTGTCCTGTAGTAGGTAACTTCTGGGAACTCTTCTGGCTCTATCAATCTGTTTCTTTACTTCTGCAGGTGGGTATTGTAGTTGTAAGAAAGCTTGACAGAGATCTTGTAGGTGTTTGTCTCTGTCTGAGGGGTTGGAGCAAATGCGGTTGTATCGCAGAGCTTGGCTGTAGACGATGGATCGTGTGGTGTGGTCAGGGTGAAAGCTGGAGGCATGCAGGTAGGAATAGCGGTCAGTAGGTTTCCGGTATAGGGTGGTGTTTATGTGACCATTGTTTATTAGCACTGTAGTGTCCAGGAAGTGGATCTCTTGTGTGGACTGGACCAGGCTGAGGTTGGTGGTGGGATGGAAATTGTTGAAATCATGGTGGAATTCCTCAAGGGCTTCTTTTCCATGGGTCCAGATGATAAAGATGTCATCAATATAGCGCAAGTAGAGTAGGGGCTTTAGGGGACGAGAGCTGAGGAAGCGTTGTTCTAAATCAGCCATAAAAATGTTGGCATACTGTGGGGCCATGCGGGTACCCATAGCAGTGCCGCTGATCTTAAAACAAAAAAACTTCAAATCCAGACTCCAGCGAGAAACTGCTGAATTGGAATTCATTTGCAAATTGGATACTATTAATTTAGGCTTAAATAGAGACTTGGAGTGGCTAAGTCATTATGCAAGGTAGCCTGTTTCCTCTTGTTTTTTCCTCCCCCCCTCCCCCCCCAGATGTTCTGGTTTAACTTGGATTTTAACTTGAAGAGTGGTCAGTTTGGATGAGCTATTACCAGCAGGAGAGTGAGTTTGTGTGTGTATGGGGGTGGGGGGATGTGAGAAAACCTGGATTTGTGCAGGAAATAGCCCAACTTGATTGTCATGCACATTGTGTAAAGAGTTGTCACTTTGGATGGGCTATCACCAGCAGGAGAGTGAATTTGTGTGGGGGGGTGGAGGGTGAGAAAACCTGGATTTGTGCTGGAAATGGCCCACCTGATGATCACTTTAGATAAGCTATTACCAGCAGGACAGTGGGGTGGGAATAGGTATTGTTTCATATTCTCTGTGTATATATAAAGCCTGCTGCAGTTTCCACGATATGCATCCGATGAAGTGAGCTGTAGCTCACGAAAGCTCATGCTCAAATAAATTGGTTAGTCTCTAAGGTGCCACAAGTACTCCTTTTCTTTTTGCGAATACAGACTAACACGGCTGTTACTCTGAAACCTGTCATTATGCAAGGCACTGCATTTAGCCGTATGGAGTGGAAATCTATCAACTGCATGAAAAAACTTGTACAGATACAGACAGACATCATCTTCCTTTCCAAATGCAAACAGATGGACATCGTACCAAAAGGACTGAAGGTAAAAAATCCATTACAATCTACATACCACACAGACTATGCTGACAGCTTGTGCCACACGCTCTCAAAGAAACTGCGGAACCACCTGATCAACATCCTCTACAGCAAACAGGGAAAGATTAAGAATGAGCTCTCAAAAATGGATACTCTCATAAAAAACCAACCTTCCACACAAGCTTCCTCGTGGCTGGATTTTACTAAAACTAGACAAGCCATTTACAACGCACACTTTGCTTCTCTACAAAAGAAAAAGGACACTAAACTTTCTAAACTACTACATGCTACAAGGGGCCACAGCAATGGTTCCCTCAACCCACCTAGCAATATTGTTAACCTATCCAACTATACTCTCAGCCCAGCAGAAGCAGCTGTTCTATCTCGGGGCCTCTCCTTCTGCCCCTCCACCCCCACGAACATGATACAGTTCTGTGGTGACCTAGAATCCTATTTTCGACGTCTCCGACTCAAGGAATATTTCCAAAATACCTCTGAACAGCATACTAATCCACAGAGGTCTCCCTACCAACACTACAGAAAGAGGGATTCTAGGTGGACTCCTCCTGAAGGTCGAAACAGCAGACTGGACTTCTACATAGAGTGCTTCCGCCGACGTGTACGGGCTGAAATTGTGGAAAAGCAGCATCACTTGCCCCATAACCTCAGCCATGCGGAACGCAATGCCATCCACAGCCTCAGAAACAACTCTGACATCATAATCAAAAAGGCTGACAAAGGAGGTGCTGTTGTCATCATGAATAGGTCGGAATATGAACAAGAGGCTGCTCGGCAGCTCTCCAACACGAGTTTCTACAAGCCATTACCCTCTGATCCCACTGAGAGTTACCAAAAGCAACTACAGCATTTGCTCAAGAAACTTCCTGAAAAAGCACAAGATCAAATCCGCACAGACACACCCCTGGAACCCCGACCTGGGATATTCTATCTACTACCCAAGATCCATAAACCTGGAAATCCTGGGCGCCCCATCATCTCAGGCATTGGCACCCTGACAGCAGGATTGTCTGGCTATGTAGACTCCCTCCTCAGGCCCTACGCTACCAGCACTCCCAGCTACCTTCGAGACACCACTGACTTCCTGAGGAAACTTCAATCCATCAGTGATCTTCCTGATAACACCATCCTGGCCACTATGGATGTAGAAGCCCTCTACACCAACATTCCACACAAAGATGGACTACAAGCCGTCAAGAACACTATCCCCGATAATGTCACGGCTAACCTGGTGGCTGAACTTTGTGACTTTGTCCTTACCCATAACTACTTCACATTTGGGGACAATGTATATCTTCAGATCAGCGGCACTGCTATGGGTACCCGCATGGCCCCACAGTATGCCAACATTTTTATGGCTGATTTAGAACAACGCTTCCTCAGCTCTCGTCCCCTAAAGCCCCTACTCTACTTGCGCTATATTGATGACATCTTTATCATCTGGACCCATGGAAAAGAAGCCCTTGAGGAATTCCACCATGATTTCAACAATTTCCATCCCACCACCAACCTCAGCCTGGTCCAGTCCACACAAGAGATCCACTTCCTGGACACTACAGTGCTAATAAACAATGGTCACATAAACACCACCCTATACCGGAAACCTACTGACTGCTATTCCTACCTGCATGCCTCCAGCTTTCACCCTGACCACACCACACGATCCATCGTCTACAGCCAAGCTCTGCGATACAACCGCATTTGCTCCAACCCCTCAGACAGAGACAAACACCTACAAGATCTCTGTCAAGCTTTCTTACAACTACAATACCCACCTGCAGAAGTAAAGAAACAGATTGATAGAGCCAGAAGAGTTCCCAGAAGTTACCTACTACAGGACAGGCCTAACAAAGAAAATAACAGAACGCCACTAGCCGTCACCTTCAGCCCCCAACTAAAACCCCTCCAACGCATTATTAAGGATCTACAACCTATCCTAAAGGATGACCCAACACTCTCACAAATCTTGGGAGACAGGCCAGTTTGATTTCAGTGACATGCTGGTGAAAAATGCTTTGGAGAATGAGAGAATCTATACACCCCCAAAGCAAGTACAGACTGGGTAGCAGCTTCAGTATTTGAGTATTTGCTTCAGGTTGGGGGGCTGTCTGTAGGTCGTCCTTCAGGATAGGTTGTAGATCCTTGATGATGGGCTGGAGAGGTTTTAGTTGGGGGCTGTAGAGGCTTGTTCACCTGCACATCTACCAATGTGATATATGCCATCATGTGCCAGCAGTGCCCCTCTGCCATGTACATTGGCCAAACTGGACAGTCTCTACGTAAAAGAATAAATGGACACAAATCAGACGTCAGGAATTTTAACATTCAAAAACCAGTCAGAGAACACTTCAATCTCTCTGGTCACTCGATTACAGACCTAAAAGTTGCAATTCTTCAACAAAAAAAACTTCAAAAACAGACTCCAATGAGAGACTGCTGAATTGGAAATAATTTGCAAACTGGACACCATTACATTAGGCTTGAATAAAGACTGGGAGAGGATGTGTCATTACACAAAGTAAAACTATTTCCCCATGTTTATTCCTCCCCCCCCATACACACACTGTTCCTCACACATTCTTGTCAACGGTTGGAAATGGCCCACCTTGATTATCACTGCAAAAGGTTTTTTTTTTTTCTCCTGCTGGTAATAGCTCACCTTACCTGATCACTCTCATTACAGTGTGTATGGTAACACCCATTGTTTCATGTTCTCTGTGTATATAAATCTCCCCACTGTATTTTCCACTGCATGCATCCGATGAAGTGAGCTGTAGCTCACGAAAGCTTATGCTCAAATAAATTTGTTAGGCTCTAAAGTGCTGTCAAGGTTCCTTCCCCACTCTGAACTCTAGGGTACAGATGTGGGGACTTGCATGAAAACCTCCTAAGCTTACTTTTACCAGCTTAGGTTAAAACTTCCCCAAGGTACAAATTAATTTTACCCTTTGGCCTTGGATTTCCACTGTCACCACCAAACTTTATCTGGGTTTACTGGGAAACGTAGTTTGGACACATCTTTCCCCCCAAAATCCTCCCAACCCTTGCACCCCACTTCCTGGGGAAGGTTTGGTAAAAATCCTCACCAATTTGCATAGGTGACCACAGAGCCAAACCCTTGGATCTTAGAACAATGAAAAAGCATTCAGTTTTCTTACAAGAAGACTTTTAATAGAAGTAAAGGAATCACTCTGTAAAATCAGGATGGTAGATACCTTACAGGGTAATTAGATTCAAAACATAGAGAATCCCTCTAGGCAAAATCTTAAGTTACAAAAAAGACACACAGACAGGAATAGTCATTCTATTCAGCACAGCTCTTTTCTCAGCCATTTAAAGAAATCATAATCTAACACATACCTAGCTAGATTACTTACTAAAAGTTCTAAGACTCCATTCCTGTTCTGTCCCCGGCAAAAGCAGCATACAGACAGACACAGACCCTTTGTTTTTCTCCCTCCTCCCAACTTTTGAAAGTATCTTGTCTCCTCATTGGTCATTTTGGTCAGGTGCCAGTGAGGTTACCTTTAGCTTCTTAACCTTTTACAGGTGAGAGGATTTTTCCTCTGGCCAGGAGGGATTTTAAAGGGGTTTACCCTTCCCTTTATATTTATGACAAGTGCCACAAGTACTCCTTTTCTTTTTGCGGATACAGACTAACACAGCTGCTATTCTGAAACCTTTCATCCCCTACAATCTGGCAGCTCCAAAGGAGTTGGTGGAGGAACTAATGACATCAGCTTTCCCCTCTTCCATTCCTTTATTTATAACACAGTGCAGCTGAGAGTCGTGGCACTGTCCTGAAGTAAGTGGTTTCTCCTCTCCTAAGCTCCTATCTCGACTGCTTGCAGTGACTGGTGTCTGCACATGTCACTGGCGGTGAGAGCAGAGGAGTTCAGATTGGTACTGGTTATGAATTCATCTACCAGGCCCTTTCCAGCCATCGTATTAAATTGAGGAAGAATACAGTTCAAGCATATAGTGTGGTAATGTGCATTTTGTTATGTACTGTACGGAAACTGTGTTAGCAAATGAAGTGTGTAGCCCACAGACAAGTTGTCAATGCAGCCCTCAGTGTTGTAAAATGTGGACATCCCAGCCTTAAGCAGGGCATTACTGCTGTGTGTACAAGTGCAGTTGTGGATTTTCTGACACACACATCAATGGAGGAGCTGACCCTGAAATTAAAACGACCTACTTAACTAACTTCCTCCAGGCATTAGGTCTTCCATTTGAATTAAACTCAGAATAGAGAGGCAAAGTTCTGGTCTGGGCCTGAACTTTTCCAAATTTTGGGGAGAAAGAGAGCATAGTGGCTGAGAGATAGAAAGGCAAATCCTCAAAATTAGATGTGAATCTAGATCCAAACTTGCCCAATGTTTGTGAGATGTTCAGACTTGAGGTTTTTGGTTTAGACCACCTCTAGTGTGACCTCTCAGAACTTTTTTATAGTTTATTTTCAGCAGACGCACTATACAGCTCTGCTTTCACAGGATTGCCAAGTTGGAAAGGTTAATAAGAAACAATGAAAGATGAAGCAAGACAGAAGAGGCCCAGGCAGAGAGGGCTCTGGATTTTTGGATTCTCTACATTACTGACCCTGGACACCAAGCAGAAGATTGAGAGGGAGGCTTGTGACCCCTCCATTCTGAAGCCTTGTATTTTCTTTTCCCCATGCACAAAGAGCAAAGCTTTCCTTTCAATACATGTGAGCCCAATTTGTGAACAGTTATTCACACAAATAATCTTAGTGACTTTCTTGGGACTACACATGTAAGTAACTGCTCACCAGTGTGAGAAATGGATTCAGTCTGGACCTTAGCTCTTTATAGCTACAGAACAGATACATCCTGGTACACTCCTGCACATTTCTGCATGGGATCACAGCTAGGACTGAGAGGGTGGTTTGGGCTCCATTCATAGAATCATAGAAGTGTAGGACTGGAAGAGACCTCAGTAGGTCATCTAGTCCAGTCCCCTGCACTCAAGGCAGAACTAAGTAATAACTAGACCAGTGGTTCCCAAACTTTCCGCCACTTGTGCAGAGAAAGCCCTTGGCAGGCCGGGCCGGTTTGTTTACCTGCCGCGTCCACAGGTTAGGCCAATCGCGGCTCCCACTGGCTGCGGTTCACTGCTCCAGGCCAACGGGAGCTGCTGGAAGTATGTCCCTTGGCCTGTGCCGCTTCCCGCAGCTCCCATTGGCCTGGAGCAGCGAACCGCGGCCAATGGGAGCTGCGATCGGCCAAACCTGCGGACGCGGCAGGTAAACAAACCGGCCCGGCCCGCCAGGGGCTTTCTCTGCACAAGCGGCGGAACAAGGTTGGGAACCACTGAACTGGACCTTTCCTGACAGGTTTTTGTCTAACCTGTTCTTAAAAACCTCCTATGACAAAGATACCACAATCTCCCCTACGCAATTTATTCCAGTGCTTAACTAACCTGACAGTTAGAAAGTTTTTCCTAATGTCCAACCTAAACCTCCCTTGCTGCAATTTAAGCCCATTACTTCTTGTCCTGTCCTCAGAGGTTAAGGAGAACAATTTTTCACCCTCCTCCTTGTAACACCTTTTATGTACTTGAGAACTGTTATCATGTCCCCCCTCAGTCGTCTCTTCTCCAGACTAAACAAACCTAATTTTTTCAATCTTTCCTCATCGGTCATGTTTTCTAGACATTTACTTTTCACTTTTACATTACCTTAACCCTTTACATTCACATTAAATCCATGCCTTTTTGCTGAGGCTGCCAACTAGGGTGCTAGTTGCTAGTGAATTTTCTGAAATGGGGTTGATTCTCTTTTAAGGACTAGACTGAAATCACCAATTCTTTTCATCCAGGCCACCAAACAGCTTTCAGATGGTGGTAACTTTCGGACACCACCAGGAGTGAAAATAACTTAAAAATCTCACCAGTGTGGGGCCTTGGGTGGAAGGGGCTGGGCTTGGGGTCAGTGTCCCCCTGCCAGCCCTTCCGTGCTGCCAGGCCCGCGCCACCCTGGTCTCCAGCTGCTTCTGCGAAGCAGCAGGTGGGCACCCGGGGTCCTTTTAAATCACCAGGCCCCAGGGCAGCTGCCCCTTTTGCCCTCCCCCATAGCTGCCCTCGGAGGGGGCAAAAGAGGCAGCGACGTTAACAGCTTTAACATCGGCTGTGTCCTGGCCAGTACCAGCAGCCACTTGCTATGCCATACTGGGCCGTACCAGCACACTTTACACCTCTGGATACTACCAAACCAAGCCAAGGGTGGTCTGGGAGTGACGAGCTGTAGAACTCAAACAATCCTTTGCACTATATACACTTCTGTGTTAAAGGTTAACTCTGTTAATGAAAAGGATGAAGAAGAGCTCTGGGGAAGCTCAACAGCTTGTCTCTCTCACTAGCCGAAATTGGTCCCAGTGGTGCTGGAACAATCTGTATAGTGGGGCTGCTGAGAGCCATTGGACCAAACTGCAAATCCTGTATGTAATGGAAACCACTTCCAGCCAGGGATGCGGCACCCTCAGGTTCCATACTTCCAGCACCTATGGTTGGTTCAATATAAGATATTTCCTCATGCACCGAGTTTTTCTTATATTCTGGGACTAACGCGGCTGTAACAACACTGTTTATATAAAGAGCATTTAAGTGGACCCTGAACAGACAAAAAATAACAACAAAAAATGAAGCCAAGAATTCTTAGCTACATCAAGAATATTTAAATATATAGACCTGAGCAAAACGTAGGATTTATTTATAAGGTATCAGTTAATTTACTTAAGCATTTTACACTATAAATCCTTTTGAAAGTACTCCCAGTGCCTAACTGTTATCCATCGTCTCTTGTTTCATGGAAAATGCAAGTGATTTAAAGTATTTGACTGATATTTTAAGGCAACAATTTATTTCAACTGTCAGCTGCTCAATGTGAAATGTACGTTGAGGTACAAGGGCATTGTAAAGGAAGCATATTTTCCCTTGTCTCTTTGATGCACTCTCTTCCCCCGGCCCTTCATGTCAGATTGTTCACTTTCTCTCTGTTTATCTTAAATGTGGATTAATTTATTTCAAAAATAAATATATACTTTTAAAAGGATCAAGCATAGTAACTTTCCAAGGCAAGGAGCCCAGCTATCTCTACGGACCAATCCTTCAAGCCGTTCCATGAAGGAAATCCATGGAGCTCCATGCAGGCGTGCAGGGGTCCACTAGCACAGAACAGCTTGCAGTACCGGGGCCCATGTTTGCAAAGCATCTAGCATCTAGCTTTGTTCCTGACTGGGGCCTCTCTGAGTATTATCAGAATATTAATAACAATGGATGGGATTTTTCCAAAGCACCTAAGGGACTGTTGACTTTCACTGCCACTTATGATCCTAAGTTACTTATGATGTGCTTTTGGAAAACCCACACAATGTCTTTAATACCAAAAGGCACCACAAGACAATGGCCTCCACACCACTAAAGCATGGGACTGACAGGGTGTCTTTGGAGCTTAGGTGTGTGGAGGCTCTGCAATGAGACAAATTTTGCCCTAGCAGAATAGGCTTGAAAAGTAAGGCTCACATGTTCAATGAGATCTCTACATCTTCACTCATAATTCGGTCCATGCCAATAATGCATGAGTCAAAACAGGATACTTAGACATCTATGGGCTCAAATTTATAGGCTATGGACCTGGTTCTCATCTCAACTATGCAGGTTTTGTGCCAGTGTAATTCCATTGACTTCAGGGGGCATTGTTCCTTATTTACAGCCAAGTGAATGAGATTGGAATCCAACCCTGGGTTTCAAAAGTGGCATTACAAATGCATATATGTGAAAGGTGAATTTTCTTTGATTTGAAGTGTTTAGCTATCCTTGTTTCGCGTGGGAGAGTTGATCTAACATTGAGACACAGGCAATAAGCCTGATGCCACTTTCAGTGTTAGAAAAATGAGGTCCTGAACTCTGAATTTGGATGGTGGAATTAAAGAAAGTGATTTAAAATTAATGAGTTTTAAAATGTATTTATTAAAGGAAGTGATTTTAAACTAATTCATTTTAAAATGTATTTATTTGTAACTTAAGTGTGCCTGTAAATTCTGTTAAGGATTTGAGATCAAAAACATTTTCCTTTCATGATGTGTTTATTTTAAAAGTATTTCATTCTTAAATCCTTTTCATTCTGTGCCCATAATAATCCATTATGAGCTCTGATGAGACAGTAACTTTACTTTTTCTGCCCATTTTACTTCTTTGATTGCAGGACTTGTGGACAGAAGTCTTCTGTCAGGGCTTTCTGCTTTAAGAGCAAGCAAAGTTGTCAAATCCTAAATAGGCCTTCATTACATTGGTCTCCTTGGTGAGGGGCTCTTTATTGCAGTCCAACATTGAGCTCCTTTGTTCATTTGCTAGCTTGGTCTCTCTCTTTAAGACCTTGAACTTACATGGTGCTGAGCAACCTTAATTCTCATTGAACAACATTAAGTTTTGGGGACTATTGGTCCAGATTCTTCTGGCAGTTGTTTCCAATATATTTCCAGAAGAGTGTACCACAGAGGGTGACTGCTCCCTGACTCCATCTCACCCCTCTGGCTGGTTATGCTCTATCACGTAGAGATCCATTTCCTAGTGACTGGTAGAATGACTTCCATAGGCTCAGGTGGAGAGAGGGAGGAGGCTTACTGGTGCCATTCTTGCTTTTCTTCCACCTAGTCCTCTTTGCCTATTTTTTCACTATTTTATTCCATTCCATGTTTTTCTCTACAGAAGATCAGCTAGCCCTGTATTTTCTACTCAACAAGCTAGTTTTAAAGACCAAATAGGCTGTGTTTGCCTGTGTGGGTGGTTTTAAACATTCCTCCTGAAATCTCTGACTAGTGACAATGTCACAGGCATGTACAAGTATTTCTAAAGTCACTTTTAGAAATGGCCATGCCCTTGAAAAAACTCTGTGAAGTGGGACGTTCTGGAAATATTTCATGAAGTTCTGTCCTTTCTGTCCTGCTGTCGCACTTGTTTAAGAAACAAGAAGGTAGGAGTACTCTTCAAAGAGTAAATGTGCGACGCTTTGGAGTTTGTGAAAATTCCACAGCAGTTATTGTTTCTGAGACATGAGAAAAAGTTTTGTTCCTGGAAGAACCTAATGATTCTATACATACTGGCCTAGATTTATAAAAGTAGGAGTTAAAAGTGAACACCCCTGGACATTCAAAAAGGATGAGCTGAGCTCCCAAAAGTCAAGAGCTTGGCTTCAAAATGATCAGATTTTTTAAA
Organism: Lepidochelys olivacea; assembly: GCF_965140295.1. Classification (NCBI taxonomy): domain Eukaryota; kingdom Metazoa; phylum Chordata; order Testudines; family Cheloniidae; genus Lepidochelys; species Lepidochelys olivacea. The sequence continues at coordinate 122,172,374 of NC_140413.1, forward strand.
TAATAAATGTAGAGGTCTTTATTGTTGTTCTGGATTTTGAATCGTAGGTTTCATGTAGTCAAACTTTTCTCCACCACAGTAAGGGGTAGAAACTCACTTTTAAAAAAGAAAGTTGAGATTCTCACTTAATCACAGGATTCCAGGAGCTGTGGCTTTAAGAAAATACAAATATTGTGAGACTTGCAGTAAAATCACAAGAGTTGGCAAAACTGAGTTAGGGTCCTAGATCCATTTTTAGACACCTAAATAAGTGGCCTGATTTTCAAAAGCACTGATAACCTAACAGTTTGCATTGAGGCAATAATAGCCAGCAGCAGTGAGATCACTGGGACCAGCACTTAAAAAAATTGGACCACTTATTTAGGTGCCTAATATGGATTTAAAAGCTTATCTTTAGACTATTACTTTTAAAAATCTTGGCCAATGTGAAATAGAAGATGTCTTCATTCTATCTAAGTACTTCTATGCCCCCCCCATCACTGCAGTATTTGAGCACCTTCATCTGATATACATTATTATGAGTGTGAACTTGAAATACTAAATGCATTGCAAATATTCTGTATCTCAGTTATCTGTAAAATATTATTATTAATATTATTTATTACAGCTCATCCTTGGAAATTATGGCTATTTCTAGAGTGCTATTTAATAAATGGCTAAAACTGCTGAGAATATTACCTCAGTTTATTCTTAACTTTGCTTTTGCCTAAGTCCTCATTGTTGAAAAGGACATTCTAGTCAGAGATCAAAAAATCCTGACTACAATGAGGTCTGCAGGACTTATTGAGCTAGGTTGGCATATAATTGTTCTCCACGACCCTGTAAAGTAATTGCCAACAAAATACTATCCGCACAACAAATGAATTTTTAATTTGGTTTTATTTTTGTTTCCGGTCTCTTTCCCTCCCTGCCTCCTCCCCCATGAATTCTTCAGATGAACGCAGGAGCAGCATTTTGTCATCCTGTAACAGCTGCTGCAATATAAAGAATTGAAGGGTCTGAGAAAGTTACAGCAAGAAAAACATTTTCAACCTGTCAAAAATTGGTTTGAAATTCGTTTTCTGCACCCTCACAGGTCAAGTATCTCTACTTTTGCCTAGGAGGCACTAAGAAAAAAATTAAAAACATTTGGAGATGTTAGTGTTTTCCCTGGTTACAGCTCTGCATTTACTCTGAGCTAAACATAGATGCAGCATTTCCTTGCCAGCAGATGTTAAACTATTGTGCTCAATCTGTATAACAACAAACCAATTCAGATGTCTCCCCTGTTGAGGACATTTGGCCTACAAAACCTGAAACACAGCAGCCTTTTGGTAAGAAGGACCCATTTTCTGTATGTTTACTGTAACTGCAGTGATCTGGACTCACTAATGCGGGCATTTCTCTGTGCCATCTGGGCCTGCCATTGAACAAGTACACAATAAATAGGAAGGATGACAAGTCACAAGATGGATGATGTTTAATCTGAGACCAGTCAGTAAGAAACTGTATTTGCTCAGAGATCCTCTGGGAAGAGAGAATCCATGGAGGACACTCGATTGACATAGCTCCACACGCTGAGACCCCGCAAGATAGGCAAAGGTGTCAACAGTGTCAAGAGCTGCTAATAAGTCCAATAAAGTCATCATGGATATCTTACCCTGGTCTACCACTGTGAGGAGATAATCAACCAGCAATATCAACACAGTCTCTGTGCTAGATCTGGAACCAGACTGATAGGGATACAGGAAGTCTATGGCATTCAAGAGTTATTGGAGCAGCCCGCATTATAATCTTCTTAGTAAATTTCTATTAAAAACGGATGTTTGAGATGGGATGCTAATCACTGAGGTGGTAAAAAACAAAAAAGCTTGAAAGTAGTTTCTCAAACACTTAGCGATCAGGTTTTTGCTCAGGCGTGTTTTTTGTCCTGGAGCAAGACAATTGCTAAAATGTTTTGCTTTGAGGAAAAATATTCCATCTCTGTGGGGGAATCTTATTATATCTCTTGCTTGTTCCCACAGTATAATCTTGTGTGTGCCAATGCCTGGATGCTAGATCTAACACAAGCTGTTCTCAATCTGGGGTTTCTGACAGGAGCATTCACTCTAGGCTATGCTGCAGACAGGTAAAGTATGTGTGTTAATGCAAGTCTACCCTTATAGAGGCAGAAACATTTTGTGCTGTAATCACCGTATGCAAACATTCAAAGTTTGGAGGTTCAGTTCAATTCCAAGAAGCAGGTCCCATATAAACTTAACTTCCTGAGTCTGTAAAACTGGTCTGGAAACTTCATGAGATTTTTAGTACTTCCTGGTCCTGTTAGGACTTAAAATAGCATGAAAAGAGCCCTTCTTGTGGTATTTCATAATTTCTGTTCACATCTGAACTCAGGAAGTACAGAGGAACACAGAAATGAAAAGCAAGCATTCACAGAGAGTTTTGGGGTTGACAATTTCTGAGGGGGCATAAGGCCATTGATGAAGAAAGCAGCTCCTTTGAGAGAGGAAGAAGAAACTCAGTGCTACAACCCTCTGAGTTCACACATAAGGCACACATACCCATATGTTGACCACCAAGGTCATGGTTACAGTTGGTCTTCAACATTTTTAGAGCTGACTGAATACTGCAAAAATGTGTGGGTGAAATCCAGCCCTGTAAACAGGGCCAATGCCAGAGCTAATCACTACTTAAGTCCAACTTTCCTTCAAAATAGGAGGAGGAAGCCTTATTTTAAGGAATTAAGTCAGAATTAAATGGTGTGCAGTCCTCATGCCAGCTCAAATACAAGGGTGAATTTCACTGTAGATGAATATTTCTTTGATTTGAAAAATATATTAACCTTTGCTGTTTTGTGCTCCTTTTCTATTTGCTATCCATGAATATCCTAGTAGGTGATTTTATTAGGCAGAGCACACAGAGAATATTCTCAGATAAAGCACTTTGAATTCCTAAACAAAAGTATTTACAATAAAAACCTCATTGTACTGAGAATTATGGTCATCCAGTAGAGGACAAACCTACCACATGACCTACGTGTCCAATCAAAAGCAAACAATACAACTTTTGCATACTGAAGTCACACAACAAAGCTCTCAAATATGGTAGAGAGCAAGGATTATTTGCAAACATTCTTAAGTGAATAATTCTTTTAAAAGAATCAAGTGAAGAAATTTTTTTTAATCTTTACACAGACAATTCGCAAACAGAAAGAAGGAGAGAGACAGTGAGCTGATAAATCATTGTTTGAAAGTATTCACTTAGCCATATTCAGAATAAAGGGATTTAAAGCCAGGTTAACATTGGATGAAGACAACATTTCAGGGCTGCAACTATAAACTAGTTGTCTCATGATCAAATCAGAGAGAATCATGATGCTTATAAAGTACCTGACAGTCTTGGATGAAATGATAATAGAAATAATTTATATTATTATAGAATTACATCTTACCCACAACATTTGGATCTGTAATTGTCTCTTTACCACATAGTTCAAAGGGTTTTACCTAGAGCTTATCGAAAAATACCAATTATTTTTCTTAGTATTTTTTTAAAGTCATTTTGGTCAAAATTTCTTATTAGTTTTGCTTTGTGTCCTCTCCACAACAACAACTCCCTCCCCCACCCAAAAACAAACCTGAAAAAAATACAGAAGTTGCTTTTGTTAAAAAATAATTTTTTTTGGTTTCTGGAGTGTGTGGGGTGGGGAGAGGGGTGTTGGTTGGTTGGGTTTCAGCCAAAAACAAAAAACAAAAACAGGAAATTTTGAGAAAAATTAAAGTTTTTATTTTGATCAAAAATATTTTTATTAAAAAATTGACTTTTTTTAAACCAACTCTAGTCTGGACCTGTAGTTAGGCTTGGCTTGTCCATTAATATTGTTGGGATAAAATGTTTAAAATTCAATACTAATGAATACAAAATTAAAATACTGGAAGATAGACATTATAAGCTCTAAACAGAATATTTATGCAGCTGCTTCATTTGGCATTCTAGTAAAGGGTAAGACATTTCCTACACAGGGTGTGCCTGTACTTAAAATAGGCAGTTTAAGGGAATAATCTTGCACATGTTGAAGTCAATAGCAAAAGTCCCATTTATTTCAATAGGCGCATTCTAATTTCTATAATTTAAGTGCACCATGCAAAATTAGAAACTGTTTTCCAAAAACTGGGCTTAAACGTTTTCAATCACTGCTTTAAAAGTGGAGATAGAGAGGCTGAGATTAATATCCAGGAGGAGAGAGTTCCAATTCCTAGTAGCCAGTACAACAAAGACTCAGAAAGTCACCATCATAAGGCCTAGTGATGGGAAACCTTACAAGATTGATAGCATCAACACAAGACTTAGGAGCAGGTTTAAACTCCAGCCATAAACTAAGTCAAGAAGGAAAATATTAGTCATATTTCAACATTTTTGCTCTTTTTTTTTTTTGGCAGATATGGCAGAATCCGTATTTACCTCTACTCCTGCCTTGGAGTAGGCTTATGTGGCCTTGTTGTAGCATTTGCACCAAATGTTTATGTATTTTTGATCTTTCGCTTCCTACAAGGTGTATTTGGAAAGGGAACCTGGATGACAGCCTATGTTATTGGTAAGAGCTGTACTTTTCCCCTTTTTGGGTGGGGAGATTGAGGGAATGGATGTTGGTGGACAGACTTCCTGAATGTAAAGGTAAGTGAGAACTGTACAGTTGTTCACCAATGATCAGAGGTGAAAGGAACCAGTGGAGATAGATCATCACTGGAACATAACATAACCCTGATTCAAATAGCCCTCCCAGAGTCCCTCTTATAACCCTGATATCTGGCTGCTCAAAATCTGCCGCCAAGTGATCCACCTCAGCATTCCATCCCGGGGAAACTTTTCCCCTTTAGCTTCACAAATGTTATGCAGAGCACAGCAGGCTGCTACAGCCATGCAAATATTTTCCTCATTGAGGTCTAACCTGCCAAAAGGCAGTGCCAGCGACCCTTTAATCTACCAAATGCACATTCAGCGGACATTCTGCACCTGCTGAGCCTGTTGTTCAAGCACTCTTTGCTGCTGTCAAGCTTTCATGTAAGGCTTCATGAGCCATGGGAGTAAGAGGTAGGCAGGATCACTATCGGCATTTCCACATCCCCTTTTGGAATTTATTGGTGTGGAAAGAAAGTCCCTGCAAGCAGCTCTCTATACAGATCAGTGTTCCTGAAGATGTGTGCACCTTCCCTGACAACTCCACAATGATGTCAGTGAAACAAGCCCAGTGATCCACCAGCACCTGCAATACCATAGGGAAGTAGCCCTTTCTGTTGATGTAATCTGTTATATCTGTCTGGGGCCAAAACTGGGATATGCATGCCACCTATTGCCCCACTGCAGCTAGGGAATCCCATTGCTGAAAAAGCATTCATTATTTCCCATACATTGAGTCACAGTCCTTCGGAACAGGAGGCAATTAATGGCCCTGTACACTTGCATAATCCTAACCCCTATGGTGAACTTCCCAACTCCAAACTGATTAGCAACTGACCAATAGCAGTTGGAGTTGCCAGCTTCCACACAGCTATTGCTACTTGCTTTTCCACCATGTGGGCAGCTCTCATTGTTCTTGCACTACAGGGCAGGGGCAAGTTCCACACACAGAGTTCCAGGAAGGTGGCTTTGCACATCCGAAAATTCTGCAGCTGCTCATCATCCCAGACCTGCATAATGATGTGACCCCACCACTCAGTGCTTGTTTCCCAAAGCCAGTAGTGATGCTCCACTGTGTGCAGCTCTTTTGTGAATGGTAACATCAATCTTGAATTGTTTCTTTCCATGGCACACATCAGGGCAGGCACCACGGGTTCATTTTCAGATTTGCAGGTCATGAAATACTGTAGGATCAGCTGTGTTGTGTTCATAACAAGACTGGAGAGCAGTGCAGGATTCATGCTATCAGGAAGAGATGGCGGGCACACAGTCTACAGGGGCAGTTGAAAAGTAGTTGGAAGCGCATGGAATGATGGAATGGAGAAAACTGCAACATGGGATGATGAGCCTGTCCCCATGATGCACTGCGATCCATTCCCAGAACTTCTGGCAGCAGAAGGTGGTGAGTTGCACAGTGGGATAGCGACCCACGGTGCACTGCTTTCTCTGTTGATACTGGAGCACCAACTGTGGATGCGCTCCGCCAACACAAGGAGCTTTGTGTGAACATACACAAGCGATGTAATTACAGTGGTTTATGAGCGTCGACATAACTTAAGTCGATTTAACTCTGTAGTGTAGATCTAAGGCAAAGTCCCCTTTTCAAAAGTGACGTAGGTACTTAACAGCCTAAGGGCTTGTCTACACTGCAGTTGCACCTCTGTAGTGCATCAGTGTAGACACTACCTAAGCAGATGGGAGAGGTTCTCCCATCTGCGTAAGTAATCCACCTCCCTGAGAGGTGGTAGCTAGGTCAATGGAGAAATTCTTCCACTGATGTCTTCGGTGACTTAACTATGCCACTTAGTGGTGGTGATTTTTCCCTGAATGATGTAGTTATGCTGACCTAACTTTCTGGTATTGACCATGCCTTGGTCAATGTGATTTATTTATCCCTTTGCTTTACCAGCAGGTATGTTTAAGGCTGATCAGTGGCCTAAGTTTCTATGCCTCATATATTGATCTCTGGGGAACATATACTTTATACCAAAACATTGACTTCAGTACACTTGGAGGTTGGTTCCTGTAATATCCTGGAGATATACCCTTCAAATTATTGACACGGTACTTTGGAACAATCCAAGAAGAGGCTGCCCCCAAAGAATCTTAGATTTTATACTGAACCCGTTTTTACTGGGACAAGATTATGGGAGTTCAATGTATTCAGATCGAGTCTCTGAGTCTTGATGTTAAGGAGCTCTCAATCACCGGTGATACAAATTCCTCTGCATCTGCAGAGGTCAACCTCCTCACAATCAAGTTAAAAAAAAGAGCAAAAGTAATTAACTTAATTCTTAAGTACCAATTTTATAAACTCTTATAATGATAAAGAAACACAATAATAATAGCTTATTTTCTACTACATAACAGGGCTACTTCATAATCCACATATATTATTTTCAGAGTTATACATAAATAGAAACAAAAAATCAAACCAATTAAATCTAAACAGGTTAGTCCCCACAAACTCACAGTGAGAAGTAACTCAGAGTTCCAAAAGTTGAGGTTGGAGTTCTCTTCAGTCTTTGCTCATGAACTCAAAACAGCCTGCTGAGTTAAAAGCACTGCAACAATATATTCCCGCCTCTTGCATGCAGAAATCTCCAGTTGAAGCCCACGAAGACTCTTTCTCCTTCTCTGCTGAACTGTAGAATGACTCAATCAGCTAGTCAACCAATTAACCAACCAATCAGTATTAAGTATATAAATTAAAAACCCTGTTACAATAAAAATAAGAAACTGAGAAGAGCCAAATACAGATGACTCTTTCTCTAGCATCACACTTAACTAAGAAGAGAGATTGTGACCCATACTGGTTAAGGCAATTTAACTAAAACAGTTTAGCTAAACATCAAATAACATTCCAGGTATATAATTAAAATGAAAGAAGATAGTCACAGAAAGAGGAAATGGGAGGGAGAAACTAACACTGCCGGTGCTTCCCTGCCAGTGTTGCAGAGTTAGCCATAGCACTAGCTGGCTGCAAAATGCTTCAGAGTTAGGGGAAGCCAGCCTGCTCCTGTTCCTGAGCTTCTCCCAGCCCATGTAGGTCATGTGTCTTTTTATAAAGCAGCTGCCCTAACTATTTGCTGTCAGTGGAGTCTGAGTCCAGCTACAGGGAGCCTACTGAGTATGACCAAAAGCACAGCACCCAATTCCAGAAACTTCTGGACATGGAACGCTAACTGTGCATTGGCCTAGCAACAGTGACCCAGACACTCATTCCTTCCCCTTTCCCCCCCAATAACTCCCTATTAGGCACATGGGTTACACGTAATTTTTAGAAAAAGGGCACCTTCAGTTGTAATCCAAGGTAGAACCTCCTGCATAACTGTGAGCCAACATTGCAAATGTAATATTTTTAACTTGAATAGGGTTTATTTCTGTTTCTGTTTTTCCCTTCTCTTCAGTGACAGAAATAGTTGGCTCAGATCAGCGAAGGATTGTTGGAATTGTGATACAGATGTTCTTCACCCTTGGAATAATGATTCTTCCTGGAATTGCTTACCTGGTTCCCACATGGCAGGGGATTCAGCTGGCCGTAACGCTCCCCAGTTTTCTTTTCCTGCTGTATTACTGGTAACGTTATTGTGTTCATTTTGACCTCTGTAGGTTCATACTTTGTATTCAGATCTAGATCAGAGAATTCTTAAAAAGAGGGTTTCCCTGAACTTTTCAGAAATTACTGTTGGATGCATTTCGGATTAAGACCTGGTTACAAAATATAAAGTGAAAAAAAAAAACTTTGTGGCCTGATAAAATGCCTTTCTGATTAGTCAAACTATACAAGACCCATAGTCTGACATTTCCAAATAGGTTTTACAGGTCTGGAATCCACCAAAAATGTCCTTCACAATATGCCTATATTTTCATGGGTGGACTTTTGTTACCACTAGGTCCATCCTCCAAAGTTCTCTGGTTGCCTTGTAGAGGTCTCATAGGCCTGGATTCCAAATTAAACTTCTTTGGAGGATCTCATATACATGTTTTTGAAAATTTAATTACATTTATTTGTGACTGAATACTGTCCCAGTAGTAGCCAAGGAATTTCATTCAGTTCTTTCCTAGGTGTTCACAAGGCAAGCAAACATTTTGAGCCAAAAATTGTTCTCTGATGTAATTCAACTGAGTACACAGGAGGTACACCAGGACTGAATTTGGCCTTGCAGAGTTCAATGTACCAAATACGAAAAGAGGGGCGAGAGCAATGATTGGTAGAACAACACCCATTAGAAGTTTTAAATGTTATTTTTGTTGTTGTTAATTTACTCTTTGACTCTGTGGCACTATGATTCCCCCACCCAGTATTCTACAAAGAGATTATTGGAAGGTCAGGGACTTTCAAAGTGCCAGGAAACACTTGAGGGGAACAAGAACCACACAGAGATGTTAATTAACTTGTATGTTTGGCTTGACCACAAGCAATATTTCATTTGAATGGAATGGAAAAGGCCCAGGGTTGAACAGGAATGGAGAGTGAACTCCCTTACCTTCTTTCTTGTAGGAGTTGTCCTCCAAGTCAAGGTTGAAGTACTTTAGTTAGGGCAGTGTGGGGAAGTATGCGCTACTTCTGAATCAGCTGCACCTACCTATCATTCTCTTCCCAGCTGTGTGCCTCAACCCTGACCTGAAGGGAACTACATCTCTGGTTAAACAGGTAATTCATTCTCCATGTCATTCACTCCTTTTCCTCTCTGAGACTGTCAGAAAGGTGCCACTTAGTGCAAACCCTGGTGGTGAGTTTTAATAAAACTTTGTGGTTATAGAGTTACAGTGGTTTTCATCTAAAACTCTCAAAGCACTTTACAAAGGTGGGTAACTATTCTCCTTTGCAGTTGGAGAAACTGAGGCAGATTTGTTGAAGTTCTCACAACAAGCTAGTGACAGAGCTGGGACTAAATCCGAACTCTACAATCACCCAATCCCATGCTTAACTGTCTGCTAAGAATTAGAGAGACAAGCAGTGCTTAAGTTGTGCCAGGGCTGAGCTCTGGCACCTCTAGGCTTGGCAGTTCATAGTCCTGGTACCTCTGCGCTTGCCAGGTCAGTTTGACAGTAAAAAATTTGCTTGAGCTCCAACATATAATTGCTTGAGCCCCAGCACCTCTTTGATTATACATTAAGCACTGGAGACAAGGCGAGTGGGGTCATATCTTTTACTGGACCAACTTCTGTTGGTGAGAGATAAGCTGAAGAAATCTGGAGGTCTGAAGAAGAGCTCTGGGTGGCTCTAAAGCTTCTTTCTCTCACCAAGATAAGTTGGTTCAATAAAAGGTATTACCTCACCCACCTTGTGTCTCTAATATCCTGGGACTGACATAGCTACTACTGCAGGGCAATGCTAAGAACTAGGCCAGGTCAACAACTCCTTTCACATAGGCCATCAATCAACCATTTGATCTGAACTAGATTAGGACCTCCAATGTAGAGGCAAAAAGTTACATGTCCTGTCACCAATTCCCTACGGCTTCTGGGCCTTAGGAAACTTTCAGGAAAGTTGAGCAAGATCTAACAACTATTTGAATAAAAAAAGATAAAGATAAATGGCTGAAAGTTGCATGTAAACTGTAGACAATCTACTAGTTCTCAAGCTGTGGTCCATAGACCTTCCTGGTTGTCCATGGCATGAAGTATTTTGAGAGTCAAGCTGAAGGTTGACTGGGGAGCTGGGTCCATGGAAGAATTTCTATCTTGTTGAGAGGCTGAAGAATCACTGCATTAGGTGTTAATGCAGGTGATGATTCCCATGGTTTTCTAGACACTATTAAGCAAAATCCTTGCCTCCCTCTGTGCTTTTACAGGGCAGTTCCTGAATCTCCACGCTGGCTGCTGACACGCAAAAAAGGAGAAAAGGCATTAAACATTATGCACACCATTGCCAAGCATAATGGGAAATATCTCTCACCATATTACTCTGAGGTACTTACCATATGTTTGCTTCAGTTTTGTTTGATCTTTAACCAGTGGCCTTTCTGTTTGGTTTAGAAGAATTTTACAGTACAACACCGTGAACAGATTGTCTGGCTCAATTTTTTTTTTCTCTTGAGAAGGAAGAAGTAGGTTTATTGAAAGGACACGTGTTGAAATGAGAAGATTTCCAAGAAGTCATAAGAGATGGGAGTGCTGAGTTACTAATGTAAAATTCACACTAAACATCCCATATCTTAAAGAACTATACTAGACATCTTAAATCACTAGGGGCCAGCATCTTTCATAACGGCTTATGATCCGACAATATTGTGTAGTAGTCTGTCAGCTGACGTACACCATGTGGAGGATGTGTCCATTAGTCTCATTGTGGAGCTGATATTTATCTCAGTCCTAAAAAATAAAGGTTGAACAAGGAAGTGGGTTCTAAGTACTTAGTGGTGGGGGGGGGGGGAAGGGAGCTGGTTAATAAGATTCCCTAACAAAGTTGTTTCTCGTTTTGGTTTTTTTTGGTCATATTTCTTGTAATGATGTTTTTCTTGGTCAGCCCTAATTATAGACCTTGTGGTTCAGAGCAACGGAGTAGGAACAACGCAGCAAAGGGGCCTTAAATTATGTTGCAGAATGGAGATTGTGTCTTTCTACATATTTGTAGAAAGCCTAGCACAAGGATACCCTAATCCTGATTTGAGTCTTTGATTGCTACTGTAATGCTATATTATTAAACATAGTGAGCACAGCATAATAGCCCCTCCATGCCTATTCTGCTTGTTAAGGGCCGCGCCAAATTTTAGAGGGCATACCGATTGTAGGGGGAAGAGACAGTACTAAGGCACGGGAGTGTTGTTCAAGCATACTGCAGTTTTAAGTGGGCAGTATCAGCACTACTGTGCAATGACACTGCTGCTCATGCTCCTCTCCTAGAACATCATATATGGATAGCTGCATGAAAGCTTGCATTGCTCTTTGCAGCATGAACTTACATGCTGAACCTGGACGTGATTTGCCAATACTCCTGGACCATCATTTGAGGGAATGAGGGTCCAGGAGACCTGGCAAATCACATGGAGGCATCAGGGTCTTTGGGAGCTGCTGCTGCTTCCTTTGGCTGGTCCACTGGGTCCCAAACCCCTCCTGCCCAAAGGGAGGATCTAAGAGGAGCTCTGAACTGAAACCCACAGATTTGCCCTCCTCCCAAGAGTTTCTCTACAGGAGCAAAGGGATGGCCAAAATTTAAACTAGGGCAAGCAGAATCTGTATTGACTATGAGTTCACCATTTGCAAAAGGGAGGATACCTGATGGAATCAGAATTCTCTTGTGGCCCTGGATGGAGGTGAAAGGACTGACATGGTTAAGTATACATTGTCATAGTGTTATGGCATTACATATGGCCATGGACTATATCTCATTGCATTGAATGGTTTCAAAAGAGTACTTTCTTTAGCTTTGGACATGTAGACAAATAGCCTATCAGCAACAGTCAGTCAAGAGATCTGTAGGTATAGTCTACAAGCCAGGCTTGGAAGTTAAATGTCAGACTTCAGAACCTCACAGGTTCGCCTTAGAAGATCTGTTTTAAATCATTAGCTTCACTGGAGAAAATCCCTAGAGGACTGCAGTCTATCCACCACTGAACATATTAAGATTTTTTAAAAGGAATGGTTAACTTGTTCCTGGTAAAGAAAAAATATTTGTAGGAAATATTCACTCAGCAGCACGCTGAACAACATTGGTAAAGTTTCACAATAACCCCCAAATGGGTTAGAGGAAAGATTTTGTCTGTGATTCATGGGTTTGAAGTAAAACTGCCTCTCTCTCTTTTCCCTGGGTGGGGAGGTTTGCTGTCAATGACTTTTTTTTGTGCAGCTTGAACACTAACTGTTGTGCTCTCTAACATGAATCACACTTTTTTTTTTTTTTTTTAGAAGGTTAGGTTTGGAAGGGACCTCAGGAGGTCATCTAGTCCAACCCCCTGCTTGAAGCAGGGCCAATCCCCAATTTTTGCCCCAGATCCCTAAATGGCCCCCTCAAGGATTGAACTCACAACCCTGGGTTTACCAGGCCAATGCTCAAACCGCAGCTGAGAATATCTTCCTTGTGGGTATGCTGCCACAAGGAAGGTTCCTGTACATCAGGAACCCAGAGTGACTCCAGGGATATAAAGTTTAAACTAGAACCATCTTTAAAAGTTACATAACAAGATGGTTCCTACGGACTCTGAATATGCAGACCTGAGTTTGTCTGCATATCAGAGACTCATTACCCTGGGAGGCCTTCTGGTGATTACACATGACTTAGGCTACATTTTAGTTATGGGTATTTTCAGTAAAAGTCATGGACAGGTCACAGGCAGTAAACAAAAATTCATGGCCCATGACCAGTCCGTGACTTGACAGAACAAGGAGTAATGGTCTCAAGTTGCAGTCGGGGAGGTTTAGGTTGGATATTAGGAACAACTTTTTCACTAGGAGGGTGGTGAAGCGCTGGAATGGGTTATCTAGGAAGGTGGTGGAATCTCCTTCCTTAGAGCTTTATAAGGTCAGGCTTGAGAAAGCCCTGGCTGGGATGATTTAGTTGGTGTTGGTCCTGCTTTGAGCATGGGGTTGGACTAAATGACCTCCTGAGGTCCCTTCCAACCCTGATATTCTATGAGTCTATATTTCTATATATCCCTGACTAAATATTGGGGAGAGGGGTGGCCCAGGGGTGCCACGGGTGCTCAGGGGTGGGCAGCCCCAGGGGATGCTGCGGGTGCTGTGGGGGTGGCCCCAGGGAGTGCAAAGGGTGCTTGGGAAGCGGTGACATCCCTCAGTTCCTAGGCAGAGCCACAACCACGCAGCTCTGCATGCTGCCTCCTCCCTGAGCGCTGACTCTGCAGCTCCCATTGGCCGGGAACTGCAGCCAATGGGAGCTGCGAGGGCGGTGCCTGCAGGCGGAGGCAGAGCGCAGAGCCCGCTGGCCACGCCTCCCCTTAGGAGCCGAGGGATGTCGCTGCTTCTGAGGAGCCCCGCGCAAAGTAAGCACTGCCCAGAACCCTCACCCCTTCCCACACCTCAACCCCCACCCCTGAGCCTCCTCACCCCCAAACTCCTTCTGCTGATGGCACTGGGGGGTGGTGGCCCGAGACAGCCCCAGCACCAGCTGGTGTGGCTGGCCCAGGGGCTGTCTGAGCTGCTCAGGCGGCCCCCAGGCCAGCCTTACCTGCCGCTGAAGAAGTCATGGATATCATGGAAAGCCATGGAATCCATGACCTCTGTGACAAACTCACAGCCTTACACGTGACTAATTTGAAAGAGACTGCGCCACAATATACTACATTGACCCTGAATTTCATAGCGCTCTTCTTCAGCTCTATGTAAGCTCGAAATCTTGTCTCTCTCACCAACAGAAGTTAGTCCAATAAAAGATAAGTTTCAGAGTAGCAGCTGTGTTAGTCTGTAGCTGCAAAAAGAAAAGGAGTACTTGTGGCACCTTAGAGACTAACAAATTTATTTGAGCTCACAAAAGCTTATGCTCAAATAAATTTGTTAGTCTCTAAGGTGCCACAAGTACTCCTTTTCTTTTTCCCATAAAAGATATTTCCTCACCCACCTTGGACAGAAGACTAGGCATTTATCCCTTCAAGTTATTGTTCTTCCTCCACAAAAGTGGACACTTTGCCCAAATCTGCATGATTTTATTTACACTGTAAGAAAAAATTTCTTTGAATTAGTCACAACTCCCACCCAGTGTCAGTTACTCATGGTTGCTCCTATGATAAATATAGTCCTCATAAAAACTGCATATTCCATTGCAAAAAAAGAGGTGCGAAAAAGCATAGAAATTAATGTGTGTAAATATTCCATTATCCTTATAATTCATACATTCAGTTAATGACAATTTTGAAATGTAAGAGTTCACCTGACATATTTCACAAACAAGCTAAACTCTGACCTTCCTGACACCTTTACAAACTATTTTAACACATACATATATCATTAGTTATATGTTTTATAGATACACATATATCAGCAGGGATGGATATGTTGAAATATCCATATACCTTTCCTTAACTAGTCATTTCCATGCTTTTTAGTGCATAGTTTTGTGTAATTGTCATAATGTTCTTGTTATGGAGTTTCTGTGAACATTATATTAATCACAGGAGCAAGCTTACATTAATGACATTTTTTTGTGTGGGAATAGGCAACGTATTGGGCCACTCATTTACTTGGCCAACAGAATATAATTAGAGGACAGGATGGCTGTAGATATGTGAAGCAGTGTGATGGATGAAGTTTTGATTACCAGTGAAAGGCTAGGCCAGAAATTAGTAAATCATTTCCACTATGCAGGCCAAGATGATGTCAGTGTCACCCCCAGCCCAAGAGATTGAGTGGGGTAAACTAGCTAGATTGGAATAGCATCTTCTGCAGTTACAGACGTGTAAACTGAAACAGTTAAGAAAGAAATGAAGTGGAAAGATACATGAGTGAGACAGAAGTCAGTAAAACTGTTCATGTTCTCAGATTAATCTCTCTTTTCTACACTTCAGTATTTTAAAAACCTGGACTAGAATATAGAGACTTGCATCTTTTCCCATCACACTTATTAAGATCTCAGCTGACATTCTTAAGAAATAGTCACAGTCATGACCCCAGTTCACAGCTGCAACTGCTTAACCTTGAGTAATATCTGAGCTGCACTTTGGATCTGTTCCTGGGACCTTTTTGATATACAACTTCTGTCATTCCTGATGCTGTGCCCAGGAGACAGTGATATTTCAGGAAGTGCATTAATAGGGGGTCAAGTACATTTCTCATTTTTACTCATACCAGAATTGTCTTCCTGATAATTATCTCTAGCTTTACAAAGGCGTTAGTGTGTGTGTGTGTGTGTGTGTGTGTGTGTGTGTGTGTGTGAGAGAGAGAGAGAGAGAGAGAATCCACCATAACATGCATGGACTTTGGCTAAGATTTTCAAGAGAGCCTGAAAGGATTAGATGCCCAGAAAATCAGAGCCTTTATTGGCACTCAGATACCATGTTGATGAATAGAGGTGACCGGAGGACACTTCTGTTTCACTGCAATTTTCAAGGTTCTGAAATGTTGGTTTTGTTCCTCACTGGAACAAGTCAAAAGCCTTTCAAATGTTTTCTCAAAAACATAATTGTGTTGAAACCTGAGCTTTTGATTGAGAGAGACAGAGAATGAGTATGCGTGAGAGAGTTTGGGACACATGCCTGATTCAGAGTGATATGGGAATGAAAAACCTCTCCTCTGAATCATGCAGAGCAGGGCTTTGAACCTGAGTGTCTCACATCCCAGACCAGTGCCTAACCATCAAGAGAGTCTTTCCCTCGCTCGCTCTCCACTCCCTTCCCTCAGACCCCCAAACCTTCCTGATTAAATATTCATTGAAACCAATAAATCTCTGCATAACACTTCTGCTTTGATGTTATATTTTCTGACTAGCTCAAGTAATGAGTGTGAAGCGAAGACAGATGAGCATTGTTTTGTTCAGTATTTGTATTACAGAATTGTGATAGTAGGAGACTGGTCATAATTTATTAAATGTGGTTTCCAGTGTAACCCCCTGTTCTCAGTTGTGCACAATTTCCCCCAAATTTCATTTTTCAAGCTGAAATGTTTTACAGTTGGTCTCTGCACAAGGATGAATGTTTTGTAAGCATATGTGCAAAATCACTTCATCCATTTTTAAGTGACAGGAGAGAGGAACAAATTATTTTCCCATTATAAAAAAAAAATCTTGTCTTTTTTAAAAAAAGATCTCTTGCATTAAAATGGCAGGGATAGATGTGGATAGTATCCTCTCTGAGGAGAAATGACCTGGAGTATTCTAGTGAAAACTGATTTTGATTAGACAGAGATGTAAGCCTTGGAAAATCTCACTCTGAACATGCACAGAAGATTTTGCTCATGTTGTTAAGGTCCTGATGCTGCAAAGACTTACACATGTTCTTAATTTTATACGCTGTGGCTGTAATTCAGTACAGCACTTAAAGTCTATGCTTAAATCCCACTGACTTCAAGAGCTTGTTAGGGCTTATCTTCATTATGGGGGTAAGTCGACGTAAATTATGCTACTCCAGCTACGTGAATAATGCAGCTGGAGTCGACATAGCTTAGGTTGACTTACCCCAGTGCCTTCACTGCACTGTGTGAATGTGAGACACTCTCCGGTTGACAGCCCTTACTCGTCTCAGAGAACTGGAGTACAGGGGTCCACCAGAGAGCACTCTGCCATTGATTTAGTGGGTCATCACTAGACCTGCTAAATCGATGCAGCAGCATCTATCTCCCCGTAGTGAAGACCAGGCTTGGTTCTATGCTGAATAGACATGGGCTGCTGAATTGGAGACTGTCACAGTGCATAGAGTTTGCAGGATCCGCACCGAAGCTTGTGAAGTACACAACTTTTACTGGAATTTTTAAAACCATTGTAGAAACAATGAGATAGGAATTGATGAAGTACATCATTTTATACAAAATCTCTTTGCTCTTCCCAGGGTTAGGATATAACATGTCTTTGGGTACTAACGGTGAAATTGTGGCTGCATTGAAGTCAATGGGAAAACGCTCATTGATTTCAGTGAGGCCAAGATTTGACCTTAAAAGAGTTAAGAGTTTTTTTGCAATGATTTTAATGTCCTTTCCCCCCAGCCCATAAATCATACTCAAACATTATTTCCAACTAGTGTTAGTGGCACTTGAGACAGACAGGGCATTGTGTTAAGACTGCTTCATTTATCTCTGCATGGGAAAATGAATACCATATTTGCACAAGGTTCACATGCTGCTCACTGCCAACATGTTCTTATAAACAAAATGAAGGCAGCTTTATCTCCTTCATGAGTGTGCCCATAACAAATGTCAGCAACCAGCAGATTCTGATCTGGAATGTAAATGAGTGCCTGACAAACACATTGTAGGATTAAAAAAGTGGGAGCTGGCATGTAAAGAATGGAAGCAACTTTGAGAAAACATCTCACTCCGTTACAGAAAACAAAATAGCTGTAAAGATGGGAAGAGGGTTCCTAGCAATGATGAAAGGGAATGGAAGAGAACCCAGGGCAAACTGGGGTTTCATTAACACTTCCAATGTTCTGGGACACTCTTTTTGCTAAAGGGGGTGTTAAAAGTCCACTCAAAGGGCTGTTTATCTCACTGAAAAGTTAAGGTTATATATTATGAGATGAGGAATAAATACAAAATAAAATTCATGTATACAGCCTTGGCTGAACTAGAATCAGATCACTGGGCAATGCTGTTTGACCAAGTTTATTGTTCTCCTCACCAATCAGCATGGTCTCTGTCTCTACATTCCCTTTGGCCTCATTTTCCCCCCACCACACAAAGTATTTTCCATTGACTTCACAGCACAGATGGGAGAAGGGGGGGGGGGTCCTTCTTTCTCTTTCCACAATCTCATCTTTTTTTATCAATCCTCTTTTGTGCTTGCTTGGTTCGCTGTTTGCTCTGCAAGGCCCCATCGGTGGGGAGGTAACGATACCTATTGAGTGGTTAGAACAAGGGACCCAGCATCAGGGACTGAGACTTTCAAAGCAACACAGGGGATTTAGCCACACCTCTTCCACTGACTATGTGAGACTAAATCCCTTGCACAGCTTTAAAAATCTCAATCAAGACTCCTGGATTCTACTCCTTATTCTGTTGCTGATTTGTTGTATTACCTTGGCTAAGGGCTTGTCTACACAAAAATCACAGCAAGCTGGGGTATGAATCTGGTCTAACTGTTCATGTGCTCCCTGCTGATGTGCATTAACAGTTTGTGAGAGAGCTTTGATCTAGTCCTCGTTGAACTGGGAGTAGCTCAAAGCGCATTAGCGAACTGTTAACATGCACCCGCAGAGTGCATACAGACAGTTAAACCGCAGGCAGCTAGCATGGGAGAGATTCACACCCCAGTTTGCCGTGGTCTAACTGTTTGTATAGCCAGGCCCTAAGTCACGTGTGCTTTCTCACCCTCATTTTACCTACTTGTAAAATGGAGAAAACGATACTTTCCTCCTCATCTCGGGGAAGGGTTGCTTAATTGATATTTCTAAATAATTTGCAGATTTTTAAGGAAAAGGCCTAAATCAGCAGAATGCTTGTGCACATTCTTAACTATAAGCACATTCTGAAGGCCCATTGCCTTCTGCTTCATTTAAATGTTTTGGGGAAGGCAGACATTAATCTTTCTCTGTTCTGGGCCTTTTCACCCTGGCCTCACTTCTTGATAGTGTCCTCCTCCCTACTTTTCCTCCTGCTACTCAGCTGTAGTATCAAAAACACTCTCAAGGCCATTGCTGTTTGCTCTCTCCATCTCTTACCCCTCTGCAGACCCACCCCTTTGTTCTGACCATCAACCATTACAATTTCATGGGCTGGCTGTGGGGAATGAACTCACAATCGAGTTCCTTCTCTGTGTCACCCTTAAAGTTCAATTCTGCCCTGAAAAGCAGCTGTAAAAATGGCATTGCAGGATGCCAGGTTTATTGCCTCCCAGGGACCTCTAAGTCCACTTCCACATTTACAAGTAAAAATATGGTTTTTTTTCTCCTGAAACTCAATAGGAGCGGGAAAATAAGCTGTATTTTTTCTGGCATATATGTTGTCATTACAAAATATTAAGGAGCTGGAAATTAGTCTGCAGCTGTATTACATTTTGAGCCCTCTCCCATAGCTGCTGAACTAGCTCAGCTGTGGTGGCCTGTGTTCCTGCCTATGGTCTGCTGATTCTGATGTTTGCTTTTCTGTAGATCACAGTTACAGATGAAGAGGTTAGTAATCCATCATTTCTCGATCTGGTTAGAACTCCCCATATGAGAAAATACACGTTGATTCTAATGTATGCCTGGTAAGTCCCAATTTTACTGGGTTTTGAGTGTCATATTTTTTCGGTATTGTGATTCTCTCAAACTTGAAATTCAAGTCAGCTGCTTACATTTATTTGTGTTTGTCTCAATGTTTTCTGTTTAGGTTTACAAGTGCCCTGATTTACCAAGGGCTTGTTATGCGCCTAGGAATTATAGGAGGAAACCTCTACCTAGACTTTTTCATCTCCGGAGCTGTGGAATTACCTGCAGCTCTCTTGATTTTACTGACAATCGATCGAATTGGCCGACGCCTTCCATTTGCCATAAGCAACATAGTGGCGGGAGTGGCATGCTTAATTACTGCATTCTTACCAGAAGGTAACTCTTTCCTTAGCTTCCCAAGATCAGTGATTTATCTCACAGACTCATAGACTTTAAGGTCAGAGGGACCATCATGATCATCAGGTCTGACCTCCTGCACATTGCAGGCCACAGAACCTCACCCACCCACTCCTGTACTAGACCCCTAACCTCTGGCTGAGTTACTGAAGTCCTGAAATCATGATTTAAAGTCTTCAGGTTACAGAGCATCTGCTATTTACTCTGTGAAGTTCCTAGAGTAAAGAGGTTGAAGCCACACAAAGGTTTTGAAGCAGTGGACCAAGGTAAAAAGCGTGTTGTGATACAGTTAGCAAATGATAATGCCAACTACAGAACAAAAATATGAAGAAAGGGGAAATACACTCATTCCCTGGCCGGGAAGATATTTATCATACAGATATGAAGCCAGGAAATTGGTAGTTTGGGGAAACTTCCCATCTCCAAATAAATCAGTGTCTGAGAAAAGAAACAAACCTATTTAAATGATATATTTCCTGCTGGTCAGTCTTAGCAGCTCTTGAGTCAGATTCTTGGCTCTAATCTCAGTAACAGGCCATTCCATTAGCCTGGGCTTGCCAGAGTGCAGTGTGCTCTGTCCATTCCTCGTTTCATCCAGCCTGTCCCTGGCATGGGGCAGGGGCTAGGAGCAGGTGGTACAGAGCCAGCTATCCTGGCTTGACACCCCCATGGGTTTCCCCTTCACAAAGGGAATCACCAGCTGGTAATTCAAAGGGGACAGACCAGAGGTAGAGGATCTGGCTTCCCCTTTTAGTAATTCTTGTCCTGCTTCAAGGACTACCAGGGTGACTCTGGGGTGTGACTCAGCACCCCTGACAAGGGATTCTTTTCTATAAACTGATGTCTCTCCACTATGTGGTTATAGCGAACAGGTAAGCATTCATAGGTGCTGCAGACTAAAGGCAGACAGAGAACAGACAGCCTTTCCCTGACTGTGAAGTCCCACCTCTTTGCTTCAGAGTAGTTTAGGTTGGAGCTACACAGGATGTTGAATGACCATTAGAAAGGATCACCCCTCCCTAAGGATGTCATCAGCAGAATGAAGTCAGGGTTGCCAATACTAATTCGCCTTAGCGATATCAGCTCCAGAAATTATACCACAAGGCAACAGTTAGCAGGCAGATATCCCAAGAGAAGAGCTGTAAAATGGAGCCTATGAAAACGGGTGGGTTTGGAAGCACAATAAAAGATCCTTCACAGAAACACATTCCTCAGTGGGTCCAGTTTTACCACAATTAGCCTCATTTTTAAAGTTTATTCAAAAGTTACTTTAAGACAACACCACATGTTTCAGCAGCTCAGTTATTTCAATAAATCCAGGCTCAGTGGCCAGGGTCTGAGCATCAGGAGATCTGAGTTTTGTTCCTGGATCTGTCACTGGCTTGCTTTATGACCTTGGGCAAGTCACATCCCTTGGTTTGTAAAGCAGTTTGAAATGATACTTACCCTCATCTGCAGAGCGCTTTGGATGGAAAGTATGGTATCAGTGATGGGCATTATTATGCATCAGGTATTTTTATTATTGCCTAAAAGTAAGTAGTTTATAATGTGTCATGTAATCTACAGGGCAGTCATGCAGCCAGACATCCCAGTACCATGGTTCCAGTCATTACAATCCTTCTGTTAAAGCAACGGAACATTTATTCAGTTTAACAGGAAAAAATATTTTCTTTAAGTTTGTCCTATGACAGCAACTGTCCCAGTTATCATTCTCCCATTTAAACAGCTTCAACTCTATTCGTGAATTTGATCCAGGATGAAATTTTGCCCCTTTCTGTCCTCAAATGTTACCTTTGTGTGTGTCTGATTTCTCTGAATTTGCTGCCAGGAGAAAGTCACCATTTTCACACACATAGGCGTGCACGCAAACAGATTTGGGGGATTCAATAAGTTTTTCTACCAGCAAAAAAAATTTGTTTTTGCAAAAAATTCAAGACAAAAAGAAAATAGATGAATTTCTCTTTTTCATGAACTAGTAATATTGAAGTCTTTAATGGAAAAGATCCTATACCATTAAATAGGGATGAAATCTATGGAGACCTCTGAACATTTGATAGGGTTCTCTAGAAATTACTCTAAAATCTTATCGAATTTCATAGACAATGCTATCCCTTCTAGAGTTTTTTTGAGCCATCCTATAGAATTCCATAGCAGGCATTTAATTTTCTATCATAAAATCTATAGGATGGTGAAAAAAACTATAGAAAAAAATTGTCATTTTTTATTAAATTCTGGAGGACTTTTCTATGGGGCCAAGAGACATTTTTGCCCAGATCTATTTGGGAGTCAGTCGGACTCAGCTCTGATTATAATTTGATTTAGAAAAATGTTGCGGGGGGAAGCGTCACACCTGGATAATGACCAGCAGCCTGCCTGAAGCATAGGATTGCACAATCTGGGTAGGATCATGGGAGCTTGGCAACGACATTCACCACCCATTTTCCCACACCTGGCATTATGCAACACGTTTTCATTGAGTCAGTGGGTTGGAATTGATTTCTGAGTCTTCAAACTGGCCTGGGTGACACAACAAAGCACAAGTAGGCAAACCTTGAACACCCATAGAGACCAGCACACAGGGATACCTGGCAGCAATGCCCTTTTGGTTCTACTCTTCCTTAAACCTGATCCAGGGTCCCTCTGATGTAACTCTTCCTGATCAGGCTTGGAGGGTAGTTTTGAGAAAGATATAGGTACCGGAAAACAGGAATTGGCCAGCTGGATCAGACCCAACGTCCATCTCGTCCATTAGCTTGTCTCTGACTGTGACCAACACCAGATGCCTTAGGGGAAAGTGTCAAAACTCCATGGTAGGCAGATTGGGTTCATCTGCCCCACTTCAGGTCTCATCCAGCTCCCTGTTAGAAATGGCTTAAACCCAATATCCCTTCCAAATCTGTTGTTAGCATTAACGATGATTAACAATCATAACTCTGGATAGTCTTATTAGCCATGGAAATGTTCAGTCTCTTTGTGAATGTCGGCTTCAGTGACGTCCTGTTGCAATGTTTTCCCCAGTCTAATTATGCGTTGTGTAAAAAGTATTTCCCTTGATCAGTTTTCAATTACAGCCAGAAAAGCCAGAAATTGCTCACTAAATCGTAGGTTCTCATGTTCTGAGCACACCCACCAGAGTGGGCCCTGCAGGCAAGGTAGGCAGGGGAACACCTTGCTTGAGTATCCTGTTGGGGCTGTGGCATGAAAGAAGGCTCCATTGCCCGTGAGGCGGCATCAGGATTTAGGGAGCTTTGTGCCTGCCCACCCAGCAGAAATTTAGGCACCTCCAGGTGTAGGCATAGGCTGAGCAGTGGCTTTCTGAAAGTCAGTGGTGCCTAAATGTTGGATTAGGTCCCTAAATCCCTTTGTGAATCTAGCCCTGATGTTTGCTTCTGCTCACTGACACCAATATAAATCAGCGGTAATGCCATTGAACTCAGCTGAGTTACACCAGTGTGAAACCCACGTAAGGGAGAGTGGAATGAGCCCCATGCTTTCCAGCTGACAGGTAAAACACATTTCATCAACCTTTCTTTTTGAATTTACCTTGTTAACAGATATCCTGTGGTTGAAAACCACAGTAGCCACCCTGGGAAGACTGGGAATCACCATGGCTTTTGAAATTGTGTATCTTGTGAACAGTGAATTGTATCCTACAATATTAAGGTAACTGTAGTTTCATGCACAGCTGAAATCCACATTAAACTTAAGGAAGTTGCCTTCGGTAGCATTAGACACATTGGAATAGTAAATGGC
This sequence comes from Lepidochelys olivacea, assembly GCF_965140295.1. Taxonomy (NCBI): domain Eukaryota; kingdom Metazoa; phylum Chordata; order Testudines; family Cheloniidae; genus Lepidochelys; species Lepidochelys olivacea. The sequence continues at coordinate 122,195,932 of NC_140413.1, forward strand.
TTTACAGTGTAACTGTGCCCGTGTTCAGGCTTAATTTGGCAGCACCTCTCTGAAAGACATTCTTCTTATGCATTTTAAATGCAGAACTCAACTCCACCTTAAATAGGGAGGTGTGACTGGTGTCTCCATAATTTAAGACGTTCTATTTAATTTGAAAATGCAGCGTTATAGTGTCCCATGGGAGACAAATTACAGAGGAGGCAACATAATCAAAGACCTGTAAAGGAAAGACATTACTCAGAAGGATGTATTTTCTATCCAACAAGCCAAAACCTGTATAGCAATGCAGCTAACCCGGTCTAAATTGATACCCATTAAAGAAATAAACAAGCTAATTGTCTTAGGATTTACCTCTAGAGTGCCCCCTTTTGAGAGACCGGGCAGGGGTACCTCCCTTTGTTCCAAGTACCTTCCTTCAGCTACAGGGGTTGTTACAGAGTCAGTGTCTTTCTAGCTACAAGTAGCGGGGATTCATTCAGCACTCCCCCACAGGAGGCCAAACGAAAAGGGCAAAATATAACAGTCCTGCAACCCCAAAGCAGTCCAGATCCACCTGGTGTGCTTTGCAAGGCAAATAGGTCAGTATTCTTTGAGTTAGGGCTGGATTTCTCTAACCCCTTTGTAGTCCAAGGGGCCCAGGCTGAGTGTTCTGGGCTGAAAGGAAAATAATTTAGAGGTTCCTCTACTTATCCAGAGGATCTAGGCAATGGAGGATCTTCAGCAGCCTTCCTACTCAGCATTCACTATTCTGCGGATTTAAGGGGTTGGCACTCTCACTCTGGATTTGTCTTTACTCTCTTACGGAACCTCCCTTCTTCAGGGGCAGCTTGCTCCAGGTAGGACTTGATTGCGCCCAGAGGAGCTTGTTAACCCCTCCTGGCTGGGATGGGTGCTCGCCCCACCACCATAATCAAATAAACTTTGAGTGCTCCTAAAGATAAAATGTAGTAGAAAATTTACCCCATAAGAAAATAGACCTGTTCAACTAACCTATTATCTGTGCATCAAACCAATTATATATAAAACATTCCTACTGTCCAGACACTTGATTTACTGGGTAACTAGATAACCTGGTAATTGTTACCCTTAGTCTTCCATTCCTCCTTCAGTTTGTTTTTTTTTTTTTTTTTTTGTCAGTTTCTGACTCTCACTTGTGTCATGTTGAAATTAGATTGGAAGATCTTTGGTATATTGCAACAGTCTGGATAACTTTTAAAGATAAAATAAGAAAGTGAATGGCTGTGGAAACACAGATGCAATATATCTGGATTTTAGTAAAGCATTTGATACAGTGTTTCACAAACTCTTTCCACATTTAATTTAACTTAGCTTGGGTCTGAGCATTTTAAGGATGGGAAAACAGGCACCGAGAACTTAAATGAAGTTGCCCCAGGTTATCCAGGAGGACGGTGACAAAGCTGATCATAGAATCCCCATCAACCAAGAGTATGTCTACATTGCAAATGGAGATGTGACTGTAGCATGTGTAGATACGCCTGAGCTAGCTTCAACATAGTTAGCAGAAGAAGAAGCAATAGCAGTGAAGCAGTGGCAGCTTAAGCTTCAGCAGGGGCTGCAGAAGCCCACAGGGACCCTGGGTACTTAGATGGGCAGCTACCCACACTAAAGTCCATGCTGTAGCTAAAGCAAAAGGATGGTGCCAATAGTATTTTATTTTGGAGATTGGTTAGTTTAAAGGTCTGAATGCAGAAAGGCGTTGTGTGCCATGATTTAGGATTAGTGTTCCACAGAGGTACGGCTTCTGAAATCCCATTAGGGAAGATCACTGGGTAATTCGCAATCTGATGTGCCAGTGGCAGAATCTGGCCCTTAAAGTGGCTGGAATTCTTTTAAAATTTCCTGTTAGTTTCTGCTATGTTCAATATATTATTTTTCAGTAACCCTCTGTTTTCTCATGAGTTCACTGTTTAGACTCGTTGCGCTGGTTTGCTTATGTAAGTGTGTGTTGTATGCCCTGATTATGAGATAATTTTGGGCCTAACACATGCATCTCCTAGGTTACATTGTCTTAACCTCTCTAAAATGAATATCTTTCTTTTGCAGAAACTTTGGTGTTTCCCTGTGTTCGAGTTTGTGTGACATAGGGGGTATCATAGCCCCATTTCTTCTCTTCCGATTAGCAGCCATCTGGATGGAGCTACCTCTAATCATCTTTAGTAAGAAATCATTTAAAATGCAACCTTGGATAGAGTATTTCTTTTTCAAAGAGACTGTTCAGTGCATAAGAGAAATACTTTACTTACAGTACTGCAGGCTGGGAAAGTGCTGCTTTATTCAGCAACATAACAAACACAGTGGGGAAAACACCCACTAAATAAAGAGGAAATAAGGGAAAGGTGGAAGCATGGCTCCCATCCACAATACTGTGAATAATCCAGTTAATCCCTTGATGACCCCTTTATTATAACTTGTTTTTAATCTGTGTACTAACACAGCTTCTTTTCTTGGGAAGAGTTTTATTGCATGACCTATCTTTCCCAAATACATCATCTCCATCCTCTTTGGCCGGCACAGATGACCTAAGTGCAAAGGGGAGCTGTGTGGCATCCTTTCAGTGATGGTGGTGACATCAGCTTGCGCACCCACACACATGGAGCTCCAGGAGGCATTCCAACTGAGTCCCGCTGCATTTGTATCCTTCCGAAGGTCTAAGGCCCCTCTAAGGAAGACCCCTCAAAAGCCATTAAAAATGTGTTTACTGATCAAAACAGAGCACTTGCAGCAATGGGTTTCTAACATTTTCGGGATAGTTTTCATATGCGACTACCTCTCATCAGACCAAATAAACAAAGGGCCACATTCTCTGCTGTTGGAAGTTAGTATAGCTCTATCAAAGTCAACAGAGCAGATCTGGCCAAAAAGGTGTTTTCCATGTTATCTCCCACTTAAGGTCCTGCTTTGCGGGAACATAGGAATTGCCATACTGGTTCAGAACAGTGATCCATGTAGTCCAGTATCCTGTTACCAAAAGGGGTCAGTACCAGATGCTTCAAAGTTAGGTGCAAGAAACCATGCAGCTGGATATTCTGGTCACATGGAATTTTCCTACTGACTTCCAGGTTGATTTACTCCCTAGTGCATGAGGATTTATAACCCTTCCAAAAAATCATGTTTAATTTGTTCTAACTCTAGATATTCTTGTTATTCATATAAATATCTAATCTTTTTTTTCCCCGATGAGCTCTTGGTCTCAGTGGTGTCTTGTGACAATGAGTTCCACAGGCTAATTGTGTGAGCAAAGTATTTCCTTTTGTTAGGAAATCCTGAGTCTGAAGGCTAAATCGTGTTTTTCTGAAGAGAAACATGATGAGGAAAGAGCAGGAGGGACAGAACATAGAAAAAGAAAGAGAGGTGGAGAAAGAGGATTTGAAATACAAAGTAAAAAAGAGAGAAGAAAAGAAATTTATTTTTCAAATTAATATTATTCCAGCCATAGCAGTATCCAGATGTTCTAGTTTACACCTTTGTATTCAGAATTTCTGCTGCACTCTGAAGACCTGATCCTCAACAACACTGTGTAACTGGGTATAAAATTATTATCTGTATTTTCATCAGGCCTAGGAGCCCCAGTCATTGACCAGGACCCCACTGTGCTAGATGTTGTACAAACACAGGACAAAAAAACAGTCCCTGCACCCAAAAACTTTACAATCAGCATGGTAACATTTCACACTCACTTTCCAAAAATGTAAATGACCAAATGAGAAGCAAGGCAGGGGAGAAACGGGCCTTCAGCTTTTACTTAGTGTTTTGGGAGCAACTTCAGGTCTTTCTACCCTTTTCTTATTTTGTACCACAAAACTGTCCTGAGAATGAGAAAAATGACAAACCAGTTTTGGTTCTTGTTTTTTTTTTTCTTCAATGCCTGTCCTAGGTATACTTGCAGTGATCTGTGGGATCTTAGTGCTGTTTTTACCTGAGACAAAGGGAATTTCCTTACCAGAGACAGTGGAGGATGTGGAACAGCTCTCCAGGTACTCTGTCTTTCCTTCAATATCACATTGATTTGATTTTTTGAGCAAGGGGCAGGGAATTGTACATTTGTACTGAAAATAAATTGGACGGTGCTACTGCTAAGAAATATATCTCTTTTCTTTTTTCCCTCTGTTACTTCAGTCTCCAAAGTAAAAGTGGTGGGAAAAAGAAGCATCAAGATACCTCCTATATATGATCTTTCACTAAAAGCACTGAGCGAAACGTCCCTGTTCTCACACCAGGAATTTGGTTTCCACCTGATAACTGCTTTAAAGTCCTCTGGAGAGGATGGATTGAGCTGTGTTACAAAAGACACCCCCAAGTACTTCTTTTAGGAATGAAGATGTTCTAAATAAACATTGTATTTTTATATAGCTACAGAACTAAATACATATTTTCGGAGTCCATTGTTTCCAGGAAGGGAGTGTTGTGTGGTTCTTGTTAGAGAATACCCACTTAAATCAGCTGCTTTGCCTGTCCCAGTAAGCTCTTACTTATTTGTATATGTCTGGGTCATTTGTTCATTCTTGATATTACAATAATTTGAGGAAATTGTGGTTTAAAATTGTGATGGTTTGTGTGGGGGGAAGCAGAATTAGAATAGTTTTGTGCCCTACCAAGCGATAAAGACTCTGAAAAATCAGAAAAGCAAACAAGGAATTGCTTAGGGAAAAAGGGAACTGATGACATTGAGGATGGAGAGAGTGTGAGCCTCATTTCTAATGTGTAGATGTCAAGAGGATATTCTTAATGTTTGGGATGGATTGATATTGCAGAGTTGGTGAAGGGACTATAGGATACAGTTTCTAAATTCAGCAGGCGCCACATTGTGGTTGAACAATTAATGCTCCAAACTGACCATCTCAAAAGCCTGGCATGGAGGAGCAATTATTTGTAAGATAGGGCTTCAAGAAACCATAGGGGAAATAACAGATATACAAGGTGCTTCCTTCATTACTGGAACTCGGTGAGCTATATACAGTACATCAACACTTCCTAACTCTTCCCAGTCCATTCCACCCATGTCATGTCTGCTTAAGGAAAACAGGAACCATGATAGCAATAAAATGCACTCATGCTTGGAACAGGCAACAGCAGGAGAGACCATGAGACACAGAAGACCAGCAGAACTACTTTTCAATAAGAATTTCCCCTGACACGTAGTTAAATGACAATAAGACAGTTGGCAAAACTCCTTACAGACTAAAAGGAAGGGAACCAAATGTGCATCTCTGTTAAAATATCTGGTTACATGGTTTGTAATGCCAAATTAGAACACATCGTATTTTGATGCTCTCCTTGAGAGACAATTGTTCTCATGCCTTCAATTCTCAATCACATATCAAGCAACAACAAAATGCAACTGCAGGCAGTTGACCAATACAACACAAACTTCCCTCTGCCACTGAAAACATCAAGCAATTCTGCTTATAACCAATATAATTAAAATTACCCATGGCTTCTTCTGTAAACCACAGACACCACTGCAGAGCTGAGGGAGCTCTGATATCGAGGTACTTTAAGAACTGAGAAAAACATTAAATAAACAAGAAAGGTTAAAATAAGTCCACTATCCATTTAGGAGAATGTCTGTTTGATCAGGTAATCCTGACATCTCTTAGTAGCATAAGAACTTATTTTTCAGGCCTTTCTAATTGTACTTTGCTCAGAGTGGCATTCTGTATCGTCCAGAATAAAATGTAGACAATGTATGTCAGAATGTAAAATAACTGAATGCCTGCATACTCCCTGTTAGGAATTTAAGGTCTTTTTAAGCTTACAATTTTATACATGTGGATCAGAGAGATAAGGTGGGTGAGGTAATATCTTTTATTGGACCAACTTCTGTTGGTGAGAGAGACGAGCTTCTGAGCTACACAGAGCTCTACTTCAGGTCTGGGAAACTAACTTAAAGTGTTGCTGCTGAATACATCAGGCATGTATCTGTCGATGCCGTCTAACTCTTTAATATGATACTATTTTAATAGTAACCTGGGTTATATTTTCAGGTTAAGTATGTATCTTATACAGGAAAAAGGAAACTTGTGCTAATGTTCACTGATAAACAGACGGAGAAATAAAATCTCAATGCCTGTGAGAGTTCCTCCATATTAATTGTAGTACATTATACAGTCATCTGTTATAATACCCAGAAATGCCAAAATCCCTTTGGTGACCTTAATTAGGTTCCATTCCCTTTGTTTTACACTGTCTTTTTGCTTATTTTATTAATATTTTGGTAGGAGGGGTGGAATGAGATGGTGGAGGTGCATTGAGGTCTAAAGTGGGGAATTCCTCTCCCCCCTCCCACAGTGGGAAATAGGGTTTATATGTATATGGACCAATAATTATGCTGCTTCTGAAAATAATTCTTTTAATTGCAAAGTCACAGCTGCTTTTAAGTCTAAATTTCAATGAGTTAATCATTTCTGAGCCTTATGGGAGAGTCCTACACATTTCTCTAGCAGGGATATAGTTCTCCATTAAAGTCTATAGGTGAATGTTAAAAATTCTATCAAGAGGAGATCACCCTCTGTTAAATTCAACAGGTTTCAGAGTAGCAGCCGTGTTAGTCTGTATTCACGAAAAGAAAAGGAGTACTAGTGGCACCTTAGAGACTAACCAATTTATTTGAGCATAAGCTTTCGTGAGCTACAGCTCACTTCATCGATCATCAAGTGAGCTGTAGCTCATGAAAGCTTATGCTCAAATAAATTGGTTAGTCTCTAAGGTGCCACTAGTACTCCTTTTCTTTTTGTTAAATTCAACAGGTTTTTAGAGTAATTTCTATAGATACCTATTGGATTCATCCCGATTAATCTTTACAGGACTTTTCGATGAGGAGGGAAAAAAAGGGAACATTTTATCTATCTTCTAGGCCCTACTTCCAATGTTTGCTCCGACACTTTCTCAACAATTTTGAGCCAACAGAAGGAACAAGTGAAGACATGGTATACCCAACCATATGCCCTCCAAACTGAGCACTGGTTAAGGAATGATCCAAGAAACACATTAGGGCCTGCTTCAGAGAGGTGCTGAGTGCCCTCAATACTCATTGCAGTCAGCAAGAGGCAAGGGGCTTAAATACCCTCAGGACTGGACAGTTAGGATGTGATTTTATTTATCACAGAGTTTCTTACATATCATCTTCTAGTGCCTTGATATCAAGTGTGATCTGTTTAAAAGTCAAAGGGTGAATTTTCCAACTGTCAATACAGCATACTCAACATGGAATACAAGGAATGTATTCTGCCTGCCTCTTACACTATCACTAGGAATAAAGATTTTGTCATCAGAATTTAGCAGACAGAGCTACTGAATAGGAGGCACAATAGAAATCAGGTCATTCGTTGATGCTTGTATTGACTCTGTGAGGAGTTAGCAGGAGCAAACATTTGGTTTTGTTAAAGTAAGCAGACTTGATTAAAAAAACTCACAGGAAGCCGATTTTCTGGATCAAAAGTCCTGAAGTGAGGGGTCTCCTGTAAAACTCACAGATGAAGAGTGTGATGACGGCAGTTTTGTGTAATGGTTAGCAGAGGGGGACGGTTATTTCAATCAAGCCCAGCGTGATCATCATGAAGCCCATTGTGGAAATTATTTCCAGGGATATGGCTGGAAGCTGGATTTACTGACAATAGTAGCCAGACAGTATGATGGTCTTCATATGGGCGGCACTTCAGACCTTGTCACAAGAACAATCACATTTCTGACGTGTTCTGGGAGGCAGAGATGTCTGTGGAATGAACTATGGAAGAATCAAAGTCCAAATTCATATCACAAATTAAATGTAAAAATGCGACTGTGGGAGCAGAAAGTCTTTCTGAAAAGTTTATGAGGTTTGGCAGTTTATTATGCTATGGAACAAAGAACAGGTGACCGGCCTCTGAAAATGTATAACAATCTCTCTGGCTGGTCGGCACTCACTATTATTTGTTTCTCTTTTTCCTTCCCTCTGTTGGATTTCATGAGGGAAGCTGCTGTTGTAGCACCATGCGGTATTAGCTGTGGCTTAATGTGTGATGCTTTATAGACAGAACTCTCATTAGCATTAATCACACAAGGGTGTAAATTCTTCTCTCTCAGGAAGAGAAAATCTGCCAGTATCCCTTTGTTAAATTAAGGGTGGTCAAAAATCAGGCATTGCCCAGGCGGTCAACTAACTCATCGATATGGGGTATGGGGTATGCATCGAATTTGGATATCTCATTCAGCTGGCGAAAGTCATTACAAAACCTAGTGATGCCATCGGGTTTGGGCACCAACACAATTGGGCTTGACCACTGACTGTGGGACTCTTCGATGACTCCCAGCTCCAACATCCTTTTTTTACCTCTGCCTTGATCTCCTCCCTTTTTGCTGCTGGGACCCGATAGGGCCTTAAAGTTACCTTTGCCCCAGGGTCTGTGATAATGTGGTGATATGCTTTGGTGGTCTGGCCTGGTTTGGTTGAAAACACGTCCTGGTATCGGTTGATCATCTCAGTTACCTCATTCTTCTGGTTTGGTGTCAGATCAGTGGATATCCTGATGTGTTCCTGCATATTATTTCCCTGGATCGGGGTCTCTTGGGCCACTACACACGCCTCTCATTGGTGCCAAGGCTTTAAGAGGTTAATGTGATAAATTTGTTCTTGTTTCCAGCGTCCTGGCTGCCGCACCTTGTAGGTTACTTCCCCCACGGGTTCAACCACCTCATAGGGCCCCCTGCCATTGGGCCAAAAGCTTGCTTTCTGCTGTGGGTACCAACACCATCACCCAATCCCCTTCTTGGAACTGTCGGACTTTTGCCTGGCAATTGTAATGGGTTGGCTGGGCCTCCTGCGCCTTTTCCAAATTCTCCCGTACAATAGGGGTGATCCAGGCTATCCGTTCTCGCATCTGCAACACGTGGTCAATTATATTTCTTCCCTCATTGGGTTCCTCTTTCCAGATTTCTTTTGCAATATCTAGTATGCCACAGGGGTGGCGTCCGTATAATAATTCAAAGGGGGAAAACCCAGTTGAGGCCTGAGGTACCTCCAGGATTGCAAACATAAGTTGGGTAGTATCCTATCCTTCCCACAGTGGGAAATAGGGCTTATATTATATGGACCAATAATTATGCTGCTTCTGCCCCATCTCGACTTACCACTTTCCTTATCATTGCCTTGAGGGTTCGGTTAAACCTTTCTACCAGCCCATCAGTCTGCGGATGATAGACTGAAGTTCTCAGGGTATGTATATGGAGCAGCGTACAGAGATCCTTCATTAGCTTCGACATAAATGGCGTACCTTGGTCTGTTAATATCTCCTTTGGTAGCCCCACTTGGGCAAAGATCCCCACCAACTCTTTAGCTATTGTTTTAGAGGCCGTGGTCTACAGGGGGACAGCTTCTGGGTAGCGAGTAGCATAATCCAGAATGACAAGTATATATTGGTGGCCCCGGGCTGTCTTCTCCAGGGGTCCCACTAGATCCATGGCTATTCGCTCCAAGGGGACCTCTATGATGGGAAGGGGCACTAATGGTGCCCTCAAGTGGGGACGGGGACTGTGCAGCTGACACTCCGGGCAGGATGCACAGTACCTCCGCACTGCTTCATGTAGTCTGGGCCAGAAGAATCATCACAGGACCCGTGCCAGAGTCTTCTCTACCCCCAAATGCCTCCCAAAAGGATGACTATGGGCCAGACTTAATACAACATTCTGGTGTTTTTGAGGTACTAGGATCTGCTGTACCTTTAGCCCCTGTACTGCTGCAACCCGGTATAAGAGATTCTTCTTCGTTATGAAGTAGGGTCCTGGTCCCTGGGTTTTCCCTTCCACAGGGACCCCATCTATTTCGGTTACCTCCTTCCTAATGTTGTCGTACCTTGGGTCTTCAGCCTGGTCCCGTCCAAAATTTCCTCTCCTGGGCCTAATCTGCCCATGATCTAGAGGACCAGTCTCTGTCGCCTCTACTGGTTCAGAGACGTTAGGGTGTGGGACAGACTCGGGTGCTTCTCCCTCCTGGGTGACCTCCTTTTCAGCTGCTCGGGTCCGCCTACCTATGAGAGTGACCCTCTGGCTTTGGGCCAGTATTCGGGTTCCCAAGGCCTTAGCTGCCCTTCTTTCCCTTTTTGTCTTTGTATGCTGTCTGGGAGCAGAGAACAAATCTGGGGATATTTCAGAGAAGGTTGGAGGTTGACAGTCTACTGTGGATGCCTCACTACTTTCAGGACTTCCCCCTTTCTCCAATTCCCCAACCGGGAGTAAGTCTCCAAACCCTGGGAAGTCCCTCCCTATGAGCACCGGGTACGGGAGTTTAGGGACTACACCTGCTGCTACCTCAGTAGTGTTCCCCTGAATCTCAATTTTTACTGGGATGGTGGGATAGTAACCAACTGTCCCATGGACGCATGTTATCCCCGTATGCTTAGCCCACAGCAGCTGACTACGCTTCATGAGCTTCCCCGAGACAAGCATGATAGCAATCCCCGAATCAACCAGTGCTGTGGTCTCTACCCCATTTAGCTTCACTGGTCTAGTGAACATATGTGGGGCTAGTGAGACCCCCCACAAGGTGGATTAGGGAGCATGGGTCTGCCCAGTTCCCCAGGTTACACTGCATAGGCTCCTCGGCATTGGGACACTGTGCAGCTATGTGTCCCCACTCCCCACAGGCATAACATCTGTATGGAGCCCTAGGCATCCCCCGGTCTCTTGGTTTGGGTAGTCTAACATTACGATCCGCTTTCCCCTCATGCTCTGACTCTTTGTGGCTTCTGGTGGGCCTTCAGCCCCTCTCTTTTTCCACCTGGGTTCTCCTGGTGGCCCAGTCACCTGAGCGCTAGGGCTTGGTGCTGCTAGTTTAACCTGGGGTGATTCTTCCTTAACTGGTCGGATTAGCTCCCTCGCCATCCTTCGCCTTTCTACCAGCATGACAACCTCGTCATAGGTGGAGGGTTCGTTCTGGCTTACCCAGGCGGCGAAAGTCTAGTGGTAGTCCTCTCATGTACCAGTCAATGACCAGAACCTCTAGTATCTCCTCCGGACTCCAGGACTCAGTTCATAACCACTTTTGTGAGAGATGGATGAGGTCATATAATTGGGACTGCAAGATTTTGTTTTCCTGGTACCTCCACTCATGATATCACTGGGCCCGCACTGCAGTCGTTACCCCAGATCTGGCCAGGATCTCTGCTTTCAGCTGGGGGTAGTCTGCCGCTGCCTCTTCAGGCAAATCATAGTAGGCCTTCTGGGCCTCCCCACACAGGAATGGAGCAAGGATGCCAGACCACTGTTCTCGGGGCCAAGCTTCCCACAGGGCTGTCCTCTCTAAGGTCAGGAGGTATGCCTCTACATCATCCTCCTGCATCATTTTCTGCAGCCAATTGCTGGCCTGCATGATCTGCCTCCCATCATGGCCGCGGTTCAGCTCTGTAAGGGCCTTTACCTGGTTTACCAGTTCCTGCAACATAGCCCAGTCTTGAGAAGCCTGGTCCATCAGCAGGCGATTAGTCCCTTGCTGCAGCCGCACTGCCTCCTGTTGGGTGGCTGCCTGGACACGAGTAGCCTCCTGCTGGGCAGCCGTGGCTTGTATCAGTGCCCGCACTACCTCCTCCATTGTGGTGAAAAAAAAATAGACCCTCTTCCCTTTTTTTTTCTTCCAAACACCCTCCGTCTTCTGCCGCGCTGTGGGCACCAGATCCCACTTCTGACACCAGCTATGACAAAGTTCCTGCTCTACCTTGGTGGGTCTTGTGCTTATTGGCGGATTTGCTCGCCTTTGGAGCTTCACGGTAGCCCCCAGCTTGGCCGTTTTTCTGAATTCACAGTCCAGGTCGACTCCTCCTGTGTCTGACCAGGAGTTGGGAGGATTTGGGGGGAACCCAGGACTGCCCTCTACTCCGGGTTCCAGCCCAGGGCCCTGTGGAATGCAGCTGTCTAGAGTGCCTCCTGGAACAGCTGTGCAACAGCTACAACTCCCTGGGCTACTTCCCCATGGCCTCCTCCCAACACCTTCTTTATCCTCACCATAGGATCTTCCTCCTGGTGTCTGATAATGCTTGTACACCTCAGTCCTCCAACAGTCAGCGTTCTCATTCTCAGCTCCTAGTGCCTCTTGCTCCCAGCTCCTCACATGCACCACAAACTGAAGTGAGCTCCTTTTTAAAACCCAGGTGCCCTGATTAGCCTGCCTTAATTGATTCTAGCAGCTTCTTGATCGGCTGCAGGTGTTCTAATCAGCCTGTCTTAACTGTCTCCAGGAGGTTCCTGATTGTTCTAGAACCTTCCCTGTTACCTTACCAAGGAAAAAGAGACCTACTAAGCGTGGGGCTAATATATTTGCCTTCTATTACTCTCCTGTAGCCATCTGGCCCAACCCTGTCACAACAACTAAAGCTTGTATAGTGAGGCAAGACTGGTAATGAGGCTCTTACGCCATTTTATTATGTGCCGTTATGGGCCATCATTCACTGCTGTAAAGACTTGCCTCACTGGCTGCTTCTGTCTTCACCGCGGACTAGTTGGAGGGGAAGGTCTATTTGCTAGTCAGCATTCATACCTTTGTGCTGATACAGACGTGTCCGTAACAATGAAAACTGCATTTACAAAAAATGAGTTTCTCCTCTCTCTCACCAGATGTATAGAACACACCAGGAAAATGCTGCATAAGCTGCCATGCACCCAGGGCATATGAAATACAAGGGGGTCTCCTCTGTCTTCCCTACCACCTGGCTGCTATGAGGGTAGCTAGTCTCCCCTTTCTCTTGACCCTCCCCTAGGAGGGATGAATTTTCCCCATTTTCCGGCTCACAGATAGTCTATGGTGAGGATATTTCTCCTTCTCCCTGTTCCACCCTTCTGGCTTTTGGTGAGAGTGAACGAGAATTCCAGTGGCTTTTTTCTTTCTTCCCCTCCGTGTGTAGGGTGTGGAGGAGAGCAAAGCCCACCTAGCCCCAGGGAGTTTGCTGAGAACTCCCCCTGCTTTCTCACATGTATAGGGCAGAGGGTAGGGAGCATCAGGCAGTGAATGTATCATACTCTTAAACTCTATTAGAGCCACTTGCTGTCGCCCTGAAGAACCACGTGCAGTCCAAGATCCATAGATAGAGGACCACTGCTTTACACCACTCAGTTGGGTGCAATTAGTGTCCTGTTAGAGACTAGGAAAAATAAATTTGAACTGCAATAACTAGTGATGATAGGGTAGTTCTATTAATAACCTGAGAGCACAAAAAACAAATAGTTCGCAAAGTTTTTACTTTCCCTTCTATTTTATTGCTCTGGTACTATATCAAGGATTAAAGTATTTGGGTCCAGTTATGGAAAAGAGAGAATAGGATATTTTTCAACAAGTACCTCACAAACGTGTGTTCATTGTAGAATATAAAACACACCGAAGGAGGCTAACAGTCAGTTTGGTTTCTTGGCAATGACTGTTAATTTACAGTAACTTACAATAGATGACAATATTTATTTCAGATTCTTGTAAATAATTTTGATTTCAACACTGTATTTGGAATCCCACATCTCTGCTTTGTGCGTTGCCTTCCAGGAGGGGTCAGTGAATCCCCAGGACTCAGCTGGTACTCATTACCCTCTCAATCCAATTAACAAACCTAGAAACTCGGGCATAAACACCAGGCTTCATGGGCTCAGCACAGCCCAGACCCCAAGAGGTGACGCCATGAACGAAGAATTTTTCTTGCTCAATACATATTAGGGGTCCTCCACTGTCACCCTACAAAGAAGAAGAAAGAGAGGTTGCTACCCTATTGAAAGCACACTATGCAAACAGTAACATGCAGGTCGGAGGCACAGAAGTGGAAATATCGTCACAGGCCAAGGATGTGGTCATAAGAAAACACCTCAACTGGGACCAGGGAGGAGCTATGCTTTCCCTGCCTGCGTGTTGGTTGACTTTTTTGGTAGTGGTGCCAATTAAGGGAACTGGTGTGTGTGCGTGAATGTCCCCTCTCTAGCCCCAAGGTTTTTGGTCAAAGTTCCATACGCCGTGAAGACCATTACCTTGACACTTTTAAGCAGCAGTCTTATAGTAAATCATGGCTGTTGCATCGCTCCAGTTGAGTGGTTGCAATGCCACTGAAATTTGGCCCAGCCACCCCTCCATCTGGTGCATAGGGAGTCTGGTCCTGTACAGTGGAGTGCAGAGGAGTCCACTGAGAACTCGACTCCTGGCAGCACCAGCTCATGTAAGAGAGGGGAGATGAGTGGTACAAGTAGAATTCATTTCTTATTGGTACGCTGCACCAGCTGAAGTGTGGGGCGGGGGGCATGTGACCTCCCCACATGACCTCCCATGTGACTCCTCAAATGACCCTACACTGCCCCTAGCCCGGGCCCCATGCTCTCCCCGTCCCCTGCCCATGATCCATCCCACATTACCTGAGGTGGGGGGGCTCTGTCCTCCTCCTGCTGTGCTGGAGACTTCTCAACCATGGGGATCTCCAGAACCGCAGCAGTGAAAGAAGCAGAATGTGGGGCTGCCCAGCGGCCCCACACCAGAAGCTCCTCTGCACGGCTGTACCACCCCAAGCCCTGCCCCCAGCCCTTCCACGCAGCTGCATCTCCTGCGTCCTGCCCGGGGTCTGTATAGCAGCCTCGCTGGAGGACAGGGCTGGGGGCATGAGGCTAAGGGCAGTAGAGCCGCACCGGAGGAGCTGTCAGCGTGGGGTTCTGCTCCTTTTGCCGCTGCGGTTCCCGGGAGAGTCCTGAACCACAGGAATCTCCGGGGAACCACAGCAGCGAAAGGAGCAGAACGTGGGGCGGCCCCACACCGGCAACTCCTCCGGGGCGGAGCCGCTGTACAGACCCCAGACAGGAGATGCAGGCACACAGCTGCATGGAAAGGCTGGGGGCGGTACAGCTGTTCCGGAGGATCTGCCGGTGTAGGGCCCCCCCCTCATTCCGCTCTTCCTGTGTCTTTCCAGTACAGCCTACTGGCTATAACTAGCTTACTGGTACAGCGTGCCGGACCATGCCGCCCTACTTGCTCCGCAGGGGGAGACTCCCCAGCCGAGGGGGACCTGGGGTC
Organism: Lepidochelys olivacea; assembly: GCF_965140295.1. NCBI lineage: Eukaryota > Metazoa > Chordata > Testudines > Cheloniidae > Lepidochelys > Lepidochelys olivacea. The sequence continues at coordinate 122,210,948 of NC_140413.1, forward strand.
GCTGCCGGGGAGAGGCCTGAGCAGGCACCGGACCAGGGTCCCTGCGGGGTGTGGGCAGGGCCTGGAATTCAACCCCCCCCACCCCCCCACCCCGGAAATATCTGAATTGGCAATATTGCTTTTTTGTAAAGCTGCAACTTATCCACAGTACTAGAGACAGCCAGGCATGAAACATGTTTGTAGAATCAGAGCATGATGTCAAGGGGCATTTGACTGCACAGTTTAACCCTGTTCTTCCTCCCTTGAGCTCCGCTCTCTCCCACCCCACTTCCTTCCTTCAGAACATCCCATCAGTTCTCCTACTCCTCTCTCGCTGAAGTCTTGGCTCTTCAAGCGGGGTGGCACTATTACCGCTGCTACCCATGCCTGTGGGAGAGCTGACTCCTCTGCCTTCTTACTCCCAATTCCTCCTACCCAGTGAGACCCACACACCACGTGGGAGCTGGGGGAGAAACAGAGGGCGGCGAGCGTAGTAAATGAGCTGGTCAGGGAAGAGAAAGGAACCTCTCACTAACGCAGCCGGCAAAGAGAGCATCTCCTCTGAGTGAGTGGGGGGGATCAAAGGGTTTAAAAAAATACCAGCTGACTGGAAAAACAGGAGGCAGCACTGGACAGCTAGGGAGCAAGAGAAGAGATCTGAGCTCCTGTCCAAATTCTAGACCTACAGTAGCTTCTTCACACCCTATGTCCCACCTGGTCAGAAATTTACTACCTGTAAATATCAGAACCCTGATTCAAGCACATATGCCCATTGGGTGACAGGCACATCATGGAGATTTCTGCACACTCAGGAAATACCATTAACACTGCTGGTGCAGAAGGCCTGCTGAGGCAGGTTCATATTTACTTTCACTCTTCTTTTATCAAGGAGTCCCAGCTTTTCAATGCGGAAAGCTCCCAGCTTGATCCCCTTAGTCAGTTAGATTAAGGAGAATTTCTAAAGTCCTTTCACATATTCAAGGAAATCAGAAAACTGGAAACACTTCAGTCCTAATCTGAACTAAAAAAAAAAAAAAAAAAGCCTTTCTACACTTATGAACATTCATCACGAACATGCCTTCCCCTAACAAAGGAAGGGTCTAAGGAATCCAACATGGAGTATCGTTCACACAGGGTCAACTGTAGATTTTCACACCCACTCACTGCTTGGGATGAGGGGTTATGAATTATCTCCAGCTCTGGTTGTACCAATGGAAGAAGGAGTGAGGGAGAACTAGCTTCTGTATGTATTTTCAGCTCTTCACTTCAAGAGGGTATTGAGCCATGAGTTGCTGAGACTAATACTGTGCCCCTAAAGTACAGAGCCCCAAGTGTCATTTTTCCTGCTTATGCTTAAAGCCAGTTTTGATGTCCCCATTCTTTTCTTACCTGGCAGCTGTCAGTACCACCATCAATATTCCCAGCACAGAGCTCAGTGTTTTTAACTCTTCCATTCAGAAATTCAGGGCGATTGCACACTTTATTCTCAATCACAGGGAAGCCAGTTTCTTTAAGTTTACCTTCTCCACCAGTACCTTTGTGAGTAAACAACAAAACAAGTATAAATTGCACAGATAAATTAACTCCATAGCAGAGGCAGTATGACCCAATGGATAGGGTGTTGGCCTGGGAATCAGGAAACCTGGCTTCTGTTCCTGGCTCTGCCACTGACTCACTGTGGGCCTAATCCAAAGCCCATTGAAGTCAATGGGAGTCTTTGTCCAAATCACTTAACTTCTCTGAGCCTCATTTTCCCCATCTATAAAATGGAGATAATACTGATTATTTTCCTTTGTAAAGTGCTTTGAAATAAATAAATAAAAAGCAGCAGACAAGGGCTTAGTATTGATAGGCTCTCATTAGGATAGCAGCACGGCTGATTCAGCAAAAAAGATGAAGGAATTAGCTTGGATTTATTTTAAATCTAACTCAAGAATGTTAAACCTCAGGGTGGGAAAAGCTGCAAAGGTCAAAACATCTGGAAGCCAGTGTGGTGATGGGATATGACATTTCAAATATGCAACTACCCATCTGCAAGATGCCACAGAACCCCCTGAGGCCAAAGAAACCCACAGTTGAGAGCAGAAATCTGACAGACAGACTGCTTGAAACATCATAAAGACATAGGTCCCAACCATTGTGGAGACTGGGAATGCTGAGTACAGACACGCCTCTCATCTTGAAGAAGATGGGTTTTTAAGAGGAGGGTCTTAAAGTGAGAGTAGTGGCCTGGCAAACAGGTATGTGAAGGACATTTCTTATGTAGGGGCCAAGATGGAAAAATGTGCGCAGATGGGAGCAGGACTCAAATGGGGTATTATCATTATTATGAACCGTGTGTACTAGCTAAGGACCAACCAAGCATAGGCCCCAGTGTGCTAGGCAATGTAAACACACAAAGTAGCTGACAGTCCCCAAACAGCTTGCGGCCTAAGCAGACAGGACAGACACAGGATGAGGGAATGGCATCACTGGTGTAACTGAGGGGATAAAGGGGTTGGACTAGGAGACAACGTTCTAGTCAGGCAGGGCAATGTGGCAGATTTTGAAAATGAGGACAAGAAGTCTCCTTCTGAGTACGGATTGGAGTCTTTGTGAGAAAGTCATTCAAGAGAATAAACTAAGTCAACATCATGCAGTTTAGAGAAGGGGCAAGGCTAGAAAAATATCCCTGCTGATTGTGCAGAAACCCAAGCTGGGGCAACAGACAGGAGGATAAAGAGGGAATGGGTTGACATTGTTAGGGCTGATTCTCCTCTCGTTTTATACTGCTTTTATAAAGGTGTAACTCCATTGATTTCAGTGGCGCATTCCTGAATGATGAGAATCAAACTCATAGAGAGAGGGAGGTGGAAAGAATGACATTGCTCAATGATATTTGCTATATGGTAAATACTGATGTATATTGATTTGTTTTTTCGAGCACAGAGGGTGCATACATTTGGGGTTTGCACTGATCTTTCAACTGCACTGAATGTGCCTCACCTTCTGTTTCTCCCCAGCCAGTCACATAGCACTCTGCTCTGTTTCCTAACATCACGTTTTCTGAAGGCAAACAAGCTGGGATCACTTCATTGCTGATTACTGCAGGACTGAAACAAAACAAAATGAAAACCAAATCCACAGAGGCATAGCTTTAGCTTGTTTGTCCCTGACACCAGTTACATTCTGAGGCTCTGGAGGGAGACTTGGTGCACAACGGGGTTGATTTTCAGAGGTGCTGAGCACCAATCCCCAAATGAAGTCAAGAAGAGCTATTGGTGCTGAGCACCTATGTATAGCCCTGCAAGTCTTGAGGTAGAACTTTTTTTTTTAAGTGAGGTGTTCTCTCAGGCCCAAAACAGCTTTCTTCTTAGGACCCTCCCACAGTGTGGTGCGTGTACAGGCAAGGGGAGAAGTGACGAGCAGCTGGAGAGATTTGGCAGATCCTTCTGGAGGGGAAGAAATAAAATTAAAATAAATCAGAGAATTTGCCAAGCCGCAGCGTGACAGATCGGATTTCAGAGGTGCCTGCTTGGATGTCTAAGCAGGACCCTGGTCAGGGCTTCAGGCAAATATACGCAGGCATTTTCAGTATACCGCAAGAGATGCCTGACTATTATTGTATCGGGGCCCAAATGCTCAGCCCATCATTAAATACTCAGATGGGCTGGGCACTGGGTATTTCCACCAGAGGAAGAAATCCTCCCACCCAGACCAAGGAGAAGCTATGGAGACACCCCATGGCCGTTACTACAGCCCTATCTCATCTCCTCCTCAAGATGGGAGATGATGATAGGAGCCGCAAGGCAGAAGATGCTCCAGCCATACCCCTATTGCTGTTCCACTTCCACCCACCCCTCCTCAGCGGTGCTGCCACTTAGCAGAATTCCAGCCTGTCGGGAGTCAGAAAAGCACCCTCTTTTACAATCCCCCCAAATTTGTCCCCTCCCTTCCCAAAACTGTGCAACAGAACCACACTGGTTCTGTTGGCAGGGGGCCCTCCACATGCTTAGATGACAGAGCAGGGTCTGTCCTTACATGCCTAGACATAACCATCTTGAGTCTTAACTGCCCATCTGCTAGCAATGCAACTGGACTGCTTGGGATTCAATCAAGATTCAGGTGCTGGATGCCTGGGGATCTGATTCTTTCCTTGCACCTTGTGCAATCATTTACACCTGTGTAACATGGGCATAACACCCATCTCTTTCATCTTGGAGAGAATATCTTCTGCAGCAGAAAACAAGAAATTCATTTCTTTTTCAGGATCCGCAAAACCTAGCAGGTGTCAGGTCATTTTCCATACATTGACAAAGAGCCGGGTTTAAATCATAGAATCATAGAATATCAGGGTTGGAAGGGACCTCAGGAGGTCATCTAGTTCAACCCCCTGCTCAAAGCAGGACCAATCCCCTGCAGACTACTTGGCTCTGGGAAGAAGGATAAAGGAGTTTGAGGCGCAAGTGGTCTTCTCGTCCATCCTCCCCGTGGAAGGAAAAGGCCTGGGTAGAGACCATCAAATCGTGGAAGTCATCAAATGGCTACACAGGTGGTGTCGGAGAGAAGGCTTTGGATTTTTGACCATGGGATGGTGTTCCAAGAAGGAGGAGTGCTGGACAGAGACGGGCTCCACCTAACGAAGAGAGAGAAGAGCATCTTCGCAAGCAGGCTGGCTAACCTAGTGAGGAGGGCTTTAAACTAGGTTCACCGGGGGAAGGAGACCAAAGCCCTGAGGTAAGTGGGGAAGTGGGATACCAGGAGGAAGCATGAGCAGGAGCGCGCAGGAGGGCAGGGCTCCTGCCTCATACTGAGAAAGAGGGTCGATCAGCAAGTTATCTCAAGTGCCTATACACAAATGCAAGAAGCCTGGGAAACAAGCAGGGAGAACTGGAAGTCCTAGCACAGTCAAGGAATTATGATGTGATTGGAATAACAGAGACTTGGTGGGATAACTCACATGGCTGGAGTACTGTCATGGATGGATATAAACTGTTCAGGAAAGACAGGCAGGGCAGAAAAGGTGGGGGAGTTGCACTGTAGGTAAGGGCGCAGTATGACTGCTCAGAGCTCAAGTATGAAACTGCAGAAAAACCTGAGTGTCTCTGGATTAAGTTTAGAAGTGTGAGCAACAAGGGTGATGTCATGTTGGGAGTCTGCTATAGACCACCGGCCCAGGGGGATGAGGTGGACGAGGCTTTCTTCCAACAACTCACAGAAGTTACTAAATAGGATTGCTTTAGGATCCATATGAAACTCTTCTGACTAACTCAGGTGCCCTGCTTAGACTTCAAATTGTGGCTTGCATAGGTTGAAAATGGAACAGAGATATTTCAAGATCAGAAAGTCATACTGCCGACTTCTCTCCAAATTTTGACTCCTGATTTTAGAAATTCTAAGAAAATCTCTATTAGGCACTCCTTGTTAAAAACATTATTAAACTTCTTGGGATCCTTTTGGAATGTGTTTGACATGTAAGTGTAATTTTGATTTATTTAATACAGGAATGCAACTTGGAAAATTCTGCCTACTATATTCCTTTAAAATCTCTTTAGTCAAACCATGTAATTTAACTATGTTTCATCTTGAGAAAAGAAGCTTGATGGGGGACCTATATCAGTCTTCAAATATGTTAAAGGCTGTTATAAAGAGGACAGTGATCAATTGTTCTCCATGTCCATGGAAGATAGGACAAGAAGTGTAATGGGCTTAATCTGCAGCAAGGGCGATTAGGTAAGATATTAAGAAAAGCTTTCTAACTACAATGGTAGTTAAGCTCTGGGATGGGCTTCCAAGGGATGCTGTGGAAATCCCATCTTTGGAGATTTTTAAGAACACATTAGACAAACACCAGTCAGGATGGTCTAGGTTTACTTGGTCCTGCCTCAGCGCAGGAGGCTGGACTACATGATGTCTCCAGGTCTCTTCCGGTCCAACATTTCTATGATGGAAACTGGTCTGTTCTGTAGTATTTTCAATAATCTTCTCTGTCATTAACGTGTATTCTGCATAGATGTAAACACATTTTTGAAGCCTGTAATAAATGCTTAGAAATGACTTTATACACTTTGTGGTATGGGTAGCTGCCCACTGTCCATTAACTAGTCACTTCCACACCACGTATTTGTCAGATCTAAATCCTGACAAGGACACTCATGACTTCAGCCTAAAGGGCTTTAGGGGGAAAGCTTTGGCTGAAACGATACCTGCGCATCTTCAGCAAGGCAATGTCTGCCCTACCAGGTTCCTTGACTATTTTCTCAACCTCTCGGATTTGCACAGACGACTCCTCCGCCTTTTCAGTGTGTAGTCCAAGGAAGATCCTGTATGCAGATGGCCTGGGTGACCTGGAAGAGGTGATTGCACATGGTGAGGTTCTATACAGATAATCAGGGCTTGCATCCCTGCTGAGTGGGGAGCAAGTCCTGAAGAACTGTAGTTGATAGGGAGCTGGGACATACTGATGATTTTTGCAAAAATCTAAGCATTAGGGTTTTTTTTAATGTTTAGCTCTCTCATAGTTATGAAGAAATCCACAGTCTATAAAGTGATGTCATGTTTTCTTCCTGAATCTGCAGATATACTGCTCCAGTGGCTCTGCTGCTGCTTTCCCAAGTAGCAACAGTGAACATGTGATCAATGTCACAGCTGCTCCTTAAATCCCTATGAAGGAAGATGCATAGGAGGTACAGTGTCAATTACAATGTTTGACCAAGATCCAAGCAGCAACAGAGGCAGGTAGTGAAGCTATTTACTGGGGAGGAAGACCTGAAACAAGGTGTAGACATATGCTCTCCCGCTCTGCCCCAGCAACCAAAAGACTGGGAAAAGGGTAGAAGAGTGTTGACACAAACCCACCCCATGCAGCAGCAGCTGGTTGGGGGATAGATAGTGGGGTGGAGATCCCATCTGGCTTTGCAGCACCCAGAAAAGTGGGAGAGGGCAGAATGGTGCCGTGGTTAGACTGAGGTGCTAGGAAGGGGATGGGGGAAGAATCATAGAATATTGGGATTGGAAGGGACCTCAGGAGGTCATCTAGTCCAAGCCCCTGCTCAAAGCAGGACCAATCCCCAATTTTTGCCCCAGATCCCTAAATGGCCCCCTCAAGGATTGAACTCACAACCCTGGGTTTAGCAGGCCAATGCTCAAACCACTGAGCTATCCCTCCCGCCCTAAACTCTGGGAAGATGTCTTTTGCTCTATCAGCAAGCAGAGGAAGGTAGGCATGGGAGGGGTGGATAGGTGCACAGATTACTACAGTGATGAGTGTGGTGTTCAAGAGCCGACATAAACAAGGGAGCATCACTTTTATCAGGCATTGACCTACCAGGCACTGATATGAAGGATAGACTCCTTCAGTAAGTTCAGGAGATAGCACCCTGGTATTAATCGCAGCATCCTTCCTTTTAGCTGAAGCTAGCATGGTGGGAGTTGGAGGGGGTAGGCTTCTCATCAGGGTTTTTTCACTGTTATTCCCATTAAATCTTTCATATTGAGCTAAAGCTAGTAGTAGGTATAGTTCTCTAGCTAGTAGAAAATTTGCCGCGCTCCACATCCCAGAATATTAAAGGAACTGCCACATGAAATTGCAAGCCCAACAGCAAGGATTTTTAATGTATCTGTGAACTCAGGGGCCACACTCTATGACTGGAGAGTTGCTAATATACTTCCTATTTTTAAGAAAGGGAAAAAAGTGATCCAGGAAACCACAGGCTCATTGGTTTGACCTCAATTGTATGCAAGGTCTTGGAAGAAATTTTGAAAGAGAAAATAGTTAAGGACATAGAGGTAAAGGGTAATTGGGATAAAGTATAACATGGTTTTACAAAAGGTAAATCTCATTCTTTGAGAAGATTACTGATTTTTTTAAACAAAGGAAAAGCCCTAGATCTAATCTACCTGGATTTCAGTAGGGCATTTGATACACTTCCACATGGGAAATTATTAGTTAAACTGGGGAAGATGGAGATTAATATGAGAACTGAAAGGTAGTTGAGGAGCTGGCAAAAGGGGAGACTACAACGGGTCATACTGAAAGGTGAACTGTCAGGCTGGAGGGAGGTTACTAGTGGAGTTCTTCAGGGATCAGTCTTGGGACCAACCATATTTAACATTTTCATCCATTACCTTGGCACAAAAAGTGGGGATGTGCTAATAAAATTTGCACATGACACAAAGTTGAGAGGTACTGCTAATACAGAGGAGGACCGGAATATCATACAAGAAGATCTGGGGGACCTTATAAACTGGAGTCATATAAATGGGATTAAATTTAACAATGCAAAGTGCAAGGTCATGCATTTAGGGACTGACAACAAGAATTTTTGCTATAAACTGGGGACGTATCAGTTGGAAGCGACGGAGGAGGAGAAAGACCTGGGTTTATTTGTCAATTACAGGATGACTATGAGCCGCCAATGTGATGTGACTGTGAAAAGGCTAATGCAATCCTAGGGTGCATCAGGCGAGGTATTTCCAGTAAAGATAGGGAAGTGTTATTGACATTATACAATACACTGGTGGGACTCCACCTGTAATACTGTGTTCAGTTCTGGTCTCCTATGGTTAAGAAGGATGAATTCAAACTGGAACACTGAAGAGAAGGGCTACTAGGATGATCAGAGGAATGGAAACCCTTCCTTACAAAAGGAGACTCAAGGAGTATGGCTTGCTTAGCCTAACCAAACAAAGGCTGCAGGAGATAGGATTGCTCTCTATCAATACATTAGAGGGACAAACACCAGGGAGGGGGAGGAATTATTTAAGTTAAGGGCTAGTGTTGACACAAGAACAAATGGATATAAAGTGGCCATCAACAAGTTTAGGTTTGAAATCAGAAGGCTTCTAAGCATCAGAGGAATGAAAGTCTGGAACAGCCTTCCAAGGTAAGCAAGGGGGGTGCAAAACCTAACCGGCTTCAAGGCTCAGCTTGAAAAGTTTATGGAGGGGATGTATGATGAGACTGCCTACAATGGCATGTGGCCCATCTGTGACTGCTATTAGCAAAAATCCCCAATGGCCAGAGCTGGGGCACTAGATGGGGAGGGCTCTGAGTTATTATTGAGAATGCTTTCCCAGGAGTTTGGCCAGTGGGTTTTGCTGGCATGCTCAGGGTTCAACTGATCGCTATATTTTGGGTTGGGAAGGAATTTTCCCACAAGTCAGATTGACAGAGACTCTGGAGGGGGGGTTCGCCTTCCTCTGTACCATAGGGCACAGGCCATGTGCTGGTTTAAACTTGAGTAAATGGGGGATTCTCTGTAACTTGAAGTCTTTAAACCATGATTTGAGGATTTCAATAACTCAGCCAGAGGTTAGGGGTCTATTACAGGAGAAGGTGGGTGAGGTTCTGTGGCCTGTAATGTGCAGGAGGTTAGATTAGATGATCACAATGACCCCTTCTGGTCTTTAAGTCTATTGGTCTATGTAATCATATTTTTGGCCATCTCTTTGTATCAGAATCTGAAAAACAAAGCATGTTCTGGTCTCAGCTGGAATTTTACATCTATAAATGTCATCTACGTCAGTGCTTCTCAAGCTATCTGATGTGGGGGACCGGCATTTTCTTTTTCCAATGTGCGCGCAGACCGGCAGCTGATGGCTAGCCGGACCCGCACCGGTCCGCAGATCACCACTTTGAGCAGCACTGATCTACGTCACAGTTTGAATACAACAATAAAACTGCAAATGCTGTAACTCTTACAGCTACAGCAACCATGAAGTCAGATGACTAGATACTCTGTTTTGGATGCAGAGTTTTGCTTATTAAGGTCTCGCCAAGCATCCCACTAACATTTATTATGACATGAAGCTTTCTTTTCAGCCATCAGTGTGTCAGCTTCACATAGCTGGGTGACTCCTCAAGATGGTAAGTTGCTCTCTTGAGATATCTGAGCATCTCTCTTGCTTATTACACAAGCACAAAATCAGGGCCTGACTGTGCTGCCCTTACAGATATGAACAGGTTCATTATTCAGTAAGGAACCTCACTGTTACCCTATCTCTTTCTCTCTGCTCTAACTTGAATGAACTGAGCTTGGGGATGAGAAGTAACAGAGCAGTTAACCACTCTAAGAGCCACCATGTAGGTGAAGCATTGGCTGGTTAAGAGTATAAGAACATAAGAATGGCCCTCTTGATCAGACCAAAGATCCATCTAGCCCGTATCCTGTCTTCCGACAGTGGCCAATGCCAGGTGCCCCAGAGGGAATGAACAGAACAGGTAATCATCAAGTGATCCATCTCCTGTCGCTCATTCCCAGCTTCTGGCAAAAGCCAACTTCTGGTTCAGACAGATCAAAGAAACACTTTGCCAAGCACACTTTTTTTCGCTCTTTGATATGCCTCTCCAGTTGTAGGAAATATCTGCAGCAGGCTACAATAGACACTTACCTGTCTAAGCAGTGTTTGGCGGTAAGAACCCACTGTGGGGCTATCAGAGTGCCACCACAAAAGTGCATGTTGAAACTGGAATAGAGAGGAAAGGCATGAGATTAGTTTGAGAATGTGAAGTTAATTCTCCACTATCACAGCAATGCACACTGAGGACTACTAGTAAACCATCAACTTCACTTATTCAGGAGCTTTTAGGATTCCCAGATTTTATTCTACAGATCATGAGAAAGAAAATACTGATTTTCATCAAGAGCTGAGGTTTGGTTGGCTCAAAACATGAGAAAAGATAGTTGACTCCTCTCTTGAATTTTGAAAGATTGTCCCAATTTCAACAGGAGGGTTCTGTGTTCAGAAGTATAATCAATATTATGACATATCTTAACTAGGGCTGTCAAGCGATTACAAAAATTCATCACTATTAACCATGTGATTAAAAAGATTGATTGCATGATTAATCGTGTTGTTAAACAATAATGGAATACCATTTATTTAAATATTTTTGGATATTTTCTACATTTTCAAATATATTGATTTCAGTTACAACACAGAATAAAGTGTATATTGCTTACTTTATATTTATTTTTTATTACAAATATTTGCACTGTAAAAAACAAAAGAAATAGTATTTTTCAATTCATGTCATACAAGTATTGTAGTGAAATCTCTCTATCATGAAAGTTGAACTTACAGATGTAGAATTATGTACACAAAATAACTGCATTGAAAAATAAAACAATGTAAAACTTTAGAGCCTACAAGTCCACTCAGTCCTGCTTCAGACAATCACTCAGAAAAACAAACTTGGTTACAATTTGCAGGAGATAATGCTGCCTGCTTCTTGTTTACAATGTCACCTGAAAGTGAGAACCAGCGTTTGTATGGCACTCTTGTAGCAGGCATTGCAAGATATTTACATGCCAGATGCGCTAAAGATTCATATGTCTCTTCATCTTCAACCACCATTCCATAGGACATGCGTCCAAACTGATAATGGGTTCTGCTCGATAATGATCCAAAGCAGAGCGGACTGATGCATGTTTAGTTTCATCATCTGAGTCAGATGCCACCAGCAGAAGGTTGATTTTCTTTTTTGGTGGTTCAGGCTCTGTAGTTTCCGCATCTGAGTTTTGCCCTTTTAAGACTTCTGCAAACATGCTCCACATCTTGTCCCTCTCAGATTTTGGACCGCATTTTTGATTCTTAAACCTTGGGTCAAGTGCTGCAGCTATATTTAGAAATCTCACATTGGCATCTTCTTTGCGTTTTGTCAAATCTGTTGTGAAAGTGTTCTTAAAACAAACATGTGCTGGGTCATCATCCGAGACGTCTATAACATGAAATATATGCAGAATGTTGGTAAAACAGAGCAGGAGAAATACAATTCTCCCTCAAGGAGTTCAGTCACAAATGTAATTAGCGCATTATTTTTTGACGAGCATCATCCGTATGGAAGCATGTCCTCTGGAATGGTGGCTGAAGCATGATGGGGCATACAAATATTTAGCATATCTAGCACATAAATACCTTTCAATGCCAGCTATAAAAGTGCCATGCGAACGCCTGTTCTCACTTTCAGGTGACATTGTAAATAAGAAGCAGGCAGCAGTATCTCCTGTAAATGTAAACAGACTTGTTTGTCTTAGCGATTGGCTGAACAAAAAGTAGGACTGAGCGGACTTGTAGGCTCTAAAGTTTTACATTGTTTTGTTTTTGACAGCAGTTATGGAAGAAAAAAAATCTACATTTGTAAGTTGCACTTTCATGATAAAGAGATTGCACTACAGTACTTGTATGAGGTGAATTGAAAAATACTATTTCTTTTATCATTTTTACAGTGCAAATATTTGTAATAAAAATAATAATATAAAGTGAGCACTATGCACTTTGTATTCTGTGTTGTAATAGAAATCAATATATTTGAAAATGTAGAAAAACATCTGAAAATATTTAATAAATTTCAATTGGTATTCTATTGTTTAACAGTGGATTAGTCGTGATCAATTTTTTTAATCACAATTAATTTTTTTGAGTTAATCGCGTGAGTTAACTGCAATTAATTGATAGCCCTAATCTTAACCATTTGCTTTGTGGTGTCCTACTGGACAAATTTCAAAAGCTTGCAACGCTGCATAGCTGTGAGTAGGTAGGCATATATCACTGATGCCAAGGTATACAATTTTCATTGTCTTGAGGACATTATTTTTTATGGTGACCAGCAGATTTTTGTGGGCATTTTCATCAGGCCTTTTCTTAGCACTGCTAGATCTCTATAACTAACCACAACCAATATGACACTGAAAATGTTCGGTCCTGGAGATTATGGCTTTGATACAGCTCTGATCACAGTCAATGGAAGTATTGCCTTTGGCTCCAGTGGAAACAGGACTGGATCCCATATAAGCAGGGATGACAGAAAACCATCTGTACAAATTTTAAATTGCTGGCTCCATCCCGGGTCTAAATCCCCATGGCATGGATACAAATAACTCCCGTTGCGTTCAATGGGAATTATTTGTTTCCTATGTCACTAAAATTAAAGCACATTTTGGACGAGTAGTTCAAATCGGCCCTATGTAAATGTTTAGGACAAAAATGGGAGGGGTTCTAGTTAACTACATTACATTTACTAGCTTGGGACAATCTTGTCAAGAGGAAAAAATGTTGTGCAATATATTTTGTTGAAAAGATTTATTTTAGAGGCATTTCAGTTTGGGGGCATTTTTAGGGAGAGATCAAGACTACTCTCCAGATGGCGTCAGCTCCACATACAGAAACATGAAGAGTGAAGTCCTTTCTGTAAAGTTGTTGCTGAGGTGCCCCATGTAGTGAGGTGCTTTCTAAGTTGTAATGCAATGTGGAATAGTTATACCTTGTCCTGAGACTGATTTGCCAGGGCCAAGAGTGTGGATTTGAAACACACCCGCCCACAATCCTTGTAGGGCACAGCTTTGGAGCGGTCTTGGCTTTTCCACACTCATATTCGGGAGGAGCTAAAGAATGAAATGAAGTCAACCTGAAGAATTTTTAAGCAGCTGTCATACCATCCACAATATATTTAAATAAATGGGGAGAGGAAGGTTATCTTTACACCTCTGGTTTGTCACTCTTTATGAAGCAATTACACAGCAAAAACTGCATAAACTTTGTTAGGTTATTCTGATCTGGAACAGTTAATAATGTCTGTGACCAAAATATTGCTTTCAAGATGACAACACATTGATTTACATGGCAAAAAGTTTACAGATGTACCATTTGGATATCAGCGAGTCAGAAACAAAACGGGGCTAAAATTACAGTAAGGGGAAAAGAACAAAAGAAAAAAAAGAAAACACATTCCCCAAATTGCCTCAGTAAGTACCCTTACATCTCTGACCGAGTACAGCAACCCTACAAGCCATATCTTCTGACTGTATTTAAACTAATCTGGAGCAATGGTAAATGAAGTTCAGTCACTGTCTCTGTGTTCCCTGCCAAAAGCTTTCAGAGCTGTCCCTCTTTAAAAGTGTTAGGGAAATCCAGGACCATCCTCTCCACCAGGGTCTGATCTAGGGCATAATGGTGGGCATCTTATGGCTGTCTCCCTGGATCACTTGCTACCAGCACCCTCTCTTCCCATAGGGTAAAGTAAAGAACTGAAAATAAAAATAAAGATTCTGACCTTCACAGTTTCACCAGTCCTTTCTTTGCAGGAATGGTCAGGCCACAGTAGCTCATTGGGAGTGCAGTTTACTTCCACTGTCTGCCTGCCACTCAGCTGCTCTCTTTAACCTCCTCCTCCAGCCTTTGCAGGTGGGGTGGGGTGGGGTGAGGCCGCCTGGGCCCAGAGCAGCTCCTTAACCCCTTCTTCTCTAGTGTGGAGTTTGTATACCCCAACAAGTGACCCACCACAATAAAGCCAGTGGGGTTGGTTTACAGTTGTGGTGTGTGTATCTTGCAGAATCCCTTACTCTGCTTACCTGCTCTGTTCTGGGGTTTGGTCAGGGATACTCACCAAAGGACAAGCATCATGTGTCCATCTTACAAAAATACAGAGTGGAGAAATTATATAATTTCTTAGGGCAGGGATTGTCTCTTTGTTTTATGCTTGTACAGTGCTTAACACAGTGGGTCGTGGCTTCTAGATGCTCCCATAGTACAACAACACATAATTAATTAATTAACTGACAGGCAATCCAGCTCCTGGCCATAGGCGGCATTTTCAAGCCCTTTTGTGTGCACATTAGGCACAGTGTAACATATTTGCATATACTTTATTTAATTTTTTTAAAGGTTTCAGCTAGTCTGGCTATTTTTAGGGCGAGATCTCTCAAAACCACCTTTTATTAGTTACTGTTTCAAATAAGTTGTTCTGGGAAAAATGTTTGTGGTCCATGTAATATTTGCCATTACAGGCAAACCAGAGTGCTCATGTTTTTCCGAACTTTCAAAATCCTTTTCCAGAGAGCTAAAAAGTTGGAGCTACATCTTGACTTCCATATGCACTCAGACCTCCTATTTCATTCAGTGGGTCCTAGGGTTTTGATTTGCACACAATGTTTTGGATATGAATGATTAACCGTTGCAACATAAATAAATAAAATCTTTAGAAAGCATGTAGTGGGGATAGTCTCATTTCAGGTCACTGTTGTTGTGGTTATTTATTTGTATTGCGGTATGGCCTACCGGCCACTACCTCATTGTGCTAGGCACTGTACATACATAAAAAAATGCCAGCCCCTACCCCAAATAGCTTACAATGTAACTGTAAGACAAAAGACAACCAGTAGATACAACAAACGTGGGGGTGGAGAGCACAAGGTTAGAGTGAGATGATTATGATCAGTGTGGCAAGCAGCAGTCACAGCCCACCCGCTGCCTGAGTTTTGTCAGACGCATGCATGCAGCTCCTGTTCATGTGTCCCAGAAGCTAGAATATGAGCCTTGCTCTTTAAATTCAATAAAAAGCTTGGAGTAAAACATGCACCCCTCAACACTTTCCCTTTATTGACCCCCAAATGCCTTTCTTTTTAAGTAAACAAATTAAATATTTAGGGCCAGATTCACTCCCCAGCTAGCATGAAGAGCATTTTGCCAGGGAAGGGCAGATTTATTTGTATGTCTCGGACTGCATCCCTCCAGCAGAGCTAAGTAAGCATATCTCTAGGTCAGCCTGGCTCAGCCTTCTCCTGCATCTGTCCCACCCAATAGCACTGAGAACAACCTGCAGATTTAGGGCCTGATCCAAAACCCACTGAAGCCAATTGGAAGACTCCCATTCAATTCAATGGGCTTGGGACCAGGCCCATACTCTGGGGTGGGGTTTAGTTACAACCATGAATAAGAACCTCTGTGTAGAGTTTGCCTAAGATGTTTAAGAGTGACTAGTGATGTCAGGTGCTTCAGTTTTTGGATGACCACCTCCAGCAATGACAAACAGCATATTCTGTCGGGATCAGACAATCTTGTAGAGATTACACCCAACTTTTTTACCTAAACTTTAGCTGATTATTACCAGCAGATGCTGTTGTCAGTTACATGGAGCTATAATTTGAAATATAAAGCTATTGTTAAAGCCTGTCTTTTCCACTCAGATTGAAAAATAAAATTACCCATTGCAAGTGTCATAAAAACATTTTCAAAAGCATAAATAGGGGAGACAAGACTCTTTAAAGAATAATTACGGCACTCGGTGATTTCACAGTATTCCCAGGCTTTCCTTGGGTCTGTCGTATAGCACCAAGGACCATTAATATCTCCGTCAGGATTCCTGCAATACTGTAATAAATACAGAAATGAACAAACAAACAGTAAAGCCCTGAATATTAAGAAGGGAATTAAAAAGTCAATTGATTTATGTTTTTATAATAATATAAAACTAAACGTTGGATTTTTCCCCCCAGACAATATTTCACTGTTTTGTTGATAATCATTTATTCTCATTGCAATAAAATCCTTTGTTTTCTTTTTCTCAAAACAGTTCGATGAATTAAGTGAAATGTCATGAAAATAAAACTGACACAACTTTCTTCAACCAGGCAAGTCACAAGTAGCAGAGCCAGCCTGAATCTCTGATTGATCCTATGGACTCAAGAGTACAACAAACATAAGATGGGATTTTCCTAGGGCGCTCAGTGCTGGCCTAACTCTGTTCCCACTGAAGTCAGAGTGATTAAGCCAATGCTAAGCATATTGCCAAAGCCCACTTTGTTTTCAAGATCTTGAGGAGATGCCAAAGAGCATCTTTCCGAGGTTTGCAAAGGACCCCGTATGTCATGGGGCCAGGCAGCTACAGTGGAAGCTTCTCCTACATAGCTTGCCAATGCACATCAATCCCAACCTGCTTAAATACCGCAGTGCTAAGAAATGTCTAAATGTTTCCTCCCCTCTCCACCATTTGTCTCAGTTGTGAGCTGCCCCCTGAGAAGACTGCCAAATATGCTGAATTCTCTTGTGGGTTTTTTGGTGAATAAACATACCCAGTGGAACAGGATGAGGTCACCAATATCATTAGCATATGTTTATTTACACAGGCTTTTCCCTGAGTTAATACTTAGGAGGGAGGGAATTGCTTTGCATGTGGGGTGGGAGCTAGGGTCTTTTCTATTGGGAAGAAGAAGACAAGGTCAACAAGGACAACAAGAAGAAGGTCAAGGAAAGTGTGGGCCCCTTAGTGAATAAGGGAGGCAACCTAGTGACAGAGGATGTGGAAAAAGCGAATGTACTCAATGCTTTTTTTTGCCTCTGACTTCATGAACAGGGTCAGCTCCAAGACTACTACACTGGGAAGCACAGTATGGGGAGGAGGTGACCAGCCCTCGGTGGAGAAAGAAGTGGTTCAGGGCTATTTAGAAAAGCTGGATGAGCGCTGCATCTGAGGGTGCTAAAGGAGTTGGCTGATGTGATTGCAGAGCCATTGGCCATTACCTTTGAAAACTCATGGCGATCGGGGGAAGTCCCGGACAATTGGAAAAAGGCTAATGTAGTGCCCATCTATAAAAAAGGAAAGAAGGAGGATCCTGGGAACTACAGGCCAGTCAGCCTCACCTCAGTCCCTGGAAAAATTATGGAGCAGGTCCTCAAGGAATCAATTCTGAAACACTTAGAGGAGAGGAGAGGAAAGTGATCAGGAACAATCAGCATGGATTCACCAAGGGCAAGTCATCCCTGACTAACCTAATTGCCTTCTATGATGAGATAACTGGCTCTGTGGATGAGGGGAAAGCAGTGGACATGTTATTCCTTGACTTTAGCAAAGTTTTTGATACGGTCTCCCACAGTGTTCTTGCCAGCAAGTTAAAGAAGTATGGGCTGGATGAATGGGACTATAAGGTGGATAGAAAGCTGGCTAGATCGTCGGGCTCAACGGATAGTGATCAATGGCTCCATGTCTAGCTGACAGCCAGTATCAAGAGGAGTGCTCCAAGGGTCAGTCCTGGGGCCAGTTTTGTTCAATATCTTCATTAATGATCTGGAGGATGGCATGGATTGCACCCTCAGCAAGTTTGCAGATGACACTAAACTGGGAGGAGTGGTACATATGCTGGAGGGTAGGGATAGGATACAGAGGGACCTAGACAAATTAGAGGATTGGGCCAAAAGAAATCTGATGAGGTTCAACAAGGACAAGTGCAGAGTCCTGCACTTAGGACGGAAGAATCCCATGCACTGCTACAGACTGGGGACCAAATGGCTAGGCAGCAGTTCTGCAGAAAAGGACCTAGGGCTCACAGTGGACGAGAAGCTGGATATGAGTCAACAGTGTGCCCTTGTTGCCAAGAAGGCTAACGGCATTTGGGGCTATATAAGTAGGAGCATTGCCAGGTGATCGAGGGACATGATCATTCCCCTCTATTCGGCGTTGGCGAGGCCTCATCTGGAGTACTGTGTCCAGTTTTGGACCCCACACTCCAAGAAGGATGTGGAAAAATTGGAAAGAGTCCAGTGGAGGGCAACAAAAATGATTAGGGGGCTGGAGCACATGAGTTATGAGGAGAGGCTGAGGGAACTGGGATTGTTCAGTCTGCAGAAGAGAAGAATGAGGGGGGATTTGATAGCTGCTTTCAGCTACCTAAAAGAGAGTTCCAAAGAGGATGGATTTAGACTGTTCTCAGTGGTACCAGAGGACAGAAGGAGGAGTAATGGTCTCAAGTTGCAGTGGAGGAGGTTTAGGTTGGATATTAGGAAAAACTTTTTCACTAGGAGGGTGGTAAAGCACTGGAATGGGTTACCTAGGGAGGTTGTGGAATCTCCTTCCTTAGAGGTTTTTAAGGTCAGGCTTGAGAAAGCCCTGGCTGGGATGATTTAGTTGGGGATTGGTCCTGCCTTGAGCAGGGACTTGGACCAGATGATCTCCTGAGGTCCCTCCCAACCCTGATATTCTATGATTCTATGAAGGTGCTGTGGTGTAAGATGTAATTGATTTTATTTGCACTCAGAATTTTATCTCAATGCATTTTATCATTTTAAAAAAGAACTATGTCAAACAGGCTCTTGCCCCAATTTCAGCCTAGTGCATTAACCAGTTGTGCCACCTAGCCACATCTTAGGGGCAAATCCTTCTCCCGGGGCTCAATCTGAAATTCTGGGCCAGGTGCTGGAGATTTGTGCAGGTGGTAGGAAGGGGAATGAATCTTCCTCCAACGAATCTCCCTCCAAGAAATGACCACAGCATAGCCCATGTGATTCCCTCTCTGAGGAATACACATTTTATATCATATTAGTGAATTATGTTTGGATGCATCCGTTAACCTTTCCCAAAATCAACCCCCACTCAAGTGCAAAGGACAGTTCTGATAAATACGCCCTAATTTCAGTTCATGAAAGAAAAGCACTTCTGTTGTTAGATTACAAACATAACAAAAACAAACAAACAGGGCCTGATCCTGCAAAAGCGTACTCATGCAAGTAGACTTTACTGGTACTTGCAGATCCATTAATGTCAAGGGGACTATCAAAGCTGCCAAGATTTGGGTTTCTCCAGGTGCATCATTTCTCATGGATGAACGAGAGTGCAGAATTCCATCTCCAAAGGTTCCAAAATCAGGAGATTTCTTTTAAAAGATATTGTTGTCAGTTTTTAGAGTAACAGCTGTGTTAGTCTGTATTCGCAAAAAGAAAAGGAGTACTTGTGGCACCTTAGAGACTAACCAATTTATTTGAGCATAAGCTTTCGTGAGCTACAGCTCACTTCATCGGATGCATACTGTGGAAACTGCAGAAGACATTATATACACAGAGACCATGAAATAATACCTCCTCCCACCCCACTCTCCTGCTGGTAATAGCTTATCTAAAGTGATCACTCTCCTTACAATGTGTATGATAAACAAGGCATGAAAAACCTCCTAAGCTTATCTTTACCAGCTTAGGTCAAAACTTCCCCAAGGTACAAAATATTCCACCCTTTGTCCTTGGATTGGCCGCTACCACCACCAAACAAATACTGGTTACTGGGGAAGAGCTGTTTGGAAATGTCTTTCCCCCCAAATACTTCCCAACACTTGCACCCCCCCTTTCCTGGGAAATGTTGGATAAAAAGCCTCACCAATTTGCATAGGTGACCACAGACCCAAACCCTTGGATCTGAGAACAATGAAAAAGCATTCAGTTTTCTTACAAGAAGACTTTTAATAGAAATAGAAGTAAAGAAATCACCTCTGTAAAATCAGGATGGTAGATACCTTACAGGGTAATTAGATTCAAAACATAGAGAATCCCTCTAGGCAAAAACTTAAGTTACAAAAAAGATTCACAGACAGAAATAGTTATTCTATTCAGCACAATTCTTTTCTCAGCCATTTAAAGAAATCATAATCTAACACGTACCTAGCTAGATTACTTACTAAAAGTTCTAAGACTCCATTCCTGGTCTATCCCCAGCAGAAACAGCACATAGACAGACAGAGACCCTTTGTTTCTCTCCCTCCTCCTAGCTTTTGAAAGTATCTTGTCTCCTCATTGGTCATTTTGGTCAGGTGCCAGCGAGGTTACCTTTAGCTTCTTAACCCTTTACAGGTGAGAGGAGTTTTTCCTCTGGCCAGGAGGGATTTTAAAGGGGTTTACCCTTCCCTTTATATTTATGACACGCCCCCCAAATCTCAGCTAGGGTGAAACACTGTCTGGGATTTCTTCCTGGAGCTCTAGGAAAAACAGAGTTAATAAGACACATGCATCTCTAAATATACTACCAAGTACATAAAGACTAACAATATTTTCTACATCTCAAGGATGATTTTAACCAGTTGATTCCGGGAAACTTTCACGGGAGAGTGCATCAGCCACTTTGTTAGACGCTCCTGAGATGTGTTGGATGTCGAAATCAAAATCTTGGAGAGCTAAACTCCACCGAAGAAGTTTTTTGCTATTTTCTTTGACGGTGTGAAGCCACTTCAGTGCAGCATGGTCGGTTTGCAGGTGGAAACGCCGTCCCCAAAGATATGGGCGTAGCTTTTCCAGAGCGTAGACAATGGCGTAACATTCTTTTTCAGTGACTGACCAGTTGCTTTCCCTCTCAGACAGTTTTTTGCTGAGAAACACTACACGGTGGAATTCTTGATCAGGTCCTTTCTGCATTAAAGCTGCTCCCACACCCCGCTCGGACGCATCTGTGGATACTAGGAACGGTTTGTCAAAGTCTGGGGCCCTTAGTACAGGGTCAGACATGAGTGTCGCTTTAAGCTTGTTAAAGGCCTTCTGACACTTTTCGGTCCACTGAACAGCATTTGGCTTTTTCTTTTTGGTTAGGTCTGTCAGTGGGGCGGCGATTTGGCTGTATTGCGGTACAAATCATCTGTAATAACCAGCCAAACCTAAGAAAGATTGAACCTGTTTCTTTGACTTTGGAACAGGCCACTTTTGGATAGCATCCACTTTGGCCTGTAGGGGGCTGATAGTTCCGTGACCCACCTGGTGTCAAGGTAAGTCACTCTGTTTAGGCCTATTTGACACTTCTTAGCCTTAACAGTTAGTCCTGCCTCCCTTATGTGCTCAAGGGCTTTTTGTAGATGTTCCAGGTGGTCTGCCCAGGAATCCGAAAATATGGCCACATCATCAAGCTAGGCGACTGCATATTCTCCTAATCCCGCTAGGAGACCATCTACAAGTCTTTGGAAGGTGGCGGGTGCATTTCGCAGCCCAAAAGGGAGTACGTTAAATTCATACAGCCCGAGATGTGTGGTGAAGGCTGACCTTTCCTTGGCAGATTCATCTAGCGGTACCTGCCAGTACCCCTTGGTTAAGTCCAAGGTAGAGATGAACTGGGCCCGTCCCAGTTTCTCTAATAGTTCATCTGTGCGTGGCATTGGATAGTTGTCTGGGCGAGTTACAGCATTTAGCTTACGGTAGTCCATGCAAAAATGTATTTCCCCATCTGGTTTGGGAACTAGAACCACTGGAGATGCCCACGCACTTCCAGAGGGGTGGATTACACCCATCTGTAACATATCCTGGATCTCTCATTCTATAGCAGTTTTAGCTTGAGGAGACACTCGGTAAGGTTGGACCCTAATTGGGTGAGCATTACCTGTGTCAATGGAGTGGTATGCCCGTTCAGTCAGGCCTGGGGTGGCTGAGAACGTTGGCGCGTAGGTAGTGCACAGCTCCTTGATCTGCTGTCGCTGCATACGCCCAAGGGTCATGGAGAGGTTCACCTCTTCCACACCACCAGCACATTTCCCTTCGTAGTAGACACCTTCGGGCCACTCAGCGTCGTCTCCTTCCTGGGCTATAAACTGACAAACCTTTAATTCTCTGGAATAAAAGGGCTTTAGAGAATTAATATGGTACACCTTAGGCTTTCAGTTGGAGGTGGGGAATGAGATAATTAACAGCTCCCAGGCGCTCCTGGACCGTGAATCGCCCTTCCCACGATGCTTCCATTTTATGGGCCTGGAGCGCCTTTAAGACCATGACCTGGTCCCCTACTTTGAAGGAACGCTCTCTGGCATGTTTATCATACCAGGCTTTTTGCTCTTTTTGAGCATCCTGTAAGTTTTCTTTAGCAAGGGCTAAAGAGGTTCGGAGGGTGTTTTGTAGGTTGGTTACAAAGTCCAGAATGTTAGTTCCTGGAGAAGGTGTAAATCCCTCCCATTGCTGCTTCACCAACTGCAATGGGCCCTTAACCTCACGGCCATATACAAGTTCAAATGGGGAAAACCCTAAACTGGGGTGTGGTACAGCTCTGTAGGCAAAGAGCAACTGCTGCAATGCTAGGTCCCAATCATTGGAGTGCTCACTTACGAATTTACGTATCATGGCCCCCAAAGTTCCATTAAACTTCTCCACCATGCCATTTGTTTGATGGTGGTAAGGAGTGGCAACCAAGTGATTTACCCCATGAGCTTCCCAAAGGTTTTCCATAGTTCCTGCCAGGAAATTAGTCCCTGCATCTGTGAGGATGTCGGAGGGCCAACCTACCCTGGAAAAAATGTCTGCTAGTGCCTGGCACACACTTTTAGCCCTGGTGTTGCTTAGAGCTATTGCTTCCGGCCATCGGGTGGCAAAATCCATGAAAGTCAGTATGTACTGCTTTCCTCTGGGTGTCTTTTTCGGAAAAGGACCCAGAATAGCCACAGCTACTTGCTGAAATGGAACTTCAATGATGGGGAGTGGCTGGAGAGGGGCTTTGACCTGGTCTTGGGGTTTTCCCACTCTTTGGCACACCTCACAAGACAGGACATAGGTAGAAACATCCTTGCCCATTCCCTCCCAGTGGAATGACCCCCCCAAACGGTCTTTGGTCCTGTTCACCTCAGCATGGCCACTAGGGTGATCATGGGCTAAGCTCAAGAGCTTGGCCTGGTATTTAGTTGGAACTACCAACTGTCTCTGAGGATGCCAGTCTTCCTGGTGTCCACCAGAAAGAGTTTCCTTGTATAAAAGTCCTCTTTCTACAACAAACCTGGATCGATTAAAAGAGCTGAGAGACGGTGGGTTGCTCCGTGCCGCTGTCCAAGCTCTCTGGAGGCTTTCATCTGCTTCCTGTTCAGTCTGGAACTGTTCCCTTGATGTTGGAGACATCAGTTCCTCATGGGATTGTGGGCCTAGGCTTGGTCCCTCTGGAAGCGATGTAGGGGATGGGGCTGTTTCCATTGACTGTGAACCACTCTCCACTGGTACACTATGTTGGGATTCAGGCTCCGGCTGAGCCTCTTGTATAGGGTTATGGGCTGCTGCCAGTTCAGGTTCGGTGGGGCCCTTTGGTGTTGAGGTTGCAAGTACTGGATTCAGTGCTGGCAATGGGTCTGGTGTTGGTTGTTCGGCTGGTTCCGGGTCTGGGATTGGTTCCATCTGGGTCTCTGGGACTGGATCCTCTACTGCTGTTGCAGACATTGGCCTGGGGTCTGGGTCCATCACCTCTGACCGGGTCCTGATAGAAGTTTCCGGAACAGAGCTAGGCCTCACGGCTTGTTTAGCCTGGCTGCAGGTGACCATTCCCACCCTCTTGGCCTGCTTCACATGATTGGCCAAGTCTTCCCCCAACAGCATGGGAATGGAATAATCATCATAGACTGCAAAAGTCCACGTTCCTGACCAGCCCTTGTACTGGACAGGCAACTTGGCTGTAGGCAAATTGAAAGAGTTGGACTTGAAGGGTTGAATCGTCACTTGGATCTCTGGGTTGATTAAATTGGGGTCCACTAAGGAAGCATGGATAGCTGACACTTGTGCTCTGGTGTCCCTCCACGCGGTGACCTTTTTCCCGCCCACACTCACAGTTTCCCTCCGCTCCAAGGGTATCTGGGAGGTATCTGGGCCTGTGGACCTCTGGTGTGATTCCGGTGCAATGAACTGTAATCTGTTGTGGTTCGTGGGGCAGTTGGCCTTTACATGCCCCAGCTCATTACATTTAAAACATCGTCCAGCTGACGGGTCACTGGGGTGAGGTGGGTTGCTGGAGAATGGGGTGGTGGGACGATAAGGGGTCTGGAGGGTTCTTTGGGAGGTAGGTGGGGCCTTGGGCGGCCCCCGGTAATAGGGTGTGGTCTGGGGTTGTCCCTTCTGGTCTCTGCTCCGACTGTGACCAGTTTTCTTCTTCTCTGCCACCTCCACTCATCTGGCTCCAATCTCTCCTGCCTCAATTACAGTTTTGGGCTTCCCATCTAGGATGTATCTTTCTATTTCCTCAGGAACCCCCTCTAAGAATTGTTCCATTTGCATTAGGAAGGGCAAATTTACTGGAGATTCAACACTTGCTCCTGATATCCAGGCATCCCAATGTTTCACAATGTGGTAGGCATGTCGGGTAAATGACACGTCTGGTTTCCACCTTAGGGGTCTGAACCTCCGACGAGATTGCTCGGGTGTTATCCCCATTCCGACTCTCGCCTTGGATTTAAACAGTTCATACTTGTTCATGTGTTCTTTAGGCATTTCAGCTGCCACCTCAGCTAAGGGTCCACTGAGCTGCGGCCTCAGCTCTACCATGTATTGGTCAGTAGAGATGTTGTACCCAAGGCAGGCCCTTTCGAAGTTTTCTAGGAAGGCCTCAGTATCATCGCCTGCCTTGTAGGTGGGGAACTTTCTGGGATGGGAAGTGGTACTTGGAGAAGGATTGCTAAGGTTTGTTGGGATATTTTGCTGAGCCTTTATCTTCTCTATCTCCTCCACATACTTCCTCTCTTTTTCCTTCTCCTCCAGTTCTTTGTCCCTTGCTTCCATAGCTCTCCTCTGAGCAGCCGCTTGGTGTTGTTCTGCCTCTTTCACTGCCTCTTTCGCTGCCTCCCTTTCTTGTTCCTTCTCCTCCTTCTTCAGCCGCATGAGTTCTATCTGTCTTTCATGTTCCCTTTGTCTTTCCTCAGCCTGAAATCTGGCTAATTCCAGCTTCTGTCGAGCCATGGATTTTGTCATTCTAACCTCTCTGTTTTTAACTAACTTTACACCCGAGGTTTAGAAATAAACAAACAAAACTTGGCTGTAAAATTTTGCTGTGCTGGAATAGAATACCTATTCTCTGATAGTGATTGTCAGCCTACAGAAAAAGACAATTCCCTTGTCTCTGCTCTGGGCCCAAATCAAAGCAAAAAACCTCCAACTACTTGGAAACCTGCTTACCAGCAGCCCAAAGGAAAAAAAAATTCCTTTTTAAATTTGTGCTCCTTGTAAAAAATCAAAATCCAAAAAAAAAATCCCTGCCACTTTTGTCTCCAGGCAAATGGGTAGAACACCCCCCCCCCCCCATTTACTTTTAGGGGAAAAAAAAACTCTGGGTTGGAAGACTGTGAATTTCCCTGCAGGAGTTAAGTACCCTGCCTCCAGGCAAAGAAAACCTGCAATTCACAAAGATTATCCCCTTTTGTCTCTGCTTGGCCACAAAGCAGAGAAAAAACAAGCTGCTTTCAGTTTCAGCTGCTTTCTGGACTTCCTTTCCAAAGGAAAAAAAAATTTCCTTTTTAAAATCTGTATTTCTAGTTCAAAAAATCTCAACTGGATCTCAAAATGATTTCAGGTTAATCCCACCACTATGCCACCATGTCAAGGTTCCTTCCCCACTCTGAACGCTAGGGTACAGATGTGGGGACCTGCATGAAAAACCTCCTAAGCTTATCTTTACCAGCTTAGGTCAAAACTTCCCCAAGGTACAAAATATTCCACCCTTTGTCCTTGGATTGGCCGCTACCACCACCAAACAAATACTGGTTACTGGGGAAGAGCTGTCTGGAAACGTCTTTCCCCCCAAAATACTTCCCAAAACCTTGCCCCCCACTTCCTGGACAAGGTTTGGTAAAAAGCCTCACCAAGTTGCCTAGGTGACTACAGACCCAGACCCTTGGATCTTAAGAACAATGAACAATCCTCCCAACACTTGCACCCCCCCTTTCCGATGAAGTGAGCTGTAGCTCACGAAAGTTTATGCTCAAATAAATTGGTTAGTCTCTAAGGTGCCACAAGTACTCCTTTTCTTTTCGCGAATACAGACTAACACGGCTGTTACTCTGAAACCTATGATAATCAAGGTGGGCCATTTCCAGCACAAATCCAGGTTTTCTCACCCTCCGCCCCCCCCCCACAAACTCACTCTCCTGCTGGTAATAGCCCATCCAAAGTGACCACTCTCTTTACAATGTGTATGAAAAACAAGGTGGGCCATTTCCAGCACAAATCCAGGTTTTCTCACCTGGATTTGTGCTGGAAATGGCCCACGTTGTTTTTCATACACATTGTAAGGAGAGTGGTCACTTTGGATAAGCTATTACCAGCAGGAGAGTGAGTTTGTGTATGGGGGGGCGGAGGGTGAGAAAACCTGGATTTGTGCTGGAAATGGCCCAACTTGATTATCATACACATTGTAAGGAGAGTGATCACTTTAGATAAGCTATTAGCAGCAGGAGAGTGGGGTGGGAGGAGGTATTGTTTCATGGTCTCTGTGTATATAATGTCTTCTGCAGTTTCCACAGTATGCATCCGATGAAGTGAGCTGTAGCTCATGAAAGCTCATGCTCAAATAAATTGGTTAGTCTCTAAGGTGCCACAAGTACTCCTTTTCTTTTTGTTGTCAGTGTTTCTTTTGAATTCTGAACTTCCCCCTGGATATGTACCAGTTAAAATGTTGCCAGCTCTCTCACAGGGACTGTCCTTAAATTACATAACGCATTAGAGGATGGGTTGGTCCTCAGTTGTCATGTTTGTTTCGGTGTTCCGTGGGGTTGTGGGTCTTGAAAAAATCTCCAAACAACGTGTTACGTAATTTATAGGCAGCCCCAAATGTGCAGAGCACAGTGAGCTGGCCCCAGCTGCAGGAGTTCTCGCAGGCTGGAATCTCTACACCCTCAAGCAGCTTCTTCCTGGATGCCAACATTCTAACTCTCAACCCCACCAGCTCAGCAATTACTTAGGCACCTCCTAATCCCCACATCAGTTTTGCTGCCATACAGCCCCACATCTGCCCAAAGCCCAATAAATTATGCACCCCCAGCCCTCCACATCGCCCCCTCACATCTCAGAGCACCTCTGCTTCTCCTGCAGCTCCACAGGTTCTTCATCCCCCCCTTCCCATACGAGGTGTTGAAGGGTGCAGAGGGGAAGGGGGAGAAAGAGAGCAGATGGACCCATTGCTCCCAGGATGGGAGGAGGAGGAGGGAGCAGAGCCATCCTGAGCTCTGCTGGGCTTTTTCTGCTCTCTCCTCCTGTGAAAATGGTGTCAGCTACTCCTTTTGTCCTCTTGGTTTACCCCAAAACTTTCCTCAGCTCCTATGGGAAGGGAGAGCACAGCCCTGCTCCACCACAGGAGGCAGGGAAGTGGGGCAGGCAGCCAATCAGAGGGAGTTTATTCCCCAGTGGGGTTTGGAGGCTGGAGTTTCTCACATCATTGGGAGTCTGGTTCCAGCGGAGGCCAAAACCACATTACTGAGGATGACATTGGGGGAATTGGCGATGCTAAGAGTGCACCCCATCTCCCACATACACCCTGCCTCAAGCTATGGTAGGGATAGGATATGGAACCACACAAAACTCAGCAGCTGTTGGGTACAGGGGGGAGTGTCAGGGTAGCTAGAGGCGCGCTGGGGTAGGAGAGTGTCTGTGTCCTGGGATGGATCATAGATGCTGTCTAGAGGGGTGTTTGAGGAGTGTGCTGTGGCTGGAGAAGCCTGGAGCCAATCTTGTGTCCTCCCCTTCTGTCCCTGCTGCTGCTACCACAAACTGCTCCTTCCAGCAGGGGAGGCTACCTGCAGATATGTTTACTTGAATAAGAGATTTACATGATCGGGTTCATAGTTTGTCCTGAGAAAAGTAAAGTAAAGTAAGAAGAGTTCTTCAGTGATCCACAAACATGGCAGAACGGAAAGAATGACTGCTCAACGGCAGGAAGTATTGTCAGAACTGCTGCTTACGTTTTTCTCCAGCCCTGCCCGTGGATGAGTCACTGGCGTGAAATACTCATGGCTGTGAGGTTTCTGAGAATTCCATTCTTGACAAGTCTTGCCACTTGCGGTGGTTGTTATTGTGCCACGATAGTCTTTACCATTGCCAAGTACACAGTCTGCAACCAGGAGAGAAAATAAGAGGGTGATTCTTTGCTGTGTATCACTGGGCCAAATTCAGAGGTTATGTACTTTTGGTACTTACATGCCCTGTGGTGTAGCAGAAAAATAAACTAGCAGGATGGTATAAGAACGTATAAGATAGCGTAGGCTAGGATTATTGCTGGAGATGGGCAAAATACTGATAATGAAAATGTTGTTTGTTTTTTGTCAAAATGTGTGTTGGGAATTCACAAAACGTGTGAATTTAGAGCAATTTTATGAAATTCCAATTTTATTTCATAAAATGTCAGGCTAAATATCTTCTACAATCGGATCGGGAAAAAACAATTGAAAAAGCTCCCATTACACCAAGTTCCTTCCTTGGTTGGTGTCACCAGGGCTTTCTCAGCAGAGCTGCAGGTTTCAGAGTTAACAATTAATGAAGATGAATGGGGCAGTTCCAACTTCTGAGCAACGGTTTCAGGCTCTCTAAAAACTTACACAGACATCATGCATCACTTCAAGATGTGGCCCCAGTGTAACCTTTTCCTGGCAGCCTTTAGTGTTAGAATATTTTTTAAAGAAAAGGTTAGATACAGATGACCTCACATGAATCTAAGAGCCAGGGCCTCAGGCATGTGTCTGAAGCACCAATGCGTAAAGGCTTGATGCTGCAAGTTGTTAAGCGTTGGCTTCAATGGGACTGTTCACATGCTTAAAGTTAAGTACGTACTTAAGCATTCTGATGGATGGAAGCCATATTAAACGCTATAAGTCTTTTACATAATGATTATATTTTGCTGGTTACCTGTTTGGGTGGGTGTTGTTGTATGAAGGGTTGATGCCATCGTTGTCCGAGGGGGCTTTGGTAAAGACAATTGTACATTGCCACACCGCCTCAGATTGCAGTATTCCCATCTCACAGTAGGATCAATGGTGTAACACCAGGGGCTTCTATCACCATCTGGGTTTCTGCAATAGTTCTGCTTCAAGTCCCTAGAAATGTAAACACAGTGTGTTCTTATTCATGCTACGGCACTGAAAGAGTTTACGGGAACCTCCTATAAAAACACGGTATGCATGTAGACACTAAAGAAATTGTGTATTGTGATACAGCAGGGCCAGGGAGTAGTGGGAGAGGGGAAATATATAAGCCCTAGGTTAATTAAGGCATGGTTCCCTGTAGACTAGGGAGGGTTGCTACAGGTTAATTGGAGCACCTGTAGTAAATTAAGGCCCTGTCAGGAACCTAATAAACCCCCCTGCTTCAGGCAGTCAGGGGGTATGAGGAAGGAGAGAGGACTGGAGTTTGGAGGTGTGTTGCTGAGATTTGAAAGACTAGCGAACTGAAGGAAGGGAGACCCTGCCTCAGCATGGCAGGAAGACTCCCTCCCCCAACGTCAAGGACGGAGAGTAACCCTACACAAGGGGGAAGAGGGTAAGAAACCTGCAGGGGTTGACAAGGGCTGGGGCTCAGAGTGAGGAGCAAACCCAGACCCCTCCCCCGCTTCCCTCCTCTACCACCTTCCTGGGCCACCAACAGGGCCCTTGGTGCCCCAAGAGCAGGGGCAAGGGGTAGCGTCTTAGCCCCCTGCCAAGAAAAGCATGGGACCTACCATACCAACATTGGCCATTTTGTCACAATATATTTATTTAACATAGATAGCAGAAATTCTATTGCCACCATGTCAAAAGAAAACATCCTTTATGGCTATTATATCAGCAGAGGGCTGAAGTTCATATTGACATCATAACTGGTAACAATCCTTTTTTATGCATGAGGAAACATAAAACAACATTTGCAGAATTTAAGCCAAAAGCTATACCAATATCATGATTTGCTGAGTAATGACTGGTGTCATAATATTATCTTTAATAAAAGACAAATAACTGTATACAATAGTAGAAAATTAATGGGCGATATTGTAGAAAATGTGGATTCCACAGTATTAGGCTTCCACCGCAATTTTGACAGCAGGAGCCCCACCATGCATGGCGCTGACAACAGGAGCCCTGGCTGCCCCAGCCCACTCTCAGCCGTGGGCCCGCTGCTCTCAGCTCCGGGCGGCTAACAGTGGAAAATCACAGAAAAGAAATAATGGACTTTATTACCACAAATAATAAGGTCCATTATTGCTGGTCTGCAATTTTTCCACGGCTTGCCTGCAACTCTGCCACAACTTTTTGACAATCATCCTGCAGTTCAAGTAGGGCCTTAGCAATTATGTATTAATAAATATTCAAACAGATCCAGAGCTTTTGGTGGCAGGGTGGGGAGGGGGGGAGAGGATGGGTGGGGTTGCTTTTAGAAATCAAAATGAAGGATTTTTTGAAATAAAAAATAAGAAAATACCAGGCCCTTCCCTCTAAGTTCTTATGGTCTAAGGCTCAGCAAACATTTTTGCATGTGAATAACTTTTTGTGTAAGAATAGTCCCACTGAATTTATTGGGACAACTCCCATGCATATGGGTTTGCAATGCTGGGGCATAAAATAGAGACACATAAAGAACATGAAGGAGGATGAAATGGATATGAAAAAGAGGGATGGGGGTTTGATGAAAAGAATGTGGGCCATATAATATGTCGTTTGCTCGTCATATAAATACTGGTACATTTAATCAGAGACTGAGGTGTGGCAAGAGAGGAGAAGCAGATAGCAGAGGAGTGGAGAAAAGGAGGACTTGTGGCACCTTAGAGACTAACCCATTTATTAGAGCAGAGAAATGGAGGACACTGCGGAAAGTAAGGCCACAGAAGTGGATATTGAGCAGATATTTAAAAGTGGAGAAGGGAGATGCGTGGCTCACAGGAAAAAAGGGTGCACTTCCAGGCACAGGCAGCAGCATGAAAAATGGCACAAGACGCCAGACTTGGAGGAGGAGGCAAAAGGAGCAGCCAGTTGGTCAAGGTGCAGATGACAAAGTGGTTGCAACAGATGAGATGACATGTAAGCAGGGTTTCAGCTAGGAGTTACGTTGAAAGAGACAGGGACTCCAGGAAAGGCCTTGAGAAGACAACAACATGGTTAGAGAGCTGTGACAGGATGATTATTTAAGCTTCTGTATTTTGGACAGACTAAAGAAGGCAGAAGTGAGTATTAAGAAGCCCAGTGAGTAGCTATTTACATTGATCCCACCACCCCTCATTTCAATTTGTCAATCCAAGATGGGTTTCCTCGTTATTTATTTACTATGCATAAGAGAGACCAGCATATTTTTAAATGCCTATACGCAAATGCAAGGAGTATGGGGAATAAACAGAATAACTGAATCATAGAATCATAGAATATCAGGGTTGGAAGGGACCTCAGGAGGTCATCTAGTCCAACCCCCTGCTTAAAAGCAGGGCCCATACCCAATTAAATCATCCCAGCCAGGGCTTTCTCAAGCCTGACCTTAAAAACTTCTAAGGAAGGAGATTCCACCACCTCCCTAGGCAACGCATTCCAGTGTTTCACCACCCTCCTAGTGAAAAAGTTTTTCCTAATATCCAACCTAAACCTCCCCCACTGCAACTTGAGACCATTACTCCTTGTTCTGTCCTCTTCCACCACTGAGAATAGTCTAGAACCATCCTCTCTGGAACCACCTCTCAGGTAGTTGAAAGCAGTTATCAAATCCCCCCTCATTCTTCTCTTCTGCAGACTAAACAATCCCAGTTCCCTCAGCCTCTCCTCATAAGTCATGTGTTCCAGACCCCTAATCATTTTTGTTGCCCTTCGCTGGACTCTTTCCAAATTATCCACATCCTTCTTGTAGTGTGGGGCCCAAAACTGGACACAGTACTCCAGATGAGGCCTCACCAATGTCGAATAGAGGGGAACGATCACGTCCCTCGATCTGCTCGCTATGCTTATATATCCCAAAATGCCACTGGCCTTCTTGGCAACAAGGGCACACTGCTGACTCATATCCAGCTTCTCGTCCACTGTCACCCCTAGGTCCTTCTCTGCAGAACTGCTGCCTAGCCATTCGGTCCCTAGTCTGTAGCTGTGCATTGGGTTCTTCCGTCCTAAGTGCAGGACCCTGCACTTATCCTTATTGAACCTCATCAGATTTCTTTTGGCCCAATCCTCCAATTTGTCTAGGTCCCTCTGTATCCTATCCCTGCCCTCCAGCGTATCTACCACTCCTCCCAGTTTAGTATCATCCGCAAATTTACTGAGAGTGCAATCCACACCATCCTCCAGATCATTTATGAAGATATTGAACAAAACCGGCCCCAGGACTGACCCTTGGGGCACTCCACTTGACACCGGCTGCCAACTAGACATGGAGCCATTGATCACTACCCGTTGAGCCTGACAATCTAGCCAACTTTCTACCCACCTTATAGTGCATTCATCCAGCCCATACTTCTTTAACTTGCTGACAAGAAGTGTTAGTACATAAAGTAAATTATTACTTAACTGGCAACACAGAGATTTTGTGGCACAAGTCTCATGACTGGAATATTTGTATAGAGGGGTATAGCTTATTCAAGAAGGGAAGCCAAAATAAAAAGGGAGGAGGGGTTGCATTATACATCCATAATATATACACTGGTTCTGAGGTCCAGATGGAAGTAAGAGCCAGACCAGTTGAAAGTCTCTGGGTAAAGATAAAAGGGGAAAAATAAGGGTGATGTCATGGCAGGGGTCTACTACAGTCCACTTAATCAGGAAAAGGAGGTGGATGAGGCATTTCTAGAACAAAAAACAGAAATGTCCAAAACACAAGAACTGGTAGTAATGGAGGCTTTAATCACCCGGGCATCTATTGGAAAAGTAATACGGCAGAATACAAAATTTTTAGTAAGTTCTTGGAATGTATCAGGGACAACCTTTTATTTCAGAAAGTGAAGGAAGTAACCATGGGAACAGACATTTTAGATTTGATTCTGACCAACAGGGAGGAATTGATAGTGAATCTGAAGGCAGAAGGCAATTTGGGTGAAAGTGACCATGAAGCGATAGATCTCATGATTATAGGGAAGGAAAGGAGTGAGAAGCAGAAAAAGAACAAAGGACTTAGAAAAAAGCAAACTTAGAGAACTGGTAGGTATGTGGGGGGGGGGAGCAGTAGATGTGATATATTATTTTAATAAGTCTTTTGACACAGTCCCATAGGACATTCTCATAAGCAAATTAGGGAAATAAGGTCTAAATAAAATTATGATAAGATGGATGCACAACTGGTTGAGAGACCCTACTCAATGAGTAGGTTTGCTACTGAATGGTTTGCTATTAAACTGGGAGAGAATATCTAGTGGGGTCCTACAGGGATCAGTCCTGGGTCTGGTACTACACAATATTTTCATTAATGACTTGGATAATGGAGTGGAGAATATGCTTATAAAATCTGCAGATGACGCTAAACTGGGAGGGTTTTACAAGCACTTTGAAGGACAGGATTCGAATCCAAAATGACCTTGACAAATTAGAGAATTTGTCTGAAATCAACAAGATGAAATTCAATAAAAACAAGTGCAAAGTACTTCCTTTAGGAAGGAAAAATGCACAACTACAAAATGGGGAATAACTGGCTAGATGGTAGTTCTACTGAAAAGGTTTGGGGGTGATGGATCACAAACTGAATATGAGACAACAATATGATGTAGTTGTAAAAAAGGCTAATATAATATATAACTGTTCCCAGAGAGTAGTTATCAGTGGTTCACAGTTAAGTTGGAAGGGCATATCAAGTGGGGTCCCACAGGAATCAGTTCTGGATCCAGTTCTGTTCAATATCTTTATCAATGATTTAGATAATGGCATAGAGAGTACACTTATAACATTTGTGGACGAGACCAAGCTGGGAGGAGTTTGCTAGTGCTTTGGAGGACAAGATTAAAATTCAAAATGATTTGGATAAACTGGAGAAATGATCTGAAGCAAATAGGAAGAAATTCAATAAGGACAAATGCAATGTACTCCACTTAGGAAGGAACAATCAGTTGCACACATACAAAATGGGAAATGACTGCCTAGGAAGGAGTACTGCAGAAAGGGATGTAGGGGCCATAGTGGATCACAAGCTAAATATGAGTCACCAGTGTAACACTGTTGCAAAAAAAAGCAAACATCATTCTGGGATGTACTAGCAGGAGTGTTATAAGCAAGACACGATAAGTAATTGTTCTGCTCTACTCCACATTGATTAGATCTCAATTGGAGTAGTGTGTCCAGTTCTGGGTGCCATATTTCAGGAAAGATGTGGACAAACTGGAGAAAGTCCAGAGAAGAGCAACAAAAATGATTAAAGGTCTAGAAAACATGACCTATGAGGGAAGAATGAAAAAACTGGGTTTGTTTAGTCTGGAGACGAGAAGCCTGAGAGGGAACATATCAGTTTTCAAGTACATAAAACGTTGTTGCAAGGAAGAGAGAGATAAATTGTTCTTCTTAACTGCTGAGGATAGGACAAGAAGCAAGGGGCTTAAATTGTAGCAAGGGAGGTTTAAGTTGAACATTAGGCAAAACTTCTTAACTATCAGGGTAGTTAAGCGCTATATATAATATTCCCAACCCCCATCTCCTAATTATGACTACAGCAGTCACAAAATACATATAACTTAGCAATACTATACATATTCCTGAGCAGTATGTATTGCAACATTATTTGTGTCCATATAAGTAATTTCCATTTTCTTAGATTCTCCCATACACTGTTCTGAAGCAGGTTTAAAGGCAGCTGTCAGATTCTCAAATACATAACACAGTGCATATTTCTATGACCTACAGTGTGGATCTGATGGCAGAATTTGGCCATAAGTCTGATTCTTGGAATATTTATGACAACTCTTAATTTCTTTAAGAGCAATTTTAAAAGACTCTATACAGTACTTACATTTAGCCCAGAATTTAAATTTTGTGAAAACAAGTTTTTTTAAAATCTTAGACCAATATAAATGTTTCATTGGTTTACAAAATAATAATGAAAGATGTTATTTTAAATGAAATACATCCTCTTCCAGTGTTTGAAACCACTGCAGTATTAAGATCCTGAAAGTGAAGCTGGCTTAGCTGATTTTCATTGTCCAAGTGGGAGAAACTAAAACAATTAAACAAAGACCTAAAATAACAACAACTGAATTGGATTTTAAAATTCTATCTCTCAAGGCACTCTTAGTAAATTGGTAAAGAAATTTGTTTGCAATGTGAATTTTAACTTGACAGTGTCCCTTTACGTGGATGGCACAATTAACAGATTTCTGGACAATGCCTACACTGCTTTTGTGATAGTGGTCGAAGTAAACATACGCATTTGGATATGCCTCTGGGGTTTTTGTGTGTTTGTGCGGAGACATTGATCTCCATGCTTGGCATTTCTTTCCTGAGACAGTCATCGAAGCTGTGCCACGGTAACTCAGGCCAGTGCCTCGAAAGCAATCCTCAATGACTGGACCCTGGTGAAGCACAATTGCATCTGTAATGAACAATAAAAAGCAGTGCTTTAAAGGTGAATTTTACTTTGATAAACGAGCACAGAAAAAACAAAACAAACAAATAAAAGCAATAAACAAACAAGTCAGAGTGATTAGCCTGCCTGTCACAGATACCTTCTTATGACAAGATCTCATTCAGAAGGGGCATTTTAATGGGTTACCTTCATGAGTCAGATGCTGTTCCTTAGATGCAATCTCAGTTTCAATTTTGTGTTTATGGGCATACTTGGATTAGAGAATCACAAAGTTCAGAATTCAGAGTAGCAGCCGTGTTAGTCTGTATTCGCAAAAAGAAAAGGAGTACTTGTGGCACCTTAGAGACTAACAAATTTATTTGAGCATAAGCTTTCGTGAGCTACAGCTCACTTCATCGGATGCATTCAGTCTCCCCATTGTATTTTCCACTGATTGCATCCGATGAAGTGAGCTTTAGCTCATGAAAGCTTATGCTCAAATAAATTTGTTAGTCTCTAAGGTGCCACAAGTACTCTTTTTCTTTTTGTGAAAGTTCAGAATGTGGATCCAAAGTTGTGCTTTTATATCAGATGTATTTCTAGTGACCTTGCATTGGGATGATTTCCCTTTGTTTGTACTGAAAGAGTTTGGGGTTGTTAGTTAGGATATGTAAACAGGTGGAAGTGTTGGTTTGGATTTTTCAGGGGTTGGAGTTTGGAGGCTGATGTTTTCTCTTAAATTATTGCAGCTTCTATTGATTTGTTATCGATGGACACACATCTGGTGTATCTACGCATACTTGATGGTGCCAAGCAATTTGGGTAACTGGGATCCTACTGTACTTGTATCATTTGAAGGGCTGGTTGAAATTTTTGAGCCCAAAATTTTCTCACCAAAAAATTGAGTTTTGTCCAAAACAATAATTTTTAACAGAGAAATGTCATTTTAACCATTTTTTAAAACAATTGCAATGAGAAATTT
Source organism: Lepidochelys olivacea (assembly GCF_965140295.1). Taxonomy (NCBI): domain Eukaryota; kingdom Metazoa; phylum Chordata; order Testudines; family Cheloniidae; genus Lepidochelys; species Lepidochelys olivacea. The sequence continues at coordinate 122,247,603 of NC_140413.1, forward strand.
TGAAACAAAAGGAAAATTTTCATTTCAGTTTTCAAAAATGGAATATTTATTGAATTTTTAATTACTATGTTTTTCTGCTTTATCTCCATTTTTTTTCTTTCCTTGCCATTGAATGCAATCGATTAATGCTTTCTAGGGTTTTATTTTTCATTTTTTCCTGTTTTTTAACTTTTTCCACACTTTTAAATCTTCTCTGATGTTAGAAAAGATACTAAGTTCAAAAGGAAAAATGAAGCTCCGTAAGCCCACTGCTCAGTAACTTTTCCAAAGCCAAGGCAGTCAGTGGAACAATATGATGTAAAACCTTTCTTCCTCACACTGCACTTTCCCCCCAGACTTAAATCCTACCCTCAACAGGTTCAACCTTCCACTAATGTTCAGACGTGGTTTGCAGTGTTCAGATCACCACATTAATAAAAATATGAATAAACAATGATTTATTTGCAATTGGTACAAAAAAAGAATGACTGTCTCCCACTATTCCTTCAACTTCCATATCACAGGTGCATCCACTCTCCTTACCAGTGTTTTCTGCATCTGTCTCATCACAGCTGGGTATGTTACAGTATTCCCATCGTGTTGTGCTGTTGGTGGTATAACACCATGGCTTGATCTCACCGTCAGGGTTTCTACAGTAGTTTTCTTCTAAAGCCCTGAAGTAAAAGCACTGTGTGAAAATTAGCTTCTCGTGGAAATCTGATAATGGCCGAGAACAAGGGGGTGGGGAATGTTTCCTCACCTGTTTATTATTGTATTTATTGTGAGTCACTACTTCAGCAAAATGTTGCTCAGTAATTACATTTATCCGTAATAAAGACAAATTACTGCAATGCATTATTGTTGTGAGTCCGGTCAGCATTCTAGGTAAGAAAGGTCCACATGCTAAGAATATGAGCAGCTTTTCTGATGCTTATGTAACCCCAGGTGAGTATTACAGGTTCCCCTCTATGTTGATCCACAGAGGATATGAGTTGTTACAAACCCTAGTTTTACAGCCTCGACTCTTCAGCTCAAACTGTAGCTGCTCCTGCTTTTAGCTCTGGAGGTCCCTGGTATGTTGGCAAAGATAGCAGTGGTCACATTGAACTGGAGACTTAATGCATGTGCTGCTATAGATGGAGTTTAAGAGCCAAGGCTCTATAGCTGGAGGCTGTAACAGCTCGTATCCTCTGCGGATCAGCACAGAGGAGAATCTGTAACACATGTTCACCAGTGGATCACACTTGTGCTTCCTTCACTTGTGACAGGACACCAATAGTAGTGCAGATAAAGCACATTGTGGAACAGTATCATCACTGGGAAAAATAATTTTTCTAACACTCTTATTCTACATGGAAGCACCTGGGTATGGAATACAGTAAAGGATAGATGTGAGAGGGGAAAGGAAGAATAGGAAGACCACGAATGCCAGAGCGGAAGATGCAAGTACATAAGAACAAGAGATGAAGAGGAGGAACACAGGAAAAATCAAAGAGCAGGATCAAGTGAAGAAATTAAAGAAGAATAATGAGAGAGCTGAAATAATATGGAAAAAGGAGAACTTAGCAATATGGTTGGACAAAAATTGTGCCAACCTCAATATTATGTCTACATCATCATGAAATGACTGTGTTCCTTGGTACTTCCAGCAGGCACCAAATAATGAAGAGGTTTTACATACTTGCAGGGATAGCTCTCTGGAGTCCTGGCATGTTTGTGGGGAAACTGAGCATTCCAACGTTGACAAGTGTTTCCTGACACAGTGACACCTATCCTGCCACGATAATCCTCTCCATTTCCTGACAGGCACTGACGTCCTGGGCCAGGAAGTGGTGGTGGTGTAGCTATACCAGAAAAGGAAAAGAATATAAACAGTGCCTTCAAGATATGTCAGCTTAACTTTGCATAACTCAGCTTAACTTTGCATAATGTGGAACATGCACTTTTTGTTTCTATACTGGTGAGGTTTCTGAAGGCTATGGCAGGACATAAGCCAAAGCACAGAGAAAACATTCCTTCTTGACTCATCTCACTTGGATTTTAAGTTGCCATAAAATTTTCAAAAGGAATCAAACTTTCCAAAGAATGAATTCTGTTCTATGCCGAACCCTCTGAAACATCTGGCGGCAACATGACCACATTTAAACCATCCATCCTTTCCTCCGCCCTAGCTGTCTCACCACAATGGAGGTGAGAAAAGTGAGGTGAGGGAGTAAGACTAGGTGAGTCTGAGAGGTAGGATGGAAGAGCAGAGATTGTTAGGACAGGAGGTAGTGAGGATGAGGCCCTGTGAGATGTTGTAAAGAGAAGCATCACAGCAGGGTGTGGGGCCTTTGCAGCAAAACACAAATCTGGAGGGGGAAGATTTAATGGGAAGAGCGAGTCTTGGAACAAGGAGCCTGAGATGGTCTGGCAGCAAAAGGAGAATGCTGAAGAAAGGAAGATGGTTAGAACTACTCAGGTACTTATGCAATAAGCATTAAGAAAGGCAGGTGTCTATTAGCCACAGCCCACAAGTATTCCAAGGAGAACCAGAGCACTGGGAACCTCAAAGGCGTAAATGAGCTACCATTGGGTTGTGAGTCCACATTTATTTATTTGGTTTTGTTTTTTAACTTGAAGATGAAAAGGAACATACATTTTGACTGTACATATAATTTCCCGATGGAAGAATAATAAGGTTCTAAAAGGTCAACATGTTCCATAAAACTAGTTAAAGTTCTAAACTCAGTATCAGTGATCTTACACTTTCTCAACCCATTTCTTACTGTAGAGAAACCTGTCAAATATTCACCCTCCATCAATAAATATGTGTTTTAATTGATCTCTATCCAGCAAATATGTGCTTCTTCATAAAGCAGTGAGCAAAGCATATACTTGAGAAGACTAGGACTGATGACATAAATATAAGCCTGCTCCTCAAAGTGCAATTCTGGTCTGAAAATGGCATAGTGGTGCACCATATTTATTGTCTCTGTGATTTGCATGTCAAATGTGCTCAGTTTAATGGATTTTTTTAACTGCTAGCCCTGAGCTCAGAGGTCTTGTCTTCACTAGGAAAAAAGATGTGTTCTTAACTTGAGTTATCTAACATAGGATAAAATCCTAGTGATGGCAACACAGTTTGTAGTTTTCACATGCGTTAACAGGCCACAGTAAATCCTAGGCTTCCCCACAGTTTTCCTTGACCTGCAAACTCTTGTGAAAACTACAAACTGCCTTGACTTCACTAGGATTTGACCTCCTGTTAGTTAACTTGAGTTTTTTTTAAAAAAACCCTTTTTTCCCTAGTGAAGATGCATCCTGAGACTCAATCTGAGTTATTTCCCTCTATAGCTAACATCAGTAATAAAATTTCTGCAGGGCAAATTTGAGTTTCAGAGACAACTGTGCAAATTATGCACTCAGTAAACCTACGCAGCCTCATCACCCTCAATGCACTTGCACAGGTTTAAATGAGTAGAACTTAGTAAACGATTCTATTAATGATGCACTTTCCCTGGTACAGAAGGCTCTTCTTGGAATATTTGTTGATGGATTCCACCCTCCAGCCTCACCCCCAACTTTTCCCTACATTTTGGCTCTAGCGTCTACCTGTTGCAACTGCCTGCCGTGATAGCTAGCTTGGGTTCCACAATCTCCATAAGTAACACTTACTGCAACGTGGAATGTTACAAAATTCCCAGCGTTTCGTGGGGTTGGTAGTGAAACACCAGGGCCGAGGCTCGCCATCAGGATTACGGCAGTAATTCATCCTCAGATTCTTCTCTGGAAAGCTGAAAATTAGAAGTTTAAATTAAGAAGCTAATTCACTAATGGCTGACAGTATGAATTGCCCCTTCTGGGGCACAAGGGGCTTTTTTGGACACTCTGATACTGGGCTAAAGAATGAAATATACATTACATAGGAAAAACTATATTAAAAGAACAGTAAGGTTCCAAAGTCAACACTCAAAAAGTTAGGAAATGCCAGAATTAAGGTTACCTGTGCAACCTCCATTTGGGCCCCTTGTTCACATGCACTATGGTAGTTCTGCCTAACATCATGCAGAAAGACTATTGCAGACCAGCAATAAGAGTCGCAGTCCAGTTTCTTACCCATAAGAGAACATCCTTTCTCTTCTTGCAACCCACAGCCTCATTCATTGTCCATTCTGTGCACTGAATGAGACAGGGGTCTTGTACAGCAAATGGCTTGTGATCATTTAATTAAATACTGTGCCATGATGCACGCACACAAGGAGGCAGAACATCCTTAAACTTACGTATGTGCTTAAGAGCTTTGCTGGACTGGGGCCTAAAGGAATTACTAGACCCTTCTCTAACAGCGAGCTATTTTTAAAAGGAGATATTGCTTTGTTTGGTCGTTTCCTAAGTAGCTCGCCTTTATGCAATGTATCATACTACAAAATTTTAAAAATCTGAATATATTTGCTGTAAATTGAAATTGCTCATGTGATCCACTGTGTTGTGCTCTGCTCTCAGTGACCTATGTCTAGTTTTCCATTTTCCTTTTCCCCTCAACATTTTGGACCAGTTGGTGTGATTAGCTCTTCCTGATTGCACATGTGTAGGAGAAGGTACAGGACACTTGCCTCCCAGCTGACTGCTCAGGATCTAGACATAATCACTATCTCTCTATTCCCTGAACACAAACACTGTCAGGGTCAGCAGAGACAGTGGTGGTGAAGGGAGAGGGTGAAGAGAACTGGTTTAGCATGAGGGAGGGAAGAAGATAAAAGAGAGAGAAAGAAATCAAGCATTTGCCCCAGGGGATCAAACCTTTGCTCTGACTACTCCTGTACTAATCTCAGTTCTTCAGAGGAAGGGAATCCCCAAACCACCACCCAGGCAATTTGTTCAATACTGTGACGTTGCAGGAGATATTCCTTCCTGGCAGGTCAGCTTAAAGTTGTGAAGCATATAAATCTGTTTCTCTGGTTTCCATTTTTTTAAGATCTCAGAGCAGAAAACTTTCATAATATTACCTCATCTTTCTTCTGATATTCTGTAAGCTTGTCTGTTTCAATATGTGTTTATTAGAGACTGTCTTTAACAAAAGGGGGAGGGTGACTTTAAAATGTTACTGTCTTTCAGATTCAACCTCTTACTTGTTCATTCTGACTCATAAGACAAGAATGAAGGGCCACCTGAGGAGGTTTCATGTCACCAGCTGTTATGTTCTATACATCAGCTGAGAATGGGGAGCACTAAAAAGATCTTAAAAGTTTCAGATAAATATGGCCAAGCATTCAAGTTTTGCAAGGTGGTTATTATAGGTTTTATGAATGGCAGCATAGTCCAGTGGATAAGACACTGGCCTGAGAGTTGAGACCTGGGTTCTACTTCTGCTCTGCTACTGAGCTGTTATGTGACCTTGGGCAAGCCACTTAGGACCTGATAGTCAGAGGTGCTCAGCCCTGACAACTCCAGTCATTGGGACTCTGGATGTCGAGCATCTCTGAAATCTCTGCCCTTATATTATAGGTGTTATTTGTTTGTTTTGCTATTGGTATTGTTGTAGCACCTAGGAGCCCTAGTAATGGACCAGGACCCCAATATGCTAGGCGCTGCACAAAGAACATCCCAAGGAGCTTACAATTTACATATAAGACAAGAGACAACAAGTGGAAAAGGACAGGCAGGGGAAACACAGTAAAACAATGAGACATAAAAAAAACCCTCAGTTTCCCCATCCATAAAATGAGGTCTATGATGCTTAGCAATGTAAAGTAATTTGAGATCTATAGATGAAAAGTTTCATGTACATGTTAGGTATTATTAATTATTATCAGAACCAAACCTCAGAGCCTTCTGAGGTTCTTCAGTCACTACAATTTTCCCTAGCTTGAATTTCAGATAACTTGGAGTGGCCTCCAAAGAAACAGAAAGAAAAGAGAAAGGATTGTTGATTTACCTTTTTCCATTGCACTGAGAGGTAGCAGATCAGCCCTGTTGTTGCCCTGGACCAAAACAGAACTTTTTGCCTCCCCAGCCCTCTCTTTTTAAGGGAAGGATGTTAAAAACACACACACACACACACACTCCCAAAGGCTGCCGATGGTATTAGTATGGCAAACAAGCAAAACGTCAAGTACATGCAAAAATGTATTGGCTCAAATGGCCAAGGGAGAGGTTGGCCACCAAAAAACATGATCAAGTATTATCAACATGAAACTGGAAAATTACTATGAAAAATAATCTAACCATCTTTTTTCCCTTCTGGCTCCAGACCCCAGGGGCTATTTCCCTGGTCTTTGGTCCATCTAGCTGATCAGTTATTTTATTACTGGTTATGACTTACTTTGAAGGGATGTACCCATGCGAGTGAGGCTTCTGAGAATCCCAGTGCTGGCACTCCATCCCAGACTCGGTTTGGGAGATTTTGCCGTGGTAGTTTTCGCCACTGCAATGCATACACTCTTCTGTATGGGCAAGCAGGAGTGAAAACAAAGAAAAAATCAAGAACAGCACTGGTCTGGAAACTTTCCCTTTGGACTTGCCATCAGCTCAAGAGACCAATTAGAAGACAAAACTAGAGTGAAGGACTATTCTAAAATGGCAAGCGTCTTTCTACTGGTGGGTGACTTCACCTACTTAAATACCTTTATTTTATTTGGCTTATTGGTTACACTATAGTGTATCTTTTTAAATAAAAACAATGAAAATTACAATTAAAAAACTATGATATGACAAGAAGATTCCTAAGGAGCTGTTAGGATGTATATATTACTGTCGAAACTTCCTTTGCAACGTAGCTTCCTTTAAAGAGTAATGACTTGGATAATGACAGGTTTCAGAGTAACAGCCGTGTTAGTCTGTATTCACAAAAAGAAAAGGAGTACTTGTGGCATCTTAGAGACTAACCAATTTATTTGAGCATAAGCTTTCGTGAGCTACAGCTCACTTCATCGGATGCATACTGTGGAAAATACAGAAGATGTTTTTATACACACGGACCATGAAAATTGAAGTGATAAACACCCATTTTTTTCATGGTCCGTGTGTATAAAAACATCTTCTGTATTTTCCACAGTATGCACCCGATGAAGTGAGCTGTAGCTCACGAAAGCTTATGCTCAAATAAATTGGTTAGTTTCTAAGGTGCCACAAGTACTCCTTGACTTGGATAATGAAGACTCTGGTTCCATGGGATGTAATATGATGACACTAAACAGCTAACATTCTCCCACTACTCTCAACAATCAGACCATGGCAAGGCCAACCCTCTGGATTGATGTTCATTTGATTTCCTGAACATAATCCATTAAGTTTCATAGATTCGACTTTGAAATCAGAAGGGACCATCAAGATCATCTAGTCTGACCGCCTGCCCATTGCCAGCCACAGAACCTCATCCACTCACTGCTGTAATAGATTCCTAACCTCCAGCTGAGTTACTGAAGTCCTCGAATCATGGTTTAAAGACTTCAAGTTACAGAGAATCACCATTTTCTCTAGTTTAAACCTGCAAGTTACTTGTGCCCCATGCAGCAGAGGAAGTCCCACCTCGGTTCAGTAGAATTGTCTGCGTGAGATTTAGAAGGAAAATAAAGGAAGAGCCATATGTTTAGAATAGGGGAGTTGAACCAAGATTAATCTCTTTATGCACTGAGCAAAGGATCCCTAGAAGTTCATGGTGCTTATGCTCATCAACTGAATCAAATTTTATGTGACTGCAAGATTTTCAGGACTGGCCCATGCCATATGTCTGCATGCAAAACTCCCACTGGTGTCAATGGCCGTTGTTTGCATGACCATGATCGTCAGGTCAATCTTTCTTTTCTTTTCTTTTTCTTTTCTTTTCTTAAATATGCCATTTTCTAGTTAGAGCAGATCAAAAAGTATCTAAAACCAACCGAAAATTGTGATTCCATGATATCTATTAAATATTTATACAATTTAAGCCATTCAGGGAGACATCCTTTTTGTTGAGAACTTTCGTGCTAAGTCCCAGCTGGATCTGAATTCAAAGCACAAATGGACCTGAAGCACAAAACTGAGATCTGTGTCTGTTTTTTTAACTCCCTCAAATAGGAGTTTCTTCAGATCCAGATTTTTGGATCAGGCTCGTCTCTAATTATGAGTCCTTTCGTACCATACAATGATCTGGCAAGGAGCTGTTATAATGGAAATGTTAAGTGACTCTGAAGTGGGATGCTGAAACAAAACCATTGGGAAGTGGCAAAACCCTATTTTTTAGTTTTGAAAGTTTCCAGACAGAATTATGGCAAACGATAACATCCAAGAACAAGGTCATACACAAACAAGGCCCTGAGTCAGTAAGGTACTTAAGCGCATGCCCAAACTTAAGTAAATGAGGGGACCTATTAATATCAATGGGACTATTAACATGCTTAAAGTTAGGTTTGTGCTTAAGTGCCTTGCTGAATTAAGGCCAATGGTAATAGCCATATTAACTACCACAAAAATGGGCCAGGTCCTCAGATTTTGATGTCCTTAGATATATTATGGTGGGATCGGTCTGATGATTAAAAATAGGATGTGATACTAATGCAGTACAATAATATTAACCAAGAAAAGATGTCCTCCTCTGTCATTGTCAAAAGGATATGTCCTCTGGAACACATGTACTTGTATGTTGACCTTAGGGAACTGTTCTAATACCACTGAGGCTACCCAAAAGAACAACAAGGGGCTTGATCCTGCAAGTCACTTGAATAAAGACTACTCACCTGAGGAAGTTTTTTGCAGCTTCTGGATTCAAGTTTGCTGGCATGGTCTCAAATGAAGAGATAATGGGGTCAGGGAGCTAATATTTTCCATACTTTGAAAAAAAAGCACTTGCACAATTTAACATACTTAGAGATATGGTGATGTAAAAAGATCTTTGGTGTGTGTATCCTGACCTTCACATTCTTGGATGTTACAGTAATCAAATCTGGTATCAGGATCTGTTGTGTAACACCAGGGTCCTTTTTCATCCTCATCAGGATTTCTGCAGTAGTTTGCCTCTAATCCTGCAAGGGGACTGTTGTCAGGTGTATAACTGAAATAAAATAAAAATGCCATTACAGCGAAAGTGAAATGTCCTAATTTCTCAGGTGATTTTGGACTCTAGTCATACACATGAAAGGCCAAGGAAATAGATGCTCCCTTTGGTTGCCCAGAGTTGAAATCCTTATCTGAAGAGTATTCTGTCGCTGTCATTAGTAGCCTCTTCATAGCTACTGGATGTCAGTTCTTTGATGACTCTGGAGAAAAGCCAACAGCTTCATATCTACAGTTTGTAGGAAATATGACAGCCTCATAGACCTAGAATGCTCTTTTACACTTGCAACGGATTGTTGCTGTTGGACTGCCAGGGTCTGAGCTCCATCAATAACTGCCTGCTGTGTTTTTCTAACACACATAGTTAAAAAGAGCAATATTTCATACAGAACACTTTCCTGGGGAACGTAAAAAAGGGCATTAACTAAATACGAGAGTTGTCAACAACTTGCATGTGATACTAACACATCCTGTGTGAATGGGAGGTTAACAGTTCAATCTTGTTGACGGCTTCTCATTTAATGCCATAAAATACTGTCATGGAAACATGCAAGGGGGTCTCCAATAAGATGATGTAACTTCTATCTCCTTTGCCACTTTTAGCACTCATTGAAATGAACGGGTGAAATCCTAGCCCCATTGAAGTCAGTGGAAGTTTTGCCATTGACTTCAACGGAGCCAGGATTTCATCCAATGAATGTTTTGCTTGCTTAAGGACCACCAAATTTGGCCAGAAATGCTATCTTTGAAATCATCCTTTTGGTCATCTAGTACATCCCCTTGAATCACTGAAGGATAAATTTCATAGATGCTTAGAAATATGTCAGCCTTGCAGGTCTTTCTGAGAACAGGTAGAGATCACAGTGATTGAGACAAGGAGGAAATGATTTCTTACCAATGAGTTTGAATGCTGAACAACTTGCTTTAATGATATACTCTACAAAATTCTTTAGTACACATTTAATATGGATGGCTTGGAATAGGTTCAGAATAACATATACACAAATATGAAAAGGACATACTTAGGTATATGAGGTTTACTGTCTCTCCACTTCTGGCAGGGCACACCATTCTGAGTTTTAGATATTGTTCCTCTATAGTTCTTCCCCTTACCAGTCCTGCATTCTAAAAGATACACTGACACGAAATACATTTTTATCTATCAGTATCATAATGTCACATCTGTTTGAATTAAATAACTATATACAGATTCTACACACATGCTAATCAGCCTAAATACCCACATTCCAAATCTTCTCTTGCCCCCACCCTCCAAAACCCCAGAGTTGTGCTATAGTAAAAATAGGTTAGTTTGCAAATTTTAATGACATACATAAGGAAGATCACTTGAATGTTTACGTAAAGACCAAAAATGTTTAGGGAAACAGATATAACAAATTATGGTTGTTTCTGAAGGGTGAGTTCAGATTACAACAGCTATAATGCTCCCTTCTTGGGAGTGGAATAAAACATAGTTTTTTTTATTGCCTCTGTGTTTGTGTTGCTCTATTACAAGTAAAGCTGGGCAAAATATTTTCAACAAAACCTAAAAGCAGATGAAACTCACCTGATTTCAGGCAGAGTGGGCCCTAGAAAGAATCACAGATCTAAACATGCCTGAACTTTGGAGATTCAAAAGGTAGAATTTTGTAACTCAGACCTACTCAAGTTTGGGTTTTGTTACAAACAGTAAACATAGACCACGTATTTCACTGAGATCCCCCTGCTCATGAATGAAACTTGACTCATTTATGGAATTATGCTGAAACCATGAGTCACCACTGCACAAGATGAAGCTGGATGAGTCTGATAGAGCTAAACTTTGAATTTTGGGCAGTGCTGGCCTTTGTGGGACTGGCCTAATTGTGTGAAGGCTTGGCTTTATTGAAGTAACTGGGAGTTTTGACAGTGACTTCAGTGGGGCCAGGATGTCACCCTAGCTATATCATTTCCTTATGAAGATAGTCCTGAAGATGTAAAATGACCAGTAGCACTGAAAGCCTCAGTTGTCAGTGATTTGTCCAGTCCCCTCGCAGCCATCCAAGACTGGCCTTTGAGGTCTGGAAAAACCGTGCCCAAATCAAGGAACCTATGACTAAGACTACAGAGCAGTTGACAGCTGTAGGGCTCAGTGCTGACCAGGCTACTGCTGATGGAACTAGGGCTGCCTATGGGTTGGACATCTGAAATTGCAGAGGTTGAGCAGCAGCATCTCTGATTGACTCTTCCCAACCGTGCCCATTTGCAGTGACATACAGCATGCACTTAAACTCCATCCCTATCCGGTGGTCACCAGTAAAAAACAACATTTGTCATGCTGCAGTCTTTATTTCCTGGTGCCAGGTTGGTCCCGAGCTGCAAATTAGTGCAACCTTGAGGCTTTCAAATTCTTCATTTTATGAGCTAATAATGGTGAGTGTCGTCTTGGTTCCTGTATGAACCATTCTCGCACAGTTTACCACAATGAAATCTGTACAGGAGATAATCATTACTGGCACGCACTTGTTTAAACCGACTTACCACAAGTGTCACCAAGCATTCTAATACAATCCTGCTCCACTTTTATTACGTGATCTCCATTAAGCAACCAATTTTCGACAGTCCCTTGTTTGGTCATTTCGGACAGGTTTTACTTGGTATTTGTTTTTAGAGGATCTGGAATAGGCCTAGGTGGTGATTTTTTTTTCAGGGGACTTCTGGCATCCTTTATTTTTCCTCCCCATTCCCCCATTCCCCATGCCAATGCTCAGTGTCTCCCCTGCTCCTGGTAATAAAGTGTCAATGCTCAGTGTCTCCCTTTTCTCTAGCTGAGAAGGGCTGGGTTTCATCAGGTTGGTTTCAGTGTTTTTGAACACTGGCTATGGAGAATTTTTGTTGTTTCTCAGTTTTGCTTCAAAATTTCTTAACATAACCTGCACCACAACTACCGTAGGAGCATAATTATCCTTTTATATACATCAGTGTAAATCTGGAGTAACTCAATTGACATAAAATTGATTTACCTAGGTACAGTAAGAGGAGAATTAGGTTTACTGCTTGTTTATGGATGGGAGTCCAGATTTTCCTAAAATTGAGAGGTATTTGGATCTGGGTTTCTGATTCAGGCCTATTTCTAATCTGGCCAGACTATACTTATGGATAAATAGCTAGTCTACCACAGAATTTTGTATACCCTAAGTCGTTTTGCAATGTGTTCACGTTCAAAAATCTGAAGTAATGAACACTGAAGCAGTCAAGTGCTGACACAAATTCTTTTTGTTTGAATAAACTTCTGACAGTTTATATAACCTTTAGGTTTTTTTCCCATCTGCTAACAAATAACCAACTTTGAACCCTAAACTCAAGCCCATGTTCATTTGGGTTAACAATTTACAAATTGGTACGTCCAAATACGGCCTTTAATTTCCATCCCTCTTTCCATAGCACAAACTAAATTGGCTTCTGTGTTTAATAACATGTTTAATGGGGAAGTTCTGGGAAAAAATCTGCACATTTTTCCCTATCAAACAGCATCTGTGGCTGTGAAAGATAAGATAGAGAAGGGTAATCAAGTCTCATTTTTGAGAGTGTAAGATGACCTCTTGTGGACAAAAGGGAAGAGCTGTTCATTTGGGTTCCATCTACAGCACTGCATAATCATTTAGATGCCTAATGGGAAGCGTTCACTTTCCTTTGACACATTAGGCTATTAGTGACTGCCAGAGGCAGCACAATAGACTGCACGAATCATTGATCTGAGCCAATGAGGCAAATCCTTCATTCCTATTTCCTGTTCTGTAACAACATATTCAGATAACATGGTTTTATCTTTAGGATTGATACAAGATGCTTTAAAACTCTGACAATAATAAGGTGAATTACAGAGGAACACAGCTAAATATTCAGTAGGCTCCAGTAAAACCTCTAATCTCACTGAACCAGATGTATTGCACTGTCCTAAACTTTTCACAGGGAGTTTCGCAGCTTCATGCATAACAGTCAGAGTTCCTTTGTGCCTTATGTCGGAGGCCACTGTACAGAAAGAAGCTTATTGGAAACTAGACTGGATCTTTTTGTGTAGTTAGTACAAATTAAAATAAAGGAATGACTAAATCAAGAGTTGACAACTCCCTTGATTTTAGCACTAATCTTATTATATTAGGATTTTATTGAAAGCCCCAGCTTCTGGAAGTGATTAGATGAGAATTTCAGCTTTCAAATAGAAAAAAAAATAGCAAATTTGTAGCCTTCATGGCTGCAGATAGGCGCTTGAAAATGTGACCTGAGTGTACTCCAATGGCTTAAAAGACAGAAGGAAAATAAAAAGCCCCCCACGTTTTCTTTTTTAAATATCTCATGGTTTTTAAGCCAATCTTGTGATTTTTCTAGCTTGACTCATGGTTTTCGAATGCTTGGGGTTCGCAATTCTACCATATTTATTGATTGGCTTATATAGTCAGCTTGTTTAACAGGAAACCCCCAAGATCCACGGCTGAGATTTTCAAAGGATCCTAAGGGAGTTGGATGTCCAAATCCCATTGAGTTTAAATGGGATTTGGGCACCAAACTCCTTTAGAATTCTTTGAAAATCTCAGTCTGCATATGGTAGGATCATCACCCATCCTTATATTTGCTGGATAGTTCTGATTTTGACAGTGTCCCAAACACATTTTCAGGGTTGACATGTCATTGTGTTGTCATCAATGCATCATGTGTTAATGACACAAGAGTTACAATGTTGTGGTGTTATGGGACAGATTCTGCTCAGTGATTCATTGGCCTTTCTCTGAATTTACAGCCATGTACACCAAAATAAGAATCTGGCCCTCTCATTGGAGTATTTATATTGTGTCAATGGGAATATTTAATTACTTATAAGTGAAGAGTTAATTTAATCTTACTTCATCACTTGCTAATGTGTCCATTGATTTTTCAGATTTATAACAAAAACTATACAGGGCCAACTTTTAAGGCCTTGTTCAGTTTTTATTCAATCCTTACTCAAAGGAAACTCCCACTATTGAAATGTTAAGTAAAGACATTTACAAAGTCCACTATTCTTAAGCCTATTTTAATGGAAGTGATGTGGCTTCAAACTTTTGAGTATGGCTTTTAATACCAATGACTTATTAAGTCAATTTTCTATGAGGAATATGTGAAAAAAGAAAGTGGCAGAGAGCTGTATATACACTATACAGCTGGAAGCTCTAGCTACTGGGTTTGGGTTGGAGTCATAGGGCCAATGTTCTGTTAGTGCAAATAACTCTGGTGGCATTTGGGCCATTCACACCAACTAAGAATTTTAACCGGTAACATTTAAGAGACAGATGATGAGTTAATAAAGCTTGTTATTTTTCTAATTTTTTAAGAGATTATAGTAATTCAACTGAGTTCAACTGCAAAAGCAGGACAGCTAATTCCAAAGCCAGAGAAATTTTAATTGCCTCAACTCTGAAGGAAGATATCAAGTTACAGGTATTACATCATCAAAACAAAATCTCCTTGGTTGATCATAAACTAGAGATACGACTTTTATCTAGCAACTATTGAAGCTACTGGCTTCTACAAATTAGCCTCTTTCTTGGTGTCCGACACATTACACTATGTTATCCTGTAGGTGTTCCAGGATGTGAATGTGAGAGCTAGGATGAAGTTTGATGAAGCTCATTGATGTTTAAATTCCAGTTTTGGGGGTTCTGGGCCAGCTTCAGAGCTGAAGTCAATGAAATCAGTGGAAATATGCTAATTTATACCAGTTTAGAATGTGGTCCATTGTGTTTTTCTTATAGAACCATTATGCAGTAAATGAGACCTGCTTCAAGGCTGTCTGAAGCTTAGTATTTCGGCATATTTTTCAAACTCATCAAAAAATGTGAAAAAGTATTACTGGTGATTACAGCATCATTTAACACAGGTCACTATAAACACTACAAGGTATGCTAGCCAGTTACCCTAGGTGTTTGAATGATTAGCAAATGAGACCTTTCTTTTCTCCAAGAACTCTCATTTCAGTCAGTTGATGTTACTATGTAATTTTTCTTCCCTTGGAACTGGTAGAAGTGGTCTCATTTAAAAATGGAAATTTATTTTTCTCACTGCCTATGGTCTTTTCAAGGCTTGACTATAATTTTACTTCAAGGGGAGAATTAAGGAATCCAAAAACAGTCTTAAACCCAACCACTCATCTGAGCATACTATAAGCCTTGAACAGAGATTTTAAAAGGGAGCTTATAAAAAACATGGATATTCGATATTTTCTTATTGAGAGATTCATTGTTTATAGACAGACAGAATCAGAGGCAGATTACTGTTTTGTAGGGCCCTGAGCCAGAGCAAGTGGGGGACCCTCCCTTCCCTTCCACCTGCAGTCGCCCGCTCCTCCCCACGCTCCTGCTAAGGAGCAGGGTTGTGGCGCATCCTGCCCGCCCAGCACTCCTGCTGGGAGCAGAGTCGGGGTGCAGCAGTTTGCCTCGCTCCCCGGCAGGCACGCCAGGCAGGCGGGCAGAGTAGGGCAAGCCCCCGTTCCCCAACCCCACTCCCTGGCAGAGCCCCGGGCCGGCAGGTAGAGTGGGGCAAGCCCCTACGCCCCAACCCCCTCCCCAGCATGAGTGCTGGACAGGCAGAGTGAGTTGTGGTGCCCATTTTTCTGGGGGGCCCCAACTGGCCAGGGCCCCTGGGCACAGGCCCCACTGGTCCAATGGTTAATTCGCCACTGGATAGAATATGAGATCAAATGCTTCTTCCGTTGACTCCTCCCTGGTTTTCTGGGACATATTTAAACCACATAAACAGAAAATTAAGGAACTGAAAATAAAGCGTAGAAATAGGAAACCAAGTAGGGTTGAAAACTCACATGATAATAGGTTCCACCAGACCCATTAAGCAGAGTGCTGCAAACACTTATGGGTGGAGAAATGTATCCCTTTTTTTTTATTTTTTTGGTTGAAACATGTTCAATGTGTGTGATCCCAAAAACATAAAATGCTTGGGACTAGATGGAGGGTTAGAAATGCATCTACATCCTTTCCCTTCAAGGAGGATGGTTTGAATCCAGCCCAAGCTGGGTGTATTACCATTTGAGGACTGTTCAATGGCCTATATGGAATTACTTTAGTGTTTTCAGTCCATTTCCCTGCACCCATCTCACAGAAATCATCACCACCATAAATGACAGTAAACTAGCAACCTCAGAAAAGTGGTCAAGGATATATTTCTGTCAGGTGAGCATATATTAAAGAAGTAATATCAAAATATATACATACTTCTCTTCTCAAAGAGCACTACATCTGTTCTTCTAACCAACTCTGATGTTTTGGTGTTCTCAGGCAATGTAGTACACTGTTGATCTTTACTGGTGAATAGAAAGGCCCTGTTGAAATTGAGAGGGGAAAGCAGTGTAAGAAACGGTCATTAATGTTGTTTAAATTATTGTCTTAGTGAAAATTTTTCATTATCCATTTTAGATTTTATCAGTCACGGCAGTTTAGAGACATTTTAGGCTTTTGGTAAAATTTTCAAAAGCACCTGAAATGCCTAAATCGGACTTAGGCTCCTAAGTCTCTCCAGCACATTTTGAAAATGTTACCCTTTGTCTGGAGTAGGTTATAACTGCTTAGGCTACAACTCAACCTGCACAAACTGAATGACAGGTGTCAGCCTGCTTTCACACTAGGAAAAGTGGTTACGTTAAAGGAGTCCTAGCTAGCTCATGTTAACGAAGTCTGACCTACACTCAGCTTTTCCCTGGTCTAGCAAAGCCTGATACACCATGACAGACTGCCTTTACTAAAACAACACCACAAACAAAACAGTGTTCAACAATTATGGGCCAAAACATGGCAGAAACATTACATTAAGCTGCAATGTTGAATCCATTCCTGTAGTAATTTATATAAAGGTATCACATGCTCCCTCTCATGCAACCTTCTTCTCCTGGTCTCCCCCGGCCCCCATGCTAATCAGCATACATTGTTGATTTAAAAGTACTTATACAAAGAAGTCCCATTGGTCTAAAAACCAGGCTTGAGCAAGGGCTCAAAGGCACAGGGGCTCAATCCTGCTTCAGCAGCAAAATCCCCATAAACTTCAGTGATGCAGGATCAGGTCCCACGGGCAGGGCTCATGGCTGCAGCCCTGACTTCCACACTAGCAATCAGGAGGCTGAGGGATGATATTGTATATGCAGAGGTCCCAGCAGGGAACAGTTACCCCTCTACAAAAGATACATGTGTGTTTTTAACATTTCTTTAAGGAACTTGGTCCAATCTTGCCTTTCCTGGGTGAGAACTCCAGGAGTGTTGCTGAAGTTCTGCATCCTCTGCGTAGCTTAAGCTGAAGGGAGGAAAAGAGGGGTGGTTCACAGAGGATGGGTGATGATTCATTTGCATGAAAATAGTAGCTGGCAGTGACTTCTGTGATCCTGTTTGGTAGCCCCTTTAAAATGAAAGTTGTTTCTCGGTGGATCTTTGCCATTTTTAAAACTTACAGCAGATTTTAAATTGATTGCCAAGTTATACACCACTTTAAAAACTCAGCACCAGATCACCTGTGGCTCGAATGGAGGGAGGGGAATCAGAAGGTCAGAAAATTCCATAAGATTCACCTCTGGAGTTTTCAAAGAAGCATCATTTGGAAGAGAAAGGGTTGGGGACCCCTGGAGTTTAGCGAGGAAGGCCTCCCAACCCCATGGATGGACAGGACCTGGTGTGAAGGGACCCTCCCTTTACAGTGCAGGCTTCTCCCTTTGCACTGCTCCACTGGCCCCCATCCCTCAGGCAGTATGCTTGGCTCCGCAGTCAATGTTGCTGCAAGGAACGATAACTGTCAGTAGAATATCCAGTCAGATATATGGCGACTGAGCAGGGGACAGTGCTGCAGGTTGGCCTGTTCCCTACTCCATCACCTCCAATGCCCCAAAATCCCACAGAGACCCTTATTCATAGGACCTCTACAGGGAAGCAAGGGGTGGAGGTGGTGCCATTTCCTCCCTCCCAGGGAGGCAAGGGAAGATCTAGTCCACACACATTAGTGCAGGGGACCCTCTGGCTCAAGATGCAGAATAAGAATGTGAAAAACCCAACAAGTGCTGTTGCTGATGTCCTGTTTTCTGAGCAGCTCGTTTCTTATAGGCCTATGTATGGCAAAGGGTCTGAAGGTACCTGGATATTGGTGTGTTAGATTGTTTGTCACAATTTTTTTCCAATACGTATGCTGAAATTAAAAACACCATCTTCTTGGTGTCTCCTTCCATATCTTCTCTTTTCACCCACATCTCCCATGTATTGACTTTCTGGGCATTTTTTTCTTTCCTTCCAAACCTCAGAATAAACTTACTCCTGAGGAACACCTTTAGAAAGCTTCCTTAACGTATAAAGCAGAATACTCAGTCAGCCACAATGGGATATAGCTGTGGGACACAACAGAAATTACCTGCATGTGAATTTTGTTTCAGCTTCACATTTCTCAGCACATTCTTCTTTACGGTTTGTTCTGTAAATCTGTTTTGTTTGAGCAACTATCCAAGCACCCTCCGTTTTTACATAGTTGTCTAGTATATCTCCTTGTGCTAAAAGAAAACCAAAAAAAAGGAGCAGGGATTAAAAGGTGAGAATTCTGCAGTTCATATAATTTGTGCTTTTAAATCCCATTTCCTGTCATACATTGGCAAGTGACGCTGCCATTTAATTTTGTGTGCATTTGAGTTAATGGTAACACACCCTGAATAAGCTCCATTCTCCTGGTATGGTAAAGGTTGGCATTACTGGACACAGGGACAGAGACGAAGTGCTTTGACGATGAGAGCAAGTCATTTGATGCTTAGGGAATGGGAAGCAGACACAGAGACCCAAAGGGGTGAGGAAGTGACACGGAGTGAATCAGAAACAAGGGAGATGATTTTGGTAACAGTATTTTGGAGATCTTGGAAGGATGGGAGTCATGTGAAAAAATGACTCTCCATTGGTGACACAATCTCATTGAATTTGTAGTCAGTTCAGTTTTATCTGTCACGTCTTCTTTGTTGTCAGTCTCCAGATGTTTTGAGTGGAAACAAGAGAACATCAGTCATCAGGCTATCACTGCAGTCACTTACAATGACCATGTTTATTGTTGTTATAATATCTCAAGACCGGATCAGATTTAATAGTCAAGTTGTCCGGTTGTGTCTTTGATTGCAGTGAATTAACACAAAATTGTGAATTGGTAAATAAATTAATTTGGCAATTTCTGAAAGCCAGACCTACATGTTAAATGTGTTGGATGAATATGCTAATATGTTTTACATCTGTGTGAACCAATTAATTCTGAGATGTTCAACCACATTCACCCTTGTAAAGGAATTTGCTACCTAATTAACTTTCCTCTGACATCTATAAAAATTCTAAATGACTATTCATCAGTTAGACAATTGTTTCTCTGCTGTTTTTAGCAGCAGGATTACAGAGAGCGCTAATCATGCGGTTTTATCATTTCCTTTTCAAATGAGGATATTCTTGATAAATGTTTGATACTGAGAATTATTGAAGTGTGAAACTCACCCCTAAACAGAGAGTGACCCCAAGGCCTACACATCACTCAAATCCATTTACACCTTGTGCTGACCTTCTGCACAGGGATGTACTTCACTCTCATAGAAGTTGATTTGAATCAACACATATTGGGCCTGATTCACTGCTACATTACTCCAGTTTTTATGTCAGTGTAACTCCAATGAATTTAAGGGGGTTTTCAGAGTTCACACCATTACATACATACATACTGTTCATAGTTATATTATACCAAATGCTTTTTTGTTGCAGCTATCAAAGTAAATTTATCTCCGTTGTAGTTAAGTCACACATCAAGGGTATTGTTCTATAGGTGCCAGAGGGGGTGGCTAAGTAGTATAAGAATCCAAGCATCCAAGAAAATCCCCAACCTTTCGGAATCCCATATCTACCCCCACCTTACTGATACGTCTTTGTGGAGCTCTAGTGGCCTGCCCTTTTCTCTGGAGCCAAATGTACCTTCTCCTGGAGTTTTCACGGACGTGCCACAGGTAACGGACACTTCTCCTCAATCCTCACAATCTGGGTATGCAGGGAACAAAGCACCTGCCTCGGCCAACCCTCTCATTGACTGTTGTCATACACAAGTTTTACACTGGTTTAATTCCATTGACTTCAGCGAGTTACTTCCAATTTACACCAGTGTAAGTGCAGACAAAGTCAGATCCAGAGTATCAGATATGGGAGGAAATACTCCTAGTCCTACTGCCAGCTACTGTCCCTACCACCCATAATCCCTAGCAAGGTAGCTAGGGTCTAGTAGTTAGTGTACTAGTCTAGCATTTGGGAGACCTGGGTTCAAGTCCCTACTCTGTTACAGTCTTCCTGTGTAGCCTTCGGCACATCACTCACCTTTCTGGGCTTCCATTCCCCATCTGTAAAATGGGGCTAATAGCACTGCCCTACCCCATAGGGGTGTTTTGAGGGTAAATACTGAAAGATTGTGAGGTACTCAGACACTCTGGTGACAGGCGCCATGTAAATACCTTGAATAGATAGCTGGAGAACGTGCTGTGGGATTCACATCCCTAGTGTCCTGTTGTATGATTATGGGGCAATGGCAGTTTACAGGCCAGCTATGGTTTTGCTCATCTCTAATCTCAAGTTCTATCTGTTTTCCAAAACAGTCCCACCTCAGATATTCATTGCTTTCTGTGATCATACAGGAAGCAGCTCCATTCTTACTCATCAGTGTCATGAATAGAAAACAACATTTGCTAATATCTTTGCACCTACAGAGCTGCTGCTCCTTCTCTTTTTTTTTTAACTGATTTAAATTGTGCACAAATACATTTGGAAGGTGTTTATAAGATAATTTTGGCTGAACTGGTAACTAGTAACAGACAAGAGAATATGACAAATTCCTTGATGAAGATAGCAAAATACAAACAAAATAACTGATTTCAAAATACAACAGGCTGTGCATTATTTTAACCTAAAGTCCAATTTGTTATAAATGCAGAAATGGCACAAAGAAATTAATTAACAGGCCCGTCAAATATCTGGAAGGAAACTAATCTGTTCTGGTTATATATGTGTCACTTATAAATGTTGCAGGGCTGATCTAGAATACATAACTGACTGTTTCATTGAGGTTCGGAGAGGGGTCAGTGTGGCTCACTTGTTTGGGATATGTGAGGTTGTGCTGGTAAAACTGAGCAAATGTCTTTTGGGGCTTTTTTCTTTAAAGATTTAAAAAATGATAATCTTCACAAGGGCTAATGACACTTCTGTTATGACAACATTTAGAGCAGGGTGGCCAATCTGTGGCTCCGGAGCCACATGAGGCTCTTCAGAGGTGAATACGCGGCTCCTTGTATCGGCACCGATTCCGGGGCTGGAGCTACAGGCGCCAACTTTCCAGTGTGCCGGGGGGGCGCTCGCTGCTCAACGCCTGGCTCTGCCACAGGCCCTGCCCCCACTCCACCCCTTCCCGCCTCCTCCCAAGAGCCTGCAGTGCCCTCGCTCCTCCCCCGAGCCTCCTGCATGCCACGAAACAGCTGATTGGGAGGTGCGGGGAGGGAGTGGGAGGTGCTGATTGGCGGGGCTGCTGGTGGGTGGGGGGCGCTGGGCGTGGGGACTGTGGGGAGCTGATGAGGGGCTGCTGACATTACTGTGGCTCTTTGGCAATGGACATTGGTAAATTCTGGCTCCTTCTCAGGCTCAAGTTGGCCACCCCTGATTTAGAGAGACAAGGTGGGTGAGGTAATATCTTTTATTGGATCAACTTCTGTGGCATTGTAGATAATCAGAGAGTTATAGATGGTGAGCCCTCTGGGGACAAGATTTAGTTTCTTGCATTTGCTCAGTAAGCAGATGTCACTCGCTGTTCAGATCTAATTGGCAGGCCATTCTCGTGGCTTCTGCCAGTTAAGGACAAAAATGGAGAATGCTGCCAGGATATTGACGTATTACTTAAGTGTTGGCATAAGCAATTTTGTGAATTGATGAACAGATCACCACCAAGATGTAAACTACAACTTATTCCAGCAATGAACCTGGCAGACAACAGGCCAGTGACATTAGAAGAAGTGATGCTAGTGGACAAATGGTCATGAAATGATAAAGCACCTGGTTTTGACAGGTTGCAGAGTAACAGCCATGGTAGTCTGTATTCGCAAAAAGAAAAGGAGTACTTGTGGCACCTTAGAGACTAACCAATTTATTTGAGCATAAGCTAAGCTAAGCTTATGCTCAAATAAATTGGTTAGTCTCTAAGGTGCCACAAGTACTCCTGTTCTTTCTGGTTTTGACAATATCTCATTAGAACTGAAAACGAGGCCCAGATTTAGTTCATTGGCTTCAGAGAGTCATCTTAAAAGTTTGAGAAACTGGTCATATTCCAGAAGATTGGGAAAGGGACTGCATCATCCCTTTTTTCAAAAAAGGAGAGCGATCAGCTTGCTCAAATTATAGAGGGATAATGCTGCTGTCAGTCCCAAGGAAGGTGTTGATGATCAGACTACTGCACCAGCTGAAATACTGTTTCAATCCAAAAATGAGAGACAACCAGTGTGGTTTCTGCACAGGTCGATCTACCGCCCATGTTATATAAGCTCTGTGGAATGTGATTGAAAAATGACTCAAGTGACAAAAGGAAGTCAACATCATGTTCATAGACTTTGTAGCTTCTTTTGCCTCTGTGCATTGACACTGTGGATAATGCGGTGCCAATATGGAATGCTTGCAGACTTAGTGTGCCAAGTGGAGGAACTGAATCTCAGTGCATTTATCTATGTGAACGCCACCGGTTGTATTACAGACTGGGTCTCAGGACTATGCCAGGTATATGTTCTCTCACATACATTATTTAATGTTTGGAAAAATCTAGCTGACTGAGGCCAAAGTATGAGGTGTGAAATTTAAAGATTCATCTTTAGAGCATCTTGAATATATGGCTGTATTGTCTTACTTAGAGAGACTACTGTCCAACTATGGCTAATACTGAAAGAGCTGGGGAAAAGCTATCTCTGGAACTTAAGATCAATCGTGATATAACCAAAGTTACGCTGTGATGGCTTGCATAAGCCCCACACTGGTGAACTACTGATTAAAGAACAGCTCTCGGTCCAGAAAGCCCCACCTAGCTACGCCAGCATGGCATGTTCACATTGGAGGCTAGGCTCAAAAGGGAGAAGGTCACCTCAAGCTGGGTGGACAAAGCAAAGCAGTTGTGTGCTGCAAGCTACTGCAGAGAAGCTACTAGGGCTCCACATGACCAAGGCCAGGTTTCACTGCCAAGTAACCACAGTGTCTTCACCCCACAGAGGTCAGGAATGACAGGTCACAGGTGATAGAGGAAGACTCTCTGGAGCACAATCAGAGAGCACTCCAGAGGGAATCCAGAAACAAACCAGTGACACTGACGGAAGAACCAAAACCAGGATAGGAAATGGCCCAAGGAACAGACATAAGGGTGCCCACCCTTAAGCCACATATCTGAGCTATTATTCACAGGTTCTACAGCCAGACCATCACCACTGGGAGACATGGCCACCAACACTCGCCACTGGGTGGTGCTGCAAAGTTCGGACTTCAACTCCTCCTACACATGTTGGAGAATGTGGGTACTGGCCAAGTCCTGTTAAAAAGACAGGAGGTGTAATGGTGAACCTGACCCAAAAGTGGCCATGGATACAGAAAATTTTAGTGGAATGAATGGTAGAGAGCAAGCAACGGCAGGTGGCCCAGCAACAGCAAGGTCAACTACTACTACTACAAGTGGCCCAGAAGCAGCACCAGCTACTCCAGGAACTGATAATTCAGCATCAGGTGCAACAAGAACACCTAATTCAGCAGATGGCATCACTTTTGCAGCCTGAAGGGGCATCTAACACTTGGAGGCCTGGACCCTCAGGGGACATCCTCCCCACTGGGCTGCCCATCAGACTTACGAAAATGGGACCATGAGATGACCCAGAAGCCTTCCTGGTCACCTTCAAATGGGTGGCCACCACAGCCTGTTGGCCCCAAGAACACTGGGCCACCATGATAGCCCCATATTTGATAGGACCTGCAGAAGCTGCCTATTGGGGCTTGGACTACATAGAAGCATTAGACTACAACAAGGTAGAGGCAGTTATTGTCAACTACCTGGACATCAATCCTGAGATGTTCCACCAGCAATTCTGAAATGAGAGATACTTGCCAGAAGCCTGACACAGGTGGTGGCCCAACACCTGAAGGAACAGTGTTGGCTCTGGTTGAACCCCAAGAAGCAGACCAGAGTACAGGTGGCAGAGGCTATCCTGTTGCAGCAGTACAGGTTCTCCCAGCCAGCAGGAAGGAGTGGGTGAAACACCATCAATTGTCAATGCTGGCAGAGGCTGTAACCTTGATGGAGAAAGACCTGGCAGCCAATAGTCCAGCCTCAATGACACCTAGGATGGGAGCCCCCGGAACCAGGACACTGACCCCTAATGAGGAGCCTGCTAGGAGGGGAGGCCAAGGGTGGCTGAACTGGCGACCTACCTTTGTGTCACCCCCACTTGGAGAGCAGGACCCAGGCACTGAGGCAGAATGGTTACCAAAAGCGGGGTATGCCCACCAGGAGGTCCCGTGGCCCCAGGAACAAGCCAGCTGAATGTAACCCAAAAAGGAGTTGCTTCGAGTGTGGACAGCAAAGGCATTTTAGGTGGGAGTGCCCCTTCATGGACTGCATCTATGGACAGGCATGGATGGCAGGCACCAGAGTTTGTAGGCAGGGCCTGGCAAGGTGTTGCTGCCAGTATGGGTCAACAGAGCTGAAATGATGCATCTGATAGACTCTGGGTATAGCCAAACCATTGTACGGACAAGCTTAGTAGAGTTCCCTGATACATCAGCTGCTCTGCCCTACCTCCAGTCCATTCATAGGGACATGAGTCCCTGCAACAAGAATGCAGCTGATGGTAGGAGGTTACACTGGGACTTGCCAGGTCAGCCTAGCAGACACCCTGGCCTACCCAATAACATTAGGGCAGGATGGGAAGTGGTTTGAGGGACTCCTCAAGCAGTGGAGCAGGGACTTCCCCACCTCAGAAATCAACCCAGGCCTGAAAATGAGGGGGTTTATGGGCCAAGACACAATGGAAGACCCCGGAGAATGTCCCTCCAGCCAGCAATGCCAACCCAGCAGCCTACTAGCACTGGGACACCTGAGGAAATAAGCCACAATTGGCTACCAGAAGATGAGGACTTTGTGCAAGAACAATGGGAAGACCAGACTCTGAGCTGGGCATGGTAACAGATAGCTGTCTCCGATGGGGAGGTGGGCAAAACCCAATGAGTAAAGCACTGGCCCCACTTTGAACTTTGGACCTAGTGGCTTTACTGAGTGATGAGACCCCCAAACCCAGGAAACAGGGCGATGGCTGCTGGGAGTCAAGAAGTTCCACTGGAGGCTTCTACACCGAACCCGCTCAGTGCCATATGCCAGGTACTTGGAGTGAAAAAAGACGCAGGAGAGAATGGTCCCTTAGATTCTTCTGGCTGGGAATCCACAAAAAAGGTGCTAGATTTTTGTCTTGTGCCCTGAATGCCAGCTGGTAGGGCCCAAAGGGCCCAATTCTGCTCCCAGTGGTGGGCATACCCTTTGAATGGGTAGGAAAGGATTTAGTGGGGGCCCCTTGAGAATATCACATCTGGGTACTGTTATTTATTGGTGATAGTAAACTATGCCACACAGTACCCTGAAGCCATCCCACTACACACAACAAATATGCCCACCGTAGTGAATGAACTCATGAAGCTCTTCACCAGGGTCAGAATACCAAAGGAAATACTGATGGACCGAGGATCCAACTTCATGTCCAAACAGACATAGGAATTGTGTAAACTGTGGAGGATCAAAGCCCTGAAAACTTCCATCTACCATCTGCAGAGAGATGGGCTGGTGGAGCAGTTCAATGGGACCCTGTAGGCCATGTTGCGGAAATTGGTCAACATGGATCCTTGACACTGGGCCCAACTGCTACCATCATTGCTATTTGTCATATGGGAGGTCCTCCAAACCACCACAGGATTCTTACCCTTCAAGCTTCTGTGTGTAGACAGCCCAGGGGGATTTTGGACCTTCTCCACGAGGCCTGGAAGGAATAGGAGACTGGGGTGGTGGTGGGCTCAGTGCCATATATGTTCCAATTTTCAAGAATAGCTGAAAATGCTAAGAGACTTTACTAAGGAAAACCTCTTGAAGGTCTCTTGAAGGCCCAGGAACGGACCAACAACAAGGAGAAACAGTTGCGAACATTCAAACCAGGTGACAGGGCTTGTTGTTACTCCCAATGCCCGACTCAAAACTATTGGCCCTGTGGCAGGGGCCATTTGAAGTGGTAAAAAGGGTAGGGCCAGTTGACTATGAGATCCGTCAGCCTTGGAGATAGAGGGAGACGCAAATTTATCACATCAACTTACTGAAGGCCTGGAAGACTCAAGATGGTCTTCTGATAGCCCTTTATTCCCCAGAACCAAAACTGGGGCCTCAAGCCATGACATCCACAAACCCAGCTCCTGTGCCAATGGGGCCAGAGCTCAACCCAAGGCACCAAGACCAAACACTGCAACTGACTCAGGCCTTCCCCATGGTGTTCTCAGCCATCCCAGGGAGGATGTAGCAAGTACAGGAGACTCATCATCCCCCGCCAAAGAAAAGGTGGGAGGTGGTCCACAAAGAACTCCAGGCTATGCTGACACTGGGGGTCATCAAGAAGTCCCACAGTGAGTGAAGAAGCCTTATTGTGCTGGTGCCAAAACCCAACAGCTCAATGAGATTCTGCATAGAATTTAGAAAGATCAACACGATAGTGCTATTTGATGTGTATCCAATGCCCAGGTGGATGAGCTACTAGAGAAACTGGGGAGCTCCGAGTATATATCCATGCTAGATTTGACTATAGGATACTGGCAAATCCCTATGGCAGAGATGTCCCAGGAGAAGGTGGCCTTTCCTACTCCCTTTAGCCTCTATCAATTTGTGACTATGCCTTTTGGCCTACACAGAGCATCTGCCACCTTTCAGTGACTGACAAATAAGGTGCTGCAACACCATGACCCATGGACGCCTTATTGATGATATAGTCATCTATAGCTACAGTCAGGAAGACCACCTACAATACATCATCATGGTTGGTCAAGCCCTTGGGAAGGCTTACTGCAAATCTGGCTAAGTGCCACCTTGGGCAGAGAGAAGTGACGTACTTTGGGTATCCCATAGGGTGGGGCCAGCAACACCCCCTGGTGGATAAGGTGCAGGCACTAACCCATGGTATGAACACATCAACCAAGGAGCAGGTGCAACATTTACTAGGCTATTGTAGGTGACTCATGCCTGGCTTTGCCACAATAGTTGCCCCGCTTTCCCCACCCCCACCCCCGTCTTACCAACCTAGTAAAAAGCACCCACCCCAGGAAGGCGCAATGGACAAAGATGTGTGATAGGGCCTTCAGAACTCTGAAGAACCGGCTAGCTCAGGGGCCAGTTCTCTTCCACCTTAATTTTTCAGAGCCTTTGATCCTTCAGACGGACATGTCAGAAGTGGGTCTTGCGGCCATGGTGTCCCAAGAAATAGGAGGTGAGAAACATCCAATATTGTACCTGAGTATGAAACTATTCCCACAGGAGGAGATTGAAAAAGAGGCCCTGGCTGTGAAATGGGCCATAGAGGACCTATACGATTATCTACTAGGAAACTCCTTCTTACTCTTCACAGATCACGCCCCCTTCTGCTCGCTAAATTCTATGAAGGACACCGATGTCCGGATTGAGATGGTACAGCTTCTTGCAGCCTTATGACTTCCACATGCTCAACTGCCTGGGAAGGGCACATGCAAAATTGATTTTTTTTCCTCAGGATGGAGGAGGAGAGCAGGAGGAAGGCCCACTGCTAGGCCCAAACCTGAGGAGGAGGGTGTGTGATGGGGTGCATGAGCCCCACACTGCTGAACTAAGGGTTAAAGAACAGCTCTGGGCCCAGAAGGCCCTGCTCAATTGCACCTGCTGGGCATGCTCACATTGGAGACTGGGCTCAGCTGAGTCTGGGCAGACAGAGCAGGGGAGCAGTTGTGCACTGCAAGCTTCTGCAGAGAAGCTACCAGGGCTCCACACAGCCAAGACCAGGCCCCACTGCCAAGTGACCGCAGGCCCGTAACCCCAGGGAGGCTGGGAACAACAGGCCATGGCTGATAGAGGAACACCCTCTGGAGTATGATCAGAAGGAATCCTGGGGGAATCCAGAAACATACTAATGGCACAGACAGAGGAACTGAAGCCAAGGTAGGAAGTGGAACAGGGAACAAGAGTAAGGGCAGCCACCCATAGCTCATATATCTGAGCTATTATTCACAAGATCCTGGCTTGCAACCCAGTGGAGCAGGGAGGGTCTGGGTTCCCCTGCCCCCAGCCATTGCCTATTGCTACTGGGCCCTATGGCCACTGACCCTCGCCACTGGGCAATATGGCCGCTCACCCTCGCCACTGGGCGATACAGCCCAGATCACCACCACTATGCGGTGATGCCAGGTTCATTCTTCAACCCCCCTGACATATGCATGCTTCCTATAAAACGGAAATGAATGGCCAGCCAGCACTGCATGTAAATGGCAATGACATTGAATGGGTGTACATTTTTATCTCTCTGGGTAATCAGTTGACAGCAGGGTGTTCTATATTTGAGGAAGTCACACGTTGGATCAATCTTGCATCAATGGCATTCTGAGTTGGGAGTAAGGATTTGTCTACACAAAAACTGGTACTGGTTTAAACAATTAGTTAAACTGGTGTGAGTTTGTGTGTAGACAGTCTTATTTGGATTTAAGAGTGGCTTGTTTTGATTTAGCTTCAACTAAATCCATTTCAAAACACTCTTTTAGTTAAATCAGTGCAAGTTGTATGTAAACAAGGCCTAAGCTAAGAAAAGACATATATGACTGGGTGATACTTCCATGCATTCAAAGAAGTTTTAGAAATGAACCTGTGAAGGGACAGGATGCAGATGACCCCAAGCTACTTAGGAGAGGACAATCCAAAAATACTGAATAGAACTGGAAACATACAATGGCTGTTGTATGAAAAAGGAACATCCCAAGGAGAGGACACCTGTACAAATAGTAATTTCTCAAACAAGGGACTCTATGGGGAATGTTAAGGCAATCTAATAACTACTCACTTCAAAGGGACTATAATATGAGTGTTGTACATAACAAGATAAGCATCTTTTGACTCTGATAGGCTGAACCACAGCTTGTCTGTAAGAGCAGTGGTCACTTTGACAGATCTTCACAGGATGCCACACGAGGCATTGTGCTACACATGTGAGTACTTTATTATCTGATTTCTCTTTCCTTACCTACGGGTCTGTATCTGTTTAAATGAGCTTTTACAGGTCTGGCTAAGACTGCTTTGATACCATTTATATTATTGTATTATTATTTTTCTCTGTCTGACTCTAATGAACTTGGTTGCATTGAAAATCCCTGTGGTCTGAGACTGTTTGGGGGGAAGTAGTGCAGTCCATCCCAAGAGAGGGAAAGTGATCGGCCTAACGCAGTGAGCACAGTCAATAGGGAAAGCCTAGTGATCCCTGACACAAGCCAAGTTACAGGGGGCTGAAAGTAACAATAACCCATTCCAAAGCCAAAAAGGAATCTTCCCTTTTCTAAATGGGATTTATTGCTTAATGGTGAGGGTAAACTTGACACAAAACTAATAGCCACTTGACTGACTACACCTCCTTGATAAACACAATTCAAGCAGAATAGTCACATAGCCCTAATTCTGAAAAGAGACATTCCTGTGACCATAGTGGGCCTCTGCTGGCATTAGCCAGCACAACTTGAAAATGGAGTGATTTTGTTCATTCAAGTTCTACAATAATCACCCTGCAATACGACATTATTCTTAATCATCATTTCGCATCTACAGTATGCTAGGTGCCTTTCAGAGAAATAAAATAGACAAAGAGGCAAATTCTTCTCTCAGTCTTATCAATATAAATTGAGACCCAACAGAAGTCATTAAAGTTGCTCTGGATTTACGCTGGTGTTGCTGAAGGCAGATTTTGCCCTGTCATCCCCGTCCCTAGGAGCATATAATCTAATGGTAGACATGATGCAAGGGATGGTTACAAATAAGAACAGGGAGGACAGACAGGGTTAGGAAAACAGACAGGAGTTACAATATTAAGGTCACACAGTTACTTAGATTTACTACACACATATCTAGCTGATTCTACTCTTTACTGTATTCCCAGACAAAAATGGCATTACTAAGAAGTAAGATTGAGAGAACACATCAGTAATTTAGGATAAAATAAAGGGATGTTGTACTCATCTCAGATACATTCATTACTAATCCTGAAAATTCAGGGTAAAGGTTAAACTTAAAGAAGTCCAAACATGTTAAGATATGAAAATATATTGCTAGGGTATCCAAACAACCTTACCGCTGCCCCATAGCAACCCCATGCAATACCCATATGGTTGTGATTAAGGCATTTAGTGTTGATGGTCTAAAATTAGATTAAATTAATTTTTAAAGACATATGATTTTTTTCTTTTCTTTTCCCTCATGGTGTCAGTACAGAGAGTAGTACTTTGAGAAAACAATGAAAATTTATGTGAATAATGTTGATACTTTTATTCACCCAGCCCTGAGCTTGTGACATGTGCCGACTGCAGTTTTTTCTAAGTCTGTGGAATTCTCTACCATTAAAAAGATGTTACTTTCTTAGTCAGAAAAGGGAACAAAGATTGACATTTACAGCAGTTTGAGAAAGGCCCATGAACAGATTGGCAAGGCAAATACTGGGTATGTTTCTTGACTACATTGCCAACAGAGGACAAAATCCTGTAAACCCCTAATCATATCAATAGTCCTCACTCACATAAATAATCCCTTTGCTTTCAGTTAGGAGTATTCATATCAGTAAGGACAACTCAGAAACTAGAATTTAAATTCACTTGGATATGCTTTATTTACTATATTTTGTGATAGAAGGGCCCCTCTGCAATATTTCTAAATCCTAACTTCCATTAGCTAGAATCTATTCATACCTTTTACAAGTAACTATAACAGCTGTTTCTTTTATACCCCTCACTCCCACACAATCACACACACAACACATCCGTTTTCTTCTGTTATCTTTCCATATGATCTCTATGAAGATAAAGTTGTTATATAATCATATGAACTATTGCCTTGATTGTTAACCTCACTTTTAAAAGTGCTATTGCAGCAGTTCATGTAGATATATACAATGTCTGCGGGAAGAAATGCCGTCAGGCTTTGATATCTGAGTCAAGTTTCATTTGTACAGCACACAGAGTACTTATTCAAAATCTCCATCGCATTCGCTGATCTTCGTAAAACAGATATATATTTTAAAAGACCTAACGTATTGTCTAGCATTTTATAAATCCTCTTGTTTTTATCTTTTGAAGAACTAATCTTATAGCATCTAGACTACTGAAGATTAAATTCCAATCTATTGAAATGCTTTATTGCCCCATACAAATCAGTAACAGGAAAGCCTCTTACAAGAAGCTGGCCACAGAGGAGACTAAAATCTCTGTGCTACAAGGGATATTTTCTTTTCTTTCTGCTTTTTTGAAAACACTTTGGATTTAAAAACAAACAAAAAATAACAATCTGTAATACTGCAATAAATAAATCAAAATCAGACAGCTTTGGGATATTTGATAGTAACTGATGTAATAAACAGACCTCGGGCCTCATCTAAAGCCCACATGGAGTCTTTCCATGGACTTAAACAGCTTTTATATTAGGCCTGTATTGGCCTAGTTTTCAAAGGTGCTGAGCACCTTCAGCTCCCATTGACTTCCATCGGATTTGTGGCAGCTCATTACCTCTGAAAATCTGGCCACTGGTAAATCTGTTGCATAATTCATTAAAGTCATTTGTTCAACACAAAACATTGAAGGATGGTTCATCATTTTTCCTGGCACTTTAGCAAAGAGCAGAATAAATATGTGAGATCTCTGCTACCACTGGGCCTATGTCAGAAGTTTCACGATTTACACCATTTAGTGTAGCCAAATCCTTTGTTTAACCGACCACTTATTGAATGTGGTACTGTATGACAAAGTTGCAAACAACTAAAACTGTGTTGTTATTTGTTCTAAGGGCTGCCTGGTATGACACAATCACAAAAATTAGTGAGTATCCTAGTGGTGCATTTAGGGTGACCAGATGGCAAGTGTGAAAAATCGGGACAGGGGTGGAGGGTAATAGGCACCTATTTAAGACAAAGCCCCGAATGTCGGGATTGTCCCTGTAAAATTGGGACATCTGGTCACCCTAGGTGCATTACATTGAATCAGAAGAACATATACAGCAGGAAATGAGACAAATATACTATTATATATAATGATATACAATATAGTGTATAATACATAACAATTACTTTAAGAATAGAGGGGACTACACCAAAATTTAGATCAGGAGATTCTGGAGCTTTGAAGGAATTCAGAATCTGAACTAGGCTCTGGATAGAAATATTGTTGTTCCCAAATACTAGCAGCAGCAGTTAGTCAGGACTGCAAGGTCCCCTTTCTGTAGGTACCACGCTTCGTCAGAGAGCCTTCATAAAGGAGCAACAAATAGAGATTTGAAAGAAGATAAGTGACCCTGGGCTGTGTGGCTTTCACATAGATCTTTAAAGGCTAGCAACGTTACTAATTTGCACTTTTAAATATATAGGTCAATGTTTTCAGACTGGGGTGCCTAAAGTTTGGCAAGTAAATAGAAGTGGCCTGATTTGCAGAGTTGCTGCACAACCACAGCTCCCATTTTCCTCTCTAGGAGCTGTGGTTGCTCAGCACCTCTGCAAATCAGGCCCTTTGAATTAGGTGCCTAGATATGGATTTAGGTACCCAATTCCAAGCCCCAAATTTGGAAAGTTGGGCCAGAATCTCACTTTGATTAAAATGCAATATAAAGAAACCTTACCTGTGTATAGAAATAAAAATAACAGAAAGACGGCTTTGCTAATCCCCATTTTGGGACAGGCTGGCTCTGCGCTGAAAGCTGTGTTAATGCTGTGTCAGTTTTATTGACTCACACTCGACTTAGACAGCATCAAACAAACAAGATAGTCAAATTAAGTTAATCATTCTCCCGGTTCTGTGACCCACTCTGCCACGATCTAAATGTTCAAACATTACCTTGAATTGAAGATCTTACAAAATAATGTTTAAATGTTTGTATTAGATGCTGGGAAAAGATGAAAGCACTCTCCTATCATACAGGGCATGCTTTAGCTCTGAAATTGTTAGGCCTCGTTTTGCTAACCTAAAGACAGGGATAGCATTACTGAAAAAATACAAAAACAACGAGAAATCCTTGTGGCACCTTAGAGACTAACAAATGTATTTGGGCATAAGCTTTCGTGGGCTAAAACCCACTTCAGCATGGAGTGAAAAATACAGAAAGCAGGTATAAATATACAGCATATGAAAAGATAGGAGTTGCTTAACCAAGGGGGTGGGAGGTATCAGTGCTAACGAGCCTAATTCAGTTAAGGTGGAAGTGGCATATTCTCAACTGTTGACAAGAAGGGGTGAATATCAAAGGAGGAAAATTATTTTTGTAGTGCTAACGAGGCCAGTGCAATCAAGGTGGACATCGCCCATTTCCAACAGTTGACAAGAAGGGGTGAGTATCAGCAGAGGGGAAAATTACTTTTTGCCACTGAGCAGAATGCAAATACCTGCTATTCTGTGTCTTCAACGCCAAGGCCCTGATGCTAATCTCAGTTGCAATGCTGTATTGGCATAAATGCAGCTATGCCTGATTTATTCCAGTGTAAGCAAGAAGAAAATCAGTCACAAATAATGTTAACTGGGTTATATTGTCATTCTACAGTTTCATCAGAGAAATCCCTCTCTCATTGTATTTCAATTTTAGACATACTCTAGGGTTGGGTTTTTTGTTGATGTTTACTTACGGAGAAGGGTTTTTGTTTTATTTAATTCCTAACAATGTCTCACATGCCAGTAGCCGCTATTGACCTTAGGTCTATGAGATCTATGTGGCTACAGTTGGGCTCCTCCTTTCCACAGACATAGCCACACCCACACAAAATCTCCTAGCCAGTGTGCCACACCCCTACGCTCACCCATGTTCCAAACTGATTTCAAAACTAGCAGAGATGGATTCCCTAAATGCCCTCTCTCTTGGGAAAATTGCACTTCAGCGCTGGTTCGTAGCCTTCCAGACTATGTTGGGTTGGTGGGGGAGCCTCACCTCAAGCTGTGGAGTCAAATATGCAAGTCACTCAGGATACCCTGTGGGGGAGGGAGCTCCAAACTGGCTGAGGATGGGAGAGGGTGTAAATAAATTAAGGAAGGACGATCTGGATGGGACTCCACATGTGTTACTCTGCATAGAGTCCCATAAAACCTAGAGCTGTTCCTATCTTTAGCTCTGTGAAGCATTCTCATTTTCTCAACAGGATCCTTTAATATTCTGCTATCGAACTTCCTGCTGCAGTAGGAATTATTCTGCTAGGCCCTGTGTGAAGCACTACAGACAGCAGGATCCCATTAGAGGCTCCAGAGAACCCTGGTAGCAGACTAGAGAAATGTGATTGTCATTAACAGCAGGGATTAGTCCCATTGGAAGAGAAGATGAGTTCTGCGGGAGGTGGAAATCAGTTCAGGGAGGTAACTAATAATTGAAGGAGGGAAGGATTTGCTGTTCTTACAGAATGGGAAAAAACAACTGTGTGAGTGAAGAGAGAGGGATAAGTAACGAGCCCCCTCTTCTTCAGTTGACAGTGTGTAGATGGTTGTAGGACCAGGCTTGAGGCACTATTATTTCCGGGGAAAAAAGCAGAAAGTGAAGAATAGAAAATACCATAAACTTCAGTAGTGGAGAAACTTCTGGGAGCTACTCAGACCCTTTGACTTAGTCCCCAAAGACCTCCCTGCCTCCTCCTAAAATACCTGCCATTTCCTCCCACCCACATGGCTACCTTTAAACCTGCACAAGACCCAGCATGTCTATTAGTGTGCCATTTCAAAGTTCTTAGCACTCTGGAGGTTAACCCTTAGTTGAGGCTCAGCTAGTTCAGGAGGTTGTGTTGTCTGGTGGCTAGGACAGAGACAAGAAGCCAGGACTCCTGGGCTCTATTGCTAGCTCTGCCACTGATGTATTCTGTGATTTTGGGCAAGTCACTTTAACCTCTCTGTGCCTCAATTTCTCTATCTGGTATAGCAGTTACCTCAGAGGGTACTGAGAGGCCAATTTACTTAGCTTTTAAAGCTCTTTGATTCAAAAATAAACCCTGACTTTAGAGATTCATTTTAGTATTTTCAAAGTTGCAGGCCCTTTTGTGAGTTCTGAAAACTGTATTGGACAATTTTTTAATAAATTAACTCAAATGCTACTGAAATTAAAGTATCCCTGGCACTGATGGATGCCAGCCAGGATCAACAGGTTTCTCATGTCAATAATGTGGAAAACAGGGTGAGCTCTGCTGTCACTCAAGTACTGGGGACAGATTAACTTCAAAAAGATGAACAACAAAAATGAGATTTTTGGCCATATCACGACATTCAGACTGTAAAGCAATAAATTATTGGAATACCGCATGGGAGAAGTGATGGAAAATCAAGAGCCGGCTGCTTGTCTGTGGGTTGTAGAATTTCCAGATGGAATGGAATGCAGAGATCTTGTTGGCTTTTTAAGTGTGTGGATGGATAACTAAAGGTGAAAACTGAAGAACAGGTTTAAGTTGAAAGAGTCTGCAGATTCCCTATCAAAAGAATAGAACAGGATTCTACTAATAGAAATTCAAGAATTGTGATGGTCTCTCTGGACTGAGAGATCCGGATAGAATCCTAACTGCAGCCAGGAACAAGCAGATCTTCTATACTGTACAATGGAAAACAACATATATTAGGCCAGATTCTCAGCTGGTGTAAATTGGCATAGCTCTGTGTGGCCAATTTACACCAGCTGAGGATCTGTTCCATTATTTTTTCCAAATATTTGCCCTAAATCTCAGGCTAAATGTGGGATGTCCACCCACTGGATAAGCTTTTGCAAAACTTAAAGTGGAAATGGCTCTCTTATATCCAGCTAAATTTAGGGCTTGTCTATATGGGGACACTCAGGAAAGTTAATTCTAAAGTGAAATATTCTAAACTGAATTAAGGCCACTTTAATTCTGAATGAGCATGTTCACACAGGGGTTTAATGAAGTTTAACTAATTCAGTTATCATTCGGATTAATTTTCCTGAGTGTCCCCATGTAGACAAGACAGGCATATTGGGGGAAAAACACATTACTTGTCACACGGTGTCTGCAAGTTAACTTGTAAACAAGATCAAAATGACTTCTAGCTTTGGCAGCAATGA
Organism: Lepidochelys olivacea; assembly: GCF_965140295.1. NCBI lineage: Eukaryota > Metazoa > Chordata > Testudines > Cheloniidae > Lepidochelys > Lepidochelys olivacea. The sequence continues at coordinate 122,283,975 of NC_140413.1, forward strand.
ATTGGACTGAAGTTCTCAAGTAACTGTTAAATTTGTTTAGTTTTCTATAAATCATTTGAATGTATAGAATATAGGGGGTCTGTGGAAACTTTTTACTAGAGCTGGGTGAAATTATTCAGCCAAAACTTTTTTTCTGACAAAAAATGCAAATTTGGTGAAACTGAAATGTGACATGAATTCATCACTTTTGCCAAATTGTTCATGTCAGAAAAAAAAAATCAAAAAAAGGTGAAACATCTAGAATTTTTTATTGAAAATTACTTTTTGAAAAAAGCCCTTCCATTTTATTTTTTAAAAAATTAAAGAATTAAAAAATCCAGACAAAATGTTTTGTTTTGGGTCAAATAAAACATTTCATTCAACCTGAAATGAATTTTTTTGACTTTTCAATTCACAATAAATTTCATGTTTTGGGGATGACCCAAAACAATTGTTTTCAGTTTTTTGGAATTGCAGCGAACCAAAAATCAGTTATTCACACAGCTGTTTTTTACATCTGTGTTCAAACTGTTCTGCTGTAATTTCTCACTATCTTCAGGTTGTTTTAGGAAAAAACAAAAGACTGCTTCAACCCTCCTTGTGTAATGAGCAACTCATTAGCTATGTCCTTTCTGGGGTGAAGGCTGGTGTAAAGACACTAAGGGTGCATCTACACTGCAGTTAGACACCTGCGGCTAGCCCATGCCAGCTGAGTCAGTATTTTGGGGCTCGGGCTAAGGGGCTGTTTAATTGTGGTATAGACGTTCAGGCTCGGGTTGCACTCCAATCTTTGGGACCCTCCCACCTTGCAAGGTCCTAGAGCCCAAACATCTACACTGCAATACACAGCCCTTTAGCCCGAGCCTCACAAGTCTGTGTCAGCTGACATGGGTCCACCATGGGTTTTTAACTGCAGTGTAGACATACCCTGAGTTGCTAGCTTTCCCCAAGCTAAAGACCCTAGTATACTCCCTCCACTGTGTGGTTGCTTCTTAAGCTAGCCTCAGACCTGGTTCTACCTCACTTACACTGGTATAATTCCATTGACTTCAATGATCTACACCCATGTAAGGGAGAGAAGACTCAGGCTTCCATTTTTGTCAAGGACAAAGATGGAGATTTGCAGATGTATTGTACCTCTGCATCATAATGGGTCAGATCGAGCCCCAAAGATCTGGGTACAGGAAAATATAATCATCTATCAGCATATTGAACAGGATGTAAAATTGCCCATATTGTATACTTTCCACCTGAAAGTAGCACATTAGGGTTAAAACAGAAGAATACCCCTCACTCCCTCTATCTACCCTCCTCAGTCCTCTTCATTTTTGGGCCTGTGTCTGAACATTAATTTTCACCCAGAGTTTTTAGCAGTATCCTGCAAGGCCAAACATTTGAAAAATATTCTCCTTCTAAATTGGAAGGGATTGTTGGTCTCTCTCGCCCTCTTTTGAATGACCTGCACTTTGTCTAAATCTCTGTCCATTTCTGTTCTGGTAGTGTTTGCTCTTCTTTGTTTGATATCCTCAGAGGCCAGGTGTTTATCAGAGTTTAAATCAGAGTTGGGGGACTTCAGTTAGCATAGTGGTTAAAATATAATCAGTTGTAGATCGCTTTTTAAATAAAAGTTGACCCTTGAAATTCAGTTTATTTCTGTAAAATGAAAAAAATAGTGACCACAGAGTCAACCTAAGTCATTTGTGCTAGTGTTTACATTTATTTAGATGTAGTTTCCTCAATCTTCAACACCACAACGTGTTAGAAAAAGCCACAAACGTGTCAATTATAACCTAAAGGGGAAAAAAGGGGAAGATGCTTGAGGACAAGATTCAGTTGTGTTGAGGTAGCCACTCCAAAATGCAGAGAATTAAAGGAAGAAGACAGACGTCAGGACTAGAAGAGGAGAGTGAGTTGGGGGGTAGAATATGTTGGTGTTAAATCTATGTGGTAGGGTGGCACAGATCCATGGGTAATACTGGAAACAAAGAAAACAATTTGATATTCAGTTTGTAAACAGCAAGCCAGCATAAACGATGAAATTGAAAATGACATAGTCCTGCTTCATGGAGTGAAAGAGTAATCTGGCCACGGAATTCAGGATTACCTAAAGTTGAGAGAAGAGATTTAGATAGATTCTAAAAGAAGGAGTTGCTGTAGTTGAGGTGGGAAGTAATTAAGGCATGAATAAAGGTTATAACTTGCAGCCCAGGCTAGGGTCAGGGACAGGACAATTTCTGGCATTTGTTCCAGAAGTGATGATAAGGAGATTTAAAGGGAGAAGTGAGAGAAGAAAATAATTTGGGGGTTAAGATGTCTCCAAGATTTCTGACATTGGAAACAAAAATATCTGAATAATGGAAAGTGATAGTAATCAGAGACATGGGACAAATAGGACAGTTTTTCAGGAGAAATACTTCAGTATTGAAACATTTACTGGAACAATCTATTGCTAATTATAGTCAGAAACAGATAGAGTCAAGACAGGTAGATATAAGTCCCTCAGAAAGTGAGCTTGATGGAGATCTGTAGGGAAAAGATAACCAGAGCAGAGCTACCCATGAGATATCCATGGAATAGAAGGGCAAATTGGCGGGGGTGGGGGAGATAAAAAACTCCCATTGACTTCACTGGAGCAGGATCAAGCCCTAGAAGAGAGTGAATCCCAAAGACAGTCTGGCAGTGGACCCATTTCAGTGAAAAAAATAAAGAAAATGTAAAGCCCCCACTAAGACTGAAAACTAAGTAGCTAGAGAGGTAATATGTCAGTAATAACATCTAATTCAGCAGCAGTTTGCATTCTGAATTCAGTGTACTAAACTTTATAGGTAGTGGAGAGTCATCAATCAAATATGGCCTTGCTTGTTAAGGGGGATTATGAGACAATAATACTCCTGATTTCCTATACTGAATACTGTAGAGAAATTATGGCAATACCACAGGCCTGAATTAGGGAATAGTGCATATCACAACTGCCCTATAGGGATCTTGGAGAGGGATTGTACTTCAGAGAAGCATAATCCCTCCCCATGTGGCTCAGCATACACAAGGGGACCACATGGACTGTACTATCTGTTAGGATGATGAAGTCTGTTCTTCCACCTGCTGCATTCTGATTCCTCTGTGGACTGGCCTGGACAGGGCAGGACTGTGACCCCACCTCCTTCCCTCTCCTCCCCACCCCTTTGGGCACACCAGGCAAGTAGTCCCACCCCATCCCCTAATGCAGGGACTCAGTTGTGACAAAAACAAATACAGATACAGACTAACATGGCTACCACTCTGAAATCAATTGTGACAGATTCTCGTGCAAGCTACAAAAGGAAGGGGGGAAGGTCTTTGTGTGCTACTCATCCCTCCCCGCCCCCGCCCCCCCCACACCCATCCAGCCTGACCCATTTTATTGAAAAATCTGCACTCACCAAAGGGACGTTCCTGGCCAAGTACAGGATGTGCTGTGGAATGCATTCTACAGTGTACAAAAGAAATAGCTTTTGCATTCTAGCCCCTGGAAATTTTCCAGCTGCCCCACTTGCAATCTCTTGCAAACCATTAGTTTAGATAAAACTTTGAGGGGCAATTCTGATATTTTTATGAAACTGAAAGCATAATACATAATCATTTCTGCAACATTTCACAGCAGAGTGTCACTCGGTGGTGGTTCCAGCATCTGAGGAATACAGAAATTCAAATCCTCAGTCTGCAAAGTATAAATGAAATAGCATGAATCTTTGTAATTCCCCATTCTTGTAGTCTCCAATACAAGGACAAAATAGCACAATTTGTCACATGACCTATACATTGAAATAGTGCAGTTTCAGTTTGACCTTTGCAGGTTCTAAATTTGGTTGCTGACCATTTCATCCTTCTTCCTATAGTCTGGCTCATTAACTTGTGCAAAGTGGAAGGAAATGCTAACCAATCAAAATGAAAGATGTTAAAAGGCAAAAAGCAAATGACACTACTATATTTCATTGAATGGCTTTGTTAAACAGGGTGAAATCCTGGCCCCTTTCAAGTCAATGGGAGTTTTGCCATTGACTTCAAGGGGCCAGAATTTCACCCTCACCATTTTGATACCTGAGCCATAACATATGTAACATAAATAGATTTTTTAAAGTAATATATACATATATCAAAAAGAGTAAATGATTCCTACTGTGACACTGATAGACCAGCTCAAATCAAAGCCATTGGCCAATTCACTTGTGTGTGAATATCAAAGAAATGGTAAGTATACTAATTCACTCGTGTTAATTCAAAGGAAATGTGAGTGATATTGTCTTTACTTATCTATAAATTGTTGATTGCTATCACATTACATTATGTATGACTGGTTATTAGATAACCCTAGATTAAAGTGTGTGTTAGTGCTAAAATGAGAAGATGTTTGATATGTCAACTGCATGAAAACTAATAAAATGTTATTTGTATTGTTTCACTTATCTAGCCCTATTTTAATGTAATGGCAGGCAATTGCATTATGTAATCATTGTAACTAAGGGCTTGTCTACACTGGCAAGTTTTGTTGCCAAAAACTGCCTTTTGGCGACAAAACAGCAATAGCATACACACTACAATGGGACTTTTGTAGCAAGAACAAGCCCAGTTTTGGGAACAAAAAACTTCGACCCCTACGAGAGACTTTTGTCTTTCCACCTCCCTTTATTGTCGACTAACAACCAGTGTAGACAGCAGGATTTTTTTTTATTGGCCTCTAGAAAGTGTCCCACAATTCCCATGCTGCCGCTCTGCTCAGCGGTTTAAACTCCTCTGCCTTGCAGCCAACCTGCCTCTCCCCCTTGCAAGCCCTGGGAATTTTAAATCTCATTTCCTGCTTGCTTGCTTCCCAGGTGGCTTCCCAGGTAAGCATGGCTGGCTATTGCACCACACACGCTCCCGCTTGGACCACCGCTGAGCTATTGGATCTGATCATTGTATGGGGAGAGGAGTCTGTTCAGTGGCAGCTGCGAGTAACCCATAGGAATCAGGACACATATGGGCAAATTTCTTGAGGGCTGTGCGAAAAGGGCTATGATCAGGACACATAGCAGTGCAGAGCAAAGATAAAGGAGCTGAGGCAAGCGTACCATAAGGCGTGGGAGGCGAACCATCGTTCTGGTGGTGCACCTAAGACCTGCCGCTTCTATAAGGAGCTGAATGCTATCCTCAGTGGTGACCCCGCCTCCATTGCCGATTGCCCCGTGGATACTTCACAGGCTGCTGAAAGAGGGGGTAACCCTGAGGCTGAAATTGTGGACGAAGAAGTGGAGATAGAAGAGAATGTGGAGCTCCCAGCAGGTTCGCCTGGTGGGGCAGGCAGACAGGAACTTTTCTCCCCTCCAGAAGTGCTCTGCAGGGAGCAGGAAGCAGATGAGATGCCAGGTAAGTTGCTGTGGCTTGTGTCCAGGGAATCGAAAAGTGGGAGGCAGGTAGTGCTTTATGTGAGCAGGACATTGCCCTGTGTAGCTAATCTGTGTGACCAAGCAAGGTGTCGATAGACATTGAGACCTGCAGGGAATCCTCCAGAGAGAGGCTCTGGAAAGTTTCCAAGAGGTACTTGTTAATCCTCTGCCGCAGATTCCAAGGGATTGCAGCCTTGTTAGTTCCCACATTGTAGGAAACTGTACCATGCCATTTAGCAATCACTGGAGCTGGGACCAAAGCAGCACGTAGCTGAGATGCATATAGACTGGGTTGAAAGCCGCAAGCATGCAGTAGTTGTGCCCTGGTTTCCCTGCTCACCCACAGCAATGAGATGTCAGCAAGTAGATTGGCCGCCTGTGAAAAAGTGTGTGATAATTTTAGAATGAGTTCCCTGCAAAGCTGCCCTGCAAGCCGTGACCGTTTTGTCCATTCACACAATCGCCTTCCCCCCCACTTCCGACACTCACCATGATTGGGGTGCTCACATTGCTGTGTGCCTGCCTGGAGTCAGTGAGAAAGTGATTACTACTCAGCAAAAGGCCCTTGTTACTGAAATGTTGGAATGTAACAATGCCTCTTCTGTGAAATGTCCATAGCAACTGAGACCTTGAGAAACACAACACGTGTCCCTGCTGACCAGCTTCATCAGGTAAGGAAGAACCCGAGCAAAGAAGCAAAGAACGCAGCAAAGAAGACGTGTTCCAAGAGGTGCTGCGGCATGATGAGAGACAGACCAGGGAATGCAAAGAGTGCTGGGAACCCAATGCAGCATTTTCTCGGCAAGCAACAGAGCAGATGATAAAAGTTATGGAGGATCACACAGGGATGCTTAAGTCTTTGATACAGCTGCAGGCTGAGCAGATCAACGGTCGACCACCCCTGTAGAACAGGCACATGTATAATTCTTTGCCAATCCCACCCCCTCTATGCCCACACATTCCTTTTCACTTCACAGCACTCCTGAATTTCCCCATCTCTCCACCCCCTCTCACAGCTTGAACACAGTTGTGAGGTTTTACCTTTTTAACAATAAATAAAGGCTAAAAGGTATGTAATGGTACAGCATTTTAACAATAAATAAAGGCTAAACAATAAATAAAGGCTAAGGTATTTAATGGTACAGCATTTTTATTCTGTGTTCTACAAAAGCGTACAACAATCAATTCAATCTCAGGAACAGACTTCTAAAGCATTTTGTTACATGGAGCTTGGGCCCCAAAATTGTACATGGATGCACCAGGGAAGCAACTCCAAAGCAGACATGTGTTAGTGCCCCCATTGTCAAAGTGGTTCCTCAAAGCCTCTCTGATGTTAATAGCAGCCCTCTGGGCTCCACTGACAGCCCTAGCATCTGGCTGCTCAAACTGTGCGGCCAAGCACTCTGCCTCAGTGCTCCACACCTGAGCAAACATTGCACCCTTCGATTCACACAGATTATGCAGAGTGCAGCACACAGCTATGACCATGGGAATATTATCCTCAGTGAGCTCTAGCCTGCCATTGAGACACCTCCAGTGAGCTTTCAAATGGCCAAAGGCACATTTGACTACCATGTGGCACCTGCTCAGCCTGTTGTTAAAATGTTCCTTGCTGCTGTCCAGGTACCCTGTGTAAGGTTTCGTGAGCCAGGGCTGTAAGGGTTAAGCCAGGTCTCCCAGGATTACTATGGGCATTTCCACATCCCTCACTGTGATCTTGTGGTCTGGAAAGAAAGTCCCCGCCTGCAGCTTTCTGTATAGACCACGGTTCCTGAAGATGCATGCGTCATGCACCTTTCCAGACCAGTCTGCACTGGTGTCCATGAAATGCCTCCAGTGATCCAGAAGCGCCTGCAACACCATGGAGAAGTATCCCTTCCTATCGATGTATTCAGAGGCAAGGTGGTCTGGTGCTAAAATTGGAATGTGTGTGCCATCAATCGCCCTGCCACAGTTAGGGAAACCCATCTCTGCAAAGCCAGCCACTCTTTCATGCACGTTTCCCAGAGTCACGGGCCTCCGCAGCAGGATGTGATTTATTGCCCTGCACACTTGGAGTAATACAGCCCCAACAGTGGACTTCCCCACTGCAAATTGATTTGCAACTGACCAGTAGCAGTCTGGATTCACCAGCTTCCACACAGCGATTGCAACATGGTTCTCTACCGAAAGGGCAGATTTCATTCTGGTGTCCTTGCGCTGCAGGTCGGGGACCAGCTCACATAGCTCCACGAAGGTTGCTTTATGCATCCTAAAGTTCTGTACCCACTGGTCGTCATCCCACACCTGCAAGACAATGCGATCCCATCAATCAGTGCTTGTTTCCCTAGCCCAAAAGTGACGGTCTATCATATGCAGCTGCTCTGTGAATGCCAAAAGCACTGATAAGTTGCTGCTGTCCATATCACACTCAGGTGCCTGCTATTCATCCTCTGTCAGTAACTTTGCGAGTAACTCTGCTGTCATGCACAATATTTTGCATGTCCCAGCATGCACCGCGCTCTGTTTCCACCTTCCCACAAAACCTAGCAACATTTGGTGTCGCCAGGCACTGTGGGATACATACCCACCGTGCATTGCTCTCGCTGTCAACAATGGTGCTCCAAATGTGGACACGATCTGTTGACAGAGGGAGCAAATGTAGACTCACTTTGGCGACTTTGATTTTGTTGATTTTTTCATGTTGACATTAGTTTCGTAGACAAAACTTGCCAGTGTAGACAAGCCCTAAATTACTTGTGAATGCAAGGAAGTAGATTGCTAACTTCAAAGCCTGGGTGACTGTGTTTGACAACAGAAATTCACAGGCTCAGTTTGCATTTAGTCAACAAAGGAAGAGCCCATGCCATGATGAAAACACTTGCCAAATTGCTTTATAAGAATGGATATGGGGTCAATCCAGTATCTCTGAACTGTTTTGGATTGTGGCAGGGCGGAATACTGAACAAGTGGCCAGAGATCCCCAGAATTATCCTTTTCGAAATCTAGCAGATTACTACAACTCTGTTAACATTTTGGATTTACAGACTTTGATTTACCTGTTAATGCATTTTACCTGCTTTAGCCTCTCAATAACTCTCATTTCCTTTTCTTAGCGAATACATCTTTAGTTAGTATACTAGAGAAATTGACTGCTAGCATTGTCTTTGGCGTGAGATCTAGAGTATCCACTGACCTCGGGTAAGTGACCGACCCTTTAGGGTTGGGAGTAACCTAATGTAATGTAGTGTAATTTGGTATAAGGGACCATTGGTATAAGGGACCATTATAACAAAATCCAGATTGTCTGGGTGGCAAGGCAGGCTGGAGAGTCTAAGGGGACTGTTTGTGACTCCATGGTAAGACTAACATAGTGATCCAGGAGTGCATACATGTTACTGGCTTGGTGAAATCTAATTATAGACTATACCATCAGTTTGGAGTGTCTGCCCTGTTTTCTGACAGTCTGACCTGAGGCTGGCACTCACAGTTGTAAGCCATTTCAGACAGCATGACACCGATCTAGCATATTTACATTCAGTTTTCAATCCATGGTTGCTATGTTTGTTTTTATAACATCCATACTCAACTAGTTAGTGTATAGTCCACTCAAATTGCCCGATCATTCACTACTTCCTCAAAAACTCCCATTGAAGCTAGAGCACCTGGGTCTGATCTGTTTTGCACTGGTGAAACTCAGAAGTAAATCTAGTGAAATCTCCTGGATATTGTATTCTCCTTCAGTTACTATCTTAAACTGTAAAAAGAAAAGGAGTACTTGTTGCACCTTCATCGGATGCAAGTGGCATCCGATGAAGTGAGCTGTAGCTCACGAAAGCTTATGCTCTAATAAATTTGTTAGTCTCTAAGGTGCCACAAGTACTCCTTTTCTTTTTACGGATACAGACTAACACGGCTGCTACTCTGAAACCTATCTTAAACTGTTGTGTAGTGCATTGCGGGTTGTTGTTAAATAGCTATTGCATTCCAGATAAGAGGCTGTTGCATTTCAATGGTGGGTGTAACAATTTTTGTGAGTATATATATATATATATATATATATATATATATAATAGTTTGCAAAACAATTTGGCATTTACAGAAATAAAAGACACTGTGTAAGTATAAGGTATTGTTTTAATACCCTCACCTGTGTAGAATTTGCCCCTGTTTAAAGTACTGCTGCTGGGGACTGGAAAGTTTGAGGAATTGGTAATGGAACACACAGCTTTTCATGTCTAGGGCAGAAGTTTAAATGGAGTCCAGATCAATAGTCTTTACCATCTGATGGATTTTTATTGGCCTGTGTGATCATAAAATGGGTTGCTGGTCTCAGTCCAGTTCCTAGCAGATCTGCATCCACATCGCAATTGGCAGCCTCATGAGTGAGAACAAAGATAAAAAGAGGTTGGAGAGTGAACTGCTCTCTTTCCCCTAGAGGTGTTGAGGCTAGGGCACATTGGCTGGGACATTGGGCACTGCCATTTCCCATGCTGTACCTCTTCAGCATCTAAGGATGTCAAGCCAAGTCCTTTCAGATACCACAAACTCATCGTAAAAACTACAGTGATTCTATTGCAATGTGTGCTCCTGCCTTACTGACACTTGGCTTCTCGAGCAAGCCAGGGGATGGGGCTGTTGCTGGCTTGTGCGGTGGTAGTAGTAAAACAAATCACTAATCCACTCCTTCCCTACTTGCTCTTCCATTTCCCTTTTCTAACTTGATTCACCTTCATATTCTAACTGTCTCTCAAAAACAAAAGATAGAATAAGAAGAAAACAATGAAAGAAAAGAAAGATGCAACTTTTGAATTTCGTCCATTTTACCCTCGCTATTTATTTTGTGTATCTCTGTACACAAATAGAAATCACAAACTTGCAGTCAGAATAATCTTTAGAGAACATCAAAAGCAAGAAGGAAGAATAGTATGTTTTCTGTCATCAGGAAGACATGCACTTAGGGTGACCAGATGTCCGATTTTATAGGGACAGTCCTGATATTTGAGGCTTTTTCTTATATAGAAGCTTATTACCCCCCACTCTCTGTCCCGATTTTTCACACTTGTTGTCTGGTCACCCTACATGCACTGTATGTCTCTCTTCTGTGGTAGGCTGCACCAGAACACTACAAGGATTTTACCTCATTAGCAGGAAGGAGGACTTCTTCCCATTTAAAGATACAGTGCAAAAACTAAATCATAATAGATTGGATAACATACATTGCAATGCCTTTCAATTCAACACTTAGGTCCCTTCTTATCCAAGCCTTTTCTAACGTCATCCTAAATGCACATGCTGCTGGTCACTTAAATACAGATCAGTGCAAGAACATGGGCAGCAAGCAAAATTGACTTCTTCCCTTTCAGCTCGCCTTTCCCACAAATTGCTTTTTGTTTTTTTTTTTTTAAACTGAAACTGCATAAGGGGAGTAAAGTGGATTTTTGCACTGCAAGCAAAATGCCTTCTCCATTTAAGTATCAGTTTATGTGCAATTTAAAAAAATATGTATGCAGTGGTTCCAGTTGACTCAATATTGTGTCATACCTTGCGTGAGTCACTTTTCTGCCCTCAGGCAGGGAGGAAGCATAGTTTGTAGATGAGGACATGCTATCTAAATCCACAGTTTGAATGTGCCAGGATATAGTATGGAAAAAGCTTCTGTTTCTGAATCCCACTTGAGCTTCAGACCAATCAAAACAAGGGAAGATCATTCAGAAGAAGCCATGAAAACCAAATTTTCCCTGATCGGATTCATATTTTAATCTTATTACATCTTTTGTATGAAGCAACTCTCTAAAAAATATACCAGACTACAGTATGAGTGTCCAGGAGGGTGCAAAAAGAAAAGGAGTACTTGTGGCACCTTAGAGACTAACCAATTTATTTGAGCATGAGCTTTCACTTTTTTTTGACAAAGAAGCAGCAGCATAACAGCCGTCACAAACCAACATATTAATAACCACTCTGAGGCACATATTTGGCAGATATTTGCCTATGAGCCTAATTAATGCACCAGTACTTTGCTGTCTCCTGGCCCATCATACAGCACTAACTTATACTGAATCTTGACTTCAGTGACTGGGCTCTTCTCCATTTCCCAGCCCCCTGCCAAACAACAACAAAGTAATCCTGAGAGGGACCTGCAAGGAAAAGGGGATGATTCAAGATTGAAATTTCAGTTGCTGATGAAGAGAGAAGAGGGGAGTGCTTGGGAAGATTAAATAATGCAGCCCAGAGAGAGATATTCAGATGCAGCTGCCTTCATTCCTGTCAAATCACAGAAACTCTGTTAGGAACTGAATCCATCATTTCATACCATTTTCAGAGCTGGACCACTCCAGTAAGACCAAGGGTCTAATGCTGGCATATTTTTTCCCCCAGTATCTCAACCAACGTTCTGTGTGAGTGTGAGACTGGATGTTGAGGACAAGAAAGGTACAGATCAGTGGTAAGAAAATTAGTGGATTTGTTTTATCTCGCCATCTAGGAATTGCTGTAACCAATTCATTAACCCTACCCACTTTCTAGAATAGGTATTGATTATTGAAATTAAAGATGCTGAAAGATGTTTTGTCCTTAACCAACTTGAATCTAATAGGTTCAAAAGTTTGACTAGAGCTTAATTGTTGGATTAATGCTCTGCTTAGGGGAGACACTGAAAAAAAGGAGCAGAAATGAAGTAAAGAGGGAAATGTCCAGTAAATGAATAGGGTGAAAATACAGCAGAAACAAGCTTAGTGCAGCATAGATGCAGAAAAACTGAAGAAAGGAGCAGAGGAGGAGAGAGAGACAGAGCCTCTAATGGAAAGATACCAGTATACACATGGTCAATCCGGCTTTTGGGGAGGTTCATCTCTCCCCCATACATAGCCAGGGGTGCTGGAACAATTTTTATAGTGGGGGTGCTGAGAGCCATTGAATCAAATTGTAAACCCTGTACATAATGGAAACCACTTCAAGACAGGGGGTGCTGCGGCACCCCCTGCACCATTCGTTCCAGCACCTATGTACATAACACAAGTTTCCCTTTAATTAAAAACATGAGGTTTTAAAATATTTAAACTCCTTTTAGAGGAAAAAATTAAGAAGCAAATGGTTTGTGAATTCAAACTGATTCTGTGAATCTAAAAATTAGCTTGGAAAACCCTGACCTCTATAACACTCTCATCATTAAAGCTGTAAGAAAGTTGTGATTTTTCTAGGTTCAAAAGTTGTGGCCACAGTTTTGTTGAAGTAGTTTTGGTGTGGGGCCAAATATGAGTGAGTGGCACTGTGACCTGGCTCATGGGGTTGAAAAGCCACTCAGATTTATCCCAACTGTCCCTATGTCATATTGGTCAGGTGCAGGTGTGTGTAGAGGTGCCCCCAAGGCAGAGGTGTGGTAGGGTTGCAGGGTAGGGGGGCCAGAGGTGTGGGGGGTGCAGGTGTATGTGGGCACTCTTGTTTTATAACTGACTAGATGTTGAGTTGGCAGCAGGGTCCTTTACCCTCCAACAAGGGCTGGAAACCCCCCTCCCATTCCTCCAATCCCAGGGTAGGATGCAAGGTCCTCAGCCCTTGTGCCCTGGAGCTGACCCCAGCTCAGAGACCCCTAGAGGCCCTGTTGAGTCTAACACCACCGGGGGTCCCATGTCTTGTTACTGTGCCCTGCCGGAGGCACAAGCTCCTGCCTCCCCGTGTCCCATTCACAGGGCTCTTCCCAAGCCCGTCCCACAGTGTGGCCAGGCAGCTGCAGAAGGCAAAGTCCTCGAGGTCATGCAGGAGCCACTGCTGCTTAGCAGGCCCAGCCTGCACCACCTAGCGGAGGCAGAACTGCACATGGGCAAAGTGCAAGGCCAGTGCCCTCAGAACTGAGTGCAGGGAACAGCACTCAGTGTAGAGCCAGGGCAGCAAACAGGGCGAGCCCATTGGAGAGCCTGGACCCAGCCCACTTGGGTCCCCATCCTCTTCCTAGTCCCCCTCTGCCGCCAGCCTGACCCAGTAATGACGCCAGGGTAGCCAGGCCTCATTTGAGTGAGCAGCATTGCAACCTGGTGGGCAGGTCACAGCACCACTAAAATTTGCAGCAGTATTGCAGTGTGGGCTGAAAGTTGTGCTGAGTGCTGAAAGTTGATGGTTCAGGAACAAAATCGCAGCCCACAATTTTCTTACAGCCTTAACTATATGAAATATTATAAATAAATAAATTAAATAAAATAAACTGAATGCTGAAGGCCAGATTAGAAAATGTTTTGGATCAGGCACATGAGTGGGAAAGAGAGGGATTGGGAAATGCTTGTTTGTTCTCAGAGCTTCACCAGGAAACATCATACAGCTTTGGTGCATTGGTTTGGCACACGTGTGCTTTTAAGTGATGCTCAGAAGAGTAGAGAATTAGTCAGGGAAGCTGGAACTTAGACTAGCTCTGCCCCTGACTTTGTGGGCCTGATCCAAAGCCCATTGAAATAAATGGAAAGACTTCCATTGACTTCAGTGATCTTTGGATTGGGCCCTATATTATTTGGTGTGTATATCCTAGAATCAAGTTATCGGATCTTGAAGGAAAATGAGTGCAGGGAATAGAAGAGGAAAGGGACACATTTTCAGGCAGGTGAATGGAAAATTAGATGCGTAGTTTCCATTATCAAGAATGGTTCTTTGGGGGCAGGGGATGGGAGGGAATAATAGTAAAATTCATTCTGATACTGAACATTTTACACGTCATACATTCTTGCATTGACACTTTGTATGTAATCAGCAGTGAGTCACGCTACCCATGATACAGAAATAATTTCCCATCATGCTTGTATCAGATATCAATAAGTTCTGAGGTAAACTATTGTGTATAATACTCCATGTTTTTTTCCCCTCACACCTGATCTTTCACTAACCACTGTTGGTAGAAGCATATCACTGACGTGGAAAAGGGGTAGGGGAGCAATCCAAGGGAATAATGTGCTGAGTGGTGGCATAGCATTTATGATGGTTTTAGTCATCCTTACCATTTTCTAGTTTCACAGTTAGCATTTTCAGTGTTTGTTCACAAAATTTTCAATCTTTAGCTAGCTTCCAGAATGAACAGTCTGGGGGTCCTTTAACTCTTTCACTGCTGGTCCTCTGCAAGACTGCAGGTGCCATCCAGTGCCATTCCACTGAAACCAATGGAATATTAGGATCCATTCAATACGCTCAGCACAGCAGATAGAAATATCAAGTACGTTCAGGAGCAAAGTAGTGAACCTTGTCCCTAACTTTCAGTGTTTCATTATTCTTTGGCGGATTTTGGTTCTGCTAGTTTGTTTTTTACTTTGGAACATGGGCAGCAGGTGAAGGTTCCCCATGGGGAGGCTCGGCCCCTGCCCCACCTCTTCAGGCTGAGGCCACGCCCACCGCTCACTGCTCTCAGCCCCACCCATGGCCCTGGCCAGGGCACGGGGGAGGGCTGAGAGCTTGGTCCCTTCCCCCCCCCCATGGCCCCAGTTGGGGCAAAGGGGTGGGCCTTAGAGCTCAGATGGGGATACGGGGAGGGGACAGAGTGCTTGGCCCTGGCTGGGGTCAAGCTCTCAGGCTCAGCTGGGAACACAGCAGAGCTCTCTGCCCTCCTCCATTCCACCCCTTCCACCTGCAGCCCTGCCCATGGCCCCACCCTATTCTGACCCTTCCCCCCATGGCGCCACCCCCATTCCACCCACTTCCCCAAGACTCCACCCCCACTCCTCCTCCCCCCCACCCACTGCAACCCCAAGACCAGAAAAGCTCTGTGCCACTGCAAGCTCCTCCGGCAGTGGGGCCTTGGCTGGGGGAGATTTTTTCAGGGGGCCTGTCAAGGTTCCTCCCCCACTCTGAACTCTAGGGTACAGATGTGGGGACCTGCATGAAAACCTCCTAAGCTTACTTTTACCAGCTTAGGTTAAAACTTCCCCAAGGTACAAATTAATTTTATGTTTTGTCCTTGGAATAACCACTGCCACCACCAAACTCTAACTGGGTTTACTGGGAAATGTAGTTTGGACACATCTTTCCCCCCAGAATCCTCCCAACCCTTGCACCCCACTTCCTGGGAAAGGTTTGGTAAAAATCCTCATCAATTTGCATAGGTGACCACAGACCCAAACCCTTGGATCTGAGAACAATGAAAAAGCATTCAGTTTTCTTACAAGAAGACTTTTAATAGAAATAGAAGTAAATAGGAGTAAAGGAATCACCCCGGTAAAATCAGGATGGTAGGTACCTTACAGGGTAATTAGATTCAAAACATAGAGAATCCCTCTAGGCAAAACCTTAAGTTACAAAAAAGACACACAGACAGAAATAGTCATTCTATTCAGCACAATTCTTTTCTCAGCCATTTAAAGAAATCATAATCTAACACATACCTAGCTAGATTACTTACTAAAAGTTCTAAGACTCCATTCCTGTTCTATCCCCAGCAAAGCAGCATACCGACAGAGAGAGACACAGGCCCTTTGTTTCTCTCCCTCCTCCCAGCTTTTGAAAGTATCTTGTCTCCTCATTGGTCATTTTGGTCAGGTGCCAGCGAGGTTACCTTTAGCTTCTTAACCCTTTACAGGTGAGAGGATTTTTCCTCTGGCCAAGAGGGATTTTAAAGGGGTTTACCCTTCCCTTTATATTTATGACAGGGCCCCAAATCCACTACTGCCCTCACCCCAGTGGCAAAAGATTTGGGGAGGCTTAGCCTCCCCTTGCTTCCATTATGTGCTGCCTATGCTTTGGAAGTTATTTATATGTTTAATACCAGGTAAAGGGATGCCACATTTTTAATAGTTTGTCCAGTAGGACAAATACACACATCACGATTATTATTATTTTTATTACAGGTCCCAGCTGTGATCAGAGCCCCATTGTGCTAGGCACCATACATCCATATAATGAGAGACAGCCCCTGGGCTGAAGAGCTTACAGTCCAAATAGGTAAGGCAGGCAAGAGGTGGGTGGAGAAAATGAAGTACAATAAAGTAAAGTGATAGAACCCAGGTCTCCTAAGTCTCACCAAGGCCTAGCCACTAGATCATTCTGCTTCCTGCACAACCCTATGTGCCTCTAGCATGCTGTTTGGGATGTAATGTTGCATTGTCACGATGAAAAAGCAGAGGAGCAACTTTCACCATGGGCCTGATTCTGCTCTCATGTACATTAATTTTACACCAGCGTAATTCCATTGTGCAGATAGTTATTCCTGATTTACACCAATACAGGTGAGAGGAGATTCAGGCCCAATATGATACTATGCTCCTAAATCAGGTGATAAAAATATTTAATAATTAATGAACCTTATAAAGTTGCTCAGGGTGCTGGCATAAGCTATGCTCAAACTGGGCAGCCTGGCCTTAACCACGCTTTTCACCTCTGTCCTATTTCAAGCCATAGAAGCACTTTCATAGGGCCTCCTGTTGTGGCCATTGTTTTACTGCTCACGGGGAAGGAGCAGTGAGAGACAATGTCATTGATGGCTCCTGTAGCACCACAACTGCTACACACTGGTTGCCTGGATGCCTTTCTATATATTGTTATGCTGGGAGTTGCCAGAGGGAGTTACACAGTCTAACAAGTTGTTTTTCCTAGTATGTGAGCACTGTTCAGTCTTCAAAGGAGTGCTGCATTGTCATTAGCTTTGTGATGTATTTTCTATTTAGGGGAGCTGTGGCAAGCAGCAATGGAGTTTGTTCTCTGCCTTAATCTCTCTAATTAGAGCCATTTCTGGGGAGACTTGCTCCGTGGGAACTGGACATTGGTGTTTTGGCTGAGATTTTTGAAAAAAGAGATTGCCTATGGGCTATTTGTGACCACCTCTGTTCAAGGACTGATGTCTAGTGTAAATAAAACAAGTTACACTAAGAAAATACCCTAACAGCATGTCACTGATGTCTCCTTCACTGGGGAACTGACCTGCAAAGCCCTGACATCTGACCCTGCTCAGCAGAGGGACAACAGTAATCAGGCTCTGTTCTTGTTTTAGATCCATGTCCTGAAATTTCCAGAAAGGCAATATAACCTTCTCAGAATCGCTACACTTAGCCAACTGGAGCCAAAACCATGTATCCCACTGTATCCAGCAAGCTGAAATCATTTGTGTCGCTTGCAGGAAAGTCTGAAATAAAATAGTTTTAGAAGTTGAGAAAAAGTTGGAGGGAACAAAAACTTAAAGCAAAAAACACTGAGAAAAAAAGTAAAAGGAAGCTTGACGGGCTATTCTTATCCTGAGCAGAACAGGAGAGGAAATCTACAGGGCTTGGAGAGTGAGAAAGGAAATATAACACCAGTTTTGTGTCCAATTCAATATTGTGCAAGAGCAACTAAAACCTAATACAGTTAAAAACATAAATATATGACTATGACTATACAGCGTATATACCTTATATTCATAAACATATTAGCTACATTTCCCAGCCCTGCAGAAATATAGCAACATGCTGCCACCCCCATAACCACCACTTGACCATTTTTAAATCAAGCTTGGAAGTTTTTCTAAAAGATCTGCTTGAGGAATTATTTTGGGGGAGTTCTGCAGTGGGTGCTGTATAGGAGGTCAGACTGGATGATTACAATGGTCCCTTCTGCCCTTGGAATTTATGATCCATGCATGGTGAAAAGTGCCAGAGGTAGGTGTGGCTAGTGTCCTTTCAGACAGTTCTTGCTACTGGATCAACTATAAAGGCCACTTGCTGCTGAAGTTGGGCCACATTCACTTGAATGTTCACAATCCTACTGAGCTCCCGCAGCTCATCCTAAGGAAGTGATTCAAACAAGGCAGAGGCTTTATGTCAGAGCTTGACCTGCCCTCTGGCCATGTAGGCTTGGTCATCCATGACATGAAGGAGTGCTGCTATGGCTTAATAAAACTGTTGAGTGTATGAATATCAGTGCAGGACACTGGCGCTTAGTGCTTTAGGTTCAACTGATCTCCCCTTTTGCCTCAATCACTACGTTTTCATGTGGGACACCTGGCCAAAAGCAACCTCGGAGAGCGTGTACTTTTTCTGAACTGAGTAAGAGACAGGTGCAATTATATGAGGTATCCACTGCATCTCCTTCCCCAGTTCTACCAAAACAGGGTAAAAGGACATGGAGGCTCTCTCTTGCTGTGTTGTGGCAGGCTGCCAGTGGGGATGCTGCTGAACAGCTGCAGCAGGGGGAAAAGATAGGGTGACCAGATGTCCCGATTTTATAGGGACAGTCCCGATATTCAGGACTTTGTCTTATATAGGTGCCTATTACTCCCCACTCACTGTCCCGATTTTTCACACTTGCTGTCTGGTCACCCTAGGAAAAGAGCAACTGCTTAGACTGCTTCTTCTTATGAAGTCCACTGCTGCACAGTGAGGGGGCAGCTGCAGAGAAGGTGATCCAAAGGGAGTGGGGAGTTGGTGCCCCCTCCTGGCTTCCCATAATCGTAAGCCTGCCTAAGTAATATCCATGAGAGAGAAAGAGGTGTGTCATGAGCTCAGGACTGGGACCTGGGATCTCCTGAACTCTAACTCTAGGTCAGACACTGATTCTCTCTGGGGTTTTGAGTAAATCACTTTATATCTCTGCCTCAACTCTCACTATCTGTACAATTGTCAATAGGGTTAATATATAATTACCTGCCTCCCTGTTGTGAGGTAAGTTCATGCTTGTTAATGGCTTTGGAAATGAAAAATGTTAAATACGTGTTAAGCATTATCATCCCAGGTGGTATTAGCAAGCAACAAGACATGTTCCCTTTGAAAGCTACTGTTAGTTCAGAAAGGTCAATTGTCAAATAGTGGAAAACTGCCCATCCTCCCCTGAAAAAAAAAAGCTAATTACAGTAGAGTGGTACATGGACTAAGTGACCTTGCCAATTTGGAGAAAGCTGTGCCTTAGAGAACTGATAGCTTTGAAAAATATATCGCTTGTATGGTCTTGTTCAGGGAGGTGCATGATTAAGACTAATTTAAAAGGGAGAGAGCTGTTGACAGAGCATTCTCAGTGGAGAACGAACTTCCCACTCACGGTCTGAAACAGCTATAGTTTCTTGATTATCAAGGCCCAACCCCTCCAAACTGTGGGGCGCCAACTCTGCAGTGTACCTGAGGAGGGGCTTTTGGGGAAGAGTGATACGAGGCTTCATTTCTTTGTGGAGGATCGGGGTGGGGGTTCAGTCTTTTGGTTTCATTGTTTGGCTCTCTCATTTTTCTCCTGTCGGTGAGGAAAAGCAGTTGAATTTGTCGATTTTAAATTCTTTTGTATGGTTTGTGTTCTAAAACAATTGTTTACAGAGCCTAGAATCTGGATAGGCACTTTTTGTTTATACAGATCTTGAAAGAAACAGTTAATGAGACACCTAATATAATACAATGCAGCAAGAGCCTAACAGAATCTACACAGCATGAAAGAATTGTGCTTGCAAAGACAGCTAAACCATACTGATATGATACCCTGTGGCAGCCTTTTGGAATTGCAGGCAGACTAAATGTAATACATGCAGGTTTGAAATATCTCAAGGCCATCTCTAGGAAAAGTTATACAACACCCTTTCTGTTGACTGAGCTGGGTTATAGAATGATCTGCAGGATTATTATGGCAGCTGACTGCATTTCTGCTTCAGAAACAGCAACTGTTTCCTTACCTATTTATTGTTTTCAGGGAAGGCAATGAGATGGGAAGAGAAAGAAGTTAAATTGAAGTACATATGCTCACATTTTCAAAGGTATCCACTTCTATGGGGATTCCTCAATTTTGGGGGGCTGAATTTCAGACACCTTTTTTGTGGATATTAGAGCCTAACTTCAGACCTGAGGCCCCAGATTCTGCCAATACTTATGCATGTATTTAATTTTACTATTGTGGGTATCCCCATTGATTTCAATGTTTGCAATATTAGAGCCCAAGTTTGAACATATTTTCTTGACAGCCCAGATTTACGCAAATCACTCTGGTGTCTGAGCATTAAATAAATATATTTGACATATATAAACTAAACATGTGCACTAAATAAGTCTGACACACAAACTGAGTATTAATTTCTTCTAGTACTTATGTCCAGTATATATATTGTATTAGATATTTAATTTAACCAAATAATTCTGGTTTGAAGATATAATCAGTAGGGTTTGAAAAGGAAATTTATAAATTAATTTTTAAAAGTAATTAACTAAAATAGTTTCATGTGTATATATTCCTTTTTCCTACCTTTGACTCATATAATCTTCTATGCAGGATAAGGCCATGTAAGGGCCAGAAAACTCTTGAGTTTTAGCTTGCACAGTTTCCTTTAGATCAGTCTACTGGAAGGCAAGTCTTGCGGCTACTATGGAACAGGCTCAGACAGTGCTGGATTAAGGTACAGGCACTGTGGACCTCTATCTAGGGCCTCAGCTCTTGGAGTCAGGTAATTGTAGAAAAATCTCACCTTCCATTTTTTTTTAAACCCTAATTTCTAGCTGTCATGGTTGCAAAGAAAAATTGAAAAAGTGAACTGAGCCTAGTTGGTGCCTGAGTCAGCAGAGAGCCTGAAGCTGTAGTTCTGGGAGTAAACTGCACCAGCCAGTGGGTTGATAACTCCAAGACCCACTGCTCTAGGGGGCCCTGCCAATGCCACTCCAGGAGAGGGCTCTGCAGGTGGCAGGAGAAAAATGCAGTAGGCCCAGTGCAACTTCCCACTCAAGTACACCCCACATGCTGGGATAAGTACTAGGAGCACTCCCTACTGCTACCACAGCCATTCTGAGGGGAAGAAGATACCCCTGCTGCTGTCCTTGAGAGGGTGACAGGGAACCCCATGCTGTTGACCCTGTCCCTTTGGAGGAGAGGGAGGCCCCTGCTACCACCACTCAACCCTCTGGGGGTGGAGCCACAGGAGGCCCTGATTGCCTTAATCCAGCCCAGAACACTCTCACTGAAGGCTTGGCCTTCCAAACACATGGAGAGTGGCAGGAAGGGTTGCAAGGTTGGATGTTTTTCTAAAAGATCTGTTCTAGGAATTATTCGGGGGAAGTTCTATGGTCTGTGTTATACAGGAGATCAGACCAGATTATCACAGTGGTCCCTTCTGGCCTTGGAATCTATTAATCTCACAGGTCTCAAGACCCCTGCAAGAAGTCTGGGGCATTTGGGCAGTGGTTCGATTCCTCTAAACTACTACCCAGGAGTACCCCCACTTCTCCCCCATTCCACCCAGGAAGCTCACATCTTTCAGAAGCTATGCTCCCATGGGTCTTCTATCACTAGTTTCCCCAAGGCCTCCTCAGTGGGGAAGTTTCAGTGCGAGGAGGGCGAATCAATCAATGGAAGATATTTACTGCAGTACCCCTGTCTGACTGAGAGGTGCCCTCCCAAACCAGAGAGCAGCTATCTGAAGAGTAAATTCCATGGGACTGGGCAAGAGGAAGTGAAGGGGTTGAATTTGCATCATTCAAGGTGATGCCATTGATTTCCACGAAAGCAAGGTCAAACCCAGAGTCCTGATCTGCAGCTACCTCGTTAGACTGGATATTTCTCCTCTACCTCACCACAGATCCTGCTCTCAAAACTGGAAGGGAGCATTCTGCCCAGCTGTGAAGTACCTTCATGTTTTTTTTAATCTGTCGCTGATTAATGTAACTTTGTATAATTTTAAATGCATCAAATGAAAAACTTAATTCTAAAAGAAAGAGGGGGGAAATGAGACTGGAAAAAAACAGCCATCATTCTGACTATGGATTGAAATGGAAACTGCTAGACAGCTGTGATGAACTGCCCCAGAGAAAGTTCAGTGGAATAACTGGGCAGATGAGTCCTGCTGTTCCACTTACACAATAACATTTTGGTTTGTACAGTGTCGCTTATGCGGACTCTACCCCAAATCTTTCCTTCATAGAGTTAAACAATAAACACCACAGGAGCAGAAAAATTAAAGAGGCGTAGAAACTCAGTAAGACGGACACTACAAAGCTTTTTCAGATGGTGAGAGCTGCAGAGGAGAAGGTTCTTGCAATTTATCTAGCCCTTCCAACTAATATGGTCTCGGTGCAGCAGGGAAATTCAGTTACAGCATATCACTAATATCAGAGCCTCTTTATATCATTGCAGTAGTTACCTGATTTCACAATTAGAGTGGTCATTTAAATGAGAGATGAAGGAGGTTACAAACCAGAGAAATTAGTTAATAGAAACCAAATTCACTTTGTGGCATGCACATTGTAACTAAATAAGAAATCTTGCTTCAATACATAAGGCAAACAATCTTTTGTTATAAATGCCCATCTGTTTATAAGATGTCCTTCACTCCCTGTGCTTTTAAATTATGTCCTGTTCTTTCCAGAACTAGTCGGTATTCTGTAACATAGGAAAGAATCCAAGCTAAGAGGCGTCTTTGTAGAGGGAAAACTGTGAAGGCAAGTTCTTTTAATGGAGAAACTGAACATTCATAGCACTTGACTGAGTGCCAAGCTTCTCCTTGCAGACGCACGAATGTAATGCTAGTGAAGACCTTTTACATAGTTTTTTCCATGCTTACGTTCATTGTGACTTTTACTGGACTGTGCAGTGTTGAAAGTTCGACTGGCAAAGGAAGTGGGTATTACTATTACATTTTAAAATCCTTTGGAAGAGCTGACTGGTTTTGACTAGGAAGCATTTCACTAGGCAAGTGAATAGTACTATTACTATTAGTCTTTATTGATCTTTAAAGTAATGTCACAAAACTCTCCATAAGAATATCAAAAGCTATGAAGAAGCAAAATGCAAGCAAATATTTTACATAAACAATGTACGATGTGGACTGCTGTATGTACTTCACTGCCACAGCACTTCCCAAGGGATCTCATATATCTCTTGCTTGCACAATGTCTTTTACCTGTCATTTTAACATTTCACTTGCATGTCATGCTTTCCTTTAGATAAGAGTTACTTTCTTCCTCTATCACGTGGAGTTCTTCAGTTTTGACATTAATCTTACAAAATAGATGCTCATCTGAACCAGCTTTTCTCATATCCACATACAAATCTTTTAAAGTGGAGACACCTTCTAAAGTTCAAATCTTCTTGCACAACCCAGGGTAACTTCAGTTAATTTTAAAAGACTTTGTACTCCTACATATTGATGAAAATCAGGTATGATTCCATACCATTTCTATAACATCTGAATAGTTTCTATCACTAGGACATTGCCCAATAATGTGTGGGAAATTATGCTGCTGATACCAATACCACCAACATACATCACTGTACAGTAGACTACAGTTGATCTAGTAATCAGAAGTCCTTTTATTTTTTTTTTGGTATGGTTTTCATTTAAAGTTCTACGTTTTATTTTATACTGTCTAGAAGATCATTTAGTATAGTCCAGTATATTTGACCACTGTCTCCCATCAAAGCATACATGTAATCTGCATTCTCATCTCTTGTGCAGAAACTTAAAATGAACAGGTATGATTAGATAGCCCAAGTAACATCACATTCAATTTTGAAACAAGATGATACAATGTTATCAAATACAATATTTAATATTGAAGAATTTACAGAAGATGGCTTAGGTGCTCTGAGCAAAGCAAAATTGCAAACAACTTGAAATAACTTGACATCTTGATTGTTTGCTTCCCAAGTTAAAATCATTTTGCAAGGATGCAAAGATAGCTAGTAAAATCCCCAAGAAAATTCCTGACTTTTAATGTAACATTTATTTTAGGGGGGATTTGGATGATTGGGTGGATGGATTGCTTTAAAACTTTCAGTGGTTCAAGACTGACTCACATCACTAGTGATTTATGGGACAAATTTTAAGTTCCTGGCTGGAGCAAAAGTCCCATTGAAGTCACTGGGCGTTTCAGTTCAGTAAGAACCATAGAATGTGAGCCAAAATCATCACCATATGAAGGTTACTTAGTCATCTATGTGAAACAATTCTCCAATTTCTAGTAGAAAAGTGTCCACAAAAACTTGCAGCTCAAGGTAGTGTCAGCAAAGAATAGGCACGAAGACTGAACTATCCTATTACTGCTAAAGATAGGTTTCAGAGTAGCAGCCGTGTTAGTCTGTATTCGCAAAAAGAAAAGGAGTATGTGTGGCACCTTAGAGACTAATCAATTTATTTGAGCATAAGCTTTCGTGAGCTACAGCTCACTTAATCGGATGCATACTGTGGAAAATACAGAAGATGTTTTTATACACACGGACCATGAAAATTGAAGTGATAAACACCCATTTTTTTCATGGTCCGTGTGTATAAAAACATCTTCTGTATACCATGCCACCCTTACTCCTGCACTGCTGCTGGAGATGGCTCTGCCTGCAGAGCTGGGCTCCCGGCCAGCAGCCACCACTCTCCGGCCACCCAGCACTGAAGCCAGCACTGCTGCCGCCAGCAGCAGTGCAGAAGTAAGAATGGCAATAACCTTGCAGACCCCTCCTCCCCAACCTGCTTTTGGGTCAGGACCACTACACTTACAAGACCATGACATTTCAGATTAAGGTATCTAAAGTCATGACATTTATGATTTTTAAAATCCTGTGACCCTGAAATTGGCCAAAATGGACCATGAATTTGTTAGGGCCCTCGCCATAAAGGCACAGGCCTGCATAAGGGAAAGTGACATGCAGCATTGCTTCCAGGAGAGCTCTGGGAGGTATTGTGCCGCAGGAAAACATATTAGCCTTCAGGACACCACACCCTTTGGACAGTATAGCACATACTCCCCTCCATGGCCAACCAGATCCATTGGCCAGTACAGAAGAGGAGTAGGGGTGTAGCTTGATCCTTTTGGGATGGCTAGCATTCAGCAGGGCCTAGCAGGGAGCAGTCCCTGCACTCAGAAGGAGTAGTTGTGACTGGCTTTTGTGCAAGCTTCCCAACGGTGGGAAAAGTCTGCTCTCTCCTCTTGCTCTCTTGTTTAAGGGCCAACTACTGTCTGGCCCTCACCCTGTAATTAAAGTAGCCATATATGGGCTTTGGATTGAACAGACTATTTTAGGAGCTTCTACATGGCAAGAAGGATCCAATTTTCTTTTATAATAGTTTTAATTTACTTTAGAGAAGCATCTTAACTTTGCATCAATATTGAAGTCTAACTGGAGGAAGGCAAAGGTAGTAGCAAAGAAAAACGTATCTACAGTGTCATTCTGGATGTCATTTACAAACATCCCAAAACATAGGTATGTTCTAGGATAAGGACATCTCATGTAAATAGGTCTGGACTGGTTGTTTTAAACTATTTAATGCCCATTCCTGTCCCAAAGCTATAATAGGAACTGTAAAATTGTGAAGAAAAGTTGATCTGCATTATTTTTATTAACATCGATATTGTGATAACCCCTAGAGCAGAGGTGGGCAAACTATGGCTCGCGGACCACATCTGGCCCACAAGACCCTCCTACCCGGCCCCTGAGCTCCTGGCCCAGGACGCTAGTTCCTGGCCCCTCCCCTGCTGTTCCCTCCAGCCCGGAGCACCCTCCTGCACTCCAAACCCCTCATCCCCAGCCCCACCCCAGAGCCTGCACCCCAAGACAGAGCTCTCACCTCCCCACCCCACCCCACCCCACCCCAACCTCACCACCTGCCCCAGCCAAGAGCCCCTCCTGAACTCCTCATTTCTGGCCTCATCCCACAGTTTGCACCCCAAGCCAGAGCCCTCACCCCCTCCCACACCCCAACCCCATATCGTGAGCATTCATGGCCAGCCATAGAATTTCCATACCCAGATGTGGCCCTCGGGCCAAAAAGTTTGCCCACCCCTGCTCTAAGGAGTACTTGCAACAAACAACTTGTGAGCACATAGGCTGGAATTTATTTGGGCAAAGCATTCATGAAACAATTTTGATTAATGAACCAACGCATCACAACCCCAGTCTGCTCATGGACAATTCATGAACATGAAAAGGGCTACATTTGCCCAATAAATTGTAAATAGCAAATTGTATACCTAGTTTTAACCAGAGGCCTTAAACCTTACATGATCTTGCACATCCTCTGCACTGCTTTACAGCAAGTTTTAAACTTAATCAGTGTTGCTGTTCACAACAGAGTTTTCTAGCAAAAATGCTTTAATTATTACTGGGTTGGGGTTTGGGGTGCAATCCAGACCAGTGAGGGGTTGTGTCACTACTTGCTCTGCAACCCTAGGTGCCTGACACTGCTTTATTGTGGTGGCTCTCAGCCTGGGACAATCACGCAGGTCACACCCTGAAGAGTCTGTGTGCTAGAAAGACAGCCTGGTTCAGCAGCTCAGATCCCAGCAGCCTGTCTACAGCCCCACTCTGGTTTCCTCCAGCCTAGGTTACAACTACCAAGATGACCCCCACACTCTTCCAGTCCTGAATTTCCCCCATACCATGTAATTTATAATTTCCAGCCCTCTCCTGGACAGTTCAGAGAAATAATAAGTTTTGTTTGTTCTTCAAAGGACACAAAAGCACAGCACAGCTTATTAACTTAACTCAGGTAAATGCACCCTTTCATTTAAACTCAGCACTGAGTTGGTGTGTAGTAAAAATAAAACAAATGTATTAATAGGACACAGGTTAAGAGATGCCAAGTGAAAGGAATAAAGTTACAAAGAGTTACAAGTAAATACATGTGGAAACACGTCTAAAAGTCTAAAACGTAGGCTTTGTCCACACTAAAAAAGGTGCAGCAGCGTAACTGTAGCACTTCAGTGAAGATGCTACCTGAGCCAACAGGAGGGGTTTTCCCATTGGCATGGATACTCCATCTCTCTGAGAGGGGTTAGTTAGGTCAATGGGAGAATTCTCCTATCAACCTAGCATTGTCTCCACTGGGGGTTAGGTGGGTTTAACTGCATTGTTCAGAGTTGTGGATTTTGCACATCCCTGAGCGATGTCGATATACCAACCTAATTTCCTTGTGTAGACCAAGCCTTAGTCTAGCAAGGTACAGGCATGGTTCATGATTGTTTTTCATCTATATTCTGTTTCCAGAGACTTCAATCCTGGTAGGTTGAAGAACCCACCTTTCTCAGCTTGCTAGAGCTCTGTTCCCTTGTGTCTGTCTAGTGATGCATGCCAAAGATGACTTCTGTCTTTGCTTGTATCTTTCAATGACTTTATTTCAAGAGGCAGAATGACCTGTTGCTGTTCTTCCCTCCCTGTGGGCTTCCCATTGCCCTTTATGAAAATGGAGCTTCCATTGTTTTGATTCCACCATGTTTAATTTACTTTCAAAACAGGTAAATAGCTGCCTTCTCTCCTGTCTAGTAGAGAACCTGTTTTTCCCTGTTTCACCACAGACTTTAAAACATAATATGGTTAAGTATCCATGTTTAACAGTGATATTAATTACTAGTATGTCATCGGTGTGATGGGGCATCTGCCCCACACTGGCAGAAAAGGGGTTAAAAGCAGCCCGAAGGAGGCTATGCAGGAGGCAGCCAATCACAGAAGGGCTTATAGGAGCAGCCAATCAGGGCTGGGCTGGCCCATATAAGAAGCTTGAGGAGGAAGGACTGGCTGCCTTGCAGGCAGAGGGCAGCAAGTATCCTGCACATACCAGTGCTGAAGGCAGAGACCCAAGGAACTAAAGGCTGCTCCTGGTGGGCTGCAGGGATCTGCAGGCTGAGGCCCTGAGGCAACGGCAAAGAGGGTGCTGGGGCTGTGGGGAAGTGGCCCAGGGAGATGTACAGAGGAGTAGGTGGGGATGCAGCAAGTGGCAGCCACCTACAGGGTCCCTGGGCTGGGCTGGGACCAGAAGTAGTGGGTGGGCCTGGATCCCCCTGCCCCCGCTTGCCACTGAGGAAGTGGCTGGACTGAGGAACTGCGATACTGTCCCCTGGAAGGGGGAAATATGGAGTGTGGCATGGCTGGAGGGCTGTGTCACGAAGAGGATGCTGCGGACCTGGGAGTGATGTGGGTTCCTGGAGCAGAAGTGATGGTGGGAAGATGCCACCAGAGGAGGGGGCACTGTCATACACTGCTAATCCCCAGGACAGCCAGCAAGAGGTGCTGCAGGGGTGTGTCACACGCTGTCACAATCGGCTTTCAGAAAAGATCTCATTCTGTACACTTTTATAATTCAGTAAGTGTATACAGTCACTAGATTAAATTGTTTATCACTTGAGGTTCAACACCTGCCCCTTCCCATCATAGGCCAGTAAACCTTTGCAATGTATTTATCAAAAAGTAAAACCTAGACCAACCTTCTCTGTCCTGATGGGTATAGATGCCATGCTGTCTTCTCCCCCACTTGTTAATTTGAGGTTTGCCTCCATCTTTTGTTAGCTTGGTGGATCTGTTACCTGATATGTAAATATGCTCTCATTCTTTCAAAGTACAGTACTTCCTTGGATGTAACTTTCAGGTGGGGAAAATGTATTCCTTTGTCTAGTGCAGACATGTTTACCAGCTCCCTCTGACATACCAGGTTTACTTATGCTTTAGTCATAATTCCAGTGTATATTCATAATACTTAATACATGTATTAGAGAAGTATATTAGTAATCAGTGAGTTATTAGTTTTCAAATGATACCTCCCACGGCAAATTTTTACAAGATCATTACAGTAGCGTGCAGACATGCTAACTCTTGCAAATTAATCACAAGAGATGTGACTTCTAAGTAAAATTAAGCCTCTCTCATGATAGAACTCTCAAATGTCAGGATTTTTTTTTTTTACTTAGAAATCACAGACAGCCCTGTCTCCCAATGACAGCCCTGGCCACCCAGGGCTGACTAACAGCAAGAGCCACTCCTGGGCAGGAGAGGGGCAGATGTGGGAGCAAGAGTTTTTTCAGCAAGGGCCAACGTCACCTTGTCCAGTACATGTGGCAGAGTGGGCAAAACTAATTGTCACATGCGCACATCTGGGGGATGGGCAGGGGGAATTCAAAAATCAAGAGACTGACCTAAAAAATACAATATCATCTTTTTAAAAAATCTCGTGATTTTTGGGAGTCAGACTCAGGATTTTTTTGATCTCTTGAAGTTGGCAATACTGAATGTGTAGGATGTGAATACAGTGGTGCCTATGTCACAGTTGCCCTTCTTTCCTTTTTAAGGGTCCATTTTCAGAAAATGAGCATCACAAGAGCCTGTAATTGTTCCGTCTATAAAAGCACTTAAAACTCTGGTTTGTGGATAAAGTGTTTACTTCATTATTGTAGTTTTCCTGGAAACAGCCTGACAATGAATTGGTACAAAGGCTGATGTTGTTTTCATCAGTGCACATTGGCAATCTCCTGTTCTATAAACTATTTTTAGACTCATTTTCCCTTTTCTACTGAATTCTTTTAAATTCGCAAACTGATTTCTGGAACCATAATCTTTCATTATCTGTTTATCATTGATTCAGTAAATGTCCCATCCTGTCAGCTTCTTGCTATCTTCAATTTCAGTATATGAGGTTACAATGGCGTCTTTCTTGGGTTCTCACTAAAATTGTCAGAAATAATAAACTCTTGTTGGACTCTATTTTCACATAAGCAAATCTGTTAATGCTATTTCTGCACAAAATGTTGTAGTGGGGCCAGACTGTCCTTGGCTCTAGCTTGACTGCACAGGAAAATGGGGAGAAAGCAAGAGGAGTTTTTCCCTCCCTGCACACCCCTTACAATGCTAGAAACCTTTGCAGAGAACTGATTCCTCCTGGTGCCCCTTGGGGCACAAATCACCCCAAATAAAGTAGGGCAGGGGTAGGGCCTTGACAACATACCTACCTGCTCCAGCCTATTGAGCCAGCCAGGCAAGCCCAGGGGAGCAGGTTACACTTTCACAAAGGATGGTGTAGCTTGTACACTCCCCCATAGATACCAGACAGCTGAGGGAAGGCCTTGGCTTCCTTGAGACACCATCCCTCCCCAGCCTCTCCTGGAGGGGCGGAAGGTTTACTCCACACCATCCTATGGCAAATGGCAAAGTCAAGCCCATGATCAATAATGATACATTCTAAAGTAACGATAGACGGTGCACTCTCCTCTGCTACTACACATAGATTCCACGGCCAGAATAATCATCCTGTCTGGCTCCCTGGAGAACACAGGCTGGAGAACTTCCCCAAAATAATTCCTAGAACATATCTCTTCAAAAAATATCCAATCTTGATTTTTAAAATTGTCAGTGGTGGAGATTCCACTACAACTCTTGGTAAATTATTCTAATGGTTAATTACTCTCACTGTTAAAAAAGTGTGCTTTTTTTTCAATGCTTTTTTTGCCTCGGTCTTCACAGACAAGGTCAGCTCCCAGACTGCTGCACTGGGCAGCACAGTATGGGGAGGAGGTGACCAGCCCTCTGTGGTGAAAGAACAGGTTCAGGACTATTTAGAAAAGCGGGAACTGCACAAGTCCATGGGTCTGGATCTAATGCATCCAAGGGTGCTGAGGTAGTTGGCCGATGTGATTGCAGAGCCATTGTCCATTATCTCTGAAAACTCGTGGTGATCAGGGAAGGTCCCGGATGATTGGGAAAAGGCAAATATAGTGCCCATATTTAAAAAAGGGAAGAAGGAGAATCCGGGGAACTACAGATCGGTCAGCTTCACCTCAGTCCCTGGAAAAATGATGGAGCGGGTCCTCAAGGAATCCATTTCGAAGCACTTGGAGGAGAGTAAGGTGATCAGGAACAGTCAACATGGATTCACCAAGAGCAAGTTATGCCTGACCAACCTGATTGCCTTCTATGATATATCTGGCTCTGTGGATATTGGGAAAGCGGTGGATATGATATATCTTGACTTTAGCAAAGCTTTTGATATGGTCTCCCACAGTATTCATGCCAGCAGGTTAAAGTATAGATTGGATGAATGGACTATAAGGTGGATAGAAAGCTGGCTAGATTGTCGGGCTCAACGGGTAGTGATCAATGGCTCCATGTCTAGTTGGCAGCTGGTATCAAGCAGAGTGCCCCAAGGGTCTGTCCTGGGGCTAGATTTTTCAACATCTTCATTAATGATCTGGATGACGGGATGGATTGCACCCTCAGCAAGTTTACGGATGATACTAAGCTAGAAGGAGGTAGATACTCTGGAGAGTAGGGATAGGGTCCAGAGTGACCTAGACAAATTGGAGGATTGGGCCAAAAGAAATCAGATGAGGTTCAACAAGGACAAGTGCAGAGTCCTGCACTTACGATGGAAGAATCCCATGCACTGCTACAGGCTGGGGACCGACGGGCTAAGTGGCAGTTCTGCAGAAAAGGTCCTGGTGATTACAGTGCATGAGAAGCTGGATAGGAGTCAACAGTGTGTCCTTGTTGCCAAGAAGGTTAATGGCATATTGGGCTGCATTAGTAGGCGCATTGCCAGCAGATCAAGAAAAGTGATTATTCCCCTCTATTTGGCACTGGTGAGGCCACGTCTGGAGTACTGTGTCCAGTTTTGGGCCCCTCACTACAGAAAGGATGTGGACAAATTGGAGAGAGTCCAGCGGAGGGCAACAAAAATTATTAGGGGTCTGGGACACATGACTTATGAGGAGAGGCTGAGGGAACTGGTCTTATTTAATCTGCAGAAGGGGGAGGGAGGGGAATTTGATAGCAGCCTTCAACTACCTGAAGCGGGGTTCCAAAGAGGGCGGAGCTAGGCTGTTCTCAGCGGTGGCAGATGACTGAACAAGGAGTAATGGTCTCAAGTTGCAGTTTGGGAGGTCTAGATTGGATTTTAGGAAAAACTATTTCACTAGGAGGGTGGTGAAGCACTGGAATGGGTTATGTAGGGAGGTGATGGAATTTCCATCCTTAGAGGTTTTTAAGGCCTGGCATGACAAAGCCCTGGTTGGAATGATTTAGTTGGGGTTGGTCCTGCTTTGAGCAGGGGGTTGGACTAGAAGACCTCTTGAGGTCTCTTCCAACCTTAGTCTTCTATGATTCTATGCCTTATATCTAGTCTGAATTTGTCTAGTTTCAACTTCCAGCCATTGAATCATGTTATACCTTTATCTGTTAGACTGAAGAGCCCATTATCAAATATTTGTTTCCCATGTACAGACTTATAGTCTGTAATCAAGTCACCCCTTAATCTTCTCTTTGTTAAGCAATAAATTCAAAGAGCTCAATCTATCACTATACAGCATGTTTTCCAATCTTTAATCATTCTTGTGGCGCTTCTCTGAACCCTCTCCAATTTATCAACATACTTTTTGAATTGTGGGCTCCAGAACTAGACACAGTAGTTGTCATAAATATAATGGGAAGGGTAAACACCTTTAAATCCCTCCTGGCCAGAGGAAAAACCCTTTCACCTGTAAAGGGTTAAGAAGCTAGGATAACCTCGCTGGCACCTGACCAAAATGACCAATGAGGAGACAAGATACGTTCAAAAGCTGGAAGGAGGGAGAAACAAAGAGTATGTCTGGGTGAGGCTTTTGCTAGGGACAGAACAGGAATGGAGTCTTAGAACTTAGTAAGTAATCTAGCTAGATATGCGTTAGATTATGATTTCTTTAAATGGCTGAGAAAATAAGCTGTGCTGAATAGAATGACTATTTCTGTCTGTGTGTCTTTTTTGTAACTTAAGGTTTTGCCTAGAGGGATTCTCTATGTTTTGAATCTAATTACCCTGTAAGGTATCTACCATCCTGATTTTACAGAGGTGATTCTTTTGTACTGTTTCTCCTATTAAAATTCTTCTTGTAAGAACTGAATGCTTTTTTTCATTGTTAGTAAGTTCTTAAGTTAAGGAAGTAGGGTGCAAAGGTTGGGAGGATTTTTGGGGGAAAGGCGTTTCCAAACAACGCTTTCTCAAAAATAAACCTGGTCAGACGTTTGGTGATGGCAGTGGAAGTCCAAGGGCAAAAGGTAAAATAGTTTGTACCTTGGGGAAGTTTTAACCTAAGCTGGTAAAAGTAAGCTTAGGAGGTTTTCATGCAGGTCCCCACATCTGTACCCTAGAATTCAGAGTGGGGAAGGAACCTTGACAGTAGTACAGCAGAATATCTTCCTTGGACCATACCATTCTCAGGATTCTTTTTCTTCCTAATATATTTAGGAAACTCCTTATTGTCCTTAAGTTTGCTGGCCACAGACTTCATTGTGTCCTATTGCTTCCCTTATCAATTTTCTACAATTCCTAGCTTCTGATTTATATTCATTACTGTCAACGTCCCCTTTCTTCCATTTGTTATTTTTTAGGGAAGGCACCACCCCATTGGGACAAAGGACTGATGTAGAAAAGCTCTGCAGCATGATCCTACAAAAGCCCCTCTGCAAGTACATTGGGGGACAGAGCTCTGCAGTTCAGGAGCTAGGTGGCCTGCATCAGAAATAGTTTGGTCCAGAACATCGCTATATGCTCTGATATCACCCTCGCTGTAAACTTGCATGGATTTCCACACAAGACCTTGCTGAGCCTACAGCTGTTCAGTTCTACAAACTTTTTTTAAAGGCTTGGCTCAAAATTTTCAGAATAAATCCACATTTAGGTACCTTTAAAAGTGCCATGACATTCAGAGATGTTGAACACCTGTAATTCCCATTGAAATCCCTGGAAGCTCTGGATGCTCAGTATCTTTGAAAAACAGGCCGCTTGCCTTCCTTCAGACACCCGCCTCTGAAAAATGTTGCCACTTCTTGCTCATACAGAGAGCCCATTATATAAGTTTTCCAAGATTTCTTTGCTTTCAACAACCATATTTAGCACCTTTTTTTAAAAAAAATGACCAGTATGAACCTTAGGAATACAGGGTCACTAGTGAAAAAGTGGACAGACTTTTTTGTTTATAGCAGTGGAATTTGGGTACTGTTGTGATCATCTTTTTGGCAAAGAGAATATGCAGCTGGATCAGCAAAGAATGCAAAAATTCTGCAAAAATATATAGCCCATTCAGCAAAGAGTCCGTTACACTTAGTAAATGTGTAAGTTTTTAGCTACTGAAATTTACAGCCCTTAGGCCTTGGTCCTATTTTACTGGTCAGAACACATTTGTCAACTTGCATCTCAGGTAAGTGGAAAAAATTGACAGGTTAACTAAGGGCAGAGCTACACTAGAAAGTGTTGCCGGCACAGCTATCTCCGTTAGAGGTGTGATCTTTTTGCCAATACATATGGGCGGCATGTGAACCTCCAGCTGGGGGATGCTAGCCCCCAGCCCCACCCCTTCTGCCTGAGGCCCTGCCCCATCCACCCCCACCAGAGCCCTCCTACTGCAGCCACCAGTCCCCACCCCAAGCTAGTCTCCCCAGCCTCTCCAGCCCTGGGAAGGAGGGTGGCCACAGCCTCCCCACCCCCGGGAGGGAGGGCAGCACACAGCCGCAGCTCCCTCATCCCTAGAGCACCGGGAGGGAGCATGGGCAGCATGGTTGCGGTATCCCCAGCCCTGGAACATCCGGAGGGTGGGCGGCAAGGCCCCAGCCCCTGGAGCCAGGCCGTAGCCGTAGAGCGGAAGCAGAGAGTTGAGGGTTGGAGCATGGGCAGGGCCATGCCTGGCTGTTTTGGGGAGGCACAGCCTCCCCCAGATTCTGGTACCTGCTGCCTATGTGCCAATACAGCTATGCAGGTAAAAGCTCTAGGGCTAGATTCAAGGGGAACTTAGGCATTACAATGCTCAGCATTGCAGCACCTAACTTTTAGGTGCCCTGCCACCTAGTGGAATTCACAGCCCCCAGTCTCCCTGTACAATGCATGCGGAAAGTTAGATACTTGAAAAAAGGGATTCACAGAATTCAGCAAGCTGAGTGGTAAACTGCATAAGCTAGCCAGTAAGAAATGCCAACGAGAGGGGCATGGCCTAAAACCCATCCCTCAAAGGGAGTTAGGCATGAATCCTCTCCTGGAGTTAGGTGCCTAAGCCAGGTCAGCCCTTTGTCAAGAAAAGCTGAGGAAGGGGTAGTGGTGCGGCCGCCCCGATGCGCTATAGCCCAATAGTTAGAGCACTCGCCCAGAATGTGGGAAACAAGGTAAAAATCCCCACTCTGCCTGACGTGCAGCAAGGACTTAAATCCAAGTCTCCTAACTAGAACATCTCCCCAGTTGAAGCTGCTCCACTTTGTATAATACTTAAATATTCATCGGAGCAGGGACTAGAACTGAGTTTCCTACATAGTGGAAGAAAAGTGGCTAAAGTTGATTTCGCTAACCACTTTTATTCCACAATAGGTACCCACACTGAAACTAGCACCAGAATAACTAAATTGATGTTAGCAGGCCCATGCCGTTAAATCAGTGCAAGTTTCTATGTAGACCAGCCTAAAACATGACTCAAGGCAGGTGCTGTTTTATCTTAACCTTAGCTATACCCTCCTGTTCCTTGTTTTGTTTTTTTAACTAAACTTTAGTATTTCTTTCTCTGTGTATGTGATATATCCCCTCATTTGCTAACTCACCAATGTGTGACACACACCATCATTTATGCTCAGTTTAATAGATTCCAAGGCCAGGAGGGACCGTTGTGATCATCTGTGTCACAGGGCACATCACTCACTGCCGGACTGGTGCCTCCTCCTGGTCATTCTGGGGATTAGCTCAAGGCCACCCCTTCCTGTCTGCGGTTTACACACCATCACTGCAGCTGCCTGAAACCCCTCTCACAGCCTCAGAAACTGCAGCACCCACTTCATGACTCAGCCGTCTGGCTGTGTCACCATCTGTGTTCCCCCCGCCCCCCTTCCAGGGTTTAGTATCGCTTCCCCAGTGGCAAGTTGGGGAGACCCAGTCCCTCGCACTACTCCGGGTCCCAGGCCCGGGACCCTGTGGATGGCAGCCATGTACTGCATCCCCTCCAGCTTCTCAGTACATTTCCCTGGCCACTTCCCTGTGGCCCCAGCAGCTTCACCCTTAGCTCAGGGCCTCAGCATGTCAATCCTAGCAGCCAGTTAGGAACTCCCTCTCACTCCTCCGGTCCCTGCCAGCAACTGCTCTGTCCATGGTACCTGCAAGAGACACAGTCCTGAATCCTTGTGCCTCTGCCCCAGCAACTTCTTAACCACTGGGCCCTGATACTGGTTGCTCCCAGCAGCCCTTCCCTGGCTGGCTGCACCCAGCACAGCCTCTCTAAGCTGCTTGAGGACTCCCCTCCACTGCTCACACCCAGGATTAATCCCTTTTACACCTATGTGGACTAGATACACCATCACAATCTGGTCTGACCTCCTGGAAACACAGGCAAGAGAACTTCCCCAAAATAATTCCTAGAACATATATTTTAGAAAAAACACCCAACCTTGATTTAAAAATTGTCAGTGATGGAGAATTCACCAGGAACTTTGATAAATTATTCTAATGATTAATTACTCCCACTGTTAAAAATATACATGTTATTTCCAGTCTGAATTTGTCTGGCTTCCACTTCCAGCCATTGGATTGTGTTATTGCCATAGCACCAACAAGATTTTATTACCATGACAACCAAATACACAACAATATCTTTCTTTGCTAGATTGAAGAACCCATTATTAAATAGTTGTTCCCTACATAGATTGTTATCAAGTCACCACTTAACTTTTTCTTAGTTAAACTAAATAGATGGAGCTCCTTCATTCTATCACTATAAGCCATGTTTTCTCATCCTCTAATCATTCTCATGACTCTTCTCTGAACTCTCTCCAATTTATCAACAACCTTCTTTAATTCTGAGCACCAGAACTGGACACAATATTCCAGCAATGGTCACACCAGTGCCAAACATAGAGGTAAAATAATCTCTCTACTCCTACTTGAGATTAATCTGTTTATGCAGCCCAGAATTGCATTCGCTCTTTTGGCTACAGCGTCACACTGGGAGCTCATGTTCAGTTGATAATGCACTGAACCCCCGATCTTTTTAAAGTTACTGCTTCACAGGATAGAGTCCCCCTATCATGTAAGTATGGCCTACACTCTTTGTTCCTAGATGCATATGTTTATATTTAGCCATATTAAAATGCATATTGTTTGCTTTTGCTCAGTTTACCAAAGTCACATCTGACTTTGTCCTGTTGGGTTAAAACCCTGCAGTGTTTATATTTTTATTTAAACATTTGACTTTTTCCCCTGTATATTTTATTCTACATAAATCTTTCTTATATATATATATAAGCAAAAAGATGTGAACCAAAATATTTCATATTAAAAAAGCCTTGCTAAAAATAGACAAGTTAGAAAACAGAACAGACCAGCCAAATTATTTTTTTAAACAGCTGACCCCACTGATTCTTTAGGATGGTTATTATAGAGCTCACATGTTTAAATAGTTTATTTCTGACTATTTATAGATGCAAAGGGGAACATTTTGAAAATCAGCCTCTAACATTGTGCCCACAAATGTGTAAACAATTGCACACTGAATCCTCAGATTTGCATATGAATATGGGTATTTGCACACATTAGTCAGGTCGTTACATGTCTAACTGCTGATTTGCATGTGCAAGTATACATTTGTAAATGCAAATATGTCTTTTTCAGCTCCAAAAACTGCAGGCAGACAACTTGTGAGTATAATTTTAGTTGCTGAGCTGAGGAACAAAATGTCTGTGATCAAGTAGGATATCGACACAACACAAAACTAATAGAATTTTTTTGTTTTTAGTTGTTGCTTCCTAAGTGGAAAACTTTAAAACAAATAATGACATATCTAACCTTATTGACCACAGGAAAATCTGACTCTGTTAAGATAGTTTAGCAAGCTATAATTGTGACACCTCCAGTTTAAACTTTCTAGGAGACTCATGCTTGTAGGATTGCATCAGAGGGTAATCTGATTGCTCTGCCCTTATCCGCTATAGACAAGTGATGAGGAAGGCAATACTTCCCTTTCAACAGACCATGTGACACAGATACCCCAAGTAGATCCATATACAGTAGAAACTTCTTACTTGGGTCACCCTGGTGGGCAGACTGTCATATATCTGAGGAGTGTACTTAGAATGGCTGTACTAAATGTGGCACTAAATGTTACTTTGCAAACATATATAGATTAAATAGATTAAAACCACTTCCCGAACACTCCCACCACACACACTTATTATTTCCTCTAAAATGCAGCTGGTAGCTTGGTTACAACATATCAGATAAATCACTTAAGGTTCCATTGAACCTTTGCTCAATGTGCTGAGTAGGGGATGTCATGCAGCTGATTCAGGTGAAACTCACACTGGTTTTACAAGTGTTTTGCCTGAGTAAGGACTGAGTAAGAATTCCAGAATTTGACCCTGTACAAGTAAGCAGGGGGCAGTGTAATCACTGTTTATTTCCATGATCTAGAACAGACCAAATACAAACAATATATGTCTTCACTTTCATTAAGTCCCTATATTTAAAGTCCAAACATTAAGAATAACATATTTCCTACAATAATAACAAAAAGTAAAAAAAACAAAATACAATATAATTACAATTTGCCTGAATGAACTTCTCAAAATACTGTGGACTACATCCAGCATTAACTAAATATAGTATCAAAGTTTCCCAAAAATACATCAGTATAGCACAGGCTGGCTGTAAAACATTATTGAGTTGGTATAATGTAAGATGGTATAGAATAATATAATTGATTATTCAAAGTAAGGGAAAATAGATTCTTCCATAAAGTTATTCTAATACCTTGGTAAATAGTTTTCATGCAGCCTCTTCATGTAGGCAATGCTGAAGTAAATTCTAACGTGAAAGAAATGGCAAATTCTACTGTCTGTTACAATGCTGTTAATCTGGAATAACACTAACAGCATTCTTAGCTGGAGTTACTCCAGATTTAGATCATGGTAATTAAGAGCAGAATCTTACACTAGTTATTACACTACTCAGTTATTTTACACTACTCCTACACTACACATTTATCATATTTATATCTGTATGAGGCTGTGTGCTTTTAAACAGCTGCTGTGGTTCATCCTCTCAGTAGCTACATTTCACTGATGAATTAAAAGATCCTTCTATACTGTAGTTCGTATATAACTTGAAAGTGCTTTGAAATTCCTCAGTATGGAGGGTACTCTTAAATGTGTAGAAGTTTACCACTATATTTTAATGCAAAAACTGACATTAAGTATTACATTTGAAAATTAAAATCCAGAAAAATAAGGAAATTTAAAGTTTACATTTGTATGTAAACTGTCCCTTAAACATATGAATAATAATCTTTATGCATGATTGTATATAATATCTCCTTATTCTGTGAGTAGTCATATATAAAAACTAGGTTTCAGAGTAGCAGCCGTGTTAGTCTGTATCCGCGAAAAGAACAGGAATACTTGTGGCACCTTAGAGACTAACAAATTTATTTGAGCATAAGCTTTCGTGGGCTACAGCTCACTTCATCGGATGCATAGAATGGAACATATAGTAAGAAAAGATATATATATATATATACATACAGAGAACATGGAGTAAGAGGCTAATTAATTAAGGTGAACTATTAGCTCATCTTAATTAATTAGCTTCTTTCTCCACCTTTTCATGTTCTCTCTCTCTCTCTCTCTGTGTATATATATATATATCTTCTTACTATATGTTCCATATAGAACATATATCGAAGATATATATAGAAGATATATATATATATATACACATACAGAGAACATGGAGTAAGAGGCTAATTAATTAAGATGAGCTAATAGCTAATTAATTTGTTAGTCTCTAATAGCTCATCTTAATTAGCCTCTTACTCCACCTTTTCATGTTCTCTGTATGTGTATATATATATATATATATCTTCTTTCTATATGTTCCATTCTATGCATCCAATGAAGTGGGCTGTAGCCCATGAAAGCTTATGCTCAAATAAATTTGTTAGTCTCTAAGGTGCCACAAGTACTCCTGTTCTTTTTATAAAAACTAGTTTTACAGCACATCAAGATGAAGATCAAAACTGGATAGTTTCAGATTAGTCTGGCTAGAGTTTATATGCCTAACTAATGAGGTAGAGCTTGAAGATAAATAACTTTATGACCTCACCCAGGCAAGTTACTGTTATCTAACTAGTGTGATAAAATTTTGTAACTGATGATACCAAATGCCTTTGACAAATCAGCCAGCTAGCTCCAGTCAGCAATCCCTCCCCTGCTGCTACTGAGAGAATAGCATGAACTCCTTACATTAAAAAGTGGGTGGTGAAATCAGTGCATTAACATTTTTGTTTTAGCCCTCTGTAATATATATTATCACCTATTCATTAATGACCAATCCAGGGACAGCCTAAGTAATAGGGCTGGATGCTGAATATCTCCACTAGGGATTAAGGAGAAAAAAATTCTTCTTCCAAGCCATGGAATAGATATCTGTGCATGCCTTGTAGATAGGGTTGACAACATTTCCTTATTACCCATCATTCCCTTATTTTTTCATCTCTGTACAACAAGATAGGGAGTTGCTGAGTGCTGCAAAAAGCAACAATAAATACCCCAGCGAATGAAGGTGTGTACCACTTGTTAATTATTATTAAATAATAATTAATAATATCAGGAAGAAGGGTGGCCCCGGGTGCTCAGAAAACAGTCCCTTATTTTTGAAATACAATGTTGGCAACCCTAATTGTAGAGATGCTATTCAAAGGCCCCACTGCATCTACAAGGGATGAAAGAAGGATCTGCATTGTGTCAGCGCCTTGAGCCCCATTCACTAACCAGCCTACATGACGCTACGGATTGATTGGCAAACCAGTACCTTTCACACATACTAAATTAACTTTCAGAACTTCCATCTGTAGCCTGTATATTTGAATCTGTGATTACCAATCATAGCAGTGTAACATTATGACACAAATTCACAGAGTAACAAAGTTAAAAGTAGCCACTTGCTTTTTAGTTTAAAAAACTGTTTACCATCAGAGACATAACTTAGTAAAATCCTCCCAGACGTGTTTGTGTTATCCACCATTTTGGAACATCATCAAAAGTATTTCACTTTCTAGCAATAACTGTAGAATATAGCTATGAAAGCTAGGCTCAGGCTATATAGTATTTTAATATAAAAAATTAACAATGCTCATTAATATCAGCTTTAAAAAACTCTTTTGTTTTTTTGTGTCAAAGAAAACATTGTCAAACAGTAACCCAAACGTTACATATAGCAGAGCTACAGTAGACAAGGCTAATTGTAGAACCATAAAGATGAACCGTAAAGTTGGGGGCCTTATTCTGGTTATTTTCACTCGCTTCTACATATTGTGCAATTAGCTCTTAAGTGTGACAGACTTTTAGGTATCTGCATTGCAACCTCTGCCAAATACTTATCAAAGCACCTGTGTAATTTTCTCCTGTAAACCTCAGCATAAGAATTCAACACCCTTTAGCTGGCAGTGCTGTGTCCCAAATTATGCTTAGTATCTCTTTCATAGCTGGAGGAATGAAGTTCATTCTTGGCCTGCTGTTCTTCTCTTTCCATGTCTAAGAGTGACTACAGAAGACCAAATAAAACAACCTTAGACTGAGATGAACTTTCATATGGATTTCATATACATGGACATGATAGCAGATGTCTGCTGCATGTGTTCCAATGTGATATTTTTCAGCCATTTATAGCTTATTCACTCAATTCTTTTCAAATTGATCATAGATTTACCCCTCAGCTAGAACTATTTCCATGTCCATTTTTTATTTTTGTTTGTAGATTAATATCTATTTAAAGCCATTATATTTATTTATAAAATATAATTTCAATGAGATGATCATCAAAGAACTAAATTCCAGTTCTAAATTTCATTTCCAAATTCCAACACTCACTCTACAACAATGAACAACTATAGTGAAGGTATCTTGTTTAGCAAAACTTGAACACATTTTCCATTTTTAAAAATGATTTATGGCTGAATACAAGCCATATATGGCATTCATTGTTGTGTCCTCATACTTCTTACACCTGCCCACTTTTTGTTTGCCATCCCTGGATGCACTCTTTATGATTTAGGTTCCATTTCTTAAATTATGTCCACATTTTCACAAATAGGTGCAGGTCAAATGGATTGATGGAGGAAAAGTAGTGATACTTTCCCAAGGTTTGTGCAAAAAAATAAAGTTGCACACGCAAACCAAGGTCCACTCTCTAATCACATGAGATGTAAAAACCAAGATGTCACACAAAACAGAGTCTGATGATCTTCACAATATGACCCTCCCTCTCCTTTCTAGCTTGCGCTGATCATCTGTGAAACAGTTAACAAGGTTTCAGAGTAGCAGCCCTATTAGTCTGTATCCGCAAAAAGAAAAGGAGTACTTGTGGCACCTTAGAGACTCACAAATTTATCTGAGCATAAGCTTTCATGAGCTACAGCTCACTTCATTGGATGCATTCAGTGGAAAATACAGTGGGGAGATTTTATATACACAGAGAACATGAAACAGTGGGTGTTACCATACAGACTGTAACAAGAGTGATCAGGTAAGGTGAGCTAATACCAGCAGGAGAGTGTGTGTGTGGGGGGAGGACATTTTGCAGTGATAATCAAGGTGGGCCGTTTCCAGCAGTTGACAAGAACGTGTGAGGAACAGTTGTGGAAGGGGGAAATAAACATGGGGAAATAGTTTTACTTTGTGTAATGACACATCCACTCCTAGTCTTTATTCAAGCCTAAGTTAATTGTATCCAGTTTGCAAATTAATTCCAATTCAGCAGTCTCTCAATTGGAGTCTGTTTTTGAAGTTTTTTTGTTGAAGAATTGCCACTTTTAGATCTGTAATCGAGTGACCAAAAAGATTGAAGTGTTCTCCGACTGGTTTTTGAATGTTATTATTCTTGACATCTGATTTGTGTCCATTTATTCTTTTACATAGAGACTGTCCAGTTTGGCCAATGTACATGGCAGAGGGGCATTGCTGGCACATGATGGCATATATCACATTGGTAGATGTGCAGGTGAACAAGCCTTTGATAGTGTGGCTGATGTGATAAGGCCCTATGATGGTGTCCCCTGAATAGATATATGGACACAGTTGGCAATGGGCTTTGTTGCAAGGATAGGTTTCTGGGTTAGTGTTTTTGTTGTGTGGTGTGTGGTTGCTGGTGAGTATTTGCTTCAGGTTGGGGGGCTGTCTGTAAGCAAGGACTGGCCTGTCTCCCAAGATCTGTGAGACTGATGGGTCATCCTTCAGGATAGGTTGTAGATCCTTGATGATGCGTTGGAGAGGTTTTAGTTGGGGGCTGAAGGTGATGGCTACTGGCGTTCTGTTATTTTCTTTGTTGGACCTGTCCTGTAATAGGTAACTTCTGGGTACTCTTCTGGCTCTGTCAATCTGTTTCTTCACTTCAGCAGGTGGGTATTGTAGTTGTAAGAACACTTGATAGAGATCTTGTAGGTGTTTGTCTCTGTCTGAGGGGTTGGGGCAAATGCAGTTGTATCGTAGAGCTTGGCTGTAGACAATGGATCATGTGGTGTGGCCTGAATGAAAGCTGGAGGCATGTAGGTAAGTATAGTTGTCAGTAGGTTTCCGGTATAGGGTGGTGTTTATGTGACCATCACTTATTAGCACCGTAGGGTCCAGGAAGTGGATCTCTTGTGTAGACTGGTCCAGGCTGAGGTTGATGGTAGGATGGAAATTGTCGAAATCATGGTGGAATTCCTCAAGGGCTTCTTTTCCATGGGTCCAGATGATGAAGATGTCATCAATGTAGCGCAAGTAGAGTAGGGGCATTAGGGGATGAGAGCTGAGGAAGCGTTGTTCTAAGTCAGCCATAAAAATGTTGGCATACTGTGGGGCATTGCGGGTACCCATAGCAATGCCGCTGACTTGAAGGTATACATTGCCCCCAAATGTGAAATAGTTATGGGTGAGGAGAAAGTCACAAAGTTC
Source organism: Lepidochelys olivacea (assembly GCF_965140295.1). Classification (NCBI taxonomy): domain Eukaryota; kingdom Metazoa; phylum Chordata; order Testudines; family Cheloniidae; genus Lepidochelys; species Lepidochelys olivacea. The sequence continues at coordinate 122,327,909 of NC_140413.1, forward strand.
AGCCACCAGGTTTGCCGTGATATTATCGGGGATACTGTTCCTGACGGCTTGTAGTCCATCTTTGTGTGGAATGTTGGTGTAGAGGGCTTCTACATCCATAGTGGCCAGGATGGTGTTTTCAGGAAGATCACCGATGGATTGCAGTTTCCTCAGGAAGTCAGTGGTGTCTCGAAGGTAGCTGGGAGTGCTGGTAGTGTAGGGCCTGAGGAGGGAGTCTACGTAGCCAGACAATCCTGCTGTCAGGGTGCCAATGCCTGTGATGATGGGGCGTCCAGGATTTCCAGGTTTATGGATCTTGGGTAGCAGATAGAATACCCCTGGTCGGGGTTCCAGGGGTGTGTCTGTGCAGATTTGTTCTTGTGCTTTTTCAGGGAGTTTCTTGAGCAGATGGTGTAGTTTCTTTTGGTAACCTTCAGTGGGATCAGAGGGTAATGGCTTGTAGAAAGTGGTGTTAGAGAGCTGCTTAGCAGCCTCTTGTTCATATTCTGACCTATTCATGATGACGACAGCACCTCCTTTGACAAGGTTGTATCTAAATCACAGCTGTTATGCTTCACAATCAGCACTCCATTGAGATGAATAGGGGCTGTTCACAACTCTTTTGGCGCTTGCTCATATAGATAGCACTGCACTGGTTACACATGGTTCATATTTTGAAGGTTATCTTTGTAACCATCTGGAGACCTGGAAAAAGGGAGGGTTCAGATAACCCCGGGTGTTCAGGCTGCAGGAGACCATGTAGCATGTCAGAGAGAATTCTGCAATTGTGTTCACAGAACTGTGTAATCAGGTAGACACACTCAACACAACTGGACATAGGCCATACCTACGAAAGATATGGTTTCAGTCAGATAAAGGGGCAGGGTAGGCCAAAATTCAATATGCTCTAATGCTGAGATCCAGAGGATGTGTAAACAGGCAATTACTGCAGCGAATACATTGCTGCCACAAAATGGAGCAAAAAACAGTGCAATGAACTTGATCCTATGTGTGGAATCCTATCCTGCCATGGCAGGATGATGATACCCAAAGCAGAATAGCTAGCAATGTTTTACTGTACAGGCAATGGGCCCAGGGCCAGGGTTTTGCCCATTAAGATCATGCCACTTCATCCACCACCAAAATTCATATGCCTCCTACATGGGTAATGCAGTCATATTAATGGCATCAGCAACCCTGCACAATCACTATTTAGTATAGGAAGTAGAGAAGAATACCTTATCCAGTTGAAGTGGCAGGCCAATAATCCTAAGAATGTTTCTGACCTCATGTTACTATTACTAACAAACGCTCCTATAATAGAGATGACTTAATGGTACCAAAGACCAGCATGATCTGACATGCAGAATGTGGGCTAACAGTGTTTAGACAGAAATGTCAAGTTGACTGGCTCCTATTATAGCACAGCTGTTGAACGCTGCAGCTGAGCAAGGTCTAGCAGCTATTAGACAGGCTGCTGCAGTGAATGAATCACAGGGCTAACAGCTGATTGAGCAGACGTGTATACGAGATGATACCTTAATTTCCCACAGAGAGTCATATATTAAATGAATTGTAGACAGGCTCAAATTATTCCATGCTGCAGATTGAGGTTTATTTCTTAAAAAGAGATCCTCTGTCATGCTATTATTGAACTATAACTACTATGAAAAAAACATAACTGTAGATGGGAGAATTCCCAAGTTTTCACATGGAAATTTGTCTTGGTACCCTGTTTGGACTCTGGGACAAGACAAAGATCTGTATAACAAATAAATACTGTCAGGTGAGGTTTACTAGTTCTCAGACACAGGTATCATATATCCTGTACTACTCCACTGGATCACAGAAGAGCTGTTTTAATCTCTGACCAAGGAAATATGCAAATCCATTCTTCAGCATTCTTAACTAGATTTTGCACTTCAGTGCTTTCTAGTGCCTAATGAAGGTAGGATTTTGTTTACTTTACTTTGTTTCCAGTTTTTAAAACTTATTTATTGTGACTCTCTAATAGTTATGAGATGAGGATAACTAAACTCACAGTCACTCTTATTTTCCTGAAAAAATGTTTTTCAATGCATACATGAAATGTTCATGAGATGAAAAAAGCCTGACATTAGTCTGTGTAAGTGCATTTGGTTGAGATATAAGTCTTACCTTCCTGTGACTAACTGACACAGAAAATGAAATAAATGTTTGAATCTATGACCATGTTCAACTGAAGAAGTCTAATAAAGTTATTCTCTGACTTTACTTGTAGCCATCTAGTTGCTGGACATATATTTTTTCTTTTTTTAACTCTTTCTTTGTTAGTATTTGTTGTGGATAGAGCAAACATATCTAATCCAGAAGTAACAAAACCATAGACATGTAGGCCTATCTGATGTTTGTGATGGCATGGGGAGAACTGACCCTATATGCCCTTAATACAAAGGATTTAAAAGAGCACTCAAGGTAGAAATTCAAATAGCTATTCTACAACTATGTCCCTATTTTTGTTACTAAGACAGCGTTGCCATCTGAGTCCCACAATTTCAGTGTATTTCTTGAAGTCCCAATTCCTGGAATGAAGAGATTGCATGAGAATCTCCACATTTGTTAAAGTAAGTTTCTAGCCCCCATGGTTGCAGAGAAAAGTTGAAAACATGAACTGCACCCTAAAAGGTCAAACAAGAAGGCAAATAGAAAGAATCTTAAATTTCGTATTTTTTTAAAATCATGATTTTTAAGCCAGTCATGGTATGGGGGGGGCGGGGGGGCTAACTCATGATTTTTCTTTGCTTGAGGTTGGCAATACTGCAAAGAATACCTGAGTAAATTGAGAAAGATTAAAAAATCTCATTTACTGTTCCCTAAGCTTTGTTTCCTTTTTGCACTTCCTTCTGCACCAATGGTGAAACCAGACTGGTCAGTTTTACTTGTGGGACCTCATATATTAGTACAGTGTTGTGTCTGGAATCACAAACTAGCAGGGGAACATTTTGAATTAAAAGGAGAGAATACTTGTATTGAAAAAAATCATTAATATAATCTTATTCATATTAGGTTCTGCAGATCCTTGGTTTTTAAAAGCAAGCAAAGAAAAATCAAACGTGAGGCCTAACCTATGTATAGATTTCACTGCTACATAGATCTTTAGGTCACCAACTATGCCACATATCATGGCTGAGTGTAGATATACTTAATGGCCATCCATATGTGAAAAAACTCAGGAACTCCATGCCCTTACTGCTTGAGCTAAAAGAGAATATCCAATAGAAGGTCACACACCTTGTTTCTTGTGGAGGCCACCAGGCACACACCAGGGGCTCCCTGCATTCTCTCCCCTCCCCCCATCCTAAGTTCCCTTTAGGCCACCTTCCTATCCCCCTCTATTTAAGCAACTCTCTGGAATCCCCACCTCCTCCCTCATGCAAGGGACTCTGTGTGCATCCCCATTTCTCCCTTCTCCTCTGTGCCAGGGGCTTCGTGTGCCCTCTATGTCCCTCTCAGACAAACAGAGAAATGTAATCTCTCAAGTTGAGTGTGATATCCCACTTTGCTTGACCACTCAGCTGAGGCAGTAGTATATCCTCTGCAGGCCTCCCACAAGCATAGTCACAACATGACATTATCTCCATGGCAAAAGGTGGCATCAGAAATTTTTACACTAGATAATAAAATCAGTGTGATTCTAGTAGACTATTATAGTGCTATGGAACTCAAAATCTTCCACAGTGACTGCTAAGCATAACCACATCTTTGCCTGACAAAAAATACCCAAGGAGATGGTATCAGACAATGATACCACAATACAATACACAAAAATTCCAACAGTTTATGTATAGCTACAATTTTTGTCACACAACATCTAGTTCTTTCTATCTGCAGCAACCAAATGTACATATTGAAAAATAGTACAGCTTGTGAAGCAAGCAATGTGGGAGAGACCCATACTTCCATTTAGAGTACATGTATTTCTATATACTGGATAAAAATAAGGTACTTATTTATTGGGTAAATAGGGTAAGATTTATAATGTCAATTTCTTTGCTTTTCAGTGCTTTGGGTTTTGTTAATGACATAAATTTTAGTTGTTACATGACAGACTTACAGACTTACCTGGCTTTTGAAACTGTTTTTTGTTTCCAGATTTACATATTTGAGCCAGAGAACTCATTCACACTCATTCACTTCAGTACTGCTTTTGTTAACTGTATCATTTTACTTTGGAAAGTATACTATGTGCACATTAATATTCTCTCTTGATGGTGAACTATCATAATGATAAATGCAAGTCTGCATAAATCCATTGATCTGGCTCCAGACATTTGGCATTGGCTATTTAACAAAGCTGATAAATTTATATTAGCAATATCTGCTGGATTATTAATGTTCAAAATTAATTTTAATACAACACAGAAAGATTCTTACTAACATAAATAGTACATACTGCTTAACTGTGATTAACAGGTCAAGTATTTTAAACGTACTGAGATATTTCTCTTTGACTCACAGGAACATGTCAATAATTTTACATCAATTAAGAATCTGTTGTAGAGTCTGGTGCAATATTTGTAGGATCTTAAATAGATTTGCACATCTAGTATACGGTTAATTTCATGGAGGATCTTGGCATAAAACAGTGGCTCTCATTCTAATCCCTTATTTTTTGTATTTCATCCTACAAAGAAATATAATATATGCCATATAGATATTATTCCTGGGTATAGGAAGTGGAGATGGTGATACAATATGTAGCACTCTTTCTAAATCAGTACTAGTGCTAGGGGGCGCTGCTCTGCTTTCATGATAATTAAACGTGGAAGGCTTGACCACCCAAAGTGATGAACCATCTCATGGTTCTCTACATGTTAAGGGTGTTAACCTATGTATTCTAGCCAAGTTCCAGTTCAGGAAATTGCATTTTTCCTTCCTATATTCCATCTATAGTTGCAAATGGATAATGTGGTTCTACTTCACTTTTTGTTCGAAATTGGTGGAAAATTCTGCAGTGGGCTTTAAAGTGACCAGATTTCCAAAATGAAAAACCAGAACACCTATTGCAGGGGTTGAGCCTGCAGAGGATAGTTTTGTTGACAGACGGTGCACAAGAAACTCTGTCAATTGAGGAGAGAGAATTAGGTGATTGCTTCACCCCTGTCAAACTATGCACCTCCCCCTTCTCCTCTGCCATCCTATCCATTTGACGACACTCTACAGACCAGGGTTTTCTACAGAAGTGGGGAGGGACTGATAACATCTGCCAAGTCTGGTGAGAAGTGCTCCTTGAGGTGCGTATGTGCCTAGCCAGCCTACTGTAAATTTATCTGACAGCCAAAAGCTGTTTAAAAAAGCAAGCCCCCCGTCTCCTCCAAGGCCACTAGAATAGTCAGTTTTCAGGGTCACTTCATGTGTTTGTTCCTGGACAACTCCTTGAGTGATTCCTATCCCTGCCTCCCAGGGCATGGGGAGAGAGCTTAATTAATGTTCCCAGCATCCATTGTCTTCCTTAGATGAAAGGATGCTGGTACCACGTCCTTGGTATTAATTCAGTATCACCATCCCTAGGTGTTAAAAATCAGTCAGACCCCCCCCCCCTTCTTAAAAAAAATCATGAGATTTTTACAAAGTAATGAAGGGTGGGTTCGTTTTATTTGACTTCCGGCTTTTCAACCTCAGGGTTGAGGTTTCGGGCTTTTCTCTGTAACGGGGAGAGCTAGAAACGTCCTTTGCCCATAGCAGAGCTGAGCGTGTCCCCCATCTCCTGACCCCAAAAGCTGCAGCCTGCGCGCCTCAACCCCCTTGCGGGAACCGGGGCGGGGGGAGGGCGGCGAGGGCGATTAGGAGAAAATGTGGGTCACTGAAACTAACAAACAACGTATTTATCAATGACATCATCATATTAACTCCCCCCCCCCGTTCGGTCCCCCCAGCCTTATTGGGATGCAGGCAGCCCTTTGGGAAAGGCTAGTGACAGCTCTAACACCGCCCCACCCCCTCCCGCTTCTTTCGCTCGGGGAGGCGCGAGCGCCTGTGGTTGCCCTTGTCCCTCGGCGCGCGCCGTAGCGCTGCTCCCGGCTTCTGCCCCCTGGGACTGTTTGCAAGATGGCGGCCGCGCGGGCGGCTCTTCGCGGCCGGATCCCCGCAGCCGGGTAGAGACACCTCCCCTCCGCTCCTTCCCACCCCCCCCCCCCAACGCCGCTCCGCGCCGGGCTGCAGACAGGGGCCCGCTGCTGCCATGCCGACCTCGGTGCATGCATGAGAGACGTCGCCGAGCTGCTCCCTGCTGCCGCCGCCATGGAGGAGCCGCCGCCGCCGCCGCCGCCGGGGCTGAGCCCGGGGAGGTCAGTGACCGCCGCTGCCAAATAACGAGCCACACACAGACAGGGGCCCGGCCCGCCGGTTGCCACATAGTGAGCCAGCCTTCCCGGCCGCCCCTGATTCCCTCCTCGGGGACCGGAGCAGCTACCTGCCCCCCCGACCCACTGCCCCCTGGTGCTGGCGCCTTCGTGATCAGCACAGGCGGGGCAGCCTCCTCTCCCCTGCGGGAGCTGGGAGCCGCTTGCCGCGCATCGCTGGGGCGCGGATTTGGGGGCTGCCCACCTCCCCCCGCCCGTGGCGGGGCGCTTCCCAGCCCCCCGCGTCCCGCACTCAGCTCGCGCGCGGCTGCACTGGGGATTTTTTCCTCCTTGGGTGGAAAAGCCGCGGCTGCTTCAGCCGTTCCGCAAACGGCCCCGGAGGAGAAACTCGTTAGACAGCAAATCTCTGGCGGCGGCTGTGGGGAAAAGCAGCGCTTTGTGGGTAGATCTGTGATCGTTCAACACGCACCGGAGCAGCAGGCGAGGATGAGGGTTCTGAAGCATTCACAAAAGAAACAGGCGTCCCCGTTCCCATCTCCCCCCGAAAAGCTTTACAAACTGGCAATGTTTTATGGAGGTGGCACATTCCCTGAGATCGAAAAGGAGAAGAAAACCCATTCAAATCACTTATTGTTTTTCAGTGAAGGAGGCACAGGGTGACCTATCCGTGCCGACCGAAATATAGGCATGCAAGAAGGTTTGGGGATTTTGTAGCTGTTCTGGATAAAAATAGGTAGTTAGATCTCTGTGGCTCTTAGAGAAAACAGCAGTGTCTCAGAGAAAGCACCTCTTCCTTAAATTATTGCTTTTGGCAATGTTGCAATAGATAACTGATAGAAGAAAACATTTTAAAACATTATCTACAGTCTCAAGCTTCTTATTACTACCTCTGCCTGCTGAACATGCTGAACTCAAACTGGCTTCTTGCAAGTCTCCATCTCAGCCCCTCTGAGAGATGAGTATGCAAATAACGTAATGTTTTAATGATTCCAACTAGCTGCAGAACTGTTGCATAACTTCAAGTTATTAATTCCCTAGCAATTATTTCTCTCTTTAAAATAACATCCTGTTGATACATTACTTCTCACCAGGAGGCATGCAGGAAACATTCTTTTAAAACCCTTCAAGTGTGTACAATTAGTAACATAAGGGGAAGAGTCAGGTGCACTGTAAGGAAGAACTAAGTGCAGTCACATTAATGAGATCCTTCTTGGATGTCGCTAGTGACTCTTTTATTACTGTAATGTGTTGAGAGGGACATGGTTATTTACTTTTAGATATAGTTTGGACTAAGGCTGTGAAGTTGGATGGCAACTAGTTTGAGCCCGGGGAGGTCAGTGCTTTAATATCTTTTAAGTAAAATAATTTTTAAAAATGTTGTCATAAAAGCCTGTGATTGTTAATATGTTAATAATTTTGTCTCATACTAATTCACATTGACATTAACAGGAGTATTATGCTCTGTAAATGCAAATAGGACAAATGAATTCAGAAGTTCCCCAGTTTCTTTTCAGAGGTCTTCTAATAGTAGCAGTTCAGATTAAGCAGAAAAAGACTTAAAAACAAAACTGGTATAATCAAGACCCCAAACTAAGAGTCAAATTTAGTGTCTTCATGTACAGTAGATTACTTTCCCACACGAATAGAGCATGCCCGTGCATTTCCTGCTTAGGGCCACTTCTGACCTCTGGTGGATCCTGCTTATTAAAATCCAGTTTATGTGAGCTGGATGTGGGTGTAGATCAGGGGTGGGCAAACTTTTTGGCCTGAGGGCCACATGGCGTTTCTGAAATTGTATGGAGAGCTGATTAGGAAAGGCTATGCCTCAAACAGCCAGGCATGGCCTGGCCCCTGCCCGCTAGCCAACCCCCCCTGCTTCTCGCCCCCTGATGCCCCCCCCAGGACCCCTGCCCCATCCACCCCTCCTTGACTGTTCCCCCCCCCCCACCGGAATCCCTGGCCCCATTCAACCCTCCTGTTCCCCGCCCTCTGACCACCCTGACTCCTATCCACACCCCCGTCCCTTGACCACCACCCTGAACTCTGCTGCCCTCTATCCAACCCCCCCTGCTGCCTTCCTGCGCTGCCTGGAGCACCGGTGGCTGGCGGCACTACAGCTGCAGTGCCCAGAGCACCAGGCTCTGCAGCTTCGCTGCCCAGCAAGAGCTCACAGCCCTGCCACTCAGAGCATTGCGCCGGCGGCACAGTGAGCTGAGGCTGCAGGGGAGGGGGAACAGCAGGGGAGGGACCGGCCAGGGGCTAGCTTCCCAGACCAGGAGCTCAGGGGCCAGGCAGGAGGGTCCCGCGGGCCAGATCCACCCCTCCCCGTAGTTTGCCCACCTCTGGTGTAGATAGTGTGGTGGCAATGCTTTCCAACAAATGAAAATTAAATACTTACATTAATTTTTTCAGAGTGGGTAGGAGGTGTCTCAAAACAATTGGGTATTCTTAGTTTGTATAGTGAAATTGCCTGTTCTCCACTGTAATTCACCTCCATACGAACTGTAGATACTGACTTACCTTTAGAGTAAAATGATTTCCATAGTTCTATAGGAAACTTATGCTTATTTTTTTAAAAAATGAACAGAGTACGCTAAAGTTTTTGTAGCAGAATTACAGTGGATTTAAACATTGCTGGTACATTTAGACCTCAATCTCACAATCAGATTTACGTGGGCAGAGGTTGAAGTTGAAGAACCCTGTTGAAGTTGGTTAGACTCTGCACAGACTCCAGAGTCTGCCCATATGGATCTGATTGGAGCCTTTGGTTTTGAAAACAAGATATTTTAAATCAGTGCTCCCTTCACTTAATTGTCAAATTTTGTTTAAAATGTAGGGTTTTCGCTAGAATATTTGAAGGCCACTTGATGACATATGACACAAACTGAGAACTTCCAGTTGAGTTATAAGAGCACAAAGATGCTCTCTTACCGTTATTACCGGTCCTTCAGGTTTGTGTTGAGGCACATTTCACTGTTGTGCTTATACTGTACTCTCTTTTGGAATAAACAATGAAGTGAGGCTCTGTGCATTTTGCATAAACAATACACTTGCATTTATAAAATATAAGTTGACCCGTTTTGTCATTTCTGAAACATTGTCTTGGTCTAGCAAACTACTGAAATAAATCAAGGATTCTATAGCTTGTCAGAGCATAATTGTAGCAATATATTTATTGGATCAAGATAAGCACACAGTGCAAAGTCACATTTTGTTTGAATTACATAAAATCAGTATTTACTACAAGATACTCCAAAATATTTGATTGAGAATCCTTCTCCAAAAACAATATTTTCTCCCAACCCTTCTCCTTCTTCCTAAAAAATACCTCTCCCTCCCCTCCTCCCCCTCAGAATAAAGAGTTTTTGAGCAAGAAAAAAAGTGAATGCTGGGCAGACTGGAGCACTTAAGAGCATCAAGTGAAATCATGCTGCTAGTGGGGTTTGGGCAGGAGTTCATATGTGGTGGCTTGTTTGATTTTTTTTTTTTTAAAGACAAATGAAATATGGTTGTATTAAACTTTTAAAGGTAAAAGATGTGCATACTTATATGAATGAGAATACTTGTTCAAAGTGTTCAATTGCTTAGCACTTTTTGAGAGTTTAGAAGCTTTGGCTGCAGGTGTTAAACTGTTAGGCCCCAATTACCAGGTGTGTCCAAAAACTGCCTGACACAAAATCCAAGATAGAGGAAAAGGTGTCCTTAGTTCACCTGTACTTTGTTGATTTGCGTGCCAATTTAGTCCTTGGCAAAGGGGAGAACAGCCTTAGAGATTCCCTAACTTTCACTTTGTTTCTGTAGCCCTTTTTTCTCCTGTCACAGCTCTGGTGCCAGGACTTGGGATTGGGTGGAGAAGCAAGGAATAGGGCTGCCAATGAGGCATCTGAAGCTGTTGTGCCAGCTATGTACCATGTGGAGGCTGGGAAACTTCCCAGCGATTGAGCTGCCAAATTTATTGGCCATAGGGCAATGATGAATTGAGTGCTTAATCTATTGGGGAATCTAGTGTTTTGGGAAGTCCAGTATTGTTTCATGAATTGAATTCAGTATGTTTCTCATGCTGATAAATTACATTTGTAGGACTAACCAAGTTAGTCTCTAAGGTGCCACAAGTACTCCTTTTCTTTTTGCGAATACAGACTAACACGGCTGTTACTCTGAAACCTGTCATTTGTAGGACTGATAGTGAAAAGAATATAAAACTAATTTTCTATTCCCGATTATATTTTCAAGTGGAAAATTAATCTGAAAGAGCTTCATCTATTGTTTTTCATGTATTTAAAGAGACAAAAAATACTCCACTTTTATATACCATAGTCTCTTGTTTACATGTTCGAGACTGGGATCAGTGAGTGACTGTCCTCACCCACGCCCCCCCCCCTCCCCTGCCCCAAACCACACACATATGGAGTGCTAGGTGAGATGTCTTTGGCATTCATAGCAACAAGGATTAGTTTGCAGAGTGTGGCTGCTTCAGTTGTTTTCATGGTTGTTAATTAGTGCTTTCTGTGTCAGGGTTGGTTTTATTGTTATGTAAGCTGGTGATGTTGGCCCTTGTGGAATGCAAGCCATGCTGTTGTGAAAAACAGATCCACTGACTATAGAAGGAAAAGATTAGGGGTATACTGGTAATTTTTAATCTAATGAGTAATATTAATTAGTCTTCACACTTTGCTCCCTTGAAACCTGAAAATTTAAAAAAGTTCCATCCAGACATATCCTGTGAAATATTTTTATACTAACTTACTTTCTTCTTTTTAAAAGTGCATTTTTATTTTTAAAAACCCTCTTACTTGAATATTTAATATATTGGCTTCTAGAAGATATTAGAAGATACAGCTAGCTCAGCTTCTTTCTCCATCTCTGTGACTTAACTTGTTTTACACACACAAAACACTTTCATTGCTACATAGATCTGCAGAGCAACAGGTTTTCAGCATTTGTCCATAAAACATGTTAATTGCTTTAAAATTATTTGTTGCTTGCCTGGCTTGATACATAAGTTCTGAATTAAAATACTTTTCAGGAAAGGATTGAGGAAACCCATCATGTAGTTTAGAATAAAGAAAAACTAGCATCTGTATTATATTCTCTACATGGGGATTGAAAGCTTTACCTGGCATCTTTTATCCAGAGGCCAATGTGGAAGATATGGGTGACTGGCTCAGTGAAGTGTCAGGGCGATGCCTGATGAGAAGCCCAGACTCTCTCCAGTTCCAGCTGCTGGGAAAGGCAAGAGTACTGGGATTCTTACCAGGGTGCTGCCCATACTCCTTACTTGGGGCCTGACATTTCAATCTTATTAGTAGGGATTAATGTGAATCTACTTTTACACTACTTACACTCTTACTGGCTGCTGGAAGAGAGAAGCTTTGTGTCTTTTTAATAGTGATAGTAGATTCTTCTGACTTGTGCAGGAGTAGGTGGATCTCCCATTACCTTAGCCTTCTGACTGTTCCAGGGGAATTAGACAGTTTCTGCTACTTTACCCCTTTCCTAGCTGCCTCTTTTTTTGAAGGGTGTGGGGTGGGGACTCTTCTCTGGAGAATTACTTCAGCGCTTGACTTCTCTGTTTCTCATAGCTTTCCCAGGCAACAACAAAATGAAAGTGTCTTAATCTGTGTCTGTTTTACTGTACCTACTGGGTTCTTAGTAGCAGCTGTGAAACTGACCGGTGTTTTGTCAATTTTATTTTTTCTGCTCTTTGGGTTGAACTTTTACATTCTTCCTCTAAAGGTACATCTACACTTATGGTGGCATATAGTGTACGGACACTGCATGCCCAGCTAGCATGAGTATTAACAGCAGTGTAGACAATGGGGCACTGCTTAGGCGTGTAGAGTGTCCTAGGTGCCTGAACCTTAGACCATGCACCCTACATGGCTCTCTATAAGCTTAAACAGGGTCTCCCATGTCTACAGTGCTAAAAACAGCACTGTAGTGTCCCACTCCCTTCCCACTGCCAGAGCCTTTTTCTGTTGCCTGCCCTCGCTGGAGTCTTTTGCTGTTACATGTAGCACCACAGTGACTAGTGTGGATGCAGCCTACCTTTTACTGCAGTGTGTAGCTACATGCGGCATTATGTAGGGTACAAGTAGACCAGGTCTAAATCTGCAAGAATTACTTTAAAGGTTCTGGCTTAAATGAGTACCCATTTGATAACAATTATCTCCTTGCACAATCCACTCCTTAGCCTATCATAGTCCAAATCGAAAGGAATTGTCCAAGGAAACAAAACAGGCATAAGAATTCAGATTCTGGATAGCTAATATCTATACACTGCAGAGGACAACTACCTATGCATGAGCCTGAAGCAGATAGAAGAAATCAATGGAAATAAAAATTGATGCTGAACAATGCAAGATTTGCTGCGAACCAGCAACAATCAATTTAATCAGCAATGATGCATCCAATATAACCTGCATCCCAGAGACCTGGCTAGATGATGATGTGAGTCCTTTGCTAACCCCCTTTGTCCCTCCAGGATACTTGGTACATCACAGACTTGGACAGGCCAAGAAGGTCTGGGGCACTGTGTTCATTTTTTTTTTATTATTTCCAAAAGAGGTGCCTCAGTTAAGAGACATTCATTTGAATTTCTCATCTGACAATAGAAACCAGAGTCAATGCTAGCAGATTTTATACTCATTTACAGGTCGTCACAGGCTAAAGAGTTCATAATGGAGCTCACTGATACCTTGTTGATGGTAGTATTGTCCATGGAGATTTCAACATGCATGTTGACAAGGCCACAGATGCAAAAGTCCCAAAACACATATCCTCACTTGCCTCCCAAGAAGTTTCATGGGTCAGCTCTGATGCATCCTACATAACTGGTCAGACCCTGGCCCTGATCTTTGGCCTAGATGTCAATAGCAAGGACATCATGATCCAGACACTGCCTTGGACAGACCATCACCTTTTTAAGTTAGTGATCAGAGCTCTTCCAGCTTGCAAGCAACAAGAAAGAGCCGTGACCCTGATTCAATCATGAAGACTCATGGACTATAGCAAATTTCAAAGCCTCCTAAAGGACAGCAGTACCCCACCCACAGGATGAGTTGAGGAACTGGCCAGTCATTATCATTGTATACTAATTTCAACCGTTGACATCTTGGCCCCCAGATGGCCCCTTCTTAACCATCAACACAGATCTCCTTGGTTTTCTAGATGAAGAGAAAGAGGTGGAAACTCAAACACCAATGGTGGAAAATGAAGATTAATACAGGCAGGATGAAACCAAATGAATTCTTCCAAGTCAATGCTGTGGCTGTATTACAGGCCAATAGCACCTTCCTTTCAGCTTCCATTGAATCTGCCAAATCCTGCCCCAAGAGCTGTCCAGGATAGTAAACTGCATCATTGCGTCTGAATGTCTACAGCTTGCACAGGGTACAGGACAGAGTACTAAACTCTGCAAAGAATGGTCATTGTACTTAGCTGAAGAGATTGTGCACATTTGAGGATGCTTCCCAAACTACCTTGATCCGCCTTGTCTGCTCCCACCAACCAGTAGTCTGTTTGCATTCCCAGAGTCCAGTACATTCACTCAGCCAGAAATTCTGGATACAGTAAAGGAGCCTTGACTCAAGACCTGTGAATTTGACCCAGGCCTTTCCTGGCTTTTGAAAGAGAGACATGAACAACTGGTGCCACACATTAAGAAACCCACCCTGGATGCATCTAGAATAGCCAGCTACTGCCCAGTGTCAAACTTCCCATTCCCATTAGCCAAAGGCCAACTTCAAGCTCATCTAATTGTGCTGAGTCTAGGTTATAAGCATCAGTCTGGATTCAGGCCGACATGGAACTGAAACCGCTTTAGTGGCACTGATGGATGATCTCCTACTGTCAAGGGGTAAGGGGTAGACATCCATTCTCATCCTTCTGAACCCAACAAATAGTGATGGGAAACCACACCTTCACTACTAGAACCCTCACTTGTGGAGTCTCACAAGGATCAATTCCGTCTCCAGTTCTATTCAACATCTGCATGCAGCCACTAGTTGAACTGGTCATTCCAGTGCTGGCAATATGCAGGTGAAATGCATTTCTGCGGCATATGACCACACCACTACTACCAGGATGGCCTAGTGCTTTGATGAAATCAGCTCATTGATGGACAGCTGGTTGAAACTGACCAAGCCAGAGGTTATGCTGATTGGGCAGAGGATAGCATTTTGAGGAGTTTACAGTCCTGGTGCAGTCTCCTTTGGTTGAAAGTGCACACCTGCAGTTGGTCAATTCTTTCTTTAGTGTAGGAATGTTCTTGAGTTTCTCACTGATGCTAAGCTCTCCCTTACCATTATCCATGAGAAATGTCTTCTGTCATCTCCCATTACCTAGGAGACTCATCCTATCCTAGTGAACTGTGACCTCACCTCAGTTATTCATGCCTTCGTCACCTCTCTACTGGACTACAGCAATGCAGTATACTTAGGCATGAAGCCCTCAGTGCTAAGAAAACGCCAGATAATAAAGACTGTTGCAGGATATCGCCTCAGTAATGCTGGCTTCTGTGAACACCTCTTCTGCGCCCTACACTGGCTTTCTATAGAATATTTAATCATGTTCAATGCCAGTCCTTTATTTCCCCCCTAAGGTACTGTACTTAATGGCCTGGGCCTAGGGTATCTAAAAGATAGACTAAAACTCTGGGGTGAAGACTGTGATCAGTAAAGTCATTCCTCTGGCACAATGGGACTTTCTACTAGAATCTTGTCTGTGCAGGAGACGGAGCTTTCTCGGAGCCCAACCCAAAACTGGAATGAACTCTCGGGAACCAAGCATGATCACAAACCTCACCACCTTGCACTCAAAGAGCAAGACAGATTTCTTTGACCTTGCTTTCTATAACATAAAAATATAGCAACATACGTGTGTAGAGGGTTTTTTAAAATTAAAAACGAAACACACTACTGCATGCACTCCCCCCCCCCCCCAAGAGATGAGAACAGACACATGACAGATGTTAGTCATGTTGCTTAATGCACTGCTGGAAGGTGCTTAGATATGGTGATGGCAGTGATATAAAAACCCTTAGTGTATAGAATAGAATTATATAGGCAGAGTAAATGGTGGTTGTCTTTTGTGGGGGACATCGATTAAAGAGATATTTAAATCCTTTAAAAGTTTTTGTGTGGTTATAGGATACTTTCTGATTCTGCACAAGAATACATTAGTGCAGCATTGTAAAATCATTATAACAATTTGCAAATCTAGACTGAAACGTGCTTGGTCACTCTTGCTGTCATGATGAAAAAGCTAATATCTTGGCTGTATGTCATTTAACAAAAAAGAAAGTAGTGGGCTCATGTGAATGAGCAAGTAGAATTTTGAGAGTTTGGGCTAGAATATATCAGGGCTTGAAAAATTCACCATACTTACTAACCAAAGGATGCAACACAATGACACAATTGATGCATTGTCAATTTCAATAACTGTCATCCTGGGCATGGAGGGAAGCAGGAGAGGTGGTAGTTGAAGGACTGAGTGGAGCACAGCTACCAGGTCTGCTCCTTCTGCTGCAGTCCCAGCTGGTGATCCATTTGTGTCTCACCAGCTGATACTCTCATAGTTTGTTGGAGGAGGATTTGTAGCTTGCAAACTAGCCAGCCAAAATCTACAAAAGTTTCAGGCCTTCTTTATAGGTCACAAAGAAATGCCCCGCACCCCCCAAAAAAGGTACAGCTCCGTTTCTTTTTCCGTTTGTAGGTTACCTTTGAACAGTAACAGTTTTATTCAAATGAGCTTTTTGTGAAGGAATAAAACTCATAGTTCTAAACATACTCACCTTTACATATTATGCTACAAAAGTGACAAAGCTCAAGCTGGAGTTGAAAACAATATAATCTAAGGTGAAAAAATTTGTTAATATTTTTCTATTTCCAGTTTTACTAGTTACAAAGAACTGGGAGTTCTGATTATTATTTTTTCTGAGGTGAGAACATGAAGGGCTGCCAAAGATGTTAGAGCTCTATTTATTTATTTATTTATTTATTTATTTGTACTTATTTCTAGCTGGTACCACGTGCAGAATAAAAGTCCTTTTCTGTAGATCATTTAAATAGTCTGCAACAGTTGTGAATTCTGCTTGTGACAAAAACCAGACATATTGTATTGAAACTTTATTTGCATTTTCCTTAATTCATTCTCTCTTTTGACCCTCTGTTTTCTTGATGTTGATCAGATTTTACTTTCAGCCACAATGTACTTGAACACACTTCACTTACACTTATCGTTTTTGCCTCATCACTCTCTGGCCATACATTTTTCCATTATAAATAGTTATAATAGTGTGCTTTGGGGTTTTCTTCTCAGGATGTTATGAAAAGTTGGGATAAGGTGTCAGAGTATCAATAGTGCAATGATATAGCTAGTCAGATCATGGATAATTTTTTAGGTAAATGTAGTTATTCCGCAGTTTCCCAAGATGATTTTGATTAATTAGTAGGACTGTGAGGAGTTTAACAGGAAAGGATCTGACTACAATTAGAGAACTCTATTTGAGATATCCTGGAGAAAGGAACTATACTATAGCCTCAGCATATCTCTGTTTGGGATGGCTTTTTATTTTTATTAAAGGGCGTTAGTGGGTGAGAGACATCTTCCCTCTTTCTAGGTACAGTATCTATGGAGTTCCGTTAAAGAGAAAACTATTTGGCTTTGAGCCCCCATTTAGAAGTGAAAATAGCTATTTCCCCCTGCAGTATTTTGCAGAAAAGTATTTCATCTCTCTGAGGAAAATGTTAGACTCTCAGAAATTTTATCAGGGTCATGCAGCAGAAGTACTTATTTGGCACATCTGTCTCTTAAGGCCTTACCTGTGCTGGGGATTTACAGTCCTTGGTGGCAGGTTGCTAGCCTAGCCGCACTGCCACAAGCCCCTAGTGCAGACAAGAAAAGCCACTGTAAATCATGACTGGTACTGGTGCACTTTACTTTGGTGTCAAGCAGGGGTTAGCTGCATTGGTGCAAATCATGGCTTAGAGCACCTGTGCCTATTTGCACTGGTGCAGCCACGTTGGGGGTTGACCTTCAAGGGCTGTAACCAGGACAAATGCCCAGTATAGACAAGGCATTAGGAGGACCCAAAGATGATGATTAGCATTTTACGATTGTCTCAAATTACTAAGCAAAATTCTAGTCTTTATGTAACTTTCTTTACTGAAGAGCCTTTGTTCACATCATGCAGTTATGGTCTTTAGGTGTCTCCTTTGTAAATTATTGTATCTGCGTGAACACTTTTCACTTATTGTTTTTTACAAATAACATCGAAGATTGGAACCAAAATAATATATTTTTTCCTGATTGTTTACTTTGTGCCTGTGGCTTAAGTGTGTGAATATTAAGTTTTGCTGTTTCCCCATTTTATTTTATTTTATTTTATTTTATTTTTTATTTTTAAATTATAGATTATCTTGATCAATTTTGGGTACTTTAATACTCTTAGCACTTATTTAGTTTTAGTATACTTTTATAACATTTGTGCTGTGAAGTTTAGTTTTAATGAAAGCTTAGATTCTGAAAACTTGTATATAAATGATTTATTTGGGGAAATTTTTAGTTCTTTCCCTTCCAAGTCATCACCATCTGGATAAATGCTGTCATCTCAAAAAGAGATAATACTTAAGTAAAAATTGTTTTATATTTGTTTCATCAGGTGACTGTTAGGAGTCCATTCACAAACGTTTACTGTAGAAATAATGGCATATTTCCTTTAAAAACTCTCAGTTTAAATTGAAGTCAACTTTGTGTGCTCTTTAGAATATTTGTCAGAAATATTTGTCAAAAACTGTGGGATTACTTCTGTTTCTCTTTTGAAGTGGTAGTTGAAAAATGTTTACTGAATCAAAATTACAAAAGTGAATATGGCTTGGATTTCTGCCATAAGACAGTTTAAAAGGTGAAAATGTGATGAGGGAGAATTTCTTTTCCTGACTCACTTCTTGGCCTTATCTTTACAACTTCGTTTCCTTTTCTCCTTTCAGAAAAAGTTGGCATGTACAGAGGAGTTTTGTGGCTTATATAGCTCATTCTGTATATCAGGCCCGGCTTTTTAATTCTAATACTGATTGCTTTCATTTTGATAGTGATCTTGCTTGTTAACTTTTATTGAACACCCACTAGTAGGGCATATTTGGGTAGATGACTTGGGTGGTAGGAGCTATGGTATTCAGTACCAGATTTTGTATATTTTTCAAACTTCTTCCCCAAATCTCTAGTTGCCTCCTGATTAACTTTTTAATATTCTGATCTGCTTGAGTTCCACCCAGAGCCCTACATTGTAACTACTTAACCCTACAGAGTAATTATTTGGATGGTAATGTCTTTGGGTCAGGGACTGTCTGGGAAATATACAAAATTGTGTGATAACACTGTTGCAATACATTAAACTTAGGAGTAAGTTAAGGTGGCAATGCTTATGTTACATTTCAACAGTAACTTTTACAGACCATTGCTAACTTATATAAATCTTTTTAAATAGCTGATCAGCCATAATGGCTTTTCACTTCATTTTAAAGATAAATTTCAAGGCTGTTTTCTCAGTGGTAGAGTCGGAGCCTTTTGGTGTGTGTGACATAATATCTAGGTTCTGTGAATTTATTTTATTGGAAGAGAAATTAATCAAAGAAATTTTAAAAAGGGCCACATCTAAGTATCTCTGTGTTCAGCCAAGATGGAGACTGAGTGTATTCAGCCAGTGGATGTGAGTTAGCTCTTATAGAAAAAGAACAATGCTACAGATCTAAAGTAGATTGTATGGACATGGAAGCTGACCCAAAGACAGGGCTTGAAAAACAGTTTCTGGGAGAGCAAGAGTGGAGGAGTTGGTAGCTGGCCAGCACACAGTCTGGACAGAGTGGTCAGGGAGCATACTGCTTTCAAGAGATGAGTGCAGTTCACTTTTCTTGTTTTTATCTGTGACTAAGCTGAGAGTACTTAAGATTACTGTTGCATAAGTCATTTCTCTCAGACATCTGTCCCCAGAGGATGAAAACCCTGTAACCTCTAAGAAAAGGTGCTGAAGGATAAAGCATTTCTGTAATCTAATCCTCCCCCCCCCCCCGGATTTAGACTGGGAGATGGACAAAGCTATCCTCTCCCAATGAAATTTGTTGCCATTAAGCTGTGATGTGTGAAAATAAGGTGAGAAACCCAAAGGCTAGGGAAGAGGTGAGAATCGGCAATGGTGTTGGTCAAAATGTACTAGAGCTTAAATGGTATAAAGCATGATTTTACTTTTGGGCTTTATTTATGTGATAACTGTTAGTTCAGCTGGAATCATTAATCAGGCTAACTGCGCTATGTTGCCTATCAAGGTCAAATCATCCCTTCAGTGGTTTAGGATTAAATCTCTGGATTTTCTCTTGAGATATAAAAAGTTGTAAGGTTGTTTTTTGTTTTAAGGAGGGGAAAGGGACAAGTAGAAGGGGTGTTTAGTGTCATACATTAAGTGTGGAAAGAGTTTGTTAAAAATGAAAGTTCTGCAGCCTTTTCTAAAGATGGACAAAACTCCAATTTCACCTGATCCCCTCTGGAAGTTTGTTCCACAGCCAGATACTCTCAAATGAAAAGGTTTTGTCCCCCAGCATGCATATGCTTTGAGCTGGACTTCATGATCTGCATTGTCTCAGAAGAGTACATCTTCCTTGGCAATTCATAGATTGAATAGAACATTGGTGTGGGGGAGAAAATACCAAAGAAGCCCACCATAGTAGTTTTAACTTCAAAAGGGGGAACTACACAAAAATAAGAGTGAAGGTTAAATGAAAATTAAAAGGAACAGTCACAGGAGTGAAATGTTTGCGGGCTGCATGGAAACTTAAAAAATACTATTATAGAGGCTCAAGTTAAATGTATGCCCCAAATAAAAAATATAGTGAGAGGACTAAAAAAAGGTCTATGTATAAATAATAGAGTAAAAGAGGTCGTTGGAGGCAAAAAGGCATCCTGAAAAATTTGGAAGTTTCAGATCCTACTGAGGAAAGGAGTATAAGATATAAAAAGTTGTAAGGTTGTTTTTTGTTTTAAGGAGGGGGAAGGGACAAGTAGAAGGGGTGTTTAGTGTCATACATTAAGTGTGGAAAGAGTTTGTTAAAAATGAAAGTTCTGCAGCCTTTTCTAAAGATGGACAAAACTCGAATTTCACCTGATCCCCTCTGGAAGTTTATAAAAGATGGGAAACAAAGGATAGAAATAAATGGTCAGTTTTCCCAGTGGAGAAGGTGAATAGCAGTGTCCCCCAAGAATCTGTACTGGGACCTGTGCTTTTCAACATATTCATCAATGATCTGAAAAAAGGGGCAAACAGTGACCTGACACACACAGTTTGCAGATTTTAAAAAAAATTACTTAAGATATTTAAGTCCAAGGCAGACTGTGAAAATTTACAAAGGGATCTCACAAAAGTGGGTGACTGAGCAACAAAATTGCAGATGAAATTCAGTGTTGATAAATGCTAAGTAATGCACATTGGAAAGCATAATCCCAACTATACATACCGAATAATGGGGTCTAAATTAGGTGATACCACTCAAGAAAGAGATCTTGGAGTCATCGTGGATAGTTCTCTGAAAAATCTGCTCAATGTGCAGCGACAGACAAAAAGAAAAAAAAGCTAATAGAATATTAAGAACCATTAGGATAGACAAGTCAGAAAATATCATATAAATCCCCGGAACACCCACATCTTTACTACTACATGCAGTTCTGGTCCCCCATCTCTAAAAAGATATATTAGAATTGAAAAAAGTGCAGAGAAGGACAACAAAAATGATTAGGGGTATGGATCAGCTTCCGTATGAGGAGAGATTAAAAAGACTAGGATTCTTCAGCCTCGAAAAGAGACTACTGGGATGGGAGGATATGATAGAGGCTTATACAATCATGAATGGTGTGGAGAAAGTGAATATGAAGGTTTTATTTTCCACTTCACATAACGCAAGAACCAAGGGTCACTGGGTGAAATTAATAGGCAGCAGGTTTAAAACAAACAAAAGTACTTCTTCACATAATGTACAGTCAGTCCATGGAACTCATTGCTGGGGATGTTATGAAGGCCAAAAGTATAACTGGGCTCAAAAAAGAATTAGATAAGTTCCTGGAGGATAGGTCCATCAGTGGCTATTAACCAAGATGGTCAGGAATACGACCCCATGTCCTGGATTTCCCAAAGTCTTTGACTGCCAGATGGTGGGAGTGAATGATACTGGATTGATCACTCAATAATTGCTCTGTTATGTTCATTCTCTCTGCAGCATCTGGCATTGGTCACTCTTGGAAGACCGAATACCGGGCTAGATGGACAATTAATCTGACCCAGCATGGCCATTCTTATGTTATGTTCCTATGAAATTTGGTGTCTAAAGTAGATGGGGCTTGGTCTGTTAAAAGTTAGGCTTTGAAGGCTTTGAAGGTTAGGACTGAGGCCTTAAACTGAAATTGGAACTGCACTGAGAGCAAGTGGAGGGACAGGAGCACAGACGTGATGTGTTCATGGCAGACTGAACCAGGTAAGGAAGTGGGCAGCTGCATTTTGAACCTGTTCGTTGTTTTCATGTTCACTTTCAGATACAGTGAATTACATTCATCCAATCTGGAAATAGGTGCATGGATTATTGTGGCCAGGCTCTCATGAGGGAGCAAAGGGTGGAGCTGGAGATGAAAGAAGGCATTTTTAGACACTGCTGCTATCTGATTATCCAAGCTTAATGAGGAGTCAAAGAGAATCCTGAAGCTTTGCACCAATTTGATGAATGGGGGTTGTATGCCTTCAAAGGAGGATGAGGGAGATGATGTGCTGACTAGTTTTCAAAGCATTTCCTTCTGCAAACTAGCATCATTTCAGTCTTTCCTAGGTTGAATTTGAGTCAGGTAGTGTTGATCCAAGAGCTGATCTCTTGAAAACAGTGGCTGTGGTAGCATGAGTGGAGAATTAGATATACAGTTCAGTATTGGAAGCTAAGTCCAGGATGTCTCTTTAGCTATTCTAGTCTCATGTAGCTGTCAAAGAGAAGCAGAGTTAGTAGGGATCCGTGAGGGCCTTCAAGGAAGTTACCAGTCACCACTCTCTGGGTTCTGTTGAAAGGAATCATAGAATCATAGAATATCAGGGTTGGAAGGGACCCCAGAAGGTCATCTAGTCCAACCCCCTGCTCGAAGCAGGACCAATTCCCAGTTAAATCATCCCAGCCAGGGCTTTGTCAAGCCTGACCTTAAAAACCTCTAAGGAAGGAGATTCTACCACCTCCCTAGGTAACGCGTTCCAGTGTTTCACCACCCTCTTAGTGAAAAAGTTTTTCCTAATATCCAATCTAAACCTCCCCCACTGCAACTTGAGACCATTACTCCTCGTTCTGTCATCTGCTACCATTGAGAACAGTCTAGAGCCATCCTCTTTGGAATCCCCTTTCAGGTAGTTGAAAGCAGCTATCAAATCCCCCCTCATTCTTCTCTTCTGCAGGCTAAACAATCCCAGTTCCCTCAGCCTCTCCTCATAACTCATGTGTTCCAGTCCCCTAATCATTTTTGTTGCCCTTCGCTGGACTCTCTCCAATTTATCCACATCCTTCTTGAAGTGTGGGGCCCAAAACTGGACACAGTACTCCAGATGAGGCCTCACCAATGTCGAATAGAGGGGAACGATCACGTCCCTCGATCTGCTCGCTATGCCCCTACTTATACATCCCAAAATGCCATTGGCCGTCTTGGCAACAAGGGCACACTGCTGACTCATATCCAGCTTCTCGTCCACAGTCACCCCTAGGTCCTTTTCCGCAGAACTGCTGCCTAGCCATTCGGTCCCTAGTCTGTAGCTGTGCATTGGGTTCTTCCGTCCTAAGTGCAGGACCCTGCACTTATCCTTATTGAACCTCATCAGATTTCTTTTGGCCCAATCCTCCAATTTGTCTAGGTCCTTCTGTATCCTATCCCTGCCCTCCAGCGTATCTACCACTCCTCCCAGTTTAGTATCATCCGCAAATTTGCTGAGAGTGCAATCCACACCATCCTCCAGATCATTTATGAAGATATTGAACAAAACCGGCCCCAGGACCTACCCTTGGGGCACTCCACTTGATACCGGCTGCCAACTAGACATGGAGCCATTGATCACTACCCGTTGAGCCCGACAATCTAGCCAGCTTTCTACCCACCTTATAGTGCATTCATCCAGCCCATACTTCCTTAACTTGCTGACAAGAATACTGTGGGAGACCGTGTCAAAAGCTTTGCTAAAGTCAAGAAACAATACATCCACTGCTTTCCCTTCATCCACAGAACCAGTAATCTCATCATAAAAGGCGATTAGATTAGTCAGGCATGACCTTCCCTTGGTGAATCCATGCTGGCTGTTCCTGATCACTTTCCTCTCATGCGAGTGCTTCAGGATTGATTCTTTGAGGACCTGCTCCATGATTTTTCCGGGGACTGAGGTGAGGCTGACTGGCCTGTAGTTCCCAGGATTCTCCTTCTTCCCTTTTTTAAAGATTGGCACTACATTAGCCTGATTGGAGCCATTGTAATGCTCTGTCACCTATTCCTGCTGTGTCATGTAAATGGGTTAGCAGTATCTTGTGATCCTCAGTTTTTAATACAGTAGAGGGTCCACTATTGTGAATATGGAGATCTTGCCTGTATCCATGGTCATGTGGAGGTTGTCCTTTAGTGCTGCTAGAGCTGTCTCTGCTGTGCTCTGAGGCATCCAGGAATTGGCTGATGTCACATGTTGTAGAAGGTTGGTGATTACTGCTTTCTCAATTACTTTTCCCAGAATAGGAGACTGGAGACAGGATGGTAGTTGGAGATGTCTCCTTGATTGAGTGATGGCTTTTTGAGGGTTGGGCAGGTTATTGTCTCTTTCAAGGAGTTTGGTAAGTGTGCTTCACAGAAGAAGACATGTCCTTTACTAGTGGGCATAGTATTTCACTGTCTTTCACTGCCCAGGAGGCACATGGATCTGTTTCACAGGTTCTAATATTCTTCATGGCTACTTGAGTTTCTGTAAGTGTGACGAGACTGAACTCTGTCATGGGAATAGAGATGGATAATGCAGTCTGGTCAGCGTCCAAGGTCTTAGTTGATTACTTGGTTTACTGTGCAGAATAGCTCTGTCTGCTGTGATTCTGCTGCATTGATGGCAGAAGAGTAGAAGACACTTTCTGCATCCTTTACTGCATTAGCGTAATTCTGTAAGAATTATTTGTGCTATTGGTGGATGTACATCCTGCAAGATATTCTGAGCCATGCTTCAATGGCTGCCATGCTTCAGCAGCCCTCTCTCTGTGCTCCAGGACAAACGTTGCTTCAGGTGGCTTTACAGGTTTATTGTTCCAACCTCTCTTCTCCTCACAGGGACAGAGTAGTGATTAGAAGATCTTCCAGTCCTGGAAACCTGGAGCATCACATCACTCAGTCCTGCAGCCCTATTTCTCCCCTTCAACTCAAGTCAGTAGTGGGCTTTCTGTGCTGAAGTTGGGACATACGATGGTTCTCAGTGCTCCAGTTCTCACTAGCTCTTATGAGGAAAGATGAGTAGTGGACGTTTCTCTCAGGCCCTTATTCCAAAACATGAGATTTCAGTTGTCAGAGTTCCTCCTGTCCCCTCCCTTTGCTTTGAAAAGAAAAGAAAAAATAAAAAGAAGAAGAAGCCAGGAATGTTTTCTGCCGCAGGGATTTACCTTGAGCTCCAATCCTTAGTCTGCTCATGACACTTTTTCTTTTTCCTTTCTCAAACAAATTTGCTCATTTCCACCCTTCATTCTCTGACTCCTTTTTACAGACTCTAGGTAGGACAAGAAAAACTTCCAAGAGGACCATTGTAACACGTGGTCTCTGGTGGTGATTTAACAAGGATGATGATGAAACAATGTTCATGCTTCATTATATCTCCTCACAATTGTATGCAGGTAGAAAATAGTTTTAATATGCTTGATAAGGCTTTAATATGATTGATAATATGCTTGATAAGAGGTAATAGTATTTTACCTCTAATTGAGCATGTTATTGGCTTCTTTAATGCAAATTGTGTCACAGATTTGTCATGATCTCTGTATTTTTCTTGGCCTCAGAGGTATGTGTTTCTAATGTGGAAAATATTAGTGTCCTAGGTTTTCACATACAAACTGCTCAGAAATGCTGGATACAGAAGGCATAGTAACTTTATTTTGTATTTATGTTTGGATCCTTCATGAATGAGAATCTTTATTAGGAAATATTGAATAGCCTATTGTAATACCCTAAAAGGACATGCTGCAGTTTTGCATAGGAGGCAGTAGTAGAAATTTATCCCTGGGATGTACAGGGCTGTCACAAACTTTGCATATTTTTTGTTACTCAGGCCACTATCTTTTCATGAGTGTGCAGTTTGAAAGTTGCATAGTATATAATATTATTTTATTATTTATTTGTATTAGCATAGTGCTAGGGTCCCCAATCATAGACTAGGACCTTGTTGTTCTAGATGCCGTACAAACACAGAACAAAAAGAAGGCCCTTGCCTGAGGGGGCTTACAATCTGTTTTTCTCTTCATACCAAATAATTGAGTGTATTGCTGCCATTTCATAAAATTCCAGCATCTAAAAAAAAATGAGTTAAAGATTTGTTCGTTGCTTTTTACTGAAGGTCTCCAGAGAGTTGTTTGTACTTTTTTCCTTGAGATTTTTTTACATTGTTCTCTCAATGCTGCTTCTATACCGAGGTCTCTATTGTCCACTTTGTGTAATGTTTTTGAAACTTCCAGAAGCTATTTACAACAGCAGTGTGTGAAATGCACATCTCAGTGACTGTTTTCGTGGATGGTTACTCTAGCTACTGTAGTATAGTCTGCTAAAGTACAGTCACCAGATCTGAATTTATTATTCTGCACCTAAAGTTTAACCAGTTGATCTCTGTAACTGTGATTGCTTGTAGGCTTTTGTGCCACTTCTGAGGAGATGTGCATTGCTACAGGTTGGCAAGCATTGGCTGACAAAAAGCTGATCTAATGTACATGCTAAATGTTTATCTTGTTATAATTTCTGTTTTTGTGAAACACGATTTAAGTAGGACACTAGTTTTTCTCTTTAAATAGCTTATACTCTTGTATATTTGTTATGTAAGATAAATATTGTCAGCCGCTTGTTTCTGTAGTGTTTTTCCTACCAACAAGAAGAAAACCTGTCACAGAAATTGTTAACTTAATATTTTGTTCAGAGACTTTCTTTTGCAGTTTGAGTGAGTATGTGAAAACAGGAACAGCTTACTCAGCAGATCCTTACTCAGTTCCAATTGTAGGGTCACCTATGCTACCCCTTTTCAGCTATCCTAAGCAACCACAACTTAGTCTTTGCCCAAATCCAAGGTGATTATCTGTTGGCCAAAGAACACGCATAATGTAACAACAAAAACGATTTGACTTGAGTATTTGAGAGGATAGAGAGGAAAAAACAGAACAACAACAAAAACCAGGATCAGTGGAAGCTTAGCTGTATGGAGAGGTTAGTGACATATTTTAATGAGGCTACAAAATTGAAGTGTTAATCATTTGAACTGTGGAAAACAGAAGGTGAAGTTACAGCTGTTTTAACCCTTGTGTAGTGTCTTCAGAGCAGTAGTATGTTGAACAGAAGACAGTTATGGAGTCAATGAATACAATGATTAAGGGAGGGAGAACTGTAGGAAATTAGTGTGAAAGTGAATATGTTGAACAAGTGCAAGGCCAGATATTGCACAGCGTGCATTAGAAATTTTTTAAAATAAACAAAATCAAAGATTAAGCCAACTAAGGAAATAAAGGGTGTGATAAAATGAACAGCTACTAAAGAGGCTAAAATATACTGGTGGCAGGCTTACAGAAAAAAAATTGATGCCAAATATTACTTAGGAGGAAAGTAGGGAGTACATAGCTTTCACACCTCTTTCAATTTACACAGCACCTGCCTTCAGCTTTTATGGACAATGTTTCTTATCAATTTTACTCTAGATAATAGTTCAGATTTAGGGATTGGGATGCATAGATCAAAAGCATTGCTAAAGTTTCAGGAGGGTTTGAAAAAAAAATGGGACTTTTCCCCTTTTTAATCGCACAATAAATAATCCATGATTTTTCCAGAAAATAAATAGTATATGATGTCAAGGTATATTCTAGCCACCAAGGCAGAACACATTATTTCTCAAAAGCTACATAAATTTTGTGATTCCAAAGCCTTTTATCCATTTCAAAAAGTATCTTTTAGTCTACACAAAGGCCTGAATTCCCTAATACCATCATAAGTGAGTTATAGAATTTTCCACTAGCTTCATTAATGCCCCAAATCTCAGCTTTTGTCATATAAAAGTTTTTACGATGCAGCTGCCATTCTTCTTCCAATGGAAATGGCCATTGGATTGCCCTAAATAGACATATGGTGCTTTAATCTAATTACCATTTAAAATTAAGAAAAGAAAATCAGACTGTTTTATAAAAGCACCTTTACCATCCTCCAATAGATTGATGATCCACTTTTGGTTCATCAGTCATGAATTTTCTTAGTAGGAAGTAACAGAAGCGTATAGTGTCTCACTGGTACATTTTCAAGAGCCAGATCCCATGGTTTTCATATGGGCGGTGGAACAAGAGCCCTATGAGGCTAGTATTTTATTTTTTTAATGAGAAGAAAGAAAATCTTTTGTAAAGATAAACTTTAAAAAGGAATATCCCTTCATTAAAATTTCCATTTAAACATGAGCTGGAAATAATTGGAGAGGAGAAGTGTAAGGGAGGCGTGCTGCATTTGCTATAATATCTAAATAAGGTTTTAACTTTACCATCAGTGTTTCTACCTGTATTTGTCCCCAAAAATATGTGAAATCAAAACATTGAAAATATTTGACTTTTTTCAGTGATAATGAATTATAAAATTTTATGTTAGATCCCTTAACTTCTCAGGTTCTTGAAAGTATATATAGAGAGAGGGATAAAGATAACTGATACAAGTGCACATTGCTGAATACTAGTTGGCTGTCACCGGATAATTTGACTCCTGCAGGTATATCAGGGGCACCAAAAATTAACACCAAATGGCAACATCTAGTCTGTTTATAATTTATATACTTCTGAAAAATTATATATATGTACTGTACTGTAACATTTTCTTGTACTGATACTTGAATCCTCCTTGCTGATTTATAGAAAATGTTTATTGTTGGTCTTCACAGCTGTGGAAACCTACCGTTTTTTCCTAGCAAATAACAGTTGATCAGTTTAGATCACACCTTGATTTATGTTTGCCAGGGGTCATTTTATGAATCCGCAAGCTTCATGTTTAGCACCCTTGGCCTTCTTAAGTGTTAAATGTAACAGAGCCATTCATTTTATAAACAGCACATTGACCATATGTCAATGTTCTGTGATAGTGGTAACTGTTTCTTTTAAGCAGGAGTCTTGCTGCGAGAGTTTAGCTGAGGCTCTTGGGACTTGTCTAGGTTAGAGAAATGTGTGCCATGTAACTAAACTGGTGCAGTTACCCTGTTCAGATCCTTAAAGTAGGCAGAATGCACTCGTGCATAGTGAGGCTTGCACTGGCACAACTAAGGGCTTGTCTTCGCTGCAGAATTAATTTGAGTTATGACTCGAGTGTTGCCCTTAACTTGAGCCCCATCCACACACACAACGCCTTACGTTGCTTCTAATTTGAGTTGGCTGTCCTGTGAGGGGAATGTTGGCTACAGCTCAAGTTATCACAACTCTTTCACAACCACTCTGAGTAGGTCAATCGTTATTTTACTGTGTGGATCCTGCTGTGGGTGTACATGTGCCTCAGGTTTTTTTAATACGTGTCTGTTGGGGTCACAGATGCTTTCTGTGATACTTCATGCTCCTGTGCAAGGGCATAGCGGCCAGGACCCTCTGTCAGCGTCTGACCAGTTACTCTCTTCAGAGACCTTAAACTTGTTCTTTTCTATTCAAATTGGTGAAGAAACCTTGTCTTCACATTGTCAACTAAGGATGTTTCTTAAAAGTGGTGGGGGAGAGAAATGATCAGACATACCGCACGAAGTATAGGCCATGATAGAAGACCTGCCTGTTAAAGGAACATAGCTCTTTAACCAGAGGATAGACTAAGTGTGGCAATGTAGACGTAAATGATCTACAGAAATCCATACAAATACCAGTGCCAGTTCAGCCAGCAAAGTTGAACCCCAGTCATGTGCAACCCCTGTCATGCAGGAGTGTGCTATTCTGCTCCTGGGACAGACGCCGGAGTGCCAATAAAGAAGCAAACCCAGGTACTCCAGGGGATTCCCATCTTCCCTCTCCAGTCTGGCCACCCCAAGGCAACAGATTTGATGGGAGTGTAGAAAGTCATGCTGGAGCTGTTTTGAAGCCTGCTCCCTTCCCTTCAGGAACTGTTTTATCCCTTTCCATCTGGCCTGAGTTACTGTCACAGTGGAAAAATGGGCATTAGACATCATGCCCAAGGCTACTGTATACATTCTATGCCCTCCTGCCTACCTACCCTCTTCCCCCCACTGTGCTTAGGGGACCCTCCTCATGAGAGCCTCTTACAAACAAAAGTGGCCTCATTGCTTAGTCTAGAAGCTGTAGAAGAGGTGCCGCAGGAGTACAGGGCAATAGACTTCCAGTACCAAAATCACAAACAAGAAAGTTGGTCTTCATCTTATCCTAGACCTGAGGAGACTGAACAAATATATATTCAAATTCAGGCAACACTTATCTTCATCCCATTTCTCCAGCTCAAGACTGGTTCGCAGTTGTTGTCTTAAAGGATGCGTACTTTGGTGTAACGATCTGTCTCACCACAAGAAGGTCCTAAGATTCATAGTGCGGGCCCAACCATTACCAGTACAAAGTACTGCCATTCAGATCCTCTGTGGCATGAAGAATCTTCACAAAGTGCCTAGCAATAGTGGTAACACACCTAGGAACACAGGTCATTCGTGTCTACCCTTACCTGGAGATTGCAACAAGCCTAGAATGTGCCTTTTCTCTCTCCTCTCAGCTAGGCCTGTGAGTGAGCTATGAAAAATCATCTCTTAGCCTGTCACAAATGAAAGAGTTCATAGGACCCCTGATCAACTCCAGTTCAGCAAAGGAATACCTTCCTGAAGACAGGTTCCTGTCCATGCTATTGCTAGTGTTGGGATAGAATC
Source organism: Lepidochelys olivacea (assembly GCF_965140295.1). Taxonomy (NCBI): domain Eukaryota; kingdom Metazoa; phylum Chordata; order Testudines; family Cheloniidae; genus Lepidochelys; species Lepidochelys olivacea. The sequence goes on from NC_140413.1 coordinate 122,358,362, forward strand.
AAATCTCACTATGCCACTATGGATGTGTCTGGGTCTGCTAGGCCATATGTTGGCATGCAAATATGTGACGCCAATTGCCAGACTTCACCTGTGCCTGCTCCAACTCTGGCTTAGGGCAGACTGTTCCCCACCTAACCATCAGATGGACAAGGAGCTTGTGGTTGCACCTTGCATCATCACAGAACTGAGATGGTAAATGTAACTCAGAAATATGCATGGAAGAGGTACTATTCTCTGTTCCCTACCTGACCATAATTAATTATGAACACATCAGGCACATGTTGGGGATCCCACCTGGATCATCTGCAAACGCAAGGGACCTGATTCCCAGAAAACATGGGACTCTTGGAGTTTAGCTGTGGCTATCCGCTAATCAAACAGCATGCACAAACCTCTTAGGACACCAAAAATCCAATCTTGTTATTAAAAAAGATTAATTTTATTAAAAACAAAAAGGGAAAAAATACATCTGGAATTTAGGCTTTTTGCTAGATCTTAAAAGAAACTATTACAAAAATTAAGCACCCAAAATAGCTTTTTTGGGGGTTCAGCTTAAAGGTTACAAGCAAACAAAAGAATCTGGCCCGTGCACAGGAATAGGGTTCATATTCACACAAATTTTAGTTAAAATCTTACCCTGGTGGAGTGAGTGGAATGTGATGGGGAGCAGGGGGGTGAAATACTTCAGATCCTTGGAGTGAGGATATAATCACTTTTTTCTTTTCCTGGGACTCTTATTTTATCATACACAGTTTTAAATGCAGTGAAATTAACATTTTGAATGCCTTTTCCTCTCATGGAACAATTACTAGTTAATTTCTTTAGACATCTTTTATTTTTTCGTGGCAGTCCTCATTGAAGTGTAAGTATATTTTGCATTCCACATTATTGCTTCACATCTGACCCTGTCATGGTAGAAGAGAGCATTGTTCCACTCTTTCTCATTAACCTGACAGATGGTGACTTAAAAAACTGGTTTTGTTTTGTTTTTTGCTTTCAGACATGTATAAAGAAAGCACTTGCTCTACTATCTGTTTCTATTAGGCCACAGTCAGATTTTGAGGTATGTTCAAAACAGTTGAATTTTTGGAAGTAGGAAAATACCTGTATATTTTCCTAGCAATTGTAGGAGTCTCTTTACATATAATGTAGATTGTGGAAATCAGTGTCCTACTATGTGAAACTCTCTTCTGTTCTAGAATAAAATTTACTTTTATTTTTTTCCCTTGCAGCCTCCCCTTCCTTGTTAGCTGAGGGGGCATTTTGCACCCAATCCGCTAAACACTTACACACTTGAGTTACTTTACCCACATGAGTAGTCCTATTGAGCTGATAAATTATAACTTTTTCATTATATTGCTTTCTTAAAAACACTATAATGCCTTGTGGCAAATTACATTTTTGCACATTTTATCAAATGGACTGTGTACGGAACAGTGAAATTGCTGTTTCAAATTTACTGATAGTGTAAAAATGAAACTTTAGTAATCACATTATATATAACTGTAAATGATATTTTACGGATTCGTGTTTTGGTTGAAGCACACAAGTATCACATCGTTGTAATTAAGTTTGAGATATTGTTTAGGCTAGTCCGAATCCAACATCATAGTGAGTGATGGCATTGCTGCAGTAAACATTTGGATGAAATTATTGTAGATGTAGAGCCATGGTGGAGCAAATTTTAAATAATGATTAAATAACTTTTTAAAAAAAATAAGATTGAGGCTTAAATTATTTGATAATTTGTGCTATTGCAGTTGTAGATGTGTAATGAACTAGACTATTTTATAAACAAACCTAGTATTTCAGTACGACTACTTGTAGGATATTTTATTTGAATTTTACAAAATTGCTGTAGACAAAAACCAACTATAAAGTTATAACAGTTAAACTATAGCCCTAATGCTGCACTTAAACAGGTAAGTAAACTTACTCGCATGAATAATTCCATTGACTTCATTGGGATTATTTGTGTTTAAAGGTAAGCATGTGCATAAATGTTTGCAGTTTCAAAGGCTAAACATATAATTAAACTTTTCTTAGTGGCATATACTCCTTGTCACTTCAAAACCAAATTGCTTCTGTATTAACAATGAAATGTTGTTTAGATTTTTTTTTTAGTAGGTTAGCAAAGTTATTTTGAACTTTTTTAATACACAAAGGAAAAAAATTCAAAAATAGCCTGAAGTTAGCCTCCTTAGCATATTTTTAGGCACTGAAGGGTGGGATTTTTCAAAAGCACTAAATGATTTAGGTGCATGAGTCCTACTGATTTCAAACTGCTGATTCTGATGGAAGGATATAGATTGTAGGGACATAGCCTGATTGAAGCTTTCTTGACTTGTGATAGTTCAATATATCAGAATGTAGTGTAAGTTACAGATATAGCATGGTCTATTTGCAAATGGATTTAATGGTTTAAGTTTGTGGTGGTCTTGCAGTAACAGTTTTAAAGAAGCCCTGAATTGGTCTTTTTCAGCATAGATGATCATTTTAAGTATGAAATTTGTTAGTAGAAAAAATCTCTATGTAAAATCTAAAATCCTTCTAATAATTAGGATTCTAATCAAGAAGTATAAAACATCCACTTCAGAAATTTAAGACTATAAAATGGGAAGAAAGTAAAGAACTAGCAATGTTACTAAAATATATATTTAAATAAAAATCATTTATATTTTAAAAATCATTTAATTTTTTTATCATTTTTGTTCACCTTGTGTAGGACTTGATTTTAAAAAGCAGTTTCCTTTTTTGCATCTGCAAATGGTTGTGCCCTCAAGTATTAGTAATTGTCATTTTAACTAACAAACTTGCTGGTGCAGAGTAGACACATTGACACCTATTTGTGCCAAAATAGTCTGCATTGAGGCTGAGCTGAAAATCAGGCGCTTCATTGTTTGTTATAGGTGTATTCAAATACTGCCACAAGATTGATGTCTCCTCTCTTGAAAATATCTCTTAATTTCACCTTCATCTTTAGATTGCTTTATGATTTATGCAGTATTGAGAGTCTATCATCATATGAAAATGATCTGATCTGTTGACTTCTTCATGTTTAATTGTCTGTTTGCTAGCCATGCGATTCAGTGTTAGGAGTCATGCTTATTTTCAAACCTATTTCTGCAGAATTTGCATGCTGATGTTGAAATAAATGGCCTTATTTCTGTTTTTACAGTAGAACATATACATGAAAGCATATTAATATTGTCATTATGGTAGTACTCAAAGTTCCCAGTTATAAGAGAAATAGCATGTTGCTAGCTGTATACAAATATAAGAGACAATCATTGCCTCAAACTTCTTATTTTAAAGGCAAAACATAGAGGGGTAGGGGGATATGGATAAAATAGTGAAGCCCAGTGATGAGAGCGATGTTAGGCATATAACAACAGTTATAGCCAACTAAGATACGTTCAAAGAAAGTTTTAAGGTTGCAAAGTCAAGCTCTCAGAATTTAGGTATTGCCAGAATTAAGGTTCCTTGTGCAACCTTCATTTGGCTTCCTTGTGTGTATAAATTGATAATCTTGTTACGTGCTCACTTAGTGTTTTGTTTTCTACAGGATCTTTGCATCATTCAATGAATAGATAGGTTTCTGAAGATAAATAGAAATTGAATAACTATCATGAGAAATTTCAACTTGAACACTTAATATGTATAGGTTTTATACCTTTTAAAGACGAGATTACAAGTTTGGTAGTTAAGGTAATAGTATTGATGTGATATACTTCTACTTCTGTAAGACATTTGTGTTGGTACCGCATCATAAAACAAAACTAGAAAGATAAAATGAACATGGCACAGATTAAATGGATTAAAAGTGTTTCTAGTGGGGATCTTTTCTTGGCCCTACACTATTTAACATTTTAAATAATGACCTAGAAGAAAACATAAGATCATCACTGATAAAGTTAGCAGATGACACAAAAATTGTGGGAGTTGTAAGTAATGAAGGCAGGTCACTGATTCAGAGGGATCTGGAAGATTTGGTAAACTGGGTTTTAATGTGGCTAAATGTATCCATCTAGGAACAAAGAATGTAGGGCGTGCTTACATGAAGGGGGACTCTATTTTGGGAAGCAGTGACTCTGAAAATGATTGGGGTGGAGGAGATGGATAATCAGCTGAACATGAACTCTGTTCTATAGATATTGATCCCAAAGGCACAAAGAGTTAAAGGTGTTTATAAACTCTCTCACTGTCCCAACACTAAACTGTGATAGATAGGTTTGGGGTTATTTTTAAACAGAGCCCTTCATTACTTGGCAAACACACAAAAACATTCATACAAATTGAAAGTTTATTAGTTAAACACAAGAAGTTAAAATAAGCATGTGTATTGAAACTGTGGTTGAGTGATTGTGCAAAATGGACAGCAAGATTCTATCAGAGTCTCTTTCCTTTTGGAGTCAAAATACCAGTCTCTTATTTTCTGAACAACCTTTCTTTATTGAGAAGGAGGAGGTTAATTTTACTCTGTCCTGATGAGAAGGGCATTCACTTATCCTGTTCATAAACAGACAGATGCAAGTTGGACAAGAGACAGGATAGAAAAGATGGGTAAAATATGGCTTTTTGGAACATTGCACTACTGGGTAGTTAGTTATGAGTGGATGGTTTGGGTGGCAAGTAAACCATGACACCTGCTGCTTGAACGTTGGTTAATTACGAACTAGTCAGGGCTGTCATCTGGTTGGAGCTTACTCTTTAGACAAGGCGGTTTTGAATGATAGCGGTATAGGTGACTTCAGGATTCGATGAAAAGCCAAGAGAGTGAGACAGTACAGAAGGAAAAGAATAGTGGAGCAGAAAGTAAAACAAGGGAAGGGAAATGCAATACAGGATATTGTGTGCCTTTGCAGTGCTGCTAATTAGGTATCCCCATTGGTGGGCTAAGGACTGGATGTCATGATGATGTGATGACTTTCAGTGCTCCCAGGTGAAAACAAAGTTCCTTAAACAGGAGCAAGACAATCCTCCTTCTCAGAAAGAAAGTCATTTAGATGAGTCAAGATGAGCGAGAAGAGTTGTAGTGCTGGCAGGTATGGGGATGAGATAGGGGAAGATGAGATGAGATAAGGTGAGCTGGGATGCAAGTTGGGACAGGAGATGAGAGAGAGAGAGAGAGCTGAACTGAATGGATCTCTTTTCAAAGTCTCTCTTTAAGAAACCCCAAAAGGGAAAAAGTAGGCAGCATAGTTCAACCCCTCCCCCCCCATTATTTTGTCCACCAACTGGGAGTAATATCTATCGCACCAATTTTGGTCTATTAACTTCTGGTTCCACATCTTCTGTTTTTTACCAAGTATGATTTGAACAGTCCTCAGATTATATCCATTTGGCCTTTTTGGTTTAGACTAGTGGTTCTTAAACTTTTTGGTTTTGCGGACCACTTGAAAATTGAGGAGGGTCTTGGGGGACCACTTAATGATCTTTCCAAATGTTGTTTGTACCATTAGCTAACTATTGTAAAGAACTTTGGAGAAAAGTGCTCTATAAAAAAACCTGTAAAGTAATAAACGTTTTTTGTTCTACAAATAAAAGCACACAACACATATTTTAATATCAGTAGTCTTCCCTTTCTAATGCAATGGATGTGCCCTCTCTCCCCTGCCACTTGGGGCTGGGAAGATGGGGGGGTCTTTCCCCTGCTGCGGGAGCCCCCGAGCTGGAGCTGGGAAGGAGGGGGGGATCTCTCCCTGGCAGCTGCAGCCCCCAAGCTGGGGCTGGGAAGGAGCAGGGTCTCTTCCCGGCATCCGCAGCCCTGGAGCTGGGGAAAGTTGCCTCTTTCTCTGGCCACTGCAGCCCTGCAAGTCCCCAATTCCCCCCACCCACTCTTCTCACCCCACTACCCCTACCACCTATTCCCCCAAGGCCACCACCTCACCTTGCATGTGCATCTTCTCCAGGGTCCAGGCACCTAATTAGTGGAGTCACGTCTGTGTGGCTCCACTAATTAGGTGGGTGGTCCTTCATTCTCTTGTGTGCGGTTGCCCAGGCGCGTACCTCAGGGAGAACTATCTGCAGACCACCTGAATGGAGCTTGCAGATCGCAGGTGGTCTGCGGACCACAGTTTGAGAACCTCTGTTTTAGACTAATCCAACATTTTGTGTCTGGTTCTCTTGCGCTTGTTATTACATTCAGCATTGTAAACAGCTTGACCTATTTTCCCTCGTTATTGTAACATCTTATGAACATTCACATATTTTTTTTTACATTTGAGCTCACAATAAGGATACGCTCTGTAGGCCCAGTAGTCACAACAACTCACAGTAAAACACTGTGGCCAAAAGGGCTAATGAATCCTTGGGATGCATAAACAGGTATCTTGAGTAAGCATAGAAAGGTTATTTTACCTCTGTATTTGGCACAGGTGTGACCTCTTCTGGAATACTGTGTCTGGTAGTGGTGCCCACAATTCAAGAAGGGTGTTGATAAGTTGGGAGAAGGTTCAGAGAAGAGTCACGAGAATGACAGAAGGATTAGAAAACATGCCTTACAGTGACAGACTCAAGGAGGAGCTCAATCTATTTAGCTTAACAGTGAGAAGATTAAGGGGTGATTTGAGTAGTTTGTAAGTACCTGTGTGGGAAAGAGATATTTAATAATGGGCTCTTCAGTCTAGCAGAGAAAGGCATAACATGATTCAATGGGCATAAGTGGAAGCTAGGCAAATTCAGACTGGAAATAAAAGGTGTGAAATTTTAAAGGTGAAAATAATTAACCAGTGGAACAGCTTACCAAGGGTTGTGTAGGATTCTCCATCAGTGACAATTTTTAAATCAAGATTGGAAATTTTTCTAAAAGTTATGCTCTGGGAATTATGTTGGGGAGGTTCTATGGCCTGCTTTGTACAGCAGGTCAGACTAGATGATCACAGTGGTTCCTTTTGGCCTTTGGATCTATGAAATTTGGCAAAATTATAAGCAACTGAAAGTGGGGTATTTTATAATCAAAAGTGTCAGGAACCATTAACTACAGGCAGTGTTACTTGTTTCACCTATTGTAATATTTATATTATGGAAGCCCCCAAAGACCAATTGGGATTGGGACCACATTGTGCTGTGCTCTAGATTAACGTGGGCCATGATCCAGCAAACATGCATGTGTTTAATTTACTCCCATAAGTAGTTCCATTGAAATCAATAGGGCTGCTCACAGAGGTAAAGCTAAGCATATGTCTAAGTTTACAGGATTGGGTTAGAGAAAAGACAACTCCTTCTGTGAAGAGCTTGTGCTTGTCGTCTTAGTTCATTTTAATGTGTTTGTGTGTGTGTATATGTGTAATATATATATACAAGTAATACTTCAAAAGAGCTGGGAAGATGTGTATAATATATGAAGCTATCCCTAAAAATCAAGGTAGACTTAAACAAACAAACAAAAAAACCTGTTAACAAGCAAAATAAAACCTGCTATGAGGAGGTAACTATTTTCATGCTACAAGGAGGAAACAAGAGACTGGGCCAAGAAGAAACTTATTTTATATTGAAATTGATGGAATAGGCACTGAACTTCCCTCTCCCTGATGTGTGAGTACTGGACAGAGTGGAGTGCTTCCCTTGATGGACTTAGGCAATGCCTCTGAGAGGTAATGGAGTATCAAAGTGTAGTGGAGGACTGGAGTTGGCCAGTGACCAGTTTAACTGTGGTAGTGTTTAGTAGTTCAGTACGTTTTTTGAGCCTTGCTTAAAATCATCCATCCCTTATTTGATTTTTGGTTTCTGACAATTTTTTCTTACACATATATATTTTTTAAAATGCCTAGTTCTCTTACCTGTATAGTAGACCTATATGGTAACTTTTGTTATTTCCAGTAAAAGTTTTCTTATTGACATGTATGACAAGTACTACATATACACTGCACAAAGGATGGTAACAAAACTGTGCATTAGTGGAAGGTGAAAGCAAACTTGCTGTGTTTACCAGCAAGTTTGCTGGTAAAAAGAGTTGTTACATGGGAGCGGCAGGAAAGTAGAGAGTTGGGGAGGTGACATATTAATGGGTGGGCTTTCTAAAGTAATTAGCAAATTTTTTTTAACTCCCTATTCTGACTTTCTTTTCCCTTGTTCAGACAAGAGTGCAAGTCAGAGGATGTTGCTTGCAAGATTTCTGAATCTGAACCTGAGGAATTATCAGATGAAGCCAGTGCTGACATTTTCTATGGGACCTCTCCTCCTAGCACACCCCGACAGATGAAACGTATGTCAACAAAGCACCAGAAAAATAATCTTGGGAAATCTACTAGCCGCTCCACTTTGAAAGGTATGTGACTTTTTTTTTAAAAAATCTGTAATTTAAAAGTAGTAGTAGTAGTATATGATATTTTTTTGTAACCATTCAGTAGTCTATGAACTTTCATAGGTCCTTTTTATAGAGAAATATAGATTTGCAGTAATTCCCCCTTTCTATTTAATGTACATTGGGCAATAAATCATAGCAGCCATTGTATATTCACAATTGCAGTTCAGTTTCAGACAGACCTGTTTACCTTCTGGTGGTCAGCAATCAAAAAAGCAGTTTTTGTAAATTGTACAGACCATTTAGTTTTGTTACAGACCATTTAGTTTTATTAATTTTTTATTCTAATAACAAACTATAGATACTGGGTAACCACACTAGTAAATGTACACACAGGTACATCCATTGTTACAAAATGAATAGGAAAATACACTGGGAAGCAAGCAAGCATTTTGAGCAAAATTATTCAACTTATTATACAGTTTCAGTGAATGATGGACAACATTTTTTCTGTGCATGATATAATGCAATTTCAGTCAGAGACTAACAACCAGTTTCTTTGCTATTTGTTGTTCTATTAGGTTCCTCCCACCCCTTTTACTGTAAATCAGTTTTACAAGTAGACTTGGTGTTTGCACATATTTCCTGGGAGGGTATTGCACAGAGAAACATGGGTTCAGAATCATGGAAGTTCCCATTGGTATGGACTACATGAGAATAGTTGATTATTAGGAAATGCTGGTCACTTTTGTCCAAGTTTTCTCAGTGAACTTAACAGTTCTCTTCTTACCTGTGTGCATAGAGCTATCTGCTTCCTGGGAGCTCTCCAGACCTGGGTTCCAGACTTGCTGGTCCTTAAACTGGCTTGCAGGATCTCACTGAATACCAGTGTGTCATTAACAGAAGTAAAAAGAAAAGGACTACTTGTGGTACTTTAGAGACTAACAAATTTATTTGAGCATAAGCTTTCGTGAGCTACAGCTCACTTCATCGGATGCATTCAGTAGCTCACGAAAGCTTATGCTCAAATAAATTTGTTAGTCTCTAAGGTGCCACAAGTACTCCTTTTCTTTTTGCGAATACAGACTAACACTGCTGCTACTCTGAAACCTGTCATTAACAGAAGTGGCTTTCTTGGAACTGTTCTTATCTACTGATTCTTTTACTACTATATACTGAGCTATTTTAAGAGAATGGAATCCTATTACCTGGGTTCAGAATAGTAATAATTTTCAAAGTTGTTGCCTGTAATATTAAATTGATAGCATTTTATAATATCAGGCAGCCAGACATGCTTTTCTCATTATACTTTACACTTTTATACCATCTTCCATTCAAGGATCTCAAAGGTGCTTTACAAACACTCATCTTTAAAGTGAGAAAATTATTAAAGGGACACTCTTCACTTTAGCCAATTTAAGAAATTGAATTAAAAATATTTTCAAATGCTTGAGATTCTGTGGTTTTACATTTACACTATCGTGTTTCTTTAATTGTTCCCCCTTTTTGCTGTGTGAAAGATCCACACAAACTAGGAGAAATTGACTGGCTATACAGTGAATTTAACTATATAGAAAGAGCTGTCAAAGACACAGCATAAACAAGTTGATAAAAAAAAAAACAATGTCCCGTAATCATTTATAATATTAGGTAACAACAGATACATAAGTAATGTTATCTGACAACAATAGGTAAACATTTTTACCCAGAAGTATTTTTAAGTTGATGATGTTCTTTGCTCATGTTAAGTGTCATTAGTAGTCAGACTTCTGATAGAAAACCTCATCAGAACACCTGCTCTACCGAAAGTGCCACTTTACCTTTTTTTTTTTTTGTTAAAGTTTGTGGTGTTCATATTGGTGGCAAAGTTTTGTTAAAGCTGTTTTAAGAATAATGATTGGTTCATTGTTGTTGTCATAAAGAATATACCTACAGTTTTTTAGAAAAGTTAAAATGACGTCTAGTAAAGTTACAGTGGTGGCACAACTGCACCAGCTGACATTTGTTTTTAAAGCAGTTTTTTTAGTGTATATATGAAATCTTAACACTGAATGTATGTTTACTGAAAGGATTGCTTTGCCAGAATATAGTATAGAAAAAAAGGTAAATGCTTTAGCAGAATCAAAGATATACACAGTATTCATTGAATAATTGTGGGAGTGGAGCTGTCTAATGAAACTATTCATAATAATGGAGTATTTATACTGAACATGTTCCAGAAGTTTTGATTCCCCACTATTTTAGGCATCTTCTGTGTAAGGTCATCCTTACAGTATCATTCCCAAAAGACCTTTTCTTTACAGTAGAACTTAAGAGAAGGCACACTGTATCTGTTGTTAGCTGCATAGTCATTTGAGCTGTTAAACTCATTTTACTGGGTTTTAATTGTGCCTTTTTAAACTCTATTTTGTGAAATATTAAAGCCTGTCTAATTTTGCACATAGCAATTTATCAATAGCTTTTCTTGCCTTCATGTGATTTTAATACCATGGTAACAAAACTTCAGTCTCTGAACTAAGAAAATATAAGTCAGAGTAACTGCAGCTGTAGTTCATAGCAGTTTTGGTATATTTTAGGGAATTGAAATACCAAGAGTATATATCCGAGGGTTTGTATCTTTGTGAGAGAGAGGAGTATTATATCAATTAAGACAAATTTTCTTTTGTTGGTTAACTTTATCTATGTTCGTAAAGTTCTGCTAATAGATTTCAAGCTGTGTAGAGTGAGATCTGTCGTGTGTGTCTGTGGAAGGCGGGGGGATGTCTGGCACATTGTAAGTTCACTGGAATATAACAATATATTTTTAGTTGTATTAATATTTTAAAAATTATTAGGCCTTTTTTCCCTTTTGTTATAGAATATACAGATAATATGCTGAGGCAGGAAATCTGAGGAAGTTGATGGAGGGGTTAAAGTCTTCTGTCACTAAAGAACTAACTGAAATTACTCTCCTTATTTCTGAACTAAAACAAATGCTTTCTAGTTAGGCTGAGTTTGTGTAATATTTGCTTTAAATGAAGCACCAAACTGTTTTTGAAACAGATCATGAAGCATTTTATTTGGCTGTCTTGAGTTGATTAAATTTTACTTTAACACGAAATTACTTCTATCCTGCAGTTAACCGAGAATTAACAAAGCTTTGAGAACAAGGCCAGTTATTGGTGTCACCAGTGTTTGTTTATTTAATCGCTCTCTCACTGGATTTCTTACTACCGTGTATTTAGAAGCAAAAAAGGATGACATGACAAACTCTACCTCTTTAATTAGTTTCTGGATCGTCACCTTTCCCCCACTCTGAAACATCTGCAATGCACCTTTCTTCCAGCAAATGATGACTGCAGTTCAGACTTGTCCATAAGGCTGGGCTGAGCAGTGCCCCTTCCACACCCTTGCCAGCTTCTGTGCCTCCGGTGGTGCAAAAAGAGTGGCAGTTCAGTGCTCCTTACTTAGCCACTGAAATCTCATCTCTTGTACTTGTACTTTTGTACTTGTACTTTTGGGATTGCATCAAGAAAAAATCATCTCATCTCTCTCTTCCTCCTCAGGGGTCTGAAATTTCTGGAACTTTGTTTCCCAAATGGGACTGCCCAATGATCTTATTCTCTCCATTTATTCTCCCCTCCTCCATTGTGATGCAACAGGCCAAATGCAGGGAGCTTGAAGGGCAAGAGAACCTTCAGGAGCTACAGAAAGGGAGCTCTGCTACAGTAGTTCCCAGGCATGGACCTTTGTTTAGCCAGGGGAATGAATTTAGAGTCTGGACGGTTTGTTGGAATCTCTGCATCTCTGGAGACACCTCCAGAAGATCAGCTTAATCCTCTTCAGCCAGCCAGACTGAACCTCCTTCAGTAATCAAGGACTCTTCAGGTCATATCCACATGCCTCTTATTCCCTGTCCCAGACTTGCTTTTCCAAAGGAAAAAATTCCATGGTCCCTGCCCTGTTTTTTAAGGGGTTTTTGAGTCACTTCGTAAAGAATCTAACATCCTTTAGGACTCTCCTTCTGAATAGGAAAATCTGGGCTCCCCTAGGGATATTAGATGATGATGATGAGAAGTGGGGCTCATGACTTCTTTGTGAGTTGTGACCCAAAAGATAAGAAGAAACTGACCTTTTGCTGCTGGTCCGTCCCTCACCAAAACAAACAACCAACCCAAGAAAAGACTCAGGACATTATCTGCTTCCATGCGCTCTAGCTTCTCACCTCAAAAATGAGAACTCTCAAATTTGGTCCATGATAACTCGGAGCAAGAGAAACAGTATAGGTTATTTTGCTTCCAGACCTTTTTGAAACCATGTAGAGGAGGTGCTGGCCACCAATGAGATCTTTCATTCAAAATTGAAAATATAATTTACCATACCCATTAATTCCTCCTTTGAACAGATCACTCAAGAATGATAGAAAATACCCAACAAAGGTAGAAGGTTTTGTAGGGAATCTCTGAAACTTGTCAGGGTCCTACAATGCAAAGACCAATTAGTCTAACTTTGATACCTGGAAAGATACCAGAACAAATTTTCAGATTTTCATTTGTAAGCACCTAGAGGATAATTAGGAATAGCCAACATGGATTTATCAAGAACAAATCATGCCAAACCAACCTAATTTTCTCTTTGAGAGGGTGATTGGCTTAATGGATGTGGGAAGCAGTAGATGTGATATCTGTTGATTTTAGTATGGCCTTTGGCACAGTCCTATGTGACATTCTCATAAATAAACCAGGGAAATGTATTATAGACGAAATTACTATAAGATAGGTGCACAAATGGTAGAAAGATCATACTCAAGAAGTAGTTATCCATTGTTCTCTGTCAAACTCTGATGCGGTATCTGTCTTTTGAGAAAAGTAGACCAAGAGGAGACTGGATAACAGTCTTCAAATATATTAAGGCCTGTTGAGGATGGTGATTTATTGTTCTCCATGTCCACTGAAGGTAGGACAAGAAGTGTAATGGGCTTAATCTTCAGCAAGGGAGGTTTAGGTTACATATTAAGAAAAACTTTCTAACTACAAAGGTAATTAAGCTCTGGAATATGCTTCCAAGGGAAGTTGTGGAATCCCCAGAATTGGAGATTTTTAAGAACAGGTTGGACAAACACTGGTCTAGGTATATGTTGTCCTGCCTCAGCACAAGGGGCTGGACTTTATGACCACCTGAGAGCCTTCCAGCTCTACATTTCTCTCATTCTTTTTATCCTCCCTAATGCTGATAGAGCAGTAGTATCCCTGGCAAAGGACATGATGATTTTTGCTGAGGGAGACTTTTTTCTGAAAAGATTCCATGGACAGGAAGATAGCCACTCTTAGAAGGGAGGGACTTGGAAGCTTCATCAATGGTTCTTAGTACTTTACTGGCTGCCAGTTGCTTCACTAGAACCAGTGTTCTGGTATGATGACTTATTCTTGACCTTCTGGACCATGGCTGATTCAGGTCTGTTCCAAAGATATCTCCAGCTAATGAGTTTGTGGTGAACTAGTGCGTGGACTTGGGTAACTGTAAAAGCTGTGGCTGCTAACACAGTGGTCAGGTGCCAATTCTGTTTTTAGCCTTGGACAGTAGATTATTATTAAAAGTAAATCCTCCCATCCTTAATGAACATACTTATCAGAGCATTATCCCCAGAGACTGTGCAGAAAGTAACATGGAGAAACCCTCTGCCTGAACTGAAAACTGTACGGTTGACAAGTATAACAGGTCATAGCTTGACCTGGAAGACCCTTAACTTATGGTGGTGTGTGAGAGAGGAAGAACTCAGCTTGGCTGTCAAAGCAGGGTGAGTCCGTGACACTGGTGCTCAGAAAAACTATGTATGTATGTATGTATTTGCAAACTGAGCAAATTGGATGCATGGAGCAACAGCAAACATGAAACCCCGTGATGCCATTCTTGAGGGTGGATTTGATTTAAATCACTAGTCAGGAAGACTCAATTTAATCATGGTTTTCTACATAAAAGTGCATTCTTGTTGGGTGTTATAACGTTAATGCATATTCTTCACAACTCGAGATAGATCATAGAATCATAGAATATCAGGGTTGGAAGGGACCTCAGGAGGTCATCTAGTCCAAAGCAGGACCAATCCCCAATTAAATCATCCCAGCCAGGGCTTTGTCAAGCCTGACCTTAAAAACTTCTAAGGAAGGAGATTCTACCACCTCCCTAGGTAACGCGTTCCAGTGTTTCACCACCCTCTTAGTGAAAAAGTTTTTCCTAATATCCAATCTAAACCTCCCCCACTGCAACTTGAGACCATTACTCCTCGTTCTGTCATCTGCTACCATTGAGAACAGTCTAGAGCCATCCTCTTTGGAACCCCCTTTCAGGTAGTTGAAAGCAGCTATCAAATCCCCCCTCATTCTTCTCTTCTGCAGGCTAAACAATCCCAGCTCCCTCAGCCTCTCCTCATAACTCATGTGTTCCAGTCCCCTAATCGTTTTTGTTGCCCTTCGCTGGACTCTCTCCAATTTATCCACATCCTTCTTGAAGTGTGGGGCCCAAAACTGGACACAGTACTCCAGATGAGGCCTCACCAATGTCTAATAGAGGGGAACAATCATTTCCCTCGATCTGCTCGCTGTGCCCCTACTTATACCTCCCAAAATGCCATTGGCCTTCTTGGCAACAAGGGCACACTGCTGACTCATATCCAGCTTCTCGTCCACTGTCACCCCTAGGTCCTTTTCCGCAGAACTGCTGCCTAGCCATTCGGTCCCTAGTCTGTAGCTGTGCATTGGGTTCTTCCGTCCTAAGTGCAGGACCCTACACTTGTCCCTGTTGAACCTCATCAGATTTCTTTTGGCCCAATCCTCCAATTTGTCTAGGTCCCTCTGTATCCTATCCCTGCCCTCCAGCGTATCTACCACTCTTCCTAGTTTAGTATCATCTGCAAATTTGCTGAGGGTGCAATCCACACCATCCTCCAGATCATTTATGAAGATATTGAACAAAACCGGCCCCAGGACCTACCCCTGGGGCACTCCACTTGACACCGGCTGCCAACTAGACATGGATCCATTGATCACTACCCATTGAGCCCGACAATCTAGCCAGCTTTCTACCCACCTTATAGTGCATTCATCCAGCCCATACTTCCTTAACTTGCTGACAAGAATACTGTGGGAGACCGTGTCAAAAGCTTTGCTAAAGTCAAGAAACAATACATCCACTGCTTTCCCTTCATCCACAGAACCAGTAATCTCATCATAGAAGGCGATTAGATTAGTCAGGCATGACCTTCCCTTGGTGAATCCATGCTGACTGTTCCTGATCACTTTCCTCTCATGTAAGTGCTTCAGGATTGATTCTTTGAGGACCTGCTCCATGATTTTTCCGGGGACTGAGGTGAGGCTGACTGGCCTGTAGTTCCCAGGATTCTCCTTCTTCCCTTTTTTAAAGATTGGCACTACATTAGCCTTTTTCCAGTCATCTGGGACTTCCCCCGTTCGCCACAAGTTTTCAAAGATAATGGCCAATGGCTCTGTAATCACAGCCGCCAATTCCTTCAGCACTCTCGGATGCAACTCGTCCGGCCCCATGGACTTGTGCACGTCCAGCTTTTCTAAATAGTCCCTAACCACCTCTTTCTTCACAGAGGGCTGGCCATCTACTCCCCATGTTGTGATGCCCAGCGCAGCAGTCTGTATGTAGGTTTCATTTTTAGAAGGTACACACTATACATTTTTAAACAGTGATTTATTTTGAAAACTTTTTCAGATTAGTTTTACAGCTGTATCAGAAAATTAATGATTAGTTATTTCATTTATCAAAGGTAAGTGAAGCTGATATTTATGAAGTCATTGGGAGATGGACTATCTCCAATTCAACAGGTTAATCATTAATATTTGGAGGATTTTCTTGCCATGCTGTATTAGGAAGAGAACATCACCAGACAGACATTTAAATTGTTTTATTTAACTAAAACAACAATGTTAAGTATTCAACAGCAAACATATAATATTTTAACAAAAAAAATATATCTTTCGCTTCTCACATTTATCTCCAGACTTCTTCTCCTTGTCCAGATCTATTCAGCCCCCAACAATCTTCTATTCATTGAACTTTTTGAAACTTTGCACTTTTAGAGAGAGCTAAGGGATTGACTCTGTGTACACAAATTTGCAGAGGGACAGTAGAGTTGAGGTCTGTTATTTCTCACCTCTATATATTAATTTATTTATTTAAAAACATTTTTGCTGTTAGCATGTTACCTCTGGAGACACACATCCACAGTTTGAGAACTGCAAAACTAAGCATCTCTGATGGTATCTTCTAGATGGAGCACTGAGTTGCATTGGGTAGATAGGAAGATTAACCTAAATAATCTATACAGAAGCCTGTGGAACCCCATAAAATTGGGTCCCTAATCAATGAACTATTGGAATTTATTTAGAAAACTTTTCTTAAATATTACATGACTATATTGTCTCATACTATAGAATTAGAATTTATAAAGCCTATTCCGTGGTGAGATATCTTTAAGCTTTAATGTATCTTAATTAAAACTATGTTTAGATAGGGTTTTTTCCTCAAAAAAGCATTTTTATAAAAACAAATCGGATTTTAAATTAAAAAAATCCAATTTTTTTTTTTTTAAAAATCATTGATTTTTATCCACCCTGTCATTCTTCCTAGAAGTCCCATTTGAGGGTAGAATTGCACTTTTTAATATTGACCACAGGAGAAAATTACAGAAATTAAACAAATTGTGTCTCCTATAGTTTCAATCTTCCTCAGTTTTTTTTTTGCTACATTCCACAATTTTCTGTAAACCAATTTTGTACTGCCCAGTTAACCAAACTGAACCTTGAAAAAATCTGTCTCTGACCAGACAATAATAACTGTAAACTCGCCTAAATGAGATGTGAATGTCAAAGCTTAATAGGGGTTGATTAAATGCTAACATTTTTAAACCTGGGCTATCTTTTTCTCTTGTCCTTTAAAATAAAAACCACATATCAACTTGAAATCTAGTCAATTTAAAAAAAAAAGTTGAAAGTAATGTCATGTTCTACATCTGCAATTAGGTTCCCCAGGCCTTTTGTGGTTTTACAATGGCTTTCTTTGTTTTTTAAATGTGTTTTCTCTACCCTGCTGCTGTGAATCTTGCCCAGAAAAAAGGGATAATGGACTGACTATATAGAAGAATCTGTGAAACTAGCTACACACACATGATGTCAAACGCACAAAGCAAATTGAACAATGAAGAAATAAGCTCCCTGTCCCAAAATAAATTTTACTAAGGTTCAGGGGCAAAAGGCATCTTTGGTGGATTTTTTAAAGTGTTTAATGTTGCCCTTCAGAATTTAATTCTGTATAGTTGGACAAGGAAAAAGGAAGATATCAGTTGCTGTACAATCTGATCATTAAGTACACTTGCTGGAATTCCTTATAATGAGTGCCTAAAAAATAATTCAGTAATACTATAGTAGAATTCAGTGATACTACAGTAAAAAAGATGATTTGTAATTAAGAAGCCAGTGTCCACATACTGGACATATAAGAATGTGAATAGACATATAGTGTAGGGTCTCCTTATTTCCCTTTCTCACCCGCCCAAAAAAGGGCAGATGTGGGAGAATGCCGGGGTGTGGGAGCAGAGGCAGAAAAAGAGGAAGGAATGATTTACATACCAAGCAGCAGTTCACAGAATCATAGACTTTAAGGTCAGAAGGGACCATAATGATCGTCTAGTCTGACCTCCTGCACAACGCAGGCCACGGAATCTCACCCACCCACTCCTGTAACAAACCCCTGACCTATGTTTGAGCTACTGAAGTCCTCAAATTACATCCATTCCAAAGATGTCAACATTTTCCAGGGAAGGAAAAAGACAAAGCCAAAGTTTTGTTGATAAAATATCTGGTAACCAAGACAACACAACTTTATTCTATGTAAGGCCTATTTTCCAGCATCTGTCATATAAACTACATCCAAAAATGCTGCTTCATCATTACATATAAATACCAAGTTAAATATTTATTAGCATTAATAGAGAGACATTCTGCTAGAGGCAAGAAAGAAAGAAAAAATTAATTTCTGCTCACTTTTAAAATGAGCTGGAGAGTCTGTGAAATTGAGATACAAAAGAAGGCTATTCCTGGTGGCAGAAGCTCTGGTAAAGAAGGGGTGAGATTGTGCAATAGGACAGAGAATATGTGGGTGATGTAAGGAAAAGGTCGGATGGTCAGAGCAGGTTCTGATAAGTAGATTGGAGTGGATCCATGGAGAGATCTGTACAGTGGAGGGGACATTTTAAATTTAGATCCATATGAATGAGTTTTTTGAAGAGGGGAGTGATGCGGTCATGCTTCTTTGTATGCATGAGAAGGTGGGCGGTAGCATTCTGTGTTTGATAAAGCAGCGTTCGGCAACCTATGGCATGTGTGCCAAAGGTGGCATGTGAGCTGATTTTTTTAATGGCACGCTGCTGCCTGCTGGGTCCCAGCCACTGGCCCCGCTCAGCAGGCTGAGCGGGGCCGGGGCTGGGACCCCGGCAGGCAGCAGCAGGTCATTAAAAATCCTGCCCGCCTCGGCCCGCTCTTCTCCGCACCCACCCTCCTCCCGGGGCGGGAGGGGGCAGGGTGAAGAAGCTTGGTTCTGCTGGCTGCTGCTGCAGGGCAGGCAAGTTCCCTCTCCCCCACCTCTTCCCCCAGCATGCTGGATTCCTGCCCCTCCTCTCCCTCCCTGCCACCGATCAGCTGATGGCCCTTGCAAGGGAGGGGGAGAAGCAGAGCTGCAGCCTGCTTGCTGCTCTGGGGAGGAGGCGGAGACAAGGTGGGGACAGGGCCTTGGGGAAGGGGATTGGAATCAGGGCATATCTCCTCCAGCCCCCTGCCGTGTGCCGCTCTAGGCAGGGGGCTGGGAGCACCCCCATGACCCTGGCCCACACCCCCAGCCCTTGACCCCTGCACCTCCCCCCACACCTCAGCCCTCTGCCCTGACCCCTGCACCCCCCACGACCCCAGCCCTGACTCCAGCACTCTCCCACATACCCAGCCCCCCACACCCCATGCCCTGACTCCTGCACCCTCCTCACACACCCCCAGCCCCCTGCCCTGATTCCTGCACCCACCACACATATCCAGCCCCCCCACACCCCATGCCCTGACTCTTGCACTCCCCACATTCCCACCCCCACCCTGAGCACCAAACAGGAGCTCCTACACCCCTCACACCAAATGGGAGCTGCCCAGATAAGCACTCCACACTCAAACTTCCTGCCCCAACCCTGAGCCCCCTCCCCCCTTCTAGCTCCTGGCCAGACCCTGCAGCCCAACCCCCAGCCTGCTCCTTCACCCCCAGCCCTGTGCTCAGTGCACTCCCACCCTCAGCTCAGTGCAGAGAGAGAGGAAGAGAATGGGCTAGAATCAGGGAGAAGGTAGGTATCCACTCTATGTGGGCAGGGCCGGGATCCCTGAGTGGCAGCGGGCTGAGCCGCTCAGTCCACTGCCAGTCTGAGGTCCTGGCCACCGGCCCCACTCAGCCCACTGCTGGTCTGGGGTTCTGGCTGCCAGCCCCTTGCCAGCCGGGGTCCCGGCCGCAGGCCCCGCTCAGCCTGCTGCGGGCCTAGGTGAACAGAACCCCAGGCTGGCAGCGGGCTGAATGGGCTGGCGGCGTAAGATCAGCATTTTAATTTAATTTTAAATGAAGCTTCTTAAACATTTTGAAAAACTTGTTTACTTTACATACGACAATAGTTTAGTTATATAATATATAGACTTATAGAGAGAGACCTTCTAAAAAATGTTAAAATGTATTACTGGCATGCAAAACCTTAAAGTGAATAAATGAAGACTTGGCACACCACTTCTGGAAGGTTGCCGACCCCTGTGATAGAGTATGGAGCTTTGGGACCTGGGTAGCCTATAAAACAGGGACTGCAATTAATGAAGATGAAAAGAGCAGCAGATTTGGATGGAGAAGATTTCAGCAGACATGGTGGTCACTTGTTCCGCTCTTCTGCCTCTCTATTGATTCAGCTTTGTCTACATGGGGAAATAGTGTAGCATTCGTAACAGGTATAGCTGAACAGAGTACAAACACAGTTTTTGTCCTCTGCACTTACATTTATATCCATGAGCAGCATTGATTCTGCAAAATCAGTTGCTGACATAATGCTATTTTCATATGTACACCAGGCCTCATTCCTCCTCACTCATTCCATTCCCCAAACTTACCACTAGACTTGTCTGACATTTTTCAAACAATGCACTGAAAAATGCAGTTTTGGGTTGACCAAAACTATTTGCAAATTTGTATAGAGTTTGCCAAACCAAACGAAAAAAGTCAAAATGTTTTGGTAAGTCAAAACAGAACATTTCATTCAGAAACATTTTGTTTTGCCTTTCACGCATTTTGACAAAAGCAAACAAAAGGCCCACAGAACAGTCAGAGAAGAAGGTAGTGCTGCTGCGCAAGGCAGCAGGCTCCATATAGCCACTTGTTATGTGGCAGGCTAGAGCACTGTCGTTTTACATCCCAGCTTGCCGTACACTAAATCACCATATAGACATGCCCTTAAAATCCCTTCTTCAAGGACTATTTATTTTATAAAAAGTGGAACAGCTTTGAGAGGAGAGACTGAGAAATTCCTCTGTACCTATGACTAAGGCAGTCTCCTGCAGTGGGGGGAGACCCAAATTCAAATTCCTAACTCCCTATCAGGTAAAGGGGGGAATTGAACCAGGGACTCCCATATTCCAGGTGAGTGCCCTAACTATTGGGCTAAAACTGATAAGGGGAGGGGTACCACCACCACTTTTTCCTCTGGCTGTTTTGTGAAAGGGGAGACCAGTGGCTGGACTTTTATGCAGCAGGCATCAGTCTGTGATGAGTGTCTTCTGGCAGAGGCTGTGCAATCACAGAGTTTGAGGAGAACCTTGATTAGTGGCCACCTCCCTGATTGCTATCAGGGTTATAATGCAGGTACTTTCTGTAAGGACAGGTATGGGAATGTACTCAATATAGGGAATAATCGTGCATTGGCAACGTGGGATGTTTACAGCATTTTGTACTGTTCCTCTGTTCTAGGGAAATAACAGTTTGATTTGTTTCCATCTGTTTGTGGATACAGTTAGTGTTAGCTACTAGATATATATTTTTAAAAGTGCTGAATTGTAATTAGCATTCCATCATTGCTGAAATATTTTCAATAAGATACTACTGAGATGTGAGAATCTAGGTGGTTGGGTACACTGTTCTGACTGTTACCACTTTATTACACTTCTAATGTATTCAGTGTAAAGAAAGGAGAGTTACTTGCATCAGACAAAATGCTTGGTGGTGTAACTTTGACAATTTCACATTTTGATCACTTGCTGATTTCCCCGTTTTGTAAATACTGTATGCAAGAAACTAAAGCAGGCCCCAACCTTTACAGTCAATCTGCGTCCAGGCTGTTAGTCCCTCTGTGCCCTCTGGATTGCTGCTTAGTCACTGACTCCAGCTGCCACATGCAGCAAAAGAGGTAATTATAATTAGAAGTCAATTATTACAATTTTATTTAGTACTGCAAAATGTTCTTACCAGTGGTTGCAGAGTTAAACCTATTGTTAGAAAATCCCACAATACAATGGTGTGCTCTTCATTTTTAAGTGGATTCAGCATTTCTTTATTTCGGGAATTATATGTGTTCTAGGGTTTTCACTTGTGTATATGAATTGTTGGTGTCCAAGTGACTGTGTAATTAAAAGAGCAAATTTTGGAGCTACTGTGTTGTGCCAGTAATTTGTGGATTAAGATTGATGGATATTCAGAGGTAGAAAAATCCTGTTTGGTCATTTTATAGATACCTAATATTTGACCTAGATTTTTTAATTTAGCTTTTCCCAGTTCAGTTTTTTTAAATTCCTATAGATGGAGATTTAGAGTAACGTATCACTATGTATATAACCTTTAAAATCAGTAAGTTGATCAGATACCATGATGATAACTACAGTATAAATTCTATTAGTGGAGGTTATGGCATTCTGTAAATAAACAAGGAAATGCCACCTAAACTTATAAAATCAAAATGCAGATATTACTTTTAATTATGGAACTGTTTTCTTTCTATCTATTTAGCATATGATATAAATAAAACAAAATTTGGATGCTTGGGTGGATAGAAAGTACAAATAAAATAAGACTCATAAAATGTAGTTAAGGAGCAGTGTTCTTTAAAAAGGTCCTCATGTTGCTGTAGTCAAATTCTTTTTCAATTTCTTTTACAGAAAAGATGAGTGCACCAAATCAGCCTCCACAAAAAGATAATGGCAAAACCACTGACAATGTGGAAGAGCACAGCTATAAGCACGGGAAAAAGATTCGAGCCACCCTTAGGACAACAGAACGAGATCTCAAGAAAAATGTGCAGTGCTCATTCATGTTAGACTCAGTTGGTGGGTCCTTGCCAAAAAAATCAATTCCAGATGTTGATCTCAATAAGCCTTACCTCAGCCTTGGCTGTAGCAATGCTAAGCTTCCAGTCTCTGTGCCCATGCCTATAGCCAGAACTGCACGCCAGACTTCTAGGACTGATTGCCCAGCAGACCGCTTAAAATTTTTTGAAACCCTGCGGCTTTTGTTAAAGCTTACCTCAGTCTCAAAGAAAAAGGACCGGGAACAGAGAGGACAGGAAAACACCTCCTCTGTCTGGTTGAATCGATCCAATGAACTGATCTGGCTTGAGCTGCAAGCATGGCATGCAGGCCGGAGCATTAATGACCAAGATTTCTATCTGTATACGGCCCGTCAAGCCATCCCAGATATTATTAATGAAATCCTCACCTTCAAAGTGAAGTATGAAAGCTTCTCCTGTGTAAGAAATGAAGCCAGTTTCAATGGTACTTCAGGAGAAGGACATTGCAAAGCAGCCCATGGAACTAGTGCTGTGGGTTACACAAGTTACTATGAACACCTCCATCGTCAGCGGGTCTCCTTTGAGCAAGTAAAGAGGATAATGGAGCTGCTAGAGTATGTAGAAGCACTTTATCCATCTCTGCAGGCCCTTCAAAAGGACTATGAAAAGTATGCTGCAAAGGACTTCCAAGACAGGGTGCAGGCACTCTGTCTGTGGTTAAACATTACAAAAGACTTAAACCAGAAACTAAGGATTATGGGAACTGTTTTGGGCATCAAGAATCTGTCTGACATTGGCTGGCCAGTGTTTGAAATTCCTTCTCCTCAACCGTCCAAGGAAAATGATCCAGAGGATGAGGAAGATGGTAGGGAAGCAGAAGTAAAAGAATCCTCAGGAACATGCATTGAGGAAAGTGAAGATGAAGAACAAATCTCTGAGGAGAATGTTGAGGAACTCAGACAAGCCATCAAGAACAATTTTACCAATAAGCCAAATTTTGATTTTCAGCTACAGGACCATTTTTCAAGGAAGCTTGACAGGCTTGAATCAGAGGATGACTTGGCCTGTTGGGTTATTCCAGAGTGCAGTGCCGAGGCAGGCTGCAGCAGACACTGTTTGACCTCTATTTACAGGCCATTTGTAGACAAAGCACTGAAGCAAATGGGGTTGAGGAAACTAATTTTAAGACTTCACAAGCTAATGCATGGTTCCTTGCAAAGGGCCCGTATGGCATTGGTAAAGGGTGATCACCAGCTGGAGGTAGGTTCCTTGCTGGCATAAATGGGAATACTGTAGATTCACTCGGCTCCCCACCCCCCCTCAGTATTGTTTCAAATATTACCTACCACAGTTGAATCAAGAGCTTGGAAAGCATCAATTATTTTCACCTGACAAACCAGTTTTCTGACTTACATTTTTCTCCTTCTTAAAATAAAAATAAAATTTCATTCTGGACACACCTGTTTCTTACCTTTGGTATGTAATCTCTGCTAATTAGAAACAGGTGTTTTCTCAGGTATTGCAATTTGATTTATAAAGTGTCTCACTCTCATTTTTTAAAGTGTAGTAATAATTGGTAAATTCCAAGAATCAGTAGCTCATTCTAATTGCCATATTTGTTTGAGATAACTTTATATTAATGAGTTAATCCTTTTAATTTTGAGAGAAAGGAGGTGCGCTACCATTAAAAGCCTACAAGAGCTAACAATGAAATTAAGAAATGTTTCTGTTGACCTCAGCAAAAGTAAGAATGAACCTTCCATGTAGTATAAACTGTGTTTACTATAAGCACCATTATTGTTTGGTAAAGTTCTGATGGTTGGAAGTTAAAGCTAGACAAGTTCAAATTAGAAAGAAAGGCACACATTTTGAACAGTGAGGGTGATTAAACATTGGAACATACTACCAAGGGGCAAATGGTGGCTTCTCCATCTCTTGTCTTTAAATCAGGACTGGATGCCTTTCTGGAAACTGTGCTTTTGCCACACACAAGTTATAGGCCTCAATATGGGATTAAATTCTATGGCCTTTGATATATAGGTGGTCAGAGTAGGTGATCTAATGGTCTCGTCTAACCTTAAAATCTATGAAAGAAAGCAGCTTAAGTCCATTAAATTTTTCCACTGGCTCTTATTTGTTTTCATTTTTTTGTTTCAGGTTATAATACACTAAATAAAGAAAATTATAAGTGATTTAAATGGAAAGTAATGATGGAAGCAATAAACTGAGTGTACTGGTTGAAATGTCATGCAGTAATTAAGATCCAGGATAATTAGCTATGGACTTCTGAAGTTTTTATGGCTAGAATTTGTAGCCCAAACAGGATCTGAATTCAGGTCTCCAGAGGTGAATTAAGCCACAATGCCATTTATGGTTTACCGTCTATTTTTGTAGATGTAGACTTCAGCACACCGCACATGTAAGGACAGTATATGCAAACGCTTCACTTCATCTAATCCTAACTACACAGTAAACTGTTCTTACACAACATACTACAAATTTAGTATAATACTGAGCAATAGTGAAAAAACTTTAAGGCATATTGGTCACTTCAGTGTTAACTGCTTTATCCACAAACTTCACTTAAGAAAATCTGTTAGCTGTTGAAAAGAAATTGCATAATACCAGCTGCTGACTAAACTTAAAATGTTCTATGGTGTATATTTTCTTTCTTGTTAATGATGCTGCGAACCATTGTGACCATGATAGTAGTGTAAGTGTACATGAATGGAAATAATCTTGCAAGAGTCTACGTTTGTATATAACTTTAAGAAGAAAAAGTAGGGTATTTTATTATATTTTAGAAATGGCATCTGATCATGTAATTAAGTTGCTATTCAACGTAGCATAAGTATTTCCTTAGTTGTGATTGATGATATAACCTTAACAATGTTTTGATAGAAACAACAATTTTCCATGGAGAAATCCTTTCTAGTAAACTAGTTATGTACCTTCATGAATTGCTAACTCTCCTGACACTTAATACTGAAATAAGCATAGCTAATTTATAGAATTTGTTTATTACATGTTTGTATTTTGGAACAAAAATAACATTTCCTACCATATGTTCTTCAATAATCATGACATAAACAGTGTTACGCAAGTTTTAGACAATATGTATTTAGCAATACTAGTAGTCAAGGTTTTTTCTTCCATCATGAGGTAGCATTGTTTAGTGGCATGACTAGTCCTGGGACACAGGGATCCTTCTGCTTTCTAATCTCAGCTCTAATATGAATTCCTTCTGTGCTCTTGGACAAGTTGCTGGATCCTCTTGGTTCTGTTTTCCTATTTGTAAAAGGATAACATTTATATACCTCACAAGGGTTTTTTGAGGATTAATAAATTCACGTTTATAAGTAACTTGATGGTGTGAAGAATCATGCTAGTAGTACTACTGTTGATCTTGAGATCATTTTGTTCTCTACAAAAAATATATTAAAACTATTGGCTGAAATTGCAGCCAGCTTCAAACTGGCTTCTACTTATGTTCTCCAAGATTTTGTATGAGAATATGTTTGTGCATTTCTGAAGCATATGCATGTGCAAAATCTTAGTTCATGTACATGCTGATGTGTCTGTGCCATTCGGTATTAGTGAACAAATGTGCATTCACATTTTTATAGGCTAAAAACAAATGGAAACTATGTATGAAAGTTTAGCCCGATAGGTAGAGCATACTTTTAAAAATGAATAGGAATGAAAAATAATTCCAAGGTTTGAAGGAATGTCTTTGCATATTTTTTTCCTGTTTATTCAAATACAGCTGCATGCCTTTCTAGAGCAATGGTTCTCAGACCACAGACTGGGAACCACCAATAGTTGGCAGAACCCTTGCTGGTCCCTGTGATTAAACATTCTGAGAATCAAGCAGAGGAGTACTTCTAAGACCCACTGATCATTAATCTTTTTGTAGAATAGTTGAGAACACCTTTATGGCCTCGTAGCACTCAGTGGTGCTCATTTTCACTAAGCTGTTCCATCATTTTTGGACTATTGAAACAACATTTGTAAACTTCCTGTGCTAGCCCCCAAAATAATGGGATATTATCAAATTGGAAATCACATTTCTCTGAAATGCTTTACCTACAGTAGTAATAGATTACAGCTAACGAAGAGAATACAGCAAATATATTTTTCAGTTTGCCTACTTTTTGCATTTTGACAGTACTCTGAATATAGTCGTTTTCACTGTTTCCCTTTGTAAGTCAGTCCCATTGTCCTTTCTGAAAAAACTTTTGTAGATTTCAAAAGGGAATAACAATATAATTTTTATAATTAAAAAAAATTACTTAAATTCAGGGATTGCTATTAAAAGGGTTAACTTTTAGAGTCTATTAGAAACTGCAGTTTTAAAAAGTCCCTTTCAAAGAAAAATTCCAGTTAACATTAAGGTATAATTTCCTTTTTTGTAAGTGTACGTATGCAACTCTGAGGTTCTGTTTATTGTAAATATCTTATCAGTTTTGCAGGGTTGTTTTTTATTACTGCAGACCATATACATTAAGTAATTCCACTTTTCCCTTCCCCAAAACAACCTATAACGGAAACATTATGTAATTATATATTTTGTTGCGAATTTTGTTTTTTCTTATACTTTATTTAATCCTTGTATGTGTATCATGTTAGTGTACAAATGTACTTGTGTTGAGAATCAAACCATAATAGGTACAATTTTTAAAAATGCGTGAATGCCGTAGGTGCCGAAGTCCCAATGGGGACTTAAGTGCTTTTGAAAATAGGACTTAGGCTCCTAAATTACTGTAACTTAAGCACTTTTTGAAAATTTTACCCAGTGTTAGCAGACTTTGTTTTCTCCAGGTTTTATATTCAGCCTCCTTTGTCCTAAACTTTGGAACACATTTTCAAATGCTGATTAGGGCTGTGATTGTGGCGGGTTTTATTTCACTTCCATTTTTGTGTTTTTCGTTTTATTAGTTTCCTGTAAAAGTATTAAAATTGTGACATTTCACTGATATTTTTTGTACTGAAAACACAAAAGTAAAATTTAGACTAATGCACAATTTTATATATTGGATGTGTGATATTGGCTCTTCAGTCTGAGGACTTGTCTACACAGTGGAAAAATCATGGTGTAGCTGGTGTGCACAATCTCCTCTGTACTAACTCTCTACATGGACACTTATTGTGCATTAGAAGTGCCTTTGTGCAAATTAGCTTAATACACTTTTGAATGCGTGTTAAACTAATGAGCACAAAGGCATTCCTAGTGTGCCGTCAGACTGTCCACAGGGGGAGTTAGTGCAGAGTAGCTAGTGTGCTTTAAATTCACACCCAAATTTATTCCACAATAATTTCCCCTTGTAGACTAGCTGTTAGAGACAATGACAACACTGCTAATCTACAAGAACACTTGTTGTAACAAAACTATCCTACCTGTAGTACTTTGTTTTCAGATAAGACTTGCAGAAGTAGTTCTGTTACATATGTGTATGTTATGTATAACTTTAAAGTCTTGCAGTGATTATGCAAATGTCCTTACATTGTTTTCTTTTCCTTCTGGAAATATTACCTATTATATAGTTGTATCTGTTACAGTTTACTTTTGTGGGTTGGTGAGTCTTATTGTAAATCAGGGTGGCATTCTTGCTATAATAATTGAAATCATTGGTGTTTCATTGTAAACCTTTGTGTTACTTTTCGTTAAAGAATTTTTATATATTGCCTGTGTGCTTGAGTATACACATGTACGTTTTACAAAATATAAAGAAAATTTTAATGCAGTGGCTCTTTAAAAATGAGCTTTGATTTAAAAAAAAAAAAGTTTCCTGAACTCTCCTATTTTGAAAATGAATTGTTTATGTAATTTAAACATTAATATCTAAAAACTCAGGAAATTTAATTGGTTTGAATAAAAATGTTTATATGCAGTATGAAACTGAGGTTAGATATTCATCACACTTATGACCCAGTACTACAATGAGCTCCATGCAGATGAAAGGCTTCATCTGTATTAAAGTCATGTAGGACCTGGGCCTTAAAGATTATGGCCAACATTTTCAAATGTCTGTTTCAAAATTAGAGACCTGGGGTAAAATTTTGAAAAGTGCTTTGGCCTATGTCTACATGGCAATTGAACAGTGGTATCTGGCCCGTGTCAGTTGACTTAGGCTTGTGGGGCTCAAACTGCAGGCTCTAAAAACTTCAGTGTCGACATCTGGGCTTGGGGGAGCCTGGGCCCTGGTACCCTTCTCCATTGTGAGCTCCCAGAGCACGGGCTCCAGCCTGAGCCTAGACCTCAACACTGCTGTTTTTAGAGCCCTGCAGCGTGAGCCCAGTGAGCTTGAGTCAGCTGACCCAGGCCAGATGCCAGGATTTAATTGCAGTGCAGTCATACCCCTAGTGACTAAGTCCCATTTTCAATAAGAGTTAGGTGCCTTACACCCAGATTTTTAAAAGTATTTAGTTACCTAACTTGTGTGGATATGGAACTAAGGCTTGTAAGCAGTTTAGGCACTTTTGTAAATTTTACTAAGAAGGCCATATTTTGGCACTTAAATGGTGCGATATTTCAGAGTTGCTGGAAAAATGTCTGCAGAGAACAATTTGTGGCTAGTCAGAACTTCTGAAAATCAGGCATCTTAAGTGGCTTAATAGGAGTTTAGGTGTCTAATAATAGATGCCCTGTATTTGAAAGTCTTGCTGTATTATCTCTAGTATTAGAAAATACCATTTTTAGTTATTTTGTATTTTAATCCTGTATTCCTAAAAATAATTCCCCAGTATTATGAAAAGTCACGTTGTTTGAAAGAGTCTTTTAAAAATTTACTGAACAAACACTAAAATCCATATTCTCATTAGCTATATTCTAGGTTGAGAATTTAAATTTCATTAGGTTATTTTTGCTACTAGTGTAGTTCTTAAAACATTGTTGGCAAAAGTGTGTTTGGAAAAAAATGTATTTATATTAAAACAAAGACTTGAACCTTCAGATGTTTGCACATGGGCAGTAAAATTCATCCTTACTAATTTTCGTATGGCTTATTGCTAATGAAAAAGTCCTCTTTAAAAAGCCTTGACTGCTATTGTTATGGTTCCATTAAAGCCCCAGAAAATAGATTAATTTAAAAAAATTGAACGGGGTAAAAGGAAGGTGTAGTGAGATTTCTTTTGAAAAGATTAATTACTGCAGTAGCAGACCATCGAGTCGCAGGGATACACAGGAGTAGTGTTGAAATAAATCATTGATTTTTTTTTTTTTACATTACATTTTATACATGTATAAGCAGAAATGTTAGGCACTTTGTATCACAGATACTTGCTTATTGATTCATCTTGGTCTCTTGATTTTTGTCTGAGCAGAGACTGGGAGTTCTGTGGAGACAGTGGGTGAAATCTTTATCTCATTGAAGTCAGTGGCAAAAATCCCTAACTTCAGTGGGACCAGGATTTTATCCAGTGCATTCCACCTTTTGGGTGGAGGAGAAGGGGTTCATGCCTTTTAAAGCTGCTGGTTCACTTGAGAAACAGTTGATTAGCTGTAAAGGTGATTTCCCTGGTCGTCCTAGAGAGGAAATGAGGGTGATGACTGGGACATAAACCTTGAAGGGGGCAGGAATTGAAGTTTCAATTTGGAATGGATAGATTGTTGGAACACAGAAATCCCTTCTATTCATATTGTTTTTCACGGGTTGGTGGAAACTCTGTGTAAGGAATCACCATACTACCTATTATATGCACAGGAATTAGTTTTACTAATTATAAGATGTGTATAATGCAAAGAAGCCCATATCAGCCCTTTTTTGTGTTTAAGGTGACTAGTCTGGTCAACTTCAAGGAACTTTCTATCAAACAGTAGGCTAGTGCTTTTTAAAGTCCCTTTAGAATCTACGCCTGCCAACTAGTTTTGTGCCATTGCTAAAAAGCAATGAACACAGTATGTTGCTGGAAAAGTACATTGCCTAACTTTGTCAGGCAGAATAATTCTGTGTGACTGTTCTGGGGAAACAGAACTTGCCTGATGCAGTAGGAACAAAATGTCAAAAATGTGAATGTGGGTGTAAAGGAATAAACAAGTTTTCTATTAGCTGGTGAGCCTAAAAATAGTTAGCATATTTAAAGTTTTTAATTTTCATAACTGTACTTGATCATTTGATCTACTTTATATTCTTAATCTATTTACCTTTCACATTAATCCATGTTGTATGCATCTGACACTGAAGAAAAACGAGAGAACTACATATGAAAGATGCTAGTCACATCTCTTAATGCATCAATGGAAGGTGTTCAAATATTACAGTAATGGGTGCAATATAAGAACTGGATTAGAGTTTAAAGAGCTTAAGGACAAATTTTGTCCTTGGATAATGCACAACTCCCATGAACATTAGTGAGCACTGCATGCATATTAAAGGACAGATTTCTAAATTGCTATCACTCACTAAGCTTGCATGTGCAACTGTGCCTGAAACACACATTACATTTGGGTACACGTATAGTTTAGATAACATCATTGAGAATATCTCTGAATGCAATCAGCTTAAGATGTTAAATATAAATTTAACTTCCTTAATTTGAAAACATACTAGCTATACTTACCATTTTGTATTACTTGTTTTAACCACAATGCTGCTTTAAGAAACATAACCAAGTTTGACAAACCCTTGCAGGAGGACACTTTCAAGATTTGTTTTTTCTTTTGGTTTTGGGGGGTTTTTTTTGGTTCGCTGTGTGATGACTCCTATTTGTTGCTTTGTGCACTTTCCCCACTGTGCTATTTCTAATAGAACAGTTGGAGGAAATACGGTAATGCTACCATTCAGATGCAACACACAGCTTGACAAAGCCCAGTATCACCTTGCTTTTCCAGAATTACTCCATTAGTATAAAACACTTGAACGTTTTTTGAAAAAGCTTAAATCTTGAAATTACCTTTAAGTATCCTAGGATGATCTGAATAGATGTTCCAGTGTTGTTTTAGGTTTAACACTATTCCAGGCTCTCATGTGCAATCCAGTTTTCTTTCTATACAGAGAATATTCTGCTTCATTGGATAGTTTAATCATATTCTGATCTTGGAAATAAATTAAGATTGGATTGTTCACTCTCAAGTGTCCACACCTGTTGTTAAATTATTTGTCCTCAGTCTGGCAGCTTTATGAGAAAACTGGATTTTAGCTTTTTTAAAAAAGACTTAATTTGAAATCATAGTGTTGCAGACTTTCCAGGATATTAGATCATAGTGGATTAATAGCCTGGCTCTTAAAAGCAATTTCTTTTTTCATGCATGCAGTTTCCTTAAACTTTAGATTATTTAAAATCCTTGTTACAATATTTGTTTTATTTATTTTTTGTTACAGTTTTCAGAGTTCCCAGATCCCATGTTGTGTTCAGATTATGTGCAGTTGTCAAATTCCTCACTTTCCTCAGAGCAAAAATGCAGCACTGTATCAATGGAAGAGCTGAAATCTATGGATTTACCATCTTTTGAACCTGCATTCTTGGTCCTTTGCCGAGTACTTCTCAATGTTATCCATGAATGTCTCAAGTTAAGGTTGGAACAAAGGCCCGCTGGGGAACCATCTCTCTTGAGTATTAAGCAGGTTTGCTTCAAGAGTTTTTATTAAAAACTGCTTTCTATTCTTTAATTATAATGTTGTCTGTTTAATTGTTTTAAAGAGAATTTGTTACAGAAATGATAGTACATTATGTGTCCCTTAAATTGCCTTCAACTGCATATGGAAATGAGGTTTATGTAATAAACAACTGGTCACATATACCTGTTTGATTTATGCGGCCAGGAATCAAAATGTCTGAGTAAAGGATTATGAGACACTAAGGATAAATAAATAAATAGCATTCCATTGCTGTTATAGGCTGTAGACGTCATCTGCAGTAAGGTTGAAATAGGTCTACCAGCAGTTGTGTTGAATGTGGGCATAAGCTAGTATGAGTGTAGTATGGTTTCCTTCACCAGTGTAGACTAGGATTTTTTTGTCTGCTCCTCATTCCACAATCTGAACCGGTGAATTCTTCTCTACTGCTTATACTCGATAGGCAGTAACCAGTCGCTTGTTTCCAAGTTTTTGGTTTTTTTTTTCCCCATCCAAAAGTATTCCCTCTACTTGCTGGTTTCCTCACTTTCCTTTTGGTCTTTCTTGTGAATTCAAGACCTGTGCAAAACCTGGACGTTCAGTGCAGCATGACTAGAAAAATTAAAACAAAACTACCTCTCATTGCCAACCAAACTTGTATGTGACACCAGAGACTTGCTTCAGGTACTGGCCTGGGAGATGGCAGGCAGTGTAGTAATTCTGGCTGATAGGTAGGCTTGGCTGAACTCTATTTTTATTTTTTATCATGTCAATGGATAATATTGATGTTTATTTTTAAGAATATTTTGATTTTTATTGATTTAAATTTTCTCTGTTGGAGGAAATTATGTGGGTGTGGTCAGATAATTTATTTAATGACAGCAGATGTTGAGATATAGAAAGGTAAAGCTTTATAGCCATCAAAACACAAATTTCCAACATCACATGTCAAAATATACAAAGTAAATATCCTCAAATCAAACTAAGTTCTCAAGCAGTATTTTACTTTGGCGATCTGTAAGTTTTGATTTTTGATGGAATTTTTTTTTTAAATGATTTTGTGTGTTTGGTGAAATTGATGTTTCCTGACATTTACTAGTAAAAATATAATTCTTTCGCCTACTCAGAGGTGATGGTCTATCTAGGCCCTCTTTTATGGCCCTCTCCTTTCAGGAGATAGACTTTTTTGGGATAGCCTGCATTGACTGCTGATCCTAAGACATCGCTTCCTTCAGACAACCTAAAAGCTCTTGGCCTCCTCATCTAAGTCCTTTTAGGTACCACCATTTCATAAGTTCTCAGGTTGATTTAGATCCTGGTTCTAGATACCCAAGATTAATTTCCAAACTGTAATTGAGCTCCATACCTCTTGACTGACTGACTGACAGGTTTCTTAAGACCACTTTCTGAGCCCATTCCTCTCATCTCTCTTGGATCTGGATGTCCTTATGTTGGAGGGCATGGGAGAAAACCACTTCAGTCTGATGGGTCCTCTCCATAATTTAAAAAAGATGGTTGCACATTAGTTTCTCTTTTTCAAACTCCTTCAGGGATGGGGGGTGCTGTCTCTTCGTTTTCCTTCCCTTTAGTTTGTAAACCAGCATTCTTCACTGTTCGGTAGAGGTGACTAATTCTTGCTGTCAAAGTTGTACGTCTGGCAGAGACAAGATCAACAGTGAATATTCTGGCTAATTGACTCATCAGAGAGAATGAATTCACCCCCAACAAATGCCAGAGGTGTCCCAATCAGTATTTTTAAGAACCTGTAGTTCAGAGGTACTTCTTAAATAGATCTCTTTGCTAACTGAATGAACTATGTAGGTTCAAGCCAGGTACTTTCATCTCACTTTTTTTTTCTCCATCAGGTGGGCAAGGAGCTTGAAATATGCATCATCCCAAGGGTCTCTCAAAAGTGCTTCTTTTTTTTGTTTATTTTAAAGTGGGAGGTATTTGGCATACTCATCACCACAGCATAGTTTTTAGATCTTGGCTTTCCTACTCCTGCCTCTATAATCTCAAGTTTTCCTTTTCGTTGCCCCCTTCTTTGAGCCCAGTCTTGTATTGATCACCATCCTCCTTATTGCAATCCTTAAACATACTTCAAGATGGTTATCCTGTCCCCCCTTGGTGTGCTTGTCTCAAGACTGAACATGAGCAGTTTATTTAACTGAAGCAAAATAGGCATTAAACACCTCAGCCTTGTTGGTGTTATCCATTTGTTCTGCTTATCCACTTAGTAGTGGACCTACACTTTCCTTTGCTTTTTTCTTGTTCTTAATTAATTTATAGAACCTCCTTCTTATTGTCTCTTATGTCCCTTGCTAAGTTTATGGGTTATCAGCAGTGGTGCTGGAACAATTTGTATAGTGGAGGTGCTGAGAGCCTTTGAACCAAACTGTAAACCCTGTACATGATGGAAACCACTTCAAGCCAGGGGGTGCTACCACACCCCCCAGCATGCTTAGTTCCAGCACCCCTGGTTATCAGTTGAGTCATTAGAACCATAATACCCAATAGATGTTCATTCCCTTCTGAATTCTATAACAGGGTTATAGGCAACTTTCCCCCCTCTCCCTCCCCCCCCATTTAAAGCTGCAGGTCTTCTCTCCTGGCAGCAATCATAACCCATGTCTCTTAGGGCCGTGACTACTAGAGTTGGGTGAAATCTTTTGGATGAAACTTTCTGCTGCTGAAAAATGCATATTTGGGTCCACTGAAACACTTCACAAATTCTTGGCGAATTTGCTGAATTGTTTTCCGGGGGGGTGGGGGGAACCACTGGAAAAAGTCTAGTCCCTTTGTTCCAAAAATGGCGGTTTTTCTATTTGAAATGATTGTTTAGAATTTTGTGTCATTTATGTTTTTAAAAAGTTTAACACCACCAGCCCTTCTTCCCCACAAAAAACCAAAATGAAATTAGTGTTTTTCTTCAAATTTTTCATCCCCCCCCCCCCCCCCCAATTAATTTTGTTTTGGATTGGCCCAAATGAACTTTTTCCGTTTTTTTTTTTTGTTTGTTTTTTGTTTTGTTTTTTTGGCCTGGCCACTGAACCAGAAAATCAGCTATTTGTACATGGCCACTTCTCTGGCTGAGAAGGAAAGGTCTTCAAAGGAAGATTTGTGTAAGGTTGCCACCTGTTGGTCCTACATACCTTTTTCAGGCACTACAGGTTGAACAATCAGTCTGCACCCTTATTAGGTGAGTGCTGAGTTCTGTCATTTTGTAAGAGCTTTTCCCCTCCTTCGCTGGGGAACCAGGGGGCACTGCAATTTATAGCTTTTTGATTCATATTATAGACTGATTAGGAGCAGAGAGAGGGAGGATTCCCTACCTGTAAACTGGGTTTCTAGGATGAAACATTTTACAATTTGGAGCCATCCCAGGTTGTTTTAAATTGACCCTTATGATTAACTAGTAGTTAGATACTTAATTAAAAAAATTGTCTATTCTCCACATGTTTGTTGCTATCCAGTTAGTATTTTTCACAAGGTGTGTTTAAGGACTAAGGAAAAATCTAATTAAAGAAAGTCTAGCTGGGTGGGGAGATTAACCTTGGAAGCTGGTGATTAGTCACTGCCTAGTGAGTCTGAACAGCTTAGGGAAATTGGTTGGTTGGTTCAGTTTGTCAAAAGCTTGGTTGCAGAAGCCTAATTTACAGGGGAAGAAAATCTCTGACAAATAATCATATTATAAAACTGTTGTAGACTATAGTAATTTGGAGATTACGTTATATGTCCAGCATGGTTTTCAGAAAAAGAATCCTTGAATTGCTGTACTTATTCCTCAGAGAAACAGCATTGGCAGCTGCACTTTCGGTCCGTGTAGATTGGACCATCGTTGACATCCCTTAGTATGTACAGTTTAGACCATATTTTTGGAGGTGGTCACTGCTTTGTTGTTTTAAATTCCTATCAAACTGCCACTTACAACCTTTTTAGCCCAGTTACAGTTTTTTCTATAAAACTTGGATTTAATTGTTCTGTTATGAAGTACAAATAGTTATTTTTGCATGTGGTAATATTAGATGCTGGGTTAAAGTTTTGGAGTGAATAATCTGCTTTATTTTTTTAATGAAATTTTTAGTTTACCTGTATTCAAAAAGTGACTTGCACATATGTGCAATATCACTCTGCCTAATTATTTGATACAAATTATGGAACAGGTTCAGTGTTTCAGTGAACAATGCGTATAGTTGCTATGTAGTTAAACTTCTTTGAGGCAGCTGTAATATGGATACTTCATTTGGATTTATGTGTAAAAGCTGCATTATTGCAAAACGCCACCAAATGGAAGTATTCGTTTGTTCTAGGACTGTCACACAAAAATCTTGGATGAAGTTTATAAACATTTCAATTCACTACTTATTTTTGATATGATTTTTTAAAAATCTATTTAAAAAAAGGAATTAAATGTTAAACATGTAAAATACAGTATGTGCCACTATGGGAACAGCTATTAACAACTTTTAGAAAGGCCATTATAAAGTGGTAACTGAGCTATTTCTAATCGTGAACCCTACTATTAGGGTCCTAATTTTAACAAATGACCCATAGGCCCTGTTGTAAACTATGCAGTTAGTTTTCTTTTACCTGAATTATGTAGGTACAGTCACTAATCTTGCACTAATACTAATACTAATACTAATACTAATACTAATACTAATACTAGCAATTTTAAGGCAGTCCTTAGTTTTCTTCAGGAGCATAAATCAGTTGAGAACTTCTGTAACAACCCCTCAAACCTATGTAAATGGGTCAGCAGCAATGGTGAGTGTTAGCCAATTTGCAAATAAAAGGCTTTCAGCTGGTCACTAAGCATCCACTGCCACCACTACACTTACTTAAGAGCTGAATAATATGGTATATGTCATGTGAAGGAGGGCTGATATACTGCTCCTTGGACATAACAAGTCAATAGATCGGCAGGGTGCATATTGTATGAGTGAATGGAGAGTAAAGAAAATGGGCTTGTTCTTTAAAATATGTGATATGCTAGGGGTTTAGTTATTCTTTTTGCCTGATTTCCAAATCTGTTTCAACAGTCTTAGTTGTGCAAAGTAAAATGAGCTGCATTTGGTGCACCTGTAGAATCAGAGCAACCTTTCTTCCTTTATCCACGACACAGTGTATATATACTTTTTTAATACACCAGGTCAGTAATACATTACTAGTGTAGTTCACACAGAGGCATGTCTAAGCTACAATGGCACAGCTACCATGCAGCAGCTGTGCCGCTGTAGCACCATAGTGTAAACACTCCATGTCTATGGAAGGAGTTTTCCATCAATGCAGTTAATCCATGTCTCCAAGAGGCGGTTGCTAGGTTGACAGAAGAATTCTTCCATTGACGTAACTGCATCTACTCTTGGAGTAGGTGGTACATGGCACTCAGGACACACAAATTTTCCGAGTCCTGAGTGACATAGTTAGGTTGATCTAATTTTTAAAAGTGTAGACAAGGCCTAAGAATAAGTGATTATTTGTTTCAGTTCTTTGAGACAGTGATTGTCTTTTTGTTGTTTGTTCAGCACCTTGCAGAATGGGGTTGTGGTCCATGGTTGGACGGCATAGGCACTGCACCCTAATAATAATAATACAGGATTCTACTTTTTGTATTTCTTGACTTCATTCTGTTAAGCCTTCTCATACACAGGGTTCAGTGTAGTGATTTTTTTTTTCAGAAAGAAAATTAGCATAACATTTTCCATAGAATTTAAAAAAAAAAAAAAAAACCACTCCCAAATCTAAATCTAATGAAATCGGTACTCAAGGACAGTGATGCATAGTCAGACCTATGGATGGAAGTTAGGTTTGGAATAATACAGATTTGGGAATGGAAAATTCCTATTATTTCATCCAGACTATCTCTTTGCCAGTGCATGGTTGATTCCTACAGTGTGCTTCTAGTGTCTTCTTGTTTAAAAACCTATGCTTCCTAGAGCAGGTATGGAATGGCCAGCCTCACTGATGTGCCCATGGCTTGACCTGAAGTGATCACTTCTGTGAATAAGTAGATTATTCATTCAGTCCTTGGCTTCTTTTGCCCAAACTGTCAACAAGGGAGGGCGCCAGTCATTGTCAGTTGTGGTGATGTGTTTCATGTTGTGGATATCTGCCCAGTAGGAACAGGATCAAGACCAGTATAGTAAATTATTTCACATAGGCTTCCAAACAGCTGACAACTGTCAAATGACCTATTACTACTGACTTGCTGTGGATTTAAACCATTGATCTAATAGTGTGAAGCTCCTTGTCCAGTTATAAAATTTTAAACTATCCATTCAGTTGCATACAATGGTTTTCCAAATAGCAAAAATAAAATTTGAAGCATTTGCTGCCATCCCTACTTGCAGTAACTTGCTGAGTGGTATTACAGTCTCAGGAGAACTTATTCAAAACTTCCCAGGAGATATAGGAACAATCCAACTAGTCTGTGAAAGCTAGAGAAGCACACTAGTGGCACAAATGTATTATTTAAATAAGATAAGCTTTAATTCCCAAATCTCAGAGGAAATTTGAGAATAGCAGATTGATTGCAGTTTGTGGTCTCTTCTATTGCAGCTAGCAAGAGAGTGTAAAGAGGTTCTGAAGGGTGGCCTGCTAATGAAGCAATATTATCAGTTTATGTTACGTGAGGTGTTAGATGACTTACAGAAGATTGACTACAACATAGATTCTTTTGAAGAGGACCTGCATAAAATGTTAATGGTGAGTAGCAAAAAAGGGAATATTTTTGGTGTCCTGGTAAATGTGTTAGCGTTACTCTGTTACCAGTACAAATCTGTTATATATTTGCTTGATTCTAGGTCTTGGCATAATTTCTGATTGTCCTTCCTTAGCCAGTAACTGTCTAGCCTGCTTATATTATCTTTTTTAAAAATGGCAATAATGGTCATTGTTCTAATAAATTTTATCAAAAGATGTAAAAGTATGTGAGAGACAATGTTGATTTTTTTGATGACTGCATTGTGGGAATGCTATTATCTTAGGTGCTAAGAGAGTCAGTAATATGCTCTTTTGGCAAATTGCCTCTGTTTATGAAATAGCTCATCATAGAATCATAAATGTGATAATAAATAAAATTAAATTAATTTAAGTAATATTAAGTTTGAAATTAAACCAAGGAAAACAGTTGTCTAGCTAACGTCTTTTTGCTTTAATTTTCACCTTGATATTGTACCATCCTAGAAGCATGTCTTATTTTTAGTATATTTGGTACGGCAATAACTAAACACAGAAGGCTGATTTAATTATATACTGCTGGTCTCCAGTGAGTGTAACTGAAGTTGTTTTGTTTTTGAGAGTTTAAATTAAAACCTCATTTCTTTAATGTGGCTTGATATCTTTTCATTGTGTGGCTTTTTTTTTTTTTTTTTTTAAGTAGCTTAAAGAATAAGGGAGGCTAAGGAAGACTCTGATTTTGGTGTCTGATGATAGGGAGAGCTGACAGCGCTGCATATAGTTAAGGTTAGCTGACACTTCCCATTATTAGACCCTGTTTTCAGTCTTATAACGTTGCCAAACTTCAACCGTTGGAGCTGAAATTTCCCGTCTGCCTTAGGCAGAATTTTTTGAAAACTTTCAGCAAAAGTGGTTCAGCCATTTCTGAGAACTAGATTAGAGGAAAAAAATGTTTTGACCATGTTTTAAAAAAATAATTAATTAAAAAAAAGAAGCCGCTTTTAACCATTTCATTGAGAAGTTCTAGTGTCTCCATGCTTTGAAGCAAGGGCTTGAAATTTGGCAGCAGGCTTGCCTTTGTGTTAGGAATGGGTCTTCTGCTGTTCTTGTGAAAAACCTCCCCAACTGGGCCTTTGAAAAAAGTCACCAGAGAATTGTTAGTCTGGCAGCTAAATACTTCAAAGATTCTGTGTGTACTGGACATGCCCCAGGCTGCACAGGACATGAGCAGGGCTTTTGTTAAAAATGCCGCTCCTGGCTGCTGTGGTGCTGGGTACTAGAGCTGAGAGCAGGGGCTCTCACCTATGTTCTCAGTGCTTCCCTTACTGGTTCTTGGGCAGAACTGAGGAGAGAGGATGAGAGTCAGACCTAGTGAAGGGATTAGATTGGGATTTGGAGTTGGGACAATCTGGCCAAGGTGATTTGGTTTGGGAGCCGGTGGAGAGAAATGGGGGTAGGGAGTATGAGGGAATCGGGAGGAGGTAGACAGAGATTAGATGAATTTTGGGGGAGCAGAAAGGGAGATTGGGACTGGCCAGTCAGGGAGACTGGGACTGGGAGCCAGTGGCAGGGAAGTGGGGAGACTGAGCTTGGACAAGAAGCCAGGGTGCAGGATGTGGCTATACGGTGGATATCTGCTGATTTACAGGGCTCTAGATATAAAATTTGGATTTGTATCCACCTGCGATTTGCTGGGCTCTACTTACGTTCCTTGGTTCCACTTCTGATACAATGTTCCCTTTCTATATGGGGTAAGTAAGTATTGTCATTTCCTCTTAAAAAATCTTCTAGGAATACACGCTCATCTCCTCAGGAGTGCCTTCAGAGTGATTAGCAAGAACCTCATAGTGAGGAGGAAGATCTTGTGGAGGAATATGAGGACCAACTTATTCCACTGGCTATATCATCTTTATCACTTGGTGAAGCTGTGACTCCATCTAATACATCCATAATAGAGAATTTCAGGACTTTCTTAAAAGAATGGTGGACACCTTAGAAATTTCTCTAATGCTCATCCAGGAGGGATCTCCTAAATTATTTGACATTTTGTACCCACTATCCCAAGGTCATTTAGCCTAGCCTATAAATGAGGGCATTCTTGAGCCTGCCAAGGACCAATGGCAAATGCCAGTATCTATCTCAGCCGTGCCAAAAAGGGCAGATTATAGGTATCAAGTTCCCCTGAAGGGGTTTAAGTATTTTTTTTTTTACCCACCTGGTCCCTGGGTATTTGGTTTTGACAGCAAGGCTAAGACCAAGAAGATGAATCTTCTAGGGGGAAAAGCTGGCTCTTTTGCTAGTTTGCAGATTTATATAACCAACTATCTAGCCATGTTAGTTAAGTATGATTTTTCTGCAATGGGACAAGGTTTTAGAGGTAGCTGAAAAACTTCCTCAGGAGACCAGGGACTAAATAAAGATGGTGGCTACCTAAGCCTGGTTGGTGATGAAGACAGCTTTGCAGACTTCATGAGATGCCCCTGACTCTGTGGCAAGGTCAATGGCCACTGCGGTCATTATGCAAAGAACATTATGATTGCATCTGTCAGTCATTGCAAAAGAAGTTCAGGCCACAATCAAGACCTTCCTTTAGAAAGGCCATGGCCCCTTTAATTGGGGAACTGACAAAGCAATTCACTCTCTGAAGGACCCGAAGGACATCTGTAGGTGTTCACACTCCATTGCAGAAGTAGTAGTAAATTAGATCCTAACCTTTCTCCTTCTCCATCTTCTTCATATCTGTACTCCAAAAGGCTCCTGACTCCTTTAGAAAAAGGCCTCTCTTCTAAACTTCTGTGACAATGCACTCTTCATCTGACTAGAGGTTTCAGATTTGAGGCTGCAGTTGAGATTCCTGGACCAGGTGTAGAGGATCTTTATTTTTTCTCCCGTTGGCAATCACCTTTCTCTTTTGTGGATGCATAGGTTGTAATTACTCCTGATCAGAGGGCTAAGAAATTATCTAGAAAGATTACTAGCTAATAAATTATCCTGAGGGTTCACTAACTAGTTTCCTTCATTTCCAAAAGTTTGCTTTTTTTGAAATTGAAAATGTTTTTGATTCTCCTTCCATTTTTAATTTTAACTAAATCAACTTTTGATTGCTCTATCCAGTGTTTTCTATGACTAGCTTGTCTGTAATGTCCTCACTGCTTACCAAAACCAAATGTAAAATATCAC
The DNA here is from genome assembly GCF_965140295.1 of Lepidochelys olivacea. Taxonomy (NCBI): domain Eukaryota; kingdom Metazoa; phylum Chordata; order Testudines; family Cheloniidae; genus Lepidochelys; species Lepidochelys olivacea. The sequence goes on from NC_140413.1 coordinate 122,400,363, forward strand.
CTCTTGTTGGTTCCAGTCATGCTAACTGTTCCACCCTGTTTCTGTTACTTCTGTAATATCCGGTTTCCTATGCTGAACCGGTAGCTCAAGTTCCTCCATTTTGTTGCCCAAGCTCATCACATTAGTATACCAACATATCAGTTTTTTCTCTCTGACCTCACCCAATTTCTGGATGTATTAGGTATAGTCCTTCTGCACTTTTTAAAAAGCCCGAGTCATGTATTTCCTCTGGTTAAAGAGCCATTGCATTGCCTACATGAGATTTGAATGTTGTGCTCCTGTTTCTAATGGATTGTCCCTATGAACCTGTCGTTATGTTGACTTTTTTGGTAGGTATCACCTTGGCTTGCTGGGTGAGTAAAATTCAGGCTTTGATGTTAAGTCTTCCATACACAATTTTTTAGAAAAACAGGTTTACTCTCAGGCTGCATCAATTTTTTTTTACCAGAAGTGGTTTCAGAGTTTCATATAAATCAAAGTATACGTTAAATGGTATTTTTTTCTAAATCTTATGGCTCGCCTTCAGACTCTGAACTCCACACACTAGATGTTTTTAGGGCTGTGTCCTTTCATAGATCATCCAGACTCTTTGGCTTTTGCTAATAAATCATAGGACAAGCTGTTTCCTTTCAGAGATTCTCTAAATGGGTTACAGACTGTGTTAAGATTTCCTGCTCGTTAAACTACTTCTTCCCTCTCGAGTTAGGGCACAGTCTCTACTAGGGCTCAGTCAACATTTGTAGCTTGCTTTAGGAGAGTCCCTGTTTCTGAGATTTGTACTGTGGCTTCTTGGAGTTCAGTTCATATGTTTACCAATCACTACTCCATTGTGGCAACTTCTAGAACAGATGCCCAGTTTGGAAGAGCTGTCCTACAGTCATAATTAAGATTAGATATTGTCACGGGTGTTTTTAGTAAAAGTCACGGACAGGTAGCAGCCAATAAACAGAAATTCACGGAAGCCTGCAACCTGTCTGTGACTTTTACTAAAAATACCCGGGGGGTTGGGTGGGAAGTGGACTAACAGTCCGAGCCCCACTGCCAGGAGCTGACCACTGGCTTCCGCTCCAGTCCTGGGGGCTGACAGCTGCTCCAGCCCCGCCGCTGCAGTGGGCAGAAGTCACGGAGTTCTGTGAAAGTCATAGAATCCATGACCTCAGTGACAAAATGGTATTCTTAGTGATAATTTAGATGGGAATCCTATCACCTATCTCCTTGGAAAGGACTTCTAGTCACTCTCCTACAAAGGGATTTGTGGACAAAGTGCAGACACTTACCTTAAGTAACTGAAATTCTTCAAGATGCTTTTGTCCACACAGATCCCCAAACCCATGTTCCTTTCCCACTGCTAAGGAGTTTCTGGATTTCTGTATTAGTAAAGGAACTGAGTAGTGGTTGTGGCTGTTCTGCCCTTTATACCCTCACTAAAGGGGGCATGAGAATGCGCACAATGCATGTGCAACCCCAGTGGACATTCCTTGCTAAAAGATTCTTGGCTTATGTGGGTAGGCTGTGCACACTGACAGTGGGATGCATGTAGAAGAAAGAATCTCTGAGAACACCACTATTATTAAGATACCTTTAAATTGGCAGTAATTCTTCCCTCCACTCAGTAAGCCCACCATTGGCATGCCATGGAATTCACTGTTGTCAGTAGTGGATGACAACTTGTAGCGACAACGACACTCTTGTCAGTAGTGGATGACAGCGGAGCTGACTGTACTTGTTTGCATATGGGAGAGGGTTTGGGAAGGAGTGCATGTATAGCGGAGCTCCTCATGTTTGTGAAGAGATCTGCAGTCTCCAGTGTCTTTCTTTGCATATGTTTCTCAAAATAATAATTTGGTGTGTCATTCATCTCAGCGCCACAAATTGCAGAGAAGCTTGCAGCATATTTTCTGCTGCAGCAAACAGAATATTACAGATAGTTCCCTCCATCTCCTTGGTATTATGTGGAATCTTTTGTGGGTGTGAAAATTAAGCCTCTTAATTACAGGTTTTATAACACGTACAATTTAAATGACTTTTTTTCCATTTGCAGGTTTATTTTGATTATATGCGAAGCTGGATCCAAATGCTACAGCAGTTACCTCAAGCATCTCATAGTTTAAAAAATCTCTTAGAGGAAGAATGGAATTTCACCAAAGAAATAACTCCTTATATACGAGGAGGTGAAGCTCAAGCTGGAAAACTGTTCTGGTAGGACTTCTTAAATCACTCGTCTTGTCCTGTCAGTTTATTCCAGACATTTAGGCCTGTTAGAGTCACACTGTATAATTCTAATGACCTGATCTTTCAAAGTAATTTCTATTATGCTCCAGATTAATGTCACACACACAATTTTCTCTGTGTGTTGTTATCAGTTCCAAGATTTATTTTAATTGCAGAATCAGGATTCAAAAATAAAAGAATACATAAACTCTATAAATAGGACTTTAGAAGCTACTTAATTGAATGTCTGAGTGGTTTCCAGTTCATGCAGTTTTAAATGACCATCTTATTTTTAACTAAATTTATCCAAGTATTGTTAGCATCGGCTAATATATTCTAGGATCATGGAAGTTAGATAGATAAGACATGGTGAATAGCACGTATATGACCCCTAAAATTGACCTCCTATAGAGGACTTTCAAATTTCAAACTTGTGTCAGTTGAACTCACTATAAAAGAAACATGGTTACACTTTATCACCTTTTTATTATTGGACAAAATTAAGTTTCAATTTCTGACCATTTTAAAAATATCAAAATGCCAAACAGTACTGCTGCCCCTTTATGACCTGAGTGGGCAGTCAAAGTTCAATGCCCTGGGGATATTCCAGTTAGGAGCAAAAATTGATAATGTAGTTTGCTATTTTTTTATTCAGTCTTGTTTATGTACAAGGAATGTACAACGACCTGTTTTTCTGAAGGCCGAAGGAATGAAAATCAGGGGATAGCTGCTTTGCTTACAGCCATAGCTTCTTTCAACTTGCACCCCTGACCCCAAATCTTCCTTTAGGCTTCTCCCAGGGTTCCACTGTGCTAAACAGGCAGTTGCTTGGCTTTTTGGCTGCCTCTGAGATCTGGTCTACACCTAAAAATTAGCTATATTGTTCAGGCTGTGAAAAATGTCACACCCAGGGCAACACAGTTAAGTGTAGACACAACTAGGTTGAGAGGAGAATTCTTCCATCTACCTAGCTACTGCCTCTCAAGGGAGTGGATTTACTGCATTGACAGAAAAAATCCTCCATCACTGTATAAGTGTCTACACTACAGCAGTGTAGCTGCTGCACTGTAGCACTTGTGGTGTAGACATATACTGAGTCTCTCTGTTTCTTGTCTGCTTCTCTCTGCCCCCGGGTAGACTTTTTTTCCCAACCTACAGACACCCGCCCACATGGTCAAAACAATACTTAGTGGAACCCTGTGTACACATGGTGCTAGTTTCTGGGTAGAGTCCATTATGCCTTGTTTTAGGTGTGGCTCCTTAACCATCCCTTAAAGCAGTTTTAAATGATGTGCACCCTTTGCAGAGAGCAAATGCTAATAACGTATATGACCTTCAGTGGACATGTTAACACCTCTAAGGGTACAGGGCAAGTAGGCCAGAAATCATCTCAACAAACAACAAATTTCAGCAACTACAATTAAAACTGCAGAATAGTTGCTCAGTTTAATAGGAAATATCTGTTTCCTGAGTTTTCTCCAATTAAAGTAGCTGTTTTGATTGTCCACATCCCATGTAAGCAGTTACTGGGGAAGGTTTCAGACCTGCTAAAATTCCAGAAAAGTACCACAGTTATGTAGCTTCCATTCAACTTGAATGAATGAGTCAGAGCAAATTCATGGTGCCTAATTCTTTCAGGGTGTGACTGCTGCCATATTTACAAAATTTCCAGTTCTCTTATTATTACTATAACATCACATAGCCCAGAGACATCAGTTCTGTGAGGAGCCCCTCAGTCTGGAATCTGGACTCCTGCTTCTACTTGTCACATTGTTGTGGGTAACTAGGCTCCATAGATGATTGCTAGGCTTTTGGTGCCTAGCATAACCTCTCCCTCAATCAGCCATTGTTCAGCTCTTGTCTTCTGCTATGTCAAAGTGAGACAAACTCATGCTGAAAACTTTGTAGTGGTTCTGGTGGCAGGAGACAACAGGTACGCATGCTGCTGCAATAACTGAAACGGGCGTGGCCCCTTCTGTGGCAAGACTATTTGGCCTTGCTTGCCTTACTGGGCTTTCACCCTTTTTGAGAAGAAGGGCAGACCCCACAAGATGCTGAGACGGGGCAGCATGGCTCTCTTATGTGGGATGCAATAACGAGGAAATAAAAGGAGTGGTAGTGCATGAATGAAAGTGACGTTTCTCCCCATTTTCTTTTGGTTTCAGTGATATTGCAGGAATGCTGCTGAAATCTACGGGAAAATTTCTAGACTCTGGTCTGCAAGACAGCTGTGATGAATTTTGGGCCAGTGCTGATGACAGCACTGCATCAGATGAAATCAGGTATTCCAGCCTTCAATATCTGGTCTCTCTTATTCTGATGCTCCTTTAGTCCTGTCATGGACAAGCTGCAGTGTTGAAACTTGAAAACAAACTGCCCAAACCATCTCAGGGATTTTCAGTCTGTAGTTAGTAATTCATCTTTGTTTTGTGTATGTGAAAGCTAATAACCTTGGTTATAGCTAAGGGCATGAGAAACATTTTATATACTGTTCTCTGTGTTGTTTTTATATTCCTGTGACATATGTGTCTGAGCGATGTAAGTTCATTTCAGTTTGTTGAAATGTTTGCACATTTATCTTGTATTTTTTCAGACTGTTCATACTATTGTGTATTTAAAATGTAGTAACATCATTCTAATCAACATTACAGGAGGTCTGTTATAGAGACCAGTCGGGCACTGAAAGAGCTCTTTCATGAAGCTAGAGAGAGGGCCTCCAAAGCTCTTGGCTTTGCTAAGATGCTGAGGAAGGTAAAGTAACAGTGGTGTTTGATCTACCTTACTAACGTTCATTTTTATTTCTCTGCTTAAAACACTTCAATTCAGTAAAGAGTTTCTTTTTATAACTGTCATTAGGACCTTGAAATAGCAGCAGAATTCACATTGTCGGCCCCTGTGCAAGAGTTCCTGAATGTCCTGAAAACAAAACAGTATGTGAAGGTAAAATCCATTTAGAGACATCACACTTATATGGTTAATGCTAAACAAGGTATCCAAAACAAAGCTGTATGTGACTTAAGTGCATCTATTTCTTGCTGAACTTGTATTATCAACTTCTTAGAATTGAGCTGTTAATTAATCAAGTTAATTTCTTCTATTTTGAAAGTGCAGCTTTTCTAAAACCACCAGCATTTGTGTTAGCTGCAACAGCTTTCAAATAATCTACAAGATTGGGCCAAATCTCCAGTCTGTATTCCTGGTATATCTTGTACTTGGAAGAAGAATCCTACAGTGGCAAGCGTGCTAGCCTAGGTCTTGGGAGACCTAGGTTCACTTGGCTGCTCCGACACAGATTTCCTGTGTGACACTGGGCGAATCACTTAGTCTCTCTGTGTTTCAGTTCCCCATCTGTAAAATGTGATTAATAGCACTTCCCTACGTCACAAAATAGCACTTCTCTACCTCACCTATTTGCGAGGATAAATATGCTAAAGATTGTGAGTTACTCGGATACTATGGTAATAGAGTTTCTTACTGTGTCCTTTTGTCTTTGCTGTGTAAAACGTATAATATAAAATTTCTTCCTTGACAGTAGTCTGTTATCCTATATGTGAGCATAAGTGTAGTTAATGTTAATCAGAGTTGTATATACATTTTGAGGGGAGAATAAAATTGTTAGTTTGAAATGGTTTTTTATTGCATCTATTCTGTAATGAGATCTTTTAACCTTCTTTTTCCAAAATGACAGGTTTCAGAGTAACAGCCGTGTTAGTCTGCCTTTGCAAAAAGAAAAGGAGTACTTGTGGCACCTTAGAGACTAACCAATTTATTTGAGCATGAGCTTTCGTGAGCTACAGCTCACTTCATCGGTATGCATCCGATGAAGTGAGCTGTAGCTCATGAAAACTCATGCTCAAATAAATTGGTTAGTCTCTAAGGTGCCACAAGTACTCCTTTTCTTTTTCCAAAATGAATTTTGGGATTTATCATCTTGGCCTTCTGAAAATGCATTTGACTTTTAATGTTGGCAGCCTAGTCAGATCAGATGCAAATTAGTTTCACAAAATGTTTCTTTTTTATTTCTAAAGTATCAATAACAACCTTGTAGTTTTAAGTTCCAGCCTCTAATCAAACTGGTTTAAATGGTAAAATTAAGAAATGTAATTTTAAAAATGTTGAGTGCAGTATTTGAATTTAGCCTTCTTGCAGAGGTCATATTTAGCCTAAAGAGTTGGGTTTAGGGGATTAAAAATTCCCTAAATAACATTTGCAGTGTCCCCTCCTCCCGACAGAGAGGCATTGACATATTGAGGATACCTACTGCACTGTTATCCTCTGTGCCAGGAAATTGGTGTAAACATAGTTGTTTAAAATGATTTGTGTGATTGCAGATGTGGTGGAGAGTGTGGGCTTAGCTTTGAAAACTGAAAAACTAGTAAAGTTAACTAACCTTCGTAATCTTGAATTTTTTTTAATGTTTTGCCACATTCCAGCCAATGCAGCTGTGTTTGTAAAAGCTGTTTATAGAAACTGTTTTCTTTCACAGGGAAACTAGTGTAGATGGGTCCTGACAGACTCTGAATAGAGTTTTGTCTTTTCTGCAGCTAGAAAAATGCTGACTGACATGTTAGGCCTAGGGGGCAGGAGAAGGCATTAACAGGCAAAAGTAAATGAAGGATTTTGAGACCTCATTTATGAGGTTCAAAAACCACTGAAGGGATCATGATAAAGAGGGAAAAGAAAATGGACAAATTCTGGTGTTGTGAAAAAAAATTATGTAAATGGCTTAATGATGTAACTTTAAAAATGGGTTATACATGATAGCTAATTTTCGTTGCTTTCTGCCATTAAGCAGTTATTAAGATGTGGCCAGGAAGGGAGGCAGCAGTCTTATTTTTTTGAATAGTGTAGTCAGAAATGTAGTTATCCGTGAAGATCCGTTTTACAGTGAACAAGAGAAGAGAGAATTAAGTTTCATTGGGCACTTGAATAGCATCATCCTTAGAGATGTTGTTCTTTTCTCTCTACACATTGCCTTAATGTGTGAGATCCATTATGTTTAACTTCTGACAACACGAATTCCTAACTTCGTAAAAAGAGTTGTGGCACCATTTTTTTGAATAAGAAATTTATTTACCATATGTAATATTCCTTAAATAATACTTTACTTAAAATGGAAATCTGTCCTTGGACTCTATCACAATAATACAAAACAAATTAACCTCTGTAAATTTGTGTGTCGGCAATAACTAAAGAGACAAGCCATTGTTTTGATCAGTCCTTTCATGCCAAGACAGTATGTGTTTCTGTCATGGGCTGTCGAGGAAAGTTATATGAATAGTTCCAGAATTAGAGTGAACTTTTTCCCCGATTTTTTTTTTAAATGTTCCATTGTTTAAGCAGAAGGGAACTAATATTTAATGTCATGGCAGCTTTGACTTTGTTTGTTTGTTCCTTATAATGATTTTAACATTGGGAAGGGACATCTTTTTAAATGATACATATAAAATAATCATTTGAAGATGTGTGTGGGAGCAACTTTGTATTGTAAGTTGCTGTGGCATCACCATACTTACAGTGTGTTACTTTGATTTTTAGCACATAAGTCGTCAGCACAGGTGGTGTGATGTGATTAAAAGTGAGTATATTGCTAGAGTGGCTGCACTTCTAGAGATATTACCAGTTTAGTGATATTTTCTATGCTTAAAATGGAGAATATGTCTAGAGCTGAAATGACCATTTTAAGCGGACTCTGCTGTGTGTGCAACATACTGAAAAGCTGAATAGTGATGTGCAGTTTTGCTCACTGAATGTCATTTTATTCTTTCTGCAGGTGCAAATCCCTGGACTTGAAAACTTACACGTATTTGTCCCAGATAATCTTGCAGCGGAGAAATCTGTGATTTTACAGCTACTAAACGCAGCTGCAGGAAAGGACTGTTCTAAAGATTCAGAGGAGGTTGCATATGAGGCCTACTTACTGATGACCAAGCACAGTGATAAAGACCATGAATTAGATGACAGCTGGAACACATGGGAAGGACAGCCAGTCAAAATAGTGCCTCAGGTGGAAACTGTTGATACCTTAAGTAGTATGCAGGTACGTGTTTTCCATTTTATGTAGTCTACTTTTCCTTGGAGGTGAAGTGCTTCCAGAATAATGACCACAGACGTTAAATGAGACATTCTGCCTTCTGTGGCTAAGGTGTATTGGAAATGTAATAGTTATCCAGGACAATAACTTAAAATGTTCTTGCTTTGATATTTTATCTCTAAATATATGTTACTTTAGGAATTGAACGAGACTATTTTTGAAAGCAACATTCTTATTTACAAAAACAGTTCCTTCCCCATTAAATCAAAATAATTAATAAATTATCCACAACAGAGCTGCTCAGGATCAGATGTATAATTGGACTGATAGTGTTTTGTTTTAGCCAAAAAGCCATCATATCTTGTGAACTGATAGGCCATTGGTGTTTCTTTTGGGTGCATTATGTCATGAAACAAATTGCTTCTGATGCTGGGCAAATCACTTATTCCAAAATATTAATTAAAAAAATGGGTGCCTCAAATTAGACTTGAGTTGGTGCTACTGGATGCTCAGCATTTTTGAAATTCAGGCCACTTATTTAGGCCACAAGTACTCCTTTTCTTTTTGTGAATACAGACTAACACGGCTGTTACTCTAAAACCTGTTATTTAGGTTGTAACTTTAGGCACCTGTTTTTGAAAATCTTGGCTTTAATCTCTGTGTCTCAGTTCCCCATGTGTAGAAACTGAACTAACAGTTCACTATTTCACTGAGTTGATGTGCAATGGCATTCATTCGTGTTTGTGAGGTGCACAGATACTAAAGTGATAGGAAACTTGTGAGTACCTAAATACAGGAATTCCTAAGCTCTGCAGGAAGAAATCTTCCCATTCATACTCTGAGCCAGCCGGGGGTTCCTTCCACCATTCCCTCTGCTTCACTATATGCAGCCAGGACTCCACTTCCCTTCTGCCCACAACCCCTACCACCAGAGCCAAGTAAGATTTTTCCTTCCAGTGTTCTCTACGCTTCCTCACATCTCTACCCTGATTCAGCTCCCTTATGCCCTGGCTTTTTTAGCTCCTAAACCAGCTTTGGCTTGCCTTCAGACTTCCTGGGCTGACCCACTAGTTAAGTGTTAGAATACCTCTTCCATGTATACGGCTGTTTGTAATATTCAGACATTGCTTCTTGTTTGTTAATACTACAGACTGCTCAGTGATAAGTATACACTAATGATAGCTAATCTAGTCTCCGATGACGTCCTTGTTAATTTTTGTTTTACAGATATTGTAAAACATCAGGCTTTTTTAAAGTTAGTATTTATTTCTTCAAGAAAATCACAAGACACAGAATTTGGTTTGGAAATTATATCCACCATCTTTTATTTTTATTTTTATATATATTAAATATATGTAAAAAGCATTATTGATTTTTTTTTGAAAGGCTACGTTTAAAAAGTAAGGAAGTAAAAAATTAAAGTAATATATGAAGACCTACTAAATCTTTCACACTTTCTATATTCTAAACTGCAGGGAAATGTTTAAAAATTATAAATTTTCATTGAAAAGTAAAAGCAATATTTCTGAAAACATGTCTTTAAATCTTAAGCTTTGTAAAATTCTTTTTAATATAAAAAGTTTAATCCTAAAAATAATTGACAGTGTCCCTTCAATTAGAATCTAACATTCAGTTTTTGTTCTATATTGAAGTACATTATGAATGACAGTCATGACTCTGGAGTACTAACCATGTAACTGAATTTGGACTTGATCTGCTGTAATTAATACATTATTACAACTGGGTTCTTGCAGTTTGTCATTAACAGCTCAGAGTGTGAATCATGACCTTGGCTTTGCTCTGGGACCATCTGTTATCTTATTTATCTTTGTAGGTTTTGCTGAAACGCTGAACGTTGGTTCCTAAAGGATATATGCATATTTTAGGAATTCATAAGTATAACATAGTTCTTTGAGTGCTTGCTCATGTCCATTCCATTGTAGGTGTGTGTGTCGGTGCTGGAAGTTTTTCCCTCAGTGGTATCTATAGGGGACCGGCTCTGGAGCCCTCTGGAGTGGCACGCATATGCACCAGTATAAGGAGAGCTGCTGGCTCCCCCCACCCTCAGTTCCTTCTTACCGCCAGTGACGGTACTGGAACGTCGTCTTGCCTTGGCAAGCTTACTCCTCTCAACTGTGCCTAGTTGTGAACTTTCTGTATATAGTTGTTAGAAATTTGTTAGTTTTATAGTTCCCTTAGTGTAGACATAGGCCTTGTCTACACTATGAAATTAGGTTGAATTTATAGAAGTCGGTTTTGTAGAAAGCGTTTTTATACTGTCGATTATGTGTGTCCCCACACAAATGCTCTAAGTGCATGTAGTCGGCGGAGTGTGTCCACAGTACCGAGGCAACCGTAGACTTCCGGAGCGTTGCACTATGGGTAGCTATCCCACAGTTCTGCAATCTCCGCCGCCCATTTGAATTCTGGGTAGAAATCCCCGTGCCTGATGGGGCTAAAACATTGTCGCGGGTGGTTCTGGGTACATATTGTCAGGCCTGCCTTCCATCCCTCCCTCTGTGAAAGCAAGGGCAGACTCTGGTTTTGCACCTTTTTTTCTTCAGTTACCTGTGCAGATGCCATACCATGGCAAGCATGGAGCCCGCTCAGCTCACTGTCGCCGTACGTCTCCTGGGTGCTGGCAGACGTGGTACTGCATTGCTACACAGCAACAGTTTATTGCTTTTTGGCAGCAGACAGTGCAGTATGACTGGTAGCCGTCGTCGACGTAGTCCAGGGTGCTCTTTTAACCGACCTTGATGAGGTCAGGGGCGCCTGGGCAAACATGGGAGTGACTCAGCCAGTTCATTTTTAAGTTTCATCTCATGGCGATTCGGTCCTACCGGCAGTCTTTTAATCAGCAGCCAGCAGAAGACAATGGCCAGCAGTCATACTGCACCGTCTTCTGCCGAGCACCCAGGTGATGACGATGGCTAGTGGTCGTACTGCACAGTCTGCTGCCAGCAAGATGTATAAAGATAGATGAAGTGGATCAAAACAAGAAATAGACCAGATTTGTTTTGTACTCATTTTCCCTCCGTGAAATCAATGGCCTGCTAAACCCAGTTTTGAGTTCTATCCTTGAGGTTTTGAGTTCTATCCTTGAGGGGGCCATTTTGTTTCTCGCAAAGCCACCCCCTTTGTTGATTTTAATTCCCTGTAAACCAACCCTGTAAGCCATGTTCTCAGTTGCCCCTCCCTCTGCCAGAGCAACGGCAAACAATCATTTTGCGCCCTTTTCCCTGGATTGCCCAAGCAGGAGCAGATGCCATAGCACAGCAAGCATGGAGCCCGTTCAGCTCACCCCAGCAGTTATGACCATTGTAAACACCTCGTGGATTATTGTGCAGTGTATGCAGAAACAGCACCTAAAAAACCAGGCGAGGAGGCAACGGCAGCGCGGTGATGAGGCCCTGAACACACTTTTCTCTAAAACCGCGTTCCCCCACAATTTGGAGATCATGGTGTTAATGGGGCAGGCTCATGCCGTGCAACACCGATTCTGGGCCCAGCAAACAAGCACAGAGTGGTGGGACCACATAGTGTGGCAGGTCTGGGATGATTCCCAGTGGCTCCGAAACTTTCGCATGCGTAAGGGCACTTTCATGGAACTTTGTGACTTGCTTTCCCCTGCCCTGAAGCACAAGAATACCAAGATGAGAGCAGCCCTCACAGTTGAGAAGCAAGTGGCAATAGTCCTGTGGAAGCTTGCAACGCCAGACAGCTACCGGTCAGTCGGGAATCAATTTGGAGTGGGCAAATCTACTGTGGGGGTTGCTGTGATGCAAGTAGCCAACGCAAATACTGAGCTGCTGCTATCAAAGGTAGTGACTCTGGGAAATGTGCAGGACATACTAGATGGCTTTGCTGCAATGGGATTCCCTAACTGTGGTGGGGCTATAGACAGAACGCATATCCCTCTCTTGGGACCGGACCACCAGGGCAGCCAGTACATAAACCGCAAGGGGTACTTTTCAATGGTGCTGCAAGCACTGGTGGATCACAAGGGACGTTTCACCAACATCAAAGTGGGACGGCCGGGAAAGGTTCATGATGTTCGCGTCTTCAGGAACTCTGGTTTGTTTAAATGGCTGCAGGAAGGGATTTACTTCCCAAACCAGAAAATAACCGTTGGGGATGTTGAAATGCCAATAGTTATTCTTGGGGACCCTGCCTACCTCTTAATACCATGGCTCATGAAGCCGTACACAGGCACCCTGGACAGTAGTCAGGAGCTTTTCAACTATAGGCTGAGCAAGTGCAGAATGGTGGTAGAATGTGCATTTGGACGTTTAAAGGGTCGTTGGCGCAGTTTACTGACTCGTTCAGACCTCAGCAAAACCAATATTCCCATTGTTATTGCTGCTTGTTGTGTGCTCCACAATCTTTGTGAGAGTAAGGGGGAGATGTTTGTGGCGGGGTGGGAGGTTGATGCAAATCACCTGGCCGCTGAATATGCAAAACCAGACACTAGGGTGGTTAGAAGAGCACAGCAGGAAGCGGTGCTCATCAGAGAAGCTTTGAAAACCAGTTTCATGACTGGCCAGGGTACTGTGTGACACTTCTGTTTGTTTCTCCTTGATGAAAACCCGCCCCCTTGGTTGACTCTAATTCCCTGTAAGCCACCCACCCTCCTGCCTTCGATCACAGCTTGCTTGCAAAGGAAATAAAGTCACTATTGTTTAAAAAACATGTATTCTTTATTAATTGATTATAAAAATAGGGAGATAACTCACAAGGTAGCCCGGGTGGGAAGGAAAAGGCCACTTTAAAACTTGTTGAATGCCAGCTTTCTGTTGCTTGGGCTGTCCACAAGGGTGGAATGGTTGGGTGCCCGGAGCCTCCCACCCCATGTTCTTGGGCGTCTGGGTGGGGAGGCTATGGAACTTGGGGAGGAGGGAGGGCGGTTAAACAGGGGCTGCAGCGGCAGTCTGTGATCCTGCTGCCGTTCATGAACCTCCACCAGACGCCGGAGCATGTCCGTTTGATCCCACAGTATGCCCAGCGTTTCCTCATGCCTCCTCTGATCTTCCTGCCGCCACCTCTCCTCACGTTCATTGGCCACCATCCTGTACTCTGCTAGTGTATCCCTCCATACAGCTCTGTCAGTGCTGGATGACTGCATGAGCTCAGAGAACATGTCATTGCACATGCGTTTTTTTCGCCGCCTTATCTGAGATAGCCTCTGGGATGGAGAAGGGAGGCTTGAAACATTTGCAGCTGCTGGAGGAAAAAAAGGGAGTGAAGTATTTAAAAAGATACATTTTACAGAACAGTGGCTATACTCTTTCACGGTGAACAACACTATTCACATTACATAGCACATGAGATTTTGGTACAAGGTCGCATTTTGCATCTTATATTGAGTGCCTGCGGCTTTGGTGTTAGAGATCACACACGCAGGGCCGGGCAACAGAATTCGGCTTGCAGGTGGCCATGGTAAGCCATAGTCTTTCAGGTTCTGCAACCTTCATAGCAGCAGCCCCCTCCCCTTTCCCATATCAAGCAAAGCCCGTTGAGATGGCCATTTACTGCTGCAGTTTTCCTGTTAACATGCAGCAGCAGAAACTAAACTAACCCCCTCCCCCCGTCCAATTCTCTGGGATGTTCACTTTTCCCTTCCCCCCACCGCGTGGCTAGTATCAGGGAAGATCCCTGCTAGCCAAATGTGAACAGCTCAGCGCCAATGCCCTCCCCCCCGCCCACGTGGCTAACTGCAGGGAGGATTTCTTTTCAGCCACAGGCAAACAGCCCAGTAGGAACGGGCACCTCTGAATGTCCCCTTAATCAAATTCCCCTATTTGTACTATTTCCCCTATGCAGTACTGGCCACGAGTGCATCCCAAGTCCTCAGGGCTACTTAATCATTAAAAAACGCTTGCTTTTATAACATGTATTATATTTAAAAAGGTACACTCACCAGAGGTCCCTTCTCCGGCTTCATTGGGTTGGGAGGGTATTTCAGTCAGGGTGATAAAAAGATCCTGGCTGTCGGGGAAAACGGTGTGCTGTGTGCTCTCCCCAAGCTTGTCGTCCTCCTCATCTTCCCCATCTGCAAAATCCTCAGCCATGACGGAGAGTATCCCATCCTTGGAGTCCATGGAGAGGGGTGGGGTAGTGGTGGCAGCCTCCCCTAGAATTGCATGCAGCTCCGCGTAGAAGTGGCATGTCTGGGGCTCTGACCCGGAGCATCCGTTTGATGCTTTGGTTTTCTGGTACGTTTGTCTGAGCTCCTTAAGTTTCACGTGGCACTGTGTTGCGTCCCTGATGTAGCCTCTGTCCCTCATGGCCTCTGAGATTTTTTGAAATGTTTTGGCATTTTGTCTTTTGGATTGTAGTTCTGATAGCACGGATTCCTCTCCCCACACGGCGATCAGATCCAGTACCTCCCGTTCGGTCCATGCTGGAGCTCTTTTTCGATTCTGGGACTTCATGGTCACCTGTGTTGATGAGCTCGCCTGGCCAAACAGGAAATGAGATTCAAAAGTTTCCGGGGCTTTTCCTGTACACCTGGCCAGTGCATCCGAGTTCAGAGTGCTGTCCAGAGCGGTCACAATGGTGCACTGTGGGATAGCTCCCAGAGGCCAATACCTTTGAATTTTGTTCACACTAACCCTAATTCGAAATGGCGATGTCGATTTCAGCGCTAATCCCCTCATTGGGGAGGAGTACAGAAATTGGTTTTAAGAGCCCTTTATGTCAAAAAAAAATGGCTTCATTGTGTGGACGGGTGCAGGGTTAATTCGGATTTAATGCTGCTAAATCCGAAATAAACTTGTAGTGTAGACCAGGCCTTAGTATTAGTTTGTTAGTCCTGAATAGGACTTAGCCTAAGGATGGGGCATGCCCTGGTCCCGGGCTTCGAACCTTGTGACTGTTGCAAGAAACCCATGGCAGTCAGTGATCCCCATAGAAGATGTTTGAAGTGCTTAGGGGAAATCTATGTTAGTGACAAGAGCTTCAGACCGTGGACCAGAAACCAGCGGGACATTAGTCTCTAAGCAATCAAGAGCCGACCAAATCGGACTCTGCTTCTAGCACTGCGGCATCAGTGTGGAGCGCGCCGCTGGTACTGGCCTCAGACTGGTGCTGATCCCCATCCTGGTACCAGCTACAAAGCAAAGAAAGGTTGGGAGGGGACGTTCTTCTATGTCCCGTAAAGGGAAGGAGGAGAGCAAAGACCTGTGAGGGGCTGCTCTTCCCCTCCAGACAGAGGTCGGGCTCTGATTCCCACTGAGCGGTTGAGCCCAATCCAAGACCTGCCTGCTACCCCGGGGAGCAGCAGAGGCACTCGGCACCTGGCAGTGCCTTCCACACCGGATACCTTTCAGGCCACAAAGGACATTTTGTTCCTGCCGGTGCAGCCTATGCCAGTCACGGAGATACCCCGCTCTAGGGATAACCTGCCTTGAGACCCTTCCAACGGTCCCCATTAGTGCAGCACCGATCCTTGCCGCTGGGGGTGCCAGAGCTCGCCTGAGCAGAGCCATCTGGATGAAGGTTGGTTTGCCAGCCAGAGTTCCTGGAGTCGGTCCCCGGACTCGGGGCAGTGTTCCTTGGGCTTGAGACAGCGGTCGCCAGTGGTGCAGCACCAATCCCCGGCAACCCAGTGCCAGAAGCAGCCAAGCCACTTCCCCAGCTCACTGTACTGCTCTGGAGGGTCAAGACGCTGGAGCCTGATCACTGTACCGCTGCAACGCGAGCGCGTTGACAGTCTCCAACACATCAATTTACTCACATTCCTGCTCTGTGGAGCAGCACCGCTTGCTAAGTGTGCGGCGTCAATAACAGGGGTACCGTCACCGATCCGCCGAACGCCACTGCCACACCAAGAGCCATCACCCTCCTACAGAACCTCAGCGGAGGTCTGGGGCCAGAGCTGACAGGATTGGGGTAGACAGGTGGCCTTGGCGCCATCCTGGTCCCTCAGGCATGTATCCCCCTCCTCGGGCTCTGACAGCAAGGAGGAAATCTTGCCTGTGGGCCAGGGCACCCATCAAGGCGCTGGCATTCCCTGCTGGGTCACCAGTGGCAACATGGCCCCAGGGCCAGTGGCCTGCCCCCTGGCAATTTTGGAACCCTTGGGAATTTCCCCAACCATTGCAGGGGCATATGTCAGCCTTGGGGGCATCTGACAAATGGTCAGCGACAGTCACCCGCCTGCCCCCTGATTTGGATGCGGAGTCAGAGCAGGTTCCCCAGCTTCAGCCAGCTTCTGCTGAGGCTCCCGTGGCAGAAACGGCGCAATTGGGAGACCTGCCTGTACCTGCTTCCTCGTCTTCTTTGCCTGATGAGGGATAGCAGGGCCCTCTCACCCAGTTCCCCAGGACGATGCCAAGGCTCACCAGGACCTCCTGAAAAGGGTCCCCTCAAACCTGGGGCTGGAAGCTGAGGAGCTGGCAGACCCCTCGAACTCCCTGTTTGATGTACTGAGATTGGCAGCCACCGCCAGGGTGGCATTGCCAGTGCACGAGGGAGTGGTGAAAATCACTAAGGCCCTGTGGCAGACACCTTCCTCACTGCCTCCCATCTCCAAGCGGGCAGAGCGAAAATACGACGTCCCCGCTAAGGGGTATGAGTATCTTTATACCCACCCTGCCCCAACCTCACTGGTTGTCGGCAGCCAATGAGCACAACAGACAGGGCCAGCCGGGATCGACGCCTAGGAACAAGGAAGCAAAGAGGCTCCATCTCTTTGGTAGAAAAATTTATTCTACATCCAGCCTCCTGCGGAAAGTGGCTAACCATCAGGCCTTGCTTGGCCACTATGATTTTAACATCTGGCAGTCAATGGCCAAATTCTCAGACTTGCTGCCAGAGGAACCTAGGAAGGAATTCCTGGCTATCCTCAATGAGGGCAGGATGGTGGCCAGGGCAGCACTCCAAGTGGCCTCAAATGCGACAGACTCTGTGGCCCGAACTATGGCCTCGGTCATTTCGATGAGGCAGGCACCCTGGCAGCAGTTGTTGGGCCTTTTGGTTGAGGTTCAACAGTCCATCCAGGACCTCCCATTTGATGACCTGGCACTGTTTTCTGAGCAGAGAGACAAGAAATTGCATGGCCTATAAACTCGAGGGCTACCTTGTGCACCCTGAACCTGTACACGATGGGGCCATCAAGGAAGTTGAAGCTGCAACAGACCCATAGGTTTGGGAGACCTTCTATAAGAAGGACAAGGGCTGTAAGCACCATCAAGGCCACCAGCCAGCATCCTCTGCTCACTCGAGCTCCACCCATAACCAACTGGATGGTAAGCAGGCATTTTGAGGGTGCACTCGAGCGTGACCTTCCAGCCTGTGTCCTGGATCCTGCTCCCTTGTTATTTTCCAACCACCTGTCTCCCTTCCTCCCTGCCTGTGCTTCTATAACATCAGACCAGTGGGTCCTCAGCACAGTAGCAGGGGGATATACTCTCCTGTTTATTTCTGTCCCCTCCTCTAGTCCCCCCTCTTTCCGTCCCTCTTCAGGGACCCTTTTCAGAGGCATCTGCTCGCTCAGGAGCTGCAGGGCCTTCTGCAAGTGAGAGCTGTGGAGGAAGTCCTATTGCATTTAAGGGGCAAGGGGTTTAACTTTTGCTATTTTTTAAGGCCAAAGGGGGTCTACAACATCCTCGACCTGCGGAATCTCAACAAGTACCTCAAGAAGTTGAAGTTTCACATGGTCTCCCTGGCCTCCATCATTCCTTCCCTGGATCTGGGAGACTGGTAACTCTGCCCTCGATTTGAAAGCCGCTTACTTTTACATACCGATATTCCATAGTCACATGTGGTTCCTACGGTTCATAGTTGGGACTGCCCGCTACTAATATGCAGTGCTCCCTCTTGGCCTAGCAACAGCGCCAGAGTGTTTACAAAATGCATGTTGCTGGTTACGGCCTACCTCAGGCATCAGGGTATCCAGGTTTACCCGTGCCTGGACGACTGGCTCATCAAGGGCTGCTCCAGGGTCCAGGTCCAGAGCAGCGTCAATATGCTGCAAGCCACTTGTCAAACTCTGGGCCTGCTGATAAATGAACAAAAATCAATTTTAATCCCAGTCCAACAGATAGAGTTTATCGGGGCGGTACTTGACTCTACCTGCGCCAGAGCATTTCTACCAGAGGCCAAGTTCAGGGCAATCTCACATCTAATTGCCAGCATCCGCGCACATCTGCTCATCACAGCCTGGGTCTTTCTCAGACTGTTGGGTCACGTGGCAGCATTGCACATATGTTGTCCGCCATTCGAGACTCAGGCTGCACCCCCTTCAAATGTGACTAAGGGTAGTCTACTCCCCAGCCAGGCATCACCTGGACAAGGTTGTCGTGGTCCCTCTGAGGGTAATTAACTCTGCAGTGGTGGACCAACCTGAAGTTGGTGTTGGAAGGAGTGCTGTTCGAAAGTCCATGACCCACGGTCTCCCTGATATCGGTTGGGGAGCACATCTCAGTATGCTGTGGACTCAAGGGACATGGTCTTGAGAGGAGCTCACATTACATATAAACGTCAAGGAGCTTATGGCCATCCGGCTAGCCTGTGGCGTCTTCCTTCCACACCTTTCCCGAGTTGACCTGTTCGCCACCAGACAGAACAGAAAGTGTCATCAGTTCTGCTTTTTCCAAGGCCTCGGCAGAGGCGTTCCCTTTCCAATGCTTTTGTCCTGTCATGGTTGGGAGACTTGATATACGTGTTCCTGCCAATTCCGCTTATCAGCAAAGCCCTCTCAAAAATCAAGAGCGACAAGGTGTGAGTCATTATGGTTGCCCCAGCGTGGCCTCGCCGGCATTTGTTCTGATCAATGGAAGTGGCTGGGGTAGCTCTGTGGCTACTGCCTAGCCGCCCAGAGCTACTCTTGCAGGATCATGATTCGCTCCTGCACCCGAACCTTACCTCTCTCCACCTCACGGCTTGGATGTTGAATCTGGAGGACCAGGCCTGCTCTAGTCAGGTACAGCAGGTTCTTTTGGAAAGCAGAAAGCCCTTCACCAGAGTGACTTACCTGGCAAAGTGGAAGCGTTTCTGCTGCTGAGCGTCGGGGCACATCATCTCCCCAACTCAGTCTTCTTTGCAATCCATCCTGAATTACCTGCTTCAATTAAAGCACCAGGGCCTTGCCTTCTCTTTGATCAAAGTGCACCTGGCAGCCATGTTGGCCTTCCATCATTGTGTCCAGGTAAATCGGAATTCTCGCATGAGATGTCGATCCGTTTCCTGAAGGGCCTTGAATGGCTCTTTCAGCTGATCTAGGACCCGGTCCCTGAATGGGACCTCAACCTCGTCCTCTCCAGCTCAGGGGTTCCCCCTTTGAGCCCATAGCGTCTTGTTCCCTTTCCCGTCTGTCGTGGAAGGTTGCATTCCACGTAGCGATTAGCTCAGCGAGGCGTGTATCTGAGATCAAAGCCCTTACTTTGGAGCCACTGTACACTGTATTCTACAAAGACAGGGTCCAGCTGAGGCCCCATCTGGCTTTCCTGCTGAAGGTGGTGTCTCATTTCCATGTTGACTAAGATATCTTTCTCCCGGCGTTCTGTCCAAAGCCTCACTCCACCAATGAGGAGAGGCGGCTACACGCTCTGGATGTCCGGAGTGCCCTGGCGTTCTAATTGGAATGCACCAATCCCTTCTGCGTATTGGCCCAGCTCTTTATTGTGGCAGTTGACAGGATGAAGGGCCGTCCGGTGTCCTCTCAGATGATTTCGAGGATCACCACCTACATCTGTACTTGTTGCAACTTGGCACAAGCTGTGCCTCCACCGATAGTGAAGGCTCTCTCCACGAGGGCTCAGGTGTCTTCATCTGCCTTCCTGGCGTGTGACCCTATCCAGGACATCTGCAGGGCCATGACGTGGTCTTCAGTACACACGTTCACAATGCATTATGCCATCACTCAGCAGGCCAGAGATGATGATGGCTTCAGCAGAGCTGTGTTGCAGTCGACATGTCCATAAACTCCTACCCACCTCTGGTGGCACTGCTTGGTAATCACCTAATATGGAATGGACATGAGCAAGCAGTCGAAAAAGAAAAGACCATTACTTTTCGTAACTGGTGTTCTTCAAGATGTATTGCTCATGTCCATTCCATGACCCACCTTCCTTCCCTGCTGTTGGAGTTTCTGGCAGGAAGGAACTGAGGGTAGGGGGAGCCCGCGGCGCCCCTTGTACTGGTGCATACACGCACCACTCCAGAGGGTGCCAGAGCCAGTCCCCTACCGATACCACTGAGGGGAAAAACCTCTGGCACTGGTGCATGTGGCGAGCACATACACCTACAACGGAATGGACGTGAGCAACACATCTTGAACAGCAGTTACGAAAAGGTAACTGTCTCTTTTCCTGCTTAGGAAATGTTTGTTCATGTTGCTAAAGCCTCTTCTGTAGCATGGATGAAGTCAGCTTATTCCTGGCATTTATCACCTATTTTGGGTGACAGTGTAGTTATTTTGCTAACAGGCTAACTTTTGCAAGTGTAACTGGTTGGTTCCTTGGCACAGTTTCCCAAATTTCTGAAATCTTAGCTTCCCTTCAGGAAATGAAACCTTTTATGTCTCCCTTGAAACCCAGTCATGCGGTGTTAAAGTCGTACCCATCTTAATTTTTGTATCTTACGCTTATAAAAATGATTGAGGAAACATACTACTCGTCAAAGCACAATTGCGGAAGAGCTCCTCTTTGTATAAGTGAGTTTTAGCCCATGAAAGCTTATGCCCAAATACATTTGTTAGTCTCTAAGGTGCTCGTTCTTTTTGTATAAATGTAGTATCCTTATAGTATCAAAGAATAAGATTTATAATATTTGGGGGTTCCAGAAAACATTTGGGAACAGTAATATTGCCATTATGAGACAGCTTTTTCATAAAAATGGCTACCAGAGCCTATTGTATCTGTAAGAACTTGAGAGTATCATCTTTGGCAGTATGTTTAATCTTGTATTCCTAGGTTGACAACCTCCTCTTTGTAGTCATGCAATCTGCCCATCTTGTGAGTCAGAGAAAAGCTTTCCAACAGTCTATTGAAGGGCTCGTATCTTTGCATCATGAACAGACATCCAGCCAGCCAGTCATTGCCAAAGCATTGCAGCAGCTAAAGGTAAGCAGCCTTCTAATTTATTTCCATGAGGATTGTTTATTGTTTTATCATTTGCATTTCATTCACTGATATAAATTAAAACACAAATGGTTCAAAAGCTGTTGACGTGATTTGATTCTAGTGATGATGATAAACCAATACTCTGCATTTGTACTTTGTACAAGTCGTTGTAGGCCATGTTTTCTGTTCAGTATCCGTTGCGCTCACACAAATCACTTGTGAATGCAACTTTTGAGCAATATCATGTGCATGTACAAGTCAGAGAATCTACACACAAAAAATAGGAAGCCAGTCTGTAGTACAGTAGACACATGAACCATGGCAAAACAAAAAGTTTCATAGAAAGGGATCACAGAGTTGAAATGAAGTACATTTGCTAGTTCTTGAAAACTTCCTGTGTTCAAAATGTCAGAAAAACCAAACTTCATTTATTATATCTAATGTATTGTCACATAAAAGCATTTTAATGTTTGCTGTCCACAGTTTTGAAAATTCTCCTCATTTTTCCATCAAACTTTATAAAGGAAAGCAATAAGTCATTCTAATTTGGGACTAAATAGAGAGGATGCAGAGGGAGCGAAGCAAAAGGTCTGTTCTAAGCACAGCTGGGTTTGTTCACAGATGCTCCAGGAACAGAGGATCTGTGGGATAGGGGGGCCACAGATGGAGACACTGGGAAGTTTAGTGGTTTAGAAATCCTGAATAGCCTTTTCTCTCCCTGACCATTTCTAGGCATCTGATATCCTGCAATCTCCTCCACAAACAAGCCGCAGTCAACACCGTATTTTCTTGGAACCTTAATGCTCCCTGCCTTTGTTGACGAAGGTGCCATGTGTCTGACAGACTCTGTGTTGTGTCCTAATATTTCTGAAGTCAAACATCACATGTCCCAGGACTCTATCCGTAGTCATCCCAGAGTGCTTTATAAAGTTTGATGGAAAAATGAGAATTTTCAAAACTATGGACAGCAAACATTAAAATGCTTTTATGTGACATGAAAGTGGGTAGGCCTACAAAACCACAGGACCCACGGAAACAAGGATTTACTAATTGAAGGAGTCATGGCTGTCCCCAGATGTCCCACTGAAGTCAGTGGCACCCGTGCCCACGCACCCATGGATAGAATTTGACTCTGGGTTATGTTCTATATAGATAGTAACAGTAGTGCTCTTTTTCTAACTCAGCCAGCTGTTACTGTGAAATGTAGTATCTGAGAATGTGGGCATTTATTAACTAGTCATGTATTTATTTATTTCCCACAAAACTATAGATTTTGGTCAGAATTTGATAAAATAGTACTGTAGCCAACAAACAGTATTTTAAGCAACAGTTTGGTTTGTATAGATCTGTATGAGTTAAGAATTGTTGTTTTATATGAATAAAGCGCATCACCTGCTAAGTCATGTAATTGTAATTCGTGATTGTCTTAAAAGATCTGTGGGTGTGCTCTCTTATACAATCATCCTCTTATTCCTGTGACTTCATCTTCACTCAGGCATTTGTTTTATCCACTCTTTGACTTTGTCTCCTTACAGCGCTTAGTGTAGCGGGACCCCAACTACTTTGGGACTTTGGTACTACTGTTCTATAAATAATAATAATAATTCAGTGTCTCTCTTCAACTGAAGCTGACTTCTTTTTGTTCTTCAGAGCGATGCATTACAACTGTGCAATAAGATAAGCTGCGCCATTGACAGAGTTGATCGCATGTTCACGTCTGAATTTGATGCTGAGGTTGATGAGTCTGAATCTGTCACTTTGCAGCAGTACTACCGAGAAGCCATGATTCAGAGTTACAATTTTGGGTTTGAGGTAAATGAGCAAAAGGGAATATGCATTTTTTGTGGGAAAAGAATGTTTTTAACATATTTTGGGGGGTAAACTGATAAAATTCCACTCTTTCACTTCCAAAAATTAGTGAATTATGCTTTTGAGTGAATTCTGTTAATTCTTATAGGAGTATTGTGTGGAGCTGTGCAAATCTTTTCTGTGCAAATGGTGTGAAAATTAAAATCAATCTGTGCAAATGGTGTGAAAATTAAAACTTTAGACTACATAAGAGAGAGAGAGTAGTTCTGCTGAATCTGCCAAACTCTTAAACTCCTTGAAACTTACTTTGGCAAGGCATTCCTAGTTGGCAGTCTGAATTTTAAATTTAATCTTTTCAGGCTTTGCCCACTGACAAATTTTTACAGGAGATCAGAAATATTTTGATGTGAGCTGTGTCACTTGATCTTTCTCTGCCTCATTTTTTCTTCCTAAGCCCATACAAGCTACTATGTAAATGCAAAATATTTTAATTTAATCTTTAGATTTAATCTTTAAACCCTTCCTGTCAGTGGATGCAGCTCATCAATGCCTGTCTTAGTGTGCCAACCAGGAAATGTCAGCTTCAGGCCACTTCTGATACATCTTCACTTGTTTGATTCCTTCAAACCCTTTTTCAATACACCTTTGAGACAGTACACACTTCACCATGTACAGAATCCTTGTAAGAACAGTCTTCTAAAACAGCCCATGTTCCTACTGAAACTTTTAGTGCACATATCTACATATCCAAAGACTTTATTCTTTCCATGTAGTACTTAAATTAAATTTGCCTCTAAGGTATGAATATTACTCAATGCTAGTTTGAGACTTGCTCTATATGATAGCAGAGCTGCGTATTGTTCCCGCCAAGACAATATAATTCTTTCTTGGTATGCACATTGTTTAAAAGTAGTGCATGCTCACACATAGTATGCTATATGGCTGAAATGCTACCTTTTTGTCTTGGTTCTTTTGCACTAAATGTCTTGTATTTGGGGCTTTCCCTTGAAGATATTGTTAAATAAATAATCATGCAAATTGTATGGATAGAATTAATTATATGAGAGTGAGATGTGATCGTGCTTCCTTGTAATGTTGTATTAGCTAGCAAATATTTCAGTAGATATTATATATAATGGATTTATTTTAATTTTAATACTTGAAGGATATTTTTTAATATATTGTAGTACCATAAAGAAGTTGTTCGCCTGATGTCTGGAGAATTCAGGCAGAAAATTGGAGATAAGTATATCAACTTTGCCCGAAAATGGATGAATTATGTGCTAACAAAATGCGAGAGCGGTCGAGGCACGAGACCCAGGTAATGGCTAATTGGGCACCTTATCATAATATGATGTGTTGCTCTTTTCTTAAATATAATGCGGGATATTTCTGCATTGATTAACGAATAATAGCTACTTCCCATATAAATGATTGGTGCTTCCATTCCTTTTATTTCCGTGAGATTTTCCATAGTAAAAGTACATAGCAAAGCACTACCCAAACTACTTAATGAGTTTTTCTTTCCAGACTCCTTGCCCTGAGTGTTAGCTGTCATGGAAGAGAGAGAGAAGAGATACCTGAGATAACTAGGGCCCAAACCATTCAAAGCTTTCAAATTAAGGGCTGACACCTTGATGAAAAATTACTGTTTGGTCAGGAATCAGTAAAGATGGCAGAGCATTAGTGCAGCATGCATTCGTTGGGGTGTCCTATTTAAAAGGGTGGTGATGTTGCGTGGTGAATTACTACATGTGCAGCATCTGATGACTTTTTCCTTCAGTAAGAGTTCTTTGTATTAATCCAGCCTGAAGGTGACAAAAATGTGGCTCACAAGTGACTAGATCTTCTTCTAACAGGAAAGGTTGGGCAGTCTTCTGACTAGATGACAATGATAGAAAGCATTTTGCCATTGTTTGATATTCAGGAACAACGAGAAATCTGCTAAGACCTTGGGACTATGTACTGTTTTGAATATCGGATGATAGGTGTCTTTGTATGAGGGTGTGGTCATTGTTCTTGGAGCGATTTCACGTGTCCTTTCCGCTTCAGTTGTGTGCATGCCCAGTATACCAAAGTCGGAGATTTTCCCTTAGTGGCATGTGTGCGCCCTTTGTGGCCTTGTACTGCTGTGTGATGTATTTCTCGTTAAACCACCCTCTGCCCTTTGTACCACCCTTGAGCCCTCTCAGTTCCTTCTTACTGCCCATGTTGGTAGTCTGAGTGTGTTGACTTGCTTTGCAAGTGTTTTCCCCATCAGGGAATTTGTTCTCTTGTATATAATTAGTGTACTCATCTATAGTTAGCTAGAGATTTAGAGTAAATTTCATTTGTTATTTTACTTAATTTTAATAGTGTGTTGATTCCCAAATGTTCTGTACTAACTCCGAGTACCGGGGCATGCCTCAATCTCTAGACTTCAAGGCTTACACCAGCTGCAATAAGTCTATGCTGGTGAGTGATCCTCATTCCAGGAGTCTAAAGTGCCCCAGGGAGGATCACATCAGGGACTGTTGTCAGATCTGCAGGGACTTCAAGTCCTGGACTAGAAAGGATAGGGAGGTGAGACTGCGTAACCTTTTCATGGAGTCCATCTTGCATCTACCATCTGAACCTTCCCCCTTAGGATAGGTACTGAGCACTTCTTCCATCAGAAGTGCTCCTCCAGACCTAGTATAGTCTCAGGACTGTTTCCCTTCCCTGAAGCCCAGGAAGGAGCATAAAAACCGTGCCTCAAAAGTATGTCTGGTTCCTCCACAAAATCGAGGTCTCTGGTACCATCTGCCAGCAAGCAAGCTGGACGGTGAGGTAGAGTGTCCTCCGATGATTGACAGGTCCCACTACCAACTTCGTCTTGTCCAGGGTTGTTGGCTCCATCACCAGTGGTGTTGAGACTGACCCCTACTGTTGTATCACCCCTTCAATGCCACAGCCTCAGGGGGGAACGTCGTGGTAATGACAACACTGAAGGCTTATGCTGTGGCATGAGATCTGCTATGCCTCTTGGTACTGGGTGCTCCACCAGTACAGGAAACAAGTCATCCGGTACTGATATATTTTCAGTCTTTGTTGGAGTTACCTGCCAGTGAGGTCCAACCCTTTGTACTGGCGTAGCCAACTTCAGACAGTCCAGTGCTGCCTTGCTTGGTGCCATCTAGAGGCAAGCCAAGTATGCTGTCCCTGGTACCAACATCTTTGGATACACACGAGCAGTCTTCAGCATTGCATAATACCACGTCTCCCTAGTTGGGTGACTCGGGTTTTTCTTCAGAGTCTGCTGTCGGCTCCTGTGCCCCTCACTCTTGGGATAAAAGGTGTCATTCACCTTCATCGAGAGGATTCTGCCCCTGGTATCTGACACAGGTGCCACAGTGGTCCAGGGACATGGCTCCTTGGGCTGATAGAGATTAGGCTCCAATACTCTACCATGGGATTTCCCCACCACCAACAGATCATCCCCAGTTCCTCTGCTCTCTAGATCTCTGAGCAAACGATGGGATGACTCACATGAGGAACCTCAGGAAGTCTTCCAAGCCAGTACTGAGGAACAACCTTCCATGCCACAACCTACACCTGGGGAGGTATAGGAGAACTCCAGCTGAACCTTCTTTACCCTTGTCCTCCTTTTCATCTGATGAGGTGGTGTTGTCTGGATTGTCCTCTTTTCTCCAAGATGACTGCAGGGCCTACTAAGAGCTCTTAAAAAGAGAGTTGCTTCCTCTCTAGATATCTGGGTTGAGGTAGTGCAAGAGAGTTCCAATAGACTGGTGGACGTACTGGGGTCAGCAGAGCCTTCCTGTCGTCTTCTACCTATAAATGAAGCCATACTAGAACATACAAGATTGCTGTGGCAAACACCCTCTCTCTGTCACTGACAGTCAAGAGAACTGAGTGCAGGTATTATGTCCCTTCTCAGGGCTCTGAACATTTCTACACTCATATCTCACCAGGTTCTTTGGTTGTCTTGACAGTAAATGAAAGAGCGTTTCAGGGATGGCCATCTTCTACCCCAAGGGATAAAGAAGCAAAAAGACTCAACTTTTTCAGTAGAAAGATTTATTTCATTGTTGGCCTACAGTTTCGTATCTCTAAAGAGCAAGTTTTGCTGGCAAGATATGATTACTATCTCTGGGATAATGTTCTCAGGGACAAGTAAACAGAGGATGCTAGATAAGAGTTCCTGGCCATCTTGGATGAGGATAAACTCATAGCTAGGACTTCTCGCCAAACTACGTAAGATGGGGAAGATTTGGCAACCAGAACTATTGCATCTGCAATAATGATACACACGTGTTCATGGCATCAATCTTCTGGTCTTCCACAGGAGGTCTAGCAGACTATACAGGATCTTTTTTGAGGGTCCCACCATATTCTCGCAGCAGACTGATGAGAAGCTTCACAGTCTCAAAGACTCTAGGACTACATTGAAATCATCGGGGATTTACACTCCATTCCCTATAAAGAATTAATTTCTCCCTCAGTCGAACCAACAGTACCACCTTTCCTGCCTAGACAAGCTTGACTACTCCAGGAGCAAAGGGAAAAACTACAGGATGAGACCTCCACTTCCTCACTTTGTCTTCATCCAGTCCTTCTAGAGAACCCAGAAAGGCCAGACAATGTGTTTGACTACCTTGTTGAGGTGAAAATATCAGTGTGTCTTGGGCGACTTTCTCCTATCCCTGTTTTTCACAACAGCTTATCCCACTTTCAGTGTGCTTTGGGCCTACATTACCACAGACCAGTGGGTTCTAAGCACAGTGGAACTGGGATAAACCTTTCAGATTTTCAGTCCTTCCCTGTCCCTCTTCAGAGACCTCCTCTGAGAGGTCCAGTCTCTCCTCCATAGAGCCATGGAGGAGGTTCCTCGTTTCTACTGAGAAAAAAGGGTTTTATTCAAGTTACTCCCTGATTCCAAAGGCAAAATAAGATCCCAGACTTATCCAAGATTTGTGAAATCTGAATAAATACCTAAGGAATATAAGGTTTCACATGGCCACCCCAGCTTCCATTATCCCCTCCCTCGATCCTGGCAACTGGTACTCTGCCATGGATTGGACACACATTTCCATGCAGCTATTGATCAAAGCCACATGCTATTCCTAAGATTTCTGGTCAACAATACCCATTCTCAGTTTACAGTCCTGCACTTGGGCCTCTCTGGTGCTCTGAATATTTACAAAATGGATGGTAGTGGTGGCTGCATTCCTCAAAAAAGCAGAAGTGCAAGTATTTTCCTACCTTGACAATTGGCTGGTATGGTGTCAGTCCAAGAACCAGGTGGAATTCGGTGTAGCAGAACTCAGTGTTTTGAGGTCTGTTGATCAACAAGAGCTAGTCAGTTTTGAGTTCAGAGGACAGAGTTTATAGGGGCACTCTTGGTTTCTACAGTAGTCAGGACTTTCTAGCTCAAGCCAGATTCCAGGCAATGTTAACGATTTCCACAGATCTGAAAGTCCATCCAACCACAGCTGCAAGGAACTGCCTCAGACTTCTGGAAATGTGGCCTCATGTATGTACATGCTCTGTCATCCCAAACTTCGTCTCAGAAGGTTGTAAGCCTGGTTAAAGTCAGTGTACTACCTAGCTCATGACCCATTCGAGGTGTTGATTTGTGTGCCTGCAGGTGTGCTGCTGTTCTTGGACTGATGAATGGATGCAATTCAATGTGTATATGGGAATTGCCTTTGCTCCTCCTCTATCCACACTGACTCTGGTTACAAATGCTTCTTTTTTAGGGTGGGGAGCACATCTAGGCACTCAGCATCTGTGGTCACAACAGTATTTAGCTCTTCACATAAACATGCAAGAGTTGAGGGATAGTCATCTGGCCTTTTGGACTTTTCTGCCTAGCATCAAAGGAAAACTCTGTCCTCATGAACAACACTGCAACAATGTTCTACATGAACAGACAGGGAGGGGCCAGGTCAGACAGTCTCTGTCATGAAGCATTACAGCGTTGGGAGTTTTGTATCATCAATGTAATTCACCTCAAAGCACCCCATCTTCTTAGGGTTCACAACAGTTTGGCAGATTGCCTGACCGGATCTTTCAGCAAAGATCACAAATGGTCTCTCAGGCCAGGTATGGACAGATTATATGCCCAGATTGCAGTTCCTATCCCTCCCTGGAACTTGAATCTCATGCTACAAAGGTTGATGGGTCCACCTGTTGAAGTGATGGCTTACCTGCTCATTACTCCAGCTATATATGAAATTTGCATTTTTGGCACGAAGAGTAGCAGAATTACGAGCGTTCTTAGTTGACCCTCCCTACACAGTCTTCTATAAGAACAAAGCAAAGTTATGTCTGCATCCAAAAATTTTGACTTTAGTGTCAGAATTCCACCTCAGTCAAGCAGTATACTTACCAAGTTTTCTAAGCCTCATTCTCCTAAGGATTAAGAGAGACTCCATAGCTTGGAAGTTAGAAGCGTGTTAGTGTTTTACTTGGACAGAACTAGGTCATTTAGATTGTCCTCCCAGCTGTTTGAGACTGTTGCAGAGAGGATGAAAGGCCCTGCAGTCTTGCCCCAGAGAATCTCATCCTGGATTTCCAAGTAGTCTGTCAGTCACTGTTCAGGTAGACTCTAAAACCCGTCTCCAGATTGAACTTCCTGTGAGTCACCTGAAGTGGCATGGACATGTGCAATGACTCGAAGAAGGAAAAAAATGGTTACTTACCTGTTCTGTAATTGTTGTTGTTTGAAATGCGTTACACATATCTGTCCAGTAAGAAGGAACTGAGGGGGTCGGGGACAACCCTTACCTTTATACCATTGTATAGCAGCATGAGGCAGAAGAGTTTGCATGTGCTGCCCCAACAGATACCGCTATGGGAAGTATCTGACTTCGGTGCACTGGACAGGCGCACACATGAAATGAAATGTACCTGTGCAACACATCTCAAAGAATAACAGTTACAGAACAGTTAAGTAACCATTTTTTCCTGTAGCTACTCAAAGTGCTTTTTCTTCCTGCTAACTTCACCTCCTTCCCAGATTTAGCTTAAGCCAGTTTTCTTTCATCCATATTCCAGTTTTATGTAGATATTTGGATTGTTGGGCAGCAGGATTGTCTGCTCTGAATGTGAAAGATTTAGGGTTGGGTGTTATCAGCATATTGTTGGCAGCATTGCCCATGATGTGTCTCAGTCTCCCCATAATTCTTACAAAACGTTCAGTAAGAGGGGTGACAAGATTGAACCATGTAGAACACCACATCTCAGAGCTCTTGATCAGGAAGACAAGCTACCCATCACCCTACTCTCAGATTGATCAGGAGAATTGGCAAAGCCGACCTAGCATATGTGCACCCTCACTTGGCTTCCATAGGTGGTACAGAAGTATTTTGTGATAGTTGATGTGAAAAACCTCTATAGGATTCAGTCACTTCAGAATGAATGTCTCATGCAGTTTACAGCTAGAAAGAGACCATCCACAAGTGACAACTGCACTTCTTAGTGCTTCAATCTGAGCTGAAACCCAGTTGGAATAAGTATATAATATTAATACTGGTCAGATTCTGCTTAAGTCTACTTGCTAGTACCATGTCTTTGATTTTGCCCAGAAAGGAGTTCTTAGTGACTCCTTATTAAAGTAGTTGCCAAGATCTTATGTTCTGGGCTGGGCACTTGAAAACATATTCATAGCTACTAAGGTCAGAAGGGACCATTATGATCATCTAGTCCGACCTCCTGCACAACGCAGGCCACAGAATCTCACCCACCCACTCCTGCGAAAAACCTCTCACCTATGCCTAAAGAAAAGGAGTACTTGTGGCACCTTCGAGACTAACAAATTTATTTGAGCATAAGCTTTCGTGAGCTACAGCTCACTTCATTGGATGCATTCAGTGGAAAATACAGTGGGGAGGTTTATATTTGTATATATGTATTTATATACATAGAGAACATGAAACAATGGGTGTTACCATACACACTGTAACGAGAGTGATCACTTAAGGTGAGCAATTACCAGCGGGGGGGAGGGGGGAGAGGAGGGAAAACCTTTTGTAGTGATAACCAGCAGTTGACAAGAACGTCTGAGGAACGGGGGTGGGGGGAGATAAACATGGGGAAATAGTTTTACTTTGTGTAATGACCCATCCACTCCCAGTCTCTATAAACACCTACAAGATCTCTATCAAGCATTCTTACAACTACAATACCCATCTGCTCATTCTTCTCTTCCGCAGACTAAACATCCCCAGTTCCCTCAGCCTCTCCTCATAAGTCATGTGTTCCAGTCTCCTAATCATTTTTGTTGCCCTCCGCTGGACTCTTTCCAATTTTTCCACATCCTTCTTGTAGTGTGGGGCCCAAAACTGGACACAGTACTCCAGATGAGGCCTCACCAGTGTGAAATAGAGGGGAGCGATCATGTCTCTCGATCTGTTGGTCGATCTGCGATCACGTCCCTTGATCTAGGAAAATCTGAGCCCTATTATTATTATTACTAGCACTGGTCCTCCAGTCTATATCTGGGAAGTTAGTCTCCCGTGATCACACAGTTTCCATTAGTATTTACTTCATTAAAAACATTAAAGTGGGCTCTGTCCATATCCAGATTAGATCCTGGCAGTCTATAGCACACCCCGAGCACTATCCCAGGGGAGGCTCTAGTAGTTTTCTTCCCCAATGTAATTTTTGCCCAGACGGACTCTGTCTTATCCATTCCATCGCTTCTTACTTCTTTACATTCTACCTCATCATTGATATACAATGCTACTCCACCACCTTTACCCTTATTTCTGTCTTTCCTAAACAGCACATACCCTTCAATACCCGTAGTCCAGTCATGACTACTATTCCACCATGTTTCTGTTATCCCTATAATATCTGGTTTCACTTCCTGCACCAGTAGCTCTAGTTCCTCCATTTTGTTACCTAAGCTCCTCACATTGGTGTACAAACATCTTAATTTTTGCTGTTTGGCCTCGCTCACATTCTGTACCCTATTAGGCACGGTCATTCTACAGCCAGTATAACATATTAGATTGGTATCCACGCTGCCCTTCCTCCTTATATACATTCTCCTACCCACGGCTGTATCCTTTCTTACTTCATTTTCTTCCCTCTCAATGCTAAAATCTGGCATGGAGATTACCTGGACATTTCCCAACCATCTCCCCCAGATTCCTAGTTTAAAGCTCTCTTAATCAGTTGTGCCAGCCTCCATCCTAGAAGTCTATTTCCTTCCCTGCTCAGATGAAGTCCATCCCGAGAGAACTGTCCATGAATGCCTCCCAGTGGCTATACATCCCAAAGCCCTCCTTATAGCACCACTGCCTAAGCCATCTGTTGATAGTCATACTCTTGTCACACCTTTGTTGCCCTTCTCTAGGAACAGGCAGAATCCCACTAAAGATCACCTGAACCTTGATTTCCTTAAGCGTCTTCCCCAGCCTAGCATAGTCTCCCTTAATACTTTCCAGCGAGAATCTAGCCGTATCATTTGTTCCCACATGAAGGATAATTAGGGGATTCTTTCCTGCTCCCTTTAGGATCCTTTTCAACCTCAGGTCTACATCCTGTATCTTAGCACCTGAAGACAGCATACCCTTCTATTCTCTGGATCAGCTCTGGTTACAGGCCTGTCTATTCTTCTCAGTAAAGAGTCCCCGATCACATAGAGCTGCCTTTTCCTGGTGATGGTGCTATTCTCCAGTCTATCCCCTGTTCCCTCTGGCTGCAAGTTCTTTCCATTCCTATTCTCCCTTGTAATCCTTTTCAACCCATCCTGTATCCTCCTGGGACTCATATTTGGTGTAGTCTCCATTGACTCTTCCTGTTTTCCTATAGGACTAGCCACTCTTCTCTTCTTCCTTGCCCTTCTACCTTCAGTGACCACCTGCTGAGCCCCTTCTTCATTTTCCAACTCGCAGACTTGTTCTTGAGCTCTGTTTCTCCTTCACTGGCCGTCTTTTCCTCTGCCTGGTTCTTTTAGTCACGTGCTTCCACTGACCACTTTCCTCACCCAGTCTGCCCTCAGAATTCCTCTGTCCTGCTTCCATCTGCAAGTCTGAGCTTTTCCCTTCAGATACCTCATGTCTTTGCTCCATAATCTGCTTGAACCCCTTTCTAAACTCAGCCAGACTTTCCACCTGCCTCTTCAAACCTCGGATCTTTTCCTCCATCAGCTCTATCAGACAGCATTTCATGCAGACAAAACTCTTACCATGTACCCCCTCCAGGATCATGTACATACCGCAGCTTCCACATCCAGTCATCTTCATTGTGTCTTCTGCTACATGGGTCACTCCCACTGCTGCCTCTTTATCTGTCATTGCCTTTCCACTGAATCCTGTTAATCTGGGAAACACAAACCACACCAAAACACCACCACCCACAGCAAGAACAAACCCCCAACAAGCACCGCAAGACAAACTCCCACTGAAACTCCCCTGTTTACATCTCTGTTTGCTGGCTCCTGTGCCGCTGCAGCTGTCTATGCCGCTGCCTGACTGGCTGGCTACCTTTATAGGACCCCGAGTCAGAGAAGCCCTGCCCCCTAATCAGGGCTCACCTTCTCTCCCAGCACAAAGCCCCTGCAAGCCTCTACACATACAAATAATACAAATACAAACCAAATACAAATACCTTCTCCTAGCTAGCTCCTGTGCCTCTACAGCTGTCTATGGGGAATTGATATGTATTTCCTAAGATATTAGTGGGCTGAGGTGTATAACCAGGCCTGAGGAAGGTAGCCTACTATCTTTATTTGGGGACGTCTGTATTAAAAGTCCAGAACTCAGAATTTCATGTCCATTTATCACTGGCTAAAGATTAACCCCTTGGCAAAAGCCAGATACTTCACTCTGTGCATAAATCCAAACTGTTATACAGAAATTTTGTTGACATATAAGCAAGTAAGCAGCAGTCATTGGGTATGTCTACACTGCAAAAATAAGCAATAAATAAATAAACCCGCAACAGTGAGCCACAGAGCCTGGGTCCATTGACTTGGGCTTGCACTATGGGGTCAAAATAGTAGTGCAGACATTTGCGCGTGGGCTAGAGCCTGTGCTCTGAGATCCAACCCTGCCTTGCAGGGTTTCAGATCCTGGGCGCCAGCCTGAATCCGAATATCTGTGCTGCTGTCCTGTAGTGTGAGTCCTGCAAGCCCAAATCAGTTGACCTGGGCTCTGAGACTTGCTGCCATGGATCTTTTTTTCCCTCTTTTCTTTTTTTTCCTCAATGTAGACATACCCTTAACCATGTATATTAGGATAAGTCACTAGAACTCATGTGACGTTTATGTAATTGTTTTTGGCTAATGAACAATTCTCTTCTTCTTGACAGGTGGGCAACACAAGGTTTTGATTTTCTTCAAGCCATCGAGCCAGCCTTTATTTCAGCTCTGCCTGAAGAGGATTTCTTGGTATGGAATTAATTGTTCTCCCATTGTAGCCCAACCTGCTTTCAGTTCAGTTTCAATCAATAAAAGTCTATTTGTCTGTCTATTATCTGTTATCTGTGCTCTTATGTCTGATTAATTATTATTCCGAGACTGTTCTATATAAATCTAAATGCCTATTTCTCTGATTTAGCTTGCAAAATTCTGAATAGTGCATGCTAATGACATCAATATACAAAAATATTAAAATTGTCATGTCAGGTTTCTGCAGTACTGAAACCTTTGTATAGTAACTACATTCACGACCTGGGATACTTGGCAGCAGTTTGCTGATGAGCTATTAATTTACACTCAACCTAATATTGCTTTCTATTGGATGATCTGAAATGTATCTTTAATAGCCCTAGTTCATGTATGGAGCAAACCTAAAACATTACAATCTAACTGTATTTCTTTAGAGCTAAATCATACTAAAGTACAAGATTTAAAATTTGAATCTTGCCTTGTTACTGTTAAATTATATGGTAGAGCATAGTTTGTGTTTGGTTTTGGTGGGCAGGGGTTGTTTTGTTTCTGTGAAACAGAATCCTGAAAGCTTTAGTTCTGTAATGTGGTATGTTCTAGGTCTGCAGTAGAGGTGAAAGTACAGTCCCCACAAAAGTAGCAGAACACAGAGAATAATATTGATGGGAATTGATTGTGTTCACTTTTATTTAGAGTCAGCTTTTCTTTGGAATTTTGACAGATACTTCCCCAGTTAACATTTCGTCTCTCAACTAGTGTGTCTGCATTTATTTAAAGAAAAGGACAGGTTACTCAAAGCCTGTCCCACAGTCAGTACTTTGCTATCACTGCAGCATTTTTCAGCTCTACTGTTTCAGGAGGGAAAAGAGCATTGATCTCCAGTGGCAACACGCTGTAGTTGAGCCACTGTTAATTAGGAGGCAGATCATTATGAACAAATTAAAGATACATTATGAAATACTAGGGTACAGTAATCTTATTAAATAAATAAAACTGAAACTATAGCATTCATCCTTTTCCTTTAATATTATCTTTAAAACTAAACTGGCTATTAGCACAAAAATCCTGAAGCGGACTATTTTCCAATGTTTGCATTGCTGGGAAACATAGGGCTTTTAAAAAATTCCAGTTCTTTAAATATGATCTTAATAAGCTTGAGTATTGTGCCTGATATAGCAGATAAGATGTAAAGTTCTAGCTTTAAAAACTAGCCCCAGCCTGTTATTTTTTTCCCAACTTTGATGCAGTTTCTAAAGTATCTATAACAGTTTGATGGATAGTACAAATATTTTATTAAATAGTCTAATTGTAGTCCTGACACCTTCTGATGTGATCTCTTCAGTTCTCAAGCTCAGGTGAATCTCAGAGACTTTGAGAAAATAAATATAAAGTGGTTTTTGTGCTTTACAATCATAGTATTCTTTCCTCTGAATGTGTATGGAACCAACACCTCAGCTAGCATTGTATAGTGTGGGAGCTATTTATGTGATAAAACCTAAACTCGAGGTTCTGACCACTTTTGGTCGTTGAAAGATAACTTGGCAGTTTTGCAAAAAGTGGGATTTGCAATGGGAACTGCACACAAACATCAGAAGAATACTCCAGTAACATTCAGGATAGCTGAGCTAAATTCAGACCCGGTGTAAACAGAAAACGACTGAGTTGAAGTTAGTGGAGGTTGTGCCATCTTACACCTGGTTTCAATTTAATAGATTTTTACGGTCAGATGGGACCATTATGCTCTAGTCTTATCTCCCGTATAACACAGGCCATAGAACTTCACAGAGAAATCCCTGTGGCAACCTCAAACTCTCTGTTTTGAGCTTATATATATATATATATATATTAGAAAGACCTTTATCTTGATTTAAAGATTTAAAGTCTTCAAGTGATGGAGAATCTATCACATTCCTTGATATTTTCTTCCAGTGGTTAATTACCCTTACTGTTAAAATACATCAGTTTACTGGGGTCTCAATTTGTCTAGCTTCAGTTTCCATTATTATGCCTTTGAATTGCAAGAGGAATTTTAGCAAGGTGGAAGAATGTTTGTCTATATTTATGACCCTCACCGCAGTTGTAACTGAGCACATTAAAAACATTAATAATTTTATCCCCAGAAAATACCTGTAAGATAGGGAAGCATTAGTACTCCTGTTTTACAGATGAGGAAACTGAAATATAGAAAGATTAAGTAACATGTCCAACTTCTCTCACACAGTGTGTAGCAAAGCTGGGAGTTGAATTCAATCCCCTGCATCCCAGTTCAGTACCTTAGTCCCACAAGACCATCCTTTCTCGAGAGAATTGCTGATGTTGTGGGTGAACAGAAGAGGGTCTCCTCTTATGCTAACAACAGCAATTTTTCTGGGTCAGTGTTGAGCACTATATCTCAGAGTGAACAGTATCTTTGAATGTCAGCCAGGTCTAATGCTTATCTCTGTGACATAGAACCCTTTTTTTTTTTTTAAGAAGATAACGAAAATAAAGCAGTTTATTCAGTAAACGTGATACTTAATTTTATGGTCTTTGTCAATGCTTGCATATAATTCCTACTAGCATTATAGTGTAGAGGGGCTGTTTTGTTATATATCGTTCATGCAGTGTTGTTATAGCCATATTAGTCCCAGGATATTAGGAGAGAGAAGATGGGTGAGGTAATACCTTTTATTGGACCAACATCTGTTGGTGAGAGAGACAAGCTTTTGAACTTACACAGAGGTCTTCTTCAGGTCTGGTCAGGTTTCCCAGATCTGAAGAAGAGTGCTGTATAAGTTTGCAGGCTTCTCTCTCTCACCAACAGAAGTTGGTACAATAAAAGATATTACCTCACCCATCTTCTTTCTATCATTGTTCAGTCTTTTTAACTACTTAATTCTGGCAAGTCTATTGCAGAGAGGAGTGTCTAGCAATGAAATCCTAACTTTTGGCTCCAGAGATTTAACTTAATGGAATAGATAGAAGAGTCGTATTGCACATGACAGACTATGCATGTATTAGTACATTTTAAGCAATAACACCCTGCCTGTGTTGACTTCACCTCAGGATAATTGCATGTTAGAGAAATCATGTTGCAGTCATTGTCTAAACTACCTCATACATTAACAAATATATTTCAGTTAGCAGCATACATAACTATATAGGTCATATCTGTGGTGAAGAAACAAATTTTGGAGATTTCGGATTTTTATGTCTGAAGACAAATTTAAAGGCTTGATCAAAATTGGAAAAACTAGTAAGCCAAATTTTCTTCAAATCTAGATAAATGACTTTTTTTGGGGGGAGGGCAATTATCTTGTTTCGTGTACAATATCATAACTTTTTTGTTGTTGTTTCCCTCTCCTAGAGTTTACAAGCTCTGATGAATGAATGCATCGGCCATGTAATTGGAAAACCTCACAGTCCTGTTACAGGTT
This sequence comes from Lepidochelys olivacea, assembly GCF_965140295.1. Classification (NCBI taxonomy): domain Eukaryota; kingdom Metazoa; phylum Chordata; order Testudines; family Cheloniidae; genus Lepidochelys; species Lepidochelys olivacea. Next base: position 122,438,280 of record NC_140413.1, read on the forward strand.
TGTACATTGGTAAGACAGCAGTTACTGGCATTACTTCTGGAACCTAGCTACTGTAGTTTGTATAAATAAGTTTGAAAAATAACAATTTGATTGCAAGTTAATTTTAAAACATTAAAGTTAACAATAAAAAGGTACTTTTAAAGCTTTTCCTGGTTGTTCTTATATGAACATTACTGTCTGATTTCAGAGTAGCAGCCATGTTAGTCTGTATCCGCAAAAAGAGAAGGAGTACTTGTGGCACCTTTGAGACTAAAATTCGTTAGTCTCTAAGGTGCCACAAGTACTCCTTTTCTTATTACTGTCTGAGTCATCATTAAACTGTGGAAGTGTTAACACAAGTAATGTATAAAATGACAACAGTCCATATTTTCAAGTAGTTTTTTTTATAAAGTAAATCACTCAGGTGATTCCTCTGACTAAGGGCAAGTCTACACTACAAAATTAAGTAGACCTAAGTTATGTTGACATACAGTCACTGCAGTAATTAAATCGCTTTTGCATGTCCATGCTATGCACCTTGTGTTGGCAGTGTGCATTCTCACCAGGAGCAGTGCACCGATTTAACTGTAAATGTGGGACAGCTTCTGTAAGGCAGCAACAGTCGATGTAAGCAACACAGTGTCTACTCTGACACTGCATCAACCTAAGTGCTATGCCTCTCACAGAGGTAGAGTTATTAAGTCAGTGTAATGGGGGAGTTACATTGGTGGAAGCTACATTTTAGTGAAGACACTTACAGAGTTAGGTCGATGTAAGCTGCCTGTAGTGTAGACCAAGGCTAATTAGTGTCCTTAAATGGCTCCCAATAGAGTCCCATCAAGTCTTCTGAAGAAAATATTATGGCTGTGAGGAGTTATAGCTTTGGGGAAAGTCAGGGCTGTATAAAGGCCTCTACTGTAGTTGATGCCATTGCAGATAAGAATAGAAAAGTGAAAGGGTGGCTACAGCAGAATTTCAGATTCAAGTCAGAGGCAAATGTTTGTAAGAGCAAGCTAGTTATTCTAATACAGTGTATTATCCGGTTGGGGGGCTTGTCTGCAATGGCAAGTCACTGCGTGGAAAGTCAGGGTCTGAATCTACAGAGCAGCTGTTTGCCACATAGTAATGTCTTGTGTGGATACTGCTAAAATGCATTGAAAGCCAAGCCATATTCCAGGACGTTAGTGCACTGTAGCAATGTCCACAAGTGACATTATTGTGCGGCAAGCTGGTACACTGCAGATTCATATCCTGGATTGCTGCACAGTAACTTGCCATGTAGACAAGCTCAAGTGATTTGATGTGTTCTGTGGATCAATTTCCTTGCAGTGCATTTTTGACTTGTTTATTTTTATATTACATTGAAGGTTTGTAGACACAAGTGATAATGCAGATATTAAAACTGTTTGAAAAGAAGCTTTAAAATGTTCCTTGTTGCTTGATCCCCGTTAACACAAAAATTTTACTAGATCTAAAATGAGCTACTTCCCATGTGGGCTCATAACCTCCACTGAAGTGTTAAATATGGCATTGTATCCTTGTTTACAAATCTACTTCTTGCCTAAAGTTACTATTTTCATTCCCAACTAGATATATATTTCCATGTAGTGAGTGTCATAAAATTAAGTTAATCTATTTTTTAAAAGACAAATGTTAATATTACATTAGTTTGCATTGAACATCTATTGGTTCTAAATATTTTCATAAATAAGATTATCTAATGACTAATGAATGAGTCTGATTACATTTATTTTGGTTTAGTATTAAAAATGAATTCTATTTATTTGTTAAAATCATATTCAGACATGATTCTGGATAAAGAGTATACAGCAATACGTTTGTAATTATCTACAAGGGGAAATAGGTTGGAAACCATCTGAAAGAGCCGAAGTTAAATGTCAATCTGTGTAAAATGTTGATACTGTAGCTGCAGGCTATTGTGAATATCTTTATTAATTGTATGGCCTAGGAAAAGGCAGTGTGATTCTTTCTTAAAATGTAGATTAGAAGAAGAATTGCCAAATATGTAATTCAGTGCATCTAAAATTATAATCAACTATATTATTGACTCAGAACTTTAAATTGAATTAAGCAAATGTTAATTGCAAAGCTTTTCTTTGATGTTGCTATTCAGTAGTGTTGCTACAACAATAGAGATGTGACATTCTGTTAGGCTTTAAATGCAACCAAACTGCCTTGCCAACAGAGTATTTCTGATTGTACCTGGAACTCTTGTAAACCTTCTTGTGATTTGTCAAGGTTAAAAATGTCCTTTGTTAAAAAGGTAAACTTCTGTGTTGTGGGATTTCATGCATGAGGAATATTAACTTTTTTTTCATACATATGTTTCTGTCTTATGTCCTTGTAGGAGACTTCTGTGCTGATGTCCGGTGCAGTACTTTCAGTATCTTTGTTAGATTCCAGAAGATATAACTTCCAAAATCATTTTGGCTGCTTACTGCCCACACTGCAATTATTATTTCATTTTAGCACCATTGTTGTGGTTAGGAATGCTATCTAGTAATTTCTCTCATTTCCCACCTCCTTGCCAGTGCAATGAGTCATTGTTAGACATTCATAACTCTCATTTTCCTGAAGTTGCATACTGGTCCCTCATGTTTTCACATAGTCTTGACGCACTTCACACGTGTTAAGGCACAACATGGAATGGGGCGCACCTGTTGGTTTTGAAATCATAAGCAGCTCTTCCATGCCATGATGAATGAGGGCAAATGGGTTTAGATGGCAGGGGGAATGAAGGGATCAGAGAAAAACAGGAGAAGGAAGAAGTGTGGGTATTGTGTAAAGTACAGAGAAGTGGCATTGGGAAGAGAGAAAGTAACAGGGTTGAGCTGAAGATATCATACATGGAGGGAGGGAAGCAAAAGTAGTACACCTGGAAGAAAAAGCATTATCTCTTTGTTTTAAGTTCAGTGAATTTAATATCAAAATAGAACACTTATTTGCAAGTAACAAAAAAAATAAAAAAACTTTATTACAGTATCTGTGTTCAAATGACTGTGACTGTAAACGGTACAAGGTTCAGTGTGTGTGTGTGTAAGTCTTTGCAGTATTGGGATAAAACACTGGGTTTAATGTACAGAAAGATAGATAGAGATACACAGATATCTAACTTCTTTAAAAAGGAAGTGTCCAACTTTCTGGTCAGTTGCACAGCATTAATTGTTCGTTTTGGTTGCTGGGAGGTATGTTTCTTATTCTGGCAGGGTAGCTTTCTCCTGTTGTGATCCCCTGTCTGCAGATCACATATCAAATACGTAGTTTGAAAGAATAATGTGCAGTGTCCTTCTCGAGGCTAGAGCTAGGGTTCATTTTATTATACATCACGCCAACAGTTTGGGTTGTAAATTTACAAGGGAGTCAGCTACTTTTCTGTCCACATAACCCTTACCCCACTCTGTGCTTTCCTTTAGAATGGAATAGTTAATGTACAATAAATACTATTTAGAATAACCCAGTGAAGTGTTCTGTGCTCTTCATATAAGCTCTTAGATTCACAGTGAAACTAGTTTAGAGATGAGACTAATGTTCATTTTGGTTAAAACAATGGTTTTAGCATGCATATGAGCCCAAAATACTGAAACACTTGCAAATGCTGCTTCAGCCATGACTGAATGCACAGTACTGATCAAACTATTTATTTAGCTTACTGCATATATGCATGGCATTTGACCTGCATGCTTTACTTTTTATCATTGTCCAGAAAATTAATATTTCTGGTGCCAAGAGCATTGTATAAAGCAGTAGTGTTGGCATTATTCAGTTTTTAACATTTTGTTTATTTACTGCATAAAAAAGTAATAAATTAACACTTTCCTGTGAAGTTGAAAAAATGAAAATACAGTTACAGTATTTTCATTAGATGCACATCCTGTTACAGCTATTTTTTCATTCCCTTGATTGTTTTTAATGGCTGTTTATATTTTTTAGAAATCTGATGCTGAAAGTTACTAGTATGATTAGTATTACTTTATAAGTGATTTATTTTAAATGAGTTTTTTGGGTTTTGTATATACAAAATCAATAAAATATTTTGATGTAAATAGAAGCTGAACTTATGTAATTGATTAATTTGTGGGGGGATCTTTAACAAAATCACAACAGTATTATTTTTAAAAATTTTTCATAACAGGTGTTTTTCTGACATTGTAATAATATCGATGTGTTGACTTTTACCATTTGCAGCTATTCATCGAAACAGTCCTCGTCCTGTGAAGGTACCTCGATGCCACAGTGATCCACCAAATCCCCATCTTATCATCCCAACTCCTGAAGGGTTCAGGTATTCAGCACTTGTCCAGATTCTTAAGTGTCAGCTTTCTCCTCTTTCACTGAAAGTTTGATGTTACTGAAGCTGTTCGTTTAACTCAGGGAACTGAATATAGTTTCTCTAAAAATTTGTTCTGATAAAGCCAATACTTCTGTTTTTGCAAGAGGAAAATCAAGGAGATTTTTAAAAAAGAGTAAAAGAAATCTGTATTTTCAAGGCATGCTTTTGGAGATGATGCATTTTCTCATTTGTTTAATGCTCTTATTGCTGCATGCTTTCCAACTTTAAAGTCATTCTTTGTTTCCTTCTTTACAAAATTGCTTGGGGAAAAGAATATTTTATAATGAGATTCAGTATTTTAAATACTGGTAGTTAACTAGCTTTTTCCCTTCCCCTGAGTGAGTGAGCGAGCGAGCGTGTAATGCCTCTGACTTTGCTTCTGTAGTTTAGTTTACATGAGATTTTTCAAAGATAACACCCTTGAATATGGTGGCATTTCTGTATCTTAGTGTTAAATAATTTTTAAACTATATTCACATAATTGTTCCCCATTAAAAGTAGGGCTAAAATATTTTTGAAAAGCTTCCAAACTAATTTTGCCATAGAGCCTTCCACATAAACAAAATAAAGGGCTATATTTTCAAAGGGGATGTTGCCCAGCCTCAGAATATGGATCCACATTTTTTCAAAGCCTGGTATTTACACACACAAATTGGGAGCTATTCTAGAGGTAACTTGAAATGTTGGTCTCTTAACATATTAGGTGATTGTTTGCCCATTGACTACTCTGCTTCTAAAACTTTTGGGACCAAATTTATTTTACCAAAAAAAACCCTTTCCCCCCACATGAATAAACTTTAAAAATCGACACTGTTTTTGATTGTTTCACTATCTTATTTTTAAATTAAATTTTCAACTCCATCCACTTTTTCAACTGTTTCCTGAAGTCTTTCTTCTCATCGCAGCACGCGGAGTGTCCCTTGTGATGTACGGAACCATTGCAGCGCTGCTGTCAGTCGCCCCGCTCCCATCGGTAGCGACTCAGCTCAACCAAAACCTGTCAGCAGTGCAAATGATACCAGGTAGTTCCACTCCGCAACGCAGAAGTCTCATTTCTGTTTACATCACCCATGCAAATTGCTCCCATTAAATACATTCCATTAGATAATTTAAACAGTGAAAGTCCATCCCGTCATGTGCTCTGTTCCAGTGGCTTCTTCATCTGTGTTCGACTTATGTGAAATTATTATACTATAGAAGTGCATGTTTATAAGTCTGCACTGAGATGCACAAGATGGTAATTTGAACATACAGTTTTGACCTTACATATTGGTCAAAAGACTATACATTAATTCATGCAGTAAAAATACTCATGCAGTTAACATATGCCATTCAGTTCCTCAGTAAATTAGCTTTGATAGGTTATTAGTAATTGGTAAATGTTCCACTGCACATGTATTTCTCAAGGAGGTTTTAATATGCAAATTAATCAGTTTATTGTTTACAATTAAACTGTAAGAATTTTTAATATAATACAGAACTGGAAGGAAATTATTTTTAGTGAAGAAAAATACTTGTGAAAGTTTCCTGGTGGCAAATACAGAGTACTACAAATAAGTTTTGTGGGTGGATTTCTACCTGTGGTTTCTTATACCTGTGCAGAATAAGAACACGACCAAAGATGCCTTTCATGTTTCAGAGCAGTGCCATTTTCAAAAAACGTCAATAAATTGCTGGACAAATCTATTCCAGTACCTTCCTATTATCAGGCTTGCAACATTGGTGTCACATTTTAATTTGTCCCCTCACATCTGGCCACTGCCAAATGCTGTTTGTTCCTCCATGGTTTCTAAGTCTGCTTTTTCCTCTGCATCCTGACCACAAAAATCCTTGTTGATGTCTTGGTAATCTCTTGCCTCATCTACCGCAATCTTATCTTTTCTGGCCTCTCCTTACTCCCCCGCAGTCCATCCAAATAGTTGCTAAAGTTGTCCTCCTCTCCTATGATTGCTGTCACTTGCTCCTCCTTGCGTTGTGCATCAAGTTTAAACTCCTTGTTCTCATGTTCAAGTGTCATCCTACTCCCTCTCTGTACCTTCCATTCAAGCCCTTCTTATATCCTTTCCATCCCTCTCCCCTCCACTCTTTCCCCTCGTATATTTCTCCCATGTCCATGTTCAGGCTTCTTTCCCCTTGCTTCCTGTGTCTGGTGTAATCACATACGTACTGTCTGCTAATTGACCACACCTTATCCCCACAAAAATCCTGCATTGCTTTGAGTTTAGACCGGCTGTATTACATCATAATTGTGTTTGTGACAGATATAGCAATTTCCTGCAATATCCTGAACAAACCTTATTGAATTAAGTTTAAGTAATTTAGAAGTTCATTTTATTAAAAATGCAAATGTTTGTGTTACTGTGGGATTGTATGTAATGTCCCTAGGGAGGAGACATGACTAATGTAAACCCTGAGAAGTGTTATCAGCTTCAAAGGACTGTTTGAAACATGTGTCAGAATGAACTTCTAAAGTTAAGCAGGTTTCCCAGGAAATCTCTAGTGGGGGGTGACAGCGGATATAACTTCTCCAGTTTTGCAAGAACTTAGCCTTTTGAAGCTTCACCCAGTGGGAAGGGACCTTTATCAGCTAATAAGCTGTTACATGAGGACAAGATCAGAAGCCCAAAGGAGTGACTTACAGATTCATGGGTGTTCTTATTCTGAGCTAAGGTGGTTATGTACATCACAGAAGAACCTCTGGGTGCAGTTTTGAAGGCCTGTTCACCTGCCAGAGCCCTTGTTGGAGTTGGGGTGGTCTCTGGTAAATTTATTAGAATGCATGTAGTTTTTTATTGTTATGTTTTTTCTCTGTAATGCTTTCACTTTAAGAATAAATGTTCTTGCTTGGGAAAAGCTGTGTGGTGGTTTATAACAGTGGATAATTATGCTATTGACAGCCTCTGAAGAGAAAGCAAATCAGGCCTGCTTTGGCAGTCTGACTTGATGGGGAACTCACAGTGAAGGCAGAGAACTGTGTAGCCTGGAAAACACCCCAGTGAGGAGGGAAAGAGAGACAGTCTCCGCCCAAGAAATATAAAATGCCTGAAAGTGGTTCCCTTGCTGGATTACAATTACAAAGGGGGATTATTATCTAATTAATGTTGTAAGCCCCTTTTGGCTGAGACCACATCTGCTCCACAGCTCTGAGCACTGTGCCAATACTCAGCAAATAATCTTGGGAGTAGCAATCTCATTAGTGTTCTACTGTTGCCACCTTCCTTATAGTTCAGGGCGGGGGGAAAAATTAGGAAAGGGAACAGTCTGTCAGTGGAACATTCATATAAGGACTGTAACTAACTTCCTGTGTGAGTTGAGTGGGAAAGAAATGAACTTCAATTTTATTTGTTCAGCAATTTTGTTAACTTACATTTTTGTGGTACTAAAATGTTCATCACGGCCATGCTTTGAAATAACATCTGTTAAAAACATGAGACATGCTTTTAATTATAGTGGCTAGTAATTGTGCAGAGGTATGATTATGAGTTCATAAATGAATAGCAGTTATTGTTTAAGACCTCTTAATATTTTGACATTAAGAGGATTTATGCAGTTAGAATACTGTTAATTATACTAGTCAAATGGTGATTATGAAGTCTTAAGATTTCTAAATACCTTATGGATCTCAATTCTTTTATTTGTATGGTCATAGTGCCAAGAGCTCTGTTGTGCTAGTCATCATATGCACCTGGTTCATGCTCTAAAGAGGTTACAAACTCATTTGAAATAAAATGTGACAAGAAAATGTAGCAAACATTAAGAGGCGAAGGGGAGGCAGAAAGAACAGGACAACAGTAATAAGATTGCATGGTTACCTAGATGAACTATGCACACAGCTTAATTAGTCTGAACTATTTTAAAGTTTGTTATTTTTAATAAGTATTATCCGCTATCTGCAACTGCAACTCAACCAACCATCCTGGTTAGCTGATTTGTTGTAGGTGGCACAGTAGAAGCAGGTTTTGAGATATTTGGAGAGGAATGGATTATGACCTTACAGATCATTTCAGGGGGAGTGTTCCAGGCATAAGGTGGCAGTTCTTTTGACATAAAACTCTAACTAGCATGTCTCCAAAGTATCTTGTGACTTCACGTTCTGTGATTTTTATGCTAAAAGTTTTGATATGCATCCCAAAATGGTCTCTACATGTAGAAGCTGGCTGTACAGTACACTCTGTGTTCACTAAAAGAACAGTCCTGGTCTTTGGAAGAATACTTCTGGATGCTATTTCTGTGTTTATCAAACATTCTCTGTACTTCCATTTTAAGACCGTCATTACAGAAGACCCAGTAGTAGTGATCAGCAGTGCCAAGCACTTTACAGATCCTTTTCATGGTTTACAAACAGAATAAATAACGCATGAACTATACCTTTCATTTAGGAGCTCTAGCAGTTTCAGAAATCAAGAGAGATGTGGTTGAGTAGTATTTGTGGTTTCTAAAAACACATATTGAATCAATCCATTATTTAAATATTCCTCTTATGTTACAGACCACATAAAACAGATTTCCCCTACTCTGCCCCCAGCTCCTTCTGTCCCACTCCTTCAAATTTCCCCTGGAGCGTGTGAGTTACTTGAAGTGGTGCCTGAGCAGCTGCTTTTTGAACAGGCACAACAGAGGGATACAATTTTTGACTATCTTATGCTTTGGTGTGATGTTATACTATTGAATGCAACTGGGACAGACTTGTAATTCATGTGTGATGGCGAACCCATGTATTGTGGTATCTGTAACAGTCACCGTGTGTGTGTTTCTTGTTTTCATTTTTTTAAACAGATTAAAAACGAAAGAATTAAAATGTTTGTCAAACTACAAAAGAATCGAATGATCAACAATAGTTGATGGAAGGAAAAGAAATAAGAAATATACATTTCAAAGAACTGGGACTTCACTTCTTAAGAGCATCCACATATATATTTCGGCCAATAATATTAGAACGTTGGAATGGTTGCAGTGTGGTACAGAAATCTATGTATTCTGTTCATTAAAGAAATAATTCCCTAGAAGTTTGCATGCTGTTCTTGGAGTCATCTACTTTGCCACTCGTTTGGGAGTTGGAAATAACAAACTGCCGTGTTTTCTTCTACAACAGAGGCAGTGAATTCTGATGTGCACGATCTGTATTTTTAAGTTGAACTCCGATCGCCCATGAACTAAATAAATAGTATTTAAAAACTAACTATGGAAACGGGAAATCTGTAGTAGCATTGAAGAGAATTGTCATTCAAGAATGACTATAAAGTTCTGTGCACAGCGTAATCCACTTAAAGTGAACTTCAGTTTGTAATGAAGTAGAATGAATGTCCCAAACATTTCCAACTCAGTCTGCTGTCTTAATTATAGTTATCCTCATTTATAGTGACGTTATTCTATGGGGAAAAAAACCCTCTTCACTAAGGAAGGTTCTATTGTATTTAAGAGGATGGAGGCCTAGCCACTGGAATAGCGTAGAAACAAAGCTTTAATCTGTTCTAAACATTTGCATTAGGTGCATACAATTTATAGAATGAGAACTTTCTAAACCAGTTGCACTAAGCAATGTGTGGTGCACAAATGCTACCATAGTTCATTCAAGGCTGTTCTTAAAATACTCTTTTTTTATGTAATTTGAAAATTAAATGCAAAGCAATTTTAATCTATTAGTTTATATTGAGCTTTTTGACAGTTTGGGGCTGTGCTATTTCTATACTAATTTTTCCAATTTAGTTGTTGAATGTCCAAGGTCGGAGAAGGTTGTGGTTGGTCATTTTGTATTTACCCAGACCTAGTATTTGAGCAGATTTCCTTCAGTCTTTCTCACTGTTTCTTTACCTGTTTAATAATTTGCATATACAGAGGCTCATAATTAATTTGTGCAAGGTAGGGTTCCTGTTTTGTCTTCCGGCAGTATTTATCTTTTAAATAGGACTCTGAGCGGAATATAGCTCTGAAGTTCTTTGAGCTTGATCTGGTAAGGTATTGAACCCCTGTAGATCCCATTTTAATCAATAGGAGTTTCAGGTGCTTAACGCTACATAAGATCCAACCTTTAGGTTGGTGGATTGGGACAGTTTCTCCATCCAGGATTTAGATAATGTCACGGAGAGAACAGGAAAGAAAATGCTGAAGATACACAGTACTTCAGTTTACTTCCCAAGAACTGGTTTTGCCTTTGTGTGGTTTTCATTAATGGGATCACACTTGCCTCCTAAGCTTTAGAGGTTCTGTCACTTCAGAAGTGCAGTTAAATTGCTAATTAGGACGGTGGCTGTTTTTTAACAGGGGTTCCAGTGTCCCTGAAAATGATCGACTGGCTTCAATAGCAGCTGAGTTGCAGTTTAGGTCCCTGAGCCGTCACTCAAGTCCCACTGAGGATCGAGAAGGTGATTATTTCGATAACAGATTGTGATCTGGATCTGCAAATGATTAATGTGATTAATGAACGTATTGTCTCTCTCCTGACCCAGGTCCATAGAATTCCTTTATCAACTCTTTATTTCTAAACAGGTCTTTACTGTGTTAGATTTAAATTAATGACCAAATTTTCAAATTAGGCTGCCTATGTTTTCCCAAATATGTATGTGTGGGCTTTTTTTTTGTATGTAGCTTGTTTGGCTTTTTTAATAAACCCGTGGGGTGTTCCACTACAGCAGGGTGGGCAAATATTTTGGCCCGAGGGCCACATCGAGGAATAGGAATTGTATGGTGGGTCATGAATGCTCACAAAATTGGGGTTGGAGTGCGGGAGGGGTCCAGGCTCTGGGGTGGGGCTGGGGATAAGGATTGTAGGGTGTAGGAGGGTGCTCTGGGCTGGGACCGAGGGGGTTTGGAGGGTAGGAGGGGGATCAGAGCTGGGGTTGGGGCGTGGGGAGAGGTTCAGGAGTTCAGGCTCCGAGCGGCGCTTACCTCATGCGGCTCCTAGAAGCAATGGCATGTCCCTTCTCTGGCTCCTACATGGAGGCACAGCCAGGCGGCTCTGCACGCTGCCCCGCCTGCAGGCACCACCCATTGGAGTGCCAGAGGGGGCCATTGGAGTGCACAGGAGCCAGAGTGGAGCCATGCTGCGGCTTCTGGGAGCTGCTTGGTGCGGATTCCGGGAGCTGCCTGGTGCAGCCCCTGCGCCCCAGACAGAGTGCAGGAGCAGGGCCCAGCCGTGTGGTGCGGCCCCCAACCCAGTGCCCCGGCCAGAGTGGTGCGGCTTGCGGGCCATAGTTTGCCCACTCCTGCACTACAGCATTCAAAATGAGATTGATACCATAGTGACATTTTGTTGGAATATCCCCTGTATCAGTGACTAGATCTACTCTTCTCGCACACCTTCTCAGCACAGTAACCTGGCTGTGAGGTGAGGATTTCTCAGGCTGTGGATCAGAAGCAAAGACTGTAGCTGCTATTGCAGCATCAGTGTTACAGGTAAGTCCCCAGAGCCAGTACTTGCACCCATCACTAGTGGGGAGAAATGACTGGATCCACATGTTGGTAGATTGATTGATCTGGGCCTCTCCTCCTCCTCAGGAGGTTTCTCTGACCCCTCATATTCTTAGGCATATAAGTGAAATATATTTAAACAACTTCCTTAGAAAATAAACTTGTTCATTAAGAAGTTTCATTTTATATTTTGTATGACGGACAATGGACTTCTCCAGTATTTCAGCCATCACTTATGACTGGAGTTTGAGTATAGTAGATTGTGTTGTCTGTTTCCAAATTGGAAGAAACGTTTAACAAACAATTGAACTTTTAAAGAATATTTTTTGATTTGCTTGGTTTGCCTGATCATTGCCTTTTACCTGTGCCTGATTTTGAAGGGGAGACTAACTAGGTTGGATTGACTATTTATAAACAATTTTGCAATGCAAAGTCACTTTTTATGTATACAGATGCTGAATTTCTGCCGTGTGTTATATATAACTATTTCTAAAGATACTAAATTGTCTTAAAGTTCAAAGAATGTAACTAGATGTAGTGTTGCCTCAAATACCATAACGAAGATCAGTGTGAGTTGTTAAATTATCAGGTGTTTTAATCCTGAAATGTAAAATGTAAGATTTTGTTGTTGAATATGGCAACACTGTTAATAACTTAAAAGTAGTATGAAAACAAACAATTTTTAGGCAATATAATATAATTTCTCACATTACTGTTTTTACAGAACCATTGTATCCTAAAGGAGACTTGAGTGGATCAGCCCGAAGGAGTTGGGAGCTTCGAACTCTCATCAATCAGACCAAAGGTAAGAGAGAAAGGAACACTACATAATGCAGTATATTTCAAGCTTAGCTAAGTCTGTTATTTAAAAAAAAAATCCTTAATGTTGTATTTCAGAAACATACTCATTTCTGATATCAGAGGAGTTTAAAAAAAGAACAGTATGTCGTCTTTGAGGCATTATCTACTGTTCTTGATATACAAAATTAATATTAATAGTTGCCAACATACTTATTATCATCAGTTGATAGAAGACATTTTTGAGAAGTTGAGTTTACATGAAATCTCTAGATCTAGAGGTTCATAAAGAAGTTAGAGGTTCACACAAAACTTCAGAATTATTTAAACTTGAGAAAAGTTCTCAAATCTACATGAAGTAAAATCTTAAACTTCTTCCTTCCCCTGTTTCATTATGGTAATGAACTCAACTGTATTAATATCCAAACTAATGATCAGTGCTTTAATTAAAGGCTAAACGAAGATAAATCATATTGTAAGTTTATTACTTCAGTGCAGCTATCTTCTTTGAATTATGTTGGTGGGAATTAAAATTATGTTAGTGGGAATTAAAAATAGTTCAGTATTTTCATCTAAGTTGCAAAGTAAGAAGTTTCATATGAAACCGGAACATATATCTTCTGCTTTCCTTAGTTCCAGCTTCCTTATTGTTTGAACTTCTGTTAAGAAAATAGTTGCATTGTACATCATAACACTTGTTCAACGTGGTCTCATCATAATACAGTAGTGGCAAAGGAGTAGACATGCCATTCAAACGTAGGGGTGTAGGTCTCTGAATCAATGAATTTGTGCACTGCTTTTTTTAGACACCGCTTCCAAGCAAGGACCTATTGATGCTGTTCAGAAGTCTGTCCGATTGTTTGAAGAAAAGAGATACAGAGAAATGAGGCGAAAGAACATAATTGGCCAAGTCTGTGATACCCCCAAATCTTATGATAATATCATGCATGTAGGTCTAAGGAAGGTGACCTTCAAGTGGCAGAGAGGAAACAAAATTGGTAAGTCTGTAATGGACTTGTCATGTAGCTTAAATTACTGTATTCAGACCTTGTTTCACCTTAAGATTTACATTTGAAATCTTGCATCTTGGTGTAGATATTAAAGTTTGTTTTACTACACAAGGAAGATTTACAGAATATTAAACACAGAATACTATTGGAACTAGCATTTCCTATATAGCATTTACTGCGATATCGTCACTGGTCAAGTAGTTAGAAACAAAAATTGATATGTGACATGAATTAATTCAGTAGCATGTGCTGAACAGCTTCATTTTGTGCTTGATCCTGCAATCTCTGAACATGTGACATCCTCAGGGCCATACAGGTAGTATATATATATTGTGTGGGTGTGGCCCACATAACTCATAAAGAGCTGCATATGTGGCCCACAATGATAAAATGCGTTGAGAGCCACTGTTGTAGGGTATTCTGCACATGGAAAGATTGCGAGGTTAAGTGCAACACATGTTGGCACTAACTTCAGTAGACTAGTTTCACTTACTGATGTAGTCGCTATTGGCCACACTTGAGAGAGATGATTATTTCCCCACTGATTCTGACTGTATATGTCTCAGACTATTACTGCATAATCATGAGAAGGTTCTACTCCCGATAAAGCATAGAGTTAATATGCGTATCTTTTAATCAACTTGAACATAGGATTATAATTGCTTTATTATGTTGAACAAGCATTACAAGTTGAAATATTTTTGAAATAAAAAAGGAAATCAAGGAAGAAAATCTGCCAGGCTGAGAAGTGTGTTTGAGCTGTTAATTGTTTTTATTGTACTTCTATAGGTGAAGGCCAGTATGGGAAAGTCTATACGTGTATCAGTGTTGACACTGGTGAACTGATGGCCATGAAAGAAGTGAGTACATTACCTACAAGTGCCACTGCTATTTAATTTTAATGATGCATATGCTGTTTCTATAACCATGTATGCATAAGTTTAGTTGGCAGGTCTCCTTGTCAGTGCATTGTTGACAGATGGGTAGAGCAGAGGAAATGGGAAGGAGAGTTCCTACTTCAGATAGGCTGTCATAGAACTTTTCTGTAAAGTCCAGGTTAGTCCTAAATTATCAGTATATACATAAGTAAATCTATGTATGAATTGAAACCTTCTGTCTGTTTTGTATTACATTTTGCTTGATAAGATATTTACCAGTCTTTTTAGTTTTTTTGCATTCATCCTTATACTTACATTTGGAAGGTTGCCTTGGTGTGACTGGCTTCCAGCAATTCCGCTGACAGCCACATGACACTAATGAAATTACAGGTTTGGGGCCAAATTCTGTCCCCAGATTTACATGTACAATGCTGTTGTCGAACATTTGTATAAAAGGGTGGAATTAGGCCCTGTTTCTATTGTTCCTGTTCCAGTATTCATCCACTGAGCTTGTAACACTGACTCCCAGAAGTTCACCCTGATGTTGTTTAAGAGGAGGTTATCTTTTTCCCATCAGGAGCTCTCCCTGTCCCTCTTAGCCTTAGGTGTAATTATTTAATTTTTCTAGATATCAACTGATATATTCATTCAAGAGAGTGCATTGAGCAAAGACTACAGTTAGTGCAAGAGAGACTCACGCTTGCTGATGGACCTCACATTGATGGGTTAAATATTTAGTACCGGTATATTATTTTCCTTATGCTGTTTTCTAGCACTTAGAATCTTATTCCTCACCAATTGTTTTCAAAATATTCATTCCTCATTGGGGATTTATGTACAAGCTATGTTTGAACTTTTCAGTACAGAGTCTCCTTGAGTATAAAAAAGGTTCAGAGGTTTTTTTGGTTTTGTTTTTTTAATACTGATTGAAAAACAATGTTTTTTCCGTCTATGTGTTTCTTCAGACTTTAAAAAAGAAAGCCTTTCTGAGTAAAGGAGAAACTTTTGAAACTTCAGTCCAAAATATATTATTAGCAAAGCTTCATAAACCACTGAAATAAGGGTTAGAATAGATATCTCAAATATCACTAACATCAGTAAAAATGATGGGGAGTGCTTGTTTACAAATACACATCGTACCTTCATAATTTTGAAACTTGAGAGAAGTATTTGACAAAGAAAAGTATATGAACTTTCTTTGTCACTGTTATTACCTTTTTATAATTAAGTTTATCACTGTTTACCAAAGTATGAAACCTCATGTTCTGAAATTGTTATACAGAAGCAACCAATCATAATGTCCTTGCAACACTATGTACCTTTACTTTTTCTTAAGGTTGTCACTAACTTGGTGTATTAAGTTTTTTCTGATCTCTGACCACACAATAAAAGTAATTTTTACTAAGCGTTTTGTTTGACTTAGTCATATGTTGACTAGGAAAAGAGGAAATCACTTTTTCAGAAGAAATTTTTTTGCTAATTTGTATTAGCAAAAAAAAAAAAAGAAAAATCCATGACAAGGCATCATTGGGATATTAATGAAAACTGCTCTTTTAGTCAAAGCCTCCTGACTCTGTGCCTCCTTCCATTCCACATCTTACTCTTGGAAAAGCCTCAGCTAAACTGTGCACATGAATCACACCTGGAGTTGCAGCTAACAAGAGATGTTAAGAGTAACAAGAAGGGTTTCTTGAGGTATGTTAGCAACAAGAAGAAAGTCAAGGAAAGTGTTAATTCCTTACTGAATGAGGGAGGCAACCTAGTGACAGAGGATGTGGAAAAAGCTAATGTACTCTATGGTTTTTTTGCCTCTGTCTTCATGAACAAGGTCAGCTCCCAGACTGCTGCACTGGGCAGCACGGGGAGGAGGTGACCAGCCCTCTGTGAAGGCAGAAGTGGTTCGGGACTATTTAGAAAAGCTGGACGAGCACAAGTCCATGGGGCTGGATGTGCTGCATCCGAGAGTGCTAAAGGAGTTGCCGGATGTGATTGCAGAGCCATTGGCCCTTATCTTTGAAAAGTCATGGCAATGGGGGGAAGTCCCGGACGATTGGAAAAAGGCTAATGTAGTGCCCATCTATAAAAAAGGGAAGAAGGAGGATCCTGGGAACTACAGGCCAGTCAGCCTCACCTCAGTCCCTGGAAAAATCATGGAGCAGGTCCTCAAGGAATCAATTCTGAAGCACTTAGAGGAGAGGAAAGTGATCAGGAACAGTCAGCATGGATTCACCAAGGGCAAGTCATGCCTGACTAATCTAATTGCCTACTATGACAAGATAACTGGCTCTGTGGATGAGGGGAAAGCAGTGGACGTGTTGTTCCTTGACTTTAGCAAAGCTTTTGGCACGGTCTCCCACAGTATTCTTGCCAGCAAGTTAAAGTAGTATGGGCTGGATGAATGGATTATAAGGAAGATAGAAAGTTGGCTAGATTGTCGGGCTCACTGGGTAGTGATCAATGGCTCCATGTCTAGTTGGCAGCCGGTATCAAGTGGAGTGCCCCAAGGGTTGGTCCTGGGGCCGGTTTTGTTCAATATCTTCATAAATGATCTGGAGGATGGTGTGGATTGCACCCTCAGCAAGTTTGCGGATGACACTAAACTGGGAGGAGAGGTAGATACGCTGGAGGGTAGGGATAGGATACAGAGGGCCCTAGAGAAATTAGAGGATTGGGCCAAAAGAAATCTGATGAGGTTCAACAAGGACAAGTGCAGAGTCCTGCACTTAGGACGGAAGAATCCAATGCACCGCTACAGACTAGGGACCGAATGGCTCGGCAGCAGTTCTGCAGAAAAGGACCTAGGGGTTATAGTGGACGGGAAGCTGGATATGAGTCAACAGTGTGCTCTTGTTGCCAAGAAGGCCAATGGCATTTTGGGATGTGTAGGTAGGGGCATTGCCAGCAGATCGAGGGACGTGATCGTTCCCCTCTATTCGACACTGGTGAGGCCTCATCTGGAATACTGTGTCCAGTTTTGGGCCCCACACTACAAGAAGGATGTGGAAAAATTGGAGAGAGTCCAGCGGAGGGCAACAAAAATGATTAGGGGCCTGGAACACATGACTTATGAGGAGAGGCTGAGGGAACTGGGATTGTTTAGTCTGCAGAAGAGAAGAATGAGGGGGGATTTGATAGCTGCTTTCAGCTACTTGAAAGGGGGTTCCAAAGAGGATGGATCTAGACTGTTCTCAGTGGTAGCTGATGACAGAACAAGGAGTAATGGTCTCAAGTTGCAGTGGGGGAGATTTAGGTTGGATATTAGGAAAAACTTTTTCACTAGGAGGGTGGTGAAACACTGGAATGCGTTACCTAGGGAGGTGGTGGAATCCCCTTCCTTAGAAGTTTTTAAGGTCAGGCTTGAGAAAGCCCTGGCTGGGATGATTTAGTTGGGGATTGGTCCTGCTTTGAGGAAGAGGTTGGACTAGATGACCTCCTGAGGTCCCTTCGAACCCTGATATTCTATGATATGAAGGAAACTCCTCTTCCAAATCCCTCTTGGCAGCCTGCTTCTTCATGAAGCCTTTGTACACTGATCTCGCCGGTGTTGTTTCAAGGCCTTCTTGTATTTAACCTGTTGTGTTCTAGATCATATCTGTCTGAGTCAGGTTGCAAGCTCCTTAGAGCAAAGGTCTTGGGTTTTTTTTGTTGGTTTTTTTAAGTGACAACACCCTATTCCAGTAGATGTCTATAAATCATCATATCCCCAAATCTTTTCCCAGAAATATCAAAAGACGTCTGTAGATGGCTTCTTAGCTATTCCTCTCTTGGTTGTTTTTCTATTTCACACTTACGTTAATAGCAGCAATAATGAAAAATAATCACTTTTGCAGATAAGATTTCAACCGAACGATCACAAAACCATCAAAGAAACTGCAGATGAACTGAAAATTTTTGAAGGGATCAAGCACCCTAATCTGGTTCGTTACTTTGGTGTGGAGCTCCACAGGGTAAGCAAACGTTCATCACTGGATTTTCATAAGTTAGGAGAGAACCTTTAAGAGTTCAGAAATGGAGTCGTGTGTTCTACACCACAAGTTATCTCACTTCTGAGAACTGTAATTTTGCCTAATTATCCAGGAAATCTCTATGAACTGCATCATTTCTGTCTTCCCTGACTCTAGAATTCTTCCTGAAACGTAAGTTGTAGAAAGCTGTTAGACATCGAAGCACTAAAACCCACCCTATTAGTAACAGCAAAGGACACACGAGTGTCTTAGCACTCCTGCCCACCCCCCAAAAGCATGTTAGCTTGTGTGAAATCTTCATGTGCAAATTAGGTATGTAAACACTTCAAAAAAGACAACATTTTCAAACAGCTAACATTTGTTACCTATAGTGACCATACCACAGACTTTTCAGCATCTTTTCATGAGAAACTAAAACTGCAAAATAGTGAGGAGTTAGAGAACTGAGACATCCTTAGTAGAGGTGCAGAAACTGGAAGCTGGCCCACAGAGCAATTGAAACATTCCATCATAGCAGAACCGGCAAAAGAGGGGATAAAATTACTAATCTTGTTTACTACTTGCTAGTTTACAAAATTTTCTTTTTAAAATGTGACTGTAGTTCTTAAGCTATGGAAACATTGTAAGTATATTATCTTATTCTAGTATTACAAAGTGCTCTACTTGCTATTTGGGCGATACCAAGAACCCCTCATCTATAACTTGTAGTATTTGGTGTCACAACTAACTTTATAGTTACAGAATTACATGCATGGGAGATCTTATGCATATATGAAAGAGAATGTAAAACTCATTTGCAGCAAGGGATGAGGTTAGATATTAGGGAAAACTTTCTGACTCCAAGGATAGTGAAGTACTGGAATCGGTTACTGAGTGGGATTGTGGAATCCCCATCAGTGGAGGTATTTAAGAACTGGTTAGACCGACATGTGTCAAGGATGGTCTAGGTATACATGGCCCTGCTTCAATGACAGGGGATGGACTCTTGAGGTCCCTTCCAGCCTTTCATTTTTATGATTCTATGATACAGATGTTCAGTCTGTAATCTTAGAAAAGTACAATGAAATTTGCATGAAGGCCTGGTTGTCCAGGTTATCCCAATTGAAACTGACCCCTCTCAAAAAACAAACAAATAAATAAATAACCCTGCCAGTGTAAAAATAATGCAGGCAGAAGTCCAGCAGCAGGGGGGCTATCTGGTTTATTGCATAGAATGCAGCATGTATGATTACTGCCTTGTGGGCCGATGGCAACTCATGTCCCTCAGGGACCAAGTATGGGCTCTTGAGAGAGTGGTTGAACTGGAGGAGCTAAAGAAGACAGAGGTACAGAAATGAGACTTTCCAGGACACAGTAGTGAAGTCCCATCCCCAGTCTGACAGCCTCTGTGCTGTTGAGGTGGAAGAAGAATCTCAAGCTGGAGTGCAGAGAAATGATCCCATAGTTGGGACCATCCTTCCAGATGATGTCATGGTATCCTCTCGCACTGAGGATACCTCTCTGGGAGAGGGAACCTCAGTTATTAGGAAGAAACAGGTAATAGTAGTTGGGAGTTTGATTTTTAGAAATGAAGATAGCTGGGTTTGTGATGACCGGGAGAACTGCATGGCAAATGGCCTGCCAGGTGCGAAGGCTGTGGACCTCTAAAGAAATCTAGATAGACCTATGTGCAGAGCTGCGGAGGAGCTGGTGGTCACAGTTCATGAAGGTACCAGTGACATAGGGAAAGGTAGGAGAGAGGTCCTGGAGGCCAAATTTAAGCTGCTAGATAAGCGATTAAAGTCCAGGACCTCCATGGTAACATTCTCTGAAATGCTTCCAGTTCCATGTGCAGGGCCAGTTAGACAAGCAAACTGCAGGGTCTCAGTGCATAGGTGAGACAATGGTGTTTGGAGGAGGAACCCAGGAGCAACTAGGGAACCTTTTGGGAAAGGAGGAGCCTATACAGCAAGGATGGGCTCCACCTAAACCAAAACAGAATCAGACTGCTGGTATGTAAAATTAAAAAGGTTGTAGAGGAGTTTTTAAACTGAGGGAGAGCTGACAAATGCGAAGGAGCACATGATTAAGACACACCTATCCCTTAGGGGAGGAATTATTAAAGGGGATACGCCTATCTTCTGAAGAGGAGTGGCTAGAAGTTGAAAAAGCACAGGTAGGAACTGAAGAGAAACCGTGAAATGAAAGAGTCCCATTCAGAAGGCAAACAATATTGACAATTTTATAAGTGCTTGTATACAAATACAAGAAGTCTAAATACTAAGATGGGTGAAGTTGAGTGCCTGCTATTAAAGGAGGATATTGATATAACAGGCATCCCATAAACTTAGTGGAAGAATGATAATCTGTTAGCCAGTAATACCAGAGTATAAAATATATAGGAATGACAGAATAGGTCACGTTGGTGGGGGAGTTGCACTATAGGTGAAAGAAAGCATAAAGCTACATATAATAAAAATCTTAAATGAAACAAACAGTACCACAGAATCTCTGTGGATAGAAATTCCATGTTTGAACAGTAAGAGTATAGTAGTAGCAATATCCTACCAACCACTTGACCAGGATGGTGATTGTGAAATAATCAGGGAGATTAGAGGCTACCAAACCAGAAAACCCCATAATAAAGGGGGAATTTCAATTATTCTCATATTGACTTGGGTGCATGTCATCACAGGATAGGTTGCAGAGATAAAATTTCTAGACACCATTAATGACTTCTTGGGGCAGCTAGTCCTGGAACGCAAAAGGGGAGAGGCAGTTCTTGATTTAGTCCTAAGCGGCACACAGGATCTAGTTCAGGAGGTGAATATAGCTGAACCACTTGATAATAGCGACCATAATTTAATTAAATTGAATATTGTTGTAGGAGGGAAAAATACCAAAGATATCCACCACAGTACCATTTAATTTCAAAAGGGGGAACCCTACACAAAAATGAAGAGGCTAGTAAAATGGAAATTAAAAGTAACAGTCATCAGAATGAAATGCTTGCAAGCTACATGGAAACTTTTAAAAAACATCATAATAGAGGCTCAAACTATATATATACCCCAAATTTAAAAAAAACAGCAAGAGGACTAAAAAAGACACGGCCACAGCTAAACAACAAAGTAAAAGGCATCCTTTAAAAATTGAAAGTCAAATACTACTGACAAAAATAGAAAGGAGCGTAAATTCTGGCAAGTCAAGTATAAAAGTATAATTAGGCAGGCCAAACAAGAATTTGAAGAGCAACTAGCAAAAGACACAAAAACTAACAGCAGAAAATGTAAGCACATTAGAAGCAGGAAGCCTGCCAAACAATCAGTGGGGCCACTGGATGATTGAGGTGCTAAAAGAACACTCAAGGGGGTATGTGTACACTGCAGATAAAAACCTGCACTAGCCTGTGCCAGCCTACTCAGGCTTGCGGGGCTCAGTCTGCAGGGCTGTTTAATTGCAGTGCAGAATTCCAGGCTTGGGATACTCCCACCTCGCAGGATTCTAGAAACCCCAGAAGTCTACATTGCAAATAAACAATTGCCCAAGCTCCGCAAGCCCAAGTCTAATTGCATTGTAGACATATGCAGGGAAGAAAATAAGGCCATTGCAGAGAAGCTAAATAAATTCTTTGCATCAATTTTCACTGCAGAGGATGTGAGGCAGATGCCCACATCTGAGCCATTCTTTTTATGTGAGAATTCTGAGGAACTGTCTCAGATGTTAGTAGAGGAGGGTTTGGAATAAATTCAACAGTAATAAGTCACCAGGGCTATATGGTATTCACTCAAGAGTTCTGAAGGAACTCAAATATGAAATTGTAGAACTACTAACTGTGGTATGTAAACTCTTGCTTAAGTCAGCCTCTGTACCAGATGACTAGAGGATAGCTAATGGGACACAGATTTTTGAAAAAGTCTTCAGAGGCAATCCTGGCAATTATAGGCCAGTAAACCCACTTTCAGTACCAGGCAAATTGGTTGAAACTATAGTAAAGAACAGAATGATCAGACACATAGACGAACACAATATGTTGGGGAAGAGTCAACAGAGCTTTTTTTAAAGGGAAATCATGCCTCACCAATCTACTAGAATTCTTTGAGGGGGTGAACAAGCAAGTAGACCAGGGGGATCCAGTGGATATAATGTACTTAGATTTTCAGAAAGCCTTTGACATGGTCCCTCACCAAAGGGTCGTAAGCAAAGTAAGCTGTCATGGGAAAAGAGGGAAGGTCCTTTCATAGATTGGTAACTGGTTAAAAGATAGGAAACAAAAGGTAGGAATAAATGGTCAGTTTTCATAGTGAAGAGAGGTAAGTAATGGGGTCTCCGAAGGATCTGTCCTGGGAGCAGTGTCATTCAGCATATTCATAAATGATTTGGAAAAAGGGTAAACAATGAGATGGCAAAGTTTGCAGATAATACAATATTACTCGGATAGTTAACTCCAAAGCAGGCTTCAAAGAGTTACAAAGGGATCTCACAAAACTGTGTGACTGTGCAACAAAATGACAGATGAAATTCAGTGTTGATAAATGCAAAGTAATGCACATTGGAAAACATCATCCCAACTATACATACAAAATGATGGGGTCTAAAGTAGCTGTTACACTCAAGAAAGTGATCTTGGAGTCATTGTGGACGGTTCTCTGAAAACATCCACTAAATATGCAGCGGCAGTCAGAAAAGCTAACAGAATGTTAGGAACCATTAGGAAATGGATGAATAGATAAGACAGAAAATATAAACCCACAGTATTAATCCGTGGTATGGCCACACCTTGAATATTGAGTGGAGTTCTGGTCATCCCATCTCAAAAAAGATTAGATATTGGAAAAACTACAAAAATGATTAGGGGCATGGAGCAGCTTCCATATGGGGAGAGATTTAAAAGACTGGCACTGTTCGGCTTGGAATAGAGGGGAGATTTAACAGAGGTCTATAAAATCTTGATTTGTTTGGAGAAAGTGAACAGGGAAGCATTTACTCCTTCACATGACACAAGAACCATGGATTACTCAAAGAAATTAATAGGCAGCAGGTTTAAAACAAACAAAAGGAAGTACTTCATCACACAATGTGCAATCAATCTGTGGAACTCATTGCTGGGGATGTTATGAAGGCTGAAAGTATGACTGGGTTAAAAAAAAATTAGATAAGTTCATGGAGGATAGATCCATCAATGGCTATTGGCCACAATGGTCAGGGATGCAGCCCTGTGCTCTGGATGTCCCTAACCATCTGACTGCTAGAAGCTGGATCTGGACGATGGAGATAGATCACTCAATAAACTGCTCCATTCTGTTCACTACCTCTGAAGCATCTTGCACTGGCTACTGTCAGAAGACAGGATACTGGGCTAGGTGGACCATTCGTCTGACCCAGTATGGCAGTTCTTGTGACCCTGTTTCACAAATAGCAAGGAAGTGGGAGGAGGCTACGGGTAAACATTAAAATTTGAAAAGAAATTAAGATTAGAAATAAAACCAGCACAGACATCAAAGAAATCTAATTTGGTTCCCACAACAGGAAGAAATGTATATCTTCATGGAGTACTGTGATGAGGGCACTCTGGAAGAGGTGTCAAGGCTGGGCCTTCAGGAACATGTCATTAGGCTCTACACGAAGCAAATCACGATTGCTATCAATGTACTACATGAACATGGTATAGTTCATCGGGACATTAAAGGTAAATTGTTTTTTAAAAAAAGTTAAGGTAATGTTGCTTTACGGTGTTGTAAGTAAGGTATTGCCTAAAGCATCTGTGGGGATTTAAGGCAAGTTCTCTGCTCTAGAGCAGTAATTATGTTAACATGCCCTGCCCTAGCACTGGACAGTTGATAAGCTTGCATTACTGGCTATTCACTTTTATTTAACGCATTGAGCTTGAAATGTTGGCACACAGGGTTGCAAAATTAGGGACAAATTCTGCCCCTGGGTGCACTTATGCAACTTCCTTTAAGTTCACTGGAGCCCTGTGGCTCCATCCAGGGACAGAATTTGGTCCTTACACTTCTAACACTAGTATTACTGTAACTTATCTGGTATATTTTTATTCTGGGCTTTTCAAGAAATGATGGAATTCTCTGGGAGCTGAAGAGTATCAAAAAGATAATTTGATCATAATATTTTCTCTGTGGTTCTCAGGGCCCAAGGATTGTAGGATTTCAAAGGGATGATAGAGTCATCATAGTGGTGAAAGGCTGTTGTTTTATGTTAGAGAGATTATGAAAACAAATAGGTTTAAAATTAGTCCTATCCAATGGTTCTCTGATGTTTGTTAGTCTACACACATTTCGCTCTCAGCCGTCTCTTACAATGAACAGGCTGGAGCTACAAAAACTGCAGAATTCTTTGTCATGCTCATAGAAACCTCCTCTATCTCCAGTTTAACTCCTTTTCCCACATGATCAATAGCACGGCTTCTTGTCTCCTGCTCCTTTCAAAACATTCTCCTAGTCTAGCTGTTCTATTTTTGTTTAGTGTGATTTGTCTTCCTCGGCAATGGTAGAGAAACCAGAGAAGGAAAGGAAAAAAATTCACACAAATTATTCCCTGTAAATGCTCAGTTTACAACAAGGCAATGCAACCCAACCATGCTGGGTTTCTATGTCCCTCTTGCTCGCAGGGTTCTGAATCATCGCAGCAGTCTAGGAGATTCCCAGTTGCTCTTGGTCCTTTGGCCTCGTGCTCCTCAGCTGGGAAAGAACTGTCCATGACCCAGAGGCCTTCCACCCAGGTAGGCCACTCTTGAGTTGGCTTTGGCTTTTTTTAGGAGATAATTGCTCTCTCCTCTCCTCCACTACCCTCCCCTAGCATTCTTTCCTTTCCTGTTTTCCCTGCTGGCCAAGGCTTTTTGTCCAGGTGTGAACTCAGCTCTGTATTCCCCATAACCCCATATCTATGGTGATCATTTCTTGTTTAGATAACTATTTAGTAGAAGGTTGCTCCCTCGTGGAAGACCAGGTTAGCTGTGACAAAACCCAAGGCCTGTTACAGAAACTGGGCCTCATGAACAGGGTCAAGATTCCTTTAGCGCCGGTGCAGTGTTTCATTAACGTTGGGACACAATTCTAGGCTGACAAGGAGGGTGTCTTCCTCTTGTCTAAGAGAAACACTGAAGTGAGAACTTTTATCCAGCAATTCAGGGAGCTGTATCACTACATCATCCAATAGGATCTCCACTAGCTTACCTTCCTAATGTCCAGTATTACAGGAGTGTTCCTTGGGAACATTCCAGCTTCAAATGTTGAAGCTATATCAGATAAGGGTCAGTGCTTGAACTTCCCTAATCCTTAATATTAAAGTAGTGCTCACATGGTGACTGCGGGAAGGTCAGCTATACAAAGGGGGCATCTTTGCACCACTCCTAGTCTGTAATTTCCTTGGATAAATCAGATTAGGGATTTATGTAGGTTGCCAGATGGCACATTGT
Organism: Lepidochelys olivacea; assembly: GCF_965140295.1. Classification (NCBI taxonomy): domain Eukaryota; kingdom Metazoa; phylum Chordata; order Testudines; family Cheloniidae; genus Lepidochelys; species Lepidochelys olivacea. The sequence continues at coordinate 122,464,082 of NC_140413.1, forward strand.
AAATCATCTCCCCCGAACTCATGTTATATACACATGTTCTCAAACTCAGGGCAATGAAACAGACTCTATTCTGTTGTCTTACTAGGGTCCCCATAAAACAAATCAAGTGGTCAAATGCTTCTAATTTTATGTAGAGGGGGGAAAAATCATATAACGGAGAGGCTGAGCTACAGCACATTCCCATAGTATTAGATCCCTAGTGCCCAGCTGGCATCATCTTTTGGTGAATCTTTCTGTTAGCAATAAACACCCAGTTCGTCTTTGAGTGATTGTCCATATATATTCCACTCTTGGTGTTGTATTGGAATCTTTTGCCACTAGTGTCCTTTGGAGCAATGCTTGCACGCTGACTGCTCTTGTGCCTCCCTGCTCTTCCCCACCACTTGAAGATATAAAGGGCAGAGTGGGGCCAACAGTTTCTCAGTTCCTTCTTTCTGCACATGGCTGCCGGATGGAACTGCACGTAATGCCTCTATCTCTTGCACTTGGCTAGCTTTATTTGAATACAGCTACATATCTTGGCATACACAGCAGTTAATTAATATTAGTAGGTATGTTTTTGGGGGTGCTTTTTTGCGTGTTTATATCTGGTACTAGACTTCAGCCCTTATGGCTGAAACCAAATCTCCCTCTCTAAAATATTGTCCCCCTTGGGAGGGAGCTAACCCCTTCGATGATGGGAATACCAGATGCCTCTTCTGTCTGGGGAAAAAGGCATATTCCTGAAAAGTGTTCAGTCTGTAGATCATTTTCAACACAAACTCAGATGGCTGAGGGGAAGCTCCCCTGAAACTTTGCTTATTTGACAAGTCGATGAGACCTGCCTCTGATCCTGGTAAACAGGCCCCTCGAGGGACAGAGCAGTTTTCATTTAAGAGTGCTCCAGTGAGCTGTGGCTCCGTTGTTACCTCCCATGTATCTCCTTCTAAAGAGACCTCTTCTGTTTTCCCTGCTCTCAGGTCCTTGTCATCAACTACTGAGAGGTGTGGGAGAGAGCACCACGCCACTCTACAAAAGAGTGCAAGCATAGGTCATCTTCCGAGGGTCTGAGTAACAAGAGGCAGCTAAAGCTGCCTCACTTATTCTTATCAAAGCATAGCATATGGCCTGTGGCAGCATAAAGGACTCTGGTCACCAAGAAACAGTTTCAAGCTGCATCCATTTCTGGAATTGCAGTAGCATCAACAGGGCTCTTAGTACTGATGCTGGGACTTTTGGTGCTGGCACCAATATTTTCGGTACCAACATCTTTGGCACCTCCCACTCTAGTGCTGTCTGTTTCCAATGTGGTGCTCACAGTACTGACTTTCTTGGCACAGAGATTCACGATACCAAGTGACCTCACTGTATCAGTGTTTCCTGAGTCACCACTGTTAACATCTGGGGTGAAGGTACCCCTCTGAACTGACTGCTGGCTTGATATTGTTACTGAGTGTTTCCGGGGCACAAATGAGGGAACTCCTTATAGCACACCAAGGGACACCTAGAAAAACTTCACTAGTACTCAGAAGCACTCCTCTGAAGCTGACAGGAAGGGTAGAGGAATCTGTCCTGGATACTCCCGAAGATCTTAGTCTGCTTAAAACCCATACACATCTGATAGGGATTCTAGGTCCCGTTAACTATCACGTGCAAAGGGGATTTATAGAAAGACAGTCCTCATGGTATAATTCCCTCCCTCCCCCCCCCCCACCCTTGCCCTTTTCTCCTTCCTCCTGTGGCTCCCAACCCTGGCCATATTGGACCCCATAGGGGTTACACGCAACAAGGAAACTCTCCTCAACAGCTTTTTCTCGGGGCAAGGCCTAGTCTCCAGTAAGATCCCTTAGTGTGCAACATCCTCATCAGTCCCCAGGGCCTCACACTAAGCCTCAGCAACAACCACGACCATCTGATGAACCTCAACAGATAGCAGCTGCTGTCTCTTCTTCATTGCCCGATGAAGCTGTGGCTCCTGTATTTCCTCCTATCCTGACAATTATAAAGCTTTTCAGAACTTCTTGCATAGGATGGCAGATGCTCTGGAAATCCCTTTGGAACTTGTACAGGTGAATCATAGAATATCAGAGTTGGAAGGGACCTCTGGAGGTCATCTAGTCCAACCCCCTGCCCAGAGCAGGACCAATCCCCAACTAAATCATCCCAGCCAGGGCTTTCTCAAGCCTGACCTTAAAAACTTCTAAGGAAGGGGATTCCACCACGTCCCTAGGTAACGCATTCCAGTGTTTCACCACCCTCCTAATGAAAAAGTTTTTCCTAATATCCAACTTAAATCTCCCCCACTGCAACTTGAGACCATTACTCCTTATCCTGTCATCTGCTATCACTGAGAATAGTCTAGATCCATCCTCTTTGGATCCACCTTTCAGGTAGTTAAAAGCAGCTATCAAATCCCCCTCATTCTTCTCTTCTGCAGACTAAACAATCCCAGTTCCCTCAGCCTCTCCTCATAAGTCATGTGTTCCAGACCCCTAATCGTTTTTGTTGCCCTTTGCTGGACTCTCTCCAATTTTTCCACATCCTCCTTGTAGTGTGGAGCCCAAAACTGGACACAGTACTCCAGATGAGGCCTCACCAATGTCGAATACAGGGGAATGATCACGTCCCTCGATCTGCTGGCAATGGCCCTACTTATACATCCCAAAATGCCATTGGCCTTCTTGGCAACAATGGGCACACTGTTGACTCATATCCAGCTTCTCATCCACTGTAACCCCTAGGTCCTTCTCTGCAGAACTGCTGCCTAGCCATTCGGTCCCTAGTCTGTAGCGGTGCATTGGATTCTTCCGTCCTAAGTGCAGGACTCTGCACTTGTCCTTGTTGAACCTCATCAGATTTCCCTTGGCCCAATCCTCCAATTTGTTTAAGTCCCTCTGTATCCTATCCCTACCCTCCAGCGTATCTACCACTCCTCCCAGTTTAGTGTCATCCGCAAACTTGCTGAGGGTGCAATCCACACCATCCTCCAGATCATTAATGAAGATATTGAACAAAACCAGCCCGAGGACCGACCCTTGGGGCACTCCGCTAGATACCGGCTGCCAACTAGACATGGAGCCATTGATCACTACCTGTTGAGCCCGACAATCTAGCCCACTTTCTACCCACCTTGTAGTGCATCCATCCAGCCCATACTTCTTTAACTTGCTGACAAGAATACTGTGGGAGACCATGTCAAAAGCTTTGCTAAAGTCAAGGAATAACATGTCCACTGCTTTCCCTTCATCCACAGAGCCAGTTATCTCATCATAGAAGGCAATTAGATTAGTCAGGCATGACTTTCCCTTGGTGAAGTCCTATAAGCTTCTGTGAATTCTTCGCTCCTTCATGTTGGAGAGGTTGTCAATCAGTGAGATTCTGCTGGAGCCAGCACAACGTCTATGACAGACACCATAATCAATTCCACTTACATCCAAGAGAACTGACAAATAGTGTCAGGGCCTGTCTGTAACACAAAGCAGAAAAGTCTGCCCAAGACCGATGTATGCAGCGAAGTGCAAAAGATTTCTATTTGGGCAATTCTGCAGCAGCCTCTCCTTTGGAAAATCTGATCCTCTGTGTTTTGGACTATTGGTTATTTTTCAAGAACTCTGAATTATCTGTTGTTTATATCAGAGTGCACCTCGCAGCAGTTTCAGCTAGTCCAGGGCCAGGTGAGATTCTCACACTCAACGGTAGCTGGGTTCCTCAAGGGCCTAATTCATGCTTTTCCTCCAATACAGGAGCTTCCTCCTTCCTCAGATCTCAATGTAGTTTTAGCTAGAGATTGATAGGTCCCCCTTAGCATCATGCTCTCTAGACCATCTTTGAGTAAACACAGCCTTTTTACTAGCAATCATGTTAGCTCAACGAGTAGGGAAGAAGCAGTCAGTCATGGCAAACACGCTGTCTTCCACAAGGACAAAGACTCCATCCAATTTTTTTTACCTAAAACGATCTCAGACTTTCGTCTAAATCAGATAAGCCGCTTACCTGTGTTCTTCCCTAAACCACACACCAGTAGGGGGAAGCTAGACTTCACACCTTGGATGTACCCAGAGCCCTCTACTTGTACCTTGATAGAACCAAAACACGCTGGGTATCCCCTAGACTGTTTGTTGCTTTTGAAGATAGGATAAAGTCAAGGGTAGGTCAAGCAATATCATCCAAAGGTTTTCTAAACGGGTCTTTGATGGTATTAAATTATGTTAACAGCTACCTAGTTTAGACTCCATCCCAGTCAGGTCTAGGGTTGCCAACTGTCCAGTTTTCAACCGGATCGCCTGGTCAAAAAGGGACCCTTGCTGCTAAAAGTCTGGTCGGCTGCATGGTGGGGCGAAGGCAGGCTCCCTGCCTGCCTTGGCTCCATGTGGCTTCCAGAAGCATCGGCGTGTCCCCACTCCCACTCCTACATATAGGGGCAGCCAGGGGGCTCCGCATGCTGTCCCTGCCCCAAGCACCAGTTATGTAGCTCCCATTGGCTGGGAACCATGGCCAGTGGGAGCTGTGGGGGTGGTGCCTGTGGATGAGGCAGCACGCAGAGCCGCCTGGCTGTGCCGCCATATAGGAGTCAGAGTGGGGACATGCCGTTGCTTCCGGGAGCTGCTTGAGGTAAGTGCCACCCGGAGCCTGCAACCCCCTGCCCAAGCCCTGATCCCCCTCCCTTCCTCTGAACCCCTCGATCCCAGCCCAGAGCACCCTTCTGCACCCCAAACCCCTCATCCCTGGCTGCACCCCCAGCTGGAGCCCTCACAGCCCCCACACCTCAACTCCCTGTCCCAGCCTGGAGCCCCCTCCTGCGCTCCAAACCCCTTATCTCTGGCCCCACCCCGGAGCCCGCACACTTCCCACACCCCAATGCCCTGAACCAGCCTGGTGAAAATGAGCAAGTGAGTAGGGGTGGGGAGAGGGAGCGACAGAGGGATGGGGGATGGAGTGAGCGGGGGGTGGGACCTTAAAGAAGGGGTAGGGCCTTGGAGGAAGGGCGGAGCCGGGGGCGGAGCAGGGGTGTTTGGTTTTGTGCAAGTATAAAGTTGGCAACCCAAGTCAGGTCAGAGCTCATTTGACTAGAACACAGGTGTTGATAGATGTTTGGTTGTGTGTGTGTGTTTGCTCTGGTCTGTGCAGATAGCAGACTTTGATTGAACTGCCCAATAAATCCACAGACTCGGGTTTCAGCGAAAGAACTTGCTCAGGTTTGTTGCCAACGAAGCAAGGTGCTAATGCCCTGGCTCAGTGCTTACAGGAATACTAACATGTGTATGCTCGTGCCAATGGACTGGCTCAGTTAGTGGCAGGACTGTCCACTATCCCGTTGGCCAGACAGAGACACTTCCTTTGATGCTTCATTTTATACAGCAATACAAACAAGTTAGTATTGCCCCTCTGACGTGGGTTGTTACCACCCATTACCTTGTACGTGTTGGTTTGATCACAACATCTCTATCCATCATCCTGAACTTATATTTAAGAGAGGTCAGCGTGTTCCTGTTCTTTTGGGGGAATGTGTTTGTATCAACTTGGTATTGGGGTTTTCTGGTACTACCCTTCTGGAATGTGTTTGCGTGAGTATTGTGCCTAGCACTCCTTAGGAATGTATGTTTCTGCACCGTCAGCCCTGTTCTTGCTAGATTCTCTGAGCAGGGCCTGCCTCTTGCTCACAACCTGACTTTGCTTTATATCAGCAAAGTTTTGACCACTACTTTAGTTCAGGCCTCTGATACAAGACCGTATATCTCAGGCTGTCTTTCTACTACAACAGGCAGCCTCTGTGGCTTCTTTGAGAAGTGTAGCCATCTCTGAAGTTTTGAAGGGCAGCTACCTTGGCATCAATAACATACATTTATAGAATACTATTCCCTTGTAGGGGCATCATGCTTGTTTTTGCAGAGCTGTCTTACAGTCATTGTTTGGGTAGACTCCAAGCATTCACCTCCTACACATCAGGTCACTGCTGAGGGTCATCAGAAGTGGAATACATATGGACGAGTCCCTCAAAAAAGAAAGAATAGTAACTTACGGTAATTGTGGTTCTTTGAGATGTGTTGTCCACATCTTTCATGACCTATGCGCCTTCCCTGCTACTATGGAGATGGTAACACCTGAATTATGTATTGGCAAAGGAACTGAGGGATGGCTGGCCCTGCCCTGCCCCGCCCCATAGACATGGCCCCAATGGATACAGCTGGCCAGAAAACTGCAATCTTAAGGGGCATGTGCAGCCAGAGGACAATACATGTGGACAACACATTGCTAAAAACCACAGTTACTGTAAGGTAAGTTACCATTCTTTCCCAACAGGTACAGATTCTGTTGGGAATCAAAAAAACCCTATAAATGGAATTTATTCCTGCTACTCATTTTCTCCTTTTAGTGTTATTAAGCATATAACTTCTCTGCCTCCCTTATTTTAAATAATATCTAAACTTTGTTTCTAAATGCTTTGATAGCTGTCAAGGAACCTCTGAGTGAGAAGGAGAGTCCCAACTTCATGGGGCTGCACTCCCTTTCCATAAACTGAGCATTTTAAGGACTATTTACATTTCCTTTCTGGTTTCTTGGGTTTCTTTGTGGAAGAGCTAAAATGCACTAACTGGAAGTTGGAGAATATTTTAGAAGGACACAGGAGACAAAGGGTCCTGCACTGCCCCCTGTGCAATACAGAGCAAAAGTGGGGAGCTGGTGGGAGGACATAGTGCTTAGACGAGCACAAAACTATCTTTGTGTGATGTGGATAGGAGGCGGGTAAGCGTGGATAAACCTGAGACAATGCTGGGATATACCATTTGCAGGGAGCAATTTTGTTGATCCATGTGTGCCACTCATTTTGCATCAAGAAGAGCCACCACTAAAGTCACAGCATTAAGGTTTCAGCATCTCTGCTGGGAGACCCACCACCAACCAAGCGAGAGCTTCATTCTGATTACTCACTATTAGTCAAGATTTTGCATGACTTGCATAGTGTTCTGCTGCTTCTATACTTGCTTGCTCTAAACATATGGGTTGGCACAATATTGAAATGGAAAAGAATGCTGGTCACCAAGGGCCAGGTTCTCCAGTCCACTAAATTCACTTTCCAGCTCCTACATGAGGCAGTGGCAGAGTAGTCACCTGCTACAAATAAGCAACGTTTCTGGCAATGGAAAAGGGACTGTATCAGGAGTGGGGTAGGGGTAGTGGTACAAAACTCCACTATCCCTGATAACTAGGGTCCTACCAACTTCATGGTCCATTTTGGTCAATTTCCTGGTCATAGAATTTTAAAAATAGTCAATTTCATGGTTTCAGATGTTTACATCTGAAATTTCATGGTGGTGTAATCCTGGACGGGAAGGGTCACAAAGCACTTGGGGTGGGGGTGGGAGGGTGGTATGGGATTGCCACCTTCACTTCTGGGCTGCGGAGCTTCCTGCAGCTGGGGGAAGTCCTGGGAGATGGGTCTGATCTCCCACAGAGAGTGGTTGTGCAGGGGAAGAGGAAGTCCCATCCTTCCCCAGCCTTGCTGGGACTGGCAGCTGGAGCCTGGTCTACGGTAGCTAGATTTCATGGGGAAGACCTGATTTCACGGTCCGTAGCACGTTTTTCATGGCTGTGAATTTGGTAAGGCCCTACTGATAACGCAGTGGTCTAAGCTCCATTAGCCAGGTTGGCCATAGTATTGAATTGGGACCCAAGTGCTTTAGATAGCAGGGTTCGATTATACTGCAGTGTCCTATCTAGCTCACTCGCACTGAGCAGATGGTTACAGTGAGGGATGCCATGATGAGCATGTATGAGCCCTTGCTTGCAAGGAAACCCATAATACTGGAGTTTGAGCAATCACTTTACAGAGCACCTGGCAGCAGTCCAATTATGCAGCTCTCATTTTGACATTCTGATAACTATTTCAGGCATAGGATTACAGTGTTAATTGCCTTCACATTCTTAATGGAGCCAATTTTGAATCCGTTAACCATGACAGGGCTTCTTAAAAGTAGTGTTAGATCAGTTAAAATCTTAAAAATCCAACCAAAAATAGCTCCTAGGGACAGAGTGTGAATGTGATTTTGTGACATATGCAAGGAGTGGAGCACTTGTTCCTTTGCCAAAAGGAATTCTGTACTTATATTGAATATAATGGACCAGGACTCCTGTATTCCTAGGAGGGTGGTTTCATTCTTGTCAACACCCAATATTTTGTTCAGAAGAGAATGAACACTTTTAAAAAAATAGTTTGAATTTTTCATAATGTTTATAAAAAGTTGAGTAGAAATGACCATTCTGGGCTTCCCTACACAGCTGTGCCGCTGCATCTCATTCCTGACTGATAGTCTTGGGCCTACCAATGGAGGCAGATTTTGTGGTGATTTTTGCCATATGGAGCAACGCCCTCATGAGATTAGAATGAAACTCCCCAGATTCCTTGTGCCCTAAAATGGCACAAGAACACAGGTCTCCAACATTTGTAAGACAGATGAATTAACCCAGTGGGCCACCTAGCCCCCCTGGACTCTTTCTGTTTTGCTTTGTCATGAAATTTAATTCTTGGATCGTACTGACTTGATCTGTGGACTTCATAGGTATGCCTAGGCTCAGTGTTAACAGAAGATGCCCAGCAAAAGGCCAGTTTGTGCGAAGAATGCGTCATCTCTGGAGTACTGCCAAATTACACATTCATCACTTACTATACGCCATTTGTCTTAGCATACTATGCTGAGATGTCCTGATCTCTCAATTAAGCAGAAATTTAACAAGTTGTTTAATTTTTGTTTTGTTTTGTTTGCATTTCCCAGGAGCCAATATCTTCCTTACCTCATCAGGACTGATTAAGCTGGGAGACTTTGGTTGCTCAGTAAAATTAAAGAACAACACACAGACAATGCCTGGAGAAGTGAACAGTACTCTGGGGACTGCAGGTGAGGAAGAATGTGCTAAAATGCTGACATGTTATAAACATGTTTAGCACTGACTAGTGAAATCTTCTGTCGAAAAAAGAAAAGGAGGACTTGTGGTACCTTAGAGACTAACAAATTTAGAGCATAAGCTTTCATGAGCTACAGCTCACTTCATCGGATGCATACAGTGGAAATATAGTGAGGAGATTTTATATACACAGAGAACATGAGACAATGAGTGTTACCATACACACTGTAACAAGAGTGATCAGGAAAGGTGAGCTATTACTAGCAGGAGAGTGTGTGTATGTGTGGGGGGGACATTTTGTAGTGATAATCAAGGTGGGCCATTTCCAGCAGTTGACAAGAACGTGTGAGGAACAGTGGGGGGAGAAGGGGGAATAAACATGGGGAAATAGTGAGGGGGGGAATGATGAAGTGAGCTGTAGCTCATGAAAACTTATGCTCAAATAAATTTGTTAGTCTCTAAGGTGCCACAAGTACTCCTTTTCTTTTTGCGGATACATAACTTCTGTCGAAACAGTGCTGGGGACAAATTTGAGTAGAGCTTGGTGTGACCTTATCGGGGAGGGATGCCTGGGGCAACTTTAACTGGTAGAGTGTATAGAGAGAGGAAGGCCCAAAGTATAGCACAACAAACAAAAGTTTAACGGAACAAAAGATGTGTATATAGCTTCTGAAAACTCACTCATATTCAGTGGAAAGTGTACGTCGCTGAACTGTTCTCTTTGACTAGATAAACATCAAATATCTTTGTCATACTTTCTATTCTTGACACATTGATTTTTTGCATCCCTGTTATGACTAAACAAGATAGCCTAGATTAAGACCAAGGGTAAGTAGCTGCAACTCTGTAGAAGTCCCAATTATATCAGCTCTGAATTTGGTTCTGTGTACTGAATATGGGCCCAATCCTGTGTGTGAACTCCCACTGAGTGCACCTGGAGGACTTGGGCTTAATTGGGTTACAGAATTCTAGAGAGGTAAGACTGCATCTGCACAGGAAGAGTGTGTAACTACATTTCACAGGAGTGTCCCCTTTTTTCTATTTAAGAAGGTACCTTCCTCTGCCCCCTTATGGAAATGGCATAGGATTCTTTTGCATTGGTATTAAATTTTTTTTAAGCAAAGGAAAATAACTGAAAAATATGTACTGTTTCAGCCCTGTTAAGTATTATCCTTGAAGATGAAAAACATTTATGCTGAACTATTTCAGAGAACTCAAGAAGCCAGTAAATGACATTCTAGAACAGAAAGGAATAACCAGTAGGAATTGACTGCAGATGTATTGAAAAGCATTTGATTGCTCAGTTTAATCACTTTATTTAGATACATACTGTTCCTTCTGTTGTATAAATTGACACCACCGTATGTGTTGTTTCAAAGCATACATGGCACCCGAGGTAATTACTAGAGCTAAAGGAGAAGGGCATGGACGTGCAGCAGACATCTGGAGTCTGGGTTGTGTTGTAATAGAGATGGTCACTGGCAAGGTAAGAACATTTCACATCCCAGATTGGTTCTAAATGCTCAATAATACAGGCTCAGCTATTTGTAAAAGAGGCTGGTGCAGTCCTCCTCGTTGAACAGCGTACAATGGATATTCATTTATTAGCGGGCATTCCCCAAAGAAAAATCAAGTTTGCAGACTTGTATACCTTTTTATTTCCAATGACTAAGACTGACTTGGTGTTGCAGAGAGGTTGTGGAATCTCCATCATTGGAGATTTTTAAGAGCAGGTTAGCCCAACACCTGTGCGGGATGGTCTAGATAATACTTAGTTCTGCTATGAGTGCAGGGGACTGGACTAGGTGACCTCTTGGGGTCCCTTCCAGTCCTGTGACTCTATGATACATTAACATTTGGGGGATGGAACAGTCATTTGTTTGTTGACCTAGAGCAAGGGAGATCTTTCTGGTCCTTGGGTCTAAATGTTTAATAACTTCTTGACCATAACATTTTCTCTTCCTCCTGTGTAATTTTTGGGGTGTGTCTCATCATTCAGCTATGTCCTGCAATCATTTCAAGACCTGTGTGTGACATTCGCTCCCCATATTCTCAACCTCTCAGGAATTTCACAATAAAATCACTAGGAAATGCCCTCTACTCTGACCACTAGAAATGGCATTTTGTCATGTAACTGCAGATTGTTTCCTGTGTCCCACTTTGTTTCTTATTCATTCTTCCCCTGGTCTGTCTTCTGTTCTGTATAAACTTGTACTACTGTTCCAGACGTGTGCTGTTTAATACAGAATAACGATCTCTCCCCCTCCACAATTTTAGGCTTGCTTCAGACTGAGTGCCAGTCAAAGCGTGTTTGTCTTTCTTACTTCCTAGGCATCAGCAGTTGCTCTGTTTAAGCACAGCTTGGGCATAGAAGTGTGGCTCTAAATGATACGACTTTCTTTTGGTTGCTCACTTTGACACAATGCAAAGTCTGAGGACAGAATTTAGCGTTCATCACTGTAATATCTGGACACCTTCCAGTAGTGCATTAAGCAACACAACTGGCATCCATGAATTGTCTGAAAATGAGCTGCACGTGTTCATCCGAGGCCTACTGTGTTCTTAGCAGTTTGTTTTAAAGGCTTTAGACCCACAATGCGCAATTCAAGTCCACGAGCACTGGGGTTTTTAGTAGATTTCTGGAGCTAGAGAAATATATGCTCCCTTCACTATTGGCTAACAAACAGACCAATTTACCGAAGCTTGCATTCAGCAATTCTATTATTTGTTGCAGAGACCCTGGCATGAATATGAGCACAACTTTCAGATCATGTATAAAGTGGGGATGGGTCATAAGCCTCCTATACCTGAAAGGGTAAGCCCAGAAGGAAAAGACTTCCTTTCTCACTGCCTGGAAAGTGATCCAAAGATGAGATGGACAGCTAGCCAGCTCCTTGATCATCCATTTGTCAAGGTTTGTCAAGTTGATTTAGTGTCAGGATCGTAGTAGATAGGAATGAGAGAGATGTAACTTCATTGAATGCATGTACAACTGTAGGGCGTCGTCTCCTGATAGTGCCTGCAAACCATGTGTGTTTTAAAATTTGTTACTTTTTGTGTTCTGCATAGTATTGGCTTAATATTTTCACTATCAGATATCTGAACGAAAAGATCTTCTGTTATTTTCATAGCTAATAACTTAGGTTGGTACATTACCTGCTTAAAGGAGTGTGGCTGCAGCAAACTTGCACTGGTGTCTCTGTACATCTTCTAGTACACTTTCGTTATTGAGTTTTAAGGGCTGTTACTATGTACATATGTAACTTAAACACAGAATAAAGCAACCTTGACACCTATCTTTAAATTTTAAAAACCTCTAGTGAGAATTTAGTGGTAGTACCAGCTGGGCTGTTAATGGGAGTCAGACCTAAAACTTTAGAGAGCACATTTACAATGACTTGAGTATTGCATAGATGACAGTCCATTCCCTAGCAATTTCAACTTTTTTATGCCAGAGAACTATGTGTGACAGGGTTTAAGTTTTATTTAATGACTACTTTCTAGTTTTGTTTTGTTTTTTCGAGGGGTTGGGGTTGGTATTGGTTTTCAGGCACCTGAAATGAAAGTGCTCTGTCCATTTCAAAGCCTATGTTGTTCAGTGGGATGTAGATTTTGTTTGGTTCTTCAAAGATTGGAACAGCTTATATAAATGTTAAACTTTTTTCATTATTTAAAGATCTTTTAATGTACAATTTAAAATGTATTAGAAAAAAGACAAAGCAGGCCATCTGTTCCCCTCAGCCACTGCAAGATTGTTTAAGCTAATTCAGACAACAAAGTCAACTATGCATAATCCACACACTCCGGCTGCTTTCCCTTGGTGTTACTCCGTGTAGCCAGCAATGCTTCAAGAAGAGCGTTCGTCTTACCGGAATTAGAGTAATGATATCGGATCAGTCACGTCAGCAGAAAGCACTATTATTCACGGGAAAGTTTTTTTGATGGGTAGGGATAGCATACAGAGGCATTAGCTTGTATCATAATATTGTCAATGAGTGTGATGAAAAAAGAGGGAGTTAAACTGTAAAAACGCTGTCCACTTGGTGAGTGGGAAGAAGAGGTGATTTCTTTACTGCAGGCTGTACAAATTAGACTCATTTTAATTGCTGACAGTGTCTTGTGTCCTCCTTTCACAGGTTTGCACAGATGAAGAATGAAGTTACTCAATATGTGGCCACTTGTACTCTGGCGAAGTATCTGCTAATCACTACTGTATGTAATATTTACATAAAGACTGTGCTAAGAAACAGTATAAAATTTAAACTTACCATGACTGAAGACTGCACAAGTGACAAGCGTCACTTTTACTGCTGCTCCTGTATGTTTTACTTGGCACATGTTGCTCATGTGACAGTGTCTGCATGTTTCAGTGAAAGTGCCATTACTACTGTATATGGACCATTACCTTTTTGTTGTTCTTTCTTTAAATGTTTCTCATTTAAGTGAGAACTGTAATGTTAATATGTAGTATTTTTGGACTTTCTAGGTTCGAAAAAAGTTGTAGTGTTATCAGGCGTTCTGGACCTTGTTTTTTAAATCTCCCGTTTGAGTGCACTGACTGTGAACTTTTACTCTGTTTTTTTGCCCAGCTTCAGATTTGTTATGCAAAAGGCTGATTAATGAAATTACAAAAAAAGTTTTTCTCAATAAATGGTTTATTTTAGGAAGTTTTTTGTGCAGTTCTCTCTCCATGGTTGAAGATGCCAATATGTATAACAAACCCAAGACATTCTGGGATAAAACATCCACCCTGAAGCATTTGAGAAGCAACAAAGCATGGACTAAAATCACAGCCTTCTGTGCCAGTGAGTTCTTCTGGATCAGTTACTCTTACAAATGCCTGTTGAGTTCATCAACATGCAAGCAAGAGTAGTTAAGGTTTTTACCCCTCATGCTGCTTGTGAAGGAAGTATGAACTGTTCAGTGCTTACAGCTGTGTTCAATATGGCCAATGCATTTTTGCAAGTACACAGCATCTGCAGTGAGGAAAAAATCACTAGAGCTTTTGGCACAGATTACATGGGTGGGGTTCCTACAAGTACTTTTTAAAACCTTAGAACTCAGTAGTGTGGAACACAAGAGCAATCTTTTACCAGAATGTGGGGCATTTCCTTTCATTGAGGAGGTCCTGGATTTTCTTTCTGTGCTCTTAAAAAGTAGCGTACCACCTCCTGATATACGTATGGGTCTCTGAAATGTCAGTGATCACCTAATTTTTGACTTCTTATACCGCCTCTGGCTAATCTTCCCAGAGGCAGCAACATCTCCCCCTGAGTGTATCCACAGATCATGATAGTCGAACAGCCTTCATCACATATGAAGGCTTGCTGCCTATCTAACATATTTAGAAGACCACTGATGTTAGGCCCTGCTTAGTGTAAGATACACCAACCAACTCCTAGTTTGCATTGAATTTCAGAACATACTTGTGACTGCCAGCAAGAAATATAGAATGCTGATCAATGTTAGGAAAACAAAGTCAACACAGCAAGGTACGGTGTGCAACAGTGTATCTCGCTGGTCAAGTGGTGAAACAAGTGAATGATGTAGTCATCCCTTGATTGTTCGTGTCTAGTTTCCCTATTTAGGGAGATTAACACAGATGTGTAGTTTAATTTGACAACAGTGCAGTTTTTGCAAGCTGTTCATGTCAACCCTCCTGTAGGGCTGAGAGCTGGATACTTCCAGTGGAGGATTTGAGCTTTGGTGATGCTGCATAACCAGAAGTGTGAATAATTAATTTTTAAAAAAAAAAGCATGACTGCAGAAAATTATGTAGGGTCTCACGACACAGTACATTACTCAGGCAAGACTGCATATAAATGACAAAAGGGAAGAAAGATCCAGCTGCACTAGGATCCAATATAGAGAGCGGACATTTTACAAGTCTTTTGCATCTGAGGGTAGTCAACAGCTGTCACCTGAAAAAGACCTCCTCAAAGATTTTCCTAACATAGTTTTGAAACATTTCTCCACAACCAACTAGGGCTACGGGAAGTTCACATTTTGGCTGCTCTGCTTCCTTGAGGGTGACACAGGAGGTAGAGTTTTACATTCTTTAATCTGCTCTTTAGCCCAGAAAAGCCAGTTGTGGCTAAAACCTAATAAAAAAAACCCTCCACATTTGCCAATCAACTCTAAACATATACCTTTTAAACAGGCCAATGGTGCAGTGTCCACAGCTGTACTGAAACATCAGTGAAGACACCCTCAAACATCACCAAACAATGGGCCAGCCTATAAAGTCACACTACCCCCCTGAAGCTCATAGAGGTGTTTTGAAAAACACAAACAAAAGAAAATTTATTTCGCTTCACTTTAACAGCCTTCACATTTTCCTTCCCAGACTGTTGAAGCAACCCTCAGCTAGAGTGTGTTTGGTATCAGTTGCATTAAAAATTCCTTGCATTTCAAAGACAAGTTTTGCACTCTAACTCTTTATTTTTCTGTATAAACAAACTTAAGACTACTTTTGTTAAGGCAGTTGTAAAACATAAGTTGCTCAGGGGAGGGGAAGTGAACACTGATGTCTAACAAGACAAAATGTCATTCTTTTAATACAATAAACCAGACTTTTTAATTTTGGCAAGTACCTTTTACAGGCATTCCAGCAAAGCCACAAGAGGTACAATGCTGATTTCAGCAGCAAGGGCAGGATAATCACTTAAAATTTATGTAGAGTTTTGGAAGGTCCAATCCTACATTCCTTGTGCATCTAAAATTCCCAGTTAAAGCAATGGGACTTCTGGGAGTGCATGGAATGAAAGAGACAGATTTAAGTGCTTTAGCCTAATCTAATCTATTTTAATTCTCTCACTCAGAATAATTGATATGTATGAAGAAACACTCCACAATTACATAAGCATTTTCACATTAACATTAAAATAAATACAAAGGGATGTGTGCCTCTGAACTAATACACATTTGCTGTTCAGCAGTGAGCCCCACTTGAAAAAGACCCTCCCCCTACTTTACCAAACCATACACTTTATCTGCACCAGTAAAATGGCTTAAACAGAGTTTTCCCTCCCTGCCTTCACTTTCAAAATGACAGGGACAGGCTGTGCAGGATTATGGGTGGTGGTGGCAGCAGTCCCCTTCATGTCAAGCCATCCCCTAAGGGGTTTCTGTACAGTACTGTATTGGGCTGTGTTTCTCCCTTGGTGGAGCGTTCCAGTTAGTTCTGTTCTCCTCTACACCAGTAACGTACTGTGGCAAAAGCATCTCCAAGAAAGTTAGTTACTCCATTCTATAATGTAGAAAAGGCCAAAGGAAGCCTGCAGTCATGTCATCTTTGTTCACCTAAAGTTCACCTTCATTTCACTGAATATTGAGAATCTGGAAGGAATAGGCTAGCCTTAGCAGTGAGTTTAAAAGACCCTTTCCCACTAAGAGCTAGTTAAGGCTGTGTGGGCAGGAAACCCTGAAGTCTCAGCAATTAGATACCAGCAAAATCAATCTGCCTCAGACTCCTTCCTTCAGACTAACAGCCATGAGTTTCAAACCCATTCCTTGCAACTGCCCCTCTACTAAAAAATAGCACTACCTGCCCTCTTATTAAGTTAGAAATATTCATCTCAAGTAATATTTCAACTACTGAACAGCAAATACCTTGTTCATGGATTTCTTTGCACTGTTAGCCCTGTTTCTTTGAGTATCCCACTGCACTCTTAGCTGGTACAAACAAACCTGCTTGAGAAGCTTTCACTAAATTCTCAAATACAGATGGAAGCTGTGGCTTGGTGAAATGCACTACGCCAAAATCTAGGAGAAGAACAAGTGACCTTCAGGTAATTCACTGGTTACAAAAAACTTTTTAAAGGAGGCGATTTCCACAGGTTATGATGTTTAAAAACCAAGAGGCCACAAAGGCAGCAGAGCTAGGATATAGAAACAAGCCTAGCTTAATGAAGGACAGAATTCTTTCCACAGGGCAAGGGACTGGAATCGCTACAGGCTGTAAGGTTTTGTCACTGGAAACTAGATCAACTCCGTAGGACTGTGAACTGGAAGGCATGCCCGGAAAAAATTAACACCTAAGGAAATCATCTAGCTTCAAGTTATCTTAAGCTGCACCCTCTGAGGCAAAGTGTAGTTATTTCTCAGAAGAGACAAAAGCAAATGATTCCCCAACCTTGTTTTGTTGAAGGACATACAGCTGCTTTTCTTTCCTACCACTGTATGAAGGCCCATATGTATAAGTATTTTGTAAGCTAAAAATGATCTTATTACTTCTCCCAAAATGTAAACAGCATTCAGTCTAAGCATTGCATACATCAGTGCCCTGAAGTTAATCCAAAACTGCTTAGTAATTGTAAGGAATGGTGGTGTGGTAGGTACATTTGTCATGTCTCAACACCACGGCTCTGTTCAAAATTCACTGGGTCAAATTCTACTACCAGTTACATCACAAAGACCCTACTCTTGCAGTTTGAGCTGGAGGGACAGACCCTCATACTCCATCCCATTCAAGTTAATAGGTGCAGGGACTGAGTGGATCTCATTGTACAATTAGGACCAATATTGGAATAGCTCTGCTAAGACCTGTTTTCTGCAGGGGGCTTGGTTCAATTTGTCATTTCTTTAATTGAGCAGAGTATATTGAAACAACAGATTATGGTCATTAAATTGATAACATGATCTAGACATACAAAATTTCCATTTTAATTTTCTCATACCACCATTTATGATCCATTCCTGACAGCATGTCAAGAAAAACCTGTATCCCCGAACAGTCAACCACTTATATCACACTAGATTTTTTTTTCTTCCAAATGTAAGACACTTCATATGAAAACCAACAAACAAAGGCCAACCTGTTTTGGAGAGGTGAGATGCAGAACACCTTTCAGCGAGTCTGAAATCTAGCCCCAGCTCCAAGGAAACAAAATGGGAGCACAAATTCAGTTACGCTCACCCCCACCCTCACTTGAAGGAGCATGATATGCAAGTAAAGAGTTTCAGAAGTTGCATTTGTTCCCTCTGGATTGAAGCAGTCTCTGGAGATATTACATTTGTTTCTGCTTGTTGTCATTGTTGCCATAGGTAGAGCCCTTGTTAATTTCAGTCACCCCTATCATCCATCGGACACCAACAGAAGCTGTAGCGAAAGAAGAAAAAAATTACGTAAAACTTGACTGCCACCAGGTAGCGATTACCATGTAAGCCACACAGAAGAGGTTTTAAAAGGCTAGTGGTGGTAACATGAGACTTGCTGTATTACCTTGTTGACAATAGTAATTATAAAGCACTTTTTAATCCATAGATCTCTGTGCTTTACAAAGGAAGGTAACTATTAACCCTATTTCACAGACAGGAAATCAGAGCCAGAAACATGCAGTGACATGCCCAAGGGAAGACAACAGTTCAGCAGGAGCTGTGGAAATAGAACCCAGCCCTTGCAAACACTGGACATGCTTCAGTCCATAAGACACTTTATATGCTTTTGCATAAATACACTACTGCTGTTCCTGCACTAATGAGCGCCACAGTTACGAATGTGCTAAGAACTAACCACATTTCACTAGTTAAAGTCCAATGTCAGCTTCAACGTTCTGCATTTGAAGGAGAGAGTGTATTAATATGATCCATTTGCAATATTTGAACTAAAAAGGAATTTCATTTCTCACAAAAAGTGAACAGACTTGTTTAAACAGGTTTCAGAGTGGTAGCCGTGTTAGTCTGTATCCGCAAAAAGAAAAGGAGGACTTGTGGCACCTTAGAGACTAACCAATTTATATGAGCATAAGCTTTTGTTGGCTACAACCCACTTCACTGGATGCGTGCAGTGGAAAATACAGTAGGAAGATATATCTACACACAGAACATGAAAAAAATGGGTGTTGCCATACACACTGTAATGAGAGTGATCAGTTAAGGTGGGCTATTATCAGCAGGAGAAAAAAAAAAAACCTTTGTAGTGTGAATCAGGATGGCCCATTTCCAACAGTTGACAAGAAGGTGTGAGTAACAGTAGGGGAAAAATAAACATGGGGAAATAGTTTTACTTTGTGTAATGACACATCCACTCCCAGTCTTTATTCAAAGCTAATTTAAATGGTGTCCAGTTTGCAAATTAATTCCAATTCAGCAGTTTCTCTTTGGAGTCTGTTTTTGAAGTTTTGTTGTTGTAGTATGGTGACTTTTAGGTCTGTAATCGAGTGACCAGAGAGATTGAAGTGTTCTCAAACTGGTTTTTGAATGTTTGACATCAGATTTGTGTTCATTTATTCTTTTATGTAGAGACTGTCCGGTTTGGCCAAAAGTTTTTTTTTCCTCCTGCTGATAATAGCTCTCCTTAACTAATTACTCTTGATCTAGTTGGTATGGCAACACCCATTTTTTCATGTTCTTGTGTGTGTGTGTATATATATCTGTCTTCCTACTGTATTTTACACTGTATGCATCTGATGAAGTGGGTTTTAGCCCACAAAAGCTTATGCTCAAATAAATTTGTTATTCTCTAAGGTGCTCGTTCTTTAGACTTATTTAAAGTGCATTGGAAACCCTCATTCCCTCACACTCAATAATAAGCACACTGGGGTAACTTTGCTAAATACCTTACTTTTTTCAGCTAACATTGCTCTTGACTGTGTGGTGTTCTCTGGGTATCCCTTGTAGACTGATAGGTTATCAAAGGCTGCATTGAAAAGATTTTCAGATGTGATCACTACATCCTATAGCTCATTGTAGAAAGGGGAACCTGCCTATAAAAGGGCAAGCTTCATAAAGATATCTCGGTGGCTAACGCTCAAGTGCCATAGGAGCACAAGTCTCCGTGCACAGCCCTTGGAGCCTGATCCAAAGCCTACTGCAATCATGAAACTATTCCTACTGATTTTTTGAAAAGCCCAGCCCCTGTTGTGGTTTTGGCTGAGAGTGAAGGGGGAAGCCCCTGCACATTCTTTGTATCCATTATTTTTCTATCATCGTTTTATGTATTTCACCAGAAGAATTAACAAACATTGAACAAATTCCCCAAGTCTAAACATCCTGCACATGGTAGCAGAGGCCAGACTCTCAAGTGCTTTGTATCAGATCATGGCCAGTACTGGGGCACCCTTGGGCATAGAGCAAGTGGCCCATTATCTCAGAATATAAAAGAAAAGCAGTCATACTTAATCTAACAGTTGTGTTTAAAGGGCCCAAAGTCAATAGGAGGCCTTCTCAGGGTTGGTCCCATCAGATGCTGCAGCAGCAGTCAAATCAACCAAGAAAAACAGAAGCTGAGGAAACTTTCCCATGTTACTTTAATCAACACCAGCTTTAAAAAGTGATTTCCCCTCTTACAACACAATGGACTTTCTCATGGGGGATGTTTCCCTTTACTGGAGTGATAAATGAGCCATTTGATACAGGTATCACATCTCCCCCACTGTCACAACATGCCAGCCAGGTGTAAAGAAAACCTCCCAGTGTCCTACACAGTGCAGTGAAAGGAAAGCATTTGCAGAACAGGTTAAAGGTTCTTGATACAGGGCCCTGGAAATGTCCCATCCGAAATTATGATGGGATATGCATTACTAGGGAGGTATTGAATACAAACGTTAGACTTCACTTTGTCTCTTGGAAAGGAGTGTGCAGTTACATCATTAACAAGCTCCTGCTCCTGGATCACTGACCTAGAGGGGAGTTTTGCTATTTGCCTCCGTGGGGATAAGATCAGGGTCTTAGAAAACTGGACATATTGGTCAGAAATTCCCTAGATGGTTTATAACAGGAAGAAGCACAAGTTTATTTTTGACCTACTGTCAAATTGTCAACTGATTAATAACCTTATTCCCCCTGGCTCCCGCTCCCCAAGCACAGGGATGGCAATTCAACCCAGCCTTTACATGGTCACACAAGCTCCTCCTCCCGTTGAAAAGACTAGGGACAAGCTCCAATAGGGGAGTCCTCACCCTTGGCCTGCTCCTGCAGATACTTTGCAGGAGGAAATGCTCAAACTCCTACTTCCAGAATGACAAATATGATTCCATTTCCCCTCTCCAGCATCCATGCAGTTGTTTGCAAATCCCTTTTTCTTGGGATTTATGCACTGTTATTCAGCTGGAATCTTCTCTGGACACCTCCCCTGATTAAGATCATTCAAAGGCAAATCATTAGCAGGTGCCTGTGCATTTAATTAGTTCCTCTCATATCAGAATATGAACCTCCAAGCAAGGGTTGTTTTGTTTTTACTGAAAAGCACAGTTGGTGGCAAACGTATAGCACGAAGCCTATGAGAAGCATCACCGCAAGGGGGAAAAGGCTTCTCTGATGAAAAGCTCAACACTACCAACCTATCCCGAACCAGCCAGCCCAAACATGAATAATTTCCTGAAGTCTTATGGGCAACCCTAGGGAGCTCACATGATTTCACTTACTATAGTCAAGCCTTCATCAAGGTCTTTTAGCCACCAAGCAGAGTCTAGGAGAGAAGGAGAGACAGAGGAACAGAGAAAGAGAGAGACATCCACACACACTCATGCACAGTTTATTAGAAATACATGCTCTCATGCTCTGCGAGGGCCCAATCCAACACCCACTGAAGTCCATGGAAGACACCATAAATACTGACCAAGTTGCTTATGAATTAATGATTTTTGTACCAATCTGAAGAAAGCAAGAAATAGCTCAGCATTCTTCCCTAAAGCATCAGCACATCCCTAACCAACCTGAGAAAATTCAACCAGCATGACCAAAACCAGTGGCTACCTCTTGTCCACATTCCAGTCAAGTAACTTCACTGATGGGGAGTAATTAAAAATAACCAGTCTCTTCTTTGCTGGAAGTATTCCCTGACTGGTTTGCCCAAGTAGGCAAGACAGGGCCAACAATGGTTCACAAGAGTTGCTCATTTGAAATATAGCTGAATGAAGTAAAATCTTTTTGTATACAGCCAGAAGCCACTAAACGTGCAATCCACTGAGATTGTGTATCAGGCCTCTCTGGCAAATGCTAAAAGGTTTGAATTGTTACAGCAGCTCCTGTTTTGTGCCCTTGGCAACTTGTTCCAAGGAGGTGAACTGGCTGGCTTGTTAAAATACCCACCTGCCTTTTTAATAGGAAGAAGAAGAAAAGAAATTTGAAAGAGCCGCATTATCAAACTACAGAATGTTGAGAAAGACACATAGGAAAGTCAAAAGGGCGTATTTTGCCTACAGGCTCAATTTCAAAAGAGAGACGGAGGAAAAAAAATAAGGTACAATAGGGATTTTTCGAAACCTCTTCAGGAGAGGGATCTATAGGCTGGAAATAAGCTCACAAGACACCCTCATTTAGGAAGGCATTAAAGGAAGAGATCAGAAACTGCAGACCTTTACAGCTAACCTCAGTAGTGGGAAAGACTGTAAAGTCATTGATTACAGACAAAAATAGGAAAATAGCTGGACACGTATAAGCACCACGATAGTGAATATGGATTCAAAGGGAAGGTCAGGATTAACTAATTCCTTTCAAACACAGTTTGATCTTCCAAGGATGAAGCCACACATGATCTACCTGAACCTTCAAAGCAGGTTTCAACAGCGGAAGGACGTTGTAGTAGTTGGATCAGGTGAAGGTAAGACTGCTCGGTTCTTTTCCCAGCTTTCCCCCCAACTCACCATGTAATAAATTCTACGCTGATTTACACCCTCACTGAAGTAATGGAGAGTAAGGATAATTTGGCCCATTGCACTTCATCTTACTGATCTGTAAAACAGATTACCAATAAATAATAATACACCTGGCTGGGGTGTAGCAAGGTTCACTGATGATATAGAATATACTTTGAGCTGCTTGGATGAAAGGCTAAGTTAGGCCAAAGTATTTCTTTTTAAAATGTTGTATACAGGGAGTGTACTAGGGTAAAATATTACAGGAGCAAAATCACAAGTGAAGGGCTGGTGGAATGAAATGTCCAGTCCCACCTCCTCCTGCTCCCTTTCAGGCAGCTATTGCCCACAGTGAGATCCATGGTCCTCAGTGATGCTGCTGTATATCTGTGCACAGCAGCACATGGCAGGGAAGGGAGAAGCTGCCTCGAGATGGCCTCACTCGTGCAGAGAGAGGCCGCACTCTCACTTGGACTGGAAAAAGCCTGTAATATGAGGACTCAGTTCAACCAAAAACAAAATGGCAACAATTATTTTGGTTTCAAATGGGAAAGAGAGTGGAGAGGAAGAACCAGAGTCGGACACGTGAGCTGGGATAACAACAAGACAGAAACTCAAACCATCGCCGCAGTGCCTGGCAACAGAAAAAGAGGAAATCAGCATGTGGAGCTGAAAAACAGAACACAAATCAGAGCGATTGTTATGGCAACCAAGCAAATCCCAGGGCTTTTACAGAGTTGTGGGCTTTTACAGAGTACCTGCTACAGAAAGGCTACTGCAGATTGAAGAAGGTACAACAGATGGGCCTTAGAAGGATGACAGGGCTGGACAGGGGTGAGGTAGTCACGCTTAAGAGAGTATTAAGAAGTGCTCAATTCTGAGGTTTATGTGGAGGAGGTGGATCCCAAAAGCTGCCTGGGGAGGGTGGAGGGGACAGAAAGGAAAAGAAATAGTAGCGCAGCACTTGAACCTTTGAAGGCAATGCTGCATGGACAGGGGCTCATATTTAATCCCAAAAGGTCAGATTCTCTTTACTGAAGTTCTCAACCTGAGCCCAGTAGCAAACTGAGGAAAAGGGTTTTGTCCAAAAACTCTATTTAAGTTCGGGGCATGGAAGGCTAAGCACCAGGAGCATGCAGAGACAGGGTACAGCTGCTACTACGGCCCAGCCTATGGCCTGGATTTATAGATAGAGTTCCAGCTTCAGCCACACAGATAACTTTGTTCCCAGTTCCCCCCCCACTATAAACTATGGATATGGTGCGAAGGGAGTGCAGTCTCTTACGCTTTACCCTCTTCATGCAAGGGAACAGTTGCTTTAAGATCTAAAATGTCCATTTAAGCAGCCTGAGTTCTCGCTCAGGCAAAACTGAAGGACTTTTGAAAGAATAAGAAATGGAAGACTGGGCTCAAAGAGTTCGTCAATGCGAGGAGAACCTGCCAAAGGCAGCAATATGCGGTACAACCACCATGGTATTATAACAAATCCACGGTAACTTACAGCTTCACAGTTAGCCCCTGTTCCCATTCTCCTCCCCATGGGGGACTTGAAATTTCATGGCTATAATGGGATTAGGTAGAAACTTCCCCTATGGAACATCTCTCATCCCCTCCTCTGAAGCACCTCAAACTTGCCATTTTCTGAGACAGACAGGACATGGGACTAGATGGACACCCGGTCTGATTCAGTAGGGCAATTTCTCTGTTCCTAAGTTTGATTTTACAAATATTTTATCTAAGATTTTGACTTTTCCCCTTTATGCTATATTCTATAGTCCCGTCCCCCGTCCCCCTGCAAACTTTGAGAGACTTAAAAACAATTCTACAAAAAAGAACCTTGCCATTCCAAACTATTATACATTTGTCATGATGTGCATGCATGGAGAGGGGGAAAAATTACATTTGTGAATTTCTTTTTAATACCCTTCACATATTGTAAGATTATTCTTCACATCTCTCTTAAATTTCCACTTACAGCGAGAGTGCTCTAGACAACCAGGGATGAAAGATGCAACTCTGACAGTTCTAAGATATGCTTTTTGTAGGCAGAATGTGAACCACAGCAACCAGAATTTAAAACCGAGCCAACAGTGCAATGTGCTGCACTCACAGAAAAGGATTCTCTAACAGAGCTCTCCACCACAAATACAAATTCTTTGGCATTCTCTGAACTCTGTTGTAGCTGATAACACCACACCGGTTTTTGAGTCAATTCAAAACTACAAGCAAAAGTTACAATAAAATTAAAAGGTCGGTCTTACAGACTCAAATATTTGCAATACGTTTCAAAGGTAACACTTGAAGTCATCTTTTCTTTCTCTCTCTTATACCTTATGTGTCAAGGAGAGGTGGAATAAGGGTGTTTTTATTGTTCTCCTGCAGAACGTTCTTATTGACTTACTACACTCCGGTGAAAAAGAAAATTGCTAACTTGGGTATTTCCAACCTTGCTATGACTCAGTCATGTTTAAGGTTATAATAATAAAAAATCCCAGCTGCAATGATAGGAACACATGCCTCTCATTAAAGAAGGGGAAGGAGTAACCAGGCTGTGACTGCTACTATGTCATTCCAGCCTTTCTAATTTGCCATGAAAGTTTAAGTTATCTCAGAAGATGATAGAGGGGAAGCCTATGGCTAGTTGGTCCCCAAGAAACCAACTGGCGGGGAGGTGGAAGGGATGTAAACCAGGACAAGGTTGCCCCAGAGCAGTGTTAAGGAGGGAGCCGGGCCCAGATTGGGTGGCAATGGCCCCAGACCAATTGACCAATTTACGAGGCCATTAGGGAGTTGCTCTTGATTGGCAGGGTGCTGGCCAGTGAATCTATTCACAGGGATTGAAAAGCGTGTCAGACTGAGCCAATTCTGTGATCTTTGCTCTGTGCAATTGGTTCTAGTACTAAGAAAAGAGTCTCAGTACAGATCCTATTTAGTAATATACAGTATTTAAAAATATGTTAATTCCCCCCTCATCAGTTAATTCCTGGCTTTTCCTCAGCATAACCACTGCTGTAAGCAACATGTCGGTGCATTCTCGGTAGGTACAGGGAAGTTCCATATTTATGTTACAATACATATGTAAGTCATACAGCTTACATAACTGACATGCAACAGCATTTGAACAACCAAAGCTGCTTCATCAAGATTTCCACTTGGTCTAGTCCTGAATAGTATAAAAAAAAGTTAACATATACAGAAATCAGGGAGTTTAAGAAGGGCAACTTTTTCAAAGCTGTGTGGCTAAGTTGCATGCACAAAACATGCAGCTACACATGCAGGAAGTGAAACTACACACTGAGTTTTCATTCGGACACAAATTAATCACTTCTGCAGACCAGGTGGTTTTTAATTTACTGACAATACTAGGGGCCCATTCTGCCCTCAGGTACACTCATGACAACACTAGTTTTACCACATAGAACAGTTTATTTTAACCTTTAAAACCCTGTTACAGTTCATATTGGGAGCTGTTGGGAGTTCTGTCAGTAGCGAGCCACTCCTGTTTCCATTGCAGCCAATGGTAGCAGGTCCTGTGACAGCACTCACACATGTATAATAGAAACATACACAAGCTCATGCAGATTTTAAGAGATCTCATTATTACTCATGCTTGTTTTGAACTGTATAATTCTCTTGCCTGTAAAAGACACTTTATGGACTGGAGCCATGTCTGAAAGCCCAAATGTTATCTTTTTAGCATTAGACATTTAAGAGCTATTTCCCCCCCTTAAAACCCAAGAGCAATCCTTTATTCTCCTGCATATGAAATCAACTTTCCCCTTTGAAATACTGTTGACAGCTTCTTTACTAACAAAGGGTAAACTTTGAATATAACAAGAACTGTTCTCTTCTATACCAAGTGTAGAAATCCAGAACATGACCCAGTCCTGTGTTCTGTCTGAAGTCAATAACCACATTGAATTCTTCCAATAGAGTTACCAGAGTTTGGTTTAATCAGCCCTCATTTCTTGATCTAACCCATTAAGTAGATGCACTATAGGAATTAAGTGTAAAATTTTCAATAGTGCCGTAGTAATTCAGGAGCTTAAGTCTCACCAAAAGTCAATGAGACTTAGGCTCCTAGTCACCTTTGAAAATACAATTTAGGTGTTTTGGGATCCTAAGTCAGATGCTTGCTCTTTGGGACAAGGGACTCCCATACAAATAACACCAAGATCATTTATTTATTATTTTTGTGTAACAGTGAGAGGGAATGGCTCTCAATCAGCATTCACAGTATGGAATTATAAAATCACACTGGGGGCTTGAAGAGTTCAAGCTGAACTGATGTAGTTAAATATAGTCCAGTTATCTATTGCTCCCATCTACACAAGATAATTAAAGATACTATAATTATCTTGGGTAGATGGGAGCAATAGATAATTGCTAGTCTACTATGATATTATTGCTCTGATTCAACCATAGAATCAGCCATTTCTCTTATACAATTCTTTTCTTCAAAAACACCAGGTGCTGAGATTGCAAGCAAATACTTTTATTACTCTATAATAAGATTGGTCAGAGAGTGTCTGTCTGGAAGAGAAAGAGGGAAAGGTTTGAAACAGAATTGAGGATTACAGGCAAGAGAAGCACTCAAATACCTCTCATCTCTTTTCCCTCACAGGATGCTTGTTCACTTTAGCTCTCTTACCTTGAGCCCATAAAACAGAAATACATGACAAACCTGGCTCTGAAATTTCTGATTTGACAGAGTGCAGTAAATCTATGATCAGATATTATGGACTTGGGTGGTCCAGAATCAGGAAGCTTATCTGTGAAATATGGGACACAAAACAATCATAAACACAAAAAATACACCTGCATATCCTGGATGCCACCTTTTGATCTAAGGTATTTTCATTAGTAGAATGGAAGAAAGAACTGCACCCTAGGATGAAATATACCTACCAATTTTAAAAGTCTATTCTAGCATTAGGCTATGAACAATGGTAAATTGCCTTCAGTACATTCCACTAACCCCTGTTTACAATAATATAAGCTTCCCTTGGCTGAGATATGTTAACTCAGCTGGGCACTACAGCTCTGACTCACATTGCTAATGAAGGCAGAGCAGCTAAGATTGTGCAAATAGAGTATGGATGTATTACATA
The DNA here is from genome assembly GCF_965140295.1 of Lepidochelys olivacea. Taxonomy (NCBI): domain Eukaryota; kingdom Metazoa; phylum Chordata; order Testudines; family Cheloniidae; genus Lepidochelys; species Lepidochelys olivacea. Next base: position 122,491,650 of record NC_140413.1, read on the forward strand.
CTGGATCTGCCAAATAAACAGCTCTACTTGGTGCAGAGGGTCATGAGATTTAATGTAGTTTTATATTGTTCCGCCATCATCTCTTGGCTAGTAAATTTTTGGAAAAAACCAAACCAAACCCTGCTGACTATTTAGCTATCGCAAAAGATAGGGGCCCACAACTATGTGATGTTAGGGCACCTCTCCATAGGAGCAAGTGTAGCAAGTTCATAGCAGAGATCCTCAATACACAGACAACAGGACTGTTTTTCCAGGACGGTTACTGGAGCTCTGCTATTGGCTACAACAGCTTGTGTGACCAGATGAGCTAAAATTGAGGTGTCCCAGCAGAATGTGACTGAAGATGTTGCCAATTAAAGATAAAATACATACATGTTGGAATTTGTAGGGAAAAGTATAGCCCTGTAAATTAAACAAAAGTAACTGACTAAAAATAAAACCGGTGGTATTGTATCCTGTAAAGGCTCAGTATTCTTTTACTCCTGTCCCTTTCTGAACCCTCAATTTAAATGAGCTTGCTGTTTCCTAATGAACCATGAAGCTTGCACCTTTTGGGGCTCAGATGTGGCCTAGTATCTTTTGGGTGTCTCAACAGCACGATGAACCAGTCCCGCCCCAAATCGATTGATACTATGTTTCACATGCTACAGGATTTTTCCCTCCTCACAATAAATGCAGTGGTTGCAAGTTGTCATTAATTATTGGTTAAGCTCCAAGGTTGAGCTATTCAAAGGAACCTAAGAGAATTAGTCCCTCAGTTCCCACTGCAATTCAACAACACTGGGTGCGTAACTCCCCTGAATTTCAAGATTCTTTTAACATTAAAACACAGAGAAGCGCAGAGCTGCTGTGAAGCATAATAGGTTCTCAAATCCCTGTTGAAGGTTAAATCCTGCAGCGTCACACAAAATGTGACTGCCAGGCACTTACTAGCAATGAGTATGGTATGCAACAATTCATTAATCTTGCTAGCTTCACTGCATCCCTCAACCACATCTCAGTGTCCTGGGAGCTTGCTCACTTGCTTTGGCTGCAGCAAACGGTTGTAGATTACTTTTTCAAACTTCCAAAGTAGAGACCTAAGAACCAGTCCTGTGGATGAGCATCACATTCAAACAGTCTCAGCAACCTGCTTATTAAACTAGCCTATTAAATTGCTGGAACCAGCAAAGTGCTCTAGTGAGGATGAGGCAGGAAAGAAAAGCAAAGGGCTTCTTTTGTATTTGTCGTACCATAATCAGCTTTCTTTGGTCCCTTCCTCCCTTATTGTTCAGGGAGAAAAAATGATGTAGTAGTTAAGGCACTAGGCTTCACCTTGGGAGTCACTCGACTAAGTCACTTAAGACCCAGATTTTTAAAGGTATTTAGGTGCCTAACTCCCATTCATTTCAGTAGCAGTTAGGTGCCTAAATACCTTTAAAAATCCAGCCTTAGTCTTTCTGTGCCTCAGTTCCCCACATATAAAATGGAGCTAGTCGCACTTTCCTACCTCCCCGGGGTATTGAGAGGGTAAATGCATTAATGATGGTGAGGAGCTCAGATATAATGGTAATGGGGGCCATATAAGTACCTCATATAGATAACAGAGTGGTGTCAAATGCCTTAGGCTATAACCTACTGCAAAGGACTACACAAGCACCATCCACTTAGACAATAACCCCACTACCTCTTGATCAGAGTGTCAAGTCCTCCCTAGGATGAAGGAATGCTTGAGGTGGCTCTGCCTCTCTTTTCTTAGACTCATGCCTCTCTTTTCATCTCCCTCCCCCCTTTTGAGCAGTTGACTGAACATGGATGGCTTTCTACAGGAGATGCCCTACTTCCAACCACAAATTATTGGATTAAATGCAGGAACCGCGGTGTGTCATGCAAAAGGCAGACTGGATGGCCACAGTGAGCCCTTCTGGCCTTAAAAGTCCATGAATCAATAAATATGTTGCATTTCTTTGGACCTGTTGTAAAACTCCGAGACCAGGAGAAGGTATTTGCAACAGTTAGTGTCACTGGATGCATAACTCAACAGAATGAATGAGCATTAAATTCCTCTCCTGGGCTTTCATGATGTCCCCAAGCCCACACTCTACAAGAAGAGAAAACTTCATAAACCTGTAAGCAGCAATCTGAAGCATCACTGATTCTATGACTTCTATGAAAACCACCACCTTATTAAGTGGCACTCCAACAAAAAAAACAACTACACCAGACTTAGAGCAATAAGACAACAGATAATATGGAGATACAATTGATACTCTATTGGATTTATTCGTTATAATGATTTTATACTTAATGGGCCAGATCCTCAGTAGCTAGCTCCATTGCTTTCAACAGGGTTGTGCCAATTTACACCAGCAGAGGCTCTGGGCCTACATTTTTAGCATCAATGTACTCAGCATGATCTTGGTAGCTGGCAACAATGCAATGCTCATACACAAGTACATAACCTCTAAGAATACTGTTGAGTTGGGGGTCTGAAAAGGCTTTGTTTCTCACGAAAAGAAGCTTAAAATTGAAATGAGAAAATAAAGAGAGAGAGAGAGAGACAGAGATCTGAGGTCCAGAAGAAGGTGAAAGGCAATCCAGTTGAAAGTCTCTGGCTGAAGATAAAAAAGGAAGAAAAACAGGGGTGACATAATGGTAGGGGCCTAGAGCAACAAATCAAAAAGGTGGATGAGGCATTTTTTAAGAACAAAAACCAAACTACCTGGTAGTAACAGGGAATTTTAACTACCCAGACATCTGTTGGAAAAAATAACAGAAAAAAAACACAGAATGTCCATGAAGTTCTTGGAATGCATTGGAGGCAATTTCTTGTTTCAGAAGACAGAAGATGTAACCAGGGGAGACGGAGGGCAACCATTTTAGACTTGATTCTGACTTACAGGGAAGAATTGGTTGTTAAATCTGAAGTTTGAAGGGAATTTGGGTGAAAGTGATCATGAAGTGGTAGATTTCATGATTCTAAGGAAAGGAAGGAGTGACAGCAGCAGAATGAGGACAATGGACTTCAAAAATAATCAGATTAACAAACTCAGAGAACTGGTAGGTAAGATCCCTTGGGAAGAAATTCTAAGAGATAAAGAAATTCAGGAGAGCTGGAAGTTTCTCCGACAATATTAAGGCCCAACAGCAAACTATCCCAGTGCGAAGGGAAGATAGGAAGAATAGTAAGACGCCAATAGGTCTCTATCAGGGATTCTAATGATCTGAAAAATCATAGAATATCAGGGTTGGAAGGGACCTCAGGAGGTCATCTAGTCCAACCCCCTGCTCAAAGCAGGGCCAATCCCCAACTAAATCATCCCAGCCAGGGCTTTGTCAAGCCTTACCTTAAAAACCTCTAAGGAAGGAGATTCCACCACCCACCTAGGTAACCCATTCCAGTGCTTCACCACCCTCCTAGCGAAAACGTTTTTCCTAATAGCCAACCTAGGAAAACAACCAAGTTTTTCACTAGGAGGGTGGTGAAGCACTGGAATGCTTCAAAAGCAAAAAAGAATCTTGCAAAAAGTGGAAATATGGACACACTGTCGCGGATTAGCAAGCAAGTAGGGACAAAATCAGAAATGCTAAGACACAAAACAAGTTACACCTAGCAAGGGACATAAAAGGCACTAAGAAGAGTTGTTGTTAATACATTAGGAGAAAGAGGTGAAGGCAAATGTAGGTCCAGTACTTAGTGGGGGAAGGAGAGCCAATAACAGACTATATCAGCAAGGCTTTGGTGTTTTATGTCTATTTTGCTTCAGTCTTTATTCAAAAGTTTTATGGTGACCAGATGCTTAACACAATTAATATTAACGGGGGAAAGACTACAAGCCAGAATAGAGAAAGAACAGGTTAAAGAATATTTAGGTAAGTACGGTGTATTCAAGTTGACAGGACCGGATGAAATTCATCTGAGGATACTTAAGGAATTAGCTGAAGCAATTTCAGAACCGTTGGCAATTATCTTTGAGAACTCCTGGACGATGGGTAAGGTCCTGCGAACTAGAGAAAAGCAAACATAGTACCTATCTTTAAAAATGGGAACAAAAAGGACCTGGGGAATTACAGACCAGTCAGCCTAACTTCAATACTTAGAAAAATACTGGAACAAATTATTAAACAATCAATTTTTAAGCACCTAAAGGATAAGAGAGGATTATATAAATATTAGCCAGCATGGCTTTGTCAAGAAGAAATCATGCCAAACCAACCTAATTTCCTTCTTTGACAGGATTACTAGCTTAGTGGATGGGGGAAAAGTAGACATGATATATCTTGATTTTAGTAATGCATTGACACAATTCCACTTGACATTATCATAAGCAAATTTTTAAAAATTGGTTTAGATGAAATTTCTATAAAGTGGGTGCACAACGGGTTAAAAGACCATACTCAAGAAGTAGTTGCTATCAATGGTTCACTGTCAGACTGGTAGAATGCATCTCATGGAGCTCACAGAGGTCTGTCCTGTGTTTGGTACTATTCACTATTTTCATTAATGACTAGCATAATGGAGTGGGAGTATGCTTATAAAATTTTTGAATGACACCAACCTGGGATGGATTGCAAGCACTTTGGAGAACAGGATTAGAATTCAAAATGACCTTGACAAACTGGAGAACTGGCCTGACTTCAACAAGGTGAAATTCAATGAAGACAAGTGCAAGGTACTTCACTTATGAAGGAAAAATCAAACACACAACCTCAAAATAGGGAATAACTGGGCAGGTCGTAAAGAGTCCTGTGGCACCTCATAGACTAACAGACGTATTGGAGCATAAGCTTTCGTGGGTGAATGTCCACTTCTTCAGATGCATGTCAGGTGGTAGTACTGCTGACAAGGATCTGGGGGTTAGAGTGGATCACAAATTGAATAGGAGTCAACAATGTGAGGCAGTTGTGAAAAAGGCAAATATTACTCTGGGTGTATTAACAGGAGAGTAATATGTAAGACATAGGAGGTAATTATCCTGCTGTACTCATCATTGGTGAGGCCTCAGCTGGAGCACTGTGTCTAGTTTGGGGCATCACACTAAGATGTGGACAAATTTGAGAGAATCCATAGGAGAGCAATAAAAATGATAAAAGATTTAGATCTGACGTATGAGGAAAGGTTAAAAAAACTGGTCATGTTTAGCCTTAGGAAAAGCAGACAGAGAGGACTCGATACGTCTTCAGATACATTAAGGGCAGTTATAGAGCACAGTGATCAATTGTTCTCCATGTCCACTGAAGGTACAATAAGTAGTTATCAGCTTACTTTGCAGTCAGGGAGATTTAAGTTAGACACCAGAAAAAACTATCTGTATAGTTAGAAAGTTAAGTACTAGAATAGGTTTCCAAGGGAAGCCATGGAATCCCCTGCAGCATTGGAGGTTTTTAACAACAGGCTAGACAAACACCTACCAGGGATGGTCTAGATACACTGGGTCCTGCCTCAGCACAGAGCATCAGACTATATGACTAGTAAGGTCCCTTCCAGCACTACATTTCTATGATTCTATGAAATCAGACCTGAGACACAAAGTTCAAACTCCATCTACACTCCCCCAAGCTCAGGGGAATTTGGCACCAAAGTTTTGGTTTGTAGCCATCTTTAATTTAAAAAAAATAATAGTAATGAAATGTGGCCCAATGCCTGCTCATTTTCCTCACAAGGGATTCCACAAAAGTCAATAGGAATACTCTTTGTGTATGACAGGGCTCTGTAGCATGGATATCAGGCAATACTAAAACAATGACATTTTCAGATTGTGTGTTACAACCTCACAGCCACCAACAAATAATTTTATCTTTAGCCAGAATAATGAGAGTCTAGGGAGGGGCAGGAAGGAACGCTCTCTGAGTGCTAATTACAAATATATTCCATTAATTATTCAGTGCCAGGTAGGGCCAATCAAATTGGTTTAAATGAAATAAAGCAATTCAATCATTTTTCCAAACTCTGGAGTTTTGTGTAAGTATGAGTAACAATTTCCACTTTTACTCCCCTCCCCTCCCCTCCATTTCCTTACCCAGTTCAGGGTTGGAAGTTCAGAAACAGGATTTTCCTGAGAAATTTCCAGCTCAATTTTGCAGACTCCAGAAGGTTAGACAGTTCAGAGAAGCAACGTACGGAGATTCACTCATTATTATTTTAAGGTGCAGTGCAGCTGTGCCCACATCCACAAACCCCAGTTCTCTCACATGCACTGGAACAGCACAGCTTCTGGACTGGTCTGTCTACAGCCCACATTTTAAATCTACACCCACACCCTAATTACCTGATTGTAAGTGCAAATATGCACCAGGAAATTACATCTGATTTGCATCTGGAAATTCATTAGGCAAGTGCAAATAGTACCCAGCAAAAAAATGAAAGATGGGCCTTTGCCCTTTTAAAGAGCTATTCCTCAAGTGATCCTCAAACAACTTACCCACAATGATGACAAAAGCAAAACTAGCCAGCGTCAGTGATGATCCACTGCTGACCATGTTGATAAGGAGCTGGAATAAAGGATATAGCAGCAATAAGGCCCAGAAAAGCCAGTTCAAAAGAGTCCATGGCCGCCGAGGTGGCACTATGGGAGTAGCTGGATAGGTTCCTGTTCGGTAGTATTCTTCTTGAAAGGCATCCTGGTTAGAACAAAGAAACGTAACATTTGAATCCCTACTGGATAATAGAAGCAGCCTTTTATAATTCTGATATTTCTTTTGCTGAACAGTAGTTATTCTGAAAAGAAGATCAAACACCACGTGATGGCTGGAAATCTTGTGCTTTTTAGTGAATGAAAGTTCATGCTCCTGAGTACACACTGATTAGTGTTCCCTTCCCTTCCTTTGCTCTTTTAGATGACTCTACATTCCCGCAAGTCTGCAGTTTTAATGAGCATCCAGCCTGACTGTACTCAATTCTGTGTACATCCTTACACCAATAGGTACAGGACTGCTGTATCTACAGACAACAGTGATAGCCATCAGACAAATACCCTTGGTACATCACAGAAATGTCTAGGAATGCTCTCATCACCAAACCCTCCATTTTCTAATGTTTTCTGCACCTTGTATCTAAATGGTTTCCACATTCCAAATGGGAGTTCAGGGTAGTGCCAGCTGGCCTCATCCTCCAAAGAATGTTTTTCCTCAACACCCACCTTTTTGGCAGTAGACTGATGCTGCCAGCGTAACCCAGATTCAATGGGAGCTGCGGGCAGCCGTGCCTGCGGACGGTCAATGTAAACAAACTGTCTTACGGCCCGTTAGCGGATTACCACAGGCTGCCCACCACTGCTGTAGAGACTTGTCCACATAAGAGGTTTGAATCTCATCTGGTTTTCAACTAGAGGACTTTTTCCTGTGACCGTTAGTAGGAGAGGGTTGTGCTTGTAGCAGTGAAGGTCTTAATTCCAAGGCCATCCCCTACATCATATAACAGAGAGAAGCATGTGGCCCTTAGCTACTTTCTCAGCTCAAGCTCACCACTTTTACCTGTTCCCACTGAAGTCAATGGAAAAAACCCTCCAACTGGCTTTGGGATGGAGCATCCAGCCCCTGCAGCAATGTTTACCAGGAGAAAAAATTCACTGAAGTGAATGGATTTACACCAGTGTGAAAAACATTGTAAGAGAAGTCAGAATGCGGCCGTATCTCCCTGTCCATCAAGTTACTTAGCTAGCTTTGTGACAGAATTAATTAATAACTCTTCAGTAGCCAGCATTGCCCCAAACAACTTAGTAAAGGTCATTTAATTTCTGTTCTTTTACATGTTCTTAAACTCTAATTTACTCTAGTAATTCTTTAATCAATAATAATTTGAGCAATTACAGGCTACTGCTGTTTTATCTAACTCCAAGTGAACATACAACTTTCAAAAGATTATATAATACTTAAAATGTTACTCTTTCTTTTTAGGGAGATTAAAGAAATGTATTACATGCCTTTTCTTGACTGTGAATTAGAATGAACTGGAATCATTATGGTCAATTAACTGTCTTGGGCAAATTACCCAAAATATGAAATTTCCTTTTAAGTGCCTTGAAGGTCTGGCTTATGAGCAGGTTAACCTAAATATACTAATAATGAGTGGCTTATGTCATGTCACATATAGTTATGATTCTAAATACCAGCATTAGTCAGGAATTCTTAATTTTCCCTTGCTGTTATAGACATCACCACTAGGGGGATTCTGCACTACGAAAGCAAGTGTTTAGCCTTGCTCTCCGCAAGAGGTTTGAGACTGACTTACATAATAGGTGCAAGGACTCAGATTTCTTCACCTTTACCAGTGCATCCACAATGTCATGGATAGCCTGGTTAAGCTGGATTGCCTCCATTCAGTTATGGAGCCAAGTTTCTTGCTGTGAGGAATTTCACAGAACTTTGCAGATAAGGTTGTTGGAATCTGAGCCAACCTGTCTGCCTAGATTTCTAGGTTTTTATAAGGTCACTCTTTAACCATGGCATCCATGAGTAGCTTAAATTTGTTAAAAATATTACATCAAGTCTTGAAGCACTAAGTCAGCCTGATGCAAGTGATGTGATTCAGCAAAAATCTCCACTGAGAATATTAAAAAAAAAATCTATTAAAACAAACATTTACTGAAATTTATTCCCACATTTCAGGATGATTCCTGTCAGTGCTTCATCAGTTAAAGCACATTTATTAGAAATAATTCAACACTGTCACATTTGTGCATCTCTTTCCATTTCATTAATTAAAGGGCCTTTTACTTAGTTCAGCACTTTTTACTTAGTCAAATCTCCAACTCAAATCTAGTTTTACCTAAGTGCTGGATAGGGCTCTTCATAGACATAAGGCCAGAAGAGACCATAATAATCTCCTAGACTGACCTCCTCCATATCACAGGCTATAGGACTCATCTGAGCTGATTCCTGTGTGAACTGGAACAGCACTTCTCAAACCGGGGTCCGTGAGTGTACTCCAGGAGGCCCGCAGGCCCCACTGATCAACTCCTCTGCCTCCCTCCCAGTGCCTCCTGCACACCTGGGAACAGCTGTTCCCTGGGGCCTGCAGAAAGCGCTGGGAAGGAGGCAGAGGAGTGGGGATGGGGCACACTCGGTGGAGGTGGTAGAATCATGTCCGGGGCTGCTGGCCTGCTGATCAACTATTCCCTCTCCTTCCCAGTGCCTCTTGTACGCCGGGGAACAGCTGTTCAGCAGCATGCAGGAGGCACTGGGAGGGAAGGAGAGGAGCAAGGCAGGGAAGAGGTGGGGTTGGGATGTGGCCTGAGGGGAAAGGTTGGAGTGGGGGCAGGACCTGGGGCAGAGCAGGGGACTTGGGGGTCAGTGAAAAATTTTAAATCAAAATGGGGGTGCTTGGGTTGCTAAAGTTTGAGAACCGCTGAACTGGAGCATATATTTTAGAAAAAGCATCCAATCTGAATGGTAAGATTTCCATTGACAGAGAATCTACCACAAACCTTGGTAAATTGTTAATTACCCTCACTGTTAAAACTGTGCATCTTATTTATAGACTGATTTTGTCTAGCTTCAACGTCCAACTCTTATTATACCTTTGTCTGATAGATGGAAGAGTCCTCTGCCATCAAATTTCTTTTCCATAGAAATTTGATATGTGTGTGTGTGGGTATATATATATATATATATATATATATATATATATATATATATATATATATATACATATATATACATATATATATACATATATATATACATATATATATATACATACACACACACACACACACACACACACACTTATTGACTGCGATCAACTCATTCCTTAAGATTATCTTTGTTAACTAAACATATTAAGATCCTGGAGTCCAACACTCTAAGGCACCTTTTCCAATCCTTTAATCATTCTTGTGACTCTTCTCTGAGCCCTCTTCAATGAATTAAAAATAAGCATTAACTGGATTAAAAACTGCCTAACTGATAGGTCTCAAAGCATAATTGTACATGGGGAATTATCAAGTGGGTGTGTTTCTAGTGGCATTCCACAGAGATTGGTTCTTGGCCCTATGCTATTTAAAAGTTTTGTCAATGACCTGGAAGACAATATAAAATCATTTCTGATAAAGTATGAGGTGATACAAATATTGGTGACGGGATAATTAATGAGAGGACAAGTCACTGATACAAAGCCATCTGGTTTGCTTAACTGGGTCCAAGCAAACAAATGTGTTTTAGTATGGCTAAAAGTAACGTCATACATCTAGGAACAAAGAATGTAGGCTGGGGGACTGTACTTTGAGAAGCAATGGGTCTGAAAAGAACTTGGGGGTTAGGGTGGATAATCAGATGAACATGAGTTTTCAATGCAACACTGTGGCCAAAACGGCTAGTGTGATCCTTTGATGCCTAAACAGGGGAATCTCTTGTAAGAGTAAGGCAGTTGTATTACCTGTTTGGCATTGGAGCAACACCACTACTGAAACCGTGTGTCTGTTCTGGCAACCCTTACTGGTATCTTTCTGTCAGCTACCAGCAAAATCCACATGCGTACTTATGTCCTTTTAAATTGTGTGGATTTAATTCTACATGGAGGTACTTAATTGATTTCAATAGAGTCACTCCTGATTTATACCCATGAGAGATAAGGAATGGGCTCAGGGGGTCTAAACTATCAAAAATATTTATCTTGCTCCTTTTATTATCCCAAAATGTATTTTCCACTTTGACCCTCAGATGCTGGTGTCATTAATACAATAAAGTAACTTTACCTGATGAAAAGTCAAACTGAATGAGCTGAAATTTGTTTAAATAATCACAAATTTGCGTACAATGAAATTATGAACCCGACCCCCTTGAAAGAGCTGAATACTCTCAATTTCAACTGAAATCAGTGACTCAAGGGTGTTCAGCACTTCCCAGGAGACACTCCGCAGGGTCAGCGGCTACATTTTTGAATCACATGAGTTTTGTTGCTCTATCTGCTTTCCTTTGATTTCCAGTTGCTAAAGTGCGTTAGGTGATTGTTTTTACATCAGAACAGAAATGCCTACTAATGTTTGTCCTGAAGCCCTATGAATAAATGTGTCACCAAATTCGGGCTGTTGCAAATCCCCCCTTGGTCTAAAATTTCCAAAGTCTGAATCCTGTTTGGGTTCGTCAGAAATAAAAACTGGAGAGAAAAAAACATATCCGAATCTTTTTTTAAAATATGTAAAGATTCGGATATGTTTTTTTTCTCTCCAATTTTTATTTCTGATTAACCCAAACAGGATTCAGATTTTGGAACTTTCGGACCAAGAGGGGGATTTGAAGGTCGCAACAGCCCAAATTTGGTGACTTTCTGAGCATGCTGAAAGATGTATCTGCTTAAGGGAAGTCCAGGATTAGGGGCCCCAAGTATCCCTACACATGAAGAAACCCACGAGAGAGGAAAAGATGCTGTTAATATAATATTTGTATGCTTACTTATAGTGTTCTCCTATGGATTTCCCCACTCTCCTATAGATGCACGTTGCTAACTCCACCATTAATCTCCATGGCAATTTGCCATCGATCGTCATGCCAAATTGTGTTGTGGGAGCATGTTCACTAAGGACTGGGGCAAGACCAATAAATTCAACGTCCACCTGGGTCTATGCCATGTGCACTCTGGTGTTCAGAGGCTGAAAAACCATTGCATTAATTCTCTGTGCCACCTAGTCCATTAGCAAAATATGCCATATCGACGAAAGATATAAAATTTTGCTACTCCAGAAGAACCAACTCTTCAAACTTGATTAACAGATTGCTCCACTATGCAGATGTGTCCCATGGACGGAATTACTGTCTCTATCTCCTAACTATGTACATAGTTCAATTAGAAAGTTGAAGTTGGAAAAAAATCGAATGTTCTACTGGAGCTCAATAATATGAACATATTTTCATCTGAATTACACTCAACTCCCCATTTGTTCAGATAATTGGGTTGCCACAGCTGCTGCCTATTTGTTTAACCCCTCAGTTAATTTACCCAGGAAATAGGAAAGCACAATCAATCACTCTTGTATAACAAAATGGGTTCCATTCATCAGGGACTAGCATCTACAGGAGCATATAGCGGAAGGAGCAAAAGGTCAGAAGAATAAAAGGCCATTTTGAAGCACACTCCTTTGTTTTGGTGGAGAAAAGATTCTGGGGTTACAGTGTGTTTGTTGAGAGTTAAAATTGTGTTTGTGCTCACTGAGAGTGGAATGTTTGCTGTGGAAAAGAAATTTTTTACTGACTGCCATATTGCCAACTCACAGCATCTAAAAAGAAAGAGTCAGTACCACAGTTGCCAACTTTCATGTGGTAAATAAGCACCCCAACTTTCACAATAAGCCAAAAATCAAGCGAATCCCATTTTAAAACAAGGCCAAAACAATCCCTAAGAACCCCAACACTCTGTGTGACTAGATCCCCCTGAAGTGCAGTCTGGGAGTGTGGTGGGCCCTCTGGGCACCCCTGACTCTCTCCCCTTCTTTCCCAGAGCCAAAAAAAAAAAAAAAAAAAAAAAGCAGCAACAGGCTACAAGCCAAACAAGGAACAAGCCAAAAACTAGCCAACAAGCAACTCACAAGCCAATTAAGCCAAAACTAAGGCCAATTTCTGTATTTTTTTCCACAGGTATGGCATGTCTGGTCAGCACTCAAAAATCATGGTTTTAAAAAATAGTATATATTGGGGCTCCTCTGATCTGCATTCTGTGTTGGAGAGATGACCTTAACAGGTCCCAATGCTCACTGGTATGGGTAGTGAGTTTCAGCTGGCCTGGACAGTTGAATATACCCCAACTCACTAAGGTCACAGCCTGTATCTAAAAGTGTCATGTAAAATATCAATAAAAAGCTAATAGCATACTGATAATTCATATTACTACATGGTGTATGCGTGGAGGACAAATTCAACATTATTTCCAATACATTTGTAATTTTTCGCAAAGCGTTTCTGCTAGGAATAAGTGATATTTGTTTCCATTGCCAGGGCCATTTATCTGCAAAGGCTGTGTTTGTTAGGTTTGCTATAATGGCTAAACCAGAAAATGAACCAAACTGAAATGGAACACAGCCCTGCATTTACATTCTACACACTACTTCAAAAATCTTTGTACAAAATATGCTTTGTGAGGTATCATTTGAAAACTAATAACTTGATGGTAAATATCACAGAGAAATGTATGAAGCAACATTATATGTAAAATTATGAATTCCCCCTATATGATATAGTTAGCACATGTTTAAACTCACATTGCCCTGAGTAGGCAAAAATTGTTAAACAGGTCTATCCTAAACAAAGGAGTGTGTGTTTACCTCAATTTACATACAAGTAGTAAACAGGGTCCTTGAGTCAGAAAGGGGGGAAATGACAGGACACAAGGCAAATCTACATTTCAGCATACACAGGGGAGAAGAAAGAGCCTGGAGCCACTTTCACCACCAAACTCCATGTCACCTTCTTCACTGTTTGAATAAACTTTGTTTGGAGGGGTAAGTCCCAGAAATATCTACTTCAAAGGGTGACTGGACTGTAAAAGTGAAGGCAAAACCACCCCAAGGCATCTCTCCATAGAATCATAGAAGTGTAGGACTGGAAGGGACCTTGAGAAGTCATCTAGTCCAGTCCCCTGCACTCAGGGCAGGACTAAGTAATAACTAGACCATTTCTGACAGGTGTTTGTCTAACCTGTTCTTAAAACCTCCATCCCTCTCTCTTTCACCTAAGACTATAAAGGAACCAGCTTTTTGATGATGGGGGAGATCCTGACCTGAGAATTTGGTCATCACTGGTGCTGGGAACACACGGTAAAGATTTTACCTTGATCCAAGTCTAGCTGGTTAAGTTTTAGCCACTAGAAAAATGTTGATATTTATTTCTCTTTTAACTATTTCTGACTTTAATGCCTTATACTTGTACTGTCTTAAAACCTCGCTCTGTAGTTAAATAAATCTGGGTTTTTTAAAATTAAAACTAATCCAATGTTGAGTTTAAACTTAACTGTTCGGTAACTCCAGTTAAAATAGCGAACTGGGCAGGGGCAACAGACCTTTAGTATCTGGAGAGGGCTGGACAATGGAGAACACATGTTTGGGGCCAAATCCAGGACTGGGAGTGTGTTGGGGCCACCATGCAAGTCGTAAACCAGGCAGGTGGAAGCCAGAGTGTGACTGGAGTGTTGCTGACAGGCTCTGAAGTCAGAGCTGCTGGACCAGGGCTGTAGCTACACACAGACACTCAGGGTGTGATCTGCAAGCTGGAAGCCGATTTGTAAGCGGCACAGGTTGGGAGCTACAATAGCAAAGCATTGTGAGGCACCCAAAGTTGCAGTGCAGACAGTGATGACCCCTCACTGGTCTGGATTGCATCCCAGAATGCAACAAATGGCATCTCTGATTTGAGAATGCATAACTGAAACTTGACAAGAAGGTGATAATGCAGTAGAACCTCCTTGTCTAAGGAAACAGGATCATGTCCACTGGTTTCCATTAACTACCCTGAAAATTCCCTCATTTATTCAAACCCATTAATCCAAACAACATAGAGGACATTTATCAATAGTGTGTGGATTTATGCCTGGATCCTGCAAGGCAAACATTACTCTGGACTTGATTCATGCTTTACTTTAAGCACTTGCATAGTACAGTGATCTTAGGAGAAACTAGGGCTTGATCCTGCACCATTCAAGTCAAACGGGAGTTTTTCCACTGACTACATGGAAGCAGGATCAACCCCTTACTCAAGTACTTAAAGTAAATCCTCTGCTTTGGTGCTTTGCTGGATCATGGCTGGAGCACTCAGCACTTTGCAGGACTGAGTCCTTAACATTTAAACAGTAATTCTGGCATGCCCCGGGTACACTGCAACAGGCCAAAGAAATACATTGCCTCAAGGGCAATAAAACACAACAACATACAGTAGTATGTCCAGCAACACAGGACAGGCAACAGGGAATATACTCAGCAGCTAACAGATGCCCACCTTGGGGTGCCTCACCTCATTTTTAAAGGTATCCCACTCATACATAGGTTGGCTGATTAGTACATATCTTGCAGCGCATCATTGCCCCTTTAAATATATCATTTGTTAAGTTTCCAAAAATAAATAAATAATCTGAAAATATAAATATCCCTAACGTGGCTCTGTTACTTATTATCCAACTTAAAAATATATACTTTTAAAAAAATGGTGGTAAAAAAATTAGGGGGAATTATGGTTTTTCCTCCACAGTTTCTTGAAGAAGCAATCAAGAGTTCCTTTCTCTCAAAACTCTCTGCCTCCAGCTCTGGGGAGAATATGGATTTTGAGTAAGAGCCTGATTCTGCTCTCACATACACTCGCGAGAGTCCGGAATAAATGCAACGAAATCAGTGGAGTTTCACTGGAGTACAAGAGGCGTGGGAGCAGGCTCAGACCTTAATCTTTTTAAGGATTCCCCTCAGACAGAGGAAGAATTGGCTGCACAGAGCTGCATATTCTTTCTTCCTATACTTAATGGAATATTAGGCTTTATAAATAACTGGATGTAGCCCAGCGTATATTACATAGAAGAAATTATACTGCACACTCAGCCTATTTGTGAACCTAGTACAGGATATTTTTAAACTATTTACTGGCATTGCCTGAACATTAGCCGGTAAGAAAGAGATCAATAAGATATTTGATAAGCAATATAAAGGCTGTGACAGGGAGACAGACGTAGGGGAGGAACTGGAAAGCAATAATCACAACCTTGTTCAGTTCAAGTGTTCTATTGTCAATTGACTAGATATTATCTTGGGGACAGAAATTCTAGGGAAGAAGCCACCACATGGTAGAGAGTAGTAAAAAGTGGCATATTAGTGACCCATGAAAGGACCACGTGTGTTTACTTTATACCTTCCACAAGGTCATAAGGCAGAAGGTGACTTAATATACTTACTGTGGAAATATACCATTTATGTCCCCCTCAAACCAGGCCTCAGTACCATGACTTTGGAGCCAGTGAGGAGGGGAGTAGCCCAAAGACAAAGCTGACAGAACTATGTCTACAAGACTTGAAAGTAATTTATACTGTATGTCCATATTAATAAACTGCTTAAGGGAGTTATGGATGAAGCCAAGAACGGGGCTAGAACTTAACCAGTTCAGGAAAAATGTCCTTTACACAAACAGTTTGAATACAGAAACACAGTAAGTGGTATAGCAGGTGGCTTACTATTCCATCGATACGTTGTACATGAAACAGGTCTTGGCAGACCCCATAGCCATCTCTGGGTCTGAAAAGTCCTATATTATTATACATCAAAAGATGTCACTCATACATTTCCTGGCTAATCAGACTAGACCCATATTCCTTGCACATACTGACTCCCATTGACTGAAATGGGAGTTTGGGGTGCGTAACTAATAGACCCGCAAAACATTGCCTCCTATGTTTATAGACTAGGAAAACCCAGAAGCTGAGCAGTTCTGCCACTCTAAAGATGCCACACTCCATTAGCAGAAAAACACTGACATACCTATTTTTATCATTAACATGTCCTAAATTAATATTTGTTTTTAAAGTGTGTGTCTCCTATACATCCTGTAGCAGAGACAGGTGCTCAGCCCATTCTAAAATTATTTTTGTGACTCTGTTAAAAAAAATATTCCCAAATTCACGAGTGGGAATATTGAATCTTTTATCTGCAGTGTACCCAGAGAGAATCAGTTATGAGGTTTTCTTGCATACAGCACTTTTAAATGCCTTCTCCATGATTTAGAGGCAGTTACCATTTTGTATTCCTCTGTTCTCTCATTGAAACTTTACTTATGTTCTTTTAATTTAAAATAAAGGTGATCCTGACTGACTGACAGTATAAGGCTGCTTTTTGTGTATGGAGAAAGAACACCTGCCCTACTAAAGCCCTGCTGCAGTATGCATGATAATATTAATGTAAATTATTTATCTTAATCTAGTGGTTCCAAATAATAAACCAACCTTTTCTTGATAGAGTTTGTGAAGCCACTTAGAACATTCCTGTTCATCTTCTGGGACTTCCTCTAATGGAATCCGTCTGCAAACAGTAAAGAAGAGATAGTAAAGAAAAAGTGCACTCATATTGTTTAATGTGGATCTTAAAACTGCTATCTAATTAAACTACTACTCATTTACTTTACTAATTATTTTTCTCCTTTTAGTTCTGCCTTTTGAGGTACAAATTTTGGACATAGTGATGTGTAGTTTTAAGTGTAAGAGCCATAAACAGTCTTTAGAAATATCTGGAGCTAGAAATATACTATAAAACTTGCAGCTCAATAAAGACTTCTTCCAGTTAATAGGATGATGGTTTGCATTTCTATATTTCTACATAAAAGTTTCAAATAGGTTAACTTCCTACCTCACAGATTAAGTCATCCCAAGATTTTGTTTAACAACTGAGCACTCAGAGGTAAAACTTGTTTCCCTTTGCAATTAGGGTCAATCATATTTAGTGCTTTTGGAACAGCTATTCCCAGTGCTTAAAATGTCTTTATAAAAACATTTGCTTTATTTCAATTGTAATTTACCAGTAAGAAAAGGAGATACCTATGAAAAACTACAACCATCTCTGGGAATGAAAATTACATTGGCCTTGGACAAGGACTTGACAATGTTCACTTCTAGAACAGTACCCAGAGCACCTGCTAGCCTAAGGCACCAGTGAAAATTTTAAAATCGAATTGCCCATAAATCACCACCACCACCACCAGAAATGCATGTTCTGTGTCTTTAAAAAGCTGCAATTTTTTGGGCTTTGTAATGGTACGAAGCAGCCATTCAAAAATCCCAGCAATTCACAAGATACCAGATATTAGAAAAAACGTTATGATTAACATAATTCCCGTCCCCTCAAAAGTCCAATTCTCCCATCTTGAGAACTGCTACAAATAGAAACTAATACTTGTTTCACAATTGGCAAGCTGGAGTGCAGGCTTTCAGTGGAAAACATTCTTTTTCTCTAGAAATCCATGAGACAGCAGCTGTTAAAGTGATACAATAATTTAAGTGGAAACAGGTATCAGAAACAAGATCAGAATCTTAAAAATGCAAATTGTCTCATGATCAGCAAGACCTTGAAACACTTTGCTGAGCAAATATGATGCTTCCAGGATCAAACTTATCAGCGTTGATCTTGAAGCAGTGACCGGAAAGGAGAAGTTTAGTGCTCAATCCTGCGCTTACTTCAGGATCTATGCAGGAAGTTCAAAGAGGCAGAGGAACGGTGGACTAGTGAGGGCCATGTACAGCTAATCTGTGTTTCCAGAGCCACCCTCAGGATGATACACGGCTCACAGCCTGGAGGAAAAGGAGAAGGGACGCATGCAGGGAGGCACATATCCTACTTTAGAAGGACTGTTGAACACCTGTGGTTAGAAAAAGCTGCTCACTTGTGAGCAGTATATGAGCTGGCCACCTGATCACATCCTTCAGGCATCACACAGGGATTTTAGGGCGTGCTAATGGGTTTGGTAGCAACCTCTCCCCTCAAATTCTCTCGAGAGCTTGTAGCTATCTCGATATTTTCCACTGGCACTGTGTGGATACTCAGGGGTGTGTATATACAGTGGCTTCCTATTAGATCTAGTTGAAAAATTCTGAATTTTGAGGGGAAAAAATTGTGCTACAAGTGCCATTAAACACCTGAAAAGCATAGCAGGGTACCTATCAGCTGATGTTCTGTGCTCATGAAAGTAACCCCCAAAACACAAACAAAGGAGCATTAGCCAATTGAATTAACACAACGTTTCAATTCACAGGGATTCCAGCTACAGATGGCAGCTTCATATTGTGGCCAAGAACTGCTGCTTGGAAGCTGCATCTGAATCAGCACATCTCCCTTTTGTGGGCAGTGCTGTAGGTTTCCCGGTATAGCAGGGATTAGAGCATTATACTTCCACTCCTGGTGGACTCTCTAGCTTCAGTGACCTGTCACCTAGATTCTGCTGGTGGAACCGAGACTGTGAATAAGGTCCTACATATAATCACACCTCCGCCAAGTGATGGCAGATTATGGGACCTTGCTGGTTGGTAGAGAAATCCGGGACATGGAGTCCAGGTATGTCTTATTGTAACTTGTTTTATTTACATGATACGTACTAGTACCTATACAGAAGTGGTCTCACAAAACACAGGCCGACCCCTCTTTCAGGATCTCACCCAAAACAACAATGACATGTCCACTGGTAGCAACTAACTAGATACAATTCTTGGGGCAGAGAGACTAAGGCAATGGACAAACTCTTCCATGGCTTACAACAGCTCTCCCAAAATGAAAGTGCATCACAAGATAAACAATCCAGCATTTGATCAAAGACTAAACAATGCTTTTGTGCTAAGGAAAAACAAACTTGTAAAACTATATGGAACTGCACTCTGAAGACTCCTATCATATAGTGACACAAT
Source organism: Lepidochelys olivacea (assembly GCF_965140295.1). NCBI lineage: Eukaryota > Metazoa > Chordata > Testudines > Cheloniidae > Lepidochelys > Lepidochelys olivacea. The sequence continues at coordinate 122,510,974 of NC_140413.1, forward strand.
TTGAAAACTTACAGCTATAAATGTTCACCTGAGCTCCTTTGAAGAAAGTTTTACATGAATTTATAATCAATTACCTGCAAGAAAAAACATTTCCCTGCTTGTTAGTAAAGTGCACACCATTGTATATGGAAAAACATGAGCATGGATAACTTGCCTTACATATAAATCTGCATGGTATTTCTTCCCATTTAAAACTCCCAGCAAAGTTGGATTCTCATTATTTCTAAAATTGAGCGTAGAATCATACACAGCTGAAACTACAAGGAAAAAAAAAGCAGTTTTACTGTTTGTAAAATCAATTTTCAAAGTTAATAGGGTGGTCTTGGTTATATTTAAGGTGCTTTGAAATGACATTTCATGAACAATTTCAATTTTCCATATTCATTCTCTCTCAGATAGTGGGTATATTTAAACATATAGCCTCCAGCAGCAGCTGACATAATTAAAGTTGTAAGCAATGTCAAGGTGACAGGGACAAATTCAAATACACATTAGTAGAAGCAGGGCATCTAAGCATGTTTTTCAAGACCAGTACCAACACAATTTACTTTTAAAAGGGTTATCTTTGTCTCCTATGATGAACAGGTGGGTGGGTAAGAGAAGGGAAAGAGAAGAAACTAGAGGTGATTAATACAAGAACGAGAGGACACCCAAGGAAATTGAATGGTAACAAATTTAAAACTGATAAAAGAAAATACATTTTTGCATTAAGTGAATAGTTGTTGAAGTCACTGCTAGAAGATAGTGAGGTCAAAAGCCTAATAGCATTTAAAAAATAAATTAGTCATTTAAGTGACTAACCTCCACAGTTGATCTAGAAAACACAGAAGTTTAGTTGGGATACAATCCCTCTTGCGTTACAATACAAGAGGTTAGGACAAACTTTCCTCACAGTTTTTCCATCCATTATGGGGCTCTTGCAGCCTTTTCTGAAGCATTAGCTACAAGCCACTGTCAGAGACAGAATACCAATTTAGACTCACTATAGGCTGATCTAATCTGGCAATTCCTATGTAGACACATGACTAAGATGAGAATCATTGGGATATGCATTTCACGGAACTAAACTGCAGCCAAACTCTCAACAACTAGGGAATAAAACTTTCTGTAATTCAACAGATGGCCTGAATATTTCCCAGCAACAATAAAAAAAAAAGGCAAAGTATATTGCTAGTTCATTAAAATAAAATGCTATGGAGCTTAGAGACAGAGAGAGGGAGAGAAAGGGCACAGGAATAGTTTACAGAGATGGAGAAGTTTTATTTTATTTTGAAGAGTAAGAGACTTCAGAAGTCCAGACGCTAAATACAGTAGAACCTCACAGTTACAAACAAGACCGGTCAACCACATACCTAATCTGAAACTGGAAACATACAAGTAGGCAACAGCAGAGACCCCCACCCCCACCCCCCCAAAAAAGAAAAAGGCAAATAAAATATAGTATGGTGTTAAACTACTAAAAAAATTGAAAGTTTAAAAAAAGATTAGAAAGGGTAAGGAAACTTTCTGTGCTGGTTTCATTTAAATTAAGATAGTTAAAAGCAGCATTTTCCTTCTGCATAGTGAGGTTTCAAAGCTGAATTAAATCACTGTTCAGCTGTAAACTTTTGAAAGAACAACTATAATGTTTCATTTAGAGTTACAAACATTTCAGGGTTACCAACAACCTCCATTCCTGAGCTGTTCATAACTCTGAGGTACTACTGTAGATTCATACATGAGTTAGCCTTTGACACACTTTATTTCTCTTCCAGGTCATAGAATTGGCGAACGGCAGTTGGTTCTTCTGACCTGATCTACTCCCATTTGAAAGGGGAGGGGATAGGTCAAAAAGCACTAGGGAACCATTAGTGTACAGCAACGGGGTTCACAGGGACACAATGTGTAGCAGGCTAGTGTGGGGTGGATTTACACCCCAGTTTGCCACAAATTAAGTGTCTGTGTGGACGAGCCCTAAATCTGTTAATTCTCTCTCCTGGAAACATGTTACAAATTTTGACTTTGCACTGTATAGAATTTTTCCTCTAACTGTGGGATCAGACATCCCGTATGAACAGATATTGAGCTGGAAACCCTAACGCCTGCTCAGCAAGCCCAAACAACATGGCCCAATTCTCCTCCCAGGTATCCCTGCCCCTGGGTACATCCAGAGTGATTCCACTTAAGTCAATAGATGTAAAACCAGTTGAGAAAAGAACTGGGTTCATCGTGTGTAGGAAGTTTGGTTTGATCTTTTAGAGTTTAGTATAGAACTGCAGGGCACAGTTCTGCAATAACCAGCCACCATATGCAGACTATTTATATTCCACTCTGAAATCCAGCCCAGCCCTGGTTTTAAATGTCCATGTTTGCAAGGTGTTTTCAGCTGCTACTTATTATTGGAAATAAAAACCAAACAAAAACACGAAACCCCCACTGAAACACATTCCTAGTTGCATGTTTGCACACTAAAGATAGGAAGGATCCATCTTTTCAAGGTCTCATATTTTAAAAGCCTCTTAGGGTAAAAAGTGCTTATTAATCCCTGTATTACATCTTAAAGGATAAAAACAGTGGTAATGAGACAGTTTAATGCGACTTGTGCAATAAGGAGTCTGTTAGGTTAATCATTACTTAGCAGCACAGAAACCATAAAAACAGGATCTACCCAGCATTCATTCTGTTGTCTTACCCTATATACATAACAGTTAGCGCTTGTCTTCAGAGGAAGAAAATAGATTCCTTTTCCGTCTGACTAACCTAAAGTATGATAATCAGTCCTGAAGGGAATACTTTTTAAGGATATAAGCTCATTTGTTGCTTGCACGACACTGGCAAATAAAAGACATAATTAATATTGTACTCTGGATTAACATTGTTATTGGGAAGTGAAGTAACTGTTCAAATTAATTCTGTTTGTTCAAAGCTTTTCCACTTGGTAAGCACAGACAATGCACAATGTGTAAATTTATAAAACACAACAAATAGAGGTGTCAGAAAAAGACTGAACAAGACCAGAATTTGCCAGAAAGTTTCTATAAATAAGGTGGCATTAATACAAGTTGCATTTTCTTATTCAAGAATTGGTCATGTTTGTGCAGAATATGGGAAACAGATATTACTTTTTCTTTTTTTTTTAAAAAAAGTAATACTTTATAATCCATAACTAGAGTTCAGCAGGAAGTGGTTTTCCCTTCCCATGTGAATTTTGGAGGTTTCAAACAATTTTCCCATGCCGAATTGGGACCAAAAAAAAATCAAAGTAGTAACAATTTTCAAAAACTGAAATTATTGAAATGAAAACATTGAAATTGACCCAATCCAAAACCTTTTTTCATATAGTAAAAGTGTTTCTTTTGATTCTGTCCTATTTTATTTCATCATTTCTTTTACTATAAATTTACCTACATTTCAAAACAAAGCATTTTCAAACTGAAAAACAGAATTTTGTTTCGAAAATGTTGAAACAGGACACTGAATTTCCCATTTTAAATTTTGGAAAAAAAAGAAAAGAAAAAAGTTTAGAAATTGCCATTGAAACTGTCACAGGGTCCCTTTAAGAAGGAACTGGGTCAGTGCATCTGTGACTGGACAGCTGACCTCAGTTAGGTTTAAAAAAAGGACACCTGGGCTTAACGACGGGGGGGGGGGGGGGGGGAGAAGAGAAGAGAAGAGAGATGAGAGAGAGACGGACCAGTGTGTCTGAACCACTGAGCTGCAAGAAGCAGAAAGTTCTCTGGGAGGGGCTACCAGAGTCCCCTGGGAGAGGAGGCAGTGGGAACCCTCTGGGGGAAAAGGGCCTCCAAGAGGAAATTCTTGGGGATGGTCCTCAGTGAGCTGAGAATGGAAGACTCCTGCAGGATGCCCTGAAGCAGGACAGAGAGGTAAAAGGGAAAATCCCCTGGGAGCTGTAGCCCAAATGGGCCAAGGAACTGTGTGGGTATTTTGCTTATGTTGGAGAAATAAAACTGCCTGGAAAGACTGTGCGTGCGACAGTGAGTTCTTTGTGAGCTGGGGAGAAGGCCAGCCAATTACACCAACCTTTTCCCACAAAAAGGTTCAGTTTCAATGAACTGTTATTTTCTGACAAAAATGTTTCATCAAAAAAATTCCTGACTAGCTTGAACCATACACTTAACAGAGGTTTCTTCTGTCCAAAACGCTGTTTGCTTTGCAACGCTTAACAATGTGAGTGAATCAGGCCAAGGACTGTTTTAAAATTGGAGACAGGCCCTTTCCAAAATCCCAAATCCCTGAGCTCCTGAGCTTTGGGGAAGTCTAAATCTTGATCAGCACTGTATGGCTCAGGCCCTTGTCTACTTTCCTTGAGGAGACAGTGTTCTCATTGTGTTCCTTAGTCCTTCATTGCACATGTTGGTCAATTCCTACATAAGACACATACCCCCTCTCGCCTTCATGTAACTGAAAAGGACTACATTGTGCTGCCCAATTTGCAAAAGACAAGGTTATCACTGTCATAAAAGTTAAACAGTCATGTTATCTGCCTCTCTTGTGAAAAGCTCTACAAAATCTGAGAGATACCTAGCACATTACTCACTGCAGAATATTTTGTTACAGATAATTGTTCAAGATATGCTTGGTGAAAATCTGATCCTGTTGAAGTCAGTGGGAATTTTGAGATTGACTTCAATGGGGTCAGGACCTTTTGAACTGAATTAGGTTGTCTTACCTATGCGTTAGTGGTCTAACTGCACACATATCCACCATTCCAAAAGGATTGCTAGGTCTGGGCTAGCTATCAATACACAAATAAGTAGCTCTATCCATTTTTGGTTTTCACAACAGTTTTATTTGCTACAGGCTGCCATGCACCTAAATCCCCAGAAAATAACTTGCAAAGTTGTGTAATCATTGTACCAAGACCAACTAAAGAAGAGACAGCAAAGAGACAACTGTGATGAATCACAAAAAGAAAAGGAGTACTTGTGGCACCTTAGAGACTAACCAATTTATTTGAGCATGAGCATTCTGTCTGTACTACTTCCGAATTGTAGACAGTTTTATTAAGTTTTCTCATAAACATACTGTGTCCTGGAAAGCCTATATGTATATGGATGCAATCAAGGCTTGTCTACACTTTAAAACACTGCTGCAGCTGGGCTGCTGTAGCACTTCAGTGTAGACATTACCTATGCTGACAGGAAGGGTTATGCTTATGCTCAAATAAATTTGTTAGTCTCTAAGTCTCTCAAGTACTCCTTTTCTTTTTACAGTACTGTACTGTATTTGCCTGGATTTTTTGGGTTTTGGGTTTTTTTTTGGTCTCTCCTGCTGCCTGGTTGCGTACTTGCAGTTCCAAATGAGGTGTGTGGTTGACTGGTCAGTTGATAACTCTGGTGTTCGTAACGCTGAGGTTCTACTGTATAAAGATTATGGGTGATGTAAACAAGCTTTTTGGTGAACCCCTGAAATGTAAAGAAAACAGTTTTGGGGAGTTCAGAAGAAAAGGGATCTGACCTAAACTGAGGTATCAAACCAAATTAGGGGTTTTGTAAGAAAATGGGGGAACTAGTCGGGTAGTTCCCATGGAAGATGAGGCCCACAAATTAATAGGTTTAGAAGAATTCTACTAGCTCCGCTCCTCTGACCTAAAATCGTGGTTAACGGACAAGGACAAGAGACATAACTGTAGCCAGGAAGTGGGCAATATGCGGATAGCTGGCCCAGGTTTGATAAAAAAAATTCAAGGGACAGTGGCACAAAGTTGAATGGAGAAGGAGAATGGGCTAAACACAGACCTGTGAAGGGAGGCAAACCCTAATTGGACCCAACAAAGGAACATAGGGATCTGAAATGCTTTTACTGTAACAAAAAAGGTCATAAGATGTTACACTGTCCAGTGCTGGAGAGACCAGGGGCTAGTGATAGCCTACAGTGGGTCCAGGGGGCAGTGACTCTACCAATGGAAAACCCAGATCCAGCCCTGACAGTCAGTAAACCTGATTATTTCAGATGCAAAAGGAGAATGAAAAGTTTCCCATTGGAGATGGATGGGGAAAAGGCCCAGCGGTTGAGTACAATGGAGCCCAAGTAACTGGCACACCCAGAGGTGGTGGACTCCTCAAGAATCATCCCTGATATTGTCATGACCATTCAGGGAATAATGCCAAACCAGGGGCCTAAGGATGTCAGGATACACTCCCAGCTACTGACAGAGGTCTTGCTGACGAATGACTTAGAATCCTGGCTCAAGGCCACTTGTGTGGTTACTCGGAGTGTAAAACAGAAAGCAGCAGCCCTTGGCTCTGACCCTGGGCTGCAAGCTAACAGGCAGAGAGGCAGTTCTGAGCTGCTGCCTGGCAACCTAAATACATGCCCTGGGACTGAGCTGAATCCAGCTGATGAACTAGGGTGACCAGACCGCAAGTGTGAAAAATTGGGACAGTGTGGGGGGGTAATAGGAGCCTATATAAGACAAAGCACTAAATATCGGGACTGTCCCTATAAAATCAGGACATCTGGTCACGCTATTATGAACCCGAGGGAAAGTGGGTTCCAGTGACCAGGCTGAGTCAAGTTGCCCAGCTCCTGCTAGGGAATTCCAACAGTAACAATTGACTTACCCCTCTCCAGAAAACCTAGGGTTGCAGCTGACTCTCCTGGCAGCCCTCTGACAGGAGGTCACCTGGAAAGGTTTCTCTGGGATCAGCTGCTACTCTACAGGGAGTGTATGCTCCCTGGGAATGTTGAGCCATGGGGAATACTGAGACAATTGGTGGTACTGATTTAGGCTACTCAGCCTAGCCCATGATATACCTTTCTCAGTGCACTTGGGAATACAGAACACTAAAAAGCACTTACTCCAGAATATCTACTGGCCTTGGGTTTCTGAGGCAGTGCAAAAACACTGCAAGTCCTGTGACCCATGCCAGAGAGTAAGGAAGGGCCAGGACAAGGGTAAGGCTGTCCTAATTCTCATTCCCATCATAGAGGAACCCTTTCAGACGGTTATGGAGGACCTTGGGGCGCCCCTTAGCATAGTTACCCAGATGGAGAAAAAATATATTCTGATAGTAGTAGTTTACACTACCCGCTATCCAGAAGCGGTAGCTCTGTCCTCTATAAAGGCAGACAAAATGACTGATGCCCTGCTAGAAGTATGTAGCCAGGTAGGGTTTCCTCATGAGGTTTTGACGGATCGGGGGCAAACTTTACATCTGTCCTACATGAAGGGACGAGAGAGAGATGTGGGATTCAACACTTCTGGTCACCTTCCTACCACCCAGATTAACAGGCTATTCGAGAGATTTAAAGAAACCCTTCAAATGTTGAAAATTTTTGTGGACCCACACCGCAGCGACTAGGTTAAATGTTTACCTTAGCTGGTGTTTCCCTATTGGGAGGTTCCCCAGAAATCCACAGGATCCTCCCCTTTTGAACTGCTCTCTGTATGGGAGGAGAGTACAAAGCCCCCTGGCCCTAACGAGAGAAGAGTGGGAAAGTACAACCTCTCCCGACGAAGAGTACATAATGAAGCATGTGTTGGCCTTTCGGGAAATACTCACTGAGTCCCTGCATTTCACCCAGGAGAATCTAGCTTAAGCTCGGGACAAACAAAGTTTGATATGATCACACTGCATATGCTTGGACATATGATACAGCTGAGAAAATTATGGTGCTCATTTCAGTGCACAAGAATAAATTCCATGCTGCCTGGGAAGGACTGTTTTAAATCAAACATTTCAATGAGGTAAACCATGTGGCTGAGCTATCTAAATCGCTCCCATCGACACTGAGTGTATGTGTGAACATGACAAGATATTACGGCAGAGAGAATCTGGCCCTGGGAGGGGAAAGAGGAGGTTCTCCTCATAGATTTGGTAGCAGAAACAGGGGACAGCCCCTCCCTGGACTCCTCATCTCTCTCTGATCACTTAACCCCCACGTAGCAAGCAGAACTCAGAGCAAAGCTGCAGGCTTACCACTAGGAATTTTCCAATAAGCCTATACACATCTTGCCTGCTGTCCAATTAAAAGTTCATCCTTCAAGATTACTGGGAAAACAGCCCAGAGCCTGGAGAGAGAAATTGCCGATATGCTGGAGTCAGGGATGATCCAATGGCCAATAGTCCATGGGCATCCCCCAATGTACTGGTACCTAAGAAGCCTGGGTCAGAGTCTGTGGAGATTACAGAAAGCTCAGTATCATCATAACATCTGATACATACCCCATGCCTAGAACAGAGGAGATCCTGTCCAAGTTGGGAGGAGCCCCAATTCCTGACCACAACTGACCTCAGTAAAAGTTACTGGCAGGGGCCACTGGCCTCAGATGCTAGGCTTAAATCAGCATTTACCACCCTAATCGGGCTCTGAGTTCTTGGTCCCACCTTTTGACCTCAAGGGGGCTCTAGCTACCTTCTAGCAACTAGTAGATGATTTACTACATGGGATGGGGGTGTTTGACCTGGCACACACAGATATTTGCATCTTCAGCCAGACATGGGAAGAGAATGCGACCCATGTAAGGAGCATGCTTCACAGCATTCAAACAGCAGGCCTGACTGTGAAGATGGAGAAATGGAAGGTTGGAATGGCAGAAGTGGGGTCTCAGTCACAGAGTGGGGAGGAGCTGCATAAAACCAGAACCTACAAAAGTAGAAGCCATTAAGAATTGTCCCACTCCCAATACAAGGAAGAAAAGATACAATCGTGTATTGAGATGTCAGGATATTACAGGAGATTCGTCCCTCACTTCAGAACCCTGACTGCCCCATCACTGATCTATGTAAAAAGGGTGAACCAGGATCTGAACACTGTCAACAGGCCTTCTGCGAACTGAAGAAAGCCCTGAGTACAGACTCGGTTCTGGTAAGCCCAATCTTTGACACATCATTTGTGGGTTTTAGAGACACCTTTGACATAGGTCTGTGCCCATGCAAAGGGATGAAAAGGGGGGAGACACCTCATTATGCATCTGAGCAAGAAACTGCTTCCCTGAGAGAAGGCCCTCAACAAATTGCAGCCCTATCTTTTCAGATGTTTCATTGTGTATACTGATCACTCACTTGGTTGCATCAAATGAAAAGATGAATGCCTAGTTGCTAAAATGGAGCCTGGTGTCCCAAGATTATGATATGGAAATGCTTCAGGTTAAAGGGAATGCAAATTTGGTCACTAATGCTCTGTCCAGGAAATAAGTTAGTGGGTCCCTGTGGTGTCCTGGACAGCCACCCTTGTTAATGTCCACTTGTCTAAGGGGGAGATGAGACAGATGTGAGACTTGAAAGTGTAAGTAGTTCAAACAACTAGATTTAAATGTGCCAGACAGGCATGGACTTTGGGGACAATAAGCATTAAATGGGTTTCCTGTCCAACCTTCTGAAGCTATGCCCTTAGGACAGGGCCATTGAACGGTGATTACCAGTTCCAGAGTAAGCAAAAACAAGTTAGCAGAGCCGCCACTGTGAATTTTGCTGTACAGTCCTAATCCATTAGTCTTTGTGAGCTGGTAGAAATATAGATCAATGGGGATTCTAGTTTAATTTTACAGACACACATTCTAGAGGAAAAAGAACAAGGCAGGATGACAGCAGGAGACTGAAATGATCATTTAGAATTTGCTCTGTGACACTTTCCTTACCTACATTTCTCAAACATTGCACGGTGACAGCAAATCCCTTTGTCCGGGGCAGCAGATGATACTTGAGCTTAGGCAAGCCTTTGGCTTCAGCAACCTGCATGCTGATTTGGTGCTTCTGCTCTGTGAATCTCGTGCCCTCACAGTGTATCAAGAACTGAAAGCAAGACAGGGCTGTAGTTACAAAACCAGCTCACACATTGATCACAAAACAAGCAGTCACTAGTTTGGGTTTCTTTAAACCTTCCTTCTTCTTAGCTGTATTTTGGGAATGAAGTGGGTGAAAGGAAACAAAAATCTTGAAATACCTTACTTTCCTCCCAATAGCTCTTTTGTCTGGTATTACAGCTCAGACTACGGTGATCTGTGGAATTTTGAGCAAGAAATGCAAGTGTTTCTTTCAATAAAGCCACTCCCTTTCTTATATCATCACAGCAGACCAAAAAAAAAAGTTCTCCAGTGATAACAGAGGCTGGTTACCATGAGGAGCACCAAGGCAGTGCACTAGGACTTCTGTTCTGACTGAGTAGTATACATATTATCATCATCATCTCCTCAAAGGGGATGTACTAGAGACAGGCCCAAACCAGAACTTCAGATTCCAACTCCCCTCAACTATGGGAAAGTTCAAATCTAGATCTCGATCCATATTTCATGGTTGGCCTCTCAGGCCCATTCCCAATAAATATTTACAGAAGGGACCCATCTGTGACAGTCTATACTATTATGTTCACCACTTTTACAAGACTACGATAAATTATGTACAAAGTATGCCTTGTGAGGTATCATTTGAAACATCAGCCTGCTGAACATTATTGTCCTAGTAAAGTATGTGTAGCAACACTATATGAGAGGTTATAAGAGTCTACTGTATGATGGTTACTGAAGTGTGTTATAATTCTGCGTAACACCCATGAACCAGTTTTTCGGAGACAAAAACTCACTGGCCCAGCCAGGTGTTAAAGAGTTATCACCGGCTTAAGCAGCCATTCTTCACTAATGGGAAGGTGCAAATAAGAAATTTACATTTAGTCACAGAGATGGTCCAACCCTCACATCCGCAAAAGACTACTTGTTGCCTGCACCCCAGTCGGGGGTAATTCTCAAAGAGGGGAGGGTGGTATGAGAGAGAGAAAGAGACAGAGTGGCCCTCATTTCACCTCTCCTCCATGGCATCACTGACTCTCAAATCACTGAACTAAGCGGGAAGGGTCCCAGGCTGAAAGGAGACTCAGCTTGTGAAATTTACAACAGCGTATGGCGAGACAAAACCTTTGCTTTTAAATTCACTTAGCTTAAGATATTAGCCTGCATTTTCCTCTTATTTTCTTTTGTAACCAATCCTGACTTTTATGCCTCATCATTTGTAATCACTTAAAATCTATTTCTGTAGTTAATAAACTTATCTTATTGTTTTGATCTTAACGAGTGTGTTTGGATTAAAGTGTGAGGGTACCTCCATTTGGGATAACACTGCTATTGCATGTATCATTAACTGCTGAAATGAACTTTCTATGAGCTTGCATTGCTCAGTAGTGTGCTAGACAGTACAAGACACATTTATGGGGGAACAAGGCTGGGACTAAGGATGTGCAGGTGTTGCCTTATATGTAATTCATGAAGGACTGGTCAGAGGGCTCCTGTATTTAGCTGGGGGTGAATTTGCATGCTGAAGGCTGGGAGAGCAGGCCAGGAGTGGATGTTCTGACAGCATAACAGTTTAAAAGGCAGCTCAGACTAGAGAATTAAGAGGACACAGCTGCTCAACAGTCCAGATTGTACCGTGGGTAATGTCACACCATCATCACTAATTTTCCACCAAGATGTCATTTTCTTCCACCTTTTAAAGTTCAATAGCATGGACAGCTACAAAGATACATGGGCTGTAAGATGCTGAGGAGGAAATAGCTTTTTGGGGAATAATCCCATTCACATTCCATCAATATAAACCATATAGCCTGAGGGTTTGATACCTGAACATAGTCATGACACAGTGCTCCCAATGAGATAACAAAGATCAGTTATTTTAATTTCCATAGAGAAGAGGAGCTGTACTAACCTGCATCATGGCCCTGTAGAGCCCCCCGGCTACAGCACAAGTAATTACATGTAAATGCATGTTTCCTAGTGGTGAGATGGGTGTGAACAAATCCTGGCTCTTAAATAGCCTTGGTGCTAGAGAGGAAGTATATGCCCATCCATTGGTTAGAGCACCAGCCTTGGGAGAGCTGGGTTCAAGTCTGTGCTCTGCTACAGACTGCCTGTATGACTGTCATTTAGTTTCTCTCCATCTCATATCCCCTTTTTACAGATGGGGAAAACAGCATTTCCCTACTTTACATGGGTGTTTCAAGGATAAGTACATTAAAGATTGTGAGATCTACAGATACTGCAGTAATGAGGGCCATATAAAATATCTAGAATGGATAGGAAGGGTTCTGGCAAGTCTTTAGGGGAGCCCATCCTTTTATTGTGTCCTAAGAATCTGACTACACTCTTCATAAGAGTATTGTACGCAAGACACAGAAGGTAATATTTCCACTTAACACAGCACTGGTGAGGCCTCAGCTTGAGTATTGCGTCTAGTTTCAGGCACCCACACTTAAAGAAAGATGTGAACCAACTGGCAGGAGTCCAGAGGAGAGCAACAAAAATGATAAAAGGTTTAGAAAACATGACCCAGAAGGAAAGGTTGAAAGACTTGGCTTGTTTAGCCTAGAGATGAGAAGGCTGAAGGGGGACATGGTAACAGTCTTCAAATACATAAAAGATTGTTATAAAAAGAGGATGGTGATCAATTGTTCTCTATATCCACTGAGGGCAGGACAAGAAACAAGCAGCTTAGTTTACAGCAAGAGATATACAGGCTGGATATTTGGAAAAACTTTCTAACTAAAAGGGTAATTTAGCACTGGAAGGTTACCTAACCTAGGGTGATTGTGGAATACATATCACTGGAGGCTTTTAAGAACAGCCTGGACAAACACCTATCAGGGATGGTCTAGGTTTACTGCATGCTGTCTCAGTCAAAGGGATGGACTAGATGACCTCTTGAGCCATAGGCACTGACTCCATGGGTGCTCCAGGACTGGAGCACTCACGGAAAAAAAAATAGCGGGTGCTCAGCACCTACTGGAAGCCCTGCAGATGAGCTCCTCCCCATCCCTCCCAGCGCCTCCTGCCCGCCGTGATCAGCTGTTCAGCAGCATGCAGGAGGTGCTGGGGGCGGGAAGAGGCAGGGCGGGGGTTTGAGGGAAGGGGTGGAGTGGGGGTTGAGCACCCCCTGGGAACTATGGAAGTCGGCACCTGTCTTGAGGTGCCTTCCAGCTCTACATTACTATGATTTCTATGATTCCCAGCTGCAGATGCAATTACGTTTTATCTATGAATGTGGTGAGGACAGAAAACTATAGACCCGTAAATGCAGTGCCACTAAACAGTGTCCCATCCTATATAAAATATACCATTTCTGGTGAAATTATTCATATATGAGAGCCTAAAATGTAATTTCCCCATCAGCACATGCATGAGAACAAATTGATTGCTGGAAGATTAGTGGAAAGTAAACACAAAGGGGCTGAGCATTGCCAAAGTGAGCTTATTTTTAAATGAAAGGAAATATTTTGTGGCATTTGACTAACTCTACTAGTAACACAGAGCAAGGATTTGTCCCACAGAAATTAGAGATGGATCATCTGCTCTAACCCCCAATGCACCATGCTCCTGCAGTATACACATCTTGTTAAATATGCAGATGAAGCATTCAGAAGGTGATGAGAAAATCCCTTCAGCAGGTCTAACCGGTTTCCTTTCTGTATCCAAGGTGCTATTCCTATCTCCTCATTGTTCTCTGACTTTTTCTGGGAAGTTCATGAAACACTAAAACAAATTCACAGCATTGGCCCAGTGAAGGCCTGTTGCAGTTATGTTCTCTGTCCCTCGAGAAACAACAGTGCCCTAAACTCCACTCCCCTGTCACCACTTACCCAAAAATTTTCAGGGTAATCCCGGATATTGAGCAAGCTCTGCATGACAATTTTCCGATCTTCCTCCCATTTACGCTTGCAGAAGACTATCTCTAGGAAATACCACATCCAACCAATGATAGGCACATAAGAAAGTTCCTTTTTTGCAAGCACTTTGGAACTCTGCAAGGAAGAGCATAAGAAAAGCATTACATTGTTTCTTTTAAAAAAAAATAAAAATCTGTTTATTGAATTTTATGGGTACATGACACACAAAGGGCCAAATGCCAATACACTGACTCACGCTGAATAGTATCTTACTGTGCAGCTTGTATCATTGGTTTTAACACTCAAAGGTTCTTCACAACATCAGGTAGGGAGCAGAATTTGGCCCCAACTATGTGCATAAAAGGAGGTTATATACAATTTTAAAAACCCACATCAGCTAAATTGTTTTGGAAAGCGAGGAACTCATGCAAGGGGTTAGGCTGCCAGTCACAAAGAATTAAATTCTTGATTTATCCAGAGAACCAGTACAGCATGGGCAGTGGCAGCACAAGCTCCTTTAAGAGATCCTGCCAATATGCTTCCATGCTGGGCTAACAGGATTAGATGTTATGAGGGAAAGAGAACTTCTTTTTGCAGGTCTTTGTTATTGAATCTGAACAATCTGTTGTTGAATTTTTTAACTGTCTGCATCACAATCAGCAGTCTACCCATACAACTTACAAAGTTCATGGGGAAAAATTTAGTTACGTATAGGCTTTTCTATAGCTCTCATCACCGTATTCCCTCAGCACCACTCATATATCAATGAATTTCTCTTCACAATACCCCCATAGAGAAAGGAAGCATTGGCTCCATTCTATAGATGGGATACAAAGAGATTCAAGTGACTTGTCCAAGGTCACGCATGTGGTCTATGATGAAGTCAGTAATACTACTCTCGAGTCCCAGTCCAGGGTCCTAAATGCAATACTTTCCTTCCTCTCAAAAAACAACCTTTCCACAATGTGTTTTATTGTTCCTTTCCTCCCTTCCTAACCAGCTCAACTCTAAACGGTCTTGCAGTTTGTTTGGTTATTTAATGGTCAGAATGAAGAATAAAGCTGTGTGAAATGTTGCTCCAGCACTGACTGAAATAAGTTCCATTTTCTACAGGGTAGATGCAGCAATAAGGGGGTCCATTGTGCATTTGTTCTATCATCATAAAGCGCTGTAGCCAAGTGCTTGGACATCAGATTTGACTAGTGACAATGGGTGAACTCGACATTCAAGTAATGACTATCAGAGATACATTTGCTTTTTTCATTACTATGGCAATAGAGACAACTTAGTTCTCGTCTTCTAGCCTCATCCTTCTTTTCTGCTCTCCCCACCTTAGAAAACTTCTGTAAGTAATTAAGCTACCTACAATACTAATGAGTCTAGAAGGCAAATATACGTCACTTAGCTTTATTAGTAACAGCCACACAGAAGCCAAGGAGAGCAAATGTGGGGAAGTCAACTTCCAAAAACTGGAAATAGGAATTAAATTTTTCCAGTCATCCAGACTGCAGCACACAGACCCCCGCTCTCCCTCCCTCCCTCTCAGTTCTATTAGTTAATTAGTAGTGATGGGCCCAAAGCAGAACCCTGAACCCTCTACCCTCACAGCTTGGGGTGGGGGGGTTTACCATCAGGATCTGAGCTTCATGGCTGAGGCCCAGCTCTGTTGATCAGTGATCTGATGAACACCCAGTTAAGAATCAATTTGTGCATGAATCTGGCCATTTTTGTCTCATTCATATTTGTACAAGTCTGATTCCAAAAATCAGTCCAGATATTTGATACTTACAATAGGCCCTACCACGCTGCAGCAACTATGCTGAGCATGGCCCAGCTCTCCAGGGGCCCTTCCTGCCCCTAGCATTGGTCCTTCCCGTATAATTGTTAGCTCCCTTGTCTCGGTCTCAGTCTCAGGATACCCCTGCATCCATTCCCACCTGCTAGGATACCTTTCTACCACCAATACTCATCACCTACTACCTAGGTATATGTTATTTGGATTGCCAGGAACCAGGTACAATGATGAATCCACTTCACAATATTTCATAATCATTAACCAACAAACCCTTCCGCCCCAAAGAAAAAAACCCATTGTAAACATTTGACATACTTAACATATTTAACTTTAAAGGGACGCTCTTCTTTTTTTTTTAGTTCAGTTTTCAGGTAGAGTACCCTTTAAATGTGGTGATTTCTTAACTAATTTGTTAGAAAAAATAAGGGTTTTTCTGCTAACATTCAGAACAGTCTCTTAAAATGGGCCTGAGCATGCAACAGTAACAAACATGCTGAGCTTCACTTCCCTTCTCCTCCCCGCCTGCCCCCCAACCCCCCACTCTTGCCTGATGCCTTTTTAGTTTCTGCTTTGCTATTACTAGTAAACACCCTCTGGCAGAGCCTGGGAAGGATATACATCAACAAACCAGTGAAACTCACTAAGTGGTCTCAAATGCACCAAGTACCAGAAAACAAACAGGAAAAAATTAGACAAATATTTTTCTTTGTCTTTCATTATAGTATATTTAGTGGTTATTTCTATCAGTAACTATTTTCAGATGGAAGCGTGACTTTCAAGTTGCTTGCGTCTCTTTAACATAACATTACAGTTCTTACAAAAAACAAACCGTCTAAAAGAAAAAAAAAAATGCACAGTTAAGGTCATATGTCAACTGCACAACCTGAACTCTGTTCCTTTAACAATACTTGCCCCTCTTGTTTCCAATCAAGTGCTGACCAGGAAAGGCTGCGAGGGTTACTTTGTGTTTTTGGAGCATTCTGGGATCCTCAGATAGCAGATGCTATAGAAGTGTGAAGGACCACAGCATTAAATGGGAAAGAAACCTCATGGGTGCATAGAGTGCAGTGTAAGGAAATGGGATGTATTGTATTATGCATTAATTAGAAGCAGTCACAAACTATACACTGCCTCACACTAAACAGTTACAGAGCTATATATCCACATTTAGAGCATGCCTGTTGGGTATTGTCAAGGTGTCTGCAGAAAGCCAACTGTACTGCATGAATATATTAAAGATTCCCCCTTCCCCCTGCAAAAACTCGAAGTGGACCTTGCACTGTGCCAAAAGATCAACAAATCCAGGCTGTTTCACACCAGCAAAGGAAGAAAATTTCAGCTAAGATCCCTCCCTGACAGTACCCTGACCCCAGATATTTAAATCTAGGAACCATTAACTCAGGTGCCTCAGCTAATCTCAGCTGCTACAACCATAAGGTGGGGAAGAACCATGTGGTATTCCAAATAGCCACACAGCTTTACAGAACAAAACCAAGCACCTTGAATTGCAGCTGGAAGCAAAAAGAAAGCCAGACCAGAATTAGGTAGGCCAGGGGTGGCCAACCTGTGGCTCTGGAGCCACATGCGGCTCTTCAGACGTTAATATGCGGCTCCTTGTAGAGGCACCGACTCCAGGGCTGGAGCTACAGGCACCAACTTTCCAATGTGCCGGGGGGCGCTCGCTGCTCAACCCCTGGCTCTGCCGCAGGCCCTGCCCCCACTCCACCCCTTCCTGCCCCCTCCCTTGAGCCTGCAGTGCCCTCGCTCCTCCCCCCTCAGCCCCTGGAGCCTCCTGCATGCCACAAAACAGCCGATCGGGAGGCGCGGGAGGCACCGGTGAGTGAGAGACGCAGGGAGCAGGTGAGGTGGGGAAGCTGATGACGTATTACTGTGGCTCTTTGGCAATGTACATTGGTAAATTCTGGCTCCTTCTCAGGCTCAGGTTGGCCACCCTTGAGGTAGGCAAACATGTTGCCCAAAAGAGGGAACAATCTTTGTCTTGTAATACACCGGTAATAGTCAATATGTACTGTACCGAAAAGCAGAAAAGATAAGATTGACCTGCAACAGGGCCACTGCAGCACAGCTTCAACGACAATTGAATACAAGGGTAACGGTGAAATTCTGCGTTATGCAAAAGGTCAAAGTCGATGATCTCATGATCCCTTCGGGCGGTAATCTGAGTCTACATAGGTTATGCCTCCAAAGCACAATAAAGGTTCTAACCATTTCTTGTCACCATCTACTGTTTAATTATGCTGTCTTAGCATATGCAAAAACTCAGAGTTACATGCGGTGGTAAATTCTCTATTCTCCCCCATTTTTGATTAAATAGAAAATGACATGCTGGAATGATGGTTTAAAAGTATTTAAGTGAATATCTATGCTAGAGATAAGGAACGTATGCAGAGGCAATTTGGACACTTGAATTCTGCCCAGTATGCGAATACTCAAGGCAATATTGGATTTGTTTCTTGTTTTCTTCTGCCAACGGCTTCCCCCAAAACTTCGTTTTCGCACTGAAGCGGATAATCTCTCTTAGATGCATATGAAGAGAAACTAAAGCATCTTATGCTATTTTGTGCCAGAAGTCTGCATTAAGTGTAGAAGGAACTCTCTAATTACAGAGAACTAACTACAGGAAGGAAGCTTTTCAATGAGATACATTAGCAAGACTGTTCTCGTGTGGGAGGAATAAATTAGACTTGTAATAGACAAATTATCCCCTCCTTTCTCCCAGTATATAGAACTAGAACCTGCTCTGTGCATATATAACATGCAGAAGAATGGAGGAAAGCATGCATCCACAGAATTTACTTTATCCCATTATCGCTCCTTTTAATGAACTGTTTCTTTGTAACATACTAATCCTCTTCTGTAGCCTTTAAATTTCACCTTCCCTGCAAGAGAAATTCCATTGACCACCACCGGGTGACTGCACATAAGATATTGCCTTCCTGCAGAAAAGGAGGGATTTTAAGGCTCCAGAACTATATTACAATCGCATATGTGATTACCAGGATGCCTGCAGGGATTAAAGCTGGATGATAACAGAAAGGATATATTTCTTCATATACTCAATCCAGCTCGGAAATGAATTAGCTTTGGTTGTGTATGCACTTGTATGTTTAGTTACAAACACCTGTGTGATCAAGTTCCACTTGTATGAATGGCTGCAGAAAGCAAATTTCAATTTTACATATACATGAGTAACCACAACAACTGAATTTTAGATTTGTGCAAGCGTTTGCATACTTATCCACTTAAAGAAAACCCCTCGTTACTTATCTGTGTAGTCCCAGCTAGCTAACCAACACAGCTTAAACCGTGAACACCACATACTGACAGAAAACTAAACCACTTAAAGAGCCAACAACAATTTGTTTCATAACTTCAAACTGCTAGTAGCAAATAGGCTAAATCTGACTGATAAATTATTTGCTGTGAAATGTTTTGATGATCTGATTGTTGTGCTGTTGTGACCTGCACTGGATGTGCCATGTTTGTCTTTCTTCCACAGGACAGAAGCGACTTTGTCTGTACAAAGTGCAAGCTGGTCTCCATATTGGAAGAGAAGATTGAAGGTCTGGAGCAACAGATAACGACCCTGCGTTGCAAACGAGAAACTGAGGATTTTCTGGACAAAACTCAGGATAGCTTCTAGGGGCACAAAGCTCTACAGATATAGAGCAGGTTGCACAGAGGAGCCAAGAGGCCAGTGAAGAAGCTTGGCAACATGTTACCTCCAGAAGAGGTAAGCGGAATGTCCGGGTTCCAGTAACACAGACACAGGTAACTAACCGCTTTCATGTTCTCTCTACAGGTATCGTTGCGGAGAGTGGACCAGATGATATGTCTGGGGCGAGAAAGCAGAAGGAGACTCCGCTGGTTGGAAGGCATGAGATGCGATGTCCTGAGGTTGGGGGTTCCACGACCACCACTCCCAAGAGGAGAAGGCAGGTGGTGGTGGTCGGGGACTCTCTCCTCCGGGGGACTGAGTCATCTATCTGCCGCCCTGACCGGGAAAACCGAGAAGTCTGCTGCTTGCCAGGGGCTAAGATTCGCGATGTGACGGAGAGACTGCCGAGACTCATCAAGCCCTCGGATCGCTACCCCTTCCTGCTTCTCCACGTGGGCACCAATGATACTGCCAAGAATGTTCTTGAGCGGATCACTGCGGACTATGTGGCTCTAGGAAGAAGGATAAAGGAGTTGGAGGCGCAAGTGGTGTTCTCGTCCATCCTCCCCGTGGAAGGAAAAGGCCTAGGTAGGGAGCGTCGAATCGTGGAAGTCAATGAATGGCTACGCAGGTGGTGTCAGAGAGAAGGCTTTGGTTTCTTTGACCATGGGATGGTGTTCCAAGAAGGAGGAGTGCTGGGCAGAGACGGGCTCCATCTTACAAAGAGAGGGAAGAGCATCTTTGCCAGCAGGCTGGCTAACCTAGTGAGGAGGGCTTTAAACTAGGTTCACCGGGGGAAGGAGACCAAAGCCCTGAGGTAAGTGGGAAAGCGGGATACCGGGAGGAAGCACAGGCAGGAATGTCTGTGAGGGGAGGGCTCGTGCCTCATACTGGGAATGAGGGGCGATCGACAGGTTATCTCAAGTGCTTATATACAAATGCACAAAGCCTTGGAAACAAGCAGGGAGAACTGGAGGTCCTGGTGATGTCAAGGAACTATGACGTGATCGGAATAACAGAGACTTGGTGGGATAACTCACATGACTGGAGTACTGTCATGGATGGTTATAAACTGTTCAGGAAGGACAGGCAGGGCAGAAAAAGTGGGGGAGTAGCACTGTATGTAAGGGAGCAGTATGACTGCTCAGAGCTCCGGTACGAAACTGCAGAAAAACCTAAGTGTCTCTGGATTAAGTTTAGAAGTGTGTGCAACAAGAGTGATGTAGTGGTGGGAGTCTGCTATAGACCACCGGACCAGGGGGATGAGGTAGATGAGGCTTTCTTCCGGCAGCTCACAGAAGCTACTAGATCGCATGCCCTGATTCTCATGGGTGACTTTAATTTTCCTGATATCTGCTGGGAGAGCAATACAGCGGTGCATAGACAATCCAGGAAGTTTTTGGAAAGCGTAGGGGACAATTTCCTGGCGCAAGTGCTAGAGGAGCCAACTAGGGGGGGCGCTTTTCTTGACCTGCTGCTCACAAACCGGGTAGAATTAGTGGGGGAAGTAAAAGTGGATGGGAATCTGGGAGGCAGTGACCATGAGTTGGTTGAGTTCAGGATCCTGACGCAGGGAAGAAAGGTAAGCAGCAGGATACGGACCCTGGACTTCAGGAAAGCAGACTTCGACTCCCTCAGGGAACGGATGGCCAGGATCCCCTGGGGGACTAACTTGAAGGGGAAAGGAGTCCAGGAGAGCTGGCTGTATTTCAAGGAATCCCTGTTGAGGTTACAGGGACAAACCATCCCGATGAGTCGAAAGAATAGTAAATATGGCAGGCGACCAGCTTGGCTTAATGGTGAAATCCTAGCGGATCTTAAACATAAACAAGAAGCTTACAAGAAGTGGAAGGTTGGACATATGACCAGGGAAGAGTATAAAAATATTGCTCGGGCATGTAGGAATGATATCAGGAGGGCCAAATCGCACCTGGAGCTGCAGCTAGCCAGAGATGTCAAGAGTAACAAGAAGGGTTTCTTCAGGTATGTTGGCAACAAGAAGAAAGCCAAGGAATGTGTGGGCCCCTTACTGAATGAGGGAGGCAACCTAGTGACAGAGGATGTGGAAAAAGCTAATGTACTCAATGCTTTTTTTGCCTCTGTTTTCACTAACAAGGTCAGCTCCCAGACTGCTACGCTGGGCATCACAAAATGGGGAAGAGATGGCCAGCCCTCTGTGGAGATAGAGGTGGTTAGGGACTATTTAGAAAAGCTGGACGTGCACAAGTCCATGGGGCCGGACGAGTTGCATCCGAGAGTGCTGAAGGAATTGGCGGCTGTGATTGCAGAGCCATTGGCCATTATCTTTGAAAACTCGTGGCGAACCGGGGAAGTCCCGGATGACTGGAAAAAGGCTAATGTAGTGCCAATCTTTAAAAAAGGGAAGAAGGAGGATCCTGGGAACTACAGGCCAGTCAGCCTCACCTCAGTCCCCGGAAAAATCATGGAGCAGGTCCTCAAAGAATCAATCCTGAAGCACTTACATGAGAGGAAAGTGATCAGGAACAGTCAGCATGGATTCACCAAGGGAAGGTCATGCCTGACTAATCTAATCGCCTTTTATGATGAGATTACTGGTTCTGTGGATGAAGGGAAAGCAGTGGATGTATTGTTTCTTGACTTTAGCAAAGCTTTTGACACTGTCTCCCACAGTATTCTTGTCAGCAAGTTAAGGAAGTATGGGCTGGATGAATGCACTACAAGGTGGGTAGAAAGCTGGCTAGATTGTCGGGCTCAACGGGTAGTGATCAATGGCTCCATGTCTAGTTGGCAGCCGGTATCAAGTGGAGTGCCCCAAGGGTCGGTCCTGGGGCCGGTTTTGTTCAATATCTTCATAAATGATCTGAAGGATGGTGTGGATTGCACTCTCAGCAAATTTGCGGATGATACTAAACTGGGAGGAGCGGTAGATACGCTGGAGGGGAGGGATAGGATACAGAAGGACCTAGACAAATTGGAGGATTGGGCCAAAAGAAATCTGATGAGGTTCAATAAGGATAAGTGCAGGGTCCTGCACTTAGGACGGAAGAACCCAATGCACAGCTACAGACTAGGGACCGAATGGCTAGGCAGCAGTTCTGCGGAAAAGGACCTAGGGGTGATAGTGGACGAGAAGCTGGATATGAGTCAGCAGTGTGCCCTTGTTGCCAAGAAGGCCAATGGCATTTTGGGATGTATAAGTAGGGGCATAGCGAGCAGATCGAGGGACGTGATCGTTCCCCTCTATTCGACATTGGTGAGGCCTCATCTGGAGTACTGTGTCCAGTTTTGGGCCCCACACTTCAAGAAGGATGTGGATAAATTGGAGAGAGTCCAGCGAAGGGCAACAAAAATGATTAGGGGACTGGAACACATGAGTTATGAGGAGAGGCTGAGGGAGCTGGGATTGTTTAGCCTGCAGAAGAGAAGAATGAGGGGGGATTTGATAGCTGCTTTCAACTACCTGAAAGGGGGTTCCAAAGAGGATGGCTCTAGACTGTTCTCAATGGTAGCAGATGACAGAACGAGGAGTAATGGTCTCAAGTTGCAGTGGGGGAGGTTTAGATTGGATATTAGGAAAAACTTTTTCACTAAGAGGGTGGTGAAACACTGGAATGCGTTACCTAGGGAGGTGGTAGAATCTCCTTCCTTAGAGGTTTTTAAGGTCAGGCTTGACAAAGCCCTGGCTGGGATGATTTAACTGGGAATTGGTCCTGCTTTGAGCAGGGGGTTGGACTAGATGACCTTCTGGGGTCCCTTCCAACCCTGATATTCTATGATTCTATGATTTGGGAGTGCTCTGTTTTTGAAATATATTTCCCCAAATCTAAAACAATCTGAGGGTACTAGAATGGACTTGAGGGGGCATTTCCTTAGCTCCCACAGCAGTCCTCATAGAACCTTAAGTATGTTTAATTTATAAGGCTTTACTTTCCTGAATTCAGTAATTCTTCAAAGTTAATGCTGCAATCATATTTTCTCTCTCTCTCTCTCTCACACACACACACACACACACACACACACAGAGATCTGAGTGACAAAACTTGCACAAACTTGCTTGCACGAATCCCACTTTTATTTCCTGAATTCGCTTTTATAAATAATGCTCAAAAAATGAGCAATTAACATTCATGTGAGACATGGGTCGCTACTGGACAGTGACCTGGTAACACAAAAAAGTACCTAGCCCCATGTCTGAGTCTAGGATTATGCTCAATGCCTTTGAAAGTCATCACAACTGTTCAAAAAGTAATTTCCTCATGTTTCATTTTTATTGCCATGTGCAGAGATTTAGAACAATTAACCAGGGCTAAGAAGAATTATCTGACTCATCTGCACTCCATAGGGTGTTGTTTTTTTTAAAATAAGAAAATTAAAATTAAATTAATTTAAAATGATGGTTCTGTACCGAAGAATTTTCTCCCAGTTGATCAACCTCAATAAAATTATGACTACCCACCCCTTTTTGAAATATATTCATTTTGCAGCCAATATTATGAATTGCTCAATGGATAATGTACACCAGTCCAAACTTGATGCTTTGCTGAGGCAGACAGTCCACTGGCATTCGGAGTACACCACCATCACCACATATTATACAAAAAGAAAAGGAGGACTGTGGTACCTTAGAGACTAACAAATTTATTTGAGCATAAGCTTTTGTGAGCTACAGCTCACTTCATCGGATGCATTCAGTGGAAAATACAGTGGGGAGATTTATATACACAGAGAACATGAAACCCATTGTCACCTAGCAGGCCAGTGTCAGAGCCAGAAATAGAGCCCAGATCTCCTGAGTTCCAATCAATAGGGGTAGAAATGCCTTATCTCCACTGTTTCGCAGATATTTATCTGTTAAATTGTTCTAACCTTTTCTTTTCATTTTTTTTTAAGGTTCCCTGTACTATATATATATATATATATATATATATA
This sequence comes from Lepidochelys olivacea, assembly GCF_965140295.1. Classification (NCBI taxonomy): domain Eukaryota; kingdom Metazoa; phylum Chordata; order Testudines; family Cheloniidae; genus Lepidochelys; species Lepidochelys olivacea. The sequence continues at coordinate 122,534,952 of NC_140413.1, forward strand.
TATATATATAAGTGACAGTTTTCTTCTACGGTTTCTTACATCCATTACCTTCCTTGAGAACACAGCAAGTCCCAAGCATGATGAAAAGGTTATAAAAAACTCTTCCAGAGCAGCAAGAAGCTTATAGCTGATTCAGTAAAATGCACAGTCTGAGGAGTTTTGGTAATAATTTTCCCCATTTTTTCCTGCCTCTGAGTGTGACAAGGGCATTTTTATTATTAGGTCCCTTTATCATAATTTTACAAGATTTGTGCTGTTGCTTGTAAAGCCCCACAGAGGCTCAGAACATAGGGAATAACACTGAGGTGAGAAAATATGGAAACCCCATCTCCCATACTCCAGCACAAAGGAAATGTCAGACGAACACTAGTCCATTCTAGTGTCGAGGTTTGGACAGTGGTCAGTAGCAAATGCTTAAGAGGAGGATATAAGATAAATGTAATGGACTACTGTAACATGCTTATGGGAGGCAGAGGGTGAGGGGAGATAGATGCTATCTTCCTAACCCCTAGCTGTTAGGGTACATCTTCACTGCAGAGTTAACTCAGTTTCTGACTCAGATGTTGCCCTTAATCTCCTCCCACCACAAACAAACCAAATGCTCTCTGAATTTGGAGAGGTTTTCTGTTTGGGCTAGCTGGCCATCTTGGACTGTAGGCTAAACACTGAATCGGGGTTTCACTCATGCTGGTAACCCACCCACTTTGCAGTGAGGACGCAAGCTAAATGTCTCAAATGCCAATAGTCCTCCAGCGTCTTCCCACAATGCCCTTGTGTGTGTTCAGGACAGACAAAATCTCCTACAATTCACTGGGGAAGAATTGCAGAGCACTTCAGTTTACATCAACACAAAGAACCATGGGAACTGCCCCCCAAAATCCTAGTGAATGACAGGGGAGTGCAGCACCAGTGAGGACACTTTTGAGGATGGCTTTGCAGTGAAGCTGCTCACATCCAGGTGAAGCTAAGCTGACCCAGACTCATGTGCTGACCACTCAAGTTAATTCTGCAGTGAAGACATACTTTAAGTGGTTGGCTTCTGGCCTGAATCACGAAGGTTAATATCCCATGTAGTAATAATTGTGGATATCTTAACCATATAAAAATGTTTAGTCTTTTTAAAAATCTTACTGAATCGTTGAGCTCAATGAAATATGGTAGCAATGAGTTCTACAGATTAAGTTCTACATTAAAAATATTTCCTTTTATTAGTTTAAACAGTGCCTTTTTTTGGATGCTTAAGTGACCCGCTCCACACCATTCATTCATTCTTCTGTATACCATCATCATATCACCTTTTATTCATCTTTCCTCTGGATAGTCCTAACCCGGTCAATCTCTCCTCCAATGGAAATCTTTCCAAACTAGGAAAGACAGCAAGATGGAGGGGGAAAAACACTAAGATCAAGTAATGCCTGAAAAGAGCTGTATGAAATTTGCACACAAATCTGGTTATTTACTAAAATATGAATGTTTTCTGTACAAGTTAAAGGTGAAATTTAATTGGTTTAAATGCTAATCAGAACTCACCCCTAAAACCCCAAATCTTTCACAAAAGTTCCAACCACAGAGAAAGTCGATTTCATAGTTGTGATTAAGGATTACGATGGCATTCTCTTTCCCGTACTTGTGGTAATTCTCTGGGTCAGTGTAGAGGGTGCAATCAGTGCCTGACCACCATTCCAGCAACATCACCATCTCTGGAACAAACAACAAATAATAAATGAATATATAAATTACATGTGCACTCACAAATCACTTACGCGCCGAAAGCATCACTTGCCTTTTACGGGATGTAGCAAAAGAAATCACTGCAGCTCATCTAGGTTGAATCTGCAAATATCAGTCACACACTCATGCAGTTGGGCAGAGAGTGGGGGTACAGGGTTCGATGGAAGATAAGTAGAACAACACTTTCTACAGTGCCCAAGTTCTTTTAAAAAAAGCTTTTGAAAGGAACGCAGGAATCTGCTTCCATTTTGTGGGAGATCTTGCCAGCACTCTAGCAACTCTGAAGGCTGAGGTTAACCAACAACCTATAGTTAGGCTTGGAAGGATTAGATTTTTTATCGGTAAATGCCAGTAAATGTCAATTTCACTGTACACACACAACCCAATTAAAAAAACAACATTTCCATCAATAACAAAATTTACAGATATGCAAAGAAAAATGCTGCTGGAGAACTTAACAGCTTGATTTAAGGATATTTACTTTGTATATTTTGACATGTAATTTGACAATTTGCACTTTAATGGTTATAAAGCTTTAACTTTTTGAATCTCAAATATCTACTGTCATTAAATATCGTCTAAACCAGTTATCATCTGACCCTCCCCTCCAATAATTTCCCACAACTGTAAAAATTTAAATATTACCCATCAAAATTGTAAACAAAAATAAAAATAAAAAAATAAATCACATTTGGCCAAGTCTACCTATAGCACATAGGGCCTGATCTCAGCCGCCTTCTGGGGGTGTTCAGAATCTTGCTAGATCAGGCTCAGACTCTAGGGCTCTTAATCTCATCTGCAATATGAAAAAATATAATTGCATATTCAATTATTTTGTACTAGGGTGTTCATAAGGTACCATCCATTATTACCACTCATGATAACCACCTCCTGACCCTCTGCCTCTTCAGATACGAAGAAGAGAAGGATGAATACCCACTCCCCAGATCATATCCCTATAAATACACAACAGTAGTTTGTCTGGTAACAGGTGACTTCTGTATACTCACCAAGAGGTTTATCCTCCTGGTCAGGCAGCCAAATCAAGAGTGCTGGGCAGAGAGGCAGACAGGTGGGATCAAAGCCACAATGTTTTCCCCTTGGGTTAATATGGGCACTTGAGGCCCAGCCCAAAAGACTGATGTGAGTGAAATGAGCAGTGACTATTGTCACTGCAAGCACTCGTCCAAACCAGGCGGCAGTAGCAGCATTGACCCCACTCTCTGCTGGGCCAGAGCACCCACTCTGAATATGGCCCTTCCTACTGCTGACAGACAGGAGGCACTCCTTCCAACAGGGCTTTAATACTGAGGAGGGAGGGGCCAGTCAGCTATTATGTTAGCAGCTGCACGTCAAGTATGTTACACACTGGAACAGCTGTCAGTTGGGAAGGCTCATTCTATGGCAGGGTGCCCATTTCATAGAACCACACTCTGTTGCCAGCTTTGTCTAAGGCTGCACACTTTGCTACTCAAACAGCAGCTTTCTCAGAAGACCCCGCTCCATGTAATTGGATCAGAATTAGGGACCCAATCCACCTTCTGCTGTACTAAATGGAAAGGCTCCCTTTGGATTTGATGGGAGTTGGATCAGGCCCTAGATGGACAAGTCAATAGCATGGGATGGTGTAAATGAAGGGAAATGATGAGGAAGTGAAATTTAAATGGACACTGTCCGTTTATAAATCATTTATTTGAAAAAAAATCCTTTCCTACTTCACTAACATATGTTATTAAAACAAAAAAAAGTAATTGTTTAATTGGTTATTCCCCACTTACGATATTTGTTTACTTTCTGAACTTCTCTCAGCCTGGACGATGAAAATAGATGAGTCAATTTCACTTTGGTTTACAGTTAGTTACTCCGGTGCCCATGGAGAGGCCTAACCCTACAATGTTTGGGTTGCAAACTCTTTGTGGAAATGTTTAAGTGAAAACAATTGGTTTCATTCTCAAGAAGAACACTTCTATTAGGAGCAGGTTTTGAAACCACATTAAACTAAAGCAGTTTAAGTGTGATTTAAAGTGAAGTACGTTCATCTTAAGGATTTGCACTGGTACAAATGAAGTCATTTTATATCAATTTAGTGACACTAGTGCGAGTTTTCTACTATCGGCCTATGGTAAAATTTTCAAAAACACCTGAATCCCGTTTTGAAGAGTGCCTAAGTTCCACTGACTTCCAATGAGACAGACTCATTAGTGCTTAATTTACTTTTGATAATGGGATTTAGGTACTTCTGAAAATTTTACTCCTGGCCTCAGAGTGCATAGGTAAAGATGTAGTTAGAGAAAGAGGGTCATAGTCAGAGGCATGGGAAATGTCAATTCAACCCCATTACATGAATTTAGACACCTTTACATTTGGGGCTTGTCTATATGATGCCAAAGTACACTAGAGGTGTGAGATTTTTAAACCACACAAACATGCTGGGCTTTACCTGCCCTGCACAGACCCTGCTGGCACGCTATAAAAGGTACCTAGTTCACATCAACACAGATTACAACATCAACACAATGAGTGAGTTGGGCTGATCATCATATACACATCTGCTTGGAATTCGGCCCAGAGACAAATACTGGCATTGCTTTCATACACTTGCAAGCATCCAAAGTGAAGACTAGAGTTTGGCTGTAAATAAAAGGGACAGCTATTTGCTTCTAGGTTGCTTCCATCTATTAGTCCAACGTTGCTTGCACTGAAGTCATTGCAGTGTTGCCTACTATCAGTTGTATCATGGGTCTCAATATCTGGTGTTCTGTTTTAAGTCCAAGATGCTGGATTCACAAGATTGCATGAGAATCTTGACATTCATTGATAAAAGTTTCTAGCTCTCCTGGGTGTGGAAAAAAAGCTTGAAAATGTGACCTGAGTGCACCCTAACGTCTCAGAAACTAGAAGGCAAATAAAAACCCCAACATTTATCTATTTTTATAGTTTCATTTTTGAGTGCTTGGTACTGGCAACACAAAGACAAAACCCTTGTTGACTTCAGTGAGAGCTAGATTAGGTCCCGTGTTGGTGTTTTTTCTCAGGGACAGATGCTAGAGCTAAGAACGCTTGCCAAGAACAGTGTGGAGTGGTTGTCTTGGAAACAAAGGAGAAAAATTGGATCAATTAAAAAAATTAATTAAAACCACACTTGTATACAATAAGAACACAAGAATGACCATACTGGGTCAGACCAATAATCCATCTAGCCCAGTATCCTGTCTTCTGACAGAGGCTAATGCCAGGTGCTTCAGCGGAAATGAACAGAACAGGACACTTTATCGAGCGATCCATCCCTGTCGTCCAGTCCCACCTTCAGGCAAAAATTGGAGCCAGGCCAGCCTTTGAAACACTTGAAATCTTTTTAGTTTAGTTTTCTAAACCAAGACAACTGGGAATAGCCAAGAACAAATATATTCCTTTTTTCAGTAATCCTTTGGTCATTAATTGCCTGAAACTTTGGGATGACATCGTTCTGGGGGGAGAAAGGCCACGTTGTACGTGCTAATGTTAAACTCAGATTAATAGGATCCTCCATCCAGACAGCAGTATCTTAACATGGTAAGACTAGTTAGTGTCTTATACAGTTTACTAGTGACTTCCCAGTGTTTCCTGCTTACTCATAATCACAGCAAATAACTATTTCTCTGTCAGAAAAGGACAAGGAAACGTCCTGCTAACTTTTGTTGCAATGGTTAGAGGTGGCGGTTATCATTGCAGGGTGGGTCTGAGCCATGTTAATGAAAAAATGCTTCTAAATGTCACTGTTTCGGAAAGCATCAGTTTCTAACAAGGACCAAAGTATTTCATTTGAGAGAGAATGCTATGAAGATACACAAATGAGTAAAATAAATGCGGTTAAGCCTCCAGAAATGATCCGCTAAGAAATTCCCTATAAGAAACAATCCTTTATTATAATTTGAAATCCTACATCTCCTGTAGTTTACATTTTTCTATTAGCTTTTTCCTCAAATTAAAAAAAAAAACATTTAAAAAAGTACCGAAACTAAAGCCTGAGTAATTTTTGATAGCATCTCTAAGACTATGTAGCAGGGGCAGAACAATAAGGATCACAGAGAGGAAGGAAATTTGTGTGTGTGTGGGGGGGGGTTGGGGTTTTGCTCAGCTTTATATACAGTTGAGGAAGGGGGGGAAAAATCTGTTAATTCATTCCCTTATCCTCTTTTGCTACCCAATTCATCACTTAAATCATTTAAGAAGTTCAAGGGAACAGATAATGGTGTACGACTTCTCCAAACAAACTGCACTTTATCTAGATGAGAACCTTTTAATGAAGGTCACCCTGTTTTATTCCAAATGTCACTTTCTCTTTTTTTTTTAAAAGAATCTGAACTGAGCTAATAATACATCAGGATGTTCATTATACAGGGTACTTCACATGCATGTAGCATTTTAATTACATGTTTTCAACCTCAAATACATTCCATAGCAGAAAGACTCCATTTGTGCTACCTTGGTGTGACCCTGTATGATTTTTCCTGAGAAAATACTGCAGGATTAAACCTTTTGCCTCCTGTTCGCCTAGTTATTTATAATTGACATACTTGTTCAGCTGCCGCAGAAAACATGCCCCAGAGTAACACTGTATGCTTTTTTATTAAATGCAAAAAAAGCAGTCTCTGAAGTTCTTAACATTCCCCCCCCTTATTCTTCCCACTCCTTTTTTTAAATTCCTCTAGACCTTTTTCTCTTTGTGAGTGTCATGTGACACTCCCTAGTGCCAGTTTGCAATAAACTATCATGCTACCAGCTTACTCCCACAGACTGCTATAGTAATTTATTATTTGGCAACTTGCTGTGGCAGCTCAACAGAACAAGGTCATTCACACACACACACTCTGCCCACCTCCTCTGCACTGCTGCTGACCAGTGCAAATTAGCGGTAACCCTCCCCTTCAATTAAGCATTCTTTTTGCAAGTCAGCCATGCTGTAAACCACACATCAACTTTTTCTCAAGTGCACAGCTAGCGCCAATTGAAAATTTTCAGACTAAATTGTTTTACAAGGTCTTTCCAACAAAAAGTTTCTGCTTTTCACAGAAAATTTACACTTCTTAATAAAAAGAATCAAATGCCCCAAATCCAAAATATTTCAGATAGGATATGCTGCCACAGTGCCTCTCAAGAGTTTGAGTTTGTTGCTTCATGTCCCCATTCTGCTCTATAGGCTGGGGTCCCCCCCGACTACATCTCCCATGATGCACCACCTTCCCTCCACAAAAGGCAAGAGATGGATAGGTCACAGGAAATGCAGTCTGACAAGGAAGCCAGGTCTATAGAAGAAAATGGGTGTATGAAGCATCCAAACTACAACTCCCATGAGGCATCATGGTAGCATTTCAGAATAGAAATATGCCAAATTTTGATTTCTTTAAACCGAAAAGTTGAAATTTTCTACTGAAATACCCATCTCTGATCTTCATTTTTCCTTTTGTTCTTTGGAAACCCTTTACGTTCCCTAGGCTTTATTCTCTGTTGTTCTTCCCCTGCACAGTCAATCACTTACACCAGTACAAAGCAAGCGTAATAGGATTTTGGAGCATTTTGCACCCACTGTGCACTAGGGTAAGTGACTATAAAATATGTAAGGCAACAGAGAATCAGGCCCGCTACATATTATCTTATAAAATTATACCAGTGCTGCAGTCAGTGTCCCTGTAATGCTTTTAGAGTTCTAGTTGTGCTCACAACTTAAAAACTTACAGGGGGTTGGACTAGATGACCTCCTGAGGTCCCTTCCAACCCTGATATTCTATGATTCGATGAATTATTTTAAAATTTGATATTTAATTTTGTGTAAGTGATATACATGTCCCCTGAGCCAACTCCAAAAACTCTTCATCCTTTAGCCGGTGTTCATATAAAGAATACCACACCTGTTAATAAATATAACCAATCAAATTCATTCAGGGCTGAATCCTGCAGTTTTTACTGAATCAAGCAGTCAGTCTGATTTCAGAGAGCCACTGTTTGGTGACAGAGGCGAACTGACAACTGCACATTGGAGTTTGTAATTTTAAATAATTGGTTATATGTATGTATGTATGTATGTATATATATATATATATATACACACACACACACACCGTGTGTGTGTGCACGTGTGTATATATAGAGATAGACAGACAGATATAGATACATGTTTTTTATTACACTAAATTACAGTAAAATAAATAGCACTGACTATGTAAATAGGACTACACAATTGAGCCCAAAGTATATTCAACATTTTATAAAACTGAACCTCTCTCAAATTCAATATGCTTGTATTTGTATCTAAAATTCCTCCAATGACTGAAATGTAGATGTTTACTATGCGGTGATCTCAGATTAACCTAATATCTACTTCACTTACTCTTTCTTCATTGGACAAAATTAAACCTGAAATATTATTCCTCATAGTTGTCTCTAACACATATTGTTATAAACATCCTCTTCCAACAAACAGCTTCTGTAAAACCCTTGTGCTTTTTTCCACTCAGTGCCTGAATACTCCAATTGATCTTTGCAAAATTCAAATTTCCAGCTTTCACTGTGGTTCCTAACCTAAAACGTTCCCACCTCCACCCTGACATGAACAGCAAAGGAAGGAAGGAGAAAAGGTAGAAAAAAGAAGAAAAGAAAAGAAATCCCTTTGTCTCTGGGGAAGGAGGAAGGAAATCAGAACACAAGAGGATCTTTACACTATGCTCGTGATAATCTTTGCAAAATTCTGATAGTAGAGTGACAAGCATGACATTCATGACAGACAGATGCTATTTCCGTTTTCTCTAGCACTTCATTGCACTGATCCAAAGGGTAGTAACTAATTTGTATAAAGATTCTTGGCCCCTTGACCTGTAGTATTTCAATCCTACCCAGCTCACATTCCTACATTTTTTAAAAGTCTCCAGGACAGCTTTACCCAGAACTAATTTCACTTAATTTTTTTAAAGGGGTGGGGGGAAATCAGTCTATTTATGCTTGCTATTTCCTATTTCAAAGAAATGCATTTTAAAAAGATGGTCCTATTAAAATAATTTAGAACTGTATTGTATGTGTAGATTACCTTTATTAAAGACTTCTGTTCCATGAGACATGCTTGATAAGTCACAGAAATACTTACGTATTAGGTTAACCATATGAAATTGTTTTCAATAATGAAAGGGGAAAATGATGGGTATGCAATCCATCTTAGTAGCGTATTCAACTTTTAAAAATGTTATAATTGCAGATTTTGCAAACACATGGCCTGTTCTAAAATTCAGCAACACTTCTTTCCTTTACATAGGGCTTCATTTAATCTAACATGAGTATTAAGAAGGCACCCAGAAAGAGGACAGTTTTAATTTGGTTTTTCCATGGGTTTGTTGCTAAAGCAGAAGTTACCACACACTTACACTGCAACAAAAATTAAAAACAAGGCAAAACTAGCAGACAATGCTGTAGCAAGAGCCATTCATAAAGCCTAGTACTATGTTAATTCCTCAGGATATGAATACATGGCACAGAAAACAGGGAAGGAGATTCCACACCATAGGATCAGCAATAAGAATATGAAGGCAGCCCTGGGTTCCAGGCTCTAAGGTTGTGCTTATGTACATTAATAATTAGAGCTGAGCTGGAATGGGATTTCTGTTCCACGAAAACGTCGGAGATTTTTGAAAAAGATTTTGTTCCATAGCAGAATGGAGAGAAAGGCTACAACTACATTGCACATCATTGGTGGTGACTTATAGGCTACACGTAGCTGCACGCCGCAGTGGAAAGCAGGCTGTGTGGGGAAAGGCTCCAGCAGCAGCACATGACGCTACTAAAAACAGCAGTATAGATGGGGAAAGCACTGCTTGGGCATGTACAGAGCTATGTAGAGTACATATCCACAGAGTTCAGGCATGTCTTTACTCACCTAAGCAGTGTCTCACTGTGTACCCTGGTATTCATACCCATGCTAGGGGTGTGTAGCATACATACTCTACATGCCGCCGTATAGAGTGTGCAGTGTAGACATACTGAAAGAGTCTCTGAATGCTAGGGAAGCTGCTAGGGGAGCCCACCAACCTACCTTCCAGGAGAGTAGCCCAGGGATCCTGCTGGGTGGGGAAACAGCCACCCAGCCACAGTCAGAATCCATTCCTTTTATGCTGTCTGAGTGGTACATGGGACCCAATGTAACAGAGAATCTGGTCCTGATCTTCAACCAGGATAAATCAGCATAGCTCTACTGACGCCAATGGACTTACACCAGCTGAGGAGCTGACCCGGTTTCATATTTTGGGCTCTTATTTTTTTGAGAACCAGTTTTAAAAACAGACAGAAAACTGTTCTCTCTCTCTGTGTGAGGTTAAGATTCTTGTTGATACTGTGACTGCTTCAAGCTGGTGGCTCATATTTTTACTCTAAAAACATAAACTGGATTCCTAGAAGTAATACACACTGGGTCAGCGACGAAGACCTTTGAAATGAGATAAATAGGCATTGCCTGAGGTCCACACTCCAAAGGGACTGCTAAATAGGATGTGCAGAAAAATATGCGCAAAGAAACAGAGTTGATCTCAAGGCCTAAAAGTAGGTAGCACAGAAAGGGGCACAAGCGGTAACTGAAGAGAAAATTAATTAAGGAGTTCCTCTTTCAAGTGGTCATCTTTGTTTTACTTGTCTCTTTCCATAAGAGATAGTGACACCTCATGAAATACTGAGAATAACATGGTTACTTTCAGAGAAATACCCACGTACAATTCTAGAGTTTGTTCTCTGTAGATTCCACCCTTCCCCCACCCAAGTTTTATTTAAAATTTTACATGGGACATTGAAAACAAGTTACTTGGGACCCATCATCTGTGGGCAGAACGGAAAAGAAAACCCAGAAGATCCAAGTGGTGGGAGGGTAGGATGGTGAAGTGCTGCTTCTGTGGCATTACAGCCTCCTTTCTCTGATTCTGTAGAAGACGTTCAAAGCGGTTTGATCTGAAGCAGTATCCCCACCACTCCCTCTTGATTTTAGCAGATAAAGTAATGTTGACCTTTTTATTTAGCTTGACCTTTCTAACTCCTTCTCCATGCCCCTAACAATATAGAATTCCTATGTGTGTAATATACTGCACACATTTTGTGAAGGAGCAGCTACTCTGTGGCATGTGCCTTGAAAGCCAATTAGTAAGTGAAAGTTTGGGAATTATTCCACTCAATTTCTATTTGAGCTCACCCACTGTACTCAGTTCTGACACTGACTCAGAGGGCAGCTACTCTTAGAGTACCATATTGATGACACCAGGGCCAGCCCTAGACCAAATGGTGCCCCACGTGTGGAGCATCTTCGGATTGGGATTGGCATTGATGGCCCTTCTCTCACACCGCATCCACCATGAGGGAATTCAGGGCAGGATGTGAAAATAAAAACTCCGTATTTTTTGCAGGTACATAATATTTCTTATCTGCCCATTTGCACGTAGGGGAAGACAGAGGCTGGAGTCTGACAAAGAAGGTTTGCAGGTTCAAGTAGTATACTGTTAATAGGTAGGGCAATTTTTGTTGTTGAGGAGGTATGGAGAATGTCAATCAGTTTGTGTTGTTGTTTCTTAAGAGTGGCTGACTCCCTAAACATTCCACTTGAGGTGGTCAAGGAACAACTCCTGAAAGTGACAAAAATCATCAGCCACTGTGGGAGGTGGCGGCATGACTACTTCATCAGGTGAAGATGAAGGAAATGGGAGGACTGGAGATACCTCTTCATCCTGCTCTCCTTCCAGTTCCTCCCCCAGTGGTGGCTGTGGTTCTGGAGGTCGAGAGATTGTTGAGGAGGGGATTGATGGAGACCGGCGTGTATGCAGCGGTGGGGGATTACCAAATTGTGCCCTATACATGGCCCAGGGGCCCGAATATGGCCAATGGTGTGGGGGGGGGGGGGAATATATGGTTGCATCCATGGTGGGCCCTGAAAAGACTGGGTGCCCTTAAGTGCAGCAGGGTAAGGCTGGTAAGTTGATGTCAATTGTCCTAATGTTGATGGGGCAAGAGAGTTGATAGTGATGTCGATGAGGACAAGGGACTAAGGAAAGGAGGTGCTGTCCCTGTGGGAAAGCATGAAGAGCGTGTTGATTGAGAAGTGGGTGAGACTTGGGACACCTCTTGTCTGAGGAGTGGAGAATCCGGAGTGTCAGATACAGCTGTGTGAATTCCTGTGGGTGATCTCTCTTCAGTGCCTGTGTTGAGCACAGTGCCAAGCTGTGATATGGAAAAGTCAGCAGATGGTGCCAGAGAGCTTTTCGGAGCCGTACCTTTAGTAGGAGTTTGTAATCCTGCTGGAGAGTCTCTCTCGGAGCTGAGAGCTTCAGTGCTGTGTGCAGCATCGGGGCTGAGGGCTTCACTGGAGCCAGCTGTTTTGCCAGTACCAACTGCATCCTTGGTGCCAGAAATGGACCCGGAGCTGCCGAGGAGATAAAGGGCTCACTTCGGTCACCCACAACAGGAGGTGGTGCGATAACTGCTGCTTCGCCCTGGCACAGTCCTTAGACTTACTTTCAGGGGCTGAGGTTGTCAGTCTAGGAGAGTAGTTCTCAACCGGTGGCCCATAGGCCACTTAGGGCCCAATCAGCACAGAGCTGTGGCCCATGTGACATCCTCAGGGCCATACAGGTAGCATTGGGTGCAGCCCACAATGGTAAATAGGTTGAGAACCACTGGTCTAGGAGCAGCCTCATGTCTCTTGTCAGAAGCCGTTAGCACCACTGCTCTAGCCAGAGACGGCATTCCTGCAGTTTGCGCCTCAGGAGCTGAAGGAGGGACCGCTCTCTTCTTGGCATCAGCCTGGTCAGAGGATGATCTTCCCTTACTTGGACAAGGGGAGGGAGGGTCAGCAGATGACCTTTTGAGCGTGAGGGTCTCTCCGGTGACGAGTAAGCACCAGGGTCCGACGCTGGTCGCAGGGACTTTCCATAAGGAATAGTTTGAGTTTAAGGTCCCCGTCTTTCCTTGCTCTTGAGTTTAAGCCCAGAAAGCAGGAACACTTCTGGGAAACATGTCCCTCTCCCAGTCAATGGATACACCATGTGTGGCCATCCATTATAGAGAACAACACACACTTCTTAAACCCGGAGGAGCCAGGCATAAGGGTGAGGGAGTAGCTTCCCTGATGGGAATTAGGGAAAACAAAAAAAACCTAATTTTTTTTTTTTAAAAGGATGAAGGAGAAGAAAAGAAAATGAAGCGGCTAACTAACTACGAGAGGAGGAAAACAGGTAAGAGTCTATCTAAATAACAAAGTGGGCTCTGCTAACTGTTCCGTTCCACACTGCAGGTGGTAGAGAAGGAACTGAGGGTGGTGGGACTACTCAGCGCTATTTATACTACCTGCGCACAGCGCGGGGGGAGGGGAGGTGTGCATGTGCGGTCCAACGGGCACTGCTATTGGAAATCTCAGACTCCAGCCAGAAAGGCACTGCCAGACCTGCAGTGGAGCACCCCTGGGGACATCACTCAAAGCAGAACACAGTATTTGATGGCACTGCTCAGCAAGTCTCGCTGGTTGATTTTCACCCATCCAGCTACATAAAAGAGCCAATGCTACTTTCTCCTCATCTATATTATAACACAAAGGCAAGCCTCACTGGAACTTGGCAAAGAACAATCCAACCCAGAGGTTTCAGAGCACTCTCTCCTGGGGCTCCTCCTAAGATGGCAATGCGCTGCATCACTCAACCCAGAGCTGTGTGTAAAAACTTATAGCCCAAGACATGCAGAAGTTAGGGTTTCAACAGCAATGTTAACCTGACCACACGGTACATACGTGGTAGTTCCAGTTTGTGTTTTTCTGGTCACACTGTGTAGCGTAATTTATTATTGTTTAAGTCCTAAAACAGAAGCTCTCAAACATTTTCATAGTGTGGACTTATCTTAATGGAGAGATGACAGTGTTGCAGATCCCAAGTATTCAAAAAATCATAAATCAGGCCCTAAAAAGTCATGAGATTGGCATAAAAATTATGAGCTTTCAGAAAAAATATATATAAATTTTTAAATGCATTTGCCATCTGGTTTTGGAGGTTTTAGGATTCATGTTTTCAAGCATTTTTCTGCAACTATGAGTAGGGTTACGATTATGTCACAGAGGTCACGGAATCCATGACTTCCAGAGACCTCCGTGACATTTTCTGCCCTGGGGTCAGACTGCTGTCAGCAAGTAGCCCTGTAGCTCTCAGCTGCTGCTACCAGAAGCCCCCAGCAGTTTCTAGCCACTGGGCAGCAGGGGACCCCGGAGCTCCCTGGGGGTCCCCCAAAGCTCCCACTCGCTGTGGGCAGCTGGGCTCCCCACAGCTGCCCATCTGTGGTGGGCAGCAGAGGGAAGGCAGAGGGACCCTGCAGCAGCCCAGCTGCTGTAGGTGCTGGACTCTCCTCCCTCCCCGTTTTGTCAGGGATCTTTTTAGTAAAAATCACGGAATGGTCAGGGGCTCCCATGAATTTTTGTTTATCACCTGTGACCAGTCTGTGATTTTTACTAAAAATATCCATGACAAAATCTGAGCCTTAACTATGAGAGCTAGAAATTTACTCTTTTGTTTGAAATGAAAGCTGAGATTGTCACATAATGACATGACTCTTAGAGCTGGCTCTTTAAGAGAAAACAAATAAGATTTACAATAAAGTAATGAAAGTTGACAAAACAGATTGCTTTGCAGACCCACCCACGACTGCTTGGATAATAGACCCCTATTTGTGATTACACAGGGACCCTGTGGCAACTACAGTAAGTGTTCACAGGAAGATATAAGTATCAAGGCAATATTTAATGCCCCTGAGCAGCTGGAGCCAGCACCATGAGATCAGCCAGTTATCTACAAGTAATTTCACCATCCATTAGTGGACCATAGACCAGAGTTTGAAAAACTGGTCTTCTAAAGTGTACACCACAGAACAAACAAAATGTGTACTGTGGTCAAACTAATGGTGTTATTGGACCCTTAATGTTTGTATTTCCTGGTTGATGATTTTGACTGTGCAACCTTAACGCTGCAATAATAAGTTTTTGTAGTTCATTACGTTACCTACATTATTATGAGCAAAAGCCCAGGGTATCAGAGTATGCCCACATGAGATTATGTTTTCATGCCTCATGAAATGCTTCTCTAAGAATGCAATACTTATTGGCCAACACCGCATTCAACATCTCCTCCCACATGGAGCTGATATTTAAAATGCTTCATTAGTGCTTTAAAACAAAACACTCCAGGAAGTGGGAATCAGCATTTGCAAGTTTTTTTTGTTTTTTTTTTTAAACTAGCCTTTATCACCACACCTGATTTTACAAAATACTCATTGCTTTTGTGTAAAAGTAGGTTGTCCTCCTCAGCTTAATCAAAACTGAATAGAAATTAGTTTGAACAAGGGAGGAACAGTAGCTGTTCCATTTCCTAGCCATTCATTTCCCCTCTCTCCACATCTTCTGAAACCTCAAACCAAGAACACAATTTCACTGCAGCTAGTTTCTTGTCTTGCTCCCAAGTGGCGCTCAACCAGACCCTTCAGTGACTGAGGGGAAGTGATAGTTCAATTCAGCTAGGAGACAAGCATTGGGGATAGAGAGCAGAACAGAGACTAGGGATTGGTATAGAAAGCCGTCTGGAACAGAGACTGGCTATGGGAAGAGAGCGATAGTTTGATTATGGAACCGGGGGTGGGTGGGGGGGTGGCGGGGGAATAAAAGCCCAGGGAAGTCTGTAATACTACAACTTGTGGTTTGGGTTTTTGTGTGGTGGTTTAACTTTATTAATGGGTGCAATAGCAGGGGATTGCCTTGATAACCTAGAAAGTCCCTTCAAGTCCTATGTTTCTAAAAAGTATATCTAAACCAGTATAAAAACAGAGAGATTAAAAGAATCAGATTATCGCCCATTATCTGAATGTGCAATAGTGTAAGTATCTTGGAGGTGTGATTAGAGAGAGAAAAATGAAAATTATTTCTCCTCTGGAATGAATTCAGCACAGGTAAGATGTGCAGGATTGGCAGACAGAGACCACAGTTTTCCATGAATCTGTAGAACAGGAACAATGCGGGCAGTGGAAGCTTCCTTTCACGGTCCACGTTAGTTTGCCGACATGCCATCATTTCTATGTATCGTATGTATTCCTAATAAATCCTCAAGTCTTGATATAATGAAATACTACAAACAATTTCTTTTTGGGAGACAAGAGAAGGCAGCATTATGATCTGGCTTCTCATGCACAGCATGTTATATTGTGCTTTGGGGATTCATCACAAGACCTCTGCTGTAGCAACAGTATTTTAAACTAAAGCATCTTAGCACCTGCACTGTTTACACTGGATTTAATTGTGATTTAAGCTAATGCAGAATAATCATTCCACCTCTGCCACTCTGAAAACACTGCTCAGAGCACAACCACCCACTTTTTATTTAGATTTCTTGGATTCCCAGACTCTTGGCTTGTCATCTTACAGTACATGTCTCAGTGACCAGAACTGTGGTCCAGAGTTTATTTTAATTTCTTAGCATGTCTCCCACTCCAAACTCAGTGATCTTTACCAATTCTTCTTTAAATGGACATTGTCAGGTCAGAACTGGCTTCAAATTGAGACCAATAGAAATGGTTTTCATGCATACAAAAAAAAAAAAAAAAAGAGAAAAAGAAAAATCCTTTTAAACAATTGCAACCTAAATGTTGCAGCTTTGTGCATAGTACATAAAACCTTCAAATTGACTAGATATTTAAAAAGCAGTCTCTTTTCCTCACTGAAAAGAAATGCCAAAAGAATATATACAGTAAAAGTGGTGAAAAACAATGATGTAATATTTCTTTCATTTTTAATGTAAGCCACTCTTTGTACCATAGGTAAGGACACTTGGTTTAAATAAAAAAAAAAAAAAAAAAAAAAAAAATCTGCCTAACCTGACTGCATTCCATTAATTCCTCCCCAAAATTTACATGAGTGCAACCAGAAGAGAGAGACACTAATGTGTTTGGAAAACCCGAAAGCAAGTGATATTCGCATGTTGAGACTCCACTAATTCATCTAACCGTTACCTTTTACAGCTCAGACTAAAAGAACCTGCAAGAGGGCTTTATGAGCCTCCCACTTTGTATTCCCAATGGGACAATGCAACAGCTCCAGAAATAATATGCATGGTACCACTACCTGCCTGTTCCTTCTGCATGATTACCTGAGACACAATGTGGTATACCTACATTCAAAGGCACCTGCACTGAACAGCTTCCCTAGCAAACTGTATCGTTTGGGTTATGTGGTGAACTGCAATCTGATATGGTCATAATGATTAAAGGCTGCATCCTGTTTAATCACAAACAGACCATGCCAGCACCAGAAGGCATGCTGCCTCCTTCTGGAGAACAGGACTGTATTGTATTTGCCTGTTATAATTGTAATGGAGTCCTCTTTCCACTCAGTGCTAAACTGAGCAGCCAGTCAGACATGCCACTTCCATTAGCCTTAGCAGGAAGAGCTATTGGTTTCCTTTAAATGCATTGGCTTGTCCCAGAAGTAACAATATAGCTTGAGGAAGTCACCACACAATAACCTTAACTGTGTTAAACAGGAAAACGTTTTCATGCTGGCCTCCCCCCGCCTCCCCATGTTCATTGTAAATACACCCTGTATAAGAGGTGAATATAAGGGGATTACAGAGACAGGAGAAACTAAGAATTAAATATTTTAAGACTCAAAGGAATATAATTATATATAGGACTGTTTAGTGTCAGCAGAAAATGGAGAAACTTAATTGGTATTAAGAATGTTAAAAAATGTCATGACAAACTGATGAAAATTAAAAAAGTTATAGACATTTTTTTTTTATAAATTGAAAAGAGAAATACACAACTTTTTGTACTCCTGGCCTATGTCTCTTTCCAAATAAGCAACATCCCTTATCAAATTTCACATCAAGTAGCATGAGGCCTATCCTAAAATTACAAAGTATTGTTGCCTTATGACACCCAAAGAATGCACCCCACAGATTTTCTTTAAAAGAAACCAAAAACGTTAAGTATGCTCCCTCCTCAATAGGAGGCAATTTTCAGAAAAAGATGAATGTACTGCAGAGGTGTGTGTTATGAACTGGATGCCTCTATACAGAGATTCTTTAGGAGGAAGCAGCATGCTAATAGAGAATCCTATAATAATAAAAGTATATGGTATTGTTTTGTATGAAATGCCCCTCTGACATGAGAAAGTGGATTGGAATATTAGAATACAAGTTATCCTGCTATTTAAAATGAAATGAGAGAAAACAGCATTTTCTTAACTAAATTAATCAAACTATGTAAGCCACACTGTGATCATTATAAAAATAATGCAAAAAAACCAAAAACAAAACAAAAATACCCCACACTTAGAAATGAAAGACCTGAATGTAATTTAAAAACTGAGAAAAGTGTTTTTGCAACCGTCAAAATTAGATACCAGTTCTTATAGTACACATGGGCAAGTGAGTTTTTTTCTTTACAACTAACATTTACATAGCTGAGCCAGCTGGTCAACTGGTGTAAATCAATGTAACACTATTGACTACAGTGGAGCAATGCTGATTTACACCAGCTGAGGATCGGATTTGAAATATATGTTGCAAAACTAAAGCTTAATTACTGCTTTGATCCTCACACAAACCCTTTTCTCTTTGGTTGTTGTTTAGTTACATGAATAAAGAGTTTATTTAAATGAGTAAGGATTGGACCCTTTATCCTCTCTTGATGAACATTAGCAACAAGAAAGGCTATATGGGCAGAAGGAAATGCTCACCCCACAGAGGAAACTAAGACCCACACAAGGTGCTTCCAAATCACATTTAGACCTACTTGATAGAGTGAACCCTACAAACATGGCAGCCATGGAACTTTGTGCTTTATTACAGTGATGTATATTAATTCTCAAGCCAGCAGGAAGGGAGGTGCAGTTAAGTACTTGATGACACATCACTGGACTGCAGTGGCCAGAAACCACTGTTACTATGGGGAAACAAACAATGGTACAATGGAATCTCCAAGTTACAAACTGACTCATCAACAACACACCTCATTTGGAACTGGAAGTACGCAATCAGGAAGCAGAGACAAAAAAAAAAAAAAAAGGAAATACTGTACAGTATAGTACTGTGTTAAATGTAAACTACTAAAAGTAAAGTGAAAGTTTAAAAAAAGATTTGACATGGCAAGGAAATTGTTTCTGTGCTTTTGTTTCATTTAAATTGAGATGGTTAAAAAAAGGCATAATTATTCTCCTGCATAGTAAAGTTTCAAAGCTATATTAAGTCAATATTCAGTCAAACTTTTGAAAGAACAATAATGTTTTGATCAGAATTACAAACAAGCTCCATTCCCAAAGTGTTCAAAACTCTGAGATTCTACTGTAATTGGAAAAGATGGATTCCTGCAACACTGTGATTATACAGAGGTTAACAGAGCTCAATGTTTCTGTTCTTTTAATAAAAGCTTTGAAATCATGAATGGCCATCAGCCAATTTCCTCCCCCTGCCAAGTTGCTACACTGACCAGTTAATGACTACATAAAGAGAGTGTTGCTTTAATGCAACATTATGGCTATGTCTACACTACAGCTGGGATCAACGCTCTGAGATTGATCCACCGGCGGTTGATTTAGCGGGTCTAGTGAAGACTCACCAAATCGACAGTAGATCTCCTCTCCAGTCAACCCCTGTACTTTACCCCCAATGAGAAGAGTAAGGTATGTTGACACAAGAGTTTCTCCCGGCGACCCCTGCGGTGCAGACCTCGCAGTAATGCAACCTAAGATATGTCGACTCCAGCTATATTATTCACATAGCTGGAGTTGCATAACATAGGTCGACTTACCACGGTAGTATAGACATAGCCTGAGACTGATATTTTAAATGCACAAATGGAGGAAATTCAAAATTGCGATTCCATTGCAACCACAACTCGGTCTCTGTGAATGTTGTGTTTATCTCAATTATCACATTAATCTGTGTTACTTTAATCTCCATTATATAGAAGTATTTGAGCATTTTATTCCATACTTACCTATTATAAAGCTTTGTGCACCTTCTTTGAAGATATCTGATACTGGTCTCCTTCAGAGAAGACACATGAGACTAGACAGACCTCGTCTGACCTACGTGCAATGCCTATATTCCTGTGATGTAGCCAAATTATAGGTGCTGTGTGAACTATGACTGAAGTAATCTGCAGGGATTGAACCCAATGTCTACAAGCATGAGCCTCTAATACTCAAGCTTAGGACCAGGTCTATTAGCTTAGAGGCAGTAGCAGACTCAAACCTTTACACAAAGTTTCACTGCTAAAGGGGAGAAAAAGTCACACTCTGTGGTAGCATGGGTTACACACTCACTTGTCCAGAGCAGTTCAAATCCCCTCACAGGCCATCACATGTAATGAATGATGCCCTCAGCTAGGTCATTTCGGGGACTGAACCAAAGGACCTTTGGATCTATAGCATAAGTCTCTACTGCTTTGAGCTAATGACTCTTGTGCCGGATTCAATCTCTGTAGGTAATCTTTCCAAGCGTGTCATTACAGCCACCCTACCTGACTTTTCTATGTGGGGAATCTCAGCCATAAGTATGATTATCATAATGTGCATTCACTGAAAACAAATACAGCTAACATTGCTTCCCATTTACTTCAAAAGGCCCCTGAGAGTCAGGGAAGTTTGGATCCATACCTGAATATTGTCGACTTTTTCCTTCAATGAGCTGAACTAAAACCCCAGATGCAATCATCACTGAACTTTGGGAAAGTTCACACCGAAATCCAGACTCATACCCATCTCTACTAAAAACTGTGTTGTAATCTTCTGAAAAATACCAGGTGTCCTCCCCGTTCTGTTGTGATCATTCAAAATTGGCCAAATGAATTTCTTCTCCCCAACTCCCACAAAAACTATTTAAAAAGTAAACAGACATCTTGATTGGGAGAGCAAGCATGAGCATTTTAGCCTGAAATATACATTTCAGAAAATAGCAGCTTGATACTATCAGTTTATCTCAATCATAATTACAGCACTGGGCTAACCAGATAGGCAAACATACCAAGTTTGTTCCTCTTTAAGTATGCCTACTTTGCAATTAGACACTGGTGGCTTGTCCGTGCTAGCTGACTCGGGCTCGTGGGTCTCAGGTTAGGGGAATGTTTAATTGCAGTGTAGACATCTGGACTTGGTCTGGAGCCTGGTCTCTAGGACCCTGTGAAGTGTGAGGGTCCCAGAGCTTGGGCTGCAGCTTAAGTGTCTACACCTCTACGCTGGGAGCCCGAGTCAATGGCCCAGTTGCAGGTGTCTAATTCCAATGTAGCCATTGCCTCCATGTAAAATGTCTTGCCCCAAGTGATGTTTGATGTGCATTAAATAGCTCTCCTTAAAACAGCTGCAAGCTCTCAGTCTAAAGTTTCGCTGCTTTTTTTTTTTTTTCCCCTTTCCCACCTTACAGGAACCTCTTATAGATCAATTATTTCACTCTATTATAGGAGTATGTGGAAACAAAGCCAAGTACTCAAGTACATTAAGCTATACTATTCACAGGCCTACAGTAGTGCACTGATTTGAAATACCCTTTTTGACCCCTTTCGGGAATTCATCATGTAATAGAGCAGTCCACAGGACATATTTATCTCCTATCTGAAGGCTTCCCTTCTCTCTCCTCCCCAAGGAATTTAGCAATACCTCAGCAAACTTTTACGAGCATTTGCGCAAGCCAACATCCTCTTCCAAATGGTAATGTGACTGGTTGGTAAAGATAGGAATCAAGCACACAGTTCCTGCCTCACATGTCATCCACAACTGTCCCTGAAGGCCCAGATGTGAATTCTTGTTAAAGAGTTAATGAGGCATCAAATGCAGGTATTAGTAATGACCTTCCAGCTGCTATACAGAAGTGAAATGACAGTACACACTGTCCCTTTAAGATAAAGTAGCTCCCCTAGCTCACCTCTGTTCAGCTAACATCTCATTCATTTGTGATTTACTAACACTTAAAAGCTTCAATCAAGAGTGAGGGCCAGCTGTGCTAGGCACTGCTCATACACAGCAAGCCACAGTCATGAAAAGGAACAGTCTCATAGAGCTTACATTCTAAATACACAAGACAAGGAATGGAAGAGAGATGAAGTGACTTGCTCAGGGGTTGAGAGCAGCTCAATGGCAGGAATGGGGAAAAAGCACCTGTCGAGTCCCAGCTCACTGTCCTCTCCACTGGATCACTCTGCCTCTAGCACTAGATTGTTAAAGTATGCTTACACATAGTTTCATAATCATCTTCTTCGGCTATCCTTCAGTGCGAGGATGTCGTCTGCCAAGGGGGCTCATTGGTGAGTTTAAGTGGCTTAGGACCCCAATTCTTGCCCTGCAGATTTTCCCACAGAAGTGACAGGTGTAATCTTGGAGGAGACAAAGTTGTTGGCTGGAGTGTTATGTCCTTTCTTTCCTCCTTTGTCGTTCTCTGTCTCATGAGCATGTCTGTTCTCCTCCAAGTGAGCTGTGGCTTGGTGTATGGTGGGGCACCACTGTGTTCTGTTCCGCACCGAGTCCTCCCAGTTTGTTGAGTTGATGCCTCCCTTTTTAAGATGTACTTTCAGTACGTCTTTGAAACACTTCTGCTGCCCTCCACGAGCCCTTCTTCCCGACTTAACTGAGAGAAGAGTACTTGCTTTGGGAGGCGAGTGTCAGGCATATGTGCATAGTGGCCAGCCCAGCGGAGTTTGTATTTCATGACCTGTGCTTCTATACTGCTGATGTTGGCTGCAGAGAGAATGCTGATGTGCTGGCACAGCACATCCTGTATTCAATTTCTGTGTCAACGTCGACATAACATAGAGTGCATTGGAAAGTAAGGAGAAATTTCAGTCCAGCTTTCTACATGTCAGATCTTGTCACACTCTTTGGGTATGAGGAAAATAAGAGTCAGTGTTTTCAATGTATTTATACTACGGGCTTAGGTCAAGTTACGATCTGGGGACACCATTTTCCACTCAGACCCACACAGCAGTTCTGGACTCCAAATTTCTTCTACTTCTACAAAACTCTGTCTGCCAGTTCCTGTTATGTGCCCATAGGAAGAGTGGAATTTACAACAATTAATATAAAGATGGTCTTCAAAATGAGTAATGCCAGAAGACCAGGAGATTAACAATTAAGGTTCATATCTTTGTCCAACCTCTACCTGTAGGTCAGAGACTGCTATACAGATGGCACTGAATGTGGGGGTATTTCCAGTGCAGGCCTCAGACCACCACTCTTCCTACATACCAGTTGGTGAACCACCCACCCACTACGTAGGGGTGTAACACACTGGAGCTGTGAGCCAGTGTTAGCTCTCTGCCTCAGCAAGAGAGGGCTTTGCAGGAGATTAAACACTGACAGCTCGATGCCACACAACTCTGTCTTCCTCACCACCAAACTCCTTAAGGCTCTCCCAGCCCAAATCTTGCTTGGCAGGTAATAATCAGTGAACTCCATCTCCCAAGCTCCTCAGAGATGTTTCTCTGCAATGCATAGCCCCTATTGCTGAACAATTACAGAACATATTAAGTACACTGCTCTTTTAAAGAGTCGGTACACTACAGCTTATTAACATAACCGGGGTAATACACCCTTCGCTTCAAGCAAAGTACTGTGTTTGTTTGTAATCAAAATAAAACTAGTTTATTCATAAAAGAGCATAAGTTAAGTGGTACCAAGTAGAAGGAATAAAGATAGAAACGGTTACCAATAAACAAAAGTAAAAATATGCATTCTAATGGCGAACACCTATCTTAACAAGCTACAGTTTTTGTTCAAGGTAGTTTTCTAACCAATCTTCCTTTTCCAGCAACAGCTAGCTAACTCTCAGCAAGGATCCCCACTGAGTCCAAGGCACTAGTTTTCTTTGTCTCCTCGGGTGAAGGAAAAGCCAAAGTCTTTTTTTATGGTGTTCTTATATCTCAAGGTCTGCCTTTGTTTCAAGGGTCAAAATGATCCCCTGGAGTTTAGTATCCTGTCTCTCTTGAAGGGGGTGGGGCATGACTCCATCTTGATTAAGGGGCCCTGGTGTGTTCTAATGTCATGCTTCCTGCTTCAATTTTACAACATAAAATTATTCTCTTCTGGCAATCACCAATAAAAATGACACACTGACTTTGGCGAGACTTGGTTTGAGGTGTTGGCCTCTTTCCTTTATCTCGAGAAAACCTCTTTATCAACTCCCCCTGGTCATAGACTTTGAAGAATATCAGTGAATATCCATAATTCCACACACAGGATTGTCGTACACGTTTCACAATGTTATTGACAAGTGTGTTAGTTTTCAAATCATAGAATATCAGGGTTGGAAGGGACCTCAGGAGGTCCTCTAGTCCAACCCCCTGCTCAAAGCAGGACCAATCCCCAATTAAATCATCCCAGCCAGGGATTTGTCAAGCCTGACCTTAAAAACTTCTAAGGAAGGAGATTCTACCACCTCCCTAGGTAACGCATTCCAGTGTTTCACCACCCTCTTAGTGAAAAAGTTTTTCCTAATATCCAACCTAAACCTCCCCCACTGCAACTTGAGACCATTACTCCTTGTCCTGTCCTCTTCTACCACTGAGAATAGTCTAGAACCATCCTCTCTGGAACCACCTCTCAGGTAGTTGAAAGCAGCTATCAAATCCCCCCTCATTCTTCTCTTCTGCAGACTAAACAATCCCAGTTCCCTCAGCCTCTCCTCATAAGTCATGTGTTCCAGACCCCTAATCATTTTTGTTGCCCTTCGCTGGACTCTCTCCAATTTATCCACATCCTTCTTGTAGTGTGGGGCCCAAAACTGGACACAGTACTCCAGATGAGGCCTCACCAATGTCGAATAGAGGGAGATGATCACGTCCCTCGATCTGCTCGCTATGCCCCTACTTATACATCCCAAAATGCCATTGGCCTTCTTGGCAACAAGGGCACACTGCTGACTCATATCCAGCTTCTCGTCCACTGTCACCCCTAGGTCCTTTTCCGCAGAACTGCTGCCTAGCCATTCGGTCCCTAGTCTGTAGCTGTGCATTGGGTTCTTCTGTCCCAAGTGCAGGACCCTGCACTTATCCTTATTGAGCCTCATCAGATTTCTTTTGGCCCAATCCTCCAATTTGTCTAGGTCCCTCTGTATCCTATCCCTGCCCTCCAGCATATCTACCACTCCTCCCAGTTTAGTATCATCTGCAAATTTGCTGAGAGTGCAATCCACACCATCCTCCAGATCATTTATGAAGATATTGAACAAAACTGGCCCCAGGACCGACCCCTGGGGCACTCCACTTGACACCGGCTGCCAACTAGACATGGAGCCATTGATCACTACCCGTTGAGCCCGACAATCTAGCCAGCTTTCTACCCACCTTATAGTGCATTCATCCAGCCCATACTTCTTTAACTTGCTGACAAGAATACTGTGGGAGACCGTGTCAAAAGCTTTGCTAAAGTCAAGAAACAATACATCCACTGCTTTCCCTTCATCCACAGAACCAGTAATCTCATCATAGAAGGCGATTAGATTAGTCAGGCATGACCTTCCCTTGGTGAATCCATGCTGACTGTTCCTGATCACTTTCCTCTTATGTATGTGCTTCAGGATTGATTCTTTGAGGACATGCTCCATGATTTTTCCGGGGACTGAGGTGAGGCTGACTGGCCTGTAGTTCCCAGGATCCTCCTTCTTCCCTTTTTTAAAGATTAGCACTACATTAGCCTTTTTCCAGTCATCCGGGACTTCCCCCGTTCGCCACGAGTTTTCAAAGAAAATGGCCAATGGCTCTGCAAATGATACCTCAAAATGCATATTTTGTAGAAATAGCATGGCAGTAGTGTGTAGGGGTGTGAACACAGGGCCTCAGACCACACTCTCCCTGCTCTATAGGCTAGAGCAGGGGTAGTCAATAGGTGGACCATGGGCCAAATCCAGACCACCAGACCGCAAAACCTTTTTATTTACTCATCATCATTGTCGTCATTATATATTTAATTATTTTGTATTATTTTCTCTAGAGTCAGGACCTTGACTATCTCTTGACAAAAAATAAATTGATTCCCTCTGGGCTACAGACTCAACCTTCCTGCTATAAAGCATAAAACAACATATCTGGCTTCTTACCTTTCACATACAGTCCAGAGACACCACCACCTCCCCTAATCCTCCATTCTGGTGTGGATCAAGGTACTCAGTCTACTCCATACACCCTCCTGATGTGTTTCAGAGAGCTCACCTTCCAGATTCAGTGCAAGAGATCCACCATTAGCCCATCTATTCTCTGCACAATACAGGCAAATCCTGGAATACCCCACATGCTTCAGTGGAGGCTTTACTTCTTCTTGACAGAATCAAGTATGGCACACATATCAGCCCTGCTTGGCAAGTTCTTTCCATGTCAAGTAGCATGCAATTACCAGCTCCTGTCTGCCCATTCCATTCCCCTTCCCTCAGGTCATATCACCAGGCCATGCAATGTGACCTAAAGGGGGTGGGACACCCCTTGTCTATTGCCTGTTATTTCTGCTCAGATGCAAACACATCAGCAACATAAGGGCCATCAGCAACCACCTCTATACCACTTGTTGACAATCTCAGGGCCTCTTTTCAGCCTAAGGTCCAGATCCCAAGGATACATGGAACTGCCATTAATCCACCCTTACACCTTCCTAGCTAATGGCTGAATGTACTTGTCAGTTCAGAGCAACTATGCCTGTATTCCCTCCCCATGGTTCAGCAAGGGCACCCACTCTAGGCTCCCAGCTCCTCAGCCATTAGCTCTCTTGGGCAGAAAGCCACATCTCCCTCCTGACCAGAGTTTTTCCAGGCTACACAGCTCCCTGCCTACATTGAGATATGCCTAGCAAGACTGACTACCCAAAAAGACCAGCATCTGCGCTTTGCTTTCTCTTTGAAAGCTTTCAACAATGTAGTTGCCAGCAGCCACAAGTTACCCCACAGCTTTCTCTAAGCAAGCATTTATTCTTAAAATGGAAACATTACAAAGAAAACAGAGACAATAAAAGAACCTACACACAAGCTAATAAGCTCACACAGAGATCAACCGAGCTCCAACACAGCCTCTGGTAGGAGACAGTACTTCAAACCTCTCACCGAGGGATTTTTCTGTGGCTACAAGTTCATAACAGCCATTGCTCAAAACAAGCACACCCATGAATAGTTTGGGGCACGCCTTCACTGGCAACATTAAAGCACTGCTGCGGCAGCGCTTTAACGTGGCTTGTGTAGTCATGGCACAGCACTAGGAGAAAAAAAAAGCAACAAAAATACCCCACACACCTCCACGAGGGGAGCGACTCCCAGAACTGGTGCACGGTCAATACTGGCACATTACAGTGCTGAAACTTGCAGCACTGTAAAGTGCCAGTGTAGACAAGCCTTTAGTCTTTCCTTTATACTGCTTTGTAACAGGCAATGAGCAGACAAGAGGCCTGTTCCTCAAAGTGTTGCTTCAAAAGCCTGGATTTTTGCATAACCAGGGGTGAGGAATTTGCAGTCACCTCCCACTAGACAGCTCCCAGGAAATCCACTTCACATGAATTGTCCCAAAAGCCCATCCTTGTCTGCCACATCATTCAATACATAACTTTTGCATTTTATACAATGGACTCCAAAGATAAACTTAATTCAATAAGATTTTGCCAGGATATTGCAGGACATTGCTATAACTATCACAGTACTCAGCATACAACTAGAAGCTTCTAGCATAAAACTAGAGACCTTATTCTGGGAATTCAGTCATGCAGGCAGACTTGAGCTTTGTATGACAACAGTACAGATGTCCAGCAGAAATTATGTATTCGTTTAGACTGAGGCTGGGCAGTGACTTGGGGAGGACAGAGCTATGGTTGTCATTGGGACATTAACTATGACTTCATTGAGTTTCTAGCATTCAGGGTATTTATAATATCTTTAGTATTGTTTTGTCAAAGTGTAACATATCCTCAACCTCAACTCTAGTTTAACTAAATCTGTCTGGAAATTAATCTGAAATTTCATATGTGAGTGTGCACGTGTGTTCGTTCACACTTAAAATGGGAACAGCATATTTATCTACGAGCTGGTGTCCGATTTCTGTTTCCACATGAAGGCAATAATCTTTCGTCTCGATCGGATATCAGTATCACAAAAGCAATCAGCACCATATACGCAGAATTGAGTTTATGTTCAGACAATAATAAACCATATCCATAGATATGTCAGATATAACACTTCACAGATTAATTATATTGACAACTTGGGAGGAGCAGTGATCAAGCTCTGAAGATGTAGCTGAATTCAGACAATGAAAGCATTTTTCTAAATACAGCTGGGTTAAAATTTCTCTCCCTCTGTCCTTTGTCTGTGTGGAACAAATACCATCAAGAAACGCAAGGCCAGAAAGACCCTTGAGATAAGAAGCCATTACAATTCTGTTCTTTCAAACTCAGTTAGACTATTTAAGTTTGCTCTAAAGCCAGTTTTCCAGTATAGCAGCTTCCACTAAGTACAGGGTACTATAAAGCTACCTTTGCTTGGATAAGACCCCAGGACAACAATAATGGCTGGAAAATGTAATCAGTTTTTGATTATTTTAAAAGCAGCATTAGAAGAAGGTACAGAAAAGACACAGAGCGCAGCAAAACATTTTAACAAGAGCCAGTGTAAAATTCCTTCTGGCTAGAACCCTCCTAGTTTCCCAAAACCCAGGTAAATTTCTTAAGTGGTGACTACCAGAAATTTCCACATTCCTTCGCCCAGCACACTAAAATATATCCATTCCTCAGAATCTCTCCTCAGTACTGCACATTGATTCATGGACTTTGGTTCTAACTACAAAACCACAAAAGGTCCTAGCCATGTATGGAAGAGACTTCTTGTTCAAAACGTAACTTTCCAAGTCATAAATACACAGTATTGAGATTCCAACTAAAAACTGCTTAAATACAGAATAGATACAAGCAGGAAAAATTTAGAAACAGTAATAATCAGGTTCAAGCATGCCCCTCCCTCCCCTAGCACCAGGAACTAAAGGAAACGTTAACTATGTATACCCCACTGTGTTAGTGCGGGAGGGAGAGAATACAAACACAGATACTAATTAAAATTGGCAGTGAGAAGGCAGAAACAACCTACCAGTAGACAGACAGACTGGAAGGAATCTCTTATGCTGTGTTGGCTTTGTAGTTTCCTATTTTAAGTTATGAACACTATCACAGTGGACAAAAAGGATACTTGTAAGACCAACTGCCTACCAGAAAGCAAATGGCCTGCAGAGCTGTTTGTGTTTCAGTTTGTTTTTCCATCCTGAAATAAAGAACTTGTGACCCCAGTGGTGGGGGGAGAGGGAGAGAGAAACAAAAAATTCAGATTTACAAACAGTATAACAGAGGAAATTCAACTTGGCAAGTGTTGCTGTGTTTCCAACAGGTTTTTTTTTTTAAGGCGTTTTGTTCCCTGCTGCAGCATTCGTCAGAGAAAGGGACAACACAATCCTGAATATCTACATTCAGTTACAGCATGGAGCCTCATCCTGAGGGTCATAAGCAGGTTCAGGGGAGCTAAAGCCATCAACCACCCTCCTTTCCTCATGGGTAGATAAGCAGAGTGGGGAGAGAGTCCAGAAACTTTCCTGTTCACATGAGCATCATGGTATAGTAACCACTGAGTTGAAGATACGAAGTAGTAATAGAAGAGAATGTTATTTGTCACCTGATTTGGGTAAGAGCTCTGTGGAAGACATCGCCAAGGGAGAAACATGGGACAATACACTAATAGCTAGACCAAGCCTGGGCAAACTTTTTGGCCCGAGGGCCACACTGAGGTTGCAAAACTGTATGGAGGGCCGGGTAGGGAAGACTGTGCTTCCCCAAACAGCCTGGCCCCTGCCCCCTATCCGCCCTCTCCCACTTCCTGCTCCCCTCAGATCCCCCGACCCATCCAACCCGCCCTGCTCCTTGTCTTGACTGCCCCCTCCTGGGACCGCCAGCCCCTTGGGACTCCCTGCCCCTATCCAACCCCCCCGTTTCCTGTCCCCTGACTGCCCCTGCCCCTATCCACACCCCTATCCCCTGACAGGCCCCCCAGGACTCCCACACCTTTCCAACCACCTCGTTCCCAGGCCCCTCACCCCAGAGCCTCCACCTCATCCAACCACCCCGACAGGCCCCCCGGGACTTCCAAACCTATCCAACTGCCCCCTGCTCCCTGACTGCCCCCTGGGACCCGCTGGCCCCGGCCCCCTTAGCATGCCGCTCAGAGCAGCGCGTCTGACAGCTATGCTGCCCGGCCGGAGCCAGCCACGCTGCCTTGCAGGAGCGCACAGCCCCCGCCACCCAGAATGCTGCCCGCATGGTGGTGTGTCTGTGGGGGCCAGGGGACAGCGGGGGAGGGGCCGGGGATTAGCCTCCCCAGTGGGGAGCTCAAGAGCCGGGCAGGACAGTCCTGTGGGCTGGATGTGGCCTGTAGTTTGCCCACCTCTGAACTAGACTCTAGTATGGGTGTACAAGAAGTCTACCTCTCCATTGCAGGTCACGATGCAGTCCTTGTGCTTGGCGGTGCACGTTATCCTCAAAAAGGCAGGGAGAAAGATGGGTGTGTGCCCCACTCTCACCCGCTCCATCCTCCCACACACACACTGCACCAGCCCTGTGAACAGAAACAGTGCACAGGGGAGTATGCCCCACCCCCCCATCCATTCAAGGTGCCCTTCCCTCGGGCACTGGAGAGCACCTGAAGAAATACAGAATTCCTCCTACAGCATCACATATGGTTAGAGCTCTGCATAACCTCCAATGCAGAATTGAGTCCAATTTTTATGTGCTAGTCTTTTGCCACGAACAACCAAGGCCCAGTTCTCCACTCCCTTGTACAACAGCTACACAAGATGCAAAGAGGGTATAAGAACAATGCCATTCTGGTTTGGTAGTGCTTTACACTATTGAATCCACCCTTCAGTCTTTAGAAGATTAAGGGTGGGATTTTCAAAAGCATGCAAATAATTTAGGAGCTCAAGTTTCAGTAACTTTCAAGGGATACGGTGCTCCTAAATCATTTAAGGGTTTTAGAAAACCCCACCCCAAAACCAAATAAGAAAATATATCATCGTATTAGTATGTTTTAACAGTAAAAAAAAAAAATAAATAATTTTTTTTAAAAAAGCAGCTGATCATATAATCGCAAGGCCAAATTCTGCTCAGAGTTATACCAATGTAAAACAAGAGAACCTCCACTGAATTCAATGTCAAGAAAAGCAGAATTTGGCCCAAAGATACTACAGATAGTGAACTGGCTCGCCAGCTTAGCAAGAGCTGCTAACAGATTTATTTCACCCAGAGATGCAGACACTAGATAATTGAGCATGGACTGCACCCACTTTAAAGGCTCATAAAGCAGGGAACTGTGTTTACAATTCAGTCAGAAGTCTGACTGAGCCACAATAGTAAATGGTGGAGACACAGAAGGGCAGATGGAGGACAAGAGTGTGATTACTACAGGCACTATCTTGACGTTGACTGGTAGCAGCCAAAGGCTGCCTGGAATCTGTCAGTAACCCACATTGCCTCAGGCCTATTCCATGGCCCAGGCTTTATGCCCTGCCCGCTGCCATCCCTTACAGAATACACTAATCCTATTGGATATTATCACATCATCATAGAGCAGACCCTCCCAGATCCAGACATGAAGTTCTTTACCTCCTGTGCACAACCTGTCCTAAAACCAGAAACATCCCTCTGAGCATCCACAATCTCCTCCTGCGAGCTGGGAAGTCTCCTCTCCATTACAGGTCCTGGCTTCCTCTTCTGCTCTGCTGTATAAAACAGATGGACCTGGCTGTCTGAAGAGATATAGCTGCCTTCGGTCCCCTACCCTTTTCTGTCTGGCCACTGAATCCTATCATCAAGCACAGGAAAGGGAGGTTGGGAGTGAGTCAGGCTCCTCTTGCATAACCCCAGCCACAGTGCCGGATTCTCCTCTCACACAGCTGCAATGCCATTCACCTTCAGTGGAGGTGCTCCTGATTTACACCATTCTAGTGGGAGCAAAATCAAGGCTATGAGTCCTCTTGAAACCTAGACCAACACTATTGTCAGAATGTCTACAAGTAATCAGCTCTTGGATGAAGAGCAGCTGGCTCAAGATTGAACCAGGCAAGACTGAAGTGATGCTAGTATAAAAGAGGAAACATTTTGAAGAATTAGCTGAAACGTCTCAACCTCTCAAAAGGAATACAGCTTCCATTCATTGAACTGGTGTGAAGCCTCGATCCTGTTTGACACCTCACTAAGTTTGCATGACTAGGTAGCATCAGTATCTTAAACCATACCTTCTTTCACCACCAGCTTGCTAGGACACTTTGTCCCTTCCTCCCAGATGAGGGCCCGGCCACAGCGATCCATTCACTTGTCATCTGCAGGCTGGATTACAATAATTTACTGTATCTGAAGATGTGGCACAGGCTCCAGCTGGTACAGAATTTGGCTTCGCTCCTTCTTCATGAGCATATCAGGCCTGTAACTCAAGTCTTTCTACTAACTGCAGTCAGCTTCTGATGCCAGTTTAAAGCCTTGGTCCTAATACACAAAGCAATTAAGGCGGGGCGGGCAAACTTTTTGGCCTGAGGGCCGTATCTGGTTTCAGAAATTGTATGGAGGGCCGGTTAGGGGAGGCTGTGCCTCCCCAAACAGCAGTAAGCCCCCATCTGACCCCCCCTGCTTCTCACCCCTTACAGACCCCAGGACTCCTGCTCCACCCAAAGCCCCTGTTCCTTGACACCCCCCTCCCCTCCGGGACCCCTGCCCAATCCACCCCCACTGCTCTCTGTTCCCTGACTGCCCCTGGACCCTGGAGTTTTTTTGGTCATCCTCTGCAGTGTTCCCATGGGTCACTTGCTGGTTTGAATTAGAGAGAATGGTAGATTCTTTGTCACTTGACGTCTCTAATTTAAGATCAGAGGACTTCAGTAACTCAGCCACAGGTTATGGGCCTACTACAGGAGTGGGTGGGTGAGGTTCTGTTGCCTCCAACGTGCAGGAGTCAGACTAGATGATTAGGATGGTCTCTTCAGCCTTAAAAGTCTGAGTAAATTCTTCCCGCTATATACTCTAAAAGAAGATACTATGACCCTGTATCATCACAAGGCAATTGGCAGAAGAGGCAGCAGCAAAACCAAATATTTAAAACTGAGCCCCTTTCAGGAGCATATTAGCAAGTTTGTTATTATACAAAGGCTTAAGAGGCGTCTTTACACAAGATCTAAAAAAAATAGGTAAATAAGTCAGTAGAATGGAACAAGTGCCCTAAAAAAAAAAAATCCAAAATTTTGAAATCGATTCCATTTTGCAAGTTTAAACAAAACTATACAAACAAAACAAAATGTGAATTTTAAAATCAAAAGCATTCTAATTTTTCATTTACAAAACATGGTTTTCAGTAAGTGAAGAATTCTGATAATTATTTTGATCAGAAGGATCACAAAAATGTTTTTTTATGAAAAACTTTAAAAAAAAGAAAGCATATTTTAAATAGGGCTATTTTTCAAATTAAAACAAAAACAAAAACAAAACACCTGTTAGAAAAATTTCACCCAGCTCTACTAAAATCCTTATGAAGAAGGTATGTGTGCGCAACTGTAAATAATGAACAAACAGACTATCTAGGGGAAGTCCTAGCAGGAAAATGAATTCTGCTTGTATCAGTAAACCAGGGACATGCTTTGAAAGCCAGTGGAACCTTGCCATAAATTCAGTAGGGCCAGGATTTCAGCAAAAGTCATACAAATGAGACCCATATCAGGGTATTTTACTTCCTTCTTTCCTTTCATTGTTGAGTCTGGTATTTGCACATAGTCCTCCTTCTGCCCCTTTGCCACCAGCAGGGATGCACAGTACTATCATCAGCACAGTAAGCAGTTTTGGGAAAGGGGAGTAAATTGCTGTCACTATCCGATCTCAAAAAGAAAAGGAGGAATTATGGCACCTTAGAGACTATCTTTATCTGAGCTTAAGCTTTCGTGAGCTACAGCTCACTTCACTGGATGCCTGTAGTGGACCGTAGCTCACGAAAGCTTATGCTCAAATAAATTGGTTAGTCTCTAAGGTGCCACAAGTACTCCTTGTCTTTTTGCGAATACAGACTAACATGGCTGCTACTCTGAAACCTATCAGATCTCAGCCTTTGCTAACAGAACCATATTCCTAACCTCTCAAGCCATTAATTTTGGTAAATGACTCCTAAACCAAATAATATTTTGGGATTTCACAGCTACTGGACATCACAGACAACTGCCTATTTTTCTTCTCATTGTTAAGCCAATGTCAGTGAAAACCTTTCTGTTAAAGGGAGAGTACAGAGACCCGAGGCTACAATAGTGACTGCGGGGCAACTCTACTGGTGCTTCCTGGACTGTCAGGGAGAACCCTGGGCAAAGCCCAATTATTCAGATTCTCTGTGCGGGTTCTTATTTGGACCAAAGTAAGGGTGAGTTTCAGCAAAGAGTTTCTTCGCCATCCCCCAATCCCTTGGCTTCTTAGTTTCAGAAGGCATTATGAATATTTGCCTATCACCTTTAAAAAAAATAAATAAAAATAAAAGGTGAACAGACGTTATCTGCTTCATGGCCCACATACCAATAATGGATAGGTGGGGAGGAGAACATTTGGTTAAAAAAATTTAAATGCATCTTTTAGGTCCCCTATGACCAGGCCTCACTAGCTCCAGATCAGTGAGGTATTAGGCCATGCATTATGTTTGGTGATGACCACAGAGCTCAGCTCCACGCGGGATTGGGGAGTATTATCTAGTGAAGGTTACTTTTTCACTCTCAGGTGTAATATTACTATGATTGCAACACATTTTAAAAAAGCCTACCCAGGTTTTTTCTAAGTTAAATTTACATTATCTGAAGAACAGAGTTTAGATATTTTAATTAGTATAAGAAGGAACCAAAGTCAACAAGAGTTCTGGTTGTGTGTGTTTTAAACAAGTTAACATTTAAATTGCTACCATCCCAAGTTAGGGGATGTGCTCTGTTCTGTCATACTTCCATTTGGGAAAGACCTCATATTCCCCCTATTCTGACAGTGATTAAATCAACACCTCTTTCCCCCAGTTCACTACCTTTGTTCTCAATAGAAAGGTCAGATCTCATCACTTTGCTGATTTGTCATTAAGTTTATGTAATGCAGTGTTTCATGACTAATACCAATATGTGACTGGATTGTTTATCTAGCGGGAACACAAGGCAACTTAGAACATTATGTATTACAGTGGTTATGACACATACAACTTTGCAATTTGGCCATAAAGCTTTGTGCAATATGGAAAAATCCACTGTAGCATTGCTATAAGTGCATCTCTTTAAATCTAATGCATAAGACAAAGAGCTATGGCAAATAATGTACCATGCTCTACCATTTACCATCTTTCTTAGAAGGATTAAATCCAAATGTAAACATTCATTAATAAAATTACTGTTCTACTAAGAATGGATCTCAAAGACAACTAATCAGTTATATAAATTACGGGCCAGTTCATTCCTTGGGTCCATGATAGGCTTTTGTTCATTTCTGGTAAGTGTCGTTTAAATTACTAAAATGATAAAACCTCCCAGAATACTAACAAAGGCACTGTAGTATATTTTGTAAAAATAATGAAGTCTTTGTAATATGATCTCATTGCAGCTGCCAGCTATTAAATCTCTGCTGAAAAGTGGGACAAGATTATTTGATTAGCTTTGGAGAAAGTTACTGGGTGTATGAATTAATAACATGAGAATTTCTTCGAGGTAAATTGTAATAGAATTCACACAGCATAAAGGAGAACATGTAGTTGCTCTGCCCACACAAGCAGAGCAGGGCTCTACCTGTAACTCAGAGTACTTTACACTGCAGCTCCAGCTGTAATTCTCAGCTTGGGTGGATAGACATATGCTAGCTTTGATCGAAGTAGCGTGCTGAAATTAGCAGTGTAACCACAGTGGCAGGACTGGTTGCCTTGAGTCCAATCTCACCCAAGACCCTGGGTAGATATTGCACGGCTAGTCCATCCACTGCCCATGCCACCGTGGCTGCATTTCTGTTTTTAGCATGTTTGCTCAATCAAAGCTAGCATGTGTATGTCCACCCAAGCTGGACACTATACCTTCAGCTGCAGCATAACAAGGGCCCTACCAAATTTATGGTCATGAAAAGCGCGTTGTGGACCGTGAAATCTGGTCTTTTGAATGCTTTTACCCTGTACTACACGTCACAGGGGGAGACCAGCGTTTCTCAAAGTGGGGGTTCTGACTCAAAAGGAGGTTGCGGGGGGGGAGGGGGTATTTTAGGGAGGCTGCAGTATTGCCACCCTTACTTCTGCACTGCCTTCAGGCTGGGTGGCTGGAGCGTGGCAGCTGGTGGCAGTACATCACTAATACCATACCACGCCATCTTTACCTCTGCGCTGCTGCTGGCTGCGGCTCTGCTGTCAGAGCTGGGCTCCCGGCCACCAGTCACCGCTCTCCAACTGCCCAGCTCTGAACGCAACATTGCAGCCAGCAGCAGAGCAGAAGTAAGGGTAGCAGTACCGCAACCCCTGGCGACCCCCCTCCCCCTTGCCCGCCCGCACCCTCTCCTTTTTGGGTCAGAACCCCTACAATTAGAACACTGAAATTTCAGATTTAAAGATATCTGAAAAAAAATGAAAATTATTTTTAAAAACTTATGACTGTGATATTGACCAAAATGGGCCATGAATTTGGTAAGGCCCTAAGCCTAACCTTTCCCTTTTAATCCCTACTGCTTACTTGCTCCATGGGGGAAAGTAAGCCATGACTTTCGTGGCTCATCTCGCTTCCTGTGCATGCCTGCCTATCCACCTGCACAAGAGGAGAAGGAAGTCATGTTCTCCCCACCACACCATTTCCCTTCACACGGGTAGCAAGTATAAGGATGTAAGAGGGCTCCTTACACCTCTAACAGGACACTGGGCATTGGCACACATACATACACCTCAGCATGCTTTGAGCTGTAGTCACAGGGCACATGATTAGGAGCGAGCATGCATGTGACTGACAGTAAGCTATCTGTTGATAAAAGCCAGGAAAGGGTGACCTCAGGGGAAGGATGCATCTTCTCCCTGCCAAGTTTATGCAAAGTAGAAAAGTCTGTTACACAACTGTGCATGTTACTTTCTGCCTTTTCCATCTCTGTTATTAATAAAGCACACCCTGTGAAAGGGGATGTGAAACTGAACCTGAGGATTTAGGCTGTCACAGCAGCCTGTCTGCTGCACCAAACTCCTTCAGACTCTACCATTCTTAATCCTGCCTTGTAGGTAACATTCAGTGGTCCCCAGTTTCCCAGGGATGTGTTTCTGCAGTGTCCAGTCCTTCTCAAGATACCCACAGAAATCAAGTTTGCTGCCTCCAAAGTGACAGTGTACACACCAGCCTGTTGGCTCACTGAGGGCACACTGTACCTTAAATATAGTAAGCCTCTCTCAATGCTAGAATGTTTATTAAGTGACACTAAGGCAAACAAAGAAAGGGTTACAAACAAAACAAGATAACACGCTTTTTAGTTTCTAAAGGCAGGTCTACACTTAAAATGCTGGTTTCAGAGTAGCAGCCGTGTTAGTCTATATTGGCAAAAAGAAAAGGAGGACTTGTGGCACCTTAGAGACTAACCAATTTATTTGAGCTTAAGCTTTCGTGAGCTACAGCTCACTTCATCAGATGCTAACGTGCCACAAGTCCTCCTTTTTACTTAAAATGCTGTAGTGCTTCAAGGACGCTGCCACTATACCGATGGGAAAGCTTCTCCCCGTCGGCGTAGTTAATCCACCTTTACAAGAGGTGGTAGCTATGTCGCTGGGAGAAGCCCTCCTGTCAACATAGTCTACATTGGAGGTTAGGTTGGTATAAGTGCATTGTTCAGGGGTGTGGATTTTTCACACCCCTGAGCCAGGCAGTTATACCGATGTAAATTTAGAGTGTAGATTTGGCCTAAGATAACTTTAGCAAGCTACAATCTCTGCCGAAACAGCTCTCTCATGTCCATCAAGTTATCAGCAGCACCAGCCCTTCTGGTAGGAGGATCCAACGTTCACAGAATGAGAGGGTGCTCTCTTTTCTGTCCTGTAAGTGATGGAGAACTAGAAAGTCTTTTGCTCTCCTTATATTTCCCAAAGTCCATGGTCTTTTAAAATGGAACCCAGACAAAGTTCCTTCCCCCGACTGGTGTGCAGATGCCAGGCTGTCTTCTTCATGGTCCTGTGAATTTGCTCTCTTTAATTACTTTGGATACCACCGATGTTCCTTCATTGTCTCCAGCATCACCTTACTCAATTTACAATGCAGACATGGGCAAACAGCTAAAACAACAGGTTTCAGAGTAGCAGCCGTATTAGTCTGTATTCACAGAAAGAAAAGCAGTACTTGTGGCTTCTTAGAGACTAACCAATTTATTTGAGCATAAGCTTTCATGAGCTACAGCTCACCGATGAAGTGAGCTGTAGCTCACGAAAGCTTATGCTCAAATAAATTGGTTAGTCTCTAAGGTGCCACAAGTCCTCCTTTTCTTTTAGCTAAAACAACGTTCTTTTGTCTAGGACAACTTTGTTTAACAACATGCCTCCACAGCGTGTTTTAAGAACATATTACCAGCATACATACATACCTCTGCACACACATCTATACATATACCACGCAAAGATATTCATTACCAGCCTATCACCAGCTATTAAGATGATACCTTACAAGATGCCATTTGGCTAAACGCTCGGACAACAGCGGGTTGAGTGGGCCCTTTGCCAGTTGACATAAAGGGTCTC
This sequence comes from Lepidochelys olivacea, assembly GCF_965140295.1. NCBI lineage: Eukaryota > Metazoa > Chordata > Testudines > Cheloniidae > Lepidochelys > Lepidochelys olivacea. The sequence continues at coordinate 122,573,471 of NC_140413.1, forward strand.
TTAGGGTCACAGAAAATTTAAATCCACAGAAAGCCAAAGGGTACATTTTACTGTCTGCACACAGGGGCAAACTCTACCCAACCCCCAGGACACAAGGCCCCATGCTTGGCAGAGCTAGCTCTGTTCCTTCCACTGAACGAGGGAGGCAGGATGCAGAGCACCTATGCAAGGGCTATGCATGTCTTATGCACTAGAGCACAGTTCTGTGTGGTTTATGTATACCCTGGAATAAAGGGAGGTCTTGGGGTATATGATGGCAGGTGAGAGCTGGGCTAGTGGATCCATTGTTTTTCCATTTCATTTCTGCTCCCTCATCAAATAAGGGTGAGGAGCACCCCCTATCCCCGGCTCTCATATCCCCCAAACAGTCATTTGTAAGTCGTAATTTGCAAAGTAACTTTACCCAGAAGTGTAATAATATCCATTTGAAAGCACAACAACAGTTATTTAGCACTGCTTTCATTTATTTATGAGTCAGATTAGGAGCCAAGACATTTTACAAGTAAGCATTTGTTCACACAATGGTACCACTGCTTTTATTCTTCAGTTTCCTTTTGAAAGCCAAGTGCACTCACTGTGAAGCAGCACTGTCACTACATAGGGCAAACTTTACTCACCCATGCAGAGAGCCTGCAAGAGCACTGAAGTGCATGAGCTAATTCTCCCCTGAGCAGATGGCCCCACTGAAGACCCTCTGCATGGCACTAAATGACACCTTGAGGATGTTGTTTACCCAATCGTTGGAGTCACATTCTGGTTTATTTCAGCAGAATAATTTTTAATGCGGAGAAGAATCTCTCTGTAGCAGAGCTACATTCTAAAGGGCCGCTTCAAAAACTGGTCCATGCTGGGGGTCAGCGCTACCCCAGTCAGAGCTCTGCCACGGAGACTGTGACCTTAAGAACCCTTCAGTGCCAACTGATACAAGAATATCCTGAAGCTAGTATGTACATTCTGGTTCCACCAAAGAAAATCAAATGAGATCTTAAATGAAAGACAAGGTCACAATGGTCATTAATATCATTGTGAAATGCATGTACACAAACAATGTAAAAAAGTTCGCTGGATACAGAAAATATGTTCATAAAGACTGTCAAGGCAGAGGTGACAAACAACTTTCTGCCAGACAAAGGATGTTTATTCACCTGTCTCCCTCAGTCTAAAGTTAACAAAACCGGAAGGTCCTTCACATACGAAGTCAGCAGTGCGGGAAGCAGCACACCAGAGAATAAGCAGCGGGCAGTCGTCCTGACACGGAGAACAAACAAACAAGGAACTCTGGAGAAGATAAGAGAAGGCAAGGAAGATACTCCTTCATTTTGCACCTAGGAAGTAATCAGGCAGTGCAATTACATGAATGAAAACAGATCACAACCTGCCCTGCTCAAAATACTGCAAAGGACATTTGGGTGAAAAAAACTTATTCAGACTGGAGGTTAACTTAAGTTTAGTTTCTAGGAATCATGTTATGATTCCGCTTTTTAATGTAACCCTTCTGTTTGCATTGTCCTTACTCACTATCTCTTACATTTTGAACGTTGATAATAAACTTATGATTGTTTTTACTATAACTGTAGCTCAGTGCTGTGGTATTATATAAGGAGCTGTTCCAGAGTTGAATCAACCACGCTGGTGTGTACACAGACCCCTTGGACAGCAGATCTGTTTTTTTCTGTAAGTAACCAGTGAGTAAGGGGCTGGACACTACAGAGAAATGTTTCAAAGGGACTCGGAGACTGGGTACACCTATTATTAGCCTACAAGGCAAAGTAAGAGCTGGCACAGCCCAGAGGAGGTTGTTTGGGTGGCTAACAGGCTAGAGGTGTCAGGGAGCGGACACCCAGTTAAGCACATGCAAGTCTCCCTCTCACTGGAGGGGGATGTAACAATGTCACTGTCAGTCCTGGTCATCCCAAGAACAATCACAGAGACATAGTCCCTCTCTCAGCTCTCATGTAGGCTGTGGGAGTACCCAAGCTATACCCTATCTTTAAGGGGTCCAGACTGCTCCCCACATTACGCTAGACCAGCTCCACAGACCAGCACAGGTGGGGGGCAAGGTTCTGCATCATCCTCTTTGTGGTGGTTTGCAGCCCCCCCAAGATCATACAGAGGAAAAAGTCCTTCTACAAGTGCAAGAATTGTGATTGCCCCCCCCAAGGGCTCCATTGCAGCCCACACTAAGGGGGGGTGGGGAGAAAGATGGATTCTTGAGTGCTCTCAGCTTCTATGCAAAGGCTGAGCACAGTCTATCCCTATGTCGTTTTATAAACATCTGGTGGTTTGCCAGATCTATGTTCCAACACCGGCTTTTAAGCACACGTTTATTTTAAGCTCCATGCTGCTGAACTTTACAGTGTTTGAGATTATATTACAGCAGCACCCAGCAGTTCAGTACAGAGGAGGGTTTATCGGCGTTGTCATTTTAAAGAGGGGAATTAACAGAGATTTTAATCAAAATTATTAAACACATGTTTGAAGCTTAGCATGGCATAGAAGTGTTCCCAGCCCAGAGCAAAGATTTTGTACCAATATTTTGTTTCATTTGGGATAGAATGTTCTACTCACTAAAGTGAGTGACTAACGATCACATACCGGGCTTGAGCCAAGAATAATGCAGACTAGCAGTGTACAAACTTTCCCATACAGTTCTGCTCTTGAACACCCTCTGCTCTTGCAGCCAACAGGGAGTGATGTGGACAAACAAGACTCTCCCTAAACTCACTTTGCCAGATCCACATCAGGATTTGACTAGTGGTTTGCAACGGAGACAGTGTGAGCATGAAGGGTCAGCATGCAGTAGCCTAAGTTAGTTACAAATTCCTTCTGCCCATTGGAGTTAGAAGCAAATTGCAGCTGTAATAACCCCCTTCAAGTTAAAAACTTTCCTGCAGCATTTGATCGTATTTTAAAAACTGGTCAGTGAAGACTGAAGCGCATTATTTCATTTAGGGTGGTGGCCTCTCAGGGCATTGGGAACATTGGTCAGGCAATGCAGGGAAGCTCATATAGCTGCCATCTATAACTCTTCCTGTTTTAAGGATGGGGGAGGGGTGTACTAAAAATAAGCCAATGATCTCTGGAAACTAACAGCACATATAAGGTCTGATTATGATCACTCTTTTCTGGTGCAGGAGAGATTAGAGTCAGGATGAGAACATATAAATTCACGGACTATTCCAAGAAGCCAGCAGTACTTAGTCATGATGAGGGAATAAAGGAAGATAAGCTACCATGACAGCAGATGCTGAAAATGGACGAGTGAGAATACTGTATGTCCAAAGCAGAAAATAAAGCAAAACCAATCTCTACCCCCCTTTGCATTTGTGACTTCATGAGAACTTTTGTAGTGTTGAAGATGAAACAATTCCCCTGAATTTTGTGAAATTATCTTTACCTTCAACATCAAAATGGAGGTGCTTGCTTGATCTAATGGAATTTGCTATGCTGCCCTCACTTAGCTCTGGAGCTATGCCAACTATTCCTGCTCTATTTCACTGTTTTGGTTGACTCTGTGATTCATGCTATTACAAACTGCGCAAAGCAATATGAGGGTTACCACCATTTCAAAGTATTCTTCTGTACTTTCTCCAAGCATAAACCAAGGGCCCAATCCTGCAAAGACTTCCATCAGATCTACACGTGGAATGACCCAACCTAAGCTGTTTTATTAATCAATACCCCAAGGCTCCAAAGACTTTACTGCTTACACTTTTTAAAACACTAATTTTTACTGATTAGTTTAATGCAGTTTCTTTCAAATACAGATTGTGTTGTTGTTTTAACCTTAATACCATTTTCCCCTTGTTCAAACACCAAGCACATATGGATGACTCATTCCAGGCTTGCTGACCTTTAGTGCACCACGCGGGGGTGGTGGGAGGAGAGAATCACTCTTACCCTACAGCTAGCTTGCTCTGGGCATGAACGGCAAAATTTTAAAACAAGGCCTCTTTCAGCCAAGTCAACGTTGTGGGCCAGATGTGCAACAGTGGCTGAAGCAGCGCATTGCATAATTGAGGACAGTGTGCAACAGTGGCCACCACTCCTGATCCCAGGTCTATCCAGATGGTAGGCCAGCCTCTAGCATAAACTAGAGAATCTTAACAGCTGTATTTTCCACCGAATGCATCCGATGAAGTGAACTGTAGCTCATGAAAGCTTATGCTCAAATAAATTTGTTAGTCTCTAAGGTGCCACAAATACTCCTTTTCTTTTAACAGCTGTTCTCATCTAGGGCAATTTTGCCAGCCTCTAGGGGCCTTGTGAGCAGCTGGGGGATCCCAGTGTAGTTAAGAATGCTATTGCCCTCAGGAGACAGAATCTTTAACTAATGCACTCTAAGAGATCAATCAGTAATCAATACTCCCATCCACAAATAAGACAACACCAGGTTGCAGCCCCTGCAGTCACAATCATGCATGAGGGTGGAACAGAAACAGCTGTGGCTCGCCAGCCACACAAGTCCTCTCCGCAGGGGGACTTCTCTAGTAGACAACTAAGCTGGCTTTAGTGCTACACTGCCCCACTGGCCTTGGCTCAGCTCCAGTATCTGGCCCTATGCATGGAGTCACTTATGCACACAAGTGAATAGCATCTGCAAGCAAAACACTCCATGTTCAGATACAAATAGAGTACAAATGCAATCTGAGTATTAAAACACATTAAAGTGACAAAACTTGTTGCCTGAAATACAAATGGAGGCTTCTTTGAAATCTGGTGTGGCAGGGTGCATTCAATTTTGTGGCTCCCTGCTTTGGGTTCCCACGGTCCTGCTACACCCCACTTCAAGAAGCAGTGAGCTGAGGGGAACAGAGAAGAGAAGGTGGGTCCTTCAAGCTTGCCTAGAGAAGACTCTCCAGAGCATCCAATTTGAAAGCTAGACATACCTGGCACTCCAAGGGCTAGCGGCCACCAATCAGGGCCTGCTGGCTGCCTGGTCTTAGCAGTTCAGTTCCAGGCTGGGAGCAGTGGAGTAAAGGATGCTCCTCTCTGGCCAAAGGAGCCTGGCAATCAGACAGAGGTACACAGCTGGGAAGAACCTGAGGACACTGGCCCTGACTTATGACTAGAAAGAGGGGCCGGTAGGAAGAGGCCCATGGAAATAGCAGTGAAGGACTGAAGTTGATCAGCACATGGCTGGTGTGTATAGGGTCCCTGAGTTGGAACCCAGAGTAGTGGGCAGGTCTAGGTTCCCCTACCAGCCACAGGTAAAGGGACATAAACCTCAATGAGGAGGCATGGCTTATCTGGGAGCCCGAACATGGAATGAATTTAAAGGGCCCAGAGCCAGGGCTGAAGATCCTAGTGAGGGAAAATAGAATCCAATAAACAGTCTAACACCGTGGAAGGGGTTCCCTTGGACTTTTTGACATGGCTTAAGGCCCAAGACATTGAAAAAAAAAATCAACAAGATCATCTGGCAGACTGCAGAGGGTGTGGTAAGTGTCCCTTTGCAACTATTCTTGTTAAAAAAAAAAAAATGCTTAGACCCTGGTATAAATGAAAACCATGTAAAAAAAGTAAACACCTCAAAAGTCTATCCCTACTAGTCTCTAGAAAATAAAGTGAACTTGGGGTTTTTGGTGGAATGGGCCTGGTGACAGCTCTGTGAGGGGAAATTATCAGACATCAAGTGTCTTTTCTTTGGAGCTTCCCCTGATCCTATGATGGCTTCATGAGATTCTAAGGGGCTCCCTTTCTCTTTATTCTGAGAGTCATTTGCCACTGGACCCCTCCCAACTAAATCATTCCTATGCTCATCTTCCACCAAGTGCCTTCCAGTAAACAGACACTAATGTCTCTGCCCTTAAACACATCTTCAAGAGGCACTGAACAGACTGACATCTACCTCGCTCTCCATGCATCAGAGCTTAAGACAGTCTAATCTACAACATGCCCAAGGTTGGTCACAGAGCTGCATATGGCAGGGGTGGCCAACCTGAGCCTGAGAAGGACACAGAATTTACCAGCGTACATTTCCAAAGAGCCACGGTAATAAGTCAGCAGCCCCCCGCACCTGCTACCCCCTCCCCCCGAGCCTCCCACCTACCAGCAGCCCCGCCGATCAGTGTCTCCCCCTTCCTCCTGATCAGCTGTTTTGTGGGGTGCAGGAGGCTCTGGTGTGTGGGGGGGGGGCAGGAGGGAGGAGCGAGGGCACAGCAGGCTCAGGGGAGAGGGTGGGAAGGGGTGGAATGGAGTGGAGGGAGGGCCTGTGGCAGAGCCAGGGGTTGAGAAGTGAGCATCCCTGGGCACATTGGAAAGTTCGGGGCTGGCGCTCCAGCCCCGGAGTCGGGGAGTTGCATATTAACATCTGAAGATCCACATGTGGGCCACCCCTGGCATATGGGTTCTTGCTCTCAGGTGTAAAATGAAAGAGTCCATTCAAATGACAGTGTTACCAGTTTAAAAGATTGTGGTTACACTGATTGACTCTGTGGATAGTGGAGAGCGAGAGGGGGAAGAGGAACTCCATTTTGACTCCCAACAAGCAAAGTGTGTCATGTGTTGTGGAAAACCAGCAGCTGCTTATGAGCAGAGAAGTATAGCTGATTTTCCAAAATGCACAGTGATTCATCAGGCACTGATGGGTAGGATCAAGCCTTTTCCTGTCTCAGGTTCTTAGAACTGGATAAACTGAAACATTGTTTTCAGCAAGCCCTTGTTACTGCACTTCACTGCAATGCATTTCTAGGGGCTCACGTTCAGGCAGTTTCTGATAGAATGAGGATATCCTCTCTTCTAGAGCTGTACCAAGTCCTGTGCAATTAGAGCACTTGAACAGCCATACGCGGATCTCTTCCGTGCACCTCACAAGGCATGCACTTTTACAATAACTCCGAAAAGCCAACCTGTCCGACAGCCTGATTCACCACCACGTGAAACTTGTATTTATGGCTCCAGGTGGTCGAACAGCAATGGGCCAAATCCTTAACTCCTTGCTCATTGAAGTCAAAGGAAGTTTTAGCTGAGCAAGGACTTTGTAAAAACTGAACATGGATTTAAGATTTAGCCCAATGATTTTAGAAACAGTGACAGTTGGGAACACATTAGTATTCTACAGTCCGTATGCTGCTATTGAAAATGGGCAGGTTACATTGTTTCTCCTTTTGGGCCGATTCTGATCGCAACTGTTTTTTATGCTAGTGGAATTCTTCTCCCCTCTATGGACTTGTTCCTGATTTACACCAATGAGATCACATCCATTTAATTTTTATTAAACATGCATAAACACTTTACCATGTACTGGAGAAAAATACAGGCAATAATAGATACTTATGCGCCAAATTCCGCCACCCTTTTCCTCCCTGAGTGCAATCTTATTGTAAAACTAGACCCACTGATGTCAAAGGAACCAGATGTGCTGCAAAGTAGTACTGAACATGAGTAAGTACCAGAATCTGGCCCTATAACTTTCTCTTAGTAATATTCTGAACATTATTTTCCCTCCATAAAATAAGAGGCCAAAAATTCAGGAGCTCTTATTCAAACAAAGCTCCCATTTGGTGCTAGATGAGCAGTCTAACTATTGTATTCTCTATTAGGATTCATTAGGAAAAGGATAGATAAGACAGAAAATATATTGCCTCTATATCAAGATATGGGCGTACCATAGATTTAATACTGCATGCAGACGTGGTCGCCTCGTCTCAAAAAAGATCTATTGGAATTGGAAAAGCTACAGAAAAGGGCAACAAAAATTATTAGGGGTATGGAACAGCTTCCATATGAGGAGAGATTAATAAGATTGGGTGGGACTTTCCAGCTTGGAAAAGAAATGACTAAGGAGAGATATGATAAAGGTCTATAAAATCATGACTACTGTGGAGAAAGTAAATAGTGTTATTTACTCCTTCGCATAACACAAGAATTAGGGGTCACCCAATTAAATTAATAGGCAGCAGGTTTAAAACAAACAAAAGGAAGTATTTCTTCACACAACGCACAGTCAACTGTGGAACTCTTTGCCAGAGGATGTTGTGAAGACCAAGACTATAACAGGGTTCAAAAAAAGAACGATACACAGCAACTCCTCATTCAACGTTGTAGTTCTGTTCCTGAAAAATGCGACTTTAAGTGAAACGATGTTAAGAGAATCCAATATCCCCATAAGAATGAATGTAAAGGGGGGGGAGGGGGTTAGGTTCCAGGGAAACTTTTTTTTGCCATACAGTACAGTACTATAGTTGGGAGGTGCCCCCGCCTTACCCCACACAGGCACCGCCCACTAGCACTGGAGACAATGAGGCAAGCAAGGAGGCTGAAGGTGCTGTAGGCTAGGAGAAGCACATTGCGCCAGCAGCTTCCCCTATTTTGCAAGCACCAGAGACAGGGTCTCAACCCTCGGCCCACCCACTCCACCCCTTCCCCCAAGCCCCCCCCTTAACCCGCCTCCTCTTCTCCCCTTTACTCCGCACGCAGAGTCCTTGCTCCTCCCCACTCCCTCCGCCTCCTGCCCACGGCAATAAGCTGGCTTGCAGTATTCAGGAGGCAGAAGGGAGGGGGGAGGAGCGAGGACACTGCCTGCAGGCTTCCTCTCCCTCTCCCGCCTCCTGAACACTGCAAACCAGCTGATTGCCATGGGCAGGAGGAGGAGGGGGAAGGCTGCTAGCTATGGACAAAGCAGGCAGCCAAACGACATTATAGCAAAGCATTGCACAACTTTAAACGGATCATGTTCTGTAATTGAGCAGGGACAGAAGATCGAAACAACATTAAATGAGAGGAGGTTAAGTGGGGAGTTACTGTACATTCATGGAGGATAGGTCCATCAATGGCTATTAGCCAAGATGGGCAGGGATGCAAAACCAAACTCTGAAGCGTCCCTAGCGTAGTCTTGGTTTGCCAGAAGCTGGGAATGGGTGACAGGGGATGGATCACTTGATCATTACCTGTTCTGTTCATTCCCTCTGGGACAGCTGGCATTGGCCGCTATCAGAAGACAGGACACTGGGCTAGAAGGACCATTGGTCTGACCTGGTATGGTCATTCTTATGATTATATACACCTAAATACTGTGCATAGATCAGTGGTGTAGCTAGGAGTGGAAATTTGGGTGGGCCCCGACTTTCAGGTGGACGGGCAATGACAGACTGTGCTAGCTCAGCTTCTCCCCCTACGCCATGCCCTCTTCCTAGCCCTGGTGCCCCCAGACACAGGGTTGCACCTGCCAAGATGGGCATGCACATGAGGTGGCTTAGACAATGACAAGGCAGAGCTGCTGGAGCGCAGCTTTCTGAAGGGTGGACACACAGCTCCATCCTGGATTTCATGTGCCTGAGTGATGCTCCGGGCCATTGTGGCAAAGCTACACCTCTGCTCAGATTTGGGTGGGCCAGGATGCTAAGTGAGTGGGCTGTGGCCCACCGAGGCCCACCAGTGGCTACACCTCTGGCATAGATACAGTACTCTAAAATTTGACATGTTTATTCAATGAATAAATGCAATAGTTTCAAATCAAGCTAGTACTGTATGCAAGAGTCATATTGTGAGCCAGTATTATTTATCATCTTTTCATGCCAACACTACTGAAATCTGGAACACTTACCCAATTTAAAAAACAAAGTCATGTGTGTCCATGAATCTCTTCAGGATAATGGAGAAATCGGAAGATATACCAGATGAAAACCATTTAGAATGGTATGTAACTATATACAGTGACAGTATGCCTCTGTAAATATTAAGTTGTATCATTCCTTGGTCAGTATTTACTTTTTTGGCCAATCAAACGTGATGCTCATCATAAGAATCCAATATCTATATTATCTTGTGTCAAATGAATGCCCTAGTATGAGTGGACGAAAAAGTTACACTCTAGCACATTTTGATAAAAAGAACCTCACATACTTTAACCAATACACATATAGTCTCACAGCAAAATGTAGGGATTTATATGCATGAATATGCAAACATAGATAAGATTACTACCTAACAAATAATTCATTGGTCAAGATATGGAAATAAAACTTTTTAAAAATTCTTACGGCTTGAAATGCAGTAAGCCAGTCTGCAATTGATCTTCCTGAAAAGCTGCTTGTTGACTGGCCAGAGGACAAGTGTGAAGAGCTGAATGAAGTTAATCATCAGTCCGGACACTATAAATATGTAGCAGATAAGAAGGTGGCAAATGAACTGAGACTTCAGAAAGCCAATGATGTCCATGGTTCTTTAAGAATGGAAGGGTAACTGCCAGAAAGAGAAAATCCAGGAATTCAGAAGATAGTCTGCAAAATCAAGCAACAATAGCAGCTGTTAGTAAACAGAAATAAAGTTAAATAGAAATAAAAATTTGAATACATAGATAACTCACGACTCGTGTTAGCAGTGAAGTCACTGCTTTCCTACTAAATCTTTTTTTCTATTCTTAAGAGAAAGACCTGGTTACAAATACTTACAAAAACAGACACTGAAAAACAAAGCTACATTTTCAAACAATTTACATCATTTGGTGATGAACACGTGCTCCTATGCCTAAATCCCACTGACTTCAAGAATGAAGTGCTTTGCTGGATAGAGATGGGATTACCCAGGTACTCAGTGTCAACCATGCTCATATGCTCTGCTGAATCAGATCCTTATTGATAAAGTATGAAATAACTGTACAGAATGGTGTTCAGACAATTACATTCGAAATAAGATATATTCCTTGAACTTTACCTTCATGATGAGCCCCAAAAGTTACATTCGTACAGTCTTGAGAAATTAAAGACAAAAAACAAAGAAAAACTGTTTGCTTCATGCCCTGGGACAGCAGTTTTAATCAAGGTCCACAAGGTACTCTGAGAAAGTGGCTGATAGGTCACACGTCCTTAGTCCCTGCTAGTGAATGGTACTACATACATACCTGCATGTGTAACTTATTTTGCTTTGGAAGCCCAGTCCCCCTCTACAAAACACTTAGTTCTGCCAGGTGCTAAGCATTCTGGCTCAGTGCAGTAGAGACGAGAAGCACATGCTTAAAATTTAAGCATGTGAGCAGTCCCATTGAAATCAATAAAGCTACCCAGCTGTTTACAGTTAATCACATAACTAAGTGTTTTGCTAGATAGAGCAAGTGAGCTGATCATCTTGCAGGACTGAGTCTTTATTCAGTAGTGCAGAGAAGCTGAAAAAGTGAACCAGCTCAGATCATTTTGCAGCTCACCTTTAAGCCTACAAAAGCTTCAAAGGACCATCAAACATCAAATCCATTCTCGATCATTTGAAATGAACATATCAGAAGCTTAAAAATGAGGAGAAGTAGTCCTCCTTTTTAAAAAATAGCATGCGGCTTTTCTCCTGCTATTCTAATATAATGCAATTATCAAGTCTTGGTTTACTTCTTTATGCACTGGCATCCTCCATGGGATCTCCGCTGCAGAGCTCTCAGACTAGTGTTGGTTAGGCAACTGTTGCTACAGAGCCAGCAAACAGCACCCCAACAATATAGCCTTTAGATCCCTTGTAAAGGAATTTTGTGTGACCAAGTGGTGACATTTTAAAAAATTTTTTACCACCATTAGGCAATTTTAAGATAGAAGTTAAGGCCCAAAAGGTGACCTGCCAATGTCCCTTGAATAGATAAAGCAAGAACTATCACAGATCCAGTCTATTACTGAAAGTCAGTAGCATTAATACAAAATGTTCTCTCTTTCCCATCTGTGCTGACATGCTTGACAAGGGAAATAACCCTGCTTGACAGATATCAACAATGGAAGGTTATAGCTCTGAATAGCTATTTATACCTATACCAACCCTGGAGACCCTAAAAATAACAAAGATTGACTATTAAGACTTCATGGGCAGAAAATGTGATGGTTGTCTGGTTGGAAGCATCATTTTTTTTTAAACAAAAATCTGAATTCAGTCAGCTGGGATCATCACTGTAGCTAACACGATCACATTACCAGGAGCATAACTGCAAAGTTACCAACAAAATCCAAGTAAATTTGCATTTTGTATAAGTAACATATGGATTAATTTTAACAAAGCATGCTTCCATGGATAAACAAACCTTCCATTAGATTTACCCTTTCCATTATTAAAGTAAGCAGTTTAGGAGTTTTCTGCCACACTGCAAAAGAAAGTATGTTATCTCATTTTTATGATTGTTAAAAACCTCTCTTCAGGGCATATTTACGTCACTGCTCACATGCCTTTTTTGGTATATTCAAATTAAACCCTCAATCTACCATTTGTGTTTTTCTTCCCCAGTTAGGCCCAAACCTGCTCCTGCAGGAAGCAGACCCTCAATTCTAGACATCATTTTGCTGGCCTGTTGTCATTTGAACTCAGTGAGGGACCTATCAAAATTTTGGAGAGAGAGAGAGAGAGAGAGAGAGAGAGAGAAAATTTGCTTGTCACAGCATTCAATATGTACAGCTTGCTCAATTGTTTCATGTTTTCACAATTTTCTCACTGGGCACAATATACACAGGAAGCAGTATAAACATTAGCGTTCAGACATGAAAGACCCAATTCAGTAGTGTTTACTCAAACAGAACTCCCACTGATGCCAGTGAGAGTTCGGCCTGAATAAGGAGCGCATATTTGGGCCCATGCTCGTGAGGCAGAATTCTGGTCTTAGATGTATGAACTACTCCCTCCATTGATTTCAGCAACATTTGAGCCCCCACACTGTATTGTGCTGTAATGCTAGTGAATTGTCCATTACAAAAATAGCCCATCTCATTTGCTATAAAAATCAAAGGTCACTAATTGGAAAAACTAATACTAATAAAATTTCATACTAATAGAAAAAACGAGATGTTCCTTTAATAGCTTACCCTGTTCCTGGATCTTCTATGTCGAAGGAAGTTACACAGTGGAATCTGGTAACCCTACAGTATTTTCACTTGGATTGCTAGCTCTTTGAGGCAGGGACTGACTTTGGGCAGTACCTAACACGCTGGGGCCTTGATCCTGAGTTAGTGCCCCTAAACACAACTGTACTATTTTATTGGTATTGTAGTAAACAATCCAGATCCAAATCAACTTGAACCTGATACCCCATGTTTAATGGCTCATCTGTTTCTGAATACATTGGATTGACACCACTGTGAAGCAATAAGGAAGTGATTTGTCCAGAGGTTAAAGAAGGTTGTTTTTTTGACCAAGCTGTAGCTAGAAAAGGACAATGAGTTTGGGGGGGGGGGGGGGGCGGAGGGTGAGAAAACCTGGATTTGTGCTGGAAATGGCCCAACTTAATGATCACTTTAGATAAGCTATTACCAGCAGGAGAGTGAGTTTGTGTGTGTGTATGGGGGTGGAGGGGTGAGAAAACCTGGATTTGTGCTGGAAATGGCCCACCTTGATTATCATGCACATTATAGGGAGAGTGGTCACTTTTGATAAGCTATTACCAGCAGGAGAGTGAGTTTGTGTGTGTGTGGTTTTTGGAGGGGGGTGAGGGAGTGAGAGAACCTGGATTTGTGCTGGAAATGACCCACCTTGATTATCATACACATTGTGAAGAGAGGGGTCACTTTGGATGGGCTATTACCAGCAGGAGAGTGAGTTTGTGTGTGGGGGGGCAGAGGGTGAGAAAACCTGGATTTGTGCTGGAAATGGCCCAACTTGATCATCACTTTAGATAAGCTATTACCAGCAGGTCAGTGGGGTGGGAGGGGGTATTGTTTCATGGTCTCTGTGTGTATATAATGTCTTCTGCAGTTTCCACGATATGCATCCGATGAAGTGAGCTGTAGCTCACGAAAGCTCATGCTCAAATAAATTGGTTAGTCTCTAAGGTGCCACAAGTACTCCTTTTCTTTTTGCAAAGGCAGACTAACTCGGCTGTGACTCCGGAACCTGTAATTAAAACACCGAATCTCATAGTTGCTGGTGACTTACATGAAATGAACTAATGGTGGTATCGATCCCCATCTTAGTGTGCAATATATGCCCTTTGTGTAATGAAGATTTGCTTCCTTCTACTTGTTATACTGTGTACTGCCTGAAGACACGTTAAGGTTGACACTTCTCTGTAGGCTGGAAAGTGGCAATGTGGCATATGTTTATTGCAGCAGTTGCAGGTTGCAGCCATTATCAATAAGGCTGGAAAACAATTAGTATAACACTCTAATCACATCCCTGTTTTCACACATGTTATTAAAAAAATCATTTTTGAGACCGCAAGTTTATTAGTTTGGTCAATGAGCCAAGGGTTTTTTTAAGTTTGTTTTTATGTTTGAGCAGGATTGGATATAGTTACAATTCACAAACCAGCCCTTGATCTTATAGAACCTCAAGATAGGACTGATGCTTTTTCCTCAATATGGTTTTAATAAGTTTTGCCAAAAGTAAACAAGTATATGGAGAAAACCACAGGAACCTTCTCTCCTGATACAGACCAACTTCCTCAATCCATCAGTGGGACTACTTACATGTTTAAAGTTAGATAAACATAGATAGCAGGCACTGAATTACAATTGCATGGGAAATATATCAATGAATGCCGTACATTGACTGAAACTCCAGCAATTAGGCTTATCATAAAATCATTCATTAAAACCAGCTAGCCTCTTTAATTCCATGTCACAGAATCCCTCTAATCTAATGCAATTCCTAAAGACCAGTGAGGGTCTGGATCAAAGAAGAAACCCATAATATAAAATGAAAACAGAGTCTGGTATAATGGCAATCCGGGGGTGGGCGGGAAAATCACTGTTTGACATGATTAACAAAATTATGTATTAAGGGTAGCTGATCAAAAGCCTTTCAAAAGAAGGAAGAATATACCATTACTCCAGTGATTCATTCTTTTCACTGTTACAGTAGTTTTCCAAAGAAAAATTTTAAACTTGAGCACGTTACATTTATATTCAACATATGACATACTGCAGGCCTTTGATGCTAAACTTTGTAAGTTTAAAGCAATAACCACTGATAAAACAGTGTATTGCAATAATTCATGAAGACACAATGGTACATTTGAAAGTCAGTCTTGTTTCATAGCTCAGCCACAAAATTTAAGTTTAATAAAAATAGTTAATTTAATTAGGGATGGAACTTTGTCATAAGGACAAAGTAGAGACACTTGTTCTTGTAAATAAATAAATAAATAAAAGCTTAGGGAATTACAAAGCCTTATTTCAATAGGTTCTCCCTCTCTCCCGGCTCTCCCAATTCAATCCAAGCTAGTGTTTTGGATTTAAGAACGTCCCCCTACAGTGTTTGCAGCTCAAACACCACCGCACTGGTGCATGAAACACCACAAGTGCATGAAAGAGTGAAAGTAACCGTAAATAAAAATGCACTTCTTGTAGCCTGGGAAACAGTATAAATAAAAAGGCAAATAGTGCAAGGTACAATTTTATTTTAATAAAATCAAAGGTACAGTTGTCAGCACAGGCAAGGACATTGATTTTTTTTTAAACACTGAGGGGACAATGAAGCCCTGTGACTTAAACCAATGTCACCTTATTGTTTTCAATAGTCATCCACAGTTAACCCCAGTGTAAATGAGAAGAGGATAAGGCCCATAACTCTTAGAGTGTGATTTATTAAACATACACACTAATTTTCTTACAGCTCATGACTGAAAGCCATAACAGCCGTTTGAAAACAAAAAGGCCCAATCAATACATTCTCAGAAGACATTAAGATAGAAAACAGTTTTTTTGGCAGCCATCTTATCAACACCCTTAAATTAATTGGGGGAAAGTGGTCAGAACAAAAAACAAACAAACAAAAGGATGCTTTGTGAGGGGCATTTCCCTTTGGTATGAAACAGATAGAGGGCCAAACACTTGTCTAGTGAGTAGTCTAAGGCTACACACTTATTTGACTAAGGGGTTACAAGGTCAGGACCATAAATAGCAGCCATTACTTTGCACTCCTCCTTTCCCGTTATCAGAGCCATCTAGTTTTGCTCTGAAGCAAGACAGATCAGACATCTCTTCTGTTTACACCACTTCCAAACATTCTTTTTATCCCCACCTGCAGGCTGTTGCAGTAGTTTATCTCCAGTGCCCCCTACTGACCAATTCTTTGGCCCCGAAATGAGTTCTCTCTCAATACATGTTCAGTGACTTAGCCCTCTGGCGAGGTCAAATTTTTCGGAACCTCAGAAGGGGACAGAAATGGAAAGTCCAGCTAAAGAGTCCACACCAACTGCCAAAGAGAAGAGCTTTAGGCCCCACTCAAACTATGAAGTTCCCTGCTCTTCCCCCCTTACTGGGAATTGTAGAGTTCTCTCTTTGGTCCTCCCTCTTTCCTATAGGCCTGTAACGGGGTTGACCCCCCCCCCCCCGCCATTCAGGGTGCTACCTGATATGCTGGGGTCCCACTGATTCTGCCCTTTCTACCAGCCTGGGTTTCCTTACCCTTTTCTAGCTGAGCAGGCCCTCAAGCCTTCTCTAGCACATAGACAGGTAAGGCCACACTCAGCAGACAGACAGACTGAAATCAGCTCAGGGATTTACTCAGCACTCACATGCACACCTCCTTTGGAGTGTAAGCCCAAAATAATATTGTCTTGTACTGTATAGAGAGATCTGCACATTGCAAACTCATACAAATCACCCCCTTCCTCAACGTGGAGGGAGATATGCATAGCTTTTTGTGCCCCCGCCCTCATGAATTGTACAAACTGGGATTTGTAACAAACAAAAAAAAGTTTACCACAAAAGGTAGATTTTAAGTAATTAAAAGGGATAGCAAACAGAACAAAGCACATTACTGAGCAAATAAAACAAAACATGCAAACTAAGTTTGATACACTCAAGAAACAGGTTACAAAATGTAATTTCTCACCCTAAATGTTGTTTTAGGCAGGTTGCAGAGTTTCTGTAGCTTAGAGTTCCAGTTATTTCCAGGACTCAGGCCCGGTCTTTCTCTTCAGGTGTTTTTAGCAATCTTCCCTCTTGGACTGGGAGGCAATAGAGAAGAGTCTTGATTGACTTACTTCCCAGCCTTTAATAGAATTTACCTAAGGCAGGAATCTTTTGTTTCCCAGTCTGACCCCCCCTACCCCCTTAATGGAAAAATACTGAAAGCCCAAGGTGGGGGTCTAGTACCAGGTGACCAGCTCACCTGACCCCACAGCGTTAAAGCAGCAGCCTGGGGAGCTTCTCAAGAAGGCAGGAGATTAGTATCTTCCAAGTCTTGTTGTTCTTCCTAATGGCCCACTGAGGCTGATTGGGGGGGAACGCCCACCAGACAGTAGGCAAATACACACACAGTTGTAATTGTTACATAGTCAATATTCCTAACCTCCGATAAAGAAATGATACATTCATACAAATTGGATAAACACATTCAGTAGATCATAACTTTTCTGATGATACCTCTTGCATAAAACATCTTAGTTGTGCCATATTAATATCATAACAATATTTCTATGAAGAATATGGGGTGCAGTGTCACAAGGCCCTCTTCAGCCTACCTTTACCAGACCCTTCCCTGAGATTGAGAGCTCCCTCACTCTTCCTTCCTGGGTCTCCTTCACTGCACTCTCTTTCCTCCCTATAAAGAAAAGGAGGACTTGTGGCACCTTAGAGACTAACCAATTTATTTGAGCACAAGCTTTCGTGAGCTACAGCTCACTTCATCGGATGAACCTTGATCCTGTCACAGCTGGGATCACTAACTGTAACTGAGGGCTTGGCTACACTTACATTTATAGCGCTCTAACTAATCACCCCCCTGAGCGCAGCAAGTGAGAGTGCTGCAAAGCACTAGCATAAACAGGCTCCTAGTGCTCGTAGCTAATCCCCTCGTGGAGGTGGATTATTACCAGCACACGCGCACGCGACCACATTCTCACTTCAAAGCCCTGCCACAGGAGCACTCCTGTTACAGCGCTTTGAAATTTCCAGTGTAGCCCTGTCCCGAGTCACCAGATCAGGATCAGCTGGGGGTTAACTGCCACACCACAGGAAAAGCTGAGCTGAGTCCCCTTAAAGTGCCAGCTAGCCCATGACAGTCACACAAGGAGATTTTGCGACTTGCCTCAAGGTCGCATAAACTGGGGCGGAGAGAGTCAGGAACAGAATTCTAGAGTCCCTAGCAGCAAATTCAGTCAAACTGCACTGTTTCTCTGGGCTCTAGGCTACGCTAATGGGACACAATAAGAAATCACATTTCTGCCTGAGCGTTTTGTACCTGCTATGCTTACAAGTAGTACCTAAGATATGTTTTACCTTAAAGCACTGTGTTTAAACCAAAGCATGGGTTTAAACTGCTTTGCTGCATATGGATGGATTTGTTGTAGACTAAAGCATCTAAATCTGGGATTTAGGCTCTTAGTCCCAGTGGTAGGCGCTGCAAAACCCACACTGAGCTGCCACCCGACTCAGCAGGCACCGACATTTTTCACTACAAAAGTCTCCTAGGTGCAGAAGTTCCTGCCTCTAGGCATGTGCTCTGCTGCCTCGCTCAGAGGACCCAGGCATTTATCTCCCATGTAAGTCCCAGCACAATCCTTAAATCAGGTGGAAGAGGTGGCAGGGGACACGGGACGGTGACATTCAAGGGAAGGGACATACACACACACCCCGCCCCCACTCACCTAGCCTGTAAGGCCTGATCTGTTAGAATGGGGTCCATTCAAAATCCAGAGGAGGATGTGCCTCCTTATAAAACTTTTAGTCCAGGGGTTAGAGCACTCATCTGGGATGTGGGAGACCCAGGTTTAATTGCTTCTTCCCCCATCAGGCAGAGAGGGGGGAATTCAACCAGTCTCCCACAGCCCAGGTGAGGGCTCTAACCACGGGATTAAAAGTTATAATAGAGGCCGAGGCACCACCACCTCTTGCATTTCTTGCAAGGAGCAGCTTAGGCTCCTAAACCATTTGACTTCAGGGGAGGGAGTTGCAGCTGTTGCTAGCAGAGCTGGGGATCACTGCATCTTGGATTAAGGCATCTAATTCCATGAGAGGTGCAGGGTTTAGGACGCACCCCTCGTCAGCATCTCCCATTGGCTAGTTTAGGTGGTTCCCTGCTGAGCATGCTGGCTTTTGTGGATTCCATTTTTTAGGTATGTCTGCGTCTATGCATTGTATAGAGAGCCGAGATACCCAACCCAGGCTTTATGGATCCCATTGTTGCACCAGTGATTTTCTAGGTGCCTAAAAGTTAGGTGTTGCAGTACTCAGCACTGTCATGTCTAAGTCTCATTACAGATCCGGGCTATGGTTAAGTGCTTTGCTGAATGACAGTCCAAAGTGTTGAGCTTCAGGGGAAGTTTAGAACAGCTAGACATCTTACAGGACACTGCACACTGCCACATTTGCTGTTGACTGAAACTGACTCTCACAAACAGGAACCAGTTGCTGAGGTAGAGAATACAGTCAGGCTAGAATAAAGCAGCCTCAGTACTGGGTTTAAATAAGCTTTTATTCAAACAAGAAATAAGCATTATCCTAAAACTATTTTTCAAATCATCACCGAATGAATACAAGGATGACTGCAGTACAAGAGTTTCCTCTAATGATGCTTCTATATACATACAGCAAGTCACAGGAAATCTTGTTTTGTTCTTCCTTGTGGTTAGAAAGTGCATACATGATTCACACTAAAGCATCTCCACAAGAAAGCATAGTCCAATAGATGCCACAATAGCTATAACTGAAGGAGTTTACAGGAATTGTCTCTATTTTCCCATTTTTTCCTCTTAGAACCGGATCCAGTTCCCACTGAAGTCAACTGACAAAATGCCGCTGACTTCAGGGCATAGGATCAGGCCCTGAGGTCCCAATTCAGGATTGCATTGAATCCCATGGTTAAATATCATTGACTTGATCAGCACTTAAGCATAAATGATCTGGAAAAAGAGGTAAACAGTAAGGTGGCAAAATTTGCAGATGATACAAAACTACTCAAGATTGCAATCTGCTTTGGACGTAACTAAGAGTTACAAAGGAATCTCACAAACCTGGGTGACCGGACAACAAAGTGGCAGATGAAATTCAGTGTTGATAAATGCAAAGTAATGCACATTGGAAAACATAATCCCAACTATACATATAAAGTGATGGAGTCTAAATTAGCTGTAACCACTCAAGAAAGATCTTGGAGTCATTGTGGATAGTTCTCTGAAAACATCCACTCAATGTGCAGTCCAAAAAAAAAAAAAAAAAAGGCAAACAATGTTGGGAATCATTAGTAAAGGGCTAGATAAGACAGAAAATATCATATTGCCTCTATATAAATCCATGGTATGCCCACATCTTGAATACTGCATGCACATCTGGTTGCCCCATCTCCAAAAAATATTTTTTTATATAATTAGAGGTATTGGAAAAGGTACATAAAAGGGCAACAAAAATGATTAGGGGTATGGAACAGCTTCCAAATGAGGCGAGATGAATAAGACTGGGACTTCAACGGAGATTACTAAAGGGGGATATGATAGAGGTCTATAAAATCATGACTGGTGTGCAGAAAGTAAATAAGCAAGTGTTATTTACTCCTTCTCATAACACAAGAGCTAGAAGTCACCAAATGACATTAATAGGCAGCACGTTTAAAAAACAAACAAATGGAAGTATTTCTACGCACAATGAACCTGTGGAACTCTTTGCCTGAGGATGTTGTGAAGCCCAAGACTATAACAGGGTTCAAAACAGAACTAGATAAGTTCATGGAATATAGGTGCCTCAATGGCGTCCCAAGCCTCTCTTTGCCAGAAGCTGGGAACAGGCAATAGGGGATGGGTCACTTGATGATTAGCATTTTGTTCATTCCCTCTGAAGCAGCTGGCATTGGCCACTGTCGGAAGACAGGATACTGGGTTAGACAGACCTTCAATCTGACCCACTATGGCTGTTCTTATGTGCTGCAGTACCTTCCTGAAGAGGGATGCTTTCCTCCACCAGGGCCTTTATGCTCAATTCCCCTTTACAGTCAATTCATCCTTTGCTGAAAGAGCTTTATAGACATAAGCAAGGAAGTAGAAAAACACTTATTTTTAAAAGGAACTATTTAAAGAGTGCTCCTTCACAAACTGGAATTTTTAAAAAGTTGGTCCATTAAAATAATCACATTGACAGTGTCCCATCTGATGTAAGAGGGGGAACAAAAACAAAAATAATCCCAGAAATCATTAACTAATAAAGCCTTTTGCCCCCTTTCAGAAGTAAAGGAGTGGTGCAAGCTCTTTCCAGGTTGTTTGCCACAGCATATTGCTTTTTGTATATGTTTTAGTTCTGTTGCTAATAATGCAGAGGGATGTTGCTGTCTGCTCCATCACCCTGAATGCTGCTTCTCTCTCTAGTAAGAAGGGAGTGCATGCTACCACATATCCGAGTATAGCAAGATAAGTGGATGAAGGCAACCTGAGAAGGCGACAGTGGTGTCCTGGTCTGTAACAGGGGCTCCTAGGCAATACAATAATATAAATAATAAGGATTGGGAGCAGCCACCTGAGTTATTTTCAAAGGGAGCAGCCATACGTGAAGCAGCTTCACATATGCTTCTGAAAAGAACCAATTAAATCCAACTAATTGTTCAGAGCAGTGTGACAATGCCAGGGAATGGAACAATGAATGCTGAGTTATTGAGAGGGAATGGAAAGCAATGTTGCAGGTGGCCAGGAGGAGGAGATGTGTGCAAAGAGTTTGGAGCTCCGCATTTCTGAAGGGCTTGGAGCCGGCAATGGGACTGGATAGAAGACATGATGATGATCCAGGGGTGCCAAACATCACTGAGTTCATACCTCTTTTAAAAGGGTAATGTTCTGAAATGGGCATTATTCATGGGTAAGTAAGGTGAAATGGCTCCAAGTTTTCTATTGTTCTCTGGGCCTAGAAGTTCTTTTGGCTGCACTGAAGCTTAGAGAGAGTTTATATTGGAAAGGGGTTTGCTGAGAGTACTTGGAAGAGACTAGAGAGCCCAAAAAAATCTTTGCTATCTTGTTTTAAATGAAAACTATCAGTGAAATTCACTCTGAGCAGAGGGTTAGCACAAGCTCCAGGTGTCACTTCCAGCCTTTGAATCTCACGGAGTGTAGTTCTTGCTGTCTTGAACAAGGGTGAATTCTCACATGTTATTTAGTTCTGGAGTTTAAACATTTATTTCCAGTCCCTACCCCTGGGGAGCCCTTGATTTTTCTTAAAGGGAAATGACAAAGCCATTTAAAAATGTTTTTTTTACACTACTATTCCACACCAGCAACACATAATCCTGCAAACACTTACATGCACGAGCAGCTTTGAGGCAACTAATCCACCTTGAGTGCAACAGGACTATCCATATATGTACACAAGTGAAATTACTGAAGTGTTTACAAGATCAGGTCCTTTGAGGTGTAGAATTAGAAAACGATAAGATTTTAAAAATTTATTGCTGCATTTATACAGCTCCTTTCAGTGGAGGAGTTCAAGCCACTTAAACACAAATGAACTAAGCCTCACAGCACCCCCTGAGGTATTACTATCCCTATTTTACACAGAGGGAAACCTAGGGTAGATGGAGTCTGTTGGTGCCAATGGACTTAGCAGGTATGAACACAGAGTATGTTCCAGTCCACTCACTCCGTATAAAACCTGATCCTAACTTATTCCTTCTCCCTCCCAACACTCAGAAATAAAACCAGGGTACTCAGTAGTAAATTTGGTGGGTCTCTATTATGATTTGGAGGTTATGAATTTAGGCCAGGCTCCACAAAGGGACTTTTTGTGAGTACCGCAATGCGAGTAACTTTTAAGAGCCTAGGAAACTCACCTGAGATGCGAGAGATGCCGGTGCAGTTTCACTTTGGATAAATAAAGAGTCATCAGGCCAGAGAGAGAGGATTTGTTTACACTGCAATTCAAAGCTTGTGGCTGGCCCACACCAACTGATTCGGGCTTGCTGGCTTGGGCAAAGGGGCTGTTTAATTGCGGTGTAGCCATTTGGGCTCGGGATGGATCCCGAACAATTAAACAGCCAATTAGCCTGAGCCAGAGTCAGCTATCACAGGCAAGCCATGAGTTTTTAATTGCAGTGTAGACATAACAACATGGGCGGTACATGCACCGCCGGCTGCGGGAAGCTAGCCCCCAGCCTCACCCCTTCCACCCAAGGCCCCATCCCTTCCGCCCATTACCCCCGCTGGAGCCAAGCCCTCCCCCCCACCTGAGCCCAGAGCTGCGCCTCCCCCCACCATGGTCCCTGGCCCAGTCTCTCAGCTAGCCTCCCCGGCCCCGGGAGTTTAAGTGCCTATAAAGTTTACTGCCTATAAAGTTTAGCAGCAGTCAAGCAGGATCACAGCTGGATCACAGTGGAGCCAAAACTGGAACTTCGGCACTTAAGTTCACAGTTTAGTCCCTCAATACCTTTGTGGATCTGGGCCTTTAAGGTCCACAATGTAGCAGTAGTAATATCATGTACATAAGACCTTCATTATTCCCACCTGGAAGGGGTTCTGGGATGCAGAGGATAAAGCTGAAACAAACAAAAACCACCAAACAAACCTCATTTAGGGCCCGATCGATTAGGGCCTGATCCAAAGCCCAGTGAAGTCTGTTAAAAGACAAGACTCCCATTGGCTTCAACAAGTTTTGGATCAAACCCTAAGAGCTTGGAAAACTTGACCCCCCCAAAAGTAGCTGAATGAAGAGTAACTATGAAAGTACTTACATTCTCAGAATGCAAAGCCAGGACCAGATCAAAGCAATCTGAACTCCCTTTCAGCAAAATCCTTCAATTATAGCCTGATTCAAAGCCCATTTAAGTCAGTGGGAGCCAGATTTTTAAAAGATATTTAGGCACCTCAAGATGCAGATTCACTCATGGTAGAATTTTCAAAAACACCAAACTAACTCTTTAGGCACCTACAATACGTTTAGAAATCTAGCCCCGACTGTCTTTTCATCAACTTTAATGAGCTTTGGAGTAGGCCCTTAGGGCCCAGTTGGTAGACCCAAATTTCAATGTGTGACACACTCCACTTGTCCCAAACTCTTGTGTCACACTAACTGCCAGGTGTTGGGTCCTGTTAAGATGGAGGGCAGGGAAAGAGCAAGAGAGAATGTAGCACATTTAAAAAATGGTCCATGTATTTTTGGAAATATTTAGGGGAATGGTCAGTAGCAGGTTCCTGGGAAAAAGGGGGAAAGACTAATGTGTCCTGGCTATATCTGTGATTTTGGAGGGTGGGGGGAGAGACACTGAACCCCTAGGCACTTAAGTAATTGTGCCAATAGAGCTGTGAGCCAGTATTAGACAACTCACATTCAACACTATGTAGCATTGGAACTTCAGCAGTAAACCTCACATTACATCGGTGGCCCTCCCATTTCCCCCTCACTCAGCTGTAGTTTTGACAGCATTGATTTTACTTTTTCTAAGATGGCCCCTGCCATCAGATCAGAAATACATGGCTTTGTGGATATTCAAGACTGTTTCAGTCTCTATTTTAGACTTCAGACTTAACATTGTATTGATCTCAAGATAGTCAAAGCTACATGAGCCTCAATGTCAGGACGATTCACAGACAATTACCTCCCGCAGGGTCTTCATGCAGATGTGACCCTCTGTGCACAAATCCCTCTTGCCATGTAGAAATGGGAAGCAATAACTCGAATGGCACCAGCTCCCTATCCCTGGATGTCTCCAGACATTTGAGTAACTGTATGTGGAAGGGGAAGGATGGTTTGAGTGTGTGTGTGGTGGGGTGGGGAGGCATGCATTAGCTATCATACAGCTACTCCTGGAAATCTCTCTCATGAAATGGAGGGAGCAGTTGCTGTTCAAGTTTTTCAAATATGCTCTTACTAGCTTTTTAAACAGGTCTTCCCTCCTTTCTTATTGTCCTGACCTGGACACCAATCCTGCAAGCGGATCCACAGATGAACTCTTACATATCCATGTGGACCCAAACTCAGGGTTAGGCTTTAGTTTAATGTTAGCAAGAAAAATAAACTCTCTGATTTCACTCCCTTTCTCGTTGATTATTGGGGCTATTTTCTGTCTCATATTTTTTTACCCTCATATGTTTATAAAAGCCTTTCAGTCTCTTTGGCTGGTAATAAGTAATTCTGCTTGTTTGCCTCTCCCATTTGCAAATTATTTTATTACAGTAGCATCTAGAGGCCCAAACGGAGGCCAGGGCCCTATTGTGCTAGGTGCTGTACAGAAAGTTGAAGACTGTCCCTGCCCTCAAAATAGGGTTGCCAGCTCTGACTGAAGCTATTCCGGGAGATTTCCTCCTCCCCCCAACATGATATCATTTTCTTAAAATATCCTATTAAAGTCTCCCAGATTGCTTTCAACAGTCACTGGGAGATCAATGCCAATTCCAGAAGACTCCAGACCAATCCTGGAGGGTTGGCAACCCTACCTCAAAAGCTTACAGTCTAATCAGATGTGGGGGGAGGAGGGGAGTAAACAGAAGCACAGAGAGTTAAAGTAATTTTTCCTCAATGTGAAATAGCAAGTCAGCGGCAACAAGAGACTCCAGGTCTGCTGATCCCTAATCAAGTGCCCTACCCTCTAGACAACTGCCTGAATTCCAATACAGGGTTTTTGGGGGTTTTTTTTGCAAATTCAGACCCTTGCAACCATTTCCTACAAGCTTTTTTCCATAAGTGATCCTCTATAAGGTATTCACCCCTGCCAAACCCAATGCTTCCGCTTCACTTCATTTCCATCTCTCTTTCCTGAAGAGCCAGGTACAGAGAAAATGAAGCGAGTCAGCAAGTTCTGAAGAGCTGTTCTTCCAGCATAACAGCAGGACAGACTTTTTTTGTGGGGGGAAGGGGGGAGTGCACAGACCCTCTCTTACTACCGTCCTGATGCCAGGTAGCAAATAAGTGCAGGCTCAAGCCCATCATCAAGCATCAAATCAGTATATCCGTGCCAAAAACCATAACTGGGAAGGGCCACATAACGCCCTCACTGTCAGGAAGTCCTGTTGCAGGTTGAGTTTCCACACGCTATGGTTACAGGGGGTGCCTGAAATGCTGCTCCCAACTGTATTTTGATGTAACAGCTGTGTGCTGTCCCTGCACATTCCTGGCAGGTGGTGCAGCCCTGCTTTAATTTCTGCAGTGGGGTCACCAATAAGTTCAGCAAAGCTTTTATGTATCAAATGTCCCAACCTTCCAGGAGTCTAATATATTAACAGAAAGTTCAAACACACACAAGAAAAACTTCACCCAAGCTTCTTAGCAGGATGGCAGAAGCCATCTGAGTTTCACTTCCACAGCCAGGCCGTTTAAACACAAGGCACTTAACCTTCATTCCTCATCTGGAGCCAGGGGCTCTGCAGGGGCTTCCAGGCAGCTACAGCTCTTTTTCCAGACAGCATACAACTCCTTTCAGGCTGAGCCTCCTGCAGCTAGCTGAGATGTTCTTCTCTGAGTTCCTTTCCTTAACAGTTCACCTTCTCTGTTCCATAGGAACTACTCTCCCTGGGAGCTCTGGTAGCCTTTCACAAGGTCCAGGTGCTCATTAACCAATTAGCTGCATAGGCAGTTAGTTTCTTACAGGTGAGCAGAGATAGGTTTGTTCCCTATCACAGATAGACTGGCCCTTACTCCTCTTAAAGGGGCCAACCACCCATGAACTAAGATTTCCTCATATAGTAACAGTGAAAATATAACTCAGCCAAGCAACGAAACCCAAGCAGACAGTGATGTCTCTAGGACCCATCAGTCAGGAAATTGCAGTTGTTAATGAGTGTTTTACGCACGATGGTGGCATAGTGCCTAACACAAGTGTCTACTGTATCCTAATGCAACACACAGGCTAGCGTGTGCTGATATTGCCCTCTTGGTGCTGACCCAAAGTAAGGATAAGAGATATATAAGCTAGGGGAGTTCTCCTTTAGCTCAAGTGGCAGAGACAAGTGCTTTTGAAGCTGAAGGTGTTGCATCATTAGTCCTAGCCAGGGCGGGGGAGAGGGGGAATGTAAAGCACCATAGCATGTGTGTATAATACAGTAATTATATCTTGGTGGTGATGCATGATTTCATTATACGGACCTCGGTGGCAGAGCTGGGAGGGCTGGTATTGTGTCCTCCAGGGTTAGAAAGCCTCATCGGGGAGTGCTGCATAGAGTGTTCTACCTTGCCTCAAGCAGTAAAATCAGGGCACATTACGTGAGACTGCACCCTTCTCCCCCTAGTAGGGCCCAGGCCAGCCACATAATTGTCTTCAAAGATACCTGTGACAGAATCCCTACCCTACTATGACACCGCAACCTGTAATGCGCTGAGAAATTTAAAGTGGTACGACATGACCGACAGACAATGGTCAGTCCACATAGGTATTTCTATTTCCAAGGGGGATACAGTTTTCCCCACAATAACCATACTTTATTTAAGGGCCTTGCGCAAGCACAGATTACCACAGTGGGTGCAGCACTAGAAGCTCTGTGATACTCCTAAACAGGAAAGCTTGCCTCATATTCCAAAGATGTATTGCAGTCAGACATCCTGCAGAAATTCTTATGCAATACCTTCACCCCTGTGGCAGAAAGCAGAATTGGGTCATGTTTCCCCCTGCTTGAAAGTATTGCAGGAGGTGCTGATCATGCTCAGTTCTTCCCTATAGCTCAGCAGAAGGTAGGTTTTTCCCTAGCCGATTGAAAGTCATCTAAAAAGAGGCCTGAAGACTGTCTCCCACCTGAAAACACCTTTATGAGCTGTGAGCATCAGCCTTAGAAAAGAAAGAACAGGTAGCTCCTGTAATGCTGAAGTGCTCCACTGTTTTCAAGTGTCAGAAGAGAAGGGAGCTCACACCAATAGGTGACCCCTTCCTTCACAACTGCAACTGGAGATGGAGGAACAGCCAACATTTAAGGCATGTGATCATAGGTAGGAGAGCCCCCACTCGCAAATCAGCTGCCCTTCATCAGAGATGAGAGAGACTACGCAATTGCCCCCACACTCCCATGACTTATTTCTTTTAAGCAAAAAGTCAGGCTAATTCTCTAGTAACTCCTGGTCTTTGCACAGTACAGTGAAAAGAGAGGACCCAGCCAGACACAAATTTGTTGCTGAACAGGACTTTGTGACTATGATACAAAGCAATATGATTGACAAGAACTGAAGTCTACATCTAGTAGCCTGGAAAATACCTAATAGAGTCAGTAGGATGGAGTGTGGTATAGTGGATGAGGCACTCAACTGGGAATTACGAAACTTGGTTATTGACTGCCTCTGATCTGATCTGGATACACAGGGCAAGTAACTTCACCTCTCTGCGCCTCAGTTTCCACACCTGTAAAATACAATCCCTTACAGCTTTTTTAATGAAACACTTGGAGATTCTATGGATGGAAAGCATCTCTGTAATGACATTCTGTGTGTTCCTCTGAAGCCTAGAATGTCTATTCAGTCAGTGTGAAGCGATGAAAGAAGCTACAAGCTTGGCTGAGAGCTCTTTTTGTTCAGAATATCAGCAGGCTGAATCTTCACTGGGTTTCACAGTCTGTTGCCATCCATTTTTTAAGTTCTCAACCATTTTGAACTTTACTGATTACTCCCATGAGGTGTACAGCTACAGTAAGGCATATATCTATGTCATGCCAAGAGTCTTAGACCATTGTGATATCAGAGGTAACTCAACTAGTCACCAATCTCACCCCACAGTTAATTTGCATGCATCATTTTCATTGGTTGTATGAGGGAGACTACACAGATGGTGGATTACCTGGCCCAACTGCCATCCACACAAATCAACACAAGTCTCCTAGCACAACATCCCCAAACATAAAACAACACAAACCAGCCTACGTAATAACTTCAAATATGACTCTGAAGGCTACCCTGTCTGTTGAGTCAGTGTGAAGGTACGGAAACAGCTAAAAGCACAGTTGAGAGTTCTTTACCTTCTTTTTGTTCAGAATATCATCAGGTTGAATTATCACTTGGATTCACAGTCTGTTACCATGCAATTTTTAAGTTCTCAGCAATTTTTGGCTCCCCTCACCCCCTTACATGATTTTACAGATGATGCCCAGGTTTTTAATAATTACTAGTAGCTGAATAATGGGTAACAGTTTTATAAAGAAGAAAAACACAGCATGATTTTGAACCTTAGTCTGTATCAAAGTAAGGAATACACACAGAAACCATAGGCACCTGAAGCCAAATTTTCCTGTCAGTTACACTGGAGTAAGCACACAGAAGTCAGTGGGCTTGCTCTGGTGTCAAAGAGAAGAGAGTTTGGTTCTTGGTCTCTTAATTTTTTCTTTTGCAAGTGATATTCAGTTTGGGATGGCAGTGATTATCAGTCCAGAGTGAGGTTATGTTCCCTTGGTATAACTGCCAGCATTAGTTGCATCACAGTTCTTAGAAGCGCATACACCGTCTTACTAAGCATGTACAGGTGTTGGAAATGCAAGACAAATAAATATGGACTGAGACAAAAAACAAATGCACAGAATGTAAAGTTCTGGTCAGAATGGAACAAATCCCCGTTTACTGTTTTGTACACACATGGGTAAATGCTCACTTGTTGAATCAAATCCTCTTATGGATCATTTCACAGCTGAACAATGCTCTATAGCAGTGGTTGTCAAAGTTTGTTTTTTTGTTTTTTTTTTGTGGACCACTTGAAAATTGCTGAGGGTCTCAGAGGACCACTTGATGATCTTTCCAAATGTTGTTTGTACCGTTAGCTAACTATTGTAAAGCACTTTGGATAAAAGTGCTATATAAAGAAAACTTAATAATAATAAACTTTTTTTGTTTTACAAATAAAAGCAAACAACTCATATTTTAATATCAGTAGTCTTGCCTTTCTAATGCGATGGAAGTGCCCACTCTCCCACGCTGGGGATGAGAAGGGGGGGGGGGCTCTCCTGCACCACAGCAACCACAGAGCTGAGGCTGGGAGGAGGGCCATCTCTCCCTGGCAGCCACAGCCCTGGAACTGGGGAAAGTCGCCTCTTTCTCTGGCCACCGCAGCCCTGCACATCCCAAATTCCCAGCCCCCCTCTTCTCACCTCACTGCCCCCTCCCACTTACCCCCTATTCCCCCCAAGGCCACCACCTCACTTTACATGTGCTTCTTCTCCAGGGTCCAGGCACCTAATGAGTGGAGCTATGCCTGCGCAGCTCCACCAATTAGGTGGGTGGCCCTTCATTCTCTCGTGTGCGGCTACCCAGGCACGCACCTGAGAGGGAACTATCCACGGACCAGTCTGGTCCGCGGACCACAGTTTGAGAACCTCTGCTCTACAGTAAAGGTTTGGACTAACCAATGCAGTGTTATGCAGGCAAAGTTGACCTACTCTTATTACTGCTAATAGGCTGAATATATTCATTTTTAAAGAAAACCACAGCTTTAAAACAAAAAAAAGTCAACCAAAACTTTAAAACAAATATCCAGCACTAAGCACACAGCCTAATCTTCACTCTTTCTAAACATTGCTCTGAAACTGTTTTGGCTTATGGAATTCTTCTAGGTACAATGGAAAAATGAATACACTGCATTTAGTTCAATACATACCTACATTTTAGTCAAACAGCTAATTATCTAGGCATGATACAGTCCTCTTGATGTAGAGAGCATCTTCATGAAAACAGCTGTGAATAGATGGTCACAAATGTCTGTTTCCAAGGCAACACTACCCCTCTCGGCCCCCCTCCACTAACCTCCTCTATTGTAATAGGGGAAAACCAAAATGAAAGTGGAGGGGAGACAACAAATTGCATGCTGCATCCTAGCAAATATCAATCTAAAACGTACCAAAAATGCTAAATTGTGAAAGAAGTATAGATATTTATATTTAGTCCATGGTATTTGTAGTTTCCATGGGAACACTACAGAGAAAGGAAAGAGCATGTTGCATGGCACAAAGGGAGCCAATGTGTAGCAGGAAAATTCTAGTCGGCTTCAGCTTTTTCCAAGCAAAATGATTAAATGTAGTTTAAAAAAAAATAAAAAAATGTGAAACCAAGGTACTGCACAAATAGAGAGAAGAAAAAGGAAAAATAATCAGAGTAGTTCTTTCCTAGGAGCCTGCAAATCGACTGCTCGCTTCTAATCACACGCTACTCACATAAACACCTCATTGCAGCCTGCTTCTTTCTGTCCTTTGACTCTCTGCACTCACTGTCTTCGTGCTTTTTTTTTTAAGAAATCAAGCCAAGTAAAGAAGAATCAAATGTAAAGTTCTTTGGAAGTAGCATGAATAATATCAGATCACATACCTTGTACCTGCCGGACCTTGACATGTGTGCTTAGAAAGCAGAGACAGAAAGGGAGAGAGAGGCTGAGACTCAGAAATTCCTACTAGTTTGCATGAGCTGTAAGTCAGCCAACACTGGAAAGAAAGCCAGACTCCACCCTCGGGTGGGCCATTAAAAAAAAAAAAAGTGGTTCTCAGCTGACGTCTCTCCCCACTACATGTCACTTCCTTTTAAAGCTACAAGTCAGCAGTTAAGGCGAGATGGCTACTTACTGCTGTACTATGACCCCCCCCTCCCTTCTCCCACCAAGTAGTAGAAGGAAGTGGTTCACGTTTGAAAACACACTGCTACGGAAACCTCCTACCGGAACCCAAACAAAAGCCTATTGTAGATCACTTTTTTTCTATCCCTTTAATCCTGTTGCTTCCATTTACAGAGAACACATCTTTCTTTCCATGCTAGCAGTGGTTTTAGTGACATGCCCTAAATACATTGGCTAAATTAGATCATTATTCATTGAAAAGGAATATGACCAATTTGCATTATGCAATGCAATAGCGGCAGCTTTTCCGCCTCTAAATGATAAGGAGCACAGGAGATGCAACAGGTGAGGCAGAAAAACAAATATACAGGCAACTAAAACTTTTTAGAAGAACACTATATTTAAGTATAAGCACAGCTGATCTGATACTATGATACTTTTTCAGTACACTGAGCATTTTTTAATGAGAACAAGTGCTGCTGGTCATACTGTACCTGTTGTGTCCTCATATGCTGATTAGAGGCTGTGCGTTAGATCTAGAACATGGGAATTGAGCATCTGGCCTTAATCCGGTAACAATTCTGGTGAGTCGGTCAATTGGCATTGAGAGTGCTTGACACCTGGCACAAAATGCTCAGCACCATGCAGAACTCTAAAGGAGCTAATGTTTTATAAAAAGTGGATCTGAGACAAGCTGAACAGGTGGCCATATGATCAATATAAACACCATATAGGACAGATAAGAGATGTCCAATAGAGTTATCCGGGGAGGAAACCCCCAGAATACCTATTACTTAAAAAAAGGGACACTAATCTGGACACAACAAAAACAAATTTCAGATAGCAGGTTTCCAAATTCTGAATATTCTGACACACAATATTCACCATCTGTGAAACCAAAACATTTACTGTCAGTCTTTGACTGTTGAGTGGAAAGCAGATTTTATGAATGAACACAATGAGAAATAGCAAGAATACACAAAACAGTAACATGGAAAAATAAAGCATGATTTAACATCAATACAGAGTTCCAAACACCGTGAGCTCAAATTGTGAAACATATAATACAGTCTTTAATTACAAAAACAATGAGGAGTCCTTGTGGCATTTTAGAGACTAACAGATTTATTTGGGCATAACTTTTTGTGGGCTAGAACCCACTTCATCAGATGCATGGAGTGGAAAATATAGGAGCAGGCATAAACACATGAAAAGATGGGAGTTGCCTTACCAAGTATGAGGTCAGTCTAATGAGACAATTCAATTGACAGCAGGATACCAAGGGAGGAAAATAACTTTTGAAGTGGTAATGAGAGTGGCCCATTTCAGACAGGTTTCAGAGTAACAGCCGTGTTAGTCTGTATTCGCAAAAAGAAAAGGAGTACTCATGCTCAAATAAATTGGTTAGTCTCTAAGGTGCCATTTCAGACAGTTGACAAGAAGGTGTAAGTAACAATGGGGAGAAATTAGTATTGGGGAAATTAGGTTTAGGTTTTGTAATGACCCAACCACTCCCAGTCTTTATTCAGGCCTAATCTGATGGTGTCCAGTTTGCAAATTAATTCCAGTTCTGCAGTTTTGTGTTGGAGTCTGTTTCTGAAGTTTTTTTGATGGAGAATTTCCACTTTTAGGTCTGTTATTGAGTGACCAGGGAGATTGAAGTGTTCTCCTACTGGTTTTTGAATGTTATGATTCCTATTGTCAGATTTGTGTCCATTTATTCTTTTGCATAGAGACTGTCCGGTTTGGCCAATGTACATGGCATAGGGGCATTGCTGGCACATGATGGCATATATCACATTGGTAGATGTGCAGGTGAACAATGGTGTGGCTGATGTGGTTAGGTCCTATAATTACATGATCCCATCTATAAGGAAATTTGTCTCACTCACCTGAAAATTATCATTCTGGTAGGGGGAGGGGTCCATAAATTCAGTAGGGATGGATTTTTCAGTTCCCCCCACGCTGCAGGAGGCAGAGGCAGATGTTTTTGATTGTCTAGGCTGACTCTCCAGATAACTCCTTCCATTGAAGAGCCTCTCCAGAAAGTCGCTTCCAAAGCTGGTAACTATTATATATGAATAAAACACTGTTTCAAAATGTATTAACAGCCAACACTGCCCAACAATAAGAAGTAGTAATGGTCCTTCAGCACATCAATTAAATATAAGAACACAGTTTTCCATCATGAAACACTGTTGAAAATTAAAAGGAGTACTTGTGGCACCTTAGAGACTAACCAATTTATTAGAGCATAAGCTTTCGTTAGCTACAGCTCACTTCATCAGATGTTTCCACGATATGCATCTGATGAAGTGAGCTGTAGCTCACGAAAGCTTATGCTCTAATAAATTGGTTAGTCTCTAAGGTGCCACAAGTACTCCTTTTCTTTTTGCGAATACAGACTAACACGGCTGTTACTCTGAAACCTGTTGAAAATTAATCTCCCAAAAGAAGGAAATGAAAAGTACAGGATGGGATGAATTTATGGACCCATCCTTGTACCAAAACAGAAATGTTCAGGTCAGACAAATTTTCTCATTTTTACTGTAGGGGATGGGTCTATAAGTTCAGTAGTGATGCAATTTTTGTAGTAGTACCCACCCTCACTTCCAGTCACTATCACTTGTTGGGTAGACTACAAGTGAGCTACACCTTGCAGAACCCTGCTTCTGAAGGCTGCTTCATCTTACTGAAGTCTATCATTCTTATAAAATTTAGTGAACATATGTAGGGATGGCCAAGTTGCAGTCCTGCAAATTTGTTCATATGGTGTATTGGACCTGTGGCCCATGTAGACTGCCAGTGCCCTCATGGAATGGCCTGGAATGGAGGCATTTTCCCCTTGGCTTTATTTGCCTCAGAAATTCCCAACTTAATATATCTCTCCATGGATGGCCTGGAACCTTTCAGTCCCCTAACCTTGGACATATTAGACATTTTCTGTAAGAGGACTCCAACCCTTTGGCGCTTTTCATTTTGTGGGGGGGATGTCAGAGAGTATAAGCAAATGTTGCTCTGGCATAAAAAAAAAAAAAGCGGCCAACACTAAAGCTCTGAGGATTGCTGAGGCATTTTCATAGTCTCCTGTGGAGGGCTGATTCCACCCTTCTGTCAATGATACCTTTCGATGGGAAGTACAGTGTCCTTAACAAGGGTTGACAAGGCTGCATCCGTTTGAGGAAAAACAATCAAGAATGCTTTCGACTGATGGATGTTATAGAATTTTTTGGCTCATTTGATCTAATGCTTGGCCTTCACTGGGTTTTCTCATTTCTCTTTGCAGCCTTAAGCAGGACAGCTGGGATGGGTACATAAGGGTGAGTTTTACAGCCCATTGGAAAACATTTTCAAGTGTTTTCTGTCCCTTTGACCTCCCCTGCATCCCCAACCTCTTTTTCATCCTTTTTGGCTGAAAGCTTAGGGGAGATACTAAAGAAAGCAACTGTCATTCTCAGAATATATGTAGAAAAACTGTGTAGGGAACAAGTCACCTCCACTTTGGATTCTGAAAGAATCACCTCTTCCTCAGAACAGGAGGAGTGTCTAGACCATTGATGGGCAAAGTATGGCCCACGGGCCGCGTCCAGCCCATCAGACCTTTTAATTTGGATCTCGAGCTCGCACCAGGCTTGCCCCACTCCACGTGACTCCCAGAAGCAGTGACATGTTCCCACTCTGGCTCCTATGCATAGGGGCAGCCAGGGGGCTCCGCACGCTCTCCCTGCCCCAAGCACCGCCTCCGCAGCTCCCATTGGCCAGGAACCGCGGTCAATGGGAGCTGCAGGGGTGGCGCCTGCAGATGGGGCAGCACATACAGCCACCCAGCCAGCACCGCACCTCCACATAGAAGGCGGAAGGGGGATAATGCCGCTGCTTCTGGGAGCTGCTTGAGGTAAGCGCTGCCCAGAGTCTGCAACCCGACCTCCTCCCATGCCCCAACCCCCGGCCCCAGCCCTGATCCCCCTCCTACACCCCAAACACCTCATCCCGAGCCCTACCCAAGAGCCTACACCTCCAGCTGGAACCCTCACCCCCTCCCACTCCCAACCCCCTGCCCCAGCCTGGAGCCCCCTCCCGCACCCTGAATTCCTCATATCTGGCCCCATCCCAGAACCCGCACCCCCTCCTGCACCCCAACCACCAATTTTCTGAGCATTCATGACCCCCCATACAATTTCCATACCCCAGCTGTGGCCCTCAGGCCAAAAAAGTTTGCCCACCCTTGTTCTAGACATAAAGGATTTTTTTGCTTTATGTCTGCATTTGTGGTCACTACTCCACATAGAAGGAGGACTAGCAGGAGAGAAGACTGAGGATTTGGAGTGATAAGAGTCAAGGCAAAACACCTATGCCTATGCTTTCTACCCTTATGTCTTCCCCTGGGTCTGATCACTTCACAGGGAGAGGAGGAGGAGGCGGTAATGGTGGAAAACAGCTCCTAAGATGAGTTCTCTCTCCTATGACTACGTGGGAATCTGTCCCTGTACTTTTTAGTCCTTTTCCCTGCCTCACCTGGGCTCCAGACAGGAGGAGAGGGAAGCGAATGAGAAATAGCCTCTATACCCACATTTCCTCGTGTCATGTTTTTTCCATTGGACGCCATTGGGAGGACTGTAAGATGGCTGCTGAGGAGGCAGTGCCAGGAGCTGTTCTCAAATGGCTGCCTGTGGAATGCGTGCTCCCAGCTCCAAAATAGCCACTGTGATGCTGCTGTGATGGGAAGAGGGCGCATTGGCAGGACACCGATTCCTCTGTGACTCCAGCGGTTCTTGGGACCCCTGAGGACTGAAGGGAGTGCCCTGACTGCAGCACGCCCATTGGCAGGTAGTCCTCTGTCGCAGTGCTTTGGTTGGTGAAGGGGAGGAGGGAAGATGATGGGAGTTTTGGGGGTTTTAACTGCATTGATTCTGCTGACTGGCGCTTCTGAGGTCTCCACGCTTCTGCCAGAGATAGGGCCCAGCCTGTGTCAATGGCTGCAGACTGAGGCCGCATTGTCCTGGGCCCATTTTTCAGAAGCTTGATTTTCTGGGCCTCTCTTTTGTCCACAGCCACCTGCTATGGGAGGCTGGCAGCCTGCTTTCTAACCACAGTACCACCACACTGGGGGAGCAAAAGGAACACTTTTTCCCCTTTGATACTCTTGGCCCAGGGTGCTGAGCACAGGGTACAGACAGAGCCAGACTGAGGGTTAGGCAACTTAGGAACGTGCTTAAGGCCCCATTTTGGGGGGAGCCCAAACTGAGCTCCATCTGGTCTGGTTCAGGGATGGGTGCAGGTGCTGGCCCCACAGCAGTGGTGAGGGGGAACAGTGCTAGCTGCCCCACTGCCCACTCAGATTTGGCTCCACCAGCCATCCGTCATGACGGGGGTGGAGTCCAGGGGTAATGGGGCTAAACCTAAGCAAGTAGCATTATGGCCCGGTGCACTGCTCATGTTTGGCGCTGCTGGACATCCATCATGATGGAGGTCACTAGGGCCAATCCTGATCAGGCAGTTGGGCAGCCAGTGCAGCTGCTCCTCCACGCTGCCATGGGGCTGGCTCCTGCACCAGGACCTGAACCAGACCAGCCGGAGCTTTGTCACCATCATCCAGATGCTGGATGGGGAGCTGCAGTGAGTGCCTGCATGTGGGAGTCAGCCCGGAAAGGGGCAGCAGTGTTTGCTTAGGGCCCACTAATGGGTTAATTTCTGGGTACAGACCTTGTCCCTTCCCATCTTGCTTTTTCTGCCATTACCTGAGGTTAATTTGGGGGAGAGCTTGGTAGACGTTCCCACACTTGCCTGGAGTTCCATAGGGCAAATTTAAATAGCCTTAATATTAACCAGTAACCGCGTCCTAAAAAAATGATGAACGCTGCAGCTGACCACTTACCCTAACCATAGAATATAGGGCAGCTGCAAGGCATAATTTAGGACTCCATGGTTCATATTTGTCCCTCAGACTGCCCTTGGGCCACACTAATTTCCATGACAAAGAGCATGACAAAATGAGAGCAGCATTTTTTTTGCTGTCCGTATTTCAATATACTCATAGCTAGAAAAATCATTTTAAATGTTTTTTAAAAGGGTGAGCACAATACTCATCCTCACACAGAACTCAGGGTTGGGAGGCACATTGTACACCCATATACCCTTCTCGATTCACACCCTACATACTGAAACTGAAAGCCAGGGAATGAAACTCACACCTTGCTCAGCCTCTGAAGTTCAGACACAATGCACCCTTGGATGTCATTTCAATAAAAATTCATTAATTTGAAAGGAACATAGAAAGCTATCCTTTCCCAAAAAAACTTTCTGGGCCCAATTTGTCTGGCTTGGCAACAATACAATATGGTCCTATATGGCAGACCTTATAGAGACAGAGAGGCTAAACTCTTACTTACATTCTATCTGGTATAATTGAAATCCAGTCTTATGGTAAGATTTATTTTATTTGTTTTAAATGGCTAGGGACTGCATCTCATGATACCTTCTAATCTCAGTTATACTGTAGCACCTAGAATCCTCTTAACAGAACAGATCCTGCACTCATAACAGGACCCAGGGAAATCTGATTCCTGATCACCGAGGGCCCAATTCAATGGGACATCTTGTAGAGTATGATACTACTGAATGTGAGCAAAGGTAGCAAAATTGGGCCCTGAAGAATTTATATAACTGGGTTATCCTATTCCCTCCACTGCTTATGCCTTTGATAAAACTGTAATGTTTGACGAGATCTTTTAAATAAACTATGTTAATATAATTGGACATTCATTAACTAAAAGAAGACACCGTGCATGTAAGACCAGTAGGCTTAAAGTTCTTGACAATGTCTGTTGCAGATCCCAAGGAACAAAACAAACAAAATCAAAACCAAAAAAAGACGTTTTTAATTGCAAAATAGCAGAAGCAGAAATTGTGTAAAAAAAAGTCAACAGGAAGCAGAGCAGCAAAGAGAATTAGAGGAGAAGAGCTTGGAGACAAGCAAGAAGAAGTGAGGCAGGACAGAAGAGAACAAACAGTGACAGGGAAGACAGGCAGAAAAGAAGTTCAAGTGTCTATTTGATCAAAGAGAAAAATAGGAAAGACTTGTGTTCAGTTTGCTTTAGGCTGCCAAACCTCTATTGCACCTTTGGAAAAATGCCACATGCTGCTAACTATAGTACTACCAAAACGAGAGATAAAAGAACCACCACCTACCTAAAATATATAGAGAAAAACAGAGTTGTAAAATAAACAAAATTAGAATTTACAGAATCCTGCAAAAAACACAAAGAAGCTCTAAAATCATTGGAATAACAGAGACTTGGTGGGATAACTCACATGACTGGAGTACTGTCATGGATGGATATAAGCTGTTCAGGAAGGACAGGAAGGGCAGAAAAGGTGGGGGAGTTGTACTGTATGTAAGAGAGCAGTATGACTGCTCAGAGCTCAAGTATGAAACTGCACAAAAACCTGAGAGTCTCTGGATTAAGTTTAGAAGTGTGAGAAACAAGGGTGATGTCGTGGTGGGAGTCTACTATAGACCACCAGACCAGGGGGATGAGGTGGACGAGGCTTTCTTCCAGCAACTTGCAGAAGTTACTAGATCGCAGGCCCTGGTTCTCATGGGAGACTTCAATCACCCTGATATCTGCTGGGAGAGCAATACAGCGGTGCACAGGCAATCCAGGAAGTTTTTGGAAAATGTAGGGGACAATTTCCTGGTGCAAGTGCTGGAGGAACCAACTAGGGGCAGAGCTCTTCTTGATCTGCTGCTCACAAACCGGGAAGAATTAGTAGGGGAAGCAAAAGTGGAAGGGAACCTGGGAGGCAGTGACCATGAAATGGTCGAGTTCAGGATCCTAACACAAGGAAGAAAGGAGAGCAGCAGAATACAGACCCTGGACTTCAGAAAAGCAGACTTTGACTCCCTCAGGGAACTGATGGGCAAGATCCCCTGGGAGAATAACATGAGGGGAAAAGGAGTCCAGGAGTGCTGGCTGTATTTTAAAGAATCCTTATTGAGGTTACAAGGACAAACCATCCCGATGTGTAGAAAGCATAGTAAATATGGCAGGCGACCAGCTTGGCTTAACAGTGAAATTCTTGCTGCTCTTAAATACAGAAAAGAAGCTTACAAGAAGTGGAAGATTGGACAAATGACCAGGGATGAGTATAAAAATATTGCTCGGGCTTGCAGAAGTGAAATCAGGAAGGCCAAATCACACTTGGAGTTGCAGCTAGCAAGAGATGTTAAGAGTAACAAGAAGGGTTTCTTCAGGTATAATAGCAACAAGAAGAAAGTCAAGGAAAGTGTGGGCCCCTTACTGAATGAGAGAGGCAACCTAGTGACAGAGGATGTGGAAAAAGCTAATGTACTCAATGCTTTTTTTGCCTCTGTCTTCACGAACAAGGTCAGCTCCCAGACTGCTGCACTGTGCAGCACAGCATGGGGAGAAGGTGACCAGCCCTCTGTGGAGAAAGAAGTGGTTCGGGACTATTTAGAAAAGCTGGATGAGCACAAGTCCATGGGGCCGGATGCGTTGCATCCAAGAGTGCTAAAGGAGTTGGCGGATGTGATTGCAGAGCCATTGGCCATTATCTTTGAAAACTCATGGCGATCGGGGGAGGTCCCAGATGACTGGAAAAAGGCTAATGTAGTGCCCATCTTTTAAAAAGGGAAGAAGGAGGATCCTGGGAACTATAGGCCAGTCAGCCTCACCTCAGTCCCTGGAAAAATCATGGAGCAGGTCCTCAAGGAATCAATTCTGAAGCACTTAGAGGAGAGGAAAGTGATCAGGAACAGTCAGCATGGATTCACCAAGGGCAAGTCATGCCTGACTAATCTAATTGCCTTCTATGATGAGATAACTGGCTCTGTGGATGAGGGGAAAGCAGTGGACGTGTTGTTCCTTGACTTTAGCAAAGCTTTTGACACGGTTTCACACAGTATTCTTGCCAGCAAGTTAAAGAAGTATGGGCTGGATGAATGGACTATAAGGTGGATAGAAAGCTGGCTAGATTGTTGGGCTCAACAGGTAGTGATCAATGGCTCCATGTCTAGTTGGCAGCCGGTATCAAGTGGAGTGCCACAGGGGTTGGTCCTGGGGCCGGTTTTGTTCAATATCTTCATAAATGATCTGGAGGATGGTGTGGATTGCACCCTCAGCAAGTTTGCAGATGACACTAAACTGGGAGGAGTGGTAGATACGCTGGAGGGTAGGGCTAGGATACAGAGGGACCTAGACAAATTGGAGGATTGGGCCAAAAGAAATCTGATGAGGTTCAACAAGGACAAGTGCAGAGTCCTGCACTTAGGACGGAAGAATCCAATGCACCGCTACAGTCTAGGGACCGAATGGCTCGGCAGCAGTTCTGCAGAAAAGGACCTAGGGGTGACAGTGGACGAGAAGTTGGATATGAGTCACACGGCCTGTCAAAAATTAGAGGGAACATTGGGCATGTCTGTTCTAAATATGAGCATATGTCTACTGGGCATGGTCAAAAGTAATTCTTTATTCATATATTATGTTAATATATAACAAAATGTCTTTCTAACCTAAGATCTGATCCTGTGCCCAGGCTCATACCTTAGGGCTAGTCTACACTGGCAACACTAAAGCGCTGCCATGGCAGTGCTTTAACATGGCTTGTGTGGTCGTGGCGCAGCACTGGGAGAGAGCTCTCCCAGCGCTCTAAAAAAAAACAAACCCCCACCTCCACGAGGGGTTTAGCTACCAGCACTGGGGGCATGGCTCCACAGTGCTGGTACCTAAGCTTGAAATACATCAAACTTTCATCCCAATACAAAATTCAGGAAATATCACAAGGGAGTTTGATGACCTAGTAGCAGTACAGCTGTTTGTAATGAGCTAACATTGTCCAGAGAAAGATCCAGGAAATGAAAAGAAACAGAAGCTGCTTGTGACAAAAACTACTGAGTAACTCGGCAAAGCCATGGACTCCTAATTCTTAGACCATTTCAAAAACAACACTCCTCTTAAAACAAACGTTACAGGAAAAATAATCTATCATTCTCAATGAAGTATAATACCTGCATAGGGATGGAGTTTCTGGATTAGACTCCTCAGTGCTTCTAACTATTATTTACTTTTACTCATCCTGGATCCTTAACCCTAATATAGTCTGACTCTGTTATACCTACAGAACCTGGTGCCCAGGAAAAATGGGATGAGGATGGGTTGGAGAAAGCATATGTTGCCCAGATTCTTGGTTACCTCGGGTCTGCTGCAGCCCCCAGAGTAAGTCAGAGCAGCCTAGGGGCTGCTTTAAGTTATGGCAGACATATAATTGCCTACAGGCTATATCACAGCCCAGATTCTCAGTAGCAGTATGTACTATGG
The DNA here is from genome assembly GCF_965140295.1 of Lepidochelys olivacea. Lineage (NCBI taxonomy): Eukaryota > Metazoa > Chordata > Testudines > Cheloniidae > Lepidochelys > Lepidochelys olivacea. The sequence continues at coordinate 122,615,116 of NC_140413.1, forward strand.
AAACATGTGTGTGTATGTATTATAGTAGGATAGTATGTAACATCTTTAGGAAGGAAACTTTACTATTGCAACCCCTGTGAAGTCTTATGAGCGTCAAAGGACTATTTGAAACAATGAGAACTTTTAAAGTTAAATGAGTTTCCCAGAAAATCTCTAGGGTGAGGTGAATGCAAATGTAACTCTTGTTATGCAAAAACCCAGCCTTCTAAAGCTACTCCCTGAGGAGAGATGCATAGTCTATGAATTACTTATTCCCAGATCAAAGATGCAAACTGTATAAAAGAGTCACTCAGAAATTCAAGGGTGTGTTGCTGAGGAATTCACAGTGTAAGCAGGAAACTGTGTGGCCTGGAAATATCTCAGTCTGGAGGAAGAGAGACATAGGTCTCAGCTCAAGAAAGGTGACAGAGGGGAGCAAAAGTCTGAGAGTGGGTGTCTTGACTGGACGATGGAGGGGGAATATAGGTGCAATTGCACTGAACTGTGACAGTAAAATCCTCATCACTGGAGGTTTTTAAGAACAGGTTGGACAAACTGCTGTCAGGGATAGATTAGGTTCACTTGGTCCTGACTTGGTGCAGGAGGCTGGACTAGATGACCTCTCAAGGTCCTTTCTAGTCCTACATTTCTATAATTCTATGTCAATAATGGCAACAACAAAAAATAATTAAGTCCTTGAAATAAAACTATACAGATTAAAAAAAAGTATCAAACCAACAGGCAATTTCAGCTTTTAAGAATGAAATAATAGAGTAATGAGGGGTGTTTTAAAATGGATTGGTTATTGAAGATAATGTGCAATTAATCTTAGTTTCTCTTCACAGATTCATAGATATTAAGGTCAGAAGGGACCAATATGATCATCTAGTCTGACCTCCTGCACAATGCAAGCCACCGAATCTCACCCACCCACTCCTGCAATCACCCACCCACTCCAGCTCTCAGCCATATTAAAGCTGTTTCTTTAGCTTAATCCATAGGAAATGTGCCTGGGGGCCTCAGATTCCAGTTAAACTCCATTTTCTTTATTAATTGGCATGAATCTCAGGTATTTTATTTCAAGGATGCTTTGGATGGCCTCTAGTGATACATGTTCACATGCATTAAAAAAGTCACACTTGGCACCCAATTTATTTCCTCCACTAATAGCCTCCGCAAGTGCATCTGGCAGCTTCAGCTAGTGAACCTACACCTTTAATTCAACAAATTCAATTAGTAAATGCCAGGATTTGGTTTCTAATCCTAGCACCAACTCCTTCCTATAAATTAATTTTGTCACTGGCCAAGAATACCTGCCACTCACTGTGACAAAGGAAACTGGGAATGAAGCTATGGTATTTAATATCTCTTTGTCACCTTTTGCTCACTGCGTCCACAATATATCCTGATATTTTCTATAAAAGCCCGTTCTTCATTGCAAAGGTGTTGTGGGGATCTAATCAGTTTCTCATAAACTCATGCCCAAAATATTCAGTATACTTGAGAGAAATCAGATTGTGATTTGCACTATCCCTAAAAAACATTTTATGCTAAATCATCAGGTGTCTTTTCGAAAACTGCAAGAAACTGTGGGTGAAATCCTGGCCCTACTGTAGTGAACAGCAAAACTCTAGTGACTTCAATGGGGCAGGATTTCACCCAAAATATGGATATTCACCTTATAATTTTCATGTCATAATTTAAATCAGCATTACTTTGTGTGGCTATGATTTCACGTCAGAAGAATAAGATGCAGTAAGCTATGTAAGTATATATTGATGAAAAAAATCACTCCACCATATGGATTTAAAGGGATGGGAAAACACAAATTAATCAAGAATACTAGCACCGAATGCAGTGAAACTCAGAGTTTGTACATACAGGGAATGGATGAGGAAGTTAGTGCAAAATAGTTAGGATATGAATTTAAAATGCAATAGCAATTCCACACTAACTCCCTATGGGAACATTTTATTCTACACTAATGGGCTTGTCTACATGGTGAGGTAACGCACACTACAGGGGTGGGGATGACTGTTAAAGCGTACTAATGTGTTTCACGCTAACTGGTCCATGTAGACCCTGCTGGCGTGTACTAAAAGTTCCCTAGTGCACTTTAACATAATACTGCTGCACTTTATTAAAGCACACTAGGGAAATTTTAATGCACACCAGCAGGGTCTACATGAAGCATTCAATGCATAACACAAAGCAATCCCATTTTATTAGCATCAGTGTCTCACCACTCGTGGCTGCTTACTCTCATGACACAACTCTCTCCTGCCCACCCACAATGAGTAGTAGCATTTCAGACGTGAGTAACACAGCCTAGGTTTGTTTATATGCTGAAAATGGCTCTTCTACCCTGTCCTCCTCTTAGCATTCCTTGTCCTCATTTTTTTTTTAAATAAGGGGAAAAAAAACAACAAATAAATCCAGATTTATTTTAACAAGGCAATCAGAGTTCCAATAACCCGTGGCAGAAAATCTCCATCACACTCTAATGCTGTTACAAGATTTGAAACAGCCACAGAAGTGATGTTGCAGCAACCCACTTAAAAAGGTTATGCTGGAGACTGAACTATATAACTTGGTAGGCGTAGAATTGCTTACTCTTTTACTGACAATTAAAATGCAAGATACATGTGTGACGTTCAGGTAAGGAGATAAACTCCTAAAACTAATCATATACATCAATACTGATGGTATAATTCTAATCCAAACCCAAGCCCTACACCTATGCAAAGATCCACTATGGCAGTGAGGCTCCCATCTGAGCACAGGGGCCTTCCTGTGCTGAGCTCAGTGCAGGGACAGGGCCATATTTCTGTTCCTGGCCACATTCATCTCCATAGGCACAAGGTTCCAAACCGCATCTCCCTGCAGCTGCAATAAAGGGGGTATTCACCCCCCTAAATGAAGGCAGGCCAGGATACTACAGCCATTTCCCTCATATTTCCACCTAGAGGGAATGGCTTTATTTTACAGCCAGCAGCCACTGCCGGGGCAATGTGCTGAATCACATATTTCAATAGCTGGCTGGGCCCAGCTTCCTGCTGCGCTACCTCATGTACTTTTGTGGGCTTTGCCATCAGGCTCCAGGTCCTCCGTTAATGGAGCAAGGATTGGAAGAAGTTTGCACTTGTGAGGCCCCGGTAGACCTACTGTTGCAGGGGACTCAATCTGACTTCTAGCCCTATATACTTTGAATGAAGATGTATCGCTCTGTCTACTTATAAAAAAGATTCCATACCCTTGATTGTAAATTCTTGAAGTCTGGCACAGGCTTTTTGCTACATGGTTGGAGAGTGCTTAGTAGAATGGTGCCATGATCCCTGATTGGGGTCTGCAGCCACTACTATAATACAAATATTAATAAGCTACTCATTAATGGAGGGAAGAGGTCACAGATTTTGTGTATAAAATGCTCCTCTATGTTATATATACCCTTAACTGTAAAATGGAGTTTGGACAGTCAAATTGCCATATAAACTAATGAACTGAAGACAGATAATCCCGTACGAAAACTGAATTTTCCTCCCAAAATGCCTCCTGAAAACCTCCTGATGCCTCCTGTCTTGTAGTCACCTAAACCATTTTTCAGTTCCTAATATGCTGAAATTATGCCCACAGTGTGATTATGTCATTTTAGAAGCATGGAAATCAGTATTTTTAAAATAATTTATAAACTAAAGCTTTTAAACTGGATGATAGCAGCAAATGGAAGACAGAAAGGTAACTGCAGAGGGATCAAAGCAGCAAATGTAAATGAGGCAAAATCCAGTGACTAATGTTACAGCCCTCAGAATTTAAAAATCAAGACTAATGATCACTTGCACTGCTGCCTCTGGCACTTGGGCTGGTAAAAATAGAGTAATTAAGAACATTCTTAAGTATTCATGGACCAGTTGATTACCTCCTATTAATTAGGCAAGAATAGCATTCATTACTGTTGTATTCAGTCTGCTGTCTGCATTACTGTAAGTCACTTTGGGCAAGATTGTGGCAGCCTTACATGGCATGTTTTGGGGGTGAAGTTCAGGTGAACCCGCTGAGAGAGAATTCGGGGAAGAAATGTGCCTCCAGCTCTGCAGAAGGCTGCAGGACACTCTTTTCTGTGCTTCTGGTCAATGTGAGGTGGAGCCATGAGGAGAGGCTATTTTGCTACCTAAATTTGAACCAAGAAGTAAAAATCTTGGGCCCAGATTTTCAGCTGGTGTAAACTGACATTGCTCCATTAACTTCAATGGAACTACACTAATTTACACCAGTTGAGAATCTAGCCCATTAACTCTACTTTACACACTTGTATAAGTGAAATTGGATATGAATGAACTGGTATTGAAAATATAGTAATTTGCTTCTTCTTAATCTTAGGGTATGTTCTCACACAGAAAAGAGGGAGGGTACTCCCCTAGAATAGCACAACTAGAGCTGGCTCTGAGTTGCAAAACATGAATCCAGATTTAGATTTCAAATATCTCAGAGCTGATAGGTCTTCAGATCCAGGGTTTTGTTTCAGATTTATATATTACACAATAAAAACAACATTAAAAGAGCATTAAGGTTCAAAGCCAAAGACTCAAAAGTTAGGAAATGCTAGAATTAAGGTTGCCTGTACAACCTAACTCATCCCCTTGTGTGTGTGTGTGTGTGTGTGTATAATGATACAATCTTTAATTACATGTTCACATAAGTTGTCATCCTCTATGTAAAGCAGCACTAGAGGGGATGAGAAACACACTGCCAGTGGGTTTCACAGATATTTGCTAACAGCAGAAGACTGGTGAGACTCAGGAATCTTGGGTTCCAGTCCAGGATCTATAGACTTCTCAACCTGTTCCCTCAAGCTTGAGCCCTTCTGCCCCATTCCATCAACTGTTCTTGCCCTGTTACTGTCTCTTCCCATCTCATCCTGGTCCCCTTTTCCAGCCAGACCTGGGCTACTTTTACACTGCAACCAGAAGTGTAATTTGCAGCTTGTGTAAACACTCCTTCACCAGCCTTAATCTAGCTAGCTCACTAAAAAGAGCCATGAGGATGTGGTGATGTGGGCTTCAGTGTGGCTTGCACAGGCTCACTTGGCCCCCCATGTACATACTCACATTGCTAGCCCATACTGAAACCCACTCTGTCCACTCCTGATGGGACCCAGGGACTACTTAATATTATTGATACTGTATGTTTGAATAGGAGCTATTCATGTTGTCATAAATATAAAGGGAAGGCTAAACCCCTTTAAAATCCCTCCTGGCCAGAGGAAAACTCCTCTCACCTGTAAAGGGTTAAGAAGCTAAAGGTAACCTCGCTGGTACCTGACCAAAATGACCAAAGAGGAGACAGGACACTTTCAAAAGCTGGGAGGAGGGAGAGAAACAAAAGGGTCTGTGTCTGTCGGTATGCTGCTTTGCTGGGGATAGACCAGGAATGGAGTCTTAGAACTTTTAGTAAGTAATCTAGCTAGGTACGTGTTAGATTATGATTTCTTTAAATGGCTGAGAAAAGAATTGTGCTGAATAGAATGACTATTTCTGTCTGTGTGTCTCTTTTGTAACTTAAGGTTTTGCCTAGAGGGATTCTCTATGTTTTGAATCTAATTACCCTGTAAGGTACCTACCATCCTGATTTTACAGGGGTGATTCCTTTACTCCTATTTACTTCTATTTCTATTAAAAGTCTTCTTGTAAGAAAACTGAATGCTTTTTCATTGTTCTCAGATCCAAGGGTTTGGGTCTGTGGTCACCTATGCAAATTGGTGAGGATTTTTACCAAACCTTTCCCAGGAAGTGGGGTGCAAGGGTTGGGAGGATTTTGGGGGGAAAGACGTGTCCAAACTACGTTTCCCAGTAAACCCAGTTAGAGTTTGGTGGTGGCAGTGGTTATTCCAAGGACAAAAGATAAAATTAATTTGTACCTTGGGGAAGTTTTAACCTAAGCTGGTAAAAGTAAGCTTAGGAGGTTTTCATGCAGGTCCCCACATCTGTACCCTAGAGTTCAGAGTGGGGGAGGAACCTTGGCACATGTGAATAAGGGATTGCAAGGTTCAGGCCCCATGTTTGTATCCATGTATCTTTGCCATGTGAGAACCTTAAGGAGCTAAAATGAGGTCCAAGACTGCTTTGCTGCTGAAGGTGTGCCTTTAAAACGAGGTAGGGAAACTGATCTGGGCTCTTGTGTGTTTGTTTTATCAAATTGCATAGCATCCCATGTTTATTCGGTGGTTGGGGGGGATGACTGTGCACCTCCTCCCATCTGCCACAATTCAAAGGTGATGCAGTAAAGTTTTTAGTCTCTTAATTAAAGTTACTGTTGAGCATTTTAGCTGTGCTGTTGCTTGCTTTCCCTGATGTAAAGATGAAATACATTGTGTCATTTCAAGAAGAGTTTCTACAAAGAGTAAACGTAAGATTTTTGTTCAAATGTAGTACAAATGTGTGATTGTTTTTGGCAGGTGGGTTTTGTGAAAATGGAATATGTTCTACGGTTTCTACTTGTAACAGAGCATTAAAAGCTACAGTTTTCCATCATTCCTCTTACTAAAAACCTCTTCAAGGCTTCCATTCTTTAACAAATTCTCATATCAGATGCTCCCATCTTCAGCATGGTGCAGAAGGTAGTAAGGGAAAGGAAAAAGGGCCAGAAAGACCCTAGAATTACTGGAAGGAGGGAAAAGAGAGGCTCTGGAGTCTTCTCTGCCCACTCCTAGCAAGCCCCCCAGAAGCAAACAGAACAATTAGGGTGTCACAGCTCTGGGTGGACCATGTCTAGCTGAAGTGAGGGTGGAGCAGAAGAGCAACCACTGTGAGCAGATGCTCCCCACAAATCCTGAGAAACAACAACAGGAAAGGCCTGAAGTTATAAGCAACTGAAAAAGGAAGACTGAAAAGGGTTATAATGGAAAAGGCTTGCAGCAGCATTAGCTTAGTTTCTGTGTCTTCTGGCCGTGACAGTGAGGGAGAGTAGGACATGAGGAGAGATGAGAGGTGCAGATGGACCTGCTGGCAGCAGGGTTCTGGAGCAAGGGAGCTCCAGTTCATCCCCATTTCCATTAATCTGTCTACATACAATTCTACTGTTTCCCTCAAGCGAAACAGCCCATTCTCAGAATGAGATTTAACCAAGCCGTGAGGGCTGGATGGCATGCAGGCCCTGCGCAGTGATGCAGGGAAAAGCAGGAGGCCTCCCTCTTCCCCACGACTGACACAGGTGCCACACATAGCAGCAGTCTCTGCTTGGGGAAACACATGGACTGTTTGCTCCTGCATCACCCCTTGGGGAGCAGGGCACCTAAAAGGGAGCATGAACCATGGCTCCACTCCACCCTCAGCACCAACACATAGGGTGGAGCTGGTACACCCAAGGGAGCAGATTGTGGGGGTACACATGCATGCACACAGAGAACCCCAGGAGACACTGCTCCTACTTGATGTACAACCATCCTAGCCCTCCACCTGATGTGGTGGCAGCTCTGTATCAGCCCCGCATGGGCCTCTGACTTAAATGACACAATCTAATCCTAACAACAACAGATAGCCTAGGACCGGACTCTGCCACCTACACTCATGTTAAGTAGTATCTTAACTCGGCAGTTAGTCAAACTGCCATCGTTGGGGGTACTCGTGGAGAATGGTGCCACCCTCTTCAAATGAGGGAGGCAGAATCAGGTCCCAGAGTCTGTGTGATCACACTGGGTTACAGAATCCGCACTGTTCTGGTTGGTCAGTGCAACCTGCCAGACCCAAACTAAAGGGTATATGCAAGAAATGTAACATTTACTGGCAATGTTGAGTCAATTTCTCATTACAAAAACCCTGTCATTGAGTGAATTTGACATTGACAAGCTCAAAGAAGAGGAAAATGCATAGTCAACCAAGGAGATACATAACAAAACCCAAAATTTGATTGACAAATATTGGCTTCCCATTAGCTTGTGTGCTTTTTCTGCTCGCATAATCCTAAAATGCTGCCCATCTCAGTCACAATTTAAAAGATTCCATGCTGGCAGAGACTGAAGTATGCAGAGGTAACCTGAACCAGTGGCAGGGCAGAGAGGATGAGACTGTCTTACCACCCTAGTTAATTATTTCCTGTGTGCTACAATATATAACCTGATAATGCTGCTCTTTGTACATACAGGGTCAATAGACTGTCTTTTAGATAGGGTAGCTACGCTTGTTATTTGTGAAAGTTATCTATTATTGCTGGAGTAAACAGTGACTACAACAGTTCAAGCTGCCTAAGTGTTTCCATTATAACTCGCCTATTTCAATGGCTTATAATTCCACAAAAATTTTGCCTTTTTAAGTTGAAATTTTCTTCTTCTGCTCTCTACCCAACAGACAATTTTCTGGGAAAGTTTGAGCAAAAATGGTTCAGTCATTTTTTAGTAAAGAAGGGGAGGTTTTTTTTAAAAAAATCCCCACATTTTTGCACTTATAAAACAACCTTTATAAAATATTTGAGAGTCGGGCTTTATTATTTGCCAGTTTGTGGCAAAAAGCTGATGTTTGACAGCAATATACCCCAATCCTGCAATAAGCTCTGAATGAGCAGACTCTTGTTAAGATTTGTTCAAGACCACATAGGAAGTCAGTCTTGGGGCTGGGTTTAGAATTTAAGGTTCCTAGTTCCATGATCAGACATTTAGCCCACTCTTCTCTGGTTATCATTAAAGATGCCTGTCGACCCATAATATTTTATAAAAGAATCCTGGCTAAGACCCGATCCTGCACTGTGAATTCAATGCAGATTCATGTGGGTGCAGCTGCACTCCGCTCACACAGCCTGCAATGTAGAATCAGGGTAGTCAAAATTCATTATTATGAATTACAAATGTCTATAACTAAGTCACTGCCTGGATAAAATATTACATATGTTTTTGTTTTGTTTTATTAATTATCATTATTCCATTTGCTTTTATCCCCATAAGGAAGTGAATGAGTTGCAAAGGATCTGTGCTTAAATGAAAAGGTGTTATTTTATGTTTGCTCTGGGAGTATGAAAGTCCTGAGATCTCTAGAAACATTAAATCAGATCTTGTTGGATGATCTTTCAATTATACTGAAGCACGGTCACTTTTGAAAATTGGAGCTAGGCTTCTAAGTCACTTAGGCCTTTTTGAAAGTTTTACCTTAGGCGTCTGTCTCTCTCCAGATTTTTATACCATGCCAATCGCATAGTACACGAATGCGTTAAAAAAGAATAAAAGAATACTTTTTAAAAAGTTTAACTGTGAGAAACTATATCAGTCAACTTGACTGTGCAGTTAATGCTATTGCAAATTTTGGAACTTACTTACAAACAGCCATTCTCATCTCATATGGAGTCATCAACTGACCACTTGGGACTAGCCTGGTAGCCCCAGGATCAAGGGACATTAAAAGTGACTGAAAGCCACCTTTATAGCCCCACTCCCAATGTCCTAGTCTGACTCTCATAAGGTTATTTCAACAAGCACAATTTTAAGTATAGTGGCATGTGACTTCTATTTCCACTTGCATGACCACTCAATATCTGGGTGTCTGATACAGGCTCTCTTTAGATAGTGGCTGAATACAGTACAGCTTGAGGATATCCTGAAATGGTTGCTTGAGGTAGGTGCAGTGGTTCTCAAACTGTGGATCTAAGTCGGTCGCGACCCCATTTTAATGGGGTCACCAGGGCTGGCCTTAGACTTGCTGGAGCCCGGGACTGAAGCTGACACCCGAGCCCCAGTGCCCGGGGCTGAAGCCAATGCCCTGGGCAGAGGGGCTGTGGCTTTGGCCCCCCAACCCAGGGTAGCAGGGCTTGTGTGGGCTCTGGCTTCAGTCCCCCATACTGGGGTCATGTAGTAATTTTTGTTGTCAGAATGGGGTTGCGGTACAATGAAGTTTGAGAACCTCTGAGGAGATTGCCTAATGGAGAGGACCATTAGTGCAGATTTCATTGCACATGAATTTAAATAAAGTAATTCTGCCCTCAGGTCTGTGAAGTCAAAGGTTGTTATACCTACAAATCTCTGGACAGAACTGGGCTCTGGATGTTTATTTTCACAATATCCTTCCATGGATATTGGTGCAGATTTGGCCCCCTCATTGTCATTTTATATGAGAAATAAAAACTGAATTGTTAACAGCTTCATGCTCCAATTTATTCATTATTTAAAAAATAAAATAGGAGACTGATCAGCGTGCCCAACTGCATCTCTTTTGCTTCGTGCTATGTTTCCATATAATTTTGCCCAAGAACTCTTGCTCTTCTTGCCTAGTGGAGCTGATCCTTAGTGCAGATTTTAATGCACTCATCTCTGTTTTTTCTTTAGCACCTATATGCTGAACACATCATTTATAGCCATAGACACTGCCCATAGCAATTCTGCTCTTTGCATGCCACTGTATTGAGAGTTTCTCTAAGCTTCCCTCCTGTCCCACCTTCATGACAGTGTTTCTCTGTTATGGCTGGAAGGTTGCAGGAGGACATCCGCAGCAAGTTACTCAATGAGTATGAAACTCACTTCTACCAGAATAATATAATCAATTCCAAGGCCAGAACGGACCATTGTGATCATCTTGTCTGGCCTTCTGTATAACACAGGCCATAGAACTTCCTCAAAATAATTCCTAGAATGTAACTTTTAAAAACACATCCAAACCTGATTTAAAAATGGTCAGTGTTGGAGAATCCACACCATGATCCTTGGTAAATTGTTCCAGTGGTTAATTTCTCTCACTATTAAAAACCTACTCCTTATTTCCAATCTGAACTTGTCTAGCTTCAGCTTCCAGCCAATGGATTGTGTTATACCTTTCTCTGCTAGATTGAAGACTCATTATTAAATATTTGTTCCCCATGTAGATACTTAGACACTTCAGTCAGTCTCTGCGTGGCCACAACATTGCTGGCCTCTTCTTACAGGAGTGACTCTTACCAAGTTTTCTGGCATACCTAGCAAAAGTGAACGCATATCAGTAGCCCAGGCAACCTTCTTGTTCCAACGCCTTCTGACAGTTCAAACTTAAGTCTTCTTAATAAATATAGAGATCAAGTAAACATTTCACAACCTGCCAAAAGGCACTGGTGGGGAGGGGACAACTCATGCATAAACTCAGCCAAAACTGAATTTAGCTTGGGCTTCGGATGTGAAATTCAGCGGTAATTATTATTTTAGTGTTACAAAGACAAGTGGAAACTTCTGGCAGATTCTGTATAAAACAACAACTCTTTGCACTTATGTTCCCTCAATGATCTCAATGCACTTTAGAAAGGTAAGTTAATTATAGTATCCTGTAGGGCCAGAAGCAGCCAAAGCCAGGACTCAGTGAGAGGGGGCAAAATGTGGCCCAGCCAGGACTACCCCTTCCCTGGACCCACAACTGTGTAGGAGAGACCGCACCACAACTCTTGGAGCACTAGATCTTTCTTCTCCTGCCCTCCACCATACAGCCCTGGGGAAGAACTGCAGAGAGCAGCCAGCCAGAGACTCCATCTGCTAAGAGCAGAAACAGCCAAAGCTGGGAGCTCTGGACATTCCAGTCAAAACTGGAGAAAGTTCTGGTTTTCTCTGCCCTGTGCTGAAAGGCAGTAAATTCCAACCCTCTCTCCACCTCAGCTTCACTCCACACCTGATCCTCTTATCCTCTCCTCTCCTGTCCCCTTCACCCCACTTCCCTTTCCTAGCCACGTAAGTTCAGACCCAGGCAGTTGGGTGGCACTGAGAGACCAAGCTGCCACTCGACCCACAACATTCACATTGCTGTTTTTAGTCCTGCAGTAGGCCCTGAAGCCGAGGGATTGAAGGCAAAGGGGTATCCTCTTTCAGCACCAAGAGACAAGAGGAAAAGACTCCAGGAGCTGTGGCCCATGGTGGGCAGAGGAATTGCTTTTTGTTTGATATTTTTCACAAATTCTATGTTGAAGAATAGAACTATGCCCCAAAAGAGGCTTGGACATGGCAATGAAGCTTTCCTGGGCTGCAGAAACAGGGTAGCAAGCCCTACCCATGGGTATCAGTGATACTAACAAAAGCATTTCTTTGCTGGTATTAACTGTGTCTGAGAGTTTGTCAGCATAGCTGTAACAGAATAGCTATAATGACAGACCTTTTCTAGTGTACAGCTGCCTTTATATTTTTATTTAAAGAAAGCTACCATAGAGTTCACACAAAGAAGAACCAAAATAAAACACTACCGCTTGTTCTGATTCATGTGCATTGTAAATGTCATCTCTTTTCTCTGGGGGACATGATATTTAGACACTGCTACTACAGTGGAAGATGTCTTTCCATAAAAGGGCTTATTGGGGATCCTATTTTAAAAGCTGTATTTGCTTTCCATAAAATCTCCTGACCTGAATAATTAAAAACAGCTTTGATCTCTGTACTTTTAAAATATTATGAAGACCCCAGTGATTGCAGCTTATGCATGCCCTTATCATTGCTAAATGAATCCTGACACTAACATTTTGGCAAAGATTAAGATTTAGATTTAGTAAGGTCATTGCTAGCATTTACCAACTCAGATCAAAATAGTTTCATCCCTGATCAATTAAGTAATTTTAATTTATGTTCCACAGTCATTTTTGCCTTTAGGCAGCAAATGAAGTCTATTACATATTGCGACAGTGAACGCAGCAAAAAGTTTGATGTGAGTGACTGGGATGTCTTTTCAACACTTCAACTCATGAACTTTGGATATAATTTTATTTTCCAGATTCATTTACCACATCATGATCTCCTTGCCTTGGGAAGAAAACAGTTCAGAATTCTTCCTGGTTTAAATTAGTCTGGGGTTCTAGACAAAAGCAACCTATTACTGAGACTTTTGCTTTTGTTCTATATAATAATCTCTTTTGGACACAGTATAAAAGGAGTTTGAATTCTATTGCTTTTTGTGTACTGCTGTTTTACATTTTAAAGATATACAGAAATATCCTGAATTCCTCACTCATCACTTAAGCTAAAGGGGATAAGAACTTCAGAATATATGGCATAGCTTTTAACCACGGAGACAATATAAACAGGTACCAAGTGAAAACAGGAATAAAAGGGAACACAATGTCAGTTGTATGTAAATTAGGAAGTCTTTCAATGGTACACTCATGTTAGTCAATGGTATGTCATAATGTATATGAAAATGAGAGAGGGAAAAGATGGTCTTGTGGGCAAAGCATGAAACTGAGATGCAGGAAACTGGGAGTTTCTGCTCTGCCAGAGACTTCCTGTGTAGAGCTGGGTGGGATTTCAAAAATGCTCAGAATTGGCCCAACTTTGCTCCCACTGAAGTCAATGGTAAAATTCCCATTGACTTCAATAGTAGCCAAGTTAGGTTACAGTGCTGAATGCCTTTGAAAATCCTATCCTTATACTCATTTTACAGATGGGGAGCTAAGACACTGAGAGACTAGCAGAACTTTGCTACTTCCAAGGAGTGTCATGAGGGTAGTTTCATTAAATGTATGTGAATTGCTCTGGCTCTCTGGTGACAAAAGCCTAAACATAAGGTAGGTGGTGATGTCCTACTGCATATTTTATTTGCTGGTGGAGAATCCATTCTTCATTATTATTTTAAAAAAAGACCTGAATGTAATACAAAAATAAAAAAAGACAAATTAAAAGAGAAGAAATGCTAATAAAATAATAATAAAATAACATATGACCCCAGAAAGAGTGATGGAAGGAAATCCATGCCTCATACAGTGTAAAGGGAAAGGAGGAAGAAACAAGGGACCACCACATTCCTAGAGGGTATTCACATTCAGCTATGGTCAGGAGCAGGGAGGGAATGTGGCAGGAAAAAAGTAGCAGAAAAAAGGCAATGAGAGATCTGGTTGCATGGTAGGCCGTGAAGAAGCTGCAACACCAACAGCAGTCTAGCACTTACCTAAAAACAAGACCAGCCAGATCAGGTCAAAGCCATGCTGCTAAAGAAAAGAGGTGAGGGGTCTGATTTGCAAAGCCATTTCCTCTCTGGAAGCGGAGGGCCTGAAGGATTGTGCTTTCATTTGCTTTGATGATCTCTGAGAGACTTTTCTGGAGATTCTCTATCAACTGCGAGTTGTTTTTTCTTAGCCTTTTATTTCCCTAGATCTTTCCTATCTTCTTCTTTCTGTCTTCTTGTGATTTTTCCTCTTCCTCCTTCCCCACAGCTTGGACTCTAATGAAAAGTTAAGAGCAGGAGTCATAAACTGGGAAGAGACCTTTATGCTCCCAGGATAGGACACAAAGAATACAGAGGGACCATGGGGTCACCCTTTATACAGCCTGTCTTTCACTTGTTTCTTCGCTTCCTCACAGATGGATCTGTAATTAACTTACTTTGTACATTATACAGATTATGCCAAAAAGCATTTGCTTTGAATATGTGATTTTACTCTCTAGAGGCTGGCTCACAAAATAAAGGGGAAAAGACTTACTACTACCAAAAGGAAAGGGCCAAATAACGATATTTAGCTACCAGCCCAAGTAGGGCAGCTGTGAAATTGCTCCATCTCCTGGGCAGCCCAAGGAGGGTGTTAATGGATGGCCACTTCCCAGGCACCCCCTCATGGCCTGGGGTGGCTCTGCAGCAACCTACCTCAGTTTCTCTCTCTGACAAGGCTCCTCAAAAACTCATCACCCAGCATATATCATTTTAAAACATTCCCCCTCTGGAGAGGGATCCAATTTGTTTAGTCCATATGTACTTCATCCCACTGGTCACTGGTTCAGTGATCCAAACAGTTCTGTCTCCTTAAATCAGGAGCCCCAAGCTCTCCTTCCCAGAGCTGGGTTCAGTTCAGTCTCTCTCTTTCCTTGGACTAGGAGTCCCCAGCCCTCCTTCTTAGGATCGCATTATAATCCCAACTGTTCCCTTACTCCCTGCAGCACTCATCTACAACTACTTCCTCAACCCAGCTACAACTTCCTCCTCCCATTTCTTGTTCCTCTCAGGTTCTTCAGAGAAGCCAGCTGCCCTCACTCAGGCTGTTAATGAGGCACAGGTGGTTTGGACCAGTTCCCTCTTAAAGGACCAATTCACCCTGTGACAGAGGAATTATTTCTGAAAGAGAGACAATCTATTCATAAGTAGCCCAGTGTGCAAGACTATACAAGATGATGCAGCCTTTAATATTAACTTTCTGATGGGACCAACCCACTTTATGGGCTGTCGGAGAGTTGGTGAGTGGCATGGCATTATTGCCTCCCTTCACGCTTGGGGGGGCCCTCTGCTCCCAAGGCTGTGCTGAGGAATGCTTCTCATGCAAAGGGTAAGGGGCTCCACACACTTCCCCCAGGCTCGTTGCATCTGCATAGAGTCTTCACAAACTGACCCTTAAAAAGAAGTCCTTTAGCAGCTCACGTGGCTGAAGTCCTTGTTTCTGAAGGAGTATGATTCTGGCAAGACTAACTAGATTTGCATAGAAACTGATTTTTGTTTTGAGGAATCATCTCTTTCTGTCTATTGTAGCGGGTGATATTACAGGAGGATCTTCAAGGCTCACTGAGCACTGTAAAGCCCATATAGGGGTGGAGAGGAATTAAGGGTTCTACAATACAGAAAAGTGACAGGAAGAATTAAAAAAAATAAAACCTTACCAAACCCCTGCAGCCAGAAGAAATGTGCCTGAGGATATATAAGTGGTAACATATGATCATTTCATGGCTATCAAAACGTATGTTAGTTTGACTGCTTTATAAAATATTGAAGTGTAGACAAAAGTTACCTTTCAAGCTGGCAGCTCAGAGCGTGATTTTTTTTTTTTTACATGCTACATGACACCAACTCATAACAACAAGATGATGTTGTCATAGGAAACACCACCAACTGGAAGAGAGAACAACTTTTAACAGATCTCAGTAGCATTATCTCTCAATAATACAGAAGATAAAACAGTACCATCAAATATCCAAGGTAGGGAATGCTAACTCAATTCTACAGCAATTCCACAGTCTAGGGGTTTCAGGACTATTTCAATATGATCCCTCATATCTGTTGAATCAAATGGACAAATTGATACGTGGTGTAAATGTGTGCCACTCCACTAGCCTCTAAATACTGCACAGATTTAGAATGGAGACATGAAAAAAATGGATGCTCTGACCATATCTCCCACTTAAGAATCTAAACTGTACTCACAACTCTGTACTCCCTTTCCCAGAAGAGAGGAATAATAATAAAAAAAAAATCACTATTGATGAGACATGGAAACCTAGATTTTTAAAAGGGAACAA
Source organism: Lepidochelys olivacea (assembly GCF_965140295.1). Taxonomy (NCBI): domain Eukaryota; kingdom Metazoa; phylum Chordata; order Testudines; family Cheloniidae; genus Lepidochelys; species Lepidochelys olivacea. Next base: position 122,631,281 of record NC_140413.1, read on the forward strand.
AATTATTTTGTTTTCTTCAACTTTGTATGCCTAAGTGGAGAGGCTTTGAAGAGAGCTAAATGTCCAGCCTCTGAAATTCAGGGCATTTTAAGTTGTCTAAAGTTAGGTACCCACAAAGAAAGACACCAAAAATAATTTAGTCGGTTTGAAATCTAGGTTGTAAATTTTATTTGAAAACTAGAAAATAATTGTATTATCCATCTTCCCCAGCCCCATTTGTGCTGAGGTACCGTATATTATCTAGCAAAACAGGATGATCCACATTTTGAAAGTAGCTGACAACACTAGCAAAAGCACACTTGCATACATATATACAGAAAGGCAGAGCAGGAGGTGATGGACAAACACATGTGAAGGAAAGGGAGGTACATTCTCCTAAATTTGGTACACTGAGATATAACATATTGGCTTACAAATTGTGAAAAAAAAAATAATAAAACACACATCGTACTCAGTACAATAGAATCTGTATAATATTTGTGTCCTAGATGTAAACACATTGTGTTTAGTGGTCTGAGCAGCAAACTGGGCATGAGGAGACATGAACCTGCAAACCTCCTACACGTGGAACACTCAATGATGTCAATGGTAGCTCCATGCCCAGAGGCCCCTTAATGTCTCAGGGCCTCAGTCTCCCATATGCAAAATGAGAATACTTTACCCAATTTAGTAAAATACTTTGAGATCCTTGCATAAAAGATGGTAGACACAATGCATTGCTCTCATATGGCTTTGCACATATGCAAGGAATCTTAAGTCTTCTGTCTGGAGAAACTGTGATTTTTCTTTTCTATCAGGTGAAAGTGAATAACTCCACTGTATTCCCTTGGTTTCATTGAATAAGTATTTCCACTATGACTGCAGTATTGTTCTGAAGTACAATATACTGGATTAGATTTACAGTTAGTTCAAAATGGAATTATTTGTTTTGCAGTTTGTGACATAGGCAACCTTAATTATAAAAACAATTTTAGTTAACATCATGGCACCCAAATATTTTTTATGCTCAGGTATGAGATATGCTTTGTCCTTAAGGAGACTAGCTTTTGGATTCTTAATCTACCAAGTGTTCAGATTTAATTGCTAATTAACTGGAATTAAGTATTAGAGATTTTCTTTGTTGTTGTAGGGTTGAATGAGTATAGGGATAATTATTGAATGTTTCATTATCCATCCTGTACCTAATCCATTTAACACAAACTAAATTGCATCCACACTGCACTACAAGAGCAAGTCTCTGTTGTTTTAATTTGAAAGATGAAGATTTGAAATAAAGAATTCAATTTAAAACAAACGAACTAGTCGTTAAAAAAATAGAGAACATACAGTTCTTCCCTTCGTTTATGTCAGTATGATACTCAGCTGTCTTTTAGACACACACTATATTGGGGACAGTTTGTGATACTTCCAACCAGATTAATTTTTTTAATTACATTTTTATGAGCGTTTAGTGCTTGTGAAGAGGATAGAAGAGACAGCTCTGGAGACAAAATGTACATAGGAAGTAGCAGTGCATGATTGCCAAGACTAACCTGCCAGTGTCCTAAATTCTGTCCTGACAGTGTGGAAGCCACCGAGTCTTTTCATGGACTTCAGTGGGTTTTGGATTGGATCCCTTGGCTGGATCTGAAACATTATTTTAGAATTGAGAAGCTCTATTAGACTGATCCAAAGCCCATTTAAACAATGGAAAAACTCTTACTGGTTTCTCTTTATTTGAATCTGGCTTTTTGCCATTACCAACAGGCATAGAAAGGATAGTTTCTCCATTCATTATTATGGTAATTTCTGGAGACAAGGAAGTAATATACTAGGCCTGATTCTAATGACCTTATTTACATGGGTATAAATCCAGAGTAATGCCACTGAAGCCCATCTAGTTATACCAACATTAATGAGATCAGGATCAGGTCTGGTGTACTTATACCATCAGCTCAGTGGAGTTGTAGGGTATATACTATATGTTCATATAGGATTATATAATTATAATTTCCCACAGTACCTCTTAAAGTAATGTATGGGTTACAAAGTCTGAAATAGATGGATAGTTGTTAAAAATCACTTTGTTATTATGAGCAAATTAAAAAAAAAATCTGACAGACAATTCTCCACTCTACTTCCTTTCAATGATGTTCAAGTTTCAGAATAGCACTGTCAGGTTTAAAGAGTACTTAGTCTAAAAATAAGATGAGTGATTGCAGTGTTAATCCAGATGGAACATCTGTTCACTGAAAATAATATTTGTAATAAATTGTACTTTTAATGTCCCCCCCCCCAAAAAAAAGGCACATAACATCTAAATAATTTTGCCCAAACACTTAAGTCGATTTCCAAATAATTGAAAATATTGGAAAGGTGAGAAGGTTAGTGAGTTAGAATAATATTGAAAATGAATTTAACACCCCCCAATATTTGGCATTTATATATATATAGATTTTTATTGTGGATTTAAAAAGCACTTTACAAAGGGTGGGTAATATAATTATCTCTGTCTTACAGATGGGAAAAGTGAGGTGCAGAGAGTGGAGGGTCTCACAGCAGGTCAGGAAAACAAGGATTAACAGTATCCTTTTACAACAGGGTTCCCAAACTTCTGAAAGTTGAATCCCCCCTTTCAGGGAAATGAAATCACTTCTGCTTCTCCACCTCCCTCAGATAATTCTTAGCATCTTTTCCCATTGTGGAAAATGTTAATGTTGATCTACAATATGATACTTCCTCTCATGCTTTAATTAGCAATGAAATAGTTAACAGTGCTCACCTTTAAAGTATCCCTCCTGGGATCTGAGTTAGCATTCACTGAAATGAATGGTTAAGTTCTCACCTTGGAGAACTTTTTCTAGGCTCTCTGCAAATTGAGGCAGCTTCTCTGTATCAGATGAACTTCTTGTTTTGAAGATTTTCTTTGCAACCATAACAGATAGAAACTTACTTTTAAAAAAATAAAATAAAAACTGACGCTCTGGAGAACAACTAAGAGATCTGTCCAGACTCCCTTCCCCCTTACTGAGGGTACAGCCCACACTTCAGGAAACAATAATGAAAAGAATAGTCTGTTTTAGCAAAAGTCTGTATATTGAAAGATGTGATTTTCTGGGTAACCTACCTGGTGTTTGCTATTCATTCCTGACGATCAAGATGGTTCATATAACAAGTGTAGAGAGAAGGCACCACAGAGTCAAGGAGGCTCAGACAAATCCTGTCCCACTTGCGACTGGGACTCCAGAAGAGAAAATGGCCTGAAAGCCTTCTGATTGAAGTAACGGTTTTGATCCCAATTGCCAGAGCAACAAAAAAGGCATTTCTTTGCAAAATACAAAATAGAGGCCAGGAAAGGTCACCACAGACCTTTTGAATATATCAGAAAACAGATACTCCCCCCCGCCAGAGTATGGGGAGTAGAAGGCTGAAGAAAAGAGTTAGAGAGGGAGTTTCAAGGGGGAAGAGTGTGCCCAGCCAGCAGGGCCGGCTCTACCTTTTTTTCCGCCCCAAGCAGCGAAGTGCCAAAAAAAAAAAAAAAAGTGGAAGCCAAAGAAGAAAAAATAAAATAGCCGCCACCAAAGTGCCACCGAAGAAGAAAAAATAAACCGCCGGGCTGCCGAGGGAGCGGTGTCACCCCAAGAACGGCCAAAGTGCCGCCCCTTCTGATTTGCCGCCCCAGGCACCGGCTTCCTGAGCTGTTGCCTAGAGCAGGCCCTGCCAGCCAGAGCTCCTATCCTTGGGAAAATCCTGGGCCTGCTGCTAATACAAGACCATGCATAAGCACTAACTCCAGGGCTGGAGCCAGTGCCGGGTTTACAATGGCACCAATGGTGCCATGGAGCCGGGCCCATGCTCAGAACGGGTCCGGCCTGCTCTGCTTGCACTGTGCCCTGAGCCCCTGCCAGCCACTGGGTCTCGGGGGGGCTCTGGCCAGAGGGAATCAGGGGGAGCGTATTCTAGTGTTGGGCAGGGGGGCTGTGTGGCCCACCCCCGAGGGGAAGAGGCATGCTGGCAGCACAGGGCTGGGTGGGCCATTGTGCGCCTGGCAACTGGCTGGCTGGCCCCTTGCTCTGGGGACTGACTCCCCCCCGCCCCGTGCCATGCTTAATTGCCCCTATGGGGGGGCCCACAAATATGTTTGGGGCTGGGCCCACAAAAGGTTAATCTGGCCCTGGCTGGAGCACCCATGGAAAAAAATAGTGGGTGCTCAGCATCCACCGGCAGTCCCGTGGACCAGCTCCTCTTCCCCCGCAGTGCCTCCCACCCACCAGCTGGCCCCAGTCAGCTCCTCCACTTCCTCCTAGCGCCTCCTGCCTGCTGCAGATCAGCTGTTCAGCAGCGTGCAGGAGGTGCGGGGGTGGGAGGGGCATGCTCGGGGGAAGGGGCGGAATGGGGTGGGAAGAGGTGGGGCAGGGGTGAAGCAGGAAGAGGCAGGGTGGAAGTGGGGCCTTGGGGAAATGGGTGGAGTGGGGGTGGGACCTGGGGCAGGATGGAGGTTGAGCACCCGCAGGGAAATGAGGAAGCCGGCACCTATGAGACCCCGTATATTGCCTGTAAGGACTTCATGGAAAATGCCAGGGCAGAGACCAAGAGAGACAAGACACTTATCAGGACAGAGACACTGCCCGAATCAACCCTCCTCAGAAACATCTCAGTTCCAGACCCCACCCAAGGCCAAGGAAACAGTAGTTTCGGGAACCTAGAATCACAGTAATGTAGGACTGGAAAGGAACTTAAGAGGTCATCTAGTCCAGTCCCCTGCACTGAGCCAGGATTAAGTACACCTGTACCATGGGTGGCCAACCTGAACCTGAGAAGGAGCCAGAATTTACCAGTGAACGTTGCCAAAGAGCCACAGTAATACGTCAGCAGCCCCCATCTGCTACCCCCCCCCCGCAGCCCTCAGCGCCTCCCGCCCACCAGCAGCCCCACCAATCAGTACCTTTCCCTCCCTCCCCATGCCTCCTGCCGACCACAATCAGCTGTTTTGCAGTGCGCAGGAGGCTCTGGTGGGGAGGAGCGAGGGCATGGGAGGCTCAGGAGAAGGGGCAGTGGCCTTGGGGGAAGGGGTGGAGTAGTGGCAGGACCTGGGGCAGAGCAGGGGGTTGAGCAGCGAGCACCCCCCAGCACATTGGAAAGTTGGCATCTGTAGCTCCAGCCTCGGAGTCAGCGCCTATGCAAGGAGCCGCGTATTAACCTCTGAAGAGCTGCATGCAGCTCCGGAGCCACAGGTTGGCCACCCCTGGCCTATCCCATCTCTGACAGGTGTTTGTCTAACTTGTTCTTAAAAACCTCCAAGTGAGGAAGGCAAGCAGAATTTGGTCCCTAGAGCCTAATTCTGCAGTTGTGATGTGTGCATAAGGCTTATTGATTTCAATGAGAGTTACGTGTGGGGAACAGTTACAGTCAGGCCCTGAAAACAAACGATGCAGAGCAAATCGTGTACCCCTTTCTTTAATCCTCCTTCCTCCCCTGATTATATCTTGGACACATGTCATAATCCCAAACCTCTGACAAGTCTGTTTCTAGAAGAGATATTTCTAATCTTATTACTCAGAAACTTCCTCTGCTGGACCCCCCAAAATAACTATAGAGGCTGCTCCGAAGCCCACTGACTGCAATAGGAGTTTGGATCAGGCCCATAAATTACATATTTCTATGCATTATAACTGAGTCATTAACCCTCGAGGGATAGTGCTATCCTGGTGAAACTCACTTTACAGCCATGCTGTCTTTCCTCTGTAAGAAATATGTTAAGCATATGTGGGACAAAGAGATGGGCCTCAGCTTAATCCAAATCTTTGTTGGTATGAAAGAGAGCGACGCAGGGCTGAATTTGCACTGAAAGAGGTGCTCGGGCTCAAGCAACCTTTTTTTTTAAAACTTTCATAACCTGACGCATCAGGCTGGATGCCAGAGGTGCCAGGGCTATGAACTGCCAAACCTGGCACAAATTAAGCACTGTAGAGAAGACTTCCCAAGTCACACTGCATAAAAATAAGAATTACGTACTATTCCTGGATGCAGTGTGATTATCGCTAGCCAGTTAACAACAGGTCATGTCAATTATAAAATATACCCTAGTGCATGCAATCAAATCAAGGTATAGAGATCTTAATAATAAAATACCCCATTAAGATGATACAATTTGAACGTGCTAGGCTGCATTACACTACTGCAATCCAAACTTCAGTGCAGCCAGTTTCATGTACATTTTGGTTCTCCAGAGCCCTGGGGGACAATGGATCATAAACAATTAACCTTTTGCTCTCTTATCTTAAACGTTCTCTTCTCTTTCCTTTCCTCACATTTTCTGCTCCTCTGTGCCTTTTCGTTCTTTCTATTCTCTACATTTACTCAGTTTTATCAGCCCCACATACTTTTTATGTAATGACCCCCAGAGATGATTGAATGCTCTCATGTGTTTCCTCCAAGTGATGATCAAGTAGGAAACCCATGCTCCCTGGATCTACATGGATTGATAACAGTAACACTTCTTTTCAGATGCCTACAATCCAGCCATAAAGCAAGCAAACAAACAAAAACAAAAAATCCCTTGATTCAGACTTGGAACATGAAGTTCTTAGCCCTGGAATTTATTTTCTTCTAATAACAAAATTCTTAATCAAAGTGCCAGATTCTCAACAAGTATAAATCAACAATCTATACCAGCTAAGGATCAGGTCCAAAATCTTTTTACTCATTTATATTATATTCAAGTGCAGAAAGTACAATAAGAAGCACAAAAGTCCACTCATTTCAACTGCTTTATTCTTCTTCTGTAATTTAAGTGAGTTGTGCAAATCTTTACATAGTCTGTGACCGGCCTTTTGGTGTTTAATAAAAACAAATCAAAACAGTTTAAAGCAGGTGAGCTAACAAGGATGTTCAGATTTTGAGGTGTGGCAAATACCTGGTGCACTCCTATTAACATGCACTCACCAAAATGAATGCAGGTGCCTTGATAGTTTATGCAGGGAACACTTTTTCATAATTACACCCAAATCCTAATAAATCTCCAGAGAACCACCATCATGATAATAAGCCCCAAGAAGCTGCCCCAATATCACGCCAAAAATATTGCGGTAGGCAAAACAAAAGAAACAAAATCTCAGGAATCTCACTCATATAACAGCGTTACTCCGATTTGCAGCCACCACAGCAAAAACATTCAGCGTTAAGGCTGAAACTGCATCTTTCACTAATCCTGTAATAGCTGCATATGATATGAATCTGTAAGGAATATATTGAGTGATATTTCATAACATATGTTTCAAATATACAGGCACAACTAGGATGTCTCAGTCTGCAGTTTTTACTAAGATTCTGGGTCAGAGTCAGGGCCCTAGCTGATAATCTGTCAGGGAAGAAGACTGCAAAGGCAGAAAATTGCTACAGCCTCCCTTCCACTAGGGGAGGTGTAAAGAGCCACAATTTCCCCCAAATTTGATTGTGCTAACTGAGAAAGGGCAGCTCTGATTCAGTGCATACCCACATTGCTGCTTTTGCCAGAGAGATTTATGGAGCCCTGATCATAACTAAAAGAACTGAAACCCAAGGAGAGTTGCTGGTGGTGACGTTGCCTGCCTTATATACCAGTAGGATGCCCTGGTGCAGGGAGATATAATTTACCCCTCCTGTGCCAGCACTAGTGAGTCTGGCCATCTGAATTTCTCCTGCCTTTGTGGGTTTAACACTCTTAAGATTACCTGAACTCAATTTTTGGTATGCTCTGATATACAAGGAAATAAACAAACAAATAGTAGGCCTGATTCTGAACTCCTTGATCCAGAAGCCAATGGGAGTTAAGCTTAAGCAAAGAGTTCAGGATTTGACCCAGACAACAATCAAGTGGTTGGCTGTTCTTAGCACTACTGAACTATTAGTCAAACCAGTGGTCTCCCATGCAGGTCCTGTTCCACTCTAAACCACAGTTCCAGCACCACTCAAATCTGCACTGAGCTCGAGGACATTTCATGTGCATGCATCCACCTGCAAAAAAGCAAAGAAGACAGAATTGTCTTTGGGCCTTAGCAAACAATGTAAGGAGAATGTGTATAAGCCGGTTAACCAGTGGTCATTGAAATTCATTTCTAAGTACTAGATTATGCCCATTAAGCTCATCTATAGAGTAAGGGGTGGTGCAGAACTGCTGAATCCCTTCCTGGAGCTCTCCAATACCTGTCACTGTATCCCTTTACGGGACGTGGCTTGCTCCTCGCTGCTAGCTGGTCATACTCCACAGGTTGGAGGAGCATACTCCACAGGTTGGAGGAGTAAGGACTGCAGCTCTGCCTGACCCTTAAAGAGACTGTAAAAAGAAAAGGAGTACTTGTGGCACCTTAGAGACTAACCAATTTATTTGAGCATGAGCTTTCGTGAGCTACAGCTCACTTCATCGGATGCATACCGTGGAAACTGCAGCAGACTTTATATACACACAGAGATCAGGAGGTATTGTTTTATGATCTCTGTGTGTATATAAAGTCTGCTGCAGTTTCCACGGTATGCATCCGATGAAGTGAGCTGTAGCTCACGAAAGCTCATGCTCAAATAAATTGGTTAGTCTCTAAGGTGCCACAAGTACTCCTTTTCTTTTTGCAAATACAGACTAACACGGCTGTTACTCTGAAACCTGTCATTAAAGAGACTGTGCAAGGTATTGAGAAGGATTCTTGTACCCTCCTCAACTAATCACATAAGGACTAAGTGATACTGTATCTGGTCCTTAGAAATAGCTCACAACTAGATGAAGAGCTGATAAGAGTGCATCAAAATTCAGTTCTTAACTGGAGTTTGGATTTAACAGCTGTGAAATTGCAAACAGAATACATCCAGATATACAGATTTTAGTGATGGATTGATATTTATCTCAAAATGGCACTAGCAGTTAAAGTTGGATGGCCTTCTTTACATCTGGAGGATTCTTTTAATCACATTGGTATGTTTCCTATTTTTTTTGTTAAGTGTTTTGCATTTCCCTGTACTTTGAATAACTTAATCTCCATGCCCCTGCCTTCAATCACTTTTTTTTAAAAAATGGCTATACATTAAGAGTAGCCAATGGTCATTAGAGCAATGCACGTCAAATGGTAACTATGTCAACTATAAAATGAAATCTCCTGTCTAACTCAAGCCTAAATGTACAATATAAACAAATGCTGAAAATGAAAGTCCTGACAATATATCATGATCTCTGGATTTGTACATAGATTAAACTCCAGATGACTAATATAATCTCTTGTAAACACAGAAAAGCCAAAATTTGGTATTTAGATGCCTATTGTGTAGATAAGGTAAATTACCCTTACTGATGTGACACATTTTAGGACAAATTGGGTATTTAGGATGTCTACAGAGAACTGGATATTTCTACCCTTGTTTATATTTAACAGCAAAAAATTTACTAGTATTATTCTTTCAGGACAACCTATAGTTCTACAGGATAACCACGTTCACGATCACCTGTGAGTAGAGTTGTGCAAAGAATGAACATTTTATTATGTGGAAGATTTCAAGATTCTAAATCTTGTTTCATGCAGATTCAAAATGAAACCCAAACATTGTGAAATTCTCTGCAAAAGAAAATTCCAGAAAAACATTAATTTTGGACTGATCGAAACATTTTGTTCAAATAAAATCAAAACAATTCATTTTTGACTTTCTTATTTTATAATAAACAAACAAATAATAAAATCTGAAATGAAAAGTCAAAAAGAAAATAAAAGAAAATCAAAACCTTTTGTTCTGACAATGTCAACATGGATTTAATTTGTAAGTGGTAGCTTGGATTCTTTTCCCCCAGAAAAGAAATTGCAGAGAAATTGATAGGATTTCTCAAAGTGTTTTTGATTTCAACCAAACTGCATTTTTTAAAGGAAAGCTGTTCCATCAAACTTTTACTGACCAGCTCTAACAGTGAGGTTTACACTTGCCAGGTTTGTATATCCTGCGTGTGGCGGTTTCCTGATTTCAACACACTGCTGTCTAAGGTTGTGTGTGTAAGTACTATGGGGAGGGATAAACACTGAACAGAGATAATGGACAAAATTTAAAGGGCAGACTAAAGACTCATGGCTTGATTTAAATAAACTGACAATCTGAAATCACTGCTGCGGAAAGAAAGAAGACAGCTGAAAGTGTAGACAAGTGAGAGTTGACAGTGCCTAGAAGAACATACACTATTTTGATTTTTTTTTTCAGTGTCTAATGGTATTCTATTTATATTAGGGTTTCTTATCATGGACATCACTGTAGTACCTAAGCACTTTTGAGATGCAGTATTTTAGACCTGTATAATAAGGTTCCTAATGGACTCCAGGGAGTCTTCTGCTCTTCCTCAGTCTGAGCTCCAGGAGTCGCTGCTTGCGGTGTGTGTCTATCCTCGATGAGTGCTTTATATATATAATGCTATAAATCATCCCAGTTATGGTGGGAAAGCTTTATTAAATAGGAGAGTCTTACAGCACACCTTGAAGATGATCTGGCCCCACATTAGACTAATCTCCTCTGGAAGCTCATTCCATTGCAGAACCCCTTTGACTCAAAATGCTTTTGTGACTTTGTCTAATTAAAATATAACTATGCAAATCATTATTGCTACCACTGTTATATAATACATGGCCAGAAAGGGTTAAACAGCTTGCAGGCTGAATGACCCAAAGCCAACCTTTAAATTCATGTTAAAAAGGTATGCAGATGGTAATTAGGGTCATTCAATGTTAGATTGGCTAGAACTTTGAAATGCAAACCTATATTGTTAGAAATTAGAAGTGATACTAATTGTCTGTGTGTACTCATAAACGTTAGCCATATAAACAGACAGTTCCTGTCTGCCACTATAACTATTAATTCACAGATCAAAAGGGAGTATTAACATTTAGATGAATCTTGGGTGAAATAATGTCATTGTCTATATGCCTCTTTGTGATAGACTGCCTAATGGATAAATTGCCCTATGTTAATTTGTGTAATTAGTTACCGGTGGTGCTTAGGAAACAGAAGGTTACATCAAAAGCCTGTTGTTTACCCAGGACTGTATGGCTGCTAGAAAACTGTACAAAAGACCCCTTGGATCCTGATCCTGTCATCTCAGATATACTTAAACCTCATCTGGGGAAGTTTGAGTTGCAAGATTGAGATCCCAGTTAAGGTGGAATACCCTGAATATGATATTGGACATTGGACTATAACCTATGGACTAAATTCTAAAAGAACTCTTTGCAACTACAAAGCTCACCATCTCTGCTATGAATCTGAACCTCAAGAATTGAACTCATGTCTGTATGTATATTGATCTTTTAACCATACTCTCTCTTTTCTTTTTTAATAAATTTTAGTTTCGTTAATAAGAATTGGCTGTAAGCGTGTATTTGGGTAAGATCTGGAATATTCATTAACCAGGAAGGTAATGTGTCCAATCCTTTGGGATTGGTAGAACCTTTTCTTTTATATGATGAATAAGATTTTCATTAATCCTCATCATATCTCATTTGGGTGACTAGGTGTAGGCCTGAGGCTGGGTTACTTTAAGGGAACTATGTTGTTGACTTCTGAGTAACCAGTGAGGTATAACAGAAGCTGTTTTGTGCTGGCTTGGTAAATCTAAGTATTGGAATATCCACTAGTTTGCGGGATTGCTTGACCCATGCTTTGCAGTTCACCCTAATTGAGTGACCTCAGCTGGCTCCCCTGGGATCCTGGTTACAGTTTTATTTCCCAGCTCATAAGCATTTGATCCTGTCCCATTGTCCCATAGGACTGCATCTGTTTTGACAGGTTGTGGATTGAACTGATGGAGCTGGATCTTGACCTGTTGATGGCTCTGCAGATAAAAATCAAGGCCTTCAACTGACAATGGAAGTGGGGCTGGAACAAGTGGAGGGATTTGAGCAGAGGGATGATGTGATCACAGCAGCCAGTCCTGCTGAGGAGGTATCAGATTTAAAAAAAAAATTTTTTTCAAAGAATTAGACAGATTATTCCATTTTGTAGGAAGACTGATAGTGAGGCACTGATCATTTCTGTTAGCAGTGGACACTGTTGTTTTCTGGCTTTCACGAGCCAGTAGGGAAACATCCAATTTGTAGGTGGTAGTTTGGATATTTCTCATTCATATAGTGTAGAGAAATGTAAGAAATTTCTTCTTGCCAAAATGGTTACATTTTCCAGCAACGTAATTTGAAGTGGAACAAAATAAAGTGCAGAGCTCTGCTGGGATCTCACTTTATATTTTAACATCAATGATTCCTTACATTGATACGGGATAAAACAGAATGTGTTAAATAAGGCTGTACTGTTAAAGGATGCATTAGCAGCCTTTTGATTTTGTACCAAGAAAAACTTGACCAAAATATAAATCTGTAGATTATGGGTCACATGACACTGGGAACAATGGGTTGCAAGCAGTCAGCAAATACCAGCACAGAAGCTGGAATGTACTGTACCCATTATCAGAGGATGAAGCAAGCACAGCACCTTTTTATACTTCAGTTCCACTACATCTAAGAATTCCTAACTTGCTACTATTGCTTGGGGATTTTGCATTCTGACACATCCCTTGTCCTTGACCTGGGTTGGGTTACAAACAAGGGAAAGTCTTGTCCTGTTCATAGCCAGTTTGTGGAACAATTCTCTTTACAGTAGTGCACAGAAAAAAAATAGGAGGATCTATTCTCTTCTTGATCTGAGTGGTGTATGCAAGCAATGTCCATGACCATTCGTGGGAGTAATACAAATATGTTCTTTGTGCATCTAGCAGAGAAAAGAACAGGTAGTTTTCTGTAGATTAAAACTGGGATTCTGTTGCACACAGTGGCGATGAGAAGGTCATGACCTCAGCACTGCTCCCAGTGTGGCCAGTGGCTTTATGGTGATGATTTCTATCTTTTCTACACCTATTCAAGAGCTGTATTTTTAAGACTAATTTTTAAGGTTCTCAGTAATTAAATCCTCTTCTACCTCTTTGTCCTCTTCCTCCTACAGGCCCACTTGCTAACAACACTCCAAGTCCTATCCCCCTTTCTCACTCTTGATTTCGTGCTTTCATTCCTGATGCTCTTTGTGCTTGGATAAGTCTCCCACTTTCCATCTGACAAGTGTCCTATGTATTCCTTCTTCAAATCCCCTTCTTCCTACTTCCTTTCTAATAATCTCTCCACTCCTTTTTCTATCTGAAGCGTTAGCTTCTTGGGGTCGGCAGCATGTCTTACTCTGTGACTGTAAAGCCCTGTGTGAATAACTGGTGTAATCAATTAGCAGCAGCAGTAGTAATTTTCATATTGTTGCTTCTTTTTTGAGCCAAGCCGCTCAGCAAAGTTCAGTGTTCTGGAGATGTTCCTGCTGGAAGCAGAAATTGATGGAGTCTGGTACTTTCTTTGATGCAATCTTGTTTATTTAAAAGTAATGCGTGTCTGAGTGCAGAGGTCACCAAGAACCAAAAAAGCAGTTTCTTAGCCTACAACCTCAAGCCTCTGCAGCCAACACTAGACTCAAAGTTCTCACTTTAGCTTTTTCCAGGGTCACACTGTGCTTACTGGTCATTGTTTGGCTTTCTTCCTGTTTACCTTTGCCTCCTGCCTTCTCTGTTCTTGTCTATTTTCTATTTCTGGGTTCTGCCTGCCTTCCTCCCTCCTGCCCAAAACAAACAACCCCCCCGCAATACTCAGCAAAAATGCTCGCAGCCACACAATCCAAAACTCCTGGGTGGACTTTATCAGGCCTTGCTGTAGGAGCTATGTGGGGAGCACATGCATGTGGGTCCAATTATCCCCCAGCAGGTGCTGCAGGGGGGTGTCTTGCTAGTGGGGAACACTCAACCCTCCAGCTGAGGCATCTTGGCCCTTTCTTCTGCTCTCAAGGTCCCAGATAAAACCACAAAACAGCCCACAGTCAGCAAACAATGTTAAGTGAAGGTATGAAGGAAAAGAAAGGAAAAATACCCTGTAGGTAGTTCCCATCAGGATCAGGGCCTCTCTTACATCTCAGGGCCCTGGGAGTATCACAGTCACTTCAGAGTTCACTGGGTGTCCAGTGCAAGTTTCAGTCTTTTCCCCCTTTGGGGCTGGAAAATGTGATGGGGCAAGGCCAGATGATTATGGAAAAGTAGTGGGAGATAGTTATATTAGCTCCAGGCTAAACAAATCCCTGGTACCAGGTTAAGTGAAATGGAAGCTGCTCCAAGTCAATTAAGACACCTGGGGCCAATTAAGAACTTTCCAGAAGGCAGGGAGAACGCTAGGTTGATTGGGACACCTGAAGCCAATCAGGGACTGGCTGAAACTAGTTAAAAGCCTCCCAGTCAGTCAGGTGGGTGTGCATGTCAGGAGCTGTGGGAGGAAGTTGCACTGTTGGAGAGGCTGAGCAGTACACAAAACCATATCAGGCACAAGGAATGAGGCCCTGAGGTAAGGGTGAAATGGAGCTTGAGGAAGTGAGGGCTGCTGTGGGGGAAGTAGTCCAGGGAACTGTACATATCATGTTTCTAAAAGGTCAGCTACCATAGCTGATACTATTAGGGTCCCTGGGCTGGAGCCTGGAGTAGAGGGTGGGCCCGGGCTCCCCCCCCACCTTTGCCCCCTGATTAATTACTGAGACTGGGAGACAACAGAGACTGTGCAAGGAAGGATAACTTCTCCTCACCTCCCTTGCTGGCTTATGATGAAAATGGCTCAGTAGACTGTGACCTTTGTCTCTAGAGAGAGAAGGGTTACGTGGAGGGTCACAGTGAGCCTCTGAGGCTAGCGAAATCCACCAGAAAACGGGAGACCCATGGAGGCAAGGACAGAGCTTTGTCACAAAAAGCTCAATGGCTGGTTCCCTTCCTTAACTATCTCACAATTATTTTTGTAAGTGAAAGGTGTATTCACACATCAATTTCAATGAGGTTTTGTATTAACCTACAATGAGGTTTATCCCAGCTCATAACACTATGTCATCATTCAGTTAAGTTGTGGTAAATACCTCAGTATAGTTTGTAACACAAACATTATGAGCAAGAATAGTAACTCTGGAGTAATTCACATTAATTCTTTATGTTACATCCTGGTCTTGTGTACAGTGGAAGGTGCTATTCTAAGTGATTCAGAAACTGTATTATAGGGAAGACTAGGCTCCCTTTGTGCCTCTCTCTCTCTAGGTAAGCACAATCATACACATAGCTATATATACATTAATATTTGGACTGTAAAATTAATTTTAAAAAGGGAGGTTACTGCAAGTGTTAGTTACTCTCCAATAAACTCACCATTTTTTTCTATTGGTACATGGCAACTAGGACATGGTTTGGTTGTTTTCTTGATTGTTTCCCTGGATGCCTCCTCCCACCGTGCTTGCATGGCTGAATGCGCATCAATCTTATATCCCTGCAAAGAGAGAAGCAACTGTGAGTACAATATAGCCAAGTTCCTCAGGGAATCAAGATCTGAAGCATGGTTGTGGCTATTTACTAGAGTGATACAGACAGAAGGGTCTAAAAGTTAAATAAAACTGGAATTCTGCCCCTGCTGCCTCGTAATTTAACCCATTTTGGTATGACAGAGAAAAATATTAGGATGATGGAAAACTGCTGAGTCATGTACAGTACAGTTGGAGGATGGAGAGAGCTCAGTCCCTATGCAGGAAACTATTTGCCTCTGCTTTGCAACATGAAGCATGTTCCTTTGTTTTTGAGTTCTGGATTTTATTCAAATACATTATATTTCTGGTTACGTGCACAAGCTATGCTCATAAAGATTAGAGAACAGGTACAAGAATACTGGAGAGGAAATAAGGAACCGATGAATAACAAAGAAAGAAAACATCCCCTCAAATAGTGCAATGTTGATAGCAAGAGTCACCATGGAGCATGCATTAAAAGTGACTCCCGTGTTTGTCCTATTTCTGATTGATATAAAATTACCTAATCTACACAGGTGCCATACTTGAGAATGCCTTAGCAATTTTTGACCTTAAATGATAATATAAGGACAAAAGGGATGATATTGTCATTACATTTCTATAGTTCAAGGTTTGGAAAATAGATTGCTGATTTCCTTTGAAATATTACTGTGTAAAAACATGTAAGCCAGAAACTGTACATGATTTAATGAAGTATGATTCTCATCAATTGTGTAACTAGAGACTGAGAAGGCTCTCTCAGAAGGTGCACTGGATGCGGGGATGGAATGCACAAACAGTGCAACTCGACGGAGCAGGGGAATGTTGTACTTGTGTTGTCTCCACTACTTCAGCAGTTGCATATCTTCATTCTTTGTCAGCTTCAGGGTGATATGGTTAGACTCGTCGTCATTGTCAATTCCACACTCGCTATCCAAATTCTCAAACTCTGTATATGGCCATTTTGTCTCCGCTGGTGATGGTGTCTGTGTATCTGACGAAACCAGCATAAGATTGTTTGAGACAAGATTGCAAAGAGACAAGCTTTTTGGTCTCTTGATCAACTTCCTGTCTCTCCTCTCCAGTGAAAACTTTCATCCCCTACATTCGTGGGTGCAGGAAAACTGCTACTCTGTGCATAGGCTTGATTTCAAACTTTTTCATGAGACATTGCAAGGCTTTGGATTTGAGCTGGCTTAGACTATCTTCATCAGTGGTAGAAGGATGGAAAAGCTTTTTCATCCTTTCGTGGCGAGTGGACGATGATGATGATGATGATGATGATTGCTCTAGTGCATCTGATGCTAAGTCTGTTAAGATGCTCAAGGTGTTGTGATCAAAGCTATCAATGAACTGCGTATCCTCCTTTTCTGTCAAAATTTCATATACTCTGTCTCACTGCTCCTCGATTGTTTTAAACGTGAGTAGTTTGCTGTTCCATTATGTTTCTACATTTCTTTCCAGAGACTTCTGCAGTCTGCTTTGAAGTCCAAATCTCCCGACGTAAGTAATGAGACATCAGCTTGCCTGGATAAGTTGGGTTATTGCTTCTTCTTTCTGGTTTCCCGGTTTGGTAGTGTGCTCAAGCACGGTATTTATAATGTGCACTGAGCAGCTTATTCACACATAGGACTTGAAAGTTGCAACCATGTTTGCTCCCTGGTCACTAACGAAAACCATCTGGTTGGTAATGCTGCGTATAGCAAATCTTCTGAGTGTCTGAATAACAGCCGATCAAATGTTCTCTGCAGTTTTTGGTTTCCCGCTGTCAAACAGAGTCACACAAAGCGCCCACTCCACCAAACTGTTGTGGCTCTATCTAATGAACAGTTTACTCCCAAACATGCAACATTTCTGTAATCATCCATCCACAGATTGAGGCACAACACCCAATGTGCCAAGAATGTTTTTCAGCTCCATGGAGATTTGTTGTCTTTTTTTCCTTCTGCCACAAGTACAGCATGCCGGGCTATAGTTGTGGACTGTGGTATTAGCACACCTGCATCCATTTGACCATATTTGGCACCCATGTTAATCAAACATTAAGCATATGCAAGGAAGCCCTTGCCTGTTGAATGGTGATTTGCTACCTCTCAGACTCCATGGACTTTCAGAATGCTCAGTAATTCAAAAGGGGGTTGCTGGTTCCCAGCACAGATGCACAGAGGATGTGCAAAGAACAATGCAGAATAGACAGGAATGGCGGAGCTTTGTTTGTGCCCTAAGCAACATCTTACAGGAAGGAGTCCGCTAAAACGCACTTCTAAAATGACTGCTATACAACTGTACATTAGCAGCTTCTCAGAAACAAACAAGCAATGATTGTAAATAGTGACGAAAATGTTATTAGTCCTGCATCTGCCTACTCTTTAAAGTAGAATGACCTAGGACAGCAGTCTGAACTGCCTCTGTGAGCGGAAAGGACCATTTGTTTGAGCACAGAACTAGGAACACCTGAGTCCTAATCTAACTCTCATACTGACTCCCTTAGTACATAAAGGAAAGTCACATAACCTCTCTGCATCCATTTGCTGACCTGCAAAATGAGAGTGACAATAACTTCACAGGGTATAGTGAGAGTTAATTACCTACTGACTGTAGAGACAATTAAAGATGAAAAACACAGCATAAGTAAGTACTATTATTGTGTGTGTAGACTAATATCTGTAAGAGAGAAACGCGTGTAATTTTTGGATTCAATCCAGCAAAACTTGAATGGCAATGTTTTACCTAAACTGAGCTAATCAAAACTATACGAATCAATGCTTGGAAGTGTCCTTTTCCCACATCTGCCTTCTTTGTTGTGGCCTCATAATACCAGGCGCTGCGCCAAAATCTCACATGCCAAATTGTTAACTTGATTTGTATCACTTGTGTTTGATCTTGATTTTGAAAACAAATTTGAATTTGGGAGAGGATCAGTTTACAAGTAATTAAAAAGCTTAATAACTTTCAAGTCTGAATATGTATACCATTCAATGAGACAGACCAAACTGACTTTTTAAAAGACTGAATGATTACACTGGTCTTTTTCCACTGCAAAGAGTCTATTATGAAACAGATGCAACAGAATAATAATTTCAGTCTATTAGAGCTTTAGACACCCTACCCTTCTCTGACTGCAAAGTTAAAAACCACTTCTTACAGGAAATAAATGTGAAGAAATGGCGCACAGTGGCCCTGTTCTTCCTGAATCAGTAAAGAGATCATATCTATCCGGATGAGTCAGCCTCAGCCTAGAATACATACTGTATATATTTTCATCTAATTTATTCCACAAGAGGAACAATAGAAAAATAAAGACAGTTTCTATGGCATCGGGGATATCTGTAAAATACCAAGGACTGACTCCATCTTTTCTAAGTGGCCCAGCAGAGAATAAGAAGCATTTTTACAATGTAAACAAGCAGATAGAATATGATGTCTGGAATACTACTGAGTGGAAAAGGACCTGAGAACTCCCCGTGTGATGCTGTAGCCAAAAGGGCTAATGCAACCTTTAGATGTATAAACAGGGGAGTCAGGCAAAATGTCAATGGAATGTGAAGAGTGACTTTTGTTGCTGCAAAATAACCTTCAGAAATTGTTTCATATTTTTACCGAACCCTGTGGAAGCCCTACAGAGCATCTACAGTCATGGCTTAGGAGTTGCCAGTGTACTGCAGAACACTGTGGCCAAAAGGAAAATTATCCTAATAGAAGATCTGATTGCTTTGAGATTTACTGGACAGGAAGGGGCAGGGAAAGGAGTCAAGATGGTAGCAAAATAGGTCTGAAAGAAGCAGTTCACTGATAGAAGTAGAGGTGAGGGAAAAGAAGTGAGCTTTTTGTTTCTGTTTCACATCATTAAAACTCCCTGTGGTATTGCAGTCTCATGTACTATAAAACTATTGAGGGCTTCTGAAGACAATATAAGTACATAATACTGTGAAATAGCCTGATAAAATACACAGTGGAGTTAACATTTCTGCTAGTCTGTGACTTATTTGTCTCCATCCCAACAGCATTCTTACATACATTTGATTTGTCCATTATCACATACTCTGGTCTTTTAATTTCAGTTTGTGTGACCACGCTGAGCCAAAAGAGAGAAAAATCATAAAGAATACTGCAAAATTACTGGATTTTCCTTCCTCCTCCTTCTCTAGGACCATCCATTGCCAACAGATGGATGCCCATTTTTATCAGTTTCAAAATTGACTTCAGCAGTACTAGTGCACAGCAGAAAAGCTCTGAAGAAGTTCCTTGCCGTATGGGTCTTTGAAATGGCATTACATGCTGCAGCTTCCTGACACTCATATAGGTTTTACTGAGAGAGAGTGAGATCAAGAGAGCATGTGCACAGGCATCAAATCCCTGTTCTCCTAGTACACCCAGAAGGCATGCTTAATTAGAACAGGATCTCTGAAACAAAGAATTTGTGGGGAAAATCCAAAGCTGCTGTAAAACAGCATAGCTCCACTGAAATCAACAAAGTTCCACTGAGTTACACCAGCTGAGGATTTGACCCAGAAAGACCAAGATGCAGTATGGTACTATATGGCTAACTCCACTGGAGACAGATGCAGATGTATTTGCCCAGGACGCCCAGAGGAGCTCTGAGCCCCACCATGAGCAGAGGTGCAGGGAAGCTTAGACTCCCCCAGTCTCCATTACACACTGCCCATGTCTAAAGTGATATTTGCAATGTTTTTCAGCATAGAAATCAAGCCAGGATCTAAGCTTGCATGAGAATGAGCCTATATGAGAGGTCATAATAGTGTGGAATCCAACAACATATACATGTTCCTCCTGATGATTCATGCCCCATTTGAAGATTTAAGCAAAAAGCAAATGTGCCACTTCCTTTCCTATTAATAAACCAGCTTCTTGCTCCCTCTTGCATATTTTAATATTATAATATTTATATTACACAAGCTCCTACATGCCACATCCAGGCTGTATCCCATTGTGGTAGGTCCTGTATAAACATATCAATGGCAGTCCTTACCCTAAAGAACTAATGGCTTCTTTTGCACTGATCCGCTTGTCCAGTACTACACCTGAGCTTTGTCTTCTCTTCCTCATATTCCCCAGAACTAGATATCAGATCCTCAGCAGTATTTTGACATATATATTTATCACCACTATTACATGTGGAAATAGACTTAGAGACCATAATGCCTCTGTGCACTGGATATGCAATATCAAGGGCCAATATATTGACCACTAATTGACCTGGACCTCTCTTATGATTAACACTTTCATATCGGTTACCTTGCCAATCATTAGAATGGTAAAATACTAAAATATTAACATTCATATGCAAAGATGTTTCTATATATATCCCCTTCCGTTTTACTCCTCTCCATAAAGTGAGCCTCCCCTAGAATTTCTTTCTTACTACTCCATCCTCATAGTGACATCACCCCTCTTTGGCATGGAAGATAGCACCTGCTTGTGGCTGGCAGTGACATATAATTACTGCAAACTGTCACCAACACCAAGACCAGTCTCCACAATCTTACATACCAGCTGGGAATCTATAGCTAAAACAGCAGAACAGATTAGGTAGATGTTGTTCAGTGGCTATGAAGGACACCTTGGTGAGTACTATCTGTGAATTTCATGACAGGTTTCAGAGTAACAGCCGTGTTAGTCTGTATTCGCAAAAAGAAAAGGAGGACTTGTGGCACCTTAGAGACTAACCAATTTATTAGAGCATAAGCTTTCGTGAGCTACAGCTCACTTCCTCAGATGCATATCGTGGAAACTGCAGCAGGCTTTATATATACACAGAGAATATGAAACAATACCTATTCCCACCCCACTGTCCTGCTGGTAATAGCTTATCTAAAGTGATTTCCACCTGGATTTGTGCTGGAAATCACTTTAGATAAGCTATTACCAGCAGGACAGTGGGGTGGGAATAGGTATTGTTTCATATTCTCTGTGTATATATAAAGCCTGCTGCAGTTTCCACGATATGCATCTGAGGAAGTGAGCTGTAGCTCACGAAAGCTTATGCTCTAATAAATTGGTTAGTCTCTAAGGTGCCACAAGTCCTCCTTTTCTTTTTGTGAATTTCATGACACCTATTGGTGACTTCAAGATCTACATGCTTTTAAAAATTCTAGGCAATCAAGTGTTATAGATTAGCTTGCAGCTCAATAAGCATTAATGTTAGCCTTTCCAAGAAATGCTTTACAAAACATTTCAGTAGAATGCTTGACGACACTCACTATCTCTCTTGGTAACAATGATTCATGTTGTAGTAATACAACAAATTGTTTTGATCTCGCTTTCATAGAGTTACAAACAGCAGAAATTTAGCCCAAATACTTTATGCTCTCTAAAATTGCGGTTATTTGGGACCCCTACCTTTAATATTAAACATCTGTTCAATTTTTATTTTGCTTCTAATTTAATTACTGGACTTACAGAAACTTAGAGAAGTACGGAGTATGTATGGATGAACAAGGAGGACTGGATGGCTCAAGAGATTGGTAATAGAACATGGGGCTTTTCACCCAAGGCCCCCGGTGAATATCTCACCGGTGCTAACAGTATCTGAAGGCCATTAACATCTGATTGCTGATTGGGGGCACAGCTGAAATGAGTTCATAATCTAATCTTGTTCCAGTTTTTAGTGGACATATATTAAAATCACACCCAAAAAACTCCACAGTCGGTACTATGTGATATCTCTAAGGTGCCACAAGTACTCCTTTTCTTTTTGCGAATACAGACTAAGACAGCTGCTACTCTGAAACCTATCAGGAAATTGAGAACTATCTTCTTGCGTCAGAGGTCAGGTCACATTTGTACTATAGTACAAGAAAATGCTAAAAACTACATGATCTGCTACCACGCATTTAGCTTTCACTCTTTTCCCAACTCTATTCAGTGTTCAGCTTTACAATCTGCCAGTGTTACTAAAAGACATGTTTGCCAGGCTCCAGAAGAATCTAGATTCTCAGAAGAACACCACCAAATAAGGGATATGCCTCATTGATAAATATAATGAACACTGTACTACCGGATTCTGCTGTAATCCACCTCCCAGTTACATCATCAACACAGGCACTTAATGATAAAATGAACTAAAAATAATAATTCTAAAATATAAGGTGATGAAATGTATGGTATAAGGGGCAGCATGAGAATTTCATTTTGTCCCACATACCTCGCATTTTAAGCAGTACTAGTGTGGTTAATTTATCTCTAGCATAGTTTACATATTAATTGGCTCATAATTTTCAATACCTAAGTGCAACACCATTGTATATAAGGCTATTTTTTGATTCTTCCAGAAAACTGAATTGGCCAAAGCCTTCTTTTCTCTTCAGTTAAAATTTCTGAGATGCACAGTACTCATTCCACTGAGCAGAAATTACTCTAGCTCTTCTTCCCCTGGATTATTTAAATCATAAAGAAACCCAGATGCACTGGATTAGCAGTAGGCAATTATTAGTCCCTTGTGGACTTGCACAGATCATGACATTTTCACATGTTGAAGCTATTAAGATCTAAAAGACCAGCCGTTGCCAAGCCATTAGTAATTCATTGTGCTCTAATGGCTAGCCACTGCCTACTTGCAACTTCCTAAAAGTGTACATATTGTCATGATGCAGAATGCAGACCTGAAAAATAGACAGACAGGCATTTTCAAACTGCATGTGGCTATTTACACAGATTTTTTTCACCTTTTGGTTAGTGAGGAAGAACACATCTGACCAAAGTTTGGTGGCAATACTTATGTATACATAGGTTTCAGAGTAACAGCCGTGTTAGTCTGTATTCACAAAAAGAAAAGGAGTACTTGTGGCACCTTAGAGACTAACCAATTTATTAGAGCATAAGCTTTCGTGAGCTACAGCTCACTTCATCAGATGCATATCGTGGAAACTGCAGCAGACTTTATATATACAGAGAGAATATGAACCAATACCTCCTCCCACCCCACTGTCCTGCTGGTAATAGCTTATCTAAAGTGATCATCAGGTGGGCCATTTCCAGCACAAATCCAGGTTTTCTCACCCTCCACCCCCCCACACAAATTCACTCTCCTGCTGGTGATAGCCCATCCAAAGTGACAACTCTTTACACAATGTGCATGACAATCAAGTGATGATCACTTTAGATAAACATTGTGTAAAGAGTTGTCACTTTGGATGGGCTATCACCAGCAGGAGAGTGAATTTGTGTGGGGGGGTGGAGGGTGAGAAAACCTGGATTTGTGCTGGAAATGGCCCACCTGATGATCACTTTAGATAAGCTATTACCAGCAGGACAGTGGGGTGGGAGGAGGTATTGGTTCATATTCTCTCTGTATATATAAAGTCTGCTGCAGTTTCCACGATATGCATCTGATGAAGTGAGCTGTAGCTCACGAAAGCTTATGCTCTAATAAATTGGTTAGTCTCTAAGGTGCCACAAGTACTCCTTTTCTTTTTATGTATACATAAATAGTCTTTATAACATGCCTTTGACTACCTCACCTGTGCTCTACCCACTAATCCATTTAACAGGACTAGTAACATTCCAAACTTCTGAACAGCTTCAAACACCTGTAATATTTTAAAAAAGGCAACTTTTTGAATGAAGTTGCCAGGGTCACATTTTCTTCTTTTCCTTAATTATGCTTCTCTGAGGTCCAAAATGGGAAAATTTCAGTTCTGCACCAGTAACGTGTTTAAGATGTAATATCTAATGACCAACTAGGGCTCAAAATGGGAACTCTATTCTGTTGGAAAGGGGGGATTTCCAGCTGCCCAGCACCTGCTCGTAGACCTGGAAACCCTTGAGAAATTAGAATTTAAAGCTATCTCATTCTTATCCTCCCACTGCTGGAGCCCCACTGCCATTTTCCCTCCCAAGCAAGCACCAGAGCATTTGGATATACGACCTAGATTTATGCTGATGGAAGAGGGATGGGGAAGATCAGAGTGGAGTGGGGAAGAGGAGTAGAGCTGGTGAGAACTGTAGAGGGGTGAGGTTAACAAGGAAGGGAAAATGGAGCCAGGGAGCAAGGAGGGAAGAAAAGGAAGAAGAGGGTTAGTGGAAGATCAACAAGATTACAAAGATGGGCAAAGTTTGAAAAATGCTTTGAAGGTACATTTTCAGTAGGTTGCCTTGCTAGGCAGCTAGAGTGCATTTCCCCACCCTGCTAAGGAGGGGAAAAAGATGGTCAGGCTTGAAAGGCAGTCAAAGGCATATGATAAAGACTAATTATAACATATACAAATAGGTATTGCCAATAAGCTCTGGACAATGTGTTCTTGCTAAGGAGAAAATCTGTGTAAAGATCCACCCACACGCTGTTTGAAAATACATTTCTAAGTCTATTTTTCAGGGCTGTTGTCATAAATATAAAGGGAAGGGTAAACCCCTTTGAAATCCCTCCTGGCCAGGGGAAAGCTCCTCTCACCTGTAAAGGGTTAAGAAGCTAAAGGTAACCTCGCTGGCACCTGACCAAAATGACCAATGAGGAGACAAGATACTTTCAAAAGCTGGGAGGAGGGAGAGAAACAAAGGGTCTGTGTCTGTCTGTAGTCGTCTTGGCCGGGGACAGAACAGGAATGGAGTCTTAGAACTTTTAGTAAGTAATCTAGCTAGGTACGTGTTAGATTATGATTTCTTTAAATGGCTGAGAAAAGAATTGTGCTGAATAGAATAACTATTTCTGTCTATGTATCTTTTTTGTAACTTAAGGTTTTGCCTAGAGGGGTTCTCTATGTTTTTGAATCTAATTACCCTGTAAGATATCTACCATCCTGATTTTACAGGGGGGATTTCTTTATTTCTATTTACTTCTATTTTTTATTAAAAGTCTTCTTGTAAAACACTGAATGCTTTTTCATTGTTCTCAGATCCAAGGGTTTGGGTCTGTGGTCACCTATGCAAATTGGTGAGGCTTTTTATCCAACATTCCCCAGGAAAGGGGGGGTGCAAGTGTTGGGAGGATTGTTCATTGTTCTTAAGATCCAAGGGTCTGGGTCTGTAGTCACCTAGGCAAATTGGTGAGGCTTTTTACCAAACCTTGTCCAGGAAGTGGGGTGCAAGGTTTTGGGAAGTATTTTGGGGGGAAGGACGCGTCCAAACAGCTCTTCCCCAGTAACCAGTATTAGTTTGGTGGTGGTAGCGGCCAGTCCAAGGATAACGGATGTAATATTTTGTACCTTGGGGAAGTTTTGACCTAAGCTGGTAAAGATAAGCTTAGGAGGTTTTTCATGCAGGTCCCCACATCTGTACCCTAGAGTTCAGAGTGAGGGAGGAACCTTGACAGCTGTATTCTGCAGCATGACGAAATATACTTTAAAAATGTTACAAACAAGCAATGGCCAGCCATTAAAGCCCAATGAATTACTAATGGCTTGGCAACTGCTGACTATGTCTGGGTGACCCCAAGGTGGTGTTGGTGGGGAATAGTGACAATAAAATATGTTTTAATGTCAGAAGACTACGGAAAAGACCCTTACTGAGAGGAGTTAGAGTAGCAGGACTCTCAAATGGGAGGGGGACTGAAGAAATGGGAGCAGTACTGCATGATTCTTGCCCTACCTCTGAAAACTTAATACCATCATTGTATTAATCTACATGGAAACAAAAGACCAAAGATAAACACTATTTCTCAAAGGATAGTACCCTAGTGAATATTAATATATTAGAAAGTTAACCTTTCCCTCATAGGGTTCTGTTTGTAATAAGGAAAGTGCCAAACAGAACCAAAATGTGAGAGCAAAGATGGGTAGGTATGAATCTTCAAATTATCTTCAGTAAGCCACATTGGCTCACCATACATATTTCACTCCATATACTCCTTAGACAAGTGTTTCATATGCCATACACGAGTGTTGTATTGCACAGTAGCATTGGAGGGAAAAGAAAAACAGTCATAGCACTCACACTGTCAAAAAGACTATATTGCTGGACTTTTTTTTTAAACTCCTTCATTTTTCCATGATCCAGATGGGATGAAGACAACGTAAAAGATGACATACTTAATTATATTGTTTGGGGTACAAGAGCCAGCACTCCATCTCCTCTGTTGCATACCGCAAAAATACAAACCAGCCATTTTGTCAGTAGTATACCACCACCTTGTGGAGAAAATGCAGTACTGCTGCTCTCTTCCTCCCTGTCTCTTAGTTCTCAAGAGAAAAAAAGAAATGGGAACTTACGGAAACTGTGGCTTTTTGAGATGTGAGGCAGACGTGTATTCCAAGTAGATGTGTGTATGCACCCTGCGTGCTAGAGCCGGAAACTACCACCAGTAGAGGGGCAGCACTCGAGCCTCATGCCTGTAGCCCCTCTCCTGGCTATATGCAGTGGCACCGCGCCTTCACACCAGATGTCCGGGGAAGACTCTGACACAGAGGGGACGGAAGGCGGGTTGTGGAATACACGTCTGCATCACATCTCAAAGAACCACAGTTACAGTAAGTAACAATTTCTTCTTCTTCTTCAAGTAGATGCAGACATGTATTCCAAGCCGGTGACTAGTGAGCAGTATCCCCATCTGAAAGTGGGGGACAGACGCTACCTGAGTAAGACTGCCCTTCCAATATTAGCGTCCACTCTAGAAGAAGCAGTGGTCATGTAATGGTCTGTAAATGTATGTACAGATAACCATGTGGCTGCCCTACAAATGTCCAATGTGGAAATGCCCATGATGTTGCCTGTGTTCTTGTTGAATGTGCCCATATCTGCTGAGGAGGCAGAGCCAATGTTATCTCATACGCAGTCTTGATGCGAGACATTATCCATCTAGAGATGGTTTGTGCAGAGACTGCTTGACCCTTCATGCAGTCCACATATGATACGAACAGGCGAGGCAGAGCACGAAATTGTTCAGTCATCTTCAGATAGAAGGCTAGACAGCATCTAATGTCTAGTTCAGGGGTCCTCAAACTTCATGGCACCGTGACCCCCTTCTGGCAACAAAAATTACTACACAACCCCAGGAGGAGGGACCAAAGGCTGAGCCTGCCAGAGCCCTACTGCCTTTGATGGGAGGGCCAAAGCCCAAGCCCCACTGCCATGGGTGGGGAGAGGGAGGGGAGAGGCAAAGCTGAAGTCCAAGGCCTTCAGCCCCAGACAGGGGACCTGTAACCTGAGCCCCGCTTCCCAGGGCTGAAGCTCTCAGGCTTCGGCTTCAGCCCTGGGCAGTGGGGCTCAGGCTTTGGCTTCAGGCCCCAGCAAGTATAAGTCAGCCCCGGCGACCCCATTAAAACGGGGTTGCAACCCACTTTGGGGTCCCAACCCAGTTTGAGAACCACTGGTCTAGCATATGGAGGCACTGCTTCTTCAGGGAGGAAGCTTGCCATATGGTTCAAATGAAACAGAGACCACCTTGGATACAAACTTTGGGTGTGGCCGAAGCATAACCTTGTCCATGAGGAACTGCATACAAGGAGGCCCAGCAACTCACACACCCTCCTGGCAGAGGTAATGGCTATCAAGAATTCAGCTTTCTGAGACAAGAGGGGCAGCAGACAGGAAGTAAGGGGCTCAAATGGAGGCCCCATTAGAACCACTAAACCCTTGCTTAGGTCCCACAA
The DNA here is from genome assembly GCF_965140295.1 of Lepidochelys olivacea. Lineage (NCBI taxonomy): Eukaryota > Metazoa > Chordata > Testudines > Cheloniidae > Lepidochelys > Lepidochelys olivacea. The sequence goes on from NC_140413.1 coordinate 122,659,180, forward strand.
GGGGACTGGCTCTTGGACTGGAGGATGCAGGCAGAGAAATCCTTTCAGAAATCTCGACACCATGGCATTGGAGAAAACCGTTTTCCTTTGGATAGGTGGATGAAAAGCAGATTTTGCTGCCAAGCACATTCCCAGGGTACTGAGTGCTAGGTCCAATTCCTGAAGGCATAATAGATACTCCAAGATGTCCTAGAGTCTGGGTTGATCTGCTTTGAGCTTGGCAATGACCTGGGAAAGCACTGGGATAGGAGGCATACTGCAGAGTTGACTGCCAGCTGCAATGGAAAGTGTTGGAGAAGTAGCCCAGGTTGAGTCCCCGCATAGAGCAGAATAGGTGACACTTTCTGTTTTCCCTTGTCGCAGAGAGGTCTACCAGAGGGATGCCCATGTTGCGAACACCATCCGAAAGACCTCTGTATTCAGGGACCACTTTTGGCTCGGGGAGAAAATCCTGCTGACATGACCCCTGAGACCTCTGGTTAGTGGACAGCTATTGGGGTGATGTCCTCTTCGGTACAGAACTGCCACAAGTTGATTGAGTCCAGGCAGAGTGATGTGGAGTGAGCTCCCCCTTGTTTGTTCACATAGTACACTGTGGTGGTTTTGTCCGTGAGTATGTGAACCACTGAATGCCTGATAAAGTCCCAGAAGGCATGACGTGTTGTGGATTGTCCAAAGCTCCAGCATGTTGATGTGAAGCGAGGTCTCCTCTTCCGACCACAGACCCTACACCCTCATTGAGTCCAGATGCGCTCCCCAACCCAGAAGAGATGCAGCGGAAACCACTGACTTGGTCAGAGAGGGCCGCACGATGGGGACCCCTTGTCACACTTGTGTGGGGACTCCCACCAGCTCAAGGACTCCAGGACTAATGGAAGAAAGTGTACCAACTTGTCCAGAGAATGCAGGGCAGGGAAGTAAACCATGATGAGTCACATGTGAAGAAGGTGAAAGCACAACCTGGTGAGTTGGGTGCAAGCAGACATGTGGACCAACAGGCTCACACACAAGCAGACTGTCATGGATAGTTGTGACTGCAAACTGAGGCACAGTTGTCAGATCGCTTGGAAATGGTCGGTTGTCAGGCTTGCCTTTGACTTTGTGGAACCTAACATGGCCCCAGTGAACTCTATTTGCTGAGTGGGGGCAAAGGTCAACCGCATGGTGTTTAGGAGGAGTCCCAAATGGTCAATTAAGTGTAGCTTGGAGGAGCTGAGCACCTCCTCTCTGGATTCGCCCTGCAGCAACCAGTCATTGAGGTAGGGGGAGATATGGATTCCCTTCCCTCTGAGGTACACCAGGACCACCGCCATTCATTTGGTGAAGACCCAGGGGGCAGAAGAGAGGCTGAATGGGAGAATGGTGTACTGAAAGTGGCCATCTCCTACCATGACTCGGCAGAATGGCCACATGGAAGTAGATGTCTTGAAGGTCCAGATTAGTGAACCAGTTGTTCTGAGACAAAGCAAGGAGGCTAGCTTAGAGTGACCATGTGGAACCTCATGTGTTTGATGAACTTGTTGAGCCCATGGAGGTCGAGGATAGGCCTCATCCCAGCCTTGCATTTCAGTATCAGGAAATACCGGGAGTAGAACCCACAACTCCAGTGTTCTCACAGAACCTCCTCCAACGCTCCCAATGCTAGCAGAGAGATGACCAGCCTCGGGTGCCTGCCAACCTTGGTAGCCATACTGATCTACCAGTGGCCTCCAGACTCCCTCAGGTGAACTAGAACAGTAGGACAAGGATCCCATCTCTGAAGCAAAGGAGTCTTGGTACCTTGGAGACTTAGGAAGGGCAATTCCAGAGGGAGCCAACAGGTGATCTGACTCATCTGTGGCCCAGAATAAGTTTGGGATTGGTACCGCTGATGTAGCCAGCACCATCGATGCCAAAAAGGTTAGTGCCATAGGCACGGTTGGTCCTCTTGCAAACGACAGTACTGGAGTGCCTATCTCTGGTACCACATCCATACTAACCCAGGAAGGGGTGTTTCACGGTGCGGTGCTGAGACTTCAGTGGCATGCTCCAACTGAGGGGCCATCACGGTCGCCAGCCTTGTGAACTCTTGGATCAGCAGTGAGGATGGCACTGAAAAGCAGAGTAGCCTGATATGCTGACACCACTGACATTGTTGGTACCGGCATCATTCCCATCAGTATATAGATGCCCAGAGGCCAGAACCAGAGTCCATGGAACGATGTGTCTGCCCTCCCTACCCTGTAATGAGGGAGGGTCAGAGGCTTGTGGGCCGGAGCCGACGCAGAGCTGATCCTTGCTTTTCATAGGGGAGGCAGAAGTGACCCCTGTGACCTTTGGTTAGTGGACAGCGATGGGGGGGGGGGATGTCCTCTTCGATACAGAACTGCCAGAAGTTGATTGAGTCCTGAAAGAGTAATGTGGAGAGAGTCCCCTGTTTATACATGCAAGGATAGCATTAGCCCTTTTGGCCAAGGTGTCACCCTGGGAGCTCATGTGCAGCTGATTATCCATCACAACCTGAATCTTTTTTAGAGTCACTGCTTCCTAGGATAGAGTCCTCCATCCTGTAAGGAACAAAGAATATAGGCCATCCAAAGTGTATGACTTTCCATTTAGCCATATTACAACACATATTGTTTGCTTGCGTCCAGCTTATCAAGCAATCCGATCACTCTATCAGTGACATGTCCTTTTATTGTTTACCAGTCCCACCAATCTCTGTGTCATCTGCAAACTTTATCAGAAATTATCTATCTTATTTCCCAGGTCATGGATAAAAATGTTAATTCTTTTTAAAAATAGCCTGGGGCCAAGAGCCAATCCGTGTGAGACCTCACCAGAAACAGTGGCTTAAAGATTATTCATAATTTTTCATTGCATTTTTAAACCTGCCAGTTTTTAATCCATTTACTATGTACCATGCTAATTTTATATCTTCATCAAAATGTTACCTGGTACCAAGTCAAATGCCTTATAAAAGTCTAAATATATTACATCAACACTATTACATAAAACCAACCAAATTTTTACTCTCCTACACCCGTCTCTTCTGTTCCTTTAGTATGTAAATTACACCACTTTTGACTTTTGTATACTCAGGCTCATGGAGCCACATTCAGAAATGAGGTATAAGGGGATGTAAAGTGGGAATCTGAGTCTCAGTTGGTATAACTAAAACACACCAAAGGGGCTGGAAACAAGGTGTGAATTGCATCATCTTAGATTCCTTTACATTCACCTCTTAATGTGGCTCAAAGAATGCTTTACAGGATCATGAAAATTAGAGATAAAAAAGATAAAGGAGATCATCAAGTTCATCGCCTGCATGTGCAAATACACATAACAGTCCTCTAACGAAATACAGCAGTTATTAACATGACGCTACTCTTGAGCCAATGTACATTCACAGAACTAAGGGTTATCAAAACCCTATAAAGTAATTTTGCCCTCCCCCATATTGGAATTTTTGCATGCCTGCCTCTGGAAGAATTGTAATCTCCTGAAATTTGGCAAAAAGCAAAATTTCAGGGATGGGAAACCATGTAAAATGTATTATATTTCATTGTCTCTCCTGCGATCAAAAGCTCTCATCTGGGATTCCCATGTCTTTGGTTGTTACCCTTTGCCCTACATCTCTTTTGTCCACTGCACTTTTACTTCCACCTCTCATGCATTCACCCTTAAATAAGAAAAAAAATATACAGTAATGTCCTGGGTTTTATGTGCAATGTGATTATTTGGCCACAAAAAAGGCCACATAATTTATCGCCTGTCCTCCCTTCCCAAATGTGGTGGATGACCTGAGATTAACCCAGGACCATCCCTTCCACAACACCCAGTGCCCAGCAGCCTGCAGCTCTCATCTTGCAAAGAACTCCATATGGACAGATTCTTGTGCCCGGGCAGAGTTCTCTGCATCATCGGGGTCTACCTCCTGTGATGAGAACTTGGAAAGTGCAGTTTGAAAAAAAAAATACCAAACCTTCCCCTCTCCCAATGCAATTAATCAATTAAAACAAAAGAAAAAGGAAGCTGAAGAGGTGTTGAAGAATCTGGAAAATATCAATGAAGTTATGTGCAAAGTGTGGCAAAGTAAGCTCCTTGGGGCAGGGGCTATTTTCATATTTTGGTATCTATTGTACAGCACAGAGCATGTCATTGAAGTTTATCAAATAAATAATGCTAATAATATAATAGTGTTATGGAATAACATAGGACGAGACTCTCTCTTTCCAGACCAGTCTCCTTCTGTCCAAACGAGACTCTCAGCCTCTCTCTCACATCCATCTGTGGAGGTCTAGCTATCAGCTCAAGGTCAGCATGTCTAAAACAATGCCCTTAATCTTCCCCTGCCCCTACGGGCTTCCCCCATCATCTCCTCTTTACATCACTGTGGACAACACCACCATCCTACACATCAATCAGGTCCATAACCTTAGAGTCACCTTCAACTCAGATCATTCTCTAGGTCCTCACATCCTTGCTATGTTTAAGTTTTGCAGATTCTTTCTACATAACATTTCTAAGATATGGCCTTTCCTATCCATCCACACAGCTAGAACTCTCCTCAAGGTTCTCATCACCTCATGTCTTAATTACTGCAACATCCTTTTCTCTTGCCTTGACAAATACAATCTTGCCCTGCTCAGACCCATTCAGAATGTTGCTGCAAAGATCATTCTCCTAGCCTGTCACTCTGACGATCACCCCCCTTTGCATCCCTACCCTGACTCCTCTTTCTCTACCACATCAAGCAGAGGCTACTTGCTTTCACTGTCAAGGCCCGTCAGATTATCCCCACCCCAACCCTACCTAACAGTTGTCATTCACTATCAAGAGATTGACTCCTGTCTCTGATTGGCCCACAACATCAGCCTCCATCGCACACCTGTTAAATTTTCAAACACTTTTGTGCTTTCTCCTATGCTGCTTCTTACTCTGGGGAGGAGCACCTCATAAGCATCTGCAGAACTAACTCATTAGCCTTCTTTAAATTTCTCCCTTGATGTGAGCCCTACCAAAAACAAAACCTAACAGTGGTTAAGCTGTTTGTGTGCTGAGACCACCACCCATCATACTGACCAGTATTATCTAATTGTTTCCTTGTTCTCTCCCATCTGTAGTCTTGTATTAGACTTGGACTGTAAGCTCGTAGGGGCAGGGACTGTGTTTTTGTTCTATGTTTGCACAGTGCCTTGCACAAAGGGGACCTGGTCCATGGCTAGGGCTCCTAGGTGCTACAATGATGATGATAGTTGAAAGGATGTGTGTGGTGGGGGCGGGGTGATTAGTTCCTCTTCAGGCATGGGGGAGGGGAATATTTGGGCCAGTGTTATTATAGGGAGAGAATAATTTTCAGGCAGACAGTGGTCTAACAGAATGGCTCTAGGGAGGGTGGGGTAGCACACAAACACCTCATTCCCCCCCATACAAGCACTGCTAATTATGCCAGTTGGTGGTACATTGCCTGAATACCAATAGCTCACTGTCGGCTGAGTCACAGAGATCTATGATCTTCCCATTCAGGCAAGAGGATTCCAGACAGTACTATGCAATCTAACATAGTACTGTTAGATCATCACAAACAATAATGGGGAACAGTAGAGGAGGTCCAGGCTTAAGGCTGCTCCATGTTTTGGGTCTGACTCTATTAGGTACATAACTCCTGGTGGGTAGTGCTGAGTGCCCTCGGATCCGATATATCCAGTGTAAGTTGAAGGCGCGCACCCTTTTTAAGATCAGGCCTCCAAAAGGCTACAGGCAATGTCGACTGTTAACAGGAAACCTGATGCATGCTGGATTTATTTTGATGGCACACAATATTTATTTTAGGAACAAGATATTGAGATACCAAAAATAATGGCCATTATTTGCCTAAATTCAGCCTTAAAGGACAATGAGAGAGTACTATCTTCTCCAGTGACTGAAGCAATGACAGCCTTCACCTTTGTCCTTAGGGGAGAATTGGAAACCAGAGTGTAAGTTGATTGCTGCTTGCAGGATCATGGCAAGAGCAATCAAACACCATTTTGTCTTGTAACTACGACAAAGCCCCACATATATGGCTATCCAAGCAGTACCAGTAATTTAGCAGGGCACAGAAGAAGCAGAAATTTGGTACCATAATTGTTTTTTCCTTTGGGGATTAAAAAGCACGTGTTGATGTAGCTACTGCCAGCTTCTGATTCAAAAGTGACAGGTGAGTTTCTCAGAGTGGACATTTTTTTCCCAATAAATTAATGTCAGAATAAATTCATTCAGAAAACACTGAACAAGAGTAATTAACATTCACTCTGAGCTGAAGAATAGCTTTGATAACATCCAAACTTATTTGATTATTTTCTTTACTCCAAACACTGTTCATTACACTGAACTTTGGTTGCAGTAGACTGAGTGTTCCTGGTAAACATACAGCACGATTAACTCATGAGAGCAAAATATTCTGAATGGACATTTTGTAATTATAAGAATCCCAAACGTTTTGATGAATGAAGTGAAAAACTGGAACACTTCAGGTACCTGGAAAGAAGTTCCTGGGACACTGGGACATCATATAAGAAAACAGGATTATCTCAATTTAACTGGGACATATGTTTTCTTTAGCAACTGAGGTGTGTATATGGCTGAAACTCCACTTCCTTTAGTGTGCTATAGCTTACACAAGCATTAGTGGGTTGAAAGGCAGTGTGGTCTTGTAGTCTGAGTTCTTCCCTACATTGACTCGTAATTTCCTCCTATTTGCTTCACTTCCATCCCCTTCCGCATCCTATCTGCTCAAATAACCAATGAATTTGTTAATACTTACATTAAAGTGTCCTCACAGGGTCAAGGGTTAAAACCTCAATGAGTTTAATGGTGGTGGGACAGGGGAGTGCAGCCCTCCAAGGGCCGCTGTTTCAGGCTGTCTGCAGACTTAGGAAGACAATACTGCACTTGTTACATTCAGTAAAAATCTGATTCAGTCCATAACCACTTGATTTACTAACTGGTGAGCTGAATATAAGCTGATGGGTAAGTGTAGTGGGGTAGTCACTCGCCCCACCCTGAAGGGTTTAAAACAGACCTGGGAAAGGGCTGCCAATAGGCTAGGCTGATTGGGGAAGCAGCCACAGCTGGGGCCATGCCTTAATCAGGCCACAGCTGGCCCTATAAAAGGCTGAGAGCCAGGAGTTCAGGCAGGCAGTCTCTCTTACTTGTTCTGGGGGGAGTGGGAGGGGGAAAAAGGGCTTGACTACCTGGAAGCTGAGCAGGGTACCCAGAGTGGAACAGGGCTGGGGGAAGGCCAGAGGAGCTGGGGAGCTCCAGCCTGGAAAACCCTGCAGGCCTTGCAAAAGGTCAGGAAAGGTACAGGGGCTACAGAGGGGTAGCCTGGGAATAGGCAGAGGCAGCAGGTCCAAACCCTCCTTGCTGATGAGTGGCCATTACACTGCAGTCTGCCCAGTGAGTGGGGGTTAGATCATGACTGGCAGTAGCCACTGAGGCAAGGTGGGTTTAGAGGGTTGGGGGTTCCCCTGGGAGGGAAGACCCAGAGTATGGGGGTACAGCTGGGGCAGAACCCCAGGGTAAAGGGCACTGGGGTCCAGAAGGGACACAGGGGCCAGCGGTAAGTGAGCCACTGGCATGCAGAGGGTGCTCTGAAGGCTGGAAAGAGCTAATTCCTAAGACGACCAGCAGGAGGTGCTGCACTGGTGAGTTGTCACCGCGCTACAGTAAGCAAGACTTCATAGAAAGCATTTCAAAGATATTCATGTTGAACTGACACAATCCCAAAGGCCCATCAGGGAGGCCATTTCTTTATTGACTGATAGCAGGGCTCTACATGTTTCTGGCAGAACTCAATGACTGTATGAATTAAAGAGTCTGAAACCTATGGGAAAGCCAATTCAGCAGTTCCAGTGATTGGAGCAATTCAATACAAACAGGGTTGCTTTTACTTACAATTATAATTAGGACCAGTTCTACAAATGTTGCTCTAGCTGAGCCAAAGCTAATTATAGGAATGCAATGAGTTATGTGGTTCCCTACCTTCTGGGCTATGGCTTCCTGCGAACTGAGGAAAGTGCTGCATTCCCCATCGTGGTATTCTTCTTTACATTCACGGCAGAACACGAACTGGAAAAAACCAACCCACAAGTCATAAAAACAAGTTAGGGATAAAACCAGCAGATTTCAGTCACAGAAGTAATAAAATAAAAATAAATTTGATTAATCAAATGAGCTTTTGCTGTGTGGGACATACAAAATCATTGGATACTGATGGGTTGTTTTTCTTTCACAGTGCAAATCTGTTTATACAAAAAGGGGACAAGCTGAATTTAGTGCTTTTTATAGTGTTTAATATTGGAAGTAGTTTATATGCAAAGTACCTAGTCAAACACATTCCCTTTCGGAAAACTATTATATTATTTAGTAAAAGAGAACTTTTTACAGGTCACTTGAACCACAGCACAAAACATAATATTATATCCTTTCATAGATTTCTTTAGAATGGTTTAAAAAACTAAAAGCAAAACAAAAACAAACCACAACACTATAGAAAGACGATGATTCTCTATTCAGTTGTGTTGGCTGTTAGGGGAATTGCTGTAGAATTTTATTAATTTTTTTTTAGAATTGTATTTGTTTCATCCCTGTTAAATTCTATAGGTCTTTTCATAAGAGTTCAGCCACACAGAATGTCCTTTACCGACTAGTAACACATTTAATCTGTAGCGTTGCTTGAGCTGTAACTGCTATCTAAAATGGTTCATATGCAACAAGCTTGTTCCATTTTTATACTCCAAAATGAAGATATCTGTCTTGACATGTGTCAAAATCTTTGACCCATCAATTCCACATTAATTTCTGTGTCCTTGTGGATAAGAGGAAAAGTCAACAATGTAAAATGCGTCTCTCTCGCTGTGCTGAAGCCATGCTGTCTTGACCCACCTGCAGACTCTGAAGGACCTCTCAGCAGTTAGCTATTCTGACTGGCATTATAAGCAAGACTGATAAAGCAGCCTTGATTTTTAGATACAGAGCTGCATTCAGATGTAATGAATAAGGATATCAGGGGAACCTGACACTGGGACATTTATCTGCCACAAATTCCATCTCCGCAATTCCGTTTTGAACTCTTTTGAGCTTCTGTTGTCAATTTTGTAAGTACTATAGAAAATCACATTTTATTATCATGCTGAAGAAACTACATTTTTATGCAATGAAGCACTGTGAAAGAAAACAAGGCCAACAGGACTGATTCTACTCTCCAGAAGTAACATCGGAGTCATCATGGAGCGCTGGGGAAAAGGAATGGAATGAAATGAATGTTTTTGTTTTGTCCAGATCAAACAAAGTTACAGCCCTTTCTTGTCTGTCAGTTTTCTTTGGCTATCATGTCTATTATCTATAATTTCTTATTTTTCGTTTAATCGCCACTTATGTTAATTCAGTTGTGCGTATTAGTAATCTGTTTAATGATGGAGGTATCTTTGCCAGGCAAACTGTATGAGAGATTGCAGTATTGTTGTTAATAAATGTTTTGATTATGGTAGTACCCAAAGGCCCCAGTCAGGACTCAGCCTCAATGTGCTGGGCATAAGAATGGCCATACTGGGTAGGACCAAAAGTCCATCTAGACCAGTATTCTGTCTTCCAACAGTGGCCAATGCCAGGTGCCCCAGAGGGAATGAACAGAACAGGTGATCATCAACTGATCCATCCCCTGTAGCCCATTCCCAGCTTCTGGCAAACAGAGGCTAGGGACACCATCCCTGCCCATCCTGGAATACACAAATAGGCATTCTGGGGATGCTTAGTTATACTGTCCACTCTCTTTCTTCTTTTTACTTTACCTATTCCTGGCCTCTCATAGAGATATGTGTAGGGACAAAGAAATATAAAGGGTTATGTGATTTACATTGCTAGACCCAATGTTTTGCCACAAAGGGCTGCAATTCCCTAGGTTCTCTCATCTCACTCTAATTCAATTTTGTGTAAGTTTCACAAATCTTAAAGACGGAAATTTTGCAAAAAATCCCCTCCCCCTCTCGCAACAATATTTGTCTTCCCTCACATTGCAGTTTACATAATACCAATATCTGTTGAAACAATGCTATTCGCAAAACTATGTTGTATTACAATTCTGTGTGGCCCCTTCCATGGTAATTTTATATGCTGCAAGTAACTCCACAAGTGATCTCATCCCATTGCTTTCTATAGAAATGAGTCTGATCTTTTGGTGAGACTGTAAAATCTTTTCACAACTTAGATAATGGATGAGATGTAAAATCAGTTAAACCGATCAGTAGGGTGTTCTTCCATGCTATATCAGAATAAATATGCCTTCCCTGATACAAATTCATTAAGTACTCCCCACTCACAGCATAGCATGAGCAATAAAAAAAAGGCACATCAGTTTAAACAAAAGAGTGGTTAATAAAATAGTTTCACTCATTTTAACTTTCAGATATGGAAAAAAAAGATTTGAAAATGAAATATGGCAAAAAAGTTCCTCCAGTTAACCTGAATTTTATGGCTTCATTAATAATAATAATAGGAGCTATTTTGCCTCAGGAAAGGAAAAAGAATTTAAGTTGTTTAATTAGGATTTAGCACTTTTGCATAAATTTTGTACTAAAGTGTTTAAAAATTATCGTGTGACATAATTGCTAATTGAAATCACACTTTCTCTCCTTTATTTCTTTAAATAAAAAGATCCTGACAGTTTAATTTGATAAGTACGGGTCAAGAAGTTACTATTTCTTAGTATATTATTTATGTCTTAGAATTTGCTGTTGGCACCCACATAAAAGATACTAGTCTTGGAAAAAACAAAAAAGACAAATCCTAGAAGTCTCAAATCTATCCTTTAAGGTTCATGCACAACATGAGGACTAAGGGGGAAATTTTCAGAAGCAAGTGAGAGCTTTAGGCACACAAACCTAATTGAAAAACAATAAGACTTGTGTGTGCCTAAATCTATTTAGGTGCTTCTGAAAATCTCCTCTTCAGTCATAAAGAACTAGGAGGTTGCAGCCGAAAGAAAAATACAGGAAGCTTCTCAAAATAATCGAAGATGGGCCTCAGCAAAAATCCTGGATCCAAACAAGCTCAAATTTAAGAAGTGTTAAAAATCTGAAACTCAATCCAGACACAATTTTATAAAGGGTTCTTATCTTTATAATTGTTCAAAACAAAAGTGCACATCTACACACCTGGACGCTGTCATGTTCAAAGCCTGGGTTTGGAATTTGCAGCTTGATCCCATCTCTAAAAGTAGTGTTGGGGGAAAAATGATGCTGGAGGGCAAATTTTGCTCTTAGTTACACTGGTGCAACTGGATTCTGACAGTGGTGCCTAGGAGTAACTGAGAACAGAACTTAGCCGTGTGTGAAAAAATCTTTCAAACTCTTCAGGCAAATCTAATTAGAAAAGCTTAGCTCTTAAATACTAAGGTGATGGATACTTCAGAAATACAGTTTTGCCACTTCTCCATAATACTTTGAAGATTTACCATTTCCTGGTCCAGGCACACAATTCTCATCTCTCTTCTTAACTACCTCCCCCTCCCTGGTCCCCATAATGCTGACATTGTCTTCCTTTCGTATTTACAAAATAGAACTATTAAATTAATCTTTTTGCATGTCATTCTGACCACAGCACTCCCATTTTTGAATCCCTGTAGTAGCGTCACATTCTCCAATGCTTCAAGACTGAGATTTTTATCGTCACCTTCAAGTCCCCTTCCATTTTGGGCTTCTTACACGTACATATTTGTGCCTTCTTCTTCCAGGCTGCCTCTTACACCTGAAACACCTTCCCAGAATGAATAGGTAACACCCATCATGCCCTTCAAATTTCTCCTTGAGATTCGCCTCTATCAGGATGCCAGTAAGACATTAGACAATGAAAGATGGATTGGGGAAGCGGGAGGGGAGAATAGATGGGGTTAACTGGTTCTTTTATTAAACATTATAAATGGTTAAAGGAAATGTGTATAAAAATCACATTTATTTGATTGAATCTCTCTTCCCTCACCCTCATCCAAGCCTGATTGGGTCTCTGGAAAATACTATAAAATAATAATATATGACTACTACTACAAATGTGTTTCCTACAAATAGTTTTACTGTCAAAGATTTCTGCACGCACTGCCTGCTCTCTACTGTATGCTTGTATAATCACAGACAAACACATTATGGATATTCAAGGATATCAATGTAAATTGCTGTATGAAGAGGTAAAATCACCTCCCTACTCATTATTTCCCTGTTTGTATCCAGTTCTGGTGTCCACAGTTCAAGAAGGATATTGATAAACTGGAGAAGATTTAGAGATGAACAAAAAGAATATTAAAGAAACAGAAAACATGTCTTATAGTGGTAGAGTAAAAGACTGCAATCAGTTTAGTTTAACAAAGAGTAGATTAAGGAGTAACTTAATCACAGTCTGTAAGTACCTACATGGTAAACAGAAATTTAATGATAAACAGCTCCTCAGTCTAACAAAGGCATCACAAAATTCATCTTGTTGAAACTAGTTGAAGCAAGACAAATTCAGACTAGAAACAGGTGCACATTTTTAATAGTGAAGGTAATTAACCATTGGAACAGCTTATCAAGGATTGTGGTAGAGTCCCCATCACTGGAAATTGTTAAGTCAAGACTAGGTGTTCTTTCAAAAACAAGACGCTCTAGTTCAAACTGGAAATAATTCAGGGAAGTCCTATGGCCAATGTTACACAGGAAGGGACACTAGATGATCACAATGACCCCTTCTGGCCTTACAGTCTATTTGAATACATCCAAAAGTCACATTAGCCTGTTTTGCTAGAGCACCACACTGGTAGCTCATGTGCAGTTGCTCATCCACTATGACCCTTAAATCTTTTTCAGATACACCATTTTCCAGAATACAGTCCCCCATGCTGTAGGCATGGCCCGCATTCTTCGTCCTTAGATGGAAAACTTTGCATTTGGCTGAATTGTTTGAATTGACACAGATTGTGTGATCCAGATTGTTTGACTGCCCTGACCTCATTACTATGTACCCCTTTCCCAATCTTTGTGTCAACTGTACATTTTATCAGCAGTGATTTTATATTTACTTCTAGATCACTGATGAAATATTGTATAGCGTCAGTCCTACTACTGCACCCTGTGGAATCCCACTAGAAACACACTTGTTTTTATGATGTTTTTCCATTGACAACTACTTTAAGATCTGTCACTAAGCCAGTTCTTAATCCATTTAATATGTATTTTATTGATATTGTCTGGTGCTAGTTTTTTTTAATCAGAAGGTCATGCAGTACTAAATCAAACTCCTTACAAATTCTAAAGTATATTTTATCTATGCAGTTATCTTTATCAACCAAAGTGTAAATCTATGAAAGAACGAAATCAGGTTTGTTTGAGAGGACCTATTTTCCATAAAACCACATTGACTGGCATGTTCATTGAAGGTATGCAAGTGTAAAACAGCAGAATTTAGCCCACTCTAGGTTCCAGTGTGTGTGGGGGGAAGATGTCCTAAAAGAAAAGACTTCTCTCTCTGTCCTGTTTCTGATCCTCTACTTTGCTCTTTTTACCTCATCTCATTTGTAAGTACTCAGTGCCATCAATTTAGAACCAGCACTATGCAGTGGAGACGCATCATATGCGCATTTAACTTACGCGAATTCAAATATACGCGCTTGGCAAAAAAAAAAAAAAGAAAAATAACAATAACTCGTGGTGGTGGAGTGCTGTACAGGAGTCAATGGGAGAGCACTCAGGGGTCGATTTATCGCGTCTAGTCTAGACATGATAAATCGACCCCCGCTGGATTGATCGCTGCCCGCCGATCCAGTGAGCATGTCGCCGCACTGAGTGTGATTCTAGTGTTTAAAGATATGTATTTTTCGTACAACATGGCCCCTAAACACAAGCCAACTATTTCATCTGGTGCTCAACCGAAGAAACAGCAATCTGTTCCAATGCTGGAGGAAAAACTGGCTGTGTTGGACTTATTGAGGAGACAGTATGTCGGTCTCCAATGTGGCGCGTAAATATAGCCACAACGAATCTAGCATCTGTGCCATCAAGATTCGAGAGAGAAATTCGTCAAGCTGTGGCATCAAGTGCTCCAATAACTACTAAGGTGACGAGCTAAGTGCGTGATAAGACTTTAGTAAAGACTGAAAAGGCATTAAACTTATGGCTCGAAGACATGAACTGTAAATATGTGCCTATTGATGGCAACACGTTGCGACAAAAGGCTCTTAGCCTCTACGCGCTGTTCAAACCTCCCACCAAAGAGGGACAGCCTTCTGATGAGAAGGAATTCAAAGCCAGCCAAGGCTGGCTTAACAGTTTTAGGAACTGCTCAACCTCAAAAACGTGCAGGCTACTGGTGAAGCTGCATCTGCCAATGAAGAGGCAGCAAAAGCCTACCCCAAACAATTGAAGAAAATCATAGAAGAAAAGGGCTATCTTCCGGAACAAGTTTTTAATGCTGACGAGACTGGACTCTTCTGGAAAAAAATCCCCAACCGCACTTACACTTCGAAATCAGAAAGACAAGCCCCTGGCTTCAAAACAGCTAAAGACCGTGTGACTATGTTTTGTGGCAATGCAGCTGGGAATTTAATAAAGCCGGGATTGCTCTACAGGGTTGCAAATCCCCGGGCCCTAAAAGGCAAGAACAAAAATCTCCTGCCTGTGTTCTGGCAATCAAATAAAAAGGCTTGGGTGACGGCAGCATTATTTCTGGATTGGTTCCACAAGTGTTTCATTCCGGAGGTCAAGCGGTACCTCGAAGAGAAAGGACTTGACTTTAAAGTGTTGCTGATCGTAGACAATGCTCCTGGCCACTCTACGGCACTCCAGTTTGTGCACAACAATGTTGAAGTTGTGTTGCTCCCTTTTTTATTCTTTCATTCTTCTGTCTCTCTCTCTCTTTGACTATATGCAATTTTTGCCCTACGCGCTGACTTTAGAACCTAACCCCCGCGTAAGATGGGACTCCACTGTAGATGGAAGACACCAAGACAAATTAAAGCTCCAAGATGAAGACCACGGTCAACAATTCTGCTTCTCAAGTACAACTGAACTTCCTGGGTAAAGCTCATCTGTGCAAGAGAGAGAGCTTTCTTTGGGGCCAGTCCAAAACTGTGGAATGATCTTCCTCAAGAACTAAGGACAATCAAACCTCATCACCTTCCACTCCAAATGCATAAACACTGAGTAGCACGTACATTTAAAAAAAAAACCTACCAAACAAAACAACAACACTTGGGAAAAGGATGAGAGAGAGGAGAGAATGAACCACGTCAGGTATTAGTTATGTTGCTTAATACATTCATGGAACACACTCAAATACTACAGTAATGAGGACAATAGAAGAACCTATAGGGAACAGAACAGAAACTAACCAAGTATGGTCGAATACAAAGAGGACCAAAGAGAGTCTTTGTTGAATCCTAAAGCAATTGGCTATTCAGCACACATCAATCAAATACACCAAGAGTTAATGGATAAATATAAGGTACTTGTTATGGTGCACCCCATAAGGCTTTATGGAAATATGCTTATGAATGTATATATGACATAACTGGAATATGTTTTATGCTACATATGCCATGTAACATATCTATGTAAAGGTTATGATCTACTGAATATATTCATCCTATTTGTATGCATGTGTCATTGTTGTATTTGAAGTTATGAATATTGGCTGTATACTTGTTTGATTTTAAATAGCCTTAGTAAGGCATTTGGTCAGCTTATTGAGAAAAGAATGTGCAAGTTAAGTGCCCAGTCAAGAAGCACTTAATGGACAATGGATCTTGGAAGCTCCAATCCACATAAGAAGTCCACATGAGGACGTTCAAGGTAGCATGTGAACCATGGCTGCTACCTGTAAGTTCTGAGTCATGCATGGACATGTGACTTGCCCACGTGACTTCAAAACTCTATCTTGCAGCAGGATTTCTACATGGGGGAGGGAGGGGTAGCCACCCACAAGAGAAAGTATATTTAAACCCCTGGGAGACTCCTCCACTTTGTCTTCAGCTGGCTCAAGAGATAGCCTCTCCATCCCCAAGGATAACTGAAAGAAACTGGTACAAAGGACAGTAACTACAGGGGGTGTGAGTGATTGCTGGACCCAGACTAGAAGAAGACAAGTCTATAAAAGGAAGCTTACTAGAACTCCTCTGAAGGGGAGGTTTTATCTGTATTCAGTTTTCTTACTGTATTAGGCATAGACTTGCAGGTTTTATTTTGTTTTGCTTGGTAATTCACTTTGTTCTGTCTGTTACTACTTGGAACCACTTAAATCCTACTTTCTGTATTTAATAAAATCACTTTTTACTTACTAATACGTACTCTGGGTTAATTAATACCGGGGGGGGGGGCAACAGCTGTGCATAGCTCTCTATCAGTGTTACAGAGGGCGAACAATTTATGAGTTTACCCTGTATAAGCTTTATACAGGGTAAAACTGATTTATTTGGGGTTTGGACCCCATTGGGAGTTGGGCATCTGAGTGTTAAAGACAGGAACACTTCTTAAGCTGCTTTCAGTCAAGCCTACAGCTGTTATGGGACGTGGTTAAGACCTGGGTCTCGGTTTGCAACAGGCTAGCGGGTCTGGCTCAAACCAGGCAGGGCACTGAAATCCCAAGCTGCCAGGGCAGGAAAGCAGGGGCAGAAGTAGTCTTGGCCCATCAGTTGGCAGCCCCAAGTGGGTTTCTGTGATCCAACCAGTCACAGTACTTATCTGGACCCCCACCATGATAGTATCTGACTGCCTCACAATCTCTAATATATTTATCCTCACAACACCCCAGTGAACTGGGGAAGTATTATCTCCATTGTATGGGTGGGGATCCTGAGGCAAAGAAAGACTCAGTGATTTTTACAAAGTAACACAGGAAGTCTGTGGTGGAGCATGGAACTGAATAAGTCTCAGGCTAGTGCCCTAAGCATTGGGCAACCCTTCCTCTTCAGCCCTTTAATATAATTGGTTATATAGTACATACACTTTAGTGTGTGTATATATATTTATACATATATATTGTCTTTAGATATTGCAAAAATCCCCAAATCTCTCTTGGGCATAATGGTCTATGGACTGGCAACATTCCTTTTTTTTTTTTTAAACAGGCTGATCAATGAGTTTAAGCCACAACAACTGGTTTTGTAATGAAGAAATGGTTTTCCAAAGTCTAATGTAAGTAGAAATAGTTTCACAATTTATTTTGAAAGTCAATGAAAACATGTTGTTTTTGTATGGGTGGGTGGAGGGGAAGGCTATTTAAAGATTTCCCACAGTTGTTAAACACCTGAACACAATTACCCGCTAGTGCATTAGAGTTATGGGATGAAATTTAGAAGTCTATTTTCACTGTCCATGCTTACTAAAGAAACCACAAGTATGTTGGGAAGCATGTAGGAGTTCTAAATTCAATTTCTCTCCTGTATAGTGGTTTTTGTCAGACAGGTAAGGATTTTTTAAGTATAGTGTTTATCTGGAGAGTGGCCCTTTAAATAATAACAAAGAAAGCACCAAATAAGCAAAAGTCTGTTGTGTTTTTGTGTTTTGCTACCCCATAAAATGAACAATTGGTCAAAAAAATAGAGTTTTGTTTTGAAAATATATAAACAACATAAAATAAGACACCAAGTTTTAACACAAGGTCCAGTTTTTATAGTCAAGCAATAAACTGTGGATTGAAGTAGGGATTTACAATGAAAACACAGACAAGCCCTGAAGCAAATCAGAGCTGCTAGGCAATGTCACATACAAAATAACTACACATGCTATACAACGTAACCTAGGCATAGTGCATTTCTGTTTAGTAAAATAAAAGTACCATTTTTTCTAGTGCATTGCAAAATGTATATTATAGTGTTAATTATAGAGAAACATTTACAGTGAAGCTGTTTTGTTTAAAAAAAAAAGACCCCAATCCCCCCCACCACCTCCTTCATTATAAAGGATTCCATTCATTACTTGAAGTAATCTGTAGCTCACGAAAGCTTATGCTCAAATAAATTGGTTAGTCTCTAAGGTGCCACAAGTACTCCTTTTCTTTTTGCGAATACAGACTAACACGGCTGTTACTCTGAAACCATTCATTATTTATACTTCAGAAATGTGCAGGAGTGAGAGCAGTCTGATTGCTTAATTAGAGTTCAGCCTACATTATTATGAGAGAACCATCTCACTAGCCTGGAACTATGCGCTTATTACATTGGCTTTGAGTGGAAATAAGAAATGGGGTGGCCACTTATTGAACATCCCTTTGTGGCCAGGGATCACTTTGCAGGCACCTTGCCTATTAGCCTCCCCCTGCAGACCCCTTAAATCAGGGGTTCTCAGACTGGGGGTTGGGACCCCTCAGAGGGTCACAAGGTTATTATATGCGGGGGGGGGGCGGAGTGGGTTGCAAGCTGTCAGCCTCCACCCCAAACCCCACTTTGCATCCAGCATTTATAATGGTGTTAAATATATAAAAAAGTGTTTTTAATTTATAAGGGGGGTTGCACTCAGAGGCTTGCTATGTGAAAGGGGTCACCAGTATAAAAGTTTGAGAACCACTGCCTTAAATGCTCCAGTCTCTGTTGTGACTTCCAGCACCCCTGTCTGAGGCTGGTTTAACTGCAAATAAAGTCTACATAGTCCTCAGAGTCCTTAACCACAAAATTATCCAAACAATCTTCAGTGAGTCCCCACCATAAGGTCCATAATCATAATTCAATTTAGCTCTGGTTCTTCTGCCACACCCCATGGTCTTCCTCTGTCACTCTGCTGCACCCAAAGCCACCACTCTCAGCTCTTTCTAGCTGAAGCTCTGGCCCTCGCTTTCTTCTCTTTCAGTGTTTCCCATGTTCTGAGGGAGAAGGTAAGTCTATATACTGGCCTCTTCCAGAGAGCTCCTCCTGATTGGCTGCAAGTAAGGGGAGCCCTACCCCACTCTACCCTATAGAGCTCCTGATTGTGGGCCCTTAAAGGAAGTGTCCTGGGTTCCCTACCAATTCCTAATTCTCCTGGACCACTTCCTCTCTTCTACCACCTGGCCATTTTCTGGGCCTTTGTGCATTCTAACACCTGGAATGGGGTCTTCTGGCCCTCTTTATTCTTAAAGGGCCAATACACCCCATTACAGCCAATTATACCTTTTTAAAAAAATAGAGTGGCACACTCCTTTGCTGTGCTGCTTTTGGGAGCCACACTTCTGGAATGGTATATTGACTTTGCCTTTGGCACCATGTTATACCATGCACCAAAGTGTTAGCTTTGCAACCATATGTCCTGTTTTGTGGTATTTATGTTTACAGCGAGTAAACTCCTTCACACAATACGCAGACAACCTGTGAAACTCGTTGACATGGCATGTTGTCAAGGCCAGAAGTATCAGTGGGTTAAAAAAAGAATTAGATAAGTTCATGGAGAATAGGTCTGTCAATGGCTATTAGCCAAGATGGTTAAGGATGCAACCCCATGCTCTGAGTATCCCTAAACCTCCAGCTGCCAGAAGCATCAGGCACTGGCCACTGTCAGAGACAGAATACTGGACTAAATGGACCATTAATGTGACCCAGTATGGCCATTCTCATGAGTACCTTCAAAACTGGTTAGCTAAAACCTGCAATACCTACATTTACTGTAGTATTTGTGTCAATGCCCATTCTCAGTATAAGGAACACTGCAACTACCCCAATAAAGAGTACCATATTAAAGTAACTATCCTTTTTAATGAGGCTGTTTTATTAGAGCTTAAAGTAATCACAAGAATATAGTACGGGTAGAACAATGTAGGTCTTTTCCCTTAAAATATAGCATGCATACTTACTACTCATAGATCAGCTAAAATCTAACTTTTGTGAAGAGTACGACAATCTGTCAAAACAGTGTCAAAAAAACAGTAGCACTCTCTGTGCAGCTCCTGCAATCTGAGGGTAATTTGCCATCAATATCATAAGTGGCAATTTTCTATAAACATTAAAAGCTTTAAGTGTATGACAGCATCAAATGTTTGCAAGAGCTCTCTGTTATCCTATAAAACATACAAGTGAAAGTCTCCCTCCTGACTTATACACATTAAAATGTATGTATATTCCTCCCTAAGACCTAGATCTTGGCCTTTATACCACAGTTCTCTACAGGGGGCACTGGGGAGCATTGAAGAGATTACTCCTGAGGCAGATCATCTCTTTCAAAACTTCTGCTTTTGTTTGGGGGCCGGGTGCAATCTGCATCTGATGAGCTAGCCTTTGCTTGATGAGTTCTGTGGGTGGTCAAATATGCCTCCCCATTCAATCCCCTTCCTCACTGGCTTTCTACCCAAGTGGTGGTGGTGGTGGGGGGGGGGGGCTGCTGAAGAGACTGGGAGGGAGGAGAGTGCCTCCTCCACGGCTCTCCACTCCTGCCCATATGTACAAGGAGCACAATCTAGTCCTTAGCTTTCTGACTAGAGTCTGAGACCATATGAGCACATTCCACAATGTGATGCTGTATAACTGAAACATGACCATTTATATCATTAATATTGCCACTGTTGGACAATTGCAAAAAATCTTGTACAAAGTATATCATGTAAGGTGTCAATGGAAAAAGTTATGATTTGCTGAGTGTGATTATCATGTTTGTATGCATGTATCATCTTTGTATCTAAAGTTATGAATATTGACTATGTACCAGTATTTCAAATGTGTTTACTCCTGGGGTAAAACCACCAGATAATTTATATCCAGTCTGGCCAGCACATTGTGAATGAACTATTCAAGCCGAATGCCCATCAAAGAATACTTAGTTCTCACAGTGGGTCATAGAAGAAGCTTGTCCTCACCTGACGAGCCGTCTTGTGGACACTTTAGCCAGATTATGGGTAATGGCTACTCCTATGAGTCATCAAATTATGCAAGGGCATGTAACTAGCTCATGTGACCCTGGACTCCATCTTGTGCCTGTAATTTTCCACAAACTAAGACAGTGCATTCCCTTCCCATGGGAAAAGGTATAAAAGACCTTGGAAACATCTCCCTTTTGCCTCTTTCCTGCTCTGATCTCCAAAGGACTGAGGACCTTCCAGTCTTTTGGAGGTTACCAGAGACTTTACAAGCCACCAGTTTATTCCATCATTGCTACAGATCTGATCCAAGAGGTTTGCAGTGTTTGTATGTATCTGATTTCTTTGACCATTTTAACTCTCTCCTTTTTCTTCCCTCTTATAAATAAAGCTTTAGATATTGGATACTAAAGGATTGGCAACAGTGTGATTATTGGGTAAGATCTGAGTTATATACGGACCTGGCTATGTGGCTGATCTCTTGGGATTAGAAGGATCCTTTGTTTGATTAAATTGATTTTAAATAACCACTCAGCATAAAGTCTAGGGGGATGAAACAAGGGCTGAGATGTCTAAGGAGACCGTAGTTTGGACTTCTTGTTAACCAGTGTGGTGAGACAGAAGTTTACTTTTTGTTTCCGATGGCTTAGTATATCTTAAAATAGAACCACCACCAGTTTGGTATAAGTCAGCCCTATTTCTCAGCAGTTTGTCCTGAATCTGGTATCCTCAGCTGCGACCCACTGAGGCAGGATGACACACCTGTCCCACTTCTTCCTGGCCCCACCCTCACCTCGCCTCTTCCTTCTCCTGCTCCCCTTCCTCCTCCCAGCACCTCCTGTGCCTGCTGCTGATCCTCGGCAGGCAGGAGGTGCTGGGGGAAGGGGGAGAAATTGATTGGCGGAGCCCGCTGGTGGGTCCTGAGCACCCATGGAGTTGGGGCTGACGGTGGTGGCAGAGTTGCATGGCTTGCTCTGTGTGACTCAAATTAGTGTCAGGCTGCTGCTGGCACCACTGGAGAGAAGAGCTATTGTATAATGACTTGTATAATGACTGCTCCCTTTGAAGTCAACGGCAACTAAAGCCAGTGCTGCAGGATGAGGTTCTAAGGCCACAGGCACTAGCTATCTAGTATGTAATTTTGAGCAATTTTATGCCTGGATGACTAGGAAAATGTAAGAGGTTGCAGGTAAACTTCAGATTCCTGCAAACGATTTCCATAATAAATGGCATGACGTTTCTTTGGGAAAACTCTGAACAAAAATTATCCTTTTCCTATCATTACTGGATTATTTTAGGCACTCAATATGGGCAATAAAAGGATTAGAAGGAAAACATGATTTAGGACAGTGAGAAATATTTTAATGGGAATCAAAATTACAGAGTGCGTCTAAATTTTGATGTACCTTAAAACCGTTGAAGAATATGCTGTGGATTTGAAATATTTATTTAAACTAGCATTCTGCTTCTTAGAACTGAGGAACAAACAAACCAGCCTACCTAAAAACACAGCTACTACTGACGGCCTACAGTGTGTTTGTTCTGACACAGCAAAGAGTAAGCGCAAGTTAAACAATACCCCACAGGCCAGACTGTTATCACAGTTACACTGGTATAAATCCAATTTAACGCCACTGAAGTGATGTTGGATTTATACTGGAATTGCTGAGATGAGAATCTGGCTGGATGTCTCTAAAGCAGATCTGCCATTATAAGTGATGCTGTACATGAATAGGGATAAAAACAATGAGGAGTAAGTACTCCTCGTTGTTTTTGCTGATACAGACTAATATGGCTACCACGCTGAAACATGAATAGGGATGCATGCCAGACAGAACCATGGCTGGAGCTCTGTGTAAAAGGAAGGCACAGTTAAGTAGTAAAAGAAAATTTAATAATTTAGGAATGTATTTAAAATGAAATTCTAAAAGCACATAACAGCATAACTTTAAGATAAATTTCAACTTTAACCTAGTATCGGGTTGCATTTTGCAACTCAGGTATCACAGTCTGAGTGGCTAGGAGCTCCATAAAGTTATCCTTTAATTTATCACTTCTCCCAAGTTTAAAGAAAGACAATTGTTGTTGAATGCATACGACTAATAATAAGGGATGTCACCAGAGATGAATTTGGCTGTTTGTCTTCTGCTCTATCTCTAGCAGTTTCTGAGGTTCTATGGCAGAAAGGGCTACAATTTCAAAGGACTTCAGTTAATACACCCACAAAATTATTGTGACAGACCAATCTGCATGTGAAACCACCCCTACCTAGGCATCTGAGCATCCAGCTGTACATTTACATGTAAATAGACTTGGAAATCTGGTGGGCGCATTAACATGGTTGTATGAAAATATAGTCTGAAACACTCTCACATTCAGTATGGGATTTTTAACAGAGCTTAAGGGAGTTAGGTGCCCAACTCACACTGAATTTCAACAAAAATGGCACCTATCTTCTTTGTGCTCCTTTGAAAAAATCTCGATCACCATCAAAACCTTTCTTACATATAAGCCTTTAGTCTGTGCTGCTCAGATTACTGTTGTTGTTCTTGCCAAATTCAATCTTAAAGAAAACAACATAAAAAACCTTTCCCAGAAGATGGCAGCAGTAACACAGGAATCAACACTGGGAAAGCTCTGCTAAGCTTCTGCAACTGAATAAATTCTTAAAAAAAAAAAAAAATCATATTGAACAGCCAGGACCCAGTCTAGGGTTACTAACAGCTGATACATGCAAAACTAGTCCTGACAAGACAGTCTCAAAGAAGAAATGGAATTCAGATGCAAGGGAACACATAAAAAGGAGGAAAGGGAGCTCTTTATTTCAAGGATATTGCATCTTAAGACTCCTGAACAGGGCAAGCTGAAACATCATAACCCCCCATCACCTTCTAAATATCATCATCCAGCAATTAAAACAACATAAATAATATATTACAGAAAATTAGATACTGTGGTACTTTCTTAGGGGTTTTGCTTTGTTCACATTCTCTCCGAAGTGCAGTTCATGCTGTCTGTCTGTATGTGTGTTTGGGAGAGACAGAGAGCAAGCACGCACATTTTCCTTTTTTAGAAACCTATTTTTTCTAAAATGATTAGCTTCAAGAAGAACTCTGTGGGAATGCATGTCCTTTTAATAACACCAGACTGGACAAAGCACTAGAATATACTATGAGGAAAAATTGTTCATTGTGGAGGGATGGACTATATGATCTTGTGGGTCTCTTCTACCTTTAATTTACTTGGAAGCTATGAACATGAGAAACAATTTAAAAATAAAGAACAATGACTATCTAGTAATCAAATCTGATCAGAGTGCTCTTTGAAGTCTATATCATCCCGTGCTATAGCTGAGAGTGAGCATGAAAGTCTTGTGGTGCAAATTCTAGCTGTGGGATAGTAATCTAATTGAGGCAAGTAGACACGTTAGATGACTCTGACTAGAGATGGCTCTGAACCAAAAAAACCCATAGACCCAGTTACCAACCACCTTTGGTAACTGTTGTTCTTCGAAATGCGTTGCTCATATCTAGGGCCCTACCAAATTCACAGCTATGAAAAACACATCACGGACCATGAAATCTGGTCTG
The DNA here is from genome assembly GCF_965140295.1 of Lepidochelys olivacea. NCBI lineage: Eukaryota > Metazoa > Chordata > Testudines > Cheloniidae > Lepidochelys > Lepidochelys olivacea. Next base: position 122,683,569 of record NC_140413.1, read on the forward strand.
CTGCCGTGAAATCTTGTCTTGTGTGTGCTTTTACCCTATACTACACAGATTTCATAGGGGAGACCAGGGTTTCTCAAATTGGGGGTCCTGACCCCAAAAGAAGTTGCGGAGGGAGGGGGGTGTCACAGGTTTATTTTAGGGGGGTTGTGGTATTGCTACCCTTATTTCTGAGCTCCCTTCAGAGCTCGGTGGCCAGAGAGCGGCAACTGCTGACTGAGGGTCCAGCTCTTCCGGCAGCAGTGCAAAAGTAAGGGTGGCAATACCATACCATGCCAGCCTTGCTTCTGCTCTGCTGCTGGGGGCAGCTCTGCCTTCAGAGCTGGGCTCCTGGCCAGCAGCCGCCGCTCTCCAGCTGCCCAGCTCTGAAGGCAGCGCTGCCCCCAGCAGCAGCACAGAAGTAAGGGTAGCAGCACCGCAACCCGCCCCGCAATAAACTTGCGACCCCTTCACAACTCTTTTTTTTGGGGGTCAGGATCCCTTCAATTACAATACCATGACATTTCAGATTTAAATAGCTGAAATCATGAAATTTATGATTTTTAAAATCCTATGACCGTGAAATTGACCAAAATGACTGTGAATTTGGTAGGGCCCTACTCACGGCCATTCCATTCTAGGTGTGTGCATGCCCATGTGCACAGTTGTCAGAGACTTTTGCCTTAGCGGTATCCATAGGGTCAGCTGCAGCACCCCCTCGAGTGCTGCGCTCATTCATCAGTATATCAGGCTCTACTGGCCCTATGCCCGCTTAGTTCCTTCTTTCCGGCAACTCCAACAGAGGGGTAAGAGGGCAAGTAATGGAACAGACATGAGCAACACATCTCGAAGAACAATAGCTACGAAACTAAGGTAACTGCTTTTTCTTGGAGTGCTTGCTCATGTCGATTCCATTCTAGGTGACTCACAAGCAGTATCCTTGGAGGTGGGCTCAGAGTTCATAGTCTAGCGGCTTGCAACACTGTTCTACCAAAGCTAGCCAGACGATCTTTCATTCTGTCGGCCACTGTGATGACCAGCTGCATAGATTTGCAGAATGACTTGGTCCATTCAGTGTAGAAAGCTAGCATCCTTCTGACACCTAGGGAATGCAGCAATGCTCCTCCTCCGACTTACGCGGCTTTGGAAAAAAGATGGGCAGATAAATGTCCTGGCCCATATGAAACCAGGAGACCACCTTGGTCAGGAAGACTGAGTGTGGATGCAGTTGGACCTTTTCCTTGTAAAAGACTGTATAGGGCAGTTCCAAGGTAAGTGCCCTAATCTCAGAGACCCAGTGGGCCAAAGCTATTGTGACCAAGAGAGCTATCTTCCAAGAAAGGAGGAGGAGAGAACAGGAAGCTAGAGGTTTGAAGGGGGATGCCATGAACAAGGATAACACAAGATTTAGGTTCCATGGAGAGACTGGGTCCCAGACATGCAGGAAGAGGCGCTCGAGGCCCTTGAGGAACCTGGCAGTCATGTCGGGGGCGAAAACTGATCTACCCTCAAGCTGCGGATGGAAAGCTGAAATAGTTGCCAGATGGAGTTTAATGGATGACAGGGACAGGTGTTGGAGATTGCGGCGCAGAAGGTAGTCCAGGATCAACTGTGGCAAAGCCCGCTCGGGCTGAATGCCCTTATTTGAGGACGAGTACGTAAACTGCCTCCACTTGGCCACGTAGGTCGCTCTAGTGGAGAGCTTTCTGCTGCCCAGCAAGACTTGCTGGACTCTGGCTGAGCACTCCTGCTCCTCCGCATTTAGCCATGCAGCAGCCAAGCTGTCAGGTGCAACACTTCCAGATTCAGGTGCAGGAGGGCGCTGTAGTTTTGTGACAGCAAATCTGTCTGGAGTGGTAGCCGTAACAGAGCAGCCACCGAGAGGTCAAGCGCTGTGCTGAACCAGTGCTGGTACAGCCAAGCTGGCGTTATGAGGATCACCTTTGCCCTGTCCTGCTTGATCTTCATGAGGACTCTGTTGATCAACGGAACTGGGGGAAAGGTGTACATGAGAGGTCCTGACCACGGCAGCAGAAAAGCTTCCAACAGGCTCCAGTACTGCCATTGGCGGGCCACTGCCCCTTCTGCCAAGCCAGTACCGGGGCCGTGCCAGTCTCACGGGTTGTTGGCGATTTGCCTCTCTTAGGTGAGGAGCTGAATTCTCTCTCCAACTCAGACAACTGCCCTTCCGACATCCAGGGTGGAGTCCTAGATGCCCGAGTCTGTCGACTGACCCTCATTGGTGTCTGGTAAGGAAAGGGTGAGGAATGGTGCTTGCCCGAAGAATGGTACCTGAGAATCAGAGAACAGGAATGATCCTGTACCAAGGGAGATAGACGCTGGGGGGACTGCCTAGGCATTGGGGATTGATGCCGCAGTGATCTCCGGCGGGAGGCTCAGCCGTACTGCAGGGATGGGGATCAGTGGCGTGACTTGAGCATCCTGTGCCTCATAGGTAGGGACCTTGGTGTTAGGGACCTGGGTCTTCTAACCGGAGACCGAGGCTGCAACGCCAGTGTCCTAGGCTGTGATGACAGGGTTTGATGCCTGCAGACCGGGGACGCTCAGTTGCTTTAGCGGGAGGTCCCATAATTGGCTTGCCCTTAGAAGTCTGGTCTTAACTGGGTCCATTGCCTGGCTTGGCATCTGCGGTGCTGGCTGGCCTACTTGGTTTTTGGCCACCAGGGCCGCCTCAGGCACAGGTGGCCCTATGAGGGGCCAGGATCCCCTGCCACTCCCGGGAGTTGCAGGCGGATCCCTGGCTGGGCTAGGGGGTCCAACCACAGCAGTATCCCCATGTAGCTCCAGGGCGGGCATGACGCCTAACACAGGTCCTTTGCCCAAAGCCCATGTATCCTACAGTGCCGACAGGTCCTTGGGCTTCAGAAGCGTCTTGGGCACCTGTGAGGGGGAGCAGTGCTGGGCAGATTCCGGTGCCAGTGATGCACTGTGTGCTGACACCGAAGTACTAGGCATGGAGTCAGATCTGGAGGGCTCTGAGACAGGACGAAGTACAGCCTCCATGAGGAAGGCCCTCAAGCAGATATCCTGCTCCTTTTGAGTTCAAGGGTGAAAGTTCTTGCAGATCCTGCACTTGTTTTTTCTGTGCGATTCCCCCAGACACTTCAAACAGCTTTCGTGGGGGTCACTAATGGGCATTGGCACAGTACACGATGAACATGGCTTAAAGCCTGGGGAACAGGGCATGCCCTGTTCCATAGCAAAGTCCCAGATGGGTCTTTAACTATGAAAACTATTATCTACCACTTAACTTGACGGTCAAACTAAGTACCTAACAATTAACTACAAAGGAGACAGAACAATGGCTCTGAAAGAACTACTAATGCTCTTGCAATGCAAGACAAGGAGCTCCGACCAACCATCACGGGTGGTAAGAATGAACTGAGAGGGCGTAGGGTCGGCAGCACCTGATATACCGATGCATGAGCACGGCATTCAATGGGGTGCCACAGCCGACCCTATGGATACTGCTAAGGTGAAAGTCTCCGATGATTGTGAACATGGGCGCGCACTCACACCTAGAATGGAACCAACGTGAGCAAGCACTCGAAGAAGAACACTACATTTTGTACAACATGAGCAAGCACTCAAAGAAGAACACAATATTCTGTACAACAACTTTGCACTGGTCCAATCTCTACAATGGACTGACAAAACCCTGGATTTGAACTCTGTGAAGGTATGGATCCAGAACCAGCCTTTACAGATTCAGTTCATCTCTACTTCTGAAAGGATGATAAAGTCAAATATCAGACAAACAAGATGGGTGATGTAACATCTTTTATTGGACCAACTTCTGTTGGTAAAAGAGACAAGCTTTCAAGCTTCACAGAGCTCTTCTTCAGGTCTGCGAAAGATACTCTGGGTATCAAAGCTAAACAGAAGATTGAACAGATAGAATATGTGCTAACTACTTATGCTAAACTAATCTGTTCAATCTTCTGTTTAGCTGTGGCACCCGGAGTATCTTTCCCAGACCTGAAGAAGAGCTCTGTGTAGCTCAAAAGCTTGTCTCTCTCACCAACAAATGCTGGTTCAATAAAAGATATGTCATCCATCTTGTCTCTCTAATATCCTTGGGAATAACAAGACTACAACAACAGTGCATACAGCCAAATATGGGTGATCTGTAAGAGAGTGGGGAAATAAATCACTAGATGTATAGGAAGTCTACAGTAGTACTCTTGACCTATTACGAACAGGCTGGGCATCATATTAGGTAAACTTTTCTTAAACTCTGTTGGAGAAAGTGATTGGCCTAAAGCTAAAAACATCGAATTTTATTTTTCAAGAAGGAGAAGGTAGCTATATTCTGCTTCCTGAATGAGCAGGGATTTTTTTTTTATTGTGATTTTAAGAAGTGAAGGCCTGATCCAAAGTCTACTGAAGTCAGTGAAAATCTTTCCTTGATTTCAATAGGCTTTGGATCAGGCCCCAATTCTCTCTGATATCCTGTGGCTCCTCTGAGGAAAAAAATGCTTATATTTTTGTTCCTCTCACTCTATAGCAACTTGTATGGTTTTAAAATTATTTTGTTCTAAGATCAGGTCACTTATTTTTAACCGTAGGCAGATTCTGACAAATGTGTTCAAACAGTACATATTTAATAAATAACATGACTTTACACTGATCTTGCTGTGGTTTGTTTTCCTAAAAGATTATTTTTAAAGAAATAAGCCAGATTGGAAGAACAATTATCCATAAAGTTTAAGTTTATATTAGCTGATTTACAAGCAATGCAAATATATTGGCACTCCTCCAATCTCAGCTTTGTCAATACAATTCAATGAAGCATCATGCTAATGAACACCACAATACAGAGTACATTTTAGCAATGGTAAAACTATATTCAGAACTCAAATACATTAGGGTATAGAATCAACAAATATTGACAACAACCAAAATATATTGACAGGTAGCAAGGTTTTCCCTCACTGCTAAGAAACCCCATAAATTTTGCATATCTGCAGAAAATTAATTTTACAACTCAGCACTTTGTCTACGGCGTAACCAATCCAATGTTACATTCCTGTATTGCCATTAATTAGCAAAATCAGAAAGATATGCTTTCTAGATTTTTCACCAGGCTTTAAAGTTGTTGTAACATTTTCTTTTGCCTATTTAAGGTCTGATCCTGCATGGTGCTCAGAACCCACAAGACCCATCAATTCATATATTTTAAGTTCAGAAGGGACTATTCGATCATATAATTTGACATCCTATGAAACAAAGGCCATAGACTTCACCCAGTTACTCCTGAAGTAATTTGTGTTTGTCTAAAGCACATCTTCCAGAAATTGTAACATTCAAAAACCTGTAGAAGAGCACTTCAATCTCCCTGGATACTCAATAACAGACTTAAAAGTGGCCATTCTTCAACAAAAAAACTTCAAAAACAGACTTCAATGAGAAACTGCAGAACTGGAATTAATTTGCAAACGTGACACCGTCAAGTTAGGCCTGAATAAAGACTGGGAGTGGCTGGGTCACTACAAAAAATAATTTCCCTCTGTTGATACTCTCATCTTCTTGTCAACTGTTGGGAATGGGCCACATCCACCACGATTGAATTGGCCTCGTTGGCACAACAAAAGGTAATTTTCCCTCTGTTGATATTCACCCCTTCTTGTCAGCTGTTGGGAATGGGCCACATCCACCCTAACTGAATTGGCCTCATTAGCACTGACCCCTCACTTAGTAAGCAACTCCCATCTTTTCATGTGCTGTATATTTACACCTGCTTACTGTATTTTTCACTCCATGCATCTGATGAAGTGAGTTATAGCCCACGAAAGCTTATGCCCAAATAAATTTGTTAGTCTCTAAGGTGCCACAAGGACTCCTCATTGTTTTATCTTCCAGAAAGGTATCCAAGTCTTGAATTCAAGAAATAGGGAATCCACCACTGTGGATTTAACCACTGGAATCAGAATGGGAGGGGGAGGTCCTTGGCCCCTATTCCTGCAAATAAATGTGCTACCACAGATCCCCGTGCCCACAGGGAGCCACATTGATTTCAACAGGAGTCTGAGCTAGCATATCTCCTTCGGGGTCTTGGGAATCACTGACTGTAGTGAAAAATGATCTGTTCCTTTAGAACAAACGTATACACCTGATAAACTGCTGTCTTATTAATTATTGCTTCTAAGAAGCTACGTTAAGATGGGGCTTATTGTTTGTTTGGTTTCAATAAAAAGGAGCATGTAAGAGTTCATACAGTATGAAAATTAGGCTTTGTTCTGATGATCTGATTCTATACAAAGGTGTATGCTACACTGGCCAGATCCTCAGCTGGTGGAAACTGGCAAAACTCCAATTTTTCTTCAGTGATGTGGCCCTACGTGTTTATTTCTATATTCTATTGTATGAATTCATTCAGCGTTTGGCATCAGCAATTACTATAAAAATATAACTAATAGCTAAACATTCGGCATTCAAGACATTTGATTACTTTCTCTTTTTGCTCTTCCCATGCAGCCCATCCAAAACGGTAACTCCAAAGTAATTTTTTGTTCCCACTGCGATGACATCTAGTTCTTGATTCTCTTTACTGGCTCCCTCTCAGCTTAAAGCTTCTCCTCTTTATAAAGAGCTTCCAACCTTGTATACCTCTGTGCCTTTATCTCCTATACTTCCACTCCGCTTACAAATTGCCCAAACTTCTCTCCTGATCACTCTGCACCTAAGTGTCTTTACTTTTCTCTTTGCTCACTCCTGATATCATGCTTTTCTTTCATGTTGCTCATGACACTTTGAACGCCCTCCTAGTAACTGTGCATCATTGCTTCCCCCCTCTCAAAAGACTTAGGGACACACAATTATGCTGTGAGGCATTACACTTATAAAGATACATGACTGGACTGTCCTGGGGGCAGGAACTTTGTTATTTGTTTGGTGCTGTTTACCTACTGTATCTCAACCGTGTATACTTACGGCATTCTATGTAAATTGAACAACGATAAACGGTTTAGACATAATCTGAATTCTGCAATCAGGATTAATAAACTTGTGTAATAGTAAAAAAATAACTCAAGAAAAAAATAAGATGCTCAGCTCTACCTAGTGTTGTTCAGACAAAACCCTGCTGGAGGAAACTGCCAGTAGTGTCAAATCCCTACTACACGAGCACAAATGCCTGTGGTTCTATTCTGTTGTTGATATTGTACACAATACTTGGTTGTTTTATGCATAATTTAAAGAGGAAAGATGTATATAACAGGGTCACTGATAAATAGTTTAGGCCAGCATTTCATCTATCTTGAAATAATTATAATCTAGTGGGAAAGGTCATCTTTTTCTTTTCCTTTCCTTTTCTTCAAAATTCCATTCTCTCTGCTAGTAGGAATTTAAAGCAAAAAAAAACCCCCAAAAAACAAAAAATAGCTGCTGTTAGTGTATGACCCTGGAATATTTTTGTTCTGCTGCTTTAAAGGCAACTTGTCAGCATACACAGAAAACACAGAAAGGTTACCCTTACAAAATATATTTAAAGTATTCAACAGTAACGGTCAAAACTACTATGGCTCACAATTGTGTTCTTGCAATATTTGGAACTCTTACTATGTAATACAGTAGCATTTTATTAAAAAAGGATAACTAGCAAACCCTGGTCTGAGACCTGTGCTGGACACCTACATGCAGTTTATTTACTTTATTAAAGGGTTCACTGATTGCCTTAAACTCCCTCTGACTTCAATATACATTTTGGGTGCACATGAAGGCAGGATGGTTCTGTAAGTAGCAAAAATAAGCAGAGTCATGTATATTTGTGTTATATTGGGAAAATGAGTGTTTGTCAAATAGAAAATGACTTTATTATACCCCAATAAATTACAGTGTGCTGCTATTTTCCCACTAGAAAACCATGTGTGTATCAATTTTCACAGCTGCTACATTGTTTTTAAAATGGTCCCAAGATACAAAATTTTGATTTGTATCTGGATTTTGAGCCTTTTCACATTTAAGGGGAAGAGTTGGGGATGAATCCCTGGATTAGGATCAGCCCATTTTATAAATTCAAATTCCAGCCCTCTTCCCTTAAGCTTGCAAAGTCTGTGTGTGTTCAGATCTAGGATTATTTTTTGGGTACACCACCAGTTAATTAAGGTTAGAAAGTTAGACCCAACAAGGGTTACCTCTGATCTGTGCACTGATCCTGGGCATCTGATTTATCTACCTCTTCACCTTGCCAAAACATGTCAAATATAGATACATACACATTTTTTGTTGACAAAAACATCCAAACACACACACATTCAATAAGTAAAGATTTTTCATGACAATTGACTTATTTCCATATACTCCAAATGAATAAATAAAATACAATGATTCTACTACATTGATTACTAATAAAATCAATGACTGCTGAGCACATTCACTGGTTTTGGACACATTATGACAGCACATTTTCATTTGAAAAAAAAAGTGGTTTTGATTTTTGACCGGTGTTACTGTCTTTACAAAATCCAGTTAGAGGCTTTTGCTTGCATAATGATTCCGAAGGAGATAGCTGCATTGCAATATATGGGAAATCAAGACATATAACTCCTAAATCCCAGTGGATTGAGTTGAAGAATTAGGTTCCAATCAATCAAACTATTTAAGCATGTGCTTAAATTGAACAATGTGAGTAGTCTCATAGAAGTAATGCTGAAATTTAAGCATACGTTTAGGTGCTTTGCTGGATCAGGCCCTTAGCTTCTAGCCTAAATTTATACTTGTTGCATAAAATATGGAGGTGCAGGTTCATCTTCAAAAGTCTGTATTAGAGACATATGGAGTCATGCAACTAAAACACAAATATTGTGTTGCCTGTAGGAGGCCTTTCCAAGATATGATCTCTTAAGCCTGAAGATTGATGAATTGAGCTAATATCTGTCTTTGTAAATTTGCCTCTTCCATTGGAAAGAAAGTAAAAAGTATGAAATATTGGTGGTGCTTTGAATGTGGTTAATGGACACCAAAGCCCTTGAACCAGCCCCATTGGCAGCTACATTTAAACTGCTACTCTTCTTGTTTTTCCAATTCCTTAAAGCAGCAGGGGTCCTGTACACCTCACCCTTTCTTGACACTGGTATAACATTTACCATTATACATATCTGATATTTGAAGGATGTGCATCTTAGCACTGAACTGTAGACAATGGCTAAGCTATAAACATTTGAAGTAGCATTCTGTTGAGACCCTGCCTGCAAGCTCGTCCATCAAACACAGAAACAGTAAGACTTGACAAGATGTGTGTTATTCTGAGATAACACATGCCTTGCGGGTGTTGTAAAATATGAGAGAAAGCCAAATGACTTCAGTGACCTTCAAGTGTTATCTTGCAGTAACACACACACCTTGGAGTATCTTACCAAATTAAAAAATAGCCCCAAACTTGCAAAAATGGAATACTTTTTTCAATTTAACAACTAAACAAAAGAAATAGGGTGCATAATAATTACATGGCCAGTAAAGAGCAAATAGTTTATTAATTGTTTCATTTCTGGATTGCAGAGAAAAATAATAGGTAGGTCACAGGTGAGTGAAATGAAATGTCATGTGCATTCTTCATGCTATTCGAGTACAACAGTTTCCCCACAAGATTTTTCATTAAAACCTTTTTTTTTTAAATGGCAGAATGGATAGATTAGAAGAGTTCATTTGTTTTGTTTTTTTTTCCTCTCAGGCACCTTACTAACCTTCAAGGTGGATTCAAATATATATATATATATATATAATACATTTTTTTCTTAGCTTCTGATTGGCGTTTAGAATGTAAGAGTTACCCTGCATCCAGCCATAGTTCTATCTAGGTTGGTATTCTGCAGTCAAATTGTTTCTGAGGAAAGCGATAACTATGGCCGTGCAACAGTTTTCCACTAAGTTCCAGCATACCTGAAGCTTAATAGGGTCAGGTTTTGAAACAAACATAAAACTCAGATCATAGAATATCAAGGTTGGAAGGGACCTCAGTAGGTCATCTAGTCCAACCCCCTGCTCAAAGTAGGACCAATCCCCAATTTTTGGCCCAGATCCCTAAATAGCCCCCTCAAGGATTGAACTCACAATTCCTCAAAAGATTCCTTACAAGCCGAAGATCACCATGGATCAACTGGGCTCATTTTTTAAATAAATTGTGTCTAATTTATGATCTTGCACTAAAATCATGTGAACTGCATGGTTTCTATGTGGCACCAGGTATACCTTAGCAGTTTTGAATAAGTTACTATTTAGCATTTTGGTTATTCAAACAGACCTACAGCTCATATGCCCAAAACTCTACTCTGTGCAACAGTGCTATAGAACTGGAGTAACTTTATTGACTTTGAAGAAGTTATTCCAGATTTACAACAGTGTAACTGAGAGCAGAGTTTGGCCTTGTGAGTTTGTGTACACAAAAGTATGCTCCTTGATACTGAAGAAAATAATAAGATGAATCCTTTGCAAAGCAAAACCAGCAAAAACACACACTGCTTTAGCAATAACTCCTGCATAATGCAGTTAGCAAGTTCTCCCAGTGTAGTTCATGGAACAAAAAATTCCTTCATGATTCTTTTGGGCAATCAACTGATGCTCTAAATAATGAGACTTGAACCTTATATCCAGATCATCCAACTGCAAAACCAAAACCTGGCCTTCCTGACCCATCTGTAAGTAAATATTATCTTCAGCTGGCAGAGCTGCAAGAGTTATCGATCGTTACTCAGACATTTTAAATTATCTTGCCAGACTACTTGTCTTAATGTCTTCTTGCAGCCAGCTTCATAGTTATACAGAAGTCTGCATAAAAAATGTTTTCTTCTTATTTTATCTGGAGTGATGATCAGGGTATACCTCATGTACCAAACTCTAAAATAAACAAGTGCGCATGACTATGGCATTAGTAAATACCTCAACATTCAAACAGGACAAACTAAGAACACATAGTCCATTGGAATTAAATTTATTTTACACAGAACAAAGAACTCACAGCAAAATGAATTTTTGACTTGCTAGAAGTTCCCAGGAGTTAAACAATAAAAAAGTGGAACTCATCATAAAGAAGGTTTGATAGAGCAAATCTGCTGATGGAGTGAGGAGACAAGCAGTACCTGGAACTACTTGCCCATTGTTATGTTTGTTCCTTGTTTTGCTCTTTCCATCATTTGCTTTTGTGCTCCCATAGCTCTCTAACCTCTTTCAGTTCTTTGTTCTGAAAGGCAGAAAGGTCCCTTTAAAGGAAACTCACTAATGCATCCTCAGATTTTTTGTTTGTTTTGATAACCTATTCTGTGAGATCGTTACCGTGTTCATTATTCCACAAACTTCTCCATCATGTTCCAGTTTTCTAATTCTTGTATTACTTAACTTCATTTTCTATTCTTTGCAAAAGTGAAGAACGTAAACCTAGATCCAGTTTAGCTTTTTGTATATCAAATCTAAACACTTTAGATACTTTTCTGGTAATCTATCTTTTTCAGTAAGAAGCAAGCACAATATTTCCAAACATTTTAGCACTTAAATAGTTGAAGCTTGTTATCATGTTAGCTGCTCTTTTCCAAGAGCAACTTTACCCTAAGATATAGTCCACAATACTGGTATAGCATTTTTGATGTAATGTTACTGGTGTCACATGTAACAATAACACCCCTTCCCAGGCTTTGATTCACATTGTTTACCCTAGCAATACAATCCAGCATCTGATTTGCTTTCAGCATTGCAGCTGTATTTTAGTCCAAAGGCTTTAGGGACTTTTCTATAAACAACTCCCAAATCTCTCCCCCATTTAATCATCTCCATTATGCTCTGGCAAAAATCTTTTTTCCATGTGAGCTGATTAGCAAGGTGCCTGAGTGTAAATAATAGCTTATTCTTTCAGTCTCCTCTCCTACTGATTCATTCACAGTAATGCCACAACACACGGTTAGCACCATCAGAAATACTTTCAAGAGAGTGAATTATGATGTCACAAACAACTGTGATCTCTCCAAGACAAGCAATCAACAGGAAGCCAATTATATGGAAGAAAGCTAACAATGAGTATGGCTGCTTTGTACCTATTCATGTAATTAACAACTAGTGGCAAGCCATGAACCATTTTGCTCATGTAGTAGTATTACAGTTTATAACCTATATATCCTACAACCACTAGATGACAAAATAATCAAACATTAGAGGTGTCAGCAATGTGGTTTATTTATTTAGCCATTTGAGGACAAAATGATGAAATACACTTGATCAGCTGAGAGTTGTGGTACCTGTACATGCTGTGGGAGGACAAACAGACAGACACACTCAAATGTAGCCTATTAATATGTACATACAATGCCTTTATACAATAACTACCCATCAAACGCTAAAATAATTGAACTGAAGAGAACCATTTACTGTACATTCCCATTACACGTTTTAATGGCTCGCCAAAGTACTGTTACGAGATGATGTTTGTTGTCATATAACACAGGGGACCAAGAGACCATGTCAATTAGGAAACACTTTTTGTAATTACCATTTTATAATGATTATCACACTGACGCTGTCTTCTAATGGCCTCGTGGGGGTCATACATTAGTAAATAAATGATTGGAATTGAAACCAGCCCAATCTTTGGGGGATAGTTTCTTTTAAAATGAATTATAAAGTTCTGTATCAAAACAGAACTAACCACTAGGACTGTGTAATCCCTTCTGGGTTGCGTTTGGGACGGTTTTGTGAACAGAATCCTGCAGTCCATTTTTGCAGTGGATGGAGGCAAAGCAGACTCTGCAGGCTGAAGTGCAACTCAAATCTCAAAGAGAAATTCCCTACAGCTGGTTCCCCTCTCTCTGTCCTATGCATGCCCATTTCCTCTCCCACAAGAGCCCGTGGATCCTCCCCTTTATATCTACAAACATCTTCAGGGGTACAAGGACTTGCTGATGGGAGGGAAATAAGACTGGCCAGCTGGGGTGAAGAAGGTTTACTGGCCTCCCAGTCGTGCAAGCAACCTCAGCCCATGTTTGACAATCTTTTGTGGGTATGAGTGAAGTACCTAAACAAAGGATGAGTCAAAACAAGGGAAGATCCTTCAAGTGTTTTTTTGGCATGAGCTTAACATTCTCACAGATCTATACTGCAATCTCTATTCAAAGGAAAATGATTTGGTTGGTATGTACCTTAAGGTCCAATGAGATCATTACATCTATGGAGTGACACTGCCCACAACTCTGGTGGCTTATACAGCCTGTAAACCGCCCTCAAGGGGTGGAGGTAGAATTCCTTAGTGCAGGCACTGTGTTGGGTCAACACAGGCTCTACTACACTGCCCCCTCCTGCCTCCCAATAAGCTCTGGCATAGGGGACACATTGAGGGCTGGAGCCAGATGGGAGATCTGTACATGTGCATTGATATTTCCTTTCTGGCTTGCACCACAAGCAATAGGCAACGGAAGCTGGCTGATGCAACTTATATCAATCTGCTGGGCTGCTGAAGTTATGCAGGGTGACATTTCAGCCCTGGGAGCAGACTAGAAGTGAGAAGATGGACAATTGGGTTACTGCTACCTTCCCCTCCCTCCTCACACACTTTTGGGCTACATCTTTTGTGCTGCCCCTCTTGGAAGAGCAGCACAGAATCTGACCCCCTAATATGTAATCCATTGTCTATTTAAGAAAAACAAGACTGGCATAACATTAAGTAGTAAATAGCAATATACGGCACAGGAATTTAAAACCAGAATTAAAATCAAGTGCTTCAAATCAATTCCCTTTCCCAGTCAGTTGCAAATTACACAATCTTCAGTATAGGCTTAATGAAACAGCAGGTTTTGACATCAGTTTGCCTCTCTTGTCATTACCAGGCTCTTACAGTTCCCTCAGATCAACAGAACTGCTATGTATCTTTATAAATCTGAGTAGCAGATCCACCCCAGCTTGCCTTTCAGCTGAAAAGTATTTTACGGAATATCTGAAACAGGGAGATTCAACTCTTTCTTAGTTATACCAGGCACAAAAGCCAACCGAATGCTACATATTTCGGTACAGCTCTCCCCTGACCCTCCTAAGCCCCAGGCAGCATTTTGCTGTTTTTTCACTTCTCTCTCTGCCATCATAAAAGTTCACACAAGTGAAATGCTGGGGTTAAAGTGTCTGGTGTGCGTGTGTGTGCACGCGCAAGGTTCCTAACCTATGTCTCAAAAAATCCCCTTGGATTACAATACTGAAAATTTTAAAATCAACTGCATTTTTAGGGGTTATCCTCTTTTCTCTTAAAATGCAGCTTTTGTTTCCAGTTAGTTTCTTACCAATTTCATGTGCCACATCTTCTGCACTAGTACAATGCCATAATTTCTGAGTTGTAAGATCTACAATGGAATATTTTTTCTGTTTTTTTTTAAACAAAAAACTTTACATTGCAAATTAAAAAAAAATCAAGGGAATGTTTCTGTTGCTTTTAAATTTCTTTTAAGCAGAATTTTACAAAACCTACATTTCAGGGCAAATTTGACCTGACAGTGTCCTGTTAAAATGCAGCTAATATTATTATTATTCTCTTATCTGGGTATTTATTTCTCAAATGGATGAATCCATGACATGTATCTAAATATGGCCTTTTGTATAAGGTTTATAGATAATTTCACTTAATAGAATGAAACAAAAACAAAAAAAGCCTGCCTAGTGATTTAGGCCCCAATCCTGCAAATAGTAATGTATGTGTTTAAGTATGTGAGTAGTCCTATTAAATTCAGTAGGATTCCTCACGTGAGTAAAGTAAAGCATATGTGTAAGTATTTGCAGGGTCAGGACCTTATATATTAACTGAGCAAAATAGTATTCCTGTGAATACAAACAAACCAAATCCCCAAAAACCTACTGGAAAGTAAACAAGCTTTGTGATATAACTTTGAGAGAACTAGGAGATTGGAGTAATTGGAGTAAAAACAGGGATGAGCAGTAACTGTTACAGCGGTAATAAACTGCAGAACAGGAAGTCTAGAGACTCTTAGCTACTACAATGATGTGTAGTACTGGTAGCATAAAATCCTAAAACAGACATTAATGAATAATTTACTAAACAACTGTGCGCAGAAATTAATCTCACTTGTATATATTTTAAAATATATTGCATGCTAGCAATTTTGGCTTATGCAATAATAGTAAAGTATAGCTTATTTTTTCCTGTTTCTTTCTTTCTTTTTTTAAAATCATTTATTTCATTTTAAGCATTTAAACATACAGGAAGCAGATTTGAATACAACCCATGCACAGTGAATCCAAATAACCCAGAGATAATTATACAATGAGGTACGCATGTTGCTATAGTTTGGAAGCACTTCTTTGGGAAACATGTCCAGAAATCCAAGAAAGTCTAAGATAGAGGGAAATCAGTGAATTAACAACAGGGAATATAGAAAAACAGGAGTGGTGGTAACTCAACAAGATGCAACTTTATGTTTGCCTGCATCTGCAATTATTAGCTTGTTGTAACAGAATAATTTACTACCCAGCTATTTATTAGAAGCTTACAAGCAAACAAACTTAGGGTACGTCTACACTGCGTACTCCTTATGGTAGCACATACATACACTGCACACCCTAGCATGAGTATAAACCATAGTGTAGACAGTAAGACACTGCTTAGGCAGTGAACCCTGAACACTATGACTACACTCCTTTCTACACACAGTGAAGCACTGCCTCCTTTCTCTATACTGCTATTTTTAGCAGTTTGGTGTCCCACTGCTTCCCCACTGCCGGAGTCTTTTCCCACCACAAGGAAAGGCTCCAGTAGTGAGAAAAGACTCTGGCAGGAGGTATTTGGAAGAGAAAGTCTCCAGCACCGGGTAGCTGGCAGAGCCTTTCCCCACTACCTCCCCACTGCCAAAGTCTTTTACTGATGCATTTAGCTACACATCTCAAGGCAGATGCAGCCTGCTTCTCACAGCAGCATGTAGCTATACGTAGCTTATATGATGCCACCAGTAGTATGCAGTCTAGATATAGCCTTAGTACTCTAGTCTCCTTTTATTTGGACCATAGAAAGCAAATAGTGCACATCTTCACACTGACTTTAAAGTTCTCGAAAGAGAAGCTGAAACAGTCAGGCAATATTTATCAAATGGCAAGAAGGCCTCGCATTTCACTAATCTGGTCTACCTCTTCTGTGGTGGAGGCCACCAGGACAGATGTTATCATTAGTGGAAGTGGAGGCATGTTTCTGAAAGCAGCAAATTTGTGAATGATATTCACGTTGACTGGAAAATTCTATGACATTCATGGACATAATCATATGGCCTCAATGCTTCTAACACTAGTCTGAAATAATCATATCTGTATGTAATCTATAAGGATTTGTGAGAGCTCTGGCAATTGAATGATTCTTCCCAACCAATCTCTCCACTTCCCATGGCAGAAATCATACTGAAGAGGATAAATGGTCTACAGAACTGAACTAGGGGTTGGGAACTAAGAACCACTGATGTCTAATCCTGGTTCTGTCTTTGACTGGGCTCACTACGTGGTCTTGGGCAAGTCAAAATCTCAGTTTCCGTATTGCCCAATGCCTATGAGAGGAAGTTTAGGACCTCTGATTAGCCCCCTAAATCTTGTGACGTTTTGGGGTCCATGATATGTCTCTTACAACGTTTGTCAGAGGAGTGATACTCCTCAGTTCCATCTCCTAAGGCCCACAGAAGCAGGACTCCATTCTGTCCCTTGCTCTTCTCATTTCTCCCCCTTCCCTAACATTTCAAGAGATCACCCTAAGCACCTCCTAATATCTGCAGGAGAGGAGATCCTTGCTGCAGAACTTAGGAGGTGCACAAGAGCAGCAGCAGACCTCAGAGAGTGAGCAGGAAAAGCAGAATGATCCTCCCCTCCTCTGCAGCCTTTTTCTCTCCCTTACTGATTAAAATCAAGGAATTGCCCACACAAAAGTCTTTGTGGAGGTGAAGTTAAACTTGATTTTACTTATCAGCAAAGGAAGGGTGAAAGCCTTCAGAGGAACATTGGCAAAAAATAAACCCAAACCAAAACCAAAACAAACAAATCCCCAAACCATTAAAATACTAGGAAATTCCAAGCTAAAAGTTACATTACAAGAAAACTCACTACCTGAAAGCATGGAAATTCATTGATAAGGTACTAAACTACCTTAAGTCCAGCCCTTTAGTGATGCTCTGGCAAATAGTACACTTAAGGCAATCATTCCTCACTCCCCTTTAAGGACCCAAAACCTACACAGTGGCAAGGATGCTCAGCAAGTTCCAGCAAATATCCTGCAGCTGACAGGAGTTGGCTCTATGATTCTAGGTGGCAATCAGTGATGGAGAAACAGTTAGTGGCTTCCCAATGGAAACATGAAATCAATTATAAACCAGTGTTCTGTGATGCACATTTTATGCCCCACCTATGAGTTTTACAAGTGCAGCCAGTATTCAAAATTTAAAGCACAGTCTACGGTCTCTTTAAAACCTTAGAAAAAGTCCTTTATCCCAAAATAACACATATTATAAAGTAGCTATAAGAAAACCAAAGAAGGTAAAATGACAGGGTTGGATCACTAAAGGAAAATAGTTAATCTATTTTGGGTAAATTAAATGGATTACCATACTTTCAGATGTTTGGATATCTTGTAAGTTTAACCTAACTCTGAATTTGTTGGCTTTATGATGCTCACTGAGGGCCCCCTCTATTCCTTGTGCACTACAAACCTTAGGGGGTTGTCATGGCCCTCCCCATCCTTCATCCCCCATGAGTCTGAAGAGGGTTGTTGTGCCCCACATAACCTTTAGAATGCTCTTTAGGAGCCAAATAATCCTTCCTTTTCCCTCCTCAAGACTTACGAAGCTTATAAAATCTCCAATGAGTAACAATTGTGTCGTCAGCCACCTGACAAGTATTGCCTTAAATACCTGCATATTTCATGCATCAGCCAATCGGATTCTTCCACTTACTCTGTTCCCCCAGTACCCATGACCAACTGCTACTTCCCCCCATTTTTATATTGACATACAGGGCCAGATTCTACTACCCTTACCAGTACCTCCCACATAGTGCCCTTCTCTATGAGTAGCCCCTTTGTCTTCAACGAGGCCATTTACTCTTGATTCTGATTAAAGGGTTTTCTTCCATCTAATGTGATCCTTGGATGTATAAACAGGTGACTATCAAGTAGGAATAGCTAAGTTATGTTATTTCTACGTTTGGCACTGGTGCAACTGCTACTAGAACACTGCGTCCAGTTCTGGTATCCACAATTCAAGAAGCTTGTTGATAAACCAAAGAAGATGGAAAACATGACAGTTATATTTGGACTAACAGTGAAGGAGATGGACATGGGGGGGTGTAATTTGAAACACAGCTATTGGCTGTAGTGTCTTTATTGTTCTGGCAGCAAAACAGAAACCAAAATGAAAATGAGGCTCTGTATTGGGAAGGGTGAGTGCACAGCACCAAAATATTTAAAGGGACAGGGTATCACATTCTTCCACTTTATTTTTAAATACTTTCCAAATACATATATATATTATCGTTTACATGGCTAACATAAAACATTATATAACCAAACTAAAAATCGTGGGTGAGACTATTGCAGACTCTTAAATTGCAAAGGATTATTATGCCCTGGAATAGCAACTAACTGGCTCCACAATTTATAAATTTAGGTGTACCACTGGTTTTCACACTCTCTTGGGATAACGTGGTGGTGGCAGCGGCATTGTCCTGAACAACAGAAACAGTCAGAGGTAAGGAATCCACTAGATCTAATAAGGGATCAACTGCATTTGGTACCAAAATATTTTCCAACAAGTTGTCAAAATCAGGAGTTGTAGTCATTTCACTCACTCCATTTCAGTTGCGAATCCACACTAAATCTTCTATATGTAAAGAATGATGATTAATTTCCCATCATCGATCAGTTTGAATAGTTTGGGATTTGGCTACATGAGGCAATATCAGGATGAAGCAGGTCCCAACAGATATACAAAGATCACTTCAAGAAAAGAGTTGCAGGTGATTCCTGGGTAGTAGCATGTGGTATATTCCTGCAGACAAGCAAGAAATGTGTCTATTTTTTACTAATGACTCCAAACAGATTTGTTCGCTCTTAAGGCATGCTTAAGTGTCTGTACTAAATGTCCTGCTAGTCCATTTGTAGCAGGATGGTATGGAGGAGAATGTATGTGTTGACTTCCATTTGAAGTTAGGAACCTCTGAAATTCTTCATAACAGAATTGAGGTCCATTGTTCCCCCCCAACTAGAACAGTAGACCAAACTGGCTAAACAACAAAGATATCCAATGGTCTTGGTAGCTGTAGTAGAAGTCATTCTAAAAACTTCTGGTCATTTCAAATGACCTATGACCAAAAACATATAACCTTCTAATGGTGCAGCAAAGTCCACATGAAAATGCGTCTGAAGAGTATGAAACCATGACCAAGACTGTAGATGAGCTGGACCAGAATACAGCTGTATTTGCTGACACATAGGACAACATTGCACCTTCCTCTTAATGTCTTTGTTGATCCCTGGCCCCCAGACATGATTCCGGGCTATGGCCTTCATTCGTACAAGCCAAAAGGACCTTCAAGAAGAGCTTCCAAAACATGAGATTGAAGTGATTTCAGAATGATCATTCACATTTCTCCTCAAAATGCAACCTGGATTCACAGATAATTCAGATTGACATGACATGAATTGTGTGAACTGGAGATTCTTATGATCCTACACTGTATCCTGTAGTACCAGTCCTTTTACAAGAGAAAACACATCATCCTTAACAGTTTCTTTGTTGATGGCTGTGCTAGTGATGGGTAACGTAACCACCCAACTGAGAGAAAACACTTCGTCCAAGGTTTCTTTGGGTTGACAGGAGCTTGAGCATGGCAGGCCCAACGGCCCATCAACGTTGCTGTGCTGAATCCCTTTATGGAACTGAATAGTATAGCAATGAGCTCAAAGTAGCAATTCCTATCATTGCTTACAAGCAGCAACTAATGATGGAATTCCATGTTTCAGTCCAAAATTGAAATTAAACAGGCAGTGATCTGTCAGCAAGGTAAAATGTCTACCAAACAGATAGGTATGGAACTGCCAAATTCTGAAGATAATGCTGAGAGATGTGTGCTGTATTTGCACATAGTTCTTCTGAAGGGTGGTAAGTGTTCGAGAAGCGAAGAAAAGTAGTTTCTCCCTGCTGTCAGAAAAAAGGAGGGAAAGAACTGTACCCACTACATATGATGAAGCATCACCAGGCAACTGCAATGATAGTGAGTCATCAAAGTGCGTAAGAATTTTGGCTGATGTCAAGTTTCTTTGCTTCCTTAAATGCACACACACATTCTTTTGCCCAGTTCTTTTTTTCTTTCTTGTAACAGTTCACATAATGGTGCCAATATTGTCACTAGACTGGGCAGAAATTTACTGTAGTAGTTAACCAGTCCTAAGAATGACTGTAACTCTGACATGTTCTTTGAATCGCCTTCTCTATCAGGCTATTTCCTTAAGTGCCTGGCATCAATACATGCCTACAATATTCAAATGAATGTTTGAAAAACTCAAAATTTGTTTTGACGTACTATCAGTCCAAGGTCTTCCAAACATTGCAAGACAGTGTCCAAATTTCAAAGATGATTCTCTTGATCTTTCCTCTGTAACAAGGATGTAATCCAAATATCACTAAACTCTGTTGGGTCCCTTCAGGATCTCATACATGGCTTTCTGGAACAGGGCAGGTGCCAGTGTGATATCAAAGGGCATCCTGTTGTAACAAAATAAGCCTTTTTGCAAGTTGATTGTGAGATAAATGTGAGAAGCCGGATTAGTCTCCATATGTAGGTGTGAACTGAGCAAATCCAACATCTAACAGTAGTAAACAAACATAAAGCTAAATTCAGTGACACTCTGAAATCTCCACAAGATGAAGTCATCCTTCTAGATCACTGGTACAACTGGTGTAGCCCACTCACCCAGTGAAACAGGGCCAAGACTCTAATGTTCACTAAACAGTCCAAATTGGTTTCCACCAGAGCTTTGGAGCCTAAGGCATTACTCTGGACTTGCAATATTTTGTCTGGTAGTCATACATAATAGTGAGCTTCACTGACACATAGAGCTTGGACAGATGAGCATTTTCAAAAACTTTGGAGTGTCTGTACAGTATTTCTTGAAGGTTTTGAGGTGCATTCATGATTGCCTTGTTCTTGAACCAATTAATCTTGAGCATCTCAAGCCAAGTTCTACCAGATAATAGTGGACACTTTCCTTCAATCTCATACAAGGGTAAAATGATTGATTGTCCATCTAGCTGAACTTTCACCTGGAATATCCCTTTAGGGACTAACTTTTCTCCAGTATAAGCCTTCAAAACTGTGGTGGAGGTATCTTCTAGAGAAAATTGTAACAAAGTCCAGTGATAACCGGATGCAGAAGTCGGTGAGATGGCAGCTCCATTCTTGCAGGAGCTCTCTCGATCAAGAGTGTGACCCATGATGCAGCTTCTGGTAACACGTGCACCGCTAAGTTTTGGTCAGTGTTATTAAAACTCGTCTTTTTCCACATTATGAGTTTCTGACTTCTGTTGTTTCTTATGCCCAGTCTTCACAGGTGTCTTCCTGGATGGACGATTGCTCTGCGTTGCTGATCATTTAATGGTCCGACAGGTCACAACTATGTGTCCTTTTTTCTGGCACTTCCTGTAAGTGACCTGTCTAGCAATCCTTCTCAGCATGCATAATTTCTGCACAATGGCCATACAGAAATTCCTTATGTTCCCATGGTCCTCTGTTTTGCTGATTCATGATGCGTATTGCTTGGTTCACACAAAATTCCAGGGAATCCTTCTCTGTGGTTTCCAGGGCAATGGATACCTCAACACCTTTCTTGAATGAACGCGCTGATACAATGAGTATCTTTTTCTGGATCTGACCATAGCATAATCCAGAGACAAACTGAAAGGCATCACTTAAAGTTTGTCCAAACTGACAGCGCTCTGACAACTTCCTTAGAGCAGCAATGAAATATGCTTCAGATTCTCTACTTCCCTGCTGTCACTGATGGAACCAATATTCTTCTGCTATCATCAATGAGATAGGAGAGAAAAATTCCTGTATTGCCATAGTACTTGCAGCATGTGGCATTTCTGGGCACAGCTGGAGACAATAGATCATGTAGCAGTCCTTATGCCTTCAGACCCATCATTGTCCTCAATATTGAAACTCGCAGTCTTCCTAGAATGGAACTGCAAGCTATAAATTGCTCAAAATGTTCAAGGTACACCACCCATGATTTGCGGTTTTTGTTTAACTCAAAGTTCACAAGAGTTATGATTTCACTTCTCAGCTGTTCAATTTTGTGCCATCCCAGACATCTTCTCTTACATAGGGAAACTTCCTGCCCCCCACCTTTCCTCTCTGGTCTTGCAGCTTTTCTCTGCCAGGCTATGGACTATTCTGGTGTGTGTGTCTCTCTCTCTGTGTCCAGAAATTCTATCTTGGACCTGAGAAACCTTCCCAATGAAAGTTATGTCTACACAGAGATGTTTCCATGAAAAGTGTGGGTTTTGACAAATCAGCACTTTCTGATAAAAAACATGTGACGGGTTTCCCCCGGGATGCCACTTGGAACTGGGATACCACTGAGCCTGCTTGACTCACTAGCCTGGACTCCCTTTACACTGTACTGCTTTGACAAGCTCTCAAGCCCCCTCCAGCACACATACAGGTAGGGACACATCCAGCTGCAGCTACACACAGAGATGCTGAGATCAGCTCTGCATGGGAAGGATCGCTAAGGAACTGCCCAGTTACTCAAGTTGCCCCCCCGCACTTTGAAGGCTAAGCCCAAAATTATATTGTCTTGCATTGCATGGGGAACTGTACAGCATAAACTCATGAAATTTGCCCCCTCCCTCAATGCGGAGGAAGATATACAACAGCTTTCTGCCTCCAGTTAGGATTTCCACACACTGGTTTTAGACAAAATAAAAACAAGTTTATTAACTACAAAAGAATACATTTTAAGTGATAATAAATGACAGCAAACAGAATAAAGCACATTACTTAGTAAATAAACAAAATCGCAAACTAATCTTAACACACTAGACAAGTCGGATGTGAATTAGCAAATTCTCATCCTGAGTGATAAACAGGCTGGTAGATTCTTAAGGCACAAGCTGCCTTGGCTCTGCAGCTTAGGTTTTCATACACCGGCTAGAAATCCCTCTAGCCTGGGACCATCACTTCCCACAGTTCAGTCCTTGTTCCTCAGGTGTTTCCAGGTGTGTTGTTGTAGGAAGAGTGAGGTACCATCCTAATGTCATTTTCCCCTTTTTAAATCTTCTTCCCACTTGCTGGAAAGCTCTTTTACTGTGACCTGGGTCAAACATTTCCCATTGTGTAGTGCTATCTCTGAGAGGTTTCTATTGTACACAGTTCCTGGAGTAATCCTTGTGCTTGTGTGCATTTCCTCAATAAGCCATTAACATTGTTTAGTTTTTTTAATGTTGTATCTGAAAGGCTGCTTGTGGCTGTTTTCATCCTCACAATATGTTTCAGTAACACATACATAGCCAAACTTCATAACTTCACATACGACAGTAGCACATACAATCCAATAAGATATTAACATCTAGCAGATGGAGACTTTTAGAATGATACCTCACAAGGCATAACCTAATTACATGACAGTGGTGAATACTGGGGTGCCAGGTTGTCACAAAGCATTCAGTTGAAAAATTCCGGACCAGATCTAGATACCTCCTACAGTTACTTACATTGACCTTTTAACTTGTTAGAATACAGATCAAACCAAAAGCTAAATGAGCTGGGCTGTTTAAGACTATTCCTTTTCTTAAACCGCATCCACTCAGCATTGCAGAAGTGCCACATGTTGTTTGAATTGGTTTTTTTTTTATATATATCAAGGTAATCTTTTTTAGATGAAGCTCAAGGCTGAGAAAGCATGAAAGGCAAATTACTCTCTCATCCACCAGAGGATGGTCTCTGTAGATCAGAATATCAGCAGAGCACCATAGTGAAATTCTTTAGTTGCCAAAGACTACATTATGCATAGGCTGTAAATTAATGGATTTTAGTTTTAAATATTAACTCTCTTACCATTCACAGAATATTAAACTCACTAAGTTTATCTAAGGAGATATATAAGGGATTCACTTTCTTTTGTCTAAAAATATCTGACAGCTTCACTGATTTAATGACACAGCTTGTCATTCCACATAACAACTGTAAATGCTACAGCAGCCATGTCACCTGCATCTCATATAATGCACTGTTCACATAATTAATAAAACATTATGGAGAGACTGGGCTTTAGTTGCAACAGCACCACCATACAAAAAGACTTGTATCCCATTCTCTTAAGACACACTGCCACTGATTGTGACCAAGACGACAAGCGTGCATATTAGTTATAACTAGGCATATGAGTTAAGGCTGTGATAGCAATTTTAAATGACATTTTCTTTACTTTACAACCATAATGTTGTCTTAGCATAGCTTTTTTAAGATGGAATTTATATATAGAAAAATGAATTTGGGAAATTTTTAAAGATTTCAAAACTGTTATTGGTTATATTTTTTCACTCCTGGTGAGGGCTTTATAATTGGACTTTAGTAATAAAACAGCTTGGCTATAAAAGTAGAGGAACACCAAAAAAGTTATACCAAAAAGATTTTTTCTAAAATAGATTTTTCAAACAACACATGGCACAGAGTATATGATTTCATGGTATAAAGGGATAATTGGCATATATTGAGACTGTATAACTCACTCATGGTTTCACTACTCATAAGTAAGGTGGCGGTCCTCAAAACCTTTATCCCACACTATACCTCTCATGTATTCTCCTCCTCTCTTTATTAAAGGATCAAAGAAAATCTGTTAAAAACATAAGGCATCACAGTTTGAAGATTCCTCAAAATCTCCAAACTCTAATGGTGCAGACTCTAATCATCTGTAAGCAATCGGTTTTGTACTGTCATATTTTCCTTTGTGGCCAGCAGCGTACTCTCCATCTCAAAATAAAATGTTAGATATTTACTCACTTAGGGAATAGGACAATGTATCTGTGCTTACCTGACAATTTCCATTTGGGGGGGGGGGAAGGGGGAGGAGTAATAAGGTCCACAGATGCTTTCATGAGGTATTTCAGCCTGCTTACAGCTTGGAGGAAGAACCAGTTCTGTCAGTTGCAGGTTATGTCTACAGTACAGATGGGACATGTAATTTTCTGCTCGAGACCTGTTCAAGATCTATTGCAATCTAACTTGGCTTTCCTGTGCAGAAGAAGGGGGCTGAGGCAATTCTGCCCAGCCTGGCTTGTTGGGGGCAAACGCACTCTGCCTACAAGGCCGACTATACTACCCAATGAAACGCTCGATAGGGAGGTGGGGCCAGGAAACATGAACACTTTCTTTCACTTCCAGCTTTTTTCTGTGTAGATCTCTCCTTGAAGCAGGAAGCAGAACTGACAGGACAATATACCGAATGGCAATCACAGCCCTGGAATATGGCTGTGGAATAAACACATTAGTGAGCATAAACATTAGTCAACAATTTGAAATGAAATAATTGAAATTTTCCTCAGAAAAGCTCTCAGTTGGGGGTGGAGGGAGGATTTGCTGAGCCATAGGCCTCTGGGGTGGCAGAAAAGACTGGAAGGAACTTCAGTGGACAGGGCATTCCCCTACTGCCAGTAACCGGTCTGGTTGTGCCCCAAGCTGAAAGCTGGCTGCAGTATCCATTGTAGCAGATATGTGTATCTTTGCATGATGAGGAAAAGGTATCGGCCAAATTAATCTTTGGTGGAACTCCATTGACTTGCACAGAGTTCCCCCAATGATGAGTTTGGACCACTAGATGAAAATATTTATTTGAGCAAGGGAAGAAGATAATTGATATCACTGCTGTTTTAATGTAGGATTCAGTTCTGCAAGATTTTCCTATATACCAGTGAAGCACTAAAGGTTCTAATCTGAAACATAGCTCATTAAATACACAGACAAAAGTTGATGACTAAGATTTGACATCAAGTCCACCAAGTGCTTTGAAGGTAAAGAAAAGAGGCAGCTCAGTTAGCTTCAGCTGGCAGAGGTTTTTGAAAGAACTGCCACATTAAATGCTTTGGTTAAATTTGCAGCATACACTTAACAAAACCTTCCTACACAGGAAAAAAACCCTAACTAACACAACAACATATATTCACTCCAAAATATGAAGAAATCAGAAAGAGGAATTCTGAAAAGGTTGTGTTGGCTCACAGGATTTCTGCTGAGGCACTGTGAAAGCTATGTCTCTTTTTATAATTTTGACAACAGAGAAGAAGAGAATGAGGGAAATTACATCTGAAATAGAAAATGTCGGGGTCTTGAGTCACCACCCAGAAGCAACTTTTTATAGATGAAAATCACAATCGCTCTGACAAGCAAAGTATAGTTTGAATTTTGGTGTGTAATTTGACTTTTCTGGGTTTGCTTTTTATAGATCCTTTTCCTGCCCAAAAAGGCAACTGCAAGCTCAATGTCTTTCTCCAGCTATCAGAGTAACAGCCATGTTAGTCTGTATTCGCAAAAAGAAAAGGAGTACTTGTGGCACCTTAGAGACTAACCAATTTATTTGAGCATAAGCTTTCGTGAGCTACAGCTCACTTCATCGGATGCATACAGTGGAAACTGCAGAAGACATTATATACACAGAGACCATGAAACAATACCTCCTCCCACCCCACTTTCCTGCTAGTAATAGCTTATCTAAAGTGATCACTTTCCTTACAATGTGTATGATAATCAAGTTGGGCCATTTCCAGCACAAATCCAGGTTTTCTCACCCTCCGCCCCCCCCCCCCACAAACTCATTCTCCTGCTGGTAATAGCCCATCCAAAGTGACCACTCTCTTTACAATGTGTATGATAATCAAGGTGGGCCATTTCCAGCACAAATCCAGGTTTTCTCACCCCCCCCTTTTTTTCCAAAAACCACACACAAACTCACTCTCCTGCTGGTAATAGCTTATCCAAAGTGACCACTCTCCTTACAATGTGTATGAAAATCAAGGTGGGCCAAAGACAAAAACATCACAAGGTTCCTTCCCATATGACTTATGGTGGAAAAAACCCCTCCTATATGATATACAATCACCCTGTAATATCTTTGACCAGCATGAGTATTAGGTCAAAACACAACTTCAATTAGACTTATTTCCACTATCAATTTTTCTCCAGGTAGGAATTAAAATTTGTTAGGCACAACATTGATTAATGCCCCCCCTCAGCTATTTAAACTGTATAATTCTGCCTATGAATTCATTCAAATTTAGCTCTTATTAAGTTAGGCCTCTGCAAGGTGCACTGACAGCTGGAAAGTCCAGTCAAGGAATTATGATGTGATTGGAATAACAGAGACTTGGTGGGATAACTCACATGACTGGAGTACTGTCATGGATGGATATAAGCTGTTCAGGAAGGACAGGCAGGGCAGAAAAGGTGGGGGAGTTGCATTGTATGTAAGGGAGCAGTATGACTGCTCAGAGCTCAAGTATGAAACTGCAGAAAAGCCTGAGAGTCTCTGGATTAAGTTTAGAAGTATGAGCAACAAGGGTGATGTCGTGGTGGGAGTCTGCTATAGACCACCGGCCCAGGGGGATGAGGTGGATGAGGCTTTCTTCCGGCAACTCACAGAAGTTACTAGATCGCAAACCCTGGTTCTCATGGGAGACTTCAATCACCCTGATATCTGCTGGGAGAGCAATACAGCGGTGCACAGACAATCCAGGAAGTTTTTGGAAAATGTAGGGGACAATTTCCTGGTGCAAGTGCTGGAGGAACCAATTAGGGGCAGAGCTCTTCTTGACCTGCTGCTCACAAACCGGGAAGAATTAGTAGGGGAAGCAAAAGTGGATGGGAACCTGGGAGGCAGTGACCATGAGATGGTCGAGTTCAGGATCCTGACAAAGGGAAGAAAGGAGAGCAGCAGAATACGGACCCTGGACTTCAGAAAAGCAGACTTTGACTCCCTCAGGTAACTGATGGGCAGGATCCCCTGGGAGAATAACATGAGGGGGAAAGGAGTCCAGGAGAGTTGGCTGTATTTTAAAGAATCCTTATTGAGGTTACAGGGACAAACCATCCCGATGTGTAGAAAGAATAGTAAATATGGCAGGTGACCAGCTTGGCTTAACGGTGAAATCCTTCCTGATGTTAAACACAAAAAAGAAGCTTACAAGAAGTGGAAGATTGGACAAATGACCAGGGAAGAGTATAAAAATATTGCTTGGGGATGCAGGAGTGAAATTAGGAAGGCCAAATCACACCTGGAGTTGCAGCAAACAAGAGATGTTAAGAGTAACAAGAAGGGTTTCTTCAGGTATGTTACCAACAAGAAGTAAATCAAGGAAAGTGTGGGCCCCTTACTGAATGAGGGAGGCAACCTAGTGACAGAGGATGTGGAAAAAGCTCATGTACTCAATGCTTTTTTTTGCCTCTGTCTTCACGAACAAGGTCAGCTCCCAGACTGCTGCACTGGGCAGCACAGCATGGGGAGGAGGTGACCAGCCCTCTGTGGAGAAAGAAGTGGTTCGGGACTATTTAGAAAAGCTGGACGAGCACAAGTCCATGGGGCTGGATGCGCTGCATCCGAGAGTGCTAAAGGAGTTGGCAGATGTGATTGCAGAGCCATTGGCCATTATCTTTGAAAACTCATGGTGATCGGGGGAAGTCCTGGACAACTGGAAAAAGGCTAATGTAGTGCCCATCTTTAAAAAAGGGAAGAAGAAGGATCCTGGGAACTACAGGCCAGTCAGCTTCACCTCAGTCCCTGGAAAAATCATGGAGCAGGTCCTCAAGGAATCAATTCTGAAGCACTTAGAGGAGAGGAAAGTAATCAGGAACAGTCAGCATGGATTCACCAAGGGCAAGTCATGCCTGACTAATCTAATTGCCGTCTATGACGAGATAACTGGCTCTGTGGATGAGGGGAAAGCAGTGGACGTGTTGTTCCTTGACTTTAGCAAAGCTTTTGACATGGTCTCCCACGGTCTCCCACAGCCAGTAAGTTAAAGAAATATGGGCTAGATGAATGGAGTATAAGGTGGATAGAAAGTTGGCTAGATTGTCGGGCTCAACGGGTAGTGATCAATGGCTCCATGTCTAGTTAGCAGCTAGTATCAAGTGGAGTACCCCAAGGGTTGGTCCTCGGGCTGGTTTTGTTCAATATCTTCATAAATGATCTGGAGGATGGTGTGGATTGCACCCTCAGCAAGTTTGCAGATGACACTAAACTGGATGGAGAGGTAGATACGCTGGAGGGTAGGGATAGGATACAGAGGGCCCTAGAGAAATTAGAGGATTGGGCCAAAAGAAATCTGATGAGGTTCAAAAAGGACAAGTGCAGAGTCCTGCAGTTAGGACGGAAGAATCCCATACACCGCTACAGACTAGGGACCGAATGACTTGGCAGCAGTTCTGCAAAAAAGGACCTAGGGGTGACAGTGGACGAGAAGCTGGATATGAGTCAACAGTGCGCCCTTGTTGCCAAGAAGGCCAATGGCATTTTGGGATGTATATGTAGGGGCATTGCCAGCAGATCGAGGGATGTGATCGTTCCACTCTATTTGACACTGGTGAGGCCTCGTCTGGAGTACTGTGTCCAATTTTGGGCTCCACACTATAAGAAGGATGTGGAAAAATTGGAAAGAGTCCAGTGGAGGGCAACAAAAATGATTAGGGGACTGGAACATATGACTTATGAAGAGAGGCTGAGGGAACTGGGATTGTTTAGTCTGCGGAAGAGAAGAATGAGGGGGGATTTGATAGCTGCTTTCAACTACCTGAAAGGGGGTTCCAAAGAGGATGGATCTAGACTGTTCTCAGTGGTAGCAGATAACAGAACAAGGAGTAATGGTCTCAAGTTGCAGCAGGGGAGGTTTAGGTTGGATATTAGGAAAAACTTTTTCACTAGGAGGGTGGTGAAACACTGGAATGTGTTACCTAGGGATGTGGTGGAATCTCCTTCCTTAGAAGTTTTTAAGGTTAGGCTTGACAAAGCCCTGGCTGGGATGATTTAGTTGGGGATTGGTCCTGCTTTGAGCAGGGGGTTGGACTACATGACCTCCTGAGGTCCCTTCCAACCCTGATAGTCTATGATTCTATTCTATGATTCTATGATATTATGCACATTGTTAATGTGTCACACTGGTAAATTTTGATATGGGGCCTTTCTCTGAAAAAGGACTCATCATCTCTGGCCAGTGTTAGTTTTTACCTAAAGTTGATACCCCCTGGTAAATGGAGGACCATATTAAATTAAATCAGTTACAGCTCCGTTCCTAGAATGCATTGTCCATCCATATAATTAAACACCAACACAATTGGCACCCTTGTTGGAATATATAGAGGACACACCAAGTACCGAATGGCCATGGAAACAAAACTACCCTCTCACTCCTTGAGGCACGTCCTTTTAGGTCAGGGTTGAGACTCATTGGCAGGGACAACTTCCTTTGCTACTCGTATCACAGTGTACCTGTTTAGTGGAAAGAGGAATTCAATTTTCAGGGCTCTCAGCTTCGTATCTTTTATGATCGCTAAATGTATTCACAAAAAAATGGAAAAACAAACTTATAAAGAAAACTGACAGAGACCTTTGTGCTGTCCTGCATATTTCTAATGTATTGCATGTGCCATAGACACACATTGGAATCTCAGAGTATGCAGGTTATGTCACATCATGTATTAATTAGTATTATTCTGTTACTTGCATTGTCCCCAGAAGTGTTGTAGGTGTTTAGAAGAGCAGGTAGGCAAAACCCTGCTCCAAGCTGCTTACAATCTAGCCTTTAGAAATACAAGTAAGGGTGACAAACAAGTGGGACACAGGTTAGGGTAGGAGCAGGTTATATAAATAAGATCACGTAGAGCCTCAGTTTGTGTATAATTCTCAGTGAATATATTTTTCCCCTTCTAAGTTTTAGTTTCCTATTTTAGGACCTGACATTGCAAAGGGTTCTGCTAATAAGGACCTCTTTAAGACTGAGGGCTGAATTATCTTCCTTCTTTTAGCTTTTGCCAAAGAGATAAATCTTTAGGAGGGATCTGAATTTGAGAAAAGTGGTAGATTGAGAAACAGATTTGGAGAGAGTGTTCAAGGTGTGTAGGTCACCATGAAATAAAGTACAGAGGCATCTATATGAAGAGGTGCAGAAGCAAATATCACTGGGAGAGGCATCAAGGGGAAAAGGAAAATTTGCAGGCTGGAGTTGCGCGATACAGAGCCTTGAAGACAAGTTCAAGAAGTTTGAACTTTGTATGTGTAGAGTTACCTGTTTAAAGGCTTACTTATACGGCCTATGATATTACTGTGTGCTCCTATGTGGTCATGCTATTGGTGGCATTTGTTAAGTACATAAAAATAGCTAAATAAAAATGAAGAACAGAAAAGCCCTGGTGAAGAGCTGACCGATAACCTACATTTTCTAGCAAAATGGTTCCACTTTTTCTGTAATTACAACTTTTTGCAGGATGGTGTGATTTGCTGGTGACATTGCTTTCCATACTGACATTATTTAAGAGCTGTTGCACCAGAGATGGTTGTTAGATATTTTATCCCCACTTCTTTTCATTCTTATTTTGCAGGTGTGCATATGTTGTGGTTCAGTGATTTCTGCTTGCCATTTCTCTTGTGATTTTAAAATTGTGTAAGGGATGCACTCAGCTTGGGATGGAGGCTTTTATCATTATATGTTCTTTATAAATCTGAACAATTAATTAATGTTACAGAATTATCTGAACTCAAAGACTTTTTTCCCCTCGATGTTTATCATCTTCATTTTGAAGCGCAAATTATTACGAACTGAGTTTCGGGTTTTGGATATTAGGATGGGCAATTTCACTTGGGCTTGACACATCCCAGCGAGAGGCAAAAACATCCATCATTCCAAATGGTGGCTGCTTGGCACCTCTGAATTCATCTCTATCAAATTCCACGTTTGGACATAAGCTAAAATCATGAATGATGTTTTGCAATCATTGCAGTCTTGCACGGATGATTCAGACAGTTTCCTAAATGTCATAAACCTTGGTCCCAGCACCATACAGCATGAACACTTTCTTTTTCTCCCTTCTTTTGAATCATATATGAAAAGCAACTAAAATTTTCTCAAAGTGATCTAGCTATTTCTTCCCAAAATGTGTGCAGAGTTGTTAGCATCTGACATGTCAAAAAGGTGAAAAACTCATAAAAGCCTCACAATTTCCCTTGTGTGCCTGTGAGAGAGACAGTGAATAGCTGCAAGCGCTGGATGGAGCAGAAAGACTCTTTGTGACTGTAACCCACTTTAACACAGAAGAGATGGGGCTCTGGATCAGTAGATGTTCCTATTGTTCAATGGTGATTCTGAATGAATGTATTCTGTAATGCAGGCTTGAAGGTCTTTAATCTGTCATATGCTTCCAAGTGTGTTGAACTGTAACTAGATTTTATTGTTTATAGATTTTTTTTCTATTTGTCAGCAGGGCAATCTCTTACTTGCAACAGTTGTTTTCCTAGCAAAAATCCAACAATGCTCTCAAATAATAAAACTAATTCCTGAAAATTCCTGGGGACAACTACATTCCTCTCAAAATCCTAAAATGCCACAAATTACCCCTCATATTAGACTTCACCCATCATAGCCTCATACCACATCCAGTGCCCTTCTAACTAAAGAAAATAAGAAGAAACGCATTTGGGGGGCCATGGTGCTGCTCTTTAATGAGCCACAAAGGGCACTATCCAGTAATGCAAGACATTCTCTCCCCTATCCGAAGGGGATGTGCTGACTGCATGGCCGTTCTAGTATCCACTGGCCTGAGGAGCATCAGTCAGGAATCAGACTCAATGCTTTAACACATGTGTTGGCTGTTGTCTGATACAAAGAACCCATGAGAGATAAAGGAGAGTACCAGACTCTCGTCTCTGACAGCATGTGGTTTCTGAACATATTACCGTATTGACAATGAAGTGTTATATCTCTGCATGCACATTGTGGTGTGTAGAAAGCTGCTGTTGCTAGGGCTAACCCATAGCGTGTTAATGAATGTGTAATCAGTGGTTTGGCCATTAGTCCACATGGCTGTGATCAGATGTACCCTCCAATCCTTACAAGGATAAGCTGTACTGAAACCACTACCTAGCAAAGTTCTGGCACAGCATTTTGGAGGGGGGAAGAAATGGGCTGGTAATTACTACCAGAGAGTGGCAGCGATCTCCTGGAAGACATACTACAGGGAAAAGGGAACAAGTCAAGCACCTGCATATTGGCCCTGGCAAAGTAACTGAGCCTGGGTTGGTGGGACTGCTGGCAATACTGCTCTGCTTCCCCATTACAGCTGGTCAGCTCAGGAATTTTCTGATGGAAAATGAAGTTTCCACAAAATCAAAATTTTCCACAGGAGAATCTCAGTTTTGCAGAACAATTCTGATTTTCCATCTGGAAAAGTGAAATGAAGTATTTTGTTTCAGGACAGTGTGACCCAAACTGGAATACTTCATTTTGTTGAACTGACCCAAACTGTTTAATTGAGAGTCAGTTCAATGCAACATTAAATATCATTTCCCAATCAATGCACTGCCTTATGGGAGTTGTGGTTCAGGCCTTTATTCTCTCGTATAGGCTGAGCTCCCTGAGGACTACATCTCTCATGATGTAATGTGGATTTCTCTGACCAAGCTCTCCATGGGTCACATGACTCTGGGTACACCACGTGAAATGTAGTCTGGCCAAGGAGCCTGTCTGAAAGGAAGAATGGGAACATGAAGGTCCTGAACTACAACTTCCATAAAGCAATATGCCACTGTGGGAAAATGCTCTTTAATGTTGAAATGACTCAAAACTAAGTGATTCGGGTCATTTCAACAAAACAAAATGAAGCATTTCAGTTTCAGAAATGATGAAATGTTTCGTTTTAATCAATAATGTCAGAACAAAACATTTTAATATTTCTGAAATTGAAATGTTTTAGAATTTTCTTTTGTCAAAAATTTTCAAAATTTAAACTTTTCATTCCAATATGGGACAAAACCAAATGTTAAAATATTGTGTTTTCCCACAAGATGGAAATTCTGGATTTTCATTAGCCCTACTTCTTATCAATGGATGTACACGCTCTCAACCACTGTACAGTGCTGAACAAAGCTCTCCTCCACCTAAGCCATGCTGTATCTCATTTATATTTTTTCTGAACCTATGCATCTCAGTAGTGTACTTGATGCTGCTTCTCAGAGAGGAGGCACCCAGCCATTTATGGTCATTTTGGTGATAAAGTTACACAGGCTAGACACCACTGTTAACAGCAACCATAACTTTGGCCTGTGCTGTTTACCAGGTGGTGTTCTCTTTTCTGCTGCTGGGAACCTCCAAAATCCCTAACTTGTCACTTTGAGCTCTCTAATGCAAGCAATAGTCTCTTCTCTGACCCTCACCAATGGTATAATAAAGTGAGCTCTTCCTCTCTTCCCACTAGTACCATTCTGCCCAATAGTACTCATCAAGATGACCCTCTTTCTTCTGAGGTATAGTTGGCAATGTAATAATATTGGTAGTGTCATAATTTTCTCTCTCAGAAGAATTATCCAGATATCTGTCACCCATGGATGGACTCTATTTCCTGCATATGATGATACAAAAGTGTTCACTACATCTTTCATACTCGAAAGCCATCCATGCCAAGTTGCTGTCTGCCTTTCCCAGTCAAATAGTGGAAAATGGATGGATATTTCTTTGGTGGATCAGTGTGGACTACCACAAGTAGAAGTGACAGTTTACAATAATGAAGCTACCAAGTTTTATTTCAGAAATGTATTGATCCTGGATCAATGTCTAGCAAATGGGAAAACATTTGAACAAAGTACATTTTGCGATGCACTAACCTGAATTCATAAAATTCTGTGATCCGCAATGGGTTGCCCCCTTTTTTGTGTGAGTGTTATTTATGCAGTGTACAAACAAGTATGGCACATAAGTATACCTGTCTTTAATTTCTAGACCACCCATCATTGTGAAACTGGAACACTGAGGTATAAGGAATAACAATAAAATCATATTCATACACTCACTAAATCAACATCAACTAAGAAAAAGAAGAAGCTCCCTGAATTACAGAACATCTCAGATTCCAACCCTTCCTTTTTAAGACACCCTTAATAGAAAAAGCCTAAAAAAAACAAAAGAAAACAGATAGGGCCCTTGAAATAAGTCCTGAAGGTCAATGATCTGGGCTCTGTCAAATTAAATGAGAATTTGTGAAATTCTGCTATACCACTATAAATTAGTTTAGGCTACTCATAGAAATGGGATCTGGGTTGAAAGAACTCCATAGAACTTTTTTTATAAGCCATCATTTTGAGCCAACTAGCTACGTCATTTTTGTCCTCAGTATTTAATCCAACCTCTGTGAACCAGACATGAAAACACCCACAATAGTTTTGAGTTGTTTGGCACGTCTAACTACACAGCTCTTTTTCTTCGTCTCCCTTTATCACAAAAACATCTTTACAAAAGATTATGACATCTGAAAATAAGAGAAGTACTTTTATGGGTGACTAAATTTTTATTTGCAGCTAATGCCTGCTCCCGATACAATCGCACTGTTGTGGCAGGAAAAAAATGTTATTTTATCTAGTATGACCTATTGTACCTACTATATTATAGCAGAGAAATTAAACTTTTTCCACTATTGGGATCTAAACACATATAATCTGACTTCTCTGGGTACTACACAGAGAAATAAAATATTTAGTATTGTACAACAGCCCATTATGAGATAAAATGGTGCAGTTCGGAAGGGTATACAAAAGAAAAGGAAATATTATTTCATTATGAGAGTATTTTCTGGATAAAAATTGACAAAGCAACATTTATGTTATGTACTGATAATTAATGAATGGATATGCTACACCTTCATATTTTTACCACTACATTCACTGTAGCTATCATTATCTAGCCATGCAATCAGTTTGTTCTGTAACACTTTCTTCCCTTTGGACAAAATTGTGTTTACAGTGTTGTTGGCCTTTATTTCGATTCTGAGGAATAAGGATCTATCCCTTGTTCAGCTGAAATGTTATTCATATGAGTGTTCTGCAGTTTGTTTTGAAGCCAGATAGAAATATTTTGCAGATTTGTACTGAATACAGCTTCAAGTCTGATTTAAGGGTAATATTTAAAATGTTTTTCTGAAAGATTTTCTAGTGGACATAATAAACAGATGTGTGTGCATCTTTACACACTCCCCCGGCCCCCTCCCAATTTGGTTTCATTGGGCCTTGACTGTTCTAAGCACCAGTTTCTTTAGTGAGATACATTTATATTTCCAGACCTCGCAGAGTGCTGTGAGGATAAAACCATACTATGGTGCTGGGGCCATATAAATGATATGATAGATAGAAAATAAGAGGATTTATTGAATTTTTTTGTCCCATGTTTAGTTGATGCCATTTGTCTTTTCATGCAATAAATACACGAGTGCTGAGATTTTCAAAGGAGCCTAAGTAGTACAGATTTTCAAATGCTCAGCCTACTTCTTTATTTGCTTTTTTCATCAATGAGATTCGTGTTTTAGCCTTACTGAACAGATATTGACCAAAATCCTTGTGATTCAACCAGGTCTTGAAAATGTTGGTGTCACTAAGACTTCCATTACTGGTTAGCAGTGCACTGGTCTGAGTAAAAACCTTTTATACAGTACCTTGGAATTGTTTTCTTGGGACTGAATTCCACCCTCAGAAATGTATAGGTGGCTTCCATTAGCTTCACGAACAACTGTGCATATATATATGCAAGGGCAGAATTAGCCCTTGGATTGCTTAGGTAAGATGGGTTGTGGTGGGAAAGCTGTTGCTTCTCTTATGGAAAATTAGTACAGTCTTGGAATATATAAATAATCCTAAAAGTATGTTAAATACTGCTTTGTTAAGCCTTAGCTCTAATATTGCTTAGTAGATACGCTATAATTAATTTTTATATAGCATCCTGCACAGAAAGTATCACTAAAATCTCTACAGCTGTCACAGGCACTGACTTTTGTTTTTGCCGAGGGGTGCTTTTGAAGAGGTGTGGGTGTTTGGGTGGGGGCTCTGCCAGTTTTGGGGGGAGGCTATTTTGAGCATATTGATACACTTCTTTCATATCCTAGTTATTGAATGTGTCTCTATCATTGGTATCTTAACAATTTAATCATTCAAATAGTAATGAACTACATAATTATATTATCATGAATTACAACATATTAAAAGAATTGCACTCACCTACAAGCTGTCTTCACTAACGTCCCAGTTTAAAGACACTACGTCTCCGTATAGTTTTCTGGGTGAAACTGTCAGCAACAACACTGTGGCATGTGGGTACCGGGTTTACAATGGGCCCGCCCCCCCACTCCACCTGTGCTCCCCACTTGGCCTCTTCCCCCCAAGGTCCCGCACCTGCTCGGCCTTTTCCTCCCTGTGGCCCGACCCGCCGCTCTCTCCTCTCCGTCTTCTCCACCTGCTTGCTCCTCTCTGCCCCCTCCCCACTGTGAGAGTGGCAGATGGGGGGCGGGGGCGGGCAAGAGGCTGTGCAGGGGGTGGGGCCTCTGGGGGGGGCACAGTCAGATAGATAGCCCCCCAACCTGAAGCAAATACTCACCAGCAACCACACACCACACAGCAGAACCACTAACCCAGGAACCTATCCTTGCAACAAAGCCCGTTGCCAGTTGTGTCCACATATCTATTCAGGGGACACCATCATAGGGCTTAATCACATCAGCCACACTATCAGAGGCTCGTTCACCTGCACATCTACCAATGTGATATATGCCATCATGTGCCAGCAATGCCCCTCTGCCATGTACATTGGTCAAACTGGACAGTCTCTAAGTAAAAGAATAAATGGACACAAATCAGACGTCAAGAATTAACATTCAAAAACCAGTCGGAGAACACTTCAATCTCTTTGGTCACTCGATTACAGACCTAAAAGTGGCAATTCTTCAACAAAAAAACTTCAAACACAGACTCCAACGAGAGACTGCTGAATTGGAATTAATTTGCAAACTGGATACAATTAACTTAGGCTTGAATAGAGACTGGGAGTGGATGGGTCATTACACAAAGTAAAACTATTTCCCCATGTTTATTCCCCCCCCACCCTCCACTGTTCCTCAGACGTTCTTGTCAACTGCTGGAAATGACCCACCTTGATTATCACTACAAAAGGTCCTCCCCCTGCTCTCCTGCTGGTAATAGCTCACCTTAAGTGATCACTCTCATTACAGTGTGTATGGTAACACCCATTGTTTCATGTTCTCTATGTATATAAATCTCCTGACTGTATTCTCCACTGAATGCATCCGATGGTCTCTGTGTATATAATGTCTTCTGCAGTTTCCACAGTATGCATCCGATGAAGTGAGCTGTAGCTCACGAAAGTTTATGTTCAAATAAATTTGTTAGTCTCTAAGGTGCCACAAGTACTCCTTTTCTTTTTGCGAATACAGACTAACACGGCTGCTACTCTGAAACCTGTCTTGATAAGGTGAGTATTTTTAAATTTTGGGTACCTGAAGTTAGGCACCAAAATCCTTACTTAGATTTTCAGAGATGAATAGTGAAGAGAAGCCTTTCCTAGAGCAAAAGTTCTTGTGGTTAAGGTATTGGACTGGCACTTGGGAAATCTGACTTCTGTTCCCAGCTCTGACAGAGAAAAGGGAGTTAATATTGATGTGCCTAATTTTTCCCCATCTGTAAAATTAGGATATTACTACTCCGCCTCACAGGTGTGTTTGGAGATAAGTCAATTAATGTATATGATGTGTCAATATGTCACAGTGAGGAGTACCACTGAAAAGTTTATTGGGAAATATTTACTGATTTTATTAACAAAATAAGTACTTAGCACCTCTGAAGTCTGTGATTTTGGTGCCGAAATATGGATTTTGGTGTCTAATTTTAAAGGCCCACATCAGAAAATATATTCTAAGCTATTTGCTAAGTTGACACACCGAGTCAGTGACAAAAGCCAGGAACAGTATCCAAAAGCCTTCAGTCCTTGACCTTTGCTGTAAACACTAGATACATCTACTCCCTAATACTGTGGTGGTCTCTCATTCTGCAGACTCAGGATTTGGGAGTATTTAAATCACAGAAACAATGGGGCTTAGTGTCATGAACCACTGCTTTTAAAACAGTAAAATCTGCTTGAATTAATTTTAATAATTTAAAATGAATGGCTCAAATATCGCAATATAGCATCTATACACATCAAAGCAATAAAAAGGGTCAAAAATATACAATTTTACTATCATTCATTTAGTGAGACTACATCTACTAATGTTCAAAAATAGAATATATCCATTCAGCTTGAGAATAAGGTTTTCAAAGTATGTCTCCAAGCAGCATGAAGTGCGCTATGAAAAAGAAATCATGTATGATAATATGCAGCAAGCAAACATTATCAAAAGTATCTAGTTATCCTAAGTATTTGTGTTAAAATGTATTGCAGCTGCAGGTCATCTTTTTGGTTTGGGGAGGAGGTAATAAAAAGCAACAATTATTAGCTGCAAACTCACATGAATTACAGTAATATTTATCACATAAGCTCAGACACATTTGTCATTACAGGTCAACATTGAAAAAGAAAACAGATCTCACAAACCTCAAAGAAAAATGTTCCTGAAACAACAAGGTCACCTAGCAGTATTTGCTCGAGAAACACTAAGGTTTATCATATCAAATAATGACATTGTGTGTGCTATCCAAACCCAAAAGAAAGCCCTAGGCAACCTCAACATTCTAGTGCTGAACTTTTACCATCCACATACATCTTGTCAAAATTTCACTTGTGTTCAGGAATTCTGAGGCTAAGCCCAGATCCTATAAAAAAAAATTGTTCAGGTACATCACCAAGGCTGGGAATAGATCTCTATGGCAGAACACTCCAACACACAAAAAATCCTTTTTAAAAATTATGTTTACTAAGAAGTGCAGAAGAGATTAAATTCACCACTGTGCAGGGCCCAGTATAAGTCCTATGCACTACTTAAGTTTCATTTAAGTCCTCAAAATAGAAAATAAGTGGTTGCTCCTCTACACAGATGTTAATTTCATCCAAGAAGAATTACAAGGAATACATGAACAAAATACATCGGAATAATGTCCTGCAAATCAACTTTTAGATTGAATGCCACATTATTTCTCCAGCATGTGTCATTATTTTATTTGTATTTGTATTAACATAGTGCCTAGGAGCTCTAGACATGAACCCGGGGCCCACTGTGCTAGGTGCTGTACAAACACTGAACAAAAGATTGTCCTTGGCCCAAGAGATAGATACAGAGACACAGGATCTCAAGGAAACAATGTAACAATATCAGTCAACATGATAGTCAATGGTGTCAGCACACAAGTGGCCTCCGAGTTATAGGAAGCATGATAGCCAAGAAGAGTTTTAAGGAGGGTTATGGAGGAAGATAACTTTGTTTTGGAGATGTTAATGGGGAGCTCCTCCCAAGCATGTGAGTCAGCATGGGAGAAAGCACAAAGGTGTTTGTTTGAAAATTTAATGAGTGGGCAATAAAGGCTGGGATCATGGGCCAATTGGAGATGAGAGTTAACACCTTGATAGTGAATTAGAGATAACAAATAGGGTGAGGACAGGCTGTAAAGAACCTTGAACATGAATACAATAGGTTATGCTTGATGCAATAAAGAAGAAGGAACCAGTAGAGGGATACAAAGGGAGGGGTGACATGGTAAAAGGGACAATCTAGAAAAATGACTTTGCAGCAGCATTCTGAATGGATATGAGCAAGGCAAGATTGCATTTGACAAAGGCAGAGAGAAGAATATTGCAGTAATCGAGATATAAGGTGACAAGAGCCTGGATAAGAGTTTTAGCTGTCTGAATGAACTGGAAAAGCCATATATTAGAATCTAGAGGACATAGACATAGACCTCTCACTAGGTCCTCACATTCAGGCTGAGTCAAAGATGATGTCCAGTTTACAGGTATAACAGGCAGGATGGTGGTGATGTCCTCCGTGATTGAGAAAGCAGGTGGAGGCAGGGTTTGGAAGGGAAGATTAAAAGCTTGGTTTTAACTATATTAAGCTTGAGCTGACAGTTAGATATCTATGAGGAGATGTCAGAGAGACAGGCAGAGATTTTTTGTTTAGACAGAAGGAGACAGGTCTGGAGTAGAGAGGTAGATCTGTGAGTCATCTGCATACAGATGGCAGTTGAATTTGTGTTTGCAGATGAGATTAAACAAAGATAAGTTTTAGAGGAAAAAGAAAAGGGGACAAAGGACTGAAAGCTGTAGAAGCAATAGGGAGAATCCACTGAAGGAGCGATTAGAGAGGGAGGAGGAAAACCATGAGAGGAGAGAGTCATGGAAGCCAAGGTAGGACAAGATTTAAAGAAGAGGTGCATGGTCAACAGTATCTAAGGTGGTTTGCACGGAAGAGAGGATGAAGATAGAATAGTGGTTCTGAATTTTGGCTAGGAAGAGGCCATTAGAGAATGTCGAAAGTAGTTTCAATGGAGTGCAGGGTATGGAAGTGAGATTTGAGTGGGTCTAGGACTGAATTAGAGGACAGAAACTCCACAGTGGCTGTAGAAAGCATGTTCAATGAGCTAACAGATGCAAGGGAGACAGGACAGCAGCTAGAGAGGTAAGTAGGCTCAAAGGTAGGTTTCCTAAGATGGGAGAGACTAAACCCTGCTTGTACTGTGAGGGGAAAAGCCAGAGGAGAGTGAGAAGGGGAAGAGTAAGGGAAGGCGTGAGGGATAACAAAAGAAGGGATAGGATGGGATGATGGGGCACCTACCTGGAAGGGTTAGAGAAGGAGAGCAGATAAGAAACATCTGCATCAGTGAGAATGGAAGAGAAGAGAGTTGTTGAGTGAGGAAGGTGGAAGGGAACATGAGCTGAGGGGAAGGTCATTTTGTATGTTTTGAACGATGAGAATAAGCTAGTTGCATGAGCAGCTTTTCTGAGAGAACACAATTTAATTAAATTTTGTGGTATTAACAGATTGACAATTCAGACAATCTAAAAGAAGAAATCCTAATAGCTGAGTACATATTCTTGCCTCAGAGAGAAAGCAGGATTAGGATCTGATTTTCTGTTTGAAGAGATGAAGAGATAAAGTATATTAATCTTTTTACAGAGCACAATAAGACAATATCACACTTTTTCCACTGCCAGACAGATATTGATGCCAACCAACGGTACCTATATTTTGACTCTGTATGATACACATATGCCACATATTTACTTTATTTTATATGATTATTCAATATAATAAAAAATCAACAGCTAATAATCACAATCATTACTATTCAAATAAGACAATATGCCATTTCAAAACAGTAAAAATAAATTGTAATTACAAGTTAGGTACCTGTAGAAATAGAAAAAATACAGCATATGAGAAAGGGGAAAAGGCATATATAAAGACAATGTTAAAAAAAAAAGAAAAGCACAGAACAACAGTTAATGGTCCTTAACATAGTGATAAAGATGGGAGAGATCTCATGCATGCTAATGCAGGGGACCTATAGTTTTATAATGTGAATTAACAAAGCAAAAAGAAAAAAGGAATAGGGAAAATAAAAATATATGGCTGAGTGCAGGCAACTAAGGGAATGGTGTGTTTTAAATACACAACAATAATCTCACAGTTCGTTACATATACACATTTTGTGCAACACAGACAAAGTCTGTGCACACATACACACCTTATACACTCAGACACATGCTAATCGCATCTCCATAGTTAAGGCAGAGATGGAATATAAATACATCAATGGAGTAGAGAATCAAATCCTGAATGCGCATTTGGATGTGTCAGCAGGGGCTTTTCATTTAACAGCAATCTGGTTCACTGCAGCAAGACTTTTATTGCATTTAATTCATGAGCTAAAACAGAAACTGATACAGGTGAAGTTTAATTTATTATGGACTTTGTGGGAACAAGGTTCCTACATTAATAGCAGCTCCATTCTACATGTTAAAGTTCATGACTTCAGAGAGACACCCCTTCAGGAATCTGACAAAGGGAAAAAAATCCTACCAAAACCACCACGGAACATCTACAACCACACACCAAGGGATCATTCCAATAGTGTCCCCTTAGCAATTGTTAAACCCCTGGGAGACATTCTTAAAAATCTGTAACTGGATACTTACAAAAGTCAAAAATGTTCACTAACATGTTAGCAATGGTTCTTTTACTTGAAAGTCAGAGATGAAATGCCTAAGATCTCAACTGGCCAGAGCAGCAGAACCACGACGCGCACCCAACTCTATGATTAGATGCAAATCCTTTTCTGCATGAAAGGTTATTATTGCTACTGAAAACCGAGTTTGGAAATCCTGAGCTCTACATGTGCAATATTACACTATTATAACCAAGAGCATCGGGAGGTTTATTATTCAGAGACCAGCACACATCCACAAAACAAAAGAAGTGTGCTCATCTTGTCATTCCTGTATGAAGCTTTTTGGGAAAATGATGATAAAAACACCTACAGCAATATTGAATCAAGATTTCAATACCTGTAAAATCATTACTTGACATAGGCTGAACTATTACATGGCAAATGAATACCTTCTGCATTACCAGAAAAGCTCGGAATGCATTACAGAAAAAATAGGAAGCATTTTATTCTTATTAGTAAAGCTTTCAAAAGATATGTTTATAAATAAAATATCACTCTACTAGAGAGAGCAGCAGCACTTAGCTCTTTAGTATGCCAGGACTCAGATACCATGGTGATAAGCAGGTGTAAAAACGGAGAGACACAAACAGACAACATGAAAACAACATAAGTCTAAAGAGTGTCAGAAACCTTCGACAACGTTTGCAGAGTTTAGAAAAGTATGTTTTTTTAAATATTTTATGGAGAATAGGATTGAAATTTTAATTGTTAATATTGTTAGAAAGAAATGCAAAACAGTCAGCAAGTTCTAAAGCACTCCATAGTGTGATATCATATCACTGAACTTTAACACAATCTTTGAGGTGCCGGGAAGTTATCATGGCACTATGACCCTTATCCACCAAGAAACAGTAGCCTACCTATTACCAGAGCCACTTTCTTAAAATGACAGCATATGCTTGATCAGCAAACTTGCTATCGCACTTCATGACACCTAAATCAAACATACTGTGCATGGAAAGAGTTTTTTCCCCTTTTCTACATTCAATTTAAGTCTATTGTCATACATGAAATGGACAGGGAACCTAAGTCAAATGATTCTTTTGTACAGTACATTTTTAATTATTTGTTTTTCCCATCGTAACCAATCTTTGGATTCTTATTAAAAGCATTGCCAAATTGCCGTTACTAACATTTTGTAACTCATGACAGCTATGGTATCATTTTGCAGTTGATTCACAGCTGTTGAATTTGAGAGGTATACTCTATAATGCTCCTTGGAGTCATGAAGTCTGATCTATAGCACACATGCCACAGGCATGCTCACACACAATCCTGTTGCACCTGTCACAGCTCTACAATGACCTAGTAAGTAGATTTTACTCTTACAGGGGGAAAATGGCTATACAATGCTAGGAATTCTCTAAATCT
The DNA here is from genome assembly GCF_965140295.1 of Lepidochelys olivacea. Taxonomy (NCBI): domain Eukaryota; kingdom Metazoa; phylum Chordata; order Testudines; family Cheloniidae; genus Lepidochelys; species Lepidochelys olivacea. The sequence goes on from NC_140413.1 coordinate 122,728,132, forward strand.
TCTTTTGTTTCCATTTCGTAAGCTTTGAAATATCACTTACAGACCAGCTTCCTCTTCCATCTCTGTAGCAGATGATGTACTGTAGAACAGGAATGTCAAACTCTTTCTATGTAGAGAGCTAAATTAAATTTTAAATAAATCACAGGCTGGGCTTACAAACTCAGGATCGTATACTACTTGTGATCCACAGTATACCTGCCACTGATGATAATAGGAGGGATAAAGGGAATAATAAGGCTTCTGCAGTAGTTACTAAACTTTTAGGAAAGTTACTGTTGCATTTTCCATTCAGATTAAGTGGGGAAAAATTATGCAGGGCTACTCCTCTCTCGTGTTTGTTTGGTCACTCATGCATGCATTTGTGGTAACTGTACATGCAAATTAGTCATACATCTACATTGTGCATTAGCAGTTGCCTAATTAAATTTTTAGAAAATCTCGCCTGTAAAATGTCATCATTAAGCTTCAGTGTAGCTCATCACTGAAGTGAAAGGGGTCAATTCAGAGCTTGAAGCTAATGTTCCTGTTTGTGTAAGACAGCTCTCTGTTAGTTCACATTTGGAAAATTACCCCTACGCCCAAATGGGCGATAAATGTACTTTGTATTTTTATTTTAACATTAACTGGAAGTATGTGCTGAATTTGAATCTGTCAGAGAAGCCAGACCAATGACGTGGCAATTTGATACCTCTATTTTACATGTTTCACTAAATATGCTGCCTGTCAATCCTGCTCCCAAATCAATTTGATCCCATACAGGAAGAATCAATCACCCAAAGAAGCTACTAAGAAAATAATAGCAGAATCTTTAAGACAAATCACTGAATAACATTCACCTGCTAGCCTGCCTTCTGCACCTGACACTCAAGAATTTATAGCATCAACTCACTTAACACTGTGATCCCTAACAGCAGACTACAGATCTGTTGCTAATACTGAGAAAACTTACAAATGCAGAATCATCTAAAGAAGCTTGCCCTCATCCCCTTCATGGGTCCAGAAGGTCTTGAATGTAGCAGATCTCATGGGGCTCTATTGAGTGGAAATTGAGAAAGAGTTTGTGAAGAGCTTATGCTCAACCATGTCTCTCTCTGCCTCAGCATGCGAGGGATGGGATGAGGGTGTTGGATAATAAAGCTGGTGAATCTGCATCAATTTAAATACCCCTCCGTGCCCCTTGGAAGTTGGGGATACAACAGCCATGGGAAGCTGCTTGTGGGGGAATAACTGTCTAAGTGGAATTATAACTAATATGCTAGATAGAGGCAAGATTCCATCCCCCAGCTCCTGGGAAATGTTCTGTGCATAGCCCATTTACTTGGTCTACTTCATGGGTAGTCAATTATTTTTTGTCAAAGTTCAAATTTCTTGGTCAAGGTCCAGACTCCAGAGAAAAAAAAATAAAAAACAACAATACTGATAATAAGTAAATAAAAAGATTTTGGGGTCCATTCAGAAGCATCTGACAGTCTGGATTTGGCCCATGATCCACCTATTGACTACCCCAGGTCTACTTCCTATAATTATTTATTGCACTGCGGGTGGATGGAGTATCTGTTCTTCTTGTGAATCCTCTGCATGGCATGAGGTTTTTGCACACAGACCAGCCATAGATTGGGACAATGCTGGATTACTAATGACTTTTAAAGCAATGCTGTTCATAACAAGGTGAAAGGTTCAGTGAGCTCAGTACCAATTCAAATTTTAGCAGCATTCACTTCAGACAAATGACTTCCAGGCACCTTACTGTGTGTGGGTCTTTCAGTGAAGAGCTTAGAAATCAAGGCCTTGTCTGGGGATGCGGGTACTTTTTGCAAAAAGTAAAATGTCCTTTGATAGCAGGCTGCAACTCTTCACTTCGAAGATATCAGTGCTGACCTATGTATGTAGAACCAGATCCTCAGCTGATGTAAACTGGTGTACCTCTGTTGACTTCAATGGAACTAAGTCAATTGGGGATCACAGCCACAATTTGTGAAGCACTCTGGGATCTAAGTTGCATAATAAAATAAATAAATATGGAGGGCAACAATAAGCAATTGCAGGTATTAAACTCCTGACACATATCCTGGATCTTCACATGCCAAGCTGAGGAAAATCAATTTAAATTCCATTTTAATTTGGAACTCACGTTGGACAACTAATTGCACTTGTTTTGGACGTTCGAGTCTTGGAAAGAGATCCTCCACAAATAGATCTATGAATGTGTAGTACCAGATTGCTGCCTTGAGATTATGAATAGGTGAGTCAAGGTTTCGTGAACCTTGTGATCTACTCATAGGTGCTGGAACTACAGATGCGGGGGCTGCTGCAGCACACCCTGCATTGAAGTGGTTTTAGTTAAATGCAGGGTTTAGAGTTTGGTTCAGTGGCTCTCAGCACCCCCACTATAAAAATTGTTCCAGCACCCCTGGATCTACTTTTACATTTTGCAAAATTAGTTTGCGTTTACAAACAGTTCCTGTGATTTAAACATATCTGTTCTTTCCAGATATTTTGGTGAAAATCTGTCCCAAAATACTCTGCTAAGCAAGCTCCAGGAGGGCAAGTTAAAGCTTCCTGCTGGGCTTCTTATTCACCCACTTTTCCATGATTTCAAATGCCTATAGAAGAAAGTGTAATGTGCTTTTACTTTGTTCCTCCCATTTTGGTCACCTGAACCCATTTCCATTCTTACAGTTGGGAAAATTTCCCAAGAAATATGGTGAACTCCATCAAGGACAATGCAGACTTGAAAAATTAAATAAGAGGATCACATAGCATCATCTCTCATTAAAATCATAGGAAAATCCTAGTTACACACCACGTAAAGGCAAAATTAAAGCTCCATCTACAAATAGGTTTTTAAACACCAACAAAAGGGGCTATTGTGGGGGCTGGATATGAACTTGTCATGGCCAGGATGCAACTACACACAACATTGCTCCACATCTTTCAATATATAGCATAAGTAAGAAAGCCTGAGAAGTACAGTGAGGTTCTTTGATATATCAGAATGTCTTTGGTGCAGTGAAAGTGTATTTTAGTTGAAAAGAGCAAATTAGCAGCAAACCTGAACTTCTTTCACATTCAAATTAAATACATGAACCAAATAGGTATGAGTGTGATCTTAATCTTTATCATAGATGCTGTAACAGGGTCTGAGGCTTGAATTGCCTTCCATTTAGGTTTATAAATAGATTTAGACATTTTTTGCAGTTTACTGTTACAGTAGAAGTTTCTACCTGATTTGATATTAAATGGATAATGTAACACATGCTCTTCCATTTCTGAGTGGTTAATGACTTTCTAAATTAGTTAGTAGGCCCAAGGCAAAGATAGGGTGATTTACATGTCTGACCACCCATTAAAGTACCTCTTGCTGGAAAAAAAGCCTGTTAACCAAAATGACACTGTGGTTTTACATTGGCAGTATATCTAACCCCGATCAAAAGGTTTTTTTTTTTTTGTTTTTTTTGCAATGGCTACCTCTACCTCTATGGTAATCCTATAAAAGAGTGGAGGGAAAATAATCAGACTTCTCTTTCTTTATATATTGTCACCAGAAATAGATACTTGAATCCAAGTTCTGCTCCTTGGTTATTTTAGCAATGACATTTGTAGTTAAAAAAAAAAGATTCTTTAAAGGTAAACTGCAACACTTGAAAATAAAAATAAATTAAAAAGTACTTATGATTCTAAATCAGTGATATAAGTTTAACGTTATTAACTATTCTAACTTTCCTATCAACATCCAAGTCCAGGATTCTGCATTTCCCTTACAACAAATTGATAAAACCCAGATATTTAGATACACTACATTCCCCCTTCCTCAGTGGCTCCCTCTTCCCCACCCTGACTCACTTTCAGTGCACTGGGGGAGGGGGTTGGGGTGAGGGAAGGGATGAGGGTTCTAACTGGGAATGCGGGCTCTGGAGTGGGGCCAGAAATGAGGGGTTCATGGTGAGGGAGGAGACTCCAGGCTGGGGCAGGGAGTTGCAGTGCGGGCTCTGGCTGGGAGTGTGGGCTGGGGGTGCAGGAGGGGTCTCCAGGCTGGAGAGTGGGGCTGAGGGGGCTGCAGGTTGAGGTTCAGAAGGAGGTATGGGCTCTGGGTGCAGGCTTTGGGGTGGGGCCAGGAATCAGGGGTTTGTGTTGCAGGAGGGGGCTCTGGGTTTGGGGGAATCTCAGGGCTGGGGCAAGGGCCCTGGACTTACCTTGGGCAGCTCCCAGTCAGTGGAGCAGCAGGGCTAAGGCAGACTCCCTGCCTCTCCTGGCACTGCTCTGAGCCCTGGAAGTGGCCAGCAGGTCAGCTCCTAGGCGGTGGGGGGGGGGTGGAAGGCAGGAGGGCAGGCAGGCCTCACCCACAGACACCCTGCCCCAACTCCCATTGGCTGCGGTTCCCGGCCAATGGGAGTGCGGAGCCGTTGCTCTGGGCAGGGGCAGCGTATGGAGCCTCTTGGCCCCCGTGCCTAGCAGCCAAACCTGCTGCCCGCTTCCAGGGCGCAGAGCGGTGCCAGGACAGGTAGGGATTAGTCTGCCTTAGCCCCACAGCACCGCCAACCGGACTTCTAATGGCCCAGTCAACGGTGCTGACCGGAGATGCCAGGGTCCCTTTCCGACGGGGCGGTCTGGTCAAAAAACGGACACCTGGAAATCTTATTTTCAAATCCAAAGCTCCCAACTGAATAAACTTTCAAAATCACTAACATTTACTGCAATATACATGCATGGCTTTCTTATTCTCTTTCAAACTGTGATTAATGACAAAATAGACTCACCCCACTCTATGGGGTGGGATTCCACCTACTCACTCAGCTTTATGGGGTGAGATTTCACTCTTTTCACTGGTGGTGGGGTAGGTTATGTTTTTTCTATAGCTCTTGTAAATCAAGATACTGCACAGGAATCCCCATTGTTTTGAATTTTTAAAAAAAAACATGAAAAGCAATGCTCTCTTGCACTTGGTGAATTTCACTCTCTCAACGTCTCACACCAAATATCCATTTTACCTTTCCAAAGCCACTAGTTTTGCTGATAGTGGCTCTCACTACTCTTCTTGCCTTGAGGTGAACAAAGTGTTTTAGCAACAAAGAGGTTTGTCTTTTTGAAATGGTAAGAGTTGCAGGTCTTCCTTCCTGCTCCTTTGAAATGATGAGGCCCTTGGTAGCACAACAACATGGACATATTGCTCTGGATCCCATCTCTTGATCTTTCTTTCAGCCTTTTACAGTTACTACAGAGAAGACTTTTCAGATACTTGTACTTAATTTTTCCCCCTACGCTGCTTCCCTTCAGAGAAAAGCAACACAGTGAAGCATTTTGATGCAGAGACAGAAGTTGCTGACCTAAGGGTTTTATAAACGCTTTCAGACGTCTGTCTCTTTGGTTTTTGTACTACACTAAATAGACTGACAGTGTTTAATTAATAAATAATATTTACCTTTATATTAAAAAAGGAACATTTGCTGCTTTCTCGTGGTGTGCAAAGTTCTTCATATGGCTCTGTTCACCATGACATACTAGGTCATTGTAAAATAGCTGTCATGGTTACTGTGACCTTGAGCTGACTACTACCCTAAATGCCAACTGCCCTAATGTATTTCAAATGTTCTATCAACGTTCTTTGTTTAGCATATAGAATATATAGTATTGTTAGTTTGGGACAGATCCTACTCTATTTCCTCATTTACTGCTCTTTTGGGATTTACAGGAAAGAAATTTTACCTAGTGTAAATTGTCATAGTTTCTTTGAAGCTCATGGAGCTACAGTGATTTCCATCATCTGCAGATCTGGCTGAAAATCCCTCCCTCAGCACAGCACACAGAGGAAGAACTTTGTATTCCACAGCAAAGTAATCCACGGTATCGTATGTTGATTTCTCCAAAGTTAGATGGAGTTTCCCATGGTAATCATTTTCCTATCTCTTCTGCCTGTATTGTTTTACAAGGCACCAGTGTGATTGATGAAATCATTAACTCTTGCTACTGTACATAAAAGATGACTAAAACAATGCTGAAAATTTGAGTTCTGGAAAAAGCTTTGCTACCAGGGATCTTTACACATCTGCATTCTTCACTAATTGCTTTTGATAGAAAACAGTGGGGATTTTTTTTAAGCTGAAATCTTGCATGTCACTTGGGCTAGAAAGCGAGTAGGAGGCCAGGGATTCTGATCCTTCCTATTTGAAAGAGCAGCGAGGTATTAGAATTCCTCCCTCCACGCCCCCAAAACACTAAGCTCTGTCCTACAGGACCTTCGCATCTACTTATGTGGAGTTATTTTTTATTGTGAAATATAATCCAGGCAAAAGCAGGATTAACAATCACATTCCATTTTAACCATAGGTACATAACATAGGGATGGACAGCTGTTTGGATGCTTTCCTTGGCTTGAAATCCTACTGTCTGCAGTCACATTTGATGCTCATAGATGATCTCTTGGTTGCCTCTAAGCATGAAATTCAGTGGAGCTGTGCCATCTGAACACATGTGCCTTCTAAATTACTTGGCCGGCATCACTGGGGGTTAGGTGCCAAGTGACCATATAGGCTTAGACAGGCAGCATTCGCAAAATTGGAAATGCTGGCTCCTCTGTAGAAAGCCTGTCCTCTCTGACAATGCTGAAAAATTGGCTTCGTGTGCCTTCCAACATGTGATTGCACCTGTTGGCACATACATGGTAAAAAAACAAACAACCCCCACCTCCCCCAAAAAATCCCTAATAATTCACAGCAATAAATGCCTGGTGACAGATCAGGAAGACTGCATTGCCACATGTGCACTGGAAACCTCAAAGAAAACTTGTTTGTGGTATTGCATTACTTCTGAAGCAATAAGAGCGTAGGTAGAAGAGTTCTCCATTCAACGTATTTAGCACAGTGGTTTGGGTCTGATGGCAAAAAACACGTAGGCCTCTGAATCACAACATGGTCTCTTTGGGGCCATTCACACTGCCACCATAGCCCAGTGTGAGACATCTGACCAAGTGGCAACATACATGGTTGAACTGAGCAGCATTTTTCAAGACACATCTATATGTTGTCAGCGTTGTCTGTGTATCCATACCTTACACACTGTCTGTGTTTGTATTAGTACTTTATGATCATATGCACTGTCACTGGGGGACAGACTGCCCAAAAGAGATGCAGAAATATTAACATATGGAGCAACAGCCATTGGTATGTTCTACTGCACAGAGAGTTGATGGGAAGGACTTCTATCCAAATTGTTTATGCAGGCACTGTTATAGGGCTTTTTCCCTGCAATGCAAAATACCAGCATGTTAAGCCACCTATAGAAGGTCGTCAAATACCAGTCCTAGGGCTTTTAGCTAGAGGGAAATGTAGTGGTCTGCTGAGGTCAGGGGCTGGCACTCCTTCCCTGAGCCCCACCAGACCTTACCCCCTCAAATATAGAAGTCAAACTATGCCTATGCCCTAGCTCCCCACCACAGCTGAAGCCCTGCGCCCCACCCCACTGGTCCTTCAAGTTTTTATAGCATTAGGTTGAGAACCCCTGCTCTAGTTAACTAATCCAGGTAGTTCAGAGCACTTTCCCAAGTAGTCAAGGCCTGCAGCTTCTCTAACCTTATTGCTCTTGCCCCTGGACTTCCTACCTTGCTTCTACTCATTCTAGTCAGACCCCTTTCTTCTAGAGTCTACTAGGTCTCAGATATTCCTATCCCTTCTTCCCTCAGGGAGGACTGTCACCCTACAGCCCCCTTCTCTGTTGCCAGTCTCTTGGCTTTATGAAAGCCCTGCCTATTCCCTCACAGGTGAGCTTGCTTCCAGTTAGTGGCCTCCTCATAGTATAAATCCTCCCCCGCCACACACTTTGCTGCTTAATTGGCTGATTGGGCCCACTTGACCTAATTCAGCTCTCTCAGGACTCGTGTGGGAAGTACATCTCCATCACAAGGCCTGATTTAGGCCAGGACCCCCAATGCCAAAGAAAGAAACACTGAACCCTGAAGTGATGAAAGAGGTGCATTGTCACAGTGGTTAAAAGTTGCAGTGACTACAAGGCCTTGAAATTACCTTAGTTAAATAGCAAAGAAAAGCCACAGCTAAACTCAGCAGAAGATATCCTTTTTTGACGACCTGCCTGCACGGAGGCCAACTCTTTATGGAAGCAGATGTTACATTATTACCCCTTCTAAAGAGAGCCTATTTGCAGGTACTGGTTTCCATAGGAAACATGGCAGTGAAGAGGAAACAAAAAGAGCCCTATGAGTTTAAACCGACTGTAGTATTAACAGAATTGAAATGGCTAAAGAAAATCCCCAGTAGTTTTCGCACTGTTGCCCAAGGTGATTAAAATAGCTTGAGAAGAAATGGTTGGGTTAGTGTGTATGAAAAGCTGTTAACAGTCCGTTGGCTGAACTCCTAATGAACTGTCACTGGCACTCATCTGTCTGTCACACACTGGTCAATTCTGAGTACACGACAGAGAAACCAGAATTAGTATGAATTCACTGCACTTTTTCCTGGCTCTTAGTGGGACATTCTGAAATAGCAATGGAATGAAATCATGCTTCACTGTTTCACATCATCTGTTTAGATGGTATTTAGAAAAATAAATAATAATAATAATAATAATCAACAACAACAACAACAATAATGATGATGAATAAGAAGACCAAAACCAAGAGTCAGCTTAAAGGAGTTACTAAAAGAGAAACTCTTGGGTGAGCTGAGGTGAACTCACTTTAATACAAACCTGCCAATGTAACTCTAATTAAGCAGTAAGACATACAAGGAAGCAAGCATTAGGCCTGTTAATTAATTTGGATGATGCTAGATAGAGAAGAATCCTGAGGAAAAGCCAAGGGCACTAATATACCAGTGCAGTTAATGATTAGAGAGGAACTCTACTTCAGTGTCTTTTAGCCTGTACTGAGTACAGTGATTAACTACAGAGAAAAAAGGATGTTTGTTTTTTATGGAAGGTTTTACATCACACTTCTTGTTCACTGTATTGATGGTTTAAATCAGGAGGCATCAACATTGCTTTAAGAGCCATCCATCATAAGACAAAGTCTATCAGGCATTGAGCATCCACTATCCAATTATCCACTTAAAAATTTCACTGAGTTTATTTTCTACATGTTGACAGAATTTTATTGTTAATACATGTACAGGTATTTTTTTAAAAGCACAACAATGGAGTTTTAGGCACTGTTAGTAAAGTCAACGAGAACTTTATTGTGAAAATCCCTTTTAATTTTTTACAAATGTACTCCTTAAAATATTTCAACTTAATGGTGGGACTCAAAAGGGGCAAAAAGGGGTATAATGCAGTTGCATTCCTGTCATATACCCCATAAGTACCCTGCTTCAGCAGGGGAAAGCAAAGGTGCAACTAGCAGGCCAAATCTTTTAGATTCTGGCAAGCATGGACTCTCAGGCGATGTGAGCCATCTTAAGCATGATCAAGAAACCCTGGATACTGGCCCATCACGGAGTATCCTTCACCTAAACATGAAAGCCTCTCAGCTGCTAAATGCTCTGTTCTCCAGTCCCTAGCCTCCAAACATAACATATGCAATCCATCTATAGGAGACACGCTGACTCCCTTTCTGACAGCCACCTTTACTTCAAAGGTTTTTGTATAGCAAATATGGCCATGCTATCTATGTTTCTGTAGATCTTGCTGAAATGGATAAACTCCCATCAAATTCAGCCCTCTTTGATATTGTGAGTTGGTCATTTCAGAGTGGCACAGGTTTACAAGCCCTCTAACCAACACTGGCTTACCTCAAATATTCAAAAAGAACATACATAAGAACGGCCATACTGGATCAGACCAAAGGTCCATCTAGCCCAGTATCCTGTCTTCCGACAGTGGCCAATGCCAGGTGCCCCAAGGGAATGAACACAACAGGCAATCGCTGAGTGATCCATCCCCTGTCACCCATTCCCAATTTCTGGCAAACAGAGGCTAGGGACATCACCCCTGTCCATCTTGGCTAACAGCCATTGATGGACCTATCCTCCATGAACTTAACTAGTTTTTTTTAACTCTGTTATAGTCTTGGCCTTTACAACATCCTCTGGCAAAGAGTTCCACAGGTTGACTGTGTTATGTGAAGAAGCTTCTACATCTTGCTATTTATGTGGAGATATTAATAGCCAGTAGTCCCACTGTCCCCCCACCCCCCACAGCATGTACTTCATCTTCCTCCACCACACGTCTGCTGGCACCAGAGCCCCCACTTTTTATTCTGCTGGATGGAAGCAAAACTACTCCCCTGACCTCACCTGGACCACTAGCACAGTTCAAACTAGCAGCATTGTATTGAGAAACTTCCTACAGTGTCAACATCGCAGAGTTAGAGTAACCATACCTATTGTGAGCAACCATAAAAACCCTCTCTGGAACTACTGGAAAGCAAACTGGCCCAGTTTTTCACAATCTACCGACTGCTACATCATTTGCATCCTACGTAACATCTTTACTGAAGAAGCTTACATATGGTTCACGAAACACATTTACAAAGCCAAATCCAAGAGGTAATCATAAGACCTACATTCCCTGCCTATATGATGAATGTGCAAAACTAAATTTAACATGTCAAGATTCAGTCACAAGCCTGGACTGTAAGCAGCAAACTTGGACTGTAAGCAGCAAACTTGGTGCTTCTCAGAAGCCTCCAGCATGACATCGCTACTCTGTCTCTCTGAACAGTACTACAACCCACCTGATAAATGTCACAAAGGTGGATTAGGACAAAAAGTTTGAAGGAGATGTGAAGAAATAGTGGCAATACAAACAGTGCATACCTGAAACCAAAGAAGACTTCCAGACTTTCACCACAGATGAAATAAAAAGGCAATCAAAACTGAAAGCAGATAAAGCCTGTGGGCTTGATTACATCTACCCCAAATTCCTGAATAACCTGGGAAAAACTAGCAGACAATGGCTAGCCATCTTTCTGTCTTTAGTCATCCAAGATATGGATCAGAGCAAAAATAATAACCTGGCCAAAACCTGAGAAAGACCACCAAATTGCAATAAGTTACCACCCCATATCTTTGATGGATCCATGTACAAATGAATTGAAAGGTTCATCCTTCAAAGAATTGGCCCCACCATTGATGATGTCTTCAGTGCAGATCAAGGAAGTTTCAGACTAACCCACAGTACCACTCACCACCTACACTGTGAATGTCTTCCAGATCATGCAGAAGACAGACACAATGTTCCTAGCTATTTCTGCTGCATATGACACAATCTGGCATACAGACCTGTTATACAAATGGCCAGTGGTTCTACTGAAGCAGGTTGTCTTGGCTGTGGAACTGCTGTTGAGAGGCTGCCATTTTCAAATTTCACTTTGACCAAAAAACAGCTCCTGGAGGTCTCAAAACAGCCAAACCTGAGGGCTCAGTTGGAGCAACAACATTCAATCTCTTTGCAAAGGAACTTCCCAGCACCACTGCCAGGTGTTTTATTTACACAGATGAAATTTGTCCAGCAGTACAGGACCAGCATTTCTGTCATCTAGAAAAAGTCCTGAATGCTGACATGACAGAGATGGGCCACTCTTGTAAAAGGTGAAGACCCTAAGCTAGTACCAAAAAGGCAGTTTCCAGCTGCTTCCATCCATACCACACAAAGGCCAACAAACAGCTCAACATCCTCCTGGAAGGACACAGACTGCACCATGACCTAACACCTGTGTTACACTGGACCATACACTGACTTGCAAGGAACACTCTACCAAGACCTCGCTGAAAATGAAGACAAGAAACAACCTGATCAGTAAGCCACCTGGTTCTACCTGGAGCTCCAATGTGCAGACATTAAACATTCTGGGCTTGCCTTGTGCTATTCTGTTGCAGAATGTTGCTCCCCAGTGTAATTTAGCTCTTTTTACACCAGATTAGTAGACACTCAGCTGAATGAAAGTATGGGTATAACAACAGGTATCAGAAGACTGCCCAACCTGGCCCAGTAGCAGGTTCTATCAAGCATTGTCATCAGACGATAAGTAGCCCTGCAGAATTTATTCCTTAAATTGCAAGATATGCCACACCTACGCCTGTTTAAACATGGGTTTAATTTACTGAGCCACCAACGGAACACAAGGCACCCCATTTGGACAAACTCTCTAGGTCCTTGGTCCTAAGGAACCTTGAGATCACCTCCAAGTGGCAAGAACAAGCTTCAAACATAGAGTATCTTGTGACTGTCCAGATCCCTGGTTTTGACCTTCCATGATATCACTGAGTAAATCTCAATTGCTTCAGACGTGGAGTGATTAGATGTTCTACTTATGACTGTAAGTGGAGCCTACATGACTTCCCCTTTTGCTCCTCTGACCAGTTAGAAGATGTAGGCCACATATTTGCAGGCTGCACCCATTGCCAAGACCCGCACAATGTTCTTCCCTCAGCTACTGAGTGGTTAAGACACTTAGACTAACATGCTTAACTTGATTGTCTATGTAGATTCAATCACAATATTATACATATACATACATACACACACACACACACACACGTATATAAATAAAATAGGGGCATAGAAAAGTATTATTTTATTAATACTCTGGCTTGTTCCTTTTATGGATGTCACCTATTCATAGAGCCCTGCAAATTCAGTGATTCCACATCCAGTGACTTCACCTCTAGCTGCAAAACTTTATCCCAAAATATAAGATTTAATTTTAAAAAACTGGACCAGGGCCCAGATCCTCAAAGGTATTTAAGCACCTAACTCCATTTAGGTGCCAAAATACCTTTGAGGATCTGAGCCCAGATTCTCAGCTCATGGACACACAGGCTACCAAGCTAACAACAGAACCATCCTTCTTCTCACTGTGACTACCATAACCAATTGTCTGTATCTCTGCATTACTCCCAGTGTCATGGTGCTAAATATGTTGCATTTTTTCTTGACACCAGTTAAAGTTGCGACCCAATATGTTGCTAGATTTCATGATTAAGAAGAAAACCTTGAAAACTAAATGTAAACAACAGTGTTATTTTCCTGAGATTGCAGGTATCCTGAAATAATAATTTGAACAAGTATGAATTGCCCTATTCATCTCAAAAGGGTATTACCTGTGAAACCTAATCATGCCAATTTAAGGCACAATACTGTTAACTATTTCACTGCTGATCATTTTAGCAGAAATATCCAAATACTATGCTTATCCCAAATTACCAGACCGCCTCCTATACCTTCACAGCAACCTGATTCAAACCATATTGAAGTCAATGGAAATTAGGCTTTGGATCGAGCTCCAGGTGGGAGAAGCCCCGAAGTGTCCCCTACTGAGAGGGAGAAACCGCCAGCTTCCCCGCTGATATCCTCCATAATGTAATTATGTGTTGTCAATACAAAATATGCAGCATTCCGGAAGTGTGTGGTCAGCATAAAATGGATTGAATTTAAATTTCAAAATAAATAACATAAGGGCCACTGTACTCACTGTATTATTTATCATATTTAATCCAAACTTCAATTTTTGAATTTAGCTGAAGCGGCTACAGAATTTAAAGCAGAATGTCACAGAATCCAAGAACCCTGAAGCCTCAGCTATGGATACCAACCAAAGCTTACAGATAAGGCACAAAGTCTAAATACAGGTAAGCAGGTACAACTCCACTGATGACAATGGAGAGACGTCTGTTTATCCTATGTCTGAATTTAGCCCACAAAGTGCAGGTTGGGGACAAGAGGGTTGCAAAAGGATTTTAGAAGGGGCAAGCAGGGGGAAAAAAATCTAAGTTACCCTAACATATAATGAGACAAAGCTAGGCTTCTTTGAAACAGCCATTACACACTTTTTTTCTCTTTAGCAGGACACTTCAGACATCTTTAATTTACCACTTCAGTACAATAAGTTTCTGCCTTAATATGCAAAGCAGAACTTAACATACACTGGACAGCTAGGTACTGTGCCTTGTGACTGTGAAGGATCCGTATGTTTAGCTTTGGACTTTAAGATGGCCACCACGCTAACCGACTCATCATCTTGCAACAGGCAATACAGTATTCAAACACTGCTGTGGGGAGAGTTTCAATAGCACCTCCAGGATTTAGGAGCACAATTCCTCCTGTGTTATACAGGAGATCAGAATAGATGATCAGAATGGTCCCTTCTGGAAGCAAAATCTATGAGTCTACTGAAAGTCAATGCTCCTAAATCAATCAGGCACTTCTGAAAATCTCCCATTACATTGTCAGCCTGATTCTCTCATGTACACCCATGTAAATCCATTGATTGTAATGGAATAACTCATGATTTACAAATCTGTAAATGAGAGAAATATCAAGCCCTTTGATTCTGCATGGAAGAAAAGCATAAAGTTTTTTAGAGAGAGGATGAAGTTTGATCACAGCATTAGAAATGAGGAACTACTCAGTTCTAATCTGAGCTCTGAGGGTGATTTCCTCAAAGGCGCCGGGCAGGTCTCATCTTGCTGCTTCAACCTCCTCATCTGTAAGAATGTGAATAATACTTACCTGTTATAGCGGTAGCACTGCTGTTAGTACATGCTGAGTATAACCCTCAACTATGCCAAGTGATTGGGGCCAGAGAATAAAAAGCAATTTCTTACTAGCGCTCCTGTGTACGACACATATGTCACAGAGTCACTCTGAGGATTAATTATGTAATGCCTTTAGAATGCTCTGGACATGAGAAGTGCTATATAAATTCTAAGCATTATTATTAAATTGACTACTAGTTATTTTTGCTATTATATCTAACTTTTAACAGCGAAATTGTTTTTAAAATCTTGGAATACAATCTTACGGCTGTTCATACCCTGGTAACCACAACCAGTATGTAAAACAGTGACAAACAATATATTTACTAGCATTTAACATAGTGCAAGTCCTTGTGTTCTCTATGATGTTGAAATCATGGAACTGGCTTCATATTCACTTTCCATATGGACCCCCCAGAAATCACCTTCCCTGCTATGCCCAGACATGCAGGGTTGAGAATAAACTGGGAAATATTTTGGTCTGTGTTCTACTCTGCTTGGCTTTACATCTCCCTTTACATTATTGAGATTGGGCTCTATTTAGGCACATTCAGCAGAGTTTGACCCAAGATGCAAATATTAGTGGCAGAGAGGTAGCTGCTGACAGAGAGCAGAAGATTTGGAAGGGAAAGGGCTATATGGCTCTCCTTCCAAGCTCCCTTCACTCTCCACCAAGAGAGGCTGAACCATAGCCACTCTCACTCATAAAGAAAACTATTGGGCTCTCTTAGAGTCTCTTTTCAAACTCTCGACAGCAGCACAGAGAAGGTGGGGGGGCGGAATTAAGCCTTACCCACCCATCTCTCAGAAGACAGGAGAAAGAGGAGGATAGAGGCAGCTCTCCTTTAGCAAGGAGGAAGCAGGGAAGAACTGTGTATTCTACAAAACGATTGACTTACATTCTGCAGCAAAGCAGCTTTCCTGATTTCCGTTATGTGCCAGCACTTTAACCTGTGGCATGCTGGAAATCCCTTGGCATCATGAGACACAGTGCATTTCATTCACATACCAATTACATGTTACAGTATAGAGTGTACTATTTGTTTGAATATTTAGCCTAATAAAACCATTTATATTGATTGCTCTCTATAAATATATCAAAGGGATAAATACCACAAAGGGAGAAGAAGTATTTAAGCTCAGTACCAATGTGGACACAAGAACAAATGGATATAAACTGGCCATCGGGAAGTTTAGACTTGAAATTAGACGAAGGTTTCTAACCATCAGAGGAGTGAAGTTCTGGAACAGCCTTCCAAGGGAAGCAGTGGGAGCAAAAGACATATCTGGCTTCAAGACTAAGCTTGATAAGTTTATGGAAGGGATGATATGATGGGATAGCCTAATTTTGGCAATTAATTGATCTTCAACTATTAGTGGTAGATTTGCCCAATGGCATGTGATGTGATGCTAGATGGGGTGGGATCTGAGTTACTACAGAGAATTCTTTCCTGGGTGTCTGGCTGGTGAGTCTTGCTCACATGCTCAGGGTTCAGCTGATCGCCATATTTGGGATCAGGAAGGAATTTTCCTCCAGGGCAGATTGGCAGAGACCCTGGGGGTTTTTCTTCTTCCACTGAAGCATGGGGCACGGGTCACTTGCTGGAGGATTCTCTGCACCTTGAAGTCTTTAAACCACGATTTGAGGACTTCAGTAGCTCAGACATAGGTTAGAAGTTTGTTACAGGAGTGGGTGGGTGAGATTCTGTGGCCTGCATTGTGCAGGAGGTCAGACTAGACTATCATAATGGTCCCTTCTGACCTTAAAGTCTATGATTCTATATATTTGGAACACTTTTCTGCATTTGAAGTTGCAACAGAATCTCCTGTTTGCACAAAATTCAGTGTCCGTTTGCAGCAGAAAAGAGGAGTCTTGCCACTGCCAAAGAGTTAAATCTAGTTTGGCTTCAGAGAGAGTGGGGCAGTGTCATGAAGTAGAAATGCCAACACCACAAAGCACTTCAATGTTTTTCAGAAGTTGGTGTGAGAGATGTGGTAATGTTCTGCAGTATCACTGGAAAAAAACTTACAGAATTAAGTTTCAGCATTGTTGCGATCCGCTGTATTAAATGCAAAGGGTTTGTATTATTGTGGGCCTGGATGATCAAAGGACTATACTGAACAATGTGGCAGACTAAAATAGTCTTTTAGGACAATACCTGTAAAGTGGATTTCCTGGGAAATATCTAGGAGGAGGTGAATGCAAATTCCTCTCCCGCTCATTATAAAAAAATAGCCTTTTGAAGCTATGCCCTGAGGAAGGGACCACTGTCTACTGATTACGTGTTCCTGGAATCTGAAAGCATATAAAGGAAAGACTAATTTATGCATGGGTTGCTTGTTCTGAGCTGAGGCATTGATGAACCTGTAAACACAGAGAATCCCTTTGGTGGGGTTTGAAGGTCTGCTACCTACCAAAGCCCTTGTTGGAGTTTGGGTTGATCTCTGATGAGGTTGTTAGCATACAATTTTTTCCTTGAATGCTTTCACCTTAAGAAGAAATGTACTTGCTTATAAAGGGTCATGTGGTAACATGTAACTGCTGGCAAGTACCTGGTCATTGCCTTTGAAGAAAAAGCAAAACACAGATTCTAACTTTTTAGGCAGCCTGGTTTGCTGGGAATATTCTGTGTAGACAGAGAACCATACAGCCTGGAAAAAAAACACAGTCAGGGGGACAGAGCTATGGGTCTCTGCCCAAGAAAGGTGATGGCTGAGGAGTCAGGAGCCTAGAGTGGAGCCCTTGAGGGACCACACAAAGGGAATACAGGTGCAGTTGCCCTGAACTGTGACAGCTGGAACACTTGAACTCTTGTTACCAATGGACGTATGGAGCATGTATGCAGGCCACCCAATTCTCTTCCTTTGTCAATTTTCCTCCAGAGAGTGAGAGAAGTTGAAATTTCACATCTCAGTTGTTCACAAACTTTTGAGGGCTTCCTACCAGCTGAAGATGGAGGGAGGGAGCCAATCTTGAGATTACAGATGCTTTGAAAATCTTCTACTCTAGAGATTAGTGTTATAAAAATACAAGAATGTTCAATGTTTAGTTACAAAGAAAGCAGTGAAATGGAAGCAGAGACATCAGCATGAACTCTTTCTAGCATCAGAAAAGCTGCTTTTCTTTGGAAGCTCTTTCAGCACATCATGCCATTCTATAGCCATCAATAGATCTGTGAGTGACCATTGTCCTATTTATTAAACTCTTTGTTGTCGCAAAATCCTATTAAGGGTCTCCCTTTCATTTTAAATCTATTAGGTGTCATTTCAGAACACTTTAATGACAATAACGCCAAGAAGTCTAAATTAAACTAGATATGCTGCAAATGAGGTAAACCTTGAAATCAAGCAGAGTTCATCTATCGTTGAAGAGTAATAACCTACCATACACTTCAGCTGAACACTATTTTAATATTTTCCCTAGAGTATTGCAGTATATCAGTACCTGAATCAACTGAACAAAAAGTAATATAATATGGCTTTGAACTGTAGCTTCAACTGATATATCAGAGTGGCTTTAGTTAATGGCATTTATTTGCAATCAGGGAGAAGCACCTATGAATCTCACAACAGGCAGATTGTGAGCTCTGGGGCTGGAAGGGGTGCGGGTGTCTGATCTCCTGGCTGGGCTCTGGGAGGGGGAGGGGGCAGAGAAACAGGAACTGGGTTGTCATAGCAGTTTCTTTAACTCTCTACTCCTGGGGGAATTTTGTGTGTGTCTCGGTATTGTTACAGACAGTTGCTGATGGGTATTTTGAAATAAATTACCAAAATAATTGAAACTGGTGTAATCAAGTAGTATTGTTTTGACAAATAAAATGTGCAGAATTTTAAAATATTGTGCACAGAATTTTTAATTTTTGGTGCAAAATTTTTAATTTTTTGATGCAGAATTCCCCCAGGACTAATAATCTAATCCATGTTTAGCACCATGACACTGGAGTAATGCAGAAATGCAGACAATTGGTTATGGCGGTCACAATGAGAAGGATGCGCCGTTTGTTGACTTGCTAGCCTGTGTACTCTTGGGTAAGTCACTTAGCGACAGAATTTCAAAAGTATTTAGGTTTCAGAGTAGCAGCCATGTTAGTCTGTTAGTTGCATCTGATGAAGTGAGCTGTAGCTCACGAAAGCTTATGCTCAAATAAATGTGTTAGTCTCTAAAGGTGCCACAAGTACTCCTTTTCTTTAAAGGTATTTAGATGCATAGAGATGCAGACAGGCACCCAATGGAATTTTCAAAAGCAGCTTGGTGCCTAACTCCCATTGATTTCAATGGGAGTTAAGTGCCTGTGTGTTCCTGAAAAACCCAATACGCACTGATCTACATTGGAAGGTACCTGAATACCATTAAAAATTTGGCCCTCTGTGCCTCAGTTCTCCACCTGTAGAAATGGGGTAATTGCACTCCTTACCTCACAGAGTTGTTGTTAAATACAGTATCTGAGGTGCTCAGATACTACAGTAGTGTGGGTCATATGAGAAAGAAAAATAGCCTTTCATTTACACTGGTGCAAACCATGAGGAATTCAATGAAGTTTATATTAGTTTAAAACCAGCAAAGATGGAAGGGGAATCAGGTCCACAGTATATAATGTTTGTTAAAATACATGCCTAAACATTTGCTAACATAAAAGGGCAACAGCATCTTTGTTCTGTTCTGATTGTAAGGTGTGGATTTCAATTAACGTGATTCTAAGAGAAAACAACAGACTCTTTCTTTTCTCCTCGAACCACGTGCATCAGACAGCAGTTGTCTTCAATTTTTCTCTTACCGTCACTTTGTAAAAGAGTGAAGATCATGGTACATAATTGTCTATTATTGGTGTAATTTAAAAAAATACTTTTAAAGGGGAGGGGATTGATTAGAGATCCCCAGGACACCCTCCCCCGCTCCAAAACAAGAAAACCACCTTCTGGATTAATGGATGGATAGACAAAACACAAACCAGCAACTCCTCCCCAGAGTTACTCAGCTGAGACAGAGGCGATAGTTGTCCCACAAATCTATAGAAGGGAGCAAATCTAGATGCTATGGGGAAACCGCTGGGGTTCATGGAGAGCTGGGAAAGCCAGAGCCATACTGGTTGCCACCTGGCAATCTTCCTGACTCACTCCCAGTTGTAGAAAGGACTAGCTTTCCTACTCACTATAGCAGGGTGATCCTCTCAAATACCACAGGAAAGGGAAAAGAGCCACAGGCTGTATCTGACCAACCCCCTATCCCTTACCAGCCCCATAAGAGGGAGAGATTCCTTCCCGACCCCCACAATAGGGGGAAATGCTGAGGAGGAGGAGGTTTGGGCAGACACAGTCTTGGTAGTGCTGCCCCAAGAGTTCAAAAATCATGACTCCTAAAAAAAAATCAGGTTTTGGGGTCTGTTTTTTGAACTCCCCTGAATGAACCTGGTGGGACATAGTGTTCCCGGTTCTCAACTCTGCAGATAAACACTGCCATTCATAGAACTCTACTGGTCCATAACTGACATGCCGAAGTACAAATTTTATATCGGCTAGCATGTGTGTTTTACACACAGGGGGGCAATGTGGAGCTGCACTGCTCCAAGAGGAGAACCAGGAGATAGTGTGCCTCAGACTGGTACTGTCTCTCAAGAGGAATGTGCACGCTGCATTATCTATTAGGATAGAACAGACTGCTCCTCTCAGTGCCCTGGTTTGGTCTGTGGGCCAGTCTCCCCACCCTTCTCCAGCTGATTTGCTCCCTGGACTGCTATCGTGATGTGTCCTTGCACTTGGGAGGGAGAAGCTCTCTTGGCACTCACACAAGGGCAAATCACAACCTAGCCCTATGTATGTGATTTAGGTAGCACAATATTCAGTCAAGCAAATATCTACATTGTGTATCGACAGTTGCATTTTGGTGAGGTTTGGCTGATTTTCTTAGTAGTATGGATTTCAAATAAGGATAGAAAGTTTCCATTTATCTGGAGCATAAAAGGGACCAAGCCTTACCCTGGTTTACACAGCCGCAATAAATAGGAACTGCTATTTATTTATTGATTTCATAGATTAAGGGTAAGCACTTTCCCCAACACTCAGAATCACAAAAACATTGGGCTTGAATGGACCTTGAGAAATCATCAAGACCTGCCCCCTGTGCTGAGGCAGGACCAAGTTAACTTACACCATCCCTGACAGGTTTTTGTCCAACCTGTTCTTAAAAACCTCCAGTGATGGGGATTCCACAACTTCTCTTGGAAGCCTATTCCAGAACTTAACTACCCTTATAGTTTTTCCTAATATCTCACCTAAATCTCTCTTGCTGCAGATTAAGCCCATTACTTCTTGCCTACCTACAGTGGACAAAGAGATCAATCAATCAATTACTATCCTTTTTATAACAGCTCTTAACATATTTGAAGACTAATCAGGTCCCCCCACCCCTTTTCTCAAGAACAATCATGCCCAGGTTTTTAAAAATCTTTTCTCATAGGACAGGTTTTCTAAAAAAATTTTTATCATTTTTGTTGCTCTCCTCTGGACTCTCTCTAATTTGTTCACATCCTTCCTAAAGTGTGGCTCCCAGAATTGGACAACACAGTACTTCAGGTGATGCCTTACCAGTGCTGAGTAGAGCAGGATAATTACCTCCTATGTTTTACATATCACAGTCCTGTTAATACACCCCAAAATATGTTAGACTTTTTCGCAAGTGCATCACATTGTTGAGTCATATTCAATTTGGGATCCACTATAATCCACAGATCCCTTTCAGCACTACCACCACCTAGCCAGTTATTCCCCATTTTTAGTTGTGCATTTGATTTTTCCTACCTAAATTAAGTACTTTGCACTTGTCTTTATTGAATTTCATCTTGTACATTTAACATCAATTTGTTAAGATTGGTTTGAATTCTAATTCTCTCCTCCAAGTGCTTGCAACTTCTTCCAGCTTGGTTCATCTGCAAATTTTATAAGCATAATTTCCACTCCATTATCCAAGTCATTAATGAAAATATTGAATAGTACCGGACCCAAGATTGACTCCTGCAAGACCCCACTAGATATGCCCTCCAAGTTTGATAGCAAACCACTGGTAACTACTCTGTGAGTATGGTATTTCAACTACTTGTGCACCCACCTTATACTAATGTCATCTATACCATGTTTCCCTAGTTTGCTTATGAGAATGTCATAAGGGACTGTATCAAAAGCCTTAATAAAGTCAAGATGTATCACATCTACTACATCCCTCCTATCCACTAGGATAGTAGCCCTGTCAAAGAAGGTAATTATGTTGGTTTGGCATGATTTGTTCCTGACAAATCTATGCTGACCACTCCTTATAACCCCATTACTTTCTAGATGCTTACAAATTGGTTGTTTAGTAAATTTGAAGTTAGGCTGACTGGTCTATAATTCCCCAGGTCCTCTTTGCTCCCCCTTTTAAAGAACATGTTGATGCAGCCCAGAATAAAATTAAATTTAAAAAATATATAAATAAAGAAACCACTGCTGGCACTCCCTCTTTAGGCTTCCGCTGGTGAAACTAGACTCTTTCAAGGGGTCATGTTAGGTTTCTTCAAATCCCCTAAAAAAGAGACTACTAGTTCAGGTGTTCACTAAAGTCTGATGCCTGTTCTATAGCACTAGAATCAGATTATAGAGTGGCTCCAATGCAATATATAAAACAAGCAGTAAATGTGGAAGAAAATTCCATACTAATCGACGCTCTGGGGAGCGCTAAAAGGGACACAGGAGAATTCAAATGTAAAACAAAGAGAGGAGCCTTGAATAAATGTGGTTGAACGATAAATAATATACACAGAATGCGATGACATGCATGCTTAATGTTGAAGGAAAATGTGTGTGTCTGATACACTGAAGACGTTTTTCAATAACATTTCATCCTTGTGAAACTATTAGCTCTGTAAAGCTGCCAAAGTCAGACTTCTTTGACTTGTGCAGCCAACTTTTCAGAAAAAAATATCTAGTTTGCATTCATGAATCTGTATATTTTACTCATTCAAACTGAAGCCCCATCATTATCATCATAGACCACATGCTTTGCAGTGGGTATTTCTGAAGTACAGTGCTTGCTGAATGCCTTATTGCATGCTGAGAATCCTGTGTGGAAGGATGCTCATTTTGCATAAGTCAGATGATACAGAAGTATAGCATACATAAGTCAAATAACTTACAAAAAACAATCTTATGAAGGGCCTAAATCATTCGTGGCTGCTGCCTATAACGTTTGCACTATATTTACAGGTCAACATCCCCTGTTGTAAGTATTCTCCACACAGCAGGAAGCGCCCTCATCTCAACAGCTTTAGTATAAACTACTATGTGACTGTGAGCAAACAGATGTGGGAATGAATTTATATACTGAACTTCAAAAACAGACTCCAATGAGAAACTGCAGATCTGGAATTAATTTGCAAACACCATTAAATTAGTCTTGAATAAAGGCTGGGAGTGGATGAGTCATTACACAAACTAAAAACTATTCCCCCATGCTAATGTTCCCCCTACTGTTACTCACACCTTCTTGTCAACTGTTTGAAATGGGCCATCCTGATTATCACTACAAAAGTTTTTTCTCTCCTGCTGATAATAGCCCACCTTAATTGATTACTCTCATTAGAGTTGGTATGGCAACCCACATTTTTTCATGTTCTCTGTATATATATATATATATCTTCTACTGTATTTTCCACTGCATGCATCTGATGAAGTGGGCTTTAGCCCATGAAAGCGTATGTTCAAATAAATTTGTTAGTCTCTAAGGTACCACAAGTACTCCTCATTCTTTTTGCTGATACAGACTAACACGGCTACCACTCTGAAACCTGTTAATAGCAGTGAAACTGACAAGTATGTGAAATTCCATCCACAGCTACCAATTCGAGCAACCATATTTCATTTCAAAAACACCATGTGCCAGTGTTTCCTAAACAAATTTATTTTGGAATTTCTAGTTCACAACACATGATGAAAAATTGGTTTTGTTATAAATTGGAATGAAATCAAGTTCTGAAATACTGAAATTTCTTGGAAACCAGAAATACCAATTTTTGACTGGCTCTATTTCTCGTATGAACATCTAAACTGCAGCTCTGCCTGAACATCAATTTCTGATCACTTTTTCCAGTTTATTTTTTGTATTCAAGAATTTCAGTAAAACACTATATGGACATGCTACTGCATCTTTTTGCTCGCAAGTGGTCTGGAGGTGACAGAATTTATTTTTAGTTTACATTTCTGTACCCCACATCTCAAACTTTTCTAAATTATAGTACAAACATTCCTGCATGCATATAAGCACGCATACTGTGAGCCACTCAGGTTTATAATTTACTGGATAACTATATTATCTAAGAGAGGGTTTTTTTCCTGGCAAAAGAGAGGTAACGGACACTAACTGTAAATTAGGATCAGGCCCTCTGATGACAAAGGTTTAACTTCTTATGGAAATTCCAGTAAATGGCTGGTAAGTCAGTTATTGCCAATCACATAACCTAAGTAGTTGAGGTTATTTTAAGTCAACCACACGTATTAATGGAAGGGATATGTGACCAATCATTACTCTCAGGTAGAAGTGGTCCTACAACCGTATTAACAACACAGTCCATACAGCTTGCTCTTACTCGTAGGTTCCAGATACAAGATTTGTCAGGTAAATAGAAGTCTAGTTAAGACTTAATAATAACAGACCAAATTCAGACCTCATGAAAGCAGGAACAAGGAGCTGCACCTGCTTTCTCCAGGTTAAAATTTGTTCCCATAGGATGCAAGTTTTAATACTCTTAATAAGAGATAAAACCTCTTCCATTATGAGCTTTTTTGCTGCTACCACAATATTCTAAGCTAGTTTTCAGCCATGTGTTTTCAGTATAATCCTCTTTTATTTTACTTTTCCTCTATTATGTTTTATATTTTGGATTTGTACATCATATAAATAAATCCTTTAACTCTAATCCTCTGATTGTACTATTTAAAGTGCTTTTCTACTCTGAAGAGTGATGCTGTAAAAATGGAACTGTCTTATTCAACAGACTTGTTTCTTGTGTGTATTCAGTCCTATCTGCTGACTTGAGTGGAAAAATATGTTTTTAACTGCTTTTTACTGCTGTTAGCACTGCAGGGGCCAACACAGCAAAGCGACACTGATCTCGATTTTATTTCTTCTTGTGCATCATAAACAGAATTGTTCGCTGCATTCTTATTAGTTACACCTGTGTATTCACATTTAAGGCAACAGGGTTCCACAAGTGTCACTGCGGGCCCCATCTGAAGACACTGGGGTTGCATTGGTATAAAAGAGGGATGGATCTGTCCTTGCAGAACCTTCATTACTGGGAATGATGTGTGAGGAGAGAGCTCAGCTTGACACTATCCAGGCTCAGTTTGTAGGGCAAAAATATCTTTTATTTGTAAAGCAAGCATACCAGATATGGAAATCATTTGTTATTATTTCCATTGCAGTAGTGCCCTGTGGCACCACTGAAGGATTAGAGGTCCATTGCACTAGGCACTGTACAGACATGCAGTAAAAACACAATCCTTTGCTCCAAAAAGGTCAGAGCCACGCTAACCAAGGAATGCCAAAGTGCCATTTTTACAAAGCCACATTCAGAGTAGAGCTGCACCGAAAGGGAATTCATTGTTAGTGCCTCTGTTGAAGGATCAGTAACTTTGTGTGTTTGCTACACGTACAACTGCAAGTCTTTATTAGCTCATTAGACTAACAGGAGAGCATTTGAATCAGTGAATTGTCAGTGCCTAAAGGGTCCCCATAATTTATGTTTGCGACAAGCAAGGACGTTTGAATATGGGAACCCAAGTAATAGTTCAGGTTGTTTAATAAGAACAAGCCCTTAATGGATGTTGAGTTGATGAGGCAGAGGGAAAAAAACATACAATGTTTAACACAGCGGATAACTTTCTGCTTTGGAACCACTCAAGCTGGCACATCCTCTCTATATATAAAAATCTTGTGGACTTTACTCCGTGTGGTTAACTCTTGTGATTTTATTGTGAGTCGTATGATATTTAGTGTTCATCTCAAAGCCCCAGTTCCTGGACTCTAGTGATTGCATTGGAATGACAATTTTCGTTTAAATAAAATGTAGCCCTCATGGCTAAGGACAAAATCTTGAAAATGTGAACTGACGGTAACCTAAAAGCTCAAAAACCAAAATGCAATTAAAAATAACCCAAAATGTATTTTTTAATCTCATGATTTTTAAGACAAACTAATTATTTTTGAATTCTTGGAGTTGGGAATACTCTTGATTGATATTGACTTGACTTCATTGGCGAATAAAAATCTCCTCTTTGCTCTTGAGAGACAGAACACATCTAGGAAAGCACAAGTAAGACACAACAAATCCTGCATCGTGGCAAGGGGTTAGACTAGATGACCCCTGTGGTCCCTTTTAGCCTTATGGTTCTGTGAGTCTAACTCTGTTAGCTAACAGAAGTAGTAATAAGTCTCTCAAATTCTCTGTGGACGAGCCACTAGAGGATAAAGTCACCAGCACATACACACAAAGCTAGCACATTAAAAAATGTGCCCATTAGGAGGTGGACTTGAGCCCATCTATTCACATCACATAGTTCACTGAATAGTCAGAGGGTAACAAATTTCATTCATTACCACCTGGGCTGAATTTGAACAAATAAGTTTGTTCAGAGTAGTTCACAATTGGTCATTAATTGTTACACCTGGAACAAACACATCCACCCAATAATGTTCTGCAAAGTTGAAGATACCTTTCAGGCTATATAGCAGCATAATGCTTCCTTACTAATTAAAAAAAATAATTAACTATTTAAGATTATACCAAGTCAGATCCAGGATAACAAAACTTTTATCAGCAGGCAAGAACTTGTTTTAATCATCTTTGGAAGCTTCTTAAAGAACTGGAACATAATGAGTAGACAGTTTTCACTGTATCGTGAGAAACACACTTGGGTAGCTCCCACTAGGAACACTGTCACTTGTTGTTGAAGTTAACTGATCTTTTTGCGAGCAAAAAGACAATTTTATTTCTATAAAGGGAAATTCAATTAACCTATTCTTCTCTCCTTGACCAAAGGAAAAGGGATTCTGGTTAAGATCTTAAAAGTAAAAGCTATGGATCCCAAGAAGGTTGCTCCTCTGTGCATGCTGGGATACACAAGTTCTCACCTTTGGAATTCATCATCTTTTTTCACTTGGGGAACAAGGATCATCCTCCTTGCAGAAGTGGCAGGTGGTTTGGCACCCTCAGAACCCACAGATCAAATGAGATCTGTCTGAGGTAAGTGTAAAGTATAGAAAGGACCAGAGGCACTGCTGCCTGGTCCCCTGGCTCATCCCTGACTTCATAGCAGCATGGCTCCAGCAGGGCTGTGCTGACAAGAACTCACCTCACCACCTATTGAGACAATCAGGGTCCAGACACCCCAAGGGAAGAAAAGGGGGGTTGAACCAGCTCAGAGAATAAGCAATTGAATCAACGGACGGTATACAGGGTTATTGTGTATAAAAATGTGCCAAGTAAAATATTTTATAAAAGCATGTTATATTATGAACCTGATGGTCATTATGAGATATGTATGCAGATTGTGCAACATTCAGCTCCACCTCACAACAGGGAGATAGTCAGCCAGGCAGGAAGGGGCTGCCTCCCCAAACACAAGAGACTAGCACCAAGCACCTAGCATTGTACAACCCAGGAAAAGACAAATTATGGGCTACTAAAGTTGAGGGGAAACACTGAAACAACTTGAAACCGAAAAGAAAATCCCAGTCTTGGAAAACTAAGCAAAAAGGGAATTTTCCTCATCATGAATCACCATGGTCCAAAAGGTTTCAGAGTAGCAGCCGTGTTAGTCTGTATTCGCAAAAAGAAAAGGAGGACTTGTGGCACCTTAGAGACTAACCAATTTATTTGAGCATAAGCTTTCGTGAGCTACAGCTCACTTCATCGGATGCATCGTGAGCTGTAGCTCACGAAAGCTTATGCTCAAATAAATTGGTTAGTCTCTAAGGTGCCACAAGTACTCATGGTCCAAAAGAAAGACACCCCCCTACACACACTAACCCTGTTAAAAGGAAAGGGGTTTGAAGTGAAAGCTATCCAGAAATCGAGGTCCAGCATCTAGGCGGGTTACTGTCCATTAAATGCTGGACTGCCTCTGCAACGGAGGGCATGCTGGGAAAGTGAGCAAAGGCAATAGGTAACTTGTATCACAAAAGGGATTTTGTATCTAATTTGTAAGTGTAAAACCTGAGGCTATGAGTTTATTTTCTGTGTAACCTGTATGTATTTGCTTCCCCTTCCTATTTCATCTTCGAATCTGTGATTTTCTATTAAATAAACCTTTTGTTTATTTTTACCCCAAACAGGACTCTCTTGTGCAAACTGTGTGGAGTGGGAGTCCCAAAGTGATCTGATAACTAGGGTGCAGATTTCACTCCTTCCCTGAAGGGACAAACCAGAGGGGGAAAGTCTGAGTATCTGGTAGTTAAGAACTTGGGGCTGTTGTGGTCACCCTGCGAGGAGTAACTAGGCTGTTGGAAGCCACGGTGAGACCTTTATGCTTGTAGACCGGCTATTGGTGTCAGCCCAGGGGGTGTAAATGCTATGAGAAGCCAGGATTCATATCAATGTGCTTCATATCAGTGAGCTATAGCAGCATAGCATTAAGACACCCAAGGTTCAGGGCAGGTGGTGACAGACCCCCTTACCAGTCTGAGTGATCCATAAAATGTAACAGCCACCTACCTGGAACCTCCCCATCTTCCTTGGATTGGGTGAATACGGGGGGAACCCAAGCAAGTTAATGCTGGCTCAATACATAGTACACCACAGACGGAACATTAGTTTGTGATTTGACTCTACTGGTGGTATATTTAACTAACTAGTTCATTCTACAGTGGTGGTAGACTCACAGGGGAGTCTTCTCAGCAAAAGCAAAATAGCCTATGGCTGCTCTCCACAAGCTCCTGTCAGATGCAGTCGATACTTAGGACAAGGTAGCTGGTAATAGCCATCAGCACCTGAAGTTTCATTAATCTTCTTCACCTTAGAAACAAGAAGTGATTCCCATGGAATGCAGTAACACTAACAGCCTGCTACTTATTTACCCTAGTTTAAGTGCTTTGGCTTTGAGAAGTACTCTCTTTCTGACTGGTGTCTGAATGATACTAATTCACAGCTCAAATACATCACTCCACATTGTTACCCATCCCACCCCACAGGAGGAGGGAAGCCATACTGGGATTATTCGTGGCTCCCTGAACAAACAAAAACTTTCTGTATACAGTGGAACCCCTTTTATCCGAGCCTCCATTATCCGGATCTCCATATTAACCGAACCTGGCAGCAAGCCCCATCTCCCCTGGGGTTGACAACCCGAGCCCAGATCATGTTCCTGATTATCCAAATTTTTGATTATCTGATCTGGCTCTGGTACCAATTAGATCACATAAACAGGGTTCCACTGTACTTTCAAACGTACACACAATAGATTTTGCCATGAGGTTTTCAGCTGGTTTTCTGCTCTCAAGTAAAACGAATAGTTCAGACATCCAGACATATGTAGTGTGTTTGCGCATGTGCAAAAAGCTACTCTGTTGCGGTTGCACAATTAAAATAATAGAAAGTCTGGAAATTCAAAATTAAGGTTCCCACAGCACTGCAAGCTCAGCAACATTGCACAGCCTGTAAGTGTAATGGTACATATTACATTACCACATTGATACTAATGATTCAAGTACACTTGGAAAGCCTAATTGCAAGAATTGCCATAATTAATCACAGAATCGTTTATTATCCTCAGAAACTGCTGGTATTCATGCAAGAGCAGATTACTTGCCTGTAACTGGAGGTTCTTTGAGATGTGTGGTTCCTATATGTGTTCTGTACTTTGGGGTGCACACGCATGGCATGCACCTGAATCTGGAAGCGTTCTTAGCGGTGTCTGTTGACCCATACGTACGTAGTGCATCCCCTTGTGCTTGCAGCAGAGGGTATAATAGGTTGTGTGGGTCTTTGCCTCTCCAGTGTCCCTCTTACCGCTGTGCAGTGAAGTCCACAGCAGAGGGGATACAGGGCGGGTATTGGAATATAAATAGGGACCACACATCTCAAAGAACCTCCCGTTACAGGTAAGTAACCTCTTCTTCTTCGAGTGATGGTCCCTATATGTATTCCAAACATGGGTGAGTAGTGAGCAGTGATCAGCATGGAGGTGGGTGCAAGGATGCGATAGGAACTGCATTTTTGTTCAGTACGGCTTGGCCCACAGCAGTGTCTGTAGCCACTGCTTGAGCGATGGTGTAGTGGGATGTGAACGTGTGGATGGAGCACCAGGTTGCTGCAGGACATGTCTTGCCACAAGCCATCTGTGAGGCAGGCAGCTGTGGCTGCTTGCACTTGTGCAGAGTACTCTGTGACTCCATGAGGCAGTGGTATGTTGGACTGTGGTGTAGCATTCATGGATGCACCCAGAGACCCATTTGGAGATTTGTTGGAAGGAGAGGGCTTGGCCCTTGGATAAGTCAGCAATGGCCACAAATCATTTCGGCACGGTCACGGTCGCTTTGTCACAGTGGATCTTGCACTGCACTTGTGGGAGGAGAGGAATGGGGGGAAAGGAGTAGTGCAGGTCGCCTGTCCAGGGGAGGAGAAGGGCGTTGCTCTGCAAGTCTTCCCCTATGGCTCCCCTGGAACAATAAAGGGGCAATTTTCAGTTCTGTTGAGCGGTGAAGAGGTCCCATCAGGGGGTGCCCCATTTGTGGAAGTGGCATCAGAGAACGGCATTGTGTAACTCCCACTCATGGTTGAGTACATATAAGATAGAATGTCCTGCTGAGAGTGTCCACTAGGGCATTTTGGGTGCCTGTGAGGTATGTGGTTTGGAGCATCACATGGTGCTTGATGCACCAGTTCCAAAGGTGGATGGACTTGGAGCAGAGGGGGAAGACTTGGTGCCGCCCTGCTTGGTGCCGCAACTGCTGCGATGTTATCAGAAAGCAATTTAACGTGGCAGGACAGGATGAGAGGAAGAAATGCCTGGCACAGGAAACAGACTGCCCGCAGTCCTAGCACATTGATATGAATCCTGGCTTTTCATAGAGTCTACACCCCCTAGGCTGTGTGACCACCTAGATGGGCTCCCCAACACATAAGGG
The DNA here is from genome assembly GCF_965140295.1 of Lepidochelys olivacea. NCBI lineage: Eukaryota > Metazoa > Chordata > Testudines > Cheloniidae > Lepidochelys > Lepidochelys olivacea. The sequence goes on from NC_140413.1 coordinate 122,758,762, forward strand.
AGGCATCTCTTGTGATATAGCCTGGGGTGGGAGGGGCGAATGAGGTGCCAACCATGACCTTGGAAGAATCAGTTCACTGTGTGAGGGAAGCGAGCACCATTCAGGGAATAAGGACCCTGGCCTCCATATCATCCATGCTGGGTCTGTAGATGGAGAGGAGCCAAATCAGGAAGCAATGCATATGCAGGCATACATGCAGTGTTACATAGGTGCAGGCTGCCATGTGTCCAAGGAAAGAAAGACGATGGTGGACTGTGTTGTGTGTCTTGTGACACAGGTGAGCAACAATGGCTGTCAGTGTTGCGAATCAATCTGCCAAAAGAAAAGCCCGGGCTCTAATGAAGGAGATCGTCTATGCAGGAATGAATACTGACTTTTCCTCATCGATGCAAATACCTAGAGATGCCAGGAGAGTGCAGAGGGTGAGGATGGCAAAGGTGAGTTCTTGTTAGGAAAGCATGATAAGGAGCCTCTTGTCTCAGTAGGGGTATATGGAGTAGCCGAGATGGGATATTTATGGTGCTATTACGGTGAAAACGTTCGTGAAGACTCGTGGAGCTGTGGTTATATCAAAAGGGAGGCCCCAGAATTGATAGTGGTGGTGTCCTACCCAAAAATGTAGAAATTTCTGGTGGAGCAGCTGAATGTCCATGTGGAAGTAGGCATCCTTCATGTCAAGAGCTGCAAACCAGGCCCCACAGGGGAGAGATGGGATAATTGATGCCAGAATCACCATATGCAACTTGGATTTTCTGATAAAGGTGTTCAGCAGCTGAAGGTCGAGAATGGGGCGGTTGGGAGTCCTTGGAGTGCCCATGGAGATACCAGAGGGCCCCAGTGGTGCCTGTGGGACTGGCTTGTCTGAGCGGCGTGGATGTGGCGGCAGGATGGGTGATGCACACACTTATGAGTGCTCTGCATGCACAGGTACTGGGGTTACTGTCAGTACCATTAAATTATCAAGCTTTCCCCTCCACCTGTGGAAGCTTGGGTGCTGGTCCAGACAGATCCACGTATGACATCTCACCCCAACCTGGCTCAGCTCGGGGAGGAAACGCTGCACCGCGGAGCAGTCCGCTGCAGGGATCTGCTCTTGTGCTCGTGAGATTGCTTCTTACTCTCATGTCTGGGTTTGTCCTTCACCATTGGTACCACCAGATCTGGGGCATGCAAAGTGTTCAGAAGGGCGCTCACTACTGGTGATGGCTGCTGTGCTGGAGTGGAGGGGTCCAACGGTCCCAGATCCAAGTGTGCACCCAGTCTCATTGCTTCCTCCATTAGAAATTTACAGCGGTGGAGCTCCTGAACTTTCTGGGGCAGGAAGGACATACAGCTGGAGCAACGAGCTGTGATGTGAGCCTTGCCAAGGCAGTAAAGACACCTCTGGTTCTCGTTGCTCATGGAGGATGATTGCAGGCTGGAAACACAGTTTTTAAACCCCGGAATGTGGGGCATAGTCTTGGGGAGTGGGAAAAACTGTCCCCAAATAAGGAGAAAACTATCAATAACTAAACTAAACTACTCTATATACAACTATCTACGAGAACAGACAAAGTCACTCTCTTTGTCAAAACTAAGAACATGAAGGAACAGCTGGTTCTGACTCAGGCCATGCAGCGGTGAGAGGCATCGACCTGCATAACCTATCATACCCTCGGCTGCGAGCACAAGGGGATGCATTACACAGGTATGGGTCAATATACACGCCTAAGAAACACTTTTGGCGCACATGTGCACCCCAACATATAGAATACATATAGGGACCATCACTCGAAGAAGAATGATCCATTATCCTTTTTAAAACTGAGTTAACAGCTCATGATACCATATTTTGTTTGTTATTGTCAGAAACAAGCTAGAAAATAAAATATATTTTGAGAAGTAATAGTTAAATGCTATTTTTTTCTGAAGCTCTGGATTCACCGTAGAACAGTTTTGAGACTAAAATTCTTATGTCTCTCCAATTGTGGAGCAGTTTCTATATAATGCAACTACCAGGGTTTTTATACACTATTTGTAGAGTATTGCCCATTTCTATAACTCTTGCCCTATGTGGTTCTAGCTGCTGATGTTCCCTGTTCTTGCTCTTTCGATTTACAGCTGACCCCATTCACCCTACTTCATTTGAGAGAGCAGTCAGATCAATGGAGAGATGGAGGAGAATGGAGAATGGAGGGTGCTCGCAGACTGGGACTGGACAAAACACATGAATGAGACCCTTGATCAATCTAGCTACTGTAGGGTGGGTGTGACACAGGTTCCTTGGCAAAGGGTCTCCTGTTCTTTGGAAACAACCTGCACCTCAGACCTGATAAACTCACTACACCAAATACATGTCATGCTGGATATTTATCTATTAAGAGAATGTAAGCTGTCTACAGAAAGCTTGTAACTTGTCAATATTCATAATCATTGTAAGACGCATGTGTACAGATACTATTTATGGAATAAAGTAAAGTATACTTTATGGACTTGGAGTAAAAATTACTCACCAGGGAATAATATGTCTCGGCGATGGCCCTTTCAAACAGGAGTGAGCTGTCACTCTGCCCTCGTTAGCCAGTGATGCAACGCTATGCTCAATTGTCTAGTTTTGCTCCATCCCAAGACTTCCAGTGAAAAACTATCAGCTGGAAACAATCAGAATGACGTGGAGGTAACAAAAAGCACTACAACAGACAGAGCATCACCCTGCCTATGAATAAAGACAAAAAGACTGTTTTAGTGTAGCACAAGTTGGGGGAGGCACTCTGTATCCATTCACCAAGGAGACATCTTGCGGAGTGTGTGTGTGTTCTCATGAAAAATTTATTCTGGTTCTTGTAAAGCCAGACTGAACTTTGGGGCGGGAACCCACTATATTATACAGGAAAGATAACTATTAATAAGTGTAGACCCAGGATTGCATTTTATGATTTTGTTGGTACTGTAACCATTTGCTTTCATCACTCCATCTTATTTCTAGTAGAACTTCTATCCTTTCTTAAATACATCTTTTGTTTTACTACAAATTCCGTGTGTGCTACAGGAGAAAGGGATTTAAGGTAAAACTGGTGAATTGGGGTACGCTGCTTCTTTGGGACAGAGGATCTGGTATTTCGGTGAGTAGCCAGTCTGAGTGGCTGGATATCACAGGGGAATGCTACAAAGGGACTCAGAGACTGGGGTACACCTATTGTTAACCAGGGAGGCGAAATCAGGGCTGGCGTAGCATGGAGGAGAGTGCCTGGGTGGTTGTCAGGCTGGTGATGCTAGGGAGCTAACACCCAGCTTCCACAGCCTAGTGGAAGTTTTTCTCCTATAAACCAAAATGTTCTGGACCTTGTAGAAGAGCTACTTTAAGTGGCAGTTAACCAGCCAGCATACAAACTGTCAGATGTAATGAAGTGGATACAGACGTAAGATCCGAGCTTCATTCTGAAAAATAACATTGGGTAGAACAGATAGGGTGATCGGGAGCTATGCTGACAGGTTCAATAGATCCAAGTACCAGAACTATTTGGGCCAACCTGGGGTCTGAATCTTCTCAGGGCCCATGGTATTAATGAGATTTACAGGTAGGCATATGTGATGGGGAGTACCAGGCCCTATGAGGCCCCCTGCTGGAGGCCTTGTAGTCCTATCACACCCCACATCAGGAAAGGAGCAAAGAAGGTGGGTTTTCCAGGCCTGCCTAGAAAGGGAAGCAGCTAATCAGAGCACAACAAGCTCAGATAAAAGGAGCTGCAAGCCTCAGCATGTCCGTTCCTGGCTGGGACCTAAGTGGCAAGGAAGTGTGCTCTGCTTGGGCCACAAGAGGTTGAGAGATAACCAGAAGTTGAGTTCTGGCTGCATTTTGCTGTCTGCAAGGAGAGAGCAGACCTGAAAACTGTAACTCAAAGGGAATAGGTGACAGGAAAGAAACCTGGTGGGAAAAAGCCCAGGGAAAACAGTAGCATCCAGTTGGAGGAGTTGAAGGAAGCAATGTGTGACTGCTGTTCATAAGGTCCCTGAGTTGCGCCTGGAGTAGTGGGCAGGCCTGGATTCCCCCACCAGTCCCTGGGAAAGGGGCTAAGCCCTGAGATGGCACATATAGAAGCCCAAGGAAAGGGCTAGAATTGAAAGTGCTCATGGACAGGGTTGGTAAGGGCAGACAGACTGTCTAGTGAACTCTTGGCTACCCCCCTGGAAGGAGACTGAAGTTCAGAGATGACCTGGCTGGAGAGTTTGGGGAGTGAAAACCAGTGAAAATAGAGTCTCCACAGAGAAAGGCCTGGTGGCAGTGCTCTATAGCAGGGCAGGGAAGGACTTAAAGTTAGGCCAGAAGGAGCTGAGAACTGAGCTCAGAGGCAGGGCTGAAGACACTAACAAGGGCACAGTGATAGTCCTTGTTGGACCTTTGTTACCCAAAAATGAGTTTATTCATGTATATTGACTGTCTGACTTGGCCTGAGGGCTGAGCCACTGAAGACCTGAGGCTGACAGGTGCACTGACAGCAAAGAAAAAAAGAACACGATTGTATCCAGCTGACAGGAGGTGCTCAAGAGAGGGGAGTATCCCCCGTCTCAGCCTACATGAGTCCCAATGTCCATGAGATAAGGAAAGTCAGACAGGGAACTTGGGCTTGAACTTTTATAGAGCAGAACACAGAACATTTCTTCTTTTGGTATGTGGCAAACAGCTCTATTTTTGTGCATCCCCACCAGCAATAGAATTGATTCCTTGACAGTCCAATGGTGATTGATTGAGAATTATCAGTTGAACTGCTCCACTAGGGTATTCTGTAAGCCTGGAAGACACAGAGTAACTGGTGTGATTTGATGATCAAACAGCTTTTTGGCAGAGACCAGGATAACTGTGCTCCTCCCTGTCTGTTGACACAATGCATGGTCATTGTGTTTCCATCATTATTTGGACCATGGTTCTCCACAGCAAAGATAGAAGTGCTGTGCATAATAGATAGATGGCTCCAAGCTCCAGGACATTTACGTGGACATGAGTTTTCTGGGGGGGGACTAGAGGCCTTGAATCTGAAGGGTGTCCAAATGAGTTCTCCATTTGAATTTGGAGGCATCTGTCACTAGTGTCTTGGTACGTAGTGGTAGAGAAAGTGGTACTCAGCTGCATACTTAAAGAAGGTCGTTCCAAAAATTTAATGAGGAGAGGACGTTTCCCAGGACTTTCACCTTTATAACCATGTTATGTTTGCAGGATATATTATTTTTAGCCATCCTTGTAAGGAGTGTAGGTGAAGTCTGACATGCTGTGCAACAGAAGTGCAGGAGGCCATTTTATCCAGCTGCTTGAGGCATGTTCAGACAGATGTCCCCAGATGAACCTGTAGATGACTGATGTGGTCTATTATGGTTTGGAACCTCTCCTGTAGCAAATAGGCTCTTGCTGATCTCAAATCTAACAGAGTTCCTATTAATTCTATCCTTTGTGTCAGCAACAATTTTTTTTTCTCTACTGATCTTGCGCTCCAGGGTGTTAAAAAGTTCTAGGATCATGTTAATGATCCTGTTCATCTGTTGGGGTGATCTCCCTCAGATGAACCAGATGTCAAAATATGGATTTACCTAATCCCTTGTTTTCTGAGATGAGCTACCACAACTGCAAAGAACTTGGTGAATACCCTGGGTGCTGTGGACAGATTAAAGAGCAGGACTCTGTACTGGTAGTGTGATGTGCCTATTCAAAATCAGGATAAACAGACACGTGAAAATAGGCAACTTGCAAGTCAAGAGCTATGAGCCATTCTTGGGGTACTAACTAGGGAATTATGGAGGCCAGAGTTCACCATCTGAATTTGAAATGACAAATTAAACCATTAAGACATTTTAAATCTAGAATGGGGCATCATCTTTGTGATTAAAAAGCAATGGGAGTAAGACTCCTTTCTTCTGAATTCCACACTGGGAAGAGGCTCCCCATAAACATTAACAAAACAAACTCACTATCCTCCTTTAAATCTCTTCTTTAAATGACCATCTCCTGCAAAGCCTACAAAAGAACTGACAGTAGTTAACTGTTGGCAAGGTGAGACCACTGCCTATCAGGTTGACTATACTGTCTCATTGGTTCCTTCTACTCTCCCATTTGTCTGTATCCAGCTGTTGTCTCTTGTCTTATACATACTTAACTATTAGCTGTTTGGGAGCAGGGACTGTCTCTTTGTCAGGGTTTGCAGAGCAGCTAGCACAATGGGGTCCTGGTCCATGACTGGAGATCTCAAACACTATAACAACAACAAACAATAGGAACAGAAAGGATTACATCTCCCATTTTAACAGTATCTTGTGAGAGAGGATGGGTAAGGGGTAGGAAGGGACTAGAACTGGATAAAATACTCCTTGTTTCTAATTTCAAAGATGAAGAATGGTTCCCCATAAGATCCCTGTGGTCTGTGCTTGTAAGGGCAATCCCTGGACTCCCTATCACACCAGCATGGCTTGTAAGAGGGAGAGTGAGGTGCCTGGGCAAGAAACATCTCTCTGCTATGCTCTGAAGAGGGGAAGTGATGGAGTGATGTAGTTACTGATACCAAATGTGCTGACGTCAACACTGAAGAGTCAATAGAGGGGACGGCGCGGACTGCAGTTTCAGATAGGGTCACAAATACTGGGTGAGCAGCTAGTGTCAAGGCATCAGAGAGACTTGATCTGGGCCACAAACTGCCTTTTGATGGAGGGACATGAGCTGATCCAGAGACATGGTGGGTCTTCTATCTCATCTTACAAGGCACCAAGGAAGGAGACACTTTTCTGCATTTACCCTGACAGTGATGCTCCTTACTACCCCTTTCTGAGAACAGCTGGGTAGAGGAGTTCTTGACATCTGTGCTGGACTCAGCAGTGGAGGGGTTTGGTATTCTTGATGCAGAATGAGCTCGGGAGCTCGGGTGTAGCGCTATGGCTCACTGAGGAGGCTTAGTGAAGTTTTTAGACAGTGGAATAAGTTACAACTATTAACTGAGCACACTAATGAACTATACTAACTAACCTAACTACCAACTGCACAGAGTAAGTGAATGCTGTAGAGATCCAATCTTGACAATTTAGCCAAAATCTGTACGATTGCACAGCACCATCATTTACATAACCGGGTAAGTCAAGTTGGCGAATGTAATTGTTCAGGATCAAATGTATACTGTTGACATGAAAAATATCTGAAGTCTAATAATTTCTTGATCGCTTTGTAAGTACCAGTGACAGCTCTAGATTTTTTTAAAATTTTTTTTAAACAACATGCATACAAGTTGCATGCATACATGCAACAAGAATACAAGCGAATTCTTGCCTAATAAAACAGTTGCCCGGAAATCTTTTGCATATATTGTTGGCATTATGGGTGAGCAACATCAGTTTCCATGTAAGGCATCAACAAAGGAATTGCATTTTCTATTTTAAAAAACCCAACCCTCTACTAATTTTTTTGTTTATTATGGCTATTATATTTGTAGTTTTGTAATGGAATTTAATTTTAAACATTTTTCACTTTATCCATCACCTTCATTAATGCTCTTTATTTTTCCTCTCATAGATTTTCATTTAATTCCAAGGAATAGAGCCCATTTTATTATCACCTTGACCAATAAATCTGTTAATGATTAGTTAGATTACCAGTCACACCACTCCGTATGCTTCATAAATGTGGGTGATTAACATTAGTGCCAAATTGCTCCAAAAATATTTGAGTAGCTCCCAAGCAGCTGGTTAATGTGAACCAAATGGGCTTTATTTCTGGACAGATTTCATCCAATAACCTATACCCTCTGTTTAATGCAATGAGTTCCTCATTCAAACAAAACTGGAAGGAGAAATACTGATTGATGCACTGAGGGCCTCAGAATAACATAAGTGGCACTTTTTGTTTGTAACTCTGTGCCAGATTGGCTTTGCTGATAGGTTCCTAGTTATCTTACAATTATTATTCCTTCTCATTCTGTCCTTCTAATGGAGACACTTGCTGAGAACATTACAGTTGAGTGAGAATAAGATCTTTCTCTGTTGATGCCATCTGTCTGGATGCAACAAATGTGTGTTTTCTTTCTCGTTTGATATTCCTTTGAGTTTCTTACACATCTTTGGGATATTCACTGGACACAAGATATATGCTTGCAAGGAAATTTTTTGAGCTCGGTGGAGCTGCAGGAGGTTAGTTATATCACTGATTATTATTTTGTGAAGTTAAATATGACTGGGTGAGAAAGCCCAACTTTTCTGTTGTGTGCTGAATGGTGCAATCAAGAGAAAAGAGGTGAGAGAAGCACTAGTGTCCTTCTGTGATAAATGAATGGGGTGGAGCTCCCTTTTATGAACACCGAGGCAGCCAGTTAGCTATAAAGTCCCGCTTGGAGGCTGCTTGCTTTACCTGTAAAGGGTTAAAAAGCCCCCCCAGGTAAAGAAAAGGGAGTGGGCACCTGACCAAGAGAGCCAATGGGAAGGCTAGAACTTTTTAAAATGGGAAAAAAGCTTTCCCTTTCTCTCTCTCACTCACACACACACACCCCTACCTATACTTTAAATGCCATTGTAGTAATTCTCTAACCGTCAGTAGTACTACAAAATAAGATAGAAGGGGTCAGGAAGAAGATAAAAAAAATTACAAAAGAATATTCAGTGTAAGTTTCTGAAACAAATAAGTCACATGATAGTGGCAATAATAGTGGTCATTTTTATTTCTAAAGGTGCTTAAACTTTTATTTCTTAAAAGTGCTTAAACCAGAAGGTATGCAAGGGCTGAATGCAAAATCCTCAGTGAGTTTCAACAGACAGCAATAGAGTCCATTGCTAAATAACATGTGTGAATTAGCAGAAAGAATCCTAACTAGCTCACTACTAAAGAACAGAAATAAATCTCATAAAAGGAAATACACACACTTTGCCCTTGCCCAAAAGGGTGCCTCTCTGGTTGTCTTCTGGCACTCATGAAGGCATATATGATAGTATGTGGTAAATTTACCCAACCATTTCACCTTAAAAATACAGCTAAAGAATCCAAGACTTAGCATTATCTGACAAATGATTAGGAGGCATTTCTTTTTCCTCACACACCAATGGAATTTAGAGACACAGAAGATGTTGTCTTAAGACAGAGCCCGTGAGGCGTTGTACTTTCATCATTTCCTATTTGTCATCTCTAAAATAGAACCTGAAACTTACTCTGTGCTTTACAAAGAATAAGAATTTGTCCCCGTCCTAAATCATTTTCATTTTAAAGATTTCCATTGACAATAACAGTAGGAGACACACTGACTCCAATGGGATCAGACCCTTAGACAAAACAAGTGCACAAACAACAATCTTTTCATTACGGCTCAGATCCTGAGCTTCACAGTAGGTGAAAAGGTGACTTTTCCTTCCCCTGTCCTAGGGCCGTTCATCTCCAGGCCAGTCTTGAGTGTAAATTTGAGCAGCATCAGAGCTGCTTTAATTTACACTGTGTCTCAATAGCCTCCACACTGGTTAAACCAGAACTGGACACAGTATTCCAGCAGCAGTCTCTCCAGTGCCAAATACAGAGGTAAAATAACCTCCACTCTTATTTTAGTAGAGTTTATACATACAAGGATCAGATTAGCCCTTTTGGTCACAGAATTGCACTGGAAGCTCATCTTTGGCTGATTGTCCACCATGACCCTCAAATCTTTTTCAGAGTCACTGCTTCCCAGGATAGAGTTCCCCCATCATGTAAGAACACCTACTTTCTTTGTTCCTAGAAGTACCTTTACATTTAGCTGTGTTTAAAACATGGATTGTGGATTTACTCCAGCTTGGTGCTGAAGTGGCATAAACACATTGATCTAATATATTCAGGGTGCTTTTCTTTCTGTTCTTTGAACTAGTTTGTATGGCCTAATACTAAACCAGAAGTAACTCCTCTAAAGCCAACAGAGTTATATCAGTGTAACATGATTGTGAAATCAGAATGGGAAGGTTACTCACCATGGAAAATAGATCCTGTCACACTAACTTATGTTTTTTTGTTTGTTTTTTTAAAATAAGATTACAAGTCTGGTTGATAAAGGTAATAGTGTTGATGTAATATACTTAGACTTCTGTAAGGAGTTTGATTTGACTTGATGTCGCACAACAGTTTCATTTAAAAGCTAGAACAATAAAAAATTAACACGGCACACATTAAATGGATTAAAAAGCTGGCTAACTGATAGGTCTCAAAAAATCATTGTAAATGGGGAATCATCAAGTGGGTGTGTTTCTACGGGGGTTCCCACAGGGATCAGTTCTTGGCCCATTTTTATCTATGACCTAGAAGAAAACAAAATCATCACTGAGAAAGTCTGCAGATAACACAAAATTTAGATCACTTGGTAAGCTGGGCTCATATAAACAATCCACGTTTGAAACACAGCTAAATATAAAGATATATTTCTAGGAACAAAGAAAGTAGGTGTTCTTACATGATGGGGGACTCTATCCTGGGAAGCAGTGACTCTGAAAAAGATTTGGGGGTCATGGTGGACAATCAGCTGAAGATGAGCTTCCAGTGAGATTCTGTGACCAAAAGGGCTAATGCAATCCTTGTATGTATAAACTCTACTAAAATAAGAGTGGAGGTTATTTTACCTCTGTATTTGGCACTGGAGAGACTGCTGCTGGAATACTGTGTCCAGTTCTGGTGTCCACGATTCAAGAAGGAGTGGAGAAGGTTCAGATAAGAACCACAAGAACGATTAAAGGATTAGAAAACATGCTTTATAGCGATAGACTCAAGCAGCTCAATTTATGTAGCTTTATAGAGAGAAGGTTAAGGGGCGACTTGACTAAAGTCTATAAGTACCTACATGGGGAACAAATATTTGATAATGGACTCCTCTATCTAACAGAAAAAGGAATAGCATGATTAAATGGCTGTAAATTGATGCTAGACAAATTCAGACTGGAAATAAGGTGTAAAATTTTAACAGTGAGGGAAATTAATCCCTGAAACAATTTTCAAGGGTTGTGGTGGATTCTCTACCCCTGGCAATTTTTAAATCAAAACAATGTTTTTCTAAAAAATATGCTCTAAGAATTGTTTGGGGAAATTCTATGGCCAGATCCTTTTTGGCCTTGGAATCTATTAATCATATGGGGAAAGCATCTCCCAGAGAGCCTGTGTAACCCCAGAACTTGATATTACTGCAGTCAGCAATTTTGTGTGTCTAGCTACTGCTAGCTGAAAACCAAATACAACATAGCTAGAGATAATGTTAGACTCTGAGAGGTAAGGCCAAACAGCGCCATGTTTGCAGTTCTGCTAATCAGAATGGGAGGATGGGACAAAAAGTTAACGTACATGAGAATGAAAGGAATATTTCGATAGTCAACCTTGGTTTTAAATGCCCCGACATATAAATGTAATTGTTGTTATGATTAGAAATAGTAGGAATGCTTTAAGAAAAAATAAGTAGTTTGCTAAAATTAAACAAATTGGTGACCCATTAAGGGTTACTATGGTAACCCACTGGAAGTCATTATGAGTTATGTGCTTTGTTTAAGTTAGTTATAAAAATAGGCAAAAGAATACACTTTGGAGCAGTCCAAGGAAGCTTTTATTTGGGCAAGGATTTGACACCTAAACTCCCCAGCAAGTGGACAGAAGGAGGGCCCCTGGAAGGCTGGTTATTAATTACTTGAAACCACCTCAGACTTTGGTTAAATATAAACGTTTGGAATGTTCTGAACCTAGAGAGAGAGAGAGAGAGAGAGAGAGTGTGTGTGTGTGTATTTGAGACCTAATTCAAGAGTAGTTTTAGGTAAAAGCATTCTTGTTTGTACTAATCATTTATCAGATAGAGGAGCTGTGTCCCCATTAATTTATTCCTGACACCACCTGGAAAGAAACACCTAAGTTACCACTGCTCTGGGTTCTAAAAACCCTGGGTAACACCTGAGTTACAACATCTCCCCTGTCCCAGAGCAGGACTCCTTGCACTTTGTGTCCGTGTCCAGCACAAACAAGTCTGTGGCCAGGTGACTCCACTCCCAAAACACCTTCTGCAGAGTAGGGCCTCCCATTCGTGGTCTCTGGAGGAATGTCTACTAAGGGAGTCTGCCAGGGTGTTCTGAACTCCTGACAGATGGACATCAGTCAGGGTAATCTGCAGAGGTATACACCAGTTACAAAGAGTCTCCACACAGAGTTGCAAGGAACTGTCCAATCCCTGCTTGTTGATATAACAGACTGCTGTCATGTCTGATAGCACCAGGCTATGATACCTGACTGGCTGTGAATGAGAGGGAGGAAATGCTCTCATGTCAGCAGGTCCGTCCTTATCTCCAGCATGTTGATGTGGAATATTAACTTCTGAGGGGACCATGTCCCTTTGGCCACATGCCTCTCCGTGTGGTCCCCCCGATCTATCAGGGATGTGTCTGTGGTCACAGTCATAATCAGGAACGGGAAACTGAATGGGACACCTATGTACATCTTTCCCCTGTCCTCCCACAAGCCAAGGGAATCCAAGATCCTTTGGGGAACTGAGTCAAGGCTGTGTCTGGCCGGGGTGTATACAGTCCATAACCACAGTTGCTGACATCTGAGGCAGAGCCTTGGATATAGGGTGTCATAAATAGAAAGGGAAGGGTAACCACCTTTCTGTATACAGTGCTATAAAATCCCTCCTGGCCAGAGGCAAAATCCTTTCACTTGTAAAGGGTTAAGAAGCTAAGGTAACCCCACTGGCACCTGACCCAAAATGGCCAATGAGGGAACAAAATTCTTTCAAATCTGGAGGGGGGGAACAAAGGGTTTGGGTTGTCTGTGTAATGTGCAATGGGCTGTAGTCTATCATATTTTGCAGGGAACAGATCAGGAATGCAAGCCTTACAACTCCGGTAAATTTAGTAAGTAATCTAGCTAGAAAATGTATTAGATTTTCTTTTGTTTCATGGCTTGTAAAATAAGCTGTGCTGGAGGGAATGTGTATTCCTATTTCTGTATCTCGTTGTAACTTAAGGTTTTGCCTAGTGGGATATTCTATGTTTTAAATCTGATTATCTTGTAAGGTATTTACCATCCTGATTTTACAGAGGTAATTCTTTTACCTTTTCTTTAATTAAAATTCTTCTTTTAAGAACCAGATTGATTTTTCATTGTTCTTAAGATCCAAGGGTTTGGGTCTGTGTTCACCTGTACAAATTGGTGAGGATTATTATCAAGCCTTCCCCAGGAAAGGGGGTGTAGGGTGTGGGGGGAATATTTTGGGGGAAGATGTCGCCAAGTGGTCTCTTTCCCTGTTCTTTGTTTAAAACGCTTGGTGGTGGCAGCATACTGTTAAAGGACAAGGCAAACTTTGTACCTTAGGGAAGTTTTTAACCTAAGCTTGTAAAAATAAGCTTAGGGAGTCTTTTGTGCAGGTCCCCACATCTGTACTCTAGAGTTCAAAGTGGGGAAGGAACCTTAACATAGGGTCGTGTGAGTACTTGCAGCCATGTGACCCAACAGGGCCAGGCAAGACAACACGGACATCCTGGGGCTTATCTGGCTTGGCTATATGAGTCCGTCAATGGCTAGGAAGCAGTTGTCTGGCAAGTAAGCCCTGGCTGACACTGCATTCAGTCCAGCCCTGACAAACTCTCTAGTTTATCTCAGTTCCAGGGTGGACTTGTCCAGGTTCACCCTGAGACCCAGCCTGTCGAACAGGCCCAAGAGCATGACTCTGGCTTCCTGTCAAGATAACACCTTTAGGAAACATTTGTCCAAGTAGGGCTGTGCTGCGACCCTTTGTCAATAAAAGTGTGTTTCCACTACTGACAGCATGTTGGCAAAAACCCTCAATGCCTCTGCAACCCCAAAGGGGAGCACCAGCCACTGGTAATGCTGCTGAGTGGCAACAAACCTCAGGATCTCCCTGTGCACTAGATGAATGACTATGTGGAAATAGGCACTCTTGAGATCGAGGGCTCTGAACCAACCTCCATGACCTACTGAGGGGATAATCGAAGACAGAGTAGCCATTCTGAACTTCAGACAGCAGACAAATTTGTTCAGTTCCCTGAGGTCAAGATGGGTCTCCACCCACATATCTTCTTGGGGATGAGGAAATACCTTGAGTAAAACCCTTCCTCCTTGCTGCTAAAGGCACAGGTTCTATTGCCTCTTGAAGAAGGGACTCTACCTCCTGCAGAAGACCCAGCTTTGTGAGAAGCGTCCCTGAATGAGGATAGGGAAGGGGAGTTGGGGATCAACAAAAACTGTATGATGTTTGTAGGCTAGCTCATACTGCTGCAGATGGTGGAATGCCAGAGGCGCTGACCTCTGCCTAAACTGTGATTTGCTGACTTGTGCTTCACTGCGGGTGCATAAATGCAGAGGGAAAGGAGCACAGCTCAGGATTCTTCAATGAATAGAGGGACTCATCATTCTTCGTGCTAAACACTTTGCTACACTTGAATAGAGGGTCCTCCACCATTGATTGCACCACCTTCAGAATCCCTGATGAAGAGATTGAATGCCTCATCATCACCACTGTAGCGTTGAACCTTGCCGCAGCATCCACCATATCAAAGGCTGCCTGGAGGGAGATCTGGCCATGAGTCTTCCCTGGCTAATCAGGGCCTGAAACTACTTTCTATTGTCCTGAGGCACCTTCTTAGTAAATTTGATGAGTCCATTGTGGGTGGTAAAGTTATATATGGCCAACAACAAGTTTGAAAATTCGAAGCTGGATGTAGGCTGACGAGTATGCCTTCCTCCCAAAGAGCTCCACTCTCTGAGCTTCCTTCTCATAATGCATAGATCTGGCCTGTCTCTGCCCACTGTATTGAGTTGCCACTATCATGGGCACAAAAATCCCATGGGTAAAGTTATATATGGCCATCAACAAGTTTGAAAATTCGAAGCTGGATGTAGGCTGATGAGTATGCCTTCCTCCCAAAGAGCTCCACTCTCTGAGCTTCCTTCTCATAATGCATAGATCTGGCCTGTCTCTGCCTACTGTATTGAGTAACCCCTTCATGGGCACAAAAATCTCTCTCCTCTGCCCACCTGGATGCCAGTGCACTCGTGGCCGGCATCCTTGGACAGCTCAAAGATAGCTTCGTTCATTGTCAGCACCACCCTACTCAGGCCTGAGCTGTTCAGGACATCCAGTAACCTGTGCAGAGCTTCCTAAACAGACCTCTTTCAGGGAAATTTGCAGGGCCTCTATCACCCTCTTAAGAAAGCTTCCATCACCACCTCATCTAGAGAGGATGAGGACAAGGTCACCAATACAGGATCCTCCTGCGCAGGCTCCCCTCCTGTGTGCTGCTGTAGCTCCTGGGAAGGCACTCTTTCTCCCCCTGGGAGCCTTACGCTTCCAAGACTCCCCAGCCCCATAGCATAGGTACACTGGGTCATGGATTTTCTGGGTCCCAATGCTGCCATTGTGGGACCTCAGACCCCATCAGTTCAGGTCCTCAAGATGGTGGGCACTAGCACATTCAGAGTGGGTACCTCCTCGGAAGGGAATACAACAACACCCTGGACATCTTTGAAGCTCTGTCTGGGCTCAACCTCTGTGAGGGGCAACTCAGGAAACAGTCCAAGAACAGGTTTCCTTGACCCTGGTATTCCCTTCCATGTCCAGTGATTCTAAGCCCAAGTCCAATGGGTAAACTCCTAGTGCCAGAGGAAATGATGACCAGTTCTGCTTGTCAACAGTACCAGTCAAAGTCTGGCATTACCCCAGCTTGGTAAGGGGGTCAGCGAAGGGCACCACAGCAGTTTTGGTACCAACTGGCATTCTGGTGCTGGGTGAAGGACTTCAGCCAGCATTAGCGACTCTGGTTCCAGGTGAATCATCAGATCATCAGGTTCCAAGAAGCAGGCCAGAGTTGATGGAGCTGCTTCCTCCTCCACAGCATGGGCAGTCAGTGCTGAGGGCGCTGGTCCAAATTCAATCACAGGAGGTGCCAATGTACTGGAGGGCAAACTATGGTCTTGCTCTTAGATGAAGTCCTGGGCTAGTCCTTCATGGCACTGGATAGTACCAATTTGCAGCACAAGGCCTCCCCCAACTTGGAACAGGATGGGGACTTCTGCTTCTTCTTGATGGACCTGGATGGGAAAAAACTTTTCCTCTTGTCCTTATGGGAATGCCTGAGTCTCCCTTCCCCATTTCTATCCCGGCTCTGCTCACTTGAGTGTCTAGTTGGCAGCCGGTATCAAGTGGAGTGCCCCAAGGGTCGGTCCTGGGGCCGGTTTTGTTCAATATCTTCATAAATGATCTGGAGGATGGTGTGGATTGCACTCTCAGCAAATATGCGGATGATACTAAACTGGGAGGAGTGGTAGATACGCTGGAGGGGAGGGATAGAATACAGAAGGACCTAGACAAATTGGAGGATTGGGCCAAAAGAAATCTGATGAGGTTCAATAAGGATAAGTGCAGGGTCCTGCACTTAGGACGGAAGAACCCAATGCACAGCTACAGACTAGGGACCGAATGGCTAGGCAGCAGTTCTGCGGAAAAGGACCTAGGGGTGACAGTGGACGAGAAGCTGGATATGAGTCAGCAGTGTGCCCTTGTTGCCAAGAAGGCCAATGGCATTTTGGGATGTATAAGTAGGGGCATTGTCAGCAGATCGAGGGACGTGATCGTTCCCCTCTATTCGACATTGGTGAGGCCTCATCTGGAGTACTGTGTCCAGTTTTGGGCCCCACACTTCAAGAAGGATGTGGATAAATTGGAGAGGGTCCAGCGAAGGGCAACAAAAATGATTAGGGGTCTGGAACACATGAGTTATGAGGAGAGGCTGAGGGAGCTGGGATTGTTTAGCCTGCAGAAGAGAAGAATGAGGGGGGATTTGATAGCTGCTTTCAACTACCTGAAAGGGGGTTCCAAAGAGGATGGCTCTAAACTGTTCTCAATGGTAGCAGATGACAGAACGAGGAGTAATGGTCTCAAGTTGCAGTGGGGGAGGTTTAGATTGGATATTAGGAAAAACTTTTTCACTAAGAGGGTGGTGAAACACTGGAATGCGTTACCTAGGGAGGTGGTAGAATCTCCTTCCTTAGAGGTTTTTAAGGTCAGGCTTGACAAAGCCCTGGCTGGGATGATTTAACTGGGAATTGGTCCTGCTTCGAGCAGGGGGTTGGACTAGATGACCTTCTGGGGTTCCTTCCAACCCTGATATTCTATGATTCTATGATTCTATGAAGAGAGAGCGGAGGTCCTAGAATTGGCTGAAGCTGCACTCCAAGGAGTGCTCCTACCTCCTTCAGGCCAACATGTGGGGTTGAAGGGCTTCCCAGTCAGAGTTCAGACCTGCTCTCATGGACTTCTCCATGAGGAACCTTCTGAGCCAAAACTCCCTTGATTACCTCATCCTCCTTGGAAACAAACCAGCAGATACTGCATCTGGAAGGGATGTTGGTTTCCCCCAGGCAGTACAAACAGGTATTGTGATTGCCCATTACCAGGATGGCATTCCATTCAGCTCTTGAAGCTAGGGATACTTAGCATATTCTCCCACCACCAGGAAAGAACAGATGGAGGGTGGATAATTTCTCCCCTATCCAGGAGGTGGGGCCCCCAAGGAAGGAACCAAACAAACTACGCTACACTAACAAGTAAATGTTAACTATCTCTATTAAAAAAACCCAACTATTTACAGATAAGCTGAAGAAGCGCAATGAACACTAAGGCTCCATCCCAGATCATAGAATCTCAGGGTTGGAAGGGACCTCAGGAGGTCATCTAGTCCAACCCCCTGCTCAAAGCAGGACCAATCCCCAGTTTTTGCCCCAGATCCCTAAATGGCCCCCTCAAGGATTGAACTCACAACCCTGGGTTTAGCAGGCCAATGCTCAAACCACTGAGCTATCCCTCCCCCCCGCAATCATGAGTGGTGAGAAGAAACTGAAATGTTGGTGTTCTAGCAGCAGTGCTTAATTTGTGCTGGGGCTGAGCCTTGGCACTCTAAGGTTGGCAGTTCATAGCCCCAGCACCTCTGGGCTCCCGGCCAGTAGCTGCTGCTCTCTGGCTGCCCAGTTTAAAGGCAGCACGGCCACCAGCAGCAGCGCAGACGTAAGGGTAGCAAGGCTATTCCATGCCCTTACTTCTGAACTGCTCCTGGCAGTGGCACTGCCTTCAGAGCTAGGTGCCCAGCCAGCAACCACCGCGCTCTGGCTGCCCAGCTTGAGCCCCGGGAACACTTTCATTACAAACTAAGCACTGTCCAGCAGCCCCCCGCCCCATGCCCTTGAGGAAAAGCAAGTAGTGAGCAGGGGCACACATGTGGACTGAGCAGACACTGGTAGGAAGAATTCTCTGGTCCTGGGTGCATGGAGCACATGCGCAACCTGAAGCCCACTACACAAAGGGATAAGAACCTGAAGAAGAACAGGGCACTTACAAACAGATTTCTAACTTGAAATTCATGTCTGCTGAGATAATTTATGTATGTTCTGCATTTTGGAGTTTTTGTTCTGAATATAAAAATGAATAAATAAGCTCGTGCACACAGTCAGTGCCTGAAGCCTGCCGCATCCAGCCCTAGTATCTGACTTGCTGCCTCCAGTGACTTTCTGATTGGGTAGGAGTCACCTTGAGAGGCCTTGAAACAGTTTCACTGGCAATCCCCACAGCAGACGTTCTACTATATTGCAAGCAAAACAACCCTCCAATTTTCATTATCAAGGTAAAATGGACAGAACACCACCTCTAAAAAGAAAGAATTAACATTCTGATTTGAATGTAATACTTGAAATGCCTCCTAGCCATGCACCCCTCTGGATCTTATAGTACAAAAGCTCAGTGGCTTGTGATTTATTCCAATAACTTGTAAAGAACTGAATAAAGTGTATATGAGTAAAAGGTTATTTAAAGTTGGTTATTATAGTATTTTGTTATCACTATGCTCCAACCTCTACTACAAGAATAATCCTTAAAAAACAGAATATACTGAAGCTGACATTGTGAAGATAAAAACAGCAAAATGTGAGGCTTGGCTGTGCTGAAGTCTGTGCAAACACATTCATTATGTAATATGGTAGATGTCATCTGTGACGGAGCTGTAAGCTGGAAAATTGTATAGGGCAGATATTTCTCATGTTTTCTTTTTCTTATGAACATACTATGACACCTCTGCAGCTGAGCTCCACAACTAGAGGTTCAATATTTCAAAATCTACTTTTGACAGGGAAATTTTTTTAAAAAAAATCAGTAATATTTGAACTAAACCATATCAAAGCTATTTTGTCTGCTTCATTTTGGTATTCAATTGGGTTTTAGATGCACACCATCTGTGTCCTATCAAAATAAGGTCAAGAATCTCCAAAGATTTTGTCACAAAATGATTTTTTTTATTTTATTTTTGATAAAATGTATGAACATTTATCATGGATGGCCTTTGCTAGATACTTTTATGTGTGGGTATATTATGTATATTTACAAATACACAACAATTGTTGTTATGATAGGGACAACCCTATGGGGTAAGGCCCCTACTTTTGTTAAGCCCTCAGTAAAACAAAGACAATTCCCATCCACATAGTTTACAGTCTAAGATTATGACAAGACACATCAGGTGGATAAACAGACAAGACAGGGCAGAGAGGGGTGTCTCAATGAATGTGTGTATTGAGAGAGAAAGAAATAATCTGCTGATGTTTGGAACAAGCTCTACTGAACATGTATAAATAGTGATTTTCAGAGGCTTATAACTCAGCTCAATCTGGATAGATTTTCATGTGTAAAGCACCTCTGATTTAGGGTTGCTAGGCATCCGGGTTTCAACCAGAATGCCCGGGTGAAAAGGGACCCTGACGGCTTTGGTCAGTACCACTGACTGGGCTGCTAAAAGTCCGATTGGCCATAGCAGCTGGCTCTGTGTGGTTCCCGGAAGCGGTTTGGCTCCTAGGGGCAGGGTCGGCCAGAGGGGTTCTGTCCGCTACCCACACCCTGCATGCCAGCTCCGCAGTTCCCATTGGCTGGGAACCACAGCTAATGGAGCTGCAGGGGCGGTGTCTGTAGACGGGGCAGCATGCAGAGCCGCCTGGTCGCACTTCTGCCTACGAGACAGAGGGATATGCCGGCCACTTCCTGGGAGCCGCCACAGGTAAGCACCACCTAGAGCCTGCACCCCTCATGTCTTCTGCATCCCAAACTCCTGCCCCAGCCCTGAGCACCCTCCTACACCCAAACTCCCTCCCAGCACCTGCACCCCCTCCTGCATCCCAGTCTCCTGCCCCACCCCAAGCCTCCTCCCATGCCCAAACTTCCTCCCAGAGCCCACCCCCCCCGCACCCCAAAACCTTGCTCCAGCCTGGAGCTCTCTCCTGCAGCCCAAACCCCTCATCCTCAGCCCCACCCTAGAGCCCGCACCCCCGCCAGACTGCTCAACCCCTCCCGCACCCCAATCCTCTACCCCAGCCTGGTGAAAATGAGCAAGTGTGGAGGAGAGCAAGTGTTGGAGAGAGGGGGGAAGGAGTGAGTGGGGGCAGGGCCCCGGAGAAGGGGTGGGATGTGGCGGTGCCTCAGGGAAGGGACAGGCCAGAGGTGTTTGGTTTTCTGCAATCAGAAAGTTGTCAACCCTACTCTGACTCCAGGACCATCCCTCTGACAAATTTTTAGTTCCTGCTCCAAAGCATGGAGGTGCCATTGCTCTTAAAAGAAATAAATGGGGGGGAAAGTTTAACATTGGCAAACTACTTATTTTTCCTAATCTCATTCTCAGAAAAGCCTAAACTGTTATGATTGATTTAAAAACAAAACAAAAAACCGTCTGAGGCCAAGAGAGCATGGAAAATTTCAGCTTGAGTGGTGTGAGTTTGGCAAAATTATAAGCAACTAAAAACAGGGGCTTATAATGGGAAATGGCAGACAATCTTAATTATGGGCATTGCTACAAGTGCTGTCTCTAAAAATAAACTACATTAAATGAATGTTAAGATTGCCTGGCTAAGCTCTCAGAAGTCAAGAAATGTCAGTTAAGACTGCTCTGCTGAGCAAATGAATTATGAAAAAGTCTAATTGTATACTATTTCTAAAATAATACAATAAAATATCAACTATTTTTCTGCAACCTTAGATACACATGTGCAGCATCTGTGTGTATCTCACACATACAAACAATGAATGTAATGTATACAGAATGGGTCCTGTGGAGTCCTTGTGTGATTCATTGTGTAACTTCTGAGATGCACTTACAAGGATGTAGAAAACATGTGATACATTATATTTGAGAAACTGTATGTGATTATGCAATTGAAGACTATCATAATGCATTCACACAAGGGGGCAGAAAGTTAAGGTTTATGTGCATACACACAGTGAACTGTTCTGAAGGCTTGAGCAAGGCAAATAAATTGTTCACTCAGAAACAATGCAGTATGAAAAAACAATCATGAAGAAAGCCTATTAGTCAGGAAAGTATTGATTTCAAGATCACAAATTGCGGAAGAGATCTTTTTAGCAGTAAAGCAGAATGAAGAGATGACATAAGAGAAATGCACATAAGTTTGGATATGTCTCTTTAAGAGAGTCAACCCACTAAATTGAGTATAAATTCTAAGTTGCAATTTCCTATCTACCTTAGCAAAATTCAGTTTCTGCTGTTTGCTATCTCAGCTGTTGCCCAGTATACCAGAATACATATTTTCCTATGTCATGCACTGAGGATTTATGACACTTCCAAACAGAGTTTGAGTCTGATCTAAATGAAGTCAATCAAAGTTTTGTCAATGACTGCATGTGGAGAAGGGCCAGGTCTTAGGTGTACAATACAATTTTCAATAAAGTATATCAGGTTCACAATTTACAAGTGCCTTAGGCAACTTCAATTTAAGCAATCTGTTACAGAATAGAACATTGTTCCAAAGGATATTAAAAATAGAACTACCAGGGACAAATTCAGCAATGACAAATGGTGGGGTAAATAAGTTAGTCATAAAACAGTGTATTGTAACATGCACAAATATAGCAGTCAGTAGGTGAGCAAAGCAAGAGTAACTTAAACCAGTTTAGTAGTCTGTGGGGACCAAGTTCACTTGTGATGTGATTGTGCAAAATTCCTGTTGAGCTACATTCAGACCTGATGTAGGAGAGTGAAACTTAACTTCAGTGGGAGTTGCTCCAATTACTCAGGCCTGAATTTAGTCCAGAGAATACAATACTAAAGTATACTTCACTTAATACATGTGCAAATTAACACTAAAATAACATTAAAGTAATATTAAAGATCAGATTTAAATCTATTAAATGGGGATTCAAAATTGAGTCCGAAACTCCATTTTACAGTAGTACATGATCTCTTAGCACCTAGTTTGTGGAAGATCATGCAACTTTTAGAGACTTAAGAAATACCTAAGAGCAAGTTAAGGCCAAAGTTTGAAAGTTGAAGCGTTTTTTCATATCTTACACAAAAGAATGAATTTGGCTCTCAGTGGAAGTTTCTGAGGTGCTGCCTTTGAAGTAGTACTTTGGCATGCCTTAATGTAGGGATCATTGGCAGGACTTTGTGGTTTGCCAGGCAAATGCTAAATTAGCTACTGTTTAAACTATACATTAATATGACAGTCTGTTACTACAAATCTGGATCCCTCAGACTCATAAATACAGTTCTAATTAAGAAACACTGTTTAATATGCACACCCTTGGTTCCTTAATTAACAGATTATAATGATACTACCATAGCCATAAAGGTTTATCATATCAAAACCTACTTGTGCATTGCTTACTTTGCAGATTGCCAGAAACTCTAGGGTATGTCTACATTAAGAAATTAGGTCAAATTTATAGAAGCCAGTTTTGTAGAAAGCGTTTTTATACAGTTGATTGTGTGTGTGTCCTCACAAATGCTCTAAGTGCATGTAGTCGGCGGAGTGTGTCCACAGTACTGAGGCACCCGTCGACTTTTGAAGCGTTGCACTGTGGGTGGCTATCCTACAGTTCCCGCAGTCTCTGCTGCCCATTTGCATTCTGGGTAGAAAGCCCAGTGCCTGATGGGGCTAAAACATTGTCGCGGGTGGTTCTGGGTACATATCGTCAGGCCTCGGTTCCCTCCCTCCCTCCCTCTGTGAAAGCAAGGGCAGACAATCGTTTTGCGCCTTTTTTCCTGAGTTACCTGTGCAGACGCCATACCACGGCAAGCCTGGAACCCGCTCAGCTCACTCTCACTGTATGTCTCCTGGGTGCTGGCAGACGTGGTACTGCATTGCTACACAGCAGCAGCAACCCATTGCCTTGTGGCAGCAGATGGTACAATAGGCCTGAAAACCATCCTCATCATATCTGAGGTTCTCCTGGCTGCCTCGGTAAGGTTGGTCAGGAGCGCCTGGGCAGATATGGGTGCAGGGACTAGAGTGACTCGACCAGGTCATTCTCTTTAGTCCTGCACGCAGTCCTATTGTACCATCTTATGGTGAGCAGGCAGGAGATGTGGACGGCTTGCAGTCCTTCTGCACCGTCTGCTGCCAGCCAAAGATGTAAAAGATAGATGGAGAGGATCAAAACAAGAAATAGACCAGATTTGTTTTGTATTCATTTGCTCCCCCCTCCCTCCCCCTGTGAAGTCCTGCCTGAAATACCAGAAGGAGGGATAGCTTAGTGGGTTGAGCATTGGCCTGCTAAACCCAGGGGTTTGAGTTCGATCCTTGAGGGGGCCATTCTGTGTGACAATTGTTTTTGTTTCTCCTTGATGTAAAGCCACCCCCTTTGTTGATTTTAATTCCCTGTAAGCCAACCCTGTAAGCCATGTTGTTAGTCGCCCCTCCCTCCATCAGAGCAACGGCAGACAATCGTTCTGTGCCTTTTTTCTGTGCAGACGCCATACCACGGCAAGCACGGAGCCCACTCAGATCACTTTGACATTTAGGAGCACATTAAACACCACGAGCATTATCAGCAGTATATGCAGCACCAGAACCTGGCAAAGCGAAACCGGGCGAGTAGGCGACATCAGCGCGGTGACGAGAGTGATGAGGACATGGACACAGACTTCTCTCAAAGCATGGGCCCTGGCAATGTGGGCATCATGGTGCTAATGGGGCAGGTTCATGCTGTGGAACGCCGATTCTGGGCCCAGGAAACAAGCACAGACTGGTGGGACCGCATAGTGTTGCAGGTCTGGGACGATTCCCAGTGGCTGCAAAACTGTCGCATGCGTAAGGGCACTTTCATGGAACTTTGTGACTTGCTTTCCCCTGCCCTGAAGTGCATGGATACCAAGATGAGAGCAGCCTTCACAGTTGAGAAGTGAGTGGCAATAGCCCTGTGGAAGCTTGCAACGCCAGACAGCTACCAGTCAGTTGGGAATCAATTTGGAGTGGGCAAATCTACTGTGGGAGCTGCTGTGATGCAAGTAGCCAATGCAATCAAAGATCTGCTGATATCAAGGGTAGTGACCCTGGGAAATGTGCAGGTCATAGTGGATGGCTTTGCTGCAATGGGATTCCCTAACTGTGGTGGGGCCACAGACGGAACCCATATCCCTATCTTGGCACTGGAGCACCAAGCCGGTGAGTACATAAACCGCAAGGGGTACTTTTCAAGAGTGCTGCAAGCACTGGTGGATCACAAGGGATGTTTCACCAACATCAACGTGGGATGGCCGGGAAAGGTACATGATGCTCGAATCTTGAGGAACTCTGGTCTGTTTCAAAAGCTGCAGGAAGGGACTTTATTCCCAGACCAGAAAATAACCATTGGGGATGTTGAAATGCCTATAGTTATCCTTGGGGACCCAGCCTACCCCTTAATGCCATGGCTCATGAAGCCGGACACAGGCAGCCTGGACAGTAGTCAGGAGCTGTTCAACTACAGGCTGAGCAAGTGCGGAATGGTGGTAGAATGTGCATTTGGATGTTTAAAAGCGCGCCGGCGCAGTTTACTGACTCGGTTAGACCTCAGCAAAACCAATATTTCCACTTTTATTACTGCTTGCTGTGCGCTCCACAATATCTGTGAGAGTAAGGGGGAGACATTTATGGTGGGGTGGGAGGTTGAGGCAAATCGCCTGGTCACTGGCTACACGCAGCCAGACACCAGGGTGGTTAGAAGAGCACAGGAGGGCGCGGTGCGCATCAGAGAAGCTTTGAAAAACAGTTTCATGACTGGCCAGGCTATGGTGTTAAAGTTCTGTTTGTTTCTCCTTGATGAAAACCCCCACCCCTTGGTTAACTCTACTTCCCTGTAAGCTAACCACCCTCCCCTCCTCCCTTCGATCACCACTTGCAGAGGCAATAAAGTCATTGTTGCTTCACACTCATGCATTCTTTATTAATTCATCACACAAATAGGGGGATAACTGCCAAGGTAGCCCAGGAGGGGTGGTGGAGGAGAGAAGCACCAGGAGGCATCGTGGAGGAGGGAAGGACAAGGCCACACAGCACTTTAAAAGTTTAAAACTTTAAAACTTATTGAATGCCAGCCTTCTGTTGCTTGGGCAATCCTCTGGGGTGGAGTGGCTGGGTGGCCGGAGTCCCCCCCACTGCGTTCTTGGGCGTCTGGGTGAGGAGGCTATGGAACCTGGGGAGGAGGGCGGTTGGTTATACAGGGGCTGTAGCGGGGGTCTGTGCTCCAGCTGCCTTTCCTGCAGCTCAACCATATGCTGGAGCATATTAGTTTGATCCTTCAGCAGCCTCAGCATTGAATCCTGCCTCCTCTCATCATGCTGCCGCCACCTTTCAGCTTCAGCCCTCTCCTCAGCTTGCCACCTCTCCTCCTGGTCGTTTTGTGCTTTCCTGCACTCTGACATTGTCTGCCTCCATGCATTTGTCTGTGCTCTGTCAGTGTGGGAGGACAGCATGAGCTCAGAGAACATTTTATCATGAGTGCGTTTTTTCACCTTCTAATCTTCACTAGCCTGTGGGAAGGAGAAGATCCTGTGATCCTTGAAACACATGCAGCTGGTGGAGAAAAAAAAAGGGACAGTGGTATTTAAAAAGACACATTTTATAGAACAATGGGTACACTCTTTCACGGTAAACCTTGCTGTTGACATTACATACACAGCACATGTGCTTTCTTCCAAGGTCACATTTTGCCTCCCCCCACCACGTGGCTAGCTCCTCCCCCCTCCCCGTGACTAACAGTGGGGAACATTTCTGTTCAGCCACAGGCAAACAGCCCAGCAGGAACGGACACCTCTGAATGTCCCCTTAAGAAAAGCACCCTACTTCAACCAGGTGACCATGAATGATATCACTCTCCTGAGGATAACACAGAGAGATAAAGAATGGATGTTGTTTGAATGCCAGCAAACATACACTGCAATGCTTTGTTCTACAATGATTCCTGAGTACGCGCTACTGGCCTGGTGTGGTAAAGTGCTCTACCATGGTGGACGGAACAAGGCTGCCCTCCCCAGAAACCTTTTGTAAAGGCTTTGGGAGTACATCCAGGACAGCTGCAAATGCCAGGGCAAATTAATCATTAAACATGCTTGCTTTTAAACCATGTATAGTATTTTAAAAGGTACACTCACCAGAGGTCCCTTTTCCGCCTGGCGGGTCCGGGAGGCAGCCTTGGGCGGGTTCCAGGGGTACTGGCTCCAGGACCAGGGTGAGAAACAGTTCCTGGCTGTCGAGAAAACCGATTTCTCCACTTGCTTGCTGTGAGCTATCTACAACCTCATCATCATCATCTTCCTCATCTTCAAAACCTGATTCCGTGTTGCCTCCATCTCCATTGAAGGAGTCAAACAACACGGCTGGGGTAGTGGTGGCTGAACCCCCTAAAATGGCATGCAGCTCATCATAGAAGCGGCATGTTTGGGGCTCTGACCCGGAGCGGCCGTTTTGCCGGTTTTCTGGTAGGCTTGCCTCAGCTCCTTAAGTTTCAAGTGGCACTGCTTCAGGTCCCTGTTATGGCCTCTGTTCTTCGTGCCCTGGGAGATTCTGACAAATGTTTTGGCATTTCGAAAACTGGAACGGAGTTCTGATAGCACGGATTCCTCTCCCCATACAGTGATCAGATCCTGTACCTCCCGTTCGGTCCATGCTGGAGCTTTTTTGCGATTCTAGGACTCCATCATGGTCACCTCTGTTGATGAGCTCTGCATGGTCACCTCTGCTGATGAGTCTGCACTCAACCTGCAGCTTGCCACGCTGGCCAAACAGGAAACTGAAATTCAAAAGTTCGTGGGCCTTTTCCTGTTTACCTGGCCAGTGCATCTGAGTTGAGAATGCTGTCCAGAGCGGTCACAATGGAGCACTCTGGGATAGCTCCTGGAGGCCAGTACCGTCTAATTGCATCCACAATACCCCAAATTCGACCCAGCAAGGCCGATTTCAGCGCTAATCCCCTTGTCAAGGGTGGAGTAAGGAAATCGATTTTAAAGAGCCCTTTAAGTAAAAAAAAAGGGCTTCATCATGTGGACGGGTGCAGGTTAAATCGATTTAACGCTGCTAAATTCGACCTCAACTCCTAGCACAGACCAGGGCTAAGAGCCTCTGCACATACACACAGTAACTCTCTATATGTAGGCTTCCCCTGGCAATTCTGTTGAAAAGTAGCTAATGGACACATTAACACGAGCACATCACCAAACCAGATTCAATAATTGCAACTCCATCCTTCAATAAATAGCTTACAATGACACTTGGGATTTAGACAGAAAAAGCTAACTGATAAGACTCCCTAGCAGTCTGCTCCACAAGTTACCTAAGAAGTTAAAAGTATTTCATTGTGTGCGTGTGTGACCATAAACTTTGGCTCAGAGATAAGGAGGTTTTAAAACTGATATTTAGCAAAAATGTTCCAAAATTCTGCTGTCTCCCTAGGACATTTTTTAAAAATCCATTAATAACATGTTTGTCATTGTTGGAGTGCCTATTATGAGGTTCAGGCTGTGTGAAAGCCTGTCTCGACACAAGAGATATGGCAGGCTTGTTGGGATGGAGAGGAGCTGATGGAAGATGGATATGTGCTCCCTTGTTGACAAGTGGTGGGGACAAGCAAGGAGACAGATCAGTAAAAACTTTCATTAAATCAAGAAAATACACAACTTGCCTCTAACTTCACCTCTGTTGGCTTCTTACACCAGCTGCTTCTCTGGAACCCTACTGAGGAACAAATTGCTTTCCTAGCAGGACATTTGGACACTCCTGCATTAATAGATATGGATCTCAGCATGCCAAGCCAAGCAAGAAGGAAATTTAATATGAGCAACACTGTCATCTCAATTTAGGACAACAGCTAGGATGCCCTACAGGGCATTACAACAGCTTCTAGAAGTACACAACATAAGACAATCTTACTGTCTTAAGGCTATGGAAAGCTGGTATTTCTAGTAAATAGCGAGACTAAGGAGAAAGGAAAATGTAAATGCATATATGACAACAGCATTGTACTGTCTGGGAGCATCAGTTTCAATTCGAAGGGCTTTCATTTCTGCAAAGAACTGCAGCCAAGTTCGCAGGAAAAAAATGAAAAAGTGAAGATATTAATAACACTAGGTGGCAGGCATTTCGTTTTCAGGAGGAGGGAAATTTCAAAGAGAAAAACCTTGGTAACTTTGATAGTGACAGCTTCAACGTAACTAAGTAGTGCTACACATTACAAGGAACACAGAAACTTTGGGTATGCATCTTATGATAGTGAGTTTTTTTTTAAAACAGTCACATGCATGTGTTCAACTTTTTATCTTTGCAGAATTCATTATTTATTAGTTCTGTAATAAACCTCTCTATTAATTAAATCTAATCCAAAACCAGATTTAAGATGGCTCATTTTAGAAAAAAAATGTCTAGGGATGGTTCAAAACTGGGATCGTTTATCAGAATCCTCTGAATCATGCAAAAAGAAAAGGAGTACTTGTGGCACCTTAGAGACTAACCAATTTACTTGAGCATAAGCTTTCGTGAGCTACAGCTCACGAAAGCTTATGCTCAAGTAAATTGGTTAGTCTCTAAGGTGCCACAAGTATTCCTTTTCTTTTTGCGAATACAGACTAACACGGCTGTTACTCTGAAACCTCTGAACCATGGTGCTTCAGACAAATTGGAACTTGGATTGTTACTGACCCCAGTTCTGCAGAACCCAAACCCAGCCCTCTTAGTTCAACTCCAGAGATGTTATACTTACACTGATGTTTAAGCACATACAATTCCCAAAGCATTGCATATCAGAGGCCTGACTCTTCACTGTCTTGCAACTTGGGCAGTCATTTACATCTGTGCCAGAGAGCGCACATCCACTTTGCACAGATGTAATGGACTATACATGCTTGAGGCAGGCAATTTAATATTGAATGTTGTTATGGTGAGACAGCCAGTTCAGGATCCCACAATGTAGATGTACTATTACAGACTCTTATGAACTGACACTCTTATTACAAAAGGAATAAAATAAAAATCATGCAAACCACAGAATTCATGCAGCTTGACACACATCAAACCACCCTTTAAATCATAAAAAAACCAACCTACATATACATCTAGTGATAGGAAAAACCTCCAGAGATTCATAGTTTGAAAGTCCTACAAAAGACTGTTTTCTGGTAGCTCTTCTTTGCTTCTTGGTATTGTCTTCTTCTGGGAAACTAACGAGTGGGGCTTGCTACAGCTTCTGGATTTTTTCTGATGGAAAGCGATCTCCCCCAGCCTATGTCTTCAAGGAGCCACCAGGAATGATCACCACTTCCCTTAATCTTGACTTGTCTCATAGACTCATAGATATTAAGGTCAGAAGGGACCATTATGATCATCTAGTCTGACCTCCTGCACAATGCAGGCCACAGAATCTCACCTACCCACTCCTGCAATAAATCTCTCACCTCGTCTTCAAAAGTGCTTATCACAAACACACTCTCCACAACACAAAGCAGCACAGAGTACTCTCAGTTGCCGATGCTGTCACACCTTTTCTGACTGGTACAAAGTACAGAGAATGAAGCCACTCTTGCTGAGAAAATCAAAATGGACTGTGGTTATTATCCCAACCCATGGGACAGATGCTGTAATCAGGAAAACAGACAAAATATTATGTGACTAATTTAACTGTCAAAACCAGCTTGAAATTTTAAAAAGTAATACAAAAAATTGCAGCAAAAATTGCATATTCATAACATTCCCAATAAGCAAAACATTTCAGTTTTGCTAAATTGCTCGAATTTTGTCAATTTTTCAGAAATTTTAAATTTCAGTGAGTAACATTTAATGGAAATATCTGATCAGCTCTAATCTATCTCTGTGTATCTTTAGAGGTAGACATACACAGAAAGAAGAGAACAAATATCCTGAATGTTGATACAGATTAATTTCCCCATCATTTTCCTTTAATTGTGCAGAAAGTTAACTACATTGGTCACTTACTTGAGTGCCTCAGTCCACAACTAAGTACTGTACAACAGTGGCTCTCAACCTTTCCAGACTACTGTACCCCCTTTTCAGGAGTCTGTTTTGTCTTGCGTACCCCCAAGTTACACCTCACTTAAAAAACTACTTGCTTACAAAATCAGACATAAAATTACAAATGTGTCACAGCACGCTATTACTGAAAAATTGCTTACTTTCTGATTTTTACCGTATAATAAAATAAATCCATTGGCATATAAATACTGTACTTACATTTCAGTGTGTAGTATATAGAGCAGTATAAACCCAGACATTGTCCGTATTAAATTTTAGTTTGTACTGACTTTGCTAGTGCTTTTTATGCAGCGTGACCAGATGTCCCATTTTTAAAGGGACAGTCCCATTTTTGGGGACTTTTTCTTATATAGGTGCCTATTACCCCCCACCCCCTGTCCTGTTTTTTCACAGTTGCTATCTGGTCACCCTATTTTTATGTAGCCTGTTGTAAAACTAGGCAAATATCAAGTTGAATTGATGTACCCCCTGTAAGACCTCTGTGTATCCCCAGGGGTACGCATAGCCCTGGTTGAGAACCACTGCTGTACAGTGTATAAGAAGTCCTGATGCTACTGCAACTACAATTAAAATGTGGCTGGTGGAGATAATAGAATCATAGAATATCAGGGTTGGAAGGGACCTCAGAAGGTCATCTAGTCCAAGCCCCTGCTCAAAGCAGGACCAATCCCCAATTTTCGCCCCAAATCCCTAAACGGCCCCCTCAAGGATTGAACTCACAACCCTGGCTTTAGCAGGCCAATGCTCACACCACTGAGCTATCCCTCCCCCCTGCACAGTGACACTGCACGGAGATACAATTGTACATGTATCCTCTTGATCTGTCCACTTCTACCATACCTGAAGCCATCAGAATGTTAATTTTTTTTTAAAAAAAGTTGCTTCTAAATGAAAGAGTAACCTAGAAATAAAATAATCCATCTTTTTAACTTTTCTGTTCTAACTTTTCTTCAATATGTGAATTGTTTGCAAAACTGAAACAGTTCATAGGGGAAAAAACATTCAGAGACTACATTACTAAAAAATAGATTAAAAAAAGGCCTGCTCCCAGAATCCCTAAGGACAGTCTCCCTATATTAGCAAAAATAACAGGGTATGCAAGAAAGTTCTATCATTAGTATGAGTTTCAGCTTGGCATGTGTGCAGTGGGAATCAATCACAGATAACCTTGGGCAATGAACAATAGAAATCTAAAATCAAACAAATGTAAACATCTAATGCCAAAACTACATTAATGCAAAAGGAAACTCCAAATTAAAATCCACACTGTAACTTTAGCTCTTCCCCTCAGCCTGGACAACATAAAATTAAAGTAAGGATTGCAGTCATATGATCAGAAAAACCATGAGAGAAATATTTTATATGCTAAGATCTCATAATGGTTGTCTTTGTAAGTAGATACTCATCCATTAGTAACTAAAATGAAACCTGTTCATAGCCACTGGAAAAGGCATAACTCAGTATACATTCATTAAATATAGGTACTGCTCCATACTAAGGACTAAGACTCTAATTCAAGGAATTTAAACACATGCCTAACTTTAAGCATGTGATTAGTCCCACTGAAGTCAACGAGTCAGGGCCTCTCTTCTCTCCCTTTGATGCCCTTGTACAACTTCCATCAAACAGTTATAACCACACATTATTCTCTGTGTATTATGTACTTATACCAACACAAGAATATTCCTTAGCTTAGTGCAAACATTTCTTGGCATAAAGTCGTATCTGACAATCTATGTATCTTAGGTTTTTCTGAAACTCTCCATTAGTGACACTATCTTTGGCAATACCAGACCTCCCATCACTGGTAGCGAACTAAGTCTGGTAGATAAAAAGTATGACTGAAATCACTCCCTAAATTTTTTTTTAACTAACCTATATGAAACTGCACTAGGTCATTGTTTTACACTGGTCATGGTCCTGTCAGGGTTCCTTCCCCACTCTGAACTCTAGGGTACAGTTTAGGTTAAAAACTTCCCCAAAGTACACACTTTGCCTTGTCCTTGAACAGTACGCTGCCACCACCAAGCGTTTTAAACAAAGAACAGGGAAAGAGACCACTTGGAGATGTCTTCCCCCAAAATATCCCCCAAGCCCTACACCCCCTTTCCTGGGGAAGGCTTGATAATAATCCAATTTGTACAGGTGAACACAGACCCAAACCCTTGGATCTTAAGAACAATGAAAAATCAATCAGGTTCTTAAAAGAAGAATTTTAATTAAAGAAGAAGTAAAAGAATCACCTCTGTAAAATCAGGATGGAAAATACTTTACAAGATATTCAGATTCAAAACACAGAGGATCCCCCTCTGGGCAAAACCTTAAAGTTACAGAAAACAGGAATAAACCTCCCTCTTAACACAGGGAAAATTCACATAAAACAAAAGATAAACTAATCCGCCTTGCCTGGCTTACCTATACTGGTTGCAATATTGGAGACTTGGATTAGGATGGGTTGGAGAAGATGGATTTCTGTCTGGCCTCTCTCAGTCTCAAGAGAGAACACACACGTAAACAAAGAGCACAAACAAAAGCCCCCCCCCCCAAGATTTGAAAGTATCTTGTTCTCTTATTGGTCCTTTGGGTCAGGTGCCAGCCAGGTTAGCTGAGCTTCTTAACCCTTAACAAGATGTTGCCTCTGGCCAGGAGGGATTTTATAGCATTGTATACAGAAAGGTGGTTACCCTTCCCTTTATATTTATGACAGGTCCTGAACCAGAATCTCAGGAATGAACCACACCCCACTTGGGAGAAGATTTGGATTTGGATCAGTTCATTCTTCTCTCCAGTGTAATACCCACCACCACCACTACCCATCCATACACATATATCTTTTTAAGCCATTTCAAATGAAATGCCTGAACATGGAGATCAGAAAAACAGGGTTAACAAAAGCTGTTTACAGAGCCCTCAACTATAATGGTACTAGTGGATGTCACTAAAATAAAAATGGAACCATTTGAAAGGAATAATACTGTGTAGACATTAAAAACTTCCAGAGCAGCACAAGTTAAAATGCAATAGAAAACAAAATAGTACTAAGAGAGACCAATTAAATGAATATGGGGGTCTGTATACTATGCAATTGTTCCCAATGCCATTGTTCGCTGCATTGTATATAACCACACATTGTTCTCTGTGTAAAATCACTTGAGATTCTCCATGAAAAGATAAAATAGAAAAGCAGTGAAAACATCTTCAAAGAATACATGCGCCAGAAATAGTTCTATTTAAAACAGAATAATAATAGTGTTGTGAGTGCTACATTTCAGAGTTTTCTATAAGTGGAGAAAAGAAATGACATGAAGAGAAAGGCAAAAGACCACATACACAAAAGACACAAATAGCATGTGAATAGCTAACTGCTACAGATTCAATATAACTAAAAGATGGAAAGACATCAGTGAATCAAACTGCAGTCATATATTTCAAGATAAATGTGAAATCCTATACCGAAAAACTGATTTTAAGGGCAAAAATTAGTAGAACTCATTTCACAAAAGAAAGGCTATCACTCTTCTACGCTTATTTGATGAGAGTTGTATGACTGCTTTGCTCCAAAGTGCTTTTCCATACAGTGTGGTGTGGAGGAGCAAGAATATGGAAATCCCAGAGCAAATGCTAAGAACCCTACTGAATGGGAGCAGCTCACTGGCAAGTTCCCCATCTGGAGGCTTTGTGGGGAGCAAGTTATGCCAAAGTGGTGAACAGAGCCAGGGAGTAGCTGCTCTATGCAGCAGGGGTAACCCGACAGATTTCCAGATACAAATATAAATAAATATATAAATATAAACTGCAATTGAGCATTAACTCAATTTTTGCGGTTTTTGCATGGCCTCCCCCAACCCCCAAAGTGCAGGTCAGCATAGCGCTATGGGAGAGAACCGGAGAAAGCCAAGAGCAGCATGATGCCAAAGTGAGAGAGAATGGTTGTCCGAAGGGAGGGAGACTGAGAAGTAGCGTGGAAGGACCAGTATGCTATGCAGAGGCCTCTAAATCTAAATGATCCAGGGGTCTCATGGCCACATCTGCCCTGCCTTCTCAACCTGACTACAAACCTTTCCCCTCAGGGTAGAATACAATGGAATGCTTGTGAGTTTAAATAGACAGATTCTGAATTACCTTCTCCCCCTCTCTGGAATTTCTGTGAAAGGGGATTGATACGGCTTGTGATTTATTTTTAATGGTTGTGGCCCCCTGTGATTCCATTTGCATTTACTGCTTTATTAACATGCATATCAATGGAAGTACCTAGACAGCTATGTTCTCTACAACAGTAAGTACACACGGCATATTAAAAACAAAACAACCCACAGAGCTGAAATCCAAATTTGAAACCAAATCCTCACCAGAACAAAAAACTGATTACAGTATGGACCTCAAGGTAACTAGAGCAGTCAGTGGCTTTTGAAATGATGCATAGGACACACATGGAACTAATTTTTTCAATGTCAGACTACATATAGACTAGGTAGACTGTCTATTTTACCACAAAAGGTGTTGTAATGCTTACTGAATTTCGTGAAGCTTGGGTTGGCTTAGCCTGTGTCACTATGCAGTGGGCAACAGTGGCATTCCAGAGAAAGATCTTGGACCTCTCTTACCCCTTAAATAATTTGAACTCCTAAAAGAATGAGAGAGACTCATTGTCAATCAGGATGGAGGGATTCAGCTTTGGTCACTGCCAGATGTATACTATTTGCCTTTTGACATTATTTTGGATGGCCTCAGTGGAATTCTTCAGGGCTATTACAGCTCAGAGCTTTCCCTAAAGTCTTGGTAGTAAAAGGCAGGTACCATTTGAGGGTGATTGTTTCAAAGCAATGAAAGACTCATTCAAATTCTGTTGATCAAAACATACGAGAGAGGAGAAGACAATGTTATCATGAAGTTTCACACTGGGAAATATGCTCTCTTTTTGAAGTTATGTGGCAGTATTTAGAAGGCTGCTACAGAGATGAACTCTGATTTCATATATGGATGGTTGTCCAATGACAGCATACAAGTGTTCTGCAATGTTGCACACAATATTAGACATTCAGTCTTGACTGGTTTGTACTTGGAATTTATTCTTTCTGAACTTGGGTCATCATGGCAAAAGCTGCTATGGGTCTGAACAAATAATCTAGAAACATCGGAAATGGCAATCAGCAAAGTATCCAATGTATTTATGTTGATCAAAACCAAGCTGGGTAGGTCAAGGTTTGAAAAAACAGAGAAAAAATTAAATTAAATGTTAAAAAAGAAAAGGTGAAGGTAGGAATTATTTATTAAAATGGACATGTCAACATTTCTTCAGTTTGTTTATTTAAGAGTCACAGCACAAGAAAGGAAAGAGAACTGTTTACAGAGATATGTAGACTATTAATAATATTCTGGGTACAACAGCTCAGGTTTGCTCATAGTTTATTCAGTATGGCAGCCATTTTGGATCCTTCCTGATATTCCCTAAGAGAGACTGTGGGATCAACTTTTGACATGTTGTGAAAGCTGGTACATGATCGGTGGTCAGTGCCGTGTTTGGTGGTGATCCACTTGGGTGAGAATGACTTAGTGCCAGCTGGATGCTCAACTGATTCTAAAGATCAAGCAGGACTTACCCAGGCTGCAGCAAACCTTCACAGTCTCATAGCTAGAATGGTCACTGTTTCTGATCAGACAGATCTGGAGGCCTAATAGAAACGCCATGGCTGGAGCCTGGCCAAGAACGAAAATGGAACGGGAAAACCATGCATTTCTGCACTTTAAGGATTCTGTGATGAAGCATCAGCTATTTACCTACAGCTGCTTGGAACATTTTAGGATTGTTGGAGTATTCCTATCTGAGACAAGTTCAGACACATTAAATGCAGATACAAAGGCTATGAAGGAAGCATATTGTGGCAGATATGGAACTGCTCTGTAATAATCTAAGAATACTGATCTATACATAATTTTAAGAATACTGTATGTGACCTGGTCAGGGAGGTGCAGTTACTGTATATCGGGTTATTAGGCTTTCCTGTATAAATGTATCAATTTAGCTTAGTAGGGCTGCTGTTGGAAAAAATAAGCAGGAAGGCAATACAATGGTTCCCTTAGAAGAACAGCCAGGCACACACTTGAAAGACAACAGGGAAAGCTATTATCTTCAAGGATCCTGTATCTGTCTTGAACAAGTTGCGAACCTTTCTTGCCAGTAGTAGGAACCAACAGATCAAACAGCTATGAAGAGTTAAAAAGTGACTTAATCGCTGAGAAGAGAAGTGATCAAAGGACTGGGTAAGAATTAAAGCAACACTCCCCAAAAGCAGGGGGAACAAGAACTTGCGTGTGAGTTAAAGGACAATATTGTCACCCGCACTCTAACGGTGTCAGGGACTTATAGAAAGCTTAGACCTACCAGGATCCCCGTGCGGAAGATGGAGATATTCCTGGTAAGCCAGACATGCATACAGTCTGTTTTATTGTTTGAAGATCTTTCTCTCTATGATGCTTTTTGTGACAGGTTCAGTCAGAGACCCCTTTGGGACTGCCACCTGATGTGCTGAGACTACCTCTGCTAGTTTGGGCCTCCAGAACCCTGCGCTGCTGAGCCAGACACACCAGTCTGCTCCAACACAGACCTAGGGTCTGAACCACATGCCCCAAAGCTGCAGACTTAACTGAAAACAGCTTAAGAAGTGCTCCAGCCTCCAGCACCCAGACACCCAGCTCCCAATGGGATCCAAACCCCAAATTAATCCGTTTTACTCTGTATAAAGCTTATACAGGGTAGTCATAAATTCTCTGCCCTCTATAACACTGATAGAGAGATATGCACAGCTGTTTGCTCCCCCAGGTATTAATTACTTATTCTGGGTTAATTAATAAGCAAAAGTGAGTTTATTAAGTATAAAAAGTTAGATTTAAGTGGTTCCAAGTAATAACAGACAGAACAAAGTAAGCTACCAAGCAAAATAAAACAAAACACGCAAGTCTAAGCCTAATACACAAAGAAACTGATTACAGATAAAATCTCACCCTCAGAGATGTTTCAATAAGCTTCTTTCACAGATTGGATTCCTTCCTAGTCTGGGCCCAGTCCTTTCCCCAGTACAGTTCTTGTTAACTCCAGCTTAGGTAGTAACTAGGGGATTTCTCATAACTGGAACCTCCTTGTTCTGTTCCACCCCCTTATATAGCTTTGGCACAAGGCAGGAATCTTCGTCTCTCTGGGTCCCCACCCCTTCTTCTAAATGGAAAAGCATCAGATTTAAGATGGATTCCAGTAACAGGTGGCATGGTCACATGTCCCTTGAGACCCCAAGCCTTCATTCCTCCTGGCCTGACTCACAGGAAGGCTTGCCAGTAAACAGAGCTACTTACAACCAATTGTCCTAGTTGATGGGAGCCATCAAGTTTCCAAACCACCATTAATGGCCCACACTTTGCATAATTACAATAGGACCTCAGAGTTATATTTCATATTTCTAGTTTTAGATACAAGAATGATACATTTATACAAATAGGATGACCACACTCAGTAGATTATAAGCTTTGTAATGATACCTTACAAGAGACTTTTTGCACGAAGCATATTCCAGTTACATTATATTCACACTCATTATCATATTTTCATAAAATCATATGAAGTGAAACATCATGCTTTTATTCTAACTGAATAATACTTTGCTTTAAAAAGGCATATTTGCTTACTGGCTACCACTGCCATAGCTCCCCAAGGGAACAAAACTGCAGGTACTGAAGATAAATCACACCTGCTGAGGTAATCACAGTTGATCATAGGAGGCTACAGATCAGGGCCTGGTCTCAGAGGAGGAGAACTGTATGATTCCCCCCAAAGAGAGACATGGTGGCTCGAGGCTTAAGACATCATTGGGGGTGCACCTGAAGAGACCTGGAGGGATCAGAGGTGCAGTTAGCCCCATAACTGTGACACACATCTCGAGGGCAAAGAGGTGGTTCTTGGTTGCTGGCAATGGGCTGCTCTGCTAAGTGAGGTAGCACAATTTATTGAATGTTTGAAAAGAAGTGAGGTTGTGGTCATTCCAAGTATGCTGCTGTAAAGGTTCCTCCCCCACTCTGAACTCTATGGTACAGATGCGGGGACCTGCATGAAAACCTCCTAAGCTTATCTTTACCAGCTTAGGTTAAAACTTCCCCAAGGTACAAACTATTTTACCTTTTGCCCTTGGACTTATTGCTGCTACCATCAGACGTCTAGCAGGGATATAATTTGGAAAGAGTCCGTTTGGAAACTTCTTTCCCCCCCAAATCCTCCCAAACGTTACACCCCCTTTCCTGGGGAAGGTTTGATAAAAATCCTCACCAATTTGCATAGATGACCACAGACCCAAACCCTTGGATCTTAAGAACAATGAAAAAGCATTCAGTTTCTTAAAAGAAGAATTTTAATAAAAGAAAAAGTAAAAAGAATCACCTCTGTAAAATCAGGATGGTTAATACCTTACAGGGTAATTAGATTCAAAACATAGAGAATCCCTCTAGGCAAAACCTTAAGTTACAAAAAGACACAAAAACAGAAATATCCATTCCATTCAGCACAGCTTATTTTCTCAGCCATTTAAAGAAATCAGAATCTAACGCATATCTAGTTAGATTACTTACTAAGTTCTAAGACTCCATTCCTGTTCTGTCCCCGGCAAAAGCATCACACAGACACACACAGAGAGAGAGACTTTGTTTCTCTCTCCCCCCAGCTTTTGAAAGTATCTTGTCTCCTCATTGGTCATTTTGGTCAGGTGCCAGTGAGGTTATCCTAACTTCTTAACCCTTACAGGTGAAAGGGTTTTTCCTCTGGCCAGGAGGGATTTTAAAGGTGTTTACCCTTCCCTTTATATTTATGACAGCTGCAATGGCAGAAAATTCCACACAGTGCTAGGGTATACTATACCCGGCAGGGTTGGGAGTGTAGTAAGAAAAATACAGAACTCTTCTTGAAGAAAACTATTGATTGTATTGATAAGGACACAACTAATACTGGTGCAAAGTTCTGCTACATCAACTCCTTTGGTTTCATGTGGGGCCATTAATATGACTACCTAGTTTTCTAGGAACAGTATATGGAATTGTTAATGTATGTGTTACTGGCATAGATGATTCTTGTCTTAGCAAAGCAGTGACCTTTTCACACAAAACCTTTGGCATCATCATTCATATTTGTCTTCAGGCAAAGATTATAGAGTTCAAAATAGAATGTCCCCTAGTTCATAAAAAAATATCTACCTAGATACGAAATATAATGATAATCTGACTTCATTTACTGTGTGTTTTGTTTCACTTTTTTGTGCATAGAGAAAACTGTTGTTAGTTCTGCGAAACCCCCTCAGTCTGTAGAGACGTAATTTTTTTTAAACTCAGGAGCCAACATTTGGTCATCTATATGGAGAAATCCAGATGATAATTTTCCTGAATGAGTGAATTAGAAAATGTTAATTTTACACAGATAACATTTTTTGTAATCAAGTAACATTTGTGAATGGTTTTAGAGCAATTGATATCTGCCACGTGCCATTTCTTCAGCTGGAATGTTCTGCATGGGTTAAATGTCCTTTAATGCACTTTTGAATAGTTACATGTCACACTCTGAAATGGAGATTGAACTCTTCAGCTTTCTGTTGACTGAAATCATGTAAGAAATTGTTTGCTAATAGTTAATGTCATATCCCACTGGGATAAGCACCACTTGGCTCATACTAAAAACAATACAATACCATTAATGTGTTTCCCTGGACAGTGAATATTTGTGATGTATATTATGAAAACACCATTGGTGGGAACCACAGGAGCATAAAAAGCTATTATTTCAATGTACATTTATTGCTAAGTTTATTTCCTTTCTGATTTATTTAACTCATCAGTTACAACCTCTTCCATTCCCATAATCATTCCTACAACTGGAAGACGTGGCCAGTTACTGGTTCAGATTAATGGCACTCCATAGACAGCCAACAAAGCACTCTCTTCTCCAAACAAGAAACATTTTCCTGGAAAAATCTAGGTAATTATTACATTATGTTATGGCTGGATGAAACTTTTTTTCATAGTGTGAGATAAAAATTTCATATCTGCAAACATCTGAAAACAAAAATCCAGTAGATCCCAATTACCATAAATTTCAATAATGCACATTAATATATGCTGATTTACATAAAATGGTATAGACATGTTTCCTGTTTGTCCCATTTATATACTCCCCTCACATTTAAGAATTATATATCAACTCTCGTTCATTTCACACCAACTCATTCCACCCTACTCCTATTCTTTCCATGCCCACTCTCTCACACACTGCAGGTATAACTCACACCACAACTATCCCAATTCAGTCTACATTTACCCATCCATTCTGCATGCACAAAACTCCCCATTCCAAATACACATAGCCTATCATTCTGCGCACCCATCCCTGCACTACATATCTAACCATTCTGTATGCACCTATAGTGACTCTCAGACTTGACATGTCTGAGTTTTCCCTATAGACTATGGGTTTTCAGACTCTTCTGTGCATCTGTGAAGAAAACCAAACCTGATTGGCTGTTTTCCTCCATTCCCCTGCTTGCTAGAGAAGGGTATAGCCAATCAGAGCTACTACACATGCTGATGGAAAGTCTAGTTTCTCGGCACGGGTAGCAGGTAGAACTCCAACTCCCAACCCCCACAAATGTCCAGGTGTAAGCTGCTGTTCCCAGCCAATGGAAGCAGCCCCATTACTTAGGCTCGTGAAGGGGGTGAAGATGCTCTCTCCCCTCACTGGAGAGCTCTCTGTAACCAGTGAGGTCCAAGTCAGGGAGTTAAGCTACTGGAATCCCCAGCCATCCCCACAAGGTAGCTTCCTCCCTTTGTGTGCCCAAATGTGATGCACTCATCCACTCATATACTGACCCTATCTCCCTGTATACTCCCATTGTGCTGATGCCCCAATTCCCCCATAGGTTGACTCCTATCCCCATCTCCCATATGAAGCTTACCCCCACCCCCCTCAGTTTGCTACTACAGTCCCAACCCCCTAACCTAACTACAGGTCCAGGGCCTTACCAATGGTGTCTTCAGAGGCCTCTCTCCTCCCATCCCACTGCCTTCAGGACGGGTCTGCTTCTCTCTCCCCAACTTCCAGTCTAGGAGGAGGCACCAAGAGAGGACTCTGCATGCTTAATCTCAAATAAAAGAGCAGGGGACTTTAGGGAAAGGGACATATCCCTGGATGTACAAAAGGAGTTAGACTGAGCATCGCAATGCCTAACTTTTAGGGGCCTAGGAACTTACTGGATTTACAAAGCATGAACTAGGTCCTTAGGCTCCTGTGCAACTCATGGGCAGAGATAGGGGCCTTACAGTGTGACCTACAGAAGCCAGCACACTAGGCAGGCAGTTGCCTGAGGTAGAGATTGGGAGATGCCAACCAGAGAGGGGTGTGCTAAGCTCCACCCCTCTCATGGAAACAGGCACCAAAGCCTGGGATGCAGGGATGCACTTATCTCTGCTAGGAATTCACAGCCAGGGACTCTCTCTTGGAGTGAGGTGCCTATACTGCTCCTGCAAGAAGCCAGGCAACAGGAGCAGCTTCCTCATTACTTTTAGCTTAGTGTACTCACCTGGGATTTGGGAGACCCTTGGTTCAAGTCCCCACTCCACCTGGGAGGAGAGAAATGATTTGAATAGGGATCTGCTACCTCATAGGTGAGGTACCCTAACCACTGGATTATGAGATATTCTGATGGGAGGCTGTAGAAGCTGTTTCACTGTGGCTGAGCAGGTGGCCAAAGAGAATGGAGAGTGGGTATTTCTTCCATGTTGCCACCTGGGCAGCACTTGATTGGGTCTAATTTACTTTCCTCTCTGCACCAACTCAGCACCCTTGGGGCAAGTGGAGACAACGTTTCACCCTCTCCCCATCCATTTGCTTGAGGAATAGTACCAGTGGCACAGAAACTGGTCTCCCTCCCCATGTTCAAGCTAAAATATGGAGAGTCCATGCTGGGCAAATCAGGGTGAGTCTTTCTTGTCCTTACTCCACTACATGGCTAAACTACAGCTAGGCATGCCCTGGCCTTACAAGTTTAAGAATCCAGAACCAAGATTACAGTTCCTTCCCAGGTCTCACTTGAGGCTGTGAAGCTATGTCTTGCCCCTTACTCTGGGCAGCTGACCCCTAATTTAGCCTTATTATTTATTTTCATTGTTAATTCTAATAATTCCAGAAAGATAATTTTCAAATTTTTATTAGACTGCATATGTTCCATTAAAATAATTATCCGTGAAGGCAAAAGAACATTGGTGTGTGCCTTTTGCTTCTTTAGGATGTATAGAGAAGGCTTGAAAGGTGGGTTTGGGGGTTTTTTGGCTTGTTTTCTAAAATGAGAAATTCATGCCCACCTCCTAAAGTAAGGGCTCAGAAAGTTCAAAAGATACAAGAAGTCCTCCAGCAAAAAAAAGGGAAGACAGACAAAACTTTACATATCTTTTAATTGAAAGGGAGAAATAAGTGGGAAAAGTCATTTTTGACACATCCCAATCCTGTAAAAGAAACCCTGTCTGGCCTTCTTTATATATTTTAATGAACAGGGCACAAACCATTATTTTTTCCTTTGCAGATCATCTTCAGCATTGTACATTGTTGTTAGGATTAAACGGCATGTGAAGGAAATACAAGGATTTTGTGTATTCCAAGGATCAATCATGTTTAATGTATCTACTCTAGGTATTACAAGGAGCTCATCACTGTCATATCTTGATGTTGGATATCTGATTTTTGTATTGGTTTCAAATAAAATATTTAAAATATTAAGAAAGATAAGGCCAATATATATTACTGTGCTGTGCTTTTTGTGTGTGGGGGAAAACCATGGCAAGGTTAACCAAGCAATTTTGCCAGCTGATTCCATTTGAACAAGTGAGCCACCAGTATCTTAACACTTTCCACTTTATCTCTTAGCTCATGTCTTGTAAGTGTCAGCAGAATAGATTTTCTATCATTGCAGTGCATGTCACCCAATTTAACATAAGAGCTCTTGGGGGGGGAAAAAGCCAGTGGTTTCAATGATTTAATTTCTGAGAAATGTGTGGATATAATGGAGTTAACAGAGACATGGTTATCCAACCATGACACTCTGCCCTTGGTCAAGGCCTCCACATTCAGTGATATATTATATTATCCACATCAGAATTTTCCCTTTTATTTTTTCTTCATCATGTTCTTTTAAGCACACACTGTATTGTAGCTTTCTATTATCTCTCACAACTCTCACTGAATTACAGATGTTCGTTCTCCAAATTCAGAGTATTTTTTTAAAATGTGCAAAAGATGTCTTGTTTAGTTGGAATACATTATTTTAAATTTATTTTCTTTTCACCAATCATTTGTGACTTTAGACCATTTTCTTTACTCTCTGTATTATTGCTTTGCAACTGTAATGCTGCTGTTAAGA
Source organism: Lepidochelys olivacea (assembly GCF_965140295.1). Taxonomy (NCBI): domain Eukaryota; kingdom Metazoa; phylum Chordata; order Testudines; family Cheloniidae; genus Lepidochelys; species Lepidochelys olivacea. Next base: position 122,802,478 of record NC_140413.1, read on the forward strand.
CTGAGCTGCAACTTCTGTCCTAAACCTACTTTCACTCACTTGTAGCTTTCCCCAAATGTTCCCTTTTGGACTAAAGCTTTCAATGCTTAGTCTCTTATTCAGGAGTGGATTTTTAATTGACATTTCATAAACATTATCTCTTCATCCATTTTTGAGTTATCCAACATTAAATGGATGCATTTTCAGCAATTAAGACATTTACAGATGTTTCTTTTGAACTCTGATAATTGAAAAACAGCTTTGTTTTAACACTTCAAAATGATGCACAGAGATCTCCGATTATGAAATAGTGCCTTTGCTATTTATTTGAAATAGTTTTGAAATAAAGTTCTGCATGTGACACGTATTGTTAAATGACTTATTGAAATAGAAGTGACAAGAAAAGCTGTGCACAGCACAATTGCTTCCTACTTACAAAATTTAAACAGATTATTTGTTTTCTGTAATTACATTTAATTACAGTTTTTAAATAAATAAGATTATCTGTAAACCTTTTAACACTATTTTTTGCTGTTCAATGAGTGCACACCTGCCTCATTCGTTGCACACCAGCCAAGCTATCTCAATTTTATATAGAATACCTAGAAATATCATATTGTAGTATATTAAGTATTATAACCTGTATACTGAGGGCCAAATTTTCCTCTTACCCTGATGCAAATGCGAAGTAAATCCATGGTCTTCAATTGATTTACTCTACCTCTACACAATTTTAATTGCAAACTGAGGATAGAATGATGATCCTTTGCTCAAAGACCTTATAAGAAATTGCAAATAGCTGCTATGCCCGGGGAAGGAACTGTTATTTAGAAAGTCACAGTCCCTTGCTTCTGGGGAAAGATTTACTGCAGTTTTTTACAAGGTGTAAATTACCTCCCAGTCATGCTAATTCAGCTCTGTTCCAGCCAAGGCTCCATATCTGCCCCTCACTGCCTGCTTGCTCGCAAGTGGGAATAGCCATCCCATGAAGCCTACTTTCCATCCAGTGCTTGGACTTGCAATCCAAGCAGATAACACAGTGGGGTGAAGGGACTCCCTTACTTTAATACATGACCAGTGGCCCAGAGTGAAGCATGGAACTTTTTTCATTCACTGTGCACCATCCAATCTGGACAGTAAATGAGAAAACAACAATACGGGACCATGTAATTAAATATATTGTAACACATATGTGTAAGGGTTTAGAACTAGGGTTGCAGAAGTAACCTTTACTTTGTGTCAGAATCTCAGTATGTTATTTAGGTCTTCATGTACTGAAAGATCCTTGTTCCCTGTAGTGGGGCAGTTACCTCGCTACTAGGAAAAAAGGGTTAAAGGCAGCTGAGGTAGGCTGCTTTGGGGAGGCAGCCACAGCTGTGGACACACCCAATCAGGCCACAACTGTCCCTGATATAAGGATAAGGGAGGAGCTGGGTCAGTCTCATTCCAGCCTTGGAGAGAGAAGGACCTAGCTACCTGGGAGCCCAGGGTACCAGAAGCAGAACTGTGCTGGGGAAGGGCAAGACAAGCTGGGGAGCTCCAGCCTGGCAACTCCCCAGGCTGAGGCCTTGTTAAAAGCCTAAGCAGGTACTGGAGCTGCAGAAGTGCAGTCCAGGGATAGGCAGAGGAAGCTGGTCCAACCCCTTTGCCAGTGATGAGTGGCCATTACACACTGCAGTTTGCCCCAGAGAAAGGGGGCTAGATACGAACTGGCAGTAGCCACTGAGGCAAGGTGGGCACAGGGGGAGGGAGTTCCCCTGGGAAGGGAGACCCAGAGTTTGGGGGCACTGCTGTGGGCAGCACCCCAAGGTAAGGGGCAACAGGGTCCAGGAGGGACACAGGGGCTTGAGGCAGGAGAGATACCGGCCAGCAGGAGGCTCTCTGAGTGCTGGAATTGAGCTAATTCCCAGACAACTAGCAGGAGGCACTTCGCCAGTGAGTCAGCAATCTACTACATTCCCTCAACTACACTGGGTCTCCTAAAGGATTCTCATGTCACCGAACATTTGAGGTTTGGGGGGGATGTACACCGGTACAGGAAGCCACAGTTGTGGCACTGATTTTACCGTGTCTGTAACGATCTGCGTGGTGGTGTTCAGAGTCAACAAGTGATTTATGGGAGCTCTGTGTCCAGACAGGTGAGCTGTATTCTGTGGTAGAGTAGACAAAGGCCAGTGAAGAGATCCATAGAGCTTTTATATTGGGTCCCCAGATTGTTCTTGCCCATTTCTGGATGAGGCTTACATGGATCTGTATTTTGTCATGGACGTTTTTCAGGTGTTGGTGGTTTGTGAGTTTCAGTATAATATCACACCAAGATATTTTGGGGGTGGAATCTTATCTTATCTGCTGGCCACGAAAGTACATATGCAGTTCTACCTTAGCTTCTCAATTGTTTTGACTGAGTGCTGACACAAGAGTCTTGCTGGATTTGGATTTAGCCACTAATATAAGAAATATGCTTCCTTGGTTTTAAAGTTCTGGGTTAGGATTTCTTCTATGATAGGTAAATCCCATGTCGGTGTGGTCAGAGAAATGTCATCAGCATAGACAAATTTCTGTCATGATGTTTGGGGAAGGTTGATGACAACCTTCTTGTGGTCTGCCTTATTGTGCGCCAAGGCATAATCAATGTCATTCACCAAAGTCTTGGATTGAACAGCAATGGAAATGGCTCCCATTCAAAAAGTACTCCTCCCAGAGTCACTTTAAGAGGACTGTACAACCAGTTCTACGAATTTGCCAATTGACTGTTGAAGGTGTGTCCCAATCTAAACGTGACTACCTAGCTCATATTATGATCAACATCATTGCACTGCAAGAAACCCATATCAAAGATGACACTCAAGAATCATGCTGCTGGATTGTCAGCTACAATCTGGAGGCTTCCTTCCATTACCCAAGATATTGACTTGCCATATACCTCTTCAAGCAGGGTATTGAGGATTATGACATGATCGAGTCCAGGAGCAATTCCGGAGCCTTTGCCAGCTCAATTATTTGCAAGATAACAGTAGTTAATGTGTATAAGTCTCCTAATACAAATTGGCCTTCTCCCTCCATACCCACATCTTATTTTCTGGCTAAGTACATCTGTGATTTCTTTAGTGACCATATGATTTCAGTCTATCGAAGCAATGATACTGCAGGGCAAGACACATGCAGAATGGTCATCAAACAAAGACATACCTTCTTTTCAATGCCAAAAAAAAAAGGCACTTTTCATTCTGCCCACTGTATCAGAGACTACAATCCAGATCTCTGCTTCCTCACCAAAGACACAGTTCAGAATCCATCAGAACACATCCAGAACCATTTGTAGCCCAATAGGGCAAGCTTGTCTACTATATGTAATGTCTTGTCTTTATTATATTAAGCTGGTTTTCATTATATTCAGCTGTACAACAAGAAACTTTCAGGCTTGTATCCTATAAATGTTAGCTTACGCATAAATTAGCATAAGTGTGGTTAAGTAGGCCGTAGCCTTTGGCACAGATAAATGGCCTATGGTTACCTTTAGATTTTTGGGAACTAAGAAGAGCTTGCTCAATGGTAGGAGTTAGAAAGTACCAGTAAATGTTACTGCAAGGAACATGGACGAAATAATCGCAAATCTCCTTAAGCAAGGGGTAACAAGTATGATAATGAGTTAAGATGGAAGTTACACATATCAATATGTTACCCTATAGGATAAGTACACTGCATTATTATGTGGGTGAAAAGCTAAATTTGGGCATGGAGGACTGAGCATGAGCAGATGATGCTCAGGCCCTATAACAGGGCAGCCACGATGTGGTCTGGGGTCAGTTTTTTTCTGGGCTTCTTCCATCACTATCTGCTTTCAACTACTTGATCCTTCAGCTAGTTGAAGAACTTGATCCATTGGCATGTCAGAGACAGGGCTGTCCCCTTTGTCTCTTACCACCAGGTCCTAAAGGAAGGGTGTGAGTATGCAATTCTAAAAGCTTATGCAAAGAATGCTACCACAGATAACTCTGATATTGTATTATCTCCGCCTTTTTATGTGGCTTGGGTCCTTTCTGGCTTTGTTCATTATTTTAATAAAGATCTCTAAGGCTTTAATTTGCCCTCAGTGTGAGTGTCCCTGTCATCCATCCTGACAGTCCTCACAAGACATTGAACTCCATAGTATTAGCTCTGTGTTGCCTGATTCTGGGGTAAGAACCTTATCACAGTCAGATAAATTAGCCATCAATGCGAACATTATTAACCTTAAAATGGGTCAGGCAGCACAATCTTGCTAACTTTCTACACAGTCTCCTTCTTAGGGAATGCACAACATGCTTCAGGTGGCACGGGGCCAGGATTCATCACCGAATTTGGTCCACTGATTGGAGCCATTAGCTTCCCCCGCCTGTGCTGGGTACTGATAGAGTGCAACGTGAACACTCATCCATGCCCGCCACTGCACAGTCAGCCTCAATCAGTGATAATTCACATTGGGACTGAACTCCCAGTAAATAGGTCATCGCCCAAACCGTGAGTGAACTTTCAAAAGGCAAACAGGCCAGGATTCATTGGCACAATTCAGGCCACCATCAATGTGATTCCTCTGAAGCCCAAAAAAATTTCACTTGCTTCACCCAGCTCATTCAAATAACTGCACGAAGAAACATCTCCAGTGGCTATCAAAAAAGATAGGCTATTAAAGAACTACCAAATGTCTGGAGACCTGAACACTGAAATTTCTTATGAGAATCACTGAATTTAGCATGCTATCGAAGATAGGGCAAGATGACTGAAGCTCTGGACTTTACTCACTCCAGCTGCAAAGTTTAGCTATTATTGCATCAGCATGGGGCTGAAAACCCAGTGAAAATTCAAAATCCTGATGTATTAGCTGATGCAATTACAAGAATGCTTCTTATGAACTCAAAAGCAGTAGAGGACAAATCTACTAAGCACAAAATGCATAGAGTTGGCCAACAAATAGTCGGTTCACTCCCCACTTCCTCCCCACATCATTGCCCATCATGGCTGAAGAGGTAAACAAAGATCTCCCACTTGGGAAAGCTGCAGGACATGAAGGTGTCTTTTCCGGAATTTCTTAAAAACCTCAGAGCCAAGAGACAGAAATGGTAGGCAATGCTGTTCTCTGATATCCATTCCTCAGGGTTTGTCCAGAGGATCTGGTGAGAATCTACGGCCAGTGCTAAGACCGAGAACTCACCAGTAATCCATCACTGTATTGACCCATATCACTTCTCTGCATGATGTACAAGCTCAGGGAAAGAATATTACTGGCAAGGATTATGCAGGTTCTGGAAGCAATGTTATCAAATGAACAAGTGAGTTTCCAACCAAGCTGCAGCTGCACTGACCAACCACTAACCTTAATACCACACACTGAGGTGAGAATTCCAGTGAAAACTTAAGACTGGGGCAGCTTTCTTAGACTTATCTGCCACCTGTGACACTGTATGGAGGGATGGCCTTCTCCTGCAAACCAGCAAGATTATCCTATGCAATGCAATGATAAAGTTATTCCGAGAAGTTCTGACTAATTGTAGGTTTCACGTGTTCCTTGATGACCCGGTCACCAAGCCATGCACGCTCAATGATGGCCTGCCACAGGGCTCAGTCCTAATATCACAATCCTGTTTAACATTCACAACAATGTAGAGAAACCTGTTTAGGGGTTTCTCTGATCAACCAGTGGAAAATTGCCAGAATTCGACCAGTGTTTTCAGTGTGTTACATGGGACTGTGCTTGCTTTTGTAAAGGTTACATTATGGCAGAGCTTCATATTATTTGCTTCTCTGAAACGAGTCTTCATAGACTCCACATTTATACAAACTGCTGTTGGGGGTTATCTGTCTATCTAGCTCACCCCCTATTCTTCCTCTGGGAAGCAGTAATTCCCTCAGGTTCCACCTGCTACCCTCCTGGTCCGTCCGGGTACTGACTACTTGGAACTCAGGTAAGTATTTAACACATTCTTCATTAAGGATGTGAGGCTACAGGCACCGGAGCGCTACGTCAAGGCGAGTCACGGTGGAGTAACCTGACCAGCAGATAGCTCCAAAGAACTGGTAACAGCACATAGTATATATAAACAAAGTAACCAATGAAACACGGAGTCTGAGCTCTGTTGGATTTACAACAGCTCTTGATTGGTTAGGTACACAGGAACCTGTCACATGAACCATAAACAAGATTCTGAGACCTGCATACCTCCATCCACGAGTCCCCTCTGTGCGCATACGGACCCACAAAGGTCACACAGCAGATGCCTTGACTGACAGTCCTAGGTGGCACTTACTCTGTCGGATACAACTGTTACTACTCTTTACATTTTAATTTGCAGAGTGGATTCAGGCCCTAATTCTCCACTCTGTCTTGTGCAGTCATTTACATGAGTATAAAGTAGATGTAGAACAATGCCAGATCAGAATTGCCATAAAAACTATAGAAAACAATGCTTACATTGGGACCTGTTATATGCATCTATTTATGGGAGCTGCTGCCTCTGAACCTTCTGATTATTTTTAAGTTCTTCTGAAACTGGCCCATTGGTTATTCCAAAAATTAAGCCCGAGATATAGGAGGACATCCTTTTAACTCTTGTGATTCAGAACTTTGAATTTACCGTGGCCAAACCACGATGTTAGGTCAATAGGCTCATTCTAATCTTAAATCTTATTCTAATCCTGCCTTTTTATTCCATCTTTTCTCATTGATTAAGCAGCTCCTGCATTTTACAATAATGCAATAATACAATAGTGTGACTCCAAAATCCCTGAGGATGCCTCCACATGAAAGGCTCTATATAAGCTTACTTTGATTTTATTTATTTTTTTTGCATATATAAATAATCTTCTGCATTCAGCTTGTGTTTTGGATTCCTGGTCAAATGTGAAAAGTTTTTAGATTGCTCAAATAAGCTTGTTACATAATTAGGATCCTGTCTTTCATCTCCTCTAATCCCAGAAAACACATTCTTAGTTGATTGCATTATTGGGTCATCTCCTATGGCTCAATGATGTACATCTTTATTCACAGCAAAATCTCACCACTTTATCGCCAGTTATGTTAATTTACAAATTCATTTTTATTTGCCTTATCTATTTTAAAAATGTAGTCAGTTTACAAGGACATATCATGAGTGGGGAGAGCCTCAGATGTTCCCTATGGTCTCAGAGGAGTCCTTTAGGACTGGAGTTTCTTTTTTTCCCTTTTTCTTATGATTTTAGAAATGGTAGGCTGGATCAGGATATGCATTCATCCGGCAGACAGGGCTTGGTTTCATGTACAAGAAGAATCCACTGGAGCTTCCTGCAATCAGATTTTACCTCCCCTTCTTTACTGATATTACACCCAACATCCTACTTGACTGGCCATACAGTGACACCTCTCTCCATCAGAGGTGGTCTGCAGTGTCTCCGCACCCACTCAGTGGAGTTTCTCTTGGTGAAAGAGGCCAAGCCTGCAATTGCATACAGCTTTATGTGCCACTTAAACCTGGACTTCAGACTTCATTAATGTTATGTAATATAATGGCTGAGCTATAGAAGACCTCTCTGACTGTCTCCATTCCTCCAGACATCACTCTGGATACCCTGTTCAACTGGCTTGGAGTAGACAGAATGAAGGGGATTGAGAGTTCTCTCTGCTCACTAGATCACAGTGTCTATGAGGCAAGTCACTTCTCCTTTCTAAGCCTCTTTTCCAAATCTGTAAAATAAATACTTGAGATGATCTACTGGAAGCCACAAACATTGTCTATCATGTTCACTTTCACATTTCATCTACAGTAAATGTCATTTCCCCCATTTTACGGGTGGAGAAACTGAAGCAGGCAGGTTGAGCACCCAGAACTCCTAATTAAGCCAGTGGCAAATCAGGGTGTTGAGCACCTCCAAAAATCAGATCTTGAATGACTTTTCAGGGGAGCACTGTGGTCTAATGGCCTAGGTAAAGGACTGAGATTCAGGAAACAGCCCTAAAACCAAAATTAAAAGGTGATTTAAATCAGAGCCCCATTTTATTTCAACTTTCAACTTAAAAATGGATCAACATAAGTGGTGCCAGTTTTGGCCCATTTGTGTTTCATACAGAAATGGATAAAATGGCTCTATTTTTCTTTTGCAAAAGCAAACGGCGTGGATTCAGAAACGGATCCAGTTTTATTCCCTCCCACCCCGGCACCTCCACATGCACAAACACAGTACTGGATAGCAGGTTCCAGTTTTGATTTATCACTTCTAGCAATAATTAGACTTAATCATGGTTTCTCCTAACACAATTTTCCTGACCAGTGTGAATATAGTGTTATGTCAGAACTTTGTTGTAAAAGTACAGGTTGGTAGCCTGTACGCATCTGGCTGGTACAATTATCAGGCAACTCTCATCTGTGCTCCCCGCTCACTTCCCCCCAAAAGCCTTCCCACAGTGTTTAGGGAAACTATATGAGGCTAGCACAGTTTTAGCCATAGTACAAATAGGGTCACAGAGACTCTCATTTGTTTTCTACTGCCATTCTATCAGATAGTTCTCTGTGCAGCTGAGAGGAAAAAGAAAAAAACAGGTATTCTTAGACATACTGAACTGAGTATAAGTAATTGATTTGTTCTCCTTATATAAACTATTTGTTTTGCTTTTTCTAGCACTAAGAACTAATATCGTCCCCATTGTTAATGGAAACCTTCTCCAGAATGCTTTATCCAGTCACTGCTGACATCTGAATTTCATATCTGTCACAAGATCAATGAATCTCAATACTGCAAGGCATAGCCACTGGAAATGATGTTCTTTGTCAGTGGTACGGCATGTTAATTTCAGTGTGTTGTTATAGGATAAGGGCGTTATTTCAACTCATCAGTATTCCACCACATGTTAAAGACTCCTATGTTTTACAGATTATTACAAACCATGTTAGACATTACCAGAAGAAAAAAGAGAATTTCAGTCATTCTATGAAAGCTTGTCATATTTTAGCAATGAAACAACTTGCTTAGCTACTGAAGCATAATGTGTCAACAAGATGGAATTCCACTTTCTAGAGGCTAGAGTACCCACTCAATAGAAGAAAGCAATACATGATTACTGCCTAGAGCTTGTGGCATAATGCTAGCAACTCAGCATTTAGCAATAATGGAAAATGTCTGTCTCATTTTCATTGCCCTTGAAAAAAGTCACAATATGATGTCCTGAAACACTTCTGCTGTGAGTCAGCTCCTTAATCTCAACAATATCCTCAAACATTACCTTGTCCATGATAATGTATTTATGGCAGACCTTCTTAAAAGCACAAATGTAATAAAATGTAGGAAAAGAACAGAAATATGAACTATAATAATGAAGAGTGGCCCTTCAATTTTATAGTGGATATTGGCTGTCTTCCTGATTTCCACTTTAAAGCTTCACAAATGATGTATAAGGCTTGAGGTATTTTTCCTGTTTTGTAATTTTCACAAAACCAATGCTTCTCTCTCTGAGATCATATCTAGGGTACCAGGCTCTACTATCACTTTTTTCCTCATCTTAAAACTGAGGCAAAGTTTCAGATTGTTGCACACACACAGTTCTTTGTTACTCATTATCTTTCACTCATCTGACTACAGAGCTTAGTAGTTTTGGGGAAAAAATCCATTTTATGTGGCTTGCAAGTATTTTTCTGAAATACCAATACTAGGTTTGACTGTCTTTATATTTTTAAATATCTTTAAAACTGTCTAATTTTACATGTCCACTGATGAAGTATAAAGGCATATACCAGTTGGTACAATCTGTAGTGTCTTTCATATTTTGTTGCTGTTTTCTTGTATTAAATATGTCAACATTTTACATCTGAGCAGCAAAAGTAGAGAGATAGGTCTGTTGAATAACAATGAAAGCAAAACAGTGCATAATGCTAATACCTTGGGAAATTAATTAATATTTTATGAGTAATAAAAAGTGTGAAGGATTAGCCAAGATTGAAGGTCAATCAGTGGCACCACTACATACGGAGCACTGTTCATAACTGAGGAAAAGATTTCTCCATAATGCTCCTCCAGTCAAAAACAAACAGCCCCAGATTCACAGTGCTCCTCTTATTTACTCTAAAAGGATCAAAGCCTGATTGCAATGGACACTGTACGGAAGCATATAAAAAGACAGTTAATACTTTCTCTCTTAGAATGCACAAACAGCCAACCATTTGTCTTATGGCCCTCTTTTGAACTTGTAAATTGTTGTATATACGGTATACTACTATCTGCAAAGATACTTGTGCCAAACTTTTGTCCTTTTTTTTACATGCTGGTAAAGAAAACTTCTTATCTGTGGTCCTGATTCTGAAATCAGGTAACTTATATGCATGTAGACTACACCCTGAGGTCCCGAGGTCATGGCATAGAATGCATCACATGACTCCTGCCATGGGGGTTCTGCAGAAAAAAATCTTCTCTAAGGACTTTATTTTTCTGCAGAGTCAGAGAGAGACTCAGAGCCACCAATTTCTCCCCTGTTCTCTCACTCTTGGGTGTGGATTTTGGGGGAGTGTCCAGAATGTGGTTCATTAGACCTTGCTAATATCCAAACTTTGCTTCAGTGAAGTGTGTCCTCTTCTCTTAACCCAAAACAACTGGTCAGATAAAATTCAAGTCTCATAATCTGGTCAGTAGCTACTAAAGAAGAGAGTCCTTAAAAGAAAACATAACAGCTTGCTAAACAGGTCAATATGTATAACCTTTAAATTAAGTACATTTTATTTACAGAGCAACTACAGATTCAAAATGTTGAAGAATCAAGCTACAGAATGCAGTTTGATTTTTATCACTTTAAGGTACAGAGTAGAGCAAAAATTATTGGTGATTGTATCAGGGCTGTCAAGCGATTAAAAAAATTAATCACGATTAATCACACTGTTAAGTAATAATAAAATATGTATTGAAATATTTTTGGATGTTTTCTACATTTTCAAATATACTGATTTCAATTACAACACAGAATACAAAATGTACAGTGCTATCTTTATGCTTATTTTTAATTACAAATATTTGCACTGTAAAAAAACAAAAGAAATAGTATATTTCTATTCACCTAATACAAGTACTGTAGTGCAATCTCTTTATCATGAAAGTTGAACTCACAAAATGTAGAATTATGTACAAAAACTAACTGCATTCAAAAATAAAACAATGTAAAACTTTAGCGCCTACAAGACCACCCAGTCCTACTTCAGCCAATCGCTCAGACAAACAAGTCTAGTTACATTTGCAGGAGATAATGCTTCCTGCTTTTTGTTTACAATGTCACCTGAAAGTGAGAACAGGCATTCACATGGCACAGTTGTAACTGGCATCATAAGATATTTACATGCCAGATGCACTAAAGATTCATATGTCCCTTCATGCTTCAACCACCATTCCAGAGAACGTGTGTCCATGCTGATGACGGGTTCTGCTCAATACCTATCCAAAGCAGAGCAGACCGATGCATGTTCATTTTCATTATCTGAGTCAAAAGCCACCAGCAGAAGGTTGATTTTCTTTATTCGTGGTTCAGGTTCTGTAGTTTCCGCATCGGAGTGTTGCTCTTTTAAGACTTCTGAAAGCATGCTCCACACCTCGTCCCTCTCAAATTTTGGAAGGCACTTCAGATTCTTAAATCTTGAGTCGAGTGCTGTAGCTATTTTTAGAAATCTCACATTGATACCTTTTTTGCATTTTGTCAAATCTGCTGTGAAACTGTTCTTAAAACGAACGTGTGCTGGGTCATCATCTGAGACTGCTATAACATGAGATATATGGCAGAATGCGGGTAAAACAGAGCAGGAGACATACAATTCTCCCCGAAGGAGTTCAGTTACAAATTTAATTAATGCACTATTTTTTTTAATGAACATCATCAGCATGGAAGCATATCCTCCGGAATGGTGGCTGAAGGGGCATACGAACGTTTAGCATATCTTTCATGTAAATACCTTGTCACATCGGCTACAAAAGTGCCATGCAAATGCCTGTTCTCAATTTCAGATGACATTGTAAATAAGAAGCAGGCAGCAAGTATCTCCGTAAACGTAAACAAACTTGTTTGTCTTAGTGATTGGTTGAACAAGAAGTATGACTGAGTGGACTGTAGGCTCTAATGCTTTACATTGTTTTGTTTTTGAGTGCAGTTATGTAACAAAAAATCTACATTTATAAGTTGCACTTTCTTGATAAAGAGATTGCACTACACTACTTGTATGAGGTGAAATGAAAAATACTATTTCTTTTGTTTATCGTTTTTACAGTGCAAATATTTATAATCAGAAATATTGAGTACTGTACACTTTGTATTCCGTGCTGTAATAGAAATCAATATATTTGAAAATGTAGAAAACATCCAAAAATGTTTAATAAATTTCAATTGGTATTCTATTGTTTAACAGTGCAATTAATCACAATTTTTTTAATTGCAGTTAATTTTTTCGAGTTAATCATGCGAGTTAACTGAGATTAATCATCAGCCCTACATTTTTTCTTTTTTAACCAATCCTGAAATTTAATCTGAGGTATTTCTTTTTGTTTAGTCGTTCTTGTTTCTCATTTCTTTTCCACCGCCACCCTTTATTTTGTAGCCCTGTGCCAGTTCAGAGAGCTGGGGGACTTAATGTTTTACATGCACCACTGCATGGACAGATAGGAAGTTGTACCAAGGTCGAGAGATGCTAACCTACTCATAGAAGAAAAGTTACAGTAACTTCCTAGTTCAGCAAACAATTATTCCTCTGTGATATCAGTTTGGGCAACATCAAAACCACAATAAAAAAGTACATTTTCCACCACAGAAAGACAACAGCAACAGCACGCTGCTATTTTATAAATATATATATTTTCTCTCCTTCCGCCACCTGCATGAATTTAGGAATAATATCAGGCACAAGAGGACTCCCCTGGTACCAGCATCAGTTAGTCACTTCAACCTATCATTTAGTAGAGCCTTGTGTATAGAACTTTTTCCCCTCCAGCCCTTTTCTTTTAAGATACAGTGGTAATTTTATTCAAGAAAATGACTGATTCACCTGGTCTGACCTCTTAGCACAACATATTTTTAAATGCTGCTTATTTTGTTTTCCTAAAAATACCATTCATTCTGCACATCCTTAGTTAAAAATGGGTTTAATGAGATAATAAAGCACAGAGTTTTCTGCATTAATCTTCATTATGTTTCTTAAAATACTCACACAATGTCACTGAGGTATCATTGACTGGTCATTCTCTCTCCCTTCATCCCCCTCTCTAATTAAGAAGGGTGGTACTAATACAACAATAAATGGTTTGCACTAGATCTTATTCAATTTTGCTGAGTGCTGGGAGAAAAAAGTCAAAGCTCCTGGCTTGTAATTTGCACAGTTCAACTGCTCACTGTAACTACTTAGATCAGCAACTTCTCAAACCAATTAAAGCAAAGGATTCTGGGATGGACATACTCTACATGACAAAGTAGTGATTTCTAGGCTCTGGCATGGTATTAAAATTGTTTATTGAAAGCTACTGAATCTCACTGTGGTATGAATGGTAATTCAGAGTCATCAATGTGAAAAGAAAATACGTTGTTTTTTTTAAGCTTCTTGTTAGATCCTGCAATCTCAATTCATTCCCAGTGATCTATAAGGAAAGTGCAGAGTCTTACCCCACAGCCCAGTCCATTGCTTGGCTCACATACGATTTTTCTCACTTCTGGTTCAGGAAGCAGGCCAGCACCACATCCGGGAGTAGGACACAGCACTCCGCCCATCTGCAGCACACACTCTTCTGCACCGTAGCGCTGGTAGCGGTCGTACTGCAAGGAAAAATACATGTACTGTAGTTCAAAGAGCCTGGGGGGAAGGGGGGAAATCCCAAACTGTCTCGCTCTGGTTTATCTTGCTCAATTAAATCAGCAGTTATGATGTTTCTTTTAGATAGTAAAATCAGGTTATTTGTCAGATGTTTGGGGACATCAAAGTACTGCCACATTGTTTCAGGACACAGGGTAAATGCCACAATGCTTCATTCCACATTAGATACAAATTGGGGGGAGGAAATCAAAGAGCTGTAGCCAGAAATTAACAGTATAATGAGTCAGAGCCAAAAGTATCCCACAATTACACAAGACAACTTTCTTTTGAAAAACATATTCCAGATAGACAAACTGAGACACAAAATCTTTCTGTGGGTAACTATTTTAATTTCATGTGTAGGTGTTTCTATTTCTCATAGTAGTGTCAGTGTTTCACAGACTTTCATTAAGTAGCCTCACAACACCAGGGAGGGAAGAATCTCAATTTTACAGATGGAGTCACCAGAAAGTTAAGTGACCTATCCAAGTTTACACAGGAATTCTGTGTCAGAGTCAGAAATAAAACCCAAATCCTATGAGTCCTAGCCCAGTGCCTTAGCCATGACACCACTCTGTCATGTGTCTAAGAAAGAAGTATAAATTGGACCATCTCTGTCACTTTTAATCAGTACCTTACTTCAGGACTGCTTGCAGAGTATGGGTGGCAGAAACTGATCCTAAGTAAAGAAATATAAGGATCTCTCTGGTTTATCACTGGGGTTAATCACAGCCTGTGAACTTGTTTTTAAACATGACTGTCTTTGTCTACAGTAGGTGCTAAGGAGAATTGACCAAAACATGCAGGGAACATTTTCATCCAAATTTTGAATCTTTGGAAAATTTAGACAAACTCAACAAGTTCTAAAATATTTTAATCAGCATGTTAGTTAACACATTTAAAAACCACCATTCATTTCAGAGTGTAGACAGACCTTAAGACAGTTAGATGGAACCCAGGTGTTAAATACAGCCTGTGGGCTAGATCAGTCCAGCCCAATATATATTTATGTGGCCATTGGCCCTCCTGACATATTCAGATTGCACAAAATTTCAGCTTTCATTTTTTAAAAAGTAAAATTCTAGCCCTTGTGGTTGTGAAGAAAACCTTAAAAATGTTACATGAGGGTAAACCAATTCTGTGTTTGCTTCTTAAGTCTGCAGAGAACCTGAAACAATAAAGGAGACAGGTTTGAACTCTAGCCACATCACTTGAGTGTGTCAAGCAAATGACATTTTAATGTCATCATTGCACTGTCAATCACTGTAGAAGGTGAAATGGGGTATTGAAAAAAGGTCCAGAGAGAGGTGGGAATTGAGAATTTGCAACTGCAGGGAAGGAAATGCAGGGCGAAGAGCAGAGAGGAAAGACAGGGAAGAAGAACAGAAACAGAAAGGAAGATGGAGAAGAAGGAAGAGAAACAACGGATAGAAATAACAGTGGTCCAAATGGTGGGCATATTTTCCCACTGAGTGACAGTGAGTCAATTAAGTATGTAACAAATAATAATAACTAGAAGTTTGGTTATTATGTAAAGGCCCGTTTCTACCCTTGAACTATAGTACACTTCTCCGTGATGTCAGTGGGCCTTCTGCTGAAGATGGAGTGTACACAGTCCCAAATTAAGGCCTCAGGCCATAGACCACAACGATAAGTGGAGTTTGGCTCTCTCTGCTGTATGAGTTTGGCACTCTGGTCTAGATGGAATCTAACATGGTGTAACATGCATACTGCAGGTGCAAGAAGAAGTTTAAATTACACCAACTCACACTTCTGATCTGTACATTTGGTTTTTAGTCACTGGTGTAGCTGCAAAAGTATAAACTCCTACTGTAGTCATGCTTTATGTCACTGCAGTAACTGGTCTAGCTTACCCTGGTTTCAAATTGGGATAAGCTAAACGGATACAAATCAGCTTGCACTAGGTTAAATCATGTCTAAAATATGGTTTTGCACTGATTCAGCTCTACCAGCAGTTGGTAAAACTCCAGTGTAGAGCAGATCTCAGTGAATCTGGCCCATTGCACAATGAATAAATAAAAGAGAAAAAACTAAAAGGCAAGAGGGAAATGAGTTGGATGAATTTTCTCAGAAGATGGGGAAATGAGCTGAAGGTGTGCAAATATCACAAAACACAGTGTAAAATTACAGCTTTAATGAAAAGATTTAGTACTTCTTAAAATTCTACCTAATATATAACTCATGACAATTTTGGATTACCAAAAACACAACCGCACCAAAACTATGGAAAAATGAAGCAATGAATCCAACCCCCCACACAGGGAGGATGCAAATGAGCACTTTAAACACAGGAGCTCCTATGCACATTTTGCAGGTACATTTTAGTAGGCCCCTCATCATTTTGCAGGAGTTACATGCTACAAGTAACACATTCTTTTTCGCTGTATTTTTTAAAACAAGTATGAGAGTTTTGAAAGCCACAGTCAAATTACGTAATATCCACGTTAAAAATAATAATCTTATATCCTGTTTTATAAAATCTTTTCCAAACAGTTGGGAAAAATCTATAAAAAAATCCATCTCTCTTTATATTGAACAAAGCAAAATACAAAAGCTAATTGGAGAAATACCCTTTTAAAGAAGAATCATTCAGTGTATGAGAGGCATGAGCAAATCAGTTGGAAATTGGGGATTAATATCTTATATGCCTTCTTGTTAGAAAGGAATTTGAAGACATCAGCATTTAGAGAGGCATATATGACACGTGTCTGCAAGGTCCCCTTGAACGTGGGGGCTCAACAAGTCAAATGGTGTTTAATATTATTATGCATGAACCCATTTATCCCAGGGTAATGGGATAAATATTTAATGTTGGAATCTATCAATTTTCAACCAAGTTTGTGATTCTTGCAGTAAATATGTTGAGTGCTCTGAGTCATTCTGCTGGCCTTGAACGGAAGTGCTGGTAATCACAGCTGCAAAGCTCTCTGAGGACCTCATTTTTTGTAAAAGCACAGAGTGGACCTGAAGGTGAGGAGGGAGATTGTCTTACCCTGTCTTAAAAGGTAACATTCAATTGTGCTGAATGTTTGATTGTTAGTAGCTTCCTATTATAGACACAAACACCAGCAATACTACAGTTGAGGGTCTGTCAGCATTTCCATTATAAATCCTCAGCTGAAAAGAGAAAATGATCTCCAGTCTCAAACTTGACATAAAAGAAGGCAGCAAGATTTCCCCCACTGTAATAAAAAAATTTTCATGACAAAAATCAATTCTGTCTTCATAAGTTATAGGCAGCAAAATGGATTTACAGGGTTCATTGGGAAAAAAGCATCATATTTTGTCCAACGAATTTGACATGTTATACTGGTTCAGCACAGAAATCATGCCAAATCATTATACAATTATAGCACTGTCAAGAATGATTTTCATACCATAAAAAGCCAAACAAATGGATCAATTGGAAAACAGAGAAGATCCTACTAAATGCTTTGCACATTCGGCTATCCACTTACAAACCTGTCTCCCACCTCTAGAGCTCAGATACATTTACAGAGGTGTCATTTGCCAATATTTTTCTTTTCTGTTTATACTGTAGATCAATTAAAGGCCCAGACATCAACTGAAAATGAAGAAGCAGAACTGTACAAGTCTTCTGTCATAACAAAAATCAGTTATATTCTAATATACATTGTATTCTAAGGTTAAAGAACAAAATATCTCACTTTATATTAAGGGTACATTTATAAATAGCTTATAAAGGGTTAATACACAATGAAGAAGTGTTTAAATCATTTGCTACAGAATTCAAGAGGGCAACAGATTGCTGTCAGAGGGCAGCCTTAACTGCAGTGCCCTCTTGCAACAGGCCCTGGCATGACCAGTGCACCCATTTCTCCCCTGAGGTAACCCACAGACTCTACTTTAGGCTATCTTGCTTCAATAGTACCTCTTCATGGGGCTGGGTTTATTACAAGAACACAGTGCAAATAGTTCAAAATTCAAATTCCCAAAACATAATTTGCACTGCGGTGATAAACAAGTAATCTTTAAAATCACATATCCTCAGGGCCATTGATGCAACACAGACCACATTCCGGTGTCTTCTGCCACACCTGGATTCTTTGTTGGTCCTCTTCTGTCCCTCTTTCAGGATGGCCCCCACAGCCCTTCCAGCTGGAGTGCAACCCCACTCTTCCTAGCAGGAACCCCCACGGCATCTCTGATGGGTGATCTTCCTCACAAGAGGAGCATCCCTCACTCCTCCTGACCCTCTCTTTGTTCTTCTGGGTCCAGCTCTCCAGTACAGAGATGTCAGCTGCTAAACCGCACCAGTGCTCCCCCTTCCTTCAACCCTCTCCAGCCTTCAACTTTGGCACTCTGGCTTAGAGCCAGCAGGCACCTCCCTGTGCTGCTACTCTTGCCATCAGTCCTTTCCAATGGATCTGCCCTACCTCTCTGCCTTGGGGACACCAGCCAGCAAACCCCTCTTGCTGCTCTCCTTTCCTTCTGCCTTCCCCCAAGAGACACCTTCTGTATCTAGCAGCTCTCACCTGCTTCTTTTCCTCACTCTCACTCAAGCAGCTCTAATTCACCGGGTCTCTTAAAGTCCTGAGGTGCTGCCCTACCTCTTAAATGACCAAATGGAAGCACCTGTTCTGGCACAGGGAAGCTGGATCCACTTCATTCTCTGGGGCCAACCACCCTGTGACAGTTGCATACAATCATGGATTAGAACTCTCTAACACCTTCTACTTAGCATTATGTGTAACACATAGAACTCATGTCTGTAACATGTTTACAACAGGTGAAATTTTCATAATTGTCCAAGTGACTTAGGAACCTAACTTATTTTTAGAAATAGGCAAAATACACGTGACAATAGGTTTTAGGATCCTAAATCACATAGACACCTGTGAAAACATTACCCATCTATTTATCATTTATGAACACCTTATACATTATTTATGGATGTATCTTTAATGTCAATTGGAACTGAACAAACTATACTTAGGATAAAGGTATATTCCACCATTTCAGACAGACTTCTGAATGATCTAATGGACGGGGCACTGGACTGGACAGCTACTAAAGAGATCTGGATTCAATTTTTGACTCAGGCACACACGTTATGGGTAACTTTAGGTAAAACGCTTGATCTACTCTGCACCTCCATTTTCCATCTGTAAAGTGGGGGTGATACTTCTCTACCACACAGGGATGTCGCAAGGATAAAAATCCATTAATAACTGAGAGATCATCAGGTACTATGGTGATGAGGGCCATATAAGCAGAAAGAAATTAAAATTTCCCCAAACAACCATTTAATAATGACATCCAGCATGGAAGGAATCAACCACAAGCCTTCTACCATTGTTAGAAACTAGCTTTAAAAGTAATCTGATGTAAATTTGTGAGGCATTCAGATATTGCTATGATGAAGGCCACAGAAATATCTATAAGTAAATAACTGGAGACTGCCAATTTTCATACATGCATAAACAAACATGGAAAAAACTTGTATTGTGTAAATTTCCCAATTAACAGTATTTAAAAAAATGCTTAAAATTAGGGTGACCAGATGTCCTCTTTTTATAGGGACAGTCCCGTTTTTTGGGACTTTTTCTTATATGGGGGCCTATTACCCCCCACCCTCTGTCCCATTTTTTCACAGTTGTTATCTGGTCACCCTACTTAAAATACACTTAAAATTGTGCTTAATTTTAAGTGACAAGCACTCCATCAACTAAGTCTTTTGCATGAAAAATATATTAATGCTACAGGAGAAAAATCCGCTGAGGAGTTCTGGAAGGTGACCAGATCATTCTGGGGACTGGAAAGGGCACATGGTAGCCTATCACTATTATGACACAGATTTGAATGCAGCAAGGTTGCTAGTAATCACAAAGCTGAGGGTATTTGAAGTTTTTGGGCATTTAGTATATTTGGAACTTTAAAGGGCCAATTTACCAAAGCTGAAAGCAATGGTTAGCATAACTGACTGGGAACCAAAATTTAAAGTGCGGGTGTTTACAAAAACTGTGTATTGTTCAAGGACATAACAACTGGATGTCCAAAAAGCCACATTTCCACAGACATAAAAGAAGGTAAGCTTGCCAAAAAGCCATACTGGTTAAAAGGAGATTTGGAAGCGCTGCTAAAACATAAAACATCAATATGTAAAAGGAGGAAAAACAGGGGAAAAGGGCAATGAATATAAGCTACAAGTTAAAAAATGTAGGTGTCAAGGGAAGCTAAAGGAATCAATGAAATATCAATGGCCAGTAAGATTAAACACAATAAGATGGCATTTTAAAAACATATTAGGAAACAAAACCAACAAAAATCCCTAGGTCAGGTATAAGTCCATTGCTAGACGTGGATGGTAAAATTGTAAATAATGCTGCAGAAAATGTTCAATAGATATTTCTTTTCTGTATTTGAAATGAAGCAGGAGAAAGTATCCATATGATGTTGTGGATAGAATAGAAAGTTTACCATCTGTGATAAAGGAGGATGTGAGTCAGCAGCTGCTCAAATTAAACATTTTCACATCCACAGGACTGGATTACTTCCACGTAAGAGTCTTAAAAGAACTACCCGAGGAACTCTCTGCATCATTGTTATTTTTTTAAATAAATCTTGGAAACCTGGACTAAATCCAAAGGATTGGAGGCCTATCAATGTAGTTCCAATATTTAAAAAGGGTTTAAAGGATAACCCAGGTAAGCCTGATGTTGATTCTGGATAAAATAATGGAAAGTTAATTTTGGACTCTATCCATAAAGAATTAAAGGCTAAAAATAGCTTTTTGCCAGTCAGCATAATTTCATGGAAGGTTATGTCTTATCAAACAAACCTGTTGTCTTCTTTAAAAAAAAACAAACAACCAAAATAACCCAAAAACCAAGATAACAGGTCTGATTTTTTTTAAAAAAGAAACTGTGGTGATATAGTAAACCTTGATTTCTCTAAGGCATTTGACTTAGAACATGTCTTCACTGTGGGCTAAATTGGCACTGCTGCGATTGATGCAGCAGCAACGATTTAGCAGGTCTGGTGAAGATGCGATAAATCAATGGGAGAGTGCTCGCCCCTTGACTTCAGTACTCTACCTTAATGAGAGATTGAAGCTATGTTGATGGGAGAGCATCTCCCGATGACACAGAGCAGTGTAGAAACTGTGTTAAGTCAATGTAAACTACTTCAACTTAAGTTGCGTAACTTACATTGCCGTAACCCTCTGGTCTAAACAAGGCCTTAATTCCCCATGACATTTTGAGTGAAAAGCTTGCATTATGTGGAATTAACAGGACACACATTATTCTATGATTTAAAAACTGGCTTGCTGACAAATCTCGAAATGTAGTGTTACTGGGGAGACATCAAAGAGTAGGACAATTTCTTGCAGGGTTCCAGAGGGACTGGTTCTTGGTCCAACAATATTCAATATTTGTATCAATTATCTAGATGATTATATAACATTCTTTGGTGTTAAAGTTTGCAGAGGACACATAGATTGGTGCAGTACTAAATAATGAGGAGGACAGGTCTGATCTGAATCACCTTGTGAAATGGCCACAATCCAACAAAAATGCATCTTAATACAGCAAAATGCAAGATAATACATCTGAGACAAAGAATGAAGGTCTGTAACTACAGAATGGGGGAGACTGTGTGGAAAGCAATGACTCAGAGAAGGACTTGGGGATCAATGAAGATAACCACCTGAATTTGAGCTCTCAGTGCAAAGCTGTGGCAAAAAGGGCTAAAGCAATTTCTGGATGTATAAGAAGGGGAATATCTAACAGAAGTAGGGAAGCAATTTTGCCTCTATACACAGTATTGATAAGACCACTGCTAGAATACTATGTCCTGTACTGGTGTTCATGTTTCGTGAAGGATGGGAAATATGAAAGAGTTCAAAGGAGGGCCACAAAAATGATCCAGGGGCTGGAAAACAAGCCTCAGGATGTGAAGCTTAAGGAGCTCAACCTATTCAGCTTATCAAAGAGAAGGTTGAGAGGTGATTTGATCACCATCTATAGGTATTTATACGTGGAAACGATATTCACTGGACTGAGGTAGCTTCTAATCTTGCTGAGAAACAAGTTTAATTAATAACAAGATTCACTAGCTGGAAGCTGAAGTTAGACAAATACAATCTTGAAATAAAATGCAATTTCCTAGCAGTGAGTTTAATTGTAACATTGTAACAGTGTAACTCACCAGGGCTTGGAGTCTTTAAGACAAGAATAGATAGCTTTCTAAATGATATGCTGACAAATCCAGCATGGGTGGCACCTGAGTCTCTCCTATTCTCTGCCTATGGCACACAGCAGTTGAATCTCCTGAGTCTGAAATACTTCTAACAGAAGTCATTGGACTCAGTAATGGGGTATTTAAGTGAAATCTGATGGTATGTGTAACCCAGGAGGTCATGCTAGATAATCTGATGGTCCCTTCTGGCCTTAAACTCTATGAAAGGTCTATGTAAAATACCAACCAACGAAACTTCTGATCAGAAATGGTATTAAATGTCATGCTTGTTGCCAGTCTCGGGTGGGGGCGGGAGGAGGCAATGATTTAATGAACCTAAGACTTTTATATACTTGAAGTAGTGCCTTCAGATCAGGGTAGAACTACATTGGAAAAGCAGACTACAGAAGCTTCTAGTGCCCCGGCCAATGCTGAACTGTATATATTCTTAGGCTAAACAGAGAACTTCTAAAGTCCAGCGTGGTTATCTAGCACTTAAATGAAGTCCAGATCATTCCTTCCCAGAGAGAAATCTATGAAAAGACAAACTTAAGCTGCAGTTTCCACCACATCTTGATGTTGAGGTATGCACAGTTTGGCACTTACAGATTTAGCAGGGACCTCCTAATGGAGAGGGGCATATAGATGGAAGCTGGACAATCATAATATCCTCCCCCTCCCACTTCCCATTCCTTCATGGGATCCACTTGGAGCTCTGAACAGTTCCTGATTTTCTAGCCACCATATATTAGGCCTGGTTTTCTCTCACTTAAGTGTAAATCCAGTGGCTTTAACAGAGTTACTCCTGATCGACATGAGTATAAAACTGGTGTAAGTGGGGATCAGAATCTGCTCAGCTGTGTTAAGATTTGGAGATTAAACAAGCCTCTAATAGCTAGGTGCACAAAACCATTCTGAAATATGTTTCTGAAAACATTACTTACTTGCCAGGGCTCTCTAAAATAGCATAAGCAATATTGTAATTCTGTATTTTAAAAATTATGTATATTGCTTTTTCTTTCTACGTATCTAAGAACATCTGATAGTACAATTCCCAGGCTAAAGTTTAATGATAGCTGCAAATCAAGAATTTCTAATATTTAAAAGGTAATTTAATTACTTTTTAAAACTCCAAGTAAGGGTGTTTCAGAGGGAAAAAATCCACTTGCTAGGGTCAGGTTGTTTTTACTATTCCCATAAATAAAATAATCACCTGTATATTTTAAAATTAATTTTGGAGGCTCCTAGTCTATAGGTGGACTTAGCATTTTAGGTAATTTTTGTCACATGTTTATAATATATATCTAAAATGTACATAATGCAATTATTTGATACCAAAATCCAAAAAATATAAGATACCTAGTGCTAACATAAATACTTTAAAAAAATCTATCAGGTATGTAAATATGATTATAAATAGGAAGTGAGGGAGTAACTGACATTCACACAAAGGGAGATGATGGATTAGAATTCAGGAGTTCCTGGCTCTTCCTCATTTGTGCAGAGCACTCTGCCACTTTACAACTCCTGTGCTATTGGCCACCCACTGTTGGCTGGCTGGGATGGGGAAGGGTGAAACTATGGTACCACCTCCTCTCTGTTCCCTTTGGGACATTATGCATGCAGGCATGGGGAGCAGGAAAGGAACTGTGCTCTTAGTTCCTGGGCTGGAATTCTGCCTGGATCTTGAGGGCCATGAAATGCCAGATAAGGCATCTTGGGCTCCCTCTGCAATTGTGCAAAAGCATAAAGACCAAGGTGAATCTGGTCCTTAAAAACAAGAGAATATTTCAGATAAGAAGCCAATGATAAGCCCTGTGCAGGATGATTTGTAGATGAAAATTGCTGCAAAGAAGGAATTTGAAGGAGAGGGTGCAAGATGGACAAAAAAGGGGAGATTATTTTAAGTTTATGGGACAGCATGAAAGAAGGCATGAAGCTGAGAAAAGGAAATAAAATAAGAAGCAAGGAGAGAAGACTATGAAAAATATAGGTGGTGAGAAGGGGGGTGTGGGACATGAAAGCAGATATAAGAGAGGCATGTAGGGCCTTGACAGTGAGGTTCAGGAGATTGGATTTTTTTTCTCCAGTTTAGAGATGAAAAGCCAGTGAAAGGATTTAAGAAATATCATGATGCCTTCTCAGTGACAGAAGAGAGCAAGATGACTTTAACAGTGAACTTTTACATTGTGTGGAAGGAGAAGAGAGTATTGGGGAAGGCAGAGAGGATAAGGTTAGAGTTATCAGGAGAGGCCAAGGTGCAGAAAAGAATTCTAGCTGTAGGTGTAGTCAGGAAAGAACATGTTTTGAAGATATTCATAAAGGAGGTAAGTGACTGGATTTGGTGGGAGTAGAGAAAAGTCACTGGTGATGACATTGGGACACTGTAAAGCTCATGACATAGTTAATGGGAACAGAGATAAGAGGTGGTAGGGAGGGATCAGGAGTGCAAACATATCTCAGTTTCAGAGAGAGAGTGAGTTTGGGACTGTGGTGGCATACACAATGATTGAGTTGAGAGTTAGATGGAGATCTGAGGCTGAACAGATGAGTAGAGGACAGGTGCTGAGAGGTGGATTCAGAAGTCACTGGCAGAAAAATATAGCTGAAGCCAAGGGAATGGATGGAGTCAACAAAGGAAAAAAGAGAAGGGGAGAGAGGACAAGACAATGAGGTAGCCAACAGATAGGAAGAGACTTATATTCATGAAAGAGAAAGATTTGAGGATGAAACTCCATATTAACAAAACAGCCCACAATTTTCTCAGGGTTACCTAGGTATTGGAAAGACCTGGGCAAATTCTCCACAGCAAATAATTTATCTAATGAATATTATTTCTCTCTGTTTGTGAATTTTCCAGGGGCAGCTGACAATTTTCTCAATTTGAAATTTCTAAATTGAAATTATTTGCTTAACAATTTATATGAGTAATTCTTGGTACATAGACAGTTACGACCACTTTGTTGCAGTAGTATATTTGAAATTCAAACTCCAAACTGTTGACTACTTTAAACTCGTCAGACGTATTCCTGTTTACTGATTGGATGAATGTAATGTGATAATGAGTTCAAAATTCACTTCATGTGAATATTCTTTAACATACACTTAAAATTCACTGGTTCCACAAATATTCATACCATCAAACTCATTCAGTACTATATGTGATGGAAACATAGTACAAAAAGGGCACAAGCACATTTTCAGCAAATTTATTTTAAAATATGAATGAATGTTACATTAAGTATGTAAAAGTTTGTTATTACAATAACCAGGGTGTGGGCGGTCAAGCCTAGCGGTCAGAGCTGGAGACATATTAGGTTCCAAGGCCAGGCATCAGAGCCAGAGCCAGTGCAAGAGTAAGACATCAGAGCAGGGACCTGGAGTATGTCAGGAAAGCAAGAACTGGGAATAGAGGAGGGTCTGGGATAAGGACAGGAACCATAAGCAGGCAGGAATGCAGGATTCAGGAACCAGATAAACAGGAGGGGTCCATTGTAGCAGCCAGCCAGGGATTTCTCTAATTGCTCTGACAACTTCCTGTGTTGCTTCCTGGTTTATATAGAGCTCCTCAGCCAGTCAGGGTTGTTGGATGTTTCCCTCAATCAGGAGCTTCAGGGTAAGGGCCCTCTGCAAGCCAGCACTTCACTGGTTCCCTTTTCTGGTAACTCAGGTGAGCTGCTGGGTGTCAGTTGTGGCCAAAGGACACATGGGCCTGCATTCGAAGCTCAAGATCCCTCACAGTTATAAAAAGGAAAGTGAAAAATTGTTCTCCTTAACCACTGAGAACAGGACAAGAAGTAATGGGCATAAAGTGCAGCAAGGGAGATCTAGTTAGGTAAAACTTCCTAACTGTCAGGGTAGTTAAGCACTAAAATAAATTACCTAGGGAGGTTGTGAAATCTCCATCATTTGAGGTTTTTAAGAACGGTTTAGACAAACACCTGTCAGGGATGGTCTAGATAATACTTAGTCTTGCCTCGGTGCAGGGGACTGAACTAGATGACCTGACAAGGTCCCTTCTAGTCCTACATTTCTATGATTATTTACACACACACACCCCCCAGAATTCTCTCAGCACTACTGTCACACCTCATATAACATAAACAGCTGTTTAAAGCTACCACACATAGCAAAAGATTGTTCAGATACACACCATCCTGGGACAGTGCTTCTGCAAAATTCCAACACTGGGGAGGCTCCTTTGCACAAAATCTCCTAATGCACAAAGGAATTTTGCTGAAGAATGGAGTGCCTCCCAGAAGGCTTACTCTGATTCAAGGGATACAACATCCAAAATGTTCCCAAAGAAAAGACTGCAATGAGTTGCAGCAACAGCAGCTAATGAGAGATCTGTTGAAATGGATCACTCCACTGTCAAAATATCAAGAAACTGGCCAATACATTATGCAACACTGTCAGAATTGACAATATAGCAGAGAGGTCTAGCTATACATTACTGAGCAGCTTCTTTCCTTGTCACTAGCCTGTCATCTGCTTTCTCTATGCTATGTCCTGTTGGGGGCACTCAGGTACAGCAGCAGATTTCTCCTGCATTATTTGTTTTCTCTTTTGCCCCTCACACATAGCTATTTTATTCATGAATCACAATATTCCATTTAAACAATTAAACATGTTTTTTATCACTCTTGGGGAAAAAAAGAAGAAAGTTTCTCAGAGTCATTAGGAAGAATCCATAACACAGTTCCATACAGATTGCCAGTAATCTTACTGTGTTAGTACACTGTAGTGTTTAGGTCTGAATCGAAGCACACCCGCTCTTTTCTCTAGCTTGTTGTTGAATTACTTGTCTTATACAAGTAGCCGTGTTAGTCTGGATCTGTAAAAGTGGCAAAGAGTCCTGTGGCACCTTATAGACTAACAGACTATAAAGTGCCACAAGACTCTTTGCCGCCTTTGCCTTATACAGTATTTGGACAGAGCCCACATTTACATTTGCTGCATCTTTAGCATATTTTTGTAAGCAGCTTGTAATATCATTACTCGTGAACTCATTTCCATTTAATCACAGAGAAAGCCAGCCTCACAGGACAAATAGCTGCTCTGTAGGAGACTGACTTTCTTATACTGTTTTATTTTTCAGCGGGTCCTTAGCTAATAAATCTTTCCTCCCAGTCCTCAGCATCTGTCATGTACCTATGAAGTGAAGTGGTTAGATAGAGGGCTGAACCTTATCCAAGTGAAAATGAAGGATTATGAATGATGAAATCAAACTTCACGGGGGAGGGAGGGACAGGCGGGTGAAGTCCCAAACAGCTAAAATCTCAATTGTGGTAACATGCAAAAGTTTAGATTTTGGCTCTGCTGAGGCAGTCTGTTCTGGAGATTCTCTTTATGTTTATTGGTTTGTACAGAACAAGAGCTTTGTACATTGGGAGAACTTACACAACGAAGACCCAAACCAACCAGAACCACTCTTGCTGCATTTCCTTCATGTTATAATACACCAGGAAACCACAAGAAGATAGATAACGAAAAGCCAAAACACTAGGATGTCCCTTCTCCTGCAAGTGTTTCTGAAGAAGATTGCCTTTGGAGACTAGAGCTGTATGAATAATCAGTTTTTTGGTTCACTAGCCAAACCGGAAACAAAATGAAAATAATTTTCATTTCGGATAAAAAACAAAATGTTTTCTTTTTCAGTTGCCTCAGACATTTTACTTGCTTTTTTTAAACATTAAAAGTAAATGAAATTTGGAACCAAAGAAAGTGGCATCCCCCTAATACTTATGTGAGAAAGCTGTTAGTCCCCACTTTGCCGGATTCAGAGCAGGGATTTGAAACTTGGTCTCCCACATTCTGAATTCCTTAACCATTGGGCTACAATTGGGGCACCAGTACCATCTGTGCCTCCTCCATTTTGTGAATGGCATACAAGGCCCCTTGCAAATCTAGCCCAAATACATATTTCCTTTTAGAAATGTCAACACAGCTCATTTTGACATTTAAAAAATATCTGACCAAAACAATTAACCAAAATAAATATGAAATTGTGAAATGTTTTGGCCGACCCAAATCTGCATTTCAGAGGTAAAAGTTTCACCCAGGTCTATTGGACGTTTTACTAGTAAGGACTATGAGGAACCCTCTCAAAGCATGACAGACGAGGCAGAGCAGTAATCTGTTGCCATCCATTTGTGTTGCTTTACCAACACTCTGTATTTCAATAAAAAATGTTTCACAAACCAGTTAATAGTAATAAAGTTAAAAAGTCAACAAAACACAGCATGTAGCAGTGAAATGAATATACCGTGTGGTGGGACAGGTTTCCATCCCAGTCAGGAATGGGTTAAAGAGCTCCCCTGGGCACAATCAAACCTAACCCAGTGCACCTATGAGGCCTGTCAAATCTGGAGAGGGTCAGCTCTTACAAAAGAGGATCCAAATCCAGTGCAGAGTGGCACTCAAAAGCAAGATCTAGAGCTCTCTAGCCCAGTGTTCTTCACTTCAAGGCCCACGAGCCAGTGGTGGCTCCCATGGACCCTAAGTGCGGCTCCCTGTCAACCGTGCTCTCCCACGGCAGTGGGGCTGCACCTAAGGCAGGCTCCCTGCCTGCCCCGGCCCCATGTCGCTCCCGGAAGTGGCCAGCACGCCCCTGTCAAGCCACAAGTCCCAGCAGCTCTACTACTCACCTGTACCCCACCGTCAAACCTCTCAGCATGATGCACCAGGACCAATACTTAAGGTAGGCCTCTACCCACTCTGAGAGGTTCTACCTGGGGACAGGAGAAGTAGACAACATCTGGATGGCTTCATTTCAGGAAGAAGGAAAATTGGCTGCCTGCACTAGGTAAGAGGCTTATCTTGTTAAGAGGTATTATTTGTGTTGCGGTGCCACGTAGGAACCCAGACTATGGGTGAGGATACCATTGCGCTTAGCACTGTACAAACACAGAATAAAAAGAGCATCCTTGCTCCAAAGGGCTTACAGTCTAAGGCTGTGCCTGCACCACAGCTGGAAAGTATGATTTCTAGCACAGGGTGGATGTACACAGACTAGCTCTGGCGTGGTGACACAACACTTCTTTCAAGCAAGCAATTATAGCTATGACAGTGAAAATCAATCCCTCTTCTGCAAGTTAGCTTCTTCAAACTGTTCAGCCCACAGTCCTGAACAAGTTACCAAGTAAAACAATGTGCAAAAAATGGATGATATTGTTCAAAAAATGTCTGTTGAAACTGGGATTTTCTTTTTCTTTTTTTTAAACAGGAACCTGGGTTTTGGATTAAACTAAATTTGTCATTAAAAATGTCCGCTCTCCATGGAAAATTTCAATATTTCAAAACAAAATATTTTGATTTTCTGGGTGAAGTTTTTTTTTTTTTAGCAATAATTTCACTTTATTTGTTGAAAACTCACAATTTTCTGCATGTGGGGAAGGTGGAGGAGGGAACAAATACAAAAAGCATGTTCTGACCAGCTCTAGTTGACACCTCATCTATTAAAACTGTCTCCAGTCAAAACACTTATCTGGTGATCCAAATTATGGCCACTTCTTTCGGTTTCTTGCACTGGCCTGGTGTGTCGCTAAAGCAATTTTGTAACCTTATCAGGAAACTTGAAGACTCCTAATCAGTTCTTTCAGTTTAAACAAATCCAGGTTGTATCAGTTTGTCTCTTACTTTTGCTTAATTTTATAAAGTTTTATATGAGTCAAGCTAAACTTGCTACCTTTCACCAGGTTGAGGTTATTAAGGATATAGACTTAATATCTATATTAATAGGTGCACAATGCCTATCACGATAGCTATACTTAACAGGAACTCTGGAGTTCACATAATTGAGATTCAACTCTCTCTACAACCACTCTAAGTATTCTGGTGGGTGACCCATTGCTATGGAACTCCTTTTCACCAGATACCAGCATAACCACAGAACTTACCATCTCCCAAATTAAACGTAAAAAAACATCTATTTGCACTAGTTTTCCCTCACTGTTCATGTTTAGATAAAGAAACCAGGCACACACAGTCAGTATGTTCTCCAACAGTTTGTCCTGCCAGGTGCCAAGCATCCTCATCTCCTATTGGCTATTGGTGGTCAGCATGTTCAGCACCTCGCAGGATCAAGCCCCAGATGGAGGAGAGGATAGTACAGCATTAGAGAGAGAGAGAGAGAGAATTTCACATTTGCTTTATTTGAATTTCTGTGAGCTCTGATACCACAGTGTCGGAGACATTAAAAACCGATCTACACTAATCATATTGCAAGGTGCATCTATCCTCCTGTGGTGTTTAGATGCTGCCTGTAATTATTAGAATTGGGAGCACTGGCTGTTGGGAGTCTGAAAGGACAGGAAACAGGAAGGGTGGGGGAGTTGAGGAGGCTGAGTGAGAGTTACCGAGGGTGCAGCAGCAGCTTGGTAAAGAAGCTTCCACTTTAAAAATAAAGTCCTGTTGAAGTTCGTTAGTACCTTGCCTGGTTGTTACAACATTTTAGCGATGAGGATGGGATCTTCTTTCTCTGAACCCACCTGCACCCTTTCTGCAAAGCCCAGGTGAGCCTCCAATTGCTTTTACTGCCTGGATCCATATGTTTGAGACTTATCTGCTTGCAATCAGTGCTACAGAGATTTCTGAAGTAAGAAAGCATGCTCTGCTAATCCACTGCCTTGGAGCAGAAGGGCAGCATATATTTTATACTTTTCCCTTTGCAGATGATAAATATGAGACTGCACTCACTGGATTAAAGAACTTTTTTGTGCCAAAAGTGAATGTAGTAGTTAATCACTAGAGATTTCGCCAGCGTGAGCAGAAAACAGGGGAGACTATAATGCAGTATATTGCTTCCCTGAGGAGTCTGATTGTAACTTGTGACTTTGGGAATATGGCAGATGAGATGATCAGAGACCAGCTCATTGAGAAAACAACAATGCTTCATGTAAGAGAACACTTCAAGAACCATAACTTACACTAGAAAAAGCAATAACCATTGCTACTCAGATTGAGTCAGCTACAGCTGAAGCCAAAATAATGAGCATGGATACAGGAGGCTCAGTCCAGGCTGTGACTCCTTTGCAGAAAAGTTCACTGTCGCTGCAGACAAACGACTCCAAGAGGAAAACTAATGAAAAATCACCAGATCAGCAAATTCAAAACACAGTAAAAGCATGCTTTCGCTGTGGATCCCCACAACACCTTGCAAGCTACACAGGTTGTCCGGCAAAAGTAGCTCAGTGCAATCATTGCAAAAAGATTGGGCATTTTGCTAAAGTATGTCACAGCAGCCAGTTCAATCAACAGGTGCATGCAGTTACAATACCAGATGTTACTGTGCTGAGCGTGGACAAAATGGACAAAATGGAGCGTGGACTACTGCACATATTCCAGAACAAATAAAGTGCACGGTAAACGTTTCCGCCATACCCTCAGGCAAACCACACTCTATTCAGCTAATGTTGGACACTGGCTCAGCAGTATCTATACTACCTGATTCCATCTATTTGCATTACTTTAAAGATGTGTCTCTTACTGAACCCAAACTTCAGTTGGTGTGCTATTTGAAAAACCATATTCCAGTACGTGGCTGCCTGCCAGCAGCAGTTACTTTTGGGGATTGCTGTGTAACTGCAGAGTTCTACATTGTCCACAAAGGCACTCCTATCCTTGGCAGAGATTTATTGGCTGCTTTAAATCTCAGGGTAGTTAATGGACGAATTGATCTTCCTCAGCAAAGCACTCTTGCGGTACACACACCAGTTTCAGCTGGGACCCAACACCAGGTTGAATAGAAACTCGGCTGTGCTTATGGGTTTCTGCATAAAGTTAAAATGTAGAATAATGTGATGCCTGTACGGCACTTACCATTTTCAGTCAGGGAAGCTGTTTCAGAGGAACTGAGAAAACTTGTTCAAAAGGACATTATTGAAGAGACTGACTCCTCAGAATTGGTTTCACCTATAGTAGTGACGCAGAAGGGTGGAGGCATTCGCCTTTGTGTGTACTTAAGGGAGTCAAATAAAGCTATTGTGATTGACAGCCATCCTCTTCCTCACATAGAAGAAGTATTTGCAGAACTCCATGGAGCAAAGATGTTTTCTACTCTTGATTTGCAGAGCGCATACTACCAGGTTATGTTGCATGAAGATAGCAGAGACCTCACAGTATTTATTACACATGAGGGACTATTCCATTTTAAACATGTACCATACGGTCTCACATCTGCCCCAAGTGCCTTCCAAAAAATGATGTAATTGATTCTGAAGAATCAACATGGAGTTCAGTGCTATCTGGATGATATTATCGTGTTTGGAAACACTTCTGAGGAGCATGACAATAACCTGCAGTCTGTACTAAACTGCATCAGCAAAGCAGGCCTCAAGCTCAATAGGTCCAAATGCAAATTTAGACAAACTGAACTCTCCGTTCTGAGGCATACAATTTCACAGGCTGGACTAAAATCCTGTGTCACTTGCCAAATGCATGATAAGACAGCAGTGAAATGTACCCCTCCATTACAGCCTGTTCCTGTTCCTGAATCTGCATGGGAAAAAGTGGCGATTGACATTGTAGGACCCTTTGATACTGCTCCAAGTGACTGCCGTCACTTTAATAGACTGGTTTCAGAGTAACAGCCGTGTTAGTCTGTATTCGCAAAAAGAAAAGGAGTACTTGTGGCACCTTAGAGACTAACCAATTTATTAGAGCATAAGCTTTCGTGAGCTACAGCTCACTTCATCAGATGCATATCGTGGAAACTGCAGCAGACTTTATATATACACAGAGAATATGAACCAATACCTCCTCCCACCCCACTGTCCTGCTGGTAATAGCTTATCTAAAGTGATCATCAGGTGGGCCATTTCCAGCACAAATCCAGGTTTTCTCACCCTCCACCCCCCCCCCCACAAATTCACTCTCCTGCTGGTGATAGCCCATCCAAAGTGACAACTCTTTACACAATGTGCATGACAATCAAGTTGGGCTATTTCCTGCACAAATCCAGGTTTTCTCACATCCCCCCACCCCCATACACACACAAACTCACTCTCCTGCTGGTAATAGCTCATCCAAACTGACCACTCTTCAAGTTTAAATCCAAGTTAAACCAGAACATCTGGGGGGGGGGTAGGAAAAAACAAGAGGAAACAGGCTACCTTGCATAATGACTTAGCCACTCCAAGTCTCTATTTAAGCCTAAATTAATAGTATCCAATTTGCAAATGAATTCCAATTCAGCAGTTTCTCGCTGGAGTCTGGATTTGAAGTTTTTTTGTTTTAAGATAGCGACCTTCATGTCTGTGATTGCGTGACCAGAGAGACTGAAGTGTTCTCCGACTGGTTTATGAATGTTATAATTCTTGACATCTGATTTGTGTCCATTTATTCTTTTACGTAGAGACTGTCCAGTTTGACCAATGTACATGGCAGAGGGGCATTGCTGGCACATGATGGCATATATCACATTGGTGGATGTGCAGGTGAACGAGTGGCCTGAGGTAGCGTTTACATCGCAAATCTCTTCTGCTGCAGTAATTAAGTTCTTCTCTTCAGTTTTTAGTGGGGAAGGTAACCCCAAAGAACTGGTTTCAGATAATGGTAGTCAATTTACTTCCCTGGAGTTTGAAACTTTTCTAGCAGAGAGGAACATTTTACACAGAAGGTCATCCCTATATTACCCTCAAGCCAATGGGGAAATCAAATGGTTTAACAGAAGTTTGAAAGAGAGTTTGCAAACAGCTAAACTGGAAGGGCGATTGTGGAGAACCTTCACTACTGATTTCTTGCAAGCATACCAGACTACACGACATGCAACAATGAAAAGATCGCCCACAGAGTTACTGCATGGGAAACAGATGAATACTAAACTGAACATTGCTGGACTGTTAAAGGCACGACCTGATGCCCCAATCGAGGATGATGTGAGAAAAACAGTTGAACAGAACCAAGCAAAGTATAAGTCTTTCACAGACAAGCGACGGGGTGCTAAGGAACCAAAGTTTGAATGTGGTTCCTTCATTAGAATATGAAAACCATAAATTCACAGCTCCTCTTAAAATCATAGAGAAGAAGGGACCTTACACCGATCGACTTTCTGATGGGCAGGTATGGAATGCTTCTTATCTTGCACCTGTCTATGCACCAAGAAGAGATTATGGCAACACCCAGTCTGCACTGGATGACTTCACCGTAGTATCAACACAACAAGACATTGCACTGGAACTGGGGCTTGAGCGATGACCACCTGTCTGGACTAGAGACTATGTTATGTATTATCTACAGAGTTTTCAGTGTAATATTTCTGCGAACAGTATAGTGTCTTGTTTCATATTAATGTTTACTTTAATTGGAAGAGTTTCTTAAGAGAGGAGGGAATGTGGTGTTTAGATGCTGCTTGTAATTATTAGAACTGGGAGCACTGGCTGTTGGGACAGGAAACAGGAAGGGGGAGGGTGGAAATTGAGGAGACGGAGTGAGAGCTACCGAGGGTGTAATAGCAGCTTGGTAAAGAGGTTTCCACTTTAAAAATAAAGTCCTGTTGAAGTTCGTTAGTACCTTGCCTGGTTGCTACAACACCTCCTTAGGCTTTTAAGAGGGGGATGGGTTGAAGAGGATGTAAGGGGTTAAGATGGGTAGAAACTGTTAGTCCCAATGGGCAAGTTGGAAGCAGTATGGTTTTCTATTGTACACATGAATACAGCATATGACAGACACATTTTTAAAGACTGAAAAAAGTAAAATATGTGCTGTCTGGTCATGTGGGTAAGAAAATTCCCTGAGTCCTTCCTTTCTTCCCCTTGGCTTTTGTAGAACCTGTTTTCCTAATTTAGATGTATTTTCATTTTCTTCATTTTTTTTTCAGACCAAAGACTTTCTCTCATTAGTTGCTTCCCAACTGTTAATTTTAAACGTGCACACTAGTTCCAGGCAGTGTTACAAAAGTCATCATTAGACTTGTTACAATTTTGCTTTTGTGGGTAGATAACATAACTACAGTAATCTCTGTACTTAGGTGTGTCACAGTTTCAGGGTTAACTGCATCCCACCCCACAATCCCCTCCACACACACACCAGTCTTCCTGTAGGGCAACATCTTACGGTTTCCAGTTCCTAGCTGTCACCTCTCTCGGGTGCAGACCCATGTCTCTCACCATCCAGACTGAAAGCGTAGGCTTACAGTCCCTCTTCACTTCACTGTGGCTTCCCGAAAAGGTCTGACTGGGATCCAGCCAGGGGCGTTGGAACTAGGGAGGTTGGGGGACCATGCCCTCCGCTTTTAAAAATTAATGTAGTTTGGGGGAAGGTGGCCACATTGCCCCCACCAAACTGCAAGTCTTGGGCATGCATGGAGTGGTGCCAGCAGGGGCTGTGCTTTGCAGCGCGGGAGCTGATAAGGTGATCAGCTCCCCCGCCATGAAACGCAGCCCCCTGGGTGTTGTGAGGCTTAGTTTGTTTAATATTTATGAGGTGCTTTGAGGGTCTCATATAGAAAATGCTATACACATTCAAAATGTTGTTATAGTTTTGAATAATAGGCTTTTAAAAATAAAGAAAAGTTCTGGACCAGAAAAAGATATAGATAATATCAAAGATAGCTTTAAATATCAATCCCTTAGGTAGACTTCATCCTTGTATTTTCTTGTTTGCCTATCTGCCACTTTACAGAGACTGTTTACTGCTGGAATCCTGAGTTGAAAAGCTGTGGCAGATAGCAGATGTACCAATTAATAACCTGTCAAGGCTGATGGATAGATTAAAAAAAATATTCTCACACACATCTCCTGTGTGTTTTTCTTCCCCATTTCAAGGCACTGGGGGGCCATGAGACATACTCTGCTTCCCTGGAGAGAAAAGAAACTGTCTCATTAGCATCTATCTTTCATGACACTATGATGCTGCCTTTGAGATGTTAACTCACCTGTTCTTCTCCCAGAATTCGGAAGTGATGAAGCTCTTTAATCAAGGAGTCTGGACAGCCAGCTGTTGGAAAGAAACAAAAAAATGCATTTTAGAATTCACTGTTCGTATTTTTGGGCAGCAGTATACCATGCGTAGATGCAGCGAGGACTGGATATACAGATCACATTAGACAAAAAAAGATTACATGAAACAAATTAGAAAGATAAGCTACAGTTCTATAGGCATCTGAACACTGAAAACCAGCTACCAAACGAATCCTACCACGTTTCAGAACACACAGGAATGCTTTGAAAGGTCATGTTCTGTATATCTTAGCGCTTTTCCTAAAGGGCTACAAACAGGAAAGAGAGAGAGATGAAAATACTGCCAGCCCCTAAGTGTAGGAGTCAACATATTGTAATTAGAGGGATTCTCATCAAAAGCCTGGAACTGAACACAACTCAATTCAGATCCAAATAATGGCCTGGGCCCATTTCTAAGCATAACACAAGCTTTCCTTGAGTCCCTGCAGGATTTCACAGATTTTGCAGGCCTCAGATACCACTATACTTTTTGGCTGTCTCCAGTATAATCCACTTAGCACATGTAACTATCACTCCTTGGAGTAAAACACAAACCAAATACAAGAAAAAGAGAGGTTTACCAGGCTTTTGATTAGAGCTAGATTGTCACAGCCCTTACACATTAGCACAGGGAAAAAGGAATAAGCTCTCACCTCACCCCCACTCTCTTGCTCAGACTGTGACTCCATCCACAATGGGGAGAACAGAGGTCACTCCCCTGATACTCCTTGTTGTAGGGTTCTGAAGTCCAGAATCTGGACAAGAAAGATCAGAAAGCAGCAATGCTCCCCTGCTCACAACCAGGGTATCTGACTGGACACATAAGTGAGGGGTGTCAGGTGACTGGGAGGTGGATAGACAGGCCAAGTGGGTTGAGTGGGTGTCAGAATCCAGGGTGAGAGCCAGAGGGAACAGTCAGAAGCCAGAGGTAACAGTCAAACTGGACGTCAGGAACTGGGTCCCAGAGACAAAGCCGGAGGCAGGAACCAGAGTGCAGAGCCAAGCGTCAGAGCCAGAATCACCTGGAGCAAGCAGAGTAACAGGCAAAATGGGGGCTCAGGCAGCGATAGGGCTCGGGCAAGGCAGAAGCATCAGGAACAAGGCAACACTGGACTAGTCACAGTGGCTAATATGAGTGCTGAACAGCCTGCAAGCAGCTGCTGCTGCTGCTGGCTTAAGAGCCAGTCTCCTGGCCTTTCCAGCCAATCAGGTGAAATGGCTAATCAGGCAGCCTGCTGCAGGCCAGCTGTGCTTATTAGGTTGCCTGGAGACTAGTTTACCGCAGGCCCTGATTCCTGAGCGGGAGGGGGAAGGAAGCTGCTCCATGGAAAGGGGTTAAGAAATTTACTCCTCTCCCATGGCAAGGGAGGAATTAAAATTTTTTGTGCCTGCCCCAGTGCCAGTGCAGCTACCAAGAGTTACAATCTCATCCTCACCGACTAGCATTAGTGGGCTACCGATAATGCTGAAGATGGTTTTCAGGATCTCTGTCAGTACTGGAGCTTCATAGCAACAAACATCCAGCAGCACTTGTAACATATAGCAACAATCATAATTCTTCACTCGTCTCAAATTTCTTGTTAAGTCCTATTGTTTCTTCCCCTTTATTAAAAATAATTCATACCTTAAACCCTCTTCCTTGTCCACCTCTTCCCCATACACATATAGGTTTGTGCACGTACAACTGCAGCTGGGCAAAAATTATCCGCCAAAACATTTTTCAGCAGAAAATGAAGATTTGGGCGGCCCAAAACATTTCATTAATTCATGTCAAATTTGCCAAATTGTTTCAGTTTAAAAAAGGCCTTTTTATAGAAGTCACAACGATTTGTTGTCATTTTCTGAACAAAGTGTTTAAATGTTATGTTTTGAAAACAAAATTTTGAAATCAATACAAAACGTTTCAGGTTGAGCAAAACGTTTCATTCAATCCAAAATGAATTGTTCTACCCAACTTTTAGAGTCACCAAAATTTCGAAAAAATCACTTGGGGTTGACCCAAAACTATTTTTTTGCCCATTTTTCAAAACAGCCAGCAAACTGAAAAATCAGTTATTCCCCCAACAGTGCTACAAATGACCTTGACTGAATTTAAAGGGGAATTTTAATTCA
This sequence comes from Lepidochelys olivacea, assembly GCF_965140295.1. Lineage (NCBI taxonomy): Eukaryota > Metazoa > Chordata > Testudines > Cheloniidae > Lepidochelys > Lepidochelys olivacea. The sequence goes on from NC_140413.1 coordinate 122,840,543, forward strand.
ACTGTGTTTATAACCCTTTCATTTTCATTTTATCCTTCCCATTTGCTGGGCTTGCAACTCCAGCATTATCTTTGACATCTCTCTCTCTGTTTTCCCCATACTCTGTCTGTATCGACTTCATTTAGCTTCTTACTCCTTAATATACTAATTATCTTTCACTGATAATTGAATGTCACTGTTTAGCAAGATGGTGGCCAGCAGTTCAGAAATGACAACTGTATTGAAAATCTTTGTATTCAAATACAGCTACTTCTTGGTGAAAAGTCCTTTCAATGTATCAGAACTTCATGTTGCTTGTGTGAACAAATCAAATGGAGTTTTATTTTAGAAAAATGGAAATAAGGAAGTAACATGGCACACAATAAAAAGAACAAGTTCAAAAACAGCTATTTTGCTCTCTTGGGATGTTTCCGGGTGTCTTCATTTTATTTCAAATGTCCACTTCAATTGCTTGTTTTCTTTAAGTGGGCATTAGTAAAGCATGCTCCAGTACTGTGGCCCCTTTCTATATAATGTCCAATAGTTTTGAAGAAACTTTTGGGGATGATTAGTTTTTGCACTATGACTTGTAAAGAAGACTGTAACCAGACTGTAAACCAAAAGGAAAGGGTTTTTGAAAAATATATTCTACTGAAGAGCATTAAAACCATAAGAGTCTTCAAACATTTTCCTTTTAATTTCTCATCAATTATCACAGTGCAAGTGTGGTATCCATGGGGTTCACTGGCAAACCAGGAACACCAAAGCTTAGGGGGAAAATCAATATTATTTCTAGCTCTCTGATGTGCTCCTGGCAGTAGCACATGGCATAAATAATCTGCACTTTGCAGATTTCTGCTATTTTGTGTGGAATGCTTTGAGGATTATTTTTTCTGCCCTCTGTAGTACAGAATCCCTAATGCACTGTAGCCTCATCAATTACAGTAACTTTCTATTCTCCCCCTCTTCCTTCTCACTTAACTATGACTTGAAAAATGAACCACAGACATAGATGAAATGACCACACACATACACAAAAAATATAAAAACCTAGTGTGATCAAAGGAAGTAAGACAAAAGCACTGAACAAATGCCTTTCATCAGAAGCCAAAACACTGGGGTGATTTCATCTGCAGGCTGGTAAAACAACACTGAAAATGTTTACTAGTTCCTTCTTCCACTAAATTCAGGTCTATATGATGGAGGCCTCCATATACTTCGTTTTGCTGCCATGACCTTGCAGGTTTTTGCCTACTGCTGAAGCAGAATAGGATCCAATGAGTACACAGTTGGCCTAATTCTCTATTCTGTTATGCCATTTTTACTCTGTGGTGACTATGTTGACTTCAAAGGAGTTACACTGTCATAAACCTGGTGTGATAGCATGAAGAATCAGGACCAACATTTGAGTGAGCAGAAAACCAGCATCTGAACAGATGACCTCAATGCATCTTTTTAAAAATTGACTAAAAATAATTCTTTGTTTCTATTGCAATGTTCATCCCAATTTATTTGTTTCAGTAATTTTCAAAGTTACTTCATTCTCGCTTCATGTCATTATTTCATTCAAACTAATATGTGGGTAATTTGTGAGTGAAAGGTACATTTTAAGATACAGGAATTTACACTGTCAGAACTGCCATCTCACTTCATTGCGGCATTCACTTTATAAAAATACTTTCATTTAGATCACATAAGAGGAGATATCTCCAAGAGAAGACCAAACAAGCAAAATTTAAAAAAATCCAATTTAAATGACAAGCATCATGAATCCTCTGATTTGCATTGCTGCGAACAATACACAGTTTCAGTTACATTTGCTATTAAACCATGATTCCAACTATTACCAATTTAATTGCCCATATCTTTACCTTTTCTCTGACAAGTTGACAGAATTAGCCTCTGTTTTTTATTCTTATTTAAAATTATTGCTTCATATAACCCCCTTGTAAACAGCAGTGGAAAATTCAAATCAACTCTTTTAACTTAGATATTACATAAGCTGGCAAAAATATAAATTAAATTAGTTTTTAAATGATTATCCACTACTTAAAGAGTAACTGAGTATCCATAAATATAAATATTATTTAAAATATTAATAGCAAAGCACCACATTAATGCAGTGCACATAATTGAAACATACACTTAACTTTAAACAGATGAATAGCCAAGAGCACTTGGCATCTTGCAGGATTGAACCCTTATGCACAGCAAATATTATTTGCACTTGCTTATAGTTTATTTCTGAACCAACATTTTTGAACTTTAGAAAGCACATGATTTTCTTTGAGGGCTCAAGTCCTGGAGCCTTAAAATTCCAACTTCCCTAGCAGGAAGAGAATATAGGAAATCAATGTTATTCAAAGGAATTCTTCCCACAGAGCAAAGCTATCTCACACAGGGCAGGTAAAGTTTTAAGATTCCAGGTCTCTACATAACAAGCTTGCAAATATACAATGTTCTAAATGTATTAAAATTGCCCAAAACAATTTTATGCTTGGTAACTAACAGTGGAATGGATTGTTTTCTAATGTTCTAAATAAAAATAAATCATATTTGGGCTGAGTACAAACATGAAAAATGTGACTGGGGGGAGGGGGGGAGAGAGGAATTATAAATGTCTGGAAAAGAAGGATAACATGAAGCTATAATAAATGTCCATTCATTTGTCATGTCATTTTCCTAGTTCTCTTCCAAACTATTCAACTAATTAGAATACTGATACAAAATAAGACCTTTATCCTGCTCGTGTCATTTCCAGTGAAGAAGAAGCCTGAGTCTGTGATACGGTAATCACTCTTATGGAAGCAGACAGTGATGTCAAAGGATTTAGTGACTTCATTGTACTGGTGTTAATTAAATCTTTGATGTTTCAACAGAGCTTTTCTCAGTCACAATATTTGTACTAATATGAACAAAGGGGAAGTTAGGGAAATTGGAAAGCCCATTTTATGGAATAAATATTGTACTTTATGAAAACAGAAACAGGAGTGATGAAGACTATCTAGTGACAGGTAATTGACATGTAATATGTAGTCATTAAGAGTAAAAGCCTATCTTTAAAATATTGCCTATGCTGAGAGGTCTAAAAATTTATTTGCAGAAAGCCCACACAAAGAAGGTCATTATAATAGTTTTCAAATCTTAATAAACAATAGTTTTCATTTGGAAAATCTTGAATATCACTTTTTAAATCAGAGGTGGGCAAACTATGGCCCATGGGTGACATCTGGCCTGCGGGACTGTCCTGCCCAGCCCCTGAGCTCCTGGCCGGGGAGGCTAGCCCCCGGCTCCTCCCCTGCTGTCCCCCCTCCCCCACAGCTTCATCTCACTGCCCAGCTAGCACTCCTGCCTGCCACTCCTGCCAGGCAGCAGGAAGTTGGCTCCTGCTGGGCGGCGAGGCTGCAAGCTCCTGCTGCTTTGAGTGGCACGGTAAGGGGCGGAGAGCGGGGGCATGGGGTTGGATAAGGGGCAGGGGGCCTCGGGGGGCAGTCAGGGGACAGGGAGCAGGGGGCGGTTGGATGGGGTGGAGATTCTGGTGGGGGCGGTCAGGGGACGGGGAGCAGGGCGGAGTTGGATGGGGGGGTCCCAGGGGCCTGTCAGGGGGCAAGGGTGTGGATAGGGGTCGGGGCAGTCAGGGGACAGGGAGAAGAGGGGATTGGATAGGGGATGGGGTCCCGGGGGGGCGGTTACAGGCAGGGGAGTCCAGGAGGGAGAAGTCAGGGGACAAGGAGCAGGGGGTTTGGATGGGTCAGAAGTTCTGAGGGGGGCAGTCAGGGGGCAGGAAGTGGGAGGGGGTGGATAGGGTGGGGCCCAGGCTGTTTGGGGAGGCACAAACTTCTGTACCCAGCCCTCCATACAGTTTTGCAACCCCGATGTGGCCCTCGTGCCAAAAAGTTTACCCACCCCTGTTTCAAATGCTGCTTATGTAATGCAATATCATAATGTAGCCAGACTTCAAACTGCTTGAATTTATAGACTCATCCTGTACTTATAGATAATATTTATATAATACGTCTCTTTAAGGTAAATAAACTGACCAAAATTCCAGCCACAAACAATTTACAATCTAAGGCCTCAAGCCTGCAATCTGCATAAGCTCTTGAAGTCAGTAGATTTCCATGTAGGCGTAAGAATCATCCATGAAGATCCAGTATTGTTGAACCACAAATGTTAAAAAAATCACGCATTAAGGCAAAAAATATCCTCATAAGATGGGCTTAAAAATCATGGAATTTTTTTAAAAATAGGGTTCTTTTGGTTTGTCTTCTGGTTTCTGAGCTGTTAGGGTGCACTTGCTTCACATTTTCACACTTTTATCAGGAACCATGAGGGTTAGAAACTGGCTTTATTTTAAATGAAAGCTGAGATTCTCGTGCAGTCTACTAAATCTAGCAGCTGAGGCTGTAAGAAAAACACTACATACCATGACTGATGAGAGCTGGCAACACTGAGAATCTGATTGCAAGATTGGGTTCTAAACAGACAATGCACCAATGAAATCTGTCATCAGAGATGCAGCAAAAAGCAAAGTGACTGAGAAGCATGCCTTGTTAGTTCCACAACATTTATTTAGAGCCCAACCTGTAACCCAGGGTCCATTTGTGGTCCTCAGGCCCTTTAACTTAGGCCCTGGAGAGGGACCATTTTAAGAGGAAAAAGTGCATGTGATTGCTTATTGAAAAGTTTGTTCCCTGACAGCTTTCTTTAGAAGAGGAGGAGTGAAGACATAGTACCCTCTCAAATGGAGCGGGTAGTAAGGGCTGGAGCCACAGTCTTCACAAGATGGGGAGGGAAACCAAACAAGCACCCCAGCAATTGCTGCAGGAAGAGCTGGGTCTTCCATAGCACAGAGCACTAGGAAAAGGGACAGCAGCAGCTCAAGTCCCACAAAAAGAAGTAGGGAACAGCAGGGAGCTGATTTGAAGAGGCCATGGAGGCTCATTATTTGACTTGGTGCAGTGGGCAAGTTAGGGAGAGCAGGTCAGAAAGGAAGGAATTTTTGAGGGGAAGCAGTGCCATTAAGGAGTCAGAGGGAAAGGAGGGAAATATTTGGTGGTTGGTGGATGTGCCTAGGAACACTAGAGATTTGCGGAGGGAGAGATGGGCTGAGTACATGGGGGCTGACTGGAGGGAGACCAGGCTGGGGGCTCTCAGGGGGAAAAGAACAGGTGTTTCTTTCAGGCAATGGGGCTGAGGAGAGGCATTTCTTAGGGGATCAGCTGGGAAAGTTTGATGGGTGTGTTTCGGAGGGATGGGGACACTAAAGGCAGGACTCAAAAAAGGAAGCCACCATTCACCTTCTCCAGGCCCAGCTGATTCTCTGAAAATACAGCAGAGCAGCTATGTCGTCAGTGTTTAGCGTGAGAGCTGATTTGGGAGCCAGTTTTAGACACCCAATTCAGTTTTCTTTACAACTTGAAACTGAAGAGAGGACAGGAAGGGGGAAATGGCAACTTTAAACTGCCCCTCCCCTCCTAATGGTGGCTCTTGACATGAAAAACTGGGCAACAGTGGTTTGGAGATATTTTCTTTGTGTGTGTTGAGGGGGGGATTGTATGCTTATATTTCTTTTAATTACTTCTTGAAGAAAGACTAGGTTTCATAACAGGCTTTTGAAAAAAGTGGGTTTTGGACGGGAACTTGAAGGAAGAGAGGCAGGAGGCATGGTGGACAAGACATGGAGCTATTTCCAGAATATCCAGTTACCCGTAAAGTAAGGGTGTGTCACAACTGAGACATGGGCAGTCTGACCTAGTGGTCAGAGCAGGAGTCAGGCTGGTCAGATAGCCAGGATGTCAGAATCTGAGACAGCCCAGAGGGCAAACTGAAAGTCAGGTGTCAGGAGGGAGGCAGGGTCATAGAATCATAGAATAACAGAGTTGGAAGGGACCTCTGGAGGTCATCTAGTCCAAGCCCCTGCCCAGAGCAGGACCAATCCCAACTAAATCATCCCAGCCAGGGCTTTGTCAAGCCTGACCTTCAAAACTTCTAAGGAAGGGGATTCCACCACCTCCCTAGGTAATGCATTCCAGTGTTTCACCACCCTCCTAGTGAAAAAGTTTTTCCTAATATCCAACCTAAATCTCCCCCACTGCAACTTGAGACCATTACTCCTTGTCCTGTCATCTGCTATCACTGAGAATAGTCTAGATCCATCCTCTTTGGATCCACTTTTCAGGTAGTTAAAAGCAGCTATCAAATCCCCCCTCATTCTTCTCTTCCATAGACTAAACAATCCCAGTTCCCTGAGCCTCTCCTCATAAGTCACGTGTTCCAGACCCCTAATTGTTTTTGTTGCCCTTCACTGGACTCTCTCCAATTTCTCCACATCCTTCTTGTAGTGTGGAGCCCAAAACTGGACACAGTACTCCAGATGAGGCCTCACCAATGTCGAATAGAGGGGAACAATCACATCCCTCGATCTGCTGGCAATGCCCCTACTTATACACCCCAAAATGCCATTGGCCTTCTTGGCAAAAAGGGCACACTGTTGACTCATATCCAGCTTCTCGTCCACTGTCACCTCTAGGTCCTTCTCTGCAGAACTGCTGCCTAGCCATTCGGCCCCTAGTCTGTGGCGGTGCATTGGATTCTTCCATCCTAAGTGCAGGACTCTGCACTTGTCCCTGTTGAACCTCATCAGATTTCCCTTGGCCCAATCCTCCAATTTGTCTAGGTCCCTCTGTATCCTATCCCTATCCTCCAGCATATCCACCACTCCTCCCAGTTTAGTGTCATCTGCAAACTTGCTGAGGGTGCAATCCACACCATCCTCCAGATCATTAATGAAGATATTGAACAAAACCGGCCCCAGGACCGACCCTTGGGGCACTCCACTAGATACTGGCTGCCAACTAGACATGGAGCCATTGATCACTACCCATTGAGCCCGACAATCTAGCCAACTTTCTACCCACCTTGTAGTGCATCCATCCAGCCCATACTTCTTTAACTTGCTGACAAGAATACTGTGGGAGACCGTGTCAAAAGCTTTGCTAAAGTTGAGGAATAACACGTCCACTGCTTTCCCTTCATCCATAGAACCAGTTATCTCATCATAGAAGGCAATTAAATTAGTCAGGCATGACTTGCCCTTGGTGAATCCATGCTGTTCCTGATCACTTTCCTCTCCTCTAAGTGCTTCAGAATTGATTCCTTGAGGACATGCTCCATGATTTTTCCGGGGACTGAGGTGAGGCTGACCGACCTGTAGTTCCCAGGATCCTCCTTCTTCCCTTTTTTAAAGATTGGCACTACATTAGCCTTTTTCCAGTCTTCCGGGACTTCCCCCAATCGCCATGACTTTTCAAAGATAATGGCCAATGGCTCTGCAATCACATCCGCCAATTCTTTTAGCACTCTCGGATGCAACGCATCCGGCCCCATGGACTTGTGCACGTCCAGTTTTTCTAAATAGTCCCGAACCACTTCTTTCTCCACAGAGGGCTGGCCACCTCCTCCCCATGCTGTGCAGTAGTCTGGGAGCTGACCTTGTTTGTCAAGACAGAGGCAAAAAAAGCATTGAGTACATTAGCTTTTTCCACATCCTCTGTCACTAGGTTGCCTCCCTCAGTCAGTAAGGGGCCCACACTTTCCTTGACTTTCTTCTTATTGCCAACATATCTGAAGAAACCCTTCTTGTTACTCTTAACATCCCTCGCTAGCTGCAACTCCAGGTGTGATTTAGCCTTCCTGATTTCATTCCTACATGCCCGAGCAATATTTATATACTCATCCCTGGTCATTTGTCCAATCTTCCACTTCTTGTAAGCCTCTTTTTTGTGTTTAAGATCAACAAGGATTTCACTGTTAAGCCAAGCTGGTCGCCTGCCATATTTACTATTCTTTCTACACAAAGGGATGGTTTGTCCCTGTAACCTCAATAAGGATTCTTTAAAATACAGCCAGCTGTCCTGGACTCCTTTCCCCCTCATGTTATTCTCCCAGGGGATCTTGCCCATCAGTTCCCTCAGGGAGTCAAAGTCTGCTTTTCTGAAGTCCAGGGTCCGTATTCTGCTGCTTTCCTTTCTTCCTTGTGTCAGGATCCTGAACTCGACCATCTCATGGTCACTGCCTCCCAGGTTCCCATCCACTTTTGCTTCCCCTACTAATTCTTCCCAGTTTGTGAGCAGCAGGTCAAGAAGAGCTCCGCCCCTAGTTGGTTCCTCCAGCACTTGCACCAGGAAATTGTCCCCTACCCTTTCCAAAAACTTCCTGGATTGTCTGTGCACCGCTGTATTGCTCTCCCAGCAGATATCAAGATGATTGAAGTCGCCCATGAGAACCAGGGCCTGCGATCTAGTAGCTTCTGCGAGTTGCCGGAAGAAAGCCTCGTCCACCTCATCCCCCTGGTCCGGTGGTCTATAGGAGACTCCCACCACAACATCACCCTTGTTGCTCACGCTTCTAAACTTAATCCAGAGACTCTCAGGTTTTTCTGCAGTTTCATACTTGGTCAGATTACTTGGAGATCAGTAATAGAAGTGATTCTGAGCAGGGAGAACCCAGTTACATGGACAACTTCCTCTTCCTGTGCTTGGGTTAAATAGAGGCTGGGGACAAATCAGGACCCTCAGGGTTCCACCAACCAGATCCTAGGACTGGAGTCCTCCTGTTAGAGTTCAGCTGCTATTCTAGCAGCTGTTAAGAGGGTGGGAGGTTGGAACTGCCGAAAGCTTAAGAGCCCTGATGACCAGCATTCAAAACCCAAAGTCCCTGACAGGGTGCTAGGACAATTCAGCAAAAGTACATAACAAATGTGTATTTTGTACACATACTAAATACCGCCTCTATTAAGTTGCATTTCCTAAGGAAATCAGAAATATTCTAATTAAATAGCTATATTGATTATCAGAGGCTTATTAAAATATACATGTATCCACTACAAGTCACTGTAACACCCTGTGTGACATTCAATTAGTCTAGCTATGCTATTTATTTATTTTTGAGAACAATTGAAAGTATTACACTGGATCAATTCCTATGTAATCTTGTCAAATAAAAGGTGTCATTTATAAAGACTGTATTGTATCCCCGATAAAGTCAGCTTGGGGCTGGATTAATTTTTAACTCAGCTGCATGTAGCAGTAAAAAACAAAACAAAACACCAAAACACATTGAGGGAGACTACTTCTCCCCATTGCAACAAACAAAGAAGATAACTGGCCAGATAACTGGTTTGTGTTGGAGGGGTTTTTTGGGGGGGGGCTTAAGGAAATATTTAGAACAGATCTGGACAAACATTATTGATTTAACGTCACTTAAATCACTGAACTATAGAATGCCAGGATGCTATTTTTGGCAATGTAGTTGATATGCTCTGCACTGCTGCCTGTGAACTATCCAAATAGTTCCTCAAAATCTAAAATTTTCTAAAAAACAAACAAACTCAATATTGCTCAGTAGAATGAGACCACGTAGTGACCAGACTCCAGAGCAGACTTAGCAGACTGCACCAACTCATGTTGCATTCCCAGGTTCCAATTCTATCCTCAAGCACACCCATGCAGTTCCTGATAAAGTCAGTGAGCATAGTGCTTACATATCAGAGGTCAGAACAGAGTCCATACTGTCCATCAACAATGGAACACTAAACCGGGACCCTCAACAGCTCGACAAAGTTACTAAACTTGTGCCAACTGGATGTCATTCTTTGCATATTTTACAGAGACACTTTGCAGACACGGTCCCCGACAATCGGTTCTGATTTTTATAGTTACCTATTGCTATAAAACCTATTTTTACAGGTATTTACATCTTGGCACCACCAATACAAAAAAAAAAAAAGTAAGAGCAAAACTCATCACAATATTAACTTTTTAACTGAGATACAATGGAGTGGTTCTAAGCTCTTTCCCCTGGAATAAAATCTCTCTACTGGCTTCACCTGCATAAACTTTGTTAGAGTGGAAATCTCATCGCAGCAATCTGGGTTGAAAGGAGTTTTGCACTGTTGGTATACTAGGTTTTTAGCTCAATCAGCTCAATTCATGAAAGGTTTTTTTCATCTTTTATTCAGAAAGTAGTCAAAATCTCCAAAGCAAACTCTGTTCTTTTGAATTCCCACCTTCATGCTGGCACTGGCCTTTGATGATGATCCAGTCCTTTTCAGAAAGCAAGAGAGAGGTCAGGAGCTTTCAGCATGTGGTGAAGACTTTATAAGAGTGGAAATTGTCTTCTCAGAGAAAACCCAACTATTGCTGAATAAAAGTCTACACAGGGCAAAAATAACCATCTAAGAATTTCATTTCCAGTTATTGAAGGCCATCTCTTGAAAAGACTGTCATTTCTGAATGCCAGAATGAAACAAGTGCAATGTAGAAGGCACTAAAAGGATTTTAAAATAGAAATGAAACCAAAATTCACACAGTAGTTTTTCCACTGATGGCTTGATAATAGAAGTATATTATAATACCGCAGGTCCAGTGAATCAGATTTTGAGTGGAAACATTTTTTGTTGCACTTAAAACTTGACTTAAAAACTTCCCTTCTATAATGAGAGAGAGAGCGCGCTGTCTCAGCAATTCATGTTGCAATGAAATCCCTTGTCACATGAGCACTTTATATTGCATCAAATAAGGCTACAATGCAGGCCATGTAATGTGGAATAACCCATTCTGCCATCAAGAAAATTGTGGCCAGGTGCCAAAGAACAAACACAGATTTCCACCTCTTCTAATTACAAAACCTGTTGTAAAGGAAATTAAAATGGAATATAAAAAAGGTCATTTACTGTAACCAGGAGAGTAAAAGTCAATGTTCACCAAAAATCTGAAAGAAGAAACCAAATACACACAAACACACAAAGTATTACTTAAACAATTACTGTTGGAGAGTAGAATGGCAAATAAGATTTAGTGACCCAGAAATAGCAAAGCTTTCTTTTGTTACATCTGGATTTTTTTGCCCGATATGATGTCACTCTATATAAACAATGCATAAAGCACATGCAATTCCTTTATAGCTGTACAACATTTATGAGTCCAACATAAGTCTTTCACTGAGAGCTTAGACAAATATTTAGACTGCTACATTAGTGGTTCAGACTGTAAATGAAACGAGCCTATGCTACTCTAAACGCAAACGCTCATGGACAAAAACCCATCCAACCAAGAGAGAATTTTAATAAGCCATGGAATAAGTAATGTCTCACAAAAAAGCTCAAAAATATTTGGACAAAAGACTATGGTTTACTCCTTTCTAAAGAGATCTTAACGGCAGATGATCACCTCCAAACTTTCAAGAGTGAAGCATTTGTTTACAAGTGACCTGCATTCTTTTTGTGCTGCTGAATTCTTACTCCGTTAGCTATTTCTAATATACCCCTTCCTCCTCCCCACCAGCAATATATGTATTCACATTCTATATATATATTCACATTCTATCGCTCTCTGTGATGGAACCTGGCACTGTTCCACCCTCTGTGAAATGAAGACAGTTTTGCATTTCACCTTAATCAGATCAAATTAGGACAGGTGGTAACCCTGCAGGCAACATAATTATGAAAAATGTCTGTGTTCAATACAAACTGTCCTTCCGGCCTCCTAGTCTAATAGGACATCATAGTACAATCTTTTTACATTTTACTGGCAGCTCAGAACACAAATGCCCACAAAGGATCAGATTCTGCTCTCATTTATGCCAGTGTAAATCCAGAGAAACTCCACTGAAGTCTCCCTGTACTTCTACTGGCGTGAAAAGGATCAGAATTTGTCCCTGAGTGCATAATTTGATGTGGGGATGAAATCTAAAGTTAAATACAGGACAAAAGAAATTAAGTCTCTCTCTACTCAGGAATAATTTTAGTAACAATGTGCAAGACAAGCTGATCCTATATTACAAACGGTGAGTCATGTTTCTGCTATAAAAAAGGCAGTAATAACTACTGGAGATAGTTAGTGCGGCTGGTTTGACAAAGAGAAAACTTGGAAAGGCATCAGTGCTCCCAACGGCAGAAAATTAGAGATTTTCCTGATTGTGCACTGATATGATGGCCTTACTTCTGAACAGAACACTTACAGTGAATAGCTGGCTAGGCAGAATTGATATAAACTGAAAATTGGATGCAAAACTCCATTCTACATTAAGGGGATAATACACCCAGCTTCATTTACAATATTACTCCTCAGAAGACACCCCAAGCACCGCAATAACAAATGTTATATCAAAGATGCACTCAGCAACAAATGCAATATGAGTCTCTGTGAGGCAATTTTTCAGTGTGTCAGAATTATAATATCACTCCATGCAAACAAATTAAGCAGCACAAGCTCGGCTGTTGGGATCACTTTATTAGCAATGCCATGCTATTTCATAAAGAATGCATTGCTGCAGATCTGTCAATAAACATCAAAGATGGCCTATCCATTTTTATGGAGCACAACTTATTATCTGCATATGAAATAAACAAAACACTTTAACATCCGGCTCTCTTTCTGCAATGCATTTAAAATATTACTGAAAAACTGATCGTCTTTACTGCTCACCTAGAGTCCATTCCAGTTTGGGGTTGTTGTTTTTTTAATCAAAAGGGTGCAACATTTAACAGGCTTCCCAAAAACATCAGTTAAGGAATACTGAATATTATCTACCAAATGGGTACATATCTGTTTTTGAACACTTGCTGACATCTCCTGGAAAACTCTGAAAAAAATATTCTCCTTGCAGACAATTCTGCTTAGATATATCATACCACATATATGCATAACCTTAACTCTGTCCCTCGTGCACAACCATTACAATCCTGGGCCAGGTCATTGGCTATCGAGTACCTATGAGGTAGTGATATGTAAAGGTGACTCACCTTTGCACTTCCCTGATCCTCAGGTTGTTCTCAGAAGGCTGTACCTCTTGCATTGTGTTACAGCATTCTGATGGCTGCTATAACTTATTTCTGGAATGCAATGGCCACAAGGGGACAAAAAGAGAGCTAAGGATTGGCATGGTACTACATGTGGCAATGGATAAGAACACCTACATCAGCACTATGCCATCAGAGACTCACCTTCATATTGAGATGACCCTCCCTGAGCAGGTTCATGCACTTTTATGGCCAAATTACACTGACAGAGCAGCGGAAAGCAGCTGTTCCACCATACCAGAGGGATCTCACTTCCCAGTCTTTAATTATACGATCACATAAAATTTCTCAAATAATCCAGTATAATATCATGCAACTTTTTTCCCTTTCATAAATACACATGGGGAATATCTTGTAACAGTTTTTGTCTTCTCTTTTTTCACTAACAACTAATTCAGTGTCAAAGTGGTCAACTTTGGTCAGCTTTTTATTGGAATTTACCCACCTAATACCTTTAAAAATCTAGCCCTTGTACTTTTTATGATAAATCTTCTTCTTTCTAAGGTACACTACATACGCTAATTACTTTGTACACACCCATTTGTGTACACTTTTCTTTTCATCTTTCTTTGAAAACTGGAAATCAAATCCTACTCAGGAATATAGAAAGGAGCATAAACTCTTGCAACCAAGTGTAAAAGTATAATTAGACCGTCCAAAAAATAATTTGAAGAGCAACTAGCAAAAGACACAAAATCTAACAGCAAAATTTTTAAGTATATCAGAAGCAGGAAGCCTGCCAAACAGTCAGAGGGGCCACTAGATGATTGAGGTGCTAAAGGAGTACTAAAGTCAGATAAGATCATTGTGGAAAAGCTAAATGAATTCTTTGCATTGGTCTTCACTGCAGAGGACGTGCAGGAGATTCCACACCTGAGCCATTCTTTTAGGTGACAAATCTGAGGAACTGTCCCAGAATGAAGTATCAATAGAGGAGGTTTTGATAAATTTGATAACAAATTGATAAATAAGTCACCAGGACCAGATGGCATTCACCCAAGGGTTCTGAAGGAACTCAAATATGAAACTGCAGAACTACTGACTTTGGTTTGTAAACTATCCCTTAAATCAGCCTCTGTACCAGATGACTGGAGGATAGCTAATATAACACCGATATTGAAAAAAAGGCTCCAGAGGCGATCCTGGCAATTACAGGTTGTCAAGGTTCCTCCCCCACTCTGAACTCTAGGGTACAGATGTGGGGACCTGCATGAAAAACCTCCTAAGCTTATCTTTACCAGCTTAGGTCAAAACTTCCCCAAGGTACAAAATATTCCACCCGTTGTCCTTGGCCTGGCCGCTACCACCACCAAACTAATACTGGTTACTGGGGAAGAGCTGTTTGGATGCGTCCTTCCCCCCAAAATACTTCCCAAAACCTTGCACCCCACTTCCTGGGAAATGTTGGATAAAAAGCCTCACCAATTTGCATAGGTGACCACAGACCCAGACCCTTGGATCTTAAGAACAATGAACAATCCTCCCAACACTTGCACCCCCCCCCTTTCCTGGGAAATGTTGGATAAAAAGCCTCACCAATTTGCATAGGTGACCACAGACCCAAACCCTTGGATCTGAGAACAATGAAAAAGCATTCAGTTTTTTAGAAGAAGACTTTTAATAAAAAATAGAAGTAAATAGAAATAAAGAAATCCCCCCTGTAAAATCAGGATGGTAGATATCTTACAGGGTAATTAGATTCAAAAACATAGAGAACCCCTCTAGGCAAAACCTTAAGTTACAAAAAAGATACATAGACAGAAATAGTTATTCTATTCAGCACAATTCTTTTCTCAGCCATTTAAAGAAATCATAATCTAACACATACCTAGCTAGATTACTTACTAAAAGTTCTAAGACTCCATTCCTGGTCTATCCCCGGTAAAGACCAGCATATAGACAGACACACAGACCCTTTGTTTCTCTCCCTCCTCCCAGCTTTTGAAAGTATCTTGTCTCCTCATTGGTCATTTTGGTCAGGTGCCAGCGAGGTTACCTTTAGCTTCTTAACCCTTTACAGGTGAGAGGAGCTTTCCCCTGGCCAGGAGGGATTTCAAAGGGGTTTACCCTTCCCTTTATATTTATGACACAGGTCAATAAGCCTAACTTCAGTACCACGCAAATTGGTTAAAACTATATTAAAGAACAGAATTATCAGGCACAAAGATGAACATGTTGTGTTGGGAAACAGTCAACACGGCTTTTGCAAATCATGTCTCACCAATCTATTGGAATTCTTTGAGGAGGTCAACAAGCATATGGACCAGGATGATCCAGTTGATATAATGTGCTTGGACTTTCAGAAATCTTTTGACAAGGTCCCCCACAAAAACCTCTTAAGCAAAGTAAGCAGCCATAGGATAAGATAGAAGGTCGTCTCATGGATCAGTAACTAGTTAAAAGATAGGAAACAAAGAGTAGGAATAAATGGTCAGTTTCCACAGTAGAGTAAGATAAATAGCAGGGTCCCCCAAGGATCTGTACTGGGACCAGTACTATTCAACATATTCATAAATGATCTGGAAAAAGGGGTGAGGTGGCAAAGTTTGCAAACAATGCAAAATTACTCAAGATAATTACGTGAAAAGCTGACTGTGAAGAGTTACAAAGGGATCTAACAAAACTGGGTGATGGGGCATCAAAATTGCAGATGAAATTCAATGTTGATAAGTCTAAAGTAATTCATATAGGTAAACATAATCCCAACTGATTACCACGCAAAAAGAGATCTTGGAATCTTCATGGATAGTTCTCAGAAAACATCTGCTAAATGTGCAGCAGCAGTCAAAAAAGCTAATAGAATATTAGGTACCATAAGGAAAGGGATAGATAATAAGACAGAATACCATAATGCCACAATATAAATTCATGGTACACTCACACCTGCAATACTGTGTGCAGTTCTGGTTGTCCCAGCTAATAAAAAAATATATTAGAATTGGAAAAAGGACAGAGGAGGGCAACACAAATAATTAGGATATGGAACAGCTTCCATATGATCAGAGATTAAAAAGACTGGAACTGTTCATCGTAGAAAAAAGATTACTAAGGAGGTTGGGGATATAATAAAGGTCTATAAAATCATGAATGGTGTGGAGAAAGTGAATAAGGAAGGGTTGTTTACCCCTTCAGATAACACAAGAACCAGGGGTCACCCAATGAAATTAATAGGCAACAGGTTTAAAAAAAAAACATAAGGAAGTATTTCTTCATACAACACACCCTGTGGAACTCATTACCAGGAGATGTTGTGAAGGCCAAACCTATAAATGGGATAAAAAAAGAATTAGTTCAATTCCTGGAGGATAGGTCCATCGATAGCCATTAGCCAAGATGGTCAGGGACGCATGCTCTGGGTGTCCCTAAACCTCTGACTGCCAGAAGTGAGGGCTGGATACCAGGGAATGGATCACTCGATAATTACCGTGTTCTCTTCACTCCCTCTGAAGTATCTTGCACTGGCCCATCAGATAGGATACTGTGCTAGATGGGCCATTGGTCTGAACTAGCGTGGCTGTTCTTATATTCTTATCCAGCTACAAGATTTTTTCAGGTCCTTTCTATTGTTTAGAATTTTTTAGATTTGAGTCCATAGCCAGACTAGAGTACTAGAATATGAACCACTTTACAAACTGCAGATATGAGATCTCGATATTTGTAGAGGCCAACTTAAATAGACATTGGCTCTAGCACTTAATACATGTACCATGCGGATAAGTAATTTCAAAACTACTGCCTCTTTAATTTTCACTCTTATTTTTTTTTCAGTGGGGGCAGTTCTAAAGATGGAACCTACACATAAACCTTCTGTCTGTTTTTTATTTAGGCCCAAGTGGTGCCAAAGGGAAACTTTGGTTATTTAAACTCAAAATAGGGTGGAGAGATGGCTTTCTTCTATGTGATTAAATATTTGCTCGCTTTGTTGATGATTTAATTGCACTTATGAAATGTAATGACAGTAGTTCTCACACTGTGTGACACTTACTCTGTTCTACCATTTTATTCATTATTTCCAAAGGGGTTTTTTTTGACTAATACTTCATATGGCAAATGCTGAACCCTATTACTTTTTCCTTTCATTATTCCTTGTATTTGCTGTTTATTTTTCACACTTGTTTGCTTTACTATGGAACAGAAATTCATCCTTTCTGAAAAGGTGTGTGGCTCTAGAATCCCACTGGACATGAGTTTCCAAAGAGCTGTGACTGTATTTTTTATTGCAAATCTTTGAATCTACAAATACAACTTCATGCATAAAAACTGAAGGCTCTTAGAGAAGCTTGGAAAAAACAGCCTACCCTGAAGTGTCAAGTCAGTTGGAGATTCTTCACATTACTCTCCTGCCTGGTCTATAGGATTTACTTTCTATTGTAGCTCAGCTCCTGTGCTCTTCTGGACAAAAATTGCCAATTATGATAAACTACCCTATATAGTAGGATTTTTGACTCAGACTACAGTAAACACTATATAACGAGATTACCTGATTCCTTTTTAAAGATCAATAATTTAATTTCTAGACAGGGGCCTTAAAGGTTAATTTCTAGTGCTTTAGTCACTAAGCTATCCAGCATTCAAGAGACTTGCAGGTGACATACAATCGTAACTAGCTAATCCAAATCAGTTTGTTAAAAAAAATCCTCAGATTAACAAATCAATGATACTTACACACTAAAAAATTGGTTTCCACTTAAAAGGCTCTATTCTGACTGGATTTACACACTTTATATGCAGCATAAATCTTGTTGTGATGTAATTTAGCTGGGATTCAGGAAGAAGTGATTTTCCTGTCTCTTGTCAGTGTACTAGACACAAACTGGACAGCCGAAATCCTATTTCAGTCTGACTGGTGCCTTTTGGGGAAAATGGGGGGTAAAGGAGGGAGCAAATCAGGTATATTTATGGCTTTACTGACATATTGCTCTACCTGGCCATTTTCATTCTTCTGCTTCCACAACTAACTGTGATTTGCCATGTACAAAGCCTGCACATTCCCACCTATTAATGGTTGCTCCAATGAGAATCATTTGCTATGCTGTCACAGATTTGGTTGGCTGCTCTCTTGCGTGCCACGTACTGGACTGCTGTCAAAGGAATACAAATCTCTGGATCTCTGGAGCCCAAAGTGGTTTAAGTCTCCTGAGTCAGAACCGAGTCCAGCCATGACCCCAATCTCAGAGACCCTAGGCACACTCTCAGGCCACAGACCTGCTGTCTAGCACATAGTCCTGAGAGCTGGACCCTGCTTTCCAGCTGCCTACCCCCTCTGAACACAGTGCTGACCCTTCAGACTCCCCCATATTTCAACATACTGTGTCCCAGAATTCCATCCCAATGTGTGAAACTTCTGGTTTACAGCTTCTCCCTCCCAGGGAGCAACACGGTAGGTGCAAAGCATTTAACACAGAGAGACAGTTTGCCCAGAGTGTAACACAATTGTTCTCTTACTAAATCATATAAAGCACAAGAGAGTACGGATCATATAAAACAATAAACTCTACATGTATTTCCCTTCTCTATCTCACCCTTACCTCTGGAGTCCTTGAGGTCATTTGTGTCCATAAAGAAAGACAGGTTTCCCTGCCTCCTGCAAGCTGGCTTCTCACTCTTTCCTTCCCCCAGCTTCTGCCATCATACTCTCTCCTGCCCAATGCTTCTGTAAGACCAACAGACCCTGGTCGTTGGTGGGCAGGATCAAACCTGGGGTCTCTAGAGCTAAATGCATGAGCCTCAAAAGCCACATGGCTATTAGCTAAGGCTGTAGAGCAGGCTCAATCTCTCTCTCTAAGTGGTCTCACTGCCACTAAGTGGGACAGAACCCCATACCCAGGAGGTATGTGGGTTACACTTCCTCTTCCTACCTGTGTCCTCTGACCCTGAGTGCTCCTTATTTAAACTCCCATCTGGTCACCTGGCTTCTTTTGTTCAACCCCTGGTAAATTTCCAGTGCACCATCCTCCATCCAAAAGGGTAAGATAAAACTGGTTTTCTAAAGATGCAGCTGCTCTTTAGTATAACTATTGCTGGTGAAATCATGGTTGTTCAAAGTCAAGCACCTTCCCATTGTATCTGTTCTAGGAGGACATGTCACAACCCTGCTAGCCCATGCTGGATACATGTTCAGATTGGCATTCATGATACAGCCATTCTTTACAGTAACATTTCATAATAACTCCATAATATAAACCAGCATTTCTAAGCTGTACAGAGGGATTACCAGATCACCTGACATGCTCAGTTTGTAATGTGTTGATATTACATGCATGCATGGGAGCCCTCAACACCCATCCTCAAAGGACTGATAACATTAACTCTCTCCAGTCTATGGCAGCAGTTATAAAAGTCACTGTAGCGAGGGGGTATGGCTCCGCGCTGCCCCGGAGAGGGTCGAGCCCCGGCCTAGCCCCTTTACACGTAGTGGAGAACATGGACACGATCCCTTGGCCCCTGTGAGAAGGGGTCTGAGGGGAGAGCCACTCTGAGAGAGCCATGGAGATGGATCAACTAATTAAGTTCCTGACAAAGACCCAGGAGCAACTGCAGGCTGCCGCCCAGCTCCAGCAGCAGCAGCAGCAGCTCATTCAGCAGCTAGGAGCCCAGCTGCAGCAGCTCGTGATGGCCTTACTGCGCCCCACGGAGCCGCAGACGGGAGACCAAGATGGGACCTGACGATGACCCCAAGACTTTCTTGGTGACGTTTAAACGGGTGGCGCTGGTTGCTGGGTGGGCCCCTGGCAAATGGGCCACTCCGTTGGCCCCATACTTGACCGGGACTGCCCAAATGGCATACTGGGGGCTGGCTATGGATAAGGAAAGGGATTATGACCAGGTAAAAGCAGCGATACTGGACACCTTGGATGTCAGCCCAGACACCTTTTGGCAGCAGTTCCGAAGTCAGACATACCCCACGGGCACCCGACCCTGGCTGGTGGCCCAAGCCCTGAGGGAAACATGCGAGTGATAGCTATAGCCGGAGAGGAGGATGGCAGAAGAGGTCACGGAGCAAGTCATTCTAGAACAGTTTGTCCACATCCTCCCGGCCCGAGGACGGGCCTGGGGTGCTCTGCCATCGGCCAGCGACGTTAGCAGCCACTGTCATGCTGATGGAAGACTTCCTTGAGGCCGAAGCGCCGGTGGGGCCTGCCATCTGAGCCCACCCACCCAGGCCAGAGCGCCCTAACGCCAAAAGGAAAGGGGGGCCCCCTGACCGAGCGGTGGAACCTACCCCGCGGGCAAGAGGCTTGCTCAGGGCTTCAGGCCAGACGCCCTGAACTCCCGTCTCGACAAGGGTCTACAACCACTGTGCTGCATGTCCCGAGGACCAGTCGGGGTGTACCCAGGAGCCTACCAGGAGCCCCCACCCAGGGCAGTCGCCCTGAACTCGGGCCCTGCTTTCTATGTGGGAAACATGGACATTTGCAGCAAGACTGTACAGAAATGGACTGCAGCTTTGGCCATGTCTGTGTGGGGGAAACCAGGGCCCGGCTACCACAGGCTCCCAAGTTCACGGTTCTGGTAGTTGTTGGGGACCATCCCACACAGGCCCTGATAGACTCCGGCTGCGAGCAGACACTGATTCGACAGGCTTTGGGACCCTGGGCTGACCCCAACTTGGGAACAATTCGATGCAATGCATCCACGGCGATGTACGGCCCTACCCCAGTGCCTGGATCCTGTTAACAGTGGCTAGGGTCACTGGACGAATCGTTGTCGGCCTGGCCCCTTGAATTGCATATCCGGTGGTCCTGAGGTGGGATAGGACCGCATTTGAGGAGATCCTCTGCTCGACCCCAGCGCTAAAAGGAGAGCATCCCGAGGTCCTGCCAGAGGAGGAGGACGGGACCCCAGAACCTGAGGGAGGGACCAAGGAAACAGACGGCCCCCGGACCGGGCCCTCTGTCTAACCCGAACTCGACACCAATTTTTGCCGGGACCAAAAAGCAGACCCCACCCTGAGCCGTGCCCATGAACAGCTAGCTGCGGTCGACGGGACCATGGTCGATCCCCAGTGCGCAATACAGTGGCCCCACTTCGAGCTACACCTGGACCATCTTTATGGGATCGACCGCAACCCCCACACGAAGGAACCACAGATGCAACTGCTGGTACCATGGTGTCACTGACGGGCCGTGATGAAGCTCCCACACGACATCCCTGCTGCCGGGCACTTAGGCCATGAAAAGACCCTTGCCCGGATTTTGACCTGGTTCTTCTGGCCCTGTGTTCACCAGGAGGTGAGAAACTACTGTAGCTCCTGCCCAGAGTGCCAGTTAGCCGCTCCCGCATGAGTACCCAGGGCCCCTCTAGTTCCCATGCCCATAGTGGAGACACCATTCGAGTGAGTGGCCATGGACCTGGTGGGCCCGCTCCCTAAAAGTGCTTCAGGATTCCAGTATGTCTTGGTCATTGTTGACTATGCCATCCGGTTCCCGGAGGCCGTGCCATTGCGGAGCACCACCGCCCGCACCATCGCCAGTGAACTGGTGAAGGTCTTTGCTCAAGTGGGCCTGCCCTGGGAAATCTTAATGGACCAAGTCACCAATTTCACCTCCTGGCTATTGCAGCAGGTTTGCAAGCTCCTAGGGATGAAACAATTATGCATCTCCGTCTATCATCCGCAGACAGACGGGCTGGTGGAACAGTTCAATCGGACCCTAAAGGAGATGTTGCGGAAGTTCCCCCCAGAGGAGCTACGCTGGTGGGACCAACTGCTCCCTCCCTTGCTGCTAGCCATCTGAGAGGTACTCCAGTTGTCGACCAAGTTCTCCCCGTTTGAGCTGCTATATGGATGCCATCCACAGGGCCTGTTGGACCTCATGTGGGAAACATGGGAGCAGTTCCCTTCACCAACCCAGGGCCTCCTGAAGTATGTCCTCCAGCTGCAGGAGTACCTCACTCAGGCTTGAGTCCTAGCTCGCCAGAACTTGAAGGCCGCACAGGAGACACAGGAACAAAATTATAATCAGGAAGCGCAGGTGTGTGCCTTTGAACTAGGGGATCAGGTCCTACTCCTCCTGCCATTGAGCGAGTCGAAGTTGCTGGCCCGTTGGCAGGGACCCTATGAGGTGGCTCGGAAGGTTGGGCCCATCACCTACAAGATCCATCATCTTGACCGGTGCAAGAAGACCCAACAGTATCACGTGAATCTGTTGAAACTGTGGCGAGAGCGGGAGGGTCTGCTGATTAACCCTTAACTGGCAGAGCCAGAGTTGGGTCCCCGCGCGCCCCTGACTGAGGACCCCGCCAGCCCCTAACTCGGCGACACCCTCACGGAGGAACAGCGCAAGCAGGCCCAATGTCTCCTACAGTCATTCTGGGGAACCTTTACGGCACTACCTGGTTATATGACCCTGGTCCGTCACTCTATCCAGACTGAGCTGGGGAAGATAATCTGGGAGACGATCAGGCCGCTGCCATACTGAATGCAACAGGAGACAGAGGAAGAAGTACAAGCCATGCTAGCCTTAGGGGTCATCAAGCCGTCACAGAGTGAGTGGCGCAGTCCAGTGGTCTTGGTGTCCAAGCCCGACGGCATCCGGTGCTTTTTTATAGACTTCCGGTGGGTAAACGCCATCTTACAGTTTGATGCCTACCCTATGCCCCGGGTATACGAATTACTTGGCCTCCTAGGGGAGGCCCAGTTCATTACCACCCTTGACCTCAGTAAAGGGTACTGGCAGATCCCGCTCGACTACACCTCTAAGGAGAAGATGACATTTGTGATCCCCATCGGGACTCTACCAGTTTACCCGGAAGCCTTTTGGCCTCCATGGGGCCGCGGCGATGTTCCAGCAATTGATGGATCACCTGTTGCGACCCCATCAAGCCTATGCAGTGGCCTATTTGGATGATGTCATGATATACAGCCGCCACTGAGAGGACCACCTGGAATGCGTAGCGGCGGTCCTGAGATCCCTGCGACAGGTGGGACTAACAGCCAACCCCAAAAAGTGTTGCATTGGGCAGCAGGAGGCCACGTACCTCGGGTACACCATAGAGGGAGGACGAGTGAAATCCCTTGTGGGGAAAGTGCAAGCCCTGGCAGCCTGTCCACCACCCACTATGAAACGCCAAGTACGACAGTTCCTGGGGCTCGCCAGCTACTATTCGTGGTTCGTTCCACAGTTTGCTTCCGTCGCAGCCCCCTTAACAGGACTTTTGACGAAGAACAGTCCCCGGCGGGTGCAATGGTCCCAAGACTATGAAGACACCTTCCGGACACACCAGACATGCCTCTGCCAGGAGCCAGTCCTATACAATCAGGACTTTGACACGGGGTTCATCCTCCACACCGATGCCTCGGAGGTGGGGCTTGGGGCCGTCCTGTCCCAGGACGTGGATGGAGACGACCACTCGGTCCTATACCTCAGCCAAAAACTGTTCCCTCACGAGAAGAACTATGCCGTGATCGAGAAGGAAGCACTCGCAGAGAAGTGGGCCTGTGATACCCTGCAGTACTACCTTCTCGGGGCTCCGTTTACATTAGTCACGAACCATGCCCCCGTCCAATGGTTAACGAAAATGAAAAATAACAACAATGAATTACTGTGGTGGTATCTGGCCTTACAGCCCTACGCTTTCACCATCCGGCATAGGGCTGGTAAGGACCATGCGAACGCAGACTTCCTGTCCCGCCTAGGAAGGATGGAAGAGTCTGGCCCTGACGAACGGGAGCCAGACTTGAGGGGTGTGTGTGTGTAGCGAGGCAGTGTGGCTCCCCGCCGCCCAAGAGAGGGTCGAGCCCCTCCAGACACCAGAGTGGGCGGAGCCAGGAAGCTCTGAGCCCGCCCCTCAGAGGGACAGGCAGAGACCCGGAAGTAGAAAGGCGCGACCTGGAAGTATAAAGGCAGGCCCTCACTGTCCATTAGAGGACCATCCACCGGGGAGGCCAGACGTAGCCAGCCTAGCTCACAACTGGGAAAACCCCACAGCCCCAGGTCCACGCCAAGACTGGCTGGACCTGCCCTGCCCTGCGCCAGCTCTCCAGGGGAGTTACCAGGCTGGCTGCTTGTCCACTGCCCCGAGGAGCCCATGGTGCTGGACCCCCCCAGAGAACACAGCCGGGACCCAGGTACCAGAAGGAGGGGAGTTAGGAAGCAGCCCGGGGGCAGCTGACCCTAGTCTGGCTGTAACTCTGCCAGGACCCATGTCAGTGTGTTGCAGTCAGGATTCCCGCTGACCCAGCAGCGGGTCGTTTGCTGTTGCTAGGGCCCTGGGCTGGGAGGCAGTGGAGTGGGTGGGCCTGCGTCCCCCCCCTTGCCACCCAACTCATGGGTGGCAGTCTCCCCCTCTTCCAGGTCCTTGGAAGTGTTGCTCAGCTCGCCTGAGGGCCTGAGCTACTGACTATTTGTTCCCCCTGCCCTGACCCAGGGCCTGGCCTGCTAACATTGGGCTATTTGCTCAGCCCCTGCCTGAGGGCCTGAACTACTATTTGATGCCCCACCCTGACTCAGGACCCGGGCCTATGGTGCTCGTTCCAGTTACCGCAAGGGCTGCCGAGGGAGACTCCAGTGGCCGGACAAATTCCCCCAAAGTCAACTGTGTGTAGCAAGTTGGTGTGGCTCCCCGCCACCCCAGAGAGGGTTGAGCCCCGGCCTATCCCCATCACAGTCACTAACATTGCTAAAACAAAGCAAAGCAAACAAATAACAGGTTATACCTGCAGTAATCAGGTGATGCTGAATGCAACAGTTAACTTTGCTGCAGCAAGTTCTGGGGAGAAGTTTGGCCCTATACATTTAAACTGCTATATAACATTATGGCTGTGTCCCAAGGAATTTAAGTCATTTATCCCTCATCACTGCAAGAGTTTCACACCCTTTTTGTATGGCAATGGACTTTTGAAGAGAACCAAATACAAACGCTGCTCAATTTGAAACAAGATTTTGAATGAACTACAGCAATGGCCTGGGATACTCCATGAACAATTGGGAATTAACTGATCCTGTACAAAAACAACAACATTTGTTTGAGAATGACGAGACATAGGATCAAAATATATTACGTATTTCTGATCTTGAAGAGAAGTGTCATTGTTCCCCACAAGTTTTAAATCCAGACTCCACAGGTGCAAAAGTTGGATGATAAACTTTATCAAGCACTTTTGGATCTTTGGATTAAAAGCAGCTATGTAAATGTCAGTTATTTTTGTGATATTCCACATCTTTCTGCTGAAGTGGGATTAACCAAGTCTGAATTAATGCATATTTTTAAAGCAAGGAACAAAAATTGTATTTTCCCAAGTTATTTCAATAGATTCTTCAAATACAGTAAACTGTATTTTCAAGGAAAAATATACTGTTTCAGTTTGAAGGTGGTGGAGGATTATCTTCTATCCTTTTGGTTGTGGAGGATTATCTCCTATCCTTTTACCTTCAGAGGTGGGTGTTGAGTGGGCTGCCAGAACACAACATGCTAGGGACCATTTGGACTATAAAATTATATTAAATCAAGTTGCCAAATATCTAAAAGGTAGAATAATACTTTGCATGATTGCCATCGATTCAAAAGAGCCGTGGTTGCCATCAATTTAAAAGAGCTGTGGTATAAAACTGATTCAGGTGTCATGTACTTAATCAACCAAATCTCAAACAACTCTAGTAATATTATTTCCTATCTTTTCTGTAACTTAAAAAAATGCTCTAAAGGCAAACAAAAATGTTTTAAATAAAAGAAGAGGCAACAGCTTCAGTATACATTTTTTCAGTCTTGTGCTCACGCATGTATTTGAACTGAATGTTATAAGGCAAAGAAGGTTAATGTTAACATTTAAAGACACCGTCATAATCTAAAAGGACATGTGATGTTTTTAAGTTTCAAGCTAATACTTTGTTACTCTGTTATCCAGGAGGAAAAAGATATAAAAATGGCTGGAATAAATAGCAAGTATATTGCGCTGTACATGGATCTGAGAGGTACCAACCTAATTTGGTCCACTCTAGCACAACCAATTGTTTCTGCCTCAGGGATCCCTTAGCATACATTTTCCAAACCAGATAGCCTCTATTACTAGACGAAAGACGTGGCAATATTTCAAACTTGCACATTAGAATGGGTTTCTTCTCTATGTTAGATACAATTGCCTGTAATTTTTTTGTTTGTTCTAAACAGAGTCAATCCTCCATCCAAATAGTTGAAAAGCTAACTAACTTCAAGGTTAGGTCTGAGTAATCAATCTTTGCTAGCCACAAGAATAATAAAAAGAGCAAAAATAATAGCAATGACAATGTCGTAGAACTGCTGCTATTAGCCTCATTGTTTGTTAGAAAATGGAGGGAAAATAATCTTTTAGAAGTCAGCAAGACCAAATAAAAATTGGATTGCAGCCTAAGCAATACAGACTTCATGTAGCACACTGGCCTTGTGACACAGTTTGGGATATGCTGTGGGTTCCAGATCTCAAGAATGACAAAAATAAATAAATCCTTTCCCACCACATTGCTCACAGAACTATGCAATGAAAAGTTCACTCTGGTGAAAACAGAGGAAGCAGTAGGTCATCATAATGAGAAAAATATCATTTCTAGCTTGTTTGCTCTGCGCTGCTGGCATTAGGTACATCCCATGCCATGCAACAATCTTTTCTCCCTGGAAGGCTGTGCAGGAGGAAGCATTTGAGAGGACAGTTTGTATAGCCACAATGAATGGGAGCTGTAACTGAATAAACAAATTACTCCATTCCTATGTCCAGTCACTACAGGGCAAAATGCAGTAATGTGGCCTGTCGGGAGGAGTTAGGGAGAAAGGAGTGAAGGTGTAGGAGGGAGTATAATGGGAAAAAATCCTGAAGGCCCAGAGAGACAAAAGAGACAAAATCTGATAATCAGAAATCACCAAATGAAAATGAATGAGTAAAAGGTATTTATCTGCAAGTTGAAATAGAGGAACAAAAAAGTCAGGATAGCAAACAAATGGAAAGAACAAAGAAAAATACATTTGGCACCCTCCTTTTTATCTTCCTAACAAATAAGTAGTCCTCAAAGGACACTATATTTATGCTGTAACAAGTGACCTTGTAATTCTTATTATACGTATCATGTAATGACTAGAAAATTACATGGATCTTCTATTTTCTGACAGGCAGGATGATATGAGATCTGAAAAATAAACATTAAACAGTGACTCAGGGTTTTTTCCTAACCTTGAGCGTATTATCAAATAATATGGAAGAATGTGTAGTGTAATTAACCTTTAATTGCACAATATTTGCAAAAGAACAGAGAGCAGCCATGAAATCACTGCATACTGTCAAGTAGTATGATTGGCACTTCCTGCTCCTTTCAGCAAAGCAAAAAGGTAGCACTACTAGAATATTATGTATACAAAGACAAAGCATATTTTGTGTGTGCATCTTGCACGCACATATTTGAAAATTACACCTTATTAATATAGATCTAAGATTCTCTAAAGCTTTATATGAATATCAGGAAATGCATTGTTTTTTTAACATGACATTGTGGCTCAAGCTTGCTATACTAAAGCACACTTTGTTAATGCACACAGTCTGTATTGCTGTCATTCATAAGAAGTCCTGGGGGTGAGACAATTTGCCTGATACCCTCAGTTTTCTAGTCTTTGTCACAACTAGGAGAAACCAGGCCCTCAACTTAGTTATACAGCAGCTGTTATCATCTAACTCACAATAAATGGAAAATGAAACCTCCACTAGTAGCTTAATCTCTAAGTCCTTTTGCAGGTTTTTTCAAGTCCCTTTTTCATCTCTGGTAGCTGTCAGAGAATACAGAGGCATCCTTTTTATGACTGAAAATTCTAGTTACACAAAGTATGTCCCATCTAGCTGTTTGAAGGCATATTTATTATTATTATTTTATTAGTAGTAGTAGTAGTAGTAGTATTACAGGAAGTCCTACAAGTCCCAACCAAGAGCAAAACCCCATTGTACTAAGCACTGTACAAACATTACCTGAGACAGTCTCTGCCCCACAGAGCTTACAGTTTAAACAGACAAGAGAGGCACAGAAAGGGAGGGGAAACAGATCTTCAGAACTCATGCCATGCTTATCAGATACTCTGGAAATGTTGGAATTTTTCAGCTGCATGACGTCTTATGTGCAAAACATTTGCAAATCAGACAACCATATCTGAATATCTAAACCACGCTTATAAAGATATTCATTGTGTTTGGCATCATGTCAACATTTTAATGAAGTGCTCTGGCATGAGAAATGTTGTTGGACTCAGGCTATAAAAAAGGAAATCTTTTTTCTGTAATTATCTTAATCTGTGAATATGATCCGCAATCTTGTATTTACATGATACAAACCAACAAAAGCGAGGAGTCTCAAATCTGTTTGGTACTGAAGATCCAGTGGTGCAATGTCTTTATTCCTACTGAAGTCAAAGACAGTGGACAGAATAACTAGAGCTGGTGGGGAATTTTTCGACAAAATGTTTTTTCATCGGACAATGCTGATTTCTGGAAATGGAAACCGTTCATGGGAAACATACTGGGTTCAACAAAAGTTCTGTCAGAAGGGTTTCTCAGGTCTATGATGGAATTACTGGTCGAAACCACAAGAGACCCACCTCTAACTAACCAAACACCTGGTAGTTAGGGCACTCACATGGATATGGGAGACATGGGTTCAAGTCCCTGCTCCAAATCAGGAAGAGTGGGATCTGAATCCAGGTCTCCCACATCCCAAGTGAGTGCAAGTCTCCCTCTTTCTCTCAAAAACTTCAAAAGGTCCAAGTTTTGTCCCAGTGCAGAAAGGGACAAATTTCCAAATTCTTGAAAATGTTTGCAGGATGGGAAAACTGTTATCCACTCCGCTCTAGCTGTAACATCAGACCCCAAATCTTTAATGCATCACATTGTAGAGATGGAAGAGTGAAGACACAACTGAATGACCAAATGTCAACTCTGAATTTTGTCTGGTTTTTTTTTTGTCTAAACCTCAATGCTATTTAAATGTAGCTCTTTGCTCAGTTATGCCTGTCCTATATAAAAGACAAGAGAAGAAAAGATCCTGGTTCCCACAAAGCCTTTCATGGAATATATGAAAGACACTATTTACACAAGAAACTGGAACAGAGGCCTCCCTTCAGAGCCACTCTAGACTGTTTTTTTAAAAAGTATATTAACTGCCCAAAGAACCAGAACGTTTGAAAGAAGCAATTCCAGTGTATTAGGTATATACGCACCTTTATTTAAAAAATATAGTGAGCGTGTTTGCCTAATATTATATGGGTGGTTTTTCCTAGTTTCTTCTTTAAAGGGTGCCCATAAGTAAGGACTTTGAGGTGGCTGTACAGTTGTCAGCAGTGTCATTAAGAATATATAGTGTATAACCACTTGTTTTCATTTTTTAGTGGCTGGTTTAATCCACCGTTTAGCAACAAATACTGAGCTTACCAAATCTCTGGCAAGCAAGAGAAAATCAGTACTGTTTTCTTAAAATAAACTGGGATTCACTAATGGGACATGGCACCATGGGTTAAATCCTGGACCTACTGAAGTCCATAGGAGTTTTGCCATTAGATTCCATAGGGTCAAGATTTCACCTTCTGTAGTATCATTATCTATTTAGAGTTGACGTTATGTTCAGTGCTAAGACACTAGGTATCTCGAGGAACTTGTAATCTAAATAGACCTATAGTACAAGATGTACTGGACTTAGTTTGCAACAAGGGAGATTTATGTTGGATATTATGACAAACTTTCTAACTATAAGGATAATTAAGCACTCGACCATCTGCTTATCTTTAAGCACTGACTTCAGTGGGACTTGAGCACATACTTAAGTATCATTCCTGAACAAGGAATGCCTTTTTGAACTGGGGCCTCAAACAGGATATCTAAGTTTGAAAATAAACATCTATTTATGGCAGAACAAGCGGATCCTCACACAAGCATATATAACGATTATTTTCTGTAACAACATAATATGACATTCTTGTAAAGAAAAAGCAGAAAAGACCTGCATTTGCAGCAGTGATCATTTCTGAAGGTGAAATGCTCCCATATATATTAGTATTAAAACATAATTTTTGAAACGTGAACAGTAACTGAACAGTGGAAATGAAAGGCTAGGCTCTCAGGTCCAGCTGACCTCCTCTTGGCACAGGATATAAAGGAGAAGGGAAGTAAAAGGTATCTTTACACCACCTTTATGTCCTAAAGCCATCCCTAAATCCTAGAGCCAACCAGAGACCAGTTTGACTCCCAGTGTGACTAAGAGCAGTCTCAAGGCTGTTATAATTTGTACCAGCTGCAGTGCCTTCAAGGGGACATTCTGCAATTAGACACCTGCAGCTGGCCCGTGCCAGCTGACTTGGGCTCCCAAGGCTCAGACTAAAGGGCTGTTTAATTGCGGTGTAGATGTTAATCCCACCATGCAGGGTCCTATAGCACGGGGGTCCAACCCAAGCCCAATGTCTACACCGCAATTAAACAGCCCCTTATGCCGAGCCCCATGAGCCCAAGTCAGCTGGCACAGGCCAGCCACAGGAGTCTAATTGCAGTATAGGCATATCCTAAAGGCAGCTTTAAGTCTGTTGTGTGTCACTGGAGTTCATCGAACAGATTTAGCTGAGTCAAGATTCTGTCCCAAAGAGACTTACTGCTATATTAAGAAAAACGGTTTTTTACTCTTACTAAGGAGTAAGGGGAGTCGATATGTACACTTTTCTTTACTGGACCAAATTCTGTGGTTGCTAGCAGTGTGTGTACCATACACAGCTCCTACTGAAGTCAAGTGGAGTCAAATGTGTAGGTCAAAAAAGAACTGGGTTATTAAAATTTTAGTTGCTGCCTAATGAAATATCCTCTCTAGTTACATATGAAGAAGCAACACACTGCAGGGAGAAAAACATTAGCTTCATGGTTAAGAGAAACAGACAATGTGTCAGAAAAATTACTAGGTAGTACTGCTGTGTGTGGGGATGGGCTTTTTTGTCCAGTTTGTAATTAAATCTTATTTTTATTATTGTAAAGCAATATTTTAATAAAAGACCATCTTAAAACAAAGATTATTTGAAGGCCACTGTTACTAAAATCATTGATCTAGAGCTTGGACCAATGCTCTAATAGTAACAATTCCCTTAACAGAGTGGTTAATACTAATTCAAAATTTCAAACACTGACTTACTGAAAATCTTTATCCACAGTGAAAATAAAACCCACTTTACACTGGCCTGTTTAACATTAGACTAGTAAAACAGACACAAAAATATGAACACCTTTAACTAACAACTGACTATATCCACAATTCAGAGAATGTACTTGGGATTCAAACTGTGCTATAAAAAGCAAATTTAAAAATAGAGCAGATGCTACAGAGTCATCAGTAATTGTTCCAAGGCCCTTTTTTCTTAAAGGAAGCTAAACGCTTAATATTGAACAATGAAAATGAAGCTGTGAAATTCCTTTTCTTCACTCCAAAGGAACAAGAAGAAGGGATGGGAGGAGAGGAGATATCTCCCATAACAGATTTTTTTATGTATATATACCTGTCAAAACAAACAGCAGAAGGAACAATGAACATTGTCATCCCCAAAACAAAATTACTAGGGTGCAGGAAAGTCCACACACCCTAATAAATTCTGTAACACAGACTACCCAGATCCTGGCTTTTACCTAATATCTGATTCAAACCAATAATCCTTACTGAATATATGTAGAGAACTCCAGGTGGCTGTCTTGCAAACCTCCTGAATGGAAATAAATCAGAAGTTTGCCTTATATGAACTGGGACTTGATATGACCTTCATGCTGCAGGCCTGTCAAGCTGTAACAATAATGAATGCAAACAGACAGCCATTAGACACAACAAAATCTATGTTGCAGCATCTATGTCAAACGAAACAAAAAGCTGGGCTGGACTATGTAAGGGCTTTAGTGCCCTTCAGATAAAATCCAAAGGACATTGTAACGTCAAGCTTTTGGTTAAAGGCCTTTCTGGAATAGACATGTAAACCTGGGAAATAATCGGCAGGGATTACTGACTGAATAAAGCAAAACTCTGTCAGCACACTCTGAGGAAATTTAAAATAATCTGCAGCACTGCCTTGTCTTTGAAATGTTTAGTCTAAAGCAAATCAATCATACTGGAAGTTCACGCCCTCTTTATGCTGACACCACTGACACCAAGACAATTTCCTTTAAAACAAGACAGTTGAGTTTACATGTACCATGTGGCTCAAAAGATGGTTTTGTCAGTTTAATCAGGACCATAATCAATATCCAATGACACAGGGAGCACTTTAATGGAAATTTCATATGCAACAAGACCTATGTATGTCTGATGACATGGAACTGCAAAAAAGTTCTATTATCTTCAGTTTATTAATGGAATGCTGAAAAAGCTTCCAAATGACCCTTGAAGAAAACTGCTTGTAATCAAGACTCTGACAGGTCCACAAGGTGGCAAGTTTGCATGTGAAGCATGTAAAACGATCCACCAGACTTATGAACCTGTTACTTAAACTGCCCTTTTAGCCAGCTCCACATGAGTAGCTTATAAGGCATTGATTCACCTGCTCAGAAATGCTCAGTCTCTAGCTTTTTCACCACCTCAGGAGCCATAGTGAAAAGGAAGAGAATACTGGTTCTGATGCAGGCTGGTAACTTGGCTCTGTGTGATCAGATGTGGCCTGATTTTCAGGTTGGTGGGAAAGGCCATCGCCATCTCTAATGAGGTGAAGAACCATATTGTTCTTGACCAATGTGGGCTATTAGGACAAAACAGATCTTTTTCTTTCCTCAACGTGTTCACTAGCTTTGCTACCAGAAGTAAAGAGTTAAAGTCATATAGGAACTGCCCCCATATCCCACACTTCATGGATTGAAAAAGAGTCACCTATGACCAGTAAACCGCAGAAGGAAGAGATTGCTATTTCACTGTTCAGAAGCACTGTAAATGATTTGTGCCTAGTGTCCTCTACTTGAGAAAGAAAAGATTCACACACTATTCACATGGGTCAACTAATTAGCTTGCCTGTCTGCCATTGTGTTTTACCTTTCTACCAGGTAAGTGGCCAGTTGGAATTTTGTGAGTGACACTGTCCAATTTCACACTCAGAGGGTTTCCTGACACAGGAGGCACAATCTTGTTCTCTTGGCACGTTAATGTAAAATACACTGATCTGACTGATTTTCTGAATCATGGCCACGTATACTAGGCCTACAAAGTGCCTTCAGGATTGATTCTCTCCCCCAGGCATGTGTGTGCCGCCATTCTGAAGGAAGGAAGTGTCTTGGATGTGCAGTCATACACATATGTATCAACTGCTGCCTACCCATCTTCTGAATTTTTGCCATCAAATCTAGTGAATTTCTAATTAAGTGTTACACTTGGGACTTATTTAATTCACAATGGTTTAATTCCAAATGATACTCTGTACGGGATCATTTATAAGGAAGCCTTGATGTATCATGTGAATAGTTTCCAGAGTATTATTAATTAAACTGTTTTAGAACCAGATATTTTTGTTCCAATAATTATTATTATTTCTATGATTTCATCACTGGTCTCAAATGTGAATACATCGGTTTTTCTAATAATTGTGGATGTGAAAGAACTAAAGAATTGATTCAACAGATATTTTTGGGGTTAGATTCAAGTACGCTTGCACAGAGGGGGTGAATTATACCCTCATCATTCCAGTGGTGATCAGTGTGAACTAGAGTAATTCACCCCCACAGACAGGTAGGCAGGTAATAAAGAATGTTTAATTACCCTACAGTAACTGTGGTTCTGTAAGATGTGTTGAATTTTTAGCATGCATTCACCCTATGCATAAGAGATCGGAATCATTTGACCAGCTAGCTATGTCCATTGGAGCTACGCCTGGCTCTGAGTGCCTTGTGGCAGACCAAGGCCAACCATAAATCAGTTCCTTCATCAAAACAGACTCCAGGTGGTTATAGGGAGGGAAGGAGGCTGGGTCATGGAATATATGTATGAATGACACATCTTGAGGAATCACAGTTATTGTAGGGTAAATAACCATTCTTTCTTCTTTGAGTGTTTGACCATATGTATTTCAGTTCTGAAGGCTTGCAAGCAGTGACCTGATGGAAAGAGATGGGTGCTCAGAGTCTAACTAAACAACAACTATAAGACAGTTCTGCCAAAACTGAAATCAGACATAGATGCCTCCTCAAGGGAGTAATGCTTCATAAATGTATGTACTGATCCCCTACTGATTTCACAGTGGGGTACACTTCCCATGAAGCACAGAACCTGCCTGAATGAGCTATGGCCTGCGAAGGACAATCTAAACTAGCTAGCTCATAACATAATTTAATACAATCAGAGATCCATTTCAATAGTGTTTGGGAAGATATAGCCTGACCTTTCTACCTTTCTGCAAAAGCAATAAACAACCTTGGGGAGACCATGAACAATCCAGCTCTATCAAGACAGAAGAACAGGGCTCTGAGCACATCCAAAATATAAAATCCAGTTACCTCTTGGTTAGAATGTGGCTTAGGGAACAAGACAGGCAAAAGGATCATGTGGTTTATATGGAAGTCAGAGATCACCTTGGGTAGAAATTTTGGGTGGAGCCTAAGTGTGACTTTGTAGAACAAAGTGTGTGGTAGACCCTCCATGACTGCCTGCATCTCCCCTATCCTGCAAACTGATGTGATTGCCACTGGGAAAGCTATCTTCATTGAAAGACATTATAAAGAGTATGAGGTCAAGAGTTCAAAAGGGGGACCCATCAACCTATCTAGAACCACAGTGAGATTCCATGGGGTAAAAGGGAAGGAAATACATGTACTGGACGAAATACGTGTATTAGCCTTTTAGGAACTTAGCAACTATCAGGTGTGAGAATACTGTGTGACCCTATATAGGGGAGTAGTGGTAAGTTGACATAGCCTCTAGGTGCACTCTTACAGAGCTAATGGAAAATCTTGAGCTTTACAATGACAACAGGACGTCTAAAATGGGAGGAATTTGAGTCTCTGTGGGAGAGAGATGATGTTGCTCTGCCCAAATGGAGAATCTTTTTCACTTGGCCACATAGGTCACTCTTGTAGAGTCTTTTCTGCTTTGGACTAGAATACTGTAAATATCCCTCTCTTACTTCTGAACAACTTCTCTTAATGTTCATCAGCCAGCCACCATCTAGGTGTGAGATATAAAGAGGTTGGGTCTGGATGGAGAGTTTTTCTGTTACTCTGGAAAATTATGTCCGGAGCAGAGGTAATGTTACTGGAGGTCAAACAGAAAGCTACATCAGGTCTGGGTACCAGAATTGTGTGAGCCAAGCTGATGCTACCTAGATCATTACTGAAGCTTCT
Organism: Lepidochelys olivacea; assembly: GCF_965140295.1. Classification (NCBI taxonomy): domain Eukaryota; kingdom Metazoa; phylum Chordata; order Testudines; family Cheloniidae; genus Lepidochelys; species Lepidochelys olivacea. Next base: position 122,875,657 of record NC_140413.1, read on the forward strand.
AGACTGAGCTTCCTCAAAACCCTTGTATCAGAGGGCTTGGTAGGTAAGCTCAGCTGATCTTATTTATCTGGATCAGAAACAGATCTCATTAACTTGTAAAGAAGAAAAAACTTCAGGTGAGCCTCTCTTGCCTTCTGTGTATATTTAGAAGATGAACAACAAATTGAACATTTTTCAGGTATGCCCCCCACCAAAGCAGAGTAAAGAGCTCAGATGTCCGTCATTGATGCGTATAGGCATCTAACATGAGGGGTAGTATTAAATTCCTGACAATTTGGGTTTAGCCACAGGGATTAAAGCCTGATACCAATTATAGAAAACAAACAAAGAAAGTAGCCAAACACAAACCTAACAAAGTCTAAATTAACTAAGTATTAAATCTAACACTACAGGTAGATGGAGAATTATATACAATAAAAAATAGTCCAGTCCACAAGTGTGCAAGAGACAGTGAACACGGCTCACAGTTCTATCTCGTAGCCCTGAGTGGAAACAAGGAACTGAGGGACAGTAGGTCCTGCTACTCCAGTTGTGCCCCTGTGTGAGGGTATGAAAGACACACAGGGCACAGGCAGATGGACACTGCTGGCCAAAAAATTCTGATCTTAAGCACATGTGCACCAGAATTGGAATACAAGCCCTTGACGAAAAACTTCAACTTTTGGATGGGATTTCCAAGGGTCATCACTGGCAGAGGCTATATGGGAGATGTGTTGCATAATCTCTCTGCACTCCAGGCATTCTGCTCACTTTCTGGCTGTGCTATTTGGCTCTAGACAGAGTTGGGGTCTAGGTGGCATATGCGGTCTTCCAACCCCAATCTGCTTTTTGGCACTAAAGGCCTGTAGCCAGGGTTCCAATCTGATAGGCTTTAAGTATGATTGAGAGGTGGGATTTTCAAAAATGGTTAGTATTGGTTTAATGCTGCTCCCATTGAGGTCAAGAGGAAACGTCTCATTGACTTCAACTGGAAGCAGAGTTAGGCAATGGCTGAGTGTTTTTGAAAATCCCACCCTACATTTGATTTTTATGGCAAATGAGTAATTTTCTTTAAAGAAAATTGGGGCCCAAGTGAACAATGGCAAAATAACTTGCTATCTGCCACTTCCTATCAAAGTGCTATGTCTAAGGACTGATACAACAGCAGTTTTGCTGGGGTAAGATTTCATTTCTGCACAGAAAAATCCCAGAGTTTAGGTTCGACTCTACAGTATGCCCTGAGGATTAAAACACTATTTAAGATTTACAACAGTTGCTAGGGCTGCAGGAAGGAGAATAACATAAATCATTTGATATAATAAAATTTCATGTGTACAAGCTGCCATTCTAGTTTATCATCCAATTGTTTCAACATTCTAACTGTAAGTCTCCTATCAAAGAAATTACTTGTCCTAATAAGAGTGTGAGTTATTGGTAGTTTACAGATTATTCATTTCAATGGACATAAGTTCCCTTTCCTTTGAGACCTTATGAACTTCCATTGGTGTTGATTTATAGAGATACTTTGAAAATCGTTACTTAGATGCACTTAGAACTTATTATCTTCCCTTATAAATTGTTAACATTAAATTGTTCATGGTGAAAGAGTTTTATTACAGAGGAGAAATTTACAAGTTCAGTTTTAAAAAGGGCTTCATATCCTCTGGACTTCTGGACAGCAAATATTCAGCAGTATCCAGTCTCATGAGCAGTTTAAAAGATAGTTAATTTCATAAAACCACCTAAAATAAAACTTCTATTTCTCATTTTAAAGCTTTCACCTCCTGTTTTGGAGTATTTAAATGTATATTTTATTGATATTTACGTGTTGTGGCAAATAAAACACACAGACACATCAGTACACAAACAAAGAATGTCTATCCTAGAGATATTCGGAGCTGAAGAAGCTCAGTCAAGCACAAAGCATAATCCCCTATCACAGGAATGAACAGAAGACTAACATATATGCTGAAATGGCTCAGCTATTGTTCCCTAACTAAAAAGAATGAAAGATTCAGAAGAACATATAATGAGGGGGAGAATTATAGACAAGAACATGCATAATTGGAAAACAGAAAGATAATGCAAATGAGGGTTGCTATATACCTATTTAAAGATAAATAAATATGTGGAGATTTGAGCTGATTTGTTTTTAAGCAATACAGCAGATCTGGCCATTATCCAAACAGCCTGAGCGGCATTAGGTGCTAACTTTTTATTTTCACAGCAGGTGTTCTCATGTAAATTCTCCCAAAGGCTGAAGATCTGGCTGCTGTCTAATTTCCTATTTAATAAATATTTTTAAGAACATTTTTAATGTACAATCTAAACCAATTTCTAAGAGAATTAGGGAGTTCAAATATAACCCTTTCCACCCTATACATTTACCATTCAAAAATTCTAAAGAGCTATTTGTATACTCCATCTTTTAACAACTTTATGTAACATACATGCTTTCAGCGATATGATTCTTCCATGACCTTTATTTTGCTATTAAAAATGACAAAGTTATTTTATTTTCCTTTTCTTTTTTTTTAAGAACATTATTGTAATGTTTAAGTGATAATGCATTGGACTTTTAAATCTGTCTTAAATATTATAGAAGTGCCACTCATGACTCCATAGTGAAGAGTGAATTCCATATTGCACTCAAAGCAGAGATTCGACCTCTTTGTTTTATATAAAAAACACAGCATGTATCCTTCCCAAAATTACCGCACATATTGTTTGAATGTGGAATGAATTTCCCAAGAAGTTACAAATAAAACTGTTATAATTCATTTATGAGTTAAAATTAAATTTAAAAATGGCCCTTTAGACAGTTAACTCATGCATCAATCTTTTCTTTGTGCTAAATTATCTTAACAACAGAACATAGACACTTAAAACTTCCCACACAATTAAAATTCATTGAAATCTTGTGCATAGGCTCTATTTGAAGAAACTGTAATTATGTTAAGTTATTAATGATTGCTGGGTCTAATTGTTAGGATTACATAAGCTACAGGCAAGGGTCAGGTCAACAGCTCACGAGTAACAGTAACTAAAGTGAGGCCATTGTGACACCAAAGGTAATTTAACCAATCACTACCCTTCCTCTACAGCAAATTTGCTTGCAACAATTTTATTGGTTATAATGAGTCAGTGGTATGAAGAAAAGTGGGGATGTGTCAAAAGTTCTCAGTGGCAGATAACATAGCTCAACTGTCAGTGCTTAGGCAGCATACTTAATATATTCTTAGGCAGCACAGCATGGCAAGTGAGGCAGAAGCATAGAGGGAGACTTTAAAGAACAAATACTTCAAGACTCAGGAGCTGCCCCTCTTTTCTATTCACACAGCTCTCTAAACAGTTGAAAATTGTGAGCTAAATTTGTTGCTCTGACAATACCAAGCAGATGTAAACCCAGTTTAACTGCCACTGCATTCTGGATGCTTTTCATTGCTCTTCTGTACTAGTGAACTTGCCCTTAAAATGTAAAAAAACAAAATTAAAAGTATTTAAGAGTGATACTAGGAATCTGCAACTCATTAGAAATAATACAGGGTAACAGTCTCTCTGTGTTTCCTTATCAGTATTCAGATATGACAATTTTAGTAATAAAAACCAAAGAAATTCCAAAATAAAAAAAAATGTGAAAATGGAGTTAAGATTGAGAGTACATATCAGTAAATTAGAGTTTAAACAAAATACAGAGATGTTATAATTATCCCCAAATCAAGCACTGTGAACCCAGGAAATTCAGATTTAGTGTTACACTCTGAAAAATGCAAATATGTTAAGGCATGGAAATGTACAGTTATGGTGCCTATGTAACCCTAACTGTGCCCTTTAGCAACCCCATGAAAGAAAAACTATCAAAATGTTTCTTTAATAATCAGTGTAATTTAATCTGAGACTACAAACACTAAAACTGTATGGCATCATTATATGAAAGAGTCAAAGTTGTGTGGGTATCCTAAGTGTACATTTCCATACTCATTTTAAGTGTAACCTTAACTCTGTATTTTCCAAGTTTTAGAGTAACAGCCGTGTTAGTCTGTATTCGCAAAAAGAAAAGGAGTACTTGTGGCACCTTAGAGACTAACCAATTTATTTGAGCATGAGCTTTCGTGAGCTGCAGCTCACGAAAGCTCATGCTCAAATAAATTGGTTAGTCTCTAAGGTGCCACAAGTACTCCTTTTCTTTCTGTATTTTCCTGCATTTGGAATACTTGGTTTTAAGATAAATATAACATCTCTATAAATTATTTAGTCCTTAAATTACTGAAATGTAGTCTCAACCTTCACTCCATAGTTTTTCTCTAGTAGAATGAATTAGCGCGAGGAATATGCTGTAAACAATAATCCATGAATATCATATTACGAGTTTAATGAATTTTCTACAGCTCTGTTCTTCCCCATCTTGTATTCCCTTTACATGACTATTCTAGCAAAGGCACTTATAGGCAGGCAAGTTTGCAGAGATAGTTAATTTAAATATTTGAGATAATTTAAACAAAGTGAATTTTGTTATTTTGCAAATGTAAATATTTGGACTGTAAACCTCATTATATAAATGTATTCATATCCAATTGGGTAAAGAATACCTTGTGACCTACAGGAACTATCAAAACAGCTCAGTTTTTGAGTACTGAATACCTGTAATGAACTGTTCACAAACTACCTAGAGCTAAGAATTTGTTGCATAAATTATTTGGCAAATAAATTCAAACAATAGAAAATCTCAAATGGTTCACAATTTACAAACATAAAAGAAATGCAAATTTTGTTAAATAAATAATTAATGAAAATGGACATGAATATATAATTATGTCTTTATCCTGTAGTAGAAGAGCTATGGATATTTTGTTATTTCATAGAAGCCAGGTAATCAACATCACATTTTATTTGACTCTGAAATAACTATAATATTATGATGGTTTAGAAATGTCACTTAAACCATAAATATGTAATCAACGTTAAAAGTAAAATGTATTACTCAAAAATACAGTTATAAAAGTATGAATATTTACAAAATCTGAAAACTCATGCAATATAAAAAAGAAAAAATTACAGACCGGAGAATTACAGACCAGTCAGCTTTACTTCAATACCCGGAAAGATAATAGAGCAAATAATCAAACAATCTATTTGCAAACACCTAGAAGATACTAAGGTGATAAGTAACAGTCAACATGGATTTGTCAAGAACAAATAATGTCAAACCAACCTCATAGCTGTCTTTGACAGGGTAACAAGCCTTGTGAACACTGGGGAAGTGGTAGATGTGATATGGCTTGACTTTAGTAAGGCTTTTGATAGTGTCCCACATGACTTTTTCAAACAAATTTGGGAAACACAACCTAGATGCCACTACTATAAAGTGGCTGCTTAACTGGTTGGAAAACCATTCCCAAAGAGTAATCATCAGTGGCAGATTGAAAGGGGTCCCACAGGGATCAGTCTTTGGTTCAGTTTTGTTCAATATCTTCATAAATGATTTAGATAATGGCAAAGAGCAGGTGTGGCCAAACCGGTGGCTCTTTTACAGTTAAAGTGCAGCTTGAAGAGCTTCCTATGTCCCCCCATTCTCCATCTATCAGACTGGGGATGGGGAGCTCAATATAAACGTCAAATGAAATTGCTCTGCCACCAGTATCGCCCCCCACTCCCAGCCTTCCTGCTGAGGTGGGGGGGTTTCAACCCTCCTCCAAAGTTGGGGAGACAGATTCAAATGAGTCCATCACATTCTCCATTGCTAGGAGAGGTCAGTAAGAAGACCTTCCCATGGTAGTATCACCCCCATTAGGAGAGAAGAGGGATATTACTCCTTCCTAGCTTGTCATGCTTAGAGGAGACAGAGAAAGGAGTTTTTTTGCCCTGATCAAGGCTACTGATCCTAGGTCCTAAAGAGAACAGTAACTTGGGTTTTTTTTCAGACTCTAACTCTCACCTCAGGACCACTTTCTTTCTCTTAGCACCTATCAGTGTTGGTCCGTAGATCTCTGTCAGCTCCAGAACTCCTGCAACATGGTAGCCTGACCCCTGAGACATCCCCCTCTGGCCTTCAAGGACCAGTATATATCACATTACAAATATGTTCAAACATGTTAGTTAATACGTTCTTATTAACAACACAACTTTAAATTCTCAAGATAAACCCTGACTTGTGCATTTTATGGTGAGTACATAAGAGACCCAGAACTGGGCTCATAACATTTACTTGAAAGACCAGAACCACCAGCCAAAATTTAGCAGCTTGCAAGTAAATAACAATAATATTTTACATTTACACAGTGTCATTCATTTTGACAGGTTTCAGAGTAGCAGCCGTGTTACTCTGTATTCGCAAAAAGAAAAGGAGTACTTGTAGCACCTTAGAAACTAACACATTTATTTGAGCATAAGCTTTCGTGAGCTATAGCTCACTTCATCGGATACATTCATTGGAAAATACCACTAAAGTGCTTTACAAAATGGCATCATTTCATCTACCACTGAAACATAAGAAAATCTGGAGTAGAACATGGAATGTGTGTTTTACTCACACAACCACATTATACAAAAAGAAAAGGAGGACTTGTGGCACCTTAGAGACTAACCAATTTATTTGAGCATAAGCTTTCGTGAGCTACAGCTCACTTCATCGGATGCATACTGTGGAAAGTTTAGAAGATCTTATTATATACACACAAAGCCTGAAAAAATACCTCCTTCCACCCCACCCTCCTGCTGGTAATTGCTTATCTAAAGTGATCACTCTTCTTACAATGTGTATGATAATCAAGTTGGGCCATTTCCAGCACAAATCCAGGTTTTCTCCCCCCCCCCCCCATACACACACACAAACTCACTCTCCTGCTGGTATTTTTCATGCTTTGTGTGTATATAATAAGATCTTCTAAACTTTCCACGGTATGCATCCGATGAAGTGAGCTGTAGCTCATGAAAGCTCATGCTCAAATAAATTGGTTAGTCTCTAAGGTGCCACAAGTACTCCTTTTCTTTTTGCGAATACAGACTAACACGGCGGTTACTCTGAAACCTGACATTATACAAAATGTTAGGAAAGGACGTGAAGAAGTCTGGAGAACTTAGCATGCATGGATACACTTTACTTTTACAGATATTATTACTTAGTGTGTAAGTACTTATTTTTATAACTGCATTAATAACTTTTCAAAGTGTATCTCTCTCAGCTATTCTTAATATAGAGCAACATCCATCCAGGCAGCCACCTAAGTGACAGGCAAAATTCTCTTTTCGAGTGGAGGGTAGATTTTTTACTGATGTTTGAACAAAACTGTACTGGAAATGTTTGGGATGTTTTAAAGTCATTTTAAGACTTTGGATATCCTATTAAAGGTGTGCTACAGTGCAGGTTTAAGAGTGTTTTTTAAAAATTCCAAACATGATTTCCCCATATTAATAAGCAAGTACATGGTAACTAACAGTTGTAATGAGCATATTTCTAAGTGACATTACACTCATATACAAAACTTTGACTGGAAAACAAATGACTATTTAGCTTAATCACTGTGTCAAGTACACCCTCACGCAATATGCCAGCAGAAGGCACTTTCCTATCCGACTCCAAACTGTAGCACTTTCAACTAATTTTTTCCTCTGTACTCGTGATTGCCTCATTCCTTATTGTGTTCCACCTTGGCTAGTTAACGACATATGTGCAAAGCGAGTATAAAACACTACCAACTGGTAACAGATCCTGATTTAAAGCACACTGGTGTCAATGGGAGCCCCTCCACTGACTTCTATGGGCTTTTGATCAGGACCTACATGAATGGAAAATTCTGATTTTGTAGTGTTTGAAACCAGTTTTACATTACACAGATGTAAATGACTACAAAAGGCACAGGGCAGTTGAGAATCAGGCCCGGTATTTCAAGGGTAGGCTTAAAACATTATTTTCATAGTTATTTTTGAATCTATGTCATGTGTTTGTTGTACTGGTGTGAGACTGAAAATAATCTTGATACATGTGAGGTTTATTTATAAATTAATATAGCAAAATCATAACAACAACAATAAGAACATAGTATAATAGAATAATGTAGTAGTACAAATGATGACATGGCCAAATGAATTTATAGTAAAATATATCATCCCTTGAAAATATAGAAGGTATACTGTAAGTGCTGTACCTCCATAACTCTAATGTCATGCATGTTAACACATTTCAGTGGAATGAGGAGAGAGGCAGTCTGCCTGGTTACCAAGGCCCAAGCCCCCAGGTCTTTAAAAGGTCAAAAGCAATGCTGAATTCCTCCTGGATGCCCTCAGACAGTGGACTTTCAAAAATGTACCAAACAGTTTGTAGTTCAAATTCCAATAATGTATGATGTTGACACTGCAAACAATAAAACTTAAAAAAAAAATAGATGCACAATGTACTTCCAAGTAAGCCAGGGCCGTAGCTGAATGTTATTTTGGGCCATTAATGTGGTAAACCATTTTGCAGACTATAAAGTAACCTTGTGAATTTTACAGAATTATTGAACAAGATTTTTCCCTTGACTCCAATCTATGATACTGTCTATACATTTTTTCCACAACTGCAATGAAAGAGACTCTAATCCCACACTTGAAGGTTTCTGAAATTAAAACAAAAAGACAAGAACATAAAAATGATGTTTGAACGTTTCCCTTTTTACATAAAAAGCACTTAAAGGACTGCTACACTTCTAGGACTTAATACACACTGCCTTCATACTCTCTCTCCCACCTTCTGGGAGGTGCCAGTATTCACCAGTCTGTTCTCAAGCTTCCCTCCCCTCCAAAACATCATTCTCAGAATAAGATCCTGATGTAATCTTGCACTTGAGGACATTTGGATTCAAGAAAAATATTGGTTTTGAACTGTGTCAAAATGTAGATTTCCTTGTGGCTGCAATTAGTTACTGCTTAGGCCTTAGTCTTCATGGCAAATTTAGTATACCCAAGAGAGCTATTTTGGCTCACCTTAAAGAGCAAACCTATGAAAGTGTATCACTTATGGGAACTGAGCTTTAGCTTTTCTGAAAGGTTTTTACCTGACATAACTTCAATATGTCACTGAAAGACAAGAAGAGCATTCCCCAATCATCTTTTCATTGGGAACCCTGAGGTAAACATATCCAAGCTAGTAAAACAAACCAAGTACTTTAAATTCAGCAACACCATCACATTTCCAAGAAGGACAGTCAAAGAAATGTTTCAGAGTAGCAGCCGTGTTAGTCTATATTCGCAAAAAGAAAAGGAGTACTAGTGGCACCTTAGAGACTAACCAATTTAATTAAGCATAAGCTTTCGTGAGCTACAGCTTGATTATCACTACAAAAGGTTTTCTTCCCCCCCCCCGGCCCGCTCTCCTGCTGGTAATAGTTCATCTTAAGTGATCACTCTCCTTACAGTGTGTATGATAACACCCATTTTTTCATGTTCTGTGTGTATATAAATCTCCTCACTGTATTTTCCACTGAATGCATCTGATGAAGTGAGCTGTAGCTCACGAAAGCTTATGCTCAAATAAATTGGTTAGTTAAAGAAATAGAATTGGAAATTATACAAAACTATATTATTGAAAACACCCCCATTGAATGAAACCTTCAAACATATCCTGTGCTGAAAAAAATGCCTCAAAGAACATCCTGTCATTAATGCAGATCTCTTCAAAGTGAAGTGAGTTCTAAAAAGAGAGAGGAAAACACAAGTGTGACGGATTTGGAGCTGCCTATAATTTATGAATACTCTATCTTGACTGGGTCACTGTGTTGCTGACTGTATGCATACATTATGTAAATTTTCTAGCTGGCTTGTCAGGAAATGCACCCAGGAAAAAGGGGTTGTTCCTGAAACTTAAACATCACCCAGCAAACACTTCAGGGGATAAGACAATGCAGAGACCCATTAGCTTTGAAGTCCACCTTGGACACCTTGCTGAGCTGCCAACAGGTTTAACCAGGCTCAGGAGATAACCCGAGAGAACAAAGACCTTTGGCTACATTTAAAAGGGTGTGCTTGAAGAAAAGGGGGAAAATGACTGGAACTGATGGGGAGCAGACTGACACCTACATTCCAGAAGTTGGAGGTCTGGGTAAGATATATCTATCTAAGCCTTGAGGAAAGATAAGTCATGCATATAAACTATTATTTTTAAAATATTTTCTTTTATGTTTTGATTGTTCCAGCTGTTAAGATTAAACAATACTTTGTTTTACAAAGGCTGCTTGGGGTCACTATATTTGCCACTCGTCCCAGCTCCCGGAAGGACGAACCACAGGTACCAAGTCCAGTAGGACCTGGGCTTGGTCTAATAGTGAAAAAAAGTGGGATTCCGCCCCAGAGAGGTGAAGATTCAAGGCCTAAGATCTGGAGGGATGCACTCAGAAGAGATCGGAAGAGGAGACTGTTGAGCAGTTAGCCCTGAACTATGACAAATGCTACAATATCTAGGATGAAAGAGGTTCCTTGTCCCAGAGGAGCCAACATTTCCCCCCATGAATGACCTCTCTCCTGCATCTCAAAAAGCATTTCATGTGAATTCAAAGACTAGTTACAGGATATTCCCCTTTTTGCATTCTTAATAGCACTTGAAAAAAAATGTGCACAAGTTTCTCATAAATGTTTTGTTGTTGTTAAATGCTGGTGATCTGCGGCAAACTTTCTCAAGCTGGGAAAGAAGAGTGATGGTAAAGGCGGGGAGTACAAGGATCAGATACAAAATATTAAAAATGATACAAGCCCCATACCATATAACCACAAATAAAAACAACAGCTTTCATTGAAACGGTATCATTTCGAAAAAAATGAAAGACCCATGAGTAGACATGTGCAATAGAGGCAGATACAGCAATAGAGGGGGCACAAGGTAACAATGAGATGAATCTAACGAGCAGAATATAAGTAGCAGAATAAGCTGCCTAACCATTGTCAAGTGTTTTGAAGGCATCACAACAGAGGTTAGTTTTAAAAAGAAATGTGACTTAGAGACATGTCATGTGACCAAATCTGAGACTTAGAGAAGAGAGACTTGCATTCTGACACTGTTCCCCACTCTTGCCCCCTCCCCTCAATTCAGGAAAATACATGCATTTTATAGTCTCCTAGAGTCATAAATTTGTTTTGGCTTGAGTGATCACTACCTGGTTTACCCAATGCCTATAAAAACAAAGTGAACATTTTAAAAAGTTTATTCTGTGGAAAACATCAGTATGTCATACTTAATCATGTTGTCTATGTAGAAGTGTTACAAAACACCAAGAGATGTCAGCAGGCAGTGTAAGCAAGTGCATTGCTATGGAAGCATTCCAGTCCTGCCACTGTGTTGGTGTGATCTCATGTGTAAATGGATAAATCTGTGTTGTTAATAATTCTCTAAATTATTATTGCTGCACATATTCAAGGAAATTATTACACAAGGTTTGCTTATTAATACACTGGCACCATATTTTATGCCCTCAGCTAATAAATGCCTCAGCTCCAGCTCTTTGCTCAAATACCACAGTGTTTAGAGGCAAGTAATTGGGGGAAAAATAAAATTTAAGAGAGGTCAGTAGTGTTGTCACGAGATGTTAATCCCCTACTCTGCATTGCTTTTGTGTGTGAAAAACTTTAACCGGAGAAGCACCATTGAATATCGGTGCTTCAGGCAACTGGATGGGAACTACTGAAATCCTTTTAATACCACGGGATTCCATTAGAAATCTGACTGTCTTCAGAGGTCTCAATTTTACCTGCTATGTTCCCTTCCATCACACCAAACAAAAAGCTACACTAGAGACTTACATTCAGTTTTATTGCCTAAACCTACCTACAAACTATATATCAATACAAGGCTAATTGTGCATAATATTTAAATCCTATTGCACTACTACATAAAAATGCAAAATGCTTCACTGGTATAATGTCTAGTACTGGCTCAATCCAATAAGGGCTGCCCCAAGGCAACTCGTACAAATCCAATTATCTCTTACATACTTAAACTACTTTCTTTCACAACATTACTTGTATTATGCAAATATATAAATCTAATTTTAACCCGCAAGACTATCCAGAAGATTAAAACAGTACTCATGTCTTACCTTCACTAAGTGTAATTAAAGGTATTTTAAAATTTACTCTTTGAGAATAATTCCAATGAAAGCAAGAGCTTGATATTGTCCTCAAATCTTAGGCGATAATACAAACACCAGGAAAAGAGGCAGCTGTTTCGATTCAGCAGAATTTCCTATTTTTAAGCAAGTGGTATTTGTTGCTCAGGTAAAGAGAAAGTGACAACTGAAGTGACTAATGAGACCACTAGATTTCAATAAAGAAAGCAGAGATGCTGAATATTAAGCATCTGATTCACTGTTGCCTTGCAACTTGTGTAGTCATTTATACTGGTTTCTAACCATCAGAGGAGTGAAGTTCTGGAACAGCCTTCCAAGGGAAGCAGTGGGGGCAAAAGACATATCTGGCTTCAAGACAAAGCTTGATAAGTTTATGGAGGAAATGATATGATGGGATAGCCTAATTTTGGCAATTAATTGATCTTCGACTACTAGCAGTAGATATGCCCAATGGCCTTGATGGGATGTTAGATGGGGTGGGATCCGAGTTACTACAGAGAATTCTTTCCTGGGTGTCTGGCTGGTGAGTCTTGCCCACATGCTCAGGGTTTAGCTGATCACCATATTTGGGGGCGGGAAAGATTTTCCCCCCAGGGCAGATTGGCAGAGTCCCTGGGGGTTTTTCGTCTTCCTCTGCAGCGTGGGTTCACGGGTCACTTGCTGGAGGATTCTCTGCACCTTGAAGTCTTTAAACCACGATTTGAGGACTTCAGTAGCTCAGACATAAGTTAGGGGTTTGTTACAGGAGTGGGGGGGGTGAGATTCCGTGGCCTGGGTTGTGCAGGAGGTCAGACTAGAAGATCATAATGGTCCCTTCTGACCTTAAAGTCTATGATTCTATGATTCTATGATATTTGGAACACTTTTCTGCATTTGAAGTTGCTACAGAATCTCCTGTTTGCACAAAATTCAGTGTCCGTTTGCAGCAGAAAAGAGGAGTCTTGCCACTGCCAAAGAGTTAAATCTAGTTTGGCTTCAGAGAGAGTGGGGCAGTGTCATGAAGTAGACACATGATACTAGTGTAAAATGGGTGCATCCCAGTTAGGTAGCATTTACGCTCACTTTTCATGGGTGTAAAGAACTACAGAAGGTGCAGAATTATGAGTCTGATCCTCATATTCAGCATGGAACTACAAAGAGTGACAATCTGTGCAGCACCTCTAAGAGGAACAGCACAATTCATATCCTAGTGGATGCAGAGCTAATGGTGGCTTTAAGCTACCTTTGCTTACCTTCCTGATTCTGGGTTTCACTAGGGGCTGAAGTGGTTCCAGGCTTTATTCAGACAGCCCTGGGATTCTGCAGCTCCAACCATCTTTGCTCTAGCCTCTGATACACCTCTCCTGCCCACCCCAGCACATCCTCTACTCCAGGGCTTGCAAGGGGGTCAGTTCTAGGGGCAGCAGGAATTTTCCCAGAGCTGGAACGAGTGGGTTTTAGAGCCCCTTTACATTGCTCCGGCCCTTTTACTCAGCATAAAGGGGACAGAGTGGGGATGAGAATCTCACCCAATGAGTGCAATCCTGCAGGCTCTAGGTACCAAAAATTCTTTGTAAAAATATAAAACATGCTCAGGCTTCATAATTTAGATTCTAAATGTCCTTGAAACTTGCTGGTGCCTGGACTGAGGTGACATTATAGCTTGGTCCTCGCTTTCCCCACAACTCAACACCTGGAAACATGTCTAGAGAAAAAGACTGAACTGCAGAGGTGGTCCCAGGCTGAAGGGATTTCTAGCTTGTGTATGTATTGTCTATCAGGGTGAGACACTGCTTGGTCCAAATCCTGTCTAGTCTATAGAACTCAGACTGCATTTTTACTTTTATTTCTTAGGTAATCAACTTTGATCTGTATGCTTACTAAAAATTTATCTTTCTGTAGTTAATAAATCTGTTTCATATTTTTTATCTAAAACAGTGTGTTGCTTGAAGTGCATAGGAAATCTGCTCATTGAACAAAAACTGGTGCATATCCACTCCACACTGAGGAGGAGGTGGACTGGGTAATAAATTTACACTGGTCAGTCTTCTGACCAGGGCAGGACGGTACAGCTCTGGGGTCCTAGACTGGGGAGCTGGGGGGAGTTGACTGGAGCCTCTCTATTGTTGGTTCATGAGTGGCTGGCGAAAGCATTCATGTGACTCAGCTGGGTGTGCCCCTGCCTGTGGATGGCTGTGTGAGTGCAAGACCTGGAGGGATTTGCAACTTGTAACAGCATTACAGTGTGAGAGGGAGCCTGGGTTGGTAAGACAAAGGGCTCAGCGGTACCCCAGTTCCAGGTTGCACACCGGGTAGCCTGTTAAAATGGTGCACTATCAAACACTGATTTTTTTTCTGTTTCACTAGGTTGAATTCAAACCTTAAACTATATTTATACCTCTTTCTGTATTTTAGTAAAATTTAGGGTGTTTTTGCTACTTACAGTAGAGAAAGCTGGCCCAGTAAGGAGCCACTGTCCAAAACTGCATGCTGTGTTTTGGAATGTGAATGTACAGAAGTTAGCAATACCATGGGTGAGAGAAACGCAGAGCTATTGATTCTATTCAAGAGCATCTGGGCAGGTTTGCTAGAAGCATCTCTAGTAACCTTCATAAATGTGCAAGACCATCCCTGGCAATCCAGGGGCTGTGTTTATTTTTCACCACCTTCAAATCTGCAGCAATTTCTCCCTTGTTTGCATCTTACTGTAATTGCCAACCTTCTGGCTTCTTCTCAGCTGAAGTGTGTATTGCAGTGATATGCAGCAATGTGTCTCTGTAAATATTTAAAAATTAATGGAAAATTGGAAGGAATCAGTTTTTATATTGTAGAGCCTATTACGATGTTGTCTCTGCACAGTGGTTACAAAAACAGGGGTGTATGAACCAAACCTGATGAAACAGTTATTTAATGCGCCCTGTGAGACCTAAGCAAATTACTCTCAATATTACCTCTCAACATAATTAGAGGTGGAGAAATGCTGTAACTGGGAAAGAGAAAAGAAAAAATATGAGCCAAATTGAATCTGGTTGGAGAAAACAAGTCCAAATCAAATAGTTGCTACATTTGCAGCAATTTTTACGATGCTCTGGTGTATGATGCTACATTATTCCACTGCTGTATATGCGGGAAAGCCACGTTCTCTCCTCATCTATTACTGTAGTACTAGCATATACATTCTAAACTGATGGTAGTATATCCATCCATTATTTCCCTAATGCTTCCATGAGCCTGTTCTGCTTTTGTAGAGCAGACAAAAAGCCTCAGCAAAGAAGAAAAAGGCAGTTTATTACCAAACAAAGAAATGGTATCTTGCCTTCGCCCAGCTATTATAATTTACCCTATTACCTTTCTGGGTAAAATCCAGATCATCATAATCGTTGGCTGCTGAGCCCGTTGGCCAACAGAAAAAAGTTATAATTGTTTAAAAGAAAACACATTTCTATTGTACTTGATCATAATTCAGCTGCATAGCACAGCTATCCTAACAATGAGGGAAATTTCTATCTAAGGGAAACATTGTCAAACCTCTCACGAATACCAGTACATTAAATCACTTAGGCTTAATGCTGAATTCTATAGACATTAGCACAATTTTCTTTTACTTGATATTTAATAGGATATAGACGTGTTAATATTTTGACTTGATGGATTTGCTTTTTGCTTGCAGTAGCAGACTGTCACAAAAAATTACAGCGGTACATTAGTTACAGTCATTTGATTTTGGGACACCCACAGAAACAAACAAAATCCATTAACAGATCCAACAGCGATAGCCAATGCTAATAAAAAGGGCTAGAAGCAATTTATAAGATGAGTCTTAAGATGTCTATGAAAAGTAGAATATTTAAATTGATCTAACACATATAACTAAAACAATATTGCTATTCCAATATTTTAGTCGACACTTTTTAACATTATGCAACATGTACAAACAGGGTAATACACATGCCCAGTTTGTTCTAATTCCATAAATGTATTTGTTGAAAATGTTTTTAAGACTCCTACTGATATGCATCCAAACACTGTAAAACAAACTAATGCACAACATTAAGCTCAGACTGAAGAAACCACCAGCCTACACATACAGCCATAGTGAACCAAGAAACTGAAACAATATTTAGCATTACACATGTTCAAAGCACTGTACAGACATTAACTAATCATTCCTCACACCACCTCTGGAAGGCATTGGGGTACCATTATGCTCATTTTACAGATGGGAAAATCTGATGGAAAGTTGATGTCAAAATTCACAACAAATGAACATGTATTTCCCTTCACGGTCCAGCGAGGGAACCCACTCTAGGCTTGTGGCTCCTCAGCTGTCCCCTCTCTAGGGCAGAGACCTGTATCTCTCTCTCTCCTGACCACGATATTTCCAGCATACACAGCAATGTTCCCTCTAATTTTTTCCATCCATGTGTGGAATGAATTTTGTTATGTGCACCAATATCGAGGTAATGTGCATGTGCGCTATGAGTAGAAACAAAACTCCTACATATAATATATATATTTTTAAAAGTTAGCATAGGGATAATTATTCCATCCAGGAGAGGTTAGGCATTTTAGAACTCACTGCTCAAAGAATTAAATTTAAGTGTAAGAGAGAAATAAAAATTATGAAATGCATAGGCCAGTCTAGAGACTAAAATAACAACACTTTGAAAGATTAAAATTACAGAGAATATATGTGCATTTTAGAAAGTATCAAGTAGTAACATCTCTCAGGCATTGGCACTCTTACAGCAGGATTATCTGGCTATTTGGACTCTCTCCTCAGACCGTACGCTACCAGCACTCCTAGCTATCTTGGAGAGACCACCGACTTCCTGAGGAAACTACAATGCACTGGTCATCTTCCTGAAAACACCATCCTGGCCACCATCGATAGAGAAGCTCTTTACTCCAATATTCCACACAAGGATGGACTACAAGCTGTCAGGAACTGTATCCCTGAAGAGGCTACAGCACACCTGGTGACTGAACTTTGTAACTTTTTTCCTCACCCACAACCATTTCAGATTTGGTGACAACTTATACCTTCAAGTCAGCGGCACTACTATGGGTACCCTCATGGCCCCACAGTATGCCAACATTTTTATGGCTGACTTAGAACAATGCTTCCTCAGCTCTCTTCCCCTGATGCCCCTCCTCTACTTGTGCTACACTGATGACATCTTCATCATATGGATCCAGGGGAAGGAGGCCCTTGAAGAATTCCACCGGATTTCAACAATTTCCACCCCACCATCAACCTCAGCCTGGTCCAGTCCACACAAGAGATCCACTTCCTGGACACTACAGTGCAAATAAGTGATGGCCACATAAACACCACCCTATACTGAAACCTACTTATTGCTATACTTACCTACGTGCCTCCAGCTTCCATTCAGGACACATCACATGATCCATTGTCTACAGCCATGCCCTAAGATACAAACGAATTTGCTCCAATCCGCCAGACAGAGACAAACTTTTACCTACAAGATATTTATCAAGCATTCTTAAAACTACAATATCCACCTGGGGAAGTGAGGAAACAGATTGACAGAGCGAGATGGGTACCAAGAAGTCACCTACTAGAGGACAGACCCAACAAGAAAAATAACAGAACACCACCGGCCATCACGTTCAGCCCCCAGCTAAAACCTCTCCAGCACATCATCAACAATCTACAACCTATCATGGAAAATGATCCCTCACTCTCACAGACCTTGGGAAGCAGGCCAGTCCTCGCTTACAGACAGCCCCCACAACTTGAAGCAAATTCTCACCAGCAACTACACACCATACCACAGAAACACTAACCCAGGAACCAATCCCTGTAACAAATCCCATTGCCTACTCTGTCCCCATATCTACTTTAGCGACACCATTAGAGGACCCAACAATATGAGCCATACCATCAGGGGCTCTTTCACCTGCACATCTACTAATGTTATATATGCCACCTTGTGCCAGCAATGCCCCTCTGCCATGTACATTGGCGAAACCGGACAATCTCTATGTAAAAGAATAAATGGACACAAATCATACATTAGGAATGGTAACATACAAAAGCCAGTAGGAGAACACTTCAGTCTCCCTGGACATTCAATAACAGATTTAAAAATAGTCACACTTCAACAAAAAAACTTCAAAAACAGACTTCAAAGAGAAACTGCAGAGCTACAATTCATTTGCAAATTTAACACCATTAATTTTGGCTTGTATAGGGACTGGGAGTGGCTGGCTCACTACAAAAGCAATTTTCCCTCTCTTGGTATTGACACCTCCTCATCAATTATTTGGAGTGGACCACATCCACCCTGATTGAATTGGCCCTGTCAACACTGGTTCCCCACTTGTGAGGTAATGCCCTTCTCTTCATGTGTCAGCATATTTGTACCTGCATCTGTAATTTTTACTCCATGCATCTGAAAAAGTGGGTTTTTTACACACGAAAGCTTATGCCCAAATAAATCCGTTAGTCTTTAAGGTGCCACCGGACTCCTTGTTGTTTAAGCAGTAACAACAACAACAACAACAACACAAGTATGTGTTGGGAGGGGTGTGTGTGTGAGAGAGAGAAAGAGAGAGAGAGAGTTAGAGAGAGAGACGGACACATGTTACCCCTTTAAGTATGCTGCCCTTTCAAGTAGATTAGCACTCACTAGTCTGAAGTCTGCTTGTTCAGACAAAGCAGCAGCCACGAGCAAGCTCCATCCCACTCCTGAACCCTCTCATGTCCCCCCCCCCCCATGGCCTTGCTCTGAGGAGATGGCATCAGCTTCCCCACTCTGCTCTGCACAGCAGGCAGGAGGCTCCCAGGACCAGTTGGCCAGGGGCTCCAACCCAAGGCAGAGGGCAGGAGCTGCACGGCAGTGGGGGAAGGGACACCTGAAGGGCATGGCACTTGATAGACTGCTGCGTGGCTGCGCAGCTTAGAGGGAATTTAGGTGCACAGCTCTCTATCTATACTGTCCTGCACTGTCAGGCTGCCTAGGCCTGCGTTCTTTACTTTTCTCCTCAGAGACAGTAAACAGTGTAATTGCCACAGTTAAACTACCTCACAGCTCTTTCTAAGCCAGCACATTTATTCTTAAAGTAAAAAGCATTTGAGAGAAAACATATTAAAAACAATAAAAGCACTGTGTTGATCCACTGGTTGTACAGCGATGGGTCTGTAGAGACTACTTCTTCCATTTAACTAAAACAGCCTCTGTAAAGCAGCTGTGAAATCTATAGTATTTAAGGTTCCTTATGGTCACATGGAGTCATCTTGTCTCTGTCACCTCCACCTTCCTGGCTATATGGAGCTTTGCTCATTACTGAAAACGCTTCATCATGAGTTTCATAAGCTGCATTGTCCCAGAAGACTGCAGCTCTCTAGGCAGGACATCAGTGGAGATGAAATTGCTAATATAGCTGAGTTCTTGGTGTAACAACCTCTTCCAGTGACAAATGGCAGTTTTAATATGCGAAAGCTACATTTTTCACCTGTGAAACTCATTAACAGAAAAACTAATGCAATATGAGACTTACAGATCAAAGTCTAAAGGGGTAATACTAACAGACATCTTTCAAGAGCACTAATCCTTCTGGGAGAGGGACATTTGGTTAATTCACAGATTTTTTTTAAAAAAAATCTAATTTATAGTTTGGCAACTTGTGTGATTTTTCTGGGGGCATCCTTGTAATTTGCTTATCTACAACCAACAGAGTTGTAAACTGAGCCGAGTAACAGCCTTAAACTTTGCTGAAAAGAGGTATTTTTGAATGAGAGTAGCAACTTAATAGAACATAAGGGAAGAGAACACAGGGGACTAAAGTGAACTAATGAGAGAATCTGCAGGGCTCCATGGTGAAAGAAGAGGAACTGTGTCCGTGTATGCTGGCGGGGGTGGGGGGGTAGATGGGGGAAGAGGGGAGTATCTTTGGTTCAGTACCTTTTGCAGTTTAAAAGAGAACGAGAACGCTGCATTTATGAAAGCATGATATATACCCTATTACTTTCCTGAATTAGAATATGCAAAATACTGAGACTAGTTTCATTAGATCTTATTTTCTGTAAAAATAGTCCAGGGTAGGTGACTGGGAAAAGGACTCAGGGACATTGGATTCATATCATTAGTGATATGATATATGGCTTTGCATAACACACATTACCTGGAATTGATTCAAGACACTTCAGCTTACAGAAAGCACTCTTATTGTCTAATGGCATGATGTGTGTAGCCAATGAAACCAAGCCCATTAGCAAAACCAGTCATCACACACAAATTTATGTGCCACTTAATACTATTGCTACTTGGCTGTGGGAGGGGCACAGTGAAGGATTTGCTCTCCTAAGGGAAATAAAAAGCAGCTACATTTTATTGCTCTAGGGAGCTGGAACCTGTGGTGCAGAAATTAGAAATGGGTATTGCTGGACCATGGTGCCGATATGGGTCATCATTAACAATGATAAAGGGGTTTGGTTTACTCCCTACTATCGTCACCGAGAGTCAGAAATGCCTGTTGTCATAAATATAAGGGAAGGGTAACCACCTTTTTGTATACAGTGCTATAAAATCCCTCCTGGCCAGAGACAAAACCTTTTCATCTGTAAAGGGTTAAGAAGCTAAGGTAACCTCGCTGGCACCTGACCCAAAATGACCAATGAGGGGACAAGATACTTTCAAATCTGGAGTGGGGGGAACAAAGGGTTCTGTCTGTCTGTGTGATGCTTTTGCCAGGAACAGATCAGAAATGCAAGCCTTCCAACTCCTGTTAAGTTAGTAAGTAATTTAGCTAGAAAATGCGTTAGATTTTCTTTTGTTTAATGGCTGGTAAAATAAGCTGTGCTGGAGGGAGTGTATATTCCTGTTTTTGTGTCTTTTTATAACTTAAAGTTTTGCCTAGAGGGATTCTTTGTGTTTCAAATCTGATTACCCTGTAAGGTATTTACCATCCTGATTTTACAGAGGTGATTCTTTTACCTTTTCTTTAATTAAAATTTTTCTTTTAAGAACCTGACTAATTTTTTCATTGTCCTTAAGATCCAAGGGTTTGGGTCTGTGTTCACCTGTACCAATTGGTGAGGATTATTATCAAGCCTTCCCCAGGAAAGGGGGTGTAGGGCTTGTGGGGGATATTTTGGGGGGGAAGACGTCTCCAAGTGGCCTCTTTCCCTGTTCTTTGTTTAAAACGCTTGGTGGTGGCAGCATAGGGTTCAAGGACAAGGCAAAGTTTGTACCTTGGGGAAGTTTTAACCTAAGCTGGTAAGAATAAGCTTAGGTGGTCTTTCATGCAGGTCCCCACATCTGCACCTTAGAGTTCAGAGTGGGGAAGGAACCTTGACACCTGTGCATCTAGGTTATATTCCTAGGCACTTCAATTATTAAAGATAGAAATCCAGACCTTGCAAAGTAATGATTCCATTTGGAAGTAAAGAGTTTTACTTTGAGTTTTTGAGGATATCACCTTCAACTCGGTGCAGTATAAGCTATTTTGAAGATAGCTTTGCTGATATATAACTGATATAATTCAAGTTTATTAATTTGTTTGATTCATGTCTATTAAGCATCTCATTCAGAAGAGTAACCTCTGCCTAGGGAAACAGGTGATTAAGGGAACAGAAAAGCTCTGATACAAAAAGAGATTGAAAAGATTGGGACTGTTTATCTTAGAAGATGAATAAGAGAAGACACAATAAAAGTATACAGAATGATGACTGTTATAGAGAAGGCAGTTTGAGAGCATCTTTTCACCCTCTCAAAAAACGAGAACAAGATACATTCATTTAAATTCAGAGGTGAAAAAATTAAAAACTGATAAAAGGAAATACTTGTTCACAGAAAGCACAATTTGCAACAAGATATCATTGATTCTAAGAGTTAAGCAAGATTCAAAAATGGATTAGACATTTTTATGGATAACAAGGATATCCAAAGTTATAATAGTAAATATTAAAAAATAATAGTTTAGGGAGGGATATAAACCCTCATGCTTCAAGGCATAAATCCATCTCTAACAAATGGGATTTAGGACGATTATGACAGATATGGCAATGTCCTGCAATATACCTGAAAGACCTTATGACACAAAATGTATATATTATTATGGACTGGGATTGAATGTATTCTTTATGGGCGAGATGTGACAAATATTGCAACCCCATGCAGTATATTGGGGGTCAATTGTTCTAAATGAATGGTTGTCAAGGTTCCTCCCCCACTCTGAACTCTAGGGTACAGATGTGGGGACCTGCATGAAAAACCTCCTAAGCTTATCTTTACCAGCTTAGGTCAAAACTTCCCCAAGGTACAAAATATTACACCCGTTATCCTTGGAATGGCCGCTACCACCACCAAACAATTACTGGTTACTGGGGAAGAGCTGTTTGGACACGTCTGTCCCCCCAAAATACTTCCCAAAACCTTGCACCCCACTTCCTGGACAAGGTTTGGTAAAAAGCCTCACCAATTTGTCTAGGTGACTACAGACCCAGACCCTTGGATCTTAAGAACAATGAACAATCCTCCCAACACTTGCACTCCCCCTTTCCTGGGAAATGTTGGATAAAAAGCCTCACCAATTTGCATAGGTGACCACAGACCCAAACCCTTGGATCTGAGAACAATGAAAAAGCATTCAGTGTTTTACAAGAAGACTTTTAATAAAAAATAAAAGTAAATAGAAATAAAGAAATCCCCCCTGTAAAATCAGGATGGTATATATCTTACAGGGTAATTAGATTCAAAAACATAGAGAACCCCTCTAGGCAAAACCTTAAGTTACAAAAAAGATACACAGACAGAAATAGTTATTCTATTCAGCACAATTCTTTTCTCAGCCATTTAAAGAAATCATAATCTAACACATACCTAGCTAGATTACTTACTAAAAGTTCTAAGACTCCATTCCTGTTCTGTCCCCGGCCAAGACGACTACAGACAGACACACAAACCCTCTGTTTCTCTCCCTCCTCCCAGCTTTTGAAAGTATCTTGTCTCCTCATTGGTCATTTTGGTCAGGTGCCAGCGAGGTTACCTTTAGCTTCTTAACCCTTTACAGGTGAGAGGAGCTTTCCCCTGGCCAGGAGGGATTTCAAAGGGGTTTACCCTTCCCTTTATATTTATGACACGCCCCCCAAATCTCAGCTAGGGTGAAACACTGGCTGGGATTTCTTCCTGGAGCTCTAGGAAAACAGAGTTAATAAGACACATGCATCTCTAAATATACTACCAAGTACATAAAGACTAACAATATTTTCCACATCTCAAGGACGATTTTAACCAGTTGATTCTGGGAAACTTTCACGGGAGAGTGCATCAGCCACTTTGTTAGAAGCTCCTGAGATGTGTTGGATGTCGAAATCAAAATCTTGGAGAGCTAAACTCCACCGAAGAAGTTTTCTGTTAGTTTCTTTGACGGTGTGAAGCCACTTTAGTGCAGCATGGTCGGTTTGCAGGTGGAAACGCCGTCCCCAAACATATGGGCGTAGCTTTTCCAGAGCGTAGACAATGGCATAACATTCTTTTTCAGTGACTGACCAGTTGCTTTCCCTCTCAGACAGTTTTTTGCTGAGAAACACTACAGGGTGGAATTCTTGATCAGGTCCTTTCTGCATTAAAACTGCTCCCACACCACGCTCGGATGCATCTGTGGTTACTAGGAACGGTTTGTCAAAGTCTGGGGCCCTTAGTACAGGGTCAGACATGAGTGTCGCTTTAAGCTTGTTAAAGGCCTTCTGACACTTTCCGGTCCACTGAACAGCATTTGGCTGTTTCTTTTTGGTTAGGTCTGTCAGTGGGGCAGCGATTTGGCTGTAGTGCGGTACAAATCGTCTGTAATAACCGGCCAAGCCTAAGAAGGATTGAACCTGTTTCTTTGACTTTGGGACAGGCCACTTTTGGATAGCATCCACTTTGGCCTGTAGGGGGCTGATAGTTCCTTGACCCACCTGGTGTCCAAGGTAAGTCACTCTGTTTAGGCCTATTTGACACTTCTTAGCCTTAACAGTTAGTCCTGCCTCCCTTATGCGCTCAAGGACTTTTTGTAGATGTTCCAGGTGGTCTGCCCAGGAATCCGAAAATATGGCCACATCGTCAAGGTAGGCGACTGCATATTCTCCTAATCCCGCTAGGAGACCATCTACAAGTCTTTGGAAAGTGGCGGGTGCATTTCGCAGCCCGAAAGGGAGTACATTAAATTCATACAGCCCGAGATGTGTGATGAAGGCTGACCTTTCCTTGGCAGATTCATCTAGCGGTACCTGCCAGTACCCCTTGGTTAAGTCCAAGGTAGAGATGAACTGGGCCCTTCCCAGTTTCTCTAATAGTTCATCTGTGCGTGGCATGGGATAGTTGTCTGGGCGAGTTACAGCATTTAGCTTACGGTAGTCCACGCAAAAACGTATTTCCCCATCTGGTTTGGGAACTAGAACCACTGGAGATGCCCATGCACTTTCAGAGGGGCGGATTACACCCATCTGTAGCATATCCTGGATCTCCCGTTCTATAGCAGTTTTAGCTTGAGGAGACACCCGGTAAGGTTGGACCCTAATTGGGTGAGCATTACCTGTGTCAATGGAGTGGTATGCCCGTTCAGTCAGTCCTGGGGTGGCTGAGAACGTTGGCGCGTAGCTAGTGCACAGCTCCTGGATCTGCTGTCGCTGCATACGCCCAAGGGTCATGGAGAGGTTCACCTCTTCCACACCACCAGCACATTTCCCTTCGTAGTAGACACCTTCAGGCCACTCAGCGTCGTCTCCTCCCTGGGCTGTAAACTGACAACCCTTTAATTCTCTGGAATAAAAGGGCTTTAGAGAATTAATATGATACACCTTAGGCTTTCGGTTGGAGGTGGGGAATGCTATGAGATAATTAACAGCTCCCAGGCGCTCCTGGACCACGAATGGCCCTTCCCACGATGCCTCCATTTTATGGGCCTGGAGCGCCTTTAATACCATGACCTGGTCTCCTACTTCGAAGGAACGCTCTCTGGCATGTTTATCATACCAGGCTTTTTGCTCTTTTTGAGCATCCTGTAAGTTTTCTTTAGCAAGGGCTAAAGAGGTTCGGAGGGTGTTTTGTAGGTTGGTTACAAAGTCCAGAATGTTAGTTCCTGGAGAAGGTGTAAATCCCTCCCATTGCTGCTTCACCAACTGCAATGGCCCCTTAACCTCACGGCCATATACAAGTTCAAATGGGGAAAACCCTAAACTGGGATGTGGTACAGCTCTGTAGGCAAAGAGCAACTGCTGCAATACTAGGTCCCAATCATTGGAGTGCTCATTTACGAATTTACGTATCATGGCCCCCAAAGTTCCATTAAACTTCTCCACCATGCCATTTGTTTGATGATGGTAAGGAGTGGCAACCAAGTGATTTACCCCATGAGCTTCCCAAAGGTTTTTCATAGTTCCTGCCAGGAAATTAGTCCCTGCATCTGTGAGGATGTCGGAGGGCCAACCTACCCTGGCAAAAATGTCTGCTAGTGCCTGGCACACACTTTTAGCCCTGGTGTTGCTTAGAGCTACTGCTTCCGGCCATCGGGTGGCAAAATCCATGAAAGTCAGTATGTACTGCTTTCCTCTGGGTGTCTTTTTCGGAAAAGGACCCAGAATATCCACAGCTACTCGCTGAAATGGAACTTCAATGATGGGGAGTGGCTGGAGAGGAGCTTTGACCTGGTCTTGGGGTTTTCCCACTCTTTGGCACACCTCACAAGACTGGACATAGGTAGAAACATCCTTGCCCATTCCCTCCCAGTGGAATGACCCCCCCAAACGGTCTTTGGTCCTGTTCACCCCAGCATGGCCACTAGGGTGATCATGGGCTAAGCTCAAGAGCTTGGCCCGGTATTTAGTTGGAACTACCAACTGTCTCTGAGGATGCCAGTCTTCCTGGTGTCCCCCAGAAAGAGTTTCCTTGTATAAAAGTCCTCTTTCTACAACAAACCTGGATCGATTAGAAGAGCTGAGAGGCGGTGGGTTGCTCCGTGCCGCCGTCCAAGCTCTCTGGAGGCTTTCATCTGCTTCCTGTTCGGTCTGGAACTGTTCCCTTGATGCTGGAGACATCAGTTCCTCATGGGATTGTGGACCTAGGCTTGGTCCCTCTGGAAGCGATATAGGGGATGGAGCTGTTTCTGTTGACTGTGAACCGCTCTCCGCTGGTGTACTATGTTGGGATTCAGGCTCCGGCTGAGCCTCTTGTGTAGGGTTATCGGCTGCTGCCAGTTCAGGTTCGGTGGGGCCCTCTGGTATTGAGGTTGCAAGTACTGGATTCAGTGCTGACACGGGGTCTGGTGTTGGTTGTTCGGCTGGTTCCGGTTCTGGGACTGGTTCCGTCTGGGTCTCTGGGACTGGATCCACTACTGCTGTTGCAGACATTGGCCTGGGGTCCAGGTCCATCACCTCTGACTGGGTCCTGATAGAAGTTTCCGGAACAGAGCTAGGCCTCACGGCTTGTTTAGCCTGGTTGCGGGTGACCATTCCCACCCTCTTGGCCTGCTTCACATGATTGGCCAAGTCTTCCCCCAACAGCATGGGGATGGGATAATCATCATAGACTGCAAAAGTCCACATTCCTGACCAGCCCTTGTACTGGACAGGCAACTTGGCTGTAGGCAAATTGAAAGAGTTGGACTTGAAGGGTTGAATCGTCACTTGGATCTCTGGGTTGATTAAATTGGGGTCCACTAAGGAAGCATGGATAGCTGACACTTGTGCTCCGGTGTCCCTCCACGCGGTGACCTTCTTCCCGCCCACACTCACAGTTTCCCTCCGCTCCAAGGGTATCTGGGAGGTATCTGGGCCTGTGGACCTCTGGTGTGATTCCGGTGCAATGAACTGTAATCTGTTGGGGTTCTTGGGGCAGTTGGCCTTTACATGCCCCAGCTCGTTACACTTAAAACATCGTCCAGCTGACGGGTCACTGGGGCGAGGAGGGTTGCTGGAGAACGGGGTGGTGGGACGATAAGGGGTCTGGAGGGTTCTTTGGGAGGTAGGTGGGGCTTTGGGCGGCCCCCGGTAATAGGGTGTGGTCTGGGGTGGTCCCTTCTGGTCTCCGCTCCAACTGCGACCAGTTTTCTTCTTCTCTGCCACCTCCACCCATCTGGCTCCAATCTCTCCTGCCTCAATTACAGTTTTGGGTTTCCCATCTAGGATGTATCTTTCTATTTCCTCAGGAACACCCTCTAAGAATTGTTCCATTTGCATTAGGAAGGGCAAATTTACTGGAGATTCAACACTTGCTCCTGATATCCAGGCATCCCAATGTTTTACAATGTGGTAGGCATGTCGGGTAAATGACATGTCTGGTTTCCACCTTAGGGCTCTGAACCTCCGACGAGACTGCTCGGGTGTTATCCCCATTCTGACTCTCGCCTTGGATTTAAACAGTTCATACTTGTTCATGTGTTCTTTAGGCATTTCAGCTGCCACCTCAGCTAAGGGTCCACTGAGCTGCGGCCTCAGCTCTACCATGTATTGGTCAGTAGAGATGTTGTACCCAAGGCAGGCCCTTTCGAAGTTTTCTAAGAAGGCCTCAGTATCATCACCTGCCTTGTAGGTGGGGAACCTTCTGGGATGGGAAGTGGTACCTGGAGAAGGATTGCTAGGGTTTGTTGGTATATTCTGCTGGGCCTTTATCCTCTCCATCTCCTCCACATGCTTCCTCTCTTTTTCCTTCTCCTCCTCCTTCAGCCGCATGAGTTCTATCTGTCTTTCATGTTCCCTTTGTTTTTCCTCAGCCTGAAATTTGGCTAATTCCAGCTGTAGTCGAGCTGAGGATTTGGCCATTCTAACCTCTCTGTTTTTAACTAACTTTACACCCGAGGTTTAGAAATAAACAAACAAAACTTGGCTGTAAAATTTTGCTGTGCTGGAATAGAATACCTATTCTCTGATAGTGATTGTCAGCCTACAGAAAAAGACAATTCCCTTGTCTCTGCTCTGGGCCCAAATTAAAGCAAAAAACCTCCAACTACTTGGAAACCTGCTTACCCAGCCCAAAGAAGAAAAAAAATTTCTTTTCAAACCTGTGCTCCTTGTAAAACAAAAAAAAAATCAAAATCCTAAAAAAAACCCTGCCACTTTTGTCTCCAGGCAAATGGGTAGAGCACACACCCCCTATTTACTTTTAGGAAGAAAAGAAAAAAAAAAAAAAACCTCTGGGTTGGAAGACTGTGAATTTCCCTGCAGGAGTTAAGTACCCTGCCTCTAGGCAAAGAAAACCTGCAATTCACAAGATAATCCCCTTTTGTCTCTGCTTGGCCACAAAGCAGAGAGAAACCAAGCTGCTTTCAGTTTCAAAGCTGCTTTCTGGACTTCCTAAAAATTCCTTTTTAAAATCTGTATTTCTAGTTCAAAAAATCTCAACTGGATCTCAAAATGATTTCAGGTTAATCCCACCACTGTGCCACCATGTCAAGGTTCCTCCCCCACTCTGAACTCTAGGGTACAGATGTGGGGACCTGCATGAAAAACCTCCTAAGCTTATCTTTACCAGCTTAGGTCAAAACTTCCCCAAGGTACAAAATATTACACCCGTTATCCTTGGAATGGCCGCTACCACCACCAAACAATTACTGGTTACTGGGGAAGAGCTGTTTGGACACGTCTGTCCCCCCAAAATACTTCCCAAAACCTTGCACCCCACTTCCTGGACAAGGTTTGGTAAAAAGCCTCACCAATTTGTCTAGGTGACTACAGACCCAGACCCTTGGATCTTAAGAACAATGAACAATCCTCCCAACACTTGCACTCCCCCTTTCCTGGGAAATGTTGGATAAAAAGCCTCACCAATTTGCATAGGTGACCACAGACCCAAACCCTTGGATCTGAGAACAATGAAAAAGCATTCAGTGTTTTACAAGAAGACTTTTAATAAAAAATAAAAGTAAATAGAAATAAAGAAATCCCCCCTGTAAAATCAGGATGGTATATATCTTACAGGGTAATTAGATTCAAAAACATAGAGAACCCCTCTAGGCAAAACCTTAAGTTACAAAAAAGATACACAGACAGAAATAGTTATTCTATTCAGCACAATTCTTTTCTCAGCCATTTAAAGAAATCATAATCTAACACATACCTAGCTAGATTACTTACTAAAAGTTCTAAGACTCCATTCCTGTTCTGTCCCCGGCCAAGACGACTACAGACAGACACACAAACCCTCTGTTTCTCTCCCTCCTCCCAGCTTTTGAAAGTATCTTGTCTCCTCATTGGTCATTTTGGTCAGGTGCCAGCGAGGTTACCTTTAGCTTCTTAACCCTTTACAGGTGAGAGGAGCTTTCCCCTGGCCAGGAGGGATTTCAAAGGGGTTTACCCTTCCCTTTATATTTATGACAATGGTTTATGTATAACTGTGTTCTAATCAATGGGGGAGGGCTACCACAGGTCCTACATGAACTAAAAACAATGGGTGGTGATTAAGGCAATTCAGCCAGGTTGAAAACCTCTCTCTCTTGCCCCTGCAAGATGTGCCACCACCTGGGGAGGCTCTTATATACGACTTCAAACTAGGTTCTCCTGACACCAAAAGACAAAGAAAGGACTTATGGATAAATAACCTACTGTAATCTGACCCAGGGCCTTCTTTCTGATCCAGCAAATGGACAGGACCTTCTGTCCAAGTAGGGGGACGGCAAGTCTTAGGGAAGGTTGGAAGGACTGACACCTGCCACAGCCTAAGGTTGGAGTTGGGGTGATCTCTGGTAAGTTTTTTAGTATGTGTATAGGTTCTTTTGGGGTTTTAAATATGTTTTCTCTCTAATGCTTTCATCTTAAGAATAAATCTGCTTGCTTATAAAGAGCTGCGTGGTAACATGACTGTGGGCATCTCCATTGTTCAGAGCCTTCGAAGAGAAAGCAAAGCACAGATGGTGGCCTGTTTAGGCAGTCTGGCTTGCTGGAGAATAACACAGTATAGGCAGGGAACTGTGCAGCTTGGAAAAATCCCAGTTAGGAGGGAAAGATTCAGATCTCTGCCCAAAAGAGGTGATGGCTGGGGAGCTGGGTGCCAAAGAGCAGGTGCACCTGGCTGGACCACAGAGAGGGAATACAGGTGCAGTATCTCTGAACTATCATAGTTATCACATACCAGCATAGTACAGCATTTTTCCCCCTTTCCTCTGAAGATTCTCTGGTGCTGGCCACTGTCAGAGACAGGATATTGGACTAGGACCACAGCTCTGATCCAGTATGATGATTCCTATGTTTCTGTCTTCCTCTGGACTGCTCAGACACTTGAACAGCTGGCTTCTGTACACTTCATAATGGATTCACTCTGGAAGAACTTGGAATCTTTGTAGCTTCAGAAGTGATGATTAGTCTCTGTAACAGGGTACCTTATAAGGTCCACTGTACTGTACTTAATGTACTGGTAGGTCTCTGTTTCCATGAACAGATATGATTACTTCTTCACTCCAGTCTACAGCCCCTAGAATGCTGCCTATTCCACATAGTTGCCATACAGATTTTCTGTTCTCAAAAGTTGTTTTAATTTTCTAAACATCTTTGTACATAGGACAAACAAGGTGCTGAAAAACAGTGAGGCCACAACAAGTGGCCTTTCTAAGTTTTATCAAAAGATGAGCTATCCATCTCCCAGCTTCCAGAGAAAAATTCTTGGGAGATGCCTATAATATCACAAACTACCCATCTCCATCATTTACATAGTATAAAATTCACTCTCCTCTCATAGCAACATGTACTCTTCTGAGAGGAGGGGTTAGGCATGACTGTATCAGTATCTGGTTAGGTGTGACTGAAGACTCCTTTACATGTTACAATGAGTGAGGAGTATCAGCTCCAAACACCATTTATTCATTTAAGAGACCCTGACCCTAACCCTTTCTAACATGATGTTCATCCTCCCCATTACTATATGCAGGATGAAGCAAAGAAGTGAACAAAAGGCTGTTGACTGTTTAGTTAATATATCTCTATACTCATTTTAAAAAGGCTACATTTTCACAGAGAAGGCAATTTTTCACTGAAGCAATGGCACTTGAAATAGCAAACTGAGGCTTCATCTAAATCCATTACTGTATGGCTCCATGTACTAGCGTGCATAGATATAATTATTCAAGGCATCTCCTAGCTACACAAGATATATTTGTTCATGGTCTGATTTTCAGCCACAAGGGTACAAATAGCTATCTGAAATGCATGGAATGTGGTTTTTTTATGGAATGTGCATTTGTGAATCCAGCTTTAAAGTGCAGTTAACTTTCAGAAATAAAACATAGGTTCCATATTCAATATGACCCCCATTTCATTTCTAACCTGTGAGAATCATAAAGAGAGATGGGAAAGATAGAAAGCAACCTCTATGTGTATGTGTTTTTCTCTTCAAGAGACTTTAGTAGAACAATCTGACCAAAATCTTCATTAACACAAACACAACACAACACAATGGCATATTCTTTTAGTCATTCTTCATATCCACTTATGGTATCCTTACTGAACCAGTCCAAGTGGCTACTGCCTTCTCCAGGGGGTAGAATTAATGTTACATTGTGGGGAAGATTGTACCTTAACTCTTAATTTCCTGCATTTCAGATGTTTGAGCATAGCTGAACTCATTCCCAATGGAAAGGCCCATGGCACCATTGGGCAACCTTAACTTCGTGCTACTAAAGTGTTTGAGTACTTAATATTTACAACATACCAAAACATACTCTCTCTGGTGCTTGTTCTGGTCTTATCTAGCATCCTGGTAATTACTGTGAGCAACAGCTAATCCAATAACCCTCTAAGCAATAACTTTATGAAAGTTTGTATCTTTTCCTTGAGAACCAAAAATATTCTCATCAGACAGTTAGCATGAACATTTGATGAATGTTAAAATAAAGCAAACCAAGTCTGCATTCAAAAGCATGAGAAATACATTACCAATTAAAGACAATACATCCACTGCCACAACCTATGACTTGTGAGATGACAATACAAAGAGGAATATTTTAAAAAAAATTAGATTCAATTTAACAATAGCTCTATCTTTGCACATACTGTTCATTAATATAGATGAGGCCTAAGGTTATGAAAACTCTTGAAAGAGTAAAGCTTAATTGTGTCTAGACAATCTTTCCTGGAAAAGACTTAAAGTATAAATAGCACTTCAGCTTTCTGCTGAATATCAGGTGACCATACAGGTTCTGTAAGGTCCTGCCATGCAAAACATCCCAGTTACCAATTTGGCTAGTCCAAAAACCTTATTTGAAGTCATTTTTATTTTAGGGGCAAAGGTGACAGGACAGAAAGTCCTCTACAATCCTCTTCAAGGATTTTCCAATTTCCTCTCCTATCGGTCTGCAACCCCTCCTTGAGATGCCATTAATAAACCTTAAATTGGTCAAATGGGTTATTGTTCCAA
This sequence comes from Lepidochelys olivacea, assembly GCF_965140295.1. Classification (NCBI taxonomy): domain Eukaryota; kingdom Metazoa; phylum Chordata; order Testudines; family Cheloniidae; genus Lepidochelys; species Lepidochelys olivacea. Next base: position 122,908,058 of record NC_140413.1, read on the forward strand.
GGAATGAGGCAATAAGGGACTAAATGGACTAAAATAAAAAAAAATAAGGTTGGATGCCTAAAATTAAGCACACAAATCCTCAGTAGTGCACCTGAATAAGTGACCTGATTTTTCAGCATTTATCACAGGGGTCAGCAACCTTTCAGAAGTGGTGTGCCAAGTCTTCATTTATTCACTTTAATTTAAGGTTTCACGTGCCAGTAATACATTTTAACATTTTTTAGAAGGTCTCTCTCTATAAGTCTCTATATTATATAACTAAACTATTGTTGTATGTAAAGTAAACAAGGTTTTCAAAATGTTTAAGAAGCTTCATTTAAAATTAAATTAAATGCTGATCTTACGCCGCCAGCCCATTCAGCCCGCTGCCAGCCTGGGGTTCCGTTTACCTAGGCCGGCAGCAGGCTGAACGGGGCTGTGCCCAGACCCCGGCTGGCCAGGGGCCGGCAGCCAGAACCCCAGACCGGCAGCAGACTGAGTGGGCCAGGACCCCAGACCAGCAGTGGGCTGAGCAGCTCAGCCCGCTGCCACTCAACCCGCTGCCGGTCTGGGGTTCCGTCCACTGGCTCCTGCCAGCCAGGGTCCCCGCTGCCAGCCCCTCTCAGCCTGCTACCGGCCTGGGATCCCGGCCCTGCCCACATAGAGTGGGTACCTACCTTCTCCCTGGTTCTAGCCCATTTTCTTCCTCTCTCTGCACTGAGCTGAGGGTGGGAGTGCACTGAGCATAGGGCTGGGGGTGAAGGAGCAGGCTGGGGGTTGGGGTGTATGGTCTGGCCAGGAAATAGAATGAGGGAGGGGGCACAGGGTTGGGGCAGGAGGTTTGGGTGTGGAGTGCTTACCTGGGAAGCTCCCATTTGGTGCGATGGATGCAGGTGGGAGTGTGGGGTGTGTGTGCAGGAGCTCCTGTTTGGTGTGCAGGGTGAGGGTGGGAATGTGGGGGGTGCAAGAGTCAGGGCAGAGGGCTGGGGGCATGTGAGGGGGGTGCAGGAGTCAGGGCATGGAGTGTGGGGGGGCTGGGTCAGGGCTGGGGTCGTGGGGGGTGCAGGGTCAGGGCAGGAGGCTGGGGTATGTGGGGGGTGCAGCGATCAGGACAGAGGGCTGGGGGGGTCAGGACAGAGGGCTGGGGGTGTAGGCTAGGGTCGTGGGGGTGTTCCTAGCCCCCTGCCTAGAGCAACTCACAGCAGGGGGCTGGACGGGATATGCCCTGATTCCACCCCGCTTCCCCAAGGCCCTGTCCCCACCTCTTCTCCGCCTCCTTCCCGGAGCAGCGAGAGCGCTGCGGCTCCGCTTCTCCCCCTCCCGCGCAAGGGCAATCAGCTGATCGGCGGCAGGGAGGGAGAGGAGGGGCAGGAACCCAGAACGCTGGGGGAGGAGGCGGGGAAGAGGGGACCTTGCCTGCACTGCAGCAGCAGCTGCGGACCAAGCTTATTCACCCTGCCCCACGGGGGGGCGGGGTGGATAAGAGCGGGTAGGATTTTTAATGGCACGCTGTTGCTTGCCGGGGTCCCGGCCTGGGTTCGGCAGCAGGCTGAGCGGGGCTGGCGACTGGGACCCAGCAGGCCGCAGCGTGTGATTAAAATCGGCTCGCGTGCTGCCTTTGGCACGCATGCCATAGGTTGCCGACCCCTGATTTACCACAAGTGTTGGGATCCCCTGAGACCCTCTTCCACTCAGTTCTCAAAAACTCAGGTCAAATACGGAATATGTCACTCAGGTACCTTTATTTGACATACAACCAAGCGAAACTATGCCCAAGCTCGCCAGGCTCAAACACAGGGGGTGGATGCAGGGTACATCATAAATCCAAAGTTGCACAGTGAAACTTTTCCTTATGTAACCCTTCTGTCAGGTGGAGTTGGCAGCAACAAGGGCCGGGTTCAATATCTAGGGTTTCCTTTTTAGCAATACAACACAAACCGGCTCAAGCCCCCACACAGTAACCTGGGAAAATTACACACCACTCCCAGGTGCCTCTAAGTGACAACACTTCCCCTCTCACAAGCACTTAGTCTCTGCGTGGAAAAGAAACTTTTAATAAAAAAAGGGGGAAAGTAACACAGCATTTACTTGGGAAAATGCCACAAGCATGATTCAGAAACATAAGTCCGTGAGCAAAATACCCACCCCAGAGCACGTTGGACAGTGCCCTTTGCCTCAGGTTCTCATCTGGTGTTCAGAAAGTCAAACAACCAAAAGTTCCTTTAACAGGCCCCTCCCTTCTCTCTCCATTGTAGCCCTCTCAAAGTTGCTGTCCTTGATCAGTGCTTTTGCATGAGTTCACCTCCCACTCTGGGAGATTGGGGGAAGAAGCCACCTTGCTCGCTCCTCCAGCTGCTCCATTCGCCACTCTGCCCAGAATGTCTTGAGGTCCCACCACTTAATACAGCTTTCAGTGATTTCAGTGCTCAGTGATTTCAGCTATTTGTGGGGAAGCCACACTGCTAGTGCAGACTGGGCAGTCTCTTGCATAGAGACACTGTCCCCTAGCAGGTCTAACGCTTAGATCTGGTTTTCAGCTCTATTGATCTGCAACAAAAGACTTTTAATTGAGTCTTAAACAGCTCTATCATTATATAGTAGAAAGGGGGAGGGTCAAATGGTGTTTAGGACTCTTAGGCAGATTCCACAGCACTAGGCACAAACACCTCTCCCTACCCTCTCATGTCTACTCGGCTTTGACACCCTTACCCCCCTGCTTAGCAACCACAGTTCAGTTGAGGGTGAACCACGCAATCACGGTATGCCAAGCAGAGTTCTGCTGCCCTTGATTCACACAAGGATAACAATCTTTTATTACCCCTGCACCCAATAACAAAGTGACTCACAATCCAATGCCCGCCAAAGGTGATCATTTGGGCAAAGCAGCTCCAGCCTGCTGCTCACCTAGGCAAAGTGAGTGTGTCCATGCAAATAAGGTTGGCTCCAGAAGTCCTTTTCGCCATCTCATCACTAGATGTCAGGGGAGAGCACATTCAGATGCTGCTTACACTTATATGTATATATTTACTAACACCTGCATACCTGACTTTACACTGCACCACACACTTCATGATTGGCTTGGTTACTTTTCAGGAACCAATCCTTATACAGCATGCTCTGTCCATGTGCTGTTCACATATAACCTGAACTCTACATTTTAAATTATCTTGTCCATTGTCCCTAGTAGCAGGGTGTTCCTGCTCACCTTAGCTAGACTGATTCCAGACTAAAGCTTGTTGTGCCCTTATTTACAACTTAATCTTCCACTCACCTTCCCAGTCATGCCCACTGAAAAATTAGGTCTTATGTCAAGTTACTCAGATAAAGATAGGTCTACAACAAGTATTGATGGTCATGGAAAGACTGGACCCTTAAAAGAACCACTGACAACTCAAATATTTTTGAAAAAAGTCTATTTAGAGAAAAATCTGCAGATGAAGAAAAATTCACAGCATATATTCTATTTCTATTACTATTAGTATTATGAGGGACATCTACATGAAAAAAAGACCCTTTTAAAAAGACTCACCTGTTCCTGCTTCTTATTAACTACTTGAAACCACAACTGTCTGTTTGTGACACCATAAATATTTCCACAACAACACGTTTGTATCATTTTTATTAATTTGGAATAAGCAGAAGATGGGCACTTAAAATTCAAAATCTCATTTTCATGAAAATGCCCCTACCATTTAAAAAAATGGGGAAATGAAACTACAGAAAGTATGTGCAATATGATCAGAAAAGTCTATGAATTGAATCAATGTTTTTCATTATTTACCACTTTACTTTAAGACCAGCACACCATTTAGTGAACAGGCTTGTTGTGAAATAAAGGAATAAAATCGATGGTAGAAAGATCCCTTCAATTCCAATTTCATTATTCACTGATGAGTGTATTTTATCTTTTCAGCAAACAGAAATTAAAAATTAGATACTCCAGCCTATGTTTATTTTTCAAAAAAGTATGGGGGCAAAGGGAATGAGAATAAGACAAAAATCATAAGGAAGAAATTAGCTTCTTCTTCTTCTTCTTCAAATCACAAAGTAAGTTTCTATATGAATATTTTGCAAAGATACCAAGTATCAGAGGGGTAGCTGTGTTAATCTGTATCCACAAAAACAACAAGGAGTCCGGTGGCACCTTAAAGGCTAACAGATTTATTTGGGCATAAGCTTTCGTGGGTAAAAAAAGACAGAGTTTGGTGTAGTCTTAAGAGTTCAGATAACTGGTGGATAGAGTTGTAGCTTGTATTCCTGGCTGTCCAGTGATTTGCTACGTCACCCTGAGGTATGTCACAATCTCACTGTCTCTCAATTTAGACTTTTGGAAAAAACTGTTGTGCTATCACCTATCTACAGCCCCAATCCTGCACAGATATATACAGGTATGGACCCTTGCTCCTGTGTGGAACCGCTTTGAATTGAATGGCTCTATGTGAAGGATAATTTTATACTGATGGCCTATTCACTCTCTAACATGGAACAAGGATTCCTGAATCCACACTAAGATCACTTACAAGCACTTCTTCTTCCTGTCCAACCAAGTCTCTGGTTAACCTCAAGACAGCTCTGGTCTTGTCAAGCTTCTCCTGTCCTCAGTAGCTGGCCTCCCAGAATATTTTCTAAAAGAAGCCATCATCAGTCTCTCTAACCAGGCGTAGCAGCAGCTGACTTCTGTCTGAAGGACTCCATCTTCTTCCAGCACTTCATACATGATGGTGTCTTGTTTGGGTAACAACACATCTTCTACAATCACACACTCCAGCACAGATTACACAAAAAGTAACTTCTTTAAAATATTTTAATTAGAAACTTTAACAAATTACTTTAACAAAGAGCAACTATTTTATTGTCTTGAGCTGTAGCAAACATTCAGGGTGGGATTTTCGCAAGTTAGGCATTCACCTAATTTTGTTCCCACTGAAGTCACTCCTATGAAAACCTTACTCTCAGTTCCATTGCTCATTTTTCCCTGTTGGTGGCATCAACTACTTCTGTGGAAGCTCTTGGAAGCGTTTCTTAAGGGACCTCCTTATAAAAATAGGTTCTTACCCCCCAGACACTGAAGCTTTCAGTGAATGATCTGTACTTCTTATACTTTTCTCTGAGGCATGATGTGAGGCTGAATTACTTCATATTTGCAAAGAGATGAGATCTTTTAGGCATTAGATAAGGACAAACTATTATTATGTCCCCTTCAGAATTTTACTTTAGATAAGCCCCCAGTTCACCAGCTCTGTATGACAGTACCTGCATAATGAAGCTTTCATATAATTAAGACTACTGTAACTAAAATTCAGCTTTAAAAAGACCATTGTAATTCTTGCGATATTCCCTTTAGTAACATATTCTATTTAAAACATCTGTTAAAATCACTTGCATTAACTAAATGGGATAATCTGGCTGGGCTCTTTTGAAATTAATCAAACAAATTAGCATTACAGACTTTTAGCAGAGACTGTAGAGGCTGATGAGAATACTACCCATATTAAAGCAACAGACACATCTGTACTGTGCTGCAGAACAAATTGCAGATAACTGATGTTGTTGGTAAAAAAGCACATTTAGAGCCACACAGTGGCCTTGAGTTCAGGGACCAAAGGAAGAAATCTCTTATTCCAGCAAATAAGGTATGCCCCTGCCCTTATAAAAGAAGCACCAACATAAAAGTGGTCCCTCTTCTCTCTTGACAGCTAGGAAGTGGGATAATAGTGTAAGGATAAATTAAATTACTAAGACAACTGCTCTCAGATACTTATACTGGTTAAGTACAGTCCTGATCACATAACATAATGCTGTGCCACTATATTCAAGCAATATTCAATGCAGCACGAATATATTCAATGCAGCACGAATGCCAATGAATGTTAAGCAAACAATTGTTATTGTGTTAGGGCAATGTTAGACACATGTAGTGAATATCTACTTTCCACATACATCCTGGTTTAAAACAAAAAAATAATAATCAGTGTATTATGGTTGTTTCCAAATTACTATTTAACAACACATGTACCCAAACCATAAAGTTTAAGGTAAGATAGATACTTTTTATATCTGCCCACTTCCAGTGATGGGAAACCTTAAGATGTTAGGAGGTTCACTTTATATAAACATCAAAAGTGCTGAATATCTGAATTAACCAAACCTCTATCATCTGCAAAATGAGTCTGAAAAAAATCACAGAAGAGCAAGCTTTTTTGTGAGATCTCCAGTACCTTCAGATTAATAGTGGCTGGAAATACAATGAGAAACATTTGTGCATCTCTCTGTCTGGTCCCAATCATAATCATAATCAGGAAGTACAATTTTGAAAATGAAAGTACAGGGAGTACAAAAGTACAGGAAAGTACAAAAATGAAAACCAGGGAGAAAAGAATGAACAATTTTTTAAAAGATCAAAAAAAATACTGAATTTTGGCTCAGTTTAACTTTTGCTCATTACTATTTAATGCAGATTTTGCTATTTCTGCTTGATGTAGAGGTTACTACTTGTGCTTGGTACAGCAATTGCTCAGTGAAGTTCTGTGACTTGTGTTACACGGGTCAGTCTAAATTATCATAATGGTCTCTTTCTGGATATAAAATCTATGAACCTATTTTATCTTAACTTTTTCAACCCATCTCTACATGCTGCTTACTTGAACATTACTATGTCCCATGCCCCACTGACTGCTATTATAAGTAGGCCAGTTTCCTTTTTATGCTGATAAATGGGGGGCGAGAAATAAAGGACAGAGGGGAGAGTTCATTTTTCCTGTTGCATTGTTGTGCAATTTTTTTTAACTTTATCACAGGTGTCCCTTGAATCCTCCCTTGCTGAGGATACTGTATGGCCACTGTAAGAACCAGCAGGAGCAATCAAGCCCAGAGAAAAGATACCTTCCTCAGGAAAAATGTTGCAAAATGAAGTGAGGCCACATGACTTTGGTGATGACAAAGATAATTTTGTAAAATTATGTTAGAGACAGAAGTTCCACACAGAAGGCTTGCAGGGTTTTGCCCCACATGACCCATGACATCTAGGAGGTAGGGTAAGAGTTGAAGTGTAAATGGATCAGGCTGGGGAAAAAAAGTTCAAAACATGACCCAACTCCAATCCTCGTGGCTATATAAGCATTTAAATGCCAGACAGCAATTCTTATGATAGCCTGTGAGGCTATCATTAGTGATGCTGTAACTCACCATGGTACCTGACAGCTACAACACATTCTAAACATTTGAAATGCACCTTGGTAAGGTAATTTGGGTTCAAAACTCTATTCTCTAGTGGTAAATTCTTCCCTAGAATATTAGGGCATTTTATGCTGTACTGATTTTATCAGAAGGCGTCTGGTTAAATTTAAGATATACAAGTAAGATTCACTAAATGATGGAAAAGTATGCAAAGCACAGTGACATCTATGCAGTGTTCTGAGTTCTTTAAACATGAATGTTATTTATGTTGTCTCATTGTGTTTTTAGATTAGATTGTACAGAGAATTAATACCCTTTCATGAAAATGCCATGTCATCTCACTTAAATGTCTTATCTGAAGTAAACAGCAACTGGAGCAGTATGAGGCCTTCCAGGTGGCTAAGAGAGCATGACCAACTACAGGATTTGAAATGGGAGTCTAGCCTTGGCCTCCTTGAGCAAAGGTAGGAATGTTTTTTACAAAACACAAACTTGGAGATACTTTTTCGGGTTAATAATTTTTATTCTTTTTTCAAACTTATACATTTACAAGACAGATGCCTAACGTTCTCTTTATCTAGCCAATATCACCTCCCCCCCATACACTTACATTTATTAGGTATAAATGAAGAAAGCACATTACTGCCAAGAGCTTTGGGAGATTACGTAATCTGAATCAATTTCATTACCATAAATAAATGTCAAATGGCTGAAATACATTTTCTCTGATTAAACTGTCAAGGCCAAGAACAGAATTTTTCGTTTTATTCCTCTTACAACAACAACAAAAAGAAAAAAAAACTAATAAGAAAGAAAGCATCTTCTGAGCCACCTTTACATATTAAAAAAGATTAGATAATACCTCACGGGTACAAAAAGCAGCTGTCCATTTCATGAGCAACTAAGAGCTCCTGTTCAAGACAACAAAACAAAACTAAACAAGATTTTTCCAAATGGCAGGTAAAAAATGTGTTTTGCCTTTTACAGTCACACAGTGCTAGCGCCAAACTTTTGCTCCAAGAAGATTTCCATTCCCTTGATTACCCCATAAAAATATACAGAACTCTAACATCGTCTCACCAATCATACTCAGAAAATCCACTACCATCCACACTAGAACTGGGGAAAGCATTCTCCAAGGCTGTTCCTGTTGCTAATTATTTAATTATACTGAAGTAGTGCCTGGAACATCGTTTCTCAAATGCGGCCACCAGAGAGCTTCCCTGAGGCCACGGCAGTTTCCTGGGCAGTGGGGGTGGACGGTGAGGAGGCGAGTGGGAGTGGACGGGGCGGGGCTGAGTGGTGGGAGGATGGACGGGTGAGGAGGCGAGTGGACGGGGGGGGGGCTGAGTGGTGGGAGGATGGACGGGTGAGGGGGTGAGTGGCGAGGCAAGTAGTGCGTGGGCCCTGCTGGAGGAGTAAGGAGTAAGGAGGTGAGCGGCGAGCCAGCAGCAGGGTGATGAGGCGGGCAGGGAGGTCTGGCTGCGAACGGGGGAGTGAGGAGGTGAGCAGTAAGCAAAAAGTCTGCAAAAAGAACCCCAAACCATACATAAATAAATTACAATGATTTGGATGCATGTATGTGCATTTACTTTATTAATAGGTTTCAGAGTAACAGCCGTGTTAGTCTGTATTCACAAAAAGAAAAGGAGTACTTGTGGCACCTTAGAGACGAAGCAATTTATTTGAGCATAAGCCTTCGTGAGCTACAGCTCACTTCATCGGATGCATACCGTGGAAAGTCCACAAGATCTTTTTATACACACAAACCATGAAAAAATGGGCGTTTACCACTACAAAAGGTTTTCTCTCCCCCCACAAACCCACTCTCCTGTTGGTAATAGCTTATCTAAAGTGATCACTCTCCTTACAATGTGTACGATAATCAAGGTGGGCCATTTCCAGCACAAATCCAGGGTTTAACAAGAATGTCGGGGGGGGGGGGTAGGAAAAAACAAGGGGAAATAGGTTATGTTGCATAATGACTTAGCCACTCCCAGTCTCTATTCAAGCCTAAGTTAATTGTATCCAATTTGCAAATGAATTCCAATTCAACAGTTTCTCGCTGGAGTCTGGATTTGAAGTTTTTCTGTTGTAATATCGCAACTTTCATGTCTGTAATCGCATGACCAGAGAGATTGAAGTGTTCTCCAACTGGTTTATGAATGTTATAATTCTTGACATCTGATTTGTGTCCTTTTGTGTGTTCTTTTACATAGAGACTGTCCAGTTTGACCAATGTACATGGCAGAGGGGCATTGCTGGCACATGATGGCATATATCACATTGGTGGATGTGCAGGTGAACGAGCCTCTGATCGTGTGGCTGATGTTATTAGGCCCTGTGATGGTTTCCCCCTGAATAGATATGTGGGAACAGTTGGCAAAGAGCTTTGTTGCAAGGATAGGTTCCTGGTTTAGTGGTTCTGTTGTGTGGTATGTGGTTGCTGTGAGTATTTGCTTCAGGTTGGGGGGCTGTCTGTAGGCAAGGACTGGCCTGTCTCCCAAGATTTGTGAGAGTGTTGGGTCATTCTTCAGGATAGGTTGTAGATCCTTAATAATGCGTTGGAGGGGTTTTAGTTGGGGGCTGAAGGTGACGGCTAGTGGTGTTCTGTTATTTTCTTTGTTAGGCCTGTCCTGTAGTAGGTGACTTCTGGGAACTCTTCTGGCTCTATCAATCTGTTTCTTCATTTCCGCAAGTGGGTATTGTAGTTGTAAGAATGCTTGATAGAGATCTTGTAGGTGTTTGTCTCTGTCTGAGGGGTTGGAGCAAATGCGGTTGTATCGCAGAGCTTGGGGCTGTAGACAATGGATCGTGTGGTGTGGTCAGGGTGAAAGCTGGAGGCATGTAGGTAGGAATAGCGGTCAGTAGGTTTCCGGTATAGAGTGGTGTTTATGTGACCATCGTTTATTAGCACTGTAGTGTCCAGGAAGTGGATCTCTTGTGTGGACTGGACCAGGCTGAGGTTGATGGTGGGATGGAAATTGTTGAAATCATGGTGGAATTCCTCAAGTGCTTCTTTTCCATGGGTCCAGATGATGAAGATGTCATCAATATAGCGCAAGTAGAGTAGGGGCGTTAGGGGACGAGAGCTGAGGAAGCATTGTTCTAAGTCAGCCATAAAAATGTTGGCATACTGTGGGGCCATGCGGGTACCCATAGCAGTGCCGCTGATTTGAAGGTATACATTGTCCCCAAGTGTAAAATAGTTATGGGTAAGGACAAAGTCACAAAGTTCAGCCACCACGTTAGCCATGACATTTTCGGGGATAGTGTTCTTGACGGCTTGTAGTCCATCTTTGTGTGAAATGTTGGTGTAGAGGGCTTCTACATCCATAGTGGCCAGGATGGTGTTATCAGGAAGATCACTGATGGACTGTAGTTTCCTCAGGAAGTCAGTGGTGTCTCGAAGATAGCTGGGAGTGCTGGTAGCGTAGGGCCTGAGGAGGGAGTCTACATAGCCAGACAATCCCGCTGTCAGGGTGCCTATGCCTGAGATGATGGGGCGCCCAGGATTTCCAGGTTTATGGATCTTGGGTAGTAGATAGAATATCCCAGGTTGGCGTTCCAGGGGTGTGTCTGTGCGGATTTGATCTTGTGCTTTTTCAGGGAGTTTCTTGAGCAAATGCTGTAGTTTCTTTTGGTAACTCTCAGTGGGATCAGAGGGTAATGGCTTGTAGAAAGTGGTGTTGGAGAGCTGCCGAGCAGCCTCTTGTTCATATTCCGACCTATTCATGATGACAACAGCACCTCCTTTGTCAACCTTTTTGATTATGATGTCAGAGTTGTTTCTGAGGCTGTGGATGGCATTGTGTTCTCCACGGCTGAGGCTGTGGGGCAAGTGATGCTGCTTTTCCACAATTTCAGCCCGTGCACGTCGGCGGAAGCACTCTATGTAGAAGTCCAGTCTGCTGTATCAACCTTCAGGAGGAGTCCACCTAGAATCCTTCTTTTTGTAGTGTTGGTAGGGAGGTCTCTGTGGATTAGTATGTTGTTCAGAGGTGTGCTGGAAATATTCCTTGAGTCGGAGATGTCGAAAATAGGATTCTAGGTCATCACAGAACTGTATCATGTTCGTGGGGGTGGAGGGGCAGAAGGAGAGGCCCCGAGATAGGACAGCTGCTTCTGCTGGGCTAAGAGTATAGTTGGATAGGTTAACAATATTGCTGGGTGGGTTGAGGGAACCATTGCTGTGGCCCCTTGTGGCATGTAGTAGTTTAGAAAGTTTAGTGTCCTTTTTCTTTTGTAGAGAAGCAAAGTGTGTGTTGTAAATGGCTTGTCTAGTTTTAGTAAAGTCCAGCCACAAGGAAGTTTGTGTGGAAGGTTGTTTTTTTATGAGTATCCATTTTTGAGAGTTCATTCTTTATCTTTCCCTGTTTGCTGTAGAGGATGTTGATCAGGTGGTTCCGCAGTTTCTTTGAGAGCGTGTGGCACAAGCTGTCAGCATAGTCTGTGTGGTATGTAGATTGTAATGGATTTTTTACCCCGACCAGGGATATTCTATCAACTACCCAAGATCCATAAACCTGGAAATCCTGGGCGCCCCATCATCTCAGGCACAGGCACCCTGACAGCGGGATTGTCTGGCTATGTAGACTCCCTCCTCAGGCCCTACGCTACCAGCACTCCCAGCTATCTTCGAGACACCACTGACTTCCTGAGGAAACTACAGTCCATCAGTGATCTTCCTGATAACACCATCCTGGCCACTATGGATGTAGAAGCCCTCTACACAAACATTTCACACAAAGATGGACTACAAGCCGTCAAGAACACTATCCCCGATAATGTCACGGCTAACCTGGTGGCTGAACTTTGTGACTTTGTCCTTATCCATAACTATTTTACATTTGGGGACAATGTATACCTTCAAATCAGCAGCGCTGCTATGGGTACCCGTATGGCCCCACAGTATGCCAACATTTTTATGGCTGACTTAGAACAACGCTTCCTCAGCTCTCGTCCCCTAACGCCCCTACTCTACTTGCGCTATATTGATGACATCTTCATCATCTGGACCCATGGAAAAGAAGCACTTGAGGAATTCCACCATGATTTCAACAATTTCTGTCCCACCGTCAACCTCAGCCTGGTCCAGTCCACGCAAGAGATCCACTTCCTGGACACTACAGTGCTAATAAACGATGGTCACATAAACACCACCCTATACCGGAAACCTACTGACCGCTATTCCTACCTACATGCCTCCAGCTTTCACCCTGACCACACCACACGATCCATTGTCTACAGCCCCAAGCTCTGCGATACAACCGCATTTGCTCCAACCCCTCAGACAGAGACAAACACCTACAAGATCTCTATCAAGCATTCTTACAACTACAATACCCACCTGCGGAAGTGAAGAAACAGACTGATAGAGCCAGAAGAGTTCCCAGAAGTCACCTACTACAGGACAGGCCTAACAAAGAAAATAACAGAACGCCATTAGCCGTCACCTTCAGCCCCAACTAAAACCCCTCCAACGCATTATTAAGGATCTACAACCTATCCTGAAGGATGACCCAACACTCTCACAAATCTTGGGAGACAGGCCAGTCCTTGCCTACAGACAGCCCCCCAACCTGAAGCAAATACTCACAGCAACCACATACCACACAACAGAACCACAGACCTAGGAACATATCCTTGCAACAAAGCCCGTTGCCAACTGTTCCCACATATCTATTCAGGGGACACCATCACAGGGCCTAATAACATCAGCCACACTATCAGAGGCTCGTTCACCTGCACATCCACCAATGTGATATATGCCATCATGTGCCAGCAATGCCCCTTGCCATGTAGATTGGTCAAACTGGACAGTCTCTACGTAAAAGAATAAATGGACACAAATCAGATGTCAAGAATTATAACATTCATAAACCAGTCGAAGAACACTTCAATCTCTCTGGTCACGCGATTACAGACATGAAAGTTGCGATATTACAACAGAAAAACTTCAAATCCAGACTCCAGCGAGAGACTGCTGAATTGGAATTCATTTGCAAATTGGATACAATTAACTTAGGCTTGAATAGAGACTGGGAGTGGCTAAGTCATTATGCAACGTAACCTATTTCGCCTTCTGTTTTGCTACCGCCCCCCCCCCGACGTTCTTGTTAAACCCTGGATTTGTGCTGGAAATGGCCCACCTTGATTATCATACACATTGTAAAGAGGGTGATCACTTTAGATAAGTTATTACCAGCAGGAGAGTGGGGTGGGGGGAGAGAAAACCTTTTGTAGTGGTAAACACCCATTTTTTCATGGTTTGTGTGTATAAAAAGATCTTCTGTACTTTCCACAGTATGCATCCGATGAAGTGAGCTGTAGCTCACGAAAGCTTATGCTCAAATAAATTGGTTAGTCTCTAAGGTGCCACAAGTCCTCCTTTTCTTTTCACTTTATTAACTTCAGGAAAAATAAATAATTTTAGGAAAAAGTGTCAGTGCGGCCACCAGCAAGAGCTGGTGGCTGCACTCTGAGGCCACCAAAGAATGTGTTGAGAGAACCCCGGGCCTAGAAGCTCCAGTTAGGGATCAAGATTCTTTGTGCTAGGCACTGGACAAATATTATGAGTAAGCCAGATGGAGAGAGCCTTAAAACAATGGCTTGTGGGGAGTCTGGATAACTCAGAGGGTTGGCAACAGTATAGACTCTTCCCTGGATCACAGCATCAAATTCACTACAGGTCAGTAGCGACTGAAAATTTCTACCATCTGAAGGAGGTTAAGTGGCCTGTGTAAAATTAGGTTAGGCACTAATTTTTACCTTGTTGGCAGTCTCCCCAAAAGTGAACCACGCAACTCAAGGTTGCAGCACAACAGCAGGACAGTGTAGCAAAATTCATGCTGTCATTGTTCTCATTACTGTTACTTATTTTTTGCATTATGGTAGTACCTAGAAGCCTGCAGATGATTGGAAGGTAGTGGTAATAGGCACCATACAAATATATAGGCGAGCCTTCAATCTAATGGCCAGGCTGTGAACCCTTTATGCACACTAGTAAGCAATTATACACATAAGTAGTCCACTTGGAAGTCAAGGGGACTGCTCAGGCATGTAACTGATCATTCATGCGTTCACAAGGCAGACAAAGCACGGGAGGAAGACAGTCTTATTACCAACATTTTTACAAACGAGGAACTGAGGCACAGAGAGATTAACTGACTTAGCCAAGGTCACATAGGAAGTGAGTGACAGAAATGAGAGCTAAATCCCATCCCAGTCCAGTGCCTTATTCAAAAGACCATCCTTTCCCTTTATGTTTGTGGAAACAGAGAGATTCAAGCCTCTAGGTCTCTCAATATAGCACCTTTTAAAAGCACTGATTTCAAAACAAAAAAACATTTCACAAGTAATGCCCTTTACATGTTGTAAAGAAATGGGAGGCTGTAGATCAATGCTAGTTTTGAGAATTTTTGTTAGCCAATGTAAAGTACCCTGCTGATACTATTTATTTGATATATAATGCACATGCTGGCAGGAACAGGATTTCTAGTCACATTTCAGCAGATATGAAGTTAGAACTTGGAATTTTTATATTGTATGTATCTTTCCAAGAATTATTCATTCTTGTAGGTTAGGCTCTTAGATAAATACAAGGGTTGTGTGTAGAATTCATTCTCAAGGCACAAGCATGCATTGTGCATGCTGCTTAGGCACTAGGCAAAAGTCAGAATAGAAAGTTGAAATCACAGAGCCTAAGAAGGTTTCAGAGTAACAGCTGTGTTAGTCTGTATTCGCAAAAAGAAAAGGAGTACTAGAGGCACCTTAGAGACGAACCAATTTATTTGAGCATAAGCAGTAATTCGATTTGAAAATACACATCTGTAAGATTACCTAAAGTAAAACAGACACCTCAAACTGGAACTGATATCAACTAATCAATTAAGCCAAAATTGCCTAATGTACATCAAGGGCAAATCCCACTTAGATTAAGTCAAATCACAATCACAGCCAGTCTATCAGAATTATTTCCAAACCACCAGCTCTAAAATAAACCCAAGCCTGATCCACCTTTAATTAGCCAGGTTCTTCACAGAGCAACCCGACATTTTTAGCATACTTGAACCAACTCAGAACTAGTGGCTGAAACCAAATAGAATAACTTTTAGCCAAGTCAGAACCAGCAGGGAAAAAGATCAAGGCTGGTCTGGAGAGGTACTCACTTGGTCCTAAGCAAATTAAAAATAATCCATGCTTGGTTTGGAGTAGTTATGATTCAGATTCTGAAAGTTAGTGACCAGATTTTTATCCCCACTACCTACTCCAGCAGTGTACAGGGAATGCCTGAGGAATTCCCTCAATGCAGACAGTGTAGGGGTGGCATAGTACTGTGCTCTGGATGGAAAGGGGCACATTAGTATCAGGAGGGGGAATGGATGTAGTGCTCTGCGTTCTGGCAATTATGGACAGCAGACACTGACGGCTGAGGCAACCCTACCGTAAACTAGAGCTGCACCCCCATCAACCTTCTGGGTTGCACCTTCTACACTGAGTCTTTCAGGAGGTAGAGTGCAGAATCTGGTGCCACATATGGTTCCTGCCTGATTATGACAAATTTGAATTGGCCCCAGTTGGTTGCAGGTCAATAACTCTGTCTACTTTTGAGCAAGTTAGAGATTGCTGTGTAGGATGTGTGATTTGTGATTCTGACTCAGTTCAAGCAAGTTAAATGTAATTGAAAGCAGTTTAGTTAACTTATTAGGCTAATGCAGATGTTGGCTTGTTTTAAAGCCAGTATGGAATGGCTGTACTGATTTTGCAGGTGTTTATTCTAGGTTAATTCCCAGTTTGGGTTTCCAATTTCTATTTTGTTTTCTATTTAGTTTTCAGCTTTTGCTCTATCTCTGCTGTTTATTTGTGTGATGGGTCTTAACCCCCATTACCTGAAGGCTAGCGAATGCACCCAATTAGTCATATTTTGAAGCTGGAGAGGTGAGTAGCTAATTGGCTCCTGGCCAGAGGGGATGGAGCTAAACCATAATAAGTAGACTGACGGAGCTCAGTTGGGGAGGAGACAGGTCTCTCTCTCTGGTAGAGTGGGGCTCAGAACTAGGGTTTAACGGGAGGATAGAGGTAGGCTCCTATATGGAAAGCCCTGAGATAGGGTTTGTGAGTAGAGAAGGAAGAGTTCTGTAGTCCAAAGGGCGAGAAGAATTATTCAGGTTCATTTGAACTTGTTTGTGATACCCCAAAAGGGGTTTGAATTTTGTGACTTGGCCAGCGGGCTGAGTCACAGACAGTCTGAAGCCAGAGGCAGGCAGCTAGCAGAAGACTTGGGAGCCAAGGATATTGATGATATTATGTCCAGATTGAAGGAGGTGCTCCAAGGGTGAGTGTGCCCTGCTACAACCCTTAGGAACCAAACTGAGGTCTAATTTGGGCATAGGAGAACCACATGAAAACTGATCAATTGTCTTGTTAAACCAATACCTGTCACCTGCAGCAGTCAGTATCTGATACATCAAACAAAGAGCAAAAAAAAAAAAATCTTAAATTAACCTGGTCTCTTCTTTAATACTATACCAGGACCACAGAGAAAGTTTCTCTCTTTACCCCAAGTGCCAGTGATGTCTTGAATCATGAGTAAAAGCTCCGTAGAGTGATGCCAACCTCTTATGGAACCTGGATGCTATCTCTGAATGAATATAGGCATTTAGTGAAGGCAGAGAATAATGTGAACAGGAGAATACAAAACGAAAGAGGAAACGAAAAGAAGGGAGAAAGTGAAATGGAAGCTAATTACTGGTGTATATTCTAGATCACTTGTTTACAGAAGGTTCCCTCCATGAAATGGAGGGGCACAAATGAGTCACACAAAGTTGACTGGGAGCAAGAGGACAAATTCCCATCATGCAACTTCTGCCATCCCATAATTCTATCTTTATCCCATAATTTTTGCACCTATTTTGAAAATTCCACAAATGCATGAGCAAAAACCACACACACACACACACACACACACACACACACACACTTTCCTCCTCTAGCAATGAATCGTGGAAAGGACAATAATTAAAATAATTAAAATATCCCATCAGTGGTTATAGAGCAGTGGTTCTCAACCAGGGGTTCGTGTACCTGGCGATACATAGAGGTCTTCCGGGGGTACATCAACTCATCTAGATACTTGCCTAGTTTTACAAAAGGTTAAATAAAAAGCATGAGCAAAGTCAGTACAAACTAAAATTTTACACAAACAGTGACTTGTTTATACTGCTCTATATACTATACCCTGAAATGTAAGTACAATATTTATATTCCAATTGATTTATTTTATAATTATATGGTAAAATGAGAAAGTGAGCAGTTTTTCAGTAATAGTATGTTGTGACACTTTTGTATTTTTATGTCTGATTTTGTAAGCAAGTAGCTTTTAAGTGAGGTGAAACTTGGAGGTATGCAAGAAAAATCAGACTCCTGAAAGGGGTCCAGTATTCTGAAAAAGTAGAGACTCACTGTTGTAGATTATGGATGGCAATTTCCAGAGCGAATGGGGAAGTATTATCCCCATTTTACAAATGAGGAAATAAGACTGAAGGAGGCATTTTCAAAGCACCTAAGTGATCTAGGAGCACAAATCCATTGACTTTTTCCAAGATTGGACAGCATGTCTGTGGAATAGTTGGGAATGGAGCCTAAATTTCTCATACTTTCAAAGCCTTGAACCCATGACCATCCTTCCTCCTTCAAACCACTCATAGCTGTAGATGCTGCTGCGGCTCCCTGACTACTGCTGATGCTGGCCCATGTTGAGGTATACCTCAAGAAAGGCAACAGTTTCTGACGATCCTGACAAAGATAAGTGGTATTCAGCAGTTGAAACGGAAAGTGGATTTTAAAACTAGGGCACAATTTTAAGGATGGGGAATTGTATAACTCTAATATGAGCTAACACTGGGGATATGCACTGAATTTATCTACATGCCACTTGTAAGTGCTGAGAACACTTCTGCCTCATGAAGATGAGTTTAAATATCTTCAGTATAATTTATGACCTATTCCCTACAGGTGGAATTTATGATAAGTAAGAAATCAGTAGAGGGAGTAGTTGCTGCTTACATCAGATGGTCTGACTCTTTTTTTTATTGTCAAGAAATTAAGGTTGCTAATACAGCTGCAAATGTTGCAATCTATTTAGTTCCTGGAAACTAATTTCATAATGTCATAGGTTTCTGCATAAGCCATACATCAGAGACCTGGGAAAGGAAAGGAAAGTGTGGGGTGGGAGTGGGGGGGGGGCGTAACCTGGTTACAAGCTATAATGTACCTAAAAAGATTGATACAAATAAAATATCAATTAGTTTTTCCAGCTGAGTTTTCTGCTTTTACAAAATTAAGCACCCCCTATGTAACTGTGTGGGCAATGGGAACGATGATTGAGATACTAAGAGAAACCATTAAACTCTCCAACAAAACTTCCATTTGAATAGCAAACCAAAAATTGAGATATAAGTCTCTTAATATCAATAAGATATAAGTCTCAAAGACTTTATGAAGCATTTTAATTGCATATGGCCATGAAGGCATATGCAGTCAATGTAGAAATCATTTTATACTCAGCAACATTGCATAAACAGATGTGATTATTAGTGCCAATTAGTCTATATTGGTTTGAAATGAAAAAGGGACTATTGACCTGGGTAATGAGGCCAACTCTTTGGTTGTAGAATAAAAACAAAGACTAATCTCTACCTGAATAAAATCAAAATGTACAGAGGGACAGTGGGGGAAGCCTCAATTTAAATATCATCAGAAAACTCCACCCTTTCACAATACAGCAATGTTTTCATGATAAGCTCAGCAACTGGTAGATGATGGTTATCCAGATTTCTAAGCCTTGAACTAGTAACTGTTTCACAGAGATAAAAGGAAAAGCTAAATGCTGTGTACAATTATAATCTGAATTTCATGATGATAGCTAAGCTTCCTGATTAATAATTTATTTTCTTGTAAAGCTCTTTATTATAGGAATATAATATCCAAGGATATTTCAAAGCAGAGCTGTGCAAGGGCTATTATCTGTCTGTGACAAACTGCTACATAAGCAAGTGTCAGTAGCTTTCCCATTTGTAAAGAATAAAATGGATTCTCTTATACCTACTTTGTATTATTGTTTTAAATATGTAAAATGTTTTTAAAGCTTAAGGAGATTTACTGCAATCGTAAGTAGGTTTAGGCTTGCAAAACGTGCAAGTCCTGTAGTTTGTTGTAAATTACATAGAGTCCTGTGTTGTGAAACACAAAAAGGATGCAAGTCTCTGCCAGCCACTGAGCTAGATTAACTATCTGACCTTGCTTTACCGATGATTTTAAATGACTGTTAAAAAAATACATTATTTTCATGATTCTGGTAATAACTTACGCTTTGAGCCAACTGCACCTTCTAGACAAATGTCCGCAATTATTAAAAACCACATTAATTTAGATATAACGAAGCCAACAAGTTCAATTAAACTGAACTCAGAGCAAAAATAACCTATTCACTCACCCACATGCTGTGTCCCTCAGGGAAAATGTTGCTAGTGAATTCCTACCCTATACAGTTATTCTAGACTATGTTTTTTTTTTTTAAAAAGCATAAAGCCAGGGCCCTAGATCCATACTTCAGCACCTACAGAAGTGGCCTGATTTTTCAAAGGTGCTGAACATCCAGTAGCTCTCACATAACTCTGCTTTTGTCTTCAAGAACAAATTACAGAGTAGTTCTACACTGCAATCAAACACCCATGGCTGGCCCGTCAGCTGACTCAGCTGTCAAACACCTGTCAGCTGACTCAGGCTTGGGCTAAGGGGCTGTTTAACAGCAGTGTAGAGGTACCAGCTTGGGCTGGAGCCCGAGCTCTGGGACCCCTTATAGGGTCCCAGAACTTGGGCTCCAATTCAACCCCAAACATCTATACTCCAATTAAACAATCCCTTAGCCTGAGCCCTGTGAGCCCAAGTCAGCTAATGTGGGCCGGCTGTGGGTGTTTAATTGCAATGTAGACATAGCCAGAGTGACTCCTCTAAGTTCTTCATAACTCTAAGGGTGTGTTTTCACAGCACACTTAGGCCTGGTCCACACTAGGAATTTACTTCAGTAGAGCTATATCTCTCAGGAAAGTGAAAAAAATCTACACGGTGAGAGATGTAGCTATACTGACCTAACCCTGAGGGTAGACAGAGATAGGGTGGGTAGGATGGATTGCATCGATGGATGAATTCTTCCGTCAACCTAGCTACTGCCTCCCAGGGAGGTGGATTTACTACACCAACAGGAGAATCCCTTCCGTTGGCGTAGGTAGAATCTACACCGAAGTGGTGCAGCTGGGCTGCTGTGGCATTTTAAGTGTAAATATAGTCTTAGCCTGAGTTAGCAAACTCCATGAACTGCACTCAAGATAGCCTAGCTCAAATGAGAGCAATCATAGTTCAGGAGATTTCAGCACAGAGCGACTGGACTAGCAGCGATTAGATTAGCTGCTGCTTGTTTTAACTCGAGCTGTTGCATCCCCACTGTGTTACTAGCTCAAGCTTCAGTTTCACTCTAGCTTCAACCGGTGCCATGTAACTCGAGCTCAAGATTTTTTTGTGTGGATGGGAGTCAAGTTAGGGGTAACATTCAAGTTATAAATTGAGCTAACTGTGCTGTGAAGACACATCCTAGGAGCGTATTAAACAAAGTGATGTTTGTTAGAATGTCATAAATCAGAGATGAGTGGCAGCATCAAGTATGCATGCAGTTTGAGACAACACTCAGCCTTCTCTAGGTAGATCGACGTGTTGTGGTTACAGTTAAATCAGAATAAAATACGTATGTTCTTAATACTACTGTGTGTGTGTGTCCTGCAGGCTGTTTGGCCATTTCCTCAACCTCTGGAGTCCCTCAGACATACTATCAGCTTCATTTTGAAGATTGGGGGCTAGCTCTTCAGGAATAGCTTTTCAGCACTCAGCACAGCTCAAAGGGCAAAGATGACACTGAAAAATGCCTGCAAGCCACCCTGGTGGATGCCTAAGCCTTGGGCTGGCAGGCATTAGTCCAGTCCCAAGAAGCACACTGGAACAGCCTCAGGGCTTTCTAAGTGTAGTCTCTTTACATCAGCTTCCAAGAGACTGTTATGGAAATCGGATTTTGCCCGAGTACCACAGCTCTGCATGGGGCACAGGTAGAGGGATTGTGCAAAACTGCAATGCTGGTTCTACACTACTAGAGGATCATCCTATGCTAGGGGAATCCTCAGCTGGATAAATAAACAGCCTATAAATTTGCTTTTGTGCAAGGCAAACTTAATGGGTTGAAGATGTGACTCAAGCTACCTACTTCTACATTAACATGTTAGCTATGAAGTCATCTTTTGTATATGTCCCTAGACAACATAATTTCCTCAGTTTCAATATTTTCAAGTGATGTTAACACTTACTGCTCTATACATCTGTGGCGGGATGGACTAGGTCGAGAGGCCCACTGCTGGAGGCCTTGTGGCCCTGCCACTCCCCAGAAAAGGGCAGAAGAGAGGACCTCCAAGCTGCCTAGAGCAGCTGTGAGGGAAGCAGCCAGTCAGGGCCCAGCAGGTTTGTATAAAAAGAGCTGCATGGCCAGAACAAATTGAGTTCCTTGCTAGGGCTAGAGGAGAGTGGATGGTGCTCTGTACTGGCTGCTGGGCCTCCACCAGGACAAGGCCCTGAGGTAAGGGTGAAGAATGTGCTGGAGTCACGGGGAAGTAGCTCGGGGAATTGTAGCAGCAACACAGTGTATTTAAAGGGACATTGTAGATGGCCGTGATCTATAGAGTCCCTAGGCTATGACCCAGAGTAGAGGGCAGGTCTGGGTTCCCCCCTCCCTCAAGCCCTGGGAAAGTGGCCTGGACATCGAGGCACCCCAGAAGGGAAGTAGCCCAGCTGAAGAACTGGGGCCAGAAAGGCCCTGAGGGGACAAAGACACTGCCTCCAGGGAAGGAGCCCTGGGGCACCACTCTATTCCGGAGCAGGACAAACTGAGAGAGACATCACAGAGGGCACTGAGAGAGGCCTCTGTTGGACTTGTACCCCAAAAGGGGTTTGCCTTGTTTTTATATCACAGACTGTCTGACTTGGCTGGAGGGCTGAGTTATCGAAGATCCAGCACAAACAGAGAGAGTGAGAGAGTACAGGCACACACACTCAGTCAGGGGGTGCTCACAAGAG
The DNA here is from genome assembly GCF_965140295.1 of Lepidochelys olivacea. Taxonomy (NCBI): domain Eukaryota; kingdom Metazoa; phylum Chordata; order Testudines; family Cheloniidae; genus Lepidochelys; species Lepidochelys olivacea. Next base: position 122,930,387 of record NC_140413.1, read on the forward strand.
ATGAGTGCGACCCCGTTACAACATCCTATACAATGCTGAACAAAAACCAAAATCTTTGATGTGGAATTATTTTCTGAGTACTACATAAAAACATCTTTTTTATTTGACTCCTGGGCCTGATTCAACAGCTATTTTCTAACATCAAAAGGTGTGCGCACAATTTTGTGCCTTTCCCACACAATGGTCTCTTCCCTGTGGACAATGATCCATTAACATTTATATAGCTGTTCCTGTCTCAAACTGATGTTAATCTTTCAGACTAGGCTAGTGTTTCCAGGGCATCTCTGCATTCCCTTGGCTAATTGTTAGTGTAATCAAAGTATGATATTTCCACAGATTCCAATTTCCTTTTACTAGTTATTCATATCAAATAGGATTTTCATTTTGACCCCAACGCTGTCTTTGCATGGAAAGACTTTACATAATTGCTTTTGCAATTTTGTACAAGTAAGAGAGACTGCTGCTAACATTATCTGAAAGTTAATCTTGTCCGGCCTGGTCCTACCCTAAAGCAAGCAAGTGAAATCACCGCAGAGGAGCAGAAACCAGGCTACAGGAAAGAACTGAGTGAAGACAATGTTTTAATTCTGCAGCTTGGATTCATGGCCATACAGCAACTACTTTGTGGATCCAGGCAGTGAAGGATTACTCTGCCTCCCCTTCCAACCCCTCTACTGTTTTTGGTTTGTTTTTAAATTGATTCATTTTCTGGAATGCCACAAGAGCTCCATGTATTGCTTGCACTTTATAGACCACAGTTTGGAAGCTCTGTGCTAAAGAAAAGTAAGAACAGATGTATGTAGAAACAGAAATAAAGTAACTTCAAATTTCTTCATACAGTATTCCATGATAACTGCTCCATCCTTCTGCTGCATTTAACAACATTGGTCAGGGTGTCCTTTTGGAATGTTTAAAATAGATGGTAGGGCTAGCTAGAACTGTCAGTCTTGATTCAAAATATATCTGAGAGAGAGTTCCCAATGTCTTAGCGTCATAAATATTTAGGTTCTTCTCCTCAGATTCACTGTCCTGGCTTTTTTATTAATTATAATTATTATAACTTGGTGAAGGGAAGCAGTATACCATGGGAGTCCTAGGAACCTAGTGAAACATTGCAGATGAAGTCAGGCTGAAATTCCATCAGTTCAGTAGTATTTAGTTATTTAAAAAAACACACACCAAAGTAACCAAATGTGGTAGATAAAAAGGCATTACAACATAAGACATATTAGTAGCTTTTGGTTCATGTTGATCCATGCACAGGTTAACTCTAGACCTGAGAGAGACATACTACCATGTTACTGTTTCCAAGGGTAGGCTTAAGACTTGCTTTTAAAGGTTTATCTGTTCTTGTTTACAACTAAGTACTCTTTAGGCTCAAAAAGTTTATGAACTTGAAGATTCATTAAAATGGGTCCATCCAGTAGGTTTAGTCAGGATTTTCTAGCTCTAATTGTGTGCTTTAAAAAGTGCCCAACTTGCCTACCATTACATTGGATCTAATTTTATTTTATACTGAACATAAATCTCCTACTATAAATATACAGTCTAAAAGAAGTTCAATCAATAGCAGCAAAGATAAATGGCATTTAGTCATATTAGTAACAACACAGTAAAATTGTTATTTAAGTAAGTACCCATTAGTTACATTTGGGTAGGTAGACAGTAACTATCCTACTGTAGCTATTAACAGGAGCTTTTCTAATGTATAATCAGCACACAGAGAACCAAACCATTTTAATCCTCACTGGGATTTTCTGAATGCATTCAAGTGTTCTTTTGTTAGCTACACTCTATATCATTTCTGCACACACAAAGGGACATATATTGTGTTCACATACATTGGCCTTACCTGGCTATTGAAAATTCTGTCAGTCATTTTTTCATCACAATCATCTACATTCTTGAAAGCCTTTTGGCTTCACAGGGAATCACTACAACATAATAGCGAGTGGGGAGAGGACATTTCCGTTTAAATAAAAACAGCTTTTTTTACATAGATGGGGTCTGAGGTCTTTTGTCAATCATTTTGTAAACAGCGAGCAAAATCAATTAATGTTTAGAAACAAAAGGCAGTGAACAGAGATGACAATAGGAGCCAAAATGACTATCCACTCAACTAAATCCTCACCCAAGAATCTATCATGTCAGTTGATAAATGTCCATCACGGGTGAGGAACAATGTAGGGGCGGAATGATAAAACAGGTGCCAACAACAAATAGTTGGTTTTTAGTTAAGATAAATATTGAAGGTTTTTAAATATTTGAACTGCTGATGCAGGAATCTTTTTATAGCTATCAGGAACAGATTTTAGTTTCTAGATGAAGGACTTGCTTAATGCTTTTTAATCTTTCAACCTCAGCAAATAAGTCTGCTTTGTTTATTTACTGGAGTGTTAAGCACATTTTATCATGGAAATGTCTCTTGCAATTTTTGTATATTTTGATCCCATTTTCTGTTTTGCTCTATTGGCTTTTTGCTTCATATTTTTGAAGGAAAAGTTAGGATGCAAAAAGCATAATTTAATTGAACAACAGACCTAATATTTTCATGCATTTAAGAAATTTAATAAGCTCTGCAACTCACCAAAATGAAAATCAATTCAATAAGCTTTGCTCCACCATAGTTTACTTAAGCTTTTATTGCCAATATGGTGCTCATGATGGGTGAAGAATTGAAAGTGCTGAAGCCTCAAATCTTCTATCTAACCACCAGCTAGGATCAGTTCAAGTGGAAACAATGCAGTTATTTCACCAGTACAGATTAACTTCACATCTCACCTATAGCATCACCTCTACTCAAGCAAAGTGCCCAGTCAAGCTTCAGGTTCACTCAATTTTTTACCCTCCTATGAACTTCCAACTGTGCCAAACTGCACGTGATGGCTCTGTAATGTGAACTACTAGCAACCAACCACCAATAAGTCTCAGTGGGATTTGGACACAGGTCTCCATATCTACTCAGACAAGCAGTGTTTGATGAATCAGTATCTCCGGCAAAGCTTTCCACTGCGAGGGAGGGGAAGGATGAGAAAAGAGTCATCAAGATACAATGAAGACCTATGCAAATAAGCAAATACTTCTCTGAGTATATTTTAATATTGCTAGAAATATAATAATTGACATTTCAAGTTCTGATTCTGATGTCTACACTAGTAACAAGGCATAATTCTTTATATTTCATTACAAACCTTTGGTATGGACTGTTTTAGCACAGTTGATGGTGCAACACAATGTCCTAAAGCAAAAATCAGAGCTACCAAGTGATATCCAGCTAACTTTGGCAAGTTAGCTGTAGTAGTCAAGAGTCAGGGTATGTCTTACATTCTAGGAATGTGGAAATGTACTCAAGGAATTGATTTCCTGTTTTACTTTCCCTGCAACAACATATCACCATATGATTTTGCTTAAAGTATACATACAACTCATTTGTGATAGTCAAATCAATAAAACTATAGCCTGTAAATCCATTTTTCACCTGACAAAAGAACAGTTGTTTTGCTATTCACTGTAATGCTATCAAATACACATTTTAAGGCATTATTTTAACTCATGAAACATAGAACTATCACGCTAAGATGCCCATATCTCATCATGTATAATACAGGACAGACAAGGGTGGTAAAATCTTCCTAATGCAACTTATGCCAATAGCTTCATTCATGATATTCTGAGGCTAATTTGTAAAAAAAAAAATCAGTCTCTGAACTTACTTACATATCTCCTTTTCTTTCTTCTGAAGTGCCTGCCACCATAACATCCATTGTGCCAGACTGCAATATATGTGTGGAATATATGTCTACCACAAATGTAGACTATCAAGTTAATGAACAATATCAATTTGTATTTTAACCATACCACACAAATCATAAGGCATGGGCTCAGCCTGTTGTGTTATATAGATTATCATGACATTAGATTCTGAATTTGCAAAAAGGTAAATATTTATGAAGTTAACCTTTCAAGCATCACATATGAAGCACATATAATTCACATTGACATGTCACATAGTACCATGCTCTGTAAAACTCAAATGAGTATATCTATATCACTGGCACTCTCCTAGAGCTGTGCTGAGTGTCTATCAAGAACAGAAGTGGTTAGAAAGAGTGGCAGGGAAAGGCAAAATGAATAGCAGCTTCCAATAGTTATATATAATAAAATATAACTTATAGCGTTCAGCTCCTGGGATGGCAAAAGGAAAGAAACATCTGCCAGACTGCAGTAGTGGAAGCAGCAAGATGCAGTCGATAGAGGACGGAGAATCAGGACACCTCAGGGCCTATTCCTGGCTCCACAACTGACTGGCTCTGTAAATTTTTCAAGATCTCAACTTCTTTGAGCTTCAGTTTCCCTAACTGTAAAAAGGAAATAATGATACTTACCTTTGGAAAGCCTTTGAGATTTATAGATGAAAACTGCTATTCTGGTGCTAAGTATTCATATTCGTGGTATTAAAGGCACAATTTACAAAGCAATAGGTTAGCTATTCTGGCCATTAAAAATAAACATGGGATTGCAGCTTTTAGCAATAGGAAAACCATGGGCTAGCCATTGCCAATGGTTATTAATTATTATTAATAGTAGTATTATAATGACTAAGAGCCCCAGTCATGGACCAGGACCCCATTGTGCTAGGTACCATAGAAACCCAACAAAAAGATGGTCCCTGCCCCAAAGAGTTTACACTCTAAATATAATGCAAGAGATGACAGACGGAGACAGATTTACAGGGGAGTACAAGGAAACAATGAAACCATATTGGTCAGCATGATAGGGTGGTGGTATGCTGAGACCACAGCCTAATTAAACAGTTGGCTGGTGCTACAATGAATGCAATTATTTCGAGTGCTTGCTCCAGTGAGGTCTTCAATGTCAATTTTTTGGTAATGGTTCTCACAGGTATTTTTTTCCTCCACATTTTATTTCTTCCTATTGAATTATCCATTTTTCTGTGACCTGCTGCAACTTATTTAAGGATTTGCTACCTAACAGGCTATTGAGATGAGAGTAAAAGCAATACAAAGTCTGTGGGATTTTAACTACAGATGAAGAGGAACTTCCCTTATGATCTATATATTGAAGGGATTTTGATTTTATCCACATAAAGAAATGTGTTGTATCCACTTGTTAAAGAAAAGTACAAAGAGTTGTGTACTAAAACCCAACAAAAGTAATAGCCTTTGGAACCTGATTTACTTACCAATAAGACTATAGATAGTATAGTTCTATAAAACAAAAATCAGGGCCCCCATGCAAAGAACAAATAAGAGAGTTATACATGACGATATATACAGTGCCTAGAAGAAGGAAACCTCTCTCCTTCCCAAAGCCAGAAGTAGTGGATGAGACATCCACTGTTACAGAAATCTTCTGGCCAGAATACTGGGCACAATTCATTGTGGACCCAACTTCCCCATGTGAGGTTCTGTGACAGTAAGCCCTCACTGGGCATGGTTATATTGACCACATGCCTCTCTCCAAGTCTTCTCCAAAGTCCCACACAGAAATCCACTGCAAAGCACAGCTTCAGAACATGCAAGGAGCTGTAGAATCCCCCTGCAAAATCTTGATGTAGTCTGGGACTCCTTCATATGGCAAAAACTGTTTCAACAGCATTTTGGTTGGAGAGTCCTTTTCAGTAAGGTCTTACATTACTGGGCCTCTCTACTCAGCAAAACATAGCATTGCTGCTATGTTTTGGCTTTTGCATGCAGAAACGGCCAGAACTTCACCCCCAACTAAGTGTTTTACCTTCCTGTGTTATTTCCCCTTAATCTATTACCTCAGGCCTTCTCTTTCTCAAATCCAGAGCGACATCCTTTTGACTCACTAGAATATATTACACACCAGAGGGCATTATTTAAAATACATTTTTCATTTGTGGATTCTTTTAGGATCTTTCTTAATGAACAAGCAAGTTGTAAATATTGTAGGGCAATTTTTCAGTTAACGAAAGAAGAAAGTTGCACTGAATAAACAACTCATTCTGCTCTCCTCAGATTTCTCTAAGAAAATTGCCCACAACTCAACTGCTAAAAGATCCATTTTAAAAAAGATTTTAGCTGTCTACATCCATCATTCCTTAACTTATTTGTCAGGACTCTGCCTATCGCCTTCAGCTGTGACTTTGGTAAAATTCAGTCAAGTCCTTTAATCTCTATTTAATATGTTCCTAATAAACAGCCTCTCTGTTACATTTATACAACAAAATTAATAACTACGTAGGAGTTCCTTTGGTTGCTTCTGAGCTAGAGAAAGCAATGTGCAATATTATGATGCTTTTCACAAGCTAGTTTCTATTTCATTTTTTTTAACATAAAAATATAGAATATACATAATTTTTTCAGGAAGACAATTTTTACTGATTCCGTAATCAACTATACTCATTAGGACTGACGGTTAACATTACTGCAATTCATGCTGGTACTCAAAAAAGTGTATCTCACTGAGGTGGGGCTCTAAAGATAGGCACTTAAATGGGAGCCATATACTATTCCCCCCACCAACCTCATTATCATTCTTCTTACACTGCACAGAACCAAGGAGGGATTAAACTAGTCTACTATATACCCAAACTGGATGTCAAACTGCAGGTTAACACAAATCAGTCTTAAAAGGCAGGTGGGAAGCTATAATTTAATGCCCCGATAAAGGGATTTGCTGTATCATTAAACTAGCAAGGGTTTTCCTCTGCAGGTTAATCAGGTAGGCTGCACTATTTACATAACCAAACCTAGCTATCAGACTTTGGTCTAGAGGAATTTATGGCAGTTGGCAGTAATTAGAGTCAAACTGTGTTGTTTTCTCGCTTTCAGTCATGGTAAAGGGCATAGGAATAATAGTGCTAACCTACAATGGGGGCTTCTTGATACAGGGCGATGCAGAGTCTCATTTTTAAGTTGGAGGGTGTTCACATTTTCTGAAACATCTTAAATAAATGTAAACATCATAAAAATATGTTAGTGCTACAAAACATTAGAGAACTGACAGGGACCACATTAGGAAAAACAAATGATCAACTACACAGTAATTCACAGTCTTGAGCCTTGTTTTCCTTTTGGCTAAGTTTAAATATATAATGTACACTATAATAAACTGACCCTACACTCAACTTGATAGCACTACAGAATAATTCAGTCATGAGGCTTTTTTTCCTTTTGGCTAAGATCAATACAATATAATATGCCACGCTTTTTGACCAAGGTTACAAGGCCTTACACAAAACTTAATGGCATTTCTGTTCGTCTGTGTATATGCAATGTGAGAACTTTTTAATGCTGTATCTTATCCATTCCAAAATGTCATGAATGTTCTAGGCATCAGTGGGCAGAAACATACTGATTTTGATGAAAACCAGAAGGGGAAACACGGGGCGGTGGGGGGGGGGGCAGTGGGCTACATGGAGCCCTTTCCTCTGTTTAGCAGAACTAAAGTCTCAAGAACCTCTGTAATGTTCTATATATCAAAGAACTGGTTGATGGAACCCATTAATGCTTTCAAGCATAACAATACCCCATCTCATCTCTGCCCATCCTCCCAATAGAGTTCAACATATTGACACCCTGACTTATCTCCTAGACAGAAAGAAGACAAATAATAATGGGGTGGGGAGTGAGGGGAATGTGGTGCATCACATTTCTGGTCAAACTCTCACATGGAAGCTTGCCACACTGCTGTGAGGGGATCCAAATGCTGAATCCCACATGCCCTTAGCTTGCTGTGGCTGGGCAGATTTTAGGCACTGTGCCTGGCTTTGGACCTCTACAAATGCACTCCAGGTGTACACCTCATATCTGACCACCCCTCTTGGCAGTGAAGTCTCCAGTGGGGACTCCCTAAAACTAATGCTGTCTCCCCAAAGCCTTCCTAGCATCTCTTGCCCATTCCCCAGAATCTTACTGAAGATGTGAGCCATCTGGTATAAAGTTTATTCCTTCAGGGCACATGATAATGAAAGCAAACAGACACGCAGACAGACTTTGCACAAGAATCGAAAACACCATTACCCTTTACTTAACAGCATAAGAGATACACAGATCCATACAAAATAATAAGCACACCTTTTTGCATTTCCCTTCCTCAGGTTTCTCACCACTCTAAAAGTTCATTGGGCTTAGATAGAGCTCTCTGGGGTGTATCCAAAATCCTTCCCCTGCATCTCATCATTTCTCTTGAGAAACATGGAGCCTCTTTCACTCAGCTAGCTATCTATGATCTTGTTTGGTCCTGTCATAAATATAAAGGGAAGGGTAAACCCCTTTGAAATCCCTACTGGCCAGGGGAAAGCTCCTCTCACCTGTAAAGGGTTAAGAAGCTAAAGGTAACCTCGCTGGCACCTGACCAAAATGACCAATGAGGAGACAAGATACTTTCAAAAGCTGGGAGGAGGGAGAGAAACAAAGGGTCTGTGTGTCTGTCTATATGCTGGTTTCTGCCGGGGATAGACCAGGAATGGAGTCTTAGAACTTTTAGTAAGTAATCTAGCTAAGTATGTGTTAGATTATAATTTCTTTAAATGGCTGAGAAAAGAATTGTGCTGAATAGAATAACTATTTCTGTCTATCTTTTTTGTAACTTAAGGTTTTGCCTAGAGGGGTTCTCTATGTTTTTGAATCTAATTACCCTGTAAGATATCTACCATCCTGATTTTACAGGGGAGATTTCTTTATTTCTATTTACTTCTATTTTTATTAAAAGTCTTCTTGTAAGAAACTGAATGCTTTTTCATTGTTCTCAGATCCAAGGGTTTGGGTCTGTGGTCACCTATGCAAATTGGTGAGGCTTTTTATCCAACATTTCCCAGGAAAGGGGGGGTGCAAGTGTTGGGAGGATTGTTCATTGTTCTTAAGATCCAAGGGTCGGGGTCTGTAGTCACCTAGGCAAACTGGTGAGGCTTTTTACCAAACCTTGTCCAGGAAGTGGGGTGCAAGGTTTTGGGAAGTATTTTGGGGGGAAAGACGCGTCCAAACAGCTCTTCCCCAGTAACCAGTATTAGTTTGGTGGTGGTAGCGGCCAATCCAAGGACGACGGGTGGAATATTTTGTACCTTGGGGAAGTTTTGACCTAAGCTGGTAAAGATAAGCTTAGGAGGTTTTTCATGCAGGTCCCCACATCTGTACCCTAGAGTTCAGAGTGGGGGAGGAACCTTGACAGGTCCCTCAGTTAAACTGAGCACCGCTCTACCCTTTACGAAAGCATGCTCAAGCTTCCCATCCCTCCAAAAGCCTTTCACCCTTAGTTCCTCCTGGGAGTCCTTTTTAAGCCCCTGATTTGTCACCTTCCTCTTTGTCCCATTTCAGAGTTTTCTACTCTCCACTGCTCCCATCCATGCAGACAAGTTCAGGCAATTTGCTTCTCTCAGGGCATGTCTACATGTAAAACATTACACTGGCACAGCTGTGCTGCTGTAGCACTTCAGTGTAGATGCTTACTACACTGACAGCAGGGGATCTCCCTGAGAGGCAGTAGCTAGGTTGACAGAAGAATTCTTCCATCAATTTAGTGCTGTCTACACTGGGATTTAGGTTGGTTTAAAAATGCCACTTAGGACATTGGATTTTTCACAACCTGAGCGCATAGTTATGCCGACCTAGTTTTCTAGTAGCCCAGGGCACAATTCCAGCCATCCTCCTTAGCATGTCCATTGTTCAGTACAGAGCATGGTCATTAAGGTTAACGATTCTCCACTGTCTGGTCTCCTCGGCATTTGCTGCAGCCCATGTCAGCAACTGGTGGATTCCACATCCACATAAGAGACATTCCCTGCTACAACAATTTTATAACAGCTTCACAGCATCAACCAGAATTCACAAGTTGTACACAGATTTCCCTATATTATCACAGAGAGGTATGGGAAGTAGCATGAACTCAGCTTCTGGCATGTGGTATGGTGGGAAGGCACAATCGGGGGCAAACAAAACTCCTAACATGGGGAGCAGGGGAGAACATGGGAGCAACAGAGCCACTACCATGGGGGAAGGGCAGAATTGGGGACAGACAGACCGAGGAAGGGGGGTGAGGGTGTTGCAGGGAGCCCCTAAAATAGAGGGGGATGGGACATAGGTAACTTGTTGAGGGAAATGGAGGAATGCAAGGAGCCCTAGTGTGTTCATGGAGCTCAGCCTACAGAAGCTAAGAAATGTGCAACCTCCTAGTATAATATAATATCAGCTTTATATCTCATGTGTTTTCTATCAGAAGACTATGAATTGCAGGGAGATGGATTGGATTCAGCAATCTAGCAATTTTTTTTGCTACATCTTTTATGTTTATGAACCTGTAATCCTTATTACCAAGCCTTGCATCCATTAGCTAATTTGATTTACCCCCTGCTCACACCTGACGGGACTAGTCCCATGTTGCATTGTTTGTGGACTGGCCTGTGTTAAGTGTAAGTATGGTGATCTCAGCCCAGTTCTCCTTGCAGAAGTGCCTGCACCACAAAGAAAACACTACCAATAATTGCCACAGACTGGCATCCTTATCTGCAGTCTTAGCAGGGAAGCCAAGGTTGGAGTGGGCAAGGAGACTTAACTATCCTCTTATCCCTAAAGGACGGAACTGAGGAAATTTGGCAGGGTATTATGGGAAGATGTTTACTGTTATTGTTTGTGCTGTACCTCTTCTGAGGATAAACAGAAGACTTCCAACTCCACAGCTGTCAATCTGGCTCTTTTCACTAGCACTAAATTCACTTACAAACAATTTAAGAAAAGAGAGAAAGTTAAGTGACAGGTCAGTTTTGCTGTCCATGAGCAAAAGAGGAGTTTCTTTGTTTCTCTTTCAGTGTCTGTTGAAGGCTAAACAGATACTGGTATTATGCTTGCTAAAGATCTTAAAGGTCTATACTGTTAACAGCAGGGCAGAAGATGATAAAGTTAACCCTGAGGAAGGGAGAATAACTTGCAGGTGTGTGAAATCTCCTATTCCCTATTGCTCTAAGAGATGTTCGACTTTATCAAAATAGTTTGCACATGACATTGGCTTCAGTGAGGCTCCTCCTTCCTTCTTTCAGATTGACTGCTTAGTCAGTCAGCAATAAGAACCAGGTAAGTGTGCAAAGTTTAGGGATAAGAAATTGTGCATATTGTATTTTTCAAAAATACAATATGCCTCCCTCCCATAACTGGAATTGGAGAACAAATGACATCAGAATTAATGACTGCCATTACAGTAATTGGCAGCTTTGGCCAATTACTGCATATTATAGCTTCACATTCTCAATAAAAGGAACACACTTTTCATTGTCTTTTTTTCAACTAAAATTACCGTGAACTCAGCCAAGTGACTTACAACAGTGTAACAAAGTTAATCATTTAAAACTAGAAATTACCCTTGAAAAGTTAATCCGTGGAAACATGTCCCTAATAACAATAACAGCTTGAGAGCCTGCACTTTAGAGGAAACCTTAAGTGCGTGTGTAGCAGAATTTAGATAAAGGTCAGATTTTTAATTACAATCGTTATGAATTTGTACAAATCACAGATTGTCTTTGTTGTTAGGGTTGTAAGAGGTAACATGGAACAAGCCAAGCTAATGCTCTGTTGGTCCAGATCCCCAGCAATATTAATATTTTGAGTTTGCCAAATTTTGGTGGAAGAATAAAATGTGATTGGTTGAGCTTTACACAATACATTGACCACCCATAAGGCTAATAATTTCTGCTACAATTCTTTCAGGGTCAAGAGTTTTGAGAGAGAGAGAAGCTTACGGTTTTGCAGTCTCCTGTCATGTGGGTAGAACAAACATAGTAGCATGGGGCAGTCTGTGGCTTCTAGTGGCCAAGCACCCCCTGAGAATAAAAAGTACTCCTTTCGAAGAGAGCATGCGAGAGAAACATTCTGTCCTGGTACTATAAAAAAGACAGGGGCTAAAACCCATCTAAACCAAATCAGTAACATGTAATCCTTGCTCATGGTGAACACTTAATAAAGTACAAGGAAATACAATAGAGGGCTGTTGAGCAAACAATAAAAGAGGGAAAGCATTTTCCCTCAAAACGTAGGATAGAAATATTTGGTTTTCTCTTCTTTCCTCTGCACATTAGTGTCAAATTCTCTACTGACATAACTAGATTCAATCAATGGAGTTTCACTAGCAGAGAATATGGCTACATAAAGGCAAAAGTGCAGGTTTCAATATATCAGCTGTATTCTTTAAATATACAGACTGAGTCAGAAAAGTGCTTTCAACTATTAGATCATAGAATCATAGAATATCAGGGTTGGAAGGGACCCCAGAAGGTCATCTAGTCCAACCCCCTGCTCAAAGCAGGACCAATTCCCATTTAAATCATCCCAGCCAGGGCTTTGTCAAGCCTGACCTTAAAAACCTCTAAGGAAGGAGATCCTACCACCTCCCTAGGTAACGCATTCCAGTGTTTCACCACCCTCTTAGTGAAAAAGTTTTTCCTAATATCCAATCTAAACCTCCCCCACTGCAACTTGAGACCATTACTCCTCGTTCTGTCATCTGCTACCATTGAGAACAGTCTAGAGCCATCCTCTTTGGAACCCCCTTTCAGGTAGTTGAAAGCAGCTATCAAATCCCCCTCATTCTTCTCTTCTGCAGGCTAAACAATCCCAGCTCCCTCAGCCTCTCCTCATAACTCATGTGTTCCAGTCCCCTAATCATTTTTGTTGCCCTTCGCTGGACTCTCTCCAATTTATCCACATCCTTCTTGAAGTGTGGGGCCCAAAACTGGACACAGTACTCCAGATGAGGCCTCACCAATGTCGAATAGAGGGGAACGATCACGTCCCTCGATCTGCTCGCTATGCCCCTACTTATACATCCCAAAATGCCATTGGCCTTCTTGGCAACAAGGGCACACTGCTGACTCATATCCAGCTTCTCGTCCACTGTCACCCCTAGGTCCTTTTCCGCAGAACTGCTGCCTAGCCATTCGGTCCCTAGTCTGTAGCTGTGCATTGGGTTCTTCCGTCCTAAGTGCAGGACCCTGCACTTATCCTTATTGAACCTAATCAGATTCCTTTTGGCCCAATCTTCCAATTGGTCTAGGTCCTTCTGTATCCTATCCCTCCCCTCCAGCGTATCTACCACTCCTCCCAGTTTAGTATCATCCGCAAATTTGCTGAGAGTGCAATCCACACCATCCTCCAGATCATTTATGAAGATATTGAATAAAACCGGCCCCAGGACCGACCCTTGGGGCACTCCACTTGATACCGGCTGCCAACTAGACATGGAGCCATTGATCACTACCCGTTGAGCCCGACAATCTAGCCAGCTTTCTACCCACCTTATAGTGCATTCATCCAGCCCATACTTCCTTAACTTGCTGACAAGAATACTGTGGGAGACCGTGTCAAAAGCTTTGCTAAAGTCAAGAAACAATACATCCACTGCTTTCCCTTCATCCACAGAACCAGTAATCTCATCATAAAAGGCGATTAGATTAGTCAGGCATGACCTTCCCTTGGTGAATCCATGCTGGCTGTTCCTGATCACTTTCCTCTCATGCAAGTGCTTCAGGATTGATTCTTTGAGGACCTGCTCCATGATCACCCTAAAGTAACTTTAGAGTACTTTAGATCACCCTAAAGTAAGTTCAGTCCTTTCTGAATGTTCATTTAATCAATCATTAGTCTTTGATTTTTATGTATGTATTTATTAATTTTTGTCTGTAGTTATTTAGGCTCATTCCCTTCCCTCTTCTCCCCCCCCCCACTTACACAAGCAAAACATAGTAAAAGAACACATTAGTAGAAACAGTTCGCAAATGGACTGGAACTTCTGAGGAGCCGTGGTTGTCTGACATGCTGTCTGTCCCCTTCTTCTCAATCCTGAAGAAGCCCTTCCACACCAGTTCCTCAGAGATGAACCATTACAGGTCTTGAAGGAGAGTGACTGCAGAAAAACCTGAGTGTCTCTGGATTAAGTTTAGAAGTGTGAGCAACAAGAGTGATGTAGTGGTGGGAGTCTGCTATAGACCACCGGACCAGGGGGATGAGGTGGATGAGGCTTTCTTCCAGCAGCTCGCAGAAGCTACTAGATCGCACGCCCTGGTTCTCATAGGTGACTTTAATTTTCCTGATATCTTCTGGGAGAGCAATACAGCAGTGCATAGACAATCCAGGAAGTTTTTGGAAAGCGTAGGGGACAATTTCCTGGCGCAAGTGCTAGAGGAGCCAACTAGGGGGGGAGCTTTTCTTGACCTGCAGCTCACAAACGGGGAAGAATTAGTAGGGGAAGCAAAAGTGGATGGGAATCTGGGAGGCAGTGACCATGAGTTGGTTGAGTTCAGGATCCTGACACAGGGAAGAAAGGTAAGCAGCAGGATACGGACCCTGGACTTCAGGAAAGCAGACTTCGACTCCCTCAGGGAACGGATGGGTAGGATCCCCTGGGGGACTAACATGAAGAGGAAAGGAGTCCAGGAGAGCTGGCTGTATTTCAAGGAATCCCTGTTGAGGTTACAGGGACAAACCATCCCGATGTGTCGAAAGAATAGTAAATATAGCAGGCGACCAGCTTGGCTTAACGGTGAAATCCTAGCGGATCTTAAACATAAAAAAGAAGCTTACAAGAAGTGGAAGGTTGGACATATGACCAGGGAAGAGTATAAAAATATTGCTCGGGCATGTAGGAATGAAATCAGGAGGGCCAAATCGCACCTGGAGCTGCAGCTAGCGAGAGATGTCAAGAGTAACAAGAAGGGTTTCTTCAGGTATGTTGGCAACAAGAAGAAAGCCAAGGAATGTGTGGGCCCCTTACTGAATGAGGGAGGCAACCTAGTGACAGAGGATGTGGAAAAAGCTAATGTACTCAATGCTTTTTTTGCCTCTGTCTTCACTAACAAGGTCAGCTCCCAGACTGCTGTGCTGGGCATCACAACATGGGGAATAGATGGCCAGCCCTCTGTGGAGAAAGAGGTGGTTAGGGACTATTTAGAAAAGCTGGACATGCACAAGTCCATGGGGCCGGACGAGTTGCATCCGAGAGTGCTAAAGGAATTGGCGGCTGTGATTGCAGAGCCATTGGCCATTATCTTTGAAAACTCGTGGCGAACGGGGGAAGTCCCGGATGACTGGAAAAAGGCTAATGTAGTGCCAATCTTTAAAAAAGGGAAGAAGGAGGATCCTGGGAACTACAGGCCAGTCAGCTTCACCTCAGTCCCTGGAAAAATCATGGAGTAGGTCCTCAAAGAATCAATCCTGAAGCACTTACATGAAAGGAAAGTAATCAGGAACAGTCAGCGTGGATTCACCAAGGGAAGGTCCTGCCTGACTAATCTGATCGCCTTCTATGATGAGATTACTGGTTCTGTGGAGGAAGGGAAAGCAGTGGATGTATTGTTTCTTGACTTTAGCAAAGCTTTTGACACAGTCTCCCACAGTATTCTTGTCAGCAAGTTAAAGAAGTATGGGCGGGATGAATGCACTATAAGGTGGGTAGAAAGTTGGCTAGATTGTCAGGCTCAACGGGTAATGATCAATGGCTCCATGTCTAGTTGGCAGCCGGTGTCAAGTGGAGTGCCCCAAGGGTCGGTCCTGGGGCCGGTTTTGTTCAATATCTTCATAAATGATCTGGAGGATGGTGTGGATTGCACTCTCAGCAAATTTGCGGATGATACTAAATTGGGAGGAGTGGTAGATACGCTGTAGAGCAGAGATAGGATACAGAGGGACCTAGACAAATTGGAGGATTGGGCCAAAAGAAATCTGATGAGGTTCAATAAGGATAAGTGCAGGCTCCTGCACTTTGGATGGAAGAACCCAATGCACAGCTACAGACTAGGGACCGAATGGCTAGGCAGCAGTTCTGCGGAAAAGGACCTAGGGGTGACAGTGGACGAGAAGCTGGATATGAGTCAGCAGTGTGCCCTTGTTGCCAAGAAGGCCAATGGCATTTTGGGATGTATAAGTAGGGGCATAGCGAGCAGATCGAGGGACGTGATCGTCCCCCTCTATTCGACATTGGTGAGGCCTCATCTGGAGTACTGTGTCCAGTTTTGGGCCCCACACTACAAGAAGGATGTGGATAAATTGGAGAGAGTCCAGCGAAGGGCAACAAAAATGATTAGAGGTCTGGAACACATGACTTATGAGGAGAGGCTGAGGGAACTGGGATTGTTTAGTCTGCAGAAGAGAAGAATGAGGGGGGATTTGATAGCTGCTTTCAACTACCTGAGAGGTGGTTCCACAGAGGATGGTTCTAGACTATTCTCAGTGGTAGAAGAGGACAAGACAAGGAGTAATGGTCTCAAATTGCAGTGGGGGAGGTTTAGGTTGGATATTAGGAAAAACTTTTTCACTAGGAGGGTGGTGAAACACTGGAATGCGTTACCTAGGGAGGTGGTAGAATCTCCTTCCTTAGAAGTTTTTAAGGTCAGGCTTGACAAAGCCCTGGCTGGATGATTTAATTGGGGATTGGTCCTGCTTTGAGCAGGGGGTTGGACTAGATGACCTCCTGAGGTCCCTTCCAACCCTGATATTCTATGATTCTATGACTGCTCATGGAGAGGACAGAATCATGGAGAGATACCTGCTTACCACAGCAACAACTCCCTTCAAACCTGTGATGATTTCCCCATGGAAAAGAATTAAAACTTTCACACACAGCATAGGAGGTGTACCGAATAACTAAAAATGTGTCAATTACTATCACTATGTGCACTGTGGGAAATGGAGCTGCACATACCCTTCTGATTTTGCTTCATGCAACCTTCTGTGAATGCGCCAATCAGTGAGGGTACACATATGAATAACAAGTGGCATCTATCCATGAAATACTCCCAGATCCTCTCTGTTTTCTAAGCCCACAACCGTTTTCTGTAAGACATCACTGGCTTTGAAAGCAGGGCTAGTGGACAACTTGGGGGTTTTCAGTTGTAGGTTTACATTAGAGTTGGGAAAACACTACAAATCATTCACAAATATCCATTATATTTTAAAAATGAATTCACTTTGACTTTGGAATTTTTTTCAATAGCAGATTGAATGAGTTTATTGGCAGGAAATGTTCTCCAAAACAGCGCATGTTCAAACCAATATCTTCCTGTGACCCTGACTGGCTGAGTATCCCTTATGAATGGCTGAGTCCATCCCCACTAGCAAAAGCCCTTTTCACCCAGAGAAAGGGATGGCTTTTCAATTAAGTTTGCAGTTCTGTGTTGGCAGACATCACATACCATAGGTGTCATGAGTTAAGCTTTCAGAATTCATGTGCTCTGTGCTTCTGCTGATTTAATGATCCTCTGGGGTACTACCATGCATCCAAACTTCTCGTCCAAGCTGTCCTAAAGGGATTTTCCGTCATATGCATAGGTATCATCTGGTTCAGCCTTTTCTCCATTCTTTTGCCTCTAAATGCTGGTGTCATGAAGGATAAGCTAGTCTCCGATGTCACGAGTCACTGTATTAATCAAAGTTTCTTTGTTTTGAGTAAAATCTTGTTCTCCAATAGGAAGATGCACAACCGTAGTGTTTTTGAACCATGAATCCCAGGTTACAGACAGACAGGCTGTAGTGCTGTGCATGCCTTTATGCTATATCAATGATAAACTGATCTCTCTGGGCTGGAGCATCCATTCCATACTGTGCGCCTAGAACAGTGACACATAATCAACTTCCTCCTCATACTGCTGCCGCATCTCCTGTAGGCTGCGGAGTGTTATGATCTGGCCGGTGGCAGCATCATAACAGCTGTCCTATGTGTAGACCTCTGCCATGGAATGATACACAAAACTAGGGTACACGTTTTTAGCCCAGGTACGAAATATAAAATGAGATCATTCCGGTAACTGGGGAAACAGGTTAATGTAACATACTCAGCTATGGCTTAACAGAGTCAGACTGGTGTCGCGGCTAAGAAAAAGATAACCCGGAATTTTCCAGCTAGATCAGAGTTTACCTGAAAAGCAAAGCAGCCTAAGAGAGAGAAAGGAAAAAAAAGACAATTGCTGCACTGAGCTGACAACTTCCCACAAAGACATGGGGAAACGTGGCAGGCGGGACTGCTACACAGCGCCCCAGTGTGGCCAAAGATAGCACTGCAATTGCTCCCTGCCTTCGTTCACAAGTTTTGACTGCCTGCAGGGCTGCTTGTGCCAGAAGCATTATATCAGAGTTAAATAAAAATAAACCCAGACATTGGCTGTCTGAGCATTAAATAAACAAATACAACTTCAAAGGTCTTTAAGCACCACAACTAAGCACTTGCAGACAAGGCCCTGACCTGGCCCTGGGGTTCTGGGCTAGCACTGAGGAGCTCCTCCTCTGTCCAAGTTTCACCCTGCACCCCCATGAGAAGAAGCAAGCAAGCCTTCTTAACTGGCCTGCTGGCTCCTGATTGGTCAGTGTCTTCTCTTGTCACTTTTAGGCCTCTGGAGGACTAGGACTTATTGGTAGCCTGGCTTGAGCAAAGAGGTATCAGGGTGTCAGTGCCTCCGGAAAGCAGCAGGAGAAGGCCTGATACACCCCATCACAGAAACACTCAGCCAAACAGAAGCACACAAAAAATACTGTAAGTTCCACCGGGTTATTTGCTTCATCTAGTCAAATGAAAGAGACTTGAACCCAGAACACATTGCAAACAGCAGTCTGATAATTTGTGGTTATCAGACAGAGCAATAAAGCTCATACAAAGGTTCTACAGTCTGTTCACAGACACAGTGCTTCACACTGCTGGTTCACAGATGCATTTCAAAATCAAGCGAAGGTTGATTTTGTGCACTTTTGCAATTCAAATCTAACAGTAGCACAGCTCCAATGGAAATCAATGAGTCTAGTAAAATATTCTTTAGCATAGGGTTTTGCTACGAACAAAAACCATAAAATGGAACACCACAACTTTTCTGTTGCTCTGCAAGTTATAGATGTGTTAGTGTAACTGGCAATTTTTCATTAGCAGTCATTTGGAAATATATACTTTTGTCAAAGATAACCAGCTTGGAGTCATGAAAGAAGATAAGCATATGAGAAATGTAGAAATTCTTTAGTATATTACAAAACTGGTGGCTAAAGGTTAAGAGGAGGTCATGATAAATGTATTTTGCAGTAGTTCTGAGGATATATTATAATATAATTGACCTCTGTCATAAGGAAACAAGCAAATATATATGTAAAAATGTTATTCAACATTATGATGCTTTTTAAAATGTACATTGACTTCTCCATCATGGTTTTTCTTTTTTAGTTTAGAAAATTAAGTGTATTGAATTCACGTATCTATATAGTATAAGCAGAATGGGCCACTGTATTAGGCAGGGAGTATTTTTACCTTAACTTCTACATATATTGTGTTTAATATACATAGAAACGGTTTTCTATTACCACTTCCAATCATTCATATAGATCTGGGCAGTAAGACTGTACGTTAGTTTGAATTTTTCAGGTTCATATACTTTTTTAAACCTTGTTTCTGAAAGACAACATTTGTCTGTCATTGGTTTGACTTTTATAGATCTTTATGTTAACTCAATGTAATAAAATGAAGTCAATTCTCTTAAACAGCAGTTTTAAAAACCCACACACATTTCAACCATAACAATTTACATGTCAATTAGTGGTCAATTTTCTATGAAGCACAGAGTCCTGTGGGGAAATTCCCTGTAATAAACTTGTCAGCACTGTCTTCCTAAGACAAAAAAAGATGGATGGGTCTCTCTAAGATAAAATTTGCAGAGGGACTGGTCCAGGTCAGAACTTTGGCCATAACTGGAAGCTAACCAGCCCAGGAAGTTAAGCTGTCTGAAAAGTACTAGTGTTACTAGTTTATCATTTTCATGATGACAAAAGCTAACCTTGTACCTCATGTAAAAATGCCTGGAATTTGCAAAGGAGCCTAAAAGAATTAGGTACCTATTGATTTCCAATAGTTGCCAATGGGAGTTAGGTACCTATTGATTTTCAACAGGAGTTGGATATCTAGTGCCTCTCAGGTGCCTCTGAAAATTCCAGCCAACAACAACAAACTACTCCCTTCCTGAGACAGCTGTCAAGTTAAATAATCTTTTGACCAACTTGCAGCCTTTATTTAATATGGAAGTTTATTATATCAAATGCAACCAGCAATACTTGTTAGCATTTTAAGCATGAATATATTTTACATTTTAACCAATTACTAAATATTTGCATTATCACTGATGAACAATTTTCCTGTTGAAAATACTGAGGTAGCACAACTGAACTGGTACATATGGAGGGCACTTATTAAAGGCACTCACACGATTAAAACAATGTAACCAAACTTAGCATGTGCATTAGGACTCCAACGTATTCTGAATTTAAAAATGCCAGCCCTTCATGACTCACAAATTCTAAATTATGCAATCATAATTTGGGATTTTACACAGAACACTTGACACCAGCTTACCTTAATGTCATGACTGCCCATTTATAATAACGTTGCTGCTTCTGTCTCTTGAATGATATGTGAGCTGGTAAAATGGAAGCTAAGCCATCTCACAGAACAAGAGGAATGGCAGGGATAATTCCCATGTGCAGTGCCTGTTTTATATATTTTCTGAAGAATTACAAGAATTTAGAAGAAAGAAAGACTAGGAGGGAGAGATGTGGTTACTTTCTTCAGCTGGCCTCCTTCCACTAGATGGCTCCATCTCCTCCCCATATGGTACTAGCCACTCTCACCCCTATTTATTTTATTGCCCTCTGTACCAGTCTCATCACTTTAGCCAGTAAGGTAATGGGGCACCGTCTATATCTGCACTGCCTATACATTTGCAGTACTGGCTCTTAAGTGGGTATACAAATTCAGACTGATAGTTAAGCAAAATTGCCAGAATTTGAAATATCAGCTATTGCAGTGTTAGGCACGCTCCTTCAATCTGGTAATTCAACTGGAATTTAAAAAATAAACCTTTTTATTTCCCTTGCATTTTGCCTCCTACAAAATCTACAAAATGGAGCTTATGTCCTTAGATATGGAACGCTTTCCATGAAATGACCCATAGGCCACTAACCCAATCTTTTGAATCTTACAAGGCACACGTTTTCCATGATGCATATAAATGTTGGCCAGTGTATCAAGACGAGGTCAAGAGCCAATGAGCATAGTTCATACTTCATCTATTAATAATAGATAACAATAGCAAATTTAAATCTCCATGTAAAATAGTATATATTTAGTTGTACCCAGATTGTAAGCCCTTCAGGGCAGGGACTATGTTTTCATGTGGTTGTGCAGAGCTTAGTTAGTATAATGAGGTTCCTAATTGTGGTCTTTGGGAGCTATCAGAATATTAATAAATAATTATTATAATAACTCTGCTATGAAAGGCTGTGGAAATGAAATGGAATTGTGGCACACTCAGGACAAAACAATCTTAATGTAAAAGCCTTTTGTGGCTTGGGTTTCAGTGGATGACTGGAGCCATTGTTAGTCATGATACAGAAAACTAAAAGCTATTTTTAATACTGAAAATCTTCTCTTATCAATATTTATATTGCAATAGGACCCAGAGGCTCCTGCCTCAAAGTACTTATGATCTAAGATGATGGCTCCTTTTGATGGAAACTTGATGTCTCAGGGGATCAAGAATAAGATACAGTGGCTTTCCCCTCAAGGTCACCTGTTTGAATACAGGCCCAGATGGGAGCAAATTAACTTTCCTCAAATCTACGTGACATGAGTCAGTACTCAGGCTCTGCAAAATGAATCAATGCTCAGGGCAGCTGCAACTGGTTAGGTGCCCACCATCATAAATGACAGCCTTATTGACACTCTCAGGGAGAGGCCAAGGACTGAATAAACCGGGCAAATGAACTATTCACTTTTGGCGGGTTAGAACTGAGGTAGGCTGGCAGGGCAGTGTGGGGGAACTTGCATTCTTACTGCCAATGTTGTACACATTCAGTGGATGAACAGGGTACTTCAATTTATGATGACAGGTTTCAGAGTAGCAGCCATGTTAGTCTGTATTCGCAAAAAGAAAAGGAGGACTTGTGGCACCTTAGAGACTAACCAATTTATTTGAGCATAAGCTTTCGTGAGCTACAGCTCACTTCATGAGGTGCATTTGCATTTGTGGCACCTTAGAGACTAACAAATTTATTTGAGCATAAGCTTTCGTGAGCTACAGCTCACTTCATAAACATCCGATGAAGTGATCTGTAGCTCACGAAAGCTTATGCTCAAATAAATTTGTTAGTCTCTAAGGTGCCACAAGCACTCCTTTTCAATTTATAATGTTGTCAATCTGTCACTCTTCAGGGACCTGACACTGACATTCTCACACACACCCCTCTGAATTTCATGGCTGGACATTGTATCTACAGTGGATTGAACCAATACACACCTGATTGGAACAATTAGAAATCTATTTCCCAATCCAAATTTTGTAACTTAGGCCATATTTTAAAACAGACTAACAACCTGCCATACCTTCGTTCACTTGTTGTCCATTGTTAAACAGTTATATATATATATAAAACTGTTTGACTGTATTTATTTTCAGACTGTTTTCCTTTGATATTTCAATCCCTTGCCAGTACCAGAAGTTTTAATTTGTCCCACTGTACTAAACCATTTAATAATTTTCAACACCCCATCTGTGGAAAAAAATAGACTCATCTTCATTAGCATTTCCCTGTGACAATCTTTAAATCTGTGACCATACTGCATTTTCGTACATTGTATCTTTTCCAGTGCAAAAGTTACTTTTCCTGGAAATAATGAATACATTATTGTAGATATGGTTTTAACAGTGTTTTACTTTGAACTCCAATTGCACCTATCCTTTGGATTATTCCTATTCACAGATTCCTGTTCTTTTAGTACTACAGGTACTAATTCAGAGTTTTGTACTATAACTCCTTAATCTCTTTGCCTTGCAATATGCAGGAGGTCAGACTAGGTGATCATGATGGTCCCTTCTGGGTTTAAAGTCTTTCCTAGGACCAACCTTTGGAGAGACAAGGGAGAGTGGGGGAGAAGATAAGTAATCTATCAGGTTGACCTTACAGTTTTCTGAAGGGACTTGGGATACCGGAAGCCTCTCAACCCCCTAGATTATGATGATTCTCATGAAAGACACCTTAGATTCAAAGGCAGGAGTCATCCAAATTGAAAGCTGTTCTCTTCATTACTCCGCTGCTCCCTCACTTTCACCTGGCAGCATGGCTTCTGAAGGAGCTATACAGCCACTGGCAGAGTCTCCCTGAGGCTACTCAATGGAACAGACCCAGAAAGAGTTAATGTTTCACACAGCATAGGCTCACCAAGTTCTGTAATGGACAATCAGGGGACAATGACAAGGAGTGTGTCCAGTCTCCTATCCCTATGGAATCTCAGCAGAGGGGGCATTAGCAGGATTCCAAGGAGCATGCTGGTGTCTCAGAAATAGCACTCTCCCTCTGTCTGCTTAGGAAGCGAGAGTTCTGTAGAAGAGGGAATGCTCAAGCTATAGCCTTTTCCTTTCAATGTATTGTCTCTCTCTTTTTCTTGAAAGTCTGAGAATTGTGCACATCAAAATGCATTTTACATACACTGGCTAAGTTGCTGACCCAAATCCATGTCGATCAAGGTGTACTATACCCTGTTGTTTACTATATCAGTAGTTAACTCTGAATCTCATGCAAAGTAGTCACATCTATTATTAATCTGAGAAGTTCAGAAACTGATTCCAGGGATACTGACTCAACCTCTTTCTGGGACACTGAATTGCAGCTGCCTCATTTTTTAGGATGTTTTCTAATTGTATCATGACTTTTTACCATTGCCATTGATCTTTGATATAGGACCTTTTCAAGCACTTCAACTTGCCTATTATGAACAGCAGAAGACATTTCATTTTTATGTCAAGATGACCAGAATGTAGCCAAGGGTCTCAATTTTCAAATGGTGTTGGGTATAATTATTTGAGCTTAAGTCTCAGCAGGACGCTGTTCTCTTTGTGTAATTGCATCTGAGCTGACTAAATACAACACTGTAATAACAGAATATTAAGCTCAAAACTCTAAATAGATCTGTTGACCCAGAAAATAAAATCTTACTATGAAACCTTAAATAAGGATCAAACAACAATCAAACATACAACATCAGCAGTTGACATTAATAAGTGATACTTGTTGTGAGTAGCATTTTTACAGAATATATCGCTAGTAAAATCAGGATTAGTTACAGCTGTTCTAATCTTCTTCCATGCCAACAGTTAATCCTATT
The DNA here is from genome assembly GCF_965140295.1 of Lepidochelys olivacea. Taxonomy (NCBI): domain Eukaryota; kingdom Metazoa; phylum Chordata; order Testudines; family Cheloniidae; genus Lepidochelys; species Lepidochelys olivacea. Next base: position 122,954,534 of record NC_140413.1, read on the forward strand.
AGGATCATCAAGTCAAAAATTAATCTGTAAGTATGCAATACACTGAAACAAATCCTAAGGAAATTCTTTACTTGTTGAGCTGTTTGTAGATAGATCTTAAAGGCATGCATGACAATAGAAGTTCATTGTTGATTTAATCAAAGAAAACAAAAGGTTGGGTAGAAAATGTGAGCTACTAAAGTTTGCCCCTTGTCCCTGGCTGGTTTAATACATTATACTGCACTGTGGCATTCAACATAGTAAAGGTCTCTTTAAGTTACCGTTATTTTAAGAAGTTCTTTATGTCACTTAGCGCTCTCACAAATACTTTATAACAGCAAAGTCAGAAATAAAAAGACACAACAATGCTTAATGTAAAAAACACAGGAAAGTAGGTAAGCAATACACCAGCAGACTTGTGGTAATTTAAAAATATCTTAAAAATATCAGACACTGTACGTTCAAGGCTTGTGTATTCAAGGCCTTTATTTACTACCCAAGTATCTTAACTGTAGGTGGGTTTTATTTAATACAGTTGGGGGGGTCACCAGAAAATTTAATCCTCTCTTTATTATGTTCTCTAACTTCATGTGCAGTAAACAGAACTACATATTACACAGACTTGCCTGAATAATTCTACAAGAGGTAACTCATAAAATGTACAAAACGAGGCAATTGACAGACTCACAAAGGGGGCTATTCATATGTGATAAGGCTGTGAGAACCAAAGGCATGATCCTACAGATACATTGCTGAGTTTAGTGCTATTACTGTGACTAGTCTCATTGAGGTAAGCAATAATAGGGTTTGAAATATGAGTCCCTAAATAACCAATCATATGGAAGTATACTTGTAACTAAGATACTTCATTTCAGCATCAGAAATTCAGGCCCAGGAAAAACAGAGAGGGACTAGGGAGATGAAACAAAACCTTTCTTTTCAGAGGATTTCGAATGTTTCAAAGTTAGAAGACTTTTTTCCATGGGTTGCATATCCAGAGTCAAAGACTTTCACCTGAATGCGGAAACTAGCCATTATATTTCACAACTCCCAAATACTGTTAATTTTTTCTACAGTAAGTCTTTCAAATACTCTCTTAAATCTCAGCTGAAAACACATTCTACTTAACTAATTTGAAGGCAATTTGTGTTTTCTGAATTCCCATGATTGCTGTCTGAAGGCGGCTAATTCTTATAGCACTAGATAATTTTCTCTGCCTGTCTCCTCTATCTCCCATGATTTTAAGAGGCATGCTAAATCAGAATGTTCTTTTACCTGTAGAAAAGCTGCCTTTTCCTGCTATTAGAGGAGTTAGAGAGAATCAACCATCAGGAAAGTTCTTTTGTATCTATGTATTTATTCCCATTCTGACCGTAGCTAATCCATCAGCACACCCATTTCACTGCTGTAAATCTCACTCACTCATTTGAGAGCAGTACTTAAGAACTACACAGTAGCATTTATTACCCCACTATAATATATCAAGATGAAAAAAAGATGCTAAATTACTCTTATCACTATGATTCCTAAAATTGTGGGCACTTATTCTTGCTTCTATTAAACTCTCTCGTACATTCTCCTAAATCATAAAATTTATCCCAAATTTTAAATAGAAAATATTTTTTAATTCCTCTTCTCCTTTTTCTCTCTATCCTCTTCCCTCCCCATGGTTCTGTACATTGCCTGGAGCGGTATGGAGCCATTGCCTCCTTGCCCCTGATGGCAAGTAGCTGCTATACCAACACCACCTGACAATGACTGTGCACCCATAAACAAAAAAGAAACTACTGTCAACCTGTAGAGGTCAGCTTTTGAGCCAACAACCATCACATACTTACACGGGCCAAAGCAGGGACCATCAGAACACAGATGTACAAGAACAGAGGACAAGCTTCCTGAGCCTCAGGATCACACAACACCAATGCATAGCACAGCAATTTTTCTATACAAGCTACATACATGCATACAGAGGGTGCCCCTCTGTTGCCACAGAGTATTGTTTTTCAATTACAGTCAATATTCCCACTAATAGTAATTTTGTCTCCTGGAACATTAACAAGTTCAATAACCAATTAAAATGAAAAATATATTCAATATTTAAAAAACAACAACACAGAAGTGACATGGCTATGCCACAGGAGACCCATCTAACTGAACCAGAGGCTCCAAAACTGGAGCAGGACTGTGTGGGAGCAGCTATTTCTAGTCCTTCCAGCTCTAGAGGTAGAGGAGATATAATACTGATGTACAAAAGATTAACTCCCTATATCAGCAAAAAATAGACCTCAGGGTAAAACTGTGATGACATATATCAAACAACATGATTAGAGAGACAAGGTGGGCAAAGTAATATTTTTTTGTTGGGCCTAGACCAACTTCTGTTGGTGAAAGAGACAAGCTTTCGAAATTACACTCTGTGTAAACTTTTAATCTAGTCTCTTTCACCAACAGAAGTTGGTCCAATAAAAATTATTACCTCACCTATTAGTATCCTGGGATCCATGTGGCTACAACAACACTGCAAACTAAATGTAAATTAACCTTAGCTAGTGTGTATGGATGAAACAAAGAAGAACCTGGGCTCTTCCACAACTTCTTTGCTGAACTAATGGAAATGGGCAAATCCCCAGTCATCCTAGTGGGGGATTGCAATCCACACACTTCCTCCTGGGCCCCTTTCCTCTTTGTCTCTGTCTCGCCCTCATTTTTTCCCTCTCAATTTTGATTATTTTGTTTTGTTTAGATATATGCCAAAACAATGTGTGTGCTGGGAATACTGTGGTTAATACATGGGAATCCAAGAACGATGTAAATATCTTGGTCTTACCACTTTTTGATCTGTAATATATCCTTGTTCTGTACGTTGGCATCTAGCATTGGTTTAGTTACAAGAAAAAAGACTGAAAACATTTAATAATAATAAAAAGGCCTTACATATGTTCAACTGAGTAACCTAGGAAGCCTTGCCTCCTGAGGGCAGGATTTTCCTCTCACCGTGCAGGCCCATTTGCAGAAGAAAGTCAACCTGAAAAGTCCACTGCCACACCACAACTAGGAGGCAAATGTGGCTGGATTTTTAAAAGAACTAGTTAATTTTTAACTAGTAACACAAACTTCTAACTATTCAGGCTAAGGAAAGGATCATGAAATCTCAGTCTGATTATTTATGAGGGGTCAGGATGGGATTGTCCCCTACTGTCCCATGTCAGTGTTTTGAAAAATTATGTATGAACTGCCCCACTGGTTAGGTGTAGTATGTGTATGTGGTGCAGTAGTATGGTGTAGGGAAAGGGGGGTTAACCTGCCCCTGAAACATCAGCCACTGCTGGAGGCAAAATACCAGACTAGGTGTACCAGATCTGGTGTGACAAATTATGTGTTTCTATACATTTCAGAAAACTGATAGTGAAATAATAAGGGGCATATTACATTACTCATAGTTCTTTAATAGTTTAAATATTGTTTATTTTACAATCAATACCATTTTAGTTTGACTGTACAATAACTCACTAATGGAGGAAAGACATATTTGAAACATCATAATTTCCCACAAACATATCTCAAAATCTACAAGCAAAATCATTTTAAATGTACCGTAGGATTACACTTTGTCATAATAAGAATTGGTTAAGTTTGTACCATTTGCCATTCTCATTACAATAATTGTCATGAGAATAGATTCATGTTGCAGCATTTTTGTTCTTGTCACCATCTATGCCACAGGAATGAGCTACCAGAATTTTAGTGCTTCATATATTCCATAAGTTAAATACAGTTCTGTATGGCTTTGACCTTTTCAATATTCTATAATTTGATTGACTGGCTACTCTAGTTTTTCCCGTTTACAGTCTCAGTAACCTGTGGGGAAGAAGTGGAATGGTCAGCCAATCAAAATACAGAATAGTGAAAAGATCAAAGTAGTAAAACATACTACAGTCTTCCACAGAATATATTAGGTATTAAAATTTTGATATCTCACTATAAAAATAATATTTCCCCCTGTAGCTTGAGATATCATAAAAGTGAGGAAAAGGGTGATATCGCCTAACCAAATAATACATTCTATGACACTTATGTACCTTCTTGGTTTAGGCTATTATTCATTTTCTCAACTACACTTCTAGCTCCTTGCTCTACTTTTTTAATTAAATCAAATTAAACTTAAGGCTGGTTAGGAATCATTCTATAAATTCACGGTATTTTAAAGTGTATCCCACAGTTCTGGAAACTGCAGTGCCAAAGCAGTTTCCAATCTCGATGAACACGTATCACAAGATGTCACCACTAAGAGTCCTCTCTTGTGGCACAATTTGGTGACTTCCATTTTCTTTGTGACTTTTAGGCACTGAGAGATTGTACTAATAACTTATTCAAACACAGAGGATAATTTTATATGATTAGTAACAGATCAATCACATTTGTTGCACTGTTTTACTGCTGAGTAAATATAGTAGGAGACTGTGAAAGAAAATACCAGTGATTCTGCCGGGGGAAAGAATGGTCAGCCACCAGCCCATTTTAAAGATGTTAATAGTATATTATAAACAAAAAAAGGTTAAACCTCAAATCTAAACAAAACTGTGGTGATACAATCTGAATAGTTTATGATTTTATTTCTAAGTAATCACTAGCAAACCTGGAACTTAACTGTGTTATGGAACTATAGCATATTACTCTGTTACCACAATGCATGTTGCCTTGTCAACTTGCTGAGGAAAAAGGCTAATAGAAAATGAAGATGACTAATATAATTTGATTTATAATTCTTTCATGGAAAATTCACAAACAGTAGCTGCTATTATTGTTGTTGTTGCTGTTACCAAATTAGGTGTCCTATTAGCTACATTCTAAATGCAGGTTGCTATTGTATATCATTAACAAGTTTACAATGACATACACAGTTAATTACAAAAGATGTCACTATAATGCAGATTAGTTTATAGAGGCTCTGTCACTTCTCTGGTAGTAGGCAGGAAACATTCAGGATATTCACATCACACACAGGTTACTTATACTGCACACAAGTCTGTTCTCTGGTGTGATCGAACAGAAGGGTCCTGTCACCAAGGAAACAAAGAGCGCAGCTATTGCACCATCAACCTTCCTACTGCAACAACAAATATATCCTGTAGGATAATCAGAAGTTATAATATTCACAAATAGGCTAATAACGTTATGAAATCTATAATTTAATAACTCTAGCTGGTAAAGAGACAAAGACATGGGATCCCATATCATTTGTTGTACTGTGGTGGTGACCATGGTTCATAGGCAATGGTGCAGAGCAGCAAGAATGAATCTTCTTCATCTGCTAGTCACTCAGTTATATGATCTCATGCTGCCTTCTATGCAGTTCTGTCTTTCTTCCTTCATACTTCATTATCCTGCACATACATCCTACCATACTAGTCTATTTTTTCCCTCTTACTGTCACATGACCTTCTGCATCCTGTATTCCTTACAAAAATGTTCAAAAGAAATTGCAAAAGCATTTTGTAGAAAGGTATAAAATATTTTATAATTTCTGCAGAACGTATCTTTGTAAGAGTTGTTCTATATGTGCATTTAAAAAAAAATACCTGTAAGAGGAGGGATGAAAACAAAAGTAAACCAAAACATAAATTAAATTCATAGAGGTCATGTTGTACTCCACAAGAGCTGAATAATATTTGTAGGATGCTTAGCTTTGTCTCTTTTTATCCTTCTCAATCTACGTTCCTATGCTCAGTAGGCCTTACATGTTGACAGCTGGAATTTCACTATCACCTCTTGAATCTATCACCATATGACTTCAAGATTGCCCTGAGAGGGACCTGATCTGCGGATGCAACTCTTAATAGTGCTAAATGAATCCGGCCTTGTCTGGAAAGAAATCTTTATCACAAGAGCTGATATAACCAACAATATCTTGGCACCCACGAAAGAAACCAAAAGTCCATTTTCTCCTTTCACACCAGTTTTACATCTGTGTAATTCTACTAATTTAATGAAGTTATTCCTGAACCACGAGTGTGAACAGAGAGGCAGGCCCAAAACATTTACCAGAGAGTGTGAGGTCCCCAGACCACCAGGAGTGGAATATGGCCTGAAACACTCACTTTTTCCACATGCATAGTAAGAAACAGTCCCTTACAGTCTTAATAGACCCTTATCAGAAACAACAGACACAGCATAGGGAAAAGGGACATAACATACTGATGTTTCAATATAAATGCTCATGGGACAAAAGAGGCAGTATGATTTCTCCTGTCTCAAATACTAAACAGAAGAGATGATAAACAGACCACATTTGACCTATTCAATAATAAGTGTTTGAAGAGTCTTAGACCTTGGGAACTTCTGAAATATTACCACCACATTTAGTTACCTCATTTCCAAAAATTCTAGCAGAAGATTCAAAGTTACTAAATTATAAGCACTGTACTCAAAGGGAGAGATGAAGAAAGGAAGCTGCCAAATTTCAAGCATTACTATCTGGCACATAGCCTAGCACAAATCAATTGGTTTCTAAAGGAGACAAAACAATGCCTCAAGATAAAGTAGAGACTTAAAGAGATATGGCAAGTAGAAATAATGTTCCATTCCATGCAGAGTTTCGAATGCAGTCAGTTGATATTCCTATTTTCCTCCTCCTCCACCACCACCACATACAATTTGGTTGCCTGTTAATATATATGATGGGGTGTCAGTTTAAAAATACTGCAGGATTTGCTGTTGAAAGTGGACCTTAACTCTTGTCCATAATTGCAAGAAAGTGTTCAGTTACTGCTGGTGAAGTTAGGGTAACTTCTGCAACTGACACTATCTATGGACAGGGCTCCATGGCCTTCTCTATTGGTGATACCACTGGAGAACTTAAAACTCTCTCTCTCCTTCACTCACTGTTTCATTGGACCAGTTTGCCCATCTCATGACCAGACTACAGGTGAATGTCATTTTCACAGGTGAACAACAGGATGAAAAAAGGTCATTAATGAACATGTTAGGTAGGGAAGCTAAAGTGAAACCTCTACAGCTTAAGACATTGTGTATGGTATATTGAGTCCTCACCAGACTTTTCAAAAGTAGGCCAGCTAGATAAATTCATGGAGGATAGGTCCATCAATGGCTATTAGCCAGTATGAGACGGACTAGTGTCCCTAGCCTCTGTTTGTCAGAAGCTGAGAATGGGCAAGAGGGGATGCATCACTTGATGATTACCTGTTCTGTTCATTCCCTCTGGGGCACCTGGCATTGGCCGCTGTCGGAAGACAGAATACTGGGTTAGATGGACCTTTGGTCTGACCCAGTATGGCCGTTCTTATGTAATGTCAACCAGTGCCAGAGATGTGATGCTTTTAGTACCAGCTCATGGAAGACAAACTTTATGAAGCAGAGCCTGAAATTTACTGGACTACACTAAGGATGGGAAGAGTTAGAAGAATGTAAGGAACACCCTCTCCTCTTCCAAACTCCTCCATTTTAAGATCCGATCTCTTTCTATTTTAAGAACTAAACTTGAACTGGACCTTTTTTGAGGTTTGGAAATAGACTCATAGAAGTATAGGAATGGAAGGGATCTTGAGAGATCCCTTGCACACTAGACAGGACTAAATAATAACTAGACCATTCCTGACAAATGTTTGTCTGACCTGTTCTTAAAAACCTCCAGTGATGGAGATACCCACAACCTCCCTAGGCAATTTGTTCCAGTGCTTAACCCCCCTGACAAAGTTTTTCCTAATGTCCAACCTAAAACTCCGTTTCCACAGTTTAAGCCCATTGCTTCTTTCCTATTCTCAGAGGTTAACGAGAACAACTTTTCGCCCTCCTCCTTGTAACAACCTTTCATGTATTTGAAAACAGTTATCATGTCCTCGCTCAGTCTTCTGTTCTCCAGACTACACAGACCCATTTTTTTCAATCTTTCCTCAAAGGTCATGATTTCTAGACCTTTAATCATTTTTTTCTCTCCTCTGGACTTTCTCCAGTTTGTCCACATCTTTCCTGAAAGATGGCACCTAGAACTGGACACAATATCCAGTTGAGGCCTTATCAGCACAGAGTAGAGCAGAAGAAATACTTCTCATGTCTTGCTTACAACATTCCTCCTAATCCACTGTTGACTCATATTTAGCTTGTGAGCCACTAAAACCCCCAGATCCCTTTCCACAATACTCCCTCCTAGGCAGTCATTTCCCATTTTGTATGTATGCAATTGCTATTTCCTTCCTAAGTGGAGTACTTTGAATTTGTCCTTATTGAATTTCATCCTGTTTACTTCAGACCAATTCTCCAGTTTGTCCAAATAGTTTTGAATTTTAATCCTATCCTTCAAAGCACTTGTAACCCCTCCCAGCTTGGTATCATTTGCAAACTTTATAAGTGCACTCTCTATGCCATTATCTAAATCACTGATAAAGACATTGAACAGAACCAGTCCCAGGACCAATCTCTGTGGCACCCCACTCAATGTTCCCTTCTAGCTTGACTGAACCACTGAATTGGTTAGTCTCTAAGGTGCCACAAGTACTCCTTTTCTTTGGGAATGGTTTTCCAACCAGTTATGCATCCACCTGATATTAGTTCCATCTAGATTGTATTTCCCTAGTTTGTTTATGAGAAGGTCATGCAAGACAGTATCAAAAGTCTTACTAAAGTCAAGATATACCACATCTACTGCCTCCCCCCATCCACAAGGCTTGTTACTCTGCAAAGAAAGCGATTAGGTTGGTTTGACATGACTTGTTCTTGACAAATCCATGCTATTACTTATCACCTTATTATTATCACCTTATTATGTTTTAGGTTTCTGCAAAAGTTCAGAAACATTTTTCCACATCCAGTTTTCTGCCAGGAATAGAATCAGAAACAACAAAATAACATGAGAAAGGCTGCTTTGGTAGTATTTCAGCTTCCATCTCATATAGGAAGTAACAGATCTCTCTCAAAAGCCTGTTATTGCAAGATTTCCAGTGCCATCATGCAGACTCAAGTAGCTCCACTTTGCAAACTCAAGAGGTCTGAATACTTTGAATAAGCATCCAGAACTTAGTGTGTACCTGAACAACATATCTTTTGAAGTTTATTCACTGACAGCTATAGAATCAGTGTCTCTAAATAACCTCAAAGGGTTAGATTCTCAATCTGTTCCTTTGAGAAAAGTGGATGACAACTACTCTGTTGTGTACAAACTGCCTAAGAGTACACATATGGAAGACTCACGTGATGGAAACAGCTGAGGAGAGGAACGCCATAATTTCAGAAGTGATAGCATTTGAAAGGGTTATGTATGTCCCCTTATGAACAAATTTGAAACATACAACTCCTTTTGGTCAGAGTTTTCTACAGTATTAAAGGGAAGATCCAACAAATCTCTGAGGAGTTTTATAGATGTTTCATCAAATAGCAGATCAAAGTGAAAGTGTGTCTGTGAAAGCATGAACTAGCACAAAAGCATGCAGAAGTTATGATGGATGTATGGATGCTGCCTTGGGAATAATATATGTTGTCAACAGTACTATTTAACTAACGTATGTGTCTGACATCTGAATTCCTTAACACTACACTTCTCTCTCTGTTTTTAACTGTTCTTTGCCATCAACTCTCTGATTTCCTCTTGTCTGTTATTCTAACTTCTTCTTTTCACTACATACTCCTCATCCTTCCCTCTATGCATTTCTTTCTCTTTCAATCCACTTGAATCTTACAGTGACATCTTATATATTTAATGGATCTTGGGGGATAGCAAAATGGAGTTAGGAGGAGAGGGTTACTTCACCCGAAACGATCCTGGATAGATAGACTAATTAACCTCAACAGTGTGGGAGATACTAAAGATTTCCATTGTTTTCTATATTCACAGTATTATTACACGGAACTGACTACAAAAATAGTGCTGGTATGTATCACAGATGTACATGAGAAACAAATCTCATACATAAATTCCAAATAAGTTACTTATATCCTGCCTACATTAATTCCCCCGGCAGTTGCCACTGGACAGTGTATTATTCATTTCCTACTCTAAGCTATTTTCACTGTGGTTAAAAAATGGTTAATTATTATCTGAATAATGATTAGCAAATCACATGACACTGGATAGTAAAAAAATCCCTATAGGAAATAAGCAAACCCAGCAAGAATTTGACCCAAGACCTTTTCTGCTCTTTTGTTTGATGCAGCATATGGATAAAAATAATTTTATGTTCAAGAAAACCAATTAAATTCCAACTGTCGCTGGCAATCATTTTTGTACTGAATCCTAGAATATAAACTATGGATTTCTGATGACATTATTAGAATTTCTGTAGTAATTATTCTTATTCTGAACAAATTATTATTATTGCTTTATAGTGCCCATAACAGTCTTATGTGCTGCAAAAAGAACACTTAAAATACAGACCCTCTACTCTGATGGAAATGGTGCATTTGAGAAACAAGCAAGGCTACGACATGCACTATGAAAAGGGAGGAGAAGGAAGACACAAATTACTAAGATATGATTATGCAATTACTCAGCCAGCCAGCCATCTTAATCAGAGTTGGTCAAAACTCAGAATTTTCAAAATGTGTTTTAATTCTGTTTCAAAGCATTAAACTGTTTCATTACAACACAAAACAGTAGACATTTTGTTCTAGAAAAGATTATAACATGTTTCAGTCAGTACTACATTGTAGCTGCCCTTAACGTTTCTAAAAATAAAATCAAACACTTCAACTATTATATTATGGAGGTACATTATACCACACTACAGCAATGAAGATTATTCTCTAGGTTACACCTTGGCATACATATATCCACTCCCAAATTATTTCACACACCAAAGACAAGGCAGTTTGGTGATTTTAAAATTCTGAATGCAAAGTGAGATATAAATGTAATAGTTTGGGTTGCCTTTTGGAGCTCTTGAAAATGAGGTTATATTCAGAGTGGGAACTGTCATGGTACAGGGCAACTATACTGCGATGTTCCCCAGTAAGATAGACTGACTCAACAGGCCAGTGCCTGCACTTTCTCTTCAGAGGCTATAAACAGCATAATGGCCCACAGTTATAAGTTACCACACAGCTCTTTCTAAGCAAGCACATTTATTCTTAAGGTGAGAGCATTACAAAGAAAACATATTTAAAACAATAAAATTTCCTATTCACATGCTAAAAACTTACCACAGGTCACCCATCAGTCTTATGGGGCCTCCGCAGGCCAAAATCCTTACAACTCTTCCCAGAAAGGACTGGGGCCCCCTTGGAAAGAATGTCCTGTCCATTTGCTGGATCAGAAAAAAAGCCCAGAGTCCATTTAAACTCAGGCTATTTATCCAAAAGTCTTTTCTTTTTCTGTTGGTCTCTGGAGAATTTTGTTTGAATTAGTATAGTTGAGCCTATCTAGGAGGTGGTACTTCTCTGGGGGTGGATTTCAACTGGGTTGATTTGCCTTAATCACCACCCGCTTTTTTAATTTCTCTAGGCACTGTGATAGCCTTCCCCCATGAAGTAGTACACAATCATACAGACACCATTCATATAAAAATGGGCCCCAAAGATACTTAAACTGAATCCAATATGATCTCTCAAAGATACTGAAATTGCCAAATCTGTCACAGGAACATTGGAATCCCAGGTTATTTTATAACCCCAATATGCCTGAACGCAATTTTGTAGCATAGGCCCTTGTAGAAAGATTATGTCATTTTCACCCTAATGGCACCACAGAAGAATAGATATCTACAGGAGCAGGGAAGAACCTGAAAAGGAAAGAGATGGGAAAACAAAGAAATAGGGAGAATAGGCACATGAAAACTAAGAGGAAAAAGGAGAGGAGGCTGCCAAAAGATGAGTAGAAATGGAACTGCTAGCCTAATAGCAAAGCATATCTTATTAGGACCAAATTTGGTCTCCCATTTCTCAGATCAAGCAGAGGCTGGAAACACTGCAGATATGATTTTCAGAAGTGCTCATCACTGGCCTAACTATGCTTCCACTGAAGTCCATGATAAAATGGGAGCAGAGTTAGGCATAGGACAAACACTTTTAATCTGTATTATCTTTTTCACCTATGCTCAGTGGGACTGGAGGGGCTGTGTGTCCCTTCCCTTCCCTTCCCTCTCACTTACTTACCCTTAGTATCCTGCCCTATCTCTGCTCTTCCCCAGTGCAGGATCAAGATTCATAGTGTTTTCCGTGGGAGAGAAGGAAGACAGTGTCATGGGGGTGGGGGAGTAGAAGTGCTCCCTTCTGCACAGGAGGGGCGAGATCCTGTGCATGGTACCTGGGGCGTTGAGCCCAGGCTTTTGCTTTCAAGTGACTCCCTCTTGCTAAGCTGCATTCATTCAAAACCATTATTTTCTATTTAATTCTAATGATTGGTACTTATGATGGATTGGGTTGACACAGGAAACTACAGAAAATAAATCTGCTTTACTCTTCTGTTTTCAAACTATACGAAAGATTAACAAGCTTTATTAAACAGATAGTTCAATGTGAACTGTTATATAAATCTATTCCAGTTCCTCAAAGCACTGGACAAAAATATGTGCGTGGCATTTGTTACACAGCAAGCTTAGATGCTGTCTCAAGTGGCCATTCCAGTAACTGCTTAACTGAAGAGATGCCCTTCACTGATGGGAATAGGGGGACATTTTGATTAATGCAATGAACTTGCTGCAGAATGTAACAGTATTAAAATGACATGTGCTAATTTAGAACCTCAGATATCATTAGACTTGAGAGCAAAGGGGAGTCACACTGTCTCTCAGAAGGACAGTCCATCTAGGGAAAACAAAGAGATGTTACAGCTCAGTATATATCAGGAGGTTTACAATAAAGTGGATTTGTGGCACTAATACAGAAAAATATTAGAATACCAAAATGTATTTAAATACAATACAATTTAAATTTAAATACAATTTAAATACAATATTTTTTCCTGGAATACAGATCTTATGATATCCACAGATTGTGAATGTTCACAGATTTAAAAAAAATATGAAAACAGATTTATAACAAGGCTTATGAAAAAAAAATTGACACACTGGGAAATTCAAAGATAAAGCTGGTATTACATAAAGAAAAATAAACAACAACATGTTTCACTTATACTGCCTCTTTTCTCTCCAGATCTCAAAACCTTAATGAACATTATGAGATTGCTCTAATTTCTATTTACTTCATTGGGCTTCAGATCAGCCCAAGGTGCTGCCTAAATGTAGGCCAGTGTGTAAAGTAGAAGGCTGGTGGCACGTGTGCATTTGTTGTATGCAACTCATGACCCTCAGAGACTGAGTATGGGCACTTGAGATCAGAAGGATGAATTGAAGGAGCTAAGGGAGACAGAGAGGAACATAGAGGAGACTTTCAGGGACATAGCAGAGTGATCCTACCTCCAAACTGACAGCCTCTGTGCTGCTGAGTAGGAGGAAAGCCGCAGGGAAGGAGAGCATCAAGCCTCCTTCCAGATGACGTTATGGTATCCTCTTGCGCTGAGTATACCCCTCCAGGGAGTTATTAGAATCCTAGTTATTAGAAAGAACCAGATAATAGTAATGGATGATTCAACTATTAGAAATATAGATAGTTGGGTTTGTGATGACTAGGAGACCTGCCTGCTGGATGCAAAGGTTGCTGTCTTCTCAAGACATCTGGATAGACTTAAGTGCAGAGCTGGTGAGGAACCAGTGATCATGGGATGTGTAGGTACCAGAGACATAGGGGAAGAAAGGAAAGAAGTTCTGGAGACTAAATTTAGGCTGCTAGGTAAGAGATTAAAGTTCAGGACCTACATGGTAGCATTCTCTGAAATGCTTCCAGTTCCATACAAAGGGCTAGTTAGCCAGGACGAACTGCAAAGTCTCAATGTGTGGAAGAGACAATGATATTTGGAGGAGGGATTTAGGTTTATTAGGAACTGGGGAATCTTTTGGGGAAGATACAGCAAGGATGGGCTCCATCTAAAACAAAATGGAACCAGATTGCTGGCATGTAAAATTAAAAGGATTGTAGATGAGTTTTGAAACCAAGGGATGGGGAAAGCCTATAGGTGCAGAGGAGCACATGGTTTGGAGAGACATTCTTTAGGGGAGAATTTATTAAAGTGGACACTCTTTCCTAGTAAAGAGGAGAGGATAGAAGTTGGTAAAGAACAACTAATCAAACTAAAGAGTCCCATTCAATTACACCACATGAAGACAGACAACTAAATATTGACATATTTTATAAGTGCTTGTATACAAATGCTAGAAGTCTAAATACTAAGAGGGGTGAACTTGAATACCTGGTATTAAATGAGGATATTTCTATAATACACATCACAGAAAGTCGGTGGAACAATAATAATCAATGCTACATGGTAATAGCAGGGTACAATATATATATGAATGACAGAGTACTTAAATTGATGATCCTTTGTTCCACTGCATCAATGGCAATATTGCCATTGAGCCTAATGTACAAAAAATTGGCCCAAAGAAGTTTCTGATTAGGACCCACTGCTTGAACCTCTGTGCTCACCTTGATTCTTGTCTATTATTCCTTCCAACCACACAGGATTTGATTCACAGCCCAATGAAGTCAATGGGAGCATTTCCATTGAGGTTAGTGGCTTTTGGATCAGACCTTTGCATGCTGTGTACCCCTGGGGCTTGTTGACAATCCATTTGGTTGAAGGAGATTGTTTTTAGAAGGTTTGCTATTTTCTTTATATAGCCTTATAAGATCTTGTGTTAAACAAAAATTATAGACCATAAATTGCACATGTCCCCCTCTTAAAAATGTGATAAAAATGTTATGATAAAGAATTATAGCTAGTTAAATAAAGATGCACTTGTAAAATTGTTTTGTAATAAGGTATTCTTTACTAGCCATGTTAAAAATGTTTAAAAAGCAGTTCAGCTTTAGTAGTCTGAAGTGTCAAGGTACTTGCTTTATTGCTGCTTGGTTTAGTCTTAAAGATTCAGTGCTGCACTGAAAACCGTCAGTGCTAAAGCCATAAAGCTGCACATAGCTTAAAGGCAAAAATATCAGCTAATTAGAAGTTCAGTCAATCAAATATTGTTGTGTGGGTTGGTCAATGGGGCTAGGTCAGCTTCTAGAACTGGAGCAGAGAAACAGTGCAAAAATTTCTCATTCGTTTGGCAAAATTTCTTATGTTAACAACATGGTAAATGTATTTGTTTTCATGCAGCTACAAACACCAGACCTTAATAAAGCAAAATTTTCACTCTGGGCCCATTCCTATTTCCACTGAAGTAAAAGGTAAAACTTCCCCTGACTAGAACAGAAGGATCACACCTTGTGTGTGTGAATACTGTGCAGCTCTTGAAATCCTCATCAGAATGATTTTCAACATCATGCCAACCAACTATGAGAAAACAGTTAAGGTTGTCAACTGTTTCATGAACATAAAAAAACCTAATTTTATGCAATCAATAAATGTAATACACTCAAGCCATTACTAGATTCTGACAGAGAAAGAGACAGACACAACAACTGACTCATCCCTATGAGTCACAAGTAATCCCTTGGATGGGAATAACAAGGGTCAGAGAGAAGCAGACAGACCAACTGCCTGACTTTGGACTTTCAAAACTTTGCTATGACATAATGCTAATATGAAACTAAACCCAATACTCAATTTTTTGTGAAGAAATTGCGTTTTTTATCATGCACTTTAAAGTCCCCACAACTTCCCTTAGCACACTGTATTAAAACAATATCTTTAATATTTTTTGAAATAGTTTATAACAGCAGTATTTTGGGATCTGCCATCATTTGAAACATGCAAGAAGCTACAGCACACTAAAATTCTGCCACATTTTTTCTTGTCTTGGCTTTTAATTTAACTAAGCTGCTGACTGAAGTATCTGACAAATAAGCATTTAATCATTTCCTAAAGCTGTATTTTAGCTTACAAAAATACTGTTCTGAGCAATCTAAATTGCAATTGTACAGCACGTAACAGATTTCATACCCCCCCAAAACACCCCAGCATGTCAGCCTTTTACAATTAACCAGTGTAAAATGAATTCTTTTTCTGAGCAGGACCATCCGTCACTTATGCAGTATCTGCATTCAGATGATTAGCGAGTGAGTGAGAAGCAATCATACAACATAAAATTCATCACTGGAAATCAGAAGACTCTGGGAATTAGAAACATTCAATGTTCCCTAAACTGGTCGTAACAGAGTCTGAAAAAGCTGACTGTCTGCTTCCTTTTGTTTCAAAAGCAATT
The DNA here is from genome assembly GCF_965140295.1 of Lepidochelys olivacea. Classification (NCBI taxonomy): domain Eukaryota; kingdom Metazoa; phylum Chordata; order Testudines; family Cheloniidae; genus Lepidochelys; species Lepidochelys olivacea. The sequence continues at coordinate 122,970,721 of NC_140413.1, forward strand.
TGAAAGATTCATTAGGACAGAGGACCATTTTGCACAAAGGATTTTTTTTTTTTTTGTGAAAATCAGCTTCACTAACCAACCTATACTTGGGAGGTTGATCTTCTTGTGCAGTTACTCAGAAAGCAGGACACAAAGAAGATTCCCACTTTTGTCACCAGTACTCTCCAGATTCCCAAGAAACACATCCATTGCTGAACTACTGCTACACTGTAGGGAGATAAACTATAATACTACTCCTTATCAAGGATCTGCAGTACTCAACAGGAAAAAACAGACTTATTACAAAACAGGGTAGGTTGAATCAGCTCTCATTCCTTAAACTTAAAAAACATATGTTTATAGTATCGTCTCAAAGCAGAGGGTGCAATCCTCATCCCTGCACTGGCCCTTTACACTAGGGTTGCCAGCTTCCTAACTGCAGAAAACCGAACACCCTTGCCCTGCCCATTGCCCCTTCCCAATGCCCCACCCCTGCCCGGCCCCTTCTCCGTGGTCCTGACCCTGCTCGCTCCATCCCTACTCCTTCAGTCACTCACTCATTTTCACGGGGCTGGGCAGGGGGTTGGGGTGTGGGACGGTGTGAGTGCTCTGACTGGGGGGGTGTGGGGTGTGGCCAGAAATGAGGGGTTTGGAGTGTGGGAGGGGGCTCCGAGCTGGGGCAGGGGGATAGGGGCGTAGAAGGGGGTACAAGCTCTGAGCTGGGGGTGCAGGCTGTGGGGTGGGGCCAAAAATGAGGGGTTCAGGGTGTGTGTGTGGGGAGGCTCCTTGCTGGAGGAGGGGTTTGTGGTAAAGAGGGGTGACGGCCCAGATGGGGGTGCGGGCTCTGGTGTGGGGCCGGGGATGAGCGGTTTGGGTGCAGGATAGGGCTCTGGGCTGGGGGTTCAGAGTACGGGAGGAGGTGCGGGTAGGAGTTAGGGTGCAGGAGGGGGCTCAGGTCTAGGGCACGGGAGGGGGTGAGAGGTGCAGGTTCTGGGTGGCACTTACCTCAGGTGGCTCCGAGAAGCAGCCGGCATTTCCCTCTAGCTCCTAGGCAGAGGTGTGGCCTGGTGGCTCTGCCTGCTGCGCCCATCTGCAGGCACTGTCCCCACAGCTCCCATTGGCCATGGTTCCTGCCCAATGGGAGCTATGGAGCTGATGCTCAAGGTGGGGGCAGCGCACAGAGCCCCCACAGCCACACCTCCGAGGAGCTGGAGGGAAATGCTGGCAGCTTCCAGGAGCCGTACGGAACCAGGGCAGGCAGGGAGCCTGCCTTAGCCCTGCTGTGCTGCCAGCCGGACTCTTAATGGCCCAGTCAGTGGTGCTGACCGGAGCCACCAGGATCCCTTTTCGACTGGGCATTCTGGTCGAAAACCAGATGCCTGGCAACCCTACTTTACACCTGGCAAAATGACTGAAGCAGTGTAAAGGGGCCCTAAAAATCCCTTTATCTGGCCAGGAAAGGATTCCCCTGGTGCAGGCACTGTGGAGGACAGCTGTAAGGCTGCCCTCCAAGGATCCCTTTGCAAGCCCTATCATAGCGTGTGCAATGGGAGGGGGTGTAGAGGTGAGGCCACAAACTCATCACTGTGGAGATCCCAAGCAGTGTTGTGGCCCATAATAAGACAGACTGGGGAGGCTGCTGTAACTTAGGCCTCCAGGTCTAAGTTACACCAGGGGCTGCTCCAGTGTTCAGAGCAGTCTAGAATCAGGCTTGTGTGAAGGTGGCTGAAAGGCATCTCAGCCCCCATATCCTTTGGCGTGTGTTCTGACCTGTAGCTCTTGGAGGCACTGTATAGAATTTCACCCATAATGTACCAAAAGCAAACTCCAAGTACTGCTTTTACTCCTAGTTTTCTGGGGTCCCAAGGGACTGTTCTGACAGCTAGGGATCACTGGATAACAGATATCATGACAATGCCTTTGCCCCAAGGACATGTTTTTGCACAGGTGTGTGAGAGGTTCCCTGGTTATTTGCAGGGTCTTCATAGCTTCAAGCTCACAATGGACCACAAGTCATTTGTACTGTTAATAAACTGTAAAGACCCTTAGATTCCACAGAAGATTCATGCATTTGAAGTGATTTAAACATACTGCGGAATATGCACCAGGGAAGTCCTTCATGGTGGTTAATTCTTTATCATGAAGCCCTATTGATCACCCACATTCTCCAGAGGCTCAAGCTGATATTATGGAGCACCTAATAGACACACCATAGTCAGATCACAACATGCTTTCTATTCTATACAGAGCTGAATTTTCATTCTTTTCTAAATCCACACACCTAGTCAGATTGACTTGAAAATTGATATTCCAATCCAGGCCCAGTATATTCTGCAGGTTTGAGATCATTTGCACAAGGGATTGCCAAGATACAGCTCCAAAAAATGACCTGTTTTTAAATTTCAAAATTCTTACATCACTTTTTTTGGGTGCAGAGATAGAGGGGGAAGAAAAGGCGCATGATCTTTATGAAACATCACTTGATGCTCCTGGCAAGATTTAGTGTCCAGCACGTCAATCAAACTTCAAAAGCAAAAAATTAAAAAGTTATTAGGCTTTGATTTTGGCAGTGCAGAGAAAGCCACCAGACTGCTATGAGCGACACATGGCTCTCAACTCTCGGCCATTCTATGCAGACACAGTAGGCAAACTCAGTTGTAAGCCACTAATGGGCCATAAGCACAGACGTATCAGATAAGGTAACCCCAACCAGCTCTCTCAGCTCCAGCTATGTGAACGTAACAGAGGCCACGGGGAAAAGGGGAGCAGGCCATTGAAGGGCTCTCAGGAATATAGCTTCCAGGCACACACTGCCTGCAGCTGTCTAAGCAAAGCAACATTGGGTATTCACAAGCTGAGTAAATTACCAGAGGAAGGGGTCTGCAAACCATTTGCAGAGAGCCCATCATTTATCAGCTCTGCCAGTCTGCCCTTCCCCTCAAATACAGTAGGGCTTATGGAGTGGGCAGGCAGAGGGGTAGAGCTGCATGCTTCTCGCAGCCTCTCACAACTGCCAACTGCGCTCCTTACAGGGCAGGAGGAGAAGGGGAGCTGGTGCATGAGGGGTTGTGAGGAGCACAGCTGCCCACTCCACTCCTGCTGCTTCCTGAGCTTGTCAGGGTAGAAGAGAAAGAGGTCTGGGAAATGTGCTCCTGAGAGCCCTGCAGCTAACAACCCATGGAGAGGCTGTTGGTGGTGGGTTAATAGGGGTGGGGTAGTATGTTCAGGAAGATTTGCTCCTCCACACATGGGGTTCCCCAGGGCTTACTGGGGTTCCCCTCATCATCTTCCCTATTCTCTTGAGGGGTTATGGGTATTTCCTCTTAGAAATGCACCCCAGACAGCCCAGTAATGCCCCTGAGGAGCACAATAATTGGCAGGAGTGGTGGTGAGTGATTACAGTGAGGTGTTGGAGGAGTCTTCAGAAATGAGGGGGAGGGGAAACAGATGGGGACATGGGAGGTCACAGATACCCTCCAGTTGCAGCCCATATTAGTGTCTCCAAGGGCCAGAGGGTATTTGTAAGAAGGAGAGCAGATTGCCCCAGAAGGTTCCACTCCCTTCAGAAATAAGTCCCCCTGCAGGGTTGGGGAAAAGTGCCTGTAGGGGTCTGCTGCTCATTTCTGATGGAGAACTGGACCCTTTGATAGAATGTCTCTTATTCATGTACAAAATCAACTAAAATCAGTATTTTTGAAAACCCGGTTCTTAAGCTAGGCTTTGGAAAAGGAACTGGGTTTTCAGGAATAATGTTCCAACGATCCTTTAGATCATTCCTCTCCATCCCTCTCCCCTTTTAAAGAAGCAGCAGCTCAGAGGCAGCTCTTCTTCTCACTGGTCCTCTGAACCTATGAAAACAGCAACAGTGGTAGCTGCTTAGCTCCCTCTTCTACCCTCCCTTCCTGAAAATCTGTGGCTCCTGGCCTCACTCCCCCTCCTATGTTATAGGGGCTGTGGCTTTCCTGCAGGCACCACCTTCCCAGCTCTGCCCAGGGCAAGGAAGTGACCAGACTGTGACACATATAACTATATCCTGCAATAAACTAGTTAAACCTTACTGAATTAAGTTTGGGGCCCACTGTATTAAAAATGCAATAGTTGATGTGTTATTGTGAGATATGTAACTTCTCTAGGAGGAGGGGGCTATGCTGGTTATTAGCTGTTTGAAGCTTTGCCCTGAGGGGGAACCTAATGTCTGGCTGATTACCTATTCATGGTCTCTTCAAAGGATCATACTGGATTCTCTAGAGACCAGCATACAAAGAAAGGATTTGGGGATGAATAACCTGAGTTGTTACTACTCCGGGCATTTGTTCTAATCCCGTGAACAGGCAGTATCTTTTGTCTAACAGAAAGTCCTCAATCCCTGGGAAAGGGTTGAAAGGAATGACACCGACCAGAGCCCTCGTGGAGATGGGCGGGAAGAGGTGATCTCTGGTAAGCTTATCAGCATGCATGTATTACTCTTTTTAATATGTTTTCTTGGTAATGCTTTCACTCTAAGGATAAATAAGCTTGCATGGAAATTGCTGTGTGGTGTCTTAACTGTGGGCAGTTACACTATTAGTTTCTGAAGAGAAGCAAAGCAGGCCTGCTTAGGCAGAGTGTCTTTTTCTGAGTATAACACAGTGAAGGCAGGAAACTGTTCAGCCTAGAAATACCCTAGTCAGAAGAGGGAGAGACGTGAGTCTCCACTGTAGAGAGGTGACTGTCAAGGGATCCAGAAGCCTGCGAGCGGATGCCCTTGCTGGACTGGCAGAGGAGAACACAGGCACAGTTGCCCTGAACTGTGACGTAGACGATCCAGGATTTTAGTGAAACTGGGACAATCACTTGGTTTCACAAAAACTAAGCTGGACACAGAGACAGTGCCTCCAAAGCAGGACAATCCTGGTAAACTAGTATGCCTAGTCACGCCACTTACGGCAATTGTACTGTAGACCCACAATCCATGCAGGACAGCATTCACTGTAAAGGATACAAGGGAGATGCCAGGGCCTCACAAAATGCTGGGAATGAGCCTGAATGTGGGAAGGAAATATTATGTTTTTTTCTTATAAAATCCATGGAATAAGCCCCCAATTTAAATGCATTTTCAATGCAACCATAACTATGGACTATGAACAGTACCTCCATAGTACTGCAGGGAGGTAAACATCCCATAGCACTGTAAACGTTTACATATTAATGGTATCAGCTAGAATTTACAGACTCTAATACTGCACTGGCTTCACTGAATAAAAGAAAATGCTACCCAATTTGCTCAAATCTGAAAGTTGGAAGAGCTAAAAATCACTTTACAACATGAATTAATTGTGAAACGTATTTGAAAATACAGGTAATTACCGTGGGGATTTCTGAGGCACCCTCTGGTGACATCCATCTTCCTGAAAATGATATCAGTTCTGACACTGGCTGCACAGTTGCAAAATATGAGCTACTTAAAAAAGTCTCCATCCTAATTTAATATCGGTTTATCAATCACAAAAAATTCCACTCTTTAAATATTTATAATATTGTTTAAATATTAAACATTAAGTTTTTCTTCTAATTTTTAAACAAGTATTATACAGAGCGGAAATTTGTTTACAGTCTCTCAATGGGCTTGCTACCTGTCACTGTCAAATGATGTCATTTTCAAGCCTCTGGCTGGTGACAGCTTTCTTGCTGTGAAATGACAACTGTAATTAAAACTTTGGTTTCAAATACACTTTGCATTTTATTCATGGTGAGAAGAGCTTCTTCCTTCATGAATTTTCATACTGCTGGGTTGAGCAGAAATAATGTACAGGAAATTTTCCTATAAATCTGGTTTTAAAAGTCTTGCGGATTGAAATGTGCAGCCCTTACTAGAAGTACAACAACATAATTAAAAACTTATATTTCTGCAGGAGTACAAAGCAAAAAAGAGGCACAAATCTGCCAGGGGCAAATCCACCACAAGAACTATCTTTTCTGCTTCATTATGTGGTCACCATATGTTGCAAATACCAGCAAATCCTGAAGAAATTCCTTAAAACAACATTTACTGAACAACAAGAAGATTGTGTGCCAAAAGCAGAATGTAGCTAACAAAGTGTGCATAAGTCAAGAGAGTGGAACAAATGCTGTGCTATATTTTCATGCATATCACAATTGATAGCACGAATGTCAGACTGCAATACACATAAAAGCAATCACTGACCTATAGAATTAGAGATGGCCTGAACCAAATTCTGAGATTCAAACTAAATGTTTAAGGAATTTGCATTCAGATTCAAACTTCATGGCTGTCTCTATTTTCTTAATGTACTGAACCAAAGCCACAGTTCTGAATACTCCCAAACTATGAGTGAATTCAGATGTGGTTCTGAACATTGCAGATCAGGTAGTTCAAGAGCTTAATTTTTAAAGAAATTGGATGCTTCAGAGAGGTTCTCACGGGAAAGGCACAACCAGAAAGTATATCAGTAAATAATATCTATTAGCAGATGAAGTAGGGTAGAAGGGAAGTTTCAATCCCACCAGTGGTTCCTGCAGACCTATGGCTTCAACTTTGCTGCAGATAGAAGCATGAAGAAAGTATTCTTAGTTTGCTGTTCAGTAGAAGCCCAAATATGAAGATTATTAGATGAAAAGTGGCACCCTATCTAAATGAGAGCCACACTTATCAGATTCTGTTACTATTTTATATACACACACAAATGCATATCTTAATTCTAGGCCATGTGCCAGGTCCTCCAGTCGTCTCCAAATCACCAACAGCAAGAGAACCGCTACAGTATTTCTGTAGTAAAAGTGGATATAACTGCTCAATAACGAAAAACGATTAGACACTTCTTCAAACCCAGAGGCACATTAACCTCTTGTGGTCAGGATTTTGCATACTCCAAAAATTAAACAGAGAAAGCAATGATGTCAATTCCAAATGTAGAAGATAGTGCTTAAAAATCCTAACTCAAGACACTGCTGCATTAACATATTCCTCACTAAACAGTTCTGAGCACGTGCATTCATTCCTATAGAAAAAAATTATATCTATAAATGTTTACACTAGATACATACCTAACATGAGTACTCCTTCCTATTTTGTATAGCTAAGGCAAAGCTGAAGGACACTGTTAGAAAAAAAACAATATTATGGAGTCATAACAGTGACTTCTATAGTTAAAGTTATAAACAGTTTCCATTAAAAACCTTATTCTTTTTCTCACACACTCAACTTTTTCAGTCAAGCTCTTTCCCACATACATCCATCACAACTACACCTATACTCCCTCCTTGCGGTCCACAAAGGGCACCCACGCTAAGCTTCCAGCACTTCAGCCATCACCTCCTGACTGGAGTTTTTCCAGGCTACATAGTTCCACGTTTACGCTGATATCCTGAGCAAGCCAGACTGCTTAAACAGGCTGTAAGGATATGCAGACTAGACCTGGGTCTCCAGAGCCTAGGATACCTGATAATCCCACGATGAACCCAGGCAAAGGCACAGCCAGGGAGCTCTTAGGAGAGTAGGTGCCTCAGGAAGTATGGCCCAAGAGACTCAGAGCGAAGGTAGCCTGCAGCACTCTGATTTGCCAAGTGCCTAATTTAACCCCAGGGGTTGCCCCAGGAAGTTGTCTGGGAAACCACACAGACTTTGGCCAGCTGCAATGCCAGATGCTGCTTGATCTCCAGTCTCCGACCCCAGCCAGACCCTGACTCTTGCTTATGGGACCCGGCTCTTATAATTCCTTCAACTCCTGCTTGCCAACTACTGTCCCTGGTGGGTACACCTCAGCGCAAGTGTGACTGCTAGGCCAGCCTGCCTATACAGTCCCCAGTCCCTTACACAGGCCAGCATCTGTACTTTGTTTTCTATTTGATAGCTATGAACAGCTGTAATTACCAGCACTCAGAAGTTACCACACAGCTCTTTGTAAGGAAGCACATTTATTCTTAAAGTGAAAGCCTTACAGGTGAAACATATTAGAAACTATATTAATTCCTATATGCATGCTAAACACACCACCTAACAATCTTGTAGGGCCTCAGCAGGCCAAAGTCCTTCCACCTGGCAACCCTATAGGCCAGGCTAGAAGATGGCATTCCATGTCTCTGAACTTCCTCCTCCCTCCAGCAGCAGCAGCTGCCACCTCACATCAACCGCCTTCTCAGAGTCCCCTCCTCCACCAGACAGAATGTTCCCCCCAGCTGCAGGAGAGAGCTGTGACAGTAGAATCTTTCTCTCCCGGCAAAGGGGAGGCAAGTGACAGCAGAATATTCACACATGCAGATACACACCCCGCTATAATGGAGGCTTGCAATTAGAAAAAAAATCACTCATATAAAGATAAACAAATTGGATCTTGGAAAAATAGAAAGAGAATAACAGAGGTAACTCTAAAATGCCATTTTACAGAGTCACTTTGGAAAGTAGAACTGCACTTTAAACAATAATGTAAAGACTGTGTCTAGACAGTAAAGAATAATAAAATCAATTGTGGAAGTACAGATCGCTCTGTCATACACTGTCCAAGTACTGTAATTACAAGTTAGCATTCAGGCTGCATTGAAGGTTAACTAGATAAAATAGCAAAATAATTAAGTTATTGTCTAACATCATTGTAAGTAATAAATAATATATGTCCTTCATTTGGTAGGGTGAATGAAAAGGGCAAGCATTTAAACTTTGTGCCATTGCAGCAGGGATAATTGTGCCCAACAAGCAGAAACAGAACAAATGGGCCATATTTAAAAATGGGGCAAGCAGACTCTAGAAGTCAATTGAGTGACATTATGCAGAGATTTGGCTCACTATGTTTAGAGCAGGGGTAGGCAACCTATGGCACGCGTGCCAAAGGCAGCATGCGAGCTGATTTTCAGTGGTACTCACACTGCCTGGGTCCTTCCCACCAGTCCCGGGGCTCTGTATTTTAATTTAATTTTAAATGAAGCTTCTTAAACATTTTAAAAACCTTATTTACTTTACATACAACAGTAGTTTAGTTTAGTTATATATTATAGACTTATAGAAAGAGACCTTCTAAAAACATTAAAATGTATTACTGGCACGCAAAACCTTAAATTAGAATGAATAAATGAAGACTTGGCACACCGCTTCTGAAAGGTTGCCGACCCCTGGTTTAGAGCTTTAACAACAGCTGCAAACAAACCGTACTAACTTTGACCATAAAATTTCCATGAACCTCGACTAAGCTTTTTTGTTACATATGTTGATTGTTTACCACCATGGCAGTACCGTTTAGGTTTACACATGAAAAGCCTTCACTTCAAACTTTGGGCTAAATTCTGTCATCCTTAATTGAACAAAACATCCATTGACTAGTCACTAAAGTATGAAGTGTTGTTATAACCATATTGGTCCAAAGATATTAGAGACACCAGGTGGGTGAGGTAATATCTTTTATTGGACCAATTTCTGTTGGTGAAAGAGAGAAGCTCGAAAGCTTGCCTCTTTCACCAACAGAAGTTGGTCCAGAAAAGATATTACCTCACCCACCTTGTCATCGACTACAGTGGCAGTTTCACTCCACTGAGGACCATAGAAGTTGGCCTTTTGAAACATGCAGCTAAAGATCTTTCATAGACACGTCACTGTCCTTTTGAAAAAGACTCGGTCACACAGCACTGGCCTTCCTAATGGTCCTGAGGTGACCGTCTTCTGTTTTGTGGGAAGAGGTTAGGATGATCTAGTTGGATGGAGCAGATTCTTAACATGAACAAGGTCTTTAGGTTGGCAAGAAAGGAGAATTTCTCTCAAGGGAGACATAGAAAAGGGAATATTGTTTATTTATTGTTTCAGCAGAGGCGCTACTTTGAAAAAAGTGCATTCAGGTACACATGGCAAATCATATGAGGTCTGGTTCAAGAGCTCTTTCAAGCCCATTTAAAAAGGAGAAGTTCAAGTGCTCTGAAAAAAATCATACCAAACTGCTATTTGGTTGAGTGGTGAATCTGATGCACACAAATCATTAGCCTGTGCGACAAAGAAACAAAATCTATTGACACGAAGAACTTGGAGGCCACATCTCTAGAGTTCAAAATGTCATTGAATGTATTAAAATGAGAACTCCTATTTATGTGTAATGCTCAGTGAGCCATATGCCTTTTAAAATTAATAAGAAGCATTATGAACAACTCCAGCTTTCCCAGATTTAATCACCATTAAACCATTTATGATGGTTCCTACACCAGAGAATTAATATTCTTTGATATTCTTATTTATAATTACTTCTTATAATCAGTGCATAGCTATTAAGGGATGTACTGCTAAATCTCCAGGTTTCAAATGGATAAATATTAGCCTAATGTGCTCAATCAATGCATAGAAATAGCTTTAAGCACTTTTCCTGCAAGGGAAAATATTTACCATATATCACAGTTAGATTAGCCTGAGGCACTAAGCAGCTGATAGAGGAGGATTGAAAACCTGGAAATCACTTTAAAAGTCCTTGTGCTTCTGTGAAGGACATCCTCAATAGACAGTAGGAAAAAAAAGAAACTGAGTAGTGTTACCTTGAGCATCCTATTAAACACAGTACTTAGGATCAGAACCGTGTCAGAATATTTGCTGCTTGAGACACAAATTGTTCCTTTCTATTGAGGAAAAGCAATAAAGAATACAAAAAGCTTCTAATATGTTTAGTTTACCAAATTCTTCATTCTAAATGACAGTTAATAGATCTGGAATAGGATGTTAATAAATAAAAGCCCGCTACTATAGATTATGTGGTGCCCAGGGTCATGCCTGACAGGATGTGTGATAATGAATAAATTATATCTAATCCTACAACTCTAAAACAAAAGCAGTTTTTAATAATAATCAAACACACGACCCAATATAGTATCTGCAAGTCTTCCATGTATGTCTCTCTTTGGGATTTAAGACAGGTTGTATGACTTCTATGTAACTGATGCAAATTAGAGTACCACATTCAGTCTGATTGGATTGCTTGATTTTCTCTTCTTCCCCACAAAATAGGCAAAAGTAGCTGCATCAAAAATTCTTAACTGTATAATGTCGTGTTAGGTGCTCTAGTGGTTGTTCCTCTTTCTGACAAGAGTAAATTTGCTTTCAGATACATCTCTTAACCAGTATAACAGCAGCAGAAAAATGTTAAGTTTAGATGAATAAGAGAAAAGAAAAAACAAACATAAAGTCCACTTTTCCCAAGCCCACCCCACTGCATAGAGATGAATTATTCTTTGAGGCAGAGTTCTACATTTCAGTTACTGTCCTGTTCAGGTTTCCAACTAAACAATACAATGTAACAGGAAAAACGCACAGCAGCTGCAAAACTGCTTTGAAAACAACATTTTTATATGCAAAATTCTTTTCTGTAAACTTTGTTATCAAATCTAAGTAACTAAAATTAGGCAAAAAGCTAATTAGAGCTGGCCAAACCATTTGTTAGGAATAACATATTATATAAATATATAAAAATAAAAGCTTCCTTCTGGTTAATTCACAAATGAATCCTTATTTCTTCAAATACATTCACTGCTAATTTGGTTGATTATATTTATTAAATGGCTTGGATACATAATTTTCCAAACTATGGGTTGTTTGCTAACTGTGTGATTTGACTCGACATGTTCAGCTGGTAATCTTTCATTGCATTGTTTCTTCTTGTTTTAAACAAGAGTAAATGATTTACAACTCACTTCTGGTATGCATTTTCAAACAAATAACTATTTGTACTAAAACCTGTGACACATTTGAGATTTGCAAACATTTTTTCATGAATTTCTGGAAGTTGTTCAAATACTTGTGAATGACGAATAATATGAACCCAGGAATCATATTGAACTGAACTCACCGGTTTTTATCTCTAACATGTTTTTAAGAGTAATGTGTTTTACTTTTTGACAGTCAAAATAGCCTGTGACCTTTAGCTTGTTACTGCTGTACCAATTTTAATATTCTGTACATTGCACTGTTTCATTTGTCCACTCAGTATTTCTAGTTATATATTCTGCTGTTAATTATTTTTTTTAAAATAAATCAATAAAACAGAACTCTATGAAATAGCATAAGCACAAACCATATCTTATTTTCCATTTAAACTAGTTTATGTCTAAAATGTAAGCAATTCAACTGTATTAATTAATCATCCTTCATTCCTTTGAAAGAGAATCATATACTTTTATGACAGGTTTCAGAGTAGCAGCCGTGTTTCCACTGAATGCATCCAATGAAGTGAGCTGTAGCTCATGAAAGCTTATGCTCAAATAAATTTGTTAGTCTCTAAGGTGCCACAAGTACTCCTTTTCTTTTTGCATATACTTTTATATACTTCATATATCCTCCATGCAAAGCAAATTATGCTTCCCATGGGGCCTGACCCAAATGCACTGAAATCACTGGAAGTCTGTCAGTTGGAATGGACAATGGGGAATAGATTTTAAGAGACAGCAATGATTAGAAAATTGAGTTTTCTTAAAGTTCAAAAGAGTTAAGTCAAATGAACTCAACTTTGGCCTGGACTAGAAAGATTTTTCACTCTGCTTCTAGGGCCTAATTATGGAATTTTAAGAAAGAATTCTGTTCCTCTTCAATTCAAGCCCTTGTTTCATAAACAATTCTGGATTTGTTGTTTCTCATGCAATGGAATCGTTGCCTTCAATAGTGCACAATATTAATTTCATCTCTTTCTCATGAACATTTATTTCAGTAGTTTGTAAGTGAATTTGGTGCTGCTGAAAATTGCCATGTTCAAAGTTATGAAGACTGAAATTAAACATTTATTCACAAACAGAGGTACAGAATTGACATTGACTGTGGGAAGCTCTCTCACATCATTGTGCTTCAAAATCTTGGGCTGTAAGAGAAGGAGCAGGTCACTATCCTGTGATCCAAACCAGCCACTGGAACTTTGGAGCCTGGTGAATCTAAAAGTCAAAATGAATCTAAAAGTCATAAATTATCTGGAAAAGGGGTAAACAGTGAGGTGGCAATATTTGCAGATGATACAAAACTACACAAGATAGTTAAGTCCCAAGCAGACTGTGAAGAGCTACTAAAGGATCTCTCAAAACTGGGTGACTGGGCAACAAAATGGCTAATGAAATTCAATGTTGATAAATGCATAGTAATGCACATTGGAGAACATAATCCCAACTATACATCTACAATGATGGGGTCTAAATTAGCTGTTACCACTCAAGAAAGAGATCTTGGCGTCATTGTGGATAGTTCTCTGAAAACATCCACTCAATGTGCAGCAGCAGTCAAAAAAAAAAGGCAAACAGAATGTTGGGAATCATTAAGAAAGGGATAGACAAGACAGAAAATATCATATTGCCTCTATATAAATCCATGGTATGCCCACATCTTGAATACTGCATGCAGATGTGGTCGCCACATCTCAAAAAAGATGTATTGGAATTGGAAAAGATTCAGAAAAGGGAAACAAAAATGATTAGAGGTATGAAATGGCTGCCATTTGAGGAGAGACTAATAAGACTGGGACTTTTCAGCTTGGAAAAGAGATGACTAAGGGGGATAGGATTGCAGTCTATAAAATTATGACTGGTATGGAGAAAGTAAATAAGGAAGTGTTATTTACTCCTTCTCATAACGCAACAACTAGGGGTCACCTAATGAAATTAATAGGCAGCAGGTTTAAAACAAACAAAAGGAAGTATTTCTTCACACAACACACAGTCAACCTGTGGAACTCTTTGCCAGAGGATGTTGTGAAGGACAAGACTATAACAGGGTTCATAATAGAACTAGATAAATTCATGGAGGATATTAGCCAAGATGGGCAGGAATAGTGTCCCTAGCCTCTGTTTGCCAAAAGCTGAGAATGGGCAACAGGGCATGGATCACTTGATGATTACCTGTTCTGTTCATTCCCTCTGGGGCATATGGCATTGGCCACTGTCAGAAGACAGGTACTGGGCTAGATGGACCTTTGGTCTGACCCAATATGGCCATTTGTATGTTCTTAAAACATGCCCATTTTTCCAGCTCAGTTACTCGCGAATTCTCACGATATTTCAGCCTGAAATGATATAGCCATTTGAGACCAATTTTTCAAACACAGATGACAATCTCTAGCTTGGTTCATCCTGGAGTCTGAATGCAAGATCCTCATACTGGTAGCCTGAACGCTGCCTCCTCATTGAGTCTCTGCTTCCAATGCCTAAGATAGCAATCTCTGCAAAGAAGTCAACCATGGAATGTGCATAGACTGATCAATTCTCTCCTCAAAAGAGGCAGTTCCTCTCGTTCAGAGTTGAAATACATTGGGTGTCTGGTGTGGGGAGAGACTGCAATGGCCTTGCAATATTGTATCTGTTTTCTAGATGGATACAGTTCTTCAGTCAAATAATATATATTCTAATCTGACTAGTTTTCCTTTTTTTCAAGCATCCTTGAGTGGAATATGACTATGACTTAACTTTTGAACCCCCATCTTTACTATCAAATGCAATTCAAATTGACATAAAATATTTTGTCATAGTCATCCCACAATATTAGTAAGTAATATTTAATTGGAAGAACTGATTTCTCTATATGTTTTCCACTCAACTGCAAAACAGTGAGTCAGTGCAATTTCTCTGGATTTATACTTAACTGGGATCAGTATTCTCAACCAGTTGTTTAGAATGATTGTTGAAATGATTATTATTCTCAATATTTTAAAAATATGGTTTTAACATTTTAAAATATTCAACTTTAGCAGTTTTTTACTGTACTAACATATACATAGACTGAGGGATATTAATTTTACAAAGTAAAATGTGTATTGAACTAGGAACATACTTAGTAGTTTCATCATTACACCCTGATATGTTCTCATTGACTCATAGACATCATGATAATCTGTTCAGACTTCTTGCACATCGCTGGCCACAGAACTTTGCCCACCTGCTTCTTTAATAGATGCATTACCTGTAGCTGAGTTACTAAAGTCCTCCAATAATGATTTAATGATTCAAGTTACAGAGAATCTACCATTTACACTAGTTTAAACCTAAAAGTGACCCGTGGCCCATGCTGCAGAGGAAAGTGAAAAATCCTCAGGGTCTCTGCCAATCTGACCTGAGGGAAAATTACTTCTCGACCCCCAGACATGGTGATCAGTTAGATCCTGAGCATGTGGGCAAGTCCCACCAACCAGCCACCAGTAAAAGAATTATCTGTAGTAACTCAGAGCTTTCCCCATCTAGTGCCCCATCAACAGTTATTGGAGGTATTAGCTGGTAGCAGTTGCAGATCAGCTACATGCCATTGTAGGCAGTCTCATCATACCATCCCCTCCACAAACTTATCAAGCTCAGTCTTGAAACCTGTTAGGTTTTTTGCCAGCACTACTCCCCCAGCACTTCACTTCTATTTGCATGATCACATGCACTGTGCACATATGTAATAAAATCAATTAAAATTACTTTAGAAAAGGAAATTCACACAATTACAATTTCATTAAAAACAGATTTGGAGATACACTCACAAAAGCTCAGAGACAGGAATCAGCACTTATACATACTAGTAGCCTTTTTCCATTTTAACATACTGTTTTTAATGTACTTGGGCTCTTTTTTCACATCAATTACATTAGTTACCACCTCAATCAGAAGAGAATTCTGGATTAATTTTTAAAACTGGAATGGTATATTATACCTACAGAAAGAGAAGGTTCTTCATGAACTGTTGCATAGAAGTTTCTTGGTAATTATATGTTAATAAAATTTATAAGAACAAGAAGAAATAGTTTCAAAAGTTTCAACAGGAGTTGCTGGGAGCTGAGCACTTTTGAAAACTTATTTTCTTATTTAGGTGCCTGACTGGCAGCTGTTGGGTATGAAACTATTTTTAAAATCTGGTCCAAGATTTTTATTAGTGTATTGTAAAGCACTGTGGTACAATTCTTTGAATAATATCATATACTATATATATTTTACAGTACTATAAAGAATTATAGGAACATGCAGCAGAGATAAAATGTGCACTCATGAATGTGGTTACCGTAACCAATTAACACTATGCATATAAATGTTCTATTTGTTTGCTATTGCATTGTAAAAGAAAGAATATTTGCATGCTCAATTTACCTCATACAAAACCATCTATTGGCTGATTCTCCAATACACTGTAGGTAGAAATGTGCATGTGAAATCATTAGCTAAATTATACATGCAAACCTTCTATTGCTTTAATTGTAATAGTTCCTTTGCCTTGTAAAGTGCACAAATCCAATTTCTGCATTCAAATAATCTAATTTTAGCAGGTGTCTATTAAACTAAATCTGGCATTGTCACATGCACTCCAAAAGCATTTAAATAACAATTTTTAAAGTAATCCTACTCTGAAAGTGATTACAAAAATAATGTTACTTTCTTCCTTAACAGACCTGCTCAATGTATATTCAGAATCCTGTTTCTCTTATTTATATAATAAGATCTCACTAAATTTTTACTCTTGTTAGCAAACACAGCTCTGAAAGAGTGAATGAGCTGGATTCAATTCCTTTCTGTGCATCATAAACAGAATTGTTTACTATAATCCAGTTACAAGTCCAATCACTTACACATATGCAACTCCACTGAATGTAACAGGGTCACATAAATGTCACTGAGGTCATAATTGAAGACAGTGGGGTTACACAGAGGTAACAGAGTCTAATTTGGTCTGGAGAATTGATATTACTGGTGATGATCAATGAGAAGGAAAGACTCCTGCATGACTTTCAGATTCCGGGCTAAATTTGCTGGGCTGACAGGAAAAAAAAACAAACCTTGTAAACTTAATACATTTGATATGTAAACATGAGACACAGACGTGGTGCCTCACAATGCTATATTTTATCATCAGTTTTCAGAGTACAAGCATACTTTAAGGGATGCTCCCCAAGCTCCACACTTCTTGTATGTGATTCTGTATCATATAGGATGCTAACTCCTTAGTGTCTTAATATGAATGAATAATGATATGAACTTGAGAACTAGGCAACTATTCTGCACCTGGCACAACACATGACCTGCATATTGAGGGAGCTGGGTGTTTTGTGATTCCATAAACTTACTTCATTATGCGGTGGTGAACTAATAGTCATGTTGTGTACAGTCTCCAACTCCTTGGACAGATGGAGAACCAGCAATATCATAGAATGCATATATTAAACGCCTTGCTGCTGCCAAAACTAAAAGTGCAAAAAGTAATGTGCTTTTCTGAGGACTACACCTAGGAAATACGGGTGCTAAAAGAGTCCCTACCATGCCTGACTTCTCTAAGGTATTGAAAAGCCTGAAGTTTTAACCTCTACTGCCCCCAATGTTCCTCTTTACTATATGACCAACAACAAAAATGGCACAAAGAAATTCACTTTTAGAAATCAGGGAAATAATATATTCCCCTACTTCAAGGGACTCTTGGCAACTGTGGATCTTAAGAACTACTTTCTTTCCAGCCTGCCTAATCAGGACCCATCTCTCTACTCCGTTTCTATTCGATTCAGTGTCACTTTCACAGCTGCAGCATTGAAAGTCCTGAGAGTTTGGAGGAGGGCTTGAGAAAATCCGACTTTTCCCTACAACTATGCAAAATGTACGATTCTCTAGTGCTGACCAAAATGTTTTAAAAAAACGGAATGCAAAGGGAACTCACCTCATTTTGTGTTTTATAACTCAGATCAAGTTCAATGAAAGTTCCCTTATGGTTTGCAAATCTTGCAACTGAACTTTGGCCAAATCATGACTTTGCAAAGAAACCACTGAAAATCATAAATTTGAAAGCAAACAGCACACAACAGTTTTGACTGAGTTTCAGTCTCATGTTTTGGATTTGCTTAAAGCAGAAAGAAACATAACCAAAAATATTGTGGGGTGAGCCTTTTGTGACTCTATGAAAATCAAAACAGACTATTGGCCTGATTCTTCTCTCTCAGTTACGCCTGTTTTAACATATTGTGTAGCTGTGCTAACTTTAGTGGAGCTACTCCTGATTTACACTGGTGCAAGATCAAATCAGGCCAAATGTTCATATGAACTTCTGAGGAGCAAAACCACTGTCTCATCACAGGAACTTTGCTATGGGCTAGCCATCATCTTACTGGCCTGCCTGATGTGAGGCTCCCTCCTCATCAGCTGGAGGGCCACGGATGGGACATAGTATGTAAGAGTTAAGAGGGAGAGCTTTGAAATCCACAAGCAGCTGGTGGTTTCTTATTTTCCCTGACCTTTCCTCTCCTTTCCAGCTCAGTACTTTGACAGGTACCTGGCCTTTGTGTTTGGGCTGAGTCTGGTGTTTCTTCCATATGTATGATTAGGTTACATATTTGGGGATGGGAAAGAATTTTCCCTCCTGGACAGACTGACCCCAGCTGGTTGGGAAAAAAGGATGTTTCTCTTTCCTTGGTGCAATGGCAAAGCCCCTTTGGGGAATGGCTATAGGGAGGGATCTTCAAAAGTGTCTAAACAAGTTAGGTGCACAATTCCCACTGACAGTCAGTGTAAGATGGGTGCCTAACCCCTTTAGATGTTTTTGAAAATCCCACGCTTAGATAAGAAGGTAAACCATAAAGATCTCCCATTAAAGGACAGAAATGGCTGCAGATTAGTAGGAAGTAGCTAGGATGCTGCAGTAGATTAGTTGCAATTGGACTCACAAAGGTTCTGTCCTTGGTTGGAATAACAGGGTTGCCCAATACCCATCTCCCACAATCTGGGAGAATTAAAATGCAGCAGAGTTGATGGTAAGAGCACAAGTGGGAAGGAGGTATTTGTATTCTGCGCAAGAATGAGATTCTCCCTCAGAGGACCTAATTTCTATTACAAAGGTAGGACTGGGTGAGTTTTGTGGCTTTAATGAGACAATGCCCTTTTTGCCTGGTAGGTCATGGAGGTGCTAGGGACCTTTAAGGTCCACGATCTGGAATGGTGGGCTAAAGGGACTTTGTGCCAGACACGCAATTGACCTTCATTGTTCTGTATATGTTGAATTGGCATTTAAAATAAAAGTTTTGGCCTTTAACTATATTAGTTTTATTGTGGAGTGAAAACCAGTTATGATACTCAGCAACCACCAGTCTGTAGTTTTGATATCTTTGTGTGGTCTAGAAAAGAGCCTATCACATAAATCTGAATGGTAGGCTCAGCAGGCTCTGGACTGTTTTCTTTCTCTTTCTCTAACCTTCTATGTCCCGTCATCAATAGCAGTTTCCAAACATATTCCCATAGCCCATCATCTAGAAAAACTCAACTCACCATGACCTTAACATTGAGCATGCTCTTTAATTTAAATTTAGTATGCTGTTTAAACATCAAATAGGGACAATTACTGTAAGTTGATGTCTGCTATTTTCTAATTGAAAAACAATTTTCCATTTGGGGGTCTATGTATATGCACAGTTTGCTTTATCTCTTTTGGCTCCATATTTTTGTAAATGCAAACCATATGTTTATCTACATGGACATGTGAAATTCTTAAATAAACTCCAAAAAATTCTAGACTTTACACCTAAATACTCTGGCTAAATG
This sequence comes from Lepidochelys olivacea, assembly GCF_965140295.1. Lineage (NCBI taxonomy): Eukaryota > Metazoa > Chordata > Testudines > Cheloniidae > Lepidochelys > Lepidochelys olivacea. The sequence continues at coordinate 122,990,170 of NC_140413.1, forward strand.
CATGAGTTCCAGTTTCAGCACCATGTCTACAATCTACATATTTGAGATTATAGAATTAAGCGGCTAAAAGTCACCTCCACTTTAATATCTGGCTGATGCATCAGTACAATTGGTTTCTTTAACATTCCTGGGGTGGAAGACATAGAATTAAATATAAAATGTATTAAATAAACATATATTGGAATAAACTTATAAATTGGGATAACCTTTCTCCCTGTTTGTTTCTGGAACACACCAATGCTTGTGTCTCTGTGTTAGTGACTGTATACTGTCCAAGTAAAAACAGATCTGATACAAACTGAAATTAAAGTATACATACCAACATTGTCTCATAGTGCAAAACACCACAGGGTCACACCACAATGAGCAGTAAACACAACACATGAGAATCATTGGCCAGCAATCTTCCTCCATGTTTCAAGATCTTCACAAAGCTTTGAGAAGCATGCCATACCATATAATGTCCAATCAGCTATGCTATCAAACCACACTCGCCAGCAGTGCCCACTGCCCTGGAAGCAGTTCCTGCAAAACTTGCTTCAGCAATCTTCCTTCGCTCCTCCAACCAACATATTCTCCAAACTCAAGTTTCTTCGTCTGATCGTTTTGATAACATTAGGTTTAACTCCAGGTATGTTGTAAATTTAGGTGATTACCTTCTCGTTAGTCATGTGTGAAGTATAGCTCATGTGCAGCAATCTCCTGTAGCATTTCAGTTCAAAGGCAGAAAACCTCTTAATGTCCTGTTTCCTTAGTGTCCATGTCTCACTGCACATAGCAAGATGCTGAAGACAGTAGACTGCAGCAATTTCATTTTACTCTTCATGGCAATACCTTTGCTTCTCCAAATATGGCTTAGTGTCTCTGGAGTAGAAGTCGAGAGTCCAATTCTACGTGGGATCTCAGATGTTTAGCATTTCTAGTAATCATGCTACTCTGACACTTCCTGGGGTAGCCAGGGTTGTGAGGCACCTTGCTACCATGTGCCCTTAGTGTAAGGAAGTCTCATCTGTGCCTGCTGAGTGTCAGCACCCTGCCAACGTCAGCCTCTGGCAACACAAGCACTGCCTTCCAGGCACCACAGCCTCCACCTCTCTGTACAGATTAGCGAATGGCACACACCAATTCCTGAGTTCTCTGCGTGCTTCCTGTAGTGTCCAGCTAATTAGCCGCTGAACACTCACAGAATTACCAGGCCTGCAGCTCCTGAAGGAACAGTACATGGCAGCTTACTAGTTATACCTCAGTACACTGGTCTGCTGAATACACAACACGTAGATATATCTATAGTGAACTCAATAAGAAGTTTATCATCAGAGAAGAGAGATTCAAGTAATAGTGGGTAAGAATATCAGAAACAAATGGTTACATCTAAACAAAAATCATAACTCACTTTCTAGAAACTCAACTCAACTAAGAAACTATCCTCCTGTCTAAAGAACCTTATCTCACCCAAAGTTCTCTCCAGTGTTTTCAGCCACACCTGGTTGAGATTCCTTTTTCATCAAGCAAACTCACTTATCATTTATTTTCTAAGTGAAGGGTCCCAGGGTGTCCTCTTTGCCCCAGAAATATACCAGAACGAACCTTTGATGTTCACCTCAAGATAGCCCTCCCACCCTCCAACTGATTACTACTTCCTGTTACTATCCTCTCTCTGAAGAGAGGATAGTAATCCTTCATTAACCTGTGTCTCAGACTGATGGGTGGGGGCCCATTGTGAAACATACAAATTAAATTTACATGTAAAGAGACAGATAGATAAACATTTCTTGCCTGAAAGAAAACCTGCTTTTCACCTTTGCTGGTGTCAGTCCCTAGGCACAGACCTGAAGAACATAATTTTCAGCATATATACTTAACTCCTTGCACAACATCTGTGCTTTCCAACTCTACTGATAACCAGTGGGACACAGGCTTTTATTAGAGACCTCACATGACACTCTTTGGTGACCTAGAATATAAATACCAGACCCAGGGGATTCCTGAAACCATTATGCACCCCGAATGCATTCTGTCCATTGGCATCAAGGGGCCCCTAAACCACAGCTACCCAGGTATTTGAAGTGATCAACTCACTCCAACACCTCCTCAGGTTTGGGTAGGAATACCTTCACCTTGATAGTATTAACAAATACTTTATTCAAGCACATACTAAGTCATTTCCAGTCGCAAACTGCATGAGTTACAATCCTGTGCTGTTTTCTTGCTATACACAAACCTCCCAACAGAGTTGTGCCATTCTGGGGAACTCTCAGGACTAATGCATGGGGTCCAGTCACCCTGTACAATTAAAATGTCTCTACAGTAAACAACTGCTAACTCCTTCTCAGTGTCATCACAGAATTTTCCAATCTTCTCATCATCACTGTCACTAGTAAGGATGTAGCACTGGAAAACAGTTATGTTAAAGGGATGGGCTGCCAATCTGAGGATCATCTACCTGCTGGTGACTGGTTTGTAGGCCATCATAGAGGGGCTGATCTGCTCATTGATCAGCAGCACAACCACATGCTTTCTTATTCTGTCTTCACTGTTCCAGATCAGTGAAATCACTTAGGAAATAAATCATCATTCTGTTCCCAGCCCATCTGGACTCTCACAAACTGGTCATGTCCCACTCAAATGACAAGAGCCCATTCTGTATTAGCTGGAGGTAACCTGCTTTCATGATACCAATATTACACATGGCAATGAAAACATTTGCTTGACCAATTTAAGTAGCTTGAAATCCAGTCACCCTTCTACAATGCACAACTGTAATTACCCAGTACAAAGACATTGATTCCCCCGAATCCAGTAGTCAATATACTGATGTGTCCTCATGTCATCGTGAGGGATTACAGACAATAATAGTGGTGGCATCCATCTCTTCTCCAGCATTCACTGCCATTGTCATCCAAGGATGATCATCTGGCTTCAGGGAGTTGATCACCGACAATTTAAGATTGTACATTGCTTACTTTTGGATTTAATTGATTTTCTCTCACATTTCTGACAAACATTGCCCTAACTAAGTTTTACTGAAGGCTGTTATTGGGGAAACCATTGTGAACTGTTTTGAGAAATAACCAACAAACTTTTGAACTGCGGTGACAGGGAGAAAAATAACTTGCCTGGAATATTCAGATAAAAGGTTCAGGGCAGGAGAGTGCTTGTTTCCAAAACATGGAGACTGTGGTCAGCTGGTGGCTGCAAGGACAAGCAGGAATGGTGGAGCTCAGGATATAAGCTGAGCAAATCTAACATTCCTGAAAGGCAGATTTCTACCCATCAACTCTTCTCAAGAAATTTTCTCTGGTGTTTTGCCTTGGAGGAGGCTCAAATTAGGTTTCCTCTAGAGCATCCTCAATCTAGTTTGGATACATCCAGTGTCAATTAAAAATATGTATCTGAGGAATTTAGAGATGAATGCATTGATCAGATTGGATTTCTACTTCAACCAAATCAGAACTATATAGACAGCTTCTGATACACAGGTAAGATACGAAAAACTCTACCATACAAAAGGAGTGCCACTACCATACAAGAGGATTATAATCCTCTGGCAAAATAACATTATGAATCATTTTGCTCCTTAGCTTTTGGTCCTGTTTTTATGCAAATACTGTTTTCTTAGTAATAAAGACTACAGGAAAGCGGTTAAGACATGCTATCCATTTTAGGTTGTGTGATTCCTATTTGTGCTGCAGGTAGCAAACAATAAGTGAAATCCAATAAGGAATCTTTAGAATTTATATTGTTCCATAAATGCTGCAATTTTCTTTCTGAGAGACTGACGGAACCATATAGGATATCCTGCATTTCCCTACAGTCCCACATGAAAAGTTTGAGGATTATTTCAACCGTGCCACATAAACCTAATGCTCCAGCAATGACATGACAATCTCAAAATGGCTAGTAAAGCAATGGGAGCAGAACTCATCAAACCAGAAATAAACGTGACAGTGTCTAAAAGTGTTACTGTAATAGATACAGTGACTTACCAATTTTCCATTTCCACATAAGTTAAATTACTACACAATTCAAAATCATGCAGAGATGAACATTTTGACCAATTCAGGAGCATTTGTTTGCATAGTTTCATCATTTACACTCATTTCTTGAAGTTGCTCTTTGAGCCATCTATATTGTATCCATTTATACTTTTCTCTTTATTTTAATAGAGAAAACTAAAAGGAAAAATGAAGCTAAGAGTTTTCCTGCTATATCTAGGCTGTTTTTTGCCAAATAGCACACTTTTTTCTGTATTAAATCTGAAATGATTCCATACATTACCTGAAAATATTTTCTTTGATGAAGTATACCTATTTTTCTCAGTAAAATCATGTTGAATCAAAGAAACACAAACATTTATCTCCACCAGGTGATATGGCTTCCTAAAAAATCATAAGCATTGTAATCTATCATTTGGAAAACATGCCTAACAGGCAGCATGTTCCAGTGGTTAGGATACTTGGCTGGCAATCAAGGGATTGGGATTCTCTTCCTTTCTCTGCCACTGACCTAGTATACAATCTTGGGCAAGTTACTTCATCTCTCTGTGCCCCACTTCCCCACCTGTAAAATGAGGATAGTGATACATACCATTATTTTATTACTTTGAGATTTACACTGTACAAGAGAGAAATTTATTAATTATTTCTGGCTAGGGACAATATAGGCCCAAATTCTGCCTTCAGGTATGCCCATGCAACTCCCACAGGAGGCATATGCATATCAGAGGGCAGAATGAAGCTGGACGTCTTCCCCTGTTATAGATTATCCCATACTCTGTAGGGATTTAGTGAAAAGTATGCTCTTCTAACAAAGGGTGGTAAGACTGGTCAGTTTTAAAAATTCCTGGCACACAAAAAACATGAGGACCATTTAAGAATAATACTCGGGACTGTCTGTTTCTGGAATAAAGACTAAGACTGTTTAGCAGATATTCTTGCATGGTATTTTACATGCATTAGCTCAAAAGGATCATGCAGGAGGTGATGAAAGATAGATATATTCTTTCCAACCCAGTGAGTAGAAAGATGCTTTATGTAGAAAACCTTTTGTAATTCTGGTTATGGTGAGATACTTACTCTGAGATACATAAGGGAGCAGTGACTCCAGTTACAATGCCACACAACACTACAACCATGCAATAGAGTGGTAAAGGAGTGGAAGAATGGTTCTGCCATTGTCCTACAGAAGGGGGGGTTAGGTGTAGTAGTTTCAGAGTAGCAGCCGTGTTAGTCTGTATCCACAAAAAGAAAAGGAGTACTTGTGGCACCTTTGAGACTAAAAAATTTATTTGAGCATAAGCATTTTGTGTTTGTATTTTATATAATTTAGAATGAAGGATAAAGAATAATAATGTAGCATGTATTAAATGTATTGGTGTATGATTTGATCATATCCTGCCAGCCACCCTTTTTGAATAGCAAAAAGGAATGGCCTAATTAGCCATTGGTAGAGATGTATCAGCCAGAATCTGTGTCCATGCTGATTTCAAGGCAGTGACAGACCTTTTAGGGTCACCACTTTGTTGTAGGTCTAGCATTTAAAAATAAGTAAAAGAATGCAATGATTGTTTTTCTTTTGCATTGGAACTTGATGTTCCTGTTCAAAAGCTCTGTGTAAATTAATTCTGTTTTGTGTGTGAATAAGAAATGTGTGCGTTAGAAGATAAGCGTGAAGGCCATCACCGAACCAGATGTTCTAGGGAGGAACCAAGGACAGATGTAAGGGCGCCAGGAGCAGAAGAGGGCAGATTGATGACTCTAAAAATGAGACAGACACCTATCAATGGGAACAAGATAGCTCTCATCAAAACCAGCATGGGGTAACACCCTGAGAGACTTGATGAAAGAACAAGATAAAAGATAAGAAGGACAATTTAAGAAAACAAGCACTCGTCAAACAACAATTGATTACAGTATGATGGTGCAAAACTCATTGGTCCCAATGAAGGAGAATCACTATATAAACAGGGTGCCTTGCCATAAAACTTTGGGTTTGTCCTACCAAGACTTCCCCAGAGCATCATGTCGCGACCAACAGAACCTGGCTCCTACCTACCCTTGGTCAACCTAGCTGGCCACTAGATTGATCCGGAGTCTGGACTAGTAACTATAACATCAACTGGTGGGAGAGTGTGTGTGATTGAATGCATATGCTAATTGTTGTATCTTCAATAAACGCGGCATATTGCCTTTTCCCCTCAAAAAGATCCTGTGTGCTTCTTATAAGCATAAGATAGGAAAGGTGCAAACAAGTTTTACATTAGGAAATGAAGCAAAGCAAGAGTAGAGACATATTATAATATCCCTTTGATCTGGAGCGTTCCATCCATTTAGGGGCACCTGCCCTTAGAAAACATACTCAATGCTTAGAAATGATTTCTTGGTTGCCTACAGTCCTGCCCATGATTGCTGCGTGTCAAAATGGCTTTGTGTCTGTTCACAACCTGGTCAAATTATTTCTCTCAGGTGTGCCAGTTCTAAGATACAGCCCATAGCACATGGTATAAAGGCCAACTCTTCCATATTAAGACTTCTTAAGTTTTAAAACTGTAGAAGCTTTAAAAGTAAAGAGTCTCAGACAAAAGCCAGTATTCATCTACAGCTCAGTTGTGTCTTTAAAACACAATCCTGCTGACTTGCTGTCTGGAATGGTTCACAACTGTGAGCACCAACCTCAGGGCAGACACTCCAAACTGGTGCTATCATTAGATTTAATCAACCCAGTAACAAGTGTGAACTCCTAAAGCATTATCACAGTCTTACCATGGAGTCACAGACAGTTGCTAGTTGGTTGCTATACACCAAAGATCACAAAATATTCAGGTTGCTTCCAGTCCCAAGAGATCAATCATTTACGCCAGGTAAATTTGTACCTTAGATTTCTCACCAAAGACAACTCTTGTAGTCGATCCTATAATAAACTAATTAAATATTTATTAACTAAGAAAAATAAAAGAGTGATTTATTACAAGGTTAAAGCAAGTAAATATATATACACAAATGAGTTACAGTCTAGGGTTTTAAAAGGTGACAGATGTAGTCATCTGTCAGCTCTGGATGTCTTTTAGAGATAACCCAGGTTGACCCTAGGGATCTTTGCTTTTGGTTCATAGCTCCCTCCAGCCCTATGAGAGTCCAAACAGCAAAAAAAATGAACAATGTTCTTATTGGCTATTTTTATTTTCTTCTTCCTGAATGCAAGCTGAGGAGACAAGCCTTTTTGTACATAGCCTCTTTGTAGTGTGAGGAGACAATTAAAGTCTTTGTATTAATGCATTTCTTTGATCTGTCATGATTTCAGCGAGAAAAATAAATACTTCATCAAAGAAAATATTTACAGGTAATGTACAGAATTATTTCAGATATAATTCAGAAAAGGTGTGCTACTTGGCAAAAATCCTCAGCCTGGATATAGCAGGAAAACTCTCAGCTTCATTTTTCCTTTTAGTTTTCTATATTAAAATTCCACAATTGTGTATTCCACAGTGACCCATTTAGTTTTGATACTCTTTTTGATTGGCAGGAGACAATCCCTCCTGGCTGGGTTCACAGTTTCAGAGCAAACCATTTTTACGGTTATAAAGCAAAAACTTAAATATTACCTTATATAAAGATGTTATAGGTGAGATTAATGCATGCAGTAACTTACAATAATTTCATAAAGTCTAAACACTAAATACATTGTTGTAAGTCCAATACCCATTTGAACTATATCTACAACATGGGTGAAACAGACTGGTTTCCAGCAATGAACTTGTCAGTGATTGGGCTGAGACCAGCATCACACCTGCATTGAAGAACAATTGTGTAGAGCTGAACTATGCCAGTGGGCACTCAACAGGCAATTCTGCCTCAGAGGCAGAATTCTCCCTGGAGCTCCTTGTGTGGGGTAGACAGAGCAACTAGTCTGCTTTGTCCCTTTCTTGCTCTCTTTGGTGTGTCTTATGCTTTAAGGATGACTAAAGGGAGCAGTACCTGAACTTCAACAAGCTCAGGTATTTCAATTGGGCCCCACTTTTAAACCAGGGTAAATAATCTGGATGTTTAGGGCTGCAAAATGAAACTCACCCCATTTGTCATAGGGTGTGGCTGCCCCATAGCATCCCCTGCTGCTCATGTGTGACACAACCAGCACTCATTGCCTCAGTTTCCTTCCTGAAGCTGGCTCTCCTCCACTCTCCACATACAAGTCTGTGCAGGAGATGTGACTTAGCCCTCCAGTCAAGTCACACACAAAACTTGACCCCCTACTAAGGTAACAAGAGTCCAAATTAAAAAGTCCCAACAAACAAACAAAAATATTTTTCTGCCCTTCAGGGCTTCTCTTCAGCCCTTCCTCAGGACCCAGTGAGGGCTAGTGTCCCTGCAAAGGAAATAATGTGGGTGCTGATCTCTGCTTTTGCCCCTCCGAGATGTTCCCTGTAAACTGTGTGCACACACCACATATCACATACCAATCAGGTGGCTCAGCCACGCAGAACTCCGTGGCTGCTGGAGGTGGAGGCAAGAGCAGAACCCAGAGAATCTGAAGTAGCCTCTGCGGTCCTTAGAGGCTGGAATGGGACCCAGAGTGAGTGCAGTGCCCAGAATTGGGCCAACGAGCAGGTAGGAACCAGGATGACTGTACTGGGGCTGGGCGCAGCCGTGCTTGAGGCTCCACTTCCCCCATTTCCCCTGCCTCTGACATTGGTATAGGTATGGCTCTCCCATCTCCCCTTAAAGGGACCAGTCACCCTGTGACACTGGTGTTAAGACAGAGTCTGCCACTGCTGAATAAGCTTCAGTATTTAGGTTCTGGTTTATACTAACTTGTTATATTGTATTCACCCGCAGTGGGGTTTTTAATTATCTAAATTTGAGTGAAATTCTGTCTGTTATACCCATATATTCCAACTGGCTTCAATGGGAGTACACATCAGTAATTCCAGGCAGAATCTGGGACTCTGCATTAATAAAATATTGTGGGATCTCACTAATTTGCACTTTGCTCAAACTTCCATCCCATAATTTGCACACAAAAAACCAGTGGTTTCTCCTCACTTTTCAGCATCTCTATAATGAGGGAGTGCTACTGTCTCATTTACTATGATTTATTCATTTTATTGCCAAATATTTACTAGGTTACCATACTCTGAAGTATAATAATTAAAGCCCAACTATACTTGTTAAGTAAATGAAGAAAAGGTTTTTATGATGCATTTTCCCTGCTTGGTTTTCTTTTTGTTTGTTTGAATTGTATTTGCTTGTTTACTTGCCAATTTACAAAATTTAGTCATTTGGAATGGGTTTCCCAGTCACTGATTTAAATTAGTTATGTTCAACTGCATTATCTTCTTTCACTAGCAATAAAAATATCCAGGTTTTTATAATTTTATAGGTATTTTCTCTACATTTTTTGTAAAGTTATGAGACACAAAGGGATGGAAAAATTCTGAGATAGGAAGCATAGGAGACATGATGAAATAACAGAAAAGAGCACCCCAGAATGACAGGGTGAAAACTATCTTCCCTTCTGGACTAATAGGTAGAGAGTGGACATAAATCAATGTAGCAGAGGTTTATTTGCAAAGATTATTTTTAAAATGTGTAAACCAACATCTGAATGAGCTTTCCCATACCATCAATTCGGGAATAGAGGGAAAAGACCTCAGGAGCATACCATATTTGCATAGACACAGCTGCTTTGCCTAGGCAGTTAGCAAACAGACCTGCACTGCCAAAGTGATCAATTTTGGCTGTTTTGGGTTAAAATTCACTTTAGTCCTGGATACCTTAATTGAGGGGGATCACCCTTAATGGAACCTTGCTCCCTAAGCAGGGGGTAGTGATGCCAAATCCAAATGGAAGTCAAAGGGGGTGGGGACAAAGTGTTCCTATCTGGTGGTGTGGATTCTGTTTAAAGAGTCCTAGTCACAATATGATCCTCCCTGTCCAGTAAGCAAAGACAGAGGTGATCGGACTCAAATTAGAGTCCTTGCTTCTGATGAGCGATCACAAGGTAAGCTGCTGTATGGGGCTGAAACTCAGATCTGGTGTGGGGACAGTGTCGTGCTGGAAGGCAACAGAGGCTGCAGCAGCAGAGAGGTTCCCCATTTCCCGCTGACATTACTGAGAGCTAAAATCACTAGGAACTGGGTTAAACGGTGGAACCTCAGAACACAGCATGGCAGCAAGGGGCCGAGGCAGTAGGAAGCAGTACGAGCGACTAGCAGCGACAGAGACAGCAGTGTGCAATGGCAAAGGCGGTGTAGACAACAGCAGCTCCTGCAGAGGCACTGCTCAAACCCCTTCACACTTTCAGGGTGGGAGGTGAACCCACATGGACACACCTCTGAAATCTGACCTCGGACAACCAACCATTAGTGGGCTGTAGAAGAGGGAAAAGGGGAGTAGCGTGTTAAAGGGACATTCATCTGACAGATTGTGTACCACAAGGTAGGAAACTGAGGTGAAAGACTACTGCCCAAGGTACCATAATATGGGTGTTCGGTTACTGTTTGCATTCTTTTGAATCACTGACATGGTACTTTTCCAAATTAATGCTGAGTTCCGTCTCCCTTTGAATAAATGTTTGTTGGAGAGGGAGGGGATATATACACAGACTCCGTGCTCGTGAATGGGGAAGTATTGCCTCTTAGAAGTGCCCAGAGGTGGTAGCAAGTTTTTCCACACATCTGGGTGGAGGCTTGAGCTGGTTCTGTTTTGTAATGCTAAGAAGAACCCCTACATATTGAGTCCGGCCCAGGTTGCTACCAACCCTACCTGGCAGAAGAGTTACAAATGGAAAGCATGAGACTGATTTCTTAAATCATTAATATTAAATAGCTTTGCATTTGCAGTGTGTTATACTATTACTTAACATGAAATTGGCTTATAAGGTTTTATAAGAATGGCTGGTCTTTCAGACACTTATGGGTACATTTTCAGCACAAAGCATAGGAATTAACATTAATGGGATTTATGCAGCAAAGTCCCTGAGCACCACTCTAAATGTTTCTCCACTTTGCTACTAATTCAGTGGGGTTGAAGGATGTAAATGAAAGCAGATTTTGAAGTAAAATATATATACGGGCCAGGTTTCCTGCTTGTGTAAATTGGCATAGCTTCATTGAAGTCATTAATATGGGAGTCAAATTTTCTTAATTGAAATTTTAAGCTAGAATAATGTATCTATTTTATGTTATAACCTTTTAAAATACATAAGATACATATAGGATCAGAGGACATGTATCAATACAACTGAAATTGTTTTCTGCAGCTGCTATCTATAAATGGGCTCAAGCCACAAAGTTCAGATCCAGGCCCAAAGTTTTCCAATATTTGGTTTTGTGCTATCTTTACTACTGTTCATTACAATGAAAATATCACCAATTCAAACGTAGTCTGATTATGGAGAGGGTCTAAAATATTACGATCAATTATTACATTCATTTTGCTATCAGAATTTTAATATTTTAAGCAGATCTTATGAATTTTGGTTGAAATTCACAAGACTGGTCATTGTGATGTTATGGCTTCAGTTTAAAGGAAGAACCTGATTTTTAAATAAAGAAAACAAACCTTCAAAATATTAAGGAGATAAGTGCCTGTTCCAAAAGTCAAATAACAATTCTCAAAATTTACTCACGCGTTATATTGTATCTTTTATCTGCATGTTCTAATTTCTAAGAAATAATACTTGTATCAGTAGGAGAAAAGGAAAGGCACCAGTTAGTAAAAAAATAATGGCTGGAAGACCCTGCACATTTGTGGTACTGGCAGTCTAACTTTGGGATCAATTAATATCCCACGGTTACTTAACCTCATTATTCCCCATCACATCTTACTATTATGTACTGTGCCATATACTTCGTTGTAGTGGGCAAAATCAATAGAAATTGTTTAAATTTTAAATACATTTTAGCATTAAATGCTAATTCACAATGTTGTTATGCCATACAGTCACACAATATCCATTTAATCAAAAGTTATTAACCATCCACAAGTTTTATTTTCAGCTGCAAAACTAAACAGTTAATAGTTTAATAAATTGGTATGGTCATCATTCACACAATCCAATTGATTTTGAATGACTCACCTCTGTTATAATTAACAGTGTATAATAGCACACTGAGAAAATGTCAGTTCCTGTAGGCTGGCTGAACAATGGTAACCAAAATTGAGCGATGCCTTAACAGTTAATGAAATTCTTTTTTAACCAATCAGAAGGAAATGTGTTCTTCATTTATAATACCATATGGATATCCGGACATATGGATGGTTCATAAATGCTCTACATTAAATTGTTATTTTTACGTTTTCAGTGTAACAAAAACACCAAGCAGGTGTTTTTAAATGTCACATTTTGAACAGCAACAGTTTCATTAACATAGAAAATTCATTATTCACAGTTGTATTACTGAAATATTAGTCAAGAAGAGATATTTTATTGGTGATATGGCAATATATCTATAGCAGGCATTCTTCTCCTGTATTTTAAATATCTCTTTCCCTTTCATACGTGTAAATGCACACACTCTCTTTCTGATCACAGTCGTAGCCATGATATTTATTTTCAGTACTGAAATTATAATATTTTCTTGTAAAGTCATGAATATACTCTCACTCCATTCTTATCGAGCACTGATCTGTGTGATGTCTTGCTCCTTTTTGTTTTGCTACAATGGGGTATCTTCACAGTACACCATATATACATAATTTATCCATGAAGCAGTTTAACACCATCCTTGCATTTGCAGAGGGAAATATAGAAGAAATGGTATGTGTTACAAAATTTTGTTAACTCTTGGGTTTGGTTTATTTTTTCAAAGCATTTAGTGTTGTATAAATTATAAAACATAATCAAGAGACATGAGAATGATCTCTGTAATCAACTTCAGTCTCTGCATATAAGAAAAAGTATTACAAAAGAAGAAAGAACATTAAAAATGTAGATTCCCACATACTTTGTTCTTTAATACAGTACATATGCAATTGCCACTACCAACATTTTTGCCTAGAATGATTAAGGAGTTCCAAACAAAAATGGGTTTGCAATTTCATCTATCAGTGCCAAAATGTGTAACGCAGCACTATGTTTCCAATGACCTGTAAGCAGTTTCCTTTCTGAACTCTGCTTCTTTGGAGTTTGTGGCTCAGATAGTTTAATTTCCAAGTCTACAACTTGGTATATAAGATGTCAGCCAGAAGTGGTTCCCCACATTCCCCTGCCCACCAAATAGTTTCAGTCAGTTCAGCCATTTTAAAAAAGTTGGTTTGCACTGTAGCTCTCTAACATGAAGCATATATTTTCATTATCACTTTTCTGACATAGTTTATGTGTAATATAAAAGAAATAACAAAAACAAAATGCAAACATAAAAATTGACAGTATATAAAACTCTAACATTGTGTTAGTCAGATATAAACCTAGGCGTACAGGAACGCTGCAAAGGCACCACTGACATATGCCTGTACGCTGTCGGGTAGCAGCCCCAGAAATACGTATGTTCCTCACAGAAATTAGTTCTAGTGGAAGTGTGAATAATATCTAATTGCCACTGTCGGATTTGGAGAGAAAGGATGGGGAAGGGACTGGGCACTTGCATATGACTTGGGAGATCTTCTTTGCTACAGATTTCTTGTGTGACGTTGGGCAAGTCACTTAATCTCTCTGTGCCTCAGTTCTCCATCAGTAAAACTGGGATAATAGCACTGCCCTACCTCACAAGCGTTTTGTGAGAATACATAAATTAAAGATTGTGTGGCGCTCAAATATTGGCTGATGGGGGCTATATAAGTACTTAAGAAAAGTAGGATCGATAGAAATACTACCACCACTTGATTCCCTAGCTCTCACCTGTTGGCTCTTTGGAGCAAATCTGCCAGTACGACACATTTCACATAACACTCATGTCTGTGATCCCCCATCAACACTTGCCCACATTCCCACTGGTTTCTTATATACCAAGCCAGGCTGTAGGTTTCCAGTTGCAATCACTCCTTCCAGGTCCAGAGGCCACTGTGACACATTCTAAGTAAGGAGCCTGTGTGGTTCTCTGATTCTCTCCACTCACTGCTCCTCCTGCAGGCCCTAGCTGCCCAAACACCCTTACCATCAACCCTCCCCACAGCTATCCCAGTGCCCCTTCCCCCTACAACTGCCCTAGCCAGGGCCAACCAAACAACTACTATCTAGGTAACCTACACACCCTCCAACACCACATGCCTCTCCCACTCACCCCGGTGAAGGGTCCTGCTCTGTGTGTGGGTATGGGGTGGAGGCTTCTCACTATCTGTTTCTGGGAAGCACGGGGAAAGAGGGTTAAGTTCCCGCCTTCCTATTATTCTGGGACAGGAGTGGGGGAGTTGTGCCTGAAAGAGAAACTAATGACTTTCTGTCACCCATGAGAATGACATGGAACCACACAAAACTTGGTAGGTATAGGAGAGATCTTTCTGAAGGTTGTGCGGCGAGCCAGATCAGGGCAGAAAATGGCTGTTCTGTTCTCCACTCTACCAAAAGGTTTGCTGGCATGAACCCATGAGCAGAATATGGACAGAATTTGGCCCCTGATTAGTCTGAACAATGTAGCTAACATGGCACTACAAAATGATGACAATTTCATTTACATTTTATGTTATCCTAAATACACTGAATAAAGTGAAGACTCTCAGAGCATGAATGACACAACTGAAGCATCTTTCCCTCATGAGCAAGCTTATTACTAGGTGGTGGAATTAGGACATAACCTGTGAAAATACAGGACCACAGCCACAACCATCAATCAGGTTATCAAATCCATTCCCCTAGCTAAGGCAAGATAGACACAGCCAGTATTTAACCCATCTTGATCCACAGTCTTAATTTACTTTAGTATATTAGAACATTACCTTCTTATTGATTATAGATCAGGCATTTTAGCAGCTTTATCACACCCATTTAGTACATTTTCACTGTCATCACACCATATAGATGGGATTCCTAAAGATTATAAGGGAAGGTAATGTCATCCTAATATTAGGGATGCTGACTGAGGTGCGTGAATTTCACGGCACATAGAAGAAGCTTCCCTTGACAACTAAACATTCATTCTCTGAAATTCTCTTTCTGCCCTCTTCCAACAAATAGAGTCACAAGAAATGTATTCAGATAAATAATTCTGCATACACTGTGGCACAGAGATAATGGAGTATGCTAAGAACTGCTGGAGTAAAAAAACAAAACAAGGTTCAAAGCTTTATACCATGAAAGGTAGCCCTATGCCCTTAATATAGGCATGGTTCCATCTTCATGAATTTCTAAAGGTCACTGTGAAGTGTGTGTAGTATTACACATATATTGTAGGAACTCCTTTCCTCTGCTTCTCCCATCCTAGGAAAATCATTATAAATCAATGTGTGCTAAAAGCTAATTGCAAAACATTGCACAGTAGAGTAGTAAGGTCATACAAACCACTATTGGTGTCACACACACACACACACAATCCACATAAGTCTACAACCTAATAACTGGTAAAGTGAAGATATTAGAGCAGTAAATAAAAGGAATTGTTGTGAACAGAAACAAATAAACCTGTTTTCCACCAAATGAATGGCCAGAAGCAACCATATTGCAAGCAAGTCTTTAAGAATGGAGAACCATTAAGGTCTTCAAGATATTTTTTGAGTGCAGTCCGCGCACCTACACTTCAAGGAAATAAAGGAGAATTATACAAAACATACAGGAAAACGGATATCATCCCACAGTGTTTCACAAATAATAAAAAATTACACATTTGTATCACAGCGTATAGTCCTTTGGATAATAATTCTTAAAAACAAATATTTTTACCAGATCAAATGCTTCTTAACAGCTCTACGTAACATCACTTTAGCCACCGAACAAGGAACATCATTTAAAATACTCTCTATATCCACCATGAAATTACATCACTTTGAATCTATTTTGGACAAAATAATAATTGATTTAAAAACAGAATGACATCTCTACAGTGCTAGGCAGTAATTCAAACAAGAATCTAAGCAGCAACTATCATAGATTTTCATCTCTCTGGATACAATACAGATGATCAATAAGCCAGAATGAATGCTCAAATGCTAGCTACATTCTCAAAGACTTGGAGGGCCATGCCAAATGCACACACCTGGTAAAGGGTCTCTGCTTTCCAACTATTTCAGCTATTGAATCTACTGTACACTACAGAATTCCTACTTCCCTTAGGACCGAGTCTCTGAATGCCAAAGCTGACACATTTACTTTTTAAAAATAGCATCTCCTGTCTCCCAGACCAACTTCTATTCCTTTGTGAAACCACCTAATAACTGAATCTAGTCAGATAGTAGTACTGCTCTTGTGAGCAATTATACATCTGCTCACTTTATCACAGGGGTTCCATCATTAAAACAAACACACAAAAATTAGACATGTTATGGGGTTTTATTAAGTTCCCATGATTATGAATTTCAAACTTCTCGTAAATGAACTGAGTTTTTGTGCTGTTACAATTTTCTGTATAATGTAGTTACTCTACCTAGATTATGTATCTGATTTCAACAGCAGGAACCACAGCTGTTTTAACAATATTTGCAATTAGGCAACTTGATAAAATGCTACAATTCTGCTTCCTTGAATAAGTGCCACAAGGCATTTATCTGTTGCTTTGATACCCTTAGTCCAGATATTTGATAGATGCTAAAAGAGCAGCCAAGGTATCAAACACTTAGCAATATAGACATTAGGTGCCAACAGAATATAGTGCCAAAGACACTGGCATGCTCCATTTTGAAATGCTGACTTAATTCAGAAAAGCTGGGACAGGCTAGCAGCAATTCAAAAATTGGTGGTAATTCATTTTAAAAATAATTACTGCATCCAGAACTGAAATTGCAATTAACCACTAGATCCTAGAATATTCTCTAGAATGAGGAATTCAGTTAGTATTGTGGCAAAAATTGCTGTGAAGTAGCTGAAGGATATTGAAGATGGTAACTGGAACCTCAGAAAGAAGCAAACAGTTTAAAAGACGCTTCAGCCCATGACAGAAATGTGAATTACACGTGAAGGAGGGTTTGTATGCCCGACAATAATCAAAACAATGAAACCATTGAACAAAGGACTATCTGAAGTTATTCTGAAGACTATACTTAAACTATCTGAAGTTATTCTGTCCACAGCATACATTGCTGGGCCAGCCAACAGAGTGAGGGTCACTGCAATTGTTATTGACATTCTTGAAGTCTTTAAGAAGAAAGAAAGAAAAGAGTCAATTGATGCTTATTTAAGGCTCTGGATTGATAGACTTCCATCTGGTGGGCTATTTCTCTACAGAGTTACAGAATAAGCAGCAAGTGTACGGGCTACTCATTAAAGCCCTACCTCTCCTGACTTCAGATCTTGGGGGACCACTCTTAGAGGTGAGACTGCAGTTCACTCTCCTTCTCCATTCCATCCTTGGAATCTCTCCTGAGGTTGCCAATTAGTGTGACAAGAAAGATGGTGGGTTTTGAATAAGTTTACAGTGCAGTTACTCCATGAATCCACCAGTGGTATGGTTGAGAATACTGGTGCCAAAGAGCTACACAGAAATGAGAAAAGTATGAAACAAAAAAAAATAACACCCCCCGACCCCCCAAAAAAACCTCTACCAAAACCAAGGAGTTTGAACATAGAGCCAGCAGAAAGACAACTATAAACAAAACCATTTAGCCACATACTTACTAGGTGTTACATGTTCCTTCCAGGCTGGCCTGATGCAACACACATGCCATGTTTCACTGACTCACAATCATAAGAAAATGCTGTTTCCTTCTAAAACTGGAACATTAACTCTCATGGCTCTGTGAGAATGTGACTGCATTAAATCTTGATGACCAGGAAGATATGTCATTCCTTTAACTGTGATGAGTTATATTCAATAAATTTGTTAGTCTCTAAGGTGCCACAAGTCCTCCTTTTCTTTTTGAGGATACAGACTAACACAGCTGCTACTCTGAAACCATTCAGGGTTTTGTTTTTATTAACAACGTCTTTTCAATGAATTATAGAAAACAGAAATGGAAAAGACTTATTTTAATGTAGTCCATCACTCTGACAGTGCAGAATTGTCCTTGGTCCAAACTGAAATTATTCATATGACAGGGCTTCCATGAGTTTCAGACAGACATACTTATACTTAATCTCTATGCATGCAAGCAGGGTTCCTAGCAACACTGTTCTTTTGCTAGAGTTTAGAGTATATTGCTACAAGTTTGGAACTGTAAAACATTCTGGATGATGATCATGAAGACAGCAAAGATATAGAATCACAGAAACATAGGGTTAGAAGGGTCATCTAGTCAAACCCCCTGGCATGATGCAGGATTTGTTGTGTCTAAACCATCCAAGGCAGATGGCTATCCAGCCTCTTTTTGAAAATATCAGATTCCCAGCAGTGACCACTGTTATATTATTAATAAATATTTTAAGGTATCAAATCTCTTCTGAGTCCTTTACAGAGATAAAGGTATGAGATTTGAGTTGGGATTTGATGGAGTAGAGGAGAGAGACTTGGCACAAAGGAAGATGATGGGATTCCAGGCACAGAGAGCCGCACGACTAAAGGCACAAAGGTCAGAGTGGGAGGATACGTAGGGACAGATCTTTGGCACTGATACAGCTTCTCTGTGCTGTAGCTTTAAATTAATCTTAAAGGGGCACTTGGGGGTGAGGCTGAGAGAAAGATGGTGTGACTGAGGTGCCACCAGCAATCCCAGCTGACAAATGGTTTCTTTGGGCTGTCAGCACTCAGTGTAAGGTGGAACAAGCTTCAGGGGACTGAATCTGCAGCCCCAAGATTGGTAGAGATCATTTTCAGCCTATCCTGAACTGTGCAAGACACAAGAAGGACAGTCCAGAGAGTCCAGCAAGGAGACAGGTGATGAGTGATCAGAGGCAGAGTTGTGAAAAGCCACAAAGTAAAAGTGAAGAAGACTTAAATTTTATGCACAGACAGACAGGGAGCCAAATAAAGAGATATGAATGGGGTCTTTTGGTTGGAGGGATGGGGGTGACTTGGTCAGAGGATGATTATTTTGGCCTCAATTTTGGTGAGGTGGAAGAGGGCAGAGTTAGAGACTGAGATTACAGTACTTCAGATGTCAGAAAAACTGGTGTGAAAGTGTGAAGATTTGTATAATAGTTACAAAGGGAGAAGCAACAAGATCTAGTGAAAGGCTGGATATGAGAGAGAAAGAGGGAGAAGTCATAAGTAGCTCCACATTTTTGTGTTTGAGTGAAGCGGAAGATAGCGGATTTGCCAGCAATAATGGAGATGGGGGAAGAGAAAAGGTTTGGTATGAAAGATAAAAATCAGGTTTTGCCATGTTTATTCTGAATAAGTGATGGGACCTCCATTGGAAGAGATCTAAATGGGGTCTTTCCATCACTTCTGTCTTTTTTTTTTATTCTACCAGCCCTCCATCCAACCCATTGACCAGAAACACTCTTTTGCACTTGGTTTTAACCTTAACCAGTGACGCAGCCAGTTAACAGATTGAAAATACTTTGAAGTCTTTATTTATTTATTTATTTATTTATTTTTCTTGGTTTATATTGTGTCCCTACTGTGATACTGTACAAAAAGGAATGTGAACATTTATATCACTGTTGCTACCACTGTGATACATTTGCAATAGATCTTGTACAAAGTATGCCTTGTAAAGTATCAATGGAAATATTATAGTTTGCTAGGTATTATTATCCTGTTTATATGCCTGTCTTGTCATTGTATATGAAGTTATGAATTTTTGCTGTGTGTTTGTATCTCAAACATGTTGTGTTCCTGTGTAGTACCCACAAGGCAGATTTACATCAAGACCAGCCAGTCACAGGTAATAGGCCAGTAAGGAGAATGAACTATAACAATGGGCCTTTCCTGAGGATGCCTCATAGAGCACATGGACAATGGAGGCCCAGTGACTTAGCAGGGCACATAGGACATGTGATCCCTAACTCCATGTGGAAGACAGTAAACTTTCCATGCACATGGGCTGAGGGTATAAATGGAGACTGTGACATCACCTTCTTGCCTCTTTCCTGCTGCACATCTCTGGACTTGATTTCTAACAAAGGGAAGCTTTGAACAATGGACTGAGGACCCCCAATCTTTTGGGTG
The DNA here is from genome assembly GCF_965140295.1 of Lepidochelys olivacea. Taxonomy (NCBI): domain Eukaryota; kingdom Metazoa; phylum Chordata; order Testudines; family Cheloniidae; genus Lepidochelys; species Lepidochelys olivacea. The sequence goes on from NC_140413.1 coordinate 123,010,301, forward strand.
ATCCAGAGACATAACAAACTAGCAGATTTAGCATCACTGCTATTATCTTGATTTACAAACTCTGAAATCAACTGTAATGTATATGATTCATTTTAACTTTTTAATAACTCTCTTCTTTTTTTTGTATTAATAAAGCTTTTAGTTTTTAGTTTACTAAAGGATTGCCTATCAGCATGGTATTTGGGTAAGAGCTGAAGTATATTTTGACCTGGGGTGTGCGTCTGGTTCTTTGGAACTGGAAGAACCTAATATATGTGATTTCTGGTTTTAATAATCATTTATCACAGAAGTCTGATTTGTCTAGATGATGGGGGGGGGGGGGGGGAGGGAGTACTGGGCCTGAAGGGGACAGTCTGTGGCTCCATAATAACTGGCATAGTATTTTGGAAGCATATATTTGTTACTGGCTTGGTGAAACCTTATGATAGAGTATAGCACCTGTCTGGGATATACGCCCTGTATTCTGGCAGTCTGACCTGAGATTGGTGCTCTTAGCTGTATTCCGTACCAGGCAGTGTGACAGCTACCATAAATCTCTGTATCTCTGATACACATAGCAACAATTGTCTACACTGACAAAATATCAGCACTTCTAAAATAAATCTCCATTTAAGAAAAAATAACAACAAAACCTTAACACACAAGTCCTCCCAAAGCCTGCCATTGTCAGCTCTCTAGAAAGCTGTAACAGCTTATTTCAAATGCAGACCTTGCCACTGCAATTTCTGCCTCTGACATCTCAGGACCAGGTTACTGTGATGCACTTAAATCTATTCAGAGGCAAAAGCTAATATAGAATCTACAGCCTACTTTTTGAATGGGGAGTATCTTATAGCAAGCCTATGAAACCAGTGCTTCCTGGCTGCACTTGCTACCTGTGGGTCTCTGGACAGAGTTCCTGAATAACCTGGAGACTTGTTTACCTGATAGGATGCCTCACAACATACTGCCACAGTTGGGGTCTGTGGTGGTGCTTCCAGTCAGTAGAAACCAGTGACATCAGATATTGGGTAGAAAACTGAAACAAAGTTGTGTTCCAAACCAATTTACAGCAGTGATAAAAATCACACTTAATCTTATTCCAAACAGGGTTGGCAATGTTTGTTCTGAAGAGGTTCATCCTACTTTGCAGGAAAGATAAACAAAATCTGACAGAAACTCATAGAGCAAAAAGCTCTCCACCAGACTGGTTGGCATTCACTACTCCACCACCATTCATGGCCCTTGGCCAAATCACACAAGAAGCGGCTCTAAGGAATATTCAAGCCACCTGCAAAACAGAGCTGTGCCTCTCTAAGTGGATGAAAACCAGCTCAGACCAACTGTATCCACTGCTAAAGGATGCTGTTAGAGCTGTGCAAATGACGGATTTATTGGTTTGCTGGCAGTTCCAAAAAATTGAAAAATAATTTTCAGGTCAACCCAAAATAAACATTTTTTAAAACTTTTGACAAATTGAAAATGTAAAAAAAAGTTTGGGGTCAAACTAAATGTTTAATTCAACCTGAAACAAAATGATTCGTTTTGATTGTGAATTTGTTTTGTTTTATATTTTAATTTTTTAAAAAAAACTGAAGGAAATTTCAAAATGATAAGTCATTTTGAATAAAAATATCAAAGGATTTAGATTTTTTCTACTTTTTTTGACCAAAACAATTCAGCAACATTGAAAAGAATTCCAAAAATGTTTTGGTTGACTCAAATCTGCATTTTTGGCAAAAAGCAAAAATTCAGACAAAACATTTTGCCCAGCTCCAGTGACTACTACTGCCTCCTTCATTGAAGATAACTGCAAACCTTTCTAAAAATGCAGTATTTCATTTGGTGCACAAAAAGGTGACACTGGACATAGACAAGCTCTCCAGCTAAAATCCCATCTAGCACTTCCCATTCCTAAACAAAGTCATTGAGAAAGTAATTACGATATGTTACATCCACCAGTATCCTGAATGTTTTGCAGTTGGGCTTCAGATCTGGAAACAGCATGGATACAGCATTAGTAGACCGACTTCCTCAAAGCAGTAGATGGAATCCACATTTCAATTCTCAGACTCCCCAATTTTTTTTTTCAGATTTCCACACAGTCAACCTGAAGGTACTATTGATGTGCACACATTGCATAGTTGTGTAGACAGCACAGTACTAAAGTAATGCCAATCATTACCCTCCAACAGGACTTACAGTGGTTATTGGAAACTGTTCTACATCCCCAGAGACCATTACTCATGAGTTCCCACAAAAATCTATTCTGGCTCCCTCATCTTTAATACCGATAGAAGAGCACTTTGAGCAGCGGTGAGACACAACACTGGGTTCCACTCCCAACAGTATTCAGATGACACACAGCTGTGTATATCACTTTGCACAAATGGAACCAATGGCTTTACAAGGATGTTACAATGTCTACACAACAGCGGCTCCTGGATGAAGAGAGTTGGCTCAAATTCAACCTGGGTAAGACTGAAGCCATGCTGGAAAATGTTTTGATGAACTAACCAAAACACTGTTGTCTCCCTCCGCTGAAGGAGTATCCCCTCCTATTTGTCAAACTGGTGTAAAGCCACAGAGGTCTTGCTTCAATTTTCACTTTGCTTGGATGACCAAATAGCATCAGCATCCAAATAAGACCAAAAAACAAACAAACAAAAAAACCCTTTCATATCCAGCTTGTTAGGAATCTTCACCCCTTCCTCTGAGATGAGGATTTGGCCATAGTGAGCTATGCACCTGTCACCTCCATACTGGATTTCTGAAACTGACCACATCTAGGACTGAACAAGGAAGCAATGAGGAGGTTCCACCTGTACAGAACTTGGCTGCCTTCCTTCTCAATGAGTCACACTGTCACAGGCACACCACCTTTGTGCTCTGATCCTTCTGCTGCTTCCCAGTTCATTTCCAGTGCCAGTTCAAGTGCTTGGTCTGGCTTTTCAAAGCCATTAGTGGCTCAGGACTTAGATACATCAGTGATTGCATGTCTATCCACAACCTACCATGACAGATGAACTTCTCTGGAACAGTACTGCTTACAAATCCCCGGACAAAGTTCTTGAGGACTGGTGATAAAACATTCTCAGTCAAGGGATTTGGGTATGGAATGAGCTTCCTGAGCTCAGACTAATGCAATGTTTGACCATCTCTTAGAGAATGTTGCAAGATCTTCCTCTTTGAGAAAGTTTTCCCCATTGTAACCAGAACGGTGAGAGGAAAAACACTGAGACATATATTGACATATATACAGCAAGAAGACCTTTCTATGGTAGCAAAGGGCGAAAAGCAGAAGACCATGAAGTCCACTTGGAACTCTGCCTGGGAAGTGAAAATCTAAATTGCCTGGGAAGTTCTTAAATACAGTGGTAATGGGTGCTATAAGAAAACCCTAAGATAGATCACAGGACACCATCGAAACATCATTCCAGTGATTAATGAAGATTTTCAAATCAATAATAATCAAAGTATTGGTAAAATGTGCTTACCCAAGCCAATCACTTATTCAACCTATGGTCTGGGAGGAGTGAGGGAAATCCTCAAGCTTGATGGATTTGAAATACACATTTCAATCTTCCTACAAAAATGCCTAATTCAAAGACAACCAAAAATCAAATGATTCATTGAACCAGAGCTATTCTTGTAAGCCCAACATATTTTAGATGCTTTAATATTCCACTTAAAATACCAAAATGAATTCTATATAAAATAATAAATTCTTTGCAGAAAGAGTATCCCATTTATAAAATACCAGTTGTATTCTTGTAGGAAAGGAAGCAAAACAGACCCACAAGGCCTGATTCTCCATCACTCTGCATGTTGTGTAAGTATCTGTATCAGTGTAAAGTGAGTGCAAAGAGGATAAAGAATGAAATCATTTGAATTCGGTAGATTGTGAAACATTGCAGAGTGCTTCTTGCCATTTATAAAATATATAAAAAAGTCTGTATGTAAAGGCCCTGCAGCTGGCCAGCCCTTATCAGTTATCAAACCGTGGCTGGGAAGGGATCAAGTGTTTTCTATAAAGGGCTCAAAGAACTTAGCTGGAGGGAGCTGCAGACAGGAGATGGCCTCCTGCAGCAGCGGGATTGAAGGTAAGGATGTGGCCTTCTTTCAGCACTGGCAAATGGTGGGCAGAGGACCTGCTATGGTGGGATTGAAGGTAAGGATGTGGCCTTCTTTCAGCACTGGCAAATGGTGGGCAGAGGACCTGCCATGGTGGGCAGAGGACCTGCTATGTTTGGATGTTCTGCCTTAAGTTTTGTTTGAAGAAGAAAATGGTGCCCCAGAGGAGGGATCTGAATGACTCTGGGCGTGGCAGTGACTCCTTCATGGGTTGGGGAGATAGGCCAGCAGCCTCCACATGCCCTGTAATAGGTCCCTTTTTGCACTGGGATTTCTGGCACATGCAAAACTTTAAAAAAACTGGACCCAAAGTTTATTAATTTGAAAATATGTAAGAGAGGGCAAAACCAGGGCTTACCTAAACTCCACACAGCCCCAGTGAATTCACTGGGATTGACCTGGACAATTTGGCCCAACAACATTAGAAGCTTTTTATTAAGAAAAAAAAGATTTGCACTATTTAAATGAACTAAATGCAACATCATCTATGTCTACAAGTCTGCCTCCCTCAACTGGACTTGTGATTTAACAATCCCACCACTAAACTAATGGGACTGAGGCAGAGAAGGCAGCTCTACTTCACATTTTAGTGGCAATTAGGAGTGGAAGAGAGGAAAGAGGATAAAAAGGGGAGGAGAAAGGTCAGAGCTGCGCATGCCCATTCTGGACAGACTGCCAGTCAGTATGAAAATAAAATTTTAAATTAAAATTAAAAATTTTCTGCCTCCTCCAGAATGTCAATATCCTTGGGGAAGGAGGTCACGTCAGGAACTATCAAAGAGTTCCCACTGCACTTTTGAAAAGATTTCAGTGAATAAATATAAACATTTTATTAAATATAAATAGTAAAGATCTTTCAATGATCAAGCTAGCATGAAGATAATTTGAAAGCTGATTTACGATCTAACAAATAGACATGAACACGCAGCTCACCAGCAGGGTGGAGGCGGCCATTTTTCTAATGCACTAAAAACAAGCAGAATGGGATGTGTAGTCATGGTTACGACTTCTTGATGTGTTGGCCAGTTCCAGCCTGCCCCTGGAGTATAGAGATGCTTGCCAGCTAGTAATGCTCCCCAAAGAAGTGTCCTTCAACTAGGGATAGCCCCTTGCTTGGATTGCCGGGTGTGTGGGGGAGAGTGGTGTAGTCACCAGCTATGCTGACTCTACACCGTCTAGGGACTCTCTTTTACCAGGGGAACCTTCAGGGTAGAAGATGTAGCCAGTTTCTGTCCCCTTTGCACAACAGGGAACAGAACAGGCAAGAGAACCTGATGCATCATACTTTTTAAAAAACGATTTAAAGTTGTAGTTCAGTGTACACAAGCCAAAAATGATTTGCACTATAGACCTCATATATGGGGTGATGCTGAGCATTCAAATACTGATCAAGACATCACAGGTGAGCTTCGCATTTTGCTGGATGTAGGCCTTTATTAGCTTTCAGACTGTAGTGCTAAGGAAAAAGGATGCCCCTTGCTCTTGATGGAAAAGCCCACAAGGTGGAGCTGGAGCAGGAGGGTTGAAATTTCCATGTTCGTTCTGAAAATCTGCTGAGGTTTTAATATCTGATCACTGAAGACATTAAAGAATTAACTGCAGTAAAACGAGAGGGGTCTCCAGTTTCAAATCAGCTTTGAAAAGTAGAGGATGTTCAAATCCTGATCTGAACTTTGTGGCTGGCCTTTGTCTCTGTAACAGGCCAGGCCAAAACCCTGCAGTTGAAAAATTGCAAAACTTTGGGAAAGTTTCAAAGCACATATAAATATTATGGTTCAGGCCCATTTCTAAATATGATAATTATTCATTCATGTAGGACCAACAGTGTGTGCCATGCTTTACAAACAAATATAGAGATGCATTCCCTGGTCCCAGTAACTTAGGTCTTGAACCTGATCCCACTGAAGTCAACATCCAAACTCCCAACGATTTCAGTGGTACAGAATGAAGCCCTTAGGAAACACAAATAATACACACAGATGTTTCCCAAACATTTAGGATCATGATATATTTTACATAATATTCTGACCCTTACAATTATGTTATAGTTAGGCAAAACAAAAGAGGGGGGGGGACTGAAAGAGGGAAGGTAGAGATAAAAAGATGGAAAGAAATAGTTTCGCTTGTATCTCACACAATAGCACTACTAAGCAGGACTCACAAACTGCAGTTCTAAATAACCCTCATTTCTTTCCAGCATGAAAAAATAGGCCACTATTCTGTTCTAAATAGAGCTTTACAATACTTGCTCTTTGTTCAATCCTTCATAGAACACTGTGGTGTGTAAAACCTGTCTAAAAATCAATCTCTCTCTCTCTTTTTTTTTTTGGTCCTGCTGCTACCATGGATATGACATCATTTTTGCCAACCGTTGCTAAGTCATGAAGAGAGAGAACATTTCCTTTTCTCACACAGAGTGCAGGGAAGGAGCCAGCACTTCCAAGAGACACAATGTTCTTTTAATTCAGCCAGGGAAAACAGTAAGAGAGAGCTGTAGATGGTCTGGGAAATGGCGTATGGCCATGCAACACACAAAGTGATAGTGCAGCCTGGCCAATCTCAGTTCTCACTAAATTGGTGGCCTATTTTCTCATCTCAAAGAAAAGAAGCAGAGAAAAAAGCCTCAAAGCCTAACCCTGCTGAGGCAACATGTTTGTCTCCAACCCTTCCCAACAAGGACTGCATTCTCTGCTGAAAAACAGAAGAGGGAGTGCTTATGATCTATATGTGAGCTGCAGGGCTTTATCCTGTGAGCAGCATCTATTAAACCCTTAAATATAATATGTTATAAATAACAGAGGGTGGAGGAAAGGAAAGGAGCGTTGAGAATATAGGGACAGTAGGTTCAAAGGGGCCAAAGAGATATTTAGGATTTAATTATGGACAATTTAATAACCAGCCCAACTCATCTTTCATCTGAATGCCTATAGGTTCAAGGGCAAATTCTGATGTCCTTACTCAGTATTTCTCATTCAGACAAAAATTCCACTGTGGTCAACAGGCATATTGCCAGAGGAAGGACTTTCCGGATGTGAGCCTCAGTATGATGTGAGCTTCAGCCTTCAGGGCTGGCTTGCTGTGTGTATACAGCAAGAAAGATACTCTATACTGTGGGCCAACATGTTAAACCATTTCAGCCCAGTTTGAAACAAGATTATGGTTCAAGTCCATTTTGTCCCTTATGTTTTTACATGTAATGACTTGATACACTGACATCAAAACAGGGGTCACTGAAACCTATAGATTTTCTCCACCGCCTAGACAAATCAGTCCACGATGCTGAGACGTAAAACTGTGAATAATTTTCTGCCAGGACTGCAAACTTTTACAGCTTATATTGTTTGCAAAGGAGTGAAGAGGAGCACTTCAACATGTGTGAGAAAGGGTTAAAGGCCCAGGTAGCCACATTCACTTCACCTGGGTGGTAATTAGGCAGTTACTTGTCAGCCAGAGAGGGTGGGAAGGAAGGATCAGGTGATAACTCAACAGATCCTTGAGCCTTATAAATCAGCTGCGTGTGTTCAGGGAATGGAGACTGGCTGCTGTGACCGGCTGAAAAGCCAGAGACTGCTGGAGGCTAGAGGCCTCAGGAACACTCAGGTTGGGCAGGACAGTGCTTGATACCAGCATCAGGGAAAGGCAGTGGAGCCCCAGGAAAGGGCTGAGCACAGGGCCCAAAGGATAAGTTGGTTCTTTGGGTCTATGAACTGCACCTGGACATTTTGTTACCCCAGAAGGGTTTGGACTAGCCACTGCTCAGCTGGAAGGCTGAGAGGGATGCAGACAGAGGGCCTACTGGGGTCACAAAAACCTAGCACTCCCTGACACAAGTAGGTACACTGGTGGTGAGTGTGCATTGTCACAGGCACACATGCCAAGTTCTCCATCTCAAGAGAGGAATTTCTTGCCACAGCTATTTATCACATATTAATTTCATTTGCCAAAGACAGACTGTTCTTGCTTTTGCTTTCCTTTTTCTAAAAAGCAAATACAATTCACTGCATCTCAGATAAGGATACCAAGCAGAACATACATTTCTGTTTGTTTTTTAAAGAAATGGGAAGGGGGAGGGAAGACACTTCACAAAGAGGGGGAAAGTTTTGTAGCCAAAGAACAGATGTGGTGCAGGCAGATTCTATCAACCTCACCTCATTCATGGTTTCCACAAACTATTCTAGTCTCTTTGGGGATGAAAAGTCATTAAGGCTGTGCACAGTCTGAGTTGCCATGGGGATGGCTGACAATATTTAACTATGTGCACTCATTCAGTGACAAAACTTAATGTGTGCTAGAAAATTAGATGAGAACACAAACACATCTCCTAGTTTGCAAAGGACTGGATTTCCACAAGGCAGCCAGCAGGGGGAGCTAAAGGAGTGAAGGAGTTTCTTGCCCACAATTTAAAAAAAAATCCTCTCTACTCCAGTCTAACAAGTGATAATTGTAGAAAATGCATACTTTAAGATGAAAAGCTGTTGAATATAAGCTTTCCCTTGATTGTGTATTTTTGGCTTTCCCTTTCAAACATCTTCAACTCACAAAGAGACATTCTCACAGATTTCCATGTACACTGGCATATAAGGTAGGTACTAGTTTGATTGACACAATGAAACAGTTGAGAGAAGGTCCATACTATATTCTTTTAAAAATATTTTTATATGGTGTGTGTGTGTGCGTGCACATATGCATGCATACATGCGGGCACTTGTATGTGTGTTTGTGTGTATATATATAGTGAGGGAGAGAGCACATCTGTGGAAAACATGAATTTCCTAAGATATATTTATCAGTTTATCCAAAAAGGGACTAGAACAGTAGTTTGACAAGAAGGGATTAGCATACAGTACATAGCCTAGGACACGGAAGAGACTACTGTTGACAGTAAGATAGAACATTATGAATCAGCAGTGAGTTTCCATCCTGAGTGATCAACTAAGGGCTTGATCCTGCTCTCAGATATGAAGGCAGGTGTCTTGTAAAATCAGGCATGCCACTTGCACTGCAGCTGATATTACAAGACATCAGGAGATGTGTGCTTGTTTACCAAAAAGCAAATTCAAAGTGCATAAAATAACTGTGCTTTAAGAAAACCAAAAATTCCTCCCGTAACAATCCCTGCCAGCAAGGAAAAACGAGACGAGGACTGCAAAAAGGACCCGATTTTCACTTAGTAAGAATTAAAAATGACTGATAGTTTTGGATAGAAATTTCCAGAATTTAACATAATCTCAGCCTCAGAACCAAACATTTTAGATGCTTTACAGTCCACTGACAGCATTTGTTTTGGGTTCACTTGCACATGAATGCCCAGGAAGGAAATGAAGTGAATGTCCAATGTAGAGCTCACAGGATATGCAGCTTGATAGGGTGTTAGCATCAGCAGGGTTCATTCTCTCCTCAGAACCCCAGAGCAGTACAACTGTACTACTGTGCGCCTTTGTGCAGCACTAGGAAGGCTGGAACAATTCCACTAACTATAAAGACATAGTGCATCATCTAGGAAAAACGCCCTCTTCTTCCAGTGAGGTTACTTAAGGGTCAGGGAAACGTGATCTCTTTTGTAAACGTCTCACAATCTCTCTCCCCCTCTCTCTCTTTAGATCCTTTTAGCAAAGTTGCAAAGCCTTAAAGTTTGATTGAATTCAAACAGTGTTGTAAATTCAGGAAATTGTTTTCTTCTGAGTTACTAGTTCTGCAAATCTATATCCTATTACACACACACATTCCATCAAAAATGTGTTGCAGCTCTCCAGAAGTTGATTAGTTTAATCTTGTTTTACACTGTTTCATTGGCATTTGCTCATTTCTCAATCGTCAACACGTTTAGACCCCCTCAGCCTTATTGAATCCTTAACCTATTTAACAGACAAAACCCACATAGATTTACAAGAAACAAAACCACACCTTGTAGATCAGTGGCTCTCAAGCTTTCCAGACACTGTACTCCTTTCAGGAGTCTGATTTATCTTGTGTACCCACCCAAGTTTCACCTCACTTAGAAACTACTTGCTTACAAAATCAGACATAAAAATACAAAAGTGTCACAGCACACTATAATTGAAAAACTGCTTCCTTTCTCTATTTACCATATTATTATAAAAGAAATCAATTGAAATATAAATATTGTACTTACATTTCAGTGTATAGTACGTAGAGCAGTGTAAACAAGTCATTGTCTGTATGAAATTTTAGTCTGTGCTGACTTCGCTAGTGCTTTTTATGTAGCCTGTTGTAAAACTAGGCAAACATTAAGATGAGTTGATGTACCCCCTGGAAGGCCTCTGTGTACCCTCAGGGGTACGCAAAACCCCTGGTTCAGAACCACTGCTGTAGATGAGGGGAAAAAATATCAGAAAATTTCAATAAGTCAACTTTGAGTCATATGGTATTTTCTCATCACACTTTACACTCCTGGAAACTTGCATCTATTAATGATTTAGGACAATTCAGTAAAGAGAATATGTACTGCACAACTTTGTGTTTTTAAACAGACGAAAATCTTTTTGTTAATTATACAGAGAATAACAAGAATCATCAGGAGAAAAACTTGCTACCAGGGAGAAGAAAACTACTGATATAATGAAACATTAAAAGAGATCACCATCCCATTTTATACATAATAATGTATTTTTAGCCAAAGGAAAGTATGGGGTTTTTTTTATATTTGACAAGGGAGAAGCTCATAGTCTTCTTGACTAATTGACACGAAACACTGAACAAAAGCTCTACAATGTACAGAGATTAAATCAGTTTATTAATAGACTAACGTGAAAATAATGCTGTAGCTTGAGCTATCTGACTGGTTGCTCACCGTTTCAGCTGATGTATACAGTGGCACAATTATAAACTCAGCATTTGTTGCTCCTGCACCAACTGCATTATCTTCCTATAGGAGATGACATAGTACCACAACCACTGCCAAACTGGAAATGGTGGGTTTAAAAAAGACCACTGCATCTCTTGTAATGTCTAACGTGGTCACCATTAAATAGTCATCCATCATCTAAAGTTATCACACAGTAATGTCTAAGATGCTGCAGATCTTTACCGTTCTGAGTATGCAGAAAAAATGCAGTATCTCTGGGTGAGATTCTGCCATGCTTTTTTCCACTGAGTAGTACTTTACTCCTTGAACTGCTATTGTGAATGAAGGTGAAAGAATCTGGCCCTTACATACTACAGTGTGGTAAATGATGTTAGGCAAAGTAAGAAACCTGAGCCAATCCAATTCCCATTTTGGATGCCTTTGGACCAACATCATTAAGAACCACTACCCCTCGTACAAGATTTCGGATAATTCGTAGATCAAAAACTATAACATGTACATGGAATATGAGGGAGCCTTTGGGGCGGTTTCTTTTAGGGGGCAGCAATTTCTAGGAGTTTCATTTTCAATCTGAAGAATATATTTAGGGCTTTATGTAGGAATTTCAAAAGTCATTTGAAGATAAAGACAGTGCCTTGGGGCTGTTGTGTCAGAGTCCTTTACTATACAGTACCTAATATAAGACAAATTTCATATGATTTATTTTATGTTTGTGCTGTTCTGATAAATTCACAGAAAAAATCTCCTTCCTAAATGTGCATTTAAATATAATGTAATAGTAAATGTAACAGTATATACATTTCAGAGTGGTAGTCGTGTTAGTCTGTATCAGCAAAAACAACAAGGAGGAGTCCGTGGGGCACCTTAGAGACTAACAAATTTATTTGGGCATAAGCTCTCGTGGGCTAAAACCCACTTCATCAGATGCATGGAGTGGAAAATACGGTAGGAAGATATATACAACAGTACATGAAAAGACGGGAGTTGCCTTATCCAGTGGGGGGTCAGTTCTAACGAGAAAATTCAATCAAAGTGGGCTATTATCAACAGGACGAAAAATCATTTTTATAGTGGTAATCAGGGTGGCTCAATTCAAACAGTTGATAAGTAGCTGTGAGTAACAGTAGGGGGAAATTAGAATGGGGAAATTAGTTTTTAGTTTTTGTAGTGACCCGTTCACATATACATTGAGCATTTCACACACTAATTTTAAAAGACAGTCAAGAAAGTTACCAACTGTTACCAAGAAGTTTTACTTCTGGGGTCTCCTTTCATAGATTAAAGGAAAAAAACTACTCTTTTTGCTAAGGAGTTTTTATGAATAAATTTTTAGCTTGTAGCATGAATAGTGAAAATCATGTTGTTTTAGAAATCCATACCACAGTACTGTCTGAAAAATCGTAAGAAACTGAAATGTCTTTCAACTTCAAATCAGTAATTCACAAATACCCTTACAAATGAGCCAGCCACTTCAAAAGCAATTTTCCCTCTCTTGGTATTGACACCTACCTCTTTATCAGTTATTGGGAGTGGACCACATCCACTCTGACTGAATTGGCCTTGTCAACATTAGTTCTCCACTTGTAAGGTAACTCCCTTCTCTGCATGTGCCAGTATATTTATAGCCTGTATCTGTAATTTTCTCTCCATGTATCTGAAGAAGTGGGTTTTTTACCCACGAAAGCTTATGCCCAAATAAATCTGTTAGTCTTTAAGGTGCCACCGGACTTGCTGTTTTTGGCTGGCTGTGCTTTAGGCTGCCTAGCTAGGAGTCCAGTTGAAAGGAAATGGAAACAGCAGAAAGAACAAGTAAACTAAATACTTTAGTATGGACTGTGCTAGGAAAGACTAAGCATAATAAGACATCTCATGAGTCTAATCAGAAATGGTGAAGTCATACTAATCTGAAATCTTTTTAGGAATGATCTGTTATAATCTCCTACAGAAGTTAGCGCTTCTCCACTGTAAACTCTTGTATCATTTTTGTTAGAGCAACGGGTCAGGAAGTCTGGACTTCCAGCATTTATGAGTTACCATGACACAAATTTTGAACTCTGGACACAGCTAAAGGTTTCTGGTTTGCCCTCCAGTGATGATAGGTTCATGTCTAGGATGCCCAATAAACTCATTGGTCTTTGATTCTGCAAACTTAAATTTCCATCTCCCATGAAGGGAGGGAGTGTTTTGTTTTGTTTCTAAAGAAACAACTCAATGATATTAATTAGAATTCACCTTACAGAGCTGTTAGAATTTTAAGGTGACAAAACCATTTAATGGTTTTCCAATGATGAATAAACCATGCTGGTTAAATGAAATGAATCAAAACTTGAACCAAGTACAAATTAACCCCTGAACTGCAAAACTCTGGTCATTTTATATATCTTTTTTATTATTAAAATTTGTAAACATCTCTGTACTTCTTGGTTTCAGACGTAACTGGAAGAGCAGGTGTTGAAGTAGAGTCAAACCTCATGAAACATAACTGACATCACCAAAGTCTATTTCCAAGTCAAAGAAGCTTGGCTAAGTATCCTGAATGTCTATCCAAATTGAACGGCCAAACTTTCTGAGCATCATCATAGCTACTGTTTTCTCTATTTGTATATTCTAATTCTTTCATTTTTACTTATAGCACCACTTGAGGCATGCTATTCAGTAGTCAGCATGAGAAACTTCATTTTACCACACAATTGTAACTGATAAATCACTGTTATTTTGTATCTAAAGTAAAGAGGGTTTGGGTGGGGGAAGAGTGGCCCCTCATACACTGCTGCATGGTAACTGTTAGCAAGTGTTAATGTTTTTAATGCTAAGTATGCTCAAGAATATGCGGTACCTGGCGTCTCATTGTTTACATTAAAATAAAGTTGAATTCCAAAGCCAAAAATTTCCAGTGTTATTGCAGCATGAATTTCTGATACAACTACTCAGGGTTGGTTGCAGTTTGTTAAGTCTCTATTCACAAGTCTTTATAAATTGGCATTAAAAAAATAGCTCCACAGTATAATTTAGAATATAAATTCTGAGTCTGGGAGAAATATTTGTCCAGTATTTGAACAAAAATCCCTTTTTTATCTGAGGGGAGAAAAAAAAGAGATACATTTTTTGCTCTCTCTTAGTAAAGACAATCCCAATAAATCATATGAACAATAAAATATAAAGGACATAAATCAACATATTTCACTAACTCATTTTGGTGTGATTCGACATTATTATTAATACTACTCCCTTGAAATTAAATAAAATATACAGGCCAAATTCATTCTTGATGTAATACCACTGGATTTAATTTAGCGTAACACGTAGATACCTCACACTCACTTTGTGTAAATTATAGTAGCAACAACAACAAAATCATAGCAACTAAACCACCAAAGGGATGTTAAAGATGAAATGAAGTAGTTTGTACTCGCTGAAACTTGAGTTCAGCTTCTTGTGACTGTTGATAATACAGTACTATCATCATCAAACCAGAGCAGGCATCTACGTTCATTACAATGTTAAACTTGTCAGTGACATGACCTCAACAACAGTAGCAGGGGAAGCTGACTCCTGACCTTAGGATTTGCTCATAATTAATGGAAAACATTATCTGCAACTATTTTAAGAAAGTATTTCTTCCAATATCTCTGCATATAAGTCTGTGTATGTGTATATATCTATATCTATCTATCTATCTATATATATATATATATATAAGCCTGCATACTCTTCTGTATGTGGGGCTCCAAACACCTGCTCTATGCGTTTATTTTAGTAATAACACATTCCCATTTGTTTTCAAAGACAAGGGTCTGACTTATGGTTTTGTCGCATACCGCATAATATACAGTTCGACCTCTAAGCATGGATGGGGAGTTTAAAATGGAGTTCCATCTCTTGCTTTTTAAAGTTTATTTCTGGCATGTTCTTAACATTACTTTAACCTGAATATTTTCCCGTGATTTAATATATGATCTAATGTCTAAACCAGTTTGCAGTTACACAGGCATAGTGTTTTGCTCTTGTGTCCTGAGGATTGTGAGACTCTCAGAAGGCTGGAGAACTCTTATCTGGAGACCTAATAGGGAATCTAATCCTGCAGATAAGGATGATTCCGAGTGGGGTTATGCGAAAGAAATAGGTGCTGCAAAATCCATTTAATTGCTTGACTGATGCTATAAGCTTCCCAGTTTATTAAATTTATCTACTTCCAACGGCCTGTTTACCTGACTGGATAAACATCTTGTTTTGCCATTTTGATGGCATCATAAAAGGGGAAGAACTGTGAAAAAAATGTTCCCTAAAGCCACAATAGTGTTGTACTGAGATTTTCAATTTCCTTCTCCTTCTAGTAAAACACATAAATAAAGAGCCGCATTGTGGCATGGATTTATATGCAGCACTCCCCATTGATTTCAGTTGGGAATATTGTGAAAAATCAATGGCATGACAAAACACAAAGATTGGGATTAAAATGTTTTCCACTATAAAACAAGGAAATACAATTACTATGGCACATTACAAATGGTTCTTTAACATTCATTTCATGCCTTCATGTAGCACGTGACATACACTATGTAGAAGTCAAATGAAAATACAAAAAGCCCTGATCCTATTTCTCATTTTGCAGCACCAGAACCTCCAACAAAACAGGTGGCAGAAGAACTAGGAGAAAACAGAGTGGGTGAAGTCACTATGATGAACTTTTAGTAAAACCCAAGGGAACAGATGCTTCAGGGAATGTTGTTAATATTAATATGTATAATAGGCAAAGGCAGAATGTGACCTTGCATGGGACCACTTGATACAAAGAGTTCTGCAATGAGCTTTACAAAGTTATTTATGTGCTTACTGTTAATTTGGTACTTTGCCCTTGATATCAGTACTTGTTTTACTGAAAGAGGGAATGTTGATCAGGACATTAGGACTATCCTTTTCAAAAGCACCATCAATTAGATCTCTAACTTCTGTTTGGATAGCCACCAGAAGGACAGAGTTGGGGCTTGAGTGTAATATTTCACCTGTAGCACTTCTTTATACTACACTGTAGGGTCAGCGTTATTACAATCATGGGAGTAAGTCCTTTTACTTAAATGCCCAAAGCTGAGACTCCTAGTAAGTGCAAACAGTGGGGATCAAAACAGTGCTCCAGTGGAACCTAGGCTGCAGGCACCTGGTGGCGGAAAGCCCACCTGGAGAGCACGCAGCAGTGTGAGAACTAACCAGCACTGTGAGGAAGAAGTATGGGTGGGAGGCCCAGAAAATGGACTGATTCAGTTTCAGTGCCTCTCCCACAGAACTGTTTGGGGCAGTGCAAAGATGAATCTCCCCTACCATCTCTGCACCACAATGGGTGACTCAAACATTTTGTTTTCAAATTTACACAGAACATAATCCTTTTCCACCACTATGTTGTACTTGCTAATTTATAATGGTTTGACTCACGATTTCCATGCCTCCCAACATTAGTAAATTAGATTTACATCCAGCTTAAAATCGAAATGATCATTGAGACTTTAACTGTGTAAAATCCAGAACATTTTTTCCTGTATAATATAAGCAATATCTTCCAAAATGTTTTCCTCCTCTTCTGCCATTTCCTTCCTGTGTGACTTCAGAGTTCAGGAAAGTGCTAAATTAACAACTCTGGATAAGGATGTTCTTTATATGTCCACATAACAGATATGACACTGGTAGCAGCCATCCATTCTTCCCAACACTACCCCACCTATATCCCTCAAACTAAACTAGAAACACTGGGCCAAATGCATTTCTAGCAACATCCGGCAAAATACCACTGACTTCAATGGATTTTACACCCACATATCATAATGGGGATTGGCCTATCTGTTGAGTTTGCCACAAAGAGAGCTACTTAATGTGTTTTGTGAGAATGTTGTCACCTGTTCACTGGAAAAGAGATTGAGATCAGCTCCCATAATTTGTGATTCACCGTGTGTGCAGTAAAGCATAACACAGGGACATTTTAAATATCTACAAAAAGGATTTTTTCCCTCAGGTTTCAGTCTATTTATTTCTGATATACTTTCATTTTATGCACTTCTTCAAGGAAATAAGGCATCAGATTCTCTTTTATAACAAAAACCAAAATAAATAAAGACAAATAATTGCTGTCAACATAAAAATATTTTATAGTTTATAGGCAACTGAAGTTCTAAAAATGATGTTCCATATAAACTACATATAACCCGCATTAAGTTGTAATAGCAATTGTATTTTTTTTTAAAAAAAGAAAAGACCAGAAGCTTGCACTTGGAGACAAAGCAATATTGTTTTGGAACATTAATCCACCTATGTAAGTTCTTTTTCTAAAACTGCTACTTGTCTACTCTGCTAAGCAAATCAACAGCCCCCACAAGGAATACATTAATGCACCCATTTTACATCATAACTCCAGTTCAAACCCCATTTTTATTAGCAAAAGACTGAGTTTCCCATGACTGAAGACTATGGATCAGTTTTTCATTGGGACAAGGGTGAGGTGAGAAGACACAAAAAGGAGTTCTGGTGTTAGTCTCAAATTAGTGGCCCACCTAGAAGTATCTGCTCTCATTAACGTTTACTAGGAAAAAGAATCTTTATTGTTCAGAGAGCTAGCCATGACGTTGCAGTGGCATGCCAGTGTCACTATAGTTAAGGTTGCATCAAGACATCTGTTTAAAGAAGTCCCCGAAAATCAACATGCGCAGTCAGATTTCTTTGAAATTTGTCATGCCCCAGAGGATGCCTGGTAGGGTTAGTGATCCAAATTTGGAGTCATTTGAGCCAGGGTCCACAGACATAATCCCCCAGAAACAGCCATTTAGAAAACAGAAGATCTTTTCCTCAGAGCTAGAGATCAAACTACTGAGGAGCGGTGGGTCAAAACAGTTTCAAGGTATTGCATGCACTCACTAAACCCAACCTGCCTGCACCTCACAGTTCTGCCTTTTTCTCCTTTAATAGTATTAGCCAGAATCCTGTGGGTGACAGGGAGTGGGTTGTAAAAGAAGGTAAAAAGTTTGTACACTTCAGCGACCGTGAGATTGGTGGAGTAAAGGTATGAGTATTAACAGGAATTATTGCAGCACTACTGAAAGAGGACAGAGTTACGGTTTTATGGGCAACCTTAACTCTGCATATCCTGGTTTTGAGATGTTTTGAGTTTTGCTCAACTCAGCAGTCTGCAAGAGGATGACATGTCAACAAGCAACCTTAAGGCTGCACTCACAGTTTTTTGCCACTGTATTATAATATTGATTGGTGTAATGGAATTTGTGTCTTGCTGAGTTTGGTGCTGCTACATATAAAAATACTTCTGTAATGGTATTCAAAATTTAAGTCATGGGATAACATTCTTCCTCATTACAGCAAACAGAGTATGTTCATTATGCATGTCTACAGAGCTGTGGAAAGAATATCGGGGGAAGATTTATAAATGGAACATTCCACGTCTTGACAGTACTTCTTTATAAAATTGAAGGGTAACAAACTAGCTAGCCTTTTTTCTCTTTCTTGTGAATACTCCATTTCTCCTCAGGGTCTTCAGTGTGTCCATTTAAACGTCAGGAAAAAAAAGTTATATGTGAGTCATTTGCTTTAGCCCCATTAATCATGCTTTATATAGTTCTTTCCAGATTACAACCTGGGAGTGGGGTTTATTCTAGCAGGCAAATGCAGTTGCGACAAAGAATGGCACACTAAAAACAATACTGATATGCAGTAATTACAGAGAAAAAAAGTGAGGTGCATGTGACAATTTTCTCCAGACGCTTAAATGCATAAGGAAAAGTAATGGCAGAGCAGAGAAATAAGATGAGCCAAGAGTGTTTTGATATAGAAGGAAAAAACAACAACCCAATCAGAACCTCAATTTCATTGATATTTCTAAGGCGTTTTAAAAACTACTTTGGGCCAAATTGTGCCTTGTAGACAGAGGCCCACATCAGGGATATCACAGAGGGGGAATGCCTGCGGAGCTCAGGGAGGGATTGTGCTTTGTTGCCTCTGTTTTACAGTCTTGCGGACAACCTAATTTAGGCTATTCAAAGAGCATTAACTCAGATTCTCACCAGCTAGTCGGAAAACTATGACATCTTCTTGGAAGCGCAGAGTCACAAAAATTCCTCCCTTTGGTGTGAGCTTAACAGTGATTTCATTGAGTAGCTGCCAGTTCTCTTACTACATATTGTTAAAAGTAACAAAGAATTGTGTGGAGGGCATAAGAAAAGAAAATAATTCATTGAGCTCAGCAAATTTCACAAAGCTGGGCCTAGATAGAAGTTCATTTAGCCCTTGCAAAAACATTGGACCTCCTCCAAAATTGAGACTCTACGGTCTTTCTTCATAGCAGAGCATCAATATACCCAGGGAGGTTTGTCTTCCCTGGGAAGAAATCGGCATTTGTCTATTCATTTTATGGTCCTGTGGAGACTACAGTTTTGGGATTGTTACTGGACTGGGGTGGGTTGTGCACAGAATATGTACTGTTTCCCATACTCACTATAATCATTGAGACAGAGGCATCAAACAGATTAACAATGAATTCCTTTTATTTCCCTCTTTCAAAGTTTAACACATAAATGCTATTCCCATAGCCTTTGCTTATCATTTCGGTAAACAGTGAGGAAGAGATGAAAGACAGCGAATCCAAAAGCAGAATAGTAGGGACGGAGGGAAGATCAAATGTGCAGGCAGAACAATACTATAGACATACTGCGTACACTCTACTGCATCTGCTGTGTTGGAGAGATCAGCTTGGCGCCTCTGTTTGTTGCGTGGATCTGAAATCCACTTCATTCTACGAAAATTAGGAGAATAAGCCTACCTAGTGTCAAAAATATGCAAGGGCAAAACTTCCATCATCGACAGTTTCTTCAGCTGGGATTTACAGACGTTTCAGAGTGAACACAACCATCCTGGACATTAGGCCTAGTATCAGATCTCCCCCCTCAGAGGATTTTCTTGGAAAAACTCATAGAATATATCCAGGGGCACTGATGATCCCCACTGATCATCCAATGGCACCACTGAAGTTATAAATTAAGTCTTTTAGGTCCTAAATAACCAGGAAAAAGAGCTAGAAAAAGTAGGACATGGAAGTACTGGCTCACAACACAGAAATTGTTGCTATTAGGTTGATTTGAGATGTAACAATCTATAGACGTGTCAAGATCCAAGTTGGTGCAAATATATATAATTCCAATGATTTTACTGAAGCTGCTCCCACTACCTCTGAATTTGACCCCCTCTGTGTGGAGAAGTTGTTTAATCTTATTTGGGTCAGAAAGAATAAAAACAAAAGGCTCATTTTCTAAGGATGGTCTTTTGTACGGGCATTACTCACAATGGCTTTTCCAAATGTGGGGGAGATTATAGATC
Organism: Lepidochelys olivacea; assembly: GCF_965140295.1. Classification (NCBI taxonomy): domain Eukaryota; kingdom Metazoa; phylum Chordata; order Testudines; family Cheloniidae; genus Lepidochelys; species Lepidochelys olivacea. The sequence continues at coordinate 123,030,603 of NC_140413.1, forward strand.
ATTTTTCTCAGATTATACTAGAATTCCACACAGTGATTGCTCTTTCTTTTGGTAAAACTATGTATTTTCCCTCCATGCACTCACTTTCCTATGCTTATTCTCTTCTCTGTCTAGAATAGCTCAACAAGAAAATCTACTGCATCCCCAAGGCTACAGAAAGAATGGGTAATATTACAAACATAAACCTATTCCCATTACAGTTTTAAGAGTGTCATCTTGTGTTCTCCCTGTAAGGTTTGTCATATAAATTAAATGAAACACATCATTTGATATTAGATTGAAGGTTGTTAAGCAAAGACTGTATTTATTGGGGTTCATGCCTCCCATTCTGAAAAATGATTAATTTTTTCAATTCTAACTTCTAATTTTGGCTGCAAAGTAACTGAACTAATGGGCAAAATCGGGGAAATTTATGATGTGTTTTAATTTTAGGGAAAGTCATGCTTTTGAAACGCACAAGGGTTCAATGGAGTCTATTTTACATTAATTTAGTTCCATATTGGATTTTTTCTCATTTAATAAGCATATACCAAAGGACTCTTTATTTTATGCTAAAGTTCTTAATTTCAGTAATCTGCTCTGATGTAAAACAGCCACTCATATTGATCTTATAATTTTTTTTGTAAATCAAAGGCTCTATATTATGAAAAATTGACATTGGATTTGTTCTTCTACAATTTTAATGCAAGAAAAAACAAGCAGCCTTCTTAATCTACCGGCTCAATGAGCCCTTCCTGACTGCTCTTTTCTAGATGATAATATTATGGTTAAACAATAATTATAATCAAGCAGAAAATGAACAAAAGTATTGAGTATTTTTAAGGATAAAAAGAATCCTTCCTCATCGGATGCAGAGCTTGCCAAGCCAATTTGTGGCAGCCTCATCAGCGAAATGCAGAGCCCTCAGACCACCAGATAAAAGGAATGACTAAATAACTATAAAATGTAGTCACGCATATACCAGCAAGGGAAAAGGGCAGTATTATGGGTTGTTACACATTAACAGGAAAATTAAGTTAGGAAAATTATTTAGGACTCTCAGTCCAAGGATCAGTGTACAGTGTGAGCATTTTGGAGATGATGGGCCTGATTGTCTTTTCTGTTACATCAGTTTTGTACTGGTATAACTCCATTGAAATGAATGTAATTATACCAAAATACAACTTGTGTAAAGGAGTGGGGAATCACACCCAATACTGATATATGGTAACAAATCTGCTATCCCAGCAAGCTCAGAAGAATTTGTGTAATTTCCCATTAACACTAATTATTCATACACCTAATTCCCTAGTACAGTGGTCTCCAAATTTTTGGCTCGCACACCCCCAGGGTGAAGACCGGAAGACCAGCCACAGGCGCGCCGCCGACAGAAGACAACCGGAAGACTTATCGCACGTAGGCCGCCGGAGGGGTACACCAGCCGTGGACGTGCAGAGTTGATGCTGAAGAAAAAAAATGGCGGAGTGCCGTCCGGTGGCACTCCTGCTGTCGCGCACCCCCCCGGGATAGCACCCCAGTTTGGAGACCTCTACCCTAGTGTATGGTGTGGAAGAACACAACCCTAAATTTCTTGGGATGGAGAGAAATGGCTTCTGCACCATTACAGAGGATGGTTATTGAATGGATAGCTGTCAACTTCTGAAAAAGCTGTATACACATCTACTGTCTCTAACAGAGGTACTACATGGAATCAATTAACACTCAAAGGGAAAGGAAAGAAAAAAGGAAAGGGTGAATTTGAAGAGAGTCACCAAAAATTGAGGAATCATCACCAAGTCCTGTCCTATTATTCTGAGCCACCGAAAACCTATCTGGACCTATCAGTAAAGAGGTGTCATACATACTCACCACAACTATGCCTACTACCCTTTAGTACTCTTACTACTACTTACTTTCAGCTGTAGATCCAATAACTATGGTTAAGTAGTGAAAGGAGAGAGAAGTCACTATGGATATCTAGATGTCATTTAGAAAAAGGTGGAGATGAGGCCGGCGGTGTCTTCTAGACACAAAATACAAATCTGCTTTTAAAACAGCTTAATGTGTGTTAGGTTTTTTTTAAAAAATCTTCTAAATAGTTCTGTATCTTTAAGTGACCACAACTACAACTCATTCATCTCAAAACTTCCCTGAGAATTGTCTTAGTTTATGAACATTCATGAATGTCTGCATTGCTGCCAAATATTAATTGAAACAATTAACTGTGGAGAACACGTGGGTGTGAAAATATTAGTACCGCATAATCCTTTCTAGTTAAGAGGTCCTTACTGGATTATTGCAGAAAAGCTCTGGAGTTCTAATTACCTATGGAAGTCCCACAAGATTACTGCAGAACATGGTAATTAGAAGGTTGTAATATAAGGTGTTAGCAGGGGATTGAGGATTTGTGCTAAGTACCATGGTGTTTTCATGGCTATTTACTGTGCAGAGTACTAGAATTTAATGGAATTTGGCGGAAATCTCCAATGACTACTGTGAGCATGTAATTGGGGGAGAGGGGAGAAACATCTTAATGTGTGCCTTGTGATTGGTGGTTGGAGACCAGATACACTACATTTGGATCTTTAGCTAAAACATGTTAAAAAATTACTCAGATAGTAAATTTGTATAGGGTTTTTCAATCTTGTCTTTATTAGATATTTTATTAAAATGTTTTATCCAGTTTTGTGAGTATAATACAGAATAGACACAAACCACTATTAAGTAAATGCTTCATTCTAACCACAGATAACATATGCATAGATTTAGGAGCAGATTAGTCTTTCAGATGTATCAGGGTAAAACCGGAATAACTCCACTAAGTTAAGTGGGGCTATTGCAAATTTACAATGGGGAAAGAGAAAGCAAAATCTTCCTTTACTGTAAAACTCAGCCATTTTAAAACATAGTTTTGTAAGCCATAAGCCAGCCACACATGCATCATATATGGCAAAGTGGAAAAAATAGCAACGACCTGATTCTCCAGTATTTATACCTTGTGCAGCCATTTACACCTGCTGCAGAGTGAATTTATGCTATCACTGGTAGCATTTTACACTCTTTTTCCTCAGGTGTAATTTACTAGACAAGGTAGAAAGCAGTGGAGACTCCAGCCCATATATTTTGTTAATATATGACACAAACTACAAATTAGTTAAGCATAATAGGTAAAATTCAGCCCTCTGCAAGTCTTCCATAAGGCCTATGTACTGCTCAAGTCCCATCTGAGCCCAACTTCGAGGGCTTATTTAGAACTTAAGTGCTGTATAGGCCTTGCACAGGCCCCTCTACAAAAGGGGGAGATTCACCCTATATAGTTAGCACAAAGAACAAAGTCAGACCTCATTCATTATTATGCTTGTAAGAACCCCAGTCCATCTTCCACTATCACTTCCCCCGGTAATAGGGTTGCCAGGTGTCCAGTTTATGACCGGAACAGCTGGTCGAAAAGCATCCCTGCCAGCTCTGGTCAGCACTGCTGACCGGGCTGTTAAAAGTCCAGATAGCAGCGCAGGCAGGCTCCCAACCCTGCTCCACCCAGCTCCTGGGAAGCTGCTGGCATGTCCCTCCAGGCAAAGGGGTGGCCACAGGAGCTCCAAGCACTGCGCCCACCCCAAACGCCGGCTCTGCAGCTCCCAATCGCTGGGAACCGTGGCCAATGGGAGCTGCGGGGCTCAGCACCTGCAGACGGGGCCAGCGTGCAGAACCGCCTGGCTGCCCCTCAGCCTAAGAGCTGGAGAGACATGCCAGCAGCTTCCTGGGAGCTGCCTGAGATAAGCGCTGCCCAGATCCCAAACCCCTCCCTCCTCCCACACTCCAACCCCTTGCCTCAGCCTGGTGAAATGAGCGAGTGAATGAGGGTGGCTGAGAGTGAGCGACAGAGGTAGGGAGGATGGACTGAGTGGGAGGTGGGGCCTTGGAAAAGGGATGGGGCGGGGCCTCAGGGCAGGGCAGGGCAAGGGTGTTCAGTTTTATGTGATTAGAAAGTTGGCAACCCTACTTGGTAACGTAAATCTCCTCCCAATTTTTTATTGAAGGCAACAGGGTAGAAAGTTTGTGGAGTTCTAAAGTATAAAAAATCTGATTTTGAAAGGTTCTGTTTTTCTAAAAACATACACAATTGTGTATGTGAAATATATTAAAAAAACCTGTATTCTACTACAATTGCTCATCTAAATTGAGTTTGTGCGCATGCAAATGGTCCATTAGCTGCACAAATATTGCAGGCATTTTTTGACATACAGCTGCCCGTGTGCATTTTTTTAAAGTAAAGACAAACGAATACACCAAAGAAAGCTTTTCCCTAACATTTCACAACTCTTTTCTTACAGACTGCATGTAGTTTTTGAGATTTTGATTTTGAATATATGACCTTTTAAAATGTGCTTTCATGCTTGTCCTATACAGTTCTTCATTTGTGGCAGGAAGACAACAGTTGCTACTTGTATCAGTTCATAAGAATGATTCATCCCACCATGGAAGTTAAATCCTGGCTCTGATGATCCTGGCTCAATCCAGGCAAGTTTGCTTTGCCTTTTTTAGCTCAGTATTAATGAAGAGTCTGTTACCTTCTGCAGATCCTTTTAATGAAGCCAGAATGAATAGGGACTTGTATAGAAGCAGTGCTGCCAAGATATGAAAATCCATGTGTGTCTACCATTCATTGCAATGAGGAGAGAATTCCCTCCCTGACTAAAGAGAGAAATTCACCCTGAATGATTACTCTCTCCTCTGAAGAGCGAACATCCCTTTTCCAATGTTACAACAAGGAATTATCAGTTAAGAGTGAAAAGCAGCTGAGCTGAGCCCCCCTCACCCAAAGGCTTAAAGCTCAAAGTCCGCCCTACCTATCCTACTTCTGATATTAAATCTACCACCACAAAAAAAAGGAGGGTCAGAAGAGGAGGGAAGCTGGCAGAAGGAGCATGCAAGAAATCAGGAGACAGCTTGGAAACATATGCATCTCTGTAAGATGTGGGGGGTGTGCTAGAACTACTAAGGGAATCCTACAATTTATGGGAAAGTTAATTACTAGAAATGCATATACACCTTTCACAAACATTAATATCTAAATTTTACTCTCAAGAGCCTTTACTGGACCAATTAAGAATGGGAATGAAGCAAGATATGTTTTTGTTTGTTTTTTCTTTTGCGGGAAAAAAGGATTCAGAATAAATATTACTTTCAAGACGTTAAAAAAATACTGATATATTTACTGAAAAACCTCACTACACACAGTGTAAAAATCTGACATTGTTTTAAATCATTCAGCCAGTAATGAGAGCAATAGTTCAGCGTATCTCACAACTTTCCAAAGGGCACCAGAAAGGAGAGTTTTGTTTATTAACTTGTTACAGTACGTGAAATGTAAATTGATTTTCTTATTATTAGCTAGATGTCTAAAGCTTTTACATTCTGGCTAAAGACAGGATGTAACTGACTAGCAATATTACCAAGTAACACATTTATTCCTTGGGGAAATTTGTTTTCATGGTGTATAGTGGGAGTGCTAATTGACTTTTATTTCCTAATAATTGTTGAAACTAATAATCTGGAAAGGCTAGTGATTTGAAAGAACTGAAAAGTAGACATGAAGACATTTTTCTACCTTCCAAGTCCATATGTGACTATCTTAAAAAAAAATCAATACTGAAATGTCCTCTGTACTGAATTAATGAATTCATCAATAAGTCAATCATGACCACCATAATACAGGGAGTCTAGAATCTAATAACATATATGTAATTACTATTATAGTAAGTCATTTGGAAGGTAATGCAATTGCCTTTCACTGTATCAGAAGAATGGTAGTGTGACAAAAATGAGCTGTGGTTAAAACATTTAGAACAGACGTGTATTTGACATTATGCCTCAAGAGTTGGGTGGAGTTTGTTTAGAGTTGCATATGGTTTGGCTCCTTGGAAGACACATATGTGCAGACTGAACTTCCCTGAGATTTTATTACCCTTTGTGACTGATGGGGTAATTGTGTAAGATCAAAATTAAAAAGGTGAGCCTGGAGAACTGAGGGACACTGAGAAAAGCATCATGACCCCAGGCCTGCCACACACCCAGCTTCTCCCACAGCTGCACATAAAGCCAAGCTTTAAAAGCCATCTGCCTATTCTTTAATGCAGCCAGCTACAGGGGAAGCTCATATTCACAGGGCTGAAGGTACAGGCAACAGTTCACAGGCCCAAGCTCTTTCCTCTGCTTAGCCACAAGAACAATACGGAGCCACAAATGGACTCCTCTAGCCCCATTCTGAGAAGTCTCCTGGTGAGCGGCAGGGAAATGTGGGGGGAACCAGCAGAGGAAGACAAAGTTAAAAAAAAAGACTGGGGGGGTGGAAGCAAAGAGAGATGAGATGTGAAAAATAAAAGAAGAAAAAATGGACAATGGAGAGGGAGAGAACAAAAAGGGAAAAAAGTACAGATGACAGCATCTGTGCCAACAGACAGTGCAAGGGGACTCATCCACCCACCAGCCCATTGCAAAGGGTGTGCAAGTGTGGGCAAGGGAAATCTGCTTGGGAACTACTGCCTTATAAAAGAGAAGCTTGACTAAATTAAACTGGGCTGCATTTCATTCACTCAATAGGTCCTGACTCATACAAATGACATTAGCAACAGTGAAGCTGAAACTGCCAACTGCTTCCCTATTCAGTATTTATAATTGGAGCAGAGGTGGTAAAAGAAAGGAAGAGGCATAACAAGGCCAAGGAATAGAGTGAAAGGAATGAAGCTGGCCAATACAACTGAAGAGAGGGGACGAAGGAGGGAAACATGCTCAAATGAGCTGCAGAAAGGGAAGGGAATCAGAAACCTCATGCTGCCAAAGAAATTCTAAAATGACAGGCTGGCAAAGACACAAGAGAAAACAAAATCAATGGAATCAAATAAGGGAGGGAAGGAAAATGGCCCAGTAAGAGTAAAATAAATGGGTAGATGGAAAGGAGAGAAGGGTAAAATAAAGGTAAAAGAAACAGGCTGAAGATAAAGAGACTACATGGGGAAGTATTTACAAGTGGAAGGACAGTAAACAGGTGCATAAAGATCAAATGAAGGAGCTGAAAGATACACCAAAAATACCGAGACCAGCCCTGAGCTGGCTGAAGAGAGCAATAAATGCAGAAAGGAGTGGTGGGAAGAGCTGACACACCTTTAGGGCAATGTAACTGAAACTACCTGTCACAGGAGCTGAGAAATTAGCCAGTGGAGCTGATACATCTCGGCTGAGACATTGCGAATAAGTAAGAACTATGTATAGACAAATAGGAAATTGAAACATACATTTAGAGGAGTTTATAATGTGCTTAAGTTGGCATAACATGCATATTGAGGAAGCTGTAAGGTATAAATTACATCAGCTTAGATTCCCTTCTAACTGAAGTACTTGACTTACCTTTGTATTTTGGCCCATTCTCTCACAGTAAGCACAAGAACGTGTTTCTTTTCTAGGGCTATCATATCTTCTAATAGAAGGGTAAGCTGCTTTCTTCACAGCTACCAGCAATGCCATGCTGAGTGCTGGCATGCTGAATAATTTGCCACACCTAGCATCCCCTTTGTGAAACCCTAAAGCTTTCCACACTTGAAAAGTTTACCTGCCTATATATTAGTTTTCTTGATAGTGATTTTTTTTTGTGCTTCAGCACCAAACTTCCATTCGGAAACTGTGAAAATAAGTCACATTCACACTGATTCTGTTTATAAAATGAGGCATTTCAATAAAGATGAGTGTTGAAGCAACAATCAGTCAACTAAACAGAACTACCTAATGGTGTGATTCTGCTACCATTAAGTCAATAAGAGATTTTCCACTGACTTCAAATAAGAGCCTAAATATGCTGTTTAATTTACATTTCATTAACATTTAATATTGTTGGCTTCAAAATGGGGGCACACAAAACTCAGGCAAAATACTCAGAAACCACCGTTGACAGCACTTCACCAAGCTAGTTGGACTTTTCCATTATGGAACTCTCTTTTCACTGTGTATTTCGTTGATATGTCCATTCATTATTAACATCCTTTCCCGTCATGAGATCATTTAGAAGTGCTGTATTTCCTAACACAGACAGATATCCAAATTTCTTCTGCAGTGCTTTTTTCTCTACATCATATATAAACCATGCTTCAAAATCTCTTTATTTGGTGTTCTCTAAACCTCTTTACTGGTCCACAGTATCAGATAACTGTACCACATAATACATCAAAATATGTTATGTCTATACATTATTTTGTCCTAGAATTTATACCTGGGATAACAAAGGTCTTTTTCCTATCACAAAGGATTTTATGTGCATTATCAGTTATGCAGGTGATTGCATTATTTGCAGACAATGCTTTGCCATTACAGTGAAGAAACAGACAGATGTCTTGCCGACCGCATCATAGAGCGCTAAAGGACCATTAGAAATGGGGACACTAAGAGCTATTGTGTCCCATTTCACTTCTAATAACCATGATCTCTTTGTGTCCTTCAGCAGGGTTTCCAAGATGCTAACCACTCAGATAAAGTTTAATAGCCATATAGATTCCCACTACCCAGCAAAATTAGATGACAGTATAATTTTCCACTAACTTCTCCTGTTTCTCTTATATTTATTCCTGGTACATTTTCACACAGCATACTACCAAAGTAGTCTCATTTCTGTTTTTCTCTATGTTCAGTGATTCATCCAGCTCATCTTGAAGTCTTGCAACCTTAAAGTCCATTGTTTGATTTATATCCTTTTCTATGTTGTAATGGCCCTCACCCCCTATATCCTGATCTTACATGATTTCTAGAGGTTTCAGAGTAACAGCCGTGTTAGTCTGTATTCGCAAAAAGAAAAGGAGGACTTGTGGCACCTTAGAGACTAACCAATTTATTAGAGCATAAGCTTTCGTGAGCTACAGCTCACTTCCTCAGATGCATATCGTGGAAACTGCAGCAGGATTTATATATGATTTCTAGAGTTTGTTCTAAATTTTAACTTTTAAGTAAAAAGTATTTTTTTCATCCTTGGCCCTTCTCATTCCTTCCATGCTTTTTCTTATTTATCTTCTGCACAATTCTCTCTTCAATCCACCTTTTCCCCATTCCCAGACCTGTTTTACTTGTGTGCATAATATTCATATACGTGTGACAGACTGACAATATTCTGCCATATCCTGGACAAACCTTATGGAATTAAAATAAACTTTATTGAATTAAGTTAAACCTTATTGAATTAGGGTTAATACCTTTGGGGTTCATTGTATTACAAATGCCATTGTGTACGTGTTATTGTGAAACTGTATGTAACTACTCTAGGAGGAGGAGGATGCTAATGTAATTCCTACAATTATCTGCCCATTTCAAGCCTCCCCCTGGAGAGGTACATATATACTAGCTCAAACTTGATTCTCCATTAACCAACAGGCAGATAAATAGCCTGGTTTAAAACAGGCTCATGGCATTCTTCCTGACCCAGCAAATGGACAGGACCCTCTGGTTCGAAGGACTGGGCCTACTGAAGTCCCATAAGACTGGGTGCTTGTTGTGATCAAAGGCTGCTATGAGCTTGAAACCACAAGGAAATGCCTTGGATGGGGTATTGGAGGACTGTTCTGACCAAAGTCCATGTAAGGGTCAGAGTGATCTTTGGTAAGCGTCTAGCAAGCATGTGGGTTCTTTTATTGTTTTTAATATGTTACTCTGTAGTGTTTTTACCTTAAGAATAAAACACGCTTGCATAAAAAGTGCTGTGTAGTATCTATAGCTGTGGGCAGTCAAACTGTTAACCATCTCTGAAGAGAAAGCAAGCAGATTCTGCTTGGGCAGCCTGTCTTTGGTGGATAATACACAATGAAGGCAGATGACTGAGCAGCCAAGAAATACCCCAGTCAGAAGGAAGTGAGATGCGAGTCTCCACCAAAGAAAGGCAATGACTGGGGAGCTGGAAGCTTGAGAGTGGATGCCCTTGTTGGACCATTGGGGAAATAAAGGAGCAGCTGCCCTGAACTGTGACAACATGCACATCATATTTCAGCTGAAATTATTCTTATTGGGTTTCAGACCAAAGTGAAATAGCTTAGAGATTTTGAGCAAAATCTATTCATAATTTTTTGAAAGAAATGGGGGTGGTAGAGAGAATGGAAAAGAATTTCCCATTTAAAAAAAAAAAACATAACCACAACTCAAAAGGCAGGAAATGCAGAAGTTAAAGTTCTCACAATAACTATAACCCACCTGCATTTCACATATTGGTTAGTCTCTAAGGTGCCACAAGTCCTCCTTTTCTTTTAGTACTTTGAGTTATTATTCACATTAAATATATATTATATCTTAATATGAAATGGTTCAGTTCTGCCCTCAGATATGCATGACTTGCATCCCATTGACTTCAATGCAACTCCGCACAAAAGGCAAATTTGACTTCTCTAAATGCAGAATAGTTACGGTTGCTTTGAGAACTTTTGAGTGCATACAGCTCTAACCTAAATATCATGTGGCGTATAAAGAGACACAAACAAATATAAAACTGGCATTATGAATGCAAGAATCTAACTGGCGGATGAAGCTTCCAGCTGAACTGGAATGCAGTGAAACTGCAGAGTGGAACTCAATCTACAAGAAGTTGCACCAAATTTTTTTTCAAGACTTTTTTTTACGCATGAATCTACTCCAGTAATAATTTATTCTTAAAGGTAATCAGTTTAGTTGCAGCCAGTTTCTGCAATCAGCTGCTTTAATAGCATTGTTTATGTTGACTGGAGTTGAGTTATAGTAGAAAACGATTCACCAGTGGATTGAAAAATTGGGGAAAGTGGGACCAATTCACATTGACTGTATATGCAGAGTAGTCAGAGCAAGATTTAGCTGAAAAAAAGAAACCTAGATAAAGCTTTTAAATGTACTTATGCGCCAGAGTTTCACTCATTTTCTTAAATAAAAATGTCTTTTGTGATGAAGTAAAATGATATGAAGTAAATCAAATACAATACAAGTCAGTAAATATATTAAATTTGGAAGCCAGGGACCAGAAACGTCAACCTCTTTCTATAGTAACCGCACTGAATGCATCCGATGAGTGAGCTGTAGCTCACGGAAGCTTATGCTTAAATAAATTTGTTAGTCTCTAAGGTGCCACAAGTACTCCTTTTCTTTTTGCAGATACAGACTAACACAGCTGCTACTCTGAAACTAGTCCAATTAGTTCATTGTATAAATACTCATTGCTGCAGAAAAGCAAGTTGAATCACAAGTACTCTTTGCGAGTGTAATTCATGAAATATTGCTTGTGTTTGCTCAAATTTATGGGGAGTATCTATGTGCCGCCAGTTCAACAGTTTGTAAGTAGGTGGCTGAAACAAGCTAAGATTTCTGTGGTGTCTTTTCCAGGTTTTAAGTACACACTCTCTGGCTGCAACAATAACATACTGTATGTGTCATATCTATAGCGCTAAACCCTAATTTCAGATCTAAAGTTGCTTCTCAAAATAGTGAATTAAAAGTCATGTTCCAAGAATTGTGAGATTTTAGAAATGACAAAAGGACCAGATTTTCAGGCTCTTTGGGTATGCTGCAACATATGGCCTATAGAACCATTTATATTTTACAACCGCTCCCACACAAAGAATTATCACTCAGATTCATTCAGAACAACTGAGCTGGTAGAGGTGCATAACAAAACTGGTGTATATTTCTGAATTCTAAGGGTATGATTCTAATCTAATTCTGAGTTTACTCCAGTATTTCCATTGCGTTCAATGGAGTTACTTCTTATTTTCCCTTCTGTAAGGGAGAGAAGAATCAATTTAGAGAGGTATTTAGGCTATATTTTCCAGCGTTCTGTTCATGCTCTTAAGGAGATCTCTGCACCCAGATAAGTCTACCAGAAGCAGAATTTTCAAAATTGAGTATCTGTGTTTATGTTACTAGTACAAATGCATTACAGAAAGTTACAGAGCTGAGACGCAGCACTCTTCCCAAACATAGATACCATACTATTCCAAGTGCCATTCCAAGAAACCAGTAGGACTAAAATTTTGGTACCAAAGAATAATGGTCGAAATTTTCAAAGCTGACAAAATGATTTAGACACACAACTCCTGTTAATTTCACATGCAAGTTGGATGGATAAATCCCCAAATTGGTTTTTTTCTCTAATTTACTATTTCTAGAATGGTAACACCTAAGAACCCCAATCAAGATCAAAGTCCCATTGCACTGAGCACTGTACAGACATCTAAAAAAAGATGACAATCCATTTCCAAAATCTTAACCTACTAGTCCATGTGTGGTGTGTGGTAATTTTAGGATCCTGTTTGGGGTCATGAGACTTGGCATATGTTACCCATGATTTCTGAAATAATATGCAGTATACAATTCCTTAAAATTGGTAATAGAAAAAGGCAATCATTATGTATCATTTCAATTATCCCGGCTTCCCGTCATTCTAGATATACTTCACCAGACAGCAAGGGCAAACTGGGTTGTCATGGAGACTCGGTGCCTTCTCCCATGCTGCCCCTACATATGGAACAGCCTGCCAATTAATATATGTTCAGCTTCCTCACTATTCTCCTTCACAAACCTCTTTAAAACTCACTTGTTCTGTGATGCATTCCAATGATAAAGTCCACTGGGCCAAATCCAGAGGTGAAATGTAAGGTGCTATAAATTATATCTTGAGTCAATGTAAAGAAGTATAAGCTAGTGTAACATATATGCCAGGGCGCCCGAAGGAGGTGCAAAAATTATGTGAATTATGGTCAAGCTGGTTTACTTGAACTAACACTTTCTTACATGTCTGTTCATTTCTTCTCCTGTTGCAGTCCTTTCACCCAGCTTCTCAGCATGTAACTTGCAGGAGCATAAGCTCCCTTAGATGCAGAATGTCACACTCAAACGTCACAAGGAAAGGGGATAAAAGTTACATATTAACAAATACATTGAAACTCTCGATCCTCTGCTGCCTTGCACCACTACACTGGCATAAAGTGACCTAATTCCAGTATAACCAGCCATGGAAGGGGCATTTTCCAGTGGTGCAGAGCAGCGATTCCTGTCTCATGACCCTCCCTGAAGCAGGCACAGGCAGCATGACTGTGGAGGAGGGACATATCCAGGGCTTCTCCACACTCTCTGATCCCCGTCTATTGTAATGGTCCTTGAGGCCACTGGCAGCTGGCAACATTTGAAGCAGCCCTCATGCTGCTCTAACTTATTCTTGGGAACCTGCCCAGTATATATAGGGGAACACTGCTCCTTCACTTAACTGCAGTGAGGCTCATGGGCCAAGAGAACCAGAAGTAGGTATAAGTTACACCATCTTTGACTTACATCTGAATTATGCCCTCTTTCTTTGTACTAAATTTGTACTGAATGGAACTGTGCTGTTCTGTGTCAGCCTGTACCTTCAGAGTGCTAGACCTTTAGGGTCAGGAGCCAGTTAACTGTGTTGCATATTCCTCCTACTCTGCTATTCTGTGAATACTCACTGTGTTATATAAACAAAATTATAACCGGGATGAAATGGGAGATATATTTTTTATGTTATTATTATCCTGAACTTTATTATGCCAGAATTTAAAGGGCAACCCTATTATAGGATTCTACTTAACTAAAACTGCAATATTGCAACTCAGAATTAAAGATGTGAAATAAAGGAGGGAATATGCTTCCAGGAGCCTTGTTACTCTCCAACACTCATTGTCCAAAGCATATAATTAGGCCAGTTGTACAGCTGGATGATCACAGAATATATCTGGCATCGCAGGTCTCTTTGGATAACTGAAAAACTATTTTTCACATTAGGACTTTGTACTTCCAAATAGGTTTGGAAAATGTGAGCATGGTCATTTTCTATGTACTGTAAAAAAACAACAACACAGGGTTATCTGGAAATAACTAAGCAGTTTAGTGCGACAATTTATTCTTGGTGGAATTGGTACAATCTAACAAAAAGCCTGATCCTGCACCCACTAGAAACCCTGATCTAAAAGGGCACATAAAAGGTATGCACATACTTAAGCACATAAGTAGTCCCATTGATTTGAATGGAATCATAAGCTTCAAGTATCAAGGGGGTGGCCATGTTAGTCTGTAGCAACAAAAACAACGAGGAGTCCGGTGGCTCCTTAAAGACTAACAGCTTTATTGGGGCATAAGCTTTCATGGGTAAAAAACCCACTTCTTCAGATGCATCTTAAGTCATGCATCTGAAGAAGTGGGTTTTTTAACCCACGAAAACTTATGCCCAAATAAATCTGTTAGTCTTTAAGGTGCCACCGGACTCCTAGTTTTCATAAGCTTCAAGTTATGCAGGCTCTCAAGTGCTTCACGGGGTTAGGGCCATAGTTAATAGCAACACTCAATTTACTTTATAGGATGGAACCCAAAAGTACCTGAGCATTCTACCCAGGTACTGCTTGTTATAAATTCTTCCTTGTTAATATTCTATTGTTCTGGGATTCTGGAACAAGTCTGATGGAGTTCAATTGAAGTTGGGCCCTTTGGGGATACAACATTTACAATAGGAATACAGTACAAGATAGCCATGTCTTTTTTTAAAATTTTGCACCTTGCTCTTGTGAGGTGAAAAGTAACTCTGGGAAGATGCCTCATACCCTTAAGTCCAGCTGAAGTCAGTGGGAGTTGATGGTGCAGAGTACCTTCCTGGGTCAGCCCATTAAACCATGTGTTCCTGAATTAAGTTTTTATGTTCACTTCTGTAATTAAAATATCTAATGATTTTTTCCAAATGCTATTGGACAGTTTGTACTTGTTAAAATAAATATGGAATTTAATTGATAGGAAAATAAGTAATTAATGGCCTTAAGTGTTAGGAACTCTACTGCCAACACAGTATCTGTTTCTATTTGTAATATAATTATGAAAGAGATATCAATTAAATATTTCATTCAGGGAAATATACTAGCTGTCAACAATTACCAGTTTCTTGAAGAATATTCTCACTTAAACGATTCCTATCCTTCTCATAATTTTCTAGACAAGCAAGCCTAGCCCCCTGAGAGGACTTCACCACTTAAAAATACAATAAGTCCCCTGGAGAGTGAAGAAAATATAGTACTGTTCTCATGATCGTAGCAAAAGCTAGTCTAGTAAAGAAAGGTCCAGAAAGAAAATTAACAGAGAGCCTATTCAAAAATCACAGGAGGTAAGAGGGAAATATATATACACACCACTACAATGAACAACTCCTTCTGCACTGAAGGGTACAAAGTGAAAATTATTTATTTTAATTCTAACATATATCAGGCATGTTGGTCTCTTTTCAGTAACTAATTATAGCAATGCTGTATAATTATTTATTTATACTACTGAAGTGGAATGCTGTCACCTATAGTGTCAAGATGCTGTACGGTTACTAATTCACAACTCTGTTCTGTAGTTTTAATAAAAGCCAAGCATTCAGTCCAATTCATTAGTGTCCTCAGATCTCACCATTCATGCAAAATGCCCTCAACAAGCATGGCCATGTGAATGTCTCAGGTGTACTTCCAGTTAAAAATCAAAAGATTGTTTTAAGCCCAAGTAAAGACACTTTCAGAAATACTATAGTACTCTTCAGTAACAGACCAAAACCAACATATATGTTAGTAATACATTTTCATGTAAGGGAAATTATCAATCATCACAGACTCCAAAGAAAGAAGAGATTTTCTAAGCCACAACTTCCCCCTCCACCCTTTTCTTTTTTTTGGGGGGGGGGGCGGGAAGGGGAAGAGGACAGGAGAGGGCAGGTTTTTTATTTTTATTTTTAAATAAGAGACCTTTATGGAATGTTATAAAATATACGCTATTTACCCAAAAGGCTGCAATGGCTTCCTTAGCAAATTAATAATTAGGCAGTTTTACAAAACGCACATTATTTTCCCAAGTGACTGGAACAGCTCCAAGTGGTAAACTAGGTAATTAGGTAGTTTTTTCTAAAATGCTTATTATTTACCTGAGAGTCTCATTCCAGTCTCCCTGGTATACGCTGTCTCCCTGCTTGCAGTTATTACCAAAAAACGCCTCTATAATTTCCAGCCCTCCTCCAGCAGTGATATAAATAGAGGATATTACTTGGGGCAATGGATCATGAAAAACAAAATCTGACTGTGCCAGCTACCCGATTTAACTGACAAGCTGCGCTTCCTTTGTCCCTGTGATTTACTACATTACAGGCACAGCAGAAATCAAACAACAGGACTTTTCAACTTTCTGATGCTTTAGATCACATTTTAACTGGCTGCAAACTGCACCAATGGCTCTGATTTTGCGCATGGGTGTATGTGGATGCAGGGGAAAGGAGGAGAAGACAACAGGAGTGTACTGGAGTTTTTCCTGGATACTATAGTCCGTGAAAAGGTTGCCAAAAATCAGCCATTTCACAGGAGAAAACTGTTTCAACATGATAGTCCTGCATCCCACTTGCCAGTGGAGTTGTCCTGTATGCAGCAGACAGGGGCCAAGCTATCAGGAAGGACATGTTTTTATTTGCAACTTATGTTCATGGCATTAACTCAGAGAAATTAGATAAAAACAAATATTCTTTCTGGAAGGTTGCAACATAACACTATTTTATTTCTTAGAATTCCAAATGATAACACACAAGAACCGAAAAACAGAGAGAGACAAAGCAGGCTGCTCCATAAGGCAGCAAGGCACAACTCACTCCCACCTTATTCTAGGCTGGCTTGTTCCATACTGACTATGATCACACTTTTCCCTACAGAGTCCCATAGCCTGCAAGCAGGACCAGGACCAGGAGTGATAACTTCCAATTTCAACATAGTCCTCAATACATCACAGTAACTTCCTCTTTCCTCCTTCCACTAGGTGTGCTGTTCAGATAACTTTTGGCATACTGATAGGGTTGCCACCCTCCAGGATTGCCCTGGAGTCTCCAGGAATAAAAACATAATCTTTCATCAAAGATTATGTCATGTGATGAAACCTCCAGGAATACATCCAACCAAAATTGGCAACCCTACATACTGATGGTGGCTGAGAATGTTCTTGCTCTGTTTTCTGGTTCCTCAGATTGTGGTTGGAAACAGAGGCACCAACCAACAAAATGAAGGAAAGAGACCAGCCACCTGGCCCAGAGCTGGCTGGTTCACAGAACCTATTCAAGCCAAGCAACAGCATCCAACACCCTCTCCCAATGACCATGGGCAGTAAGAGAGGTAGCCTTTCTACCTTTCCTCCTGAGTCCCTCTTCTTCACTCCTCTCCCCATCCTGGGGACCCGATCTCTTTGAGGACCTCACAGGAGACATCAAGAGAGACTGCAATCCTAACTTGAAAGGAGAGAAATGGAGGCGATAGTAAACCCAAGGGAAGAATAGACAAAAAGAAAGGAGGAGGAGGAGGGAAAGGAAAGGGGAAAAGGATCAGAGAAAGGACAAAAAGGATTCAGGAGACAGCAAAAAGTGTACAGAGAGCTAAGAATAGTGGTGAGCAAGAGAAATAAAATAAAAGGAAAAAAGAGATGAAAGAGATCATCATGTGGGAGGGAAAAGATATTCCATCTCCAACATTATCTTGATGGACGGTGAATGTGAAAAAAATAGATGCTGTTTTTCAAGGAAAGCAAGGAAGAGAACAGAAAAAAAAAAAGAAAAATAAACTAGACAAATTACAAACAGAAATACTGAGGTTATGGAAAGTGATAGGCCAAGTCTGGGATGCAAGGAGATTAAAAGGGAACAAAGAAATGGAAGAAGGGTGGAGAAACAAGAAAAACAAAGCATTTTTATTTTTATTTAATAAGTTAATTTGATTGTATTTCCCTGGTAGATGTCCACCTCCCTCTGGGCCCTGACTTTGATCTCATTTACACTAATTTCACACCACTGTAACTCCTGATTTCAGCTCAGTTATTCATAATGTCAAGTGAGTTCACAGTCAGGACCACTGTGTCCAAAATGGGATGGTTACTTTGAATGCTGATTTAATATTAATACTGCTGGATATCTACCCTGTATAATTTGGTTAATTAAATATAAATAGGAGCCACAACAGCACATGCATTAGCAGGATACTGGCACATGCCTTAGGTATGTTGTAAGGCATAGGGCTGGACCTGAGTGATTTCACCCATCTAAGAAATGCATCAAGAGGCTATAATTGCACATCCTGGTAGGGCTTACAATTTTCACAGCATGTTCCTCAATCTTGCATCAATTTTTTTTAAAAAAGTTCAAGAATCTAGGGAGAAAGGAAGGAGAGAAGGAAAAGGATTCACAGATAAAATAGGGACTTTGGCATCCTCTGTAATATTTTTAAAAAGACTGAAATCCCTATAACCAAGTATAAGCTAAATGTATGTGTTTGTGCGCACACGTGTGCTGGCAGGCAGGGATGAATTAAAATTGTAGGAAAAAAACACCAACATTTTCCATCCTATTTCTTTCATTAGCCCATTGAACAGAATGGGCATTTCTGGTGATAAGCTCTGCGTAACTCTGGCCGTTAATGGATAGCTGTGGTATCACCAAAAGGCCCATCAGGGAACTCATAAAATATTGGCATTGGAAACTGATGATCCAAAGCTTGATCTAATGATTGACATTCTCTTGATTGTCAGAGTCATTTTACAATAGATTTTTCCAGTGGTGTTGAATCATTCCTCCTCCCCAAAGGGGAAGTTTCTCCTTGTCTTCTCTTTGCTTGTTGACTTAGCTATGGATATTACTTTCTTAAGGCTCATCCTTTACCTCTCTTTTGTCTCTTTGGAGTCTGAATCATGGTGCTTGTTAAAATCCCCATACCAGTACTCATCTACCTTGTGCAGTCATTTGGTACATCTGCTATATCAAAAACAAATCTGATTTACGAGTTTTAATAAGACCTTACATCAATAAATTATAACAGATTGGTGATTATTAGTATTATTTATATGCAATATTTTTGTACCACTTATAATGCCAGTGTCTGTTTCACAGGGATTAATTGTTTTCATAATTTTGTCTAAGTAGTAATATAGAAAATGTCAAAAAGAAAATTAGATTTTTACTTTCCAGACACAGAAATTTAATTAAAGCCAACTCCTCCTTGAAGAACAACATCCTTAGCTGGTTCTGTGATGTGGCAGTAGCTCTACAGGCTGCCATGTGGGAGACCAAAGCTCAGAAAGTGACTCAGGGAATATTAATCACCAGACTGCAGAGACTAAACACATGATGAATGTGCCACAATTGGTCCCTGCAGCTTATTTATGGGTGGTCGGAAGAAGCACAGCTAGTAATGATTTCTCCCTGTAGAGGATGCTGCTGCTTGTACAGCACTTCTTAGAAATGGTACTACACTGCAATAGAGCCTCTCCTCAGATATAAGCCAACCCAACAGGAAACCTGTAGTTATCGTACCATGGAAAGGTCAGACCTCCCTCTCTCACCAGCACGTACAGGAGTATAAATTAGAACTTTCTCCAGGATTCTTCTGTAATAATTGGCATCTGCTATTATCTATTCAATTTTTTCAAGACCAAAGGCTAGATGTTTCCCCTTCACTGAACTGAGTCCAAATATGAAACAAGCTACTGGCATGTTTCTGGACTAAATTCTATTTGGGGTAATCTACATATATATTTCTCAATCTCCCAATGCTGCCATAGAAGACATACAAATTATAATGTGGGATATCCCATGAAGCAATTATTCCCCTCTTTCATCTTTCCTGTGTCTTTACCTATCTCATCATTCCTTTCCCTTAACTTTACCCTCTTATCTTTTTTGTCTTTTTAATACCACCCATTCCTGTGTACTAAAACACTTTCTTTCCTACCTCCTTCCCCCTCTCAGTTCCTCCAGTTTTCCCTTTCAGACCAGGATTCCTTCCTCTCCTATCCATCTATTCCCCACCTTCTTCTCTGTACCTTGTTCATTCTTTCAAGTCTTCTCTCTCATGACTGAATTTTCAGAAAATAAGATAAGAAGCCTGTTCTTTGCTTCATGATGTTGAGTGCAAGTTGGTGACCAATGAGATGGATACTACTTGGTGATTTCATTCTTCATGTGGAAGATGTTTTTTCTCTATTGGTTCAAAATTTCATGGATGCTATAGCAACCATGTAACTGTCCCAAGTTGTAGAATCCACATAAAAGGCCAGGTGCACTCTAAATCTGGGATGAAATCTTGACTCCACTGCAGTCAATAGTAAAACTGCCAGAGGCTTCAGTGGAATCAGGATTTTACTCCTGGTGTTTGGCTTGGAAGTGGAAATATGCAGGAGAGGTATTCCCCTGTCATGGATTGAGCACTGTCTGCTTTGGTTTGAGGTTGGGCACACCTTTCCTGACAGCACACAAAAAAATCTGCTTTTAAAGATCCACCACTAGAACCTGATACAGCCACTGAGTTTCCAGACATGATTTTAAATAATCATCTTTTATCTTTCACTATCAATACAGATAGCCCCTAAATGCCCTGTCTGCCGGCTTCATGCTCACAGGTCATCATCATTTACAGATGATCTGCTCCTGGTGAAGACGTGATAGGGAAGATAACAAGAGCTATTGAAGGAAGTCTCATGATGAATCTAAATTATTGCCACACAGATTTTTTTTAAGATCACATGCTGTACCTGTGCAAAAGAGGGAGAAGGGTTTCTTCACTTATCCCCACAGATCTACAGAGGGAAGAACTGCTCAATGTACTTGGCAGCTTTGTGAATATTAGCACTCTCCACCACATCATGGAGTCTAGTTTTACTCACTCTGAAATATTTTCATGTTAATTTACAGACAAAATTGCCTAGATCTGGACCTAGCCATCTACTGCTGCGGAAACAGTACTATGTCTTGAGGGAACAAAGGTGAAGTCTTCTCTGTTTGAGTTTCAGCCAGTGTTGCTCACTACTCATTGAGCGGAGATGCTACTTGAGTGGGTTCCAACTCCAGCCTGTGAATTAGACTCATGTCTTTCCAGGCCAGTGAAGTCCTGTAGAAAAGTACTGGGTTCACTGTTGGAGGATGCTGTTGTGGAGTCCATACAGGGAGAACATGGTGTGAAAGTGTGATAGAGGTTCTTCCAGCAGCCATTGTGAAACTTTCAATTCTAGAATTAACTTTTGATGATGACAACCTGGCTATCTGCAGGCACCCACTCTCTGTATTATAGGAAAGATCAGTGCAAAGGTTTGGCTGGAATAATATTGCAATTTCTTGAGCCCTCAGATTTCCTTGACCCCCAGCCAACTGGGCTTTGTTCTTGCTCTAGGGTAGAAACTGCTTTGATTGTGTTAGTTGATGATCTCCTAGCAACAGGCAAAGCATGTTCATGATGATTCTTGTAGATGCATCAGCAACTTTTGAGTCCATTGCCCATAAGGTTTCAATAACTTGCTTGCAGACCAACTAGTGAATGACTCCATTTTTATCTTTCTTGAGATACAAATGGGCATTTGTCCTTTCCCCCAATGACACTCTCCAGCAGGGTACCACAGAGATCTATACCGTCACTTCTCCTATTCAGTGTTTATACAGTACTTAAAGAAAAACAATTTCTTATGTTGGGACATTGGTCAGAGATAAATTGCAAGCAAAAACTCTGCAGAAATATGAGAGGAACTTCTTTTAAAGATGGAGAAGGGAGAAGGAAAGAGGCAATATGGTTTAGTGAACAGAGCATTGAACTGAGCCTCGGGAGGTCATGAGCCCTGGGTTCTACTTGCACCTCTGTCATCAACCAGATGAATGACTTGGGCAAATCACTTCTCTTTTCTGTACCTATTTCCCCTCCCACACTTTGACTGTCTTGCATTCTTCTACTGTAATTTCTTTGGAGTAGGGTCTGTCTCTTATTGAATATATGCATAGCACTTAGCACAATGGAGCATGTAGGGTCTACTGTAATAAAATAATAATAATGCCTTTGACATGCACAAGAAAGGAGAAAAAAGGAAGTCACTAACCTTAAAATAACTGGAGGTTCTTCAAGATGTGTGGTTCCTATCTGTGGGTACGCATGTGTAGAATGGGGGGGAAGCAGATGTGAAAGCTGATAGAGTAAGATACAGCCCTAGATCAGTTTAAAAATCCCCTGAGAGGATATACCTTGATCTTGGACTCTTTCCACTATGGCAAGAAACAGTCTGGAAGATTTTCTGACTGCCTTTGTGCTTTGTAGGTAAAAGGCTAAGGGGTCATCTCACACTGAGGGACTGAAGTCTCCTCAGGTCTTCAGATTCATATAGTTTCAGAAAAAACACAGGTAAGTGGACTGACTGATTCGGGTGTAACTTCAAATAACTTTGGGAGTGAACTTAGGGTGTAAACACAATAAAACTCTGTCTCCATTGAATATAGCTGTTCGAAGGGTTGCTTGGTGAGCACCAAAAAAACCAAGATTTAAGTCCTATTGATGAGTAGGCTTCTTTACTGATGTAAAGGTTCCAACTTGACCCTTCCAGAATCTGATAATCAGTGGGTGAACGATATTGAGTAACCACACCATGAGAAGGGGGGTGCAGTGAGGTGGACCCATAAAAAGCTGATGGAAAGACTAGCTGTTTTGAGAAAAAGACGATAGTCCAGAAAAAGGGGAACCCACACCCCCTGGAGATACGAGTTTTTGTTGTGCACAGATAGAGAAATGCTTCCACTTAGCTGAGTAGAATTTCGGCTTTATCTAAACTACCACTTTTGTCGGTAAAACACACACCCCTGACTGACACAAGATTCACCAGCAAAGGTGCTAGTGTGGACAGTGCTATGTCAGCAGGAGAGCCTGTCCTGCCAACATACCGAACACCGCTCATTGAGGGTGGTTTAATTATGCCAGCAGGAGAGCTCTCTCCTGCTGGCAAAGAGTGGCTACATGGGAAACCTTACAGTGGCACAGCTGTAAGGCCTGTAGCGTAGATGGTCTAACTAGTGGAATCTTTTTGACTGTTAGTAAGGATGTTTTGCGTGGCTTCAGAGCATGAACATCCTAAAGTTGACAACCATCCAAAAACCACACCCTGAAATGGAATGCTTGGGGGTTGGGATACTTGATTCTGCCCCCCGGGTCAGGAGATTGTAAAAGGGCTGAATATTGATTGGTGTCCACAAATAAAATGCATAGGAGACATGGGAACAAAAATTGTCTGGGCCAGGTCGGGGCCATGAGGATGACTCATGCCCTGTCCTGGTACATTTTCCATAAGACTTGAGTTAGGAGTTACAAAGGAGGGAAGGCATAGTTCAGATGACCTGACCACGGAAGGAGGAGAGTGTCATCTTGAGAAAATGCCCTAAGGCTTCTCTTGAGCAGCTGCACTACTTGTTCATTTGAGAGGCATACTGGTCCCTTGTGTAGGTTGCCCAGAGAGCAAAAATACTGTTTACTGTGGAGTCATGTAGCTCCCACTTGTGGTCAATAACAGTGCCTGCTGAGGGAGTCCACCAGCACATTTTTATTCCCTGCCAACAGGGAGATTTGATTGCTGATGCAATCAATTTTGGTTTTACAAAAGGTAGATCGTGCCAAACCAACCTGATTTCCTTCTTTGAGAGAGTAACAGATTTTTTAGATAAAGGAAACGCAGTGGATCTAATTTATTTAGATTTTAGTAAGGCGTTTGATACTGTGCCACATGGGGAATTATTAGTTAAATTGGATAAGATGGGCATCAATAGGAAAATTGAAAGGTGGATAGGGAATTGGTTAAAGGGGAGACTACAACGGGTCCTACTGAAAGGTGAACTGTCAAGTTGGAGGGAGGTTACCAGTGGAGTTCCTCAAGGATCAGTTTTGGGACCAATCTTATTTAATCTTTTTATTACTGACCTGGGCACAAAAAGTGGGAGTGTGCTAATAAAGTTTGCAGATGATACAAAGCTGGGAGGTATTGCTAATTTAGAGAAGGACAGGGATACCCTACAGGAGGATCTGGATGACCTTGTAAACTGGAGTAATAGGAATAGGATGAAATTTAATAGTGAGAAGTGTAAGGTCATGCATTTAGGGATTAATAACAAGAATTTTAGTTATAAGCTAGGGACGCATCAACTAGAAGTAACGGAGGAGGAAAAGGACCTTGGAGTATTGGTTGATCATAGGTTGACTATGAGCTGCCAATGTGATATGGCTGTGAAAAAAGCTAATGTCGTCTTGGGATGCATCAGGAGAGGTATTTCCAGTAGGGATAAGGAGGTTTTAGTACCGTTATATAAGGCACTGGTGAGACCTCACCTGGAATACTGTGTGCAGTTCTGGTCTCCCATGTTTAAGAAGGATGAATTCAAACTGGAACAGGTACAGAGAAGGGCTACTAGGATGATCCGAGGAATGGAAAACTTGTCTTATGAAAGGAGACTCAGGGAGCTTGGCTTGTTTAGCCTAACTAAAAGAAGGTTGAGGGGAGATATGATTGCTCTCTATAAATATATCAGAGGGATAAATACCAGAGAGGGAGAGGAATTATTTAAACTCAATACCAATGTGGACACAAGAACAAATGGATATAAACTGGCCACTAGGAAATTTAGATTAGAAATTAGACGAAGGTTTCTAACCATCAGAGGAGTGAAGTTTTGGAATAGCCTTCCGAGGGAAGTAGTGGGGGCAAAAGATCTATCTTGCTTTAAGATTAAACTCGATAAGTTTATGGAGGAGATGGTATGATGGGATAACATGGTTTTGGTAATTAAATATTCATGGTAAATAGGCCCAATGGCCTGTGATGGGTTTTTAGATGGGGTAAGATCCAAGTTACCCGGGAAAGAATTTTCTGTAGTATCTGGCTGATGAATCTTGCCCATATGCTCAGGGTTTAGCTGATCGCCATATTTGGGGTCGGGAAGGAATTTTCCTCCAGGGCAGATTGGAAGGCCCTGGAGGTTTTTCGCCTTCCTCTGTAGCATGGGGCACGGGTCACTTGCTGGAGGATTCTCTGCTCCTTGAGGTCTTCAAACTACAATTTGAGGACTTCAATAGCACAGATATAGGTGTGAGGTCTTTTTTAGGAGTGGTGGGTGAAATTCTGTGGCCTGCATTGTGCAGGAGGTCAGACTAGATGATCATAATGGTCCCTTCTGACCTAAATATCTATGAATCTATGAATCTATGAATTCCACAAATGGACTGCTTCTGTACACAGGGAACTAGATCTCGCTCCTCCCTTCTTGTTGATGTAAAAGACAGTCATAATCTTGTTCAACATTATGAAGACATGGTGACCTTGGATGAATGGGAGAAATGCTTTGCAACCCTCTTAGACTGCCTGCAACTCCAGAATGTTGATGTACATCCTAGCATCTCAGGATATCCGAGTACTCTGCACTGTGTGGCTGCCCATATGGGCTCCGCAGCCTAAAAGGAGGTATTTGTAAAGATCGTTCTGCCTAGTGAGGGAGAAAGGAAGGGAATGTCTCTGCATACTTGATGAGAATTCGTCCATCTTAGTAGAGATGATGTTACTTGCTGGGGACTGTTACTATGGCGTTCGTGGACTGCTTAGTGATTGCACTGTTTGAAGCCATGGCTGCAGGCAATGAAGATGGAGCCTGACAAATTGCATGACAGAAGTGCATGAAGCTGTGTCCCCCAAGAGAGAGAGACAAATTCTGATTGATGGTGAAGGTTGTTCATGACCTGATATATGAGGTTGTTCATCACTTGGAACTTGTCCAAGGACAGACAAGCTCTTGCTGTGATTGAATTTAGGGACACTCTGATACAGTCTAAAATCTGTATTGGAGCGAGGACAGAGACTTTTGAGTTTACACTGACTCCTAGGGAAGGGAGGAGCTGAAGCATTGAGAAAGTTGACTTGTACGCTTCTTGATGTGTCTTGGCAACGAGAAGCCAGTTGTTGAGACAGGAGAAGAAGATGAAGACACGATACTTGATATAGACTGCTCTTATTAAAAAGACCTTGGTAAAGACTCTAGGTGTGGTAGGGCCAAATGGGAGCACTTTGTATTAAAAATGGTTGGAGCCAACTATGAACCTGAGTAAAAGTCAGTGAGTGAGGTCAATGTCCACATGAAAATATGCATCCTTCATACCAAGAGCTATAAACCACATGCCCTTTTCCAGGGATGGGATTATAAATCCCAGTATCACCATGTGATTGCTCCTTGCTGCAGGAGGGATTCTACTTCTGTTTGAGAATCTCCCCATGAGAATGGATCTCAAAAAGGGGCAGGGATGGGGCTTTGGAGGGGACAGGCAGGTAAATTTGATTGCATAGCTGGAATGTGTGGGAATCAACAGATGGTGGCATCATTGGTTTGCAGCTCTTGAACTCCAAACCAATACATCTTTTAGCCAGGAACTGTGGGTTCGGATAATGATTCCGCCATAGTAGGTACAGGGAAATGGGACTTCTGAACCCTTTGCCTCTTATGGGGTGGCTCATACGATTGCCGGTGGTAAAACTGTTGAGCCATTGGGCGAGGTTTGTATGATTGCCTGTGGCATTTTCTCTTCAGGATAGAGTATATATGCTCAGAGAATGGAGGGTGGCCCTGGAGTCCTTTACAGTATATAAGGACTCATCCATCTTTTGGCTGAAAAGATTATTTCCTTCAAAGGGCAGATCCTCACGGTGTTCTGGACTTGGGAAACCCCAAAATGGGAAGCCATGATTCACGGCACATCACAAGGGCAGTTGCCATTGATCTTGAAGATGCATCTGCTGCATCTACTGCTGACTGATAAGCAGTCCTGGCAATCAACTCATTTTGTTGCAGAAGCTTGTTTCTTCTTTAAATCATAGCCCTATCAGACTTCTACCACTTCCTATACCCATCCTTGAGAATGCTCTGTTCATAGACCACTGAACTTGAGTTTAAAAATCTCTCTCTCACATCCTTTAGATTGCAGGGGAGTTTGTCTAGGTTATGCAGAACAGAGGAGACTCAAATGTGCTTCATGAGTAATCAAATAAAAAATCCTGCCTTTTTTTTTTTTACTTGTAATTATACACATTTCAGGCTTTTTAAATATACTGACAACTGTTCTTATTCTCTCTTTTTGTAACTACTGTACTCATGGATGGTACATAGCTTTATCACATCATCAGTATTTTCCATAGTGCAAAAACATCCAGTCATTTCACAAATGGAATCTGATGGGGGAATAAACTGGTTTCATCTTAAAATGTGTGCTTCTTAATCATTCACCAGCAGCATTCTTTCAATGAAAGATGGGTCTTTAAAACAATTTATTATACTATAAAGTCTTTTCCTTTTTGTTAGCAGTTCCGTACACACACTGGTGGTAATTGCACTTATTTATATGTGGTAACAGCAGGATTATGCCCGGATACAGCAGTGTTTTACAGTAATCATGGGAATGGCATCTTTTTTCCAGACCTCTTTAAAATACATCACACATATGATGACCCTTAGAAATAAACTGAAAGAAAGACATTTTTGCAGTGTGCTTACAGCAACGTAAAACCTTGGATTTTCCTGGCTCCCTCATATTTTCCTCTGTCAAAGACTTGTTTTCTCATACATATTACCCTATGGGCTATAACCCCTTATTGCTATAATTCTGTTTTTAAAATGGAGTTGTGTTGGTAAGAACAGTGCCTGTTTAAAGTGGCTAATATACTGTGTGTATACATTTCCTGTATGAGGTAATGCGATGAGATTCCAGTGCCCTGCACAGTAACTAAATAACCATAAATCATCTTTCATGCATATGCAAAATTGTCCCTCTAAGCACCTTATTAATTATTTCAAAGATATGTAGAGGTCACCACTCGCAGAAGTTTCTATGCATGAAGCCTCATTAATACAAGACACCATACAGAGAGATGGGATACATTTTTGTTGCCATTAAGCAAGGGCAGAGAGAGTATAATTTGTATTTTTTTTTATTTTAATCACCAGTATAATACGCCACCTTTTATCTGCAAATTCTTTGTCTCAGCTAATATAGGGGCTGCTATTCTGAGCAGCTAATTCTGTCAACATACTGGAGTTCTAGTAATCAGAGCAGTAGTCCTGGATGTTGCCTATTTTCAACTGGCATGCTGCTGCATGATGCTAGCTAGGCATTAAAGAATTAATTTCATTCTTCTAAAAATCACAACGACAAATTTAGTAAAATAATTGAGTGACGCTATATCATTTTCAAAGTGATATATCATAGATCATAAGCTGACATAACCTGGCTTCTAACACTATATTGTCTCTGGTTAAGTCAGTCATGCAACAGAAACCAGATAAACAGTGGTATAACCAGGCAAAGTAAATGTGTAATAATGATCCACCTTTCAGAGTATGTCAGCAAGTGATTCAATTTATCTGAGAAGCACTGTTCATCGAAAATCTATGCCATAGATCTTTGCCTACTCAAATTATTATGCGAATATGGTAACACTGATCTTGTCAGTCACAGTGATCCTTTGATGCAATTGCTGCTATTTATTTTTATTTTATTGTGTGTGGTATTTTGACCTCTAGATTGATTCAATAAAAGATATTAAAAATCTGCTATGTCTGTGTATTTCCCAGATAAAAATCAGAACAGTGAGTCAAATGTTAATGGAAACTTCAGGCTATGTTAATTATGTTACCAATATTTTTCAAAAACCCTGCAATGAAGGGAACTAATTTGCACATGCAAACAACCTAAACAAGCTTAATTACAAGACTAAGCCCAACTTTACAGTTCTAGGGCATGCTTTAGATAAATGAAGTAAATTTTTATTTGAAAGTGGACAACTGAAATAATACTTAGAGAAGAGTGAAGCTGTGACATTAATGTTTCCCATATACAATACCATAAATATGTCTAGAGAGTGAAATTGTTACTTTTAAAATATGTGTGCAATGACACAGTATAAGGATTTGACCTTTATAAAAAAGTATTTGTTTGTGTGCACTTAATAGCTGTTTATCTTATCACAATATTGGTCTCATTACACTAAAAGTGGGTTAGTTCCATATTCCTATTAGAGATCAGCCCAAACCAAACCTCAGATCACAATACTCTAAACTTCGATGAATTTCAGATCTAGCTTTTTGTGTTGGGTTAAATCCTGGTAGTCAGAAGTGGACAAATATTTAGTTGATAAAGTAGATAAATAATAATCTATTAGTGTGCACAATGGCACCTGTTTTACTTGAGAGGAAATAATTTCTGGGTCTTCATAGATGCAAGCTAGAAAAAGTTGAGTCAAACATATCTATATTTTCCTAAAGATTAAATGTGAAATGTATACAATAGTGTATTGTTTAATAAGCACTGCCATGATGTTTGGAAATCAACATCAAAGGTTACTGTTCTGTACTTTTCTACTTGAATTTACAGTTGGTGAAAGGTACTGGATTGACAGCTCTAGTGGCTGAAGTCTGCATTGCTCAAAGAAACAGCAGCTAACAGCATGTTTTCCAACATTGCCCCACAGTTTTGGCACTCTGTTCTGATGGACTATCTATAAGAGGAAAGAGGTAGTCAGTCACCAAGGCCCAGATTTTAAAAGGTATTTAAGCACTTAAAAATTGGAGCTAGATGCCTAAGCGCTTCTGAAAATCCCCACCTGGGGCTCAGATTGGGTTTATGATTTGGAGATGAAGAGGCTCTAAATTCTATTTGTACAGGTTGACTAGGGAGTTTTCCTGGGCAAGTAGGACTAATACAACCAGCTTCTATAGAATCCAAAGTTTCATTAAAAAACCCTGTATAGTTCTAGACCTTTTGCAGGGCTGTCAACTCCCATGATTCTATTACGAGTCCCAAGATATGTGATGTTATTCTTGAATTCCCAGTTCATAGAGTCATGCAATTATATGAGAATCTCAGTTTCCAGGGTTGTGGTTTGTTTGTTTTTTTAAGTAAGTTTCTAGTTGTAGTGTGAAAGAATAGGCTAATATACCTTTAAATAGTTTATGAGCACTCTAGTGGTGCTCACTATGTTTTGTGTAATAGAAGCCACCAGAGCCAGCCAGGGAAGCAATGCGTATGTAGCTAGGCCTTCCATGTTTGTGCATATTTATTAAACACAGGTATTTAGGGTCCAGCTGTGCCTATATGGTTCATTTCTACTATTTTTTGGGGTCAAAAGCAAAAGATAAAACACTAGCCTTCATGGTTACAGAGAAAAGTTTGAAAATATGACCTTAGTACATCCTGAAGTCTCAAAAACCAACAAGGGAAGAAAAAGAAAAATAATATATTATTATTATTATTATTAATCTCATGATTTTTGGATTCTGAGTTATGATTTTTGAGACCTTACGGTTGGTAATACTGTCGTGAAGAGTATCTTTAGAACAGTAAAAAGAGTGTAACCAATACAGTGGTTGAGGACTGGTGGGAGCCCAGCAGCTATTATTATACTATCAGGCCTGTAGGGGAGCTATATGCATGCTGCCTCAGTTGGGCAGCAGAGCTGTCACTGCTCCCACTGAATCTTTCAGGCTCCCACTACTTTAGACAAAGCCTGTTCCCCCCTTGCCCCTTAGCCAGCTGAGGCAAGGCCCTGAGCACTTGTACTCTACCTCTGTGCATCTTCCTCCCATGCCTTCCCCCAGATCCCTCCTACCACTCAGCTCTAGCAGTACCCACCCCACACCTAGAGAAGGAGCAGAATATACTTAGCCCCTTATCTCCAGGTAGGGGACAAAAATCACAGATTTACTGGTGCCCTCTCAAAGCAAGGGAACAAGTAGAGCAGAACCCCTGGACTGAGAAATTGGTGCTGCAAGATGTGTGGGAAGTGCCTAGCACATTGTGGGTATAACAGCAATCAAATACATACATACGTACAATGATGCAGCTAGGAGCAGAGGTGAAGAGCCATCAGGTGAGAACATCAGGGCTGAATCTGGGGAAGTGCTACGGGAGTAAGAAGTCTGACTGAGGGAAAGGGCTGAGCTGGCTGCTACAGCTTTGAAGAGCTGCTACTGAGGTAAATGATTAATTTGGGGAGCAAATGGAAGAACTGGGAAGGGAACTGATGTACTCAGAGAGGAAGAGGAAAAAATAACTGATTAATTTGTAGGTGGGCAGGGAACTGATTAATTTGTAGGGGGAAGGAGGCAGGGGGACAGAGTAATATTGAATATCCAGACATCATCATGGTAAAAACCAAGGAAGCAACACTGGGGGGAGAACAAATCATCTTAACAAAACTGCACTAGATCTGTTATTTATTTGGGGGTGAAGAAAGGGAAGCCTGTTATGCAATAGCAGATGAGGTTACCATGTATAAAATGAGACTTGGCTAAAAAACAGAAGCAGCATATGCACGGTCATGAAATGTAAACTTGTGGCCATTGCTAAGATGCTGTTGAAATAATTAAAAGCAGCTGAAAATATAGACAATCTGAATTGTTTTTAATTCTTGTAGATTTAGTATCTTTGATGCATGCCCTGACGTAGAATGTCACTCTCTTAAGAAATATCCGCAATTATTCTTCCATCTGTTGATATGAAATGTATTAGCTATTCACTCTAACAGCCAATGCAAATCCATTTTACTTGCAGCTTGTAAAGTGAAGGGAAGGTAATTTACAAAATAAATTCTAGTGAAGTCCTACACAGCAACTTTGTAAGAGCCTTACTCTCTATGTGACAATGTGATAGATTCAACTTCTTGTCTCTGATCTGCCAAAACAGATCTTTGAGATTCAACATAAATCATCTTATTCTACATAAGCCAAACTTCACTTCCTAGTCAGGTACAGTTGATAACATAACACATTCCTTGGATCATCTGTATTTCATTCTATGTAGTGGCAATTAGTAGAGATAACTTCTTCAATCAGAAAGCTATTTGAAATTCTTATTACAGTACTTTTCTTATTAGCACTTGAAGATAGGTCAAGAAAGTTAACTTATTTGACTCAAAAGAAGAGATGTAGAAGACATCAAAGATTTATTTATTTATTTTTGACTACAGCCTATTGTGATCATCCGTTAGCTTTAGGATGATGACACACTAATGTGAAAAACTTATGCACTTGCTCATAAAAGAAATGCCCTTTAGAATCACGTTAATACTCCAAACCCAGTTCACATGCAAAGCAAGAAGGGCCATTTCAATAACAAACATATTTTCCAGCAGATGAAACAACTACTAATACACATTATAATTCCATAGATATATTTAAAAAATAACATGCACAAAACCTCATCATCTGATTTGAAATCAACAGTATTTTTCTGCATGTTCGGGCAAGCAGAATTAAAAACAACAAACAAAAAAACCCCAAACTTACCAACACATGGGAGAGAGTAGCCAAGCACAGGGTCATGGATGAATTTGCGATCATTCAGCAGAGTCACACAGTATAAATGGAAGCAGTCTAGGCAAATGACATGGCGATGCAAGCACTGGAACACCAGCACAGGACTTCTGTCAAAAATACCCAAAACAATGCAATGCTATGTTATTGTACCCAATATTGTCTAGACCAACTACTCCAAAATATTCCAGTTTAAAAATTCAGTTACCGACTTATTAATATCTGGCTGTATAGAACCATATGCCAGCATGGCATTTTGAAGAGATTTAAAGTAGATAAAAATTGGTCAGAGGCAAGGGAGAT
This sequence comes from Lepidochelys olivacea, assembly GCF_965140295.1. Lineage (NCBI taxonomy): Eukaryota > Metazoa > Chordata > Testudines > Cheloniidae > Lepidochelys > Lepidochelys olivacea. The sequence goes on from NC_140413.1 coordinate 123,063,064, forward strand.
GAGATAGACTTTCACTGGAAATTTGAAGGAAGGTGAAGGATCAAATAGGCAAAGAAAAACAAATAAAGATAGCTGCTCAAATGAGCAGACACTCCAGAAGACTCTCTCACAAACAGGGTAAGATCATGTATAGGAGAGCCAAGAGGCTAGTGTAGAGAAGGGGCGGGAGAGGAAATGGGATTATAGAGGGATAATCTGAGAGGTAGGCTAAAGAAAGTATCTGAAAGAGTTTATACCCTGCCCTCACACCCCGAAAAAGAGGGCCGGTCTTGTAGTAGCATTACTGGCCACTGCCACGTGATAGCAAGGGCACTGCACTAGTGACAATGACTAGAAGAATTCTGCATGCAGAGTTCAGAGGCAGACAGAATACCTATGGAGGTGCAGAGGGAGAGCACTCAGGACAATTTAGAAGTAGCAGCTTCTCCCAGTGGTGGGGCCAGCCCCAGAAACGGCACAAGCAGCAAACATAGCTGCTGCACCAGCAGGGCAGGGAACACCGTGGTCTAATCAGAACCACTCCCAGTGCCCCTTCCAGGACTCAAACATTGGAGTGTGGATCAGCATTCCAGGAGTTAACATCTTGAACGTGCTTTTGAAAAATTATAATATAATTTTGTTTTTATTGCCCAGACACTTCTGGGATGGGCACCCGAAAATGTATATAACAGCAGAAACAATAAATCATACATTATGACTTCCATACAGACTATAGCCAGAATATCTTACAATTAAAATTTTCTACAGCAAGATATAAATTAAAGAAAATCACTATCCATATATATAACCACAGAAATCACTAACAATAGTCTTCTGAATGGCAGGAAGAAAGTTCTGAGACTACTAGCATAAATTAACTAAAGACACCTTTTGGTGGATCTACCTTCATTGTCAATTCTGAAGTAACAACTGTGACAGATTTTGCAAGCCTATGCAGTGACTTTGGAGACAACTGTATTAAAATTTATGAATGATTTATATATTATTGTATTCCATTCCATGGGAGCAACTCTACGAATGAAACAACAGGAGTGGGTGATTATAAGGCAAGTCACTGAGACTAAACAACTCCAGAGAAGTTCTCCCCCATGGGGTAGTTTGCATATACTGGTTGAGGCTGCGTTTTCCAGAGGCTAGGAAACAAAGAAAGGGTTTGATATAAAAGGATGAGCTTGAACTCATTTGTGGCCTTCTTTCTGATCCAGCAAATGGACAGGACCTTCTTCTCCATGGGAGCCTCAAACCTTCGGGAAGGGCTGGAAAGACATTGGCCTAGTAGGGCCACTGAAGACTGACAGGTGACCTCTGGTAAGATTTTAGCATGCATATAGGGACTTATTGTTTTTTCTTGGTTTCTTCTGCAATGCTATTCCCATAATAAAAATGTGTTTGCTTAGAAAGAGCAGTAATGGCTGGTAAAAAACACTGTCCATGGCCTTTGGAAAGAAAGCAATACACAGGCACCGGCGGTTATGCAGACTGTCTTGCTGGGAATATCACAGTGTAAGGCAGGGAATTGTGCAGCTTTAACTCCACCCCGGTCAGAAGAAAGTGGGACAAGGGTCCCTGTCCAGAGACAGCTGATGGCTGGAGATCTGAGACCTGACTAGGCACTTCTGGAGTTGACTACAGAGGGGAGAATACAGGTGCAGTTACCTTGAAACTGTGTTAGCAGCTATATCCTTTGATAAAGTTATTCCCTACATAGGGGTTGTGCACTACTTCTTGCCTGTCTTTGGCACCGTAGCATTATTGCCCACCCCAAGCATTCAAAAATCAAGAGTCAGGCCCTCAAAACCATGAGATTACCATGCAAATCATGAAAAAATTGTTCTTTTTATTTGCCTTCTGGGTTGGTTTGTTGGGGGTTGTTGGTTTTTTTTGGTGGTTTGTTGTATTTTTTTAAGCTTTTTTGGTGTACTTGGGACACATTTTCAAGCTTTCCTCTTCAACTATAAGGACTAGAAACATACTTTAAAAAAATAAAAGGTAAGACTTTCAATTATTCCCCTGACCCCAGGAGCTGGAGCTTAAAAAGAAACCCCATCAAATATTATGACACTTGTGATAAAAATTGCAAGAGTTGGCAACACCTCCATAGCATCTATAATTTTTGCCACAAGATCGTTTGAAACCCCCCATCTAACACTGAAACACTAAATCCCCATGTCCTCAAAGTGGGTATACAACTGCAAAATGTAATCAATAATAATTTCAGATGCTGTATATAAACGTTTAATCTTTCTTGAAAATAAGCTTCAGAGTCACATACACTGTAGAATTCATGGTAGTGTATTGGTAGCTTTGCTCTGTGTTTTAAAGGATTTCATTGAGTAAAGCAGCTTAAAAACTGAATTAAATAAAACCTCTCCCATACTAATACCTTATTAGTTGCCCACTTGCTGTTCTGAATATAATAAATAATAATGATACAAAGACAGCTGCCAGCCAGAATGAGGAGCTGATCCGTGCTCCTCTATCTCTGCCTAGTCCCAAGATAAATAGGGAGAGCTAGAGGAGCACCTATCAGGTCCTTATTCTGTCACAGGGACACCTTTACTACCCCGCTAAATTTGCAGGTGAGGTAGATATCTCAGAGACTTTCTCTCCGGGAAGGAGGATGAGGCAAGATTCCCACCCCTGGAAGCTTCCCATTCTGGGCCATTGGGGATCTTTCCCTTTTAGGGTGTTTGCTGCTGGTGGCCACTACTGTGGTACCTGAGTGTTTTCCAAGTTAGGCGGAGGATCCCTGGACCTGCAACTCACTTCCCCAGGCTTCAGAGGGAAGGTGGATGGTATGTGTGTGAGAGATCTACATGGGGAGTCCAAAATTAGAGAAGCATCTAAAAATCAGTCCACAAATGTAAACAGTGGAAAATGTATCCTGTATATGATCTCTGAAGGCAATACAACATTTGTGCAATTCTTACTTTTTCTATGAAACGTCAACAAAATTTCAACTAACAGAACTGTATTATAGGTTTCAGAGTAACAGCCGTGTTAGTCTGTATTCGCAAAAAGAAAAGGAGTACTTGTGGCACCTTAGAGACTAACCAATTTATTTGAGCAATAAGCTTTCGTGAGCTACATCCGATGAAGTGAGCTGTAGCCACTGTCAGTGGGATGTGTGAAATAAAAGTGTTTTCTAATATCAATAATGTAAATCTGAAATAATATATTTCTTAGAAGGTATTCAGTAGTTGGGCTGAGTTACAACTTTATGAAAACAACCTACACAAAAGATATTCCTAACAGCCTGGGATAACATGCCTCTTACCACTCTAGCGCCTCTTACTGCCCCGTCTGGGGATTAACTCGCCACATGGTCTAATGCCCCTTCCTGAGGCTGCTCAGCCCATCATCTCACTCACTCACTCCATGGCCTCTCTCATACTCCTAAAGCGGTGTGCTTTCCTTTTCATGGCTTAACCCTCTGCCCAAGTCACAGGGAAATTCCACCCCATCCTACGCTATTATCAAAGTCTCCCTTCATACTGTCTCTAACAGTCCCCAAATTGGATGCCCCTTGTAGGGGAACCTGGGCCCACCTTCTATCCTGGGTTCCAATCCAGGACCCTCAACTCAGCACCTCAGATCTTCACTTGCACAGTCCTTACTGCTCTTTCCCTCGACTGCTTCCCATTCTACCTATTACAGATGCCTCCTCCTCCCGCTCCCTTGTATCAGGTATAGGGTTGCCAGGTGTCCGATTTTTGACTGAAACGCCCAGTCAAAAAGGGACCCTGGCAGCTCCAGTCAGCACTGCTGACCGGGCCATCACAAGTCTGGTTGGCGGCGCGACAGGGCTAAGGCAGGCTCTCTGCCTACCATGGCTCCATATGGCTCCTGGAAGCAGCGGCATGTCCCTCCTCCAGCTCCTACACATAGGTGTAACTAGGGGGTGGAACACTCTGTCCCCACCCCAAGCACCAGCTCCACAGCTCCCACTGACTGATAATCACAACCAATGGGAGCTGCAGGGTCGGCACCTGCAGCCAGGGCAGCATGCAGAGCCGCCTGGCCATGCCTTTGTGTAGGAGCCAGAGGGTGGACATGTTGCTGCTTCTGGAAGCTGCCTGAGGTTAGTGCTGCCTGGAGCCTGCACCCCCCTGCCCCGTGTTCCAAGCCCTGCTCCTGCCCTGATCCCCCTCCCACCCTCCAAACCTCTCGGTCTCAGCCTGGAGCACCCTCCTGCATGCCAAACCCCCATCCCTGGCCCCACCCCAGAGCCTGCACCTGGAGCCCTCACCTCCTCCTGCATCCCAACCCTCTACCTAGAGCCCCCTCCCGCACCCTGAACTCCTCATTTCTGGCCCCTCCCGGAGCCCTCACCCCCTCCCACAGACCAACCCCCTGAGCTAGACCAATGAAAATGAGCGAGTGAGTGAAGGTGGGGAGAGCAAGCAACAGTGGAGGGGAATGGAGTGATCAGGAGGCGAGGCTTCAGAGGAGGGGTGGGGCAGGACAAGGGTGTTTGGTTTTCTGAGAGTAGAAAGTGGTCAACCCTAATCAGGTAGTGTGACTGCAGGCCCCTGACTACTTGTCCTCCTTCCCTGCTGCCAGTTCCCTGGCTTTATAGAAGCCCCAGCTGTTTTTGCCCAGGTGAGCTTATTTCTCAATTAAGCCTCATTGCATCCTAGCTCCCCTCCAGGTGCAGACTGTGACTAATTGACCTTTCTTGCCTATATTAACTCCTCCGGGACTAGTGTGGGTTGAGTGCCCCATCACACGACCTCTCTGTCCACCTATTAGGAATATCATCTCTTTTTAAAAAGGAAAATCTAACACTGAACATTGAAAAAATCCATAATACATCATACTTGTTATTGCGCTAAGGTTGCATGGTTCCTTTGCATTACGTTAGCACTCTGCATTTACTCCAAGGAAACAGAGAAGAGATTTAACATAAAATGGTTTCTGCTTAGTATGGAAATACTCTGTGGCACAACAGTAATCATGTCGCAGCTGTTGTCTGCTCTATATATCCCTCCCCCTGCACACACACACAAACTGAGCAACAGCAAGACACAGATAATACCAGATACATTGCTATAGAATCCCAGCTAAATGGAGAAAGATATGAAGACTGATCTTGTTTAGATAAGACCCCCACTGGGAAATAAATTGTTCTAGTATATCCCAAAATCTCATGACAGGTGTTATTAATGTACTAAAAGTCAGTGCATTATCTATGAATGTGAGGAGCTACTTAGCATAAGGAATTATTTGCAGACACAACAGTGGATTAAATGAAGCATCTTTCACTGCCACCTTATGAAAACCTTGGGCTAAAAGTTTTTTTTCCCTATTAGTCCTTATCCTTCAGCTTTAGAAAGGACTGTGTGAATTATGGTTAAACAGCACACCCCATCTATCAGTCCCTTAAGAAGAAGAAGAAGAAAGCGAGTAGCTGATATGGAGCAAGGGGATATAGATAAAGCCAGTAGAAATTTGTGGGGAAAAAACAAAACATGTTGATAGAATCTGTGAAAATCCCTGGGGGTCATTTTTAGGTGACAGTTGATTTTTTCTCACTGCTGTATCAAAATCTTAACCAAATAATAAAAAAAAAGCAGCAGATGTCTATATGGCTGACTTTCTGGGATTACGCTCAGTGAAGCAAAAATGGCCATGTGGGATTCATTGCTTTGTAATAAATAAGTCTGAAGGCACATCACTACATCATAACATTAATCCCCACCCACAAGTGGTATATTTATAAGATGCTCGTGAGTTTCTAATTGATTCTTTTATTTTATTTTGGCAGTGTTCTTCTACCTTCAAAGGCTTTCCATATAAATACCATAAAATCATTTTTATTGATAAATGGATCCCCATATACTGCTCCAAAACAAACTTTGTTAACTTACATATAAGTACCATTCAAGAAAAGACAATTACTAAAATACCTGTTTTTAAAAAACAGAATTATTGGAAATCACAAGCTATGGCTACATATACAATTCTGACACTACCCTAAAACACCCATTTCATTCACACAGACACAGTCATTAACAAGAAATATTCTCTATAACCAGCACCCAAACAATCTTAACTCTGTGCCTATAAAAGAACAGAGTAATTAAAAGCTTAAATAAAACAAATGCTCCACTCATCATAGCTTTCTCTTGGAACTGTATAGAAAAACTAATATAATCCTTTTACTCATGCAAAGATTATACAGTCTGACCTTTCATACGATCACATATAATCCACAAATCCAAGATTTAAACCATTCAAGACTACTTGAATGAGTGAATCTATCTAAAGTTTCTTATAGAGCCATCAATAGTAGATAAGCAAATGTAAATTACAAACTTTTCTTACCAAGAAAAACAATTCCGTATACCTCCAGTGAAACAAAAGATATATTTTAAAATAATCAAATTCTTTTTAATGTTCCAACAACTTAATGCTTGGCAGCAGACAGAGATAACAGAAACGAATCATTGCTGCACGTGAGTGATCTCCTATTACATGTACAGTAAACACTAAAGTCAAGAAGCAAGCATTAAAGCAGACTCAGTGACCCAGGAGCTGCAGACAGCAACCTGTGAGCAACAATGCAGACAAGTAGGAACTTACACCTGTGCTAGACATATGAAGTGGGAGCCAAGACCTTACAAGATAAGGACAATGATAAAGAGAGCAAGAAAAAGAAATCTCAGTGAGCGACACATTGTTAGACTGAAGGGAACATCTTTTATGGGAACTCAGGCACCAGTATAACATATTTTCCCCTGTAACAGCCGTGTTAGTCTGTATTCGCAAAAAGAAAAGGAGTACTTGTGGCACCTTAGAGACTAACCAATTTATTTGAGCATAAGCTTTTGTGTAGCTCATGAAAGCTTATGCTCAAATAAATTGGTTAGTCTCTAAGGTGCCACAAGTACTCCTTTTCTTTTTATATTTTCCCCTGTATACCTAACTACTCTGCTTTCTCTCTCTAGCCAATGCACTACAAAGCTACAAAAAGTCAGAATATGACAGCAAAACAGTTACAATACATATTTATATACATAACATAATACAAACATTTTAATCATGTTAAAATAATAAAATTATCTGTTTTCATGTGTTTAATCACTTGCCATGTGACACATCACAAGTCATAAAGTGAAGGTTATGAACAGCTCGAGACATCTGTGTGCAAGCCTAAATTTGCTGGCTGTGGTCTTGTAGAAAAACATGTATTCTGATCCACAGCTGTTAACTTAAAGAGGCATTGCCAAGGATATCAGGCCTGAAATGTGACCTACTTTCTTCTCTTTCATCTGTTTACAGAGTTTGTGCTATTTTATATTTGCAACAATATAAATTATTGTTTATTTATTGTGTTTTCCTCCCAATTTTATCATTATTATTATTATTATTATTATTCATATTATTGTAACACCAAGAGCCCTAGGTACAGACCAGGACCCCATTTTATGTTCTTTTATCTAACAGAGACCAGTGCCAGAATACCAGCACTTATAAAGAGCCCTACAATAAGAAACCAGAATACAAAAGTGAGGGATAGGTAAATAAAGACGAGTGCGCGTGATGTCAGGTCTTTGCATAGACCCTGATCTGACACAGTTGCAAGTAACTCAGCTGTGAAGTTTCTGTATATGCGATGAATATGTGGAAATGATGACCACCACTGCCTGTAAAAACTGACCACTTTGGGTCTGTGTGGAACAGCACCATTCTGAAGAGCTGCAGAAGCACAGTGGTCTTCCCTGCCATCAGATGACACAGGTGGTGGGGTGGAATCCCACATTACATATGCTAGTACAGATACAGTGGCACACCATAGCTATAAAACCTTTTTACAGGCCTGGGGGTGGGGGGGAATGCCAAAGCAGCACCTAACAAATGTAGAGATGACATCCTGAATCCCTTTCATGATTTCTGACACTAAACTGGGAGGAGTGGTAGATACGCTAGAAGGTAGGGATAGGATACAGAGGGACCTAGACAAATTAGAGGATGGACCAAAAGAAATCTGATGAGGTTCAACAAGGACAAGTGCAGAGTCCTGCACTTAGGACGGAAGAATCCCATGCACTGCTACAGACTAGGGACCAAGCGGCTAGGCAGCAGTTCTGGAGAAAAGGACCCAGGGGTTACAGTGGACGAGAAGCTGGATATGAGTCAACAGTGTGCCCTTGTTGCCAAAAAGGCTAACTGCATTTTGGGCTGTACAAGTAGGAGCATTGCCAGCAGACTGAGGGACGTGATCATTCCCCTCTATTCGACATTGGTGAGGCCTCGTCAGGAGTACTGTGTTTTGGGGCCCACACTACAACAAGGATGCGGAAAAAATTGGAAAGAGTCCAGCGAAGGGCAACAAAAATGATTAGGGGGCTGGAGCACATGATTTATGAGGAGAGGCTGAGGGAACTGGAATTATTTAGTCTGCAGAAGAGAAGAATGAGGAGGGGATTTGATAGCTGCTTTCACCTACCTGAAAGGGGGTTCCAAAGCGGATGGCTCTAGACTGTTCTCAGTGGTACCAGAGGACAGAAGGAGGAGTAATGGTCTCAAATTGCAGTGGGGGAGGTTTAGGTTGGATATTAGGAAAAACTTTTTCACTAGGAGGGTGGCGAAACACTGGAATGCGTTACCTAGGGAGATGGTGGAATCTCCTTCCTTAGAGGTTTTTAAGGTCAGGCTTGAGAAAGCCCTGGCTGGGATGATTTAGTTGGGGATTGGTCCTGCTTTGAGCAGGGGGTTGGACTAGATGACCACCTGAGGTCCCTTCCAACCCTGATATTCTATGATTCTGTGTCACAGAGAGGGTGATGCTGTTGTTGCTGCTATCTGACAAGAGATATTGCTACCATATCGGGTGGAGAATAAACTTCTCCATAATCCATCAGTGTGAGCAGAGTGTTGTCCAGATAGCACTCTCCCTGCTGGGCAACATACCATCAATAATGCAGAGTAACTGACAAATCAGTCCCATTCTGAGACAAGATCAGTACATGTTCCTTTATGTAGGATTTTAAATCACCACAATGGCTTTCTTGAACAGAAGAGGAAAAGACCTGAATCAATGGAAGCAAAGGATGACTGACATGATTGAAGAAGACAGATCAAGAATCATCTTGGATCACATCATGATGTCAGTCAGCAGCTGGAGCATGAGGAGAGCAAAGAAGGTGAGAGCAGCAATATAACGTGAAAAGTCCTTTTGGAGAAGTATCGAAGGGCTGTGAACACACATGGCACTTCAGAGAGCAAGGATCCTCCCACATACTGGAAAAAACACAGAACCACTATTATACAAGGAACTCAAGTAGGTTTATGCCTCTGCACAAGGAAGATCAAGAGGTTCAACATTTAAAAAAAAAAAGTACCTGCTGCCTTGGGACTGCTCCAGGAATAACATTAGTGGGAACAAAGCTTATAGGAAGGACTGGTACACCTCTTCAAAGACTATCTCAGTAACGTTCACCATTTTAAACACTTCTGACTCAGAAAGACTGCACCTCACTGAATACAGCCTGCTTCTTAAATATTGTTCCCTTTTCCTGGAATGCCCTCCCAGATCCTTGTGAGATTTACCCCCTCTCTTCATCTACAAATCCTTCAACACTCACTTCTTCTGATTGGCCTCCCATGCATACTTCCAATCCACCTCTCCATCCCTCTTGCTTGACTTTACTCACTTAAACATCTAACCAATACATATTTTTAAAAATCTATACACTGAATGTCCAAACATGAATGATTACCTAGAGAACCAGAACCAGGAAGATGTGTACATAAAAAAGCACTTAGCTTTCACTGTCTCGCTCATCCTCCACCTCCCCCTTTTTAAAAATTTGTCTTGAAATCAATAAGGCTCTTTGAGACAGAATCCTGTGCATGAGAGTGAATGGGTTGTAAAAGAAGATGAAGAGCTTGTACATTTCGGCAACTGAGGTTGGCAGAGTAAAGGTATGTGTGAATGGGGCATATTGGGGCACTGCTCACATAGGGCAGAGTTAAAGTTGCATGGCCTTAACTCTGCATTGCCTGATTTTCAGAAGTTTGAGTTTTGCTCAACTCAACATTCTGGAAGGGGACTACATATCACCAAGCAACCTTAACTCTGCATTAATGTAGTAGTTTTTTGCCATTGAATCAAGGACTGCTTGGGCAAAGGGCCAGGTCTGCATCTGGAAAGCTTCAGCCTGTGGGCTAGCCTGTGACAGTTAGCCTGGGCATAAATATACAAGGAGGAGCAGAAGTCTCCCTCAATGCAAAGCAAGTCACAACTATCATCCCTTGAGCTCCCCTAAGAACAAGAACTGGTCCCTCTTTGCACCTCCTGGGAGGCTAGCCACCCTAAAGAGAGCCAGGAGGAGAAAAGTATGATGCATTATCCTAAGGGATGCTGCTTCATGCACAGTCCCTTGCACTCGACAGAATTCGAGAAGGGACTGTGTCTGTCATGCACACTGTTTTTCCATTGGAAGACTATCCCAGACCCTCCTTCCAAGTCACTTTGAAAATATACTGCAGAGCAGTTACTCTGGGGACAGTAGCCTTGCTGACATGTAAGAAAGGAGAGGAGTTTGGAAAAGGAAATAAGGTGTGAGGGTGAGGGATGAAATGAACGGAGGATGGGAAGTGATAGAAGGGAAGTGGGGGAAGGAAGTGCCAAATTAGTTTTCCAGTTTTAAAAAATTACCTGTCAGCATCTTGACAGATCTTTTTCATCTTCCATTTAAAATATGAATACTTAATTAAAATGTTCAGCCAAACGATAACTCAAGGGTGCTTCCTGTTCACCGAGCCGTTGGCCTCAGCCCAAAATATGATTATTAACTCAAACAGGAAGCACTCTCAAGTTATTGTAATAGAGATTTCTTTATAGAAAACCATCAACCAGCAGATGATAACTTTTTGCAGCACTCCCCACCTTTTTAATTTAAAGACAATCTTTTAGCTTTTGCTCCTTGGTTCAGACACTACAGCGGCTGAGGCCCAGATACAACTGTCAGAGAGCAAGCCTTCTATTCAAGTACCTCCTCCCAAAAAGGCAAAGGATGTGTCATCTGCTAACAAAACACACTGTATACTCCTCTGAAAGCAGAGTGAGTTAATGCCCCAAACAGTCAATTCCCTCCCTCCCACCCACCCAGACAAGAACTACCACAAGATTACAAGCTTAAGATCATAATGAGAACTGCTTGTTTCCATTATTTTCTATACTGGTTATAATCATTGTCATGAGAATGAATTAATAGTGTGCTATTTTCTGTTCTTATTACAGTTTTTGTCACAAGAACAAGTACAGAATTTTAATGACGAACATAGTAATAACTGTACTACTTGAAATCTTATAATGCTCTGTACTTTCCTCATTTGTCCATTCCATCTCCTTCTTACAGGTCACTTTTGTTGTGTACAAGAATAAATAAAAACAAATAACCAGTCAGATTAAAGAATATTTTAAAAGTTTAATCAGTACAGTTTATCACAAAGCATGGGAAGTGTCCTAGTTCTGACTGCTTGTGGCCAATGTTATAAAGTGTAATGGGTGAAACCCAAAAGGTTCAGACACATTCAGCTCAGCATCAAAAAGTTTAAATGCTTATATAAAGCTTATCTGACCAAGCTGGTCCACCAAACAGGATCATCAAGTCCCTACCTCCCCAGACCATCCCTGCACATATTTTCCTGAGCTGCTGCATTGTCTTCTGGCTGCTCCCCTCTATAGTGAACCTCTGTTTTTTAAAGACGCCACTTTGGAGAGCTGGTTTCACTAAATCTATCCTTATTTGGCACAGGAGGATCCAGCAATAATCCATCCACCACTTGTCCTCCTGATCTCATCTTTTTAAAAGTTAAAAGGGCAATCTAAATATTTAACACTACTTCTATAGTGCCTTTTGCTTCAAGATCTCCAGCCTTGGATGCCCCCAAGTTCATTGTGATACAGTAATAACTGGGAACATGCAAGACTCCTCTTTCCCAAAACATTAAGGGATCTCATAAGAATGGAAACAAGAAACTTGTAATAATGTGGTTCATTCTAGGAATCTATTTAAAGGATCAATGAGATGAAAGGACCAAGCTAACGTGTTTCCATGCCTCTCTGCTGCAGGATACGGCCCATAAATGAGAAGGAGAAGCAGTAGCCTTTGGAAACTGCCTGTGAAATTTATGTTTGGACTATGATGAAGTGCCCTTGGAAGAGGAGACCCAGTGCTAGAGAAGGTGCATGGTGCCCAGCTGCGAAATCCCTCTGATCTTCTAGAAGACCTGGTTTGTCGGTTTGCAGTGTGAGTGTTACCGAACATGAAGTTTCTATTTCCCTTCTTTTCAGCAGCCCCCTCAGAATAAAGTGGTCATTTCCTGACTAAAATATGTTCATTACTCCATTATAGCCTTTCCTTTATATTAGGAAGTAGCCTGGCCTCACCACAGAAGCTATGTTATAAACAGAAACTTCATACATATCCTAGTTAGAGTGGAGAAAAGGAAGGATAGATATGTATCAAAAGCTGCAGAAATGTGCACAGGCATTTATTAATGATAAGCTAGCCCATCATCTGTTCCCTCATGATAGCTCCCTCAGCACTGCTGGATGTACTTATCATGCACTTAAGAGCTAGGATTGGCATCATAGGCTACGAATCAATAAATAAATATAAAGAAAAAGGCAACAGAGTGTAAAACAGATGAAATGGAATTTTGATAATATAATCAATAATGCTCACTTATAATATGGGATACAGCTTCCCACCTCATGCCTCGTGGGAAAGGTGGGGAGTTTGCTGTAGTCCTTTCAGCCCTCTCCTCATCCCTACACACCCACTTACTCACAGGAGAGCAAGAGAGGAGCAGACCCTATTCTTCCCCTCTGTACTGAGCCATGAATGTAGGGGAGTGGAATGGAGTTCTAAGGGACGTACTGGCCGCCGTTTCCCGCAGCTCCCATTGGCCTGGAGCAGCAAACCGCAGCCAGTGGGAGCCTCGATTGGCTGAACCTGCGGATTTTCCCACACAAGCGGCAGAACAAATTTGGGAACCACTGGCCTAGAGGGATTCTCTATGTTTTGAATCTGACTGCCTGTAAGATTATCTTCCATTCTGATCTTACAGAGTTGTTCTCTTATTTTTTGGTTCTTCTAATAAAGTTCTGATTTTTAAGAATCTGACTGGATTTTCTGGGTCTTAAAAATCCAAGGCTGGTTTGTGCTTATCTTGTTTATTCTCAAGTCTCCCCAGGAAAGGGGGTGTAAAGGCTTGCGGGGATATTTTGTGGAAATAGGAACTCCAAGTGGTCCTTTCCCTGTTCTTTGTCTAAATCACTTGGTGGTGGCAGCTTACTGTTCAACGACAAGGCAAAGTTTGTGCCTTGGGAAAGTTTTTAACCTAAGCTGGAAAAAATAAGCTTAGGGGCGTCTTTCATGCGGGTCCCCACATCTGTACCCTAGAGTTCAGAGTGGGGAAGGAACCTTAACACCGAAGTAAGGGGGACCCTGTCCCAGTAGGGGAGGGAGACTCCCTTTCCCAGCATCTAAGGACTGCAGGTACCCCCACCCCAAGGGGGAAGAGGGTAAGAACCCGCAGGGGTTGAGAGGGGCTGGGGCTCAGAGTGAGGAGCAAACCCAGACCCCTTGCCCACTTCCCTCCTTTACTACCTTCCTGGGCCACTAGCGGGGCCAACGACACGCAATAACAGGGGCAAGGGGTCGCATCTTAGCTCCCTGCCAAGACAAGTGCAGGACCCACGAGACTAACATCGGCCATCTTGTCACAACCCCCATAATCCCCTGCAAAAAGCCAAGGCACACTTTTGCCAAGAGAGATTTAACCTGCACAAGTTAAAAACAAAACACAACCTCCCCCTCATTTAGTATTCAAGTTTATTCAAAATATGGGACAAAGCAACTCAACACTCCTATAATGGCCTGAACCTGAAGCATTTCCTCATACGAATAGTCATACTGAAGCCAATAAAGCTACTTAGGCAGTTTTATTTCAGGCTGTAGAATAGGGCCTGAAATAAATGAAAGCTCTTTACATTTAATTCTATTGATAAAGGAACTTACCAAAAGATGCCTGGGGATCTAGGTGATAGGAAATCCCCTCTGTTTTGCTTTAAATCATTAAATTGAAATTAGTTTATTTTTTTAAAATTAGTTTGGGTATGATGTGTAGCAATTGGACTTTAACCTGAAGTATGTCTTTATTTTTATGTGATCTCAATTGGTATTTACATATCTTATCTTGATTTGTACTTGAAAAATACTATTCATGATATGTATCAAAGCTCTGACCCTACAACAAAAATCGAAGACAAATTTACTGCTAGTATCTTTCTAAAACTCCTGTACATTAAAAAGACATTGTCTGAGGGAGTTGCACACATTTTCTTTAAAATAAATCCAGAGATGTAGAGTTTTTATTTTTAAATGTATATGATACTTAGAAATAACCTTGAGGATTAAGGTTCTGCTTGGACAAAGCTCAACTCCATTTTTTATCATTTTAATGAAGTAAGAGGAGGATACATAAGCAGAGTTTTCAATCTTCAGATTCTGCCTGTTAGTTTAATAACTCCAATAATAAAATAATAATAATAATAAAGATTTCCAGACTCCCCCCAAGACACAAATCTTTATACTGAATTACTTAAATTTAAACAAAGGCTCACTGAGCACTTTGAGACGCTAGGATGTAAAGAGTATAATCTTGGGTGGTCTAATTCTATGGACTCTGTCAAATCTGGATCTTCCTCAAAGAGATGTCCTGTTTGATAGCATTTTACCTGTAAGCTGGAATGCACAAATTTCTGTTGGATGTTTATCATTCTATATTAGAATCTCTGACTCAAAGGAAAAAACAGACCCCAAGGTTCCCTAATGGTGAATCGGGAAACAAAGACCTTAGAATTTGCCATGCCATTTGGATGTGCACATCTATCAGTATATTTTAATAGCTTCTGTACAATATGGATTGATTATTATACTAATAGGGTTAAACATAATAAAAACAGTCTGAAGGGAAATTACAGTAGGTGTCTGATATTTAATTTTCAAATACTTCTCACATCTCTTTTAAAATCTATAAACTATTTTCCTAAAGACTCTTGTCTCTTATGAAGACAGGAATTTCTAATGGCAATGCAAAAATCCTTGAAGTTCAGTGGTGGTGGATCGTTGCACTCCTCTGATACAGAACATACAACTGTGCAAATGCCATCAGCAGATAAGGTTAATAGCAGCACAATGCTTCTTTGAAGCCATGCATCCTGCTCTCAGGGTGTCATAAATATAAAGGGAAGGGTAAACCCCTTTGAAATCCTTCCTGGCCAGGGGAAAGCTCCTCTCACCTGTAAAGGGTTAAGGAGCTAAAGGTAACCTCGCTGGCACCTGACCAAAATGACCAATGAGGAGACAAGATACTTTCAAAAGCTGGGAGGAGGGAGAGAAACAAAGGGTCTGTGTGTCTGTCTATATGCTGGTCTTTACCGGGGATAGACCAGGAATGGAGTCTTAGAACTTTTAGTAAGTAATCTAGCTAGGTATATGTTAGATTATGATTTCTTTAAATGGCTGAGAAAAGAATTGTGCTGAATAGAATAACTATTTCTGTCTGTGTATCTTTTTTGTAAATTAAGGTTTTGCCTAGAGGGGTTCTCTATGTTTTTGAATCTAATTACCCTGTAAGATATCTACCATCCTGATTTTACAGGGGGGATTTCTTTATTTCTATTTACTTCTATTTTTATTAAAAGTCTTCTTGTAAGAAACTGAATGCTTTTTCATTGTTCTCAGATCCAAGGGTTTGGGTCGGTGGTCACCTATGCAAATTGGTGAGGCTTTTATTCCAACATTTCCCTGGAAAGGGGGGGTGCAAGTGTTGGGAGGATTGTTCATTGTTCTTAAGATCCAAGGGTCTGGGTCTGTAGTCACCTAGGCAAACTGGTGAGGCTTTTTACCAAACCTTGTCCAGGAAGTGGGGTGCAAGGTTTTGGGAAGTATTTTGGGGGGAAAGACGCATCCAAACAGCTCTTCCCCAGTAACCAGTATTAGTTTGGTGGTGGTAGCGGCCAGTCCAAGGACAACGGGTGGAATATTTTGTACCTTGGGGAAGTTTTGACCTAAGCTGGTAAAGATAAGCTTAGGAGGTTTTTCATGCAGGTCCCCACATCTGTACCCTAGAGTTCAGAGTGGGGGAGGAACCTTGACACAGGGTCATTTCAGTTCTTTGGAAAATAGTTCAGAGCAGTGATATATTCTCGCTCTGAAGGAGAGTGGCTTGTTGCATTCCACCCAGCCATTTTGATACATATGAGCACAGCATGCGTTTTTGATTCATGCAAAGCAAAGACTGGCAAAAACCTCACCCATAATTTCCTCTCCCAAAGACATTAAAGTAACTCCTGTGTTGTCAATTGGCAGTGACTGATGACACTGTAAGCATCAAAAACTGTTCACTAAGCAAGGGATGAACAGCCTCTCCTCTGACTGAAAAAGGCATCCTGACGTCCTGGCACCGGGCACTAACAATCTAAATTAATAATGATCTTGACACCCCTTCACTTGTTTTTATTAACCATGAGAGGCATGTTGTAAACTGTAGATATCCGAATACTTCCAGAACTTTTACACAAATCCCTGTTTGCACAAGCAATTAGCCCTATAGCATGGGTATTTGTGGGTTCTGCATGTATGCACCACACGGCAGCACAATGTAGGTGGCCAGTTTTTAAAATTTCATCTGAACTGTATTAGGACTACTGCATATGGAGGGTAGGCAAAAGTTCTCTCTGAAAATGTAAGTTTCCTCCAGGTGACAAAACCAAAACACTCACGCACACCCCAGTTACTTGGGATGTATGCAATTATATGATGGTTCAGAGGTTTGGTTCACTTCATCCCCTTTCAACAAAGCTTGCACATTAGAAGTATCGGAATGCATCCAACTTTTTCTGTTTCCCTTTTCCCATCTCTCTTCTTCATATCCCAGCCTTGCCCCCAGCAGAATCACCTCCTTTCCCACTTTTTCCATTCCCCAACTCCTCCCAAAACTCCAAAAGTCTCTTTAACAGAGTTTCCACTTCTTGGCCTTTTCCTAAACCTTTACTAATATTCCACTGTGGGGAAAAATAATGCCAGTATTCTCTGGATGGGTTCTTATATTCATTTCTAACATGATCTGGGGATTCCCTGTGTCAGAAATGCCCCCAAATCATTGGTTGTGTCAAAGAGAAGCTTCACAGCTAGTGTGCCCTGCAGATATTACCAGAGCTGCTGAGACCCCATAATGAAATTTAGAAACTGGATAGGAGGTTGGCTCAGGGACAGTAAAGAAGGCACTACATTACCCCAACTTTATCAAACATTCAAAAAGTTCACTTCCAATTCTCTGAGACAGTTCATGATGATTCTTATTCAAACTGGTTCACACATCCCTCATGATATGTCACAATTATATTTCCCTTTCTCTCTCACATTAGCTAACTTTACAGGGATATGTTCAGTCACTTCAGTCATGTTTGACCTCTCGCCCTAAAAATAGATGTAAAAGGGAGCACCCTCGCCCCCGCAAGCCCTAGCTTGATCTATTAAAGTGTGATAAGACAATGACATTTCCTCTGTCTTGTAGCACCCAAAAACTCTGTAGCCTTCTAGCATTTTAAATCACCACACTACATCTAATAATTTGAACACTGAAACAGCATAGGTTTTATAAATAGTGCTTACGCAGGGTTTGAATGTACTTGAGCAAAGGACCTTCTGTTTGAGAGTTGGCCTCAGTACAGACAGCCTTGTTGTGAGGGGTGAAGTTTATCAGATTAGAAGCAACACTGTTAGAATTCAAGACACATTTCCAAGTGCGTATGACATGTCAACTGCTTACATATCCTCCAATTCTTCCTCACATACTCCTTTTAAAGTCAAACATAAAGTGACAGAAGTGTAGAAATATCTGTATCCTGCACTCTGTGAACATAACAGCTCAAAAAAACCCCCAACACTTGACATATCAGCTGACAGCAGAAAAAATCCCAAGCTTCTGCTGAGATATCCTGATTTTCATAACATCAACCATGCATTACAAGAAATGTCTTGGAAATACAAAGCTGAGAACTCTACAATTTTATGAATGTGAACACCTTGCATGCCCCCAAACACCCTTTTAGTCCTAACCTCCCACTCTGTGTCAATACAACAAGCATCCATTCTACTTACAGGGACATCACACAGAGATCTAAAAATTTATTTTATATTTTTGATTCTATCTATTCTTCCTTTAAAATGTGTATTCTTGAATCATCTGTTGAAATACACAGTACTGTAAGCAGGTGCTTCTGCCATATTTAAATGAAGTGACACCTGTGAAAAGTGCTTCATTTGACTTCCCTTTCCTGCAGCAAACCTTCACTATAAAGACATTTCCTCATTGCTTTTCAGGTTCCAGCCCTGGTCACCCTACCTGATCCCAGCTGCCATTTCCAATCTGAGCAGCAGACTGCATTTGTTACCCTGTGCTAGACAAGATACTTAGGAAGGCAGGAGTCTAACTGCAGTGCAAGCCACCACACAAGTGAAATTATAGTATATTTTCAACCTGTTTTCCTGATTCTGGAGTCTGTTTTTATTGTACAAAAAACACAATTTCCAGAAAGACAACTACTAGTATCATAGGGTTAAATTATGTTAACGTATCTCTTTATTGCATCAGAGGATTGTTTCTGAGCATCATGAACATCTTAACTTTAAATCCAATTATCCAGCAAAAAACTTGTGTTCTTAATATACAATATTAGAAAACTTCATATTATAAAATAATGTCTCATATTTAGAGAATATTGTGTGTAGGTGGGGGAGAGACTTTGGTCATTGACGAATTAGCAAACACTCTTAGGAAAAGAGCCATTCAATTTTAATGTCTACACATGGTACACAGGACCTTACTTTTTAAGGTCTAATCCAAAATACTACATTCACAGCAAACTGTATAGGAAATATTTTTTATCGATCCCATAAGAGTATCAGAAGAATCTTGTCAAGATTCGTATGTGAAATCTAGGGCCTGGTTCTTATCTTGCTTACTTCAGCATTAATCAGAAATTGCTCCATTGAAGTTGATGGAGTTACAACTGTGTAAAAGACTGCTGTGAGATCAGAACAGACATCCGGTATTTCAAACTCGGTGCTCAGACCCCTAAGGCAATGTTTCTCAACAAGTAGGTTGTGACTCCAGGAAGGTCACAAAAGGCAATCAAGGGACTGCAAGGAACTGAAAATGTTATTACAATTCTAAAGCAAAGAAAAGAAAATTTCTAGAATAACTTGGAGGTGGTCAAAACCATCAACCTGAAAAGGTGAGAAACACTGCTCTAAACCATCTAATCCAATTTACGTATTTTACTTTTAATATTTGCTATAGTTATTTATATAGCCACCTTATGTTGTAAAAGGTCATTCTCTTTATCAGTCATGGATATTTCAAAGCCAGAAAGTGTAGCTGAGATAGACAGAGCTAACATGTTTGCTTCTGGGAAGAAATATCTTCAAAGGTTATCTAAAGATGATATTAGAGCTCCAGAGTGGAGAGAGTATTTAATCACATCGGAAACCACGTGAAAATGAAATCAATAATTTCTATGTGAAATACATAAACATCATCAGAGTGTGGTAGGACAGTAAAAAAAAATCAGCTCATATTGCCATATTTTTGTAAAGATATTAAAGATCCGTGTTATTTAATCTATACAAAGGAGGCGTCTTAACCCTGAAAATTCCAACATATTTTTGATGGCTGAAGGGTGTTTACCCCGATGCAGAAATGGGGCTCTTGTTCGTTTATGTAGGGGCTGTGCAACATTCAATAATTTCCGCAAAAAGAAACAGACAGGATCCTTTCCCTCCCATGAGGAATGAAATGCTTGAGGGCCTCCTTTGTACCCTTGTTTAAAGCTGTGACACTGCAATTGGAATTTGTCACTCTAGGAGCTACATCTGATGTTACAGCCCGAACTGGAGCTAAACCAAAATAAACAATCTGTTCCATTCTGCTTAGACTAATACGACGGTGATGTAAGCCCCAGCACAGTGGAAAAATGAATAAATGGGTTACTACCCAGCACATACATACATGCACAAAAATGAGTGCAAAGAAGATTCAGAAGGCTTATTACTAACATTCAAAGGATAAGTGGAGCACCACTTGGACCTTTTCGCTTTGCTATGCAACAGTATTATTTTGTTTTCATTAATGTGGCAAATAGGCACTCTAGTCAGTATGTTAAAAAGGCCTTCATTTTATTTGATTCATTCAATGACCTCTGCCATCAAACCTCCCAGAGATAAGGTAGCTGAAAGGCAACGGCAGTGGCTGATGGTAGCTATTTTTATTATGTTTCACAAAGAATAGCAGCAGCCTTATAGACGAGTAAAATTTTAAATGACACACACAGAAACACTGTAAGTCGTCCAAATACCCATTCTACTCTTTAGCACATTCTTTATGACTTGCAAGCAAACTAATCTCAGAAGTTTGTACTGTACTGAGATATCTGTCTTCTTGAAAGAAAAAGAAGTGTTATATCATCTTACAAACTACTGCCTTTGCTACAGTACAACTTTTCTCAAGTTACTGAGATAGAATAGCCACAGAGAGTTATTTTGTTATGAATGCAGCACATCGAACAATGCCACAACTGTGCAAACATTAGTCCCAATATTTCCTGTTAGAATACAGCATTACACACACTGTTAAAAATGTAGGGTCCCTGGAGCCCTGCCAGTGCTGGGATGTTTATTCCAGTTGTACATGTAGGCTCAGTTATGCAAATGATCATGTTGAAACCCTAATCCGGTTATTCCTTCCACTCAGGATCACTGGCTGAAAACGAGGAGGAAAAATTACCATACATAATTCAGTTAAAATTGTCAATCTGAATGGCTGAGATTAAATCTAGTCTCTTACATGCTATCAATTTTCCATTTTCATAGAATCATAGAAGATTAGAGTTGGAAGAGACCTCAGGAGGTCAGCTAGTCCAAGCCCCTGCTCAAAGCAGGACCAATATCAACTACAACTAAATGTTCTCTTCCCATGCTAAGCAAGCAATGCAATAGCTGACCTGGTCTCATTTTGCATAAGGATACAAACAGGTGTCCAGTTTAAATAAATAATTTTATTTTAGAAAAATAAGGGACTAGGTCAATTCTAGAATTCATGATAGACTTTTCCCTTTTCTCCATACTGTGCTTGAAACTGTTTTTAACTCCAAGTATTTTCCCATATGCTGTTTTCATATTAAAAAGAAAAAAATCCTAAGTGAATAGCTCAGCTCATGAAAGTTAAGGATATGGAAGCAGTAACACTGAAATCCTTTTTCGACATGTCAGGCACAATTTAGGCAGCCCCAATGCAAGCCTTCCCACACTGCCCGGCCAGTGACCTCAACCCTCATCTGTGAAATCATTTTCTCAAAGGATGCAAAGTTATTTAGTCTGCTTGATAGCTCAAGTCTTCAGCCTCTTCTCGTCAGAGGCCCCGGTTTGAGCTGAGCCAGGCATGATATCCAGTTTTAAAATTAATACTAGAGAGGATACCCAGAAAGCTGCTAATATCAATTTGCATTTTGCTTGCTATCAAAGCTAGTAGGCTTTATACACTTATGCTGCCATGCTTCCCTGCTCCTGTCATGCTGACAGCCAAAACTGAGTTTACTTGCTTCCCCTGTGTTTCAAGTAGAATGTGCATCTAACACTGGGAAGGCAGGACGGAGCGCTGAACTGTCAGTTCGATGACATCATGGGACTAAATCATTGCAGCAGTAACAAGTTGAGAATTGCACTTGACTTTTATTTTTAATACCGTCTTCCTTTCTCCAATATGTTATTGTAACAAAGGGATCACTCCTCAAATATACATGTTTCTGTTCTCAAGTTGAGTCTTACCCTGGAGCTGGATGCCTCCCAAGACCTCCCTATTAGTAGAACTGCATTACTAAACATTTAATCAACAGAAACATTCCTGTCTACCCCTAGATGGGGCTAATGTCCACAAGTCACTGTGTTGATTTTATAAATTCAATTCACTGAGGATGAGAAACTGGAATTAAGTACTTAGTATTTATTAAACTCTAGCCTATGTATTAACCCTCTTGTCCTTTATACTTAGTACCACTGACTCCAACCTGACATATAGTGCTACTAAGTCCAAAACTTTAACTATTTCCCATCTTTTCCTCATCACAGAATAAAAGCAAATTCCAAAAATGTTGTTCTTAAATTAGACCGAAAAAAGAAAGCTATCATCCAGTGGGTGCTATATATGCTTCATTATGTCATCAGCAGGCAATGAGTGGTGATCAAATAGATCAGAATAGCAGTGAGAATGCTATCTGCGTATCCTATAATTACACACCTAGGCAGGATAGAACCATATTGGTAAACATATCTAGGGGGATGCAGCTATTAGTTATTAACTTGTCTTTATACCACAGAAGTAGATTTTCTGGGATTTTTTAGGTGCTAAGGAATAGACTTTGACCCCACCTGAAAAAGAATCAGAGTTATCCGCTTCCTCTTATCGCCTGTTGCTAGCTACATATGTTAACTGAGTGCTCTTCAATGGGCACATGTCCTTATAATAAGGACACTATAAAGAAAAATAAATGATGAATCAAATCCCCAAGAAGTATGTTTAATACCCAAATAATTTACTTTATGAATTCAGCTGTATTGAGTTACAGAGAAAGGGTGAAGTTAAAGCAGCAAGAAGCATAGTGGTACAAATGGATCAAACATTTCTTTTTACTGTTTTCAGTGCTTTCTCTGTAATCACAGGTCTTTTATATATAATTAATTTTATTAATTTTGGACCTCAGTCTTTGCTGCCCTGTTCCTTGTGTAATCATTTCTATTTGTGCAACATGACCGTAAAATTCTTTGCCTAGAAATAAACTACTACAAGGGCAAGAAAGTGGAGAATCAAGTCCTCTGTGTTCACTGCTCTTTTTTAGACCTCACCAACTTGCTTTTCATTTATTTTATTTTTTGAGAGAGGCATGGTGTGAATCTGAGAGTTTCTTTCCCAGCAGAATTTCTAGGAAGCCTGTGCATTCATCTTTATGTAAAAGTAATTCATAGAGCAGTTGTGAATATCACTGTATGAAATGAATCCATGGCAAGTTAGGAAAATGGAAAGAAAACAAAACAAAAACAAAACCCACAGAAAGCAGTAGCATACTGTAACAAAGCAGACAATCAAGTAGAAGGAGTAGACAGAATAATTATAGATTACTGGATAACACTCCAGATGGCATTTTGGGCATCACAGTTAATAAGCAGGCTGTTTCAGGGGACCAGCATGTTAGCACATTATTGCAACAACTGGAAAACAGCGGCTGAACCATGTCTGATTATCCAGGGAGCAACCGACTTCAAGCAGCCAAAACCAAGTAAAACTGAGTGGCAGGATATTCACTAGTATTACAGGTGCAGAAACCCATTTTTCTCAATAAAAATAATGAGTAGCCGCAACAGAAGTTGCCATGATGCACAATTAAAGGCCTCTCTAGGAGGACGTGGTATTGAACATGGCCAGATAGGCTAAAGTTTAATCCGCCATAAAAAGCACTGTTTAAACAAGGTTACACAACTTGCTGCATTTTAAAAACGTATTACTCACAGGGACAGCTGAGAACCAAGCTTGGTGTGAGGTTTTGAGTTTTGTTTTTTTTCTGAGAGTGTAAATTATATAGTCCAAAAACATTCACTTTAAGCACACACAAAGGTTTCCATTTACATCCTATTTCTTCATCAGATTCTACAAACTCCTTTAGCAGTTTCAAGAAGTTTAGGTTGAATATTAAATTGTATGCCAAAATAAGCATATTTTCCTCAGTATATTGTCAGTTATCTCCTTTAGTGAAATACATCTTCAGTCCTACAAGGTGTGCCATTGTCAACATGTGGTCCTCAGGGAATATGTTTGAAGGACAGCAAGTTTGCTGTTTGTATCATAATGTAGTTTTCTGATACACACTGTAAATAATAACTACTGTACATTTATGTGGTTCTTTTTATCCAGGAGG
The DNA here is from genome assembly GCF_965140295.1 of Lepidochelys olivacea. Lineage (NCBI taxonomy): Eukaryota > Metazoa > Chordata > Testudines > Cheloniidae > Lepidochelys > Lepidochelys olivacea. The sequence goes on from NC_140413.1 coordinate 123,087,116, forward strand.
TTCCCTAATTGTAAATCATAATTATTACTGCAATATTTGTCAAAATGTAATATTTAGCCTAATAGTCAGTACTGAAGGAGACATATCTCTTGTACTAATTTTAAACCAGAGTAACACCACTGAGTTCAGCAGAGTTACTTCTGATTCCAACCAGAGTGGGCAAGTTCAGAGACAAGTCCTGTGGGGTTTTTTTTCTAGAATTCAGACTTTTCAGTATTCACAATCCTTGTCCTTTTATTTTGACTTCTAAACCTCCCTTCTCCCATCTTCTATGATCCCTATCTCTATCTCTTACTCTTACTGAAAGTAATTCTCCAAATGAATTGCCATCTGCCTGAATCTGAACAAATCTAGTCGTACAAAAATGGTTTTTAAACACTTTCACTGAAATACTTAAAAACATGAGATGAAGATAATATCCAAAGCTGCCTCTTCAGTTCATACTATGGGTTTTATCTACTCACATTAAAAAAATGCAGTGCTCCTGCCACCCCAAGAGTACCAGCCGGCTGCTACAAACACAGAGAATAATGTTCAAGTGATTGGTATTGTTATGTCAATGCCTCATATACCCCCAAAGTTTGGTTGTGAACAGAGGGTAACCAAAGTCACTGTGCCTAAATACACATTTCTAGCTCACTGTGCCTAAATATACATTTATCTAGCACACACATTTCACCCTCAGCTAAGGATTTCCTGTCATATTACAAAGCCTGATTTACTATAAGGTTAGTGTTCATACACACTTCTAATATCCTTTATCTTGTCTGAGAAGAAAGGAAATATCAAAAACATCAGAAGAGGGGGCAGTTTATTAATAATTTATGCTGGCTCCTTCGCCTCTTGCTTGTTTTCTCTTTACTAGCTTTTTCGACTTTGTCTAGGGTTTTGCCAATAAAAAAAGATATACAAGAACAAAAAAGCAAAGAAATGTTTTACAAAGAAAATAAGTGTTGATGGGGGTTTAGTTTTTCAAAGTATTTTGGATTTGGGTGCATTTTTGAGTTTCAGTAGGCTACTTCCAATGTCAAGGTCCGTCTCCCTCTTGCAATATATAATTAAAAGCAAAAGGAAGCTGAATGCAATCTTTAGTGGTGAGAATTTAAACATGCAAATGTCAGAAAACTGCAAATGTTAAGTTTGCTCACACAACATAAACAGAGTTACGTTACTGTGATACAACATGGCCAGAAAGCAGCAAGAGAGTGATATCGGAGAGATATGTAAGTCCCAGGATGAGAAGCCTTATCCCCTGTAGAGGGAAGAAAGGTTTCTATAGAATAATTAAAAGCACCTGAAGCCAATTAGAACCCCTGAAGCTAGTCACCTGATAAAAACCCCCTGCTTCAATCAGCCAGGGGAAGGAGTTAGAGCAGAGAGCAGTTTGAAGGAGTTGGAGCAGAGGAGAGTTTGGAAAAGTGCCGTGGCTGGCTAGAAGACCAAGACCCTAGGTAGAGAGACACCTGACTTGTACAGACAGAGAGAGAGTGGGCAGGAAGCCCCACAAGCTGAAGAGCAGGAGAGGGAAGTAGCCCAGGGGAAGGAAGCACTAGTTCAAGTAGTTTACCGCTATCCCTAGGGCCCCTGGGCTGGGACCTGAAGTAGAGGGTGGGCCCGGGTCCCTCCCTCTCCACTACCCTTCTCTGGGTTACTAGTGGGACAGTAGATACCCTAGTTAAGGGGCAGGAACCCCCGCGCCTCCCCCCCCCCGAAGAGGAGGAAGCGCAGGACCCATCATAATCGTACCAGCAATTTGCCACAGTTACACGTTCCTACATATTCTTAAACAAGTGTATTTAAAGTTAATGAGGAAAAGAAGAATACAAAGTTCTATTTATGTACATGACTGAGTTAACTCTGTGGGAGAACCTTTGTATTTTTGACTTTCCTGAACTTTAAGTGCTTGGGTTTTGAACTTTAATAGTAGTTTTTAATTTTCTTTTATATTAGAGAGGAGGTGGGAGGGAACTAAACCCTCAGCTATCTGACCTGTGGAACTTAAAAAATTCTGTCATCTTTGGAAGGGTAATTTGCAAATTATTTGACCCTGAGCTATTTAGTTTGATGTGAACCCAATTGTCAATTGAGCCCTCTTGAACCCAGCTATTTGTAACTGGGGACTTCTTAATAAGTTGTGCAGGCTAGAGAAGCCATGAGGGGGAAAACAGGGAGGGGGAAAGGAGATGGGCCACTTCCTCCATGACTTTTGCAAAATACAAGGCTGGTGAGCTCACACTCAGCAACTCAATACCCCTAAAAGAGCCTAACCAGATGTAAACCCCCACCACTTCAACTCCCTCTGCTCCCCTGGGGCAACCTGTAGAATTGTGTACACTAGAGAAATTCAACAAAAAATTATCATCATCAGTTCAGCTGCACTCTTGTTAGGCATGTTGGGAGCAAAGGATGAGAAATGCCCCCTCCCTCAGCAGGGTTTCAACAGAGTCAGGGACCTGTTTTGATCCCTGGGCATTGCTCTGAGCTCCTTCAACAGCTTCCTTTCCAATCGTTCCTGTCCTAACATCTCCCTGAGCCAGCCATTTTTTTTCTGTATATGCCTTGTATAGGACAATATGACTAAGGAATCCTCCAGTCCCTTCCTACAATTCTGCCCCCCCCTTCCTGCTGCCAGCAAGACAGGGACTGTGTATTAAGCTCACTCAGAAGATATCTGAAATGTGTTCCTGGCACTGCCATTTGTGTGTTGTCAGTTTTACATTTCCAGTTTCTTTCCTCAGCTGTTTCTCTACCAAGTTATTTTCCTTTGAGTCCACAGCAAATAGGTTTTATTCATTACCAGTAGAGAAGACAGAAGTGCTCTGTAATGACAGGATGTCATCGTATCAGGTGTCTGTGTCTCACAAACTGGAATCCATCAATAGCAGGTCATCACAATCCTGAAATAGTGCATGAAAACCACATTATGTACATCAATTTAGGCACAGTTGTTTTGATGTTTCACCTCTTTCCAGAAGAACTTGGATTTAATCCAAAGATGTTTAATTGTCCTGGTTCACTGATCTTCGGATGCAAAAGAAGTGTTGAACCAAGAGCACAACTGTCCTGAGTCCCAAAAGCTTTCAAGGACTATAGTTCTAAATATATACATCTATTAGATTACAAAACAAAACACCAACCCCATCAGACAATGTTGGAAAAGCAAAGAACACTTGAAGATTCACTTGCTGCCTTACAGTATTTTCTATAACATTCTGTAGTTACTGTAGCAACTAAAATATGATTATTTCTACAGTCAGTAGAGTATGGTAAAAACAAATTATTCTCAGAGCACTCGATACAGAATGTCACTTGTGGCAATGAGGTCTTTTATATACTAGAGCAGGGGTAGTCAATCATTTTTTTTTTGTCAAGGTCCAAATTTCTCGATCAAGTGTATAGTCAAGGTCCAAATAGAGAAAATAATTTAAAAATAAAATAATAATAATAAAAAATGATTTTGGGGTCCATTCAAAAGCATCTGGTGGTCTGGATTTGGCCCGTCGTCCACCTATTGACTACCTCTGTACTAGAGTAACCTTAAGATCTGCATTAACTTGAACTGGAAGTAAATTTAAGAATGCTGGACTCAAGAAAATGCCATTAATTTATCAGACACTCCAAAATTAAGATTATTTTTATTTGTATTACAGGAGTGCCACAGGCCCCAAGATTGGTGCTTCATTGTGCTAGGCACTATACAAATACATATTAAGAGACAGTCCCTGCCCCCAAAAAGTTTACTCTCTAAAGAGACAAGAGCACAGAGAGGTAGAGTGATTTCCACAATAGGTCAGTGGTAGCAGTGGGACTAGAACCTAATTCTCCTGAGTCCTGGTCCATTGCCCTTGCCACGACACCACAATGTCTCTACACAGCATTGTGACTGATGCAATATAAAATCTAGATCAATAAATTGGGAACTTGAGACTTTAGCACTGCTCTTATGACCGGAATCTGAGGTCCAAGGAGAGAAATCTTCAATCTCACTTCCCCAGAGATGAGATTCAAGATGGGAGAAACTTACTTGATTTTTCAGAAGATGCAGGGGAAGGGAAATTAAACTGTTCCCTTAATTAGTGAAAGACTTTCATCAGAAAAAAACAGTGGAAGTGGTAGGGAGAAGAAGCTGCAGAAGAGCTTGTTTAAAATGGTTAATGGAACATCTAGGATGACTGAATTCAGAAATAATAAAATATTGAATGGGAAAATAATATCTTACTAAGAACAGTCCACGTCACTAACAAGAGAATCAGATTAAACATCTGATGAAAAACGCACAAAAATTTTCATTTGTGAAAGAGTTTCCAGAAAAACAGCAGCTGCAGAATCTATATGGTGAAGCAGTAAGGCAAAGATGTTAAAGCATATAGCCCTTCACCCCTTTGAGAACTGCATTCAAATCATAGCTCAGGTCACTAATGAAAATGAGTTTGTTAATCTTAACCTAGTCTCCAGTGGACCACAATACAAACCAGAATAGCAGGGAAGTTGCACATCAGGACAGAAGAGGTTGTCAGAACTATAGATGGAAACTTACACAGCTAAGCTATGCCTGGATCCCTCTCTTTCAAGATATTTATCTGTAATTAGGTTTTTATTTAATATAAGGCTATAATCAGAAAAAGTGACTGTAAAATGAATCTGCTAACTTCTGTAGATTCCATATAAATCATTCTCAGATTACAAGTAAATTTTTTTTTTTAAAATTCCAGTCCTATCCTTTCACTTGGGATCTGAAAATTAAGCTGTACCATTTCCACCTTTGACAGTCTCACTAGTAATAAAGAAAATCAGAATTTAACTGACAAGCCTGTTGATTATTCAGGTAAGAGACTATAATTCATCTTGCTCTTTGATAGCTATTTTAACTCTGGAATGCTAACATTAAAAATGTGCTCTCTCAATAAGGTAAGTAATTATAACTTGATGTCAGACAAGTATAATGAGTAAGAAGATGTTCCATCTATAAAGCCTCCACTCCAATTATCCGAGCTCTTTAATAGAATCATAGAAGATTAGGGTTAGAAGAGACCTCAGGAGGTCATCTAGTCCAACCCCCTGCTCAAAGCAGGACCAACACCAACTAAATCATCCCAGACAGGGCTTTGTTAAGCTGGGTGTTAAAAACCTCTAAGGATGGAGATTCCACCACCTGCCGAGGTAACCCATTCCAGTGCTTCACTACACTCCTAGTGAAATAGTGTTTCCTAATATCCAACCTAGACCTCCCACACTGCAACTTGAGACCATTGCTCCTTGTTCCGTCATCTGCCATCACTGAGAATAGCCAAGCTCCATCCTCTTTGGAACCCCGCTTCAGGTAGTAGAAGGCTGCTATCAAATCCCCCCTCACTCTTCTCTTCTGCAGACTGAAAAAGCCCAGTTTCCTCAGCCTCTCCTTGTAAGTCATATGCCCAGTCCCCTGATCATTTTCATTGCCCTCTGCTGGACTCTCTTCAATTTGTCCACATCCTTTCTGTAGTGCGGGCCCCCAAAATTGGATGTAATACTCCAGTTGTTGTTAGGATAAAGATATTCAGGCCTGTCTGCAAAGGCCTGTACTTTAAGAATTTAGGTGTATTTTTATCACTTGGCTAGTTCTAGAGGTATAAAAGAAAGAATCAAAATCACTGTCTGCTGGTGTAAGGGCCTTCTCTTACTATGACAGTCTGAGGCCCTGTTCTTAGGCTAAGGCCTTTGGCTAAGCAGCAGAGGCAGCCATAAGCTAGGAAGCGAACAGTCACATCCTCACATTCCAAACTAGTCACATTGAAATAAGGTGCTATTGGGCTGTCAGGCACTATCAGGACAGGATTGTATTCCTATCACCTCCAGAGAAAGGGAAGTGCCTAGAAAATGTAAAAGGAAACTTAGTTTGATAGCATCCTGTCTGGCAAGAACTCACTTATCAATAGCTGGGATGTGAAATCCTCACTTCTGTATTGTCTTGTCATTATAGTTCCCACTTTGCTATTGTTTGTCTGCATAATCTCTGTCTGGTTCTCTGATTGTTCCTGTCTGCTGTATAATTAATTTTGCTGGGTGTAAACTAATTAAGGTGGTGGGATATAATTGGTTACATAATCATGTTACAATATGTTAGGATTGGTTAGTTAAATTTCAGGAAAATGATTGGTTAAGGTATAGCTAAGCAGAACTCAAGTTTTACTATATAATCTGTAGTCATTGAGGAAGTGGGTGGGAGGGGATGGGTGTGTGGGGGAGATGGGAACAGGGAATGGGGGTAAGAAAATTTGAATCATGTTTTGCTAAAGGGGGAAATGGGAACAGGGAATGGGTGTAAGGAAGTTGGAATCATGTTTGGCTAAGGGTAGGAATGGGAACAGGGACACAGGTGTAAGGCTCTGTGGTGTCAGAGCTGGGAAGGAGGATACTAAGGAAGGAAACTGGAATCATGCTTGCTGGAAGTTCACCCCAATAAACATTGAATTGTTTGCACCTTTGGACTTTGGGTATTGTTGCTCTCTGTTCATGCGAGAAAGACCAGGGAAGTAAGTGGGTGAAGGAATAAGCCCCCTAACAGTTGTGGCCTCACCAGTGCCGAATAGAGAGGAATAATCACTTTCCTCAATCCGTTGGCAGTGATCCTACTAATGCAGCCCAATATGCCATTAGCCTTTTGGCAACAAGGGCACACTGCTGACTCATATCCAGCTTCTCATACACTGTAATCCCTAGGTCCTTTTCTGCGGAACTGCTGCCGAGCCATTCAGTCCCTAATCTGTAGCGGTGCATGGGATTCTTCCATCCTAAATGAAGGAGTCTGCACTTGTCCTTGGTGAACTTCCTCAGATTTCTTTTGGCCCAATCCTCCAATTTGTTTAGGTCACTCTGCACCCTATCCCTACTCTCATAGAATCATAGAATATCAGGGTTGGAAGGGACCCCAGAAGGTCATCTAGTCTAACCCCCTGCTCAAAGCAGGACCAATTCCCAGTTAAATCATCCCAGCCAGGGCTTTGTCAAGCCTGACCTTAAAAACCTCTAAGGAAGGAGATTCTACCACCTCCCTAGGTAACGCATTCCAGTGTTTCACCAGCCTCTTAGTGAAAAAGTTTTTCCTAATATCCAATCTAAACCTTCCCCACTGCAACTTGAGACCATTACTCCTCGTTCTGTCATCTGCTACCATTGAGAACAGTCTAGAGCCATCCTCTTTGGAACCCCCTTTCAGGTAGTTGAAAGCAGCTATCAAATCCCCCCTCATTCTTCTCTTCTGCAGGCTAAACAATCCCAGCTCCCTCAGTCTCTCCTCATAACTCATGTGTTCCAGTCCCCTAATCATTTTTGTTGCCCTTCGCTGGACTCTCTCCAATTTATCCACATCCTTCTTGAAGTGTGGGGCCCAAAACTGGACACAGTACTCCAGATGAGGCCTCACCAATGTCGAATAGTATATCTACTAATAGTATATATATTAATATATATATATACTAATAGTATTAGTATATATACTAATAGTATATCTCCAGTATATCTACCTCTCCCCGCAGCTTAGTGTCATCTGAGAACTTGCTGAGGGTGCAATCCATCCCGTCACTGAGATCATTAATGAAGATATTGAACAAAACCGGCCCCAGCACCGACCTCTGGGGTACTCCGCTTGATACCGGCTGCCAACTAGACATTGAGCCATGGTTCACTACCTGTTGAGCCTGACAATCTAGCTAGCTTTCTATCCACCTTATAGTTCATTCATCCAATCCATACTTTTTTAACTTGCTGGCAAGAATACTGTGGGAGACCATATCAAAAGCTTTGCTAAAGTCAAGATATATCACGTCCTCTGCTTTCCCCACATCCACAGAGCCAGGAACTTTAACACGTTAACCCAAGAATTTTAACACAGACATTTGGGAAAGGTAGGACAGTCCAGTGGTTAAAGCAGTAGCCAAAGACTTGGGAGGCCCGGCTTCAAGAGCCTGCTGTACCACAAACTTTGTGTAAATCTTGGTAAATCGCTTAGGCCTTGTCTATGTGGCAGAAATTGCGCAGCAGAGCTATTCTGAAATAATCTGCTATAGCTATTCCAGTATAATTTAGTTATACCTAAGTAACTCCCCCATGTGCACACACACTGCTGAAATTAAAGTGATTTTATTCAGGCATAATTACTCCATTTACAGAGTAGAATAATTATTCCAAAATACAGTTACTTTTATTGCAGAATAGAGTATCCACATGGGAAGTTATTTCTCTGTGTATATAAATCTCCCCACATGCATCCGATGAAGTGAGCTATAGCTCACGAAAGCTTATGCTTAGATAAATTTGTTAGTCTCTAAGGTGCCACAAATACTCCTTTTCCTTTTACAACAGACCAGTTACTCTTGAATAGCTATGCCAGTCCATTTTTCCATGTAGACAAGCCCCAAGCTTCGCTGTGCCTCAGTTTCCCATTTGTTCCCATTTCCATACCTCAGAAGGATGTTGTTAAGGTAAATACATTAATAAATGTGAGTACCTAAATACCTAAAATAAGTACCTACAATAGATGCTATGGTGATAAGAACCTAAAATACCTAAAACACTCAAGCAAAGAAATGATGAAAGATTGATATAGGTGCAGAAGGAAGAAATTAAAAAATAAAATCTAAGTGTGAATGAGTGTTTTTAACTCAATTAGTGACGTACCTCAGATAAAGAAGAGTATGTAAGTTCAACAGTATTCAAGATAAATGAGACTGTACAGTAACCTACAGTACTTGTTGACAAATGGTTGAAAGATAACAAAATGGAAAACAATCTACATCTTAAAAATGTAGAGAGAGTAAACTTTTGATATAACACCCTTTTCTCATGGAAGTTTTCAGTCTTTAGCTTCTGAAATACACCACAGTTCATTATGCTGCTGGAGTAGCTCATGTAATTTTGAAAGTGTGTGTGTGTGTGTGCATATACACACACACAGCCTCAAAATTACATGAGCTACTCCAGCAGCATAATGAACTGTGGTGTATTTCAGAAGCTAAAGACTGAAAACTTCCATGAGAAAAGGGTGTTATATCAAAAGTTTACTCTTTGAATTTAGTGTAGTGAGATTTATGAAATATAAAAGAATGATATCATGGCTTGTTTCACTGAAAACTCTTTTAGTGCCTAGCATTTATCACAGTGATTTATTTTTGGCTGTATGTATATCCTTCCTAGGAGTGCATTTTACTAAACACAGTTTACTGCTAAAGGATTCCAATGTCCGTAACTGTAAGACCAGCCTGGTAACACTGTCACATGCATCAAAAGCTTGAAGGGGGAAGTATTGATCCTAATCAGATCAGACACTGGAATCTTCTGATGCATATTATTTTTCAATATTAATATTGCTTTATTAAACCCATATAAAATATATTGTAAATGTTTGCTGCCATTTGTCATTTTCTTATACATCTCAATTCCATTTCATGAATTTCTGTGAATTACAGCTTTTATACCTGGCATTAAATTAAATTGGAGTTATAGGGGTTTCTCTGGCTCCAGTTCAGATAGCCAGGAATACTGCCAATTTGGAAAGAGACACATATACAAAAGCAAAGGCTCAGATTACTTTCTTCTCATTATCATCATCACCATCCCCACCCCATCTCATGTATACAAAGGTAATTTTCTATCACTTGTGAATCACCATGTGGAAAGTAATAAATATAGAGAAACACTGTTAATTTTATTAACAATAGCATGCCTGTAGAGCTACAGATTGTAGGTTCAGCAGTCACAAGAGTGCACACAGAGCAGAGTTTAGCAGCTGAATGGAGGCTCCCTGAGCCATTCTGCCCTACATAGGGCAAATGCTGACAAAACAGCTCTGGGGGAAAAGGCATTCTACTATTCTCCTGATGTGTGGTTCAAAAAGGAGCAGTGCATGCTATCCTCACAATATCTGCTTCTGATGTCAGCAGAATACACGGGGTTACCTACGTCACGCAGAACTGATGAGTTCCAGTGGATGAACTAGCCAAATACCTAAGGTTCTGCCTACAGATATGCACCAATCCTGTAAGGTGCTCAGCACACATTTGGGTCAAGAGGACTATTCCAGTGCTTAAAGTTATGCAAAGGCTTAAATAACTTACTTGATTAGAACCAGAGTGCACTGCAATCTGCAGAGTATAGCCCCATGAAAGAGAAGAGGCTACCTTTTCCTGCCTAAAGGACAATACAATTAAGAATTACTCTATAGCAATTGCATACACCAGCTTTATAGCTTTCAGAAACGTGTCAGAACGCTGATAAATAGGAGATCGACAGGGCTCTAAACCCAGAACCATTAAAATGCATCTTTTGTTTAAAAAATAAACAAAAACCCAATATTATTTGATATTTTTTAAAGCTTCCCAACACTTCAAACAGCAAAACCCTCTGACTATTTTAGTTATTCCACTGCAAATTTTAAACGGGAGAAAAATAACCCTTTATCTATTTCTGTTCAGGATTTGCAAGTTTGAGAAGGAAAAGGTAATTTAATGGCATCTAAGGTTATGCAATTAACAAGAAAAATGTTTGTGGAAAAGTAATGTCCCTTAGTTCTATTCAGTTATTTTCTCTTGGCAACACCCATTTTTTGTATACTTGGGTTATTTTCATTTTCTAATTTTATTTTGTCAAAGCTGCTATTGCAACAAATATTGTATTTATTGTCACTATCATGTGGCTTACAAGTTGAGATTAATAAAACAATCAACTATTGGTCAAGAATTGGCTTAAGGTTAACCTGACTGCTGTAACAATGCAATATTGTAAAGACAAGCTGGTAACTCTAAACTGTTCACAGCATTTATTAGGGTCTGAGTGCTGCAGCCAAATACATTATTTATAACTTTAATACTTGATTAGGTGTTAAATAGATATAAGAGATTGCAGGAGAAACCTAGTTAGCTTTTAGCAACTTCACCACAGCGCTAGCCCCGTTAATGAATGTGGGTCTGGGCACCCAGGTTAGCCTAGGCTGTAAGTGTAAAGCCTGCAGGGACAGACTAGAGTTTCTGAGTCCTAACTAATCCTGCACTCACCTGTGCATGTCACTAGGCCTTCTAGGGGCATGTCCCATGATTCTTCTGAGCTGAAATAAGCTGAGTAGCTCTGAGTCTTCCCCAATAAATTGCAAGAGAACTTGTCTGTCCTTCTGGGCACACAGCAGGACCTGTATGAGGGCACTGCAGGATCTTTAGCAATTGGGTAATTTAGCCTGCATCCTCACTACAAAAGTGGGTGGGTTGCCAGCCCACATGAAAGTGGAACCTGGACTTTAATCCCACTAGCTGTCTCTGCTGGCACCAGCTGAAATCACCATTTAACACAGGTGAGAGATTGTTATATGCAGGGGGATAATGGGTAACACCTGAGTAAGAACCCAGTCTAACTACAGTGAAGACATACACTATCATTTTATCGTGGGATCAAGACCGAGAACTGCAATGGTTTCAGGACTCAAACAGTAGATTTTTAAAAATAAAACTAAGAAGTTTATTCTTCTGTCAATATTAACACAGGTGCAAGTAATACGGAAGGAATTTAAAAACTTTGGAATTCTGAAAAGCTGGTCTCTTAAGCAGTTAATTCTGCCGTGCAATTAAATGGAATTGACTATGTATGGTTTTCCTTCTGATATCCTGCCCTCGACTCATTCATCTGACCTTTTCTATCTCGAACTACCATGCTACCATTGTATGATCTGAAATTTATTCACTTATCATAGAAATTGAATATCAGGGTTGGGAGGGACCTCAGGAGGTCATCTAGTCCAACCCCCTGCTCACAGCAGGACCAATCCCCAACTAAATCATCCCAGACAGGGCTTTCTCAAGCCTGACCTTAAAAACTTCTAAGGAAGGAGATTCCACCACCTCTCTAGGTAACCCATTCCAGTGCTTCACCACCCTCGTAGTGAAAAAGTTTTTCCTAATATCCAACCTAAACCTCCCCCACTGCAACTTGAGACAATTACTCCTTGTTCTGCTACCACTGAGAACAGGCTAGATCCATCCTCTTTGGAACCCCCTTTCAGGTAGCTGAAAGCAGCTATCAAATCCCCCCTCATTCTTCTCTTCCGCAGATTAAACAATCCCATTCCCTCAGCCTCTCCTAATAAGTCATGTGTTCCAGTCCCCTAGTCATTTTTGTTGCCCTCCGCTGGACGCTTTCCAATTTTTCCACATCCTCCTTGTAGTGTGGGGCCCAAAACTGGGCACAGTACTCCAGATGAGGCCTCACCAATGTCAAATAGAGGGGAACGATCATGTCTCTCGATCTGCTGGCAATGCCCCTATTTATACAGCCCAAAATGCTATTGGCCTTCTTGGCAACAAGGGCACACTCTTGACTCATATCCAGCTTCTCGTCCACTGTAACCCCTAGGTCCTTTTCTCCAGAACTGCTGCCTAGCCATTCAGTCCTTAGTCTGTAGCAGTGCAAGGGATTCTTCTGTCCTAAGTGCAGGACTCTGCACTTGTCCTTGTTGAACCTCATCAGATTTCCCTTGGCCCAATCCTCTAATTTGTCTAGGGCCCTCTGTATCCTATCCTTACCCTCCAGCATCTCTACCTCTCCTCCCAGTTTAGTGTCATCTGCAAACTTGCTGAGGGTGCAATCCACGCTATCCTTCAGATCATTAATGAAGATATTGAACAAAACTGGCCCCAGGATCGACCCTTGGGGCACTCTGCTTGATAACAGCTGCCAACTATACATGGAGTCATTGATCACTTCCCGTTGAGCCCGACAATCTAGCCAACTTTCTATCCACCTTATAGTCCATTCATCCAGCCCATACTTCTTTAACTTGCTGGCAAGAATACTGTGGGAGACCGTGTCAAAAGCTTTGCTAAAGTCAAGGAATAAGATGTCCACTGCTTTCCCCTTATCCACAGAGCCAGTTATCTCGTCATGGAAGGCAATTAGATTAGTCAGGTATGACTTGCCCTTGGTGAATCCATGCTGACTGTTCCTAATCACGTTCCTCTCCTCTAAGTGCTTCAGAATTGATTCCTTGAGGACCTGCTCCATGATTTTTTCAGGGACTGAAGTGAGGCTGACTGGCCTGTAGTTCCCTGGATCCTCCTCCTTCCCTTTTTTGGGCCAGTCTATGAGGGTGAGATCCACCAAGGGACTCAGGTGTTGCAATGCTGAGTATCATGATGCCTAACTTTTAGATGGCTAGAAAATCACAGGAACCACACTGAAATCCACAAAGCCTAAAGCTAGGTACCTAGGCTCGCAGCAGAATGACTGGGGAGAGATAGGCACTTAAGAATGAGATTCACAAAAGCCAGCATGCTCCCTGCCTATGCTAGCCAATGGGAGATGCTAATGACAAGGGTGTGTGCTAAGCCCTCCCCCTCTCTTGGAGATAAGCAGCTAAATCAGGGCTGCAGGGATGCACTTAATCCTGTTTAGCAATCCACAAACGGGAACCACCAAACCAGATGCCTGACAAGTAGCTTAGGTGCCGCTTCTCCAGGGAATGAGTTAGCCACTTGCCTTGCTCCACAAAAAATGGCAGTGGGGGAAGAGAGGTAGTGCCCCTCACCTTGTAATTTTTAGCCCTGGGGGGTTAAAGCACTTGCATGGGGTATGGGAGATCCCACTTCAATTCTCCCTCTCTGCCAGAGAAAGGATTTCAACAGGCATCTCTCACCTTTCAGGTGCGTGCTATAACCACTGAGCAATGGGATATTCTGATGTGGAATTTTCTCAGTCTCTCCTGTTGAAGCTGTTCCACCATGGATAAATAACGAAAGAGTCATTGGAACAGGGGGACCAGACAAGGGTCTCCCACCTCCCAGATGGGTGCCTTAACCACTGGACTACAGAGTCATTCTCACTTGGTTATCAGGTGGGCACCATGATCGCCTCTGCTTCCTCTGGCTGGATTCTGAGCACAGGTACCAGATTGAGCCTCATACAATTTAGGTGGCCAAACACCTATTTTCCCCTGGTTCTGTGGCTTATGTAGGAGACCAGCATCTGGGTGTCTCAAGTGAGGCAACAGTGTGGATGCCCAGCAGAAACTTGGGTGCCAAGGGAACTTCTACTTTGAAAACTTAGGTACTGAGTAACTTTAGGCACCTACAAGGTTCAGCAGCTGTTTTGTGGATTACAGTGGAGTCAAAACTGGGGTTTAGGTGCCTAAGTCTAGAGTTTAGGCACCTTTGCAGATCTGAGCATAAGTCTTTAATTATAAGTAAGTGAGGATGATGTATTGAAACTGCAAAATGAAAATTAATTTTAATAAAAAGTACGGTACAATCAGGGCTGCACTGACAAAGGCACTGTCTCACACCATTTGGTTTTATCATAACTTTCCATGTAAGCACATGAACAAGCTAAATCTGCAACATCTGTACTTGTCCTCAGAATGTCAGCATCCATCAGTATACGTGGGCAATAACAACATTGCCATGGATCCCAGACACAGTATATTATAAACTTTTATGACAACCTTACCATTATCTCGATTTCATATGCAGCTCCCAAACATGTTATACAGTCAGAACGATGGGAGAGAGAGAGAGATTATTTTCCAAGCAGTATTTTGGAATGAATGTGGGGGAAATATCCAGAAGACTGAAAAGGAGGAGGTTGAAGTAGCCAACTATGGAAATAATTAGAGCATGTATAAAGTAATTGCGCCCTCAGAACAGAAAGGAACAGGCAGATATTTTCATTGTTGAGGAGGAACAAGAGACAGGATTTGTTCTAGTGCTATGTGGAGAATGGCTGTTCTGATTCATGAAGGATTTTGGCATTCCAAAATTTGATTTTGTTCCAGTTTGGAAACAAACCAAAAATTTCAAGATTCTCCATAAAACAGAATCTGAAAAAAAAGTTTTAAAAAAATCAAAGTGGTTCAATTTGATCTTTTCAAAATGAGATTCCACCAGAGAGGCTAACAGCAAGCTGGGAGCCTTGGAGATGGCTCTCCAAGGACTTTTAGGGTTTTGGCTCTAGCAGGCTGCTGAAGAGCTGGGTGAACAAGCTGACAGGAAACCAGGAAGTTTCTGAAACCCTGTGCGAGTTGCATTGGACCTTCACTCAAATCAAACCATCTGCTCAAAATGTTTCAATTTCTACACATCTGCATTCTCTGACACACAACCATCCACTGGAGAATGTCTTACTAACTTTAACTTGGTCACAGCCTCAGTGATCCCCATGTTATGAGCCTGGAGGATGGAGAGAATGGCAGTGTTATCAACAAAAATAAAGAACGGATGTAGAGGATTTGGAATGAAAAATGATGAGTTTGGTTTTGACCATGGTATGTTTGAGAAGACTAAGAAATTCAAGGCAAGTTGGAGGAACAGAGGGAGATATGAAATGAAACACAGAAGACAAATTCAGAGCAGAAGAATAGATTTGGAAGTTGTCAGCATAGAGCTGGTAATTAAACCAATGCAAGCAAATGAAATTAGCCACTGATGAGTCATAGAAAGAGGAAACAGAGCCTTGAGGCACACATTTTATAAAAAAGGTATTATCACCACTACATTGGGCACTCATTTTGGTGCTAGAGATATTACTAGTTCTAGTGGTATTCCTTACTTTAAATACAGGGAAAAGGTCTACAACAAAATAGGAATGTACTTTCAAGTGTCCCCACTGTGTATCTTTGTATATGGAAAGAAGAGTAAATATATTTGTTAAAATGTTATAAAACTTTCAAAAAAATCTGATTGTATGATTATGTATACAGCACAGGACACAGAAAATGCAGGTCACCTCTGGAACCAGTGGGATAGAAGAGATTTTTGAAGTTGTAAGGAAACTTCCTTTATTATTTTTAAAATGATTTGGGGTAAATTTAACAGGTGCTTTACTATTAAATGAAAAGCAAAATTTACAGTTCAGAAAATTATTTATTTCCCTTGTATTCCAATGCTAAATATATTCGCCTTTGAGTCACCTCTCAGCTGGAAGCCCAGTGAGGTGAAGAATCACCAGAGTAGCTGGAGAGACACCTGCATCATTTCCACAAGCATTGGCAAGTATTTTTTAAAAAATTGTTTTCCAATTTCTTCTTAATATTTATTCATACACCTAGATATTTATTTAGCTATATAAAAGCATTGGAAGTAGCCCTGTTCATTTTCCTGTAAAGCTCCTGTTTCCTAGTCAGGATATAGTTTCTCCTTTCCAAATCCCCAGGCACTTCCTGACAAAGCTCATGAATAGTCTGTTTATTCAGTGGATGTCTTTGGAACCTGTTGTTCAGAGAGACTGAGCCATGATTCTCTTGGGCAGCATGTTCTTTCCACGCAGGGGTGGGTATCTCTTGGTCATGCTTCTAAAAGGCCTTTCTGTTCCTTCCAGCGAAGCTAGAACAGCATTATGACTGTCTCAGGGATCAGTAAAATGTGTGGGTTGCTGCATGGAAGAAGCTTTACACAGTGTGGGTAATTGCTTAGTTATGCATTTCAGTTAACTCATCTTGGGCTTGTATTTTCTTGATTAGCCATGAAAGCTGATTGGATTGTTTCACTTTTGTGGGAAGTTTCATAAGCGCATCATTCTTCATTTCTTTTTACATGCAAAAAAGTCTAATAAATATAATAACCTATCAGTGGGTTGTTGAAAAGGACTGAACTTGGGGCCATTTAAGATGAATGAATAATACCTATAGAAGGAAACAGTAACTGGCTCCAGTTCTCTCTGTGGACTATCCACCAAGGGGGATGCTACACACTTGGCCAGTGTGCTACAAGTGTGCTTCCTTGGCACTGTTATTGTCCAAGGAAGCTTGCCCCATCCATCTGAGATTCACAGCTGTTCAAATGCCCATACAGAACCCCCACTTTGTAATGACCTCCCCCCATAAATTAACTTCTAGGATAAAGAACAGTCATTTGTAGCCTAGAATAAATATATGAGTGTCCATGCTAACCTTTACAAACATGTTAAATACCTTAAGGTAACTGGCCATCAATTAACTGGAAGTAAAAAAAGTCTAATAAAGATAAGCCCTAAAAGTCTCCGCTACCCTAAAAAGGTAGCTGCAATCTAGAGGCTGGGATGAGATGACATAAGAGGAAATCAGGATTATATAAACAAGGACCCTCAAAAGAGACTTGGCACAAAAAGCCATAGCAGGCTGATTTATATATTTTTTGGCACATCATTGCTCAAGATCTCAGGAAGTGAAGAAGAAAACATCTGTGCTTCTAAAATAAAACCTGTTTTCCAGTAATGTAATCCAACTCCCTTTCCCCCAGCTGTGATCTGCGATATAGAAAAGAAAGACTATTAATGTTTTTTTTCATTTTTACACCTGTCACTCCATCAGAATCCAGCTGTGGTGCTGAGCTGGGCTGGGGCCTCTGTGAAAAAGGGCATTTCCTCTGACAGAAAGCATTGTGTCTCTCAAAGATCTAGGGGTCTACCCAGTTTGTGGCTGTGAAAATTGTGCCACAGAACATGAAGTCTAGTCTCCAGCCACACAGCACTGAAGGCAGAGTGGAGGCTGCTGTCCGGGCACCCAGCTCTAAAGGCAGCACTGAAGTAAGGGTGACAATATTGTGACCGCCATACAATAGGCATGCAAACCCCTTTTGGGCACTTTTTGGACCCCCACTTGAGAAATGCTGCAGAGAAATCAAATATGTTTTGAGGGTTGGTCACAGCATAAATAGCAAATTTTGCAGACGTGTAACAAAGATCAGACTGAGGCCAACAGCTCAACAGTAAGGACTAAGGGTGGGATTTTTAAAAGGACCTGAGTGACTTAGGAGCACAAGTTCCACTGAAAGTTAATAGCATTTGTGTTCTTAAGTCACTTAGGTGTTTTTCAAAATTCTACCCTAAAATAAGTGCTTGTAGTCACCATCATCTTTTCCTTAAGCTACGGTGGATGTAAGGGAGAGGCTGACAAGAGGATATACGATATATGGAGAGGACAGCTAGGTTTTTCAGCAGTCAAATCCATGTCAACCTCTTCTTCTTGTTTGATTGTTTTAACTTGCGATCTTCCTTGTCTCAAGGCTACATAACCGTTTGGTCGAATGAACATTTTTATAAACCAAACATTATTTCCTATTTCATCTGCACCTCACAATGGTAATTCTTCTTCTGGAGAAGAAACATAAGATTCAGTAATAATATCCACTTCACAAGCCTGGTATTTTGGATTATGCTTCATAGCAGACATCTTTTCTGGCCAATTAGAAGATCTGTTATCCATGATTCTTGAGTCTGACCAAACTGCACTGAGCACATGACCCAAAAAGAGTGAGGATTTAAAGAAGGGGCTTTACACCACCTTTGTGGCACACAGATTCTGGGACCTATTTCAGTCCCTGACAAATTAAAGCAGCCCAAAGACCATTCAAAATTATAAGCAGCAGCTAACAGCCCCAAGGAGCTGTGCCAGCAGCTGGGAACAACCTTTTGCAGATGTGCTCTGGACACATCTCCTGCACCAGATTCTGCAAAAGAGGTGACTTGGAGTCACTCTTGGCTTTGGGTCACTCAGAAATTCTTATTACACAGGGGAGGTCTCAGGCAGCCAAGCTAAGCCAGCTTCCCACTTGCTTTGTACTGCTGAGGTGTCACAAAGCAAGCAGAACGTAACTAAGAACTGAGCCCAGAATAACTGTGCCTGCTTGTATATTTCTCTTGGGGTTTTAGTTAGAAGCAGTTTAATGTACTGACTTGTCTTCCCTCCTGCATATGAAGTTCATCAGAGAAAACAGTGAAAGATGCCATATTTAAATTTTGCCAGTTAGTTTTTGAAAGACTAAATATTAGCTGAGTCTTTTGCCCATATAATTTGGCCTCACAAAATATCTCTTTTTCTTTTAAATGCACTGGGCCCTGTGCACTTCAACTTGAATGATTAACTCTGTATGTGATGCCTCTGATTAGCAGACAGCACAACTTGACCAAATCTCAGTTTATGGCTGCGTGACAGCCAGCTTTAGATGCTGTTAATCATAGAGTCCCTAAGGAAATTAATCATAATCATAATTTTGCACAGTGATTATGTCAGAACTGTTTGACTGTCCTTGTATGTACTGTTCTCTATACTATTCTCAATATCCTCTTCGGCAGCTGGTTCTCAAACTGTGGTACCTGAAGCATTTGTCACGGACAGCTGACTGGTCAAACAGAGCTAACTCACCTTCTTGTTTCCATCTGTTAAATCACAGCTAAAAATATATGAAGTAATTTCCTAATATACATTTTCCACATTAGCAATTGCTGAACTTACCATAAGGATGTTATGCATTGTGCTCTCAACTGAGATGTTACCCAAAATATGAAAAAGTTTGAGATACCCATTGTATGTAACTATATTCTTGGTGCAGTGAGCGGGGAAAGAGGAAGTGATTCATACTTCAAGGAGTGATTACTAATGTACTGCTCAAAACACATTATCGCAGAAACAAGGAGGCCAGAATGCTGCCAGATTTCCTCAAATTGTAGAGATGGCAGCTATGCCACTCCTGCTGCAGCCTCTGGCTCAGGAGGCATACAGCAAAGAAGGCGATGTGGTTGGACTGCTAAAGCACTCCAGCAATCTGCAGCTGTAGATGGCCCCAGGGAGGACAAAATCAGCTGGCATATAAGCAGCCCCCAGCATCAGGGAATCTCATAAGCAATTCCTTTGTGCCTCACCCGGTCCCTCTGGTGCACCCAATAAATAGTGGACAAAACAGAAAATTTGGCCTTACTGGTAAGATATTACTCTCATGAAGCCAGTGACACGTATTCTTACAGCAAGGTGTGATGAAAGGCTGTGTCCTAGCTTTTTATTGTTTTATCTTTTTTTTTTTTAACAATCATAAAATTCACCTTCCTGAAGCCATAGATCAACAAAGAGTAAATAAAACCTTTTTTTCAGATTTTCTTTGGGGCATAATACCAGTCAGACCCAACTGTAAGACATCAAAGGCAGAAGTAACGGAAGAAACAGAAAAGGCGAGAACAGCCTAGTCAAGCCCCAGGCTGGCAAGAAACAAGCACTATATCCATTTTATTTGTTTTTGGTTTGTTGGTGTTGTGTTTGTTAATTTATTCTGGTGGGCAGAAACAATCTCCTCCCTTGCCCCATGCAATGCAACCAAAGTAGTTATATAACAAATACGAAAGGAAATCTTAACCTTTAAATGTGTGATCTTGTGCAGACCCATTTTACACCAAAGAGAAGCTGTCCCTGATCAGAATTTTCAGAAGCAGCTCAAGGGAAGGGAGGGGAAACTGAATGTGAAAACACTTAAACATGTTTCTGAATGCAAGGTCAGAGAAGAGCCCAACTGTTTTCAAGATTACATCATCAGAAAAGATTCCCAAAGTGAGTGAAACATCAATCAAAATAAAGAGTGCTGAGAACACAAGCTGAAAATTGTTTGCTTCCGATTATTCCATTTATTTTTGTGATGTGCCTTTCTGTTGACACCTTTATCCCGAAAGGATAGTGAATTTTCATGGTTGAAGTATATTACAAAGGATGTGGAATATTCCTGCAATATAAAGGCATGGAAGCACACACTAAGAGATACAGAAATAATTTTCTAATGTTCGTATCACCCACTAAGTTATTTTTCTGGTTATCTCTGCCATTCTATGACAAAACAAGGAAAAGAGCTCACACACTGGTGTTCGGGATAAATCTTATACTTATTAAAAAGCTCAAAAAAAGCAAACAAGCAGCACAGAAACTAATTTACCGGGGGGGAGGGGGGGAACTGTTCAAAAATAAGATTACTTATGTTCACCATATATTCTTTTTTATATGCAGATACTTCTACCTCACTGTCTGTGTATTACTCTTCACTAGGAATTCCAAGAAAAATATGCAAATAGGTATCAATTTCTAAGAGAGATTTTCCTAACAAAACTTTTGTACAGATTGCAATAGAGACAAAAGGAGGCATCCAGGTTATAAAAAAAAAATCTCTTTGTCTCCAAAAATGTGCATGTATTTACAAACACATCGAGAATGCATTTGCTCATGCAAATCAGGTAACCATGCACCCAAATGTTTAACTATGTTGTTTCACACCATCGCACAATTATCCAGTGTAACAATCAAAAATACGTGTTTTTACATGTACAAATAGAACCACGTGTGGTAGGTCCATTTTCAGAGGCTGCTTGAAAATGCGGTTCTTAATGCACACAAATGACTTTAATCACAAGAACAGTACCTCTAATGGAACTATTCCTATGAGTGCAGTCTCTCATTTGTGTAACTGTTTACCGGATTGGGCCCTAAATTAGGAGACTGCATCTAATGGGGGAGACAGTTTACTTTACCTCCTCTAACATAATCTCTTCTGTCTGAACAGAGTAGTAAGGAACTCTTTGCCTAGCATTGCAAATAAAATAATTGTCTGAATACGGACACTGCTATTAATTTTTGGCAAAAGAGAAGGTACTCCCAGCCATACAGACACTTGGGCCATTGTTTACATCTGAAACTTCTACAGAAGGTAAAGATTATGGATGAAGATTATATATCCATACTAGTATTTGTTAGCTCTGTCAGCTGCCTACTATACTGTTCATCATGAAGGCCAAGTTTTTTAAAAGCATCTGTTGATCAACTGAGTTAGCGCACCCCAGTTTTGGGGGACCCAAGTTGATACATTTTAAAGGGCCTTGACTTTTAGATGAATGTTCAGCACTTCCTCAAAATCAAGCCTTTTTAGGGTGTCTCTGGATGTTCACCCCAAAAATGAGGCACACAAAACCACTAGTCACTTTAGAAAATCTTGTGGGAAAGGGTTACACATGTAGAGTGTACTGGGAGCAGACAGATCTACTCTTGTGCTCTGCTACTTCCTTACTTAGCATTTCCAAACAGTGGGTTTGGACAATTGCCCATTATCCCTAAGAACACTGTCAAATGACATGCCATAGAGCTGCATTTATTTCTCCTTGTGTTCAATGTACATATGCAGAAATTGAGAGATTTCGTGAAGAGGCATGAACAGTGGTGCCTTCAGTGTACAGACAGACAACATAACAGGAAAATGTTGGTACAGAGAAATGAAGTGACTTGTCCAATGTCACACAACAGGTTGGGGCAGAGCCAAGAACAACCCAGGTCTCCTAACTCGCAGTCCATTGCCCACTCATTAGACCATGTTCCCTTTTGAACGACTTTTACAATTTCCTCCATGTAGCTTGCACCCCATTTATGATTTATTTTGTTTACACATTTACAAATATTACACAAAATCTTATGCAACTAGGACCGCAAGTTAATTGCTGCAATTTGAAATTAATGTTTTTCTTTGAACCATTCCTTGAAAGCATATGGCACCTGTATGAAAGAACAAATCCTTAATTCTGTCAATGATTTGTGGAACATGATTACCATACCTACAATGTGAAACTGCTAAAAGATGAGAAATGAAAGTAGAATATAAATAAAGCAGCATCAGTACCTAATTATTTACACACACACACACACACACACACACACACACACACACACAAATACTTAGCAGCATACCACGCCCTACTGCCATCCAGAGGAGCTGGTGATGCCTTAGAATCTCACTAATTTAGCTGTTAACAGGTTGGCGTGTTGTATTTTACAGTGTGATGTAATTACAGGTACACTTTTTTATTGTCCAACACTTTCATACCCCGTAAATGGCACTAGATAAGTCTATAAATAATAATATGGTTGCTAAGTGGGACACAGTCATATTTCCTGACCGGGAAAACCGAGAAGTCTGCTGCTTGCCGGGAGCTAAGATTCGCGATGTGACGGAGAGACTGCCGAGACTCATCAAGCCCTCGGATCGCTACCCCTTCCTGCTTCTCCACGTGGGCACCAATGATACTGCCAAGAATGACCTTGAGCGGATCACTGCGGACTATGTGGCTCTAGGAAGAAGGATAAAGGAGTTGGAGGCGCAAGTGGTGTTCTCGTCCATCCTCCCCGTGGAAGGAAAAGGCCTAGGTAGGGACCGTCGAATCGTGGAAGTCAACGAATGGCTACGCAGGTGGTGTCGGAGAGAAGGCTTTGGATTCTTTGACCATGGGATGGTGTTCCATGAAGAAGGAGTGCTGTGCAGAGACGGGCTCCATCTTACGAAGAGAGGGAAGAGCATCTTTGCCAGCAGGCTGGCTAACCTAGTGAGGAGGGCTTTAAACTAGGTTCACCGGGGGAAGGAGACCAAAGCCCTGAGGTAAGTGGGAAAGCGGGATACCGGGAGGAAGCACAGGCAGGAATGTCTGTGAGGGGAGGGCTCCTGCCTCATACTGGGAATGAGGGGCAATCAACAGGTTATCTCAAGTGCTTATATACAAATGCACAAAGCCTTGGAAACAAGCAGGGAGAACTGGAGGTCCTGGTGATGTCAAGGAATTATGACGTGATTGGAATAACAGAGACTTGGTGGGATAACTCACATGAGTGGAGTACTGTCATGGATGGTTATAAACTGTTCAGGAAGGACAGGCAGGGCAGAAAAGGTGGGGGAGTAGCATTGTATGTAAGGGAGCAGTATGACTGCTCAGAGCTCCGGTACGAAACTGCAGAAAAACCTGAGTGTCTCTGGATTAAGTTTAGAAGTGTGTGCAACAAGAGTGATGTAGTGGTGGGAATCTGCTATAGACCACCGGACCAGGGGGATGAGGTAGATGAGGCTTTCTTCCGGTAGCTCACGGAAGCTACTAGATCGCATGCCCTGATTCTCATGGGTGACTTTAATTTTCCTGATATCTGCTGGGAGAGCAATACAGCGGTGCATAGACAATCCAGGAAGTTTTTGGAAAGGTTAGGGGACAATTTCCTGGTGCAAGTGCTAGAGGAGCCAACTAGGGGGGGCGCTTTTCTTGACCTGCTGCTCACAAACCAGGTAGAATTAGTGGGGGAAGCAAAAGTGGATGGGAATCTGGGAGGCAGTGACCATGAGTTGGTTGAGTTCAGGATCCTGACGCACGGAAGAAAGGTAAGCAGCAGGATATGGACCCTGGACTTCAGAAAAGCAGACTTCGACTCCCTCAGGGAACGGATGGTCAGGATCCCCTGGGGGACTAACTTGAAGGGGAAAGGAGTCCAGGAGAGCTGGCTGTATTTCAAGGAATCCCTGTTGAGGTTACAGGGACAAACCATCCCGATGAGTCGAAAGAATAGTAAATATGGCAGGCGACCAGCTTGGCTTAATGGTGAAATCCTAGCGAATCTTAAACATAAAAAAGAAGCTTACAAGAAGTGGAAGGTTGGACATATGACCAGGGAAGAGTATAAAAATATTGCTCGGGCATGTAGGAATGATATCAGGAGGGCCAAATCGCACCTGGAGCTGCAGCTAGCCAGAGATGTCAAGAGTAACAAGAAGGGTTTCTTCAGGTATGTTGGCAACAAGAAGAAAGCCAAGGAAAGTGTAGGCCCCTTACTGAATGAGGGAGGCAACCTAGTGACAGAGGATGTGGAAAAAGCTAATGTACTCAATGCTTTTTTTGCCTCTGTTTTCACTAACAAGGTCAGCTCCCAGACTGCTGCGCTGGGCATCACAAAATGGAGAAGAGATGGCCAGCCCTCTGTGGAGAAAGAGGTGGTTAGGGACTATTTAGAAAAGCTGGACGTGCACAAGTCCATGGGGCCAGACGAGTTGCATCCGAGAGTGCTGAAGGAATTGGCGGCTGTGATTGCAGAGCCATTGGCCATTATCTTTGAAAACTCGCGGCGAACCGGGGAAGTCCCGGATGACTGGAAAAAGGCTAATGTAGTGCCAATCTTTAAAAAAGGAAAGAAGAAGGATCCTGGGAACTACAGGCCAGTCAGCCTCACCTCAGTCCCTGGAAAAATCATCGAGCAGGTCCTCAAAGAATCAATCCTGAAGCACTTGCATGAGAGGAAAGTGATCAGGAACAGCCAGCATGGATTCACCAAGGGAAGGTCATGCCTGACTAATCTAATCGCCTTTTATGATGAGATTACTGGTTCTGTGGATGAAGGGAAAGCAGTGGATGTATTGTTTCTTGACTTTAGCAAAGCTTTTGACAGGGTCTCCCACAGTATTCTTGTCACCAAGTTAAGGAAGTATGGGCTGGATGAATGCACTATAAGGTGGGTAGAAAGCTGGCTAGATTGTCGGGCTCAACGGGTAGTGATCAATGGCTCCATGTCTAGCTGGCAGCCGGTATCAAGTGGAGTGCCCCAAGGGTCGGTCCTGGGGCCGGTTTTGTTCAATATCTTCATAAATGATCTGGAGGATGGTGTGGATTGCACTCTCAGCAAATTTGCGGATGATACTAAACTGGGGGGAGTGGTAGATACGGTGGAGGGGAGGGATAGGATACAGAAGGACCTAGACAAATTGGAGGATTGGGCCAAAAGAAATCTGATGAGGTTCAATAAGGATAAGTGCAGGGTCCTGCACTTAGGACGGAAGAACCCAATGCACAGCTACAGACTAGGGACCGAATGGCTAGGCAGCAGTTCTGCGGAAAAGGACCTAGGGGTGACAGTGGACGAGATGCTGGATATGAGTCAGCAGTGTGCCCTTGTTGCCAAGAAGGCCAATGGCATTTTGGGATGTATAAGTAGGGGCATAGCGAGCAGATCGAGGGACGTGATCATTCCCCTCTATTCGACATTGGTGAGGCCTCATCTGGAGTACTGTGTCCAGTTTTGGGCCCCACACTAGAAGAAGGATGTGGATAAATTGGAGAGAGTCCAGCGAAGGGCAACAAAAATGATTAGGGGTCTGGAACACATGACTTATGAGGAGAGGCTGAGGGAGCTCGGATTGTTTAGCCTGCAGAAGAGAAGAATGAGGGGGGATTTGATAGCTGCTTTCAACTACCTGAAAGGGGGTTCCAAAGAGGATGGCTCTAGACTGTTCTCAATGGTAGCAGATGACAGAACGAGGAGTAATGGTCTCAAGTTGCAGTGGGGGAGGTTTAGATTGGATATTAGGAAAAACTTTTTCACTAGGAGGGTGGTGAAACACTGGAATGCGTTACCTAGGGAGGTGGTAGAATCTCCTTCCTTAGAGGTTTTTAAGGTCAGGCTTGACAAAGCCCTGGCTGGGATGATTTAACTGGGAATTGGTCCTGCTTCGAGCAGGGGGTTGGACTAGATGACCTTCTGGGGTCCCTTCCAACCCTGATATTCTATGATTCTATATTTCTCTAATGCACTCTGCACTATTGTGCCCTTGTTGCCAAGAAGGCCAATGGCATTTTGGGATGTATAAGTAGGGGCATAGCGAGCAGATCGAGGGACGTGATCGTTCCCCTCTATTCGACATTGGTGAGGCCTCATCTGGAGTATGGTGTCCAGTTTTGGGCCCCACACTAGAAGAAGGATGTGGATAAATTGGAGAGAGTCCAGCGAAGGGCAACAAAAATGATTAGGGGTCTGGAACACATGACTTATGAGGAGAGGCTGAGAGAACTGGGATTGTTTAGTCTGCAGAAGAGAAGAATGAGGGGGGATTTGATAGCTGCTTTCAACTACCTGAGAGGTGGTTCCAGAGAGGATGGATCTATACTATTCTCAGTGGTAGAAGAGGACAGGACAAGGAGTAATGGTCTCAAGTTGCAGTGGGGGAGGTTTAGGTTGGATATTAGGAAAAACTTTTTCACTAGGAGGGTGGTGAAACACTGGAATGCGTTACCTAGGGAGGTGGTGGAATCTCCTTCCTTAGGAGTTTTTAAGGTCAGGCTTGACAAAGCCCTGGCTGGGATGATTTAATTGGGGATTGGTTCTGCTTTTGAGCAGGGGGTTGGACTAGATGACCTCCTGAGGTCCCTTCCAACCCTGATTTTCTATGATTCTATGATTCTATGAAAACTGTCTAAAGCTGGTAACACTGGGGGTGGGGGGAATACTGAACAGGATTAACCTTCCCTGCACGTGATCCTATAAAGTTTAAAGGTCTGGCTATGTGGTGTAGTATAAGGCTTTAGTGGCATGTGTTTGGGATGGGCACATTATTCAACAATATCGGTGTGTTCAGCAGGTCATCCTAAATTAGTCCGAGTAAAATCTGTATACTGCACCAAACCATCATTCATTCTACGTATGCTCAAAGAGGTACTTCAGAAACATTTGAGAGAGTTTTCAATCATATTATTGGGACAATTTTTTTGTATTCCTCCCCCTGTAGAGCCAAGTGCCTTAGTTATATAAATGCAGTGGGGCACATGACTTTCAGGAAGAGAAAAACTATACCTAATACATTTTAGAAGCCTCTAAAAGAGTTTTTATGAACATAATAATGTTATACATTTAAAATCCAGTATTTCAAGACCTTCCAGGTCTCACAGTGAATGTTTGGTCTATCTTTTGAGAGATGGGAATCTCCCCTTTTCAGTCCAAGGCCAAGAGGGGAACCACCAGGGAAGAAGACAGAATAATTGGGATATGGATAGAGTTGTTGGGATAACAGGATCTAGTGACATGGCCTACTCGCAAGAAAAAAACACTAACAGATATAAGGCTTATGGATATTTCCCTATCATTTTAGGAAGAGGCCTAAAATACAGTTTAACCAAAGCCATGTTAAGAAGAATCTGATGCACTCTGGAACCTTGTCAAGAACTAAAAACTAATTTCCCCATGCTAATTTTCCCCTACTGTTACTCACACCTTCTTGTCAACTGTTTGAAATGAGCCACCCTAATTATCACTACAAAAGTGATTTTTCGTCCTGTTGATAATAGCCCACTTTAATTCAATTGTCTCAATCCCCACTTGCTAAGGCAACTCCCATCTTTTCATGTACTGTTATATATCTATATCTATCTATCTATCTATCTATCGATATATAGATATCTTCCTACTGTATTTTCCACTCCATACATCTGATGAAGTGGGTTTTAGCCCACAAAAGTTTATGCCCAAATAAATTTGTTAGTCTCTAAGATGCCACAAATACTCCTCATTGTTTTTGTCTGACTTTGTTTCAAGCACTGGACTATTGTGTGTTTTGTGTTTTCTCAACATATGCTTGTTTTCTAGCTAGGATTGTGTGGGTTGGAAGAGTTACTTGAAAACAATGGAAGGATTGCTGTGTACAATCCCATAGTTTTCCATGGACTAAGAAACATAAAACCCAAATTGACTGATAAGGCATTCAGCTCATCTTTGTCCTTGCTTTTGCTGGTTTTTGTGTCTGTCCTTTCATTTTTGTTTCTTTATTTTTCACTCTGAGCAATGGATATCAGGCCTATGAAACCTCAGCCCATGGTGTTTTCAAGATGCCATCAAAGCACCCTAGCCAGTCCTACATTTGGATCTGCTTGCTCATTTGATGCTTGCTCCTTAGCACCTGCCAATAGGAGAGGGGGAACACTTTGTCCAGCGATGGGACTACATCACTGAATCAGTCTCTCCAACCTGATCTCAGGTAGACCAGAGACTCCACCTACCTGAAGAAAGAGCCATGACTGTGTCCAGAATCTGACAACAACCAGCACCAGCCTAACACCAGACCAGAAAAGGAGTATTTATTTGTCCTTTTTCCTTCTCCTGTCTTCCCTTTTGGTTGTGTTCATCTGACTGTTTGGTTGAGGAAATTGACTTGATAAATCTTGCAGCTTTAAAGGTGATCTGAGAAAGTTATGGTTGTAATATCATTAATAGGGCCCTACCAAATTCATGGCTAAGAAAAACACGTCATGGACTGTGAAATCTGGTCTCCCCCCGTGAAATCTGGTCTTTTGTGTGCTTTTACCCTGTACTATACAGATTTCACAGGGAAGACCAGAGTTTCTCAAATTGGGGGTCCTGACTCAAAAGGGAGTTGCAAGGGGTCACAAAGTTATTTTAGGGGGGTTGCCAAATTGCTACCCTTACTTCTGTGCTGCCTTGAGGGCTGGGTGGATGGAGAGCAGTGGCTGTTAGCCAGGTGCCCAGCTCTGAAGGCTGTGCCCTGCCAGCAGCGGTGCAGAGGTAAGGTTAGCAATATCATACCATACCATGCCACCCTTCACTTCTGTGCTGCTGACTTCAGAGCTGGGTGGCCGGAGAGTGACAGCTGCTGACTGAGGGTCCAGCTCTGCAGGCAGCAGCGCAGAAGTAAGGGTGGCAACACCATACCAGGCCATCCTTTCTTCTGCACTACTGCTGACGGTGGCTCTGCCTTCAAAGGTGGGCTCCAGGCCAGCAGCTACCACCCTCCAGCTGCCCAGCTCTAAAGGCTGCACCGCTGCCAGCAGCAGTGCAGAACTAAGGGTAGCAGTACTGCAACCCACCCTACAATAGTGTTGTGACCCTCCCCGGAACAACTCCTTTTTGGGTCAGGACCCCTAAAATTACAACTGTATAAAATTTCAGATTTAAATAGCTGAAATCATGAGATTTACTATTTTAGAAATCCTATGGGCATGAAATTGAACAAAATGGACCGTGAATTTGGTAGGGCCCTAATCATTAACATTCCACCATTAAGAAACACAGCTCATCTTGTAAATGAAGGTTACTTACTGTAACTGGAAGTTCTTCAAGATGCTCGATCCCTATCTGTATTTCAGATGTGGGGTGCACATGCACACCCTGCGCTCAACTCTGGAAATTCTTCCAAGCACATGCTCCGTAGATCTTCTTGTGCTCCCAACCAAGGGTATAAAAGACAGTGCAGGTCAACACCTCTCCAGTTTCTCTTACCATAATTCCACAAAATCCAAAGCAGAGGGGATGGAAGGCAGGCAGTGGAATACAGATGGGGACCACACAACATGAAGAACTTGCAGTTGTAGTAAGTAACCTCCATTTCTTCTGTGAGTGATGGTCCCTATGTGTATTCCACAAGTGGGTGATTAGCAAGCAGTGCTAAAATTGGAGGCGTGAACCAGTGCATAATATGTGTCACAAATGTTGGCTAGACCCCCAGGTGGCTGCCTTGTAGGTGTAGGTCAGAGAGAGAGGATGGGTGGCATCAGTGGTGGTAGGCAGGTCTGAACCATAATGTCAAAAACAGAACTTACCTAGCGGTTGGTACTGAGTAGAAGCCATGGCCATAGAGCGGACGGTGAAGTGAGTCTTCTGAGCCCTCTGGCATTTCTACAGATGCTCAGCCGGGCGGTGATAATAAGATGCACGAGGAAGAGGTGGTCTTAGTCTATAGGACTGTATCAGTGTTTCCTCCTGGGGGCTGGAGTATAGATCCCCAGGAAACACAGAGTCAATCTCAAGTCTGCTAGAGAAAGCAGAAACTCACCCATTCTTTCATTAAAGAGATTTGACTTGTCAAGAGGAGGTTTTGGACCTCCCTAGGAAACCCAGTCTAGAGACTCTCCTCATGACTAATCCAGTGGCCAGACTTCTGAAAGATTTGTCTGCTGCATCCACTGATTTTGGAGCCAGTTATGACCATCTCCAATGTGGCTTTTGTTTTGCAAACCAAGCTTTAAAATTTTCCACTTCTCCTTTATGTGCTGGGATACTTACTGTCAGGACCTATAAGGTGGACTGTCTGCCCCAGAGGATGGAGCCAGGAGTTGAGGCAGGGTGGTGGTAATACCAAGGGTCAAACCCAGAGTGAGTCAGAAGTCACACTAAAAGTCAAGTCAGCATTAGAGGCAGAAGTCATGCCAAGGGTCAAGCCAGAATCAACAACTGGAGTCAGGACAAGGAAGTAGGAGCAAGGTGTGGTAGCATGAACAGGGAGGAGGCATGATAGCAGAAATAAGGCAGAGAAAGAAGGGATTTGGTTGCAGAGGTCTGGGCAGCAACAAGCCTAGCAATTAGTTGCTCAGACAAGGGATGCGACAGGAACAGGAAACTTTATATCCAGTGGTGTCCAATCAGCAGTCTGCTATTAGTCATTTGACCCTATTGAGTCAGCGGGTGTGACTTCTAGAGGTGAGATATATTAGCTGAAGTTCCTGCATCAAGCCTTGCAGAGCGGTGGCGCAGAGGCTAAGTCTCCCGCTCAGCAGGCCTAGGTTGGAAACTTGACACCTATACAGTTTTCAATCCATCTTCCCCTTCCTTATGTTCATTTTTCAAAATTCACCTGCGCATGCCAGTTCAGATGTATGGCTTCCTTGGAGTTGTTTTTATAAATTAGGCATCAGACTAGCTAGCCATGAACAGAAGTAAAGAATACAGACGTTAGGAAATGCAGTTTTGATAAATGCAGGATACTGATGTGCTTTATTATTTTGAGAAAAATGGTCAAAGCACCAAAAATCAAGGATAAAAAAATGTTCAGTTTATTCATCTCCCCTCCCCTCTTTCCTCCAAAATGTTCACATTGTTTCATCTAGAAATGATCTGTTCCAGAAACTTGAATTTTCAACTACCGTAAAAATCAGACTTCTTGCAATAAAAACAGAAAATTAGATGATGGTGACCATAAAATCTTTTAAGAGATCATTTTAATAGCTACTGTATTCTTTTGGCAAGTATCTACCTAATTTCATGAGGCATGTCTTATCTTTTCATATGCACTTTTAGAGCCATTTAAATCCATCTGGTTTTCAGGTTAACAGTACACTGCACTAGTTAAATACAAACAGCTAAAAGCTCTCTTTTTTTCTTTTTCTTCAGAATACAGTTTTTGCTCTATTATTGCTATATGCTGGGAAGGGTTGATTAGCTTCTTTTAGTTTGTTCTATCTTTCAGAGATCTTCATTATGTGATGACATACTTTTCTGTATTGTAATATGACTTTCTCAACAGCCACATTTATGGAAGTAGGTACTTTAGCAACTAAATGAAAAGCACTGACATGATTTTCTGCAAGCCAACTCATAATATCAGTCACTAACAACATTAAATGTATTTTACTAATGCAAGATACCTGGCACCACCAACAGAAGTGGTGGTTAATGGATATGAATCAAAATGGTTCTGATTTGCAAGAGGAACTGAACATGGATTCCCACAACTCACATTTTTCTTTATTTTGAGCATGGGGTCATTTGCAAGCACGATTCAAAACAACCAATTCAAATATATCAGGCATAAAGCCAAAGGAAACATAATTGCAGAAGTTTATCTGCTTTTTCAGATATAAACTTGGTTTTGTGATTAATCTTATGATCACTATTTCCTTATTTTATGTGTTTGCTCACACTTCAGCAAATTGTCGGAATTTTGTAAAAACACAAACAAAATAGTTGCCGGGACAATTGGGTATCAAAACATTAACAGAAACAGTGACGAGATTTTTATGTCAGTGAACTAGAACATTTTTAAAGTAATAAGAGGGAAATAATGTTGAATACATATTCAAAGATGATTATCTCCCTGTAATAAAAAAAAAAAGTCTAACAAGAATACAGAAATCTTGAAATGACTGACTTTCATCCCCCAGCAGTATTACTGTAAAAATGAACATCACTGCTAAACTCAATTACTTTTTTGAGGTATTACCTATTAAAAAGGTGCTTCCTGGGATATCTTGAATGAACCAGGAAGTGCCACTGGGTTTCACAGTGCCCCCAAATAGTTTTAAATACAGCTAAATTTAAAATTCACTTCTACTCTGACTGCATCCCAGTGGTCTCATTAGAGAGGGCACTGAGAACAGAAATCAAGGATTAATTCAATTCTAATGTTAGATTTATAGTTCATCTTCACGACCCCATTACCCATCACTTCACTAGACCAAACAAATTCCTTTCCATCCTTGCCTTCATGCTTATTTACATTAAAGGGGTGCTCCAGAACATGTCAGAAAATTGAGGATAAAGTACACTCTTAACCCAAAGAGAGCTAAGCTAGTGATCCTGTATGTAGAGACCTCAAATCACCATCAGGTTTTCAGAAGTAACCAAGTGCAACTGTTTTGATTTTAGATAAATCCCCCCATTAATGAACAAAATATTTTACTATAATTCACTAAACAAAGTTTGTTCTCATTAAAGTACAAATATTACATTATAGGACCAGTTTTCAGAGTAGCAGCCGTGTTAGTCTGTATTCGCAAAAAGAAAAGGAGTACTAGTGGCACCTTAGAGACTAACCAATTTATTTGAGCATAAGCTTTCGTGAGCTACAGCTCACTTCATTGGATGCAACCGATGAAACCGATGAAGTGAGCTGTAGCTCAAGAAAGCTTATGCTCAAATAAATTGGTTAGTCTCTAAGGTGCCACTAGTACTCCTTTTCCATTATAGGACCAGTTAGAGAACTTGTATCCTGCCCCTGCTCAGCTGAGCAAGGCTGGAGGGGCAGCCCTGTCTTGCTGAATCTCCTTGAGGATGTTTAGATGTCAACTCAAGATAAACATGGATAAAACAGAGCTCTTCCACTTCCACCCACCAAGCCCTCCCCACTACCTCCTCAAGCAATCACTGTGGACAACACCACCATCCTGCCGGTCACTCAGGCCTGTAATTTGGGCATCATCTTTGACTTGGACCTCACTGTATGTCCTCACACCCATGCTATGTCTAAATCTTGCAGATTCTTTCTGAATGAAAACTCTTAAAATACAGCCTTTTGTATCCATCCAAACAGCTAAAATGCTCATCCAAGCTCATCATTTTGTGTCTGGACTTCTGCTACATCCTCTTCTCCAGCCTTGATAAATGCAATCTTGTCCTGCTCATATCCAGTCAGAAAGCTGCTGCACAGATCATTTTCCTTGCCCGTTGCTGCAATCATTTCTCCCCTCTTTTTTAATCCCTCCATTACCTCCCCTTTCTCTATTCCATCAAACATAATATAGGGCATGTCTACACTGTTCAGTACAGTCTACAGAAGTCCATTGTTCATTTCAGACTGCAGAAGTGTGAATTGCAACATGACCAAACTGCTGTGCTGTAACTCCCCCATATGGACCCTGCAGGCGCAAACTACAAAGTTCCTAGTTCATCTGACTAATCTCACCCCTCGTAGTCTGAACTGTAGACAACCCACACGCTACCTGTGTTTCAAGACCCTTCACAGTCAGTCACAATCTTACCTATTGTCTCTCATTCACTGCTAAGCTGCTGATACTTGCCTCTCATGAATCCTTGATCCAGCCACCACTGTTCACCAGTTAATTTTTGAACAAGCACTTTCATGCTTTCTTCTACACTGTCCCTCACACTTGGAAGGTGCTCCCCACAAACATCTGCAAAACTACTTCATTATCCACCTTCAAATTCCTCCTCAAAACTCTTATTTGGCGTGATGCCTACCAAAATCTTGACCACAGTTTGGCTGCTGGTGTGCAGAGACCACTTCCTACCACACTGACCAATAGTGTATCATTTTTCACTTCTAATCCCCCCTCTGTCTATATCCATCTCTTGTCTCTTGTTTTATAATTATATTGTAAGGCCCTTAGGGCAGGGACCTTTTTTTTGTTCACTATCTGTACAGTGACTAGCACAACATGGTCCTGGTCTATGACTAGGGCCCCTAAGAACTATGCTAATAAAAATGATAGACAGACAGAAGCTTCCTTCCCACAAAAGGAGTACACTGTAGCAGTCTCTATGCTCCCTGTGTTCTGGGGACTACATGGACTACTCAGTCCCGCTACCTCTGGGGAGCAAATAGGTGGGAAGGGTGTCAGAAAAGCAGGTTCATAGTCTTACCATTCCTTGCATGCTGGCCTGTGGACCGGACCAGTCTGCAAAGTATTCTGTGCCAGCCTAACATGCAACACAAAGTGCAAAACCTTCCTCCACAGGGAGCGGCATTAGGAAACTAGGCCTCAGGCAGACACCATCTCCTCAGTGCAGAAGGAAGATAAAACTCACCTAGATATCAATGAGTACTCAAAGTATTAAAATGTATAAATAGCTGTGGTTCTGCTTTTGCTGCCATAGCACAGAATTAATGATAGCCAAGGGTAGCATATTTGTACTATATCTCATTTCAAATTAAAATAAAAAACACATTCATAGGGTTGTGCAACATGCAGTGCATCATGGTGATGGGAGGAAGAAGAATCCTGCCAAAAGGACTGTAAAGAACATGAAGTAGAGTGGGCCGAAAACTGGAATTTCTGGCATGTAGAAAATGCAAAAATTTCAAAACTGGTTTTCGTCACAAATTCAGTCAGAAAGTTGAACTCTTGAATTTTTTTGTGAAACTAAATATTCCAAAATATTCTTTTCAATCTTACCACAATCTTTTGTTTTGATCAGGTCAAAACATTTTGTTTCAGCTTTATTGTTTTGACTGATTATTACATTATCTTATCAAAACAATAAAGTCAAAATGTTTTGACCTGATCAAAATGAAACATTTGCAGAGAGAAAACTGTTCAATCAAAAAGCTGCACCCAGCTGTGACATACACATTGGGAGGAAATCTACTCTGCCAGGGGAGAGGGACCATCAACAGCCCGTAAGGACCCAGGGGATAATTCCCCAAGTATACACAGTGTATTAGTCTGCCATAGGTCTAATACCAGCCCCTGACAAGGGCCAGCACGTATGCCAGGGGTGGCAGAACAATATCAAGAGTCTTCCTCATGGCAGCTATAAGTTAAAATAGGGGGAAATTTTGGACTCCCAAGCAGTCCAGAATCTGGAGGCCACAAATGTGGCTTAAACACACTATTGCAAAAGCAGGAGAGACAATACACGCATCATAATAAACCTGACAAATCCCCTATTGGCAAGAATAAATTCAGGAAATTTAGATACTACCTTATGCTACCAGAAAATGATAAAAATCATATGCCAACATGACAAACATAAAAGGGTGTTACATGGAGGAAGGAGAAAAATTGTTCTCCTTAACCTCTGAGGGTAAGACAAGAAGTAATGGGCTTAAATTGCAGCAAGGGCAGGTTAGGTTGGACGTTAGGAAAAACTTCCTAACTGTCAGGCTGGTTAAGCACTGGAATACATTATTTCGGGAGGTTGTCGAATCTCCATCATTGGAGATTTTTAAGAGCAGGTTAGACAAACACCTATCAGGGATGGTCTAGATCAGTGGCTCTCAACCTTTCCTGACTATTGTTCAGGAGTCTGATTTGTCTTGCATACCCTCAAATTTAATCTCACTACTTGCTTACAAAATCAGACATAAAAATACAAGAGAGTCACAGCACACTACTACTGAAAAAATTGCTTACTCTCTCATTTTTACCATATAATTATAAAATAAATCAATTGGAATATAGATATTGTACTTATATTGCAGTGTATAGTATATAGAGCAGTATAAACAAGTCATTGTCTGTATAAAATTTTTCCTTTGTACTGACTGCGCTAGTGCTTTTTATGTAGCCTTTTGTAAAATAAGGCAAATATCTAGATGAGTTGATGTACCAACTAGAAGACCTCTGTGTACCCCTAGGGGTAAACATACACATGGCTGAGAACCGCTGGTCTAGATAATACCTAGTCCTGCCACAAATGCAGGGAACTGGACTAGATGATCACTCTCGGGATCATTCTAGTCCTACAAATCTGTGATTCTATATATAAATGATGAAAAAAAAATCTTTTGACCCGAGAAGCCTGTCATTTTCAAGTTAAAAATGGCTTTTTTCTGAAGTTAGAAGGTTGTTGAAAATGAGACTTAATATGGGACACTGGTTCAACCTTAATTAAGGTGCCAGTAACCATTCCATAATAGCCCTAGGTGCACTGATGCCATAAGCAATGTCAGGATTTAATGTTCCCAGAATCTTTTCAAGATTCTTAAAAGGTCGTGGTGTGGTAGTTAGTGCAAAGCATTCAGTGTGTGGATCTAAAATTCACATGAGTTCAAGGGAGTTCACATCCAGTGTTCTGGCTCAAGTCTATTTCTAATTATAAGTTCATAGGGTGCATGGGTGTAGACAGGAGACTCGCATTTGGGTGCAGGGTGATGGGAATTGAGAACACTCAGTGCTCTCATACAATGTGATCAGCTATCTGTATGATCAGGTTCAATAAAAGTAATTTCTAACTAGAGGAATGACAACTTGAAGATAAAAGTAGGAGGGAGAAGAGAGGAAAATTTTCCTAGCAAGATTTTTTTTTGTCAAACATGCTTGAGAGTGTTTCATTACGTGAAGTCACTCAGATAAAAAAAATGAGAAAGATTGGAAAGCAAGAAGAATCCCAGACAATGCAAAAATTATGATAAAGCATATGAACTGATTCCCTAAATGTTAATTTTAATTCTGCAGCTACTCCTTTAAACAGAGCTGAAAGAATGCAACTATCAAGCTGTTTGCTCTACAGATGGATCCATAGTGGTAGCCATACAGCTGTGCATAGATTGCACAGATGTTTTAATTTTATTTTTTGTTAGCTTTAAGTCAGATTTTAGGGGGGAGATTATACACAGCTGTTGCACACAGAGAGAATATAATGTACTGGCACTAATCTCCATCTACAATAGGCTCAGTGCTTTAACCAAAGTTACAAGCATTGGCTTTTGGGTACTTGCTGCTCTACATAAAGGGATGAATGTGCATTCATCCCAGTCTCCAGGCACTCTCCCAATAATCAGTCACTAAATATTGCTGCCCTAGGTCAATGTTTGTGTAGTCTAATAGCTGTTCCTGAGAACTACTACTATGAAAAGTATTTTATAAGAATATGAATAGTATCTGCAGTTACACTCACTAAGATGAAAATTGTAAGTCAAAAATTTCCCCTGTGGGACAGTATTGCACAACTAGATACATTATTGGGTTTTAACACTTTACTTAGACCTCCTTTGTTACACCTTTTACACCTCCTCCCTCCTTTTAGTCTGAGTTGATATCAGAATAAGTCATTTTGGATAGAATGAAACTAGTATAGATGGTACCAAACACATTTTTGCATTCACAAGCAGAATGTGTTGTAAAATTTGTTAATTCATATTATCTATGAAATGAAAAAAGGATTCTAATACAACATTAAGTATGCAGAGTCAAGATAGCAAAAACAAAGTCAGAAAATAGAAAAGTGAACATTCTAGAGCAACAATGACTGGGTCATACTGTACATGTAAAATTTTGTATTCTTGCTTTCCTCATTAATTTCTAGTTTAATAGATTTCTGTTTATAGTGCTTAATGGAGAACATGAAATACACAAGGTGTTCAACCTAAATGAATTAATGAGACATTAGGAACACCAATTTTGGCATTTCTGGACTTTTAATGAGTATTAGTGTGTAAATTTAGGATCCAGTGGTGCAATCAGATCTGTACAACTGGGCCCCTATGGGAATTTCCAATTAAGTAAACGGGCACTGTGGTTAGCCTGTGTGGATCCGATTGCAGTATCAGGGCTTTAATGTTACATTGAGGCCCCAATCTTTCAAAGGCTTATGCACATGCTTCACTTTATGCACTTTCAGTAGTCCTATTGACTTGAGTGAGAGTACTTGTAAGGTATAAAGAGAAGCATAAGCGTAAATCTGCACAGAATCGCGGTCTTATAGGTATGTCTACACAGCAGAGAGGAACAACTTTTGTAGCCTGGGCTGACAGACTCGTTTTAGCTAACCTAGGGCTAACATGCTAAAAATAGCTATACAGATGTTGCTTTGACATTTGGGCTCTGGCTGCAGATCAGGCTCTGAGACCATTCATATCAGGCTCTGGACACAGTGTTCTAGTAGTTGTTTCACAGTGCCAAATTCAGAGGTATCAGAACCTCGCTAGTCCTACTTGAGATTGCCCTATTTATGCATCCAAAGATTGCATTACTCCTCTGGGGCAGAGCATTGCACTGCAAGTTCATGTTCAGCTGATAATCATGACCCTCAAGTCTTTTTCAGACACTGCTTCCCAGGATAGAGTTCCCCAATCTCTAAGTCTGGCCTACATTCTATTTTCCTAGATGTATGGCTCTATATTTGGCCATACTTAAATGAATATTGTTTGATTGTGCCCATCTTACCAAGCAATCCAGATCATTCAGTGACCTGTCTTCCTCATTATTTAATCACGCTCCCAATCTTTTGTCATCTGCAAACTTTATCAGAAATGATTTTGTGTTTTCTTCCAAAAAAATATTTAACAGCACAGAGTCAAGAACCAATTCCTGTAGGACCCCACTAGAAGCACACCTGCTTGATGATTCCCCATTTACAGTTACATTTTGAGACCTATCAGTTAGCCAGGGCTCAGAGTAGCAGCCGTGTTAGTCTGTATCCGCAAAAACAAAAGGAATACTTGTGGCACCTTAGAGACTAACAAATTTATTTGAGGTTAAGCTTTCGTGAGCTACAGCTCACTTCATCGGATGCATGCAGTGGAAAATACAGTGGGGAGATTTTATATACACAGAACATGAAACAATGGGTGTTACCATACACACTGTAATGAGAGTGATCAGGTAACGTGAGCTATTACCAGCAGGAGAGAGAAAAAAACAAAAAACCTTTTGTAGTGATAATCAAGGTGGGCCATTTCCAGCAGTTGACAAGTTATCCAGTTTGTAATCCATTTAATGTGTGTCATCTTGATTTGGCATCACTCTAGTTTCTTAATCAAAACGTAGTATGGTACCAAGGCATTTGCCTAACAGAAGTCTAGGTGTATTACATGAACATTATTACTTTATCGACCAAACTCATTAAAAATTATGTCAAGTTAGTTTGACAAGATCTATTTTCCATAAGCCCATGCTGATTGCTATTACTTGTATTATCCTTTTTATTTATTAACTGAGTCCCACATCAGCCATCAGCTGAAGTTGTAGTAAAAGTAATGGCTGTAATTATTTTTATTCTTCAATTCCCACACTGGTAGCCTATGGTGGTGTACAATGAGAAGTTATAATTTCATGAAAACCCTTCCCAAAGTATCAGAAATAGCAGTGCTAATGCACTATAATAAACAGATACCACACCGGAGTCCACAGAAAGACCCAGAGAAAAAGCCTTCTCTAGTACTACATATCTGATTTACACACCTAATTGTTGTTTAATTCTTGTTCTCTGATCACAAATTCTCTTCTCTCTCTGACTGGACAGAGATGTAAAAATTAAATATATAACTTTTAAAAGAAAAAAAATCAAATATGCTATTGCAGTTCAATTCACACTCCTTTCTATCACTATTTTTCATTTATTTGACTTTCAAAGAAAAACAGCACTTAAATGTAGACATGAGCTGACCAGGTACAAGTCAGAGCTCTGAAGATTGATATCTCTGTATATTTGTACACCCAGTCTACTCTATGTGTGCATTCCTTAATCACTGATTTTAGTATTCCCACAAGTACAGCTTCCAAAAATGGGACTTCCAGAAATGGCACCATTTAATGACTTAGGTAGATCTGTGACATCATTCCAATAAGGAATCCTCCTCAGAAGTGGCATTTTTTAAAAGGACAAAGACTGGCAACCCTCATCAATCTGGAGTGCGCAGAGGCACCATTTGTAAAGGAAGCCATTCAAAATCTACAGTTTAATACCAAGACAGTGAAGGTTACAGCTTAGGTATATATATATTTAACAGTAACATGCAACAAGAATTAAAAATGTATATCATAGCAATGACTTTAAAAAGAATAAGTAACCATGGTGGGAAATTATACACACATGGTCAGTAGATTTCTTTGTGTACAGACACCGACATCAGGAACATACATGTATGGAATATTAAAAAAATAATACTAAATAGATATACCGAAAGTCAATCATTAAAAAATAATTCCTACAGGTGAGGATAACTCTCTTTTCCCATGCTCAGGGCCCAGTCCTGCAAACACTCATGCACGAGTAACTTGGCTTGCAAAATCAATTTACTTAAATGCATACTATTGTTTGCAGGATTGAGCCCAAGAAAACACTTTTTTAGTGGGGAGGGGGAGACCAAGGCTTTGTCTACATTACAGGGGAAATTTGATCTAAACTATGCAGTTTGAGTTACGTGAATAGTGTAACTCAAATCGACGTAGCTTAGACCTACTTACCACAGGGTCCACACTACGTGATGTCAACGGGAGATGCTCACCTGTCGACTCCCCCTACTCCTCTCAATCCAGTGGAGTACAGAGTCGACAGGAGAGCGATCTGTGGTTGATTTAGCGGGTCTTCACTAGACACCTAAATCGACCACCGATGCATCGATTGCCACTCATCAATCCCCCAGTAAGTGTAGACAAGCCCTAAAATAATCTGGTCCTCCTAGCTGTACTTTCCTTTGAGACAGTCCATCTGGGTCAGTGGGGGCCGTGGGAAGCGGTGTGGGACGAGGGATGTGCTGGCCGCCCTTCCCACAGCCCCTATTGGCCTGGAGAGGTGAGTGTCACCTCTCTGTGACTCTGCGGGATATATGGACTGTTGATCTCTACTATTGCTTTTGTAGAGCATACTCCCCTAAGCAGCAAGCCCTTGACGCAATTTACATCAGCTATGTTCAGTTGTTTTTTTTTTAACTCTTAAACTGTCAATGGATCTCTGACAATTCACAGCAGCTGAGGATCTGCCCCCTAGATTGCAGGTTCAAACAAAACCTACACCTAAAAAGTCCCTGTCTCCAACAACTTTACTCTGTTACTTTTCCCAACTAAGTCCTCAAACACCTAGCACAAGAAATGTCAGAACTGTATCCAGGTGAGCTACCTCAACCCCCAATAGAGAACTATCTGGAATTAGTTAATTTTATTCCTTTATAAGATGCACCGATTATCAACACGTATATGCACTTACAATAAAATCAATGTCCAAAGACTGTTTCCCAGTTCTATCACAAGGACCCTTTACCTTTTAAAAATGCATTGGTAGTGCAGGTCACTTATACTATGCTCCCCTTTCTTTTTTCAATACCTTGGATCTACTAATACAGGTAAATGATAACCAACACAGAGTACTAATATTTCTCATTTGAGGGTCTCCCAGTTCACTTGTTGTACACTAAGTGCTTGACCGTTCCATTTGTTGGCAAAATTCCTATTGACCTCAATGGGAGAAAGACTGGGGTTTTGTAGTCTTTGCCATCAGACCTAGTATTACTCC
Organism: Lepidochelys olivacea; assembly: GCF_965140295.1. NCBI lineage: Eukaryota > Metazoa > Chordata > Testudines > Cheloniidae > Lepidochelys > Lepidochelys olivacea. The sequence continues at coordinate 123,128,895 of NC_140413.1, forward strand.
TGCTTTAACTGTTACAGTGAAATCCATTACAGCACGCTCTCTGGTTACAGATACCTCATTATAATGTGCATACAAACTGACTCTCCTGTGAAGTAAGTGAAGTTTAAATTTGTATATTTTTAATTCTATGATATTGAAATTCATTTAGAAAGGTTTATATTTAATAAAAATATATGTCAATGCTGCTTTAAAAAAAATCTCAGAACATCAGGCATTCTTTCTGGTTGATTTACTCTCTGATCCCCTTCTGATTTTATATCTCAGAGAAATCCTGGAGGCATCAATATACAACTCCAGAGTGGAACACCTGCTGTACTCATAAGCTGCTACAGAAGAACTTATTTAAGGGTTTAGGAAGAAAAATGTTATTGGATCCCTTTGCTGTGTTTGACACTGAACTTGCATCCTTGATCTAGAGTTACACGTATAATTTCATATACTTATATGCTTGATACTCAGTACTATTCTCGAAAAAACTTTAGCTTCTGTCTCTCTGAACACTGCCATGTAGATTCATATTATCTACTATGAGCTTGATTGTTCCTTTAAGGCCCAGCACAGGGATGTATCACCCCAACAGGACTGCTGGGCGGCATTGTGCCTCAAAGATGTACAATGCTTCTTAGAGCAATCAGGGAGAGCATTCACTGTATCATTCCTTTTGAAGATATAATGCATGCTTTCCTCCAATCCCAGCAATCTCCGCTAATCACAGTGCGGAAGGAAGGAAGGATCACTGCCAGCTGGGGTAGCTAACACTTCTAGCAAGGAGCAGTGCAAGGACCTCAATTGTTCCAAGATGCTGTTATTCATTATTTGCCATATGTAATTTAGCTGTCTCCTGTTTAAAAAGTTTAAAAGCCATACCATCATGGAACAGAGATAACATGCGAGTTCAGGACCAATCACTTACCATAATCCCCCTCCCCCGCCCCCCAGGGATTAGTAAATAGCCAAAGTCAGCTGGTTCAGCGCCAGACATTAAAATGTGTTTGGACAAACAATTTGATGAACACTATAAATAATGAATTATTAGAAGAATTCAGGAAAAGTTTCATTTCATTTCATAAACAGAAAATGGGACTAAATTTGATAGAAAACTAATTTGAAACAAGTACTCTCATCAGTTTCTAAAGAAGGGCAAGAACCATGTTTGTTTAGAATATTTTTATATCAATATAGATTATGTTGTTACATTGTATGAGAATTTGTCTCAGATTTAAAAAGGGGTGTTGCCAGCAGAAGGGTTTTAACTGATTAGGAGGAAGCTTTTTTCAGCCTGAATAAAGTTAAGGGTGTGGTTTGTGGGGCTAAGTCCAATATCTGACAATATTTACAAGACACCGTTTGAGAGATCTGTTGATAACCTACCATGAATGGCATCAGAATGTGATTTGGGCTTCCTCCTATAAAAATAAAAAGATGCTATCCACATCTGGCATCCAGTATATTCATTTTTTAATAGTGTTAAAGTGTAGCGTCATGTCTTGAGAACAATTCATATGCAAAGAGTGACACTATGGATTAGTACAGTTGATCTGTTGTGACAGGGCAGAAGAAAATTCAATTTTTAGATTACAGTGTTTCAAAATATCACAAAAAAGTGCAGTGGGCAGTCCAAGATGAAAAGGCTGGGTTTAAGATTAGTCGAGGCTGAAAATGTTAGATGAGGAGATTTAGTCCTATGTTTTGAGGATACTGAACTGGGTAAAGTCTGGGGGTAAAATTGTTGAAGAGAAGGTATGATGCTCTTGCCTCAAATATTTTGCCTACACCAGCATTGATGCTGATGGACACTTCAGGTTCTGAAGATGACTTTCTTGATAATAGTTCTATTGGTAGTAAAGAGAGTCAAGTTAAAATAATGGAAAGAGAATGCTGCTCCAGTTGAAGCAGAATGGTTTGCATTCCTGTCCCAGATCGCATCCTTAGAATAAGGTTATGTCTACACTAACACTTTTGTCAGGAAAACTTATGTCACTCAGGTGTGAAAAAAAACCACACCCTGACCGACATAAGTCACACCAACAGAAGCGCTGGTGTGGATAGTGCTATGTCAGTGGGAGACGCTCTCCCGCCGACATAGCTACCGCCGCTCGTTGGGTGTGATGTAATTATGCCAATGGGAGAGTTTACAGCAGCGCAGCTGTAAGGTCTCTAGCGTAGACATAGCGTAATTTGCATTTAGATTGAAAGGGAATTCTTTCAAGATATAGATGAAGCAGAAGTGGCTCCTTAGAAACTCTTGTCATCCTGTACTTGTGTATAGGTTTAGGGTTACGCTTGAATTATTTTATTAACTATTGTTATGGAGTTAATGTGGGAGAGCTTGGAATGGGATTTTTACATTTGGTATCAACATGCTCTTGTTTGTTGGGTTTTTTTTAAAGTGTTTTTAATGAAAACCAGGATTTAAAATATTTGTTTCAATGTAAACATAAGGTATTCTTATTATTTTATAGCTGTAATAAAGAAGCAATTTAATTTTTCTCACGTACTGTACCCTTTACATTTCTAGAAGAGGGCTGCCTGAAGAGGCAGGTGACATTTTAAGACAGTGTTGGTGTAAGTTACAGAGGCGATGCACTCTGCTCACTCTCTCTCACAGAAACTATTTTTGTTTTTTCTTGCTCTTCATTAGTCCAATATAAATATTATTCAGACTGAAAGTGTAAGTTTGTGTTTGTCTTTGGAAAAAAATAACAATGATCGATATTAAGACAGGATCCAGTTCTGCAAAGACAAAGCATATGAGTTAACCCAATGCTTAAGTCTCCAAATAGACCTTTATATAATTCTCCCCATTTTACAAATAAAACAACAGAGGTTGGACAAGATCACTTCTGGTAGAACTGGAAAAAGAAACCAGCTCTCAAATATGCAAAAGCCAAGTTCCACCAACGTTACCTTTCAGATTGAATGGGCCAAACCTACATGCTTGGCTAAGCTGTGTGTAAACACTGATCTTGCCATTAGACCAGGCAGTTCCTAGTGCCAGGAACACGGCACCCTGTCAGACTATTTCTCCCATGATTCACCACACTACCCCCTTCTTTATGAGGGGAGTCAGTGCATCATGGATGTCCCTAGCCGTGGTGTACCAGGGGAGATGTAGTCCTGCTAGGGAATCTAGTGCATAGAGAAAAATAGGAACATGACACAGCTGAACTCCATCTTCCATGAGACATGATGGCAACAATTCCAAATAGAATTATTTTGGTTTACAGCCAAAGTATTTTGGTTTGGGGGCACTTGGTTTTTTGACAAAAGAAAAAAAATATCAAAATTTTCAGAAGACACGTCTCAAACCCCCCCCCCCAAAACCGCTCACTGTTTAGTTGAATTTTCTGGTGAAAAACAGTTTTAACAGATAATTTTCCGCCAGCCCTATTACATGGGCAAGTTTCCTTCTGGCATTTTCTACTTTTGAGTGCTTGACTTTTCAACCTTATGTAGCCCAAAGCGTGCTTCAACAGCAGCTGTGGGAACTACAAGTTGTGGACCACAAACTGTGGCATGTCGGGAGAACTTCCTGGTTCCTGCTCGAGTGAACCCTCTGCCCTCCCAGCAAGAGGTGTCAGCACTGACTGAGCTGGAAACATGTAGGAGGCAAGCAGAGAGGCTGCTGCTGGACTAATCCTGTTCTACATTCTTTGCAGAATAAAGTCTTGTTCCTGGTGGTTTGTATGAGTGGGTCTGGTCTGAGGTGAACACACACTGAAGGCTTGTCTACACCATGCAGATTTTAGTGACAAGGCTGTGTCGACACAGCCTTGTTGCTAAAAAAGTCAGTGTGTGTAAATGCTCTGTCAATACCTTGTCGGCACTTTTGCTGACAAAATACTTCCAGCCCCATGAGCGGCATTAGCTTTGTCAGCAGGAGAGTGCTCCTGCCAACAAAGCTGCGTTCACACTGCCACTTGCGTTGGCAAAACTTTTATCTTTCACGGGGGGCTTTTTAAAGTACCCGTGAAAGACAAAAGTTTTGTCGACAACTTCGCAGCGTAGACATACCCCAACACATAACAGAGCACACAAAGGAGTCTCAGGCCCAGTTTCCCGAAGTTGTGTAAAAAGTCACAAGACAGGCTTCCCCTATCTTGAACAACCTCATACTGGGCTAGAGAACAGTACGGGGGGGCTACACTCATTCTTTTAGTGCAATTATTTAGTGCCTTTTAAATTAGTACCTACTGAGGAACTGGATGCCTCAGGGCATTCGTAATGAGCACAGAGTCTTTCATCTGTAGGCTACTGATCTGAATCCAGCTCAGCTCAACAGAGATTAAAAACTGCTCCTGTCTAACGGATCTTTGGTGGCTTCTATATGAGCTGAGTTTGGGTCTCAGTTCCAGCTGTCACTCTTAAATTCACCACAGCATGTTGCACTAACTAGAAGACTCAGAAGAGAGACCAAGAACCGCATGGAACATAGAGACAACTACCCCCGTTGCCTCTACAGGACGTCCACTTCTTCAAAAGATGACAATTACAGTTGTATGCAAATTATTGCAAATATCCAAATCAATTACATAGTGTTTATAAAATGTCATACATGGGACTGACCAAAATTTGTCAGCTGTGCACTGGCACTCAGAAACAGCAGAGACCTCCTGGCAGTCCCACCCTCTGTGGGGGCTGCTGATCATCATGTGGAGAACTGGAGAGTTACAACTGTTAGGACCTGTTAGAAGTGGTGCTGGGCCTCTGCACCATCAGATGTGGTTACCAGAATACACTCTTCCCTAACTGCAAACGCCCCCATGTTCAGAGTTCATGACTGCAGCCAGTTCATCCCCCTTTCAAACACACTTCAACCTGACACACCAATACAAGCATGGCTTTCTTTTCTATACAGACCAAAACATTGTTTTGAATATCTGCCTTTCTGCTGTCTGCCAAATAAATAATCTCAATAGTAAACTAATTGCCATGTGTGGCAGACAAGAAAATATCTGCCTGCAACAGATGGGTTAAGCATATTCCACCTGAAGAACACAACTGGAAGCTATGTAGAGGAAACCGGGAGTTTCATCCTGTGCTGGTGCAGTGCAGGGACATGGGGGACAAAACTTGACCCTCTGCTATTCAGGGATTGCAAGGACCAGTGCAGCTGCACCCCCATTGCAACGACAGAGTTCTATAGGACTTTACAGGACCACAGAAACTCTGCATGCAGGTCCATCCCAGCCACACCTCCTCCTACCCCAGATACCCCTTTCTTACTCCTCCAATCCATCCATGCATGTCTCCTGCTCTAGGGACTGCTATAGAGGTGGCACCAAGTCTCTCTGTAGTAGGGATATTTCCTGGCGAGGTCTTATGCCTGACTACAACCCCTTTGCACAACTGTAGCCTAGCCTAGCGAGCTCAAAGGGGCCATAGCACAACATTTAATCTGGCCCTGCAATATACAACAAGAACTGCAGTGGATGGTAGGTAACAGGGAGAGTTGACTTTGGGGTCATAGCACGAGGCGTTCCAATTTCCTTTCAAGACTCAGGAGAACTGGACAGAGGAAGCAGCCACACCCATGTATAACTGGGTTTTTTTTATCTTACAGTTTCATTATTGTCACAGCCTCACTGTTGTTCTGAAGACCATGACATACGGAAAGCTGATTATCTGAACATGTTTTTTCCCAAACCGAAATTAAATTTAACCTTCCTTTTCTTGCATTGCTTCCACAGATCTCTGACTTCTGTTCATTTCATTAGATCATGCACACTAGCTGGAATGAGATACCAAACAGCAGGTCAGCTTGACCACATGTCAGGGAATCAAACAGAAAACCTCTTTCTTACCTCTGTATATTCCCCAACCCAATCTCACACTAACTCCAGGGAGATTATGGTTTAACACTAATAATAAATAAAATTCCATTGGATTATTTTTAAAGGACTGTTCTTGAAAAAGATATCTGGGGAGTTTCATGGCTACACAGCATTCAGAAGCACAGAATTGTTGGGGAAAGGCAGCAGCTGCTCCAATGCGGCATCAATCCACGCACAGCAGAGCAAAAACACTGCATTAGCTTTGCTGTGCTATTTTTTCTTTGTTGACTACATCACAACTGTGTTCATGGAAACCCTGCGGGACCACTAGGAGCAGCGTTAGCTGCTCAAAAGAATAATATAAAAGTCACTGTTTTATTGAAAGGCAGTTTATTTGTGATATAAGAGCTTGGAGCAAAGGGACCAGGATGCATTGCCAGCTGCTCTTTACTCCCACCTATCTCCCATCATTCAGTGCACAGAATCTGAAAAACAGGCATAGGGAAAATCTTGGATGTGGCAGGGACAAGATCAGACATTAAGATGCCAGAAAAGCTCTTCCCACAGTGATTGACATAAACACTAAAGGGTCCTAGAAAAGGAAACTCCCAAAAAGTCCCAGCCAGCTTTTCCCTTTATTGCATCTTAGCCTCATCCTCCACTACTGATGCACCTCTTTAACAGAATAACCCTCATTCTAGTACTAGGATCCTTAGTTGTGCCAAATTGTACATAAACATCCACATGGGACTAGTAGGAGACTAGGGATATGTCTACACTACGAAATTAGGTCGATCTTATAGAAGTCAATTTTTAGAAATCAATTTTATACAGTCAATTGCATATTTCCACAATAAGCGCATTAAGTCAGTGGAGTGAGTCCACAGTACTGTGGCTAGTGTCGACTTTCGGAGCATTGCACTGTGGGTAGCTATACCACAGTTCCTGCAGTCTCTGCTGCCCATTGGAATTCTGGGTTGAGTTCCCAATGCCTGATGGGGCAAAAACATTGTTGCAGGTGGGTTTGGGTACATGTCATCAGTCGCCCCTCACTCCGTGAAAGCAACGGCAGACAATTGTTTCGCACCTTTTTTCCGTGCAGACGCCATACTGCTGTCAGCAGACGGTGCGGTAGGGCTGCTAACCGCTGTTGTCATCCACCATTTCTGCTGCAACTCTGCTCTGCTGCTCTTGTCTCAATAACGAATTTCCCCATGTTGTCTGTCATGTGCTCCCGGGTACTTGTGTTCTTCCTTGGGAAATGTGCGCAGTGCTAACTGTTGTCCTCCACCGCTTCTGCTGCAACTCTGGTCTTCTTGTGCCATGAATCCACCTCGCAGGTCCTCTATCATTCTGTATACATATCTATTCTCGTGGCATCCATCGTCATCCACCGCTTCCGCTACAACTCTGCTCTCCTGCAGACGCCATACCACGGCAAGCATGGAGCCCACTCAGCTCACCGCTGCTGTTGTGAGCATTGCAAACACCTCGTGCATGATCCTGCAGTTTGTGCAGAACCTGCAAAAGCAGGCGAGGAGGTGATGACAGCGCGATCATGATAGTGATGAGGACATGGACACAGACTTCTCTCAAAGCACGGGCCCTGGCAATTTGGACATCATGGTGGTAATGGGGCAGGTTCATGCCATGGAATGCTGATTCTGGGCCTGGGAAACAAGCACAGACTGGTGGGACCACATACTGTTGTGGGTCTCGGAAGATTCCCAGTGGCTGCAAAACTTTCGCATGCATAAGAGCACTTTCATGGAACTTTCTGACTTGCTTTCCCCTTCCCTGAAGCGCAAGAATACCAAGATGAGAGCAGCCCTCACAGTTGAGAAGCGAATGGCGATAGCCCTGTGGAAGCTTGCAACACCAGACAGCTACCGAGTCAGGAATCAATTTGGAGTGGGTAAATCTACTGTGGGGGATGCTGTGATCCAAGTAGCCAACACAATCACTGAGCTGCTGCTATCAAGGGTAGTGACTCTGGGAAATGTGCAGGTCATAGTGGATGGCTTTGCTGCAATGGGGTTCCCTAACTGTGGTGGGGTGATAGATGGAACACATATCCCTATCTTGGGACCGGGCCACCTTGGCAGCCAGTATGTAAACAGCAAGGGGTACTTCTCAATGGTGCTGTAAGCACTGGTGGATCACAAGGGACATTTCACCAACATCAACGTGGGATGGCCGAGAAAGGTGCATGATGCTCACATCTTCAGGAACTCTGGTCTGTTTGAACAGCTGCAGGAAGCAACTTACTTCCCAGACCAGAAAATTACCATTGGGGATGTTGAAATGCCTATAGTTATCCTTGGGGACCCAGCCTAACCCTTAATGCCATGGCTCATGAAGCCATACACAGGCACACTGTACAGTAGTAAGGAGCAGTTCAACTGTAGGCTGAGCAAGTGCAGAATGGTGGTAGAATGTGCATTTGGATGTTTAAAAGCTTGCTGGCGCAGTTTACTGACTCGGTTAGACCTCAGCGAAACCAATATTCCCATTGTTATTACTGCTTGCTGTGCGCTCCACAATATCTGTGAGAGTAAGGGGGAGATGTTTATGGAGGGGTGGGAGGCTGAGGCAAAACGCCTGGCAGCCGATTACATGCAGCCAGACACCAGGGCAATTAGAAGAGCACAGCTAGGCACCCTGCACATCAGAGAAGCTTTGAAAACCAGTTTCATGACTGGCCAGGCTACGGTGTGACAGTTCTGTTTGTTTCTCCTTGATGAAGACCTGCCCCCTTGGTTGACTCTACTTCCCTGTAAGCCAACTGACCTCCCAGCTTCGATCACCGCTTTCAGAGGCAATACAGTCATTATTGTTTCAAAATCATGCATTCTTTATTAATTCATCACACAAATAGGGGGAAAACTCGCAAGGTAGCCCTGGAGGGGTGCGTGAGGAGGGAAGCACCGGGTGGGATGGTGGATGAGGGGAGGCGGGAAGGACAAGGCCACACTACAGTTCAAAACTTATTGAATGCCAGCCTTCTGTTGCTTGGGCAATCCTCCAGAGTGGAGTGGCTGGGTGCCTGTAGCCTCCCCCGAGCCGTGTTCTCAGGCATCTGGGTGAGGAGGATATGGAACTTGGGTAAGAGGGCAGGTGGTTATACAGGGGCTGCAGCGGCGGTCTGTGCTCCTGATGCCTTTCCTGCAGCTCCACTAGATGCCTGAGCATGTCAGTTTGCTCCCCCATTAGACTTAGCATTGCATCCTGCCTCCTTTCATTGCACTCCTGCCTCCTGTCCTCGTGTTCATTTAACACTTTCCTGGACTCTGCCATTGTTTGCCTCCACGCATTCTGCTGAGCTCTTTCAGTGCGGGAAGACTATATGAGCTCTGAGAACATTTCATTGCAAGTGCGTTTTTTCGCCTTCTAATCTGCGCTGGCCTCTGGGACGGAGACGATAGGGGGAGCATTGAAACATTTGCAGGTGCGGGAGGAAAAAAAGGGAGAGTAGTATTTAAAAAGATACATTTTAGAGAACAAAGGAAAGACTATTTCACACTGAATCAAGCGATTCACATTACATAGCACATGTGCTTTTGGTACAAGGTCGCATTTTGCCTCTTATATTGAGTGCCTGCCGGTTTGGTGTGAGACATCACACACGCTCCGCTGGGCAACAGAATTCGGCTTGCGGGCAGCCATGGTAAGGCAAAGGGTTTCATCTTCTTCAACCTTCATAACATGTGGGAACCGTTTTAAACAGCAGCGCCCTCCTTTCCCATACCAAGCAAAGCCCGTTGGGTTGGCCATTTAAAAGGAGGGGCTGTGGTTTTAGGGTGAATGTGCAGCACAACTCAACCTTCCCCAATTTTCCGGGATGATCGCTTCACCCCCACACACACTGCGTGGGTAGTATCAGGGAAGATCCTTGTCAGCCAAACGCGAACAGCTCAGCATGAACGGACCTCTCCCACCGTGTGGCTAACAGGAGGGATGATTTCTTTTCAGCCAAAGGCAAACAGCCCAGCAGGAATGGGCATTTCTGAATGTCCTCTTAAACAAATTTCCTGTATTTCAGCCAGGTGACCATCAATGATATCACTCTCCTGAGGCTAACACAGAGAGTACCTCCAGAAGAGCTTCATGGAGATGTCCCTGGAGGATTTCCGCTCCATCCCCAGACACGTTAACAGACTTTTCCAGTAGCTATACTGGCCGCAAATGCATCCCAAGTCTTCAGGGCAAATTAATCAGTAAACATGTTTGCTTTTACACCCTGTATTATATTTACAAAGGTATACTCACCAGAGGTGCCTTCTCCGTCTTCATGGTCCAGGAGCCCGCCTTGGGAGGGTTGGGAGGGTATTGGCTCCAGGGTGATGAACAGTTCCTGGCTGCCAGGGAGAAGGGATTCTCCGCTTGCCTGCTGTGCGCTAACCTCAACTTCCTCATCATCATCATCTTCCTCATCCACAAAATCCTCATCCCTGTTGCATGAGACTCCCCCCATGCAGGTGTACATGGACAGGGGTGGGGAAGTGGTAGGGGCTCCCCCTAGAATTGCATGCAGCTCATCTTAGAAGCAGGATGTATGGGGCTCTGACCCAGAGCGACCGTTTGGATCCTTTGTTTTTTGGTAGGCTTGCCTCAGCTCCTTAACTTTCATGCAGCACTGCTGTGTGTCCCTGTTGTAGCCTCTGTCCACTATGCCCTTGGAGATTTTGGCAAATATATTGGCATTTTGTCTTTTGGAATGGAGTTCTGCCTGCATGGATTCTTCTCCCCATACAGTGATCAGATCCAGTACCTCCCATTCAGTCCATGCTGGAGCTCTTTTGCGATTCTGGGACTCCATGGTCACCTGTGCTGATCAGCTCTCCACACTGGCCAAACAGGAAATGAAATTCAAAAGTTCCCGGGGCTTTTCCTGTCTACTTCCTGGCCAGTGCATCTGAGTTGAGAGTGCTGTCCAGAGCGGTCACAATGGAGCACTCTGGGATAGCTCCTGGAGGCCAATACTGTTGAATTGCGTCCACACTACCCCAAATTTGACCCAGAAAGGTAGATTTTAGCGCTACTCCCCTTGCCAGGGAGGAGTACAGAAATCGATTTTAAGAGCCCTTTAAGTCGACAAAACAGGCTTGGTCGTGTGGACGGGTGCAGGGTTAAATCGACCTAACGCTGCTAAATTCGACCTAAACTCCTTGTGTAGACCAGGGCTAAGTCAGGATATGAGATCAAGTTTCCAGTGCTTATATACTAGTAGTCCCCTAACCACTTGTAGAGAAGTCAAATTGTAATTGAAATACAGTTCTTAGTTTTCTAGTTTAGGACTAGAATGCAAGCCACTTACTCATACAAGTAGTTCAACTGAAGTCAATGGGACTACTTCTTCAATTTTAAGGGGTTTGCAGCTGAACATGAAAAGAATAATGTGCATGCTGGTTAAACACATAGTTGAAAGATGGTATAACTCACACCGCCAGTTCTCATTTTCATAGGTGATAACCTACTATTTAGTATTCTTATTTTTAAAATATTTTGTCTTCTAGGATTTTGTGCCTCCACTGACTTCCTGGAGTCAGTTTGCTATTTTCTCACATAGGTACCACGGAAGTGGATTTCCAAAAGCTATTAGGATAAAAAATTGCATTAATAAGCAATCCGACTTCAGCACAGCAAACAGTAAAATAATTTTGCTTCTGTAGTGTTCATCGCTGCTACCATTATTAAAAAAAAAAACTAAACTAAAACACACTTCAGCAATGATCCAAAGCACTACATCCTACCAATAGTGCAGTGATGATCCTCTTTCCACTCAAAATGTTGCCTGTTATTTCTTCTAGTGTACAAAGTATCATTTTCTTGACAGAATGCCGTTCATAGTACTTTTCAACTAAAAGCTTAAAAGATAATTTTTCTGTACACATAAACATGCTATAGATTGTGTGTATTTTGAAAGAGAATTGCAAGGAAAGGGGGTTGTAGGTATGTAAGGGAACGTGAGGAGAAAGTTAATATCTATCAATACTTCCCTACTTTCTCTATCACCCTTTTTATTTATCACAATTTACTGAAATCTTTCTTGGAGAGAAAACTTGGGGTGGGGGGAGAACTTCTAGCTGAGCTTTGCTTGATAAAAGGTGTAAATAATTAAATTCAGTCTGCTAATCACACATCTCTGCCTGCAAGGAACTGAACAGATGTTTTGCTGGAACACACAAAATATAGATTCCAGAGAGGTCCTCTTTGGGAATCAGGCTTCAAAACCTGACAAATCAGAATATCTACAAATATGGCAATTCCCAAGGAAATTAACAAAATTTGTGCTAATAATGAGAAGATTCTGGTGCCAATTTGAAGTGAAGTCACAATGTCTAGCAGAGGAGTTTTTTAGGAATGTTTTTAAACAAACTTTAGTCAGAGATGTCTGGCTGTAAGAATGATGAAAGGAGAGAACGTGAGATTATCCAGTGTTATCTGTCCACCTTTGGACAGAAACACATCCCTTTTACTTCTTGTATGTATCTATCAGTTTTCTCTTGAAGAGTATTCACACAAAAAACTGAGTAAAATATTAATGAGTAAAATATTAAAAAATATTTTAATGAGTAAAATATTAGCCAATTTGAATCCGTGAAATTTTGCCAGTTACATTGGCAAACCTGGGCAAAACCCAAAAATTATGTTTATGAAATCTATCTTTTGCTTTTGCCAGGTGTGGAGAAAAGATGGAAAATGTTTTACTTGTTTTGTGAATGAAGGTCATAAAAGCAGGATTTCCTGTTGATAGTCAACTTTTTAAATATATCTATACTTCTGTCCACCGATGTGTCATTTCTGGAAGTAACACAACAGAAAACAAAGATATTTATCTATCTTAGTTATTGCTGTACTCCCATTACTGAGGCATCTGCGTACTTCATAATCTTTAATATGTTTAGCTTCACATACCTGTGAGGTAGGGCAGTGCTATTATCCCAATTTTATACACAGGAAACCGAGGAACAAAGAGGTTAAATGACTTGCCTAAGGTCGTACAGGAAGCATATAGCAGAGCAGAGACTTGAACCCAGATCTCCCAATTGCTAGGCTAGGGTCCTAACTACCAGACTATGCTTCCTCTCTTTCCATTTATAGTGCTCATTGTGCTAAAACACATAGTTTAATACCTGAAAAATAAGTCAAGATGTCTTAAGATGAATACCCAAAAACTGAGGTACTACCCATCATTGCTTATTTTTGAAATTTTTTCCTAAAGGATTCGATCAAGACTACAGGGTGAGTCATCATAAGAGCCCAGATTGGAACACAGGAGTTCCTTACTCTTAGTCCCACTGAACCAGGGGTGGGCAACCTATGGCCCGCAGGCTGGATCTGGCCCATCAGGGCATTGGATCTGGCCCGTGGGATTACCAGCCCCGTGGCTCTGCAGGGCTAAGGCAGGCTCCTTGCCTGCCCTGGCCCCATGCCACTCCCGGAAGTGGCCAGCACTGTGTCTCTGCGGCCCTTGGGGGAGGGGAGGAAGAGGGCACAATGTGCTACCCTCGCCTGCAGGTACCTCCCCTGAAGCTCCCATTGGCCAGAAATGGAGAACCATGGCCAATGGGAGCTTTGGGGGAGGTACTCACAGGCGAGGGCAGCACACGTAGACCTCTGCCCCTCCTCCCCCAGGGGCCGCAGGAACGTGGTGCTGACTGCTTCCAGGAGTGGTGTGGGGACAGGGCTGGTACGGAGTCTGCCTTAACCCTGCTACGTGTCACCACCACCTGGAGCTGCTCAAGGTAAGTGGTGCCAAAGCACGCACCCCAACCCCCTCCTGCACCCCAACCCCCTGCCCTGACCCCCCTGCGGCACCCTGTGGCACCCCTCCTTTACCCCAACCCCCTGCCGCTACCCTGCACCTCAACCCCCTGCTCTGAGCCACCAACCCTCACTCTGAGCTCCCTCCCGCACTCCCAACTCCTTGCCCTGAGCCCCCTCGGACAAGCCGCATCCCTCCTGCACCCCAACCCCCCGTCCTGAGCCACCTCCCACACTCTGCACCCCCTCCTGTACCCCCAATCCCCTGCCCTGAGCCCCCTCGGACACCCTGCATCCCTCCTGTGCCCCGACCTTTTGCCCTGAGCACCTTCCTGCACACTGCACTCCCTCTCACACCTCAACCCCCTGTCCCAAAAAAATATGCTATTTTTCACAGTATTGGTAAAGAAAGGGAGTTAGACTCAACTGCAGCCTATCAGCTGGAAGGAAAATTTACAGTAGACTCGGTACTAGTAGCAATAATCCCACTGGTGACACTTCCCCAACAATAATCCCACTGGTGACACTTCCCTCACACTTATGAATTAATCTGGGGTTCTCAAAATGCAACAGAAAATTGGCACAACATTTCATGGGAGTTCAAAGTTCAGCCCTGGATGGCTGAAGGAAGAAACCATGAGCTTTAGGGGAAAACAATGGTAATTTTTAACGCTAGCAATCAGTATTTACAAAGATACTATTGCAAGGAAAAAAGTCTAGATCTTATTTATTTCATGTTTTCTACAAGTGAGTTGATGATAGCTCTGGCATTTCTACAGCCTTGAAATATGATATCCAAAGCCCTGGAATCTACAAGTCTACATAACTAGTTATTCACCGGTGATCACAACTCAAATACTAGAATACTGCTAACTGCTAACTACACCTGCTTATTTTTACATTAGTCTAATTCAAACTAGTAAGGGCATCTGGTTTTCTGCAAAGCAGTGTTCAGCCTGAAAATATTCAAATTACAGTATTTAGAGAATAAACTTGCTACAGAATGTTCTCCTCTGTCTGTTTGGTAAAACAGATATCTGCTCATGTTTAATGTCCAGCTTTTTCTCCATCTCCTCTGCAAACATCCACAGTTCCACTGCAAGATGGCAATGATGGCCTTGTTTGTAAATAACGTAAGATGCTGGGCTGACCCGACTTTTTGCAGGACACCATGCAAAATAAAGATGAGTTTCCCAAAAGGTGATGACAGGAAGTAGCTGTTCCAGCCAGGCACCAGCACTAGTGCCAGGGAATGGAAATCTGCGACTCTGGACAAAGAAACTGGACATTATCTAGGGTGCTTATATGGTCCCCATTTCACAACATCGGAGAGCCTCACAATCTTCAATTCATTTATCCTCACAACAATTATGTAAGGTAGGGAAATGTTATTATCCCCTTTACACAGATGGGGAACTGAGGCACAGAAAGGCTAGGTGATCTCTCCAAGGTTACACAGGAAACCTGTGACAGTACAGGGAATCGAATCAAATCAAAAGTCCCAGCCTAGTTCTCAAATCTCTGGACCATCCTCTCTCATTAACTACGAAACACTCAGAGGTTACTCTTACTCACCCATATAAAATTAACACTCTCAAGAGGGAAAAAAAGAAAAACCATCCCTACTTTGCAATCAATAGTAGCTTATTGTTTTTCCAAAGTTTATTTGGTCTCATCCACTTACTTTCTCTGGATTTTTGTACTTTATCACTGTCCTCAACCTATGGCCCTGAAAATCAATAAACAGCTGCTAACAGTGCCAAAAAACATTCAACAGTTCATGTCCGCTCACTCTCTACAAAGGCTGAAGTCACTCCATTTGGTACATATTCCAGTCTGCAGCACCCAGGAAACTTGCAGCCTGAACCTGGTTTTCAATTTAGTAGCAACATACACTGGACAGTAATATGCTACTGAGCCAGCTGGTCTTTCTTAGCCTTTCACCCTCTTTTAATCTTTTAGCATTCTGTGGCCATCTCCTCTACTCTCAGCTGCTGTAACCTTGGATCATGTACCATATCTGTCATATCTTTTTATGGTCTTTTCACCTTCCTGTTGAAAAAAGATAAATGACACAGATTGACAGTAAGGAACACATTGCTCTAATATTCTGGTTTATTCAAACATCTCAGAGAAATCTACAGGTGAGGGAACATAAATCTCCTACAAGCTTATTTAGAACAAAAAAAATAAGTAAAACTCAGGGCTAACTTTTATTTATTTATTTATTTTCTCTAACCAAAGGATGTCGTTTTTATTCAGCAGTTTTACTGGGTTGCTTGCCCATGGTAAATCAGTTACAGGTAAAAATATAGGGAGAAGGAGAGACTCTATATTGCTCTGCAAGCAATCCTTTGTTTATTACAGGAATAAGAATAGGTTATTTGCCAGTTAATTAATAGAGTTGAGAGCTGAACTATGGCAAAGTATTTAAATTAGATTTGCATTTAAAACAACTGAATTTTGAAGGTTTTATGAGTCAAAACACATCCAAGCATTAGCCAAAAAATGTTGTGTTTTTGTTTTTTAAAATGAAAAGGAGAATCAGAGAGATTCCTCTGTAACTGTCAGGGATTTTACCAAAACAGGATCTGAACCTACCAACTTGCATATGAGTAACTTTACTCACCTGAATAATTCTCCTGCAGCCCTTGTGACTATTCAGCTGCATAAAGTTTCTCATATCTATAAGCATTTGCAGGAATGAGCCTATAGGGACTCCAGTGAAAGTACTAGTCTACCTTATGCCACTGTACCTAGCCAAGGATACCAAGAACAAATTCAAAGTTAGTCTAATTTTATATCAGGACTGTAGAAAACGAGGTTCAGAGTTCCATTAGGCATATGCTCATTTTGGTTTTCACTACAGAAAGAACAAATAACCACTAACAAGTCAACATCTAAATTTTGTTTTCTTTAGTTAATTAATCAGTGAGCAAAATGAATCCAATACATAATTTGTACAGTTTTCATCTTATATATTCACAGCACCCCCCCCCATTTTTTTAAAGGATTAAAATTATCAGGATTTTCCCCCCATTTTGTGATGGTACTTAGTGACACAATTCTCTCATTATCGAAGGTTGAAGTTACTTCATGTGAACCTCAGCAAAATACAACCATGAGGCTCTAGTGAGGTACAACTAGTATCTTTTAAATATAACCTTGATTTGAGGGGAGAGCGCATATAGAACTCCTCAAAACAGAAGTCAAGAATCAGACAACAATGTGTATGTTCTTATGGTTAGTTCATGCATTTGGTCTTAGACAAAATCATGAATGCTTCAACTTCATAGTACAGACAGTAGAGACATCATTAAGCCTGAAAATCTGCAGTGTAAACATACAGAACACACCCAAGGTTTCCACAGGTAAAACTGTTCAGTTTTTCTGGCTGAATGTCAGTAAAACACTGTTTCTGTTCTAATAATGTCTCTCTGTACCTCTTATTTTAGCCAGGCATCTGGTATCACAGCAGATTTCTCCCACCTGCAAAGACAGGCAAATGCAGACATCTTAACTCTCACTGACTGTGGCATTCGTGATTGTAAAGGTTTTTATGTTGTACAAGGGGCTTCTTTTTCTCTAGAAGTTTCTCCCACATACAACATATTAGCTATAGAAATGGCTATGTTCAAAAGGCACAAAACTGAAAAACAGTATTAAAACGTTCCTTTTGGCTAATAAATACAATCATGCCATACAACCGTCTGATAGCAGCAAAAAGTCACCCTTTCATAAATGCAGATACAATGGCTTCTCAGTTTGGGAGGCTGTCATGCTATGATTAGCTTGTACCTGTAGGGGATGCCATATGCCAAGTGTAGCTGCAATTCTATCTTGGCAGAATATCACTCACAACCTCTGTAGCATACTCAGCCTCCACCAGCCTGATGCTTCAGATGCACAATCACCTCCCCAGTTCCTACTGAAATACAACATCGTTGCGCTACAAGGTGTTTCAACGAAAAAATCTCACACTTCTTAAGCAAATGAGTTTTTGAGTTCATTAAGCTTAAGAAGCCAATTGTTTCACTTGCCATCTGTTAACTTATTACATTTCCTAGATTTGTCTCAATCTCATGCACATGATTACTGGAATATTACCAGTCCAGCTGAAATTCTGATTGAAAATATTTGTCGTTTTACCAGTCAGTAATTAGTTAAAAACATTACTATATAAGAGAACTCTTCCGTCTTTGTGTTGCTGAGTATATCTCCTTAGCTGCAGGCTACTAGAAAACCCAGCCACACTGAAGGAGCAGAGACGGGAGCAACCATGATAATGGGGTAGGCAGCCAAGCCTAACCTGGCACATTAACTGATGAATCAGAGCATGCACTGCAGTCACATGAGATTTCTTTTCAGAATATTGTTTTCTTTCATGTTAGGGTGGTGAACTCCTCTACCTCTATTTCAGGATGATATATCATATAGCTCTTGCACTAAAAGGAAACAATTCTTTTTGAAAAGTCAGGTTTTCTCTCAACTGATATCATATCATATACAACTAGTGCTTTAAATGATACATTTTTAAAATATCCTTTTCTAATAACAATGCCAATCGCCTTCAGAAAGGTACAGCTGCTCTTTCCTTTTGCATCAGAAATCTGCCTTCAGGTTCATATAGACAGGGATGATTTGGACCAACATGTTCTCATCTGAGATACAACCAATAGGCAGGTTTCAGAGTAGCAGCCGTGTTAGCCTGTATTCTCAAAAAGAAAAGGAGTACTTGTGGCACCTTAGAGACTAACCAATTTATTTGAGCATAAGCTTTCGTGAGCTACAGCTCACTTCATCGGATGCATCCACTGAATGCATCCACTGAATGCATCCGATGAAGTGAGCTGTAGCTCACGAAAGCTTATGCTCAAATAAATTGGTTAGTCTCTCAGGTGCCACAAGTACTCCTTTTCTTTTAACCAATGGGCAGATACTCAAATACTAGAGTCTAGCCCATATCTCACCCTCCAGCTGAAACCAAAAGAGATGGCTGCTGCCCAACCAGTTCCATCCAGGATATTTTTTAAGCCTGTGTTGATTAAAAAGGTCAATACCCCTTTTGGAAACTATGTATTTTTGCTACTGTCGGAGCACAAAGCACTGACATAGGAACTCCCCATTCTACTCATGGTTGTCATTAACCGAGAAGGACCAAGGGCAGGAGACACAGTTCTTAAACCCCAGGACTCTGGGCATAGTCTTTCTCCCAGTGGGGGAAAAATGGAAAAGGTTCCTGAGGCAGGGAAAAAACAATTAATTCTAAAGACTACTAAAACACTAAGAGCTATCTATAATTATATTTATGAAGCAGGAGGTTGTGTGTGAAGATAGCTCTGGACACAGAGGATTCCAACTCAGACCATATACAGTAAGAAGGAACGGGAGAGGTGGTCTGTCTGTACTTCCCTTTACATCCTTGGTGTGGACCAACGGACACTATTAGCAAAACGTTCTGGTCTCAGGCACGTGGTGAGCACTCATATCTATATGTGGAACACACATACAGACCAGCACTTGAAGAACTATAAATAAACTATCCAGACGAAAAATTTCACCCAGCTCTACTTTGAGCCTTTAAGGCCCAGACAAAATTGGTTTCCCTCGGCTTAGCTCAATGTAAGTTGCATAGAAGTCAGCATTTTCCTTCAGTCAGATCCCAAAGGAGACAGTTTTAGACACAGCGTGTTTCCCTTCATGGACCTACAGAGCAAAAGGAAACCTCCTCCACCTCACCCCAATTCTCCTGAATTCTTCATATTGCCTGTCTCTTGCAACATCTGCTGCCAATGAGGATCTTGTGGATTTAGACAGCACCCCTTTATCCATTGATCTCTGTTCACTGAGTTAGGAGCTCTTAGGGAGTGACTGCTCTCCCTTCCAAAGATTATCCATCTCAGACTTTCACATTAATGTTTACACAATTTAAGATGTCTTCCTTCAGATCTTTGCTAAGATAGGCGGATGGGAAAATATAATTTCTTATCATCATGTCTAGTAGATGTTATCTCAACGAAGATCATTTCATGATGAAAAGATGCTACCTACTATGAACCAGTCCTGTATGGAGAGTGATGATTAAAAAAAGCAGAACTGGAAATGGCAGGAAAGGCAAGTCACCGGATCGTTTCTTGAGATATTTCATTCACTTTAAAACATGGCTGATCCAGAAATTCTCAGCCTAGGAATGAAAGTATTTTTGTTTATTTCTAAAGGGAAATCTTTTGTGATACTGCTGTGAATGAGACTAAAAGTGCACAAGGACTGATCTCTGTGGTATGCCTGTATGACAGGCCACATCAAAAACAGAAAAACAATCGTATTTCAAGAACTGGGAGGAATGAGATACCCTCTGTTTTGCAAATATAGTGCTGTATTTCAAATATGCATAAGCCAGAGAGTTCGCACATTTTAGGAGAACACAAACACATGCTAGCACATGTGTGCGCTCTCTATTGATATCATCAGATGAACTACTGGGCTGGCCTATTTGGAAGTATCTTTCATTAACCAATACTGAATTCTACTATCAGATTCATCACTGTCAACGGTCTTTGTAGTAAGGAGAACAGAACTGTTAATTTTGTTATTGTGTCACAGTACACAATAAAAAGAATAAAATTAAGGTACAAAATGACCTATCAAATTTGCTTGACAGGTGCTAATTCACTTTGATCTATCCCACACCATAATTTCATCAGCAGGGAAACCATACATATTTATAAATGTGGGCGCAGGCTGCTGTTGCTGTTTTGTTTATAATTTACAGCAACAAAAAGTCTATTTAGATTACCATACTTGAAGTCCCAAGGTGACTCTGTTGTGGTTACAGCCCCCCTGCTGTGCAGGATACCTAACATAATAAAGAACAAAGCAAAACAATGCCACACTGAGACCAAGGCTCCTGGGTAATCAATTCAGGTATTTACAGCTGAAACAATAGCACTGTGCAAATCAGCATTACTACAATTTGCTGATGGAAACCCCAGGGAACTCAGGAAATGTCTGCCTGCAAAGCAGCTGATTAATCTGAGTTACTTATGTTTAGTTAAAGCATTATTGTTTCAATAATAATTAACAGTAAGGGACAGTTTAAAAAAAATGGTCAGCCAAATCCATCAGCAGGACACATATCTTTCACACTGCTTCCACCTTCCACACTGACCACTATAAGTGTTTGCCATAAAAAAGGATGTAACAAATTGTGAAACCTAGTACGCTAGGGGCTGCAATAGGAAACTCACCCTTTGTATAATACATTTAATTTTGTAGTAGACTAGACCTGCCTGTCTCACGTTTTCTTTCCACACACTGCCAGCCGTACATATTTTAGAGGAAGTGCAAGAATTGCCGAATGGGGCACCAATTTCTTCAATTGGATGCTGTTTTCTATCTCACATGCACATACAGCTTGCTCTTCTGCTCCCCTAAGTCCTTTCAGACTTTTCCCTCTTTGGAAAAAAACAAAACCCAGACACTTACTTTTATTGGCACTGTCCCAGCACTTTGGCCAGGAAAGGTGATGACATCCTTCACACATCGCGGGAAAGGCTTTAATTGTGTGTGTGGGGGGGGGGGGGGGGAGTTTAAAGAATTCCAACAACAAAAACAAAGGGTGTGGGAGAGAAAAAGTAAGGGGAGTTTGAATCAATAAATGTTTTTAACTTCAACTGGTAACATGAAAAGCTTTCCTGTCCAAAACTGGTGTTTCATTTTCCAAGTTGGTGGAGGCAGAATGGACACAGCTTGCCTCTCCCAGTGTGCTGGGACACAGGAGTGCCTGGAAGTCTAGCTGGAAGTTTATTTGCATGCAGTGTGAAACTTGCAACACACTGATTTGCAAACTGCAAAAAATAAATAAATAGATAAAATATAAGGTAATTAATTCTTTAGTGCAGTCTCTCTTACCAACATAAAATTCAATGCAAGCTCTGTTTTCAAAATGACATTAAAAGACAGACAGACTAGACAATCCATAGATATTCTATTCTATGTGGCACAAAGTCAGTGCAAATATAGGTGGTTATATATAGGCTATGGCTCATGCAAGTGAACAAAAGAATTCAGCTGTTTTGTTTGCTGCAGGCTTCACCTAACTCAGGTGTAATTTACACTAACAACAGGTGCGTGTACTACCTCCCACCATAAAATTCTACATTACAAGGGATAAGTCGTTCCCCAAGGATCTTTGCTTAAGGTAACTAGCCTTATTTACTAGGGTCTGACAAAGAGCCAGGGTGATAAGTTGCCTCTTTTCGGTGCTGAAAGCTTCCCTAGTCACTCTTTCATTTTTTTTTTTAAATCACATTTCTTTCACTGTGAAATTTGTGTTTGGTAAAAGTGCTGGACTGCCAGCATTAGTCAAAAAGGTTTATTTGCCAGAACTATAGTTCTTCTAATAATGAATGTTCACTACGGATCCATTCTCCTGAGATATACATGCCTCGAGAGCATTCCTTGAAAACACTTGTGAAAGCAGTGACTGCCAGGGCTGCACATAGACACCTTCCGCCATCCCCTATAACATTTGGGCTCAAGGGTATTCTAAAAGAATGGAACTCCAGTTGTCCTTTAATTCCTTCCATGCATCTTCATAGTGTTTATTTGAGACTCTGAGTATGGATATGTACAAGCAACTTCAAACTGGTCATGAATAAATTTAGGCTGGAAATCAGATGAAGGTTTCTAACCATCTGACCAATGAGGAACAGCCAACATAGTGAGGGCAAACAACCTAATTCATTATAAGACAGAGCTTTACAAATTTATGAGTAGGACTGTATGACAGTGGTGGAGAGCTGGGGTTGGCAGCCCTAGTGGGATCTTATTTTCCTAAAATCTCATGCTTGAGGCAGTCACCTGCAGGGGCCAGGTAGAGACATTTCCTCCCTCCCACTCCTCCCTGGATGTATACTGGGAGGAGCTTTTCCTCCTTCCTCTGAAGAATCAGAGACTGTCAGTGCTGGGGTTGTGACATTGGACAAGGTGGGCTGTAGTATTTTGGTCTAATTCCAGTTGTTGGGCTTGCTGTGGGGATGGCTGGGGAGCATTTAGGGCCTGTGCCATACAAGTAGTTAATGTACATGATCTGGCGGTCCCTTCTAGCCTTAAAATCTATGAGTTCTGGAGAAACAATATTTCTTTCTCCTTTAAGTATTGTTCATATGCATTGCCACTCTTGGAAGATTAAATAGCAGTAATGACTCTCCATGTAAGTGAGGCTGAGGAGAAACCCAATTATACAATGACCATAGTGTGGCTCTCATCAATTGGGCATTAGCTCTGGAACACAAGTCAGAAGGTGAGGCTTAGCAAGTACGTGGGGACACAGCCAAGCTTTCTACTTTTCTCATTCCTGAGGTTGATGCTAGGCTTAAACTCATAATTAACCCTAGATCTCTTAGAGTTCTCTGAGTCTATCCTCCTAGTATCTCTTGACATTGAAGACATCCTCATGTCCTTGTGGCCAGGATCTCAAAGGTTAGCTGTAACACCTTTCCCTGAAACAGGAATCTATCTTTTGTCCCTGTATTTCTATATACGGAATATCCGTATACAAACATAAAACTTTCCTGATATCCCTAGTGCACTGCCCTGAGAATGACATTCATCCAGGCATTGAAAGTTGGTCAGTAACTGACATCTTGTCATGGGAAAAAGCAAATCACTTAAATCCTAATTCCTTACTGGGATTATATTCTGTCACAGAACGATACTGAATGAAACCAAAACTGTGATTCAGTGACCACACCAAAGTGGACCTGCAACTAACTTACGAAAAGAGCAATAAAGAGGAGACTGATGCTAACACTAACCTAAACTAAAAACAATAAGACAGCAATTTAAAAACACTTGCTTACAACAAATTGGCAAGAAACCAACTGAGGATGCAAGGGTAAAAAAAAAAAAAAAAACTAGGCTCTAATGTTCAGCTGACAGGGTGAGCAAGAACTCAAGGATGTTTGTAACACTTCTGTCTGCTCAAATTTTTGGCGTAAGGAGAGAACATGTGAATGGCCCTAATCGCTGCTGCATTCTAGACACATTCACCACAGTCAAGGAAAACAGAAGTCTTCTGCCTACAGAAAAGTTATTGCATGGAAAATGAGCAAGCTGCCACTCAGAGATCTACAATACAGAAAGACCACCCTCTGGGTAAGAAAATAGCTCTGTCTTCAAATCCATTCAAACATTCAACTGTCTGCTAAGATTGCCAACAAAGGTGTCAAAGGGGGTATCTGTTTATTTAAAGTTGGGCATCTGTCCACTAAGAACAAGGCTCAGAACCCCAGTTAATTCTAACCAGCAATCACATGGCAATAACTTTCAGTCACTATTGACACTGGCTACATTCAAACCTATGACCAAGAACTCAGAAATTATTCTTAATTCTTGAAAACAGAATGGGACAGATTTACTAAGCGCTATACAGAAACTAATTAAACAAATTAAGGCTAGAACAGACCTATTAGGTCATTTATAGTTGTCTAGACCACAACCAATACAAGATTGCTCCCCACATCTTATTTCCTTGTTCTTTGTCTGATCTAATTATTAGTGTCTCAAGTGACAGGTCCCACAAGAAGAGACTATTCCACTCTCAGACAAATCTGTTTGGAATTTAGTCCTCATATTAAGCATACATTTTCTGTTTCTTGCTTTTATTCCATCATTCATACTTCCACCTTGTTGGAATTCATTACCAATGCCTAAACCAAACAAACAGTCTCCTTCTGGTGCATTTCTAATGTAAAACGGCCATAGAAGTAAGAAGGCCGACTTTCAAAATAATTAGCTAGCATTGGGCAGTAACATCTATGTTTCTCAGGGTATTTCAGATTCTTATAAGGACTTGAGGAGGGCATGGGGGGGGGAACAGAACCCTATCTGTTCAGATGGACATCTGGCAATCCTAATGATATTACTATGTACATTTTTCAAATGAGCACTCAAGTGCTGCAGTGATGTTGAAATGATGGGCGGGGGGGGGGGGTGGCGAGGTAAGTATTCTCATAAGCATCAAAAAGTGGGGAAAAGTCACAGTGGTAACACTTTCCTAGAAGTTATTTGAAGATAAGAGAGAGAAAAAAGTAAAACATTTATGGGGATTTCACAAAATGAGCAAATGAGCAATGAAATGAGCAAATTTTTGTCAACAGCAGTTCTCTAGTTGGTCGAATTTAGACCCAGGATCACTTTTTTGCCACCATCAAGACTGCAAGCTATGAGGAAGATTCATGCAGAATTCATTCTCATGCACTCAGGGCGAATAGAGTTAAAGGCTGTACATAAAATAAATGGTTGGGATTCAATTCTAGATTCAAAGCACTGTACCCTCTCCTGGCTCAAATCACTTCATACAATACTAGGCAAAAAGAAAGTAAAAAACAAAAAAATAAACTAGGTCTGAAAAGATAGTAAATAAACTGGAGATAAAGCCCAGAAAAAGAGACAAAATATAAAGGGCATATGGAAAAGATGGGAGATTAAGCTCAAAGAGGAAGGTATACCTAACTGTTAGAAAGGGAACAGAGTTACAGCAGCTAAATTCTATTCCTGGCTCTGCCACTGACTGAAAGAGTGACCTGGGGTTGGCCATTAACACCTAACCTTGCCTCAGCTTCTCCATGTGTACAATACTTATCTACTTCATGTAAATAAGGTTTGTAAAATATTTTGAGATCCAAGGTAAAAGTTGCTATCAGCTTGTAAAAGTTCCCTATTTTTTTTTTAAAGGCAGTGGCAAAGAGGACACAAAGGACAAGACTAATGACAAAAATAGAAAGTTAAACTTAGCGGAGGAAAAAGGAGAGGAGTAAAAAAAGATTTTAAAGAAGTGTAGATTCTTACACACACTGAGATGACCAGTGGCAAAACTAACTACAAGTTAACTGTGGCTGGGCCAATGACACATTGCAAGAAATCTATATCTGCATCTGAACTTTGTGGTTGTCATGATGTCACGTCAATGGACAGACAAATACATGGAGACTGTGTGGTCTACAATTCAGATCCTTGGGCCTCAACCCCTTAAGCCCATACCACAATTTTGAAGTGGAAATGGTATACAGATGGGAAGCTCCTTGGTAGCCACAGATTCGCTAAAATGTGTGTTCGTTAAACAGTGTGTGGTGTACCACATTTTCTTCCTGAAGACTATGTCATTTAGAAAGACTATCTGTTAGTAAAGTCCTCTCCTATGGATATCCTCTACTAAACAATAAGAAAGTAATATACAGTATGTTCACCATTAATTTGTGATTTTATCTCCTCAGAAAATCTAATCTGGATTTAGCAACACAGAAACCAATATTCCAGATCAGACCATTGTTCCATTGTCTAGTGTCCTACCTTTCACAGTGGCCAATACCTGATTGTCATAAATATAAAGGGAAGGGTAAACACCTTTAAATCCCTCCTGGCCAGAGGAAAAACTCTGTAAAGGGTTAAGAAGCTAAGACAACCTCGCAGGCACCTGACCAAAATGACCAATGAGGAGACAAGATACTTTCAAAGCTGGAGGGGGGGAGGGGGAAACAAAGGCTCTCTCTGTCTGTGTGATGCTTTTGCTGGGACCAGAGCAGGAATGCAGGTCAGAACTCCTGTAAAGAGTCAGTAAGCAATCTAGTTAGATATGCGTTAGATTCTGTTTTGTTTAAATGGCTGATAAAATAGGTTGTGCTGAATGGAATGTATATTCCTGTTTTTGTGTATTTTTGTAACTTAAGGTTTTGCCTAGAGGGATTCTCTATGTTTTGAATCTTATTACCCTGTAAGGTATTTACCATCCTGATTTTACAGAGCTGATTCTTTTACTTTTTCTTTAATTAAAATTCTTCTTTTAAGAACCTGATTGCTTTTCATTGTTCTTAAGATCCAAGGGTTTGGGTCTGTGTTCACCTATGCAAATTGGTGAGGATTTTTATCAAGCCTTCCCCAGGAAAGGGGGTGTAGTGCTTGGGGGGATATTTGTGCAGGGGGGGGAGATGTTTCCAAGTTGGCTCTTCCCCTGTTCTTTGTGTAACACTTTGGTGGTGGCAATGTTTAACCTAAGCTGGTAAGAATAAGCTTAGGGGGTCTTTCATGCAGGTCCCTACATCTGTACCCTAGAGTTCAGAGTGGGGAAGAAACCTTGACACTGATGGTCCAGAGAAAGGACACTACTCTCACCCACAGTAACACATGCAACATTTGTCCATTGCTGTATATGATGATATAACTTTAAATCCTGACCACCACAGGGGAAAATGATGTGGAGTAAAACATGAAAATTGTAAAATACAAATGAAGTTTAGCAGGAGAAAAGAGTAACAGGAACGTAGGTGCGGACTCCATGGGTTCTCCAGAGCTGGAGCACCCACGGGGAAAAAGTAGTGGGTGCTCAGCACCCACTGGCAACCCTGCGAATCAGCTCTTTCCCCAGCACCTCCCAGCTGCCGCCAACCCCGCGGATCAGCTCCTACCCCTCCCTCCTAGTGCCTCCCACCCGCCGCAATCAGCTGTTCAGTGGGGTGCAGAAGGCACTGGGACGGGACAAGGGGGAGGTGTGGGGGCAGGAGGGGGGAGGGTGGAACAGAGTGGGGGTGGAGTCGGGGATCAGAAGATGCGGGGTGGGGGTGGCACAGAGCCAGGGGCTTGGAGGAAGGGGCAGAGCGGGAGCAGGGCCTGGGGCAGAGCAGAGGTAGAGCACCCCTGTCAACAGAGGAAGACGGCGCCTATGAAAAGGAAGTTGTAAATTCAAAAACTTTTTACTTTACACCCTTTTACTTTTGGCTTTTCCGACTACATTGCCACACTATCTCTTTGGCATGCAGGTTACACACATTTTTTTACATGTTGGATACCACACGAGTGCAGGTTACATGACTTTACCAAATATAACCCTTTTCTGACATGCTTATACTGCTATTTATATTGCTGCAGTTTGGGCCATAAGCACAGAGAAAACATGCACAGGCACAGAAAAAGTGTTTCTGCTCCAATATTACTTTTAGGAGCTTCTTTTCCCCCAATTATTCATCATTATTAGATATACACAGTAGTACCCAAAAGATCCAAGTACAACAGCTTTATAGTTGACTCCTTCGATGTCAAACCATAATGCATTAATTAAAAAACCCAAACCCTTTAAATTCCAAGGTAAGCATCAATATATTTTTGCAATTTGGTTGCAATATGTTTCATGAATTATTTATTTTATTGTCTTGAAAAGCAAAGACATTTTAACAGTCATGAAACACATACCGGTGCACATTGCAAAAAGAACTACAGCCACAAAGCTGTATGTTAAGTTCCCATGAAATTATTTCTTTCCCTAAAGGGGTCATTAAAGAACATTTATTAATATTTTATTTTTTTCTAAAATAAAATAAATCTATCTGAAGGATGGAGTCGAAAAGTTTTCAGTAACAGTGAACCAGCACTGAAAACCCACAGAGCTGGCATTTAAAATCATGTCAATGAATACAAATAGACTCTCGAAATCAACATGCAAATTGTTTCCTCCACAACCCCTTCTAATTAAATTATTAAACACACACACACAAAAGGCAAAAGCTGTCAATCAGAAGCACAAATGAGCCAAAGCTCTGGGGTGCTCAGACAGAAGTTGAGATTGTGGATCTCAAAATACATTAAGCTAGGAGTTTCATGGCAGAATGAGTTGAAGAGGTACTTGACACATAAGGTGAACATACTGAGTCAATGTAAAATACAAAGCTTTTAAAAACAGTTCAGCAAACTAAGGGAAAGAACACACTTAATTGAAAAATGTTAGGCAGGGCTGAAGTTTTACTTGGGAACAGACACAATAGACAATAGGGATTTTTGCTAAAGGTGGGGGGGGGTATTTTTTAGGAAGCCCAATAAACAAATACATAAATAAATAAAACATTTACCCTGTAAAGTGGGAAGAAATAAAAATAAATCAGGATATTAAAAACAAGCATTCCAATTGGTGCTAAAGTAAATACATTGTGGAAAAGATGCAAAGTAATAAGGAGAGTGAGAATAGGGGTCAGTTATAGCTTCAGTTATAGTTGAAGTCTTTTCTGGCAGACGCCATACACAGTTCAGTTGGTTGCACAGCTTTGCTGTCATATCGGACTCAAATACAGGCACAGAATACAGCGTTTGGATGTTGATTTGGTGAAACCAGTTTGCAGACAAAATCTGCCTTTTGCAGCGGTCGGCTGCCCAGGCCTAATTAAGTGGATCTAAGATTAGAAAATATTGTTTCAGAGGAAGAAAAGACAAAGGGCCTGTTTCTAATCTCACACCGATGGAAATCAGAAATAACTGTGCTATCATACCCATTTTGTGCTAGCAACACTGGCCACCAAGAACCACCATGATGTTATAAGAAAAGGAGTACTTGTGGCACCTTAGAGACTAACCAATTTATCTGAGCATGAGCTTTCGTGAGCTACAGCTCACTTCACTGGATGCATCTGATGAAGTGAGCTGTAGCTCACGAAAGCTCATGCTCAGATAAATTGGTTAGTCTCTAAGGTGCCACAAGTACTCCTTTTCTTTTTGCGAATACAGACTAACACGGCTGTTACTCTGAAACCTGTCATGATGTTATAGGCGTTCTTTTAAAAAAATGTGCATAAAAACACTCCTTCCTATCACACAGCCTTTTCTAGCTCCTGAAATGCACATTGTTCAAAATCACTTATAAAGGGGATAAAAAATAAGCAGTTATGAAAGAAAGACTGACCCACTTTCCCTTGCATGCATTATGTGTCACACATGCAGAATGGAAAGCAAGACAAGCCTTCTAGAATTCCTTTCAGCACATGAAGGAAACAACTGATATAGGGGGACTCAGACTGAGTAGATTTACATTTTTCAACAAAAAACATGGGGATATTGAGACTGTCACAGTCCAACCACAATGTCGGGCAAATTAATACTGGCTAAACACTCAAACCACTCATTCCATTACCCAGCAGTTTTAGTCAACAATAAGTTGCCATTGGATTACTCGGTTTTAGAGATGTCAGGACAGTCACTGAAGAATCCCCATTCACAAGCACCGCGTCCAGATCCTTAAATGCTGCTAGAGAACATGTAAAGTGATTTTAGTTTTCCTCAGATACCCATTACACTGAATTCTGCCAAAAACTTCTACTCTAACAAACACACAGTGATCACACTGACAAACTGATATTGAGGATGGGGTTGGCAATTAACACCTTTTTTTTTAAACTACTTTGCAATGCCAGCTATTGCAACACGCATTACACAATATGTAACACAAAACAATCCCAGGGCCACTGGAAATCTGGAGCTTGTAAAGGCAAATTTTGTGTCAAGGCTAAGAAAATAGTAAGCCCAGAGAAGTCTGGGGTCCGAGCAAGAAGAGCAGGCTCTGCGTCCTGTGTTTTGTCCACATCCACCCTGCACTGTTCTGTGAACAAAACTCAGACTGAGACAAAAAGGGAATGAACAGAAAACACACACACACAAGACAACTGAACAGAGAAAATTTGAATAGTGTGTCAGACTTGCCTACACACTTTCAGATATATCATTGGCTGTGGCAACGATTAGAAGTAGCTGCCTAAAATTCTGCAACCACTAGCCTATTAGCCACAATATTTCAGAAACCTAGATATGCCTCAGTTCTATGACCACAGAGTTATTTTGTATCCACAGAAAGGATTTACACTTTTCAGAGAATAAGGGCACATGCTAAAGCCTATCATACTGCAGCAAACAAGCTGTGAGTTTCCTCACACAGTCGACCCTGATGTTCGGCATCCCACCTATTATATTTCTGAGCCTCTCTTTAGCAAAGATTGAACCTGTGTCAAGTTGTGCCATCATTCAGTGATGTGGACTAAGGACCAGGATGAGATCACCAAACTTGTATTTCATTGATGGCCTTAGCAGGATTTGGTAGGTAAGTTTCCAGAGTTGAAAGCACTAAGTGCACTAATCCATTACACCAAGCACCTTAGACCCAAGGCACAAAAATCTTCATATAAGACAGTGCATAAAGCCTACAAAAGATGAGTTATATATTGCCAAAAGCATGTGTAGCATATGCCCTATGACAATTCAGGAATGCCATGTCTAAGTGAATCACTGTCAGATTGCACTTCTCTGTGCAGAAAAAGCTGTTGTCAAATGTACAAAGAACAAGTATGAACATTTAACTATGGGATCTGTGGTTTGATTTAAGCTAATACAATATTGGTTCAGTACGTGCTTAGATATTGCCATGCAGCAACGTGGTCAAGAAGGGAAATGGTACAGTACATAGGAAAACAACTCATGGTCAGCCTTGATGGCAATTTGATCCTGCTGTGATATGTTGGATCGCAGATGGCACACGTGTACATACATAAAACAATCTGCCCAGTAGTTTAAACAATGCAACAGGTTTTTCAAATTACTTAAGTCTGCAAATCACCTTCCCCATGCACATGTACATACACATACTTTGGTTCAGATTCCTTCTTTCCTTGTCTCTTCTTCCCCCATTCTCTCAGCAGCTTAGACCCAGAAAGCAATAAAAGACTGAATGGGAGAAGTATAACAACTCACTGAGCAAAATCACTTATCAGGATACCCAAATAAGTCCAAGTATCACCAAGCCTATAACCCTTGCTTGTTTTAATCACTTTCCCCACCCTCCCATTTGCTTACATTCTCCTACTGGGTCTCGCAGGAACCAATATTATTAACTATTTTGGGGTAGAGGTTGTCTTTGTACTGCAAGTCTGTACCAAGCGCAATGAGACCCTGGTTACTGACTGGAGACCCTAGATGCCTTTACAATACAAATAAATAAATGGAACAGTAAAATTTTCAAAACTAACTAAGTGAATTAGGACCCAAAGTCCCATTTTCAAAAGTGACTTAGGAGTCTCAGGTTCCTAAGTGCATAAGTCACTTTTGAAAATGGGATTCTGGGTCCTAATTCACTTAGGTGTTGAGAATCACTGGTTTCTTATTCATTGGACTGCTTTCCTTGGGAGCACCACCACAATCTAATTCACTGAGAGAAAAACCTCTTGTCACATGAAAGCAGCAAGGAGTGCCTAAAAATCAGGTAAACATCATAGACAATGGTGGTAAGACCTACCAATTGGTAGGGGCTCCCAGGGTAAGACCTACCAATATATTGGGGCTCCAAGGGCAGACATTCGCTCACAGGCACCTCATTCCCCCACCCCAAATGGATCTTCACCTTTCTCCTGCTTCCTGTCTTGATCTTCTCATCTACCGAAATCTACCGAGAAGACGGAGGCTGGTAACAATCAGCTGAAGTCCTGATTTAAGAACTCCTGTGCTGTATCAGTACCCCCTTTGACTCTGGTGCCCAAACTCCAAACATCCTACATTAATCTGCTACTACCAAAGACAAGGTAACATCACCATAGCCACATGCAATGTAAGTACATTGAGACAAATAGGAAGGTTGAAAGAACTCATGTAAGAAATGGAACAATACACCTGGCACCTCCTAGGAATCTCTGAGGTCAGATGGAAGAACTTTGGAGAGGTACTAAAGGAAGAAGGTCATGTACTCTATTGCACTGGAGAGGACAAACATGTCAATGGCGTAGGATTTCCTGTGTATAAAGACGTCAAGAATTCAGTATTAGGATGCTGCCCAACGTCCAGCAGGATTATTTGCATCCATCTAAAGGCAGTACTGTTTAATATCACAGTGCTACAACTCAATGCCCCTACAACAGACTATGACGATGAGCAAATAGAAGATATTTACAATCAGCTCCAAGACATCGATAAGGTCACACAAGAAAGATATCCTAATTGTACAAGGAGATTGGAATGCTAAAGTGGCTACTGACACACAGGCAGATTGGCAAGATTATTGTGGCCCTTTCTGTAATGTGGTAACCAATGAGAGAAGACTGAGACTTTTGGAGTTTGCCAGCTATAACAATCTGGTTCTTGCAAACACATTAGGAGCACATAAAGCACCCAGATGATCAACATGGCACGCACCTAATGGTCTACATCACAGCCAGATCAACTACATCATGGTGCAAAACCAATTTCATTCTGGGATTAACAGAACTAAAACAAGGAGCTTCCCCACTGCTGATATTGGAAGTGATCACGACCATGTAATGCTAAATTTTTGGATGCAGCTAAGGAAAATCATCAGGCCAAAGTTCACCAGAACCAAGTTTGACTTAGAAAGACTCGAGACCGAAACATTGCAGAGTCCTTCCAAGCACCGATTGGTGGAAAATTTGCCCCACTGCTTGATCAAGAGGAAGATATAGAAACAATGACCAACAATTTCAATGCTGTAATGAATGAGACAGCAATGGACATCCTTGGGAAACGTCATAAGAAGACAAAACCATGAGTCACAAATGAAATAGTACAAACATGTGACATTAGAAGAGAACTTGAGAGACAAGAACAGCACTGAGGGACCTGATAAATACAGAGCGATTTGCAGAAAGATCAAGAAAGGAATGAAGGTGGCCAAGGAGATATGAATTGAAAAACAATGCTCTAAAATTGAAAAGTGTATCAATAATAAAAAACAGCAAATGAGCCTTCCAGGTTGTAAAAGATCTGATGAAGGAAATATGGATCAAAGCTAATGCAATTCAAGACAAAGAAGGGAACAGTCTTACGGAAGAAAGGGACATCATCAATAGGTGGACAAACTACTGCTCTGATCTATATAACCACCAGACAAATGGAGATCCTAGTGTCTTAGACAGCCCAGATTCAATAGAGGGGGATGACTTTCCAATACTAAGTGAAGTGGAGAAAGCTGTGAAATCACTCAAGAATGGAAAGGCTAAAGGTATTGACAACATTCTCGCTGAACTGATGAAATTTGGAGGAGAAACAGTAATAGATGTACTCACTAAGATCTACAACTAGTTCTGGCAGACTGGTGAGTGGCCCTCCATGTGGACACAGTCACTAATTATCACTCTGCTAAAAAAGGCACTCTGCAATTGTGTCAAAATTACTGGACCATAAGCTTAATTAGCCATCCCAGCAAAGTGATCTTGAAAGTCATATTGAACAGACTGAAGCCACAAGCAGAGAATATCATCGCTGAAGAATAGGCTGGCTTTCCTGCTGGAAGAAGTACCACAGAACAGATTTTCAACCTTCGTGTTCTATGTGAGAAGTTCTTACAACACCAGCAGGATATCTACCACTTCTTTGTTGACTTCAAGAAAGCATTTGACAGAATATGGCACGAAGTTCTCTGGACAAGCACAATGTTGGTTGTAAGCTTATTCTTACCATTAAACAACGGTATGCTAAGGCCAGCAGTGCAGTTCTCGTCAATGGCACAAGAGGAGAGTGGTTTCACACCATTGCTGGAGTCCAGCAAGGCTGCCTTTTTTCGCCCACACTGTTCAACATCTACTTGGAGCGCACAATGACTGATGCCCTAGAAGATCACATATGCACAGTCAGCATTGGGGAGCAAACAATCTCAAATCTTCGGTTTGCTGATGACATTAATGGCCTGGCAGGCAGCAAAGATGAACTTGCCAACCTTGCGAAGCAATTGGATGAAACCTCCGCAAAATATGGCATGGAAATCATTGCAGAGAAAACCAAGCTAATGACAAAGAAACATGATGGTATCAGCTCACATATCACTGTCAATGGACAAGAGCTGGAGACAGTGAAACAGTTCAAGTATTTGGGGGCAATCACTGATGAAGGATCCAAGGCAGAAATTCAGGCAAGACCTGCGCAAACAACAGCAGCTGTGACAAAGCTAAAGGCAATCTGGAAGAATAAGAACATCTCCATTGGTCATCTCCATTTTTCTGAATGTGTGTGAGACATGGACCCTTTCGGCAGAACTTGAATGGAAAATACAGGTAGTAAAGATGAGATGCTTCTGTAAAATTCTGGGTCTCTCCTACTTTGACCACATCACTAATGAAGAGGTCTGCAACATCATCACCCAACGCACTGGGTCATAGGAAGACCTCCTGATGACCCTGAAGAAGTGCAAGCTGAAATGGTATGGCCATGTAACAAGATCATCCTCCAAGCGACAGTATAGAGAAGAAGAGGTAGACAACAGAAGAGAAAGATTGACAACATAAAAGAGTGGACAGGAATGGACTTCGCAGAGACTCAAGCACTGACACACAATCTTCACGGGTGGAAACAATTGGTGGATTCGCAAAAAGAAAAGGAGGACTTGTGGCACCTTAGAGACTAACCAATTTATTAGAGCATAAGCTTTCGTGAGCTACAGCTCACTTCCTCAGATGCATATCGTGGAAACTGCAGCAGGCTTTATATATACACAGAGAATATGAAACAATACCTATTCCCACCCCACTGTCCTGCTGGTAATAGCTTATCTAAAGTGATTTCCAGCACAAATCCAGGTTTTCTCACCCTCCACCCCCCCACACAAATTCACTCTCCTGCTGGTGATAGCCCATCCAAAGTGATTGATGGATTGCTCATCAATTATCGTACCCCAACGACCAATGCAGTTATGGGAGTGATGATGATGACCAAAGACTTCACTCAAGGTGAACTCAGAAAAACATGACCAATGGGACTCTGGATAAAAGTGAGTATGAATCAATGTTTGTGCTTATGGTGAAGGAGCTGGCCCCAGCTGTGTTTTAAACTGGAGGCATTGGTATATGCAATCCTCCATTCTCTAAGACCTCATTCCTGCAAGGCGCTAAGGACCCCAATCCAGCACATCATCTAAGCATGTGCTTAACTTAAAGCATATTAGTCCTATTAATCATAGAATATCAGGGTTGGAAGAGACCTCAGGAGGTCATCTAGTCCAACCCCCTGCTTAAAGCAGGACCAATCCCCAATTTTTGCCCCAGATCCCTAAATGGCCCCCTCAAAGATTGAACTCACAACCTTGGGTTTAGCAGGCCAATGCTCAAACCACTGAGCTATCAAATGAACTGTTCATATGCTTGAGATTAAGCATATGTTTAAGTGGTGTGCTAGACTGGGTGTGGTGTGCTCAGCACTTTGCAGGATAGAACCCTCAGCAAAAAGCTATGCATTTTGATTACAGTAAATATGTTTTTGAGAGCAAAATCAAAACCAACAGCTAAAATAAGTGGGAACTGCAATGTTTAAAAAAAAAGGATTCATACATAGTTAACAGAAAATGTCCCCCTTTCCCTGCAAGAATTATCTACACCAGAGGTGGGCAAACCTTTTGGCCTGAGGGCCATATCGGGTTTCAGAAATTGTATGGCGAGCCAGTTAGGGGAGGCTCTGCCTCCCCAAACAGCCAGGTGTGGCCCGGCCCCTATCCAACTCCCCCTTCCTTCTCGTCCTCTGACAGCCCCCCCAGGACTCCTGCCCCATCCAACCCTCCCTGTTCCCTGATGGCCCCCCCAGAGCCCCTCCCCCATCCACCCCTCCTGC
Source organism: Lepidochelys olivacea (assembly GCF_965140295.1). Taxonomy (NCBI): domain Eukaryota; kingdom Metazoa; phylum Chordata; order Testudines; family Cheloniidae; genus Lepidochelys; species Lepidochelys olivacea. Next base: position 123,164,843 of record NC_140413.1, read on the forward strand.
TCTCTGTCCCCTGACCGCCCCCAGACCTCCTGCCCGTAACCGCCCCCCGCCACCCAATCCAACCTCCCTCCTTCCTAACTGCCCCCCGGGACCCCTGCCTGCCCCATCCAACCACCCCTTCTCCCTGACCACTCCCGGAATCCCTGTCCCCATTCAACCCCTGTTTCCTGTCCTCTGACCGCCCTGACCCCTATCCACACCCCCATCCCCTGACCACCCCCTGAACTCCCCTGCCCTCTATCCAACCCCCCTGCTCCCTGCCCCCTTACCATGCTGCCTGGAGTGCCGGTGGCTGGCAGCGCTATAGCCGCACTGCCCGGCTGGAGCCAGCCACGCCACCGAGCAGCACAGAGCACTGGGTCAGGCCGGGCTCTGCAGCTGCACTGCCCCAAGAGCTTGCAGTCCCATCATCCAGAGCATTGTGCCGGCAGCACAGTGAGCGGAGGCTGCGGGGGAGGGGGAACAACAGGGGAGGGGCCAGGGGCTGGCCTCCCAGGCCAGGAGCTCACGGGCTGGGCAGAATGGTCCCGCGGGCCGTAGTTTGCCCACCTCTGATCTACACATACAGGAAATCAACAAATGCTAACTGGATCCATTTTCTTTTGAGATTACCATTTTTATAGAATGCTCTGCCCAAATGACAAGGACAACTATTTAAAATTAGTGTTTGAAACCTAGATCAGTATAATACTAAACAGTATTGCTCATGTTGGATGAACCTGTATTTTCTTTTAACCTATTGCAGTGCGCTTGCCAGAGGTGAAAGTAGTTTGTTTTTCCATCACACTATTGTTATTGTACACATGAAACAGTGGAATGGAACATTTTTCTTTTAAAATGAGAAACTAAATAAAGGAAGGAATGGTAGCAAAACACATTTCTATTCACAGCAGATAGCAGGAGCTAATTTGAAGATTTCATTCTCTTCCTCCTCCCCTTTTTCCTGCCCTGGGTGTCTATGAAAGCTCTTAGTCTAAGTTTCCTTCAACGCCTGAGAGGAAAAAAAAAGAGGGTAAGGGTAGGAAGAGGACAAAGGGTTGCCAGATATAAACAGATATGCTTAGGTGGGAAGGATGACCTATTAGGCAATTAAAAACTAAAAGATGTTCAATATCTGTATATTTGGTGCTGTATCTAGCAGTATATAGTTGTGATGTGGCTCGGTCACATAGATCCCCTTGGGACTGTCACCGGATGTGCTGGAATTATCTCTGTGCCCATTTTCCGTCAGCTTGGGACTCCAGAACCCTGCCTTGTTGAGCCAGACATGCTAGCCTGCTGCAACACAGACCCAGGTCTGGTCCACACCCCCAAAGCTGCAGACTTTAACTAAAAACTGCTCAGCAGGTCATGTGACTCCAACACCCAGACACCCAACTCCCAATGGGATACAAACCCCAAATAAATCTGTTTTACACTGTATAAAGCTTATAGAGGGTAAACTCAGAAACTGTCCGCCCTCTATAACACTGTTAGAGAGATATGCACAGCTGTTTGCTCCCCCAGGTATTAATCACTTAATCTGGGTTCATTAGTAAACAAAAAAGTGATTTTATTAAGTATAAAAAGTATGATTCGAGTGGTTTCAAGTAATAACACACAAAACAAAGTAAGTCACCAAGCAAAATAAAGCAAAAACATGCAAGTCTAAGCCTAATAAATTAAGAAACTGATTACAGGTAAAATCTCACCCTCAGAGATGTTCCAATAAACTTCTTTCACAGACTAGACTCCTTCCTAGTCTGGGCCCAATCCTTTCCCCTGGTAAAGTCCTTGTTAGCAGACATCTTAGGTGGAAACTTGGGGTTCTCATGACTGGCCGCCCCCTTTGTTCTCTTCCACCCGCTTTTATACTCTGGCACAAGGCGGGAATCTTTTGTTTCTGTGGGTTCCCGCCCCTCCTTATAAACGGAAAAGTACCAGATTTAAGATGGATTTCATTACCAGGTGACATGGTCACATGTCATAGTAACACCTCATTCTTCATTACCCAGGGGTTGGCCCAAACATACACCGCAAGGCTTGCAGGTAAATAAACCATCCACAACCAATTGTCCTAGTCAATGAGAGCCATCAAGATTCTAAACCACCATTAATGGCCCACTTTTTGCATAACTGCAATAGGACCTCAGAGTTATACTTCATATTTCTAGCTTCAGATACAAGAATGATATATGCATACAAATAGGATGAACACACTCAGTAGATTATAAGCTTTGTAATGATACCTTACAAGAGACCTTTTGCATAAAGCATATTCCAGTTACATCATATTCACGTTCATAAGCATGTTTTCATAAAGCATATGGAGTCCAACCTCACAATAGTAATTTGGATCAATTCATTTAACATGATCCATTTAATTTCTTGAATTGTTTTGGTCTTTTTTCTTTTTAATCTAATCAGAATAGTTTGAATTAGTTACTGATGAAATTTGGACTTCAGTGAATGAAAAGTGTTATTTCATTTTCCTTGATTCCCCTCATTGCCTTCAAAAATTCATTCAACGGTTTCTTTGATGTGTGAGGACTCTTACCTAGGATTTGTAGTGTGTCATAATAGCTTGGAAAATATTGGTTCAACAGAATAAAGCAGGCAAGAGACAAAACAAAACAAAACAAAACAAAACAAACAAACAAGTCCTATGGTAAGAGGAGCAAATTGTGGTCATGTGTTACTATGTACTACAGAGAAGCAATGTCATCTTTCATATCAATTATCCATAGATTAGAGGACTTTAATACACTATTAAAATTTCCAGTGACTTGAGGCCAGGTTTACAAAGACACTTAGAGTTGAAGATAGCCACCTGCTGGGACTTACAAGAAAGCGTATGTGAATTAGGCACCTAACTCCTATGAGAATTTATTTGTACATCACTTCTAAACTACTGTAAAATAAAAAAATGTTAATTTTACAGTATGTCTACCGTACTATATGTGTTCCTAAGTAATACTAATCCGTGCAATTATTGTTTACCCATATTAACATTTCATCTTTTTTTAGCCTAAAGGATGATATATTTACTATGTGAGCAAGCAAGACAGAAAAAAATGTGAAAAACAAATAATCTAAACTTAGCAAGACAGAAAAAAATGTGAAAAACAAATAATCTAAACTTAACATAAAGCTTAAATCCTTACACACAACTTCTTCATTTTAAACAAGACAAACTACCAACATAAAAGAAAGAGAACAACATTAGGCACACATGGTAATTCAGGAGGTAAAAGTTACCAGTCCACCTCTCAGATCATTACAATTTTCTTGGACACACTTTATATTAACAGGTTTCAGAGTAACAGCCGTGTTAGTCTGTATTCGCAAAAAGAAAAGGAGTACTTGTGGCACCTTAGAGACTAACCAATTTATTTGAGCATGAGCTTTCGTGAGCTACAGCTCACTTCATCGAATGCATGCCGTGGAAACTGCAGCAGACTTTATTTATACACAGAGAATATGAAAAAATACCTCCTCCCACCCCACTGTCCTGCTGGTAATAGCTTATCTAAAGTGATCATCAGGTGGGCCATTTCCAGCACAAATCCAGGTTTTCTCACCCTCCACCCCCCCACACAAATTCACTCTCCTGCTGGTGATAGCCCATCCAAAGTGACAACTCTTTACACAATGTGCATGATAATAAAGTTGGGCCATTTCCTGCACAAATCCAGGTTCTCTCACGTTTCATTGATAAATAGTTTATAAAGAGTTAATAAATGATGACTAGACATTATAACCAATTACAGACACGAGTCGCATGTGTGTTATCAATGGTTGTAAGGACATCTGTAGAAGGTGTTACAGATGATTACAAGACATGGTTAAATGCAATCTATTGACCTGTTGGACTCTCTAACTGTTTCTAATAATTGATTAGCCATTTATTAAAGCTTCTATTAAACATTTATTAACCTTTATAGATCGTTTATACATGTAACTTTAATATAATGTATGACTGTTTTCTTTATGGCATTGCATGCCAAATAAAATAAATAAATAAATGTCTTCCTTTAAAAAAAATAAAATAAAATCTATGCAATCCTATGAGGGACTGAAAGACTCCTTTAGGATGCTAATTGCCCTTTGTTGGCATTTAAGCCTAAGAGAATCGAGGACTACACAGCAACATACAGGATGGGTCCTATTAATTTTTATTTTTTAGTAAGTGAATGGGTCAATGACTTAGCACTGATTTGGCACACTGAAGTCATGGGAATATTAGATTTTGAACATTAAGGTAATGAAAGGTTAGTATTTTCCCTCCCTTCAGTAATCCATTTAATACTGTGACAAACTATCTATCTATCTATATATAGTTCCAAAGGGTACATATACTTTATAGCCTTCAAAAAAATTTTAAAAAGTTAAATATATATATTTACATTTTGACCTTTTATCCTCAGGTTACATATGACAGATTAATTTTGTCTATAGTCAACATAATCCATTCTGGGTTTAGAGGCACAACAGGGGAAAAGATCAGGACTGACATTAAAGCCTAGGGAACATGAATAAACTCAGACTAATTACTTCTAGGGGTTTAACTTCTCAGAGTCTAAACCAAGCCTCACCTTTAAAACCTGAATCCTCCTTCCAATATGGATCCTAATTTTGTGATGTCTCTGAGTTCTATGGCCCCAGATATCAGCTTTGTTGTACTCTCTATTTGTCACCAGGGAACAGCATAGGGATGTCGTCTCAGGACAAAGATCTGGAGCAAAAATTGTAGCTATGCTAAAATTTCATAACCAAACCCAGATTTAGGCAAGTTAGTGTTTCACACCCATTGGGTAAGCCTATCCAATATGGTACAGACAAAACTTCAGTGATTTTTGCTGTCTTTGACACAAATAGAGAGATAGGGGGTTTGTACGACAAAGCGAAACTGAAGGGGAGGATGAAAGTGTAAGAACTGAATCCAACGGAAGGGTCTGCTTAAATGCATACAAACCAAAACTGATAAGCTTCATACAGCTTTAGAGATGATATAAAATGCCAAAAGGCACTTTAAAATAGTGCTTTAAGCACTATAATAAAGATATTGAATGCAAACCCACCCCTCTCCAACTCATGAGTTTTTAGGGAAATTAATGTCAAGAAACAGAAGACCTAATTAACACCCATGCAATTCCCCATAGTATGGAAATACCAGAGTGGCTGCACGTTTAGGTGGGAGATTGTGAGGTGCTGAAGTGATCGTATTTGAAAGGTTTTAGACTGGTAGCCGTGTTAGTCTGTATCAGTAAAAAGAACAAGGAGTACTTGTGGCACCTTAGAGACTAACAAATTTATTTGGGCATAAGCCTTCGTGGGCTAAAGATGCATGCATCTGATGAAGTGGGCTTTAGCCCACAAAAGCTTATGCCCAAATAAATTTGTTAGCCTCTAAGGCACTGGTTTTCAAAGCCAGTCCGCCGCTTGTTCAGAGAAAGCCCCTGGTGGGCCGAGCCGGTTTGTTTACCTGCTGCATCCACAGGTTCAGCTGATCGTGGCTCCTACTGTCCGCAGTTCGCCGTTCCCAACCAATGGGGGCTGCAGGAAGGGCGGCCAGCACATCTCTCAGCCCGCGCTGCTTCCCGCAGCCCCCATTGGCCTGGAGTGGTAAACCGCGGCCACTAGGAGCCACGATTGGCTGAACCTGCGGATGCGGCAGGTAAACAAACCAACTCGGGCCACCAGGGGCTTTCCCTGAACAAGTGGCAGACCGGCTTTGAGAATCACTGCTCTAAGGTGCCACAAGTACTCCTTGTTCTTTTTGTATTTGAAAGGTTTGTGCTCACAGAGCACAATGTTCCTATTAAACAATAGTTCCTATTAAATTGGCTTGATAAGTCAGGGTAAGGATGATGGCTGAAGGACTCCAATGAATAAACAAGATAAACTATCCAAACATTGAATTTTATTCACTGTATTAAAAAGGAAAAGTACTTGTCTGTATATTGAAATTCTATCCTCTACAGAACCACCCTATTGAGTGTTGTGCCCTCACGCAGATCTGACCTTGAAGCCAACTACCTAGCTTACATTATAATGTTTATAAAGCCAGGATGAGGCAATCAAAGCATCTCCCCTGAGGGACACGTGTTGCCAATCATACCCTTTAATAGCCACATCCTTTTTAAGCTAAACTGATCCACGGAGATTATTGCCATTAGGAAAGTCCAACTGCTGGTCCACCATTTCCCTTCCCCCCCAAATTCCAAAAGGTAAGCACCACTGTGCCTACTGTGTGCCCGCTGATGCAGTACGTGAGATAAGAGCATAAACAAAAAAGGGAGAGAGAATTACATTTTTTGGGGGGGTGGGGGAGTATAATATGAGCATAAATCTTCCAATCTGAAGAAACAGGTAGAAAAATATAATTCAAGAAAGGAAAAGGAGAAGCCCTGACTTACTGCTTGCACTTTTACATGAATTTTAGCAACTATGTATATTATCAAACTAAAGGGATTTTTCATTCCCCAACCCCTTGATTAGTACCTCATTCCTTCCAAATGAGCTTCTAATGAAATTTCTCTGGAGAAAATAGCCATGAAAAAGCAAGAGAGAATACAAGGCCAACATTAAATTTGTAACACTGAACTAACTTTCTCCAATCAGAAATTAAAAAAAAAAAACTGCTTAATGCTGATAAACTGCAAACCATAATGAATACATTTAGAAGTTCTCTCTACATTGCAGGAGAGAGTCCGTATTGTGAGAGCATCAGAAGAGGAATATGATTTTAGCTGTAGAATTTGGGATGGACTAGAAAGAAGAGAGGAAGAGGTTACAGTGATCAAAGCAAAAGATGACCAAAGGATGAACAAGGATTTTTAACATGGAGAGAGACAACAAATGGCGATATTATGCAGGAAGAAAGGGAAGAATTTAGCGAAAGATAGGAGACAAGGATGCCACCAAGATGTGAGCCTGAGAGACAATGACAACATGGAGTTTTCAATAGTGATAACAGAGAAAGCAAGTGGTGAGAGAGATTGAGAGGAAAGACAAGAAGCTCTGTTTAAAAGACAGGTGGCAAGAGTAGCTGTCAAAGAGCAGTGGATGTGTGAGTCTACTGGTTTTGGAGACTATAGGCTCTACAGTCATTTCCAAAAGAAATCAGTGAAAAGATTTAAAAGGGTGTCTACTGGAATGTCTACCATGGTAAATTAAAGAATGTGGTATATCTACCAGAAATGTTGCATTCAAGGTTGGTGATGAGCTATGGTCTACTCACTGTAAATGAAGTTCATTTGGGAGGCTTTTTGTATGAATAATAGATTTTAATTCTTTAGAGTAGAGGTGATAGGGGGTAATTGCTTCCTTTAAGGAGAACTGAGCCAAGCAGCCAGGATTTCTCAGAATTTAGTTACTGCAAGTTATAACATGGGAGCAGGCAAAAGGCAAGGACTTTTAATACTTATTTGTACCGTAAATTAGCATGTAACACCTTAAACTAGGTGACACTTATTTTACAGTTTCTACCCTTTTCCTTTTCCCCCCTCAATACACAGAAGTGTTTATATAATCCTTCTCTGGTTCCTCTATGAGATATTTCAACAGCTCATACATGGCTCTAAACTCTTTGCCCTCTACAAATGTATCTAATGGATTAGTCCTTAATGAGGATCAATTTCTTTGGCCTGTTTTTAAATTAATTAATTTAAAGTATAACAAAGGTATTATTAATTTGAAATGAACAGTCTGGTCATGAGGAGTGCAACATCTCAAGCCAAGGTTTTAGTACTGTGAAAGACAAAACGATAAACTCAAAGAAGAGGTCTCTGTAGTGATTTTTGCTCACAGATAATCTTCTGAATTGATGGTGCTCTGTCTTTGACAACACCCCTCTGGAATACCTAATTTAAGAAACAGGAAATGAATTGTTCTATCTCTGACCTGGGAGAACAGGGAAGACCTTGAGGGCCTTCAGAATATAGTAGAGCATCACACCCTTCACTGTGTATGCAGGCCAAGCTGTACACCCAGTGGGAGGGCAGGAAATTAAGCTGCTTCCTACGTGTAGGTAGCAATAAGAGGAACCGGAGAGATTCCTCTGCTTTCAGCACTAAATGGGCACTATGCTAAGCTGATTTTCCTCTCATTTATACCAGTGGAAATCAGCCTTCATGGCCACATTTTACTGTTTTCCAGTTTTCATCAAAAATCAATACGATTCTGCTCATTCCTGTCTAGAAAATTCTCTGAAATGTTGGAATTGGTCAGATGGTGTTCAAGAATTATTGTATTACTGAAAGACTAAAATGCTATTGAACAAAGAGAACATTTCTCAGCATTCTGCATACTTTTTAAGATAGCTCTTCCATCTAGCTGCAATAACCTGCCTTAACTTTTCATCTTTCTAGCTGTGCTGTGGTTTGTCACACTGTGAAACCAATAGTATAACAAACCTAAAATATATAAATAGTTGGAAATGCTAGTTATATTATTCTTAGAGACATCTATCTATTAGGAACATGGCAGAGATTCCAGAACAGGATATGGTATAAAATCTATGATACAGAAAGAAAATTTTAAAAAATAAGCACTAGATATTGCCATGAGTTAAATCTTCTAACAGCACTAAAGAGAACAGAATGACCACTAGAGACTGTGACATACTGTAAGTACTCCGCAAGGGCCTGTATATGCTTCACTACTTCACATGAAGTCTTGTGCACTTAGAAGTTTGGTGATCAGCTCCCAAGGTCTTAACTGAAGGCAAGAGATCCTGGAATGTGTATCTATTCTGGGTATTTATTTCTGAAATAATTACAGTTGATCAATATGAAAATACGTAATCCTGAAGACTATGGCTTAATCCTCAAACACTCATTAATGGAGAACATTCAAACAATTCTTTGCAGGATCAAGCTCTAATGGTTCAATTATGGTTCAGCCCACACATCTGCACAGGACAATGTAAAGGCAGACACAACCCCATACTCCATGCATGAACTCTTCACCTCATAGAACATAATACCAAGGAAGAGAGCAACTGCTGCCAGAAGTACTATTTGCTTTCCCATACATGTGAGTAGGGAATGGACAGGAACGGGTGGGGTTGGCCTGTGCTGCTACACTGTTGCTTTGGGACGAGTAAGCTATGCCAAAGGGGGCAGGGAGAGAAAGGCTGTCATGATTTATTTTTCCCATGGAGCAAGGGGGAAACTGAAAAAAATGAGTCACAATCTGGTCTCTTCACTGCTCCTGTGGCAACAGTTACCCATGCCCCATTTCTTGGACTTGGCCCTAAATAAATATAAGATATGCTTTGGCTTGAGAAGTGGGGGAAGGTCATCCCACCAAATTACTAGAAATGAATGTATGAATTAGTATTACTACGAAGATAAACTTCAAACAGAACTTGAAAAATAAGTTTGCATACAAAGGTAATATATATTTTAGGGTGGGAAATAATCAAAGACTGTAATAAAAGTCATGAGGAAAATCATGAGTAAAGGCCCTGCCAATCATTAAGCAGCCTTCATGGCCACAGGCCCCTAGAAGCTACTTGGGTTCCACAGATTACACAGCTGTGGGGACAGCTTCCTTTCTGAGTGGGGTACTTTCTTTGAGAGTAACTACTTAAGGCCCAATCTTGCAATGGTTTATACCAGTGATGGGCAACCTGCAGCCTGTGGGCTGCACACGGACCGTCAGGGTTGTGCTGGGTGCCACTTCCCGCAGCTCCCATTGGCCAGGAATGGTGAACCGTGGCCATTGGGAGCTGCGGGTGGTTGTGCCTGCAGATGGTTGATGTAAACACTGTATCGCAGTCTGCCAGCGGATTACCCTGATGGGCCATGTGCGGCCCACAGGTTGCTCACCACTGCCTTATACATATGCTTAACTTTACCTACACTAGGAATCCAATTGCCTTCAATCAGCTAAGCCCCACTGTTGTCTATCCTGTGAGGGTGGTTTTTGAAGGATGGACAACACATCACCATCCATGATGAGGCTGGAATCCAGTGTTAAGAACATAAGAATGGCCATACTGGGTCAGACCAAAGGTCCATCCCGCCCAGTATCCTGTCTGCCAACAGTGGCCAATGCCAGGTGCCCCAGAGGGAGTGAACCTAACAGGTAATGATCAAGTGATCTCTCTCCTGCCATCCATCTCTACCCTCTGACAAACAGAGGCTAGGGACACCATTCTTTACCCATCCTGGCTAATAGCCATTAATGGACTTAACCTCCATGAATTTATCCAGTTCTCTTTTAAACCCTGTTATAGTCCTAGCCTTCACAACCTCCTCAGGCAAGGCGTTCCACAGGTTGACTGTGAGCTGTGTGAACTTCCTTTTATTTGTTTAAAACTTGCTGCCCATTAATTTCATTTGGTGGCCCCTAGTTCTTATGAGAAGAAGCAAATAACTTTTCCTTATTCACTTTCTCCACACCACTCATGATTTTATATACCTCTATCATATCCCCACTTAGTCTCCTCTTTTCCAAGCTGAAAAGTCCTAGCCTCTTTAATCTCTCCTCATATGGGACCCATTCCAAACCCCTAATCATTTTAGTTGCCATTCTCTGAACCTTTTCTAATGCTAGTATATCTTTTTTGAGATGAGGAGACGACATCAGTACGCAGTATTCAAGATGTGGGCATACCATTGATTTATATAAGGGCAATAAGATATTCTCCGTCTTATTCTCTATCCCTTTTTTAATGATTCCTAACATCCCGTTTGCTTTTTTGACTGCCACTGCACACTGCATGGACGTCTTCAGAGAACTATCCATGATGACTCCAAGATCTTTCTCCTGATTAGTTGTAGCTAAATTAGCCCCCCATCATATTGTATGTATAGTTGGGTTTATTTTTTCCAATGTGCATTACTTAACATTTATCCGCATTAAATTTCATTGGCCTTTTTGCTGCCCAATCAGTTAGTTTTGTGAGATCTTTTTGAAGTTCTTCACAGTCTGATTTGGTCTTAACTATCTTGAGCAGTTTAGTATCATCTGCAAACTTGGCCACCTCGCTGTCTATCCCTTTCTCCAGATCATTTATGAATAGGTTGAATAGGATTGGTCCTAGGACTGACCACTAGTTACCCCTCTCCATTCTGAAAAGTTACCATTTATTCCTACCCTTTGTTCCCTGTCTTTTAACCAGTTTTCAATCCATGAAAGGATCTTCCCTCTTATCCCATGACAACTTAATTTACGTAAGAGTCTTTAGCGAGGGACCTTATCAAAGGCTTTCTGGAAATCTAAATACACTATGTCCACTGGATCCCCTGTCCACATGTTTGTTGATCCCTTCAAAGAAATCTAATAGATTAGTAAGACATTATTTCCCTTTACAGAAACCGTGTTGACTTTTGCCCAACAATGTATGTTCTTCTACATGTCTGACAATTTTATTCTTTACTATTGTTCCAACTAATTTGCCCGGTACTGACCTTAGACTTACCAGTCTGTAATTGCCGGAATCACATCTAGAGCATTTTTTAAATATTGGCGTTAAATTAGCTGTCTTCCAGTCATTGGGTACAGTAGCTGATTTAAAGGACAGGTTACAAACCATAGTTAATAATTCTGCAATTTCATATTTGAGTTCTTTCAGAACTCTTGGGTGAATGCCATCTGGTCCCGGTGACTTGTTACTGTTAAGTTTCTCAGTTAATTCCAAAACCTCCTCTAGGGACACTTCAATCTGTGACAATTCCTCAGATGTGTCACCTATAAAAGACAGCTCAGGTTTGGGAATCTCCCTAACATCCTCAGCCGTGAAGACTGAAGTAAAGAACTCAATTAGTTTCTCCGCAATGACTTTATCGTCCTTAAGTGCTCCTTTTGTATCTTGATTGTCCAGGGGCCCCACTGGTTGTTTAGCAGGCTTCCTGCTTCTGATGTACTTAAACATTTTATTACCACCTTTTGAGTTTTTGACTATCTGTTCTTCAAACTCCTTTTTGGCTTTTCTTATTACATTTTTATACTTCAATTGGCGGTGTTTATGCGCCTTTCTATTTACCTCACTAGGATTTGACTTCCACTTTTTAAAGATGCCTTTTTAATCTCTCACTGCTTCTTTTACATGGTTGTTAAGCCATGGTGGCTCTTTTTTAGTTCTTTTACTGTGTTTTTTAATTTGGGTATACATTTAAGTTGGGCTTCTATTATGGTGTCTTTGAAAAGTGTCCATGCAGCTTGCAGGGATTTCACTCTAGTCACTGTACCTTTTAATTTCTGTTTAACTAACCTCCTCATTTTTGCATTGTTGCCACTTCTCATAATTACACTGTCAATCTCCCAATATTTGGTAGGGGTTTTTTGAAACTTCAGATGCTGGAATATTGGCACTGGAGAATCTCAGCTGTCATTTAAAAAAAATGAAGTAAATTTCTAGCCATTATGGTTATAAAGAAAAGGGTAAACCCTAAAGGCTTCAGAACCAGGGGGCAAACAAAAAGATCCCAACATTTATCATTTGAAAAATATCATTATTTTTAAGCCCATCTCATGAATTCTGAAATGTGACTCATGACTTTTGAACTACCAGTAGTAACACCTCCGGGTACAGTTTGCTCTTCAATATTTACTAACTGGCTCGCTCTGAGTTTCATGGCAAGTGTTTGGTGATACTCCTTGCAGTGACCACAGAGAAATGTACCTTTTAGAAAGGTGGATTTGCTGTGCCTTCTTGTTCCTGCTACCACAGAGTGCGTCTACACTTTGAGCTGGGGGTATAGTTACCAACTTGAGGAGTCATACCCGCGCTAGCTTTGATCAAGCTAGTGTACTATGTATGTACTTGGGGGCAGCTTGCTCCACCTGCCAGTTGCACCACCGCAGCTACACTCTATTTTTTGTGTGCTAGCTGAGTCAAAGCCAGTGTGCGTATTTCTCCTCAAGACAGGAATCACACCCGCAGCTTGAAGTACAGACATACACAAAACAGTAAGAGGAAAAGAAACAGAATTTTCATTTAGAAAAATGCAAATGGTATTCTCCTGCCAGGAAAGCAATGCATTATTGGTTCTATATTCTATTTTTAACTGTAAGGCTCGACCTCATTATTGATGTAAAATTAAAAAAAAAATATTGTACTTTATTCTTATAAAAGGTTATTATAAACTTGCCTGTGCCTTTACTGAACTTTAATACTTACAATGATCTTCACATGCAAGAGATGTACTGAAATAGCACAGGGTTGCTCATTTAACTATAAGAAATTTTCAAGCTAAGGAGATTCCTATGAAATCAGCCTTCTGTGAATTAGTGCCAGGTTCCCAGAGTGTCAAAGGAAGATAACACCCACTTTATTACCTCAAATGTATTTTTACAGACTCTAAAATGCAGTTTTTATAACAACATCTATCTTGCTTTAATTTTCTATACTATTTTCTTTGATACTGTGTTTTTAAAGATGTATATAAGCTTTAGTTATTGTGATTTGTGCTTTGTATAAAATATTTAATAGAAGTTTTAACTGCAAATTGTAAATGCATTGGAAATGGCAGATTTTATATGTTCAGATTTAGGATTCTTAATATTCATTAATTTGCTTGTCTCAAAAGAACTCCTTGAATAGATTCTTTTAAGAAAATGATTTAAAATACTTTCTGTGGTTTCATAGGACTTATTTAAGATTACTCACCTTTAACCATTTATCAGTGTATACCAAAAAGAATTCACCAACCCTTAAATGAAGATCTCTTGCCCATCCATAAACTGTTTTAGTTATCTTAGGGCATGTCTACACAGCAAAAACCCACTAACCAACCAAAACACAAAACAAAACACTGCAACAGCAAGTTTGTCAACTGACACGGCTCACGCTACAAGGCTAAGAACAGCAGTGCAGACATTCGGGCTCAGGCTAGAGCCCAGACTCTAAGACTCACTCTCCTTCCTTGGTGGGTTTCACAGCTCAGGCTCCAGCCCAAGCTCAGCCAACTACACTGCTATTCTTTGCCTTGCAGCACAAGCCCTAGGCAGCTGACCTGGGCTCCTGTGACACATGTATGACTCACTACTAATTTGGCAGAATACTACAATTTGGTAACTTAAAAAGAGAAGAGCACCTCCACTAGAGGAGAGCCTGCTCTCCAAGGCATCCTCTTTGTTAAAAGCTCTCCAAGGACAGACATACAAAGAAGACTGTAACTGAAGTAACCATTATTGCTTGTCTGGGCTTCAATATTTTTCTCCTTTCTGTAATAAAATTGTCATAGATAATAACTATGATTATTTTGCTTGTTTTTAAATGGAGGTATCCCCTAAGGTATGCACAGCATGCAACTAAAATAGAGTGAGTCACATCACCGGATGGCATTAAAAGAAAGAGAAAATTATTAAGATTTGGCCTACCATGTCTTGCTTCTCTAGACTAAAAATTTTAATAATTTTAAGATAAAATTACTTGGCACTCAGCAACTTGAAAATCCCTTTCAATCCTACACTGCAAAGATCTGGGCATCTTTGGCTCCTGTACCAAGTGAAAAAGGGATAGTAACTATTGGTGGGGGGGGAACCTTTTTTAAAGTATAATACATTGTTAGCAGGAAAACTGAAGATTGTATTGGGAGAGATGGAACAGGACTAAAGGAGGTCAAATATATCAGGCAAAATAATGCAAAAACTCTATTTTGTTTTACAAGCACATGGGACCATTAAGGCACAGGACTGTCTGTAACATAGTGCAGAGCTTCACAGCCTTACAAGGGAACTCTGAAAGACGTTCTACCTCACAGAAGTGCAATGCTTCCCAGAGCTTCCAGTCAATTCTTCATCTCATCAGGGGAGTTGAACATGTTTCCCCTACAGTCCCTCCACCCCAAAGATTCTGGTGAGGTTCACTTTCCCTATTGATGTAATCATTATTAATTTATATAATACCATTTCATAAGGATTCCCAACTGCACCACCACGTCACTACCTCAGTAAGTTAGATCTTGTCTACATGAAACAGTTACACCAGTTTAATTAAAAGTGTTATTTTGAAGCCATTTGCTTAAACCTGTACAAACCCTTGTGTGGGCACTTATTTATCTAAAAAAAGACAGTGAGGTTCAGATTAAGCTGATAAGTAGTTGGTTTAAACTAAACCAAAATAAACCACGCTCAAACCGAAATAAGCCTGTCCACACAGAGATTTGCCCAATTTATTTAAATCAGTTTAAAATTACACATTTAGTTAAATTGGCATAATTTTTTCTTGTGGACATGACTTACTAACCTATCACCACCATTCCAGTAGGAGAAGGATTGTTCTTTAATGTCCTCCTCTTAATTTTTATTAAATCTCTAGATGTCTGCAGACTGTCTCCCTAATGTGGCATGAACCTTGCTTGATCACACTATCTTGGAGTCAGCAAGAGTAAAATACAAATGTGAAGGTTATTACTATTTTATAGCAATAATGTTATTACTATTTTATAGCCCCTGTCCCAGAGCCCAGGCTCCAACCCAAGATGGAATGTCTACACCATAATTAAACAGCTCCTTAGTCCAAGCCCCAAGAGCCGCGAGCAAAGTAGCGTATTATGCAATATAGTGCATCAGGCAGTGTAGACAAAGATGGGTTTCTGAACTAAGATGGGAGGCCCTGCCTAAGCAAAAACTTTAGGTTTCCTGCTCCCTTCAGCACTGAAGTACCATTGTCTTGCACTCTTGCAACAACATGGAAAATAATGGCCCCCTTTTTCTTCCAATCTGTGGCTTGGCTTTGGTTTCCACCACAGAGGAAGGTTCTCTTTCCACTCCCACAAGCAGAATGACTTTGTGATTGTGAGCATACAGAGGCAAATTTAAGCTCTGATCTGGCTCTTCTAGAGATTCTGGGAGAGTTACTCTCCATGACATTTACAAAGAGGTAATACAGAATATCAACTTTTTATTGTCTGTGTGCTTATGGCATTTTGTTACCATTTGATACCGTGGTGATCGGCTAAACAGATCCTTTGATGTGCAGGACCAAATCCAGCGTGGAGCTATTGTAGTTTTCCTGAACACAGCTAACAGGACCCAGCAATGCAGGGGCTCCCTGCACAGTGCCACATAGCAAAGGTTCCCTGGGTGTAGGACAGGTTAGCCTAAGGCTGGGTGATTAGATTTTTCATGCAGTGCAAAGAAATCAGGCCCATTTTAAGTGTCCATTCTCAGAATGGCAATAACCCGATTTAAATTATATGGCAAGATGCAGGTTTTGCTCTGAAACTAGTATATCTTAAAAATGTCATCTTAAATGAAATCTGTATGATAAGAAATTAAGGAAATACCTTTTGTGTAAAATTCCTCAGAAACCGAAAGGTTGCATTTGGCACAAAGATAATTCCTGCAGCAGGCAATGTTAAAACTGCATGAAGTAACTGGTCTACACTTTCAAAAGTGGATAGTGAATTTAGGTGTCCAAACTGAACCCCCTTAAAAGGGCCTGATTTTCAGAGGGTGGGTGATCTTCACACTGTAAATTAGGTGCCTTTAAGGAGGCCCACATTGGGCATCCAAAATGAAGACATCCAAAATTATTAGTCATTTTTGAACATAGTCTGTTTTTAAATAGAAGTGTATATAAATAAAAAAGCAACTTCGAAAGACCTCAGGAAGAGGTAGATAAACCTTGGAAGTCCATTGGATCATATTTTTGATAGAGGCGAGAGTCCACAAGAGCTAAATCCATGCTTAGATGCCTTGGGAGAAATAATCTACTGTAACAAAAAGAAAAGCAGTGATGCTGCACAAATTACTAAGAAAAAATTTGATTTCGATACGATAAATATCATGACATGTGTATCAATCCATTGCCTTTGAGGTCATTACCAGCTCATAACTCACTCAGGGCTTTATTGATGTCTGAGTTGTTTGTAAGTATCAACAGAGCAACTTAAGTGAACAATTTTTCACTAACATTGCACTGAGTTGACATCACTATATTACCAGTTTATTCTATACCATAGTTTATAGAAAAATAAAACTAGGAAGCACAGCCATTTGTAACACAGAAAATTACATGAAAAAGATGTTTAGGTCCTGAACAGGTTTTTCACACAAACAAACCACTGCCCCCTCCCCTGCCTTATTCCCCCAAGCAAAATATGTATCCATATGACTTTGAAATGGATGAAGTCAAAAATACAGTTCCAGGATCTCAGATTAGCACATTACTAAAAAAAAAAAAAACGAAACAAAAAAACCCCAGAAACAAATAGTGTGAAAAGCAGTGTGTGTGTAGCAGCCATCAACTTTCATGGATTTTGTGATTTTCCTAAAATGTTGCTCTGTACTAGCCTTTAACAGAATATCATTAAAAAAAAACATCTACTGAAGCTATTACCCTGAAGAATCGAATAGATCGTACTGAAATCTTCTCGGCCAACAGCTATTGCTCCAACTTGAATCATTAAGTAACTCCCTTGAAATGCATACCCACATTTGATAAAGTTACTTGTGCATGCTGACACCTTACCTATTTTATTAGTACTTCACATTTTTAATCTTGGTCATTGGAAAATGGGACTTTTGCCTGATGTTAACATGTCCAATTTCTGCCCAGGTTTTCTCTGGATTAAAGCTATTCTGCAGTGTAAATCTTTAGGTTTTAGACTGCTTGTTTGGCTGTTTGTTTTTTGTTATTTGCCCCACAAACAGTCTCGTGTCTCTATTTTGTTCATCCCATCCATCCAATTTTACAAATAAATTTCATCTCTCACCAAAGTAAATCACTGTTTGGTGTGGTATAACAACAACATTAATGACATTTTCAGATGTAAGAGATATGATTAGGCTACCATTTCATAAGATCTTTAAAAACACCTTACAAAGATAAGTTCTATTAAAAAGCAAAATTTCATTTACTACTCTTTATCTCTACCTAAACACAAATATTTGCTTTTTTCAATATGTCTAAAGTTATAGTAATATTGAATCTTGTAGAGTCTATTTAATAAGTAGTAGCGTACGATGCCAACTATCCAATTAGCAATCCATTGGCTGTTGTATTACAAAAAATGCATTATGACTTTTTGTCAGGAATATATTTAAGATGTTTTCTTTCATATTAGCTAGTTATGTCTTAAATAGCTTCCATAAATTAGGAGTTAATGGGCAAAACGTTCATCTTTGGCAATGCCCTTTGTAGGATTTGATTGCTGTTGTTTATGCCTTTTGCTTCAGTTAGTTCCTTCAACACTCTCTGGTCTTTAGTTCACTGAGGCTTCTATGATCTCCGCCTTTCTTTTCTCCCAGTGGAGCACATTTCTCTCATAATCAACACTTGATTAGATTGGACTAAAACAAAACTTCTTAAAACCAAATATACTCAATTGAATATATTGTTCAGTAGTGATAACTGAAATATTTATTTCTTATAAACGCATTTTTGCCTTTTGTGAGCATTAGCAGTGCTGAAAAAGGAAGAGAAAAAATTATTATGGGGAGTGAATATAGTGTTGTGATAAATAAGAGGCGGGGCGGAGAACAGCTCCCTTTTATGGACACCTAGCCAGCCAGCTAGCTATGAAGTCCCTCTTGGTAGCTCTTCTCTACTTGCTTTACCTGTAAAGGGTTAAAAAGTCCACAGGTAAAAGGAAAGGGGTGGTCATCTGACCAAAAGAGCCAATGGGATGGCTAGAACTTTTTAAAATTGGGAAAAAACGTCCCTTTGTCTGTGTGTTGTGGTTCTTTGGAGAGAGGGGACAGAGCAGCAACAGGGCTGGGACTATGCTGTAAAAAGCTTTTTGTCAGGTATGGAAATCAGATCATCCTAAAACCTACTCATAAATCAGAAAATGTCTAGAAAAACCACACACCATACAACAGAACCACTAACCCAGGAACCTATCCTTGCAACAAAGCCCGTTGCCAACTGTGTCCACATATCTATTCAGGGGACACCATCATAGGGCCTAATCACATCAGCCACACTATCAGAGGCTCATTCACCTGCACATCTACCAATGTGATATATGCCATCATGTGCCAGCAATGCCCCTCTGCCATGTACATTTGTTAAACTGGACAGTCTCTATGTAAAAGAATAAATGGACACAAATCAGACGTCAAGAATTATAACATTCATAAACCAGTTGGAGAACACTTCAATCTCTCTGGTCACTCGATTACAGACCTAAAAGTTGCAATTCTTCAACAAAAAAAAGTCAAAACAGACTCCAACGAGAGACTGCTGAATTGGAATTAATTTGCAAACTGGATACAATTAACTTAGGCTTGAATAAAGACTGGGAGTGGATGGGTCATTACACAAAGTAAAACAATTTCCACATGTTTATTTCCACCCCCCACTGTTCCTCAGACGTTCTTGTCAACTGCTGGAAATGGCCCACCTTGATTATCACTACAAAAGGTTCCCCCCCCGCTCTCCTGCTCAGAATAGCTCACCTTAAGTGATCATTCTCCTTACAGTGTGTATAGTAACACCCATTGTTTCATGTTCTCTATGTATATAAATCTCCCCACTGTATTTTCCACTGAATGCATCCGATGAAGTGAGCTGTATCTCACGAAAGCTTATGCTCAAATAAATTTGTTAGTCTCTAAGGTGCCACAAGTCCTCCTTTTCTTTTTATGATAAGGTTTATTTCTGTTTCTTATTGGCTTGTGGACTCCTCTGTGCTAACCCCAAATGCTTTTTGTTGTGCTTGTAACCTTTAAGCTGGACCTCAAGGTGGTTATTCTTGATGTTTAATTTTTGTAAGTGGGTTTTTTAAAATCTCACAAAAGCCTAAGTTCCAGATGTATTTTGTTTCCTTTTGTTTTTAATAAAATTTACCTTTTTTAAGAACAGGATTGGATTTTTGGTGTCCTAAGAGGTTTATGCACATGTTTTTAGTTAGCTGGTGGCAAGCTGATTTCTTTGTTTTCCTTTCTCAGCTCTTCCCCGGAGGGGGGTGAACGGGCTTGAGGGTATCCCACAGGGAGGACTTCCCAAATGCACCTTCCTGGGCTCCAAGGGGTTTTGCATTTGGGTGCTGGCAGCATCTACCCATCCAAGGTCAGAGAAAAGCTGTGACCTTGGGAGTTTAATACCAGCCTGGAGTGGTCAGTATTAATTTTTAGAATCCTTGAGGGCCCCTACCTTCTGCACTCTTAGTGCCAGAGTGAGGAACCAGCCTTGACAAGTGTCATTAAATTTCAAAGCAGTCTGCATGAGTACTTTGTGCAAAGCAAAAAGAGGTACAACTTCTCCTTTGCTGGGGCCTTGAGGGGTGGGCTGGATGAGGGGCAGGGTTATACTGCCCCCAAAGTGGGTAGGCCTGGCTGAGAAGGATCAGGGCTAAGATAGCTGGTACATAAACTGATTTGGCATATCTGCTGACCAGGCTCCGTTGGTACAGCTCATATGGAGCTCAGGTTTAATCCTAAATCTGCCCCATAATGGTGGAAACCTGGAAGCAGAATAGGCAAACACCACCACTTACCTTCTTTTGACAGTGAATCCTCCCTCCCAAGCAAGAGGTCTGGCTGGCTCAAGGAAGGGTTATTTATTCCTCCCTGGGCTGCCTGTGTGTTCAAAATCACATCGGGGTCAGGCAAGTGACTGTTGCGCCTTTGTCCTGGTGCACCTTGCTTGGGGAGAGCGTCCCTCCTGACAGGGCCATGGCCTTTACCTTTAGCAACCCTGCGCAGGGCCCAATGAGCTTGCTTTTCCTTCAAAAGAGGTCAAAGGGAGGCATGAAAAGTAGGGGAGGGATAGCTCAGTGGTTTGAGTATTGGCTTGTTAAACCCAGGGTTGTGAGTTCAATCCTTGAGGAGGCCATTTAGGGATCTGGGGCAAAAATTGGGGATTAGTCCTGCTTTGAGCAGGGGGTTGAACTAGATGACCTCCTGAGGTTCCTTCCAGCCCTGATGTTCTATGGTTCTATGATTCTAACTCTGACCTTCTCATATCCAAACACCCCTGTGTATGCTCTCTCTCCCCCTCACACACACACTCCTTTGCTACCTGCTTTGTGAACAACGCTTTAAGGCCAGAAGTTAGGAGCAAAAACACTTCCTATATATTCTGTACATTGTCAGTCTCTCTCATTTTTTCCTCAAGCTACTCTCGCTGCTTTTATTTTTCAGGGTCCTCTTTTAAGGCACTGGCTGTGAAGCCCAATTCTTTCTGTTCCTGTGAGTGGCATTTAAAAAAAAATCTCTTTCATATTGCTTATTCCATTGTAACTTTCACACAATAGTCCTTATACAAGCTCTACAGAAATTGTCATCATCAACAAAATAGAACAATACATTATATATAAAATTAGATACTTGTTAAAATGTATTCATTTTAGTACTTATTGGTATGTATACATTATAACCAGCATCTTAGCTATGCTGCATTCAAAAAATTTTCATGCATTAAAAGATATTTATTATTTCCAGCTATTTGCATGTATACTTGAAAATGACATTTATCTGCATTATCGATCAACAACTCATCAACAGACATTACTATTACTAGATGACATTTCATTAATGACTTTTTATAATAGTGACTTTTTTGTTGTTTTTTAAGAGGACAGACATTTGTCATATTCCTTCTAAACACTTCTCACTCTTCCACACTGTCCCTTGGAGTATGAAACTGAAAACTGCTATCTTAGCATGTTTTTTTCCCTATCCATTGCAAATTCACACTCACTTTCTTAGTGTTGTAGTTCACGAATGGTGAGTATCACAGTTAGGAGGTAATTTCCCTGTATTCCCCCTCTGTGGTCCACAAAGGGCTCGTCAGCCATCACCTCTACTGAGTGAAGGCATGTCTCCCTCCCTCCTGACTGGGAGTTCAAGGCTCCACAGCTCCCTGGTTTTACACTGTGATACCCCAGCAAGCCGGACTGACATCTGTGCTTTGCTTTCTCTCCAGAGGCTATGACCCTTGTACTGCCCACAGTTATAAATTACCACATAACTCTCTCTAAACAAGCACACTAATTCTTAATGTGAAAGCATTACAGAGAAAACATTAAAAACCATGATAAAAAATTAAGCAGAGTGACAGTTTTAAGTAATTATTTTACATTTCTGTAAAAAAAAATCTGCAATGCTTTAATAAATGAAATAACAGTGACTAATAACTACCAATGACTGATCATACTTTGAATACAGTCATGCTGATAGATATTCTCACAAAAGATTAGGATCCAAAACCACCATATCTTGTATAGGATAGATCCAGATAACTGACAACTTTCAGACAGATACTTTCCAGGTGGGAGTGCGTTAATTAATTCTCTGTGTTATGTAGTATACTTTATTAAGTAGATATAAGCAGAGGAGCCTGCAAAAATAGTTCTCTGTAAAATCTGTGCCAGAAATAATAATTGCAGAGAAGAACCTTAATTGTTAAGACACATGTAATTAAAAGTCCACTTATTACTGGCAATATACTCTGCATCCTGCAGGCTTCATGTGAAACGAATGACAAAAACCCAGGTTGAGAGAAGAGCTGTATATCTTGCATCAATATAGCTATGACAAATTACAGAGATTGTTGCGACACTTGTATGTGGATTTTCTTTTTATTCTGAATCAGATTTCAAAAGTAAAAATTAAAAAATGTAACTCAAGGTGCTTCTTTTTATACCTGTGGTAAACAATGCTGCCTACAGGCCTCCTTCCTCTGTGCCCCAAGTCAACTACCGCCTAATGAGCAGTAGTTTGAGGGGCTCTCACTGCACCAGGGGAAGACGAAGACGGAGTTATGATGGAGTGCTGTTCATTCGAACTAGGAAGAGATGGAGGGGCTCTCCCTCTGCTTTCAACAGAGAAGAGCTATGCTCCTTCCTCCCTCCCACCCACCTGCCCTCTGCTTACCTTAACCACTGCCAATGAAGGATATGTACAAGCTAACACCCCAGTAGCTTTCTCACAATGCTTTACTAGAGGTTAGAAGAGACTGGATGTTAAGCAGTACAGCATTTGGATGCAAGGGCAATGCTAATCTTAAAAGATTCGGAGGCAAAACAGCAGGAATTGCAATGCTGACCAGTCACTGCCAGCGGGTGCTACTATATACCAGCAGTGAAAGTGAGATGAAAAGATAAGGCGGCTGATTTTCATGCATAAGCACTTCTAATGTTTTCAGGAAGTCCTGTTGATGCAGCTGCTTGCCTCCAAGACCCACAGTGTTTCCCATCGGAGAAATGAAGGTCACTTACTAGCATTCATAGAATCATAGAATATCAGGGTTGGAAGGGACCTCCGGAGGTCATCTAGTCCAACCCCCTGCTCAAAGCAGGACCAATCCCCAATTAAATCATCCCAGCCAGGGCTTTGTCAAGCCTGACCTTAAAAACTTCTAAGGAAGGAGATTCTACCACCTCCCTAGGTAACGCAGTCCAGTGTTTCACCACCCTCCTAGTGAAAAAGTTTTTCCTAATATCCAACCTAAACCTCCCCCACTGCAACTTGAGACCATTACTCCTTGTCCTGTCCTCTTCTACCACTGAGAATAGTCTAGAACCATCCTCCCTGGAACCACCTCTCAGGTAGTTGAAAGCAGCTATCAAATCCCCCCTCATTCTTCTCTTCTGCAGACTAAACAATCCTAGTTCCCTCAGCCTCTCCTCATAAGTCATGTGTTCCAGACCCCTAATCATTTTCGTTGCCCTTCGCTGGACTCTCTCCAATTTATCCACATCCTTCTTGTAGTGTGGGGCCCAAAACTGGACACAGTACTCCAGATGAGGCCTCACCAATGTTGAATAGAGGGGAACGATCACGTCCCTCGATCTGCTCACTATGCCCCTACTTATACATCCCAAAATGCCATTGGCCTTCTTGGCAACAAGGGCACACTGCTGACTCATATCCAGCTTCTCGTCCACTGTCACCCCTAGGTCCTTTTCCGCAGAACTGCTGCCTAGCCATTCGGTCCCTAGTCTATAGCTGTGCATTGGGTTCTTCCGTCCTAAGTGCAGGACCCTTATTGAACCTCATCAGATTTATTTTGGCCCAATCCTCCAATTTGTCTAGGTCCCTCTTTTGTATCCTATCCCTGCCCTCCAGTGTATCTACCACTCCTCCTAGTTTAGTATCATCCGCAAATTTGCTGAGAGTGCTATCCACACCATCCTCCAGATCATTTATGAAGATATTGAACAAAACCGGCCCCAGGACCGACCCCTGGGGCACTCCACTTGACACCGGCTGTCAACTAGACATGGAGCCATTGATCACTACCCGTTGAGCCCGACAATCTAGCCAGCTTTCTACCCACCTTATAGTGCATTCATCCAGCCCATACTTCTTTAACTTGCTGACAAGAATACTGTGGGAGAACGTGTCAAAAGCTTTGCTAAAGTCAAGAAACAATACATCCACTGCTTTCCCTTCATCCACACAACCAGTAATCTCATCATAGAAGGCGATTAGATTAGTCAGGCATGACCTTCCCTTGGTGAATCCATGCTGGCTGTTCCTGATCACTTTCTTCTCATGCAAGTGCTTCAGGATTGATTCTTTGAGGACCTGCTCCATGATTTTTCCAGGGACTGAGGTGAGGCTGACTGGCCTGTAGTTCCCAGGATCCTCCTCCTTCCCTTTTTTAAAGATTGGCACTACATTAGCCTTTTTCCAGTCATCTGGGACTTCCCCCGTTCGCCACGAGTTTTCAAAGATAATGGCCAATGGCTCTGCAATCACAGCTGCCAATTCCTTTAGAACTATCGGATGCAACTCGTCCGGCCCCACGGACTTGTGCACATCCAGCTTTTCTAAATAGTCCCTAACCACTTCTTTCTCCACATAGGGCTGGCCATCTACTCCCCATGTTGTGATGCCCAGCTCAGCAGTCTGGGAGCTGACCTTGTTAGTGAAGACAGAGGCAAAAAAAGCATGGAGTACATTAGCTTTTTCCACATCCTCTGTCACTAGGTTGCCTCCCTCATTCAGTAAGGGGCACACACTTTCCTTGGCTTTCTTCTTGTTGCCAACATACCTGAAGAAACCCTTCTTGTTACTCTTGACATCTCTTGCTAGCTGCAGCTCCAGGTGCGATTTGGCCCTCCTGATTTCATTCCTACATGCCCGAGCAATATTTTTATACTCTTCCCTGGTCATATGTCCAACCGTCCACTTCTTGTAAGCTTCTTTTTTATGTTTAAGATCCGCTAGGATTTAATGTTTAATTAATGTTTAATGTTTAATTTTTATGTTTAAGATCCACTAGCATTAAAGTGGACATGGTTCACATTTCGAAGTATCAATGTCAATAAAATGTTCTCTATATTTTTGTAGATATCTGTTCCCAAACATTACAACTAAATAATCTGAATTCTTTTGTGCTTTCACTGAATGCATTTTGGAGGCCTAACCCAATTAGTAACAGTTCTTAGTCTGATGTTTGATGAATTTGTTATTTTACCTTGTCATAAATATAAAGGGAAGGGTAAACACCTTTAAATCCCTCCTGGCCAGAGGAAAAGCCCTTTCACCTGTAAAGGGTTAAGAAGCTAAGGTAACCTCGCTGGCACCTGATCAGAATGACCAATGAGGAGACAAGATACTTTCAAAGCTGCGGGCGGGGGGGAACAAAAGCTCTCTCTGTCTGTGTGTTGCTTTTGCCAGGACTAGAGCAGGAATGCAGGTCAGAACTCCTGTAAAAAGTCAGTAAGCAATCTAGTTAGATATGCGTTAGATTCTGTTTTGTTTAAATGGCTGATAAAATAAGCTGTGCTGAATGGAATGTATATTCCTGTTTTTGTGTCTTTTTGTAACTTAAGGTTTTGCCGAGAGGGATTCTCTATGTTTTGAATCTTATTACCCTGTAAGGTATTTACCATCCTGATTTTACAGAGGTGATTCTTTTACTTTTTCTTTAATTAAAATTCTTCTTTTAAGAACCTGGTTGCTTTTTCATTGTTCTTAAGATCCAAGGGTTTGGGTCTGTGTTCACCTATGCAAATTGGTGAGGATTTTTATCAAGCCTTCCCCAGGAAAGGGGGTGTAGGGCTTGGGGGTATTTTGTGCGAGAAAGACGTTTCCCAGTGGGCTCTTTCCCTGTTATATATTTTTAGACGCTTGTTGGTGGCAGCAATAAAGTCCAGGGACAAAATAGTTTGTACCTTGGGGAAGTTTTAACCTAAGCTGGTAAAAATAAAGCTTAGGGTTTTTTTCATGCAGGTCCCCACATCTGTACCCTAGAGTTCAGAATGGGGAAGGAACCTTGACATACCTAAATTGATTTTTAAGAAATCCCATTAATTTCAAGAGGAGCATTAAAAGGGAAAGTGTTAGACTTGTTGCTTTTGGTCACAGTATTTAGGAAAGACAGATTTAATACTTAATACAATCTTCTTTTTTAACCCCCTTTGATCTTCAAGGTCCTGTGACAAAGTTTCTCCTCTGCCTTGGTGGGTCCTCAGTAAAACTACCACATGTACATTGTCATATTTTCTGCAAGAAGTATTTTAGAAAAAATACATCATGTCTCAAAAGCTTCAACATAGTACTTGACTGTATATCCATCCCCTATTAATATTGCACAAATTTTTATAAGCCAGGTTGTCCACAGAAAAAAAGAAAATCAAAATAATTTCTTTAAAGATCTTTTCTAACAAACACAATGCTGAGATATCTTACCTCAAAATAATATGCAGTGCTTATATTCATTAGTGGGTAGCACACTGCAGGCAGTAAGGGGTCTGAGTCACTTTCTACTCCACTAATACTGTCATTAAGGGTAAAGAAAATCCTTATTGGGGAGTTCCAACAGTCTTCTGATATGCATGTAAGATCCCAGAGAGTAAGAATCCTGCACAGCTGGGATCTTTAGATAATGCAGATGTTTCTAGCTCTGATGGTTTGTGAAACATTGCACCATTAAACCAGTGTGTGATCCAGGATTTCCTCAGTCCTGGCCCTTAGAACAAAGTAATCGAGAAGGGAAACACTACAAAAGTTAGAGGAGGGAAATCATTTTTCAGCATTTTTTCCTTTTTATAAAAGCATTCAGTTGAAAGCTCTTTGGAGGTTTTGGATACTAGAGCTGGATTAGTGAGCAGAGTGTCCCTAATATCATGCTGAAGCATTAGTTCATTATTGACTCAGGGAGAAGAGTGATACCTATTCCATCTCAAACAGTACTTCCTATGAAGTGAGCTGTAGCTCACGAAAGCTTATGCTCAAATAAATTGGTTAGTCTCTAAGGTGCCACAAGTACTCCTTTTCTTTTTTTAGTACTTCCTATAGCACTTTTCCTTTGAGTTCTTCTATCCAAATACTGACCTTTTCCAATCCTTTTCTGCCTGTGAAGTCTAGCACAACTTGAAATGATTTGGCTGCAAGGAATTTTGACAAGCTTTTACCTTCCATTTATCCTTGAAGGTAAGAACACCTTGTAATAGTGAAATCAAGCAATCTCACTGGCTCCAGCATTAGGAATGCATTAAAAAAAAATCCCCTGCTTGCTTACAAAAAAATCTAACCTGGGAACAATTTTTTTTCATTGTTTTTCCTCTCTCTGTTTAGTATATATTTTCAGGATTATGAAATGAGTATTTGTAAAATAAAAAATGTAAACTTTGATCAATACAACAGCAAATACCTCTCCTTTTGGGGAATTCTTCCTCTGTACTAAATAATGGCAAGCTCTATATATCTTTATACCTACACATCTCTTGGAATGCTAAAAATAATGGTGCCTTTAGGAATTGTACACTACCTAGTTTGTGAAAGATGACGTGAGGCACTTTTGCTCTGTACATTTTATTTTTATATTGCTTAACATTGTTGTTATTTCTGAGCCTGATTTACAGTTACCCAGGGGTACTCATAACCCTTTTGATGTTATTTCTACTGGAAACAGTTGACAAAAGCAGATTTTCCCTTAAGGATTGGCCAGTTTCAGTGCTTGTTTCAAGTTTCTGCTGTTTGCTCAATCCATTAAGAGCTTCTTCAAAGACATAAAATAGCAGCCCATCACCTTGAATGCTACAAGAAAAAAAATGTGTGTATAAAGACTGCCAACTCACACTTTCACTCTGCTGTAGATAAGCAGAAAACATTGACATATAACACACTACCTGGAATACTGCCTATGGATTTAGCATAACTCTGTAAGAGGTTTCGGTTCTGAAGTATTTCACTGTCGGTCAGAGCTGCATGAAAATATTCATATCAGATATAAACCCAGGGCAAATAGACAGTGTGCCTAATGCAAGCTTGAGACTAAAAATTGGTGATGGGTTTAAACATTACTTCTACTTTGTATTTTTTCTGCATATCAGAGTATACTGCTGCTTTAAATAAAATTTTTTTCATGAGCTTTGCACTGCATGCTGAAGCTAAGGTAGCATATACAGTCTGTGCCAAGCTTCTCGGGGCTTAAAGTGCTCGGCGTGTGGTGCACTAACTATATATGATCATAAAACACAACTAGAAAGTAGACCTCACTGGTCAGCAATTCTCAGACCTGAGCTATGTACTGACAAGTGACTACTACAAAAAAATCATTAATAAATCCCCACCCAAAAATCTTTGTTAGGTAAAACTAAGGTTGTAGCTATATATAAATGTTTTATGTTTTTATTAGACTTCCAAGAACACTAGAGTTAAAAGAAAGAATTAGAAACTCAGGAAATGAAGATTTTACAAAAAAACCACAAATATTTGGAAGTACGGAAGGTCATAGTTACCTCTGCCCTCCATTGATCCTTGCCTCCCATCTTTAGTCCTTTGTAAAATGTGTTAAATTTGGATGAAGGACTTTTTCTAAAGTCTCAGGAATCCACAGACTACAGACCAGGACATCTTAAATTTGGAGAAGGCACTCTACTTATGCAACTTGCAAGTGGAACATCAAAAATGTGCCTCAGACAGCATTTATAAATGGCTTTATGTATCTGTTGTTGACACACAAATCCTGTGTCTAATGATACTTAGATAACTGCCTGCCCAGTCACAGGACTGACTCCGTAAGGAAGAGTGGGGGACAATTACATTTAGTATTCTATCAGTTTAATCAACAATTTGAAAAACAGTTTTTCTTCTGTGAAGCGTATAATGACAACAAAGAAAGCCATAGTTGACACAACCACCATACGTTTGAAAGTAAATTGTTCTTGTCTTGGTGGTCAGTGATAAAATGAAAGTATTATGAGTGGATATGGTAGCCTGAGCATTTCATTATTTCAGGCCTTCATTACAGAAGCAGAGTTAAGGTCATCTGGGTACCTCAAATATAAATTTTCACACTTACAAATGCTTGGGATTCTTATAAGACAACTGTTTCCTGGATTTCTACAAGTTTTGAAATCTAACACCTGAAAAGTAATCAACACTCAGTGTAATAATGTGTGTCTGCAAGGTTAACTTAATCTTAACGTATGCAAGTGGCAGTGCATTTCCTTGTTTGTTTGTTTTTTCAAATGGTCCTAAGATTGCCCATAGAAGAGGTCTGTTTCTACAGATGCCAGAAGGGCCACAAGACAAGAAGTCCTGATTCAGCAGACCTTAGGAAGCCCTTGGAACAAGGGTGGGCATACCCTCTTATTCTTTTCACAATAATTTCTCTGCTACCCCCACCATCCTATGGAGGGAGTCCTGATGCTGCAGACCTCCCCTGGGCCTGAAAAATTGAGTCTTACTCCTAAGAATTTTGGAGGTCCTCGGAATCATGGCACCCCTCCTGTAGGGTCAAATAGGTTCATCGAAGTGGTCTTCCCTCCTGTTAACCCACTGTACATAGGGACTAGGGCTGGGAAAATAGAGCCGGCATGAGGTCTGAGGGGTTAGAAGAAGCAAGGGAAGGAAGGAAGGGAACCTCTTCCCTAACCTACTGTACCTCCTGGTGCTCCCTGACTGCACTGGAAGGTGTCCTGGGGAGTGAGACAGCCACTTCCACTCCTGCGGATTCCTTGGCCCTGTGCAGGGAGACCCACGGCATGAATAGTCCTGTTGCCACTCTGATCTAGCTGGAACATATGGTATGTCTTCACTACAGATTTAATTCAGGCGATCAACACTTGGCTTAGCCTAGTCTGGGGGTAAGTTGCCACTCTGCAAAGCCATACCCAAGTTACTGGGTCCTCACTAGTGCTGCGTTCACCAGTGTGTATTGCTGGGACACCTCTCATGCTTCTTTGTCTTGCAGTAAATTGAGCTGCTCTATGATTCTTTCCCATTGAATTGTGGAAGAACTGGTCTGTCCTGAGCACATAGGGAAATTGTGGGAAGGCTTTTGATTACTATCAGCACTCAGATGATTTATCCTGTACCTTCACTATAAAGTGGGCAGGTTTCCCAGTTCGAGTGAAAGGATCATATAGCCTATACCTGACGATAGATCAGCTAGGCTAGGTTAAAAGCACCATTGAACATGGGTGAGAGTATTGCATGTGTGGATGGGAGGGTGATTAGAGGAAACACCTGAGTAAGAGCCTGAGTTAACTATGGCAGGAGGATCCTCCATCCATCACCATTCCACACTGCTTTTTGGTCAGCAGTTTCAAAATGGATAAAATGGGAAGTTGGCATACAGATTGGGGCAGCATCTGTATAGTTTAGCTTCCTTAAATGTATAATTCTGTACTGGAAAATGTTTAGTTTTATTGTAAGTTTAACCTTAACTCTGAATTTCCTGGTGGTAGTGGGGCAAGATTTGTTTTGGAACTACAGCATTGTAAGGGTTTTACTCTTATTTATTAAAGAAAAGTTAAAACTGAGGGAACATAAAATACTTTTTTGGTTGAGGACTTATTTGGTTTTCTTACAAATGGTTTTAGTGTGGGAATGGGGAGAAGCTGGAGGCGCATTCCCCACTTCCTATGGGCTTCCTCCAGTCTGCTAGGGCAGAGCAGACCTTAGGAGGTACACAGAAACAGGGCTCTGACTGATTAAATACATTATAACCCTGATGAGTCTTCAGAAGCTCACTGGAGGACTCTCTACTCCTCAGAAATTAGGAGGGTCATGGGGCCCTCATAAGGTCCACACACGTGAGTGTTCTTTTGTATGGACCTAAGGAGAGTCACAGTAAAGAGGAATGCTTCCTCCTCCACCTTTATGTCGTCCTCATAAGGTTCCTAGGAAGCCTTATGAAGTTTGTTGAGGGGACCTCGATGGCTCTCCAGAGGCTATTGGGGATGCAGCCCTTCAGTACGCTCTTCACTGGCCAAGTACTCCTTCCCTTCCTCTCTTCCCCTGACAAGCCTTAGGAACCTTGTTTATGTCTGGTCAGATAAAATCAGATTGTCAGCACTCAACAAGACAAAACAGGATTCTCAATCTGCACTCCCAACTAGGATTCCTCAGGGACTGGCAATGCTATTTAGGAACAATTACAAAATCACAGAAATGTAGATTTGGAAGAGACCTTGAGAGGTCTTGTAATCCAGTCCCCTATGCAGAGGCAGGACTAAGTAAAATTATACCATCCCTGACAGACGTTTGTCTAAGTTGTTCTTAAAAAGCTCCAATGAGGGGGATTCAACCACTTCGCTGGGAAGCCTATTCCAATGCTTAACTACCTATATAGTTAAATGAGATAAAAAAAATCCTACATCTCCTTTATTGCAGATTAAGCCCATTAAAACTTTTTGTCCTACCTTCGGTGGACATGGAGAACAATTAATCACAATCCTCTTTATAACAGTCTTAACATATTTGAAGACTGTTGTTAGGTCTCCCCCTCAGTCTGCTTTTCTGAAGACTCAACATGCCCAGGGTTTTTTTTTTAAACTTTTCCTCATAGGTCAAGTTTTCTAAACATATCATCATGTGAGTTGCTCTCCTCTGGACTCTCTCTAATTAGTCCTAAACTGTGGTGCCCCAAACTAGACACAGTACTTCAGCTGAGGCCCACTAGTGCAATGTAGAAAGGAACAATTATCTCCCATGTCTTAAATATGACATTCCTGTTAATACACACCAGAATGATATTTGATACAGGTAATTTTCCCTCTGTTAAAATTCACCCCTTCTTGTCAACTGTTGAGAATAGGCCACTTCCACCTTAATTGAATTGGCCTCATTAGCACTGACCCTCCACTTTGTAAGGCAACTCCCATCTTTTCATGTGCTGTAATATATATACCCCTTACTGTATTTTTGACTCCATGCATCTAATGAAGTGGGTTTTAGCCCACAGAAGCTTATGCCCAAATAAATCTTAGTCTAAAGTGTCACAAGGACTCCTTGTTGTTTTTGCTGATACAGACTAACACGGCTACCACTCTGAAACCTTACCTATGGAGTGGCATTAGTGCCTAACCACTGGTATAAGTTATTAAAGTAATAAACTACAGAATGCCTGCAAGATGAATTTTAAAAAGAGACAGATTACACTGTTATAAATCCCAAGCATATGTGAAGTGATGGACACCATACTATTCTTTTCAAAGCACACTTATCTTTTAGCCTATCGGTAATACTCATTTTCTTCAGTCAACTACTGTCAGCAACCAGTCATACTCTGTCAATGCAGCAGCAAGCACTGAAAAACAGCTTAATGTAGTATATTGCACTGTGTCTGGGATGAGGTAAGAACATCCCATTATCTTCAACCAGAAATTTATTTACAGAAATCCCTTTTTAGTCCTAGACAAACTATTTGGAGATAGTTTAACTCACCCTTCATGATCTCTTATAATAAAAACCCTGGCTTTGCATATTTTGAAAACTTGCACATTTCTACTCTTGCAAGCTGCAGACCACTCAATGCTGAGATATAATAATTATTTATTTATAGGGAATAGTATGGTGTTATCAGTTATGTGATGCCTCTCCAACATTTCTCATAAACAGATGCACATGCACTGGGAAAATATGCAGAAAAGAATTCGGATGTCTAATGACTATCTTTGTTTGGAAGCCACTTCTGTTTAATAATCAGAAAGTAATCATACCAGCATCCTTGCTTCCCTAATAAGCATGTCACATTACTTTTTTCTTTAAGATCACAAAGTCAATTAAAGACAAAATTGAGGGATAAGATATAACAAATTTTCAATCAGATGCACCAGACACTTGAAATCAATTACTGGAAAGTGTTATAAATCACTGGATTGTTTGTATTAAAATCACTGACAAGCAACTGATTTTTAATCCACATATTTACAGTTAGTGTTTTTCTAATATAGGATATTGAATATCACATACTGTGGCCAGTTTGTAAGTTAGATCTTGCATCAAAAGGAATTTTGTTTAGTTATATTAAACAATTAAAGAAACGGGGGGAGAGAGGGGGGTCTTCATAAGGCTCAGTTTCCCTTTTCATGGGAACATTTCTTGCGCTCAGAAATTTGGCCCAAAATGTTACGCTCCAAAAATGACTTACGGGGACAAATCTGATCACTTGTGCCACTACCTTGTTGACTTCAAGTGGTTAAGGGCACAAGTGATCAGATCTGCACCTGCATTTCAACTGTGTCTACAAGCTGTAGATCTTATTTATGTTGGCAAAACAGAAGAACACAATTAGAAAAAATTAACACATAGTCTATCATTACACCAAAGAAGGAAAAAATGGAGGAAAGAAAAACAGGAAAAAGAAACTTCAGAAATAAGTACTTTGAAGCACTGAAATTGTGTCTCTGTGATACTCTACACAGTACTTACCTAATATCTGTGCACGTTATACATGTGATATGCCGGCTGTTTGTTGTAATGAGGTTCAAAGCCACAGATGTTTCATTGTCAGAAGTTGGGTGTGCTCCACATTTAAAATAAAACTCCTGAAATATTGAAGGAGAGATAAAGAGAAGATTACATACCTGTAGCTCATGTCTTCTCTTTATCTTAGTCTAGTTGACATCTGAGACAGCAGAAAGAAAATCACCACTGCCAGCACTAAGGGGGGGTATTCATTACAAATGATTTAAAATGAATTCCCTGCAAAAACTCCTTGCTAGGCACATATTTTGTTCTTTGCAAAAAAACCCTAATGAAGGCCATATCCCATACTGCATAGTTTCAATATTAGTAGTACACAGTATGATTTTCTGGATCCATAGAGAAAAAGTACCACATGAAACCACATGAGGTCCGGGCATTATGATGCATGATGCTACACACTGTAACATATTAATGCTTTTCCTCAAATGTTCATCACAAAAGTTACTGTCATATGAAAACTAAGGATAGTATTTATAATGCCTTGCTCTAAATAAGTGAAGACTGGTCTTATTTCTGTGACAATGGAAGCCTATATAGTATCGCATTACCAGTATCAGAGTAACAGCCGTGTTAGTCTGTATTCGCAAAAAAAGAAAATGAGTACTTGTGGCACCTTAGAGACTAACCAATTTATTTGAGCATGAGCTTTCGTGAGCTACAGCTCACTTCATCGGATGCATACAGTGGAAACTAACAAGAAGCTCCAGCTCCCTAACTAAGAACACATTTTACATTAACCACTGTATTTCAGTTAAGTTACTCTAGACTAGTTTTATTCTATACAGCTTCTTATCTCACCCTCATCAGCCCAGTATTGGAGTACCTTTCAGCAGTCCATTAAGCAACATGACTAACATCTGTTGTGTGAGTTGTTCCCTTTCATCCTCTCCTGAAAAGGAAGATTGTGGGTATAGTGTTGAATGCTGGTTTGTGGGGCTCATCCCTCAGGAGGTGGGGGGGACACAATGAGATCATCAGGGGTGTGGAAGGTGGGCCATGGGGCTGCAGCCAGTGAGGTGGCCTGGCTAGGCAGGGCAGCTGCAGGGAGGGCACACAGGGAGTCTGCAGCAGTCAGGGAACGGGGAAACTGCCCTGTACACCCAGCCTGCCACAGTCCTTCATATTTTAAACCCACTGGACCCCGTGAGAATGAAAGCCTCTGGACAGTGAGGAGGGAAGGGGAAGGAGCCCTGGTCCACTACATGCTGCCATGGGCTCCTCATGAAATTGTGCCAGCCAGGTCCTGCCACCGTGCCAGGAGGGAGCCGTCCACACTGCTCATTGAGTCACTTTCTGCCCCAGATGGACAGGAATCACAAGGGAGCACTATGACTCCCATGAAGAAGCAGGGGGAGGCCACACAACTAAAAAAAAATCTGGGAATCTTGAGTGTAGAGGGATCCATCACTGGCTGGTGTGCCCTCTCCTGGGTGGTCATGGCACAGCAGCCACCTTTAGTCCATTGCCCTCGGGGGGCAGCTCCTTGGGCCACTCAGTATTTGGTTCCTTCTTGCAACTCAGCCTTACTGAGCTTAGAGCCTCACTGCTTCTAGAGTAACCATTAAGTCCAACCAAACACCCAAAGGCTTAGTGCCCACATAGCAGGTCTTCAGTCCTGATCTGGGCTTAACAGTCCTTGCCCCTTTCCTCCTGAGACTTACACTGCCCTTCCTGTGAGTGCCCGGTAGGGACCCCAGGCCTGTTCTCTGCTCCAGGCTCCTGCCCAGAGAACTTGTAATAAGCAGCAAGAGTCTGTTTTTCATGATCCCTCGCTGGTTCCCTGGCTGTTTCCTACTTTTACCTGCATGAAAGCGTCTATCCTGGAATTGCGCCCTCCAGTCTTGTCTCTGTGCAGCTTTTCTTAGCCTGTTGCTAAGGAGCTTTCTCAGGGTATCCCCAAGCTTCTCTGGCTGCTGCCTAGAGACACTTTGCCCCTGCTGCGGTCTCCTTTCAGGACCAGGGTACAAGCTCCCTACTACAGCTCTGCTTTCTCAGATCTCCTCCTGGGCCCTGCAGCCCTTCCTTTACCAGAACCACCCCCTCTGGTTCTCTACAGCTGGGTCTAATTGTCAATTAGCATCTCCCCTCCTGCTGCCACAGACTGGACTAATTGGGCCCTCAGGCTCCCTCTTAACCCTATATTTGCCAATGTCGAGAACATGTCCCTTCACAATAGTGTAGTGCAGGGGTTGTCAAACTTCATCGCACCGTGACCCCCTTCTGACAACAAAATTACACGACCCCAGGAGGCGGGACCAAAACCTGAGCCTGCCTGATCCCCGCTGCCCCAAGTGGGGTGTGGGTGGGGGCGCAAAGCCAAAGCCGGACTGCCACCACCCTGGGCAGAGGGGGATGGGGGCAAAGCTCAAGTCCAAGCCCAAGGGCTTTAGCCCCAGGCGGGGGAGCCTGTAACCTGAGCCCCACCACCCAGGGCTGAAGTCCTTGGGTTTTGGCTCTGGGCAGTGGAGCTGGGCTTTGGTCCCAACAAATCTAATGCCAGTCCTGGCAACCCTATTAAAACAGGGTGGCGACCCACTTTGGTGTCCTGACCCACAGTTTGAGAACCACTGGTGTAGTGTTTTGTTTTGATAGGGTTTGATTTCAGAGGTTTATTTTTTGTGGGGGGGGTGTTAAATTTACACACTGGCATGTGTTTATACTGACATATTGTCAACAGTTACTGGGGGCTAAATCATGGTCCCATAATGTTCCATAAGGTTGGAATTAGATCCGTAGGCCCCTTTTTGGATGAGCTTTTGCCTTTCTGTCTTCCCGCCCCTTCTCTGGCCCCAATTCAGCAAGGTACTTAAGCACAAACTTAACTGTAAGCATGTGAATAGCCCAGTGGAACTAGTTGCATGTTCAGAGTTACGCTCGCGCTTACATATATTGCTGCACTGGGGCCTCAACTTATTTTAAACCTTGTTTCTTTTATATGTAGTTCAATCTTTGCAGTAATTCACTGATTTTTTAGTTTTAGTGAAACAATTTGGATTTTTTTATTTTAATTCAGTCCTGTGAGTTTCTACTTGCTTTACTACTTCACTTCCCCAGTACCATGGAGTATTGTGGTCACTCTATTTATAGAAGTAAAGGAATATTGACCGCCCAGTGTTCAAAGCAGGGAGATTAAGGGCATAGAAAATACAGAACAGAAAGAAAACTTTTGGTAAAAGTGATTCACCCACTAGTAATATACCTTGCATTTGTCCACAAGCAAAAAGAAATATTGAGCAATAAAAATGGCGAGCTCTAAAACACATGAAATGGCTTTAGACATAGAGTCTTGCGCTTTTTTTTTTAAAGCATCCTTATTTCTCTGGCACAGAATTTAATACTATTTTTATCTCTGTTTGCTTTATTGCAAGCACTGCCAACAATCATAAACTATGCCCTCACAGACAAAAGTGTGCAAAATCTAGTATATAGGTTTAATGGCTTTACAAGTTCTTGATACTCCTCAGAGGTGGTGCTAGCCCACTGGGGGCCATAAACAGGAATATTTTGTGCCCCCCTCCACACAACACATATTAATAATTAAAAGGAGGCCTGTAAGGGACCTCAGCCGGGGCTCCTCCCTCAGCGGGGTGGTGGGGCACCACACTACCTCACTACACTCTCGGCTGGGTGGGGGAATACCCAGTCTATGGCCCAGACCCTCAGGCTAGGTCCCGCAAGCAGTTCGATATAAGCCCAGGCCCCGGGTCAGGGTGGGGCAGCAAAGAAACAGTCAGGTGCTCATGCCCTTAGTCAGAGGCTGAGCAAATAGTTCAACATAAGCCCAGGCCCTGGCTTTAGCAACCGGGGGACAGGGAGACTGCCACCCGCGAGGTGGGTGGCAGGGGGGACGCAGACCTACCCACTCCACTGTGTCCCAGCCCGGGGCCCTAGCAGTGGTCAAAGACCTGCTGCTGTGTCAGTGGCGATTCTGGCTGCAACACACTGATGTTGGCTCTGGCAGTGCTGCAGACATACTGGGGTCGGCTGCCCCCAGGCTACTTCCGGACTCCCCCTCCTAGGGTACCTGGGTCAGGGTGGTGTCCTCGGAGGGCTCCAGCACCATGGGCTCCTCTGGTTCACCAGTGTGGGGTAGGCTCGGCCGCTCCTCAGGGCAGCTGCCAAGGGGTAGACACAGCCGCTCCTTGGGGCGTCGATCAGCGTCAGGCCTCGGCCAGTCCAGCCAGTCCTCGGGTCGGCCGCGGCTTGCCGGGGTCTCCCAAGTCGGAGCCAGGCCAAGGACGTCTGGCCTCTCCAGCTGCTGTTGCCCAACTGAGCTCAAGGGTTGGACTTTTCTACTTCCTGTCCTACGCCTTGACCTCTGAGGGGCGGGCGCAGGATCCATTGGCTCCACCCACTTTGGTGTCTGGGGTTTCGTCCCTCGGCGGGATGGTAGGGCACCACACTGCCTCACTACACACACACCCTCAAGTCTGGCTCCCGTTCATCGGGGCCAGACCCTTCCAACTCTTCCACATGGGACAAGAAATCTGCATTCGCGTGGTCCTTACCTGCCCTATGGCGGACAGTAAAAGCATAGGGCTGCAGTGCTAGGTACCAACGCGTTAGTATCATATTATTATTTTTCATTTTGGCCAACCACTGAAGCGCGGCATGGCCGGTGACCAGCATGAACGGGGCCCCACAGAGGTAGTATCGCAACGCATCACAGGCCCATTTCACTGCCAGGGCCTCCTTCTCTATCACCGCATAGTTCCGCTCTCGTGGAAACAATTTCCGACTGAGGTATAAGATTGAGTGTTCTTCTCCATCCACTTCCTGGGACAGAACAGCCCCAAGTCCTACCTGCGAGGTGTCCATCTGGAGGATGAACTCTCGGTTAAGGTCGGGGCTGTATAGGACAGTCTCACAGCAGAGATTGTCTTTGAGTGCCTGGAAGGCGTCCGCGCACTCTGAGGTCCACACTATATGTCGGGGGCTGTCTTTGGTCAAAAACCCTGTTAAATGGGCTGTGATCGATACGAAGCTGGGAATAAACTGCCGGTAGTAGCCCGCAAGTCCCAGGAACTGGTGCACTTAGCACTTTGTGGTGGGTGGTAGGCAGGCCGCCAGGGCCTGAACTTTTCCCACGAGGGGTCTCACCTGTCCCCTCTCGATAGTGTACCCTAGATAGGTGGTCTCTTGCCATCCAATGCGGCATTTTTTTGGATTGGCGGTTAATCCTGCTGCCCGCAGGGACCTCAGAACCGCCGCTACCCGTTCCAGGTGGTTCTCCCAATGGCAGCTGTAAAATAACGACATCGTCCGGGTACGTGGTAGCGTACTTTCAGCGGGGTTGAAGGAGGCAGTCCATCAGCCCTTGAAACGTTGCCAAGGCCCCATGGAGACCGAAGGGCATTTGAGTGAACTGATACAGGCCCGTGGAGGTGGCAAATGCGGTCTTTTACCCGGATGCAGGGTCAAGTGGGATCTGCCAGTATCCTTTGCTTAGATCAAGGGTGGTGAGAGAGCGAGCCTCTCCTAAGCAGCCCAGCAGTTCGTCAACCCGAGGCATCGGGTACGCGTCGAATTTTGAAATGGCACTGACGTGTCAGAAGTCAATACAGAACCACTGCGTGCCATCAGGTTTGGGTACCAGCACCACTGGGTTGCGCCACTCGCTTTGCGATGGTTCAAGGACCCCCAAGTCTAGCATAGCTTGAACTTCCTCCTCGACAACTTGCCGCATGCAGTGTGGCAAGGGCCTATTCGATTCCCGGATCACCACTCCAGGCTCCGTCTGAATGGTGTGGTGAACGAGGGTCGTGCGGCCCAGCTGGGCGGTGAAAGTTCTGGGGAACGCCTGCAAGAGGCACTAGGTCTGCTTACATTGCTCCTCGGTCAAGATTTCTCCAAGCTGGGGTGCTGAGGAGTCCTCGGTCAAGGGTACTCGGGGGCCCAATTAGGACTCCAGGGGGCAGGGGTTAATTAGAAGGCCCTCTCGTTCTCGCCAGGGCTTCAAGAGGTTAACATGGTACCGCTGAGTTTTCTTACGCCAGTCAGGCTGGTTAATCTCATAGGTGCCCAGTCTAACCTTTCGGACCACCTCATATGGCCTCTGCCAACAGGCCAATAGTTTTGATTCACTGGAGGGCAGGAGGAACAGGACCTGATCGCCGGGTTTGAAATTGCGGACCCAGGTCTCCCGGTTGTATGTTTGGGTCTGAGATTCCTGAGCTGCCTTCAAGTTCTACCAAGCTAGAGCTCCCATCTGAGCGAGGTGTTCTTGAAGCTGGAGGATGTACTTCAAAAGGCCCTAGGTTGGTGACGGGGCTTGCTCCCATGTCTCCCTCATGAGGTCCAGTAGCCCCCTTGGGCAACTTCCATACAATAGCTTGAAAGGGGAAAATTTTGTGGAGGATTGGGGTACTTCACTGATGGCCAGAAGCAAAGGTGGGAGCAGCTGGTCCCAGTGGTGTAGGTCCTCTGGAGCAAATTTACGTAGCATGTCTTTGAGGGTACAGTTGAACCATTCCACCAAGCCGTCGGTTTGCGGGTGGTAGATAGAGGTGGTGGTGGTTCTGGTGGTGATGCTCCATAGCGTGACGGCTTCGGGGAAATGGGTGGCGTAATCCACGATGACCAGCACGTACTGGAACCCAGCCATACTCTTCAGGAGGGGGCCCACCAAGTCCATGGCCACTCGCTCAAATGGTGTTTCTATGATGGGCATGGGAATCAGTGGGGCCTGAGGCGTCCGTGAGGGAGCAGCCAGCTGACATTCTGGAGAGGAATTATAATAGTTCCTCACCTCCTGGTGCATCCCGGGCCAGAAGAACTGTGTCAAAACTCGGGCGAGGGTCTTTTCCTGTCCCAAGTGCCCTGCTGCTGGAATGTCAAGGGAGAGTTTCATTACTGCTCATCGGTGACATCGCAGCACTAGCAGTTCGGTCTGGACCTCTCCAGTGTGGGGATCTTGTTCCACCCGATAGAGATGGTCACGGCGTAACTCAAAGTGGGGCTACACCTTTGCTCAGCATGGATCCATCAGGGTCCCATCAATGGCCGCTATCTGCTCATACGCTCGACTAAGGATAGGGTCTTCCCGTTGGTCCCAGCAGAAGTCGATGCTAACCCGAGATTCATCAGCAGACGTCGGCGCCGGGTCCTCGGGCTCTCCTCTCTGTCCATTGGGGTCCCTTCCACCCCCTCCTCTGTGTGGGTCTCAAGGCAGCTTTCCAGTGCTGGAGTGATTTCCGGGCCTTCCACGGCATCAAACAAAGGACCCCTGGGATCATGTCCTAGGATCATGGGGTAGGCTAGTCGCGGGGCCAGGCCAACCACCATCAGCCGCATGACCCCATCAACTGTTAGCCAGACTCAGGCACTGGCTTAGGGCCATACATCGTCATGAATACGCTGCAACTTGGTGGTCCCCAAGAGGAGGTCTGCTAAGAGGCCTAAGCTTTGGTGGATGAGGGTCTGACCGCAGCCTGAGTCAATCAGGGCCAGGGTCAGGCAATCCTTGACAACTACTAGCACTGTAATCTTGGTGGCCTGTGGCCCTCAGGTGCGGTTTTCCCCCGTGCAAACATGCCCGAAACAGCAGTCCATCTCAGTGCAGTCCCGTTGCAAGTGTCCACATTTCCCACAGAAGAAACAGGGCCCGAGCTCTGGTAGTCTGGGCTGGGCAGATGTTCACTCGGGGCTCCTTGAGGGCTTCGATTGGTCCTTCTGACCACTGTCTCAGGGGCCTGAGGGGCTGGTCGAACCGGCCCCTCGGGACATTGATACCGGGGCTCCTGGCCCTGCAAAGAGTTTCGCAGCTCGACCCGGTCGCTCCCTTTCCCT
Source organism: Lepidochelys olivacea (assembly GCF_965140295.1). Classification (NCBI taxonomy): domain Eukaryota; kingdom Metazoa; phylum Chordata; order Testudines; family Cheloniidae; genus Lepidochelys; species Lepidochelys olivacea. The sequence continues at coordinate 123,206,195 of NC_140413.1, forward strand.
CTAGGTTGGGGCGGTCAGGCCCTCATGGGTGGGCTCGAATAGCCGGTCCCACTGGGGCTTCAGCCCGCAAGGAAATCTTCCATTAGGGTGATGGCGGCAGTTAGCGTTGCAGGCCGATGGCTGAGGACCCAGGCCCTTCCTCGTGGTGAGAGGATGTGGACGAACTGTTCCAGGATGACTTGCACAGTGAGTTCATCTGGGGTTCGCCTCTCGGGTTGTAGCCACCGCTTGCATGCCTCCCTCAGCTCCTCGGCCACCAACCGGTCAAGCACCCGCGGTGTAGGTCAGATTCTGGAACCGCTGCTGGAAGGTTTCCAGGCTGACATCTAAGGCTTCTAGAATTGCCGCCTTTACCTGGGTGTAATCCCACGCGTCCTCCATGGATAGCCCCCGGTACACATCTTGGGCAGTCCCGGTCAGATATGGGCCCAGGAGGGTGGCCCACTGGTAGCGTGCCCCCCTTTCAAAAGTCACCAAAAAGGCTTCAGGGTCATCCTCCAGTCCCATTTTGGTTAGTCGCACCGGCACAGTGGGCCGGGGTGCCCCGGCAGTGTCTTCCGGCTAGGGCTCCGGGGGGCCATGGCAGTGCCACTGTCAGCTGCTGTATGCCTTGTCTCTGGAACTCCTGAATCTGCACCCCCAGGTCCCAAATCTGCTGCTGCTGGATCCCCAGTTGCTGGATGAGCTGCTGGAACTGGGCCGCTTGCTGTTGCTCCTAGCTCTCTGTCAGGAGCTTAAAAAGTCTGGATAAAATCCATGACTTCTTCGGGGGACAACGACCCCCCCCCCCGCCCCAGGCTCCTTCTCATAGGGGTCAAGGGCTCGTGCCCACGTTCTCCACCATGTGTAAGGGAACTCAACCGGGGCTCGTCCCTTGGCGGGGTGGTGGGGCACCACACCGCCTCACAACACTCTCAGCTGGGTTGGGAAATACCCAGTCTATGGCCCAGACCCTCAGGCTGCGTCCCACAAGCAGTTCAGTATAGGCCCAGGCCCCGGGTCAGGGTGGGGCAGCAACCAAACAGTCAGGTGCTCATGCCCTTAGTCGGAGGCTGAGCAAATAGTTCAACATAAGCCCAGGCCCTGGCTTTAGCAACCGGGGGACAGGGAGACTGCCACCCGCGAGGTGGGTGGCAGGGGGGACGCAGACCCACCCACTCCACTGTGTCCCAGCCCGGGGCCCTAGCAGCGGTCAAAGACCCACTGCTGTGTCAGTGGCGATCCCGGCCACAACACACTGACATTGGCTCTGGAAGTGCTGCAGCCAGACTGGGGTCGGCTGCCCCCGGGCTACTTCCGGACTCCCCCTCCTAGGGTACCTGGGTCAGGGTGGTGTCCTCGGAGGGTTCCAGCACCATGGGCTCCTCTGGGTCGCCAGTGAGGGGTCGACTTGGCCACTCCTCTTGGTAGCTGCCGAGGGGTAGGCTTGGCCGCTCCTCTGGGTGTCGATCAGTGTCAGGCCTCAGCTGGTCCGACCAGTCCTTTTGTCAGCCGCAACTTGCCAGGGTCTCCCAAGTCGGAACCAGGCCAAGGACGTCTGGCCTCTCCAGCTGCTGTTGCCCAACTGAGCTCCAGGGTTGGGATTTCTACTTCCTGTTCTGCGCCTTGACCTCTGAGGGGCAGGCGCAGGATCCATTGGCTCCGCCCACTTTGGTGTCGTGGGGAGGGTCGTCCCTGAGTGGGGTGGTGGGGCACCACACCGCCTCACTACAGGGCCCCCTTGAATTGCTTAAGCTGCTTATGCCTATCATCAGCTCTGATATTCCCTATCCTTTCTGTTGAGAGACAAAAGAACTTCCTTCTGATTCTGTAAATTTGATGAAGAAATATACAGTGAGAATGAGAGCAGGCTACAGAATAGCCTACAACCTACTCCCTGCAGAGTACAAGTAGATGACATTTGTCAAAATGGACTTCATATATACCTCAGTATGCATCCTAATTCAAATGGAAGGAGATAGAGAATTAATATTCCAATACATGCCTGCAATCAGACAGATGAAACCATGAAGAATACTAAGAAGCAAATCACAGGAAGATGCAAATACAGAACAGTGACTATATTTTGAAAGTCACAACCCTCACATGTCATAAAAACAGAGCAGTAAAAACAATGCTGTCAGACAAACTAATAAAGCTAATAGCTAGCTGCCAACTAGAACGATGCATTCTGTTTTCTTTTGGTTATTTCTTACAATACTGTGGTGGCTATTTTGTTCTAGTCACGTGTAAAGATCTCCTTATGAACATTTTCAGAAGTAACTTATCCATTTCATATTTCAACCTCTGGGATGTAGGAAGTGTTGTCTAGAGGTTAGAGCAAAGGATGGGCAGTCAAGAATCCTGGATTATATTCCCAGCTCTACACTTGACTTTCTTTGTCACTATGGGAAAGTCACTTACCTCCCTATCCTTTCAGTTTATCAATTTATGAAAATTTCTTTAAAATACTTCCTAGAAAGATGCGTTGTCACTCATAACTACATTTGCAAAACACTACAATATCTACTGAAAGGCATTTTGGAAGTATTATTTCAAATAACAAAAGAACACAATTAGCCTTAGAAGATATACAATGTACTAGGAGCTAGAAACCCATAGAGTAAACCACAATTTTTTAAAAAAATAAATGATAATTATAATAAAAATAAAGGACTGTTCTAAAATATAGAGAATTCACTCCTAGGTTTAGAGCCTATGAGCCATGTGTTAGCTCAGAGAAAGCGTTTATGGTTGGGATAGAAAAATTGAAGAAAAAAAGTGCTTTATAATGATCATGTTGAAAGTAGAGCAGCAACATAATGAAAATAACCCAGTTACAAAGCTTGTCTCCTAAGACCCTCCTCAAAGAAACAAAAGGTACAAACTGGAAGGAATGCGCTGTACTGCAAATCATGTCCTGTGACTGAAGTCCCTAAATACTTGCAAAAGTGACTGGAGTGCACATAGTGACGCATGTGGTATGTTGCATGTTACATGACTCGTTATACACAATGAGGAATATATGTGTATGCGTACACACACACACACACACACAGTGCACTCACTGCAATTGCCACTCTTACTGACTTGGCCCTCCGCAGGTCACTTTAAAGTCTCTCCCCTTCTGGGGTATCAATGTCTCACATGGACAGTGTTCCACACAACACAAGTCACCAATATGACATCTTCTGTCCCACCAGGGTTCCTCTTTTATTCCACTCTTGTCAGAGCAGTAGCTTCAGAGCTTCTCTATGTGGCATTTTAACAAAGCTCCAAAAGCAAAACGCAAACTACAACAAAAGCAACTTCAGTCCCTTTCCTGGATTTGTATTTTTAAACCATCCTGGGTCCTCCCCAACTCTCCACTCTTCTGCAGAACACCGAGTGTCAGGGGCCACCTCCCTGGAATCTTCCCTTTGACAGGATCCTCAATGCCAAACACTTCCCCCAAAACATTGTGCCTGTCAGTTGGGCTTCAAAAGTCCCCTACCCCTCTCCCATAACAGCCAGGGAATAAACTCCCTCCTAAAGCTCCTGTGTTCTCTACTACCTGGAGAGAAACTACAAGTTTCTGCCCATCTCTCCCACCACACCTCTTCTACTTCCTCTCTTTATCGACACCACCCAGATCCTCATCCAGCTGAGACTCATCTTAATTGGGCCTGGCCAAGTGCAACCAGGTATCTTAATTGGCCTCAGGTCTGCATTAACCATTTCACCACCTATATGGGTAAACACAGCATCACACACATACTTTACTCAAAACTATTCTGCTTTGTTTTCACGATACAAAAACTATGGGCTCAACTATGTCCTCAGTTGCAGCCAAAGATCAATGTAACCTTGTTTAGGGTATGTATAAAGTGGAGGTTTACAAGGATTTACATAAGATACATGTATACATAACATATATATATACACACACACACAGGTGATATTTTAAGCATCCAATTTAACCATATAAATCAGAAAACTTTTTGCAAATGTGTCCTGAATTACAGGCAACTATGTCTTCAGTTAAGCCAATTTGCACCTTCCCAATTCTGGGCTGCCCCTGGGGACTAGAGCAACTCCCGGAATAATTTAGACAGCCCTGGGTGGCAGTCTAAACTATAGCAGCCTCCCAGAGGCCGCCATAGCTCTCATGCCCCCAGCACAACCCCTACACCAGGGCTTGTGAGGAGCCCCTGAAAGGATAGCTCAGAACTCTCTCCAAAATTCTTCTGCCAGCTGGAGCTCTTCCCCTGCTGGATCCAGGACTTTTAGCATCCTTTTATCCAGTGTTCAGGGGCCAGGAGTGAAAATCCTACTCTGTATGTTTAATGTAAGCTCTTCATGTATTCCAGTGAAACTGTTCCCATTAGGTCGTCAGGTCTCTTGGGTTCAATCCCCTAGGTTTGCCATGGAATTGCTGGGACTCTCTTTCAGACAAGCAGTCATTACTTACCTGAGAACCAGTGGGAAAAACTAAACACCCTCCTGCTGTACTCTACTTGAAGCCCTCCTGAAGAATGGAACAGCAGAGGAGGTGATGGGCCCAATTTGCTCCAAGAACTGGGGTGATGAAGTGTCCCTCCACATCCTGGCACGTATGGATCTATGCTTGAAGAGGGTGGGGAATGGCTGTGTGAGGTCTGTATTCCCCCCTCCTGAAGGAGCAGACTGCTGCCCAAGAACTGCTGTCACAATCTCTTCTCCGCAGGCTCTTCAGCCTGTGCATGATGAGCACATTCTGCCAAATTGCACAATCCCCAAAGCCAACAGCCCTATGCACACTGCTATTAAGCCTAATGGTTAATCCAGACTTGAAAGTACCACATTTTTACCATCACCCTATGCTGTTATCCTTAATTTGTACTATGTTATAGATGGTGCCTTCTGAGAACCTTCAATAAGGAAGGCTCCTGTGGACTATCTGCAAAGGATTTATAAAGTCCCCATCACAGTGATATTTGATCACTTCCCAAATATTTGAAAAAAGCAAGGTAACAGGGCTGATAACTCACCAGCGCAATGCCTCCTGTCGGTCGTCCTGGAAATAAGCTCTGCCGCTGTGGAGCGTCCTCTGCAGGCCAGTGTCTCGTCTGCCACTGGCCCACATGTCCCTCCCGGACCCCGGTACCCCTCTATAGCAGGGTTCTGCCCCCTGCAGTAACCCCACAGCTCTGGGTCTCCCCTCCCCTGGGAACCCCCAAACCTCTATCCCCACCTCACCTCAATCTATGGCAATTTAGCCCCTGCTCACTGTGGCGGACTGCAGCGTATAAGCCATTCATCATTGGCAAAGGGGGGTTTGGAACTGCTGCCTTTGCCTAACCCCTGGGCTGCCACCTCTGCAACCTCAGTACCTGGTTTGGCCTTTGACAAGGCATGCAGCCTGGGGAGTTGCCAGGCAGGTGCTCCCCTGCTCCTCTCACCTTTCCCCAGCCCTGCTCATTTGCCTGCACCCTCAGCTCCCAGGCAGCTAGAGGGAGAGTCCTGCATGAGCTCCTAGCTAGCAACCCTTTTATAGGGCCCGCTGCAGCCTGCCTGGGGCCTTGCCCCAGTTGTGGCTGCCTCCCCAATCAGCCTCGTGTATTAGCTCCCCCGGGGCAGCCCTTTTCCAGGGCTGTTTTAACCCCTTCAGGGCCGGAGTGGGGGACCACCCCACTACAAGCAACAGTAATATTTTCCCCCACCTGCACTTCCATTCTGTAGTAGGAACAGCTTTATTAAGTATACTTTGGTTTTGGTTGCTTGCTTATGTCTGTGTGAGAGTGGGTATGTGAGGAAATTACTGAGAAAGTGTTACGATATTTAGTGCTGCATTGAAGTTCTAAAGTGGGTAGTTTTGTGGTCATTCTTCTCTCTTACTGGAGTGAATACTATATATTAGGCTATTGCCTTCAGACATAGGACCCAGGTAATTATGTACCCCTAATTAACACTGCATTGCCATCTCTTTGTCAGGACTTGTTAATAACATAGAAAAAATTTTACACTGGTTCTCACATATTTTTCTTCACTCTCTTCACTCCTGCTATCACTTATGTACCACTGAGACTATATCTTGAGAGGTACAGGCAAGAAAAGTTTATTGTTACTAATACCTACCCCTCCATGAACCTCATGTATATCACATAAGGTGCCAAAATTTAACAGAAATTATCTATCCTTAGGAGTTTTGCAAAAATGGGGAAACCTTTTACATAGGACTGGGGCAAAAGAGCATTTGCACTTCTTCAAATATGAAAAACACCTCCAACTGTTGAGTGAATAGAAGATAAAATCACTTATCTGTCTTCTAGATACAGCCAAAAAAGGAAAAAAGGGAAATCAGCACAGTGAGTTATAACCACAGGAAGTCAGACTCTGGAAATGCATAAGAGCAGACAGGCTCTGGAAGAAATATTCATTTTTCAAGTTAGTGTCACTGAGCTCTCCCTCATGCATTATGTCATTGTAACTGTTCCCTGTATGAATGCAGACTTAAACTATCATTATGCTGTGCCATTGGCTGCAAGCTGTGGTGAATTCATGCAAACTGCCTGAATTTACAGTAAGTTTTCTGAAGTTTGTGTAATTCTGCATTAACAAAACTGCAAGAGCTTGAAAAAACCCACCCTGCTCTGCATGAAAAATCAATGTCAGAGTTTATACTATATTATATTGTGTGTACTCCAGTGGTTTAGGAGGATCTTACATAGAGTACGTTTACAGGATGATATTTAAGCATCCAATTTACTGTATACATCAGTAAGTTGTGCAAAACATGTGTGAACGAAAATTTTGAGTATACCTAAAACAAACAAACAAAAAAAAGCAATGATCTATACCGCAGAATAAATCCCACATGTACTTAAACTGTGGTTTAGAAAAGATTACATTTTGTTCTTCATGTAGTCCAACGGAAATAAGAACTGAACTTCTTTTCCTTCAATGTTTTTGAGTAAATTTACCACTTAAGAAGTCAGGGCTTCATAGCACTAGCTTGAGACACATTTTATTTCAGACAACCATGATGAATCTTCTCTATACCACCCTGTAAATTCATTTTAATCCCAACCTTTCACATGTATGTTATGGTAAACCTTGTCACTCAGGAGGTGGGTACAACTAATTAAGACTAAATTATGTGGTAGTTTTATCATGTCAAGATATTGGGAATAGGATGAAACCAAATTCCTTTACATTTGGGAGTCAAAGCAAGTTTTTAAATGCTCCTCTTCAGACAAGAAAGGCTATTACAGTCCATTTTGGCACCAGTCCAACTACCAACAATTTTTAGCAAAAACATTCATTAGGGATATACATATATGGCTGTGTTTAAAAACCATGGTCATCAAATGATACCAGCAATGGAATCACAATGAGCAAGCATTACCCATAACAGCAGCACTGGTGATTTGGCAATATGCTTCTTCCCCCCACATTAAGAGTGGTGCTAATGCCAGGAATGAATTTCCATCTGTGTAAGAGGCAAGCACAGGGATTCTGCATCAGTCAAGCTCTGCATGGGGCAGAATTTCACTGATGGTGATTTTTAAGAGGTTCTTTACTTTTGATTTTATTTTGTTAATTTTATTTTTCCTCTACTTTTTGGTTCTTTTTTAAAACAGGTTGGTACATTATACTATTTTCCTATTGATTACTACATATCAGTCAGTGTGTTAAAAAAGCATCTATTAATTTGGAGTATTCGTTTATAGTATACCTAGTAGCTGAAAGCCTGTGCTGTTGCACGGATGTAATTCATGAAGTCATATTCCACCAGTCCATCTGGCTATGACATTGCCCATTGATGAGTGAACCTGATGATATTCTGAACAAAGAGAGCTCTCAACCATGCCTCTATCTGTTTCCATCACTTCACATTGACTCAACATATGTTCAGGGCTTCAGAGTGACACACAGAGTGACAATCATGGAAGATTTGTGTTGATTTTTGCTAGTGATAAATGAAGGGTGTGTGCTGCTGTGAGGGGCTGTGTATGTTTGGGGTTATTGTGTGCATTGGTTGTGTTGTGTGGGTGGTTTTAAAGAACCAGCATTGGACCAAGTTACCTCCCATTGGTACAGTCTCCCACATACAACCAAAGAAATGTGTTGCATGCAAATAAGCAGTCAAATAAGGGTGGTGTTTAGCTGAGTTACCTCTGATATCACAATGGTATAGGACTCTTGGTATAGAATAGATCTACACCTTACTATAGCTGTATGCCACACATGTGTGATTCATAAAGTCAAAATGGCTGAGAATTTTTAAAATGGATGGTAATAGACCACAACTGAACCTGAACCAAGACATGACTGAACGTGGTGATATTCTGAACAAAAAAGAGCTCTTAACCATGTTTGTAGCAGTTTCAGTTGCTTCGCAGTACTCAGACATTTTAATCTTCAGAGTGATATTCCTAGAATTTTATTATAGATAGTTTGGGCCACTTTCCATAAATGAGCATGAGGGCATTAATGAAGTAAGGGAGATTGGAAACTGAGCCCCACGAAGGAAAAACAAAACGAAAAAATCCCCTTTCAAAACTTTTGGCTCTGGAATCAAATTGCCAACCTACAGCCAAGAGTTGTCAAGGGGCCTTATTATAATCAAGCCCAAAATTATTTCAGAAGAGACCCATAAATGCACTACTAGAATGTACTAATAAACTTATGACTGAGGAGACTGCAGTCACATTAACAACTCATCTGCCAGTGCTAATGTAAAGCCTAAAAAAAAAAAATCTTTTTTTTGGCCAACATTTGTTTGCAATTAAGAATATAATAATTTATTTAATTATATTTTTCAGTTTGTAGGAAAGAGTTATTAAAAAACCAGGAGCTCATCAGCTATCTATAGAATAGAATAATCAGTGGCAATGAGACCAAAAGGATACTGTTTACATTATGAACATATTTCATAAAAATTTCCACTGACAAGTTCCCCCCAATCCCAGATGTTCAGATCCATAGGATCTTTGCTGTAAGACATGAAATGATGAGGACTGTACAGCAGTTCACATAAGCTGTCAGAAATGTGAACTTTGAAACAGATGTCTCTGTGGGGTGCAGGAAGAAAACTGATGACCCAGGAATATTGTATAGTAAGTCTTGTTAATAGACTGCTCATAATTAACCTAAACTCTACGCTAAGCTGAAACATCCTTTAGGCAGAAGAATGGCAATAAGCAGTTGAGAAACTCAGTTTAAATGCCCTTATGAAGTACAAAATGCATTTAATTTTATAACAAACAAAAGACGCATAAAATATTAAAGAAATATGAAAAGGAGTACCTGTGGCACCTTAGAGACTAACCAATTTATTTGAGCATAAGCTTTCGTGAGCTACAGCTCACTTCATCGGATGCATGCAGTGGAAAATACAGTGGGGAGATTTTATATACACAGATTTCAGAGTAGCAGCCGTGTTAGTCTGTATCCGCAAAAAGAAAAGGAGTACTTGTGGCACCTTAGAGACTAACAAATGTATCTGAGCATAAGCTTTCGTGAGCTACAGCTCACTTCATCGGATGCATGCAGTGGAAAATACAGTGGGGAGATTTATATACACAGAGAACATGAAACAATGGGTGTTACCATACACACTGTAACAGTCTTTAATAAGGCTAATGAGGATCTTAGGGATAATGGTAGCATGACAAATGGGAATGAGAATATGGAGGTAGATATTACCATATCGGAGGTAGAAGCAAAACTTGAACAGCTGAATGGGACTCAATCGGGGGGCCCAGATAATCTTCATCCAAGAATATTAAAGGAATTGGCACATGAAATTGCAAGCCCATTAGCAAGAATTTTTAATGAATTTGTAAACTCAGGGGTGGTACCGTATGATTGGAGAATTGCTAACATAGTTCCTATTTTTAAGAAAGGAAGAAAAAAAAGTGATCCGGGTAACTACAGGCCTGTTAGTTTGACATCTGTAGTATGCAAGGTCTTGGAAAAAAATTTTGAAGGAGAAAGTAGTTAAGGACATTGAGGTCAATGGTAAATGGGACAATATACAACATGGTTTTACAAAAGGTAGATTGTGCCAAACCAACCTGATCTCCTTCTTTGAGAAAGTAACAGATTTTTTAGACAAAGGAAACACAGTGGATCTAATTTACTTAGATTTCAGTAAGGCGTTTGAGACTGTGCCACATGGGGAATTATTAGTTAAATTGGAAAAGATGGGGATCAATATGAAAATTGAAAGGTGGATAAGGAATTGGTTAACAGGGAGACTACAGCAGGTCCTACTGAAAGGTGAACTGTCAGGCTGGAGGGAGGTTACCAATAGAGTTCCTCAGGGATCGGTTTTGGGACCAATCTTATTTAATCTTTTTATTACTGACCTCCGCACAAAAAGTGGAAGTGTGCTAATAAAGTTTGCGGATGATACAAAGCTGGGAGATATTGCCAATTTAGAGAAGGACCGGGATATCATACAGGAAGATCTGGATGACCTTGTAAACTGGAGTAATAGTAATAAGATGAAATTTAATAGTGAGAAGTGTAAGGTCATGCATTCAGGGATTAATAACAAGAATTTTAGTTATAAGCTGGGGATGCATCAATTAGAAGTAACGGAGGAGGAGAAGGACCTTGGAGTATTGGTTGATCACAGGATGACTATGAGCCGCCAATGTGATATAGTCATGAAAAAAGCTAATGCGGTCTTGGGATGCATCGAGCGAGGTATTTCCAGTAGAGATTAGGAGGTTTTAGTACTGTTATACAAGGCACTGGTGAGACCTCATCTGGAATACTGTGTGCAGTTCTGGTCTCCCATGTTTAAGAAGGATGAATTCAAACTGGAACAGGTACAGAGAAGGGCTACTAGGATGATCCGAGGAATGGAAAACCTGTCTTATGAAAGGAGACTCAGGGAGCTTTGCTTGTTTAGCCTAATCAAAAGAAGGTTGAGGGGAGATATGATTGCTCTCTATAAATATATCAGAGGGATAAATACCAGGGAGGGAGAGGAATTATTTAAACTCAGTTACCAATGTGGACACAAGAACAAATGGATATAAACTGGTCATCGGGAAGTTTAGACTTGAAATTAGACGAAGGTTTCCAACCATCAGAGGAGTGAAGTTTTGGAATAGCCTTCCATGGGAAGCAATGGGGGCAAATGACCTATCTGGCTTTAAGATTAAACTCGATAAGTTTATGGAGGAGATGGTATGATGGGATAACATGATTTTGGTAATTAATTGATCTTTAAATATTTATGGTAAATAGGCCCAATGGCCTGTGATGGGATGTTAGATGGGGTGGAATCTGAGTTACTACAGATAATTCTTTCCTGGGTATCTGGCTGGTGAATCTTGCCCATATGCTCACGGTTCAACTAATCATCATATTCAGGGTCGGGAAGGAATTTTCCTCCAGTGCAGATTGGAAGAGGCCCTGGAGGTTTTTCGCCTTCCTCTGTAGCATGGGGCACGGGTCACTTGCTGGAGGATTCTCTGCTCCTTGAAATCTTTAAACCATGATTTGAGGACTTCAATAGCTCAGAGATAGGTGAGAGGTTTATCGTAGGAGTGGGTGGGTGAGATTCTGTGGCCTGCATTGTACAGGAGGTCAGACTAGATGATCATAATGGTCCCTTCTGACCTTAATATCTATGAATCTAAGAGTGATCACTTAAGGTGAGCTATTACCAGCAGGAGAGCGAGGGGTGGGAAAAACCTTTTGTAGTGATAATCAAGATGGGCCATTTCCAGCAGTTGACAAGAAGGTGTGAGGAACAGTTGTGGGGGGGGGGGAATAAACAGGGGGAAATAGTTTTACTTTGTGTCATGACACATCCACTCCCACTCTTTATTTAAGCCTAAGTTAATTGTATCCAGTTTGCAAATTAATTCCAATTCAGCAGTCTCTCATTGGAGTCTGTTTTTCAAGTTTTTTTTGTTGAAGAATTGCCACTTTTAGGTCTGTAATCGAGTGACCAAAGAGATTGAAGTGTTCTCCGACTGGTTTTTGAATGTTCTAATTCTTGACATCTGATTTGTGTCCATTTATTCTTTTACGTAGAGACTGTCCAGTTTGACCAATGTACATGGCAGAGGGGCATTGCTGGCACATAATGGCATATATCACATTGGTAGATGCGCAGGTGAATGAGCCCCTGATGGTGTGGCTGATGTGATTAGGCCCTATGATGGTATCCCCTGAATATATATGTGGACACAGTTGGCAACGGGCTTTGTTGCAAGGATAGGTTCCTGGGTTAGTGTTTTTGTTGTGTGGTTGCTGGTGAGCATTTGCTTCAGGTTGAGGGGCTGTCTGTAAGCAAGGACTGGCCTGCCTCCCAAGATCTGTGAGAGTGACGGGTCTTCCTTCAGGATAGGTTGTAGATCCTTGATGATTCATTGCAGAGGTTTTAGTTGAGGGCTGAAGGTGATGGCTAGTGGTGTTCTGTTATTTTCTTTGTTGGGCCTGTCCTGTAGTAGGTAACTTCTAGGTACTCTTCTGGCTTATCAATCTGTTTCTTCACTTCAGCAGGTGGGTATTGTAGTTGTAAGAATGCTTAACAGAGATCTTGTAGGTGTTTGTCTCTGTCTGAGGGGTTGCAGCAAATGCGGTTGTATTGTAGAGCTTGGCTGTAGACAATGGATCTTGTGGTGTGGTCTGGATGAAAGCTGGAAGCATGTAGATAAGCATAGCGGTCAGTACGCTTCCAGTATAGAATGGTGGTGTTTATGTGACCATCGCTTATTAGCACCGTAGTGCCCAGGAAGTGGATCTCTTGTGTAGACTGGTCCAGGCTGAGATTGATGGTGGGATGGTCATCCTTGCTTACAGACAGCCCCCCAACCTGAAGCAAATGCTCACCAGCAACCACACAACAAAAACACTAACCCAGGAACCTATCCTTGCAACAAAGCCCGTTGCCAACTGTGTCCACATATCTATTCAGGGGACACCATCATAGGGCCTAATAACATCAGCCACACTATCAGAGGCTCGTTCACCTGCACATCCACCAATCTGATATATGCCATCATGTGCTAGCAATGCCCCTCTGCCATGTATATTGGTCAAACTGGACAGTCTCTACGTAAAAGAATAAATGGACACAAATCAGATGTCAAGAATTAGAACATTCAAAAACCGGTCGGAGAACACTTCAATCTCTTTGGTCACTCGATTACAGACCTAAAAGTGGCAATTCTTCAACAAAAAAACTTCAGAAACAGACTCCAACGAAAGTCTGCTGAATTGGAATTAATTTGCAAACTGGATACAATTAACTTAGGCTTGAATAAAGACTGGGAGTGGATGTGTCATGACACAAAGTAAAACTATTTCCCCATGTTTATTTCTCCCCCCGCTCACACTGATCCTCACACCTTCTTGTCAACTGCTGGAAATGGCCCACCTTGATTATCACTACAAAAGGTTCCCTTCCACCCACTCTCCTGCTGATAATAGCTCACCATACCTGATCACTCTTGTTATAGTGTGTACGGTAACACCCATTTTTTCATGTTCTCTGTGTATATAAATCTCCCCACTGTATTTTCCACTGCATGCATCCAATGAAGTGAGCTGTAGCTCACAAAAGCTTATGCTCAAATAAAATTGTTATTCAACAACCAGTTGGAGAACACTTCAATCTCTCTGGTCACTCGATTACAGACCTAAAAGTGGCAATTCTTCAACAAAAAAACTTCAAAAACTGACTCCAACGAGACTCCTTTGTTTAAAAGCAAACTGACCCCCCCAAAAAATATTCTATCATATTGACTTGTACCTGGTCCTTCAGCAGCGATAAAACCTTTAGCTCCAACCCAGACCTCTGCCATTTGAGTTAACCAAGGAGGTGACAGCAGTAGTAGATTGCCATCTTCTACATGGGCCAGCACTAGAGGGAGATGAAGTACACGCCTTGCCAGTGGATTTTACAGCTATGAAGAAGAAATACTGAGACACAGGACTTCTGGGTTCTGTTCCAGGGTCTGAGGAGTTTGTGTTCTAGTAGTTACAGACCCTTTTGCCCATCCCCCATAAGCCAAGCTCCTTATGATTTTGGCTGCTCCAGCCTGTCCTTGTCATTGTTCCAGTACCTTCCCCCACCAATCACCTTTATCCCAGTGCACCCCAGTCCACCCATCCCATTCCCCATCCACACATCCCTTTCTTGGCTCCTTGTCCAAATCTCCTCCACACCCCTTGCCTCTGTTTCCCCCTTTGCCACCTCTCCCCCAAACCCACCTCCTCACTCTTCTGCATTACAGTCAGTCATAGAATCATAGAATATCAGGGTTGAAAGGGACCTCAGGAGGTCATCTAGTCCAACCCCCTGCTCAAAGCAGGACCAATCCCCCACTAAAATGTCCCAGCCAGGGCTTTCTCAAGCCTGACCTTAAAAACCTCTAAGGAAGGAGATTTCACCACCTCCCTAGGTAAACACATTCCAGTGTTTCGCCACCCTCCTAGCGAAAAAGTTTTTCCTAATATCCAACCTAAACCTCCCACACTGCAACTTGAGACCATTACTCCTCCTTCTGTCCTCTGGTACCACTGAGGACAGTCTAGATCCATCCTCTTTGGAACCCTCTTTCAGGTAGTCGAAAGCAGCTATCAAATCCCCTCTCATTCTTCTCTTCCGCAGACTAAACAATCCCAGTTCCCTCAGCCTCTCTTCATAAGTCATGCGTTTCAGTCCCCTAATCATTTTTGTTGCCCTCCGCTGGATGCTTTCCAATTTTTCCACATCCTTCTTGTAGTGTGGGGCCCAAAACTGGACACAGTACTCCAGACGAGGCCTCACCAATGTCGAATAGAGGGGAATGATCACATCCCTCGATCTGCTGACAATGCCCCTACTTATACAGCCCAAAATGCTATTGGCCTTCTTGGCAACAAGGGCACACTGTTGACTCATATCCAGCTTCTCCTCCACTGTAACACCTAGGTCCTTTTCTGCAGAACTGCTGCCTAGCTAGTCGGCCTCCTCTTCTGTTCCCAGCCTAGATGCCAGCATAAGGAGTACTAAGAATATAGGAGGGAGCGTTTTTCTCAGCTCTCAGTTCTGGTGCCAGGTGCCACAGTAGCTCTCAGCAGATTTGAGGAGCAATTGAAGCGAAAATCCTGCTGAGCCCCTGAAGCCCTGAGCTGGAGCACACTCAGTCAACTCCATATGGAGGGTGCATACACAGTCCAGTCAGCAAGTAGGAGCTGTGAGGGAATGGAACATGCTCAGTGCAGGCAGACTATTCAGAGACTTCAGCTGTCAAACACTAATGAACGTGAGAAAACTGAGATTTTCAGAGGTGCATTACTCTCCATATTTGGACAGATTTTCTGAGGGATGACAAAAGGCCCATTCCTGACACCACAACAGGACCCACCCCACAAACCAATTTCAAGTCCCTTCTCCAAAGCATGGAGGTGATACTTTCTGTTAAACAGTTGTATGGATTTTTTAACTTGGGCAAAACAACATTTATATTTCCCTAACTTCATTCTCAGAAACCACTGAGCTGTTTAATCTGAATTTTTCCAGGGAATTTAAACCTGAGGCAGACATCTGCCATGAAAAATTTCACTCTGAATCACTGAAGTTTGGCAAAGTTATAAGTGACTGAAAGTAGGGTCTTATAATGAAAAGTGTCAGGTAAATCCCAATTATAGGTGGTTCTGCTTGTGGCAACTGTAATATCGAGCACAAAATCTGTTTATTAGTCACATTGTAAAACTAGTGTAATATTTTACGTATCAATTATCTTTGCTTAAGGAAATTTTTTCTATAAGTCATCTCTTGGGAATTCATCAGCCAAATATAGAATATAGATGTTTAAAAAATATGATAGACACAGCTGCATTAAGTACTTCAGTTTTAATCAGCAGTCTAACATGGTATTGTCAAGGTTATTAATGATCAAACTGACCTCCTTCACAACCTATTTCTGAGGGAATTGTCACTATTTTATATGATAAAGAATTATTTTATAAATAACTGATTAAGTTTTTGCATTCAGCATGCATATCTATTGTCTATCACAAAAATAGTAATTCCTTTTCAGTTAATAAATTGTACTGCAATCTAAACACAGAAGATACAATTAAAATTCAAACAATAATTTGAACCACTTTTCTCTTTAAACTATGGATTCTTAAACACACAAAGTGGAAATTACAACATCTGACCTTTGGAGATAACATGTACACGTATAACATCTTCATAGGACTTCCTTGGTTTAGAAATACAGTACCTTTCATTCTGTACTTTCATTCATTACTCTTTCCCTATCCATTAGAAGAACCAGGCTGAAAATAAGAATACAACTGCTCTGGGAATGTTTCAACTTCTACTATCCAGACACTACTGTTTTAACCATTCAGGAAAATAATTTGTGCTAAACCAGTCTTCTCATCTCTACAGGTGCATTTGTCACTTGTGTTGCCCATCTATAGATAATCACAATAAGTATTATTCCCTCATCTCTCTTTAAGTGGTGGTTCTTACCAAAAATTATGGCACTATTTCTGCAGTCAGTTCAGTAATTATATCAGTACCCAGAGTATGATATTCCCATGATAAATATTGTTTACACGCATTTTATTCTCAGTATGGTCCACTTCATTTCTCACATTTCTATTTTTCCATAGTACAATCTAACAACTTTGAAGTTAATGTTGTCCAATGGTTCCCATGAAAAGCCAACATCTGCCTGCACAATTACCCCACTATGGTATTTGAGACACAGCAGTTATTTTCCTAAGCAGATAAAAAGAGTATCCACATATCTCAGACATGAGTTACTAAGCAAATGCTGACTTCATAATGGGAACAAGTGTGCCCTTTACATAGAATGCCCTAAAGAATTAACCCTTATTAGAACTGGTCTGAAAAAAGTGTGAATTTTCCACTACGTTTTCATCAAAATTTCATTTAGAATTAAGTTTTCTGATCAACTCTAACCTTTGTGTTGAACTGGAATATCAATTGTTAATAAAAATGAAATCATCTAGTCAAGTCTGTTATAACCAAACTGAACTCTGTGTCAAACTCAGTCAGCAGGTTAAGGTTAAATCACTTATTTTTTTATATTGGAAGCATAGTTTGAATTACTTGAGCCACAAATGAAATCTCAGTATCAGAAAAGCTACTTAAAATGCATCATAATCATCTTATCCTGAACATCAGTGCTGATTTCTAGGACTTACACTTTCCCATCAGTCTCTTTTAAAGTAGAATCCAACTGTTTAAATTTGTTATCAAGTGTTTCCTGTAGACAATCAAACCCATACTCAAAGCTTAATTTGCTCTGGCAATCAGATTTGAATTTTTATGTCAATTTAAGTTACCAAAGGGGCTCAAAGTAGGAGGGTAACTCATATAATATTTGACATCAGATCCTCAGTCTGTGCCTCTTTCGGCAGGAAAAACTGTTTGAGATTACAGGTTTGTGTGGTTTGTTTTTTTTTTCAATCATACTAACAAGCACTTGGGGCAAAGACAGTGATCAGAATCTGAAAATAATTACAGAAATATCCTAAAATGGAAAACAAACTGAATTAACACATTTCAGAGCAGGAGTTACAATGCAGTCTGTGTCATAATATCCCTTGTGGAGTTATATCTTAAGTTTAATAAAAAGTCCAGAATGGTAACATCCAGGAAGAGTCTACCAAACTCTGTATTACTCCTTCAATATGCTTTAGCCCTGTGCATGTACTCCTTATAATAGACAGCAACTCCATGGTCAATTCTATACAACACTCCTGAAGCCCTCTACTTTTTACAGCAAAATCCTGTCCAGCTGATGCTGAAATTGTCTGAAACATTTCAATTATCCACTCACAGAGGCCAAGAGAATTGGTCCAGTTTGGATCCTGGAGACAGAATACCCTCTTTTCCTTTCATTGTCCCCTCCCCAGCCAGTATCACATACTTTTCAGGCTATTCAGGCTGCCTTTGGGCCTCCCATCAGATGCGTGATTGCAGTCACTACATTTCCTCCAACTGCAAAGGACTTTATGCTACCAGGGACTTTGCACCCTGGTTTCCAACAGAAGAAATAGGTATAAATTCAGAGTCAAGGTAGCCCAGAATATTTAAATAGCAAAGAACATATTTACAAATCCAGATCACATTCACCCTTATCGGAGCAGATTCTCCTTTAAAAAAAAATGTAACTAAAAATGGATTGATACAATAGCAGAACCTTTACACAATAGTGTATGAACAGACAAGACAAATGTTCACAGTAAGCCCTGAAACTGGAAAAAAACTGTTCAAAACTGCCAAGAACAATGTTGCCATCTGGCATTTCAAAGTTCACTGATAGTTTATGAAAGGCAGTCTTTATGCTATTTACTCTCAGCCAGAGTTGTAAATGGGAAATTAATTCCTATCACAAAATGTATTTAATGGAAAACTAATTTATCTTCCTTTTACATAAACCAAATGCATGATTTAAAAAGCGCAGATATACGTGCCTAAATCAAAACCGTATAATAAACTTGTAAAAACAAAGATATGGCTGAGAGTCAGAGGCCACCATAGATATCACAAGCAAAACAACTTGTCTTGAACAGAAAATTACAAATACACACAAAGGTCTGATTCTGCAAACACACAAATGAGTAAAAAACTTTATTCACATTAAGTCAGTTATCTAACTGTATAGTTTATATTACTGTATAAAGGCAACGGAACTATTTGTGAGAGTAAATCTACTCACGTGAGCAAGTGTTTCCAGGATCAGTATCTAAAAAAAGTATCCCCAAAGCTGCACGGTAAATTATAATTGTAGGGATCCTTTTTCATTTGGATGAGAGGAATGGTTAAGAATGCACCATATGCTATACTTTATTTGTTTTACCGTACTACAAGTTGAGTCCACAAAAATGTATTAATGACATTCTTTATCCTTCCAGTATATGTTTTTATGGGTTGTATGTAATCAGCCATGCATTTGACCACACCAATTTCTTGAAATAAACACATCAAAATATAATGTATGCTGTTTTA
The DNA here is from genome assembly GCF_965140295.1 of Lepidochelys olivacea. Taxonomy (NCBI): domain Eukaryota; kingdom Metazoa; phylum Chordata; order Testudines; family Cheloniidae; genus Lepidochelys; species Lepidochelys olivacea. The sequence goes on from NC_140413.1 coordinate 123,225,147, forward strand.
TAGTGTATTTTGGAGGTTAGGAAGGGAACAAAATTTTATTTGGGGGAAATTATTGCAAAATTGTATAATTTCTTATGACAAATGTTTTCCTACAATTGGAATTTCACCTCTCAGTTTTGGCTATCCCAACTGTATATCTTTAATGGACACACTAATATAAAGTAAATAACTAGATACGTGAACTTTTAATTAAAGACTGGTGATCTGAATACAAAATTACCAAACTGGGTCAAAATCCATTTTTTTTATTTTATTTTTTTTGTAAATTTGGCTCAACTCTATCCCTCCATAGACATTCTACATATTTACATTCTACCAGCTAACTTCACCCAGGGCCTGACTGAGTCAGCATCTGTGCTGGAAAATCTGCAGCGGGCGGCAGACGGGGGTTGTGATAAAGTGAAGTTACTGAACCCGCTCCTTGGCTGGGGGCCCACCGCCAGCCAGTGCAACCCCAAGGGCTGACAACGGTATCTGGGGGAATGCATTAATTCATCATATTCTGTAGACAGCCATCACCAGATAGGCTGCTATAGACACTATGGTGGAGATTAAAACTGCTCCGGATCTGCACAAATCCTAAGGTAGAGCACAAGCACAAAACTGGGTGATGGGCAACAAAATGGCAGATGAAATTCAATGTTGAAAAATGCAAAGTAATGCACACTGGAAAACATAATCCCAGCTATACATATAAAATGATGGGGTCTAAATTAGCTGTTACTGCTCAAGAAAGAGATCTTCGAGTCATTGCGGGTAGGTCTCTGAAAACATCCACTCAACGTGCAGCAGCAGTCAAAAAAGCTAACAGAATGTTGGGACTCATTAAGAAAGTGATAGATAATAAGACAGAAAATATCATATTTCCTCTATATAAATCCTTGAATATCAGGTGCAAAGGCTGCCCCGTTTTAAAAAAGATATATTGGAATTTGAAAAGGTACAGAAAACGGCAACAAAAATTATTAGGGGTATTGAACATCTTCTGTATGAGGAGAAATTAATAAGTCTCGGACTTTTCAGCTTGGAAAAAAGATGACTAACCGGCAATATGACAGAGCTCTACAAAATCATGACTGGTGTGCAGAAAGTAAATAAGGAACTGGTGTATACTCTTTTCATAACACAAGAACTAGGGGTCATCAGATGAAATTAATAGGTAGCAAGTTTAAAACAAGTATTTATTCACACAACACAGCCAACCTGTGGAACACTTTGCCAGATGATGATGTGAAGGCCAAGACTATAACAGGGTTAAAAAAAGAACTAGAGAAATTCATGAAGGATAGGTCCATCAATGGCTACTAACCAGGATAGGCAGGGATGCTGTCCCTTTGCCAGAAGCTGAGAATGAGCGAGGGGATGGATCACTTGATGATTACCTGTTCTGTTCATTCCTCTGAAACACCTGGTATTGGCCACTGTCGGAAGACAGGATACTGGGCTAGATGGACCTTTGGTCTGACTCAGTATGACGTTCTTATATTCTTAAGCAGAGACACTATCTGCTCTTCTTGTGTTGAATCCCTCATGGGGTGCAGCAGGCCAGGCTTGTGCAGTTTGCACTTACCTGAGCCAGCTAGATGAATATGACCTCATAAATGTTTGTATTCACATAACCATAACAGGTCTATTATAGCAGTTGTTATTACTGAGATCTTTTTTCCTCTAGATTCCAAAACTGCCCCATGGACACAAGAAGAATTAAAACTTCAACATTTGCCAATTGCTGCCATAAAGCTACCAATATTATCTCATATTGTAAGTATAAGAGAAAACTGAAGTAATTACACTTACAAATCTTAAACAGTGCTGGCTTTTTTAAATGGCCAGCACTGTAAATTGCTAAAAGCCACAATGTTTCAACAGCTTTCTGATCACTGTTCTTTCCCACACAGACTCTCTCTTAACAGCAAAAATGTGTAGCAGGGAAACAAAGAGTAATTTAAGATGCAAATTTCCATAATGTTGTGTAACTGTATGGCCAAAATGTTCCTGAATATGGTGTAAATATGCTATGTAATAGTATAAAGGGAAAAAAACCTCCTGGTTAGATCACTGGTTCTCAAACTTTTGTACTGGTGACCCCTTTCACATAGCAAGCCTCTGAGCGTGACACCCCCCCCCCATATATTTAACACCATTATAAATGCTGGAGGCAAAGCAGGGTTTGGGGTGGAGGCTGACAGCTTGCATGTAATGACAGCTTGCAACCCTCTCAGGAGTCCTGACCCCCAGTTTGAAAACCCCTAGTTTAGATCAATACTGTAGGATTAGATTGTAATATAAAAGGGTTAAATCAGCTTGTCTAAAGAAAATATGTGTACTTTGCAGTTCGTGTAAAATGTAGGTAATTGGGAAATGTAACAAGGGGGACTGAAAATAATAAAGTTGAGAACTCAGGAGTAATGTGGCACCTAGCAAGACAACTTTTGAGGAGGATACTGAGCTTGGAATATGGCTAATGAGATAAAAAGGGTTCTGGGAAACAGGCCTCTAAATTATACGAGGTAATTACAAACTGGCTCTACCAAAGAAAAGTTGTTTTGTGATGAACTGGTAGTGACCTTTAACATATCCGTATTATCTTAGACTATGGGCCTGTGTAAGTGGGGATCCACCCCAAACCAGCCAAAACCTGGTTTAGCTAAGATAACAGCAGCCAATATGACATCACTTGTTAGTTGCACTGTATAAAGAACCAGGGTTGCTAGGGGGTATCATCAGATCCTATTTGATCATACTGGAGCAAGGCAGAATGAGAGGAGTTATCCCTGGGACTGGTCCTTTCAAAAATATTCTGATTAAATGCTTATGAATATGTGTTTATTGTATGGGTGTAATAATTACTTAAACTTTTAGGCATGTTTGGATCAACTGTAGATATACACACTATTCACCCTTTGGATTTAATAAAGGAATATATGATTCAATTAATGTCTGGCAATATTCTGCATAAACAATGGTATCAATACACTTCCAAGAATACACATACGAACAGCTGTGAGTAACACTTTCTACCGTCTCTGGCTGGCTAGAAGACTCTGTCTCATCCTGGCAAACAAAGACTTTGCCTCAATTATTCATGCCTTTCTCCCCTCTTCGCTGGACTACGACAATGTGAGATACCTGAGCGTGAAACCATCAGCACTCAGAAAACTCCCAGCAGCACAAAATGCTGCAGCTCATCACCTCTGCAGCACAGGCTACTGTGAGCACATCACACGTGTCCTCTACTCTCTACACTGACTTCCCTTAGAATTTAAAATCAAGTTGAAGGTCTTGGTCCTTAGATTAAAAGCACTCCATGACCTGGGCCCAGGATCACTAAAGGACTGTCTAAAGCTCTGGGACAACTATGCTCCAAAGGCACAACAGAACTCTCAATAGTAAGAGTAAAGCTCTTCTGCGTGAGAAGCAGAACCTTTTCTGGGGGTGGTCCAAGACTGTGGAATGAATTCCCCCAGGAATTAAGGGCCATCACAATCCTCACCACTTTCTGCTCCAAGTGCAAAGCACATTTCTTTGAACTTGCATACAAGGGCATGCCTGCCCTGTAGCACTACCTGCTGGTGTGACTCTGCTGAGGCTCGCCACAGTTTCCAATTCACTCAGGGCCCCTTAAAAAGGCCACACAGTCCAGATGTTCAAAAATATTCCCCTTCTGAGGCCCAATTTATTAAGTCCTCCATAAAGTCTTTCAAAATAGAACTCAAACCTATCAAGTTTTCATGCTAGTTTCAGCTGGGCCCAGCTCATCTTCCCTGAGGGTCTGTTCCCTCTTTAAAGTTATTTCCCTTTGCCCCACTCCCAACTAGGGGCACCCTCTCCACCCTGAGAGTCTGTCTTTCTGCTCTCCCAGCACCTCTTGCCTGGAAGTTTGGCCTTCTCCATGAGCGTCTTCCCGTGTTGTCACAGAGCCCTGCAGGAGCTTCCTTACTCCCCACAGTGTCTGCAGGAATCTGCCAGCACTCACCTGCATCTGTCTCTCCCTTCAAAACATCAAGTTGCTTTCCCATCAGCCCACCTGGGCAGCAAGTAATCAGTTCAGGTGCACTGCACCCTGTTCCCTCTTCCCTCTTAAAGGGGCCAGTCACCGTGTGACATACTTCCTCCCACTCCCAGCCTTCCTATGTTCAAAGACAAACTCCGTGGTAATCTTTTGGTCAAACTCTAAAACCAAGTTGGCACATCTTCCACTGACACCAGATAGTCTAATAAAACTTTGTTGATAGCCTGAGTCTTGCCACTCTCAAAAAATGTGACCAAAGCTCATCCAGTCCAATGCACTTCATACATCATGTAGATTAAGAGTTATTGGCATGTCATAATTTAAAAAGTTCTGAACGTCCAGTCCTTAGGCTCCCTGTGAAGTAGTTAATGAGTAAACTCTCACACCATTCATCCCTTCAGCAGCATCCCCTCTCCAAAGTTCTCAACACCACTCTGCTCTTCTTCTGGGTTGCTTTTGGACTGTCTCATTTATATCTCCCAGGGCAACCCCGCCCTTTTCATCATGCCAAACTAGAGCTCACCCAGTGTGGAACAGGAGAGCTAGGCCCAATTCCATTTAAGGAACCAGCTACTCTGTTGCACCTTGCCTTCTCTAATGTAAACATATAGCAACAGGGATATATATTTTAAAAATAAACCAAAACAAGACATTCCACTGAGCATGTTTCTCCCTCTAGGGAGAGGATAAGAGAACAAACGACAAGTGACAGATAAGTACGTCATTGCTTGTTGCACTACTGAATGGTACTCAGATACTATGGTGATGGATATGGTATAAAAACATATACAGAATACAATCCGTCACTATACAGTACAAAATAATCATTGCCCATTAAAATAAAAAATGTTTATTTTAAACAATTCAACTACATTTAAAGGAGCATGACTGAGAATATAAGGTTGCTTTAAGATTTCAGTAGAGAGTTCTTCACAACAGAGGTTTTTGTTTACAGTATCAGTACCTTTTCTAATTATCCCTGATATTTTCTCCATCACACCATGATGAAAGAAAATCCATCATTTTCAAAACCTTAGCTGCCACAGCAAGAGAGTGCAGCCTTTGACTATCACAGCTAACCTTTACAGTCACTTTGTTCTTTGCTCTCAAGGAGACAAGCAGCATGCACTTTACTTACAGAAAACAACTGCCCAGTATGAAAATTCAATCAGGAGAGAGCCTTGTATGTGTGTGTGTCTGTGTATGCACACCCTACTAAACACAATCTACACTTCCATGCAACAAGTCTGCAGAATGTGCAAGAAATAAAATGTCTGTGTCACTTCAGGCCAAGGTCAGCAGTTTTCCAAAGAAAAGCTATTTCCTACAGCAGGTAATCTCCTAGGTAACCAGTATTGTTTACTCTAAACTTTTCTCTCTCACTCCCAAGAAGCCTTCTAAACCAACAGAATAAAAAACAAGCCCCCCAAATGTTTGTCAGATGGTAGTTAAAATATGTTCAAAACAGATGCAGTATAAGATTTCACGTTAGAAGTCCTAAAGATAACAAAACAGATTTTGTACTAGGTCAAATGAAAAGAGATCCTTCCAAGCCCAGCAAAAAATAAAAATTAAAAAAAATATTGGTTTTTAGTTTTAGCAACGTCATGGAAAGGACTTTCAAAAATGTTTTTGACTTTTTTTCTTTTAAAAATGGACACTTTTAAAAAAAATAAGGGTCTTTCAGCATCTGCTGTAGATCATACGTCTTGCAAATTTATTTCTGTATCTCTTCACTGGGAAAAAAGTGTACATTTTGCAGTAAATTAGAAAATTAACTTAAATATTAAAGCTAATTTAACTGTGCAAGTAAATTAGACAGTCTGAATATTCTCTGAACTAGAATATCAGTTCAGACCAATTCTCAAAAAATTCCATCTACTCAATCTCCATTATAAGCCATAAACTACAAGGAGGACACTATCACAACAAACCTACATTAACCAGTTAATTATCCTGACAGTAGGATACTGGCAAACAATTTTTCAGAAATGTCTTTGAGAAATGAATCTTTTTGTGGGTGCCATTTATACCTGAAGCATAAACCTTATAACTATTACTCTTTCTTTAAGAGTATTCCTCAGTGTGCCTTGCTATTTCCCTGCACACAGCCCCACCCTCGCAACCTCCACCTCATATAAGGCCCATTTTCCCTCCAGTTGAGGAGAATGAGATAGGGACTATTCTAACATTGGTCAATGTTGCTCCAACAGGGCTGTCCATTATAAACTGAACATTTCTCACTGGATACCACAAAGTTACCACAAGTATTTCCTATTCTAAAAACAAGGCTAAAGAAAAAAACACAGATGCTGCTATGTGGTAACCATTGGCTAGTGCTGATTTAATAATGGTGACCACTGTGTGTTGGTTGGAAGCGGTAGCTAACTTTTGATATAGGGAGATCTTTCTTTCAAGAAGCTGAGCATGACGCCTCTCCTTACCACTCCTCAGTCTCTGCTATCTGTGGACTGAGAAGCCAAGTGTGAATCCCAAAACTCAGATCCCTCACATAGCAGCAGGTTGGGCTACAACTGAACGTCATCTTAGCTTTCCAGAAGGATTTTTAATAAGTAAAGTTACCATGCTTATATGGATTACACATATTACAGTGTATTGTGCTAATAAACCATGACTTCAGGACACTCTAAAACATTCATTGACATGCCATACCATAAAAGTTCTAAATGGTGATGGTATGCTGTGTCATATATTGATCAGCAAATTAACTACTCATTGGCATGTTAGGCCACAAAAGTTTGAAAGGCAGTAGTTACAGTCATTAATGTCAATGACCTGTGGATAACGTGCCAAATAGAGCCTTTTTTTTGAACCATACTTTCAATCCATCTTGCTGTGCTCTGAGGACACACTGAGGTATACTGACAGTGAAAACACTTGACTGCACCTGCAAGCATCCTCTAAGCACCTGAGCTAGGGTTGCCAACCCTCCAGGATTGTCCGGGAGTCTCCAGGAATTAGAGATTAATCTTTAAGTAAAGATTACGTCATGTGATGAAGCCTCCAACCAAAATTCCTAATCTAAATCAGTATTTTCAGTGTTGCCAACAACACTAACAACTATAGGAAGTAATTTTTATGTATGTATTTAAAGTAAAATAAACTAGACCCTGATTCAGCAAGGTGCTTAAGCATATGCCTAGCTTGAGGAACACAGTTGTCCCATTAACTTGAATGGGACTACTCATATGCTCGGAATTAGGACCTTTCTGAAGTGGGTCCTCAATGCACAAAAAATCCTATCAGAACATCTATTTTTTTAACTTATACTTTCAAAAGCCAAGAACAAAATTAAAGTTTAAAGCTTTTATCCTACCATATCTTTTATACTACACGTATTATTTGTATTATCGTAGTGCCTAGATATAAAATGTAAATTTCTGGGAATAGCACTTGCCTGGTCTATGGATGGATAACATAAACCATACAGCCACAAATATTCAGGAATTTTAATAGTGTTCATTCAAGAAACACTCACTGCTGTATTAGCAGGATCTACCACAGAGGCAATACATCATTTATAGCAAAATTACTTCATGATTTACATAACAGCCACTGATGTGAGAAAACACATGGTGGCTGTGTTAATTCACAGAACTGCACATCATACAAAGAGTATTGATTATTTTAAAGTAGTTGTTTAGATTTCTAAAATGCACTTATCAAACATCTTAGTGCCTGAAAGAATAATAAACAAACTGATCTAAAAATCAGTTAAAGGACTGAACAAAAAAACTAAATTAAAGAACACAGAAGAATTCATCCACACCCACCTCTCAAAAAGAAGAGCCCCACCCTCTCTAGCCCACCTCCTCAGGCAAAAATCCAGGGTTACAGTCATCAACACAGCAGCAGAGAGTAGCATATTATTTTGTGTAAAAAGTGAAGAGAACAATGGAGACTCCGTGAAACTGTTACTGAACTTGACTGAATTACAAAGAGGAAACACTGACGACGTTACACGTTGCCTCAGTGCATGCAAAAATACACATCAAACAAACACTATTTGAAAGAAAGTTAGTCTGGTCTGCAAGAAAAACAGTCTGCAAGTGAAGGCACAAGCAAAATGAAGTGCAAGTGAAGGCACCAGAACTGGTAAAACTGCACTTTCATGTAGTCTTTGTAAGTCCCCCTCCCCAACAGTCCGCGCAGCTGCTTGGAGGGGGTATCGCGAACTCTCGCGATGGTAGTTGCGGGTTCTGGCAAGCCAGGGTAAAGGATTTTTTGGATAAATGGATAAGGGAGAACCAGGGCCCATACCAGATACAGGGGTCAACCTGGGATGAGATTAAAAAGGAAATGGAGGGAGTATTAGGGGACCCAGAGGGATGGGGGGTGGCTGAGGAGCCCACCCTCCTTGGTATATGGGTAGTGGAAGAAGGTCCCTGCCCATGGGGGCTGAATGCCTTCCAGGGAAAGGAGGAACTTCAGTCTGCTTGAGAGGTTTGAAGTAAGGGCAGCATTATGGGAAGCTGCCAGTAATCTTTCAAGTTTGGTGCTGCTTCAGCAAGGGCTGCTGAAGGGTTATAAATTAGTTAGGGACAGTGAAAGATGATTTGGCACAAAAGGGTCTATAGTCAAAAGCAGAGTTAACAGATGACCTTTAGCGACTGGAGCTGGGACTTGGTCCTGGGGGAGGGAGATGGGAACAGGGAATGGGGGTAAGAAAATTGGAATCATGTTTTGCTAAAGGGGGAAATGGGAACAGGGAATGGGAGTAAGGAAGTTGGAATCATGTTTGGCTAAGGGTAGGAATGGGAACAGGGATACAGGTGTAAGGCTCTGTGGTGTCAGAGCTGGGAAGGAGGATACTAAGGAAGGAAACTGGAATCATGCTTGCTGGAAGTTCACCCCAATAAACATTGAATTGTTTGCACCTTTGGACTTCGGGTATTGTTGCTCTCTGTTCATGCGAGAAGGACCAGGGAAGTAAGTAGGTGAAGGAATAAGCCCCCTAACAGTCTGTTTCCTTAATTTTAACATGGCATTGTTCATTCATTTACCTCTTGCAAATCAGTGAATGCTGTCAACCACATCCAACATTTATCGACCAAATAAATGCACAGTACAATCACCCCAAATTGTGTGTTAATTTTGGGGTACTGCTTCAAAATAATAATTAAAAAAACAGAGATAAAAGTTTCCCCACTGCTCTAAGGAGAGAGTGAAACACAACAAGTCTATATCTGAGGCAACACATATGCCCTGATAGATCAGCACAGCAACACTGCCCTTTGTACAGGGGGAGAGGGAGGGAAGAGGGGGGAGGTAAAGCAGGAAGTTTCACCATGACATGGCTCTATGGAACCGGCTTCCCTTCCGGTCCTGTTTCCTGTGATGCAGGCAGCAGGGGTGAAAGTAACCTAAAGGACTTACTGGTACTCCGGAGTCCTTAGGAGGGGGTGGGGTCTCAACCGGAAGAGGCATGGCCTCGACTGGAAGAGACGGGACCTTTACATCCCCGGGCCCTTTAAATCAAGATTTACAGGGCCCCGGGCTGGGACTGTGGTAGCAGCAGCCGGGAGCCCCTGGCCCTTTAAATCACTGCCGGAGCCCCGCTGCCGCTATCCCAGGACTCCAGCAGCAGGGCTCAGGTGGCGATTTAAAGGGCTCCAGAGGGTAGCGGCAGTGGGAGCCCCGGGCCCTTTAAATAGCCACCCGAGCCCCGCTGCCGGAACCCCGGGGTAGCAGTGGCAGCCGGGGGCTCCAGCGGCAATTTAAAGGGCCAGGGGCTCCCAGCTGCCGCTACCACAGCAGAGCCTCAGGCCCTTTAAATTGCCGCCACAACCCCCAGTGCTCCAGCAGCAGGGCTTGGGCGGTGATTTAAGGGTCCAGGGCTCTGGTTGCCGCTACCACCCTGGGTCCTTTAAATCGTCCCCATAGCCTGCTGGAGCCCTGGGGTAGTGGGGCTCTGGCGGCTATTTAAAGGGCCCAGGTTGGTAGCTGCGGCAGGAGCCCCGGGCCCTTTAAATCGCCGTCCGAGCCCCACCGCTTCCCCAGGGCTCTGGCAGCAAGGCTCTGGCGGCAATTTAAAGGGCTTGGGGCGCTGCTGGAAGCCTCAGGCCCTTTAAATTGCCGCCTGGGGAAGCCAATCCGCCCTGGTACAGCGCACAGGCTCTTGCCGGTACACCGTACTGGGGTGTACAGGCTTACTTCCACCTCTGGCAGCCAGCTGCTCCTGAGCAAGGGGGTGGCTTATGCTCCTTTACTTCCTTGTATCACTGTGCTTATCATGCCAAAATGTGTCCCTTAGTCTGTAAAAGCATCTCATGACAACAATCATGGTTATATTTATCAAACTTCATTTGAATCTGACAATGAAATCATCCTCTGAGGCATCTGGTAGTCTCTTGAATCTTTTTTGGCACCTCTAAAAACCAAATTAATGTCAGGCAAAAGCCACACAATGTTTAAGGACCAGAGCCCAGATTTTTAACACTATTTAATCGATTCTATACTCAGCGTTGCAATGCCTAGCTGATTTAGGAGCCTACATCTTTTTTCAAATGTGAATTGGCACTTAGAGCCTAAATCCCTTTGATTGTCAATGGGATTTAGGCTCTAAGTGCCTAAACCCTACTTGAAAAAAGATTTAGGCTCTGAAATCAGTTAGGCATTGCATTGCTGAGCACAGCAAAGCCTAAATATCTTTAAAAATCTGGGCCCCAGGTCAGCTGCATTGCCTCAGAAGAAGATCTCAACGCTAACTTCAGGAGAGGCTGGGTCAGCAGTTAGATAACAACCTAGCTATTTAACAAAGGGTAGTTGTAATGGGGCAATGCTTGGTTCCCATCCTCTGATATCCCAGAAACTGCTCAGACTCACTTTCTTCTTGTGTGCAGACTGTATGTTATTCTAAAACCATCCATCAACACCAGTACAGTGCAACGCCACAGTTTTAACTTCTACTTCTTTCAGACCTTCTTCACTAGGACCATAAGAGGAAAGGATGCTAGCCCTACCAGGGCCGGATTAAGACCTTTAGAGGCCCTAAGCTCTGAAAAGATTATGGTGCCCCACCATATGTAATTCAAAATAAAAACCATACTGTGCCGTAAAATAAAATTTTATTTTTTGAAATGAGACAAAACCCTCATGTATGCCGAAATTAAAATAGCTTCTTTCTAGATTTTCTGATTGCAAAATTCCAGATAAGTTCATCGAAGCTGACTTGACGAAGCATGTCCACTTCCATACACAGTAGGGAAAGTGAATCAAGTCTGTCCTGACACGTTGTTCTCTGAGGGTTTTTTATTCTTTTCAGCTGAGAAAAAGAGCATTCTGCAGAGCAGTTAGTAATCATCAATGTTAGAAAAATACGTAGTGCGATCTCTACATTTGGAAATACACATTGTATTCCATCTTTCAATATTGGGTCATGAAGATCAATGTGCCTGAATTTCATTTTTTCTGTTCCATTAAACTTTGCGCGCATATAACAGTGGAACTGCCATACTCCTCCACAGAGATTCATGTTCAAGTCAACAGGGTATAAGTCAACTTGCTTTTGGGAACCTTGTGAATATTGTTTGTCAGATAAATCCATATAATTTAGAAATGAAAATCTACTTGATACTTCTTTGTACACTTCACTTCTCCTCTTCATATGAGCTTCAAGTGTATCAATTATAGCATAGTAAGTAGATATGCGAAATTTATCTCCAGGATGCAATGCTCTTTCTGTTGCACTGCTATCATTTGCTTATTTTTTCCCTATTCGCTTGCAGGACTGGGCTTCTTTGTAGTTAGTATCAGGCAAGATATCTTTTGATAGGTCTTCAAATCTTTCAGAATCATTCCTCAAAGTGTGTAAGTGGTCTGCTAATGATTGACAGAGGTCTGCACATGTTTTCAAATCCAGTTCTTTTTCTTGGAGAGCTTGACTTGTGTGGTAAAAGTGTTGTAAAATTTCATTCCACATGGACAACATGAATACAAACTCTAGTTCTTGCATCTTGTTTGCAATGTTTTCTGCCTCTCGTATAGTTTCTCCCTTTTCTGATTGGTCTTCGGCTGTACTTTCTAATGCATCCACAATCTTTGAGTAGGACTCCAGAATTGCACTTGTTGCCACTGCATGTGCCTCCCAGCGAGTATTAGAAAGAGATTTCAACACACGATCATTGCTCAAATATGTTTTAAGAACTGCCCATCGGTGTGTTGAAGCAGAGAAAAATGTATAAAGTAACTGGACTGTTGAGAAAAAACTTACTGCCACCGGACAACAATCAACAGCTCTGTGGCCAAGATGACAGAGAGAGTGTGCAGCACATGGTATGAATATGGCTTATTTGTTCTGTTCTAAAAGCTTCTTCTGCGTTCCTTGAGAACGTCCTGACATGCTGGCAGCGTTGTCGTAAGATTGACCCCTGCACTTTGAGAAATCTACTTTGCAAACTTGGCACAGATAATGCAGTACTTGATTTGCCATTTCTTCACCAGTGTGGCTTTTCAGATTGAGGAATGTTATAAATGACAGGATCAGATTTCCTCGCTTTATTTCGATCTATCTTAGTAGGTTTAGGGGGGGATAAGTAATAAAAAGAGAACAGAAAAACAGAGGAAGAATGTGTAGTGGAGTGTAAGGAAGTCTAACAAAGTTCTGATTTTTCCCATGATGACTACTTCGATGCTTTTTTTGAAATGTCATACATCACATTTTTTCCAAAAAAAACTACTCATTTTTTTGGTGCCCCCTGCTTTGCTGGTGCCCTAAGCATGAGCTTAGTCTGCCTATTTGGTAATCCAGCCCTGAGCCCTACCCTCCCACACTGTAGCATGCACTTCCTGGCTTTTTATCAGCTGAGAGGTAATTAGTCCCTTGCCTCTCCATCTCCTTTGGATAATTATCCAATCAGCTATTGCTGGCGGGAATTAATTGAAGCTACAGTGATCAGAGTGCTGACCCATCTGTCAGATCTCAGCACTGTGTCACAGCAATCTTGTGCCAAGATGGGCATAGCACAGACTACACGGGGCACAGGGAGAGCCAAGCAACTTAAAGGGTATGAGCCTTTGTAACACGCACAATGATCTCAAATTGGGCACAGAATTGCTTCCCTATAACAGTCCGAAGTAGAAGCAACTCTGTCTTTTTCAGAACGTATTTAAATCACTATTTTTATCCCAAGCACGTGCTGTGCTTAGCTGATATTACTAGTATCCCCCCACAGTCAATGGGATTGCATAGGGTGTACATCAGCTCAGAATTTAGTCAGATATGTATAGGGTTTGCTTTGCTCATTCTCCATTATACCCTCTGTTACTGTCTCAAAGTGGATAGAGAAGTTATCATTTGTAAGATGTTCATTTATTTTCCAACGAAAGCAGTGAGTTCAAAGAACTTAAGGAATTCTATTTGCTAGTGTTAAGTACCTATCAGCCTTGTCACAGGCTCGCCTCAATCTTTGCTGCAGAACAAATTCCTCAGTCACATGAAGTACTGAAATCCAGCTTCTCATCAAATAAAGAAACATCTAAACTTTTTGAAGTCTATTTCAACAACTCTGTCACTGAAGCATAACCAGAGGGGTGTTCACAATCAGCTATGCCTTTTAAAAATGTAATTCTGAAGACAGAGAACAGCAAACACTTGGTGGTTGAGGGAGCTGACATAATACAAGATGTACTGTGTGCAGTGCAGTTGGTCACAGAAAACAAAATTACTTTCTAAACATCAAGGTAAAATTTGTGTTCTTAAAGCTTGAACATGATTCCATGGCTTATGTTTTCAGACAGAGCTCACTGGAATTCTACAAAATGATGCGCCAACAACAGGGATGACTTCCCTTCTTTCCACTGGATGACTAATAACTTAAGAAGGAACTTCCATGGATAAAAAAGGGGAGGCCATTTATCTGAAGAAGGCATTGTGATCTCTGATGTACTTTTGTTTGATCACTTATCAAACAAACATTTATCCAGATCCAAGTAAAAGAAGTAGTGTCTATAGAGAAAATATAAGCTACCTTCTTTAAGGACATTCAATAGAAAGAGTAATCCTCCAAGCTGCTCAATGTTTATTAGTATTTCTATGCCATTCCAGCTCACAATACAAACACGAAAATCTTTTCATTGTTCAAGGGATAAATGAGAAAAAACTGAATAATGGAAGTCAGTAACATCAAGGCTATCTTCCAAGCACAGAACAGCTTTAGAGACCTGACTTGCTGTCACAATTTTATGACTATGGACTGACAAAATATGTATCGGCTAGGAAAAGTCTTTTCCAGAGAAGTAAGTACTGAATTAAAAGGAAGGTTGTTTCACTTGTGAGTATACATCTACTTGGTCTAAATGGCATTTGTTATATTCATTGGTTGATTTTAATATGTAAGTACTTGTTCTACAAGATTTCAGAAACTAGCTTATTCTATCTTGCTGTGAATTTAATTTTATTTTATACTTTAATTTTTCACCTGCCATTGTTTTTCAGCAATCGGAAATGGATGACAGAAGTTCCCTATAAAGGAGAAACAAATTGATCTACTCCACAATGTGCTTATTTTTAGAATATCTATAAAAATAGATCTAATTATAACTAGCCCAACGGATAATTGAAAAGGTCAAAAATGTCGAGTGGAAATAATTTGTTATAGCAATGCATCAAAGAATTCTGAAACATATTGTTATGATCCATTAAATGTTTAAAAAGCCAATTGCCTATGTTGGTTTTTGTAACTGTTTGTGTGTCTGAAATACTTAATAATAATTGTGAAATAGATTTAAAGAATTAGAACAGTAATTTATCATAATATAAATATATCACCTAGGTACTCAACTCTGAGCTTCTGTATGGTCCTGTAAGTTCTGTATGCCTTCTGTTCTGATTTTTTTCAATAGGAAAATATCATGGGGAGAAAAAGAAAAACCTCTAAAGACAGTTTAAAGTGAAGACCTTTATGGAAGTAGAGCCAGATCATGCCCTATTTTAGGGCAGCTTTGCACCAGTTGTTTTCCACAAAAGCCAGGTGCTTTAGCAACTTGAAGGTTCCCCAGTGTGAGGGAACTCCTGGGTGATGTCTAGTTGTTGTAATATCTTCTATACCCAGATCAGTGGGTATGGCTGGGTGAAAGGATGTGTGGCCAGAAAGACTATGCCTCAAAAACTTCTGGTTGCCACAACAGATAACAGGGTCATAAAGAGTGAAGACAAGTTAGAGCAGATATTAAGCTATTCTAAAAGTTGTGCCTTGAGATTCAACTGGTTGTCCCATAGCTGAGAGAAAGGAAAGAAGCAGCGTGCAACAGGGTACCTCCTTCACCTTGTTGGCCTCAGAGTTTCCCCCTCGGGTGGTGGGGAGCCTGGAGTAAATCAGTTTGACTCCAGAGGGTTTTTCTCTTCATTCTGGTTTTATTTTTCCCTATTTACAAAGTGGGCCCCAGGATAGGCCCAAGAAGTTATCTTAAACAAAAAATGAACAAAAAACAAAACAACCCAAAACAAACATTCTTCCCTGCCCCCATGTTGGGGTATTGCCTTTCTACACTGGCTCCTAGGTGCCAGTCCTTCCCCAAGCAGCAGTTTCTGTCTCAATAGGGAGGAGAGAGCCTTCCACTGAGTGGAAGCCTTTCCTTCCTCCTGCCACTACCCATGTTGCAGCTTGTCTCTCATCTCTCTCCTCCTCTTTCCCACCTGAATAGGTATCTCTATTTAACCTGAGGTTACCTTTTTTCACCTTTAGGGAACAGGGCCTACACCATTCTAGGGCTGATGTATCTGCCCTCCACCACTCAGTGGGTGCTGTCCGGGGTTCTCTGCCTGGTGTCCTCTTCAGGTTCCCTTTGTTTGACCCTTTGACCTTCACACCTACCCCTATTACATTTTTGGTTGTCCCCCATAATTATTTGAGTTCCTGGACTTCAGGCTGGTGGAGAGTCTTTAGCAGTGGGCGGGCTTGCACCCACCCACTTCCCGGAAACCAATAGGACCACTCTCTTACATCTGTCAGGCCTGACTCTGTCACAAAGCCAACCCACTTTTGCCCACAATCCCTGAGCTACACCACATGGACTAACCACAGAGACAAGGATCTGCCTCAAAATGCTTTAACTGGGGATTGAAAGTGCCAGAAAACTAGGCAGAGCATATCTCAGAGTTTATGAAAGCTTGTGGAGGATTGTATCCCTGCCACATTCATCAATGTGTCCCTTTTCTTCACTCAAAAAATTTGCTCAGCCTATTCATATACTTTGATATTTTAAATACTACTTCAAAGCAATTGTTTTCAATTGTATATATTTGTATAAAAACTGGTACATACCCTATCATAATTAATCAGTTCTGAAGTTCTGGTATGCATACAAATATAGGAAATAAGACACTGTAAAAATAAAATCATTCAACATACATTAAAATACTACAAAAACAGCTATAATCTCAATCTTGAATGTGGCCTTCTGTGTTTATCAACTTAGGAAACAAGTCGAAACAGATGCGTAGGTCTCTTGAATAGCATATTGGTCAACAGTCACCATGCCACTGGCTAAGGGGTTATTTATATTTTTAATGGTGGATGTGATGCAATGTCCATTCCACACTGATTTGTTTTACTCAACCTATTGAGAGAAATGTCAATGCATAACTCATACGTTGTTCTAAAATATTAGTGGAAGTTAACCCATCGACTTTCAACTTTGTTCTGTTTAGCTAATGGGGTATGTAAACACAGTTGCCTATAGGCACCATACTCTTTTAAAAGGCTTCTCCTATCACTGTGCAGAGAGGCAACCTGATTAGGGTGAGCCAAATTATACTCTCAGCTACATCAAAGGAACAGGATTCAACTCAATGGTTTTGCATTTGTGGAAAAGAATTTGGCTTAGTAATTATGCTGCTCCCCAGGAGTACAGGGGTTGTGAGGCACCTCATCACCACCTGCCTTCAGTGTGAAGCAGCTCCATGCCCTGAAACCAGCAGCCTCTGCCACACAGCAGCACTGACTTCCAGGTGTCCACAGACCTTGCCTTCTCTGGACAACTAGTGATAGACACACACAACCCCTGAGTTCTAGGAAAGCTCCCTGCACTACCCAGCCCCTTACCAGGTAAGCTGTCCTCACAGGGTATGCCTACATAGCAACTAGACACCCGCAGCTGGCTTGTGCCAGCCGACTCGTGCTCGTGGGGCTCAGGCTGAGGGACTGTTTCACTGTTGTATAGACTTCCAGGCACAAAACACTTTTCAAACACTCTTGTTTCAGTAGAAACTTCACTTTAACAAGCTAAAATTCTTGTCTAAAGTGGTTTCTCACCTATAGCAAACTCCCAGTGTCACAAACTCCCACCTGGCTGGGATCCTCTATTCATGGATACAGAAAGTGCTGTCCCTTCTGCTCCTTCAGTGATGGAATAAAAAGGTGTCTTTTCGCCTTCCTTTTATACCCCAAACTCCATTGTCTTCATCCCCAAAGCCAATGTTACCAGATGTGCCCGTTACTTTGGTGGGTGCTCATTTATTAGGGTTATTCTTTGGTGTGGGGGGGGGGGAGAGTGCAGGGACAGGATTTTATAATTGTACTATAAGAATAGAGGTACTAATGTAGTCTTGATTTCATTTTTCCAGCCACCCTTTTTGAATAGCTGAAAGGACTGACCCTCTGGGACATTGGTAGGAATGCATCTGACAGACTGCCAGTGTGTGTACTGATGTTAAGGCAGGGACAGACCAGAACAATCCTTGTGACTGATTATGGTCACCCTTTTGTTTTAGGATAAGTTATAATGTCTACTATGTTTTCCTATATGTATTACAAATTAGGCACTCTAGTTAAATATACATTTCTTTGTTTTAAGGTTTTGTGATACAGCATGGCCAGAGGGCAGAAGGAGAGTGTTAGAAGGGAGCCTTATTTCCTGTAGAGGGAAGAAAGTTTGATATAAATTAATTAAAGCACCTGAAGCCAATTAAAGCACCTGAAGCCAGTCCCAAACCCAAGGCTCCGGACTGTGGAGAATTCCAGGAGAATCATAACTGGGAGGAAAGACACCGAGGAATGGCCTGAGGCCAAGAAGGGACCTGGGGGTTTGGGAAGAGAGGACTGGCGGGCGCCGGCCAAATAGCTCCAGGCAGAGGGCGGCAATCGGAATAAGGGGGCAGTGTTACAAGTGTGGGAAATTGGGGCATATAGCAGCCCAATGCCCCAACAGGGAAGAGCCTATGCAATGTAATCTGGGGGATCACAGGGAGCAATGTGACCTAATCGGCCTGGTATGGGTCGCAATGACCTCGCATGGGTATACAAGATCAGTAAAAATGAATGGTATTGAGACCATAGCATTAATAGATTCCAAGAGTGCTGTCACTCTGGACTCGGGGAAGTTGGTGGAGCAAGACCAACTAACCCGGGCCAAAACCACAGTGGTAACATGCGTTCATGGCACCGTAAATTTCTACCCCACAATCCTGGAACGGATTGAGATCCAGGGGAATACTACCAGGGTGACTGCAGGAGTGGTCCCCAGGCTCCCCTACCCTGTCCTAATTGGTAGGGACTTCCCCAGGTTTGAGAGCTTACTCCCCCCAATAGAGCCAGAGGAGGGTAGCAACTCCCGTGTTGAGACAGAGGCACCTACAGATAGCCTCACCCCAATGTTTGCCAAATTTGCCCCAGAGTTATTCTCATTGCCCTGAAAACCCTGAAAGTCTAGGCAGGAAAGGAGGGCATATAAAAGATTGGGGATCAGGATTCTAGCAGAGAACCAGAAAACCTCCCTTGTTGGTAGGCGAACCCGTTCAGGAGGCCAGGAGATAATTCAGGCCAGTGAGGACTCGGAGGCGGTTCCTAGCCCAAGTAGGGGCAACCCAGGGGGTGGAGTAGAAACAGGCCCCCTGGAATTTAGGTCAGATTTGTACTACATGTGAGAATTTTGGGCAGGACCAAGCCAATGACCCACTATATGCAAATGTAAGGGAGGAGGTAGTGGAAGTAAATGGCGTACCCATGGAAGAAAAGACCAAAGGCCCAAGGTCATATTATGTGCTCAAACACGACCTGTTGTACAGGATCGCGCAAATACGAGGGGAAGAAGTAGAGCAACTCTTAGTACCACGGAAACACACAAGGGCAGTACTAGAGTTAGCTCACAGTCATCTATTTGGGGGACATCTAGGAGTAGACAAGACAATGGATAGAGTCCTAAGAAGGTTTTACTGGCCAGGAATACATGCAGAGGTCCAGCGCTATTGTGCCTCCTGCCCTGAATGCCAGTTGCATAGACCCCAACCTCACTTGTGGGCCCCATTAGTACCTTTGCCTGGTATTGAAGTCCCTTTCGAGATGATAGCCATGGACATGGTGGGCCCACTGGAAAGATCAGCACGGGGCCACTGAAACGTACTAGTCATCCTTGACTACAGCATGCGGTATCCAGAAGCTATTCCTTTAAGAAACCCCACATCCAAGGCAATAGCAAAAGAACTACTCCAGGTTTTTGCCAGAGTGGGCATCCCTAAGAAGATCCTGACAGACCAAGGAGCCCCTTTCATGTCAAAATTAATGAAAGACTTATGTACCCTACTCCGCATCCAGGCCATACGGACCTCAGTCTACCATCCACAAACAGATGGACTGGTTGAGGGGTTTAACCATATCCTTAAAAGTATGATCCGGAAGGTGGTAGCTCAGGATGGAAAAGACTGGGATACCCTTCTACCGTATCTAACGTTTGCTATACGGGAAGTCCCCCAGGCGTCCACTGGTTTCTCTCCCTTTGAACTACTATACAGATGCCACCCACGTGGAATATTAGATATTGCCAAGGAAGATTGGGAAGAATAACCCAACCCAGGAAAGAATGTCATTGAGCATGTGACACAGATGAGAGAGCGAATAACTTGAGTAACCCCTGCTATCCAGTACTCATAGCCCCAGACTTGGAGAAGGAATTCATCCTACAAACAGATGCCTCAGAGGTAGGGCTAGGAGCCATCCTTTCGCAGATGGTAGGGGAGGAGGAACACCCAATCTTGTACCTCAGCCGGAAAATCCTCCCCAAGGAAAAAAAGTACGCCGTTGTTGAAAAGGAATGTCTGGCAGTAAAATGGGCTATGGAGACTCTCAGCTACTACCTACTGGGATGGCAGTTTACCCTCGTGACAGACCACGCCCCACTCCAGTGGATGCACAGAAACAAGGAGAAGAACGCAAGAGTGACTACGTGGTTCCTATCCCTGCAGCCCTTACATTTCCGGGTACAGCATAGGGCCAGAAGCCAACACGGCAACGCTGATGGCCTATCACGACAGTACTGCCTCTCGTCCCAAGTAGCCCAGCCCCATGGTGTTGAGCAAGGTGGGGGGGGAGGGGGAGGGATATGTGATACAGCATGACCAGAGGGCAGCAGGAGAGTGTTAGAAGGGAGCCTTATTCCCTGTAGTGGGAAGAAAGTTTGCTATACATTAATTAAAGCACCTGAAGCCAATTAAAGCCGCTGAAGCCAGTCACATGATAAAACCCCCCTGCTTCAATCAGACAGGAGGAGGAGTTGAAGCAGAGTGGATTGGTATTGGAGCAGAGAGCAGTTTGGAGGGAAGCAGAGGAGAGTTTGGAGAAGTGCTGCGGTGGGCTAAGAAGACCAAGACTCTAGGTAAAGGGACACCTAGTTTGTGTAGAGGGAGGGCAGGACGCCCCACAAGCTGAAGGGCAGGAGACGGAAGTAGCCCAGGAGAAAGAACCGCTAGTTCTAGTGGTTTACCGCTACCCCTAGGGCCACTGGGCTGGGACCCGGAGTAGAGGGCGGGCCCGGGTCCCTCCCTCTCCACTCCCCTCCTCCAGGACACTAGTGGGGCAGTTAACAACCCAGTTCAGGGGCAAGAAACGGTGCCCTGAACCCCCACCCAAGAAGAGAAAGCGCGAGACCCATCATAGTCATGCCGGCAATTTCCCACAGTTTAGTGAGTAAAAGACAGGATCTTGTATTGTGTCTATCTTAATTAGATAAAGGAATGTTAAAGGCCTGAGACACAATGTAAACTGTTTTGACCACAAGATTTAGTGAAGTTTAATTTACAATGTATTCTGCTGAATATAAAATACTGCTGTCTTCTCTGTGAGAGATTGTTTGTGTGAATGAGGAATGCATGCATCAGGAAAAGATAGGTGTAAAAGCCATCACAAATGTCCAGATGGTCAAGAAAAAGTGAGAGACTTGGAAACAGCATGAGACAATCAGAAAATATCCATTGTATCCATGCTAAACATGTTAGCAGCATTGACGACCTCAGAGGTGATGCAGGCACCCCCGAAGGCGAGACAACAAATAAATGATAACAGCAGAAAAAACCCCAAGATTAACACCACTTAAGAACTAATGATTATAGGATGACATTGCAAAATGCATGGACTCAAATGGGAATTTACAACTATAAAGACAGGGTGTTTTGCCATGGAACTCTGGGTTCTGTCCTGCAAAGCCTCGGAGCATCGGATCGCGACCGACAGAGCCCTGCTCCTCACTCGTCCTCAGTCTAACTGGCCATTAGATTGACTTAAGCTGTAACAGACTGGTAACTATAAAGAACATCTGCAGGACTTGTGTATGTGTGTGTGTGCGCATGATGTGTATGTGTGTGTGACTGAAAAGCATATGCTGTTGTATTTTCAATAAATATGGCGTATTTGCCTTCACTCCTATAAAAGATCCCGTGTGCTTTGAGTAGCATAACAGGAGGTCTGTAATTCTATCAGTGTATTACTTGTGTGTTCATATGGAGCTCTACTTCTCCCTTCTGCAAGTCCCCTCCCAGTGGAGCTATCCTGCAGGACCTAGGTTCCCCAGGGCTGGGTTCCTCCAACCCCAGAATCAGATGGACACACACACAGCAAGTCTGAGTGGACCGGGTCAATCAGCACTCTCAAGCTGACCCCCTCATATGTCCCTGCACTCAATGGACTGGGTCAAGCAGCCCTTTCAAGCTGCCACCCTTATATGACATAGGTTCAGCACGTCCCTATCCCCACTCTCACGTTACAATTATACTGGTAGTAACCCACTTGATGAGCAAACCCCCCAGTGTTTTGGGCGCTACAGGGATCTTTAGCTTAGGTAAAAGAACCATTGCTGCAGAGTGAATGGGGAAGCTAAAAACACAAAAGAGTAAAGTTCAGAGAGAGAGAGAAGCAACCAGCTTAACCATAAAAGTTATTTATTGGATAATAGTGATAACTACACAAGGAGAGCCTAAACCAACATAACCTACATTATTAAAGGCTAATACCTGAGGTAGAAAGGAAAACAGAGAGAGAGAGAGAGAAAAAAAGAGGGGAAACCTCACCACTTCCATGAAGCTTGAACTGGTCGGGGTTCCCAGGTGATGGTGGTAGTTTCGGGTCCTGAGTGCTGGAAACAGGCAGAGCCCCCAGCACGATCAGTCAGGAGAAGATGAAGTGCCAGTGGAACTGATGCATAGTTTGGATCCAAACATCAGACCACTTACTTGGGCATAGGTAGGGGTTTTTGTAGAGACAATACAATGGTTCAAGGGAGAACACTAGATTTGTTTATGGGTAAACTGATGACTCAAGGGTTTTCTTTAGGCTAGAAAATAGGAGCTGATCACTCTTGACTATGGATGATGTTCCGTTCAGGGAGCTCACAATGCAATTAGGCTGCTTCAGTATTTTGGATATCAATCAAGGATTCATTACTAGAATTGGTCTGATAACTGCTGAGCTGGGTGTGTGCAGGCATAGGTTCATTAACATCTGGAGCACAGATCCCCCAGGATGCTGTGCTTCCCTGCATCTGGTCCCAGAGTTCAGTGCGGTTCCTGCATTGGAATTTCTCTTTTCCATTCTGTATGCTAATGGAGATGTCTCCCTGTCCCATCTTTCATGCAGATGAGGCTAGGGGAGTTGCCTCTGTTCTCCATTCTGTATGCTACTGGAGATGCCTTAATCTTGTCACTCTTGTCAGGAGGGGTCTAGGTGTCTCCCCCAGTGCTCTTCACGGCTCTCTGCAAGTCTTTTCTCTGATCGGTTTTGGCTCAAGCAGAGGCTGGTGGGGAGTAGGGGTGTCTTTCATGAGTCAGACAGACTAGATACTGCGCCCTGGTTCCCCAAGAACACAGAGCTGTCTGGTATCACCAGGATGGCTCCCCATGGTTCTTTCCTGGGATGCTGGCTCCAAGGTATCTTCATATATTCCTGTTTAGTCCGTATCCAGATGGAGCTTTCACTGTATTGACTTACAAGCTGCGTTGTGCAGGAGGTCAGACTAGATGTTCATAATGGTCCCTTCTGACCTAAATATCTATGAATTCTTAATATACAGCTGACAGAGAGATACACATCTTATTTCCTGTCTGAAAGAAACCTGTTTGTCAGCCCTGCCTCTGACAGAGTCTCTAAACATATTTTCAATACATACAAGCACTTAAATATAATCTGTACATACATCTCACAATGATTATGAAGATCAGTATGATAAAAGCTTTTATTAGACACCTTACGTGACCCTTTTTGGATATGTAAGCAGTGTCAGGATGAGCTCCACCCTGACATCTGGTGGTGAGGTGTGGCAAGTTGTGGAAAAGAACTTCAGGGGCCGATCTCATTTGCATAGGCACACCCACCACGCCTAGAATGAGACCATAGCTGCCCAAATGGTCACTTTGGCTGCTGTGGGATCCCCAGTGTCTCTGTTATTGGGGCAGGAAGAATAAATTGTTATTACCCTGATTATGGGAACTGTGCTTGGAACTGTACGTGGCCTTTTGTTATGATGGAGGGATTCACCATCAACTAAGTAGCACTCGCTAGGCAAGGGTCATGGGTTCCAAAACTGTGTGAATAGAGAGAGGCTGGGGACAAGTATTAATACTTGGTGGCATGGGCCCCTTGGTGAGGGCCTTACATGCTGATTGCACTTCCTCCTCTCTCCACTGTGGAATATCAGAGCTAATTTTGATTTCATTAGAAGTCTAGTTATAGGCTGCTGAGCTCACTTTGGGCTGACAGTGCACCAGCACTGGGGCTCCCCTACTATAAGCTGAATTCACCTAAGAGCTGAAATCACTGAGTGTTGTGTTAAGTAGTGGGGGAGCCTGAAGATATATTGTGGAGCAGTTTGCGGGACGGCTGGTGAAGCAGTTTGACGCGGAGCAGTGTGTGGATGGCAGGAGCCGCTTGTGGGCCGTGGAGCTGAGTGAAGGAGCTCGTGGGGCGGCTGGCGGAGCAGAGCGCAGCTGAGCGAAGGAGTTCGTGGGGCGGCTGGCGGAGCGGAGCGCTGCTATGGGGCGGTCAGCTTCAGATCACGTAAGGTGCCTCTTACCCCCGTCCCATTTCCACCCAGGTTGGGAGGTAAAGCTCCGCCGATAAACTTTCGAACTCTGGGGCTGCCCTGACCAGGGACAGAGACTTTTGGGGCATTGGACTTTTGGGACTTTGGGTGATTTGGGGTTGCTGGACTCAAGAACCAAAGGGAAAAGGGCATGCCCCAATTTGCCTGGGGTGGGGTTGTTTTTGCTCATGGGTTGTGTTATGAATCCTGTTGGTGGTGTTTCCCCAACATAATGCCACATTGTTTCTCTCTGTTATTAAAAGACTTTTGCTACACTCAGACTATGTGCTTGCGAGAGGGGAAGTATTGCCTCTTGGAGGCGCCCAGCGGGGGTGGTATATATTTGTCCCAGGTCACTGGGTGGGGGCTCGAGCCGGTTTGCATTGTGTTATTGGAATGGAACCCCTAGATATTGAACCCGGCCCTTGTTGCTGCCAACTCTGGCGGGCAGAAGGGTTACAGATAAATACTAAGAAATTAGTGTGTGGGGTATAAGAAGTAGGCCAGGCCTGACAAGAGTTCCTGTTGCAGAACAGGGAACCCTTCTCCAGTTGGCATTGAAAGGTTCTTAGAGCCACAATAGTCACTACAGAATAGGGGAATTGAACATTCGCCCCAGTTTTGTCTGGTTTAACCTGAATAATTTAAATTTATATTTTTCCAAAGCAACTGGATGGTTTTTTTTTCCAAAACTTTTTTTTGGGGGGGGGGGGGGGGGAATTCCAGTCCTGACTTCCTTTGATGCCCCAAGATATTTAGAAGTGTTAAAGCAAGAATTAAGATGATGGGCCTAGAGAGAGTGGTGCTTTATTTTGATAGACAGAGTTCACCTGTTGCTACAGAATATTCTTCTTACTCACATGGATGTCAGGGATGTTATTAATATTGTACAAGAAAGAGGTTAACAGTGCCTGAAGAGTGAAAGTGATGGCCTCAAAGTGCTTCAGTAAGTATGAAAAAGGCCAATCTTATCTTTTATGAGATTTAAATCATTTTCCTTTTCAAGATCTGGTTTAAGAAGCTGCCATAATTTTACGTCACAGAGACTATGTTTTGTTACAAAAATTGTTATATTGTATTTTAATAAGTAATGCTGTTTCACCATGCTCACTCTGAAAATTGCATTTTTAAAATAAGTATATGATAAACTGGATTAATCCCTAATTTATAATACAAACTCTGAAGGGCAGTAATGGAAAGGAAGGAATATGAAGCAAAAGGTTAAGAGTTTCCTTCTATTCTAAGCCTGAAGAAGAGTTATTATTTTCTATTATTTATATTGCACCCAAAAATGTACTAGATGTTTCCCAGAGCAAACAGAAAGGCATGACGTGCTCCCTGACTTGAAGAACTTACACGATAAATTTAGACGTGAAACAATAACCACAAGCAACGTGCCAAGTAAGAGGTGAATTACAGTAATATGAAAACAGTCACTCAATTATGGAATGTGCATATTTTGATGGTGCCACTAAGTTTTCTACTTAGACTTGGCAAGTTTACTATTAGAGAAGGATAATTCTACTCTGGCCTGATGTGGAGACAAATACTAGGGTCTGGAGCTCAAAAGAGCAAATCTGAGATGTGTAATGAAGGAAGGGTTTATTGAAATGGGAGTTTCTAAGGAGTAGCTGTGGATCCTAGGACTTGGTGAATCATGTGTTTGGATATCTGTGAGGACCATGTGACTGTGGCCATTCAGTCTTTGATCAGACCAGGTGTTTGAAGCAGGAGTTGTTAATGACTCCCCATTAGTGAGGAGGCAGAGCTAACCAACAAGGTTAAGTATTTAAGTCAGTTGCCAAGGGAATAACCAAGGAGGCGAACAGGAAAATTTCTGAGGGGGTTTGCAGGATGGAGTGCAGGAACTTTTTTCCGCAGGAGCAAGGATGGCCAGGAATGGAATAGTTATTGTGAGCTGTTAAGGATGTGCTATATTCTGTCCCCTGAAGATAGAGACCTTGCACCACAAAGTGCACGTTGATGGCATTACTGGAGGAGAAGATTGGAGATCCAGACTCTGCATAGCACAAGAGGCAGAACAGCTTTTGAACCACTAGGGACAGGTAGCACCATTCACGACTCAACTGGAGAATAAGTTCATCTCAAGAAAACAGGAGAGAGTGGAAAACAAAAGAGGATTGACAGTTTATGAACAAATGAGGAGGAGAAATCGCAACACATATGGAGGTATCTAACCACTTTCAGGTATTTAGTGCAGCAGCCACAGAGAAGGTACTGGAAGATTCAAGGTACTGGAGGATTCAACTAAAGAGAAAAGAACACGGATACCCACAGGACACACCTGAGGAGAGATGCTCAGCACAATCCTTGAGGACATTAATCATGCCCAAAAGAAAGCCACATACCATCCAAAGACAGAAAATCTTCATCAGGGACTTGATATTAAGGAGAGTACATAAAATATTTTGCTGAGAGCAAAAGGACTATGAGCTATCTTCCTGGAATGAAAACAATAATTGTCACAAAGGACCAGACAAGATTCTGAAGACTGCAGACAAGGATTTGTTTGTTATGATAGACATTGGCATGAATGACTCTGCCTCTGAAAGAAAAGGAGTACTTGTGGCACCTTAGAGACTAACAAATTTATTTGAGCATAAGCTTTCGTGAGCTACAGCTCACTTCATCGAATGCATTCAGTGGAAAATACAGTGGGGAGATTTATATACATAGAGAACATGAAACAATGGGTGTTACCATACACAATGTAATGAGAGTGATCATTTAAAGTGAGCTATTACCAGCAGGAGAGCAGTGGCGAAAAAACCTTTTGTAGTGATAATCAAGGTGGGCCATTTCCAGCATTCCAACTAATTTGATGTAATTCTACAATCAGCCTCGTTTTGTTGACTAAAGATGATTGCTGAGCTAAAAATTGATAGTTCCCTAAGTGCAAATGAACAATCTCATTTCATTTGTTAAAACAGAATTAGTCGGTGCTTTTAAAAGGCCAATTTTGGAAGCTGAAAACAACAAGAGGTCATGGTGGATCACCAGCTGAGTATACTCACCTGGTATAATGCTGTAGCTAAAAGAGTTAATGTGATCCTTGGATGCATAAGCAGGAGAATATCAAGTGGAAGTAGGAAAGTGGCATTACCTCTTTCTAGGCATTAGTGTGACCATTACTGGAAGAGCGTATCCACTTTGGGTGTCCACACTGCAAAAAGGATGTTGAAAAATTCTGTACAGTTCAGAAAAGAGCTCAAGAATGAACCCAAGTCTGGAAAATATGCCTCACAGTTTGTTCAATCTATCTAGTTTACCCAACAGAAAGTTAAGAAGATCACAGTATACAAGTACCTACATGGAGAAAATATTTTTACCAGAAATCTATCTTTAATCTAGTAAAAAAAGGCATAATAAGACCAAATGTTGGAAGCTGAAGCTAAAAAATTTCAAACTAGAAATAAAGGTTCAAATTTTTAGCTGTGTAGGTAGTTAACCAACAGAAGAATGGCTGATTCTTCATTGCTTTTAGTCTGAAACTCAAGACTGGACACCTTTCTAAAAGATGTCCAATACCTCAAACAAATTATGGGCTTGATGCAGAAATTTCTAAGTAACGTTCTATGGTTTGTGTTATATAAGAAGTCAAACTAGACAGTCATATTGGTCCCTTCTGGACTTAAAATCCATGAATCAAATCCCAAGTTTTATTTAGATGAGAGGGCATTTGGGGCCTTTAAAAAAATCTGAAGTTATATACCTATCTCCATATTTACACATTTACTGTAAATAAGTATTCTAAAGATGCCAAGCATATACAATTCCCATTGACTTAAATTTGAGTTGTGAGCCAGGCATTTAAGTCCCTAACGACTGAATTAAGTGCTTATACTTATGCATCTAAGCTCAAAAATTGTGTCCTTAGTCCCTACAAATCTCAGAACATCTACTCCATCCATTTATAATGAGTAATCCTTACTATTTTCATCCAGCCTCTGCATATTGTTCTCAATTTAGGGATAATCTTCTAAAGCCAGGAATACATTTTTCTTAAGTCTTCATATATGACAGCTGTACCTTGAGATGCACAAAATGTGTATGAATAAAATAATGAAGAACAAACCTAAAATAGCAGGAGAAAGGAAGAAGCATATAATATGAGGCTAGCGTGATCATAGTAACACCCAATGGAAAGGTGAGAAAAGGATGAGAAGGAAAAATGTTTACGATGAATCCCAAAACCTGTCAATACACACACACACTTTGATATGTTTAGTTAGGTTCCATTAAATTGGCATCTAATATTTTAGTTTCATACTTGTACAGTTACATGGTCAATATATGTATACACACATTGTTATAAAGAAAAAGTAGCCTATCACTCGATCATAAATATATTTGTGGGCAAAAATAAACTTTACATTATTGGAAAACAGGAACTTCCACTATACTTTGCACTGGGCATGGCAGTATGCTATGCAATACAGGTTGATTAGAATAGGAAATTGACATTTAATGATTCTTATTCTTCTGTGAAATGCAGGAGCCTCCCTAAAAGTCCCGTTACTTCTTTTGGAACTTTTTCCTTCAATGCATAACATATAGTTTGGGGCTTGGAGCAGCTGCTACTCCACAGATACTTAATCTAGAAAATGGAAATGCAATTTGGCTATACTAATAATGGACTGCTGATATCTTGAATTTGATATTCCTGAACAGAACTTTGGTCCACCAAGAGTACAGCAGTGAACCATACACCAAATTGTAAATTTACATTTCCATGATATTTATTCTCATTATTCTGTGCACACAATGGTGCAAACCATAACTGACCCTACAACCATGTCTGACCCTTCTACAACTGACTTTATCCCTGTCAGACACATAGGAATTCTTTCTGCATATCAGGTGATAGTGTCTCAAGAGCAGATCTAGACAATAATCCAGCTCATATGATCTTAAGGGTCCAAACAAAATATGTTCTGTATTTTGCCTCCAGGACTAGGCAAATCTCTCTGGGCGTTTGATGCATCCTCTAATATGTGGTCTAGTGACCCTGTTCTATCTGAATTACTCCACTGCAGTTCTCAGCAAGGTCATAGTTTTTTCTCCTTAGTCACCTACTCAAAAAGCTAAACTGTCAGTGATTCTTGATGACCTTTTGACTAGCTTAAACTTCAATAAACGGAAGAAGGTTGCTTAATAACTGCCTGACTTAAATTGAGATGCAATGCAGTCCTTCCTTTCAGGATCAGGAGTTTACTCTGTTACATGATAGCATTTTTCATACAGTGTTCATCTTTACATTTTAGAGAATTACAATAAGAGATTTGTACAGTTCATATTTTACCTGAAAAAGATAGGAAATTTATGCATTGAATTATAAGAAGATATTTAGTGTAAGACAGAGGCAGTTTGCACCTTAAGATATAAATTAATTCATTATAGGCGTATCAAAAATTACAGTCCCAATCACTCCCCAAAAAAGCAAACATTAATCCCAAAGCAGAATAGTAAGTAAATTTCATGTGAGGTAGAGTATCTACAATTTCTGTTCAAGTCCATGCAACAGCTGTACACTTTCAGCAGCAACCATATGTTTTAATTACCATTACTGTGCAAAACCACAAGAGAGCTGCAGTAGCTCTGACTCAAATTTGGTTTGAAATGAGTTGATAAACAGTCCATTTTATGTTGTCCTTGAGTTACTAGGGTTGATCCATTTAAATGGGCTTTAGAAAAAGTGTGCTGATTTTTAACTGTGTGGTATGATACAATGTGAGGTTTCACTGAGTTGTTTAAACAGTTTGTCTCCATAAAATGATTCAATGAAAACCCTTATTTTTGAAATGACGTCTAGTCCAAGCTCAACTACAGGGAGTTTATTAACTACACCATCTTCATGACATAATGAGAATCTAAGATATTTTGGGTAACCTTGGAGCAATTAATCTTTGTACTTAATACCAAGAACATTTAGGGGCAAATTTAAAGACTTTTAAAAAAAAGATTAAAGAAATATTTAAAGAGACCATTTTAAATAAACCCACTCTTGACTGCACTTGCCTCTCTAACTACTGCCCCATCTCCCTTCTACCTTTCATCTCTAAGCTCAGGGAACACACCGTTTGCAATCGGTGTCCGGAGTTCTTCTATAACAGTTCCATCCCAGACCCTCTCTAATCTGGCTTCCAACCCTTGCACACCACTGAAACTACTCTCGGGCAAAGTCTCCAACAGCCGCTTCTTAGCCGAATCTCAGAACCACTACTCCATCTTCATCCTCCTTGACCCATCAGCTGCCTTCAGCACAGTCAACCATGCTCTTCTTGAAATCTTTTCTTCCCTTAGCTTCAGTGATCCTGCCATCTCCTGGTTTTCCTCCTACTTCTCTATTCACTCCTTCAGTGTGTCCTTCAGAGGAGCCTCCTCTTCCCTCCCTTCCAGCTTTCTATGGGAGTTTCACAGGGCTCTGCCCTTGGTCCCCTTCTCTTCTCCCTCTAAACCTTATTTCTGGGTAATCACATCCACAAACACAAAACCAACTACCAGGTGGACGATTTACAGGCCTACCTCTCTACTCCAGACCTGTTCTTTCTCTCCAAACAAAAATCTCTGTCTGTTTCTCTCTGACATCTCGTCATGGATGTCTAGCCATCAGCTCAAGATGATTGAAACAGACCTCTTATTCTCCGCCCCCACCAAGAAACCCTCCTTACCATCTCCTTTCTCAGTCACTGTGGATCACTCTACCTGTCACTCAGGCCCATAACCTGAGTGACATCTTCAATTTGGACTTCTCTCTAATGTCTCACATCCAGTCCCTGTTTAATTCTTGCAGATTCTCCTTGAATAACATCTCTAAGATACGGCCTTTTCTATCCATCCAGGCAGCTAAGACTCTCATCCAGGCTCTCATCATCGCATGTCTTGTTTATGGTCCCATCCTTTTCTCTAGCTTTGATAAATGCAATCTTGCCTTGCTCATATCCATTCAGAATGCTGCTACAAAGATCATTTTCATGGCCTGTAACTTTGACAATGTCACCTCTCTCTTTGTCCCTTTACTGATTCACTCTTCTCTATCATGTCAAACATAAGCTACTTGTCTTCACTTTCAGTGCCCTTCAGGGCACACACTCACCTGAGCCATTCAGTATTG
Organism: Lepidochelys olivacea; assembly: GCF_965140295.1. Classification (NCBI taxonomy): domain Eukaryota; kingdom Metazoa; phylum Chordata; order Testudines; family Cheloniidae; genus Lepidochelys; species Lepidochelys olivacea. The sequence continues at coordinate 123,256,595 of NC_140413.1, forward strand.
ATAAGTTCACTGCTTCTTCCAATCAATCCACGATGTCAGCCTCCATCACCCACTTATTAAATTTTCAAACAAGCACCTTCATGCTTTCTCTCATGCTGCCCCTCGTGCTTGGGAGAATCTCTCTGTAAACATCTGCAAAACTAACTCCTTCAAAACCCTCCATGAAACTGTAATTTCCTCTAATGCCTACAAAAAACTTGACAATGATTAGGTTGCTGGTGTCCTGAGACCACTGCCTGTCATGCTGAACAATGCTGTCTTACTACTTCCTTGTACTCCCCCATCAGTCTGTACCCATTTGTTGTCTCTTTTCCTATACTCAGATTGTAAGCTCTTTGGGGCAGATACTGTCTTTTTGTTGTGTTTGTACAGTGCCTGGCATGATGTGGTCCTACAATAATACAAATAATAAATAATAAAAAGGAAAGAAAAATGTCTTTCTGCCCTTCTAAAGAGAACAAGTTTATCTATGAGTCTCTCTCTCCAAATGTGACTCACAGTTCCCTTGGCCTTTGGTTAGACTGATGCAAGCCTCTCACTAGGGACCACTCATGAGGAAGCCTAGTAAAGTAACTGGCAAATAGAAACCAGAATGGGAGAACTGAATGGGTCCTCCCCTTTTAAAGAACATGACAAATTTCTGTTGATTTTCCTACTCTGGTGAAAAAGAAAACAATTGGTCAGTAATGAGTTAAGGAATATAATGTCACAAATCAGCTCTTCACCCCTTTAATGATTACAGGGCAGTTGAGAAAGACAGAGGCATACACTCCTGTATAAGGAAACAAGCATCTGGCTATGTATCTATGGAATCAGCTTGCTCAACTTCTAACTATAAGAAGTGTCCTAAAAATTCAGTATGCAGGCATAGGACTGGAAGGACTTATGAGCCACAGAACACATTTCTTCTGCTCAGCAGCAGCACTTCCTAAACCATTTGCACTAATTAACTTCAATGGCCAACTATCAATAAAGTTTTCACACGTTTTTTGGGACTTAGATGCTCAAGCAAGGGTTGCATTCTGCGTTGGACAAGGTCACCTCTGGCTGCTTAGATAAACAACAAAGGCTCAAAAGCAATTCAAGCTTTTAACTCAATTACCCTCAAGGAAGAGTAAAGCCTAGAGACTAGAAGATAATTTCCATAGGTTTTTACTCAAACTATTCAAGAAAAAGAACAGAGAAAGGAAAAAACAAAACCAGAGGAACTCTTGATGGATGCAATCTTCTCTTTAAAACAAATGTTCTGTGCTCCTGATTGAATATGCCATCAGATAGCTCATGAAAGATGGAGTTTCTTCCTTATTTAGGAAGGATTCCTGGTCAATGAAATAGTTCTAAAGATGTCAGGGTGTGTCACTTTCCACTCATCCATCTCAAAGCAAAATGTGTCTGTGAATCAGCAGCAGAAGGCAACAGCAGCACAAGAAGATGAACTACACTTAGGCTCTCTCCTTGGAGTAATGTAGAGGTTTTTTTACACAGGTTTGGTGTGTTGCACAGTAATAGCATTATCAGAGTCCAGCAGAACTACAGCAACTCAGGAGAAAAATCTTGGAGTTCAGTGGATGCATTGTTTGTAAGGGCCAAGTCTGCATCCAAACTTTCTTTTTTATGAACTTGTGTGCACTCTCACCTTTCTCAGGATAGCACCCTACAACTTAAGACCCAATACAGAGATACTGTCAGGTCACATAGCTTAAAACTTTCCTGAACTAGAAGAAAGACTGGGAAGAATATTAGAGCAGTGTAACAGTGTAATTTTGAGGAGGATAAAAGACAAACTTTGTATGATTGGCTCTTAGAACCTGCCAGTTTCATGGAAAGAGAGAGCAGTCAGTCATGAATAGTTATGTTAAAGGTGTATTATTTATCTTTTATGCATTCTAGTTGCCCTTAATTACTGTATATTATAGCAAAGCATTCGCAAATTCTCATTTGCTATTTCTTTTGCGCCAAAGACTCATATCTTGGAATCAAAAGCACAATAAATACATGCAGTAGATCATATGAAAATAAGTTCATTTTAGTCTATACTGAGCAAGTGAGCCATGAAAATGAATCAAATACTTTTCATATTTTTGAGTACACTGGAACATATATCCTGCATTACAATCCATTGTATCATTAAGGCACTCATGGAATCACTGCTGAAAGTTGAAATATTTTACTTCACTTTAAATTGAACTTCTCATTTCTATCCTTTTGAATGTCGTCAATTACTGTATTTTCATATTTCTATCTAACAAAATTAAAGTTCCTAATTTCTGGCAACAGTCCTTAGAATTCTTCATTACTCATCCATCAGAAAGAGTGACAAATGGGTTGCAGAAGCTATTCCACTAAAAAGACAGAGGAATCTTGCTTTCTTCTTTCATTAAGTCCATCATCATGACAATCAGAAGCACATGGCTAGGAAAAGGAAGATCTGCATCAATGACAAGGCATTACAGAAATATTGTTTCTGCTATGAACACCACCATCCAACATAAAGTAGGAGTGGGCAAAAAGACTGCCTCATGCACTACCCAGCATGGAGTGAAAGACTGAAAAAAATAACATTTCTATCACTGAATGGAAATGGATTCACTGGAAGCCAAAAGTAATCAAGCTTCTCTGAAAATCACTTAAGGTGCCTTAGTATGGATTTAAATGCTTAGCCGTTAGCATCCAAGTCTGAAAGATTTGGCTTTTAAAAAAAGCCATTTAATTGGAGAATATTGGAAACAGAGGTCATCAACTAGATTTCACTGGTTTATAACATTGCGGAATCAGTTAAATACTCATTCTGCCTTTTTCCACACTACTTTTTACCCATTTAATTGAAGCACCAACAGTTTTCCCTATACACAATGAGCATAAAATACAGATGTAGCTATGTAATATCACTGTCTAATTTTTGGTAGACAGAGGAAGTGCTCCTGGCTGCCTTTGTGTGGGCAAACATTCAAATTCTTCCTCCACAAAATTGAAAAGTTTTGTCTCAGATTATAAATATTTAAATAAAAGTAGATTTAAAAATATTTTAATGTTAAATAACCAGACAAATAGGCTTCAAGGTTACTGGCCCCAGCTAGAAGGTATCTAGAAGACAATGGTGCAGGAACAGCTCTATGAAATCATTGTAGCTATGGCTGTATAGGCCATTGGTGAAGTTGGTCAAATCCTACAACTTTCTTCCACAGAGTAAAATGAATGGCTCATCCATCCAATATAATAATTTAAAATCCTAGAATGCTGTGGTGATGTGTGAATCTACAGTCCAGATCTTTTTAATTAAGATGCTATGTTAAAAAAGTATACCTTCATGCAGCTCTTGCAACTCTCCCACAAGAAACAGGAATCACAACTGTCTTCATGTTCTTTAGTGTGAAAAGGCTTGCTTCAATTAAAAAAGCGAACACCACAAGGATTGGACAGAGTTTTAAAATACTCAGTATGTTCATGTCCTGATTTGTCAGTGGTAACCCCTAGAACATAAACTAATCTAAATAAAGTTACTTTAAAAACTTTTGTGGGAAACTGGATACCTCAGGGGATCCATAACGAGATATAGAATATCATCTTCTGCTGATACAAATCCAAGCCAAGTGGTAGCAATAGCTGTTTGGTGTACTAAATTCAGTTCCCAGTGGATGGGTGTAACTGAATTGGGTACATGCATTTGTTGGAAGTCTCAGCAGACAGAACGAGTTTGGGCATGTGGATCCCATACCAGATGCACTCACCTCACCTACCAGATACGACACAATCTCTGATTGCCATGTCCCACAAGAAGCCAAAAGTAGACAGAGACTGAAGTCTCCAACTGCCATTCCCTGTTCTCTATCTGGAAAATGGAGCTTCAGTTTCATCTCCTGGCTTGCTGATCCATGTAGGAAATCACTAAAAGTACAGAGCCCTGTGAATAGGAAAGGAATTCTTCCACTGTCTAAGCAAGAATACAGGCAGGTAGGTAGCACATAGAGATGTCTATGTGGAAGTAGATCTAACTGATAACAGATAAGGAGGGATCACAACATGTTACTTCGCACAGGCCTTTGAACAACATGGGTGCAGCAGTTCAAAACACTTTGTGAACTATCAATGACATCAGAGCTGGTACTAAAGCAGTAGTTTTATCTTGGTAATACAACTATCTCCTATGCCATGAAGGCAAATTTATACATGGTAGTTGAGGCTAAGATTTTGTCACAGATAGGCCTGAATAAAGAATGGGACTGGCTGGGTCACTACAAAAAATAATTTTCCCTCTGTTGATACTCATGCCTTCTTGACCACTGTTGGGAATGGGCCACATCCACCATGATTGAATTGGCCTCATTAGCACTGCCCCCCCCCCACACCTTGGTAAGGCATCTCCCATCTTTTCATGTGCTGTATATTTATACCTGCCTCCTTTTTTTTTTCACTCCATGCACCTGATGAAGTGGGTTATAGCCCACGAAAGCTTTTGCCCAAATAAATTTGTTTAGACTCTAAAGTGCCACAAGGACTCCTCATTGTTTTTGCTGATACAGACTAACACGGCTACCACTCAGAAACCTAGGCCTTCTAGGTGTAACTACAATACAAATAAAAGTCTGAAAGACAGACAGACATACAAAGAATAATGCCAGCTACAAAAACATAGAATCATAGACTTCAAGGTCAGAAGGGACCATTCTGATCGTCTAGTCTGACCTCCTGCATAATGCAGGCCACAGAATCTCACCTACCCACTCCTGTAACAAACCCCTGACCTATGTCTGAGCTATTGAAGTCCTCAAATCATGGTTTAAAGACTTCAAGGTGCAGAGAATCCTACAGCAAGTGCTCCCCGCTACAGAGGAAGGTGAAAAACCCCCAGGGCCTCTGCCAATCTGCCCTGGAGGAAAATTCCTTCCTTACCCCATATAGGGTGATCAGCTAAACCCTGTGCATGTGGGCAAAACTCACCAGCCAGACACTCAGGAAAGAATTCTTTGTAGTAACTCAGATCCCACCCTATCTAGCATCCCATCACAGGCCATTGGGCATATTTACTGCTAATATTCAAAGATCAATTAATTGACAAAATTAGGCTATCCCATCATACCATCCCCTCCATAAACTTATCAAACTTAGTCTTGAAGCCAGATATGTCTTTTGCCTCCCCTGCTCCCCTTGGAAGGCTATTCCAGAACTTCACTCCTCTGATGGTTAGAAACCTTCATCTAATTTCAAGTCTAAACCTCCTGATGGCAAGTTTATATCAATTTGTTCTCGTGTCCACATTGCTACTAAGCTTAAATAATTCCTCTCCCTCCCTGGTATTTATCCCTCTGATATATTTATAAAGAGCAATCATAGCTCCCCTCAGCCTTCTTTTGGTTAGGCTAAACAAGCCAAGCTCTTTGAGTCTCCTTTCAGCTCACGCCTGTCCAAAACTTAGTTTGAGATTTCTTAAAAGGTTCATAAACCACTAGGTGCACCTGGACTGGGTCACAGGTGTGTACCAAAACACAAAGCCCAAGAAATTCCATCTCTATTATGTTTCATTAAGAAAGTTTCACACAGCTTTGTTAGCTATACTGGCAAATCCAGCTACATAAAATGAGTCAGACCAGAATACACAGGGTACCTGAAAAGAATCCTTAGCTAAGTACCCTTAGCTAACAATGCACTGAACGCATCCATCCTTAAGAAAAAGACAAAGAAGCAGAATGAGCGAACAACATTAAAAGAGAGATAAGAACCCTGAAGCAGCATATACAAACTATAATTAAACTATCACAGAACCTCAGGTTGGTAGGAGGGAGGTGGTACATATCTATGCCAAAAATGAAATTAGTTTATTATAGTTTGTCAAAAAATAGGTAAATCTTTAGTAAATCCTCTTCCCAACTAACAAGGAAACTATAGCCATTAATGACACAAATATTATAAGGTATAATATTTTCTCATGTTAGGCAAAAAACCCATAAGAACTACGGACTTCATAAATGCAACATGTATATGTATTTGAAAAGAGAGTGTGGGGCAGGTTTTAACTAAATTGAATTATTTACAGAATAAAGCTCTTTTCCAGAGGACTTAATGCTGGTGAATGGTTATTTTTAGGAATGGCAACAAAACAAGAATTTTGCTTTACAAAAAGTGTCAAGGTTTTGATATTTGTTTTCATTCTGATGCAGAGAGAAAATAAGACCTTCTGAAATGTACCATGTAAACAAACAAACAAACAAACAACCCCCCCACCCCCACCCAGAGGAACAACACCCCAGAATAGCTAACAGCCCAGTGGTTAGGGCACTCACCTGATATGTGGGACACTCAGGTTCTACCTGGTTTGGGGCAGGGACCTGCGTTTTCCACATTCCAGCTGAGTACCACCAGGTTATAGAGTCAGTTTCTCTAACTGGTACAGGGAATATTTAACTATTTATACAAAGTAGAACAGTTCCAAAAAGGAAGACTGAGGGAGAGAGAAAGAGCCCTGGATAGGGATGACTAGCACCATTTGACTTCCGTCTCATGAACCTAATGGGGTTCGAGAAAGATGATAATGTTATCTTCTTGAAATATAGAGATTAAAACAAGAGCACCACAATACTGATCATCTAAAACTGAAAAATATATCATCCCCTGAAGGTTGATGGGTTGGACTCTGCTGGGTTGACCATTAAAGTGATTTTCAAGGTGTGACACCAGGGGCGCACTCACCTCTCGTGAGTGTCTCCTGTCGGCTGGGTGTGCCAGTTTGTGTCCATTTGTTCTTGTGTCCACATTGGCACTTAACTTAAATAACTCCTCTCCCTCCCTCGTATTTATCTCTCTGATATATTTATAGAGGGCAATCATATCTCCCCTTTTGGTTAGGCTAAACAAGCCAAGTTTTTTGAGTCTACTCTCATATGGTAGGTTTTCCATTCCTCAGATCATCCTAGTAGCCCTTCTCTGCACCTGTTCCAGTTTGAATTCATCTTTAAGTATTCCAGTTAAGGTCTCACCAGTGCCTCGTCTAATGGTACTAACACTTCCTTGTCTCTACTGGAAATCCTCGCCTGATACATCTTAGGGCTGCATTAGCCTTTTTCACAGTCGCATCACACTGATGGCTCATAGTCATCCTGTGATCAACCAATACACCAGGTCTTTCTCCTCCACTGTGACTTCCAACTGATAAATCCCCAGTTTACAGCAAAAATTCTTGTTGTTGTTAATCCTTATTGCATGGCCTTGCACTTTTCAATATTAAATATCATCCCATTTTTATTCTTCCAGTTTACCAGGTCATCCAGATCTTCTTGTATGATATTCCAGTCCTCCTTGATATTGGCAATACCTCCCAACTTTGTGTCATCTGCAAATTTTATTAGCACACTCACATTTTTTGTGCCACGGTCAGTAATAAAAATGTTAAATAAGGTTGGTCCCAAGACAAATCCCTGAGGAACTCCACTAGAAACCTCCCTCCAGCCTGACATCACCTTTCAGTATGATCTGTTGTAGTCTTCCCTTTAACCAGTTCCTTATCCACCTTTCAGTTCTTATCTTAATCCCCATAGTCTCCAATGTAACTAATAATTTGTAATGTGGAACTGTATCAAATGCCTTACCGACATCCAGGAAGTTTAGATCTACTACATTTCCTTTGTCTAAAAAAATCAGTTATCTTCTCAAAGAAAGATGTTAGTAACTTTGTTACCACCTCTTGAGTACAACAATTGAAAGGATGTAACCTATCATTTAGGCTACTTACTTTTGCAGTTCACCAAGCTTGGAACAGATCATTTAACTTTAGTAAACATCCTAATAGTCCTTTCTTATCTTAATTACCTGTTAATCACCTTGATTATAAACAGGTTTCAGAGTAACAGCCATTTTAGTCTGTATTCGCAAAAAGAAAAGGAGTACTTGTGGCACCTTAGAGACTAACCAATTTATTTGAGCATAAGCTTTCGTGAGCTACAGCTCACTTCATCAGATGCAACTCACGAAAGCTTATGCTCAAATAAATTGGTTAGTCTCTAAGGTGCCACAAGTACTCCTTTTCTTGATTATAAACAAAATTCTGACTCCATGCCTCAGGGGCACAAGCTGGAAGTAGTCCCCTGTCTCCTCTGCAGAACATTGCACATGCCTGCCTCAGGCTTGCCGTTGGAGGGGAGGGGGAAGCAACACCCTCCATGTCCCCCCAAACCATGTCTATTGTTTAGGGGTGCAATGCCCCTGTTTGCCCCCCCCCAATCCACCAATGCTCTTAACAGCTCCTTTAGATTTAAATCAATGTAGTCAGACAGAATATCAGCAAGCAGGTAAACTGAGGTACATATATTCATAAAAAATACAAATCTCCCTCATTTTCCACAGGGCAATAATGTTATTTTCTGAGCAGTGACTGACAGATATCCCACTTTTGTTATATTACCGGTGTAAGTCACTAATTCTGTTTAAAATATAGAATCTATGGCAATTTACTATTTATGTCTAATCAAGTACTTCTAATATGGTTACAAATCTTTATTTCTGCAATGGTCTCATTACACTGAGTCTTGGAGAAACATGACATTTGACAATATCTTACCGCTATATCACCACGGCAGTTTCGGGATTGGCAAGTGCCAGCTATTCTGTTTGGAATCAGCACATCCTCCCAGCAAGATGGACCCTTTAAAATAAAATCCAAACAACTTTTTAAATCTAATGGTTAAGAAAACATATACAAGTTTCTCTTTATTGGAACTTTGCTAGACGGGAACTTTATTACTCTTCTGCTAACAAAATACAGTCAAAGGTTCTAAAAGTGGCAAAAAGACATTTGTCATTAAAGCTTAATCATTAATAGAAAATGCAGCTCCTTCTGTTCTGTGTCTAGTGTTCCTAAGAACACTCAAACTCTCAACTCTGTATTCCCAAAGCTTAAAGTTAGCCAGGGATACTTTCTTCATCATGATTAAAAATGCTACAGAAGACCCATGTTCTGTCTGAATAATGTTTATCTGAGCCTATAGTTGATCGACTGAAAATGGAAAAATTACAACAATGTTGTTCAGAGGGGGATATATGGAATAAGGTCAGGAAAATGTTAAGAGACTTTCTTGTATTTCAGAGTGGTAGCTGTGTTAGTCTGTATCGGCAAAACACTTTCTTTGTTGGGCCTGTCCTGAAGTAGGTGACTTCTGGGTATTCTTCTGGCTCTGTCAATCTGTTTCTTCACTTCAGCAGGTGGGTATTGTAATTTTAAGAACTCTTGATAGAGATCTTATAGGGTGTTTGTCTGTCTCAGGGATTGGAGCAAATGCGGTTGTATCTTAGAGCTTGGCTATAGACAATGGATTGTGTGATGTCCCCTGGATGAAAGCTGAAGGCATGTAGGTAAGTACAGCAGTCAGTAGGTTTCCGGTACAGGGTGGTGTTTATGTGACCATCGCTTATTAGCACTGTAGTGTCCAGGAAGCGGATCTCTTGTGTGGACTGATCCAGGCTGAGTTGACGGTGGGATGGAAATTGTTGAAATCATGGTGGAATTCCTCAAGGGCTTCTTTTCCATGGGTCCAGATGTTGAAGATGTCATCAAGGTAGCGTAAATAGAGTAGGGGCGTTAGGGGATGACAGCTGAAGAAGCGTTGTTCTAAGTCAGCCATAAAAATGTTGGCATACTGTGGGGCCATGCGGGTAGCCATAGCAGTGCCGCTGATTTGAAGGTATACATTGTTCCCAAATGTGAAATAGTTATGGGTGAGGACAAAGTCACGAAGTTCAGCCACCAGGTTTGCCGTGACATTATCAGGGATACTGTTCCTGATGGCTTGTAGTCCATCTTTGTGTGGAAAGTTGGTGTAGAGGGCTTCTACATCCATAGTGTCCAGGATGATGTTTTCTGGAAGATCACCAATGGATTGCAGTTTCCTCAGGAACTCAGTGGTGTCTCGAAGATAGCTGGGAGTGCTGGTAGCATAGGGCCTGAGGAGAGAGTCTACATAGCCAGACAATCCTGCTGTCAGGGTGCTAATGCCTGAGATGATGGAGCGTCCAGGATTTCCAGGTTTATGGATCTTGGGTAGCAGACAGAATACCCCGGGTTGGAGTTCTAGGGGAGTGTCTGTGCAGATTTGTTCATGTGGTTTTTCAGGGAGTTTCTTGCGCAAATGGTGTAGTTTCTTTTCTTTCAGTGGTATGAGAGGGTAATGGCCTGTAGAATGTGGTGTTGGAGAGCTGCCTAGCAGCCTCTCGTTCATATTCCGAACTATTCATGATGACGACAGCACCTTTGTCAGCCGTTTTGATTATGATGTCAGAGTTGTTCCTGAGGCTGTGAATGGCATTGTGTTCTGCACGGCTGAGGTTATGGGGCAAGTGATGCTGCTTTTCCACAATTTCAGCCCCTGCACGTCGGCGGAAGCACTCTATGTGGAAGTCCAGTCTGTTGTTTCAACCTTCAGGATGAGTCATTACACAAAGTAAAAACTATTTCCCCATGCTAATTTTTCCCCTACTGTTACTCATGCCTTCTTGTCAACTGTTTGAAATGGGCCATTCTGATTATCACTACAAAAGTTTTTTTTCTCCTGCTGATAAAGCCCACCTTAATTGATTAGTCTCGTTACAGTTGCTATGGCAACACCCATTTTTTCATGTTCTCTGTGTATATATATCTTCCTACTGTATTTTCCACTGCATGCATCTGATGAAGTGGGTTTTAGCCCACGAAAGCTTATGCCCAAATAAGTTTGTTAGTCTCTAAGGTGCCACAAGTACTCCTCATTTTTTTTCTTGTATTTGTTTTCTTAACCATTTAAGTGGCTTCTGTTTTACTGAGATTAAAGTCAATGCACAAGAAAGGACTTGGGCCTACCTATCACATGGACTTTAATAACTTTAATTTAAACCAACAAGAGAATTGCTTCAGACTTTCTTCGATCATCTTCATCATCACCACCTCTAAGTATAATACACATTAGTAATTAAAAAGTATACAAGGGAGTAAGACCATATCGATGGTGTTTGAATTATTATTATAATATCTCACCTAATTATTCTGTTAAAGAAAAAAGCCATTTCTAAAGTAAACAGATAGAAAATCCTGAATGGTCATTGCTACAACATGTTGAATGAAAACAATGATATTTATGGTTGTGATAAAAGACAGACAAGAAGAAAGAGCTTCCAAGTTAAAGACTACAGTCATCGTTATTATTGCAAAGTATTATATCTGTAAACTACGCAAGTATCGCCTGGTACCCAAAACACTCAAAATTACAATGAGGCTTCCAATTTTATGTTAATCTCAAAACTACTATTAACAAATGAATGATAGAATGGTGTGACAGAAACAAGAAACACACTCACACACCCCACCGATAAGAACAAAGAATAAAGGCTTTAACCATTAAAAACATTATTAACCAAATTTAGATACTGAATAGGACAGTCACTGCTGAAGGAATTAAGTAGTAAACTATACGGAAACCCTACCATGTGAAAGGTTTATTTATACAAAAGCAAAAACTGGATCTGTCAGCATTTGGGAATGACTATGTAAATTGTGGCCAGATTGCAAAAAACAAATCCCCAAACTTACCCTGAACTCAGAATGAACCATACCCTTTCCACCCGCTCTAACTCTTAGGGAAAGAACAGCCCTTTGGCAAGCTCTAGTGATTACATTATTTGCAGTTACTATTGAGTATGAATAAAGGTTGTTCCAATGAAAGCCCCATGGTGAATGCAAGGTTGCTTCCACGAGAAAGTAATGCAGTCTCACCTCTCTAGCTCTCTTAGTCCAGAGCTTCAAGTCTCTACAGATTTGGCACCTGTCCCAGATGTGACCCTCATCTAGGCACTTTCAACAGGTGGAATGAGGGTCACTTACCAGGACAGACTTCTTGCAGCCGGTGCAAGGCTTAAGGGAAAACATTTTGCAAAGCAAGCCAACATGCTCCGTCTACCAATCTCAGGCAGCAAGAAGGACCTAATGGGGCAACTCCAAACTTTACACTACCACACAGCAGCATGAGGCAGGAGAAAGTTCATGCACCAAACGGGGAAAATCTCCAACTCCGGACTCATGCACTGGGCATGCACACACCTGAAGTGGAAAGGACACGTGCAACATAGCTCAAGGAACAACAGTGACACCCACTGACTTCACTAGTGTAAGATTGGACCCAAGACACCTAATTCTTCTCTCACCTACACCATTGTAAACTGGTGTAACTCTCTCAAAGTCAATGGAGCTATACCAGCATAAGTGATAGAAGAATCAGGCACAAGGTCTCTACACAAGGAAGTTTATAACCTATCCTGGAAGGACATTACCAGCCATAGCACTTATTATCAAAGCTTCATAAGCAGCAAACACTACAGATCTTTTTTTTTTTTTTTTGCTGGTGTAACTTCACTGAAATCAATGGATGCACACCAGCATAAAATTTGCCCAAACTTCTGGAAATAAGAGTTTCCAGGATTGGTCTCCAAGTCAAAGAAATATAAAATAAAGGACAGTAGTTCCGATGCAAGGAACAAGAGATATAATATACAAGGTATGAGATGAATCCAGGAAGGTTTAGAAAAACAAGTGGCTATTAAGGAGAGATTTGAAGGAAAGGACAGTTATGTTGACTGTGCCAAAGTATTTTATAAATATTACTTAATTACAACTTTCCTTTTCATTTTCTGGAGGCACAAAACTACCCAGAACAAAGATATATATTTTGCCCCTTTTGATAGCTTATTGCCTGATGTAACTTGCACTTCAAGTCAATAGTAGTGTTTCAATTTACCCTGATAGGTATTAGATTGCTAGACTACTCTGTCTCCTTAAATGCTCAGCTAGAGACCATGGCAAGGAGTCAGAAGATGTTGCTTCTGTTCTTGACTGTCACTGACATGCTGAGTGACTTAGGGAAAGTCACTTAGTCCTGGTCTACACTATGTGTGTGTGTGTGTGAAATTGATCTAAGTTACACAAGTTCAACTACGTGAATAACACAGCTGAAGTCGAGGTACTTAGATCGACTTACCGTGGTGTCTTCACTGCGGTGAGTCAACAGCTGCCTCTCCCCTGTTGACTCCACCTGTGCCTCTCATGGCGGTGGAGTACAGGAGTCGATGGGAGAGCGCTCAGGGGTTGATTTATCGTGTCTAGACTAGACCCAACAAATTGATCCTCACTGGATTGATCGCTGTCCGCCGATCCGGCGGATGGTGTAGACATACCCAAAGTCCGTATCTAAACTGGCCCATTGCAAAATGAGGTTAATACTTATCACCCAAATCTGTGAAGAAGTTGCAGCTCTTCAGATGAAAGATGCTATGGTATGTAAAGTGTTGTTAATAATAATTTCACGTATTTTAAAGAGATACTGGTTAGCTGAAATCTTATATCTAACTTTCCATGTTAGTAAAGCAGCAAAAGTTATAAACCCTTGAAAATGTAATATAATTAAAATGCTGACATTTGTTTAACAATACTGGTACTAAATGTCATTGGTATAATTGTGCCAAAATAAAAACACAAATTCAAGTGAGATAAGCACTTTGAAATGCAATTTTTGTTTTGTTCTTTCCTAAGCTTTAGAAAAATCTGTCAAACTACAAATCAGCCAATCAGTCGCACTGTTGAAACACACTGCACACTACAGTGTTTATAATTATTAGTTTACATTAATCAGAGTGTATTATGAGAAGAAAAACCTCCTGATTGCAAGATTAAAGAGACTGCCCTTCATGTAGTAGTCACATGGCTCCTAGAGAAAGCTGCAGATCAAAATAAAAACACCACTGATTTTTTTTAAATGTGTAAAAGGGAAAAGAGCAGAATAAAAATGAAGTATCAAGAAGACTGGAATATGAATGAATAAGAAAAAAATAAAGAGTATAGTTCAATTTACTTTTAATTGTAATATATGTTTTTATTTTTTCTGTTTCAGTTTTTTTGGGGAGAGGTGTGGGGGTGGGAGGCATATTGGATCGTAGGTCCATGATAAAGACAGGAAAGACTGGGAGGATTCAGGTGCCCTTAAATGTATCGCTAGAAACTTGATTAAACTGGGACTACTTTCCAGCCGTAGTGAAGGTTTAACTTTATTTTAAAAGCTGCAGCTGCATTTTGATCCCTTGCAATCATCACTTTAAAAAAATGAAAAACTGGAGAGGTGTTCTTGAGATCTCAGATGACAAATTATTCAAAATGCATTAGTTAGATTGAGTTGTTGACCTGTGAAATCAGAGAAAGGTCGGAAACAGAGGTCAACAATAGAATTCAGTGATTCATCAAATAGTTTGAATCATTTAGAAGTCTGGAAACTATCCATGTATTTAATGCTTTGTATTTCCCCTGCTTTATATTCTTCCCCAGTGAACAATATGAAGTAGAATATCATTAAAACACATCTTTGTAACTACTAATATCTACATGGGCGACATAAATCATTAAAATGTTGAGCAAATGACCCAAGTGAGGGACAAACATTAATGCAAAAAAGATTTTTAAAGTAATGTAAGGAATAACGTCTGGTGCATAAGAGAATTCAAACCAGAATACAAGTCACTAAGGGAGTGCTACAGTATATCTAAGCCAAGTCCAGTGGCAACTTCTCACATTCCTTTGGAGAATATCCTCTATGGCCTTTGTCTATTCTAGACAAATTTGGTGTGCTAAGCACAGCTTGGCTCTCCCAGAATGCTTCTAATTCCTTGCACCCACAAACAAAAGATCTCCTATGCAAAAGGTGCTGAAACCACTCTTTGGATTAGGTTTTCTTTTCGTTACTGCTACAGGGCCAGCATGCAGTGTGGCCTCTGGCATCACAGACACAATTGTGGCCTTTCCGCCATTATCATCCCTCAGTCACTTGCTGGTGAATTGTCTGTTGCGCTTGCTGAACTTCATTGCACAAGGGGTTAAGTTTGTCAGAAACTACTTATCTGTGCAAGTTGTGCTGAACACAAAGTAACAGAAATCAGTGCAAAAAGTTTAAAAAATTAACCAAATGTCCTTGCAAGAAATTACACCCTGGACACTATGGCCAAAGCATTTATGTTACAGCTGTCAGCCCAAGCATTCCACTGTTGCACACTCTTAACATGCTGCTTTATCTACTTGCAATTGCAATATATTCCATCCTTCTATTTGAGGCATGAAAACTACTCATGCACTTATTCCAACAGCAAAATAGTGTACAATTTAACACAGGCCATGAGTGTTGGGGGAATAGACATTGCTTACTCAACATGCTGTCAGACATCAAGTGCATGTTATAACATCTTAGCAGAAAACAATTAATCTTAGCCATTATTTTCTCCTAATTCTCACTACTTATGTTTGAGAGGCTTTCATAAAGCAAGCATTTGAGCTTTACAATCACATTTTGGGGCAATGCATGTTTTCCTAAACCTGCATATATGCTCTCATAGATTTTCTATTCATGGAGCTGGTCCTTCAATATCACCCCTCTGAAAAATTATAGGGCAATTATCAGTCTTTCCCTTCCTCATTTTGAAAACTGGCTCTGCTCCCATTGCAGAGATGCTTCACAAAGCAATGTTTTTCAGCAGCCTATTGGTGTTCAATAAGTAACCTCTGCTAGTCCAGTTTCACTGATAGCTTTCCTCTCTTCCTGCCCCTTTGCTAATCCTTTTGTTGCAAAAATCTAGTGCCTCCAAACCTCTTATTCTTATACACTGTGAGAATTTCCATAACAGTTCTCAAGTCCAAAGAACAAGTTCCTTGCAAGAAGGCACTGGAATCTGGAAAAGGAACTGAAATGATTACTTTTATTGATTTTTTCAGGATTTTAATGGTCAGATGGTATTGCTGTGGTATTAATCATAATTTTGTATGTTTCATTTTAATGGTCCCTGCAGCTTCATGGATGCCCCAAAGCAGGTGTCAGAGATAGGCAGATGACATACACAGGAGTGGACTGGCTGACAAAATTGAGGTCCATCCATGAAAGGGAAGGACAGGGAGGATTTGTTTTAATTCCTGAATATACACAGAGAAATGAATAAGGATTTGGACTGAAGGTATCACATTTTTGTCAATGCAATTAACACTTACAGTACAGTAGTTTAGATATGCATCAGAGCTATTATGTTGAGAGCGTTCACCAGTGGTTAAACAGCACCCTCACCCAGTCTCAACTCCCCTAACCAAGAATATTACCCTCTGCTAATAATCCCCATGTACACCAAATTTCCATTGCTGAATGAGGGTATGTTTGTTCTGAGCACAGTACAGGATGGTACATCCAAACAGAGCCTTTCATCCTTTTTATTAAAGCAGTAATGCAGAGGACAAATTAAGACTTACATATACAGCGATTTATTTTTATGAATTCTTTAACAGATTTAATTTAGGAGAACCATCTGATTATCTTCAGCTTTTCAAGCTCTCTTTACTAAGAATAATCTGACTGCTGTGTGAGCAAAGTTTGTAGCTACCCAGATTAGAGTCGGGCAAAGACCACATGATGTGCTTCTAAGTGTTAAGAGATTAGAGATCTCATTTAAATTCAGAATGAGTAAATCTATTTGAACAACAACATTTATTATCGTGTAGCACTTCATATCTATTTCAGGTTGCTTTATATCTTGATAATTATGCATATAACTGGACTATGTTTATTAAATGAGATAAGGTGCTTATTATATTTCTAGTGTCTGCCCAGATATCATCATCATATAAACATTATTACTTTGCTACCAAACAAAACCACATAAATAACAGCTTCCAGTTTTGTGTAAAATATATTGCTCTAAATCCCCAAAAAGCAGCCTAACAATGTTAGACACCTCGTTTAAAAGAAAAAAAAGAAAAAAAAAAGGTATATAGAAATGTTAAATTACCAGTTTAACCAGGAGATTTTTACCAGTCTTTTTACAATTTGTTCCATTTACAGTACTTGAAATGTTATCATAAAATAATTGTCAGTGTGTTTTGGCAGGCGGAGAGCAGTGGCTGCTGGCTGGGAGCCCAGCTCCTGAAGGCACAGCAGTGTAGAAGTAAGGATGACATGGTATGGTGTTGCCACCCTTACTTCTCCACTGCTGCATGCAGAGCTGGGCCCTCAGTCAGCAGCCAACACTCTCCAGCCACCCAGCTCTGAAGGCAGCAGCGCAGAAGTAAGGATGGCATCGTATGGTATTGCCACCTTTACTTCTGCGCTGCTGCTGGCAGGATGCTGCCTTCAGAGCTGGGTGCCTGGCCTGCAGCCACTGCTCTCCGGCCACTGGCAGAAGTAAGGGTGGCAATACCACGATCCCCTCTAAAATAACTGTACGATCGCCTGCAACTCCCTTTGGGTCAGGGACCCAATTTGAGAAACTCTGGTCTCCCCCATGAAATTGGTATAGTATAGGGTAAAAGCACACAAAAGACCAGATTTCACAGGGGGAGAGCAGATTTCACGGTCCGTGACATTTTTTTCATGGCTGTGAATTTAGTAAGGCTATAGTCATAGAACATGTACAAATCCTCATTCACATGAATAATCTCCTCAGTATCAATGGGATAAGCCACCTGAGTAATGACTTACTCATGTGAAAGTTTGCAAGATAAAAAGTCTTATATTAGCAGTGTCCTATCTTGCTCTACACAAAATTTTCAGATGTGAGTTCTGGCTCCAGTATAGGTTGGCATCTGAAGACAACCATTTTGAGAGAAGAATGTTTGGATCTCACACACAATAAACTGATTCTAATGAAGTTGCCAAGCCATAAATACAAAAAAGCTTGCAGAAGAAAAGCAGATCTGCCTCACTACCAAGCAAGAAGCTGCTCTAATGATCAAACAAAAATTTGGAGGGGAGTGCAAATACAACTGTTTCGGAAATACAGTTTGTAACAGCAGCTGGTTTGCTTGAAATCAACATATTTCTGCAATGAAATATTTCCAGAAGAAAAATTATACAAATTTATATAAGGAAAACACAATGTAGTTTCACCATTACCTACCGGCTATCGTACCATGAAATGCAGAGTCAAGCATTTTGAATGGCTAACGATTTTTACAAAACAAGATCCTTGGGATACCTGGTGCATCTCCTTATTTGTTTGGACAGTACCAAGTACTTGTTCACAGCTCAATAAACAAACAGTAATTGAAAAAAGAAAAGGAGTACTTGTGGCACCTTAGAGACTAACCAATTTATTTGAGCATAAGCTTTCGTGAGCTACAGCTCACTTCATCGGATGCATACTGTGGAAGGTACAGAAGACATTTTTATACACACAAACCATGAAAAAATGGGTGATTATCACTACAAAAGGTTTTCTCTCCCCCCACCCCACTCTCCTGCTGGTAATAGCTTATGTAAAGTGATCGCTCTCCTTACAATGTGTATGATAATCAAGGTGGGCCATTTCCAGCACAAATCCAGGGTTTAACAAGAACATCTGAGGAAAGGGGGGGTGGGGGGTAGGAAAATACAAGGGGAGGGGTGGGGTTTTAGTTGGGGGGTGAAGGTGACGGCTAGTGGTGTTCTGTTATTTAACAGAATAATAACAGAACGCCACTAGCCGTCACCTTCAGCCCCCAACTAAAACCCCTCCAACGCATTATCAAGGATCTGCAACCTATCCTGAAGGATGACCCAACACTCTCACAAATCTTGGGAGACAGGCCAGTCTTTGCCTACAGACAGCCCCCCAACCTGAAGTGAATACTCACCAGCAACCACATACCACACAACAGAACCACTAACCCAGGAACCTATCCTTGCAACAAAGCCCGTTGCCAACTGTGCCCACATATCTATTCAGGGGACACCATCACAGGGCCTAATAACATCAGCCACACTATCAGAGGCTCGTTCACCTGCACATCCACCAATCTGATATATGCCATCATGTGCCAGCAATGCCCCTCTGCCATGTACATTGGTCAAACTGGACAGTCTCTACATAAAAGAATAAATGGACACAAATCAGATGTCAAGAATTATAACATTCAAAAACCAGTCGGAGAACATTTCAATCTCTCTGGTCACCCGATTACAGACATGAAAGTTGCGATATTACAACAGAAAAACTTCAAATCCAGACTCCAGAGAGAGACTGCTGAATTGGAATTCATTTGCAAATTGGATATAATTAACTTAGGCTTGAATAGAGATTGGGAGTGGCTAAGTCATTATGCAAGGTAACCTATTTCCCCTTGTTTTTTCCTACCCCCAGCCCCCTTCCTCAGACGTTCTTGTTAAACCCTGGATTTGTGCTGGAAATGGCCCACCTTGATTATCATACACATTGTAAGGAGAGTCATCACTTTAGATAAGCTGTTACCAGCAGGAGAGTGGGGTGGGGGGAGAGAAAACCTTTTGTAGTGATAATCACCCATTTTTTTCATGGTTTGTGTGTAGAAAAATGTCTTCTGTACTTTCCACAGTATGCATCCGATGAAGTGAGCTGTAGCTCACGAAAGCTTATGCTCAAATAAATTGGTTAGTCTCTAAGGTGCCACAAGTACTCATTTTCTTTTTTTGCGAATACAGACTAACACGGCTGTTACTCTGAAACCAGTACTTGAAAACACATCCATTAATCCATTATCTAATTTCATTTATTTTCAGCTAACACAAAGAGATCCAAGATGATCATAAATGTGTAATGGGGTATATAAACCCATGTAAGGGGTTAATACATACAGAAGAGGCAGGACATGGACTATCTGGGCTCAGTTGCAGCTGCTGCAGTTGAAGACTTGACTTTCATGGTCAATGGGAAGCTGAGAAGGAAATTCTAAGAGTCCTGCTGCATGGCCTGAGACCTCTGTGCAACAAAGGAGCTTGCAAGTCACTGAGTCAGAGAGATCAATTATTCAAAAGACAAACTCCAACTCTAGTTAGCAGGCCGTGTTTTTCACTGGGGCTGGCTAAGCAAGCTTTATTTTACAAGGCTATAGGAAGGCACAAGGTACTTTTACCCTGGGACTTTTGAGGATACAATGAATTATGGTGTGCTGAAAGTTTGGGAAGGATGACTTAACTTTGGACAAAGACTCCCCTTCCTTTTACCCCATAAGGAAGCTATGACTCTGAATGGGGACTGAACACATTTTACATGATATTCAACGACGATACAGTTTCCTTCAGCATTTGAGTGGGACAAACACCTGAACTTGCTTCACTCATGCTGATGATTAAGGATGCCATTTTCTTCCAACATCCTTGTTCACTGGTGTCACCGTACAATCTCAGTCATATAATCTCTTCATATAAAACCCAAATCAATATTAAATTGGGCTAGTACAGATGGTAACTACACACTAAAAATCATGAATATAGGAAGAAGTCCTGTATTAAACAGCCACCAAGGGATGATTGGCACAAGAAGAACATGCAGAAATGCAAACAAAAAGGAAGAGTCATTTTCCATAATTTGGCTAGAATAAGCGAAGAGTGCCATAACATATTCCATAAACAATTGTATAACGTAAGGCCCGTGTACCCATTATAAGACATTATAATAAATTCTTCAACAAAGCTAAATGAGTCTTCATACCAGATAGGAAGGTAGCAAATACCTGCAATCAACACTACATGGGTTATGGGAAGATAAATATAATCATGATGTCACATGCTGCTGGAAAGACTTTAAACAGAAAATAGTTAGTAAAATCCTCAGTTGATGTAAATTGTCATAATCCCATTAAAGTAAGTGGAGCTACAGCTGAGGACGTGCCCTGAGAGTCTATCTTCCTTTCATACTACAAGCTGAAATATCTACCTTCCAGTTAACAGATTTCAAAAATTTCCACACTTATCAAACATTTACCAGAACTAATTCTGATTCTAACACATTCACATTACAAAGACAAAAAGAAAAGGAGTACTTGTGGCACCTTAGAGACTAACCAATTTATTTGAGCATAAGCTTTCGTGAGCTACAGCTCACTTCATCGGATGCATTCAGTGGAAAATACAGTGAGGAGATTTATATACACACAGAACATGAAAAAATGGGTGTTATCATACACACTGTAAGGAGAGTGATCACTTAAGATGAGTTATTACCAGCAGGAGAGTGGGGGGAGGGGGAGGGAAGAAAACCTTTTGTAGTGATAATAAAGGTGGGCCATTTCCAGCAGTTAACAGGAATGTCCGAGGAGCAGTGCGGGGTTGGGGGGGTGGGGGGGAATAAACATACTCTGAAACCAAACATTATAAAGACAGACATTTTTTCTTCTCTCCTCTTCTTTTGGTCTCAATGCTCAACCCTGCTGGACACCAAAATCCGGGTTTACACTGCAATGAAGAAAATTGAAAGTGCACCTGAAACCCTAAAAATTATAGGAGATACTTTTCCCCAAGCTGTCTGAACAACCATATTCAATTCCTTGTCTTTTTCTAATTTTAATTACTTCGAAGTTTTCATTCTGCCTTCAAATAGATCTGAGATGCATATGGTACATAAAGAGCTGTCCCTCAGAACTGTGCAATGAGGAGATTTTTAACTGTTTGCCCAAAGTGTTTACACATCACCCTGAATCTATGATCAGTGGAGAAAGAGCCAAAGAAGACTGTGGTAAATAACTTAGAGCTGGTGACTTGTAAGATGTGTGAGGATCATCAAAATGTTATCTGAAGCACAACTGCAATATTCAATGTTTACTTAGATTTAAAAGAATCTACACCAAAGAATACTCATCAGGAGCTAGGAGTGCCCTTGGTTTAATTTGGAAAGCCCCAGGAGAAGTTTCACAATCAATCCAGCAGCAGAACTTACCCTTGCTCCCCTCCCAACCACATCATACTAATGAGCTGTCAGCAGACTCAAAGTGAATTAGAAATTACATCCCACATCACATTTTCCTCAAAACAGAAATCCTACTCTAACTGCTTCAACTCTCTCTAGTGCTCCGATAAATGGGCTCTACAGCCCTGCATGAGCCGTCTACTACTTCAGGCTATTTTGGACTGTGTGGGACAGCACAGCCAAGGAGGCGCCCCCTCACCAAGAATGCTGTGCTGGCAGCCCCATCTCTTTTACACTGAGGGAGTCTTTGCTCTAGTATCCATGTTGACCTCAAATGTGATAGTATGACACAGGCAGAGAGATGGTCTTTTAAGTAGGAAGGTCCCAGGCCATCTAACTATAGTGCTTCTTCTGGAAATCAGTAAATAGTCTTTCAGCCAACCCTTTATTTTTTTGAAATATTTTAATTCATGACAGGTTTCAGGCTCATTGCTCTGAAAGGTGAAGTCCCCTCTTTACCCACAGAAGTAGTACAGAACAGCATGGGCAGAGATAGGGAAACTTCCCATCACTTCACCCACTATGCCACAATCCTGTTCTGGAGAAACCACCTCTAGGGCCCGGGGTCAGTCTCTGTGCCCATTTAATCTTTAGCCTCTCTGTTGAGAAAGCCAACAAGGATGCCAATTAGTGCCAAGATTGGTGGTGGTTTTTGCAAAATGGACATTTATCCAGTAGGTACTTGAATGAAATCAACCTATTTTTTGTAAGTTCCTAATCAGCTAACAAATGTTAACAACCTAGACTACATTCAAATAAGCAAGCCAGAGGAGAAAGTTTCTACATCCCAGTCACCTAACCCATTTGGTCCCTCTCTTAGGTTATTTTTAGATATATATTTTTGATGGGCACAGAAAAACACAAAAGAAAACCTGTATGTAATGCTACAAAGCCCTACTCTCCCCAATGCTTTAATACTTTGCCTGTTCTTCACTCACGCAGGATTCAATGGGAACTGCTGAGTGTACAATATTTTTGAAAAACAAGCCATTTATTTAGATGCCTAAATATGTACACAGAACTTTAGGCACCCATTTCTGAAAATACTGGTCTAGATAGAACTTGCCTCACCTGCAGTCTTGGAGTACTGAAGCAATTAAAAAGGTGAAAACTTTCTTTATCTACTTTCAATTTATGTAGTATTCTAAAACAAGAGGCCACCATTTCAAGCTGTTGGCACCCCCGATAAACACTTTAAAAATACAAAAACAACAAGAAGTCCTTGTGGCACCTTAGAGACTAACTAATTTATTTGGGCATAAGCTTTCGTGGGCTAGAAACCACTTCATTGGCTGCATGGAGTGAAAATACAGGAGCAGATATAAATACATGAAAGGATAGGGGTGTTGTTTTTGCTGATACAGACTAACACGGCTACCACTCTGAAACTTTTAAAAATACAGTGAATCAGAAAAACAAACAGCAGCTACAAAACACACAGCGCTACAAAAACAGCCATGCAGCACACTTTACAAAATAGCTATGCAGCTATTCTCCACCTGCCCTAAAAATCACCCCTAAAAATATTTGCTTCTTCAGCAACCTTCATAAAAATATATGCCTCACAGAGAGCCCTAAAGGTCAATGGATTTGAAGGAGGAGAGCACATTCCAAAGGGTAGGGGCTCTCACAGGCCAGCATGAAACATCTCTTACTCTTTACTTGTAAACCCATCTCTTAGCAGTTAGTTTTTGCCCTTCAAAATTGTTCTTCCAAAAGAGAATATATCTTTGGTGTGTCGGAACGGGGATTATTTTTTTTTTTAAACAATAATGATTGTGATTTTGTCATATCAGCACCAAAGTCATCATTGTGTCCTTAGTTTAAGCAGAACATTAAATATTTTACATTTTTCAAGTAGAGATGTATCCAATCAGCCGTACACTTTGAGGAATTCATAATCTGTGTCTAGATCTAACTTTTGCTCTTAGGTTTTTCTCGTTTTTTTAAAGTTATTTACATATGAGAAATCCCTGTAAAGAGCTAACAAAGTTAAATCAATATACAAACCAAGGACTTTAAGTAGCGCTTTTGTTAAAAATGCTAACTAGACACCTTGTTGTGTAAATTCATTTGTGCTGTATGGTACCATACAAGAGATAATAAACCAAAGATTTAGGGCAAGAAAAATATATCCCCTCAGCTCTATGAATATCCCCAAATAATTATCATTTAATTCAAGTGTGATAATTGCAAATCACTTTCTTTGTTTTACATATTTTTGTTTATGAAATATTTTGTATCCTATGAAATGAAATGAAATGTCCAAGTCTTTCCATTGCAGAGAATACAAGGAGAGCTCATCAACGGAGCACTTTTCAGACTCTGATATTGTCGTGACAAAGCTGGATTAGTGAGATGCTGGATAGATTCTCAGAACAAATTTCTTAACTAATCAACAGAAAGGCTTAAAATAAAATTGTCACTGGTGAAGAACCAACTTTTCAAAAGATGGTCAACCAGACTTTCCAGCTGCTGCAAAATAAAGTTGTAAAATCAAGATTACACATACAATACCTGTAGAAAATAGACTGGTACATAATCTATTTCTGACTTTACACATGTTCAGCAATACTGATGGAGAAAAGTTTATCAATTTCAGCAGGAATGCCCTCATGTTCCAATGGAAAGTTTATGGGAGAATGAAAACTTTAACATACCAAAATTTAAGATACAATGTATATTAAAGCCTGAGGACACACCTCTAATGCTTTTTTTTTTTTCTGGGTGCCACTATTGTTTTACTGCAGTATACACGCACCACCACATACCATTTAGAAAACAGGTCAATAGGAACTAATTCATTTTGTTTTAATAACAAGATTTGCAGAAACAAGGATATGCATCAGATGGGTTAAATTAGCTTCAGACATTATTCCCATATTCATCCAAGGTTATACTGCCAACTCATTTTCTTCTGAAAATACAATTTTCACCCAACAGCATAATTCCTACTAACCCACACAGACGCGAATAGAGCACTCTTTTTGAGAATTTTAAACTAGCACTTAACTAGTGTTAATATACCGTGGAAGTTAGTGTGAAAATTCTAGTGACAGGATCCCTTGATCAAATAAAATGTTCAACTGGCATACAAATATCTGAACGAGCAAACTTTGCTTAAACATACTTTTATATAAGTCCAGAGGGAGGAGTGAAAGGGTGAAAATGGAACTGAAAGCTGGAAAATTAGAAAAAGCAGGAGACAGAAACGAGGAGGAGCAAGCAGTATCCCCTTTTCAATAAAATCTATTTGTTCAAGTGCGAGAGGGATTAAATGTAGGGTTTCTGTTCATTGCACAGGGCCCAAAGGTCAAGGAAGTCCAAGATCCAACTAGCATATCAGATCTTTTCAGGTAAACACACTAAGGGTATGCCTTCACTGCAGGTAACCCAGACTCCTACCAGGTTTTAGAACAACTTCTCTCTCCCTACTGTCATAGAATCATAGAATATCAGGGTTGGAAGGGACCCCAGAAGGTCATCTAGTCCAACCCCCTGCTCGAAGCAGGACCAATTCCCAGTTAAATCATCCCAGCCAGGGCTTTGTCAAGCCTGACCTTAAAAACCTCTAAGGAAGGAGATTCCACCACCTCCCTAGGTAACGCAGTCCAGTGTTTCACCACCCTCCTAGTGAAAAAGTTTTTCCTAATATCCAATCTAAACCTCCCCCACTGCAACTTGAGACCATTACTCCTCCTTCTGTCATCTGCTACCATTGAGAACAGTCTAGAGCCATCCTCTTTGGAACCCCCTTTCAGGTAGTTGAAAGCAGCTATCAAATCCCCCCCTCATTCTTCTCTTCTGCAGACGAAACAATCCCAGCTCCCTCAGCCTCTCCTCATAAGTCATGTGTTCCAGACCCCTAATCATTTTTGTTGCCCTTCGCTGGACTCTCTCCAATTTATCCACATCCTTCTTGTAGTGTGGGGCCCAAAACTGGACACAGTACTCCAGATGAGGCCTCACCAATGTCAACTAGAGGGGAACGATCACGTCCCTCGATCTGCTTGCTATGCCCCTACTTATACATCCCAAAATGCCATTGGCCTTCTTGGCAACAAGGGCACACTGCTGACTCATATCCAGCTTCTCATCCACTGTCACCCCTAGGTCCTTTTCCGCAGAACTGCTGCCTAGCCATTCGGCCCCTAGTCTGTAGCGGTGCATTGGATTCTTCCGTCCTAAGTGCAGGACCCTGCACTTATCCTTATTGAACCTCATCAGATTTCTTTTGGCCCAATCCTCCAATTTGTCTAGGTCCTTCTGTATCCTATCCCTGCCCTCCAGCGTATCTACCACTCCTCCCAGTTTAGTATCATCCGCAAATTTGCTGAGAGTGCAATCTACACCATCCTCCAGATCATTTATGAAGATATTGAACAAAACTGTCCACATTGAGAAACCTCTAATCAGGGTTTGGAAGTGATTTAAGCCTCAGTTAGGGATGTGGGTTAGAGCTTAGGCTACACTATAACTTGGGCAGGAACCTGCCCACTTTGCAGCGAGGATGCAGACAAAATTCACTTGAGTACTCATAGTCCTCCAATGCTTTCCCCATAATACCCCACAAAGGACAGTTCTCCCATAAGTGTCTTAGCACAAAGAACCATGGGATACACCCCCAGACACACATTGGACAGTGTAGAAACAGTGAGGACACTGTAATTCAGGTAGAGCTTTTGCTGTGGGGATGCTCACATCCAAGCTAAGCTAACCCAGGTATTCAGACCTGGGTGCCAATCACCCTGGTTTAACTGTGCAGTCAAGACATACCCTAAAATACAATACTGAAAACATGTGTCCCTATTCCAGATATTGTGGAAGGAGATATTCTCTAGTAATTCCATAGATGGCACACATACATTCACTTCAGTTTTGCACAATGAAGATATGTTGGAATGTTTGTTAATAACAATCATATTTTAAACTACCCCAAATCAAAATATTTTGAGAGTTATACTTGGCACTGGCCCCTTGCAGCAATATAAGATGCCATTTATTGTGTACAATACATCTGAGTTCAATCTGTACCAGATTATATTACCAATCTATTAAATCTTAATTTTGCAATTATGGTATCTTTTGTCTCATTTTTGGAGGTGATCACCTACATCCAAACAAATCCATTTCAATCTAAGTCCAATCATAAGAATCTAGTCTGCTAATTACTTTTTTAGTTTGAGAGAGACTGGCCCTCAGAGAGAAATTTAGGCTACTATTATTAATATCTTGACAGCTATTAAAAACTAATCTGAATTTCTAAACCAGGCTTCGTTGCATTTTATTCTGAATAGAGAGTTTGCTTGTTTGTTTTTATAACATTTTTGTTAGTATCTGGTTCCTTTTACATGTACTGAAAGACATGACAGATTCATTAAAAAATTCTAAACACTCTTGGATAATGTTCTAGCTGTCACCACAATGCAGTTTGCCCTGTTCGTGGTTTAATTTAAAACATGACACAAGGAAAAAGAAATTGAGGTGATTAATTAGAATTAATACTATCAATATTTCACAAGTAATTTAACTCTTTTTTTTTATAGTCAAGCTGAAATAGAATCTAGCTGGCTCTCTCATAGCAGCCTTATTTCTGCAGTGCCAGCCAGCGTCCAAAGTAGTAAAATATAATTATATTAAAAATAGATATGACTAGGCATAGAGTGAGCAGATTTGTTGAACATGAAAGTGCACTTTTACATAGTTGAACTGTCCTTTTAGTTCACTTGTTAGGGATACTTATTTCTTTAACAATATCTGAATTCTCAATACAAACTCATAGGATTTTCTCTTCTAGAATTTTCAGAACTTCACAAAACATTCTAAGCCAAAATCAGTATTCCTGAGCGACGGTCTATTGAGGCAATAGATTTAAATCTAATAAAACTATTTAACAATTTAAACAAATTAAAAACACAAATAAATATTCCCCACATTCTCTGATTCCTGATATATGAACAAGACTTAACCTGCTACGGTCCTTACCCACCCTACCCAGAAAAGGGGCAAACACTGTGTAAAAGTGTCACCCAACCTGCAATATCACCCATCACAAGAGCAAAGATTTATACCCATGTAGAATAACTATTAATCTGCATGTAGTTATAGAGTGAAAAACCATTAACATGCTTCATAGGTCCCATATTTTTTTCCCTGGGGGAAGAGATGATGGCATATTGGCAGTATAGTCATGCATAATGGTAGAGAGAGGCAGAATGGCCTTGTACCTAGATCCCTGGACTGGGAATCAGGACACTACGTTCTATTTCCAGCTCTGCTAGGGGCCTGCTGAGTGACCTTGGGCAAGTCATTTCACCTCTCTGTGCCTCAGTTCCCCTGTCTGTAAAATGGGTATAATGACATTTACCTCCTTTGAAACTGCTTCAAGATCTGCTGATGAAAAATGCTAGGTAAGAGCTAGCTGTTGTTATTGTTACAGAAAACCTGGGTTTAGCTAGTCAATTTTATTATTATTGTTGCTATGCAAGAATATTTTGCATTGAATTTAATGGAAATTTTGCAGGATTTTTTTTAATGGTCTTTCATAAAAGATTCCCTGAAACAACACAGTTTGTCAATATTAAAAACACAACAAATTAAAATATCTGTTCCATACCCTAAGCAAAATTTTGCATGGGTGTATGCATATTTTACTTGCATGCATCCGATGAACTGAGCTGTATCTCACGAAAGCTTATGCTCAGATAAATTTGTTAGTCTCTAAGGTGCCACAAGTCCAAACTTTTTGCGGATACAGACTAACACAGCTGCTACTCTGAAACATATTTTACTTCTGTTCAGCAGATCTAAACTTAATTGAAATTATACTTCCTATTACACTGGGGGAAACCTGACATGATTTTAAATTCAGAAAAACAAATTGTTAAGTCTTTTACAATCACAGTTTGCAATTAACTTCTTATCCCTAATGCAAGTATAGCACTAATCTATCAACTCATGCTTTGTTACATTTGTCTAATTATACTGCATGATCACGGAAACGGTACAGCATTATGGAAAATATGTATGTGTCGGTGGGTCTCCACTCAGCCACTATCTTAAAACACTTCCCTGAAAAGCTAAATGGGCTTAAACTGAGTGGAAATAAATTATTATAGCTTCTGTCTAGTGCTTTATGTTTTTCACAATAGCAATCCCTATTATCACAAAGTGATATGCATGTGCCAACCACATTCAGGCTTGCCTCGTTTATTATAAAAGCACTGACCTTTCAAACATTCTCCTGGTCTTCCTTTAAAAAATAAACAAACATGTCAGTGTCAGTGAAGTGGAAAATTAGCCTTCTGAAACAAAACAAAAAATACCCACATTAAAAAAAAAGCCATAACACTGAACGAAAAATGCATGCTGAATCATGTAAGGCTAATTTTATTGTGCATATTCCAGAAAAGTCCTTGACATCACTAATGTTTGCCTTATGCATAAGTCCCAGAGCCAAAACTCCATCTGGAAGAGATTTGAACTGCTATCCAGAGGCATTTCAGGATCTCAACCAAAAGGTTTACAGCATTACAATCCAGCTAATTCTATTGCTTCTAATTCCAGCTGGAGTTAAACTCTTATCTCTGCACTCCAGGCCTTCAGATATGTCCTATCACAGTAGCACCAATTCCCAGAGAATACTCAACTCCATGACCCAAGTGAGATTAAATCCCTCCAGATAGACCAAGTAAATGGCTCATAACTTGTTTGTGTCACTTTCACTAATGCCTTTGTACCCTGAAAGAAACCAGCAAAGGTGTAAATATCCACAAATGATTAACTGTGCTTTCCCCCCTGACTTCTATCAGTGATTCCAGTTGTCTGCTTCCTGCTGAGGACATCACACAGATATCCAGTACCTGAACTTTCTCCTTAAATACTGTGTTAATCAGCTGCTAGACAAATATTTGTACCTTATCAATTTGATGGTTGTTATTCTTGGTGATTTAAAATAAATACTATTATATCCCTCTCCTCTCGGAACTGTTATATTTATACTTGAAAGGAGTCATACTTAGACTCTTTCAGATCAAGCTATACCATTGCACACTTCCTCAGATTAACCAGGTTCCACCTGAAAGGAGGCAAAATGAATTGAAATGGACTAATCAAAGCTTAGTCACGAAGACATAGGTTACTTTCAAGCATGTAAAGACACTGTTTCCAATCAGCTGTCAACAGTTCCTTTAAAACAAGTGAAAGAGAAAGGGCAGTGATTCCTCCTCTAAAGATACTGGGATACAACTGAAAAATTGCCTTGGGAATCAAAACCACAACTATGAATATACAGTCCAAGCTAGGGAGTTCTTAGAAACAGCTCCCTATGATCATGGCATATATATTTTGAGGGGACCCAGCAACTAACAAAATAACAAAATAAAGAAGTCTATAACTTCGTCTGTGATACTGGAACCAATTCTACATTGGCCCAAGTCATCTGAAGATCAAGGTGATAAAACATAAGGAATGATTAACGGATCTGGGCTTTGCAATTCCAACTCCTTGGAGATGTCTCTAGAGGACAGCAGAGAGGCAGACACCACAGAGAAAGCCTCCAACTAGAAACAATCTCTGCTGACCTCCCTTTATAACAAAAGGATAGACTGCTTATACTCTATGGCACCTAAATAGATGGAAATAGTTATCCAGATAACCCCTGTATATTTGAGCTCAAAAGTGCCACACATGAACTTATCGGATGTGAATACCAGCTTGGGAAAACTGCTATGCAAATTGGAACCAGCCTTTGTGGCTCATTCAAGGAACTATAACTAGACATAGCCACTGATTAATACAGGAAACCCAAGTATCAGTGAGCTCCTTATAGCCTGCAGTTTGAACTGTCCTCGGTTTCAATGAGGTTATCACGTGGTAAATATAAAATATATTCATCTAGATAAAGAATGGCCTCCAAATGTTTCTTCTGTCATCAGAAGTAAGAAATCCTAGCCACCAACAGAATTTGATCATGGTACATATTTCTATTAGATGTTTATACCCTTAACATGTCACCAAAAAGCCATTTAGCCTTCAACAGTAGAGATGTTTTTATTTTTAAATGCAATAAAACCAGAATTCAATAAAAACACACACACACAAATTATAACCCAGACCCACCAAGTCTTTAACAGTGTTAGAGGAAGGTCCAAATGTATGTTTTCCTACAATCTTTCATCAGTTGCATTTATACTAATGAAGAGCAATGGCACACTCCAATGAGTTTAACCAAAAAAACTATCCTATACATGGGATGAACTAGATGCCCTGACTTTTCTATATGCTACTTTTATTCTATGAGTGCGGATAAGGTATATGAAAAGAAGTGGAAGCTTCCCTTCACCACCCCAACTATGTGCTTCAATTATGATTTTGAGGAACCTCTCTGGGGGGTCTCTGTAGAGAGTGTCAACAAAGATACTAACTTAAAAAGAAATGTCAAGGCCTTGCGCAATACTTATGTATACCTGTGACTAACGCCTGGTCTGCACTTGGGGAGGGGAGAGGGGGGGACACCAATCTAAGTTATGCAACTTCAGCTATGTGAATAATGTAGTTGAAGTCGACGTACTTAGATTTACTTACCGCGGTGTCTTCACTGCGGTAAGTCGACTGCTGACGGTCCCCCGTAGACTCTGCCTGCGCCTCTCGCGCCGCCGGAGTACCGGAATCAACAGGAGAGCGCTCGGCAGTCAATTTATCGCATCTTCCCTAGACGCGATAAATAGAGCCCTGTTGGATCTATCGCGCCGGAGATAAGTGTAGACATGCCCTAATTGTTAATATCATTCAGCATCAACGTAAACTTTAAGCATGTAAGTTGTGCTGCTGAAGTCACTGGAAACTATGCACAAACTAAAAATTAGGCACATACTTAAATACCTTCCTGAATCCTGGTCATATTTAGCACAATGTCATTATATGATTCAGGGCCCATTCAAATTGCTTTATCCTGTCAGGTATGTCAACAATAGGGCTATGTCTAAAAACAAACAATAAGGCAATTTGAATATCAGCAGTACTTTGCTCTTAAACTCTAGTTCCTTCCATTCAAGGATCTCAATGTACTTTACAAACAGGAATCAAAAAGTCTCCTACCACTCCTCTGAGACAAAGAAATGTTATTTATGGTTTTACAGAATTAACTGAGGAATTAACATTAAAGTCAACAGTGTCAAACATGGGAGCTTACAAATGGGCATCTAAATAAAACTGGCCTGACTTTCAGAGGTGCTCAGCACCCACTCTCATTGATCTAAGTTTTTCAGAATCAAACCTCTTTTATTAGGGTAAGTACATATGGACTGAGATACCTTGCTTTCGATACCCAGAGCCTGGTTTTCAGAGCTGCCGAGCACTCATAGCAGTTAACTACATGCCTGAAATCAGTGTGATTTTAACGCGCTCAGCACCTCTGAATACCAGGCTTTTAGGTGTGACAAATTTCAACCTCACCAGGATCAGAGAGTAAATTGTTGGAAACCTGGGAATATAACTCAGGAATTCTGACTTTCAGTCCCACCTGTGGCTTCATACAAGACTCAGTCAGAACCAGAGCCATCAGTCTGCACTTGAAATTCTGTTCTGTGAATCTACATTGTTCATCTGTAGGGCACTGTTTGAGATAACTGCCTGTTAGGTACAAAAAACATTCCAAACAAAACAAATCACCACAGATCCTCTGATTAGTTTCTCCAGAAATGAATAATTACATCCTCCAGGTCATCCATCTTGGACATGACTCTCTGCTATTTTCCATAATGCAGATCTATGTAAATCCCAACATAAAGAGATTTACAATCTATTTCAATTACATTTAATTGAAAAAAAGCTTCTTTTCCCTATCTATTTTACTCATTTTAAGATGGTTCTTTTTTTGGCAGCTATGCACTAATGATCTAAAGTAATTTTCTTCCAGCTGTGAATTACAGCCTTTCAAAAAAAATCTGACATATTTTTCTTTTGTCTTCCAGTTGGTTCCCATGGCTTTCTTCTCGCCACCACAAATACTAGGAAACGTAGTGCTTCCTTGTTCCCTGCTCCTAAATCAAGAGAAAATTAGTGGTTATAGCATTGGGGCAAAGGCTCTCTCTCTTCTGGGTGGAGGCATAGCTTTCTCACTTCTTACCCCTGGAAAACAAAAACCTAGCAGGTTCTGATTGCCAAGACTCATACCCAGAAACTCATCATGAGGTAAAATGCATCTGGCACCAAGGAACAGAAGGTCTGGGCACTAAAGCAGGGCATTACTGATGTGCCAAGACCAGATTTCTGTTGACGAACTTTTATGGATGTCAGCACTGAATAGGGTTGGCTGAAGGCATTCACAAAATGGAGATTTGTTGGCTCACATACATCAATAATGAAATGATAGCATGTGGAGGAGAGAAAACCTCAATCAAATCTGATAAACTGCATTTCTGGCATTTATTCCCCACAATGCTAAATTAAGCATCCCTTACACCCCTCCTCTCTGCCCCCTTTCCTGGCTGCGTAACAAACATCATTAAAGGCTGTTGATTCTCAAAGGACTGCCTTAGAAGTGGCTATCTTCTAAAGAGCAGGCGAGGATATTTTAACTGAAACCTTTGTGAAGTATAAAGAGGTGGTCATGCAGAGAATAAAAAGTAGTAATAGACTAATAGACAACAATGCGGTAAAGTAATCCTTAATAACTGCATTGCTGTTGAAAATCTTGCCTCACCAATATAACAAATATCAAGGATAATAAAAAGTTGTTAGGCATCATCTGTCACATTCCTGTTGCATTTGTTATCTGGACTTCTAAAATAGCTAAGGGATCGGTTGGTTTGAGCTTTTATGGTGTGTTTTAAATATAGCTATGCCATTGGCTGAAGTTAATGTAAAAACAGGTGGTGCAAATAAATGTCTCTTTTCATATTTAACTAAATAGCAAAAATTCAAAGAAATAGCAGCCTAGATCATAACGTTGACTTTACAGCAAAGGAGACATTACCTGCTAATGAAAAATCTGCCATGAATCATTCATAATTCGCTCAATAATAATTTACACTTGGCTGCATTTTATTGTGTTGAACAGAATGTAATCAGGCCTGATGACCTTTAAGTACTCTTTTAAGTCAGGTATCTCAAAATGTGATCTGTACTCAGCAAGGTCTCTGAATTCCATTTTACTCAGTGCTTTGAAATAGAAAGCTTTGCAAAGATACAATTCTTGTCCATCCTGTGGATTGACAGTATATTTTAGCATTTATTCATAGCTTTACAGATTAGCATGAACTTTATTTTATCCAAGTTGAAATGTATTGTGTCATTGTCCACATGTGATTAAGAGGATGGTACTGCATTGGAACCAAAAATGCCTCTTACTGAAAGAAAAATGCATCATGTGTATTTGTGAACAATATTAAAAGAATAATGATGATTAGAAATACGGATACCCTATGTGAACAGTTTGACCTGACACATCAGTAATTTGGCCGGGTTTGCTTTTATGGAAACCGATACATCATAAGACTTGTTAATTTTAAAGGTCTTTGGGACAAATTATTTGCAGGTGTAAATGAGGAAAATTCAGTTAAAGCAAGAAGAGCTGCACCTGTTTATACTAGCAGAGAGATTAGCCCTCAGTTGAGGGTTTTGGTGTTTTGTTTGTTTGGGAGGGGCGGGGTCAAATGCCAATACATCACTAGGAAGAGTTAAATTGAACTAAATGTGCTTCTTTTAGGTGGCACATAAACCCAGTCCCTTCTCTCAGAGTGTCTAGATTCTGCTGTTCAGTTAAAATTCATTCTAAGTGCATTAAAAGCAACAGACAGGAAATATAACTTTCCCACTTTATATCTGATCATTTAATTTCTCCCAAAAGATTCCTTTCCTTTGGGATATGTTCATCATCGTCATCTGAAGGCGCCCTGCCTCTATGGCTACTAGCTAAGGCAAACACTAGAGGGCCAGGGCACTTTGTCTGTTAACTCAGGAAATATATTTCGTCTCACTTAAGTAACTAATGCTGTGTAGCAGAAAGAATGTCTAGCCAATGTGTGTGTAACATGTCTCAAGAATCTAGAGCAGATTTGCAATTAGCACAAATATATACAATTGCAAAAAAAAAAAGAGGATTTTTCAGAAGAATATTCCAAAATTGGAGTTGTAACTTAATATCGATATTCAAGGAAAACAAGGCATGTAGGTTTTTGTACATAATTACCATAAGATGTTTTGTTCAGGGGCTGGGTCCCCCAAGTAGAAGAGAGAAAGAGTGCATCTAGTTATGCCAAGAGAAGTAAGAGAGAGGAAGAAGCAGCAATTGTGTGAATGAGTGTAGCCCTCTTCAGCAGCATCCCCAATTGCCTTGGAGTGGTAGAATCCACTTGGCTCCTATTCCCACTTTGTGACTCCATGGCTAAGCCTGTGCTGCTCTCAGCTTGCTGGTCTTCTTGAGCTATACTGGATACTTAATGTATGGTGCCTCTATTCAGTAATAAGAGGAATAAATGAATAAACAGCCCTCATGACCTCTGAGACACTAACAATTTCTGTACTTTAAAGGAACCAAGAAGCAACTATTTGTAAGAAAAATCAAACATTTAAAGGAAAAGGTAGGGTTAAATTAAAAGGAGTAAGGATAGGGATAAAGGGAAAAGGCAAGAGAGTCCAAGTTAACAAAAGACAAAAAACACTCCTTCCCTCTAATAAATATTCATAACACAGCCCTATTCTAAGCAAATTTGTTAAGGCTTGCATGACTTATTATAAGGCTGTCTTGAAAATTAAGATTACTAAATCCTTAGAAAGGGTTCTCAACTGAAGTTCCCTCCCTTTCTTAAGAAAGGGGTGTAGAAATGCTGTCCAACCAAGGGTCACACATTTACCAGGAACTTGAGGGCAGCACATAGTTTACCTAGAAATAGGCAAACTGAGGACACTCACAACAAGATGGCAAATCAAATAATAGAAATGTGTGGTCTCTGTGAGCTGCATCTTTGTGTGAAATAATGAAGGGGGCAGTGTGCTCTGTATTACTTCATAGACACCATGTGGACCCTTTTTGATTACCTTTATTTTAAACAATACTACATTTAAAAGAAGAGATCATATTACTAGAAAAGAAAGACCACTGTAAATTTGCTAATGAAATAGTGTTAACTTTATGCATAAGCAAAGTTGTTCTAAAATACAAACTCCAGAGCTATTACTGTTTGTGTTGGGTGCACCGATGAAACAGACGGGTTGCAGTTTTCTTTTCTGAATGTATCAGTCCCAGTGTAAGTTCTTTGCTTTTTGTTTTTATTGCACATGGTTTTCACACATGCTTTTTGTTTGGTGCTTAAGTGTTTTGCACATTTATTTTGGTTAGAGTTTTGGCTTACGATGTCAGTGAGT
The DNA here is from genome assembly GCF_965140295.1 of Lepidochelys olivacea. Taxonomy (NCBI): domain Eukaryota; kingdom Metazoa; phylum Chordata; order Testudines; family Cheloniidae; genus Lepidochelys; species Lepidochelys olivacea. Next base: position 123,292,685 of record NC_140413.1, read on the forward strand.
GAGCTACATGAATGGAAAAGAGAATCTGACAGGATAATGATGGGGGGGAAGACAGAGAGAGTGCACAAATCTGGATTTAAAAATACTTTATGAGTGTCTTTGGGGTGTATTATCAGTGCTAGGAGCTGAACACTCCACTACCTGCTCCCTTCCTCTGGGAGAGCATCTGCAGGAGACCAGATACTCCACTGATTCCAAACACAGGATAAATATGGGAGCTGCTGGAGAAGAAACGTTGTCTTGGATATGTTTCAGCATACCAAATGGAGGGAAAACTTGGTCTTGCTTACTTCTATTTAAGATGTTTTATATCGGTTATCTTCGTGCTAAAAATGTCCACATGCCTTTCTAATCTTGCACAAACTAATCTTCCTTCTTCTCTACAGTGCCATGAATTAAAAGGCTGGTAAGCTAGGTCATAAAATTCACAATGATCTTGCACTGAATCCGTGTCTATTTCAGAGACAAAGGGATTTTTCTATACATTAATCATATACAAACATAAAAAAAGAAAATGTAATCTTACCACAACGCTAGATATCTGAGTAGGCAGTGGAAGCCATTCATAGACGCTATCTAACTGCCCTCTCTACAATCAAACTGAAATGTTATAGAGCAATTAAAAAAGGGATTATGGAGCAACACTATTATTAGTTTGATTCGAAAGATGCTTTCCATTATAATCCTGATTGTTGTATATGCTGGTCCAAAATTCTCAAACAAACCCAAATCTCTGTTTCAGCATGGGGTTTCTTATGTTTATCCTCAGGCCAGAGGAAATATTTGTTGGTGGTGTTTTTTGCAAATTGGATGCTAACCAAATTGTTTTTTGCATTATGAGACTTCAAAAGTATTCTTTCTCCAGCTACGAAAACCTCTTTTTAGCCATTTCACATGCACTTCAAGAATGCCCAGGATTCCTGCAGTTCCCACCTATACATACTGGCCAATAAGTTGCCACCCATCCACAACATATGGGTGCGAGACTTGGACCCCACAGTCCAGGTCACCTACCCAATACAAGCCATGAATGCCAACTTCTCACCTCTTCTGGATATGGACCAGCAAACTGCCATGCACTATCCGCATGTAATCTGCAGAGGCCATTATGCCCTGTTCACAATCCTATTATGAGTCAAATACCCACTCACATCTTGCCTATTCTACACATGAGCCACAGACACGAGAATACCCTAAACAGCCTCCTAATGTGAGCTGATGGTCTTCTCCTAATGTATGCTGTAATATTAGCATTCACTGAAATGAACGTACACACTGTTATAATTCATACACTGTATAAAGCAGAGCAGATTTAAATTTCTTCCATGTGGGAGCTGGTAGGGATCTCTGACCCAGATTTTTAAAGGTATTTAAGTGCTGCTCCACTAATTTTTGCAAGACTTAAGCAATTTAGACAAAGTCCTATTTTCAAAAGTGACTTAGACACTGATTTGCATTGTGACTTAATTCAGTGTCACAGGTAAATACAAAGTGGAATAGACTGTTAAGGATAAGGAGTTAACACATATTGTAAGAAACAATTCAAAATGAAGTGGGCAATTAACATCTCTGCAGTCATAGGACAAAGGAGAGATGGGCTATGTCTACACCACAGCCTATATCGGCATAACTTATGTCGCTCAGAGGTGTTAAAAATCCACCCCCCAAGTGACATGTTGGTGTAACATATAAGTGCTCATGGGCACAGCACTATGTTGGCAGGAAAGCTTCTCCAGCCAACATAGCTACTGCCATTTGCAGAGGTGGTTTTATTATGCTAACAGGAGAGCGCTCTCCAGTTGGCATAAAGAGTCTTTAACAGATGTGTCGCAGCAGCACTGTATGTATAGACCTGGCCTCAGTGGGTTACAGATTGAAGTAATGAGACATTAAATCAGTCTCTCCATATAGCAGCTTTATGAATTTATGCTCCCAAGCTCATCCTTTGAAGGTGTTCTGAAGGTTTCCTTTGAGGATGATGACTGAGAAGTTAGATAAAAAGTGGTCATTTTGTGAAAAGTGTTTATCCAAGTGCAATAGGGTGTTTTTGCACCCAACAACTATTTGGGTGAAACGAGGTGATCACTATGCTCTCTAATGAACATACACAGACAATGATAAAAGACAAAAACACCACTTCATTTTGAATGGCTTCTTGCAACATTTGTTAATGCCTTATATTTAACAATCTGATCCACCTTATAGTTAGCTGTGACACTCTGAGTACCTTTCCCAGACCTTAAGTAGAGCTCTGTGGAGCCAGAAAGCTTGTCTCTTCACCAACACAAGATGGTCCAATAGAAGACTTTACCTCATTCACGTTGTCTCTCTCATGCTTAAAGTCACATACTTAAGTATCTTGCTGGTACAGAGCATAAGCAAAGAAAAATGCCACCCCACTGTCAGTGGCAATGTCACTTAGGTCCCGTCAAAGCTCAGCTTCTGGCTGAAGTACCCCCCAAGTGAAGTGTTGGAGGAATGCAAACCTGGAAAGCATAAGCTGTCAAATGTGCAGTTTCATAAACTACCATCTCAGAAGATTGAAAAGTCAATTATTCACAACCAGACTTTTAGGGAAATGCTTCCAAAATTAATCTAAGTAACATCTATTTAGTTTTGCTAATGAAAAAATAATTGCACAAAGAAAGAAACGTTACATTTAAAGAGCAAGTTAATGTACCCTTGAGAATAAGTTTTATGATCATATCATCACGGTTTGTTATTTCCTTTCTTAAACCCCGCCCCCCCCCACTATTTCCCTCTTTTTATTTAACGGAAGCAGCTATTCAAAGTCTCTAAGTGCTTTTACAATAAATACAATATACAAAAAGAAGAAAATCCACAAAATCTGGAGTACAGTACCAAACCCACCTTCACTAGAATAATATTCAAATTAATTGCAACACCCACATTTTACCATCCATAGCCCATACCCCACTCTTATCAAAGACCTAGTACATGGGAGGGGGGGAGAAAGTGGAGAGTTAGTCCAGAGTTGAGGATACCTAAGTGAAAAATACCTGCCATCAGCCCCCTCTTGTGTAAACCAAGGAACTATTATAATATTTCCACTTATCTCAACAATGGTAATATCACAGGTGGAGAAAGATGGGCTCTTATGTATTAACCCACTGATTTCAATGGAGTTACACCAGACTTACACCATTACAAATGAAATCAGAATCTTGGTTTATTTACCAATTAATAACCTGCTATAAGGTCTACTTCTGCAAGCTCTTGGTGTGCAGAACGCCTTTTTTTCAATGGGAATTACACATGCAAAGGATTTTCAGAAATGGCCACAACACTTATGTCACCATTCTTTGTTTTACTAACAGGTTCATCATTATGTCATCACCCTGGGTTGTGGTAACAAAGATAAATTTGAGTTTAGTTGTGCCCCTTTTATGAAAATTGTCAGTTTCAATTTGGTGCTGTAACACAAAAGAGTCGTCACAAAAACTACATATAAATTGTTGACAAACATTTTCTATTTCAACCAATAAATGTATTTATCCATGAAAGTCATTTTTATGCAATCAATGCATTCTTAGGCCTCACTCCAGCAAGACAGTTAAGTATGTGCTTATCTTTAAACGCAAGAATAAGTCAAGAGCTTTGCTGGATCAGGGCTTTAGACTGTTTTGTTTTCTGAGTCTTATTTAGTTCTTTAAAGTACGCAGCTGTAGCAGGGTCAAAGTTAGCACACACAGAAATAATAAGCGAAACTAACCATAAAACGCCAAACGTCTAGTCTGTGTTTCAGTCACATCTCTGAACCTGTGCGGGTGCCAGATCACTACAAATAAAGAGAAGATAATCTTGCAAAGGACAGATCTTTCATTCATAAAAAGTTCCTATCTTGGTTTAAAAAAACCAAGAAGCTGAAGTAAAACAATGGGCTGGGAAGCAATTCAATACAATGTATTTTTTGTTCTAACAAATACCAAGGGCCAGATTCCAGAGTACAGTACACTAGCGTAAATCCTGAATAATTGCATTGACTTCCACATAATTATTCTAAATTTTCAATGGCGTAAATAAAATCAGAGTGTGGCCCTACAAGACCATTATGCATTGATGTAGTATATTGTTTTCTATTTTTTTCCCCAAGACGACTCATTTGCTTTTATTTATAACATTTTACTCATGGAATAGTTTAATTAATCCTTTAATATTTATGTTTTCCAGGGATAATGACTGTGAATCATCACAGAGGTTAATCCAAAATTAATTCCACTTTTGTGTTTTTGTTAACTGTAATTACACTGCAACCATTTTTTTCTTAATTTAAAAGAGTAATTAAAACAAGCCAAATGTTCTATAATATACAGGGTTTGCACCTGAAAGAATTTTTAATGAATATATTTTTGAAGGTGCTGACATACTACAGCAAGAATGTCTAAACTAAAATAGGAATTAAAAGAAGCAATGGTCAAAACAATGCTGAAGGGAAGGCTCAGGCCCTAACAAGGCTTTTCTCAGGGTTCTTTGGCAGCTGTAAAGTGGCCTGGGCAATATCTTTCAACCAGCCTACAAGATAGAGCTATTTGATGCAAACTGTGGACCTGAAGGCAAAAAAAATTATTAGAACTGCTGTTCAAATGTTTCAGAGAGCTAGGAAGAAAGGTCATCGTAAGCAGGGGTACTTTAGCAATATCTGAAGAGAATGATGAATACCAGAGATGAAAGAATCCCACCTAACATAAATGAATTTTGTTTGTGGTTGGGCACTAACGCCATTTCATTACAACATTTTGGTCATAAATTTTGTTAAATCATTGTAAATTGTTCTCTTACAGTGTCTGTTGCTGCTTTTTTTTCTCTTTTTTCTTTTTTCCATTCTTTCAGCCCTCTTTTCCTTTCCCTCTATTTTATGTCTGCCCCATTCCTCCATCTTTCAAAAGTCTGCCATTTGCTTTTTATTTTCCTCTACCTTTACCCCCTCACTGCTCAGCATTCGTCCTCCCTTCCTTATATTGCATTTTCTCTCTCCTTTCTCTGATCTCTCAGTTTCTTCATATGCCTCTCACTTTCTTTCTCTCTCACTTTCACATCTCGGTCTCCATCCTCTATCTACTTCCCACAACTTCTCTCGCTTCAAATCCACTTTCCTCCTATGTCTGAGCACCAGTCACCTCCTCTCCTGCTTTCTCTGCAGAGCTAAATCTACTCCCTCCACTGAATCTCACTTTTCTGCTCCCCTTTCTTCTCCCACATCTGCTCCTTCTCCTCCACAGGCCCACTTCTTCTCTTCTCTCTCCTTTCGCAACAGCCTCCCCAATCAACGAGAGCAGCCTCTCTGACAGGAACCTTTCCTTGGCAAGAGACTCTGACTTTATGATGATTATGACTTTACTGCAGCATGGAGCAGAAAAAACAGCTCAGCAGCAAGAAGAAAAAAAAATAACCCAGAACACATCTCTTCAGCAACATAGGGCAGAGGGGTTTTCTCAAACATGGATATGAAAGGATTTCCCAAGGAGTCTGAGGAACACTCTCTATGATCTTGAGAATCCAAGGCTCATGATAGTGCAGATGGGAAATCTGTGAACGTAGCTGGTGACTGACCATGCTGTGAGAAACTCAGCCATCTTTCAGATCTTTCCTGCTTTTTATTGAAAGGAGAATTAGAGGGAGTGAAACTGAGATCTAGATGGCTCCTACATCCACTTTTTGCCTTCTCCTTTCAATAAGGATCAGGAAAGGTCGGAGCTGAGGGGCACCTTAGCTCCTCAAAATTCAGGCAGCCAGCAGCTATGTTTATAGGCTCCCTACCTAGATCACCAGGGAGGCATCAAAGGAGGCCTAGCTTGAGACCACCTGATCTAATCAGTCTTTTCTATATTATATAGGGCTCTAGGAAATAACTGGAAAAACATCAAAAAGAACAAAAATTACTGGATGAATCAGTTTCAACTTATAGAAATGCTTTCAGGTTGTTGTTTAAGTTCCTCTTTTAAAAGGCCATGTAAAAATACTGCAGAACTAGATTAATGACTTTCTGAGCACTGCAATTTTCCCTAAGACTATTGTTGACATGAAACAAATAGGAACTAAATTAACAAGGCTATTTAGTTAAACGTTATAAAAGGCAAGAACTTAACAAACAATGCACATATAAATCTTCCATCAAATGCCATATTGGTATGCACTGTAATGTCTGCAACCTCCTGAGACACTTCCTTTGTACCTGCCAGAAAAAACACTTTAGAAAAAGAAAAAAAAATCCTGCAAATAAAAATTATACAAGTAACACCTAACATCAAAATTTCTTAACACTCAATCTGCCAGGTTTCAAATTCCAGCAGAGTTGCAGGGGTCTTCCCAATGAGACTTTAAAAACCAATGGCCTGATGTTCAGAGGTACTGGGGACCAGTAGAGATCTGAACTTGCTCAGAACCTTTAAAAAACATGTCAGCCCAGATCTGTCTACTCAGTGGGAACAGTACAGATAGCATTACACATTCTACAAAAAAGAAAAGGGGACTTGTGGCACCTTAGAGACTAACAAATGTATTAAGCATAAGCATCCAATGAAGTGAGCTGTAGCTCACGAAAGCTTATGCTCAAATAAATTTGTTAGTCTCTAAGGTGCCACAAGTACTCCTTTTCTTTTTGCGGATACAGACTAACACGGCTGCTACTCTGAAACCTGACATTCTACAAAAACATTATTATTACTGTTCTATACCTCCCATGAATCAGGTGCATTTCAGTGATGGGTGAAGCCATTCCTGCCACTGACTCTCTGCACAAGTCACTTTACCTCTCTGTATCTCAGTTCAACCACCTGTAATTAAGGATATGGGATAATTACATCTCCTTTAAACAGCTATTGTGAGAGTATTGTAAGAGTTCTAAGTATTATGGGTGTAATTTGTAAAACACTTTACAAAACTTTCTCCAAACCAAAAACATTTACATGTATTTTCTTCCTTTTTCCTACTGGCTCAGCATGACTTTAAAATACAATAAAAAAATAAAAATCCACCACTCCAATTCCTTCCTGGAACCATGAAGCCAGCAGACTTTTGTGGTGGAGACTCAGCTAGCTAAGAACAGGCATAGCCACCTTCTTCTACCATTCCTGTCTTAGGGTCACAGATGAGGAAAAGGGGATGTGGCTGAAGCAGTACAGAGTTTACTGGCTGCCTAAACGATGCCAGGACCAGGGTGGTGGAAAATCTATCATAAAACTAGAGTTGCAATTGGCTGCTTTGTGTCCCTCTTCCCCCATTTGCACCCGGCATATATTTGGCACAAGTGAGAAACTGAGCCATTAGATATGATGTCATTCTGGGAAGCAAACCCCTATGTACAATCTCTTTTGCAGAGGGGATTTTTTTTGTAAAGGCATTAAAACTTGATCCTTTAGTAAACACCAATAACTAGCACAGATAGTGTGCATATTCAAGAATAATAGGCTTCATTTCAAGACTACAGTTCAGTTCTGTGCTGCTATATAAAATTAACACACGCTCTAAAAAATAGGTACAGCATTGTTTAATTTTTTATTAAAAATACTGTTTTCTGTGTATAGGTATATACTACATTTGTCCTTGTAACTGGAGGTTTGACCCTGCAAACTCTTACTCACTTCAATCTCTTTGATCACTCCATTACAGACCTAAAAGTGGCAATTCTTCAACAAAAAGCTTCAAAAACAGACTCCAACGAGAAACTGCTGAATTGGAATTAATTTGCAAACTGGATACAATTAACTTAGGCTTGAATAAAGACTGGGAGTGGATGGGTCATTACACAAAGTAAAACTATTTCCCCATGTTTATTTCCCCCACCCTCCACTGTTTCTCAAACATTCTTGTCAACTGCTGGAAATGGCCCACCTTGATTATCACTACAAAAGGTTTTTTCCCCGCCGCTCTCCTGCTGGTAATAGCTCACCTTAAGTGATCACTCTCCTTACAGTGTGTATTGTAACACCCATTGTTTTATGTTCTCTATGTATATAAATCTCCCACTGTATTTTCCACTGAATGCATCCTATGAAGTGAGCTGTAGCTCACGAAAGCTTATGTTCAAATAAATTTATTAGTCTCTAAGGTGCCACAAGTACTCCTTTCTTTTTACTTACACAAGTAATTCTTAGCAATCAGTGCAGGATTGGAGCCTGTATACATGCACATCATTCCTGAGCACATGTTAACTGTGGAGGAAGGAATAGATTTCTCAATGTTAAAAATGATGTATAAAGCTAAAAGCATAGTCCAGAAATCCTGATACTCAGTCTGGTGGGGAGGTGCCCCATCCCAAGCCAGATTGGGCTACAGTAGGCCAGAGCAGCTGCGCGGACAGCCAGCCAATCAGAGAGGGCCTGTCAGAGAGCCAATCAGGGCTGAGCAAGAGGTAGGCAATCAGGGACAGACTTGGCCCTATATAAAGGCTGTCCAGGCGAGAGGCAGGCAGTCTCTCCTAAGCCCTGGTCTACACTAGGAGTTCAGGTCAAATTTAGCAGCGTTAAATCGATTTAACCCTGCAACCGTCCACACAACGAAGCCCTTTCTTCGACTTAAAGGGCTCTTAAAATCGATTTCCTTACTCCACCCCCGACAAGGGGATTAGCACTGAAATCGGCCTTGCTGGGTCGAATTTGGGGCACTGTGGACATAATTAGATGGTATTGGCCTCCGGGAGCTATCCCAGAGTGCTCGCATTGTGACCGCTCTGGACAGCACTCTCAACTCAGATGCACTGGCCAGGTAGACAGGAGAATTTTTGAATTTCAATTTCCTGTTTGGCCAGCGTGGCAAGCTGCAGGTGACTATGCAGAGCTCATCAGTAGAGGTGACCATGATGGAGTCCCAGAATCGCAAAAGTGCTCCAGCATGGACCGAACGGGAGGTATGGGATCTGATCGCTGAATGGGGAGAGGAATCCGTGCTATCAGAACTCCATTCCAGTTTTCGAAATGCCAAAACATTTGTCAAAATCTCCCAGGGCATGAAGGACAGAGGCCATAACAGGGACCCGAAGAAGTGCCACGTGAAACTTAAGGAGCTGAGGCAAGCCTACCAGAAAACCAAAGAGGCAAATGGCCACTCCGGGTCAGAGCCCCAAACATGCCGCTTCTATGATGAGCTGCATGCCATTTTAGGGGGTTCAGCCACCACTACCCCAGCCGTGTTGTTTGACTCCTTCAATGGAGATGGCGGCAACACAGAAACAGGTTTTGGGGACGAGGAAGATGATGATGATGAAGAAGTTGTAGATAGCTCACAGCAAGCAAGCAGAGAAACCAGTTTTCCCGACAGCCAGGAACTGTTTCTCACCCTGGACCTGGAGCCAGTACCCCCCGAACTCACCCAAGGCTGCCTCCTGGACCCGCCAGGTGGAGAAGGGACCTCTGGTGAGTGTACCTTTTAAAATACTATGCATGGTTTAAAAGCAAGCATGTTTAATGATTAATTTGCCCTGGAATTCGCAGCTCTCCTGGATGTACTTCCAAAGCCTTTGCAAAAGGTTTCTGGGGAGGGCAGCCTTATTCCGTCCACCATGGTAGGACACTTTATCACACCAAGCCAGTAGCACGAACTTGGGAATCACTGTAGAACAAAGCATTGCAGTGTATGTTCGCTGGCGTTCAAACAACAGCCATTCTTTATCTCTCTGTGTTATCCTCAGGAGAGTTTTAGAGTAACAGCCGTGTTAGTCTGTCTTTGCAAAAAGAAAAGGAGTACTTGTGGCACCTGAGAGACTAACCAATTTATTTGGGCATGAGCTTTCGTGAGAAGTGGGCTGTAGCTCACAAAAGCTCATGCTCAAATAAATTGGTTAGTCTCTAAGGTGCCACAAGTACTCCTTTTCTTTTTTCCTCTGGAGCATGATACCATTCAAGGTCACCTGGTTGAAATAGGGTGCTTTTCTTAAGGGGACATTCAGAGGTGCCCGTTCCTGCTGGGCTGTTTGACTGTGGCTGAACAGAAATGTTCCCTGCTGTTAGCCACGGGGAGGGGCTAGCCACGCAGTGGGGGGAGGCAAAATGCGACCTTGGAACGAAAGCACATGTGCTATGTATGTAATGTTAACAGCAAGGTTTACCATGAAAGAGTGTACCCATTGTTCTATAAAATGTAATGTAAAATGTAAAATATAAAATCTTTATAAATACCACTGTCCCTTTTTTTTCCTCCACCAGCTGCATGTGTTTCAAGGATCGCAGGATCTTCTCCTTCCCAGAGGCTAGCGAAGATTAGAAGGCGAAAAAAACGCACTCGTGATGAAATGTTCTCTGAGCTCATGCTGTCCTCCCACACTGACAGAGCACAGACGAATGTGGGGAGGCAGACAAAGTCAGAGTGCAGGAAAGCACAAAACGACTGGGAGGAGAGGTGGTGGGCTGAAGAGAGGGCTGAAGCTGAAAGGTGGTGGCAGCGTGATGACAGGAGGCAGGATTCAATGCTGAGGCTGCTGGAGGATCAAACTAATATGCTCCAGCGTATGGTTGAGCTGCAGGAAAGGCAGCAGGAGCACAGACCGCCGCTACAGCCCCTGTGTAACCAACCGCCCTCCTCCCCAAGTTCCATAGCCTCCTCACCGAGATGCCCAAGAACACGGTGAGGGGGCCTCTGGCCACCCAGCCACTCCACCCCAGAGGATTGCCCAAGCAACAGAAGGCTGGCATTCAATAAGTTTTAAAGTTTTAAAGTGCTGTGTGGCCTTGTCCTTCCTTCCTCCACCACGCCTCCTGGTGCTTCTCTCCTCCACCACCACGCCTGGGCTACCTTGGTAGTTATCCCCCTATTTGTGTGATGAATTAATAAAGAATGCATGAATGTGAAGCAACAATGACTTTATTGCCTCTGCAAGCGGTGATCGAAGGGAGGAGGGGACGGTGGTTAGCTTACAGGGAAGTAGAGTAAACCAAGGGGTGGAGGGTTTCATCAAGAACAAACAAACAGAACTTTCACACCGTAGCCTGGCCAGTCATGAAACTGGTTTTCAAAGCTTCTCTGATGCATACCGCGCCCTCCTGTGCTCTTCTAACCGCCCTGGTGTCTGGCTGCGTGTAACCAGCAGTCAGAGGATTTGCCTCAACCTCCCACCCCACCATAAACATCTCCCCCTTACTCTCACAGATATTGTGGAGCGCGCAGCAAGCAGGAATAACAGTGGGAATATTGGTTTTGCTGACGTCTAATGAAGTCAGTAAACTGCGCCAGCACACTTTTAAACGTCCAAATGCACATTCTATCACCATTCTGCACTTGCTCAGCCTGTAGTTGAACAGCTCCTGACTACTGTCCAGGCTGCCTGTATATGGCTTCATGAGCCATGGCATTAAGGGTTAGGCTGGGTCACCAAGGATAACTATAGGCATTTCAACATCCCCAACGGTTATTTTCTGGTCTGGGAATAAAGTCCCTTCCTGCAGCTTTTGAAACAGACCAGAGTTCCTCACGATGCAAGCGTCATGTACCTTTCCCGGCCATTCCACGTTGATGTTGGTGAAACATCCCTTGTGATCCACCAGTGCTTGCAGCACTCTTGAAAAGTACCCCTTGCGGTTTATGTACTCGCCAGCTTGGTGCTCCGGTGCCAAGATAGGGATATGGGTTCCGTCTATGGCCCCACCACAGTTAGGGAATCCCATTGCAGCAAAGCCATCCACTATGACCTGCACATTTCCCAGGATCACTACCCTTGATATCAGCAGATCATTGATGCGTTGGCTACTTGCATCACAGCAGCCCCCACAGTAGATTTGCCCACTCCAAATTGATTCCCGACTGACCGGTAGCTGTCTGGCATTGCAAGCTTCCACAGGGCTATTGCCACTCGCTTCTCAACTGTGAGGGCTGCTCTCATCTTGGTATTCATGCGCCTCAGGGCAGGGGAAAGCAAGTGACAAAGTTCCATGAAAGTGCCCTTACGCATGCGAAAGTTTCGCAGCCACTGGGAATCGTCCCAGATCTGCAACAGTATGTGGTCCCACCAGTCTGTGCTTGTTTCCCGAGCCCAGAATCGGCATTCCACCGCATGAACCTGCCCCATTAGCACCATGATGCCCACATTGCCAGGGCCCGTGCTTTGAGAGAAGTCTGTGTCTATGTCCTCATCACTCTCGTCACCGTGCTGACGTCGCCTACTCACACGGTTTCGCTTTGCCAGGTTCTGGTGCTGCATATACTGCTGGATAATGCGTGTGGTGTTTAATGTGCTCCTAATTGCCAAAGTGATCTGAGCGGGCTCCATGCTTGCCATGGTATGGCATCTGCACAATAAAAAAGTGCGGAACGATTGTCTGCCGTTGCCCTGACGGAGGGAGGGATGACTGACGACATGGCTTACAGGGTTGGCTTATAGGGAATTAAAATCAACAACGGGGATGGCTTTGTGAGAAACAGAAAGGCCCCCTCAAGGATAGAACTCAAAACCTCAAGGATAGAACTCAAAACTGGGTTTAGCAGGCCGTTGAGTTCACGGAGGGAGGGAGGGAGGAGAAAATGAATACAAAACAAATCTGGTCTATTTCTTGTTTTGAGCCACTTCATCTGTCTTTATATATCTTGCTGGCAGCAGACTGTGCAGTACGACCGCTAGCTATCATCATCTCCTGGGTGCTCGGCAGAAGACAGTGCAGTATGACTGCTGGCCATCATCTTCTGCTGGCTGCTGATTAAAAGACAGTGCACTGTCAGTAGGACTCCATTGCCATGAGACAAAACTTAAAAGGGAAATGACCTGGCTGAGTCATTCTCATGTTTGCCCAGGCACTCCTGACCTCATCGAGGTCAGTTAAAAGAGCACCCAGGACTACGTCAATGACGGCTACCAGTCATACTGCACTGTCTGCTGCCAAAAGGCAATAAACTGCTGCTGTGTAGCAATGCAGTACCGCGTCTGCCAGCACCAAGGAGACATATGGTGACGGTTAGCTGAGCAGGCTCCATGCTTGCCGTGGTATGGCGTCTGCACAGGTAACTCAAGAAAAAAGGCACAAAACAATTGTCTGCCCTTGCTTTCACGGAAGGAGGGAGGGAGGGGGGGCCTGACGATATGTACACAGAACCACCCACAACAATGTTTTAGCCCCATCAGGCACTGGGATTTCTACCCAGAATTCAAATGGGCGGCAGAGACTGAGGGAACCGTGGGATAGCTACCCACAGTGCAACGCCCCGGAAGTCAACCGTTGCCTCGCTACTGTGGACACACTCCGCCGACTACATGCACTTAGAGCATTTGTGTGGGGACACACAATCGACTGTATAAAAACGCTTTCTACAAAACCGACTTCTATACATTCGACCTAATTTCGTAGTGTAGACATACCCTAAAAGCCTTCAGAGGGTGAAGGTCTGTCTCCTGTGTGAGGAGACTAGCACCAGGGACAGCACAGTACTGGGCAGGCCTGGGGGGAGCAGAAGGGAACTCCAGCCCAGTACCTGCCAGGCTGCAGGTCCTGAGGAAAGGGCCTAGCTGGTGCAAAGGGACCAAAGGGGAAACGGCCCAGGGAAAAAGACGGAGAAGGAGGGCAGGGAGGCTGTCACTAGAGGGTCCCTTGGTTGGGACCCAGAGTAGTGGGCGGGCCTGGGTTCCCCTCCCTTCCTCCTTATCTTGCACCCGGCCGTGGGAAGTGGCCATAATGGACTGCAGCAGACCCCTGAGGGAAGGGGTTAGACTTTGGGGTGTGGCTGGCCACTGCTGTAGGGGCGAACCAGGAAACTGCTGTTAAACCCACCCGGAAGGGGGTGAGTGTGGATTAAGGGGCACTGCCAGAGGGCAGTGTCCTGAAGAGGACATCGCCGAGTGGGAAGCAACGCAGGTCCAGACACCAACGGAGGGCAAGAGACAGATGGGACACCACCGGCGGAGGGCGCTCCATACGGACTGAGCTAATTCCTGGAGTCACCAGCAAGAGGTGCCGTGGTGGTGAGTCCCAACGCCGTCACACTCAGGAACAAGTTATAACCCTTCCAACAGAGAAAAAATAGTTTTCTTAAAATATTCTGGCTCAATTAACAAAAGTTATTTTGTAGTTTTTTCAGGAAAATATCCTGGTTTCCATTTATTTTTCGTGTGTGTGTGTGTGTGTTTGTGTTTATTTGGGCTAATACTCTTTAAATGACTTCAGAAATATATAAACATTATAATTTCCCAAATTCAAATTCAGTATAGTAAAATGACTGATAATGCCTAAAAATGTTTCAGTAAAAATCCTAATGAAATTTGAACATAATTAAAAATCGTCCTACTCATTTTCTTTTCAATCTTGTTAAAATGTAAATAGCTGTTTATTTTCTCCTCCTAATTAATTTCATGGTGCCAGGATTAAGCCTTCTGAAGTAGAACTTAATAACAGAAAAAGGGAGACTGCCAATACTAACATACGAAGATGGCCTTGAACCAAAATTCACACTGTAAATATTCCTGAATATGGAGTATTTGATTCAAAGCCTTCCAAATTTCTGGGTGTTCAAGATTCACACCATTATTCACAAGTATTAGCTGTGAAATGAGAATAAAATTTGGATCTGCATCTCAGAACTTGGAACTGGCCTTCTCTGACCAAACTATGGTTTCCAAATCTACCTGTTCAGATCAATAAAGGGTCACAAATGTAGGCCCTGATTTTGCAAACACTTATTCGCTTGGTTAACCTCAAGCATGTGAGAGTAGTCCCTCCCAAACCCCACTTTTGCTTACTGGCACAATGTCCAGCCACAATCTGGACCTAAATTTGTGTCCATAGAACAAGAAATGAACAAAAACTCATGCTTTTTTGTTGCTGTAAACAAGCACATATGATATATGAAGTATAGTGGTGGAATGGCTAAAGTTGACAAGGTCACAAAAACACAAGACAAGTGGCACTAATTAGAACCCTTGTTGGCAGTCTTATCTTAGAAGCCAGTAGGCCATGCTGAGTGAATATCCCCAAAGGATACCTCTGTATCCAGGTCAAGTTTGAAACAGAGTGACTGGGCAGTTTGGAAGAACTTTCCGTTGCCTTTCACATCAAGTACCCGTTCAGTGGATATACCAAGTACTTTCCAGGATGCCAATCTTGCATCTTTTGCAGGCCCATTTTCTTAAATAATGGGTAAAGATGGCAAAGTCAGATGCTGCCACGGTTGCTAATCACCCACAAACTTGGAAAAATCAACAGCAGTGCAACAGTATCAAATTTTACTGAAAACACCTTTAACTGTTCCTGATCACAGCTGATGCCTATGTTACCCTTTTCTCCATATTCTTTCCTCTTTTTGACTCGCATGGCTATCCTACCTCACCAATCCATTCACCACTGACGTTATTGTGTGAGGCCAAGCTACTAAATACTCATTTTAAGTTACACAGAACAAGTAAATTGAAAAAAAAACTAACGAAACACTGATTTTTTTTAATCAACCTCCAAACACATAAGCAGTCAAGTCACTCATGAAAAGGATGAATTTTCCAATAACTGTAGAGAAAGTATGGAACATCGCAAATGTAGCAGATGGAAATTCTTTTCAAGTCCCTTTTACAATGATACGTAGACAAATGCAAGCCAGGCTAAACGATTAGAGCTTCTTTATTTCTGTGCATTCTAACGTCATCACCACTTTCTCTCCCTTTCCCTCACACACAAGGCATGTAACTTGGAGATGTCCAGCACCAGCTAAACCAATCCGGGTCCATGATTTTGAAGGCTAGATGATGTATTACAAGCTAATCTTTTCACTGACAGTGGCAGACACTACAAAAGGCTGCAAAACATTGGACTATAATTTTCATATACAAGGATAAGACAAGTTAAATTGTTCTGACTTTGGGTTAGTTTTCATCACTGATTCCATTAGTCATCATTACAGCACAGCTCTACGAAGCAGCAACTTATGCATTACAATTTGTAAAAACATCTTCAGCCATTTGCATATCTCATTTGGATTTTTGGACATCTTCACTTCTGTTCAAACTATAGGTGCATTTGAATATTATCCCCTTATGCTGTCAATTCATTTCTGAATTATTCCAACTACATCCCAGTGCTCAGAAGACTACACGGTTTTTTAGGATTTACTTGGGTGAAATTCAAATCCTTTAGGTGTAGCTAAGGAATTTTTTAAAATATATTTTTGAGTGCATTTAAGGTGCTGTGTGGCGGCATCAGAGACTAAAGTCATTGCACAATGCTAAAAACCTCACAAATTAATGCCCAACATCTAACCTCTCTTTTGTAAGCAACATAATCAAGAAGCTATCAAGAAAACAGTTTCTAGCATCACCTATCAAATACCAGCATTCTGGATGTCTCTTATTAGTCAGTCATCAGGACAGAGTACAATGCAGACAGCACCACTTGCTCTGGAGGATTAACTTCTCCAGCCCATAATCATAGAAATGTAGAGCTGGAAGTGACCTCTAAGAGGCCAGAGGGGCCTGATTCCACAGGCATGCTCAGAGCACACCTAAGACCTGATAGGTTTCACAAAGGACAGCCAGGGGCAAACATGTTTATGGGAGGGTCCATTTGTTCATCTGTGTTAGGGCACTCACCTGTGATGTGGGACACCCAAATTCAAATCCCTGCTCTGCACATTCCAGGTGAGTGCTGTAACCACTGGGCTAATAGATATGCTGGGGGGCTCTCCCTCTTGGGTTTTTCTACAGGTCTGGGTTTTGACTACCTAAACAATTTAACTGGCTCATGCACCTAACTCCAGGGAAGGGTTTGCAGCTGAGTATCTCAAGTGGAGGGAGGTGGCTATGTCTGGCCCATTAGTCAAGTGCTTAGGACCCACATCAATGAGAGTTTGACTCCAAATATCTCTGAGGATCTGGGCCTATGCCCTTCCACTTTCCTCTGCATTTCACTCACAGCTAGCTTAGGCAGCTCTCTGCTCAGCTTGCTGGTAACAGCACAGGAGTCTATCTCCCCATTATGTATATTTTTGGATGGGCAAAGTGAAAACATGGCAGAGAATGAAAAAACAAGGAGCACCAACTAGGTCAAATGAACAAGGGCTTCATTTACTCTCCCACTGCTCTCTTTAAGACACAGCTAGCCCAGCCTTTCACTGACACCAGCAGCAATACAGAAGTAATGGTTTTTAAGCATGAACTGTTCTTGAGCTGTGTCTCCAATTCATTAGACACACATACGTCTCATTACAAAATCAGGCATTAGTTTCCTGTTCTTCTATCTTCTTCTTCTTTTTTTTATTCCATTGCCAAAAAGCAAGTGGCAGTGTTCACTGAGCTTTTATACCAGTAGCTCTGATTTGGGGGGATTGAAACGGTTCTCTAGAGTGTTTCTATTGTTCTGTTGCTTGAGAACATGAAGTAACAGTAATCAGAGAGGATGCTGAGGTAACAGCTTTTCAAGAATCACAAGCAGCAACCTCAGAAGAATTAGTTGAGAAAACTATCTTGAGGTGCTTCTTCTATCATAGATTTGTCATTTATTTAAAAACAAATCCTGCTATGTACTGAAAAAAACTGTTCCTGTATTTTACTGATAATTTACAGTGTGAGATAATTGAGTGAGCTCAGTGATTTTTATTTTATTTATTTTGCGCACCTTAGAATATAAGGAAATGAAAGTTAAGAGTACATTATCAGTAACTTTTAAGGGTAAAATCATTACAGAATGTTACAATTATACCAAAACCAGGAACTTCAGAGCTAAGGTTACACTTCAAGATGTTTAGACTTCTTATATGGTCTGGAAATGTACATTTAAGGCACCTAAAAAGCATTAACCATCCGATTATGGTTAAGGCATTTTGGTGTTTATGACCCCAGATTACACGCTTAAACTGATTTTTAAAACACATTCTTTTTTTTTTTTTTTTTTACTTTTTCACCTTGCATGTGTCTTCACAAAAGAAGAGGTTATTCTTAACTCCAGTTAAGTAAATGCAAGGTAAAATCCCAATGATGACAAGGCAGTTTGAACTTTCCACAAGAGTTAACAGGTCCATGTAAATCCTAGCTCCCCTTCCCCCTAAAGTCTTTACCTTGACCTGCTAAGACATGAAAACTACAACTACTTTGTTTTTCCCCCCTAGGATTTACCTCACGTTAGCTTAAGTTAAAATACCCTTTTTTTTTTTTTACAGTGAAGACTAGACCAAAGTGTAACCTTAGCAATTCAGTCACACCAATGCCACCATAAAGTCTTCTCTGCTAACTTGAGGGTTTACTGATGAAGAAGTACACATGTAAAATGAAGTAGTTTAACTCTTAACAACTATCAGCTCCACTTATCCATCGTTATGTAAATGAATTTTGCTATTTTTGCCTCAGCCACTCATCTATTACACCCATTTTCATAACTAATAATAAACACATGGATATAGCTGATTCTGAGGCCCTATGGCTTAGGGTCTTCTGACAATGAGCACTGCTATCAACGTTAAAAGTGTGTAGAGTGCATAAACAATCACTTAACATGCTCTCAGGTGTCCTTTTTCCAATGTCTGTTTGTAGGATCTCTTATCCCATCCCCACTGAAATGGCTTCTAGTAATGAGAACAATCTTTAAGGATGCAAGAAGGTTTAAATTACAGCTCCAGTTTGCACACACTCATTTTTCCCAAATGTTTATGTTTTGGTAGAAATTTCCCATGCCACTGTAGAAAAATATCTAACTATCCTTAAAGACTAGTTAGAATCTATTAATAAAAATTACTTCTGAGCATACTCAATAGCATGCTATGATTTTAGAAGATCTTAATGAAGTCCTGCTCCGCACGTTCCCTTGTTATATGCATGCACATTTTGTGCGCCATCTGTGAAGGAGACGGGAGAGGCCTGTAATATTTAATTATGTCCATCTGTTTGACCGTTATGTTGTCTGCTATGATTATGAGGGGTTAATTCCAGCAGGAACTGCATGTAGAAAGGAAAATGGACAATATCTTCTGATAGCCCTATTCACCGATTCTTAATGGACAAAGCAAATATTTACTGAGAAGTTTTACTTTTGACCGTGCTGATTTCTAACTCCCCAGCTTTGCACAGGGGATGGGGAAATCCAGCTGGGAAACTGGAACAAAGAACTTGAGGATGGATAAAAACACAGCCTCTAAAGTAGAGAGGGAGAGACTGCCGAGAAGCCAACTGAGCCCCAGTCCCCAAACGTGGGGTGTCTGGGATAAGCTAAGCCTACCTAAGCTTTAGATAATAAAGATATGGATATAGCCTGTTTGTTGTGTTAAACCTTTTCTCTTGTTCTGCTTTGTTCTTACTGGTGGGAATAAACAATACCTTGTTTTATAAAGGCTGTTTTGGGTCACTATTCACCTACTGGTTACAGCTCCCAAAGGGAAGTCTTGCAGATGCCGAACCGTGCCGGAGCTATTAAGCAATCACAGTTAGTCCACATAGGATGCCGGTCTAAGAGCAGGAACATTTCAGGATTAGACCCTAGGACGGGTGAAGGCAAGAGGCATAACTGCTGATGGGGGTCCACTCAGAGCCCACAGAGGGATACAAAGTGCAGCTAGCCCAGTAACCACGACACCAAACCTCACAGACTCAGAGGCTGATACAGGGACAATTTGGATGAAGAGGACAGCAAAGTGGCTCAATGAAACACACACAGCAATTTTCTCAGAAGAGTAAAAAAAAAAATATCGGGGATGAGGAAAACTGCATAATCTCAGGGAGACTGAAATTTTAGCAAATGCCGTAAATCCCAAGCATACACTAAAAATAAACACACAAATAAATAAAATGAATTTCTACCTTTTCATGTTGCAAAGATACAGCCATCATCATGTTAATCAACATGCAGCTGCTCTGTTAACCCAGCCTTACAGAAAAGAACTCTCTCCACCTCAATACCAGCTGCAAAGGAGAGAAGGAGAAACTCATTCCTCTCCAAACCTCTCTCACCTAGTGACTTTCAAAGCATAACTGTGACTGTGAGAAAGCCTTTATCTAAATATCAACATTTAAAAAAAGAATAAAGGGGCAAAACTGAAAAAGGAATGAAAGAAATGTGTTAATGCAACATAAAGACTGCACAGTTAAAATCAAAATACCAGGAAATGCAAATATTGTTGGCAATGAACTGCAAGCCCTGCTAGTCTGTACATGGCTAAAACTGCCCAGACACAGTGTTGTGTGTGGACAAACCTGGCATTCAGAGGAAGGGAGGTGCAGAAGAGAGAATCCATTTGCCTCTTTGCCAAAGAGGCCCTCCGGTCCACAAGCAACCAGCTTATAGGGGGTGTTTCCAACCACTAGCTGTCCTTGAAACAGTTTTGCTATTGAAAGCATCAAGCAGGGAATAAAGCCCTGCCTCCCCCAAAACTACCAGCCACAAATTGAAACCAGCAGGGAGAAACAGAGACATCAGACTCCACGTCAGTAGGAGAGGATCATCTGCAAGTCTCACCTATTAGGTCTCGCTTGCTTCAGAAGCCAAGAGAAGGCCAGGATTTGAGCAACCTAGGGATCTGTTCCACCCAGTAAGAGATTACCTAGTGTTTCACCCTCACTCATAAGACTGAGCTTTTAAAGGAGGATGTTGTTTGGATTCCTGGATTAAACCTTTTTTCTTTAGGAGCTTCTTGCACACTGAGACCTCCCCAGTGCACAGCTAAGCCACAGCCAGCCACAAGCTCACTGAACTCCCCAACCCTGCAAGAACTCACTCCCAGTGCCCCCACTGTGTGCTTAAAGGGACAGCTCCCATTTATCTGATATAATTGATATAGCTATTGACAAAAACAGCACAACTAATATGCAAAATGATTACTAACTATAAACAATATGAACTTGTTTCTAAAACAGCTATTCCAGGGACCTCTCATTTGCACCTGAATGTCTTTACAGTGAGTATTGAGGTGGGGATATTTCACCTAGCTAATTAGGAAAGGACTCTGGGGTAAGGCAAATACTGTTCAGTGGGTGTCACAGCCAGGTGAGGGCACATTCGGAGTCAAAGGGGTGCACTGGCACCATACCAGATACAAGCAACCATCTGGCCTGCAACGTCTATTTGATTATTGTATTGTTCAAAGTTATCTTTGTGCAGTCAGGCCTAGAGACCCAATACAAACTGAGCTGGCACTTGTGAACAAAATCTGGGATTGAATCCACTTGACTTTATATTCTGTGAGGCATTTTATCTAGTTGTTGGAGGGGACGTTATATTTGAAGGATAATCTGATTATTGTTGTAGGGTCCATTTGTTCATATATTTATCTATTCCCCTCAATTCCTCTGACTTCTCCTTTTACATCAGCTCCTATCTTTACCCATTCCTTCATTTAGTTCTATCCTTTCTGCGAATAAAATTGTTCCGTCTTTAAAATAATTTTGTCCTCAATTAATTTTAATATTCATTCTACATCCACTATGACCACCAAGACATTAATTTATTCACCTGTCCACTAGGTACACAGAATCAAATTTAGCTCCAGCAACTAGCCAGCCATGGACTGACACCTACCATGAGCCCAAGGAGTGGAAAAAATGCAAGGTCCATTAGTCCAAAGCTGGGACACAAGAGTCCCTGGAAGGAGCAAATGCACTCCACCATCCCTAGAAAGGGGCTACACACAAAATATTTTCCACATGGCATTTATCTGCTATTTCTGCCCCCTGGTTAAACCTGTAGCTAAATATTTTACTGACTGTGATGTAAATTATATCCAGTAAAACACACAAAATATGCAATATGATCAAGTCAATGCTGCTATTAGAAACTTAACTCTTGGTTTTCCTGGTGTTTTGCCCTTTTAACCACAATCAGATTTTATTACATTCATGTTTGGCATTTAACAGACAATACTGTAGCATTCCTGGCTCTATCAAACATGACCCAATTGGCAAAAATAAAGGAGGACTCTGCATGGGCACTGAGATCTAGGTGGTGCCTCCCATCTCTCCCTCCGGCTATGTGGCTCTGGGGGGAAATTGCAGAGAGGAGCCAGCCAGACACTCCAGGGTGGTAGGTAGGAACAGAAGCAGCCAAAGCAGGGATCGCTTTGGTCCTTTCAGTCAAAATTGTAAACAGTTTGAGTTCCTCTGCCATGTGCCAACTGGCAGTTTACTTTACCCCCTACCAGTCTCTTCACCTCAATGTAAGGGGACTGTTGCCCCCTTACTAACATTCAGTGGGGGTGTTTTGGTTGGCTAGCTCCCAGTACTACAAAGGGAAGGGTCTATGGGAAATCTGAACCCTGAGACTGATTATTCCCAGGAACAATGGGCAGAGGCCAATGCTCCAGGTCAGCCTGAATGACAGGGTGGGCAGGCTAATCAGAGAGTCAGGAGGCCAGGTTGGTCCTGTCCTCCGTGTGAGCTGGATTTGCCTGGGTCAGGCAGAGTGGGGCCGAGCAAAGGAGAAAGCAGGGGCGCAAGCTAAGCTGGGGAGCAGAGCTGTGCCAGATCCAGAGGGACCAGAAAAGCAGCCCAGAGAGAGCAGACCCTGTCCTGGGAGCAGAGCTGCAGCCCCAAAGCCAGAGGCACAGCCCAGACAGCAGACTTGCCCTGGGAGCAGAGCTGCAGCAATCAGAGCCAGAGGGGCCAGAAAAGCAGCCCAGGAAGCAGGTCAGTGCTGGGAGCAGAGTCACAGAAGCAGCCTGCAGAGCAGACCTGTCCTGGGAGCAGAGCTGTAGCAACCAGAGTCAGAGGGGCCGAAGAAGCAGCCCAGGGAGCTGGAGGCAGAGCAGCAGCAGCAGCAGCAGTGCAGAGACAGAGTGGTGCAGCTGGGGCTGGAGCAGTCTGGAGCTGGGTGCGGTGAGCAGCTGGGGAGACCGAGGGGGACCCTGGGCGGCGGGTCCAGCACAGGGATGTCGGGGACACTGGGGCATGGCCACTAGGTAACTCGAGGGGATGGAAGACCACGAGCGTCGATGAAGCCTCCTCGCACTAGGCCCAGGTGTCCTTGGCCCCCCCTCCTGCCTGGAGGCACTCGCAGCACTCTGCGTACTAGGCCCAAGTGTCCTTGGCCCCCCCGCCTGGAGGCACACACAGCAGTTATGCTAAGAATCTGCAACAATATGTTGCAGAGTCAGACTGCCTGAAACTAAGCAAGGCCAAACAGGGGAGATATGGAAGAACAATGCTGAATAAAGCAGCTTTATGTATAGTTTAACAAATGATACAGAGAATCAGGGAACTAGCTGGGAACTGGATTGGCTGGCTAAATGGATACTTGGGGCAGCTTGCTATTGGATAAGTATGCTGGGAAAAAGGATGTATAAAAGCCTGTGTAACTTCCTTCTCTGTTGTGCAGGATTTGAGATTTTATTCTCCCTGTACATTTTTGCAGCTGCAAATAAACTTTTCTGCTTCTCCACCCCGTTGTGATTATTGGGTGCAGCACACCGGGTAATGAACCAACTCAAGCTGTTGTTCAGCCTCTCGGCACTGGGTGCCGGCAACAGGGAGACGCCTCAGCCAAGGGGCTCTGCAGGCCAGGCTTGGATCATAACCCCGACAGGGCGGGGGCGACACTGGGAAGAAGGGTCCTACCACTTAGAGCCTGAGAGCGTGTGGCCACCACCAGAGCAAGTGTCCAACCCACAGCATCCCTGCAGCACAGCCAGGGCCTGAGAAGAAGGCCTGGGACTTACAAGGAACAGACTGTGAACTGCCCTGACATGCCAGAGACACTATTTGTGAAGTTCCCTGTCACAGAGTGGGGTGATGTGTTTCCTTTAACCTTTCCCATTTTTTCTTATTCTTTTAAAATTAATTGTTGATTAAATAACTTGCATTTGCTTTAACTTGTATGTAATGGTCAGTGGGTCAGAGAAGTGCCCAGTGCAGAGAGAGTACCCCGGAGTGGAGACACCCTAGTCCCTGTCCTAGGTGACCACAGCAGGGTTGGGGATCAAGCCCCCCAGGAATCCTGGGCCCAGCCTTGTTGGGGTTACGAGGACTCTACCAGACAGGAGAGTGGAAGGGGAGTCCTCAAGGGCAGGGAGGCCACTGGGTAAAGGAAGTGGGAGCGAGGACTCCTTTTGCTAGCCCACTTCAGCAGGGTAGAGCAGAAACCAGGAAAGTTCCCCACAATAGCGGGACTATTCCCCCGCTTAGATCAGCATCACACCATACCTACCTCTCCTTACTCTGTTCTCCTCCACCCCCTTCCCTTCCTTTTTTTTTTCCATTTAGCTGATCGCCTCCTAACTAAACCCACCTTCCAAAACATTGTTAGAACTAACATGCCATTTGTCACCGTTGCATTGTTCGTTCCGTTTGTGTGTTTTCTCCTTTCCTGACCCTGCGTCTCTCCTGTCTATTTAGATTGTAAGGTCTGCAGGGCATGGACCACCTATTACTCTTTGTTTGTACAGTGCCCCATTCTTGGTTGTCCCTTAGACACTTCTTATTATAATAATCTTCTCTGTGAGCACCATCATATATAAATTGCACACACCTGTTCCAATGAATTATTCACCTGGAGGGGAAGGCAGGAAATGTCTGCACAGCCACCAGTCCTAGGAGTCTGACCATCAAGAGAAGCGCCTCAGTTTCAGAAACTCCCCAGAGAACGTGCATATTCTATAAATCCCTCAGCCTCCTAAACATGCCGTCTCTCCCAGCAGTATTACCCACTTCTGAGATGGAATTAGCAGAGTGTAAGCCCAAGTGGAGTGGGGTTTTGGGGTGCCTTGTGATGGTGCAATCCCGCTCTCAGACTTTACACCATCAGAGGAATCTCAGGACTGAATCAGACCCAAGGTCTTCAGTTTTAATGCTCATGGTATTTCACAAGAAAACTCCCAACTGAATTGAGGAATGGCTTATTGAACAATTCTGAATATGATACAATTCACCAAGATCCTTTCTCTGCACATTATTTGCCACAAAACATTGTCTCATTTAAATTCAAAAGGGGGTAAGGAAAGCATCCTTCCAATTTACTAGATCTGTCTCAAAGAACACAATGGCAAGTAGCTCTTGTAACCCAGTGGTTTTTAACCTGTGGTCTGAGGATCCCTGAGGGTCCACTGATTATGTCAAAGGGGTCCACAGATGGTTTTCGTTAACACAGAACAGTGATTTTCAACCCGTGATCTGTGGACTACCAGACTATGTCTAAAATTTCCAAAGGGGGACCCCCACCTCCATTCAAAATTTTTAGGGGTCTGCAAATGAAAGAAGATTGAAAACTACTGTTGTAACCAAACTTGTATTCCATCTTTTATTCTCCACAAAGCTTCACTTTTCAGGGTCAGACCTAAACAAAAGTACCAACCAGAAGGCATCTTCTAATGCATAAGTATTTGAACTCATTCAGTGAAAGACTCTTTTGAAGACAGAATTTCCGATTTTAATCTTAAGATTCTGCACACATGCCTTAAGGTGCCTTCTGTAGGTAAAGGTCATCAAGGCTTGACAAAGAGAGAGAGTCACTAACAATGAATTAGTCCTTAATACCTTTGATTTCAACATGCTATTTTGAATTCAAGTATGTGATATATTTCTCAGATCCTCCAGTAGTACAACAAAACTCTTCCTCTTCCCGGCATTAAATCATGCTGCGAAAGGCCAAGAGCCACCTTCCTTCTCCTTCATAGCCCAATGTTTCAGCAATGTAACAAAATCCAAAGAAACGTATTATGACAAGTAATCATTTGCAAACACACAACTCTTTCAACATCTGCCATGTTCGGCTTCATTTTATAGCATCTGTCTTGGCAATATAAATTGTGCTTGACTTCAGAGGTGCTCTGTTCAGTACAGTGAAGAAAAATAATCATGACAACTGAAAAATAAAGCACAGTATGGGGGGAGCGGGAAATGTAAAAGCTGTTTTCTTTTTCCTAGCTTTCTTCTAAAAGAGTAACAGGGTTATGTTAGTTTTCTTGTCTTCTTTAAAGAGCAAAGCATTGCCACTGGAAGAAAAGTGACAACAATCACATTTTTCTGAGAGGTGCCAAACAAACTCAAGCCTTTCAAAAAAAAAAATCCCCTTAAACAGCTGGACAAAAAGAAAGCAATTTAGTTCAGCACACACAGATGAATTATGTCACTAGAAATTTCCTGCTACAAGAGGTTTGTTTTTTCTAAACCAAGAAGCTACCTTGCATGCAACCCAAAAATGCAGCAACTGAAAAATAGGTACTCAAGAGTGAATTGCTGGGGGGGTGAGGGGGAGGGAAGACACCACATGTGGCATTAGTACATCATCCCCATAAATTTTATAATTAATTGCTTTGCCTTTGTTTCCTTTTATATACACCTTCATGTTATGCTCCAAAATGTATAACTGTAAAAATTCACTCTGGACTGAAGCTTGACAACTTAACACTCAAGGTGCTCTGGAATTTTTGTTATTATTTTAAGATAAAAATGAGGTCATATTTTAAATCTAATTACAGCTTACGCAGGAATGTAAAAACACTGAAATATACTGTCATTATTTCCAGTGGGTTTGGGGTTTTTTGTTGCATTTCTTTTTCCAAATGGCTTTGTGGAGGGAAGGGGGGGGGAAACTATAACACTAGATATGGTTTCCTACCTTGCAGTGGATAGCACACGGATGCATCCGATGAAGTGAGCTGTAGCTCAAGAAAGCTTATGCTCAAATAAATTGGTTAGTCTCTAAGGTGCCACAAGTACTCCTTTTCTTTTTGCGAATACAGACTAACACGGCTGTTACTCTGAAACCTGTCAATATTTTAGTGGTAGTCCGGACTGGCCCCAGGCAACATATTCCTGTTTTAAGAAGAAATTTTATTCATTTTATGTGACAGTGCCTAATTTATTTATACATATTAAAATAAATATATTTTAAAATCTACTGCTTGGTTTACTCAATTTATTTTCTCTAGACTATTTCCTTTAAGTAAAGCAGATTACATTAATAATACATTAATTTAATTAAAGCAGAAAGGAAGACTGGTCTAGAGTTTAGAGTGTTAGCCTGGAGCCTAAAGTCCAACTCCATGCTCTGTCACAGACTCCCCATTGTGACCTTGATCAAGCCACTTAGCGCTTCCTTCCTTCCAACAATCCCCATTTCCTCCTATCTCTTCCTAATTTAGTTGGTGTTGGTCCTGCTTTGAGCAGGGGGTTGGAATAGATGACCTCCTAAGGTCTCTTCCAACCCTAATATTCTAGGAGCCTATGAGCCATTAAGTGTTTTAAGAGCACAAGTCCCATGACTTTCAAGAGGAAATGGTATCTTTCAATAAAGTAGGTGCTTTTGAAAATCCCACCTTTTGTCTTTCTGGGTGTCAGTTCCCTATTTCATAGGGATACTGTGAAGGTAAATACATTAAAAATTGAGTCACTCAGATACTACACTAATGGGACCAGAGATGTACCCTAGACAAACTTCTATATTGCCATGCCAAGAGGAAACACCTGTTACCTTAGATCACCCAGCTGACAGGTAAAGTTCACCTCCATGCAGTCTGTTAGGGAACATTTAAACCTCACTCTCAAATGATAGATGTCACTAACTGCAGCTTTCTAGTATTTTTATGGGTGTCACAGGGCAGGGTTCCCTCACCCTGGATTTCTTGCTGCAAACGGCCCTCACACATACCAGTGACTAGTTCAACACCATGTACTTTATTTACAACATATTTCGCAAGTGTTTGTTCCCCACAGCACAGCATTTGTTCCCCACACACAGGCTTTTCTCCAAGCCTTTACCTATTACTAAAGCATCAGGGGCAGAGGGGAGAGAAGAGATCTCATCTCTCTGAGATCCTGGACCTCTTAGCCCTTCCTTCCAACAATCCCCACTTCCTCTTAACTCTTCCTGTCTCTCTTTTAACCCTCCTCAGCTGCTGAGCTATCTCTCCTTGTTGATTGATTAATCACTTCATAGCTAATCACTTATCTTTGCCCTTTGGTTCATGTGGGGACGCTTACCAAGTGCACAGTGTGATAAGTCAGCTTTAGGCTACTCACAGTGTCACAATGGCATAAATGCAAAGTCTACTGTAAGCCTGCTTCTAGGTTTTGCAGTTCCCACCCTGTGTTTGATCTACACAAATGAAGGAAGCAGGCTGCCATCTTTATTTATCTAAGGTTCTGATCTCATGATTGGCTCTGTAGAAGTGGGACATCTGGGTAGAGCCCTATTCTGGCTATGGGGTCTGTCCATATGAACTGGATTGCAGGATAGGGGCCCAAGCACTCAGTCTACAAACTCACTGGAGACTGCCTATTTTTCAGTCTCAGATCTGACATCTTTTCCAATAAATAAAATATAAATAACTAACTGCAGAAACAGATGGATATTAAAAAAAATAACCCAAGCATGCTAGCAATAAAAACACTCATCTGAGTTATAACTCATGTGTGTAATCCCTAATATACACATTTATCTTAAAAGGACACTGTCAGGATGTTCTTCACAACTTCTCAAATATTTATTGTTAAATTCAGTGTTTGTGGAAATTGTTGGATTGACAGTTCTAGAGACTAATGTATCCACAGAGCTGATACGGCACTGAATGTCAGTAAAAGTTTCCTCCCCACCAAACCAATGAAGTTCCTCAGCTATGAGGACCACTTTTGGGGACAAAACAGCAGTACATCCCCTGTTGCTCATTTAACCCATGATCTCTCTTACTGAGACTGACCACTAGGATTCCAACCACAATATAAGGTGAAAGATAATTGCTTACTCATTTCACCCTTGAAAACTCTACATTAACATCTGTTTCCTTTACAGAAAACCCCTCTTCCCCCCCACATCTTCGATTACATGTGTCCATCCTAATTTGTCAATGCAAGGACGACAGTGATGTATTCATTTTAGAAATGATTATAGTGTAGACATACCCTTAGGCTTTAGGGGCTACTCTCAGTACAACTATATTTTTGTAGGTATTTCTGCAGTCATCTAATGAAATTGCAACCAATGTAATTGAGTTGTGTCCACCCAACAGGTTTTTTCACAACACAATCTTTGTAAACTCTAAAACTCTAGCTGTGCCTGTACTGCTGCATTTTATGAAAATTTGGGCAGCTCTCCCAGTGATTCAGCAAAGCATATAATGTCCAGAGGACATGCACACTGAGTGGCATCAGCATCACATGCTGCAATGCACTGTGGCAAGACCTGCACACAGAATTGGAAGGAAGAAGGACAAGCCAAATAGGTTGCACGGGCACAAACTAGGCAGCCCTGTCCACACCGTAAAACACTGATTACAGGAAGACACTGGTGCCAGATTAGGCTTCTAGCAGGGACAAAATATGGTTAGTTACAATGGTTACTAGTGAGTATTATTCATATAGTGTGTAAACACAATGTTTAGAGCCAACCATGCTACAAAGGGTTACAAACTTGGTTAAAAGGAGTACTGTTGATGGGACCTGTAAAGAGCTTTCAGTGACCAAGTAATGCTGAGAGACTAAGAAAGAAAAGGAGTACTTGTGGCACCTTAGAGACCAACAAATTTATTTTAGCATAAGCTTTCGTGAGCTACAGCTTACTTCATCAGATGCATTCAGTGGAAAATACAGTGGGGAGATTTATATACATAGAGAACATGAAACAATGGGTGTTACCATACACACTGTAAGGAGAATGGGATCTTGGGAGACAGGCCAGTCCTTGCTTACAGACAGCCCCCCAGCCTGAAGCAAATACTCACCAGCAACCACACACCACACAACATAACCACTAACCCAGAAACCTATCCTTGCAACAAAGCCCATTGCCAACTGTGTCCACGTATCTATTTAGGGGACACCATCATAGGGCCTAATCTCATCAGCCACACTATCAGAGGCTCATTCACCTGCACATCTACCAATGTGATATATGCCATTATGTGCCAGCAATGCCCCTCTGCCATGTACATTGGCCAAACCAGACAGTCTCTACGTAAAAGAATAAATGGACACAAACCAGACGTCAAGAATTAGAACATTCAAAAACCAGTCGGAGAACACTTCAATCTCTTTGGTCACTCGATTACAGACCTAAAAGTGGCAATTCTTCAACAAAAAAACTTCAAAAACAGACTCCAACGAGAGACTGCTGAATTGGAATTAATTTGCAAACTGGATACAATTAACTTAGGCTTGAATAAAGACTGGGAGTGGATGGGTCATTACACAAAGTAAAACTATTTCCCCATGTTTATTCCCCCCCCCCACTGTTCCTCAGATGTTCTTGTGAACTGCTGGTAATGGCCCACCTCGATTATCACTACAAAATGTCCCCCCTCACCCCCGCTCTCCTGCTGGTAATAGCTCACCTTAAGTGATTACTCTCCTTACAGTGTGTATGGTAACACCCATTGTTTCATGTTCTCTATGTATATAAAATCTCCCCACTGTATTTTCCACTGAGTGCATTCGATGAAGTGAGCTGTAGCTCACGAAAGCTTATGCTCAAATAAATTGGTTAGTCTCTAAGGTGCCACAAGTCCTCCTTTTCTTTTTGCAAATACAGACTAACACGGCTGCTACTCTGAAACCTAAGAAAGAAATATAATTCTGTCTCCCTAAGTACCAAAACAGAAAGATACAAATTAGATTTGCATGACTGGCACTGATTTGAGGACTTTAACTTGAATATACTTCAGTCTCAAGGATTTAAATAATACAGCAAGTACAAGCAAAACAAAGAAAGGTCACTTCTCGTGAGTACTAAAAGGCAAATTTGTATTTAAGGATTGGAAAGAAGTGGGGAATCACAAGGTTAAAAAAGGGAAAGGAAACACCATGTAGTGCTGTTGTCAATGATGCAAGAATTCTGATTTAAAAAATTGGCAGCAGGCAGTTTTCTGTTCTCATCACTCAGAGAATCACACTATCTAGTACAGCTATTCAAATGCAGCAAAAACTTTTCCCCCAAACATTTGTTAAAATTCCAAATAACTATTTGGTTTGATCGTGTTCACGCTCCTTTTTTATTCGCTACTTGCAAATGTTTTGGTGGAAAAGTTTTTCTTCGTACAAATGTTTGAGGAACAACTGTAGTTCCCATAAATGTCTGTTAGATATGGACACAGAAGCAATGAGACACAAACATCAAAATATGCCTAAATGCGGACCCTTCAACTTCACTTAATAATTTATACCTAAGTGGGATAATCACTTAGTAGGGTTCCTCCAGTGCAGACCTCAACCGGTATCAATGACTCCTGATTTAATGGGTTTCAGAGTAGCAGCCATGTTAGTCTGTATCCATAAAAAGAAAAGGAGTTCTTGTGGCACCTTGGAGACTAACCAATTTATTAGAGCATAAGCTTTCGTGAGCTACAGCTCACTTCAAGCTTATGCTCTAATACATTTGTTAGTCTCTAAGGTGCCACAAGTCCTCCTTTTCTTTTTTCTTGATTTAATGTAAGTCTGAGGATGGGTGTGAAGGCCATGCTGCCTCTACACCTTCAGGTCTGCCAAGAGAGCTTGAATGAATGCTACAGTCCTGATTTAGGAAGCCTACCCAACAGCTCTCACACTTGTCAGATATCCTTTAGCAGGTCCAATGGCTAATACTATGCCCACATATCCAGGCATCCTGACATGTACCTCTGATTCATATTCACTACTCATCATTCCTTATTATTATCTTTAAGCCACGAGTTTCAATCAATCAAGAAGAAAAACAATACTGTGTGACTTAGATGACCAGTTTCACACCATAAACAACAAATTGTGGGCAGGCAAAGTGAATAACTCCTACATTGAACACTGCCCATCCAGACTACCCTGCTAATACTTATGAATAACTAATATATTTGCAAAAATCAGGATTGTTTTGTGAATTAAACTTGGGCACAGAAAATGGGCTAGATTTTCTTTACTGTACACAGAATGATCTGGGGTAAATCAGGTGCATATAGCAACTTTGGAGATTCTGCAGCAGGTTAGCTCCAACGTTGACTGCCATCAGGCAAACAGGTGCACCATCACTTCATTCTTCAATCCCCAAGGGCACCTTCTTAAAGGAGACATTTCATGCTCAGTCAAACTTTGGAAACATGATTGAAACATATGTCAGTTCTCCTATGTATTTGCAGCTTTTTTTCTTATTTCACAAAATAGTGTTCAGATGAAGATAAATGAATTTGAACAGAAGTTTTCAATCTGTGGATCAGACCTGTAGAGCAAATTTCCCAAGGATCCTTGGAAACCTCAGCTGCACTTACGGAGGAGAGATTTTAATTTAGGATCATTTAAAAACTTACTTACTTTGACTGACATTTAAACATGTTATTTATTTGTAACAGGTGATTTTTTTCCTTTTTGTAACAAGAATTTTCCCCTTAGTTTCCAAGAATGATTTTTCCTCTGCCCCTTTGATTGTGGTATAGGCAATGTCATCCCCTCAAGGAGGGAGTTCGTCATAGGCAACTGACCAAAAGAAAGGTCCTAGGGCTTTTAACTACGCCTTTGTTTTTTGACATTTCAACCTGAGCTCTCTTCTCCCTTGAATTAACTGTCACAATCACTGCACAAAATTGTCTCCAAAAGGGTGATGCTGATCTGTAAGCACCTGCCAGAGATATGTGGAGATATAATTTATGGTACATCCTCCCCAAGTGTAGGCAGTTGTTCTGGCCCTAATTCCTTAAACCAAACCACTGAGATTCTATAATAAAATCAAGCAAGGCCACAGCAACAATTGTTGGCTGAGGATGTTAAGAAGGCATCTTATTTTGAGGATCTTGGCCTTTTAAGACCACTGTGTATATTCGTGTAAGCTTCTACTGTGAACATCATTTGGGTCATTTATCCTATATTAACTGGTACATTTTTAGAATTGAGCACAGTACTACGTTTATTAACATTATTAAAATACCACCAACACATTTCATGCCCCGTCACATTGCAAAATCATTCGTACTGTTTATTGAAACAGTCCCATTCATCAAGAGACTATAGTAGAATCCACACATTTGGGAAGCCCTGGTGGAGAGTGGCCTTTTGCCCCGATTAAGTAAAATTTCAGATTAATGTAGGATGCCTTTTCAATATGACCACTACTGCCCTGGGAACTGCACAACTAGGGCAGTAAGCTGTCACTTTACTGGACAGACTGTGGAGCTCAGAGGAGGCATTATCTACACTGATAGGGATTCAATCTGCTGGTGGCAGGGTCAGCTTGAGCTGTCTGGCATGGTAGCCAACACACGCAGGATACACAGAAGGAGCAAGCTAGCAGCCAAGAGTGATGAAGCTCTACATATGCTATCAAGCACTGTCTGCAGATATCACAGCTAATGAGGGAATGAAAACTTATGAGACCAAATGGAAAGAACCAGTATGAAAATGAAACACACAGACAATCAACACCTAAGCACCACTAAATTCCTTGAAGGTGTCCCAGTTAAGTGGAATTGCCAATCCTATTAAGAAGTAATCATTGCCATTAAGTACTGTATCTTTAGGTTCAATCTGGTTCTCTGGGAGATGTCCCGATTAAGGGAGTTGTCTGGATTTATTGATTAAATGCATCCCAATTAAATGGAATGCATGGCACTAGACTTCGCACACAGCCTGGGGTTTAAAATACAATCCCAAAAGTTGGAAAGGTTTCTCAAACTTCAGACTTCACTACGGATTCCATTTTCTTACCATTATATATGAAATGTGGAAGGAAGAAAAAAAGG
Source organism: Lepidochelys olivacea (assembly GCF_965140295.1). Lineage (NCBI taxonomy): Eukaryota > Metazoa > Chordata > Testudines > Cheloniidae > Lepidochelys > Lepidochelys olivacea. The sequence goes on from NC_140413.1 coordinate 123,326,201, forward strand.
CAGCAAAAAGCTGACAAACTTGTATTTGACATTCTAATTTTGAATTATGGGAAAGATTGTGATGTTCTACATTTGTGTCCAAGTCCTGCTTATGACACTTAAATTATGAACAAGCCAAATGAGCCAGGAGGGGGGCACAAGCTAGAGGGGAGAAATGGGAAATACTGATTTGTGCAGACATCAAACTGTGGCAGTCACGCGTAATCAGCAACATATGATTCGATTTTGACTGCAATTTCATGGGTTCTCTCTCTAAGAGGGCTCATTGGTTTTGATTGTTTTTTTCAGGATAATTTGACAAAATTAGCTTTTTCTGTCTCTTCTTTTTTGTGTTATTTTGCACAACAATTTAGGAAAAAAATGAACTGGCAAAATGTTACTGACCTTACTGAAGTCTGTGATATCCAAGCAAATCTTAACAAATATAATTCGAGCTGAAGACAAATGTAACATCCCACACTAAGACGTGATGTCCTGTGACTCAAATCAACACAAAATTTAACTTGAATGTTAATTTTTATCCAAATGGCCTGAATCAAGATAATGAGACAGAACAGCTTTAATTCTTTAGCTCAGCTTGCATTCTCCATCAATGTCTAGTATTCTTTTCCCCTTCCCTCGCCCCATACAGTATACAGTCCAAGTTAATACTGACCTGACTTTCCAAACGTCAACTCTGCAGGGAAGCAGAGGAGAGCATAAGAAACTAGTCCTTCTGATCATGACTGCTCCCACTTGCTATCTGACTGTATCTCCATTTTTCCACAATGCAGAAAAGTTTCACATCTTTTGCACTGTTGTATGGAGTTTATCTACATACCAGAACATGCACGTCACTCATTGTTATCAGGAGGGGGTACTGTCCCTTTTTTAAAGTACATGGCTACAAACATTTCCTCCATCATACATACCACCGTATGGGAGCATGTGGCCTACAGAATTGGCCAACTGCAACACGATTTTAGCAAGTTTGTTATCTAAGGACAAATTGACTCAAATTTGGAACCAATAATGTTCATTTATCTCAACCTTATATATACTTCTCAAAGAGCTCCTCCTTAACTTTAAATTCTCTCTAGAAGTAACCCAGACTAGTTACTATTAGGAGTAGCAAACAAAGTTAATATCTAATTTCATCTAGAAGAACAACAGGTGGAATAGAACAGTCTTTTGCTTGAAAGCTCATAGTAAAGTGAATCCAACTCAAAAGGGTAGACTGGAATGGTCTCAAAACAATGAGACATCAACTACAACTTCAATTCTCCGGAAAATGTTCTCTTCATCTAATTTGAAGGAACAATTTTTAAAGTATACAGGAAGAGCCACGTACAGAACTATAAATCTAAGACTCAGTAAGCACTCTAGCAAACCTCTAACAAGAAAAAGGCAGAGGGAATGCAAAAAGACTCAATGAAAGGAGGAAATAAAACCACAATTCACATCTGATGAGAAAACAATGTTTAACAAAAGATTAAGAAGAGTTGGAAAGTCTACAAAGCACTAGGGACTTTTTTGCTTAATTGTTCACCAATTCCAAGAATACATTTAATTTTTCAGAAAAGGAAATTTCCCTTTGTGAACTATGGTTTTCCTTTTACTAGAATTATATATGGTGTAATATATAAGATACAGAGAGAGAGAGAGAGAGATTTTTTTACACCATGGTAAATTTGAAGAGTGTTTTATTCTGTTACTGAGATTATTGGGCGAAAAGGGGTCTGACATGGGGTGCAAAATTTCTGAAAGGACACAATTTTAATTCCTAAACTAATTAATGGATTTATTTGTAAATTCTCAGAAAATTCATTCTGAGATGAAAGAGTGCTGTAATTTTGGAGAGGATACACTGTATTTTTCCTATATAACAAAGAAGCTGAACTCTAGCCTTGAGTCTCAATTCAGTCTTAACTCTGAAGTCACTACACATGCCTCCATAATAACAGAATTAAATATATAAAAATTGCCAGCAAAACAGTTATATGGCAAGTTACCCTTTTCTAATAATCCAGTTTAAATAAAAAAGACTTGGTGCCCTTCCTGCTTCTCCACGTGGGCACCAATGATACTGCCAAGAATGACCTTGAGCGGATCACTGCGGACTATGTGGCTCTAGGAAGAAGGATAAAGGAGTTGGAGGCGCAAGTGGTGTTCTCGTCCATCCTCCCCGTGGAAGGAAAAGGCCTAGGTAGGGACCGTCGAATCGTGGAAGTCAACAAATGGCTACGCAGGTGGTGTCGGAGAGAAGGCTTTGGATAGGTAGGGACTATTTAGAAAAGCTGGACGTGCACAAGTCCATGGGGCTGGACGAGTTGCATCCGAGAGTGCTGAAGGAATTGGCGGCTGTGATTGCAGAGCCATTGGCCATTATCTTTGAAAACTCGTGGCGAACCGGGGAAGTCCCGGATGACTGGAAAAAGGCTAATGTAGTGCCAATCTTTTAAAAAGGGAAGAAGGAGGATCCTGGGAACTACAGGCCAGTCAGCCTCACCTCAGTCCCTGGAAAAATCATGGAGCAGGTCCTCAAAGAATCAATTCTGAAGCACTTGTATGAGAGGAAAGTGATCAGGAACAGCCAGCATGGATTCACCAAGGGAAGGTCATGCCTGACTAATCTAATCGCCTTTTATGATGAGATTACTGGTTCTGTGGATGAAGGGAAAGCAGTGGATGTATTGTTTCTTGACTTTAGCAAAGCTTTTGACACAGTCTCCCGCAGTATTCTTGTCAGCAAGTTAAGGAAGTATGGGCTGGATGAATGCACTATAAGGTGGGTAGAAAGCTGGCTAGATTGTCGGGCTCAACGGGTAGTGATCAATGGCTCCATGTCTAGTTGGCAGCCGGTATCAAGTGGAGTGCCCCAAGGGTCGGTCCTGGGGCCGGTTTTGTTCAATATCTTCATAAATGATCTGGAGGATGGTGTGGATTGCACTCTCAGCAAATTTGCGGATGATACTAAACTGGGAGGAGTGGTAGATACGCTGGAGGGGAGGGATAGGATACAGAAGGACCTAGACAAATTGGAGGATTGGGCCAAAAGAAATCTGATGAGGTTCAATAAGGATAAGTGCAGGGTCCTGCACTTAGGACGGAAGAACCCAATGCACAGCTACAGACTAGGGACCGAATGGCTAGGCAGCAGTTCTGCGGAAAAGGACCTAGGGGTGACAGTGGACGAGAAGCTGGATATGAGTCAGCAGTGTGCCCTTGTTGCCAAGAAGGCCAATGGCATTTTGGGATGTATAAGTAGGGGCATAGCGAGCAGATCGAGGGACGTGATCGTTCCCCTCTATTCGACATTGGTGAGGCCTCATCTGGAGTACTGTGTCCAGTTTTGGGCCCCACACCAGAAGAAGGATGTGGATAAATTGGAGAGAGTCCAGCGAAGGGCAACAAAAATGGTAGCAGATGACAGAACGAGGAGTAACGGTCTGAAGTTGCAGTGGGGGAGGTTTAGATTGGATATTAGGAAAAACTTTTTCACTAAGAGGGTGGTGAAACACTGGAATGCGTTACCTAGGGAGGTGGTAGAATCTCCTTCCTTAGAGGTTTTTAAGGTCAGGCTTGACAAAGCCCTGGCTGGGATGATTTAACTGGGAATTGGTCCTGCTTCGAGCAGGGGGTTGGAGTAGATGACCTTCTGGGGTCCCTTCCAACCCTGATATTCTATGATTCTATGACTTCAGAGAACACCGGAACTGGTTAAGAATTGCACTGAAACTGAATGAGAGACCAGTGATGAGTTCAGGAAGACTAGTATGTGCAATATTCTGCAACAAGGTCAACTCAAATTATAATCAACCCATCAGTCTCACTTGAGAACCCAGTGGACAAGTAAAAAATGTGGTCATCCAGGACACCTTTGAGAAACATCCCTAGAGTGTTCCCATTGTAAGTTTTGCGGGGCTGAGGAGATTGCAGAGGAGATACTCTTAGTTTCTAGGAGCAGGGAGAACCTAGTCTACTTAAAGCATAAGCACAGTCATTGATTCAGGGCCTGATGTAAAGCCCACTGCAGTCAGTGGAAAGATTGCCAACTGTTTTTTGGGTGTTGGATGAGGAGCTAAGGCCCAGATTTTTAAAGGTATGTAGGCATTGTTGTGTTCAGCGTTTCAACACTGAAACGATTTAGGAGCCTAAAATCTCATTTTCAAAAGAATCTTAGACTCATAGGAACCTAAATCCCATCAACTGTCAAGGGGCAATGCCTAAAACCCTTTTGAAAATGAGATCTAGGCTCCTAAATCAGTTAGGATGATAGCATGGCCTGCTGAACACAGCAACACTTAAAATACCTTTACAAAATTGGTGCCTACGTTACTAGCAATATTGTTTTCTCAAATAAAGCTTCCTCTCAGGGACACTGTAAGTTTAGAATTAATGGCCAGCATGTAGAAGGGAGAATGTAATTATGAATTAAAAATTATGTTAGAGGTAATTTAAGGTCTCACAAGACCCATTCAAATAAGTCAATATCACAGCCTTAAGAAAATAAAAGCCACGTTAGCATATCTTGTGGTTGGGTTTGTTGGGAGAAGAGGGATCCCACTCTCCAATGCCAACATACTTGCTGCCACCCAATCATACACAAAATAATTTAAACATGATACTCTTGGCAAAAACAAAAACACAACACAATCACATTCCTTTGTTCCATGAAAGGAGCAATGTATGCATCTTCTCGGAGAACTTTACAAAGGGGAGGAGAAAGTAGTATTATGACCCCTAATTTATGGATGGGCAAACTAAACCACAGACAGGTTGTGTCAGTAGCAGAATGGGGAATAGAATCCAGATATCCTGACTCCAACTCCATGCTGGCATCCTACAGCACATACATACAATAGACTAGATATTAAAGAGCCCAAACATCTGAGTAGCCTCTGGATGGATCTAATGTGTTCCTTTACTTGGCTCTAATGTTCAAATGAAGTGCTAAGTATTCATGTCATCATATCATATGGGAGTGTGTCTGCAATTAAAGATTATTATTTAAGAAACTATATGAGGAGTATCTTCAAAATGAACCATGTTAAGGATGGCTCTCCAAAATCATTTTCAGTAGACTGATAATCTTTCTAATTCTAGTTTGAAAGCTTTCTCTGCAGTAGGCTTTGCTCTTCTGGAATTTCTACTTGTAAGTTATGGATGATTATTCAATCTTTCATCAGCTGCCAGCCTCAAAACTGTGTTGTGATTTTGTGATTAGGTGTAATAAAGTATTATCTTATTCTCGACATAGTGTAACACAGAGAGATGAAACTTAGATGACTAACATGATGCATTATTGAACAGGCAAAATTAAAAGGGAATACAATTAGGGATGGCATCCATCCAGATGATGGATGCTCTCAGGTTTCTTGTTTTTAAATCATGAATCTAGTTTTTGGTCTGTCTTGTACTTCCTGCTCAGAAGATTTTTACATGTTTATTTCCAGTAAGCTGGCCGTTCCTTCCATCATGATGACCTCTGATATTTGAAGTCTGTTCCCATATCCCTCTCCTGTTTCTGATATAGAAAACAGATAATGCACATGGGGAAAGGGCAGGCTTTTAACTTTAGAGGTCACTGTGATCACAGGAGCTGGCAATACAGAAGAAACTGTATGAAAAAAAAATCCTTTAGAGGAGCTTCCCCTACTGTGACAGTAAAAATCTTCAGACAGGTGCAATGGAAACAAATTCCTTCATTTAGGAAAAATTCCACCCTCAGAACACATCTGTGGTGGCAGGAAAATCAGGAGGTGGCCCAGGAGGGAATCTTACATACAGGACAAAGCTTGTGTTGGGCAACATTAACATCTCTCTCCAAAGTCTGTAGTTTCCCTTCTAGATTAACTAAAAAAATATTACAGTAACATCAGACCCTTATAACCAAGCCACAGTAAGCTTTTTTTATTTATCCTGAATACTTCTATTATATACCAACTAAGTGAAGAATATCAAATACAATTGAGCAAACACAGTAAGCTACACTACAGCACCCTTACAATTTTCTTTGTTATATTTATAACATACTCATGATATCCAGGTACTGAGAAAGGTGTGATAATGTTGAGAACTTTGAGAAGTCGGTAACACACTTCTAAATAATGAATAATAGGTCCAGCCTTGACATTCAGTGTTAAAGATGTGGTATAATTGCTCAAGAAATCTTACTCTCTATACACATTCGGAAGGTTTAGGAACTTTGTAATATGGGATGAAAACAGGTTGAAGGACCATACACAAATGGAAATGAAAGTAACAAAAATTTTAATTGTAGAGAGGGTACTACATAAAACTGTGTTAGCCTTGATCTTATTTAAATCTTCATTATGATCTCAAAGAGGGAGTATATTGCTTGATAGTGAAATATTAAATTAGAAGGAATTGCAAACAGCAGTAAAGACAGAGAATAATAATAAGAAACACAGGCAGAAAAACAACAAAATGTGATTCATCTTGGAAAAAAATAAAGCTAACATTTCTAGGAGAAAATAATTTGACACATATTCAGTGACAAAGAGGAGCTTGGAAAGTAGCAATGCTAAAAAGAGATTCTGGGCCGACACTGGACAACAGATTCGAAATTAGTATCTAATGGGATATGACCACAAAAAAGGTCAATGCAAGTTTGAGATGCATACACATTTTTTTCCCAAGAGAGGAAGGTAAAATTCCCTTTCTATATGGTTCGTGTATGACCAACCTTGTGTTTAATTCTGGGCACCTTGTTACCAAAAAGATATTGACAAACATGTATAGAATTACCTAAATGTCGATTAAGATAATAAAAGTCTACACATATTTTAAGGATGTAAATGCCAAGGAAGAAGAGCAATAATTTAGTATACTAAAAAGGTATATAAATTGGAGCAATATGATAAAATTCAACAAGGAAAAAATCAGACTCTAAATAAACAGTTTTCTGATATTTAGATTTTATATACATCACAGTAAAGTCTGACCACTTCACAAACATTAATACATTCAAAATACCCGAGTGAGATTGGGAAGTATTACTGTCTCCATTTTACTGATAGGGAACCTAGGCACAAAGACCCCAATTTAGGAAAGTATTTAAACATTTTAAGCACATGAGAAGTCCTTTTGATTTAAGTGGGACTGCTCACATGTTTAAAGGTAAGCACATGCTTAAGTATCTTTCTGAATCAGGGCCAGAGAGATTGTTCAAGATCATACAGGAAATCTCTGGCAGAGCCAAAAATTAAACCAGGGTCTCCTGAGTTCTAGTTCAGTGCCTTAACCACAAGAGCCTTTCTGTAAACCTATTGAATAATCTCCCAAGGGGACCTCTAGAAGCCACAAACATGTTCAAAAGGAAGAGAGAATAAAATAAAACACTAGTAAATGCACAAGGGTGAACAATCCAGCATTAAGAGGGAGATGGTCTAGGTGACCTAGTAGATCTTTTCCATCTCCAGTTTCTATGATTCTATATTTCTTAAGAATGTTGACACAAAGAAAACAGTGCTCTATAATGCACCCTAGATGGTGTCCACAAGCTTGGAAAAAGATGAGATACGCAAAGCAAAGTATATGATCTACTGACATGCCTCTGAATACACAAGGTATGCTGTAAGGTATCTCCTTGGCATTTGTGTACTGCGTACTCTGCTATTCAATAAGCCAGCCCAGGATAGAGTGAAAAGGATGTAATCCTTTCCTACATTATTACTCTGAAAAATTATAAAGAATATTCAAGTTGGTTTAAAAAACATGTAAACAATTGTATATTTTAAAATGCTAAATTCAACCACCATCTGTTAAGCCTTTAAGCCAGCTTTCATTAAAGCCATCACCTCTTCATGAGTCACTACAGGGAGCTATCATTAACATTAGCTATGATTAATGAAGATGTTGCCGATTGCAATTATTACACTCTAAAGTTTAAGAATACTCTGGCAATATCACAGTTTAGATTAGACTGTATTACAAAACCGTAGCCCCCTGAAGGGTCTGTATTTGTTGGTGAGGAAAAATGGGGCCAAATGCACAAGCTCTAGAAAGAGCTATGACAATCACAGAAAAGAAGACAGTGATCCACTGAAACAATGAGATTTTGGAACAGGGAACTTTATCTTATCCCTTAGTAAACCCACCCCAAGACTATTATAATAATTAAGTAAAATAATAATCATCATCATTATCATGTTACATGGTGTTTGCTGCCATCACATTGTTCACTCTGCTGGAGTGTTCTATTGCTTCCCCAACCCTATCTCTCTCTTGTCTACTTACTATAAGCTGTCCAGGGACGGCACTGTGAGTTACTCAGTGTTTGTACACAGAGCACAACGGGGCCTCATTTTTGTAAACATGATTAATCATTCAGAATTCAGGTGATGTATGAAAGTTCTAGTTAATTCTTATTTTTCCCTGAACCAATTCCCTCATCTCTAATGTTTTCACACAAAAACGTATCTTGAATTGCCAGTCTTCATTGAAAGACAAGTGTAAAAAGTACACATCAAGGGGCAAATTGTGCTCTGGATTATAACAATGTGAATCCACAACGAACCAAATTCTGAGCAATTTATACTGCAACTCTGTTGGGGAGCGAGGGAAGGCTTTTCCAGGTCTTCCCCATCTCTCCCTTCCCATTTCACACATTTGATTCATTTGTTTTCTGAACATACAGCATGGAGACAAAGGAAAGATATTACAGTCTTAATCAGTAAACAGTATAGTACTTATAGCAACTCAGCAAAAAATAATTATATATTGGAATGCATTTGCCAGACTCTTCTTGACGCATAAATAGTTTCACAAGTGGCTGTACACTGCCATGTCAAAGGATAAAATTGTGTTACAGTCAAGACAACAAAGACATTAAATAAAAATCAGAATATTAGTGATGGGAGGGAGGTAATCAGATTTTCTCTGGCTACATGAAAAGCCAAATAATGTGGGGTTCAGTGTTTGAATCCATTGATGGGGCAAAAAATGTATTTTTTTCAGGTTTCCCCCCCAACTGCAGCCCTCTCCCCTGGCCAGTAGAAAAGCTACATAAAGGTTCACCCTGAAATAAAAAAACAAAGTAAAAAAACAAACAATAAAACCATTTCTCATGAACTATTCCCTATGGAAATATTCTGCCTTATCTTACCTTGTAGTCCACCCAGAACGTGTAGTCCAACAGCAGCCAACAAATCAATTAAATAATTTAAAAAATATAAAATCGGTATGATGTACATTCGGTGTATGTCTTCGGGGGCCAGAACCTCTTAGGGGGACACCCAAAAACATGTTAGGGAATGAAGGCCTCCATACAAGGGGAAAGCAGGACTTGGACCCTATGAACACTCAAAAAAACAAACACATTTATTTATTTATTTATTTTAAGTACATTTTGTTATGGTTGAGACCTAATATTTGTCCACTGGACAGGGGATGGCTGAATACAGGGAAACAATTAAAAACTAAATGAACTAATAACTATACTTAGCATTTTTTCTTTATGTTGTTGTCAAGTATGCTAGTAAAGAGCATTTTGTTGCGACCAAGCATTACTGTGAAAGTAACAAAAGTGCTCACAAAGCATACTTAAAAAAATTGCTTATGCTGTTTTGCTCTGAGGCTTTCTAAAAAGAAATCTATAGCAAGTAAGCAAAGCTCAAACTTTCATTCCCTGTTACTGTAAATACAATAAATACATAATAAAGCCCTTAAAAATATATGGTTGCCAAGCCTCCAGGATTGGCCTGGAGTCTCCTGGAATCGGCATTGATCTCCTGGTGACTACTGAAAGCAATCTGGGAGATTTTAATAGAATATTTTAAGAAAATGGCATTATGTCATGTTGGAAAAAAGAATCTCCTGGAATAGCTTCAGTCAGAGTTGGCAACCCTATAAATAGCATTAAAGCTCTGGCTTAATCCCACAAAGGAAATTCACATAGGTAAGTCCTGAGTTGTTCCCTGTCAGAGGGACTTCATAACACTATAGGGTCTTACTTAGCCCTGGGTTCTTCAAAATACTTTACCTTTGTGTGTAACTACTGATGTTAGAATGATATTTCAGTTCCTATTCTGAGGCACATTTGACAGGAAACCAAATACTACAAGCCAAATGCTTAGTCAAATTGAAGTTACTGAAAAACGATCACATGCTCCCTTGTCTTAATCCCCTGACACCTAGCCCACCATCAGGACCTCTCAAAACTCCCTTTACTCTAAAATTCCTATCTTTCAGTATTTTAGGAATCAGCAGAGGGTATGGTGCAAGAAGCCCTCTTCTCATCACTTACCCAGCACTGCTGGAAGGAGTGGCAGTCCTGGCCCTCTGTCATACAAAGAACAACTCCAAGTTAACATCTACAGCAGTGCTAATCTCCCTTAACAGTCCCTCCAATCCATTTCTCAGTTTTCTATGTACTCTGGGTTTCTCTCTCAGTTGACTCACTGTCAGTGAAACTTCAGTTTTGTAGTTAGTTACTTAATTTACACTGTCAAGATAATGGTAAAATATTTGAGACATTTTCCTAACCCGACATATATGCTTTAAATCCAATTTATTTTCACCAATGTTGTTGTTTGTTTACATTCTGCATTTTGCTTAGCTTGTTCAATAAAGTGAGGCTAGCTCGTTTCACGTTTTGAGTCTAATGTGCGAATACAACGTTGGATTTTCAAGACTACAGTGGAATATTTAAACGCATTCCACTGTTGCACCTTTTATTTATATTTCAAAATTATCATGTCAACATTTCTCATCGTATTACATACAAAGGTCTATCATCTTTTTTTTACCACCTAGATTTTGAGCTAAAACTATTTCTGTCCCTTTTAATATTTTAGCTAGAATTTGTGTTATCAGTTATGAAGTTTTCATAAGCATTCCTCTCCATGTTATTAGAGTTAACCTTAAAGAAGAAGGAGTTTCGGATTAGTGTAATCATCAAAATCATGTTTACAGAACATCATTTATTTTAACAGGCACTTTCTGCATATTCCTTGTTATCTTTAGAAATATTTATGTCTGAATGGCAGTTTCTCCTTTTCATAATCTACTCTGTGCTTCTCATTGAAGCTAAAGAGACTCCAAGTCCTTCCTTTGTAATGTTGCATGGCATAGAACTGAACACACTGTCAAAAACACACCATTATGATTTCACTGCAAGATCAAGTTGGAAGACAGATGGGCTGTTAGATAAAAATTCATCTAAACAGCCCCCCATCTCTGTTGATCCCTAACATCTCCCAAGCACTGAAGAATGGAAACAACAACTATCTTCCTCTCTCTTTTTTCCTTCTTAATTTGAGGAAAATAGCTTGCCCTGGTGAGTGCGCAAGAGAAAAATGGGAAAACTAAACCAAATAAATTAGTGTTTCACCTACAGCTGGGTGAAATTCTTCATCTGAAACTTTTTATCCTGGAAAAATGCAAATTTGGGTCAACCAAAACATTTCACAAATTCATGTCAATTTTACTGAATTGTTTTGGTAAAAAAAAATCCAAAAAATATAAACATTTAATTTTGACATTTTTGAAACCAAACGCTTCAATTTGAAATGTCTTTTCATTTAAAAATTTCCTTCAATTTCATTGAAAAAAGCTATACAAAGCTCAAAATTGACATGGAATGTTTCAGAACTGCCAACAAGCCAAAAACACCCACCAGTTATTCACACCGTTTCCTATTCTCGCTTCAGTGTAATGTAGCTATCCTTGAGGATGTGGTCACAGAGATAACTGTAGTTACAGTAGGGGCAATGCAATGGAAGGCTTTACAAATCTAAAAGAGACAGTGACCTGAACAGGCTGCTTATTAGGAAGTCACGGCAGAGTGAAGCATTAGGCTGACAGGTTTGCTGTTGGTAGATGGGTTACTAATAGATGAATTGAACCTTTAACTGCTACTTAGTCCCAGGATGTTTAGATGCTGGCTAATATTAGGCATTGGTGGGGTGGAGAGGAAAGTGCATCTCTGTCTCTTGGGTGCTTCCTAAAAGTGGCAGGAAGTAATGGCACAGCCCCGAACAATCATTTAATAACTAGCAACATCAAAAAGAGCAAAAGAAAAGTGAAGAGGTGTGTTTAAGTGTGAAAGGCATTTGAATGCTTTCCAAACTGTGGAGGACTCTTGCTAAGTTTACTGTAGTTTCCTAGGTTATAAAACCAGAAGCTATCATTGTGATCATCTAGTCTGACTTCCTGCATAACTTGGGCCAGAGGACTTCCTGATTTACTTTCAGTTTGAACTAGAGCATTTAGAAAAACATATAATCTTGATTTAAAAATTTCCTGTGACAGGTAATCCACCACAGACCTTGGTAAGTAGCATAACAGTAAAAAAGAAAAGGAGGAAAAACTGCTGAAACTCTGTGGTAAACAGTGTTCCTCTTTATTCCTTGTTAATCAAATTCAGTGTTTAAACTGCCACCAGCCCCCCATAGCATGTTTCTAATGACTATTACTTTAGACTACATACCCTGCTGTTTTCCTGTAGCCAAAATAACACTCTTAAAATCCATCACCACTAGCAGATATGCAGGCACCATTAATGACATAGCTGCAGGCTGGAAGAAGTGGGGTGGAGGGAAAGGAGGAAACCAGGTAACTCTTTCAGTTGAGTGATAATATCCTGAAATCATGCTTCAACTGACTACACAAATACTATTAGGAATATTTTTAATGGTTTTAAACAAGGCAACAACCCAGAAAAGGATCACAACACATTGTGCTGCCCTAGGCAGCTCTATAAACCAGTATGCAACCTTCAGAAAAACAAACTGAGTTCAATAAGGCTGTCACTATAGAGAATTCGCCATGTGAATGAAAGAATTCCACTACACATTATTACATATCTTCTGCTTGTTACTCTGACTCATGGTGAGCTGTAGGTCTCACTAAACTTATCCAACAAATGCATCTCTTCCTAATGATTCACATGAGTACATGCTTTAAACATTTGCAAAGCTAATAGCATAAAAATAAGCAGACAATATGTGCACAAGTGCATGCTGGAATGAATACATTATGTGAGTTAGAAAGGGAATATATGTGCACAAATTAAAGTGTCAGTCAACAGACACACATCTCTGTGTGGAGACAGACATGCCTTAAAGACTTGGTGCCAACAGTGTGCACAATTTCACATAGTGCCAGGGGAATGTGGTGCTCTCCAAAATATTTTTAAAATAAAAGTTTGTTTTTGGAAGGTATATCAATTAATCTTGTGGCATGGAGGAAGCAAGGTTCATTATTTCACAGTCACAGTCCTCTGCTTTTGAGGTACACAGACCCAGAGGACAGGGGATAACATTCGTTACTCATCAGCAACTTCTTCAGATGACTGAAAGGTGGTATTAGCAGCCTCTTCCAGTACCCTGCTTAGAAGCATGGTGACCAGGACATGAGATCATCTTATGAGGAAAGGGAGCAGAGTATAGCAGTGAGGTCATCAGGACGTAGAGGCTTCTGCAGAGATGGGGACAACTTTAACTAGATAGAGACAGAAGCAGAGTGGATTAACCCACTAGCATTTCAGTTCAGGACTGCTGTGTCTTGGGTCACAAATTAAGTGATTTTGGTATCCTTAGCAGTGATTTCCCCATGTTGCCAAAACAGCACAAAAACTGAAACAAACGGTAGTCTCTGTGCAAACAACAGAAGGGGTAATGCAAATCAGGACTATTATGCTTCAACAGGGCTGTATGCAGAAGCTGCACTTCCCATGGCAAGCTGAGAGGTAAATTCTAAGTAGGAGTCTGCTGTGAACTCCACAGTCCCAGTGAAGCTCTATCTAGCAGCTTGCCAGCCCCGGCACTTGACAATCTCAGTAACATTTCCAGCTGTAATCCCGGGCCTATAGTGGTGAGGGGACTTGCTGAGGCATTCCGTGATCCTTGATGAACTCTTCAAGGTAGCCTGCAGTCCTAAGAATATTCTTAGAAAAAGTTGGTAGTTCAAGATGCTTTCTATAAAATAGTGTGTAGCCGTAAGGGGGAGCTCTTGAAATGACGCAATCTGTAAATCTCAAGAGAGCCTCACTTGAAGCAATGGAGCAGTCTGCAGTCTTGGAAGGGGAAGGAAAAACAGAAATCTGTTTTAAAATTAAGCTGTTTAAGAAAGGCTCCTTTAGGTGATCCAAAGACTTGGAAATGGTTCCTGCTGTTGTCCTGACAGGCCTCTATAGACCCATGGGGGATATTGTGCAGTGGTTTGGCGCAACAATGGGCACCATGCAGAAAGCCACTCCCTTCTCTCCCACCCAGGAAACAGCACAAAGATGACCCTAACCCATGACCCACAACATCACCATGACATGACTGTCTTTGTTGAAACTTTAAGTAAAAGAGCTGCTACGCATATTCATCTGGGCTGCAAAACTGGGAGTCATGACTATTGTGTTCTGTTCCCAGCTTTGCTAATGATTCTCTGCACGGCCTTTAGCAATACCCTTAGGCCCAAATTTTCATGAATGGCCTGTAATTTTGGTGGCCAACTTTAAACACCTATGGCCTGATGGCACCCAAAAATCCAACTCAACTCACTGGCAGCTGTGGATGCTCAATAACTCTGAAAGTTGGGCCCTAGATGTCGGGAGTTGGGCACCTAAAAACTGAAGCACCAAAACAGAAGCTACTTGCATATTTCAGTCAGTAACCAAATTGTGCTTCAATATCTCCACGTGTAAAATGTGGATCACAAAACTAATAGCCCTCTTTGAGATCATGGAGCTTCCTCAAAAATGCAGTGTTTCCTAAGACATTTTAACATTAGTGAAAACGTACATGTTGGGCAAATTTTTTTCCTCAATGATCTTAATGTCAGTGAAAATTTCAAATCAGGTGCTGCAACAGTTTTGGGAATAAATCTGCATCAACTTATATATTCCTTTGTGTGTTATGAATAGCATTTATGCTGGTAATAGTCACTGTGAATTAGACCATCCATTTGGTAATAGGGAGCTTGCATGACCATTCTGTGTTTGGAGAGATGTGATAAGCATCAAGGGGCCCGCAACAACTGAATAGTTCTATCATGGAAAAAAAAAACAGTGTGGCTGCTACTGGCAGAACCACTACCTTTAACGACTCTTTGTCCAGCAATCCCACAGGGGAATGAAAACCCCCAGCAGAAGGAGCCACTGAAAGGGTGTTTGACCTTTCTTTTTTAAAAGTGACAATCTCTCTAAGTAAGAGGGGCCAGTCCATTGCAAGAAACAGAAGACATCACTGGAAGTTTTGGGCAGGAAGTGCATTGCCTTCTCTCAGAGACAATGGCAAAAATCCAAGGACTCTAAGGACTGGTGAGGACTCAAGAGGTGGGAGATTGTGTTCAGGCATTTATTGTTTTGCCTAGATCTGTAATTTTCCTGTGTTGTGTGTGTGTGTGCGGACACACATGTTTGCGTGTTTGAGAAGTTCCTTTACAAACCTTGTGTGTTCCTTATTTTACCTGCCACGCGTCCCTAAGGGTGGAGCCCTGAGGGAGTGTGCATAAGTGACTAGGGAACTTGGTAGGTTCAGGGTCACAGTGCAGATGAACTGGGAGTCCTACATTCTAAGGAAGGGGGCCAGAGAGAGAGGCTACACCCCACAACTGTGTCTCGGAGACCCAGAGATTGGATTCTGCCCAGACCCAGCTAGCTTAAAAGCATGTTGGACTAGAGCTGAGAAAAAAAATTTGGACACAGTTTATTTGTGAAAAATGCAGTTTCAGGTTGACAAAGTATTTCTGAATTTTGGTCTAATCCAGTGAATAGTTTCACTCAGAAAAATTGTTTGTTTTTTAGAGTCAAAGTGTTTCATTTCAACATTTTCATAAACAAAACATTTTGATTGTTTCAAAATGAAGTTTCCTGTAAAAATTTGTCTGGATTCATTAAAAACAGAAAGGGTAAGACACCCATAAATTAAATTAAATGATAAAAAAAGAAAATTTGTTTTGGGATCAACACAAAATATATTTTTTGACTTTTTGTTTCAGCCACCTAATAAAAAATCAGTTAGTCCCTTGGATCTGTAAGACCCAAAAGTTGGGTCCAAATAACACAGCCAGGTGTACAATCCCCTGGCAGGGAGGGGAGAGGAATTCAGCTAGGGCTGTAACAGATCTATGGTTGAACTTTGAGAATGGTTGCTCGGAATTCATCATGCGATTGAAGTCACATGATATTTTTCACTATCACTGAGCCAAAGTGTTCAGGCAGATCAGCAGAAACCATTTTTATTTTATTTAGTTAGTTAGTTTTATTATAAATTCAGGCCTATGAGAAAGTGAGGAAATATGTTCCCCAAAGTAGCCAGTGGGAGGCAGGTCTGCCATCCACCAAACCTGCCATATGGGGTTAGCAGCCTTGTGGGACCTCCCCCTAGAAGGCAAATACCACATAGGGATAGATGGTGGCAATGTTAGAGAATCACATCTGTCACAGGGCCTGTTTGTGATGCTTCCCTGGGTTGTGAGGCACCACACTATCACCTGCCCTTAGAGTGGGGAAGTCTTGTCTGTGCCTGCCATGGATTAGCTCCCTGAAATCACCAGCCTCTGGCAACGCAAGCACTTCCTTCCAGGCCACTGCAGGACTTGCTCTCTCTATAAAGCTAGCAATAAATCAATCCCGAGTCCTCTAAGCATTCCCTTTAGCGTCCAGCCCTAATCCACTGAACACTCACAGACTTACCAGACCTGCTGCTCTAGAAGGAACAGTACTCTGCAGCTTAGTACACAAATCTGCTGAACACACAGCATATAGATATATTTAGGGTGAAAACAATAATATGTTTATTAACGAAGAACAGAGATTCAAGTGATAGTGAGTAAGAATATTGGAAACAAATGGTTACATATAAAACAAAATCACAACTCGCTTTCTAGAGACTAAACTTCACAAGGCATTCCTATATCTCCTACAAGAAAGTGTTTCCCAAGTTCTTTCCCCTGTCTTTCAGCTTTGTTAGTTTGAGATCCCTTCTCATAAGATCAAGCTCACTGACAGCTTGTCTACACAGACTGAAGGAATACCTAGGGGTTCATCTATACCCCAGACACAGTTTCAAGAGTTCACTGCATTACCAGTAAACAGATTACCTCTTGCTGTTTATCTCTTCCTGTTAATTTCCTCTCACTGAAGATTTCACAATCCTTCAATAGCATTAGGCTCAGACTTATGAGTGAACCATACAATACTTAATTTACATGTAAACAGACAGACAGCTGAACATTTCTTGCCTAAAAGAAAACTTGCTTTCCATCTTTGCTGATGATCAGTTCTTAGACATACTCCTGAAGAACATAATTTTCAGTGTATATATAGACCTCTTTACATAACATCCATACATATGTTTTGCAATGGTACTGATCAGCAGTGTGAGTCAGGCTTTCATTAGCAACCTCATGACACCCTTTAGGGAACTAGAATATAAATGCAGACCCACCAGATTCCTATAACCTTTATGCACTCTGCCTGTTGGCATCAAGAGATCTCTGGGTCACAGGCAATACCACAAGGCAAAGATGGGGGACGATTGGGGAAGACGGTCTGTAATGGCCTGCTGACAAAGGGGACTGTGTGGGGATGGAAGGGTCACGGGGCCCAGTAGGCTTCTATACATTTGGATGCCTACTTGAACTCTGTTTAGAATGTATTGAGGTTCTCCCAGTATAAATTTTTCCATGTTGAGGTTGTGTTACCATGTGGTTTTATGTTGGTTTTGAGTGCTGATGCTGGCTCATTTGTTTGCTTACCGACAAAACTCTGTTTCTTTGGAATATTTCCTACCAGCTCTAGACCTCACTCCTACAACCATCTACAGAATGGGCACAGTGTGCCGGTGGAAGCAGGCTATGTCAGGAAGCTCTGTGAGTCTGTCCGATTCCTGGTTACTTCCCAAAGAAGTGTGGCTCCTATACCACACTTCGCTCTGGGACGTGCCTGTCAGGCAAGATCTAACCTCTAATGAGGGCTTTCAAGTGAAGTTTTGTTGTGGTGACTCACAATGCTTTTATATGTATAGTCGTCCCACTTCAAAAGTTCCTCATTTTCAACATAGGGAATGTCTCTCAAACTTTCTAAATGAAGAAAATACTATTAGTGCAGCAAAATGGCTTTGTGGAGGCACTGTATTACTACATTATTATATATGTAGCTTTTCCACTGAGGGAGGAAGGGAGCATTGGATCTGGAAGTGTGTTACATGCATGTTTTGTTATGTACTCCTATGTAGTTCTGCTAGAATAATGCTGGCGTTTGCATTCTTTTTTTTTAAATTTTATTGCCCCTGTGATCTTCAAAGCAGAAAAAAATATATTTAAAATTGAAAAAGGAAAGTGTTACTTCAATTTCAAAGTCAGAGTTGTATAGAGGAACCTTGAGAAATGTAAAATTACATCTCTGATGCTGGTAAACCAAGTGCCAGCATTTCAAGATAAAGAATCCCTTACTATTCTGCAGATATAGTACTTACCCACCTCACAGGAGGTTTGGGGTGCTTTAAATAATGTTAGGAAAACGTGTTACATTCCTACAATGAAAGGTGAAATATATTTTAAAACATTACTATTGGGCTATATCCTGAGATTTTTTTTCAGGCAAATTCCCAATAAAGTCTAATACGAGACTTCCCTGAATAAGGACTGAGCACAACCATTTATACATAGATACGGCTGTGACAGATATGACAATTTCCTGTAATATCCTTGGGAGACCTTATTCAATTACATTTACGTATCTTTGGGATCCATTTTATGAAATGAATGGTTTAAGTATTATTGTGGGGCAGGATTTCTCAGGGATGAATATGTGACAGATGTGAGACCTGAGAGTTGAAAGGACCATATTGAAAAACGTTCCAGAGAAGAATGGACTCTGGGAACAAAATGTGATAAATGGTTTTCCTGGGGAATGTTTGGGGGGAAGTGAATGCAAATGCCCCACCTCCAGTTATGCAAAAACAGCCTTTTGAAGGCATGTCCTGGGGAGTGAGCGATTGTCTGCTGATCACCAGTTACATGAGGCCAAGATCAAAGGGCCAAGTTGTATAAAGGAAAGACTGAACTATTCATGGGTGTAACTGTAAGGCTGTTATGAACTTATAACCACAGGAAAAGACCAGTTCTGGGTTTTGAAGGATGGACAACTACCAAAACCTGAGGCTGGCCTTAGGGTGACCTCTGGTAAATGTTTTAGCATGAATTTAGGTCCTTTTGTTATTTTTAATGTGTTCTCTGCAATGCTTTCACCTTAAGAATAAAGGTACTTGCATATAAAAAGCTGTGTGGTAACTTATAACTGTGAGCCATGACACTGTTCATAGTCATCAAAGAGAAAGCAAAGTGCAGATCCTGGGCTGCTTAGGCAATAAGGCTTTGTGGAGATATCATAATGTACACTGGGAACTGTACAGCCTAGAAGACTCACAGTCAGCCTGCCCAAGAGAGGTGACTGCTGAGGAGCTGGGGGCCAAGCGTAGGTGTCCTCAAGGATTCACAGAGGGAGAATACAGGGGCAGTTGCCCTGAACTGTGACTAAGGGTGTGTCTATACTACCCGACGGATCGGAGGACAGCGATTGATCTAGCGGGGGTCGATTTATCACATCTAGTCTAGATGCAATAAATCGCCCCCCGAGCACTCTCCCATCGACTCCTGTACTCCACCACCATGAGAGCTGTGGCAGCAGTCGACTCACCGCAGTGAAGACACCGCGGTGAGCAGATCTAAGTACGTCGACTTCAGGTACATTATTCATATAGCTGAAGTTGCGTAACTTAGATTGATCCCACCCCCCACCCCCCCACACACACAGCGTAGACCAGGCCTAAATGGCCTGTCAATTTTACAAATTATTGTACTTGTGCTTTGACAAACTAAAATAAATCTGAAACTTTTAAAGTATAATTACAGAACAGGTTAACCTCTTAACATGTCACACCCAGGTTAAATTGGGTGTGGTTTAAACTAATCTAAAAATCTATCAGAACAGATGTTTAGAATGGAAAAATCACAACTAACCCTGAGCAGAGTGGTGTTACTGAATGCAACTGAAATAGAAGAAAAACAGCACAGCTCCATTGCTATACAGAACACCTCCCACTAATAAGCACCTTTACTATCAGTGGCATTAAGCTCAACATCTTTCTGGCAATGTGACCTCCCTTATCTCCACTGCTGCCTCCCACCAGCTGTATGAACTAACATGCTCACTGTCCTCTACATTCTCTCTCATTATTGACTCCTATTTTCAAAGGAATAGTCAAAATTATCTAAAGCTTTTTTGTAAAGCATGTGAATCATTCCACCTATTCAGCAAGAAAGCATTTGGTGGAAAATCCACACAATGACAGACAGGACTACAGGTTGACAACTGGTTAATAGTAAACCTGTTCCTTCAGTTAATAATAGTAACAACATATTCCTATTCATATTAATTTTCATATCTAGAAAAATCACAGCTAATGATGATAAGTATTATCCTCTATCATTGCAGGTATAACATACATTTTCAGAGCCACTATTGCAAAGTCTCATTTATGTCCTTTGATGTTTCACTGAGAACTACTTTTGAATCCTTTGATACAGTAGATTACACTCTCTCTCCGTCTCATTTTCTGTAGTAGAAGACTGCTGTCTGATGGCTATTGTTGAAGAGAATTAATTTAGTTGCCATGTTGCCTGCTGGAGCAGCTGTGTCCTGGGCCTTAAAAGACTGAACTGGTTCTTTAGCTTTGATGATTGCATTGAACCAACCAAATAAACAAAAAAAAAACCCCAACATTTAGATCTTTGGAGCGTGAAGAGTGGTGTAAAACAATGAACTATGCAGAGGAATGGAATGGCAAGTGACCAGAGAGCTTATTAATATGTGACTTTTAGTTAGTATTTTATATAGTTTTATTGAGTTTCTCTGGGGACTATATGATTTACTTTGAGGTGGGAGGGGACTCACACATTGTTTCATGTTAATAAATGGCTAAAGTATCAGAGATGTACTAACAGAATTGGCAAAGGAAATAAATTCACTTAGTGATAACTGAGCCGAATTTCTCTAGCCTGTTCCCATAAATACTGATTTTGTAAATTGGCTACAGTGTATCTATGATATTTTAAAAAATAAAATGGTTACTGCATATTTAAGTTGACTCTGGGCATCTGATCTGGACTCAAGAGCGTTTTCTGCAATTTTAGTCAATGCCAGCAATGGTGTTGAGACTGTGTCTTTATTTTAAGAAAAAAAAGTTCTGATGCAACTTTGAAGGATACAGGCATCTAAAATGAATACAAATACTATTTATTATTTTAGATTAAGTAGGTAAAAAAGCTCATGCACCACAAATCCGACTTTTATGTCTGTTTCTTTCACATCTTATCATCCTGTTATTTTCTGGCAGATTTCCCTCACAGAATATTTCATTAAGTTAGATGTAGCATGCAAGCTTCCATTAAATAGGATTCCTTAAATTCTTTACTGCTTGGAATCGAAACGGATGACATGATTTGGGAGAGTGTGGGGATAAACAACAAAAAATATATTCGGGTTATTAGTATAAATTGAATGAGGAGAGTGAAACTGACTGCTTTTATGTTAGCAAAGTTTTCCTTCTGCACAGATCTCTATGGAAATTATGTGGCTGATCTGTCAATATCAATGGTCTGTGACACTTTCACAGTTTTGTGAACTGCTGTGATACAGAAAACTGTGTGTAAATGATTAGTGGATACCTGTTATTCTCTGAGGGATAGTAGGCCAGAAATTTACGGTAAGGGTATTTCTCAGCAGGTCTACATTACACAGTGCATGGGTTATTCAGAACGGGGGAACTGCAACCATTCCCTCCGGTCACTGTCCTGTACCGCATCCATGCAAAGCTTGGGCAGAGTGGAAAATCTAGCCCTTCGTGTATAACACTTGCAGCACTACCACCCTTACTGGCGTCAAGAGGAGTCAGCAGGAGTTTTGCCAATGATTTCAGTGGCATGGGGAGTTGAGTCCCAGTCATATGTGCCTGTGGTGGGGCTCTTGCACCTTCCTATCAAGCATCTGGCTACTGTCAGAAACAGAATACTGGGCAAGATGGACCACAGATCTGATCCCATGTTCCTATCAAACCAGCATTCCTTCAAGTCTGCCTCATATCTTCAATAGCTGAGCCACTAGACAAACTCTCTCCCACCACTACACTACACTTGCCATCACTACATCACATCACTACATTTGCCACCGCTGGAAGCCACTGAGTCTCCTTATCCCCCTACAACCATGAGGAAATACTCTGCCTGCAAAGAGACAATGAAGCCTACTCTTGCCACAATGGGGCAAGGAAAGAGAAGGCACCTTCTGAAAAAACATCCGCCATAGCAGGCCTTAGAGCAGAAGGGTGGGAGGAGAGGAGAGGGAAATACACCCACCATGGTGAGAGGAGAGAAAATGTGCTAGTGGAAAACCCAGAAGCACTCCTGAACAGTTTGCATTTTTTCTCCAAATTGCCTGCAATTTAAGAAGATTTTTGCTGCACGTTAAGTAAACCCATATTCATAAATACTGCAGGTAATGTTCTTTGTGCAATGTGAGGCAACTTTTGTTATGGCTTAGCAGCCCTCGGGAAATGATGACATGCTTCAAGAAAATACCCTCAGAGGATTCATATGTTTTCTCAAGTAGCTTCCTTAAAGGATTGAAGCAGCATTTCAGGAGCTTATAGAGTACCAGAAAAGCAACAAAAGGATTTCAACACTAATAGATCTGGCAACATGGCAACTAATATAAACATCACCCTCTTTTTTTCTGAATATTATACCATAGCCATTCATGATGCCATTCTTATCAGTCTGTCAGCATTTCCATTGTAAACCAGAATTTTCAGTTGTTTAAAATAGTCATGAAATGGGCTCTTTAGCTAAATCTTAGAAGTCTCAGTTCAAATGCAAATCTTTGTTGCAATTTTACAAAAATCCATTTAGATTTTGTTAAACTGTATGCCTGTGTAGGAAAAAAAATAGTTTAACATGAACCAAAGCCTCTTTTAACTCATAAATTCCATTTTTATTCCATCATGGTGGGGACAGATTAAGTGAACTTTGTAGTGCTTGTGAAAGGTGTTGGCTTTGTAACCCTGGAGAATGTAAAACTGTCCCCACTAGGACCTTCCTGATGTTCCCCAATCATGAGTTGGAGGGCAAAAAGGCTATTCAGTTTACATTCTTTTTCTATGTCCATAACCGCCTAATGCGTAAATTATGTATTAAATGGATTTGTTGAATGTTATATCAGCTATAGAAAAGGTTAAAAAATGTTCATATGGTCAAATACTGCAGTGTTTACTCAGTAAAAACTCATATGGATATTGATAGAAAAAATTTCCAGTGGAAAAGTCTGAATGAAAAATGCAAGACTTTGACCCACACGGATTTTTAATGTGTATGGGAAACTTCAAAACATATATTTACACAAAAGATCACAGCATTGTCTTTTGGGTAAATAATAGTTAATTATAACTACTCTGGGAAACTCATTCCAGTCTATCACATACTGCACTGTAGATCATATGCATCTTAAAACACTGTCCAAACACTTATGAGACCACAATGTCTCAGGGAGGAATGAATATTAAATTTTAAGAATTGGCCAGTGTGCAGTGCCTTCACTTGAAAAGCATGGTGGATTTGGCGGACAAGGTGCAGGGATGGTGCTGTGTCCCACAGATACCACAACTGCTGCCTTGCAGAGTCCTTCCTCTTGAGAGCTAATCTTAGCAGCCAAGTTTAAAGTTTAAAACTTTGTTGTAATCTTTAAAATGTCTGAGGATACCGGCTACACAAGGCTAAGAGATTCTTAACAAAGGCTTTGATCCCTAAACCTTTTAGGATCCATTAGCCATTACCAAGGAGGCAGGACTACTCAGGGAGAACAGGGGTTTAAAAAGCCAGCTCCTCAGTGACCAGAGGAGCTAGCAACCAGGAGCAGTGAACAGGGAGTTTTCAGAGGAAGTTCTCCAGGTGAAGGAGGAGTGAGAAGGTTACCCTTGAGGCTAGTTTGTTGTCTCTTTATTTGTTTGTTGTGTGGTTGCTGCTTAACTGAACTATATAGTGTGGTCTGTTTGGGGGGCCCATGTGCTAAGGTTAGTGACCTACTAGGCAAGGCTGAGAGCTTTTTATTGAGGCATTGATCCCTAATCCCTTTAGGATCCATAAACTGTTAACACAGAAGGCAGGACCAAACAGGGAAAACAGGGGTTTAAAAAGCCACTCCTACACTACCAGAGGAGCTAGCGAAAAGGAGCAGCTAACAGGGGAGTTTTACAAGGGAGTTTAGAGCAGGAGCCTTAGAGCCAAGTACACCTGATTAACATTCTCTAAACATAGGCCAAAACACCAAGCTGCTGGAGTAAAAATAATTCAGGCAGAAATCCAGCAGCAGAGTGGGGGCTATTCACTTTATTGCACTGAATGCAGCATGTATGATTATCTGCCTTGTGGGCAGGTGGCATATATGTGCATTCAGTGCCAGGAGCTCAGGGCCCTCAGATACCAAGGACAGGTTCTAGAGACCACAGTGGCAGAACTGGAGGAGCTAAGGGAGCCAGAGGTACATAGATGAGACTTTCTGGGATATAGTAGAATGGTCCCACCCTCAGACTCACCGCCTCTGTGCTGTTGAGGAGGATGAAAGTCTCAAGGAAGGAGAACATCAAAGTAGATCAGAGGGAAATGATCCCATAGTTGGGACTCTCTTTCCAGATGATGTCATGGTAACCTTGCGCACTGAGGATACCTCTCCAGGGGAGGGAATCCCATTTATGGGGAAGAGACAGGGGATAATAATGGGGGATTCAATCATTAGAAAAACAGAAAGCTGGGTTTGTGATGACCAGGAAAACCACATGATGAATTGCCCACCAAATGTGAAGGCTGTTGTTCTCTCAAGACATCTCAACCCACTTATGTGCAGTGCTGGGGTGGAGTCAGTGGTCGTGGTACTAGTACATACCAAAGACATAAGGAAAGGTAAAAGAGAGGTCCTGGAGGCCAAATTTAGGCTGCTAGGTAAAATATTAAAGTCCAGGACCTCTATGGTAACATTCTCTGAAATCCTTCCAGTTCCACATCCTGGGCCAGTTAGACAGGGAGAACTGCAGGGTCTCAATGAGTGGATGAGACAATGGTGTAGGGAGGAGGGATTTAGGTTTATTAGGAACTTGTGAACCTTTTGGGTAAGGAGGAGCCTATACAAGAAGGATGGGCTCCAGCTAAACCAAAATAGAACTAGATTGCCAGTATGTAAAATTAAAAACTTTGTAGACGAGTTTTTAAACTAAGGGCAGGAGGAAAGCCAACAGGTGCAGAGGAGGATTGAAACTTCCTTGGGGGAGGATCGATTAATGGGAATTTTCTATATCCTAGCAAAGAGGAGCGGCTAGAAGTTAATAAAATACAGGTAGGAACTGCAGAGAAACAGTCAAATGAAAAAGAGTGCCATTCAATTACATCACATAATGGCAGACAGCTAAAAAGTGACACATTTTGTAAGTGCTTATAACATGTTCTATAGCCATATAAATAAAAGTAAAACAAGGAAAGAAGAAGTGGGACTGCTAAACACTGAGGATGGGATGGAAATTAAAGATACTCTAGGCATCTAGACCTGGACAAATACTTTGCTTCAGTTTTTAATAAGGCTAATGAAGAGCTTAGGGGTAGTGGCAGGGTAGCTAATGGGAATAAGGATATGGAAGTAGAAATTACCACATAGCCACAAGCCCAATAATAAGGATTTTTATGAATCTGTAAAATCATGGGTGAGAGTCAGACCATATGATTGGAGAATGGCTAAGAAATGGAAAAAAGTGATCCAGAAAACTAAAGGCCCGTTAGTTTGACCTGAATTGTATGCAAGGTCTTGAAACAAATTTTGAAAGACAACGTAGTTAAGGACATAGAGGTTAATGGTAATTGAGATAAAATACAATATGGTTTTACAATACGTAGCTCGTATCAGACCAACCTGATCTCCTTCTTTGAGAAAATAACTGATTTTTTAGACAAAGGAAATACAGTAGATCTAATCTACCTGGATTTCAGGAAGCCATTTGATACAATTTCACATGGGAAATTATTAGTTAAACTGGAGAAGATGGGGAGAATTGAAAGACGGATAAGGAACTGGTTAAAGGGGAGACTACAATGGGTCACACTGAAAGATGATCTGTCAGGCTGGAGGGAGGTTACTTGAGGACTTCCTCAGGGATTGCTCTTGGGATCAATCTTATTTAACATTTTTATTAATGACCTTGGCACAAAAAGTGAGCGTGTGCTAATAAAATGTGAGGATGACACCAAGTTGGGAGGTATTGCCAATACAGAGGAAGACTGGAACATCATACAAGAGGACCTTGAAAACTGGAATAATAGAAATGGAGTGAAATTTAATAGTGGAAAGTGCAAGTTCATGCACTTAAGGACTAAAAACAAGACTTTTTGCTACAAGCTGAGAACTTATCAGTTGAAAGAGACAGAGGAGGAGAAAGACCTGGGTATATTGGTTGATCACAGGATGTCTCTGAGTCGTCATGATAACACTTAGTGCAGTCCTCGGATGCATCTGGTGAAATATTTCTACTAGGGCTAGGAAAGTGTTAGCGCCATTATACAAGGCACTTATGTGATCTCATCTGGAATACTGCGTGCAATTCTGGTCTCCCATGTTTAAGAAAGATGAATTCAAACAGGAACAGGTGCAGAGAAGGACTACTAGGATGATCTGAGGAATGGAAAACCTACCTTATGAGAGTAGACTCAAAGAGCTTGGCTTGTTTAGTCTAACCAAAAGGGGAGATATGATTGCTTTCCATAAATATATCAGAGGGATAAATACAAGAGAGGGAGAGTAGTTATTTAAGTTAAGTGTAGTGACAATGTGGACACAAGAAGAAATGGACACAAACTGGTCATCAATAAGTTTAGGCTTGAAATTAGATGAAGGTTTCTAAACATAAGAGGAGTAAAGTTCTGGAACAGCCTACCAAGGGGATTGGTGAGAGGAAAACACCTAAATGACTTCAAGACTGAGCTTGATAAGTTTATGGAGGGGATGATATAATGAAACTGCCTACAATGGCATGTGGCCCATCTCTGACTGCTAGTAGCAAAAATCCCCAATGGCCAATGATGAGACAATAGATGGGGAGGGCTCTGAGTTACTACAGAGAATTCTTTCCCAGGTGGTTGGCTGGTGGGTCTTGTCCACATGCTCAGGGTCTAACTGATCACCATATTTGGGGTCAAGCAGGAATTTCCCCCTGGGTCAGATTGGCAGAGATCCTGGGGTTTTTTTGCTTTTCTTTACAGCATGGAGCAAGGGCTATTTGCAGATTTAAACTAGCATAAATGGTGGATTCTCTGTAACGGGAATCTTAAATCATGATTTGAGGACTTCAGTAACTCAGCCAGAGGTTCTGGGTCTATTACAGCAATGGGTGGGTGAGATTCTGTGCCCTGCGATGTGCAGGCCAGACTAGATGATCATGATGGTCCCTTTCAGTCTTAAAGTCTATGAGTCTATGTGACAGAGGTCTATAAAATCATGAATGACGTGGAGAAAGTGAAAAAGGAAGTTTAAATTGCACCTTCCTATAACACAAGAACCAGGGGTCACCCAATTAAATTAATAGGCAGCAGGTTTAAAATAATCATAAGGAATTACTTCTTCACACTACACACAATCAACCTGTGGAACTTGTTGCCAGGCGATGTTGTGAAGGCCAAAACTATAACTGGGTTCAAAAAAGATTTAGATAAGTTCAAGAAGGATATGTCCAAGTCCATGGGGCCGGATGCGTTGCATTCGAGAGTGCTAAAGGAACTGGCAGCTGTGATTGCAGAGCCATTGGCCATTATCTTTGAAAACTCGTGGCGAACGGGGGAAGTCCCGGATGACTGGAAAAAGGCTAATGTAGTGCCAATCTTTAAAAAAGGGAAGAAGGAGGATCCTGGGAACTACAGGCCAGTCAGCCTCACCTCAGTCCCCAGAAAAATCATGGAGCAGGTCCTCAAGGAATCTATCCTGAAGCACTTACACGAGAGGAAAGTGATCAGGAACAGTCAGCATGGATTCACCAAGGGAAGGTCATGCCTGACTAATCTAATCGCCTTCTATGATGAGATTACTGGTTGTGTGGATGAAGGGAAAGCAGTGGATGTATTGTTTCTTGACTTTAGCAAAGCTTTTGACATGGTCTCCCACAGTATTCTTGTCAGCAAGTTAAAGAAGTATGGGCTGGATGAATGCACTATAAGGTGGGTAGAAAGTTGGCTAGATTGTCGGGCTCAACGGGTAGTGATCAATGGCTCCATGTCTAGTTGGCAGCCGGTGTCAAGTGGAGTGCCCCAAGGGTCGGTCCTGGGGCTGGTTTTGTTCAATATCTTCATAAATGATCTGGAGGATGGTGTGGATTGCACTCTCAGCAAATTTGCAGATGATACTAAACTAGGAGGAGTGGTAGATACGGTGGCAGGTAAGGATAGGATACAGAGGGACCTAGACAAATTGGAGGATTGGGCCAAAAGAAATCTGATGAGGTTCAACAAGGACAAGTGCAGAGTCCTGCACTTAGGACGGAAGAATCCAATGCACCGCTACAGACTAGGGACCGAATGGCTAGGCAGCAGTTGTGCAGAAAAGGACCTAGGGGTGACATTGGACGAGAAGCTGGATATGAGTCAACAGTGTGCCCTTGTTGCCAAGAAGGCCAATGGCATTTTGGGATGTATAAGTAGGGGCATAGCCAGCAGATTGAGGGACATGATCGTTCCCCTATATTCGACATTGGTGAGGCCTCATCTGGAGTACTGTGTCCAGTTTTGGGCCCCACACTATAAGAAGGATGTGGATAAATTGGAGAGAGTCCAGCGAAGGGCAACAAAAATGATTAGGGGTCTGGAACACATGACTTATGAGGAGAGGCTGAGGGAGCTGGGATTGTTTAGTCTGCAGAAGAGAAGAATGAGGGGGGATTTGATAGCTGCTTTCAACTACCTGAGAGGTGGTTCCAAAGAGGATGGTTCTAGACTATTCTCAGTGGTAGAAGAGGACAGGACAAGGAGTAATGGTCTCAAGTTGCAGTGGGGGAGGTTTAGGTTGGATATTAGGAAAAACTTTTTCACTAGGAGGGTGGTGAAACACTGGAATGCGTTACCTAGGGAGGTGGTAGAATCTCCTTCCTTAGAAGTTTTTAAGGTCAGGCTTGACAAAGCCCTGGCTGGGATGATTTAATTAGGGATTGGTCCTGCTTTGAGCAGGGGGTTGGACTAGATGACCTCCTGAGGTCCCTTCCAACCCTGATATTCTATGATTCTATGATTCTATATGTACATCAATGGCTATTAGCCAAGATGTCAGTGATGCAACCCCATGCTTTAGGTGTCCCTAGCTTCTGACTGCCAGAAGCTGGGACTGAATGACAGGGGATGGATCACTCAATAATTGCCCTGTTCTGTTCATTCCCTCTGAAGCACCTAGCATTGGCCACTGTTGGAAGACAGTGTGGCCATTCTTATTGCATTTTAAAACTAAAAAGTTTAAAGTGAGGCTGCAAATCTAGGATGATGGCAAATCCAGAAGTCAACTTCTGAGTCTTTCATGCCCTATCAAACTAGATTTTAGGGAACCAATCACTCTCGCACTTTTAAAGTGGCCACACAGTATATTTTTGTATGTATAGGTTTTTCAGATAAAATCGAAGACCACCGAACATTTCTGCAATTTACCCCAAGAGGGCCTCCTCTGTTTAAATCTGTTCAGCTACCATCTTTAAGATGATGATTCATACTAGACACCTCACCTGTCTCTTGCTACCCAATCTTGATTGCTCACCCCAACTCAGAATCTAAACTACTAAAACCAAGGTCCTTAATTATTCCATCCACACACAGAGTCATCTTTATCTTTTAATATTTTGGCTTTTGTCAGTTCATTTTGTGTTTTCTGTAGTATTATTTAATCAATTTTTTTCCTGATTTAATGCTTATTTTGCTTCTGCTGCCCCCAATTTTACTCTTTCAGCAGAATATCTTTAGAGTTATGTTTGGAAATTCAGTTCTATGAGACGATGAAACCAAATTCATTTTAGTTCTTCTTGGGGCTAGTAAGAATTTCCAAAACATTTGCTGTGCACACAGTAGTCATATGATACTGCTTCTGTTTTCTTGAATGCTGAAGTTGAGTGACTTTGACCAACTGTTTATCAGTTATGAACCATTTTTTGTTAGGTCAATGGTTTGTCAACAGCTGCTCCACTGTAAAAGTTTCCATTTATTGGGGAGTATAAGGAGAAGAATTATAATAAAGAAGGTGGAAATTATACTCTGGTGCCTGAGAGCAGTTAAATGTCATGGTAAAAACACCAACAGAGTGTCCTAGAGAAGGAAAATGATTTTACCGCATGAATGCCTACCTCATTACACAGTGAAATATACCATCATGCATTTTGTGCCTTCATCATGTACTGTATGGGCTAGCGAAACCCTGTGTTTCATATAACAGCTGTTACAATGAATCTATTAAGTACTGCATCCCCACCTTTTATTTTTGTCTTTCTCTCTCTTTTTCAGGCAACAGCAAAACAGGGATGACTAATTCTGTTTTCTATCTTTTCCATTAGTTATTTATTTATGTCTGTTCTGGGGCTATAGAAGATGGTGGGAGATGTGGGAGTGATTTTGCACATCAATGTTTCAAGATAGTACTAGTATAAAAGGCACTGATATAGCAAAGTATCTTCCCATAGGCACTAATTAAAAAGCAATAAGCTCACTTGAGAAGTGGTTGCTTCAGTACTCAATGCACTACAGTTTCTGTTCCCCTTCTTTCCCCTAAATAGTGCTACACATTAAAACATGAAACAAAATAAAGGTTGGAGAGGTGTAACTCATTGTCACAATCCAGAAAATCATTTCTCTGCCCCTGCTCCCCAGCACACAGCATTGTACCACGAGCTATAGGATACAGCTAACATTTTCAAACTAATTAAGTCGCCTTACTTTGAAAGTGCTGAACTCCTGCAACTCCACTAGCCACAATGTCAGTCGTTGGTGCTCAAAACAGGCCACTGTAGCCCATAGAGTTAGTTTTAGCATTTATTTTATTTAGCAGTAACACAAGGAAACTACAGACCTATACCTTGTAAGACATTGGCTTCAGCAGTTAGCATAAGGCTTGCAGTCTATGAACTTTGGCACAGATAAATGGCCTAATGGTCACCCCTAAATTTTGAGGAACTGGGAATAGACAGCTTAAGGGGGAAGTTTGCCCATCAAGGCATTAGCCAACCACAGGAACATGAGCTAACACCATGTTTTGGGTATTTTAAGAAAGAACATCTGCAGATGTCTAATCACAAAAGTGCCATGGCAACAAATTGATGTATATAATAATAAGTTGAGATCATTAAAACACTAATCTACAGGAGAAGGGCACCCCTACATTAGTAGGGTGAGGAAACACAAATAAGGAATTGGGAAGAAACCCCTACTAAATATGCATCAGGCATAGTGGCATCATTGTATCATATTATAAAAGTTGAATCTCAGCCTGTGGGCAGGAGGGGAGAAAGATGTAACCCTTGGGAGGAGCCAGGTTGATGGCCACTGGTAATGATGAGGAAGGTGAAGGTACGAGGAAGAT
The DNA here is from genome assembly GCF_965140295.1 of Lepidochelys olivacea. NCBI lineage: Eukaryota > Metazoa > Chordata > Testudines > Cheloniidae > Lepidochelys > Lepidochelys olivacea. Next base: position 123,357,825 of record NC_140413.1, read on the forward strand.
AACAGCTAACATTTCAGGTTGTTCTGCAAGAAATGGTGTGTGTATATGGATGTTCAGATGTACATTCTGTATTATCTCTGTCTACCTTGCTGGATCAGAGTGTTCGTGACTTTGCTAAATGTATTAATAAACTATTATACATAAAGAAGGGTTCCTAAAGTTTGAGTGTTGCAACTGTGCACATTGTGGTTCCCAACCAAACAGTAATTTTAATAATACTGGGCCTGATCTTGGCACAAGAACCTGTCAAACCTCAGAGTGATAACTGGGAATTCTTAAGTATCAATATAATTAAAACATAATCCATAGACCAGGCTACACCAGCGAGTGTGGTGTCTAAATATGGATTTAGATGCCTAACTCTGGGCAGTCACATCTGAAAAATGTGGACTATAGACATTAGGAAAATTGTTAGCTTCCATAAGAAAGCATCAAGCATTTGCTACTATCAGAGGCAGGATTTTGCACTAGATGGAGAAATCCTATGCTGAGGGCAAAATACCCCAGGCCTATTTGTCCTAAAGTGGGTTGCCAACCCCCTTGAGAAGGGTGGAATAAGAGGTTCTACATTTGGAGTCCAGGGGAACATTTTTTCTCTTTCTGGTAGTGGTGATGGCTTAATGGCCTCAAGTTAAGGGTAGAAATACCTTGACTTCCTAGAACCATAAATTCAACTCCTTCCAGGGTCAGCTCAGGTCTCCATCTTCCAGTCAGAGACACTCTGAATTCAGTAAAGTGCATTTCATTAGACGAGCAATTTTCAAATGAGACTTTAAAAATGAAAGCTCTGATTCCTCATTATGGACAACTGGACATTAAAGAGAAGGGCTTTGTTTCTCCACCTCTGACTAAAGATTTCCCCTCCTAACCCTGTGCTGGATTTCAGTGGACATATTACTCATGCATATATAAATTATAAAGCACTTTCGGATAACAGGCACTATGTAAAAGTGCTATACTTATGATAATGAGTCACTGCTGCCTGGTGGGGAAAGAGTCTATTTACTACATAGAGCCTCTCCTTAAAAGAGAAATCACTGAAGCAATACTAGGGAAAACAGAACTTTTCAAAGGATTGTATAGCTAGCCTGGTAATATAGCAGGTTCAGGAGCTGCCTGTATGCTAAGGACAGCATATGTTCTGGAGGTGATATACTTCGTCTTGGGGGAGGAGGATAGATGGCCCTGAAAATATCCTTAACAGATGCATATTAGAGAGAGATTTACAGCATCTTTGTAAGTTGTTTTACAGTTCATCCTTCAGCACAGAAGTTGTGGATAGCGCTGGCAGCAGTGACTGGAGGCAGGATATGCAGCTGTCACCACAAAACTGGGACTGAATTCTGCTCAGCCCTCTAATCCTTAAGGTGAACTTCATTGGCAAGAACAGACTAGAGGGAGGAAATGAATGCCCAAGTTTGAATCCAGACAGGTGGCAACTCTAAATCTAGGAAGCTAAAATACCATTTCTGTAAATCTCATGGTGTAACTAATGCCAGCTTTCTTTTTCTCATAAGACTTTTTAAATTCCATCACTGTTACTGGTGCCTGAATTGCACATACTAGAGTAAAATAAGCTGGTTAAGTTAACCAGTGGAGCCTTCTCTTTATCTGTTCTACATAATATTTTTCTTCTGCAACACTCAGAGCTGTAGTAAGTTTCTGTTTGTTGCTTTCTTTGGTGATGGAAGTAGTGCTGCAGGAGGTGCTATTATTTGCTAAAACCTATTCCCAAAATTTCCATAAGTCCGAGGTGGAAAGTCTATTTCACAAAGTTGAGGGAAGAGGATTCCTTCACCCAGTACCATTTCCAATTATGAATAACTCAAGGTACTCTAAAACCTCTGCAGATAAACTGTACTTGGAGCTCATTTTCCTCTCACACCCGCAAAAAATTACTGAAGTAAATGGCTACAGAGTAATCTGCTTTCCCCTAGTATAAAATGGGTGTAATTAGAGGAGAATTAGATCCTATACCTTTCCTGAAAATTATAAACCAAAATACACTTGTATTCTGTTTCTAAAGGGCTAAAGTAATTACTAGTCTTAAATTTGTAATATCGATAATATTACTGCAATATTCTTAATAGTTCATTGCTTCCACATTATCACTATTCCCCATGATCCTGTCCCTGCAGAGATGCATGTAGGTGGATCTCTGGGTTTGAAGGGAACCCCCATGAAGTAAATAGGGTTTCATGTAGGCACAAGAGTCAGACTGTGTGGATGTCATTTTAGGGTCAGGATCCCAAGCTGTATAAGAAGAAAATGTGAGAGTAAAAATTATTTGTACTATACTACTGTTTACACTAAGTAAAGAAAAACCGCTGTTCTTTTAAACAAGTTAGGTAATTTGATTTGATTTGTCTCTATTGAGGACATCCTGAATGCATTCTAACTGAGTCCTTCAGAGTTAGAGAAACTCTATATACGCTTACATAAAAAATGTACAAGTGGGGACAGATATCACTTCCCGCGAAAAGGACCCTATGTACACATGAACCTCCCCTTCCTATGAAGAGAGAGAGGTTTTTATTGCCTCTTCCATGGCACTATCCCTTCCTTCCTAAAGACTGCATGGGGTGGGAGTAGGGGCAGGTTGGGTGCAGTGTAGCTGGTGAAGACACTCACCTCCTTGCTCTTCTGTTCATCCCAGACACAAACAATAAATCCATCTGAAAGTTCATGCAACCTCAGTCACTCTACCAGGGTGGCAGAGGGCCATGAAACTTGCATAAATGGTCCTTTGCCTGCACTGGGTCCTGCAAGATTTGCAAAAATCTTGGAGAATCCATGGTTTCTACTTGTGAAACCCCTTGCTTATTTTAGGGGGGTGTCTACCTCTGCAAGAAATAGAATTCTATATAGAGAAAACTTTGTGATTATAATGGAATTTTCTCCATCCTCCATCCAGCCCACCAATCCACTTCCTTCTTTTGTTTTGGGCATGTGAGGAGGTCAGCTCATCCCATATTTCTGAATGACAGGAGAAACATTCAGGAAAAAAAACATTGCATATGAGCTTTTCATACAACACTATTCTCTCGTGTGGCGACCTATTTCCTAATGAATATCAAAGTCAACAAAACTTACAAAATACATACATTTTGTGTAAGAAACAATTGTGAATAAAATGAATCCCCAATCTCCTTGTTTCTTTTTATTTTACTTCTGGGGGATTTTTGTATCATTCCATTAAGTCTGGCAACCAGATGGTCAGCTAGAGAAAACAGTGACTCAGTGATAGACTTGCAGCCTCAACAATCTGAAAATGAGCAGATCTATATGTTTTCCTCCCTCTCCCCCTTTTTTTGGGTCAAAACTAGTCACTGTTAAACTGCTACCATTTTCTTTGCTCAAGATGTGGGATTTTGGGGGTATCTGTACACTTAGAAACTGAACACATAGGGGATAACTGAAATTCTAAACAATGTGGAGAGGTTAAAATAGTCCACCCCAATAGTTATATAATACAGTAGTAGCTAGTGCTCACTATCAGATATTGAAATACTGTAAATGATATCATTTAAGAATTTTTTGATCTACACTAAAAGATGAAAATAGAGATGGCTGGGACTAGTCAAAGTTATTTATTTAAGGTTGTTTCCATAACTACCACCTATAGTTATGTATAAGCTGCGCTTCTTTACAAAGTTAGATTCTGATCCTGCATTGGGGTAGCTATTCCTACACACTGAGTTTAAAATCTAATACATAAACCATTTATCTGAGCTTTGTATAAAGAATCTTAGCTTCAAAACACTGGTCAAGAAATGAGGCCCCTCAAATATACTGGAAAAGTGGAATTGCATTTGTTTGAATATGCTTGGATCTCATCTGGTTTTAAAAGCTAAGTAAGGCTTGTTAGTACTCTATTACTTAGATGAGAATCTCCAAAGGGAAAAGAGCAGGCAGACAAATTATTTTAATACCCTTAATTTCGTGTCTACAGGCTACACATAAGATACTAACAGAAAGAACAGACATTGCTTTAGCTCAGTAGGTACAGTAGCCCTTTTTTAAGAGAGGACCTCAGTCCAATTTCTCGCTGCAGCGGATTCTTCACAAATAAGTATAATCCTTCATTTAACATTTACACACTTGGTTACCTCTCAGCACTCAGCCGTGTCACATCAGGCTTTACAATTTTTACTTAAAATTGACAGAATTCATTTATGCACTACCTGGTTTTATTATGGTTGTGGAAAAAGTGGCATTCAACATATTCCAGCAACAGCCATGCTTTTATCAAAATTTGCCATGATGCATCTATGATTTTACCTAAATTTTCTGACACATTACTGCCTGGTAACGACACAGTCAGCAAACATCGTCCAAATATCTGTTGTTCCTACAAAGTTAAAGCGAATGGGACTAGATTAGTTCTTTTCCTTTTTCCTCCTTTGTCTCCCACTTGTAAATCACATACACTCATTTTCCCTTTATCCCAGAAGTAGGGAGCAAAATTGAAATGTGGCTAATATTGTGATCTCACTTCACAAGCACACGGTAAGATCCTACTCAATGCACAGCAAATCCTGAGAAGTCATGTTTTGAATAAGAGAGCCACAAAACACCACTTTTCTTCAACATTATTGAAATACACTAGTGCCACGTCTACACTACAAAGTTACGTCAACTTTATGTAAGTCAACATCGAGCCTCCGATTTAAGCAAGTTGATCTTGCGTGTCCACACTAGACTCTTTGTGTCAGCAGAGTGCATCCTCACTAGCAGGTTTTGCATCAATGCACAGACCACTGCACTGTGGTTAGCTATCCCACAGTGCACTTAGCCAAGTGTAATTTTGGGTTGGGATTGCAGTGCCTTATGGGACCAAAATATTGGCACAGGTGGTTATGGGAATATGGCGTTAGCCTCCCTTTTCCCCTCCACTCCTGAAATCAATGGCAAACAAACCAAGCCTTTTTTGTAAGCCTGGGTTACCTGCGCAGACGCCATAGCATGATAAGCATGGACCCCGCTCAGCTGTACACTGGTGTGAGCATTACAAACACCTCATGCCTTATCCTGCAGTATTTACACAGTTAATACAGGAGCCACCATACAGAATACTGTGATGCCATGCAAGTAGCCCTTCTGGAAGAGTAATTCCAGCAGGGTAATTCACAGTTGCTGGTGACAGTCACACATCACCTTGACATGGTTAAGCACTGTTTTTGGGCCCGGGAAAGAAGCATTGACTGGTAGGACTGCATCGTTAAGCAGCTTTGGGATGATGAGCAGTGGCTGCAGAACTTTCAAATGCATAAGGCCACTTTCCAGGAATTGTGTGAAGAGCTTTCCTGAGCCCTGAAGCACAGCAATTAAATGATAGCTGCTGTGACACTGGAGAAGCGAGTTGTGATAGCTGTGGAAGCGTGCAGCGCCAGACTGCTACAGGTCAGTGGGGCATGAATTTGAAGTGGGTAAATCTACTGTGAGATCTGTTGTGATCCAAGTTTGCAGGGCCATTATCACACTTCTGCTAAGAAGGGTAGTGACTCTGGGAAACGTGCAGGACATAGTGGATAGTTTTGCCATGATGGGGTTCCCTAACCGCGGCAGGGAGATAGACAAAATGCATAACTCTATCTTAGTGCCAGACCACCTTGTCAAACAGTACATAAACCAAAAGGGGTACTTTTAAATGGTGTTGCAAGCGCTGGTGGATCACAGTAGCTGTTTCACCGACATCAACATGGGATGGTTGGGAAAGATGCATGACACGTGCATCTTTAGGAACAGAGGTCTGTTCAGAAAGCTGCAAGCAGGAACTTTCTTTCCAGACTGCAAAATAACCATTGGTGATGTTGAAATGCCAATCGTGATCCTGGGAGACCCAGCCTACCCCTTGCTCCCATGGCTCATGAAGCCATACACTGGCAGCCTGGACAGCAGTAATGACGAGTTCAACCATAGACTGAGCAAATGCAGAATGGTGGTGAAATGTGCCTTTGGACGTTTAAAAGGCACGTTTGCTTGCGCTGTTTGCTTACTAGGTTCGACCTCAGCGAAAGCAATATCCCCATTGTTATTGCTGCCTGCTGTGTGCTCCATAATATCTGTGAAACAAAGAGAGAAAAGGTTTCAGAGTAACAGCTGTGTTAGTCTGTATTCGCAAAAAGAAAAGGAGTACTTGTGGCACCTTAGAGACTAACCAAAATTTATTTAGTCTCGAAGGTGCCGCAAGTACTCCTTTTCTTCTTAAAGAGAGAAAAGTTTCCGGCAGGGTGGGGGGTTGAGGCAGATCGCCTGGCAGCCAATTTTGAGGAGCCAGACACCAGGGCAATGAGAAGAGCACATCGAGGGGCTCCGCGTCTCCATGAGGCTTTGAAAATCAGTTTCAGCAATGAGCTAGAGTAATGTGACCATTTTTGTGTTGTTCCTTACGAACTGTCCTCTCCATTGCATTTTCTCCCCATAAACTCCACCCGCACCAACCACTGTGTGTTAAATGAATAAGGAGCCTTTTCTTCTCAAACCATTAATTTTTATTATGCATACAAACATACAGAGACAGCAAAGAAGACCTGGGGCAAAAGGGCTGACAACACTGTGTAGGGAGAAACAAGGAAAGTTTGCTTACAGATGCACTGTAATAACAATCGAAGGTGTGGGAATGGGCGCCTTCTGGTTCTTGTACCTTCTCTTGGTGTTGAGTGCAAGAGATGCCAAACTTCCTCACCCACCCCTCATTTCATAGGACATTTGAGGAAGGCGGATGGAGAACTGGACGATGATGGCAGCAGGTTCAGCATAGGCTGCAGAGGGACTCTAGCATCCAGCTGCCTTTCTTGAATCTCAACCAGACATCTCAACATGTCTGATTGCTCCTTCATAATCCACAACATCTCTTCCTGTGTGGCACACTCTTGTTCCCTGCATGCTCTCCTGTCCTTCCTGTCCATGTCCAGGTTCTCAGACAGTGTAATCCTTACTACACCCAATTTTTTGTTCAGATTAAACATAAAAAATAATAGCATGTAACCCCTACAATTTGATTGGAAATGTGTACTCACCAGAGGTGTCTTCCCTGGCATCATGCTCTGCCACCAACTGGTCCTGTGAAGGGATGGGCTACAAGGTTAAAAGCAGTTCTTGGCAGTCAGGAAGAATGGATCCTCTGCTTGCCTGCCTCACATTCTCCTCCTCCTCTTCAACAATGTCCTCCTCATTGTTGCTCGAGGTTGCCCGGAGCTCCTGGGAGGTATCCATGGAGCGTTTTGGGGTAGTGGTGGGGTCGCCACCAAGAATCGCATGCAGTTCCTCATAAAAGTAGCATGTCTGTGGGGCAGAACCAGAATGACTGTTCGCCTCCCTTGTCTTCTGGTACACTTGCTGAAGCTCCTTTATTTTCACGTGGCACTGCTGTGTGTCCCTGGTGTAGCCTTCTCCCCCATGCCCTGCGTGATCTCGGCATAGATGTCAGCATTTCTTCTGCTGGATTGAAGCTCAGGCTGCACAGACTCTTCTCCGCACACAGCAATAAGATCCACCACCTCCTGTGTGGTCCATGCTGGAGCACGTTTGCAGCCTGGAATCTCCATGATCAGCTGTGCTGGAGAGCTCTCCATGCTCATCAAAGAGGGAATGAAAATTCAGAAGTTCCTGGGGCTTTAACAGGGGAGTGGCTGTTTCCTGTGTACCTGGCTGACATGTGGAGTTGAAAGGGCTCTCTAGAGCAGTCACAGTGGAACAGTCACAGTGGGACACCTCTTGGAGGCCAATTCATTCGAATTACACAACACAGTGTCTACACTATCCCTGTGTCGACCCATGGATGTCAAATCAAGCACTACGCCTCTTGTGGAAGGGACTCAGTGGTGTAGGCACATACATTATGAGATTGACTTAACGTGGCTTATGTCAACCTACGTTTGTAGTGTAGACCAGGCCTAGGTAGAAGTAAAGGCAAAGAAGAGCTCTTAAATGTCAAGTAAAGCCAGTAAAGCAAAAATATTTTAGCTAAATTGATACCTCTCCCTCTGTAGCTGAAAGTGAAAATAAAACAATAGTTGGAAAATAATGCATTTTTAAGCCTCTTATAGCTCAGATACTTAAGTAAAGAAAACCATCTAAAGTGTCATTTTCTCTTTATATTGTTTTGTCATTTAAATTTGAACTCTATAAAATAAAGCATCCTTCATTGGTATTAATATTGCCAATGTGTGAGCATTGTTACTGTTTTCCCGTACTCTTGAATGGTTGAGAAAATGGCTTTTTTCACTAGCAAACTCAGCGCGAAGCTCAGAATCTCACAACAAAACCAAACAAGCCACTGTTGGTTACCTAGCCTTTTCTAACAACAGCTTAGACTCGAAGAGTCTAGTCTCACATTCCTTTTAATTAGCTTGGCTGTACAGATAGGGTAAAAAGATGTCTAACTTACTATAACAGCAACTAAATAATTGTGAATGCATGTTAAGAGATTGTTATCATGAGGTCAAGACCTACCAGCAAATTAAAGGAGAGCAGAAAAATCTGGCCTTTAATGTTCATTCAAAAGTGTGACAGTGACGAAGATTTAGTTTATTATTTATATTTTAAAATCCCTGACTTTTATAACTCATGCTATAGTTGCTATAAAGAATTCAGGTGTTCTTTGTTTATTGGCATTCCATCTCATGAGAATGGTAATCCAATAGTAATAGTTTCTGCTGCTTAAAATGGAGTATTCTGGCAGATTTTTAAAAAATAAGAGTTATAGGTCCTACACTTCTGGAAGCCTCCTTGCTTAAATTAATTTGTTTTGTTTCTCTCTCTCTCTCGTAATGATGAGTATATTTTGAATACTTTATAATGTAATAGGACCATTTACTGATTTTTCTTAGCTTAGAATAATGAACCATTGCACTCATGATGCCTTATTAGTATATGTTATACTCATGGACTCACAGTTTCTGCCTTTTACAGGACTGAGGAGTAGAGCTGGATGGAAAATGGAAATCATTTCTTGCCAGAGATAGAGGAGATGTGATTTTAAGGGGCAATCCACAATTTTTCATGGAAAGGGATTTTAAGAAAATATCATTTGAGAGAACCGACGCATTTTTTTGGCTTCCCGGCTACCTGCTTGGACAGCAGCTGGAGAGGCAAAGAGCTGGGGCACTTAGCCTCTCTGGCCCCAGAGCTTCAGGGGAGGCTGAGCACCCTGGCTACTTGTTGGTCTGGAGCTGGAGCTGCGGGAAGGTGAGTAGCTGAGAGCCAGGATGCTCAGCCTTGGCAGCGTTCCAGGTGGGCAGACAGGGAACCATCATGTCCATTTCCTTGCAAAAAAATAAATCTATTTTTTTTTGGCAACACTTAAATTTCCCCACAGAAAATTTTGATTTTGCAAAAAGAATATTTTCGGTAGGAAAATCATTTTAATGGAATATTCCCAACCAGCTCTACTGAGGAGGATGTCATCACATTTGGGAAAACATACTTGGAAGGAATCCAGACTTCAGTGTCCTGTTTAAGTAAACACAAGCCCTGTTTAATATGGACTTGCTGTTCTTTACCTTGTAATGCTTCCCAGGGAAACTGAAGGTTGTGGGGCACCTCACTACCACCTGCCCTTAGCGTGCGGAAGTCTTGTCTGTGGCTGTTGTGGATCAGGTCCCTGAAACCACCGGTATCTGGAAACACAAGCACTGTCTCCTGGGCCTCCGAAGGTCGGTTGGTCGCTCTGTCTCTCTACCTCTCTCTCTCTCTACAAGTTAGTGGTAAGCATGCACCAATACCCAAGTCCTCCGAGCATCCCGCTGAGTGCTCAGCCCCTGATCCACTGAATACTTACAGAACTTTCTGATATGCTGTTCTCAGAGGAATAGTACCTCCCAGCTTGTAAGATTCAACTCAGGATCACCACTCTACTTAACACACGTTTCAGAGTAACAGCCGTGTTAGTCTGTATTCGCAAAAAGAAAAGGAGTGACAGAACTAACAAAGAAAATAACAGAATGCCACTAGCCGTCACCTTCAGCCCCCAACTAAAACCCCTCCAACGCATTATCAAGGATCTACAACCTATCCTGAAGGATGACCCAACACTCTCACAAATCTTGGGAGACAGGCCAGTCCTTGCATACAGACAGCCCCCCAACCTGAAGCAAATACTCACCAGCAACCACATACCACACAACAGAACCACTAACCCAGGAGCCTATCCTTGCAACAAAGCCCGTTGCCAACTGTGCCCACATATCTATTCAGGGGACACCATCACAGGGCCTAATAACATCAGCCACACTATCAGAGGCTCGTTCACCTGCACATCCACCAATCTGATATATGCCATCATGTGCCAGCAATGCCCCTCTGCCATGTACATTGGTCAAACTGGACAGTCTCTACGTAAAAGAATAAATGGACACAAATCAGATGTCAAGAATTATAACATTCATAAACCAGTCGGAGAACACTTCAATCTCTCTGGTCACGTGATTACAGACATGAACGTTGCGATATTACAACAGAAAAACTTCAAATCCAGACTCCAGCGAGAGACTGTTGAATTGGAATTCATTTGCAAATTGGATACAATTAACTTAGGCTTGAATAGAGACTGGGAGTGGCTAAGTCATTATGCAAGGTAACCTATTTCCCCTTGTTTTCCTAACCCTCTCCCCCCCTTCCTCAGACGTTCTTGTTAAACCCTGGATTTGTGCTGGAAATGGCCCACCTTGATTATCATACACATTGTAAGGAGAGTGATCACTTTACATAAGCTATTACCAGCAGGAGAGTGGGGTGGGGGGAGAGAAAACCTTTTGTACTGATAAACACCCATTTTTTCATGATTTGTGTGTATAAAAACAAACATCTTCTGTATTTTTCACAGTATGCATCCGATGAAGTGAGCTGTAGCTCATGAAAGCTTATGCTCAAATAAATTGGTTAGTCTCTAAGGTGCCACAAGTACTCCTTTTCTACTTAACACATCACACTTTATATATAGACATATATTTACACAGAGTAAGAGAGATACAATAAGAATAGGGTTATCATCAAAGAACAGAGTGAAAATACTGGAAACAAATTGTTACATATAAAACAAAATCATATAGCGCTTTCTAGAGATTAACCTTAACTAACTGGCATTCCTCTGTCTCCTACAAGATAGCTAACTGCAAGTCCTTTTCCTAGCATTTTCAACCCTCTTCCAGTTGTCATCAAGAGGTCCTTGGGTAACATACCTCCTAGCAGGTAATTGTTCTCTCTTTAGTCTTATTCACTTCACAATTTACATGTCCTATTTATGATGCACCTCTCCCAACAGAAGGTCATTGTACCCTTCAAATATTAGAACACCAAAATGTACATGAAGCTGAGGTTACAGTCACATTGCTTTCCTAGATCTTTGAGCTTGTTTGTATCCCTAACCCATCTGAAATGGAGATTTTTGATTCCCAGAGCCAGAAGTGTTTGAGATATGCTAGCAATGGTTAATTAATATAGTGAATTTCTCTGTCTTCTTCCAAAAGCTATAAGCTGAAAAGCCAGGTTAAACAACCAACAGCACAGGGCCTAGGTGCTGAGGTTTTTTTATTCATATTCTTTCAGTATTGTTTGTCCTCTGATTCCCTTAGACACATGTGGCCTGAGAATTTTTAATAAAAACATGTTCTATGTAAAATATCTAGCATGAATCTTTGTAAAAATAACACTTTTAGATACTGAGTTCTGATAAACATTTTATCAAGTCTCTGAAGTTTAAATATATAGTTCAACCATTGTTATGTACAAGAATTTGAAAGCAAAAACCAAAACTAACAAATAAACCTTTCCTCATGCAGCCACACTACCTTAGGCCAGATCTACATTGCAAAGTTTTTATCAACACAGCTATGATGGTTAGGAGTGGGGGACGGGAGGGAACCACACTCATAATAAAGACAGCCATGCTGGCAAATTCCTCACCCCATCTGTTTGTCCATCTAGTTTGTCATCCATGGAAGTGCTTAACTATGCCAACAAAAACTCCTTTAGTCAGTATAAGCTATGTCTCCAGAGAGGGTTGTTTGTTGTTACAGCTACACCGCCAAAGACTTTGTAGGTAGACTAGCCCTTAGACCTTGCTTAAACCCAAAAGCTGTGTTGCTTTTACTATACTGGCATAGTTAAACATCGTAAGAGTGATACAACCACCTGAGCACAGAGGCAGTTATACCAGTATTAAAGTGCATATAGTCATATAGCTTATTCCCATATGGAAAAGGAAATGAGCTATACTGGTATAAAGCATCTTTATATTGCTGTAGCTGCATCCACAGTAGAGGTTGTACTTCTATAACTATTTTTAGTTATAGAAAAACACAAAACAAAATAAAAACCTGACACAATAATCAAAATAATTATACCGTTACAAAATCTGTATGTAGACCAGGCCCTAGACTGCACACATACCCCATGCCCGTAAACAATACAGTTAATACCAGTAAAAAATTTAACGAGAGACCAAGTCTAATTTTTGAGATAAACCAGTGTGACCTTGGACTGTACACTAGATTTAAGCAGTCTGAACTGGTCAGGAGGGCTAAACCTGATCTATATTATGGCTCCAACTGGTTTTAAAATAGATTTGAATTTTGGGGGAAATTTCTGCAGTGCAGACTTCGGGGCTTACTTATGTTCTTTTAAGCACTGAGCTATTACCTTCATCTTATTTTAGAAAAGTGCTCAACTGTAGCCTATTTCAATTAATTTATTTTCAGGTTTTTTGCACTTCTGCTACAATACTTTAAGAAACAGTTATTTGTTATCTTTTAGCCCTAGTGCTACCTGATGCTTCAGAAACCTCCTGGTCTTAAAAATTATCACAAGTGACTGGGGCCTTAGACGTTCTTTAATATTCATCTTGATGAAAAAAGTTGAAATAATGAAACAATAATTAAGCTTGAGCACATTCTTGTTGTACCTGTAACTATCTAAGGAACAATACTAGAGCAGGGGTTCCCAAACTTGGTTCGCAGCTTGTTCAGGGTAAGCCCCTGGCGGGCTGTGAAACACTTTGTTTACCTGAGTGTCTGCAGGTATGGCCGCTCGCAGCTCCCAGTGGCCGCGGTTTGCCGTTTCTGGCCAATGGGAGCTGCGGGAAGTGGTGGCCTGGCCCGCGCCACTTCCCGCAGCTCTCATTGGCTGGGAACGGCGAACCACGGCCACTGGGAGCTGCGAGCGGCCGTACCTGCGGATGCTCAGGTAAACAAAGTGTCTTGTGGCCTGCCAGGGGCTTCCCTGAACAACCCTCAAACCAAGTTTGGGAACCCCTGTACTAGAGATACAGAAGTTTGGCTCTACTTTAATAAAGAAACACTTGGGAGGGGAACACAAATATTTAAAAACACAAAGATTAAGATGTCAAATTGCACAATACAGAAAACATGACACTAATATTTAGATGTAGCACTAGATTCACCCCAACTGTCATAGGGAAGTGCTAGTTGCACCTCCCTACATCAGTGAGGGCCCAGGTATTGGAAGGAGGATCCACCTCAAAAGAGGGCAAGAGCTTTTCTATGGAGAGAAGGCACCCAGTAGGGATAGCCAAAGGGACCACACTGGAAGAGGCTGCCAAACCAGTATTTTCAGTAGATGTATCCTCTGACACCCTAGTCTCCTCTTGCCTGGCCAGTACCTTCCACTTTGTGGGTCATGCTATCTGTCTGCAGACATCCCACAGGAAGGGAGATGGTGGCAGAAAGTCCATTGGAAAGCCAGCCAGAAAGAGCTTTGTGCCCTAATTCCACACCAACATGAATTAGGGGTGAATTCAGCCTGTACTCATTTCTTCCTTTGTTCCAAGTGTTTATAGTGTAATTAGAAATAAAGCATGATTTAACACTGGTGGTTTATCCATGATACGTGTATATTAGGGTAAGGTGTGAATATTCAATCAATGTTCTTACACCTGCCTGAAATCAACACATGCATTATGGACTGCTATTGTGTCAAGCATCTAATTTTTGTATTGTGTGTTATTGTTGGCATCTAGAATAGAAATGACGAATTGGTCTTGCTTTGACAGGAAGATTGATTCAACAATAAAACGTGCAAGGGCAGAGAGCCTGATCCTACCAGATGGCAAGTGCCCCCGTGGACTTCAACAGGAGTTGAGAGCACTGAGCACCTCACAAGAGGTGCTGAATACTTTGGAAGATTGGATCCAGAGTGTCTCTATGCATGTGGATTTGGAACAGAGTAATTGAAATGCAACAAAGCTTTCAAACAAATAGAAAAAGACTTCCCTATGGTTTTGAACTTGGTATTTTTTATCATAAACTTTGGGTGACATACCAACTGTTGGGGGGGGAGGGGAGGGGCCAGCGGATAGCTATGCATTGAATTGACCAGGATACACCTTCTTAGTAGCCCAACTGTTTTTGCCAGTCATTGGGATTCACAGAGCATTTGCTTCAGAAGCTCATGGAAAAACATAATCTGCAAGTAAATTAGGTGATTTTGTTTTCCCTACTAATTTTTGTCAGTTTTCACCTAGGCTGAAGCAACCTGATCCAGGCTTCATTCCAGGGCAGTTTTACATCTCCGTATGACTTGAACTGGTGCATAGCACTGAATTCATTTTTTCTCTTTCTAAGAATTGGTATTTTTCCATATTTTAAAACACTTTGTAGCATGTAATCTCGCTGGGACCACATATCATACTAAATTGCCAAGTACTATAAATCATTCATAGTCACAGCCCAGTACTTGTTTACCCAGTTTAGCTAATGAATTAGACGTAAAATGTACTGGCTCTTGTCCCATTTTAAAAAAAAACCCTGCATGTTATTTTTCCCCCAGAGGCAAAACTGTTTCCTTTGCAAAGGATATTTTAAATCTAAGAATTTTTTCTGTTGTCTCTAACAGATAAACTGTTCATATTAAATGAAAATTGCCTCTGCGAATAAAAACCCACTTATTTTTATGCACTGTATGTATATGCATTAAATATGTGATCAAAACAATTTATGTTGTACATAATTAAACACGTCTTAAGTGACTACCCAAGGGATCAGGAAAAAAGAAAAAAGGCAGCCACAAGTTTTACTCAAACTGTACTGGAAGCCATGAGGATATTTAAAGTAGTCTGTTCTAACAGTGTGGCTTTTGGAGGGGAACCTTAATGTAAGTTACACTGTACAGTATAGATATGATATTCTGGGTTGAAGTGGCACAGCACAGAACTCCCAGCCTGCGGGAAGGGGAAGCTAAGGTGACCTTTAAGACATCTTTGTGCTCTCCCAGTCTCAGGCTGGCCCAAGGGATGATAATGCCTGCCCCTCTCCTCCCCCCTCTCCAACAGTTGGTATGATAATTTAGCCTGGGGCTAAATTGCAGCAACCTTCCCAGGCCGCTCTGTGGGCCATAGCCCTCAGAATCTCTGCAGTACTACCTGCTGCAGCCTAGCCCCTGACATGCCCTTCCTTCCCACCCCCTACATCCTAGTTTGAGAGGGGGTCCTCAGAAAATAGCCTTATGGCTGTTTTCCACCATGCCTGCACTGGGGTAAATCCTTCCCTAGCTGCAACTGAGGTCCAGATTTACAACGGGACTTACACACCTAAAGAAGCCAAGAGGTGCCTAAGTCCAGCATTTAGGTACCACTAATATTCATGAAGCCATCACTTGGATGCTACCTAACTCTGTAGATGCATAAATCTCCATGGCCACCTAAGTTTCAACTACTACATAAGAGCAAAGCCATTCAAACCCTAACGCCGAAACCCTGCCAAGATTCTCAAACTCGGCATTCCTCGCCTATCTCACCTGTGGGGCCCGATCCGGTCGTTCTGCTCAAAGCATACCTACCCTGCACAACAGAAAGCCAGGGTGAGCAGATGGTGAATTTTGGGGATGAGTTGGGTGGCATGTATCCCACAATAGCCAACAGCAAAATGGGTGTGACATTCACCACCACAGTAAAAGAGCCAGGTCTGAATCCTCAATCTGCCTAACTTGAACCTGAATCTCCAACAACTGAATCTCCAGCCCTAACCATTGGGCTACAGAGTCTTTTTTATTTTTTTAACTTTAGTCCAATGAATATTTAATTATTTGTACAAAGTGGAGCAGCTTCAATAGGAGGCATTAAGAAAGACCTGGGTTAAAGACCTTGCTCCAAACGAGGCAGAATATGGATTTGAAAATAGGTCTCCCACATCCCAGGTGAGTGTTCTAACCAGTGAACAACTGGCTATAATAGGGTAGATTTCTTTATTGTGGTCTGCCTCTGAGTTTTCATGAAAAAGGCATCTAAGGCAGGTCAGCCCTAAGTCCAAGAGAGGATTCACAGTTGAGACTCCTGAGTGGAGGAAGGAACCTCCTTTGGACTGCCAGTCAGACACCTAAGGCCCACATCAATGGCATTTAGGCACCTAAGTCTCTTTGTTGATCTGGGCCCTTAGCCCTCCCCTTTCTTCTGCATTTCACGTCTTCCTAATGTAAGGGGTTCCCCGCTCATCTTGCTGGCTTCTGAAAATCTCTTTCTTTTGCAGCTAAGTCTCCCCATACAATGCACAGTGTGCCTGGGCCCCTAACTTGAGGCTGTGAATTCCACTGGGCTGCAGGGCACCTAGGAGTTAGGTGCTGAAATGCCTATGTCCCCCTTGCGAGTCTAGCCTATGCTGCTCTGGCTGTTTTACCTTCATAAAGGGGCCACAGTAAGGGTGAGGATCTCACCCTAGACGTTCAGTATAGATAAGAATGTTAATAGCAATGGTAATTAATCGCAATGGTAATATTTATTTTCTAAAAGCAAGATATTACATATAATATTCTCTGTTAGCCAGTATGACAAATTAGCATTACAGAACCACTTCAAAGGAGGCACGGGTCAGGGGGAGAGGGACTGAGAGTCAGAAAAAAGTCTTAATGTGTAAACTCTTTGGAGTAGTGAACATGTCATCTGTATGTATATAGCACTTAACAGGATGGGGCCTGATCATGATTGGAGTCTCTGAATGTTACAGTAATATAGTTTAGTTATTATTATTTCTTTTGTGGTTGCCTTTGTGGGGTAATAAATCAGATACAGAATAATCTAGTTTCCCTGGGAAAAACCACAGATATGAAAGAGGGCTGAACACAATTTTTCTTTTTAAAAAGAGAAATGAAGACTTTTGAAGGAAAACACTGAGGCTACATCTACACTGCAATAAAGCAAGAGCGGCATGGCCACAGATGGCCCAGGTCAGCTGACTTGAGCTCATGGGGCTTGCGCTGCAGGGCTATAAAATTGCAATGTAGACATTTAGGATCATGCTGGAGCTCAGGCTCTGAGACCCCGGGTGGGGGGGAGGGTCGAGGGGGGTCTCAGAGGCCAGGCTCCAGCCCGTGCACAAATGTCTACACTGCTATTTTTACCCCCAAAGCCTGAGCCCTGCAAGCCCAAGTCAGCTGACCCAGGCTTGGCGACTTGGGCCTGCGGGGTTTTATCTTTTGTCTGGTTATTTACACTGGTGTAAATCAGATGTGACTCCACAGATGTCAAAAATGAAGGTTAAATAACATCAGAATCAGACCTGGAGGGTTTTGTTTCTGACACCATGTAACAGTTCTTAGAACACAAATAATTCTCACTTGTCATTCTGCCTTTGTTGCTGCAAGAAATTATATCATCTTAATTAAAAGAGCAGTTACTGCTGATCTTTTTCAAAATCCACGGTTAGCTCCCCAACTGAGACACACTGAAATCAACAAGTAGACAGTAAGGAAGACTGTATGGTAGACTTGGCATGAATTCTAGAAATAGAATTCTGAACACAATACCGTGAATAACTGCAGTCTTAAAAGTTCTGTGCTCTGTCTGGGCTCGCTTATATAGCAATGGAGCTTACTTTAGTATGTTAGGAAAATACCCCTCCTCAGATGGCTACATACATGTGTGGCCAACCAAATTATTCCCTTTTCTAAGGGCGACCCTGACCACTCCATCTGTTATATGACAAAGGTGAATGAGACAGGGAGATGCTTAGAACATGCTCACTTACACTAACATCCTACCCAGGCTGGGCTTGCATTCAGCTGGTGCACAGCAATATGGGTTACCAGAACCCCTCTCAAGCTGCTGTCTTGTTCTCCAGAATCTCAGCTTTCATTTAAAAAAAAATAAAATAAACGGTACATCCCTAGCTTTTATGGTTGTGAAGAAAACATCAAAAATGTATAGACATTGCAGAGATGTCTGTTTGAATCTATAGAGAGCCTGGAAAAACAGCTCTGACAGGTGTGAGTTACATCATTCATCTCAGTGAGGAGTTAACTCAAATTCTCAGTGATGATAATTTAAATATCAGCATAAGTAATGGAATAGTTACCAAGGTAAGAAAGGAAAGGGTAAATCATAGATCTGTACAATTTTACTGTCAGAGATCTCTCATTGGCTTAATGTACAAAGGGCAATTTAATACTTTCACACACATTTGCTGCTGTGGTCAAATCTAAGAGGAAGACCAGGGTCTACTTAGAACAGCTAATACACATAAAAACTACAACTTGCCTTTCTACACAAGGATTTTAATACATATGAACATATTAGCTAACATGTAAAAAGTAGGGCTGTCAAGCGATTAAAAAAATTAATCGCACTTAAAAAATTAATCACACTGTTAAACAATAATAGAATACCATTTATTTAAATATTTTTGGATGTTTTCTATATTTTCAAATATATTCATTTCAATTACAACACAGAATACAAAGTGTACAGTGCTCACGTTATATTTATTTTTATTACAAATATTTGCACAGTAAAAAACAAAAGAAATAGTATTTTTCAATTCACGCAATACAAGTACTGTAGTGCAATCTCTTTATCATGAAAGTTGAACTTACAGATGTAGAATTATGTACAAAAAATAGCTGCATTCAAAAATAAAACAATGTAAAATTTTACAGCCTGCAAGTCCACTCAGTCCTCCTTCTTGTTCAGCCAATCACTTAGACAAACAAGTTTGTTTACATTTGTAGGAGATAATGCAGCCTGCTTTTTGTTTATAATGTCACCTGAAAGTGAGAACAGGCATTCTCATGGCACTGTTGTAGCCGGTGTCACAAGATATTTACATGTCAGATGCGCTAAAGATTCATATGTCTCTTCATTTTTCAACCACCATTCTAGGGGACATGCGTCCATGCTGATGACAGGTTCTGCTCAATAACAATCCAAAAGCAGCTTTCTTTTTGGTGGTTTAGGTTCTGTAGTTTCTGCATCAGAGTGTTGCTCTTTTAAGACTTCTGAGAGCACGCTTCACACATCATCCCTCTCAGATTTTGGAAGGCACTTCAGATTCTTAAACCTTGGGTCCAGTGCTGTAGCTACTTTTAGAAATCTCACATTGGTACCTTCTTTGTGTTTTGTCAAATCTGCAGTGAAAGTGTTCTTAAAATGAACAACATGTGCTAAGCCATCATCCGAGACTGCTATGACGTGAAATACATGGCAGAATGTGAGTAAAACAGAACAGGGGACATACAATTCTCCCCCAAGGAGTTCAATCAGAAATTTAATCAACACATTTTTTTTAATGAGAGTCATCAACATGGAAGCAGGTCTGCTGGAATGGTGGCTGAAGCATAAAGGGGCATACAAATGTTTAGCATATCTGGCACATAAATACCTTGCAATGCCAGCTACAAAAGGGCCATCCAAATGCCTGTTCTCACTTTCTGGTGACATTGTAAATAAGAAGAGGACAGCATGAGCTCCTGTAAATGTAAACAAACTTGTTTGTCTTAGCAATTGGCTGAACAAGAAGTAGAACTGAGTGGCCTTGTAGGCTCTGAAGTTTTACATTGTTTTGGTTTTGAGTGCAGTTATGTAACAAAAAAAATTCTACATTTATAAGTTGCACTTCAAAGAGATTGCACTACAGTACTTGTATGAGTTGAATTGAAAAATACTACTTCTTTTGTTTATAATTTTTACACAGCAAATATTTATAATAAAAAATAATATACACTTCGATTTCAATTACAACACAGAATACAATATATATGAAAATGTAGAAAAACATCCAAAATATTTAAGAAATTTAAATTGGTATTCTATTGTTTAACAGTGCGATTAAAACTGCAATGAATCATGATTAATTTTTTTAATCATGATTTAATTTTTTTGAGTTAATCGCAAGTTAACTGCGATTAATTGACAGCCCTAGTAAAAAACAAATTTTTGCTATTGCAGACAAGGCCATGTTTGTGCTACAAACAAGGGGCATTTAAGAGATGCCATCATTTATTTCTACCCCACTCTCCTGTTAAGAAGGAAGTAGGCCCAATGGGCATAGTGGGCATATTCAAGCTCCACTGTGTGGGAGCCAAACTCAAAGAACACAGAAACCACATTATCATATTTTGACATCCACACAGTCTACTGTGAGTGGTGTCACATTTTGGTGACTCACATGGCTGGAGATTATTTTGTGGGTTGAACTTGGAAGAGTATGACCAGGTTTTTTCTCCCACAATCTGATTCTTGTCCCTAGCTGACTGTTACGCATCCAAAAAGAGGCTTAAAGAGGCCACAGAATCCAAAGACATCTCCCTGGCTCGCTGTTCTGAAAAAACCTGGCCAAACAGACATGTTCCATCAGACTCAAAACATCTCCAAAGACAACCAGGAATGAGGGAACAGAAAAGTGCTCAGTCCCTGTACCTACCCTCACCCCATAAAAAAATAATATATTCATTTCTTTATTTTTAATAAAACTAGAAGGAAACCAGTCTTGATCCCTTCTTTACCTGCTGCTTGTACCACATAAGAGTATTACTACTACATTCATGGGGTTGTAGTAACTTGCTGCATGGCCTCAGCAATGGAGAGAGCCAGATGATCAGAAAGGTCAGGTATATTTGCTCCCCACCTCCAAGCAGCTCCACAATTCCATTACAAGCAGTGGTGCATTTTTCCTTCTCTATCTCCAAACCAGAGATGTGACCCCTGCGACAGCTATGTAACCTGTAAGCAGGGCTGGGTCTAAGAGATGGCATTGTGGATACAGAGTGTTATGACAGAGTGAGAGGACAGAATTAAACTATATGGCAAATACTATACCGAGTAGCATAAAACATTACCAGATTTCAGTGATTATTTAAGTACTCATTCTCCTCATCCAATTAAAGTCATTGCTATGCTATTTTGTATTACTGAAAAAGGGCCCATTGTTAGAAATGTTACAGAAATGTTAACAAAATAAACAAAATTAAAAAAAAATAACAAAGTTAAAAAAAACGGTTATGAAGCATGAAGTAAAACACTGGCAGAAGTAAGAGCGTGTTTTCAAGTTAGGAAATGTGCAAGTACTACGTGCAAAATCCTATATTTTCGGTAGCTTATTAGGAAGAATACTAGAACTCTCACCGACCAGTTATTTGTCATTCATTATAAGGGACTTGGAATATTCTGGAGAATACTCTATATTCTCTATTATATATATACTCTATTATAAGGGACTTGGAGTATTCTGGAGCCTACTCTAGATGAGAACCTTTCCATGGTGTCAGAGGACCAAAATGAACCTATTTTCATCTCTTAATATTGTGAGATGGAAAGTAATAGGTAAATTAACATCCGTAACATGACATCCAACAAAACACAGCAGCAGCCCATGGCTCCATCAGCATACATCCATCCATGAACAAGGACAAGAGAAAGGAGAGACAAAAATCCATCTCAGGTCCAAAAACAAGTTGACACAGCTGTACAAAATATTTTAAATTAAAAAAAAAATCCTCTTGGGTTCTGAAGGAGACAGAGCAGCAGAAGTATGCAGGGGATTACTGAGGGGAATGCAGATACAGGGGCAGCAGATGCAGCTCCATTAGTTTCAATAGAGCAGCCACTGTTTTCATCAGATGTGAATACATCCCAGGGTGTCCAGAGAAGCTAAACTTATTTCTAAAGGATGAGAAACACCTGAGAACCACAGTAGATTTAAAAAAAAAAAAAAAAGCTCCCTTCAGCTTCTAGTAGAAGGAAATGTCTCAGATAATGTGAGGTCCTCAAGCAGCACTACAGAACGTCAGTGGTCTACCCCTGCAATATAAGCACCAACCATCATAAGGCCAGTAACTAAGAGCTGAATCCTGAAGTCTTTACTTAGAGCTTATTTAGACAAAGCTCTTTCTTTACCTTGTTTTCACTTTTTGCTTACCCAGTTCCAATATCACCTACATCTGTAGCACCACCACAGATGTCAATGCAGTTACAATAGCATGAAACCACTGTGTAAGCCTGTGGAATCAGGCCCATTGGCAGTATTTGAAAGTCAATGGGTGCTTGCCGGAGTAAGGCTAGGGCATCGGATGCATCCGATGAAGTGAGCTGTAGCTCACGAAAGCTTATTGCTCAAATAAATTGGTTAGTCTCTAAGGTGCCACAAGTCCTCCTTTTCTTTTTGAGAATACAGACTAACACGGCTGCTACTCTGAAACCTGTCTTTGTGCATTTGCTTTGCATTGCAAAGACTTTAAAAAAAAATCCACATCTGATTGTTATCACAACTCATTTCTCCACAAAGAGGGATCTCTGTGTACTTATGACCTGAACAAGGGCTACTGCTAAAAATTGTGATCCTCTATTATTAAAAAGAACCTGAATGCGACAAAATGTCCAAAACAGTATGAAACTGGTGACAAAGCTTTGTGAGCTATTTGTGAAAGTTGCTGGCAGGCCTGTGGGTGGTGTATAAAAGACTCCCACACTTATGCTCTTGATTAATTAGTGAACGAAGGGAGAGGTTATATATTTTTAGCAACTGCTGTTTCTTTATAATTAAATTCAATCTGGTATAAATGTTCCTTACAGCATCAGGTCATAAAATTTTCATAAAATGCAACCCTAGCTGTCATCCGGAAATTACAAATTTTAAATTTAGGTGATTAAGTCTTTGTTTAAAAAGGTGTGTGTGTGGGGGGGGGGGGGGGGGGCTCGTTAGCTTTAAAGAACTGTAGTCCCATACATTTTAAACTCACTCCCAACATCATATATTTAAATAATAATATGCAAATAGGCATGATGGTTAAAGAAGGTCTCAGAGAATAAGGATGTTTTAAATGAATAAGTAATGTTTAAAATATCAGTCTGCATGCCAGGAAAAAAATAATGCTCAATTCAATTAAGCTGGTCACTCCCAGCTTCCACACAGAAAAGGATTAGCATATACTTAAAGTTGAGGTCACCCAAAGCTTTGTGTGGGTTTTTACACAGGTATTTACTTTCATGTCAATAAAATTTACTGGAACAAATGCTGGCTTACATTGTGCTTTGCTACTTATGGAATAAGAGACCTTCTTAAGAAACTTTTGCTACAATGCCATGTAAAAGCTTATGCTAGTCAGTGTATCGACAATTTAAAAAATGTTTTCACAACAAGTATGGCTTCTTTCAGAAAAGTTTGTAGTGGTGCTGCACATACACACTTTTGATGGCTTGACTATGTTAGTTTTACTTCAGCCAATTCCCTATTTACAAAAGGAAAATAAATATACATTAAAAAAGAGGCCTCTCAGCTATCACTGGAATAACCAGGTGGAATTTCAGAAGTGAGATAATTGTTTTTAAGATATGGATTAAATAATTTTTAAAGTGAATTTTTATGGTGTATGAAAGTGAGGGACTGACAGCACTATCCTAAGTCTGGCATGACTGGCTCAGGCCTGCAGGCTGTTGAGCACAGATGAAAAAGGTGCAGCAGCAATGCACTAGCTCTGAGAATTACATTTTTGCTCAGCACATGGAGAGAAGTTTTGCACAGTCTAGAGAAACATGCATAATAGATCTCTACAGCTACAATAAACTGAGAACCAGTGAGCTAGAGAGCATTCTGGAAAATACAGGGGAAGAGGCAGGGTGTTGTCAGGGACCAGCAGCTTAAATTCAATCCTGTGCAAGCAAATGCTAGGAATAGTGGCCATTTGCATTATTGCAAGATACCCCTGCTGGAGTTATGTTCTACCCAAGTGTTAGGCCTCAGGAGGAAGTGAGATGAGATCATCATAAGGCCCAGACACTGAAATACTTACAGCAGTTCCCATGAAAATGTGCTGGCTGAAACAGAATGTACGGGGTCTTTGTCCAGCTGACAGGAAAAAGGAGATGGGGCTCCTTTAAGAATCCCTACTGAATTTGGGTTGTGAAGGAGGGGAAAGGGGGACTTACTTGAACAAAGCCAAAGAGGTAACAGGAAGTAGCTAGACTGGACATGCACTGGGGAAGGGAGAGGTATTTATACTCTGTGCATTCCAGAAGGAGCTCTCTCTCTCTCTCTCTCTCTCAGTCTCACATACAATTACTAATACCAGCTCTCAGCCAGGGGTTCAGAGTAGGACCAGGTTTTATGATCTCTTGGGGGCTTGTACCAGTTCCCTTTTATCTTTTGGGGCTGGAAAGGATTTTTTTCCTCATCAACAGATTGGCTGAGGCAGGGTCAGTTCACAGGTCAGGGATCCAGTGACGTAGGTTAGGAGAACAAGGTAAGGTATGTCAAAATGTCAAAACTCACTAGATGGCTGGCATAGCAGGTATCCAGTGCAGGTACTCGTTAGAGAGGGCATGTGGTTCTCAAACTGGAGTGGGAAATGGACCCAGGGGACTCCTTCCCCCAAGGAAGCTGGAAAAAGGAGGGGTTCGGCTCTTAATATCTGGTATAGACAGGAGACAACTCTCCCTTTTCCACTCCCCTTTAACCCTAATACATGGAGAAGGCCATGAAATCTCAGTAACGGGCTGGAAAGAAGGAGGACTGATGGCAATTCCCAAAAACTTGGGATCATGTGAAGAAAAGAATTATGAACTGCACGGCCAATTATGATAGAATTTTGTATTGTATACCTTAGAAGAGTGAAACATTTGAATGGTATAAGTTTTGCCTTATGTTAAATGAATGGCTGAAGATGTGGCTAATTAAACCACATGCATTGCGGCCTGTCTTTCTTCCTGTGTGACTGGGACAACATTATTCCTCATAGTCATCTACACAATAATCTATTACCTATACCTGGGGAGGTGTTCTTGCCAGCTGACCAGTGTGCAAAGCTCACTTCCTTCAAATTACTTCACTATGTTGGCTTGGAGTTAACATAGGTTCAGCATCCTTTCTTCTGGCTGCACATTGCTATCTTGCCAAGGTGTGGATGACAGCAGTGGGAGGAGAAAACAGGCAGGCACAAATTACATTTCCTTGCATAGTTCTGACGATGCACCTCAATCCTGATCAACATCCCTGACATTCCAGAATTAGACCCCTCCCAAACAAAAATTGCCCAATATGGTAATTCTTGTAATAGTGTTTTATAACCTGGAATGGTGTCCGCTATGAACTAGGATGAGACCATTAAACCCATTTGAACTTGTGACTCAATTAGGCCCTACAAAGGGAAAGACTAATGTAACAATCACCATTTAATTTAATTGGGCTAATAAAACTAGACAACGTTTCCCACTGTTTAAAGGAAGAGACTAACAGTCAGGAAAACTTAGTTCTATATCCCACTCTGTCACTGAACTGCTGGCATTTAAGGGATATCAAGAACTTGACTTTTTTAAACAGGCTTTTTTTTAACAAAACATTGACAGAGGACCTTTAAATAGCATGTCTGATTTTTTTAAACTTTTTTTAAAAAATATTGTTTTCAGTTCTCATGATGTTTACAAGGGTCTATTTGAGAGCAACACCCCTAGACACACTCAGTCCTGCACCATCCTTTCCATCTCTACACACATGCCTTCTTGCTGCCTCTTCAGTTTTAGCTTTGCGGCTGTGACTCACACACCGTACTGCAGATCATGGGGCAAAGTGTGCATCCTTACCTAAGGTCACCATGTTAGTGCATGAGACAGGACATGCAACTGACCATCAGTAATACAATGCAATGAAATTGACTGCAGTTGCAATCTGCTGTCTAATGCACAAAGTAAACAAACCTAAAGAAGAGAGTGTGTTTTTTTAAACTGTTGATCCCTTTTAGCTGTAGTTATCTTAGGTGTCATTTAAAATTATACTCGCTACAAAATTTTCAGATGCTCAGGAGGGTCAGGATTCTCAGAGGAAAAGGAGTTCAACTAATATGAAGTATGATTTTAGATTATATTAATAAATTATCAAGATCATCAAACATATAAATGCACCAATTACATTAGAGTCTTGGACTCATCCCTCACACTCAGAAACTGATTGCAATACCTAATGAGGAGCAGCATTTTCATAGCCATCCAACCATGCATTTAAGAGGGGTGAGAGGTAGGAATTTCAACTGATAAGCAGCTTCCTGTCACACAAAGACCGCTTGGCAAAAGGTCGCCTGTTTTTTGTCAACAGTTCTCATCTCAGACCTGACAAACTCCTTACACCACACACATTTCTTGCAGGGCATTTATGTCTAAGGGATATCCCTGAGGTGTTTACAGAAAGCTTGTAACCTGTCAAGACTCATATTCATTGCAAGATGTATGTATAGGGAATATTTAAGGAACAATGTATTTATATGGAAAGTATGCTTGGAGTAGAAATTTGAAGTAGAAATTAATCACAGAGAGATAACAGTCATTGGGGGACGGATCATGCAAGCAAGAGGGAATTGTCAGCGAAATAACACAAAGCTTAATTGATCAGCCTTGCTCCCTCCCAGTACTAACAAATCAAAACCTCTTAGACATGAAAAAGGAATATTACAACAGACAGAACTTCACCCTGGCTGTGAATAGAAACAAAAGACTGTTTTCAGTGTAATAGAGTTTAGGGAAAGACACTCTGGATCCATTCACCAAGGACAGCCCCTGGTACTTGTACAACCATTGAGCACTTACAGAATCAGGCAACACATGTGGTGGGGAGGTACTTTCATGAATGGTTTGGATCTTGGTTTTTGAGAAAGCAGCCAGCTCTGCATAGACTGAACTTCTTGGGTGGTTGGGAAAGGGAGTAAGAATCTATTTTATTAGATAGTCAAAGTAACTATTG
This sequence comes from Lepidochelys olivacea, assembly GCF_965140295.1. Classification (NCBI taxonomy): domain Eukaryota; kingdom Metazoa; phylum Chordata; order Testudines; family Cheloniidae; genus Lepidochelys; species Lepidochelys olivacea. The sequence continues at coordinate 123,384,770 of NC_140413.1, forward strand.
ATAAGGATAGATATAGCTTCATGTTTTAGAATTTTGTTTTGTATTATAACCACTTGTTTCCACAACTGTCTCATTTCTATTTGAATCTTTATTTTTCTTAAATAAACCTATTTTTGCTTTATCACAAGTACTGTGTGCTTTACAGCAGCGGTGGTTTAAGGAAAAACTGGTAAATTCAGAAACACTGCACCCATGGGTGCAGAGGATCTGGAATTTCTATGAGTAGCCAGTACCAGGGGCTGGATATCACAGGGATAAAATAAAATAAAAGCCAAAAAACAGTGCACTGGGGACAGTGCCTTTCTTCCTGGGCAGAGAAAGATCTGCACACAAAGGGACCCCTCCTTGCACAGATCTGGAAGGAACAATCGGGGCCCAATGTTAATAAATAATTATAATGGAACTAAGTCTCCTTTTCAAAGTCTCCATTTCCTGTTATTCAGGCTGCCTGACAAAAAGCAGACCATCAGAATGAGAAAGTGGTAACCTAGGCATTTTGGGGGAGCAGAGGAAGGGGGCATAGGCAGCGAGTTATATGGGTTTGTGGTGCCTGTGTTCCACCAATGTTTGGGCTTATATTTTCAGAGCCGTCTCATCCATAGGACGGACCAGGGCAACCACCCCAGGTCCCACGCTTTGGGGGGCCCCTTGCTTCAGGGGGACGTGGGGTCCAGGGCGGCTTGGGTGGTTAGCGGGGGGCCTGGCACCAGCAGCAGCGAACGAGCCAGCCCCAGCCCACCCCTCCAGCTCTGCCCCACCCCGCCCCTATTACACCCCATTCCCCAAGCCCCCACCCCGCCTCTTTCCAGCTTCTGCCCCCTTCCCCGAGCAACACCGGGAGCCAGCAGGGTGGGACAGGCTGTGGCCAAGTCGCTCGCTGCTGCCAGTGCCAGCACCCACACTAACCCCTCAGGCCACCCTGTACCCCTCGTCCCCCTGAAGCATGGGGCCCCTCAAAGCATGGGGCCTGGGGCGGTTGCCCTGGTCCATCCTATGGATGGGATGGCTCTGCTTGGACCCGTTCTGGGAACCACCAAAAATTATACAAACCTGGCACCCATGGAAGGGGGCACAGGAAGGCTGAGAACAGTAATCCTGGAAAAGGCACAGATCTGGTGAGAACACATCCAAAATTATAGAAACATACACAGATGCTGAAACAGTGAATGAAAACTGAGGGAAATAAAAATCAGTGCTCACCACATCTTTAAATCTGCACCTCACCTTTAAGCACAGAACCAAAATATTTTAGTGTATTTATAAAACTCGACTGGCTACTTTCCAATATATTCATTACATTAAGTTTAATTTTATGGCAAATATTACCCTTTTGGGAATTTTGAGTAAAGCCATCTCAAACTCCTGGAATGAAGAAACTTTTGTCTTTTGAATTATATTGTTCTATTGAAACTCAACTGGGAAAGTAAATGCAGGAGTAGTTATGCTATGTATTCTGTTTTTTGGGATGGTAAAAAAAAAAAGATGACTTACCTGTATTTTAACTGTGGTTCAATGGGTGTATTCCACATAGGTGTGTGTGCATCCAATACAACAGAGGCAGAGAATTTTTTGCAGCAGTACCTACGAGGGTGGCACATGCACCCTGGACATCCTCGTGGCTCCTTATGAAGTTCAGGGCAACTTCTCTCAGTTCCTTCATACTGCAGACTTTGGTGCAAAGGGGATGGAGGGAGAGTCAGGAAATACACATGTGCAATTGCATCTCAAAGAACAGTTACAATACAGGTAAGTAACTGTTTCCTTTTTGAGTGGCTACACATGTGTACTGCACTCAGGTGACTCACAGACAGTATCATTAAGATCTTGAGGCAGTCATCATGGTGTAATAATGGTGAAAGTATGCACCAAGGACTAAGTGACAGCCCTACAAATGTCCAGTACAGGGACATCTTTTAGAAAAAGCCACCAAAGTAGCTTGAGCTCTCGTTGAATGAATCAATAGTCTTTGTGGGGGAGGAAGTGTTCATTATGCTGTAAACTGTGGTAATGCAGGAAATAATCCACCTAGAAACCATCTGATGTAATTGCCTGACCTCTCATTTTGTCGGCATAATCCATCAATAGTTGGAGACAACTGGAAAGGTTTAGTCCTGTCTAGATAAAAGGCTAATGCTCACCTTACAGCCACAGTATGCAGACGTTCATCCTTGTGTGTGCATAGTTTAGGGAAAAAAACAAAACTACTATATTGTCTGATATTTGCTTTTCATCTCAATCACTTTAGTCAGGAGGATGTGACTTCAAAGCTACTTTATCTTTAAAAAAAATATTGTGTATGGCAGTCCTCCCATGAGAGCCTGAAGTTCACCACTCTTCTGGCTGATGTGATGTCTAAGAGAAAAGATGTCTGACAACACAGATGAAGCAAAGAACATTTGAACTTGTGCCTACCTGAGGGGCCCATTAAAGTAGGTAATACAATGTTAAGGCCCAAGATGTCAATGCATCCTTTGCTGGGGGAAAGAGTCAAACAATCCCTTTTAAAAAAATCTAGAAACCATCAGTTTAAAAAACAAACACGCACATACAAGACAATCTTCTATGAACTAAAGGATAATTTGCTGCTAGGTGGACTCTTAGGGAGCCTAGAGAAAGGTCCAAGGATTTCAGATGTAACAAGTACTCCAAAATGTCCTAAATCATAGTTTCTGATGGAGGTGTCCTCCAGAAAGTGGGCTGGCTTGAAAACAACTTCCACTTAGCTAAATAAGTGAGTCAAGAGGATTGCCTTTCTGCTATTAGGCAATACCTTCTGAATTGCTACAGAGCAGTTATCCTTTGACTGATCTAACCGTCAATAGCCATGTCAAAAGGTGCAGGCTTTTTGGGTCCGGGTGCAATACCTGTCCATGCTCGTTGGGACAGCAGGTCTGGAAGAGGAAGCAGAAGGTACAGAGGCCAAATTGAGAGGCTGAGAAGATTGGAAAATCAGCACTGTTTCAACCACAGCAAAGCTGTAAAAATTATCTTGGCATGGTTTTGTTTCAACTTGGAGGATCACTTGTGGGATGAGCAGAATGGTTGATGGGGGTAGCAGTGCAATGCATACATAAGACTGTCCCTACGACAGGAGAAATGCATAGTTTAATAAGCCTGGACTGTGACACGCTCAAAAACAGAATTGATGGACTTTCTTGTTGTCTTTTTTTGCAGACAGGTTGACTGATGGAATAAACCAACCTTGGAGGATTCACAGGTGAAGCCTGATATATTGGGGTACATGAGGCCATGTGGCCTAGTAACACTGGAGAGGCTTGGACTGTGGTGGGGAAGTGTGACTTGAGAGACAGACATAGTTAGTGAATGGTCTGAAATCTCTCTTGAAGAAAAGTGGTTGAATTCACAGAACTGAGTAGAGCCCTAATGAGCCTGATCTTCTGTGCTGGGATGAAGGTTGATTTCCCTTTGTTCAACATAAGTCACAGATGATTAAAGAGATGAAGGATGTACTGGAGAAACTGGTGTTTGGATCGGCCTTGAACTAATCAATTCTCTAGATAAAGGAAGACATGAATTCGCTTTCCTCTTCTGGTAAGCTGGCACCACTGCCATACACTTGGTGAATACTTGTGGGGCTGACAACAGGCTGAAGGGAAATACTGGCAATGAGGGGCGATCAACAGGTTATCTCAAGTGCTTATATACAAATGCACAAAGCCTTGGAAACAAGCAGGGAGAACTGGAGGTCCTGGTGATGTCAAGGAACTATGACGTGATCGGAATAACAGAGACTTGGTGGGATAACTCACATGACTGGAGTACTGTCATGGATGGTTATAAACTGTTCAGGAAGGACAGGCAGGGCAGAAAAGGTGGGGGAGTAGCCCTGTATGTAAGGGAGCAATATGACTGCTCAGAGCTCCGGTACGAAACTGCAGAAAAACCTGAGTGTCTCTGGATTAAGTTTAGAAGTGTGTGCAACAAGAGTGATGTAGTGGTGGGAGTCTGCTATAGACCACCGGACCAGGGGGATGAGGTGGATGAGGCTTTCTTCCGGCAGCTCACGGAAGCTACTAGATCGCATGCCCTGATTCTCATGGGTGACTTTAATTTTCCTGATATCTGCTGGGAGAGCAATACAGCGGTGCATAGACAATCCAGGAAGTTTTTGGAAAGCGTAGGGGACAATTTCCTGGCGCAAGTGCTAGAGGAGCCAACTAGGGGGGGCGCTTTTCTTGACCTGCTGCTCACAAACTGGGTAGAATTAGTGGGGGAAGCAAAAGTGGATGGGAATCTGGGAGGCAGTGACCATGAGTTGGTTGAGTTCAGGATCCTGACGCAGGGAAGAAAGGTAAGCAGCAGGATACGGACCCTGGACTTCAGGAAAGCAGACTTCGACTCCCTCAGGGAACGGATGGCCAGGATCCCCTGGGGGACTAACTTGAAGGGGAAAGGAGTCCAGGAGAGCTGGCTGTATTTCAAGGAATCCCTGTTGAGGTTACAGGGACAAACCATCCCGATGAGTCGAAAGAATAGTAAATATGGCAGGCGACCAGCTTGGCTTAATGGTGAAATCCTAGCGGATCTTAAACATAAAAAAGAAGCTTACAAGAAGTGGAAGGTTGGACATATGACCAGGGAAGAGTATAAAAATATTGCTCGGGCATGTAGGAATGTTATCAGGAGGGCCAAATCGCACCTGGAGCTGCAGCTAGCCAGAGATGTCAAGAGTAACAAGAAGGGTTTCTTCAGGTATGTTGGCAACAAGAAGAAAGCCAAGGAATGTGTGGGCCCCTTACTGAATGAGGGAGGCAACCTAGTGACAGAGGATGTGGAAAAAGCTAATGTACTCAATGCTTTTTTTGCCTCTGTTTTCACTAACAAGGTCAGCTCCCAGACTGCTGCGCTGGGCATCACAAAATGCGGAAGAGATGGCCAGCCCTCTGTGGAGATAGAGGCGGTTAGGGACTATTTAGGAAAGCTGGACGTGCACAAGTCCATGGGGCCGGACGAGTTGCATCCGAGAGTGCTGAAGGAATTGGCGGCTGTGATTGCAGAGCCACTGGCCATTATCTTTGAAAACTCGTGGCGAACCGGGGAAGTCCCGGATGACTGGAAAAAGGCTAATGTAGTACCAATCTTTAAAAAAGGGAAGAAGGAAGATCCTGGGAACTACAGGCCAGTCAGCCTCACCTCAGTCCCTGGAAAAATCATGGAGCAGGTCCTCAAAGAATCAATCCTGAAGCACTTGCATGAGAGGAAAGTGATCAGGAACAGCCAGCATGGATTCACCAAGGGAAGGTCACGCCTGACTAATCTAATCGCCTTTTACGATGAGATAACTGGTTCTGTGGATGAAGGGAAAGCAGTGGATGTATTGTTTCTTGACTTTAGCAAAGCTTTTGACACGGTCTCCCATAGTATTCTTGTCAGCAAGTTAAGGAAGTATGGGCTGGATGAATGCACTATAAGGTGGGTAGAAAGCTGGCTAAATTGTCGGGCTCAATGGGTAGTGATCAATGGCTCCATGTCTAGTTGGCAGCCGGTATCAAGTGGAGTGCCCCAAGGGTCGGTCCTGGGGCCGGTTTTATTCAATATCTTCATAAATGATCTGGAGGATGGTGTGGATTGCACTCTCAGCAAATTTGCGGATGATACTAAACTGGGAGGAGTGGTAGATACGCTGGAGGGGAGGGATAGGATACAGAAGGACCTAGACCAATTGGAAGATTGGGCCAAAAGGAATCTGATGAGGTTCAATAAGGATAAGTGCAGGGTCCTGCACTTAGGACGGAAGAACCCAATGCACAGCTACAGACTAGGGACCGAATGGCTAGGCAGCAGTTCTGCGGAAAAGGACCTAGGGGTGACAGTGGACGAGAAGCTGGATATGAGTCAGCAGTGTGCCCTTGTTGCCAAAAAGGCCAATGGCATTTTGGGATGTATAAGTAGGGGCATAGCGAGCAGATCGAGGGACGTGATCGTTCCCCTCTATTCGACATTGGTGAGGCCTCATCTGGAGTACTGTGTCCAGTTTTGGGCTCCACACTTCAAGAAGGATGTGGATAAATTGGAGAGAGTCCAGCGAAGGGCAACAAAAATGATTAGGGGACTGGAACACATGAGTTATGAGGAGAGGCTGAGGGAGCTGGGATTGTTTAGTCTGCAGAAGAGAAGAATGAGGGAGGATTTGATAGCTGCTTTCAACTACCTGAAAGGGGGTTCCAAAGAGGATGGCTCTAGACTGTTCTCAATGGTAGCAGATGACAGAACAAGGAGTAATGGTCTCAAGTTGCAGTGGGGGAGGTTTAGATTGGATATTAGGAAAAACTTTTTCACTAAGAGGGTGGTGAAACACTGGAATGCGTTACCTAGGGAGGTGGTAGAATCTCCTTCCTTAGAGGTTTTTAAGGTCAGGCTTGACAAAGCCCTGGCTGGGATGATTGAACTGGGAATTGGTCCTGCTTTGAGCAGGGGGTTGGACTAGATGACCTTCTGGGGTCCCTTCCAACCCTGATATTCTATGATTCTATGATTCTATGATTCTATACTGTGTCTTAATAAAGTTGGTTCCTATCACAAATCTTAGAAGCTTCGTTTGACTTGGCACAACTGCCACATGGAAGTAAGTGTCCCGGAGATCAAGAACATCAAAACACTTATCGTGATCTAAAGAAGGAATAATCAATGATAGGAAGACCATGTGAACTTTTATGTACTTGATGGACTTGTTGAGATTTCAAAGATCCAGAATGGGTCTCAGACCCCCCCACCCCAGGACTTGGGAATCAGAAAGTGTCATGAATAATACCCATTTCCCTGATGTTGAAGGGGAACATCTATCAACACTAGAGTGAGCAGAGGATGAACTTCTTGAAGGAGCACTGACCTGTAAAATGGGTCCCTGAAAAAAGACGAGGTAGATAGGTGGTGAAAGGGGTTGACAGAAACTGTATAGAACGTCCCAGTCTCAATGCTTAGGATCCATTTGTCCATCATTATAGATTCCCAAGCTCTGAGGAAATGGGACAATCTGTTCCCAGATGGTGAGGGGTGGGGGAAACTAAGAAGATTGCTGATTGTATGGCTGTCCTTGAAGCAGAAATCAAATGGGCTGCTTTTCCTTATAACTGAATGAAGACAAGCTGCTTGTGTAATGCTGGAGTTAGAGCACTTCGTTCTTTGTGATTTATGTTTCCTTTTCCAGAACCCTGGTTGCCTGGATGGGTAGAAAGGCTGCCTGTAATACTGCTGTTGGTACTGATATTGTTGAGTTCTGTATTGGTGCCTCTTGGGTATTGTTGTATAGAGCAATGGTCTCCAAAGTGGGGTGCATGCACCCCAGGAGGTGCACAAAGCGATCCACTGGGGGGCACGGCAGGAGAAGCACCGCCAGAGGGTGGGGGAGAAAAAAAGGGCTGCGCAGCAGGAGGAGCACCGCCAGAGAGAGAGGGGAAAAAAAAAAAAGGGCGGCCGGAGGAGTGCCGCCCTAAGATTGGCCGGAATGTTGCCCCTTATAGTGTGCAGCCCCAGGCACGTGCTTCCTATGCTGGTGCCTGGAGCCGGCCCTGCGAGGTCTCCTGAGGGAAGAATGGGAGTTCCACAATGTGGAGGGGTTGACAGTGGCGCCCTCACTCGTTCGTTCGCTTTCAGCGTATTGCGACGTATTGCAGTTTGCGTGTGCCCGGTTAAGTTACAGATTGTATTATCTAGTTTTAAGTAAACTAACCCTCACAAAATGGACAAGTGGCTTAAAAAGATTCCTGCAAAGAAACCACGGATTGAAGATAATACTAATAATGCGAGCACAAGCGAACAACAAGAAAATGGCAGAGCTAACAGTTCTCCTACTCCTAGTATGAGCTCTTCATCACCCACATTACGAGGTAAAAACAATGACGATCTAATCAGATCTGACAAGAAGTCGGCCAAAAAAATTAGAAATTATCAAGAAGACTATTTGAAATATGGATTTACATCCACTATCATTAACGATGAACCTCACCCTAAGTGTATATTGTGCCTTGAGATATTATCTAATGATAGCATGAAGCCATCACGACTAGCAAGACATTTAAAAACTAAGCATCCAGAACATGAGGACAAACCTCTACAATTTTTTCAGCGATGTTTAAAGTCATGTGATACTCAATCCAGTACTTTACAAAATTTCACTAAACTTAATGATAAATGTTTAGAAGCCTCTTTTGAGGTTTCTTACTTAATAGCGAAAGACAAAAAGCCACATACCATTGGGGAAACACTTGTTCTTCCTGCCGTGGTAAAAATGGATGAAATTATACATGGAAAACAATATGGCGACAAACTAAAATGCATTCCTTTGTCAGCAAATACTGTTGGAAGACACATAGAAGACACTGCTGAAGATTTGAAGAAACAAGTATTAGAACAAATTACGCAGTGTGGGAGGTTTGCTATACAGTTGGATGAAAGTACAGATGTCTCTAACATGTCTCAGCTTACGGTATTTGCTAGATTCTGTTTCAAAATAATGAAATACACAAAGAACTACTTTTTTGTGAGCCACTAGGGAAAGATGTACCAGAGAAGATATATTCTCAACAGTAAATGACTTCTTTAATAAAAACAATATTTTATGGAAAAGCTGTGTAAGTGTAACCCCTGATGGAGCAGCTGCTTTGACTGGAATAAAGAAAGGATTCCGGGGTAAGGTTACCGAGATAGCACGACACGTGAAATTCATTCAAACTGCATCATTCATAGGCAAGCTATTGCAGCAAAGAAGTTGGAGCCAGAAGTGCACAAAGTGCTACAGGATGTCATCCATGTGGTTAATTTTATAAAAACAAGACCTTTAAATAGTAGAATCTTTACAGTACTTTGTAATGAGATGGGGAGTGACCATGAAAATCTTTTGTACCACACAGAGGTTCGCTGGTTATCTCGTGGCAAAGTGCTTAAAAGAGTTGTTTAACTTAAAGATGAGTTACACATTTTTCTTTTACAAAAAGACAAGTGTTCTAAATTTGCTGACCTTTTCTGTGATGACAAGTGACTGTCAGTAGTATGCTACCTAGCAGATATTTTCGAAAAAATAAACACACTTAATCTGTCCCTTCAAGGTAAAGGTGACGTTTTAACACTGAGTGAGAAAGCAACTGCTTTTTGAAAGAAACTTGTGCTATGGAGAGAGCATTTTGAAAACGGATGTTTGGAAATGTTTCCATCGTTATGTGATTTTGTTGCCGAAAACGATGTAAGTGTGTCACCTATAAAAACTCTCATATCTGCACACTTAAAAAACTTGGAAACAGAATTTCCTAACCTGTTTAAAAATCTTCCAAACAAAGAGTTTCAGTGGGTTTTGAATCCATTTGTTAAAAATATAAAAACTTCCGATTAGTTTGCAAGAACAACTGATTGACATCAGGGAAGACGGAAATTTACTAGCCGAATTTCAACAAAAAACCTTTGCATAATTGGTGGATGGGATTGAAAAATGAGTATCATGATTTAGTAAGCAATGATACACTTCTTCCATTTCAATCTATGTATCTTTGTGAGGCATCTTTTTCAACTATGACAGCCATTAAAACCAAGATGTGAAATAAACTGAACTTAGAACCAGACCTTCGAATCGCTGTATCACAAAGTGTTAAACCAAGATTTTCAAAAATAATGAAGTATATTCAATCACATTGCTGTCACTAAAAATATTATTAGTAATTTTTTTTAGTGAGAGCAAAAAGGTTTTTTGTACTGTTAATAAATAAAATAAAAAAATATTTTAAAAATATTGTTTATTTCATCCTTATCTCATCCTTTTTTAATTTCTATTTTTGTGTATGTTTTATAATGTACACAATATATTAGTACAGGAGTACATGTATGTAATTATACATAAATAAATATTCATATATTGGGGGTGCACGCTCAAAATTTTTTTACTGATAGGGGTGCGCGATCAAAATAGTTTAGAGACCACTGCCTTATATTATTTACCCCATAGATGCCAAAATAACATAGTCCAAGTAGATTCCAAACAGTGAGATAAAAGAAGTTTGTTGAGAGATCTGCCATGTTAGAGCTTTTTATACTAAGGTCTTTACAGTAGGGTTGTGAGGAATTATGGGGGACAGAGTTGGGGGGAAGAGACTCAGTCTTTTTTTTCAATTACCAAAATTAAGAGCAATGCTTAGTACCTTTCCAAATAAGAAAAGTGTGATGAGAGAATCTCAAATATGTGGAAGTTCAGTTAGACTTTGACAAAGTTAAGACTAAGCATCTGAGAACTTCAAACCCATGATGTCAGAATTTCAAAAATTTGACTCAGTTTAAATGTTACTGGGTTCAAGATAGTAAGTAGAAGCAAGAATAAGGAGAGTGTCCAAAAACATTTTGTGGGGCAATGCCCCCGGAACCCCACTGGTAAAACTTCTACTACTCGCAGGATGATTAGAGTCTCAGTTTTATTTCTGGCACCATGTTTATGCTGTGTCAGCAACACAATAATGGAATGTCTCCTCTGAAGCAACAAACTCCAGTAACTTATAATAAGTGGGTTGAGTTTTGAAAGATTTACATCACTAGAGGCTGCAGCACTCAAAGCCCTGAAGCTGGCACCAACTAGGATGGATGAAGCAATGGAAAAGAGCAGAGAAAGACAGAAGGATGTGGAAAAAGGCATAAAGGGAAAAAAGGATTGGAAACAGAAGGGAGACGTTTGAAGAGTGGGGGAGGAGATGAGGCCAGAAGAGGCAAGGGTATTGTGATAGATTGTCAGATTTTAGGATTCTATGTGGAAATGCTGAGCTATTCTGATGACTCGCCCTGGCATATCAGATGGCTCTCATTAATTCCAACTCCCCAGAATACAAGACAGAGCATCTGTGAGCTAAGAGAAAACTAGATGAAGAAACAGGAAGACCTGCAGAGACAAGCCCTCAGAATAATGAGCATAAGGAAGCTAATGCAAGGTCTGTTTGAATCTGTAAATGCAATCCTCTCTCAGGACTTTATTGCTTAAGTCTCTGAAGCAGCAAAATAAAAACATGCTCTGTAAAGTCAGTGAGCATGGACAAGAACCTAAGGTGTGTTCTGTGTTAGCAATGCAAAGGTGAATGCGAAAGTTCTTTAACAATTCCCTTCATTTTCTGCTATTAAAAACAGCATTTTCCTTCAGTAGCTTTGACATCTAACTGACAATATAAATTTGAATATGAACCAAAATTATAAATATGAGGCAAAGACAATTTTGATTCAAGTTATTTTAATGCAGATTTGATTGAAACCATTATTGATTAAACATTAAAATGTGGCTTTGGTAAAAAAGATGGCCGAGTAAAATGTCTGTGAAGTGGAATCTAACTTCTTGGTTCTCTTGCAGCTCATTCATCTCTCATAAGGTGATGTACCTGAACTCTGGAAGGAACCTGAAAAGTTTGGGCTGCTTGGTGGAGCCACATTGTTCTTTTCTGCATGCCTTGGTATTTAAGAATAATCATTAAGATGAAAGTCAAAGAGAAACAAGTTTATCCTGATTTGTGTTCAAAGCCTTTCAAACAGCCCTCTGAGACGGGCCAGAATTATCCTCATTTTACAGCCTGAGAAACTGAGGCAGAAAGGTTAATGGCAAAAGAACCTGATTTTAAGAGGTGCTGAACACACAACCTCTAATGAAGTCAATGGGATCTGCAAATGCACAGCACCTCAGAAAAAGTCAGGCCTCTTATCTAGGTACCTAAATATGGATACAGGTGTCTAACTTTGGACATACAAGACTGAAAATTTTGACCCAGGTGTTTAATGCGGGGCCCCCAGAACCTGAAACAGTCAAAATTAGAAAATACTTTTGAAAATCTTGACTAAAGTGACTTGCACAGAGCCATAGAGGGAATCACTGCTGGAACAGAGATTAGAGTCAGAAGACCTTAGTCCATGGCTAAGAGAAAAGCCCTTAAGAAAGTACCACTAATTAATTTCTCTAAGTACAAAAAAGAGCAATCTTTCTCAAAGGTTCTGTGGGACTCTTCAGTTTACAATGCCACATATCATTAGAATTGACTAATTCAGATACATTTACAATTGTTCAGCTGGAATACCTCAATATGTTTCTTCAAAGCCTTGATAATAAGTTAAAGGGACCCTCAAATGACTTAAGCATAACATTAAAGTTTTGCCTAAAAGACAGTAAGTTTTTGAATAACAATTTGGCAATGTTTATCACACTTTATTATTTCAGTGACGATAGACTTTTTTCACTTAAAATGATCTCCCTGAAGCATTGGACATAAACACTCAGAAGCCATTGAAAAAAAAATGAAAAGCAAAACTCATCGCTCTCTGTGAACCAAAGTTAAGGCCAAATGTAGACTCCTAATAAAAGTAGCTTGATTTCCAAAGATGCCAAACAGCACACAAAGCCCCCTGAAATCTATGGGAGCTGTGGGTGCTCAGTTCTTCTGAAAAAAAACAAAACCACTTTTATAGCAACCTCAGGTGATAAGACTTCAGGCAGTGTAAGAAACGCTCTCACTCCCCAGTGTATAAGCAAAAAGTCCTCTAAGTCATCCCCTTTTTGGAGATATACTTATTCAACCAACATCCTTCCTTTTTCAGGATGCAACCCAAGTCCAATATAAGTGCTCAACATTTTGGCAGGGGGCGGGGGGGTAAAATCAGAAGTATACAGTTACCACCTAAATCTCCATTCACGCATAATATCCACTACTTAATTCTTCCTCCTTTTATATATGGCAGCTGGTGTTAGCAGGTTACCGCCTTATCCTTCCTTCTGGGTGGTAGTAATCCCCTGGGATTCCACCTTCTTCCTCCTGGTCTGTCCGGGAACTGACTCCTTGGAACTCTGGTAAATATTTAACAAATTCTTGATTGAAGATGTGAGGCTACAGATGCTGGCACTCTGCTGACCAGACAAAGTCACAGTGGGCTAACCTAACCAGCAGATCGATCCAAAGAACTAGCAACAACACCTAGTATATTTATTGGCAATTGATCCATCAATACAGAGCCACACAAGGGAGCTGTTTATAGGTAAACAGGTATCTGTCGCACGAAACCAGAGAAGACTTAGGGTCAGGCAACCTAGGCGACCGCCTGGGGTGCCGGCTGGGGAGCGCCGGGTTCGGGGTGCTGTTTTTGTTGTTAGCGAGAAAAGGGAAAATAGAATGTTCCAAGTAAAATGTTTCAGGTATTCTGTATATGGATTCATTTTTCACTAACCTCCTAGAATGTTCTGGACCTTTGTAAAATCCCATGGAACCTTCCCGGCTTTCTGAGAATCGCTCCTCATTCATTGTTTAGGGATCCTAGGTGCCTAACTCAGGGTTTGTGAATCACAGTTTTTTTCCAGTGATATTCTAGATGCCTAAAAGTCCTTTGTGGATCCAGGTCTCAGCACCTAATGCTCAGAGTATCGTGGAACCCAGATGTAATATGTCCACTGGATTTCCCATCGTGCATAAAATTAAGCAACTGCTCAAGTCTTTGCAAGATCAGAGCTCAAGTTTGAAAAGTTTTCCCTGAATGAACTGAGCAAAAAAAAAAAAAGGGGGGGGGGGAAGTGGAAGGATAAATAAAATGTTTACAAATCTTTGTTTCATCTTCGAAGCTATAAACAGCGGTTAATATGTTTCTATTACTTCTCAATACATAATTTTTACTTCTTTAAAAACTTGAATTCTCTTGCTTACCCTTGTCAGAGTCAGCGTCCCTTCTTTACACATACTGCAACGGACCCGCAGTTTCCCAGGCTTCACAGTTTGGCAGAAACTTTTGCAGAAAACATAAAAACTGTTGTAACTAGCTGCACCTGTTGGAAAGAAAGCAAAGAAAACGTTTTGCACTGAAATCCAGAACGAGACTGAAGTATTTTAAAACAAACAAACAAACTGATAATTAAATTAACAGAATCATAGATTTAAAAGGCCAGAAGAGTCCCTTGTGATCAGCTATTCTGTCCTCTTGCGTAACAGGTCACAGGACTTCCATAAATTAATTTCTGCCTCAAGTCCCACAGCTGTGGTTGAGCTAGAGTATATCTTCTTTAAATGTAATTTTTTAGCCTCCTAAAAATCATAAGTTATTTGCAGTCTCCCTCTTAAAGCCACCCTGGTCTGGTCTTTGGGATAGTAGCAAGAGTGTTATTCCAGGTGCCTACCCTTAAAGTCCAACACCCATAGTGGTATGGACTTTTTGAACCCCTGCAAGCAAGGAGAGGTGGTCTCACAGGCCCTGGAGAGAGGACTGTGATCCAGAAAATGGAACAGACATTTGTAGTTCTGCTTGTTGGACTCTTATTTAACCCAGTGGAAGAAGGGGAAGGCTTTTTGATTTGGCCAGAAGGTGAAACTAAGTAACCAGTAAGAGGGAGACAGTGAGAGGAAAACTGAGTCTGAGGCTACACTCAATGCTGGAGAGGGAAGCTACTGTTCCAGGGGTTCACAAAGACGCTTGTCATAAATATAAAGGGAAGGGTAAACCCCTTTGAAATCCCTCCTGGCCAGGGGAAGCTCCTCTCACCTGTAAAGGGTTAAGAAGCTAAAGGTAACCTCGCTGGCACCTGACCAAAATGACCAATGAGGAGACAAGATACTTTCAAAAGCTGGGAGGAGGGAGAGAAACAAAGGGTTTGTGGGTCTGTCTGTAGTCGTCTTGGCCGGGGACAGAACAGGAATGGAGTCTTAGAACTTTTAGTAAGTAATCTAGCTAGGTATGTGTTAGATTATGATTTCTTTAAATGGCTGAGAAAAGAATTGTGCTGAATAGAATAACTATTTCTGTCTGTGTATCTTTTTTGTAACTTAAGGTTTTGCCTAGAGGGGTTCTCTATGTTTTTGAATCTAATTACCCTGTAAGATATATACCATCCTGATTTTACAGGGGGGATTTCTTTATTTCTATTTACTTCTATTTTTTATTAAAAGTCTTCTTGTAAAACACTGAATGCTTTTTCATTGTTCTCAGATCCAAGGGTTTGGGTTTGTGGTCACCTATGCAAATTGGTGAGGCTTTTTATCCAACATTTCCCAGGAAAGGGGGGGTGCAAGTGTTGGGAGGATTGTTCATTGTTCTTAAGATCCAAGGGTCTGGGTCTGTAGTCACCTAGGCAAATTGGTGAGGCTTTTTACCAAACCTTGTCCAGGAAGTGGGGTGCAAGGTTTTGGGAAGTATTTTGGGGGGAAGGACGCGTCCAAACAGCTCTTCCCCAGTAACCAGTATTAGTTTGGTGGTGGTAGCGGCCTGTCCAAGGTATAATATTTTGTACCTTGGGGAAGTTTTGACCTAAGCTGGTAAAGATAAGCTTAGGAGGTTTTTCATGCAGGTCCCCACATCTGTACCCTAGAGTTCAGAGTGGGGGAGGAACCTTGACATGGTGGCACAGTGGTGGGATTAACCTGAAATCATTTTGAGATCCAGTTGAGATTTTTTGAACTAGAAATACAGATTTTAAAAAGGAATTTTTAGGAAGTCCAGAAGGCAGCTTTGAAACTGAAAGCAGCTTGGTTTCTCTCTGCTTTGTGGCCAAGCAGAGACAAAAGGGGATTATCTTGTGAATTGCAGGTTTTCTTGCCTGGAGGCAGGGTACTTAACTCCTGCAGGGAAATTCACAGTCTTCCAACCCAGAGGTTTTTTTTTTTTCTTTTCTTCCTAAAAGTAAATAGGGGGTGTGTGCTCTACCCATTTGCCTGGAGACAAAAGTGGCAGGGTTTTTTTTTAGGATTTTGATTTTTTTTTCTGTTTTACAAGGAGCACAGGTTTGAAAAGAAATTTTTTTTTTTCTTTGGGCTGGGTAAGCAGTTTTCCAAGTAGTTGGAGGTTTTTTGCTTTAATTTGGGCCCAGAGCAGAGACAAGGGAATTGTCTTTTTCTGTAGGCTGACAATCACTATCAGAGAATAGGTACTCTATTCCAGCACAGCAAAAGTTTACAGCCAAGTTTTGTTTGTTTATTTCTAAACCTCGGGTGTAAAGTTAGTTAAAAACAGAGAGGTTAGAATGGCCAAATCCTCAGCTCGACTACAGCTGGAATTAGCCAAATTTCAGGCTGAGGAAAAACAAAGGGAACATGAAAGACAGATAGAACTCATGCGGCTGAAGGAGGAGGAGAAGGAAAAAGAGAGGAAGCATGTGGAGGAGATGGAGAGGATAAAGGCCCAGCAGAATATACCAACAAACCCTAGCAATCCTTCTCCAGGTACCACTTCCCATCCCAGAAAGTTCCCCACCTACAAGGCAGGTGATGATACTGAGGCCTTCTTAGAAAACTTCGAAAGGGCCTGCCTTGGGTACAACATCTCTACTGACCAATACATGGTAGAGCTGAGGCCGCAGCTCAGTGGACCCTTAGCTGAGGTGGCAGCTGAAATGCCTAAAGAACACATGAACAAGTATGAACTGTTTAAATCCAAGGCGAGAGTCAGAATGGGGATAACACCCGAGCAGTCTCGTCGGAGGTTCAGAGCCCTAAGGTGGAAACCAGACATGTCATTTACCCGACATGCCTACCACATTGTAAAACATTGGGATGCCTGGATATCAGGAGCAAGTGTTGAATCTCCAGTAAATTTGCCCTTCCTAATGCAAATGGAACAATTCTTAGAGGGTGTTCCTGAGGAAATAGAAAGATACATCCTAGATGGGAAACCCAAAACTGTAATTGAGGCAGGAGAGATTGGAGCCAGATGGGTGGAGGTGGCAGAGAAGAAGAAAACTGGTCGCAGTTGGAGCGGAGACCAGAAGGGACCACCCCAGACCACACCCTATTACCGGGGGCCGCCCAAAGCCCCACCTACCTCCCAAAGAACCCTCCAGACCCCTTATCGTCCCACCACCCCGTTCTCCAGCAACCCTCCTCGCCCCAGTGACCCGTCAGCTGGACGATGTTTTAAGTGTAACAAGCTGGGGCATGTAAAGGCCAACTGCCCCAAGAACCCCAACAGATTACAGTTCATTGCACCGGAATCACACCAGAGGTCCACAGGCCCAGATACCTCCCAGATACCCTTGGAGCGGAGGGAAACTGTGAGTGTGGGTGGGAAGAAGGTCACCGCGTGGAGGGACACCGGAGCACAAGTGTCAGCTATCCATGCTTCCTTAGTGGACCCCAATTTAATCAACCCAGAGATCCAAGTGACGATTCAACCCTTCAAGTCCAACTCTTTCAATTTGCCTACAGCCAAGTTGCCTGTCCAGTACAAGGGCTGGTCAGGAATGTGGACTTTTGCAGTCTATGATGATTATCCCATCCCCATGCTGTTGGGGGAAGACTTGGCCAATCATGTGAAGCAGGCCAAGAGGGTGGGAATGGTCACCCGCAACCAGGCTAAACAAGCCGTGAGGCCTAGCTCTGTTCCGGAAACTTCTATCAGGACCCAGTCAGAGGTGATGGACCTGGACCCCAGGCCAATGTCTGCAACAGCAGTAGTGGATCCAGTCCCAGAGACCCAGACGGAACCAGTCCCAGAACCGGAACCAGCCGAACAACCAACACCAGACCCCGTGTCAGCACTGAATCCAGTACTTGCAACCTCAACACCAGAGGGCCCCACCGAACCTGAACTGGCAGCAGCCGATAACCCTACACAAGAGGCTCAGCTGGAGCCTGAATCCCAACATAGCGCACCAGCGGAGAGCGGTTCACAGTCAACAGAAACAGCTCCATCCCCTATATCGCTTCCAGAGGGACCAAGCCTAGGTCCACAATCCCATGAGGAACTGATGTCTCCAGCATCAAGGGAACAGTTCCAGACCGAACAGGAAGCAGATGAAAGCCTCCAGAGAGCTTGGACGGCGGCACGGAGCAACCCACCGCCTCTCAGCTCTTCTAATCGATCCAGGTTTGTTGTAGAAAGAGGACTTTTATACAAGGAAACTCTTTCTGGGGGACACCAGGAAGACTGGCATCCTCAGAGACAGTTGGTAGTTCCAACTAAATACCGGGCCAAGCTCTTGAGCTTAGCCCATGATCACCCTAGTGGCCATGCTGGGGTGAACAGGACCAAAGACCGTTTGGGGGGGTCATTCCACTGGGAGGGAATGGGCAAGGATGTTTCTACCTATGTCCAGTCTTGTGAGGTGTGCCAAAGAGTGGGAAAACCCCAAGACCAGGTCAAAGCTCCTCTCCAGCCACTCCCCATCATTGAAGTTCCATTTCAGCGAGTAGCTGTGGATATTCTGGGTCCTTTTCCGAAAAAGACACCCAGAGGAAAGCAGTACATACTGACTTTCATGGATTTTGCCACCCGATGGCCGGAAGCAGTAGCTCTAAGCAACACCAGGGCTAAAAGTGTGTGCCAGGCACTAGCAGACATTTTTGCCAGGGTAGGTTGGCCCTCCGACATCCTCACAGATGCAGGGACTAATTTCCTGGCAGGAACTATGAAAAACCTTTGGGAAGCTCATGGGGTAAATCACTTGGTTGCCACTCCTTACCATCATCAAACAAATGGCATGGTGGAGAAGTTTAATGGAACTTTGGGGGCCATGATACGTAAATTCGTAAATGAGCACTCCAATGATTGGGACCTAGTATTGCAGCAGTTGCTCTTTGCCTACAGAGCTGTACCACATCCCAGTTTAGGGTTTTCCCCATTTGAACTTGTATATGGCCGTGAGGTTAAGGGGCCATTGCAGTTGGTGAAGCAGCAATGGGAGGGATTTACACCTTCTCCAGGAACTAACATTCTGGACTTTGTAACCAACCTACAAAACACCCTCCGAACCTCTTTAGCCCTTGCTAGAGAAAACTTACAGGATGCTCAAAAAGAGCAAAAAGCCTGGTATGATAAACATGCCAGAGAGCGTTCCTTCAAAGTAGGAGACCAGGTCATGGTCTTAAAGGCGCTCCAGGCCCATAAAATGGAAGCATCGTGGGAAGGGCCATTCGTGGTCCAGGAGCGCCTGGGAGCTGTTAATTATCTCATAGCATTCCCCACCTCCAACCGAAAGCCTAAGGTGTATCATATTAATTCTCTAAAGCCCTTTTATTCCAGAGAATTAAAGGTTTGTCAGTTTACAGCCCAGGGAGGAGATGACGCTGAGTGGCCTGAAGGTGTCTACTATGAAGGGAAATGTGCTGGGGGTGTGGAAGAGGTGAACCTCTCCATGACCCTTGGGCGTATGCAGCGACAGCAGATCCAGGAGCTGTGCACTAGCTACGCGCCAACGTTCTCAGCCACCCCAGGACTGACTGAACGGGCATACCACTCCATTGACACAGGTAATGCTCACCCAATTAGGGTCCAACCTTACCGGGTGTCTCCTCAAGCTAAAACTGCTATAGAACGGGAGATCCAGGATATGTTACAGATGGGTGTAATCCGCCCCTCTGAAAGTGCATGGGCATCTCCAGTGGTTCTAGTTCCCAAACCAGATGGGGAAATACGTTTTTGCGTGGACTACCATAAGCTAAATGCTGTAACTCGCCCAGACAACTATCCCATGCCACGCACAGATGAACTATTAGAGAAACTGGGAAGGGCCCAGTTCATCTCTACCTTGGACTTAACCAAGGGGTACTGGCAGGTACCGCTAGATGAATCTGCCAAGGAAAGGTCAGCCTTCATCACACATCTCGGGCGGTATGAATTTAATGTACTCCCTTTCGGGCTGCGAAATGCACCCGCCACTTTCCAAAGACTTGTAGATGGTCTCCTAGCGGGATTAGGAGAATATGCAGTCGCCTACCTTGACGATGTGGCCATATTTTCGGATTCCTGGGCAGACCACCTGGAACATCTACAAAAAGTCCTTGAGCGCATAAGGGAGGCAGGACTAACTGTTAAGGCTAAGAAGTGTCAAATAGGCCTAAACAGAGTGACTTACCTTGGACACCAGGTGGGTCAAGGAACTATCAGCCCCCTACAGGCCAAAGTGGATGCTATCCAAAAGTGGCCTGTCCCAAAGTCAAAGAAACAGGTTCAATCCTTCTTAGGCTTGGCCGGTTATTACAGACGATTTGTACCGCACTACAGCCAAATCGCTGCCCCACTGACAGACCTAACCAAAAAGAAACAGCCAAATGCTGTTCAGTGGACCGGAAAGTGTCAGAAGGCCTTTAACAAGCTTAAAGCGACACTCATGTCTGACCCTGTACTAAGGGCCCCAGACTTTGACAAACCGTTCCTAGTAACCACAGATGCATCCGAGCGTGGTGTGGGAGCAGTTTTAATGCAGAAAGGACCTGATCAAGAATTCCACCCTGTAGTGTTTCTCAGCAAAAAACTGTCTGAGAGGGAAAGCAACTGGTCAGTCACTGAACAAGAATGTTATGCCATTGTCTACGCTCTGGAAAAGCTACGCCCATATGTTTGGGGACGGCGTTTCCACCTGCAAACCGACCATGCTGCACTAAAGTGGCTTCACACCGTCAAAGAAACTAACAGAAAACTTCTTCGGTGGAGTTTAGCTCTCCAAGATTTTGATTTTGACATCCAACACATCTCAGGAGCTTCTAACAAAGTGGCTGATGCACTCTCCCGTGAAAGTTTCCCAGAATCAACTGGTTAAAATTGTCCTTGAGATGTGGAAAATATTGTTAGTCTTTATGTACTTGGTAGTATATTTAGAGATGCATGTGTCTTATTAACTCTGTTTTCCTAGAGCTCCAGGAAGAAATCCCAGCCAGTGTTTCACCCTAGCTGAGATTTGGGGGGCGTGTCATAAATATAAAGGGAAGGGTAAACCCCTTTGAAATCCCTCCTGGCCAGGGGAAGCTCCTCTCACCTGTAAAGGGTTAAGAAGCTAAAGGTAACCTCGCTGGCACCTGACCAAAATGACCAATGAGGAGACAAGATACTTTCAAAAGCTGGGAGGAGGGAGAGAAACAAAGGGTTTGTGGGTCTGTCTGTAGTCGTCTTGGCCGGGGACAGAACAGGAATGGAGTCTTAGAACTTTTAGTAAGTAATCTAGCTAGGTATGTGTTAGATTATGATTTCTTTAAATGGCTGAGAAAAGAATTGTGCTGAATAGAATAACTATTTCTGTCTGTGTATCTTTTTTGTAACTTAAGGTTTTGCCTAGAGGGGTTCTCTATGTTTTTGAATCTAATTACCCTGTAAGATATATACCATCCTGATTTTACAGGGGGGATTTCTTTATTTCTATTTACTTCTATTTTTTATTAAAAGTCTTCTTGTAAAACACTGAATGCTTTTTCATTGTTCTCAGATCCAAGGGTTTGGGTTTGTGGTCACCTATGCAAATTGGTGAGGCTTTTTATCCAACATTTCCCAGGAAAGGGGGGGTGCAAGTGTTGGGAGGATTGTTCATTGTTCTTAAGATCCAAGGGTCTGGGTCTGTAGTCACCTAGGCAAATTGGTGAGGCTTTTTACCAAACCTTGTCCAGGAAGTGGGGTGCAAGGTTTTGGGAAGTATTTTGGGGGGAAGGACGCGTCCAAACAGCTCTTCCCCAGTAACCAGTATTAGTTTGGTGGTGGTAGCGGCCTGTCCAAGGTATAATATTTTGTACCTTGGGGAAGTTTTGACCTAAGCTGGTAAAGATAAGCTTAGGAGGTTTTTCATGCAGGTCCCCACATCTGTACCCTAGAGTTCAGAGTGGGGGAGGAACCTTGACAACGCTGTCTTCTATTTTTAAAAGCTATAGCACCCAAGCTGCCATTGATGGCACTTGTGCTACCTGAAACTCCCTCTAAGTTGGCTGCCTGCAGCTAAGCAGCCTGTGTGACCTGCGGATCCTAGGAAGGGTAGCTCAACAGCATTAATGGCAGCATAGTCTAAACCTAGGCAGGAGGCCAAGAATAAAGATCTACTGCATTCGACTCCTGATTCTGAGGCAGCGCTTAACTGTTCTCCCTTTGTTTCTCTGTTTGCAAAGAGGAGCTTACTTATCTCACCCGGGGCAGGAGGGGTGAAAGAGGGAGAGAGAGAGATGATTAATGGGAAAAATTTCAAAGGTACAAAGGAAAGTTAGGTATCCAAATCCCATTGACTTTCAGTGGAAGTTGAACGCTTGATTTCCCCTGGGCCTTTGAAAATCTCCCTTCTAAATAGTTAGTAGTATGTTAAGTACTCTTGTATAAATGTTAAAGCTTTGTAGGATTGTCCCCAATGGTTGAAATCTCCAGAAACATTTACTTCCCAGTTTTTAATTGTTTGTTTAATTGTCAGCCCATGGAGCCCTTTGCCAGAGGATGTTGTGAAGGCCATGACTGTAACAGGGTTCAAAAAAAAACTAGATAAGTTCATGGAGGATAGGTCCATCAATGACTATTAGCCAGGATGGGCAGGGATGGTATCCTTAGCTTCTGTTTGCCAGAGCTGGGAATGGGGACAGGGGATGGATCACTTGATGATTACCTGTTCTGTTCATTCCCTCTGGGGCACCTGGCATTGACCACTTTTGGAAGATAGGATACTGGTCTAGATGGACCTTTGGTCTGACCCAGGATGGCTGTTCTTATGATTTTAATTTTACTCACCAATAACACATTGAAAACATATTTAAGTGCTTAAAGTGTCAGGCTACCAAACATGAATTTTCCATTACTTTAGTGAAGAGGAAATCTTTCAGCATGAGTCATACAATGACATGAGAACTGAAAGATGAGAAGTCATGGGTGATTCATCTATTGGATTAATTCATAATATGATAATGGTAAATTCTTGAGAATTAACTTCTTGCCATCAGTCTGATGATTTTCATGCTATTTATTTACCTGCAACTTATGGAGTGAATCTTATTTACTAGTGCCAGTAGGGTGGGGCAGCAGGAAGAGGAGAGAATTATCTGCTTTGCTTGTTAGCCAAAACAATTCACAAGTATCTATGCTCATCTCCATTTTTTCTTTTAGTAACATGACATTCAAGTAGCTTTGGATTACACACTGAGCTACCTCAGAAAATATTAGGTGTAATAATTTAAAGTAAACCATATTTACTATATTTTTGCATGCCCTTCAGAATAATAAAGAGCATGTATATGGTTGTATGTTATTTGAAACCAATTCCATGTTATTCACATTCATGAATTGCCTAAGAACACAGGCGCAACAAGTTCCCAAACCTTAATTACTCACAGGGCTCTACAAGAAAAAAGTTAAATCTTCCAAAAGAAAAAAGATGACTCCAGAGAACACTTAAATTATTGAAAAAAAGACCTTTTCCAGTGAGCACTTAATAATATTAAAAAAAAAACCCATCTCTGATGAGTGTCCAAACCTACAGGAACACAAAATGCTCTTCCAGAGGGCAACAGGGATGTCCTTAATATCCTCTTCACTTACATTACCCCCTAAGAATTTTCATTACGCTTCTCTGAGGGAAAATAAATGACCACAGAAGTACACAACAGATAACAGGATTTTCAGCGGAGTTTAGACCTTGTGAAAGTTGCTGGATAAATATAGTTCTGTAAATTAAATGAAGTCCTCTACTTATCCTTTCAGCAGGTACAATACAAGCAGCAATAGTGCATGTCTCGCCATAGTGCTCTATCAATGTGCTTTAAGTTGCAGGTGGCACCTTTAAGAATAAAAGGGAAGTCAATCTGCTTGCCCATTCAATACTTGTTATTTCTGCTGAGGGTCTCAGCGCGAAATGTGACACAGTTTTGAAAATCTGGACATCTATCCACTAGTAACCACACTGAGACCCCCAACTTATTTGCCTAGGGTGACTAAATGACTTGAACACACTACTAACCTGGGCTGAATTTTAGCTAGGATGCAAAGAAATAAAACAATGTGTATTGAAAAAGATTAAAGGTGTTCTGAAAACTGGTCAGTCTTTCCTTTTTGCGTCTCCTTAACATGGGAACAGCAAGATAATCAACAAAACTGAAATGCAGCACAAATATTTCATGTATCAAGTAGTCACAACCTGCAGTTTGCTGCTGCAGGAGGTCATCAAGATAATCATAGTCATTAGAGTTGCCTTCCTTTGGCTCCCCACTTTCAGGTGCACAAAGTATAACCTCAGCATAGAGGGAGATTGAGCCCCAGATCTATTTTTGCATCACCATTTCCTACCTTTTGGCTCGGCTAACAATGCCGCTTTGGTACACAGTTAATCTGCTTTTCCTGTAAATGACTTCACACGTTCTTCCACATCAGCCCTGCTGCTTAGAATGCTCGTTCTGAGTGGATCCACAAGGCCATTACCCCCTTTCCTTATTCAAATCCATCCTTACTATTCATAGCATCAATAGGTCTCATGTGAAATTAACTAAGTCATCAAACACCACACATCATGCTGTACACTAGCCCTCACGGAGTAAAGTAATCTTGCAGTGTCACCGATTCTACTCCCTACTCCATTTCCACACTCCCAACTGTCTTGTGTCCTGCTTGTTATATCAAGTTAAATTTACCTTATAAACTACATGGGGCAGGAATCATATCTTCCATCTGCTCTATATGCTAGGCATACAGTTAGACAGAGAGATGTATTATTGATAGTAAAGTGCAAACCATTCGTAGTGTAGCTCACCATAAATAAGTATGACTTAATGTCACAATAAGAAAAGAAGGGAATCTTAGAGACCTGGTTTGATGATTATTGCAGACTTATTGTATAGGTTAAACCTTGCACAGAGTACGTCTCAATCTGATTTTTACTTCTACTCAGTATGATCAATTTTCTCATTTATGAATAATAAACTTAATTTTGTGTGGGGGGGGAGGTTAACACACAAGAAACATGTTTAGAATAGATCTAGCTAGAGCAGTTACGCAAAACACCTGCGCAGAGATGCAGAACAACATTTGGATTGTCTTTCTTATAGCAAGGCTGCTGGAGTCTGAGAGCATTACAGGAGGATGCTCTGAGCTTTGGTAAGGGAGTTAAATGGAGACTTTCAGCAACCCAACAACTATTTTAGGCAGATGGATTGATTCCAATCACATATTCTCGTAGTCAACTTATTAGGCTTGTGTAGTGACCAAAACCACCAGGAATGGGGCAAGAGGAGCCAGAATTAAAAAGGTACACAGGCCTAAAATGAGCATACTGTACATCACACTACAACAGTTTAGCATTAACCATATCTATTCTAGGAAGTGCTAGCATGAATCTTAGCAAACATCTTTGACTCAGAATATTTTCCAGTGGTTCCCCTTTTCAAGGGGAGAAAAGGGGAAAACAAGAAAGGAATCTGATTTCTGCACAACACCAGCTCTGAAGTGGTATTATTAATACAGAATTGTAATTATGGCACTGAGCCAGCAATCACTAAAATTGCTACAGCATCAAGCTTACAAACTCCTCTCCCCTCGTTCAATCATGCTCTATAGGTTTTTATGAAGTTTTCCATTAATATTTTATAACACTGGAACTCAGCTTGACTCTGCAGATACAGCAATTCACCAATTAAAAAACTGAAGTCCCATTTTAAGTGTTAGTTCTGATACTGAAAATGTGCATAACACACAAAAATAAAAAAATTAAAGTTAACCGCTAGTTCATTTCGTGGTTTTATAAAATTGTGATATTTTTAAAAGAGAAAACTAGTTGTACTTGTGTTTGCAATTCTTCTTTTCAGAGAATGTGCAGTTCCATAAGTTCTTGGTCTATGCTCCATATACATGACTGGCAGGACTGCCACTGCTATGTCTTTTTGGCTGTCACCAATTTGGAAGATGATATGGGTCTGCCCTACAATAGGTGCTTGATGCTCACACATTCTGCAAGCTGAAATCACTGCCACCAGGACAATGACCTTAGAAATGTGATCTCTCCATGGTTCAAAAGGAGCTTTCATCATGTTACTCAGAACCACATGAATTTCCCCAAACACTGGTGACTTCTTAATGAGGCCCCAGAAAATGACTATGGGATACTGAAAAACTAGTCTACTTTCATTCATGAAACACTGAAATGCAGCCAAATAAATCCTTTCCCACATGTGTTGGTATGTTTATCTCACAACCTGCTTCAATGCTGCTAGGATGACTACCCTTTCAGGAACCACACTGACAGGGAAAAGGAACCCTGACTAGGTGTAAAGAGATCCCTTGTTTCCTTATGATCTAATGTGGTAAGATCACCACCAATTCCATCAGGACTGGAAACCATGTTTGCCTTAGCCAATGTGGGGGCCATAAAGTTCATGAAATGTCTCTCTGTTGGGTTTAATTAGGGCCTTTGCTAGCATAATGAAGGAGGGAGAAGCCATCATGAAATTCTATCCTTCCTACTGCCCTAAAATGAATGAAGTGACTGGTGAAGCCATCACCAGTGCAATCCTTATCAGGTGCCTTCAACAGAACAAAGGGGTCCTGGTGTTCAGAGGAGTGGCAGACAATATGGGATGCTCCCCACAGAAGAAAGATCTGTCATCCTCTGATCTGGTCACCGCTTGTCAAACTCTATAATCACATAGCCTGCTCTGATAAAATTTCCCTTTCCTGACAGGCAAAAGGCATCTAGGGATGTCTTGCGAGACATTGCCTAGTCTTGCCACTGCAGGATTAAGAATCAAGATCCTTTATATCCTTTGTTTATGTAAAACTGGTGGCCTGATTGTTCTTTTGAATCAGGACCACTTTATGAGATATGAGGGCTCTCAAAGTCCACTTCCAACCAGGCCAACTGAAGTCCCCAGAATATTTATGTAGCAGGATAACTTTTGGAAACACCAAATATCTTGATAATGAAGCCCTTCTGCAAGTGCTTCCCCACCCTACACAGAATGCATCCATGATTGTGCCATTTTGCCTCAGAGGAATATGGGAATGCTCTTCTAACTGTATATTGGTTTTGGACCATCACCAAGCTGGAGCATCTCAGAAGTTGCCTATCACCCAGATATAGAACAAAAATCTCTATTGCTTGTGATAATTGATGATGTTACCTCTGGTTGGGACTTGCTAAGGGCATGACCAGGCCACCATAAATACTCTGATGGTCACCAAGCCAATCAAAACATCCTCTTGGCTAGTTCCACAATATTTTAGATCCTACTATGAGTTAGGAAGGCTTTGAAGCATGTCCAATACGGCATCTATGTACTCCAATTCACTCTGAGAAGCAAGCTAGTGACTAAAGCCCTTCAGTGATAACATGGAGAAATGGTGGGATTTCTTCCAGTGTGCTGTTCTTGGTCAGCCAGTCACACAAGTGGGAAAAAACTACACTGCTTCTATTCTTTGTAGAACTGCTAAAAATGTCACAAAACACATATGGTACTGAGACAAGCTTAAATAACAACACTGGTACGGTTCTGCTGTCAGAAACCTGAGATGTATCTAGTGGCTGGGCATGTATGTCTAACCATACATAGGCATCTGCAAGGTCCAGAATACATAGCTAGGAACAGTAAAGCAATGCAAGAGACAAAAGAAGCAGGAATTTTAGCAAGGATAAGTAAGTCCATTCAAACTAAGGTGCCAAATGGTCCCTGGAGCATAGAGCAGAAAATAAGTCTAGCTTTAAGCATTTTTTAAATTAATCAGAAGTCAAACTATGAACAAGAATTTTAGCAAAAACAGAAGTAAATCATAGAGAAATCAATTAAGTGTCCCAAGAGCTGTTAGGGATACTATGGGTTTCCAGTGTTCCCAGCAGAGGCAGGCACATGCCACCCTACTAATGCTGGTGGTTTACATACTTAACTTTGGACATGGGTTAAGCCTTGCCCTTGAATGTGGGCCTGTTTCAACTGTTTTATTTTCATAGATTCATAGATATTGGAAGGGATCATTATGATCATCTAGTCTGACCTCCTGCACAATGCAGGCCACCGATTCTCACCCACCCACTCCTGCAATAAACCTCTCACCTATGTCTGAGCTATTGAAGTCCTCAAATCATGGTTTAAAGACTTCAAGGTTTAAAGACTTTTCTTCATATTCTTTTAAGAATTAGAGAATACAGCATAAAAGAAAGATTATTAATTATAAGGCAATATAAGATATCCTAAAGTCATCACAACTCTGTTTTCAGAGTCATAATGTCACCAAAAATTGTGCTGATTTCCTTAGAGGAAATAGTTAAAAATCAGTCATCACTGGGGTAAACAATCCAATTTGACAGGTTTCAGAGTAGCAGCCGTGTTAGTCTGTATTCGCAAAAAGAAAAGGAGTACTTGTGGCACCTTAGAGACTAACCAATTTATTTGAGCATAAGCTTTCGTGAGCTACAGCTCACTTCATTGGATGCATTCAGTGGAAAATACAGTGGGGAGGTTCTAGCTCTCTAGGTTCTAATGTGTCCAGAAGGCGCAATCTTAAATATCTCCTTAAATAAATGAGACATGATTTGTAATTAGAACCACAGTGAATACTTATGTATGCAACATGGTGTAAAGGTGCTGATAAAGACAAAAAATTGGCAATCTTCATTTCAATGAAGCTTTCAATTACCTGGAAAAGCTTGATGGATTCCTTTGTGATTATATCAGACACATGGGTGTGGGGACAAACGAATGGAACTGAAGCAAGAGGGGATATGAGGTGGCACAGAAGCCTCCTAGCTACACGCATCTGAACTCACTAACAAGTGGGCTCCCTCCTGTATGTTCCTGTTTCTGTCACAATAGTGATCTAGTAAATATAAGTAACTCCCTTGAAAAGAATACTAATAATAGTGCAAGTTTGAATATCTCCATATAACTTCACAATTACCTCATGTCCATACTGAAAGTCATGGACTTTACACCACAGCCCTCTGAAATCAATGGGAGGCTTTTCATTGATGTCAGTAAGCATTTGATCTGGTCCCATATACTGAAAGATGACTGTTAGTACCTTGAGTTACATGGATGACAGTTTTAAGCTATTTGCAGTGGTCACCATTAAAATATTTCCAAGTGGCTTTGGAAGTAATCAACATCATACTGTTCCTTTCTAGTGATATTCTCCAGCCAGATCTTTCCTGGTCAAAGCTCAGAACTGGCCATGAAGAAACGGTAAGAAATGGCTGAACTAGCCACATTGCAAGTATTATAGAGTTGCACTCCTTTGCTATTTGGCTTCAGAGAAGTTTCCAGAAAATGTTTCCAAAAGTTGAATATCGGAATTTTGGCCAGAATCCTTTTAATACCAGTTGGAGGTGGGATTTCCCCATTTGAAATTAACAAGTGGCCTCAGATAGGGATGCTTTATTTCACTTTTACAGCCAGGTCATTCACTACGTGTACCTCTCTATTACTTCTGGTAACTTTTATACAATCTGCGTATAACAGGATCTCCCCAAACCCAGCGTCAGACCTTTCCTCTACCTCATTTTCCCCACTCTCAAGGGGGGGGGGAATTCACCAGTCAGTGAAGGGGGGCCAATTCACCAGCCATGTCAATGAAGCTCCCACCACACTGTCAATATTTCATTCCCTTTTCTGATGGCTGTTTTCATTGTTCAACCACAAATACACTTCAGCATCAACCTAGACAGGTAAACCGGGTTCTTCCATCCCAGACAAGGCCTCTGCCACTGCCTACACAGCTGGGTATCCCCAGTCAGATTTTTCGTCTAGACTGGTATACCAAGCCCCTTTCCATATTCTTTCCCAAACCCCATGTCTTCTACAGGAACCTTTCTAGACAACTGAGCTGCTTGTTGGTCTTTTAGCTCACCATCTGGAGGGCAGCTGATTAGTCACAGGTGGGGCTAAAATCAACTCCCTTAAAGGGCCAGCCCATCGTGTGACAGTAAATTTTAAACATATTTGCATAAACAAAATGTGCTGACTTTGTGCATCCCCTGTGCAGCCACTAGTGGTTTAATCCTCACAAGTAGGCAGTTACAACCTAAGGCCCTGATCCTATAATCTTTGGCTTACTGTAGGGGTGATGGGCAGAAGGGTTTCAATATATACCTAAATCAAAAGCACAAGTATTTTCTTGGAAACTTTCCTTTAATTCATGTAATAGCCTTCTTCAGCAGCCAGACCTTTGATAAAAGCAGGTTTTAAACCAATACACTAGTCTTTTGATAAAAGCTGGACTAAACTCAGTAGATTTGTGGAAATATAACATTTACTTTCATAAAAATGGTTTTGGAAACTCCTGTTGTTTTGCTTAATAAAAATAATAAAAAGTGACAAGCTATCTGTTTTTTTCCCTTTGCTCTTCAGTTTCCCTGACTGTTCAGTGCTGGCTTTATTTCATTTCTAAAATTGAATGGCATACTGCACAATCTTGCCAGATGGAACTCTGTGTAGCTGCTGTGCTTTGGTCTTGCCAGTGAGGTATTTTTATCCAGAATGGGGAAAAAAAACAACACATACACTCAAGGTGTACAAATTTAAAACTACAAAATACAGTGAGAAATGAAAATGTATTTTCCCCGCTGTACAGGGAAGGTCATTTTCAGGTAGAAGCAAGCAAATCCATGTACTGCAAGAACAAATCTGTAATGTGCAGTTTAGGTAAAAATGTTTGGTGGTGTCTTGATTGAGTTCATTTAATTATAGAGCTTTCACCAGCCAAAAATATTAATGCAGACATGAATGCAAGAGGCTGCTTATTTATGTTCTTTGCCTGGAACTCTCTCCTCATCCCAGTGCAACATCACCTCTTTTTTCTAATTCCTCTTCAAAGCTGACTTCCTCATATGTTATCCATCAACAAAAATACTGTCACTGGCCTCTCCCTTTACTATTTGATATACAAATGCAGAGAGAACGATGTACTAAACAGACTCCTCCTCTGTATATTCCATTGCATTTTGTATTGTCTTTCTATTTAAACTGTAAGTTGAGGATCTTCGTAAGGAGATGAAGAGAATCATCTTTTTTTTCTGTCCTGTTCAGCATTAATCATACCGTTTGTGCTTCACATATAATACAGGTCAATTATTCTGACGTGCATGTCTGGTTATTCAGGAAACAGTCATAATGGCTATCAGCCAGATCCTGAAGTCCCTTCTTGGTCAAACTACCACTTAAGTCCATATGATTTATTGAGTAAAATCTAAGTAAGGTCTTTAGGATGTGGCCTACTATTTTTATTTGAACTTTTTCTCACAGGTGACATTACTAATCCATTTCCACTTGAACCTGCTTTGTATGTGGGGGACACAGCTGTGTGAAATTCTTGCAACAATATGAAATCCACATAAAAGTAATCTGGCTTCAGGTTTCATTATACCCACTTTCAGACCAACTTCATGGGAAGTTGCTACGCTTCAGAGACACCTAGGGCCATTTCAGAGATAGTCAAAATCAGGCAAATATCATACTCTGAAGTAAAATGAGTTTTGCTTTGAGATGTGGGTTAATTCAACACAAACCTCAAGGCAAATCATGGATGGTGCAAACCCTAAGTCCTTCCCTGCAGTCCCCGTACGGTACTCCACATCCCCCTATTTCCTCACAGGTTCCTGTCTAGTTTCCAAGCCATATAGCCCAGTGGTGGCCATCTCCACTCAGGGCAGTGTGGTTCAGTCCCATGGAGAACAATAAAAGATGGTAGCAATTGCTTGGAAAGCCAAAAATTCATTATGGAACTCTGAGACATTTAAAAAAAATAAAAAAATTAGAGCGCTCATGAAAATAACATGAGTTGACAACTCTGCAAATGACATAGGACCCAACTAGCAAAAACTAGAACTTAAGCAAGAGGCCCCCAGGTGCCCTGAAGTGTGCACCACACAGCACATACTGTCATGACTGAGATGTGGGCAGTCAGACCTAGTGATCAGAGCAGGAGTCAATCCAAGTCAGATACCAGGAGGTCAGAGTCCAAAACGGGCCACTGGGCAGACTAAGAATCAGGTATCTGGAGGCAGGCAGGGTCAGGTGAGGTCAGAGTCCAAAACAGGCCAGAAAGCAAACCAAGATTCAGGTGTCAGGAGGCAGGCAGGGTCAGGTTAGAGACATCAATCTAATACCAAAGTCAAGGACAAACTAGAGTCAGAAACCAGATTCTACGGCCTATCACAAGCAGGTACCAGCCAATCCATGGGCTGTGAGGGACCACCACTCAAATCTTGGTGGGTGGTACCTCCTGCATAGCCCAGCCTCTCAGGGTCCTCCCATGGAAGCCAAGTTTAAGCCTCCTGTGGCAACATGGTGGTATCAGTAACACAACACCTCTATGGTCCCAGGTTCTAACTCTCTAGGTTCTAATGTGTCCAGAAGGTCAATGCTGCATCCCACAATAAATGTACTTATCTGCTCCCTTGGGCGTCTTCCATATGAAAGACAAATGGCATCTGCTTCTTAAAGTAACATTACACAATACATAATTTTCAGAGCCATCTTTTCAAAACTAACCTGCATTTGAATGCACAGAATGAGCATCCATGCGTGCAAATGGAAACTTGCATTTACCCATTTTACACATACGAATATATGTTAGTTCACACAAGTGCAGGTTGGATGATCTCCCAAAGAATGCACATACAATTTATGGAGCCAGTTTTTGAACAGATGGATCTGAATTTTCAAGTTTTACTTTGTAACTAATATGAACCTCTATTTCATCCTTGACAGACCCAGAGTTAGTGTCCAAACTCACCTACTCCCTAGCCTTTGGCTTTATTGGTAACTCAAAAATAATAACCTAAGCCTCAGCGTAAGCTTCCTCTCTGAGCTTGGCTATTCTTAGAGGTTCCCTCCGTGACCCCTTTTAGACCCCCAGATTCTTGTAAAGCAATACAGCAGTCTCACTCCATTAATATCCTGGTTGGAGCTAACTGGACTTGACTAACAACAGTAATTATAGTAATTACCCCAGATCTTATTACCTGTTTTTGGCAACTGTGAACTGTACCTTGGGTGAGTCAATGGAAGAGCCCCGGTGGTCCTATTGATGCCTTAGAGCCTATCACATAATATTTTTTTCTTTTAAAAAGTTTAATTCCTTGGACATATCACATAAATTTTGTGGAGGATGGGTGTGTCTGTGTGAAAGGAGAACTATACAACCTAATTCTTGGAAGTTCACTGGCAAGTCATTTTGCCCAGCTAATTTGTGTATTTGGATGTATACTTATGTGTGGGTAAAAATACGTGATGCAGAGATGATACTACAGTAACACTGCTGGTCCTGTTTCCTTCTGTAAACATCCTAAAATATTGCAGATCACTAGCAGATACAATAGTGAAT
Source organism: Lepidochelys olivacea (assembly GCF_965140295.1). NCBI lineage: Eukaryota > Metazoa > Chordata > Testudines > Cheloniidae > Lepidochelys > Lepidochelys olivacea. The sequence continues at coordinate 123,417,737 of NC_140413.1, forward strand.
AATGAAAACAAGCACATGCAGAATTCTTCTCAGTGGGAAACCTTGCTGGAAAATAAAGCTTTTCATATTTTCATTGCATTCTCTTGTTTGTTTTGAAGTTTTAAGCTGCTATCTTAAGCTTTGTAAACTGATTATACTGTGCACTTACCTCCTCATTTTCTGAATATTTATTTTTTTAAATATTAACTTTTTGTCAATTACATAGTGATCATACTGTACATTCTAAATTGCATGTTGTTTAAGAAGTGCGCTTTCATTTCCTGTGTTTCTGTTAATGCTTTTCAACTTTATTTGTTCAGATCTGATGGGCTTATCAGCACTTGAGAGAAGACACAGAGTGTCTAGTTTTGTTTTTTTTGTTTCTTTGTTTTACTTCTCTAAAGCTTTATTATAAGCAAATGCTCTTTTTGACACCTCTTTTAATACTCAGTCAGACCCCAACTCCTGGTGGAAGGAAACATTCATGTTTAGAAAAAAATACGTAATTTAAAATAAAATCTATGTTACTTTTTCAAAAGCAAAAGAGAAAAGTTTAAGTAGTGCTTTTAAATATGCCAAATTAACCTAGTAATAATGGCAGTTTTGAACATGCATTGTTTTAACCTATGGAAAAGTAAGTGTTTTGAAATAACTCAATGCTTGGAATAAGATAGAAAATTAATCTCTTTCGAATCAATGTATATATGCACACACACACATATTCAGGTACAGAAATGTTACCTAAATATGTAATATGTAACATTAATTAAATAACCAGGAAGGAAGGAACACTCTGCTCAAACTTCACACAGTTGTACACGTTATCAGAAAAGGGATAGCACCCTTCGTGTCACCTGTAATTTCTCAGGTGACTTACGCGGGGTGGTGGCTGCAGTCTACCCTTCTGGAGCTGTGACCAATCGTGAACACAGTGAAACAAAAAAGTATTTTCAAAACAAGCTTTTATTTTATCTGAACAGTAGAAACATGACATAAAAAGATAAAAGGGTTTTTAACAAAATAAGAGATCTACACACATGTCCGTTTTATCTAAGGTTTAAGTAGGACTATCTTACTCCCAACATCCCAATCTCTGATGACTTGGGGATTCAGTCTGCTCCTCAGCAGTCTGTGTCACCCTCTCCTGCCCTTAAAGGTCAGTCTTTTCCTCCATCCAAAGTACTTTGTTGTAGTTTTTCCTGATGGATCCCCACTGTGGTTATAGGCTGGGATTCCCCCATGCCAAGCCAAACCAGACTGTTGAGCTCAGCCTGCTCAGAGGTAAAACTTCAGAGGTAATGATCTCTACATTTTTTTTTTTTAAAAAAGGAGTATTTGTGGCACCTTAGAGACTAACCAATTTATTTGAGCATAAGTTTTCGTGAGCTACAGCTCACTTCATCGGATGCATACTGTGGAAAGTATAGAAGATCTTTTCATACACACAAAGCATGAAAAAATGGGTGTTTACCACTACAAAAGTTTACCACTACTCTCCTCCCACCACACTCTCCTGCTGGTAATAGCTTATCTAAAGTGATCACTCTCCTTACAATGTGTATGATAATCAAGGTGGGCCATTTCCAGCACAAATCCAGGGTTTAACAAGAACGTCTGGGTGGGGGGGGTAGGAAAAAACAAGGGGAAATAGGTTACCTTGCATAATGACTTAGCCACTCCCAGTCTGAGAGTGTTGGGTCATCCTTCAGGATAGGTTGTAGATCCTTAATAATGCGTTGGAGGGGTTTTAGTTGGGGGCTGAAGGTGATGGCTAGTGGCGTTCTGTTTTACATTTGGGGACAATGCCTTCAAATCAGCGGCACTGCTATGGGTACCCGCATGGCCCCACAGTATGCCAACATTTTTATGGATTATTTAGAACAACGCTTCCTCAGCTCTCGTCCCCTAACACCCCTACTCTACTTGCGCTATATTGATGACATCTTCATCATCTGGACCCATGGAAAAGAAGCCCTTGAGGAATTCCACCATGATTTCAACAATTTCTATCCCACCATCAACCTCAGCCTGGTCCAGTCATAGAATCATAGAATACTTGTTTTTTCCAGTCCACACAAGAGATCCACTTCCTGGACACTACAGTGCTAATAAACGATGGTCACATAAACACCGCCCTATACCGGAAACCTACTGACCGCTATTCCTACCTACATGCCTCCAGCTTTCACCCTGACCACACCACACGATCCATTGTCTATAGCCAAGCTCTGCAATACAACCCCATTTGCTCCAACCCCTCAGACAGAGACAAACACCTACAAGATCTCTATCAAGCATTCTTACAACTACAATACCCACCTGCAGAAGTGAAGAAACAGATTGATAGAGCCAGAAGAGTCCCCAGAAGTCACCTACTACAGGACAGGCCTAACAAAGAAAATAACAGAACGCCACTAGCCGTCATCTTCAGCCCCCAACTAAAACCCCTCCAACGCATTATTAAGGATCTACAACCTATCCTGAAGGATGACCCAACACTCTCACAAATTTTGGGAGACAGGCCAGTCCTTACCTACAGACAGCCCCCCAGCCTGAAGCAAATACTCACCAGCAACCACGTACCACACAACAGAACCACTAACCCAGAAACCTATCCTTGCAACAAAGCCCGTTGCCAACTGTGCCCACATATCTATTCAGGGGACACCATCACAGGGCCTAATAACATCAGCCACACTATCAGAGGCTCGTTCACCTGCACATCCACCAATCTGATATATGCCATCATGTGCCAGCAATGCCCCTCTGCCATGTACATTGGTCAAACTGGACAGTCTCTACGAAAAAGAATAAATAGACACAAATCAGAAGTCAAGAATTATAACATTCATAAACCCATCGGAGAACACTTCAATCTCTCTGGTCACGTGATTACAGACATGAAAGTTGCGATATTACAACAAAAAACTTCAAAACCAGACTCCAGCGAGAGACTGTTGAATTGGAATTCATTTGCAAATTGGATACAATTAACTTAGGCTTGAATAGAGACTGGGAGTGGCTAAGTCATTATGCAAGGTAACCTATTTCCCCTTGTTTTTTCCTACCCCCCCACCCCCCTCCTCAGACGTTCTTGTTAAACCCTGGATTTGTGCTGGAAATGGCCCACCTTGATTATCATACACATTGTAAGGAGAGTGATCACTTTAGATAAGCTATTACCAACAGGAGAGTGGGTTTGTGTGTGTGCGGGGGGGGGGGGGGGGAGAGGCAGGAGAAAACCTGGATTTGTGCTGGAAATGGCCCAACTTGATTATCATACATATTGTAAGGAGAGTGATCACTTTAGATAAGCTATTACCAGCAGGAGAGTGTGGTGGGGGGAGAGAAAATCTTTTGTAGTGGTAAACACCCATTTTTTCATGCTTTGTGTGTATAAAAAGATCTTCTATACTTTCCACAGTATGCATCCGATGAAGTGAGCTGTAGCTCATGAAAGCTTATGCTCAAATAAATTGGTTAGTCTCTAGGATGCCACAAAAAAAAAGGAGTACTTGTGGCACCTTAGAGACTAACCAATTTATTTGACAAGTCCTCCTTTTCTTTTTGCGAATACAGACTAACATGGCTGTTACTCTGAAACCTAAGATGCCACAAGTACTCCTTTTCTTTTTGCGAATACAGACTAACATGGCTGTTACTCTGAAACCTGTCATTATCTTTTAAGTATCAGTAAATGGGAGGGTATTTGAAGCTATTGTCCCCTTTCCAGCATACCTGCAACAAACCCATGCTTGAATTAACCCCTTGTAGTCACATAGCAAACAGCACAATAACAGTCAGACAAACAGATGGAATATATAATATTCATGAAATATAACAGGCATTCTCATGCCATGTCCTTCCCATGGCATACCAAAATTTCAGGAGGGTTAATTTTTGTGGGGGTAGGGTGGAGAAGTGTGTGTGTTGAAAAATCGGACTCATAATGGAAAGCTAACTTCAACTTTAACTATGGAGCAGCTATTGCTGCTCCAGAAACACTAATTGTACATAGAGATCTCTAATGTTACCTAACACATGCTGTTCCAAGTTCAGGAGAGGACTGTATGAAAGATTACCCAGCTAGAAAACTACTGCCCATCCAGTGTACCTCATTTTCAACTTCTTCAGAGAACCTGAAGCACAGAAAATTTATAATCACAACAGCACCCCTCATAATACAGAAAAGGAATCAGATAGCAACACTGCAGTCTGCTGCTTTTGAACGAGAGAACAGAGGAAGAGAAATACTATCAAAGGGATGTTTTGCATTGTAAAGTTGAGTGCTGGAGATGAGAACTAAAAACATTATCAAAGTGGTATAAAAATACTGGAAAAATTTAACAATGAAGAAATCACTTAGGGTTTAACTGAAGAAAGTCATAAAATACAGGAAAGATGATTAGGAAAGAGGATATTCTCCCTGACTGGTTGTACATAGCGGAGCCTCTGAATTACATCAAAGATGAGCTACGAAAAGATAAGGGCTGGACCAGCGTAATGTACAACAGAGAACAGACCAAATTATAAGACAACTTCCAATAATGGTGCCTTATTGTATGGATAGAAAAGTGTAAGACGGGGTTTGCTATTTTACAAAGACCTGTGTTTCAGACTAGCTGATAATAATCCACACTTTGGACAGAAGTGGCCATCAGCAATGGTGCCAGCAACACATTCACTTGCCTTTTGTGAGCTCTGAATTAAATTTTATACAATTATTTTAATCAAAGAGAATGGCCTGTGAGGGATACAGAAATGATTTATCTTAATAATCAATCTAACTCATAAATATGCATCTATTCAGTAGCAATTCTTACAAATTTTTGATGAGGATTACAATAATGAAGCCTCATATACAAAAGGGAATGTGTTCTAGTTGCAAAGTGGTCAAAATATATAGCTTTCTATAGGAAGGAGGTAGTCAGAGGTAATGAAAAGGTGCTTAAAAATGCAATAGGATCTTTTACCTCAGCAAAATGAAAACTGTTTGATTAACAAGTCAAGTACGGTACATCAATAATATGCAGAACACAAACCCATTGAACAATGCAGCATGATGAGATTTTTTTTGTTTGGGAGAGGCCCCATAGTGAGTTAGAAATGAGATACTTTAGTACAATTATTGTAACTAAGATCACCAAAAAGTAACTTAATTTCAATTAAAGTTTCCTCCTACTAGAATTCTATCATATTTCAACTTCAGTGCATGTAAAGAACTTTGAACCATTTGCCTGTAATATTTTCTTCTGAAAATTATTAGTGATAAAGAGTAGGAAATTCACAGTACACCTAAACATCTCAAAGCAATCTAAGCAAACTAAGGACCAAATTTCAAAACAGGTCTAAGATATTGAGACTGTAATTTTGATTACTCAAGTGTGTTTGTTTATTAATTGCATTTGCACACAAAGGTAGTATGATATCTCACTAAGAAATTAGCATGTGTAAATTCAGGTTGTGTGTACAAATCACATATTTTCGTAGACAAAAAACTTAAATGTTAAAATTACATTTGCAAATATTTACACATTCAAAATTGCAAGTCAAATAGTAAAGTCTGGTTTCGCTGAAATTACCACAGCTACAGAAACAGACCTAATATCCAGCTCTGTCAAGAGACTGGGTGAGTTTTATTTTTTGAGAATGTAATGCAAACTAGAACCTAGTTAGACTAGGGCTTCCCTTCTTATCCAGTTACTGCTCCTTGATTAAAGACAGTATCCAACAGATAAGGGAATATAAATTTATTTATATAAAGGTATATACATTTATTTTCAGCTCTGACAATATCCTAGGCTAAATATTTAAAGACATAAAAATGTTAAAAAGCGATAAACTAGGCTTTCAAATATAATAATTGAATAACAAATAAAGAGAACAAAAATTAAAAATAAAAACTGTCTAATCAGTCATAAATAAATAATTATTTCGTTAACTAGACTTCTATGGAATTAGATTTGTAATAGGAGCTAGTAGTTACATATTTGTTTAGCCTACACAGCCACAACATGCAGGGCAGGGACGATCTTTTTGTTCTGTGTTTGCACAGAACCTAGTATAATGGGGTTCTGATCCATGAGTAGGACTCCTATGTGCTATGGTAACACAGATAAAGAAAGAAGAAGAAGAAGAAATTAGGACAACTGCATCTTCTATCCTTAGATCTGGCTATTTTGCTGTCATCCTATTTACCAGGGTAGACTCCATCTCAAGATTCCATCAGCCTGGGCCCCTCTCCTCGAGCTGATTCCAACGCCTCATAACTTTTCCATTTGAAAATCCCAACCCAGAAAATGCATTTCTTTCCTGAACTAGACCGTGTACACGTGTAAACGTTCCACAGTACTTTCTGCAGTTAACCTCAGAGCATGTATCTACACTGCAATAAAACTCCCATGGCTGGCCCTTGCAGGGTCCCAGAGCTCAGGCTCCAGCCCAAGGCTGAATGTCTACACAGCAACTTTACAGCCTTGAGCCCCAGCCACATGAGCCTGAGTCAGCTGACATGGGCCAGCCATGGATGTTTCATTGCAGTGTAGACATACCCAGAGTCAAAGACCACTTTAAAAACTTGACACTAGGGGCTTGTCTATACTACTGCTTAAGTCCATGTAAGTTACGTTGCCCAGGGGTGTGAAAAAGCCACTACCTGAGCGACTAATTTAGAGCGGTGTATACACTGTACTGTGTCAGCAGGAGACATTCTCCCGCTGACATAGCTTCTGCCTTTCATTGAGGTGGAAAAATTATGCTGATGGGAGAGCACTCTCCCATCAAAATAGCACCTCTTCACCAGATGTGCTACAGTGGCGCAGCTGCATCGGTAGCATAGACTAGCCCTAAGCGTCATTTAAGAATCTATTATATAGTTATAATAGCCTACAATTAAAGTTGTTACAGTACGTCCATTATAAATCCCACATTATTCAGAGCTTTAAAGCTATGCCATAAATAGTTCTCTGGTATGAAACTTTAAACAGATTAACAAAACAAGGAAACAAAAGACCACATTCAGCAATTTTTTTGCATTTATTTTTTAAAATATCTTACAATTCACATATACTTTTTTCTATGTAAAAAAACTTCTGACTGCATATAAAGATGCAGATTTCTGAGAAATCCTCATTTTTGAAATTAATAGCACCTATCCTATAGCATATTATAGATTTATAAACCAATAAAATGAAGGGCTTCAGGATCGTATTAAGACCTTGTAAAATACACTATGTCAGCACTTTGTGACAGAAACCCCACAGCCAATGACAGTCAATATGGAAGGAGAGAACAAAGACAGATGTCTGGGATCCACACAGCAAATTAAAATAAAATAAAAATTTTTAAAAACCCTAAAACCAACCACTATTAACTCAACAGATTCTTCCCACAAAATATGTCATAAGGGAAACAAAATAAATGTAATAAAATCTAATGCAGCTATGACAGAAATCTGCAGCATTACATTTGAGATTAAAAGTATAAATTATTCACAGAAATCTGTAACACTTTCTCATAAGGGTCAGTAATAAATACTTTATACAACATAAAAATCAGAGACATGCTTATAAATTTATAAATACATTATAGATGGTGTTATAAACTCTTAATAAACTATAACTGACAGTATTAACTATTCATAACAACTGTCATAAAGAAGGACAGGTGCACATCAGTGTAATATTTGAGATACATTCTGTATATATCTATATTGAGATATAGACATGAATATGGGATGACTTCTATCTGAGAAAACCAGGAAAGCCTGAGAAATAAAAATCAGGGTATCTAGGAAGGTATTTCTTGGGGATAAGGATGCATATTTGTATTTACAGTAGTCAAAAACAAAGACACCAAAGTTTCCATTTATTCATTGGTTAGATAAAGCAGAGACAAACTGAGCATAGAGAGGGAGTGCAAGAAGCAGATACATCTAACAAACATACTCTAAACTTAGGCCAATAACCCTCACCAAAACCAAGAACAAACAAACAAAATCCCCTGCAAGAGTAAAAATAATGCAGGCAGAAGTCCAGCAGCAGAGTGGGGGCTATTCAGTTTATTTCACTAGATGCAACATTTATAATTAAGGCCCTACTAAATTCATGGCCGTGAAAAAAGCATCATGGACCATGAAATCTGGTCTCTCTGTGAAATCTGGTCTTTTGTGTACTTTTACACTTTACTATACAGATTTCTTGGGGGAGACCAGAGTTTCACAAACTGGGGATCCTCACCGATAAGAGAGTTGGGGGGGGGGGTTGCCAGATTTTTGGAGGGCGGTTGTGGTATTGCCAAACTTACTTCTGCGCTGCCTTCAGAGCTGGGCAGCTGGAGAGTGGCGACTGCTGGCCAAGTGCCCAGCCCTGAAGGCGGTGCCTAGCAGCAGTAATGCAGAAGTAATTGAGGCAATACCATACCGAAGCATGCCCCCCTTACTTCTGCACTGCTGCTTTCAGAGTTGGGTTGCAGAGAGTCGCAGCTGATGGCCAAAGGCCCAACTCTGAAGGCAGCAGCGCATATGTAAGGGTAGCAATACTGCATCATGCCGTCCTTACATCTTCGCTGCTTCTGGCAGTGGTGCTGCCTTCAGAGCTGGTCTCCTGGCCAGCAGCCACCGCTCTCCAGCTGCTCAGCTCAGAAGGCAGCAGCACTGCCAGCAGCAGTGCAGAAGTAAGGGTGGCAACACCGCAACCCCCTACAATAACCTTGCAACCCCCTCACAATCCCCTTTTGGGTCAGGATCTGTATATATCTACATATGTATATAACCCCTACAGTTACAACACCGTGAAATATCAGATTTAAATATCTGAAATCATGACATTTACGATTTTTAAAATCCTATGACTGTGAAATTGACCAAAATCGACCGCGAATTTGGGAGGGCCCTATTTATGTTTACATGCCTTGTGGGCAGGTGATGTATGTGAGCATCCAAGTATGGGCTCTGGAGACCAGAGTGGCTGAACAGGAGTAGCTAAAAGAGACAGAGAGGTTCATAGAGGAAACTTTCCAGGACACAGCAGAGTGGTCCCAGCCTCTGTGTTGTTGAGAAAGATGAAAATCTCAAGGAAGGAGAACATCAAGCTGGAGCAGAGGGAAACAGTCCCATAGTTGCAATCCTCCTTCCAGATGATGTCATACTACCATAATGAACTAAAGATAACCCTCTGTGGAAAGGAACTCCAGTCACTACGATCACCTGTCTCTTTCTGTGGGATTTGATTATTAGAAATTAGGGTTGTCAATTAATCGCAGTTAACTCACACAATTAACTCAAAAAATTAACTGTGATTAAAAAAATTAATCGTGATTAATAGCACTGTTAAACAATACAATACCAATTGAAATGTATTAAATATTTTTAGATGTTTTTCTACATTTTCGAATATATTCATTGCTATTACAACACAGAATACAAAGTGTACAGCACTTACTTTATATTAGTTTTTATTACAAATATTTGCACTGTAAAAATGATAAACAAAAGAAAGTACTTTTCAATTCACTCCACACAAGTAGTGTAGTGCAATCTCTATTGTGAAAGTGTAACTTACAAATGTAGATTATTTTTGTTACATAACTGCATTCAAAAACAAAACAATGTAAAACTTCAGAGCCTACAAGTCCATTCAGTCCTACTTCTTGTTCAGCCAAACGCTAAGACAAACAAGTTTGTTTACATTTAAGGAGATAATGCTGCCAGCTTCTTATTTACACTGTCACCTGAAAGTGAGAATAGGCATTCGCATGACACTTTTGTAGCCAGCATTGCAAGGTATTTACATGCCAGATATGCTAAACATTCGTCTGCCCCTTCCATGCTTCAACCACCATTCTGGAAGACATGCTTCCATGCTGATGATGTTCGTTAAAAAAAAATAGTGTGTTAATTAAATTTGTGACTGAACTCCTTGGGGGAGAATTGTATGTCTCCTGTTCTGTTTTACCCACATTCTGCCATATATCTCATGTTATAGTAGTCTCGGATGATGACCCAGGACATGTTGTTTGATTTACAAACACTGTCACTTGATTTGACAAAACACAAAGAAGGTACCAATGTGAGATTTCTAAAAATAGCTACAGCCCTCGACCCAAGGTTTAAGAATCTGAAGTGCCTTCCAAAATCTGAGAGGGACAAGGTGTGGTGCATGCTTTCAGAAGTCTTAAAACAGCAGCACTCTGATGTGGAAACTACAGAACCTAAACCACCAAAAAGGAAAATCAACCTTCTGCTAGTGGCATCTGACTCAGATGATGAAAATGAACATGCATCGGTCTGCTCTGCTTTGGATCGTCATTGAGCAAAACCCATCATCAGCACGGACGCATGTCTCTGGAATGGTGGTTGAAGCATGAAGGGACATATGAATCTTTAGCGCACATAAATATCTTGTGACGCCAGTTACAACAGTACCATACGAACGCCTGTTCTCACTTTCAGGTGACATTGTAAACAAGAAGCGGGCAGCATTATCTCCTGCAAATGTAACCAAACTTGTTTATCTGAGTGATTGGCTGAAGTAGGACCAAGTTGACTTGTAGACTCTAAAGTTTTACATTGTTTTATTTTTGAATGCAGTTATTTTTTTGTACATAATTGTACATTTGAAAGTTCAACTTTCATAATAAAGAGATTGCATTATAGTACTTATATTAGGTAAATTGAAATATACTATTTCTTTTGTTTTTTACAGGGCAAATATTTGTAAGCAAAAATAAATATAAAGTGAGAACTGTACATTTTGTATTCTGTGTTGTAATTGAAATCAATATATTTGAAAATGTAGAAAACATCCAAAAATATTTAAATAAATGGTATTCTATTATTATTTAACAGTGTGATTAATCGCAATTAACTTTTTAATTGCTTGACAGCCCTATTAGAAATATAGATAGTTGGCTTCGTGATGACTGGGATAACCACATGGTGAACTGCTTCTGGGTGTGAAGGTTGTGGACTTCTCAAGAAATACAGAGACACTTATGTGCAAAGCTGGGGAGAAGCTGGTGGCCGTGGCACATGGTGGTACCAATGACATAGGGAAAAGTAGGAGAGCAGTTCTGGAGGCCAAATTTTGGCTGCTAGGTAAGAGATTAAAAATCCAAGACCTATGTAGTAGCATAATCTGAAATACTTCCAGTTCCACACGTAGGGCCAGTTAGACAGGCAGAACTGCAGGGTCTCAATGTGTGGAGGAGACAACGGTATTGGACTTAGATTTATTAGGAACTGGGGAACCTTTTCGGAAAGGAGGAGCCTATTCAGGAAAGATGGGCGCCATGTCAGTGAAAATAGAATCAGACTGCTGCCATGTAAAACTAAAGAGGTTGTAGAGGAGTTTTTAAAAGTAAAGGCTCGGGGAAAGCCAGCAGATGAGGAGGAACACATGGTTCAGACAGAGACATCACCTAGGGGAGGATTTATTAAAAAAGATGGAGAGCAGCTTCTCAAAGTCAAAACTATTCTTTAAATTATCACTGTATTTAAATAAAAAACCTAGTATGTAATTGCTTATCTGACACATGATTAGATAGCAAAACTGCGGACTCTCTCCCTTTCCTTAAAACGCACTACATCTTTATGGCCGCAAACATAGAATTGACCAGCGAAATTAGGGCTGTCCATTAAAGTACTAAAAAACTTGCTAGCACTTTTGTTGTATAAAATATTTATTTGTTACACAATTCTACAGGATAACAATGTACCACAGATGTTGCATTTGTGCATTGCTCTACAGTATTTCTTTTCATTTGCAGTGCCCTGTGTGTCACACTGCTAACACAGAAGTAGGCTTTTAAAGATGATTTACTCCTCTTCGGAATAATGAGGACCAGAAAAATGGCTCAAGAAAGATGTAGCTATAATTCACTTGGATGCAACATTTTATACTATAGTGAAAACAAGCTGAAATCAGTACCAATGATTAAAAAATGAGTTATTCCATTTATAAAAATTCCTACAAATGTCATGGATGTCTCCTTAATGTATAAAGAGTGAAATATTGGGGCAAATCCTTCACTGGTGTTAAGTGTCATAATTCTGTTGATTTCAGTGGAGTATGAGAGTTTACATCAGCTGTTGATCTGCCCCTTTAAGAGCTGTCAAATCATTGTCACAATGTCAGGACACTTTATCATGATGTATGCTCACCATTAATTATGCAAATTAATGCATCACCAAGACAATATTTTGATGCTTATAAAAGGATTTTATTCCAAATTCAGTTTGCAACTTTTACATGAGACAGTCCTGTAAACTCTGAAATATCCCATGAAATCATGGATGTGTGAAAACACACTTTAATTGGTGATGACACAAGTTGTCTTGTGTCTGACTGTAGCTATCACTGACAATGAAAATGGCTGAGTTTGGATCCAGCCATTAGCCACAAGCTGATTTGGGGAAAACCAAAAAAAAGTCAAGGAAATGCTGTTTTCATTTTAAAAATGTTAAAGGTTATATGCCTTATTCCTGGAAGTGGGCCTTGAGAGGGCAAAAAAATATGAAGAGAAATAAATTGATCATTAACATCAAACAGAACAAACAGCAGCCCTCAACTTCTGCAGCAGACTGGGAAGGACATAAAGCCTCGCCATTCCCAACATCTAGTCCGTAGGACTTTTCAACATAAGAAGGGATCAAAATATCTATTTGTTTAGAAATTTACTGTATTTAATGAACTTTTAAAGTGTGTTTTAGTGTTATGTATTAAGCGTTTATTAGATACTATTATTCACAGCAATTCACTTCTCCAGAAGATTCATTGATATCAAGTCCTATTCTTATTCTTCAGCCTGTCAATGTAAGAGACCTTCTGTCCCAAGTCAAGAGTTCTACTATCTGAGTTAATGAGAACCCAATTACTTGTCTTACCAATGGTTCATAGAGAGTCACATCCTTGCTCCCTGATTAGTGAGACACATTGAACAAGAGGTCCTCTGGCTTAAATACAGAGTGCTCTGGTGTTTTACTATTGCCCTCCAGCATTCAAGCCAATTCATTGTGGTGAATGGTACAGTGCTTATTTCCCTGGCTTGCGACTGAAGACTCAAAGAATTTGCCTTGAAACTCATCACTCCCATGAAGATTTCAGTCTCAGGTATTTGTTTGCATACGCTGGGACAGTAACTTGACCTTGACAGTGCTGCCCCTCCAATACTGGCAGAGGGAGTGGCGGCCAGGGAAGTGATACAGCTCCCCTTCTCCCTGTCAGCTAGGCTATTTGCATTTTGACAGGTTTGGAGCTAACTGGGGGGATCTGATTCATGTCTTCTGCCTTTAAAGCCAGGATATCATTTCCCAATAACAAAAAAAAAAAAAAAAGAAAGAAAAATGGAATGTCTGTCAACACATCTACAACCAACACTGCTGACCCTTCCTGGGGCTTTATATCAATCTGTAATGTAGGTAGAACAATGGCTTTGGCAGCAGGATTTCATGACTTGGGGGTTAACAATGGTTTTAGTAATCCCAGTATCTCTCCATCCAATGACAGGTTGCAGAGTAGCAGCCGTGTTAGTCTGTATTTGCAAAAAGAAAAGGAGTACTAGTGGCACCTTAGAGACTAACCAATTTATTTGAGCATAAATACACTGTATTTTCCACTGAATGCATCCAATGAAGTGAGCTGTAGCTCACGAAAGCTTATGCTCAAATAAATTGGTTAGTCTCTAAGGTGCCACTAGAACTCCTTTTCTCCATCCAATGGAGGTCTCCCATTAAATACCAATTTCTGCTCCCACTGCGGATCAGATAGATCTGCACCCAGAAGGGTGCAGCATGACATGTGGACAGTGGTTTGGGGTGTGAATGGCTCAGCGGGAACATTATATGCCATTGGTGGTCTGGCCATGACACTCCCTCTCTGGAGATTCAGTCACACAATTAACTCTGAGGCGGGGGTGTAGCTGGCCATTCTAGCACTGCTCTGAGCCTTGGTGGGCGGACTGGGTAATCCCAGGTAAAGTGACCCAGCTGGTCACAGATAAGATACTGCTTTTTCCCACCCCTCCTGGGGATTCTCAGAGGTGGCTGCCTTCCCCCTTGGGTGTCTTGCTTGGCTGAGCCCAATCCCCATCCTCTGATACCATGCCATCTCTATTAGATTTTCTATCAAACCCAGGCTGCCTATCTGCATAATGGCCTCCAACTTCCCCACTAAACACATCTCTCTAGGATTTTTGTCTATGAAACATGTTTTTAGGTCAGGGGTGTGGGGTAGGAGAGCAGATGTTATACAATTGTTCTAAACTAACTAATTGGTAAGTCTCATAGACAGTGGTAACCTCCCAACGTGGTTTCTTACATAACCCCTAATTTGGGTTGAAATCTCAGTGTAGTTCAAATCCCGTTGTTTCGGAATTCCCTGAAACTTTCTCCTGTGTTGCAGGGGATCAGTCTAAATTTTTGCAACAAACTTGTTTGCATCACCCACTATCTTTATAGTCCTCTCTGTACATATGAGTGAAAGCATCTAAGGCCTTCTCTGATAGCAGTGGAACCAGGTACTGCAACATGTCCTTCTGTACCACCTGGTTCAATTCACGTACCATTTCATAATCATTTAAAAACACATCCATGCCATTCCCTTTCCTAAAGTGAGGAATAATTTGGAGGCTACACCACCCACTGGGACAGGTACATAGGGTCTGTCTCCACCTGCTGGATTAGGGTTTTGCTGGTGCAGCTTGTCCATAACTCTCCTCTTGTTGCTTCTCCTTCTCTCTTCTCATGCTGACATTGTTTCTCCTCATGCTGATGTTGCTTCTCCCACACTACAAGTGGCTGGGCTTCCAGATGCAGCCTGCCTCTCTCTAGCTGCAGCTTTTCTTGCTCTACCTGTAGATATGTCCAGGATCTCCACTGAATTCTGGGTGCAGCATGGTTGTCAATTCTGTCTCCTCTTCCCTGCTTCCCTCTAGGCAGTTGTCTCCAAAATTTCCCCCATCTGCTGGCTGGGTGTTCTCTGTGATCCTGGATCATCATTTCTTTTCAGGTTCTCAGAGTGTAGCAGGTGAATTAGGTGTCTTTGTCCACTTCTCAGTGTTAAGCTGCCTTTCTTGGTGTATCTCAACCAGCTGTTCATAACTCATTTCCCCCTTCCTCTGCACTTTTCTTTGTGCTTTTCCCTTATACAGTACTTGTTTTCACTGCTGTTGCCATTTATGGCAATTCACACTGTCATAGATCCCATACTATACACGCTGTCACCATAATGTCACAGTTTCAGGGTAACTGCATCCATATTCCCCTCCATGGTCCCTTGAGGCCACTCACTTAACATTTCAGGCTCCCAACCATCACCTCTTTTGGGCAGAAATCCGTGTCTCCCTGTGAACTGACTGGGGGTTTTAAGGCTGTACAGTGTCCTGTCATATACTGTGATATCCCCAGCAAGCCGGTCTGCCTAAAGGCCAGCACAAGGGCTGAGCTTTCTCTCTGAGGACAATGTCCAGTGTGTGCCAGCAGTTACAAGTTACCACCCAGCTCTGCCAAAGCAAAATACATTTATTCTTAGGGTAAGAGCATTATTAAAAACAATAAATGTACCAGAAGCCACTATCTTCCACGTGGGGAAGGGGGGTCTGATAAGCCAAAATTCCTTCCAACCCTTCAGCAAGGGTTGGCACCTTTCCATGGGCAGAAGGTCCTATCTGTTTGCCAAATGTAAATGAAGTCCCTGAGTCTGTTTCAACTCAGCCTTTTATATACAAGTCTTGCTTTGTCCCCTAGACCCCTGAAAATAGATAAAACCAGTCTCTATCCCAATTCCCCCGAAGGTCAAATTCAAAAGCTGGGGATTTATATAGACAGCCTTAAAATTTTGCTTTAATCACCCCCACATGAGTCTAAATTATCAAAGACAACCCTCACACCACCACCAGTGAACCAGGAACATCCAAATGCACATCTGTATCGATACAATGGGCTATGAATATTCTATGAATCTCAGTAAAATGGCTTTTTGAGGGTTTCACGCTTCAAACATGAAATACAATGTGGTTCCCAAAGATACAGCCTGTGGTTGTAATGTCTGTCACATCAAACAAAAATCTGTGACAGGTTTTGGAAAGGTCTTATTTGTAATTCGAACAGTGGTGAACTTTCCCCAAACCATCAGGATTTTCAAATATGCCAGCAGACTCTGGAAAAGTCATATATTTTAGAGTGAAGAAGAACATTATTAGTTGTTTTAAGTATTAGAACGGTTGGATGTTCTTCCTCACAAATTCCAAGCTATCAGCTGGAAGTTGGGTAGGTGCTTTTAGTATTGGACATCATTTCTTTAGAGGAAATAAATAATTCTCTGTATTCACTTAAGGTGCTCCATTAATATAAATAATGCACAACAATAAAAAGAGGCCTGCAGAGTGTGGGAACTGAAATGAGTAAACATTCTTACAGAGCTTGTTACATAGAAAAGTCGAAGAAATTGAGCTGATTTCTCAATATAGAGAATAAGACTTTGGGTCTTTAGTGTTTAAGACAATCTCTAAATACTAGAGATTAGGAGGAGACCTAATGTACATGGCAGATTATTCCACTTCTGCCTAATGCAAGGTTTCTTGCAACTTCCTCTTAAACATCTGGTACTGGCCACTTTTGATGAGATGATATTTGATTAGATGGGCCAAAGTTCTCATCAATTATGGCAATTCCTGTGTTCCTATGAGATTAGAAATCCACTAAAGACCTTGCTATGCACATCAATTTACCTGTGAAAGATTTAGATAACATAATGAGGGGGTGTTACAAAAAAATCCTAAAATAGACTGCCTGGTTTGAATGATAGAAGGACTGTATTCATAATCATTAGCTGGCATGAAATCTTAGATTCAGAGCTTAATCCTGCACAACCAAAGTCAATGGAGGTTTTGTCATTTACTTTAATGAGAACAGTACTGAGCACTTGGGACCAATCCTTTTTTCTTCGCTCGTATGAAAATTCCCATGTAATAAAGGGAACTACTTTCACAAATAATGAAAGCAGGATTTGGCCAGCAAAACATTACTTTGCATGGGAAATAATTAGAGATTTCTATTGTTGATGTCCTTTTACAATGTTGAGCTATTGTGTCATATAAACTGCAAGTGTACATTGATCAATGTCGGAAAGCTCTCAAAGTATGAGGCTTTTGTACGTAGTATTATATTCTTCCTTTGCTCTCTCCATCTTTAGATTTCTCTTCAAGAATATAGTTTAGAAAAAAATATAACAGCATAAATTCAAAATGGTGGCATTTGCTATAATGGAACATGAGGCATGCCAAACCTGCAGAAAACAATCTAAATATCAGAAAATTGGAGGTGAACAGGGAATGCACAAGGAGCTGCCTGATCTGCCTCTGAAAGCTCTAAACATATGGAATGAGCTGCCAAATAAGGCCACTGAAGTAAGTAGTTTAATGAGTTAGAGAAAACCAGACAATTTTATGTAGATAAGGTGGATAGAAGAATACAATAAAGAAGCAGGGAGATGGAGGTAAGATACATTTAAATGAGATATGTCGAACCAAGTTTCTCTCTCTTTAAAATCCCAAGGTGTAAAAGATCTAATCTGATTGGCATATATTTGGAATTATAATTTAAATACAGACTGTTGAATTTTAGTTATGTAATTTGAGACCTTGACTAAAACATAGCAGGACAGAGCTCTAAAATATCATAGAAAACAACACAAGTATTATTAATATTACATGTTAGTATTTATAACCCTTTGGAGTACAGTACATTTGTGTGTTCATTTTTGTTACATAATAGAAGTTTCTATTACACAATAATTACATGACTACAGCATACTGTATATAACGCCAGCCTCTGAATAATATTATGACAAGGTATAAAGGCACTCCTTAGTTTTCTGCACATGGAGGGTTACAAGCAGAAGCCAGGTTCTCTGCCTAGCACATGGGTGGTCTGGGATAGAGCTGTAAAAGGAAAGGGGATGTAGTTGCAAGGGAGGCACCTAGGCAAGAGGCATGTCCTATCCCCTCCAAGTTTGCTGACATTTGGAAATGCCTCTGTTGGCTGTCACAAGTAATTTGGATTTTATTTGAACTCCCAGTCTGGTGTATTTGTTCATTGGCTTGCAAATATATTTTATAAGAAAAAAGAAAAGAAGTACTTGTGGCATCTTAGAGACTAACAAATTTATTTGAGCATAAGCTTTCGTGAGCTACAGCTCACTTCATCGGATGCATTCAGTGAGCTGTAGCTCACGAAAGCGTATGCTCAAATAAATTGGTTAGTCTCTAAGGTGCCACAAGTACTCCTTTTCTTTTTGCGAATACAGACTAACATGGCTGTTACTCTGAAACGTGACATATTTTATAAGCTGGCTCTAAACACAGATCATTACCATGATGCTGGGATAGAAACCTCTAAATCACTGGTTTAAATCCAGACCAGGACAGCAGTGGATTAAAATTGTTAACAACTGAAGGCTTTTCGGGGACCCATATGAAAGGGACTGGTAATCTCAGTCCAGTTCCTTGTCATTAGGTGTCCATATTAGAAGATAGCAAGCGTAACTGGTACCCTTGCTGGCAGTCTCAGCAGAGAAGCCAAAGACTGAACTGGCTGGAATGATTTAATTGGTGTTGGTCCTGCTTTGAGCAGGGCATTGGACTAGATGACCTCCTGAGGTCTCTTCCAACCCTAATATGCTATGATTCTAATCATCCAGGTATGAGATAGGAGTTGAAATTCTGGCCCCACTGAAGTCAGTGGACAAACACCTGTTGACTTCAGCGGGACCAGGATTTAACCCAAGGCATATTGGCACAGCAGTGAAGGAGACTGCTATGCTGCCATTGCCTGTGTTGTTCCATGGATAAATAGAAGAATTCAGTCACTGACTGGTATTATCAGTCTATTTACTTTTCACAAGCATTACATTCACTCAAAACATATTAGCGCATTTTCTTCTAATGGCCTTTCTCTTTCACAAAAGTTCAGACTTAGCCCCATTGAAGTTATTCGTCCTTACAAAGAAGGTATGAGACAGGAAGAATTAGTTTGAATGGCTATTTTTTATTCCCTAGTATCAACAGAATTTATGAAATTGCATGTAATTACTTTCTGTAGCTCAAGCCTGTCTACTCTTGCCCTTGCTGCGTGCACAGAACTCCCAATTACATTAATGTAACCTGAGCATGTGCTTTGCGAGAAGACTAAATCCCCTATGTCATTTTGAGAAGTAGGAACCTGAACGGAGCATACAATGTGAGTCCAAAGGCCCATGGTAGCAGTTGTCTCCATACTGTTAACAGACTTTAAACTAAGGATCCTGTCCTATTTTCTCATAATTAGATTTTCTCTACCCTACATATTCATGATCTATTGTGTATATTTACACATAAGAAGTGTTACCTAAATGTAAGTTAATCTTTTTTTTACCATCAACTATTAATTTATGGAAACAATTCTTCCTGAAAACATTACATGTGTAGCTTTGTTTAATTAAAACAGAACATTTGCCATCTACAAATGTCACTGCCATCTGGTTGCACAAAGATTTGGAGTTATGCATTTTCAGAAGAAAACCCATCTATGCTCTCACCTATCAACGATCAAAATTCATTCCAGGGAGACAGCAGTGTTCCCTCCTCACTCCTCAACATGAGGAAGCTAGCAAATGTTATCGTCTTTAATTAACATGAAAGAACCTTAAAAAAACAATGAAATAATAGACATGTTCATGAGAGATAATTATGTCATGTAAGCATTCCCAAAAGTGCTGCTGGCTCCATTAGAAAGAACATTTTTCTTCTCAGTGCATGTTACAGACATGCAAGATGTGGAAAAATGGCAGCATTCTCATCAGAGTTAAAAGCATATGATATGTATAAGGTTCCCGGCAAGGCACTGACTGCAATAAATTACCAAGTGTGTGTTCTGTTTTCTGAAATGGGCTCAATTTATCATTTTATTGAAAAGGTTCCATTATGCTAATGTCTTATAAAATCACTTTCTGCTGATGCTGAAAGGTCGAGAGGGGATATAAATTTTTACATTTAGAAGCAGGAAGTAGTGTACCAGAGAGTTACCAAGGGTTAATAAGCCTAAAAGAAGACACACTGGATATGAGTCAATTTTCAAGGACTTTGTAATGTCAATTTTTTAATACAGTCCTAACTAAAGTGCAGTAATTTTAGTATGTTTCTAAGTTTTAGGCCAGGTCAACAATGTAAACTTATATTGGTATAGCTACGTCACTCAGGGGTGTCAAAAATCCAATCCCCTGAGCAATCTTACCCCCACCTATCTGCCAGTGTAGACAGAGCTATGTCAACAGGAAGGCTTCTCCTGTTGATATAGTTACTGCCCCTCTCATGGAGGTGGATTGATTATGGATTAATTATGGATTAATGAGTAGCATCTTCACTAAAGCGCGACAGAATCATTTTATTGAAAAGGTACTATGATGCTACTATCTTCTAAAATCACATCGTGTTAAGTGTAGACCTAACCTAACTAGTTTTTAAAAAACTTGATAGAAACAGCAACGGTTAATTACTAATGGCTGAAAAAATCAGTAATTAGTTAATTAGTACTACGGGTTGTTTAGAAAACCTCATTTCAAAGAGGACCAAACTAAAGAGTGCCTTATCTTCCGGTGGCAACATGCTTTAAGGGTAATCAGATCTCATGCTTCAAGGGTGTGTCTGTAATGGTCAAGAAAGAATACTTATCTCTAAAAACAGCACTGCACAGTCTGAGTGCTGCATTCCAGAGTTAGGTTTCTTTCTTCTGAAAGATCAGGTATGGTACTGGCCACTGCCAAAGGAAGGATACTAGAGCTAGATAAACTAATGATTTGCACTACTATGGCAGCTCCTATGTTACCATCTCCTAGTGCTACTAGGATGTGATGATTTCCACAAAGCATCAATTCCCTCTGCTGGAAATAGGGATTATTTCCAGCAGAGTAGATGGAGCCAGCTCCATGTGACCAGCAACCTCCCCATGGAGCAACAGGAAGAGCTCAGTGGATCACCAGTGTTTCATCCATGGCCCACCGTTTGGGAACAACTGCACTAGAAACATGTGAGCATAAAAAAAGCAAAAGCAGGCAATATTTGGAAATTGGCTTCGGGTCTGGACCAAATCTCCAAACAAACTCTGGATCACATACCAAAAGTGTTTGGTAGGCCTAATCTGAAAAAAAATATGTATATATAAAAAGACTGCACCATATTATGGCCCTGCTTTTCTCCTAACATATACACTGAATTCCAAATTACAAATACAGTTCAATCAGAAAACCAAATATTAGAATATCAGTTCCTTCTTCATTTCCTGTTCAGGAATCACTGTTTCCTCTCCAACAGTTGATGTTACCAACATTTTAAACAGAGCACTGTCTTTCTTGCTCTAAGTGTTAGTAATGTGAACAAAACTTACTGGCAAAACAAAGATTCCTCCTTCACATTCTGTATAGGTACTAGTCACAGTAATGGTTCTTGCATAATCATGCCTATCAGAGACATGCGAGTACCAGGGACCATTAAGAGGAAGAGAGAGAGTAGAGCCATGGCCACACGTTTCCCCCATCACTGATCAAAAGATTAACAGAGGTGGGACGGTTCAGAGGGCACACTGCACCCCTACAAAGGGAGCAAGGCAGGCTGCTGCAGCCCATGTCCTCCTGGAGGCATTTTGCCTGAGTAGGGGACAATGTCCATGGGAGTTACCACTGGGGTAACTTCCCCCACCCTGCCATGGACAGTGCTGTAAGAGCCACAATTTAATTCCTCTTCTATTACTGCTGTAGGATTGATCCTTGGACAGATTCTGCACTTTACCTTTAAATCAACAAACTTGTTAGAACAACAACTTTTCTAGGCCCCAAATGAACATATACTCAAATATTATACCATACGATGTATTTTCTTTTAAATGAAAGCCAATTAAAGGATTTAACCCTATTATTAGAAAAACTGCCAGTGCTCCAAATCATAAAATATCATAGAAACCTGACTAGTTACATGAATTCTTCTGGTGAAACAATACATTTGCCATGTACCAGATGAATTATTCCATTTGCTTGTAGAACAATTGAGCTTCCTTTAAATGAATACCTGTCTAAAGAACTGAATTACCATACAGTTTTGCAACTATGCATTAAATACAATATTACTGCATAAAGAGAAAAAACCAAATTCAATCCAGATGTATTCATACAAAAGTGAAAAAAAAAAAGTAAATTCAATGTAAATACTTTAGTGATTGCTTGTCATTAGACCTAGAGCTTGATAAAGCTTTGAAAAAAATGAGCTAATTATTTAATGTAAACTGAACAGGATACTGTTTTACCCACTTCAGTTGTTGATTCACACTGATCAGCATGGACCTACAGTAGATTTAATCTATGGATTTATTTTATCATTAATCCATCAATGATTTATCCCAATAAGCAAGGGGGAAAAAAACCAAAAAACTCTTTATACAGAGTAGTTTCCTTTTGAAAAGTGCTCGTAAATGACAGAGAAATCTGCTTAGAACACTTTTTTTTCTTTTTAAAATGTATGGTAAATTTTAGATATCCAGTTTTCTGACACAGCAGGCTAAAACAGGTCATGAGCAAAAAATAATTGCATCGTTGTACTTGTCTTCATTTTGTCTGGTTCAGTTGTTGAGCAGTTATAGGAGTTCATGTCCCACAGTATCAGTATAGATGTTCATGCAATGCTGGAGGCCATTTTGGATGGATCAGTGCCCACGTTTTGATGATATTCTCAAGGAGATGATGAGAAAAAACAGCAGTATATTTTAGATCTAGGAGTACTCAGACTAATGCCATATTAAAATGGGGAAGTAGAGATGAACATCATACTGTTACCTGACCTGGAACTAATTTGACAGTATATGTTTAGAATTACTTGTCACATTTCTAAAACTACTTCAAAAACTTGGGTTGCCCACTTGCTTCAAGCAAAATTGGGACACAAAGCACTTTCCTATCCTTTACAGGCTTTCTAACAATTCAAAGCACACTAAGTTATTTTATTGCTGTATTTAAGTGAGAAGATGTTTTCAAAAATGTCTTATAGATTATAAAATACCATAAGATTTGTAACAATTAGAGGGACAAGTGGCGTTCAGCCTCCCGAGATTGAGCAATAACAGGTCTGTGATGCCCTTACATGTCTGGGGCGCCAAGTGCTACACTGACTGGCTCAGTGTGTGTCTACCCTACGCCGACAGGTGCGGGTAACCTGTTGAACCCCATTCGTGATGGGGATCGGGGATTGCAATTATTCCCCATGAATGAGGAATTCCCAGTAAGTGCGGGTTATAAGCTCGCGTTGATTAAGTCCCTGCCCTTTGTACACAATTTCTTAGAGGGACAAGTGGCATTCAGCCACCCGAGATTGAGCAATAACAGGTCTGTGATGCCCTTAAATGTCCGGGGCTGCACGCGCGCTACACTGACTGGGTCAGCGTGTGTCTACCCTACGCCGACAGATGCGGGTAGCCCGTTGAACCCCATTCGTGATGGGGATCGGGGATTGCAATTATTCCCCATGAATGAGGAATTCCCAGTAAGTGTGAGTCCCTGCCCTTTGTACACAACACAAATATATTCATAGTTCAAACAACAGTCATAAAACTACAGTAATATCCTGAATTAAATATAAATGTTCTTACACCTCACTAGATTACATTATTCTACCCGCCCTTACTCAAACTTTCTAGCATTACACAGGAAGGATGCCTTGAACATAGACTCTGCAGCTCTAGCGAGGCCTTTACTACTAGTATGAAGAAGAAGCAACCCCAACCTTGAGTGTCTTATTCCTATTTTTTACCTCTTTCTACACCTGTATCAATGGACACTTGTGCACCTCTTATGCTTTCCTAAGGCAGGATTAATGGAAAAAGGCCTTCTGACACAGTGGCAGCAGCTAAACTGGGTTTAGGGCTAACCCCATTGGTGTGCTAGCTATTGTATTTATTTGCTTTGGCCTTTCTTCCAGCCATTCTTTGTAGTTTCTAGTTTATGTTCATTAATATCAACTTCCCAACTACCTATGTGTTTTGGAGGCGTGGCCTATTTCACCACAATGAAAGCTGATACTTTATTACCACCTAGGAACATGGTTATCAATGAGGTATCTGTGTCTAGTATGATGGTGCCAACCTGCCCTATCATCTACAGCCCTGAGTGATTAAACTTATCCTGATTTCCACCAGTCTGGCAGGAGACAGTACAACTACAGACTGAGAAGGTGCAGGGTGGTGGTAGAATGTGATTTTGGCTGAATGAAGACAAGATGAAGCTGCTTATAGACTCATTTGGACTGTGATGTATATAGTGTCATATACATGATTGGGACTTCTTGTGTGCTTCACAATGCATGTGAAGATAAAAGGGAATATCTGAGGACAGAATGGATCAAGGACAATAAAGGTTTTAAGTCTGTTTACAAACAACCACCTAGTCCACTTCTTGATGCTTGTGCAGGGTCCATTACATGATGCCTTGTGCACCCGCATTCTCAAGCTGCCTCGGGAATACAGGGGGGCAGGGAGGCTGATTAATGGTGTTGACTAACTGGAGTTGATGCTGCACCTTGGGCCAGGTGAGTGAAATGAAACTTAGTCTGGTATGATTTCTGTAAAAGAAATATGGTAGACT
Organism: Lepidochelys olivacea; assembly: GCF_965140295.1. Lineage (NCBI taxonomy): Eukaryota > Metazoa > Chordata > Testudines > Cheloniidae > Lepidochelys > Lepidochelys olivacea. The sequence continues at coordinate 123,442,369 of NC_140413.1, forward strand.
TGTCATTTTCTGTTTGTTGTAATTATCCACTGTAATTCCAGACCTCAGTATGTGACCAAACAAAGCTTTATTAAAGGTAAGCATATTTGGGCAGTTCAACACCTTTACAAAGGTGAGGAGGTGTGGAAAACAAAACAAGCAAGTACAAAATAGCAACAGGTACATGACAGGGATATAATAGTGAAAAAATCTCCAAACATCAAAGAGCAAAATAAACTGAAAATAGCGATGCTCAGTTTTATATATCATTAAGTTATCGGTTCTTTCCTCTGTATTGGAATGGAAGTAGAATGCAGCAGATATTGCTTATGGTGTCTCATTGACTAGCTCCCCTATAGCCAGAGATGTACACAGCTGAAGGACATGCTACCACTGAGGTGTTGGAAGCGATGGCATTGAGTATAGGTAGGTAGATGGTTTGCATAGAACAGATTTGAGTCAACTAACTCACAATCCCCATAAGTCTTTCAAGTAGGTCACACTGAAAAGCCATGTCTCACTTTCTCATCTCTCAATCATGGTGGAGTCACTTTGCCAGCATCTCTTTCATCTCAGGTTCACTTCTCCTCCAACTCCAACTGTTCCTTTCTTCTCTTTTCAGTCATCCCTATGTCCTTACATTGATGCCTGCTCCTTGCTGCGGTGCTGGTCTGCCCATTGGAAGCAAATCATATGTGCCCAGGTCCTCCACTCCTTGTCCCTCAGATTCTGCAGCCTTTGGCTCACAGAGAGCAGACTCTTTGGCATCCTCCCATCCCTCTCTGAATCTGAAGATATTTTAGGGGTTTTAACATAGCAAAATAAAAGTTTGTGAATGTTCTTGAGTCCCAGTATGGTCTTATACACTTTCTACATAGCTGCATACATGGCAACTTTTATCTCAAATGCCATCCCTTTTGCTAGCTCACAATGGTAGCTACCTTCTGCAGATTGCAAGCTTGATTAAAGCATATTCCAAGAAAAAGAGCTGTGAGTTACCAAAATCCTCCCACTTCCAAAAATGTCACTTTGATAGTGGAGACTTTAAGAGGAGGGAGGGGGCATTCCCTGTGACACAGAACATTGGCGATTATTTTAAACTTATTCCAGGCCATTATGCCCTTAGATGATGTAGTTCTGTTGGGGATCCAAGAATAAAAAAGTATTTATTCCATGCCTCTTGGTAGAGACCTTCTGGCTATACAGGGGAAATCCTTCTGTGACTTGTACTGGGTAAATGACTGGAGTGAGTTTGAGTGTTACAGAGGAAGCAGACGGAGGTTTCCTCGTCCAGAAATCTGACAGACCGCCTGCAATTTCTATTGAGTGAAAAATTCTACTTCATCAAGAATGGAGCAAAATAGGATCTCCAACCTACTGGCTACTATGATAGTGAGTACACACGTTGCCTTAACGTATTCTCCAGCCCTGGGGTGTTCTTCATAATACCTTTAAGGATTGTGTTCACACAAGTTATATTTTGCTTGGGCTGTGGCTGCAATGCTTTTTAACTTTAATTTTTCTTTTATTCTGGCAATGCTTTTTTATTAATAAACTGCTACCATTAGCTGAACCTTTTCAATTCCCCCTCCCACTTCTTTGCCATGTAGAGCAGAGTGGCCAGTCACAAGGAAAGGAAAAATTGATGTAAAAAGGGATGTATGTCATACAGCTATGTCTGTCCATGGTTAAAGCACGAGCCAAGTTTAGCCAACATATTTTGTAATATTCTTTATAATAATAACAAAAATGGTTGTGCCCATCTTATCCAGATGAAATATTGCGTTCTCCTCTGGTTCTTCAATGAGGGAGGTGATTTGAGCTTCTAACACCTGGTCTACTCTTAAGACTTAGGCTGATGGATATAAAAAAAATCACACCTCTGAGCATCATAGCTATGCCAACCTAACCACCAGTGTTGACGCAACTAGTGATAACAGCTAATTTATACCCCATCATTTTATATGTATAGTTAGGATTATGTTTTCCAATGTGCATTACTTTGCATTTATCAACACTGAATTTCATCTGGCATTTTGTTGCCCAGTCACCCAATTTTGTGAGATCCCTTTGCAACTCTTCACAGTCTGTTTTGGACATAACTCTCTGAGTAGTTTTGTATCGTCTGCAAATTTTGCCACCTCAAGACTAACATGGCTGCTACTCTGAAACCTTTTTTCCAGATCATTTATGAATATGTTGAATAGGACTGGGCCCAGTACAGACCCCTGTGGGACACCACTATTTACCTCTCTACATTCTGAAAACTAACCTTTATTCCTACCCTTTGTTTCCTATCTCTTAACCAGTTACCAATCCATGAGAGAACCTTCCCTCTTATCCCATGACAGCTTACTTTGCTTAAGAGCCTTTGGCAAGGGACATTGTCAAAGGCTTTCTGAAAATCTAAGTACACTATATCCACTGGATCTCCTTGTCCACATGCTTGTTGACCTCCTCAAAGAATTCTAGTAGATTAGTGAGGCATGATTTCCCTTTACCAAAACCAAGTTGACTCTTCCCCAACAAATTATGTGCATCTATGTGTCTGACAATTTTGTTCTTTAGTATAGTTTCAACTAGTTTGCCCGGTACTGAAGTCAGGTTTATTGACCTGTAATTGCCGGGATCACCTCTGGAGCCTTTTTAAAAATTGGCATCACATTAGCTATCCTCCAGTCATTTGGTACAGAAGCTGATTTAAATGATAAGTTACAAATCACAGTTACAGTTCTGCAATTTCACATTTGAGTTCCTTCAGAACGCTTGGGTAAATACCATCTGGTCCTGGTAACTTATTACTGTTTAATTTATCAATTTGTTTCAAAACCTCCTCTAATGACACCTCAATCTGGGACAGTTCCTCAGATCTGTCACCAAAAAAGAATGGCTCAGGTTTGGGATTCTCCCTCACATATTCAGCTGTGAAGACTGATGCAAAGAATTCATTTAGTTTCTCCAAAATGGCCTTATCGTCCTTGAGTGCTCCATTAGCATCTCAATCATCCAGTCACTGCACTGGTTGCTTAGCAGGCTTCCTGCTTATGATGTATTTAAAGCAATTTTTGCTATTGCTTTTAGAGTCTTTGGCTAGCTGTTCTTCAAATTCTTTTTTAGCCTTCCTAATTATATTTTTACTTTTCACTTGCCAGAGTTTATGCTCCTTTCAATTTTCCTCACTAGGATTTAACTTCCATTTTTTACAAGGATGCTTTTTTGCCTCTCACTGCTTCTTTTACTTTGTTGATTAGCCACGGTTGCACTTTTTTGTTTCTCTTACTATGTTTTTTAATTAGGGGTATACATTTAAGTTGAGCCTCTATGATGGCATCTTTAAAAAGTTTCCATGCAGCTTGCAGGAGTTTCACTTTTGGCACTGCACATTTTAATTTCTGTTTAACTAACTTCCTCTTTTTGTGCAGTCCCCTTTTCTGAAATTAAATGCTACCATGTTGGGCTGCTGTGGTGTTTTCCCTGCTAGAGAGATGTTAAATTTAATTATACAATAGTCACTATTACCAAGTGGTGCAGCTATATTCACCTATTGGACCAGATCTGGTGCTCCACTTAAGACTAAATCAGCAATTGCTTCTCCTCTTGTGGGTTCCAGGACTAGCTGCTCCAAGAAATAGTTATTTAAAATGACTTATATAATATAAATATTTGTATAATAGCACTACCGTACAGTGAATGTTTCCCCTCCCGCTGACTGACTGGTGACATTCTGTACTTTGACTACTAAATACCTTAAGAACATCTTTCTGAGAGAATCTTTCTGAAGATAACAGATTTCAACGGTCCTTTCTAGTCAGAAACCAAGGTTTTTGTGCCAAAAGAAAACAGAATCAACCTGCAGTAAGAGAAAGAAGTATGTAAGTCTTTGGAAGAAGCTGGATCCTGTTGGAGACTACTGGTACTGTTATGAAAGAATCACTCAGCATATTAGAGTAGATGGTAATAAAGAATTAAAGGAGATCTTCACCTCTAAGTCACAGACTGTCATCTACCCACTGCTTTGTGGCCTACTGTATGTGCACTGAGTTGATGTTTTGGTTCTAAGTTGCAAAAATCACCATCACAACTGACAGCCTTTTGAGCAGCCTCAGTAGAAAGGCAATTGACTGAATAGTTTTTGTGACTAAACTGCTTTCTGACCCACAGGAGTGAGGCAAACTATTGAGGAGGTAAATGAAAGCTCTCATTGCAGCTGCATATGATATATTTCTTTTGTGGGGGGTTTGGGGGGGAACGAAGGAGTTCATGCTCTACTACTATCAGTCTGATACATTTCACCAGCATTACATTCACTTAAAGAAAAAGGCAGAAATCAGTAAACAGGAATCAGATGTTTCAACCCTCAACAATGCAGGTGAGTGTGCAGCCACCAATCAACTAGAAGCAGATTTTTTCTTTACCTCTTTCATAACAGTGAGACTCATAGCAAACTGAGTAGAAAAGACCACCACAAAGTACCCGTCATTAACAACTAGCCAGGCAGAAGTATCACTCAGAGCTAATCTACACTGAAAAGTTAGGTTGATCCAGGTATGTCACTCAGGGGAGTGAAAAAATCCACGCCCTATCAGTGATGTATTTAAGCAGACATAATCCCCAGCTCTAGGTGGATGGAAAAATTCTTCTGTCGACCTCGTTACTGCCTCTAAAGAAGGTGAATTAACTATAGCAATAGGAGAACCCCTCTCATTGCTTCAGCGAGTGTCTACACTGAAGCGCTACAGCTGTGCTGCTATAGTGTTTTAAATATATATATAGCCTTGGTAAAACTGTCTCTTTATTTTGTTCATAAAATAAAGAAACTATTTAGCTGCATCACAGATAGACCTAGTCCACTGACACGGGCAATCTACATTTAGTTACATTATCATCCTGCCATTGGGGGTCCTTGCTATGACAAATGAGCACACTTTGTTTTGTCAGAGGCCACATGGAGATTGCGGAGTGTGAAAGAGACACAACTCCGTGAAAATATGCAGATGTGCCACAAGAACCCTTAAATGTGTAAACTGCCCTGTGATGTCAGGCAACGTTATTAAGTTTATGTAAATATTGTATTTAGGGACAAACAAAAAATAAATTAACAGAAGAATCCAGCAGTTCACATCACAGTGCTTCAGATAGCAAGCCCAATCTCATCATATGTGCCCCAACTGATCAGATTTAAATTAGCATGCACCCCTCTTGTCTCATTACTCATTCAGAATGTGAGATGTGCATCATTAAGTTAGGCACTAATTTGTTTGTAAACTGCACTCATTCATCATTAGTTGGCAGTGAGAGGTTGATCAAGTCAGTTGTGGAACACTTCTGTGACCCACCCATGAATTGTACACTTTCTTCAAGATTTACTTTACGACACTCTCCAAATGTTATTTTAACAGTTTTGGTAATCCATATATTGTAAAGATGATTCTTTTGGTCAGGTTAATCTCAGAGGTTTCGGTTTGCCTTATTTCTAGAATTGGACTCTTCTGCTTCTTCAAAAAGGTGTTTGTGTATTGATCTTTTAAACAGCATCTTCAACGAATTACCAAAAAAACGTCACTTCAGTACTGTCGCATTCCATAGAGAAATTGCTACTCATTTAGGAAATGCATAGTTTTCGGTGGGGATTATTGTAAGGATGTTGCCTCTTAGAAGATTGAAATACTATTTTAGGGATCCTTCTTGGAAAAAGTGAGGCCTGGGAATCTCTTTCAAAATTCAGATTAATTATTCATACACTTGATATTTTTGCCAATTTGCCTGTTACTTCATTCATGCCAGATATAGGTGGCAGGAATGAAGTATGGATATTGTAAACTGTAATTTTGTGAATAAGAACTTTTTAAATCCATACCGTAACTCATCTGTCCTTATATGTTCATTTGTGTTTGTTGTGTCTTTACAAAACTTTCATAGAAGTATTTTAATAAAATTTGTGAACATAAAACTGTCATAAAACTTGTAAATTAGATTAAAATTTCAATGCATCAGCTGTCTAATATTGTAGTCAAGGAAACTGGTTTCAGGTTCAGTTACAAGAATAGACGGCGGTTGCTTGTTTTATTCATCCATAATACTAAATAGTATTATAAAAGTTAAGAAAAGGAAGAGCAAACCATTCTGTTCATCCCCCAGGCATAGGTACGACATACTCTACTAGAAGACACATCGAAAGCTCAGCTACATATTCACCGTACATTATTGACATTATATTGTTTGTTTAAAAGACTAAAAGAAACTGTGGCTGTGTCATTGCATAGAATGATCCCACTATGAAGGACAAGTTTGAAATGTCAGTGCTAAGTTTTGAATTGTACAGTCTCAGTGAGTTACCTGATTTAGCAGATGGAAGGGAAATGCTGTTGTCTGTAGTATCCAGAATAACAGCCAGCCCTGCAGAATAAGATGGGAGGACGCTGGTACTAAGGTCTACACGGGTTAGACTTTCAGGCTCTTTTTCCATGCCTCCTAGAATACCTCCAGCGTTGGCAGTTTCAACGTCAGTCCTTTTCTGACCACTGTCTAGGGGACTCTGAACAATATGAACTATACTCTGCTGGGCCAGGTCACAGTTCTGAAAAACAAAAACAAAATCCCAAAATATGATTGACACATAAAGAAAAAATTCGCTCTGTCTCCAATTTGGTATTTGTTAAGACACTTTCAATCCATTTCATGTGCAATTTCAATGAGCATTAACAGAGTTCAAAGAAAAGTGACAAGTATAAATTGCAAGAATTAGGATTACTTGCACTGGCAACAGGTTCACAATGCTTACAAATTCTAAATATTTAACAAAGAAATGGTGGACCAGAGCCAACAGGTCTGAATAATTCTGTTGGAGGATGAACAGAGAGAAGTTTTAAGTCAGACACTAAGAAAATTCAATCTATAAAATGTATTTTTACAGACAATGATGAAAAATGTTTATAATATTAATATTTAATAAAGCACAGGTGTCCCCTTTTTTACTAACAGTAATAAACAGTAACAGTTAAAAGTGTTCACACCAATGCTTGAATTAGTGTGTGTGAGGGATAAATGAAGTAATGCCATCCTCCCACTTCTTGCTGCTACATGTTGGAAAACTGAAAAAAAATTGCAGTGCATTGTCATTTTATTTTTTTTTTCAGTTAAAACACTGTGCATGATATATAGGGGTAAACACTACAGTTATATCATTTTAGTTAACCATTCTAGACTTCCACACATTTTTTTGGAAGCTATGTTGTTTAGACTAAGAAAGTAGGCTCAAAACTTTTTTTCTGTATTTACAGTTGCTATTAATTAAAACAAACTTAAAAGAGAAAACAAAATAAAGCTTTCGAAAGTGAAATAAAGAAAGTTATATGACAGTTAATAATAAGAAGTATATGTATTAAATGTAACTTGGAAATCTGAAAAGTTTGTCAAAACCTGATAATTAAATTCAACAAATATAATCCATAGTAATCCTATTATTCTGACAAAGGGTTGATCTTGCTTTATCCTACTAGTCTTAAGAAACAGCCATTGTCCAAACAGATCTTAAAAGAGATGCTTTTTATGATATTCAAAGACCATTGCCAACACTAATTCTAAAGTCAGAAATATAAATATTTTCGACAATTATTTTGTTCCTTAAATTTAAATGTCAAACTATTTTTTCTCAAGTATTATTAACAAAAACAAACCATAAATCAAGTTCTCCCATATACATATACATAGTGTGAAAAAGTTCCTCCTCTGCCTTGGTGGGTCCTGCACTTATTGATGGATTTGCTCGCCTCAGAGATTCACAGCAGCCCTCAGTTTGGCCACTTTTGCTAGTGACTCAAACCTGCCGTTCACTTAGCTAACCTCATCACTGGCCAGCATGGGGGAACGGAAGGAGAACAATCCCTGCAGTCTCTGCTGATCCACCTAGTGGGTTGGGGGACAGGCCAGGGACCTTCCCCTCTGGTGGAACCCACAGTCCAGGACAACTCCTCCTGTATCCAATAGGGAGTTGGGGGGAACCCAGGCCCGACCTCTACTCCAGGTTCCAGCCCAGGGCCCTGTGGATCACAGCTGTCTACTGTGTTTCTTGTAACAGCTGTGGGACAGCTACAACTCTCTGGGCTACTTCCCCATGGCCTCCTCCCAACACCTTCTTTATCCTCACCACAGGACCTTTCTCCTGATGCCAGATAGCATTTGTACTCCTCAGATCTCCAGCAGCACACCCTCTCACTCTCACCTCCTTGCACACCCCTCACTGACTGAAGGGTGCCCTGATTAGCCTGCCTGTCTTAATTGATTCTAGCAGCTTCTTAATTGGCTCCAGGTGTCCTAATTAGCCTGCCTGCCTTAATTGGCTCCATCAAGTTCCTGATTGTTCTGGAACCTCCCCTGTTACCGTAACCAGGGAAAAGGGACCTGCTTAATCTGGGGCTAATATATCTGCATCCTATCAATCTCCTGTAGCCATCTGGCCCAACCCTGTCACAATACCTATATGTGATATTTTGTAAAGTAATTCCAAATACACAGTCTGAGTTATTTTAAAACTGCTTTTTCCTCTGAAATCCACCAAGTAGTTATAAACCCAAGTAATTAATTAAGAAACATTTTTTTCAAGTTTACCATACACTTCTGTTTGAAACAAGCTCAGATAATAATAAACTCTTTAGGATTTTAATCTCTACATTTTAAAATCAAGATATTGCTTTCCTTTCTCTGAGCTTCTCATAATTCAGGTGGTATCAAATATTGTAGGCACTTTTTAATTCTTTGAAGTTACTGCATGTGCTCCCTCAGACATGCTTCCTTATATTTTTTTGTGCCCATGGACCACAGCTTCCTGTTGAAGCAGAATGAACTATTCTCATGTGGTATCACAAATTTGTTTTTTATCCCCACATTCCATATAATAAGTTCCAGGGTCAATTTTGACAATCATGTTGGGTTCAATCATGAGCCACCTAATGTGCCTGTGCAGGGGGAAGAAGGGTAAAAGGTGTCCTGATAATTATTTATTTGCTCCCAATGTACCTTATCAATTTAACCTGGTATTAGATATCAATTCTATACGAATTCTTCAGCTCTTTCCACAGTTCACATTCAGTTGGGATCTTGAGAATCAGAGGGAACTTGTAGTTCAGTTAAAGATGTCACAATCGTGATAATCTTTTCTAGTAGTGCAAAACAGTTTCTCTATTCAGCCTGAAAGAAAGGGACACTGCTTGTTTTTCTACAGGTCTTGGATTTTCAAAAAGCCTTCCTTTCCCTGAGCGGCCAGCTGGAATGGCATCTCAGTCGGCAACTCTTTCCAGATGTTCTTCATGTTATGGGAAGCAACCAACATTTTTAAGGCCAGATAGGGCTTTTCACCCAATTGAGGGGTGCACCCACTTGTTATGTCTCCTCTCTCAAAAAGATCCCAGATGAATCAACACATTTCCCGCAAGAAATCAATGAAATAAACAAATTACCATCTCCTGACTGTTCCAATAATTTAACAGTCCTTCAGATTACTGGGATTTCACTTGTTACAGTTCTTGGATTCACAATGCATACTGCTCTCTGAACACCTGGTATTCACTCAGCATTTCTTTTTCTCCATCCCCCTCATTTGCTTGTAAACCAGATGTCCATCTTGAAACCTTTACAGCTCTAAGTGGTCCTTTCTGCTTTGCATAAGATAGGTTCTGAGTAGTGCTGACCTTTTCACCATTTTTAGCAGAAATTGTTCTCCAGGTGTTACCTCTGAAGGCCCAGGCCTGTCTTTAGCATTATGACTGAGTTATATATAATGCCTAGCTCAGGGGTCTCAAACACGCAGCTCGCGGGCCACACGCAGCCCACGGAGTTATTCCCTAGCCTAGCTACACAGAAATAAACTTGGATGTACCCCCAAAGAACCATTTTGCTAACCCTCCTCAGCTTCATCACATTGGCTCTGTGTAAACTGGTGTGATCTCGGTGGACAGTTGATTGTTTTGGAGGGAAGGGATGAACAATTATTTTGCAGGTTCACCCAGTTGTGCTGGCATACCATCTTACAAAGGTGGAGTAACGTAGCTGTCCCACAATGGCCCTGCAGATTTCTGTGTTGGGGCAAACCAATGGCAGTTAATATATTGTGATGCAGCATGACCAGAAGGCAGCATGAGAGTGTTAGAAGGGAGCCTTATTCCCTGCAGAGGGAAAAAAAGTTTGCTATAAATTAATTAAAGCACCTGAAGCCAATTAAAGCACCTGAAGCCAGTCACATGATAACCCCCCTCCCCCCGCTTCAATCAGACAAGAGGAGGAGTTGAAGCAGAGTGGATTAGTGTTGGAGCAGAGAGCAGTTTGGAGGAGTTGAAGCAGAGTGGATTGGCATTGGAGCAAAGAGCAGTTTTGAGGAGTTGAAACAGAGTGGATTGGTGTTGGAGCAGAGAGCAGTTTGGAGGGAAGGAGAGGAGAGTTTGGAGAAGTGCTGTGGTGGGCTAAGAAGACCAAGACCCTAGGTAAAGGGACACCTGGTTTGTGCAGAGGGAGGGCAGGAAGCCCCACAAGCTGAAGGGCAGGAGAGGGAAGTAGCCCAGGGGAAGGAACTGCTAGTTCTAGTGGTTTACCGCTATCCCTAGGGCCCCCTGGGCTGGGGCTTGGAGTAGAGGGTGGCCCCGGGTCCCTCCCTCTCCACTCCCCTCCTCTAGGACACTAGTGGGGCAGTTAATACCCCAGTTCAGGAGCAAGAAATGGTGCCCTGAACCCCCCCCACCCCAAGAAGAGAAAGTGCGAGACCCATCATAGTAGTGCCGGCAATTTGCCACAATACAGATGGTCTGTATTAACTTTAGCTGGTTACCCTTGTGGGTTTGGGTAGAATGGGAGAATCCTGAAAAGCTGGGCCATATCCTCTGCCCCACTTTCTCTCTGCTCCCTCCAACTCTGTGGTGGTAATCATCTTAAAAATGCTGTACACCAGGGGTGCCCAAACTGCAGCTTGTGAGCCACATGAGGCTCTTTTACAGTTAAAGTGTGGCTTGCGGTGCCCCCCACACCCGCATCCTTTTCTCTACCTACCAGACTGGGGAAGGGGGAGCACAGGGCTTCTGCTCTGCAGCAAGGTGCTGGGGGTAGGGGCTTCAGCCCTTCGGGGAGGGGGAAGTGTTGGGACATCAGCAGGAGTGGGGCTTGAAGCCCTGAGCCCCGGCAGGTGTGCCCAACTCTCAAATTTCTGAAGATTATTGTATGCGGCTCAAAGAATCAGTAAGTTTGGCCATCCCTGCTACATATTTTAGACAAATAATGAAGTCCAAAACCAAGGGGATTCTGTAGGAATGGGGACGAATATCACAGGGGCAGCATTGTCCCTTCCATATGCTCCAGGCCTTAATGCAGACGCTTCTCCACATATGGACATAGAGGAGAGAAAGAAAAGGAGTACTTGTGGCACCTTAGAGACTAACAAATTTATCTGAGCATAAGCTTTCGTGAGCTACAGCTCACTTCATCGGATGCATTCAGTGGAAAATACAGTGGGGAGATTTATATACATAGAGAACATGAAACAATGGGTGTTACCATACACACTGTAAGGAGAGTGATCACTTAAGGTGAGCTATTACCAGCAGGAGAGCGGGGTGGGGCGACCTTTTGTAGTGATAATCAAGGTGGGCCATTTCCAGCAGTTGACAAGAACGTCTGAGGTTCAGTGGGGAGTGGGGGGTGGAATAAACATGGGGAAATAGTTTTACTTTGTGTAATGACCCATCCACTCCCAGTCTCTATTCAAGCCTAAGGGAAGAAAGTTGGCCCAGTTTCACTGAAGTAAATCTAGAGTAACTTCACTGAAGTTAATGCAGTTACTAAAGATTTACACTGGTGTAACTAACAGCAGAATTTGTCCCACTATCAAAGTTACGTGTTTCTAATCATCGGGTACACTTTTAATTGAACAAGGTTCCCTTATAGATATTTCAGCATACTCTGTAATCTTGTTTTTTCACCAACATCTGGTAATTGTTGTTTAATTTTGATTTGATTCGACATATTCCTTTCAGCAAGTCTGTGTTTTTTTCTTTATATAATGCAATTCTAAAATATGAAAATCTGTTTTTTATTGAATTTTTAATAACACGCTTTTTCTCTAGTGGAGCATTAACCCAGTCAGCAGAGATTTGTCAGAGTAAGGACTTTACAGACTTAATACTGAAACAATTCTGTTATTAGGTTTCAACTTGAAAGCATCATGTTATCACTAACAGACTCGCGATTTTTTTACATCTTGTTGCCCATAATATTTTTAACAGAATATATTTAAATTGCTTAATAAATTAGTTCACCAACACAAAATCCATCACACATCGAGTTGTTATTTTGAAACTACTCTCAAAATAAAGACATTGTAACAATGTTGGGGTAGATGTGGGATAAAATTTCCAAAAGTGTCTCAATGACTTGGGAGCCTAAATTCATTTTTCAAAGGTGACTTAGGCACTTGGGTTCAGATCCTCCAAAGTATTAAAGCTTCTCACTCCCAAAATGGGAGTTAGACACCTAAATACCTTTCAGCATCTAGGCCTTGGCACTTAAATCTCTTTGAGAAAAACAAAATTTGAAAATGAGACTTAGTCTCCTAAGTCATTTAGGTCCAGATATTTTAAAAGTATTTAGGTGTTGCTGCTGTCAGGGTCTCAGCACCTGATTTTGGAGCCTCAATCTCATTTTAAAAAGGTGTTTAGGTAGTCTAAATGAGTCTAGGAGTGTCTAGGAGTCTAAATGAGAGTCAATGGGATTTAGACTCCGAAGTGCCTAACTCCCTTTAAAAATGAGATAAAGGCTTCTAAACCAGTTAAGCATTGCAACACTGAGCAAAACAGTGCCTAAACAACTAAAAATCTGGGCCTTGGGCACTTAGGAAAATTTTATCTGTTGTATAATTATTAAGCAATTACTTATATCAGACTTCTGATGAATTTGTTGAATTTCAGGGTGCTTACTCTAAAGTACAGAGCCAACACTTCTTTTCATTGTATATGGCCAGATTATGTTGCCATAGCTCAATTTAAGAAATACCTTATTTTCCAGTTTGTCCCATTGGTTTCAAGTACTTCTCAGCATGAGTAAGGGCTGAAGAATCTGGCCGATAACTTTTATTAATCAAAACAGAATTTAAAGATAAATAAGAAATTACAGAAAGGAAAATAAATATGGTTACATTATAGTGTTTAAAAAGTTTAAATGAATTAATTTAATATGGTATGTCAACATTCTTAAAGAAGAAATGCATTAAACTACAAGCAAACAAAATCTTATCACAAAATGCTAAACTTGTTCTGTACTATTCTGAAGGGATTTGGGTACCAATATGGAAATATGGTTCTTTAATACATGTCCTTATCATTTGCTTTATTGTGTATGACAAAGTCAGGCTGGGTAGCTGCAAGAGAGTGTTCATATTGAGTTCTGGGAAGTGGGCAGGCGTAAGCCCACTGCTAAAGGACCCTCTCCCAGCCTGTGGGGAGAATCCACAAGATCCAGGAACTCAAATAATTATAGGGGACAACCAAAAATATAACAGGGATGGGTGTGAAGGTCAAAGGGTCAAGCAAAGGGAACCTGAAGGGGACACTGAGCAGAGAAACCTGGACAGTGCCCACCGCTCCCCAAAGGTGTCAAGAGAACCAGCGGACACCGCCCAGAGGAACTCTGCCTGGATATGTGAGCGAAGCAGGGTTGGAAATAGGCCCCACAGTTACAGGAAACCCCCTCAGCCAACCTCCTCTCCTTGGTCTTATAGACGGCTACTTTGGCCAGCGCTAGGAGGAGGTTGACAAGGAGGTCCCACGACTTTGTGGGCCATGGATAGTGTTTGTGTATATGAAAAGGTGAGGGGAAAAGTGCAGCCAGAAACATAAAAGGATGTCCAGGAGGAACTGGAATAAGGGCTGCAATCTGGTGCACCAGGGTCTCCCTCACATCGCAAAAGGGACAGGAGTCAGGGATGGGGGTAAACCGTGCCATGCTGGTGCTCACAGCTCCATGGAGGAGCTGTCAACTGATATCCCTGGCGGGCCTTGGGACTAGGGTGGAGTATAGGCTGGCCCACTGGGCTTCCTCACCCTCAAGAAGTGGTAATACGTCCCGCCACTTCGTATCAGGGCGGGACACAAGAGTGATGAAATAAAGGATGTGAAGCACGAGCGTGTACAGATGTTTCCTTGGCGCAGTCCAGCATGTTATCCCTAGAATGATAAGGGCCCTCTCTCCTACAAACTGAGAAGGGGTTACCTTGGGTCAATTAGGGACACCTGAGTCCAATTAAGGGCTGCCTGCGACCTTTAAAAGCCCTTCCTCTGGTGAGTGATGGGGGAGGAGAGACAAGCTACTGAAAGTCTAGTGGCAGCAGGGAGATTGGCTTCTCCAGGGTGAGAGGCTGTTCTTCCCCCCTACAGGGGAAAAAACCAAAGATGAGTGCTTGCTTACAGGAGGACTGACACCTCAGGCCTACAACAGGACAACCCCAACCCCCACCGCAGCGAGGGGCAGAGAAAGATATCCCCCTTTGTTTTGTGTTTGTAAATTGGTTTCTTTTTGTTTGGTGGAGGAGCACTCCTTGGGCCAGCCCTGAAGCCTACCTTGAAAATACTGATAAGTAAATACAGAGTGGGAAAGCAAACACTGTCTATGGAGAGGATGATTTACCTCTGGCCCCGCTACTGCCAGAGAGGGAAGTGCTAAGTCCAGTGAGATGGATGGAGAAGGTGCCTCGTCATACATGTTTTATACCAATGAAAAGTTATGGGTCTGTCAACACTAATTCAACCAAAAACAACTCCTTAATTTTGCTTCAAGATGAGCCTTGTCATTGAAGAGCTCTGTGTAAAGATAACACCACTTTTCTACGGAGTTGTACTAAAACTTCAGTGTTAACCAGGGATCCTAGTTTTCCATAATAAAAAAACCCTTAAACTCTGATAAAAAAACATAAAAAAATCTGTGTTTTTCCATGATTAAAATGAATCACTGAACTTCAGTTTCCTTAACCACAATAGATATAGGTATCAGTTGAACACAATGTTTTATTGCTATACAGTAGAACCTTGTTCATCCAATTCTCCATTATCTGGCTCTCTCTGTTCATTAAACCACCAGCCACCCAGGGCTCAGGCTGTCCGCCCCAGGCAGCTGGGGCTTGGGTTGTCTGCCTGAGCCCTCCACATCTTAAAATAAGGTATAGAAAGCTCTTTGCCAATTTTTTTCATTATCCAATCTGGCCCTAGTCCCAATTAGATCAAATAAACATGGCTCCACTGTAAATTCCAAGCACATTCAAAAATCAACCACAAGAGGGGGAGATTACGTGCATTGAATAAGTGACGCTGGTACTTTCAGTAACATTTAGTTAATAGTTAATATATGTTTTAATTTTTTCACAAAAGGTAAAAAATAAAGAATCTCTGAAAAAATGTAAATTCCATGTGTTTCCATGGCAAACAGATTTCTACGATCCCTGGTGTTAACTCCTCTATCCCCTCCATTCATCTCAGTGGATGTGAATGCTAAAGTTTAATGATACACTCTAGATGTCAACATTAACTATTCCAGCTGGGTATTTCAAAGGTGCCTAAATGAGTTAGTCTCCCTTTAAATTACTAGTTTTCATTGATGAATAGGTTAGAAGATGGGATGAGGAAGGGGGTGGCAGTTAAGCCACAGAAGGGTAAAATTCGGAGCTCCTTCAAGTAGGTTGACAATACCATTAGTGATAGTAGATCAGTTTGACTAATCAGTACAAATTAAAAGCTAAAATAATTTAAAAGATTTAAAATATTGATCCTGTTATAGTAATAGCAGAACAACCAATAAAGCAAAATATCTTCCTTCTCCTTTAACTCAAATAGCATAATATAAACTACTACGGTGAAGGAAATGAAATAATTCTTCTTTCTGGAATTCCAGTCATTACTTCATTAATAACATTTACTGTGTAGTGGTAACTGAAGTGACTATTTGAAAAATGGCAACTCTTTCCTCATCATACCAGCTTCCAGTGGCCCTGACATTGCAAAGAGAACCATGTAGGCTAGGGGTGGGTAAACTACGGCCCAGGGGCTGCATCTGGCCCTTCAGATGTTTTAATCCAGCCCTCAAGCTCCTACCAGGGAGCAGGTCCGGGGTTTGCCCCACTCCGTGCGGCTCCCAGAAGCAGCAGCATGTCCCCCCTCTGGCTCCCACGTGTAGGGGGCAGCTGGGGGGCTCTGCACGCTGTCCCCACCCCAAGTGCTGCTCCCACAGCTCCCATTGGCTGGGAACTGTGGCCAATGGGATCTGCAGGGGTGGCACCTGTGGACAGGGCAGCATGCAGAGTCGCCTGGCTGTGCCTCTGCGTAGAAGCCGGAGAGAGGACATGCTGCTGCTTCTGGAAGCTGCTTGAGGTAAGTTCCGCCTGGAGCCTGCACGCCTGACCCCCTCCCACAGCCCAACCCCCTGCCCCAGCCCTGATCCCCCTCCCGCCCTCTGAACCCCTCGGTCCCATCCAGGAGCACCCTCCTGCACCCTGAA
The DNA here is from genome assembly GCF_965140295.1 of Lepidochelys olivacea. Lineage (NCBI taxonomy): Eukaryota > Metazoa > Chordata > Testudines > Cheloniidae > Lepidochelys > Lepidochelys olivacea. The sequence goes on from NC_140413.1 coordinate 123,458,866, forward strand.
CTCCTCATTTCTGGCCTCACCCCAGAGCCCCCATCCCCAGCCGGAGCCTCCCTCCCTCCCGTACCCCAACTCCTAATTTTGTGAGCATTCATGGCTCACCATACAATTTCCATACCCAGATGTGACCCTCGGGCCAAAAAGTTTACTCACTCCTGGTGTAGGCTGACTTCTGTGCTCATGCAAAGCCCTGTTTAAATCAGTGGGGCTTTGCATAAGCACAGGGGTTCACCTGTGCAGTTGTCTTTGCAGAATAGTTACCCGTGCATATCTGCTTATTTTACTAACAAAAGGAATTACATCCAATCAGACCAATGGTCTACCTAGTCTAGTATCCTCTGTATGGCAGTGGCAAGTACCAGATGCTTTGAAATCAGAATTAAACTACCCAGACTGGGCCATTATGCATTAACATGACCAGAAAGGACATTTGTTCTTGAGCTAGTACAGTTAGTGGTTTTTACTTTAATAAAGATTTCATTTTAAACATGTTTTTACTGCAGAGCTAATAGCTGTAGGAGGGTGATTGGATTCTAATCTTCCTTACATATTTTCATAAGAGACATCAGCAAAATTCTCACTGCAGAATCTTTATCTGATGATGATGATTGATGATGATGATTGATGACTGATGATGACACAACCAGATAGAAAAGGAGTACTTGTGGCACCTTAGAGACAAACCAATTTATTTGAGCATAAGCTTTCGTGAGTTACAGCTCACTTCATCGGATGCACACTGTGGAAAGCGTAGAAGATCTTTTTATACACACAAAGCATGAAAAAATACCTCCCCCCACCCCACTCTCCTGCTGGTAATAGCTTATCTAAAGTGATCACTCTCCTTACAATGTGTATGATAATCAAGTTGGGCCATTTCCAGCACAAATCCAGGTTTTCTCCCCCCCCCCCAAACCTGCTGTGAGCGGGGGGGGAGAAAGGAAGGAGGGTTCTTTTTTTTTCAGTTGTAAACTGAGTAAATTAGATATGGAAACCACTAAGTAATAATAAATATAGCATCCAAAAATTCCACTTTTATAATGTCCTGTTTCCACACTTTAATTGAACCTGGCTTCAGTTTCAGAGAAGAAAATACTTGCCCGTCCTTGTAGGACAAAAGGGGCAAGAAGAAATGTGTGTTTGTTCTCTTATTGAGAAATATAAAGAATGTATTAGAATCTTTCTGAATAGTTCCTAGAATCAGTAGTGACTGGCACACTACAAGTAGGCTAGATTAGATAGACAGAAGACAGGGTGGGTCTGCACTTTTTTCACTGACAGAAATGATGTTATTCAAACTACTTCTGCAACTTCCTTGGGTTTTTGCCTTGGGTTAGTATCGTAGACACAAATCTAATATGCATTTTTTTCTGTCAATATCTTTCATTTTCTACATATATTTGTTTTATGCCTCAGGAAAGGTTTCTTTTGTGAATATCTGTTAATAATTCTAAAGATATTATCTTGTCTTATCTGTTCATCCAAATTAATGCTTATCTGTGATCCATCATCCAAAGGGAAATACTGTGTGTGTAAATATCACAGACTATCAAGTGCTTCTTCTCTCACCAGAACAAAAGGAACTCACAAGATCCAGAAGTGATTAAACCAGGTGTCAGAGGCTTGTACTTTATACAGAATGCATTTGGGACAAGTTGAACAGGTGGCTTCATAACAGACTACTTCAGTATTCAAACTCGTTTTCAAAGGTATTTACTTTCATATTCTCTTCCAGCTTTGCAAAAAAAATGCCTTCCACAAGGCTAAACTAGCATCTTTTGAATGAATGATAGGTGACTATTCAGTGCTGCCAGCTATAGGCTGACCAGCAGGCCAATGTGGAACAGTTAGAACAGACAACTTCCAAGAAAGAATTTTATGAAGTGTGAAGGAGAAGGAAGAGATGAGAGAGTTTCTACAGTCCTATCCACCTCTGTTCCCTATAAACCTTCCACTTGTTATTTTCCCCACTTACAAGATATTGTCATAGTGACACACTGTTGAAAGAAGAAATGTTGTTCATTTGTGTCCAACACATGGACAGATTAATGGGAAATCATCTTCAATGAAATAAAACTTTTTTTAAAAAAAATGTTTAATTTAAAACTATTGGGAGATTTAGCACTTAGGCTTCACTCTATCAACAAATGAGACAAGGACAAATGTCATCTGAATTAGTGACCAACTTAAGAATTACTGTGAGCTAGCTAGACAACTCTTTCTGATTAAGAAATACCAAATGACATCCTGAGCCTCATAATTCGGAGAAACAGACACCACATGAAAAATAACTTGAAAAGTTGGGCTTTATAAAAATAAAAAATCCTTGCACTCCCACACAGCTGAGGCTTCTGTGTAGAATGCCTGGCGCATCTGAGCTACTGGATCCAGCTCTGCTGGAAGTTAAATTGATAAGGGAACTGCTCATAACAGTCAAATAATAAAACAAGCAGCTTATTGCAAGCTAGACTCACTGCAGTGAAAAAGAGAAACAGAAAGAATGTCTGACATAGAAAGGTAAATAAATGCCCGAGGGCACTGAAGTAAAGAGAAAAAGGCTGGAAGAAAGAAATGGCGGCTGAAGCTGCAATAACCAAAAAGTGTAGTTAAAGTTTCAGTAAAAAGGATCTAGAAAGCGGTTCCTATCTAAAATGTGAGTGCTGGGAATAAAATTGTTCTGCCTCTGACAAGACACACTTGTACTCCCAGAGTTAAGTATTAAGTTATGGGTCTAGCTACAGGGTTACAGTGAACCAAGCGTAATAGTCAGCAGTATAAAGAGGAAAACTATTTCACTTGAATTTGAGAGACATATGTTTTCACTGCAGTTCACTGTATGACTCTCTAATCAAGTGAGCACTGTATCTATAGCATTCTTGCTAGAAATAGGGCACTGTGATAAAGTCCATCTGCAATAATCATCTTCACTTCCTCTTTGATTAATTCTTGTCCTGCTGCTTTGGCTATGAGGAAATTAAAATAAAAAACATGCATTGTTTTTATTGCCCCAGCACACAAAGGAGCATCTAACATTGAAACATCCCAAATCCCACACCTCAGCTTTGTCAAGCTACACATAGGATTTTTGGCTCAGCTTCCTTGGCTTTAGCAAAACCCTCCCCATTAGGGTGGGACTTCCCTCATAACTTGCCCCGGAAAGCAAGGCTGTAGTTGGCTTCCATTCATTTTTACAACCAGGCCCTATGACTGTAGCTTTGAGGAGAGAACCGTGCCTTCTAGGTTAAATGCTGAACAACACTGATTGGAGGCACAGTATCCCTTTTAGCAGCCCGCAAACACTGAAGACGGGACAAGAAGAGGACCACCCAATCTCACCGAGAGGGCAAAGACCAGGGAGGCAGTTTAAAGCCCACCCAGTCTCCACAATAGACTTAATGTAAAATCATAGCAAAGCAGGGGGAAGGGCTTTGTCCTCTATTTTCCCCACAGTACAGGGAAATGGACCATCTTCACTTTATGTGCCCTACTTCTTCAATTACTGCTCTTTTCTGCCTCTTTCATTCTCATCCCCTCTAGCCCAAAAACTATAAATGTTCTGACACCACTGAGAATATGTCCCTTCCTGGAGCCTACTGGCTAGGGCAAAAAGTCATTGGCACTCCCTTACTTGTGTAGCAGCTTCATGTGGAGCCCCCGGCAGTGTTCCCCCACAGCTTCTCCCCGTCTTGTTTACTTCACAAGATACCAGGAGCAAGCACTGAATTCTTTATAAGGCAGAAGAGTCTCTAGCGTGGAGGGATTTGCTCTCATTGCTTCAGGAGATGCTCCAGTTGCTCCCTGCTCCAGCCTTCTCGCTAGCTGTCTGCAGCTTCCTCCTTTAAAAGCTCTTCATACATTATTAGCAGAGGCGGAGGGGCAGGGCTACCTTAGTATATAGACCCTCCTTGGCCTCCCCTATCAGTGCGGTCCTAACTAAGAAATAGGGTGACCAGGTGTCCAGTTTTTAGGCGTTGATGGTTTGGTGGCACTGCGCCATGTGGCTCCAGGGAAGCATCCAGCATGTCCCCCCTCCTGCTTCTATGCACAGAGGCAGCCAGTGGGCTCCGCACGCTGCCCCCGCCCCAAGTGCTGCCCCAACAGCTCCCATTGGCCAGGAACCATGGCCAATGGGAGCTGCGGGGGTGGTGCCTGTGGACTGGCAGCACACAGTGCCACCCAGCCATGCCTCCATGTAGGGGTGACATGCTGCTGCTTCCGGGAGCTGCTTGAGGTAAGCGCTGCCCAGAGCCTGCACCCCGGACCTCCTCCAGGGCTCCAGTCCCATACCCCAGCCATGATACCCCTCCTGCCCTCTAAACCTCTCAGTTCCAGCCCGGAGCATGCTCCTGCACCCCAAAACCCTCATCCCCAACCCCACCCCAGAGTTTGCACCTCCAACCAGAACCCTCACACCTCCCCACACCCCAACCTCCTGCCCCAGTCCAGAGCCCCCTCCCTGAACTCCTCATTTCTGGAGTCACTCCAGAACCTGCACCCCCAGCCCAGAGCCCGTACCTCCTTCCATACGGCAACCCCCCTGCCTCAGCCCGGAGACCCCTCCCATACTCCAAACCCCTCAGCTCCACTCCCCAGCCCAGAGCCCCTTTCTGCACCCCAAACCCCTCATCCCTGGCCCCACCCCAGAGCCCACACCCCCAGCCAGAGCCCTCACTCCCTCCCACACCTCAACTCCCTGAGCCAGCCCGGTGAAAATGAGAGAGTGAATGAGGGTGGGGAGAGCGAGCAATGGGGGGTGGTGGAGTGGGGGGGGCTTCAGAGAAGGGGTGGGCCCTGGGCGGGGCCTCAGGGAAGGAGTGTGGAAGGGGGCGGGGAAGGGTGTTCGATTTTGTGTGAGTAGAAAGTTGGCAACCCTACTAAGAAGTGCCAGCTAAGTGCCTCACTTTCTTTGTGTTAAGGAAATGCCAGGAGAACAACAGTTTCTGCTGTATTTCTCCCTGTCCAAGCAAACCTCCAAAATAACCCCATTCCAGGTTTAGTTGCACACTCGAACAAAACCTGCAGAGGCTGGTTTGAATCTGGAACCTTGAATCTGAGTCAGCAAGCTATGTCCCATTGCTGATGCTTCGGTTTACCTGTAGATCTGCTTATTTGTCAGATTCAGCACCAGGACCTTAGGAAGACTGCGGTGAGGAGGCAGATTTCTATTTTGAGCGGTTTGGCTTTGGGCAAAAGAAACTCTTAGTTATTAGACCCCATCATTCCACATAAAAAGAGACTCACACAGACTCTTAAGACAAATTTCAGTGTAACTAGTTAATAAAACCAATGTAACTTCCAACCTACCAGGACCTTGCAATGGAGATCAACACAGAAACTCTCCAACCAGGCATTTTTCATTCTGCTCCCTTACCACATCATACGGGAAAACAAGAGGGTCTTTTTTAAGCCTCATGAATAAGGCAAGTAATAAAAATGCCCCCTAGAGAGCTAACAGTATAATAGCAGCCAATACCGATCCACACAAATGGATCCACATAAAATTGCAGTAGATATACTAGCTTTAATAGAAAATCTATTTCCAGGGATACAGCAAACAGACATTAAATGTGACCCTCTAAATAGGTGGGGGGAAGCATATGAAGTCCCCACAAGAATGAAAAATAAACCCACCAAACATGACTGTACTACTACTGTAACCCTCTCACACCCCAAGGACAGAGACCAAGTCTTAAAAGCAGCTTGCATAGAAAGGAAATCAATTGGAAGAACAACAACACTCTTCTTTTTCCCCTGGATCTCAGCCCAATGACCCAAAAAAGGATGAGAAACTTGAAGGGAATTTAAAAAAAATCCTTTATCACTGAGGAGAAAACTATGGGGTGTTATTTCAACTTCCAACTAGAGATTACATAGGATAGAAAAGTTCTGTGACTGTGCAGCAGCTGAAAATCATTTCTAGAGAAAATCTGAAGGGAAAAATTAATCACTCCATACTTCAGATAATGAAAAACTAAGGCTCTCATCTGATATTGGGATCCACTAGTGTGGCTCCTGCCTGGTGCTAAATCTCAGCAAATTAAATAGCACTCTAAATGGGAGTAGGGGCAGATCTTGACGCAGCACTGGATCCTAAATTAAAAGAAATTATTCACAGACTGTTTAGATTTCAAATTGCAGCACTCAAGAACTCCATGCTGTTTTATGATGCGATAGAGTATACCTCTAGTTTCTATGAGTTCAGTTTCTGAGAATTACTATTTTACATTATTAAACATATTAGGGTGTTATAAGTGACTGAATTTGCACAGTATTCCATACACTGTGGTGCTAAGCAACATCTAGGGACAGATGCAAAAAATGGAGACTTTGCTATTAAAAATTCCACATTCCCACAGAAAAGAAATGAATAGAAAAGGCACAAAATCTCAGCTTTACTGGGTAATATATAAACATACTGTGTCTTAAGAATACATAAAAGAAATATGTCAGTGCATTTGTATCCTGTTTGTTAGATGTCAGTCCTATTATTCTGTTTTTGCATTTAAATATTGAACAGGAAAACAATAAAATGAAAGATTAAAGCTATGAACTATCCTGGAATGAAAAAGGATTCATTCCTTTTCTTAACCAAAAAGCTAGTAATATTTTATGGATTGCCATTAGAGTTCCAAAGACAGGGTTTCATAAGAAATTAAAGAACGTCAGCATAAGAAGTTGAAACTGTTGCTAGCATTAAAGTTCAATGCAAAGCTAAAGTTAGATGCAAATGAATTACTCAGAATCATTGTCTTTTCAACTCCTTCCAGAGGCAAACACCAGTGAGGGAGAGGGGAACCTTTGCTATGCACAAAGTCAAATGACGGAGCATAGTAAATGCACTTTGATTTTGGGGAAATCAGAACAAAGAACCTTCAAAATAGCCTTAAAGTTATGACAGTTTATTCACAGATTTTAGCAGTTTAATCTGATCCCTGAAACTTCTTTTTTAACATCTTATCTAGATGAGGTGAATATGGCAGATAAGAGTAGATATTAACTGTTCCCCACATAACCCTGATCCTATAATCCTTGAGCACTAAATAGATCCATTGACTTCAATAGGAATTAGGGATATGTAAGGAATGCAGAATGGGATCCAGTTTTAACATGGGTGTAAGTGATCATGTTCTATGTACACAACATGGTGCAATTTTAATTTGCTGTTCCTTAAGCTTTTAAAAATCCTTTTGTATACCTGTTCTTTTATTTTGTTAATCACAGATCCACAGTGCCCACTCCTGAACTCCTTATTCAAGCAAAACTCCACTGGACTATTATATATAACAGATGTAACCTGTGGCACTTTCTGGACAAAGGCTGAGATGTTTTGATGTTTTAATTGTTTAGGGGACAGGAGGTGGTCGGATATGAATGTGGGGTTCTAGTTCTGTTGTGGCTATTTTTAGTTTGGGTTGTGTGTTTTTCTGCTATTTTATTCATTATCATTGCATTCTGATGATTGCTGCTTTTAGTTTGCTTAAGACACGCAGAAGACTTCACGCATATTTGCCTAATAAATAAAAGTGAATTTGGACCTGATCACCTCTTCCTTCAGGAAGGAGCTAAAGTGGAGGAAATCTCTGCAATATTCTCCTCATAGTGACTCTGGCCTAGTTGTTCTGCTGGAATGTAGGGGATGTTAGATATTCCCCTTCCTCATGAAACAGGTTATGGAGGCCAGTCACAAACTATGCAATCCAACTGAAATTGTGTGGATCCCAGGAGATGTACAGAGGGTTCGGGCTCTTGCAAGGAAGGTCTGTGCCATGTGAACAACTCTGGTCCTGCTCTCCTTGGCAACAGGGCTCCACTGAAACTGCATAGTCCGGGATTCATCAGGCCGTGGTTACCCCAGAGACCCTCTTAAAGGGATATGCCCCCACTAGCATGTGGGAGGGACACTGAAAGCTGATATGAACTCATACATGTCAGGGAAGCATGATGGAGTCCTTTCTTATGGTTACTATTTTAGGAATAACAAAAGAAAGAAACAAGATATTTGAGAGGATCCATCATAATAATGTCCAACAGCCTCAAATTTTATTCTCTTGGGGAAAAAAACCTTTCAGAAATATCTAGTACAATTATATTCATGGTAACAGGGTAGTCTGCCCCTTTTAAGTTTGAGGGGGGCCAGGGAACAGCCAGCCCTGTTCTGGAGGGAAATTCAGCAGGCAGGTGATGGGGATCAGCTGCCATAGTTGGAGAGCACATCATAATTGGGTCTAATTCTCAGCTGGAGGATACAAACAAGGGCTCCAGCTCCATGTGGAGGGTAGTGCCCAGGAGAAAGCTGATAGTATCTTCTCCTGTGGCTGCAGCAGAAGGTGAGGCAAGCCAGCCCTGCATAACCTCTGGGTGGGAGAGGTCCTGACACTCTAAGGCAGTGGTTCTTAACCTAGGGTGAACGCACCCCCTGGGAGTGCGAGGTGCCCTTTCTTGGGGTGCGAGACATGCCAGATTTTTTTAGAAGGTAAATCATCAAAAACACAAATTAAGCACAGGTATGTAAGTACAACTACTTTGTTTCATCAAACCTGTGTATTTATTAACATTATAAATTTTTTAAAGATTACTGTAATATACAAAAAAATATATCTAGGTTTAAAGAACTGACCTACTTCAACGATTTTTGATAAGGGGTGCGAGAACATATTTTGAGACCCAAGGGGGTGCAGGCTGCAGTAAAGATTAAGAACCACTCCTCTAAGGGGACACCAGAGTCTCGGACCAGAACCCAACTACTGCTTTTGTTATTACTCCATATTTCCTTTTTCTCTGTATTGTGATGAATAATAGAGCTGTGAGGAATGGGCTACAAATGCAACTGTGTGGGCTGATGATTTTCCCAGGTTGGTGATAAGGTGCACTGGCTTACACTCATCTTATTTATTATACAGTGAATAAATTACTTCCATATGCAGCTACAATATGTCTCCTGTATATGTGTACCTGTATTTTAGCAATTCCAGTGCCTCACATTTAAACAATTAGTGCCCAATAATGTTATTGCTAGCCACTTCAAATTGGAAACTGAAAAATTCATCCTCACTCCAAAATCATGCTAGGATGCTGTTTTTGGCATCCATTCAATATTCTAGACCAGAATTTCGGTTGACAATTAATTGCTGCTGAAGATTTAACAATATACATGTAAATATATCTGCTTCTGCTAAGTTAGTAGCCATAGTGTATGTAATGGCAGGTTTAATCATGAGGGACAGTGAGTATACATATTCCAGGCAGGCTAAATGGATTGGTTATTTCAAATTGCTAGCTACTCACTTACTCCCCACTCCTTTGCATAATGCATGAAATCTAATGAAGAAAAAGTGCATTTAGATGCATTTTCAGATTCATTAAAGATGAAATTGCAGGTGAATTAAAATGCACAAATATTTAGATGTGTTACTTTTCAAAACCCATCTCTAGAATCATCAGTGGCTTTATATGTTTCCTAACTGTAAGAATTTTTCCACAACTAAAGTAGGTTCTGATACAGCAGAGAAATTTCCATGGATCCACATTTACAGATCTTCTGCCAGGAGTCTACCCTCTTAGGAGCCGGACATTTTTCTTACAATAGAAAAAGTGCAAAGAGGAAGTAGAACAGACCAACATCCAGTGACGTTCTGTCCTGGTGGATATCTACCTAAACCAGGGGTAGCCAGTTATTTTTTGTGAAAATCCAAATTTCTTGGTCAAGATATAGTCCAGGTCCAGACTCCAGAGAAAATAATGAAAAGACAATAAAAGTAAATAAAAAGATTTTGGGGTAAATTCAAAAGCGTTTGGCGGTCCAGATTTGGCCTACAGTCTGCCTATTGACTACCCTTGACCTAAACGAGGAGATTTTGGCATTCAAGAATTTTTTACCAGCAAAAAGACACTTATCTTTTTTCATTAAAGAAGCCCAAAAGTTTCATAGCATGTTTTGGGGAAAGTCCCTTTTGTGCTAAGAAAGGAAATGGAAAAGAAAAGAAAGAGAAAGTGATTGTGTCTGAACCAACTATTGAACTTTCATGAGTTAAACCTGCAATTGGATTTTAACAAGCCTGTTTGAAAAACACCACATAGATATGGTAAAAACGGAACGTATGTTTAGACAAACATAAAAATATGTTTCAGAGTAGCAGCCGTGTTAGTCTGTATTCGCAAAAAGAAAAGGAGTACTTGTGGCACCTTAGAGACTAACAAATTTATTTGAGCATAAGCTTTTGTGAGCTACAGCTCACTTAATCGGATGCATGCAGTGGAAAATACAGTGGGGAGATTTTATACACACAGAGAACATGAAACAATGGGTGTTACCATACACACTGAAACGAGAGTGATTAGGTAAGGTGAGCTATTACCAGCAGGAGAGAAAAAACCCCTTTTGTATTGATAATCAAGACGGGCCATTTCCAGCAGTTGACAAGAACCTTTGAGGAACAGTGGGGGGCGGAGGGGGGGGAATAAACACGGGGAAATAGTTTTACTTTGTGTCATGACACATCCACTCCCAGTCTTTATTCAAGCCTAATTTAATGGTGTCCAGTTTGCAAATTAACTCCAATTCAGCAGTCTCTCGCTGGAATCTGGTTTTGAAGGTTTTTTTCATTGAAGAATTGCAACTTTTAGGTCTGTGATCGAGTGACCAGCTAATTCTCCTGCAGCTAATTGTTCCTCCTTGCATTAGGAAGTCTTGATTAAGACTGATAGATGCACAAGTCAGAGTAAAAAAAAGGTCTGATTTACAGCATAACACTGGAGGTAACTGATTACAAAGGTCTTGCACTGAAAGTTGCTCATTAAACAGAACTGCTGGTCTTCGGCTTTCTACTGCTGACCAACCGTGTAATGAGTCAATCATTTACTGGAGATACAAATGTATCTAACAGATGGTATCTGAACTTTATCAGTATGAATTTAAACTCAAGCAAAACTTCCCCCCTTAGGATTTACTTCCCATCCCATTTCCACCATTCTCACAGCATAAGCCACAAAACCTTTGCATTAATTTCTAGCACAATACAGTGAGACTGCACTTATTTTTTAGTTAGCAAATTTGCAGAGTGATTCTTTTTCACACGGAAGATAAGGGCTTAACAATGCCATATATATATTTCCAAATGACATTACTAATATTATGACATTAACACCAAAACTTTTCTTGAAGGCTGGCTGTAGCGTATTATCTGACACAAATTTCCATATTCTGAAAATGACAATTTAATTCTATACATGAAAGCAAAATGTTATATTGGAGGCATTTCTGGTGGCCTGCAACTTTTCAAAAAACACCTGCTTAATTTATTGTTATTCTCTCTAACATCCATCATAATGGTCTATAAAAGAGATGGAGGAAGAGCAAACTTTCTGACATTAGGTTTACAGAGTGATGGGAGCTATTAGTATCTTGACAATGACATTAACAACTTATCAAGCAGATACTAAAATGATACAGAACTACCATAAAGTGAACACTAAATCCACATGAAATTTATCAGTGGAGTAAGTCAACTTATTTTTTCCTGCTAGCAGTTTCTACACTACCATACACTAAATAACAGACCATAAAACTATAACTCATTTCAGTATCTACACAGAAGAGAACTGATCAATGACAGGTTTATAGGACTAAATTAAAAATGAATACAGTTTTCTATATATGCTCTCTTCATCAAGCTAGTTTCCTTTGTGATTTTGATTGAACATGGCTATCGTTTTTATTTCAGTACTGCACAACCTGCTATAACTTAAATCTTCTAAACATGTTAATTACAGCAGTCAAACAAAAAATAAAAAGACCTGTCATATACTCAGTCCCACGTTTCTCATTGCCTTGCACCTCGTTTAGTCAATTACACCACTGTATGGTGAATGCAACATGGGTGTAAAATTCTACCACTTTGATTGAGTAAATGATTTCACATGGTACTGGTACTGTGCAACTGAGAGTGAGGTCTTATGGACATAAAACATATAGAGCCAAATACTCTATGATAGTATATCACAGGGACATATATAATAATCACAAATGGTAGTATTAGAAGTGGCCTTTTGAGCCAATGAGTCTAGCAATCTGCATCAAGCAGAATGGGTTCCGCACCCTGTATATCACCTTGGTTGAATATTGTTACTGAGTTTTAACTCTCCCTCTGACCTCAGTTCCCCCCTTCCTGTATTATTCTTCCTTCAGTCCCTATATACCTTCTTCCAATTCTCAAGTAGATCTGGAAAGGCCCTTTCCCTAGCGCTCATTAAGCCAAGACTTGCTTATTTGGGTCTTGTTTTACGCTGGGTTCAGCCTGTGTGCACTAAGTGAGGAGAGAAGGAAATGAGAAGTGTGAGGGGCAGAGAGGAAAGCAGCTCCTAATGGTAGGAGACCAGAATAGGAGGGACTTTCAGTGATCTCTGATAGAAGCTCTGGCTTAACAAGCTGAGAGGACTGAGTGAGGAGACACCTAAGGCTGATCCAAAGTCCATTGTAATTATTAGAAAGGCTCCAATAGACTTCTTCGGTTCAGGCCCTTAGTGACAAACAAAAGGTGATACTGTTGTGGTTCTGGAGTAGGAACTAGAATCCTCCCCACTACATACTAATAGATCAGTAATGTAATTTTTAAAGGGTTCATAAGTATGTCTGTGGGTCAGAGGTAATCTTACTGGAATGTGTAAGGTGAATGTTCATGTCTCTATTGTCAAATAACTATGACGCACAAGGGGAATAGAATATTTATGTAAATTATTTTAATAGGTCATTTGCAGATTTTTATTAATTAATTTTATTTTAATACTTAAGGGCTAGTTTCTAATACCTTTACTAATAATGAATAATACTTTTCTCCTGGAATTGTCCCATTTAAATTAATGGTTTTGCCTGCACAATAAATACTACTCAGTGTGAGTGGGGTGTCAAAATCTGTTTATAAAGCTTTTGGTTTGGTTGTTGTTGGGTTTTGTTTGTTTGTTTTTGTAATGTTAATGACATAGTTATGTACTTTTGAAAATGGTTACATGAGTTACTGATTGTTCACCATCCTTTACTGTAGATTTCCAAAGTTTTTTGACTGGGAATATTTTTATTACATTTTCCATATATCTTTATTTCCACTACATATATGTACAATCTATTGTCTTGCCTCTTTCCTCCCCATTCCTATGTATAACCAAGTCTTAAACAGAAAACCAAAAACCAAAATGCAAATTACTACAAACAAGAGCAGGAAATTTAGGGGATAAGATGAATGCCAAGAAAAAGATACAGTGGGAGGAATTAAAATTCACTATAAACAACAAAAAGGTCACATTCAAATTGGTATTCCTTTGTTTTACTTATAAAAAAATCTGTGTGATTTTCCCAAAATGTCTAAGATAAATGGGGAACCTCATGAAATAAACGTGGCCCTATACATATTCAGTTAAATAACGAACACATATACTAAATCCACTGCTACACAAGGGAGAGAAGGAAAACTTGTTGAGTCACAGATGAAAGATGTTTTTGAATGTCAGAACAAAAAAATAACGACCTATAAAAAAGATAAAGAAAATCTGCCTGAAGAGAGGCCTTTTATCCTTACCTTGGGAAAAAAACAAAACAAAACAAAAAAACGCTTGCCCTGTTTTCCCCTGAGGTGACTCAATTTTAAGATAGAAATCTTCAAGGATATATTATCCATTATGGGAGAAAGTTAGTGTTCTGGTTTAGTTAGGAAACTGAAAGTTATTGAGACAAACAAGATTCTTAGAATTCAATTTGAACAAACTCTATCAGGATGGCTTCTAACATTTTGTAACAAAGAGACTGCCATGTCAGAGCAGAGAAATGGTTGTCCAGGTAGTTCAGTATCATGTTTCTGATAGTAGCTGTGCAAATCCAATGTGTAAGATGTAAGAGCATACCTTTTTGTTAAATATTGTATCATGGAGTGAGATTTTTTTGTGATGCCAGCTGGCGATCAACTGTGATAGCCTTAGAATTTTTATCTTAGCTAGAGTAACTGCAGACATTGTTCTTATTCCATAAGGATCTATATTTTAGCTTCCAGTACAAATGTTAGACTTTTACCTTCATGCCTGTCTTTCATACTGTCCAACTTTAACCTGGGCACCTTTCAAAAATTGATAGGAAGCATTAAAGTCTACCAAAGTTCCAAAGTATGGGCACATTTTTTTGGCCCTGATTCAGCAAAGCACTTTCAACGACTTAAATGGGACTAGCATACTTAAAGTTAAGTACACGGTTAAGTGTTTTGCTGAACTTGAGTTTAAAAGAGATCCATTTGAAACACCATGTATCAAAATGATGTTAGGCAGTTGGCTGTGTCTACTAGGAAGCAGACAATGAAAGACTTTTAATAATGAAGTACAAGTAATCCTGTTCTCCTGAAACCAGCTACCACTGAATTTAAACCAGAAAAATTGTTTATGTGTCATGCATTTATTGATTCACCTCCAACTGATGATGTTGCCGTACCCAATTTTAATGGACTTTAGACAAGTGAAATCAAAGGAACAAGAGGCAAATCTTTTTCAAATTTTAATAAATAAATAGCATTCTTCATCTCTAAAATAGAAGGAAAAATAGTCTTTTGCTTACAGTAGAGAGTTAGGAGTCAGGTGATCTGGGCTCTAGCACCAGTTGTACCACAGATTTTGTGTGACTGAGCAAAGAACTTAAACCTTTCTGTGCCACAGTTTCCCCATCTATAAAATGGGAATAATTATAACCTACATTTTAATCAAGTGTCGAGGTTAAGTTAATTAATGTCTATACAGTGCTTTGAGATCTGCAGATGGAAGATACTGTTTCAAAAAATTAAACAAATACGTCCAAATATAACTTTAAATTCAGTGATTTTTCTAAATAGTAAATCATGCTTTTGTCATTGTTATCTCTTTGCTTTTTATATAAACCTAAGTAATCATACACACAGCAGTGGCATAAGTTAAAGCGGGCCCTAGGACGATCTAATTCATTCTGAGGCTGTCACAGTATGGGGAAACATAACTGGCTATCTGACAAGCCCCCACAACTTCTGGAACTTGGATGCAGGGGAAAATGTGGCCTTATGTCTCATATTCCCGTCGCTGGGATGGTGCTGTGTTTTCGCTGTCCCAACTTATGGCTGGGACTGAGACTTGGATGAGAATGAGCTGGCTGAACTTTAAACAAGACATCATAGTAGAAGGTTTTGATTTGGCTGAAAAATCTTGAAATTTTTGAAGACCAGAGTCTCATCCCTGCTATTAAGGATCCTCACCCCTTCTCCAAGAGATTTATAAGCAGTACATTCACTTTAAAAGAAAGAATTGAATGGTGTAATATAGGGCAATAATTGCCATTTATATTACACTGTTTTTCACCATCAAATACCATATCCTATATAGACTTAAAATAAATGGATAATCTTCCTGTTTACTCTGAAGGGTAAAAATATGAAGTATTTTGTGTGTTAACAATTGTTTCTAAGAGCTCATGCTATCTATGGAAATATACAATAAAGTGATGGCAACTTATGTCGCAAATCATGATTATATACCAATTATAGATGGATTTTTATAATCAATTCATTCTATTTCCTGTTGTAATTTTTCATACTTAAAATTATAGCCACAATGAAAAGAACTCATTCAAATTCTAGAATTTTGCACCATGGACTCGAAAAACTATTTCTGTAAAAAGCTTGCAACCATTCCTGTAAGATCCAACTAAGTCCACCATAGGGAGTGAATTTTCATAAAGCTAAGCCTGTACTATATTGGTCAAACAGAGTTTCCTATCATTTTCAACAGTGATGACCACTGACAATTCTCCTCTGTGGTACCTGAAAGGGGGTACAATTACATCAAAGGGGAAATGAGTGTAGAAGACCTGTCACTCAATATTGGTGACATTCTTAATATATTAGCATTTCAGGAGCCGGTTTCTTCTGTGGCACGCCAGCCCACAGCAGGATTAAGAATCCTCTGCCAGCAGCTTCCCACACAGGACATATGCAGAGGAAAGATGCATACAAACCAGATATACACTCTTAACTTTTGTTCAGTACAAAAATTTATCCTCCAATTACATGGGCAGTTTGTTGATTTTCCTCACAAAGGCAGAAATGAAGCCATTCCACAGTTAATAAAAGCCTTCTTCACCTAAGCACAAAAAGCTAACTTTACCCTGTGCTCCAAAGGTGCACAAATCAGTAAGTGGTGGTCAGAGAGGAAAGATACCCTAGTTATGCATATTTAAGTTAGATGAGAAAGTTTCTCCAGAAGAACCTATGCAAATGATTGCTGCCTGGGGCAGCTCTTTCTCATACAAAGGCCATTTACATAGATTTCCAAGCTAATATTTAATCTAGTATTCAGTAAAACATCAGAAATTACTTTTGTAAACACCCAACATATCCTATGGGTTTCCTCTGAGCTGCAAATCAGAATCTTAAAACATTCTCCCCCACCAAATGTGGAATGTGACCATTTTCACGGTCTATGTTGTGTTTTGTAGTGTGGAAAATATTATTTTCAGTTTTAATCTTCTTGTGTAAAACTGATTTGCTTCTTTTATGTATTTATTATTCCTCCCTTTCATTTGTCATTGAAAAATGATGGATTACCATGAGCAGGAGAGATTTTGTGGCTACAGGAATAGAATGATATTGCCACAAATTTCTGTTGAGGAAGCATAGGAATTGCTATAGTACAAAAGACTAGGGGTTTATCTAGCCCTGTTCTGTCTCTGACAATGGCTAGTATTAGTTGCTTCAGAGAAAGGTGCACCAAACCCTGCAGAAGGCAGCTATAGAATAAACTGCTCACAAGAAGGCTTTCTTCCTAACCTCCATTAGTTAGAAGGTGGCTTACGCCCTGAAGTATGAGGTGTATATCCTCCCCAACGTCATTTTTAATCCTTCTGGATATTTTTGTCATACAGACATCCATTTATAACGTAAGTATCTAATCCTTTTGAGTCCTACTGACCTCTGGTTATCAATGATGTCTTATAGCAATGAATTCCAGAGAATAATTGCATTGTGTAAGAGAATATTTCCTTTATCAATTTTAAATTTGCCATCTTTCATTTTCATTGAATATCCCCTTGTTTTTGTATTATAATGAAAGGTGAATAGAATTTGCTGATATACCTTTTCTGTATCATTCATTATTTTATATACATCATAGGCGTAGGCAACTGGGTGCATGGAGGGGTTTGTACCTCTCCCCTGTTTGCTTCCACCCCTCCAATTTTAGGAACTGGATTAATAAATAAAAGAAACATTGAGTTAGGAACAGAAGCTTGTTTATCTCACTTACTAAAGGTGGACAAATGTAATTTTGGCACAAAACCACTTATTAGAGCAATATTCAACTGCTGTTATTTAATTATTTTTTAACTCTAGCGCTCCTCCCCAATAAAAAAAATGTTTATGCCCCTGTACATTCATCATACCCTTCCACTTCATCTCTTCTCTAATGTGATCAGTTTCAATCTCATCAGTATTTCTTCATATGAAAGCTTTTCTCTACTGCTGAACATTCTCATCACCAACCTCTGAAATCCCTCTAGTTTTGCTCTATGCTTTCTGAGATAGGATGTTCAGAACACAGAGGGCAGCGGACAGACCTGATAGATCTGTACGGGAAGACTTAGAGGTTCCCACCCTCCATTAGTCTTGGGGTCACACCTTGAGTAAGTGTGGGCAACCCCTAAACCTCCCTGGCAGGGTCATGGTGAAGTCTTCATTGGCAGATGATAAGGAAAAACACATTACTGTCAACGGAGAGGTCAGTGATGAAGCGTATGCCTTGTGATGGCATATAAGGACAACCTGCATTATCTTCACAGTAATTGACCAATTGACCAATTGACCAATCACTACACCACTGGGCAGATGAAGTTCTTTAGCTCAGGTCAGCAGCTCTTCTAGGAGAAGCACAATTCAGAATACAAATCCTGCACCCACATCAGTTGCTGTGCTTATGGCATCTATTGCTCCAGTGCAGCAACAGCTGCTTATGGGAGAGAGCGGGAAAGGCTCTGCACAAACTTCTCTCAGGGCTTGTCTAAGCTACCGCGCTGGGTCGATCTAAGATACACAACTTCAGCTATGTGAATAGCATGGCTGAAGTCGACGTACTTAGATCGACTTACTGCGGTAAGTTGACAGCTGACACTCTCCCATCGACTCCACTTGCACTTCTCGTTCTGGTGGAGTACTGGAGTCGACAGGAGAGCGCTCAGCAGTTGATTTATCACGTCTATACTAGATGCGTTAAATCAATCCCCGCTGGCTTGATCACTGCCCGCTGATCCGGCAGGTAGTGTAGACAAGCTCTCACTTAAATCCATTCACAGTGCAGGTTATTCAGCCAACATATTCATTTAACACATTTAACCCAATCAACTTGCCAGAATCCTGTGGCGATGGGGAAGTGGCAATGGGGACAGGCAGAGGATGCTGCTGGCAATCCTTAGTCACACGCACGTGGCCTTAGGGTGATGGTTGTTCTCCAGAGATCAGGACAGATATGGAAGTCTTATTCTCCTTAGGTGACAGAACAGGCTTTTTTAGGAACACCGCTGCTCTCCCCAGTCCAGGGAAAGGACTGAATAGGAACCCTAAATGTAGCCTTACCTTTTTGCACCTGTCAGGTTACCACTCCTGGCTGGTCGTCCACCTCAGTGGTCGAAATAAAACAAAGACTCACAGACTGACATTGGGTCATGGAATGTCAGAGCTCTTCCTGACAATGACCAAAAACCAGAATGTAGAACAGCCCTTATTGCCAAAACAAAAAAGAAGAGGTATAACATAGACATCACTCCAGTTAGTAAAGCCAGACTTGCTGATGAGTCCCACCTTGAGGAAGTAGGAGCAAGCTACACCTACTACTGGATTGTAAAGGACAAGGACAAGCAAGATGATCGGGGTAGGGTTTGCCATACAGTCTGACATTGTCTGCAGACTTGACTTGCTCTCCAAGAGAGTCAACGACCAACTTATGATGCTCCACATAAACTTGTCCAGGGACCAGTACGACACCATTATCAGTGCCTATGTGCTGACAGTGACTCATACAGACAAAGTTATACATACGAAGTGTTTTATGAAGATCTCAGTAGGGACTTTAGAGGTGTGCCAAACCAGGACAAACTCATTGTCCTTGGAGACTTTAGTGCTCGTGTGGGAGCCAACTCTGACACATGGAGCAGGGTGCTAGGCCATCACGGCATTGGAAGGTCAAACTCTAATGGCCAACTGCTTCTCTCCAAGTGTGCCGAGTTCAATCTCACAATTACCAACACAGTCTTCCAACATGCCCACAAATATAAGACAACATGGATGCATTCCAGATTAAAACAGTGGCAAATGCTGGACTATGTAATTGTACAGTCTAGAGACATTAAAGATGTGCATATCACCTGTTCTATGAGAGGCGCCGAATGTTAGTCAGACCATATGCTTGTGAGAAGCATCATAACGCTGCACTTCTCACCAAAGTGCCCAAGAAGATGCCTCAAACTACCAAAGAAGATCAATGTGGCTGCCAGGAAAGAACCCAGTAAACAAGCACAGTTGGAACAGACGCTGGAGACTGCATTATATGAGGTCCCAGAGAACTCCACTGACATTGAGGCAACCTGACAGAAGCTCAGAGATGTTACATGTAACACAGTATTCAAGGTTCTTGGATTTTTAAAGTGGAAACACCAAGACTGGTTTGATGAGAATGATCCTGAGATAGACTGGCTACTGGAGACCATGCACACCACATGCAAGTCCTTCATCTTGAACAAGAGATCAGCAGGAAAGAAGACAGGAACTGTCAGACGAAACATACACTGCAAACCTGATTATGGCTAATGAAGAACCACTGGTGGAAGTAGAAGGCTCAAAAACTGCAGGAAGCAGCTGACAAGCATGACATGAAGACCTTCTACAAAGGTCTCTGTGCTGTGCATGGCCCAAAATCCAGTGGCACAGCCCTCTCCTTAGAGCAGATGGTAATTAGCTGCTTGAAGACAAAAGTAATACTCTCTTTCGCTGGGCAGAGCACACTGATAGTCTCCTGAACTGTCAATCCACTATGTCTGCTGAAGCATATCTAGCTATGACAACCATTGCAGAATCTCACTACTGTCTATAGCGGGGAAGACCCTTGTGTGGCTTTTCCCCAACAGCTTTATTTCTCACCTAGTGCACTCAGTGTACCCAGAATCAGAGTGTGGCTTTCATGCTGGCCATGGCACCATAGACCTGATATTTGCAGCCTGACAAATACAAGAGGATGCTTGTGAACAGAACAGGGACCTGTATATGGTGTTGGTTAACCTGTCCAAGCCCTTCGACACAGTGAATTGTGAGGGTCCATGGAAACTCCTTCATAAATTTGGCTGCCCAGAGAAGATGATTGCTGTCATTCGCTCATTTCATGATGGCACAATGGCCAGGGTGATAGAGCATTGTGACTTTCCGGAAGCCTTCTTTGTCACCAATGGCACCAAACAAGGACTCATAATGACTCCGGGCCTCTTTGCCATTGTCTTCTCAGCCAGGCTCTTTTTCACATTCCAGGACTTTGATGGAAGCATACACATCTGGTTTAGATTGGAAGGGGTTCATTTCAATTTACAGTGACAGAGGGCCTGCATCTAGGTAACTGAACAGCTCTTAAGAAAGCTCCTGTTTGCTGATGACTGTGTGCTCATTGTTGCACACACACTCAAGGACATGCAGCTTATCATGGATCACTGTGCCTATGCCTCAAAATGCTTCAGTTTCACCCATCAGCCTGAAAAAGACAGAGGTCATGTACCCGCCAGCACCAGATCACCAGTCTCACAAACACCATGACTCCATCATCACAAGTGGAAACACATCACAACTCAGTCAGGAAATTCTGCTACCCAAGTAGCATACTTTCCAGCAGCGCCATGTTGGATCATGAGGTCATTCAGCACTTGGCAAAGTCCAGCTTGGCATTTGTCAGGCCCACACACAGACTCTGGAGGGAATGTGGGATCAGTCTCAGAACCAGGATAAAAATCTACAGTCCTGTTGTACTCCCATCACTCCTCTATGGCTGTGAGACATGGATGCTCTAACGAAACCACATCAAACAGTTAGAGAGCTTGCACCTTCACTGCCTAAGATCCATTTGCAACATCAAGTGGCAGGACAGGATCCCCAACACTGAAGTCCTTGAGACATGCCAAACCCCTTGCATTACGAGTATGCTCATCAGGGTTCAACTTAGCTGGGTCAGACACATGGTCCACATGGAGGCTTCCCATATACCGAAAGCAGTGTTTTACAGCCACTTTGCACAAGAACTTGCTCTTAGGGCTAAACCATCCTCAAGTATAAAAACACCATGAAGGCCAACCCGAAAGCACACAAGACAGACATTAAAACCTGGCAAATTATTGCACTGGACAAACCAAGGTGGAGACATCTGTGCCAGGAGGCCATGTCCCTGTGCCAGGAGGCCACGTCCACTTTTGAGAAGTGGTCTCTGCAGGATAAGAGATCACATTGTAACACCAACACCTCAAACCCTCCCCGCAACAACAACTACACATGCAAGACAAGCAACCAGATTTGCAAATCCTGGATTGGACTTGCTTCCCAAGTGAAGCCACAACAAAAAATAAACCCAGAACTCAAGTCAACTCTAGCCAAAACTCATCTGTTGAAGCAATGGGAGATTCCAGGGTCAGAACACAATATTTCAGGTCAGGGCATACCATTAATTTTTATAATGGCAACATAATATTTCAGTAAAACTTCAATAAGATGCTAAGATGCTATGATGAAACATACAGTGTAAATAGCTAGACAGATAAGTTATATAGTAAGGGTGTAATATTGATCCACTGAGCACATTTGCCTCTTCAAACTCTCTACACCTCACAGTCCTGCATTTTGAAGCACATTTTTTTGTTCACATATGCATTAGACACACAAAATGCAATCCTATACCATATAATAATTCTACAAGAATATTTCAGAACATCTATATATGTAATGTCTTTTATTGATTTAAGCCCTTACAGTCTATTTCATGTATTAAAAAAATAGGGCAGACTGCTATGGTACCAGTCAATGTCATTTAATAAAAATCCATGGGAGAGGATTGATCTTACTGAGCTTATATCTGATTCTTAGTGCATCAACTTCAGCCCTCGTTGCTCTGAAATATATTTTTCTGCCTACCTTTATTCCAGATGGACTCCCAAGTATTTAATGAGAGATGAGAGAAAAATTACTTTATATTAAGTTGGGAAGAGGGGAAGCAGACTAATATCTAAACAGAAAAAACAAGGTACAGAAATAATGAATTTGCTCGAACCAATCTCCAGTTTCATGACCTCATCATGTAGAAGCTGCCTATCAATTTTGCAACAAGCAATAAATATTAAAATGAATTTTTTTTGCATCTTATCAAAAGCTCCTGACATCAGTTGTTTTCACAAGTTTTCTCCTGTAAGCACTGAACGCCTCTTCATCAATCTTTTATCAAAAGCAATCTTGTTCTGATTTCTCTCTTATCACAAAAGCTTCTCTCTTTCCCCTACCTTTTTCTTGTTGAAAGGTACATGAATATCATTTTATACTCCACTGTAGCTGCATCTCCATCGATTGGGAAATAAAAGTAGGTCTGAAGAATGTGTCATGACCCTGCAGAGCTCCAAACAACAGAAACACATGTAATGATTCCACTGTGCCTGATACAGTGACAAAGGAGGGAAGCATGTGTGCATGTCTACACAAATGTGTTTGCATTTCTTTTTTTCAAGCGATGCTTCTATTACAGAACATTTCCAAGAGGAGAAACAAGAGATTTCACAGTGGACTCAGTTTCCTGATACTTCCCTGACATGATCATCAACCTTGAAAGAGAATAAACATTTATCAAAGCACCCATAAAGTACAGTGCTGAGGTTGTCATCCTTGCTTGCTTGACCTCCTTGAACCCATAATGTGTTCAGAGTTTTTCAGTCTGAAGTATCATTTTATATGTACCCAGACTGGTAGGGATAAAAAAGGTAAAAATATTCTAAAAGTATATTATGTGTCCTAACCAGCTACAGCTGGAACAGAATACACTGTGGCTGAGATTTTAAAGTTTCTGGGACAGATTCTTAGCTTGTGTAAATCAGGGCCGTTCCACTGACTTCAGTGGAGCTATACCAATTTACATGAGTTGAGGTTCTGGCCTCCATGTGCAAATTGGAAACTCATTGATCTAGTTCCAATGTACCTCAGTATTTGGGGCCTTATAATTGTTGAGGTAGACAGATCTTGTAGAGATCCACATGTGATAACATTTTATACCAATAATTATATGGGAAAGGGTTTTCTTTTAACTGAACTAATCCTTTCAGGGTGAAATTCACACAGATCCAGTGATGCGGCACAACATCCTCGCCTTTGCAACAGCCATGAGCAGGGGTTGCCTGGGAAAGTATTAGGGTATAAGCAGAATAGCCACGTGGAAAGTCTCTTCACATCCCATATATCACAGGAGGAGGCATGTGTAAAGCATGCCAGGAAGAGGTCACTGGATCTTTGTTTACATGCATTCAGTGGCACATATCTCTAATCCTCTGATGCAGTGGCCATTTCTAGCCCAGGCTGAAGTAGCAGCCCCATAGCCCATCTCTTGCTTAGGTTCCTACGAAAAGGCCAATAATTATTACCCAGGCTTTGTACAAAGAGGGCTGAATTTTATCTTGATGTTTCATTGCTTTATACTGGAATTCAAATATATCACCATCATGGAAATCTTGTCACTGTTTACATTATAAATACCCATTTTTAGGAGATAATTTAGGAACATACGATTTGCCGTATTGCATCAGACAATTCAAATCTTAAACTGGGAGCTCTTCAGGGCAAGGATAGTTGGACTTCTGTATTTGTAAGGTTTCTAGCATAATTGAGCCCAAACCCAGATTGGGGCCTTGTTTCATATTCTCTGTGTGTATATAAAGTCTGCTGCAGTTTCCACGGTATGCATCCAATGAAGTGAGCTGTAGCTCACGAAAGCTCATGCTCAAATAAATTGGTTAGTCTCTAAGGTGCCACGAGTACTCCTTTTCTTTTTGCGAATACAGACTAACACGGCTGTTACTCTGAAACCAATAATAAATAAATAATAATTATAATAAATAAATCCAGTATCTGAACTTTAGTAGTGGCCAATACGTAATGTCTGAAAGAGCTGCAATATCCCCATAATGAACTTAGTGGGCAAATGCAACCCAAGAACTCAATATCACTCACTAGAGAGTACAGCTGAGGGATGCACAAAATCAGTACATCAGTTCACAGCAGCCTTTCCTCCGGCAGGACTCTGCTGGAGCCCTGGCTGTAACCTAAAGCAGCCTCCATAGCAGAAGTAATTTCAGGATCAATCTCTCTAGGGTGCAGAGGATCAGCTTTCAGAGGGAGGAAAGTTACCTTTTCATGCAACAGATTCAGTGAATCTGGACCCTAATTTCTTATTCCTGGCTCTTGTACAGACTTTTTGGGTGATCTTGAGCAAGTTACTTATTTTCATTGTGCCTCAGTTTTTTTGTGGAGTGTTCTGAAGCTTAATTCATTGGTTGTACAGTGTTCTGAGTCCTCATATGGAAGGTGCTCTATTAGTGCAAAGTATTATTAGTATTAAATGTGACAATGTACAGTTGCTATAAAATACAAATAATACTTCTTACTTACATAGCACCTTACATCCAAGGAAAAAGTAAGTACTTGCCAAGAAAAAGTAAGTATAATTATCCTTTTTTTTACAGATAGATGCATTGAGGCAGAGAGAAGTTAAGTGACTTGCATCAGGGTCTTTCAGCAGGTCATTGGCAGATCTGGGGACAGAAGCCAGATATATGTCCGTGACTCCCATTCCAGTGTCCTATATGCTGATCTACTTTGTCTCCTATTATGCTAATCCTTGTTGTTTTTATTTATGCAGTTTACATATGTCAAGGTTCCTCCCCCACTCTGAACTCTAGGGTACAGATGTGGGGACCTGCATGAAAAACCTCCTAAGCTTATCTTTACCAGCTTAGGTCAAAACTTCCCCAAGGTACAAAATATTCCCCCCGTTGTCCTTGGACTGGCCGCTACCACCACCAAACTAATACTGATTACTGGGGAAGAGCTGTTTGGAAACGTCTTTCCCCCCAAAATACTTCCCAAAACCCTGCACCCCACTTCCTGGACAAGGTTTGGTAAAAAGCCTCACCAATTTGCCTAGGTGACTACAGACCCAGACCCTTGGATCTTAAGAACAATGAACAATCCTCCCAACACTTGCACACCCCCTTTCCTGGGAAATGTTGGATAAAAAGCCTCACCAATTTGCATAGGTGACCACAGCCTTAAACCCTTGGATCTGAGAACAATGAAAAAGCATTCAGTTTTCTTACAAGAAGACTTTTAATAAAAATAGAAGTAAATAGAAATAAAGAAATCCCCCCTGTAAAATCAGGATGGTAGATATCTTACAGGGTAATTAGATTCAAAAACATGGAGAACCCCTCTAGGCAAAACCTTAAGTTACAAAAAAGATACACAGACAGAAATAGTTATTCTATTCAGCACAATTCTTTTCTCAGCCATTTAAAGAAATCATAATCTAACACATACCTAGCTAGATTACTTACTAAAAGTTCTAAGACTCCATTCCTGGTCTATCCC
The DNA here is from genome assembly GCF_965140295.1 of Lepidochelys olivacea. Classification (NCBI taxonomy): domain Eukaryota; kingdom Metazoa; phylum Chordata; order Testudines; family Cheloniidae; genus Lepidochelys; species Lepidochelys olivacea. The sequence goes on from NC_140413.1 coordinate 123,484,551, forward strand.
CGGCAGAAACCAGCATATAGACAGACACACGGACCCTTTGTTTCTCTCCCTCCTCCCAGCTTTTGAAAGCATCTTGTCTCCTCATTGGTCATTTTGGTCAGGTGCCAGCGAGGTTACCTTTAGCTTTTTAACCCTTTACAGGTGAGAGGAGCTTTCCCCTGGCCAGGAGGGATTTCAAAGGGGTTTACCCTTCCCTTTATATTTATGACAACATATTTCATAGGATGACTACAAGGAAGCTTGTGGCATTTAATAATTAAATTTTCCCAGTGTTAGTCACTTTTAATGATAAGGAAGAAAGGGAATCCTATTCCTTGTAGGAAATGCCTAACATAAGCTAAACACACATTGAGAAAGCATGTAACTTGAGCTAGACATACCCCTGTAAAGCCTCATGAAAAGAGGCAAAAAATGTACTAACGTTTCTGGATGTCTAGACAGGTTACAATATATGAGATCCTTTCTCATCTGAAGGTTTAAGCAAAAGTCTGGGTATTACGTTAAGGCCCAAAACTAAAGTCTTTCATCCCTTCCTGAGGCAAAGCTCTCATTGCTTTTCCTTCTGATTTTCTCTTAGCAACTTGACTTTAATGGCAAGTTTACCTCCATGATTTGACCTTAGGCAATAAGTACTGGTTGGTTTTAACAAACCCATGTCTTGGATAACCCGAAGGAAGGAGAATCAGTTACTAAAGCACTTTAACTGTCCTAGTTTTCTCACTGAGCACAGTAAATAAGAGAAATGCTGTTTCCCATGACATCTGTCTCAAAGAACAGAATGGCTGTATTTTTTTTAATAATGATTTTAAAGCAAGATCCAAAAATTGTACAGTACCTGATTTCAGGGAGCCTTTTTAAAAAAAAAAACAGACGGTAAAAAGATAATCTATCATTTTGCATAGAGCAGGGTGTAGCCTAATGGTCTTATCCTGGAGTCTGTGTATAACAATTGCCTGTGGTGAGTAGAGTCCACAAAACTAAGCAGGCATGATGACATCTTTTTGAGAAGATGAGAACATTTGTCAACTATCACTTCAGAACTTTAATATACGATATGGGCAGGAAATTATAATGGCTTCTTCAGATTCTCTAATGGGCATTTCAGCCTGAAAGAGAGACATCTATGGGGAGGAGTATTTGCATATGTTTTTGTCCCAACCCAGTCATCGCAAGTAATCCCAAGGTATGCACCATGAGTGCATACAGAAGTCAGAACATGCAGTAGGAAGGTACACTACAAACAAGTGAGGCAATTACAGTTTGTAATAATGACTATTGAAACTGGAAAGAAATAAAGAATGAGAACACTCGTCTCATCTGCTAGAACTCAGTAAACTAATTCATGTTACTGACAATTTAAAATAAGTTTGGTATGTTCATGTCTGTTATATTTTAATAGTATTATAGAGGTTTCTGTGCTACCATAAGTGGAAATCAATTTAATGGAAAGAGATCACTGTGATCAAATAGTCTGACCTCCCGTATGTGACATTGCAGTCCATATGTTTATGGAAATATGCTTATGAGTGTAAATAAAATGTAACTGGAATATGTTTTACGCAAAAGGTCTCTTGTAAGGTATCATTACAAAGCTTATAATTTACTGAGTGTGTTCATCCTATTTGTATGAATGTATCATTCTTGTATCTGAAGCTAGAAATATGAAGTATTACTATGAAGTCCTATTGTAACTATGCGAAGTGTGGGCCACTAATGGTGGCTTGGAATCTTGATGGCTCCCATTAACTAGGACAATTGGTTGTAAATGGCTGTTTACTTGTAAGCCTTCCTGTATAAGTGGGTGCCAGCCTGTGAGTAGTGAAGTCTCACGGGGCATGTGAACATGTCACATGATACTGGAATCCATCTTAAACCTGGTGCTTTTCCATTTAGAAGGAAGGGTGGGAAACCAAAGAGAGACAAAGGATTCCTGCCTTGTGCCAAAGATATAAAAGGGGGTGGAACAGAACAAAGGGGGCTGCCATGAGAAATCCCCTAGTTACCACCTGAGCTGAAACTAACAAGGACAGTACCAGGGGAAAGGACTGGGCCCAGACTAGGAAGGAATCTAGTCTGTGAAATAAGCTTATTGGAACATCTCTTAGAGTGAGATTTACCTATATTTAGTTTCTTAATGTATTAGGCTTAGACTTGCATGTTTTGTTTTATTTTGCTTGGTAACTTACTTTGTTCTGTCTGTTATTACTTGAAACCACTTAAAACCTAATTTTTATACTTAATTGTCAAGGTTCCTCCCCCACTCTGAACTCTAGGGTACAGATGTGGGGACCTGCATGGAAAAACCTCCTAAGCTTATCTTTACCAGCTTAGGTCAAAACTTCCCCAAGGTACAAAATATTCCCCCCGTTGTCCTTGGACTGGCCGCTACCACCACCAAACTAATACTGGTTACTGGGGAAGAGCTGTTTGGACGCGTCTTTCCCCCCAAAATACTTCCCAAAACCCTGCACCCCACTTCCTGGACAAGGTTTAGTAAAAAGCCTCACCAATTTGCCTAGGTGACTACAGACCCAGACCCTTGGATCTTAAGAACAATGAACAATCCTCCCAACACTTGCACCCCCCCTTTCCTGGGAAATGTTGGATAATACTTCCCAAAACCCTGCACCCCACTTCCTGGACAAGGTTTGGTAAAAAGCCTCACCAATTTGGCTAGGTGACCACAGACCCAAACCCTTGGATCTGAGAACAATGAAAAAGCATTCAGTTTTTTACAAGAAGACTTTTAATAAAAAATAGAAGTAAATAGAAATAAAGAAATCCCCCCTGTAAAATCAGGATGGTAGATATCTTACAGGGTAATTAGATTCAAAAACATGGAGAACCCCTCTAGGCAAAACCTTAAGTTACAAAAAAGATACACAGACAGAAATAGTTATTCTATTCAGCACAATTCTTTTCTCAGCCATTTAAAGAAATCATAATCTAACACATACCTAGCTAGATTACTTACTAAAAGTTCTAAGGCTCCATTCCTGGTCTATCCCTGGCAGAAACCAGCATACAGACAGACACAGACCCTTTGTTTCTCTCCCTCCTCCCAGCTTTTGAAAGCACCTTGTCTCCTCATTGGTCATTTTGGTCAGGTGCCAGCGAGGTTACCTTTAGCTTCTTAACCCTTTACAGGTGAGAGGAGCTTTCCCCTGGCCAGGAGGGATTTCAAAGGGGTTTACCCTTCCCTTTATATTTATGACATTAATAAAATCACTTTTGTTTATTAATGAACTCAGAGTAAGTGATTAATACCTGGGGGAACAAACAGCTGTGCATATCTCTCTATCAATGTTATAGAGGGCAGACAATTTATGAGTTTATCTATATAAGTTTCATATAGAGTAAAACAGATTTATTTGGGGTTTGGATTTCATTTGAGATCTGGGTGTCTGGGTGCTGGAGATAGGTGACTTGTTGATCAGTTTTTAGTTAAAGTCTGCAGCTTTGGGGGCATGGACCAGACCTGGGTCCGTGTTGCAGCGGACTAGCATGTCTGGCTCAACAAGGCAGGATTTTGGAGTCCCAAGTTGGCAGGTAAAACGGGCTCAGAGGTAATTCCAGCACATCAGGTGACAGCCTCAAGGGGTTCTCTGTGAACGAACCCATTAAACCATATAACACAAGTTATAGAATTTCCCCAACATAATTCCTAGAGTGTATATAAATAGATTGTAGGCAGGGCTGGTGGCTTTTTATTAAAGTTGCCCAACACATCCCCTTATATGACCCTTTTTTAAATTGCTTTTTTTGTCAAACTTTAACCATGTGGCTGAAATTTTCCATGCCAGGTGACTGCCTCAGGCAGAATTTTTGGGGGAAAATTTCAACCAAAACAGTTCACAGAAATGTAGCATTGGAGGTGATCTCAAGAAATCATCGAGTCCAGCCCCCTGTGCTGAAGCGGAACCAAGTAAACCTACACCATCTCCGATAGGTGCTTTTCCAAACTGTTTTTGAAAACCTCCAATGAGGGGGATTCCACAACCTCTCTTGGAAGCCTCCTGCAGAGCTTAACTACTCTTATATTTAGAACCATCTTCCTAATATCTAAACTACTAAGTCTCCCTTGTTGCAGATTAAGCCCATTACTTACTATTCTACTTTCAGTGGACATGCAGAATAAATTATCACCATCCTCTTTACAACAGCCCCTAATGTATTTGAAGACTATCAGGTCCCGCTCAGTCTTTTTTTTTTTTTTTTCAAGATTAAACATGCCTAGTTTTTTTAACCCTCACAGGTCAGGTTTTCTAAACCTTTTGTCACTTGTTGTTGCTCTCCTCTGGACTCTCTCCAATTTATATTTCCTAAAGCAGGGTTCCCCAACGCAGTGCCCGTGTGTGCCCCGGCGCGAGCCGGGGCATTTTTGTGCGCCCACAGGACACCCCGCCGCTGAAATGCCGCCGAGAAACGTGTTGTTTCTTGGCGGCATTTTGGCTGTGACACTTCTTACAGTGGTGGCATTTCGGCGGCGGGGTGTCGGGTGCCCACCAGACAGGTTGGGGACCACTGTCCTAAAGTGTTGCACTCAGAACTGAACACAAAACGCCAATGGAGGCCTCACCAGTTCCAAGTAGAGTTGGTCAATTACTTCCCATGTATTCCATACGACACTCCTGTTAATACAACTGGAATGATATTAGCCTTTTTCATTACTGCATCACACTGTAGACTCATATTCAGTGTGTGATCCACTATAACCCACAGAGCCTTTTCAGGAGTACTACCATCTAGGCAGTTATTTCCCATTTTGTAGCTGTGCATTTGATTTCAGCTTCTTAAGTGAAGTACTTTACACTTGTCTTTACTGACAAGTTGATTCCAGAATAATTATTTAATTTAGCTGTTTACAAGAATGCGAGGCGAGGAAAAAAATACACTGTTCTGCCCAAATTAAAACTTTCTGGCAACTTTTTCTTATAAAAGCTTGAGCACCCCAATGTGTTGGAGCAGTGACTTGAAATTGGGCAGGGAAGTGGTCTTCTTATAAAGGTTGTGTCCTTTGCTATACCCAAGAAAACCTTTCAAATGTGAACAAGTTATAAGCCTTTGAAAAATTGCAACTTGCACATGCCTCGTACAGCCTTCTTAGACTTTAGCAGTTAAATTCCTGAATTCCATCTGCACTGAGCATGCTGTAGCCTCGGGCTGAGCAGGACTTTCCCTGGAACTGCAATGCTGGGCTGCTGTGGGTCGTGCAGTGCCCATGTCAGAACACCTGAAATAAGAGCAGTGAGCTTGTTTCTCCTATGCTCTCAGTGACCCACTTGGCTGGCCCCAGGCAGCAAGGAGGAAGAATCTGCCTGATGTGAATGCAGAGGGGACAAGAGTCAGGCCCATGGAGTGGCAGTGTAAGTAGGCTGGGACAAGGAGCCTTGTGGATGGGAAGTGGTGAAAACAGGGGGAACAGGCATGAGGGGAAAGAGGAAAACTAGAACTGGGAGTTCTGTTTGGGGGAGAGACTGGGACTTGCTCGGCAAAGATCCTGGGACTTGGATAGGGGATGGAGACCAGGATTGGGAGCTGGCCTGGAGGCCTGGAATTGACCTGGCCAGGTGACTGATAGTGGTTGCTGAAAAGATGCCTGAGACTGGCTGGTGAAGGAGATTGGGAGCCGAGGAGAACACTGCAGCTGGATGGTCAAAGAGACTGAGACTGGGGTAGGAAAGGGGGTGACTGGAATACAGTAGGTAGAAGGGAGACTGAGATGAGATGAGGAGCTTTACAGGACTACCCGAGCAAGGAGACTAGGACTGAGAGCCATTAGGCAGGGGAAAGAGTTGAGAAAAGTAAGGAGACTGGGACAAGGAAATGCATGGGGAGACACTCAGATTGGATGAGGAGCCTAGGGAGGGGGAGATGTACTGGGAGCCAGTCGGGATGGGGACTCCTGCAGCACTCAACATACAGGATGGACTTGTTCTGGGGATTAATGAATCAGCACTATGTATAGAAGGAAACTGTTGTCTGCTGGACCCCCAACCTCATTTGTTGCAGAAATTGGAAAGTGTGTCATGAATTCTAGGTAGAGGATTACAGATAGGGAAAGGATGGTCTTGTGGTTTAGGCAGTTGAATGCTATCCAAGGGAATTAAATTCTCTCTCTGCCTCTGCCACAGAGTTCCTATGTAATTCTGGGCAAGTCATTTAAACCATCCTTTTCACAGGTGGTCACTAGCCGTGAATTCCTCATCTTCTGGATGCCTGACATGAGACCCTAGTGTCAGATCTACAGAAGTGCTTAGCCCTCGCAGCTGCAACTGAAGTCAATGGCAACTGTGGGTTGAATATAAAAAGTCCTATATAATTCTAAGTACTTTTTAAAAAAATGGTTATAGGAGGGCGAATTGGTCACCCAACGTCAGTGGACAATTTTGAACTTTATGAACATATATTTCTTAATGTTTGTGAAGCACTCAGATACTATGGTGACCACCACAGAACAGCCCATGAAGAAATTAATAAATCTATATTCAGAGCTGGTTTGAATAGTGTGCAATAAATAAGGCCTAGGGCCACACATTGAACAACAAGGAAAAAACAAGACATTGAACAGATGCTTATTAAGTGAACACCATAAATTCTGTACTCTGACTGAGGCAGGTGTCCTGTGGAAAAATACTATGTGATCATGTAATTAAAGAATGTATCATAAAGAAAACAAAGAAGGGGAATGAATTAAAGTTTTACTGGCAATCTTAATTCTGGTATTTCCCGACTCTTTCATGCTTGACTTTGCAACCTTAATAAAGTCCCTTTCACATAGTTTTTTTTTTAATATATATATAATGTTGGTGTTTCTATCCACCTTCTTTAATAGATGGGACAAGCAAAAATGTATGCATTGTTACTGTCACCTACTAGTAAAAGCATATGAGGAATAGTTAAAAGAGGTCTAACAAGAGGTTTCTGTTCTTGTGTTCTAAATATTACAGAAGGAGCTTGTAAGGCTGGGAAGCAAAGCTTTGTATCTGAAAGGTTCGAGTTAACTGGATGTGGAACAATGTGTATAATGGAAAAATAAAAATATTTATCAGACTTTAAAAATACACATGCAACCTTTGAGCTTTCCACTCCACCTAGGTTCGTGTACCACATTTGTAACTGTTGTATCTAAGCCCTCACCCCTCCACAAAGTTTAAATAATCTACATGATTTGTCTACTCAGAGCTCTATTTTTCCACTTTTCTCTACCTTTCCACAGCCCAAAGGCTAAATAGCATTTGGTAGGATTTATTTTTCATTTCCTTTTTTTGGTTCTTCTTTCCTGTATTTTGAGGGTATGTCTACACAGTAGGTGGGAGAGTGCTTCCTAGCACAGGTAAGCAGACATGCTAGCTCTGCTTGAACTAGTGTACTAAAAACAGCAGTGTGGTCATGGCAGTTCGGGCTAGCTACCCAAGTACAATCCTGCCCAACTCCCTTGGTACGTATTTGGGCACCTTGCCTGAGTTGCTGTGGCTGCAATGCTAACTTTAGCACACTAGCTTGAGCAGAGTTAGCGTGGGTCTATTTACCTGTGCTGGGAAACAACTTTCTAGCTGTTGTACAGGCGTACCCTGACAGCAGGCAGAATAGGATTTTTTTTAAGGTGGACATGGGGGATGGAGCAAAATCCTATTTGTAGGAAAACCATGTCAAAAAGATAGGTCTCGCACTATGCCCTGAAAGTGTCCAGTTTAGTTGCCATCTGAATCTTTTCTTGCAAAGAAACCCACATTATGACTTATCTCACCCTGTCTGAAAAAAGTGTTATCTTTCTTGAGGATCATAGCTGCCTCAGGAGACTGTAAGTATAGAGAGATAGGTTGGTTCTAGCCCATTGAGACCCCTGTTGATCAAGACTGGGACTTAGAACTAGATGTAGCATTTAATAGAAGGCTTTCCTGGTAATAGAATCATAGAATATCAGGGTTGGAAGGGACCTCAGGAGGTCATCTTGTCCAACCCCCTGCTCAAAGCAGGACCAATCCCCAATTAAATCATCCCAGCCAAGGCTTTGTCAAGCCTGACCTTAAAAACTTCTAAGGAAGGAGATTCTACCACCTCCCTAGGCAACGCATTCCAGTGTTTCACCACCCTCCTAGTGAAAAAGTTTTTCCTAATATCCAACCTAAACCTCCCCCACTGCAACTTGAGACCATTACTCCTTGTCCTGTCCTCTTCTACCACTGAGAATAGTCTAGAACCATCCTCTTTGGAACCACCTCTCAGGTAGTTGAAAGCAGCTATCAAATCCCACCTCATTCTTCTCTTCTGCAGACTAAACAATCCCAGTTCCCTCAGCCTCTCCTCATAAGTCATGCGTTCCAGTCCCCTAATCATTTTTGTTGCCCTTCGCTGGACTCTCTCCAGTTTATCCACATCCTTCTTGTAGTGTGGGGCCCAAAACTGGACACAGTACTCCAGATGAGGCCTCACCAATGTTGAATAGAGGGGGATGATCACGTCCCTCGATCTGCTCGCTATGCCCCTACTTATACATCCCAAAATGCCATTGGCCTTCTTGGCAACAAGGGCACACTGCTGACTCATATCCAGCTTCTCGTCCATTGTCACCCCTCGGTCCTTTTCCGCAGAACTGCTGCCTAGCCATTCGGTCCCTAGTCTGTAGCGGTCCATTGGGTTCTTCTGTCCTAAGTGCAGGACCCTGCACTTATCCTTATTGAACCTCATCAGATTTCTTTTGGCCCAATCCTCCAATTTGTCTAGGTCCCTCTGTATCCTATCCCTGCCCTCCAGCGTATCTACCACTCCTCCCAGTTTAGTATCATCCGCAGATTTGCTGAGAGTGCAATCCACACCATCCTCCAGATCATTTATGAAGATATTGAACAAAACTGGCCCCAGGACCAACCCCTGGGGCACTCCACTTGACACCAGCTGCCAACTAGACATGGAGCCATTGATCACTACCCGTTGAGCCCGACAATCTAGCCAACTTTCTACCCACCTTATAGTGCATTCATCCAGCCCATACTTCTTTAACTTGCTGACAAGAATACTGTGGGAGACCGTGTCAAAAGCTTTGCTAAAGTCAAGAAACAATACATCCACTGCTTTCCCTTCATCCACACAACCAGTAATCTCATCATAGAAGGCGATTAGATTAGTCAGGCATGACCTTCCCTTGGTGAATCCATGCTGACTGTTCATGTCTGAAACTGATTATTACAGCATTATCTGTATCACTCAATATGCCAAGTAGATAACTTTTCTTTTCAAAAATCATTCACAACATCCTGTAGTGTTTCTAGTGTCAGAACAAACTACCCTTAACAGAGAGATAAGAAAAATCTATTTGTTTTTTGGTGTGCATATATAAAGGGAAGTGGAAGTAGATGACATGTACACATCACAAAATTTATTAAAAGCAGAAAGGGTGCGAATGCAAAGTAAACAACAAAGACAGTAGAGATGAAGTTGAACTAAGTCCCTGGAGGTGAACACCACTGAACTTTAGGGAGATGTAATCTGGATTTGAACTATGCAGCTCGATCCCACCTGTGCAAAACCACAAGAAATATTATTTGCTGTTGACTTTTTGAGAGCTTTGTGCAGGAAGGAATCTTGGGCACAGATTTTTCAATACCCAATAGTATAGCGACAGCAAAGTAGTAACTTATTCTCCACTCAATCTAAAGAAGAAACACAGCGGGCCTGCTGTTGTTTGAAAGTTATTTCGAGGGACATTAGTCACTGATTGCACTTTGCATTATAACAGCTGGGTGTATTAATTTATGTTAAGGGTTTGTTAGCTCTCTAATTGTGACAATGCCCCACAATGTGACGTTCCAATGTACTTCTTATGAATGATGCACTGTATCATTGCATTTGGTTGTGCTCCCTGGGACTTTCTCAAAAGTGATGAGACATCTTATAGGTTTTAACCATAGTGGGTGAATTATTAATAAACAAACAAAAAAAGCTTAGAAAACTTGAGAGTGTCATGCCTCATGCTTTTCAAATAGTGCATCATGGTTTTGGTGTCCACACAACTGCTATTATAATTACTAACTCACTGCTGTAACCCAGAGAGCAGCATATCCAGATGGGATCTGTTAACATCTGGAGCTACCGGGAAGTGCTGCAAATGGTGGTGGTGGTGAAGGGGAGAGTTATGTCGTATGTAACCTACCATTTAAATCAGCTTCTGTACCAGATTACTGGAAGATAGCTAATGTGATGCCAATTTTTTTTAAAAGGCTCCAGAGGTGACCCCAGCAATTACAGGCCGGTAAGCCTAACTTCAGTACCAGGCAAATTGGTTGAAACAATAGTAAAGAACAGCATTCTCAGACACCGAGATGAACATGATTTGTTGGGGAAAAGTCAACATGGTTTTTGTAAAGAGAAATCATGCCTCACCAATCTACTAGAATTCTCTGAGAGGGTCAACAAGCAGGTGGACAAGGGTGATCCAGTGGATATAGTTTACTTAAATTTTCAGAAAGACTTTGACAAGGTCCCTCACCAAAGGCTCTTAAGCAAAGTAAGCTGTCATGGGATAAAAGGGAAGGTCCTCTCATGGATCAGTAATTGGTTGAAATATAGGAAACAAAGCATAGGAATAAATGGTCAGTTTTCAGAATGGAGAGAGGTAAATAGTGATGTCCCTCAGGGATCTGTACTGGGACTGATACTGTTCAACAACCTCATAAATGATCTGGAAAAAGGAGTAAACAGTGAGGTGGCAGATTTTGAAGAGGATACAAAACTACTCAAGATAGTGAAGTCCAAAGCAGACTGCAAAGAGTTACAAATGGATCTCAGAAAACTGGGTGACTGGGCAACAAAATGGCAGATGAAATTCAGTGTTGATAAATGCAAAGCAATGCACATTGAAAAATATAATCCCAAATATACATATAAAATGATTAATAAATTAGCTGTTATCACTCAAGAAAGAGATCTTGGAGTCATTGTGGATCGTTCTCTGAAAACATCCACTCAATGTGCAGCAGCAGTCAAAAAAGATAACAGAATGTTGGAAAGGCATTTATAATAAGACAGAAAATATATTGCCTCTATATAAATCCATGGTACACCCATATCTTGAATACTGTGTGCAGATGTGGTCACCCCATCTCAAAAAAGATATATTGGAATTGAAAAAGGTACAGAAAAGGGCAACCAAAATGATTGGGGTATGGAACAGCTTCCATTTGAAGTTAGATTAATAAGACTGGGACTTTTCAGTTTGGAAGAGAGATGACTGAGGGGGGATATGATGAAGGTCTATAAAATCATGACTGGTGTGGAGAAAGTACATAAGGAAGTGTTATTTACTCCTTCTCATAACACAAGACTAGGGGTCACCAAATGAAATTAGTAGGCAGGAGGTTTAAAACAAACAAAAGGAAATATTTCTTCACACAATGCACAAGTTGTAGAACTCTTTGCCAGAGGATGTTTTGAAGGCCAAGGGTTAAAAAAAGAACAAGATAAGTTCATGGAGGATAGGTCCATCAATGGCTATTAGCCAGGATGGGCAGGGATGCAAATCCAAGCTCTGAAGTGTTCCTAGCCTCTTTTTGCCAGAAACTGGGAATGGGCGACAGGAGATGGATCACTTGACGATTATCTCTTTTGTTCACTCCCTCTGAAGCACCTCACATTGACCACTGTCGGAAGACAGGATACTAGGCTAGATGGACCATTGGTCTGACCCAGTATGGCCGTCCCTATGTCCTTATGTTATACCCCACGGAGAAGCCAGGCAGTATTTGACATGGTTCTGTTCAGGAAGGGCAGATTTAATCTAAAGCCAGGGCTCCGACTAATGGAGGCTCTATTGGGATGTGCTGAATCAGCATATTTCTTGAGCTCCTTGATCACACCCCTTCCCCAGGTAGCATTACCCTCTTTTGGGGCTATGCATATTGGGTTTGCTGGTGAAGTTGTAGTTGTTGTGGGCACTTTGTCCTACAGCAACCACCCCGTGCTCAAACTTTTTTTCTACCACTGGCCTTTTCTTCCACTACTAGGGACTAGCACTACTAGAGGCTGAATCATAGAACCATAGAATATCAGGATTGGAAGGGACCTCAGGAGGTCATCTAGTCCAACCCCCTGCTCAAAGCAGGACCAATCCCCATTTTTTTTTTTGCCCCAGATCTCTAAATGGCCCCCTCAAGGACTGAACTCACAACCCTGGGTTTAGCAGGCCAATGCTCAAACCACTGAACTACCCTTCCCCCAATCCAAACTATTTTTTTAAACTACGTTACTTTTTTATTTCTCCTTGTTTTAGTCCCTGGTAGTGATTAACATTTCTTTCTTTGTTCTCCTTCAAATGACCTGCTGTTTCTGTACTTCAAGGACAAATTCAGTCAGCCTCTATTATGATGTTATTACGCATGTTTCAGGACCCATTAAAAAAGGCCTTATTGTCCTGTTGTTTACATCAATGTAGTTCTGTATAAACTGGTATTATCCAGAAAGCAAAGAATTCAAACAGAAAAGAAGTCGTTCTGGATCACCTCCTTACACATAGGAAATCGATCATACTGAAGGGTGTACTGCTTGTTATAGAGAAACTAGGTGCTAATTTCCATTGGTTACTTGAATTCAAGAAATGGATTTGTTGAAATGACACTTGATCCTTTTTTAAAAAGCAAAGTTTGAGACATTAAGAAATCCAGTGAGAGGGAGTATTAAAACGGGTAAAGAAGGCTGGAGCATCTGACACTCTAATTAAGACACAATAAACTTTAGTTACTGCGAAGAAAAAAGAAATATGTAAGAAGCAAGCAATAACTACATGTAGTTCACAAGAGCATGCTCAAAGAGGGAAAGGATAAAAACTATAAATCTGTACTGCAAATGGAGAATTGGGGTGGTGAAAAGATTAAACAGAAATATACAAATGGATTTAAGGCTGGCAACACTATCAATAAAATTATCATGAACTGGCTTCTTGTTAGCTGCCTTAATGGAAAGACCAATAGGTATGGGAGCCAAACTACCATCATACCTCCAGAAGTGGTAACTCCAGTGTTAGTCAGAAAGAAGGTGAATATTTGGGCCTAAACTGATTGACATTGACCCTGTAAAACTGAGTTTCAAATGTGTACACTTAGAAAAGGCTTTTTAAATTCAGTAAAAGTCAGTTCTACCAAGATAGCACAAACATGGAACAACAAAATTACTTCCAGTTATGAGAAATATTTTTATTTCATACACTGCAAAAAAAATTTTTTTAACCTGTTCCTACCAACAGATGTAGTGCATACATGCATTGTGCAGGTTCATACAACATCTACCAAAGAAATAACAGGCAGCTGTGTATTACAGGGCTATCATTGCATTATTTGGCACTGCTAACACCCTAAACAATGAGCATGCAGTAACACCATTTTTATTTTATATTTGCATCCATTAGTGTTATATCCATGTCAGCACAGCCTCACCAAATTCTACCTTCTAAGGCCTCCCATCAACATAGCATTGTCTACACTGGGGGTTATGTTGATATAACTGCATCACTCAGGGGTCTGGATTTTTCACACCCCTGAGCAACATAGTTATACTGATGTAAGTTTTGTGACAGGGTCGAGCCAGATGGCTATAGAAGAATAATAGAAGGCAGATATACTTGCCCCAGGCTAAGTAGGTCCCTTTTCCCTGGGTAAGGGAACAGGGAAGGTTCCAGAACAATCAGCAACCTTCTGGAGACAATGAAGGCAGGCGAATCAGGGCACCTGGGTTTTAAAAAGGAGCTCACTTCAGTTTGTGGTGTGCTTGTAAGGAGCTGGGAGCAAGAGGCACTAGGAGCTGAGAGTGAGAACACGTACTGTTGGAGGACTGAGGAGTACAAGCATCATCAGACACCAGGAGGAAGGTCCTATGGTGAGGATAAAGAAGGTGTTGGGAGGAGGCCATGGGGAAGTAGCCCAGGGAGTTGTAGCTGTTGCACAGCTGTTCCAGGAGGCACTCGACAGCTGCATTCCACAGGGCCCTGAGCTGGAACCCAGAGTAGAGGGTGGGCCCAGGTTCCCCCAAACCTCCCAACACCTGGTCAGACACAGGAGGAGTTGTCCTGGACTGTGGGTTCATGAAAATGGCCAAACTGAGGGCTGCTGTGAAGCTCCAAGGTGAGCAAATACGCCAATAAGCACAAGACCCTCCAAGGTAGAGAAGGAACTTTGTCACAGTTTGTAGTGTGGACCTGACCTAAACTACACACTTTCCCTATTGCTCTTCTTTTCCTGATCTCAGTGCCTTACCTGCTTCCCTCCTCTTGTTCCCACAGTGTCCCTGGTCTGGATTTTGCCACTTTGGCTCATTCATGCAATTCAGAGATGTGACATCACACCAAGTAAATCTGATTGGTTGAACTTCCTAATTCATGGGGTAATGCCACATCCCAAATGGTAACATTTTGTTTATATCTACTTACTATGGAGAGATGAGTCTGTGATATTTTTTTTAATGGATCTGGATCCCGATTTCCAGCTCCCCTCGCCCACCAAAATTTGGTGATTTTCTGATTCATATGTTTGATTTGACACATGATAAGGATTAGGGTTAGGGTTTTAGTTGGCATATGCTGTCTCTGCACATCTTCAGAGTGCAGGGCAACATCACTCAGCTAGTAGGGCCCAGAAGCATCCAGAAATAGGGTGTAGCGATTACTGGACATATTCAGTAGCTGTTTCTGAAGCTGTATGGGAAATTTTCATTGTAGACAAGTTGCCTGGCACATCACACCCAGTCACCTTCTGAAAGCTGAGTCAATCATAGTATTGGGGGGAAAGGAGGGTTAGAGAGAATGTTATGAATACAAGACTCAAAGAAAGACCTGTGGCTCAGATCAATGCAGGACCAAGAGATGTATCTGCTTTGAGGGTGGAGTCCCAACACTTGTACCATTCTGGATACAGGTGAATGCTATTACAACTTTACTTACTAGGGAATAATGTTTGGTTCACTGAAGTATGTTTTACAGACCTAGCAGGAGAGCTGGGAGGAGAGCATTTGTTATCCCTAGAGGCCACAGAGTCTATGGAATTTACATTTTGCTATCAGCTAACTGGTTTAAACTGGGATTCTGTCTCAGTTTCAGAGACAACTGGGGCAGAGCTCAGTGAGGTGAAAATCTGTAAATTCTTACCTGATATAGCTGGGTTCATAGGAAAAACAGTGCTCTGTAGAATTGGAACCTCACAGAAAATCAGGGAATGCTCATTTTATATGCTGATCTCAATTCCTGTACACTTCGGATACAGGCTACAGATTTCTGTTTCACCAAGACCTGAGATAACCAGTCAACTATTAATGAAAGGACTGTAATGCTGCTAGCTATAGAGGGGATCTCCAGACTATTTGTCTGCTGACAGACTTCTGAGGTGTCAGAAAGGACTGAGATGCTGACATTCAGAAGCTATGAAGAGTCCAGGTAATACACACTGCAGATTATGGCCACACTGTACAGAGTGATAAATCATCTGAGAGAGCATCAGAGGAGAATGTGTTTATATATGTGTGCGAAAGTACAAAATTGTATTTGTTATACTGGAACCTTATATTTGAAATATGTAACAGCAACAAAATGGGGAAGTCTGTATAAGGAATTTCAGTAGAGTTACTGCCTAATAACTTTTTGTTTTAAAAGTTATTCATAGTATTCCAAATACTATTGATAACGTATTGTGTGTGTATTAAATTTTTTTGTTACTCAGAAACTGTACAGTACTCCCTCTCTGAAACTGATTGGGAACTATAACATCTAGTTATGAGGGTTTTACATACAGTAGCCCTGAGGTTTAACTGTGCAATGCTCTCCGAAAACTCCTGAAAAGCCAGATCTCTGACCAGTGTCTCAGCAAGGAGTTAAGCTGAGATGTAGGAAGAAGAGGAGTATAATAGTTATTCAGAATATTGTCTCAGAATCCCTCCCTAACCCGATATGTAGGCACCTGGGAGCTCTCTGACTCAGCTGAAAGATTTTGAAAAAATGCACAATTAAATATCCAAATGCTATATCTAATACTCAGAGGCATCATGTGGATTTATGGCACTTCCTAGAAAACTTTCATTCCACACACCAATGAATAGATTTCACTCTTTCATATATGGAAATTCTTCTTCTGTGACATTACAGTTCTTTAGTTCAATATATGATTCTCCATTTAGTAATACATTTTAATACATTTATTAGTAATAAATAACTTTATTTAATAATATTAAAATAATTAATAATGACACTAAACATAACCAAATAAAACTTAAAAATACAAGATAAAAATGTTCATTTTAACAAATCCTCAGAACGAACTTTGCCAGTGAACACAAAAGAAAGGGAATTGTTGAAACAATGTATGTGGCACATAATTAGCCAGAGGTAGCATATATCTCAGTAAAATCTACTGTGAGATTTTACTAGTCATGAAGAGGATATAAGAAATGGGGGGAAAAATTATTTCAGCAGCTCTGGGTACTATCCCAGAGAAGGTTGAACTTTAGCATTTGGTGAAATAATTAATCTATTTGCACATTTTGCAACTATTTTAAATATTTTGAAAAATAACTATTTGAAATAAAATAAATTATTTGCATACATTTTGTAAAAGTTTTTGTGTATATGCATGCTTTATGGAGGCACAGGGGTGCCTCCTTATTTAAGGTTATGAAAGGAACTTCATTATAAGCTTTATTTTGATTCAACCTTTAATTTCTGAATTCAGTAAGCAATGTGTTTAAAAATTTCTGTATGCATGACAGACTAGGAAATTTTTCTGCGCCCGGAAATTTTCCTAACTCTGCCTACAAATATGTTACATTAGGTAATAAGTACTATTATAATTATTAAGCAAATATATTTCAGTAGCAACAAAGGCCAAAATCAGGAATATGGTCCCATTGTTTCAGGTGCTGTACAAACACTGGAAAATTGGGACTTCTTTAAGAAGTGTTTATTGGCTGGCCAAAAACCTATGACTTCTTAAGCAAGAAACAGAAAACTTCGGCTAAAAGCCCATCCTGGTTCAGTGGGGAAGTGAAGGCATCAATTAGAAATAAAAATGCAATACATAATGAAAAGGGGAAAGATAGCAATCAATACAAATGAAAAGTTGTGAAGTATAGAAAATTGATAAGGGAAGCTAAAGACATCAGGGAAAAATTCATGATTAGCAGGCTAAGAACAAAAAAAGGAGTTTTTAAACTATATTAGAAACAAAAGGTATCCTAGAAATGTTATATGACAATTACTAGACAGAATAGATGATAAATTTGTTAATAATGGTGCCAAAAAGGCAGAAATGTTCAATAAATATTTCTGTTATGTATTTGGAAATATGATACACTCATTGTGACACTGGCAAGCCAGATGCCAGCTCTTGGCAAGGCTGCAGGCATTAGCTAAGAACTGACAAATTCATAGCTGGAGACCAGACCAGTTCACCTGTATGTTAGTTTTGCTCAAAATAGGTATTAGTCTTATAAGAATGTATTTAATGTTTAGACTTTATGAAATGCTTGTAAGTTGCCACATGCATTAATCTCATTTGCAATGGCTGTATTCCATGCTATAAGAAAATATCTAAGTTTTGCTTTATAACTCTGAAAAGGTTTGCTCTGAACTTGTGAACCCAGGCATGGGAACCGTCCCCTTCCCACACATCCAGGAGCACTATCAAAATTTAAGCAGGCCATTATAAGACAAAAGCTTTGTTAATTGCCCTTTCCACCCATGGAGAAGTATGTGCAGAAGGCCTCTTCTCATTGCTTTGAATACTAGAAAAGGGAAATAAAATAGTTAATGTAAAGATTTTTCATTTTTTTGCTGTTTGAACTCTCACAGGGCCAAAGAAACCAGACTGAAGCCAGAGATCCCCATGGGTTATTTCCTGGGTCCACTGAGAAAGACACTTTGAATTGACAGATCTCTACAACTCTGTCTCTCTTAGGATTTAGATGGTGTGTATATGATTGTTTGCTTTAACTTGTGAGTAACTCTCTTATTTCTCTTTCCTAGTTAATAAATCTTTAAGACACCTTATTACAGGATTGGCTACAGGTGCGGTGTTTGGTGTAAGATCTAGGGTATCAGTTGATCTGGGGTAAGTAGCTGGTCCCTTGAGAGTGGAAGCAACCTGAACACTGTGTGATTTTTGGTGTAAATGACCATTTATCTCTAAGTCCAGTTTGTCTGGGTGGCACGATAGACTGGAAAGTCTAAGGAAGTGGCTCTCAACCTGCAGCCCAATCAGCACACAGCTGTGGCTCATGTGACATCCTCAGGTCCATACAGGTAGCATATATATTGTGTGTAGGTGATCCACATAACACATAGAGAGCTGCACATGTGGCCAACAATGCAAAATAGGTTTAGAATCACTTGTCTAAGGAGACAGTCTGTGACTCCATGGTAAGACTCTTACAGTGATCCAGTAGTTCACATTTGTTACTGGCTTGGAGAAATCTAATAATAGAATATACCACCAGTTTGGGGTGTTTGCCTTGTTTTTCACAGTCTGCGTTGAGGTAGGCACTCAGAGTTGTGAGCCACTCCCAACAGCGTGACACTCAGATCACTTGAGGATCACGAGAAAGGCAGATGCAGATATGAGGACAGTATTTATGTGCAAATTCCGCAGTTTCTCCTATCCTTAATATATGCCCCACCAAACACTTGAATCTAAACATCTCCAAACATTGCGGGGGCTGGAGATCTGGATCCAGATCCCCCACCCTTTTTTTAAACCAAATCTCAATTCTTAATAGTTCTTGAATACAATATTCACAGTTCTTTAAACCATCATGACTCCAGACTATCATACATAGTAACGTTACATATAAAATCACATAGAAACCTATAGTCAGAAACATTTTAATATTGTTTATAGATTCCCATAATGCTGGAATTACCACAGAGAAGCTTAAATAGATGCATTGGTCTATAAAAGTGTCAAAGGTTAAAGTTTCCTTTAACTTGAGCGCTGCACAGCTGTGCTCTTGTAACTTCCCAATTCATGGTTATTACCACTCGTGTGGCTTCTTAATATGACCAAACTATTGTGATTTGCTTTGCCTAATGGTGGGAAACAAAGTTCTCTTTGACTTTGTCCCTATTTTTCTGGTTGACCAAATATCCTAACTCCAGTTCATGTGCAATGATTATCAAAACTTAAGGTCCATCTTAAATACTATTGTCTCTTTGGCCTGAGCAGTGAGCAAATATTTGGGGCCTGGAAGGTTTGTTTCTATCAGAAGGAGAAACGGAGGATACAAGTCAGGTATATCCTGGGAGGGTAATTGTTTATTTACAAAGAATGTATACTAGACTCTGCTTTCCTGAATGCAGTAGAAATGAAAAACAGGCAGTTTTCTTGCTCAGAAACCCCCTAGCCTGCCTTTCAAGTCAGGTCCATGCCCAAGGAGCTCTGTCTCTCTGCTCCCTCTCTGAGACATGCTCACAAACTTTTCTGATACTTTCTGCTGGCTTTCTCCTCGCTTTTTGCTTCCTACACACACACAGCTTGTGGAACAATCTCCTAGCCACTGTATTTGCAATCAGAGAACCTCTTCTGGCTTAGTTGCTGATAAGGCCTTGCCATGTGACCCAGTGCTTTGGGCAGTAGCCTTCTATTGTTTCAAGTTATCACTACATAAAGCATTAATTACTCCTTCAATTTAGCCTTAAAGCCTGTGATGGGGTAGTCTGCCCCTTAAGGGCAGTACTACCTACTGATCAGTCCTCCCTGCCATGTGACATGCCCTTTAAGAGTTTGGGTTGATCTTACACACAAGGCTGGAGAAGATATGGGAAGAGAGCAGGGGTGAAAGTAAGTTAGAGGACTTACTGGTACGTCGGAGTCCTGAGCAGGGGGCATGGCCTCAACAGAAGAGGCGTGGCCTCAACCGGAAGAGGCAGGGCCTTAAATCCCTGGGCCCTTTAAATCTTGATTTAAAGGGCCAGGGCTCCAGCTGCAGTAGTGGCGGCTGGGAGCCCTGGGCCCTTTAAATCACTGAGGAGCCCTGGGGGCTCCTGGCTGCCACCGCTACCCCGGTGCTCTGGGCTCTGGCAGAGCTTTAAAGGGCCTGGGGCTCCGCTGTGGTAGCAGGGCTCAGGCAGGGATTTACAGGGCCCCGGGGCAGTAGCAGCGGCTGGAGCTCCGAGGCCATTTTAATCCCCGCCGCAGCCCCGCTGTTGCTACCGCAGGGCTTTAAATTGCCCTCTGGGACAGCTGGTCCTGGTACGGCACACCGGCTCTTACCAGTACACTGTACCAGGGTGTACTGGCTTACTTTCGCCTCTGGAAGAGAGGAAAGGGGTCCTAGGAAGAAGTAGCAGTTAGAAGGAATCATGTTGCTGTATCTTTCAAGGCCTAGAATCTGGAGCCTTGAAGAGAGGATAGGGCAGGTCTCCCCTCTCACACAGCCAATAAGGAAAGAGCTGGGAGAAGGGCCCTGCATAAATGCTGCCTCCTCCATAGCAAGGCAGCACCACCTGTAGATACTTCAGGGAGCAAGAGGACTACTGCAGGGCCCTGAATTAGCAGGAAGATGACAGCTGCACTGGAAGGTCTGCCAGCTGGACCCTCCCAGCGTGAGGGTGGAAGTACTTATTAGCAAAAGGGCCAAGCTGGAGGAGAAATTAGCTAAAGCCTTGCAGCTGGCCTGAATCACAGCAAAGAGCTGTGGGAAATGCCTGCCTTAAGGAGGGAAACTATAAGGACAGTTTGGAAGGACAGTTTGGAAGACAGCCCAGTGTGTGCAAGAGAAGCTGAGCAGGAGCCCTATTTGTACTGTGCTCTGTCTTTGGGGTTGAATAAATAAGACACATGAAGGGGCCCTGTTCAATATACAAGCCTCATGGGACTTATTAAAACCATCACTCAAGGAAACTGAGGCAGAAATGCAATGGTGGTGCTCCATGGCTGAAAGCTGCACTACATACCCCCATTGGCTTTAACCGGCTCTGTGATTACTACATAGCAAAGACCCACCTGATGTCTGTCATTTATACCTTCCAGCATAACAATATCATTTTTGGCATTATAAGAGGGAACTATCCATACACCAACATAATTAGCAATCCTTTCTCATCATAGTGCTGAGTGTTTTAGTGACTGAACGATGACATTTACTGTCCACCATCCTCTAGGATACAAATGAAATAGCCTCTAGTGAAAAGTATACATTAAGATATTGTTTCTATTAGCAGTATTTGAATCAGTGAAATAAAGATATTATGCCAATAATATAACAATATTAATCATTGCTTCATTGTTAGAAATAAGCCTGACCCTCAGGAGAGTTGGGGAAAACCCATATCTGGCTCCAGCTGAAAATTTTGCAACAGGCCTCATTTCAATGCAGGTTGAACCAAAACAGAGAAACAAGCACCCTGAATCTAGAGCCAAACTTTGAGTACCAGGCGCATAGCTGTTCATAATACAAAACTTAACTACAGCAATGAAGTCTTCCATAGTTGTCCAATAGTGGTCAGGCAACAACCAGCTGAGACAGCCGAGAACTCACCCCCGCCCCAATCTGTTGTCAGTGCTTACACCGCCAGTCATTATCATTAAACACCTTTTTGCTGAACAGATGATATTTTTGCTAGTTCTAATTATACCATCCACATAAAGTAAGCCTTTTAGAGGGAAGCACGGTATGCTTTGGAACCAAAAAACCTGGTGATCTATAAAGGAAGTAACATTCCTTTTTTAAATTTTAGTACTTGCAAGAGGTTTCAGATTGCTATGTCTGGGATATAGCACCAGCAGTACAATGCAAGTTTCTCCATGGCTATCCTGTCAATCTACTTTAACCTAGTCCTGAGAGTATTCCAATCTCCATAGGTATGTCTACCCATCCTGGGGGGAAAAGCCTTCCAGCCTGGGTCAACAGAGTTGGGTAAGGGGGCTTGTGCAAGCACTTTAAAGTTAGCTGTGTAGGCAGAGCTTTAAAGTTGCAGCTTGAGCTGGAGGTTGGGCTCCGAAGCCTAGGGAATGGGGTGGTCTTCAGAGCCTGAGCTCTAACCCAAACTGCAGTTTTAATGCCTTACACAGCTAATTTTAGAATGCTCACGTGAGCCCCACTAACTCACGTCTGTCGACTCAGGCTGGGAGGCTACCTCCCGTGGGCTGTGTAGGCACACATGACTATCCTATCCTTAGGTCATCTGGTAAGACTGCCAACTAGAATACCCCATCAGTGCCAACTGCCATGGTGGCTTGTGTGTTGTGTATAGTTGACCCTTATGAGACAGATGAGACTAGCTCTTCATTTCATACAAACAATCTAAACTAACTGGACAGCAATGTCTTTTGGTCTCTAACAACACAAGCTGGTTACTGACAGGTGACGGATTGTGTTTCCCATTGCCTATCTCCTGGGCTATGCAATACCACACAAATAAACATGTACTGTTTTAAACTTTTTTAGTAAGATAAGCAAAATTATCAGAAACTGAATATTTTGTGCAAAAACCAATGTAAACAGATAATTGCAAATGAAAAAACATTTCTGCACTGTTGGAATAATCCCTTGACATTTGTACTCTGCATGATTTGGCAGTAGGAGATAATGCTTACCTTCAATTTTCTCCCCATATATGTCATTATGTTAAAACTCAGCAATTTCATACTGTGAGGCAGAATGTTCCCAAAGGGACAGCTGCATATGGATTGTGGGGAACTGTACTTTTCAGAGGGTCTGGCAATAGCCAGCCGGAGCCAGTTGTTACGTTATGCAGAGGCTCATGTTAAGCAATGCTAATCAGTTAGAACATAAGAACAGCCATACTGGGTTAGACCAAAGGTCCATCAAGCCCAGTATCCTGTCCTCTGACAGTGGTCAATGGCAGGTGCCCCAAAGGGAATGAACAGACAGGTTATCATCAAGTGATCCCAATCCCAGCTTCTGGCAAACAGGCTAGGGAAACCATTCCTGCCCATCCTGGCTAATAGCCATTGATGGACCTATCTTCCATGAATCTATCTAGCTCCCTTTTGAACCCTGTTATAGTGTTGGCCTTCACAACACCCTCTGGCAAGGAATTCCAGAGGTTGACAGTGAATTGTGTGAAAAAATACTTTCTTGTGTTTGTTTTAAACCTGCTACCTATTAATTTCATTTGGTGGCCCCTTTTTCTTGTAATATGAGAAGGAGTAAATAACACTTCCTTATTTACTTTCTCCATACCATTCATGATTTTATAGACCTCTATCATATCCCCGCTTAGTTATTTCTCTTCCAAGCTAAAAAGTCCCAGTCTTATTAATCTCTCCTCATACAGAAGCCATTCCATACCCCTAATCATTTTTGTTGCCCTTTTCTGAACCTTTTCCCATTTCAATGTATCTTTTTTGAGATGGGGCGACCACATCTGCATGCAGTATTCAAGGCAAGGGCGCACCATAGATTTATATAGAGGTAATATGATGTTTTCTGTCTTATTATCTATCCCTTTCTTGCTGATTCCCAACATTCTGTTCGCTTTTTTGACTGCTGCTGCATATTGAGTGGATGATTTCAGAGAACTATCCACAATGACTGCAAGATATCTTTCTTGAGTGGTAACAGCTACTTTAGACACCATCATTGTATATGTATAGTTAGGATTATGTTTTCCAACATGCATTTCTTTGCATTTATCAACATAAAATTTCATTTGCCATTTTGTTGCCCAGTCACCAGTTTTGTGAAATCCTTTTCTAGCTCTTTGCCGTCTGCCTGGGACTTAACTATCTTGAGTAGTTTTGTATCAGCTGCAAATTTTTCCACCTCACTGTTTACCCCTTTTTCCAGATCATTTATGAATATGTTAAATAGGACCGGGCCCAGTACAGATCCCTGAGTGACACCACTATTTACCTCTCTCCATTCTGAAAACTGACCATTTATTCCCACCCTTTGTTTCCTATCTTTTAACCAGCTACCAATCCATGAGAGAACCTTCCCTCTTATCCCATGACTGCTTATTTTGCTTAAGAGCCTTTGGTGAGGGACCTTGCCAAAGGCTTTCTGAAAATCTAAATACACTATATCCACTGGATCTCCTTTGTCTGCATGCTTGTTGACCCCCTCAAAGAATTCTAGTAGATTGGTGAGGCATGATTTGCCTTTATAAAAAACATGTTGACTATTTCCCAACAAATTATGTGCATCTATGTGTCTGACAATTTTGTTCTTTATGATAGTTTCAACCAATTTGCCTGGTACTAAAGTGAGGCTTACTGGCCTGTAGTTGCCAGGGTTACCTCTGGAGCTCTTTTTAAAAATTGGCATCACATTAGCTATCCTCCAGTCATTTGGTACAGAAGCTGATTTAAATGATAGGTTACAGATGACAGTTAATAGTCCTGCAATTTCACATTTGAGTTCCTTCAGAACTCCTGGGTGAATACCATCAGGTCCTGGAGACTTATTACTGTTTAGTTTATCAATTTGTTCCAAAACCTCCTCTAATGACACCTCAATTTGGGACAGTTCCTCAGATCTGTCACTCAAAAAGAATGGCTCAGGTTTGGGAATCTCCCTCACATCCTCAACAGTGAAGACCAATACAAAGAATTCATTTAGTTTCTCCGCAATGGCCTTATTGTCTTTGAGTGCTCCTTTAGCATCTCGATCGTCCAGTGGCCCCACTGGTTGTTTAGCAGGCTTCCTGCTTCTGATGTATTTTTAAAAAATTGCTATTACTTTTGGAGTCTTTGGCTAGCTGTTCTTCAAATTCTTTTTTGGTCTTTCTAATTATATTTTTACAATTCGTTTGCCAGAGTTTGTGCTCTTTTCTATTTTCCTCATTAGGATTTATCTTCCACTTTTTAAAGGATGCCTTTTTGCCTCTCACTGCTTCTTTTACTTTGTTGTTTAACCACGGTGCCTCTTTTGTGGTTCTCTTACTACATTTTTAAAATTGGAGTACACATTTAAGTTGAGCCTCTATTATGGTGTCTTTAAAAAGTTTCCACGCAGCTTGCACGGATTTTACTTTTGGTAGAACTCAGATGCTGAATGAAGTAGAGCTCTTTCAAGCATCTTGAGCTCTGAATGATTACTAAACAACACATGGCTCTCTCTCTGGCCCCACAAAAGGAGTGGGAGAGTTCTGACACCATGGTCCCTTAACTCCTGTCCTTGCTGAGGGTCCTCCACAGGATCTGGTCATGAATGTATTTGGCTAGGGTGGGAATGCAAAACACTAGGTCAGTGGCAGATTAGCTACTGGGCCCATGGGACCCCGACCGACTGGGGCCCCCCAGCTTCTGCGACCCCCACACCTCCCGACCCTGTCCCCGGTGGAAGCCATAAGCTGGGTAAAGCCCCCGGCCCCCAATCCTGTCCCCAGCAGAAGCCACAGGAAGGGAGAGCCTCACTGGCAGAAGCCCCTGGGTGGGGGAACCCCCCGCCAGAAGCCTCCGACCCTGTCCCTGGCAGAGGAAGACCCCAGTGCTCTGACCCTGTCCCTGGCAGAAGCTGCGGGACAGCAGGGGAAGCCCCCGTGCCCAACCCCGCTGTCCAGCAGAAGTGCTGGTTGGGGCGACAGAAGCCCCAGCACCCCGACCCTAGTCCGCTGCAGAAGTGCAGCGCCCTGGGACTGGAGGAGCTCTCACTCCCTGTTACGGCCCTGGGGCCATGGCATGGGCACAGAGCTTCTCTGGTCTTGGAGCCGCAAGTGGGGGTGGGGGAGACAGAAAGGAGCAAATGGGGTGTGGGGCAGGCAGACCCTGAGTGGAACAGGGGTGGGGTCTCAGGGAAGGAGCAGAAAGAGGTGGAGCTGTGGATGGGGCCGCAGATGTATGGGTTGGGAACAGAGGTGGGACTGCAAGCGGAAGGGGTGGGGAGGGCCCCCCCTCTTGCTCTGGCTTAGGGAAACCTTAATCTGCCTCTGGACGGATTGCACATTCCACCCTCCTTCTGAAAACTAATAAGGTATTACCCATGTATTAGCTTTTGCTCTGAGCCCCTCTAGACTGTAGAATCTTCTACTTTGAAGGTGCCAGTGCAGCTTCAACCCAGGGAAACGCTGTGAACATAGCTACTCATATGCAATACTGATAGTGGGTGCAGGAGAGTTGCAGGGGAGTGGGAGGAAGTGTGGAAGAATGAGGTTTATGTGTGGATGATTCTGGCCTCCAGCGAATGTGCCAAAATCCAATTTTGAGTACCTGTTCCATGGTGGCGCAATTCTGTCCCTTCTTCTACAGAACGATCTGGAGGAAACTACTGCCCCCAACCTGGGTATTTATTTTTCGTATATGGGTATTTTGTCACTTGTACTACTTAAAAAAACACTTCAGTTATTCTTACCAAACACTGGTGCTACTGAAACTCTCTATTTTCTAAGTCTTATTTTAAAATTTTATTTAAGTTGGCTTTACCTGCTGCACAAGCAATGCCTCTGAAAGAGATGCACATGCGAGAGTAGATCATAGAATGACAAACAGGACAAAACACTTAATGCTCTTATTGAAATTAAAAGTAACTGAAATGTTTCATTTTATGCTACGTGCCAAAAGAGTAATTTTAGGTCTTTATAAAGGATATAAATGTTCACTCAGTTGTTTTAGTTTTGGTCAATAAGAGAGAGTTATATTTTTAAATTGTCTTTATTACTTTTATATGGTTTTAAGCGTTGTACACCTGCAAGATGACAATCCGGGGGCATGTAAACGCCCACACTGTAATGACTAGGACCCTAACAAATTCATGGCAATGAATAATGCATCACGGACTGGTCTCCCCCCATGAAATCTGGTCTTTTGTGTGCTTTTATCCTATATTATACAGATTTCATGGGGGAGACCAGCATTTCTCAAACTGACCCCAAAGGGAATTTCAGGGGGGTCACAAGGTAATTTTTGGGGGGGTCACGATATTGCCACCATCATTTCTGCACTGCCTTCAGAGCTGGGTGGCCAGAGAGCGGCAGCTGTTGGCTGGGTACCTAGCTCTGAAGGCAGTGCCCCATGAGCAGCAGCACAGACGTAAGGGTGGCAATGCCATACCATATCATGCCATCCTTACTTCTGTGCTGCTGGTGGTGGCTCCGCCTTCAGATCTAGGCTCCCAGCCAGCAGCCGCCGCTCTCCAGCTGCCCAGCTCTGAAGGCACCGCCGCCACCAGCAGCAGTGCAGAAGTAAGGATTACAGAAGTAGCAGTACCACATATGCCCTACGATAACTTTGCGACCCGCATCCACAACTCCTTTTTGGGCCAGGACCCCCACAATTACAGCACTGTGAAATTTCAGATTTAAATAGCCGAAATCATGAAAATTACACTTTTTAAATCCTATGACCATGAAATTGACCAAAATGGACTGTGAATTTGATAGGGCCCTAGTAATGACTGTACCTTACTGGCAACTGCTAGAATATATTTTGCTATGAAAAAATAAAATTAAAGGATCTGTTTGTGATAAATTTAAATCTCTATTGTGAAATGTGCTAAATAAGGAGAGGTGCATTAATTAGTAATACAATAGTGTCTTACATGTCTTTTTTCCAATTTACGGTGTCCCTATTATAATAGTCTCATGAACAATACAAATTTAAGAACATATATACAGCAAAAGATTTATATTCACATACTATCAACAACTGCAACAGAATTCTTCAACTCCATGAACTTGAGAAAAGTCTAAGTGACAATTTTTATACTGCCTTTTGTCCTAAACATTCCCAAAACTCTATAAATGATGGGTCACATGCTGACATTAGACATACATGCAGGGCTCCATCTGATCTCACTGGGAGACAGGCATGCATGTCCTAAGTCAGAATATGGCAATATCTACATAAGATTGTCTTCCACTTACCATTGAGATACCATGATCTGCGGGAGGGAATGTGGCAACTGTGATAACACACAGCAATTTAGAATAAGTGAAGAAGGATAACTTGTCAAGTCAAAACCAAAAGAATTTAGGTTAACAAAACATAGTTACCCTGTCAGCAATTGGGCCAGGATGCTGGAACAGATGTGCTTACTCTTGCAAAAGGTGTCATCGAAACCTCAATGACCATAAGAATCAGGGCTTCTGTTTTGTCTCATTTAAAGTTTAGTGACCAAAGTTGGTCTGAGGGCTTTCTGGCTACAATGCCTACTGAAATGAAAGGAGATTGGGTTTAAGACTGAACAGTGACTATGTAAAGAGAGAAAGACAATGGGGATGATTAAAACAAAACAAAAAACCTAGAAGCCTGGACTAAACTTTGGTCAAGACCTGCAATAGCAACAGAGAAACTTTGATTTTGATGTCTGAGGCAAATTTTTTAAAAAATGGTGTGGGTCCAATTTATTGGCAGCATGAAACATTGCTTACAGTTTTAATCTATTTCACAGCATACCTGAGCAAAGGAGGAACTCTATAGAAGGTTCAATGTTTAATTTTAAAGTTATCAAACATCTGTAAACCAGCCTCACGCAACTAGGAAGGAAATTACCAGTTCAGGAACAAGATTTACTCAACTGTCCTTTATCACAGTGATGGATGAGGATGAAAAAAGAATTTTATTTTACTCATCCATCAAAAAACACTTGACCCGGGCAAACAAGTGAGCAGTTTTGCAAGTCTGCTGTAATTCTATGGCCGCTCACTTCATTCAAGCAAGGGATGTTTTTCATTATTAAAATTAAAAAAAATTAATATCAATTGGTGACTTTGGTTTGTGAAAGTACAAGGAAACCACCATCTGCAGCTCACTGAAACACGAAGAGATAAATATTCCTCTCATTGAGGGTCATGCTAAATGTCAAAGTGAAGTACTGACAGTAATCTGTTGCTTCAGAAACTACCTCAATATTACAGGCTTTGAGAACAGTAAAGAAAGATTTATACTCTTCTCGGTGTGATAGTACAGTAGATTTGAGGTATAAGGACTAATGGAAATCCTTTATGGAAGTATTAGCCTTGCCTCTAAAAATATGAATTATTATATAAATGCTAGAATAATACAATTCAGCAAAGAAAATCCTGATGTAACCAGGGAACATGAGTCACATAAAATTAAACAAAGAATATTTTTATATTTTGTTATGTTAAGTGATATTACCCAAAGGCTAATCCTAAAGCAGGATCATTCTTGTTCTTTTATTAACTGCCTAAGGACTGAAAATCAAAGATGTTTACAAAGATGTACACCTTTTACATTATGCACATCTTAGACCCACACTCTAATCTCTTAGTTAACCAATGAGAACTGTTCTTGCCTGAGGTCCCTAGTACTAAAATTTCAAGATCTTAAAAGTAACTCTCCTAGCCACATAACTTTTCTTTGAAATCAAATAACCTTTATTAAAAGCAAAGGTGTTGATAAAGAAAAAAAAACTGGAAAAAATAGTGGTTTCGCTTATTAAAAAAAATCCTAATTTGAGATATTAGTCAATGTTTTTACCCCACCAGGCTTGGAAACTATGGGTATAGGTGCTGGAACGAGGGGTGCTACCGCACTCCCTCGTTTGAAGTAGTTTCTATCATATACAGGGGTATATAGCTTGGTTCAATGGCTCTCAGCACCCCAACTATGCAAATTGTTCCAGCACCACTGACTATGGGCACCCAATTCTTCAGCCCTTATTCACATATGGAGTCCTATTGAAGTCAGTGAGGCTTCTCCTGTGAGTATGGATTGCCCTAACCTGCAAATTAACAGCATCTCTTTAAGAGGGGCACAACACCTGTTTTCAGTACCTCAGATATTCAACACATTACAAGACTGAGCTCACATTACAGAACATTACAATAAAGAGAGGTCTGTGTTAGAATCACTCTCAGTAGTTTGTAATTATTTATTTAAAATAATGCTGGTTGGGAAACAGAATTTCTCTCCCAGGAAAAGAAATCATTCTGGTTCAGGACAAAAAGTCAAAGTCTCAAAAAATAATTTTCCAAAACTAAAATTCCACAATATTTCATTTTATAAATACCAAAGTGCTCTCACAGCAGGAACATTTCAGAGTTTCTGAAATAAAACATTCTCCCTGCCATCCCTAGTTGCCTGTTTGCCGGGCAGCCCAGGCAGTCCACCTGCCCAACAGGTGGACATCCTGGCAAGCCAACCAGCCAGGCTGCAGGAGAACTTGAGATCTCTGGGACCCTAAGTAGCCTGCCAGGTAGGCTATAGAGGGAGTGGGGATCTCAGGGAGCCCGACTGCTTTCTGTAAAAAGGTTCAAGAGAAACACATTACTGCAGAATATTCTGTCAAATCAGCATTTTCCAGTGGAAAATTATCAACCAGCTCTAATTTCAGACTAGGTTTTAGTTGTGAAATCCATCACAAAGGAATAAAACCACAGACCAACGGGCTTCTGATTTTTCTTTTTTATTAAGTGAAGGAGAACTTTTAATTTATTCCATGCAGTAGAATCTTGTTGATTCTGTGCAGACAGTCACGCTCTCAAAAAACCCAGAGGGCTACCAACTTATTAACTACACTGCTTAGCAAAGACTTGACAGCTCTGCAAAAAAGGGTGTTCCTTTGTTCCTTGACAGCACTGCAAAAAAAGGTGTTCCTTTGTAGAGGGCCAACACAAGGCCCATTCATCACTGAAGTCTCACTTAAGACCTCACAATGGAACCTAAGTGGTGCATAAACTCTGGGCTGGCTCTCTGCACAGAGATGAATTTCACTCTAAATTCTCAAATCACTATGGCTTCGTCTACATGAGAGAGTTTTTTTTTGGAATATGTTTATTTGCTAAACGCAGAATAGCAGTAGCAAAAAGAGTTCATCCACATCACCTTCTTCGTTCTGACTTAAGCCCTTGTGAATCATTGTGCCCACATAGCTCTGCCCTTTCTTCAAATAACAACACAGTATTCTGGGCAGATATCCCATGGTGCAGTTCCACCATTAGGCTCTATGCATTCTGGGATTTTTCTCACAGCATTATGGGATGCCAACCAGAACCTACTGGAATTCTGGGAATTGGAGTCAACAACCCCAGGATTCCTCTCCTGGCATCCCAGAATTCATCTAGTTTTTGTTTGTTTGTTTGTTTTGCAAACCAGACCCATTTTTGAACTGCTGTAGGCAGCATATAGGGAACACTGCTGAGCACCATGATCCTCAATACCAATAGGATGCTTCACATGTATTTGCAATTATGCAGTCAGATGACTTTGGATAGATTGTGAGGCAGCCATGGTGATGTCACAGCTAGAGGAGGAAGAGAAGATGAAATTGAGCTGTTACTTCTGCAAGACGTTTTCTTGGAGCAGCTTCACTCGGCGGAGTGCTGGTTCTGGGCTTGGCCAACTAGCATTGACTGGTGGGACAGGACTCATGCAGAACTGGAAGAAACAGCAGTCATGGCAGAACTTCAGGATGAGGAATGCTACTTTCCTAGAGTTCTGTGCAGACCTCACCTTGGAGCTTCAGCGGCTGAACACCAACACAAGATCTCTCCTCATCACAGATCAAGGTGTGGCCAATGCCATATGGAAGCTCGACACCCCTGATTGCAACCAGTCAGTGGCTAACCAGTTTGGTGTTGGTAGATCAGCTGTTGGGGCTGTTGTCATAGGGTGTGCACTGCTGCTCAGAGGGTGCTGCAGTGCCGGGTCACAAAACTTGTCAATGCACAGGAAATTACTGATGGATTTTAATGGTTAGGGTTTCCAAATTATACTGGGGCCATTGATGGCTGATCTTTGCCTCTCGTACCAGGGGACTGAGCTCCTTTTTTTTGGTAGCAGGCCTGGGCTGTGTCCCGATTACACCACTTCTCGTACATTTGCTCTGCAAGCGTCCTGTAGAACTTGGCATTTTGGTGACTGCTGTTCAGATGGGATTAGGCATGGTCTTCTCCAGGGAGGTCAAGGAAGTACAGGATGTCCTGACGGGACCACATAGAAGCATAGAGCATGGTTTCTATAATAGATATGTGGCCCAGGGTATAAGACACACCAGCATTTAAATGGGGAAGTGACATCCGATCAAGGTGACCCAAAAGAGGACAAACAGGTAAAAATATAGGCCTGAAATACAAATGTCTATACAAAAAAACCCTCATTCCAGAACAGAGTTATTCTGCTTCCAAAGAGCATTAATTAATGCAGAAAAGACATGAGATAATTAAAAAAAAATTATGTATGGACGCAAGGCCATTTATCTCCAAAAACCAAAAGTTATTAAAAAAAAAATCAACCCATTTTCCTGTGTACAGAAAGGCATTAGGTACCAATTCAGCACAGCACTTAGCTATATGCTTAACTTTAAGCACATAAATCATCCCATAGATTTCAACTGGAATAACTCACATGCTTGAACTTAAGCATATGCTTATATGCTTTGCTCAGTTGGACTTCTCATTGACTTCAACAGGTGCAGGCCCCTAAATCATCAGTAGTTTTAGAGGATATTCTAGAGGCCATCTACTATGATACAATAAAGTACACATAATTAAAACTAAATTACACTTGTCAAAATAAAAAACAAAGTACATTTTGTTATGTAGTATCCTTGATTTTGCTAATTTGAAAATTTTCTTAGCCCACAATAGGTCGTCTATTCATTAGTGGGAATGAGTCATTTTTTATTGCCTTTAATTTTTAAAAAGATTTTTTATTCAACCAAACTCCAAGGCTTTACACCTCTCCTTTTTCTTACCATGAAAAGTTAGTGCCTATTTATTTGACAGTTGTTCAGAATAAGAGTTTATAAGTTTTGAGTTACAGAGAGCCCATTTACAGAAATTTCACATTCACTTAGCATTACTTATCGCATCAATCATTAAGGCACATAATACAGATAGGCAGGTTGCTTTAGAGACAAAGACAAAGACTTCTTGAGGTGGTATAAATAATACGAACCTTTGAATAATTTACTAAGTTTTAAACAAAAGTAATGTTACATTGACATATGTTTTTTCCAGATTCCGTATGAAATTCTATATAAATTAAACGATTTTACTTTTTACATATTTGTTTAATAGTTATTCTTAGGGAAAAAATTATTGAATAAACAGAAATAATATCTAAGCATGCACTGTTGTTAATTTTACAAGATAAAGACTTGATATTTCTTTCAAGTTGATTCTCAAAACACACCAAACACAAATTATATATAAAAAGAAAATGGAGGGCTGTGAGATGTTCCATAGCTAAGGATGAAGTTTGCTCTCAATTCTATGCTAGATTTTCATTACACAGCCCTAATTTCAAAACAAAACCACAATTTTCCAGATGTTTTTGCAATCAACGTCTTATCTTAGGGAACAATATTTTTAGCTGGGCAATGTTTGGTAAATATCAAAGATTTTTAATGCTATGGTAGTGTGAACATCTGATTGTAGTTCATTAAATTTTTAATGTTTTCTTGGCTCATGATAGGTTAAAACAGCTAGCATTTCTTTTGTTCTGCTGGCCTTGCTGAGGGGTTAGTGGATGTATTGAAGACAGATAAACACTTGTTTTTATATGTCTCAAATGAATTGATTAAACTGTCAGCATAAAAACTGTGTTTATGGATATGGATCTCACCACCGCAGTGTACACATATATCTCAAAGTATCTATATGACACCCATCACCATGACACTCATCACCATAGTATCTGGGCATGTATGTGTATATTTACAGTGACCTACATAAAAAGTCAGCATTTGTCAACAATTACCACACAGTGAAATGTGAGCGCAAATATGAGCTAAGCTATTTCCTGTTCTTCCTTAAAGTTTGTTGTGTGTTAACTGGTGACAAATGTTTACTTTTTAATATCAACCATGGTATATTTATATCCATAATGCACACACATGATATGCACATAATATGTTAAGGAAAATCATACTGTAACATAAAAAGAAATATGACAAAGGCAAATTAATTTAATTTAAAAAGCCTGCCTGTCTAGCAATGATTTCTCTTATAACCTAAAAAAAAAAATGTTCTGTCAAAAGAAAAAATACCAGTAGGAAACAATAACCCTTTTGTTCGGTGATCAGTTACTGATGAACAAAATAGATTACGCTTCTGTAATTTAGCCTGCTGGAAACTACAACAGCCAAGCTTTCACATCACAAAAACAAATGTACACATAATTTTGCTAAGGGTCTGTTGAAAAAGCCAAATCTTGATGGCTATGAAGACTAAAGATGACAAAAAAAAAGAATCATAAGAGTTTCCTCAACAGTTTCACAGTTGTGATTCTCATCACCTTGAGGGACTTTTGGTTTCAGATATGTTGAGTGTGTTTTATTCCTCTCAGCCACCAGTGGACATAAAAAGATTGAGAGAATGTGTCCAATGGAGAACCAGCACATTTTATGAGAACTGAAGATGACAAGCTCACAAGTTGCAAAGAAGCATAACTTGTACCGTGAATAACATTCATCAGGCTGAGCCTTTTTCACAATATGCCAGGGGTTACCACAAGGTTGTCAATTGCTCTGAGAAGTTTTATTTTGTCAAGAATTTCACATATGTGATTACGCTGTGTAATCACAATATATGCTCTCAGCTCCCTTCAGGCACAGTTAGCTCTCCACTGAAAAAAATATATCAGCAAAGCTGGTAAGCTACTTCAGCATATTCAGAAGAACAGGGATGAAGCCAAGTGGGTAGTTGTAAGAGATTTAAACTCCCTATTGACTTCAGTTTTGTCATCTGGTGGACACAAACACTGAATACTTTGTTTGAGATTCTCAAGTTTTGAATTTAAAAAATGGGAAGTGCTAATTGTCTCATCATATTTTGTATGATCATGCAGTAAAACTCATTTGATCATCATGTGGTAGACAGTATGATACAAATCCTTTGTGGGTATACAGTACCTGAAAGATCAACCATAAAAGATAACATATCTACTAACAGAAATGTTCTTGCTACTGTATGGAAAGGAGATTGTGGGATTTTATTATCTTCCATGAAGTATTAGTTTTGGCATTTGAAATAAGCGGGTGAGTTCTATAAAAGACCACAACTGACATTCTAATCGTCACTACCTACAGGCAAAATTAAGAAAGTTTCCTAAATTATTCCAAGACGGGTTTGCCTTCAGATTAAAAGACTTTATGATATCTCATTCTGTGTCCTGCTTCCAAGTTCCAGTCCAATTCTAATACGTTCATGTGAGGCTGAAGGTGA
Organism: Lepidochelys olivacea; assembly: GCF_965140295.1. Classification (NCBI taxonomy): domain Eukaryota; kingdom Metazoa; phylum Chordata; order Testudines; family Cheloniidae; genus Lepidochelys; species Lepidochelys olivacea. The sequence continues at coordinate 123,519,613 of NC_140413.1, forward strand.
AATCCTGGTCACATTGAAATCAATAGGAGTTTTGCTATGTTCTTCAACGAGGCCAGAATTTTACCTTGAGATTTTTATCAAAAGACATTTATATCAACCGATCTCCAAATTCTTTCCTTCTGTTTAGCCAGTAGCCAGTACTAAGTTACACAAATCTCTGTAAAACATACATCACAAATCCCCCAAGCTAAGGGACACTTCATTTCATGGATAGGTGGTTAGACTCTCAGCTGGTGATTGCACATTCACAATGAAGTGACTAAGATTTTACTTTCACCCTACACCATCAACCCCTTTTTAAATGAATGGATTGGTCCTTCCCAGTAACATTTCTTTTACTCCAGCAGAATCCTTCTCTGCTATCCTGTTCTCAAATGTCAGAGTTCAGACACAGGTCTTCACTAGAGTCACATAAATCCCAGTGGGTTAGATTATTGAGACGTAGCCCAGGATAATGGGCAATGTCTTATTATGTTGCTCCAGGAGTAGAATGGTAGGGATAAGAGAGGCAAGGTTTCCATCCTGGTGTCCTTGGTGCTCTGGGGAGGGACTAAACTGTGACAAAACTATACCTGTATCTATGGGTATGTCTACACTGCAACTGCGGGCACAATTTGCAGCATGTATTGGCATACCCACACTAGTTGTACTCTAACTAGCTTGCTAAAAATAGAAATGAGGATGCCATGGCATGGACTTCAGTGTAGGCTGTGCAAGCCTGCCTGATCTTCCTCAGTACATACATATTTGTGTGTCTACAAAAACCTGCAAATCACATCATGGCTGCAGTGTATATGTACCCACAGAGTACACTCCCTAATGTGTTGACATAAGAATGTCACTGGGCAGATTTAGGGGGTGGGAAGTGGAGCCAAGTCTCCACCAACCTCCTGCACTCTCCCATCCCATTTTCCACTGTGGATCTGTGCAGCCTGCTTCTTCCGGTGTGCAGGAAGGGGTGGTATGGACACACCAGTGCAAGAATGTAAAGGGAGCGTCCTACCCCTCCTCTAGTCTCTTGTGTCAGCTCACAAGATGGGCCACATCCCAGTAGTAATAGTTGTAAACCTACTAACAACTAATTTGATTGCCATCATCTTTACCCCTCCTTTTGGGAGTAGGCAAAGAGAATCCCACCCCCTCCCATAAGCAAAGCAGCTGCAAAAGGGCAAATGACAATCTTTCCTTTAACAACTGGCTATAGGATCAGAACCATCACTCACTGCTTTAGAAGTGGTCCTACAAGATATAGAATACCATCAACTCCCATTCAAGCCAACAAGAGTTATGAGAACTTACCACCTAGCAGGAAGTGCTCAGCACCTTTGATACCTAATACCTTTAATAACTAGTATAATTTTAATTAACCACCAGAGGTCTGGACTCCATATGCTGTAACCAATAGCCTGACCCAGTCTGTCCCACACCTCCTCGCAGTTCTACGGAAAAGCAAATTAATTCCCAAACATGAGTTAGTTCTAGATGTTAAGAGTTTTTACAAAGCCTCTTTCCTGTCCAAAGAATATACTTCATGTCTTGTTGCAACATGGATCCTCTGATGTTTCAGTGAGATGTTAATGCAAGGCAGGGTATTGTATCCAAACAGCCTTTACTGTTCTGAAACTTAAAACCTCCCATCTGGTACCCACATTTGTGCCAACTGTTAACCACTGAACCGATAGAGGTTTATAACAAAATGCTAATTCTGCTTTATTCTTTGTGTGAGAATGGCAGAATTAATATAGAGGCTATTAAAATCTGAAAATGATTGATGTCTGCCACTTCATCAACAATGTTTCCTATAGTTAACTCCAATCGATGACTCAGATAGATAATGCCAAGCCAATATTTTCAGAAAATGTGTAAGGAGTTTGGCAGCTACTTTAGATTCCCTGCCTAGAGTAACAAACGTTCCATCAGAGACAAATTATATCAATCGCTCCTTCTAAGAATGTTCTATGGAATGATATCTGCAAACTGTTAAAAAGAATGCACCAAAAATTGTTTCAGCATTAGAAGCAGCAAGCTCAACTAAATCCAGGGGGGAAAAATCTGTGTCTTGCTCTCCAACACCAATTCTTATGTTGCTAATTAAGAGTTCCTTCCCCTCCCCCCGAGAGTGTTAGGCTCATCAATTAAAACTACAACTTTGTCTCTTGAGCAGCTCATCCTCTAGTAGCTTATTTCTTCTGCCCTTTTGCTCTCCTTGCTGGCTCTATAGAATTATGTATGTGCATACTGAAAACTTTTCACATGTGCACTTTCATTTATCAGCTCCACTTTCTATTAATCAGGAATTTTGTTTTTCCAATGTACTCTAAAATTCTATGACAGAACAAACACTTGACTGGAAGTCTAGAGACCTGCATTTCATTTTCAACTGCCCCAGTTTACCTCTTATGTAGCAGGCTTTGCTTTGGGGCCAGCAGGCCTAATGCTCAGGCCGTGGCTGAAAAGTCTCTGTGAGAACTGAGGAGGCTCCTCTGGGCAGTCCCGGGGCCTGGTGGCCAAGCTACAGTTTGTGGCTGCCCTGAAATCCTCTGGGATCTCTCAGGAGGCCAAGGGAAGAGGAGAAGGATAGGGGGCCTGGGGTCTCCCTCTCCACCAGGTCCAGGCCATGACCCAAGGGGAGAGAGGCAAGGGGTCGCTTAGAACCTTCTGGCTGCCATTCCAGATCAGCCTCCCCAGGGCCCTGTTTCCCTTCAGTCTCAGTAGTTCAGGACTCCAGCTGGGGTAGGGAATGCTTCCCAGCTCACCTTCAGAGTCCAATTGTCTCCCATTAGTCGGGGGAAGGGTGATCCTGACCAATTCTTACTTACAGTCCTGGTCCTTCCCTGTAGAGTGCACTGCCTTAGTGGCTGCAGCCTGTCTACATTCTTGCAGCCCATCTCTCCTCCGTGCTCCCCCAACCTCCAGCCAGACCTCTCTTTTTTTGTAGGTCCTCCATAGGGAGCATGCCTGGAAAGTTGCTGAAGAGTGGGGCCTTTCTGGCCAGTACAGTTCCACCACTCCTTTTACCTTAGTGTGGGGTCTGTAAACCCAATCACACCTCCATAAAATGGGGATAATGATACTTACCTTCTTTTTAAAGTGCTTGGAGATCTACAGATTTAAACCTCTATATAAGGAGATATTATTAAATACTAATTCACCACCAACCATGTAGTTGGTGCTATAGATATAAAGAGAGTCACTGCCCCAATGAGGTCTCAGTTTAAAAGGCAGAGAAGACAAGATGCACTGGAAGATGTATCAGAGGGAGTAAATAGGATTTGGGTTTTAAAAACTTTTTTTAATTCGTGTGTCATTTTGTATGTCATGGTACAAGAATTTTTCTCATTTCAGTCTCAATGTGATAAGAAATCTTAGCACATGAATTCGCAGAATGAAGTAAATGACTCATGTCAAAAACAATTTGAATTTTCCAGCTGAGATTAAGAGGCAGATCAGTGAATGGTGTGACTGACTTATTTTTATAATAGTTTCATAGCATTTAAAGCCAACAGATCATTAGATCATCAAGCCTGACCTCCTGTATATCAGAGGCCATTACTGGCGTTTCTGGGTGAAATGTATTGAGCCCAATAACTTAGGTTAGACTAAAGCATTGCAGTCCTCAGAAAACTAAACTGCTGTGTCTCACAGGCAGAGCACAGAACAGACTGAAATACCACCAATGACTGAGGCCCCTGCAATGGCAGGCAATTGATGAGGTAAGATATGTTCAAAGGATCCTAGCAAGCAATCCATGCCTCATGCTGCAGGTGAAGGCAAAAAATCCCAAGCCTATTTGATCTGGGGGGAAATTCCTTCCCAGCCCCAAATCTGGCAATCAATATGACCCTGAGCATGTGAACAAGACATCAGCAAAACATCTGAGAAAATGGCTTCCTTGTACCATCTCAGAGCACTGGTCCACCCCATCTGGTGTCCTGTCCCCAGTAGTGGTCTTTTTTGGATTGTTCAGAGGAAGGTGAAAAAACCTCACCACACAGTTTGCCAACTGTGCACTGGGGGAAAATAATTCTTTTTTTGACACCTGAAGGCCACTGGCCAATGCCTTGAAGCATGACATGTGATTATAGTCATTGTCTTAATATAGAGCTGCAAGTATTCTGAGCAATGCAGAGCTTCCTATTCTCTCCGTGGGTTGTAAAGGAAAAGAATAAACAGGAGGATTCACAGATTTCAAGGCCAGAAAGGACTACATAACTTTCCAACCTGACCCCTGTACACACAGACCATTGAATTCTTCTCATAAGATGGACTAAAGCAGTAGCTCTCAAGCTTTCCAAACTACTGTACCCTTTCAGGATCCTGATTTGTTTGCATACCCCAAGTTTCACCTCACTTAATAACTACTCGCTTATCAGACATGAAAATACAAAAAGTGTCACAGCACACTAATACTGAAGAATTGCTGACTTTCTCATTTTTATCATAGAATTATAAAATAAATTGACTGGAATATAAATATTGTACTTATATTTCAGTGTATAGTATATAGAATAGTATAGATAAGACAAAAACAACAAATACGATGGGTAATTGAAGCCTTCCCCTCTGTGTTCTTAAGATTGCCAAGACGAATCGACCTAGCCTACCACCATGTGGACACTGAGCCGGGAAAAATGGTCTGTGAAAATCTACAGGCACTCCCATAGAAAATGTGGGAGACAGTCCGCAAAGAACTACAGGCCATGGTGAACGTTGGGGCAGTCAAGACCTCCCATAGTTAAGGCTGCGAGGTTTTCACAGAGGTCATGGAAGTCACGGATTCTGCCCCCCTCTCCCCCCGAGTGCCTGCAGCACCCCCCAGACCATCCACCCGAGCATCTGTGGCACCCCCTGGACCGCCCCCCACAAGCACCTGCGGCAGCCCTGGGCCATCCCCCGCGAGCACCAGTGGCCTGCCCACAACCACCCTTGGCACTCCCAAGATTTAGTCAGGGGTATAGTACAAATCATGGACAGGTTACAGGCCATGAACTTTTACTTACTGTCTGTGGTCTGTCCATGACTTTTACTAAAAATACCCGTGACTAAAACATAGCCTTACCCATAGTGAATGGAGGATTCCCAATATACTCATCCCAAAATCTGATGGGTCAACATGATTTTGCATCAGTTTTCAGAAAGTGAATGCAATACCAAACTTCAACATGTATCCTATGCCTAGAGTGGATGAGTTGCTGGAGAGGCTAGAAGCTGCCAAATATATGTCCACTCTTGACCTGACACAGGGGGTATTGGCAGATTCATTTAACAACTGAGTCATAAGAAAAAGACAGCATTCTCCACCCATTTGGCCTCTACCAGTTCAAGACCATGTCATTTGGCAGCAGCCAGCTTCCAATGCCTGATGGACCAGGTATCAATGTTGATAAATGCAAAGTAATGCACATTGGAAAACATATTCCCAACTATTCATATAAAATGATGGGGTCTAAATTAGCTGTTACCACTCGAGAAACAGATCTTGGAGTCATTGTGGATAGTTTTCTGAAAATATCCACTCAGTGTGCAGCGGCAGTCAAAAAAGTGAACAGACTGTTGGGCATCATTAGGAAAAGGATAGATAATAAGACATAAAATATTATATTGTCTCTATATAAATCCATGGTACACCCACATCTTGAATACTGCATGCAGAAGTGGTCAGTCACCCCATCGCAAAAAAAATATATTGGAATTGGAAAAGGTTCAGAAAAGAGCAACAAAAATTATTAGGGGTTTGGAAAGGCTTCCATATGAGGAGAGATTAATAAGACTAGGACTTTTCAGTTTGGAAAAGAGATTACTAAGGGGGAACATGACTGAGATCTATAAAATCATGACTGGTGTGGAGAAAGTAACTAAGGAATTGTTATTTACTCCTTCACATAACACAAGAACTAGGGGTCACTAAATGAAATTTATAGGCAGCAGGTTGAAAACAAACAAAAGGAAGTATTTCTTCACACAACGAACAGTCAACCTGTGGAACTCTTTGCCAGAGGCTGTTGTGAAGGCCAAGACTATAACAGGGTTCAAAGAAGAACTAGATAAATTCATGGAGGATAGGTCCATCGATGGTGTCCCTAGCCTCTGTTTGCCAGAAGCTGGGAATGGCAAGAGGGGATGAATCACTTGATGATTATCTGTTCTGTTCATTCCCTCTGGAGCACCTGGCATTGGCTACTGTTGGAAGACAGGAAACTGGGCTAGATGGACCTTTTGTCTGACCCCGTATGGCCGTGCTTATGTTCTTATACTCCAACCTTATAGGCAATATATTGCAGCATATATCGATGGTATCATCATTTACAGCTATGATTGGAACAATCACCTAAGGCACATCACTACAGTCCTGCAAGCCCTCAAGGAGACAGGAGTAATGGCCAACCCCACCAAATGTAGACTGGCCAACCAGGAAGTGACTTATCTGAGCTATATGGTAGGGGGCTGACAATTACAGCCATTGGTTGGCAAAGTCCAAGCCTTGGCACAATGCCTTGTCTCAGTTACAAAAAAAAAACAAGTGCAGCACTTCTGAGCCTTGATGGCTATTACAGGTGCTTTGTCACAAATTTTGCCATAGTTGCAGCATCCCTAATGGACCAGGTAAAGGACACATGGCCTAAGAAAATTCAGTGGACCCAGTCCTGTGACAAAGTTTTCAGGACTCTGAAAGACCAGCTAAGTCAGGAACCTCCTCTTTTCAAGAAGTTCATTCTGCAGACTGATACTACTGATATAGATTTTGGGGGCCCACTTTCTCAGGACTTCAACGGAGAAGAACAATCCATTTTCTCTCTTTGTAGGAAACTGTTACCTCAAAAGTGCCCTACTCTATCTTTGAGAAGGAGGCCCTGGTGGTGAAGTGAGTCATAGGCACCTTAAGATATTATTGGGGAATTCTTTTCACCTAGTGCAAAATCATGCTTCAGTCCAATGGCTTAACTCAATGAAAGATGCCAACCCTAGGATTATGTGATGGTACCTCTCCCTGTAACGCTACAGCTTCCAAGTATTCCACTGAGGAGGGAGGGAAGATTAGAATGCAGACTTTTTTCATATGAAGGGAAGAACAAGGGTTGCAGGGTAGTACCCCAGCCCTGGCTTGAGGGGGAGGTGTGTGATGGGGTGTATAAACCCCACACTGGAATTGCAGGGGTTAAGGAGCAGTTCGGCCATGCCTGCACTTGCAGAGCCTGCTCCAACAGGAGGAGGAGCTTAAAAGGGATCTAGACAGCTCAGACGGGGAAGACAGGGTAGGAGGACAGATACTGAACAAGGATGCCACAGAAGCCCACAGTGCAAAGAAGGGGCTAGAAGCTGAGCCCAGCTGGGCTGATGGTTTAGGTGCTTTTGGCGGGGGTTGGTTGCTATCTTATGTCTGACTTTGAGGGAAGGCAAATGGTAGGAAGTGGCCTGGGGGCAGCCATGAGGCACTCCAGGGCATTTGATATTATTGCCTCTCATAGGATTCTGGGTTGGAACTCGGTGGAGTGGGTGGGCCTGGACTCCCCTACCTACTACCCTTGTTGCAGAGGGGCATAAACTTCCTTTCCAACCCTCCTCTCCAACGTAAGGAGGGAATAGAGATGCTGAGAGTGTTGGTTAGGGCAAGCCACCTGCAGAGGTCTGGAGGTAAGCTAAAGACCTTTCCTGTTATGAGGGGCTGAGACACCCTATATTTCTATGGACTGTTTCCCCAAAAGGAGACAATCTAAACTGATGACCCACCCAGAGGGCAGGCCATAAAAGTATTGGAGCATTTGCTGGTGAGAGGCACCGGAGATGTGAACAAGTGGAGGCCCAGAGACCTAACCACTAGAGCACCAGCAAGCCCAGCCCCCTGTACAGTTTGTTTTTAACAACACAGAACACAATATCTCATTGTCAGTAGCAGCCAGTTCAGTCCAAACTAGAGACGTACATATTTAATTTTATGCACTATACATTTTGAACTGATAGTATTTGTCTTGGCAAAACTAAACCAGTACAGAAAGGCTTGCTGTAACTGAATTGCTTCAGCTGAAATGAACCTACTGACACCATTCTTGTCATGACACATTCCCATTTTTTAAAAATCCGCTTCTCAGTGATGATGGATTTATTAATCTCATCTGAATATTTGCACATCCAAGATATGATCTAGTCTTTGTGTCACATGAGAATAAAACCAGTTTTTGTTCTGAAACCAAAGCAGTTAAAGTATAACATAATAGAGTATATGCAGGTGCAGATTTGATACAGAATCTCATTTGCTACAGTTTTCTTAAGTATAATCCTTAGCATTAAACAGCTGCAAAATCTGGACCATTCTTTAGTGCATCTTTTTTTATTCCTCAGCATGACAGTATAAATTATAATATACTGTGAAAATACTGCATTTAATACATTTTATAGGACTATTCAGGTCATGTCTACTTTAATCACCAGAGTTTGTGTTAAATATTAAAATCCCTATTATTGATGTATTTTTGTTATTATGGTATTTCAAATAAAAAGTCATACACACTTTATTATTATACTCCTTTGGACATATTTTGAAAATAAAGTTTTGCAAATATAGGTTTTATACAGCTCTTTAAAAATAGAAACAGACAATCTAACTTTGCATTGGGTCACTGACTGGATTAGGATGAAGACAATTAGCTACATTGACTTTGACCTGTGGGTTAGAAGTTCAAATCCTGCACAGGGCAGAAGTGACTCAAAGTTGACACCAACTGATGAATACTCCATGGCTTATGTTAAATAAGATTCATAGGCCAGAAGGGACCATTATGATCATCGAGTCTGACTTCCTGCTTAGCAAAGGCCTTGGAACCTCACCCAGTAATTTCTGTATCATGTTCATAACTTCTGTTTGGGCTAGAGTATATCTTTAAAAATATATCTGGTCTTTACTTAACGATTGATGTGATGGAGAATCTATCATATCCCTAGCAATTCCTGTGGTTAATTAACCTCACTGTTAAAAATGTACTAGTCTTTGTCCAGAGAGTAGACTGCAGATACCACAAAGTTACAAATCTCAGCATCAATAAACAAAATTCATATAGTCTCTTGCAACTTGAATGGACATAGACATTGGACTCTTTTCTCACTTCTAGTGAAGGTCCCTCAGAGGTATGCCTGCTGTTAAACTGAGGGGCAGTGATGCCACTGATAATGAAGTTCCTATCCCATGAATAGAAGACATTAGTCTCCAGAGTTGTCAGTTCATAATCCTTCACAGGCACTCAGGTTTTTTTTTTAATCTGTAAAATTATATATTCCCTTTTGTTAATAAAGAGATTCTGAGTCATAAGTTTGAGTAAAAGTTTAGTAATAAAAGGCTTATAGAGCCATGATCCATGGCTTGACTACATCAACAGACCACACAGTGGGTAGTTTTATTTTAAGGCTCTGTTATTGGTGATTAATAATTAAACTATATCATGAATTATTGAGATTTTTAAGCATCCCCATTTTAGGGCACTGAAAGTAGTATAAAATCTTTACAATCATATGCAATTAGGCTCTAAATCTTAATTATTTGCAGTGTGCAGAACATAGGAAGTGGAGTTAACATATAAACATAAACTTTCCTTCTATCCCTTTTGGGTAATTACCATAATTTCACAATTAAAAAGATAGTGTTGAATCCTCCTTTGATGACTAAAGATAAATGTTTGACAAATAGCAACCTTATTAGCATTCCTCCCACAGTTTCTAAGTTGTATTTCCTAATATTTTTGTGGAAAATTTGTACTAGAAATAAAAGAGAGTGCTTATGTGGAAGACAGTGTTTATCTACAGGCCCTCTGCTGTGCAGCAGCATCACCAAACCTTCTCTTCATGACGCTTACTGGGGAACACAATCATAGGAACTAATGTAGAAGGAAGCAATTCACTTCCACGTTAGCTCATTCCTGATTCTCTAGAGCAGGGGTTGGCAACCTTTGGCACGCAGCATATCAGGGTAATCCGCTGGCAGGCTGCAAGACATTTTGTTTACATTGACTGTCTGCAAACATGTCCCCCCGCAGCTCCCAGTGGCCATGGTTCGCCGTTCCTGGTCAATGGGAGCTGTGGGAAGCGGTGGCCAGCACATCCCTGCGGATTCCCACAGCTCCCACTGGCTGGGAACGGCGAATCGTGGCCACTGGGAGCTGCGGGGGGCCGTGCCTACGGACGGCCAACATAAACAAAATGTCTCGTGGCCCGTCAGCAGATTACCCTGATGGGCCACTTGCCGAAGGTTGCCGACCCTTGCTCTAGAGCATAGACGATTAGTCTTTGTGAAATCTGCAAATGAAGTGACAGATGAATGTGCCAAAGACTCCTAAGCTCATTGCAGATTGGCAACTGTCTCTTCCCGCACACCATCAATCTCAGGAGAAGCAGCAGTACCTCAAGAGAAACAAACAGATAATATTTAGTCCTGCCCTGAGTGTAGGGGACTGGACTAGAAGACCTCTCAAGGACCCTTCTAGTCCTACGAATCTATGATTCTATAACAGGGCTATTTCAGAGCTTTAGTAAACACCTAGATTGAGGGAGTGTAACATGGCAATCCCCAACTGACCAGCCCTCATTGGGGCTGAGCATGATGTCAGAAACAGTTTCCCTACTCCACGAAGATGCATAACCTTAGTAGTTAGTCCTTCAGTGAACTGCAAACTGGAAACCTGGCTATTATTAAGGTGTGGCACTTACCAAAGTTTAAATTAACCATTTATTTGAATGTGTTGACATAGATCTGAAGAGCAGCACCTCATGCATTGTTTTACCTATTAGTGGAAAACAGAGTATGTGGTTTTATGGAGCGGGCGGCAGTAGAGAGTGCAGTTCTACACTGAAAAGTGGCATTAAAATTAGCACTCAACAGGTCTGCTCTCTGTATAGCTAGCTTGGGTACTGGAGCAGTGAAGCTGTGGCAGCACACACTTTAGCACAAGCTAGCCCCCCTACCAATTACCCAGGACTCTGGGCAGGCTAGTAGAGCCCGTGTTGAAGCATGCACTCCTGCTGCTTCACTACTCCAGTACAGGAGCTAGCTAGAGTAAAGCTAGCTTGGGCATGTCTACTAGAGATTCCATCACACCCCGGGATTGCAGTACAGACATACTTCGAGTGATAACTGGGAGACAATGGGGTTCAACAGATGTCACGCAAGGCATCATTTTGTTTGCTGAACGTTTATAATTGGTGACGATACATGAGAAGGAAAGAACCCAGCTTAGATTTCAGATCTCAGGTTGGATTTGCAGGGATGGCAGCTAGAAATTAAGGTTTTACTTGTAAACTGAGTGTTTTTTATATAGATATCAAATGAGACTGTCACAGGAAGCCACTGTTGCTACTCAGCGTGCCTCACTGTCTGGCTTGTTTCTTGATCTCAACCACACACACACCAGGTTGTCACCATTCACTGTGTGTATTTGTTCTTTACTTACATAGAATAACAGAACATACTGCATGTGTACAGCAGGAGGAGGCTTCCACACAGCCTTCTCTCCTCAGCCCAGACTCTCGATCTGAGCATCTCCTTCTTCCTGTTCCTCTACTTTATAGCTTCCCAATTACTGAGCCAATTCCTTCATTAGCCCAGCAACTGCCACCGAGGAGTCAGAAATATCTAACAGAAACTGGTTAATTGGTTTCAATTAACCTGTACTCTTCCCAGTGCTGCTGCAGCCTCAGTGACCAGGATCCTACTAATAGTGCCCTGTCACAGAGACAAATGCAGACCTCCACAATGCTATTTTTCAGAGCAGAACCACACTTAAAAGGTTGCAAAAAGAGTTTTCTTTTTTATTATAACGCTCTTTTAACATAATTTTAACTTGGGGGCGGAATTATCTGTTGGATTGAAAATTTTCATGCATGGTCTCCCAAAGGTAAATATTTCTGGAAATTAAAGCAAAAGCCCTCTAACTGTTTTTGCATTTGAAGCCAGTGGCAACAATATAATTTCCACTAGGAGAAAAAGTTATCTGCCTTTTTTTTTGAAAGAGTTGCAGCAATAATATATAATCTTACATTTGGTGCTGAAATAATCTTTACAAAGGAGTGTGCACTTTGCTAGGCTTGCAGGAGAAATTATAAATAACAACACTCTAAGCATTGAAAAATAATTTCTGCATATGTTCAGTGGGCATTATTTAAAGAAGCCTCACTGCACATACACTCGGCCCAAGCACTGCTGCTAAAACACTCTGTAGGAGGGAGATTTAAGATATCACACTGAAATGTGCACAGCAAGATATTCAATAAAGTAAAATAGTGGATCCTGGAACTTTTGGGATGTTTTGTAATTTTGGAACAGATTTCTGTAATATTGTGTACAGGTTCCTTTTTTATTTAAACATCTTTTTAAATTCCTTTTTCTGATCATCACTGTCAACAGTCAGCATGCAACAAAAGAAACAGGAAGGAAGGAGATTAAGGACTTGTCTTCACGTTATAAGGAACTTGAATTGCCCTTCAGTTGAGTCTCATCCACACACAAAAACCCTGAACTCAAATGGGATGGTGCTTTTAACTCAAGTTGGCTGGCCCACTGTGGCTAAAGGCTAAAGTTTGAATTAGTACAACTTGTCATTTGATAACAAAACCAATCTGTGTAGCTGGAGTACTATTTTATGGCGTGGCCCTCTTACTCAAGCTAGACTAACCTGAGAGGAGTTAATTTGAGTGCAGATAACAAGTAAACTCTGCAGTGAAAACAACCCCTCAGGTGACTTTGGTAGAAAATGCAAGGGGACATGGACAGTCTATGACGCCAGAAATTCCTACAAACCTATACCACAGACCTAAAGGAATCCAAGAGATCACATTGGTCTCTGTCACTATACTGGTTGCTAAATCCTAGCCAGTATTTTACACACTGAACAGCTCTGACAATCTACAACACCTGCCAAAAGAAATTGGCAGCTTAATTCACAGATAAAGGTCCATATCCTCTGCTGTAGCACAGCTCCTCTGCACTGCACCACTGGTGGATTCGGGCCATAAACCTGGCATATTCAGAACAGGGAGGATAAAGCCAATGCAATCATTTGATAGCATAGAGCCAGGACAGAGAGACTTCTACAGCAGCCTCCCTCTCTCATGTCTGCAGTGGATCATGGCTGGAACAAATGGGGTGTGACTGGGGTGCCCCTATGCTACACTGATCCCCAACTATGATTTTGGCACCCTGAGGCTGTTAGCAGCCAGTGTAAATTATAGCAGGAAAAATTACACTGATGGACAAGCCCCTGTACACACAGGGCCCCACAGTCAGGAGAGTATAAAGGTGAGTGTTACGCTGCTTTCACACCAAACCCTGGTATCCTCTGTATGCACTTTGGCCAGAGGCAGAATCCTGCCCTGTTCAAGGTCTCCAAAATTTGGAACAGCCTCTATGAATCCCAGGGGGTAGAGACTGGGCAAAAGGCCAAAAGCACAGCAGCAGCAGCTTTCTTAGATTTCAGACCCTTGCACACAACAGGACATATTTGAAACAATCAAGAAAATCCAAACAACCATATGTGAATCAGTCAGAAGTGCCTGAATCATCTGCTTACCCATATATCCATCACAACCTTTGGTCAAGACAGTTTTTCCACGTACCCTGAAGCATGCGATGCACCCCAGTGCTAAAGAAACCACTTCTCAGTGCAACTGAGCCCACCAAGTACTACCCAATATCTCATCTCCCTCTTCTGAGCAATGTAATAGAAAAGCTGGCCAACAACCACATCCAACTACACCTGATCTCTGCCAATATCCTGTAGCCTTCCCAGCTGGATTTTAGACCAAGTTATATTGCAGAGAAATGCCACTGGTCATGCTATCTGTCCAGTTGTTTGGTTTCTTTTTTGTGAGTGCCTTACACAATCTCAGAGACCATAGACAAAAAGCCATACTTATATTGTAGTTCTCATGAGATGCTGCTGGTGCAGCAAAATGAAAATTTATTTCATTACTTGAAAGATATATTTTTGTCACCCTGAAGGTAGTTTGTAGGAAATTTAATAACATTTTGATGAGTCATTTCTGAGTTACCTTGGGGGAAAAAATACTGAAAAATGTCTAAACTGCTGGAAAGTGCCCCTTTAAGTTCACAACCTAAACCATCAAACCACAATTCCTACAAACTTTCAAAAAATAATCACCTTTTGGCTGAGAATAAACATGATAAATTTCAGTGCAAAGGATAATTTTTCAGAAAGTCATGTATGTCCAAAAAGAGACACTTATAATGAAAGTGTTTTCTCAACCATGACTGTTGATTCCTAGTGTGTATTTAAGCAGATCCCTTATTTTGTTTGATTTCAAGCCAATACTCTGATTCAAAACCAACAGTGTTTCCAGATTTCTCTTCTATGAAATTATTTGTTTGTTTTGATAAATGTAAATAATAGTGCATGTGACAAGTCTGATAAGGACTCCACATTGACAGAAACACTGTGCCAATTTGTGTCTCTATCCTGTTTACATAACCCCGTTAACTTCCATGCAAGCCGACACAGCTGCAAGAAAGATACTGTACTGTTCTCCATGTATTAAAAGAGCTCATCTGACTAGATCGTTTCATTTTGGCAGTATTTCTGAAAAGCAGCTTCATGGATATTGACTTCAAAGTCAAGTTCTCAAGAAGGTTCTAATTTCAGGTGCCATAATGGAGCACTGCAAATTCTGTAATTTGCATTTTTCTGTTATGTCATTTTGTTCTCTTGTATCTGTGGGCTGACTATATAAACAGTAGTGGTGCACTTAAAATTCATAAATATATGTTAATACAATATTAGCATTGATCTTTCATTTGTATTGTGTTGTATGTAGGAGTGCAGAGCTCAGAGAGGAGTGTGTGGTTGCAATAGGGTAAATGCTGCATTAGCCCTGGTCTACACTAGGAGTTGAGATCGAATTTAGCAGCATTAAATCGATTTAACCCTGCACCCGTCCACACGACGAAGCCCTTTTTTTCGACTTAAAGGGCTCTTAAAATCGATTTCCTTACTCCACCCCCGACAAGCGGACTAGCGCTGAAATTGGCCTTGCTGGGTCGAATTTGGGGTACTGTGGACACAATTTGACGGTATTGGCCTCCGGGAGCTATCCCAGAGTGCTCCATTGTGACCGCTCTGGACAGCACTCTCAACTCAGATGCACTGGCCAGGTAGACAGGAAAAGGCCTGCGAACTTTTGAATTTCCGTTTCCTGTTTGGCCAGCGTGGCAAGCTGCAGGTGAGTGCAGAGCTCATCAGCAGAAGAGACCATGATGGAGTCCCAGAATCACAAAAGAGCTCCAGCATGGACCGAACGGGAGGTATGGGATTTGATCGTTGTATGGGGAGAGGAACCTGTGCTATCAGAACTCCGTTCCAGTTTTTGAAATGCCAAAACATTTGTCAAAATCTCCCAGGGCATGAAGGACAGAGGCCATAACAGAGACCCGAAGCAGTGCCGCATGAAACTTAAGGAGCTGAGGCAAGCCTACCAGAAAACCAGAGAGGCAAACGGCCGCTCCGGGTCAGAGCCCAAAACGTGCCACTTCTATGATGAGCTGCATGCCATTTTAGGGGGTTCAGCCACCACTACGCCAGCCGTGTTGTTTGACTCCTTCAATGGAGATGGAGGCAACACGGAAGCAGGTTTTGGGGACGAGGAAGATGATGATGATGAGGTTGTAGATAGCTCACAGCAAGCAAGCGGAGAAACCGGTTTTCCCGACAGCCAGGAACTGTTTCTCACCCTGGACCTGGAGCCAGTACTCCCCGAACCCACCCAAGGCTGCCTCCTAGACACGCCAGGTGGAGAAGGGACCTCTGGTGAGTGTACTTCTTAAAATAGTATACATGGTTTAAAAGCAAGCATGTTTAATGATTAATTTGCCCTGGCATTCGCGGCTCTCCTGGACATACTCCCAAAGCCTTTGCAAAAGGTTTCTGGAGAGGGCAGCCTTATTCCGTCCACCATGGTAGGACACTTTACCAGGCCAGTAGCACGTACTCGGGAATCACTGTAGAACAAAGCATTGCAGTGTATGTTTTCTGGCATTCAAACAACATCAGTTCTTTATCTCTCTGTGTTATCCTCAGGAAAGTGATATTATTCATGGTCACCTGGTTGAAATAGGGTGCTTTTCTTAAAGGGACATTCAGACGTGCCCATTCCTGCTGGGCTGTTTGCTTGTGGCTGAACAGAAATGTTCCCTGCTGTTAGCCACGGGGAGAGGGGAGGGGCTAGCCACGTGGTGGGGGAAGGCAAAATGCAACCTTGAAATGAAAGCACATGTGCTCTGTATGTAACGTTAACAGCAAGGTTTCCCGTGAAAGAGTGTACCCACTGTTCTATAAAATGTGTCTTTTTAAATACCACTGTCCATTTTTTTCCTCCACCAGCTGCATGTGTTTCAAGGATCACAGGATCTTCTCCTTCCCACAGGCTAGTGAAGATTACAAGGCGAAAAAAATGCACTCGCGATGAAATGTTCTCTGAGCTCATGCTGTCCTCCCACACTCACAGAGCACAGACGAATGTGGGGAGGCAGACAATGTCAGAGTGCAGGAAAGCACAAAATGACCGGGAGGAGAGGTGGCGGGCTGAAGAGAGTAAGTGGCAGGCTGACGAGAGTAAGTGGCGGGCTGAAGAGACGGCTGAAGCTGAAAGGTGGCGGCAGCATGATGAGAGGAGGAAGGATTCAATGCTGAGGCTGCTGGAGGATCATACTAATATGCACCAGCATATGGCTGAGCTGCAGGAAAGACAGCTGGAGCACAGACCACTGCTACAGCCCCTGTGTACCAAACGCCCATCTCCCCAAGTTCCATAGCCTCCTCACCCAGATGCCCAAGAACACAGTGGGGGGGCCTCTGGCCACCCAGCCACTCCACCCCAGAGGATTGCCCAAGCAACAGAAGGCTGGCATTCAATAAGTTTTAAAGTTTTAAACTTTTAAAGTGCTGTGTGGCCTTGTCCTTCCCTCCTCCACCACCCCTCCCGGTGCTTCTCTCCTCCGGGCTACCTTGGCAGTTATCCCCCTATTTGTGTGATGAATTAATAAAGAATGCATGAATGTGAAGCAACAATGACTTTATTGCCTCTGCAAGCGGTGATCGAAGGGAGGATGGGAGGGTGGTTAGCTTACAGGGAAATAGAGTGAACCAAGGGGCGGGGGTTTCATCAAGGAGAAACAAACAGAACTTTCACACTGTAGCCTGGCCAGTCATGAAACTGGTTTTCAAAGCTTCTCTGATGCACACCATGCCCTCCTGTGCTCTTCTAACTGCCCTGGTGTCTGGCTACGCATAATCAGTGGCCAGGCGATTTGCCTCAACCTCCCATACCGCCATAAATGTCTCCCCCTTACTCTCAGAGATATTGTAGAGCGCACAGCAAACAGTAACAACAGTGGGAATATTGGTTTCGCTGAGGTCTAACCGAGCCAGTAAACAGCGCCAGCACGCTTTTAAACGTCCAAATGCACATTCTACCACCATTCTGCACTTGCTCAGCCTGTAGTTGAACAGCTCCTGACTACTGTCCAGGTTGCCTGTGTATGGCTTCATGAGCCATGGCATTAAGGGGTAGGCTGGGTCCCCAAGGATAACTATTGGCATTTCAACATCCCCAACCGTTATTTTCTGGTCTGGGAATAAAGTCCCTTCCTGCAGCTTTTGAAACAGACCAGAGTTCCTGAAGATGAGAGCATCATGTACCTTTCCCGGCCATCCCACGTTGATGTTGGTGAAACATCCCTTGTGATCCACCAGTGCTTGCAGCACTCTTGAAAAGTACCCCTTGCGGTTTATGTACTCGCCGGCTTGGTGCTCCGGTGCCAAGATAGGGATATGGTTTCTGTCTATGGCCGCACCACAGTTGGGGAATCCCACTGCAGCAAAGCCATCCACTATGACCTGCACATTTCCCAGGGTCACTACCTTGATATCAGCAGATCTTTGATTGCGTTGGCTACTTGCATCACAGCAGCCCCCACAGTAGATTTGCCCACTCCAAATTGATTCCCGACTGACCGGTAGCTGTCTGGCATTGCAAGCTTCCACAGGGCTATTGCCACTCGCTTCTCAACTGTGAGGGCTGCTCTCATCTTGGTATTCATGTGCTTCAGGGCAGGGGAAAGCAAGTCACAAAGTTCTATGAAAGTGCCCTTATACATGTGAAAGTTTCGCAGCCACTGGAAATCGTCCCAGACCTGCAACACTATGCGGTCCCACCAGTCTGTACTTGTTTCCCGGGCCCAGAATCGGCATTCCACCGCATGAACCTGCCCCATTAGCACCATGATGCCCACATTGCCAGGGCCCGTGCTTTGAGAGAAGTCTGTGTCCATGTCCTCATCACTCTCGTCACCGCGCTGACGTCGCCTACTCGCCTGGTTTTGCTTTGCCAGGTTCTGGTGCTGCATATACTGCTGGATAATGCGTGTGGTGTTTAATGTGCTCCTTATTGCCTAAGTGATCGGAGCGGGATCCATGCTTGCTGTGGTATGGCGTCTGCACAGAAAAAAGGTGTGGAACGATTGTCTGCCATTGCTCTGATGGAGGGAGGGGCGACTGACAACATGGCTTACAGGGTTGGCTTACAAGGAACTAAAATCAACAAAGGGGGTGGCTTTACATCAAGGAGAAACAAAAACAACTGTCACACAGAATGCCCCCCTCAAGGATTGAACTCAAAACCCTGGGTTTAGCAGGCCAATGCTCAACCCACTAAGCTATCCCTCCCTCTGGTATGTCAGGCAGGACTTAATCTCCTTTAAAGTTTTCAATGTGCCCTCTACAGACCTCACCAAAATGACTGTCGGCCGTTGATTTCACGGAGGGAGGGAGGGAGGGAGCAAATGAATACAAAACAAATCTGGTCTATTTTTTGTTTTGATCCACTCCATCTATCTTTTACATCTTTGGCTGGCAGCAGATGGTGCAGTAGAACTGCAAACCATCCACATCTCCTGGCTACTCGGCAGAAGATGGTGAAATAGGACTCCTAGCCATCCTCATCTCCTCCCTGCTCACCATAAGATGGTACAATAAGACTGCCTGCAGGACTAAAGAGAATGACCTGGTCAAGTCACTCCTAATTTAGTCCCTGCACCCATGTCTGCCCAGGTGCTCCTGACCGACCTTACTGAGGCATTCAGGAGCACCTCGGACACGATGACTATGGTTTTCAGTCCTATTGCACCGTCTGCTGCCACAAGGCAATGGGTTGCTGCTGCTGTGTAGCAATGCAGTACCCCGTCTGTCTGCACCCAGGAGACATACGGTGACAGTGAGCTGAGCGGGCTCCATGCTTGCCGTGGTATGGCGTCTGCACAGGTAACTCAGGAAAAAAGGCACAAAATGATTGTCTGCCGTTGCTTTCACGGAGGCAGGGCCTGATGACATGTACCCAGAATCACCAGCGACAATGTTTTTTGCCCCATCAGGCATTGGGATCTCAACCCAGAATTCCAATGGGAGGTGGAGACTGCGGGAACTGTGGGATAGCTACCCACAGTGCAACACTCCGGAAGTCAATGCTAGCCTCGGTACTGTGGAAGCACTCTGCCGAGTTAATGAACTTAATGCACTTAGAGCATTTTGTGTGGGGACACACACAATCGACTATATAAAAATGATTTCTAAAAAAACAACAACTATAAATTCAACCTAATTGCATAGTGTAGACATACCCTTAGTAATAGCTCAAAAGTGACAAAAAAGAGTACACAGTACTTCCAAGTGTAGTAACCCCTGTATTGTTAACTCTTTAAGCACCTTCTTGTGAATTTCCCTTGTTTCAGCTTCAGAAACATTCTCCCTAGATCATGAACACTTACATTGACAAATTCTAACACACATTAATATCAGAAAGCCTAACAAAGCTAACTTTTTTTACTTTAATGGAAGACAGGGTTGACTACAACAACCTCCATGCCTATTGAAAAGATTATTCTGTCTCTTACTCTATTAACATACTTTGATTCTTCTTTGAATCTTAATTTTCTTCTCTTAAACTTTCGAGTTGGCTTTTTATTTTCCTCTGACTTTATTATTTATGATTTTTCTTTGTTGCGCTTTCCACACCCTCTGACTCCAAATTCCCCTGAGAGGCTGAGCCACAATTCAAGCATTTCTTGGACAAAATGATCAGACTCTTCTGAAGGGTTAATGTCTAGCTATTCCACCTGGAAGCAGGCGGGGCACACCCTGACTGTTTCCTAGGAGCAATGCACACATTGCTCTATCCAAGGACAAGGGCTAGATATGAACCCTGAGAACTTGATTGTTTGGACAGCAACTGTGGGAGGTTTCTTTAGCCTGGGCTCAAGGCCTGAGAACCAGGATTGTAGTAGATAGAGGATGTAACTAAGCATATGAATTAACGTCATACATTCCTTTGTGTAGCAGTGTGTAATGCTTAGGGGGAGAAATATAATAAAAGGAGAAGGTGGAAGGCAGGGGGGGCAGAACAGCCCATCTCCGCTGACCAGCCTGTTTGCTTGCATAAAGCTGTGTTCTGTCTCATCACTGAACCACAACAACTGGCGCCCAACGTGGGGCCCTCAGCACTCACCTCGCCCGGCAAGGGTTTCAGACGCGTCACTCATCCACTTCGTGGATCCCGGTGAGTATTTTTCATTGTGGTAAGTATGGGAAGCTCCCTCTCTGCTTTGCAAGTGCAACACCGCAATGAGCTGCAGTATTTGCTGCGTAAGGCTCAGCATGACTGCCCGGCTCGAGAACTCACTCTCCTGCTACAGGAGGTGCGTGCCAAGTGCCCGTGGTATCCTGAAGCTGGAAGCCTTAAACTAGCGGACTGGGAGCGATTGGGCCAGACATTGCACAAAGAGCCTCGGGCACCCGTGCAGGCTTTACATGCCTGGCACCTCTGCCGCGACGTGGTACAGTGTGTCGCCTCGGACAGACCCTCCCTCGCGAGGCTGGTGCTCTCGCCGCCCCCGTCCGCCCCTGCAGCCATCCCCCCTCCTGGCGATGCGACACAGCGTGTCGCCTCGGAAAGGCCCTCTCCAGCACCAACAGAGGAGCTGCCGATCCTGCCACCCCCGTCCGCTCCTGCAGCCATCCCTCCCCCTGCTTCGCCCCCAGTGCCTCTATTACCACCGCCTCCCTGGCCTTCCCCACCGGAGCCGGTGTGTGATCACCCTCCCCCCATGGGGCCCCCCGGAGAGTCATCTGCATCTGCTCAGAAGCTTTCGCTGGTGCAACAAATGGTTCACGCAGCGAAAGCTCGATCAGATCTTACAGCAGAGGAGCTGGCTGATCTGGTCTCCGTTTGCCTGGTGACCTGGCAGAATGATGACCAGGGCAACCCCGTGGGCACCTGGACCACTCTGCCATACTTGGTGGTTAGAGAGGTAAAGAAAGCAATTCGTGAATTTGGCCTGACTAGCACCTTTGTGCGTGGTCTCATTGAAGGGATGGGTGCTGGGTACTCCCTAATCCCTGAGGATTGGAAAACGCTGCTGCGCATGATGTTGTCACCCAGTCAGTATGTTATTTGGCTTAGTGAGTATTGGCAGATGGCAGAACGCCAAGCCCAGGTATATAGAGAGCAAGGTATCATTTATGAGCATTTGGCAGGGGAGGGCCAGTTTGCTACTATTGAGATGCAGTCTCAACTCCCTCAGGCCGTCTTCCCCATTATTTCCACCTGTGCCCAGTATGCTTTCAAGAAGGTCCCGGATTCAGGCAAGCCTACCAAAAGCTTTGTCAGTATCCGTCAGGGTGCCTTAGAGTCCTTTTTGGATTTTACCAACAGATTGCAGGAGGCTATCCTCCGACAGGTGGATAACACTGAGGCAGCTCACGAGCTCCTGTTAAAATTGGCAGTTGAAAATGCAAATGAGGATTGCCGCCGTGCTCTCCAGGCAGCACAAGTCTCCGGTATTTTAGAGCTCTCAGACATGCTGCGGGCGTGCCAGAACATTGGCACACAAGCCCACAAGGCTGGAGTTCTGGCTGCCGCCCTCAGAAGAACTGGGAAGGAGGGGAAGCGCTGTTACCGCTGTGGAAAGGAGGGTCATTTTCAGCAGGATTGCCGCTCATCTAAGGCACCAGCCCGACCCTCAAAGAAGTGCCCCAAGTGTGGGAAAGGTTATCACTGGGCTAATCAGTGTCGTAGCGGGTCGGGAAACCGCGCGACGGGTCCCCCCCGAACCTAGGGCCAAACGGGGGTGTTTCCTACTCAGGCAATCGCTCCTCTGCCTTGGAATCCGTAGACTCTATGAGGGCAGCGACTGCTGGAAGTGCAGGGCTTGATTTGATCATGCAGGAGGACACTGACTTTCAGCTGCCAGGGGAGGTCTGTGCCATACCTACACAGGTGATGGGACCTCTCCCTGCCGGCTTTGTAGGTCTTGTTCTCCCTCGCTCACATGCTGGGAAACAGGGCTTTTTTGTCATTCCAGGGGTCATTGATGCTGATTACACTGGCATTATTAAGGTTCAGGTGTGGACTCATCTTCCACAGTCGCTCCCGCGTGGACGGTCAATTGCACAATTGATTTTAGTCCCCTATCAGGTGCCAGCTGCCGAGGATCGAACTCGGGGCGGAGGAGGCTTTGGATCCACGTTGTCTCACTCGCTGTCTCACAGCGCGTCTTCTCCACTTGTTGCTCTGACAATGTCAGTCCGCCCCTCGAAACCTCAGTTAACACTTCTCTTAAATGATGTTCCTTTTACAGGGCTGGTGGACACTGGAGCTGACGTTACAGTGATTCGTGATCTGGAGTGGCTGGTTAGTTGGCCTACGGTTCCTTCTAAAGAGTTGTGGGGGTTTGGGGGTAGCAAACCCGGGCGCCAAAGTTTGTCTTGGGTCACGGTCTCTAAACCAGGAGGCCGTGCCCTTGCTACAATCCGCCCTTTTGTGCTCCCTGTCCACCTCAATATTTGGGGCCGTGATTTACTTACAAAGTTAGACACCACCCTCGATATTAACATCTGATGGCTCTCCCCACCGAGGTGTAGTCACTTATCAGTTGGGTGACCCCCCTCGTTGGCATTCTCGTTTTACACTGCCTCAGCGTTCGGCACAGCGTTCAGAATTAGCTGCTGTTATTTTGGCCTTTCAATCTTTTGCTGATTGTCCCTTTAATTTAATTGTGGATACCCATTATGCTTATCAGGTAATTGATCATTTACCCCTTGCCCTCATTACCCCTCAGGTTGATGCAGACCTCCTTCACCTGTTTTTGTCTTTACAGCATCTTCTTGCCACTCATCATTTCCCTTACTTTGTTGCTCATATTCGCAGTCATACCCCTCTGCCTGGGCCACTCACTGAGGGCAATGCACGCGCCGATTGCGCGTTGCGTGGTCAGGTAAATTCCCTTTTTTCTGACCCCATTGAAAGCCATGCCTTTTTTCATCAGTCTGCCTCTGTTTTGGCCCGGCAGTTTCACATTCCTGCTGATCATGCACGTTCCATTGTTCGTTCCTGCCCCCACTGTGCTGCTGCTGCTCCTACTTTTTCTTATGCCGTTAACCCCCGAGGTACCGCAGCAAATCAGCTGTGGCAAATGGATGTTACTCATGTACCACAATTCCGGCCCTATTCATTTTTACATGTTTCCGTTGATACTTATTCAGGCTTCCTTTGGGCAACCCCACAACGTGGGGAAGCCACTAACAAAGTTATTCACCATTTGCTGGCCTGCTTTTCTGTTATGGGTCGCCCTTGCCAAATTAAAACAGATAATGCCCCAGCCTACTGCTCTGCAGCCCTCTCCACCTTTTGTGCCCGCTGGGACGTCCGTCTTAAACACGGAATCCCTTATAATTCCACGGGCCAAGCCATTGTTGAACGTGCCAATCGCACACTCAAAACCTTGCTAGATAAACAATTAAAACAAGGGGAGCTGCGTCTCCGAACCTTAGGAGACATTCAACAACAAATGTATATCCTCTTGTTTACTTTAAATAATTTAACACTGAATGCAGATCAGCAGACCCCTGCGGATCGGCATTTTCACAAATCTGAGGTACTGGAAAGACCGCGTGTCTTTTACCGTCAGCTGCCCGATCCACAGTGGCTGGGCCCAGCACCTCTAATCACTTGGGGTCGGGGATATGCTGCTGTGTCTCTCCCTGCAGGACCGTTGTGGGTTCCAGCCCGGTGCGTGTGACCAGCACTTAAACAACATGGCATGGCACCAGGGGCTGTCGAATCCCATACCAGAGTTTCAGCTGACCTTGGAGGTGACCGCGTTGCCCCCCGAGTCGACAACGGCGGGACGGAAACGGAGGAGGCGTAGCGTCCCAAGCCAGCCCGTGACATGGGGAGCAGTAAAAGCATTGGTCGCCACGGCTCAACGAAAACTGGCAGCAGATCAGCAGCCAGAAACTCCTAAGACTTTGTTTGTGGCGATTCTCGCCCAAATCACTGCTAATTCTGTGATGATTGTGTGCCTTTTGTGCCTGCTATTTTCTGTAGGGGTTGGCTCGGAAGCGCCTCCCCCGTTACAAGTCCGAAGGAGAATAAGATACTGCTCTTTGCTTATGCTAATCTTTTCTCCCAGTACTCTAGCATGGCTAATTGGGGCCCGGCCAACTATACTCTGCCTCGCACGGCTATATCCCTTCACACACCGTACCCGGCCGGGGCTCACAATGTCACCTGTGCGCGTGTAGTTAACTGCACTAGTACAAAGGTGCCATTGGGCTGTCAAAAAATTTCTCAATCCCTTTTAAATTATTCCCATGCTGTTAATGTTTCATATAAGTATGGCCATATCATCCTACCATCAGGATGGGTTTTTACTTGTGGTTCATGCACCTTTAATAATATTCCTGCAAATTTAAGTGATGGCACCCTTTGCTGTCTTAGTAGAATGATACTTATATTGCCTTTTGCTGGTTACAATTGTAGTAAAAGAAGTGTACCCCTTTTAGATGATTATATTGCAGATGTTAAGCTTTTGGTTATTTTGTGTTTGTAATCATTGGGCTTATTTTTTGTTGTTGCTGTGTACAATGTATTCCTTCCTTGTTAAGACTTTGTAAAATTTTGCCCTGGAAAGCTCCCCAGGTTATGTCCTTGTCTGTCTGGGAGTTAAATAGCATGACAAAACAAATTGGCGGCTACCATGAGATGGCCAACTTCAATAAACAAAAAAAGGGGAGATGAAGGGTTAATGTCTAGCTATTCCACCTGGAAGCAGGCGGGGCACACCCTGACTGTTTCCTAGGAGCAATGCACACATTGCTCTATCCAAGGACAAGGGCTAGATATGAACCCTGAGAACTTGATTGTTTGGACAGCAACTGTGGGAGGTTTCTTTAGCCTGGGCTCAAGGCCTGAGAACCAGGATTGTAGTAGATAGAGGATGGTAACTAAGCATATGAATTAACGTCATACATTCCTTTGTGTAGCAGTGTGTAATGCTTAGAGGGAGAAATATAATAAAAGGAGAAGGTGGAAGGCAGGGGGGGCAGAACAGCCCATCTCCGCTGACCAGCCTGTTTGCTTGCATAAAGCTGTGTTCTGTCTCATCACTGAACCGCAACACTGTTCTGCATTACAAGATCTGTTAATGGCAGCTGTAAAGCTCCCATTCCAGCTTTTGCTCTTCACCATGTGAGATCCAGTTCTTTTAAAAGAAAACCCATACGTCTTGTCTCCAACAACAGCAGTTTGCAAGCTCTCCAGAAAGCTGGACATTTAAAAACCCATTTTAAGACCAAAATCTTTGGAGGGAGACGAATTTGTGTCCAAACCGTGAGCTATCTTTGCTTTCATCTGTCACAAGTTCCACACTTTTAGAAGATTTGAGATTACTGGATTCAGGTTGCTTGACTGGTATCAAATTTCCGCACTTTTTATTCTGACTGATCTGTTACATTTGCTGCTGAATCAGTTACTCAGCTATGATTATAATCCTCAACAAATGTATTAGGATGTGGTGGCAGAGGATGAGAAACATCATTCTCAACATTGCCATAGTTAGACACATCTTTTTCTGGTTCTTTTAAACTACATATTATTTCCAGCTACATTGAAGATCAATGTGGTGGCACATATTGTCACTTTTTATAACATGAATGGAATTCATCTTCTCAGGCCGGAAACATTTTCCTGGAACATTGAGGTGCCTTCACATATCTAAACATCTGTAAGAAGTTTTCTACTCTTTATTACTCCTCCACAATATCTGCTGTTTAAATTGCTCAGGTTTTCTGCTGTTTCTTTCTGGTTTTTTTCTTTACCTCCTCACTCCCACATTAGTATCTTTGCGTTCCCCTTCAATAGTCTCAAGGGGTTGCTCAGGGTTCCCAGTAAACGTTGCAAACAATTTGTGAAGAAACATGTAGACCTGATGTCATCTGCCTTATCTCCCATAAAATAGAAGAGGAAGTTTTCTTTATATTCATTGCTCATATTTGTTTTTTGGTCTGTATAGCATTGCCAACCCCAACCCTACTCAAATCATGAGCCAGGCTCCCCCAAAATAATGAAATTGGTTTCAAAATCAGAAGACTGTTAAAATAATAAAATCTCCATTCTTTTTATTTGCTTTCTGGCTTCTAATCCTTGGGTCATGTTTTCTATGACACCCTGAGAGCTGGAAACTTACTTAAAAATGAAAGCTGAGAATCTCATGAAATCACATGACTCCAGGAGCTTTGGCTTTAAGAAAAACTGCAAAAATTGTGACAGTTGGCAACATTGCCTACAGCCCTGTTTCTCATCAACGCTTTCTCTTAAAGGGATTTATTTCTCTCTACTTTCCTGCTTTTCTCTATGCCTCTTCCCTCATCTGTGGCATTTCCTGCCTTCACTCCCCTTCTCAGAAGCTTAGTTTCTCTCTCTCCCTTTTCTGTACTTTTCAGGATAGCATGTTGTGGGGGCTACTTCAGTTCTTGGGGTGATTTAAATGGGAAATGTGGGCAACGAGCACCTTGCAGGATAGGGCCCTGAGAGCCAGAGGATGACATCTGGTCTCCAATTAAGTCAATGGGAATTTTGCCACTGACTTCAGTGGAGCGAGGATGTCACAAACAGAGAGAGATAACTATTCTCCTAAATGCTAGTTAAGCTTCTGTGATCTTTATTGGCTATTGTGACAAAGTTCCTGCTCTACCTTGGTGGGTCTTGCGCTTATTGGCGGATTTGCTCTCCTTGAAGTTTCACGGCAGCCTTCAGCTTGGCCGTTTTTCTAAACCCACAGTCCAGGTCGACTCCTCCTGTGTCTGACCAGGAGTTGGGAGGATTTGGGGGGAACCCCGGGCTCACCCTCTACTCCGGGTTCCAGCCTAGGGCCCTGTGGAATGCAGCTGTCTAGAGTGCCTCCTGGAACAGCTGTGTGACAGCTACAACTCCCTGGGCGACTTCCTCATGGCCTCCTCCCAACACCTTCTTTACCCTCACCATAGGACCTTCCTCCTGGTGTCTGATAATGCTTGTACACTTCAGTCCTCCAACAGTCCACGTTCTCACTCTCAGTTCCTCTTGCTCCCAGCTCCTCACACGCACACCACAAACTGAAGTGAGCTCCTTTTTAAAACCCAGGTGCCCTGATTAGCCTGGCTTAATTGATTCTAGCAGCTTCTTGATTGGCTGCAGGTGTTCTAATCAGCCTGTCTTAATTGTCTCCAGAAGGTTCCTGATTGTTCTGGAAACTTCCCTGTTAAGGAGCCGGAATCGTTCTTCACTCGCTCCTGAGCTATTTGCTTTCCTTTCTTTCCTAAAGCCCCCCGGCCCGGATTTTTCACACTTTTCCTTTTGCTTAGTTTCCCCCCCCGCGTTTGGGCCGGACGCTTTGTTTTTTTGGTTTCGTTTTTTTTTCGTTCTTTTGAGCTGCGTCAGTGTGCTGGCCGGTCGCCAGCACCCCCCCCCCCCCCCGATGCCTGCTTTTGGACTTTGCTCCTTGCTTATTTGAAACCCCCGGAGGAGGGGGGGAGGACTGCCAACCTGCTGTCCGGAGAGGGGAGTGGACCCCCCCAGACCCAGCTGTTTTGCTTTTTGCCTGGACTTTTTCCGAGAGCCTTGGGACAGAGCCAACAGCTGTAGCAGACGCCAGAGGCCGGAGAACTCCCGGGCAGCTATGAATCATCGTGGAGAGAGGCCGTAAGACTGAGGGATTTCTTTTGAATTTCTACCCTCGGGGGGGGGAGTTGACTGCATTTCAGCTGCGCCTGCGGCGGCACAGGGGTGTAGCAGGGAGCTACCCCCAGATCCATCGGTGCCCCCAACCCCCCCCACCACTATTACAACTATCACGGCCCCCGCTGCTTCGTCCCTGCTGGCAATCTGCCATCTGCCTTCGGATCCAGCTGTTTGCTTTGGACTTTGCCTTTTGGACCAGGGCATAACACCCAACCAAGCGAGACTCTTTGGACACTTGTGGTGGGTTGTCCTCTCCCCACCCCCCCCCCCGGATTGTTTACCCCATAGCCTACCCCTACTACCGGACCCCGATTTTTGCCCCCCCCCCCTCCCAGTGTTTCCCTGTCTCTCCCTGCTTACAATGGCAGAGAAGGAGGGACGCAAGGCCCCTCCACCGAAATTGGTTGCCCCTTCCCCATCTACCCTCCTGCCCACCCCTCAAGATTTCCCCACCGCCTCCATTGTTAGAACCCCTGCCACCGCCCCCGCTGGGGCATCGGCAGTGGGAGGCACCGGGGCGATTACTACTGCTGCTCTGGTTCCTGCCCCACTAGATTCTAGGAACCCCCCCCCAGTTAGACGGAAAAATCGAAGCGGGCCAAAAGGGAAGGGCCCCGCTAATGCCGCTGGACCCTCCGTGGCAGAGGCCGCCCCCACCACAGTGGCCTCGTCATCGATCGCGGCACCCCTCCCAGCTGTTCCCTCCACCAGCTCTGCGACCATCCCTCCCCCGGCCCCCAGGACGTATGCCCGGGTGGCGACAGGCCCCCCCTCACCTGCCGCCTCCTCATCTCGCCCTCCCACTGCCTCCGCTGCCATTACTAGTAGTCGGGGCCCTCTTCCCGCCCTGACCAGGAAGCACGGTGTTCGTTGCCTCCTAGTACCCGCCTCGCCCCACGTGGAGGCATACGTGCAGGCGTTGGCGAAAGTGGTAGGACCCATGGCCATTGTGGCGGCCTCCAAGATGTATGGGAAGGTCGTTCTCTTTCTGGCCTCGGAGACTGCCGCCCAGGAGGCGGTGGAGAAGGGCCTAGTGGTGGGGGGGGTGTTTCTCCCCCTGGAACCGCTAGAAGATCTGGGCGTTCGCTTCGTCCTCACCTCCGTTCCTCCCTTTTTACCTAATGTTGCCCTGTTACCTGCTCTTTCTGCCCTGGGGAAGCTTGTTTCTGTTATTAGCCCACTCCCGTTAGGCTGCAAGGACCCCGCCCTCCGTCACGTCCTATCGTTCCGCCGGCAAGTGCAGATTTTACTGCCGGCGGGGGTGCGTGACGGAGAGGCGCTCGAGGGGTCCTTCCTAGTTCCCTACCAGGGAGCCCGCTATAGGGTCTTTTATTCCACCGGAGAGGCCCGGTGCTACCTCTGCCGCTCGGCAGGGCATGTCCGCAGGGACTGCCCTTTGGCCCGGGGGAGAGGGGCACCTGAGACCCCCGAGACCCGGCGGGATATCGGCCCTGTTGTTGCCGACACCCCTGGCCACCCGGCACCCGACACCACCCCCCCTCCCACCCGATCCACCGCTGCCCCCGTCCGG
This sequence comes from Lepidochelys olivacea, assembly GCF_965140295.1. NCBI lineage: Eukaryota > Metazoa > Chordata > Testudines > Cheloniidae > Lepidochelys > Lepidochelys olivacea. Next base: position 123,549,242 of record NC_140413.1, read on the forward strand.
GCCCAAGAGGCACCCCTCCAACAACGCCCGGGCGACCACGGGAGTCCCACTCTTGCCGTAACCACCTCGGCAGAGCCTATGGAGGGGGGTGTGGCAGAGCTTTTACCGGGTGCAGGAGAGGGCTCGCCCCAAGGAGAACCCCCCGCCCCTAATGCTGCCTTACCGCTACCCCCCCAAACCCCTGAACCTCTGCCTCCGCGCCCCGCTCCGTCCCCTGCTACTCCACCCCCGGACGACGCCATGGAGGGCTGGACTGTAGTCCAGGGGAAGCGAGGCAAGCGGAGGGCTCGAGCTCCGCTGCATTCATCTGACGCGGAAGCCCCCCGGAAGACCAGGAAGGGAGGTACCGACCCTGAGCCTCCCGCCTCGGCCACGAGTGAGATCCATTCGCTGGTGTCGGGAGGTGAAGATAGACCAGCATTGGAGGGTGGAATCCCCCCTCCGCGGGGGACCCTCCCCTCCGAAGCCCCGGGGGAAGCCCCTTCTAACCAGATACCACCTGAACTCCCAACGAACCCCGATGTGACCGCCGAGGCGGGCCCTAGCGGAGAGGCCCCTGGGGTGGTGGGAGTCGGCCTCTCCTCTGTGTACGCAGAGATTGAAGCCCTGGATTTGACCCCGGTCACCCAGGGAGGGGATGATTTACTGCCGGCCGGCCTCGATTTGGGCAATCTCACCCCAGGCCCCCTCTCCCCATGCCCTTTCCCCCTGACTGCCTTTCCGGGTGAGCACCCCACGGAAAGTGGTTTACCGCCTGGGGCCATGGCTGCCACGACCACCCCGGAGCCAGTACCTAGCATTCCTCGGAGCCCCCTCCCTTGCCCCTTCACCCCCGACCCTGCTCGGGAGGCGCCTTCTTTTCGCTGTGCGCCTCCTGAAGCCCAGGGCCTTACCTCTGCCCCTGCCCCCACCCCTATTCCGGTTCAGTTTCCCTCCTCCTGCAAGGCTACCGCCGCCCCTGGGGTTATTTCTTTTCCGCCTTTTGCAGATTCCCCCCAGGGAGCAGTCTTTATGTTTTCTAGTTGCGACTCCCCAGGAGTTGCACCTTTCCCCCTGCCATCCCCGTCCGCCCCAAGGCACGAGATGGAGTTAGTAACCCCAGCCTGTCAGACACCCCGTCGGCGGTCCGCACCCTGCCTACCCGCCTTAGCGGACCACGAAGCTGCATCAAAAGCCCCACCAGGGACTGCTCTGGGAGTTGTAACCCTACCCCCCCATGAGCTGCAGCATGCATTACGGGAGTTCTTGAAACGATGCCGTGGTGCCCGCGATAGGGCACAGCTGGCTCTCCAGCAATGGGGGGACTTTGATCGACTCCTTCGGGCCGCGAGAGCCCTTATGAGGGAGGGTAGAGGGCAAGGGAAGGGCGGTGCCGCGGCCTACGAGCGGGCCCGCAGCTTCCGGAAAGAGTTACTTACTCACGGGATGGGACACGGGTTGCTACGCGACCCGCCGGGGGCCATGAGTACCCCCACCCCTGAGAACTCCCCACCCCCCCAGCCCTCCGCATGACACCTCTCATCATTGTAACCCTGAACACCAGGGGCTGTAAGATGGCTCTCCGCAGGTCCCAGGTGCTCTCCTACCTTCGGGAGGGGAGGTACTCTGTGGTTTTCCTGCAGGAGACCCACACGGACCCAACCGCCGAGGATAGGTGGCGGCTGGAATGGGGGGACGGGGTATACTTTAGCCACTGCACGGCTTGGCAAGCTGGAGTGGCGACCCTGTTCTCCCCCACCCTGCGGCCCGAGGTGCTCGGAGTCACTGAGGCCGTGCCGGGCCACTTGTTGCACCTCCGAGTTCGTTTGGAGGGGCTTGTGGTCAATTTTGTTAATATCTATGCCCCGCAAGTGAGCTCACAGCGGCCGCAATTTTACCAGCAGGTGTCCGAATTTCTCGACACCCTGGATTCACACGAGTGCCTGATCCTGGGAGGGGACTTTAACACCACCCTCGAGGAACGGGACCGCTCGGGGGCCGAGCCGAGCCCGGCCGCCGCGACCATTCTTCGAGACATAGTCGACTATCACTCCCTAGTGGACGTCTGGCGTGACCATCACCCAGATGATACTTCCACGTTTACCTTCGTTCGGGTGGAGGCCCGTCGGTCGCACCGCTCTCGGTTAGACCGTATTTATCTATCCCGTCTCCATCTTTCACAGGCCCACTCCTCCACCATTCGGCCGGCCCCTTTTTCCGACCATCATTTGGTTGCCGTCACGGTCTCCCTCCGTGCAGAGGGACCGGGGCCGGCCTACTGGCATTTTAACAACAGCCTGTTGGAGGACGAGAGCTTTGTGATGTCCTTCCGGGAGTTTTGGCTGGCCTGGCGGGAGCAGTGGCGTGCCTTTCCCTCGGTGCGGCGCTGGTGGGATTTAGGGAAGGTGCGCGCCAAGCTCTTCTGCCGCAACTACACTCGGGGCACCAGCCGACGGAGAAATGCGGCGATAGAGCAGTTGGAACGGGAGGTCTTAGAGCTAGAGAGGCGCCTGGCCGCCAGCCCCGGGGACCCGTCCCTCTGCGGAGCGTGCCGGGAGAAGCGGGAGGAACTTCGAGCCCTCGAGGACCACCGGGCCCGAGGTGCCTTTGTCCGGTCCCGCATCCGCCTCCTTCAGGAGATGGATCGCGGCTCCCGCTTCTTCTACGCCCTGGAGAAAACGAGGGGGGCCAAAAAACACGTCACCTGCCTTCTAGCGGAAGACGGCACCCCCCTCACGGATCCGGAGGAGATGTGTGGGAGGGCCCGTGACTTCTATGCAAATCTTTTCTCCCCGGATCCGACCGATCCTGGCGCTTGCGGGGTGCTCTGGGAGGAACTCCCCACGGTCAGCGTGGGCGACCGAGACCGGCTAGAGCTGCCTCTCACCCTGGCCGAGTTCTCGGACGCCCTCCGTCGCATGCCCACCAATAAATCTCCGGGCATGGACGGGCTGACCGTGGAGTTTTACCGCGCGTTCTGGGACATCCTTGGCCCAGACCTAGTCACTGTCTGGGCTGAGTCCTTGCAGAGCGGGGCCCTCCCTCTCTCGTGCAGACGAGCGGTGCTCGCCTTGCTGCCGAAGAAGGGGGACCTCCGCGATTTACGAAACTGGCATCCCCTCTCACTCCTTAGCACGGATTACAAAATCGTAGCGAAAGCAATCTCGCTGCGGCTAGGGTCCGTGATGGCGGACGTGATTCACCCAGACCAGACCTATACTGTCCCGGGTCGCAGCATTTTTGACAACCTCTTTTTAGTCCGAGACCTTTTGGAACTCGGGCGGAGAGACGGTCTGTCGTTCGCCCTCCTGTCTCTCGATCAAGAGAAGGCGTTCGATAGGGTGGATCATGGGTACCTCCTGAGCACCCTGCGAGCGTTTGGATTCGGACCTCAGTTTGTGAGTTTTCTCCGGGTGCTGTACGCCTCCGCGGAGTGTCTGGTTAGGCTCAACTGGACCCTGACCGAACCGGTCAGCTTCGGGCGAGGGGTGCGGCAGGGGTGTCCCCTCTCAGGCCAGCTGTACGCTCTGGCGATCGAGCCTTTCCTCTGTCTCCTCCGCAGGAGGTTGACGGGGTTGGTGCTGCGGGAGCCGGAGCTGCGACTGGTCCTGTCGGCGTACGCCGATGACGTCCTCCTCGTGGTCCAGGACCCGGGCGACTTGGCGCGAGTGGAGGCATGCCAAGCCATCTTTTCGGCAGCCTCCTCCGCCCGAGTCAACTGGGTCAAGAGCTCTGGCTTGGCGGTGGGGGGCTGGCGGCAGGTAAGCCCCCTCCCACCCGCGCTTCAGACCATCCGGTGGAGTGCCGGCCCTCTGCTCTATCTCGGCGTTTACCTTTCTGCCACGCACCCTTCTCCGCCGGAGAACTGGCAAAATTTGGAAGGCGGTGTGATTGAGCGGATCAGGAAATGGACGAGGCTACTCCGATGTCTCTCCCTTCGGGGGAGAGCACTGGTGCTTAACCAACTAGTCCTGTCCACGCTCTGGTACCGGCTCAACACCCTAGCCCCGGCCCCGGGTTTCCTGTCCCACCTCCGGAGATTGATTCTGGAGTTCTTTTGGTCAGGATTGCACTGGGCCCCTGTTGGAGTTCTCCACTTGCCCCTGAAGGAAGGAGGGCAGGGCCTGAAGTGTCTGTACACTCAGGTCCGCGTTTTCCGCCTCCAGGCCCTGCAGAGGCTCCTTTATAGTGCAGGTAGTTCGACGTGGAGCATATTGGCGCATGCCTTTTTACGCCGCTTCCATGGGCTCCGATATGACCGACAGCTCTTTTATCTTTGTCCGAGAGGTTTTCCGCGAGACCTCTCTGGGCTACCGGATTTCTACCAGGACCTCCTCCGGGCCTGGAAACTGTTCTCAACGACCAGGTCCGTGGCGGCCATCGTGGGGGCAGATCTCCTCACGGAGCCCCTGCTACACAACCCCCAACTTTGTGTGCAGGCGGCGGAGTCCCGCACGGTGCGCCAGAGGTTGGTCCTGGCGGGAGTTACGAGGGTCGGGGACCTCCTGGACTACGACCGGGGGGACTGGCTGGATCCCCTGACGCTCGCTCGACGCATGGGGCTCTCCAGCCTTCGCACCCCCCGGCGCGTGCTTCAGGAGGTGGGGGCCGCTTTGACCCCCGCCGCTCGGGCTTATGTTAGCCGAGCCTTGTGCGAGGGCGCGCCCCGCCCATCCCTTACCCCAGGCCCGCCGGACCTTTCCATCGGGCCCCTACCCTGCCGATCCCAACACACCCCTCATCCTTTCACTGCGAGCCGGCTGCATGAACTGCAACCGGTCGGTTTTCAAGTTGCATCACGGAAATATTTATATACACTCACGCTCCATACCCTTCATGCCCGCACCCTGGTGTCCCGCCCCGATACAAAGTGGCGAGATCTCTTACCACCTTTGGAGGGTGAGCAACCTCGGTGGGCCAGCCTGTACTCCACCTTGGTCCCGAGGCCCGTCGGGGACATCAGTTGGCGGCTCCTTCACGGGGCTGTGAGCACGGGCGTGTTTTTGACACGTTTTACCTCCCTTCCGGAGACTTGCCCTTTTTGCAACGTGAGGGAAACCCTGGCGCACGTCTATTTAGAGTGTGCCAGATTGCAGCCTCTTTTTCGGCTCCTCACAAATATTCTTTTGCGCTTTTGGCTTCATTTTTCTCCCCACCTCTTTATCTATACACTCCCCATCCGTGGCCCCACCAAGTCGCGGGATCTCCTGGTTAGCCTCCTCCTAGCCTTGGCTAAAACAGCCATTTATAAGACCAGAGAGCGGAGGTTGGCTCATGAGGCGTCCTGCGATTGTGAGGCCGTTTTCCGACTCTCAGTACATTCACGTATCCGGGCGGAGTTCCTCTGGGCAGCGTCCACCGACTCCCTTGACACCTTCGAGGAGCGGTGGGCGCTGTCCGGGGTTCTCTGCTCGGTGACCCCGTCCGGTTCCCTCCGTCTGACCCTCTGATTGAGGGAAAGAGCGAGAGCCGCCAGTCACAGCCGTTAGTTGCTGTGAATACCATCATTACTGTCTTCTAGGAGGGGTCCTATAATACATGGGTGTACCCCCCTCCCTCCCAACCACCCACCCCGCAGCCGTGCCCATCTTGTCGGGCACTCTCAGGAGAGGGAGGGTCGGTGACCCTGGGCGCGGCACTAGGTAACTCGAGAGGGTGGAAGACCACGAGTGTCGAGGAAGCCCCCCCGCTCTAGGCCACCAGGTAACTCAGGAGGGTGGAAGGCCACGAGTGTCGAGGAAGCCCCCCCGCTCTGGGCCTGGGCTAACCTGAACACCTCTCCCTCCTGAAAGCTGTTGTGTTATACCTTTTGATTGCGTTGTTTTGTTGCTAAGTTTTTTTTTATCCTTTTGTATTCTTTGTAACTGTTACAAATAAACTTCCTTTCTGTTTCAAAAAAAAAAAAAAAAAAAAAAAAAAAAAACCTTCCCTGTTCCCTTACCCAGGGAAAAGGGATCTACTTAGCCTGGGGCTAATATATCTGCCTTCTATTACTCTCCTATAGCCATCTGGCCCGACCCTGTCACACTATGCACTCCCAGACTCTTAGTGATGAAAAATACTGAAAGCTTCCCCACTCAGAACAATGTCATGGTTTCTGAAACAGCCATGTCTATTTATCTGTACAGGCATTTACATCATGCCCATTCCTGTGGTATCAGCTCACTGCAGAACTGTTCAAAAACGTAAGACACCTCTTCTTAATAGCGGAGGCTCTTTAGAAATTATTTCAAACAGAAACTGAAGGAAAATTCAGTACAGTAGACTTACCAAGTGAAAACTTGAATTTCAAATCATGTGGCAAAATTTATTACAATAAGATCGACAGCAATTCTTTTTTATTTCCAGCACTCCGATGACAAACATTCTCTTCAATTAGTGCAATGATTTCACTGTTGCCTGATTCAGAAGGAAATCAGTTGTCATACAAAAAATAATTGTACTTTTAGGAAATGTCCTTGCCATTCTCATTTTCTGTTTTGAAAGCTTCATTGGGTTTGTCCTTTGGAATTGTTCTGTTGTTCTTGACATCTTCATGGCATCTTTGTATTTTGTATGTTAGATGTATATTCTCCAGTTGGTACTGATGTTTAATAGGAGTCATGAACTGCTGCTGGGAAGGGCAAAACTATTTTGACAAGAGCTCTCTACAGAAGAGGCAGAATTTATGTGCAGGAAAAACAGGCAAGTCTTTTGGAAACAATGTCTGTACAGTTTTGCATCACTCAAGACAATATCTCCCATTGACAGATGTTCATTTCTTGTTTGCTTAGTTTTCCTATTCTTCCTAATATAGTCACAGAGCTACGCTGAAGATTTTTGCATATAATCTAATCTTCCTCTGACCAAAAATCCATGAAAACACTCCAGAATCATCCATGCAAATATGTCACCACTGGAGGTATTGCAGCAAAAGCTGACAGAGAAGTTATACTAACCTTATTCAGCCTCCTTTTAATTATCACATCTTTCTTAGAAACACATTCAAATGTGAGTAACAACATATGAAAATACAAATTCAAATAGAAGATTTGTCTGGTTGGATTCCACTCTTGAAATTCAGACCTACAGATGCAGGCTGAGCAGGCAATTCATAAAAATTCAGCTGCATTGTTTCTACTGATTCTGTTTGTTTTCTCCTTTTTTAAAAGTGCTCATTTGTACTAAACTTTTTTGAAGACGTTTATGAACCACCTGTTCCTACCATGTCACAGACTAGATATAAGAAAATGATCACCTTGTGACAATCCTTTCAAAGAGTGAACAAGTTCTATGACCTTGGCTCTAAACCTCTATTGATTTAGACACCTATGCTACCTATGTGGATCTGAAAATTTTTCATTTATTGAAATGCAACACTATCATTTTTGTGGTCACTTTTTATACCACCTTAATCTGTAATTTAACTTATTTATTTGATTTTTATCAAATTTGATTAACTAAACTAATCACTGTGGAGAACAGGGCAGATTCAAACTAAAAATTGTCATTGTGACTTTGTAATAGGCAACTTAATACCCTCTTTTCTTCTAGCAAAACACTGCAGTAACGCATGTTTAGAATGCATTACCTAGCTCTCCTTCTACTGAAGTCAATGAGCATTTTACCCTTAACTTCAGTTGCAGAAGTTAGGCCAATGTTGAGTGCTTTGGAAAATTCCCTCTCTCTCTACACACACCCACCCTCATGAAATCCATATATATCTAATTACATGATTGTCTGGCGTGGTATAAGGGCTTGACCCAAATCCCATTAAAGTCAATAGAAAGGTTTCCATTTACATCAGCAGATGTTGGATCAGTCCCTCCACAGATATGTGAGAACTTAGTATCAGTAAGGAATCCAGGAGCAATCTCAAACTGCCTAGTGAATTGACCAATTATATTAGATATATTATGACTGCAGCAACTTTAATCAATACAACAAAATGATTTTGTGCATAATTGTATATAAAATAAGTGAGATAGTTCATTATTTGATGTGTAAGAAATCTGACATTACTAGGTTGCTAATTAAGTAACATAAACCTTGTAGAAGCAACATGTGGTACAAATTCATACCAGTCCCAACTACTGTCACAAAAGCTTCTCAATTGCAAAAAAGCCCAATAATCTGTGTATAAATCATTTGCTTCTCAACTAGATGGCTCAAACTACTGCAGTACTAAAACGGATTTAAAACTAAACTTTTATCTGGTTGAGCAATTCAAAGATTTGAAACCAAGGTGTCAATGAAGTTGAATCAGCTGAGCAGGTGTGAAGGACTTAGACAATCAAAGAGACTCACCTGCTACATTTCAATAGACCATGAAGCTTGCAGCTGAATCAACAAGGATGAAAGTAGGACATCAGGACAACAGGAAGCTGTCCCTGTTCCCTGTGTAACAAGGAATCTCTTGTATTCCTTATACCAGTGTTTTTCAAAGTTCAGGTCGCGATCCAATACTGGCATGTAAGGCACTGGGTCGCCTTGCTCAGCACCCAGGAACCCTAGCGGCTCTGGTCAGCACCGCCGACTGGGATGTTAATAGTCCCATTGGTGGTGCTGCCCAGCTAAGCCAGGCTTGTGCCTACCTGTTCCAACACTGCGCTGTGCCTGGAAGCAGCCAGCCACGGGTCCAGATTCTAGGCAGGGGAGCCATGGGGCTCCGCACACTGCCCCTGCCCTGACAGGGCGGTGCCTGCAGGAGAGAGTCATGCGGAGCTGCTTGCACGCTTTTTCCTAGGAGCCAGACCTGAAGCTGACCAGGAGCTGCTGGAGGAAAGCCCACACCCCAAACGCTTGCCCTAGCCCTGAGGCCCCCCACAACCCAAAGCCCCTCCTGGACCCCAAACCCCACATCCCCAGCCCCACCCCAGATCCTGCACCTCCAGCCCAGAGCCCTGACCCCCTCCTGCACCCCAACCCCCTACTCCAGCTTAGAGCCCCCTCCCACCCAGAACCCCTTATTCCTGGTCCCACCCCGCAGCCCTCACCTCAAGCATCTGCCCCAGCCCTGATCCCCTCCCACACACCAAGCCCCTCATCCCCAGCTCTTTTGGGTCGTGGGCATCAACAATTTTCTTCAACTGGGTCCCCAGAAAAAAAGTTTGAAAACTACGGTGTTATACTGATTGTAATTCATGGGGTTTCCCCTCCTGCCTGTCCTCCATTCACCACAGTTTGAAAGCAAATTGGGAACTAAAGCTCTATAACCAGTATAATCCCTTCCTTCGAGTTCATAATGGAAAACCTAAGTTGTTTATCTTAAATATCAGAGATAAAAGAAGTGAAGCCACAGAGAGTCATTCTATATTATACTCCTCTCCCTTCAGTTTAGAATTCATGTATTATCATTTTATTAGCATAAGGTAGATTTTTGCAGGACTTGCTTGTTTTATCCAAGAATAACACCAGATTTCACAGTGTTGGTGTACAATCATGTAAATTGTTGCCTTTATCCTCATTACTGAAAGTAAAATGCTGATCACATCTATTATTTTTCTGATTAGAGAAATAAATAGATCACGTTTTACCAAATACCAATAAATCTAGTTCAACAGACACTTATCGGACATCAAAATGCTTGGATTAGAAATTGCTTACTACAGAACAACATTAAGAATTTCCAGTAGTTTGGTTATATGCAGATAAAATAAATAGTATCTAAAAGTAGTCTTAATCCTCATGGTCAGAACTGAGTTTCCTATTTGCAAGGGAAAGGTGGGGGAGAACCAGCTATTATTCAGGGGAGGTGAGAAGCCCATCAGTGTTTTCATGCTGAATTATAAAACGTTAGGCATATTCTTCTGCACGAATGTCTGGGGAAAAGCTGATTCTTACAGCACTCCGCTGAATTTTGGCCCCAAGCCCCCAGGTGTTTCAGTCTATATTAATGGCAACTATATGACCATTGCCAAAGTACCAGTGAAAAGCTAAATGCTGATATACTTAGGCACAAAAAGGCCAGGGAGAAAACAGAAACAAACTAACACTCCACACACGGCTCCAGTTAAAAACTGGATTAGTTAGCATCCAACCTTACATTGATATAATGGAAGTGATTTTATTTGTTTTCTGGGTGGACAGTACAACTTGACATCTTTGGGAATACCTCTCAAATGCTAGTTTCTTCCCTGACTACTTTTGGGGTGAAACATTCAAATAAACATAAGATACACACAAGGGAAGCATTAGCACGGTTCCATTGCACCCACAGAAATCATGAAACCAAGGGTGCAAAAACAGGAAAACACATACTTCCCCTGGACCAATGCAGAGAGGAGACTCCAGAGGCCTGGGAGTGGTGGAGAGCAAGCCCACCCTGCACTCACCCTGCAGCGCAGCACAGTGACCCCATGGAGCAGCCGGAGTGGGGGAGCCAGGCCCAGCCCCACAGAATGGGAGCCACTGCTGCAGGGTGAATCTGGGGCAGGCGTGCTTTGCAGCACCTCTGGCTCTCAGACTCGCCCCAACATCGGTCCAGGATTAGAGCTAAAGTGCTATAGGGGAGATGTGACGGTGTGTATGTACTCCACACTGGTGAAGTAAGGAGCAGCTCTGGGCCCATACCCCTGACCAGCCACCCTTGCTGGTCATGCTGAGGCTGAGGCTCAGTGGAGGCTGAGCTCAAAAAGGAGCAGTTCAGTCTGGTTGGATGGAGAGCAGTTGTGTTGCAGGCTCCCGCCGAGAGGACACCGAGGCCCCATGTGGCTGGGCACAGCCCTCAAGCCAAGTCGCCACAGGCCTTTTCAATTGCAGAGATTGGCAACAGTGAGCTCCAACTGTGAGAAGAAGACCCTTTGGAGCATGGACAGAGAGAACTCCAGAAGGGACTCAGAGGAGAATCAGTGACACCAACAGAGGAACTGAAGCTGGGGTAGGAAGTGGCTCAAGGAGCAGGTGAAGGGGTGCCCATCCCCTGGGCTGCACGCTTTTGATTTACTGCTTCATTGAATCCTAGGTTGGAACCCGGTGGGGTAGGGAGGGCCCAGGTTCCCCTACCCCTGGCCAGTGATCCTCACCATTGGGTGGTACAGTCATTGACTCTAGCTGGTAGGTGAAGCAGCCATTGACTCTCACCACTAAGTAATACAACCACTGAGCCTCACCACTAAACAAAGTGGCCACTGACTCTTGCCACTGGGTGAAACAGCCATTGGCTCAAGCTATTGGGCGATACGGCTAGTGATTCTCGCCATTGGGTGGTACTGCTACTGACTCTAGCTGCTAGGCAAAGCAGCTATTGACTCTCACCACTGGGCAATACAGCTGTTGACTCTTGCCACTGGTGGTACAACCACTGACTGTAGCCGCTAAGTGAAGTGGCCATTGACTCTGGCCACTGAGCAATACGACCATTAGACTCCTGCCACTACACAACGTAACTCAGTGTATTACCACCAGGAATACTACCGGGACCAGACCTGAACCACCCCCATCAGGAGACTGCTGCTGAGGGTGCTTGGTGCCCCCTCAGCAGTTTAGTATAGTGCACCCATTGAATCAGAAGGCTACCCACATCCCTGGATACACAACTTACCCTTTTGTTACGGGCATTCTTCAGAAAAGAGAGTGCAATTTTAGGATTGTTGAACATAATATTTTGTCTATATGGATTCATGAATCTCTATACAGTCTTGAAATATTTAAGTATTTTTTCATAGTTTATTGAAACTATTCTTCTTCCCATTGCACTATACAATATAATTCCCCAAAGTAAGTGATAATAGAAACAATTATGACTGTCTATAAACAAAAAATTTGCACAAAAAGTACTGAAAATGTGAAGATGGTACAATAAACTACTATATATAGGAAAGTGAATTAATTCCTGCTTTATGTGCGAATGTCAACACCGTCTTAATGCCTGAGTTACTATAGAGCTACCGCAATATCAAAGCCATTTGTCATCTGACATTTTAAATCCATTTGTTAAAAAAAATCATGTAAACAAATGCACATCACACATAGCTTATATTGCCCATTCATTTAACCACAAAATGAACACTTTTCTTGTATTTAGTATATTTATCTGAAGATCGAAAAGTTTGTTCAAAGGTGAGTCAAAGGTGAGTCATACTGAAGTCAAACCTGAAAATATGTCAGGTTGCCTCCGCAACTGGGAAGCAACAGCCCATGACAGAGCAAGGTGGAGGCAGATTAGTCATGTCACCATTAACTGCTTTAATGCAAGGCACATTAACACCTTATGTGAAAAATGTGATCAGCGCAAAGCAAGGAGACAACAGCCTGCAATGATTATGGACAGTCTTGTCTGTAGAATGCATAACCATGTTTATGACTCTGCATATATGTATACACCCGTAATGTCTGATGAATCCTTGTATGTTAACATCAATGTCAGACTCCATTACTATTATAAAGGTGAGTACTGCTATAGAATTGTCTACATTTACATGTTTTATTTTACTCAGTGTGTCCTTCGTGTTTGTGTGATGGGGTGTACAAACCCCACACTGTCCCCAAAGGCGTTAAAGGACAATAATGGGCCCACGTAGCCTTACCCCTGCAGGCCTGCAAAAATGCTCCAACTGGGCAGGAATCTTTAAAAGGAGCCACTCAACTCAGAAGGGGAAAGGCTGGGGAGAAGACTGACCTACCCTGAAGTGACACTAGAGGAGGTTTTGGAATTAATTGAGAAACTTAACAGTAACAAGTCACCGGGACCAGATGGCATTCACCTAAGCGTTCTGAAAGAACTCAAATGTGAAATTGCAGAACTATTAACTATGGTTTGTAACGTGTCCTTTGAATCAGCTACTGTACCCAATGACTGGAAGATAACTAATGTAATGCCAAGTGATCCTGGCAATTACAGACCGGTGAGTCTAACGTCAGTACTGGGCAAATTAGTTGAAACAATACTAAACAATAAAATTGTCAGACACATTGAACATAAATTGTTGCGCAAAAGTCAACATGGTTTCTGTAAAGGGAAATCATGTCTTACTAATCTACTAGAGTTCTTTGAAGGGGTGAACAAACATGTGGACAAGGTGGATCCAGTGGACATAGTGTACTTAGATTTCCAGAAAGCCTTTGACAAGGTCCCTCACCAAAGGCTCTTACGTAAATTGTCATGGGATAAGAGGGAAGATCCTTTCATGGATTGAAAACTGGTTAAAAGACAGGGAACAAAGGGTAGGAATAAATGGTAAATTTTCAGAATAGAGAGGGGTAACTGGTGGTGTTCCCCAAGGGTCAGTCCTAGGACCAATCCTATTCAACCTATTCATAAATGATCTGGAGAAAGGGGTAAACAGCAAGGTGGCAAAGTTTGCAGATGATACTAAACTGCTCAAGATAGTTAGGACCAAAGCAGACTGTGAAGAACTTCAAAAAGATCTCACAAAACTAAGTGATTGGGCAACAAAATGGCAAATGAAATTTAATGTGGATAAATGTAAAGTTATGCACATTGGAAAAAATAACCCCAACTATATGTACAATATGATGGGGGCTAATTTAGCTACAACTAATCAGGAGAAAGATCTTGGGGTCATCGTGGATAGTTCTCTGAAGACGTCCATGCAGTGTGCAGCAGCAGTCAAAAAAGCAAACGGGATGTTAGGAATCATTAAAAAAGGGATAGAGAATAAGACGGAGAATATCTTATTGCCCTTATATAAATCCATGGTACGCCTACATCTTGAATACTGAGTACAGATGTGGTCCCCTCATCTCAAAAAAGATGTATTGGCATTAGAAAAGGTTCAGAAAAGGGCAATTAAAATGATCAGGGGTTTGGAACGGGTCCCATATGAGGAAAGATAAAAGAGGCTGGGATTTTTCAGCTTGGAAAAGAGGAGACTAAGTGGGGATATGATAGAGGTATATAAAATCATGAGTGGTGTGATGAAAGTGAATAAAGAAAAGTTATTTGCTTGTTCCCATAATATAAGAACTAGGGGCCACCAAATGAAATTAATGGGTAGCAGGTTTAAAATAAATAAAAGGAAGTTCTACTTCACTCAGCGCACAGTCAACCTGTGGAACTCCTTGCCTGAGGAGGTTGTGAAGGCTAGGACTATAACAGGGTTTAACAGAGAACTGGATAAATTCATGGAGGTTAAGTCCATTAATGGCTATTAGCCAGGATGGGTAAGGAATGGTGTCCCTAGCCTCTGTTTGTCAGAGGGTAGAGATGGATGGCAGGAGATCATTACTGTTAGGTTTACTCCCTCTGGGGCACCTGGCATTGGCCACTGTCGGCAGACAGGATACTGGGCTTGATGGACCTTTGGTCTGACCCAATATGGCCATTCTTATGTTCTTATGTAAGGAAGAAGACTGCCTGCAGAGCCAACTTGGGGCTGGAGGTTTAATTATCTTATCTTATATAGGCCTTGGAGACACTGGGGGAAACAGATGGTAGGAAGTGACTAAGTGTGATAGTCTGTACCGCAGTGTTCACCCCTTTTACAAGACTATGATAAATTTTGTAGAAAGTATGTCTTGTGAGATATCACCCCAGGTTGGAGAATTGAGGGGACACAGTTGTTCAAAAGTCCATACTGTACCCTGGATAATATCACAGTGGCACAGTGAGCAGGGTGTATACACAGCTTGTTATTTTGAGTGAAGTTTATACTTTAAGCACTGGTACAGTGATTTTAAGTGTGTCTCAAGTGTGGTGGCTGAAGACAGTCAAAGAAGGGAGTTACAGTTTGTTGTTTTCTGTTTGCTTATTTCAGGTAAGGGAAATAGAAACAATAAGGCATAAAAATAAACAGCAGTGACACAACTGCAAAATCGGAGCTGGCCAGATTGGAGGCAGCAGAAGAAGAGAGAGAACGCCAATACCAGGTGTCAGAGTAGCAGCCATGGTAGTCTGTATTCGCAAAAAAAGAAAAGGAGTACTTGTGGCACCTTAGAGACTAACCAATTTATTTGAGCATAAGCTTTCATGAGCTACAGCTCACTTCATCGGGTGTGGCAGGCAGAAATGAGACTCAAAGAAACACTGGAAGCTGAAAAACAAAAAGAAGAAAGAGGGAAAGCTGCCCATAAAAAAGCCAGGGAAGCTGAAGAGGTCACCCATAGGAGAGCCATGGAGCTGAGACAACAAGAAGCTGAAGCCCATAAGTGAGCCAAGGAGTTGAGGGACAGAGAGGCTGAGAAATTGTTAGAAAAACATGGAAAGATCCCAGAGTCACCAACATCTCTCTCCACTCGAGGTATCCTCAGCTGGGAACAGCTATGCCCTGCATACAAATAGACAGATTGCAGTGAGGAACACTTCACCACTTTTGAAAAACTATGTGAAGTTCATAAGATTCCTGAGGGCAAGAAAGTCCCCACACTGATTGCAAAACTGTCTGGTAAAGCTCAGAATGTATTTCATGAAATGCCAATTCGGGAAGCTTTTATATGTTTGGAATTTAAGAAAGCCATTTTCCAAAGGTTCCAAATTACTCCTGAGATATATAGGGTAAAAGTTAGAAATCTTTAAAGGAGTGCTGGGTTGCATCATAGTGACTATGTTTATAAGATGTGTTACCTAATCAGAAAATGGGTAAAAGGAAAAGGTGTCGAAAATTATGACCAACTGCTTGATCTAATTGCTAAGTACACATATTTTGGGGTATACGCACTGATGATGTAAAAAAAAAATCTGTGGGATAAATCTGTAAAATCGGTAGCAGAGATGGCTACACTGGCTGATGCCTTTGAGCAAGCTCAGATGTTCCTTGAGTGCAAGCCACAGAAGAAGGGGTGCAAACCCAAGTGAAAAGGAGGGATCCTGTTTTACTGCTGGGAAAAAGGAGAGTGGCTAGGAGCCTAGGCATTCACCCCTTTCCCCCAATTGTTCCTTTCCTCAAAATCCGCATCAGAAACCTCTTGTGACCTTTTCTTGTCCCAAAAAGGTGTTACTAGTGTAACTCCACTAAGCACCTGAGAAATCAGTGCCCTAAGCTGAAAGAAACTAAGTCCCATCCAGTCCATTTTAATGCAACTATCATTAACACAGAAGCCCCAGAGGCACCTACAGTTTGTATAACAAGTTTTGTGAGGGCTGGCCCTGCACAGCCCAATATGGGATTTGTTAAGGTTGTCAAGATCAGTAACAGAGAGTGCATAGGGCGGAGAGACTCAGGTATGCAGATTTCTCTGGTGAAGCAGAGTGTGGTCCAAGACACGGACATGTTACCTGACCGAATGGCAGAGCTTGTGGTAGCGGGACGATCTAGGACGCCAGGGCCTTTAGCTAAAGTGCATGAGTGGAAAGGGTTAGAAAGTGATGTGACTGTAGAGATGGTGGACAATATCCCTGCTGACATGCTTGTTGGAATGATTCTTTTTGTGTGGGTACGACTGTTAATATGGTAACCCTCAGCAAAAGGGAATATTGTTTTGGGATCCCGGGGGGAGTGGTTAAATCCCAGAAACTGCTGAGGGAGATAGAATAAGTCTTTTTGACTCCTCTGTGGCAGAAGGAACGAGAGTGTCTCCAGGTATGGAAGGGGCTGAGTCTAAGTCCTGCACAGCAGTCAAAGGCAACACACCCTCAGGGCCAGGGGTGGGGGACATGACCCCTGTGACTGAAGAAACTGTCCCAATTGTCAGCTGCCAGTGTTTTGCAGTTGAACAAAGGGCACACCCCATTCTAGAGAGCATAAGGAAGTGTGTCCTAGAGGGAGTCCCAGGAAAGGAAAATGGGGAGAGGTTTTTTGAAGAAGATGGGAGATTGTATAGGGAGGTTCCTGTGGGAAAGAACAAAAGCCAGGGGCAGCAGCAGGGGGAATTAATGTTGTTAGCGCATGACTGTCCTTTTGCTGGTCACTTGGGGGCACAGAGAACCTATGACAGGCTGAAGAAAAATTTCTACTGGCCAGGAATACAGAATGATGTGAGGAATTTTTGCAAGTCTTGTGAATTATGTCAAAAAAGGAAAAGACCAGCAGGGCCCAGAAAGTTCCTCTATGCCCCTTGCCTGTAATACCGGAAGATGTTCTAATGATAGCAATGGCTACCCCATTTGATCTCCTCTCTGGAAGGAAAGTGAGGGGACCCCTAGATCTCATCAGAGACTTCAGGGAAGGGAACATTGAAGTGAAGAAGGAGTCATTGATGGAATATGTACAGAGGTTCAGAAAAGAGTTAAAGTACTTGATGGTATTGTTTAAACTAATCTAAAAGACAAATCCAAACAAAATCTGTGGTATAAAAATACATGTAAATGCTCTTTTGTAATAGGAGACTTGGTGTTAGCGTTAAGCTCTGTGAAAAGGTATAAAATGCAAAATTCTTGGGATGGACCCTTTGAGATGACAGAAGTGGTAAATGAAGATACATATGTTAAAAAGCCTGATGGTAACACTGTTCCACAGCTAGTACAGGTTTGCAGACTTAAAGCCTATCACAACAGGGAAGCCATGGTAAATATAATCTGCTGTGCAGAAGAGAAACTGAGGCACACCACCTCATTGATTTGATGGCTGAATGCCAAAATGACTCAACTCTGGAAAACATTGATGTCTGCAGTGAGATAACACCAGTTAAAAGGGCAGAGGTATTACCAGTGCTGCAAAAATTCAAAAAAGTGTTTAACTAGCCAGGGAAGACACACTTGCTAAATCATAAGATCATTACAAAAGGTCCACAATCACCTCCCACGAGACCCCACAGGGCCACTGGCAAGGCACAAGAACAAATTCCTGCAGAAATACAAAGCTTGTTAGACCTCGGAGTAGGTAATTAAAGAGTCTGATCGCTCTTGGCCATCACCAGTGGTCTTGGCCCCTATGAAAGACACTCTAAGGTTTTGTGTTGATTACAGAAAACTCAGTGATGTATATTCCATGTGTATCCCATGTCTAGAACTGAGGATGGACTTTTTAAGCAAAGCTAAATATCTCAGTTCTTTTGATTTAACTCAAGATTATTGGGAAAATGCTTTGGATGTGGATGCACAGAAAACAATCTGCTTTCATCACTGATATAGGACTCTATGAATTCACAATGTTACAGTTTGATTTAATTAATGCTGGGGCTACTTTGCAGAGGCTGGTCAACCAAGTGTTAAATGGTTTACAGAACTCTGCAAGGGCATATACGGATGACATTGCAGTGTTTAGCAATACTTGGGTTGAACACAAAGAACACTTGGGAATTGTGCTTTCAAACTCAAGGAGGCAGGCCTAACCATAAAAGCCTCTAAGTATAAAATTGGAGCAGCCAGAGTTCCTTATCTGGGACACTGGATTGGAGGTGGTCAGATATCCCCTGATCCTTTGAAAGTGGAAGCCACTGTAAACTGGCCTTTACCCCAAACCAAAAAACAGGTCCAATCTTTCATAGGTCTGGTAAACTATTATAAAAGGTTTGTGTGTGGGTTCAGTCACAGATTTATGTAAAAAGACCAAGCCAAACCAAGCCTTGAGCACACAGAAGTCTTTTCCGTCAATGCCACTGATGACAGTTTCAGGGATGGCTGCAGCGGTATAGCGAGTAAATCCCTCACTGCTGTGAATGACTCCGGCATTGAAGGTAGTGGCAGAGTAGTGGGGGTCCAGTGCCTCTGCCATGGCGGTGAATCCATCAGCACCAGCTCAACGGCTCCTGTTCCAGGACTGGGCTCAACGGCAGGCGCGGGTTGTCAGTGCTGCAGAGTAGCCCGATGCAGGTTGCACCCTGGCCATGTCCTTCTGCCCCACTGACCGAGGTGTTGGTGATTGGCTGATGTCAGTCTTACTTTGTTTCTTTCTCGGCACCGGCAATGGTGAACTGTGCCAAGGATCTCTCACTGGCACGTCTTTCCTTGGCACCAGGGATATTTGATGGTGCTGCGGTTCCTTAGACGCAGTTGGAGTGTCTTGTCTCAGTGCCGGAGATGGGGAACGATGTCAAGTGTCCTGAAGTGTAGCCGGGATGCTCCGTGCTGAGGCCGAAGTACTCAGTGTCAAGTCCGATTGACCTGGATCTGAGGGAAGTCATAGTGCTGCCTCCCTGAGGATAGACTGGAGTCTAGCATCTCTATCCTTTTTGGTGCAGGTCTTGAAGTCCCTGCAAATCCCGCACCACTCCCACACGTGAGCTTCCCCCCAGACACTTGAGGCAGCTGGAAGGAGGTCACTCACAAGGCTTAAAACCTGGAGACCGAGGCATGCCCCAGCCCAGGAAGGTTAACCCTGCTTAGTGGGGTTCACTAACTCCTAACCAACTATGTAACTAATAACTGAAATGTAACTACTAAATTCAATCAAATATATACAATAAAACAGGGGGAAAGTCAGCTGAAAAGTACTTGCAGAAGCAAGAATGAGCCACGGCTGGTAAAAAGCAACTGAGGGGGCGCAGGGAAGGCAGGGCCCTTTATACCAGCATTGTGAGCGTGCAATTCCAGGGGGCACCAGAGCTGACCCGACGGATACCACAGAGGGAAAAACTTTCTGCTGGCGGTGCTCAGGGCGAGCACACACCTACGTTGAAATGGACATGAGAAAGCACTCAAAAAAGAATTGTTTATATTTTGAAAGTACAGAATAAAATCAATGCCATTAGTGAATGAGGTTGAAAATAAACCAGCCAAGCAAAAACACAATGTTAAACGCAATGATACTATTGAAAACAATGTATCATAGGCACAGACAATAGATAAAAAGTTTGGAATGAGATGATTATAACAAAAGCAAGTAGAAGCAAAGCTACTCTGGGCAGCAACTATAGGCTTGCTGCTAGCTCTGATATACCCATGTAGAGGAGCATGAGAAAATAAATCTTCTCCCTCATCCTTGTGTAGCTATGCTAGGGCTACCCAGAGCATGAAATAATGTTGATTTGCTTATGGAGCTGAGAATTTTCTTTAGAATTTCTTCTGTAAACATTTCCAAATGCTCTCCTCCTTGTCTATTCCTACCACTAAAAAAGGACAATTATTGCGGGTAGGGGAGAACATTTCCCAAAACTAACTAAAAGAAGTTAATCTTATATATCAAATAAAAAAAAATCAAACAGATAAATTGGTAGCCTCCACTACAAGATCATAGAGCAAAGACAATAGGAAGGTACAGCACAGCCCAATAATGTACTGTCTTATAACATGTAATCCCCAGGTTAGTATAATATAGTGGTGTTCGTTTGCAGAAGGGAGGATCTACTACATTTCCTCCACTCCCTATAATTACCTGACATTTTACAAATCCACAAACCTCAAAGGTCATCATCTATTTAGATCGGAGGGAGAAGTTGTGATGTCATGAAAATTAAAAGGTATCTCAAGAGGCAATAAAGTAAAACATATTGTAGACAAAAAAGACTCAGGAAAAATCAAAGCTTAAAAATCTAAAACATATTTTTACTTATCCAACTTGTTTTTACATTTGCGTAAAAAACAAATCAAAGGAAGGCCTCAAGTAGCTGACTGTCATGATCTAAAATCAGCTTGAAAAAGTTCTTACCTTCATTCCAGCCATTAATAGTACTTTTACCCTGCATTTGCCATGCACATAACATTTCATCCCTCCCCCCACACCCCGATCATCCTTTTTGCATGAATAGAAGTTGGTCTTCATGAGAAAGTTGATAAATGTTGACTTTTAGAATGAAATAGCTTGACAGCTTTGAGCTTTAGTGAAAATTAGAAGAAAAAAAGTCCAACGTTTTAAAAGTGCCTTTCATCGCACCTGAAACATTTTCATCAGAAACTTTGGCACTGCATCCAGTGTCTTTGATGTTGGCTGTAAAACAAGACAATCCATCTTATTAGCTGGGCAGGAATGCCCTTCAAAGAGTGGTGAAACTACTGCTTGTAAACATCAGTCAAATTGAAATACCTACTTTCGTGCTATATGTGTTGTCTTTATACTTACCACATCTGAGAAGAGAAAAAGAGAGATTCTTTATCTTGTTATTTTATATGTATTAAAAAAATTACTCCTTTTGGCCAGCTGTGATGTATATTGATTAAATATTTATGATCCAAACATTTTACTGTCTTTCATTAAACAAAATCAGGACAAAAATGTATACCATCTTTATATGAAAAAATGCTACATGGTTCTGCAGCTCAAGCCCATGCGAATAAGTAAAGCACAATATCAAGTCCAACTTTCCAGGCCAATGAATATGAAATTCAAGGGAAAATGGTTAAAGAGAGAATTAGTAACAAATTAAGGTTCATGTATCAAAGCTAACTGAAAACTTTTAACTCTTTTAACTCTTAATACAAGGAGAGTGTTTATGCTTGTTATGAAACCAAGATGTGCTGAAGTAATGCAAATGATCACTTTTAAATATCAATCACACACCATGCTCTCTGGTAAATATTTAAAAACAAAATGCTCCCAAAATAAATAAATAAAACTTGCAATATTCCACAGGGGAACATTTAAAATGGTGTTGGATTTTAAAAATTATATTTTGGAGATAATTTATGGGTTTTCAGTGCACATATCTGTCATTTTATTTGTCAATTAGCACAAACCATAACATGCAATCATGCAGTGTTGGCTCAGTTAAAAAAAAAATAAAACAGCTTTAGTTAAAGCCACAACTTCTCTTTCACAAGAAATATTTACCATTGTTTTAACTATTTTTCATTATTGCAAACATTACATTTTCACTTTTCAAGCTACATAAAAAGTTCTTTCTTCTTCTAATGTTATAATATTCTGCCTTCCAAGAACACTGTGATGTCAACATTGAAAGAACTTTAAAATGATTTATAATTAGCAAAATACAGTTTATGAATTAGACTCTTTTACTACTACAGTTGCTACAATTCAAGAAAAATGTGTCCTTCCAGTAATTGGGATACACTCAGAAAAATACTTAGACTTTAATGGTGCCTTAAAACACCCCTCTTTCTCCAACACCCCCTCCATTTTTCTAGGGGTGCAAGTTAATAGAGAACATGGGGGGAAACGGCTCAGACTGATCAGGGGAATTTTTCCACTTACAGACAGATTATTTTTTGTATAACTTTCTCCATTCCAGGCAGTGATAGTGGCAATGAAGAGCCTGATCTTACAAACCCTTAGTTGCATGAATACCCACCTAGTTTCAATGCACAAAGGCTTGAGGAATCACATGCTAGATAAAGGAAAACATATTGCTTGTTTATGTATCTCCTGAAAGCAGTATTCTATCCAATCTGAACTTAGTAACAGTTGGCTAATTAAAGGGGGACTTCTGCCTGTTTATTTAATTTAATTTATTTATTTATTGTAAATGTTAACCAAAATAATTCTGCATGTCCTGAACAGGATGTGGTAACTGCCTAATGAAATTCAATATAAAGTCATATTCATCCTATCATAAATTCTATTTCATATTCGTAAACATGTATATTGCAAGGGGATTCAGAAAACAACACAGAAAAAATAGCATATGCCACAGGAAACAAGGAAAATATGATACACTCAGGACATAGCATGTCAGATAGAAGGAATTACACACCAAGCCAGAAAATTGCCAATGAGACCAATCTAACTGGCTCCAGCACTCTTTCACCAAGCCCATCAACAGAGCCATTCCAGGGTTATCTGGAAGCAACTCTAAAAATAAATTCCAAATGTCACAATATTGTGAAGTTTTACACGATACTTATCACAGCCCTAGTAAAGCTTTCCCAGGCTGCTGTGTTTGGATTCACATGCTGGGGCTGTGTGCTTTTAAGTTTCCCTAAGTTGCTGAACAGGCTCCAGAACTGTCAGTGGCTTTGGCCTCTTCAGCAC
This sequence comes from Lepidochelys olivacea, assembly GCF_965140295.1. Lineage (NCBI taxonomy): Eukaryota > Metazoa > Chordata > Testudines > Cheloniidae > Lepidochelys > Lepidochelys olivacea. The sequence goes on from NC_140413.1 coordinate 123,571,900, forward strand.
ACTTCCTGGGCACAGACTCTCACTCTGATACTATTTCAAGAAGTGGGACCCCACGGTCCCCAGTACCAGTACTGACCCCCCCTACCGATCATCCTTTAGTCAACACAAGTGATATACAGGTCCATGCATAATAAGAAACACTTGTACCCATTCCCTGCTTTGCTTTCCTCCTCACTCTTGATCATTCTTTGGAATTTGGCGCAGTGTTATTTCAGGGTTCCAGGTCCCCTCTATTAGGTTGCACTTCTCCACCTTATGGCTTATCCTCTGAAGCATGACATCTCCTCTGACCTCTGCTGTCAGCTTCCTACAACTCCAGCTGGTCAGACAATCAAAAGTTCCCCCTTGCTCAAGACACCTGCTCCTTTTGCTCCGCTTTCTGTAATTCTCTCAACTTCACATCCTTTTTTTTTTTTAACTCTGCGTTGACACCTCTGTCTCTATGGTTATGTCTATACTTGAAGCTGGAGGTGTGATGCACGACTTAAGCAGACCTACTCATGCTAGCTCCCACCCAGCTAGCATGCTAAAAATAGGGTTGCTGAGGCAGCTTGGGCAATGGTGAGTGGTGGCATGGGCTAGCCACCCCAAGTGTGTACCCACAGGGCCTGGGTGGTTTTGTGCGCAGGGCAGCTAACCCATGCCACTGTTCACCACAGCCAGTGCTACTGCAGCTAGTCTACTGTTTTTAGCACACTAGGTTGATGAGAGGTAGTGCGAGTATGTCTATTTGAGTTGGGAGTCATGCTCCAGGTCCAAGTGTAAATGTAGCCTTTGTCTCTTTTGGGGGATTTTCCACTCTTCCAAGACACCCTCTCTGCAGACCGCCTGGAATAACTGGATTCTTCCAGCTCAGACATCCTCCTTAGCATAGCCATTGTGCTGCCAGGGCAAACAAAAGAAATTAACATTTAATAAATTATTAAAGAAATTATTAACTTTAATGGTTAATAATAAATAACAATAAATTATTCAAGAAATTATTAATCTTTAATGGTGAATTATTTCTTTTGTTTGTTCTGCAGCTTCTTCCCCACAGGGGGTATGTGACAGGGCCCTTCTCAGCCCAGCCACATTTGTGGTTTGAGTTATATATAGAGTTCATACAAATCAATCAGAATTCATAAGCTGTACACAGAGAGGCTCCCCAAATTGTCACACTACTCTTTCAAGAGCTGCCATGTCACTTCATCTACAGTACCATCTTGGGACAAACAGGGGATTTCCAATGTTGCAGTTTCAAACATTTTTCTACCAGTGAAGCTGATAAGAACCTGCATTTATATGCACTAGCAAGAGTTTCAGATTGCTGAGCCTTAATGTAATCAATTATGCTTCAAATGAAAGAAATGTCCCTAATTTTAAACTAATTCTTACATATACCTCCTCTTGAAAGCACCTAAGTTTGGCTGTTCCATAATATAAGTAGGAGGGAGACAGGATCCTCCAAATTCTTCAGTTTACTTTGTTTACTTTGGACATATGGGTTGGAATCCAATGCATGTTTAAAATAGTCTTCTGGTGAATTAAACCAGCCGTTCTCTGGGACCCGAAAGTGGGTCATGACCCCATTTTAATGGGGTCACCAGGTTGGCTTAGACTTGCTGGGGCCCAGGCCTGAAGCCCAAGCCCCACTCCCTGGGGCTGAATCTGAAGCCCGAGGACTTCAGTCCTGGGCAGCAGGGCTCAGGTTACAGGCCCCCTGCCTGGGGCTGAAGCCCTTGAGTTTCAGCTTTGGCCTCCTGCCCGGGGCAGTGGGGCTCGGGTGGGCTCCAGTTTTGGTTCCCCCTTCTGGGGTCACATAGTAATTTTTGTTGCCAGAAGGGGGTCATGGTGCAAAAGAAGTTTGAGAACCCCTGAATTAGACAGACAGATCACTGCGGCCTTTTTTGTATTAGATCAGTTTTCCCCCACAGTTGTCTGTTAAAGAAGATCCCTAAATCTACTTATCTACTTTGTAAGTAAAACCTTTCAAGTGATATCTGAGCACCTGATTCCACCTATTTTGAATAGCCTCCTTTCTTTTGTCTCTGGCTTTTATGAAAGAAGTCTGTATTGATGCAGTGGGATTCTGACATGGTGTGTAGTTTTTTATATAACCTTTAGCAATTCTGGAGGTTACTTGGGCTGCTACTGCATTGGGCCCAAATTGATTGAACAATAAATTTTTAATCTGAGGGTATTGCCAAAATTTGGGCTGCAATGCCTCAAGAGCCATAAAAGTATCATCCTGCACTAGACGGGACAGGACAGAAAACTCTTTTCTCTCCATTGCTATCACATCATTGATTTATCTCAGGTTAGTAAAACTGAATTACCCTATGCTATTGAATCTTCCTTTAACAATGGATGACATTTTAATTTTGCTGTTAGTTTAGACCAGAAGCATCGAAACCACCAGTTACCAAGATCATTCCTAATTCTAAAATAGTTGATAATTGTACAAATATGAACCATAGAAGTGTGGAATGCTGTCAAGGCTGCTAAGCTGTTACAGCTGCTTAGTGCTTTTGTCCTTGGAGCTCCAGTGTTACCAGCACTAGCAAAGAGTACAGCCTGCTAATTCAGCAGATCTCAATGTTACTCCTAGAGAAAGACCACAGGCGCAGTTCGGTGACAAAGGCACTCGGCCAGGTTTATTGCCCTCAAGGCACAGTCCTAACGACTGCACAAGTACATTAATATGAGTGTCCTATGGCAAGGAGTGGCTCATTCAGTAGCAGGAGTTTCTGATGTCCCATCAGCCACCCAAAGTATTAACGAGAGGTACCCCGACATTTATAGTGACAAACAATTGGGATAAACAACTTTAAGTACCAGCTTATGTGTTTTATGACAGTCTAGCGGTTAGGCTGAATGGGGTCTATCCCAAATACATTGGTTTTATGGTGGGAGCCCTGCAACCCCATACTGGACCCAGCAAATGCCTGGTCTGTGAGGGGTGGGAGGGATGTATAACATTCCTCTCCATTGTTAAATTAATAACATTGTGTCCCGCTGCTTAAATACTTCCCTGTGTCTTTTATTCACCTGCATGTCCTGATCAAAGGAGTTCCTCTTCTGTATGGAGCCATGACACGACATTATGTCCTATGTCTAGGCTCTTACAGAAGGCCCATTTCAAAAGGAAAGCAATGTCATAAAACCTAATATTGGGAAGGGAACTGTAATCCTCATTTGTTGCTGGAAAGTATACTTTCTCTGCTCACATTCAACCTCTCCTCCCTTTCCCTATGAGAAATTTTAAAACACAAAATCTAATTTTGCTCATAACAATGTGTGATAATGAAGGGGAAGGAAGGGGGTAGCTCCCTTTGATGGACACCCAGCCAGCCAGTTAGCTGTAAATCCCATTTGGTAGCTGTTCTCTATTTGCTTTACCTAAAAAGGGTTAAAAAGTCCCCCAGGTAAAGAACAAAAGAAGTGGGCACCTGACGAAAACAGCCAGCGGGTAGGACAGAACTTTTAAAAATTGGGAAAGAAACTTTTCCTTTGTCTGTTCTCTGGTCTGAAGGGACATGAAGCACCAACGCTGTAAGCAGGAATGCTGTGTAAGGTTTGAACCAGGTATGAAAAAGTATCTTCCATGCCCAGAAAAAATAATTTGGATAGGGAATGTTTAGTTAGACGCTATCAGGTTTATTTCTTATTTTGGCTTGTGGATCTCCTCTGTGCTAACCCCTGCTGCTTTTGTTTGCTTATAACCCTTAAGCTGAACCCCCAAGAAAGCTAGTTTGGGTGCTTAATTTTTGGAATTGCTCTTTTAAAATCTAGCAAAAACCTAAGTTCCAGATGTTTTTTCTTTCTTTTTGTTTTAATAACATTTACCTTTTTAAAGAAGGATTTGGATTTCTGTGTCCTAAGAGATTTGTGCATATGCTGTTTGATTAGCTGGTGGCTACAGCTGATTTCCTTTGTGTTTTTTTCTCAGCTCTTCCCTGGAGGGTGGGGAGAGTAATGAAAGGGATTGAGGGTACCCCACAGGGAGGAATTCCCAAGTGTTCCTTCCTGGGCCCAAGGGTTGGGGTTTTTGCATTTGGGAGGTGGCAGCGTTTACAAGCCAAGGTCAGAGAAAAGCTGTAACCTTCGGAGTTTAATACGAGCCTGGAGTGGCCAGTATTAATTTTTAGAATCGTTGCGGGCCCCTATCTTCTGCACTCAAATTGCCAGAGTGAAGATTTAGCCTTTACACAATGAGCACAAAGAGGGGAAGGGAGATGTGTACCCAAAGACAACTTTGGAAGGTACATTTTAATAATAGTTTTCCCCTCATAGGGACATTAATAAAGTGAAGGTTTGTTTTGAGCATACCATTTTGTGGCTGGAGGACCAATATACATAAGTATTTTCAGCTCCCATCTGTCCCTTTAAAGTTCTCAAAGTCACAATTAAACTTTTACCAGCACCTACAAATTGAAGAATTTCTGACATAGTCAAGTTTATTTTGTATCCAGATAGCTCTCTTTGGAGGATGGGGAGCAAACTGGGTACCTGAGGCACTGAAGTAAGATTTCAGGAGAAGAAAATCATTAGCACGAGGCAAACATTTCTGTTAGTGCCTCTTTAATTATGTGGCTAGCAGAGCAGGCTTATATTGTTGCCGCTAATGGATCCACAGCTATATCAAATAGAAAGAAGCTCTGTCTTGTCCCCCAGCTCAACAGAAAGGGTTTGGAGACATGGTCAAGAGTCACTATAGAGGTCAGTGCTCCCTTTTAAAGTAATTTCATCCTTGAATAAACTTCAGGATGAAAACCTAATTTTCAGAAAGCATAAAAGTGCAAGTCTCAGGGTGCAGTGGAAATGTGAGTGCTGCATATTAAGATCATGCCCTGCTTATCTTCTAAGTCAGACATGCTCACTGGAAATATCAGCTTGATGCAAATTGCAAACTTGGCAAAAAGAGCCTGCAGCCGTTATTGGGTGGTCATGCTGCAAGAATTGCTGTGATGGAAAGTGGAGTCTTGTTTCTTTATTGAATTCACTGTTCTCTCAGGTGCAGTAGGAGCCACATTAGTAAGAACAAGGGAACTGTGTGTATTGTTATAGGATTAATAAGATGTTACTTTTGAACCCCATAGCTCACGATAGGTCTTAGCTATTGAATTTCATTCTTCACAGAAAGTTTAACTCTAAAATCAGGTTTGTCTCTTACTCTTATCTTAAGATAAGACAGTAATATTAATAAGTTTATAAACAACAATATTAATAAAATTGCAAAAAAGTGACGTTTCAGCCCACTTACAGAACTGTAGGTTTTTTGGATTAATTTCCCCAGGCATACACAGACAGACAGACACAAGCAAAAGAGAAAAGATAGAAAAAGAGGGGAAAGGAACAGAGATTGCTGTGTTATAATCCAAGCAGATATTTCTTTGTAGAGTAGTTTTCTTGGCCGAAGTTGGTACCCCTACTCAGGTACCCATATCCAAGGATGCTCCAACCTGGCTCGTGACCAGGGAGCTGGTGTCAAAGTCATGTTGACAGGCAAGTTTCCCCTCTCTCTCTCACCAGCAGGATCAGCGGAGACAGTATCAACCAAACTATTTGGAACTATACTTTTCAAGCTGTCAGTAGCTAGTGAACATACAAGTCAGTCTGTCTGTGTAGTACATATTTCTTTTTGGCACAAATGAAAAACATAGCATTCTAGCCAGCCACCCATTCATTGCAGAACTCTAGAATCCTTTTCATCCCTGAGTATGATTACCAAATGAAAACAGAAACTAATTTTCACTCAGGGAGCGTATGTTAAATGGTTCTATTTTTCTTAATTCTAGGATTTTATGGCAGTAATGCTGAATGTCTACTAGACTTCTTAATTGTACATTTTTATTTCCTTCCTCAAACTCTTACAGCTTTAATGAGGTTTCACTTTTATTACAGCATCACTTATTAGCAGTGATGAGAATAACTCTAAGAAGATTTTCCTCATAATTCCTTGCTTAGGAATGGACCATGGAGAAAGGGGGAACTGATTGGATAGCTCAGGGCATTTATAATGGAATACAGAGCCTTTCCTCTAGATTACTGGTTCTAATGCAGTGCATGCTGATAGTGACCCTAATTCATTATTACCACATAATACTTTTGGTGCATATGTGAAATGAGTCTCAGTCCATTTTCTATAACAAGTGTTCACATAAAAATATTACCATTGAAACTAGGGTCGCCAGTTCTGGCTGGGCAAATTCCTGGAGATTTCATCACATGACATAATCTTTCATTAAAGATTAAACTTTAATTCCTGGAAACTCCAGGACAATCCTGGAGGGTTGGCAAACCTAATTGCAACTGGCTCTGTTAGCAGTCTCAGCCAAAAGACCAAGAATTGTATAGAGACTGAAATGACTTCCTGCCCCTGGGAGTAGTCCTTCCAGATCAAGAATAAGCCATACAATGAAGCAACAGAGAAGGTAGTGGGGCAGCACTGGGGAAGCTTACAGAACTGATTACAGTAAACATCGATCTCCAGGACTATAGTCCGTATGGATATTTCCATCACTAAACTCATGTAATAAATAAATAAATAAATAATCATTAATAATAAATAAAAATTCACAGTGCAAAGGAAAAGAGAAAATGAAGATTTGCTCCACAGCTAGTGGCAAAACAAGTCAATGCCTGTCCCTTAACGGTAGTTAATTAATGATAACAAACTCTTTTGTAACAGTTAATGGGTCTCTGTGACAATTTATGTAAAAGATACTAACAGGAAAGAAAAAAGCAAGCCTACATTCTACTTTTGCAATAAGTAACCTATATAATTCATATTCTAAACACTTTACTGGAAATATATAACAAAAGCACATCTGGTATTATACACACCTCTAATGACTTATATTTGTAAATGCTACCAGAGCAGGTAAATCCTCACAAAATCCTCTAACTCTACTAACCTACCAGAAAATATTAGTATCAATGATCCACATGTCAGAAAGACAACTGGTTTGTACCAGTCAAAATAATTTCCTTTCTTCTCAAATTTCATTCAGGCTACTGTTCAGCAAAGAGTACACACAGCCATAAAAGGCTTGTTCCTGTGAGACTATAATTAGCACAGATCCCTGGATACTATCAGTTACACAGTAAAAAGTCAGCTTTGGCAAACCGGGGACCAGCAGGCAAAGGACTTCAAACTTCAAAGTGAGCTCTCAAAATATCCGATCGCATAATAATAAAAAAATACCCATTCTTAGTACCTTATCTCAAAAGCTCACATTGGTTAGACAGTGACCTTTAAAGGATTACCTTAACATGCAGGGAAATCAGCCCCTCTCTGATGTGTTCTGAAATTTGTAATAAAAAATGGCTGCATGACTGACATTTAAGTTGGAAAAAGGAAAAAGGAAAAAAAGGCTTAAATTTCTCCTAACATAAGCTGCAGCTCAGATTTAAAGCCATTTTACTTTCAAAGACCACAACTATGATAGCTGGCTGCCAATTTACAGTGTACAATGTAACGCTCTCTCTCCATAAACTAGGGCAAGGGAGAAAACAGCTTTCAAGTCCCAAATCATTTTTTTTCATTAATTCACTTGTTTTGCCAGTAAAAGCAGAACTAGGATTCTCTCATGCCAAACATCTTCCCCGCTCCTCTCCAACAAAATATGCTTTTATATCTTCAACAAAAATAAGTTTAAAGGAAATAAATATAAAAAAAGATACATTAAGAAGCAATCACTGACATTTTTCTCTCTTTAGCAAGCACAGGTGGTGAGTGTAGGGTTGACCTGTGATCTAGGCAGTCTGTTTTTTTACAAAATGAAAGTATTTCTCATCAGAAAGATATCAGTCATTTATTCATTATTTTGCACCTTACATTCTATGCCACAGGGAGAAAAAAGAACTTATTCTGTCAGAGAGTTAAACAAAAATGTTTCTTTTCAAAGACAATTTTTTAAACTTGTACTTTTTCCTCTTTCTTCCCTGAAGTTTGTTCTTGTTGTTTGTGGGTTGTTGTTGTTGGGTTTTGTTTGTTGTTGCTCCCAATCCCAAACTCTCCTCTTATGGCTGTTCTATTGCTACCTATTGTTCAACTATAAAGGCATGGAAAACCACTTTTACTCTATTCATAGAGCAGCTGTCAGTAATCCTGCAAAATCAAGATAGGTTGTTCCCTCCCAAGAGAAAGAACTAACAATGCATCACCATAGAGAACTTCTTCTAATGGCCCATCATTGAAACTAGTATCATCCAATCTTCCCTAGATATCCTGCACAGAGCCAAAACCAAACATTTAAAGTAAGATGAAATATACATCAATTACAACAGTAAAAACCAAATTAGATTTTGGTTCAGATAACATCTTCTTTGAATGCAGCTCCATAGTTCAGAAGTTTCTACAAATTAAAGTCACATTATCATCAGTCACTACGTTTTTCTATTTATGCTACAGTATGTTACAAGAAAATAAAGATGAGTATTTCCTGCTTGTTTGCAAATGTTAAAAATTAGAAGAAGAAATTATAATACTAAAGAAGACAAGCAAAGGTATTCCTCAGCTTGGATTGATGGATTGAAATAATGAATCAGTGTACTGAGGATGTTCAAAACGTACTGCTCACGCAATAATAATGTTCAAGTAGCTCTGTAAGATTTCCAGCACCCTTGTTGTCACTCAGATATTTAGCATCAAAATCCACTTGTGGTATTTTGCATGCTCAGCTGTCTTGAATTTAGGTAGAATTTCAGAATATACAGTAGCTGCCCTTAAAATATTTGGTAGTACTTCCACAAGCATCAAGATTGACATTTATTTACCATATTTCATCACTGTTCAAAATAACTAAATTTATCAGGCCTATTTATTTATGAGTGATGAGGTGCAAACACGGCTCTTGAGATTTTGTGGTACTTCACGTCCAATTTGCAGCAAGGATAAGGGGATTCTGCAGCTTATCTATAACAATGAAAACCTGAAGATGTGTAGAATGCACACTATGCAGGAGCAGAGCAGGAACACAGTGTCACATTCCATTTTTACTGCTTTTATTGTGAAAATTGCATCCCACTTTCCACAAACCATGTTCTTTCTTTGCGATTGCAATTGTGGCTCCTTACAGTTGAGAAAATACAGAACAAAACCATGAAACTCACATTCCATGCCTCCACTAGAAAAATAGGTGTGTTTTCACAATGAGACAGTGAATGCATGATAGCTAACACACTGACATGGTAGTTCTCACGTGGTAGCTATCTCATTGTAAAAAACAACCTTTCTTTCCTAGTGTAAACATGGCTTTAAAGAGTGGATTAGTCAAACCTCACATAATAAAAGCTAAATCATCTGCATAAGAGGCAAAAATTGTCACTGTGTAACAATGCCCCCATTGCTGGTGGGAATAAAAACTGCAAGTGGTTATTCAACAAGACTTCTGATACTTTATCATAAATGAGGAATAGAAGGAACTTCAGAGAAAGAGCAAAGTCTGGATGTACAGGTTGTGTGGCAGACATGGAGAATCCCTGTTGGCTATGATGCTATACCCATAACAACAACATGGGTTAGATTTTAGCAAGGACTGTTTGTCCTTGCAGAGGTACAAGACAATGTAAGGCCCCACTCCACTTATGTCCCTGCCTAGGCTTTTCAGACTCAGGTCTTGGTGCATATGGGTAAGGGCACTATATGTTTTTACTCCCACCTTGAGTGGGGGGAGAAGGGGGTGGTGGGAAGGAATGGATGGAGTCTTAGCTCCACCTCCTCCAATGTCCAGGCCCAATAGAAATTATATGTATATCAGTTGTGCATGTGAGCCCCCTTGTACATGCCCTTCCCTGGCCAAAAAATAAATCAACAAGTTAGTTCATGTCCTTTGCTATATAATTGCCACAAAAGGGAGAAAGAATGTTGAGATCAGGAGCCTTTTCTCCTCACACAAACAGCAAGGCAGGACCTCTTCTTACCTATCAAGATAGCATTACAAACAGTGTCTATTTCTTACATTGGCTTGTGCACCACAGCCCCAGGAGAGAATGGCTGTCAGATTGAAGGCATTGGTCATCATTAATTCTATTCCTCTCCCCCCTGGCCCCGCGCACATTTGTTTATTACTGACTTACTTTTGCCAATAGTATTTTTTTCTCAGACATGTTTGCCAGAGCTCTTTTAATTCCATGTAACCATGGTGGCTGGAATTAACCCATTATGTTTTTTTCTGGCTTTACCTTTACCCTGCAAGCCGTAACTACTAGTGCATGTTGCTTTTAGGTTCCCTCCTTCTCCATTTCTAGTTCATTTTTTATTCTTGGATCTCTGAGGAGTCCTTTGACTAACACAAAGTGGCAAGAGCTACTTCTTTCTGGAATAATTCTGCTCCACAAATATTCCCACCCCTGACAGCCCATCTGTCAGCTTCTTGCACAATTGCCTCTGTGCTTTCTTCCACTTAATCCCCTCAGCAAGGTGTGACTTCTCGGAGTTCGTCCTCAAAGGTTCTGACTATCCACATTTAAGTGCCTCTTAAAGGCTCACTTCTACCATATTACCTACAGTTAATCTACTTGACTTCCATTTAAAATAATGCATATTTCTTTCTCCTCATCCTCTAACCTCTGACTAGTTATTGGTCTGTCCTGAGCTATTTAAATGCCTTTGTCACATCATGCTGGAAGCCCAAATGAATGATAGACTGCTACAATAAAGTGGTTAGCTGATGTCTGGCAATTAGAACTCAATATACTATCCAAATAGTTTGAAAAAAAAGAGGCTGATCCTGTACGTTGAAATACAGGCTCAATAAAATGTTTCACAATGAGAAAAAAAAAAAAAGGTTTGAATATATTCCTGGCTGTGTTTTCTGTTTAGTGGCTGCAATCTTAATGTGAATCAATTATCAACTAAGTGACTTAAAACTGCAAGGATAAAAATGATAATGAAGCAAAAATGTGAAAAATGAGCAAAATAGATACACAAAACTAAAAGCCAACTATGCTACATAAAAAGATAATTTCAGAGATTAATGCAACGGATATAAAGAATGCATACTCAATGATTGTAGCTAAATGTATTATCAACTTAAATCCGCATCTACAATTACATGCAATAAGCGAGAGACTGTGAAGGCAAGATTTTATGCAAAAGATGTGAAATAAACAGACCATATATCACAAATGTACTGGATAGAGCTTGAAAAAAAGATAGTGTCAACAGAGCAGCAATTCATGTACTGATCAATAGAAAGCATAGGAAATAATATACAATGGCAGCACTAGGAAAAGTGAAAAATGTTAACATATGCAGAATAATATAAAGATGTAGACACTACTAAAATCCATAAACTCAGTCCCGTATACGGATTAAACTCTAGTTTTATCCATATCTGATCACAAGAGTCTTCTGCTATATTACATTTTAGAAAGAATACAATATAATGAACTAAAATAAAAAGTAACTCTTAGAATATATAGCTTGCTGTACCACACATTACAAAATGATTCCTTCACAAAGCAAGCCTTGGAGAAAGAGCACATATTTTCTCATTTTTATTTACATTTTAATTAGTGCAGGTTTAAACTTTTATTAAATAGCTGTCAAACTAGAAAAAAAATCTATTGTGAAATTTCATCAAAGCATCCTTGTCCAGTCTAACAAAACTTCAAAGAAAGATTTAGTTAAACCCAATAAGTAGGATTACATGTAGGTGTCAATCAATAGGTGCTTCAATATCTGTATTTAAAAAAAAAACCAGAAATGCCATGCTTTATAATTACTTTTTAAAAAAATGTTCCTCTTATCAAATACAGCTTAAATAATACTGTGTGGAAACATGTTCAGACATCTCTGTACTCTGCAGCTTCACAGTAATGCTAATATATCACCTTCAATTTCACGGAGTATTTATTTCTATTAATGAAACCCCTTTTGTCCTGAAATCATGGTGTTTCATACACAAAGACAAATACAAATGATGCCCAAGCAGAACCAAAAAAAAAAACCCTAGGAAAAGTTAAATGTTTGTACGCATAGATATATTTCATTTTTTAAAAACTCTCATGCATGCAATAGAATTTCAGAAGCTAAGATACAATTAAATGCAATTGACATTTTCCATTCAGATGCATCTGTTTCAACAGGCTAGAAAACTCTTGAAAGTTTAGAGCCAAAAGTTTTTTTATTTTTAGAAGCAATGCATGATACTATCTGGTGTCTGAAGTTAATACAGTATTATTAAGTTAACGCTGTTCTTCTCCCAAAAGTATTGGCAGTTCCCCAAAGAAAAAAAAACTCTTATGCAATCCAACAAGCTTAGTTTTATCAGGTAGCTACCTCCTGCGATTTCATAATATCATAGATATGGTGGCTGGAAGGGAATTTAAGAGGTCATCTAGTCCAGCCCACCATGCTGAAGCAGGACCCAATTATATCTAGAGTCTAGTTCTCAAGCTTTCCAGACTACTGTACCCCTTTCAGGAGTCTGTTTTGTCTTGCGTACCCCAAGTTTCACCTCACTTAAAAACTACTTGCTTACAAAATCAGACATGAAAATACAAAAATGTCACAGTATACTGTGACTGAAAAATTGCTGACTTTCTCATTTTTACCATATAATTATAAAATAAATCAATTGGAATACGAATATTATACTTACATTTCAGTGCATAGTATATGGAGCAGTATAAACAAGTTATTATATGAAATTTTGGTTTGTACTGACTTCGCTAGTGCTTTTTATATAGCCTGTTGTAAAACTAGGCAGATATCTAGATGAGTTGATGTGCCTCCTGGAAGACCTTTGCATACCTCCAGGGGTACATGTAACCCTGGTTGAGAAACACTGATAGATGGGTTGTCTAACATGGTGTTTAAACCCTCCAATAATGGCGGTACCACAACCTCCCTTGGAAGCCTATTCCAGTGCTTAACTATGCATATAGTTAGAAAGTTTTTCTTAATATCTAACTAAATCGCCTGTGTTGCAGAGTAAGCCAAATACTTCTTGCCCTATCTTCAGTGGACACGGAGAACAATTGTGTTGGCCCTGAACCCAGGCCTCAAAGGGGTACAACACAGGATTTGTCAAGCTGTCAACTGAAGTTTATTCAGATTAAGTCAATTGAGCTAATTTAAATCTACTAACACAATCTAACCTTGTTGTGTTTTGCTTCTCTTTGGGTGATAGTAGCACTCTTGGGTGTGATGGGGAGAAGATACAAAAGGAGTGGGCACACTACTCTCACTCAGATGCAACACTTGTTGGTGAACAGCTCCACAGTAGCAGCACTCCTTATGCTGGAGAAATTTACCAAAAAATTCCACCAGTGCTAACACCAGGTCAGCTGAACCAGTGTCATCTGAAGCCACACTTTTGATTTAAAACTATCATTTCGAAATGCCTTGCTTAGAGCTGAGTTAACTAAAACAGTGATAAAAATGGAGACAGCCTTTGGAGCCTTGGCTACATAAGAGCTTCCAGCAGTTCTAATACTGGTATTAAAAACAGTAGGAATCCTTTCTGTAAACTTCCTTAGCAGAGACATGGTCTTTGCATAAGATTCCACAATGCTGTCCTGGCAGCAGAAATAGTGTGTTACTGTAGCTATCCCTTTTGAACATCAAACTACATCGCTAAACCCATTGAGACAGTAATATCATTTACAAATGTTCCCATTTTGCCAGGGAAATGACTCTGGTATGTTTGAGCTCAACCAAACAAGTTTTCTTATTCCACCCTTTAGTTTTTATTGTCCAGAAGGAATTAATCTGCTACCCACAGACTATTGCCTGGAGCATCACAATTCATAGCTTTTACATGCTATTGTAATCACTCTACCTGTACTGAACTAAATGCTGTTTTATAAACTCAGAATCTCACAGCACTGTGACGACAGTGTGATTCACATCCTAAGTGCTACTGCAATTATTTTGGTACAAAAATGCCTTGTGAGGTATCATATTAAAATTAACAACACACTGGTCAATAATATCATTGTAAAATATATGTAACAATGTTGTATGTGAAATTATGGATACTCACTAAGTATGCTTTAAAGTCTGTGACTAAAAGGTGTTTAAACCAGGCACATCAGGGGGAGCTGATAAATAGGTTTTCTCTAGACAAAGGAAAGAGGCTGTCATAAATATAAAGGGAAGGGTAAACCCCTTTGAAATCCCTCCTGGCTAGGGGAAAGCTCCTCTCACCTGTAAAGGGTTAAGAAGCTAAAGGTAACCTCGCTGGCACCTGACCAAAATGACCAATGAGGAGACAAGATACTTTCAAAAGCTGGGAGGAGGGAGAGAAACAAAGGGTCTCTGTCTGTCTATATGCTGTTTCTGCCGGGGATAGACCAGGAATGGAGTCTTAGAACTTTTAGTAAGTAATCTAGCTAGGTATGTGTTAGATTATGATTTCTTTAAATGGCTGAGAAAAGAATTGTGCTGAATAGAATAACTATTTCTGTCTGTGTATCTTTTTTGTAACTTAAGGTTTTGCCTAGAGGGGTTCTCTATGTTTTTGAATCTAATTACCCTGTAAGATATCTACCATCCTGATTTTACAGGGGGGATTTCTTTATTTCTATTTACTTCTATTTTTATTAAAAGTCTTCTTGTAAGAAACCTGAATGCTTTTTCATTGTTCTCAGATCCAAGGGTTTGGGTCTGTGGTCACCTATGCAAATTGGTGAGGCTTTTTATCCAACATTTCCCAGGAAAGGGGGGGTGCAAGTGTTGGGAAGATTGTTCATTGTTCTTAAGATCCCAGGGTCTGGGTCTGTTGTCACCTAGGCAAATTGGTGAGGCTTTTTACCAAACCTTGTCCAGGAAGTGGGGTGCAAGGTTTTGGGAAGTATTTTGGGGGGAAAGACGTTTCCAAACAGCTCTTCCCCAGTGACCAGTATTTGTTTGGTGGTAGCGGCCAATCCAAGGACAAAGGGTGGAATATTTTGTACCTTGGGGAAGTTTTGACCTAAGCTGGTAAAGATAAGCTTAGGAGGTTTTTCATGCAGCTCCCCACATCGTTACCGTAGCGTTCAGAGTGGGGAAGGAACCTTGACATGGTGGCATAGTGGTGGGATTAACCTGAAGTCATTTTGAGATCCACTTGAGATTTTTTGAACTAGAAATACAGATTTTAAAAAGGATTTTTTTCCCCCTTTGGAAAGGAAGTCCAGAAAGCAGCTGAAACTGAAAGCAGCTTGTTTTTTCTCTGCTTTGTGGCCAAGCAGAGACAAAAGGGGATTATCTCTGTGAATTGCAGGTTTTCTTTGCCTGGAGGCAGGGTACTTAACTCCTGCAGGGAAATTCACAGTCTTCCAACCCAGAGTTTTTTTTCCCCTAAAAGTAAAGTGGGGGAGGAGTGTTCTACCCATTTGCCTGGAGACAAAAGTGGCATATTTTTTTTTTTTTAGGATTTTGAATTTTTACAAGGAGTACAAGTTTAAAAAGGATTTTTTTTTTCCTTTGGGCTGCTGGTAAGCAGGTTTCCAAGTAGCTGGAGTTTTTTTGCTTTGATTTGGGCCCAGAGCAGAGACAAGGGAATTGTCTTTTTCTGTAGGCTGACAATCACTATCAGAGAATAGGTATTCTATTCCAGCACAGCAAAATTTTACAGCCAAGTTTTGTTGGTTTATTTCTAAACCTCGGGTGTAAAGTTAGTTAAAAACAGAGAGGTTAGAATGACAAAATCCACGGCTCGACAAAAGCTGGAATTAGCCAGATTTCAGGCTGAGGAAAGACAAAGGGAACATGAAAGACAGAGAGAACTCATGCAGCTGAAGAAGGAGGAGAAGGAACAAGAAAGGGAGGCAGCGAAAGAGGCAGCAAAAGAGGCAGAACAACACCAAGCGGCTGCTCAGAGGAGAGCTATGGAAGCAAGGGACAAAGAACTGGAGGAGAAGGAAAAAGAGAGGAAGTATGTGGAGGAGACAGAGAAGATAAAGGCTCAGCAGAATATCCCAACAAACCCTAGCAATCCTTCTCCAAGTACCACTTCCCATCCCAGAAAGTTCCCCACCTACAAGGCAGGAGATGATACTGAGGCCTTCCTAGGAAACTTCGAAAGGGCCTGCCTTGGGTACAACATCTCTACTGACCAAAACATGGTAGAGCTGAGGCCGCAGCTCAGTGGACTCTTAGCTGAGGTGGCAGCTGAAATGCCTAAAGAACACATGAACAAGTATGAACTGTTTAAATCCAAGGCGAGAGTCAGAATGGGGATAACACCCGAGCAATCTCGTCAGAGGTTCAGAGCCCTAAGGTGGAAACCAGACGTGTCATTTACCCAACATGCCTACCACATTGTGAAACATTGGGATGCCTGGATATCAGGAGCAAGTGTTGAATCTCCAGTAAATTTGCCCTTCCTAATGCAAATGGAACAATTCTTAGAGGGTGTTCCTGAGGAAATAGAAAGATACATCCTAGATGGGAAGCCCAAAACTGTAATCGAGGCAGGAGAGATTGGAGCCAGATGGGTGGAGGTGGCAGAGAAGAAGAAAACTGGTTGCAGTTGGAGCGGAGACCAGAAGGGACAACCCCAGACCACACCCTATTACCGGGGGCCGCCCAAGGCCCCACCTACCTCCCAGACACCTCCAGACACCTTATCGTCCCACCACCCCATTCTCCAGCAACCCACCTCGCCCCAGTGACCCGTCAGCTGGACGATGTTTCAAATGTAACGAGCTGGGGCATGTAAAGGCCAACTGTCCCAAGAACTCCAACAGATTACAGTTCATTGCACCGGAATCACACCAGAGGTCCGCAGGCCCAGATACCTCCCAGATACCCTTGGAGTGGAGGGAAACTGTGAGTGTGGGCGGGAAGGTCGCCGCATGGAGGAACACCGGAGCACAAGTGTCAGCTATCCATGCTTCCTTAGTGGACCCCAATTTAATCAACCCAGAGATCCAAGTGACGATTCAACCCTTCAAGTCCAACTCTTTCAGTTTGCCTACAGCCAAGTTGCCTGTCCAGTACAAGGGCTGGTCAGCAACATGGACTTTTGCAGTCTATGATGATTATTCCATCCCCATGCTGTTGGGGGAAGACTTGGCCAATCATGTGAAGCAGGCCAAGAGGGTGGGAACGGTCACCCGCAGCCGGGCTAAACAAGCCATGAGGCCTACTCTGTTCCTGAAACTTCTATCAGGACCCGGTCAGAGGTGATGGACCCGGACCCCAGGCCAATGTCTGCAACAGCAGTAGTGGATCCAGTCCCAGAGACCCAGACGGAACCAATCCCAGACTCGGAACCAGCCGAACAACCAACACCAGACCCATTCCTAGCACTGAATGCAGTACTTGCAACCTCAACAGCAAAGGGCCCCACCGAACCTGAACTGGCAGCAGCCCATAACCCTACACAAGAGGCTCAGCCGGAGCCTGAATCCCAACATAGTGCACCAGCGGAGAGCGGTTCACAGTCAACGGAAACAGCCCCATCCCCTACATCGCTTCCAGAGAGACCAAGCCTACGTCCACAATCCCATGAGGAACTTATGTCTCCAAAATCAAGGGAACAGTTCCAGACCGAACAGGAAGCAGATGAAAGCCTCCAGAGAGCTTGGACGGCAGCACGGAGCAACCCACCGCCTTTCAGCTCTTCTAATTGATCCAGGTTTGTTGTAGAAAGAGGACTTTTATACAAGGAAACTCTTTCTGGGGGACACCAGGAAGACTGGCATCCTCAGAGACAGTTGGTAGTTCCAACTAAATACCGGGCCAAGCTCTTGAGCTTAGCCCATGATCACCCTAGTGGCCATGCTGGGGTGAACAGGACCAAAGACCGTTTGGGGAGGTCATTCCACTGGGAGGGAATGGGCAAGGATGTTTCTATCTATGTCTGGTCTTGTGAGGTGTGCCAAAGAGTGGGAAAAGCTCCCAGACTGCTCCGCTGGGCATCACAACATGGGGAATAGATGGCCAGCCCTCTGTGGAGAAAGAGGTGGTTAGGGACTGTTTAGAAAAGCTGGATGTGCACAAGTCCATGGGGCTGGACGAGTTGCATCCGAGAGTGCTAAAGGAATTGGCGGCTGTGATTGCAGAGCCATTGGCCATTATCTTTGAAAACTCGTGGCGAACGGGGAAAGTCCTGGATGACTGGAAAAAGGCTAATGTAGTGCCAATCTTTAAAAAAGGGAAGAAGGAGGATCCTGGGAACTACAGGCCAGTCAGCCTCACCTCAGTCCCTGGAAAAATCATGGAGCAGGTCCTCAAAGAATCAATCCTGAAGCACTTACATGAGAGGAAAGTGATCAGGAACAGTCAGCATGGATTCACCAAGGGAAGGTCATGCCTGACTAATCTAATCGCCTTCTATGATGAGATTACTGGTTGTGTGGATGAAGGGAAAGCAGTGGATGTATTGTTTCTTCACTTTAGCAAAGCTTTTGACACGGTCTCCCACAGTATTCTTGTCAGCAAGTTAAAGAAGTATGGGCTGGATGAATGCACTATAAGGTGGGTAGAAAGTTGGCTAGATTGTCGGGCTCAACAGGTAGTGATCAATGGCTCCATGTCTAGTTGGCAGCAGGTGTCAAGTGGAGTGCCCCAAGGGTCGGTCCTGGGGCCGGTTTTGTTCAATATCTTCATAAATGATCTGGAGGATGGTGTGCATTGCACTCTCAGCAAATTTACGGATGATACTAAATTGGGAGGAGTGGTAGATACGCTGGAGGGCAGGGATAGGATACAGAGGGACCTAGACAAATTGGAGGATTGGGCCAAAAGAAATCTGATGAGGTTCAATAAGGATAAGTGCAGGGTCCTGCACTTAGGACGGAAGAACCCAATGAACAGCTACAGACTAGGGACCGAATGGCTAGGCAGCAGTTCTGCGGAAAAGGACCTAGGGGTGACAGTGGACGAGAAGCTGGATATGAGTCAGCAGTGTGCCCTTGTTGCCAAAAAGGCCAATGGCATTTTGGGATGTATAAGCAGGGGCATAGCGAGCAGATCGAGGGACGTGATCGTCCCCCTCTATTCGACATTGGTGAGGCCTCATCTGGAGTACTGTGTCCAGTTTTGGGCCCCACACTACAAGAAGGATGTGGATAAATTGGAGAGAGTCCAGCGAAGGGCAACAAAAATGATTAGGGGTCTGGAACACATGACTTATGAGGAGAGGCTGAGGGAACTGGGATTCTTTAGTCTGCAGAAGAGAAGAATGAGGGGGGATTTGATAGCTGCTTTCAACTACCTGAGAGGTGGTTCCAGAGAGGATGGTTCTAGACTATTCTCAGTGGTAGAAGAGGACAGGACAAGGAGTAATAGTCTCAAGTTGCAGTGGGGGAGGTTTAGGTTGGATATTAAGAAAAACTTTTTCACTAGGAGGGTGGTGAAACACTGGAATGCATTACCTAGGGAGGTGGTAGAATCTCCTTCCTTAGAAGTTTTTAAGGTCAGGCTTGACAAAGCCCTGGCTGGGATGATTTAATTGGGGATTGGTCCTGCTTTGAGCAGGGGGTTGGACTAGATGACCTCCTGAGGTCCCTTCCAACCCTGATATTCTATGATTCTATGAAAACCCCAAGACCAGGTCAAAGTCCCTTCTCCAGCCACTCCCCATCATTGAAGTTCCATTTCAGCGTGTAGCTGTGGATATTCTGGGTCCTTTTCCGAAAGACACCCAGAGGAAAGCAGTACATACTGACTTTCATGGATTTTGCCACCCGATGGCCGGAAGCAATAGCTCTAAGCAACACCAGGGCTAAAAGTGTGTGCCAGGCACTTAGCAGACATTTTTGCCAGGGTAGGTTGGCCCTCCGACATCCTCACAGATGCAGGGACTAATTTCCTGGCAGGAACTATGGAAAACCTTTGGGAAGCTCATGGGGTAAATCACTTGGTTGCCACTCCTTACCACCATCAAACAAATGGCATGGTGGAGAAGTTTAATGGAACTTTGGGGGCCATGATATGTAAATTCGTAAATGAGCACTCCAATGATTGGGACCTAGCATTGCAGCAGTTGCTCTTTGCCTACAGAGCTGTACCACACCCCAGTTTAGGGTTTTCCCCATTTGAACTTGTATATGGCCGTGAGGTTAAGGGGCCATTGCAGTTGGTGAAGCAGCAATGGGCGGAATTTACACCTTCTCCAGGAACTAACATTCTGGACTTTGTAACCAACCTACAAAACACCCTCCAAACCTCTTTAGCCCTTGCTAAAGAAAACTTACAGGATGCTCAAAAAGAGCAAAAAGCCTGGTATGATAAACATGCCAGAGAGTGTTCCTTCAAAGTAGGGGACCAGGTCATGGTCTTAAAGGTGCTCCAGGCCCATAAAATGGAAGCATCATGGGAAGGACCATTCACGGTCCAGGAGTGCCTGGGAGCTGTTAATTATCTCATAGCATTCCCCACCTCCAACCGGAAGCCTAAGGTGTACCATATTAATTCTCTTAAGCCCTTTTATTCCAGAGAATTAAAGGTTTGTCAGTTTACAGCCCAGGGAGGAGATGACGCTGAGTGGCCCGAAGGTGTCTACTACGAAGGGAAATGTGCTGGTGGTGTGGAAGAGGTGAACCTCTCCATGACCCTTGGGCGTATGCAGCGACAGCAGATCAAGGAGATGTGCACTAGCTACGCGCCAACGTTCTCAGCCACCCCAGGACTGACTGAACGGGCATACCACTCCATTGACACAGGTAATGCTCACCCAATTAGGGTCCAACCTTACCGGGTGTCTCCTCAAGCTAAAACTGCTATAGAACGGGAGATCCAGGATATGTTACAGATGGGTGTAATCCGCCCCTCTGGAAGTGCATGGGCGTCTCCAGTGGTTCTAGTTCCCAAACCAGATGGGGAAATATGTTTTTGCATGGACTACCGTAAGCTAAATGCTGTAACTCGCCCAGACAACTATCCAATGCCACGCACAGATGAACTATTAGAGAAACTGGGACGGGCCCAGTTCATCTCTACCTTGGACTTAACCAAGGGGTACTGGCAGCTACCGCTAGATGAATTTGCCAAGGAAAGGTCAGCCTTCACCACACATCTCGGGCTGTATGAATTTAATGTACTCCCTTTCGGGCTGCGAAATGCACCCGCTAACTTCCAAAGACTTGTAGATGGTCTCCTAGCAGGATTAGGAGAATATGCAGTCGCCTACCTTGACGATGTGGCCATATTTTTGGATTCCTGGTCATACCACCTGGAACATCTACAGAAAGTCCTTGAGCGCATAAGGGAGGCAGGACTAACTGTTAAGGCTAAGAAGTGTCAAATAGGCCTAAACAGAGTGACTTACCTTGGACACCAGGTGGGTCAAGGAACTATCAGCCCCCTACAGGACAAAGTGGATGCTATCCAAAAGTGGCCTGTCCCAAAGTCAAAGAAACAGGTTCAATCCTTCTTAGGCTTGGCCGGTTATTACAGACGATTTGTACCGCAATACAGCCAAATCGCTGCCCCACTGACAGACCTAACCAAACAGAAACAGCCAAATGCTGTTCAGTGGACCGAAAAGTGTCAGAAGGCCTTTAATAAGCTTAAAGCGACACTCATGTCTGACCCTGTACAAAGGGCCCCAGACTTTGACAAACCGTTCCTAGTAACCACAGATGCGTCCAAGCATGGTGTGGGAGCAGTTTTAATGCAGAAAGGACCTGATCAAGAAGTCCACCCTGTAGTGTTTCTCAGCAAAAAACTGTCTGAGAGGGAAAGCAACTGGTCAGTCACTGAAAAAGAATGTTACGCCTTTGTCTACGCTCTGGAAAAGCTACGCCCATATGTTTGGGGACGGCGTTTCCACCTGCAAACCGATCATGCTGCACTAAAGTGGCTTCACACCGTCAAAGAAACTAACAAAAAACTTCTTCGGTGGAGTTTAGCTCTCCAAGATTTTGATTTTGACATCCAACACATCTCAGGAGCTTCTAACAAAGTGGCTGATGCACTCTCCCGTGAAAGTTTCCCAGAATCAACTGGTTAAATAGGTTTTCTCTAGACAAAGGAAAGAGGCTGTCATAAATATAAAGGGAAGGGTAAACCCCTTTGAAATCCCTCCTGGCCAGGGGAAAGCTCCTCTCACCTGTAAAGGGTTAAGAAGCTAAAGGTAACCTCGCTGGCACCTGACCAAAATGACCAATGAGGAGACAAGATACTTTCAAAAGCTGGGAGGAGGGAGAGAAACAAAGGGTCTCTGTCTGTCTATATGCTGTTTCTGCCGGGGATAGACCAGGAATGGAGTCTTAGAACTTTTAGTAAGTAATCTAGCTAGGTATGTGTTAGATTATGATTTCTTTAAATGGCTGAGAAAAGAATTGTGCTGAATAGAATAACTATTTCTGTCTGTGTATCTTTTTTGTAACTTAAGGTTTTGCCTAGAGGGGTTCTCTATGTTTTTGAATCTAATTACCCTGTAAGATATCTACCATCCTGATTTTACAGGGGGGATTTCTTTATTTCTATTTACTTCTATTTCTATTAAAAGTCTTCTTGTAAGAAACCTGAATGCTTTTTCATTGTTCTCAGATCCAAGGGTTTGGGTCTGTGGTCACCTATGCAAATTGGTGAGGCTTTTTATCCAACATTTCCCAGGAAAGGGGGGGTGCAAGTGTTGGGAGGATTGTTCATTGTTCTTAAGATCCCAGGGTCTGGGTCTGTAGTCACCTAGGCAAATTGGTGAGGCTTTTTACCAAACCTTGTCCAGGAAGTGGGGTGCAAGGTTTGGGAAGTATTTTGGGGGGAAAGACGTTTCCAAACAGCTCTTCCCCAGTAACCAGTATTTGTTTGGTGGTGGTAGCGGCCAATCCAAGGACAAAGGGTGGAATATTTTGTACCTTGGGGAATTTTTGACCTAAGCTGGTAAAGATAAGCTTAGGAGGTTTTTCATGCAGGCTTTTCATGCATTCACATCTGTACCCTAGTGTTCAGAGTGGGGAAGGAACCTTGACAGAGGCCAACACATCAAACCAGGTATGGCCTAAATCCAATGGGCTATTCATTTGTGTCTGAGATTGCAGAAGGAAGAGATAATTTGCATAGTAGCAACCACCAGCAGGGGAGGAACAAGCATGAAGCCTTATCTTCCAGACCTCACGGCTCCTTTATCCAGCATGAACTAATGCCCACTTTGCTGCCTCAATACATTGCCAGCAGGGAAGGAACGAAGGAAGGGGTCAAGGTGTCTCCCATTAAGTCCCTCTTCCCTCATTCTGTCCTCCCAGGAGACCCTGTTCCAAGAGTCTTGCAGATCACTTTTCAGTTTGAATCATTCTTATTACATCTGGATAAGTGTTATACAGACACACTCACACATGTCACAGTAAGGTCTGGTATCAATTGTATATGCTTCAACATCCTAGCATTTCCTTAGTAGCTGATTTATATATATGAAAGAATGAATTTGCTGTAATCTTCAGCACTTATATATATATATATATATATAGTCATATCCCTAGCAAAAATCGGTTCCTCTGCACACATGAAGGTGGTGCCTGAACTCATATGTTTTAATAAAAGTGGGGCATGATGGTAAAAGTTAGAAAACAACTACCCTGGTGTATGTCTCTGTTCTCTGTGATGTATTGAAAACTGTTAAAATTGTATGCTCACACTTTAAATTCTTGGGGATTTTCCTGGTCCTACTTGCAGGCTAGAGGACTCTATAGTGTTTAATCTGGTTCTTCATCAGTCAGTCTGCAAAGAGTGAGGCTAGCGCAAGATGGGGTCAGTTGTATCACTCTGTCTCACAGAGCAGCCTGCTTTCTCTCTCTGTGGTTTTGGTTCTTGTGTGTTAGGGTTCTGGAATTTAAAAAACACAGTAAAGTTACATTATAACCTTCCAAATGAGTGTTTTATGTTTTTATCTAACGTCTCTGTTGTTAAGTTGTAAACATAACATTCTCAAACTGGACTGAAGCCAGTGCACGCACAAGAGAAGCCCCACATTACTGGAGTAGGTAATGGCATCCATGTGTCTCATTACAAGAAGGGACCATGGGGCCTGAAGTGTAGTGCTCCAGGGCAGTTGAGGATGCAGAGCAAGATTGCAGTTGGAGGCAGAAGGAAGTCCAGGGAAAAGTGGGAAGGGATATGAGAAAGATGTGAGGGAGACAGATGCACACAACGGGACGGGAAATGAAAAGACACAGGTAGGGAACATAGCACAGATCCAAGAAGGACGAAACTGATGGGGGAACAAAAGAAGTGCAGAAGAACATAGCGATTGAATGTGAATTAGGGAACGAAGGACTGAAATGGCGGTATGTGTACAGAAACAGAAAGATGGGCAAGTCACACAAACTCTCTCTGCCTCAGTGTTCCAAGTGTAAAATGGGGATAATTATGTTTACAATACACTTTGTAAAGGCAACTTTCAGATGTCAGATAAAATGGGATATACACAAGTGTTAAGTATTATCATTATAGAATACTGAATATAAGGTTATCATTTATAGTGCTGAAGATTACATCAAGTTCACTCTTCCTGTTAAACGTTTCTGGTAAATGATCGAAACCTGGAGGAGCATTTAAAGTTTTTATATGTTACTTTACACTTTGACCTGTGCTGTTAAGTGAAAGAAACTCATAAAACATCATTATTTTTTTTCTTTTTAATCAGTTAATTACTCTTGGCTCCAAAATTAAATGTTGAACTATAAAAATGGAAGACAGACACTAATGAAACTGATTTCTTATAGCTGGTGTTATCCTCTTCCATTAGCTTAGTTCCTAGGTTTGCTCTTGAAGTCTCAGATTTTTTTGTCAAATATGCAGGTACATATTAATTATCAAGGTTGGGAGATACAGTAACTGGTTGGCTCATTTGCTTTAATCCACCCAGCTGTTAGCACTTCATTCTTTTTCAGGTCATCATAAAAGTTAAAGATTTACAGTAAGAATGTGTAATGGTAAAAGCATTTAATCTGTCTCCCAATTTTTAATCACTTTCTGTAGAAGTCTATCTTCTTTTAACTCTGACATTCTAATGGTTTGACATATTTAAAGGTGGTTTACTTTCAAGAGAAATACAATGAATACAATCTTTTGTCCTACAGATTGGATTTAAAATTACAGTAATTATAATGGTCACATAAATGGGGGTAATTTAGGTTGCATACAAATTCATTTTGGAAATGGCAGTGAATAATTATCTGAAAACACCATTTAGAAAAGCAGTAGTACCAGGTGAGTGACAAGCAGCTGCCACCATAGTCTCTAAAACTGGATGAGCAAAGTGAGGGTTTAAATACAATATTTCCTTAGGAAAAAATGATTGACGAAACCAGAGCAATCCAGTGATTCGCAGAAAAGTCTATCACTGCTTAAGCTCTAAATTACATAATAGAGAATTTTTCCATATAATTTTGTCAATATTTATATACAATCAGAGTTGTAAAAGATCCAAAGGTAGTTGAGGCCTCAAAATTTTATCCAGCTAGGTATATAAATGTGTTGTCTACTCTTTGGGATATGCAAACTGTGGTATGCCACATGTACCTGTGTGACCAAAAAGAGATGTAAATCTATTTTCTTTGTACTGCACATTTAAATGACTAGGAGTCTCCCTGCCCAGGGTGCAGGGACAGCTGTGAAGAAATTACCATTGTGTGTTTTAGATGCAGAAGATTGCAGAGTGAGGGGTTGTGTTGCCTCTCTCATGGAAACATAAATGTCATCTAGGCTGAAAAATACGTTTTGCTCTCTGAGTATGGGAGAACATAATACAAGCTAGCTGAAAAAAGAAAACAAAAAGACTTTTGTCAATTTCTAAACTTTTGAATCCAAATGGAATTTTTAAGGTGTTCATCTCCATAAACTCACAGCTCTCCCGAAATCTTTGCAGATCTCGAAACACTTGCAGTGTGAAAGGACCTCTACACTGCTTCCTTTGCCCCCCTCACTGAAATACAGCCCTCTGAGGAGCAATGTTGCCATACTATCCCTGCTGATGGCTGCAATGAGTGCCCACAGGGTACAGGGGGAATGGAGGGGATTGAGAGGGAGACAGTTATATGAATTATTTACATCAGATTGGCACCAACCAGAATTAATGCAATTTATAGGATGCACTGAGATCTTTATGGATGAAGGTACTATGTAAACACAAAATCAACATCACAAAATAGCTATTTCAAAATATCCAGTGCTATTAATATTGTAATGAACCCACTGCCTTATTACTCAGTGCCTCCAGCCCTTCTCAAGATGATTTGCAGGAAGTTAAAATATATCAAAGATAATCAAGATCAAAAAGGAAAGCTGGACAAGCACAAAACATGCTGCTTTTTCTTATCATTTCAAATCCTGTAAAAGGGAAAAATCCTTTTTTCTCTTCTTTTTAAGAAGATGTGCTGCCTTGGTGAGTGATAGTTTCATAGTTCTAACAGGAGATATCTGTTCATCTCAAAATGAGGAAAATATTTAATGAAAAGGGAAAGGAATTGATCCCAATAAATTCACTAATGTCACAACCTCCTTCCGTATGGCATATTCAGTCATGCAGAAAATCAAGAGAAACCACATTTAGTATAAATTTTCAGGCAGCTATTAGTATTACAGTACTATGGCTAAGAGAAGCACCTTTTATTTGGCTAAAATTGTTATCTGAGATGAAATGAACTTAAAAAAAGGTATTTAATTGTTTAAACACATAGCTGATAATTTAATGTTCTCCATTTACAAATCTCCACCCAAATGCAAAGCTATCTAACCGACGTAATATAGAAGGTTTATTTCTCTCTCTTTGTTTCATCATATATTATGTATCATCACTGTATGTTCCACTGCATTACAATATGAGAACCTGATGTAACTGTAAATAAAAAAGCATTTTTTTGGTAACAGACACTCTTGTCAATTCATATACATTGCTAAACAACCACTTTAAACCTTTCACCTGAGACACTCAGAGAATTGGGTTCAGTAGCCAAGAAAAGTGATTATTTTATTATTAATGCTGTTTCTGAAGATACTTTTAATCTCCATGATTCTATTAGATATAAGTAAAATTTACCTATTGAGAACAAATGTTAATATAACACATCGCTAATGATATAGCCATACGCAATAATAGCCCCTTCTTCCATTTTCATTGTAACTTTTTGCTTTTTGCTTCATTGTAACAGTTGCTTACCTATTTCTTCCACTGAATTATTTGCTTCTCTGAAGGAGCTTTATAATAGTTTATACAAAGCTAGAAGGAATTTAAAAATGAGCTACTGACATTTCTATTTTGAAATAAAAGTAAATAATACAGAATGAGTTATCCCACACTCCTACCCTCTCTTTCAACCCCAGTCATAGAATCATTAATTGCTTCCATGTACTGCTGGTCCCTGGGTGCACCAGTCTGCCATAACAGCGCAAGGTTTGGAGCGTTTATCATTAGCTAGCTGCGTATAGATAAATTCTGCTGTTTCCTCTTTTCATTTCCCAAAGTTCAGCCCCTTCACAAACTATCAGCAACATATTTACAAGGCTAGTTCCTCTGTGGTTTCTAAAAACACAAATAGCAACTTTGCCCTCCCCTCTGAAAAAGGACAACTCTTTTGGGAACCAAGTTTAATGCAGTACATTAAGTAAACTGATGCTGTCACTAGTGCAAATGTCAAGTTCATTATAGCAGATGTTTCAGCTGAACATCGCTACACATTAAAATCACACAAAAATGTGCAGTGCATTCACCATTTGATTTAGTGTGTCTGCTTCAATGCTCAAAAGAGTCAATCAAAAGTGTCTTTTCATGTAATTACCACATTGTTATGTAACAAAGCTAGTTATTTCATTGAAACATTCATAACAAGTCCTGGTTCCAGGCTACTGCTGATCATTTTTATAAGCCCTTTGAAATGTAAAATGTTTATGAACTACATGATAAAAATGTATTGCTAATACAGTTAGAGGCTGAGAAAACCACAAAATAGTAAAGAATTTTTACCATACTGTGCATATCACTAAAGGAATCTCTTTATTTTCAAAAATCAGATAGTGTGACCAAGATGAATTATATTGCCAACTACGAGTATCTGAGTTCTGCTTTCAGGGTTTTAGACCAGAGAACTGTAGGTTAAGCCTATTCTCAAGTACAATAATTTGTGATGCCCCTGCAGTTTTCTATCCAAGTCTACAGAGCAAATTAGTCAGAAGTACATTGCTATAATAATGAATGCCAACAGTAATTAACACAGTTTGCAGAACATATTGCATCTTAAAAAATACAAAAGTTAGGGCTGGGCTCTGAAAAACAATGTCTAAAAATCCTCCTGATGATTATAAAGCAGATTTTCCTTAGCAGTCTCAGCCTTATGTATGGAATTCTAAAAGCTGTAACAGAAACTCTCCTAAAATGATTACTGACAGTCTGAAACAGCTTAACTAAAATGACCACATAATACAGGAATTCCCTCACTCTTATATATGGTACCATATATAGGGCACATTAATTAGACAATGTGTCACAGTCACCTTATTCCCCTTTGGTCGTAAGGCCCTTTTTATGCTCAAAATGGTCCTCACTTGTCCCCTGTGGAATGTGCTAGCCACTCACCACTCCACAGAACTACCAAATAGCTAATGTCTTTGGCTTTAGATAAAAGGGGTGCATGGGAGGGTGAAAGACTGTGACTGGTGTGTGTTCATGTGCATGGTGATGTTACAAAAATTAACACAAAAAATTATTTACACACCCACAGACTACAAGAATAGCTACCCAGTGCATCAGATGAGCACCAAAGGCTATATTTTATATTTCTGAAGAATAAAATAACAGTTAAAAAAAGTCTGCACTTTAAAAAAGCTCTGAAATCTAATGGGTCTAATTACAGCTGTCTGAATTGCAAAGATAGGTCTCAATTCTGCAAATTCTTCTGCATGTGCTTCACTTTAATGAGACTACTCATGTGTAAAGTAACAATATTTACAAGTGCTTGTAGGATCAAGTCAAAGTCATGAGCTAATTGTTTTGTCAAAAATAAAGAATAGACAAATGAACGATCTGCAATATACAACTTCTGGCTTTCTACGGCTTGCAGTTTGGTTATTGCTACATTTATGCTTGATCTTCTTTTTTCTATTTCATTAAATATATGACATCATCTACTGTACTTACTTTATAGTATATACAAGATTTACCCAAATGGATTGTTTTGTGTTAAAAAAATCCAATAGAAATATATCTCCTATATCAGGAAATACAGGAAAGTTTCCAAACTGAGTAATCCACCACAAGTAAAATCAGGTCTTTATTCTATACAGTTCAATCCAGGAAAGCAGTGTGGGATTCTTTTTTAAAAGCTTTATGCATTCATTCCACTATAAAAGAGGAAATAAAATAAGCGGATTTTATTGTCACCAATGAAAAAAGTCTTCAATTGAGCAGCTTTCATTGACTCAGCACGTCTAACAAAATAATATTACCGACGAAAATAAAATAATAGATTAGCTGCACAATCCTGACATTTTTCTTTCCAAACAACTACTCTAACATGTCTCCCCTTATAGCAGCATGAATACATGCTTCCTGTGAAAGTAAAACTCCCACTGTTTTCCCTGCTCCTGCAGAGATGACTTGCTAAGAATAAAGGCTTCTTTTTCTGATGGAGATAGATTGGTTTGGGAACTGCCCAAACTCCCAGACACTCATTTTTCCAACACCTGGGTGGGGTTCTCACTCCTCTTGCTCTGCCCATTGTTTACTCAAAAGACACAACTGACTTACTTTAGATGCTTAAATCCAGTTAACCATGAGCAATAAAGAACAACTTTGAATAAGTAATACTTTGATACAAACCATTCAAACAGAAAATCAGCTTTCTCTTAGTAATCTAGTACTGGCTTCTGTTCTCAGCTGTTAAAAACTGGGATTACTATTCTGTTCTGAATGGAAATCAAGAATAACTGTTTTTGTTTTCGGTGGATAGGGTGATAGAAAGATATTTTAGAGATATCCACAGTACTTATAAAATTGTTGCAAGGGGTGGGAGGGAATTGAAAAAAGATTATTATTTTTTAAAGCTCTCTTTGAATCCTGTCTTCTTTCAGCTATTTTAAAAAATACAATCTTCCGAACTCAAAGCAAGGAAAGCTGTCTATTGAAGATGTTTCTGTGCCATTTCTGAATACAGATTTTGTACTCAACAATAAAGAAAGAGAACATTACACTTCAAGGAAATCAAGTTGCCCTCTGCCCAAATTGATCACATTTGGATACTTGTAGCTTGGAACAACAACAAAGGAAAGCGCAAATAAATAAAAATAAAAACACCCTTGGATTTCACTTGATAAGAGTAAAACTATTAATTCAGCCTAGTGATCCATACAGATCCTTCTTTTAAGATTACTGTACTGTACATACAGAGATGAAGATCTATTCTGAATATCTGTGCTGTATAAAGTTATATCCTGAATATGGAGTTTGGCTTCAGTTTTGAAGCTGATATATACCAAAACTGCTCGTATGCTATAAAAGCTGCATTCATTGTGTGAAATGTAAGCCCACTGAAATCATTGGCAAAATTCCAATTGACTTCAATAGGGCAAGGATTTCACTCATTATGAACTGATTTAATTGGGAAAGGCATTTTTTCCCTTATATAACAACATTTTATACAGGAGTCTGAGATGGAATTGAACTGTTTAATGATTGTCTTTGATAATCATGTTGCCCAAAATTTTGGAAGTTGATGTCCCTATTCGCTAACAGGTAAAGCAAAACAGGAACTTGCTGGTTACTGAGCACCAGCTGATTTGAATTAACTATTATTCTACATTAACAGTAAGCTATAGAAGGTGAATATCACTGTGTTTGAAATATTTAACAATTTGGTTTTGTGGGTGAGGGACGTTCTATATAAGTTGTTTACAAAACAAAATGTGAAACTCACTTTCATTCATTTTTACAGTACCTCTTATTGGGCTCTCAGGGTGTGTAACTCTGGGGAAGCCCCACCATGTGGACTATCCCAAGACCAGGGACAGTTACGTAGACCGCATTAAAGTCAGAGTCCTTGTACCCCAAAATTTCACAGCCACAAAATGTGATGATTAATCTACACCCTTTCAGAAAAATATGCTCATGAAACTAAGCCCTTTCTCTTTTATCAAATGGTTGTGAAGAGAAACATTGAAAATATTAATTGGGTGAAAACTGAAGCAGTGATGTCTTTTTGAATGCAGACACTCAAAACAATAGCTCTTAAAATGTGAATTGCCCCATTCATTTCAGTGGGTTAACTCTGAAATCTGAAGATGACAAATTTAATGTCAACCCTGTTAATTATTTCACTACTGAGCACTTTAGGAGAAATATCCAGTTAATGTGTTTATCCTACAATCCTAAACTGCCTCTTCTGTCTTCACCAAAGAATCAAATGCCAACACAGCCAGTTTACCTCCTGATAGTTGTGCATTCTGTTGTGAATGGTATTGTGCATTCTAAATACAAATGTAGCACATTTAAAGCTGAAAATCTGAGGACAGTGTAAAATAAATTGAATTTAATATCAAAATAAATTAAAAACTGGCAACTGTATTTACTTAATTTATTTTCATATCCAATTAGTTCAACTTTTATTTAAAAGTTTACCTCGGAGTGTCATATAATTTAAGTCCTGCTTGCCACAGAGTACACTGGACTGTGATTAACGTGTTGGCATTCTCAAAGTACAGTACAGAGTAGATTGAACCAAAGGTGTGTTGTATTAATCAAATATTTAATGCCAGGATAAATGGCTCAATAATGATAAAAGTTACTTAACAGCCATTATGCTGTATACAGTGGATGTGTAAACCATGCCAGTGAATCCCTTCATTCAATGAGCAAAGAAAAAAACCTCTTCTTTATCCCTCCTGTGTTGCAGCCAAGGGACCCCTACAGGGCAAGACCTCATATCAGCAAGTGAATTGGTTATACAATCTCAGACTGGTGGAAAATAGAATTAGTTCAAGGACTGAGTTTTACAGTGGCAGTGACTTTCAAAAGAAGTGGGGAAGTATGAGATCTTCCTCCTTCTGAGAGCACTTAAATCTGTGAGCTTAGATTTTCCCTTCTTCTTGTGACCAGAATCTGCATCTTTTATTTTGTCTGATGGAGGATTCTAGCTCGGTAAAAAGGAGGGAATTCTAATGTCTGAGGGCTTGCCTACGCAGAAAAGTGTTACCAGTTATACCGGTATAACTCCCCATGTGGACACTAATTCCAAAACAAGAGTGGCTTTTTTGGTTTACCTTAAACCCCTTCCAAAGTGGCATAAGCTAAATTGAAAAAAGGCACTCATGCTGGAATAAGAGAGTCTACATGCGGTGTTCTAATGGTATAACTATACTGGCTTAACTTCACACCATAGCTTATAGTGCTATCGCTTTCCCATATAGACAAGCCCTAAGTAACCCGCTACAGGTGCAGCATTTAGAGAGGCTGGCTAAGAAACATCAGCAGGATAACCCTGGTTCCTGGAGAGGAATACCCAAAGTGAACACTACCTGGAAAGGAAAAGGAGTACTTGTGGCACCTTAGAGACTAACCAATTTATTTGAGCATAAGCTTTCGTGAGCTACAGTTCACTTCATCAGATGCATACTGTGGAAACTGCAGAAGACATTATATACACAGAGACCATGAAACAATACCTCTTCCCACCCCACTCTCCTGCTGGTAATAGCTTATCTAAAGTGATCACTCTCCTTACAATGTGTGTGATAATCAAGGTGGGCCATTTCCAGCACAAATCCAGGTTTTCTCACCCTCCGCCCCGCCCCCCCCCCCCAAACACAAACTCAAACTCACTCTCCTGCTGGTAATAGCTTATCCAAAGTGACCACTCTCCTTACAATGTGTATGAAAATCAAGGTGGGCCATTTCCAGCACAAATCCAGGTTTTCTCACCCCCCACCCCCATACACACACAAACTCACTCTCCTGCTGGTAATAGCTCATTCAAACTGACCGCTCTCCTTACAATGTGTATGATAATCAAGGTGGGCCATTTCCAGCATAAACCAGAGTTTAACCAGAACGTCTGGGGGGGAGGGGGTAGGAAAAAACAAGGGGAAATAGGCTACCTTGCATAATGACTTAGCCACTCCCAGTCTCTATTTAAGCCTAAATTAATAGTATCCAATTTGCAAATGAATTCCAATTCAGAAGTTTCTCACTGGAGTCTGGATTTGAAGTTTTTTTGTTGTAAGACAGCGACCTTCATGTCTGTAATTGCGTGACCAGAGAGATTGAAGTGTTCTCCAACTGGTTTATGAATGTTATAATTCTTGACATCTGATTTGTGTCCATTTATTCTTTTACGTAGAGACTGTCCAGTCTGACCAATGTACATGGCAGAGGGGCATTGCTGGCACATGATGGCATATATCACATTGGTGGATGTGCAGGTGAACGAGCCTCTGATAGTGTGGCTGATGTTATTAGGCCCTGTGATGGTGTCCCCTGAATAGATACGTGGGCACAGTTGGCAATGGGCTTTGTTGCAAGGATAGGTTCCTGGATTAGTGGTTTTGTTGTGTGGTATGTGGTTGTTGGTGAGTATTTGCTTCAGGTTGGGGGGCTGTCTGTAGGCAAGGACTGGCCTGTCTCCCAAGATTTGTGAGAGTGTTGGGTCATCCTTCAGGATAGGTTGTAGATCCTTAATAATGCATTGGAGGGGTTTTAGTTGGGGGCTGAAGGTGACGGCTAGTGGCGTTCTGTTATTTTCTTTGTTAGGCCTGTCCTGTAGTAGGTGACTTCTGGGAACTCTTCTGGCTCTATCAATCTGTTTCTTCACTTCCGCAGGTGGGTACTGTAGCTGTAAGAATGCTTGATAGAGATCTTGTAGGTGTTTGTCTCTGTCTGAGGGGTTGGAGCAAATGCGGTTGTATCGCAGAGCTTGGCTGTAGACGATGGATCGTGTGGTGTGGTCAGGGTGAAAGCTGGAGGCATGTAGGTAGGAATAGCGGTCAGTAGGTTTCCGGTATAGGGTGGTGTTTATGTGACCATTGTTTATTAGCACTGTAGTGTCCAGGAAGTGGATCTCTTGTGTGGACTGGACCAGGCTGAGGTTGATGGTGGGATAGAAATTGTTGAAATCACGGTGGAATTCCTCAAGGGCTTCTTTTCCATGGGTCCAGATGATGATGATGTCATCAATATAGTGCAAGTAGAGTAGGGGCGTTAGGGGACGAGAGCTGAGGAATCATTGTTCTAAATCAGCCATAAAAATATTGGCATACTGTGGGGCCATGCGGATACCCATAGCAGTGCCACTGATCTGAAGGTATACATTGTCCCCAAATGTAAAATAGTTATGGGTAAGGACAAAGTCACAAAGTTCAGCCACCAGGTTAGCCGTGACATTATCGGGGATAGTGTTCTTGACGGCTTGTAGTCCATCTTTGTGTGGAATGTTGGTGTAGAGGGCTTCTACATCCATAGTGGCCAGGATGGTGTTATCAGGAAGATCACCGATGCATTGTAGTTTCCTCAGGAAGTCAGTGGTGTCTCGAAGGTAGCTGGGAGTGCTGGTAGCGTAGGGCCTGAGCAGGGAGTCTACATAGCCAGACAATCCTGCTGTCAGGGTGCCAATGCCTGAGATGATGGGGCACCCAGGATTTCCAGGTTTATGGATCTTAGGTAGTAGACAGAATATCCCCAGTTGGGGTTCCAGGGGTGTGTCTGTGCGGATTTGATCTTGTGCTTTTTCAGGAAGTTTCTTGAGCAAATGCTGTAGTTACTTTTGGTAACTCTCAGTGGGATCATAGGGTAATGGCTTGTAGAAAGTGGTGTTGGAGAGCTGCCGAGCAGCCTTTTGTTCATATTCCGACCTATTCATGATGACAACAGCACCTCCTTTGTCAGCCTTTTTGATTATGATGTCAGAGTTGTTTCTGAGGCTGTGGATGGCATTGTGTTCTGCACGGCTGAGGCTATGGGGCAAGTGATGCTGCTTTTCCACAATTTCAGCCCGTGCACGTCGGCAGAAGCATTCTATGTAGAAGTCTAGTCTGCTGTCCAGTCTTGATTATCATGCACGTTGTAGGGAGAGTGGTCGCTTTGGATGAACTATTACCAGCAGGAGAGTGAGTTTGTGTGTGTATGGCGGTGGGGGGTGAGAAAACCTGGATTTGTGCTGGAAATGGCCCACCTTGATTATCATGCACATTGTAGGGAGAGTGGTCACTTTGGATAAGCTATTACCAGCAGGAGAGTGAGTTTGTGTGTGTGTGTTTTGGGAGGGCGGGGGGTGAGAAAACCTGGATTTGTGCTGGAAATGGCCCACCTTGATTTTCATACACATTGTAAGGAGAGTGGTCACTTTGGATAAGCTATTACCAGCAGGAGAGTGAGTTTGTGTGTGTGGTTTTTGGAAAAAGGGGGGGTGGGTGAGAAAACCTGGATTTGTGCTGGAAATGGCCCACCTTGATTATCATACACATTGTAAGGAGAGTGATCACTTTAGATAAGCTATTACCAGCAGGAGAGTGGGGTGGGAAGAGGTATTGTTTCATGATCTCTGTGTGTCTAATGTCTTCTGCAGTTTCCACAGTATGCATCCGATGAAGTGAGCTGTAGCTCACGAAAGCTTATGCTCAAATAAATTGGTTAGTCTCTAAGGTGCCACAAGTACTCCTTTTCTTTTTGTGAATACAGACTAACACGGCTGTTACTCTGATACCTGGAAAGGATAGTTGATAGAATGCCTGTGACACTCTGTATCTCCTGGGAACACCCTGGACCCCTATGTTCACCCTTATAATATGATTGTGTGGTATCCAATGCAAAGTACGTCATGTCGGGTGTCTTTGGAAGGCTCATGATGCACTGAGCATTGTTGTTATATTAATGTTATAGGTTGTAATTTCAGATATGTAGTTATGAGACTGAAAATGTGTCCTTGTGGCTTAAAACAAGTCCAGGCAAAACTCTCCAGGAACAGAGGGGCAGTTCAAACCTCATCAGGGCATGTATGGGACAAATCCAGCCCAGCCTCAAAGGAACAAAGGACACTAGCCTAGGCAGCAATAAAGGATTTGTTGGACTCTTGAGTGAGTCACCCCACTTCCCTGGGTAAGTCAGGGACTATGATGAGGTAATGCTCACCTGACCCTGAAGGGGGACCAAAGCGCAGAGGGAAGAAAGAACATGATACAAGGGAGAGATGTTTGCCATGCTCTTCCCCTCTCTTCCACCTCCATCTACAGACATCACCACCATGTGACTGCAGTGCTGATCAAAGGGGAGAGCCTGGCTGAAGGGCAACCAGCCAGCCAGTGGTGAAAAGCATCTAAGTTTGTAAGGGCACTGAAAGTTAAGATCAGCTTAGAATGTGTTTTGCTTTTATTTCATTGGACCAAATCTGACTTCTTGTGCTTGGACTTATAATCACTTAACATCTATCTTTTATAATTAATAAATTTGTTTATTCTACCATGTGTTTGGTTTGAAGAGTGTCAGAAACTCCGCTTGGGATAACAAGCCTGGTCCATATCAATTTATTGTTAAATTGATGAACTCATATAAGCTTGCAGCATCCAGTGAGCGTAACTGGACACTGCAAAATGGAGGTTCCTAGGGTTGTGTCTGGGACCGGAGATATTGGCTAGTATCATGTGGTTGCACAATCCAAGCAGCTTACATGCCAGATGCTGTGCGTGAACAGCCCAGGAGTGGGGGTTCTCACAGCAGAGCAGGGTAAGACTGGCTCCCACAGTCAAGGACTGGAGTGACCTAGCAGATCACGGGTCCAGATAACACTAGGGGAACGTCACAATGCCTTTTAATAAAATTTCCTATTGAGCCTGGTCCAGGAGGCAGGGCAGAAGAAATAAAGGGCTGAAGATTAAACAAAGTCTACTTGCTACCTAAAGAATCAAGTAACAATTAAAGAAGGAGATAGAATAAGTCAACTTGTTTTCTAAAGGATGAACTCAGCCCACTGACATGTGGGTCCACTCTCCAGAGCTGAAAAAGATGAGCAAACTTGTCATAAGGAAGGATGTTCTGTGATATTAAAAAATGACACCCAGTGTGTGCCCTAAGTGACTCCAACTGCAAGGGCCAGATTCAAAATGGGGACTTAGAAAATTATCTGCCACTTTAGATGCCTAAGTCCAACACTTAGGTGACACTCAGATCCCAAAAAACACCACTCAGCTGCTACATAACCCTGTAGGTGCACAAATTTCCACTGATAATATCCAATAAGCACCTACATTTCTACCATTGGGCACATGTAATGCCCCCTAAGTCCTGACACTACTGAGCAGCTAAAAACCCAATTTACACCAAAGCCCCTGCAGGATTTGCAAACTAGCCATTCTCACCTGCAGAGTCTGATCCAGTAGGTATGCTCTGAGGTCCTTTATGACCACACCCCCAACATGAAGTCCCACACAACACAGTGGTGGCAGTACTCAAAAGCCCTTTCTGCCGGATTTGGCCCAAGGACTTAAAATTGGGTCTGCCATCCACAGGCGCCAACTTTCCAAAGTGCCAGGGAGTGCTCAATCCCCAGCTCTGTCCCAGGCCCTGCCCTCATTCCACCCGTTCCCTCAAGGCCCCGCCTCGCCTCTTCTCACCCCTGATCCACCCCCACCCCACCTCTTCCCACCCAGTTCCGCCCCCATTCCCGAGTGTGCCGCATCCTTACTCCTC
The DNA here is from genome assembly GCF_965140295.1 of Lepidochelys olivacea. Lineage (NCBI taxonomy): Eukaryota > Metazoa > Chordata > Testudines > Cheloniidae > Lepidochelys > Lepidochelys olivacea. The sequence continues at coordinate 123,609,432 of NC_140413.1, forward strand.
CCCCCTCCATCCCAGCCTCCTGCATGCCATGAAACAGCTGTTCACAGTGGACGGGAGGTGAGGGGAGGGACAGGGAGGCGCTGATCTGCGGGACCCGCTGGCAGGTGGGAGGCACTTAGGGGTGCGGGGGAGCTGATGGGAGGCTGCTGGTGGGTGCTCAGTACCCACCATTTTTTCCCTGTGGGTGCTCCAGGCCCGGAGCATCCACGGAATCAGCGCCTATGCTGCCATCTTCCAGATGTGTGCCCTAACCACAAGGCTATAGGATACTTTTGTCACTTTTTGACATGAGCAATGGTCAAAGTTCAGGGTCCTGGGGATGTTCCAATTGGAAGCAGGAATTGATGGAGTCTGGCATTTTCTTTGATGAAATCTTATTTACTTACAAGGAATGTACAAAGCCCCATGTCTCTGAATGCAGAAGGAACCAAGAATAAAAGGAGCAGTTTCTTAGCTTACAGACCCCAAGCCTCTTTAGTCAATACCAGATCCAAAAGCTGTCTAGCTTTTTTCAGTGTCATAGTGTTAACAGTCTCCTGCTTGGCTTTCTGGCTCTCCCTTTCTCTCTGTTCTTGTCTGGTCTCAGTTTCTGTGTGATCTCTCTTCACACCCACACACATCTCTACCCAAAACAATACTCAGCCAAAAGCTCCTGGGCAGGTTTACACACATCTTTTGTGTTAGATGGGGGCTTTGCTTACAGTTGTTTTAATAGAAGGGTGAATTCACACTTATCAATCTCAATGGGATTTTAACACAACCCATAATAAAGTTTCACCCAGCTCATAACATTATTTTGGGTGAGTCTCTCTCAATCTCTATTACAGTTGTTTCATACAAATACTTAAACATTCATTGGAGCAGGGACTGGGTCTCCAAGGAGAGTGCACTAACCACTAGGCTATAGTCATTCCCACTTTCTCTCTCTGGCCCAATGAATATTTAAGGACTTATACAAACACTTGTCTACATGTCCTTGGTAAGTGCTCTAACCATTGCACTTGTGGGTATAAGGGAAGCACCACCATCTCCTCTACATTGTTTTTTCATGAGAAAGGGCTGACCTATATTAGGCATCTAACTGCAGGATAGGGCACCTCCCTCTCGTTCAGCGTTAGTAATTTAATTCCCTTTGTGCAGGCTTAGGCCACACTCCACTCCTCGGCATTTCCTGCTGGGTAGCTTTGGTGGCTCCTGACTCAGCATGCTGGCTTTTGTGAATCCCATTCCTAGGTGCTTAACTCTCCCCATGTATTGTATATGGAGCCTGGGTGCCTAACTCAGGGCCATTAATTGCACTAGGTGCCAGGATATCTAAAAGTTAGGCCTGGTCTACACTACAAGTTTATGTCAGATTTAGCAGCATTAAATCCGAATTAACCCTGCACCCGTCCACACAACAAAGCCATTTTTTTGACATAAAGGGCTCTTAAAACCGATTTCTGTACTCCTCCCCAATGAGGGGGAAATCGACATCGTCGTTTAGAATTAGGGTTAGTGTGGACGCAATTCGATGGTATTGCCTCTGGGAGGTATCCCGCAGTGCACCATTGTGACCGCTCTGGACAGCACTCTGAATTCGGATGCACTGGCCAGGTGTACAGGAAAAGCCCCGGGAACTTTTGAATCTCATTTCCTGTTTGGCCAGGTGAGCTCATCAGCACAGGTGACCATGCAGTCCCAGAATCAAAAAAGAGCTACAGCATGGACTGAACAGGAGATACTGGATCTGATCGCTGTATGGGGAGAGGAATCCATGCTATCAGAACTATGTTCCAAAAGACGAAATGCCAAAACATTTAAAAAAAACCTCAGAGGCCATGAGGGACAGAGGCCACATCAGGGACGCAACACAGCGCCGCGTGAAACTTAAAGAGCTTAGACAAGCGTACCAGAAAACCAAAGAATCGAACGGATGCTCCGGGACAGAGCCCCAGACATGCTGCGTCTACGCTGAGCTGCATGCAATTCTAGGGGGGTCCGCCACCACTACCCACCCCTGTCCGTGGACTCTGAGGATGGGATACTCTCCGCCATGGCTGAGGATTTTGAAGATGGGGAAGATGAGGATGAGGATGAGCTTGGGGAGAGCACACAGCACACCGTTTTCCCCAACAGCCAGGATCTTTTTATTAGCCTGACTGAAATACGCTCCCAACCCAATGAAGCCAGAGAAGGGACCTCTGGTGAGTGTACCTTTTTAAATATAATACATGTTATAAAAGCAAGTGTTTTTTAATTATTAAGTAGCCCTGAGGACTTCGGATGCATTCGTGGCCAGTACTGCTACTGGAAAAGTCTGTTAATGTGTCTGGGGATGGAGCGGAAATCTTCTAGGGACATCTCCATGAAGCTCTCCTGAAGGTACTCTAAAAGCCTTTGCAGAAGGTTTCTGGGGAGAGCAGCCTTATTCCGCCCTCCATGGTAGGACACTTTACCACGCCATGCTAGTAGCAAGTAATCTGGTATCATTGCATGACAAAGCCTGGCAGCGTATGGTCCCGGTGTTTGCTGGCATTCAAGCAACATCCATTCTTTATCTTTCTGTGTTATCCTCAGGAGAGTGATATCGTTCATGGTAACCTGGTTGAAATAGGGGAATTTGATTAAGGGGACATTCAGAGGTGCCTGTTCCTACTGGGCTGTTTGCCTGTGCCTGAAAAGAAATCCTCTCCGCAGTTAGTCACGTGGTGGGAGAGGGGGCCATTGGTGCTGAGCTGTTCATGTTTGGCTAGCAGGGATCTTCCCTGATACCAGTCATGCGGTGCGGGGAGGGGAAAAGCGAACATCCCAGAGAATTGGATGGGGGGAGGGGGTTAGTTTGGTTTCTACTGCTGCACGTTAACAGGAAAACTGCAGCAGTAAATGGCCAACTCAACGGGCTTTGCTTGGTATGGGAAAGGAGGGGGCTGCTGTTATGAAGGTTGCAGAAGCCGAAAGACTATGGCTTACCATGACAGCCTGCAAGCCGAATTCTGCTGCCCGGCCCTGCGTGTGTGATTTCTAACACCAAAGCTGCAGGCACTCAATATAAGATGCAAAATGCGACCTTGTACCAAAATCTCATGTGCTATGTAATGTGAATAGTGTTGTTCACTGTGAAAGAGTATAGCCATTGTTCTGTAAAATGTATATTTTTAAATACTTCACTCCCCTTTTTTCCTCCAGCAGCTGCAAACGTTTCAAGCCTCCCTCCTCCATCCCTGAGGCTATCTCAGATAAGACGGCGAAAAAAGTGCACACGTGATGACATGTTCTCTGAGCTCATGCAGTCGTCCAGCACTGACAGAGCTGTATGGAGGGACACAACAGCAGAGTACAGGACGGTGGCCGATGAACGTGAGGAGAGGTGGCGGCAGGAAGATCAGAGGAGGCATGAGAAAACGCTGGGGATACTGCGGGATCAAACGGACATGCTCTGGCATCTGGTGGAGGTTCATGAACGACAGCAGAATCACAGATGCTGCTGCAGCCCCTGCTTAACCGCCCTTCCTCCTCCCCAAGTTCCATAGCCTCCCCACCCAGACGCCCAAGAACATGGGGCGGGAGGCTCCGGGCACCCAACCACTCCACCCCAGTGGACAGCCCAAGCAACAGAAGGCTGGCATTCAACAAGTTTTTAAAGTGGCCTTTTCCTTCCCTCCTCCCACACCCCACCCGGGCTACCTTGTGAGTTATCTCCCTATTTTTATAATCAATTAATAAAGAATACATGTTTTTTAAACGATAGTGACTTTATTTCCTTTGTAAGCAAGCTGAGATCGAAGGCAGGAGGGCGGGTGGCTTACAGGGAATTAGAGTCAACCAAGGGGGAGGGTTTTCATCAAGGAGAAACAAACAGAAGTGTCACACAGTACTCTGGCCAGTCATGAAACTGGTTTTCAAAGCTTCTCTGATGCGCACCATGCCCTCCTGTACTCTTCTAACCACCCTGGTGTCTGGCTGTGCGTATTCAGTGGCCAGACGATTTCCATCAACCTCCCACCCCTCCATAAATGTGCCCCCCTTACTCTCACAGAGATTGTGGAGCACACAACAGGCAGCAATAACAATGGGAATATTGGTTTCGCTGAGGTCTAACCTAGTCAGTAAACTGTGCCAGCACGCTTTTAAATGTCCAAATGCACATTCTACCACCATTCTGCACTTGCTCAGCCTGTAGTTGAACAGCTCCTGACTACTGTCCAGGGTGCCTGTGTACGGCTTCATGAGCCATGGCATTAAGGTGTAGGCTGGGTCCCCAAGGATAACTATTGGCATTTCAACATCCCCAACGGTTATTTTCTGGTCTGGGAAGTAAATCCCTTCCTACAGCCATTTAAACAGACCAGAGTTCCTGAAGACGCGAGCGTCATGAACCTTTCCCGGCCATCCCACATTGATCTTGGTGAAACGTCCCTTGTGATCCACCAGTGCTTGCAGCACCATTGAAAAGTACCCTTTGCGGTTTATGTACTGGCTGCCCTGGTGGTCCGGTCCCAAGATAGGGATATGGGTTCCGTCTATAGCCCCACCACAGTTAGGGAATCCCATTGCAGCAAAGCCATCTAGTATGACCTGCACATTTCCCAGGGTCACTACCTTTGATAGCAGCAGCTCAGTGATTGCGTTGGCTACTTGCATCACAGCAACCCTCACAGTAGATTTGCCCACTCCAAATTGATTCCCGACTGACCGGTAGCTGTCTGGCGTTGCAAGCTTCCACAGGGCTATTGCCACTCACTTCTCAACTGTGAAGGCTGCTCTCATCTTGGTATTGTTGCACTTCAGGGCAGGGAAAAGCAAGTCATAAGTTCCATGAAAGCGCCCTTACACATGCGAAAGTTTCGGAGCCACTGGGAATCATCCCAGACGTGCAACACTCTGTGGTCCCACCACTCTGTGCTTGTTTCCCGGGCCCAGAATCAGTGTTCCATCCAATGAACCTGCCCCATTAATACCATGATCTCCAAATTGCAGGGGAACGCGGTTTTAGAAAAAAAGTGTGTTCATGTCCTCATCACCATGCTGCCGTTGCCTCCATGTCTGGGTTTTCAGGTGCTGGTTCTGCATACACTGCACAATAATGCGCGAGGTGTTTACCATGGTCATAACTGCTGGGGTGAGCTGAACGGGCTCCATGCTTGCTGTGCTATGGTGTCTGCTCCTGCTCGGACAATCCAGGGAAAAGGGCGCAAAACGATTGTTTGCTGTTGCTCTGGCGGAGGGAGGGGCGACTGACAACATGGCTTACAGGGTTGGCTTACAGGGAATTAAAATCAACAAAGGGGGTGGCTTTGCGAGAAACAGAATGGCCCCCTCCAGGATAGAACTCAAAATCTCAAGGATAGAACTCAAAACTGGGTTTAGCAGGCCGTTGATTTCACAGAGGGAGGGAGGAGAAAATGAGTACAAAACAAATCTGGTCTATTTCTTGTTTTGATCCATTTCATCTATCTGCATACATCTTGGTGGCAGCAGACTGTGCAGTACGACCGCTAGCCACCGTCATCACCTGGGTGCTCGGCAGAAGATGGTACAGTATGACTGCTGGCCATCGTCACCTGCTGGCTGCTGATTAAAAGACAGTGCACTGCCGGTAGGACTGAATCGTCATGAGACAAACCTTAACAGGGAAATGACCTAGCTGAGTCACTCCCATGTTTGCCCAGGAGCCCTGACCTCATCGAGTTCGGTTAAAAGAGCACTCTGGAGTACGTCGACAATGGCTACCAGACATACTGCACTGTCTGCTGCCAAAAGGCAATAAACTGTTGCTGTGTAGCAATGCAGTACCACGTCTGCCAGCACCCAGGAGACGTACGGTGACAGTGAGCTGAACAGGCTCCATGCTTGCCGTGGTATGGCATCTGTACAGGTATCTCAAGAAAAAAGGCGCAAAACAATTGTCTGCCGTTGCTTTCACGGAGGGAGGGAAGGAAGGCAGGCCTGACGATATGTACCCAGAACCACCTGCGACAATGTTTTAGCCCCATCAGGCACTGGGATTTCTACCCAGAATTCAAATGGGCGGCGGAGACTGCGGGAACTCTGGGATAGCTACCCACAGTGCAACGCTCCGCAAGTCTACGGTTGCCTCGGTACTGTGGACACACTCCGCCGACTACATGCACTTATAGATTCATAGATACTAAGGTCAGAAGGGACCTTAGGATCATCTAGTCTGACCTCCTGCACAACGCAGGCCACAGAATTTCACCCACCCACTTAGAGCATTTGTGTGGGGACACACACAATCGACTGTATAAAAATGCTTTCTACAAAACCGACTTCTATAAATTCGACCTAATTTCGTAGTGTAGACAAGGCCTTAGATGTTACAACACCTATGTCCCCTTTCTCTATCTATCCCCATATGTTAAATTCCAACTATTCCCAAGGTGACCAGATGATGTTATAAAAACTTCAAGGGCTTTCTAAAGTCCGTGCACTTACAATATTTACTTCTACCTGTCAGTCAAATGAGATAGATAAGCTACTTAAATAAGCAACTTAAGGAGAATTTAAGTAGGTGGAAGGCAGCTGGATAATGGAACAAATTGCCTAAATCTGCAATTCAACATCCGTTCACTTGTTCAAGAGTGAGCTGGACAAATATACAACAACAAATCTTTTTGTTGTTCGTTTGAAATCATGACATGCAGGGTTGTTTATACTTCTTAGGTTTATAAGAGTGGGACCTCAATGGTATTCTCCTAGCCCTCGACAACTCTCTGTTCCTATGCATTAGAATTTTACAGTAACAATATAATGTTTAGTTCCCAGAAGCTAGTTTAAAAAGGCACTTTTCGTTTGGGAATAAGTGATCATTCATACTAAATTCATGCACGTATTTTCTGCTGAATTATATTTATGTTCAAATATATTTTCAATTTTGTACTTGTACGCTGTGAAGAAAGAGACACTAACAGCTATAAAGCAATTAAAAGTTGTCAAAGACTTCTCTTCCTCTTATTTCAACACTGAGCCAGATGGTTGGGGGGTGGTCTGGATGTTTTACACTGCACCACTAGCAGAGTTTAAGCTTAAATGCAAGCTAAAGGGGAACGAGGCACCCTTATTTCAGAATAACCTTATGTGGACAGTAACTCTTGTCTTGGGGGAATGTTCCTGAATACAACCACCCCAGGACCCGGAGAACACAGGAATTTGTCCCACTACGTGCATTCAGCGCTCACCTATACCACATAGCCTGCTAGAGGTAACGCCACAAAATACATGCTCTTTTGCTTGTATTGAACTGAAATGACAGTTTTGCTACATTTTGGAAATTTGGTTCCAATTTTCTCTTGTCCTGTCAGCTAATTAAAAAGCTTACAGAAGAAAAGCTGCATCATACTACACAGATCTCAAAACTATTAAATTAAAATATAAAATAATGAATTCTCATGGGTTGTTACATCAAGAAACAGAATAACTTCCTGTGAGCCAAGCAATTCATTTCATGCCTATAGCTTCATTTACACTGTTCACTTACATCTTGAAGTCTGTGTCTGAAAGAAACATAAAAAGAGCAAATCAAAACACTAAGCATGACTGTACTAGACATCAAAATCAAGAAGAAGCTTCTACATAAAGACTGAGAGTGTCATGCTGGAATAAAAAGTGCCACACATATTTTTCTTATGTTCATATTTGGTTCTATACAGTAACAAAACATCAAGTTCCAGGAACGTTGACTAAAGGACTGTTTATACTTTTCATGGCAGTTAGATTACATTAAAAATATGTTCTCTTACTGGTTATTAAGCACCTTTTACAAAGTTTTCAAAAGATCAGCAACTTAACTGACGCAAACATTGCAGATTCCTCAATAAAAATTACTTTGAAATGTTAATTATTTATTTATGGTTAAATATTGTTGTTACTGTCAGTGAACGCCACCCTCAAAGGCTTCTTGGCACAGGCTGAGCTTACCTTTCATTCTGGGGCTGCCACTTTTCTCCCCAGTTCTCTTCCTTCTGGTGGTAATGAACCATCCCAGCACTTACAATCTGTCCAATACAACGTCTACACTTACTTCACTAACGATATTTCAGTTCTGCTTTTTACTTCTAAAGGATTTAAATATTCATAGCAAAAATGTAAAGAAATATTCTATTGTTTTGGAAAGCACTGTGACAATTTTATTTAAGAGGTGTAAGTCCCAGATTATTCAAATAAATCTGGAAAGCTGTAGAAAAATGTACTTAAGATAAAGCAGATAATGACTGGGGAAAAGCACATGATATAATATTAAAACTTGCTGTTCAAGTTCTCTGTCCTAAAACTCAGAACACATAAATTGTGGCCAAATGAAACAGCCATTTTGAGGCTAACATGATATTACCAGCTGGAAAAAGTAATCCTCTAGAAAATCCTGTGTAAAAAGTATCTCAAACAGATGCAAGCTATGTAGAAAATACAAACTGCTCATGATGATGGAACGAACTAAAATTGCTTTAAAATCCTAAGGAGCTTTTTGTCTTTACACTACAATGTCTTTTTAAAAATGTCCCTTATACAGTGCGCACACATACATAAATAATTTTGAAAGTATGGAATCTTGTAAAGAAAACTATGAAGAGTTGTCATCCAAAATAATAATGCAAAACGTAAACCAATAATATCCACAGTTATAATTAAGTCACCATTGTACAGTACAATGACACTATATTATTCTAGAACACAATACATTTAATTAATCAGCAGTTGCTGTGTCCCTTATAAATCCTTGGGTTTCATGAGTTTGTATAGGTTGGCTATTTTGAATTGAGTTAGGCAGAAAATATCAGTCTAAATATAAATTTGTACTCTCAAAATGAGATTTTTTTTTTTTGGTCCAACAGGGAGGGTGGGCTTTTGGTAATTCCAATTTTTTTCTGTCTACTTTTTTTAAAAGGGCAGAGTTTAAACCTGAGGTTTTGCAAGCAGTTAGAACTAGATGCTGCTCTTTGGAAGAAAATCATGCTTACTTTGAACATTTCCATGGCTTTTGCACGTTAAATACAGTGTCCTAGACTATATCTGACAACACTTTTGGTTAAAGCCACATCTTAACTAGATGTTTTGCCCTTCTTGGTACTGTCATACCCTTGCAACCACTCCATATAGTGAGCCGCTGGGACACCAGACCATGCCCCAGGAGCTCTGCAGATATGTTTTTGCAAATCTAGAAACATGGGGAAAGGTTTGCAAAGTCTCTCTTCAGAAATGTATTTACTGTTCCAACATAAGTTACCCTATATATGGCAGCAGATTTCAAGCATTTGGGGACAAATTCTGCCTCAGGTTCACAAGTGCTTATTTTGTATTAGTCAAATCACACCTCTTTTGAGAGATCATAACACAATGTGCTATACATAGAAATTTCTACTTCCACTCTTTCTGAAGGACACCTGCAGAACTTAATAGTAGGTGTGAAAACTGCTGCTCGCCTCCAACACAAGTGAAGGAGGTCTGCATGAGACATGAACTGAGAAAATAAGTTAATGAATTGTTAAAACTGTACTGACAATTTGCTTGGCATCATATTGGACATGAAATCCAGACAATCCATACCCCAAGAAGATTAAATCCTGAAAGAAAAAGAGAAGACTCTGACTATAGAGGAGGGAAGAACTTGGAATCTACTTTTTTAAAAAAGATATTGACTCAACATGCACTTCTTGAAATCCATTTGGGAGTAATCAGGTTTTAGGCACAAACTGGAGAGGGATGAAGGTGTCTTGATGAGTATTCTCAAGTATGGCATAAGCAAAATTTGTTTTAATCCTAACTTTTTCAAAAGATCTCTTGTAACATTGGGAAAAATGATTTCCTGCTTTGCAGAAGCACTTGATTGTTGGGACAAGACAATATAGAGAGTACTTCTCCATATAGCACACCAGTAGGAGAGGATATTTGACTAGCCCTCAAGATGACACTAAGAGGAGGACCTACTACCATACCCCTTGGCACTTTGTGACACCCAATGTTCATAGTTTACTAGCTAGGTGGAGTACTCTGCCCCCCAAAGCAGGGAGCATGAGCTAGCTCCACTATGCATTCTTCCATGGCTGCCCTATGCTATCCTATTCTGGACCAGCTGTCTGGTTCTGGGAGATACCTTGCAGCCAGCACTGCTCCACAGTGCAGCTCTATCAGTTAAGGGCAAGATTTAGCCCTCTGTGTATTGTGATTGCCCTATATCAAACTACATTAGAGGGGTCTATAGAAGTTTCCTCTTCTCAATGAGGGTTCAATTAACTTCTGATCCGTTTCTCCCAGCCTCCAAAATATCTTAATCATCAGCTAATCAAAATTAAACTGACTCTCAGAGGACCTCAGTAATTAACTTTGTGGTGACTGGGAAGTCAAGGACATAGCAAAGTTCAGCATTAGGCAGGAACATTTGCATTTTACACAACATTCTCTTATTAAAAACAATATCACACAAAAGACAAGACTTAAATAAAAATCCTTTTATCTAAGAGGAGAGTATAATACCACTGCAGTATTCTTGCCTTTGTTTCTTTTGCATCAATTAGTAATTTTGAAAATAAGTTGTGTTTAAACTTTGTCTATCCTCTAAATGTAATCTACAGTAACTTGCAAACATTCTAACTGAAACACAAAGCAAGATGTCTGTGGGCAGCAGCGGAACCAGAGAGGAAAGTGGCACCCATTGTTCCTTCACTGAAAGTTCAATCCAAAAGATAAACATTTTACAAGCAGTAGGTGATCAATTTGTTTCTGTGTGAAAAACAATAAGAAGGGAAGAGGTTAAGTAAGGATGGAACAAAAAATACTAAACCCCCCAATTCTAAACAGAAGCTTGATGGAGAACGCAAGTTTTGATTTTTAATTAAAAATAGAGTAGGTGCCAATCCCAGAAACATGTATCACCTTGTAGTTTCAGATGAAATGGAGGAATGGTATACTGGAAATACAGCAGATCCCAGCCAGACCTGCGTAAGGGGCCCATTTTTTACTCAAGTAAACTCCTTTGACTTCAATAAAAGTTATCCCTAAGTGACTATTAAATAAACAGTACGTCTAGCCAGAGCTTTCTTATACAGCCAATTCATCCTGACTGGACATGGAAGAATCCCTGCACTGGCAACATCCACAGATATATTTCCTGAGAATGGTAAAAAAAAAAAAAAAAAAAAAAACCAGCAGACTAACGTACAAAAAAAATAACCTTGGCAGATTATATAAGGAATGTTAATCTGAACTCATAACAGCAGGTCATAGTGCTTTCTGCAGCTCAAACCCTGCAGTTCACACTCCAGAAAGTACACAATTGAATTAACACACACTGATGCAATCAAATCGCATGTATGCAGTGTATTATTACATTAAAACCAAGATAAAAGATCACTGCTTCCTATAATTTGTAACAGAAATAAAATTACTTCTTAAGAATGAACATCAAGACTAGAGTAGCCAAATCCATAAAACTTTTTTCAAAATTGGCTAAAAGCAAAGAAGTATAAGGATTACAAGGTTACATCAACATTAAAATGGATATTTTAGCCACTTCCCTGTTGTGTAATGTATTGAGGACATGCCACAAAACTCTTCTGCAGTGGGACCTCACATACTGCCTTTGAACTGCCAACATGGCAAAGGAAAAGCAGCATTTCAAAGAGAGCTGAAAAATGTCACCCCTTAGAGATTGCAGAAGCGAACAGCACCGAAGTGGTTAACAGGGCTGAAAAGCAAACCTCATCTCTTTAACACCAGAGCTTGCAAACACTATGTCTACAGCAGGCCAATTTTGCAGAAAAATCCCTCCTTCCTGAACACTAGTTCAACTCCTTTGGTGTTAGCAGCATTGGACATCCTAGTGTTGACAGTCACCTGTTCGGCATGGTGTTAAAATTGCTGGCGGCCATCTAACTAGAAGCCACTGAGTGCCCTGCATTTGTGTTTTCTGGATGGTTGCTATGCAACTCTACTGCCAGCAAAGTCCAATTTTTAGTTTTCAATATAAATATACATTGTACCAAATTGCCTTACAAGAGGGTAGTGCATCTCTTAACACAGTGAAACAGAACACAATCTGAATTTTTCTATCCTTAAAAATAAAAAAAAATGCATCCTTTCAAAACCTGCATTAAATGTATTTATTGATGACAATTCTCCAATATTTTTCCATAGCTCACCTTGGTACTACAAAGTCAATCCTTCTTTTTAATAGGAAAATAACGTTTCTGAGACTTTTGAATCGTGTCAGGAGATAAGTAATTCACAGTCTACTTTACAACTGACACTTAGGCTATGGCTACACTACGAAATTAGGTCGAATTTATAGAAGTTGGTTTTGTAGAAAGCATTTTTATGCAGTCGATTGTGTGTGTCCCCACACAAATGTTCTAAGTGCATTTAGCCGGCAGAGTGCGTACACAGCACTGAGGCAACCATCGACTGCCGGAGCATTGCACTGTGGGTAGCTATCCCACAGTTTCCGCAGTCTCCGCCGCCCATTTGAATTCTGGGTAGAAATCCCAATGCCTGGTGGGGCAAAAACATTGTCGCAGGTGGTTCTGGGTACATATCGTCAGGCCCCCCCTTCCTTCCCTCCCTCCCTCCGTGAAAGCAACGGCAGACAATCGTTTCGCGCCTTTTTCCCTGGGTTACCCGTGCAGATGCTGTACCATGCCCAGCACGGAGCCCGCTCAGCTCACTGTCACCGTATGTCTCCTGGGTGCTGGCAGTTGCGGTACTGCATTGCTACACAGCAGCAGCTCATTGCCTTTTGACAGCAGACAGTGCAGTATGACTGGCAGCCATCATCTCCGTACTCCAGGGTGCTCTTTTAGCCGACCTCGGTGTGGTCAATCAGGGGTGTCTGGGCAAACATGGGAGTGACTCAGCTAGGTCATTTCCCATTTAAGTTTCGTCTCATGGCGATTCAGTCCTGCCGGCAGTCGTACTGCACCGTCTTCTAATGAGCAGCCAGGAGATGATGATGGCCAGCAGTCGTACTGCACAGTCTGCTGCCAGCAATATGTATAAAAATAGATGAAGTGGATCAAAACAAGAAATAGACCAGATTTGTTTTTTATTCATTTTCTCCTCCCTTCCTCCCTCCCTCCGTGAAATCAATAGCCTGCTAAACCCAGGGTTTTGAGTTCTATCCTTGAGGGGGCCATTCTGTTTCTCCTTGATGCAAAGCCACCCCCTTTGTTGATTTTAATTCCCTGTAAGCCAACCCTGTAAGCCATGTTGTCAGTCGCCCCTCCCTCAATCAGAGCAATGGTAGACAATCGTTTCGCGCCTTTTTTCAGCGCAGACGCCATAGCACTGGGAACATGGAGCCCGCTCAGATCACCGCAGCAATTATGAGCCCTATAAACACCACGTGCATTATCCAGCAGAATATGCAGAACCATAACCTGCAAGAAAAGTGAAACCAGGCGAGGAGGAGGCGACTGTGGCGCGGTGACGAGAGCGATGAGGACATGGACATAGACTTCTCACAAAGTACAGTCCCTGGCAATGTGCACATCATGGTGCTAATTGGGCAGGTTCATGGCGTGGAACGACAATTCTGGGCCCGGGAAACAAGCACGGACCGGTGGGACCGTATAGTGTTGCAGGTCTGGGACGATTCCCCGTGGCTGCGAAACTTTTGCATGCATAAGGGCACTTTCATGGAACTTATGACTTGCTTTCCCCTGCCCTGAAGCACATGAATACCAAGATGAGAGCAGCCCTCACAGTTCACAAGTGAGTAGACAAAGCCCTGTGGAAGCTTGCAACGCCAGACAGCTACCGGTCAGTCGGGAATCAATTTGGAGTGGGTAAATCTGCTGCGGGGGCTGCTGTGATCCAAGTAGCCAACACAATCACTGAGCTGCTGATATCAAGGGTAGTGACTCTGGGAAATGTGCAGGTCATAGTGGATGGCTTTATTGCAATGAAATTCCCTAACTGTGGTGGGGTGATAGACGGAAAGCATATCCCTATTTTGGGATCAGACCACCTTGGTTGCCAGTACGTAAACTGCAAGGGGTACTTTTCAATGGTGCTGCAAGCACTGGTGGATCACAAGGGACGGATGGCCGGGAAAGGTACATGACGCTCTCATCTTCAGGAACTCTGGTCTGTTTCAACAGCTGCAGCAAGGGACTTACTTTCCAGACCAGAAAATAACCATTGGGGATATTGAAATGCCAGTAGTTATCCTTGGGGACCCAGCCTACCCCTTAATGCCATGGCTCATGAAGCCACAGACAGGCACCCCGGACAGTAGTCAGGAGCTGTTCAACTACAGGCTGAGCAAGTGCAGAATGGTGGTAGAATGTGCATTTGGACATTTAAAAGCATGATGGCGCAGTTTACTGACTCGGTTAGACCTCAGCAAAACCAATATTCCCATTTTTATTACTGCTTGCTGTGCGCTCCACAATCTCTGTGAGAGTAAGGAGGAGACATTTATGGCGGGGTGGGAGATTGAGGCAAATCGCCTGGCTGCTGATTATGCGCAGCCAGTTACCAGCGCGGTTAGAAGAGTACAGGAGGGCATGGTGCGCATCAGAGAAGCTTTGAAAACCAGTTTCATGACTGGCCAGGCTACAGTGTGAAAGTTCTGTTTGTTTTTCCTTGATGGAAAACCACCCCAGGTTCACTCTACTTTCCTGTAAGCTAAGCACCCTCCACTCCCCGCTTTGATCACTGCTTGCAGAGGTAATAAAGTCATTGTTGCTTCACATTCATGCATTCTTTATTTATTCATCACACAAATAGGGGGATAATTGCCAAGGTAGCCCGGGAGGGGTGGTGGAGGAGGGAAGCACTGGGTGGGGTGATGGAGGAGGGAAGGACAAGGCCACACAGCACTTTAAAACTTATTGAATGCCAGCCTTCTGTTGCTTGGGCAATCCTCTGGGGTGGAATGGCTGGGTGGCCGGAGGCCCCACCACCGCATTCTTGGGCGTCTGGGTGAGAAGGCTATGAAACTTGGAGAGGAGGGCGGTTGGTTACACATGGGCTGTAGTGGCGGTCTGTGCTCCTTCTGCCTTTCCTGCAGCTCAATCATACGCTGGAGCAAGTGAGTTTGATCCTCCAGCAGCCTGAGCATTGACTCCTGCCTTCTTTCAGCGAGTTGACGTCACCAACCATCTTCAGCTCGCCAGCTCTCCTCGCGGTCATATTGTGTTTTTCTGCACTCTGAGATTGTCTGCCTCCACGTATTTTGCTGTGCTCTGTCAGTGTGGAGGACAGCATGAGGTCAGAGAACATTTCATCACGAGTGCGTTTTTTTCGCCTTCTAATCTTCACTAGCCTCTGGGAAGGAGAAACATATGCAGCTGGTGGAGGAAAAAAGAAGGGAGAGTTGTAGTTAAAAAGACACATTGTATAAAACAATGGGTACACTCTTTCATGGTAAACCTTGCTGTTAACATTACATAGCACATGTGCTTTCATTACAAGGTCGCATTTTGCCTCTTATTGAGGGTATGCCGGTTTGGTGTGAGAGATCACTCACACAGGGCCGGACAGCAGAATTCAGCTTGCAGGCAGCCATGGTAAGCCACAGTCTTTTGGCTTCTTTAACCTTCATAACATGTGGGAATGGTTTCAAACAGCAGCACCCTCATTTCCCATACAAAGTAGCCATTGGGTTGGCCATTAAAAATGTGTTGGCAATTTATAGGGAGGGGCTGTGGTTTCCGGGTTCACGTGCAGCAGAAACCCAACTAACCCCCCTCCCCCACGCCACACACACACACACCCAATTCTCTGGGATGACGGCTTCACCCCTCCCACCCACCACATGGCTAATAGCAGGGAAGATTTCTGTTCGGCCACAGGCAAACAGCCCAGCACGAATGGGCACCTCTGAATGTCTGCTTTCTAAAACCACCCTATTTCAACCAGGTGACCATGAATGATATCACTCTCCTAAGGGTAACACAGAGAGATAACGAACAGATGTTGTTTGAATGCCAGCAAACACCGGGACCATATGCTGCAATGCTTTGTTCTGCAATGATTCCCGACTATGTGCTACTGGCCTGGTGTGGTAAAGTGTCCTACCATGGAGGACGGAATAAGGTTGCCCTCCCCAGAAACCTTTTGCAAAGGCTTTGGGAGTACATCCAGGAGAGGTTTACGGAGATGTTCCTGGAGGATTTCAGTTCCATCCCCAGACACGTTAACAGACTTTTCCAGTAGCTGTCCTGGCCGCGAATGTCAGGGCAAATTAAGCACTAAACATGCTTGCTTTTAAACCATGTACCATATTTACAAAGGTACGCTCACCAGAGGTCCCTCTCCGTCTTCATGGTCCGGGACCCCGCCTTGGGTGGGTTCGGTGGGTACTGGGTCCAGGTCCAGGGTGATGAACAGATCCTGGCTGTTGGGGAAACCAGTTTCTCCGCTTCCTTGCTGTGAGTTATCTACAACCTCCTCCTCCTCCTTCTCCTCCTCATCTTCCTCCCCCCCAAAACCCGCTTCCGTGTTCCTCCCACTCCTTGGACAGAGTCAAAGCACAGGGTTGGGGTAGTGGTAGCTGCACCTCCTAGAATGGCATGCAGCTCATCATAGAAGCAGCATGTCTAGGGCTCTGAACCGGAGTGCCTCTCTGTTTTTGCCTCTCTGTTTTTTTGGTAGGCTTGCCTGAGCTCGTTAATTTTCACGCGGCACTGCTGCAGGTCCCTGTTATAGCCTCTGTCCTTCATGCCACTGGAGATTTTTTCAAATATTTTGGCATTTCGTCTTTTCGAATGGAGTTCTGCCAGCACGGATTCATCTCCTCATACAGCAATCAGATCCCGTACCTCCCGTTCAGTCCATGCTGGAGCTCTTCGGCGATTCTGGGACTGCATAGTCCTCTGTGATGATGAGCTCTGCATGGTGACCTGTGCAGGTGAGCTCGCCACGCGGGCCAAACAGGAAATGAGATTCAAAAGTTCGCGGGCCTTTTCCTGTATACCTGGCCAGTGCATCTGAGTTGAGAGTGCTGTCCAGAGCGGTCACAACTGAGCATTCTGGGATAGCTCCTGGAGGTCAATACCATCGAATTGCGTCCATAGTACCCCAAATTCAACCTGACAAGGCCGATTTCAGCGCTAATCCCCTTGTCGGGGTGGAGTAAAGAAATTTACTTTGAGAGCCCTTTAAGTCGAAAAAAAGGGCTTCGTCATGTGGATGGGTGCAGGGTAAATCGAGATAACGCTGCTAAATTCGACCTAAACTCAGAGTGTAGACCAGGCCATACGCACAAAGAGACACAAGGAGATTAAATCCTGTGGCCTCCTGAGATATGAACTTATTCTGAGTTGATCTTCCTCCATTCGTTTCTGGAGACTGACACTGAAATGCTCACCAGTCACTAATGCATCAATCCTTCAGAAAAACAGGAGAATGAACCTTCATTTGCATTCACTTAAATAAATGAGATCTGCAACGAGTTCCACAGCAAGTGAAAGCTTCTGGAGATGCTGCTTTTATTGTCTCTGCAGTGATAAAGGACGACATTTACAGAATGGTCCTCTTATACACAAGTGAACAAAACATTGGAGGCTTATGCAGAAGGCACTAATAAGTTTGTGTTTCTGCATTCTGCTTCTACACTCTCCTGAAGAATTAAACGTATAGTATGCACAAAGGGCCAAATGCTTGCAAATACAGGTTTTGTACGGCTAAATAGGTGCATCAGCATGTTTTGAAAACTGGAACCACCATATCAGTTTAACTTCTCTGTGTCTTCTTTTCTAGAAGACATTTGGAGCACACAAGAAAGCTGAGTGCAATAGTGAAGTATGTTGCCTAATTCTTCATATACCTTCCTTAATTGCATAGTATTAACTCACAAGATTCAAATACAGTGTGTTTTCTTTTTAACTTGTAATTTTGATAATTCTGAGCATATTTAAGTATTTCTTTTTTTTTATTTTGTTGCTGCTATGTTGGTGAATGAGATCCATCCAAGGAAGCGCTCAAGTTTGAAAAATGAACTGGAATATTTCCCAATTTGGTTCTCTAGATGATAATGTTGTTTGGATTTTTGTTAAATCTTCTGCTTATTTACTTTCTTAGAAAGATGCATTCAGTAAAGTTCCATTCCATTTAATAACAGAGAAGCATCACCACTTTGTAAAGAAAGATTTCGAAACTCACCTGACAGCTCACATAGTGGGTCACAGTTGCTCTACTGTCCCTTTTGATTGGGTCTCTGCAAGCTTTCACACCTCTTTTTAATTTGATATTACGCTCATCTCTTTGCTCCTTGAACTGTGGGGTTTCTATCCATCTTCTTACATTTTCCTCAAGTCACCTTGCATTACAAGTTACATTAATGTACTGCAGATTTGCAGTTCTATTGGTCACCAGAAGTTTTTTTAAAAAGAATTTTGAGCCACTTAAGAAAAAAATTGAATTTTGTTTAAAACAAAAAAGATTTAAACACATCATCATCACTGGTCCCTGCGCTCATCTGCTTCCACAATCCTAATCCCTCCAACCTCTCTGATATTCACTCTGCTTTTGTTGTTGCTTCTTCAACCATCTCAAACATATCTTACCCCCCAGCTGAACCAACAAAAAACAATAGGTACTTTCACAAAGACTATTTTCAAGGATATATATCAGACAGGCAAATTTAATTCATTCCCATCTACAGTACAATGAGATATATTTTAACTGTACAATTCTGACAGCAGAAACAGTAAGATCTTCTGAAATTGGATTAATTTTTCTTTTACTGAAGCTCACCCACTCTAATATATTTCATGCTTAAACAGTAAAACAAAATGTTTATGGTATTATATGGTAAATAAAAGATAGAACCTCTATTTCCAGAGTGTGGAGAATGATGCATGAATAAAGGCTAAATGGTACTTGTGAAAAAGAAAAAAGGTCACCAGTACA
Source organism: Lepidochelys olivacea (assembly GCF_965140295.1). Lineage (NCBI taxonomy): Eukaryota > Metazoa > Chordata > Testudines > Cheloniidae > Lepidochelys > Lepidochelys olivacea. The sequence goes on from NC_140413.1 coordinate 123,628,278, forward strand.
TATAATTTTTCTGTACATATACACACATAAATAGCATTTATCTGTTAGTCACCAACAGTATGCTTGGAGCTGTACAAGACAAAAATGTACAGACTGATATGGGAAAGATAGAGAATATAAGACAATGTGGTGGAAAAAAAATTTATTGGCAAGAGTTTGGGATGAGCTGTACAACAAACAAATTGTGAAGTCAAGATGAGATTATCCACCACAACCCAGACTCATACCAAAAAAATCTTTTCTACCACACCATACCATCATGACTTTTTACATCAAATAGTTTACACAAAAACTGTGTTAGAAATGTTTTAACATTTTAAAAAATGTTATTGGTATTCCCTTTCATATCGCTTCCCCTGTAAAACCAGGAACTTTGGTACCAGGAGCCAACTGTATAGCCCTTGAAAGAAGAGAAAAATGGAAACTAATATTTCAGAAATTTCTAAGAATAACTTACAATAACTTAACTTTACAAAGAGAGAGAGAGAGAGAGAGAGAGAATGATATTTTAAGATCCAATATCTCAAATGTGAGGTTATTGGCTAAAACCACATAAACCAAGCTGAATGCTTAGCATACTCCAGGGGCAAACTTCACAAAGTTTTGCTGTCCTGAAATATTTGAGCCAAATCCATGCTCCCCCAGAAACCTCAACAGGACTTCCTGACTCCTCCACCAACAACCTACCTGCACAGCTATTCATTATGATTCTAGCTCCCTTCCTCCTTACAACTCCCACAATACATCCCTCTAGTTCCTTCCTTCCTCTTAGGCTACACTACACACCACTGGCGGAAACATGTAGGGTATCTGTAACTACGTGCTACAGTGAAAATCCTACTGTGTCCACATTGTGGTGTGTAGCTACATGCGTCAATGAAAGGCTCTTGCAAGGAGAAAAAAGCAAGGAAAAGCTTCAGCAGCTCCATGTTGCCAGAGCTTTTCACTGTGGGGAGGAAAGGCTCTGGCAGTGGGGAGGCAGTGGGAAAAGCCTCCAACAATGGGGAGCTGGCAGAACCTTTCCCTGCTGCCTCTGGCTGCTGGAGTCTTTCCCTGCAGTGGGAAAAGGCTCCAGCAGTTGGGAGCCACTGGGCCCTTTCCCTCATGCTCTCCGGCTGCTGGAGTCTTTCCCCACTGCCAGGGTCTTTGCCTGTGGCAGGAGAAGGCTCCAGCAGCGGAGAGCTGGTGGCCCTTTTCCTCATTGCCCCAACACTGCTAGAGTCATTCCCTGTGGCAGGGGAAGGCTCCAGCAGCCAGTTATTTTCCTAAGGAGGAGACAGGCAATGGGAAGGCCACAGGACATTACACTGCTAATGATAGCACTGTAGATTGGAGGCATGGCTTTGACATGAACAGAATGTGCACAATATGTATTCACATATGTAACCACAGCCTTCAGTCATGCCTTTACTCACCTAAGTCATGCCCCACCAGCTACACTGCTATTTATACTTGTGCTAAGGGGACTATGCATGTATGTACTCTACACGCTGCCAAAAGTAGCATGCCATATAGACATAGCTTTATGTCTCTGAAGATCTGCAGGGCCCGGCAGATCTGCTACCCCCTCTGCTAGCTGCAACCCAGAAAGCAGAGGATCTAGAGTTGCTTATTTTCTATCCTCTGGAGTTTCAGAAGCTCAGTAATAATTTTACAGTGCAGCTAAAAGGGAAATCAAAAAATGACAGAAAGTTTTAGCTGAGTGGCAACTAGGGAATGGCAGACCTGCTGGGGGCCCCAATATTTTAGAGCAAAGAGGAAAAGGAGATTGAAATGAGACAAGGACAGACGATTTGAGTTTGGACTTGGTTTGAGCCTGCGATTGTTAACGTGTGTCAGGGGGGAAACAAGAAAGCATTTAAAGAATTGAACTGTCTCGGAGATTGTAATGGGGGCAGGAAAAAGGATCAGGTATTGAACTGTGTGGAAAGAAGCTGGGAATTTGGATTAGATACGAGTAGCAGTGGAAGCAGGAAAAACATGGATCAGTTCAGTCAAGAAGAGGGTTGGAAACTGTATTAGGTAGGAACAGATGGAGCTCTGACAATTTAAACTAGCTGAGGATCTGCTGCAGAGACAACAAGAAAATCAATTGGATAGAGAGAGCATACTGAGATACAAGCAGTGAAATCCTGGCCCCACTGAAGTCAATGGCAATAATTCCATTGATTTATTTGTCCCATTATTTCACCCAGAGGGAAAAACGTACCCAATCTGACACAGACATGAAAAGAAGTTCAGAATATGAAGGTTACTTTCCTATAATAAGGGTTCTTCGAGGGGGACTCTGCATAGTCCCACTCATGGGATGCTCTGACTGGTGCAGCTTAAACAGTAGAACTCTAACTAGCAGTACCACTGGAGTGCTCACACACCTCCTTCATCTCTCCCCTCAGTGAACATTGAACGTTCTAATGCAAGGGTATATAAGGGATGTGACAATCTAGCTGCCTCAGCTCCTTCACCTCCTTTTTCGAGGTAGTGGGAGAAAGGTGAGCCAGGAGTGTGAACATACAGAGTCCATATTAAAGAGCGCTGGTTGCAGACAAGTAACCCTCTTTTTTTTTTGAGTGTCCTCTGCATAGTCCCACTCATGAGACAGATTAACAAACAGTACTCTTATCCAGAATATGTGACTGGAAAAAGGCTAATGTAGTGCCAATCTTTAAAAAAGGGAAGAAGGAAGATCCTGGGAACTACAGGCCAGTCAGACTCACCTCAGTCCCTGGAAAAATCATGGAGCAGGTCCTCAAAGAATCAGTCCTGAAGCACTTGCATGAGAGGAAAGTGATCAGGAACAGCCAGCATGGATTCACCAAGGGAAGGTCATGCCTGACTAATCTAATCGCCTTTTATGATGAGATTACTGGTTCTGTGGATGAAGGGAAAGCAGTGGATGTATTGTTTCTTGACTTTAGCAAAGCTTTTGACACGGTCTCCCATAGTATTCTTGTCACCAAGTTAAGGAAGTATGGGCTGGATGAATGCACTATAAGGTGGGTAGAAAGCTGGCTAGATTGTCGGGCTCAACGGGTAGTGATCAATGGCTCCATGTCTAGTTGGCAGCCGGTATCAAGTGGAGTGCCCCAAGGGTCGGTCCTGGGGCTGGTTTTATTCAATATCTTCATAAATGATCTGGAGGATGGTGTGGATTGCACTCTCAGCAAATTTGCAGATGATACTAAACTGGGAGGAGTGGTAGATACGCTGGAGGGGAGGGATAGGATACAGAAGGACCTAGACCAATTGGAAGATTGGGCCAAAAGGAATCTGATGAGGTTCAATAAGGATAAGTGCAGGGTCCTGCACTTAGGACGGAAGAACCCAATGCACAGCTACAGACTAGGGACCGAATGGCTAGGCAGCAGTTCTGCGGAAAAGGACCTAGGGGTGACAGTGGACGAGAAGCTGGATATGAGTCAGCAGTGTGCCCTTGTTGCCAAGAAGGCCAATGGCATTTTGGGATGTATAAGTAGGGGCATAGCGAGCAGATCGAGGGACGTGATCGTTCCCCTCTATTCGACATTGGTGAGGCCTCATCTGGAGTACTGTGTCCAGTTTTGGGCCCCACACTTCAAGAAGGATGTGGATAAATTGGAGAGAGTCTAGCGAAGGGCAACAAAAATGATTAGGGGACTGGAACACATGACTTATGAGGAGAGGCTGAGGGAGCTGGGATTGTTTAGCCTGCAGAAGAGAAGAATGAGGGGGGATTTGATAGCTGCTTTCAACTACCTGAAAGGGGGTTCCAAAGAGGATGGCTCTAGACTGTTCTCAATGGTAGCAGATGACAGAACGAGGAGTAATGGTCTCAAGTTGCAGTGGGGGAGGTTTAGATTGGATATTAGGAAAAACTTTTTCACTAAGAGGGTGGTGAAACACTGGAATGAGTTACCTAGGGAGGTGGTAGAATCTCCTTCCTTAGAGGTTTTTAAGGTCAGGCTTGACAAAGCCCTGGCTGGGATGATTTAACTGGGAATTGGTCCTGCTTTGAGCAGGGGGTTGGACTAGATGACCTTCTGGGGTCCCTTCCAACCCTGATATTCTATGATTCTATGATTCTATGATAATAGTGAGATCAGAGTCCTATCTGAATACGGACTGCAGAACTACCTTGTCAAATTTTCCATCAGATCTAGATTCCAAATTGAACAAATAGTGTTTAGCGAAAGTATGGATTGAACTCCAATTGCTGCTCTACATATCTCTATTAGAAGAATGTGTCTAAAAAGAAGCCATAAAGGCTGTCTTCGATCTAGCTGAATGTGTTTTAATTTCCTGAGGAAGAGACAAAGATCATTAGTTTATAAGCTTCTTGAATACAAATCTAACCCATCTTGAGAGCATTTGCACAGAAATAGCTTTACCCTTATTCCTCTTTTCATGCACAATAAACAATTCTGGAGACTATCTAAATCATTTAGTCACATCTAAACAAAAGACTAAAGCCCTTCTAACATCTAGCGTGTGGGCAAGTCTACACTACAAAATTAAGTTGACCTAAGTTATGTCGATGTACAGCCACCACAGTAATTAAATGGCTTTTGCATGTCCACACTATGCTACTTGTGTCAGTGGTGCACGTCCTCACCAGGAGCGTTTGCACCAATTTAACTTGCACTGTGGGGCATTGTAGGATGGCTTCTGAAAGGCAGCATCAGTTGATGTAAGCAATGCAGTGTCTACACTGACACTGTGTTGACCTAATTACATCAACCTAAGCCCTTCGCCTCTTATGCGGTGTAGTGGGAGAGTTACATCAGTGGGAACTACATTTTACTGTAGACGCTTGCAGTTAGGTTGACGTAAGCTGCCTTACATCAGCCTAACTCTAGTGTAGACCAGGGCTATATAAGTTAGCTTCTCCATCTCAAGTATGAGGCTCAGAAAAGAACATTAGTAAAATAATAGACTGGTTATAAAAAAAAAAAATCTGAGGCCATCTTTGATGAAAACCTTGGGTGTGTATTGAGAATTGCTTTATCTTTATGAAAAACAGTAAATGGTGGCTCAGCCATTAACACATGCAATTCACTTATACACCCTGTTGAAGTGATAGCTGTCAAAAAACAGTCTTAATAGACAAATGGAACAATGTATAATTTCCCAAAGGTTCAAAGGGAGGTTTCATCAATTGTGAAAGCACTATGTACAAATCCCAAAATGGCACAGGGTGTCTTTTTGGAGGATAAAAATTATTAAGACCTTTTAAGAACCTTTTAACTTCATCATGAATAAATATTTATTTACTGTCCACATGTACATGGTATGCTGATATGTCTGAGAGATGAACCCTCACTGAAGATAGTCAAAGACTCATTCTCTTAAGATACAATAAATATTCTAATAGATAATTAATGAGCGCTGTATATGCCCATTATATATCAGGGGTGGGCAAACTTTTTGGTCTGAGGGCCACATCAGGGTTCCAAAACTGTATGGAGGGCCAAGTAGGGAAGGCTGTGCCTCCCCAGACAGCCTGGCCCTCACCCCCTATCCGCTCCCTCCCACTTCCCGCCCCCTGACTGCGTCCTTCAGAACCCCCAACCCATTCAACCCCCCGACTCCTTGTCCCCTGACCACCCCCTCCTGGGATCCCCTGCCCCTAACCGACCCCCCGAGCAACTCCCCATCCAACCCCCCCTGCTCCCTGACTGCCCCGCCCCCTATCTACACCCCCGCCCCCTGACAGGCCTCCTGGGACCCCACCCCCTATTCAACCCCCCCCCAAAGCCCCTTTCAGAATGCGGCCCTGCGAACGGGGGAGGAGGACTCAGGAGGAGCAGGGGCAGCCACGCAGCCAGAGAGACGCAGACGTTTCCCCTTCAAAGCGCCGCTTCTCTTTGGCCAAATGCGCGGCTGCCTGGTGCTCCTCCTGAGTCCTCTGCCTGTGTTCGTGCCACCCGCACCGCCCACCTGCTCCCCTGTGGCTGCAGGTGAGCCTCCCTCCCTGCTCTCCCCTGCCCCCACAGTGCAGCCCCTTCCCGTGCTGGCTGAACTGCAGGGGCAGGGGGACAGCAGGGGAGTGGCCGGGGACTAGCCTCCCTGGCTGGGAGCTCAAGGGCCGGGCAGGACGGTCCCGTGGGCTGGATGTGGCCCGCGGGCCATAGTTTGCCCACCTCTGCTCTATATCATACATGAAAACCCACCATAAAAATCTTTCTCATTTATGACTAACAAATTATAACTGAATTAAAAAAAGAATTAGATAAATTCATGGAGGATAGGTCCATCAATGGCTATTAGCCAAGATGGTCAGGGATGCAACCCCATGCCCTGAATGTCCCTAAGCCTCTGACTGCCACATGCTGGGACTGGATGACAGTGGATAGATCACATGATAATTGCCCTGTTCTGTTCATTCCCTCTGAAGCATGTGGCATTGGCCACTGTCAGAAGACAGGATACTGGGCGATGTATGGGCGAGATGGACCATTGGTCTGACCCAGTATGGCCATTCTTATGTTTGTATTTTCATGGGGACTCTTTCCTTGAATTTAGCAGTATATTTCACACCTCTAATGAACAAGACTTTTCTATAATTCCGGAGTCTTATTGCTCATGCCGTTAGATGAAGAGACTGAAGATTGGGGTGACAGACCATCCCTTGTTGTCCCGTCAACAAATCTGGTTCTAGTGGTTGAGGTTTAATTAACGCTCAGGATAGGTGAATTAAGTCCAGGTACCACTGTTGTCTGGCCCAAACTGGTGCTATTAAAATTACCTTGGCTTTGTCTTGTATTATTTTGTTTATCTGTCTTTGAATGAGGAAAATGCATACACTAAGCCTTGATCCCAATTTATTAGAAATGCATCTGATATTGAGTCCTTGATTGATATTGAGTTATCACATCTTTATCTTTCCCCACATCATCAATTCCTTAGCTCTTGCTTTTGGAACTGGCTCATTGAATCTGACACAACTGGATTTGAAGAAGAATGTCTCCTGATTCTACCACAAGAAAATGTACCCAGGATACGCTTGAAGACCCGCGGGTCAGAAGTATCCTTCTCTCACTGACTGGCTGTTTGCAAAGAGACTGACACCAACAAGGACTGAGCATTCATGCTCACCATAACAACTGTGTGCTTTTGTAGTAGAATGGCTCAGGAAACAGAGTCCGAAACCACATTAGTTTTCCTCTTTGAATCCTTTCTACTTAGAGACCGTTTAGTAATGTGTACTGAGGTGGAAGGTTTGTCCTTCTTCCCTCCAGACTCAGAGATGATGCTGGTCTCTGAGACGCGTTCAGACCTTGTACTTGCTCGGTTCTGGGTGGTTTTCCTGACAGCACTTCTTGTAATAAAACTGTCTGTTCCATTGTTCCTTTTTAGCTCATGTAAAAGTTGAACAAATCAAGCATTTTGAAGGTGAGTGTCCCTCTCTCAAACATGCCAGGTTGGTATGTGTGTCAGATGCTGGAAAAATGCCAGACACGACACGCATATTATAAAAAATGGGCTTTATATTCTTCAGCTCCACTCTCTCCAAACCAAAGATTTACAGCTATCTAACAAACTACTAACTAATTCTAACTATAAAATTAACTAGCTAACAAGCTCCAGATCCAGGAGCTCCAGATGAAGAGAGACAATTGCACATCTGCTTTATGCTGCTCATTACTGATTCTTTATTACAGTTTGCATTAGTGCCTTTTTTGGGTCTGGACACTTATGAGGAAACTCCTGGGAATGATAAATGATTACTAAGGGATCTCAAAAGTTGACAGAGAAATTATATACCATTTTTGTTTTGATAACTCCCTCTAAAACAATTGGCTTTTTCTCCCCCTCAAACCCTGCTCAATGTTAGTTCCTTTAAAGTGACCTCTGCTGTCATAATGCATCATCTCTGTTCTCTTGATCTATTTTTTTTCCAGCAAGACTGTACCTAACAAGAATACTTCTGAGTTTCCTTGTGTGTGCAAATTTGTCTGCAATGGAAACTTTGTAATCAGCCAGGACCCACTTAAGCTTCCAATAGACATTTTCAATTAAAGTGAATGAGGAAGTTCTTATTAAAAAAAACAAACAAAAAACAGATCAAGCATCCAAATCATTTATCGACTATATGTGTGTAAGCTTAAAAATTACAAATAAGCATATGGTAAAGCAAATATTCTGGATTGTCACGAACTGTAACAATTTGAATAATTCACAATTTTTAAAAAAAAATCACAGAATCATATAGAAATAACAGCAAGAGACTACAATAATATAATAAATCTCCCCATTGGTGCAAGAGTATTCCCTACAGTATACTGTTCTAGTCTAGATATAAAGGATCCCAGGCTTTGAGGTTTCCATCACTTCCCTTGAGTATCAAATCCTCAGACAAAAACTTCTCACTGCTAAGAACATTTTATGGGTGTTAAGTCCCCATTTTCCCTTTCTTAATTTCATCTCCATACTATCTGTGTACCACATTAAATATATCCTCTCCATCTTTGGTGTTAACATTATCCAACTATTTGTCAACTGTTATGCTCCCACTTTAGTCATCACTTGACCAAATACACATATTTAGTTCTTCCAACCCCATAATGTGTGTGTGTGGCTGTGTGTTTGTGTTTGTTTTTAAGGCACCAATTTACCTTTTATTTTCTGGTTATGAGGTGCCCAAATCTATGTATTAGTGTAGGCTTAACTCCCAGAGCTATTTCGAGAGGAATTTACCTTCCTTCTTTATAAGGTGATGAGTCTGGGAATGCAGCCCAAAATTGCACTGTTTTTTTTTTCTGCTGCCATATCACATTACAAATGTATAGAATTTGATGTCCACGCTCTTATCACTCCTATGCCTCTTTTAGTTTGATTACTTCTTATGTTTCTCCCTCCTATAAATCTCCATCATTTGATCAGTTTTTATTCAATATGTTAATGGAATCTGAGTAAAACAGGGAGCCGTGAAATAATTTAAATATTTTGTAATTGTAACTGCCAGATTGTACTCATTCTGAGCACGATGGGAAGGAAAGATTCTACACTCTACTGTCTGATACAAACAGACATATATGGATCAAAAACATATGCAGAGTATGTGCAATTATTCAAGTCAAATTTGCTCTGAAGACCATGAATGTCTACAACACAACTTTGATAGACTACAACAGAAGTTTATTATGACTCACTGCATCTGATACAAATGGTACTGCAGCTCCTGTATCCACTTCCATCTGAAGTGGTTGGGCCTTCCGGAATGTAAGGGACTGGGTTGTAGGTGGTCTGGCCTAGTGGTCACAGTGTCCACACATCAAGGATGGCCACAATACAGTAGTCAGTGAACAAAGATTGGAGGAATCGCTAGAGCCAGGATGAATAAGCAAGATTCAGGGTCAGAGTCAGGCTGGGGTCTGAGACCAGAGATCAAAGGTAGTGCCAGGCTAGAATCAGAAGGCAACAGTCAGGGTCAGAGCCAGGCTAGAGTCAAAGACTGGAGATCAGAAGGCAAGGTGTGATCGGGAGTCACAGCACCACCAGAAGTCTGTATGGTTGCCCATAAAACTTCCTGGGGCAGCTTCCAGGGTTAAATAGTGTGGTTGGCTACTCTGCCACTCTTGACTCTTTGGGTAGTACTTCCCGCAACGCCTAATTGCCACAATATTTCCTGGATGTGGCTGTGCATGCCCTCTCAGTGGCAACATCAGCTGTCCTAGGCTCTGCAGCCTGGGTTCTAGTCCATGGATCCTTACATTACCCCCTCGTCAGGGCACCCTTCCTTTGGGTGGCACCAACCCTGGTTTCTCTGAGTGGTCTTGATGAAACCTTTTTACCAGGTCAAGGGCATGGACATGGGCAGCAAGTTCCCAGAAGCACTCTTCAGGACTATAGCCCTCTAAATCAATTAGGTAGTAGAGTCTTACCCTCTGCAGTTTAGAGTCAAAGACAGTGTGGTCTCCTTGGACCTGGACAAGCGGGGGTCTGTTGGGATCGGTTGGGCAAAGGGTCCTCTGTGTAAGTCTTCCAAAGGGATACATGGAAAACAGGATGTATCTTAAGGGATCAAGGGAGCTGCAATTTCAAGGTGACAGGGTTGATTTGCTGACCAATATGGAATGATCCAAGGAACTGGTGGTCTAGCTTGTGGGACAGCCTGTTCATATGTTCATTAACTAGAGCGTTTCACACCAAAATCGTGAGACAAACTGTGGTCCTCTGCCCGAGGTGATAGAGTGAAAACCCATGAAGATGGATAACATTCACCACTAGGAGTTGAGCCATTGTTTCAGCAGAGGGCAGGTGATCATGGAATATGAAGTCTGCCATTTCAGTCAGTTGGTCTACAACAGTCAAAACCATTGTTTGACAGTCAGAGTCAGGGACTCCCACTCTGAAACCCATGGCAATTGAGGCCCAAGGTCTAAGTGGAGTTTCCAGCGATACTAGGGTGCCAAGAGGCTTAGTTTGTGGAGTGTTGGTGCATGCACACAGGTCACAAGAGTCAATATAGTTACAGACTCTGGCTTGCATACAGGGCCACCAGAAGAAACAGGAAGCTGTGCGGTAAGTCTAAAGGTGGCCAAAATGGTGCCAACAGAGTGTCATGGCAGAAATGGAGCACTTCTAGCCAGGGAAACCCCAGTGGAACATATATGTGCCCATTGAGGTATGTGATCCTATCTTGTGTGAAGCACTGCATTTCGGTTCTGACTTTCATTTGCTCAGGCTGTTCCATCATCTCCTGGACTAACAGATCATCCCACAAAGCAGATCCAATTACATCAAGCAAGTCTTGGTATTATGGCACTAAGGAAGTTGTGAGGTTTTAGGAGACAGGGCAGTTCTTGGTTAGGCTCTTTGCACTCCTGGTAATATTTGACCGTTCAGGATAAGTCATCGGCATTCCCATTCCTGTTTCCCAGGTGACAGGTGATGATTAAATCAAATCAAGAGAAGAATAATACCTACATGAGCTGTCTTTGGTTCAAGGCTCAAGCCTTATGCAGATATTCGAAGTTCTTATGGTCAGAAAAGACTTCCACTGGGTGTTGGGTTCCCTCCAGGTGATGGCACCACTCTTCAAAGGCTGATTTAATTGTGAGCAGTTATTTATGTAATATTTCATAACTCCGTTTGGTGGGGTGACTTTTTGTGAGTAGTAGGTGCAGGGCTGCAACACTGACTGTGGACATGCCTCTAACATATGGCCCCATTGGCTACATTGGAGGTATCAGCAGCCAATATGAATACCTGGACCGGGTCTGGATGTACTAGAATGGGACAGTGGTGAAAGCAGACTTGAGCTGTTCAAAAGCACGATGAGCTTCAGGCAGCCAAACAAATATGGTGGCCTTGTAGAGGAGGTTTGTCATGGGGGCTATTTACCCTGAAAAGCCTGGAATGAACGATTGGTAAAAATTCACAAAACCCAGGAAGAACTGTAACTTCTGGGGGGACCTGGGCACTGCCCAGCTGTGGATAGTCTCCACCTCTGGGGATCCATCTTAATGCCCACAGAGCAAGGGATATTACCCAAAAATTCTGTGGAGGATTAATGAAAAATACATTTTAACAATTTATGTAGTCTTCCCAAGATGGAATGAACATGGTAACAATGCTGCTCAGGATTATATGAAAACACAAGTATGCCATCGAGATAGATGTCCACATACTGGTCCAAGACATTGCTAAATACATCGTTCATGAAGTGCTGAAAGTTTACAGGAGCGCTGGTCAGACCAAATGGCATCAGTAAATATTTCAAGTGCCCATAGCAGGTTTGAAAGGCAATCTTCCCTTCATTTCCCGCCCTCATGCACACTAGGTTGTAAGCCTCCTAAAGGTCCACTTTGATGAAAATTCTGGCTGACCTCATACAGTCTAGTAACCCTGAGGCTAGTGACGGGGGATTTAGCTGGATGTTGTTAGCTAGATGCAACAGTGCTGATTTGACAAGATGCACACTCTTTATCTTCATAAAAAGTTTCAAGCACATGATATGCAAACTGAGGTCCACCATTGTGAGCTTTGTTGGCAGGCTCTGATGGCTAAGTATTTTATACTATAGTACTGGATGATGCTTTCAGTAGATCCAGGTGATCCCTGAGATGAACTTTAATATCTAATATTCTGGAACTGCATGACAATCACAACACAACATATTATTTCCAAGCTATTGTGAAACTGTGTCTTGATAACATTGTTTTTATAGCATCAGGTTTCCACCTCTACTTCCTCTTTCTCTCTTTTTATATACAATACAATCATCCGTGTTGCCATTCCAGTTATGAGAATCTTCCCACTAGTTTTCAGTTATGCCTTCCAGTTCAGAAACCATCATTTAGTAACACTTCTAGATCTTCTTTCTTGTTTCCCATAATCCTTGCATTTATGTATAGATTAATACTATAATGTTAATATACTTCTTCTTTAGTTTCTTTTTGAGAGCACTGCATCTTGTTTATTTGTGCATGTTAAAACAGCAGAGACAACACTGTCTAGTGGAAAGGACACTGGACTATCCCCAACTCTGCCACTGACTTGCTGTATGACCTTGAGCAAGTCACTGTACCTTTCTATGCCTGTTTCACAACCCATAATTTGTTTCTCTTGTCCATTTAGATTGTAAGATTAGAGAATTTCTGTTACTATGTGTATGCACAAGCCTTTACACAATGGGGATCTGATCTCATTTGAGGGAAGGGGTCTAGACACTACACAAATAATAATGCCAGATAGTTTGAATTGGGCAAAAGTGTCCCTCCCCTTCTCATTTCCTGTTTAGTTTGACGTTCACTTGATAAATGCTACATATTTTGAACCCAGAAGGGTTTCTAACCAATCTGCTGAAATGGAGATCATAAATTCTAAACGGCCACCTCTCATCACAGCATTTCAATCTTCCATGAACCCCAAAACCATTCTCTTTATTTCTTTGGTGCATCCAGTAGCAGTCTATCCCTTCCTTCTCTCATGCTTGGAATAAAAAGGATCTCACATCACCCCATCTTCTATGTTTTTATCAGCTCCCTGAAACAATTCCTGATTTTACTGAATACTCTTTCAGTGCTGTCATTCTATCACCACATCTTACTAGAATCAGTAAGAATTCCTTTAGCATTTTTCAAGCTAACCAGTCACTTATTCTGACATCATTTGCTGTGCTGCCAGAAGGCATCTGACTGTCCCACTTCCTTCATATGACCCTCAGATTTTTAAGCCCCATTTCCCACTCTGTAGTCACCAATCAGGATTACTTCTTTTTTTACCATGGCTCCAGTTTCACTACTTGTCTGTTAATAACTGGTTGAGTGCTTAGTAGTCCGATTCTGCTCTGTTTTGTTGAGGACAATATACCTATAGCAGGTACTGAAATTAAGTGTCTCCATACATATTTCTCTCCTGCCCTTCCTGCATCTTTTATTCTTTTTTTTAATGTCACATGCCTCAATTTTCCATATAGTGTGTCGATCTGCCATTTCCCTCCTTATGATAATTTCCTTTCCGTCTCCATTCAGAAACTTCATTTCTCTCTAACACACCTCAACTACCATTCCAGCTCCTCCTTCTCCCTCTTCAGAAAAGAAAAGGAGTGTACTTCATACATATACAGCCTTCATGGTCTTCATTCATAAAGTGGACAATTGCTCATGTTCCACATCAGCCACCTTGCATCCTTTCCTATCTGCAATGTTTGTTCCATGGTTAGAACCTGCGAGGATCAGAGCACTCTGTCACCACATCTTGGCAGACTTCCATTCACTGTTAAGGTATCTTTTAGAAAGTTTTCTTTTTTAACATCTACCACCATTAGTTGATGTCTCAGTCTGGCACTCAGCAATGAACTCCCACTCAGATCAAATTCCCTTTTGGTTTGGACTCATCTCTGTCGTGCTGTGTGTTCCATGATTCCTTGATATACCCAACTCTTTCTGCAGAATCTAAGCTTTATTTAAAAAAAAAGTTTCTACTCCTTATGGTTGCAAAACAAATGCATTATCCTTAAAATCTTCAGCTGAATATAAACCAATGTTACATTGTTTTCATGAGTCTGCCTGAAACAATACCTCTAAGAGACACATGAATTGACCCATTAATCTCAATAGAACGTTAACTCTGAAATTGAGATGACAATGTATATGCTGCATCTCTCTCTCCCTCTCTCTATGTGTGTGTATGTATACACACACACACACACACACATATATATATATAATCAACAGTAAATACACCACTAGCATGTAGCAGAAGCATCCAGCTGGCCATGCCAAATATCTTTATCTGCCCTCTGTTGCCAAAACCTTGGAAGGGGGAGGGTGTTTTTGCCTTCCTCTGTAGCATGTGGGTGCAGGTCACTTGCCAAGATTATTTGGATACATCACACTTAATGATTTCCCCACCGTTGTGCAGTCCTTGGGCGCTGGTTTATATCAGTCCCTCTTATTCTCTGCCTATGCCACATAATAGTCTAGTCTCATAATATTTTGGTGTCATTTCAATTGTTGGGTTTATTGTGTGGGTGCTGGGTGGTGTTGGTGGCCTGTGATGTACAGGTCAGACTAGAAGATCGAGCAGTCCCTTTTGGCCTCAAACGCTATGATTATGAACTGCCAGTTGGTTCCTTCCCAGCTACCAAAACCTCTAGTTTCAGCCCTGAAAATGTCTACAATATCTCTCTCTCTCTGTCACACACACACACAGTATGGATGGAAAATGCAGGGATATACTAAACCGTGCTGATGTATTAATCTTTAGAATTCACTAAATACTGGAAGTTTGGAATGGTACCTGAAACTGTTGTTGAACTTCCCATCTACTACAGAAGCCAGAGGCCTTGCCGAAGAGTTTTGGTCCAGCTTTCCAGAGCAATACATTTACCCCTTAACTATGAACAGCACCTCAAATGTCACCTTGAAACACATTCCAAAAATCAGTCCTTATGGCTAATCTGCCTTGGCCTTAAATAGATTAATGCGGGGAGGCAGGGATAGAGCTCCCACCCTAACCCTTGCATGGCCCATGTAAGGGTCAGGCCAAATTTCAATACCTGTGCTCAGGGGGCATGCAGGGAGAAATCCATACCACCCATAATAGGATGTGGCAAAGCTGAAAGGAATGGGGCCATGGTTCCCCCCACTCCTATGCGCTGACAGCAAATTGCTGTGGTGTGGTATTGGATGTTCAGCCTGTGCATTTTCAGGAACTTCAGGAGCCATTCTACCTTCCTGAGACACCTCCCTGTGATTCTCTTGAAGTGATGTGATTGCACATCTCCCCTTGGTGTGTCTGTGCTTATTGTAAATAACTTTAAAACTGCCTTAAAATTAACCTGACTGAAGGCATCTCAGTGTAAATAAATCTGAGTTGGCAGCCCTGAATATCTGAAAATCAATTCTTCCTTTATTCATCTAAGTTTTAAGTTTCATGTTTTACCCTGCAAAAAGTTGGGTTACAGATTCCCTGAGTAAAGTTAGACCCCAGTAACAGATTCTGCGTTTCGTCCTGAAACAACCTGACAACACCACTATAATCTCAAGCACTTCAGCATGTGCGGGAAGGTTTAGAAGCTTCTTAAAGTGTAACTGTCAAGGTTCCTTCCGCACTCTGAACTCTAGGGTACAGATGTGGGGACCTGCATGAAAGACCCCCTAAGCTTATTCTTACCAGCTTAGGTTAAAAACTTCCCCAAAGTACAAACTTTGCCTTGTTCTTGAACTGTATGCTGCCACCACCAAGCGTTTTAAACAAAGAACAGGGAAAGAGACCACTTGGAGACATCTTCCCCCGCAAAATATCCCCCCAAGCCCTACACCCCCTTTCCTGGGGAAGGCTTGATAACAATCCTCACCAGTTTGTACAGGTGAACACAGACCCAAACACTTGGATCTTAAGAATAATGAAAAATCAATCAGGTTCTTAAAAGAAGAATTTTAATTAAACAAAAGGTAAAAGAATCACCTCTGTAAAATCAGGATGGTAAATACCTTACAGGGTAATCAGATTCAAAACACAGAGAATTCCTCTAGGCAAAACCTTAAGTTACAAAAAGACACAAAAACAGGAATATACATTCCATCCAGCACAGCTTATTTTACCTGCCATTAAACAAAAGGAAATCTAACGCATTTCTAGCTAGATTACTAACTAACTTAACAGGAGTTGTAAGGCTGCATTTCTGATCTGTTCCCACCAAAAGCATCACACAGATAGACAAGCCTTTTGTTCCGCCCCCTCCAGATTTGAAAGTATCTTGTCCCCTCATTGGTCATTTTGGGTTAGGTGCCAGCGAGGTTACCTTAGCTTCTTAACCCTTTACAGGTGAAAGGGATTTGCCTCTGGCCAGGAGGGATTCTATAGTACTGTATACAGAAAGGTGGGTACCCTTCCCTTTATATTTATGACAGTAATACAGAACCCTAAACGTAAGAACTGGCTTTTCAAATCACCTTAAAAACATTTTTGGCCCCATATATTTTCTTTAGTAAAAACAAATCACCCAAAAGCAAAGCACAGCAGTTTATGTATGATGACTATGTGCATCAACACTATCAGCAAGAGATGCCCTGGAGAATGACAACAGCAATTTGCATTCTGTAGTTTCTTTTGTGTGCCCAAACTCCCTAAAGCATTTGACAAAGCAATAAATATCATGCCCATGAAGATGTAGTGATAGGATGTCAATATCGTAGTGACTCTCTGCAACCAGATACAGCAGCCACTCTGTGCACAGCAATGTCCCCCACACAGCTGAAAATACAAGTGCCAATTAATCTGTGCTCATTAAAATAGAAAGAGTTGTTCCTGTGGGGGACAGTTTATGTAGTCACCTGAACCGCTATAGAATGCACCTCATTGTTCTTTGATGTCACTGCCAGGATAGTAGTTCTAACAACTCAGCAATCTCTAGTTTTGTATTGGGAGGCTGATACATATATTATTTCCACATTTCTCAAATGTCTTAACCTATGTTCTTATGCTTCCCCCAGCAAATGCTGCCATCTCCACAAATATCACTTATAGGAAGAAAGAGAAGCTTATGAAATGAGAGTGGCAGTATTGGTAACAGTGGTAGAGATGATCAGAAAAAGAGTCTTGTTACTTGTCCTGTTATGCTCTTTTTTCCCTCTCCATTCATTCTGCATTTTATTTTTATCAGAATAGTTAATTAGGAGGAAATGAAATTCAAATAGGAACTCAGCCACTTACAAATCTTTCTCCTCCTCACTAGTCTTTCAAACTACGGGTTTGTGATTTCAGTGCTTTTTGGGGAAACCTCATTGGCTACTGTGAACAGGCCTTCAAATACTACCCCTCCATCAGCGTGCACACGCACACACAGACAGCAGCAGCCTTACAACTATCCTCCAGGGGTCACAATTGGGTTACAAATATTGCACAACATGATGACTGAGCAGCTTGATTTGGAAGAATTTATTCACATTCATTCAGCTTCATTAAGATTCAAATGGAATAAAAAGGTAGAAATTGAGCAGATACAGAAATTGTGCATAGCTTGCGCCTGTAGTCAGTAAACATTTATTCACTAAGCACAGCTCTCTTTTGCTCTTATATTCTTTCTCTCTCCCTATCCTTCCTGCTTGCTGTTTTAATGCATAATTAAGAAGGTCAGAATTAATGAAGCAGTGTGGAGTAAAGTTCAAGGAATCCCCAGGCACTATTTATTCTATTAGATCTCAGTCATGAATGTCAGACTGGCAGCATTAGAGACAGAAGCAGTTGAGCTGGCAGCATCCCAGAAACAAAACTACCAAGGGAGACTTACCTGCAGTGTCAAGTCATTCCTAAGCTCCTTCCCTGCAAAAATCACACGTAACTGGTCAGCTGGAACTCCCTGTCGCTTAGCAACCACCTCCTTGAGCTGGCAGATGCTGGTGTCTGAATCAACCTCCACTGGGAAACCATGGCTGGAGTTGAACCTGACGAACACTGACCAAAACCAAAACATTTTAGAAAGTGAGCATTTTTCAAGTCAGATCTATTTTAAAATGGTATAAGAGGAGGTTTTCTAATCCCTGGACTATTGACATAATGGTACAGTAACATTTTAGTATATTTTTCATTTTAAAGAGAAACTTTTAATGCTGTAATTTATCATTCTGAAAGAAGGATCTGTAAGGGATTTCCTATCATATAATAGTCAGTGACCAATAACAAAAAGTGTATGTTCCCCCCCGACAGCAATATTAAATTACAGTGAGCATACAGAAACAACAAACAGATTTAACTAGGCAAGATTCTGAGTAATCACTAAGTGATACAATAGATTTTCAATTCAGTCTTATCCTGGGCAGCCATATATACTCTTTGTGTCCTATGTGTTCTTCTCCTACTGGATATAACAAATAAATGCAGGGAATACAGATGTTTGTTAGAACAAGGATGCATTGAACAACATAAGAACAGATAGTTCCCTGCTATACAGTAAAACACAGTCATACAGACTGGCTTCCCACAGATATAATTCTACAGAAAATAATGATGGAAGGGAAATCATCTGCTAGCTGAAATGTTTGAGTGTTTTCTGTACCAGTGTGGTCTTTTTCAGAGTTCACTAAAATACCTGTAGTACATAACTCCAGTACATACATACTCCTTCAATGCAGAAAGTTACCACCAGACTAGCCATGTCATTTTAGAGCTACAGCAATTGGTTTATACATTCAGAGAAGCCCGGCAAACAAGCTCATGAGTTTATTGCCATTCAGCTGGTGGGACTGCTTTTCATAATGAGTCTGAATGTGCCCATTAGGCTCACAGTGAGGAAAGAGACTAAAAAAACCACTACATAGAAAAACCTCATTATAACTGCATCACTCACTGAGATTGTATGAAAAGTAGAGATATAGCCTGGTGAGTTACTTCAACCAATAGGTTTCATAGACGGGAAACAGAGAATTAGTAAAACCAATATAAAACAAGAAATTATGTAGACCAAGCGAATAGGAGACATCTGCTACTGTAATGATGGGACATCAGTTGCAACTGATGTTCCATTGTAAGAGTTTATTTTGATTCCCAGTCTAATTTTTCAGTTGGAGAAGCTGCTGATTTCAGATTTTTAGCTAATTTCAGAATTTGATAAATATTTACATTTTCCAGAACATTGCAGTGGTTGTATGATGGTGATGGTGATGCTGTTGTATAATATGTATTATGATTTCCATCTAAAATTTTAGATACTTTTTACCTCTAAAATTCTAGATAACTATTAAAGTTTTTGTACTTCGAAAGTTTTGCCTTTATGTACCCAATCACAATATAGAGAATTTCAAAATACAGTCAATAGGAACACAGCACACATGTCCTTTAGAGTAGTATATGGCTTCTTATACTATATCCTCATTAAAGCTTTTTCAGTTTCTATGATGGAAGATGTCCAAGTAATGATTGTGGGGTTTACAGAACATTATTGAATCAGAATGTCTAAAAATCCATGCAACTGAAATTTAATTTTGCAGATGTGCCATGTGATTTGGAAGAGTAATGGAGGAATGATATGGTAAGAGTGAATTCCAGTTATCTGGAATTAAAGACCTCATGTCTTCTTCAAAAAAAAACTTATAATGATCCACTACATAAGAAATTATCTTGGCAAATAAAAGGAGTTGTAGTTAATTCAACCTATCCCAGAGGATATACTTATTATTAACTTATTTTAAAAAAACTTGTGTAAGGAACCAGGCCTTAAAAGGACTTGAACCGGACTCTCTCACACCCATCATGAGTTTCCCACTGTTCTAAAGAGTCAGTCATTCTCTCCTGTTGGAGAGATTCCATTTTGTGGAAATAATTCAATATTTATTGGGCCAGAAGGAAAGACTGACTATATAGACTGATGGTTAAGGCACTCATGTGAGATGTCAGAGATCCAGATTCAAGTCCCTGTGTTTCCTATACCCCAGCTGATTGTGCTAACCACCAGGTTCTAAATCAATCCCTCTTCCTTGGTGAATATTTAATTATTCAAAGTGGCACAACTCCAACAGAAGAGACTCAGAGCAGCCCAGTTCAGAATAGCTAACAGCTGGGTGGTGAGAGTACTCACCATGATGTGGGAAGATGTGTACAAGTCCCTGATCTAAATGAGGCAGAGCAGGGACTTGCAGCTGGCTCTCGCTCATGAGTGCCATAATCACTGGACTATTGCCTGTTCTGAGGTCTCTTCATCCCTCTATCCTGGACCAGAGATTCCATCCTGGACCTGAGGAACCTTTCCTAATGAAAGTTTCATTAAAACTGATAAACAAACTTTTTGCAGAAATGTATTAAAATAAATCCAGACCAGCTCTAGCCCTAAGGCACTTGCCAAGGCCATACAATGAGTCAATAAAATATCTTGGATTAGAATTCAGGTGTTCTGCCTCCAGGGTCCCTTCTCAAACTACTAGGCAATCCTCCCTCATTTAATTCTTATGGATGCCAGTACTAGTCTTATGAGAAGAGAACAAATTAAGAAGTGCGCCCACATTCTCAATGCAATGTAACTGACAACAGGGAAGGGCTTGATGACAGAAATGCTAAAACAAAAACTGGAGTAATATTTAAGTGAATTGTTAAGCATAGCTCATTATACTAATCCAATACACATACTGTAGGCATGACTGATGTTAACTACCAGGAAACCAGAAATCTCCCTTCCTTCTCTTCCAGAAGCCAAAGTATCTCCATGCCAAGGTTTAAGAAGCTAGCAGAATTGTGGAAGTACACTCATTCTAACCACAAGCAAATATTTGAGTGGCCCATGAATACACTGTATTTTCATTTTGCAGTAAAAATATATCTAATCCCTCATAATCACAAATAGTTAAACTGAGAAAAATGCTTAGCCTGCAAATTATTTGTTGGAAAGCACTAGTCCAAATTTCTTCTACCTTTCACACAATAACTTCATCAGAAATCATAGAGTGCACTTAACATATTTTAGTATAAATTTATTGATGGCATCTTTGTTCATTCACAAAGAGCCTATTAAGTCTTAAGACCCAGGCTGAACAAGAACACAATTTCGTCAACATAATATTTTAAGCTCTCTTTTTATTGTTTGACTGACAGCCAAATCCTAAATCATCAGTATCCAGTGGATACTCTTTTAAAAGTGCACAGGTAATTCCAGTTAATTAATTAATGAGAGTTACACAGATACATTAAAGAGACCCCTTACAGTGAACAAACACTTTGAAAACCCTTATAATTTAAGGTTTGTCTCCTGAACTGGTTTGATCAAACTTTGTTGATAGTGTAAACAATTTTTCAAAGGCACATAGGACCATATTTGAAAAGGTTTTCAGATGCCTAAAGAAGCAGATAGGCACCTAGTGGGATTTTTTAAAGCACCTCGTTGCCTAACTTCCATTGATTTCAATAAGAGTTAGGTACCTAAGTGCTGTCAAAAGTCCCACCAGGTGTCTGTCTCCATCTTTAGATGCCTAAAATACCTTTAAAAATCTGGCCTCAAGTTCATAAGTTCTAAACATTGCAAGAACCCTTACGTATCAAAAGGCAAAATCTCAGAAAAAACTGGTGTAACTGGAAGGGAGAGAAAAAACAGAAATATGACAACAGGTTTCAGAGTAACAGCTGTGTTAGTCTGTATTCGCAAAAAGAAAAGGAGTACTTGTGGCACCTTAGAGACTAACCAATTTATTTGAGCATGAGCTTTTGTGAGCTACAGCTCACTTCATCGGATGCATACTGTGGACTGTGGACTGTAGCTCACGAAAGCTCATGCTCAAATAAATTGGTTAGTCTCTAAGGTGCCACAAGTACTCCTTTTCTTTTTGCAAATATGACAACAGTTCACAATGTCTTTTAGATGTCCAAGATAAGCATCATCATTCAATAAATTCAGTGAATTGGATAATGCAATTCCTTGTTTGGAAGCATCAGCAAAGTTTCTGGTTACACTGAATGCTGTGACATCTGCATAAATGAATAGCTGCAGAAAAAGAAGAATAGACATACACACACAGGTCAAACTTACAGTTTATTCTAGTTTAAAAGATACTAATGGTTCCAACAAAACTCCCCATTTTAAATATAGGAATCACTATCAAACCAGTAAAATCTTTCAAAATGCAATGAACTTTTTAAGAGTGACCCACTGCACATACACAAAATAGGATTTTTGGGATGTCCTAATGACTCAAGTGGTAGAGATATAAATGTCCATACGGGGAACCCAAAACTCACTTCCTGGGCAGGTCAGTGCTGGGAGTGTCAGAAAGAATGTTCTCCATCTTGGGCGTACATTCGTACTGAGCAACATTTCCCTTTTTTTTTTCATTCCAGGCTGACACTACAGGCTCAGAATACACTGTGTTGCAGGGTAAATGCTGTGTATTCTGTCCAGGGAAGGGAAATTGAAAACTTATACACAGAAATGCTGGCCTAGCACACAGGAATAGGTTGAAGTAACCCGGAATAGCCTTATTTTCCTCTGAATACAGGACATACTGCCTTATGCAAGCTGAAAGCATGTTCTCCCCATCCCAGCTCTGCACGGCACATTTTAAAAAAAAAGTCAGAGTTAACATATACTTGAAAGCATGTGCACCTCTTCCCACTGCAGAAATAATACACAAATTTAAAAACAAATCATGGCTTTCTGGTCTAAGAAACTGTAGACCTTTAACTGATTAAAGAATACATTTTAGGAGCAACCAGAAGTCTCCTGTTTCTCCATTGAAAAAAATTCTGGTCTGATTCTGATCCTACACATATACAAGTGTAAATCAGGAATAACTTCACTGAAGTCAGTGGAATTGTATAAATTACAAACAATTTAAGTGAGATCAGAATCAGGCCCCTTATATACTGCTAAACTAACTGCAGTGCTCCCTATTAACTAATTAAGTTATTTATGCAACTCTCAGTAGGTCTACTAGAGGTCAAACTTCACAAATAGAGTGCAGAAGCCATTATGGGAGTTGGGAAGAAGCATGGAGGCAAATTTAAGAAAAAAGCATCAGACCAAAGAATGAAGGCATGGACCAGGACTTAATGGCAGAGTTGAGCAAAAATCAGAATTTCCACCCTGTGAGAATTCCAATATTTGGACATTTGTTTACATACCAGATCAGACAGAAAAGTAAAGCTGTTCAGGAATTTTTCAACGAAACTTTTCGCCCCCATTAAAAAATGCCGATTAATCAAAACCAAAAGTTTTCAGGGAAATATATCAGTTTTAACAAAAAACTTTCCAGATGAAATTTCTTGTTAAAACCACAGACAAACAGAGAGAAAGAGAGACACCCACTTCAGAACAGCCAATACCTCAATGTGTAGACAAGACATTCAGCTGGGAAGTGGGAGACCTATGTTCAAGTCCTTGTTCTGAATCTCTCTTGTTGGAGCTGTTTCACTCTGTATAAATAATTAAATATTCATTGAGCCAAAGACAGAGAAAGACTGGTTAGGACACTCATCTGGGATGTATGGGAACCAAGGTAGTCCTTGCTCTCAATCAGGAAAAGCAGGAATTGGAACCTGGGTCTCCCACAACACATAGGATGCCCCAACCACTGGACTATTGGTTATTCTGGGTGAATCTCGCTCTCCAAAACAAACCTCAAAATTGCGAAACAGATTTCTTGTTTTCCATTATTGTTGCCCTACTGAGAAGTCAAAACATTACATT
Organism: Lepidochelys olivacea; assembly: GCF_965140295.1. Classification (NCBI taxonomy): domain Eukaryota; kingdom Metazoa; phylum Chordata; order Testudines; family Cheloniidae; genus Lepidochelys; species Lepidochelys olivacea. The sequence goes on from NC_140413.1 coordinate 123,651,874, forward strand.
GTTTTGAAGAACAAGAAGAAGAACAAGAACAAGAAGAAATCCAAAAACATTTCAATTCAGAAATGTCAAAACATTTTATTGACATTTAGACCAAAACAAAAAGTTTCTAACATTTCCAAATCAAAATGTTTCCTTTTGAGTCAGGTTGACACTAAAATTCATCTGCATAAATTACCATGGGACCTCATACCATCATTCTTCTGAATGGCTGGGCTCCCTGGCAGGATGACTTCTCCCATGATGCACTGTATTCATGTGAGTCCCATGTTGACACATGTGACTCAGTCAGAGGGGAGGCAAGAGGTGTAGCCAAGCCAAGGAGCCCAGGTAACAGACGAGAAGAGGGGCACAAAGCATCTGAACTACAACTCTCATACGGCACTGCAGCCGCTCTAAGCAGATGCAATTTAATGTCAACCTGACAAGAAAAGAAATGTTTCATTTTACTTCAACAACAACAACCCAAAATATTTTGATTTAGGTCAAACTGACCCAAAATTAAATATTTCATTTCAATTTTTCCAAAGGAAAAATAAAATTTCTGCAAAATCAAACTTTGCTCTCACAGAATTTTACTTTTACAGAAACTGCATCTTCCACTGAAAAATCATTAACTCTATGTAATGGCTTTCAGTTGATTTGTAACGGACTAACAGAAAGGTCCTACCACCATCCACAGTAGGCCACTGACAGAAATAAGTTACCAAATAACAACTGTCCAGTGATCTCTGTGAAATAAGCTTGTAGCTAATTGATCACCCTGTTGAGAAGGAGTAAAGTACAATACTGTGACATTTACTTGTCATTCTCGACGAGTCCAAAGTGTTTTACAAACTGTATATTAACCAATCACCAAACTGGAAGCAGCAACACAATGCAACTGCTTAGTGCAGACTTAAAGAATACCTATCTAGTTGAAGTTACAGGGAGGAATTGTAGGCAGACAGAATATTAGAACCTGAACTGGCATTTGAAAAAGATTCCAAATCCTCCAGCTCTTTCTACTCATGGAAATTGTGCCAAGGCCTCTTTAATGATGCAATGCCATTAGCTCCATAATGGGCACTGTTTCAGTTCTGATTCAGAGACAAAATCTACATCACTCCCTACAGAAGCTGGGTTCTCCTTTGTGAATAAACTACTAGGATACAGTCTTGGTATACAGAGGTATTATTCTAGGCTCTAAAAAACTAATCCGTGACAAGAATGAATAAAGTTTATCTATTACTGCATCACTGAACTGAAGACTCAAAATTACTGCTAACATTAACAAAGAATAGCCAGTTCCTCTTAATTTCCTTGTTCACAAAAGAATACAATTCTTCTTTCCTGTACAACAAATGAAAGGCAGATTGGTCCTAGGCCATTTAGGGTTTATAGGTCAAAATCAACCTCTTAAACACTAAAGACCAATGGGCTGCCAGTGCAGATGCTAGAGCACTGTTGTCATGGGCTCCTAGTGAGATGCCTTGCTCAAGCTGCTGTGTTTTATACCAGCTTCAGTTTCCAAATGATTGTACGGTGTAACACCATGTAAATTGCATTGCAATACTCTAACAGCATAAGTTGTCCCTGCATAACCACTTACATTGTGGGATCACTTCCCTCCTCTGGGAGGAATGTACCTTTCTGATCAGAAACATGCTTGGTTATAGCTCAAAGATTGCCAAAAAAAATTCCATAACAATTAGCTCAAAATTTAAAGTAATTTTTTTAGGCTATGCTTGTACTTATTTCATGTTCACTTTAAATGAAAATTTGAGCAATTAAGTTTTACTCAAATGAAAGCTCATGGAAAGCAAATCTGAAGTTGAAACATGCAAATATTCACACCTTATGTGTTATATATCATAGATGGAACAATGACTGTAACCTAGTGATTGAACAGTATTCTCATCCCCGCTTTGTCCTGAGCTCTGGCACATATGCAATAAAAAAAAGTAATACAGAAATAGCTAATCTAATGATATAGTTATATTGACATTTCCTTAAAAAGCCTCTTTTCCTGATAAAGTAATTTCCTTAGACATATATAGCCTAATGTACACCCACTGAAGTCAATGCCAAAGCTGTCATTGACTTCACTGGTGCAGGATCAGGCTCATCCAGTATGTTGCCCAAAATTTAAACTGATGCTACACTGGTCATTAATATACTTCCATGCAAATGAGGGTCCTTAATCAGTCATTTCCATATTCTATAGTCTCACCCATTCTGTGTTTGTATATTGAGTCCCACCTTGAAAAACAAAAATACAGTTCTGGAGCACTAAAATTCCACTTGTCCTCCAGGAATGTTGTGCCTTTTTTTAAAAAAAACAAGAACTCAGTGTAATGCAATGAAATTCATGCAGATGGGCAGAAAATCCCTGCCAGAACAGGGGATATATTATAACTCCAAGACTGTAATGTAATTCCAAACCAAAGTGACTTCGGCTATGTCCACACTGTGCACAGTGTGGACTACAAGGTGTGAATTCCAGACTGCACCAAAGTGTTGCGCTCTAACTGCCTCACCTAGATGCTGCTGATGTGAACAAAAAGGCACCAAATTGTGTTAACCTAGTTCTGTGTGAAAGAGGACTATGTTAATATGAACTAGGGTACCTTTTTAATTTGTGCCAGCTGTGTCCACATGGGCTAGTTAGAGAACAACAGTTTTGTGTCCTCTGCAATTCATACATCGCTAGTCAAGCCCTAAGATTCCAGGGCTAAACCAATTACACTTAGTCCACATTCCCCACGAAATTGAACAATTTTCTCATATGACACCTATATACTCATTATGACTAGTTTCATTGTGTCTGAGTTGAAGACCTAGACAATTATTAGCATGCTAATAGGTAGTGATGCTTCAATAAGATGGGATTTTTCTTAACTTCCCAGAGAAATCAAGTTTATCTCCTCCCCACTGCAAGCCATGATGCTTAAAAATTTTCAAATAATAAATATTCTAGTAACAGTTAATGTAAATAAAATACATTGTGACCAGAGTGATATGTTTTGTTTCTTTTGGCATGTCATAATATGGTATCTCAGTATTACAGTTTCATAACTGTAACACTCTGGTAATGTGTGCCTGGAGTGACTCTTTAGAAAGCAAAAGGTTGTGTGAGTAAACAATCCTGGGAGAGGAATCTTGGGAGTAGCCATTTCTACAAGGAAAACTTGAGATGGATTTTGTGTCGTTTCTTTTTCAGTTCCTATTTTCAATTAAACCAAACCTCAAGGAGAAAGGGGTAAAGCCTGCTATATCCTACATGCACTGTGTTTGGAGCACGGTGGGGAAGCCACCTGCTCATAATAATACAGGCATGACAAACACCTCAGTCTCCTTAATTCCTTAATATTTGAATTCACAAGTTTGTTTCATTTACCCATTCCATCCCTGTGCATTCATATGTTACTAGAAAGGATTATGAAAACTCATGGCGATCGGGGGAGGTCCCGGACGACAGGAAAAAGGCTAATGTTGTGCCCATCTTTAAAAAAGGGAAGGAGGAGGATCCGGGGAACTACAGGCCAGTCAGTCTAACCTCAGTCCCTGGAAAAATCATGGAGCAGGTCCTCAAGGAATCAATTCTGAAGCACTTAGAGGAGAGGAAAGTGATCAGAACAGTCAGCATAGATTCACCAAGGGCAAGTCATGCCTGACTAATCTAATTGCCTTCTATGATGAGATAACTGGCTCTGCGGATGAGGGGAAAACAGTGGACGTGTTGTTCCTTGACTTTAGCAAAGCTTTTGACACGGTCTCCCATGGTATTCTTGTCAGCAAGTTAAAGAAGTATGGGCTGGATGAATGCACTATAAGGTGGGTAGAAAGTTGGCTAGATTGTCGGGCTCAACGGGTAGTGATCAATGGCTCCATGTCTAGTTGGCAGCCGGTATCAAGTGGAGTGCCCCAAGGGTAGGTCCTGGGGCTGGTTTTGTTCAATATCTTCATTAATTATCTGGAGGATGGTGTGGATTGCACCCTCAGCAAGTTGCAGATGACACTAAACTGGGAGGAGAGGTAGATACGCTGGAGGGTAGGGATAGGATACAGAGGGACCTAGACAAATTAGAGGATTGGGCCAAAATAAATCTGATGAGGTTCAACAAGGACAAGTGCAGAGTCCTCCACTTAGGATGGAAGAATCCCATGCACCGCTACAGACTAGGGACCGAATGTCTAGGCAGCAGTTCTGCAGAAAAGAACCTGGGGTTACAGTGGATGAAAAGCTGGATGAGTCAACAGTGTGCCCTTGTTGCCAAGAAGGCCAATGGCATTTTGGGATGTATAAGTAGGGGCACTGCCAGCAGATCGAGGGATGTGATCATTCCCCTCTATTCGACATTGCTGAGAACTCATCTGGAGTACTGTGTCCAGTTTTGGGCCCCACACTATAAGAAGGATGTGGAAAACGTCCAGCGGAGGGCAACAAAAATGATTAGGGGACTGGAACACATGACTTACGAGGAGAGGCTGAGGGAACTGGGATTATTTAGTCTGCGGAAGAGAAGAATGAGGGCGGATTTGATAGCTGCTTTCAACTACCTGAAAGGGAGTTCCAAAGAGGATGGATCTAGACTGTTCTCAGTGGTAGCAGATGACAGAACAAGGACAAATGATCTCAAGTTGCAGTGTGGGAGGTTTAAGTTGGATATTAGGAAAAACTTTTTCACTAGGAGGGTTGTGAAGCACTGGAATGGGTTACCTAGGGAGGTGGTGAAATCTCCTTCCTTAGAGGTTTTTAAGGTCAGGCTTGACAAAGCCCTGGCTGGGATGATTTAGTTGGGGATTGGTCCTGCTTTGAGTAGGGGGTTGGACTAGATGACCTCCTGAGGTCCCTTCCAACCCTGACATTCTATGATTCTATGCTTGATCACCCAGTCTGACCTTTTTCAAAACACAGGATGAAGATGTAAAATTAGGCCTCACCTCAAACTACTGAATCTTGAGAACATAATGTGTAACTTTTCTGCCACAAGTGCTTTCTTGAGATACAGAGCCTAATTCAGCTCTGTGTTACTCAAGAATGGTTGTTAATACCAGCAGTAATACAAATGTCAAAGTACTCATCTTAATCTCCAAGGCAGATTTAGGTTAGATATTGGGAAACGTTTTGGAGCAGCCACGCACTGTAGTGCTTCAGTGAAGACACTATTATGCCAACAGGAAAGCATCTCCCGTCAACATAGTGCTGTCTGCACCGGGGCTTAGGTCAGTATAACTGCATTACTCAGCAGTGTGGGTTTTTCACACATCTGAGTGACGCACTTATACCCATGTAAGTTTTAGTGTAGGCCTGGCCTAAATGGAAGGATAGTTAAATACTTGAACAGTATTTAGAAGGGAGATTGTGGAATGTTCATCGTTAGAGGTTTTTAAGCGCAGGTTAAAATCTAGACCAGTGGTTCTCAAACCTGGTCCGCTGCTTGTTCAGGGAAAGTCCCTGGTGGGCCAGACCACTTTGTTTACCCGCTGTGTCCACAGGTTCGGCTGATCGCGGCTCCCACTGGCTGCGGTTTGCCGCTCCAGGCCAATGGGGGCTGCGGGAAGCGGCGCGGGCCAAGGGACGTGCTGGCCGCCCTTCCTTCAGCCCCCATTGGCCTGGAGCGGCGAACTGCAGCCAGTGGGAGCCGCAATCGGCCGAACCTGCGGACGCGGCAGGTAAACAAACAGGCCCGGCCCACCAGGGGCTTTCCCTGAACAAGCAGTGGATCAGTTTTGAGAACCACTGATTTAGCCCATGCTTACAAGTGAACTTGGTTCTGCCTCAGGACAGGGAGAAGGAACAGATGACCTCTAGAGGTCCCTTCCAGCCCTACATATCTATGATTACCAAAGCAAGAGACTGGACAGAAAAACAACTGGGCAGCAAAAGAGCAAAGCCAACAAACATCTCTTCAGCAACAGCATAGGGTAGGGGTTCTAAGATGAGGGCCTGCAAATCGGAGGGTGTATGTGAGGGCTCCCCCAGGAGTCTCCAAAGACTATTCATTAATTCTGAGTCTACCTGGCTCACGTCAGTGCAGCTAGGAATTCTGTAAGCATGGCTGTGGGCTGGCTGCTTGTGCTGTGGGAGTTAGGCCATCCTCAGTGCCACCCTTTTCTAACTCTTCTTTGAAAGAAAAAAAAGAGAAAGATGGCAAAACAAAGATAGGGATAGCACTTCCCCATCTCCTGCCAGTGAACAACTGGAGATGGCATATCTGGTTGTGAGCCTGGCTATCCACAGCACAGGCAACATATGGCCATGTTTAAAGAAGCCTCTAGATATGTGTCAGCAGGAAGTCCTCGTGCAACCTCTGACCATAGGTACTGTAGAAGGAATACAACTTACAGTTTGAAGTGTTTTTAAGCAGATGCTTGTTTGAACTCTTTGCTATAAATTCTGCTCACAGTTACCGGGGTAAATTCTGAGTAACATCACTGACTTTAGTGGAGTAAACTAGGATTTACAATGATGTACATGAAAGCAGAATGTAACCCTTTTAGTCTAACAAGTTACTATGGGACTATAAAATGTGTGTTACTCAAAGAAACAGCCATTACAGTGTAAGAGAAAAGATACATCTGTGTCTGTCTTTCTACTGAAACAAACAAACAAAAAGCGGGAGTGGGAGGGGTGGAGCAAAGCTTGAAGATTTGCCACATTTCAAAGATCACTTTGTCCCTCTTGAGTTTTTCAGTGTTCTACCTGCGTTTGTCTTCCCTATGGCAGTAATTTTTAAAAGTTTGCACATTGCATCTTTCTCTGGTATCTAGCTCGTACCCAAATAATAAGTCTCCCTTAGGGAATGAACTCTTAAGATATGATTTAGATTCTAAGTCCACAACCCTGCAAAATAGCCAGAGGCCACTTTTGCCACACTATATTACATGTTATGACCTGGCTGCTAAAAATATTGCATCATAAACTATATCTGCTACAAAATAGGTAGCCACTTGAAGAAAGGAAGTACATATTTTTAGCACTCTAGAGTTACAACGCAATTGTATGAGTGGAGTATACTGTCTAAATATATAGATATTGGCTATATTTATACTCTCTAAACCTTGAGTATATTTAAAATACTCTCTACATAGGCATTTATCATCACCCACAACAATATTAAAAGTATCAGAATTTTATAAAATCAATTTCCATTTTTTAAAGTCCTGTAACAGAGTCAAATCATGTAGTCCTTATTGAGTAAATTGAGTTCAATGGGAATTTTGTCTGAGTAAGGACAGAGAAGGGACTACGGGATTTGTCTGACAGAAAAAATTTACTTGATATTTTGCATCAACTATCTTTACAAATATAAAATAAATTAAGAACCTTGATTCACCCTGCAGTGCCTATGTACTGTAGAAGGACTCAGATCAATGAGTAATGTTTTGTACCATATGCTTTGTAGTACCTGGGCTGAGCAGGACATACTGAAAATTACAGCAACTACTCAAAATTGCAGAAGGGATTTTTCTCAAACTAATATTATTTAAATCAACTTTGAGCAGAGACAAAGAATATTGAATGCATGTGCATTATCTACATGAAAACACACAGTAATGAAACCCATGTGATCATTTGCAAAGCTATGTGATTAATTTTTCATGTATTTTTTTAAAATTCTACCAGCTCTCTAATCACAAAGTGTGACCCACATACCCACACATAGCCGCATTACTTTTTTATTCAAATTACATGATTCTGAACTGGTAAAGGGCATATGTTTAGGCCTAAACAGCAGCCTAAGTTTTACGCAACATGCTGTACCAATCAAAATGTCTAATCAGGATTAAATAAATTGATAATTAGGTCAAAGGTTTTAGAGTATGAGAAATTTGTATAAAGTAAGTATCTCTGAAATTAAATAATTTCAACAAGAATCAGAATTCTGAAATAACACTGTTACTTAAAACTGGAAATACTGACTAACATTAAATACGAATGTATGTAACAGTATTCTTGAAATACACCATCCTCAAGGAATTCATCACAATTGATGCTTCATCAACAAAGTGCAATTATAAATTCTACATCAAACAGGGCAGCAGCTATTTTGCCCATCACAGAACAATTAAGAGGTCATGTTTCTTTATTAACTTGTCTGATAATCATCGCTTTTCTTTTCCTTTTTTTTAAACTGACTCAGCACACCTGTCATTATTTAGATAATTAATATAATTTATTTAGTAGGGGTTTTTCTTCTCCTTGAAAGATGCCAAAACATACCATTGTTTGGTTTAATAATATATCCACAATAATTTTTTTGCATTAATATCATGGAAACTGCAATAATATTTGTTTACACTAGTTATATATAACAGTTTCATTGCCATGATCAACATCCTTTAGAAGGACATTGCTTACACCAAGCAGAGAAATCAACCAGTGTATTAAAATAAAAAGGGAAAGTTACTTACCTTGTAATTCTGCTTTTATGAAGATATCATCCGAGTATGATTCTCACTATTAGGTCTCATCTTTCTAACACAAGACAGGCAAAACTCTCAATGGAGTTTTGGCTCTTACAGGAAGTGCGACTGGCTCTAGGTCAGTGGTCACCAACTGGTCGATCGTGATTGACTGGTCGATCCTGGAGCCTCAGTCAGTCGATCGCAATCTCTGGTCCCTAAAAGTCTGGCGACACAGAAGGGCTAAGGCATGCTGCCTGCCTGCCCTGGCCCCACACCACTCCCAGAAGTGGCTGTCATGTCTCTGAGGCCCCTGGGGCAGGGGAGGGGCAGGTGGCTTGGCGTGCTGCCACTGCCCCCACCCTCCAGCGCTGACTCTGCAGCTCCCATTGGCTGGAACTGCGGCCAATGGGAGCTGCCAGGTCGGTGGTTGCGGCCCCGGGGGTTTGGGGGCCAACGGGTCATTTTGGATGATGATGCAACATCCCCTCTATCTTACTCACGCTGCTCATGGCCTCAAGGGGCTTATTCGGCAGCCAAGAAACAAATAAATACAGTAGGGCCCTGGTTATGACCCCCTTAGTCTTCACAAGTCAATAAAAGATGTAAGTGCTCGGTGCCTCTGAAAATCATGGCCAATCTGGGCTTGCAAAAACTGATGCACCCAAAATCGTTGGCCAACTCTGAAAATTGTGTTTTAAATTACTTGCCCATAATCACATGGCAAGTCAAAAGAATAACTAGGACAAGAACAGAGATATTCTAGCACCTTGCACAGAACTCCAGACCTATGGTTCTCAACTCTTTCTATACTGTGACCCCCAGGTTACAAAATAAAAATGGTTTGCCTCCCCTCCCCCTATTGCCATACTTCAGTGCCCCTTTCCATTTAGCCACAAAGCCCCACCACCTGGGGCTAACAGCCTGAGCCCTGCCGCCTCGGGCTGAAGCCCCACCTGCTGCTGCTGTGCCTGCTGAGCAGCTGCCTGCTGCTTGGGGAGCAGTACTTAAAGGGCACCAAAGAAAGTTCACTCAGGGAGCTATTTTCCCTAAGGCCAGCCCTGTGTAACAATACCTGTTGCACAGAAGGCTCTATCCCCAAGAACCATGCATTAGATGACAGTTATCCTCAAATGCAACAAATCAAAATAAGGAACACTGGGCTTGATTCTTCTCTCACTTACACTGGTGTAAACCAGGAGTAACTCAGTTGAAATCAATGGGGTTATTCCAGTCTGATAGAAGAATCAGGTAATGTTGCAGAGGAGTCACTTTTGCGACCAAAAAGATCAAGATGCTTCTGGCCCTTGTTATATGGGACAGCCTTGGTGTTGTGCTGCCTCCAAAGTTCACTGAATCCACAACCAAGCAATTTCTGTCAGATGTCAGAATAAAAATTCTGTATCAGACTGAGTATCACAAATCTTATCCTTTGAAGCTCTCTATGACCATGATCTGCAGGTAGACAGGCTATCAGCAGCCTTACTTCTTGAGCCTGGAAATCCTGACACATCCCAGAAAATAAACATGCAAAATGACCCTGCAAATGGGGAAACAAGTAAAAGAGAACAGGCAAGAACCCCAAAAGGAACTAACTATATACTAACTAACTAACTAACATTAAGACACTAGCAGAAGTGGGCACACTCAATGCCCATCTCAGGCTGAAGGTGGTCAAGAAGGAACTGAGAGCGGTTCATCTGCGCAGCTCTACATATACTTCCTACAGGGTATGAGGATGTGTAGAGCACATGCACGGGCTGAACAGGCACTGTTACCAAAAATCTCCAATCAAAGGCCCAGGAGAGAATGAATACCTGAAGAGGAGCACCCATAGGGATGCTACCCGAAGAAGTTGGATTTTCACTGCCCATTGTTTGTTCCATACCAGAAATGCTTTGAAAAACTGAGTTGCGTTCTTTCAGCAGTAGGAGAAAAAAAAAACAACAAAACAGTTGGCTCCCTATTTGAAGGGGATTATTTTTTAACAGAGCAAACATGATATAGCAAGTGCTTATTTTTACCCTTACTGTGATTTTCAAGCGATATAAGCAAGCTAAATGTCACTAATCGATATAGTAAACAATACCATATAACATAATCAGGAGCCCAGAGTCTGCAGCCTCTATTTCCCCCTGTTAGTCTATCATGAGAGATAGATTTCACTTCTCCTGTCTATTTGTTGGGTAGGTGGTTCTATTACATATCATTTTCTAAAAATTATTTTCATTATATGAGAACCTGTTAAACTACAGTGGTGCTTTAAACCTACGTGAAAACAGATAGTGTTCTTGAAATAGTGTTACTTTGTTCAACATGTCTTATCAGAATAGGCTAGAGCCCCTTAAGTAGATTTTTATGCTGAGACAGTACATAAATTAACATGATAAATTGCTGGGAATCCTGTTCATAGCAAGGTAAATTTTTATTTCTTTGCATGAACAAGTTTTACGGTCTTAGTTGTGGCTTTTAATAATACAGACTTATAATTTGTGACAAAATAGGCCTATTCAAGCAGGTGTATACTTAGCCAACTCTCAATCATTGTCACCACGAGGGAGTGGTTGATTGGTACATTCAAAGTACTACTGTCTGAAGAAATAAATCTCAGTATTATAAAAGTAATGTAAGGAAAAATCACATAAGAAGGCTATATTTTTGTTAATTTAGCCTTTAAGACCAGTCTGATCTTCAGTATACTGACCATTTTTCTCTTTAATTTTCAAATTGCTAGTGGAATACCTGAATGCTGACATGAACGAGATGGCCCATCACACTGTCTGGAGTGGCTCATGACCAAGAATGTCAACCTCAGGACAGATTGTCAAAAGCAGGGAAGAGACCCCAAACTGGTGGTATGTTCTATAATTAGATTTCAGCAACCCAGTAACAAATGTGAACTCCTGGAACACTGTAACACTTACCATGGAGTCATAGATAGACTAGAGTGCCCAAGAGGACTATCTTGCCACCCAGGCAAGCTAGACTTAGTGATAAATGGTCACTTACACCAAAAATCACAAAATATTCAGGTTGCTCCCAGTCCCAAGAGACCAGTCACTTACCCCAGATCAATTTGTACCTTAGATCTCATACTAAAGACAATGCTGGTAGTCAATCTTATAGTAAACAAATTAAAGCTTTTTTAACTAGGAAAAAGAAATGAGAGAATTATTTACAGGTTAAACAGGAAACATATATACACAAATGAGTTCAATCTATGATTCCAAAAGGTGATAAGAGATGTAGTAATATGTCAGCACTGAATGTCTTTTTAGGGCTAACCCAGTTTGATTCTGAAGATCTCTGCTTTTTTATTTCTTAGATCCAGCCCTTGTAAGGGTCCTAACAGCAAAGAGATGAAAATCTTCATGTTAGCTACCTTTATTTCCCTCTTCTAGAATTCCAGTCGATAGACATGCTTTCTCGCATGGAGCACCTTCATAGGTGTAAAAGGGACATTAAACCAGCCTTTGTGTTGTGATGTTCCACAATGGCCCATTTTGCCTTGATAGTTCTTCCGAATGGTTGGATGAACTACTTTTCCTGCCTAGGTTCACAAGTTCAGAGCAGCATTTTTACAATTATAAAGCAAAACTTCCATAATACTTGATAACACGAGATACAGACATTACAAGTAAGTATAATGCATGCAGCAACTTACAAGCATTTTATAGAGTCTAAACACTAAACACATTCTTATAAGTTCAATAAACATCTTTAACAATATTAATATACAGGTGAGCTGTTCTGGTTTCCAGTGATGATTTTGTCAGTGCTCAGCTGATGCCTGCACTCTTGGCAAGAGCTGGCACCTGGTTTACCAGCATCACAGCCCCCTTTTGTAAAAGATGGAAACTTAAACCTAGTGCCAAAAAGACAATTTCGAGCTGCTTCCCTCTACCACACAAAGGCCAAAAAACAGTTCAACGTTTTCCTGAATGGACATAGCCTGGGCCACAACCCAAAACCTGTGTATCTAGGTGTAACACTGGACCATAACTTGATTTTCAAGGAGCACCTTACCAAGACCTTGCTGAAAATAAAGACGAAACAACCTGATCAGTAAATTAGCTAGTTCTACCTGGGGAGCCAACATGCAGACACTGAACATACTGGGCTTGCCTTGAGCAATTCTGTAGCACAGTATAGCTTCCCGGTGTGATTCAGCTCTTTTCACACAAAGCTCATAGAGACTCAGTTAAATAAAAATATGCATATAACCAGTACCAGGAGACCAACCAACCTGACTTGGCCGCCGGTTCTGTCCAACATCACCCCTCCTGATACCAGGTGACATGTCACCTTGCAGAATCTGCCTTTCAGGGTGCAAGATATGTCATAGCTAACCCTGTTAAAAGATATTTTTAAGTCACCGAACCACTATCTTAGCTCAAGATATCCCATTTGGACAATTTCCCTAAGGAACCTCAATATCATCTTCAGGTGGTGTACTAGGTGGCAAGAACAAGCTTTGAACATAGCCAATGCTTATCTCGTGACAAATGCAACTATCTAGTCCCTAGTTTTCACCTTCCACGCCATATCTGGGTAAAGCTCCCTTGCTTCAGATGTGGAATGATCAGATGGGCTGTTAATGACTGTAAGTGGGGCCTTTGTGACTTCACCCCTTGCTGCTGGGGCCAGCTAGAAGATGTATGCCACATACTTGCAGGCTGCATTCACCAGCAAGGGATGCCTGGTTCTCTCATGGATTTACATAATACCTGTCCATAGCTATTGAATGGTTAAGATGCATAGCACATTTTACTTGACTGTTTATATAGATGCAATCACAATTTTATACACATGTGCGAGCATACACACACACACTTTACATTTAAGAAAAGTTTTTCTATTCCTTTCCTGGTTCTGGAAGGAAGTATCCCACTATTTATAGACCCACAGTACAAAACTGTTACAAGCAACCTTTTTTTCCATGTTCTTTTAATAAGGCATATACATCCTACCACAGCAAAACCCAACCTCAATAAGTTGCTGCACCAAAACATTTTCAGGAATAAGACTGATCATGGGTTGGTGATTCCTAAACCTGACTCATCAAAAGTATAAGCTTAACCTTTGGGCTGACAAATAAACTATGTTCTTAGAAGGGATTAGAGACCTCTTCTTTGGAGGTCCTAAACAAATCATTCCACTAGATATCCCAGTATCTCAGGAAATAATTTAATTTTCTTGGATAAAGAGAACGGTCACACAAGAAAGCCACCTGCATAGGCTGGAGTTCTTGTTTATAGAGCTGGCCATTAAGAAATAACATGTACCATATTTGGACAGTAGTTCGGGTTGCCAATTTTGGTTGGATATATTCCTGGAGGTTGTATCACATGACATAATAGTTGATTAAAGATTAATCTTTAATTCCTGGAGACTCCAGGACAATCCTGGAGAGTTGGCAACCCTAACTGTAGTCCAAACTCATGGTATCAATGCCATGTTCAGTTCAGCTCCTCTGTCAGCTGTCCACAGAATTTATTCTCTGAAGACTGCTGTTGTAAAATTTAGTTATACTCTTCAACTGCTAATATTTTCACACATATACTTCCAATTAGGAACATATCTAATGAAATGCAACATCTCGCTGCTTCCTGAGTCTTCTGCAATTTTTATCCATACTTTTTGAAATATGTTTTCTAATGCCAAGCAAGAAACCACCAAAGCAAGTATGTACATGAAAAAATAAACTTCAGGACATCCACTGAGGCCTCAGAATCATGCCTGAGGCATAATCAATCCTTATGTTAACAGTATTGTCTCTGTCAGAATGATCAAGCTTTTAGATAGTAACAGAAGGACAGCATCCACTAACTATTTTTCCTTAGGCAATCTGCATAAATGCACAGCCAACTTGTTCAGGCCTCACTCATTGTCGAAGGACTAATATCATGGGGTACGTTGCAATGGCACAATGGAAGCAGGTAGAATGGAAAAAAGCAGGTCTCTTTCTTTAAAAAGAGGGCCAAATAGGAAGCACACAGATTAATGCCTTTTACCTTCCACGTGAAAGCTAGCAGTAATCACTAAGAAAACATTAAACAAACATGTTCAATGGGCTTTTCGGGGACTTAACTGAACAGCAACCCATGAGATATAGCTTAGGGGAGAACATATATTTGCATTGCAAAAAAGTAGCACTCATATATATATCTAGAGAGAGAGAGAGAGAGCTATTTTATACACACAGACACACACACAATTGATTCACACCAAACAATCTAAATTTAGTTGAATAAATTACAATTTCATTAAAGTAGTCTCTGGTGGTGTCAGCAACTCTATTACATAAATCTATATTTTATGGGGTATAGTTCACCTGTAAACATTTCCTAAAGCCAGAGATTTAACGTACACAAAGTCAGCAAAGAAATAATTTATCTATCGTGAATGTGGTAGGGGAAAGTAGAAGTTTGTGTGTTTAAACACTTTTTCTGAACGTGTATTAAAAATAGTATGTGTGGTATTCAAAGTGAAATAATACAGGCCTTTAATGTATTAGTGGCCTTCAGTTATTCTGAAGAAAAATTATGAAAAATACTATTTACCATTTTAAACAAAAATGTACATGGACTTTTAGCAGGGCACCTAGATTAATAGTATCACCAGCAGTCTCTTGGGTCATAATCTATAAACAAAGAAAAAATGACAGAGAGCACCACACAGCTTTTAAGATCCATTATAAGACAAATTGCCTTTTTAATTAATACAACACACAAACAGATCATGAAAATATTATGCATACAGTTACAAGAGAGATTATGTAAATAACATGCATCTGCAAAATTAGTAAATGTGCCAAGATTTCCATTTATTCAGTACAGAAGTCTAATCTAAGTCTATCCAGTAAATCATGCAGGCTTTTGAAATAATCATTCATATCACAATAGACATTTAACCAATATCCAAACTCTTACGTTTTATCATATAAATAATGCATAACCTTTAAAAGAATAATATGTATGACTGAACATCTGACCAGAGACAGAATACATATTTTAAAAAGACTAGTGTACATGTAGGATGTTGTTGATCTTGTTTCTGTAGGGTTGCTCTCTCAGGTACAGAGTGCACACTTCGTAAATTTAGACTGCCTGGGTGTATATATTATAGCAGGGTGGTAGCTCCACTAGAATTAAGGCTGAGATGAGATCACAGCTTAACATTTGATTTCTCTAAGTGCTCTAAAATCTGCATGCGTGTTCAGACTAGCTTGAAAGTTGCTGTGCCTGAATAGAATCCAATATAGCCTTAGTGGTAAAAATTTGTAGTCATTTAATTGATAGCTTCTGAGATACAGCACCTCCCCACAAAAGTAACATTTTATGGTTCTGATAATGTTTTTGCACACCCTAGGGTGCAAAGCATATTACTGAGCTGCCCCCAAACGGTATCACCTCATTGTTTGAACTCAGCTAGTATCCAGTAGATAGGACACAAGACTACTCCATTTCCAGTTCTGCCCCAACTTGTTCTTTTACCTTCTGCAAATCACTTATCCTTCACTGAGCCTCAATTACCACATCTATAAAATTGCTATACTTACTCAACTATCTAAAGCAGTTCAAGATCTCGATATGAAAAGGTGCTAAGTATTTTACTATTAGAAGTATTTTACTCTCTCCTCCGGGGGACTGAGTCATCTATCTGCCGCCCTGACTGGGAAAACCGAGAAGTCTGCTGCTTGCCGGGAGCTAAGATTCGCAATGTGACGGAGAGACTGCTGAGACTCATCAAGCCCTCGGATCGCTACCCCTTCCTGCTTCTCCACGTGGGCACCAATGATACTGCCAAGAATGACCTTGAGCAGATCACTGCGGACTACGTGGCTCTGGGAAGAGGGATAAAGGAGTTTGAGGCGCAAGTGGTGTTCTCGTCCATCCTCCCCGTGGAAGGAAAAGGCCTGCGTAGGGACCGTCGAATCGTGGAAGTCAACGAATGGCTACGCAGGTGGTGTCGGAGAGAAGGCTCTGGATTCTTTGACCATGAGATGGTGTTCCATGAAGGAGGAGTGCTGGGCAGAGACGGGCTCCACCTTACGAAGAGAGGGAAGAGCATCTTTGCGAGCAGGCTGGCTAACCTAGTGAGGAGGGCTTTAAACTAGGTTCACCGGGGGAAGGAGACCAAAGCCCTGAGGTAAGTGGGAAAGCGGAATACCGGGAGGAAGCACAGGCAGGAATGTCTGTGAGGGGAGGGCTCCTGCCTCATACTGAGAATGAGGGGCAATCAGCAGGTTATCTCAAGTGCTTATATACGAATGCACAAAGCCTTGGAAACAAGCAGGGAGAACTGGAGGTTCTGGTGATCTCAAGGAATTATGACGTGATTGGAATAACAGAGACTTGGTGGGATAACTCACATGACTGGAGTACTGTCATGGATGGTTATAAACTGTTCAGGAAGGACAGGCAGGGCAGAAAAGGTGGGGGAGTAGCACTGTATGTAAGGGAGCAGTATGACTGCTCAGAGCTCCGGTACGGAACTGCAGAAAAACCTGAGTGTCTCTGGATTAAGTTTAGAAGTGTGAGCAACAAGAGTGATGTAGTGGTGGGAGTCTGCTATAGACCACCGGACCAGGGGGATGAGGTGGATGAGGCTTTCTTCCGGCAGCTCGCAGAAGCTACTAGATCGCATGCCCTGATTCTCATGGGTGACTTTAATTTTCCTGATATCTGCTGGGAGAGCAATACAGCGGTGCATAGGCAATCCAGGAAGTTTTTGGAAAGCGTAGGGGACAATTTCCTGGTGCAAGTGCTAGAGGAGCCAACTGGGGGGGAGCTTTTCTTGACCTGCTGCTCACAAACCGGGAAGAATTAGTGGGGGAAGCAAAAGTGGATGGGAATCTGGGAGGCAGTGACCATGAGTTGGTTGAGTTCAGGATCCTGACACAGGGAAGAAAGGTAAGCAGCAGGATACAGACCCTGGACTTCAGGAAAGCAGACTTTGACTCCCTCAGGGAACAGATGGGTAGGATCCACTGGGGGACTAACATGAAGGGGAAAGGAGTCCAGGAGAGCTGGCTGTATTTAAAGGAATCCCTGTTGAGGTTACAGGGACAAACCATCCCGAAGTGTCGAAAGAATAGTAAATATGGCGGGCGACCAGCTTGGCTTAACGGTGAAATCCTAGCGAATCTTAAACATAAAAAAGAAGCTTACAAGAAGTGGAAGGTTGGACATATGACCAGGGAAGAGTATAAAAATATTGCTCGGGCACGTAGGAATGAAATCAGGAGGGCCAAATTGCACCTGGAGCTGCAGCTAGTGAGAGATGTAAAGAGTAACAAAAAGGGTTTCTTCAGGTATGTTGGCAACAAGAAGAAAGCCAAGGAAAATGTGGGCCCCTTAATGAATGAGGGAGGCAACCTAGTGACAGAGGATGTGGAAAAAGCTAATGTACTCAATGCTTTTTTTGCCTCTGTCTTCACGAACCAGGTCAGCTCCCAGACTGCTGCGCTGGGCATCACAGCATGGGGAATAGATGGCCAGCCCTCTGTGGAGAAAGAGGTGGTTAGGGACTATTTAGAAAAGCTGGACATGCACAAGTCCATGGGGCCGGACGAGTTGCATCCGAGAGTGCTAAAGGAATTGGCGGCTGTGATTGCAGAGCCATTGGCCATTATCTTTGAAAACTCGTGGCGAACAGGGGAAGTCCCGGATGACTGGAAAAAGGCTAATGTAGTGCCAATCTTTAAAAAAGGGAAGAAGGAGGATCCTGGGAACTACAGGCCAGTCAGCCTCACCTCAGTCCCCAGAAAAATTATGGAGCAGGTCCTCAAAGAATCAATCCTGAAGCACTTACATGAGAGGAAAGTGATCAGGAACAGTCAGCATGGATTCACCAAGGGAAGGTCATGCCTGACTAATCTAAACGCCTTCTATGATGAGATTACTGGTTCTGTGGATGAAGGGAAAGCAGTGGATGTATTGTTTCTTGACTTTAGCAAAGCTTTTGACACGGTCTCCCACAGTATTCTTGTCAGCAAGTTAAAGAAGTATGGACTGGATGAATGCACTATAAGGTGGGTAGAAAGTTGGCTAGATTGTCGGGCTCAACGGGTAGTGATCAATGGCTCCATGTCTAGTTGGCAGCCGGTGTCAAGTGGAGTGCCCCAGGGGTAGGTCCTGGGGCCGGTTTTGTTCAATATCTTCATAAATGATCTGGAGGATGGTGTGGATTGCACTCTCAGCAAATTTGCAGATGATACTAAACTGGGAGGAGTGGTAGATACGCTGGAGGGCAGGGATAGGATACAGAGGGACCTAGACAAATTGGAGGATTGGGCCAAAAGAAATCTGATGAGGTTCAATAAGGATAAGTGCAGGGTCCTGCACTTAGGACGGAAGAACCCAATGCACAGCTACAGACTAGGGACCGAATGGCTAGGCAGCAGTTCTGCGGAAAAGGACCTAGGGGTGACAGAGGACGAGAAGCTGGATATGAGTCAGCAGTGTGCCCTTGTTGCCAAGAAGGCCAATGGTATTTTGGGATGTAGAAGTAGGGGCATAGCGAGCAGATCGAGGGACGTGATCGTCCCCCTCTATTCGACATTGGTGAGGCCTCATCTGGAGTACTGTGTCCAGTTTTGGGCCCCACACTACAAGAAGGATGTGGATAAATTGGAGAGAGTCCAGCGAAGGGCAACAAAAATGATTAGGGGTCTGGAACACATGACTTAGGAGGAGAGGCTGAGGGAACTGGGATTGTTTAGTCTGCAGAAGAGAAGAATGAGGGGGGATTTGATAGCTGCTTTCAACTACCTGAGAGGTGGTTCCAGAGAGTATGGTTCTAGACTATTCTCAGTGGTAGAAGAGGACAGGACAAGGAGTAATGGTCTCAAGTTGCAGTGGGGAGGTTTAGGTTGGATATTAGGAAAAACTTTTTCACTAGGAGGGTGGTCAAACACTGGAATGCGTTACCTAGGGAGGTGGTGGAATCTCCTTCCTTAGAAGTTTTTAAGGTCAGGCTTGACAAAGCCCTGGCTGGGATGATTTAACTGGGAATTGGTCCTGCTTTGAGCAGGGGGTTGGACTAGATGACCTCCTGAGGTCCCTTCCAACCCTGATATTCTATGATTCTATGTGTATTGAACTGTCTCCTAACTATTCCTCCTAACCATTAAAGTCCCCCTGCAGCTTCAATTCAGATTTGTATGCTTTTTTAAATTTGGACCGTATTCAGCTACCTAGGTTACTTATATGGTCTTCAATGCCATACTATGCAAGCAGCTCCCAATCATGAATGGGTTTTACCCTCACAACACTCTTGTGAAGTATGGAAGTATTAATGCAACTATTCATGTACTTAAAGTTAAACATGTTCTCAAGTGCCTCACTTTTGATAGGAAGGATGGTCTAGTGGACAAGACACTGAACTGGGACTCAGGAAAGCTCAGTTCAGTTTTTGGCTCAGGCAGACTTCCAGCATGACCTTTATCTAGGATAGATAAAGTGACTTGCCAAAGGTCACCATTTCAAAAAGAGCTGAGGGATAAAGGAGGAAGAGGATGGTGTAGAGACTCTGTGAGATGGCCAATACAAGGTCATTAGAGACTTTAGTATTAGCAGTATCAGTGCATGGAAGAGGGCAAAATTCAAACTGAAGAGGATTTAGTTCAGGGGTCTCAAACACATAGCCCGTGGAGTTACGTCCTTTGGCCCACCATAGGCGCCAACTCCACCAGCAGCTAAGCTCCCCACTCCTCTCCTCCCCTCCCCGAGCACACCGCATCCCCGCTCCTCTGCCTACCTCCCAGTGCTTCCTGACACCAAACAGCTGTTTGGTAGCACTTAGGACTTTCCAGGAGGGAGGGGGGAGGAGCAGGGACATGGCACACTCAGGGGAGGAGGCGGAGAAGAGGCGGGGCCGGGGCGGGGATTTGGGGAAGGGGTTGGAATGGGGCAGGGAGGGGGCAGAATTGGGGCTGGGACTTTGGGGAAGGGGTTGGAATGCGGGTGGGGCCTCAGGGACTAGACGAGCAGTCTGAGGTATGAAGTTCAGCATGTATGATTCTTTGCTGTGAGTAGCTGTGAAGAATGTTTGTTAAAAGTGCCAATGTATTTTGTATGAATGTTACTTTAAAAAGTTCCTGCCATTACAGCTATATTGATAGTCTGTTAGTGGAGATCATCATCAGTGTTACTGACCACATAAGGAATAGTTACAAGTGTTTATATTTTATTAAAACCCCCCTTTGCATTACAGTTTTAAAAAAGTTAATACATTGACTTTTAATAGCATATTATATTACTCTTCATTTTTGACTATACTTTTGTATTGTTGTATGAAAAGATTTCAGTGATGTGGCCCTCGGGCCAATGTACTAGTCCTCGTGTGGCCCTCATGGTGATTTGAGTTTGAGATCCCTGGTTTAGTTGGAAGACAGGAACTCAAGACTGCAGTTGCAGACAGCACATTCAGGGCGTCTAGAGGTGAAGTGGGAAAGATATGGGGTACCAATTCACAAGGGAGAGAGAGGGGAATACGTAGAGCTGGTGATAGCCCTAGAAAAGGGAGAACAAAAAGGGGTGTGAGATGGAAGGGGAGAGAAGAAAATACTATATAGAGAAATGGTGTTGAAAGAATGACAGGTGAACAGAGACTGGCCATACTGACTAGTAACCAATTATCCTAAGAAACAGCTACAGGGGAATTGCTGAATAGTACGAAGAACAGTAAGCCTTGAAGCAATTATATGATGAATCAACTACTGTATGCAGTAAATATGCAGAGAAACAATGCAATATGAATCCATAACATAGATAATCAGTTTTGGGACAAATAAAAATGGTGATAATTAATTACAGGACATGTCAAATATGAAAAGAGTTGATAATGGAGTGACCAAAATGGGATGCTGGGTAAGGTTATCTCATCCTTGGCCTTGATACTCTACCGCTCCTGAAATAGATGCCCATAGGCAGAGGTCATGAGAATGTGCACAACACTCTATCCTCAGTCCCTTCCCTTTATTGTTTTTCAGATAGACTGATTTCTTGGAGCCAAACTGTACCCTCAAGTACACATGCACTTGCATTAAGCCAATGGCCGTGGCATACTCATATCTGAGGACACAATTAGGTGTCTAGCTATACTGGATACTTCTCTCGTATCCAATAGCTGGAACTGGCCTTTTACTGATTTATTTTTTATTGTTTTACTCCATGAATTGGCATTGTTACATGTTGCCTGATAGAACAGGACACTGGGAGCTGCTGAGATTATGAACACACACTATTTTTTTTTTGTTAAGAGCTATCTGTGTGCATGGACACAGAAGAAAAAGAAATAAAACACAAGATTAAAAACTAGTTGCTGCCATAAGATGCATACGTACAAACCAGTGATCCAGATTCTGGTGATCCAGAATGCTAAACTCAATAAAATGCAACAACCCTGTTAGGTCAACGGAGAAAATTTACACTTTTTTAAAAAGGCACAATTAGAACTTCTGGACATGTGAAGAAGGACTCTTAATTTAAAAATAATCAATTTGTGGTCAAAGAAGATTGTATGGTTAATCTTCTAAAAGTTAGACCATGATCCTGCAAATCTTTACTCACTCAAGTGTTCTGTTGGCTTCCATGGGGCTATTTGCAAGAGTAAAGAATATTTGTGTGAGTAAGCATGATCTAGCCATTAGAAAACAAAACATTTCATATAATAACGTTTGAATCATAGACTACAAGGTGACAAAAGTCTTCCATCCTGAAAAAGCCATTTTTTAGTTAAAAAAAATGCAGGTTTTGAACAATCAATATTGTTTCAGTGTGTCCTTCAGTGTAACAATTAAACAATAAGATACATGGCAGGCATTGGTTTGTGATTACACACATGCTTGGGCAGGAAGTGGGGCAGTAGAAGAAACAATGTATTATTGGCAATATAACAAATTAGTTAGTATCCTGAAAAAAATGAATTTTAAATTGATTCAACATAAGAAAATATTATAAAAAGGAACGTGTAAAAGAGTGCTATTTTATTTTGAATTTATTAGTAGCTTTCTCTTTCTTAGCTTCTCTTACACTAAATGTAAGAGAAACTAAAGGGTTTGCCACAGTGCTTCATTCTCAGTCTTACCCATACACACACACACGCACATCAGAGTGTTTAAACACCACTTACTTTTAAAAAGGAAAACTAAAAGTGGGGCAGTGCAGTGTCAAATGGCATGTCTGTCCTGTACCCCCAGCTGACCAACCATGGCTCTGCTCAGTTTTCCCTTCTCTCTGGGCCCCTTAAAAACTCAACAAAGTCTGAACGGTATAAGACAAAATTTCCCATGCATTATAAACCCAGATAAACTTGAAATAGTCTCTTCCATTCAGACTCAAAGTCTCCCTGACTTGTACTCTCTTCTCTGAGGTTCTGGGGTTGCACAGCCCCTTTTCTTGGTGCCTGTGTTTCTTAGCCCTAGCCTGTAGTCTCTATCCTTGGGTTAGGGAGTTGTATAGTCCTTCTTCTTGGGGGTCCAAGTTCCTGGGCTCTCAGCAGCTTTCCCAACTGCTGCCTTCAGGAATGCTTTCAACAGCTCTCTATGTAGTTCTTTTCCTTACATTCTTGGGCTAAGAGAGGTCCACGCAGAACCATTCTTCCTCTGCTGCTGTCTTCCTGTTCTGAAGGGAGACAGAACATATACAGCTTTTTTCCCTGGAAGTTGTCCCGATTGGCTGGGAGAGAGGAGAGCTATGCCCCATTCACTCTACAAGGCTCTGGGTCCCAGACCCTTAAAAAAAAAGAAACTTGCATTTTTCCCAAACCTATTCTCCTGGGACCATCTTCCTCTTTTCTAACACCTACCTCTGCCCTTCCCTAGGTCTTCATCTGCTCTAAAAGTCTCAGGATATTTAAAGGGCTGCATGAAAGAGGAGGTTTTGACTGACCACTAGTCATTACTACCCTTAAGGAGACAATCAAACAGTCACCCTGTGACTGGTTCCTATTGGGGAAGTAGTACATGAAGAATGGTCTTTTGATTAAAGCAGGATGCTGGGAGTCAGGGTTGGTTGGGTTTTTTTTTTTTTTGCATTCTGTTCCCCAGTTTTCTATGTACTCTATGATTTTGTGCAAGTTACTTATGCTGTCAGGTTCTCCACCCGTACAAGGATAATTATTGATGTCACAGTACCAAAATGATCACTGAAACTATAAATTTTTGTTACTTACTTGTCAAGGTTCCTCCCCCACTCTGAACTCCAGGGTACAGATGTGGGAACCTGCATGAAAACCTCCTAAGCTTACTTTTACCAGCTTAGGTTAAAACTTCCCCAAGGTACAAATTAATTTTATCCTTTGTCCTTGGAATATCCACTGCCAACACCAAACTCTAACTGGGTTTACTGGGAAACGTAGTTTGGACACGTCTTTCCCACCAAAATCCTCCCAACCCTTGCACCCCACTTCCTGGGGAAGGTTTGGTAAAAATCCTCACCAATTTGCATAAGTGACCACAGACCCAAACCCTTGGATCTGAGAACAATGAAAAAGCATTCAGTTTTCTTACAAGAAGACTTTTAATAGAAATAGAAGTAAATAGAAGTAAAGGAATCACCCCTGTAAAATCAGGATGGTAGATACTTTACAGGGTAATTAGATTCAAAACATAGAGAATCCCTCTAGGCAAAACCTTAAGTTACAAAAAAGACACACAGACAGAAATAGTCATTCTATTCAGCACAGTTCTTTTCTCAGCCATTTAAAGAAATCATAATCTAAACACATACCTAGCTAGATTACTTACTAAAAGTTCTAAGGCTCCATTTCTGTTCTATCCCCGGCAAAAGCAGCATATCGACAGACACAGACCCTCTGTTTCTCTCCCTCCTCCCAGCTTTTGAAAGTATCTTGTCTCCTCATTGGTCATTTTGGTCAGGTGCCAGCGAGGTTACCTTTAGCTTCTTAACCCTTTACAGGTGAGAGGATTTTTCCTCTGGCCAGGAGGGATTTTAAAGAGGTTTACCCCTCCCTTTATATTTATGACATTACTATATCCCCTTGCACATCAAATCAAGTACACAGGAGAGCTGGGAAAAGAACAGATTTTTTGATTCCCTGACAATTCCGGAAAAAAAATCATTTTGGATCAAACCAAAATTGAAAATTTTTGAAATTTTTGGCAAATTGAAAATTAAAAAAAAATATTTTGGGTCAAAGGAAACATTTAATTTGATAAAACTGAAACAATTCATTTCAATTTTGGTCATTCTAAAATGTTTTTGATTTTTTAAGAATAAAATTGAAGAAAATTTGGAAACAAAACATTCTGAAAAAAAACCAAAAAACTGAAATGTTTTGATTTTTTTTGTTTCAGAACGAGATTTTGATTTTCATTTTTTTGAAATTTTAAAAGTTTTGTTTTTCAACTGAAACAATTTGCAAATGTAACATGAGCTGACGCCATATTTCTGTAATGTCAAATCTGCATTTTTTGCTTAAAAATGTTTGGTTGAAGAATTATACCGAGCTCTAATATATGGCTCTTAACTTATACTTGTGAAACATTTTTATATGAAAAACCCTAATCCCTGAAGGTCCCTGTTCAGGCCCCAGCAAAAGTCAGAAGAGCCTGACAGGTGCTCTAACTTGTGCCAGCTGGGGTGACAGTTTCCAAGAGGCCTTTTCCTTACTCTGAATTGCTGCGGCACAGAAATGTTCCAACCACAACCTCTCCCCTCAACCACATGCTAGACACATCCCCTGTGCTGAGTGACATGAGAGTACTGATTTGGGCAAGTGTCACTGGCTGTATGCCTACTGGGAATTCCCCTTCCCTGGGGAATATTATACTGACCAATTAGGGTACCTTTATAGCCCCTCAGTACTGCCAGAATGAGTCAAAGAGACTTCACCAGAGGTTAGGCTCTAGCTATTGTCTTCTTCCCCCATCTCCACTTAAAGTATTTGGAAAAGAGAAATAGGAAAGTCCTTAAATACAGAAAGAAGATACAGTCATACAGATACATGTTTACACCCAGTCCTACAAAGGCTTATGTATGCAAGTAACCTCACAGAGAAGTAGTTTCTCTGACCTCAGACTACTCACATGCTTCACGGTCGTAAGTTATAAATCACAGTCATAAGTCTTTGCAGTATTGGTGACTTGGGGAATATTTCATTCACCTACATATAATTACTATGCAAACAAAAATATTTAAGTCAAACAAATACACATTCATTGAGTTTTTTTAAATGCAGATCTGCTCTTGTAAATACGAATTGAGTGTTTTTAAAAATATGCATTGTTGACTACGCAGACCATCAGAACAAAAACAAACTTTCCTTTTTATATAGTGCTCATCATAACAAATATGTCCCTGAACACTTTAGAGTAGTTACATTAAACACCACATGACAAATTGAAATTAAACAAGATTAAAAACCCAAGTGCTGCCTTAATTTTGTAATTTAGCCATAATAGCTTCTTCACAGTCATTATGGTTTATCATGTAAATCCATATTTAATACCGGTCAATTTGTTGTATGGATATGGACACTGAAAACATTATGAAAAAATTACTTTGAAAATTGCTGTACATGCAAGGTGGACTATAAAATAAATAGCTTTCTCCTTGTTACACTTAAAGTAAAAAATAAAGGACTGGATGACTCAGGGGATGTTTCATTCTATCACTAGTTTAAATTCAGTTCCCATCAGAGTATGGAGGAACAAAGCTTTTATTCAGAAGTTTGGCAATGAAATATTGTTGGTATGCCCTAACTGAGAAAATCTGATCCTCTCTTTGATCTGGGACCACATGTGTGGGTCAGTTCTTTTGGGCTGAACCAGTTCTGGGATGAGGAATCCAAATGGGATGAAAGACCAAATATATTGGGTGTAGCACTCAGCTATATGAACTCCCCAATCCAGAGAAGATGTATCTATCACAACTATGATATGGACTAGTGGAATTTCAAAGTACTTTCCACACTAAAGAATAAGCCTTGGGGATTTACCAGATCATTATGTCTCAAAGGAAGTATGTCACCTCAACAAGGTGCAAGAATTTCTGTGTGTTCTGTGAGACAATTCTGTCTTCTAAAATAAGTCATGTGAATGCTTCAGAAGGATATCACAAATATTCTTAAGGTCACCGAGCTCAACATGTACAGCATTATCTAAGTCAGCACCTGCTAGCTCTACTGATTCCTCCCTATTCCATCAATTATATCTTGTAATCTTAAATGGGGAAAGCTTTCATTAGCATCATATCTATCATATATTCCCAACAGGCAGCTTTTGGGTACAAGCTGGAACTTTTCAGGGATACATAAGTGAAATTATGCCCCCACTGAAATCAGTGGTAAAATTCTCATTGTTTTCAATAGGGCCAAGATTTCATCCATAGATTTTAAGACAAAAAGGAATAATTATTTGTTTGTTATTATGGTGTCTGACCTCATACATAACACAGGCCATAGAATTTCACAGTGATTCCTGCCTCATGTCCATATATTTTGACTGAGCTATAGCAGATTTTTTAGAAAGACATCCAATCCTGATTTAAAGATTTCAAGTAATGGAGAATGCGCAACATCCCTAAATAAGTTGTTCCAAAG
Source organism: Lepidochelys olivacea (assembly GCF_965140295.1). Classification (NCBI taxonomy): domain Eukaryota; kingdom Metazoa; phylum Chordata; order Testudines; family Cheloniidae; genus Lepidochelys; species Lepidochelys olivacea. The sequence goes on from NC_140413.1 coordinate 123,678,832, forward strand.
GTTAATTATGCTCACGGTTAAAAATGTGCACCTTATTTATAGTCTTAATTTGTCTAGCTTCCGTTTCCATCCATTGGCTCTTGTTATGTCTGTTAGATTAAAGTGCTCTCTATTATCAGAAATCTTTTTCCTGTGTATGTACTTATAAACAAGTTACCACTCAGCTTTGACAAAAACTTTCGCTTTTGACAAGTGAAATAGATTAAGCATATTTAATCTACAACTGTAGGGCAGGAGAGGAAGGGGGCGCGGAAGCTCACTGTGAATGGGTGCATGTGTGCCCAAGAATAGGAGAGGGATTCACAGAGTAATAGATTCCTAGGCCAGAAGGGATCACTGTGATCATCTAGTCCGACCTCCTGTATAACATGGGCCATAGAATGTTCCCAAAATAATTTCTATTTTTTTTTAAAAAAAAACATCCAAAGTTGTTTTAAAAATTGTTAGTGATGGAGAATCCACCACAATCCTTGGTAAATTGTTCCAATAGTTAATTACCCTCACTGTTAAAAATTTACTCTTTATTTCCAGTCTGAATTTGTCCAGCTTCAACTTCCAGCCATTGGATTGTATTATATCTTTCTCTGCTAGAGTGAAGAGTCCATTATTAAATATTTGTTCCCCCTATACTTATATACTGTAATAAAGTCACCTCTTAACTTTCTCTTTGTTAAGCTAAATAGATTGAGCTCTTTAAGTCTATCTCTAGAAGGCATGTTCTTCTAAATCCTTTATCATTCTTGTGGCTCTTCTCTGAACCATTTCTAATTTACCAAATACTTCTTGAATTGTAGGCCCCAAAACTGGACACAGTATTCCAGCAGAGGTCACACCAGTGCCAAATACAGAGGTAAAATAACTCTGCACCTACTTGAGATCCCCGTTTATGCATCCCAGTAACACATTAGTTCTTTTGGCACAGTGTCACATAGAGAGCTAATGTTCAGCTGATTATCCACTATGACTCCTGAATCTTTTTCAGAGTCACTGCTTCTCAGGACAGAGTCCCCCCATCATGTAAGTATAGCCTGCACTCTTTGTTCCTAGATGTATACATTTACATGAATGAAAGCACACATTATTTACTTACACCCAGTTTACCAAGTGATTCGGATTGCTCTGAATGAGTGATCTGTCCTCTTCATTATTTACAACTTCCCCAATTTTTGTGTAATTTGCAAACTTTACCAGTGATGATTTTATGTTTTCTTCCAGGTCATTGATAAAAGTGTTAAACAGCGTAGGGCCAAGAACCCCACAGGACACCACTAAATATATACCCACTTGATGACAATTCCCCATTCACAATTACATTTTGAGACCTTCAGTTAGCCAGTTTTTAATCTATTTAATGGGCCATGTTAATTTTGTATTGTTCTAGTTTCATCAAAAAGTTGTGTGGTACCAAGTCAAACGACTCAGAGAACTCTAAATATATTACATCAGCACTATCACCTTTATCAACCAAACTTCTAATCTCATAAATAAAAATCAAATTAGTTTGACAGGATCTATTTTCCATAAACCCAGGTAGATTGGCATTAATGACATTACCTTCCTTTTAATTCTTTATTAATTGAGTTCTGTATCAGCGACTCCATTATCTTGGCAGGGATCAATGTCAAGCTGACAGGCCTATACTCACCCAGGTCACCCCATTTACTCTTTATAAATATTGGCACAACATTAGTTTTCTTCCAGTCTTCTGGAACTTCACCAGTGTTCCAAGAGCTATTGAAAAATCAACATTATCAGTCCAGCAAGCTCCTCAGCCAGCTCTTTTAATACACTTGGATGCAAGTTCTCTGGACCTGCTCATTTAAAAATGTCTAACTTCAGCAGCTTCTGTTTAATATCCCCCAGAAGAGAGTTAATATGATGAGAATATATCATCTGTTTTTTCCCAAAAATACAGAATAGAAACAGTTATTCAATGTCTGCCTTTTCTGAATGATTATTGATAATTCTACCATTTCTATCTACTAATGTCCCAATATCATTGTCAGGATTCTCTTTGTTCCTAATTTATTTTAAAAAACCTCCTTCTTATTGTCCTTGTCTCTGCTTGCCACAGATTTCTTCTTTTGTACCTTCATTTCCCGTATCAATTTCCTACAATTCCTAACTTCTGATTTATATTAATTACTATCTACTTCCCCTTTTTTTCCCATTTGTTATATATTTTTTATACCTGCCTTCAATTCCCTTCTAAACCAGGACATTTTTTTAAACTAGCACAGCCTTCTTCCTCAAACATGGGATTGGGCTTTTGGGGTAGCTAGTAAGGTGTTTTCAAATTATTCCCAATTATCATTTATATTTTTCTGATTAAATTCTCCCTCCCAGCTGATTTGGCTCATAATTGTTTTCAGCTTTGTGAAACTAGCCTTATTAAAACATCAAGTATGTGTGTGACTGGTCTGGACTTCATTCTGCTTGCACATTATAAGTGTGAGCAAGTCATGATTACTTGTACCTAAGCTACCATTAATTTTTAGTTCTGTGATCAGCTGCTCTTTATCTGTTAGAAAAAGGTCTAATGAAGAATTCTGCCCTGTTGGATGCAACATTTTTTGAGTTAGGAAATTGTCATCTATAACGTTTAGAAATTCCAAGAGGTTTTATTATTGGCAGTACAAGACCTCAAAAGCATATGTCTTTCAAAGTGAAGTCTTCCATAATCACACAGGGTTTTTTTTCCTCCTATTTAGGAAGGATCGAGTGGGCAAAAGCCTAGACAAACCTACTGTAAAGTTGGTGCACAACTGGTTGGAAAACTGTACTCAGAGAGTAGTCATCAATAGTTCACAGTCAAGCTGGACAGGCATATGAAGAGGGGTCCCGCAGGGATCCATATTGGGTCTGGTTCTATTCAATATACGATTTGGATAATGGCACAGAGAGTACACTTTTAAAATTTCCGGATGATACCAAGCTGGGAGGGGTTGCAAGCGCTTTGGAGGACAGGATTAGAATTCAAAATGACCTTGACAAACTGGAGAAATATCTGAAATTCATAGGATGAAATTCAATAAGGACAAATGCAAAGTACTACACTTAGGAAGGAATAATCAATTGCAGAAATACAAAATGGGAAACAATGGCCGAGGAAGGCATACTGCAGAAAACGATCTGGGGATTGTAGTGGATCACAAGCTAAATATGAGTCAACAGGGTAACTCTGTTGCACAAAAAAACCCCTCATTCTTGGATGTATCAGCCGGAGTATAAGCAAGACACGAGAAATATTTCTTCCACTCTACTTCGCATTGATAAGGCCTTAACTGGAGTATTGTGTCCAGTTCTGGGCACCACATTTCAGGAAAGATGTGGACAAACAGGAGAAAGTCCAGAGGAGAGCAACAAAAATGATTAAAGTTTTAAAAAACATGACCTATGAGGAAAGATTGAAAAAGTTGAGTTTGCTAAGTCTGGAGAAGAGAAGACTGAGGGGGAACATAATAACAGTGTTCAGATACATAAAAAGGTTATTATAAAGAGGGTGGTGATAAATTGTTTTCCTTAATACTGATGACAGTACAAAAAACAATGGGCTTAAATTGCAGCAAGGGAGATTTAGGTTACACATTAGAAAAACCTCCTGTCAGGATAGTTAAGCACGGGCACAAATAACCCAGGGAAGTTGTGGAATCTCAGTCATTGGAGGTTTTTAAGAATAGGTTAGACAAACACCTGTCAGGGACAGTCTAGAACTTAGTCCTGTCTCTGTGCAAAGGACTGGACTAGGTAACCTGTTGAAGTCCTTACATTTCTATGATTTCCATTGAGAAAACATTAGTTCTCCTCTGACTGCCCCCAGTTACACTGCTCCAGGAAGGACAGAATTTCAGGACCTTGAATCACTCTTGTAGTGCTTTTCTGAATCCCTTCCAATCTGTCAATATCCATTTCAAAGTCTGGACACCATCACTGGACATAGTACTCCAGAAGCGTTCTTACTGATGCCATACTCAGAGATGGCAACAACCCCCTACTCTTACTTGATATTCCCCTGGAATATCACATTTTCTGTCTTAGCCACTGCATCACATTGGGAGCTCATGTGCAGTTGGTTATCCTCCCTGGATCCTAAGTTCTTTTCAGAGTCACTGCTTTCCAACACACAGTCCTCCAACCTCAAAGTGTGACTTTCATTCTTAGTTCCTAGATGTATGACCTTGCATGTAGCTGTATTAAACAGACATATTGTTCAAGTTAGTCCATTTAACAGTGCAATGCAGATCACTCTGTAGAACTCACCTATACTTATTTCTACACCTCCCATTTCTGTGTCATCTGCAAACTCTTGCAGCAATGATTTTAATGTTTTCTTCCAGGATAAGGTAACTTATTTGAAATGCTAGTGACTCCAATACCCTCATGATGAAACTGACAGCTCCTTTAACAGCTGCCAGAGCACTATACTTGAGCAACAAATCATTCAGAGGGAGCACATGCTACTACCACCACTTTTATGCTGATATTCTATAACAATAATTAAAAATTTCATAAACAAATATGGCACTGACACCCCACTTAAAGGGCAATTTTCCAGATTGGTAATCATGTTATCCATGGGCGGCACGTGACTCCTCCATTTGGGGAGGATGTGCACAGCTGGACCGTGACCCCACCCTGAGGCCTGCTCCTGCTCAGCCTCCTCCCTCCCAAAGCCCCTCCAACTCTCCATCTCCTACCCTCCTCAAGGCTCCTCCCACCCACTACTCATGCCTCTTCACCCCCTCTCCCCACCTCCCCTGAACTGCCCACTAGCCAGCTGATCATTCGCCTCTTCGCCCCCTCCTCCAACCCTCCCATCCCATCCGCCGGCCAGCTGCTCACCACTCACATGCACACACCTCTTTCCCCTCTCCCCCGCCCGCTGCTCGTGCCTCTTCACTCCCTCCCTTGGCCCCCCCTGATGGCCACGTACCGCTGGTGTGCGCCTCTTCACTCTCTCCCATGAGGTCCCCATGTGTGCAGAGCAGGGATGGGAAGAGGCGGAGCCTCAAGGGGAAGAGGACGAGCAGGAGCGGGGCCTTGGGGCAGAGCATGGGTGGGGCCATAGAATCTATGAATCATTTGGTGTTAGGATGACCACCTTTTCAAAAGGCAAAAGTAGGACACGTGCAGGAGCCCCGCCCCCTCCATGGCCTCTCCCCTACTAATCTTTTCCCCTGAGGCTCTGCCCTCCTCTTCCCCTGAGTCCCCACACCTCCTGCTCCTCCTCCAGCCCTGGAGGCCCTGCCCCAGGGCCAGGCCGGAAGCCGGAACCAGGCCATGGTAAAAGCTGCCTAGGGAGCCCTGGCTGCTGTGAGGAGCCCCGTACCTCCATCTGCCCTGGGTGGGGGGCCAGAGTGCCCAAAAGCAGCCCCTGACCCATGTCCCCACTCCCTGGGGTGCATCCCCCAGAGAAGATGGAGGTTCTGGGGCTCCTCATAATGGTTCAGTTAACAAGAAATCCAGAAATATTCTGCAGCATGCTAACATGCACAGTACATTTGGCAAGAGTGTGTATTTGAATAAAGATTTCAGCATGAATTTTGACAGGATAAAGTAACCAAATCCCTCTTAAATAGTCATCAAACTATATAGTTTATATTCATCGAAGATCCAGGCTCTGTCAATGTACAGTGAACAAAATCAGGCTGAAGTCATGGAAGAATGAAAATGAACATTCTCAGAATATTGTGTTCATTGGGCTGCTTCCACATCTAATGCCCTAAAATGCTCCTGCTTTCACATCCTATCATTGTCACCGCAATATGAATGACTAAAAGGGGCCTCCTTCTTCACTGTCAAGGCTGAATCCTCACTCTGTCACTTTGAGTGCAGAAGGTGGGGGCCTGCAAGTATTCTAAAAAATAATATTTGCCACTCCAGGCTTGTATTAAACTCCCAAGGTTACAGCTTTTCTTTGACTTTAGCTTGGTAAACGCTGCCACCACCCAAATGCAAAAAAACCACAAAACCCTTGAACCCAGGAAGAAGCACTTGGGAATTCCTCCTGGTGGGGTACCCTTAAGCCCTTTCACACACACACATACACACACACCCAGCCACCCCGGGAAAGAGCTGAGAAAGAAAACACAGGAAATTAGCTGTTGCCACCAGCTAATTAAACAACATATGCACAAACCTCTTTGGGACACAAAAAATCCAAAGGTAAATTTTATTAAAAAGAAAGAAAATACATCTGGAATTTAGGCTTTTGCTGGATTTTAAAAGAGCAATTCCAAAAATCAAGCACCCAAAATAACTTTCTTGGGGGTTCAGCTTAAAGTTACAAGTAAACAAAAGCATCTGGGCTTAGCAGAGAGGAGATCCACAGGCCAAAATAAAGAAATAAAAGAAATAACCCTAATAGCGTCTTTTTAGACATTCCCTAATTTTACTTACATATCTGAGGTTTCAGATATGTAGGTTCGAGATATGTATTGATCATCTATAATCATACCTGGTTTAAAGCTGTTTACAGCATTGCTGCTCCATGTCTCTGCAGCCCAGAGAGAACACCACACAAAGGGAAAGTTTCTTTTCCTATTTAAAAAAGTTCTATCTTCCCATTGGCTCTTTTGGTCAGGTGCCCATTTCCTTTTCTTTACCTGTGGGACTTTTAACCCTTTACAGGTAAAGCAAGCAGAGAACAGCTACCAAGAGGGATTTTACAGCTAACTGGCTGGTTGGGTGTCCATAAAAGGGAGCTCCCTCCTCCCTTCATTTATTACATTCACATTGTCACATGCTAAAACAAATAAATTCTGTTTCCAGCTCACAAAAGGATTACACATGCAAAAGGTCACTAATGCCTATTTATATAGATGGAGCCACAAAAGGAGATTGTGAGACTACAACTACAGACATGATCAGGTTGAAGATATAGTTTTCACACAGTCAAATATGGCTATGATTTGAGACCATGGTAGTGTATGAATTCAAAACCAAACACATTTTAGTAAATATTTTTCCTTGGCTGAGAAGCCAATATTAAAATCCACCACCACATCATAAATTTACAGTGCTAATCATCCCAAACGACCCGACAGTTTTTACAGACTAGAATTACTTCAACCACTACTGAAATACAGGCATCTCTGCAGACAGAACACAGCAACTGTTTAAAACCACATGTGCTAGTCATCAGGAAAGACTGAACACAGGTGAGTTCTATGTTTTGCAATTCATTCTTGTCTTGTCATAATCCACATTTATACAGAGATTATTCAACCACTATATAATCCCCTTCAGATTTTTTTTCTCAAATCAGAATTCCATGAAGCAGAACTTTGTTTTGGTACCAACACTTTTAATAAATGCTTCCTTGTTTTGATATGTATTCTAGTACACCTGAAACAATCTGAGTAAGGAAGATGGAAACCTACCCATCTCCCTCCAAATCATACATCACCTACAAAATAGACATTGGCATTTGGACAGGATTATATACTGCATTGCTGCCTTGGTAGTGGACCACAAGAAAACTGCAGGAAAGTGGCATGTGCTGTTTTCCTAGCATTAGATGTTGGTGAAATAATGCAAAATGCCAACTCACAATAAAATTCATGCCTGATGCTAGAAATAAATCATTGTCTCTGCCCAAAAACAGTTCATCCTAGCATAAGTGTTGCTTGTGAAAGTTATATCTGTCTGGGGGCTTGTTGCACAACCGATGTTAAAACATTCTTATTTTCTATTTCATGAGGGAAAGTATTATTTGAAGTTTATGAAAGTTTCAATAATCTTTCCTCATTCCTGGACTTTTTTCAGTTTGCATCTCCTCCACCTTGCTATCCCTCAGACAAGATAACTGTCTTGTCCTGCACAGAAAGAGAAGTGTGCTCACGAAATCCACTGGACTATGCAAAAGATAAGGTATGGTATTTTTCCATTTAATTTATACAAAATTGTATATGGTGTGACCTTAACATCTCATCCCCATTTTTCAAGGTCAATGTTGGGATATTTATATAGAACCATCACCATTTAGAATCCTGAAAACACTACTGAGTAGAATGAAGTTAATGGACCACATAAGGATTGCACAACTGGGACCTTAGATGCATCTCTGGTATCTAAAGAGCTAAAAAAGACTAGATGATTTTTCAACTCTTTAGTACAATTTCACAGATAAAAGGATGTAATAATAAATTAAAAATAAATATACTGTATGCCTCCTCTTCCTGCTTCCTTTGTATGTTGCTTATGTGTAAGCTCTTTAAGGCTCTTTGACAGGGACCTGTCTTCTTACATGTTTATACAGTATTCAACATCCTAGGGTGCTATATGAATAAATGATACAATAATTTATCCAAGTATTTATCCCACTCTCATCAACATAGCATCAAAGTGCCTATTCATAATAAATTGCAGCATTAATGATTAACCTAGTTAAGCCAAGATTTCATTCCATTTTAAGAGGGTTAAAAAAGCCATAAACCGCTGAAAACACATCAGTGTATTACTCATTGTTCTTGCTTGACAGTTCTGCTGTATGACAGTTCAACAGAGCTAGGATATGCTTAGAGCAGAGCTATTGCTACAGCGTGACTCACTTCAGTTTGTGTGCAACACTATGAAAAAGTTATTTGTTTAAAAATACAAATAAGGGCCCTCAGATGTGCACAGCTCCCAGTAAATACTATTTTTAAAGGTATTTAGGTGCCTAAAGATACAGATAGGTGCTTAGTGGGATTTTCAAAAGCAAGTAGGTGCCTATCTCCAATGGTAGTTGGAAGGCTAATATGAGGTATCATCAGCCTCAAACCCCAGCCCAAGGGTACTCAGGGCAAAATCACCACCCATCAGCTCATCTGAGTAACCAGAGAAGGGAACCAGTGAAGTGCTGGCTCGCAGAAGGCCCATCGCTGAATCTCCTGATTGGGGGAAAACATCCAGCACCACCCTCAACTGGCTCAGGAGCTCTCCATACACCAGGAATCAGAGTAGCAGCCATGTTAGTCTGTATCCGCAAAAAGAAAAAGAGGACTTGTGGCACCTTAGAGACTAACAAATTTATTTGAGCATCAGCTTTCGTCAGCTACAGCTCACTTCATAGGATGCATGTACTGAAGTGAGCTGTAGCTCACAAAAGCTTATGCTCAAATAAATTTGTTAGTCTCTAAGGTGCCACAAGTCCTCCTTTTCTTTATACACCAGGAAGTAACACAAGAAGTTGTCTGAGCAACTAGAGGAATTCCTGGCTGGCTGCTACTATGGACCCCTCCTGCTTACTTGACTCCTGAGCCCTGGATTCCTGCCTGCTCATGGTTCTGGTCCTCCTTATCCCAGACCTTCGTCTATTCCCAGTTCCTGCTTTACTCCAGATCCCTGCTCCTATGCCTTACCCCTGATGCTGTCTCCAGTTCTGATCTTCGTCTTGGCGCCTGACTCTGGCTCTGACCCCTGGCTTGGCACCTGACTCTGTATCCAGCTTGGATCTTCGGCTTGGTACCAGATTTGGTTCTGACCTCCTGCGCCGTCAGTAGGCCTGACCACCAATGCCTGGGTCATTGCACGTAGGCACTTTTATAAATTCCACTAGGCACCTATCTGCATCTTTAGGAACCTACAAACCTTAAAAATATGGCTGAGAGGGCCATGGGTACTAGTATCGCTCTGCTGTATGTCAACCTCTTTATGGCCCATTTCCATGAAAAATTGAGGTACACTGATGATATTTTCATCATCTGGACAGACAACTCAAATTCCCTCATAGATTTCCATTACAACTTCAACCACAACTTCCCATCCATCAGACTCTCCCTAGTATACTTCCACACCAGCATCAGCTTCCTGGACACCACGATAGGCTTCAGCAATGGAACCCTACAAATTACTACATCCAAGAAATTCACAGATCACTACACCTATTCCCACACATCCAGTAGCCATCTGTTATCTACAGCCTCGCACTCATATACCACAGAATATGCTCTGAAGAGAAAATCTGAAAAACACACTGAACTTCCTTCACTAAATAAGGACACTCAACCAGAGAAATAGATTGCATCATTGAATGGGCCACCCAAATACCCCAAGAGAAACTACTTCTATACAAGGGAAAATAAAACCGCACCAACAGCACACCCCTAGTTGTCAACTACCACCCTGCACTAAAATCTATTTGGGATATCATCAAACACTTACAATGCATAATTAATAGGGACCACATCCTGAAATAAATCCTTCCTGAAACTACTCTTCTTCCCTTCAAACAACTCCCCAGTGTCACCAAGCTAATCATCAGAAGCAAGCTCCCCACAGACCAGAACCCACCATTTCAAAGCAGCACCAGACCGTGACAGAACAACAGATGCAAAACCTGCAGACATATCTCCACTGCTACAATGATCAATACCCCTCAATTCTTCTAACATTTTGGTAGATTTTCAGCTCTCACAGCCATACGTTAGCACTGAAATTACATTTGAATTTAAAATTCTCAGTTTTCTTCTGGTGTTGTATATATTTGATTTCCATACACTGCATAGTTCAGTAGATGCTGTGAATGCTTTTCCTACTCTTGCCTATCACAACACGTGGTGATACCCAGCTCAGAGACCAAGCTACTGGCTATAACAGGAGCACCTGATCCCCTGGCTGAAATTCCTTGGCCCTAGCCCCTTTATTGTGTTGTTGCATTTGTTTCTACTGGCCCTGGAATAGGTTACTTCTAGTAAAACAGCCTATATGCTTCAATCTTTCCCTTGTCCAAAAGACATACTGCACAATATGCGTATTGCATGTAGGCTGGGGACTTCTTAACCAGATCTAGATTACCTCGGGACTGTGTCCCATAAAGCAGCACAAATGGAGAGAAGCCTGTGGAGGCGTGTGGTACCTCCTGCATTGCAAATAACAAATATGGGAGTGCCACTCTTAAGCTCCATCTCCATACATTTTTTAACATGGATTTAAGGGTTTTGTTGAACGTTTCCTCCAGACCATTCGCCTGGAGGTGGTAGATCGAGGCACGGAGCACGATGACTTTTAGTAGTCTCCACACCTGCTTGAGGACCTGGGATATGAAATTAGTTTCCTGGTGTTTAAAGACCCCTGAAAGAAGACCAATCTGGGAAAATATTTGGACTAATTCCAACACAAATGTGGAGGCCATGGTACTCCATAAGGGAACTGATTCAGGATACTGGGTGGCATAGTCCCACAGCACCAAAGTGAAGCTGTGCTCTCAGGCAATTTTTCTCGAGGATCTATTATGTTCATTCCCACCCTCTTGCAGGAGGTTGCAATGAGAGGTTGTGCACTTAAAGGGACTCACCTCTTGCCTTTCAAAGCTACCCTTTCATAGTCAGGATATGAGTGGCAGAAGTCTGCTACCTTCTTTATAGTCTTAGCCAAAAGATTTGGGCCAACAGACTTCCCTATGTTTTATCCTTACACAGGTGCCCTGCAGTTGATATAATGTGGGCCAGCTCAAAGAGCTCCCTTCAAGCACACTGAGGTACCAAGAGCTGATATCGAAACTCCTCGTTCTGAGGGTGCCTCTCCCCAGTACAATATCTCATTTCTCAGCTCACACCAGAGAAACTACCAGGCTTCCCAATCCATTACAAATACCCTGACAATGGCTGCCAAAGCATCTGGTCTTCATGCTGGGCTGCCACAATGTCAAAATTGTCAATTAGGGCACTTTATTCCAATGTAGGAATTCAGTCTGAGATGCCCCTTTCTTGGTTGTCAGGCTGTCTGGGCTGCTGGGAGGTTTCCTCTCCAGTATCCATCCCCCGAGAAAAGTCTTCCTCAGATTCCACAGTATCATTGACAGCACAGGCCCAAACTCACCTGAGCTTCCATCCCTGATTCCATAACTTCTGGAATTTCAGGGGAATCCCAAAAAGATCTGACTGGGCCACAGGAAATCGTTTCTAGGTTTCTGCTGAGTGGGCTCCTTCTTGTCCCTCCAAAGATACACAGGTTAATGGGGTAGATTCTCCTTTGTTAGATATTTCCAGTCCCACCCTAGGTGACCTGTGACTCCCATCCAGACGTGACCCACCTGGTTCACTACCTGTAAGATTACAGAGGCAATTGAGTCCAACTGAACATCACCATGGATGCACAAAACTTCAATGGGTTGTCCTGGATGTAAGGTCTTGGGTGACTCCAGGTTTCATTGAAGCAGGGTCTTTCCCAGTCTTCCATGACAGTTGGACTCATTTTTGCTTGAGCTACATAGAGTCCTAGATGTGTCCTTAGAGGTTGATTAGTTCCTTTTTGGACAGACTGGAACAGCTGCCCAGATAGTCATGTTCTCATTGCATAGATTCATATTGGATATGAGCTGGTTCCAAACAGCAAGAACACACTACCAGACCATCCTGCAGCCTCTGCATTGCTTGACCTTTGACTCCACCTGATATATATGGGCACAGAAAATACAATAACCCTATCAAGATACAATATTCATAAATTAGTCCAGGCATAAATTAGTCAATCACAGCATGACAACAGAAAAGCCATGGGATTTGCACTGGCTCAGATACTATTTAAGTTCTCTTCATTTTTTAAATGAATACATAACCTACTTGAGCCCCACTTTGCATTACTACACATCTGGCTGAATAATAGTACTCCTTAAGAAAAAAGGATATTCACAGGAGACAGATGGATTGAAGGATTTCAAGTAAGTCACCCCATGAATATACAAATCCTATTTCTACAAGAAAAAGACAGACACAAAAGCAAACTCATAACTCAGCTACCAGACTAAAGAAATCAGTGTAGGAGAAGGTGACATAAAAAAGGCAAAAGTGTGCCCTTGGGTCCATCCATGCAACTCCACTGACTTCATGGATGGGACTAAGGGCAGAATTTAGCCCCAGGTGTCTGGCAATGAGAATATTTCAATGAAAAAGGCTTCAGGAGTATTGATTTTGTGGCAGCGTTCTTTCAATATTCTGGGAGGATAAACACCATTCTATTTATTATATTGACCATTTTAACTCTTTTGTTTTCAGACTTAATTGTCTTTTTTATACTGTCCACGGAAGCACACACAGCAGGTCCTTCAGCCTTGTAAAAACTCCGAATTTCTTTCAATGATACGCAGTATGCACTCAATGTGCCTGCTTACTCAAACCTCTCTTTGCTCCCGCCAGATGGCACACAAACAGCTATGATTCCTCACCCAACTTTCATAACAGAAGTCCAGCCATCTGCCTCAGAGCTTGCTACAAGTACCTTTATGGAATAGCTACATAAAGTAAAAGTACCAGTCTAGCAACTTTGATCATATACATGGATCCAAGTGAAAACAGGAAAAAGGCCTATTACATGTGGAATGCATATGCTACCCTTTCTGCTAGAAGTGGATTATGATTTTATCTCACTCATGTGAGACCTCATGTAACTCATGCACTCATAAGACACACCTGAGATTTTTTTCCCCATACTTAATCCATCTGCAGAGCAGTTAACAGTCAATTAGGTCAATTAGATAGCCAATTCTCTATACACACGTTTGACAGTTTCAGCTCAGTCCCTTGTGGACTGTGGCTTACAGCAAAGAAGAAGAAAGACACAGTTCAACATACATTCACACTAATTTTCAAGGAGTATAAGATTAAAAATCCCCAAATTTAACTTTCTGGTCATGGCTCAGATGAAGAAATTAGGCCGGACTATTTTGTATCTAGTGGATTTAACAAAGGATTTCAGTCATAGCTTAAAATTAAATCATCCTTCATACATCCTGAAATCAGCACTTTTGAGAATTAAAATGTAAGGAATGCATTCATACTACCAATAAACAATAATCTTCTTCTTGCTTTAGTGGGAAGTAAATGAAATAGCCAAAATTTGGCACTGTAGTCAGAAAATAGATTTTGAAGGCATCATTTTAGCTCAACTTTAATAAAGCAAAGCAAGCACGTCTTGGGAACATCAGCTCCAAACCCTGACAAGCTAAACAACATTTTCTGGCTAAATGTCTTCATTAGCTGCATTTATACGCTTCTCATTTACCACAAGAAGGATATATGGGAACTACCTTTTGGCATTTATACTCTTGTATTAGCACAGATGATACTGACTCAATATTATTGTAAGTAATAGCAACAGATCACTGCCACTATTTGAACATGATTAAATCATTGATGTTTGTATTTGTGCCCCATCACAACTCTATCATGAATAATAGAGGATTTTTCTGCTTCACTTTAAATTAGTTTTATGTAGTAACTAACAACCTTCATATAAAAAGCCAAGTAACTTCACCAGCTTTCTGTTAACCAAGATCTACTTGCACTATAATATTTGGATCCTTTGTAATGAAGACTGAATGTCTGTGAAGCAATTTAATTGTGTATGTCATCTATTGGAACAGGTAAACAGCTGACCTTAAATTGCCTTATCTTATATCCAAAGTGTTTCAAGATGCCTTTTATAGCCTACTGTCCCTTCTAGCTTATGACATCAGACACAAAGCTAAACTTAAAGTTGAAATTAGGGCTGTCAATTAATCGCAGTTAACTCACACAATTAACTCAACAAAATTAATTTCAGTTTTAACCGTACTGCTAAACAATAATAGAACACCAATTGAAATTTATTATAAATATTTTTGGATGCATTTCTATATTTTTAAATATATTGATTTCAATTACAACATAGAATACAAAGTTTACAATGCTCACTTTACATTATTATTTTTATTACAAATATTTGCACTGTAAAAAGATAAAAGAAATAGTATTTTTCAATTCACCTCATGCAAGTACTGTAGTGCAATCTCTTTCTTCTGAAAGTGCAACTTGCAAATGTAGATTTTTTTTGTTACATAACTGCACTCAAAAATAAAACAATATAAAACTTCAAAGCCTACAAATCCACAGAGTCCTACTTTTTGTTCACCCAATCGCTAAGATAAACAAGTTTGTTTACATTTACAGAAGATACTGCTACCTACTTCTTATTTACACTGTCACCTGAAAGTGAGAACAGGCATTTGTATGGCACTTTTGTAGCTGGAATTGCAAGATATTTACATGCCAGATATGCTGAACATTCATATGCCCCTTCATGCTACAGCCACCATTCCACAGGGCATGCTTCCATGCTGATGACACTCATTAAAAAAAATGCATTAATTAAATTGTTGACTCAGCTCCCTAATGGAGAATTGTATGTATCCGGCTCTGTATTTTACCCACATTCTGCCATATATTTCATGTTATAGCAGTGTCAGATGATGACCTAGCACATGTTGTTCGTTTCAGGGTCAGAAAATGACTTGAACCTCTCAGACTTGGGTCAGGTCAGGTGGGCTTGGGCCTAAAATGTAGGCCCCAGAAGACCTCTTCTCAAACCAAACCCAATTCTGGGCAACTGTTTTTCCATCTCAAAGCTCTGATCTGTGAAGTTATACACAGTTCAGTCCTCTGCCTCATATTATTCAACATCTATATGAAGCCATTAGGAGAGCAGTACATAGACAACACCAATCTCCTTTATTTCAAATATTAGCTCCATCTCCCAGCTTTCTCAAAGCTTAGGCAAAGTCAAGATACAATTGAATAGCAGTGGCTTAAGATGAACTCATACAAAAATGAGGTGATGCTGGTAGGAAAAGGGATGCACTCTGAAGAATATGCCTCCTCTATAAAATTCCCCATTATCACAAGCATCTGCCCTCAGATTGTTAAATTAGCCCAAGGCCTCGTGGTTCTCAATGACACTAGATGACCAAATTGCCACAGTGGAAATAAATGCCTACTTTCTTTTGTGACTGGTCATAAGACTGAGTTCCATCCTATCATTCCCCGATCTGGCTTTGGTAATCCATGCATTTGTGACCTCCAGGATGGATTACTGCAACTCACTAGATCTGATTCTCCCTTGCCTGGCACTTTGTGTAGCTCCAACTGGTACAAAATGAAATAGCAATACAGGTCACTGTGAATACATCCCCCACTGCTACACTCTCTGCACTAGCTCCCCATCGAACATAGAGACCAGTTAAGTAATTGTCCTGATTTTTAAAGCCCTCCAGTATCTTGTACTTTGCTACTTGAGAGACTCCTTCCACAACTATGACCACCCACAACAGATAGAAAATTAAACTAGAATTAGACTAGAACAATAAACTGTAGACCAATAAGGACTGGTTCATGAGTGCAGGAAACAGAACTTTCACAGGGACTAGACACATAGTCTATGGAACTCATTCCTGCAAGAAATAAGAATGACCACCAAATAACCAGTTTCAGAACTAAATGCGGCACTCATTTCACCAAGTTAGCTTTTCTTCGGTAATAAATCTACACATATACACTCTCACATATTAACATAAACAATGCAATAAACTAATCAGGCTATTCTTTTTATAGTCTGAGAATGAAGAGAGCGAGAGAGATTATTATTATCTCTGTTTTTAAAAGCTGGATAGCTGCTTACATACCAAAGCCAGTGAACTATAAAGTTCCAATTCAGCAAGGTATTTAACCACATTCCTAACTTTAAGTATGTGAATAATCCCATGTGTTATTTCAATGGAACTACTTACATGATTAAAGCTAGACACGTGCTTAAGTATCTTGCTGAACTAGGGCCTAAACTGACTGACTACACAGAGAGATTAAATAAAATAGATAAAATACATATAATATAAAGAAGATATTCCTGATGATGTCATGAGCATAGTTCCATTACAATTAATGTTTTCATTGTTTTCACAAGTTACAAATTTAAGGTCAAATAATAATCTGTGCATTTCAGATTAGAATCTAGCCTCTTTGGGCCTTAACCAAAGCATACTGAAATTCATGAAGATACTTCCACTTAGTTCAATGAGCTCTGAATCCTTGAGTTAGGTGCTTTCAGCAGTCAGTGAAAGAAATGGTACATTTTTAACGTTTTACTATTATCTGGAGCACAGTTCTTCTTCCTGGTGTGATGATCTCTTTGTGTTCATTGCTATATTATGTTAACATCTTAATTTTTAAAATCTAAATAGATGGGGAGGGCTATGTTTTTTTTTTTTAGTGTGCATTTAAAATCTGATGTTTTGGTTTTATTTTAGATATACTAAACAGTACAAGACAGGTTTAGTTTGAGCTTTTGGGGGCCTTTCTGCATATAGTGACAACATTAACTACCTAGCACAATAGCTCTGACAGTGGGATTCTGTTCTTTATTGGCAGCAGGTTATTTATTACAACAGGTAAGATTTCTTTGGATGTAATTCAAAAATGTAATCATGATATCCAAATAGTCTGTCCTCTGCCATAATGCAGAGTTCAACATTTCTATTCAATGCAACGTTAACAGACCACCATGTTTTGAATAACTTAGCACCTACTAATAAATAAATTATTTATACACACATAGAGATATCCCTCATAAATAATAGTGTTGAAAAGTGAATGTATCTGCATTTTATTATTGCAGGTAGAAAGAAATCTGCAATGATTCATATGGAAAAATACTATGTGTATGTGGGAAGTCCATTTTCCTTAGCCCCTACTGTTAACTAATGTTGCAAACACATGGCTGTCATCTAAGACAGAAATTAACAAACCGTGCGTGCTTCTTTTTTTTTTTTAAGAACCATCTTCAAGGGGTTCATCAGATGAAAATGTGATTGTTTTTCGTGGCTTCTCTTCTGCCGCAGAGTAGACACATTAAAAAGACATTGCTGTCTATCTCAGTGTACACATGCAACAGTAAAATGTGTGTTATTTACTGATAAAAACCACATGACAGCAATTGAAGAACAGGACTTATTCTGTCAGTCAAATTAGGGAGGCAGAATATCTTCCGTGCCAACTGATTACTGTCTGGGTCTAAGTGTGGTGAACTGCCAGATCAATTATAATGGTACAGAAGAGGAAATATGAAGACAGATTGGCTTAATTCTAAACAGAATCATCAGTAAAATAGAAACCCAGGGACATTTTAATACAGCAGCCAATTACTTAAAATGAATCTTTGGCCTATACTGCAGTTTTTAATGTATATTATTTCCTTTTACACAAAGGATTAAAAAAGGGAAATCAACATACTATGGCATATTTCAGATGTAAATAACAACCAGATATGGAAGTCACTGATAAAATCTACAGAAGGATGCCACTGAGAAAGGCACTCTTCTGAACTAAGTTTTTTGTGACAAGGACCCAGGAATATAGCCGGATAATTCACTATGCAGACAAATCAACCAACAATATGTAAGAGAATTTCATCACATTGACACACTGATGCGCTCTCTGCCTCTTTTTTCTGTTCTGCTATAATTAGTCATAGCAAAAAGAGAGGATTAGACCTTCTCTGACATCCAACTTTCTCCCCTAGTGTTTATTATTCTATGACTTACATCTCCCAACACTAGAATAAAAGGGATGGCAGTTTTATTAATAATGGGAATATGCTGAATCAGATTCTTCATCCTTTGAATTTCAAGTGCCTGTACCAGTCCCTTAATGTCCACATGGAAACCCCAGATATTCTACAATAGAGTCCAACAGTATATTCATCACAGAGCTCATAAACTAAGCACGGTCAAGCCTGGTCAGTGCTTGGATGAAATCTCAAAGGAAATTTTCAGGTGCTGATAAAGAAAAGATTATGATCCAGTAAAAGGGCTGTTCTTTCTGAGTTGGGGTTGAACTCATGATCAAATACAGTGCTAAGTGACATTGTCCTGAATGAGACATAAAAACTGAGACTACGGAGATCTCATAGAACTTTTTACAAGAATAGCAGTATGAATCCCTCTCAGTGTCTTGCCCAACTGAAAGTGAATAATTATATTCTAACTTTCCAAATAATTCCTCACGTAGTATTAAATGGAGAAGTAATTCTTAACTTAATTTCCTAAAAGCTGTTCTGCATTACTGCTGGCATATAAGGTTGCTCTGAAGATGTCTGTGTTTCAATCATGGGTGATTGATTCCTATTTTAAAGAGTTGGGGATCCGTCAGAATAAAAATTACCATATACATTTAAAGATATTGGATCCAATACACTTGCACTGGTGTAAATAAGCACAAAAATTGGTCCATTATTTTGCAGCTTGCTGGATTAAAACTATTAAAAATATGCAGTATTATAGCGCTTAAAGCTGTTTACCACTGTTACTATTTTCTGTGACTATTCACCACTTTCATTGAGAAACCAACCTTGAAGAGAGTCTATTCCAAGTCCTAAGAGACATGTTTCCTCTATTTCTGTAGGCAGTGAGACATTGAGATACAGTAAAAAGTCTAAAGGAGCAGTGATATGAAGAATGTAACGTTCCTGACTCATTAGGAAGGAAATTCATCCTTAGCAGAAAAAATGGTGTTTTTGAGAATGAACATGAGAATATCTTTCTGAAAATCTAAAAATATTAGATTCTCCCATTTTTTATTAATCACTGTATGTTGGTAAATGAAAAAATGTATTTTCCATACTTTAAATGCAGCCAGTATTACAGCAATATATTATGCATCAAATTCTCTCTCCAATAAAATATTAAAAGTAAATCATCAACCTACATTAAATGGATTGAAAACTGATTGAGTGACATCACAAAAATTAATTGTAAATGGGGAATCATCATCCAGTGAATGTGTTTTTAGTTGGTTGGACAGAGATCTGTTCTTGGCCCAATGCTATTTGATATCTTTATTAATATCAGGAAGAAAATATAAAATCATTGCTGGTAAAATTTGCAGATGACACAAAAATTGGTGGATTGATAAATAAAGAGAGGGACAGGTCAGTTATACGAACAGATCTGGATCACTTGGTAAAGTGAGCTCATTTGAACAATATGCACTTTAACTCAGCCAAATGTAAAATCATGTATCTAAGAACAAGCAACGACACGTTAGGGTTCAGAAGGACCCAGTATGGGGGGGCCTAGAGAGCTCAATTAGAAGCTGGTCTCATTGATTTGATTATTAGGTAGGCATGTTGTCATAAATGTAAAGGGAAGGGTAAACACCTTTAAATCCCTCCTGGCCAGAGGAAAAACCCTTTCACCTGTAAAGGGTTAAGAAGCTGAGGTAACCTCACTGGCACCTGACCAAAATGACCAATGAGGAGACAAGATACTTTCAAAGCTGAAGGGGCGGGGGCGGGGGGGAAGGGTTCTCTCTGTCTGTGTGATGCTTTTGCCGGGACCAGAGCAGCAATACAGGTCAGAACTACTGTAAAAAGTCAGTAAGCAATCTAGTTAGATATTCGTTAGATTCTGTTTTGTTTAAATGGCTGATAAAATAAGTTGTGCTGAATGGAATGTATATTCCTGTTTTTGTATCTTTTTGTAACTTAAGGTTTTGCCTAGGGGGATTCTCTGTGTTTTGAATATGATTACCCTGTAAGGTATTTACCATCCTGATTTTACAGAAGCGATTCTTTTACTTTTTCTTTAATTAAAATTCTTCTTTTAAGAACCTGATTGCTTTTCATTGTTCTTAAGATCCAAGGGTTTGGGTCTGTGTTCACCTATGCAAATTGGTGTGGATTGTTATCAAGCCTTCCCCAGGAAAGGGGGTGTAGGGGCGATATTTTGGGGGGAAGACGTTTCCAAGTGGGCACTTCCCCTGTTCTTTGTGTAACACTTTGGTGGTGGCAGTGTTTAACCCAAGCTGGTAAGAATAAGCTTAGGGGGTCTTTCATGCAGGTCCCCACATCTGTACCCTAGAGTTCAGAGTGGGGAAGGACCCTTGACACATGTAGTTGGGCCTTTCTGTTCTTCCTAGCTCTGGAGCTGAAGGACTTAGAGATTGTACATTTACTAGGAATGTGGATCATTCCCAGACTGAGGTCCTTCAAGTGTCCATCTGAAGCTGGGATTGCTCCTCTGCACAAGGGACGGCGTTTAAACCCAGGTGAACTGAATGATGCCTCCTTAATAGGATAACTACTTGAGAGTCACCATCAGTGGAATGGACATATGGGCAATCATTCCAAGGAGAAAGGAAAGTTACTTACTGTATACCATAACTGGAGTTCTTTTAGATGTGTTATCCATATGCCCTTTCCATGACCTGTCCTTCCATCCCCTCTACCTCAGAGTCCATTTCTAGGAGTTCTGGGGTGAGAAGGAATTGATCAATGGGCACGCCTCACCCTCATATGCCCTTGCAGTGGAGCACGAGGACTGAAGAGTACATGCACGCCTGATGGGTACTGCTGGCCAAAAACACTCCAATCTCTTTCATGATCAGTGGATAACATATCTCAAAGAATTCTAATTACTGTACCCAGTAAGTAATTTTCCTTTCCTTGAACAGTAGGATGTCTGCCGGAGGGAGCACCTTTCCTGTGAGCCTTAGGAGCTGTGGAACTGCTTGTCAGGCCTGAGGGCCTGCAGCAGATCCAGCCTCTGAGCAACCTAACAAGTGCAGCTGGTATATAGTAGGCTGCCTCGTTAGCAATATTGCCTGATTGCTGGGAATAGTCAGCAGACTTGTTTTTAAGCTCAGCAGCAGTTCAGCAGCTGCTTAAAGCAGTCATCCACAGTTGCAGGAGCTCCTGTGCCTGCTTGTTTCCTACCTTGTTCATGCCTTGCTCAAACCCTGCTCCTGACTTGGCCCAAGCCTTGCCTCACTCCAGGAAACCCAACTCTGACCTTGGGCTACACTTCCTGACTTCTGACTCTGTTTCTGTCTCTTGGCTCTGGCATCTGACTTCAGCTTTGACCCTGGGCTCCTATTCCTGGTGACTGACTCCTGCATTCCTGCATGTCTTACAAAGCACGCAGCAGTCCTTCCTAACTTTTATGCACCTTCACTACTTTTTCACTAAGCAGCATATTTGCCTAAATTTGAAAACCGTATTTATGTTCTTTTAGCAGGAACTGTTTTATAAGCTGGTCTGCTAATGTGGTTTAATTGTTGAAGGAACAGGGCTTCAGCTCCAAAGAGTGGAAATGTGTTCCTTGACTTTTGCACAACAAATGAAAACAGAAAACAAGAGTTGGTTTATAAAGCCAGAATCCGTTGATAAGATCTTGGCAATGAGAGACTTCTCAGTCAAGTAGAAAATTCACCACTCTCTCTCTCCCTTCTGAACTTTGAGGTTCAACAAAGAAAAGTAAAATGTAACTAGACAGAGATGATTCAAGATTCATAGATTTTTAAGGCCACTAACTACTAACACTAACATTGAACTATTAAACTACTGAATATTAAATTACTATCTATTCCACATAAAAACCATAACTACTTAGCTAAGAGTATCTAGAAGACTGGTAGTCTCTCAGACTGTGGGACTCTGCCTCTAAGCCTTGAGGCAGTGACAGGAACTGAATGGTGGCAGACATCTCTCTTCCTTATATGCCCTTGTAGCAGAGCAAAAGGACTGAAGAGCACATACATGCCCTACAGGAACTGCTAACCAAAAAGACTCCAGTCTCTGTCTCATGAGGTACATATGCACCATCAACAGAATGGGCATATGGAGAATCAGTCAAAGAAACTGATCAAGCTTTCAAATCGTTCTATGTAATCATAAAGATACACAGAAATCCTTAGAAAATAAAAAATGTTATTACAACTAATTTCTGTTTATTAATGTCATTCCAACATATTGACACCTGGATAAAATCCTGCTTTTGGATTGCCCAGACATTATAATCAGCAAAAGAAAGCATTGCAGTACATTCCATTTTGGATAGTATCATGTCCCATTACTGTGAACAGCAGCAAGATTTCTGGCTAATTAAAATAAGTGTCAAGTACTAATAATTGCCAAGGCACTGATTAAATAAACATTTTTTCTCCCAGGATATTGCATTTTTCTCTTACTTGACAGGACTCGAACATACTGCAGCATTAACCAAAAGTAATTAACTCTTAAACATGTCTGAATTATACTCACTATCAATGGACTTTCTGCATGATTATTACACAGCTGCCATGTCACATAATGGCAATGCCAAACACATGCCACTCAGAATAATCAGTAGATACTGGTTAATAGATACTTAGCATCTGGTCAGTAGATACTGGTTTCCTGTGTACTGTACAAAAATGTATCTGACATACCTCAGGTACAACAGATTTTTTAATTAATTTTTCACAGATAGAATAATAGAGAGAAGTTGCAGAAAAAAGAAATGGACATGGTGAATCACCCAAAACCCTCCGAAAGGTAATGCAAATCATTTTTGGCCACGAGGTGTACTTGAATGAGGAAAGTTGAGTATGGGAGACTTAAACCTTGTCAACCCTTGAGAATTTTTACAAGTAATTAAGAACATAAGAACGGCCATACTGGGTCAGACCAATGGTCCATCCAGCCCAGTTTCCCATCTTTCGACAGTGGCCAATGCCAGATGCTTCAGAGGAAACCAACAGAACACATAATCATCAAGTGATCCATCCCATGTTGCCGATTCCCAGCTTCTGGCAAACAGAGGCTAGGGACACTCAGAGCATGGTTTTGCATCCCTGCCCATCCTGGCTAATAGCCACTGATGGATACTTATCTAATTCTTTTTTTGAACCCTGTTATAGTCTTGGCCGTCACAACACTGTCAGCCAAAAACTTCCACAGGTTGACTGTGCATTGTGTGAAGAAATACTTCCTTATATTTGTTTTCATTTGGTGACCCCTTGTTCTTGTGTTATGATGAGTAAATAACACTTCCTTATTTACTTCCTCCACACCAGTCATGATTTTATAGACCTCTATCATATCACCTGCTTAATCATCTCTTTTCCAAGCTGAAAAGTCCCAGTCTTATTAATCTTTCCTTAGATGGAAGCCGTTCCATATCCCTAATAATTTTGTTGCCCTTTTCTGTATCTTTTCCAATTCCAATATATCTTTTTTGAGATGCGGTGACCTCAGTTGTGTGCAGTATTCAAGATGTGGGCATATCATGGACTTATATAGAGGCAATATTATATTTTCTGTCTTATTATCTATTCCTTTCCTAATTGTTCCCAACATTCTGTTCGCTTTTTTGACTGCCGCTGCACATTGAGAGGATGTTTTCAGAGAACTATCCACAATGACTCCAGATCTCTTTCTTGAGTTCCCAGCAGTTCAGCAGTACCAGTCCTAGCACCATTGGGAGCCTGAGTGTAGCTCTGGCTCTGGCAGCCATTTTCAGCATTGTGTCAGTTAAACCTGCTCAAAGCAAGTCAGGCTGACATAGTGTTGAAAGGCTGCCAAATCCAGAGAGCTGTATATGCAATGGACTTCCTGAGGAAACTACAATCCATCAGTGATCTTCCAGAAAACACCATCCTGGCCACTATGGATGTAGAAGCCCTCTACACCAACATTCCACACAAAGATGGACTACAAGCTATCAGGAAAGGTATCCCTGATAATGTCACGGCAAACCTGGTGGCTTACCTTTGTGACTTTGTCCTCACCCACAACTATTTCACATTGGGGGACAATATATACCTTCAAGTCAGTGGCACTGCTATGGGTACCCGCAGGGCCCCACACTATGCCAACATTTTTATGGCTGACTTAGAACAATGCTTCCTTTGCTCTCGTCCC
This sequence comes from Lepidochelys olivacea, assembly GCF_965140295.1. Classification (NCBI taxonomy): domain Eukaryota; kingdom Metazoa; phylum Chordata; order Testudines; family Cheloniidae; genus Lepidochelys; species Lepidochelys olivacea. The sequence continues at coordinate 123,703,300 of NC_140413.1, forward strand.
CTAACACCCCTACTCTACTTGTGCTACCTTGATGACATCTTCAACCTCTGGACCCATGGAAAAGAAGCCCTTGAGGAATTCCACCATGATTTCAACAATTTCCATCCCACCATCAACCTCAGCCTAGACCAATCCACACAAACAGTCAATTTCCTGGACACTACTCTGCTAATAAGCGATGGTCACATAAACACCACCCTATACCGGAAATCTACTGACCGCTATACTTACTCACTTACATGCCTCCAGCTTCCATCCAGGACACACCACACGATCCACTGACTACAGCCAAGCTCTAAGATACAACCGCATTTGCTCCAATCCCTCAGACAGAGACAAACACCTACAAGATCTCTATCAAACATTCTTACAACTACAATACCCACCTGCTGAAATGAAAAAAACAGATTCACAGAGCCAGAAGAGTACCCAGAAGTCACCTACTACAGGACAGGCCCAACAAAGAAAATAACAGAACACCACTAGCCATCACCTTCAGCCCCCAACTAAAACCTCTCCAGCGCATCATCAAAGATTTACAACCTATCCTGAAAAATGATCCCTCACTCTCACAGATCTTGGGAGACAGACCAGTCCTCGCTTACAGACAGCCCCCCAACCTGAAGCAAATACACTCCAGCAACCACACAACAAAAACACTAACCCAGGAACCTATCCTTGCAACAAAGCCGGATCCCAACTATGGCCACGTATTTATTCAAGTGACACCATCATAGGACCTAATTACATTAGCCACGCCATCAAGGGCTCGTTCACCTGCACATCTACCAATGTGATATATGCCATCATGTGCCAGCAATGCCTCTCTGCCATGTACATTGGCCAAACTGAACAATCTCTACACAAAAGAATAAATGAACACAAATCTGACAACAGGAATCATAATATTCAAAAAACAGGTAGGAGAACACTTCAACCTCTCTGGCCACTCAGTAAAAGATTTAAAGGTGGCAATTTTGCAACAGAAAAGCTTCAAAAACAGACTCCAATGAGAAACTGCTGAGCTTGAATTAATATGCAAACTAGATACCATTAACTTGGGTTTGAATAGAGACTGGGAGCAGCTGGGTCATTACACATATTGAACCTATTTCCCTAAGTTAAGTATCCTCACACCTTGTTGTCAACTGTCTAAATGGGCCATCTTGATTATCACTACAAAAGTTTTTTTTCTCCTGATGATAATAGCTCATCTTAATTAATTAGCCTCTTACAGTTTGTATGGCAACTTCCATCTTCTCTGTATGTATATACATATCTTCTTACTATATGTTCCATTCTATGCATCCGATGAAGTGGGCTGTAGCCCACGAAAGCTTATGCTCTAATACATTTATTAGTCTCTAAGGAGCCACAAGTACTCCTGTTCTTTTTGCGGATACAGACTAACACGGCTGCTACTCTGAAACTTAAAATATCTGTACATTTTGACAAGTCTGTGAAATCTGAGTTGGGCAGCTTACCTCATAAAATCTCTGAAGTTAGGTAAAAACTGAGGACATTTATAAAACTGAGCCAAATTACTTTTTCTATTGCTTTTCCTCTTTTTGTATCTCCTGCTAAAATAAATATGCCTGCCCTGCAATGCATCTGATTTTTTTAACCCCAGTGGTATTGACACCTTGAGCAGGGAGATAGGGGGACAGGGAACAGAGGGGAGGAAGGGAGAGCGAGCAGAAAGCAGCTTGGAAAGGCAAGTTTAGAGGTGGCAAATGTGGCTGATGGTTGTGGAATTTGATACTGCAGGGAAATAAAACTTGTTAGCTTTAAGTTTCTGGCACAGACGCTGTTTTAAGCACTGTTGTGAGGGTGAAGGGCAGGACTAAAAGCTAAGCGGGCAGAGAGAGAGGCGTCTCACTCCACCCAACATGGTGATGAACAGTGGTTACCAAGAAAAAAATTGCTTAAATCATACTTTACAATTGTATTGTAATGCAGCACATAATACTGACTAGTACAGCTGCCCTCTAGAATATTTTCAGGTTGGCTGTTGGTAGAGGTCTCCTCCATGGCAGTCTTAGTTTGTTTGCATGCAGTTCTTGTGTAACCTCCAAATTTGCTGGGTCATACAGTTCTTGGCTGCCCATAAAAATCTCCTCCTGGTACATGTGGAATTAAGGGTGCTTTTAGTCAAGGCTTGGGTGCTTGACATGCTATCTTAATTCCTGGAAAACTATCCACCACCAATCTGGAGTGTGTGATGTTGTCACTTGCAAAAATGTGGTCCAGTTCTTCATTGTATGGCCAGGTAGTGGGAGAATTACCAAAGGTTCTGTTCTTGTACCTTGTCTTCGGGTATTTTTTCTGGGGTTCTTTTGCTCTGACTTGGCACTGGAAACAGCTCTGGGAGTGCCCCCCACCTTCATGTGCTCTGACAGTGCCCTGTAGATGTCTGCATTCTGGTGACTCTTCTCCACATGGGACTGGACACACAGTACTCCACAGATGACAATCAAGTTGAGGAGCTCTGCAGAGATCCACATGGAAGCTGTCGGTCGGTGATGGGGTAGAGTTGCAATCGGTATTTGAATCCAGGTGTGTGAACTCACCACTACCTTGTACCGAAAAGCAGTGCACCTGGCTGAGTGCCAGCATTTAAACCAAGAGGTGACATCTGGTCAAATGACTGTGAAGCAGTGGAGGGCACACAGGTACACAGACAGGCTGATCCATGTGTGAAGCAATACAGCCAGATGAACCTTAGAGTGAATAAGCTCACTGTGGAGTGAATTTACTCCTGTTCCAAGAATTACTTACTGCAGCCTAAGATGCCAACTAATTCACTTTAAAGAAAGTGGACACAAGGTACTGTAAGGCAAACAAAAGTTACTCCGAAGTAACATTCCCATGTAGATGAGCCCTCAAATATCCATCCCAAACACACTGCCAAACTCATCCATTTCATCCTCAACCATAACAATTTTACATTCAACAATAAACACTTTGTCCAAACCATACGAACTGATATGGGTACTAGGATAGCTCCCCAATATGCCAACCTCTTCATTGGCCATGTTGAAGGAGAATTTCTGGACAAATGCATCATGAAACTAGTATACCTGAGATACATTGATGATATTTTTATCCTCTGGACAGGTGACTTAAACTCCCTCATAGATTTCTGCCACAACTTCAACAACCACCCCCATCCATTAAACTCTCACTGGAACACTCTCACTCTAGCATCAACTTCCTGGACATCACAATCAGCTTCAACAATGGAACCCTACAAACAATTAAATACAAGAAACCCATGGATCACCACACCTACCCTCAAAGATCCAGTAACTACCCCAGACACACCGAGAAATCTGTCATCTACAGCCAGGCACTCAGATACCACAGAATATACTCCACAGAGAAAGTCCGGGATATACACCTTAACATATTCCAAACCGCCTTCACCAAACAAGGACACTCCACCAGAGAAGTAGATCACATCATGGAACAGGTCACCCAAATATCCTGTGAAAAACTGCTTCAATACAGAAATAAAACCTCCATGTCAAAGTAGTAGGCCAAAGGGGGACAAAGGAGGCCAAAGGGGGACAAAGGAGGGGAAACTCACTCTTGTTTGCAAGGCAGCGAGGCCTTGGCGGCCAGCATCAGTAAAGCAGCCCTTGTCCTCGTGGCTGAGACGCCTAGTGACTGGAGTCAGTAAAGCGGCCCTTCTCCTCAGGGAAGTGATACCTAGTGGCCAGAGTCAGTCGAGCCACCCCTGTTTGCAGAGCCGCAAGGCCTAGTGGCTGGAGTCAGTAAAGCTGGGCTGTGCTGCCCAGTGTCTATCATTTCAGATAGCAGCACCCAATATTCCCAAAATTAGGCCATTGCTCCTAATCCCTTGGGCAGTCACCGCTCCCCGCAGTGGATGCAGGAAAGAGTAAGAGGACCCAGGCCCACCCTACTCCACCAGGTCCACAGGAAATCTGCAAAACACTTTCAAAAGATGAGCCTCAGAGCTTAAATTCATAACTTTGCTAGACGTTAAAAATCATGGATGAGTAGTGACACCGGATTTATGGTTTATTACAACAATCTACGGCTCACTAACAACGCCCCTCCAGCAGCCTCTCCCCTTTCTTTCCCCCCTATGACTGGAGGGGTGTTAACAGGAGGCCTCACCTTGCATGGTCTGTTGAAATATGTGTTGACTACCTATGCTAAACACTCTGTTCCACCTTGTACACTGAGTACATTGCCCAAATCTGAAAAAGTGCTCTGTGTAAGCTTGAAAGTTTGTCTCTCACCAACAGTAGTTGGTCCAATAAAAAATATTACCTCACCCACATCGTCTCTCTAAGCCCTCAGAGAGTTACTTGCATAAAATATGCATGACTCTAGTTAGTGATATACAACTCAATTCCATTAGTGCTAAAATTAACCCTTCTCCCCCTCACCTAAATCATAGAAGACAGTTCACTATTTGGCTCCTTAGAACTGAATATTCACAAATCCAGGCACCAAACAAGGATCCTCTCTAGAAGAGATCTCACAAACTAACCATTTGTGGTACTTGGTACACAGTGCCCTCTCTGTAAAGCTATTTTTTGGGTGGCATTATGATGACATACATTGAAACTGGGCCAAATTCCTCTGAAATCAATGGAGCTCCAGGCATTTATAGCAAGAGATAATTTGGCCCACTAATGGGAATTTCTGATGTACAAGGAATGCAGGGTAAGGCTTTGTAAAGAAATTATTGATGAATATTCAGGTAAAAGTACAACAGACTACACAGAGGAGTCTTATATAAGAGTATGGTGTTCATTTTCACACATATAAACCCCAGCATAATTCATAGAATCATAGAATATCAGGGTTGGAAGGGACCCCTGAAGGTCATCTAGTCCAACCCCCTGCTCGAAGCAGGACCAATTCCCAGTTAAATCATCCCAGCCAGGGCTTTGTCAAGCCTGACCTTAAAAACCTCTAAGGAAGGAGATTCTACCACCTCCCTAGGTAACGCATTCCAGTGTTTCACCACCCTCTTAGTGAAAAAGTTTTTCCTAATATCCAATCTAAACCTCCCCCACTGCAACTTGAAACCATTACTCCTCGTTCTGTCATCTGCTACCATTGAGAACAGTCTAGAGCCATCCTCTTTGGAACCCCCTTTCAGGTAGTTGAAAGCAGCTATCAAATCCCCCCTCATTCTTCTCGTCTGCAGGCTAAACAATCCCAGCTCCCTCAGCCTCTCCTCATAAGTCATGTGTTCTAGACCCCTAATCATTTTTGTTGCCCTTCGCTGGACTCTCTCCAATTTATCCACATCCTTCTTGTAGTGTGGGGCCCAAAACTGGACACAGTACTCCAGATGAGGCCTCACCAATGTCGAATAGAGGGGAATGATCACGTCCCTCGATCTGCTCGCTATGCCCCTACTTATACATCCCAAAATGCCATTGGCCTTCTTGGCAACAAGGGCACACTGCTGACTCATATCCAGCTTCTCGTCCACTGTCACCCCTAGGTCCTTTTCTGCAGAACTGCTGCCTAGCCATTCGGTCCCTAGAATTACTTCTCTCTCTGATCTCCCAGTCTAGCAAACAGCCTAATAAGATCCTCTTCTACCTGAATTCCAGCTGCAGGAACTGAACAGACACTCACCAGTTTTGACAATACCAACTGAAAAAAACCAGATTGGACAATAGAGATTAATGATCATTGAACTATGAGCATGTTTCTTTTCTTCTAACTGGCACAATTTTGTTTATTTTTATTTATTTATTTGTCTTTCCCCTTCTTCTTTTTAAATTGTCCAGTGAATGTTACATCCTCTACACCACCAAACAGTTGCTAGTGGTGGCAGGGCCAGATGATACTGTGAGCTTCTCCTCAAAGCATTAATGGACTTACTTGCCAGGTTCAACAATTATTTTAAAGACTGGTGTTTGGTCTAGACTCCCTGTCACTCAAAATCCCTCTATTTATGCCCTCCATTCCACAGAGGAAATCATTCTAAAGAGTTATCCCTCGTTGCATATGTCAAGACCCATAAACTCTCTGTGAGCACAATTGAGGGCTTCCATTATTTACTTAATTGGTATCTATTTTGTTTAAAACTGTCCTATAAAATAAAGAAAAGAAACAACAATGAAAATCCCAAATCATTAGAAATTGCCACTTTACTGTCTTATTGAGTGTTTAGTGTTTTTATTTAGTAATGTCACAAAGAGTGGTTTCTACACTGCTTTATTTGTAACCCTAATCCATTCTCCATTCTCTAAAATCTAGTGACTAGGTTATCGACCTTTGGTAGGGACCAATGTTCTTTTATAATCATTAATTTGTTTTAGTTTTCTAGAGGGAAGCATTTTATTCTTGCAAAAGGAATTTCCTTTTTCAATTACATCCATGAGCAGTTAAAAAAAAAAAAAAAAAAAACCTCAACAAGCCCCCAGCTATATAATAAAGCTACTGAAGAGTGTGTGTGAAAGGAGGGGACATAAGAATTAAAAGGTTATTTTAATCTCAGTGCATGGGAATTAAAGAAGTGAATCCATTACTGGTTAAATAATATTTTAATATGAACAATCATAGCACTGACCTATAGTGAATGTGAATGTTCAGTTTATGCACTGTCTTAAAGGGATCCCGGCTTGAATTAGACTAAACTGGATGAAACTCAACCCCAAGAAAACAGAAGGTATGTCTATACTATGGAGACTATACTGGCATAGCTATGTCAGCATGCTTATGCCAGCATAACCCCCCGATGTAGCTGCAGCCTCCACTAACAGAGGGATTTTTCTATTGGTGTAGGAACACCACCGCCCTGAATGACATTAGTTATGTTGATGGAAGAACTCTTGTGTGAACATAGCTGTGCCTACACTACGGGTTATGTCGGCATAGTTACATTCGTCGGGATGTGTTTTTTTCACACCCTTAACCAAAGTAACTATGCCAGTATAACTTTCAAGTCTGAGGTTATGCTGGTAGGTTGGTGAATAATTGATGGAGGTGACAATGGCTCCCTCAGAAAGGGAGTTTGCCCACCTTTTGTTAGGGTTTGTTTATACAGAGAGACTCAGGAAAGCTAAGATGAATTAACTAAAACCGTGACGTGCATAAATTAAAACAAATTCATTCATGGATGCTCCTCTTCAGGAGTAAAGTGACCTTAGTTTGCTGTAGTGAAACCCAAGTAGGATTAAACTACAGTGAATTAAGACCACTTGACTTCTGAATGAGAGAGTCCATGGTGGGGGTTAATATGTTTAAATTTATGTGCTTTCACTTCACACATTTAAGCCCTCTCTTCACTGCTAGAAAAGCTGCATTTTTTACCTCAGCTTTAACTAATGTATGTGAACTATCCCAAGGTAAAAATACAGTGAAGACAAGGCACTTTAATTTTGTTGTGAGGTAGTCTAGGCAAGTTCAGCACTACAACCCAGCCTGTTGTTCACCTTGCCTAGTTTATCTCATGGCAAAACTAAAGTGACTGTTCTTCACTGTGTTTTTACCCTGGGATAGCTCCTGTGTGTTAGTTACCCTGAGGTAATTAATATCTCGCTTTTAGCAATCTAGACAATGGCTTAGTTAATACATCTTAACTTTCTTGAGGGTACCTCTGTAGACCAACCCTTACTCGCATTTACAATGCAGCTTTCCTGTTTTATCCTCAGTTATTTGGGGATCCCAGCAGAAGCAGTGACCAGCAGTGCATCTGTCATTGATTCATTATGATTTTATATATACAGCCTCTGAAAAGGAGCACTTATCTCTTTCTATAGGTGGTCTGACAATATATTAAATATGCAATTACAAATTGGCTCCAGTACTCTTTCCTTGGCCATTAAACAACAAATCCATAACAGCTAACAATAGCTCTGCAGCAAAACATATTTAGAGTCTCCCAACAGAGGCTTTCCCATTTATATTTGGCCAAAAGGTTTAAACTTTTTCTCTTGGCTGGAAGAGCCATCCATGCTTTTGTTAATGCTACACTCGATTACTGCAATGTGCCTTCAGTGGGGTGCACCTTCAAAACCATTTGGAATCCTTAGCTAGTGTTTAATGAAATCCCTAATGGCATGAGTTTCATGTGGCTTCAGATTTTATTGTGAACATTTCTCCCAATTATATCTATAAAAAACCCTACCTTACAGTGGTATTATAGATTACTTGAGGGGATTGTTCATGACCAAGGTTAAAAGGAACAGTTGAAAAAAAGAAAAAAGTATCTGTATTAATTTAAAAACACTGGGAGATCAATGCTGAGCACTTTTGAAAATCTGTCGTACTGTGTACACATGACTGGTAATCAGAACAACAAAGGTGGGACTTGAGAACAGAGAAAAACTTAGGCCCAATTCAGGGAAGAATTTAAGCATATGTTTAATTTTAAGCATGTGGGACTGAAATATGTGCTAAGTGCTGTTCTGAATAAGGATTTTTTTTCTGAATTCGGGTCTTAGAGCTGAAGATCAGGAGATGTAATAAATAAAATAATTACAAGGCCATAAATTCTTTACATAGTTGCAGAGAGTAGAATGGGGAAGGGAGGGGAGAACAGGTGGTCTATCCACTCTGACACAATGCTTTTTGCAGGAGTATGGGTCTGACACAACACTTAATGAAGTAAACTGGAGTTCTTCCATTGCCTTCAATGAGTACTGGATCAGGCCCTATATCACTAACATATGCCAATTACTGCCTCTTCCTAACCTATAATCACTGCATTAATATACTACAACCACTACTTAGTAGTCCATTTTACTGCTAAAATACCGTTAAGTGTGTGTTTCTAGAAACTAAACTAAACTTTTTATTTCTTAGCTTCAGGCTATTGCTTGTTCTACCATCTTTAGAAAATGAATAATTCTCTTCTTTCATTTATACAGCTTTTTATAATCCTGTAGTCTCCTTGAGTCTTTTCTAGACTATATTGATTTAGCTCCCTTGGTCTCCACTTGTGCCTGATTTGTTAATGTTTCTAGAATTTTTGTTCCCTTTCTTTGTATTTTCTTCAGGTTTTTCTCCGGTCTTTTTAAACAGTAGATATCAGAAATGAACACAATATTCCAGGTGTGACTGCACTTGGACTATATAGTGTGTCATTATTACCTAATTTGACATGTGGTCCCTTACATACATTCAAGTACTGCATTGGCATTTTTTGCAAAGGCATCACATACTGAAGTTCGTATATAGTTTACTATCTGCCCTATATCTTTCTCATACTCAGTGCACTCCTTATCGTCATCTAGCCCCCATCTTGTAGCTGTGCAATTTCTTCTGAGGTATATGACTTTACATTCATATTGAATTTCACCTTGTTGAATTAAATCGGGACCACTTTGTCCATCACTCTGAAACGCAACAACCTCTGAAAGGAAGGAGACAGCCTTTAAATAGTACAGAGCAATATTATCGGACAGTTCAGGCCAAGTAGAGAAGACTGTCTTATCCATCTATCGCTAAGGCGGCCTAAATGACTTTGCCTTGAGGAGGTACGCATGACAGAGCCAATATATTTCAATGGAGTTTTCAGTCTGCTCTTTTAAAGCTACCATGCCAAAGCATCTTTTTTAAGCAGTTTATTGTTACATAGACTACGGAAGGATGTGAAATTCAGCTGTCACTCCTTCCCTTCCAAAAAGTTACATGAGATTTTTAAAGATCACAAGTGGTCAGGATCTTTGCTTTACATTTTATATGAAACATGGTACCTGCTGCAATCCAGTGAAATTTAACACTATGCAGGGGCATTAGATTAGTACTGACTAAGAAAACAGGACTATCCTGAAATAGTTGAATTACCAGCAGCACTTGTTACAACACAGATATTTTCCTTAGTGGTTTTTTGGCAGGTCCAAACCTGCTTAGTTTATGAGATCTCAGAAACTCAAGAGCTAAATTGGTATGGTGTTATGTTTTCCTAGACCCAAACAGAAAACTACTGTTTGGAAACAAAATTATTTTTCTTTTAAAGAAAACAAGAAAAAATAAAAATAAAATGTCCATGAGCTCACAAAGGGTTTATCTCCTCTGACAGTCTGTACTAACTAGAGCTGTGCAAACAACCAATTTTCAGCCAAGCAAAAAAATACAATATAAATTCATTTCAGGTCAAATGAAATGTTGCATTTTGTTGAAGATTTTTACCTTTAAAAATAATAAAATTAAAATATAATTCAAAATGAAAAGTGATTTCAAATAAAAAAGCTGAAACATTTCATTTTAAAAGTGTCGAATGAAACATTTTGTCATTTTCTGAAGAAGAAAAAAAAACAAACATTGATCAAAACAATTAGACAAATTTGATTCAAATTAACAAAATATTTCAGTTGCTCTGAATTAGCATTTTTGGGTGAAAAAATTTTGCTCCAAAAATGTCACACAGCTCTGGTACAAAGCTCTGAGAACAAAATGATGGCTGAGAGACAGGGTGTGAACAACGAACTGAGTGGAAGCATGAATTGGTTGCTCCTGATTACTTGCTTAATGCAAGGAAGGTTATTTATTTGTTTCCTACACTAAATACACTAGAAAGCAAATGCGAAATTAAAATCCTATGAATACTGCTGACATAAAAGTATTAACCCACTACAATGCAAATCAAGGGAGCTCGCTTCATTCAGGCTATAATGTGGATTGACAGGCAACACATCACTCTTGACAGGATTTAGGTGCAATCTTTTTTAGTCATTATTATTGAATGTCATTCAATATATTGATCAAACTACTAAATTAAAAGATCAACTAATGATCTGTATCTCAATTTTATGTCAACCTTAATCTAACTTTTTAGCCACCAGCCTATTTTCCTTTTTAGGAAAGGTTTCAGAGTAACAGCCGTGTTAGTCTGTATTCGCAAAAAGAAAAGGAGTACTTGTGGCACCTTAGAGACTAACCAATTTATTTGAGCATGAGCTTTCGTGAGCTACAGCTCACTTCATCGGATGCATACCATAGAAACTGCAGCAGATATTATATACACACAGAGATCATGAAACATTGTGAAGAGAGTTGTCACTTTGGATGGGCTATTACCAGCAGGGGAGTGAGTTTGTGTGTAGGGGGGTGGAGGGTGAGAAAACCTGGATTTGTGCTGGAAATGGCCCAACTTGATGATCACTTTAGATAAGCTATTACCAGCAGGACAGTGGGGTGGGAGGAGGTATTGTTTCATGATCTCTGTGTGTATATAATATCTGCTGCAGTTTCCACGGTATGCATCCGATGAAGTGAGCTGTAGCTCACGAAAGCTCATGCTCAAATAAATTGGTTAGTCTCTAAGGTGCCACAAGTACTCCTTTTCTTTTTAGGAAAGTATACCAAGGAAGGTTAAACAGTGGCGGTTAGTAACAACAATTTCCAGAGCATTCATTGATCTTGTTGATGGTCTTGCCACTTTTCATTTGCTTCTCTTCTTAGCCAGTCCAGTACACAACAAAAACTGAAGCCAATTTCTCAGGTCTGCCTATTGCTAAAAATAAATGATTCTGATGAAAAGGATAAAAAGGAGACACCAGGTTTCATCCTGCAAGAACTCTATGTGCATAACTCCCACTGACTTTGTTGAAATTCCCAGAATCACGTCCTATAAGTTGAAAACTTATCACAAGAACAAAAATCAAAACTTTGAACAAAAACTTTATCATAATCAAAGTATAAAACACATGAATAATGACAACACAAATGACTGCCTCTTGGAACAGCTAATTTTGGAGACCACAAAAGGAACAGCTGCTCTTAACTCAGTCCTAACTAACATATAGGAGTTAGTACAGGAAATAACTTCACTTGCACCACAAAGTAATGTAGTCCAGAATATTACCGATTTAACTCATAATTAAACTGGAGAATTCACCACCGCAAATTAATACGGAAAAAAAGACCATAACAGGATTTTGAAAAGGATTAGAAGATTACAATACATGGATAAAATGAATGTCTGAAATTAGAATAAAAATTGCTAAGGGATATAACTTCATGATTCAGACTATAAGACAACACCTGGCAGTACCCAGGATTTAGGAAGAAACTCCTCCTATAGTTGTATCATTATAAAATAGGCTTCTTCCTTAGCATCTAATATTAGCCACAGATGGAGACAGGATACAAGACTAAATGGACAATGATCTGATTTGTTACCACAATTCTTATGTTTTTATGTAATATATAGGGCTGTCAAGTGATTAAAAAATTAATCACGATTAATCACACAATTAATCATGTGAATAACTGTGCTGTTAAATAATAATAAAATATCATGTATTTAAATAGTTTGGGGTAATTTCTACATTTTCAAATATATCTATTTCAATTACAACACAGAATACAAAGTGTACAGTGCTCACTTTATATTTATTTTTTTATTACAAATATTTGTGTAATGCGACAGACCTTGGTTGTCGGTGGGATTGAACCTGTGACCTCTGGAGCTTCGTGCATGAGCCTTTACTACATGAGCTAAAAGCCAACTGGCTATTAGTTAAGGCTATAGGGCAGACTCATAATCAATCAATCAATCAATCAATCAATCTCTTTCTCCCCTTCCTCCCCACTCACAGTGCCACTAAATGGGACAGAACACCATACCCAGAAGGTGTGTGGGCTACAGTTGCACTGTAAAAAATTAAAGAAATAGTATTTTTCAATTCACCTCATACAAGTACTGTAGTGCAATCTCTATCATGAAAGCTGAATTTACAAGTGTAGAATTATGTAAAAAAAACTGCATTCAAAAATAAAACAGTGTAAAACTTTAGAGCCTACAAGTCCACTCAGTCCTACTTCTTGTTCAGCCAATTGCTGAGACAAACAAGTTTGTTTACATTTGCCAGCTTCTTGTTTACATCACCTGAAAGTGAGAACAGGTGTTCTCATGACCCTATTGTAGCTGGCGTCGCAACATATATACATGCCAGATGCACTAAAGATTCATATGTTCCTTTATGCTTCAACCACCATTCCCGGGGATGAGCATCCATGCTGATGATGGGTTCTGCTCGATAACAATCCCACCAGCGGAAAGGTTGATTTTCTTTTTTGGTGGTTCGGGTTCTGTAGTTTCCACATTGGCTGTTGCTCTTTTAAGACTTCTGAAAGCATGCTCCACACTTCGTCCCTCTCAGAATTTGGAGGGCACTTCAGATTCTTAAAACTTGGGTTGAGTGAGATAGCTATCTTAAGAAATCTCACATTGGTACCTTCTTTGTGATTTGTCAAATCTGCAGTGAAAGTGTTCTTAAAACAAACAACATGTGCTGGGTCACCATACGAAACTATAACATGAAATATATGGCAGAATGTGGGGAAAACAGAGTAGGAGACATACAATTCTCCCAAAGAAGTTCAATCACAAATTTAATTAATGCATTATTTTTTAATGAGCATCAACAGCATGGAAGCATGTCCTCTGGAATGGTGGCCGAAGCATGAAGGAGCATACAAATGATTAGCATAACTGGCATGTAAATACCTTGCAATGCCAGCTACAAAAGTGCCAGGCGAATGCTTGTTCTCACTTTCAGGTGACATTGTAAATAAGAAGCAGGCAGCATTATCTCCCATAAATGTAAACAAACTTGTTTCTCTTAGCGATTGGCAGAACAAGAAGTAGGACTGAATGGACTTGTAGGCTCTAAAGTTTTACATTGTTTTGTTTTTGAGTGCAGTTATGTAAAAAAATATCTACATTTGTAATTTGCACTTACATGATAAAGAGAGTGCACTACAGTACTTGTATGAGATTAACTGAAAAATACTATTTCTTTTGTTTGCTATTTTTACAGTGCAAATAGTTGTAATAAAAAATGAAATAAACTGAGCACTGTAAACTTTGTATATTGTGTTGTAACTGAAATCAATATATTTAATAATGTAGATAAACATCCAAAAATTTTAAATAAATTTCAATTGGTATTCTATTGTTTAATAGTGCGATTAAAACTGAGATTAATTGCAATTAATTTTTTAATCGCATTTAATTTTTTGAGTTAATTGCATGAGTTAACTGAGATTAATTGACAGCCCTAGTAATATAAAAAATGTTTTTAAAAAAATAAATTCTGCCTTCAAATGTGTATTTCGGTCTCCCTTCTGAGGGCAGAATTTGGCCCTGAATATATTTCAGATTAATTTCTAACATAAAAATAACAGAACCATTATTAGACACTAAGCAATTTTACTACAGCAGTACCAGCATTGTTCCTTGTTACACAAGATGATAAGATATAGTGTTCAAAACCATGATTTCTAGTGATAAATATTTCAATCAGGTCATATTTGACAAAAAATTAGCCAGATCAGGATAAGCGTTGTTCACCTCTTTTTGCAATAATTGTTTTTAAAAAAGCAAGGTGAAAAAAAAATTAATGGATTTATGCAGTTAGGGTGAAAGTGAAGAATGCCAGCACAAGGTCTATGTAGAATGCTCCATTAAAAGCCTCAACATAGGGCTTAGGTGAGACTTAAGTGGTGCATAGACCTCTGCAATGGTGAATTTCACCTATAAGCCTGATTCTAATTTCCTTGCACACACAAAACTCCCAGGAGGTCCAACTGTGAAATCCTTCCCCAGTCAAATCTCTCATTCTTTGCTATAAACCAGGCCCACTGATTTCCTGGTGCTTAAATAATATTTGGGGTGGGGGAAATTGACTCTTAGCTGGTGTACATTGTCAGCTCCATTGACTTCACTAGAGCTTTGGCAATTTACGAACAGCTGAGGATCTTCCCTTGGCTATTCAAGGAGTTCAGTCTCAGATCATTTCCAGTACCTTAATGAAAGCTACGTACATACATTTCCCATGCATTTATGAGGGACCGTACCCGTAAAAGATTTGCTCCTAAATGAAAATAGTGAGGGGGAGAAGGGAATTTGAACATTATTTCACATATTTTTTAATTAAAAGAGAGTAAACTTTGAAGAGGTGCAGAGATATTTAACTAGTTGCTAAGCTTACATAGCAACTATTTTTCATTGCTTTTTTTTGTTCACAATTGCTCACTTGAAAGGAACTTAACACAGCCAGGATGGTCTCATTGCCATGTTCGTGGAAGTCTACAGGGAAAACTACACAATGTCGAATTGAAATGGAAATGCAACTCAATGGGGCAAGAACACTGCAATGTATAAATAATAAGATCGTAGAACAGTGAGAAGTATTTTGGCATGATGCAATATCAAAACTAAATTAAATTATATCAATAAGTAAATAAAGAACATTTTGTGGTGTAAAAAACAAATCATGTTAATGCTAACCAAACAAAACTGCCTTATAATTCCAAAATGTAAAAGAAATTATAACAAGGCAAGTCTCTGAAGACAAAATCATATTATCACTGGTTAAAAAACAGAGGAAATTAAACACAATAAAATACAAAAAACCACTCTTCCTTGCAGTGTTACAATATGAGCAACATATCACCATGTAAAAGTTCCTAGTTCAGTGGTCCCCAAACTCTGGGGTGTGTCCGCTAGGGGGACACATAGGAATGTCCAGGGGGCCCCCGGGGCCTGGGACAGCCCCCACCAGGGGGCAGGGAGGGAATGCCACCCATCCTTGCTCTGTCCCCCCTCAACTCCGGCTCAGCCCCCAGCTGCAGCTGTGGCAAAGGCCCTGCTCCTGGCCGCTCTCGGCCTCTCAACCTCACTCCCAGCCCAGGGGGCACAGGCACATTCTATTTCTGGTAAGCGGGGGCATGAGAGGAAAAGTTTAGGGACCACTGTCCTAGTTCAATATGTGAGGACACTCCTTAACCTCTGGCCATCAGGAGATGAAAATACAGTCACAGAATCCATTACTCGTTTCCACATGATCCCTTGCTTCAAGGAATGTGTTTTCTATGTTCTCTGACATGAAAAACTTTATATGCTCACTGCAAGGAGTTTTCTACATGAAGTCACATGAACCTTGCACTTTAGTTAATTTTATGCCCCTTTTACATATTTTTTTTCAATTTTGTAAAAAGCTTTATTTACAGGGTGCATTTTTAGATATACAATTCATCATATCTTGTTAGAAAAAAATTGTGCAACTCTTAAGATTTGTAAAAGAGGGCCTCTCTTATTCAGATCTCATAAACTGTGTGGAATAGAGCTTTCCAATATGGTGATGATAGCATTTTTAACTTTGTTGTGCAATATAGTCAAGAATTATATGATCACACGCTGTTTCTCAAATAGCTATGTGATGTTAAATTGCACTTTTTCTATATAGTTTGATTCACATACCTAGCATCTTGTAATATTGTATACTACTTTGTTCAAGCTAAATACAATCTATTAAATCTCAATTTTGGGCCAGATTTTCAAAAGAGCTCAGCTCCTTTTTATGCACCTAAGTGAAACAGCCAGATTTTCATAAATACTCAGCACCCAGCAGCTCCCACTAAGAATATGAAGGATCTCAAAGCGTATTATCAATATTAATTAATCCATTTTATGGATACTGAGGAAAGAGCAGGTAAGTGTATTACCAAAAGCAATTTGGTGACAGAGCCAGAAAAAAGGACCCCGAACTCCTGATTCCCCACTCGTGTATAGAACCATCAGACAATGTTTCCTCTCTAGCCCTTGCTCGAACACAGAACTAATATATTCTAACATTCAGTATTGTTGCTGAAATAATTGCTTTGAACAGAATCTTTGCTTGCTTAATTTTTTTATTTCCTAAGTAGTGTGAAAAGCATGATCAAGCTCTCACATATAATTTAAGTATATTTTTCCCCAATGTCAAATAACTAAAAACCAAAACCTTTTTATTTTAGAGTACTTGCAAATTTAAATTGTAAATTTTGCTTCAGGGCCTGGAAACTGTTACAAATTCAAATTAAACTTTAATTAAATTATTTAAATAGGAGTTTTTAAAGGGTATTGCATGCATAGTTTACAATTGTAACAATTATATAACAAGTGTGAAGTGATCAAGTGTCCTGACTTTAATAGTAACCACCACATTAAGTAGATTTCCAATTACATTATGGGTTCCAGACAGAAAACCACAATTAGTGAGCATTTGACTTAGAGTCTTTCACATTTATTGAACTGTGGAAGCCCTACTTGCAATATGCAAAATGCTGGGCTTATAATGAATGAAGAGAGGGAACTCGATAGCCTGGGGGATTAATATGGAGTCTTTCATGTCTAGGTTAGTAATTCAACTCCAGCCCAAATCAATAACAATAACAACAACAACAAAAATGAGGAGTACTTGTGGCACCTTAGAGACTAACAAATTTATTTGAGCATAAGCTTTTGTGGGCTAAAACCCACTTCAGCAGATGCATGCAGTGCAAAATACTGTAGGAAGATATATATACACAGAGAACATGAAAAAATGGGTATTGCCATACCAACTGTAACAAGACCAATTAATTAAGCTGGTTTATTATCAGCAGGAGAAAAAAAAACCTTTTGTAGTGATAATCAGGATGGCCCATTTCAAACAGTTGACAAGAAGGTGTGAGTAACAGTAGGGGGGAAAATTAGCATGGGGAAATAGTTTTTACTTTGTGTAATGACCCATCCGCTCCCAGTCTTTATTCAAGCCTAATTTAATGGTGTCCAGTTTGCAAATTACTTCCAATTCTGAAGTTTCTCATTGGAGTCTGTTTTTGAAGTTTTTTGTTGGAGAATTGTGACTTTTAGGTCTGAAATTGAGTGACCAGGGAGGTTGAACTGTTCTCCAACTGAATTTTGAATGTTATAATTCTTGATGTCTGATTTGTGTCCATTTATTCTTTTGCGTAGAGATTGTCCGGTTTGGCCAATGTACTTGGCAGAGGGGCTGTCATAAATATAAAGGGAAGGGTAAACACCTTTAAAATCCCTCCTGGCCAGAGGAAAAACCCTTTCACCTGTAAAGGGTTATGAAGCTAGGATAACCTCGCTGGCACCTGACCAAAATGACCGATGAGGAGACAAGATACTTTCAAAAGCTGGGGGGAGGGAGAAACAAAGCCTCTCTCTCTGTCTCTGTGATGCTTTTGCTGGGGGCAGAACAGGAATGGAGTCTTAGAACTTAGTAAGTAATCTAGCTAGATATGCATTAGATTCTGATTTCTTTAAATAGCTGAGAGAATAAGCTGTGCTGAATGGAATGGATATTCCTGTTTTTGTGTCTTTTTGTAACTTAAGGTTTTGCCTAGAGGGATTCTCTATGTTTTGAATCTAATTACCCTGTAAGGTATTTATCTGACTTATGAGGAGATGCTGAGGGAACTGGGATTGTTTAGTCTGCGGAAGAGAAGAATGAGGGCGGATTTGATAGCTGCTTTCAACTACCTGAAAGGGGGTTCCAAAGAGGATGGATCTAGACTGTTCTCAGTGGTAGCTGATGACAGAACAAGGAGTAATGGGCTCAAGTTGCAGTGGGGGAGGTTTAGGTTGGATATTAGGAAAAACTTTTTCACTAGGAGCATGGTGAAACACTGGAATGCGTTACCTAGGGAGGTGGTGGAATCTCCTTCCTTAGATATTTTTAACGTCAGGCTTGATAAAGCCCTGGCTGGGATGATTTTGTTGGGGATTGGTCCTGCTTTGAGCAGAGGGTTGGACTAGATGACCTCCTGAGGTCCCTTCCAACCTGATATTCTATGATTCTATGATTTACCATCCTGATTTTACAGAGGTGATTCTTTTTACTTTTTTTTATTAAAATTCTTCTTTTAAGAAACTGAATGCTTTTTCATTGTTCTTAAGATCCAAGGGTTTGGGTCTGTGGTCACCTATGCAAATTGGTGAGGATTTTTATCAAACCTTCCCCAGGTGTAAGATTTGGGAGGATTTTGGGGGGAAAGACGTTTCCAAACAGACTCGTTCCCAGTAACTGGTGTTAGACGTTTGGTGGTGGCAGCGAAAGTCCAAGGGCAAAAGGGAAAATAGTTTGTACCTTGGGGAAGTTTGAACCTAAGCTGGTAAAAGTAAGCTCAGGAGGTTTTCATGCAGGTCCTCACATCTGTACCCTAGAGTTCAGAGTGGGGAAGGAACCTTGACAGGGGCATTGTTGGCACATGATGGTATATATCACATTGGTAGATGTGCAGGTGAACTTATGGTGTGGCTAATGGTGATTAGGTCCTATGATGGTGTCCCTTGAATAGATATGTGGACACAGTTGGCAACAGGCTTTCTTGCGAGGATAGGTTCCTGGGTTAGTGTTTTGTTGTGCAGTGTGTGGTTGCTGGTCAGTATTTGCTTCAGGTTGGGGGGCTGTCTGCAAGTGAGGACTGGCCTGTCTCCCAAGATCTGTGAGAGTGAAGGATCGTCCTTCAGGATAGGTTGTAGATCCTTGATGATGCGCTGGAGAGGTTTAAGTTGGGGGCTGAAGGTGACGGCTAGTGGAATTCTGTTACATTCTTTGTTGGGCCTGTCCTGTAGTAGGTGACTTCTGGGTATTCTTCTGGCTTTGTCAATCTGTCTCTTCACTTCCCGCATGGCCCCACAGTATGCCAACATTTTATGGCTGACTTAGAACAATGCTTCCTTAGCTCTTGTCCCCTAATGCCCCTACTCTACTTACACTACCTTGATGACATCTTCAACATCTGTATCCATGGAAAAGAAGCCCTTGAGGAATTCCACCATGATTTCAACAATTTCCATCCCACCATCAACCTCAGCCTGGACCAGTCCACACAAGAGATCCACTTCCTGGACACTACAGTGCTAATAGGCGATGGCCACATAAACACCACCCTATACCGGAAACCTACTGACCACTATACTTACCTACATGCCTCCAGCTTTCATCCAGACCACACCACACGATCCATTGTCTACAGCCAAGCTATAAGATACAACTGCATTTGCTCCAATCCCTCAGACAGAGACAAACACCTACAAGAACTCTATCAGGCATTCTTAAAACTACAATATCCACCTGCTGAAGTGAACCCATCCTTGCCACAAAGCCTGTTGCCAACTCTGTCC
Organism: Lepidochelys olivacea; assembly: GCF_965140295.1. Classification (NCBI taxonomy): domain Eukaryota; kingdom Metazoa; phylum Chordata; order Testudines; family Cheloniidae; genus Lepidochelys; species Lepidochelys olivacea. The sequence goes on from NC_140413.1 coordinate 123,723,212, forward strand.
ACATATCTATTCAAGGGACACCATCATAGGACCTAATATCATCAGCCACACCATAAGAATTTGCTCACTACAGTTTAGGGGGAGGGATAGTTCAGTTATTTAAGCGTTGGCCTGCTAAAGCCAGGGTTGTGAGTTCAATCCTTGAGGGGGCCATTTAGGGATCAAGGGCAAAAATTGGGGATTGGTCCTGCTTTGAGCAGGGGGTTGAACTAGATGACCTCCTTAAGTCCCTTCCATGTATTTTTTTAATTTTGTTAAAGCAAAGGTCAGTTTAAGAAGACTTGGGAGATATATCTGAACTTAAATGTGTTGTGTATTTATTTGTTTTGGTTCTGCATTTTCCTTTCCTTTATTTGTTAATATTTATAAAAGATGAAAACACAGTCGTCTCAAAAATATTTTTAAATTATAAAAATTTGCTTGATACTTATAAAGTGTTTTGAAGATATCTGGAGGAGAGACATATTTGTTACTCCCGAAGTTGTCAACTCCTATTCTGTTTGAGGAAAGGGAAGAGATAAAAAGTGGAAAGTAACATAGATATGCCTATAAATATATCTAAGTATCATTGGGTAAAATGCATAGGCTAGTTCTCAGATTGCCAGCTTTGGTGGGCCTTTGTAGTTAGAGCTGAGCTGAATATTCTGCTGCTGTGTATTTAGCACACAACAAATAGCACAGCACTGTCTTATTTTCTCTCTCGCACTATAAAGGGATTTTTTCAGTTCATGCATAATTCAAAATTTGCCACAATGATACCACAATGACAGAACATCTCTTTAACACAAAAAGAAAAGAAGAAAAATAAAATTGTGTTGTCCTTGATTTAAAACTAAGTCACATTGGACACAGATTTTATTTTCATTGCATTACCACATCATAAGCTTCACAGACAGCAAACTCACATATTCTTAACAGAAGTAAGACAATAAAAAATACTATATATATATTTTAAAACTTCTATCAACTGTCTAAGTATATTAGCTACAATTTTCATCTCAATTCAACTCCATTTACTGCAGTCAGATGTCTGAACTTGTTAAAAAAAAGTACAAAAGAGAAATAATATATAAACTGTACTTATTAAGAGTAAATGCTTCTTTTTGGAAATCCAAGAGCATAAATAGGATGTTTCGAATTTTCTGAAGTGAACCTACAATATCTGGACTCAAAAATTGAAATAATATTTTAGAGCTATCAACTGTGCTAATACCAGTGTAATGTTTACTGAACCCCAAGTTAAGAAGAGAGTATTTCTTCTTTCTTAGTAGCCACATACTTCCTCAATTGTCTAAATATTAACTACCAAGCTAAATGAAACTACTTTATGCCTACATTAGATTAACAACTAAACTGTTTGAGGAAAGGTGGGAGAAATGGGATTACATTATTTTGAAAAAAATTATAGAGATAATTTTTAGGAAAAATAATGAGCCAAATCCTCAGCTGGTCTTAATCGCCATTCAGTCCACTGATTAAAACAGAGCTCTGGTGAGTTACACCATCTGAGGATGAGGCCCAAATGCACGCCTGCTGCAACTCATAACCCCTGCAGAAAAGGGCCTAGGGGTTACAGTGGACGAGAAGCTGGATATGAGTCAACAGTGTGCCCTTCTTGCCAAGAAGGCCAATGGCATTTTGGGATGTATAAGTAGGAGCATTGCCAGCAGATTGAGGGACGTGATCGTTCCCCTCTATTCGACATTGGTGAGGCCTCATCTGGAGTACTGTGTCCACTTTTGGGCCCCACACTACAAGAAAGATGTGGAAAAATTGGAAAATGTCCAGCAGAGGGCAACAAAAATGATTAGGGGACTGAAACGCATGACTTATGAAGAGAGGCTGAGGGAACTGGGATTGTTTAGTCTGTGGAAGAGAAGAATGAGGGTAGATTTGATAGCTGCTTTCAACTACCTGAAAAGGGGTTCCAAAGAGTATGGATCTAGACTGTTCTCAGTGGTAGAAGATGACAGAACGAGGAGTAACGGTCTCAAGTTGCAGTGGAGGAGGTTTAGATTGGATATTAGGAAAAACTTTTTCACTAGGAGGGTGGTGAAGCACTGGAATGCGTTACCTAGGGAGGTGGTGGAATCTCCTTCCTTCGAGGTTTTTAAGGTCAGGCTTGAGAAAGCCCTGGCTGGGATGATTTAGTTGGGGATTGGTCCTGCTTTGAGCAGGGGGTTGGACTAGATGACCTCCTGAGGTCCCTTCCAACCCTGATATTTTATGATTCTATGATAAACTGTCTCAGCTCTGTGGTATTTATTCCCTTTTGTATGTGTCACTATCTCTTTTAATACTTGTATAAGAAAATAATTTGTGCTGCCAACAATTTTGTTAACCTTTTTTTAAAAAAACTATATTTATAATCATAATTAATGGAAGACACACAAAAGGAAAGATAATTGCCTTAGCCACTCCTATGACTCACTAAGATAAAGGGCATGTACTGGTGTTCTGTAAACAGGTTTTGACATGCTCCTCTGACACAATCTCATGCAACATGGATGTTCACAAACAGTTTTTTCCGAGCACAAGCAAGTATCAGCCACACAGCACAACCATATTTGTATCAGTGGATTCTGGGAAAAATCTCATCAGATATTGTATACTATCTTAACTTTGGTGCCAGGACAGAGGACATGAGTGTTTTTCACATGCTGTAATGTGCTTCTGAATGTCCACCTGCACAGAGAACTGTAGGCTGATTCAGTTACACATAAATGATTAGGTGGTCCTTCTAAACAGAAGAACTGTGCTTGAACCTGGATGCAGCTGACAAATATGTCACAGTCCTGCTCATACAGTCAAAACCTGCACACTTGGATGGTTGGGAGTAGAGCTAGCCAGGAATTTTCAGACTGAATATTGAGTTTCTGCAAAATTTTAACTTTTCCACTAGAAAATCTCAATTTTTCTGAATTTTTTTGATTTTCTGTCAGGAAAATAATAAAATATTTTGTTTTGGGTCAATTTGACCCAATACTTTGTTTTGGACTAATTTGACAGAATATTTTGTTTTGCTGAACTCACCCAAAATGTTTTGACTCAGTGCAGTAACACATTAAACTGCATTTTCTTATCAGTACATTGCCTTATGGGAGCTGTAGTTCAGGCCCCCAATTCTCTTCTACAGGCTGAGCTCCCTGGAGCTCTACATTTCTCATAATGCAATGTGATTTCTCTCTGATCATGCAATGGGTGATGCATCAGGGGAATCACATGACTCTGGCTGCATCATGAGAGATGTAGTCCCATCAGAGAGCGCTGCCCATGGGGAGAAGCGGAGCACAAGGTTCTTGAACTAACTTCCAAGAGGCAACACACCATAATGGGAAAATACAGTGTATACTGAACTGACTCAAATCAAGCATTTTGGCTCAGTCCAATAAATCAAAATGAAACATTTTTACTTTGGGAATCTCAAACTGATTTTAATGGCTAACTCCACAGCAATGATTTCAAAATATAAACCAGTGCTGGTTGCCAAACTAAGGGGAAAAAACCCAGACATTCTTACTATATTAGAGAAAAACAGTAATTGTCACCTATCATGTCTTCCTCTTGAATGAACTGCTCTTTTTTTAAAAAGAGCAGTTTCTCCTCAGTTGAAAGGAATTGAAGAATGTGATGCAAATATTGTGTGTGACAGCAATATTAAGAATAGCTTCAGTGGCAATCTAAATAGTGTATTCGACATTGAAAAACAGGTACATCTTGAATACTGCAAAATGTACAATATGTTTCTAGGTCTTGCAAAATGTGTTTGAGGAAGAACTGAAACAAACTGAAAGTGTATTAGGTCTAAAGGAAAGCCCACTTGCACCTCTTGATTACTGAAGTCCTAAAATCTGAACATTTTTATCAGATGTGTGGAACATTTGCTTTTCATGTAGATACGTTCAAGTTATTTGCTATACTGCAATAAAATAGTAAGCCATATGAAGTGTGAAATCAATCTTGTTATATTGACAAACAGTAGGCTAGTTGCCAATGTGGGAAAATCAACAATATTTCCAAACAACATCAAGAGCCCATTGTCTCGTCCTTCTCTTCTATTGACATATTGTTACAAAATCAAGACCAAAACAGCTGGCAAATTGACAGCAACTAAAACTGTGCAGCTAGTGTTATCACCTTGCCTATATAATTTCATTACATTGGTCAGTAAACATTCAGAAAACAGTAAACAATCCTGGAAGTATTGATCCACTACAGTGAAAACATGTTTAACGTCTATTTAGTTTACCATATGACTTTTTCCTAATAGTGCTAAGTATTATTCAATGGTAATGCAGAATTTAAATTGTTGTTTTACGGGCTACATTACTTGGGTGTGCGTGTCTTAAACTGTGCGATAGGAAACCTTTCTATTAGTTAAGATCAGCCAGGAATGAACTATACACCAGTTTAATATCTACAGCTATTTAATAACTTATATAACATTTTTCATACACAAGAATAATAATCTGTTTTATCTACAGTACATAGCATGCTCAATCACCCACAACTAAATCACTTGTAGGGGAAGAATGTAACAATTATTCTGCACCATCAACATTACACAGGCAAAGAGCCCAACTGAGCCATTAGTGTAGTCCAGAGTAAGGAGCAGAGGATGAGTTCCATTGCACTAGGGGTAGCTCTGGGAGGAATTATGCTTTCTTAGCGGACCGGCAAGGGAGTAAGTTACTTCACCTCTTTTCAGGATACAACTTATTCCTGCTCTGGTGCCTGGATGGCTTCGCCACTGGATGACAGGAGGAGAGGGAATACGGTACTTGGATCAGTCACTTCAATCAAGGTACAAGGTATTGGACAGTTATTCAGCCTTTAGAGGAAATGACTGTCATAGATTGCACAAATGATTGTCCCATAAGCATTCAGTGGCAAAGCAAGAAGTAGGCCCTTATGTTTTCATTTTTAACTGATCTGCAGAGAAGGAAGGGGATGTGGAAAATGATTGTTATATGACTGCCGCTCCCTATTATGAGTATTTCAATAGTCTACCATGTGTAGCAGACAAAAGTAAGGTGCAACTTTAATGACATTTCCAGTTACCGTACAGGAGTTTTCAAATGAGTAAGTGCAAGCATTTTGCAAAACATATTAACTGTGCAACAAGTGCTTCATTAATGCACCTACTACAAGCGTGATAATGTGGGAGAGGGGGCAAGGAGACTTTGCCCACCTGATATCTCATGTGCAGGAGCTTGGCACAATGGGAAACCTTGTGCGCACAGAGGGAAGCACATGCTACACCCAATTGTGCTCCCTGGGGCTTCCCACAGATACTGTGCCTCAGGCATAAAGCCTTTTAAGAGTTCTTGTTTTGGGGGGGATGGTCTCCAGCACCTCCAAAGCACAGCTGTGGTTTAAAGCACCACTTTTGCCTTACGTTAGCATCATTGTTTGTCAGTGATTTCTAAAATGTTCCAGGCATTCCATCTCAAAAGGATCATTCTCTCTCATTCCACTATACATTAAGCAACTGGGGTGCAGTCTCTGCCGATGGATCAACAGTAGCACATAAACAGCTGTGAATATCTGGCACTCAGGTATTTCATCTGTATTTTCCAGCAAGACACATTTTTAGATCATTGCCTATACTGGTCCCACTGTTCTTATTTTCCACCAACTGCTTCACTCCACTATAGCTCAGTTATCACAATGTTTCATCCTTCTCAACATTACTAAGAAGGACATAGATTTAATTTTGTTATCACACAAATCAACATGTTGTCAGACTGAAATAGGTGTGGGAGTGTAACATTCTGAAATGAAACAAAGTTGAAGGAAAGAGAACTTCAGTAGGTGTCTTCAGAAGTGTACTAACATTTCCTCTTAATGAACACTAACATTCAAGATACTTATCATAAAGCCTTTAAGAACTGACATTCATGCTTAGAAACTCTAATGTAATTTCTATTGATTCTACCAATAAAAATATTGATGAAATCCAAGGTTCACATGACTAATTAAATCAATAGGAACAGCAATGTTAATCCAGGCTAGCATCAGTCTGAAAACCCAATATTATCACGCAAGCCAAGACATTTATTAAACAGGTAATAAAAAGCTTTCTTGCAAGCATTACTCCTATCTAATCTGAACCACAATGGTGTTTCATTTCAGTAGTTTTGTTTTTGTTCTGGGTTATACTTTTTTCTTAAAACAGTGGAAGGGACACCAACAAAAACTATCCCTCAAAACTATTTTCAGTATCTCTCATCCTTAAAGTAATTATCAGTCTCTACAGACCACATTATATCATGCATGCCAAGGTATGTTTTGATTTGGTGATGTTTGCACAGAGGCTAAAACAAGATTGGTAAAATCTGGGCACTTCTATACTACAATAGTCACCACTGAAAAATCAATATTTGCCAACAGTTGTCAAACATGGTAAATGACACACCATGAGTTCTTCCCTCTATTCATAGAAAATAACTGCCTATTTCACATGCCACTGTGTGATAACTGATGGTAAATATTGAATTTTTAATTGTGATCACTGTGATTATGAAAACTGATGAAGGAGCAGTCTGTATTTGTAACTGTAATGATCCCTAAACTATAGATCTGACTTGTCCTCCAAGTTAAGCTCTGCTACGCATTAGAGCTAAGCAATGGCAAAATGATTCAGAAAAATTAAGAAAGGTGTGAACCTCCACAAAAATCTCAAATATAGCCAAAATTCTCAGTTTTCTCAAATTAACTACAGCCAAACCATCACAGGTAGTGGTTTTGTCACATTTCATAAATTATGCAGAAGGTGGTCTGGTCAGCAATTGCCTGGAAGACCTTCAAGGACAGTCTGGATGCTACAGGAAGGGGTGATGATAACACAGCATGTGGCACTTTTCCCCTTGAATCAGTATTGAACGAATGTTCCTACAATGAATGGTGCTTGAAGGTATGTTGCTGCTGGAGGTACCTGATATTTGGAGAAGGTAGGAAAATTAGATTCTGAACACTTAAAAAAATTAGAGACCTAATGACACTATAAAAATATAATTGTGAGCTCTGTTGTCCTGACCACATTCCCATGACTACTTCTGGCTACTTAAAATTTCCCGAACACTTTCACTTGAATTAGTTATTCTTTACATTGTGACTTGAACTATTGAACAGACTGCCACATTGCCTTCTTCTTCTCCTGATAGCAACTAGCAAAAGACTCAGAAACTAACAGCAAAACAAATTTTAAGTACATCAGAAGCAGGGAGTCAGCCAAACAATCAATGGGGCCGCTGGGTGATTGAGGTGCTAACGGAGTGCTGAAGGGAGTCAAGGCCATTGCAGAGAAGCTAAATAAATTATTTACTATAGAGGATATGAGGAAGATTCCCACACCAGAGTCAGTCTTTTTAGGTGACAAGCCTGAGGAGCTGTCCCAGATTGAGGTGTCAATAGAGGAGGTTTGGGCAGCACAGCATGGGAGGAGGTGACCAGCCCCCTGTGGAGAAAGAAGTGGTTTGGGAGTATTTAGAAAAGCTGGAAGAGCACAAGTCCATGGGGCTGGATGCGCTGCTTCCCAGAGTACTAATGGAGTTGGCGGATGTGATTGCAGAGCCATTGGCCATTATCTTTGAAAACTCATGGCGATCAGGAGAGGTCCCGGACGACTGGAAAGAGGCTAACGTAGTGCCCATCTTTAAAAAAGGGAAAAAGGAGGACCCGGGGAACTACAGGCCAGTCAGCCTCACCTCAGTCCCTGGAAAAATCATGAAGCAGGTACTCAAGGAATCAATTCTGAAGCACTTAGAGGAGAGGAAAGTGATCAGGAACAGTCAGCATGGATTCACCAAGGGCAAGTCATGCCTGACTAATCTAATTGCCTTCTATTATGAGATAACTGGCTCTGCGGATGAGGGGAAAGCAGTGGACGTGTTATTCCTTGACTTTAGCAAAGCTTTTGACACGGTCTCCTACAGTATTCTTGCGAGCAAGTTAAAGAAGTATGGGCTAGATGAATGGACTATAAGATGGATAGAAAGCTGGCTAGATTGCCGGGCTCAACAGGAAGTGATCAATGGCTCCATGTCTAGTTGGCAGCCAGTATCAAGTGGAGTGCCCCAAGGGTCGGGCCTGGGGCTGGATTTGTTCAATATCTTCATTAATGATCTGGAGGATGGCGTGGATTGCACCCTCAGCAAGTCTGCAGATGACACTAAACTGGGAGGAGAAGTAGATACACTGGAGGGTAGGGATAGGATACAGAGGGACCTAGACAAATTGGAGGATTGGGCCAAAAGAAATCTGATGAGGTTCAACAAGGACAAGTGCAGAGTCCTGCACTTAGGATAGAAGAATCCCATGCACGGCTACAGACTAGGGACCGAATGGCTAGGCAGCAGTTCTGCAGAAAAGGACCGAGGGGTTACAGTGGACGAGAAGCTGGATATAAGTCAACAGTGTGCCCTTGTTGACAAGAAGGCCAATGGCATTTTGGGATGTATAAGTAGGGGCATTGCCAGCAGATCGAGGGACGTGATCGTTCCCCTCTATTCGACATTGGTGTGGCCTCATCTGGAGTAATGTGCCAGTTTTGGGCTCCACACTACAAGAAGGATGTGGAATAATTGGAAAATGGATAAAATTGGAAACCTCCAGCGGAGGGCAACAAAAATGATTAGGGGACTGAAACACATGACTTATGAGGAGAGGCTGAGGGAACTGGGATTGTTTAGTCTGTGGAAGAGAAGAATGAGGGCAGATTTGATAGCAACTTTCAACTACCTGAAAGGGGGTTCCAAAGAGGATGGATCTAGACTGTTCTCAGTGGTAGAAGAGGACAGGACAAGGAGTAATGGTCTCAAGATGCAGTGGGGGAGATTTAGGTTGGATATTAGGAAAAACTTTTTCACTAGGAGGGTGGTGAAGCACTGGAATGCGTTACCTAGGGAGGTGGTGGAATCTCCTTCCTTCGAGGTTTTTAAGGTTAGGCTTGACAATGTCCTGGCTGGGATGATTTAGTTGGGGATTGGTCCTGCTTTGAGCAGGGGGTTGGACTAGATGACCTCCTGAGGTGCCTTCCAACCCTGATATTCTATGATTCTATGAAACTGATAAATTAAACAGTAACAAATCACCAGGACCAGATGATATTCACCCAATAGTCCTGGAGGAACTCAAATATGAAACTGTAGAACTACTACAGAACTGTAGGCTGCTGTTGTTTGTAGCCTATCATTTAAATCAGCTTCTGTATCAGATGACTGGAGGATAGCTAATGTGATGTTAATTTTTAAAATAGGCTCCAGAGGCGATCCTGGCAATTACAGGCCAGTAAGCCTAACTTCAGTAGCAGGCAAACTGGTTGAAACTACAATAAAAGAACAGAATTTTCAGATACATAGATGAAAACAGTATGTTGGGCAAGAGTTAACACAGCCTTTGTAAAGGGAAATCATATCTCACTACTATATTAGAATTCTCTGAGGGTGTCAACAAGCATGTGGACACGGGTAATCAGTTGATATAGTGTACTTGGAGTTGTAGAAAGCTTTTGAAAGGGTCCCACACCAAAGGTTCCTAAGCAAAATAGACTGTCATGAGATAAGATGGAAGATTCTCTCATGGACCACTAACTAGCCAAAAGACAGGAAACAAATGGTAGGAAAAAATGGCCAGTTTTCACAGTGGAGAGAGGTAAATAGCAGGGTCCCGCAAGGTAATGTACTGGGTCCAGTACTGTTCAACATCTTCATAAATTATCTGGAAAAAGAGGTAAATAGCAAGGAGGCAAAGTTTGCAGATGACATAAAATTACACACTGTCATTAAATTCAGTGCTGACTGCAAAGAGTTACAAAAGGATTTCACAAAACTAGGTGACTGGGCAACAAAATGGCAGATGAAATTCAATGTTGATAAATGCAAAGCAATGTATATTGGAAAACATAATCCCAACTATACAAACAAAATGATGGGGTCTAAATTAGCTGTTACCACTCAAGAAAGAGATCTTGGAGTTATCGTGGATAGCTCTCTGAAAACATCCACTCAATCTGCAGAAGCAGTCAAAAAAGTTAATGTTAGGAACCATTAGGAAAGGGATAGATAATAAGACAGTAAATATAATGACACAATATGAATTCATGATACACCCATACCTTGAATACTGCAGGAAGTTCTGGTCGTCCCATCTCAAAAAAGATGTATTAGAAATGGAAAGGTGCAGAGAAGGGAAAAAAATTATTAATGGTATGGAACAGGTTCTGTATGAGGAGAGATTAAAAAGACTGTTCAGCTTGGAAAAGAGATGACTAAGGGGGGATATGACAGAGAGCTATAAAATCATGAATTGTGCAGAAAAAGTGAATAAGGAAGTGTTATTTACTCCTTCACAAAACACATGAACCAGGGTCACCCAATGAAATTAATAGACAGCAGCTTTAAAACAAACAAAAGAAAATACTTCTTCACACAGTGCACAGTCAACCTGCAGGACTTGTTGCTGGGGGATATTGTGAAGGCCAAAACTACACCTTGGTTCAAAACAGAATTAGTTAAATTCATGGAAGGTAGGTCCCTCAATGATGTTAGACAAAATGGTTAGGAATGCAACCCCATGCTGTTGGTGTACCAAAGCCTCTGACTGCCAGATACTGGGACTGGACCGTAGAGGATGGGTCACTTCATGATTGCCCTGTTCCCTTTGAAACATTTGGCATTGACCACTCTTGGAGGACAGGATACTGGGCTAGATGGATCACTGGTCTGATCCAGTATCGCCCCAGTATGGACCCTTTCATTTGGTATCTATTTCCCCTCTGCCAAGGCTAACTCTGGTTTTAATAGGGATCAGTCCATTCATCTTCCCTCACTTTGTTCCTCTGTTCTCTCCCATGGAGTCCCTCTGACATGCCATATATCTAGACTAAAACATTAAAAATCCTATTTGCATGGAACCCATGGTTTTCACAAATTGCACTTCCAGGTTTGTGCTGCTCAAAGTTCAGAAAAGGGCAGGAAGAGGCCTTCTGTTAAGTCATAGCAAGTTGACTGTGTACCTCCATTAAACAAGTCAACATAACAGAAATGCACTCAGAGTATATTTCTATACTTGAAGAAGAGCTCTGTATCAGTTCAAAAGTTTGTTTCGCTTGCCAACACAAGTTGGTTCAATAAAATATATTACCTCACGGTGGCATGGTGCTGGTTGAGAAGCCCTTAATCAGCTCTTGCCACTCCAACCCCAATCAAGGGGAATGGATTGGGGCTGGGTGAACAGCCCTCTGCCTGCCTGGTAACTGGCTTCACCTGCCAGTCTTATTAACCCAGAGCTGTAAAGGCTGGGAGGAAGCCAGGGAAAAGGGGGAAGAGGGAAAGAGAAATGTCAGGCACAGAAGGAAGTGGGAGCCTCCTAGTCTGTTGCTGGCCAGGCCTGTTGTAGGCAAAGTAGCTGTGAAGCCTGTATATAGTTGTGAACTGGTGGTGGGAAACATTTTGAGAATAAAGAGCATGGGTGTTGCACCAGACTGAAGTGTCCCTGACTGATTGAAGAGGAAGGCCCAGGGGCTGAATACCCAGGGATGCAGGGTGAACCATGTGACACTCACCCACCTTGTCTCTCTAACGTAACAGAAAAGCATCATTATCCTCTGTATGTAAAGTCTTATTCCCTTAGTCACATGGCCACTCTGAGGTCTTGTCTACTCTGAGGTCTTGTCTACACTGGGAGAGGCATGAAGGATTTGTGTAGCTACACATCACAGTAAAAAGCAGACTGCATCCACAGTGAAGAGTGTAGCTACATGTGGCAGTGAAAACTCTGGCAAAGGGGACGCAGCAGGGCACTACACTGCTAAAATAGCAGTGTAGATGTGGGAGGAACAGCTTGGGCATGTAGAGAGCCATGTAGGGTACATACCCTAAGGTTCTGGTGTGTCTTTACTCTACTTGCCGAAGCAGTGCCTCACTGTCTATACTGCTATTTAAATCCATGCTACAGGGGACATGCATTGTATGTACTCTACACACTGCTGTAAGTGTAGGCATAGCCTTACTAACTGGCCGCATACCCCCATGTACATTCACTAGTCTGTTGTGAGTGGATCTGATCACTGGGCCCCACATGCTTCCAAGTCAACTTAGTGTGAGCAGAGTCTAGTCAGTATTACTAGCTCTTGATCTCTAGTGCACACTTGCATATTCAGACCTCTTTTATGACACCCTTCTCTGGGACATGGGGTGCTATTGCTCAGCCACCCTAGACACCCAAATCAAAGCCTGAGACTTCCCAAACCCCACCTCCTTCCCTGTCCATTCCACATGCTCTTCCAGCGTTCCACCTCAGCTGTGGGCACTCTGGGCTTCTAGTGTAGCCTCTTTAGGCACAACGGCAGGAAAGCAAGAAACACAGCCTTAGCAAACGAATTATTTAACCACAGAAACTTTACTCTTAAAGCACTCTAGAATCTCAGATCTTTGAAAATAACAGAAGCCCCATTACGCATCCTTCCCTAGTTTGACCTCACCCGATCTGTGAGACCAAGGGCTTGTCAGTGGCTCAAGCTGAACAAAGTCTCTTGCCCTCTTTCTCCTGCAAGTCCTTGCCTGTGATGATGGTCAACTCCCTCACCCTGGCCCATACTAAGCAGAAGCCCAGGAGGGTACTGTATAAACAAAACTCAAATTTCTGGAGTCAAGGCTGGGTCTAAGAACATGCAGGTGTCACCATGTATGTAACTCATGAGTGGCTGGGAAAGCATTCATGTATTTAGCTGGGAGTGAATTTGCATGCTGAAGGCTGTGTGTGAGCAGGCCAGGTGTGGTACAACAGCAGTGTAAAAGGCACCCCAGGCTAGAGCGTTAAGAAAACACCGCTGTTCAACAGTCTAGATTGTACCCTAGGAAATCTCACAGGCTCCTTTGCAGAAAAGGTACTTTTCAACCAAGATCCATAATCTCCCTAATTAAGATATGCTGATAAAATGCTAGACAGAGTGGAGACCTTTAACGCCTTGCAGCTACAACTTCAAGGATAGGATAAGCCTTTCTTTCTTTGACATGATCAACAAAATTTAAAAATCACACTTTTCCTGTGTTTAGTGTGCATGGGTTTTTTTTTTAAGGAAAGGGGATAGAGAAGTAAAACTATGTTCATTTTTTACTCAAACAAATTGCTAAACACTGCTTTAAATGCATTCCAACTCCAAACACTCATGTATTCTCCCAGGCACCTTTTGTAATTCTTATTTGTTGCACAGCATTTACAGAATAAAAAGCCTTCCAAGTTGAACAGCTGGGTCTACATCCATAGTTTCACACTCTCCCCTCCCCTCTGCGCCCTACATGACCAGGCTAGCATGAAGACTTCTGAAGTACAGAATATCAATTGGAAGCTTACTATGGATTGCTTGCACAGCAAGTTAAATTATTGTATATGGTATATATTTAATTTCCCACATATAACAATAAACATGATTGATTCTTCAATTTCAGAGCATCATTTTGGTAATTAAGAAAATAAATACTCTTTCCATAAATAGCTAACTTGTTTTTTCCAAGGAAATTTCTGTAGTGCAGTAGCTCATGTGTGACAGACAAATAACTATCCCTCTTCCTGTAGGCCCCTTTTTTTTCTTCTTTTTTTTAGAACCTGCCATTCATTTTCACACCTGATCGTATAAACCCCAGGACGTGGTTGTTGTGAAGAGGATTATCTTTCAGATCGATGCTGAAATTGATTCCAAACTGCACTATTTATCAGCCTGCAGCTAAAGCAACAGGAGTCAGGAAATATTTCCTCTCTTTCAAATCCCATTCTTATTCTACTGCTGGAAGGAACATTATAGTACAGCCTATATTAATACACAGTTTTCTGTTCTTTGTCCATGTGGAGAATCAAAGTCAAATAGTCAGTGCAGCTAGTTACATTATCACATTTTTTGAAAGACAGACAGAATGATGCTTGCCACAGAATAACTAACCTTTGTGCTGTTGCCAAGGAATTACTTAAACCTTAGATAGATAGACTCATTATGACTAATAAGGCTTCTGAATGCCTCCTATATATTTTCAAATAAAAAGTGCCACGTCTTCAGCCTAATTTGACATAATGATCTGGAAAACATACCTATAGTCTCTTTTTAAAATTAAGTTTAAGGATGAATTTCATGCACCTGAAAATTGAAAGTTGATTGGACTGACTACATCCAGGCCTGCTATGAACAGATACAGTAAATTAAATCAACAGAATTTCATCAATCTATCTAGGTATTTGTAATGGGTCTGTCACTACCACATCTGAACATCAAACCAATTCAACCCTAATCTATCCATGGGCCTATTCTTATCACTGACTGACAAACTCTGTGGCGGACAGAGTCCAATGCCTGGTAAAAGTCAATGGGAGTCTGTCCATTGACTCCAACAGGCACTGCATTAGGCCTTTTTTCACAAGAGAATATGTTGAGACCATTAGCTAATTTTCACCTTTCACCTAAATGGTATTTGAATACAGGTCTCCAGTAGAGAAAAGCTGGTAAACTTTAACCAGCTATAGCACACAGACTCCAATATAACTTAAAATTTACAACATAACATAATTTACCAACAAATATTTATATACATTGCGGAGAAATTTAAATAACATCAATTACATAGTCTAAATGGCAACGTTAAGAAAAACAGCCAGTTTGGAAGAAGCATTGGTTTCTTTTCATTTCAGCTTATCATAATAAGAAACACTGCATTGTTTTTAATCAGGATGACTAAAACTGAACTCTAAAGGTTTATCAGCTATGTGGGGTCACTGATGACAACATCGGAATTTTATTCATTTCACAAAAGCTTTATTAAAATTAATTTTTTCTGTGTTATAATCAATCGAATACCTGTGAAGCATTAAAATGAAATAAGAAAGCCTACATTTTCAAAAGTTACTAGTGATTTCTGGTGTCTGAACATTTGGGTGTACCAAGTGCTTGGTACCTGCTGAGAATCAAGCCCTTTTAAGGTATGTTCAGCTGGATAGCTAGATATTGATGCACCCCAAACCACGTTTATCCATTGAGGCTGCAATGTTTACCATTTACATAGCAGTTTTCCTCTTTGGAATGCTTTACAAACATCAGATAATTAATCCTCACAACATTTCGCTGGCTAAGTAGCTAATATCCCCATTTCACAAGTGGAGTGAATGAGGAAGAAAGTTTAAGTGATTTATTGAAGACTACAAAGGTAATCAGCATCAGACACAATTTTAAATCTTAGGAGTTCCTGGGGTCCTATGCTCAGGTCCAAATACTGTTTCTCTCTCACAATTCATGCACATAACAAAACTTTCACAACAATATTTTTGTACTGTCACCTTTACAATGTCTTTACTTGGAATATTTAACTCGAATGACAAAAATAAATATTAGACAATGGTAAACTGAAAACTTTCCTTTGGGGTGCTTTTTGAGTTTTTTTCTTTTTTGACTTTTTGAATTTCAGAGTCCTAGGCTTTTTAAAATAGTCAATTTCATGGTTTCATGAAATGTTTACATCTGGAATTTCACAGCGTTGTAACCGTGTGGGTCCTGACCCGAAACAGGATTGGGCGGGGGGGTTGTGAGATTGTCAGGCTTACTTCTGTGCTGCTGCTGGCTGGAGTGCTGCCTTCTGAGCTGGGTGGCTGGAGAGCAGCGGTTGCTAGGCACCACCAGCAGCAACGCAGAAATGAGGGTCACAGGGTATAGGAAGGTCATCACTTTGGGGAGGGAAGCAGGGCCGTCCTCACAGGTGAGCGACCATCCAGGATCCCATGGTCGGGCACCGTGGTCCTCCCTGCAGCCAGACCAAGGTCTCTTTAACCCCCAAAGGCTGGGCCCGGAGCCGGGGAGGGGCTGGGCTGGGAGCGCCCCAGCCAGGGGTTCCTACCATGGGTGAGGCTCCAGCTGCTAGTCCCAGCAGGGCTGGAGAGTGATGGGACTTCCTCTTCCCCTGCATTGGCTGCTCCTGGGGCTGGGTCAGATTCACCTGTGGGAACCTCCTCCGTCTACAGGAAGCTCCGGCTGGGGCTAGCAGTTGGAGCCCAGAGCATGGTATGAGTCCTCATTGCTGACAACAGTCAGATTTCATGAGGGAGCTCAGATTTCATGGTCTGTGACATGTTTTTCATGGCCGTGAATTTGGTAGGGCCCTACAGATAAACCATGCTAATGTCAAATAGCAGTGCAAACACCCCCCTCAAAAACAATCTGAAAAAAAAATCAACATTATCTCCCTGTATTAAAGGTTCTCAAGATAAATCATGTCACTTTCTGTTTTGCATTTTTTAGGTTGGTTTGTTTGTTTGTTTTGGGGAGTTGTTAATTTATGGTATGACTGTCTTTTATTATATTAGCATAAATTTATTCTCACAACAAAACTAAGAGACACCCTTAAAAACTATCTGAGAGATGGTAAATCAAGTAGCATGTTAAATCTCAGACTTTTGCACTTGAATTTAAAACAGTCTTATAAGACATGGTTTCAAAAATGTGCCACTACTGGAATAACATGACAAATGCTGTTCACAATTGTGATCTGTTGGCAGAGGTTAGTAAGGTGGTTTACATAGTCCTTGCCCACACTGCATGGTCTTATAAAATGCTTTAATTGAAGCACTTCCACAAAAATATACATTTATTGAATACATCAGTTCACTGATACTACTAAAATAATCTTAGTGTCTGCAGGGACACAAATTTAAGCTTTTTATAATCCTTTATTGACACTAGTAACAAACTTGGGAAAGGGAAACCATCTTATATAGCAAACTGCTCTGAATTATTAACCAATCAAATAACTTGATGGGTGAAGCATGAAAAGAATGTCATTGTAAGCCACAGAGAGTCCAATGAGTTGTTTTCCACTACCATTGTAGAAGGAGATTTTTTTTCTCATTATTTTTAATCTATCTTAATCAAAAATTCAAAACAAAGTATGTAAAAAGCCTGATAAAAATCAGGCTGCCAGATACAATATTAACAAAGACTTCAGTCAGATGTCTCATTTTCCATTTCAGTTTCCCATGTTCTGTTTCTGTATGAGACAAGAGCAAGGAGGCTCCCCCATTGTTCATGAGACACCACTCTAACAAAAAGAGATACTGTCTGCAGAACATATCAATATTTAGAGCAGCAAAGCACTCGGCAGGACAGTGGATTACAAATTTTAATGATCTGTGTCTAATGCATGAGTGCTAATTCTAAACATGATCAATACAGACAAGAATTCCTGTCAACACACACAGAGTTTTATTTTATTTTAAATTACATTTATATTATTTTATTTTTACTTTTTCACTGAGAATTGACAAAATCAAGGTTTTCACTGTTGATGGAACTATGCTTACATCAACAGAAGCAATGTCATTTCTAAAAGGTTTTTGATTTTTAATAGCACTTACACCTATTTGATAGTTAGACTTGACTTTACAACATATAACTAATGGAAACAACTACAATGAGTCTTTTTATATAAATATATTTGTTTGAAAAGTCATACTGAATTGTTACCATTTCATTTCTGTGATAATGCTTTGAAAGCACTTAACAACTACTCCATAAAACCACTAAAAATGCACTCTCATGTGTGTTAGAAAAAAAACAAAACAATAATTTTGTTCAGTTATATTTGCTTGGGAAATTGCATTTTAACTATCCTAGTGCATCTTGAGAATAACTGTAAAGAACGATTGCAAAAAAGCCCTGATTAATGGTGGGATATTAGATAAAACTGAGTTTTCTTTTATAAAGTATGTTCTTAGTAAAGAAATCTCTTGGGAAATGATTTAATTGACTTTTACAATTATGACTAATGCACTAGCCTTTTATTTTGGGCATAATATACTACTGTTGGCCACTTTTCAACACAGAGGCAATTGCTTTCCACAACAATTCTCAACTCATCTCTCTCTCTCTCTCTCTAATACAGATGTAGAAAGACAGAACTCAGATAACTGTTATCTTATAGCTATACATCACTGGTTTCTTATGAAATCACACTAACCAAGTGATCTGAATTGTTTGTCAAATTACTGGAAATTCAAGAATGTCACTAATGCTTTGTAGCATGGCTTTTCAGAGCTTTATAGCCTTATATTACAGTTTTTAAATTACTTCAAAGGGTTTTGAAGGGGTATAACTGAGGGCTAAAATTGACTATATTTATACACATAAAATGGTTGTAAATATCAATTTTATGTTATATTTTTGTGCATATTAACATATGGAGGCAGCAAGGTCTAGTAAATAGGGCACTGTACTACAGTCAGGAGACTTGGTTGTTTCTAGCTCTGTCACTGGCTTTCTGTGTGACCTTAGACCAGGGGTTCCCAAACTCGGTTCACAGCTTGTTCAGGGTAAGCCCCTGGTGGGCCGTGAGATACTTTGTTTACCTGAGCGTCCGCAGATACGGCTGCTTGCAGCTCCCAGTGGCCGTGGTTTGCCGTTCCTGGCCAATGGGAGCTGCAGGAAACGGTGGCCCAGCCCGTGCTGCTTCCTGCAGCTCCCATTGGCCGGGAATGGCAAACTGTGGCCACTGGGAGCTGCGAGTGGCCGTACCTGCGGACGCTCAGGTAAAAAGCATCTCGCAACCCACCAGAGGCTTACCCTGAACAAGCCGCGAACCAAGTTTGGGAACCCCTGCTTTAGACCAATCTCTCCATCTCTTTGTGCCCTCTTCATAACCTTTGTCTTCTCTATTTAGACTATAAACTCTTCAGAGCACTGATCATTTTCTACTATGAGTTTGTATAGCACCTAGCAAAATGGGGCACCAATTTCAGTGAGGTCTCTAGGAACTAGTATAACACAAAGAATAAGAATAAGAATTTTCAACTTAAAATTTCTATTTTGACTAGCAGTTCCTATGCAGCCCAATAGTGGACAAGCAGATTTGGGTAATTTTTGAACTTTTGAGGAAGTTTAGCCAGCAGCCATATTGCCTGACTTTTGAGGACTGAATTTTATAACAGTAACATTCTTTTAATGATTACTCAGTTGTGTAACTTTTTGTAACTGAAAAACAATTAAATGGTTTGTTTAAAAAATAAGAGAGAATAAGAGATAATTAGGAAAGAAAATAAATTATACAAGTATGAGTAACTGAAATCTGGATTTATATTCAAATCAAGCTTTTTATCCTCAACATCAAAGCCCTGCACAACTCTGCCCCTTCTACTTTTCTGCTGTCATTCCATCCCAGCCCTTTCTTCCTCCGTCTATCCTCTTCCACAGTTTCTTCTATACTCCTTCTTTGTGCTGTCCTGCTACACACTTATTTGTGCTTTCTTCCCTGCCACCCCTTATACTTAAAACTCTCTCCCTCTCCTTCAGTGCCAAATAGCCTCCACCTCTTCATATACCACTCCTGAAAAGATTTTCTGTGACAATAACCCTGAGATTCAGTAGATTAAAAAAGGCCAACCAAGATATCTACAAGACTGAACCATCACTCAGTGTATTATATGTAATTCAACTGTACTGTCCGAGTCTAATTTAAATCAAACTTTGAGAAATTACAGTAATGACTTGAATTAAACTCCTTAGAGTAGTGATCATGTCTCCCTGTTTATCTGTAATGTGCCAAGTACAAAAAAAGGGCTCAGAAAATAATTAACAACAGTACTTCTCCTGGGTCTCCTCTTTTTCTGTATGTCAAAGGGTCTAATTCACCCCTGCATTACTCTAATTTTTATTTCTATGTAATTCTTTTGATTTCAAAGCAGTTACACTGGCATAAAATCGGAATAACATAGTGGTGAATTAGCCCTAAGATATGTCAGTGGTGGTTCTTTGCTTTATTCCAACGAATTAACAGTCTGTTTGATATGAGAGTGCAAGAGGATCATTATGTCTAAAGGAGATGATTAAAAACAACAGATATGAGGCACTTGCAAAATATGAGCCCGAGCTTCATGAAACAGCAGTAAGGTTTATTACGTTAATTCAATACTTCTTGCTAACTATAAATTTTTCAAACTAGATATGCAATGGCATATACATAAAATAGCTACTTTTTAAGTATCAAGCACTGTTTTCACAAGGTTCTTATTTTGGAAATAATTACTGGTGTTATTCTGACATGATAAGTTATTTTTTCGCATATTGATGTAAATCATGGTATGATGCTACATCCCATAAATGGCTAGAATCTGAAGGGGATACTGTAAAACAGTTTATGCTCATATTTTAATTTATGTCCAAATTGTAATCTAACAGGGACTATCCTCTGGATTTCAAACATATATTTGAAAGCCACAGTGTCTGTACAGTCCTTTGAAAATGTATACGATAAAGCCAGATTTTCAATAGTATTTAAGCACCTAAAGATGCAGATAGGTGCCTAGTGGGATTTTCAAATGTACCTAGGTACCTAACTCCCATTGATTTAATGGATTTGGGCTTGTTCTGCTCCATCCTGATAATGCCAAACTGACAATTTTTATAATGCCATTCAGAAGAAGAGGTTACTCATCTTGTGCAGTAATTGTGGTTTTTCGAGATGTGTCCTCCTATGGGCGCTCTACTGTAGATGTACCCATGTCCCTGCACCTCAGATCAGAGATTTTAGGTAGCAATGTCTGTTTGGCTCACACATGCGCTCTCCCTGCCACATGCTCTGCCTTCCTTCTCCACCACAGAGCTCACTGGTAAGAACTCTGAAGTAGAGCGGAGGACGGGGATCGTGGCGCATCCATTAGCGACACACATCTCGAAAAATCACAGTTACTCCACAAGGTGAGTAATCCCTTCTTCTTCTTCAAGTGGTGTCCCTATGAGTGCTCCACTGTAGGTGACTCTATAGCAGTACCCCTGATGGAGAGGTGAGGCTTCAGAGTCAAGTGTAATAGTGAGGATAATATGGCACTGGATCCTGAGTCATGAGTGATTGGGTAATGTTCAGCGAAAGTATGAGCAGATGCCCAAGTTGCTACCCTGCATATTTCTGTGATGGGGATGTTCTTGAGGAAGGCTACGGAAGTGGAAGGAGATTTCATGGAATGAGTTTGAACTCCGTTTGTGATCCTGAGGAAAAATTTCTGCTGTGAGTGTCTGTTGTAGCGTTTTGTATGCCTGGAACATCGGCTGCTGAGATGCTGATGTGGTGTCAAATTCACCAATTCCAGAATGTCACTGCCTCAGCACAAAGGGAAGGTGATCTCGCTCCTCCCTGGTGATTTATGTAAAACATACATGCTATGCTGTCTGTCATAATCTTTATGTTTGGCTATTCAAGAGAGTTTTTGACTGTCGAGGGCATCAATAGCAGTTTGCTTAATCTGTGTCTGCCTGGTACGTACAATGTTTTGAGCCATCCTTTAAGGCAATGCATGTGGAGTTTGCGTGACTTATTATAAATGTACCTGCCACTCTGTGCCCCAGTAGTTGAAGGTAATTTGTAGCCGAGGTCTGGGGGCTGGCCTGGATTGTCAAGATTAAGTTGGTTTAGGTGTTGCACCTGTGTAACAGGAGAAAGTTTTGGCCTTTACTGAATTTAAGTAGCCCCTATGAATTCTAAATGCTGTACTGGAGTTAGAGTCGACCTTTGAACATTAGTTGTAGTCTCAGATGTAGGAACAGATCCATAGTCTTTTATGTGGCTGTCAAGGTGTCATCAAAGGAACGTGCCTTGAGCAGGCAGTCATCTAGATACCGAAATATCATAAATCCTAGTTTGCGAAGATGTGCTGTCACCACAGAAAGAACCTTTGAGAAGATGATAGAACAAATGGAAGCACCTTTTACTGAGAATGATTTTGACCCAGGGTAAATCTTAGAAATCTCCTGTAGGATGGGTAGATTATGATATGAAAATAAGCATCTTGTAGGTCGAGGGCCGAGAACCAGCCTCCCTGGTACAGAGTTGGGATTACTGCTGCCAAAGTAACCATTTTGAAGTGTTGTATCTTTATAAATCTGTTGAGTGATCTCATATCACATTGCTGTTCCCTTTTGGTATCAGGAATTATTTAGAATAAAACCCATCCTTCTGTGTTGAATGGGAACTGGTTCTATAGCACCTAGGTTTAGGAAATAGTCTGTTTCCTGACATAACAGGTGCTCCTGGGAATGTCCCTGAAGAGGGACAAAAAGGAAGAATGGGTAGGAGAAAGGGAGGTAAAGTGGACTGAATATCCCTTGGAGATGATCTTCAATACCTACTTTCTGTCATTATACATTTCCAGTGTTGCCAGAAAACAGTAAGACGGTTGCCAAAACGATGCCAAGGGTCGGATTGTTGCAGCTAATGTAGTGGGAGTGGTACCTTGGGGCCTCGACCAATGCATCAAAAGTGGTCTTTAGATGTGGATGGCTGTGATGCTGAGGGTTGGGGGGCAGTTGGTTTTCACTTTTGTATTTGTTGTCTCTTCTGCTGGGGTTCATAATGTCTCTGGGGTGGAGTGCCATCACCAGAGACAGGCTGGGATCTTTGTGCCATCCGGGACCTATTGTATCTCCTTTTCTGTGTAGGTGTATAAATTCCCAGGGAACGCAACATGGCTCTACAGTCTTTCAGTGTGTGGAGGGATTCATCTGTTTTTTCTGCAAATAATTTGGATCCTTCGAATGGCAGATCCTCTACAGTAGATTGGACTTCCTTTGAGAGGCTGGAAATGTGAAGCCATGAAGCTCTCCACATGACCACTCCTGTTGAGATGGCGTGGGCAGGTGTATCAGCAGCATCTAGAGAGGTTTGCAACTATGTCCTCACAAGAAGCTGAACCTCAGCGATGATGGCATGGAACTATTCTCTTTGATCAGTGACAGATATTCAATAAAGGTATTGAGCTTAAAGTAATTGATATGACTATATTTTGCTGTAAGGGCTTTATAATTAGGAATCCTAAATTGTAGGGTTACTGAGGAGTATGATTTTCTTCCAAATAAAATCCAGTCATTTCCAGTCTTTGTCATAAGGTGTTGATTTAGTGTGGTGCTCTCTACCACATTCATTTACAGTGTCTACAATAAGGGAATTTGGGGATGGATGAGAAAATAAAAAGTCTATGTCCTTAGAGGGAACATAATATTTTTATCTGCTTTTTTTCATGTGGGAGGCATTATTGCTGGTGTCTGCCAGATGGCTTTTGCTGGGTCTACCAGGGCCTCGTTGACAGGGAGTACAATACGAGCTGATGATGAAGTATGTAAGATATCGAACAGCTTATGTTGTGACTCCTTTACTTCTTTGCTGAGCGGAATTTGTAGCAAGTCTGCTCCTCTCTTAGTAAGATCTGGAATTGTTTGAAATCTTCTGCCATGGTTGGTGGAGGACTAATAACGGCTTCGCCAGGAGAGAATGAAGAGATGTTCATTGTTGAAGTAATCTCCTTGTCCATTCTTGCTTCCTGTTCCTCAAAAGTCTCCTCTTGAGGATCAGGAGTCAAGATAGGGAAGCTGAGGGAAACTGTCGTCCTCTATCCCGATGGGCAACGCTCGAGGTAGCTGGAGAACTGGCAGGCTGCCCATGGGTCTCAGTATGGCCACTGAGGTGGTGCAAAGGGCATGAGTGGGGGCACCCAAGGGTGGGCCCTACAAACTGGGTGGGCCTTAACTCTCATGGAGATACAGCGGCTCTGAGACTGTTTCCGGTGACTGGTTCCTTGGTATTGTATTGGGGAGCCTTCCACCGAGACTCAGTATATGTCATCCTCATCCTTCTCTTTCTCATCACTCAATAGAAATGGAGCAGTTAAGGACACTGATGGTGACTGTCTTGGTACTGCAGGAATGTTAGGGGACCAAGATGTAGCCGGTACCACAATTGTGTAAGTACTGATTAGGGGCAATTCCAGTGTCTCTGAGACCAGCAAGCTTTGGAGAAACAGAGTTCTTGTGGTACTGTGGTAACAGCTGATACCATTGAGGCAGGCTGTGTGGGAGCAGTTGAAGTAGAAGGAGTCAATGGTTCCAGCAGTCTTCTTCACTCCGACAAATGGCCAATAGATATCAGTCGGGGCTTTTTGGGGGCCAAACTACTCAGTACTGAGGCCCTCATTGACGCCACTGGCGCCACGTTCGTGTATTGTTCTCTATCACTCCTTTCTCCTGAAGGTACCAATCTTCCTGAGCCTATGCCCTTACGATCTTTAGGTCTGGTGATGGTACAGGTATCTGAGAAGCCTACAGCCTCATGGGTACCCAGCCTCAGGTCAGTTGGTACTGAGAAGGTCGACCTAGTCAATTCTCTATTCTAGGGACTTGTAGCCCACTTTTTTGAGAGGAGTCACCAGATTTCCATTTTGAAGTCACTGGAGTGTTGAGCTGAGGTCATTGATGGGATTGACATCTCAGCCAGTACCAATGTATAGGGTGGGTCCTGGGTCGTAGGCTGGTCCAAGTGAACTTTCCATTGTGAGAAGGCTGAGCTT
This sequence comes from Lepidochelys olivacea, assembly GCF_965140295.1. Classification (NCBI taxonomy): domain Eukaryota; kingdom Metazoa; phylum Chordata; order Testudines; family Cheloniidae; genus Lepidochelys; species Lepidochelys olivacea. The sequence continues at coordinate 123,747,569 of NC_140413.1, forward strand.
CAGTTCACGTTTTTTTCTTGCCCTTGATTTTAGTTTCAGTCAAAAAGTGCACTTTTGTGGACTTAGGACACTCCAAGACAGCGAATGCAGTATGAATGTCCATCACTGAATGGGATAGCTTCTCTGCAGACGAGACAGCATTTAAACCCAAGGGATACACTTCATAGGTTTCATTTCCCAAAAGGGAAGAGATGAAGAAGAGCTAACTGAAGACAGGGACATAGCTATTCCAGAAAATAAAATTAAAGAAAAAGATATTTCTTTTATTAAAAGTGAAGGAGATTATTAACCTAATGAAAATTCTATGAACTATACTATTAATTAGGAGCAAAGGTCAAAATTAGGTAAGTAATTGTAAAATCAGACTCTGCTATTGCTCTGTCTCAGGACAAAGGCGGTTGAGAAGGAACTGGGAATGGTTCACCTGGAGCACCCATAGGGACACTACTCAAAGAAGACACTGCTTTCGTTACCTCTGTTCAGAATGACAAGTGCCCAAGAAATTTTCCTCATGAAAATGAGTGATATTCTGCAAGGCCTGGAGAGTGAAAATGTATATGGCTGCCCATCTCGTTTGTGGAAAGTCTAAGGAAGAACATAAGGTTAAAATAAATTCTGAAAGTAATTGAGATTGTTCAATGAAAATTAAATAGGGAAACATATATTCTGTTACAAGCCCAACTATTATTCTTATAGCATGAGACTAAAGGGGATGAGAGGAGATCTACAAAATAACAAAACTACAGCTGAACTAAATGCCTAAATATGTCTCAGCCATATGTTCCTTGGTAAGATATAAGTTTTGAGAAAAATCATACTAACCTATCCTCAATACGCCAATCTCTTTATGAATCTTAGTATAGATCTAAGACAAAGGCTTCTGAGGATCTAAAGCGTTTACTGACCACCATATTATGATAGTTCCAGGTTTACAGGTCTATTGCAGCAGATGCAGGAGCTATGGTCTCAATGGGATGTTACTCCAGTTACACAGAAATTACTGAAGCATGTTGTTCCAGATAGCTTTTTGAAACGGAGACCATGGGCATAAACAAAACGTTTACTGACCATCTATATCTATAATATGTTGTTATATATTAAATTTTCTTAAAGAATGTTTATACAGAACACATAGGTTTGGATAAAATGTGAAGTTATGTGTACTGTTTCTTTCAATTTGTAGCAGGAAACCAGGCAGAAGACGCTAAGGAAGATTCTAGGCAGAAGTTCTGCACTGGAACAGAATGAGAGACAGTAGTTGTATGCAGAATGTCATTGCAAACCAAAAAACTGTGGGCTTAATCCTCCACTGTGTTGCGCTTTATGTCATTTCCACTTTCACAAAGAGGATACAACACACTATCAAATCATAATAGAAGCATGTTACACCCACTTTGCACAAATGTAAATGAAAACACAAGCTACAAGACAGTAGACAATCAAATCCACAATGTGTGACATCTTCACATTTTTCATGTAAAGTTATTTAATACTTTCAGACTTTTCCCCTTTTAATTTAGAAGACTAAAAAGTGTGCAAACATCTGCTTAGCACACAATAAGTAGTTATAGTAGAAAGGCTTCAAAGACTTGAAGATAAAGTTTAATGAGATTGTCCATTCAACTGTCAATATCTAAATTAGATATCTGTTCTGTAACTGATTATATATGTTGGATTCCTTAGCAAATAAAAGTGTCTTCAAATAAAAATATTTATTTTATATAGTGTCTTTCATAATAAACGTATCACAGAGAAAGGCAAAGAGAATCCATAATCCACCTAGCTAATTGTGCAATGTTGTACATGTAAGAAAAAATCCTTCCAGCACCTGCAGGCAATCAGTTTACAGCCTAAAATAAGAGATTGGTTTGCCCTTAACTTACATTACCTCAAATTGTATTAATAGTCATAAATTATGCACCTCTTTTAAAATTTTGCTACAGTAGCTGACTCCATAGCCCTCCCCCCATCCATCCCCTTCGGTGTAAAGGAATTCCACAGGTTTACTATACACTATTTTAAATAGCATTTTCTTTGATTTGTTACAAATTTGCCAGCCACCAACTTCATCATGAATTCTCCCTGGATTTTTGTAATATGGGACAGTGTATAAAAAATGGACTAATCTATTTTCTATATTCTATCAGAATTTTGAATATTTTTGTCAAGTCCTCTCTAAGGCTCTTCCCTCATCCTGCAATTTCTTGTGGGCGAGAGGCCTGCTGCGCCCCCACACAGAGTCCAGCAGGCCTCCATGAAGTGACAACAGTCCATCCACTCACAAGAAATTACAGGATTGCAGCCTAATTCTTTGCCTTTCCAAATACATAACTGTAGTTTTTGCAAGTTTCAGTGTTTCTCTAGCCATCTTTATTGCCTTTTCTGGACTATTTCAAATTCAGACTCTTTTATTTAACATGAAGTGAGTAAAACTGAACAATGTATTCTGAAGAAAGGCACGCCATTGTTCAATAAGTCTTTATAACACTTTATTATGTTTTATTCCTTTTTTTAATGCATCCAAACATCTTATTTGCTTTTTTAATTGATGCTGTGCACAGGGTATGTGATGAAACTGCTGTTATCAGGCATACTGGGGGAACAACTAGTCTCTTGGTAACTATCTTCTATTAATTCAATATCTCTAGGGTACAAAATATGCTATTTCTCTCTAAATAGAAATATGATAATGCCTCTTATAATGTAACTCCATTTTGACGCACTTACATAAATACTATGTTATACAGTTTCCCTTTGATGCACTTATCAATATAATAGAAGAATTTTTAAAGTGAGCAATAACACTAAAAATATATTATAATGAAGCTTCTACGAAAACACTATTCTAACCCTATAGATCCATATGCATCTTACCAGATCATTGGTTTCTTTATTCCATACATGAGTCTATGCAAAATATTAAACTAAAATAAACTGCTTTATTATGTTAGAATATGCAAAGTTATATGATAAAGGAATGAGTTAAATAGTATGTGGCAAGCAGAATTCTATACGAAGCACTTTCTGACTACATGTTGTAAAACAATTAATACTCCTTGAAACACTGGACATTCTAAAACACAGCAGAGCTAGGGTTTCTCATTATCCTGGATTATTTCTACAATATATTCAGAAAGTATAGAAATCAGTGCTAGATACCAAAATGACAAACACTTTAAATAATACAAGCGCTCAGATACTATGATAATGGAAGCAGAGTAAGTACTGATATAGATATATAGTTAATAATAATGAATCAGCCCATGTAGAGAGCTTTTTCAGTCATAGATATCAATGGAAGTTGAGGGCTCATAACATGTTGCAGGAGTGCTCAGCACCTTGCAGAATCAAATGTTATCTAGGCAATATATTGTATGTTATTTTCAATAGCAACATTAAGTGGTAACTTAGTGGCACTAACCCACAAAAGAAAGCCATAAAACATGAGTTAGGGTGTCTTCCAAAATTGAGTTCAATAGGCAAGCTATTAAATTGTCTCTTTTTACAGTTATGTATTTAAGGACATGCCTTTATCTTACAGGACACATTATTGTACCATAAAATTCATATAATTTTTGCAGATATGACCTTAAAAACTGGGGTACTCACTATTCTACACAGACACCATGGGCATTCAGATCCAGTAGGTGGCTTTGAAAATCTCAGCCTAAATTGCCAACAGCACAGTTTTAAAGAACAGTGATTTATCCTAGTATTCTGGTCAAATTTTTCTCCTTCCCATTGTTATACACTGTGTACTGTTTGGCTGCTGTCCTCCACCCCAGAGATAGCTGCATTTTAGCTGTGTTTCATGTACATATTGTAGTTTAAGTATTTGAAAATCTTTTGAAATAAAAGGTGATAAATAAGTGTAAAATATCTAACTATAATTATGATACAGGAAACCAAGATTTGCTCCCATATTATATATGCTCCCCTTGAGCTATGAATCTGAATAGAAGTTTTACTCTGGATGGAATTTGTATTGCAGATTTATAAATCCCTCAGGTTTGTAATAGAAGTGCTGACACAAACTTAGCTTGAGCATCACAAAGGCAAGGCTGTGATGTTTCTCAATTTTTAAAATGTATTTATTTATTACCAGAGTCCTAACAGATATGTTTTGTTCTGTTAAAATTCCCCCCAAAAGTTAATTACTTGTCTATCAAAAAGAGATGTTTTTATGTTTTGTGGATATTATGTTTTTAAAAATACAGAAATAAGAGTGTTGAATATCCAACATTCATACAAAGCAATGCTCTTATAATTTCCTCACAACTATTGAAACACCTATCGGAAATAAATGCCCCAAATCAACCCAACTGTTGGCAGCAGTTTCATCAGGATAAAGACAGACTCCAACTGGATGAGATGCATGTGCTTGTTTTTGCTGTAAGAAGTAAAATATCCCTGCATATGCTTTCCCATGATTAGAGGACAGAAAAAACACAGGTTACCTCATTGTTAAATGTAATAGTGACTGTGTTGGCAAAAGAGTCTCTTTTCTTCTTAAACTTTGTAACTGAACTTGCTTTACATAACATAAAATGGTGTAATTGTTCCTCTAGTACATGATAAAACTTACACACCAAAAAAAGAAATCAAAAGTATTACATCATTCTGTTATGTATATATGTTATACTTAGATGTAAGGATGCCTATTGCATTTATATTATTGAAACATGTTAAACAGTTGTTAAAAGAAAAATAAATCATGTTAAGCTTAATTCATTCACTGTTTCTATGATGCTGGAATTACTGCTGACTACAGCTGACTATCCTATCTTTGTGAGTTTTAAGAGCCTAAGCCCATTGACTTCAATCACCTTTGGAGCAGGTCCTAAAAGAAATCATATAATTAATGACACAAAAATACGTTCTCTATTCCATAGTCTAACACAAACAAGCTCATTAGCAAAGTAAGCACACAATCCTGCATTGCTGTACTCCCCAAAACTCCCAATAGACTTGAATGGGAAATTAGGAATGGGAAATAACTCTCCTAATGTACACATTGAGTAAGAAGGGAGACAAAGTAGATATAGGACTTGTATACATAGGGTGTGAAAAGCACTATTATATCTTCTTGTTCTAATTTTCATGTAACTTAAATAAACTTGTGTAATCTCAAAAATAAGACAAATTTTAAGCTAGATCCTCATGGAGCTTTGCTACTTTACAGCTGAGGATCTGGTCCTTAGTTTTTTATAAAGTGATCTCTTTCATCTGGCAGGTTTTTCACTTCTTTCAGCTCTTCATCTCTGATAAAAACATAGTAGCACATTCTTTTGTGCCATGCTCCTTTAAAAGCGAAGGGAAAAGCGCTTTCCTTGTTTTCTTTCCTTATTTAGAGATAATATTTTCTCCAGAAAACAGTGCTGATGTCTTAAAAGCTACATTGATGGATGCTGGTATTAGTAACAGACACATCACAGCATTAGACCTTACAAAACAAGTACTCTAAACTTTTTGACCAAAAATAAGATTTCTTTTTGAATTATAAACTTACAAAAGCTAAGGCATGCTTAAAAGAAATGTAGCACATTGAAATAAAATATGGGTTTTCTTGTTTAAAAGGCTACAGTAAATTAATATACACTGATATTTCATCGTGGTTGGAATCTGATAGAAACGTGGATGTCTGTCTCCCTAATAGAGCAAGTTAACTATTAAACACATACTATGTGCTGCCCAGCTCCATTCTGTTAATCTTTTTATTTGCCTTAAATCCCAATTACCAATGCTAATCTTAAACATGCCAAATGCCATAAAAGATACTTACTTAATCTGATATTTTTAAATGTGAAGCACATATTTATGAAAAGTTGGTTAAAGATAATGACAATTTTGAATATTTTTAATAAAAACTATGGGAGGCTGGTATTTTATATAGTTTTAATATTGAATTGCATTATAGATAAAAGCTGGAATAAGTTCTGAGAACAGGCAAGACAAACCTATTTGCTTACTTTGTTTCAAATGTGGTTCAAGACACAGACATTAGTGAAATAGAGAACACAGATGGTTTGATGGTACCTACACGTGTACACCATGCCATATTTGCAGTAAAACTATAGACAAAAGATACAGAACAATATGTTTTGCATTTCTTGAATTTATATGCTTCATACTATAGACTTTAAAAGCAAATCAGATTCACTGAATTCCAAAAAGCTGAAATATCCTCCAAAGTATTATCATTTTGTTACTGCTTATGTATACCATTATGTCATTAATATGAATGGATAAGATTTATATGTATTTTATTATAAAAATTACATCTTGAAAAAGCACTGTTAGGAATATGTAGGAGTAGTATGCATGGTTACAAACCAACTGAGATTTGGCTTCTTCATTCTGGAGTGGGTTAGAGACTGAAACTAAGAATATTGTGGAACTGAATGAAGATGTTAACAAGGGCTATAGTTTATTTTCGTGTTGCCTTTATTCTGCTGCAATCAAAATAAATGTGGTGAAGTTAAAAGTTATGGCTGGCTAACTGGAGACATAACACTTACAATCAAGTCTGGGCCTGATGGCAGGTAGTCTGGCTCCAAAAGAAAAGGGAGAAACTGGAGAAACCTAAGCTACTTACTGCTTTTTGGCTGGTTGAAACTATTTTCTTTTTCTATGCAGTTTAATTGCACAAATGTATTTTATATTGTCCTATCTATTTATTGTTCCTGTTCAGTCACTTGCACTCAGTACCTACATTTAGTTAAACTTACACATCACTGTGTTGCATTACAAAATCTCGACGATCTTCATTTACCATCCTTTACTCCCTGTCTCATTGCACAGCAATGAGTTTTCATTAAAGTACATGCCTCTGAATTAGTTTTCATTAAAGTACATGCCTCTCTATTCTTTATTTCTTCCCTTTCAAAGTCTCAGTTTGGTTTTATTTGCAAAATAAAACAAAACAGCCTTTGAATTTAAAAATAAATTTTTAAAAACCTGATTCCACAGGCTCTGCCTCACTTCCTGGTTGAAGGCAGGGGCTACAGCTGCTGTTCTGGAAACATCATGAGAAGGAACAATCAAAGCATCACCAGGAAGAGAGGCATGTATAGAACGGGACTACACTTGTTGGAAGACAAATGGCCTGTTTCTCCTAATAGGCTTACAGGAGAGGAATAGGAAGAACCCCAAAATCCAGTTGTTGCTGAGGAGTGGGAAGGGTATAGAGTTTAGCCTGAGCGGAGCCAGAAGAGCTGGGGGTCAGCCCCCTGGTTTCTTCAGAAGAGCTGTGCTGAAACTGGCAGACAGGTTTTCCAGCAAAGTGTTACTGATTTTCTATTCCTCAAAATATCTAAGTCTTGGACCACATTCACAGATTCATAGATTCCAAGGCTGGAAGGGACTGTTGTAATCATTTAGTCTGACCTCCTGTACAACACAGGTCATAGAACTTTCCCAAAATAATTCCTACAGCGTATCTTTTAGAAAAACACAATCAAACTGCATGTTGAGTTAGTGGTGCAGACAAATACCCAGTTGAAATCAGGCCTTGGTATATATTATCCCATATTTGCCAACATTCTTTAAAAAACAAAACAATTGTTTCTAATTTGCATAAATAAGGAGCCAACATTCCCCACTCCTGCATTTAATTTTCAAGTCTCTCATCAGTTATACACTTTCCTCATTCAACCCCAGCATTTAATTTTCTAGCTCCAACCCACAGTGCCCACTCCTGCAGTTAGTTCTCACTTAAACTTCAGATGACCATCGGCTCTGTGAACATCATTAGTGCCTATGCACCAACACTCAAATCTAGCCCCAAGGAGAAGCATATATTTTACGACTCTTTGTATCAAGTCATCAAAAGAATACCATCAACTGAGCAACTTTTCCTCCTTGGTGACTTTAATGCAAGAGTCGGTGCAGACAACAACTCATGGCCAGATTGCCTAGGACATTTTGGCATTGGCAAGATGAATGAAAGCGGCCAACGACTTCTTGAATTCTGAGCCCAAACCCAAATGTACATTACCAATTCATATTTTGCAGGAAAAAATCGCCAAAAAATGTCATGGCAACATTCACAGTCAGGCCACTGGCACCATTTAGACCTTGTTATCATCAGGAGGAAAGACCTACCCTTAGTGCAGAACATTCACACGTTCCACAGTGCTGACTGTGACACTGGCCACTTCTTGATTATTAGCAAAGTGAAGATTACAGCCAAGAAACTACATAGAGCAAAACTTAGGAGCAAGCCCAAAATCAATGCTGTTAACACCAAAAACCAGAGGAAATGTCAAGAATTTGTGAAGGTTTTTGAACTTAGCATGAATGGGAAGACATTACCAGAGAAGGCAGAGGAATTCTGGGAAGATTTAAGAACAATCCATGACACAGCTTTAGCTACATTTAGGGGAAAGAGACCATCAAGAAAGGACTGGTTTGAAGAAAATGAAGCGGAACTATTACCTCTCATCAACATTAAGAACACAGCCTAAATGGAATACAACAAGAAGACAACAGAGAGCACCAAAGTGAGAATTCAACATGCAAAAACTGAGGTGCAGCGAGCAAGCAGATGCTGTGCAAATCGTTACTGGATGAAGCTCTGTGAAGAGATACAGACAGCCTCAGACCCAAGAAATCTCAAAGTCATGTATGATGGCCTGAAGAAAGCTCTAGGCCCCACTGTCAACAAGGTTGCCCCTCTCAAATTGCACAGTGGTGAAATCATTACAGATAAAAGCAAGCAGTTGTCTCATTGGGTTGAACACTATTCACAGTTATAAGCACAAGAAAGAAACATCACCAGTGAATCACTGGACCAAATACCAACTCTACAGGTCATGCCAAAGCTAGATGTGGAGCCCACTGTAGAAGAGCTAAACAAGGCCACTGATTTGCTATCAAGTGGCAAGGCTCCTGGAAAAGATGGCATCCCAGCGGAAATCCCCAAGTGCAGGAAAAGACAGCCTATTACTGTATCTTCATCAGCTGCTACTTAAATGCTGGAAAGAGGGTGAGGTACCACAAGAGATGCTTGTCACAAACATCATCACTTTGTATAAAAATACAGGCGAAAAGGGCAACTGCAACAACTACAGGGGTATCTTGCTACTAAGTGTAGCAGGAAAAGCTTTCACAAAATTCGTCTTAGTGCACCTACAACAGCTGGTGAATTGTGTCTACTCTGAATCACTGTGAGGATTCAGGGCTGGAAGATCAGCTATAGACATGCGACAACTCCAAGGAAAGTGCAGAGAGCAAAACTCTTTTGTACATCACCTTTGTGGACCTAAGCAAAGCATTTGACACCATCAGCAGAGCAGGTCTATTTGCAATACTAGAAAAGATAGGATGCCCAGCAACCCTGTTAAGTCTTATATGTTAATTCCACAACAACATGAGAGCAATTGTCCAGTTTGACAGGTTCACTTCAGACAGCTTTGAGATGAAAAGCGGAGTGAAGCAAGGATATGTTCTTGCCCCTACACTCTTTGGAATCTTCTTCTCAGTACTCTTGAACTGTGCATTTAAGGACATGAAAGATGGAGTATATCTCCACACAAGAGCAGATGGGAAATTATTCAACCGGTCCCGACTTAAGTCAAAGTCCAAAGTCAAAAAGGTGCTAATCAGGGAACTTTTATTCACTGATGATGCTGCCCTCATCGCCCACAATGAAAGAATAAAAGAACTCATGGACCGCCTTTCAAGTGCCTGTCAGGCATTTGCTCTCACTATCAGCATCAAGAAAATGGTTGTATTAGGACACGGGGTTCCACAAGATCCTTCAATTACCTTAAATGCAAAAGAGTTAGAAGTAGTCCAAAAGTTCAACTACTTAGGTTCTACACCAACCTCTCACTAGATGAAGAACTAAATGTTCGCATTGGAAAGGCTGCAACCACGTTTAGCAGACTAACTAAAAGAATATGGAACAACTGAAAGCTTACCATCAAGACCAAAATGCTAGTGTACCAAGCTTGCGTCCTCAGCACTCTCATGTATGGTGGGGAAACATGGACAACTTATGCTCATCAGGAGAAAAGGTAAAACAGTTTCCACCTACACTGTTTACGCTGCATACTCAACACCAAATAGCAAAATAAAGTCACCAACACAGAGGTTCTTCAAAGTGCAAATTTACTAAGTGTGACAGCCCTGCTCAAATAAAGATGACTGTGCTGGTTGGGCCATCTGAGTAGTTGGAAGACAGAAGCATACCCAAGGATATACTATATAGGGAGCTACCAGAGGGAACAAGAACAACAGGACATCACAAGCTTCGCTATAAAGACACATGCAAGCTAGATATGAAGGAATTTGGAATTCATGCTGACCAACGGGAAGTCTTGGCAAGCGATCATAACAAGTGGCGCCATTGTCTCCATTAGGGTATCAAAGTCCATGACAGAAGCTGGCTCCTACACTGTGAAGGGAAAAAAGCCTGTAGGAAGCAAGCAGCTCCCAACCAAGATACATACATTTGCAATAACTGCCAAAGATCATGCAAATCTCGAATTGGACTATTCAGTCATCTGAGACATTGCAAACCATCTACATCATAGGCTGCAATCCCCACCGTCTCTCGCAGACGAAAGGATGCCAATGTGTGTATACGAGCTGGGTATTACTAGTTTTATAATATCACGTGCAATACTATAAAATTATACATATATTCATATCCAGTAATTTATTATTATTATAGTCCAAGTCTATATATTGGATATAGAACAAGAAGCCTTAAAATTATTTTTCATTATCATCTATCTAATAAGATACCAGGATTGTCACTCATGGTTAAGAGCTCTTTTTGTTCAATGTCACCAGGATCAATCATCCCTGGGATCTGTGCTCTTTTACCATCCAATTTTTAAGTTCTCAGCCATTTTGACTTTATGAATTACGCCCATACCAAGTACAGCTGCAGTATGGCATGTATGTATGCCATACCAAGAGTGCTTCACCATTGTGATATCAGAGTTAACTCGCCCAGTTACCATCCTTACTCTACAGCTAATTTGCAAACCTATTTGTTTCAATTCCTACAGATTTAGAGACAGAATTTCAATGTTTTAATATGTATGAACTGCTTGATTAAAGGGACACCATCAACCTAAAAATTATACTTCTGTATGAAATTTCTTTCAGATAATACTTAAGATTACTAAAACTGAAAGCGATTAAAGAAACGTTTCTTTTTTTTTTCCATTTTGTTCACTTTGTGCATTTGAAAGCACTCTGGATGTAGCCAGTTTCACTGTTTCTCCTATATAATCAGTTTGCCATTCTTTATGTAAATTTTTCACACAGTGACAAGGGAGATAAAAACATTTTAAACAGAAAAATGTTATTCTAAAACTAATAAATTGGCAGGTGTGGTATTTGAAACTTCTTTGAAATAATTTTTTTAAATTGGATAACTTTCCCAACTTGATATAACTTTCAAGTTGACAATGTTGCTAACGCTGTAGAGCAGGGGTTCCCAGACTTGGTTCGCTGCTTGTTCAGGGTAAGCACCTGGCGGGCTGCGAGACGTTTTGTTTACCTGAGCGTCTGCAGGTACAGCTGCTGACAGCTCCCAGTGGCCGCGGTTTGCTGTTCCCGGCCAATGGGAACTGTGGGAAGTGGTGGCCCGGCCCGCACCACTTCCTGCAGCTCCCATTGGCCGGGAATGGAGAACCGCGGCCCCTGGAAGCTGCGAGCGGCCATACCTGCAGATGCTCAGGTAAACAAAGTGTCTCATGGCCCACCAGGGGCTTACCCTGAACAAGCCACGAACCAAGTCTGGGAACCCCTGCTATAGAGTTTAAAGTGGGGACAAACTATATAGGTATCTATTAAAATTTATATGAACATCATTCTCCTGTTCTAGGGCAAAGCCCTTTACAAATGTAATCTATAGGCCACTACATACCAAAATTAATATAACTTTACCTTTTGTTTTGGGCAGAACTTCAGGTGATTTACCTCTAATAATAATAAACAGAATGTTTATTATTATTAATTTTCTAATTGCCTATTCTTTGCTGGTGTGTGCTATATACATGCATGAGCAATTACACATGAAAAATGTATGCTGTCACCATTGCAAATTCAAAGCAATGTTTTTATTAACCAAGCACACAGAAATCAGAGAATGTGTCTTAAAGGACCCACAGCATGGAAAAACTCTGCTAGCAGTTAGCATATGAATCAATAAAATTAGAAACAAATTCCGTTCTAGAAAACACACAGTCTTCTCTCATATCGAAGTTTTTTAAAATTATCATCAAAGTAAGGTGATGGATGATGGATTGGATTATCATCAAAGTAAGATGATGTTGTTCTGGTGACCACAACAAACTGCTGTGTAGTAAAGTCCAATACTGTATTAGCCATCTTCAGTTAGTAGAAAGTGTTTTCAACATACAGTCAATGACAACAGTAACAAGTGTATTTTAAAAAAGAATACACTTTGATGATAGCAATCTCTCATGTTTGTCCTTAAAATTTTAATATCAAACGAGTTTTCCAACTGTGAATTGTACTGCGTGATTTCATCTAATATTAAGCCTTCCAAAAAGATATGTGGGAAAGGGCAGTCCAGTAACTGAACTCTAATCTGACAAACAAAATTGCCTAAATAAATGAACACTGCATGCTCCCATCCGGAGACCATGAGTAACATTTCTTGACATTTCATATTTTTAGTGATCAACCTTTCAGAAATAGCCTGCTCGTAATTTTCTCACTTTGTACTTTTTTACATTTTCTTTGTTGCCTCAAACCTGTATTCTGCAATATTTTTCTTTTTCTTTCTTTTTTTTTTGTTATTACCAAATAACAGTTGCTGCCACAATATATTTTTCCCAGTTTTGACCTTCTGGGTAGGAAGGTAGTTCAGGCTGCATGCCTATTCACAACCCTTTGCTTGGCTGCTCAGACTGCCAACAAGCTTAGCAACCAGTCTCAGTTGCAGGGTGTTTTTTGTGACATGGACAAATTTTCACCAGAATCTGTATCTGAGTCAACCAGTCTCATTTCACATCAACTACTAAATAGCCTTTATATGGTAATTTTTGGCCTCCACCAAATTGTGTTGGATTAAAACAAGTGATCAGAGATAACGAGTTCTATATCCTATTACCAGTCCAGTTATTCAGTTGGTGCACAAATCCCATTCTAATTGCTTATTGATGGTAGGCCATATTCTGAGCTTGTGTAAATCACTGTAGTTTCCCTGAAGTCAATTGAGCTACAGTGATTTACTCCAGGTCAGGATCTGGCCCTGAAAGTCCAGTACTAAAGCATCTAGGACTGCAGGTGGCTAGGGCTAGAGAAAGCTCAGTCCTCCAAAACTATTACCTGAGCCACCCTGCCACACTTCATGCCTAGCTCAGCAGGCAAAATCTCATGTCCAGTGGTGCCAGGGCCAGGAAGAGGGACGGACCGGGTGGGGTATCATGGTGGGAGGGCCCCACCTACACGCTGGATTCCCAGCAGGTAGAACTAGATTCCTGAGTCCTGGCAGGTGGTGCTGGCTCCTCAGGAAGGTTTGGGAAGGTCTGCTGGGATGGGGTGAGAGTTCCAGAGAAAGAGGGATTGGTGGGGGGAAGGGGAGCCCTGGGAGAAATCCTGAGGGGATTGGGGGCGGGGTAGAAGAGGAGTCCTGAAGGAAAGGGGGATCCAGAGGTGATGGGGGTAGAAGAGTCCTCGAGAAGGGGGAGAGCCTGAGGCCCTGCATCTGGCAGCACCAAGGCCAGGAAGGGACAGGGCAGGGCATTGTGGTGAGAGGAACCAGCCTGCACACAGATGCATGCAGCAAGTTATGCTGTATGCAGGCTCCTCTGAATCTGTGAGCAGCAAGAGCCAACAGGCCTGGAGCTGGGAGCCAGGTCGAACCCTACAGGACAGGCACCACCACTGAAGGGTGTGGGGGGGCAGGTTGTGTCCCCCTCAATAATATTTTCACCAGCTGCCTATGTCTAGCACTGGAGAACTTATGCGAGTATATGTGTACGTGTGTGAATGTGTTGCTTGTGAAATCTGTCAAATTACCATGTCTGGTGAATTAAGTTTTTTTTTCATCTGCATAACAGATACAGCACAGACATCAACAGAGCAAACTTCCCCACAGTGCAATAGTAATATGTCTAAAACTTATTGCAGAGACCACCTGTGACCCTAAGAGCAACAGATGCACGAGGGCCAGAGGCTCACTGATATCTGGTAATAAGTTTCAGCCAGCCTGACCAGTTCAGTGTATCCCAACACACTAACCTCAGAACCTGTATATAAAAGGTATCATGTAAGACAGGCGTGGCCAACCTGTGGCTCCAGAGCCGCATGTGGCCCTTCAGAGGTTAATATGTGCCTCCTTGTATAGGTGCTGACTCTGAGGCTGGAGCTACAGATGCTAACTTTCCAATGTGCTGTGGGGTGCTCACTGCTCAACCCCCTGCTCTGCCCCAGGTCCTGCCACCACTCCACTCCTTCGACAAAGGCCCCTGCCCCTTCTCCTGAGCCTCCCATGCCCTCGCTCCTCCCCCCTCCCCACCAGAGCCTCCTGCGCACTGAAAAACAGCTGATTGCAGCGGGCAGGAGGAGTGGGGAGGGATGGGGAGGCACTGATTAGCGGGGCTGCTGGTGGGCAGGAGGCGCTGGGGGCTGGGGGAGGTAGCAGAGGGGGGGCTGCTGCCATATTACTGTGGCTCTTTGGCAATGTTCATTGTAAATTCTGGCTCCTTTTCAGGCTCAGATTGGCCACCCCTGATGTAAGATATCAACAGAAAGCTAATAGCATACTGATCATTAATATTATTGCCTGGTGTATGTATTATTACAAACATAGTGAAAATTATGTTATCAAACTGTGTCTGCCAGGCAGGGCTAAAGTTACCCCTCCCTAGACAAAGGAATGTGGTTTGGCCACCTAAAAGGTATTTCCAAGGTTCATGGGAATGCAATTTACATAGAAGATAAATAGGAACATCAAACCAACAAGAGGAGAAGGTTACAGGAACAGATTGATTAGTATTTTAGTAAACACCAGCAGGGGAAGAAAATAGCATGAAACTTCCTTCACCAACAGACTCCATGTCACCTTCTTCACAGCTTGAATGAACTTCTCTTTAGGGGGGTAATTTTCAGAAGAATCCCTTTTAAAGGTTCACAGGACTATAAAAGAGTGCTATTTCACCTAAGACGACAAAGGAACCAAGCACTTTGGATTTTGTGGGAGATCCTGACCAGAGGGGTGGTCCATCATCTTGCTGGAAGGTGGATTGGTAAAGAAACTACTGAATAAAGGCTGTAGCTTGTTTTGTTAAGTCTTAGCCTCTCAAAAGCGTTTTTCACTTTTATTTCCTTATAACCATTTCTAACTCTATCCTTTGTATCTGAACTCACTTAAAATCCTATCTCCCTTTGTTAGTAAACTTGTTTTATTTTTAATCTAAACCAACCCAGTACTGTGTTTGATTTAAATGTGAATATTAACTACAGTTAAGGTGGCAAGCTGCTGGGCATTGTATCTTTAGAGTAACAAGAAAACCTTAATATTTCTCTGAATGGTCCAAGAGTGGGCTGGACATTGCAGAGCCCATGGTCTGGGGAAAAGGAGGGAATGAGGAGGTCAGCTTGCCAGGAGTAACCAAAGTGTGGATGGGGTATAACAAGCAGGCTGCTGGAATCAGAATTCCTGAGTCAGAACTGCTTAACACAGAGACACTCAGTGCTCGCTTGTGCTGGCTAGGAGCATCAAGGCAAGGGCAGCTCTAGCCCAGAACATTTTGAGGCACTTAGGGTTACAGGGCAGTGACACAATCCCTCACAGGTCGAGACTGCACCCCAGAACCTAACACCACCATTAGTGCATTAGATGATGGTTTAGGCTGAATTCCCATTTGATCCTTCACCTATCTTTTGAGATTGCCAACAAAGTTAACAATTGTGAATTGTTGTTATTTTTTTTTTAATTTAGGCAATTATTCCTTAGGTATTTGCACCACTGAGAACTATGGAAATTTTGCTGTTAGCTTCATGGGAAGTAGAATGAGAACCTAAGGGGGGAAAAAATCATAGATGATAACTTCTGGTAACTTCCACTCTGGGCTGGATTTAAAATTAAGGAGTTTTTACTTTATTACCAATCAATTTCCTGCTCAATTCCATTGATAATTTGGCATAATATTATAACAAAATGGGAGCAGCAAGAGAGTAAAAATGATAATCCATTTTAAACCCTCATTTCAGTTTCAGTTACATATAATTTTGGGGAGATAATTCCTTTCAGGCTTAGATTTAATATGTTGGACTCACAGCTTGAGAAGGTATTTTGTTTGACAAATATGCCAGTTTTTCAATTGAGACACAAGTAAACTATATATTTCCCCATACATTTTCCATACATTTCAATGATTTATATGTACACTGAGAAGTCATATATTGCTTTACTCTTTTCAAAACTAGTTTGGTCAATTGATTAGGTCTTAATGAGAAACATGTACTTTGACTATTTTGAAAAACCATGATTTTAAAATAGTGAAGTACATAATCTTTATGATATTTCAATAATTGTGAAATACAAAGAACAGTTACCTTTCATTCTGACAGTTTCAATACGTTGCTGTCATATTCAAAATCAAAACTGTTTGTATTTCACAACACTACATTGAACATGTGTTTCTTATCTTCTATATTAATTTAATAACGGTATATGTGAAAATCAGGAAATGAATTTGTGGGAAGCGTGCAAAGGTGTTATATACACCCTACAAAGCTTGGAACTTTTTTGCACTGTTAACAATCCTGAACAGCCTTGTTCACCAAAATTACCCCTCCAAACTTGTTCTTTTCACAGACCACAACCCTTTATAAAATTGTAAATGAATTACAGTAAGTGGCAAACAGGTTCCTTCCCCACTCTGAACTCTAGGGTACAGATGTGGAGACCTGCATGAAAAACCCCCTAAGCTTATATTTACCAGCTTAGGTTAAAACTTCCACAAGGTACAAACTATTTTACCTTTTGCCCTTGGACTTTATTGCTGCCACCAACAAGCATCCAACAAATATATAACAGGGAACGAGCCCTCTTGGAAAGTCTTTCCCCCCAAAATCCTCCCAAGCCCTACACCCCCTTTCCTAGGGAAGGCTTGATAACAATCCTCACCAATTTGCATAGGTGAACACAGACCCAAACCCTTGGATCTTAAGAACAATGAAAAAGCAATCAGGTTCTTAAAAGAAGAATTTTAATGGAAGAAAAAGTGAAAGAATCACCTCTGTAAAATCAGGATGGTTAATACCTTACAGGGTAATCAGATTCAAAACATAAAGAATCCCTCTCGGCAAAACCTTAAGTTACAAAAAGACACAAAAACAGGAATATACATTCCATTCAGCACAATTTATTTTTTCAGCCATTTAAACAAAACAGAATCTAACGCATACCTAACTAGATTGCTTATTAGCCCTTTACAGGGCTCTAACCTGCATTCCTGCTCTGGTCCCGGCAAAAGCAACACACAGACAGAGAGAGCCTTTGTTTCTTTCCCATCCACCCTCCCCCGCTCCAGCTTTGAAAGTATCTTGTCTCCTCATTGTTCATTTTGGTCAGGTGCCAGCGAGGTTATCCTAGCTTCTTAACCCTTTACAGGTGAAAGGGTTTTTCCTCTGGCCAGGAGGGATTTAAAGGTGTTTACCCTTCCCTTTATATTTATGACAGATGTATAAATATAACCTGGGATAAATAAATTATAGAAACCATTGTAACTTGTAAAAACAGGATCTTTGCAGTTCAGAAGTGAAGAATGGACAGGTGGTCAGTGATATTATAAGTATGGGACATTGACAGTTCTCCTTTAGATCATTAGGTAGAGCTATTCCTTCGGTAACCACAAATGCAGGATTCAAAGGGTGATATTAGGTCAACATACCCTCAATTTAGGTTGAATAAAAATAAGTCTTTACAAAACCGAAGACCAACAGAAATAGTGTCCTTCTTTTTAAAAAAAATTGTAATGAAAATAGTATTTCCCATAAAAAAATTTCCTTACAGCATTTGCAACCTAGATATTTCAGCACTGTGCTAGTGCATCAGAACCTGAAAGTGAATACAACCAAAGTACTGTTTGCTTTTATTTCTCAATAAAGTAATAAAGCCCTAAGTCAAGGCTGTATATAAACAGAAAAAAGGCCTGATTCTTATGTACATCAAGATCACTTTACACTGCTCTAGTTGTGTATAGGAGCTTTATAGTCAGTGGAATAATTTACTCCCCTCTGGTCCCAACAGCTAGCCTCTACTAAATTCTGACCCTTCACCACACTAGAGCTAAACTAAAAGTGAAACTAACTAGTCTACTTTCGTTGCGCAAGCTAAGAAATGCAAAAGTAAACAAAGCTTGTAAATAATGAAAAGGAAATACATTTTTTATCTGGCTTGCTACTGGAGAGGGAAAAGTGAGAAGCCTGAGAAGAATCCAGGGGTTGGAGAAGGTAAATAATGAGGCCCAAGGGACTTAGAGTGACTAAATGAAAAAGCCTAGTTGGTGCAGCTAGCAATTGGCCATTCCTAGTAAAGTGTGTTTATATTTTTATGTGTACAGTCCAATCAGTTATCCCAGCCAGATGGAGTGACTGCCAGCAAGGCTCAGCACAGGCTAACACATCAGACTAATAACTCAAGAGCAGGACTCAATAGCACTCTAACTTCCACTTTTGACACAAGATGATAAACAGTAGGGCTGAGATTACCAGAACTGTGTTTGCAGTCCTGGCAATTCTGAACACAAATGGCAAAATATCTAACTGGTTGTTTGTGTGCACAATTCTGAAAACTTCAGACATGAGAACTGAAGGGCAGGGTTTTGGATGTGCATCTGTCATATTAATCAGCATCCCAAGGTACAGTGATGCCTGTTTCTCTCATTCCTTTGTACTAGACCTTTTCTATATGTATTTTTGAAGTAACACCTCTCTGGCAGATAATTTGCAGACACTTCCCTGACAATACACTGTAATATTCATTATTTAATAACCTTTTCTTTCAATAGGTGTAATTCTATTACTTTTCACCAGGTGTCCCAGAAAATCATTTGAATATATCTGCTTGGTTTGGGTTGTTATCCCCAGATGATTGCCTGCCTCTCCTAAAAGTTACAGAAAGGAACCAGGTGGTTTAAGCAGTGAAGTGGAATGTTGAGGGTTCTTTGACCCAAAGCTGGAATCTAATGACCCTAAAATGGTCCCCATAATACGTAAAAAAGTTTGAGATTCTAAGTCATATATTTTTAAAAGATAACATACAACTTTAAAATTCAAGATGGATGCTTTTCTCATATTAAAGCAATATCAAAAGAGAGATAACAGTACTCACTTTAATGTCTCAGTCAAATTTTGCACTACAACAAGCACTGAATTTTAATTCACGGTATTTTCTTTTTGCCAGACTAAACACATGTAGACATCTCTATTTTATTTCTGTACGTTAAGTTATCATGTATTTACATTTAGTCAACATCAATTTATAGCAAGCAACAACCCATATTTCCAACATCACTCAGTGTACAGTATGCTGTATTTCTATACTGCCATATATTGTAGTTAACCTATATTAACAAAATAAACATTTGATCATCATTATTTAATCACCCTAGCAGAATACATATAGTCCAGGCAAGAGGCCAGAGTTTCAGATGCCATGGGAACCATAGCCATTCACTTCCTGTCTTATGTGGGTTTAAAAACCTCAAAAGTTAAACTAACACAGTTTTGTAATATGATAATATTGAAGACTTCCACAGTTAGATAAGAACAAACAGCAAATATTATAATTATGCACCATGATTCTGGATGATCTCTGATTAAGAGGAATGGATTTTGCCTCCAGAGCCCTAAAAAGTGTTTCTGCAATTGTGCCATAATAGTTAAGGATTATTTATCTTTGTTTTCCTGGTTGTATTCTCATATTTCCTCATAAATTAGACTTGTTATAAATTAGACAGTTATTAAGAATCATCAATATTTTCTTAACGTTCAGCAGCAAATCAACAAACAAGAGGAACTGGAGTTGCTCATTTGTGAGCATAAATTTGATCTAGATGATATTACTGAAAACTGGTGGGATGTTTCCCAGGTTTGGAATGTTAAAATCAATGGTTATAAACTATGTAGGAAGCATTAGGTGAGCAAAAGGGGAGGGGAATGGCACTCCATGTAAAAAATGGAATTACCTGTTTCCAGGATTCTTACAACTTAAAAGAAAATGATCGTGAATGCTTATGGATCAATCTCCTAATAGCAAAAGAATGAGAAGTTGGAGTCTGCTTAGGGGAGATCACCAAATCACACTAGGGAACAGGATAATGGATTCCTTGCGCAATTCTCTATAATATGTAGGAAAATAAGCTTGGTCTGAATTCTATGATAATTTTCCACATAGAAGTGACTTGATCACATTTTATAATGTGGAAGCAGAATAAAGTCCAGTCCAGTGATAAACTTGTGTTTAAAACAACCAATTTCATAAAGTTGAAAACAATTATGAGCTCAAATGAGCTATGAGAAAGAATTTAATCAGAAAAAATGTGAATGATGATTAAGAATTGTTGAAGAACACTTTACTAGATGCCCAAAAACCCACAATTTCATAACTGAGGACGAAGGCCATACTGGTTAAAAAACTGGCCTGGTTTAGAAGCGAAGACAGCTATAAAAAATAATATATATTTATACATACATTCTCTCTCTCTCTATATATATATAGCATCACAGGACTGGAAGGGACCTCGAGAAGTCATCTAGTCCAGTCCCCTGAACTCATGGCTAGACTAAGTATTATCTAGACCATCCCTGACAGGTGTTTGTCTAACCTGCTCTTAAAAATCCCCAATGATGGAGATTCCACAACTTCGCGAGGCAACTTATGCCAGTGCTTAACCACCCTCACAGTTAGAAAGTTTTTCCTAATGTCCAACCTAAACCTCCTTTGCTGCAATTTAAGCCCATTGCTTCTTGTCCTATCCTCAGAGGTTAAGAAAAACAATTTTTCTCCCTCCTCTTTGTAACATTATATATGGAAGAAAGGGGAAGATGATAGTAATAAACATAAATCAGAAGCTAGGAGCTGTAGTCAATGAATTAGGGAAGCAAAGGAAGAATAAGGTTAAGGACAATAAGGAGTTCTGTGAGTATGATAGGAACAAAAAGAATTTAACAATGATATTGGTTTATTACTAGATGGAAATGGTTGGATTATCAATAATAATGCAGAAAAGGCAGATGTGTTCAATAAATATTTCTGTTCTGTATCAGGGAAAAAAGATGTAATCTCATATTCCACTTATATTTCAGAAAGATGTTAAACAGCAGCTAATAAAGTTAGACATTTTTAAATCAGAAGATCCAGATATGTCGCAGCCAAGAGTTCTAAAAGAGATGGTTGAGGACTTGTTGGATAGTTAATGTTGATTTTCAGTAAGTCTTGGAACACTGAGAAGTTCCAGAAGCCTGGAAGAAAGCTAATGTTGTGCCAATATTTTAAAAGAATAAGTGGGATGATCTGGGTTATTAGAAGCCTGACAGTCTGACATCAATCACAGGTGAGATAACAAGTGCCTGATACAGGACTTTATTAATAAAAAATTAGAGGAGGGAAATATAATTAATGATAATCAACATGGGTTTACGGAAAACAGATCCTGTCAAACTAACTTAATTTTTTTTATGAGACTACAAATTTGACTGAAAAATGCTGATATAATAGATTTTGAATTCTTTAAGGCATTTGACTATAACACTTAGAAACTAGAAAAGTAGAAACTATATAAAATTAGCATGGCACACAGTCAATTGATTAAAAGATGGCTAACTGATAGGCCTCAAAATGTAACTGTAAACGGGAATCATCATCAAGCAGTTGTGTGTTTTTAGTCGGATCCTCTACAGATACATTCTTGGCCCTAAGCTTATTAATGACTTGGAAGGAAATATAACATCATCATCAACAAAGTTTGCAGATGACACAAAAATTGAGGGAGTGGTAAATGAGGAAGAGGAAAGGTCACTGCTACAGAGCAATCTGGATAGCTTGGTAAACTGGGTGCAAGCAAACAAGATGAGTTTTAATATCGCTAAATATAAATGTATATGTAACCTACACACCTCCTGGATGTGGTGTTCTGTCCCATCTCGTGGCACCGAGACCACTTAGAGAGAGATTAATGACTCTGCTCTCTTAGCTAAGGGCTATGTGGCTTTTAACTCATGCATTTAGCTCCAGAGGCCACAGGTCTGATCCCACCCACTGACGACCAGGGTCTGTCGGTGTCTATACATCTAGGAACAAAGACTGTAGGCCACGCTTACACAGTGAGGTACTCTATCCTGGGAAGCAGTGACTCTGAAAAAGATTTTGGCATAATGGTGGATAATCAGCTGAACACGTGATCCCAATACAATGCTGTGGCCAAAATGGCTAATGCAATCCTTGGATGCATAAACAGGGGAATCACAAGTAGGAGCAAAGAGGTTATTTTACCTCTTTTTTTGATACAGGTATAACCACTTCTGGAATACTGTGTCCAGTTCTGGTGTCTACAATTCCAGAAGGAAGTTGATAAATTTGGGAGAGTTCAGAGAAGAGCCATGAGAATGATTAAAGGATTAGAAACATGCCTTAGAGAGATAGTCTCAGGGAGCTCAATCCATTTATTTTAACAAAGAGAAGATTAAGGGGTGACTTGATTACAGTCTGTAAGTACCTACATGGGGAACAAATATTTAATAATGAGCTCTTCAATTTACAGAGAAAGGTATACAAATGATCCAATGCCTAGCAGTTGAGTCTGATGCACTGACAAAGACATACTGCTTCTATAAGGAGCTGCACACCATTCATGGTGGTGACCTGAAACCACTGCCAAGAGTCCTGTGGATACTTCGGGGGGGGCGGGGGAAAGGGGCTGGAGATAGTGGCCAGCGGAGTGAACCCCAAGGATGACGTGGTGGATGAGGAAGTGGGAGTTGGAGGAAGATGGGGTACAAGTGACAGGGACATTCAGTGGGCATGGCAAGCCAAGACCTCTTTTTAACTCCAGAGGGATCTAGCCAGTCCCAGCACGCCAGCTCTGGCGTGCCTGATGCAGGAGAGGGTAACTCTGATACTGTGCTTTGATACTTCAGGGAGACATGTAGCAATGTTCTGCTTTTTTAATCACTGTAGAAGACGGATTGAAATAACCAACACAGGTACAGTTTGTATCTGCTTCTCATTCCCCTGTGAAGCTAGGCAGAAAGGGACCTGTGGAATAATTGGTTTATGCACACCGACATGTCCCAGGAATCCTCTGTACAGATGTCTACTGTGACAATGTTCCTCCTCTACCTTGGTGGGTCCTGCACTTATTGGCACCTCACCTCAGAGGTTCACGGCAGCCCTCAGTTTGGCCACTTTCGTGGCTCAAATCTGCTGTTCACTCAATTAGCCCCATCACTGGCCAGCACAGGGAAAGGAAGAACAATCCCCGCAGTCTCTGCTGATCCACCTAGTGGATCAGGGAACAGGCCAGAGACCTTCCCCTCTGGTGGAACCCACAGTCCAGTTCAACTCCTCCGGTATTAAGTAGGGAGTTGCGGGGATGGAGGGATGGGGGAAACCTGGGCCCACCCTCTACTCCGGGTTTCAGCCCAGGGCCCTGTGGATTGCAGCTATCTACAGGGGATCCTGTAACAGCTGCGTGAGAACTACAACTCCCTGGGCTACTTCCCCAGGGCCTCCTCCCAACACCTTCTTTTTCTCACCACAGGACCTTACTCCTGATGTCTGATAATGCTTGTACTTCTCAGTCTTTCAGTAGTACGCCTTCTCACTCTCAGCTTCTTGTGCCTCTTGCTCCCAGCTCCTCGCACCACAAACTGAAGTGAGCTCCTTTTTAAACCCAGGTGCCCTGATTAGCCTGCCTTAATTGATTCTAGCGCTTCTTGATTGGCTGCAGGTGTTCTAATCAGCCTGTCTGCCTTAATCGTTTCCAGAAAGTTCCTGATTGTTCTGGAACCTTCCCTGTTACCTTACCCAGGGAAAATGGACCTACTTAACCTGGGGCTAATATATCTGCCTTCTATTACTTTCCTGTAGACATCTGGCCCAACTCTGTCACACTAGGAAATTTTCCTGGAGGTAATGTGCAATCCTCTGCCAAAGGTTTCTAAGGAGGGCTGCCTTGTTTCTTCTCTCTTGGTAGGAAACTTTGCTCTGCCAATCGGCAATTACTTCTGCAGGCACTATAGCCTCATATGAACCTGGTCTGCAGCCATACACATGCAGAAGTTGTACTCTTGTATCCTCTGTTACCCTCAGGAGTGAGATATCAGCTGCTATTACCCCGACCTGTGGAAAATGATGCTAGTATTTAGAACAGTCGTCCTGGGCACTTGTAGTGATACCCCTCTGAGCCCCTCCCCCTTTGTCCCATCTTGTCCCTTCTCCTCCTCCCCCCTCCCCATCACCGCTGAGCCAAACTCATCATGGCTGGAGCACCTGCTATGCTGTATGCCTGTCAAGAGAAAGTAAGAAAGTTGTGTTCTAACTTGTTTGGATCTAGCGTGTGAGTTCACTCACAAGAGTGCCTCTGTCTATTGTTTCTTTAGCATCTGCAGATATGCTCTTGATGGCCTCCCCATGCACATCAATTGAGTTGCTCTGTTTGATAAGGAGACAAAACAAGAGGACTAAGAAAGACATGTTCTGGGAAGTGCTGCAATCTTCAGATGCTGCAGATAGCGAGCACAGAGCGTGAAGAAAGGCTATCAATGACAAATTGTGAATGGATAGTCAGGATCGGAAACAGGAACAGAAGCAGATGATACAGCTGCTCAGGGAACAAACAGACGTACTGAGGTCTCTGACTGAACTTCAGGCGGACCATATCCATGCTCACCTCCCCATGAAGCCCATACAGAACTTCCTTCCATGCTCTCCCTGCACTCTCCCCACCCACCCACACATTTCTCGCATGTTCCAGGCCCATCACAGTACCCCAGACACTCCACCTGGGGAAGATGTTTCACAATGACAGCTTCACATACACCCAGTTGTGAGAGCCTCATTGGCAAGTGTGCTCTTGATTTTCATGTTCCTTCCAGAACATATAAATGTTTGCATGAGTGCTGAATAAAAATGTACTTACATAAAGTGAATGAATCTTTATTTGTCTCCTAAATTCAGTGGTTGCTGCTAAAATTCATAGGCAGTGCCAATGGGTCCATTTGCATTGTTAAATTACTGCATGCACAGCAATCATTACTAGGTTCATACTACGGTGCAAGAAAATAATGCCAGGCTCAAAGCATTACAGAAACCCGCATTATTGTGGCTCATTGTCAAAATACTCCATTAAAGCCTCCCTGATTCAAATAGCTTTCCACTGAGCCTCTCTAACTGTGCTGGTATGTGGCTGCTCAAAAGCAGCAGCCAGCCGATTCACCTCAACACTCCACCCCTGTGGAAACTTCTCCCCCTTAGCTTCACGAATGTTATGCTGATCTTAGCAGGCTGCTATGACCATGGGAATATTTTCCTCACTGAGGTCTAACCTGCCAACGAGGCAGTGCCAGCGACCCTTTGTGTGGCCAAAGGCACATTCAACAGTCATTCTGCATCTCCTGAGCCTGTAGTTGAATCGGTCCGTGTTGCAGTCAAGGTTGCCTGTGTAAGGCTTCATGAGCCACAGGAGCCAAGGGTCTCCCATGATCACTATTGGCATTTCCACATCCCCAATGGGAATCTTCTGGTATGGAAAGAAAGTCCCTGCTTTCTGTACAGGCCAGTATTCCTGAAGGTGATTGTGATATGATACGAGAAACTGAGGATTTTCTGGACGAAACTCAGGATAGGCTTCTAGGGGCACAAAGCTCTACAGATATAGAGCAGGTTGCACAGAGGAGCCAAGAGGCCAGTGAAGAAGCTTGGCAACATGTGACCTCCAGAAGAGGTAAGCGGAATGTCCGGGTTCCAGTAACACAGACACAGGTAACTAACCGCTTTCATGTTCTCTCCACAGGTATCGTTGCGGAGAGTGGACCAGATGATATGTCTGGGGCGAGAAAGCAGAAGGAGACTCCGCTGGTTGGAAGGCATGAGGCAGAAGCCAGCCCTCTGTGGAAATAGAGGTGGTTAGGGACTATTTTGAAAAGCTGGACGTGCACAAGTCCATGGGGCCGGACGAGTTGCATCCGAGAGTGCTGAAGGAATTGGCGGCTGTGATTGCAGAGCCATTGGCCATTATCTTTGAAAACTCGTGGCGAACCGGGGAAGTCCCGGATGACTGGAAAAAGGCTAATGTAGTGCCAATCTTTAAAAAAGGGAAGAAGGAGGATCCTGGGAACTACAGGCCAGTCAGCCTCACCTCAGTCCCTGGAAAAATCATGGAGCAGGTCCTCAAAGAATCAATCCTGAAGCACTTGCATGAGAGGAAAGTGATCAGGAACAGCCAGCATGGATTCACCAAGGGAAGGTCATGCCTGACTAATCTAATTGCCTTTTATGATGAGATTACTGGTTCTGTGGATGAAGGGAAAGCAGTGGATGTACTGTTTCTTGACTTTAGCAAAGCTTTTGACACGGTCTCCCACAGTATTCTTGTCAGCAAGTTAAGGAAGTATGGGCTGGATGAATGCACTACAAGGTGGGTAGAAAGCTGGCTAGATTGTTGGGCTCAACGGGTAGTGATCAATGGCTCCATATCTAGTTGGCAGCCGGTATCAAGTGGAGTACCCCAAGGGTCGGTCCTGGGGCCGGTTTTGTTCAATATCTTCATAAATGATCTGGAGGATGGTGTGGATTGCACTCTCAGCAAATTTGCGGATGATACTAAACTGGGAGGAGTGGTAGATACGCTGGAGGGGAGGGATAGGATACAGAAAGACCTAGACAAATTGGAGGATTGGGCCAAAAGAAATCTGATGAGGTTTAATAAGGATAAGTGCAGGGTCCTGCACTTAGGACGGAAGAACCCAATGCATAGCTACAGACTAGGGACCGAATGGCTAGGCAGCAGTTCTGCGGAAAAGGACCTAGGGGTGACAGTGGACGAGAAGCTGGATATGAGTCAGCAGTGTGCCCTTGTTGCCAAGAAGGCCAATGGCATTTTGGGATGTATAAGTAGGGGCATAGCGAGCAGATCGAGGGACGTGATCGTTCCCCTCTATTCGACATTGGTGAGGCCTCATCTGGAGTACTGTGTCCACTTTTGGGCCCCACACTTCAAGAAGGATGTGGATAAATTGGAGAGAGTCCAGCGAAGGGCAACAAAAATGATTAGGGGACTGGAACACATGAGTTATGAGGAGAGGCTGAGGGAGCTGGGATTGTTTAGCCTGCAGAAGAGAAGAATGAGGGGGGATTTGATAGCTGCTTTCAACTACCTGAAAGGGGGTTCCAAAGAGGATGGCTCTAGACTGTTCTCAATGGTAGCAGATGACAGAACGAGGAGTAATGGTCTCAAGTTGCAGTGGGGGAGGTTTAGATTGGATATTAGGAAAAACTTTTTCACTAAGAGGGTGGTGAAACACTGGAATGTGTTACCTAGGGAGGTGGTAGAATCTCCTTCCTTAGAGGTTTTTAAGGTCAGGCTTGACAAAGCCCTGGCTGGGATGATTTAACTGGGAATTGGTCCTGCTTTGAGCAGGGGGTTGGACTAGATGACCTTCTGGGGTCCCTTCCAACCCTGATATTCTATGATTCTATATGCCCCTTCCCTGACTAGCCTGTGATGATGTTGGTGAAACAACCACAGTGATCCACCAGCACTTGCAATACCATAGAAAAGTAGCCTTTTCTGTTGATGTACTCCATTGCAAGGTAGTCTGGGTCCAAAACAGGGATATGCATTCCATCTATTGCCCCACTGCAGTTAGGAATTCCCATTTCCGCAAAACCATCCACTATTTCATGCATTTTGCCCAGAGACACTGTCCTTCATAGCAAGAAGCGATTAATGGCCCTGCACATTTGCATCACTGCAACCCCCATGGTGGACATCCCCACTCCAAACTGATTCATGACTGATCGGTAGCAGTCTGGCATTGCCATCTTGAACACAGCAATCACCACTCACTTCTCCAACTTTAGGACAGCTCTCATTTTGGTTTCCTGGTGCTGGAGGGCAGGGACGAGCTCCAAACACAGTTTCAGGAAGGTGGCTTTGCATATCCAGAAGTTCTGCAGCCACTGCTCATCATACCATACCTGCATCACAACGTGATCCCACCACTCAGTGCTTGTTTCTCATGCCCAGAACTGATGGTCCACCAACTGCTCCATGAATACCAACAGCAATTTTGAATTGTTTTGTCCACACAGTAAGGCAGACACCATGGTAACATCAGTAGATTCACAGCTCATTAAATGCTGCAGGATCAGGCATGTTATGTTCATAACACTCATCATAATACTGGAGAGCAGTGCAGGATCCATGCTTTCTGACAGAAATGGCAGGCACACAGTTTACAGGGTCTGTTGAAAAGCGACATGAAAAGTACAAGGAAGCCCATGGAATGATGGGATGGAGAAAACTGCATCATAGTACTGCAACCCCTTCCCACAACACCCAGCAGCAGATGGTGGTGAGTTGCGCAGTGGGATGGCGACCCACAGTGCACTGCTCTCTTTGTCGATGCAAGAGCACTTACTGTGGATGTGCTCCACCATCTCAAGGAGCGTTCTCCCCTATGGCTGGTGTTCAAGCCCATCTTACACCCCCCCACACCCTCCGTTCCTCAGACATTCTTGTTAAGCCCTAGATTTGTGCTGGAAATGGCCCACCTTGATTATCATACATATTGTAAGGAGAGTAATCACTTTAGATAAGCTATTACCAACAGGAGAGTGGGTTTGTGTGTGCGTTTGGGGGGGAGGGGGAGAAAACCTGGATTTGTGCTGGAAATGGCCCACCTTGATTATCATACACATTGGAAGGAGAGTGATCACTTTAGATAAGCTATTACCAGCAGGAGAGTGGGGTGGGGGGAGAGAAAACCTTTTGTAGTGGTAAACACCCATTTTTTCATGGTTTGTATGTATAAGAACATCTCATGTATTTTCCACAGTATGCATCCGATGAAGTGAGCTGTAGCTCACGAAAGCTTATGCTCAAATAAATTGGTTAGTCTCTAAGGTGCCACAAGTACTCCTTTTCTTTTCACCCTTACTAGCAGATTGCAAGCAGGCAGGTGGCTCAATTACACTTTGCAGGAGCACCTAGCTCTGTGGGGCAGAGCTTTACTCTATCCTTGACACTTATTGAGCGCAGTTCATTCACTCCATACATACTTGTACTTTACAGCCTTTGAACCATGCATTAGAACAGTGGTCCCCAAACTCTTTATGTCATACCCCCCTTTGCCCCTAATATAATCTGTCTGCAGCCCTGGGAGCTGCAGTCAGGATCTGGGGGCAGGGGTGGGGGCCAGGAGCTGAGGCTGGAGCTGCAGCTGGGGCCGGGAGCAGAGCCAGGGCCGGGAGCCAGGCTGCACTCAGGGGCTGAGACTGGGGGTAGAGCTGAGGGTGGGACTGGAGCAGAGCTAGGGCAGAGCAGGGCAGGATGCTGCTCCCTTCCCGCCCTCCAAGGAGGCTGGTCCGGGCCCCACCAGGCCCCTTCAAATGTTCATCTGTGCCCCCTAGGAGGGTGTGTCCCAGTTTGGGGACATCTGCATTAGAAATATACAATAAAGCATGTAAACAACCTGTACCAAAATGTTTATCAGTTTACCCTCAAAAGAATTAAAATATGATTTTGTATCACTCCCTTTTCTGTTCTCCTGATAACATATGAACAAAGATATAAACTTAACTGATTCTGCACATGCACAACACACCTCATGTAGAACTGTACCCTTGCCTCTCCTTTCACAATTGAGAAAATTTACTACAAATGGCCAGATTATAAAGCTTCTGTATATTCCTAAAGAGTGACACATAAAGAGATACCTCCATGGTACACACTAATGTCGGGTGTTCTAATATTTATTCTTTTGAAATAAATTATGAAAATAAACTGTTCTTCTGTTAGGAAACTGAGCCTGATGCTCTTCTCATTTACATCAATTATACAATAATGTTATTCCACTGACTTAAATGGAATTACTCCTGATTTACACCAGTAGTAACAGGAGAATCGGGCCCATTGCCTTCAATATTATCAAAATCTATGTACCACTAAAGCAATGCAATTTACTTTCAATTTTGTCATCCCGTATTCTCTATTCTTGGGGGGTGTTTCATGTATCATTTTCTTTGCACAGAAACTTAAGAATTCTTTTTAATCTTTGTAGTAACGCAGTGAATCATTATTTCAATTGATGACTAAGTTTTTCTTGATGCCTGAAAAAGATGCTCTTTTAAGTCAGGGTTTTTATTTACTAGCGACTAACCTCAGCAGAAAGATTCCATTACGTACTTCATAGATTTTATCACCTGAGACATGATGAACTAATTTTCTTTCCACAAGAAAAAGGGTGACAGTAAGATATATTTCAAGAATTCCACACAGTTTTTCAGTATTCTTTCTTAGGTTACATTGAAAGAAAACCCACTCTTAGAGGTCTGACCAATGTTCGTTTCTCATCAAATATGCCTCACAATGAAAGGCATTTATTTGTTCATTCCTGGAAACAACTGATGTAACTTATTCAGCCATACGCGGCCTCAAAGTTTGAACATGATTGTTATGCTTCCTTTGAGGACAGTAAACAAGGAAACAGCAGAACACTGTTTTGCACATACTCCAGATTAACCATTCCATTTATTGGAATATTTTTAAGAAATTCTTATTCACTTGCAAGATTGGCTTTGGTTAGGTAGGCACTTGTTTCTAAACAGTATTTCTTAGAGGTGGACTCTGAGACATGCCATAGAAAGGAACTGTTCAGGCCCAGACTATTTCCCTCTGTGGAAAATATATTATAATATTCTGTTTTCCCCAATCTGCTCTTTAAATTCAAACCTAGATTTATGGGGGATTTGAAAAGGCAATTCCCACTGTCGTAACAAAAGTGATCTTCATTATCCTATTTTTTTTTTGCAGATACTATTACACTAATGTTATTGTGTGGGTGTAAGACTCTCAAAGCAGAAAAAGAGCTGTTATGAGTATTAATCCTAATATTTTCTAAAGATAGTGATAAGTACCCTCCACTCCAAATCAAAGCTCAGCTCGCACTTCCTGTGTGTTTAAACTTTAAAGCACTTATATTTATACATGTAAAAATGTAGGTGCTGAAAGTTTAATCACAAAAGAGATGCCAGCTAAGCATTGGCTCGGCATGGAAGTCTGGAGGCCATGCTGCGGGGAATGGCTGAAGGGGAGGGGCAGTGGGATGGAAGTCCTATGAACCAGTGCCTGAGAAGATACCTGTCCAGTGGAGCCAGAAGTTAAGTCTCTGAAATTTTTAAGTTGAGTGTTTACAAGTCAGCATTATGATTAAATGAATGTCTGAAGTGTAATTTATCTGTAATCAATTTAATATTGAAATAAATTACCTTAGGTGATCATTTTCATACTTTTTTTTAATCCTTAAAGGTTTTTTTTAAAAACTAATCTGGCTATGTTGTTGACATAAGAGTATGTTAATCAGGAGAACCTGTAACGATAAGCTAATGTTTTCTTTGTGGCAGTAGTTTTTATTCAGAGAAGTTACTTTTGGAAATGGGCCATCCTGATCGTCACTACACAAAGTTTTTTTTTTCTCCTGCTGATAATAGCTCACCTTAATTGATCACTCTCGTTATATTGTGTATGGCAACACCCATTTTTTCATGTTCTCTGTGTATACATATATCTTCCTACTGTATTTTCCACTGCATGCATCCGATGAAGAGGGTTTTAGCTCACGAAAGCTTATGCTCAAATAAATTTGTAAGTCTCTAAGGTGCCTCAAGTACTCCTCATTCTTTTTGCCTACATAGTAACTGGAGTTATTTGAAATATGTTGTCTATTCATATTCCATGCCTGGTGTGCATGAGCCTGTTATATTCTGGGGTGCAGACTGCTGAAGAGTTGTGTTACTTCTTACCCTGTAAAGCTGAGTGCCGCACAATGCGCTGCTAATGTAGCTCTCAGCCTTGGATGCTCACAAGCAGCAGCCAGCATGCAATCTATGTCTACGTATTGGTCCATGCTTTGGATCCTGGAGCCCACCTGCAATACCACAGAGTCCCGTTGGTCTCCACCAGCCTTTAACAACTGGTAAAGTGATTCCCCAGCCCTGAATTTCCCCAAGAACGTGTGATATGAAAGGGCCAGCCCTATCCTGGAATCTTAACATTCCTCTGATTGTCTCCTTTGCCCCTGTGCTGAGGGCCAGAACCAGGCCCATGTACCACTTAAATCCCAGTGAAGTCCACAAAATAAGTGAAATTAAAGTGGTGCATGGGCCTGGTGCTAGCCCTTTACACACAAGTGAATATTACTCTGTGTCCTTTGTCTCCCTCCTTTTGACCTCCAAAATCAGGAATCCTTCGCCTGCCACAATTAAATGATTACTGCTGCTTCAGATGAGGGGAAAAGAAGGGACTGGGTCCATTTTACTAACTCAGCTGATCTGTGTCTCTTTCAGGTGACCAATCTGCAGATTTTACAAAACACACTTAAGCTGATATGGATACCTTGGAGAGACACTGGAAAAAAGAGCTTTCAAAGGAGACACGTGCTCAATGTATGTGATTAACACTTCGTAAGGACTTCTAAAAGCCATCTGTTTGATATCTAACGTAAATATATGACTATGGTCACAAGAAAATAATCCATTCTGCAAAATTTATTTTCTATCATAACAAATAAAAGTGTACAAATATTTCTCATATTCCATTTTCTTAATCCCAACCTCAATAAAAAAAGGTATGCTAAAGCCTTCAAATATGATTCAGTCACGTTATCTTGAAGAGATCTTTCTCTAAAATTGTGAATAAATTCACACATCAACTTTAAATCCTAAAACATTGAGTTTACACATTTAGAACACTGGTCTATAACAAAATGCCAGAAACATACCCAAAATGACATTTATGCAGGTCTGCTGCCATCTAAAATTAGATAAAAGAATAAAATCCCACCAGTCTTTCCATCTGGAAAGGAAAACACTGCCTAAAATACCAAAACGTGTTGACATATTTACATTAATTTACAAATTACATTTTAGTTTTGTACAGAACACACTGCATAAATCAAAGGATAACACCAAGTTAATTAGGGGAAAGGCCCATCCTGTAACAATTTTTGCATGAAAAATAAGTAATGCATAATGCCTGACCATATGGTCTTTTAGTCCTGTTGGCCAATTATCTACAAATTGCTGTACCAATTTTACAGCTGCTGGTTATTATTAACTGGAGTGTGTTTTCTCCTGAGAATTGTTCCTCCCTTTCACGTTTTT
This sequence comes from Lepidochelys olivacea, assembly GCF_965140295.1. Lineage (NCBI taxonomy): Eukaryota > Metazoa > Chordata > Testudines > Cheloniidae > Lepidochelys > Lepidochelys olivacea. The sequence continues at coordinate 123,780,954 of NC_140413.1, forward strand.
AATTTTACCAGAGACAAAGAATTTAGTATTCAAAATGTTTAATGTACTGAACTGCAAAGGATTCCTAAAACTATCTAAATGTAGATTCTATAAAGCAGAGATATCTACTCAAACAAAAATATGGTTAAATAAAAACTATGCTTCTGTAAATTTAGATGCTTTTAAAACATGAAGTTGAAGTTATTAAAACAATTATACCTGCATCAATATTTTCATGTGTTCGGTTAAAGCAATGCAACCCTGAGCATACAAACTGACAGGCACTAAAATGGTGCAATAACGATTTTTGATACAGAAAGCAATTAGCATTTTTAATGATCTATTCTGTAGGAGCCATGTCTAATTTGGGGCATCTGCTTCTAACAATACTTCACTATCCATGTATTAGAGTTTAAATCTTAATTATTGCTTTTGCAATATAAGAACTGTAACATAACTATCAATTATGGAAACGACAATCACTTACAAAGCACAGCTGAGGCATTTTTGCCAACTAGACAAAACTAAAAGAATGAGTAAAATCTCTTTTAACCACCCTCCTGTCCAAAAGAGCCTTGAAATTCTACTCTTTGATTAGCAAGTAATTATGCAAATTCAGATCTACAATGCCAAAACTTGAGAATAAATTATTTTGCTTCACTTATTCAAAGTATACATATAAAAACACAAGAACAGCCCTACTGGGTCAGACCAAAGGTACATCTAGGCCAGTATCCTGTCTTCTGACAGTGGCCAGTGCAAGATGCCCCAGAGGGAATGAACAGAACAGGTAATCATCAAGTGATCCATCCCCAGTCGCTCGTTCCCAGCTTCTGGCAAACAGAGGCTAAGGGACACCAAATATATATATTCTATATTTCTCCTTCATACATGTATGAAACAAGAAACAAATCATCATACTAGAGATCAATGATCTTTCAGATGCCCTTTTGGTAGTAACCCTGTAAATATCATCACAGTTAAACAACAGGCTTCTTTATCTACCATATGCTAGAAATATTTCTCATTGAAACAGCTGTGATGTTCTGTTAAATTAATTTCTATCACTAATTTCCTAGGTTGCCAAAAGTGGTAACTGGAACACAACAATTTCAAATAATTTGTTTTAAATCAATCCCAGAGTTGAGCATCTTCCCATTTAGTACCAAAATGAACATTCTTAGATGTGTGTAAACATCAAAATGTTTCTGTATTGTCAAAGATTTTAAAATTGTAATGGTATGATTAATGCACTTTCATTTTGAAAATATATAACCTAGCTTCCAGAAAGGAGGGCTTCAGCTAATTATTTAAATTTTCCTTTCCCTCAATTTTATTAAACACACTAATCAGAAAACTCTTTGTGTATCAAAAACTTATTTCTGATGTGAAAATTCACTTTTTTAAAAAAATTCAGGATGATCAGAGCAGACTGATTACCTGTGATGGGTCGATGCCAACTCCTTTCTCATCTGTACTCCTTTGTTTTCCTCTCTCTAGTGAAGAACCTCTATGGCAATTATGTATAAGAGGAAAAACCAAACAAATATAAACAAAACAAGTATCATAATCCTACATACTCCCACTTTATCACAGTTCTGGATGGGTCTCTGGATTGTTACAAATCTGGATAGTGAATTAACAGGCAAAATATCATTTTGTGAGATTTGAATTTCCCACCTATTCAGTTTGACAGAGTTCTAAAACACAGGGCTTGTCTACACAGTGTGGCAATGCATAGGATGGTGCTGTGATTTTTTTAAGTGCACTACCATATTGGACATTAATTGGTCTGTGTAGACCCCGTTGGTGTGCATTAAAATTTCCCTAGTGTGCTTTAATGTATTAAATACCACTATGTTAAGGCATAGTACTGAACCTTTAGTGTGAAAACTGATTATCCCTTCCCTGCCAAAATTCAGGAATGTTTGAACAATGGATTTAGTTTGAGACGATCTCTATAAGAAACAGAAACTCTAGCAAATTAGAGAAGTAACAGTGCTGATAAGAAGCATTTTTTAAAGATTTTGGCTTAAAATATATTACAAATTTAACTATATTATGTTACTTCCCATAGAGTGGTACCAAAATATTCTGTGTTCCATATAAGGTTGCCAACCCTCCAGGATTGGCCTGGAGTCTCCAGGAATTAAAGATTAATCTTTAATTAAAGATTATGCCATGTGATGAAATATCCAGCAATACATCCAACCAAAATTGGCAACCCTAGTTCCATACAATGTACAAACTGAGAAGACTAAAGGTATGTCTTCATGGTAAAATTAGCTCAAGTAATCTACATTCAAATTAACTCCTCTTGAATTAGCCTAACTCAAGTGAGAGTATCCACACTGCAAGATATCACTGCACAAAATAATTGCATTAGCAGCACAGGGTGACTGATCTGGAATGAGGTTTGGATTTTAAGCAGCAGGCCACAAAACTTAACACATGGGAGGGGCACGACCCAGGCTGTCACCCAAACTGTCACATACCAGGCATTTTAAGTGATTCCAGTGCAGAGGTTACAGGGCTCCATCCACATAACCCATAACTCAAGGTAGACTCTCCTCACCTACCCCTAGGACTCAGTTTGCACTTCTGAATCCTACCACTCCCATCCCACGAGGGGGAGAGAGGGTACTAAAGGAGGGGCTCCTGGCCCGTGAAGGCCACACTGTCTCCCCCTATCCCATGAGCACAAGGCCCATCTGCAAAATCCCACATCTTTTACTTCTAGGAGCTATTCCTTTTAGCCTTTTAACTACACTGGATCTGTCCGCAAGTTGCGACAAACTAACACTCCTACCAACTACTAGCACAAATTACTAAATCCTATTCCTATTTAACTCTGTCTCCAAGATGCTGTGAGGAAGGCAAAAAAACCCCCACAAAGCCTATGCCAATTTGGCCCCAATGGGAAGAAAAAAGTCCTTCCTGACCCCCTCAAACAGGCCATCAGTCAGACTGGCAGCATCTCCAAGACACAGCTCTGAAACTGCAATTACAGGGCAGGGGGAGAGGGAATGGGCCAGAAATAGAACAAAATGAGCCTCCACATGGCTTGGGCTAGGGTTTAAACAAATGAAAGGGGAGAATGAACAACTGCTGCTCACCAGTGAATGGATAAAGCCTCTGGAAGCAGAGGGGCTACCCCAGCTAGTGCTCTTCTCTCGCTTTCTACTGGGGCTGTCCCAATCACAGCCTGTTTCATCAAGTTTTCCACTGGTTGAGGTGGGTGGGTGATATTGTACTGGGAGCACAGAATTGCTGCATCCCCACTGCATTACTAGCTTGAGTATCAGTAGAGCTTAAACCAACATCCTCAGAAGGGCCAGCTAACTTGAGTTCAAAGCACCACTTTACTCAAACTAGAGATTTGTGTATGTGGACGGGAGTCAGATTAGAAGCAAAACTTGAGTTATACCTTGAGCTAATACTTCAGTGAAGACAAGCCCTAAAAGACAAAGAGCCAGATCCTGAAGCGCTGTAAATCAGTGTAGATCAATTGACTTCAACAGCGTTGTTCATTTACACTAGCTAAGGATCTGCTCCAAAAACTAGAAAAAAAGATCAGACTTTAATTTAGGCTGTAAATAACAAAGAGTGGTTTGTATTAAATTTAACTGATTTTAATCTACAGTTTTTACAATGTATTAAAGCTTTTATTTAATAAATATGTTCCTAATTTATTTTTTCTTCTGTTCCCTCCTCACTCTTTCTTATCCTGTGACCAGGAAAATTAGACTTCATAAAATTCAAATGAAGTGTAGCAACAGCTGGCCCTTCAGGGATAAACCCATTAATACAATTACAAATACACTTCTTGAAAGGACCATACGCATGGCCATAAGGCTAACACTATGACTTTACATTTGACCATTTTTTGTCTTATAGCAATGTCATTTTCATGGTAGATTTCAAATGCACCCTGACAATACAGCTATCATGCTTTTGTTTTGTTCTTAATGCTTCCCTATTTTACTCATAATACTATTTGTTTTACTTTTCTGTAGAAATGTTTAGTTCCTAATTTTGCTAGTATCCAGCGATTTCTGCTGTCTTTGTGATTTATAAGTTTGCCAATTCTCAGTTACATGAATGAAAAAAAATCTTCTCCAAGAAAAACAATTTGCAATTGCTTAATATGACCTGATGAATGTGCTAATTATTTCACAGAAGCAGATATGCTGTCACCTTTCATTGTTGAAAGCTGCATGCCAGAGTTTAGCTCCATCTAAATAGACACCATGCCTGTTTAATGTATAAAAATGATCTCTCCCATACATAATGAATGCTTAATTTGTTCACAATACAATGAATTGCACAAATCTTCTTGGGGTGTGTGTGGGGGGGTGATTTATAGAGTATACTGTTCACTAGCTTGTAATCTGTGATACTGTAAAGGTTTGGGGATATACTTTAATGAAAAGTACTATATAAAGTAAAACTGCATTGTATTGTAAAATGCTAGAAACATATTTTAGTTTTATCACTATAACCACCTTTGAGCCCTACAGTCAGCTTTCAAGGGGTGAAGTGAATAATAATAGATTCTGAACATAAAAGGGGAAAACCTTTGAGGAAATTCCTAGTCCAACAAAATAAAGCTAACAAGACTGTTTAGGCTACTGCACAAAACAGTCTGCAGTGGAGGGTTAAAAAATACCTAAGGTTTTTCTATTACATTAGCTTTTGAGCATTACATTATACTTGTAAATATATAGCAGAGAAGCCAGTTCACTTAACTGCCGAGTCGTGATAACAAACTCTCGATATTGCATATTTTTGGTCACATTTGCCTATTACATGCTCTCATTCTTGTTTTCTTAATCCCTTCCAGATGATCCAGTATAAATTAAAGCCTTTTCCCTGTAGAAAAAAAATCACTTGATAAAAATGACATCTCAGGGCAGCACTAATTTACCTCCTCAGAGCCTTACATGTAATGTTTGCTCAGCATGTTTGCTTACAGGAATATATGCAGCTCTAGGGTATCATCTTTTTTTCAGCAATTTTGTATTCCACAGGACCATTTACAACTGAAAGCCATCTTTAATTGAAAACAGATGTTCTTCTACTGGCCTAGCTAAGAAGTGGCTATGCATTAAGTTAATTATACTTAAAAATATTGGTTATCTTTCAAAATTTAGAATGCATTTATTTTCAGTATTTAATCTGACAATTTTCTTGGAAGCTCTGTAACACCTTATTTCTTTACTGATTCCCCCACCCAGTTCTCATGTTTTTGGTAATGTGATACAGAGCTTTTCATCTCTAGATAAAAAGGTACCAATGTGGTCCAGCTTGGTAGTGACGAAACATTACTGCTGTTTGTGAGATGGAAATTTTTGTTGTCTAATTTCAAAAAAAAAAATCTCAGTTCAGCTCCTACTGGAAAACTGTTCTCAAAAACCTCACTTACTGGCAATCTCAGTATTGAATGGATATGGAGAATGAACTACCCTTTCACAGATACCCCAGTATAGGAAAACATTTCTATTCATGATTGCACTTAAACACATGCTTGACTTGAAGCCAACAGTACTTAGGCATATGCTTCAGTGCAATGCTGAATGGTGATGGACCTGTTCCTTTCACAATTACTCTTCAAGGGCTCCATTGGAACTGTATTTCCATAGAGCTGGAGGCCAGGTCTAGTGCTGGCCTCTAGCAGATCCTTTAAGATCTGTGGATTTGAGTGGCGTAACACACTGGTGGCCCTTCATTAGGGAAGTAAAACCTTGATCCTCATCCTCTCCCCCTCAAAAAAAAAAAAGTGTAGAAAACTCCATGTAGGAACCTCAACAAAATTCCCCATGTGGTTTTTTTCTTTCTCAGAGCAAAAATTTGTGACCCTGCATGCCTGTAAAAGTACATGGGTCGGCTCCTGGGCCCAAAGACAGTTTGGACCATCAGCTACAGAAATAACTTAAGTGAACCTTAAGTAATCAAGAAAAGACCACTTATTAAACATACTAGAGTGCCTGGGGTCCTGGATTCTATCAGTATTGTTAATTTAGACATTTTTGTTTGTGTGTGGGTCTGTTGTCATCAGGTTTTTTTGTAGAAGTGGGTTTCTGGATGCAGCAAAATCTATGAGAGTAGAGAAAACTGAGAGATGGACATGAGTGTCAGAATGTATATCCCAACACTTATTTCAGTATTAACAATTACAAAACAATCAATTCCCTGTTCCTCCCTTGAATGTGCAAAATGGAATTATGAAGGAGCCCAGAGAATCAGCTAGAAGTCTGTGTGGTAGGAAATAAATCTAAGTATTTCCAGACTATAATTAAGGCTGCGTGTCTGTCATGGAGGTCACAGATTCCATGACTTCCATGACCTCCATGACTTCTGCAGTGGCCAGTGCTGGCTTGGGCAGCCCCTGGGCCAGCAGCAGTTTGGGTGTGGGGATTGGGCTCAGGGCTGGGGGTTGTGATGTGGGGCCAATGGGAGCTGCGGGGCCGGCACTTGTGGTGGGAACAGCATGCGGAGCCCCCCTGGCCACCCCACCCCCTAGGAGCTACAGGGACATGCCGGTCAGAGCCAGGTAGGGAGCCTGCCGGCCCTGCCAACCCTCCCGCCTCCAGCACCAGTGAGGGTTCCGAGTTGCATGCTGCTGTCTCCTTCCCCCCCCACCTCCACTCCGGGGACCTCAAGTTTTAGTTAGGGGTATATAGTAAAAGTCATGGACAGGTGATAGCCATGAATTTTTGTTTACTCCCCATGACCTGTCCATAACTTTTACTAAAAATACCATGACTAAAATGTAGCCTTAACTATAAGCCATCTTTACTGAAGCATCAAAACTCTTTTGTGGATGTCAAAAAACATTAAGGATACTGTTTGCCTTTTTCCTCCCAGATGGCAAGTTTCCTATGGTAAGCACAGTTTATTTTAATGTTTGCAAAGGAGGCCAAACATTAGTGGACTAGCAAGTGGCAGAAACACATAGAATGATAGAAGAATTTCTTTCGGAATCCCTGGAGATGCAACTAACTATTGAAGTTTCTGTTTAGAAAATTCATTTTCTACTTCTAAACACACTGAATATTCTTACTGCAACAGTATAAAAGTGTCAGGAGTGTGATTTAAGGTTTCTTTAAACTACAAATATTCCTTTTGTAGATGAACTCATATTATTGTTCTCATTAAGAATAAGAAATACATATATTTAATTTTATCTTCAAAATTATTTCTTTTCTTATAAGTGCTATTAGGAGGGAGAACTTGGATATTTCCTAACACTTAGTCATAGCATTTTGCCAGGTTAATTGTACTCACAAAACTTAGAGTTGAATGATGTGAGTACAAAACTGTTGCTCCTGCCATAACTAAATGTGATTGTGTTGCTTTCCTTGGCAGAGAGATTTTTAGGATAAATGTAATGAAGTTATGTTCAAAGTGAAGAACCGTTTGCACAACATTTTATTTCTAGTTAATTTAATTTCATAACTAGGTATTGTGATAGTTATTCATTGGAATGTTACCCCCATTATACTGTCCAGACGAAATCTCCCCGAAGGTGACAGCTGTGACCTTTGGAAATGTAAATACTTATATTCTTGTATAAGTTCTAGTAAGAATAGATCCATAAACCCTGTTAAAAAAAATGTGCTTGGCTCACTGATACTATTCATTATAACCTTTGGATATACTTAGTGGCTAAAATTTCTGATATGGCTTTTTTCTTTCTATTAAACATATTTAAATTAAGAAAGTTAAGAAGAATGAGTTTCTTGTTAAAATGTTAATCATTTTTTCTAGGTCCTAGTCTTCAGTGCTGCTTTATCAATTTAGCATTCTGGCTAATGATACAATGTGGTCTATGAAAACAAGATGAATATTGCAAAGAATTCTATGCCTAGCATCAGCATTCAATAGCTTAAATTAGTCAATTTCCATGTGGTTCCTATTCCCAGTGGAAGACAGCTTAGCTAAGAACCTAAAAATAAATGTTTGTAGTCCAACAGACAACTTTTCACTACTGATTCGTATGTCTAATATGTGCACAGTTTTTGTCAGGAAGATACATAATAGACTGTAGTTGTGTAACTGGTGAAGTGCACAAACTTGGAATTGACCTTCCTATTCTAGCTTTAGTTTTCAAGGCAAATAGGACAACTCACAAACCAATCATAAACTTCAAACTATCATTGAGAGGTGGTGCTAATGTTGGCATTAACTGAAAGTATCTTATCTGCTTTGTTTTTGTTTAAAGGGTACTACCTTGATATGAGAGTAACCAGCATTTCAGTGTGAGAATTAAACATCTAGTCATGTGTTGTGTTCAGTTCTGGAACACACATTAGCAGAAAAATCTCGACAAATTAGAAATAGTTCAGAGAAAAGCAACAAAAATTATCCTGGGGCTGGAGGATTTGAAATTATTAGGAAAGATTAAAAGAAGTAAAAAGGTACAGTCTTGGCTTTGGTTTAAAGTAATCTACGTATAAGGCACACCCCAGGAAGGATGGTGAGTTTCTACAAGTGTATATCATATTAAGAACAGTATGAGAACACCACCTGCTTACACTGATACCAATTCCTTGTAAGTGATTTCCTTTTACAAATGAGCATTATGAGAGGTGACATCTGTTTGTTCAGAATGTGTGGGTTTCTGGTGTAACTGTATAGGTTAGGACTTGTTTTGCCAATTTGTCTCCTTGAAATTATTACATCAATCAAAAGAGGAGGAGGACTTAAAAAGGAATAATAGAAATATGTTGTACATAATATTTAATGTAATTATTAATATTATTTGTACAAATAAAAAGATCTACAGACTAGACTATTGAAGTCTGAGTCAAATTCTCTCCTGGCAAGAAGGCAATGGAAACATACTTGAACAGTTGCTACTAAGAAAGTGTAAGCAGGTGGTGTTGCCACTCTGTTCCTAACACAGCACACACACAATGACTATTGTCCAAACGCATCATCCTTTTGGGGGCAGGGAGGGGTCTGTCTTGATATTTAAACTTCAAACTCCTGACTCAAAAGCTTGAAACCTGTTTTCAAAGGGTTCTAGTGTGGTTTCCCTAATCAATGAATCTTGGACTCATAATTTTTTTGTGAGAGAGAAAGCTTCATAGATTCCAAGTCCAGAAGGGACCATTGCAATCATCAAGTCAGACCTCCTGGATAACACAAGCTATAGAACTTCCCCAAAATAATTTCTAGAACAGATTTTTCAGAAAAGCATCCAATCTTGATTTAAAAATTGTCAGTGATGGAAAATCCACCACAACCCTAGATAAGTTGTTCTAATGGTTAATTACTCTCACTGTTAAAAACGTACGCCTTATTTCCAGTCTGAATTTGTCTAGTTTCAGCTTCCAGGCATTATATTGTCTTATACCTTTCTCAGCTAGATTGAAGAGCCCATTATTAAATATTTGTTCCTGATGTAGGTAATTATAGACTGTAATCAAGTCACTCCTTAACCTTCTCTTTGTTTAAAGCTAAATTGACTGAGCTCCATGGATTTATCATTCTAAGGCATGTTTTCTAATCCTTTAATCATTGTTGTGGCTCTTCTCTGAACTGTCTCCAATTTATCAAAATCCTTTTGGAATTGTAGACACCAGAATTGGACAAACTATTCCAGTAACAGTCACACCAATGCCACATACAGATGTAAAATAACCTCTCTAATCTTACTTAAGATTCCTCTGTTTATGCATCCAAGGATCACATTAGCCCTTTTGGCTACAGTGTCATACTGGGAGCTTATGTTCAGTTGATTTCCACCACGACCAACAAATCTTTTTCAGAACTACTGTTTTGCAGGATAGAGTCCCCCATTGCGTAGATATGTCCTACATTTTTTGTTCCTAAATGTATACATTTACATTGAGCCATATTAAAATACCTATTGTTTGCTTGTTTGTGACCAGCTTACTAAGTGATCCAGATGGCTCTGTATCAGTGCCCTATCCTCTTCATTATTTATCATTCCCCCAATATTTGTGTCATCTGCAAACTTTATCAGTGATGATTTAATGTTTCCTTACAGGTCATTGATAAAAATGTTAAATACCATACGACTAAGAACTTACACCCACAGACCCCCTAAAAACACACCCATTCAAAGATGATTCCCTATTTACAATTATATTTGGAGACCTATCAGTTAGCCAGTTTTTAATCCACTTAATGTATGTGATGTTAATCTTTTTAATATTTTAATCAAAATGTCATGTAGTAGCAAGACAAATCCCTTACAGAAATCTAAGTATATTACATCAACACTACTACCTTTATCCACCAAACTTATAACTCATCAAAAAAGATATCAAGTTAGTTTTACAGGATCTATTTTCCTTAAAGTTTTGTTGATTGGCATTAATGCTTTATTAATCAAGTCCCCCAGCAGCCACTCCATTATCTTGCCCAAGATCGATGTCAGACTACAGGCATATAATTACCCAGGTCATCCCATTTATCCTTTTAAAATATTGGCACAAATTACCTTTATTCTTTCCTTCTGGAACTTCTCCGGTGTTCCAAGACTTACTGAAAATCAACATTAACTGTCCAGTGAACTCCTTAGCCAGCTCTTTAAAACTCGTGGATGTGAGTAATCTGGAACTGCTGATTTTAAAATATCTAACTTTAGTAGCCGCTGTCTAACATTCTTTCGAAATATTAGTGGAATGGAAAGAGTGTCATCATCATATATCATCATGACATATGATGTCACTTGTTTTTTCTCCAAATACAAAACAGAAATATTTATTCAACACTTCAGCCTTTTCTACATTATTGTTGATAATTCAACCACTTCAATCTATTAATGGACCAATACCATTGTTAGGATTATATCTGTTCTTAATATACTTTTTAAAAATTATTTGTTGTAGTGCACATTACTTGGCTAGCATGTCTTTGTTTATTATATGACTTCAGACTCAGACAAATCATCCTTATCCACGGTGCTATAGGAAACCATATCAGTACTCTGACAGCAAAAAAATATCTTTAAATGTGGTTGTAACCGGTATGGTTCCAATTCCAGCAGGGACAGGTCAAAGTGAATAGGAAGCATTTCTAAAAGCTCAGGTGCTGAAGAATGAAATGGACACTGGATGGGTGAGAATTAGATAAGAATTTCAGAATGCATATGTCTTAAAAGACCATCTTCTATGCCTGACTTACATCCATCCAACTTCCTTCTCTGTGAAACAAGACTGGAGAAACTGCAGGATCCCAATATCTGAAAGTAAGAATGTACCTTTGCCACTTTCAGCTAATGCCTTCTGGTGATCAATGAAAATACACTCTGACTACCTTTCCCAGACCTGAAAAACAGTTCTGTGTAAGCTTGAAAGCTTGTCTGTTTCACCAACAGAAGCTGGTCTAATAAAAGATATTATCTCACCCACCTTATCTCTCTAGTATCCTGGGACCATCATGGCTATAACAACACTGCAAACAATTTGTTACAAAAACAATTACAGCTTTCAGGTCTGCTCTGTAATAAGAGACTCTTGTACTAGAAACTTGATATTATAAAAACAAAGCAAAAAAACACCAAGCGCTCCAGAATTTCAAGTACAATTGTATTTTTAAAACATTTGATAGTAGCACACATTTGAAGTAATGTAGGGGTCCTGATACTTCTAAAACTTACACTGGTGAGTTTCAGTAGTCCTTACATTAATAGTTCCACTGACTTTAATGAGCCTTTAATGAATAAGGACTGTTTGTGTAAGAGTTTGAAGGATCAGGCCCTTACTTTTAATACACTGCTATAGAGCATAAAATACTGTATTACAATGTTTGATGCTCATTGTCCTGTTTGGTGATTTCTGTCATTGATACACAGATACATTTTGTCTACATTCTCATACCTTTCACATTTCACTGCATAATACAACAATAAGATTAATTTCGTGCTTAGTGCCAGCAGGATGTCTAATTTTAGAAATTAACACTCTATCTGGCACTCTTTGGCCAGTGTATTTTTAAATAATAACTCTCTGGCTACCTATTGAAATATGGGAAAGACATCACACACAATGATCCATTTTCATATGTCCTTTGCAATGAGTCATCCATCCATAGTAACTCAGGTACAACATTTAAAGACTGAAATTTTATATGTATTTTATTATTCAAAAACAAATAAATAAATATATAGTGTATTGGGCTAGAGTTAGCTCACATTAGTATTTTTGTTTTTTTATTATATGACTTCAGTTTTAATGTTAACGTACATTTTTTTCTGAAATCTGATTTATAGTGTACGACAAAAGCATTCCAATCTAAAATATATTACGGCAAAATTAGGAGAGTGAACAAAAAATCTTTTAATTAGGCTACTGTTTAAAATACAATTTCTTCAATTGCAACTGAGTCTGGAAACATTTTAAAGTTATAAATTCACTGTACAACAACAACTAAGTAAAAGTAAACTCAGACACAAGATCACCATTAAGATATTTTACAGAATAAAATGGCACATTTATATAGCACATTTCCCTCATAAGTCCCAAAATACTCAACAAATTTTACAAAAAGGTTATATACAATATATACAAGGAACCCTTCACCCCTTAATGACATACTGCTGTATGGCAAGATGTCAGCAAACCAGTAAAGTGCCTGAAATCACTATGGCTTATTGCTAAAAGCAGCCAAGTCAGCAGGCTGTAAATTGGCCATGTCACAGCCTCAGCTTGACCAAGGCAGGAGGGGAGGGGGTTTTGGGTACCAAAGAAAGGGCAGCTTGACCCCGCATCCTTCCTGATAAGAATTGTGTTGAAGTTACTGATACATGCATTTTAGAAGAGCAGGATGTGCCACAGGAATGTCTACTAGGGCCTCAAGGCTGCAAACTCTGGAAAAACCCACACCTGGTTTATCAATAATCAGAAGAAAGCCTCTTGCTTGACCATTGGAACTGCTTGCTTAACAAGTTTTCTTTAAGGGACATGTCATTCTCTTACCAATGTATAAATAAGGGGGAAAAGTTTGAGGTAGTGTGACTCTTCGGGATTGGACTCTCCCTCTGGATGCATCTTGTGTTCCCCACCAGCAGACAGGTTGCCACTGTGCCACTCAGGAGCCACACTCAGCTTCGGTAATTATCAAGGGTTGGTGGTGTTTTACTAACCTGTTGCGGACATGTGTAAGTACTTGAGACTAAGGAAAGTTTAGCTTCAAGTGAAGGCACTCTTGTGTTGTCCTGTTTGTGCCAGCCATCTATCGGTTGGATGGCTGTGTCTCCCCTGATTTATTTCCTGACACCACCTCGCATAGAGTAAAAGTTACCAAGAGCTTTGGGTTGAAAGAACCCCGAGTAACACTGCCACTTTGTAGTAGAAGGCAGCAGCATTTAAATCATGCCCAGCACCACTACAAAAATGCCTTACATAAGTAAAACTAAGTTAGGTAAGCAGAATGTAAATACCCCTAATGTCACAATGAAACAGACTGAGAAAGAAAAGTGCTACATGCTGAGCTAGATCTCACAGGCTATGCAGGGCCAGGCTAGGTCAGAATTGGAAAATGTATCTGTGCTTACCTGAAAATTCCTTTTCTTCGAGTATTAAGGTCCATATATCTGTTAACAATGCTACTTCACCGTGTTTACAGCTTAGAGGCAGAACCAGACCTATCACTCAATGGCAGCAGGGAAATGCCCCACCCCCTGAAGTTTCCTCCATAAGAATGGCAATACTGGGTCAGACCAAAGGTCCACCTAGCCCAGGATCCTGTCTTCCAACAGTAGCCAATGCCAGGTGCCCCAGAGCGAATGAACAGAACAGATAATCATCAAGTGATCCATTCCCTGTCACTCATTCCCAGATTCTGGCAAACAGAGGCTAGGGACACCATCCCTGCCCATCCTGGCTAATGCCATTGATAGACTTATCCTCCATGAATTTATCTAGTTCTTTTTTGAACCCTGTTATAGTCTTGGCCTTCACAACATCCTCTGGCAAAGAGTTCCACAGGCTGACTGTGCATTGTGTGAAGAAATACTTCCTTTTGTTTGTTTTAAACCTGCTGCCTATTAATTTCATTTGGTGACCCCTAGTTCTTGTGTTATGTGAAGGAGTAAATAACACTTCCTTATTTACTTTCTCCACACCAGTCATGATTTTATAGACCTCTATCATATCCCCCCTTAGCTACCTCTTTTCCAAGCTGAAAAGTCCCAGTCTTATTAATTTCTCCTCCTACTGAAGCCGTTCAATACCCCTAATCATTTTCGTTGCCCTTTCCGGTACCTTTTCCAATTCCAATATATCTTTTTTGAGATGGGGCAACCACATCTGCACGCAGCATTCAAGATGTGGGCATACCACATCTTCCAGTTCCTCCAGTTGAAGGAATCAGTCAGGATAATGCCATTCTACTTTCCTAAATTATAGATTATGTTTGCTATATTTTGAAGAAAAAATGAACAACAATTTCTTCTACAGCAGAGCATGGGAATTTCCCCCAGTGAAGTAAACCTGAACCTTTCTATGTCAATTTACATCTCTACTCTGCATGTTCTGCTTGTCTCCAGGATGGGCTGGATCTGTGGAAAATATAATTCAAAGAAAGGAAATTCTCAGGTAAACAGAGATAAAATGGGATTTTCACAGCAGTGTGCTTGCAGGGTGGGAAGCATGATCATCACTTAAATATGGACATCCAAAATAAGGTAAATTACAACTCCTCTATCTTCTCCTGTCTATTGAAGAATGGAAAAGACTTCTGGAAAATGGCTATAGACTGGATGACCAAGACGTAGTTTTTTTGGTGAGTTTATGTACTGATGGCCATGTGGTCACCTAGTAGATATTACGGGAGACATGACATCTCTGCATTGAGCCTGTCAGTACTCCTAAAGATTGGACTTTAATGCTTGATGAAAGAATGAGTATTTCTTTAGTTTATTCAGTGAATGAATGATATAACAGTTGTGAGGACTACTTGTCTGAATTAAAAGTAAAATACTGGATCTCATCTGAGAAAGCTCTCAACATCTGACTGGAAATAGTATTTATCAGGAAATCACTTTAATGGGTAGAAAGTATAAAGATACTTGTCACAGCGGTTCAACTCGGGTAGTGCTATAAGGTCTAGAATGAGGTTCCAAGATTGTGCTTTATAATCTTGTGGGGCTGGAAGCAGGACAGCTGCCCTAAGGAAGCATTTAATGTCAGGGTTTGTACAAAACTTTCTGTTTTTGAACCTGCTGACAACTTTATAGAACAGAGACTTGACCTTTTTGCTTGGACCCTTTCATGGGCCCATATTAGAGTCCTCATGGAGGAATTCAAGTCTTTATTTCACTTATTTAATGTGCACTTTGTTTCAGACAGTAGAATAAATTCTATTGGCTGACTTTTTTAAGGACCCGTGAGAGTGACAATTGCCTAATCCAAGTTTCCATTTTAAACTGTCTAGTGTTGGATTGAGGATTGTTTTTTTTTTTTTTGTAAAGGAGACCTTTTCTGTAACATAGAGGCATCAGAAAATACAATGCTAGGTACATCAGACCTGAGAACCATAGCCTCTTCGGAAAGATATAAACAGTATCATGGCCACTCTCTCCTTCCTGTCATCTGTATGGCCGTAGGGAGCAACGGAATAGGTGTTAAGGCATATAACAGAAATATTGCCCAGCTGAGCAAGAGATTATCCATCATCTTGCATCCAAGGTCTGACACATGAAAAGCCCACAGTGTGCTTTATTGCTTTTTCCATGTGCAAAGAGGTCAGCCCATCAAACTGACTTACAATGAATGAGGATACTTCTGAATGCAGGTTCCACTCTGCTTAACCCAATACCTGTTAGGCAAATTTTGGGGTTCATTCTCCCTTTGATGGGTGGTGCAGATAGAGATAAGAAACTCTGCTTCACTCAGGACATGAGGAGTTGATTTTCTTTCTTTCCACGTGTTCTTCCTAATTTATTAACAAAATCTCATCAGACATGTTGACTCATGACCAGAACAAGTATGTTTTCAATGCAAGGAATAAGACTCTGAGACCTCAATAAATCACTGTGTTCAGTAAGTGGATGCTGTGCTCTCTCTCTTTCTGCTGTCCACTCCCTGGACAGAACAGGGACATGAATCAGCCTTCTCCATTATCCTCAGCAAGCATCTGACATAAGGATCACTCTTCCTGGTTCACTAATGAGTGGATCCCTTCAAAAAATCTGATTCTTTGAATTCACAAGCCGAAGGAGTGGAGAATAGAAAATGGGACCTTAATCTCTGCAATGGATGTGACAGAGTGAGAGGCAGAGGGGATAACAAGAATTCCTGGACTGAGTTTATGTGAACTCTAGGTCTTTGAAACATGTCTGTGCCTTAGATCAGCATTCCCAACAGACTTCACTAAGAACTTGATTTTTGATTCTTTGACACCACTTGTTTTCCTTTATGGCCATCTTCATCTTCTGTTTATATTCTTCTGTGATGAGACCTTGCATCTAATAGGATTAATCCTCAGCTCACACCCTTGATCGGCTTTTTCTGGCAACATATGTCTGTGTTTATCATGAATCCAAGATACTCCAGAAACTGTATCATTCTCTCCGCTTATTTTGGCTCTCTCTGTAAAGAGCCTTGATATGTAGAATTTTCCAGAAGACATGAGTGAATTTCCTTCTTCCTTAAAGCCAATATTAATATAACCATGATCCTGAAAGGCACCCTGGGAGAACTTATCAAATCAAATGGGAATGACTGAAGTTGAAAAAAAATCTCATCAATCTGCCACCATATGCAAAGTAGAATGATAAAATGGAAACTGAAGACAGGCTTCCTTTAAGAACTTACTTAGATGGAGCCTTACTCTGTTCATGATTCTAGGTGGCTAGAAATAGGATGGGGAACAGCAACTGATGGGGAACATAGATCTGATCTGAAGTAGATGATGTATGGTTCATTCATGTCCTGGCATATCCATGGACGGCCTGAGATTGTGAATGGAATAAAAGTGTATATATAATTCTTGCACAGTGCCATACAGCAACCTTTCTGGTAAACATCCAGAGACCTCATTTTGACCAAAACTGTAGGTAGCTATTTGCTCCCAAACTGAAAGAGTCTGGCACCAATTGGGAGTCTAACTGAAGATAGTGCTGGTAGGGAAACACACTGCTTGTTCTGAGGCAACTGAGGGAAGATACTGAATTCACCTCAGCATCTTGCATTTTTTTCAGCTACAACTTGCAAACTGATCTTCTCAATTGTTTTACCTTCAACTTACCTATGATCTGTATTCCTTTCTTGTGTCTGTCAGGAGCTAGGACTGTAAATCTACTTTTTCAAAGCCTCAGTTTTCCATAACGTTTCCCACTATAGCACTGACAGCTGGAAACTGATGTGCCTGAGCATCTGAGGTCAATAAGGAAGGCCCCATATTGTTGATTGAAACAGATTTGTGTCCCACTGTCTTTTCAGGGAGAAGCCTTTGAACCGTGGGATCTTTACGCTGAGAGGGACCATACTTGCAAGAGCATGTAGCTAGGGGATAGTGTGCTGCCACAGCTATTCTTTTCAGATTGGATGTAAAGTGGAACTCCTGAATACTACTGGTCATTGCATTGTACTTTTGGCAATTTTTAAAATAGTACCAATATTAACTGGTAACGAAGTCAAACGTAGTCAAAATCTAAACTCAGGAAATTACATTCTGTTGACCTAAATTCCTTAGTTTAAACACCTTAGTTTCAACCAGGTATGTTATTTTTTCACTTCCTGTTATAAAATGTCATGTTGGGTTGCTATGTGCTGTCAAGAGCTGCTACATTTTATTCCTGAGGTGGTAAGATAAGTGATTTATCTATATCGACACCTAGAAATACAGATAGTATTTCTCACACTCACACCCACTTTCTGAAGTTTGTATAAACTTTGGGAAAAAAGGTATAATGCACATGTCATTTATTATTAGTTTTGAAAGCATCCAGAAACTGCATGAAATATAGGTTCTGGAAAACTCCTGATCAACCTGATCACAGAAATAACAGAACAAAGAAAGCATTGTAAAAAATTAAACAGTTAAGAATCAAACAGGAAAAAAGCATTTAAATAGAGAAAAGCTAGCTACAATACTGAATGAAAAGTTAAGCCTTTTAGCAGTATCACAGACATCACAGACGTCCTGGGGCCGGTTTTGTTCAATATCTTCATAAATGATCTGGAGGATGGTGTGGATTGCACTCTCAGCAAATTTGCGGATGATACTAAACTGGGAGGAGTGGTAGATACGCTGGAGGGGAGGGATAGGATACAGAAGGACCTAGATAAATTGGAGGACTGGGCCAAAAGAAATCTGATGAGGTTCAATAAGGATAAGTGCAGGGTCCTGCACTTAGGACGGAAGAACCCAATGCACAGCTACAGACTAGGGACCGAATGGCTAGGCAGCAGTTCTGTGGAAAAGGACCTAGGGGTGACAGTGGACGAGAAGCTGGATATGAGTCAGCAGTGTGCCCTTGTTGCCAAGAAAGCCAGTGGCATTTTGGGATGTATAAGTAGGGGCATAGCGAGCAGATCGAGGGACGTGATCGTTCCCCTCTATTCGACATTGGTGAGGCCTCATCTGGAGTACTGTGTCCAGTTTTGGGCCCCACACTTCAAGAAGGATGTGGATAAATTGGAGAGAGTCCAGCGAAGGGCAACAAAAATGATTAGGGGACTGGAACACATGAGTTATGAGGAGAGGCTGAGGGAGCTGGGATTGTTTAGCCTGCAGAAGAGAAGAATGAGGGGGGATTTGATAGCTGCTTTCAACTACCTGAAAGGGGGTTCCAAAGAGGATGGCTCTAGACTGTTCTCAATGGTAGCAGATGACAGAGCGAGGAGTAATGGTCTCATGTTGCAGTGGGGGAGGTTTAGATTGGATATTAGGAAAAACTTTTTCACTAAGAGGGTGGTGAAACACTGGAATGCGTTACCTAGGGAGGTGGTAGAATCTCCTTCCTTAGAGGTTTTTAAGGTCAGGCTTGACAAAGCCCTGGCTGGGATGATTTAACTGGGAATTGGTCCTGCTTTGAGCAGGGGGTTGGACTAGATGACCTACTGGGGTCCCTTCCAACCCTGATATTCTATGATTCTATGATCACAAAAGAGGACACTCTTAAATGAATAACAGAAGGAAAACCCATAGCACTGCTAAAGATAGTAAAATTACTTGAATTGTTTTCAGTCAAATGAGTGATTAATGATACTTAAATTTACTACAAAAAATTAATTTAAAAACATATCATCCAGTCATCTAAATATGCAGGTTGTTCCTCCATCTTGATTATAATATTCTGTATTAGTTTATTGTATAATGCTTAGATACCTATTAATAGACACCTTATAAAAATCTTAAATAAATAAATGTCAAATAGCCAGCCTCATTTCAAATAGATCCCTAGTATTTTCTGCAGAACTCTTACAATTCAAAGTAAGTGAAGACTCTTTCTTTTGTTCTGTCCCTTATCACTCATACTGAAATGATTCAGGAACATCGTGTAATCATTTATCTCATCATGTCCTTTTTGTATATAAAGCACTATGAATAAAGAGAAATAATGGGTTCTCCTTTTCAGTCTTTGGTACCAAAGCATAGGTAAAGTATTTTTACACTATTGCCAACAGGTCTTAACACATAAAGTCTGAAAATGTACCTGAGAGAAGCAATCATCCGAAATAATAACTACTGAAAGTTACCCTACAAAAGCTGAATACTTCTAAGCGAAAACTGATTCACATCTAAGCACATGTCTAATCCGGAAACATTAATCCAAATTAACTGAAGAAAAATTAATCTGAATTAATTAAGGCCTGGTCTACACTGGGGCGGGGGGGGTCGCTTCGATCTAAGTTACGCAACTTTAGCTATGTGAATAACGTAGTTGAAGTCAACATACTTAGATCTACTTATCGCGGTGTCTTCACTGCGGTTAGTCGACAGCTGATGCTCTCCCATCTACTCCACTTGCGCCTCTCGCCCTGGTGGAGTACCGGAGTCGACGGGAGAGCGCTCGGCAGTCGATTTATCGCGTCTATACTGCCCGTTGATCCAGCGGGTAATGTGGACAAGCCCTTAAGGTGCAAATTTAAAGTGAATTAGTTAAACTGCATTAAATCCCTGTGTAGACACTTTCATTGAGAATTAAAGTGGCCTTCGTCTGTGAATTAAGGTAAACTGTTTTAAGACTATTTTAATTCTGAATGACTGTCCACACAGGGGTTTAATGCAGTTTAACTAATGCACTTTAAATTCACACCTTTAGTTAATTCGGATGAATTTTCCTGTGTTTCCCACTGTGAATAAGCCCCACCTCAGAAAATGATGTTAAACTAACATTCCTGGATAGTTCTGTAATAATCATTAATTCAAACCTGGGCTACAGAACTGAAATATGAACAGGTAATACTCAGGTGATGGATGCTCATTGTGACAGACATGGACATGTCCTATAATAATATACGAATACTAGGGCTGTCAAGGGATTAAAAAAATTAATTGCAATGAAGCATGCTCTTAATCATAGAACCATTTATATACATATTTTTGGATGTTTTCCACATTTTCAAATATATTGATTTCAATTACAACACAGAATACAGAGCGTACAGTGCTCACTTTATATTTATTTTTATTATAAATATATTTGAAAATGTAGAAAAACATCTAAAATATTTAATAATTTCAGTTGGTATTCTATTGTTTAACAGTGTGATTAAAACTGTGAGTAATCGAGATTAATTTTTTAATAGCAATTTATATTTTTGAGTTAATCGAATGAGTTAACTGCGATTAATCGACAGCCCTAAAGAATACTAAGTATAACAATTTTATGAACACTGTATAGAACTGGTCAGTGGGGGAAGATATGCTGTTTTATGTTATGACTCTACTGCTCTGATCTAGCTTAAGTGGCAAGAACAAGCAGGAAGGCAACACAATGGATCTCCACATAAGCTACTTCCAACCACATACTTCAGTGGGGGAAGGAAGGGGTGCAATTACAAGGCGATAGCATACTTTCAGACTCCAGTCCAAAGTGACACAGCAGTTTTGTGAGGCTGGGAACTATAGAAAAAAAGGACAGAAAATAGTTTAAAAAGCCCTCCTCAGGGAAGGAAGGTCAATTGTCAGAGCTATTAGGCAGACAGGTTGACACAGAGAGAGGCTCTGTGAAGAAGTCTGAAAGAGTTGGCTGATCTTTCCCCAGATCCAGGGAATAGTAAGCCTTAGGGAAAGACAGGGAAGAGAGTAGACAGCTTTATTGTTTTAAGACCTGTTTTCTCTTAAATGTTTTTGTTCTGAATATATAATACTTAGTTTGAAGAAGGCTGTTTGGTCACTGCTTACTGCTGTCATTGCTCCTTGAGGGAACAAACTGCAGGGTCTGAGCCTAAGATCTGTTGAGATAATCATAGTTAGTATCAGGAAACTGTAGCCTCGTTTGACAGTAGGAAAATTGCTTGGTTGCACCCCAAGAAAGACGGCAGCGAGAGGTACAAGACCTGACGGGGTCCACATGAAGAGAGAAGGAGGGATCAGAGGTGCAATTACCCTGGTAACTGATTTCGGTAGCCATGTTAGTCTGTATCAGCAAAAAAAAAGAGGAGTATTTGTGGCACCTTAGAGACTAACAAATTTATTTGGGCATAAGCTTTTGTGGCCTAAACCCACTGCATGCATACGATGAAGTGGGTTTTAGCCCACGAAAGCTGATGCCCAAATACATTTGTTAGTCTCTAAGGTGCCGCAAGTACTCCTTGTAACCGAGATACTCATGTACTAATAATCATCTCAGTACCAATAATAAACAGCTGAATTGTCCTCAACTAAGACAGAAAGTAAGTTCTGCTCTACAGATTTCTTTCTTCCAGTGGAAATATCTAAGACCTGAAAGATACATGCAGAGGGTTGAAGAGCAAAGCAATGAAAATTACTTTATTATTTAACTGATATACTAACAACAAACAATAGCCATATTTTCTCATTATATATGAAGAGACTTATAAAAAAGATGAAAATGGATGGAAAAGGCATAAAATCAGCATGTGATAGATAACAGAGGTTCCAGCAACCCAAACAAGAAGCTCTCACCAATGTTTGTGAACGATGACCAAAATAATAATACTCTACATTTCTATAGCCCCTTCTATCCTAGATTCCCAAAGAACTTTACACTGTCAATGATTTAAACTTTCCAACAACCCAGTGAGGTCAGTAACTGCCATTATCCTCATTTTACAAATAAGAAAATGTAAGCACTGAGAGGTTAAGTGACTTGCCTATGTTCAAACAGGAACGCTGTGGCAGAATAAAGAATAAAACCAGATCTCTTGATTTTTATTTGTTGGCAGAGTGATTGCAAATGTAGGGATGACAAGACAGAAAACATACACACAAAAGGGAACAGATTAAGTGGTATAATAGATTAAGGTATTTGACTGAAACCTTTCTCCAGAAACAGGAGTATAACACAAGCTTGAGTACAAATGAAAATTAAATTGATAGCCTCTTCTAGTTCCACAACAGGGCTTTAACCATATCACAAAACAGCAAATAATTCAGCTCTCTATCCTCAAAAGAAGAACACAGGCTAGATTATAAAGGGTGATTTTTACTGTAAGTATACAATACTTGAATCTGTGAGAGGCAGTCAAATATTCCAAAACCCACTAATTAGAATTTCAATGTCAAACAATACCATTTCTCTAACTTGGAAATAAACAAAATTATTTTTAAAGTTTTACATATACAACAAGAACACTTTCATACACCCACACATGTGTGTGCTCACAGTCACCCATGTTCATAATGAAGGGTTTTTTTAAAAACTCAGATTTTGAGAAATTCAAATGTCCACATTAGGTTACTAGGTAATTTTGTGACTAGGCCATAGCAATTGCAAGACTTCCATTAGACTCTGCAGAAAACTAGCTGATGGTTTAGAAAAAATTTCTGACAACCAACCGCTGTTACAAAGGCAGTCTCAAATAATCTATTTGTAAGAAATAGAATAGTCAGCTCAGACAGTTGAGTTCTTTGTACTATGACTCTCCTGATAAAGGTATCTTCGAATGTAGTATGATGTGTAGTTGGAGTCCTGTTGATCCCAGGAGATTAGAGAGACAAGGTGAATGAAGTAACACCCACTTCTGGCCTTCAAACAACCCCTCACCGCTTCCAAGCTCATCATCAGAAGCAACCTCCCCACATACTAGGACACACCAACTGAAAGCAGTACCAGACTCTGGCAGAACGACAGATGCAAAACCTGCAGACATATCTCAACTACTACAATGATCAACACACCTTTCAAGATCTATGGAGCCTACACATGCCTATCACATCATGTGGTATACTTCATCCAGGACACTAAATGCCCCAATAACAGCTATGTGGGTGAAACCAGACAATCACTACGCTCTCGAATGAACTCATACAGAAAAATGGTAAAAGACAAAAACACCCTGTGATCTGTGGGTGAAAACTTTTCACAAAGTGATCAATCTACTTCTGACCTATCAAATCCTCATCCTCAAAAGAAACCCATATTACACTTTCAAAAGACGAGCTTGGAAGCTTGAATTCATAACTCTGCTAGACACTAAATCATGGATTGAACAGAGACCCTGGATTTATGGTTTATTATAGTGTTTCGCTCCGCAGGCTGAGGGATGTACAGGCCGCCGCTTCCCGCAGCCTCCACTGGCCTGCAGCAGCGAACCGCGACACGTGGAAGCTGAGATCGGCCAACCTGCGGACGCGGCTGGTAAATAAACTGGCCCAGCCCCCCAGGGGCTTTCCCTGAGCAAGCGGCATCCCAAGTTTGGGAAACACTAGTTTATTACAACAATCTATAATCCACTAACTCCCTTCTTTTTACCCTATCACTGCACAGGTGCTAAAGGGCCACTCTACCTTGAGTGGTCCCCTAGAATATGCTCTTACTCCTTATGCTGAACAATCTGTTCCGCCTTGCATTTAGCTGTGATGCTCAGAGTACCTTTCCCACACCAGAAGAAGAGCTCTTTGTGGCTCAGAAGCTTGCCTCTTTCACCAACAAAAGGTGGTCCAACAACAGATATTACCTCACCCACCTTGCTTCCCAATAAACTGAATCTCTGTTAAACAACTCTTTGTTGTATATTTTCTATCTTTAGAACCTCTCCCATGATTACTGATAGATTTTCAACTAATGAAATTTTCAATTTCTTCCTACCAGGTGCCCATCAATAATGACTTTCAATGTAACACAGTAAAAAAAAATGGCATTTTTCCATTCAAACACTTCCGTGTTGTGCTCTTACACTGGCTAGAGTTACTGTAGTATTTGCTCTTGGAATTTTTCCTTTTCTGAACACCTCAGTCATGACTTGCACTCTTACTTTTCCAATCCTTGACACGTATTGAGCAAAGACAATTGAATTAAGGTTCTAATTCTACAAACTCATATACAACTCCTTAACTTTATATACAGTGAGAAATCTTATTGAAGCTAATGGAAGGTAGTCCCCCTTGCCTTCTACGAGTAGTTTGGGACTGATGCAAGCACTTCAGATTAAAAGTCACAGGGTATGGTTCAGGGAGCACATTTTCAATTCATAATCAAATACATATTTTCTTCTTAACACAATTACCTTTGAGGGCCACAGTTTAGAACCTGGGGGACCACAGGTTGGACACTTCTGCTCTTCAGCAATACTTTTAATGCCTTTAATGTGGGCTCTCATTTTCAGATGAAAACTATACAGAATAATAGGTAGTAATATTATGTATAGTTTAAATGTAATTGATGGCACTAACCACCATCTTCTTTCCCTGTTCACACTTTTATACGATAACTTACACTAATTAGACCTGATTAGTAAAGTGAAACAAATTCCTCTTTCTTCCCAGTTAGAAGGCCTTCATATTTAATTTGTGTCTAAAGAAATTTTACTAACTTATAGGCCTGGGGATATAAATTTTAATTTTATGGTTATAATAGAAAACAGGGGAACTGAAAAAACCGCTTCAGAGTTCAATCACAAAAAGAAAGGATTCAATTACTTTGAAGGTCTTTGGAACCACAAGATAGAAATACTGGGAATGATGAGCCAAGCTTGGGGACACCATTAATTATAATCCCACATGGCATTTATTCCTTGGCTTCTACTGTACTGTATTTGGACATATTATGAGCTACAAACCAATAAAAAAAATTGGTGAGCTAGCTACACATACCAAAATGTAAACTATGCCTTAATTATTCATTAGTGGAATGAAAGTCATTTTTAGCCACATAAATGTTACTGTTGTTTGCCTGGACAAAACTGACCTTTTAAATTAATTTGGGTCTCTGTAATATGTCTACCTATATAACCTCCTTATCAGTATTATAACATTACAATGTAAATGGAGAAGGGGAATAGCTATTAATGTAATTTTTAATTCAGTGAAGCTTACTCTAATAAATATCTAATAAAATAACTTGATGAGAATACGTTTTAATATTGCATACCGGCATTTTCACATCTTGGACCTGACTCGTCTTTCACTTACCTCAATTTTACACCAGTGTAACGCTACTGATTTCAGTAGATTACTCTTAACATACATGGAGAGACAGATCAGATCCCTTCTGTCTATAAATCTCTGATTTGAAAAAGGATGAAAGTGAATGACCACTTCCCAGCTCTATGCATCAAATATATACATGTGCTACCTGCATAAAATAAACAGAATGAGGGTCTGACCAGCTGAATTAATACAGTTGTTAAAAATAACCCTTCTTTCTGGACTGCGTCATTGCAGGGATTTGTATTTGTCAGCAAACATATGGTGAAACCCAAACATATATGTCTTTTCAGTGTTCTCAACTGTATACAGTATCTGTCAAAATAATAGGGATATTACATACCAGAACCACACATTTAAAATATATTTTCCATGCATTATATTATGTCAACATAGGATGTTCTCATAACATAATAACATATCATAAAAAAATAAAGACAATGGACTTCAAGAAGGCAGACTTTAGCAAACTCAGAGAATTAGTAGGTAGCAAGTGGGAAGTAAGTCTACAGGGAAAAAAAGTTCAGGAGAGTTGGCAGTTTTTTATAGAGATATGATTAAGGGCATAAAAGCAAACTATCCGAATGCGTAGAAAAGATCAGAAGTATGGTAAGAGACCATCTTGACTTAATCAGACAATCTTCAATGACCTGAAATTCAAAAGACAGTCATACAAAAAATGGAAACTAAGTCAAATTACAAAGGATTAATATAAAAAAACAACACAAACCTATAGGGACAAAATTAAAAAGTTGAAGGCACAAAATGAGATTAAACTTTCTAGGGGCATAAAGGGTAACAAAAATCCTTTTACAAATATATGAGAAGCAAGAGTAAGACCCACGACAGGATAGACAAATTACTCAATGAGGAGGGAAAGACAATAACAGAAAATGCAGCAATGGCCTAACAGGTTCAATGCCTTTTTTGTTTCAGTTTTCACCAAAAAGGCAACCAGTGATCGGATGACTAACTTAGTGAATATCAGTTTAAACAGGCTAAAATCTGAGGCTAAAATAAGGAAAGAACAAGTTAGGAATTACTTACACAAGTTAGACATCTTTAAGTTGGCAGTACCTAATGAAATACATCCTAGAATACTTAAGGAACTGGCTGAAGAAATCTCTGAGCAATTAGTGATTATCTTTGAGAGCTTGTGGAGGACAGCAGAGAGTCCAGAGGACTGGAAAAGGACAAATACAATATCTATCTATAAAAAAGGGAATAAGAACAACACAGGGTATTGTAAACCAGTCAGCTTAACATCAGTCCCAGAAAGATAGTGGACCAAATAATCAAACAATCCTTTTGTAAGCACAAAGAAGAAAACAGGGTGATAATTAACAACCAACGTGGATTTGTCAAGAACACATCATGTCAAACCAACCTACTATCATTCTTTGACAGGGTAACAAGCCTTGTGGATGGGGGAAAGCAGTAGATGTGATATATCTTGACTTTGGTAAGGTTTTAGATATTGTCTCACATGACCTTCTCATAAACAAACTAGGGAAATATAGCCTAGATTAACTTTATATAAGGAGGTTAACAACTGGGTGGAAAAGCGTACTCAGAGAGTACATATCAATGGTTCATAGTCAAGCTGGAGGGATGCATTGAGGGGGATATCACAGGGATCCGTCCTGGGCCTGGTTCTATTCAATATCTTCATAAATTATTTGGATAATGGCAGAGAGGGTATACTTACAAAGTTTGCAGACAATACCAAGCTAGGAGAATTTACAAGCACTTTGGAGGACAGGATTAATATGACCTTGACAAACTGGAAAAATGGCCTGTACTACGTAGGATTAAATTCAATAAAGACAAAGGTTGTGAAATCTCTGTCATTGGAAGTTTTTAAGAACAAGTCAGAAAACACCCGTCAGGAATGGTTTAGATAATATGAAGTCCTGCCTCATTGCAGGGGACTGGACTAGATGAGGTCCCTTCCAGTCCTACATTTCTATGATTTCTATGTATTTACAGAAATATTCTGATATTCTTCCTAGGTTATTGTTCAATCTTTCAAATTATTGCTCTATAAAAGGTTGATTAATTTATTTTAAAAAATAGGATTGTGATGTTTAGAGTATTTCGTTTCTGGTTTCTCCAGTCAAGAATAAGTGTTCTTATCATAAGCACCAATAAAAATAAGTGAATTTAAGATTTGTATAAACCTGTATTAATATGTGAGTGGACTGTTAGAAAAAGCACAGTATGCAGTCACATAATATATAAGCATGAGAAAAAGAATCTCATCAAGCTGCAAAACTGCATTCTCCAAATTCCTTTGTACCAACCTACTATTGATAGTTTATACCCTCCAGCTAGCAAACACAGTGAATTTTTTCCAACTCTGACTCCCTGATGACACAATTCAATTTCATGAGTCATCTAGTTGTAAAAACCCTTGGTAATATACAATAAAAAAATACCGTACCACTTTCACCTTTCCTTCTGTTGAAAGAATTCTTAGATTGGTACAAAGGAATTTTAAAAATGTAATTTCAGATATGTAAAACAAATTCCTCTTTCTGTAGTATTTTTGCATGAATCTGAATTTGGTACTAAGGAGCAGTACAAGAAACTGAATATATATAACTGAATGGCAGCATGTAAAACTCTTCTACCAAACAAGATCTGCAAAGAAAACTTTATCTCATTACTAGTTAAATGAGAAAATTCACCTCCCTGTACACTGCCTTACAGTTTTCCGGGTGTACACAGAGGTTTCCAACAGCCCCATATATAAGCATAGTCAGAGCAGCAAAAGATTTGGACATGCATAGCACAACATTTACACCCTATTCTGATCAGACTAGTCTTTTTTCTCTGAAGCAAGGGCTCTAAATTCAGCCTGAATTCAGAGCTCTTGCTCCACTAAAAATCACTGTGGTGGTCTGTCCCCAAAGACCTGTTGTAACTTTCAAAACCTCCTGAAGGAAAATACTAGAAAGAGAGAAAAAGCTTTAAGAAATAAGTTAAAGAAGGAGTTTCCTATAAATTCAAAAACAAATGGCTAGATTGTGAGTTTTTGACTGACACCGAGTAAAGGGCAGCACAGAGTTGTCCGGCCCCTGCAACACCCAGAGATTGTGCTCCCAGAGTCCTACTCCCAGAGTCATAATCTCTCTCTTCGTCTCCTCGCTGCTCTATGAAGGCAACACACTGCAACAAGTCTGTACCCAGTGCTCTGTATCATCCCTGATACACCTCTATAGTTAAGACACTGAGCATGCTGGAGAGAGGGGAGGAGCCAAGACACATAAAATTGGGATATGACCTCCATCCTGACTACATTAAAAAAAACGTACATAAACAACTGGCAGTGGTAAATATTTCTCGTGAAATACAAAGAACCATAAAACCAATTTTAATTAATTTAACTATCCTATTATTTCAAAGAAGAAACTTTGGATCTAAGGTCATGTCATTTACCCCATTTTGGAGTAAAATTATTGCTGAGGAAAAGTTGATAGACCTACTCTTGGATCTGCCTTTGGGATTGTTCAGGTTTACCATTTTGGATTATTTGAATATCCATGCCAAAGATTATTCTTATGCATTAGTTTGCGATCTTATGTCCGCCATCAAAAAAAAATGGTTACCTACCTTTTCGTAACTGCTGTTCTTCAAGATGTATTGCTCATGTCCAGTCCATTCTAGGTGCGTGTGTGCCCTCATGCACAGTTGTTGGAGATTTTTGCCTTAGCGGTATCCGTAGCGCCAGCTGTGGCAACCTCTGGAGTGCTGGGCTCATGTGACTGTATATCAGGTGCCAGCAACCCTACACCCTCTCAGTTCCTTCTTTCTGGCAACTCCGACAGAGGGGCAAGAGGGCAGGTAATGGAATGGACATGAGCAGCTTATCTTGAAGAACAATAGTTACAAAAAGGTAGGTAACCATTTTTTCTTCTTCGAGTGCTTGCTCATGTCGATTTCATTCTAGGTGACTTACAAGCAGTATCTATGGAGTTGGGCTCAGAGTTCACAGCTTAGCACATGTTTTAACAGTCTCAGGCTCATGTGGGCGGTGGTGAACGGTTGGGCACACAGAGACTAGATGGAATTGAGACTCGGGGAGGAAGGCTCTGGCCTGAGCGGAGTCTAGTACCGCCCCAATAAATTCTATGTATTGCACTGGAGTCAGGGTTGACTTTTTCTCGTTTATTATTAGGCCCGGGTCGTGACAGGTGGAACAGACCAGATTGAGATGCCTCCGCACCTGATCCGAGGACCAGCCCCTTATCAACCAATTGTCAATGTACAGGTAAATTTGGACTCCCTGACATCACAGGTTAAGTGGCCACTAGTGCTATACACTTTGTGAACACTCTTGGGGCCGACAAGAGATGAAAGAACTGGAAATGGCACTGGCCCAACATGAAATGGAGGAAACGACAGTGCCATGGGAATATGAAAGTATGCATCCTTTAAATCGAGGGCAGCGTACCAGTCTCCCGGATCCAGGGATGGACTCATGGAGGTTAGGAAGACCATACGAAACTTCAACTTTTTGAGAGACTTGTTGAGGCGACACAGGTCTAAAATAGGTCTGAGGCCCCCTTTTGTCTTTGGAATTTGGAAGTAGCAGGAATAGAAACCTCTTCCTTCCATGTTCTGCAGAACCTCTTCCAATGCCCTCAGGCATGGGAGGTTTTTGACCTCCTAAGCAATGAGTTGCTTGTGAGAAGGGTCCCTGAAGGGGACGGGAAAAGGTGGTGGAATGGTTGGTCAGCTATAAATTACAGGGTATAGTCCAATGAAACTGTGTCAAGCACCCAGCGATCCAAAGTGATATGGGACCAGGTCGACCAGGAAGGGCGGAGGTGGTTGAGGAAGATGGGGAGTGGATCCGGTGCATTCACTGTGGCACCGTCCTCAGGCACACCCTCAAAATGACTGCTTTTGGTTGTCCTGGTCCCTGGAAGGACCAGGCTGGGCAGGGGGACGAGATGATGACTGGTGGCATCGCTTAAAGCCCCGTCTCTGTCCTTCTTTCTGTAGGAGCCAGACCAAGGGGCACCCCAAGACCTTAATGACAGCGGAGGAGGTGGCGGGCAGAATGACTTTCTAGCCTGAGGAGGAGTATGCAGGCCCAAGGAGTGGAGGTTGGCCCAGGAATCTTTAAGGCCATGGAGACTTGCATCAGTTAGCTCCAAGAATAGCACCATTCCCTTGAAAGGGAGGTCCTGGAGAGTAGTTTGCATCTCCTGGGACAGCCCAGAGGTCTGTAACCAGGAGCTGCGTCTCATGGCTATTGCAGAGGCAACCACTCTGGATGCCACGTCCGTGGTATCCCAGGCCATCTGGAGGCATCCCAGGCCATCTGGAGGGCACCTGTGGCCACAGCCTTGCCCTCCTCCGCCAAGGTGGCAAACTTCTGATCCTGATCCTGTGGGAGGCTCTCCTTGAACTTCCTGATGAAGTCCCACAGATTGAAATTGTATCTGCCAAGTAGGGCCTGATGGTTAGATGCCCTAAACTGGAGGCTGGCTGTTGAATAAATCTTTCTGCCAAATAAGTCCAGCCTCTTGGCATCTTTATGCTTGGGGGTGCCAGTCACCTGTACCTACCTGTCCCTCTCATTGACGGCTGACCCACAACCAGGGACCCCACGGGAAGGTGCGTGTACAGGTATTCAAACCCCTTTGCGGGGACATAGTACTTCTTTTCTGGCTTCTTCGATGTGGGTGGAATGGAAGATGAGGTCTGCCATATAGACTTGGTAGTTTTCAGGACCTCTAGGTGAACGACCAATGCGACCCGTGCTGGGGCGGAGGAGGGGATGACATTGAAGAGGTCGTCGGACTCCTCAGCTAGCTCCTCAACCTCCAACTTTGGTTTGGCCGCTGGGCCCGCTTCAGGCGCAGATGGTGCTGCGATGGGCCAGGACCCCCTACCGCTCCCTGGAGTCAGGTCCCTGGCTGGGCTAAGGGGTCCGACCACAGTGGTAGCCTTGAGACCCTCCGTAGTGGGCACAAGCCCTAACACAGGTCCTTTGCCCAAAGTTCCCTTCTTGCATGGTACCTGCGGACTTAGATCACTTCTTCGGTACCGGTGAGGGGGAACGGTGCCAGGCAATTCCAGTGCCGGTGGTGCACTACGTGCCCACGCCCAAGTACCGGGTGTGGAGTCCAAGTGGGAGGGCTCCAATGCCGGACACAGAGCAGCCTCCATAAGGAGGGCCCTCAATCGAATGTCCTGCTCTTTCTGAGTCTGGAGATGAAAAGTTTTGCAGATCTGGCACCTGTCTTTTCTATGGGATTCCCCCCAGCGGCACTTTAAACAGCTATCGTGAGGGTCAGTAATGGGCATCGGCCAGCTGCACTCAGAACACAGCTTAAAGCCTGGGGAGTGGGGCATGCCCAGCTCTGGGACAAAGTCCCAGCCGGGACTCTAACTACTACTAAAACACTTAACAGCTAACTAATCACTTTACTAAACAACAAAGGAGAATTATCTAAACAGTGAAAACCAGCTAATGCTCTTGTTAAGCAAGACGAGGTGCTCCAACCAACCATCACAGGCGGTAAGAAGGAACTGAGAGGGCAGACGGCTGGCGGTGCTTGATATACCGCCCCATAAGCACAGCACTCCAGAGGGCTCCACAGCCAACCCTATGGATACCACTAAGGGAAAAATCTCCAACAACTGTGCACAAGGGCACAGACCTAGAATGGAATGGACATGAGCAATCACACGAAGAAGAACCTAAATAGTTAAACAATTTGGTAAAATAGATAATTTAATATTTAAATTGGATATTCTGTAGAAAGGTATGCTTTAGATCTCATCTTTGAAATAAGATCAGCAGTAGGGGATGAACACTGTAACCTCGTCATAGTCAAG
The DNA here is from genome assembly GCF_965140295.1 of Lepidochelys olivacea. Lineage (NCBI taxonomy): Eukaryota > Metazoa > Chordata > Testudines > Cheloniidae > Lepidochelys > Lepidochelys olivacea. The sequence goes on from NC_140413.1 coordinate 123,813,327, forward strand.
TCATCCCTACCTTCCTCCTGAATCAGGGCACATAATCACTTCAATCACTACCTCAGTGATTCACCCTCAGAGGCTAACAGACCTTGTGAGGATTCAGACTTCTCTGAGAATTTATGACAACCCCCCACCAGATCCCACTGTCAGTGGCCTAGTAGAACAAGAATACAAATGTTGTCATCACACAGTGGCATCTAGAAGTACATTCTTCTTTCATCATCTTCATAGATCACCATGATTTAGAAATTATTTGAGCCAGAAGAGAAAAACCTATATAAAATACCACCTTTCTCTCTGCCCTGTCTATTTAGATAGTAAGCTCTTCAGGGCAGGGGGGTCTCTCACACTATGTGTATGTATAATACCTAGTACAATGGGATCCCAACTGTGGCTCGGGCCTTTAGGTACTACTCAAATACAAGTTAATAATAACAGAGCATTGAAGCTGGTCGGTTTCATTCCATGCTAAATGCTGTCCACTGTGGCACAAAATTTTCTCAGTCTAATGCTGTGGCTGTGGTGGTGACTCCTTTACCATAGTATCATAGAATCAGAAAAATGTCAGCTTGGAAGGGACCTTGAGAGTTCAAGTCTAGCCCCCTGAGGCAAGACCTGACAGCTGTTTGTCCAACCTGTTCTTAAAAACCTCCAATGATGGGGATTCCACAACATCCCTCAGAAGTCTATTCCAGAACTTAACTACCTTATAATTAGCATTTTTTTCCCTAATATTAAACCTAATTCTCCATTGCTGCAGATTAAGTTAATTAGTTCTTGTCCTACCTTCACTGGACAAGGAGAACAATTGATCACCATCCTCTTTATAATAGCCCTCTAACTCCATCCATCTGTGATGTTCAGACCAGCATATCAATGGTACTCCTCTGAGTGGTGCGCACAGTAATGAATCTGGGCTACTCTGAGTTGGTAGCATAGACAATTAATTTCCACTGCAGAATTTTCTTTCACTTTGCAGGTACGAGCAATCAGATGTGGGCTATTTGTCCAATAAAAAGAGAATAGCATTGGAGCAGGAGAGGACAAATACATCATCTTCCGTTTCTGAGTTCAACTCAGCTTCAGCCTAAATATCCCATTTCTTCCTTTTCCATTACTTTTAGTTATACCCAAATAACAGTTCTCCCTCCTTAGTTGATTACACAATTTAAACACTTGTAGACTATTCTCTTTAACCCCATTCATCTAATTTATCATAATTTTTCCTCCAAAACATGTTTTGTTAATTAGTAATAATAATGCTAAAAATAAGGAGTCTATTGATTCATTAGTGTGAGAAATATTCAAAAAGAAGAAAACAGAGTCCTAACTATTTTGGTAGTAATGTCTAAATGTTGCTTGATATTAAATGATATCTAAAATCGAAATGTTACTTGATAAGAGCAACATTAGTATTTCTTTTCTACAACCCAATAGTTAGTGCTAAAATTATTTGTCTTCTGAAGTACACTGCCCAATAAATCACTAATAAAATTGAATTGTCTTTATGCATGAAACTGTATTTACTACTTACTTCAAATATAAAGAAAAAAGGGAATAGTAACAGAAGTATATCACAATACTGTCAAATAATTAATGCATCACACTGTATAAACCATTAAGGGGTTACCCTAGGCTAATTAGTTAATCCATTAACAGTTAGTGACCACTATAAGTTGATTTCCCTTCTACAGGGGGAATTTCAGTTGGACTCCACACTCACACTATACCACTCCAGGGACGCTTTACCAATCCTGCCATTGATCTGTCAATCAACCCTTCCCCCACCCCCAAATGACTTTAAAGGGAGTTCTTCATATGGTACCTTACTGGTTGGAATACTTGGTATATAAATTAAAGACTGCCAACCTAGTACAAGTATTCTTCCACGTTCCCTCCTCTCTCCATCCATATGCCTCAAGAGGTAATAGGTCTAAGGCCTGGTCTACAGTATGCGGTTATTTCGGAATTAGCCGAGTTAATTCGAAATAAAACTGTCCACATGACCAAACCAGTTTTTTCGATTTAAAGGGCTCTTTAATCCGATTTCTGTACTCCACCTCAGCAAGTGGAGTTATGCTAAAATCGAGATTGCAGTTCCGGGTTACAGGTACTGTGGACGCAATTCGACGTTATTGGCCTCCGGGAGCTATCCCAGAATGCTCCCTTGTGACTGCTCTGGACAACACTCTCAACTCCGATGCACTAGCCAGGTAGGCAGTAAAAGCCCCGGGAACTTTTCAATTTCATTTCCTTTTTGGTCACCATCAGCACAGGTGACCATCAGCACAGTCCACCATCACAGGCGACCATGCAGAGCCCACCATCAAAAGAGACCACATGGTCTCGGATTCACAGACGAGCTCCAGCATGGTCTGAACGGGAGGTACTGGATCTCATTGCATGCTGGGGAGATGAATCTGTTATGGCAGAACTACGTTCCAAAAAAAGAAACATAAATACATACGCTAAAGTCTCCAGGACCATGATGGAAACAGGCTACTCCAGGGACACAGAGCAGTGCTGTATAAAAATCAAGGAGCTCAGGCAAATGTACCAAAAAGCCAGGGTTGAGAACGGGCGCTCTGGGTCACAGCCCCATACATGCCGCTTCTACCGTGAGCGGCATGCAATTGTGCGGGGGTGATGCCACCACTACCTCACCACTGTCCATGGACACCTGCAAGAGGGGAGTTGCACGGAGTGAGGAGGATGAGTTATTGGAGGACGAAGAGGAGGAGGACAGTGCACAGGCGGCAAGTGGAGAATCCATTTCCCCCCCTAGCCAGGAACTATTCTTAATGCTGGACTCAATAGCCTCCTCCGACTCCCAGTGCAGGCTCCAGGACCATGACCCTGGAGAAGGCACTTCTGGTGAGTGAGAGCCTGATCAGAGCCATGCGGTGGGGGGTGGGGGGAAACCCAGCCGCGCTAGACTGTTCGTGTTTAGTTTAAAGGGCTCATCCCTGTTCAGAGCCCCATTGGAGCCACGCGGTGGGTGCAGGGTGGGTGGTGTTGTGTGAAGCGATCATCCCAGAGAGCCCGCAGGCCCTCCTTTTATATGGCAAACCTACCAGGCATTGCTTGCTATAGGAAAGGGGGTCTGGCAGTTTGAAAGCTTTGAAATGAATGCGGAAGAAGCAGAACCCCGCGTGACCCTAGTGCTTACCATGGCTGCCTGCAAGCTGAATTCTGCTGTCTGGCTGCGTGTGATGGCTTACTCACACCAAAGTGGCAGGCACTTCAGTACAAGAGGCAAAATGCAACCTTGTACAGAAAGAACATGTGCTATGTATTGTACTATGTATTGCCTGTTTCACTGAGAAAGTGTCCCCTTTGTTCTCTAAAATGTATCTTTTAAAATACTATCCTCCCTTTTTCTCCTCCCACAGGTGCAAATGTTTCAACGCGGCCCCTATCTACTCCATCCCAGAGGCTGGTCCAGATCAGAAGGCAGAAAAAACGAACTCGGGACGACATGTTCGCTGAGCTCATGCAGTCCTCCTGCACTGATAGGGACCAGCTGAATGCGTGGAGGCAAACAATTGCGGAGTCCCATAAAGCATTAAATGAACACGAAGAGAGGAGGGACACACGCAATGAGAGCTGGCAGGATGCTATGGTCAAGCTCATGGGGGAGCAAACTGACATGCTCCACTGTATGGTGGATCTAATGCAGGAAAGACAGCAAGACCACAGACTGTCGCTGCAGCCCCTGTATAACCGCCCTCCCTCCTCCCCAAGTTCCATAGCCTCCTCACCCAGACACCCAAGAACACGGGGGGTGGGAGGCTACGGGGACCCACACACTCAACCCCAGAGGACTGCACAAGCAGCAGAAAACTGGCATAGCCAAAATTTTGATTTGGTTTCTGGACTTGTCCTTCCCTTCTCCTCCACCCCTTCCGCCAACACCCTCCCTCCCCGGTCTACCTTCTGATTTCTTTCAATGTGTTGTGCAATAAATAATAAAGAACAGTTTTTAAACAATTCTGACTTTATTTCCTTTCGTATATATAGAGGGCGGGTAACTTCAAGAGAAACAAACACAACTGTCACACCGTACCCTGGCCAGTCATGAAACTGGCTTTCAAAGCTTCTCTGATGTGCAGCATGCCCTGCTGCGCTCTTCTAATCGCCCTGTTGTCTGGCTGTGTGAAATTGGCCACCAGGCGAGTTGCCTCAACATCTCACCCCACCATAAACATCTCCCCCTTACTCTCACAGATATTGTGGAGCACACAATAAGCAGCAATTACAACTGGAATATTGGTTGTGCTGAGATCTAACCAAGTCAGTAAACTGCGCCAGTGCGCTTTCAAACGTCCAAAAGCACATTCTACCACCATTCTGCACTTGCTCAGCCTATAGTTGAACTGGTCCTTACTACTGTCCAGGGTGCCTATGTACAGCTTCATGAGCCAGGGCTTTAAGGGGTAGGCTGGGTCCCCGAGGATAACTATAGGCATTTCAACATCCGCAACAGTAATTTTCTGGTCTGGGAAGTACGTCCCTTCCTGCAGTTGTTCAAACAGACCAGAGTTCCTGAAGATGTGAGCATCATGCACCTTTCCCGGCCATCCCACGTTGATGTCGGTGAAACATCCCTTGTGATCCACCAGTGCTTGCAGCACCATGGAAAAGTACCCCTTGCAGTTTACCAAGATAGGGATATGTGTTCCGTCTGTCGCCCCGCCGCAGTTAGGGAACTTCAGCGCACTAATGCCATCCACAATGGTCTGCATATTTCCCAAAATCACGATTCTTGATAGCAACTGGTCAATAATTGTGCTGGCTACTTGCAGCACAGCAGCCCCCACAGTAGATGTGCCCACTCCAAACTGATACCTGACTGACCGGTAGCTGTCGGGCTTTGCAAGCTTCCACAGGGCTATTGCCACTCACTTCTCAACTGGGAGGGCTGCTCTCATTTTGGTGTCTTTGTGCTTCAGGGTAGGGGAAAGCAAGTCACAAAGTTCCATGGAAGTGGCCCTATGCATACGAAAGTTTCTCAGCCATTGGGAATGATCCTATACCTGCAACACTATGCGCTCCCACCTACTGTGCTTGTTTCCCGGGCCCAGAATCAGCATTCCACGGCATGAACCTGGCCCAACGCCACCATGATCTCCCAATCGCCACATGCCGTGCTTCCAGGAACGTCTGTGTCCATGTCCTCATCACTATCATAATCGTGCTGTCATTGCTTCCTCGCCCGGTTTTGCAGGTACTGCACATACTGCTGGATAATGCGTGAGATATTTACAATGGTCAAAACTGCAGTGGAGTTCTGAGTGGGCTCCATGCTTGCCATGCTATGGTGCCTGCAAGGGTAATCCTGGAAAAAGGGCACGAAATGGAGGAGAGCAGAGTGGCAGCAGAAGAGGTGCTGTTCGGTTCACAATAGCCGAAAAAAGGCGGGAAATGGTTATCTTCTGTAGCTTTCATGGAGGCAGGAGCCCAGGGCAGACAACATGGAGAAGCTCGGTAGCGTGGCAAGAGAGGGAGAGCAGAGTTAGTGGCGGAAGCTGTGCTGCTTGGTTCACGATGGCCGAGCAAAGATGGCAGCGGAAGTGGTCGATGAGGAAGAGAAAGAGTAGATACTTATAGAGATTACATAGAAAGATGAGAGGAAATGAGAGGTGGAGTCATAGTACCAGGAGAGAAGCGGTGCACTGTACTGCACCATCTGCTGAAAGCAGTATGGCGTCTGCATGCCAAAAAGGCGAGAAACGATTGTCTGCCATAGCTTTTACAGCAGGAGGAACGACTGACGACACACACCCAGAAACACTCGCGGGAATGTTTTTGCCCCATCATGCACTGGGAGCTTAACCCAGAATTTCAATGGGCGGTGGGAACTGCAGGAACTCTGGGATAGCTACCCACAGTGAACCGCTCTGACATTCGATGCTAGCCTCGGTACTGTGGATACACTCCGCCGAATTCATGCGCTTTAGTGGGGACACACAAGACCTAATGTATAAAATCGCTTCTGAACATTCGAATAGAATAATTTCAAAATAATTTCGTACTGTAGACGTACCCTAATAAAGTTTCATAAGTAGGTTTAAGGTAAGTGGTAAGGCATCTTGTCTAATTTATCATACTTTTCCTAGCTGATGCCTGATCATTCTAAGATATACAGCGGCAAACATTATAAAATCAGCATTTACTAACATTTACTGACCGTGGTACTAGAGATTACCACTGTTTCCCCCTATACTTAAGAGAAATCTGTGGTAAGAGTGTGCTATGGCTGGCAAATGTTGGCACATTTTTTAATGTTCTGCTGTAGTCACTGAGAAGCACAAGAAGAAAAAAATAAAAAAATATTCATTTCAGATATTTTTAATAAAAGCAAAGGAAATAAGGGGGTCGATTAACAAAAGCTGACGAGTAGGAGGTGATGGTCATGGTAGTTCCTTATACTCAGTAGCCCAGTGGTTAGGGCACTTGCCTGGGATGTGGGAGTCCCAGGTTCAAATTACCATTCTGGATCAGGGACTTGAATCCAAGTCTCCCCCTTCTCGTGTGAGTGTCCTAATCACCAGGGTTTTGGCTATTCTGATGTGAGTCTCTCTCAGTCTCTCCTGTTAAGTGGTTCCACCTTGTATAAATAATTAAATATTCTTTGGAACAGGGATTGGAACCTGCTGTCCCCACTTCCAGTTGAGTGCCCCATCCACTGGGCTATCGTCTCTTTTTCACTGAGTATAAGGGAGGCACAGCTGCACTACCACCTCATCTTCCACTTTTGTGAATGGTGCCAAAATCTCCTTGTGAATACAGACTGAAAAAGCAAAATGTTTCATTTTTATGTCAAAAATAGTTTATTTTGACATTTCTGAAATATTACATTTTGAGTGAAACAATTTGCCAAAATTCACATGAATTCATGAAATATTTCAGTCAACCCAAATCTGCATTTTTCAGCAAAAAAGTTTCAGCCAAAAAATTTCACCCAGCTCTACTTTAATGTTAATACATCCTTCCTGATAAAAGATAACAAGTCTAAGGCCTGATCTACACTGGGGGGAGGGATCAATCTAAGTTACGCAAACTTCAGTTACGTGAATAACATAACTGAAGTCGACGTACTTAGATCTACTTGCGGTGTCTGCACTGCAGTAAGTCGACGGCTGACGCTCTCCCGTCGACTCCGCCTGCACCTCTCACCCTTGTGGAGGACCGGAATCGATGGGAGAGTGCTCGGCAGTTGATTTATCGCATTTAGACTAGACGCGATAAACCAACCCCCACTGGCTCGATCGCTGCCTGTCAATCCAGCAGGTAATGTAGACAAGCCCCTACTCCTATCACTGGCAGGTTCACATTGGATATTATGCCCTATAGACTCCACTCTTCAATATACAAGACCAGTAAACTTCCATCAAATGCCAGTCAATAAGCATTCCAGTCTTTAAAGTCTTTTAGCCCTTCTTTCAATGATCAAGTTAAAAGAGACTGAAGACACATTATCAATTTGCCACTTACTTTTAGGTTGACATCAAAATTCAGAAACACAGACAATATATTAAGTAAGTAAGAAGAGAAAACAGAAACCATGCAGAGCATATATAACAAGACGACAAACTACACAGGTTAATACTATCTTATCCTGCAATAAAATACTTAGAAAAAATACTAATAGATAAATGTACTAATGCTATTTAACTGAGCTACTCTACTGGAACAGGGAACTAAAAGTCTCCATTGTAATGCATTGGCATGTACTGCAGCCCAAGTGATTCATTTAAGGTGCCTCAATGTTATTTTGTCTTACCTATCTTAGCCAAGCCAGCTAAGAGAAAGAATTTAATCAGAAAAATGTGAATAACTGGGAATTGTTTAAGAACACATAACTAGATGCCCCGAAAGCCACAATCCCACAAAGAAAGGAAGGTCATACTGGTTAAAAAATTGAACTGCTTTAGGGGGACAGTAAAGGCAGCTATAAAAAATTTAAAACAATGTATAGCGATGGAAGAAAGGGGAAGCTTAAATGAACATAAATCAGATGCCAGGAATGGTAGAAAATTGATAAATGAAGCAAAGGAACACAAGGAATAATCCATGGCTAGCAGAGTTAAGGAGAATAAGAAGGAGATTTTTAAGTATATTAGGAACAAAAAGAACCCTAACATTGGCATTGATCCATTACTAGATGGAAATAGTATAATTATTAATACTAATGCAGATAAGGCAGAAGTGTTCAATAAATACTTCTGTTTTGTATTTTGTGAAAAACAGACAGTGTAGTCATATCATACAATAATGCCCTTTCCATTCCACTAGTATCTCAGGAGGATGTAAAACAGCAGCTATTATACATTTTTAAATCAGCAGATCCATATAATTTGCATCCAAGAGTTTTAAAAAAAGAAACCTGAGAGGCTCACTGGACCATTAACTCTCAGAATACCATGGAAATTCCAGAAGACTGGAAGAAATGTGCCAATATTGAAAAAGGGTAAATGGGATGTGTGACGTTACACCCATATTCTTTATAGAAATATGGTTATGGTATGAATATGGCATAACTAAGACACACTTTATACAAGATGGCTCAAGTGAGGTATCGTTGAAAAGGTTATGATCCACTGAATGTGTTTATCCAACTTGTATGCATGTATAATTTTTGTATCAAAAGCTAGGAATATTGACCATGTATCTATATTTCAAATGTGCTATTTTGGGTAACACCCAATATGAGCTCTTCAGGTACAACAATGAAAAAGTCAGACAGGGCTGATGGCCCATCAGGAAGAACAATGGACTGTGAAAGAGCTTAGTTTTCCTGTGGACGCTCCAGACAGCCTGCGAGTAATGGCTGCTACGACCTGCAGAGACACATTACTGAGTCACCTGGTACTGGACCCCACCTTGGAATGCCAGTGTTTTTCCACTGGAAGACAAAGGGTTCCCGCCATACACAAAAGCTATATAGGGCAGAGGAGTGGTGTCATCATGGTTCTCCTCTACCTCCCCGCCCAGAGGGACATTGGAAGAAGAGCTGAGCCCAGGATGGAAGGGAGTCTAACCTGTGAGTAATAATACCTGAAGTTTCAAGCTGCAGGCCAGTGCAGCTGACTTTCAAGAAACTTTGCAATCTGCCTGAAACAACATTTAGGGTGAGAAATTACTATTTGTAGCCAATTTCTGTAGTTTAGTCTGTGTGTTTTGTTTTATTTGCTCAGTAATTTTCTTTGTTCTGTTTATTACGTCTTACAATCACTTAATATCCTCCTTTTATAGTTAATATATTTGTTTTGTTTATTATTAAACCCAGCCTGTGCAATTTCTAAGTGGGGTGGGGGGCAAGAAGTTGTGCATATCTCTCTTCACATTGAGGGAGAGGGCGAATTTTTATGAGCTTGCGCTGTGCAGATTTTTCTATATAGCAGAAAACAATATACCTTTGGGTCTGCACTCCAAAGGAGGTGAGCACCTGAGTGCTGCGGCAAGTACCTTAAACTGAGTCTTCCCAGAGCTGATCTCAGTGTCTGTGTCTTTCTACAGCTGGGTGTGGCCCTGCCTCTGTGTGTGCTCATGGAGGGTTAAGAGCTTGGCTCAGCAAAACAGATTAAAGGGAGCCCAGGCTGGCAGAACAGGTGGGCTCAGTGGTATCTCAGTACATCAGGTGGCACCTTAAGGGGGTGCGGGGGGCAACCAGTCACAGGATGACCTGGGTAATTATATGTCTGTCTGATACTGATCACAGACAAGTTAATGGAGTGGCTGATATGGGGCTTGATTAATAAAGAATTAGAGGAGGATAATATAATTAATGCAAATCAACATGGGATTATAACAGATCCTGTCAAACTAATTTGATATCTTTTTTGATGAGATTACAGGTTTGGTGGATAAAGGTAACAGTAAAATACTTAGACTTTGATAAGGTATTTGACTTGGTACCACAGGACATTTTGATTAAAAAGCTAGAAAAATATAAAAGTAATATAGCACATATCAAATGAATTAAAAACTGGCTAACTGATGGGTCTCAAAATGTGATTATGAATGGGGAATTATTATCAAATTGGTGTGTTTCTAGTGAGATCCCCAGGTACCCGTTCTAGGCCCTACACTATTTAACATTTTAACCAATAACCTAGAAGAAAATGAAACGATCACAGATAATGTTTGCAGATTACACAAAAATTGTGGGAGTGACAAATAATGAAGAGGACAGGTCATTGATAAGAGCAATCTGGATCACTTGGTAAAATGGACGCAAGCAAACAACATGTCTTTTAATATGACTACATGAAAATGTATATATCTAGGAACAAAAAATGTAGGCCATACTTACACAATGGGAGATTCTGAAAAAGATTTGGGGATCATGGTGGATAATCAGCTGAACCTGAGCTCCCAGTGCAACATGACTACCAAAAGGACTAATGCAATACTTTAATGTAGAAACTCTGCTCAAGTAGGACTAAAGAGGTTATTTTCTCTCTGTGTTTGGCACTGATGTGACTGCTATTGAAATACTGAACTTCCATCTTACACTTTTCTAAAGTGTTTGTTTACTTCCAATGCCCTAATTTTGTTCTACTTTTTAAATGAACTGAAGTTGCAGTTATCTGGATCTTTTTTAATCACACTATTTGAATTTGTGAGCACAGAGATAAAATTAATAATTTATCAGATTTCTGAAGAGGTTTGTGCAGAGCTGTAATATTTTAAAGATTCACTGCAATGATAGTAACAGTCTTTTAATGTTGAACTTAAAAGGAAAACTCTACTACTTCTCCAGTATCTATTCATCCCATGTTTTGCCAGTCCTAAGGACTGGTGGTATTATGTCAGGATCAGCAGCTTGTTACTGGACTCTTTAATTGCACTTAAAAATATTCCTCAGGTTACACACAAGTTACACACAGCTAAACAACCTAAAAGAGGATAAACAGATACATGTTCAAAGCATACCCCCTAAAAGATACTGTGTCAACAAATGGAGTATCAAGGGAAGTGGGGGTTGCCCAAAACTCTTCCCTGAATAATCATCAATCCAATTCTATGAGCAGCATGACAGAAAATTTACTGCTATGATACTGAAACCAACAATTAATCAGTATAATTCCTAGTGGACAATTGTCTATATCACAAAAACAACTATCATGACTATCATCTTTGTAGTCAGTCTCTGCAGAGAGACTTAGAACAGTCTTAGAGACTGAACTTCTCATTCTGATAAGTGGTCCCTCCTGAACAGAGGTTGAGGAACATTGACAGATTATTATAGGGATATTTATGTTTCTGCTATTTCTGCTTATAGGTGTTCTGTGGATAAATCAAGGAATTTCAAGTCTCTTTTGCTGTCAATATAGAATCAATCATAATCACACTAAATTAACTTTTTTTAAAATTTCTAATCTCTGAAATTCCTATACATATTTTTGTAGACGTGGGTTTTCACTGAGGCAAAACAATTTAGTACCATTGTAATAATGGAACTTGCAATAATAGTTTCCTCTCTTTAGGCATATTTGAATTAGCAATAGACTGGTGATGAAGCAGGCAACAAAAGGCATTGTGGACGTATAAAATGGGTTAGTGGTGACAAGTTATACAACCTTGACATTGCCAGCAACATTCCTTTACTAAATATAAGATGGAATAGAATGATTGCCTTTACATCAGATGTAGAACACAAAGCAGCAAAAGCTGGATTGAAAGTAAATGCAGAGAAAGCCAAAGTTATGAAGGTAGAAAACTGGACAATAGACACAAAGGTGTACGTGGATGGAAAATAAATCACACAGGTAGAAGAGTTTTGCTATTTGGGGAGTGTGATGATATTTGAAGGTGGCAGCAATAAAGATACTCATACAAGCTTAAGAAACTCAAACATTGCTTTTGGCAGGATGAACAACATCTCACCAAACAAAGGTCTCCACCCCACACTAAATGTCAGATTACAGAATCATAGAAGTGTAGGACTGGAAGGGACCTCAATAAGTAATCCAGTCCAGTCCCCTGCATTCAAAGAGAACTAAGTAATAAGTAGACCATGCCTGACAGGTGTTTGTCTATTCTGCTCTTAAAAACCTTCAGTGATGGAGATTCCACTAGGCAATTTGTTCCTGTGCTTAACTATCCTGACAGGAAGTTTTTCCTAATATCCAACCTAAACTGCCCTTGCTGCAATTTAAGTCCATTTCTTCTTGTCCTATCCTCAGAGGTTAACAACAACAATTTTTCTCCCTCCTACCTGTTACAATCTTTTATGTACTTGAAAACTGTTATCATCTCCCCCCTCAGTCTTCTCTTCTCCAGACCGAACAAACCCAAGTTTTTCAATCTTTCCTTGTGGGTCATGTTTTCTAGACCTTTAATCATTTTTGTTGCTCTCCTCTGGACTTTCTCCAATTTGTCCACATCTTTCCTGAAATGTGGCGCCCAGAACTGGACACAATACTCCAGTTGAGGCCTTCTCAATGCAAAGTAAAGTGGAAGAAATATTTCTTGTGTCTTGCTTATACTCCTGCTGATACATCCTAGAATGATTTTTTTTGCAACAGAGTGGACTCATATTTAGCTTGTGATCCACTATAATGACCCAGTGAGGTCCCTTCCAGTCCTACACTTCAATGATTCTATAACCCCCAGATCCCTTTCTGCAGTACTCCTTCCTAGGCAGTCATTTCCCATTTTGTATGTGTGCAATAGATTGTTCCTTCCTAAGTGGAGTACTCTGAATTTCTCCTTATTGAATTTCATTATATTTACTTTAGATCATTTCTCCAGTTTGTCCAGATCTTTTTGAATTTTAATCCTAACCTTTCTAATTTTGGCCCTACTTGCTTATGTTGTTTTTGTTTTTTTATATTCCTTGTTTGTAATTTGACTTAGTTTCCACTTTTGTATGACTGTCTTTTGCGTTTCAGATCACTGAAGATCTCCTGGTTAAGCCAGGGAGTTCTCTTGCCACACTTTCTATCTTTCCTGTGCAGCAGGATAGTTTGTTCTTGTACCCTTAATACTGTCTCTTTGAAAAACTGCCACCTCTCTCTTTAAGTAACCTGAAAGAAAAAAAGCCAACCAGCCAAAAAACCAAACAGCAAAACAAGCTCACTCATCCCAAAATTAGTACTTGCACCGTGTTCAGCTGGGAGATTTCCTTTTCTTTCTCTCTAACTCCCCTTTTTGCTAGCTCTCCTTGGTCACTTAGCCTTGATTTTTAAGCCCTTCTCTTCTAGATCAGCCTTATCCCCTCAATCACACAGGAGGAAGGTGATCACGAGGCTGATCATAGATGATCAAAGATGCTCAAAGGCTCAAAGAGTCACCAAACACACAATCCCAATTGACACTGTAACTTTAAGTAACCTGAAAGAGAAAAAAAAAGCCAAAAACCCAAATACCATGTGATTGTAGTGAACAGGCTACTGTGCAGAGCAGAGAGTTGGCTGATGAAAGTCGCTAACAAGAGTTTGGAGGCTGCTTGTCAGAAGGCTGGGGAAGAGACTAGAGAGACAAGGTGGCTGAGGTAACATCTTTTATTGGACCAACTTTTGTTGGTGAAAGAGACAAGCTTTCGAGCTTACACCAAGTTCTTCTTTGGGTCGGGAAAGGTACTCAGAGGGTCGCAGCTAAATCATAGAATCATAGAATCATAGAATATCAGGGTTGGAAGGGACCCCGGAAGGTCATCTAGTCCAACCCCCTGCTCGAAGCAGGACCAATTCCCAGTTAAATCATCCCAGCCAGGGCTTTGTCAAGCCTGACCTTAAAAACCTCTAAGGAAGGTGTCATAAATATAAAGGGAAGGGTAAACCCCTTTGAAATCCCTCCTGGCCAGGGGAAAGCTCCTCTCACCTGTAAAGGGTTAAGAAGCTAAAGGTAACCTCGCTGGCACCTGACCAAAATGACCAATGAGGAGACAAGATACTTTCAAAAGCTGGGAGGAGGGAGGGAAACAAAGGGTTTGTGTGTCTGTCTGTAGTCGTCTTGGCCGGGGACAGAACAGGAATGGAGTCTTAGAACTTTTAGTAAGTAATCTAGCTAGGTATGTGTTAGATTATGATTTCTTTAAATGGCTGAGAAAAGAATTGTGCTGAATAGAATAACTATTTCTGTCTGTGTATCTTTTTTGTAACTTAAGGTTTTGCCTAGAGGGGTTCTCTATGTTTTTGAATCTAATTACCCTGTAAGATATATACCATCCTGATTTTACAGGGGGGATTTCTTTATTTCTATTTACTTCTATTTTTTATTAAAAGTCTTCTTGTAAAACACTGAATGCTTTTTCATTGTTCTCAGATCCAAGGGTTTGGGTCTGTGGTCACCTATGCAAATTGGTGAGGCTTTTTATCCAACATTTCCCAGGAAAGGGGGAGTGCAAGTGTTGGGAGGATTGTTCATTGTTCTTAAGATCCAAGGGTCTGGGTCTGTAGTCACCTAGGCAAATTGGTGAGGCTTTTTACCAAACCTTGTCCAGGAAGTGGGGTGCAAGGTTTTGGGAAGTATTTTGGGGGGAAGGACGCGTCCAAACAGCTCTTCCCCAGTAACCAGTATTAGTTGGTGGTGGTAGCGGCCATTCCAAGATAACGGGGGTAATATTTGTTACCTTGGGGAAGTTTTGACCTAAGCTGGTAAAGATAAGCTTAGGAGGTTTTTCACGCAGGTCCCCACATCTGTACCCTAGAGTTCAGAGTGGGGGAGGAACCTTGACATGGTGGCACAGTGGTGGGATTAACCTGAAATCATTTTGAGATCCAGTTGAGATTTTTTGAACTAGAAATACAGATTTTAAAAAGGAATTTTTAGGAAGTCCAGAAGGCAGCTTTGAAACTGAAAGCAGCTTGGTTTCTCTCTGCTTTGTGGCCAAGCAGAGACAAAAGGGGATTATCTTGTGAATTGCAGGTTTTCTTGCCTGGAGGCAGGGTACTTAACTCCTGCAGGGAAATTCACAGTCTTCCAACCCAGAGGTTTTTTTTTTTTCTTTTCTTCCTAAAAGTAAATAGGGGGTGTGTGCTCTACCCATTTGCCTGGAGACAAAAGTGGCAGGGTTTTTTTTTTAGGATTTTGATTTTTTTTTTTTTTGTTTTACAAGGAGCACAGGTTTGAAAAGAAATTTTTTTTTTCTTTGGGCTGGGTAAGCAGTTTTCCAAGTAGTTGGAGGTTTTTTGCTTTAATTTGGGCCCAGAGCAGAGACAAGGGAATTGTCTTTTTCTGTAGGCTGACAATCACTATCAGAGAATAGGTACTCTATTCCAGCACAGCAAAAGTTTACAGCCAAGTTTTGTTTGTTTATTTCTAAACCTCGGGTGTAAAGTTAGTTAAAAACAGAGAGGTTAGAATGGCCAAATCCTCAGCTCGACTACAGCTGGAATTAGCCAAATTTCAGGCTGAGGAAAAACAAAGGGAACATGAAAGACAGATAGAACTCATGCGGCTGGAGAAGGAGGTACAGGAGGCTGCCCACAAGAGGGAAATGGAGGCAAGGAAGCATGTGGAGGAGATGGAGAGGATAAAGGCCCAGCAGAATATACCAACAAACCCTAGCAATCCTTCTCCAGGTACCACTTCCCATCCCAGAAAGTTCCCCACCTACAAGGCAGGTGATGATACTGAGGCCTTCTTAGAAAACTTCGAAAGGGCCTGCCTTGGGTACAACATCTCTACTGACCAATACATGGTAGAGCTGAGGCCGCAGCTCAGTGGACCCTTAGCTGAGGTGGCAGCTGAAATGCCTAAAGAACACATGAACAAGTATGAACTGTTTAAATCCAAGGCGAGAGTCAGAATGGGGATAACACCCGAGCAGTCTCGTCGGAGGTTCAGAGCCCTAAGGTGGAAACCAGACATGTCATTTACCCGACATGCCTACCACATTGTAAAACATTGGGATGCCTGGATATCAGGAGCAAGTGTTGAATCTCCAGTAAATTTGCCCTTCCTAATGCAAATGGAACAATTCTTAGAGGGTGTTCCTGAGGAAATAGAAAGATACATCCTAGATGGGAAACCCAAAACTGTAATTGAGGCAGGAGAGATTGGAGCCAGATGGGTGGAGGTGGCAGAGAAGAAGAAAACTGGTCGCAGTTGGAGCGGAGACCAGAAGGGACCACCCCAGACCACACCCTATTACCGGGGGCCGCCCAAAGCCCCACCTACCTCCCAAAGAACCCTCCAGACCCCTTATCGTCCCACCACCCCGTTCTCCAGCAACCCTCCTCGCCCCGGTGACCCGTCAGCTGGACGATGTTTTAAATGTAACGAGCTGGGGCATGTAAAGGCCAACTGCCCCAAGAACCCCAACAGGTTACAGTTCATTGCACCGGAATCACACCAGAGGTCCACAGGCCCAGATACCTCCCAGATACCCTTGGAGCGGAGGGAAACTGTGAGTGTGGGTGGGAAGAAGGTCACCGCGTGGAGGGACACCGGAGCACAAGTGTCAGCTATCCATGCTTCCTTAGTGGACCCCAATTTAATCAACCCAGAGATCCAAGTGACGATTCAACCCTTCAAGTCCAACTCTTTCAATTTGCCTACAGCCAAGTTGCCTGTCCAGTACAAGGGCTGGTCAGGAATGTGGACTTTTGCAGTCTATGATGATTATCCCATCCCCATGCTGTTGGGGGAAGACTTGGCCAATCATGTGAAGCAGGCCAAGAGGGTGGGAATGGTCACCCGCAACCAGGCTAAACAAGCCGTGAGGCCTAGCTCTGTTCCGGAAACTTCTATCAGGACCCAGTCAGAGGTGATGGACCTGGACCCCAGGCCAATGTCTGCAACAGCAGTAGTGGATCCAGTCCCAGAGACCCAGACGGAACCAGTCCCAGAACCGGAA
Organism: Lepidochelys olivacea; assembly: GCF_965140295.1. Classification (NCBI taxonomy): domain Eukaryota; kingdom Metazoa; phylum Chordata; order Testudines; family Cheloniidae; genus Lepidochelys; species Lepidochelys olivacea. Next base: position 123,830,134 of record NC_140413.1, read on the forward strand.
CCAGCCAAACAACCAACACCAGACCCCGTGTCAGCACTGAATCCAGTACTTGCAACCTCAACACCAGAGGGCCCCACCGAACCTGAACTGGCAGCAGCCGATAACCCTACACAAGAGGCTCAGCCGGAGCCTGAATCCCAACATAGTGCACCAGCGGAGAGCGGTTCACAGTCAACAGAAACAGCTCCATCCCCTATATCGCTTCCAGAGGGACCAAGCCTAGGTCCACAATCCCATGAGGAACTGATGTCTCCAGCATCAAGGGAACAGTTCCAGACCGAACAGGAAGCAGATGAAAGCCTCCAGAGAGCTTGGACGGCGGCACGGAGCAACCCACCGCCTCTCAGCTCTTCTAATAGATCCAGGTTTGTTGTAGAAAGAGGACTTTTATACAAGGAAACTCTTTCTGGGGGACACCAGGAAGACTGGCATCCTCAGAGACAGTTGGTAGTTCCAACTAAATACTGGGCCAAGCTCTTGAGCTTAGCCCATGATCACCCTAGTGGCCATGCTGGGGTGAACAGGACCAAAGACCGTTTGGGGGGGTCATTCCACTGGGAGGGAATGGGCAAGGATGTTTCTACCTATGTCCAGTCTTGTGAGGTGTGCCAAAGAGTGGGAAAACCCCAAGACCAGGTCAAAGCTCCTCTCCAGCCACTCCCCATCATTGAAGTTCCATTTCAGCGAGTAGCTGTGGATATTCTGGGTCCTTTTCCGAAAAAGACACCCAGAGGAAAGCAGTACATACTGACTTTCATGGATTTTGCCACCCGATGGCCGGAAGCAGTAGCTCTAAGCAACACCAGGGCTAAAAGTGTGTGCCAGGCACTAGCAGACATTTTTGCCAGGGTAGGTTGGCCCTCCGACATCCTCACAGATGCAGGGACTAATTTCCTGGCAGGAACTATGAAAAACCTTTGGGAAGCTCATGGGGTAAATCACTTGGTTGCCACTCCTTACCATCATCAAACAAATGGCATGGTGGAGAAGTTTAATGGAACTTTGGGGGCCATGATACGTAAATTCGTAAATGAGCACTCCAATGATTGGGACCTAGTATTGCAGCAGTTGCTCTTTGCCTACAGAGCTGTACCACATCCCAGTTTAGGGTTTTCTCCATTTGAACTTGTATATGGCCGTGAGGTTAAGGGGCCATTGCAGTTGGTAAAGCAGCAATGGGAGGGATTTACACCTTCTCCAGGAACTAACATTCTGGACTTTGTAACCAACCTACAAAACACCCTCCGAACCTCTTTAGCCCTTGCTAGAGAAAACTTACAGGATGCTCAAAAAGAGCAAAAAGCCTGGTATGATAAACATGCCAGAGAGCGTTCCTTCAAAGTAGGAGACCAGGTCATGGTCTTAAAGGCGCTCCAGGCCCATAAAATGGAAGCATCGTGGGAAGGGCCATTCGTGGTCCAGGAGCGCCTGGGAGCTGTTAATTATCTCATAGCATTCCCCACCTCCAACCGAAAGCCTAAGGTGTATCATATTAATTCTCTAAAGCCCTTTTATTCCAGAGAATTAAAGGTTTGTCAGTTTACAGCCCAGGGAGGAGACGACGCTGAGTGGCCTGAAGGTGTCTACTACGAAGGGAAATGTGCTGGTGGTGTGGAAGAGGTGAACCTCTCCATGACCCTTGGGCGTATGCAGCGACAGCAGATCCAGGAGCTGTGCACTAGCTACGCGCCAACGTTCTCAGCCACCCCAGGACTGACTGAACGGGCATACCACTCCATTGACACAGGTAATGCTCACCCAATTAGGGTCCAACCTTACCGGGTGTCTCCTCAAGCTAAAACTGCTATAGAACGGGAGATCCAGGATATGTTACAGATGGGTGTAATCCGCCCCTCTGAAAGTGCATGGGCATCTCCAGTGGTTCTAGTTCCCAAACCAGATGGGGAAATACGTTTTTGCGTGGACTACCGTAAGCTAAATGCTGTAACTCGCCCAGACAACTATCCCATGCCACGCACAGATGAACTATTAGAGAAACTGGGAAGGGCCCAGTTCATCTCTACCTTGGACTTAACCAAGGGGTACTGGCAGGTACCGCTAGATGAATCTGCCAAGGAAAGGTCAGCCTTCATCACACATCTCGGGCTGTATGAATTTAATGTACTCCCTTTCGGGCTGCGAAATGCACCCGCCACTTTCCAAAGACTTGTAGATGGTCTCCTAGCGGGATTAGGAGAATATGCAGTTGCCTACCTTGACGATGTGGCCATATTTTCGGATTCCTGGGCAGACCACCTGGAACATCTACAAAAAGTCCTTGAGCGCATAAGGGAGGCAGGACTAACTGTTAAGGCTAAGAAGTGTCAAATAGGCCTAAACAGAGTGACTTACCTTGGACACCAGGTGGGTCAAGGAACTATCAGCCCCCTACAGGCCAAAGTGGATGCTATCCAAAAGTGGCCTGTCCCAAGGTCAAAGAAACAGGTTCAATCCTTCTTAGGCTTGGCCGGTTATTACAGACGATTTGTACCGCACTACAGCCAAATCGCTGCCCCACTGACAGACCTAACCAAAAAGAAACAGCCAAATGCTGTTCAGTGGACCGGAAAGTGTCAGAAGGCCTTTAACAAGCTTAAAGCGACACTCATGTCTGACCCTGTACTAAGGGCCCCAGACTTTGACAAACCGTTCCTAGTAACCACAGATGCATCCGAGCGTGGTGTGGGAGCAGTTTTAATGCAGAAAGGACCTGATCAAGAATTCCACCCTGTAGTGTTTCTCAGCAAAAAACTGTCTGAGAGGGAAAGCAACTGGTCAGTCACTGAAAAAGAATGTTATGCCATTGTCTACGCTCTGGAAAAGCTACGCCCATATGTTTGGGGACGGCGTTTCCACCTGCAAACCGACCATGCTGCACTAAAGTGGCTTCACACCGTCAAAGAAACTAACAGAAAACTTCTTCGGTGGAGTTTAGCTCTCCAAGATTTTGATTTCGACATCCAACACATCTCAGGAGCTTCTAATAAAGTAGCTGATGCACTCTCCCGTGAAAATTTCCCAGAATCAACTGGTTAAAATCGTCCTTGAGATGTGGAAAATATTGTTAGTCTTTATGTACTTGGTAGTATATTTAGAGATGCATGTGTCTTATTAACTCTGTTTTCCTAGAGCTCCAGGAAGAAATCCCAGCCAGTGTTTCACCCTAGCTGAGATTTGGGGGGCGTGTCATAAATATAAAGGGAAGGGTAAACCCCTTTGAAATCCCTCCTGGCCAGGGGAAAGCTCCTCTCACCTGTAAAGGGTTAAGAAGCTAAAGGTAACCTCGCTGGCACCTGACCAAAATGACCAATGAGGAGACAAGATACTTTCAAAAGCTGGGAGGAGGGAGGGAAACAAAGGGTTTGTGTGTCTGTCTGTAGTCGTCTTGGCCGGGGACAGAACAGGAATGGAGTCTTAGAACTTTTAGTAAGTAATCTAGCTAGGTATGTGTTAGATTATGATTTCTTTAAATGGCTGAGAAAAGAATTGTGCTGAATAGAATAACTATTTCTGTCTGTGTATCTTTTTTGTAACTTAAGGTTTTGCCTAGAGGGGTTCTCTATGTTTTTGAATCTAATTACCCTGTAAGATATATACCATCCTGATTTTACAGGGGGGATTTCTTTATTTCTATTTACTTCTATTTTTTATTAAAAGTCTTCTTGTAAAACACTGAATGCTTTTTCATTGTTCTCAGATCCAAGGGTTTGGGTCTGTGGTCACCTATGCAAATTGGTGAGGCTTTTTATCCAACATTTCCCAGGAAAGGGGGAGTGCAAGTGTTGGGAGGATTGTTCATTGTTCTTAAGATCCAAGGGTCTGGGTCTGTAGTCACCTAGGCAAATTGGTGAGGCTTTTTACCAAACCTTGTCCAGGAAGTGGGGTGCAAGGTTTTGGGAAGTATTTTGGGGGGAAGGACGCGTCCAAACAGCTCTTCCCCAGTAACCAGTATTAGTTGGTGGTGGTAGCGGCCATTCCAAGGATAACGGGGGTAATATTTGTTACCTTGGGGAAGTTTTGACCTAAGCTGGTAAAGATAAGCTTAGGAGGTTTTTCACGCAGGTCCCCACATCTGTACCCTAGAGTTCAGAGTGGGGGAGGAACCTTGACAGAAGGAGATTCTTCCACCTCCCTAGGTAACGCATTCCAGTGTTTCACCACCCTCTTAGTGAAAAAGTTTTTCCTAATATCCAATCTAAACCTCCCCCACTGCAACTTGAGACCATTACTCCTCGTTCTGTCATCTGCTACCATTGAGAACAGTCTAGAGCCATCCTCTTTGGAACCCCCTTTCAGGTAGTTGAAAGCAGCTATCAAATCCCCCCTCCTTCTTCTCTTCTGCAGGCTAAACAATCCCAGCTCCCTCAGCCTCTCCTCATAACTCATGTGTTCCAGACCCCTAATCATTTTTGTTGCCCTTCGCTGGACTCTCTCCAATTTATCCACATCCTTCTTCTGGTGTGGGGCCCAAAAGTGGACACAGTACTCCAGATGAGGCCTCACCAATGTCGAATAGAGGGGAACGATCACGTCCCTCGATCTGCTCGCTATGCCCCTACTTATACATCCCAAAATGCCACTGGCCTTCTTGGCAACAAGGGCACACTGCTGACTCATATCCAGCTTCTCGTCCACTGTCACCCCTAGGTCCTTTTCCGCAGAACTGCTGCCTAGCCATTCGGTCCCTAGTCTGTAGTGGTGCATGGGATTCTTCCCTCCTAAGTGCAGGACTCTGCACTTATCCTTATTGAACCTCATCAGATTTCTTTTGGCCCAATCCTCCAATTTGTCTAGGTCCTTCTGTATCCTATCCCTCCCCTCCAGCGTATCTACCACTCCTCCCAGTTTAGTATCATCCGCAAATTTGCTGAGAGTGCAATCCACACCATCCTCCAGATCATTTATGAAGATATTGAACAAAACCGGCCCCAGGACCGACCCTTGGGGCACTCCACTTGATACCGGCTGCCAACTAGACATGGAGCCATTGATCACTACCCGTTGAGCCCGACAATCTAGCCAGCTTTCTACCCACCTTATAGTGCATTCATCCAGCCCATACTTCCTTAACTTGCTGACAAGAATACTGTGGGAGACCGTGTCAAAAGCTTTGCTAAAGTCAAGAAACAATACATCCACTGCTTTCCCTTCATCCACAAAACCAGTAATCTCATCATAAAAGGCGATTAAATTAGTCAGGCATGACCTTCCCTTGGTGAATCCATGCTGGCTGTTCCTGATCACTTTCCTCTCATGCAAGTACTTCAGGATTGATTCTTTGAGGACCTGCTCCATGAATAAATAAATACAAGGTGGAAGAGACTGTTTAGCATAAGAAGTTAATCTATTGTAAGAGACCATTTAAAGTGAAGTGGGCAGTTAACACCTTTGTAGGACAAAGGCAGGTTAGTGGGTTATAGATTGTTGTAGGTAACCACTTTTATATATGCATTATGATACACTCTTTAATTACATGATCACATACTATTTTTCCATTGTAGTAGCTCTATAATAAGGTTGTCATGGTTACAAGGCTAGCAGCACCACTTTCCCTTTTCTGGTTCCTCTGAGTACAACTTCTCTGGTTGATAGGCCTTGTGCCTTTACCTGTCTCAGGAAGGAAATTCACAATTCTTTCACACCTAGACTGGGACACAGGAAACAGTACCCTATCTATCAATGGTTCTTACCCTGGAGGATCAACTGAGTTAGGGCACCTTTCTTTTTAGAGTCCATGGCCAATGATATAGAGTGATCAGACAGCCTTCTTAAAACAAAAAAAATGGTTACTTACATTCTCATAACTGTTCTTCGAGATGTGTAGTTCACGTCCATTCCACATTAGGTGCGTGCGCGCCGCATGCATGAGCGTCGGAAACTTTTTTCCTTAGCGGCTCCCGGCGGGCCGGCAGGGGGCCTCCTGAGTGGCACCACTGCGCCGTGCATATATACTCCTGCTCCCCGACCCCTTCCAGTTCCTTCTTGCCGGCAACTCCGATAGAGGGGTAGGAGGGTGGGTGGTGGAATGGACGTGAACAACACATCTCGAAGAACAAAAGTTACGAGAAGGTAAGTAACCGTTTTTTCTTCTTCGAGTGCTTGTTCATGACCATTCCACATTAGGTGAGTCACAAGCTTACCTCTGGAGGAGGGTAGGAGTCACGGAACAACTGATTGGAGGACCGCTCTGCCAACTGCAGCATCCTCTCTGACCTGCTGGTTGACTGCGTAGTGGGTCGTGAAGGTGTGCACCGAGGACCAGATGGCTGCTCTGCAGATCTCCTGGAGCGGGACCTGTTCCAGGAAAGCTGTGGAAGTCGCTTGCACCCTGTTCGAGTGGGCCGTGACCACCGGGGCCAGAACACCTGCGAGCTCATAGCATGCCCGGATGCAGCTTGTAATCCAAAATGATATCCGCTGTGCTGACACCGGGAGGCCTTTCATCCTCTCAGCTATAGCCACGGACAGCTGCGCGGATTTACGAAAGGGCTTGGTGCGCTCCAAATAGAACGCCAGCGCTCGATGGACATCCAGGATGTGTAGGCTGTGGTGACTTGGGTCCGTATGGGGTTCTGGAAAAAACACTGGCAGACAAATGTTCTGGCCCAAATGGAATTGCGAGACCACCTTAGTGAGGAACTTGGGGTGCGATCAGAGCTGCATCTTATCCTTGTGAAACACTGTATACAGTGGCTCAGAGGTGAGAGCCCTCAGCTCAGACACCTTCTGGCCGAGATAATGGCCACCAGAAATGCAACCTTCCAGGAAAGGTGGAGGAGGGAGCAGGTAGCGAGGGGCTCAAAAGGGGGTCCCATGAGCTTAGCGAGGACTGAGTTAAGGTTCCAAGAAGGGACTGAGGGGCGTGAGTATGGAAACATCCTCTCCAATCCTTTAACAAACCATCCCACCACTGGGTGGGAAAACACTGAGCCTCCGAACACCCCGGATGGAAGGCGGAGATGGCTGCCAGGTGCACTCTGAGCAAGGACAGGGCCAGCCCCTGCTGCTTGAGGTGCAGGAGGTACTCCAGGATGGCTTGCACCAGGGCCTGGCACGGCTGCTCCTGTCGGGGTTCACACCAACATGAGAATCTTTTCTACTTGGCCACATAGGTAGCCCTGGTAGAGGGCTTCCTACGGCCAAGCAGAATCTGCTGCTCTCCAAGGCATTTAGCCACAGAGCTTCCAAGCCGTAAGGTGTACTGATTGCAGGTTGGGTTGGAGAAGCCGCCCGCCGTCCTGCATGATGAGGTCCCGGTGTAAGGGCAGGACTACCGGGGCCTCCACCGACAGCTCTAGGAGGGTTGTGTACCAGTGCTGGCAGGGCCATGCCGGGGCGATGAGGACCATTGCAGCCCTGTCCCTGCTTACCTTGAGCAGGACCTTGTGTACCAAGGGGAGCGGGGGAAAGGCATACATTAAGCCCCCTCCCCACGGAATCGCAAACGCGTCTACGACTGAGCCAGGGCTGTGGCCCTGGAACGAGCATAACCGCGGGCACTGGGCATTGACACTGGTGGCAAACAGGTCTACCCGGGAAAGCAAGACGTCCACTCTGAGCGTCCACTTTTGTGCATGCGGTACGACCTGCTGAGGGAGTCTGCCAGCTCGTTTCACACCCCCAGGAGATATGACGCCTCGAGGTGAATGGCATGGGCTATACAAAAGTCTCAGAGGAGGAGAGTCTCATGACAGAGCAGCAAGAAACAGGCCCCGCCCTGATTGTTTATATAATATACGGCAGTAGTGTTGTCTGTCAGAATTGTCACGCTGTGACCACTCAGAGTGGCGTGAAAGGTCTGGCAAGCTAGACGAACCATCCTGAGCTCCTTCACATTGATATGGAGTGACCGCTCTGCTCCGGACCACAAGCCCTGAGTCCTGAGGTCCCCCAGGAAAGCCCCCATCCACGGTCTGACATGTCCGTCACCAGCGTCAGGTCTGGTTGTGGGGCGGCAAAGGGGATGCCTTCGCAAACCATAGGCTGGGACTGCCACCAAAGCAGGGAGTCCAGCACGTCCCTTGGGGCTCTCACTACCAAGTCAGGGGGTCCCTGCCTGGGCGGTACACCCGAGCAAGCCACGCCTGCAGAGTCCTGAGTCTCAGTGTGGCAGGCCTGACCACTTGCGTGCATGCTACCATGTGGCCCAGCAGCCGCAGGCAGCACCTGGCCACTGTCATTGGAAACTGGCACAGGGAGGTCACTGCTTGCTGGATAGCCAGAATCGGGATACTGGAAGGCTTGCCCTGGCCTGCACCACATCCAGGACCGCCCCTATGAATTCCACTCTCTGCATGGGCACGAGAGTAGACTTGGGGATGTTGACCAGAAGCCCCAGCTCGCGGAACAATCTCAGGGCCACCTCCACGTGGTCCCACACTTCCGCTTCGGATCGACCAGCCAGGAGCCAGTCGTCGAGGTACGGGTAAACCCGGATCCTCTGCCTCCAGAGGAAGGCCACCACCACCACCATGCATTTCATGAACACCCACGGGGCCGTGGCTAGACTGAACAGGGGAACTGCAAACTGGTAATGTTCTTGGCCCATGGTGAAGCGCAGGAACCGCCGATGTGCTGGGTGGATGGCGATATGAAAGTACACATCCTTCACGTCGAGGGCAGCGTACCAGTCCCCCAGATCCAGGGAAGGGATGATGGTGCCCCGAGAGACCATGCGGAACCGGGCCTTGACCAGGGACTTGTTGAGCCCACGCAGGTCTAAAATGGGACAAAGGACCACTTTGGTCTTGGGGATGAGGAAGTACCGGGAGTAGAAACCTTTCCCCTTTAGGCCGTGCAGCACCGCCTCTACCGCCCCCACCTCTAGCAGCGAGTGAACTGCCTTCTCTAGGAGATGCTCATGAGGGGGTCCCTGAAGAGGGACGGGGAAGGGGGGTGGGAGGGAAGGAGGGAAGAGAATGCAGTGAGTACCTGTTCTATACCGTCCGTAAGACCCAACGGTCCGACGTAATGCTGGACCACGCACGGGAGAAACAGGACAGGTGGTTCATGAAACACAGGGATGGATCCGCTGACTAGTGTATTACGCTGTCCCCGAGCGCACCTTCAAAAGCCTGGCTTAGTGCCCGATTGTGATTTGTGCTGACCTTGGTTCTGACCAGATGCATTATTGTTGTTAGTATTGCGCCGTCACCTGTTATCCCTGCCTCGCCTACAGTAAGGCTCATGCCTATGGGGAGGCTGCAGCTTAAAGGGCTTCCTCTGCTTCACCACGGTGTGCATACCGAGCGACTTAAGTGTAGCCCTCAAGTCCTTGAGGCTATGCAGCCTCGCATCTGTCTGATCTGAAAAGAGCCCGGACCCTTCAAAGGGGAGGTCCTGAAGTGTATTCTGGACCTCAGGCAGCAGGTCTGACTCCTGAAGCCACGCCAAGCACCTCATGACCACCCCTGATGCGATTGTTCTGGCCGCCGCGTCTGCTGAATCCAGGGAGGCCTGGAGAGAGGTCTTAGCCTTGCCCTCGTCCACCAGGGCCGTAAACTCCTGTTGGGAACCTTGCGGGAAGTTGTCCTTAAACTTCCCCACCACTGCCTAGGAGTTAAAATTATGCCTGTTGAGGATGGCCTGCTGGTTAGCAATCCTCAACTGAAGGCCCCCTGATGAGTACACCTTTCTGCCAAAAAGGTCCAGGCGTTTTGCCTCCTTGGCCTTAGGGGCAGGGCCTGTTGTCCATGGCGCTCCCTTTCATTCACCGCCGAGACCACCAGGGACCATGGACTTAGGTGGCAGAACAAGAATTCATAGCCCTTTGACAGGGCAAAGTATTTGCGCTCCACACCTTTGGCAGTTAGAGTGCTGGAGGTCGGGGTCTGCCATATAGTCTTATAATTCAATTGGATGGTCTTAATGAGCAGGAGCGCTATTCTAGATGGACCTTCAGGGCTCAAAATGTCCACCATGGGGTCCTCCTGCTCAACCGTCTCCTCGGCCTGCAACCCCAAGTTCTGGGCGACCCTATGCAGTAGCTCCTTGCTCTGTGGTCTATGGGTGGAGGGCTGGACACTGCTGTATCCGCCACCGCCTCATCCAGGGATGACGAGGAGGTTAGCAGCTGCTCAACTCCCTCTGGCTGGTCCTCCTGCTCCCCTTCTCCCATGGGATGGGCCTCTGGCTCAGGCCGGCGCGGGAGACCTTGAGGCAGCACCAGACTTTGTGCTGGTCTCTCCGGTTTATCCTGTGGGGATGCTGGAGGCCTGGATACTGTAGCTTCTGGACCCGCTGGGCATCAGTGCGGGGACCGGGACCGCTGCACTGAGTACCTCGCCCTGGACGGGGCCCCTTGGCAAGGTTGATAAGCACAAGAAGTCCAGAAGGGCCAATGACCGGGCGGTCCCCACTGGGGGTGCCAACCCATCTGAGGGTCCCTGCTGTCCGGAGCATGGTGTGAGTTACTGTAATGGCCGGAGTCAGCACCGGACTGTGGCAACGCCGACCGCGAAAGCCAAGGCGGTGCCGACGATCTGTGCCGGCAGGAGATCAATGAGTGGCTCCTAACCGAACAGGAGTGGGACAGGAACTGATATCCCCAGGACCTGGACCGGGACCAGCGCCGGCGTTCCTGGGACTGGGATCAGTGTCTGCGGGAGTCCTCTGGCGAGGGCTGTCTCAACTCCTCCTGGGGCTGGTCTCCAATTGGTGCTGGAGAGCATCGTGCCCTTTCTGTTACTTCTTCACGCTGACCCACTCCCAGTACCGCAACTTCTTTCTGAGCTGTGGGTAACTGGGAGTCCGCAGACCCAGAGCTCGACCAGGACCAACTCCGGGAGCAATGCTGGGACAGTGTCCTCGAATGCCACACCATTTCCGGCTTACCCCTCGACAGGACCCGTGGCATGGATGCTGGAGGATTCTCCCTGTACGGGAGGGAGCTTGTCACCAACAGCTCAATGAGGTCTTTCGCCACCTCAAAGGTGCGAGGCGTGGAGGGCTGATCCATTATGTCCTTGAGCCCATCGTCTGCACTGAGCTCACTTAGGCCTGGGCTTGGTGGGACTTGTGGTGCTGAGGCCACCAGTGCCAGTGCCGGTACAGCGGCCTTCCTGCTCTTATCGGTGCTCGGGGCCTTGGAAGGCGCCGGCCTCCTATGCCGGGAACGTCCGCGCCTTCCTTTTGGCTGTGCCGTGGGCCGCACCCGGGAGGATGAGCGGTGCCGGGGCCCAGTCTGGCACTCTGGGGCCGACAGCTTTCAGTGTTTAGCCGGTGCCAGGTCTCTAGACGGCTCCAGGGCACTACGCACCGAGGAAGCCGAAGCCAATGTCGGGCGCGCCGGGCCCGGTGGCTGCAATGCAGCCTCCATCAACAACTGCTTCAAACGAAAGTCTCTTTCTTTCTTTGTTCTTGGCTTGAACACCTTGCAAATCTTACACCGCTCAATTTGATGCTCTTCCCCCAGGCAACGTAAACACGAGTCATGGGGGTCACTAACTGGCATAGGCTTGCGGCACATGGCATAAGCCTTAAACCCGTGGGCCTGTGGCATGCCCCGCAGCCCCAGGCGGGTGCTGGAAGCCTCCAAGCACTTAATCACTTAAGTGTCCCCAAAAAAGGTATGCTAACTAACTGATAACAGCTACCTACCTCTGAGAAAGGCTAAGGGACTACTCTAGTACAAGAGAGAGAGAGGTTGTTCCAACACCGCCACGGACGGTAAGAAGGAACTGGAGGGGGTCGAGTGGCAGGGGTATATATGCATGGCGCAGTGGTGCCACTCGGGGGGGCCCCCCACCGGCCTGACAGGAGCTGTTAAGGGAAAAAGTTTCCAAAGCTCGTGCACGCAGCATGTGCACACCTAATGTGGAATGGACATAAATAAGCACTCGAAGAAGAAGTCTCATTTGTTTTAACAATTGGAACAAAGCAATAGAGAAAAAAAGGATTTTAAATCAACAGTCTGCATGTATGTCTCTCTTACCTAAAACCCTTCCATCCTTTGATAGTGACCCTGATAGGCCTAGTTTCTCCAGGCACCCCAGACAGCGCCAGTATCTCAGTCTGGTTCTCCACAACAATTACTGCCTCTCTTTTGAGAGGTTCCCTTTTAATCCTGCCAGAGTTCTTTTGTCCTTAAGTGTTTACAGCGTTTTTCCTGTCTTGATCCAACACAGTTTTTTAGCACGGGCTGGAGAACAGGTAAAATAAGCAAAGTTAATAATTCTAACATTGTCCCTTAACAACTCTTAAGTTTTTGCTGAGAAGTGGCTTATCTTGAGCCATTCTTTTCCTTCCTGGTTGTTCTTCCAGACAGACTCCTGTTGAGTTAAACCAATATAGTCAGACATAAAACACCTCAATAACCAGGTCAACATACAGTGTTCATAAATTATTACCGAGAAGCTCCAAATTCATCACAAAGGTATGCTATTTTAAAAGATATATTTTGTAGATAATACATAGAAATAATATTGCGTGAGGCTACTTAATAAGGTTAACTGAGAAACCAGTAGCAGCTTTACATTTTTAGTCAAGACTCAGCCCAGCCTCCACTTTCAAGCATTTTTGAAATTCTAATACTTAAACACAAAAGTGTTAGAATTTATCTAATGCTTGGATAGGTGTAGGCAATCAACTTTTTTATGTCAGTGCAGGTGTCCGTACCTATGAAATACAAGAACATGTATGTGTGCACACATAATTTTACACAGGTAAAGGGAGATTGAAAATATACCCCTAAAATAGGAAAATGAGTACACTTCATGATGGTGCTGTCCTAGATTGTGGAATCACAAATGTTCTGATTTTGCTCTACAGTACATGTTCATGTTTTTGCTAGTCTTGCTGAGTACTATGCTATTCTTTGACAACAATTTCTTAATTAAAGTGCACTTGAAAATGCATTTTTTAGTTAGAACACATCAATACTTTGAAAAGGAGTATTCTGGGAAATCACCTTGCTCTTTATATAGCTTGATCAACCTTGTAAGAAGCTTAATTTGTTTACTGTCTTTAAACAAAAGGGTCCTGATTTTAATTCCATGGGCCAGATGCTGAGCTGATATAAACAGATGTAGCTTCATTAAAGTGAACTGTTTTTCCAGATGCTCAATCCCAGCCCACCTAATTCAGATTCTTAAAGCCCCAGCTATAAATTTCTCATATTTTCTGCAGTTGTGGTGATGCATACTTTTGAGGCACAGCTCTCTCTCTACTACATGTTTCTGGGTTTTTCTGCCTATAAGATTCTGCTCTCTTTAGTGGAGAGGATCACGTGACCTTACGTTTGCTTCACAACAGCCAATTCTGGACCTCCTCCAAGGCTCATTGACGTCAATAAAAAGACTCCCATTTACTTCAGTGGACTTTGGATTGGGACCTATATCACAACCCCTAACAAAGTACTTATTCTTGGTTCTGGTTTAGCTAATTTCAGTGCCATCCACTATTTCTGGGCAGGACTAGGTAGGTAAATTACGAGGTCCTTTCAACAATTTTTTTAAAAATATACAAATGCATTTTTAAAACAGAGTCTACATTTAAGTTACTGATTAATGATATCACATCAAATATTTTTGTGTATTTTTTTAATTTTACAAACATTTGCAGTTCACCTTTAAATTACATAACCAAACTCTGTGAAAGCACAATTTTCTAGCTGTAAGAGCCATGCTTTCTCATAAGCATATGAAAAACAGAACACACAGTATGTATGGATTGATATTAACTTCTCTCTCATTTATTCTGTATATATTACTGTGCTCGCAAGAACTGAAATTCTAACATGAAATGCTGCACTATATATTCTTGTTCTTAACATGTTAGTGAAAGGAGGTGTATAACTGTACTACAAAAAAGGTTAACAATATTCTCCTGAAATTAAAACAATCTGAATTGTTGCTCTCAGTTCACCTCCTGTCAGACCAAGCGCCCACACCATAGGCACCACCACCAGTAATTGGTACACTATGGTAGTACTATAAGGAGCAACTCGTGTGTGTAAACAAGGCCTAATTCTCAGTGCCAGCAGAGACAGTGAGGACTGAATGGGCATGAGCACTGAATTACCCTCTCACCCCAAGATGCAGTTCCTCTATAACAGTGTAGAAGTCCTTCATAGCCGCTGCGTGGAAAATTCCATTCCCCATGCTTATATTATAACTGTTTTATGGTTAAGTAGATTTCAGTCTAAGGCTCCATCAACTCACCTCTTTTCATGAGCAGTAAATTTACTTTAAAATTCTTAGAAGAAAAAAAGCTTCTGTGCTTATTTTTTCCTATTAAGGAGGTACACCTTGTATACAAAAATAAAATAAAGAAATAAATAGACTATGCCCCTGATTCTTCCCTCACATATACCAGTTGTACAGCAGTGTGATTCAACTGACGTGAGTGGAGTTACTACTGATTTACACCACCGTGAGAATAGAATCAGAGCTAAAATTTGTAATTTTCACTTGGCTCATATCAAACAGATCCAGGAGAGGCAGTTATGCACTTATGAGTTATGAGATCACTTTGGCAACACATGACCCCTGTCAACAAAGAAGGATTTATAGGGAGAAAACAAATCTTTTGTAGAGTGGTAATTTATTTTTGACAATATCCAGTGGATGTTACAACTTGAAGGACAACTTAAAATTTCGGAACAGCTAGCAGCTGTATATATTTAAGTGTGCTTAGGCAAATCCATCCATGTTTTCTTCCTTTTTCTTATATGTACACAAAACTCACTATATTCCCTTAAACACACATGGAAAGGGTTTACGTACCTACTGTTAAATATTGGGTGTAATGGCAGAAAATTAACTCCATGAGATAGAAAAAAAAAGCAACATGTACACTGAAAACGTTTTAGTTGATATGTGAGTAAATAACAACTATTTGACAATTTTCTATCAAAAATAATATGCACAATATATTAATGCACAATCATATAAAAAGGGTCCATGCCTCTTATTCACAATCAGAAATAAATTTAATTATGTTAGCCCTCTGCAAACATTGAAATTACACATATTTTCATTAATAAATTAGATAAAATGTATTCAGATATTCACACTTGAATCATTTAATGAAGATCCTAAAAACAGTAAGATCCTAAATAGAGAGGGGAGAGAACGGACAAAAGTTTAAGCAGAAAATCAAAGGAGAGAAGAGCTCACCAAACCTGTCCCCCACTCTTCACAATGTCTTCCCACAGAATATTGTAAACCTTGGACATTGTCTCCGGAGAAATATGGTGAAAGTGCAGAAGCTGGATGTTAGGCAGATCTTCTTGAGACAATTGCAGCACAATTGCAGGCACCTGCAACCTAAAGCCCCAGTCTGGCAAGAGAGGGCATGTGGGTCGTTGCCCAGAAAGAGGTAATGGCTAGAGGCCTGAGAGGGCACTACTTCAGAAGAGCACATAGGAGGCCAAAAGTGCAGTTACCCCAAAACGGTGACAGGAACTTTCTCCCACAATAGTATAGTTGTCCATGTGTGAGAGTTTTTTCTCAAGGGCTGGTCTGAGACTGTGGAATGAACTCCCATAGGGAAATGAACTCTCATAGGAGCTAAGGACCATCACAAACCTCACCACCTTCCACTCCAAGTAGAAAGCACACTTCTTCAACCTTACCCTTTCTAATTTAAACACATTAAAAAAAATAAAAACCACCAAAACAAAACATTACACTGCAAGCACAAGTCTCCCCCAGGGAGAGAATGAGAGAAAGAGTTAACCACATGTGACAGTTGCTTGTCACATCACTTAATGCACTACTGAAAAGTGCTCAGATACTGTGATATGAGGATGGCATAAGAACCTCAAAAGACTATATTAGACTAGTTGTAATAATTAGTGGAATGAGAGTGTATTAGAGGGAAGTAGAATTGTTTGGTCAACAACACAGCAGAGCTGAAGAAAATGTAAACATATAATAGAAGCATATGGCAGTGCCACAGGACTTTCTTCACAACCATTCAGCAGGGTGAGAACAGGAGCAGAGGTGACAAAGACAAGCCTGGGGACTTGTGTAAAGTTCAAAGCAATGTGGAAGAGACTGTAGAGTTGAGGGTAGTAACTATGGAAGGAAAGTTGGGGTGGAGAGCATCTGAAAAATCCAATAGGTTAAGGAACTAAGAATCACACAACGAGTAAATGACATGGAAAAAGAACATCAGGAAAAGCTAAAAAGATAAGATGGTGATTGGAAGGGAAAGTCTGAGATAGAGAGATCAGAGAGGGAACAGTTTATTGAGAAAACAAGGTCAAGAGACTGAATCTAGTGGGGAGTGGGAGAGAGAGTTGACCCTGAGTTGGAGATCAAAGAGAAAGTGAGGCCTAGTCTACACTACACCTGGTGGTCGATTTAAGCTATGCAATTTGAGTTACGTTAGTAGCGTAACTCAAGTCAATGTAGCTTAGATCCACTTACCGTGGCGTCCACACTACACTATGTCAACAGGAGATGCTCTCCTGCAGACACTGCTTCCACCTCTCGTGGTGGTGAAGTACAAAAATCGATGGGAGAGCACTCTCCCATTGATTGAGCGTGTCCTCACTATGGAGCTAAATCAGCACTGCTGCAACCAACTCAGCGGCATCAATTCAATGGGTCTAGAGAAGACAAGCCCCAAGAGAGAGGAACTAGGAGGCAGAAGAGTCAGAATGGATGTTGAAATTGCCTAGGGTGACAGGACAATGAGAAAAGAGAAACAGGGACAGCCAAGCATCAAAGTCAGAGAGGAAAGTGAAAGCAGATCTGGGGAGAAGTTATATTCCCATCACCGAGAGGGACAGAGCAGAGAAGAAATGGACTGTGTGCAGCACAAAGGTGGAGAAAAGAATAGGAGGGAGGGAGGAGTGGAAAGATGAGGGGCTGGATGTGAATAAGAGAGGAAAGGAAGAGCCAGGGACTTCATAGGAGAAGGCTGCAGCAGTAGCACAGTTAGAAGACAGCCAGGTTTCTAAGAACCTTAAGATGAACTTTGAGAGTTTAAAAGACAGTGAACAGTAGTGAACTTATTGGAAGTAGGGCAGGAGCTCCCGAGGGAGAAGTAAAAGAGAAGTGTAAGAGCAAGAGACAGGAATAAGGTTAAGTGAGAACAAAGCCTCAGGAACAGGAAGGGAGACAGGACTGATAGGGAGAAACAGAGTGTGTATATGTGCTAGGGGCTGGGATTAGGACAGACAGCAGCAGCTAGGAGGAGGTTGAAAAGGGAAGGGCACATGTCAACTGAAGATATGTGTGAGTGGGAGAAAAGGAGGGAAAAGGAAGAGGAGAATATGAGAGTTCATCAGATCAGAAGAGGGAGGAGGAGAGGAGCAGAGAGAAATGTATATGATGAAGGGGGAAAGGGAAGAAATAGCAGTGTTGAGAAAGAACAGTAAAAGAAGAAGAGTTAGGAAAGAATGGAGAGAAGGAGGACAAACAGCAGGGTAAAAAGGGTAAGTGTTGCTGTGCTGATGTCACATGTAAAGCAAAAATGAAAAGTCATACTGGGCTGCTACGCTTGTGAAGGTCTCAGGTGGTGTGGAGTAGCAATTGGATGAAGCCTTAGCAACTTTGCTTTAAATCTTTCTCCTGTTGCTTTGGATGATTTTGGAGGAGAGTCCCAGGGGAAGATCCTGCTGGCAGCTGCAGGAATGTTATCATGTTTCTGTCCTGTAGCACAATCAATGAAAATCAATTGGTTGATAATTGCATTGCATCAAATTAAACTATGGGGGAGTAGATGGCTCAGGGGACTGGAAATAAGATGTGAAGCCTTTCAACTCTAGGTCACTGCTACAAACACAGCCCAAGTCAATGATGACTGAAAGTCATTACTGTTGTGTTAGTAAAAAGACTGATGCTAAGCTTTGCTATAACACACATTTACTGTATCACAACCTGTCATAAATATAAAGGGAAGGCTAATCACCTTTAAATCCTTCCTGGCCAGAGGAAAAAACCCTTTCACCTGCAAAGGTTTAAGAAGCTAGGATAACCTCGCTGGCACCTGACCAAAATGAACAATGAGGAGACAAGATACTTTCAAAGCTGGAGGAGGGGGAGAAACAAAGGCTCTCTCGGTATGTGTTGCTTTTGCTGGGATCAGAGCAGGAATGCAGGTCAGAACTCCTGTAAAGGGTTAATAAGCAATCTAATTAGATATGCGTTAGATTCTGTTTTGTTTAAATGGCTCATAAAATAAGTTGTGCTGAATGGAATGTATATTCCTGTTTTTGTGTCTTTTTCTAACTTAAGGTTTTGCCTAGAGGGATTCTCTATGTTTTGATCTGATTACCCTGTAAGGTATTTACCATCCTGATTTTACAGAGGTGATTCTTTTACTTTTTCTTCCATTAAAATTCTTCTTTTAAGAACCTGATTGCTTTTCCATTGTTCTTAAGATCTAAGGGTTTGGGTCTGTGTTCACCTATGCAAATTGGTGAGGATTTTTATCAAGCCTTCCCCAGGAAAGGGGGTGTAGGGTTTGGGAGGATTTTGGGGGGAAAGACGTTTCCAAGTGGGCTCTTTCCCTGTTATATATTTGTTAGACACTTGGTGGTGGCAGCAATAAAGTCCAGGGGCAAAAGGTAAAATAGTTTGTACCTTGGGGAAGCTTTAACCTAAGCTGGTAAAAATAAGCTTGGGGCGGGGGGTTCATACAGGTCCTCACATCTGTATCCTAGAGTTCAGAGTGGGGAAGGAACCTTGACACAACGTTAGACTCTTTCTGCTAGTCCCTGAACAATGGCTGCTGAAACTTCCAATTCGTGCCATGTGACTCTTACACTGTTTAGGATTAAAAGCTATACTAACACTGTTTCTAAAATGCAGGCACACTCTGCATGACTTCAGTGACCAAAAGGCTGGATCCTTCTCTGAAGCTTAGCTTCAGTGATCCAAAATGATTTAGTTTGGAACTAAGACTACGAAGTGCATGAGATAAACTTGCAAGATTGTAGTATTTTAATTTTAGACTAGGCTGGGAATACATGAAGAATGGTCTTGTTTCAGTATTTCCTTTTTTCAGTCCCTGCCAAAATGAGACAGAACAAAGATGCATAAAAATTAAAACTGAGTTAAACCAAACTCTAGAAACCTCAAAAAGAAAAGGAGTACTTGTGGCACCTTAGAGACTAACCAATTTATTTGAGCATAAGCTTTCGTGAGCTACAGCTCACTACATCGGATGCATATTGTGGAAAGTGTAGAAGATCTTTTTATACACACAAAGCATGAAAAAATGGGTGTTTTCCTCGAAAATGTTCGTTTAGTATTTTCATTAGAATGTTGATTAGAATTTTCTGTTCTAATTTAATTCAACCATGTCTTCCATGCTATTTGGTACTCTGTTGGCAGTTCAGTAGAATGAGCCCGCATTTGACACTGCACTATATACTATCAGCTCTTCAAGCAATCCCTCCAGGGAAGGAACGATACATTCAGGGGGATGTTTTGTGATATCTTTCACTGTTGCCGACCAAATTATATTTGTTATGTGCTTCAAGAAAGTAGTCAAGGTTTCAAGGCTGTCAAACCTGCACCTCTCAGGAGCACTAAACTAAGTTCCTTAAAGAGATTTAAAAGCAACCCCCAAAACCACACGATCTTCACAGCACTCTACTATCATGAAGTTGTCAAAAATATAAAGGGAAAGGTAACCACTTTTCTGTATACAGTGCTATAAAATCCCTCCTGGCCAGAGGCAACATCCTGTTACCTGTAAAGGGTTAAGAAGCTCAGCTAACCTGGCCGGCACCTGACCCAAAGGACCAATAAGGGAACAAGATACTTTCAAATCTTGGGGGGGAAGGCTTTTGTTTGTGCTCTTTGTTTCTGTGTTTGTTCTCTCTTGGGACTGAGAGAGGCCAGACAGAAATCCATCTTCTCCAACCCATCCTAATCAAAGTCTCCAATATTGCAACCAGTATAGGTAAGCCAAGCAAGGCAGATTAGTTTATCTTTTGTTTTATGTGAATTTTCCCTGTGTTAAGAAGGAGGTTTATTCTTGTTTTCTGTAACTTTAAGGTTTTGCCCAGAGGGGGATCCTCTGTGTTTTGAATCTGAATATCTTGTAAAGTATTTTCCATCCTGATTTTACAGAGGTGATTTTTTTACCTTTTCTTTAATTAAAATTCTTCTTTTAAGAACCTGATTGATTTTTCATTGTTCTTAAGATCCAAGGGTTTGGGTCTGTGTTCACCTGTACAAATTGGTGAGGATTGTTATCAAACCTTCCCCAGGAAAGGGGGTGTAGGGCTTGGGGGGATATTTTAGGGAAAGATGTCTCCAAGTGGTCTCTTTCCCTGTTCTTTGTTTAAAACAGTTGGTGGTGACAGCATACTGTTCAAGGCCAAGGCAAAGTTTGTACCTTGGGGAAGTTTTTAACCTCAGCTGGTAAGAATAAGCTTAGGGGGTCTTTCATGCAGGTCACCACAACTGTACCCTAGAATTCAGAGTGGGGAAGGAACCCTGACAGAAGTCAATACTGATCTTGATTTGACTGACTGAGTTGTACACAATTCTGTAACTGAATAATGTCATCAACAGACCAGGCCATCTGAAATATAAAAACTATCTACTAGGCTTTGAATGTGAAACCAAATCAAAATATGTATGATAAAAGGAACAGAAATCTCTACAGAAAATGATTATACTAGTTGCTTAGCAATGGAAGACATGAATAAAAATGCAATATTCATAGCATAAGAGGTGACAAGAATCTTTATGAAACCCATTCTTTTTCAAACATTTGAGGAGCAAGATACATCAAGAACAGTTCAGCATGAGAAACCTTTGAAAACACTCCTATGCTGGCTTTTACTCCTTTGCACTAGATAATATATTGGGAGACCAAGGAAAGGAAGCAGACATAAGGAAAATATGTTGCATAAAAATGGTATGCATTACCTGGGCGTGTCCACTGTTACAGATTAGAAGCTATTTTGCACTGTAACCCTTTTATGAATTAAAATGCTAAATATGATATTTGTTAAGCAGTTAGCTTGACTAAGAAAAGGTAAAAGGGTGACTTGATTATAGTGTATAAATATCTACATACGGAACAAATACTTAATACTGGGCTCTTAAATCTAGCAGAGAAAGGTATAACATGATCCAATGGCTGGAAGTTGAAGGTAGACAAATTCAGACTGGGAAAAAGGTGTAAATTTTTTACCGTTTGAGTAATTAACCACTGGAATAATTTACAAACGGTAGCGGTGAATACTCCAGCATTGGTATGTTTGAAATCAAGATCAGATATTTTGCTAAAAGATATTCTCTAGGAATTATTTTGGGGTGGTTCTAGGGCCTGTGTTATGCATACGGTCAAGCCTACGTAATCACAATGGTCCCTTCTGACCCTGGTATCTATGAATATAAGTATTAGTATTATTTTCTCATTAATGTGTGATTTGCTTGATAATGTATTTGGATAGTCATCTTTACAAGGAAAATATGCAAGCTCTCTTAAACATCATTTATCAGTTTATGTGCAGAAAAAAGTAACTTATATGAGATGTTCCTTTACGCTGCTTCTTGAATGTAGCCCTTTAGGTTTCATTGTATTGGTAACTTGCATTGGGAGAAGCAGAGCTCCTCTGCATCATCCTGAGGTCTGTATGCAGGTGCAGTGTAATTACAGACAAATCATATAGTAGCAGATGAATCTTGTTAGCTCCAACCAGAATGTTAGAAGGGTTGGAATATCTCTTTGGGCACAGGTTACTAAGATCTGTAACAAAACGGTCTTTCAAGGAAAACCTAGAATAGTCAAACTTGGAGGGAAATCTTAAGATGAGATTCATGTTTGGTTGTTTTTGAGTTATGAATAAAGTCAAATTCCAGGAAGAGGGTAAGTTTTGACTACATTCAGAGTATGCATGTTTATGTATATTGTTTTCAAAACAGGGTTGGAACTACATCTATTTACACTATCCCTTAGGCTTACAGTCATCAAGTTGATATTAAATTGAAACAAACAAAAGG
Source organism: Lepidochelys olivacea (assembly GCF_965140295.1). Lineage (NCBI taxonomy): Eukaryota > Metazoa > Chordata > Testudines > Cheloniidae > Lepidochelys > Lepidochelys olivacea. The sequence continues at coordinate 123,852,054 of NC_140413.1, forward strand.
AAAAGACTGTTTATCACCTCGAGTACTCAAATTCTGTTCTCAGTTACAATGCTGCAAATCAGGAGTAGCTCAATGTGATAATATAACAAGAAACCAAACTTCTGAATTTGTCTACAGTGGCCTTGCTTTACTCAAAAAGATTCAGCCTATGTTTTGGAGGACATTTCAATATATTCACCTTCCCGAAGGAACCAAATTGCTTCATTAATTTCTGAACTGTAGAAACTAGTATGGAAATACATTGTGTTAGTGTGCAATAAATCACCTCAGAGATTCAGGTGACTTGAACTTTAATTCTTCAGTTGGGATTTGGAAGTGTATATTACAAGTTCTCTTTCCTATTACATATTTTGTTTTATACAAACTTAATCAACTGGTGTACTTATAGTTCATATGTGTAAACCATGCCACATACGATGATTATTTTAAATAGAATTCGTTGCATTCAGAATGTTATTCAGTGCATGTTTTTGAACACATGTGCACAGTGTGGCATTACATTCCATATTCTTTATGGAAATATGCTTGTGATATGGATAGGACATAACTGAGATATACTTTATGCAAGATGGCTCATGTACGATATCACTGGAAAGGTTATGATTTACTGAACGTGATTATCCAATTTGTATGCCTGCATCAATTCTGTATCTGAAATTAGGAATATTGACCAGAAAGCATAAAGGGAGTTGTCATAAATATAAAGGGAAGGGTAAACCCCTTTGAAATCCCTCCTGGCCAGGGCTGCCCACAAGAGGGAAATGGAGGCAAGGAAGCATGTGGAGGAGGAGAGGGAAAAAGAGAGGAAGCATGTGGAGGAGGAGAAGGAAAAAGAGAGGAAGCATGTGGAGGAGATGGAGAGGATAAAGGCCCAGCAGAATATACCAACAAACCCTAGCAATCCTTCTCCAGGTACCACTTCCCATCCCAGAAAGTTCCCCACCTACAAGGCAGGTGATGATACTGAGGCCTTCTTAGAAAACTTCGAAAGGGCCTGCCTTGGGTACAACATCTCTACTGATCAATACATGGTAGAGCTGAGGCCGCAGCTCAGTGGACCCTTAGCTGAGGTGGCAGCTGAAATGCCTAAAGCTTCTTAACCCTTTACAGGTGAGAGGAGCTTTCCCCTGGCCAGGAGGGATTTCAAAGGGGTTTACCCTTCCCTTTATATTTATGACAGGAGTGGAAGATGGGAAATTAGGAATATTGACCAGAAAGCATACAGGGAGTGGAAGATGGGAGGGATCAGCAAGGAAAGCTACCTCATTGAAGTCAGAACATGTAGGGATAAAGTGAGACGGGCTAAAAGTCAAGTAGAGTTGGACCTTGCAAAGGGAATCAAAACCAATAGTAAAAGGTTCTATAGACATATAAATAAGAAGAAAACAAAGAAAGACGAAGTGGGACCGCTAAACACTGAGGATGGAGTGGAGGTTAAGGATAATCTAGGCATGGCCCAATACCTACACAAATACTTTGCCTCAGTCTTTAATAAGGCTAATGAGGATCTTGGGGATAATGGTAGCATGACAAATGGGAATGAGGATATGGAGGTAGATATTACCATATCTGAGGTAGAAGCGAAACTCGAACAGCTTAATGGGACTAAATCGGGGGGCCCAGATAATCTTCATCCAAGAATATTAAAGGAATTGGCACATGAAATTGCAAGCCCATTAGCAAGAATTTTTAATGAATCTGTAAACTCGGGGTGGTACCGTATGATTGGAGAATTGCTAACATAGTTCCTATTTTTAGGAAAGGAAAAAAAAGTGATTCGGGTAACTACAGGCCTGTTAGTTTGACATCTGTAGTATGCAAGGTCTTGGGAAAAAATTTGAAGGAGAAAGTAGTTAAGGACATTGAGGTCAATGGTAAATGGGACAAAATACAACATGGTTTTACAAAAGGTAGATTGTGCCAAACCAACCTGATCTCCTTCTTTGAGAAAGTAACAGATTTTTTAGACAAAGGAAACGCAGAGAATCTAATTTACATAGATTTCAGTAAGGCATTTGATACTGTGCCACGTGGGGAATTATTAGTTAAGTTGGAAAAGATAGGGATCAATATGAAAATTGAAAGGTGGATACGGAATTGGTTAACAGGGAGACTACAGCAGGTCATACTGAAAGGTGAACTGTCAGGCTGGAGGGAGGTTACTAGTGGAGTTCCTCAGGGATCAGTTTTGGGACCAACCTTATTTAATCTTTTTATTACTGACCTCGGCACAAAAAGTGGGAGGGTGCTAATAAAGTTTGCGGATGATACAAAGCTGGGAGATATTGCCAATTTAGAGAAGGACCGCGATACCATACAGGAAGATCTGGATGACCTTGTAAACTGGAGTAATAGTAATAGGATGAAATTTAATAGCGAGAAGTGTAAGGTCATGCATTTAGGGATTAATAACAAGAATTTTAGTTATAAGCTGGGGATGCATCAATTAGAAGTAACGGAGGAGGAGAAGGACCTTGGAGTATTGGCTGATAACAGGATGACTATGAGCCGCCAATGTGATATGGCCATGAAAAAAGCTAATGCGGTCTTGGGATGCATTAGGTGAGGTATTTCCAGTAGAGATAAGGAGGTTTTAGTACCATTATATAAGGCACTGGTGAGACCTCACCTGGAATACTGTGTGCAGTTCTGGTCTCCCATGTTTAAGAAGGATGAATTCAAACTGGAACAGGTACAGAGAAGGGCTACTAGGATGATCCGAGGAATGGAAAACCTGTCTTATGAAAGGAGACTCAAGGAGCTTGGCTTGTTTAGCCTAACCAAAAGAAGGTCGAAGGGAGATATGATTGCTCTCTATAAATATATCAGAGGGATAAATACTGGAGAGGGAGAGGAATTATTTAAGCTTAGTACCAATGTGTATACAAGAACAAATGGATATAAACTGATCATCGGGAAGTTTAGACTTGAAATTAGACGAAGATTTCTAACTCTCAGAGGAGTGAAGTTTTGGAACAGCCTTCCAAGGGAAGCAGTGGGGGCAAATGACCTATCTGGCTTTAAGATTAAACTCGATAAGTTTATGGAGGAGATGGTATGATGGGATAACATGATTTTGGCAATTAATTGATCTTAATTGATATTCATGGTAAATAGGCCCAATGGCCTGTGATGGGATGTTAGATGGGGTGGGATCTGAGTTACTACAGAGAATTCTTTCCTCGGTATCTGGCTGGTGAATCTTGCCCATATGCTCACGGTTCAGCTGATCGCCATATTTGGGGATGGGAAGGAATTTTCCTCCAGGGCAGATTGGAACAGGCCCTGGAGGTTTTTCGCCTTCCTCTGTAGCATGGGGCATGGGTCACTTGCTGGAGGATTCTCTGCTCCTTGAAGTCTTTAAACCATGATTTGAGGACTTCAATAAGCTCAGACATAGGTGAGAGGTTTATCACAGGAGTGGGTGGGTGAGATTCTGTGGCCTGCATTGTACAGGAGGTCAGATTAGATGATCATAATGGTCCCTTCTGACCTTAATATCTATGTATCTATATTCCAAATGTACTACTTTAGGTGTCACCCACAACTAGCCCTTCAAGTACAACAATGAAAAACACAACTAGCCCTTCAGGTACAAAAATGAAAAGACAGGGCTGACGGTCCATTAGCAAAGACAATGGACTGTGAAAAAGCTTAGTCTTCCTGTGGACACTCCAGACAGCCTACGAGTAATGGCTGCTACAACCCTGCAGAGACAGGGTCTGAGTCACCTGGTTCTGGACATCGCCCCCACTTGGAATGCCAGTGTTTTCCCACTGGAAGACAAAGGGTTCCTGCCATACACAAAAGCTAGATATGGCAGGGGAGTGACATGATTGTGGTTCTCCTCTGCCTCCCCACCCAAAGAGACACTGGAAACACCTGAAAAGAACTGAACTGAGGGGAGAAGGGTTGAGCCCCGCCTGGAAGGGCATCCAGCTTGTGAGTAATAATACCTGAGGTCTCAAGCTGCAGGCCAGAGCAGTTGGTTTTCAAGACTCTCTGTAATCTGCCTGTGACAATATTTAGGGTGAGAAATTACTATTTGTAGCCAATTTGTTTAGTGAATCAAGCTTAGTTTGCATGTTGTGTTTTATTTGCTTAGTAATCTGCTTTGTTCTATTTGCTATTCCTTTAACTACTTAAAATCTGCCCTTCATAGTTAATAAAATTCGTTTTGTTTATTATTAAACCCAGTTCATGCAATGTCTAACTGGGTGCGGGGGAGGCAAGGAGCTGTGCCTATCTCTCTTCACATTGAGGAAGACGGCAAATTTTTATGAGTTTGCGCTGTGGAGATTTTTCTATACAGTGGAAGACAGTATTATTTTGGACTTATCTCCCAAAAGAGGTGTGCACATAAATGCTGGGTGAATCCTCTCACACAGAACTGACTTCAGTCTGTGTCTGCAGCTGGATGTGGCCTTTACTGTGTGTGTGTGTTCAGCAAAACAGGGAGAGGGAATCCAGGCTGGTGGAGCTGGAGAGACTCAGTGAACCCCCACCCTAACCATTAACCCCCAGCCCCGGGCCAGCCTACCGACCCCAGCCCCAGCCACGCTGGCCCACTGACCGCAGCCCCGCCAGCCGGCTGGAGCGACCCTGTGACAGAGAGCTAGGTATGAAACCCTGAGTCAGCACTCTGTTCACATCAGCTCCAGTCAGGCATAGCAGATTGGAGCTGATGAGGCAGACCTGTGCTTACTTTGTGGGTGGGGCACGGTAGAAAGACTAATTAAGCCATTAGCCAGAGGCCACAAACAGGCACAGGATGGAAGTGAAAAGGGGGAAAGCACAGTGAGAGGAAGAGAGAGATTGCTCTCCCCTTGCTTATAAAGGCAGTAGGTATGCTGTGAAGGTGGTGGGACTCAATTATAAATTAACTGCATAGGCAAGGAGTGGCCAACCTGCGGCTCCAGAGCCACATGCAGCTCTTCAGAAGTTAATATGTGGCTCCTTGTATAGGCACCAACTCTGGGGCTGGAGCTCCAGATGCCAACTTTCCAATGTACTGGGGGGTGCTCACTGCTCAACCCCTGGCTCTGCCACAGGCCCTGCACCCACTCCATCCCTTCCCACCACCTCCTCTGAGCCTGCCATGCCCTCGCTCCTTCCCCCACCCCAAGCCTCCTGCACGCCACGAAACAGCGGATCTGGAGGTGCAGGGAGGGAGGGGGAGGTGCTGCCTGGTGGGGCTGCCAGTGGGCAGAAGCCACTGGGAGTGGGGGAAGCTGATTGGGGGACTGCTGACATATTACTGTGGCTCTTTGGCAATGTACATTGGTAAATTCTGTCTCCTTCTCAGGTTCAGGTTGGCCACCCCGGCATAGGGTGTTGAACCAGCACAAGGATCTCTGCGTGGTTTGTCGAGTCAGACAGAAGCAGGACCAAGAAGGTCCTTTTATAGACCCCAGCCCTGGGCTGGCCAGCCAGAGAGACCCCAGCTCCTCTCTGTTTAATCGGTTAACCTCTCCCTTTAAAACAGTTAACTTTTTAAACAATATTTATGTTCCTAATGGGGCCTGATTCTGCAAGTTGCTGAACACCCCAAAATTGCAATGAATTCTAATAAATAATAACAATAATACATAGATCTTATGTAGTGGTTCTAATCCACAGATCTCAAAGGTCTTTAGAAAGGTGAGAAGTCTCATTAACCCAATTTTACAGATAGGAAAACTGAGGCAGAGAGGCGAAATCACTTGCTCAAAGACACAAGGCAGGCCAATGGCATAGCTGGAAATAGAATCCAGGCTCCTGAGTTCAATAATCTCTCCAATAGGTCACTGTGCCCCTCAAAACAGTTTGTCATGATTTTTACACATACTTTTTTATTGGCATAAACCAGTGTGATCTTAGCTTGATTTATAATACAGATTTCATAGTGTGTTATTTTTCTACAGTAGCTCTGAAAAGCCACTTCCATTCAGATACATTGTAGAGAACAAAAAAGTTACACATAAAAAGTAATGTGCCACTATAATTTGAAAGTATTCATCTCATTCATGTTCCCCTGCCTACACTAAAAGATTTATAACATGTCTAAAACAGGAATTGATGAATTCATCAGTGTCTGGGATATTTTGATCATAATCAATAACATAATTTTACCCTTTAAATGGGATTTCAATTAAAGTGCATTTTTCAAAGTAATTTTACTTTTATCATGAAAATGGTTTCCTTGCAGACCAATAACATTAACCCATTTGTTGCCCAGGTGGAAGTGGTTTAAAGGATATACTTCACTACCTAGCTAAGCAGGGGCAGCAGCAGAATAGTAATAAAATAAGGAACATAGGCCACATTTAAGACCTGCATTTTGAGGCATAAGCACCGATGCTCCCAATCCAGAATCCTCTACCAGTTCCTGGGGGTATGTGAGGCAGGAAACACCAGCAGTACATGTAGGGAACTTGCCAGTAAAAGCACTTCACTTCCCACCCTGCCAGCAGAACAGAACCAGCAGTTGGAGCATGGGCATGAGAGACATAAATTCATACATTCTAAGGCCTGAAGGGGCCATTGTGATCATCTAGTCTGACCTGTATAGCAAACAGCATAAAACTTCCCCAGAATAATTCCTAGAGCAGATATTTTAGAAAAACTTGACTTAAAAATGGTCAGTGATGGAGAATCCACCATGACCCTTGGTAAAACTGTTCCAATAGTTAATTAATTACTCTCACCATTAAATATGTACACCTTATTTACAGTCCGAATTTCTCTAGCTTCAACTTCCAGCCATTGAATCATTTTATATCTTTTTCTGTTTGACTGAAGAGGCAATTATTAAAAATTTGTTCTCCATGTAGGTACCTATAGATTGTAATCAAGTCACCCCTTAACCTTCTCTTTGTTAAGCTAAATACAGACACTCCCCAGGTTATGCAAGACCCGACTTACGCAAATTCACACTTACAGAAGAAGTTCCATAAGCCAGAAATAGGATTTTTGAGTTGCGGAAATTTTTGCGTCATGTACGGGTATACATTTCCTATTTTCGCAAAAATTGAGTTACACAAGGCTTTCCAGAATGGAACGATTGCGCAAGTCAGGGGCGTCTGTACTGTAGATTGAGTTCCTTGAGTCTATCACCATAAGACGTGTTTTCTAATCCTTTAATCATTCTGTTCTCTGAACTCTCCCCAATTTACAACATCCTTCTTGAATTGTAGGCACCAGAATTGGACACAGTACTGCAGCAGTGCTTGAACCAGAGCCCAATACAGAGGTAAAATAACGTCTCTACTCCTACTAAGATTCCCCTATTTATTCATCCAAGTTTGCATTAGCTCTTTTGGCCAGTGTCATACTGGGAACTCATGTTCAGGTGATTATCCAGCATGAACCCCAAATCTTTTTCTGTTTGGGCTCCTGCTCCCCACATCTAAACTGCACTGCCCTCTCAACTCCTGAGCCTACTTCTCGCCCCCCAGTGATATGTGGGGCAGGAGCTTCCAGCAGCACCTCTACAAGGCTGGCCTATAAGTGGTTCCCCTGGGTGGAGAAAATGGGACAGCAATAGAGTAACACCAGACAGACCATCACAAAGCTACCATCAGATGACATTGTGAGACACAAGAACTCATTTGGACTTTCATTTTGCAGAGAGTGATTCCTCCTGGAAGGGTTTTAAGGAAAATTAGGTGCGAGAATATATGAGGTATTACATTTCTTGGAATGTGTTGTGCTTTATTAATTTTACAAAGAAAAATTGGTTATTTTTTAAATGGCTTAAGCAAGGGCAATTAATTAAAGAAACAGAAAGGTGTATGCATAAAAACCTGTAATGCAATGGGTGAATGGGCACACACGGACAAGACCTCCTTGTGGTCCTATGAACACAAAGTCCTTATTATCTCCAAGGGCCACTTATCACTGATTGAACTGGTTCAGGTACTGAAAGACTACCAGCCTCCCTCTGAGGTTGACAGAGATTGGCCTGGGGTAGCATGGTTTTATTGTGACTTGGTGTCACAACTGGCCCTCTGGAGAGAGGAGGAATTAAAGAGAGAGGAGAAGTTGAAGAATCATTTTGCTACGGAAGGATGAAAGGGGATGATATAGGTGTCTGTCATTTCTGCCTGAGCTGAACCCACATCTGTGTCCAGAAGCCAGAGAATGTTTTCTTTTCTTTATCCTGGGAAATTAACTTTATCTTGATCAAACTGTGGCACGAAACACTGCCAAACAGTATCTTATTAATGGATAAGATGAGATCTGGATATGGAGGTTGAAATCTTGGGCCCATTGAAGTCAATGGAAAAGCTTTGGAGACATACCCATGCTAGCTCTCATTGAGCTGGCATGCTAAAAATAGACTAACTGTGGCAGTGAAAGGTGCAGAAAGGGCTAGCTGCCCTGCACACATACCCATCCAAGACCCAAAGCAAATACTCTGGTCGCTCCCACAGCTGCAACTACACTCTATTTTTAGCACACTAGCTGGATCAGAGATACTGCAAGTATGTCTCCTTGAACTGGGAATCACAGCCCCAGCTCCAAGTGCAGACATACCCTAAGTATTACCAAAACCCTATAAGCCAGAGAAGTAAACTAATCAGCCAGAGGCCAATTGGAAAATAGATCCATTGATGTTCAGGGGCAAGCACTCCTAGTATCTCAACTGCTTCTCAGAATTTTGCCAAGCATCAGTGAAGCAAAACTGCCAGTATTCTTGTCAGTTCACTGCTAACAGATTTTTAAACAGGAACAATGAAACCTAGCAGTCTTGTTAATTTCACTTAGAAAAACTCTGTGCAACTGGAGCTTGTCTATGTACAGACTCTCAGGAAGATGATACTGCATCAGTTTACATTTGTTCACATTTGGAATTTAATCTTCACAGACTCTATCATCAAGGAAAATCTCCCCTCCCCAACTGGTGAGCAAGCAATCAGGTACAGATTTCAAGGCATGATTGATGAGATTAGGGTTAGTGATACAGTGGCAAGCCAGGAAACATGTTACAAAGACCTTGAGAGGACTATGGGAGAGAAGTCTTCATTGCAGGATTCTGCAATTTCCCAATTAAAAATGTCTAGACCCCTCAAGGAGCCACTAAGCCACCAGGAAAGTCTGAGCAATTCTAACCCATTACCCCAATTAAATTACACTGAATTTTTGTTTTTATGTCCATCTTGTTAAATGGAGTTCTTTAATTTAAGAGACCTACTGTTACGACGAGCCTGTATTACTACATAGATCCTTAGTTCTCTGATGCTGTGAGTTTAAATCCCAGTTGGGGGGGATTCAAATGTACAGTGGCATTCTAGAGAGTTTCTGAGTCTCAGTAAATCTGGCATGGGAGTCAGTCTCCTCAGAAAAGGATGACAGCAGATGTCCTCAAGGGGAGCTTGGAAACATGAGTCATCCTAGACTGCTGAACTAGGTGCACACTGTTGACTCTAGAAAAGAAACTGACAGGCAGAAGCCATGGATAATTGCAGACGTTCCATTTATATCTCTCCCAGCAGGTGTCACTATGAGGTAGGGTTGCTATAAAATCTTAAAAGGGTAGCAATCAGACAAGGAGGGGAAAAAAGATAAAAGAAAAGTGGCATACATGCGTAACAACAAGTAAATACAAAAGGATTGGATTTTTTCTCCAAATGGCAAAATATAAAATATACATTTACTATGCCAAATATGGATGATAACTACAGAAATCAGCTTTCGGGGAAAAATAAGTTTTGTGGTAGATGGAAAATATTATTTGAATTCTAATATACCTAATTTTCTGCCTACAAATTGCTATATCTCTGGAAGATCCATCTTTAAGTGTTTAATGCAAACATTAAATGCTCCTTTTATGCTATGAATACAGCCGGCATGCAGCCACATACAGCAAACTTCAATCATCTATTCATCAATTTCAAATTGTTACGAAACTACTGTTGAATTCTATTCTTTTGGGGAGATGAAATACAATAAACACAGCACCCACAACCAAGTTTTCTTGTAACTGTCTCCTGAAATAAGAACTTTATGACAATAAGAAAATGAATTTTCATTTTAAAAGGCAGTCTCTATACAATTGCTAGCTATCCTGCCACCCAACTATTCTGCAGGCATTCAGACACTTCACTGTACTGTCTCAGAAATCAATAGCAATTTATTCTCTCTTTGGACCCCAAGCAACAAAAGTAAATAATACTGTCACCTCCAGCCGGCCTGCAGAACATGGCCACAAAACAGTCTTGCCACTATAATACAACCCTATATGGCTCTTTATCTATGCTGGCTCTGCTGATTGTATCTGCTTTCATAAGGGACAAATACTCCAGGAAAGCAACACACATGGGTCAAGTTCTTGTACTCCAGCCAGAAAGAATGCTGGGTCTGAATTAAGAGAAAAGCTTGGCATCTGTCTTGCTTCAGTTTCACTTATGTTGATTTGACTGGGAAAAAAATAGGCTTTATTTAATAGAATAGCCAAACAAAAAGGAAAGAGTTTGAAAAAAGAGTTTGAAATGTGTCTTTAAGGGTTTCATAGCATCCAAAGAAGGGAAATTTTACAAATTCTGCCTTTGAAGGTGAATGGCAGAGTCCGGGGGTTGAGGGTGGGGGGTTAAGCAACCAATACATATTTTACAACACTGCTTAAGAATCAAAACTACGAGCACAAATGAATCCAGAATATGCAGACAGATTTTTTTTAAAAATCACAGGAGTTTCCAAAAAAAATATTTGGAAACCAATTCCTTCTTCATGTAGATGCCATGAATTCCCCTGCAACTTTGATAAGCTCACAAACACCACATACATATGGAGCTACGTAGTTTTAAAATATATTTGTAATTCTTAGATCTAAGCATGCATTCAATAACAACTGGTGCTTACATATGTTCACACTGAAGAAGGTAATTTACTTTTCCAGTACATTACCACATACCCTTTTAAAATATTAAAGGACTCCCAATCCAAGAAAAATATTGGCTCGCATGGACTCTTATGCCTGCCTGGGATCCTATTAACTTCAGCTTGTCTCTCTCTGAAGACACAGGTGTGTCTGCACTAACACATCACATTGTGAGACTGGGGCCACAGATGTTTGATATTTGAACAATTTCCCCCTCACATCCCAATTCCATTTCTTGTTGATCATACAGTGATCTTCACAGATGTTAAGTCTAGGAAGGGTCATTAAATCATCTAGTCTGAACTCCTGTATAACATAAGCCATAGAATTTCACTCATTTACTGAACCCAGTAACTTATTTAACTAAAGCATATCTTCAGAAAGGCATCCAGTCTTGGTCTGAAGACATCAATAGATACAGAATCCACCGTTTCCTTGGGTAGTTTGTTCCAATGGACGTAAAGGAGGAAACAATTTAATTCTCTAACATGAGGGGGAAGTTGATGATTGCAGAATTTACCTCTCCCCCTACAGCCTCCAATATAGACAATGATTCAGGAAAACTGTTTCCCTCCAAAAAAGAAATAGTTGCTGACATTAAAAAGCACATTTAAAAAACCCATATCTGAAGGAATTTATATTAATATTTGACAATTACATGAAAAACAGCAACATCTGAGGAGATTTTATATCAGTTTTCAATAAATCAACAGAAAAGGGTGGAAATCTGAGGGTTTTATCAATAATAGACTATTAGAGGAGAAAGTGGGAACATTTGAGGTATTTTACAATATCCTATAATAATCAAGGGGCAAAATCTGAGTCAGGGTCTGACCAACTGTCTGGTTAGCAGCTGGGAAACAATGTTCCCCCACATACTTTTCTCTTCAGGCTGTTACTCTGCCCTCATCACAGTAGTATCCCAGCACCTTCTAGGAGGCATCAAGTGACATGACTAGCATTGGTCACGTGTGATTTTCTCTCTTTTTCCCTTTTCTCCCTTTCAAAATGGACAGATTTATACCTTCAACCTAAAGACAGAAACATAAAAGAATGTATTCACATACTAAGGGTTGAGCTACAATTGACCCAGGATAGGCAACATTAGAAGCAGATAAAGCCTGATCAAAACTAGATTCACAAATATCCTTTTTTCTCTTTATTAAAAGTGATTTAAAATCAATTTGAAAAAAAAATGCATGGATGTATGTCTACAGAATGCTATTCCTGTTTCCAAAGTTCAAAGAAAAAAAGTATCTCAAATTAAAATCACTGCTGAATATATATTCTGCCACTCTTCTGTCAAATAAAAGATTTGTTATATTAAGTTATTTACTGAGCCATTTTCTGGTCTAATCATAATTTTAAAATGTCGGGAGGAAATAATGGCTAATATTTTAAATAAATGTGATTTCTGGTAATGTTAATCTAATATCTTGCCATATTTTTGTATTTTGCTCCCTGGCCATTTCATCTCTTCACTATAGATTCACAGTAAGCAGGAAAAAAACCTCTTGAAAGCTACAAAGAGACATATTATTAATTATTATTATGTGTATTACCATAGTGTCTAGGAGCTCTAGTCATGAACTAGTATGCCATTGCACAAGGCACTGTACAAAAAGGAAGTTCCTGACCCAAAGAGCAGACTTGAACATACTGATTCCATTATTTCAGTTTCTAAGAGATCCACTTTTATTTAAAAAAGAAAAAAGTAGTAAAAGTAATGCCTCTGAAAGTTGACAAACTTGGAGTTTTGAAGCTTAAATCATCTGTCCACAGAGTACGTACCACATAGGCAGCAGCTATGCATGCTTCCTACCCAACCAATTCTTTACCAATGTGCCTCAGTCCTGTCCTGGAGGGAAGCAGAATTGAGAAGACAGTTCTATATTAGTAACCATTCAGTCCTCACCCTGGGTACTGATACTGCCAGTAACGATACTACTAGGATGCCACTTTTATTCTAGGAGATCAGCTAAAACCATACACTCCTTTTACATCTATTGGATAATGACTTTTGGTCACTACCAAAAATGGACAGATTTACACCTTCAACCTAAAGACAAAAGGATAGTAAGGATAGTACATTTAAAAGATAGTATTTTTGTCCTGCAATTAAGCTGAAGTTGGCCGTTAGTATAAAATAGTACATTTGCTCTTATTATTTATTATTTTCTTGGTCTTTGATATATATATATATACCAGTTTTCTAAATATTACCCCATCAGGGAGAGATAGTATTTCACACTTTAAAAAATAGCACTACTGAGGGAAGATAGACTCTAAACACTAATCTGCTCATTTAACAAGATTTAGGCAGCTTGCAACTTTTTATAGAAGCTAACAGAGTATGCAGTGATTCTCTAAATTTATATGATCCTAGAATACTGTAATTGGAATATCTCTGAATACATTTAAGAATAAAGTGACCTTGAAACCAGAGAAAAAAGGGCCAGACTCCAGCCTCTGCTGAATCCCCTTTACATTGTTCTAATGTAGGGTAACCCCAGACCCTGGATCAGCCCAAACGCTGAGAGGTTCAAAGGTGGCATAGAGACACCTTTGTTTTTGTTTATTCCTAGAGAATCACATGTATGAACACTATCAAATATTTCCTTTAGATACATTTGGGTTCAGCTTTTTTGTTTCAGAAGGGTTACTCCAGGTCTGTAAGTGTAGATACCCAAATACAGTAAGGAGGGATGGTCTTGTAAACAAGGAATTGGACTAGGACCAAAGAGATCTAGGTTCAGTTCCTGACTCTGCCACACACTCTTTCTGTGTGACCTTGTGTAAATTGCTTAATCTTTCATGTACCTCCATTTTCCCATCTGTAAAAGGGGATATACATCCCTATTTCACTTGGCGGTTGTGATAACAAATGCATTAATAGATACACTCAGATATCATGGTGATAAGAAGCATTACAAATTCTATAAATAAAAAAAATAAAAATCTAGTTATTCTGAATGTTCTTTGTGTTATAATTTATACTGTACTTCACTACCCTGGTATCTGCACACCTTTTGCTTTGTGTCCTGTATCTCATCTGAGTAAAGATGCTGACATACCAGTAGCGTGTATTTTCCCAGAATGTCTCTAAAACCAAATCATGGCTTTGTTCACATAAAAAGACTTGTAGTTCTTTGTACCTATTTTCTATATGTCTCACATTGGTACAAACTTTTATCTCGTAGAGTAACTGTCATGGGGTGGTTACCCTCTCCTGCCCTGTGGGGCTTAAAAACCAGCCCTGGGAGAAAGACAGGGCTGAGGGCAAGAAAGGCTAGGCTGATTGCAGAAATGGCTGCAGCTGGGCCTATAAAGGGGCTGCTAGGCTGAAGCTTAGACAGAGTCTCTCTCTGCATTCAGAGAGGGAAGGGCCTGGCTGCAGGGACTTGAGGGAATACCTAGATTGGGGCAGGGCTGAGAGGGAAAGGCCAGGGGAACAGGGGAGCTCCGGCCTGGAAACCCCCAGGCTGCGAGGCCTAGACTAGGGCCTATTAGGTACTGGGGTTACCAGGGGGCAGCCCACAGGTAGACAGAGGCAGCAGGTCCAAACCCCTTCGCCTGTGATGAGTGGCTGATACATTGCAGTCTGCCCAGGGAGCTGGGCTAAGCAATGACTGGCAGTAGCCAAGACTGAGGCAAGGTGGGGACAGTGGGTGGGGGTTCCCTGGGGAGGGGAGACCCTCAGGGATTGTTGGGGTTTACTGCCAGGGAGCAGCACCCCAGTGGAAGGAAGCACCGGATCCTGGGAGGGACTGGGGTAGGCAGTAAGGCGGATCATCAGATGGCAGAGGGCGCTCCAGAGGCTGATGAGCTAATTCCCAAGGACAACAAGCAGGAGGTGCCGCCTGGTGAGTCTGGCTCTATTACAGTAACACTGACCTTCTGTGGTTGAGTTATAACTTTTCCAGGGCCTGCCAGCCTCTTAAGCAGCAACTCAGACTGAGAAGTCAAAATACATGCCTTATAGCATACAAATATTTTTCCTGAAGTTGAATGTGGAGCTGTATCTTGCTCTTGTTTGTTCTCCAAATAGGCTAGTAACAAAAACACAATGTTAACTTCCACCCAGCATTCATACAGCAAACGATTTCCCTGTCCTTTCCCAGGTATGAAAAACTGATAAAGAAGTAGCAAATTCAGCATTCTTTACCTCTCTTCACCTAAAGCAGAGGAGTGTTCCAGGGGTTGTCAGGATTAATGTTGTTGTCTTGTTACTTATGCTTGGAACAAAGCAGTAGCTGTATATTATTAATGGTTTATTATTCATCAATGATTAAGATAATGGAATAGAAAGTACATTTATAAAGTTTGTGGATGATAACAAGCAGGGATGAGTTGCAAACGCTTTGGAGAACAGGATTAAAATTCAAAATGATCTGGACAAACTGGAGAAATGGTGTGAAGTAAATAGGATGAAATTCAATAAGGACAGATGCAAAGTACTCCACTTGGGAAGGAAAAATTAATTGCATGCATACAAAATGGGAAATGACTGTCTAGGAAGGGGTACTGTGGAAAGGGATCTGGGGGTCAATAGTGTAGTAATGTTGCAAAAAAACCAAACATCATTCTGTGATGTATTAGCAGGAATGTTGTGAGCCAGACACGAGAAGTAATCCTTCCACTCTACTCTGTGCTGGTAAGGCGTCAGCTGGACTATTGTGTCCATTTCTGGGTGCCCCATTTCAGGAAAGATGTGGACAAATTGGAGAGAGTCCAGAGGAGAGCAACAAAAATGATTAAAGGTCTGAAATATCTTCTCTTTAATCCAAATAAAGCAGTTCACAGCATCCAGATGAAGGAATTTTACTTGGAGATGAGGGTAGCTCACATCCACAAAAAAAGCAGCTGGAAACTCAAGATGATGGAAACTTACTTCTAGATTAAGGCAGCTCACAGCATCAAACTGATATGGAAGTGGAGAACATGTATTCACCTTCAGAGACACATGCAGAAAATGAAGTAGAAGAAAGAAAGGATGAGGAAATTACAAACAAGTTACAGTATAGGGACCCAGCTTCATGGCCTAGATGTGATGACGGTGTGCGGCAAATTCTCGTGGAACATGGACCCAAACAAGTTCATGAATTTCCCTTCCCTAAGGATGGAAATAAAAGAAAATTCTCCGCTCAACATTACAAGAGGAAAATCATTAATGGGGAAGAAATTCATCGAAACTGGTTACAATATTCAGTGTCGAAGGACTCCGTGTTTTTGCTTCAAGTTGTTTAGAAATCAAGCAATTGGTACATCGCTGACTGAAAATGGTTCGAAGAACTGGAAAAACATCTTCGATTCTCTCTTCATATGAAAGTAGTACAGAACATTTGGAATGTTTTCAAAACTGGAAAGAACTTAAATTACGATTGAAAAAAGGAAAAACTACAGATGAAGAAAATTTATGTGTGATCAAGGAAAAAGAAGAATATTGGCAACAAATATTAGAGCATCTGATTGCTTTAGTGAGCGTTCTCAGTGGGCAAAATTTAGCATTCTGCAGCCGCGGTAGCAATGAAAAATTATACACTCCAGGTAATGGAAACTTTTTAAAATATGTTGAATACCTACTTTAGTTTGATCCTGTCATGAAGGAGCATCTACATTAAAATAACTGATCATGAAACACAGGTTCATCACTGAGGAAAAAATACGCAGAATGAACTGATTCAAATCCTAGCAAATGCCATTAAAAAGAAAATTGTAGAAGCTGCCCGTTCTGCAAAATACTTTTCAATAATACTGGACTGTACACCAGATGTGAGTCATATTGAACAAATGACGATCATTCGTTTTGTGGATATGGAAAAGTCTGCACATAAAGATAATGTTGAAGTGCTCATAAAGTGCAACCCCCCCCCAATAAATTAAAAACACTTTTTAATATATTTAACACCATTATAAATGTTGGAGGCAAAGTGGAGTTTGGGGTGGAGGCTGACAGCTTGTGACCCCTCCCATGTAATAACCTTGAAACCCCTAAGGGGTCCCGAACCCCAGTTTGAGAACCCCTGTGCTAGATGCTGTTTGGAGGCAAGCAGTTTCTTTTACCTTGTGCAACATGTTTATGTCTTTTTTCTCAGGCTCAACATGCTGTTGGGAGATTCTGACTCACCATGTGAATTCACAGAATCATAAAACATCAGTATTGGAAGGGACCTCAGGAGGTCATCTAGTCCAACCCCCTGCTCAAAGCAGGACCAATCCCCAACTAAATCATCCCAGCCAGAGCTTTGTCAAGCCTGACCTTAAAAATATCTAAGGAAGGGGATTCCACCACCTCCCTAGGTAACGCATTCCAGTGTTTCACCACCCTCCTAATGAAAAAGTTTTTCCTAATATCCAACCTAAATCTCCCCCACTGCAACTTGAGACCATTACTCCTTGTTCTGTCATCAGCTACCACTGAGAACAGTCTAGAGCCATCCTCTTTGAAACCCCCTTTCAGGTAGTTGAAAGCAGCTATCAAATCCCCCCTCATTCTTCTCTTCTGCAGGCTAAACAATCCCAGTTCCCTCAGCCTCTCCTCATAAGTCATGTGTTCCAGTCCCCTAATCATTTTTGTTGCCCTCTGCTGGACTCTTTCCAATTTTTCCACGTCCTTCTTGCAGTGTGGGGCCCAAAACTGGACACAGTACTCCAGATGAGGCCTCGCCAATGTTGAATAGAGGGGAATGATCACGTCCCTTGATCTGCTGGCAATGCTCCTACTTATACATCCCAAAATGCCATGGGCCTTCTTGTCAACAAGGGCACACTGTTGACTCATATCCAGCTTCTCGTTCACTGTAACCCCTAGGTCCTTTTCTGCAGAACTGCTGCCGAGCCTTTCGGTCCCTAGTCTGTAGCAGTGGATGGGATTCTTCCGTCCTAAGTGCAGGACTCTGCACTTGTCTTTGTTGAACCTCATCAGATTTCTTTTGGCCCAATCCTCTAATTTGTCTAGGGCCTTCTGTATCCTATCCCTATGCTCCAGCGTATCTACCTCTCCTCCCAGTTTAGTGTCATCTGCAAACTTGCTGAAGGTGCAATCCACCCTCTCTAACTGTGAAACCACTTAGTCCAGGGGTGGCCAGTCTGAGCCTGAGAAGGAGCCAGAATTTACCAATGTACATAGCCAAAGTAACATGTCACCAGCCCCCATCAGCTCCCCCCCCCCCCGCCCCTAGGAGGGGGGAAGAAGTGAGGGCATGGCAGGCTCAAAGGAGGGGGTGGGAAGAGGTGGAGTGGGGGCAGGGCCTGTGGCAGAGCCAGGGGTTGAGCAGTGAGCATCCCCCCAGCATACTGGAAAGTTGGTGCCTGTAGCTCCAGCCCTGGAGTCAGTGGCTATACAAGGAGCCGCATATTAACGTCTGAAGAGCCACATATGGCTCTGGAACCACAGGTTAGCCACCTCTGACTTAGTCAGACAAGATGGGAGAGTCACACTGATACTTTGAACCCGCTTTGCTATGAACTTGGAAACATTTATGATGCCCAAATTGAAATTTCTGATGATACTACCTTTACTGGATCATCTGGCAATACGGCACGTTCAGATGCAGAAGCTCTTGCAAATGGCCTTTCCAAGTTCAAATTTGTGACTTCACTCATTTTGTGGTATAATATCCTTTTTGAGATTAACCTCACTAGTAAGCGGCTTCAGGAAAAGAACTTGAACATACATTCTGCTATTCAAAAACTGCAGCAAACTAAAAATATTCTGGAGGAATTCACAAGTGATGAAGGGTTCGAAAGAACACTGGTAGATTCTCTGAAGTTTGCTGAAGAAATAGACTTTATGACAAATTTTAAGCAGAGCCAGTTCACATTTGGCAAAAGAAACAGCAGTTTTCATATGAAGGATGAGACACACCCATTCAGAACCCAAAACAAAGGTTGAAACTGAATTTCTACTTTGCAGACCTTGATACTGTTGTTCACTCCGTTGACTAAAAGATTTCAATAGATGCAGCAGCTAGAGTCAGTATTTGGCTTTCTATATGATATCCACAGCTTGCAAAAGAAAACAGCAAAACAGATAAGTGAATTTTGTATAAAATTCGGCATTGATTCATGAAAATTCAAAAGACATTGATGCTACAGATTTGTGTAGTGAGTGTCAGGCTTTTTCAAGACGACTTAAGAAACATTCCACTCCTGAAGTACTGAAGTTTGTTTGTGAAAATAAACTCGGACAGTTTTCCAAACATTTTTATAGCTCTACACATTCTTTTAACTTTGCCAATTTCCATAGCTAGTGGGGAACATAGCTTCTCAAAGTTAAAATTTGATAAAAGCAGATCTGCGTTCAACAATGGTGCAAGAGAGACTAGTTGGACTGGCCACAATGTCAATAGTGCATGAAATAGCTGGAAAACTGGATCTAAAAGAACTAGTGACTGAATTTTCAAAACTTAAAGCAAGAAAAGTCCATGTTTTAAGAGCACAGAGTGTTTTTTACTGGGAATGTTTTGTAAAATACAGGTTAAAGTTCATTGAAGAGTTTTCTTTCTTTCTATATTGGATGTGGTGGTAATGGCAGTTAAAGCAGGATAGCGTAATGGATGGTTTTGGATTTGTAGTAATAAAAATTATAATCAACATTTTAAATGCATTTTTAGTTGAAATCGGACTGAAATATCCTCTAGCTGTCATGTAAAAAAATCTATTCTGAAAATTTCGTGTCTCCATTTTATCTGATCTCAGAAACATTGGTTGGACAGATGGACAAACGAAAAAATTAGGCCTCTGTTTAAAAAAAAACACTTAAAAACATTAAAAGGAAAAAAGGGGCAAAATGTTTCCCAAAAACCTCAGCCTAGATCTTCCCTTGGGGTTTGGGAGTGGGCGCTGCCGATTGCATGGTTCACCTAGGACGCCTGTTGTTGGCAGCTAGTCTAGGGCCACCCATAGTTGTTAGGAGGAGGAGGGAGAAAAATTGTTCTTAACCTCTGAGGATAGGACAAGAAGCAATGGGCTTAAATTGCAGCAAGGGAAGTTTAGATTGGACATTAGGAAAAGCTTCCTGTCAGGGTGGTTAAGCACTGGAATAAATTGCCTAGGGAGGTTGTGGAATCTCTATCATTGGAGATTTTTAAGTACAGGTTAGATAAACACCTGTCAGAAATGGTCTAATTATTACATAGTCCTGTCTTGAGTGCAGGGGATTGAACTAGATGACCTCTCGAGGGTCCCGTCCAGTCTTACACTTCTATGATTATAGGCAGGGCTGGTAGTACTGCCTTTTTTATTAAGGTTGCCTGGCACATCCCAGTGTAAGATCCTCTTTTCAACTTTCAGTTTATAACTTTATTTAGGCTTAAATTTTCTACACTGGGTGTCTGCCTCAACTTTGGAGGTGCAGTGGAGCGGGGCGGGGGGGGGGAGCATGCATGCAAATATTCAGCTAAAATGTTTCACTTGTTTCCCAAGAATGAGGCTGGGAATAATCCAATGTTTTACAAGTGAGAGCAATTCCAAAGATCTTTACTTTGAACAGCACTCGCACCTCCAGGTTGCTTGTGGGGGGCAGGGATGGGGAGGAGCAATTATTTTAATTTTGGTAGGGTGTGGTCTTTGTGTCAGGTATGTGCCTTTTGATTTTTCCTGTGAAAATCCATCCAATTTGTAGCCCTCTGAAAAATATCAGTACACAAATACTTAGTAAAGACTTAGATTTTAGCAGCTAAAATCTCCAAAACTTCTCTGTGCACTGAGCATAGAATCCTAGAAATGTAGAGCTGAAAACCTTGACAAGTCATCAGTGCAGAGGAAGGACCATATACATAGTACATCCGTGAAAGGTGTTTGCGTAACCTGTTCTTAAAAACCTCCAATGATGGGGATTCCACAACTTCCCTTGGTAGCCTCATCCACTACTTAACTATCTGTACATTTACAAAGCTTTTCCTCATATATAACTGAAATTTCTCTTGCTGCAGATTAACATTTAGGAGTGGACACAGAACGACTGAATCCCATCCTCCTTTTTCCAAAGCCCTTACTATATTTGAAGACTGTTATCAGGTCCAGCCGCAGTCTTCTTTTCTCAAGACTAAACAAGGGCAGGTTTTTTTAACCTATCCTCCATAGGTCAGGGTTTCTCAATCTATTACCATATTTGTTGTTAACCTCAGGACTCTCTTCAATCTGTCCACATCTTTCTTAAAGGATGGTGCCCCAAACTGGACTCTGTATTCCAGCCAAGGCCTTGCCAGTGCCAAGTAGAATGGGACAATTACCTTCCGTGTCTTACAAATGTCACTTCTGGTAGTACATACCAGATTTATATTAATTATTTTTCCAATTGCAACTTTTTGTTAGTTCACATTCGATCTATGATCCACGATAAACCGTGGATCCTTTTCTGCAGTATTACTGTATAGCAGTTTTTCTCCATTTTGTAGTTGTGCATTTGATTTTTTTCCTTCCTCATTGCAGTACTTTGCATTTGTCTTCATTTAATTCCATGTTGTTGATTTCAGAACAATTCTCCAATTTGTCAAGGTTGCTTTAAACTCTAATTCTGCCCTGCAAACTGCTAGCAGCCCCTCCCATCTTAGTCACCCACAAATTATATAAGCGTACTCTCTATTCCAGTATCTTAGTCATTAATGACAATATTGAATTGTACTGGACCAAGGACAGGCCCCTGTGGGACCCTACTAGATATGTCTCTGAGTCTGACAGCAAACCACTGATAATTACTCTTTGAGCTCTTTGTGCCCCCTGACCACTGGCACTGTGGAGGAGGAAGTTCCCTGATTCAAATAAAAAAGGGAGAAGAGCCAGACCTAGAGGTATGAGAGAGAGTCTGGGGGCAGATTGGGATAGGAAACTGGCAGGTGAAAAGGGGGAAATTGGGATTAGGATCTGGGAGAAAACTATTGGGAGTTGGGGAGGTGCATGGGAGGCACTGTGAGTCAGTGGGTGGCAGGAGACTGGGACTAGCTGAATAAGAAGACTGGGAACTAATAGGGCAGAGGAAAAAGGATTTGGGGAAGAGGAAACAGATCTGATAAGGATCTGGGATGTGAGGGGACATCCTGTCTGGCTGGACAAAGAAACTGGAAGAAGTAGCTGAGGGAGGTGGGAACACGGATATTGAGCAACAAGTCTTGGTAGGAGAACGGGACTATGGGTCAGTTGGAACAGAAACATTGGCTTGTGGGGGTGGGGAGCAATTGGAGGACAGGGAGAGAGACTAATCAGTGGGTGGGTGAAAATAGGACGGGGCAAAGAGACTGGGGACAAGGAGATGGGGGATGAGGAGGAGACTGGGATTGAGACAGGGAATTCAGAGTGCTGAGACCAGGACTTTCTGGACAAGGAAATTGAGATGAGAAGCCTGAGAAGCACAGATTGGGATTGGTTAGATGAACTGAATGGGACTGGGCAAGAAGCCAGGGGTAAGAAAGACAGAGCTGGGTCAGGGATGGATTGGAAAGGATGACCCAGAAAGAGTCAGGGGAATGGGTTGAAGTGTCTGGGCCCACAACAGCACACTTCCCTCCAGAGCTTGGAATGGAACCCAAGAACCCCTGATCCATTCAGCAAATATGTATGAAATGCACCAGCAAAGCATGTGTCTCATCCCGCTCTACTGTCAGCCCACAGAGAGGATGACAACCTACAACTGTTATCTGTAGTCCATTAGCTTAAGTGTCAGAGGTCTGTGTGGCACATCTAAAGGTTGTAACCCTGCTGATGAAATGTGGGTGTCATATGATGCTACTTGATGGAAATTGGGGGTTTTTTCAGTTTGCTTTTTTAAAAACCTTGGAAATTACACACAACCCTTCTCTGCATTTAAAAACAAAACAAAGCTTTAAGGTTGCAAAATCAAGCTCTCAAAAGTTAGGAAAAGCCAAAATTAAGGTTGACTGTGCAACTTAATTTGGTCCCCTTGTGCATACACATTATGATAGTCTTTATTTACATGATTACATATTATGTTTTTCCACACTTGCCCTGCCTCATTCAGTGCATAAGAGAGAAAGGGCTCTAGGAATTAATTAGAGATGCCTAATAAAGGAGAGAGAGTTGTATGTAGAGCCTCTGCTTCATTTGCTGTATAAATTGGAAGGTGTGTAATGAATGAGACAAGGGATAGCAAAAAGGAAAGGATGGTCTCATGGTTAAGGCAGTGGAATGCAGTCCTGGAGATTTGAATTCTATCCCTGCCTCTTCCAAAGAGCTCCTCTGTTATGGTAGGTAATTCTCTTGAACCAAACTTTTCATTAATTGTGTGTTACTTATTTTCTGGGTGATCCACTTGAGACCCTGAAGTCTGATTTGTAGAAGTGTTGATCACTGACAGCTGCAACTGAAGTTAACAGAAGCTATGCTTTGAACATATAAAGCATATATAATGCTAAGTACTCTGAAAAATCAGGATGGAGGTATCTCAAATTGGGCACCCACAATTAGTGGATACTTTTGACTTTAATCTCTCTGTTACTCAGTTTCCCATCTGTAAAATGGGGATAATGCCACCTCTCCATCTCACAAGGATGTTGTGAAAATAAATTATCATGAAGCACTCACATACTAGAGCTGCAGTTCTCAAACTGTGGGTCATGATACCAAAGTGGGTCAGGAGTTCTTTTGAATGGGGTACCAGAACTGGTGTTAGACTAGCTAGGGCCTAGAGCAGAAAGCTGAAGCCCAAGCCCCATTGCCTGTGGCTGAAGCAAAAGTCCAAGGGCTTCATCCCCTGGCAGTGGGGCTCGGATTTGGGCTTCAGTTTCCCAGGGGGGCTCACACTTGGTCTTGAGGCACCCCCCCCCCGCATACGGCGATGCTTGGGTGTCAGCCCCGGGTAGCAGGCCTCAGGCTTGGGCTCAAGCTTCAGCCCCGAGGCAGCAAGACTCAAGCTTTGGAATGTGGGGCTGTAGCCCAAGCCCTGACGTGTGGAGCTGAAGTGGAAGATTGAGGGCTTCAGCCCCGGGAAGCGGGGCTTGGACTTCGGCTTTTGCCCCAGGCAGCGGGACTCGGGCGACAGCCCCCAGTGCAAGGAGCTAGAGTAATACAGGGCACTGGAGTCATGTAGTAATTTTTGTTGTCAGAAGGGGATCATAGTGCATTGAAGCTTGAGAACTGCAGTATTAGAGTAATGAGAACCACAGAAAATCCCATGAGGAAATTAATAATTCTCTCTTCAGAGTAGGGTTCAAATAGTGTTCAGCAATTAACTCCTGGAGCTATACATTGAACAACAAGGAGAAAACATAATATTGAACACCTGCTCAGTAAGTGGGCACCATCCATTCTGTGCACTGAATGAGGCACGGGTCTTGTAGAAAAAACAGTATATGATTATGTAAGTAAAGACTGTACTATAATGCATGGGGGGCTGAACTAAGGTTGCACAGGCAACTTGAATCCTGGCATTTCCTAACTTCTCAGTGTTGGACTTTTGTACCCTTAATAATGTCTCTTAAACCTAGTCTTTTTGTGTGTAATACTAATGTCTGTAGTTCATCTTAATTAGAAAATGTGTACTTCAATATCAACTAAAAATGTAAATAAAAGATTTTAGGAAGTTAATATATTCTGGAAACATAATATATTCTGTAAATATAATGGCAAGGGAGGGAATAATTTCATTCACATAGTAAAGATTTCAAAAAGATAAGGAAGTAGTCTAAAATTAGCCTACTGTTGGTACAATCACATGAAAAAAATAGTTCAAAGCTGGTCAAATACTATAAAATACCTTAAACTGTAAGTAATAAAACTTTGTTTTAAAAGAAATGAACTGCCTGACTTAATCCCTTTTACTTGTAAGACTGCAAACAGAGAAGAGAAGAATGATGTAAAATATTTGAGTTGTTCATACTATGTTAGACGAACATGCATCTTGGTAAGGTGACTTTCTTCATAATTTCTCCTGTTATTTTAATGAAACAATGAAGGACAAAATTAATAACTTCTGATCTGAACACAACTCTCTCTGTAGGATAGTTAACAGAAGTTCAACAAATAGGGGTCAATTCCAAATGAAAATTGAAAGTTTAGCTTTTCTAGCTTATTTTACAAGAGTGAGTTAAATATATCTGAAAAAATGTTAGTAGTTCTCTGATACAAATGTGGACTAGAACCACAGAAGTCAGTAGCTGAGTTAATAGACAGAATAATACATATCCTTACAATGTGACTTATGTTCTTCCTCTGCTAACTAAAACAAATAAGCAAATCTAAAGATACAGAGCTTATTCATATACAATGCACCATGTTATCATCAGTGAAAGCTTCATCTTCTGTAACATCTTACGCAGTTGGTATTCCATTACATATTACACATTTCCCATTACTGAGTATTTAATTTTCTTGATTTACCCTCATCATTTCTTGATGTTCCAATCAATTTTAAATTAATAGACTGTCTTCAATTCAAATATGCAGTCTACATTTTACTGACAGATCATGAACAAGACAAAAGACTGATTATGTTTGTTGAAGTATGCCAAGCTCCTTTGATTTTAATGCACTACTTTCTACTCTTCAATTTTACTAAGAATATCAAGGTGCAACTTACGGTAACTGGCCCTCAACCTAGATTTAAGAAAGTGATATTCTCCAACAAAATTCCCTTAACTATTAAACCGACAATAAAACAGGATTTTAAAAAGTTGACTAAATGTTCTGTATCAATGTCTTTATAGGTATGTAGGAAATAATATTAACGAGTCTTCAGTAAAAGAAATGGCAGGTTTAATGTTTGCCTTTAAATAGTGCCTTTTCACAAAAGTTAATGAGTTAAAAGGTCATCAACTTAAAATCAGTTCTTTTCTGAATATTTACCTATGATCCTGACAAGCAGCACCCAAGATTACTATAATTGAAAAAGATTAGAGGTTTTTCCCAATTTATTTGTACATTTGACAGTACTCTGGAAAAAGTAAATTTCAGCACTTCCCTTATTGAAGATAATGGGATTACTCATATGAATAACATTATGCATCTGAGCACGTTAACAACCTGCTGGCTGAATTTAAACAAATAATATAATGTGAAATACTTTTTGTATTGTTTCAGCCATCTTGCTTTAACAAATATAGAAAAATGTAACAATCAACCATACTGAGTTTATAGTTTTTTTTTTTTTCTCAAAATCCCACTGGACAATTCTGAGAAATATAATAAATTAATGTCCTAGCCTGTACAAGGTGGCTGGAGTTCATGTAAGGAGGGCAATAAATCAATATAGTCAAACATGCAAAAAGGACCTACTTGGCTCTCTTAAGCCAAATCCTGCATGAGGGAAGAAGGAAAGAGAACTCATCATCCTGATGGGCTTTGGAGCCTGCTCTCCTCCCCACAAGCCATCACAAGGATGCCACTTTCCAGGTGGGTACAAAATCCTTACCCTTATCGGACAGGTACCCCAGAAACAATCAAATAGCAGTTGTATTTGAAGATATCTGTTTTAGGCAATGTAGCACAACTGTAGGATTTGTTTTTTATACGCTTGGGAAATAATTTACTGTTCCTCTTGGGGCCAGTTAATATTTATGTATTACTTATAGACATTTATTTTAGAGCCTGAATCAAAGCTCATTGAAATCCATAGGGTTAACATTTTATGTTGGGCTTCTAAGAGGCACAGCTCAAAACTTGAAGTCCAAGAAGAGGTGGGACTGTGGGGCTTGAAGCCATCTTTATGCCCTCCTAATCCTGTGCTGCTCCTGGGACTAGAGTGGCCCCGGACATAATTTAGAGATCTTCGAGTTATGGCAGCTTCCTTGTGCTGCCCAATGAGCTGTAGCACTGCCCAGAATCTCCACAGTGCTGAGTGCTGCAGCCACAACCCTGCAGAACCCTCAAACCCTGGCATGCTCCCTATGCCGTGGTTTCTGAACGGATGCTCAGAAGGCAGCCTTATAGCTTTCTTCTGAATTGCCTACTCTGGGGGAAGTCCTCTCCACCCCCCCAGAGCTTTTAAGGCCTCTTCATGCCACCTTGGGCTGTAGTGTAAAGGAGCTAGAGAGGGGGTGTAGCTCTCACTCCAGAAAGCTTTCCATTGACTTCAGTAGACTTTGGATCAGGCCCTTATCTGGAATACTGTCTCCAGTATTTTTATAAAGATTACACATTTGCTTTACTGGCCAAATTCAGATCAAATTCTCTCTTTAGTTAGATTTCATAGTTCCCTGAACCTCAAATGCACTGTACAACTAATTTTTGAAGCTAATATGCTCATGACTAAACATGAATTCTTTGCAATTAAATTACAATGAAAGGAATAGATTATCAAAATAAAGGGCACAGTTGTAAAATCTTCAAGACAAACCTCTCATTTGTCTCATTAAATTTAATTCTCATTAAATTAAATGAGAATTTTACCAGAGTTTGTCAGGATTGGGACCAGTATCAAGTAAACATGAGACATCCTTCTCCGTCCCAAACTAACATAGACCCAGACACTGCAACCACTTATGCACATAAGTAGCTTTGCACTTGTGAGTAGTCCCATGCAATTCAGTGGGACTACTCACATATGTGTGGTTACTCACACACACCAGTGTTTGCAGGATCAGGCCCTAAATTGTAAAATCCTGTTATTTATGTCACTCAGCCAAGACTGGAAGAGACAGTCCCCCAGAAAAAATGACAGAAAAATATGCATTCACATGGAAGTAAGAGTTAGCATTTTTCAGTCAAGAGTTTGCTTTCAGAAAGTGAAAGTGTGTTCCAGTATTTTCTAAAAATCATCTAAATCTATTGACATCAAGGTTTTCAGCATGATTTTGGGGACAAATATTAATATTTGGAAAACGCTCCAAACAAATACTGTACTGGTACAAGAAAAAATATAGTAATTTGTCTCTGAGCAAGGGGGCCAAGAGTGGGGAAGAGGAGGGAGAAAACCAAAGCATTACCTTTTCCAACACAGTCATTTTAGTAAAAAAATATACATATATATATATATATATAAGCAACGGAGGAACTAGAGTAGACAGTCAGTTGAGCGAGACAGAGACTGACACACACCTATCTACACACATCTGCACATATTAATAAACTACAGTGCATCTCTCTCTACAAAAAAAAACATTTCAATGGCAGCATTCTACGATAAGTACCAAGAGTGCTCATGATTAGATCATCTTAAACTACATCTCTTTGTATATTATAGCACCACATATTTTATATCTCAATGTTGCTGGAACTCTTAATGCACCCATCACCATTCCCATGTAAGCTGGTCTACAGAGAGACAATTGCTACTGGTTTTTAAAAGAGAGTCATATTTGCTCCTGTTGCCTAATAGGTTTTACACAAGAGAAAAAATATTTGAATGTATCAAATATTATAAGCATAAATGACTGTGATATGGGAAACTTATAACTGTCTTTTCTTTTAGCTATTTCTTAAACTGTAAAACAGAAATGGAACCATAAAGTTTAGCTTGACAGAAAGGTATTAGCCTAGTGCATTAAAGTACCAAGATAGGAGGGACAGTTATTTATGAAACACTGTTCACCATTATCCTTTTGAGATTCTACAAAAGGGGATAATATTGATGCATTCCCCAGTCACCTTCCCTCCTCCCCCCCCCCCCAGCGTTAACAAGTAGGAGTGTGTTTTTGATGCTCCCAATTTGTCAAGATCAGGTGAACAGAATGGTTTTACAGAGTACACTATTCTTACTCCTTCAGGGGCTATAAAACCACATTAAACTCTGCTGGTTATTAATAATTCATGGCAACTTCCTTAGTTCACTACAGGGGCATCACTCTTAGGGCATCATTCTTATTGAAAGAAGTTAACAAAGAAAGGCAGATAAACAATGTTACAAGCAAAACTGGCAGAAGCCTCCCATGAATCCTGGGACACTGAAAGCCCCAAAGGACTTCAGTTATTAGTTTTCAGACAAAACCTGGCATCCTACACCACTGCCCACAGTGTACAACAGGGTAAGGTTAACAACTTAACAGATCTATACTGGTTCACTAAAAATAGCTAACCTTTTCCCCACTTACTAAGATTTGGCTAATCTGAAAGTTGAAATGTCAAACATTAATGTATTTGGATACACTGTGGATGTGTTTATTATGTTAGTATTCAGAAACAGATTTCTTTGACTTGAAAACTTTACTCCAATTTTCAGTTAAACAGAATATGAAATGATTAAGAGGCAAAAATGTTTAGATGGGGAATTTTACCACATTTCTATTCCAAATGATGTAGAAAAACAATTGATTATTAAAATTGTTTAACTGCTTTTTGTATTGCTCTTTCAACCATTTTTACACTAATCAGAACTTTAATATGTCAGTCTGTAGTGGATTTTCCAGAATACCAATATTACTTAAACATAGCTTTTATACTTTTTTTTTTTTTAAATGCGGGCAGGCGGAGGAAAGGAGAAGGCATGGTTCGATTCTGCTGGTTAGAATAAAAATCTGAATTCCAAGATTTTAAAGAATGGATGTCTGTGTTCAGCTTTATTACTATCCACTTTTACTTGTATTCATATTTACAGATACAAAAGAGCAGTTTAACACTGGTAGTCTTGATTGGGATTCAATCTAACTTTTTTTGTACAAAGCCCATCTCCGGTGCTTTGAACTCAAACACTCACAACTGTCAATACTATCCTA
Organism: Lepidochelys olivacea; assembly: GCF_965140295.1. Taxonomy (NCBI): domain Eukaryota; kingdom Metazoa; phylum Chordata; order Testudines; family Cheloniidae; genus Lepidochelys; species Lepidochelys olivacea. The sequence goes on from NC_140413.1 coordinate 123,881,517, forward strand.
TCTTGTCCACCCCTGCCATCTGCTTCGCAAGTCAGTGTAATCTGTAGGCAGAAATAAGAAGAAATTGAAAATATTTTGCAGCTGTTCTGCTTGAGGGAATGAGAAGATGCTAAATCAATATCACTTGTCATTTCCCAAGAGTGCTGTAGTCTCTCAGACATTTAGACCATTTATTAATTTAAGCAAAGGTCAAAACAAAAAAAATTTTAACTAAACAAATTAGCATGCATCTCTATATGGGAGAATAAACTACATACAATTGTACTGAATTTGAAAAACAAATACTGTGGAGATTTTTATCTAGATGTTTTCATCTAGGATGGTCTGGGAAACAGGCAGAAGCTCATATCCTCCCATGAAAGCTAAATGTCCCATACCATCGCTCCCTCATGTTTGAGGGACTGCATCTGTGATGTCACCCACTTTCTCGAACATACACATGTAAAAAAAAAATGCAAACATTTCAGGACTAGACAAATGAACAAGTCACAAACTTAGACATCCCCCTTATTACAGCACAATAGCTTTTGGGGATTTCCAAGGAATCCCATCAATGACCCTCTTAAACCTCTATGCAAACATCTTATACTAGCAGCCAATGTAGGAAAACACAGAACTTCAAACAATGTTATAATTGGACAGAAAAGTTTGAAACATCATTTCTATGGAAAACTTTGTTCACTATGCAAGTTAAATATACTGACTTCATAGTTACGTGGTCACTCTTTTTTCTGAAAGAGCTGAAGAAGGAAATACCATCTGGTCAATCTCCAAATATTATCTAACTTTGAGTTCACTGAGCTCTCTCTCACTTTCAATTTCTTGTTCCTACATCTGCCTACTACATACAAAGGCCTCCATAACGAAGACTGTCTTTGAAGCATCCAGATTCATCTTTCTTTTTGGTTTAAGAATATGTGGGGTTAAATTGTTATGAAGTTGATATATTGTCAGGATATGAATGGATACTTTTAGGTGTGAGTTTAACTGTTCACATGGGAATCCAAAATGCTCAGTGATTGCCAGTTTTATATAAAATACCAAGACTAGATAACCTTCATATGAAGCTAGAACTGAACTTAAAATCCCCCACCCCCATCACAGCTGGACGGGGGGGGGGGGGGGGCGTGTTTGGTAAGACCACAGAAAGAATGCATTGTTCCTGGAAAGAAGGTAGAGGTGGGAGAGAGCAAATAAGAGAAATGCCCTTGCCACCTCAATGGGCTGAAGAATGTTGGTCGGAAAAAGCAGCTAATTTTTCCTATTCAGCTTAAACTAAACTGAAATAAGTCACTTTTAAACCACAATAAGCGTGTCCACACAGCCTTTTGAACCAGTTTTAACTATACTGTTTAAAGTCATATGTTAAGTTATACCAGTGTAACTTTCTAAGATATCACTCAGACCTCCTTTAAGGATCGTTTAGTCAATCTTTACAGAGTGCTTTAATGATAAATGCAATGAATAACATTTTCAAAAAGGCCTACATGACTTAGAATTGACTTTCAAGGAGACTTGGACTTCTTAGGACTTAAGTCAATTTGAAACTAGGAGTTACTTTTTCCTAAGTCACTTAGGTGCTTTAGAAAATTTTTCAGTGTTCTGAAGCATCTTTAACACAGCACTTGCAAATTATGTGGTGGCTCTGAAATAAGACAGCATAGCAGACTGCCAAAGAACATTGAACTTTAGAGAACCCTAATGTATGGCTTTGTCTACACTGGCACTTGTGTCTGTAAAACTTGTTGCTCAGGGGTGTGAAAAAACACCCCCTAACAATAAAAGTTTTAGTGACAAAGCTACCGCCCCTCATTGGAGGTGTTTTTATTTTGCTGCTGGGAGAGTTCTCTTCCAGTAATAAAGAGCGGCCACAGAGCGCACCTTACAACAGTGCGAATGCAGCAGCACAGCCACGCCATTGTAAGGTGCGCAGTGTAGACATAGCCTATATTAGATTATTAACAGACCACTTGACCTTGAACATTCAAGGTATATCCAGGTACAATTAAACCTTCTATGCAACTGAACACGTACATCTTTATATTCAATATTAATGGATGATGGCAGAATAGCACTGGGAAAGGGTTTATAAAACATTCCAATTCTCTACAGTGTTTTACCTCATACAGTATTAGTGTTCAAACATGTCTAGTGATTACCAGTTTGTAAGTTCACCCCACTTCTATTATTTCTGTGCTCAATATGTTACGTGATATGCATCTGATATTTTACTTTATCTTTAAAAAACACTAAAATATTTTTTAAAAAATTACAAGTACATATTTTGAAACGAAAAAGGATATCAAATATGATCACAGAAATTTGTGCATTCAATCGATAAGCAGGTCACATGGTTTAGCAAATCTGATTTATATATTTCTTTAAAAAAAGAAACCCACTCTGATTACAATAGGAGTTCCAGTGCTAAATTTCATATACAATAATAAGGAGCCGATTGTGACATAAAAATCTGCCCTGAAAAATGGGCAACAGATAGCCATGTTGCTCCTGAAGCAGATCAGAGAACTAACGGTGACCCTAAAACTCACAATTTGTTCCCTGGTTCCTTGCTTCCCTTGCAATGGGAGGAGGGGGTGAAGCGATCTGCTACTTATCTATACCAGTATACCATTCACACTGGCTCTCTTTTGTTGGCTAGCACACTGAAGATGGAGGGAGCAGAATCAAAGCTCTGCTTATTCTCTACCTCTTCCCATTCATTCCCTGTGCAAGAGCGTTGTAGCATGTCTTGTGAAGGCTCTTCTCCTGTCTGTGCTGTCACCAAGAATGTGAGTAGCTTATGCAGAAGAGTAAGGAGACACCTTGGATCTTCTTACTGCCCTTTTGTAAAAGCAAGTGACAAGACTGCCCAATGGGTGGCTTGGGTTCTCTTAACACAGTTCAATCATTTTTATACTATTGTAATAATCACACTTACTGAAAAGAAGTAATTCTACGAAAACAAAATCTTCTGCTTTTGAAACATTTATATCCTTTTATTTGATTGTATGATGTCATTGTAAAGAAGCTCACCATCCCTTAATTCTCAAGAAATGATATGCAGCAAGTAGACATACATAATAGTTTCATTAAGTTCAATAGTTCATTCAGTAAAATGAACAAAGAAAACAAACATTTCTTGATCTTGTATCTGACTATCCACTCCCACCCCCACATTTGTGTAAACTGTAAAGTAAATTAAAGCTTTCTTCTTATGCACAGTTCTTTGTCCCTGAAAGATTGTCGGATCATATTCATCTTAAAAAATGAAGTAAGCTGTATTCATATGAAACCAACTTTCCCATTTGTACACTGCAATTGCATCTGAAATTGGTTTACGGCAGGTTGTCTACTTCATCCTAGTTCAGGGGAACTCATTAAATAATTGGTTCTAAAATAATATGTTTGAAATGAAATGGGGATTAATAGTACACAATAATTTCACATAATGTTGAGTGAGAGGTTTTTTTTAATTTAAAAATTACATCAATGAGTGCCAAAATGGTTTCTGTACTGTCCATTGAAGTTCCTTCTACTTTGCTCCCTTTTATATTACACTAAACAAACTCAGAGATGGTGAGTTCTTCTTTAATTTTGAAAATTCAGCTATCACCAAAATATTTTGGGATCAGTGTCATGTACAAATGAAAGTTGGAAAGGTCATGAAGTTAAAGGTTTAAAAGTGGACTGTAACAAAAATATTTTTGAAAAGATGTCATCAAATGTTAAAATATTATCGGACAGAGATCCAGTAAGCTTTTAAGAAAATGTTTTACTTAATGAGAGGAGGAAGAGATTCAAATTGTCAGTGGGTCCACTAAGTGTGATGGCGCCACAGCTCTATGGATTTCACTGAATCTAATGTCACAAAATAGTTTTCACGCAGTGTTGCAGATTACTATTCTGTATGCCAAGATTCTACCTTCTAAGAACACAAAATTCCAGCAAATGGAAGAATGTGTTAATGCACAACAACTGTTCTTTGGCCTGATACAATGTCAATTTAAAACATGGTGGAAATCTTTTTATAGTGTAATATTTTTTAAAATGAGAAAGGAAATTATTTCATTAAAATAACTCAAAGAATGATAAACAGACAAATATAAGTAAATTCAGAGATACAAGTGAAATTCTAATTACCATGCCTAATTGTGGGTGTGCACGCATGCATACTCACACCGTACAGTATGCAAAAATCAACCTAGATTAAGAGTACTTAACCCTCAGCAATTCTTAAGCACAACTGGGAGGAGGACGTTATGGACAGAAGCAGTCAGTTTAATTTAGATACTTAGAGGTAAATATTCAAAGAGCAGTGCAAGGATTAGCCACATGACTCCCATTGATTTTAGTGCAGAGTACTGAAGTCCTCTATCCACAGAACAGGTATGGCAGGAAGCGATACTATAACGTTATCAAGTGCCTCCCCAAGCTTAAAATGTTTATTGAGAGTCAGACAGCCAAAGTCCCTTGCTATGCATTAAAAATCTGAGTTTTAATGTTATTTCAGTGCAGTGTTTGGTATTTAAATAGGTCTGTACTGCATTTTCATTTTACCTGTATGGGAATAAATATGGGAGAGCAGCAGGAAACCTTCTATTATAAGAAAGAAGGGCATAAAATGGAAGCACAATGAAATAAAGAGGCAAATGAAGGAACTTTTCTTTTCTTTTATTAGAAATATAGGAAACAGATTGTGCTCATCATGCTTAGAGCCAACAGCCTGTCTCCGTAACACAGCTCACTAAGGAGTTTCGCTGTGTTAAAGAGTAAACCAGATGGGATATTTGCTTCCAACAAGATAATTCTCATGGATAGTGTTTTAAATACTGTAAAAGAAACTTTTTAGCTTCATCTGCTATTTCAGCATATATAATGCAGGCATGGGGAAAAAATGAAAAGCCCAATAAGTGTAGAAAAATATTAAAAAATCAACACATTGAATTCATTAATCCATTTTTAGGATATATTCTGCCTCAAACACAAAATATACAGCAGATTTAAATTAGATCTAACAGAAGATTAACAGCATAATTGATCTTAATAAAACACTTTACAAATTATATAAAGTCAGTTGAGGCCATGTACTTGTTTTGATGGTCTGACTGTGGAGCTGGTTAGGTATGAGATGGCTTTAAGGGAGAATATTTGAAGTGTCAACAGATCACTGAACTGATGGTCTGGTGAGACTACAATGAATTAGCTTTTGTTCAAGATGATCAATACAGTGGTCCCTAAAGGGTATCTGCTTGGCTTCGTTCTAATAGGTCACTATGGTTTACTGATGGCCTGCAATAGGAGAAGCAAGAAAAGGCACTGGCTGAAGTGCAAATGGTAGAAGTCTTATGCTAAGTCTGAGCAATTATGGAATAAAGTATTTTTATAGTCTTGTGCCCTAACCATGCAGGACAAAAATAAAAGGTTATTTGTTACCACCACAGTGTCTGCAAAGTCAGCTTCTTCAATCCAGGTTACAGCCATTTTGTTAAAATATCAAATTTTTCTCATGGTGAGGAATTTTGTAGATAAAATAGCTCAGCTCTGGATTGAACTTTTTGCTTTTGAGTGATCAGAGCAACATCATGAGGGAACAAACTCAGTCTTTTCTGATTGGGTTAAGCAAACTCTGCCCAGTTATCAGTTCACATCACAAAAACCATTACCATTATTACACCAGGCATTAATTTGGACCCTTATGTTGCAGTCTCAACAGAGAGGGCAAGGATTGCATTGAGCTTATTGTTCTTCACAAATAGCTGGTAGCAGAAGAATGAAGGGAGTGTCAATTTGAGCCTACCACCTTCTTCTTCCTCCCCTGAACAAGGCGGGAGCCACTTGTTGGACCATCCTTCCCATCTCTCTACATGGCTAGGACAAGTATGATTACCCCTAGGGAAGCCAATTAAAGGCCCCACCTTCCAAAATGCCTCACTTTCTACCAGTTGTTGACAGCAGCAACACCTACAGGCCCTCACAGCCCAGCAACCTCCTGATGTCATCAGAACCTCAAATTCAAAACCTGAACACTGGACTTCTTAAATGGGCACAGAGACTGAGCTAGTCTCTCACTCCTACAGATGGTTCCTTTAAGTCAGGTGTGTACATATTGGTGGGGCAAAGTGGGGAGGCTACACTTCTGCTCCCTATGCCATCCTTTGTCAATGGCTAAATAAAAGACTTCAGGCTCCATGGCTGTCAATCAAGTACTAAAGTAATTAAAAAGTGGATGAAGCATCTGTAATTAAATTCAGTATTTAAGCTTCTTTCCCAAATTTTATTGATCTTCATATTTTGTTTTTAAGCAACACTGCCAAAATCTCCTCTCAACATGTGAAAGTTCAATAAGTTTTGGAGGTACAGCAATACTATGAATTCTCTCAGCAGCTGCCCAACAGTACAGTGTGATGCCACGTAAAAAAAAGAACAGATCTGGTACTGTCACTGATCAGACCATTAATGCTGATTCAGATCAAAGGAGATGCCAAGCAATAAAGTGCTTTACATAGCAAATATAAATGGAAAGTAGCTTATTTTCTTATTGTATTGCTTTTAACACAAATAACCCTACCTATTATACTAAAGAGAGTGAACAGAACACATACAAATAGTAAAATAAAGCACAAAAAGTACCTAACTATAATAATACATTAGTAATAGAAGAGCATCTCAGTACCCTGTGTTCCAAGCCAAATTAAATTTAACTTGTGTATTATATATAGAAAGGAAAGGAAAGCAAAAAACCTTCTCATCTTCACCATACCCAGCCAAACCCCACCCCCCTCAACCTTTCATTCACAGAGAAAACACCCTATATAAAAAAAACAACAGTTCTTTCACCAGGAAGCAAAATGGGCTTCCAAAGTGTAAATAAAAACATACAGACAGAATTTCAGATGTACACTTTGTGACAGACTAACACTATCTTGCAATATCCTGAATGAGTTAAGTTAATTTGTTGAATTAGTGTTAACATCTTTGGAGTTCATTGTATCAAAAATGAAAATATTTATATACTACTGTGAGATAGCATGGAACTTCTTTAGCAGGAAGACTAGGTTAATTCAATCTCTGGAAGGGATTATAAGAATCTTCAAAGGACCTTTTGAAACAATGTAAACTTTTAAAATTGAAGGGGTTTCTCTAGGACAGTGGGAGCCACGATTGGCCGAACCTGCGGACGCAGCAGGTAAACAAACCGGCTCGGCCCACCAGGGGCTTTCCCTGCACAAGCGGCGGAACAAGTTTGGGAACCACTGCTCTAGGAGAATGGAATATATGCTAATATAATTTCTCCAATTATCAACCTTTGAAGCTGTCCCACCCCACCCCCCGGGGGGTTGGGGGGGGGGGGGCGGAAGATACACATATACTTATTCAAAAGTGGATTCTCCAGGGACCCACAAAGACAAAGAAAGGATTTTTGGCTAAATAACCTATGTTTAGACCAGCTTAGGGCCCTCTTCCTGATCCAGTAAACAGACAGGACCTCTGGTCCACAGAATTCCCTAATCCTTTGGGAAGGATTGGAAGGACTTGGCCCATTGAGGCTTCATAAGACTTGGTTCTTATTCTCTGAAGCTGCACAGAACTGGTAACCACAAGGACTTCCCCTAATGTGGAGGACTGAAGGATTTATCCTGCCAAAATCCCTGTTAGGATTGGGGAGTTAATTCTGGTAAATTTATTAGCATGCATGTAGGTTCTCTTATTGTTTTTAATATGTTTTTTCTGCCATGCTTTTTACTTTATGAATAAAGTAGGCTTGCACAGAAAGACCTGTATGAGAACTTACATCTGTAGGAATTATACTGTAATCAGTATCTAAAGAGAAAGCAAGGAGGTTTCTTGAGCAACCTGTCTATGCTGGGAAATTCACAGTGAAGACAGGAAATGTGCAGCCTGGAAATATTCTGGTCAGAAGGCAGAGATATGCAGGTCTCCATCAAAGAGAGGTAACAGCTGGGGAGCTGAACGCCAAGAGTGGGTGCTGAACCACCGAGGGGAAATACAGGTGCAGTTGTCCTGAACTGTGACTTTCTTATTTGTGTTACTCAAGTTTTGGCTCCCCTGTTCGATGCATGTAGTGCCTGGTTTTCAGGGGTGTTGAAGAGCCACAGCTATGCAGCTAATTAAAATTAGTGAACACTCCTGAAAATATTTGGCTTTAATCTAAGGTAGCAATAATATGGCTATGTTCTTCAAAACACCAGTAGGAAAAAGAACAACAACAACCCCTCCACCCCCCGCCCCGGAAGTTGAAGAAAATCCTTTCTCTTTTGGGAAAACCCCATGAAAGAACGATAAAAATACTTTCATGTCTCAAATTGGATTGACTTAAAATTTTCTCTACCATGCTTTAGACATTCTAAATACTCTTTGACTTTGTCTTGTCATGTTTCTTCAATCAATCACAGAGTAGACTGGAATCAAATTGAAATGACTGGATCAAGAAAAATCAAATTTTTTAACATTTAGTTTCAGTAATCTGATTATGAAGCTTTTAGTGATATTGTAATTACTTTAAGTTTTTACCATATGTTTCTACTGAAGATTATTCCAGGGAGATCATTGCATTAGGAGAGGTTTGCAATGCAAAGCCAAATGTGCCACAAATATTTCAGATCACCTAAAAATTAAAGTTGAGGGGGGAACCATAAGAGTGATGCAGTGTGATGTCTAATATGAAATATCATATTTCCACCATCAAGATTTTTTATTTTACACCCACATAGAAAATTAAAATCCATTTGTTTCCATACACTCAAAGGCAATATTATGTCATTGTATAACTGCAAGGACAGGAAAACATCAGCAATCTGTGGGAGATGAATAAGAAGCAAAGCAGCTGACCCTTGCTCCTTGATTTCTAGGAAGATTTGAAGGAAAACCTAATATTAATTTGGTCAGTTCTAATTTCCATTATTTTGTTGTTGTTGTTTAACGTGTCCACAGCAGCTATCAAAGTGAAAGTCCTAGCTATTTCAGTTTCCAATTAACCACTTTCTTCTAAGATTAATTAATTATCCTCAATTTTGTACATTGCTAAATTAATTTGAATTTGAAAAATGTACAATTTGACACAAGACAGTTGCATTTTTCAGGTTTCTGGGAACAAGGTGAATTAAAGATGAAATTCACCCCTGAGCAGAGGGCCTGCACATGCCCATTCACTGCTTAAATCCCACTTCATCTCCTGTTCAAAGGCGTGAATTTCATATCATGGGCCAAATTCTGAACTAGGTACATTGTAAAATAGATTCTTTGGGAGGCATGAAGGAGCACTCTTGTGTTCAGGTGTTCCAAAGTTGTGTTCAAGAATACACCAGGGATTTTTCCAGAATAATTAAAAGGCCAATGAAAAATGTACAGGATATAGTTCAAAGAGAAGATGCTGAAGCGGTAAACATAGGATGTAGAAAACAGAAGTAAAGGCAAATAAAATACAATACATGGAGTGCCAAGAAAGACTGGAGGAACCAAACTAATGGTGGGAGGATAACCTCATTAAAAAAACAAAACACATGTGCTATTGAAAAAGCAATGGGGGAAAAAAGGCAAAGGCTCCTGACAGCCTCAACGTTTTTTTTATATCAAATACTTGTTTGACAATGTGAATGAGTTTGTCACAAAGTTCACCTCAGTTATCACAAGTAAGCTTAATATATAAGACTATGGTTATTTTCTCTTTTACACTGCTATATTGTAAGAACTTTTTATAGACTTTAATGGGACTTTGTAATGACGGGATAAAAGTGAGTAAGAACCTCAGGATCTGGCACAATGTAAATACATTGCTTGTTCCACCTTCACACACAGTGCAACACAAACAAAATATCTGTGTTGGAATCTACTCTCCAGATAGCCCCACTCTTTCATTTCTTCTCCATTAATATACTATCACCTTGCCATCCTTCAAGCTGCCATGGAATGAAAAGTTCTTCCTTTAGTTAGGATCTTTATTAATCTTTACAAGCTTCTTACACTCTTAAACATTAAATCAACTACTTTTCCTTTATACACTGACTTCAGGATTACATGCCCTTGCAGTGGAAGGTTTAGGTTCAGAGTTTAGAGGCCAAATTTTGCCTTTACCACCAAACACAAGAAAACACACAGAATTTCAAATCCAATGGTATAAAGAGAGGCAGAACATTCTGATCATCTTAAAACGGCAGGAGATGATAATAGGATTTATTTTTTTCTTCACACCATAAGAGCAAAGTCACAGAGACCGTTGATAAACAATTAAAGAACTCTGAGGTGTAAATATAAAGGATGCGAGATCTTACAAGATACTATCATCAGAGACACCTGAGCTCAGACTTTGGGTTCAAATGAGAAGCCACTTCGGGCAGAGTATTCTTGGTGAGGTATTCTCAACTCTGGAATCAACTTTCCTTCTTCAGTTCAACAAAGCCCAGATCTGCTGGCTGCCTACACTCTCTAGGATTTTCCTTGAGAGACAGGGTTGAAATAATGGAATGGGGATAAGTGTTATGGGACTGTCTTTTGTTTTTGGTTACTTTGTGTTTGTAGAACGTAAAGTGCAAAGAGGTCATGGTCCATGCCTAGGGCTTCTAGGCAGTTTGGTAATACAAATAATAAATAGTAATAATAATAATACATCAATCTATATGACAAAGTTTCCACTAATGGTTTACTTTCCCCTGGGTTTCCACTAAATAGAAGAACTTGGAAAAAGCTTCATCACTCAGAGTATTATTCTTTGCCTTTGTGGCCTAACCACTTATAGAATTGAGAAGGTCTCAAGAGACTGTCTGCTACTTCAATCAATTTATTCCAATAAATGTGGATAACTTCTGTTTCTAATTAAGAGGGCTAACCCTTAATGAATAGGTTATCAAAATAGTATACAATAATGTCTTGGGGCTTAAATACATTTTAGAAAATTCAAATTACTTCAGCATGAGCCACTTAGCATTTGCTGCTGTCTATTCCGCAGCATCAGGGACGTACTTAAATACCTGGCTGTGCCTTATATGGCTGATCAGTTTAAATAAAAACTTTTCTAATATAACCGGCAATAAACGGAATTTGCAATCATATCTCATGCATAGGCAGGATTAAACACCTTGATAAGGAAGTTGTACTTTCATATTTATTATATCAAGAACTTCCAATCTTTTTGCGTATTTTTATCTGTTTGCTAATTGGAAAGTAAGTCAGTTAGAAATTTAAATATAATATAATCTTATATGTATATAGTGCCTTTTATATCATAGGTTCCTAAAATATTTTACGAACTAGGAGCCTGAGCCTGATCTCAGTGGGAGCTGAAAGTGTTCAGTGCCCCCTAGAAGACACTCATCCCCATACAGAATCAGGCCCTATATTTATATGTGTACACCCTCCTTCCCCACATCCCCCATCCCTGTAGCAGTCAGCTGGTGCAGAACATGCCATGTAACAGTGAAAGGAAGAGACATTTTGGCAGAGGGTAGTAGGGCAAATCCATATTCTGGTGTGTCAGGGGAACTTTACTGTCTACAGAGAGGAGAGATTTCAGAGTAGCAGCCATATTAGTCTGTATCCGCAAAAAGAAAAGGAGTACATGTGGCACCTTAGAGACTAACAAATTTATCTGAGCATAAGCTTTTGTGAGCTACAGCTCACTTCATCGGATGCATTGTTAGTCTCTAAGGTGCCACAAGTACTCCTTTTCTTAGAGAGGAGAGAGAACTTCAGGGGTGTATTTTTTTTGTTTCTTGCTTTCTTGTCTTGTAAAGGCCTTCTCTGAAAGATCCAAACACAGGAAACTGCAAAGAAGAAGGTGTTGCATTATACATCAAGAATATATACACTGGCAGATCAGTTGAAAGTCTCTGGATAAAGCTAAAAGGGGGAAAAATAAAGGTGATGTCATCGAAGGGGGTCTACTATACACCACCAAATCAGGAGGAGGAGGTGGATGAGATATTTCTACAACAAATAACAGAACTATCTGAAACACAAGACCTAGTAGTAATGGGGAACTTTAACTATCTAGACATCTGTTGGAAAAGTAATATGGTAAAACACAACATTTCCAGTAAGTTCTTGGAATAAACTGGGGACAAGTTTTTGTTTCAGAAGGACAGCCATTTTAGATTTGATTCTGACCAACAGGGAGGAACTGGTAGCAAATCTGAAGGTGGAAGGCCATTTGGGTGAAAGCGGTCATGAAATCATAGATTTTATGATTCTAAGGAAAGGAAGAAATGAGAGCAGCAGAATAAGAACAACGGACTTTAAAAAAGCAGACTCTAACTTGGAGAACTAGTATGTAAGGTCCCATGGAAGAAAATATAAGGAATAAAGGAGTTCCGGAGAGCTGTCAGTTTCTCAGAAAGACAATATTAAAGGCACAACATCAAACTATCCCAATGCAAAGAAAGATAAAAAGGACAGTAAGAGACCAGGATGGATCCATCAAGAGTTCTTTACTAACCTGAAAATAAAAAGTGGAAACATGGATGAATTGCTAAGGAGCAGTACAAAAGAATAGCACAAGCATGTAGGGACAAAATCAGAAAGTATAAGGCACAAAACAAGCACTTAGGAAGGGACACAAAAGGCTAGAAGAGGTACTTTAAATAAGAAGCAAGAGAAAGACAAAGGAAAGTGTAAGTCCTCTACTTAGATGGGAAAGAGCGCTAATAGCTGATGACATCAAGAAGCCTGGGGTGTTTAATGCCTATTTTGCTTTTCTCTTCACTAAAAAGGTGAATCGTGACCAGATACATAGCATAATTAATATTAACTGCAAAGAGAAAAAAGAATGAAAGCCAAAATAGAACAAGAACAAGTTACAGAATTTATTTAGGTAAGCTAAGTATATTGAAGTCAGCAGGATGTGATGAAATTCATCCTAGGGTACTTCAGGATCTAGTTGAAGCAATCTTGGAACAGTGAGCAATTATCATTGAGAATTCATGGAAAAAAGGTAAGGTCCCAGAAGACTGAAGAATGGAAAACATAGTACCTATCTTCAAAAAGTGGAACACAGAGAACACAGAGAATTATAGACTAGTCAGCCTAACTTAGATAACTGGAAAGATACCGAACAAATTATTAAACAATCAATTAGTGAGCATCTAGATGATAACAGGGTTATAAGGAATAGCCAGCCTGGATTTATCAAGAACAAATCATGCCAAACCAACCTTATTTTCTGCTTTGACAGGGTTACTGGCCTAGTGGATGGGAGGAGCAGTAGATGTGATACAACTTGATTTTAGTAATGCTTTTGAGACAGTCCCACATGACATTCTCATTAGCAGATTAGGGAAATGTGGCCTAGATGAAATTACCATAAAATAGGTGCACAGTAGGTTGAAAGATCATACTCAAAGAGCAATTATCATTGGTTCACAGTCAAAATGGAAAGGTGCATCTAGTGGGGCCCCGAAGGGGTCAGTCCTGGTTCTGGAACTATTTAATATTTTCATCAATGTCTTGGATAATGGAATGGAGAGTATGCTCATAAAATCTGCAGAGGACACCAAGCTGGGAGAGGTTGCAAAGACTTTGGAGGACAGGATCAGAATTCAAAACAACCTCAGTAAATTGGATAACTGGTCTGAAATCAACAATATGGAATTAAATAAACACTAATGTAAAATATTTCACTTGGGAAAGAAAAAGCAAACGCACAACTACAAAATGGGGAATAATTAGCGAGGTGAAGGTACTTCTAAAAAAGATCTGGGGGTCATAGCGGATCACAAATTGAATATGACTCAACAATGTGATACAGTTGCAAAACAGGCTAATACTATTCTGGGGTTTATTAACAGGAGTTTCTTATGTAAGACACAAGAGATAACTGTCCTGCTCTACTCAGCACTAGCGAGGCCTCAGCTGGAGTACTGTGTCCAATTCTGGGTGCCACACTTGAGGAAAATCTCCATCACTGGGGATTTTTAAGAGCAGGTTAGACAAACACCTGTCAGGAATGGTCTAGATAATTAGTCCTGCCACAAGTGCAGGGGACTGGACTAGATGACCTCTCAAGGTCCCTTCCAGTTCTATGATTCTATGAAAGATGTTGATAAATTAAAGAGACTCCAGAAGAGAGCAACAAACATGATAAAAGGTTTAGAAAGCCTGAGCTATGAGGACAGGTTACAAAAACTGGGCATGTTTAGCCATGAGAAAAGACAACTGAGGAAGGACCTGATAACACCAAATATATTAAGGGCTGTTAAAGAGAAGATGTGGATCTTTTTTTCCCCATGTCCGTTAAAGATAGTACACAAAGTAATCTGCTTAATCAGTAGCAAAGGAAATTTAGGTTACATATTAGGAAAAATCTTTCTAAATATACTGATAGTTAAGTACTGGAATAGGCTTCCAAGGGAGGTTGTGGAATCCCCATAACTGGAGGTTTTTAAGAATAAGACTTGAGAAAAACCTCTCAGAGATCATCTAGGTTTACTTGGTTGTGCCTCAGCACAGCAGGCCAGACATGATGACTTCTCAAGGCCCTTCCAGCCCTACGCTTCTATGATTCTATTTACCTGACATTATTCTAACCATTGGTTTCAAGAAGTCTGAGTATTCAAAATTTGAAACATTAATTATCCCCCCTTTTTTCTGACCTACTGATAAAATGAATTCTGATATCTGCGTTAGTGTTGTGTATAGAGGGCAATACTAAAAAGACGGAAAGACAGAAAGAAAGACCTACCACATCCACAAAAGAACCCAACCCTCTCTATGCTTTGTAAGATACAAAAACTTTTCTGCATATTTCCCATATGCCATAATACACGGGTGGCCAACCTGAGCCTGAGAAGGAGACAGAATTTACCAATGTCCATTGCCAAAGAGCCACAGTAATACATCAGCAACCCCACATCAGCTCCCCCCCCACCCCTCCCAGCGCCTCTCACCCACCGGCAGCCTGGCCGATCAGTGCTTCCCCCTCCCTCCCCACATCTCCCAATCAGCTGTTTCCTGGAATGCAGGGGAGGAGCAAGGGTATGGCAGGCTCAGGGGAGGGGGCGGGAAGGGGTGGAGTAAGGGCAGGGCCTGTGGCAGAGCCAGAGGTTGAGCAGTGAGCACCCCCCCGGCACATTGGAAAGTTGGCGCCTGTAGCTCTAGCCCCGGAGTCGGTGCCTATACGAAGAGCCGCACATTAACTTCTGAAGAGCCACATGTGGCTCCGGAGACACAGGTTGGTCACCGTTGCTAATATAACATTAAGATTTACTTTAGTAAATGTAACAAGATTCTTCAGATACAAAACTTTCAAAGAATCAACGTATTTTCCAAACACAAGATAACCATATATATAACTGCACCAAGCACTAGATTTTATCAACTTGCAACTGGCTCAAAAACAATCAAATGAACAAACAAACAAACCAACAAAAATAAAAAACCACCATCACCAAAGAACGCAGAGAGGTATGCAGGAAATACGGGAGCTCCGCGAACTGTCAGATATATAAAAGCCTTTAGATAATTTTACACTATCAGTTTAAATACATTAAATAGCATGATATCATATCTTCAAGAACTGGGATCTAAGTAACCACTTTAGGACCTCTCAGATTACTTATTAGATGAAGCAAAACACATATTACTGGGAACTGTTGACCCATGTACCTCACTTGAAAACCCCACTGTTCAAATGAAACACCCACAGTGATACACAGCAGCAAAGGCATTAAACTGAAAGGCAATATTGGCTTGAAAACAAGCAACAACAACAAAAAGATATTTCAGCATGTCATCATTACACTATTTGGGTAACATCAGGGAGACAGTTCCTGATATATAACAGATTGGGAAATGAGCTGCCTTCAAAACATGCACCAGTCCTTGGCCTTAATCTCCCAATGAGGTATATCTATATTACTGCATGTGCATTATGAGAATTATCAGCCATCTGTAATTTTCTGAGCACAGAATGTAGGTTTAAACTCACAAATCTAAAATTATACCATTTATTTATATAATTGTTAGAGGATGGATCTCTAATCCCACTTAGCACATGAAAAAAGGGATAAGAAATACAGAATAGTAACTATTGTCTAATACTGTCTTGGTTGCACATGCACAGCTGCCATTGAAATCTATGGGAACTTAAGCACACCCTTCCAAAGGCAGAATTTGGCCCTAAATCTGAAAAAACCCTAACAGTATAAGGTATATTTTCACACCAAAATACATAAATAAAATGTTTACAAGAGTTTTGGTCTTTTAAAAGACATAAGAACAATCAAAATTATACTCCTACAATTCATGTATGGCATATCACTGATTTTAGAAGTCCCCTTTATAGAACAGTACATTCATTCAGATCCAAATAACAGTCTATTTTTATCACTCTCCAGTACCTCTGTATTTGTAAGAAGTCAGCAAGTTTGGCAGTTCTCACAAATTTGTTGCAAACTTGATAGGATTCACAGAACAATGAAGTAATTTGCAAGGTATAAGATCTCATGCTATACAGGTCAGCTAATCCTTGGAATGATTAGGAGGGAATACTTTTCACCCTGTAAAAGCACTGCATAATTGGCCAGATACTTTTTTCCCCTTTCCAGTGGATGAGACTGAAGTATAAGGGTATGTCTACACTACGAAATTAGGTCAATTTTATAGAAGTTGATTTTTAGAAATCAATTTTATACCGTCGATTCTGTGTGTCCCCACTAAGTGCATTAGGTCGGCGGAGTGCATCCTCACTACTGTGGCTAGCATTGACTCAGAGAGTGGTGCACTGTGGGAAGCTATCCCACAGTTCCCGCAGTGTCCGCTGCCCATTGGAATTCAGGGTTAAGCTTCCAATGCCTCATGGGGCAAAAACATTGTCATGGGTGATTTTGGGTACATGTCGTCAGTCTCCCCTCCCTCCGTGAAAGCAACTGCAGACATTCTTTTCACACCTTTATTCCTGGGTTACCTGTGCAGACGTCATAGCACAGCAAGCATGGAGCCCTCTCAGCTCACCACTGCTGTTGCAAGCATTGTAAACACCTCGCGCTTTATACTGCAATATGTGCAGAACCTGGCTAAGAGACGGCAGCATGCGAACGATTCTGAGGAGGACATGAACACAGATGTTCCTGAAAGCACGGGATGTGGCAATTGGGACATCATGACGGCAGTGGGGCTGGTTGATACAGTGAAAAGCCGATTCTGGGCCCGGCAAATAAGCACAGACTGGTGGGACCACATAGTCTTGCAGATATGGGATGATTTACAGTGGCTGCAAAACTTTCGCATGTGTAAAGCCACTTTCCTGGAACTCTGTGAGTTGCTTTCCCCCCACCCTGAAGCGCAGGAATACCAAGATGAGAGCTGCCCTGACAATTGAGAAGTTAGTGGTGACAGCCCTGTGGAAGCTTGCAATGACTGACTGCTACTAGTCAGTCGGGAATCAATTTGGAAGGGACAAATCTACTGTGGGGACTGCTGTGATTCATGTAGCCAATGCAATCACTGACGTTCTGCTATCAAGGGTAGTGACTCTGGGAAATGTGCAGGTCATAGTGGATGGCTTTGCTGCAATGGGTTTCCCTAACTGTGGTGGGGTAATACACGGAACGCATACCCCTATCTTGGCTCTGGACCACCTGCCAACCGGTACATAAACCGCAAGGGGTACTTCTTAATGGTGCTGCAAGCACTGGCGGATCACAAGGGACTTTTCAACGTGGGATGGCTGGGAAAGGTGCATGATGCTCGCATCTTTAGGAACTCCGGGCTGTTTGAGCAGCTGCAAGAAGGGACTTACTTCCCAGACCAGAAAATTACTGTTGCAGATGTTGAAATGCCAATAGTTATCCTTGGAGATCCAGCCTACCTCTGGCTCCCATGGCTCAGGTAGCCATACACAGGCAGCCTGGACAGTAGTAAGGACCAGTTCAACTACAGGCTGAGCAAGTGCAGAATGGTGGTAGAATGTGCCTTTGGATGTTTAAAAGCTTGCTGGCGCTGTCTGCTGACTAGGTTAGACCTCAGCACAACCAATATTCCCATTGTTATTACTGCTTGCTGTGCGCTCCATAATATCTGTGTGAGTAAGGGGGAGATGTTTATGGCGGGGTGGGAGGTTGAGGAAAATCACCTGGCTGCCAATTCTGAACAGCCAGACACCTGGCTGATTAGAAGAACACAGGTAGGCACGCTGCGCATCAGAGAGGCTTTGAAAACCAGTTTCATGACTGGCCAGGCTACGGTGTGACAATTGTGTGTGTTTCTCCTTAATGCAAACCCGCCCCCTTTGTTGATTTTAATTCCCTGTAAGCCAACCACCCTCCCCCCTTTGATCATAGCTGGCAAAGGAAATAAAGTCAGTATTGTTTTGAAACCATGCTTTCTTTCTTTATTAATTTAAAAAAAAAGGGAGATAACTGATAAGGTAGCCCAGGTGGGGTAGGGGAGGAGGAGAGGAGGGAAGGACAAGGCCACATTGCTTATTGCAGCCAAACTACAAATCAAAATTGTTTGAATGACAGCATTCTGTTGCTTGGGCCATCCACTGGAGTGGAGTGGCTGGATGCCTGGAGCCTCCCCCCATGCATTCTTGGGCATCTGGGTGAGGAGGATATGTAACTTGGGGAGGAGGGCAGGTGGTTGTACAGTGGATGCAGCAGCAGTCTGTGCTCTTATTGGCTTTCTTGCAGCTCCACAAGACGCCTGAGCATGTCCGTTTGCTCCCCCATTAGCCTCAGCATTGCATCCTGCCTCTTCTCATCACGCTCACTTAATGCTTTCCTGGACTCTGCCACTGAATGCCTCCATGCATTCAGCTGTGCCCTATCAGTGCGGGAGGACTGCATGAGCTCGGAAAACACATCATCGCGAGTCCAGTTTTTTTCACCTTCTAATCTGCGATAACCTCAGGGATGGAGATGATAGGGGGAGCATAGAAACATTTGCACCTGCAGGGGGATAAAAAGGGAGAGTAAAATTTAAGATGATACATTTCTGAGAACAAAAGGGAGACTCTTTCACAGTGAATCAAGCAATTCACAGCAGACAGCACATGTGCTTTAGGTACCAGGTCGCATTTTGCCTTTTATATTGAGCGCCTGCCGGTGTCGTGACACATCACACACGGCTGGGCAACAGAATTTGATTTACAGGCAGCCATGGTAAGCCAAAGGTTACACAGGTTTGGCTTCTAACACCTTCATAACATATGGGAATGTTTTCAAACTACAGCGTCCTCCTTTCCCATAGCAAGCAATGCCGGTTGGGTTTGACATTTAAAAGGAGGGGCTGCGGTTTTCAGGTGGATGTGCAGCACACACCTCCCCCAACCCCTCCCCAAGGCTATTTGGGATGATCTCTTCACCCCTCCCCCCGCCGCATGGCTATTCTCAGGAATGATCCCTTTTAGCCAAGCCCAAATAGCCCAGCATGAATGCGGTCCTTTTGCTGTTCCGTTACAAAAATTCCCCTATTTCAACTAGGTGACCATGAATGATATCACTCTCCTGAGGCTAAGAAAGAAAGATAAAGATGGAATGTTGCTTGAATGTGACCAAAACCCAGGGCCATTCGCTGCCATGCTTTGTGCTACAATGATTCCAGACTACTTGCTACTGGCTGAACAAACAGGAAATGGCTTGGCGTGGTAAAATGTCCTACCGTGGAGGACGAAATAAGGCCTCCCCAGAAACCTTCTGCAAAGGCTTTCAGAGTACCTTCAGGAGAGCTTCATGGAGATGTCCCTGGAGGATTCCCGCTCCATCCCCAGACACGTTAACACACTTTTCCGGTAGCTATACTGGCCATGAATGCATCCCAAGTCTTCAGGGCAAACCAAACATTAAACACTATTGCTTTAAAACCCTGTACTGTAGTTACAAATGTGCACTCACCAGAGGCGCCTTCTCCGCCTTCAGGGTCAGGGATCCCGCCTTGAGAGGGTATTGGCTCCAGGGTGATGAAAAGGTCCTGGCTGCCGGGGAGAACGGATTCACCACTTGCCTGCTGTGCATTCTCCTCCTCCTCTTCCTCATCCGCAAAATCCTCCTCCGTGTTGCATGAGACTCCCCCCTTGTAGGTGTCCACGGACAGTGGTGGCCTAGTGGTAGGGTTCCCCCGCCCCCCAGAATGCCATGCAGCTGATCATAGAAGCAGCATGTATGGGGCTCTGACCCAGAGCGACCATTTGCCTCCTTTGTCTTTTGGTAGGCTTGCCTGAGCAACTTGACTTTTACATGGCACTGCTGTGTGTTCCTGTTGTAGCCTCTGTCCATCATGCCCTGTGCGATTTTGTGCATATATATTAGCATTTCTTCTTTTTGATCGGCGTTCTGCCTGCACAGATTCTTCTCCCCATACAGCAATCAAATCCAGTGTCTCCCGTTTGCTCCATGCTGGAGCTCGTTTGCGATTCTGGGGGGACTGCATGGTCACCTATGCTGTTGAGTTCGCCATACTGACCAAACAGGAAATGAAATTCAGAAGTTCCTGGGGCTTTTCCTGTGTACCTGGCTAGCGCATTGGAGTTGAAAGTGCTGTCCAGATCGGTCACATTGGAGCACTCTGGGATAGCTCCCGGAGGCCAATAACTTCGATTTGCATCTGCACTACCCCAAATTCGACCCACCAAGGTCAATTTTAGCGCTACTCCCCTCGCCGGGGAGGAGTACAGAAGTCGATTTTAAGAGCCCTTTAGGTCGACGGAACGGGATTGCTTGTGTAGACACATTCATTATAAAATCGACCCAACGCGGCTAAATTCGACCTAACCCTGTAGTGTAGACCACGGCTTAGTCACAGATCTCTGCTGGAGGAAAGATACTGAACTAGATACACTATTGCTCTAATATAGTATAATAAACTATAAGTTCCTATAAGTCTTAAAGGGAAGCCTTCTGACTGTGATAAATTAAAAACTTTTCTTACAAACTCTTTCAACATATATATTACCAATTAATCCTTTATATAGTTCAAGATTTATGTATAATAAGGATGTATTTGCAAAACATTGTGTACTCTGAGGCCTGCTAGACCGAAATGCTTCAGCAGTATGGAAATTTTGCAGCTGAGTCACCTCCAATTGTACTAGATTGCTACATGTAACCCAGGTAGAGGGGAAGAGACACCTAACCACCTATAATTTAGTTAGGCTGCCTTAATTATCAGAGATGCAGTCTCAACATGAGCTTTAAACTGGGAGTGATCTGACCTTCCCTGTATTATCAATTCAGTAGACATATAAATATATCAATTGCCACTGAAGCTGAGAATGTCCTGTTACTTTTGGGACTGACCACGAAAACAAACTGCTTACCAAATTACTAGCTAATTTACTAGATTAACCTGTTAACTAATTTGATTTGTTATATTATCCCATTTCCTTTAATTTGACTTGCTATATGTATTTTATCTAATGCTTTTTGCATAGTTATTTAGTTAATAAAATGCATAAAACTGGAAACCTGTCTGGTTAGGATGTTTGTTCTCCAAATGTTAGGGTTCAGGACGTGAGGAGACAGATAACTGACTCAACTCTGTGGCCCCTCTAGTAGTGCTCCAAAGAAATGTCCCTGTAGTCTTCACATAACAGGTGACCAAACACAGATACTTTTTGTTTTTGAAGGAAAGTCAATTTATGTATTGATCATTTCTTTTAATAATCAATGTAGGCTCCAGAACAGGGAGGGGCAAACTTTTTGGCCCGAGGGCACATCTGGGAACAGAAATTGTATGGCGGGCTCACAAAATTGGGGTTGGGGTGCACGAGGGGGTGAGGGCTCCAGCTGGAGGTGTGGGCTCTGGGGTGGGGCTGGGGATGAGGAGTTTGGGGTGAAGGAGGGGGCTCCAGACTGGGACCGAGGAGTTTGGAGGGCGGGAGGGGTATCAGGGCTGGGGCAGGGAGCTGGGGTGCAGGCTCCAGCTAGGGGTGCGGGCTCTGGGGTGGGGCTGGGGATGAGGGGTTTAAGGTGCAGGAGGGTGCTCCGGACTGGGATCGAGGGGTTCGGAGGGCAGGAGGGGGATCAGGGCTGGGGCAGGGAGTTGGGGTGCAGGGAGAGGCTCAGCGGTGTAGGCTCCAGGCCGTGCTTATCTCAAGCGGTTCCTAGAAGCGGCAGCATGTCCCTTCCTTGGCTCCTATGCAGAAGCACAGCCAGATGGCTCTGCATGCTGCCCCATCCACAGGCACCGCCCCTGCAGCTCCCATTGGCTGCAGTTCCTGGCCAATGGGAGCTGCAAGGGCAGCGTGCAGAGCAGAGCCCCCTGGCTGCCCCTACACCTAGGAGCTGGTAGGGGGCCATGCCACTGCTTCTAGGAGCCGCGTGAAGCTGCCCCTGACCCTGCTCCCTGGCTGGAGAGGGGCTAGTCCCAGACCCCGCTCCCCAACAGGAGATCGAGTGCCGGATTAAAATGGCTGGTGGGCTGGATGCGGCCTGAGGGCCGTAGTTTGCCCACCCCTGCTCCAGAACCTTTGAGGTGAATACCAGCTGGTCAATTGAAAGGCTGAAAAATTCCCCAAAATTCCTACACTCACCACAATTCACATTTTCAGAAGAACAAAATGTGAATAAGGCTGCACTCATACAAATCATATTTGAACTATATAAGTAGTTAGTTGGATAACTAAATCCAGGTTTTCTCACCCTCCGCCCCCCCCCCCCCACACACAAACTCACTCTCCTGCTGGTAATAGCCCATCCAAAGTGACCACTCTCCCTACAATGTGTATGAAAATCAAGGTGGGCCATTTCCAGCACAAATCCAGGTTTTCTCACCCCCCACCTCCATACAGACACAAACTCACGCTCCTGCTGGTAATAGCTCATCCAAACTGACCACTCTTCTTACAATGTGTACGATAATCAAGGTGGGCCATTTCCAGCATAAATCCAAGTTTAACCAGAATGTCTGGTGGGGGAGCGGGGTTAGGAAAAAACAAGGGGAAATAGGCTACCTTGCATAATGACTTAGCCACTCCCAGTCTCTATTTAAGCCTAAATTAATAGTATCCAATTTGCAAATGAATTCCAATTCAGCAGTTTCTCGCTGGAGTCTGGATTTGAAGTTTTTTTGTTTTAAGATAGCGACCTTCATGTCTGTAATTGCGTGACCAGAGAGATTGAAGTGTTCTCCGACTGGTTTATGAATGTTATAATTCTTGACATCTGATTTGTGTCCATTTATTCTTTTACGTAGAGACTGTCCAGTTTGACCAATGTACATGGCAGAGGGGCATAGCTGGCACATGATGGCATATATCACATTGGTGGATGTGCAGGTGAATGAGCCTCTGATAGTGTGGCTGATGTTATTAGGCCCTGTGATGGTGTCCCCTGAATAGATATGTGGGCACAGTTGGCAACGGGCTTTGTTGCAAGGATAGGTTCCTGGGTTAGTGGTTCTGTTGTGTGGTATGTGGTTGTTGGCGAGTATTTGCTTCAGGTTGGGGGGCTGTCTGCAGGCAAGGACTGGCCTGTCAGGTGCTGTTGTCATTATGAATAGGCCGGAATATGAACAAGAGGCTGCTCAGCAGCTCTCCAACACCACTTTCTACAAGCCATTACCCTATGATCCCACTGAGAGTTACCAAAAGCAACTACAGCATTTGCTCAAGAAACTTCTTGAAAAAGCACAAGATCAAATCCGCACAGACACACCCCTGGAACCCCAACCTGGGATATTCTATCTACTACCTAAGATCCATAAACCTGGAAATCCTAGGCGCCCCATCGTCTCAGGCATTGGCACCCTGACAGCAGGATTGTCTGGCTATGTAGACTCCCTCTTCAGGCCCTACGCTACCAGCACTCCCAGCTACCTTCGAGACACCACTGACTTCCTGAGGAAACTACAATCCATCGGTGATCTTCCTGATAACACCATCCTCGCCACTATGGATGTAGAAGCCCTCTACACCAACATTCCACACAAAGATGGACTACAAGCAGTCTGGAACAGTATCCCCGATAATGTCACGGCTAACCTGGTGGCTGAACTTTGTGACTTTGTCCTTACCCATAACTATTTTACATTTGGGGACAATGTATACCTTCAGATCAGCGGCACTGCTATGGGTACCCACATGGCTCCACAGTATGCCAACATTTTTATGGCTGATTTAGAACAACGCTTCCTCAGTTCTCGTCCCCTAACGCCCCTACTCTACTTGCGCTATATTGATGACATCTTCATCATCTGGACCCATGGAAAAGAAGCCTTTGAGAAATTCCACCATGATTTCAACAATTTCCATCCCACCGTCAACCTCAGCCTGGTCCAGTCCACACAAGAGATCCACTTCCTGGACACTACGGTGCTAATAAACGATGGTCACATAAACACCACCCTATACCGGAAACCTACTGACCGCTATTCCTACCTACATGCCTCCAGCTTTCACCCTCACCACACCACACGATCCATCGTCTACAGCCAAGTTCTGCGATACAACTGCATTTGCTCCAACCCCTCAGACACAGACAAACACCTACAAGATCTCTATCAAGCATTCTTACAACTACAATACCCACCTGCAGAAGTGAAGAAACAGATTGATAGAGCCAGAAGAGTTCCCAGAAGTCACCTACTACAAGACAGGCCTAACAAAGAAAATAACAGAACGCCACTAGCCGACACCTTCAGCCCCCAACTAAAACCCCTCCAACGCATTATTAAGGATCTACAACCTATCCTGAAGGATGACCCAACACTCTCACAAATCTTGGGAGACAGGCCAGTCCTTGCCTACAGACAGCCCCCCAACCTGAAGCAAATACTCACCAACAACCACATACCACACAACAGAACCACTAACCCAGGAACCTATCCTTGCAACAAAGCCCATTGCCAACTGTGCCCACATATCTATTCAGGGGACACCATCACAGGGCCTAATAACATCAGCCACACTATCAGAGGCTCATTCACCGGCACATCCACCAATGTGATATATGCCATCATGTGCCAGCTATGCCCCTCTGCCATGTACATTGGTCAAACTGGACAGTCTCTACATAAAAGAATAAATGGACACAAATCAGATGTCAAGAATTATAACATTCAGAAACCAGTCGGAGAACACTTCAATCTCTCTGGTCACGCAATTACAGACATGAAGGTCGCTATCTTAAAACAAAAAAACTTCAAATCCAGACTCCAGCGAGAAACTGCTGAATTGGAATTCATTTGCAAATTGGATACTATTAATTTAGGCTTAAATAGAGACAGGGAGTGGCTAAGTCATTATGCAAGGTAGCCTATTTCCCCTTGTTTTTTCCTAACCCCGCTCACCCCCCAGACATTCTGGTTAAACTTGGATTTATGCTGGAAATGGCCCACCTTGATTATCATACACATTGTAGGGAGAGTGGTCACTTTGGATGAACTATTACCAGCAGGAGCGTGAGTTTGTGTCTGTATGGAGGTGGGGGGTGAGAAAACCTGGATTTGTGCTGGAAATGGCCCACCTTGATTATCATGCACATTGTAGGGAGAGTGGTCACTTTGGATGAACTATTACCAGCAGGAGAGTGAGTTTGTGTCTGTATGGAGGTGGGGGGTGAGAAAACCTGGATTTGTGCTGGAAATGGCCCACCTTGATTTTCATACACATTGTAAGGAGAGTGGTCACTTTGGATGGGATATTACCAGCAGGAGAGTGAGTTTGTGCGTGGGGGAGCGGAGGGTGAGAAAACCTGGATTTGTGCTGGAAATGGCCCAACTTGATTATCATACACATTGTAAGGAGAGTGATCACTTTAGATAAGCTATTACCAGCAGGAGAGTGGGGTGGGAGGAGGTATTGTTCCATGGTCTCTGTGTATATAATGTCTTCTGCAGTTTCCACAGTATGCATCCGATGAAGTGAGCTGTAGCTCACGAAAGCTTATGCTCAAATAAATCGGTTAGTCTCTAAGGTGCCACAAGTACTCCTTTTCTTTTTACCCAAAATTTGAATTTATGGCCAAAATAATAGGAAATAGGAATATTGCAGAGGATAATACAAAGTATCCTGTTGACATTATTAATAATATTATATGTTTTCATTGATCAAGGATGCAATACTACAGTATATTAGAATATAGGAATTGAGTCTATTAAAGTCAAACATGAATCAATTGGGAAAGAGATATAACCAAGTCTTTAATGTTTGATGTCAGAAAGCTTGTCAACAAACAGAGAAATTGCTCAGATTTGAACAAAACAAAACAATAAAAACCCCTTAAATATGTCCTCATTAGATGCAAATTAAAACGCTGAATAAGCAGTGGGCCACAATTACAGGCTAAAGAAACAGCAGGTAAGAAACTATTTACATTGATCAAGGGATAAAAAAGCTAACATATTATAGTAAATATTCCGCATAAATTCTCCCTTCATGAACATGGAACATTATGAAGTAAGAACTTTTTTGTGTGTCAGTTGAAACTTTGGAGCCAGAAAGGGCTTTACGTATCATGACATATAATATGTACAGTACTACCCTGAGACTCTCTTAAGGATACTTTAACAAGTATATGGTTTTACAGTATGCTAAGATACTGGGAACTTTAAGAGCTGCTTAAAAAAACCACCCTTTAAAAACGCAGGCCTTGAACATTAGGATTCTGAGGCCAAAACTTTTACTATTAAGCCATTTAAACTTATCTAATAAAACAGCCATGCAGGGACAGATTTCTAAGGTATTTACGTGCCTAAACATGTACACATGTGCCTACTGGGATTTTCAAGAGCACCGAAGCAAGTTTGGCACCTAACTTCCGTAGTCACCAGGAACCATTAGATAGAACTTCTTTGCAAAAAATCATTAAACACTATTTTCCTGCAGACTTCAGATCACCTTAAATATTAACTCATGCATGGTACAGTTATGATAAGTGAAAGGTATAACTTCTCCTCTAAATTATTTATCTAGTGAAACTTGGGCTTTACAATGGAAATGCAAACATTCCTTACTATCATCAATAATAATTAGTACGTAGCATTTGCATTTCCATTATAAAGCCCAATTTTCATGCTTTAATATCCCAGTCATTTAAATTATATCAAGCTAAAACTTGAAAAGTTGATAGCCTGAATGCAAAGTTTTTTGCTTGTTTCCATCCCCTTATAAATAAATGTGTGTACAGAATGACACTATAATGTTGGTGTACTTTGAAAATCTTCTAATATTCATGAATAGCTATGTGCAGCATCAGATTGTTCAAGATCCATTGCGGTGAATGTCCATGCATGTAAAACTAGATTTAAGCTTACTGTGTTTATTCACGATGAAGACCACACTGGTGAAAATATGTCAGGATTCACTTTCCTTGAAGATAAGTCAGAAGCTGAAGGCATACTATATTAGATCACCGATTTCACTGCAAGTATAGTCTCCATTATGGAAGGCACATCAGATATTAAACTGACACCAAACTTTATCTTAGCTAAAAGACTAATATGAATCTTATTTATTTAATTCATGAACACTTCTGCTCTTCTAAACTACTTTTCCCAAAACTTTTCTCCATTGGATTATATTTCTAAACCTCTCCTCATTCACTTACTTTTAACAATTAAGTTACTGACCAATTTTTTTAGTACACTGAATGAAGAGTGTACTGTAAATTGAGGTGAAGGCAGTACAGTCTTGTGAAGAGGACGAGGCTCTAAAATTCTGGGGTTCTATACATGCTCTTATCATTGATTTTCTCTGTATGACCTTGGGCAAGACATTATTTATGTTCATCTACTTAATATGAGTGTTGCTGTTGTTGTATTGTCCAACAATAAACGTATTAGGCCATGAAGTTCAGGAATGCACAGGGTCCTTTATAAGGCCTTGACCCAAGGTGTCCAACATGAAAAGCCTCACTTTCCTTACCATATCACATTCAGAAGCATGGGCTGATGTTAAAAGTCTGCTCCCGACATATCTTGCAGAGTGGATATATCTTAGTACCATCTCTATTGATTTTCATTCCTACATTGTGTCCCATACGCATTCTTACAATAGTGAATGTTATTTTCTGAGATGCTTTGAGATCAATAAGAGGATCTTTCATCTTCTAACCTTTTATTTCAGTTAATATTTCCCTTGATAGAACATCAATATCCTTAATGACTGTCATTTCAACCTGTTTCCAATCTTCCAGGTTTGGCCAGGTCATCAGCTACCTCACTCCCTTATATCCCAACGTGTGATGGAGTCCATTGAAAAGTCAATTGATTGCCTCACTTTCTGATCCTCAGAGCCTTCTTATGAACCACACCACTGTTAGCATTCTGGTGTCTTCAAAAGGAATTGAGGATCACCGCCTGCAAGTCAATAAACGTCACAACATCCACCTCTATTTCTGTTCTGTTTATATCTTGCAGCTAGGTAAGAATAGCTTTCAGTTTGGCTGTATAGGTCATACATATCCTGAACTAGTGTGCTTTCTTGTACTCTCTCCATTACACCACTGGATGAAGATACTACAACCACCATTCTTAAAAGATTTGTCTGCCGAACCATCAGTGTACACATGAATCCATCTGTCTTGTGACTGATGCTGTTAGATGGTCTTTTCTACCCTTTTCCTCAGTGCAGCCAAGTCCATGTGTTCCTTTGAGCAAGGTTCCAAAAGGGAGAGACATTTACTAAAGCAACAGGTTCATATGGATCTATTATTGGGCATACAAACTTCTTCACACATTCTACTCTACTAACTGTTTCCAGTTCTTCAGTAGCCTTTACAAACTTTTCAAAACAAGATGATTATTTCAGTCTTGATTTGGTTTTCCCATTTTTTGACAGACCTGAATAATAATGACATTTAGGTGGGAAACAAAGACAATTTCCATACCAAATTAGCTGTGCTTTTCTACAATTCTTAAGTGGTTGAACATCAGACTCTTGTTCACAAATTACAGTTGGAGTAGATTTGATGGGTGTTGCTAGTTTTAGTTGATGTTTATAAAATGCCTCGAGATTGCTGGATGACTGATACTAATAGTAATAACTATAATAATAAATGTCTTTCATTAGTAGATCTCAAAGCGCTTTACCAAGGAAGTCAGTATCATCATGCCCATTTTACAGATAGGGAAACTGAGGCATAAAGCAGGAAAGTAACTTGCCCAAGGTCATCCAGAAGGCCAGTGACGGAGCTGGGTCCCAGTCCAGCACTGCATTCACTAGGCTACACTGCTGTAGAAGGGCCAGATCCACAACTGGTGTAAACCTGTGTGGCTCCATTGACTTCAATAGCTCTATGGCAATCTATATTAGCTGAGAATCTGGTTCTATATACAAAAATATTATTACATTGAAAATTATAACTGAATAGAAATGAGGTCTGGTTTTGTTATTCTCTTTATTATATACACATACTTTTGACAAACTAAGCCTTCTTTTAGAACCTTTTAACTGATGGAAAGAGTACCATGATTCCCTTTATTAAGTAAGCCAAATACAGTAGATTTATGATACAGTATCTAACTCCTTCCAGAATCCAGTAAGTTTGTTTCCAATGGATTACTTTCCAAAAGTTAACTGGGTGATTTTGAAAAGTGCCTGGCAAACAGTACTCGAAATAGACTGGATATACTGAGAGATAAACAGTGCAACTTAAAATATGTAATTACATTATACATTTATTACTTACAATTATCATTTTCTGAAAATGGATCTGATAAGTCTTCCCTCCACAGCAGGATTAACACATGTGGACTACAGATTTCTGGTTATGCAGTATTCTAAGGTAGTATTTCTCTAACATTGTGCTTTCCTGTGATTCCCTAAGAAATACATTAGAACAAGTGTGCCGTAGGCATTTAGAGTTGCTTGTTGGTTTAATAGGAAGGAAATAGGTGTTTTTCTTTTTAACATCTACATTAAAATAGTAGGGTTCAAAACTCTTTATAAAACTAAGATAGTAATTACTCACACTGCTACTTTTAAACATTTGACATGCAACATACTAACAAGCCACACAGAAAACTTGGATTTGCAAATTATATGTAGAACAGATACAGCTTGCGGGAGGGTGAAGGGTGGAAAGGGAACGGGTAATAAGAATGACCTGACTTTTGAACTATGGTCTGACCTGAAAACTCATGCCTTATGACATACAAGGTAGAGAAGCATTTTGGGAATTGGGAAAGCCAATACAAATGCTTTCATGTGCAGTTCTAAGTGCTAGCTCTGGACCAATGACAACCAAATAAAATACTGATCCCTGAAGTACAAAATTTTGAATTGAAACTCAGTTCAGGTGCTTGTTGTCTTTTGCAAATATGAAAAGAGGAAAACAAACTTTGCCCTCATCCACAGTCAGTAATTCATGAGAATAGTCCTGTCTTGCACTCATCAATGCCTGTACATACATATTCTTTTGATTAAATGGGAAATACCAAATCAAATGACCCATTCTCTAAATATCTGTAAATGCTTAAATTCTTTTCCCTTTTAAATAGTTCCCTGAAATCATTAACTGCATAGCCAATTAACAAACTGAAATTATATATAAATAGGCTACAAAGTTTTAAAAACTATTAATAAATGAAATGGGCAATTCTGGAGTCAGAGTATTGCAACTTCACTTAAAAGGGGAAAACCTCAGGAGACACACAGTTCCTTCAAGAGTTTAGGCAACAAATATTGTCTTTGGTATTTACCTTGCTGAATACTTTCAAAGATGTATCTAAGAACTAGAATTCAGGAAACACTCGTGACTTCAATGAAGATCCATAACAGTAAAGCTTGTAGGACAAAACCCTGTTAGTCTATCAGTTTCTCCATAGATAGTCTATCAGAAGTCTATTGACACTTACATAACTAATTTGTTGGTATGATGTTCCAAATAAAGATGTCACACAAATAAATATCAATATATTTCCATATTTTGAAGGCTTAGGAGTGTAACCTCTCTACTGAAATAATGAACACATATAAAGTTACAGAGTAACAGCCGTGTTAGTCTGTATTCGCAAAAAAAAAAGGAGTACTTGTGGCATCTTCGAGACTAACCAATTTATTTCAAATACATTGGTTAGTCTCTAAGGTGCCAGAAGTACTCCTTTTCTTTTTACATATAAAGTTATGCTTTTTAATACAATTCAGATTCAATGTCAGCATTGAAGTCTTGGACTACATGGTAACCCACTTCCAACCAAACTGCTGTTGTTATTTCTGAAAAGTTACCTAATACACATTATAGGATTTTTAATTAACTACCTTACTCATACACCTTACAGGTTCTAAATTAACTGTATCAGCTGAAGAATGGGACTGCAGTGTCACTGTAGATAGTCCAATGAAAACCCATCCACATTGTCCAGCTACAGCCAAAAAAGCTAAGAAGTCTTAGGATGCATATGGAATGAGATGGTGAATAATACAAAGAACATTATAATGCTTTTACTTCACTCAGTGGCACAGCCTTATCTGGAATACTGCATGCACTACCAACCCATCTCAAAGGATATTGCAAAACTATAGGGGAGAGCACTGAGAATAATCAAGGGTCTGGAAAATCTCTCATATGAAGAGATTGAAAAGTTTAGGATTGTTTATTATAGAAAGCAGACCATAAGAAGTACATGATAAAATAACAAATGGTATACTTCTGTTCTCCCTGTCTCATAACACACAAACAAGGGAACATTCAATTAAGCTAAACGGTGGGAAATTAAAAATTGATAAAAGGAAATAAATAAGTCATTGAGGCCTAGAACTTTATAAGATTCTAAAAGAGACTGGATATTTATATGCAAAAAGAAAAGGAGTACTTGTGGCACCTTAGAGACTAACCAATTTATTTGAGCATAAGCTTTCGTGAGCTACAGCTCACTTAGTCTCTAAGGTGCCACAAGTACTCCTTTTCTTTTTGCGAATACAGACTAACACGGCTGTTAGTCTGAAACCTGATATTTATATGAATATCAGGAATATCCAGTTATCATAATTAATTACAACAGATTTTGGAAGGGACAGTCAACTTTATGTTTCAGGTTTTAAACCAATCTTAACTATTAGAAACCAGAATGAGACCTTTGCAAGCAGATTACCCTCATCTCCCTACTGTAGGGTTCTTACCCTCCCGTTGAAGCATCTAGAGGCTACTGTCAGAAACAGGATACTGAAGTAGATGGACCTTGGATGTGATACAGAATGGCAGTGTTTTATATACATCTAATCTTTTGGATTTTGTTTTTTTTCTACTTTTTGTCTCAAATAAAAATTTGCTGCCATCCCATAAATCACTCAAGGCTCTAAGTAATTAATATATTGTAGTACCAATAATTTTCCACTAATCAAAATATATTTTTAAATTTTTTATGCATTCACTATTTGCTACAGTGAAAAGACAAATATAGCCTCATTGCTGCCAGCACTTACACACATGCTTAACTTTATATACTGTGCATGGTCCCATGGACTTGCAATCTGATCCAGGTGGGCCACACCCTTATGCCCACACAAATTTTCACTGAAGTCAGTGGGGCTCTCTGTACGAGTGCACGGACCAACCACACAGATCAAATTGCTGGATCTGTAGTCATTACCATTCCTAACTAAATCATCCACAAGAACACTGTACTGTAAGAATATATGATTCCTGTATTTTTGTCAGGCTTGAAAAAACATTATATATTTAAAATACACACGTATATACTTAGCATCTGTCAACTGCTTTGAGACTTTATTGATCAGTTTATAAATGATCCTTTTAAAGTTGATCAAAAGAGTTTTTGTCTTAGTAGGTCATTTCCTACAAACTCAGGTCAACAAGGTACTGTAATTTGCATTAGGTCATATGCAAACAAAATCAAAGACTTGTGCAGATTTATTCCTAACAGGAAGGCTACGGCTCAGTTTATGGTCTTTCGACATGGTCTTCAAGCAAGGTCTACTTGCCACACAATAAGAAGCAAATGACATTCAAGCCTTTCTTACCTTCAAAATTTTAAGTCACATATGCCTTTTTAAACTATATTATAATAACTTGATAAAGAAATTAGAGGAATTTTTAAAAAGAACAAGAGTTGCAGTTCTGTAAGCACATAATGTGATCTGACCTCTGTAGAATTCATCAAGATATATAAATATTTGGATATGAAAACACTTTTTTCATTAAATCAAGCTGTCTCATAAATGCTTTCTACTGCATTAGAGAAAAAAATAAACAGATATACGCAACTAGGCACCGACTGCAGTAGATGTTGCATATAATATTCACACAGAATAAAAAAAAATCACAGAGTTGCAAAATTACACTTAACTTTCTTTTGCCTTTAAACGGTTTAAAGAGAATAACAGTGCACTAACATTTTGGAAAGCCATACATTAATGAGAAAGGAAAGAGAATTTCTAACTGTAAAAATAATGGAGATTATGCAACAATTTCCAAAGAAATTCAGTGACAAAACTTTTAGAGGATGAATGTCTCATCTATACATCAACCATAAAATTGCATACATTTAATCTTGATTAGATCTCAAATAGGAGACAAACACCCAATAGGAGAGACAGGGAAAAACAGGTGTTTAAAATCAGGGGGATGGGAAGAATTCCTTTAAGCATAAATAACTTTATCTAACACCTCAATTCTATGCTCTTCTTGTTTTATCTATAATTAACCAAATAACAAAAATGAAAGTGAAAGAGAGGGAGCATGTAAAAAGGAAATTTTACAGTTTTTGAGGGGATCACATGGTGGCTCTTGTGATTTGTGGGACCCACAATGAGGGAACCGGGATATTGGGGATTAATTGCCTCTTCTTCCCAAATACTACAGGGAAATTTTGGCTAGTTGGACAAAGTCATGTGTTGTAATATTATCAGAGGACTACATGTTGCCAACTTTGGGACTACCCTGGTCATCTTACCCGGTGCTCTCCTGACCCCCACCACTGTCTGTGAGGCCAGAATGCGGGTTGATTGCTCCACTCCACGCCTGCTGCCTGAAGGGATAATGGCACAGCAGGACTGCACAAGACAGCAACTCACAACCAGCATGAAGGCAGTGAAGAAAGATCAAGATGAACCATGACTTATTCACAGCTGCCATCAAGATTTATAGAGACAAGATGGGTGAGGTAATATCTTTTATTAGACCAACTTCTGTTGGTGAGATAAACAAGCTTCTGAGCTTACACAAAGCTCCAATAGAAGATATTACTTCACTCACATTGTCTCTCTAATATCCTGGGACCTACTGCATACAACAAGATTTATATGCAGACCACAGGGTGAATGGACACAAGGGATACACTTCATTGAAATAGGCAAGTGTTTTCTGGAGGGAAAAAAAGGAAAACAATCAGGTTTTAATGTCAGGTTTCAGAGTAGCAGCCGTGTTAGTCTATATCCGCAAAAAGAAAAGGGGGACTTGTGGCACCTTAGAGACTAACAAATTTATTTGAGCATACGCTTTTGTGAGCGACAGCTCACTTCATGGATGCTGTAGCTCACGAAAGCGTATGCTCAAATAAATTTGTTAGTCTCTAAGGTGCCACAAGTCCTCCTTTTCTTTTTGTAGTTTTTAATGTCTCACTCTTTTGGGGTAACCAATGCCAGTGCAAAGTGGGTGTAAAAAACCTACCATTCTCTTCTGTGTAGCTAACTCTGCAAAGGAGGAGTGCAGAGTCCAGTCCCTTGTACTATATCATTTGCCTGTAAAGCATCATCCACATTGATGGTGCTGGCGAAATAAGGAATCCAGACTTGCAAGATCTCAATTCACCAATATGTACTGTGTGTGGGTGTGTGCACATACTACATGGGCGGGAGGGGGGAGAGGTGTATGTACTCTGGGTACATACAGTATGTGTGTACTGTGGGTGTATGGTGTGGGAGCGTGCACACGGGCTGGTTGTATTATGTTGGGATGTGCATACGGTATGGACGTGTTGTGTGGAGCCAGGGGATGTGTACTGCTGGGGGGCGGGCATACAATGAGGGTGGGCACACGAAGTGGGTATCTTATGTGGGTATGCTCTGGAGAGGGGTGGCTGTGTGCACAGTGCGGGAACGCTGTGCTGGGGGAGCGCACGGTATTTTCTATGTCGATGGCTGGGCAGAAGGTCACACTCGGTGTTCTCGGGACCGGCCTGGTGGCGGGGCGGCCCTTTGGCGGGGGCGAAGAAGAACCACACCACTGCTGACGAACAAGCTTGTGGCGGACGGCCAGCGAGGCCAGGCCTGAAAGCGGGCGGCGGGGTGGAGCCGGCGGCCACGAACCACAGCGTGTGCGCGGTGGGAGCGGACCCGGGGGACCAGGCTGGGGAGACACGACAGGCTGCTCACTCCTGCGCCGGCAGAGCAGGGCCCAGAGCCTGGGAGGGGGGGGAGGCCGGAAAAGGGGAGGGGGCCGCTGCATCCGGGTCTCACTCACTCACCTATCATGGCCACGGTGGGGGGGAGGGGAGGGAGCGCGCGCACACACCCGTTCCCGTTCGCCCTCGCAGCTCAAATTCTCGCCTGCAGCACTCTGACTGAATACGCAACTGCAGGGCGAGTCGGCAGGATTGCTGTCATAGTGCGCATGCGCACACTTGGAGCCAGCCTGCCGATCGCTTAGTACTCTGGGTAGTGTAGTTCTTTCGTGCGTGCGCGCTTTCCTGCTCTAGCCCGAGCTGTTCCACGTGATCGGCGCAATTTCCCCCCCCTTTGTCACGTGACCGCAAACAGAAGCCGGGCAGGTTGTTGACACGTTGCCTAGCAACCGAGAGGCGTCCCTGGAAGCGTGTTGGTGTTAGCGACAAAGTGAGGCAGTGTCCCGCCCCCCCAGCCAGACCCCACACGGGAGCCTCCATAGGCAACAGCAGGGGGTGAGGAAGGGCAGCCAGAGCAGGGAGTGAGGAAGAGGAAGGGAGGCAGGAGGTGAGGAAGGGCAGCAGCGGCGGGGGGGGGTGAGGAAGGGCAGCAGGACAGTGGGGAGGATTTGTTTTTTTCCCAATATATTATTTTCGCCTATATATTTATTTCCTGTCCCCCACAAAGGTGCCTGGTGAGATGGTGGCAGAGAAAGATGGTTCGAGCCCCCCGAAACCCACTGGAGAGAGACCTCCACAACAACAGCAGCCACTGGGGCAGCTGAGGAGAACCAAGCAGCAGGTCACCGATGGATTCACTGTTAAAGCCATGATGAGAAACACTGTGGTATGTTTGCTGCCACTAAAGAGGCTTTTAATTTGTTTAGTCTCATGTGCCCATGAAGCATGTTGGAGGGCGGGAGCGGTGCCTGCCAGAAAGTATGTAGGGTTGGCATGATTTTAACTGGGATTAATTGGTCATGGAAATAGCTTTGAGGCCTTGAGGAAATGTCATCTCGAGGTAATGGGTGGTCTCTCAGCATATTGTGATACCTCAGGTTAAAATGTGCCAATTTTGTGTTGCTGTGTGTGTTGTTATATTGTTTTCCATAATCAAATCATATTGAATCAAATTCCAACCTATCATGGAGTTATGTCCAAACATAATTATGTTGTACTGCATTAAAATGTTATCATGTCATGCCATGACACTGTGTCAAAAAGTCCTCACCTTGTGTCACTAGTGAAATTATGACATAAATGTCACATCATATGGTGAAAGTTTTTTCTTTCAGAGGAGACAGTCCTTAAATCCTCAACTGAAAGATGCTGTAGAAATGCAACATATTACTATTAATTATTATTATAAGATTGTATTTTAGTTAAAGGAAAACCTATACAAAGAAGTAGGAGAAAACAGCTGAACATCATTACATAACTCTGAAAACAAAAAAATACAGCATTTTTAAAAGAACTTCCAAAAATAATCATCAAAAACCTTTCACACAGTATTAGAAAATATTACCTTGAAAATAAACATTCATTTTCTAGTGACTAGCCCTTTAGCATGAGGATGACAAATAGGGGTTGATCCATCAACCTTTACTTTCACTAACAGTCTTTACAGAAGTAATTCTATTAAAATGTGTGGGACTTCTGCCATGAGTAAAGATTACAATATCACACCCTGTGTTTGTAGCGAACCTTTCCTACAGTAATTGTTATAACTGATTGCTTCCATTAAATTGAATAAATAAACCTCAAAGCTTCTGGTAATGCTGCTCAATTTCTAAGTGGGATGTGCCGTTATGAGCACATAACATCTGTGCTCAAAGCTCTGGATTGTTTTTTTGTTTGCTTTTGGGTACAATTCAAGGTGTTGGCAACAGTCTTTCTTTCTCTTTCTTTTTAATTGCATATACATTCCCAATAATAACTACAAAATGCATGAAAAAAACCTCTAGAAACTGATCTCACCCAGCCTCTGGAATTCATTATATATATCAAAATTTAGAAGAAAAACAAACAAACAAGTCTACCTTAAATATAATGAGAAGCATTGTACTCTGTAGAATATATTTGAGAAATAACATTTTCCCCTTCTAGAGGTCTCAGTTGAACTAACAAATAACAATAATTAAGAGCAAAGCCCCTCCCAGCATTGACCTATTATCATGTAATAATAAAAACACTTTTATTATTTAATGTTAGCCTATTAAATAATAAATGTCATACCCGGGTGCTTAACTTTATGCATGTGCTTAATCAAATTAACTTCAATAAGATTATTCATAGTGCATAAAGTTAAACACATGCATAAATCTTTGCCTGAATTAGGCCTTAAAAACACAAAACATGAAGTGTAAAAAACAGGGCTATAACATAAAACAAGGATATGAACAAAAATGATTAGGGGTATGGAACAGCTGCCATATGTGGAGAAATTAATAAGGCTGGGACTTTTCAACTTGGAAAAGAGACGACTAAGGAGGGATATGATTGAGGTCTATAAAATCATGACTGGTATGGCGAAAGTAAATAAGAAAGTGTTATTTACTCCTTCTCATAACACAAAAACTAGGGCTCACCAAATGAAATTAATAGGCAGCAGGTTTAAAACAAACAAAAGGAAGTATTTTTTCAGACAATGCACAGTCAACTCGTGAAACCCCTTGCCAGAGTATGTTGTGAATGCCAAGACTATAACAGGGTTAAAAAAAGAACTAGATAAATTCATGGAGGATAGGTCCATCAATGGCTATTAGCCAGGATGGGCAGGGATGGCGTCAGAAGCTGGGAATGGGCGACAGGATGGATCACTTGATGATTGCCTGTTCTGTTCATTCCCTCTGGGGAACCTGGCATTGGCCACTGTTGGAAGACAGGATACTGGACAAGATGGACCTTTGGTCTGATCCAGTATAGTCGTTCTTATGTTCATATGAACCGTCAACAAACTTGTATTCTAATCTGATTTTAGTGATCAGTGTATAGAGAACTGTTCTTTAATTATTATTATTATTGCTTTTAATTCACAAAGTCTCCAGTCAGGATTTGGGCTCTGTAGAAACACAAAGAACTGTATAATCACCACTCTGAAGAGCTCATAACTAGAATCTATGCTCTACCACATCTGAAAGATTGGAATCCTAACTTTCAAATGGCATAGAACATTTATCTCTAATTTTGGGATTCATGAGTCCTCCATTTA
Organism: Lepidochelys olivacea; assembly: GCF_965140295.1. Taxonomy (NCBI): domain Eukaryota; kingdom Metazoa; phylum Chordata; order Testudines; family Cheloniidae; genus Lepidochelys; species Lepidochelys olivacea. Next base: position 123,919,954 of record NC_140413.1, read on the forward strand.
GAACCTATCAGTGTGTATTTCCTAGATCAGTGGTTCCCAAACTTAAAGCCCCTGGCGGGCCGGGCCGATTTGTTTACCTGACACATCCGCAGGTTCAGCTGATCATTGCTCCTAGTGGCTGCGGTTCGCTGCTCCAGGCCAATGGGGGCTGCGGGAAGCAGCGTGGGCCGAGGGTTGTGCTGACTGCCGTTTCCAGCAGCCCCCATTGGCCTGGAGCAGCGAACCGCAGCCACTGGGAGCCGCGATCGGCCGAACCTGCGGACGTGGCAGGTAAACAAACCGGCCCGGCCTGGCAGGGGCTTTCCCTGCACAAGCGGCTGAACAAGTTTGGGAACCACTTGTAGATTATAGATCATAATTATGTTTTTCTAATAATTCTCACATCTACAGTATGTGCTAGCGAGCTACGGGCCCTCATGTCCAAAACCTCATTTTTACATTTTCACCCAGACAAGCTGGTCTTTGATGCTCGTTTCAAATTTGTTCCCCCAATTTTGTGCACGATTTTCATTAAAATCAGTCTATTACTTTGACTGGTATTTTTAGCTGCAATCACATTCATCCCACATTCTCCATAAGATGAACATTAGACAGTTTCCATCCTTTGATTTAGACAAGCCATAGATCTTTTGTGAATCCTATTTTCTCTTCTTGAGTCCTGTGAATAAGTTTAGTGGCATTTCCATCCTTCAAATTGTTGGGCAGTTATTGGCTGCAAATGCACAGGCATGAGTTCATGAGACAATTTGCTCTCTATATACCTCTGCTGGAATATTATATAAAGTTCTGAGTGCCTTGGGTCAGGTCCACAAAAGGAGTTAGTCATTGCAATGCTGAACATTTCAGCACCTAATTTTTACGTGCTCAGAAAATTACAGGAACAACGAACACTGTGATCCACAAAGCCTAAGGTTGGTGTGTAGGATCCCTATGCAGTGAATGGGGAGAGATAGGTACCTAAGAATGTGATCCACAAAAGCTAGCCTGCTAGGGATGGAAGCCCATCTCCTGGAGTCAGGAGGCTTAGGTGTCGAAGCTATTTTTCACAGGAATGAGTGAGGTGTCTGCCTTGCTCCACACAAAACAGCCAGAGGAGGTGGTGCTCACTGTATAACTTTTAGTCTAGGGGTTAGAGCACTCACCTGGGATATAGAGCCCCATGTTCAAGTCCCCACTCTGCTGACAGGGGAGAAAGGATTTAAACAGGAATCTTCTCTCTTTTTGGAATGTGCTCAAACCACTGGGCTATGGGATCTTCTGATGTGGAGGTCCCTCAATTTCTCCTGTTGTAGCTTTTCCACTGTAGATAAATAATTAAAGAGTGATTGGAGAAGGGGGACTGGATCTGGGGTCCCCTCCTTGAGTGCCCTACTCACCAGGCTACAGAGTTATTCTTTCTCTCTCCTTGGTCCTATGACTTTCCCCCTGTGGATAAATATTTAAATAGTCACTGAATGAGAGTGAGCTGGGAGTTGGGAGATTCAGGTTCCAGTCCCCCTGCTCCAATCACTCTTTTGTTATTTATCCATGGTGGAACAGCTTCAAGAGGAGAGACTAAGGGAGCCTGACATCAGAATTTCCCAGAGCTCAGTGATTAGAGCACTCTCCTAAAGGTGGTAGACCTCTGTGCAAATTTTGAATGAGACCCCATCTGGTAGGTGGCCTCAGATGTTCGTCCACCTAGCCTCCCCCAGTTTTTGGATTGTTCTGGAACTAGGAGGGAGATAGGCAACTGGACACCTAGCGTAAAGCAGCAATGTCACACTCACAGGCAGAAACTTAGGCACAGAGGGAGCTTTTTCCATGACAAGTTAGGTACTGAGAGAGTTTAAGTGCCTACAGTGTTTGATGTACATTTTATGAATCTCACTGAAGACAAAAAATGGGACTTAGGCACCCAGTCTGGGGCTTAGGCCCCTTTGTTGATCGGGACTCTTGATACCAGAAAAATACTGATACACTGGAGAGAGTGGAGGGAATTTCTAATCTTACTTCTTGCTGTTCTCCCAATGTTGGTAAATTAACTTGTAAACTTCCTACCATTAATGTTATATTATTTTCTGGTATTGTTTTCTGTCATACACTTCATATCTTGGGTAGATTGCATCTAATGTATCAGAAATGTTTTAAATAACAACTCTCTCCTGTTTTCAAACCAACAAACCTCAGGCAAGCCCCAAGAAATGACATTCTTTCGGCTTTCAGCACACATATGGGCTATGGAAACCAGATCATTTCTTTCTAATTTGATCTTCATGCTGCAGCTTTATCATCTAAAATCTTCTGTGCCTCAACATACATTTGTTTACCCATTATATAACACTTTCTTAATCAGATTGATCATTAATAACTTATAATTCACATTACTTTCCACAAAATTTCCCCAAATTCTGGAGATGCTGAAATATATCAGTTTACTGCAAAGACTTTTAAGATACCTTTTTTATATTAATAAAGGCAAGGTGAATTTGACCTTGGTGGAAAGAATGCAAAACAAAAAAGAAAAGGATTTATTTTACAGCTTTTTTAATTCTAGAGATGTGGAGAATAAACTATATAACCACTTTAGTGAGTTTAAGGATTAATTTTTTTAAGACCTTTCCTCCTCTCCAGATACATTCAGTTCACACAGATATTTGCATATCTTTGTATAAGCAATAGTATATAAAAGAATACTTGATTTAGTCTAGAAATTCAAAAGTTTTAGCAGGGCTTGAAAAAAATTTACTCAATTCATGACAAATGGAAAGCTTTGGCTGGTGATTATGGATACCTAAACTTTCACTCTTTAAGTGAATTTATTTTTAAACAATTAGGATTCTAGCTGTTATGGTTTCTATTATGGTTATGACAATAACATTTGGAAAGTTAACAGAATGTGAAAAAATGCAGTACTGTCTTCCTACTCTGCAAACAAGTAAATCCACTGTCACTGCAATGGCTCCTAGCTTTGATAATCAACAGCAGAATTAAATTAATAAGATTCTGATCAGTTTCACAGCTGATATTTAGAACACTATAGAAAGTAGTGAAACTGGTAAGAATCATGGTGGTTTCTTACTGACACTACTGTTGCTTGAGAAAGCTATAAACAACAGTATAGGCAGCCACTGAAGATATTTTTGTGGGAGAAGGACTCAAAAATGGAGATTAGGGAGTTGTAAAGTATCAGGTCCAGATATACAAAGGGATCTAGGTGTTGCAACACCTAACTTTTAGGTGCTTAGAAAATCATGGGAACAACAATTGAATTCACAAAGCCTGAGTTAGGTGCCCAGCCTCCTATACAGTGCATGGGGAGAGATCAGTGTGTGATAACGGGACCCACAAAACCCAGCATGTGAGGTTGGGAACCATTTAACCATTTAAACTAGCCAATAAGAGTTACTGAGGAGGAGGAGATGTCCAAAGTGGAACAGCTTCAAGAGGAGAGATTGAGAGAAACTCACATCAAAATATTGCAAACCCCAGAGCACCCTTCTGAGAAGTGGGGGACCCTCTGTGCAAATCCTTGCTCTCCCTACAGCAGAAGGGGTAATTGAACCTGGGTGTGCTATATGAATGTACTAACTAGAGAGCTGTAAGTTGTAAGAGAGGCACCACCACCATAGCTTCCTCTGGCGGGCTTTGTAATGGGGCCTCATCCAGTAAGCCAGCTCTTAGCATCCCAACCAGATCAGCCCCGCCTATCTTCTGCTGGTTTGAGAATTGTGCTGGGGCGTAGGCATTATATAGGTGTCCAGTCACCTAAAGTGAGGAGCAGTCAACATGCCCAGAGGCAGAAACCTAGATGCCTCAGGGACTTTTACAGCAAAAATTTAAATGCAGAGTGAGGCTTGGTCTACTCTACAGAGTTAGATCGACATAGGCAGCTTATGTCAACCTAACTATGTTAGTGTCTACACTGCAGTCTTGCTCCCGCCGAGGTAAGTACCCTACTCCATGAGAAGCTAAGGGTTTATGTTGTGTAGTTAGGATGACACAGCATTGCTAACATAGGTTGTTGGCTGTCTTGGAGCTATGAAATTGACAAGAAAGCCAGCTCCTGGCTCCCCAGCTGGCAGCTGGCAGGTCTCCGCTCCAAAGCATCCTGACACCCAGGTTCCCTTCTTGGGCTGCTCCCCGGGCTCCCCACTCCCTGCTGGGAGCCTGTGACATTGCACTCTGTATGATTTTATGAAAATATGCTAATGACTGTGAATATAATGTAACTGGAATATGCTTCATGCAAAAGATCTCTTGTAAGGTATTATTACAAAGCTTATAATCTACTGAGTGTGGTCATCCTATTTGTATGTATATATTATTTTTGTATCTGAAACTAAAAGTATAAAATATAACTCTGAGGTTCTGTGTAATTATGCAAAGTGTGGGCCATTAATGGTGGTTTGGAATCTTGATGGCTTCCACTAACCAGGACAATTGACTGTAGATGGCTTTGTTTACTTGTAAGTCTTCCTGTATACCTGTGCACTGGCAAGTGAGTAATGAAGTCTTACAGTGACATGTGATCATGTTACCTGAACTGGAATTCATCTTTAACCTGGTGTTTTTTCATTTAGAAGGAGGGGTGGGAACCCAGAGAGGGACAAAGGATTTTAACCTTGTGCAAAAATATATATAAGGGGGTGGAACAGAACAAAGGGGACTGCAGTCATGAAAAATCCCCTACCTACCAGCTGAGCTGGAACAAGGGCTGTACCAGGGGAAAGAATTGTGCCCAGATTAGGAAGGCGTCCAGTCTGTGATAGAAGCTTATTGAAACATCTCTGATGGTGAGATTTTATCTGTATTCAGTTTTCTTACTGTACTAGGCATAGACTTGCATGTTTTATTTTATTTTGCTTGGTAATTCACTTTGTTCTGTCTGTTATTACTTGGAACCACTTAAATCCTACTTTTTGTATTTAATAAAATCTTTTTTTACTTATTGATTAACCCAGAGTATGTATTAATACCGGGGGGCGGGGAGGGGCAGGGGGCAACAGCTGTGCATATCTTTCTATCAGTGTTATAGAGGGCAAACAATTTATGAGTTTACCCTGTATAAGCTTTATACAGGGTAAAACGGATTAATTTGGGGTTTGGACCTCATTGGGAGTTGGGTATCTGAGTGTTGAAGACAGGAACACTTCTTAAGCTGTTTTCAGTTAAGCCTGCGGCTTTTGGGGGATGTGGTTCAGACCTGGGTCTGCGTTTGTAGCAGGCTAGCGTGTCTGGCTCAAACCAAGCAGAGCACTGAAGTTCTACGCTGCCAGGGAAAATGGGCTCAGAGGTAGTCTCAGCACATCACATGGCAGTTCCCAAGGCGGGTTTCTATAATCTAACCTGTCACAGAGCCCTGCTGCCCCTCAGGGTCCCAGCTCCCCACCAGGAGAATGGCAACTGACTGGACCCCAGGTGGCTTCCCCCCCTACTCCCAGCTGGGAGCAGCTTGCCCCCCCACCCCAGCAACCCTCCCCCTTCCAGCACAGAGCAGGGAGGCAAGAAGCCTCTGGGGGCAGTTGGGCTCCCAATGGGGAGCTGCATGGAGCTAATAGCCTGGGCTCTCAGCCCCCCACCCTTGTCCCTCTTCAGTCAGTGGAAGCGCTACTGGTGAGGACGCGCACCATCGACAGGAGGGTAGTGTGGACATCAGTAAGTACTGCGGCAGCTGTAAATCAACCTAACAGGTCAATTTAAGATTGTAGTGTAGACATGCCCTGAGATTAGCTACCCACAGGGTTAAGTGGTAGCTGAGTGGGAGAAAGATTGTGGATCACAGTGGTGCCTGAAACTGGGACATAGATGCCTAAGAGTTTTTCAGATGTGAGGCCTTGTGAAAATTACTGGAATCCACAAAGCCTGAGTTAGGTGCCCAGGCAATATGTACCTAAGTATAGGAACCACAAAAGCCAGCAGGCTAGGCTGCTTCCCATCTAAACTAGACAACAGCAGATGTGAAAAAGAGGGTATGTCCTACGCTCACCCTTCTCAGGGAGTTTGGTACTTATCTCTGCTTGGGATCTTTGGCCATGAACCCTCTCTTGGAGTCATGTATCTAAGCCATTTTATGCAAGAAATGCTGGAGGAGCAGATCATGGTAGCATCCACTTTATAATTTTAACTTAGTGATTCAATACCACCCAGCCCCTGGTTCAATACCACCCTCTGCTCAATGGGGAGAAAGTATTTGAATGTGGATCTCTCACCTCTCAGGAGACTGCCCTAGTCTTAGGATGTAGCTATTGAATAGTCTCTTGTAGGGCTCTCTGAATATCTCCTTTTGAAACTGTTGTACTTTGTATAAATACTTAAATAGTCATTGGGCCAAGAAGAGTGAGAATGACTCTATAGCCTTGTGGTTAGGGTACCTACCTAGGCATGAAAGATACAAGGTCTACTACCCCGGTGCAACATGGAACTTGTTGGTGAAAAGTCTCCCACCACCCCAATAGTAGATAGAAACATTTAATCCCCTGGCTAGTCTGGTAAAAAGTTCAAGAGTTCTCAGTTTTAGTTCACTGTGTTTAAAATGTATTACCGCAGTAGAACCGCAGTTACTAACACCTTAGGAATAAAGGTTGTTCGTAACTCTGAAATGTTCGTAACTCTGAACAAAACATTATGGTTGTTCTTTCAAAAGTTTACAACTGAACATTGACTTAATATAGCTTTGAAACTTTACTGTGCAGAAGAAAAATGCTGCTTTTAACCATCTTAATTTAAATGAAACAAGCACAGAAATTACCTTGTCAAATCTGTTTTTAAACTTTCCCTTAATTTTTTTAGTAGTTTACGTTTAACACAGTACTGTACTGTATTTGCTTTGTGTGTGTGTGTGTGTGTGTGTGTGTCTTCTGCTGCCTGATTGCATACTTCTCGTTCCAAATGAGATGGGTGGTTGACTGGTCAGTTTGTAACTCTGGTGTTCATAACTCTGAGGTTCTACTATAGTTTAGATAGCTGGCTTAATAGATATACACCAAAAGAAAAATGTTTCTGATCCTAAAGTAACTGGGATCCCTTTTCTTTGTTCACGTGTAACTTTTTACTGATCTAATATGTTTTTTCTTCAAAAACTGTGGAACAGATGAACTGATATACCAAGTTGGACTAAAAATTGTTTGCTTAACTGGGGCCAATGAGAGGCAGACGCAAGCATCCACAGAATCAGTAGCCTCTCATAACCAGAGGGGTGAAGAGCATCAAAAATAATTCCCTCTCCCATTAAAAATAGGATACTTGTGAGTACTAATGGTCACACATTCAGTTTAAAGCATTGGTATTCTTATCTGAATAAGCAATGATTTGATTACACAGTCAAATCAAAGCACATGCAATCTGAAATTTGCAGTCTAGGGTCTGAGAGGTTTTCTGGGTCCCTTCCAACATGAATTAAATGTAAGAAGACAAAAGTTCATATGTAACCCCTACTCCCTGTGCATTCCCACAAGCATGCCTTTAAGATGATATTAGAAGGGGATCCTGCTTTGATATCTACCCTAGTATTCCTCCACCAGCTGTCATTTTCTCATTCTGTATGCTCTCTAGAATGCACAAAATCACATATTGCACATTCAAATAATCCTAATGGGAGGAATTCAGGAAAAGAGATGACTATTCAGGATAAAGGGATGACTCACTTTGGCTGAGATTAAGGAAGGCCAATCAAGGAACATGTTACTAGCCTGTCTTTAAATGCTTTACTTTGTATTTCAATGGACAGTGTTTTAGATGTATGCCCTCATGTACATACATTTGTCTTTAACTCTGTATATTGGTGTATTTTTAAAAGAAGTTAGTAGACAATCACATATTGCTTATATGGTGTGCATGATTTTTTAAATACTTTATTTCTAAATCAGATTTCTGCAGAAATGCCAAAAGGATGTAAGGGCTAATTGAGGATTAAGTTGGTTTAAATTTGGATTTTTAAAACAGAGTAATTGAGCAGAGATATTCATGTGCTAAAATAGTCTATGAAAAAATCTTAATTGGTGAAATATACACTTCTTTTATGGTCTGACATTCTACAACACATTTTTTAAAGGTGAAGTTAAGATAACAGCCACATATCAGTAGTCTATGCGCATATTATTTTTGAAGAATGTGAAAGTTTAAAAATCCCTTTAGGCTTGTGAGGGATTAAGGTAGTTGGGGGAGGAATTCTTCACTCTAGACACCTGAATGGTGCCCAGTAACAGCAGGAAAATGGAGGAAGGAGCCCACATTACACAGGGGCCTGGGTGCAATAGGAGATAAGCAGGACGATTGCGAAGGGGGTTCATAACTTTCCAGGGGCCTATTGCATGGTGCCTGAGACGAAGCATGAGGTGAAAAGAAGGAGCAGGGACGGGAATCTTATATACCTTAATATGCTGCCCACAGATGCTAAACTGTCCCTATTTCCCCCACCTTGCAGATCTTCAAAGCGGGGTTCCATTTTTGCTTAGGCGTTCCAGGGAGAAGGAAGACAGGGTGCTAACAGAAGTCTTGGGGGTTAACATCTGTAGCGGCATTTTCTTAATCTCATTATTAAGTCATTCTTTGGTTTTTCTCACAAGTTGTGTAAGTATTTGATGTTTTTTCTTGAAGCCCCAGCTGCTGGAATCAAGAGATTGCATGAGGATCTCTCAGCTTATATTAAAAAATAAAATCTAGCCAGTGTGGTTCCAGAAAAAATCTTGAAAACATTACCCTACTGTACCATAAAAGCTCAGAAACTAAAAAGCCAATAAAAGGAACCCACAATTTTAAAAAAAAAACTCATGATTTTGAGGACACAACTCATGATTTTTGAATTATTGGGGATGGCAATATTGTAGTTTTGCTCACTTGGCTCCATGCAGAAGGCCTCCACAAACATTTCCGGCTGGTCTCTGCCTTGGCTTCTAGTGAATATGTATATTTTAGGTGTCATAATACATAAATTCCTTGTCCAATTCTCTTTAAATATGATAGAAAAATTCTACCTCATCTCTATAGGTAACATACTAATGATGAGATTGCTATTATTTTTGTGTGTTTTATAAGGTACTACCAGCATTGTTTTATAATAGAAATTTAATTGCCATCTTAACTATGGATCAATTACAGATACACAACAACAATATAATCACACCATTTTCAAGTATTTACTTACAAGTTGTCATAAATATAAAGGGAAGGGTAAACCCCTTTAAAATCCCTCCTGGCAAGAGGAAAAATCCTCTCACCTGTAAAGGGTTAAGAAGCTAAAGGTAACCTCACTGGCACCTGACCAAAATGACCAATGAGGAGACAAGATACTTTCAAAAGCTGGGAGGAGGGAGAGAAACAAAGGGTCTGTATCTGTCTATATGCTGCTTTTGCCGGGGATAGACCAGGAATGGAGTCTTAGAACTTTTAGTAAGTAATCTAGCTAGGTATGTGTTAGATTATAATTTCTTTAAATGGCTGAGAAAAGAACTGTGCTGAATAGAATGACTATTTCTGTCTGTGTGTCTTTTTTGTAACTTAAGGTTTTGCCTAGAGGGGTTCTCTATGTTTTGAATCTAATTACCCTGTAAGATATCTACCATCCTGATTTTACAGGGGTGATTCCTTTACTCCTATTTACTTCTATTTCTATTAAAAGTCTTCTTGTAAGAAAACTGAATGCTTTTTCATTGTTCTCAGATCCAAGGGTTTGGGTCTGTGGTCACCTATGCAAATTGGTGAGGATTTTTACCAAACCTTCCCCAGGAAGTGGGGTGCAAGGGTTGGGAGGATTTTGGTGGGAAAGATGTGTCCAAACTACATTTCCCAGTAAACCCAGTTAGAGTTTGGTGGTGGCAGTGGATATTCCAAGGACAAAGGATAAAATTAATTTGTACCTTGGGGAAGTTTTAACCTAAGCTGGTAAAAGTAAGCTTAGGAGGTTTTCATGCAGGGCCCCACATCTGTACCCTAGAATTCAGAGTGGGGGAGGAACCTTGACACAAGTATTTTGAAATAAATTACCAAAATAATTGAAAATGGTGTGATTATATTGTTGTTGTGTTTCTGTGTTACTTTGACAAATAAAATATGCAGAACTTTGCAGAATTTTAAAATATTGTGCACAAAATTTTTAATTTTTGGCACATAATTCCCTCAGGAGTAAATAGGTGATAGCCTTAGAATGTTAACCCTCATCCGTTAGTTCAAAAGGTTGATTTTCTTGCCTTTGCCCTTGTGAACTGAAGCACAGCCTCAGAGAGATCCAAAGACTAGTCAATGGCATTTTGAAACAATAAAATAGCAAGTGATATCAGTCTCTTCTTGGCCATCGTCGATCAAAGATATATTTTAATGAGTCTGAGCTTCGAAAAGCTGCATTTACCAATCGCAACTGTGACCAGCAGCGTGAGCAGAATCCTCAAAGCTACCCACACATTAGGAAAAGTGTCCTTCAGCTCTGCATCATGAATATATTGGAGAACTTGGAGTGGAGAGTGCTTCCTGTATGGCAAAATGTAATGGATGTTGTCCAGTTCGACATAGTGGTCTTTATCATTGACATCTGAACATTCCCCGGGTGTCAGTGTCTGATGAAGGCCCATACAATTGTTAAAGAGTGTTTTCCTTCTGCCAGCAGCTTACGAAGGTCATACAAAAACCCACAGGTTTTTTTCATGATGCTTCATTTGTCCAAACTTTTCTTTGATGGACACTCAAGCAGTGTCAACGAGTGAGCGAAAAAACTTCCTCTTGAATTTTTCTTCCAAGCTTCTGATCACCTCATCTCTATCCTTGTAACCAAACTGTCTCTTCGTCCAATGAATACAAGTTTCCTTGAAGACAGGTGCAACTCCTAAGTTTTTCTCTGTTTCTTTGGCAGCAGTGATGGCATCTTCAAATCCGTTGTCTCTGTAGGCCACAATGAAATCAAGGCAGCTTCTCAAAGTAGTGATGGTCACGATGTCCACTGACTGAATGTATAATGCCTTGCTTTCAGCATTTACTGAATATCGTGCCACACCACAATTGAGACCAGATATTTGAAGTCAGTGATCTGGTTTGCCATGCTTTGCACCTCGTGTCAGATTCCAGCCTCGTCTTTACTCGACCTCGCCAGTTCCATCAGGCTGTGGTAACCTTCAGTCACTTGGTTTCTCAGTGGCCTTATGCTGTCAATGCAGCTCTCCCAGCAAGTATCACTTAGCGGCTTCATGGTCAGATTTGTAACATTGTCTGTGAGGATCTCCCACCTGATAGTTGATGCTGAAAACAGGATGCATATCCTTTGCAGTACTCCAAAGAGAGATACTGAATCTAAAGAAGATGACACTGTATCTGACACAACAAGGTTGAGGGAATGACAGTCACAAGGCATGAGGAAAGCTCTTGGATTCAGCACAAAGATCCTTGCCTGAACGCCATAGTTTCTTCCCTTCGTGTTCGTGCTCTTATCGTAGCCTTGGCTGCAGCAGTCCTGAAGCTTTATTTTATTCTCATTCAGAATGTTCGTAAACAGTTCTGTTAGGCCTTTTCCTGTAGAGTCATCCACAGATCAGAAAGAGATAGTGTTCCTTTACTTAGATACAGCCATCCTCCTAATCAACAAATCTTACTGTAAATGACATCTTTTCACTGTGACTAACATCGGGAATGCAGTTCATTATTATGGTGTAGTACTTCACTTTGTCAAGCTGCAGCAATATGTTATCAAGCATCTTCCGTGCCATAAGGTCCATCAGTTCATTTTGAATTGTTTTGCTGCAGTAGTGGTCAATAGCTTCTTTATGAACTACTCAGTGTAGGTGTTCATGCATGACATCATCGTATTTCCCAAGGAGCTATACCAAACCGAGGAAATTACCGTTATGTTCAGTGAACAATTTATCCAATGAGCCCTGGAAAGCCAAATTATTCTTTGTAAGGAAGACGGTAATTGAGATTAAATGCTTGAGCACTTTCCTTCAATGCTGGATTTCTACATTAATAACATGCTGGTTTTCTACATCTATGCATTTATTCAGCTTGAGCTTGGACTCAACCTCCATCCATTTGGAGTAGGCCATAAAATGGTGACTTTTCATGTTGCTTGCCATCATCAGCTAAGTTATGCCAGTAATTGTACCCAGAAAGCACAAGCAACCATTTGGCATTCTTGTCAAATATTTTGCACCAAAAACAGAACACTTTGTCAGTTGATTTAGACTAAACTAGCAAACACCAAATCAGCTTCTCAGCAATCTCAAGCAGTCTCTCAGTGTGATTTTTGAGAAGTGTCTCTTTTGCTCATTTACTGAAAACATCATATCCTCAGTTTTTCCCGGCTCATTCAAAATTCTGTGACCAATATCAGCAGAGTTTAGGATCACTGGTCATAAAGCAGGATCTGATGTATTCATTTGTGGTGTGCAGTTTCTCACTGCTGTTTCCGTCATCATGCGAGGCAGATTCTTCTTTATCATTACTCTCCTTTTCATAAAAAGAAAAGGAGTACTTGTGGCACCTTAGAGACTAACCAATTTATTTGAGCATGTGCTTTCGTGAGCTACAGCTCACTTCATCGGATGCAGTAGCTCACGAAAGCTCATGCTCAAATAAATTGGTTAGTCTCTAAGGTGCCACAAGTACTCCTTTTCTTTTTGCGAATACAGACTAACACGGCTGTTACTCTGAAACCTCTCCTTTTCATGTTAGCCACATTCTTCTTTATTGTTTCTCTCCTTTATGCCGCGAGGAAAACTGGACAATTCTCTATCACTTTTCTTAAATTTCCATTCCTTATCTTCAGGTAAATCTGCTAATTCTTTAATAATAGGACTTCCATCATTTTAAGCTTTGCTCCTCAATTTCTTCTGTGTTAGGACGATCGCTACTGCCTAAAGTCTGGTCTGAGTTGTTCTGTTTCAGATATTTTCCTATTAAATTTGCCCCTTGCTGCAAACTAGATTGCAGTTGAGCTTTTCGCTTAATATACTGAGCTCCTGAAGACTTCTTCAGGGGCATTTTTTATTTTCTATGGGGAAAAACAGACAGTATTAGAGAGAGCAAAAGTCTATGTTCTGCAGTCTTAGAAAGTCATCAAACATTATATGTTAAGCATGGCAAAAAAAGTAACACTATCTGTTATATTGTTGTGTAGATAGGGGTTTGATAGATATCTCTGGCATCTGATTAAATATGTCCTTTATTAGTCACTACTTACACTCAAGTCTTAAAACATAAGTACACTTTCATAATTGCATAATAAAACAAGGTTCACAATATTGCAGCTCGGCTCTCATTTCATTTCATTCTTATATCTCACTGACTGACTGGAGATGCTGTGCCTCTTATATACCTGCGAGGGCATGGCTGACAACATTCTAGGAAGTTCGAGGAAAATGTAGTTCTCAGAAAGTCAGGAAAGTTCCACAAGATTCTACAAAGGTCCAGAACATTCTAGAGGTTAGTGAAAAATGAAACCACATATGGAATACTGAAGCATTTTACTTCAAACATTTTATTTTCCTTGCTGCTAACAACAAAAAGAGCACCTTGAGCCCAGCACCCCAGGCGGTTGGCTGGGTTGCCTGCCCCTAAATCTGGCCCTGGCATGCCCAGAGTGTTAAATGATTGTCAGGATCATCCTTACGGGGATGCGGGGCCTGGGGCAGAAGTGACATCACTTCAGGGACAGACCACACCAGGGGTCGGTAGGGGGTGCCTCCTCAAACAGCCAGCCTGGCCCCACCCACCCACACACACACACACACACACCCACCCCTCGGGCCCCGCTTTGCCAACACCGCTGGGCTCCAGGGGGTTGGGGCTATGTTGCCTGCCTTCCCAGGGTTGGGGAGGCTGCGGTGGCACCACGTGTGCTCCCTCCAAGCGCTGCAGGACTGAGGAGGCTGCAGTGCCACCGCCACGTGCTCTCCCTCCTGGGGCTCCGGGGCTGAGGAAGCGGCAGCGGTGCCAACATGCGCTTTCCCTCCCAGCATGCTGTCCCTCAGGTGGAAGGGGCAGAGCTGGTGGTAGCCTCCCCCAGCCAGCGGTTCACCCACCGCCCATACAGTGCCGGCCAATTGCACCGGCCCTCACGGCCCCCCAAAGTACGGAGCCAGGAGCAATTGCCCCTATTCACCATCCCCTAGGGACTGCTCTGATCATTGTATTAATGAAAAATCCTCATAGGGCTTGACTCTCAATTACACTGACTCTGAGGACATTATGCCACTTTGGGGACAGAAATGACCACCTGATGATACCTGCGGCATAGGGGGCCTCTCTGACTAGCACAGAGTTGGCATAAGGATTATGCACCAATCTTGTTCCAGCCACTGTTGTAGAAGGCATGTCAGGACTCAGCTGAGGCAGGGAGGGAGAGGGAGGGAGCGAGACAGCTGCAGGGAGAGGATGTGACCAGACACTGTTGTGCTACAGCTATTCACCTTTTCTCCGGCTCCATGGAGGACCATGGGAAGCAGAATATAATTTAGATTAGTCCTACAGCTGCTTTAACAACTGCCAAATGGTTCCTGACTACAGCATATTTATAGTTGTCCCCTCCCCCTTTATTCCTGCTCCAATTACAGTAGGAACAGAGATTCAGGACTACTATATGTTCATAGATGTAGAAGAGTGCTAAGGTTGTTATTCAAATTTTAGTATGGACTCTTTTGCCTTTTTTTAGATTAATGTTTAAAATTTCCAATTTTGGTATACTGTATTGAAATATTTTTTTACGTTAATAGTAGGGCTGTCGATTAATCGCAGTTAACTCATGCAATTAACTCAGAAAAATTAACCGTCAGTAAAAAAAATTAATCGCAATTAATCGCAGTTTTAATCACACAGTTTTAATCAAACAGTAGAATACCAATTGAAATTTATTATTTTGGATGTTTTTCTAAATTTTCAAATATATTTATTTCAGTTACAACACAGAATACAAAGTGTACAATACTTACTTTATATTATTTTTATTACAAATATTTGCACTGTAAAAATGATAAACAAAAGACATAGTATTTTTCGATTCATCTCATACAAGTACCATAGTTGAATCTCTTTATCATGAAAAGCGCAACTTCCAAATGTAGATTTTTTTGTAACATAACTGCACTCAAAAACAAAACAATGTAAACCTTTAGAGCCTACAAGTCCACTCAGCCCTACTTCTTGTTCAGCCAATCGCTAAGAGAAACAAGTTTGTTTACATTTATGGGAGATAATGCAGCCTGCTTCTTGTTTACAATGTTACCTGGAAGTAAGAACACACCTTAGCGTGGCACTTTTGTAACCGGAATTGCAAGGTTGTGCTAAGATCTGCTAAACATTCCAGACGTGCTAAACATTCGTATGCCCCTTCATGCTTTGGACACCATTGCAGAGGTCATGCTTCCATGCTGATGATGCAAGTTAAAAAAATGTGTTAATTAAATTTGTGACTTAACTCCTTGGGGGAGAATTGTATGTCTCCTGATTTGTGTTTTCCCACATTCTGCCATATATTTCATGTTATATCAGTCTTGGATGATGACCTAGCCTGTTGTTTGTTTTAAGAACACTCACTGCAGATTTGACAACATGCAAAGAAGATACCAATGTGAAATTTCCAAAGATAGCTATCAGCACTCAACCCAAGTTTTAAGAATCTGAAGTGCCTTCCAAAATCTGATCGGGATGGGGTATGGAGCATGCTTTCAGAAGTCTTAAAAGAGCAACACTCCAATGTGGAAACTATAGAACCCGAACCACCAAAAAAGAAACCTTCTGCTGGTGGCATCTGACTCAGATGATGAAAATGAACATGTATTGGTCTGCACTGCTTTGGATTGCTATTGAGCAGAATCCATCGTCAGCATGGACCCATGTCCTCTGGAATGGTGGATGAAGCTTGAAGAGACATATGAATCTTTTAATGCATCTGGCACGTAAATATCTTGCAACACCGGGTACAATAGTGCAATGTGAATGCCTGTTCTCACTTTCAGGAAACATAGTAAACAAGAAGCGGGCAGCATTATCTCCTGCAAATGTAAACAAACATGTTTGTCTGAGTGATTGGCTAAACAAGAAGTGGATTACATTCTGAGGTGCCCATTCATTGTATATGGAGCCAAAATGTTTAACTTGGCTTTGTGCATCACAAAGTTGCTCCTCTGATTTTTCTAGGTGCCTAAAAGTTAAGTGCTGTGATGCTCAGCATTGCAATGCTTAAGTCCCTTCACAGATCCCACCTACTGGCAAACTGTGTAATGAATTATGTTAGTCAAATATATATACAAAATTATGGTAGAAAAATGAATATCTATAACAATTATATATATGAAAATATGAAGGAATTTTGTTTTTGTAAGTATCCCTGTTGATGCAGCATTCCACAACTTAACTGAAAAATGTTCATGGATCTGCAAACCACAAAACCTGGTTTGTGTGTCTTACTTGGTCTGTGTAAATAGCAGGGTGAAACAGAATGTAATGAGGGAATTCTTAACTTCACATGCCCCTCCAAGACAACCTAATAAGGAAAAACCCAAAGCCACACAAACAGACCTATAAATTAAGAGCAACTGAATGGGGCCAGTTAGATTAATAGCAGAGAACGAATGATAGGAGACAAATAAAAATGAATTTTTGTAGGATAAGCAAAGATGTATTAGCTTAGATTAGTGATTGTGATTTATGCAGAAGAATGCTTAGTCAGGGTTTACACTAGATAGGTACACAGATGAGGTAACGAAGTAAGCTGAGTCTGGGCTAAGTTATGAAACAAGGTTTAAAAGATAAGTGATTGACAATAGGAGAGTGGAGAAAAATGGGAAGAACATAAGAGAGATCAAAGAAAAGAAAAAGTCGCCCTAACGCCAGGAGAGGTAATTTGGCCAATTATTTTTCTTGCGTGCTGTGTTTTTACATGTATAAGTAATTCAGAGGTGATAATAGCATTGTGTGAAAACATACTCAATAAAGGCTACAAGAAAGTATGTAAGTCTAAATTGGAGTGGATCTCGTTTGTCACCCAACACACACTTCAAATATATCTACCCTACAGCCTCTGTCGGCAAAACTTATGTCGCTCAAGGGTATGAATATTCCACCCCGCTGAGTGACATAAGTTACACTGACATAAGTGCTTGTGTGCACAGTGCTATGTTGTTGGGAGAGCGTCTCCTGCCAACATAACTTATTCCACTCATGGCGGTGGGTTTTTTATGCCGACGTGAGAGCTCTCTATCTGCATAGAGCATCTTCACCAGATGTGCTGCAGTGGCACAGCTGTTTGGGTACAGCTGTGTCGCTGCAGCACTATTCATATAGACATGGCCTTAGACTCATGAATAGTCCTGGAATTATTGAAGTTAATGAGAATTCTCATGGAGAATGGTTCAAAAAAGAACTAGATAAATTCATGGAGGATAGGTCCACCAATGGCTATGAGCCAGGATGGGCAGGGATGGTGTTCCTTCTGTTTGCCAGAAGCTGGGAATGAGCAACAGGGAATGGATCACTTGATGATTAACTGTTCATTCCCTCTGGGGCACCTAGCCTTGGCCACTGTCAGAAGACAGATTACTGGGCTAGATGGACCTTTGGTCTGACCCATATGGCTGTTCTTATGTGTTTAAAGTTAAGCACATTCTTAAATATTTTGCTAAATTGCGGCTGAATGTTCAGCACCTTGCAGGACTGAGCCATTATAGGATATAAATATGCTATTGTTATTCTGACGTGTGTATTTAAAAGGTAAAGCTCTTGCAAGGCAGTGTTTATAGACTTGATCCTTTTTGGGGATGTGATTGTCACCAGTGAATTTTGTTTAAAATGTTTGTAATATTTTTTGGAGGGCAGCATCAGTGCAATTAACATTATAATTGAGGTGGTGTTCTAAAATGCATGCTGGTTATCTTATATTAAGATTACTTTGGGGTTTTTTTCAGCCTCTTTTTCTTTGTGTACAAAGTTGTGTCATCAACATAAAATAGAAACAACTATAAAGCCAACAAACAGCCTCATTTTGTATTAAAAAAACTGCTGGATATTTTTTGAGAAGCACAATAGCAAAAATACTGTGAAAAATTGAGTGATTCCTCACAGCAATAGCTGAGTCCTTGATAAATTTGACATTCATGTAAGCAGTTTGCCATGGGTTTTCATTTTGATAGGATAGTTGCATTATTTTTGCTAGAAAATTTACTGCTCCCTGATAACTATTTCTTAGATAAAATACATGTCAGATAAGATAAAATACTTTGTCATAAAAGGGGCAGAATGAGGGCGTAATATGCTGAGGGGCTGCTGTGTAGAGATCTTGAATTTCTTAGTTACATTCCTAGCACTGCTGGTTATATTAGGATTTGCAGCTATAATAAGCATCAAGCTTGTAGTTCCTGATGTGGTAAATAAAGGGATTGCTCTTTATATTAGGGCATGTCTACACTTGACATTTAAAGAGGAAAAAGTCCCTTTTTTGCGCAAAAACCATGGGAGTGTCTACACTTGCCAATGACTTTTTGCAGTGAAACTCAGAAGTTTCACTGCAAAAATAAAAGCACCTCCATGAGAGAGCTCTTACTGGCGATGCTTTTGTGGTGATGTGCAAGTGAAGACCCATTCTTCCTGTTTACAGATCTTTTAGCCTCCGCAGGATATCCCACAGTGTCTAGGTGACCACTCTGGCCAGCAGTTCTGCTGCTCTGACACCAGGTAAATAGACATACACCCCTCCTGCTGTAAAGCCCCAGGAACTTTGAAACTCCCCTTCCTGTTTTCTTGGCAAGTGCTCACTTATCATCTGATCAGGTGGCAATGTCTGCTCCACGGAGCAAACAATCCCCTTCTTGGAGCAATTCTGAGCTACTGGAGCTGATCAGTGTTTGGGGAGAGGAGGCAGTGCAGGGACACAGGATGCCCTGCAATCACCCCCCTTCCCACAAGACCTATCATCAAACTGGAAAGAACTGCACTGTAGGATAGCTGCCCTCAGTGCGCTGCTCTCATTGGCGATGGAAGTGCTGCAAATGTAAACACTCTCTGACATCTGTGGAAGTAAGTGAGTACACAAACCAGCACTTTTCTTTCAGTGGTTCCCTATAACCAATGAAACTGACAGCGCAAAACCTCTGCAAGTGTAGACTTCGGGCTTGTTTACACTATGAACTTAGGTCGAATTTATTTAAGTCGACATTTAGCCTCCGATTTTACAAAATCGATGCTGTATGTCCCCACTCTGCACATTCCGTCAGCAGAGCGCATCCCCCCTACCATGGCTTGCATCGACTCATGGAGTGACTCACTGTGGGCAGCTATCTCACAGTTCCTGCTACTAATTGGAATTCTGAGTTAGGCTCCCAATGCCTGATGGGACAAAAACATTTCTGCAAGTTGTTTTAGGTACAAGTCGTCAGCCTCCCATGATGAACTTGGCTCCTCCCTCCCTCCTGAAAACAACAGCAAACAATTATTTTCACGCCTAAGCCTGGGTTACTTGTGCAGATGCCATACGAGGCAAGAATGGACCTCACTCAGCTGTACTCAGCTGTTGTGAGCGTCACAAACACCTCATGCATCATCCTGCAGTATTTGCAGAGCCTAGCCAGGAGCCGCCACGCGAAAGAATGTGATGCCATGCAAATAGCTGTGCTTGAAGTCATGGAATGGAGCAATTTGCACATGCTGACAGTGGCAGCCGGGCTTGTTGACACAGTGGAACACCACTTCTGGGCCCGGGAAACAAGCACAGACTGGTGGGATCGCATAGTTATGCAGGTATGGGATGAGGAGCAGTGGCTGCATAACTTTCAAATGTGTAAGGCCACTTTCAAGAAACTTTGCAAATTGCTTTCCCCAGCCCTGAAGTGCAGAAATACCAAAATGAGACCTGCTCTGACAGTTGAAAAATGAGTGGCGATAGCCCTGTGGAAGCTTACAACACCAGATTGCTACTGGTCAGTTGGGAATCAATTTGGAATGGGCAAATCTACTGTGGGGACTGCTGTGATTCAAGTAGCCAATGCAATCACTGACATTCTGCTATCAAGGGTGGTGACTCTGGGAAATGTGCAGGTCACAGTGGATGGCTTTGCTGCAATGGGTTTCCCTAACTGTGGTGGGGCAATAAACGAAACGCATATCCCTATCTTGGCACCGGACCACCTTGCCAACCAGTACATAAACCGCAAGGGGTACTTCTCAATGGTGCTGCAAGCACTGGTGGATCTCAAGGGACGTTTCATCAACATCAGTGTGGGATGGTCAGAAAAGGTACATGACATGTGCATCTTTAGGAACTCCGGGCTGTTTGAGCAGCTGCAAAAAGGGACTTACTTACCAGACTGGAAAATTACCATTGGGGATATTGAAATGCCAATAGTTATCCTTGGAGACCCAGCCTACCTCTTGCTCCCATGGCTCACAAAGCCATACACAGGCAGCCTGGACAGTAGTAGGAGCAGTTCAACCATAGGCTGAGCAAGTGCAGAATGGTTATAGAATGCGCCTTTGGATGTTTAAAAGGTTGCTGGTGCAGTTTACTCACTAGGTTAGACCTCAGCAAAACCAATATTCCCATTGTTGTTGCTACTTGCTGTGTGTTACATAATATCTGTGAAAGTAAGGGAGAAAAGTTTCTGGTGGGGTGGGGGGTCGAGGCAGATCGTCTGGCTGCTAATTATGAGCAGCCAGACACTAGGGCAATAAGAAGAGCACATCGAGGCGCACTGCATCTCCGAGAGCTTTTTGAAAACCAGTTTCATGAATGATCCAACACTGATGTGACAATTTTGTGTGTTGTTCCTTATCAAGCTGCTCTCTTTTTTGCAGGTACTGTCCTGTAAACTAAACCCTCACGAACCACAGTGTGCACAGTGAATAAAGAGCCTCTTGTCCTCAATTCATGTATTTTATTATGCTAACAAACACTGAACAGAGACAGCAATGAATAGCAAAGATAACTAGGGTGTAAGGGCCTGATAACACGGCAGGAGGGGCAAGGACACGTAGCTTACTACAGTTGTACTGTCTAGCAATCAAAGCTGTGGGAATGAGAGCTTTCTGCTTCATGAACCATCCCCTGGAGTTGAGTTCAAGGGATAATGGAGCTCCCCACCCCCACCCCCGCACATTCTAGGACGTCTGGGAGAGGAAGATACAGAACTTGGTGAGGAGGGCAGCTGGTTCATCATTGGGTGCAGCGGGACTCTAAGGTCTAGCTGCCTTTCCTGCACCTCAACCAGATGCCTTAACGTGTCTGTTTGCTCCCCCATAAGCCACAACATTTCCTCTTGCATGTTATGTTCTTGTTCCCTGCATGCTTTCTTGCCCTCTTGGTTGGTGTGCATGCTCTCTGACAGTGTAAACCTCCATGCATTCAGCTGGGCCCTGTCAGAGGAATGCATCAAATCACAGAACATGTCTTCCCTTGTCCGCTTTTTTTGCCTTCTAATCTGGGACAGCCTTTGTGCTGGTGTGGAGGAAGCACCCACAGACAATGCTGCATCTGCAAGGAAAAACATACATTGTTGAAAACAAAAGATTAACTCTTGCAATGAGTGAAACAATTCACAGCAGTAAATACATTCCCTGAGGTACATGGCCACATTTTGTTTTCTAAAAGAAGTGCCTACCAGTAAGGTACAACACATGGCAAAGCACTGGGCAGCGGATTTCAGTTTGCGGGCAGGCATAGTAAGCAGACAAGAAAGGGTAGGTGGTGTGCGGGCACACCCGGGGACATATTTTGGTGGGGAATCTCTTGGCACATAAACAGCCTTTTCCGGGGAGCACCCTTTGAGTGGCTGGACTGGCCGCCACTGTATCCCAATTGTTTATCTCAAATTAAACATTAATTACAATTGCATTTAACTCCTGTAGTGTTATTACAAGTGTGCACTCACCAGAGGTGCCTTCCCTGCCATCACAGTCCCACAACAATAGGTCCTGGGAGGCTCCAGAGTTAGGAAAAGGTCCTGGCTGTTGGGGAGAATGGCTCCTCCGCTTGCATGCTGTGCATTCGCCTCCTCCTCCTCCTCCTCCTCCTCTTCTTCATCAACAATGTCCTCCTTGCTGTTGCCCATGGCCGCCTGGGACCCCTGGGAAGTATCCACAGAGAGTGTTGGGGTACTGGTGGGGTCTCGCCTAGAATTGCATGCAGCTGCTTATAGAAGTGGCATGTTTGTGGCTCAGAACCAAAGTGACTATTCACCTCCCTTGTCTTCTGGTATGCTTGCCTGAGCTCCTTTATTTTCACACGGCACTGCTGTGTGTCCCTAGTGTAGCCTTTGTCCCCCATGCCCTGTGTGATTTTGGCATAGATGTCAGTGTTTCTTCTGCTGGTTCAGAGCTGCCTGCACAGACTCTTCTCCTCACACAGCAATCAGATCCAGTGTCTCCTGTATGCTCCACGCTGGAGCGCGTCTGTGGACCTGAGCAGGCATGGTTAGCTGTGGTGGTGAGCATTCCACGCTGATCAAACAGGAAATGAAATTCAAAAGTTCCCGGGGCTTTTCCTGTGTACCTGGCTAAAGTGCAGTTGAGTTGAAAGTGCTGTCCAGAGCGGTGACATTGGAGCACTCTGGGATACCTCCTGGAGGCCAAACCAGTCAAATTACACAGCACTGTGTCTACATTACCCTTAATTCAACCTGGGAAGGTCGACTTTAGCGCTACTCCTCTCCCCGAGGTGGAATACAGGCATCGGTTTTACAAGCCCTTTAGGTTGGCGGAAAGGGCTCGGTAGTGTAGACACATACATTATAAATTCGATGTAATGCAGCAAATGTTGATCTAGCGCCATAGTGTAGACCAGCCCATAGCCTTAATTGCAACCCTGGAGGCACAACAGAATCTTAACAAATATCTAGTGCCTTTTACCTGCCAATCAGGATTTGTGTTAAGTGGCCAAAATTGAAAGAATGAAAGTTGGATAAACTTACTGGTCAGTACATATGTAATTTAGCTTCTTACATTTGTAGTGTTATGGTCTGTTGTTAAGGTATGTGTAAAAAGTTTGCGAAGTTACTTAGCTATTTCAAAACCAGATTTTTGAAAAATTGCAAGGCCAGTGCCAGCTCTAAAACCTACATGCTTACTTGAATTGCCTTGAAATTTGCTGCACTTTATAGGGGTGCAGCATAGGGTTAATGACTGAAATTTGGGGTCATTTGAGCAAGGTGTTCCTGAGATACAGCCCCACAAAAAGCATAATTTCTTAACATTGACACATTCTACCAATGTTTTGTGCATACACTTGGGGCTCAAAACATGGCTCTGACCATGCCCAAAATGTTCCTGGTGATTCAGTATTTATCCCAGGTAATGTAAGGTAATTACCCCTTTTGGGGAATCAATATTGATACATTTATTCAAAAAAGAGTTAAGCTGCCTGGATAAGATCATGCACCAAACAGATTGGAATATGCATATGCAGAAAGACAAGCCAAAAGGGTTTCCCATCTCATATGACCTGGGTGGCTCAAAGGGACGTTGTGTGGTCATGGAACCTGAGCTACATCCAGGCCTTGTTCAAAACTCATCCTTGGAAGAAATTCGAGAAAGACCTTTAGCCATGTTGCTACAATGAGCCGATCAAGTATTTTTTTCTTAAATTTTGGGGAAATGTAATCTACATACCATAGATAATTCAGAAGGTATTCAGATTATTTTTTTAAAAGAAAAGTACACATGTCAATGCTTGCTGGGAGGGATTAGGGGCTGGAGGAGCAGAATAAATTGGGATGGGGGAAGAAGAGTGTTTGGGGGAGTTCAGGCCAGGAGGAGGGACTGGGGTTTAGGGAGAATGGGACAGAAGGGGTGGGAAACGGCAAGGTGTGACATGGGGATGGGTGGCAGGAGGAGTTGGGAGATTAGGGGCAGGGACCTTGTAAGTCCCACATTCTCCTCTACCGTGTGTGTGTCAGGATCTGGGCAGACCTGGTGGTAATGCAAATTTAAATATATGAAAAACAGGAAATACGAAGTTAAGGTACACACCACCTCTGCATGGGGTGTGGGAGCTTGTTGGAGTGTAAGGAAAAGGGGCTAGCTTGGAAATGGGGTAGACTGGGTGGGCCACAGGCATGGCTTGGGAGACTGGGTGGAGGCAGAGTGGGTCACAAAGCCTAGCTCAGTCTGCAGCTTGGCCTATATGGATTGGAATGGGAGGTTGAGCTGTCAGTGGAGCTATATGTTGCAGGGGAGGAGGTGAACAAGGAGAAAGACACACCATTCTTCTTTCACGCACTTAAAGTTACTGTAACCAACATGGAATAAAACTGTTAAAGTTTGGGACATAGACCATGTCTGGGCTCTTTTCCTGCTCTGTTAGCAAATTCACCATCCAAATATTTCAAAGCATGACCTTTATCAGCATTCTACCATAACAAGGTGCACAGAAGAGGGGCAAACCATTTTAAAATCACCCAGCACCCTTTAGCTTTAGGTAGCCACAGTAGCTCTTCATTCGTGAATTTACATAATAATTACATCTGCCTAATTGAATATTATCTCCTACAAAAACATTTCTCTTTCTGTTAAAAAATGTAGGAAATTCAATGACACAAAACTTGGTTAACACTGATTTTAGTTGGCCTGGTAATGTCTTGTGCCCTTCCAGAACATTGGGTTCACCAAAATGTAAACCTCTGAAAACCAAGAAATACAGAATTAAGGTACATGTCAATGCAGCTGTAACTCTTCCCTCTTTGAGTGATGTTACAATATGTATGTTACACATATACTCACACTCTGTCTTTGTAGACAGTGCAGAACACTCAGGAAACAGGGGACATAACGTATACCTGCCCCATACTCAAACTCTTGGTCAATTCCACAGAAACAACCCACATCTACTAAAAGTTACAACCCCTTCACTCGTAGGCACAGGTTGCCATTTAATGCTATACTTTCATTTATCCATCATTAAACCCACAGACCGTTATCATATCCCATCTTGCTGCTGATCGCTGATGACAAGAAAACTGCTATATACTGTTACTGACACAACCTTCAGAACTAATGACTGACATGAGGCATACTGGATTTCTTGAGGTACATATGTACCTCTTTCCTATGATCACACACAAATGCAGTCAGAGAGATGGGGATCAGACCCTCCTAGAGTGCAGGGCCCTCCAAATGTCCTCATATCACAAATCACAGCTCTGCCAAGCTACTCCATCTAATTCCTTCACTATTCAATTTGTCTACACCTCATCAAATGGATGCAGCTAGAATCCGTGCAGAGAAATCTCAGCAGCTATTTCCAGCTCCAGTTGGCAGAGTAAAAGTTGTTTTGGCATGCACCTTAATTTTGCATTTCCTGGTTTTCAGAGGTTTGAGTTTTGCTGAACTCAATTTTCTGGAAGAGCATGAGTTAAAGGCAACTTTAACTTTGTTGTCAATGAATATATATAACACAAATATCAATTTGTAATAAAATTAAATATTGGTTGCTTTTAAACTAGCAAGGAATTAATCTGGAGTCTAGTTTTAGAACGCATTTTGAAAAGGAGTGCACGTGTACGCTTGTGGCTTGGTTTGGTGCCTACTTCATTAATCATTATGAACCTCATTTCAGAGTCTGCTAATTGAGACCTTTCTGTGATTGGTTGAAATGTATAGTATACCTTGTAAGAACTAGCAGTAATGGTGATGCAAACCCTAATTAAAGAGTACAGTGTACTTACTTTCTTTTCAGAGTAGCAGCCGTGTTAGTCTGTATTCGCAAAAAGAAAAGGAGTACTTGTGGCACAGTCTCTAAGGTGCAACAAGTACTCCTTTTCTTTTTACTTTCTTTTGTTCATCTTCCTTCCGTAGATTTTTTTCATATGGATAATTATCCAGGATTTTCTCAGTTATAACTACTAAATAGTATATTAAGTAAAAGATAATTTTTGTTTATATTGTTTGACCTTATTTTTTCTTTGTGTGATCTTAACCCTATAACAATGAAAATCTCTCCAAATCCTAACAGTCTCCTAAAGTACCAAGTTTGTCATGGAATTCATTCCTGAAATTATTACTCAGGCAAGAGTAATTTCAATGGAAGTTTTACCTCACTCATAAGTACATGGTTGACTCCTTAGTTTGTCTATGTAGAATGAAACATTGATTCATACAAAAGAAATCTTTTTAAAAAATGGATCTATCTTTCTAGATTAACATTTAAAAGATTTTCTAAAAATATTTTAAAAATTTGAAGGTCTAGAATTGGTTCACTATTCCTGTAAATTTAGTTTATATAGAATCAGGGTCATCAATCATGGTCATAAAATGTTAAATAAGTATAGTAGTGAGGCAAAAAGCAACCAAAGTGCAATGAGAATTTGGTCACTGAAGTTGCTGAACAAAATGTTCACAGAATTAATCTAGTATACTACATTAGAGAGCCATAGGTCAATTAACTTATACTTAGTCTTTTGGAGAAATCAGGTGGATTGATTGTAGTTTCTTTAAGAATGAGTTGTTTTGCAGTTAAAATAAAACAAAGCAATTCAGAGTGCTTAGGTCTTTCCTGAGCCAATTCCAGTTAAGGTCACCAATACAAAGTAGTTCTTAGGAAATGAAACTAGTGGGAGTTAATTAGTAAATCAGATGCTGGAGAAAATAAATATGTCCAAGTGAGAATTACATTGTTCTCTTGGGCTAAATTATGAGTTCAAATGGTGATTTCTGTACTTCAGGATACATCAATCTAGATTGATTGCTTGTAGGTTAAATGTCCCGAATGATGGTGAGTAGCATTTGTCAGATTGAAGCAAAGTTAGCAGTGTTACTTTCTGTCTCCTGTGGCCGCACTATTCACTTTACCTCATCAGGAGATGGTTCCAACAGAGTATTTTTGTGTGACAGAAAGAAAATTGCTAAAGTAAGTCAGAAACAAACAAACCAAGAAAAAAACAATCCCACTTATGAGAATCCCTGTAAAGTTACTATTGTGAATCTGTCTCCAGGCCTACAAATTAACAGTCAACACTCTGTTAAAGTCATCTGATAATCCTGGATTTGCCATTTTAAGGCTGATCAACTTTTTTAGAAAAAGCCATTATGGCAGCACAAAAGCCATGGAAGAAACTCTGCTGTTCCTCGTACTGCTTCAAAAATGTATATGACAGTGATTCTCAAACTTTTGTACTGGTGACCCCTTTCACATAGCAAGCCTCTGAGTGCAACCCCCTTATAAATTAAAACACTTTTTAATATATTTAACATCATTATAAATGCTGGAGGCAAAGCGGGGTTTGTGGTGGAGGCTGACGGCTCACGACCCCCCACATAATAACTTTATGACCCCCTGAGGAGTCCCGACTCCCAGTTCGAGAACCCCTGGTATATGATCTTAAGATAGGGTGACCAGATAGCAACTGTGAAAAAACAGGACGGGGGTTGGAAGGCAATACGCACGTACATAAGAAAAAGTCCCCAAAAACGGGACTGTCCCTATAAAAACGGGACCCTATCTTACTCTAGTGAGGTGAGGCTGCAGGAATACCTTTTTTATCAAATTCTGGCTGTCAAGCAGGAAAACCTGCTATTTTTCAGAGAAAATCAAAACAGACACTCTCCCTTCCCAAGGCAATTAATTCTACTTAGCCAAGCAGGCATCAGAGACAGAGGAAGTTTAGGAGGTTTCTGATGAACCTAGAGTAACTGACTATAAGGACAGGGCTCCTTTTTCAGTTTTATATCAGATTATATATCAATTCCAGCAGTTTCCTTGTCCCCATAACATTGTCATGTCCTTCATATTAACTTACATCAAAGTCTAGTCACCTCTTTCACTGCACTCTGTTGCTATCCACTGTCCCCTTCTTGTGTCTTCTTTGACTTATTCCTTTTTCTCTCCCTCTCTTTCCAGTCCTCCACCTTTGTTCTTGGTGATTTAAATTCTCACTTAGATGGTACATCTGATCCTTTAGCCTCCCATTTCTTTACCCCTTAAATCCCAATTTGGTCTTCAACCTTAAATAAATTCTCCCCTCCTGGATTATTTTGATCTCATCTTTATCCAGCACTGCTTCCTCTCTGACCTTTCAATCTCAGAATTTCCTCTTTCTGACCAATTTTCTCTTTTAGTGTCACTCACTCCTTTCCCGCTCTCCATCTTTCCCCCATTCTTGTGACCTCCGAAACCATCAACAATCCTGATTTTTTTTCTTGAAGCCTTAAGCCCTTTCCTACTCTCTCTCTCTTCCCTGTCCTTCACTGACTCTGTGCTTGACTCCCTCAACTCTTTCGTTTACCCTTGAATCCTTTGCCCTTCTTCCTCATCCAAGGATTCTCACAACAAACCCCAATCTTAGCTTGCACCCAACACCTGATATTCTGCTTTTGTTTCTACACTGCCGAGCACTGCTGGAGGAAAACCAGGGATCCAACTGACTTTACTCTTTAAAAATTTGTCCTCTCCTCCTTCAACTGTGTCACCTATGATGTCAGTTAATAGACGTCTCCCTCATTGACACTTCAATCCATAACTCCTGTTGCCTGTTGGCCACTTTTGACTCAATTTTCAGGCCAGCCTGCCTCTCCTCATCCTCTCCTCTGTCAAGATTTTACCAGCTTCTTTAAGGAGAAAAATCAACAAAATCCAATATGATCCCTTCCCTCCCTGCTTTCCTTCTCTTCCCTTTCTTGTGGATCCATTTCAGTTTCCTTTCCACCAGCTTCCCTTCTCTGAAACTGCTCTTACCAAAATATCCAGTGGTCTTTTCCTAGTGAGATCTAAAGACCTCTATGTCCTCCTTGATCTTTCTCCTGCCTTTGTCATAGCCATTCATTCTTTCCTCTTTAGTATTCTATCCTCTCTTGGAATTTGTGGCAATGTCTTCTCATTTTCCTTCAAGTTCTCCACTTGCTTATTCAGCATTTCCTTTTGGAGTTCCTTCTCCCCTGTACTCCCATTTTATCTGTACCAGGACTGGCTCAGTACTTGTTCCCCATCTTTCTATGCCTTTATACCTTATCAGCTCTCATTGGTTCAGAGGTCATCTCTGTGCAGATGCTTGTCACATCTGCTTCTCCAAATCTAAATTGTCCCTGTCTGTACAGAATTACATTTTTCACTTTCTCTCTGACATATCTTTATGAATTGCTTGCTGTCATCTCAGACTCAATGTGGTCAAAGCTTAGCTGCTCCTTCTTCTACCTTTATCATCTTCTTTATCTCCATTTTCCATCATGATTGACAACACTTCCATCCGGCTTGGCTCCCAGACCACTAACTAGGAGTCATCTTTGACACCTTGCTCTCTCCATTTCCAAGATGTGATCAAATCCTCCCATTCCTTCCTTCATAACATCTCTTAAATGTGTCCAATTCCTCTCCATCCCTATTGTTAGATTGCCTGGCCAGGCTCTAATAATCTCCCACATTGACTACAGAAACCTGCATCTCGTTGGGCTTTTTGCCCCATGTTGCTCCCCTCGAATTCAAAATTGTTTTGCCAAAAGACTCTTTTTTGTCTATTGCTGTAACTATGTAAACATCCCCACTAATTAAAATCGTCAAGTAGTTGCCTTCACTCTCTGTATCAAGTTCAAAACTTAATTTCTTTGACTTCTATGCCCATCACCACTGTGCCTCTGCCCGTGTATCTGACGTGGTCTCTTATTGTGTCCCTCCCATCTTTCCACTCCATTGATAAGATCAACCTCATCTCCTTATTGCACAAATGTTTTCATGCTGCCCAATATGTCTGGACATTTTTCAGAGATTGAATCCACCAATAAACCACCTTTGCCTCATTCAGATTCCTTTTGAAGACACTTCCTCTGTAAAACCTACAAGAAATAAACTAATTACACTTTTAAATTACTACTTAGTAGGGTAAGAGAGAAAGATAATTCTTCATTAAGAAGTCTACATGAACTAACTGAGTTTTTGTATGTTATTACTTATGTAATTCTGTCCTACATCATCCCCTTCCTATATAGTTTATGTGCCACCTCACTTGTTATGTCATGTTTAGAAGATTCACATATTTTAAGTCCAGAAGGGTTCATTATGATAATCTAGTCTGACCTCCTGTAAACACAAACATAAAGTTTCACCAAGTGATTTCTGCATCATGTCCATAATTTCTGGTTGAGTTAGCGTATATCTTTTACAGAAGGATATCCATCCAATCTTGGCTGAAAGACTCTGTGTGATAGAGAATCCACTACACCCTAACTAAGGCTATGTCTACACTACCACGATAAGTCGACCTACGCTACACAACTCCAGCTATGTGAATAACATAGCTGGAGTCGACGTACCTTAGATTGAGTTATTGCAGGGTCTACACTGCAGGGGGTCGACAGGAGAAACTCTCCCGTCAACTTACCTTACTCTTCTCTTCAGGGGTGGAGTACAGGGATTGACTGGAGAGCGATCTGCTGTTGATTTGACGGGTCTTCTCTAGACCCTCTAAATTGACCACCGGTGGATCAATCTCAGAGCGCTGATTCGGGCTGTAGTGTAGACCCGCCCTAAGTTGTTCCAATCATTAATTATCTTCCGTGTTAAAATTTTTCACCTTATTTTGAGTCTGAACTTGTGTATCTTCAGCTTCCAGCTATTGGATCTTGTTATGGCTTTCTCAGATAAATTAAAGAATCCTCTATTATCAGAAATCTTCTCTCATGTAGGTACTTATAGATCATGAGTAGGTAATGATTGTGGGTGGAGCCAGAGACTGGTTAAACTATCTGTTATGTGAGGTGCCTAGTATGCCTTTAGACTGGATAAAAATAAATTATAAACTGAAGAAGATTATTCTATTTATTATTCTGTTCTTTCACCTTTTGGTGATATCTAGTCTTCAAAGATACAAAGAATACAAAGATAGGGAAAAATGGATAATTAAATCTCTCTGTAATTGTAAAAGGAACATCTCTGACACACTCTGGATACTTTGTCTGTGTTTTATTTTGTCAGTGTTCAAGGATTTTTGGTCTTCTGATTAATTATTCATCTTATAGGAAGAGCTCAGGGACTTCTTTGACCACTTTGCTTGAACTGGTGAGCTGTGTAATATTTCCTGATAATTAAGTACACCAGCTATAATTTGCTGTTTCCTCTAAGTTAGTAAGCTTAGCAAAAGAGTTTTGGTGTCCTCTTCCATTGTTAAACATACAGCTGTTGTTGACGTTAATTTGTATTATATACGAATATTTAAAATAATGTTTATACAGGTTTCCTTGTTTCAAATGGTATAAAATTGTTTGTAATCTCATATCAACCACTGGCAATACTGTGTCTCCCTCCTGGTGTGCCACATCCAGACCTTTTGATACTAGTCTGTGTTCAAGAGAATTCAGATTTTTTTAATGGATAATTTGGGGATTGTCATCTTTTCCTTCTCTCTACCATCATATACCAGTGAAATTTATTCCTCCTTAACTAGAAAATCAGTGGACTTTTAGCAGGAATAGCCCTGTCCTTCCCACATACCTTGTCCTTCCCAGACACCTACTGTACAATGTTCTAGTAGCCACTGACTAGGAGAACAAACATGTTTTACTGGAATTTATTCAAATAGCTCCCGAGAGGCAATAATTAGCTTGCCACTAGAAATCTGTACATTTTCAAAGATTCTTTTTTTAGTTGGACATGTTATAAACCCCATCACTATTGCATAAAAGCTCTTTGTCACAATCCTTTTAACACTAACATAGGTTTTTTTCCTGCAAATTAAACACTTACAGTATAAGCTCTTTTCCTTTTATGATGCTAAAAATAATGATTTCACAGTGTTTAAGTTGCTGTTTTTTATGCTGATGACAAGAGATTGGCAGGTTTTGGATTATCTAAGAAGTTCTGAATGTGAAAATTTAAAGTGCAGGTGAAAGGTTTGCCTCACTGCCTGCACAAAACTGCTATAAAGCTGCTCTTAAAATGTTCTGAGAATGAGGCTAAGCTAAGATATATATGATGATGTTTTCCTTTCCAAGTCAAAGGTCAGATTTCTTACTTTTCAATGTGAAACAAAGTGCTAGAATGTCATCTTTTACACTGGAAAAAGCGTTTTCAAAATGTTGTTTCACCATTGAATTGAGATATGAATTGAGGCCTGCATTTTGCTTTTTAGTTTTTAGAAAGCCTTTAAAAATGTATTGAAGAGAGGCTATAAGATCAAGTGTAATAAATTATAGTTCGAGTACAGTGTGTTGCAGTAGTCTTGGAAGTGGACATGTGGATCACTGTGGCCAAGTCCATCCTCAACAGAAAGGGGAGCAGTTGCCTGGCCAGGCAAGGATGGTAAAAAGCATTTCTAGCTATTGATACTGTTTGGATATTGAAGCAGAGCAAAGAATCCAGAAGAACTCCAAAATGGCAAACCATTGTCATGACCAGGGGGCAAGATGTCCAAGGGACAAGGAGGATGTTACATTTTTGACAGTTCTTAAGTGTATTTTCTTCTGTCAATTAACACTCCCTCTCTCTATTTTTAATTTCAGTTAACTGATCTTCATCCTTCATATTTCACTAAGGTACTAGGGCAGCTGGGCAATGGTGTTATCTTTGTTTAGCATGAATTAGATGTAAAGTAAGTTGTCATCTGCATATTGCCAGCACTGAAGTTCATGTCATCTCATGATCTCTTTGGGTTTTTAAAGCTATATTGGACAAAATGGGGGATAAGACAGAAATTCTCTGAAATCTAGCTGATAGGAACAAATATATCCAGTTTAGTGTGATTTGACTTGCTCGTGCTCAGAGTCCTAAGCAAATCAGCAATACATTGTGATCTTCAGTGTCAAAAATTGCTGACAGCTTGAATGAAATAAGCATAGATGTTTGCCCTTTGCCTATACCAGAGAGGAGATGATTCACCAGTAAGGCTAATGCTGTCTGAATGCTATAACCAAGTCTGAAATCCCAAATGCGAATGATTTAGGATGTTGATAAGAGAAGTAAGATGCTGTTAGAGATGACTCTTCGATAGCTTTTAACTTTTTAAGTTACTTTGCCCAAGAAAGGAAGATTAGATATTGTGTGGTAATTGGAGAGAACATTCAAACTGAGAGATTAATTTTTTTTCAGCTTGAGACAAATTATTACTTGTTTCAGGTTCACTAGAAAATTGCCCTTACCTACAGAGGTATTGATTTAACTCTTTTAGCAAAGGGCCCATTCTATCTTTGATGGCTTTCACAAGCCCTGAAGAGCACCTAAGAAATTTAGGATCATATGCCTCATTGATTTTCAGTGTGCATTGAGCAGAGGATTTCACTGATTCTTATTCTGAGTGGTTACAGTTAATTGAGAACCCAGCAATATGTATGAACAGTTCAAATTATATCCTCCAATGGTTGACATGTCACTCTATGACTACATAATTCCCTGTAATACCCTCTTGTGAGGGACTTTGTCAAAGGGTTTTTGAAAGTCCAAATAAATTATGTCAAATTTATCTACTCTTGTTGACACATTCAGAAAATTCTGGTAGACTATAAAGACAAGATTTTTCCTTTGCAGAAGTTTTGCTGGTTTACCCCTATCATATCTCATTCCTCTAGGTGTTTTATAATTCCATTTTTATTATAATTTCAACCAATTTTCTGGGTACTGAAGTAAGGCTCGTTGGGCTGTAATTCACAGGAACACTGCTAGAGCTTATTTACTTATAAGTATATTTCTGCCTTGTAGCCCTTAATTATAACTGCTGATTTTAGTGAGCAATCATTTAGCTTTTTTGCAATATCCTTATCCTCAATCTTTCCAAGTACCTTGAGGTCGTCCAGTGTACCCACCAGTATTCTTGCAGGCTTCCTACTTTGGGTACACTTAAAGAATTTCTTGTTATTGTGTTTCTCTTTGAATATTAACTGTTCAAAATTCCTCTTAACCCTCCTAATTTCTGTCTGACATTTTACCTTGCCATAGTTTATGTGCCTTCCTTAGTGCCTTCAGTTGTGTTAGATTGTTAAGATTTTAATTTCTTCACTTTCAACGTTAGGGTTTTTATTATTTATTATTTTCCTATTTTTAACCCCTCTGGCTAATGTTTAGTGTCATAATACTAGATTATTTTTGTTATGATCTCTTCCACCAGGATGATGAACTTAATTATATTGTGATCACTGTTACTTAGCCCTGGTCTACACTATGAGTTTAGGTCGAATTTAGCAGCATTAGATCGATTTAACCCTGCACCCGTCCACACGATGAAGCCATTTTTGTCGACTTAAAGGGTTCTTAAAATTGATTTCTGTACTCCTCCGTGACGAGGGGATTAGCGCTGAAATCGACATCACTGGGTTGAATTTGGGATAGTGTGGATGCAATTCGACAATATTGGCCTCCGGGAGCTATCCCAGAGTGCTCCATTGTGATCGCTCTGGACAGCACTTTCAACTCAGATGCACTAGCTAGGTACACAGGAAAAGCCCCGGGAACTTTCGAATTTCATTTCCTCTTTGGCCAGTGTGGCGAGCTCATCAGCACAGGTGACCATGGAGTCCCAGAATCACAAAAGAGCTCTAGCATGAACCGAACAGGAGGTACTGGATCTGATCGCTGTATGGGGAGACGAATCCGTGCTATTAGAACTCTGTTCCAAAAGATGAAATGCCAAAATATTTGCAAAAATCTCCAAGGGCATGATGGACAGAGCCTACAACAGGGACCTGCAGCAGTGCCGCGTGAAAATTAAGGAGCTCAGGCAAGCCTACCAAAAAAACAAAGAGGCAAACGGCCACTCCAGGTCAGAGCCCCAGATATGCCACTTCTATGATGAGCTGCATGCAATTCTTGGGGGGGGGGAGCCCTACCACTACCCCACCCCTGTCCGTGGACACCTGCAAGGGGGGAATCTCATGCAGCAGGGATGAGGATTTTGGGGACAAGGAAGAGGAGGAGGAGGAGGATAGCACACAGCAGGCAAGTGGAGAAACCGTTCTTCCCGACAGCTAGGAACTGTTTGTCACCCTGGAGCCAATACCCTCCCAACCCTCCCAAGGCGGGTTCCCGGACCATGAATCTGCAGAAGGCACCTCTGGTGAGTGTACCTTTCTAAATATAATACATGGTTTAATAGCAAGCGTGTTTAATGATTAATTTGCCCTGAAAACTTGGGATGCATTCGCGGCCAGTACAACTACTGGAAAAGTTTGTTAACATGTGTCAGGTTTCCTCCCCCACTCTGAACTCTAGGGTACAGATGTGGGGACCTGCATGAAAAACCTCCTAAGCTTATCTTTACCAGCTTAGGTCAAAACTTCCCCAAGGTACAAAATATTCCACCCGTTGTCCTTGGACTGGCCGCTACCACCACCAAACTAATAGTGGTTACTGGGGAAGAGCTGTTTGGACGCGTCTTTCCCCCCAAAATACTTCCCAAAACCTTGCACCCCACTTACTGGACAAGGTTTGGTAAAAAGCCTCACCAATTTGCCTAGGTGACTACAGACCCAGACCCTTGGATCTTAAGAACAATGAACAATCCTCCCAACACTTGCACCCCCCCTTTCCTGGGAAATGTTGGATAAAAAGCCTCACCAATTTGCATAGGTGACCACAGACCTAAACCCTTGGATCTGAGAACAATGAAAAACCATTCAGTTTTCTTACAAGAAGACTTTTAATAAAAATAGAAGTAAATAGAAATAAAGAAATCCCCCCTGTAAAATCAGGATGGTAGATATCTTACAGGGTAATTAGATTTAAAAACATAGAGAACCCCTCTAGGCAAAACCTTAAGTTACAAAAAAGATACACAGACAGAAATAGTTATTCTATTCAGCACAATTCTTTTCTCAGCCATTTAAAGAAATCATAATCTAACACATACCTAGCTACATTACTTACTAAAAGTTCTAAGACTCCATTCCTGGTCTATCCCCGACAAAGACAGACTATAGACAGACACACAGACCCTTTGTTTCTCTCCCTCCTCCCAGCTTTTGAAAGTATCTTGTCTCCTCATTGGTCATTTTGGTCAGGTGCCAGCGAGGTTACCTTTAGCTTCTTAACCCTTTACAGGTGAGAGGAGCTTTCCCCTGGCCAGAAGGGATTTCAAAGGGGTTTACCCTTCCCTTTATATTTATGACAACATGTCTGGGGATGGAGCGGAAATCCTCCAGGGACATCTCCATGAAGCTCTCCTGGAAGTACTCCCAAAGCCTTTGCAAAAGGTTTTTGGGGAGGGCAGCCTTGTTTTGTCCTCCACAGTAGGACACTTTACCACGCCAGGCCAGTAGCACGTAGTCTGGAGTCATTGCATAACAAAGCATGGCAGCGTATGGTCCCGGTGTTTGCTGGCATTCAAGCAACATCCGTTCTTTATCTCTCTGTGATCCTCAGGAGAATGATCATCCCAGAGAAT
This sequence comes from Lepidochelys olivacea, assembly GCF_965140295.1. Classification (NCBI taxonomy): domain Eukaryota; kingdom Metazoa; phylum Chordata; order Testudines; family Cheloniidae; genus Lepidochelys; species Lepidochelys olivacea. The sequence goes on from NC_140413.1 coordinate 123,956,184, forward strand.
TGGGGGCGGGGTTAGTTGGGTTTGTGCGGCATGTTAACCCAAAAACCACAGTCCCTCCTTTTAAATGGCCAACCCAATGGGTGCTTGGTATGGGAAAGGAGGGCGCTGCTGTTTGAAACCATTCTCACATGTTATGAAGGTTGAAGAAACCAAAAGACTGTGGCTTACCATGGTTGCATGCAAGCCGAATTCTGTTGCCTGGCCCTGGGTGTGTGATCTCTCACACCAAACTGGCAGACCCTCAATATAAGAGGCAAAATGCAACCTTGTACCAAAAGCACATGTGCTATGTAATGTTAACAGCTTGGTTCACCGTGAAAGAGTCTACCCATTGTTCTCTAAAATGTGTCTTTTAAAATAGTACCCACTCGTGATTAAATGTTCTCTGAGCTCATGCAGTCCTCCCGCACTGAAAGAGCTCAGCAGAATGTGTGGAGGCAAACAATGTCAGAGTCCAGGAAAGTGGAAAATGAACGCGAGGACAGGAGGGACGAGCGAGATGAGAGGTGGTGGGAGCAAGATGAGAGGTGGTGGCAGTGCGATGAGAGGAGGCAGGATGCAATGCTGAAGCTACTGAGGGTTCAAACTGATATGCTCTGGCATCTGGTGGAGCTTCAGGAAAGGCAGCAGGAGCACAGACAACTGCTGTAGCCCCTGTGTAACCGCCCACTCTCCTCCCCAAGTTCCATAGCCTCCTCACCCAGATGCAAAAGAACATGGAGGGGGGCACTCCGGGCACCCAACCACTCCACCCCAGAGGACTGCCCAAGCAACAGAAGGCTGGCATTCAATAAGATTTGAAGTGCAGTGTGGCCTTGTCCTTCCCTCCTCCCCTCATCCACCACCCCACCAGGTGCTTCCCTCCCAGGCTACCTTGGCAGTTATCCCCCTATTTGTGTGATGAATTAATAAAGAATGCATGGTTTTGAAACAACAATGACTTTATTGCCTCTGCAAGCGGTGATCGAAGTGGAGAGGGCAGTTGGCTTACAGGGAAGTAGAGCAAACCAAGGGGGCAGGTTTTCATCAAGGAGAAACAAACAGAACTGTCACACCGTAGCCTTGCCAGTCATGAAACTGGTTTTCAAAGCTTCTCTGATGCACAGCGCACCCTGCTGTGCTCTTCTCATCACCCTGGTGTCTGGCTGCGCGTAATCAGTGACCAGGCGATTTGCCTCAACCTCCCACCCCGCCAAAAGCGTCTCCCCCTTACTCTCACAGATATTGTGGAGCACACAGCAAGCAGTAATAACAATGGGAATATTGGTTTTGCTGAGGTCTAACCGAGTCAGTAAACTGTGCCAGTGAGCTTTTAAACGTCCAAATGCACATTCTACCACCATTCTGCACTTGCTCAGCCTACAGTTGAACAGCTCCTTACTACTGTCCAGGGTGCCTGTGTATGGCTTCATGAGCCATGGCATGAAGGGATAGGCTGGGTCTCCAAGGATAACGATAGGCATTTCAACATCCCCAACAGTTATTTTCTGGTCTGGGAAGTAAGTCCCTTCCTGCAGCTGTTCAAACAGACCAGAGTTCCTGAAGATGCGAGCGTCATGTACCTTTCCCGGCCATCCCACATGAATGTTGGTGAAACGTCCCTTGTGATCCATCAGTGCTTATAGCACCATTGAAAAGTATCCCTTGCGGTTTATGTACTGGCAGCCAAAGTGGTCTGGTCCCAAAATAGGGATATGCATTCCATCTATCACCCCACCACAGTTAGGGAATCCCATTGCAGCAAAGCCATCCACTATGAACTGCACATTTCCCAGAGTCACTACCCTTGATAGCAGCAGCTCAGTGATTGTGTTGGCTACTTGGATCACAGCAGCCCCCACAGTCGATTTACCCACTCCAAATTGATTCCCGACTGACTGGTAGCTGTCTGGCGTTGCAAGCTTCCAGAGGGCTATTGCCACTCAATTGTGAACTGTGAGGGCTGCTCTCATCTTGGTATTCTTGCGCTTCAGGGCAGGGGAAAGCAAGTCACAAAGTTCCATGAAAGTGCCCTTATGCATGCAAAAGTTTCGCAGCCACTGGGAATCATCCCAAACGTGCAACACTGTGTGGTCCCACCAGTCTGTGCTTGTTTCCCGGGCCCAGAATCGGCGTTCCACGGCATGAGCCTGCCCCACTGCCACCAGGATATCCAAATTGCTGGGGCCTGTGCTTTGAGAGAAGTCTGTGTCCATGTCCTCATCACTCCCGTCACAACGCTGCCATCACCTCCTTGCCTGCTTTTGCAGGTTCTGGTGCTGCACATACTGCAGAATAAAGTGTGAGGTGTTTACAATACTCATAACTGCCGCGGTGATCTGAGCAGGCTTCATGCTTGCTGTGGTATGGCGTCTGTAGGCCAGCAGGAGAGCAGAGTTGCAGCGGAAGTGGTGGCTGACGATGGATGCCACGAGAATAGATATTTATAGAGAATGATGAGAGGACCTGCGAGGTGGATTCATGAGAGCAGAGTTGCAGCGGAAGTGGTGGAGGACAATGGTTAGCACTGTACACTTTTCCCAAGGAAGAACACACGTACCCAGGAGCCCATGACAGACAACATGGAGAAATTCACTATTGAGACAATAGCAGCAGAGCAGAGTTGCAGCGGAAGCAGTGTATGATGACGGTTAGCAGTCCTACTGCATTGTCTGCTGCCAGCAGCACCCAGGACACAACAGTGGCGGTGTCGGTAAGCTGAGCTGAGTGGGCTGCACGCTTGTCGTGGTATGGCGTCTGTGCGGAAAAAAGGCATGAAACGATTGTCTGCCGTTTCTTTCACAGAGGGAGAGGCGACTGACGACATGTACCCAAAACCTCCTGCAACAATGTTTTTGCCCCATCAGGCATTGGTAGCTTAACCCAGAATTCCAATGGGTGGCAGAGACTGCGGGAACTGTGGGATAGCTACCCACAGTGCACCGCTCTGTAAGTCGATGCTAGCCATGGTAGTGAGGATGCACTCCACCGACTTAATGCGCTTTGTGTGGACATACACAGTCAACTGTATAAAATCGATTTCTAAAAATCGAATTCTATAATATCAACCTAATTTCGTAGTGTAAACATACCCTTATTGGTTCAAGTGTAGTACTTCTTGAATCAATTCTTATGCATTACTGAGGTATAAGGGTAAAATTTTAAGAAACATCTCAGCGAAACAGCTTCAGCAGGAGTGATTGAGAGGATGCTTCCCCAGAGTACCCTATTGGCCAGTGTTGAAGGCATTCTCCTGTGAGGTGGGAGATTTGTGTTCAACTCCCTGCTCTAATTCAGGCAAAGTGCATCTTGAACCTGGGTCTCCCACATTCTGGGTGGGTGCTCTAAGCCAGTGTTTTTCAAAGTATGGGTCGCGTCATATACAGCTGTACTTCCAAAAGTGAAAACCGCTCTGATTTTTGAAGCTCTCATAAATTCTCAAACACCTTCACTGATAAATCAAGGGAGAAATTTCAATTAAAAGGACAGTTTTAAAAATTAAGATATGGGAGAGGAAGGGTTGTCAAGTCAGTCTTCATAAGGCAAAGCTTGATTCCCACAAGAGGAAAGGAGTATCAAAAACTGGGGGAAAAGTAATCTTGGAAAAGCTTATTCATTTATATATAAAAATGTCTCACCTGAAACTCCAGGTTTGTTTTTAGTCACCTGTCCTCTATGAGAACTACATTGGTAACAGAATATTTTGTGGATGGTTGATTAATTATTGTGTAGTTACCTGCTACAGATTTTTGAATCTTTCAAACATCTGTGAGAGCAAAGTTTAAACAGTCCATTGTATTTGGGTCAAGGACTTTAAGAAGCTTCAGAAGTACCACTTAAACAACTTAATTACCTTTCTAGCAAGTGAGAAGCAAGATATACTAATTAACACAGCTGCCATTTGAAATCTAATCTAATTTACATACTTGCTGGAGAATTAATAGTTCTGCATAGCAAGTTGTCAGTATTTAACCTTATCAACTTTATCAACCAAACCAAAAACCGACAAACAAAAACCTTTAATTAAGGTGGATAAAGTTGTAAATACAGATCAAGTTTTTAAAAAGGTCTTATTAGAATGATATGGTTATAATAAATCATTGACAGCCATGAAATTAAAGTTAAGAATAACGTTTTTCAATTTTTTAAAAAAGTTTGGAAATTCACTGGTATGTATCAATCAATACCCATCCTCAACCTATTCATCAGCATCCCCTTGACAGCCTGCCACCATATCGCCATATCACAGTACATCTAACATATTTTCCATTATAGACCCCAAACATCCTTCTACGACACTATAAATACAAATCTCCTCCAGCTGTCACATAAAGGCCATTGACCCAAGCACATATCCTCCTCCACTTCAGCTGCCTACACATTGAGAATGAGAATCACTGACATCATCACTTGTTTTATGCTCTATATAATTTAAAAAACCCACTGTCCACCATTCTGTTATGAGCTTGACAGCTCTGTCTACCCCATTCACCTCTGAAGTATATAGCGGCTATAATTCCTCATAACATGTCCCTCACTCACCTCCTGATATAGCTCAGATACTCTACCATAAGTGGATTATCATATACTGATCCTCCCTCCTAAAAATATGCAGAAACTGGAACTTAAGATGTTAATAATATAGAAGTCCTAGATCTACATCTCCAAGTAAATTATAGGCGTGTAACATAGGGGCAGTGAGGAGAAATATAATCAGAGTGAAAATTGTTATGTGACTCTGAATTTGTTATAAAACTATGAATTTTCAGTTTTTCAAAAGTATGTTTTTATAAAAACCTTTTTAAAAACTTTGACTTCAAATGTAACTTAATTGTAAGTTATGTGTAAGTTTTTCTTAAGAAATTGGTATGTATTTACATTCTTAACTTAGTGAAGATTTTTAGGGGGATATAGATAAAGTCAGATAAGACAGGCACAAGCAAATAATACAATACAGCAAAGTATTTGTAACCACATCTTCATTCATGCTTAGGGAGCAAAATGATTTTACATCACAGTTAGGCTTGCCAACTCTCCAGGATTGTCCTGGAGTCTTCAGGAATTAAAAATTATTTTTTAATTGAAGATAATGTCACATGATGAAACCTCCAGGAATTCATCCAACCAAAGTTGGCAACCCTAATCACAGTGCTATCCTTTAAGTGAAGGACTGTCTGGAGCTGGTACAGAATGTGGCTGCCTACTTGTTAAGCAATGTATTGTGTGAAGGGCATATATGTGTTGACATCTGTACTGATTACATATTTGTTTCTGGGTGGAATTTCAGTTGCTGATTTTGACCTGTAAAACTTTACAAATCTTACCTTACCTCGTGACCTACATCTTCAGAGACTAATCTCTCTTCCCCTTGTGATACTGCCATAGTTGAGATCAGTAGAACTGTTTGAGCTAGAGCTCATTCATTATTCTGCAGGGCATTCTCTGTAAGGGTCTCTTGACTTTAGAACTTACTTTCTCCCATTTGAAGTCCCAAAGTTGCAGACCTTTATTTAGGGCAGCAAAGTCCATCTATTTGGGCAGATGTTTGGAGGAAAGGGGGCTGAATTTTGTAGGATCTGGATAGTAGTTGTATTTTTCATTTGGGATGTTAGGATTTTCCAGGAGCTGAGGTGAGGGGAGTTTGGTTACTACTGCCTGGTTGTTTTGTGTGGAAAAAGACTATTGGTTTCTAATATCTGGTTTTGTCTCACTTTGACAGTAATTTTAATTAGGTCAAGGCAATTGGAATAAACATCTTTTTATGGAAATACTTAAGGATAGTGATGGTCCTTAAACCTCACAAATGTTATACTAAAAACTGGCTTCACCCTTAGAAATCTGGTTTTAGTTTAACACCTCCCCCCCCGAAGAAAGGGAGGGAGGGAGGAGCAGTGGAAACTTCAGGAGGAGAACAAAGGCAGCCAGATGACCAGGAGTTTACATAAGGAACCCAGGGGGTGAGACAGGAAGGGGAAGTGTGGGACAGGAAAGAACAAGGGTCACAAAAGCTGGTTAAGAGCTCCAGGATGGAGAGGTTATTCAGTAGGTAACAACCTGTATGAAGCAGGGGACACCCTCCTAGACACCAGTGGTCTCTAAGGTCTCCTAAGGGAAGGGTGAGAGAGAAAGGGACATGCATATAATGTTTGGTTTTTGTATGATGTATATACTCTCCTGTGCTTAACATGATTAGGTATAAAAGAGCAAAATGCTATTAGACTGTGCAAAGTGTGTGTTGGCTTCTTCATAACTACTGCATGCCTCCAAGAGAGGTAAACTGTAAACCAGAAACTGGGAGTGGAGTTCTGCGACAAGATGTATTGAAGTAACTGGGGTTCCCTGCAGGTCAGTGCTGGACTTATGGGCCTAGGGCAGGTAGGCTGAGGAGCTCAATTTCTGTCAAGAGGTGGCAGACTGAGAGTCAGTGCACAGGAAATGTGCCAGAGAGGTCAAGGGAGGAAACAGTGCTGTAGCCTGCTGAGGCTCCAGAAGCTTGATACACTCAGGAGTACGGAGAAGCAGAGGCTTGGGTTTCTCTTATAGCAATCTTAATGTGTGGCCATGAGGGGGGCACTTGCTAGGATTTGTGACATCTGGTCTTTAAAGGGCTTGTCTACACAAACATTCTGTTTGCAGTGAGCTGGGGTGTGAATCTAACAAGCCCTAGCCTGCCATGCACTAATAGGTTGTGTGAACCCTACTGACGTGCACTGACAGTTCCTTTGTGCACTTTGATCTACTCCTGTTTCAAAGCAAAAGCAGTGAGAAAAACAGGTCCGATCTTGGAAGCCCTTCTTTTTCACAGACGATTTTTTTTTAACTACAAATTATTCTAGTCTTAGAATGTGACAGCAAGTCTTCATGAATATGGTTTTCAGTATATCTAACATAATCAGTCAATTAATAATAGATGAATGAGGGGATGTAATTTAAAAAATAATGGTAATAAATGACTTGGAACCATCTAATTATTCACCTAAGTAACTTATGTAATGATGTGAACTTATTCTTCTTAGCCTTTTCCACCCTCCTTCTTCCCTCCTTTTGGTTGTCCAGTTGAGATCAGAGGCTGTGTCTTTGTATTTGTTTGTACATGCTTAACAAACTGGGCCCTGATATGGGACTCTAGGTCATTACCTTAGTACAAATAATAATAAAATGAGACTTTGGCATGTGATAATTATGCAAACAGTAATTTTACTGTATTTCTACTGCTATTTGAGAGATTTGGCTTGCTTTTTAAACAAAAAACAAACAAAAAACCCAATAACAAATGAACTAAATTATAATTGAACAACAGGTTATAATGATTATGAATTAATCATAATGTTCTGGAGCTTTATGGCAGAACTCAAGTTCTAATTCTACCAGTTATTACCTCATGATATCTACTGTCTTCTAGGTGTTTTTCTGAGATTAAATTCCTGCAGAGGGAAAGTGTGTTTTATGAAAAGTTTTAATTGAAGTGTGTAACTCACATAGGTTACTATTGCTGAATGGTAGCCAAGTTGCATAATATAAAGAGACTGATTACCTAAAGTTGAATGAAAAAGAATTTTGAAGAACTCTACTTAAATTTAATCTCATAGTATGTTAACTGGTAAAGTAATAAGTTTGGGGACCGTTAGAAAAAATATGCATTTCTTGTATTTCTGTATATTCACGTGGCCACAGGACACTTGAAAATAAGACTTTTTTGTTATGAGGCAAGGAATATGATTAGATTAATCATTGGAAGTTTTACTCTCCCTTTTAAAAATACTTTATTTGACATTTTTAAAATGACTTGTTATAAGTATCAAATTTCTGTTTCAGTCTGAAACTAATCTTCATACCAGTTTGCAATAATTACAGTAGGTCTGCCATGGGATTTGGTTGTACTTAACCATGATGCATTTCTAATGTTGTAGCATACTATGCTTTAGGCTGATTTGATGAAAATGTTAAAGCTAGAAACATATGTAAGAGAATTAAATAGCCTGGAAAGGTGTTGAATTGACAACACTGGCAATGGAAGTCTTCTATTTGTTCTCGGAACAGATACTATTCTACCAGTATATTTACCCATACAACTGAAAGGGAACCTCTTATGAGGCAAGTGATCAAATCATTTTACAGCCTGATTCAGTCTTTGTCTTCACTGCTGGGATTATAAGCGAAGATGTCAATTTATCAGTTAAAGGGCTACTTTTATATTGGTGGCTTTTATTATAACTAGGAATTAGAGTGGGACCACTAACCCATTTCACCAAACAGTAATCCAATAGTAGCAACTTTCAGTCACTGTTATGGCCCCGATAAGGTTCAAACCAATGACTCAGAAATGAAAAGATTTTTCTATTCCATTACAAAACCTTAGGATAATTCAGTCCTTCTGTTTTTCTAGTTGTATTAAATATTACTGAACAAAGAACTTCCATTCTGCAAATCATAAATATTAGTTTTTTACATTTTCACCAGATTTAGTATGGTAATATAAAAATGTATTCTGGTTATAAGAGCCCATTTAACTATATTGGACAAATTGGAGAAAGTCCAGAGAAGAGCAACAAAAATTATTAAAGGTCTAGAAAACATGAGGGAAGATTGAAAAAAGTGGTCCCTTCCAGTTCTATGATTCTATATTTAATTTAAACTTATGACTAAATAGCAAAAAAAAATGCTGAAAAAATGTCACATTTTCTAAAGGTTTCACAGCATCAACACTGGGTACTCAGTTCATCCAAACTTAATATTATGGAAGCTTTTGCACAATTATGCTAGGAAGAAGGGAATGACAAAGAATGGAGCACTCTGCTACTTCATAGAGCTTCATTAATCACTGCAGTCCTCTAATATTTTAACTAAATATAAATTAGATGCGGAAAGCTATTACATATTGTGTTATGGTTATTTTGTACCCACAGATTCAGTTATGGCTCAGGATGCTTTCATCTGTTGACATGTTTACACATCTAAGACTTTATTTTGCAAAAGGCCACATATGGATTGATTCCTGAGTCCATGTACAGCCTTGCTGAAATCAAGGGGGCTGCATGTGGGCACGGGAGTCTGCCCGCACACAGCTGATTGCAGCTTTGGGGCCTAAATTAACAAATGTTTAGAACACTTAGGGCTTGTCAACAGTTATAGCATTGCAGCGCTATGCTGCAATGTAGTGCTTTGTAAAGATGCTACCTACACCAATGGGAGAGTTTCTCCCATCGGCATAGGTACTCCACTTCCCCGAGAGGTGGTAGCTACGTTAATGGGAGAAGTCCTACACCACAGGTTAGGTCAATATAAATGCGCTGCTTAGGGGTGTGGATTTTCCACCCCGAGTGAAGTAGTTATACTGACATAAGTTGGTAGTGTAGACAAAGACTAAAAGAGGCTATTACAATACATTGAGAATTTTGACATATCTTTGAATGTACATGGTGGACTCATGTCCAATATCATGTTAACTTGATATCTCTGAAAATTGGTCTCCTCACATCTATTTGAATTACAATTGATTTATTTAAATGTACAGATATTCAGATACACTGATATTTACACTCTGTAACTAAAAATTATAAACACTGTTAATTTGTGTGTATTTTATATAATTTTTCAAACTTCTTTTTTTTCAAATTTTTGTAAACCACATATTCTCCTTTAAGATATGTGTATGTGACATACTTTGAATTTTGAAACCAAGCTATTTATTGCATCTGAAAATATATGCATATGAAAATGTGTATGCAATCATAAAGTAAATGTATATGAAAATCACCTTTTAACATGCTTGGATAACTCAGAAATGGCAAACAGTTGTTAAAATCTATCTTTAAAGAACTTCATCTTTTTGCAAATAATAAGCTTGAGGCATTTTAGCCCCAAGGGTAACTGTTCCACAGAATTATAAATTATTGAAAGTAAGGACTCAGAATCAAAGTATTTCTTCAGCTATAATTAGTGTTGCATTCTTCATTATGGCACATGGTTTCTAACTCTGATATTGTAGGAGGAGTTGGTAGTAATCCTTGTATTTAGGTTACCTATCACTTTCTATTATAAAAAATTCTTTTAACCTTTGCTTTGAGAAACTCTCACACTTCTGTTTGCATCAGGCCTTGATACTTAGCAGAGGGAACAACATGAGTTTGCAGAAATGCCTTTTCTTTATGCCATGAAAGTCTGGTCAGCTTTGGCTGAGATATAAAAATATTGAAAGTTGCTGTTTCCCCTCTCTTGCTTAAATTCAAGGGAAAGATTATAGCAGCACTGTTCTGGGAATAACTGAGAGCTTCCTGAACAGCTATAGCTGGTGGGTGGGGCAGGAACAAAAGTCAGGTTGACCTATGCCTGGACCTGTCCCAGAGCCCTAGTAGCATATGATGTCCCTCCCAGCCCCCATGATGACACTACATGGGGCAGGAACCAGGCTGGTCTCCTCCCCACAGTAAACACCACCCCAGACCTACCACCTTGTTCCAGAAACCTGTTTTTGCCCAGCTGTGTTTTCCCCCACTCCCTCTCCAAGGGATGGGAGCTTACCCAACATGCAAGTTGCAGCAGGGAGGAGAGAGAGAAAGTGAGGGTGTGCATCATGCCAGGTTCCTCCCAACTACCCCACCTGGCCCTAATGTCCCAGCACGTGTGTTCGCTGTAAGTTAATGTAGTTTACACCTATAGCTCAACTGGTAACAGTACTGAAGGTTTAAGGTTCAAACTTTGATGATGCACAATGGGGTATTGTTACAGTTGCAAATAAGAATTTAATTTTTTTTACCTTTTTTCCTCAAGCAACAAAATAAACCTACCACCCTAGGAAACTACATACAAATAAACATTATTTAAGTTGCAAAGTCAAGCACTTGAAAGTTAGGAAGTACCGGATTTAAGATTGCCCACACAACATTAATTCTGTCACACTGTGCATCTACATTATGACACAGTCTTTAATTATGTGATCACATACAATTTTTTGCTGTGGGACCTCTATCTCTTTCAGTCCATAGGTTGGATCGGAAAAGTGCAGATTAAAGTTGCATAGGCAATGGTAAATCAGGCATTTCCTAACTTTCAAGTGCATGATTTTGCAATAAGGTTCTTTTAACTTTTTTCAGAGTAACAGCCGTGTTAGTCTGTATTCGCAAAAAGAAAAGGAGTACTTGTGGCACCTTAGAGACTAACCAATTTATTAGAGCATGAGCTTTCGTGAGCTACAGCTCACTTCATCGGATGCATACCGTGGAAACTGCAGCAGACTTTATATATACACAGAGAATATGAAACAATACCTATTCCCACCCCACTGTCCTGCTGGTAATAGCTTATCTAAAGTGATCATCAGGTGGGCCATTTCCAGCACAAATCCAGGTTTTCTCACCCTCCACCCCGCCACACAAATTCACTCTCCTGCTGGTGATAGCCTATCCAAAGTGACAACTCTTTACACAATGTGCATGACAATCAAGTTGGGCTATTTCCTGCACAAATCCAGGTTTTCTCACATCCCCCCCACCCCCATACACACACAAACTCACTCTCCTGCTGGTAATAGCTCATCCAAACTGACCACTCTCCAAGTTTAAATCCAAGTTAAACCAGAACATCGGGGGGGGGGGGGGGGTAGGAAAAAACAAGAGGACACAGGCTACCTTGCATAATGACTTTAACTTTTTTGTATGTGATTGGATTTAAAATGTTTGTAAACTCTCTTTATTATTATGTAGGGCCCAATACTCACTCAGGCAAAATTCCTTCTACCTGAAATGGCCTTAGCACCTACATACTTGTGTGATAGAGACTTTAGAAATATGCAAACTTGGTAGACATTTATAACCCTTTGGAAAAATAACTCTTTGGGAATTCTAAAACTTCAGTAATCATTATTGATGATTACCAACAGTTACAAAGAACATCCATAATACTCTAAACATATTTGCCTTAAATGGATTTATCATTCTTATGTCCATGCACCTAGTGTGGGCCTGGCAGGAACTCCCATAATTATAAAATTCTAAGCAATTCAATCCACTAGAGTATAGACATAAAAAAAAATATGGTGGTGCAACCTGGTGAAAAGATTCTATTAGGCTCATTTGAGCTGACCTTCATAATTCACTTGTAAGCTCCTTAGGGCAAGAATTCTCCTTACATTTGTGTCCTGTATTATATAGTCATGCTTAATAGATAATTAATAATTGTTTTGACACTCACAAATAATACATTCATACCAATTCATGCCAATAAAATCTTATACCACTGCACACCATAATGTTACCTTCTTTTCCATTTTTGGTTGTTAGACTCCAGTGACCAAATTCAGAGGAGAGATAAAAGGTTTTGCAAGTTACATGGCAATAAGCAGGTCCTTACTTTATACTGTACCTCAGCCCTGTTGTTGGTTGCTGTTTGCATTACAGCCTTCCCTTTGCTGATTCAACTTATTGACATCTAATGTACAATACCCTTACATTATGTTTGAATTTGGCCTCAAGAGGAAACCCCTTCTTGGGTATCTTTAATGAAGCAATTACATACTTGCATATGTTTTCTGAAAGTATACATTTAAATGATTTATCAATTATCCAGCTTCCTCCCTACAGAACTGAGTTCTCTAACTTTCTAATTTCTATTATCCTTTTAATGGGTTATTGCTATAAGAATATTTTTAATTCCTTTTGAAAGAAATGTATCAGACCATTACAGCATCGAGGGGAGATTAATTATGGAAATGGGTAATGCAAGATACCTCCTACTGGATTCAGTGGATTAAAATTAAAAGGCCGTAGGGTTTCCCACCAGATCTACATGACATAGGAGTCCAAAAAGAGGTGTGAGATCTAGAGATGTATATTTTTAGAGGACCACAATTACATAAGGAATTTATGCATTTTAAAAAGCTTTTATACAGGGCTTTGCACATACTTGCTACTTTACTGTTTATTACACACACACACACAAAAAAACTACTTTAAAATAATATTGTGCACAAAGTCTGGGACTCAAAAGTTAGGAAATGCCAGAATTAAGGTTGCCTGTGCAATCTTAATTTGTCACCCTTCTGTGTATACATTGTGACACAGTCTTTAATTACTGCTTCATTCAGTGCACAGGATACATAATGCTCAATTAAATGAGCATTTGATATTTTGTTTTATACTTATTGTTCAGTGTGGCCTTAGGGCTAACTTTACTGCACACCAAGTGCTTTACAAACATTACTTAAAGTATCCTCACAATCCCCCGGTGAAGCCAGGGCTGGTATTAACATCATTTTACAGCAAATTAGCTAAGGCACAAGAAGATTAAGGTCAAAAGTATCCATTAATTTTGGGTGCCCATTTTGAGACGTTTAGGACCTGATTTTTCATAGTACATAGCATTATATAGCACAGGAATTCTCAAACTGGAGGTCGGGACCCCTCGGGGGTCACAAGGTTATTACACCGGGGGGGGGGGGTCACGAGCTGTCAGCCTCCACCCCAAACCCTGTTTTGCCTCTAGCATATATAATGGTGTTAAATATATAAAAATGTGTTTTTAATTTATGAGGGGGTGGTTGCACTCAGAGGCTTGCTATGTGAAAGGGGTCACCGTTAAAAAAGATGGAGAACCGGTGATATAGCACTGTATACATTCAAGCACAGTTATTGACTTCAGTTGCAGCTGTGAGCGTTCAACACTTCAGCAAATCAGACCCCAGAAAGGGGTCAGGAATCTAGAAAATGAGGAACATACAATTAATGACCAGTTCTGAAAAGTTTGGTTTACCTAACATCACATAGGAACTCTGGCAGAGGTAGGGATAGAATCCAGTTCTCCAGGACAGCATTCAACTGCCTTAACTGAGATCATCCTTTCTCTTCGTACAATCCCTGGTCTCATTCACTAATCACCTTCCAACTTTTGCAACATCTGAAGCAGGGGTCCTACAGACAACAGACTCCTTTTGTCATAAATATAAAGGGAAGGGTAAACCCCTTTAAAATCCTTCCTGGCCAGAGGAAAAATCCTCTCACCTGTAAAGGGTTAAGAAGCTAAAGGTAACCTCACTGGCACCTGACCAAAATGACCAATGAGGAGACAAGATACTTTCAAAAGCTGGGAGGAGGGAGAAAAACACAGGGTCTGTGTCTGTCTGTATGCTGCTTTTGCTGGGGACAGAACAGGAATGGAGTCTTAGAACTTTTAGTAAGTAATGTAGCTAGGTATGTGTTAGATTATGATTTCTTTAAATGGCTGAGAAAAGAGTTGTGCTGAATAGAATGACTATTTCTGTCTGTGTGTCTTTTTTGTAACTTAAGGTTTTGCCTGGAGGGATTCTCTATGTTTTGAATCTAATTACCCTGTAAGGTATCTACCATCCTGATTTTACAGAGGTGATTCCTTTACTTCTATTAAAAGTCTTCTTGTAAGAAAACTGAATGCTTTTTCATTGTTCTAAGATCCAAGGGTTTGGGTCAGTGGTCACCTATGCAAATTGGTGAGGATTTTTACCAAACCTTCCCCAGGAAGTGGGGTGCAAGGGTTGGGAGGATTTTGGGGGGGAAAGATGTGTCCAAACTATGTTTCCCAGTAAACCCAGATAAAGTTTAGTGATGGCAGTGGAAATCCAAGGACAAAGGGTAAAATTAATTTGTACCTTGGGGAAGTTTTTAACCTAAGCTGGTAAAAGTAAGCTTAGGAGGTTTTCATGCAGGTCCCCACATCTGTACCTTAGAGTTCAGAGTGGGGAAAGGAACCTTGACACCTTTGCTACATAATCCTGATTAATTGCCAGAGAAGGTCCATCCTGTGCTTTTAATGAGGCAAGTGTCCTGTGGAAAAATATGTGATATGTAATTAAAGTGTGTGTCATGAGGCAGATGGACAAGGGGGTCCAATTAAGGTTGCACAGGCAAGGTTGAGCAGGCAACCTTAATTCTGACATCTCCTTGTGCTTTATTTGCAACCTTAGCAATGTTCTTTTAACATAGGTTTGTTTGGGTTTTTGGATGTAATTTCTTAGGTTTTTAAAAAAGCAAACTGAAAAAAAAATTCTAGTATGTGGAATCATATTCACAGTCACACAGTTAATCAGCAGGGTTGGAACCTTTAGGTCCACCACACAGACTTCTGCTACTTGAGCTAATGGAGTTACTTATAGTAATAGTAGGTTGTCATCCTCTATTTAGACCATGCTTGAGGGGTTTGGGTACTTTCAAGATCCAAATGACACAGATATTTCACAGATATTTGCAAGCAGCAGAGGAATGCTGAAACTCCAGAATCTTGGATTCCATTCCAGGTTCTGGATGGGAGTGTGCTGTGTAGGCACAGACTCTTCCGCCCATTCCCCCAACTTGTCTCCTTCTGCCCCATCCCATCCAACATGTTCCTGTCCCAGTAATGTCTCTTTCCCATTATTAGCTATTATTATTATTATTACTATTTATTATTTGTATTATTACAGCACCTAGGAGCCCCAGTCATGCTCCAGGATCCCATTGTGCTAAGCGCTGTACAAACACTGAAGAAAAAGACAGTCCCTGTTCCAAAGAGCTTACAATTTAAGTATAATAAAAGAGACCACAGATGGATACCAGCAGACTGATGGGGGAGTACAATGAAACAGTATTTGTCAGCGTGATGGGAAGTGGTCTCGGCAGTCCAGCAACCTAACTGCTGTCAAGTTTTTTGGAGGTATTCTGTCAGAGGAGAGTTTTGTAGAGGGATTTGGAGGAGGACAATGAGTTAGTTTTCTGGATGCTTATGAGGAGGCCCTCCCAGACATGAGGGGCAGCATCGGAAAAAGCATGTAGATGTTTGAAAATGTAACAAGTGGGTGATTGAGGCTGGCATCATGGGTTGATCAGATATTGAATGAGAGATGATAGGAAAATAGGTATTGGTTGTGAAGGGCCTTGAAAGTGAAGACAAATAGCTTTGTTTGATACAGCAGAGAAAAGGAAGCCAAGAAGGAGTGTGAAGAGAGGGGTGACATGGTGAAGTGACAGGCTACGACAGCAATCTTTGAGGTAGCTTTCTGAATGGCTATGAGCAGGCCAAGATTGTATTTGTCAAGGCCAAAGAAAAAGATGTTGCAGTAGTTGAGGTGCAAGATAATGAGAGTCTGAACGTGAGTTTTAGCTGTGTGTATGGATAGGAAAGGCCATATCTTAGAGATATTATACAGAAAGAATCTGCTCTTGCCCTGTACCATTCTCATTACCTACACAGTCCCAGTTTCCACTCTTCAGACTTCTTGTCCAGTCTCCTTGACCAGTCAGTCTTAGTGTTCCTTCTCTGACTCCTTATTTGATCTCTTTCCCGACTGCCCCACCTCTGGATCCCAGTCTCGTTCTTCCTCCCTGGTCGCCTCATCTAAACTCAGTTTTCCTCCAACCCCTCCCTGGCTTCTTATCCCAGTCTCTTTGACCAACAAATCCCATGTCTTCTCCACCTTACTCCATGTCACAGATGTCTCTCTTCCTCCTCGCCCCTATTCTGTCCCCTGGTTCTTAGTCCCAGTTTCCTTGTCCATTTAGTCCCAGTTTTTACCCCTTCCCCCAGCTCCTCATCCAATTTCTGTGTAGCCTTCACAGCAAACTGTCTCCCTGTCTTGCTCACCCCCATTTTCCTCACTGGCTCTCAGTCTCCTTGTCCAACCAGTCCCATTCTCCCTTCCAACTACTAATCAGAGTTTTTCTCCCTGACTCTTCTAAGCACAGTCTCACCTACTCCTTTTCCTGCCCCCAGTCCAGTTTTTCCCCCTCTGCAATTGAATCAGACAGCTTTCTTCTCAATGCTGCCTGTGTGCTAGTGGGAGGGGGACATGATGGTCACTGAGAGCACAGGAGGGACAGGCTCCTTACTCTCAGTTCAGGTGCCTGACCCCAGCCTGGCCTGGAACATCCTTTAAATCCTTCTGTGCCCCCATAGCCTTGGGCTGGAACATGATTAGTTGCTCTGTGGGCATGGTGTATGCACAGACCAGTCATATGGAGGAACTCTGAGAGGCTGGACCATGGTCCATGTAGATGGAATCTACAGAGATTTTTACTAAGCTCTAGCAAGTGTCTACGGAGAATGTGAGAACTGTGATTGTTTCAAACGCTTATAATTTGGCAAGATTTGGGTATATAATCATGGGGACAGCAAAAGGCACATCCCTAGTACAAAGGCCACTGCTCTACCAAATTTCAATTCCCTGTTCCAAAGCCTGGGGCAGTAGAGCTGTTAAAAGAAAAAGAATTTTATCTTGGGCAAAGCAATGTATTTTTCCCTATCCTCATTCTTGGAAATGCTGAAGTGGTTTGGCTAAAAAAATATTCATCCTCAGATAGACACCCACCATGGAAAATTTCAGCCCAAATAGTTAAAGTTAGGCAAAGTTATAAGTAACTGAAAATAGGGCCTTATAATAAGTGTTATGCAACCTTAATAATAGACAATGTTACTAGCCCTGCCCATAATATTCATCAGGGAGAAATCATTGAATGTTGCTATGGTGCAATATTTCTATTTTGATAGTTCTGTTGTTAATTGTGGTAGGTGTAAAATGTATTTTGCATATATTTGTATTCCAGGTTGAATGAGGAAGCCATATGTTGAATCTTAAATCGCTGAATTTAATTAAAAGTCTTACATGCTTCTGTATTTTTGAAATATCATTTTCTTAATTCAGATAGGCAGTTTGTATGATAAAATAAAGTGTGTTCATGGCAAAAATGTATTTGGAATGGGGACGTCAAAATAGTTATAAAAATATTTTTGCAACTCAAACCTTTCAATATGTCAGCTGTTTGCAAAATAAATGACATGAATACATTTCCTCTCAAAAGATTAATTCTACATGCAGACAGATGAAATGAAGAATAAGCAATTACTTTTTTTCCCCAGAAAAAGTCATAGGTTTTCTAAAAGTGCAATCCTTGACTAATCTTTTATTTGTCATATTTTTACCCCCAAAGAGACAAACATTTGATTTAAAATTACATAAGTTGATATCTGGAGGATGCTAGCTTCAACCTATTTTTTCTAACTGGGCTCAATGGAATTTCTTTTTTATTAGAAAAAGTTTTTGATTGTTGTTTTTTGATCTTCTGTAATAAATTCAACAAATAACTCTGAATAAATCAGCTTCTAATTTCATTTTCTACATATATGAATGGGGTTAGGGAGGATTATTCATGTGATAATGAGAAAAATCACACTGGAACCCAGATGTTGCATTGATTTCTACTGATTAGAATTGACCCAATTTTTAAGCCTTTAAAACCAGCTGTCTTCTGAGAAAACAATAAATTGATGCTGACAGAGTTAGAAAAATCCTATCTGAAAGATGTGCCCTTTCATTTTCTATACTTATTTCTCAACTCAATACCTACATCTTGGATGGAATTTTTTAAACTGGGATATTATCACCTAAGTCTCAAACATAGAACAATCTGATCCAGCTGCAAATATCTGCTGTTTTTTTGCTAACAGAAGAATGCAAGCCCTGAAAAGTTATAGTTGCTGGCCCTACAATAAGTCTTCTGATTTACAGGCTTGTTCACAAGTGAATTATAGAGTTGTGTAGAAGGAGCGAAGTTAATGCAAATTAGCTCTGCAGTTCCCCTGCATTTCTAGTTGACAGGACACTTACTCTCACCTTAGCCATTGAGCCTGAAAAAGTTACTAGAGTACTTGAGCTGTAGTAGCAACCTTGTACAAGTGAGGATTGAAGGAAATGACAATAACCTAGTAATTATGTTATTTAGAAGGGCTGCAGTACTATACATAATCCATTCTTACTAACAGGTTTCAGAGTAACAGCCGTGTTAGTCTGTATTCACAAAAAGAAAAGGAGTACTTGTGGCACCTTAGAGACTAACCAGTTTATTAGAGCATAAGCTTTCGTGAGCTACAGCTCACTTCCTCAGATGCATATCGTGGAAACTGCAGCAGGCTTTATATATACACAGAGAATATGAAACAATACCTATTCCCACCCCACTGTCCTGCTGGTAATAGCTTATCTAAAGTGATCATCAGGTGGGCCATTTCCAGCACAAATCCAGGTTTTCTCACCTTCCACCCCCCCACACAAATTCACTCTCCTGCTGGTGATAGCCCATCCAAACTGACAACTCTTTACACAATGTGCATGACAATCAAGTTGGGCTATTTCCTGCACAAATCCAGGTTTTCTCACATCCCCCCCACCCCCATACACACACAAACTCACTCTCCTGCTGGTAATAGCTCATCCAAACTGACCACTCTTCAAGTTAAAATCCAAGTTAAACCGGATCATCTGGGGGGGGAAGGGGGGTAGGAAAAAACAAGAGGAAACAGGCTACCTTGCATAATGACTTAGCCACTCCCAGTCTCTATTTAAGCCTAAATTAATAGTATCCAATTTGCAAATGAATTCCAATTCAGCAGTTTCTCGCTGGAGTCTGGATTTGAAGTTTTTTTCTTTCAAGATAGCGACCTTCATGTCTGTGATCGCGTGACCAGAGAGATTGAAGTGTTCTCCAACTGGTTTATGAATGTTATAATCCTTGACATCTGATTTGTGTCCATTTATTCTTTTACGTAGAGACTGTCCAGTTTGACCAATGTACATGGCAGAGGGGCATTGCTGGCACATGATGGCCTATATCACATTGGTGGATGTGCAGGTGAACGAGCCTCTGATAGTGTGGCTGATGTTATTAGGCCCTGTGATGGTGTCCCCTGAATAGATATGTGGGCACAATTGGCAACGGGCTTTGTTGCAAGGATAAGTTCCTGGGTTAGTGGTTCTGTTGTGTGGTATGTGGTTGTTGGTGAGTATTTGCTTCAGGTTGCGGGGCTGTCTGTAGGCAAGGACTGGCCTGTCTCCCAAGATTTGTGAGAGTGTTGGGTCATCCTTTAGGATAGGTTGTAGATCCTTAATAATGCGTTGGAGGGGTTTTAGTTGGGGGCTGAAGGTGACGGCTAGTGGCGTTCTGTTATTTTCTTTGTTAGGCCTGTCCTGTAGTAGGTAACTTCTGGGAACTCTTCTGGCTCTATCAATCTGTTTCTTTACTTCTGCAGGTGGGTATTGTAGTTGTAAGAAAGCTTTCCATTCTTACTAAGTTGACAAAGCATATGTTGACTTATTCAGAAGTGTAAAATGTCACTACAGTAGTGCCAACCTCAAGTGACCAAAAAAACATGAGTCAGATCCACAAAATAAAGAGATTGACCCAAAAATAAAGACTATATATTGGGGACCTTTTTTGGTCTCTTTTTGTGTGAGAGACAATTAGTGTTCTCCGCTCTCCCAAATGTATTGGATAAGGTGATTTTAGCCCCCTGAAGAACTCTCACCCCCACATTGATCTGTCGCAAGCAATGAATTCTGTCCACATCCCCATCAGTTCAGCCCCACAGCCTCACCTCTGCCCCTCTTGGTGTTCTCCCCCATCTCCCGGGCCTTGGTGGCTGCATCAGAGTCCTCTTTCCCCTTGCAGGCTGGAGTTGGGGGAGTCCAATAGTTCTTCACTCTCTTCTGCCTCTTCCCAGGGCAGGTGTTGCTAGGTGGGAGGGGGGCTGGCTTGTCACCATTGCTTACAGGAGGGAAGGGGGAAAGAAGGGATGGAGCCACCCTGAGTTGCTGGGTTCTTTAGTTCCCTCCTGTGAGAATGGTTTTGGGTGATGGGGGAGGAGAGCTCTGCCTGCAGCAGCTCTGAATGGTTATTCTGCTGCAAGATGCAGGCAAGTGGGGCAAACAGCCAAACAGTGGGCTCAGATTCGCTAGCGGGATGGAGTTTTTCGCTTCACCAGAAACTGGCTTCAGCTCACTAAAATAATATGTCCCGAAAAAAATCATGAGAGTTGGCATCCTTGTCATTGTATTTGTATATCACTGGAATCTCTTTCATACCTGATCAAGAAATTTAACTGATATTTAACCAAATTTGAAAAAATAATTTGTATCACCTGATTCTTTGAATGTCCTGTACCTGTAACAGATTCCCAGTCTTGGGTCTACCATATCCTGTGTGAGGTAGAGGTTTCAAAACATCCCACTTTCAAAGTTCTTCGGTGTTATACTAGCTCACCATCAGGTGGTTCATGCCTCTTGTCTGATGAGGCAATGCAACCCTGGAGCACCTCTCCCATCACTTCTTTTTCATTTGCCAATGTTCTCTTTTGCTGCTGCAGATCTTGGTTCATTATTCACCTTATCCTACTAGATTTGACTAGGAATGACTTCAGCTAATTTTTTTCACTTCCTGTTAACAGTAGGAAGAGGTGGGCTGTGAGGAACTTCAAAAGGATTATACAAGTATAACAAAGTTGTTTGGGCCATAGTGTATTTCTCACAACTTCTCTCCTCATTCTGTTTGATCCTACTGTGAGGTCATAGTGCCGAAATTGTACTGTAATAACCATTGCCATGACAGAAACATACACTAAAAATGTGCCCATTTTGCTTTGAATAAATAGATAAGTTTAGCTCAGTATTAGTAGAATCCGCTATTCTTACTATGGCAATAACGGTCTAAGAGTTTTTCTAAGGCAATTGACAAATTTTTAAGGGAAACACTGTCATGGCATAAACTGTTGATTATTATTTCACTTCAAGGTACAACATACAACAGAAGCAAGTATAGGGCAAAATAGAGAATGATGATACAAATACAAATAAGTTTAACTTTCTCCATCGTCATTTCTATTTTATTAGCAAAGTAAATTGCATTGGTATAAATATTTATTTTCCTCTCCTCCCACTTGTCTCTCTCTAAGCTGAAGGGACATGACCTGGAATACATGCAAAAGAATCCACTTATTCAGTACTGTTACACTAATTAGTCACCAAGATGGTAATTGATTTAAAAGTAAATTAGTTTCTATATCACCACATGATGCCTTTACAAAAAGGAAAACACTGTGGTGGTACTAACACAATGTGTAGCATGCACTTGCCAGGCAACAGAATGGAACACTTATAATAGGTTCTGATACAATTAAATTGTACAAAATTATTTTCTACTGTAGTCTTAATATAATATATGTAGCATGCAAATACAATATATTATGATATTGACGTTCTTGGATGTTTAGTGGTAAAAGGCAAAACATCAAAATGTAGTTTAAATAAATTATATACCTTGACTATATTTTAACTTAGTAATATATTGTGGTGTATTTTTCACTCTTAGTATAACCACCAACAAACCGGTGAATGTATATGTTGACTCTTTACTAAAGTCAAATCCCGTTTGTGGCAGTTTAGGTGTGAAAAATAATCTCAGTATCAAGTTTCCAGATATGTTTCTAAATTTTCTATTATGCTGCTTTCTAAATATATTTTTTCTTTTTATCAGTGCAACCAGTGATGTATGAAAGGGTTGCTTGTGTAACTGAGCATTGCACATATGGCAGGTTGAGAGCTAATGCCAAAATGCATATCGCAAGCCTTTAACATATTTGATTCAGTCCCAAATAACAGATTTGACAAAAACAGTAGAGGAGAAGACTGGAAATTATTTCATTTAATCTATAAAACTGTCTGTGATCTATGCTTCCAGATTGATCATTTGAAGTGTCTAATTTATAATAATAAGTAGGATAACAGCAGGTCTGTGTGAAAGAGATCTAAACTGATGTCTAAAAAGAGAAAATAAATTATACCTCTTAAAGAGGCACATTTGATATGACTATGCTACTTTTCTCTCTGTGTACTGTCATAGTTTTTGTTTGTTTAAATTGAAGGCTTTGTTACTGCTATTTGAGAATAAGGCTGCTGGCTAGGGTAAAGAGGAACCCCTGCCCCCAATCAGATTTTCTGTTTCTTTCCCTACTCACTGAAAATACTGAATTATCAAACTGTGTTTCTGGCTTTATGAACGTTAGAGAACCACGAAAACATGTTGATGTAACATAAAAAACCAAAACAAAAACAACTTTTCACTGATTACAACACTATCTAATGGAGGCAGTATGTACGAGTGCACCCATTCTGTATCAAATACCTTTGTGTGCTTTATTTAAAGATGCAGAGATCAGCAGTGATTCAGTATGGCTGCATTTTCAGTGCCTTCTATTGATTAGCAATTGAAGTGTGATTGGGAGTATAATCACTTTTTTAAATGCAGTGTAGTTGTAGCCATATCAGTCCCAGGATATTAGAAAGAGAAGGTGGGTGAGGTAATATCTCTTATTGGACCAACTTCTGTGGGAGAGAGAGAGAAGCTTTTGAACCACACAGAGCTCATCTTCAGGTCTAGGAAAGATACTCCAGGCATCACAGCTAAATACAAGGTGGAACAGAGTGTTCAACACATTCTAAAGGCCATTCGAGGTATATCTGTGTAACTGTAACCCACCTACCTACCATCCAGTAATGAACATTTTATTTGTTTTTAAATAGGTTAATGTTTCACAAAGAGATCACTCTATGTCTGATGTATCATTCCTCACCCTCAAAGGAAACCTCCACAACACTTTCAAAAGACGAGCTTGGGAGCTCAAATTCATAAATCATGGACTAAACAGAGACACTGGATTTATGATTTATTACAACAATCTGTAACTCACTAACCCCCTCTTTTTGTCCTATGACTGCAAAGGGGTTAACGGGTCACTCTACCTTGAATGGTCCCTTATATTTGTTAACTACTTATGCTAAACAATTTGTTCTACCTTGCATTTAGCTGTAACACTTGAAATACCTTTCCCAGACCAGAAGAAGAGCTCTGTGTTGCTCAAAAGCTTGTCTATCTCTCCAGCAGAAGTTGGTCTAATAAAAGATATTACCTCATCCACCTTGTCACTTTTTTAAATGTAGGTAGGCATTAAAATCACTGGGCGTTAGATGCATAGGTGCTTTTGAAAATCCCAGTAGGCATATATCTGCATCTTTAGGTGCCTAAATACTTTTCAAAATGTGGTCCCAAATCCTTATCTTATCTAGACCCTGTGGTAAGTGTCCTGAATAGAATTCTTGAAGTGTGAGTAGGTGTGTATACTTCCTTTTCCAGTTTATCTGTGTAAAAACAGCTGAACTTCTGTGGTGACCTGGCTAATTGAGGCAAGTTGACTGAATATCCCAAACAGATCAATTAACGCAATTATAGGAGAGGCCTGTCTCCACTCAGAAGGAGGACTCTGTCCACATAGAAACCAGAAGAATATTTAGATATTCAGCAAGAGTTTGTTTCCATTGTTTACTTTTTGTGTATTCATAAACATGGGCCTGAGCCATACCCATAGTTCCGTGAAGTCCGTGGAAAGATTCCTATTTATTTCAGTGAACTTTGGATCAAGTGAGGGATAATATGGTCATTGATCTAGACTGCTACTTTTTATGTTGAAGCACAATGATGGAGGAGTATAGACTCGTATTGAAAGCACATGACTGATTCAGATGTGAGTTCTGTTCCCACTTTTGTCATGAAATTGGTGTCTGACCATGGGTCATTTTCTCTGTTTATAAAATGCGGTCTAGTCTAGACACGATAAATCAACCCTGAGTGCTGTCCCGTCGACTCCTATACTCCTGAGAGGCGCAGGCAGAGTCAATGGGAGCGGCAGCAATCGACTCACCGTGGTGAAGACACCACGGTAAATCGATCTAAGTATATCTACTTCAGATATGTTATTCACGTAGCTGCAGTTGCATAACTTAGATCATTCCCCCCCCCGCCCCACCGGGTAGACCAGGACTTAGATTTTCTTCCCATGGGACCTTACCTACCAGATTTCTGAGTTTGTAAGATTCTTCTTTTTTTAAGTCCATTCTCCTTATTCTGCTGCTCTCGCTCCTTCTTTTTCTTAGAATCATAAACTCTTATCATTTTATGATCACTTTCACCCAAATTGCCTTCCACCTTCATATTCACTACCGATTTCCTCCCTGTTGGTCAGAATGAAATCTAAAATGGCTGTCTCCCTGGTTACTTCCTCCACTTTCTGAAATAAAAAATTGCCCCCTGTATTTTTAAGTACTTATGGGACATTTTGTGTTTTGCTATATTATTTTTCCAACAGGTGAGTGGGTAGATAAAGTCCCCCATTATTACCAGGTCTTGCATTTTGGGTATTTTTTCGTTCGAGAAATGCCTCAGCCATCTCCTCTTCCTGGTGGTCTGTAGTGGACCTCTACCATAACATCACCCCTATCTTTTACCCCTTTTATCTTTATTCAGAGACTCTTCACTGGGCTGCCTCTCACATCCTTTTGGACTTCAGAACAAGTGTATATATCCTTGATATATGTGTGTTCTTGATCCAACACCTCCTCCCTTTTTCTCCTGCCTGTCCTTTCTGAACAAGCTATACTCCTCTGTACCAATATTCCAGTAATGAGACTTATCCCACCAAGTCTCTGTGATGCAGATTAAGTCATAATTTAGCTTGTGTGCTAATACTTCCAGTTCTTCCTGTTTATTCCCCATACTTCTTGCATTTGTGTATTGACATCTAAGATGTTGAGCAGATTCCCCCACTGATTTCCCTCTTGTTGTTCCTTTGACCCTATTGTATTTTTACATGCCCCCCAAAACATCTAACCCTCTGTTAAGGTTGCTTTATTTTATACTTACTTGTGGGCTTTTGTCACCTGCCCCCTTTGAACATAGTTCAAAGCTCTCCTCAGTAGGCTGGTGAGTTGGTGCGTGAAGATGCTCTTCCCTTTCTTGGTCACTTGGATTCCATCTCTTCCCAGAATAACATCCCATGGTCAAGGAAGCCGAAGCCCTCCCGTTGACACCACCTGCACAGCCTTCCCATTGACACCATCTGCACATTTATCTCCATTGTGTGTGTGTGTCCCTGTTTGGGCCCTTACCCTCAAGTAGGAGGATGAATGAGAACACAACCCACACCCCTGACTCATTCATTCTACCTCCCAGAGCCTTGTAGTCACTGCTGATCTGCTCAGGGTGAGACCTGGCAGTATCATTGGTACCCATGTGGATGAGCATCATGGGACAGTGATCAGAGGGACATGGTAATCAATATCCCCAGAAAACTTACCCTGTATAATACACATTATAAATATTGCCACACCAAGAGAAGCAAACACAATGAATGCCCCAGAGTTGCAAGGCCTATTATTAAAACAATTTTTGACATTCTCAAAGTGAATTTGTTTCTTCTGTTGGACAGGAAAGGCCAAATTTTCAAAATATGTCCTCAGTGTGCACACAGGTTACTTACATGCACAGCTTTCCGACACAAATGTCATATTGTAGACTGATTCCAAAAACTGTAATCCTCCAAAATGTGGCCAACCATAATATTTTTTTCAATGAAATAATAGATTTTGCAAAACAACTTCTTCATAAGATTGTCAGGAGGGGAGAGTTTTTGGTGTCTGTGCCTGGCAGTACCACCTAGTGGTGATACTCTGAGATGTGTTGCCCAGTGGCAAATGTCCATGACTGCGTTGCCTAGTAGCTGAAGTCAGTGGCTGTATAGCTGAGTGGCGAGAGTCAATAGCCATGTCACCCAGTGGTGAGAGTCAGTGGCTGCGGGGAACCCAGGCCCTCCCTGCTCCACCGGATTCCAACCCAGGGCCCAATGAAAGAATAATTCAAAATGTGTGGCCTAGGGGGGCATTGCCCCTATGCTTGCTCCGTGGGCCACTTCCTACCCTGGCTTTGGTTTCTCTGGTGGTGCCATAGGTTCGCTTCTGATTTCCCCCTGGAGTCCTCTCTGGTTGCAGTCTGGAGGGTCTTCTCTGTCAGTTGCGGTTCATCAGTGCCGTCCTCTGCAGTTGCAGGGACTGCGGTGGCTTGGTGGTAGGGCCTACTCCTGGCGACTTGGTGTCCCGGCAACTTCTCCACAGGAGCCTGTACAACACAACTACTGGCCTGCTCTGTCCCCCTATACTGAGCTGAGATACTACTCTCTTTTGAGGGAGTAAAAGAATAAATGGACACAAATCAGACATCAGGAATGGTAACATACAAAAGCCAGTAGGAGAACACTTCAATCTCCCTGGACATTCTATAACAGATTTAAACGTAGCCATACTTCAACAAAAAAAACTTCAAAAACAGACTTCAAAGAGAAACTGCAGAGCTACAATTCATTTTTCAAATTGAACATTAATTTGGGCTTGAACAGGGACTGGGTGTGGCTGGCTCACTACAAAAGCAATTTTCCCTCTTTTGGTATTGACACCTCCTCATCAATCATTGGGAGTGGACCACATCCACACTGATTGAATTGGCCCTGTCAGCACTGGTTCTCCACTTGTAAGGTAACTCCCTTCTCTTCACATGTCAGTATATTTATGCCTGCATCTGTAATTTTCACTCCATGCACCTGAAGAAGTGGGTTTTTTACCCATGAAAGCTTATGCCCAAACAAATCTGTTAGTCTTTACAGTGCCATAGGACTTCTCGTTGTTTTTGTGGATACAGACTAACATGCCTACTCCTCTGATCCTTTTTGAGTGCATCTTCCATTGTGTGTGTGGCTTTCTGGGTCCAGAGCTACTCCTTAACCTTTATGTCCCCAGGGTGGGGCTTGCACACCCCATCACAAAGATATTGGGATCAAATTGCTTATCATTATGCTCCTATATAGAAAGCCTGTAGTAAATCAATTTAGCAAACAAATTAAGGACATGACCTTGAGTCCCTCCTGTGAGGCATTGAGCTCACTCAATGCCTGTTGAAAGACACTGGGAATTTGGGGGCTCAGTACTTCTCAGGAATGGACTTTGCCTTAACTTTAACAACTTTTTCCTCTTCAGTGAAATTTGTATTGACTTGTGCAGAATAAAAGAAAAATCTTAAACTATCTTGTTCTTTAGTTGGTTAAAAGTGGTGTTACAAATGGATGGAACCTTAACCGTTGATCAAATGTGGCATTTCATTGAAAATAAATGTGCAGTTGGAGCTGTATTTTTAATATGTTTCATTAATTAGTGATAATGTATTTTTTCTGAATTTTATGCTTGTCATATACTAATTGGAAGAATCAAACATATTTTAATTTACAATATCCATTCAATCCTTAAATGCCCTTGATGAATAAAAATAAATGTGACAGCAAATTATAGCTGTGCTTTTAAGCTAAGAACATAAAATGATTATCACTTGCAGTAAATGTTACTATGGCTCTAAGATGTTTCCTGAGGGATCAAGCAATCTTCTGCACTTTTCTTAAGACTGACCCTATCACCTTGAAAAACAGACATGAAGGAGAGCTGCAAATGCAAGACCACTGTCAGGTCAACCTGTCGTGGCACTGATATAAAACCCAATTTACAGTTTAAGAAGCACATCCATTATCTTTCTGATTTTAAAATAGAGCATACATCAGCAAAATGATGAAAGAAAGAAAGTACTTAAGAATTATGAAAGTCAAGGACTATTTCCTATCAGAAAGTCACAACCTTTTTTGCATATCCCTGATTAAAATTACACTGAACCTTAATGTTCATTTTTGTGTCTTGTTCTCTTTCAGAAAGTTAATAGTTTGCATTAGTTTGAAGTTTAATAATTACAACTCTGCATGTGCTATGCTGTCATCTGGATTAGTCATACAATATATAGAGTTTTCTGTTAAAGGATTTCAGGGTTTGGGTGTTTTGGGGTGGGGGGGGCATTTATTTTTAGACAAATTAATGACTTATTTTTGGGAGTAAGAATCCTTTTTATTGGTATTGAAAAATTGTTTTCCTAAAATTATTGCAAAACTTGTCCCCCTCTGAAGCCTCATGTGTATGATGACAAGCTTCCAATGAGTTTCCTGTATAAACAGTCTGTTGGCCCCTCCGCATTTCAGATTTTTCAATACTGAAAGTAGTAATTTTGGGATATATTTGGTGGAAACTTAAAAACAAAACACAACTATTCTCATTTTTTTTCCTTCAGTGACTTGTATCAGTTTAAATCTAAAACCAGAAACCCTATTTATATAATACTCTTTGACATCTATGAACAAAACATTGCTTATACTTTTTGGCCAGATGTTTGCCAAAATATCCACATAAAACATTATTGTGACCCTGATTTGTGAAAAAGGAAGTTTATGGAATTTCACTGTCAGAAACATTAGATAAAATTATTCCCAGTATTATCATATTTGAGAAACTTTCAAATGTTGTCATGTAATTTGCGTCAATACTTTGCCATGCTTTTGTGATTTTTTTTTTTCCCCCCTCTGGCTTGTTTACTAATAGAGGATTAGGGATCTGCCACATAGTATTTCATCTTGCAAAACTTCCAGGCATACAGTCACCTGCTTAAAATGCAATTTTTACCTTAAAAATTAGCTTGTGAAAATGTTTTGTTGGATTTCAAATTTGTTTTGTCTCCCTGAATTTCTTATATAATCTGTCCAGTTTGCATGAAAAAAGGTATTATTTTTCTAACTACTAGCTCCACAAACTCACCCTGGTCTCTGACAGTCAAGCTGAGTTCTTTTGATCCCATTGAAGCTGCATCAAATGATCCTCATGGCATTTGGCTGTTCAGATGGGAAGAGGTAGGGGTAGTGCAATCCCCAGTCATCTTTGTTCTTTTTTTTCTGCAATAAACTATGAACATAGGCACTTCTGCTCTATGCCTGGAGAGATTTGGTTATTTTTTTCACTGAGAATTTCTTGTTGCCTTGTTAATTAGGACATTTTAAATAAATTTTAGAAAACCCAGGTTGTTGTTAGTATAATTATTAGGAAGCTTCTGCACCAATGCACAGTTTAGAGCCTTGTTCCATCTCTTGGTTCTGGGGCATTATGTCTCATCCAGAAGATATGGAGAAATAGACCTAGCTTAGTGATGTATCTCATACTACTCTGTCTTCTTAGAGTCACATGCACATCTTGACTATCTGATATGCCTTGGACAAGTACCATTCACTAGATCATTTCTCACCATGCTGCACCTGTATACTTTGTACTTGAAAGGACAGTCACAGCTGGCTGCAGCCTATTCTATGATGAAGGCCCAACTGAACAGACCCTTGGATCTAGGCTTCTTTAGCATTCATGTGAAAGGACAGTTTAGGCCTTCATTGGATTCAGAGTCCTGTAAAATGAGGCGATTCAAACCTTCACCATATACACAGGGACAAAATTATTCTGACTGATCCAAAATAGTAGTATCTGAGTGCTGTCTGAACCACACCATTATTCTCTCAGATTTCTTTTCGAAACTTCATTTTTAGAAGAAGTCAAGTAGGTTTCATACCCTACATGTTAAGAAGGCTGAGGTTTCATTTGGCTAGGACTAAAGAATTTAGGAAATCCAGTTTTATGCCCTGCAGGGAGCAGTGTAAAGTGAATACCATTTGCAGTAAGTGCCTGTCAAAATAGTAGACTGTGCATTGAGATATTTTATGTTTTAGGAGGCTATGAGTACCTGAAGGTCTTAGGGATTATTCAGCTAGAGCTAAGACAGCATCCTGTCATCAGCCTCCATAATGTGTCCAGTATAGCAATCTGCAGGACTATTATCTGGAATGCTGTTCAGACATTTACACAACATTCCTCTTCTGAGTTGGCATTTAGACCTGATACTTGCCTTGAGAGGCAATTCTGCAGTTCCATTTTTAATAAAATTCTTTAGCTCACCTTCTGGGTGGTAGTTTTTGTGGTTCTTTGAGAATGTTGCTTCTGTATATTTGGAGTACTGCCAACCTGTCCCTCTTCCTTAGATTTCTATTCTCCAGTGTACTCTGGGGTTTAGTAAAAGATCTGGGATGGTTGGGTAATGCAAGGCCTCTTATAACTTCTGTTTGAATGTTTGCTGACATGTTGGGTTACTCACATGGTCTGATTTTCTCAAAGGTTTCCTAAGCTCAGTGGAGCGGGGGTGACAACTTGCCCTCCCACAAGAGTGAATATGTGAAGGGAATACTTTTGAAGCTTCTGGTAAATAGCCTCTCTTTTCTGCAGGCCAGAGTAGGTATTTAGCTGACCCTGTGCGACCCCATTATGTTTAGATTGTTTTCAGTTTATGCAAATTTACTAAAAACTAAAAGAATTACATAGGTGTCACTGAGTGCATCATCTGAAGATAATGGGGATGTAGAGGTGTGTTTCAGAGTCAGTTTAGCCTGCAAGATCAATATTACAGGTTGCGATATGCAAGCTGGCATGAACCTATCTTGACTGTCAGAGTACACAGATAGTTTGTGAGGATGACAATTAGAAAAAAAAAAAACAACCTTCTTTTTACTGGTAAACTGAGCAAATTTGATATGGAAATCAGTCAGATACAATGAAAATGAAACCCCATTATGCCATTTTTATGAAGTCACTTTATGGAGCAGAACCACTTGAACATTGTCAAGATTTTATTTTCTGTTGCTGTAGACCTCCAGAGATAATACAGATCTGAGACATAGTGCAATAAACAATTTTTTATTTAAAAAAAGTTAATAGTTACTTTATTAATAGTTAATATTTAAAATACAATAGTTAACTATTATATATATATTCATATATATAATATATATGAATACAATAATACTAGTTAAAATTAATAATTTATTAATAGTTTAATAGTTAATTTAAACATGGTGCAATAAACAACTTTTTAAAATTTATTTTTCATTATTTCCATTGGGTATAACCCTGTTGACAGACTTTTAAGGTAAGTAATGGAGGTCTGGATCAGTGACAAGCACAGCTATTTGACAATATAATGTTCCAAAATCCTGTTTGTAAAGACAGAAGATTGTTTTGTGTACTATGGCTTTAGTGCCTTTAGCCTCCTTCAGCTTCTAAGTCATGTATTTTTAGAAAGCACAAGTCAATATCCTAATCAGTGTTGTCTAACCTTTGGTTCACTTTAGCAATTTGGTGAATAGAATGAGTTCTTGCATTTATTGGAATGGTAGAAAGAATGGAGACATATGGGGTCCTTTCTCTTATTGGTACCTGGTCTTGGATCTAAAATGAATTCCACAATGTCAGGGTTTTAAGGTAAATAAAACTAGTCTGTGTCATAGATTTTGGACATTGGCTAGGCACTTTTTAACCAAATGTAACTATCTGAACAGACCGTGCAGCTATTTTCAACTCCCATTGATTAAAATTGTCCAGCTAAGGATCAAAGCTTGTTCCAAATGAGGCAGAACTAGTGAAATCACTGTTATTCTCTATTACACCAGTGATATAACTAACTGAAATAAAATTGAATGAGTTAGCAAACACAGGTGCTTGGAAGAAATGTCTTGAATACAGAATGAACTGTGAATCTGAATATTTAAACGTTATATGTGTATGTGTTAAGAATCTCTCAAACATTCTGAAGTTGAAGAGGCATATAATTTGCAGGATTTACTTTTAAATGGTCAAATGCTATCTCCACAATAAATATGCTGTACATAAGAGATCCCTGTGAGAGTCAGAGGGAAGGAATTTTTGCATGCATTGTGCCCACTGGTTAGGGCATTACTCATGGCTTAGACCTAGTTATTGGAGGCAGCTTAGGTTGCTTTTTTTCCCCCCTTATTCTTTTGAGTTCAGACTCTTTCTACAATATTGCTGCAGCACCACACTCTGACCCGTTTACTCATCTCCATCTTAGAGAACAGCTTTAGGGTGACTGCTCTCAACAAAAAAGAGATTTGAAGTCTGAGGATTTTTCTCTTACAAAGTGCTGAGAATTCGAACCTACTGAATTTTTGCTGCAGTGCAGGACAGAAGTCAACACCTATTTTAAGCATTGAAACAACACAGCAAGTTCTTGTTTAAGAGACCTTAAATGTAAAGAGAAAACTAAAAAAAGTCCTTCCTCCTTCGTGACTAGTTACCAACCTGTCCCACAGATGCATTTGAGATGTCACACAATAAGGGGTTAGGAATAATTATTAGATTTCCTTTCTTCTCCTTCTCTCCTTTATTCCAGTGAATTTATATTAAAAAAAAAGAAATAAAATATATCCAGACAAGGAAACCATAACTCTCTAGTATCCTCTGCAGAGCATCAGCCAGGTATTTTCTGCAGGTTGCTTAAAGTCCCTATATAGATAGGGAGATTCTGTCCTTGTTCAATCTATACCTGTAACAAAAACCAGAGTAAAAAGTATACATATTGCACCATGCATTCCAAGAAATGGTTCTATTCTTCCTTTTTTTATGTTCTGTAGAGCTCAAGAATTCTACCTCCCCTTTCCCAGATGATTTGGTTACCATCATTCTCATGTCTATGCACCCTTTCTTCCCTTCTTTTCCTTTCCCTTATTCCACTTCTTCTCCTCCCTTCATTGCCTCTAATGTGCCCTCTTCTTCTATTTGTCTCTTTGTTTAGCTAATTCCCACTCATCAAATTTCTCTTCCCCCCCAAAAAAGGAACAAAGCAACCCCCCAAAATTGTGGAATTAACATGACATTTGCAAACCGTCACATTGTTCACACTTCTTGTGTATGAGACAAAAGGTTGGAGGGAAGGGATGTATATTTTGTCTATTTTAATCGTAAACTCTTCAGGACAGGGACTTTCTCTTACACTGTGTTTGTACAGTGATCTTGGTTGGGTCCCCTAGGTAATACTGTAATATAAATTAATAATAATTCATGTCCATATCATCTGATATAGCATTCTCCAAGATGGTTTGATCTTGATAGTCTCACCAAGGAAGGAATGCCTGGATATCTGCACTACCCAGATGAGATTCTGCTTTCCACGTTGTTCAGTAATTGTGCCAGCAGCAATTCATAATGAACCCAAAATAAAAAATGAAATCATCCTTGCTATCACCTCTGTCTTTTCAATATATCTTCGAGCTGATTTTTAAGGCATCCAAACTGGTAATTTGCCAATTCTAATGTCTAAAAATACATTTTTAAAAACCTTTCTCATACAAAGGTCTCTTCAGGTTATCTTCCAGCATCTATAGTTCATGCTCATGCTGGTATTGTTCATTGGATTTGTATGTGCAAAATATGGCATCCCTAAATCCTAGTCCTTCCCAAGAAATTAGCACTAATTAATAATGCCTCCAAAGTGGTCACCAATGCCATTTAAATCCTGATTCACAAAACTTCTAGGAAAATCTTTTAATTCCACTATGAGGCAATAACTGGGCATGATGGCATACATAACCTATCAGGGAGGAGCAAAGAACACAAATCTGAACCACAGAGTTACCACTTTTAATTCCTGAGAGAAGTAGGGCCTGTGTACCAAAGCAACACTGCAAGAAAATTTCATGTCTGACTGGCTCAGTTGCCACATGCTGGCAGCAAACAAATGGGAGTCAAACTAAGATATCTTTGATAATCTGTCCAAGTGCTTTTTTTCTCTCAGTTAGACTTTGTTGCAATTTACGAAAACAGGAACATACTAGTATTTTTCTCCTGATGTTTCCGGTTGTGGAGGATAGGCACTCTTTTACCCGTAGGCAAATATAGCCATGTGCAGCTTTTTGAATGCTGCCTTCTCTGGACAGTGGAAAATTGGTGATTCAGCTGCATTTAGGGTATTCCACTTCTGACGGGATATGATTTAGCCTTGACTATGTTTGTGGGAAGAAATGTGAATTTGTGAAAATGAAGCCTGATGTTCCAAAATTTATTCTCTTCCAATTAACTTTGCTTTCTCTAAATACATATCAATTTGCAAGTCAGCACAATTTTCCCAGCTTCTAGAATAGCACGCTGTGGCTGTCAGGATGATCTTCTTCTTAAAGACAGGACAGGGAGTCAGGAGTCTTGGGTTCTGTACACAACATTGTCACTTAACCTTTCACTGTCTTGGTTTCTCCATGGGGCAAAATTGAGATAATGATAGTGCCTTACTTCAGAAGGGTCTTTTTAGTCTACTTTAGGGTTTTCTACAGCACCCATCACCATAGTACTAATTGTTTCCTAAGTAAATTTGCATAATGAGATCCCAAGTGGATTTCTCGGAATCTTCCACTCTTCTCACTTCCTAGTTATAGGACATTCAGGTTGGAATATAATTTTCTTTATAAAAAATATCATAATTCCAGTTACTGGAAATACTTTATCAAGGAGGAAGATTTACGGCATGTCTTGATAGTGGTCAGATTTTTTATTAACAAATCTCTTCTGGTAGTTCATTCCAGAGCAGAGCCCCATTAACCAAGAATACTTTATCTTCAGCTCTCGCCCAGTTTTTCCTGGTCTTTATAAATTGCATTGTCCCAAACATGTATAGCTGTCCTGGAGGAACATGGATAGATGTAGTGTCACTGACATAGTTTGTTACTGACCCAGAGATGGCTTTAAGGATCAGGTGCGAAGCCTTGAAGTGGCAGTGGAATTGTACTGGAAGCCGTTGGAGGGTTCAGAGCCTATAAGACATTACTTCACAATATCCCATCTTATTAAGGAGGCAGACAGCTGCACTCTAAACAAGGTGGACATTTTGCATTGCTTCTATCTTGAGACCCCAATACACTGAGTTACAGGAATCTGGTCTGGAATGTTGAGATTTGTTTGTTTAATGTTTGTAAAGTACTTTGAGACCCTCATATGGAAGATGCTATACAAGTGCAAAGTATTTTATAAGCTCAACCTAGTAGCTCAAAATAAAGTTGTTTCTTGTGCTTCATGTCTATATCGTTCTATAAACACAATTTAGAAGTTTCATTGACTCATGAAGCCATATAAACTAGGCTCTCATCAATTTTTTTCCTGCATCAACAAAACTGATAAGTAATTATTTTAAAATCGAAATATAAATAAACAGAAAATGTGTAACCATAAAAGCAGTGTTTGGCTATATTTCTTCTCTAAATTTTAATTTAAGTCTTGCTGCATTTAATGTGGACATGCTAAAATTGCAGTATATGTTTATTTGCTATATAAATAACATTGACTCTGGAGACACCGAAGGCCTGCATCTGCCTTTTAAGAACCTCTGCACAGCTTCTATAAAATCCACAGAAGTAGTGCATATGCAACTGAGGGTTGAATTTAGCCAATGGGAAGCAGATGTGTGCAGCTAGCCATTAGATAAAGTTACTAATAACTACACTTTTAATCATAATTGTGAACATTATTTTTTATTACATAAGCACTCTATGGCACCTATCGCTGTAGTATCTAGATACCACTTGGTTTGTACCTGTAATGGAAATTTAATAATTCTAGTTTTAATTCCCAGAGAAAACCTTAACTCCATTTTAAGGTACTTTAAGAGTATTTAGGATTAATATGGGATAAAAAAAAACATTACAGGGATGTTGTATTTATCCCAAAAATAAGCCTTATGTACCCAGGAAGTTCAGAGAAAAATACATTGTTTTTCTCATGTTAAATTCTGGTGACCCTTAAAAAAAAAAAATAAAAGCTCTAGTGCCTTCATGTTTAGGAACAAGGGATTGAAATTTGGCAGTGGGTGTCCTTTCTGGCAGAGATGTGCCTTTACCTTATCTGTGAAAAGCTACCTAAATTTGGCCAGGTTATAAGCCTTTAAAAGTGTATACATGCTCCAGAGATATTTTTGATTTTTAGAAGTTAATATCTCTGAGGATTCCAACCTCATTGAGCATGTTCTCACCCTCACAACTTCTAGTGATGATCAAACTGTGCATGCACCATCCCAACAGAGCAACACAGCATTCTTCCTCTAGCCCAGGGCTACACGAATGAAGCCAGAGTTTCCCTGGCATTACTGCTGTAGGCTGGGGTGGGGGCTGGGCCCTGTGTTTGAGAGCAAGGAACCTTTTTCTCCTGTGCTTTCTGTGCCCCCTCCACTACTGATACCGAGGAAGTGTAGAGGATGAAGCTATCTGATTCAAATGCGAAGGGGACAAAACTCAGCCAGGAGGGAGAGGGAAAGGGATAGATTGGAACAAGAAGTCAAGTGAGATTGGGATTGGTGTAGGGTGAGAGAAACTGGAAATGGTTGGATAAGGAGACTTGGGAATGGTTGGGGAAGAAGACTGGAACTAAGAGCTGGGGGGAAACTGGGACTAGGAGCTGGTGAGGGAAACAGATTGGGGAGCCAGAGAGCCGGTTGGTTGTGTGTGGGGGGGACAACACTGAGATTGGATGAGGAGCTTGGGGAAGGGGTTGGGTTTGGCTAGACAAGGAGACTAGGTCTAGGAACATGGGTGTCAGAGTGGAGGGGGGAATTGAGGCTGGGGGAGAAGCAAGGCAGATCTGACAAGGAACTGGGGCAAGGGGTGAAAACTGTGACTGGCTGGGCAAAGGGACTGAAGCCAAGGAAGATGGAAACTAGGGAAGGAGCCAGGAAGGGAGTGGGTGAAGAGACAGATTGAATGATGAGTCCAAGGAAGGAGACTAAGACTGGGAGCCAGTGGGGTGAGAAGAGAGATGGATCAGACAAGGAGCTTGGAGGCTAGAACTGGGATAGGCTGGGAAAGAATATTGGGACTGGGTGTGGGGAAGGAGAGAGGCTGGAAGTAGGGGAGGGTGGATTGAGACTCGGAGCTACCCCAGAGAGGGAGACTAGAGGCAGGTTGACACTACAAATTTACATTGGCACAGCTGCATCAGTGCAGCTGCGCCACTGTAGTGCATCTGGTGAAGGTGCTCTGAGTCGACAGGGGAAGGCTCTTCCATTGGCTCAATAACTCCACCTCCATGAGAGGTGCTAGCTAGGTTGGCAGGAGACACTCTCCTGCCAACATAGCACTGTCTGCATGGGGGAGTTAAGGTTGGTATAACTAAGTTGCTTAGGGGGGTGGATTTTTCATACTCCTGAGTGACGTAGTTATATCGAAGTATGTAGTGTAGGTCAGGCCTAGACTGTCTGGGCAAGGAGTCTGGGTCTAGTATGAGAAGCTTGATGACTGCTCAAGCAACCTTAATTCTGGCATTTTCTGACTTTGACTTTGCAACCCGAATAACGTTTATTGGTTTATTAAACAAAGGAAGTATTGTCTGTAGCTATGAATTGAACTGATTATTTCTGGTCATGATGTCCTTCTGTATTTTAGAATTAGTAGATGTCATCCTCTCACAACTAGTTTTTATTCATAGATTGGAAGACGAAAACAAGCTTTTCTGCTTTTTCAATTCCCAACTCATTTCTTAACTTCAAATGACTAGGCATTGAACTGAACTAGTTAAATAAACAGAAATGAAGAAAATATCCTCTCTGCACCTGCAGAAGAGGCTCCTGTTGTCAAAAGCTGATTTAGCATTTCAACAAACTCTGGTTCCAAGTGCTTAGCCAATGACTTCCACCAGTTCAGTGACTTGCCTTTTCAAAACTTGGTAGCAAATACGTACTGATATATTGATATTAGTTATTGTATTTACTGTTAGTAGGTGACCCAGACTTCCCTGATTCTTTGTAAAGTAGCTAGAGTCCCACAATGACTTGTGTCTATAATTCTTTGTATTTATGCTGGACCTTAGCTGAACTTCAACTGAACCTAGTGTGTTATCAATAAACTGAACTATAACTGAACCTTAGCTTGTTATCTGTGATGGATTGGTTGTCCTCTTACTCTGACCCATTGAACTTTTAGGTAATGTGTCCAGACGGCCAGAAAGGGGCTACTTGTGAGTGGCACATGGTTTCTGTGATTGATAATTATCTATTGGGAGATGCTTTTAGCTTATCGGGAACTACTGGTTACAGATGTTTTTTGTCATAATGACTTGTTTACAGGTGTCTTTAGGTCAACTGATCATTTTCCTTCTCTCTTTTTCTGTAAACACCCATTGTATATAAAGGGGAGAGTTGGGAGTGAAGTGAGCTACAAAGTAACTTCTCCATACTGGTTTGGTATGCATAACCTTCCTTTCTGTATCGTGTTATATTGATCTTTGACTAATAATCTTTAATTTCAATTGAGTCTGCTTATTTGACATCTGGTATTATTTTTATTATTAAAATTTGAACCCATAACTTTAATTTAAATGATTTGAATAGATTATAGTAAATTTAGGCCTAAAGATAGGCTGTCAATTTCAAATTTAATTTTAAATATGTTTATCTTTTAAAAATCTGGTTTTAATTTAAATTTAAAAATCCAGTTATTTTATTTTATTATTTTAATCATCAATTTTTATACACCGTGCTACTAGTAATAGTTTGATAGGAAGGGAAATTGGTTGGTATGCACTGGGTGATTTTGTAAAAAGAACATAACTTACAACTGGCAATTTATTTTAGTAGAAAATGCAAAAAAAATACTGAATAGACTTACATTTTTAACATGAATTATTTGTTTTGAAACTATTTAAAATGTTTTAAAACTCAGGAAAAATATTAAGTATTTACAGGGAAAGACCAAGAGCTCACCTACTCTCTGGTTTTTTATCCTGAGCAAGCTGTATTGTTGACATATGTGACATTTCCTCCAGTTTCAAAGGGTTTTGGCATGAACATAAGAATGGCCATGCTGGGGCAGATCAGTGGTCCATCTAGCCCAGTGTTCTGTCTTCTGACCGTGGCTGGTGCCAGATGCTTCAGAGGGAATGAACAAAAACAGGTCAATTGTTGAGTGATCCATCCCCCTGTTATCCAGTCCCAGCTTCTGGCAAGAAGGTGCCTAAAACATAAAATAACCACAAATAATTTATTTTGTATTTTATGGAAAGCTAATCACAATCATAAAGTAAACATTGAACAATAATTTGCACTTCTGTAATGCTTTCCATTTTTATGCATGCTTTATGACACTAGGAAATTAATCTTCATTGCAATGCTTTGGGGTAGGTTATACAGAACATTTGACAACAAATATTGTTTAGAAAATATTGTCAACCTTAATTATGTAATCTTAGTATCATTTCAGTTATAGGAGAAAACATTAAAAATTATAAAACCTGATAATTGTTAGTATTGGTGAGAACATACATTACAAATTTTAATTTAATTATTTAATTTTGCCCAAAGGCCCCAGTCAGTATCAAGGGTCCATTGTGCTAGCCTTTATACAAATGTAGCTGACCCAGGTCCTGACCAGAAGAGCTTCCACTCAAAGGCCCCAGTTCTGCAAAAACTTAGCACCTGCTTAACTTTGTGTACTGTCAGTAATTCCACTAACTATAGTAAGACTCATGGCATGTAAAGTTGTGTGCATATGATTTTGCAGGATTGGGGCTTACATAGATGAGACAAACAGTAATATCAGACAAATAGGATATAAATAAAAAGTTAAAACCTGTTAATAACCTATAACCTGCTGATTAGACACATACCCCCTCACACTGTAAATTAACCGTTTTTCTGCTGCTCTCTTCAGGTGCTCCTGCCATTGCTGATCCAAAAATGCACTCTTTTCACCTTGCTCACCTCAGAACAATAGCTTTCTTCCTTCTGCAGAAACCGCTAACTCTAGAGAAGGCGGTTCTCAGTCATCTGAATGTATCTTCACCAAAGCTCCCTTCTTCTCCCACCACTTGCTCTGGAACCAACTGGAGGAAATGTCTGGCCTTATATGGGAGTTCTGTACCTGTCCCTCGGAAGTGTGGGGGGGGAGGAGTTCCTGCTTCACATAATGCCTCCAGAGAGGGGAGAAGGACCAGAACTGCTGAGGGGACATGGAAGGGAGGGAGCTCATACTGGCTTTCTCTCCCCTCCATCACTGCCCTAGGTGCAGCTGATGGAAGTCTCTTGTTTCACATGGTGATGCTGACACCATGTTGGAGGTAGATGGAGTTGAGTCACAAGGACCATATCTTGTGTCAAGATAACTGCGCCATTCTATTAAGGTCCTCTGCAAGTCAGGCAAATAAGGGCAGTATTTAGCCCTGAGAGCTTGTCTACACTTGGAGGTTTAATGAAATAGCTATTCTGGAAGAAGAATGCCTTTTTCTGACTTAGTAGATCAAGCTCATACTGGAGCTTCTATCAAAATAACAATTTCAGCATAGCTATTTCAATATGATTCCAAGTGTAAACAAGTCCTTAATCTGTGCTGTTTGGACTTGAGCTAAAGCCCATTGATATTAATGTGAGTCTTTCCTTTTACTTCAGTGGGATTTACAGCAGACCTTTCACTGTTTCTACTGTTCTTTAAACCAGATTTTAATGTATACCACAGTTGTCACAACCAAACCAATATGAATTTTTCAAGTAAAATGTTATGAGGCATTCAAATGATTTACTAATTGTATTTCCTTTGTCTGTCCCTTCTCAGGTATGAAGGAAGGGGGATGCATAAGGAGATGTCCCCTCTCCTTGTAACACCCTGTGCAGTGGCTAGCCACTATGGGGCTGAGAAGCACAAATACTATGCTTGGTTACAGCCACCAGTGGTATCTGTTTCTCCAAATCAAGCAACAATGAATTCTATCTAAGTGCACTCAATATACCCTCTTGCAGAGTGGCAAAGATGCTCCTAAAATTCATACTTTGCAGGAGTCTCCAGGAGAAATTCCAGCAGGCATACCTTCCTATTGCAGGCCATGGATTTAAGACACAAACTAGAAGACTTTTATAATCAGATCTTTAAGAAAAATAAATAAATAAAAATTGTCAGGTAGGATTTGCTCTTTATTAAACCCATGATGTCTATCACTCATGATTCCTTTATCCTCTGAGTGATTTCTGATTTTTGTCTCTTTATAATGTATTCTAT
This sequence comes from Lepidochelys olivacea, assembly GCF_965140295.1. Classification (NCBI taxonomy): domain Eukaryota; kingdom Metazoa; phylum Chordata; order Testudines; family Cheloniidae; genus Lepidochelys; species Lepidochelys olivacea. The sequence goes on from NC_140413.1 coordinate 123,997,581, forward strand.
TTTTGCTGGATTGAAATTAGATTTATTGGACAATGATTTCCAGGTTGCTCTATTTTTTTTTTAAAGGAAAAGTACCGTATTTTGCTTTTATTCCATTCCTCTGGTTGCCTCCATAGTTTTCCATCGTTTTTCAAAAATAATTAAATGATTTAGCAAGTTCTTTTACTCTAACTCCTAACATACTGGGATTCTTGTCATCCAAAACTGAAAATTTGGATATAGTACAGTATTTTCAGTGTTTCCACATATTCTGTTACTTGCTGTCACAGTTCAGGGCAACTACATTTGTATTCCCTCTCTGTGGTTGACTGAAGACACCTACTTCAGGCTCCCAGTTCCTCAGTCATCACCTCTCATAGGTAGAGATGTGTATCTCTCTCCTTCATGACCGGGGTTTCTCCAGGCTGCACAGTTCCCTTATATTCTGATATTTGCAACAACTTCCTAAACAGGCCATCATCTGCACTTTGCTCTCTCTTCAGGGCTATGAACATCTACAGTTACCAGCAGCTGCAAGTTACCACACAGCTGTCTTTAATCAAGCTCATTTATTCTTAAGATGAAAGCATTATAGAGAGAACATATTAAAACAATAGAAGAATCTACATGCATGCTAATAAGCTTATCAGAGATCACCCCCCAGCTCCAACAAGAGCTCTGATGGGTGTCAGTCCTGCAAACCTCACCAATTTTTCTGTGGTTACAAGTTCATTACAGCCTTGGCTCAGAACCAGAATAAACTATGAATAGTTTAATTTTTCCTTTATACAGTTTGGGTCTTTGATCTTGAGACTCCAGGAACAGGTAATCAGCAGATAACAGTCCTCTACTCAGGGCGTAGCTTCAGAAGCCTGGGATTTTGCATAACTAGAGGATTGTCATTCGCTTTCCCCTAGTGAGTCCTCAAGCAAATCATCTGGTATTTTGTTTGTCCCAAAAGTCCATTCTTATCTGGCACATTGTTCAATACACACATCTTTGAAGTTCATAACACTTTCCCGGGGTCACATCACATCTGCCCTCTAGAAAGATTACATACACTCTTGGCCCACAATAATACATATCCTTTGCATTTAATATATGCATTACAAAGATACTTAAACTTAATTCAATAAGGTTTTTCAGAGATACTGCTAGAAATTCCCATATCTGCCACACCTGCTTTTTATTGATCATAGAATCATAGAATATCAGGGTTGGAAGAGACCTCAGGAGGTCATCTAGTCCAACCCCCTGTTCAAAGCAGAACCAAGCCCCAACTAAATCATCCCAGCCGGGGCTTTGTCAAGCCTGACCTTAAAAACCTCAAAGGAAGGAGATTCCAGCACCTTCCTAGGTAACACATTCCAGTGGTTCACCACCCTCCTAGTGAAAAAGTTTTTCCTAATATCCAACCTAAACCTCCCCCACTGAAACTTGAGACCATTACTCCTCGTTCTGTCATCAGCTACCACTGAGAACAGTCTAGATCCATTCTCTTTGGAACCTCCTTTCAGGTAGTTGAAAGCAGCTATCAAATCCTCCCTCATTCTTCTCTTCCGCAGACTAAGTAATCCCAGTTCCTTCAGCCTCTCCTCATAAGTCATGTGTTTCAGTCCCCTAATCATTTTTGTTGCCCTCCATTGGATGTTTTCCAATTTTTCCACATCCTTCTTGTAGTGTGGAGCCCAAAACTGGACACAGTACTCCAGATGAGGCCTAACCAATGTTGAATAGAGGGGAACGATCATGTCCCTCGATCTACTGGCAATGCCACTACATATACATCCCAAAATGCCATTGGCCTTCTTGGTGACTACACTGATATGATCTTCATTATTTTATAATTGTCCATTTCTTTTTACTTTTGTTCCAGATTTATTACTAACAAACACTTCAGCATTTCAGTTATTTTAGTATTCATTGTTAGTCTTTCTTCCTCTTTTCCTATTTCTAGTTTCTCTCCAGTAATAATCTCCGTAGTAAAAGCTCTTGTTTTTGCTCTAAAAATATTTTGTCCAGCAGTAATTTATTCTGTTTTTTGCTACCCTTATCTTTTATCAGTAAGCCCTGACTGATTTTTGTGGCATAACCCTGTTATGTTCAGTCTTCCTTTTCAGCATAATATTTCCCCCGTCATGTCACTGAGCAGTTCTTTGAAGGTCACATTGACCATTTCATGTTCCTTGCATTTTTTTTCCAGTGGAACTATATGTGGTTACTCATTAATTATGATGTCTTTGAGCACAGGCACTGACTTCCATTTTTCGGGGTGGTGCTCCACCCCTACTCTGCCCTGAGGCCCTGCCCCCACTCTGCCCTTACCCCAAGACTCCACCCTCGCTCCGCCTCTTCCCACCCCTGCTCCATCTCCTCCCACGAGCACCTCCTGGCTGGGGCCACCAAACAGCTAATCGGCAGCTAGCTAGTGGGTGCTGAACACACACTATTTTTTTCCGTGGATGCTCCAGCCACTGGTGCCGGCTTCCTCCAGGCCCCAGGGGTGCTCAACCCCACCCCCCTCTGCCCACGGCCCCACCCCCACCCACCCCCTTCCCCTAATCTCCAACCCCCGCCCTGCCTCTTCCCACCCCCGCTCTTCCCCAGGTCCTGCCCTCACCCCTTCCCCAAGCCCCTGTCCTGCCTCTTCCCACTCCTACCCCACCTCTTCCTCACCTCTTCACACCCACTTCTGCCCCCTCCTCTGAGCGCGCCCCATCCCCTCTCCTCACCCTCCTCCTGCATGCCATGGAACAGCTGAGTGCGGCAAGTGGGAGATGCCAGGAGGGTGGGGGAGGAATTGATCAGCAGGGCTGCTGGCGGATGGGAAGCACGGCAGGGAGGAAGGGAGGGAGCTGGCTGCTGGTGGGTGCTAAGCACCCACTAATTTTTTTTAGTGGGTGCTCCAGCCCTGGAGCACCCATGGAGTTGGCGCCTATGGCTCCAGCCCCACAGCACCCATGGAGTCAGCACCTATGTCTTTGAAGCTGTTGTAGTAATTTTCCAGTTACATATTCAATACTTACATTACATTGTGTTCCCTACTCTTATCTTCTCAGTCAGTTCCCCTTATCAGTAAGAATCAGATCCAGGATGGTTTCTCTGTTTTCTGCATCATGTAGTTTTTCTCTGCATAGCTTCTGAATCTCTTTGATCCATGTTCAACAAGCAGTAACTTTTGTGCAGTTTTCCAGGTTGCTGAGAGAAGTTTCTCCTCAAGTCATTTATCTCCTTGCCCCAACTACTAAAGCCACTGACCTGTTATGGTATGTGACTGACAGCATTGTGGACCCTCTGAGTATCTGGGGGCGAGGAGGAGAGTACAGTGGAACTGTTGCTTTCTCCAGCTATGTCTTCATGTTTAGCTGCGGCACCATATAAGCAAGGGTAGCCTATGTACTTCATCATTACATTTATACTCCTTTTTCATTTTTATTATTCACTTTTTGCTGAAGAATATACTAATATTTTCTGTTATTAAGCAAATTAGAAGAAAAGTCTTTGATTTTTTTTTTTAAATTAGGGACCATCTCCCCTCTCTTATCTTTAAGAACAGGACTGCCATTTTTAAATTTAGGAGTTCAGTGTCCACCTTAAGTAGAGACTTTCTAATCTAACAGGTTTCAGAGTGGTAGCGGGTTTTAGCCCACGAAAGCTTATGCCCAAATAAATTTGTTAGTCTCTAAGGTGCCACAAGTACTCCTGTAATCTAACAGTTGCTTCTCATCACAGAAGGCATCAGAGGATTAACCCTGTTTTCTGTCCTTTTCCCACTTCCCTGAAGTCCTCCTTCATTTAACTGAATAACTCTTCCATCATATCACTGGCTTTAGCACGAACCAGAATAAGTAGATGTAACCCAGTATTCTTCAGTATAGCCTTTAGGTTCTTATCTCAACTCTCTTGACCTGGGTGAGAGATGAACCATGATGTGATAGTTGCTATTCAGTAAACAATAAAATCACTTCATCTCTTATGGCTCAGTTTCAGTTTCCCCCATGTTTATATTTATTTATTTAATTTCAGTTTCTGTAAAGTGCCTATCCCAAACATTGTAGGTGCTTTCACAACATTCAGAATCACAAACCAAGAATTAAAAAAGTGCACAATGAACTGCCATAATAACAACCTAAATTAAATCACTTTCAATCACTAATAATATCAGGACTTTATCTAGTTTTTAAATTTAAAATTATATAATAAAACATCAGAAAACAAAATAGAAAGCTGGTGAGGTGTTTTTGTTATTAGCAGGTACTGCTGTTTCAATTTAAGCATTTGTTCACTTTCATTTTATTGCAGAGGTCTTTCATCCATGACGTTTTTTCACTTAAGAACCCTGGTGTTTATGGGACCTTCAGTTCTTTTCATAACATTCCCTTTATGTTGGTCTTTGGATTACCGGTGAGGCTACAGTCTGACCTTAGCATGTTCTGAACTAAATCACCCTCTAACTTGTCATGGACAGTGTCAAGGTTCCTCCCCCACTCTGAACTCTAGGGTACAGATGTGGGGACCTGCATGAACAACCTCCTAAGCTTATCTTTACTAGCTTAGGTCAAAACTTCCCCAAGGTACAAAATATTCCACCCGTCATCCTTGGATTGGCTGCTACCACCACCAAACTAATACTGGTTACTGGGGAAGAGCTGTTTGGACGCGCCTTTCCCCCCAAAATACTTCCCAAAACCTTGCACCCCACTTCCTGGACAAGGTTTGGTAAAAAGCCTCACCAATTTGCCTAGGTGACTACAGACCCAGACCCTTGGATCTTAAGAACAATGAACAATCCTCCCAACACTTGCACCCCCCCTTTCCTGGGAAATGTTGGATAAAAAGCCTCACCAATTTGCATAGGTGACCACAGACCCAAACCCTTGGATCTGAGAACAATGAAAAAGCATTCAGTTTTCTTACAAGGAGACTTTTAATAGAAATAGAAATAAAGAAATCCCCCCTGTAAAATCAGGATGGTAGATATCTTACAGGGTAATTAGATTCAAAAACATGGAGAACCCCTCTAGGCAAAACCTTAAGTTACAAAAAAGATACACAGACAGAAATAGTTATTCTATTCAGCACAATTCTTTTCTCGGCCATTTAAAGAAATCATAATCTAACACATACCTAGCTAGATTACTTACTAAAAGCTCTAAGACTCCATTCCTGGTCTATCCCCGACAAAGACAGACTATAGACAGACCCACAGACCCTTTGTTTCTCTCCCTCCTCCCAGCTTTTGAAAGTATCTTGTCTCCTCATTGGTCATTTTGGTCAGGTGCCAGCGAGGTTACCTTTAGCTTCTTAACCCTTTACAGGTGAGAGGAGCTTTCCCCTGGCCAGGAGGGATTTCAAAGGGGTTTACCCTTCCCTTTATATTTATGACAGACAGGCTATCTATTATGACTGTCTTGCTTGAATGGTTCTGTATCCATTTCTACTGAAGACCTGGAAAGCAAATATCAAATATCTCAAGTGCTTTTGTAGTTCATTGAGGTGAAATCTGGGATGAGACTGATGCTTTACAGGAGTGTTATCTGTACCCACTCTCTGTTGCTGGTGTTCTTGCTATGGTATGTTATATGACAGCATACTGGACAATCCAACAGCATTTTTGAGTTTAATAAATGTGTATGTCATAAATGGTACCTCAGTCACACCATAACCCAGATAATTATTTGTTTAAATAAATTAACAACCTACCAAAGTACTTTAGTAAATCCTTGGCATCTGTAGAATATTCTTTATGTTAAAGTGACTATGAAGGCTCTAAATTTTAGTTCAATTTGTATGCTGGGGGGAGGGGAGAGGAGAATCCGAGCATAGGAACCTACATTCTCAAATCCACTAAGGCCACTCTGCACCACATATAGCACAAAATGGCAATAAAGCAACCATAGATGGCTCGGGGAGAATTCGTACTGTGGATCTATCTAAACTGCAATTATAAACTCACAGCAGGCCCAAAGCAGCTGACTCCGGTTTGCAGGGTTCGGACTAAGGGGCTGTTTAATTGTGGTGTAGACATTGAGGCTCAGGCTGGAGCCCAAACTCTAGGCCTGTGAGGTGGGCGGGTCCCCGAGCTTGTGCTGCAACATGAGCCTGAAGGTCTACCCCACAATTAAACAGCCCCACGAACCAGAGTCCGCACATATGGGCCTGCTGCGGGTGTCTAATTGCAGTGCAGAAATACCCTGTGAAACTCTTCGCTGATCGAGATCTGGCAAAGACAACTATCCCATCTCCTGTGCCAGCAACCTCCAACATAAGAAGAAAAGGTATGGTATGATGTAGTTTGGGATGGATAGGAAGGGGATGGGGAATGGTGGAGCAGAGCTCTGTTATTTTGGTGTAAGTTAGAGCAGCCACTGTGTAGCCCTAACCTTCATCAGGGCTGGGCAGCTTTGAATCAGGAAGCTGCACGTGGCTCGCTGCCAGAGCCCCTCACCATTCTGTTTGAGCGCTGTTCCATGAATGGAGAATAAAACTCAAGAAATTGTGAAGATGGTCCAGATTGATGTGCAACACAATGCTAGACACTCACTTTTCTACCCAAAATTTGTAATTTTATCAGGTCCTGATCTAAACAGCAACACTTGTAGCAAACTCCAAAGAATAAGGACATAGAAAGGTGAACTGAAGTTGAGAAATTAATAAGTTCTGTATGGTCTTCTGATTCTTAAATATTTTCTGGGAACCCCTTAACAAAACTCCATCAAATTATTTTATCCATATTTGTCCAATGCATACTGCTGGTCAGTACATTTAATGTTTTATATCAGTGAATGGGTGAAAGCAATTAAAGCAAATATTGTTCATAGTCATATGTGTGCACAGGAGGCACTCACAAACCACATCCAGTCAAATATTGTTTCAGTCTACTGCTAGTGCCGTACAGGCTTCTATTGCAGGCACTCTTCAATGTAGTCTTTAATCATGCCTTTTTAAAAGATTTACACTGTATATGTCTTAGAGTCTAATACTTAAAAGCAGCACTAGTGGTGTCACAGTTACTGAATTCAGGGTTCATAATACAATCCCGAACTGTGAAGAAAATTTTGTGGCTTTGTAATTCCTGAAAACATTAGGAGAGTTTCAAAGTAATGGCATGTACAAGAAAATAGAAAAGAAAATAATTTTTTATTGCTTCTCAAACAGCTCTTTTTTGTATTACCTTTCCACAGTGGCACATAAGCTTTCAGAATGTTTTGGCATCAGGAAACACATAAAACTGGCTTTTTTGTATTGACTAAGAATTTATTTGTGCTGGTAAATTTAAGTCTGCGCAAATCGTTGCATTGCAAAAATGAAGCGAGAACTGTGTTACTCTTTTTAAGAGTTTTATTGTGTGCTCATTAATTACATCTATCAGGAGAAGTAAAATGTGCTGTCATAGAAAAGGGCAAAGACATATGTGTGTAAAATACAGTGAAAGTGCCATACAAATTAAACCACACTTTTATAAGTTTATCACCTATTTGGTAATGCGGTTGCTTAAGTTTTACTCACATTGTCAAGTCAATGGAGAAGTTCAGGTGATTATTAATGTGTAATATAGAACCTTTTCTCTTTAGAATCTTGTTTCAATTATAGTAGTCCCTTCTGTCCCACCAATATGGCTCAAGTCCTTGAGAAGCATATGTTGCTGATGCCTATGCTCTATCTGTTCTGTAGATGAGTGTAGGATTTCATTCTCCAGGAAATTTGACCACCTTTCCAAGAACTAAATTAAATTATAGTTTTTGTTGCTCATTATAGACAAAGAAAAAGTGTAAGTAACATGGACTTTCTCTTAGTCAGGATAAAATTGCCGGGCTTTCTACTATAATATGTAATACCTTTTAAAAAATATGTATCAATACAATATTTAGAAATTGATCAAATTTTTGTTTGTATTTCTAAAGATATGTATTTCCTTTACATTTCTCTTAATAACTTAATACTGCTAAAAATGTTCAGCATACCTTACGTTCTGGTAAAAATATACTGTCCTATAATTATTGAGACAGTAGCTGAGAGCCAAAGTCATGGACCAGTATCCCATTGACAAGGCACTATATAAAAACAAGCACAAAATATGGTGTTCAGGGGTGTTCTGTAGTATTTTTTTAATCTTTTTTATATATCTACATCAGGGATCGGGAACCTTTGGCACGCGGCCCATCAGGGTAATCCGCTGGCGGTCTGCGAGACGTATTTTTTTTACGTTGACCATCTGCCGGCACGGACCCCTCAACTCCCAGTGGCCACTGTTCACCGTTCCTGGCCGATGGGAGCTGTGGAAATTGGCAGCCAGCACGTCCGTGTGGCCCGTACCTCTTCCTGCAGTTCCCATTGGCTGGGAACGGCGAACCGCGGCCACTGGGTGCTGCAGGGGGCCGTGCTTGTGGATGGTCAATGTAAACAAAATGTCTCACAGCTCACCAGCAGACTACCCTGATGGGCCGCATGCCAAAGGTTGCTGACCCTAATCTACATGAATGTGACATAATGAAAATGACTATAGTAGAATATGAAGAATAGGGCCTTATCTGGAGTATTATGTCCAGTTCTGGGCGCCACATTTCAGGAATGTTCTGGACCAATTGGAGAAAGTCCAGAGGAGAGCAACAAAAATTATTAAAGATCTAGAAACATGATCAAAGAGAAAAGATTGAAAAAATTGGGATTGTTTAGTCTGGAGAAGAGAAGACAGAGGGGACAGGATAACAGTTTTCAATTACATGAAAGGTTGTTACAAGGAGGTGGGTGAAAAATTGCTCTCATTAACCTCTGAAGATAGGGCAAGAAGCAATGAGCATAAATTGCAGCAAGGGTGGTTTAGGTTGGACATTCAGAAAAACTTCCTAACTGTCAGGGTATTTAAGCACTGGAACAAATTAGGCTTTGGGGTTGTGGAATCTCCATCATTGGAGGTTTTTAAGAACTGTTTAGACAAACACCTGTCAGGAATGGTCAGGAATGGTCTAGTTATTACTTAGCCCTGCCCTGAATGCAGGGGACTGGAATAAAAGCTAGGAATGGGCGACAGGGGATGGATCACTTGATGATTACCTATTCTGTTCATTTCCTCTGGGGCACCTGGCATTGACCCCTGTTGGAAGACAGGATACTGGGCTAGATGGACCTTTAGTCTGACCCAGTATGTCCGTTCTTATGTTCTTATAGTCTTATGACCTATTGAGGTCCTTTCCAGTCCTACACTTCTATGATTCTATGTACTGTATTTGAAATATAGAGTGGAGGATGATGGAGAAATACTGTGAAAGAAAATGCTCATCGAATAAAGAAAAACGGGGGAAATAATACTTTCATGTATATGAGATAAGGCTTACTGGTGACTTAGTCAAGTTAAATTTGCATGTTTGACAGAATATTCACAGTGTCCAGCTAAGAACATCTAAGATATTGAGACAGAGTAAAGTATTAGAAGTGATGTATAAGACACAAACAAAACTCTCTCATTCAGTTTTAAAATACCATGTTTTGTGTCTTCAGGTAAAATAAAGTCATCACCTGTGCAAAGGTTACCTAGTCCATCAGCTAGTATGATAAAAATAATGTATCAACTTAATGGAAGTGACATCAGTGGAAATGGCATTCAGGCTTTGTCCTTATGTAAGATTATTTTACTTCCATTACATTTGCCTGTAGTCTAAACGTATCCAATTCTAGCTTGTAAAATGAACTAAATTTGGTACCATCTCCTTTTCCCTGGTGCTAAAAGAGAAAGAGACAAGTGGGACAAAAGTCACAAGAACTTATTGTCAAAGTTGTTGTGGGATAACCTACTTTATACATTTTTGAAACAATCTGCTTGGTCATTTAGGCATCACAGTAATAATTTACTAGAGTATTTTCTGTGTTTACAGTATCATATTTAGAAATTTATGTTCTATCATTCTTCAAATAAGCCGTATTTGAATATAATATTCCCCAAATTCTTGTACATTATGTTAGTCGTTCTGTCCAAATAGTCATTTGGTCAGATAACTAACTTTCAGTTGCTCGGTCAAGTAATCATTTCACTTGCACATTTGACTAAAACTTAATGCATATAGTCAAAAGACTGAATTTTTTATCATGATTCTAGACGGAGAGGGTAAATTTGTCCTGGAGACAAATTTTGCTTGTTATCTAAACAGGCCATCAGTCAAACTATACAGTAATAGAACTTCACGGATGAAACAGTAAGTTGAGTTTCACTATATAGAGAATTTATATTTTTGTGAGTGCACTCTTCAGTTCTCTCTTGGCCTTCTTCCTTTTCATACTCTGCTGCAGGGGCACACCTCCAATGTATCTTCCTCACTCTTTGTCTGCATAGGGCAGTGGTCCCCAAACTTTTTACCTTGTCCCTCAAACCCACCGCCCCCCCTCCCCCCGAGCCATGGTTGACAGCTGGAGCTGGGAGTGGGGCCACCGTTGGGGCCAGGGCAGCAGCTGGAAGCTGAGCCACAGTCAGGGCTGGGGGCCGATGCTGGAGCCGCAGCTGGGGGTGGGTCTGTGGCTGGGACTGGAAGTGGAATCACATCCAGGGGCTGAGGCTGAGGGCAGGTCTGGGGCCACGGCCAGGGGATGAGGCTGGGGGTGGGGCTGGGACTGTGGCCAGGGCTAGGAGCAGAGCGGCAGCTGAGCAAAGAGCCAGGGGCTAAGTCTGGGGCTGCCACTGGGGGTGGTACTGGAAGGTGAGCCGTGGTTGGGAGCTTGTCCACAGCTGGGGGCAGGGCCAGGAGCAGAGTCACAGCTGGGAGCCGGGGCTGGAGCAGAGCGGGGAAGAAGAATGGGACTGGGTGGTGCTCCCCTTTTTGCCCCCTCCCCCTCGCCATGGGGGCTGGCGTGGCCCCACAGCCCTCCCAAATGTTCCTCTACATCCTTCTAAGGGGGCATGCCCCACAATTTGGGGATCACTGGTATAGGGACTTGCAGAACAGTGAATGTTTTTTTCCTCCTGAAACACATGTAACTATATCTCCACTTCCCTCAACATGTCTCTCTCTCTTTAACCAGTCAATGTACAGCTACAGAGAGTTCTGGCCAGCACTTCACTCCCTCAGAAAACGGGGCCACCAGAAGGATATGTCTTTGGTTCCCACGGCTGAGAGGGACTTTGGCAGGATATGTGTTCATCTCTGCTGCTTCAGTGGTTTCTTTCACTTCTTTCTTTCTTTCAGTGATTTCTTTGAAATCTGACCCATAGTCCCTGTCTCGTGGATGCATTTTTTGGTGGTCTGGTAAAAATCCATTTTGATTTGGCCAAGTTAAAATGATTTAAAATACACACCTATGCATGCTATCTGGTCTTTTGAATATAATAAGCTAGTTATCTGCCTTGCCTGGCACACTGTGGATTCAGGTATTTGTAAGAAAGGAGTATATGGAATGAGGCATGGCTTACAAGCCGTGCTTGACTTAATACACACATTGTGCCAGACTCTGCATTCTACTGGTATCTAGAATTTCTTTGTTTTACCATTTTGCTGCTTCAAAAATTCTTTGCAAAAAGAAAAACGCATTAAAACACATTAAAATATTGGCAAAATTGTAAAGGGAAGCACTAGAAAGTCTGGAAATGCTGAAGTTATGATGGACCACACAATCTTAATTCTATCCCCTCTTGTGCAGATGCATTACAATAGTCTTTGAGTTGTTAGTGAGTTTTGCATTCTCCTTTCTAATATTTTTCAAAAGATAATTTGAAGATTTTACATCTCAGAAGATATGTTTTATCATAGTAATCCACTTTCAATTTAGCAGGGAATAGAAACTATATTAGCTCCATCCTCCATACAATCATGTTTGGTCAGCTTAAGGTCTCTCTAGTTGCTTTGAGTGGTAGGGTGCAAATCAGGGGAGATAAGGATTTTCTTGCCTTTAGATTCCAGAGCTTTCTTTTTCCTTGCAATCTGAAGGATTCATTATTTTATTTCTGATATCATATAGGGAAATTAAAGTCCCAGATGAGGTGTCTGATCCCTCTCTACCACAAGTGTAGATCTTTACATATAAGGAGGCCCATCTTTTACAGTTCAATCAAGCATCTTAACAATCAAATTAAGCATGAAAATTCCCCCTGCTGGAATCCCCAGTGTTCTCACGCGTCTTGTTCTTAGTTTGTTTTCCTGATTTTTAATTTTCCTTTTTAAGATCATACTGTTTTAGTTTTGGAAATACTCTCCTTTAGTGTTTTTTTTCAGTTGTGTCTACTCTCCCATCTAAATTGTTGATCTGAGAATTAATTGTCTCCAATTTGTGTCATATACATGTCATGAAGCTTGCAAAGCATCAAATTTTGCAAAGATTTGTTCAAGTATTTCTCTTACCCACTGGTCTTATGTGTGGCGAATCAGCATGTTAATTTAATTTGTGAAAGTGGTGCCAGCGTACCTTCTGAGTTTTTGGAAGGCTACTGCTTGAAAACATTTTCTGCTGTCTTGTTTTTGAATTTCACTATTCATCAAAGTTTACAAAATCTATCCTTAATAAAATCTGACAGTTTTAGAAATATTTTGTCTTTATAGGCAAAAGTCATCTGGAACAGTTCTCCGTGTTGGAAGCTAGATTCTGTCTCCCTGTTTCAACTTGCGTTTAACTTCAATGGGGTTAACACAGATAAACAACTTTTATATTTTTCCTTTTTCTGTGATCCTCAGTACTCTAGGTTATTATTCTGTCTTGTTATTTAAAAATCAAATCTTCCCAAGGTGTGAGTACCTTCTGAATTTGAAACATTTTACATCTCATCTGCTCCAACTGCAAAGTTCCATCAGCATCAGATTAATGGGGTTTTATTTTCTCACAAGATTTGCACCTCTTGATGAAACAGAGATCCATACAAGTCTGCTTTATTCTTTGCTCATAAGTAGATGTGCTTCCTGCTTTCTAATGATGGAATGCACCAACAGGTAAAGTGTTAGGAGTAGACAAAGAAATGTTAGAAAACACTGAAATAGACAGAATTCTTGTAATTAGGATATTTTGCCATTCATTTTACGTTTAATGTATTTTCCTATTTCTTTGAAATACCTGTGTTCTGAGGAGGAAAATAAAGTATATTGATTTTTTTTGCTACTATTTTTGGTATTCTTTAATAATACGCAGATTTTTCTGTTATGTCATTACATAATGGAATATTATGTTACTTATGACAAAAAATGGTGGTTTTACGGCTGTACTGCAATGTGAGTTATCTGCTATAAAATACATCACTTCATGTCATATCTATTTCATGTGCCAGTGTCTTTGTCAGCCTTGCATGAAAGAAATTTTGTAAAATATTTAAAATGGCAAATACTGATGGAAATTTTGGCTCAAATAACCTGCTAACAAACATTTTCTTCATTTGCGTGACAGGCTATAGATATGTTATGTGTTGTTTCATAATATTTCCTTCCCAAAATACAGATATTGATAAAGCTAATGTTTATATTTCTGTGAAAGATTAAAAGAAAGAAACATTTGGAAAACTGCAGTAAAATAGAAATATCACAAATATATTCTTTAAGTACACTGTAATTATTATCATCCTTCAGTCTTTACATGAGCAAAATTTCCATTAACTGGGAAATATGATTCACTTATTACCATCCAGTACATTACTTGTGGATGCACTAGTCACAGCATAGAAGACAGTCATTCATATTGTGGCAAAGTTCCTCCTCAGCCTTGGTGGGTCCTGCGCTTTTTGGCTGATTTGCTCACCTCAGAGGTTCACGGCAGCCCTCAGTTTGGCCCCTTCTGCTAGAGGCTCAAACCTGCCATTCACTCTGCTAACCTCATCACTGGCCGGCATGGGGGAAATGGAGAACAATCTTCACAGTCTCTGTTGTCCCACCTAGTGGGTCGGAGACAGGCCAGATTCCTTTCCAAATTAGACCTTCCCTTCTGGTGTTGTTCACAGACCAGGTCAACTTCTCCTGTGTCCGATCAGGAGATGGGGGGAACCCGGGCCCACCCTGTACACCAGGTTCCAGCCCAGGGCCCTGTGGATAGCAGCTGTCTATGTCTCCTGTATCAGCTGCATGACAGCTACAGCTACAACTCCCTGGGCTACTTCCCCATGGCCTTCAACCAGCACCTTCTTTATTCTCACCACAGGATCTTCCTCCTAAGGCCTGACCATGCTTGTACTCCTCAGTCCTCCAGCTGCACGCCGTCTCACTCCCTGCTCCTTGCACTCCCTCCATTAACCGATGGGAGGTCCTTTTTAAACCAGGTGTCCTGCTTAGTGTCCCTGCCATAATTGATTCTAGTATGTTCCTAATTGGCTTCAGGCATCTTAATTAGCTTGCCTGTCTTAATTGGTTCTAGCAAAGGTTCCTAATTTCTCTAGCACAGCCCCTGCTCTGATCATTCAGGGAACAGAAAACTATTCATCCAGTGGCCAGTATATTTGCCTTCTACCAGACTCCTGTACCCCACTGGTCTGGGTCTGTCACAATATGTTTTATTTGCCCTATTTTGGCTGAGGCAGATTTGAGGCCCTGCTGGTCACATCAGATTAACAGTTTTAATTATTTAGATCCAGGGCATTGTTCTTTGCTACACATACAAATTCCTTGTTGCTTTCTGTTTAGTTTCTGAGAGATTAGATATTCCATAGTTTGATATTTCTGAAGAGGCACATCAAGGCCTTCTTTGTATTCAAAGAACATTCAGTGGAAGGTCATTTAATATCAATTGTCATTAGCCTACTATTTTAAACCACTTTGTTATTGTAAGCTCAAGTTTTTAATATGGAAATTTTTTCTTTCCTCCAGCTGCAATTTAGGATGGTTTAGCCAATGGGCTTTACACTCCAGAGAGTTGCCCAACCCATGCAGTCCAACTGCTTTAGAACTGACCCTTTCATTCCACTGAAACTGATCTCATCTAAGCCTTGTCGACACTACATAGTTTTGTCAACAAAAGTCAGATTTTGTTGAAAAAACAGTGGAGGTGTACACACTGCAGTGCTCCTTCTGCTGACAAAACTGTCATGCTTTGCTAACAAAATAAAACCACCTTGATGAGAGGTGTGGAGCTTTTTGCGGCAAAGTTATATCGACACAATACCAGTGTAGACACCATGCTTGGTTATGTCACTGCAAATGACCTCCAGGAGGTGTCCAGTGCCTATTCTGACTGCTCTAGTCAGCAGTTTGAACTCCACTGCCCTGCACTCAGGAACACAAGCATCCGCCCTTCCCCCTTTAAAGGCCTGAGAATTTTTGAAATTCCACTTTCTGTTTGCTTGGAGTGGAGAGCTCACATCACATTTTCCCAGCTGACCATGGCGGCTCCGTGCAGCAAACTCTCTCATGGCACACCTGAGTCATTGGATCTGCTGGCACTGTGGGGAGAGGAGGCTGTGCAGTCCCAGCTCTACTCCAGGCATAGGAACTTTGATACTTATGGGCAGATTTCTCATGGCCTGTTGGTTAAGGACTATGAACAGGACATACAGAAGTACCATGCAAATATAAAGGAGCTGAAGCAGGAGTATCAGAAGGCAAGGGAGGCAAGCCATCGCTCTAGTGCTGTGTCAAAGACCTGCCGCTTCTATAAGGAGCTGGATGCCATCCTTGGTGGCGATCCCACCTCCACCACTAAGAGCTCCATGGATACTTCAGTGGAGCTGGAGGCAGTGGACCTAACCCCGAGGATGAAGTTGAGGAGGAAGTTGAGTTGGAGGAAGATGTGGAGCACACTGCAGGGTCATCCGGTAGTGTAGTTAGTGAGGAACACTTTCCCATTCCGGAGAGGTCTAGTCAGTCCCAGCAGTCTGTCTCTGGCACCCAGGATGCAGGAAAGGAGAGCTCTGGTAAGTGATCTTTTTGAGCTGATGCGGCTTGGTTATATGAGGTCGAGCTGTCCTTTGCTCTGTATAGTCTAGAAGTGGGTGAAGGGATAGAAATGTACAAGACTTGCTCCGTTCGAGTGTGCTCCTCATTCCCCTGTGTAGCTAAGTAATGTGGTGGACCTGTGTGTAAATGCACACTGAGATTTCACGGGAATCCTCCAGAGAGATCTCTTAAAGTTTTCCTGGAAGTACTTGCCAGTCCTCTGCTGAAGGCTCCTTGGCAGAGCTGCTTTGTTCCTTCCCCCATTGTAGGAAACTTTTCCACATCACTCAACAATTACTTGTTCAGGGACCAAAGTGGCACACAGATAAGCAGCATAAGGGTTGGGTCTAAAACCGCACGCGTACAGGAGAAGCACTTTTGCATCCTTGTTTACCCTCAGGAGTGAGATATCAGCTTCAATGACCCCTGCCTGTGGAAAATGGTGGCAGAATTTACAATATTGCCCCTACTCGCCTGCACTGATCCCCTTAAAAAATCACCTAAACCCTTTCCCCTATCTTGAATGCCCAACTCCCACACTAGGTCCCACACCATATTTAGGGTGTTTGCCAAGATGTTTTCTTGCCAAGGGATAGTGAGAAAGTGATTCATATGTTAAAAGAGGTGTATTTTACGATAATGATTCAGTGCTGTGCGTGAACTAACAATCATGCTCCTGTGTCTTGTTTCTTGTGCTTCTGCAGATGTGGCTTTCAGGGGCACCCCTACACACTGGTGGAGTGCCTTCACCAGATAAGAAAGTGACCAAGGTAGAGCAAGGAGGACATGTTCTGAGAGGTACTCCAATCCTCAGAGGCTGAAAAAAGAGAACGCAAAGAATGGAGAGAGACCCTGAAGGAAAAATTTAAAATAGAAAGGCAGGACAGAAAGGAGAGTGAGGAGTGCATTGTAAAGGGCCAGGAGCAGATGATAAAAGAGATGGAGGAGCAAAGAAAGATGTTGAAGTCCCTAATCACACGCCAGACTCTACCCCCTGGAGGTGATAGAGAACTGCTTTCCATGCCCTCCCCAAACTCCTCCCACATAGTCCTTGCAACTTCCTGGAATGTCTCGGGTACCCCATTCACTCCACCCCTTCAGACAGCTTCCAAATGATAAGTGGACTTACACACAGCTATGAGAGCCTTTACTGCCCTGCACCGTTATCTCCCTTCCCACCAAGCCTTTTTGTGTGCATTGTTAGTTGGTATTTAATAAAAACAAACTCTCTGAAAGATAACCAATCTTTGTCTCCTACACATGGTGGTTGCTGCTGGTAGTATACATAATGACAGTTGGATCATTTGCTGACTACTAATCCTGGTCAGGAATCATCACAATTTTCATGGAAAGTGGCAAGTTAACAAAGCACCGCAGAGCGCTGTATAGAAAGAAGAATTACTGTGCTGCTAATTATCAAAATGTTGCCTCAAAGCCTCCCTGATTCAAATAGCCCCCGGTTGTTCCCCTCTAATAGTCCTGGTATTTGGTTGCTCAAATTCAGCAGCCAGGAGACCCACCGCCATGCTCCACCTTTGGGGAAAATTTTCACCCTTAGCCTCACAAATATTATGGAGTGCACATCAGGCTGCTATTACCATGGGAATGTTTTCCTCATTTAGGTCTAACCTGCCATAAAGGCAGCACCAGAATGCCTTCCCACAACTCCTTGTTGCAGAAGGTGGTGAGTAGCACAGTGGGATAGCTACCCACAGTGCACAGCTCTCACTGTTGATGCTGGAACATCAGTGTGGATATGCTCCACCGACAGAAGGAACATAGTGTGAACATGCACGAGTGATGTAATTATACCGGTTTTTGATTGTCGTCTTAAATTGCATGAACAAAACTCTAGAGTAGACAAGGCCTAAGGCTTGGTCTACACTAGGAATTTGTCAATATAACTACGTCACTCAGGGGTGTGGTTATACTGACTTAATCCTTGGTATAGACAGTGCTATGTCAACAGGAGGGCTTCTCCTGTCAACATAGCTACTGCCTGTCATAGTGGTGGAGTACCTACACTGATGGGAGAAGCTCTCCCCTAGGTGTAGGTAGCATCTTCACTAAGTGCTACAACCACTGCAGTGCTATAGACAAGCCTGAAGTCTCTAATAACATCTTCCTAGCTAAAGGTAAGAATAGAATGCCATTCTCATCTTCTTTGATATGGCCGCTGCCTTTTACAACCATTCTCTTCCTTTTCAAATCTTGTCTTCCCTTGGCTTCTATAACTGTCCTTTCCTGTTTCAGAGTAACAGTCGTGTTAGTCTGTATTCGCAAAAAGAAAAGGAGTACTTGTGGCACCTTAGAGACTAACCAATTTATTTGAGCATAAGCTTTCGTGAGCTACAGCTCACTTCATCGGATGCATACTGTGGAAACTGCAGAAGACATTATATACACAGAGACCATGAAACAATACCTCCTCCCACTCCACTCTCCTGCTGGTAATAGCTTATCTAAAGTGATCACTCTCCTTACAATGTGTATGATAATCAAGGTGGGCCATTTCCAGCACAAATCCAGGTTTTCTCACCCCCCACCTCCATACAGACACAAACTCACTCTCCTGCTGGTAATAGCTCATCCAAACTGACCACTCTCCTTACAATGTGTATGATAATCAAGGTGGGCCATTTCCAGCATAAATCCAAGTTTAACCAGAACGTCTGGGGGTGGGGGGTAGGAAAAAACAAGGGGAAATAGGCTACCTTGCATAATGACTTAGCCACTCCCAGTCTCTATTTAAGCCTAAATTAATAGTATCCAATTTGCAAATGAATTCCAATTCAGAAGTTTCTCACTGGAGTCTGGATTTGAAGTTTTTTTGTTTTAAGATAGCGACCTTCATGTCTGTAATTGTGTGACCAGAGAGATTGAAGTGTTCTCCGACTGGTTTATGAATGTTATAATTCTTGACATCTGATTTGTGTCCATTTATTCTTTTACGTAGAGACTGTCTAGTTTGACCAATGTACATGGCAGAGGGGCATTGCTGGCACATGATGGCATATATCACATTGGTGGATGTGCAGGTGAATGAGCCTCTGATAGTGTGGCTGATGTTATTAGGCCCTGTGATGGTGTCCCCTGAATAGATATGTGGGCACAGTTGGCAACGGGCTTTGTTGCAAGGATAGGTTCCTGGGTTAGTGGTTCTGTTGTGTGGTATGTGGTTGTTGGTGAGTATTTGCTTCAGGTTGGGGGGCTGTCTGTAGGCAAGGACTGGCGTGTCTCCCAAGATTTGTGAGAGTGTTGGGTCATCCTTCAGGATAGGTTGTAGATCCTTAATAATGCATTGGAGGGGTTTTAGTTGGGGGCTGAAGGTGACGGCTAGTGGCGTTCTGTTATTTTCTTTGTTAGGCCTGTCCTGTAGTAGGTGACTTCTGGGAACTCTTCTGGCTCTATCAATCTGTTTCTTCACTTCCGCAGGTGGGTATTGTAGTTGTAAGAATGCTTGATAGAGATCTTGTAGGTGTTTGTCTCTGTCTGAGGGGTTGGAGCAAATGCGGTTGTATCGCAGAGCTTGGCTATAGACAATGGATCGTGTGGTGTGGTCAGGGTGAAAGCTGGAGGCATGTAGGTAGGAAGAGCGGTCAGTAGGTTTCCGGTATAGGGTGGTGTTTGTGACCATTGTTTATTAGCACTGTAGTGTCCAGGAAGTGGATCTCTTGTGTGGACTGGACCAGGCTGAGGTTGATGGTGGGATGGAAATTGTTGAAATCATGGTGGAATTCCTCAAGGGCTTCTTTTCCATGGGTCCAGATGATGATGTCATCAATATAGCACAAGTAGAGTAGGGGCGTTAGGGGATGAGAGTTGAGGAAGCGTTGTTCTAAATCAGCCATAAAAATGTTGGCATACTGTGGGGCCATGCGGGTACCCATAGCAGTGCCGCTGATATTACCAGCAGGAGAGTGAGTTTGTGTGTGTGGGGGGGGGGGGGGCGTAGAGTGAGAAAACCTGGATTTGTGCTGGAAATGGCCCAACTTGTTTATCATACAGATTGTAAGGAGAGTGATCACTTTAGATAAGCTATTACCAGCAGGAGAGTGGGGTGGGAGGAGGTATTGTTTCATGGTCTCTGTGTATATAATGTCTTCTGCAGTTTCCATAGTATGCATCCGATGAAGTGAGCTGTAGCTCATGAAAGCTTATGCTCAAATAAATTGGTTAGTCTCTAAGGTGCCACAAGTACTCCTTTTCTTTTTGTCTTTTACTGGTTCTCCTCCTACCTCTCTAGTTTTACCTTCAGTGCATTGGAGGATCCTCCTCACCTGCCCTCCAACTTTCTGTGGGGGTTCCACAGGTCACTGTCTTGGTCCCCTTCTCTTCTCCCTCCAAATCATATATCTGGCTAATCTTATCTGCAAACACTAATCCAGCCTCATATCTATGCTAATGATTTACATATCTGCCTCTCTACTTCAGACCTGTCTCCTTCTGTCGAAATGATAATCTTGGCCTGTCTCTCTGATATCTCCTCATGGATGTCTATCCATCAGCTGAAGCTCAAAATGGCTAAAACAGAGCTCTTAATCTCCTCGCTCCACAACCACTACCCCTTACTGCCTTTCTTGATCACTGTGGAGAACACGACCATTCTACTTGTCACTCAGGCTGTAACGAGGCTGTCATCTTCGACTCAGACTGTGCCTATGTCTTACAGATTCTTTCTGTATAACCGCTCTAAAATATAACCTTTCTTAGCCATCCACAGAGCTAAAACTCTCATCCAGGCTGTCATAATCTTATATCTCAATTACTGCAACATCCTTTTCTCTGGCCTTGATTAATATAATCTGCTATATCCATTGAGAAATGCTGCTTCAAAGAACATTTTCCTATCCTGTCTCTTTGACTATATCACCCCTCTTTTTGCATCCATCCATTGGCCCCCTTCTCTATTGCATCAACGATAAAGTGGCTGTCTTCACTTTTAAGGCCAATAACAGTCTGTTCCCACTGTACCTACCATTTCTCATTTAGTATCAAAAGGTCAACTCTCACCTCTGATCATTTCACAACATCAGCCACCGACACGGATTTGTTGAACGTACAAACAAGTAGCTTTGTGCTTTCTCCCATGTAGCCTCTCGTGCTTGGGAGGAGCTCTTTGTAAACATCACCAAAGCTACGTCATTATCTACCTTCCAAACTCTCCTCAGAACTCTCCTTTTGTGTGATGACTACAAAAAAACTCAACCACAGTTCGGCTGCTTGTGTGCTGAGACCACTTGCTGACCAGTATTGTCTTGTTGTTTTTGTTCTGTGTTTGTAGAGTACCTAGCATAATGGGGTTGTAGGCTGTGACTAGTACTCCCAGGTGCTACTGTAATACAAATAATAAATAATAATAATGTGGTGCTGTTAAATACTCATGCAAAGGTCTTCTCCAAATGAAGTTCCAAACTAATTAGTCACCATGTCAATATTTTCCCCATTGTTGTCTGCCCAATTTGACCAAGCTATTCAGATTAATAAAAGTAACTAGAATTTCATCTGGCTGTAAGCAAAGTCTTTAAAGACTACATTCACCCAAAGTTACTGGTTTACTTTAATTCAAGAGTTGAGTGAATAATTCCCAGCAAATAATTAGTTGGATAAATTTACCCTTTTCTACTTATAAAATGTTTGTGAGCAGATCAAAATTTCCTCAATTTTATTTATTGTTCTGATTGACTGAAAAATATTTATTAGTTTCTTCAGTAAATTGAGGGTGAATAATTAGCTTTGAGTGGTTGGTATTTCACTAAGATACTAACAGGAATGAGAAGAGCCCCTGAGGCAGGGAGAAGGGCATGCAATGCTTCTCAGTCAACACCCATAGCCCTGACTGGTTTGAAGCTAACTTGACTTTTGGGTGAGGAAAGGAACACCTTAGACACTGTCAAGAGCTAACTTTCAAGTTGTTGGCTGGGACACTGAATACTTGGGACAGAACTGTGAAAGATGGGAGAGTTCTGGCCCAGACAAGACTATTGGCTGATACGCTACAAGAGTTGCTCTGGAGGGGCCCAGTCCTGTAGACCTTAATCATGTGAACAGTTCTATTGATTTTTATAAAAAGAAAAGGAGTACTTGTGGCACCTTAGAGACGAACCAATTTATCTGAGCATGAGCTTTCGTGAGCTACAGCTCACTTCATCAGATGCATCCGATGAAGTGAGCTGTAGCTCACGAAAGCTCATGCTCAAATAAATTGGTTCGTCTCTAAGGTGCCACAAGTACTCCTTTTCTTTTTGCGAATACAGACTAACACGGCTGTTACTCTGAAACCATTGATTTTTATATTCATATGATTAAGTTCTGAAAGACTGGGCTTATGATCTGTGTTTTTAATTAGGCTAGAGTTTATTAGGATCTTTTGAATGAAAAGGAATAGATTGTTAAGCAATTTGAATCTTGTTTACCTCCACTCAGGTGCATAAATCCACCTGCAGGAAAATTCAAACTTCAGTATAAAGACTAAGATCTCCCTAATAAGACTGCAGAGAGTTGGGATCAAGCAGTTGGAATCAAGAAAGTGTCCCTTTTAGAAAACAACAATTATAGGTAAATTATCTAAGTATTTATACTGCACTATACTCTTTATCGTAGGATTGGAATTCAAATGACAGTTAGTTTGTTGAATAAAAATATGTAGTTGTGCAAAAGTTTCATTCCCATCAAAACCTTTCCCTTGCCCACTTATATTCGTCCTAAGAAATGCATTAAGTGAAATTACAAAGTCTTCTGAAGTCCCTTGCTAGTTTACTTTCTGCTTACTGCTTTCCAGAAAAGTGGCCTCAGGTAGAATATGACAAACTGCATTTTAATGGGAATGCTTTCAGCTGTTTTATTCCTTCTTTTGGTACTGAAATAATGCCTTTTTATTAATGAAGTGAAATCACTAATGCTTTAATCTTTAAGAAATATAGAAATGCATAACTATATTAAAAATAGAAAACACCGTGACTTGCATTTCTGCCATAAGAAATACTACATGTTGTGAAGAAAAATAAATATGTGATCTGCCCATAGCTTTTACATGATAGCAGAGGGAATGATTGATATTGGTTTAGTCGTTTACGTATAGCTCATCTGTGTTTTATTTCTGATCCTGTCAGACTGAAAAGAACTACCAGTTTTATTAGGGCTGGTGATGTATTCCATACTTGTAGTTTTATTACGTGTTTGAGAAGCTACAAAATATTGGCGCTCTTTAATAACAAGCACTTTATGTTTCCTTGTGTCAGCAAATTTCCTGGATTAATACCCTCTGTTAGATTGATAGAATCCTACAGTGCTTTTTTATAAGGTTCTGGGGCACTAATTTCTGAAGGAGCTTGTAATAAACTAGTGGGAGGCCTTACATATACATCCTTTTCTTTCTTCTGCTTAAGTCATATGATTTCCTTCTGTGTCATGGTTAGTTGCAATACCTATTTTTGTTCAAACTCCTGTCAGTGTTGCTATTAGTTTCTCTGAGATTTTGACAATTGTACCATCAAGTACTGTATCACTCCAGAGTCCAGACAAATCTCTTCTTATAAAGATAATAGGTGGTTGATAACTAAATAGCTGTCTAATTTTATCAATACACCTAAAAGGTGTGTATATGTTATTTGGTTTGCTCAATAATAGACCAGGAAAAAAAAGCTAGAGAAAACCAAAAGAGAAGTCTTATTTATTTTAGTTACAAACCTAAGTACTTGTGGGCTTCTTATGCACTGCAGAAACTTACTTCACATTTTTATTAATTTTTATTGTTTTATGACAGTACATTAATTTATGACAGTTGCACTCCATGATAACATACGGCAAAGGATTTTAAAAGTGGTAAGTATGTAGGAATGAAGGATGAGAGACTGCATAAAAAGGAAGTCCACCTTTTGATAATACCAGTTTTATTTTGTTGGACCTGATTCAGCAAAGCACTTAATCTTATGCTTAAATTTCGTGAAAGTCAATGGTCATATGAATCAATTTAGGAAGAAGAGGTGGGTAAAGCCCAAGATTCTACTCTGATATAACCCTTCTGCCAAGTGGAGCCAGCAGCAACTAGGGCTGGGTTCAATATCTAGGGGTTCCTTTCCATCAATACAACACAGAACCGTCTCAAGCCCGCACCCAGTAACCTGGGAAAATTATATACCACCCTCTGCACCTCTGAGAGGCAATACTTCCCCACTCACAAGCACAGAGTCCGAAAAGAAAGTTTTTTAATAAAAGGAGGGAAGTAACTCGGAATTAATTTGGGAAAACACTGCAAACAGGGTTCATAAACATAAACCATAAGTAAAAGACCCACCCCCAAATAGGTTGGGCTTTGCCCTTTTCCCCTGCGGTTCTTAAGTCCAACTCAAAAGTCCCTTTCACATGCCTGACCCTTCTCTGCACCGAACTCACAGTTGCTGTCCTTGGTCAGTGCAGACCCAGAGTTCAGA
This sequence comes from Lepidochelys olivacea, assembly GCF_965140295.1. Taxonomy (NCBI): domain Eukaryota; kingdom Metazoa; phylum Chordata; order Testudines; family Cheloniidae; genus Lepidochelys; species Lepidochelys olivacea. The sequence goes on from NC_140413.1 coordinate 124,021,816, forward strand.
GGTGCATCTGCAGAGTTCACCTCCCTCCCCAGGTGGGTGGATAAAGAGGTATCTTACTTACCAGCCACCTGCTCACCACTCTTATTGTGCTCCTCCACTAGCCACCCAGCTAGCTGCTCGTTGCGCCTCTACACCACCGCCCTGCCACGAGCATGGATGAAGGTGCCTTGAACTCCCAGTTGACCATCCAATATTGTTGATTCTAGAGCTGGTCAGGAATTTTTTTGACTAATGAAAACATACATATGAGAGCGCGAGAGCGTGCTATCTGAGACCTTCTGAAAATTTTCACCCCCCCCCCAACATCACTGAAATAAGCAGAGCAGGGACTTGAACCTCGGCCTCCAACATGTGAGGTGGGTGCCCCAACCACCAGATTATTGGCTATTCTGGGGTTTAGATGTTGTGTTTTTTGTGAAAAATTCAAAAAGTCTATTTTTCATTCTAATACAGAATGAAAACAAATCTCAAAACCTTGAAATTTTGGTCAAATTGAATTATTTTTTTCCAGCTGGCCCTATTGTAGACAGAAGCCAGTTACCCTACTGCCTCCCCTGACCACTCTCAAATTCCAAGATCAGTCTCTTTATCCAACAGTGGATAAACACATTAACTGGATATTTTTGATAAAATAGCCCAAACTGAAATAGTTATCAGTACTGACATATAAATACCATCATTAGATTTCAGAACTCAGATGACCGGGGCTGTTTTTTAGGTCTTTCTGCAGAGTCAGTATGACAATACTGAATTGTTTTAAATTTGTAACGTAGCTTGACAGGTATGGTATTCAGACTCGTTGGTCCTGTTGTGACAGACTTCATTTTTCCTACCTACAGTTCCACATCTCCTCTTCAAAAAAATATATATAAAATCCTGCAACTGGGATCACAAGACCTTCATACGGTGTCTGGGTTTTTTGGATTTTAGCAGAAGAGCTTTTCCAGTATTCAGCAATTCAGTACATTTTTTTTTTCCTGGAAAACTGAAAATTGTCTATCAGACATTCTTATTCTTTCAAGTGGAAGCATTCTGTAGAGTGGTTTGTTCATTTGAGTGTTTCTCCCTCAAAATGCCCTGTTATTATATTTAACCTGGACTACCACTTATCTTTAAGTCAAATTCAACCTTATAAAGTCAGTGAGGGTATATCTAGTAACCATTATAACTTATCAAATTCCTGTGCAACATAGGCTGCCTTGACTCATCTGACAGGCAAATGTTTTCCTGAAGTATTTATACCCTTCAGTCATAAATCATTTACTCCATAGGATATAAATGTAATACTCAAGACTCTCCATTTGAATCAATAGTCTCCCTGTTTTTCCCTTCTGTTCTGAAAACAACCTTCTTATTAGCCATCATCAGTTGGAAGAGAACATGAGAAACTATCTCTCATAGCTGACAGGTCTGACACATTATTTAACAAAGATGAGGTGCTGATGTTGTTCTATTCAAACTTTTGTCAAAGATAATGAGAAAATTACATGAAAAACTAATCTGTAACTCTTCTGTTCTTCTGATGCAAAGTTCCAAAGGCTGGCTGTTAAAAGGGCCACTGGTTACTACCTGGGTTGAAATTTGCTAGCAGAATACTGTTTACTAATTTGTTTTTTAAAGAAATATATTTTTAAAAATAAACTTTAATTTTAAATTAATTTAAGTTTAATAAACATGTACCTCTGGCAAACGAACTAATCCCTTAATTTTTTTTATTCAGTACTTTTGAAGATTTAGAATCAATTTAATGTCTCTTTGAGCAAATGATACAACATAGTAATTGCCTGCACTTTCAGATTCTTAGTATTCTGCTCTTCTCTACTAACAGCTGCATGCTTCTTTGCTGTTTTTAATTTTATTTGAGGTGGGATTTTTATTTTCTTCACTTTCATCCATTTGAATCTGTCATTTTAGATGTGAGTCTTATTTCCAAATTGTTTATTTTATTACCAATTGTCAATACACGGAATTTTGATACACTGATGGAAAAGTAAAGGTGTATTGTTGATAGTTCTATAACAATAACAATAATGTTAAAGATGAACTTGAAAGGTTTCTGACTTGCTAAGACATGAGTCCATTGTTTCATTTGCTATGGATATGCATGAAAGAAGGGGGCGTACACATATAGTAAATGTGATGAAATTGGCTGCAACTTTATTACGATAAATTATTGTACTAAATACAATGTTTGTGCACAGATAATTTCTTCAGAGCTGAATTCTAGGAAGGGATATGCTCCAATCTCCACACTTTAATATCATCATCAGAAGGGCACACCTTGGCACACCATACTTGGGACTTCTGAACCTGAGTCTTGTCCCTGTGGCAGCAGTAATTCCTCCAGAGCCCCCTGAAATTGTGGGTCCCCAAAACTGCTAGGGCTACTGGGGTAGGATTTATGTCTATGATGAAGCTGCATTCTCAACATTTCTTACATTGCTTAGGACTTAGGGCTATTGTCCAGTTTTGTTAGAGGAGAATTCTCAACTTTACAGCTGGATAACAAAAGTGGAATTGATTATTTTAAAATGTATTCTAAAATAAATATGCATATTATTACTAATAATGTTCTTTTTTATATCTGTTTTGCAGTAGCACCCAACAGCCCCATTGGGATCAGGGACCAGTTGTCCTAGGGATGGTCCTCATTTATAGAAAAGCCAGGTTCCTGCTCCCAAAGTTTATAACCTAAATAGACAAGACAAACAGGCGGGGGTGGGGTGGGGAGGAGAAGGGTATTGAAGTATTCAAGCAAAGTGTTCAGAGTGATGATAGGCAAATGTCATATTGGTGCCACAAGCATTCTTGTTGTTTTGCTTTTTAATTAATCATTGAGGCCTGAATGAGATGAGGGAATGGCAGAAAAGGCTGAATTAGAAGTAGTAATGGGATAAGAAAATGGAATGAGGGGAAGAAGATGGAGGGAAGGACAGGGAAGGAGGCTGGGGGAAGAGGAAGAGCTAGAGAGTATGTGTGTAGAAGGAGGTCAGTATAAATAGCCAGTTACCAGAGACTAATAGTTCCAGAGTTCAAACTGTAGAAAAGAGAGTCTGATGACAACAATTGTATACAGGAAGTTGTGAAGTCATTCTTGGAAGGTGTGGTGAGTAGGATGCTTTGCCATTTGATGGCTTGCTAAACCTCCTATTCCTCCCCAGCACCTGTGACTAGGGTTGCCAACTCTGACTGAAGCTATTCCAGGAGATTTTTTTCCCCAACATGATGGAATGTCATTTTCTTAAAATATCCTACCAAAATCTCCCAGATTGCTTTCAACAGTTACTGGGAGACGGATGACGATTCCGGGAGACTCCAGGCCAATCCTACCTGTGACTGAGGGAAAGAAGAAGGGGAGAGGGTGTGCTTGGGGCCTAGTACTGCTCTGCTCCAAGTTCAAAGGTAGGAGGGGTGACTGGGGAAAGTATAGAGATGCAGTAGTGTAAACAGCTCTTGGTGATTTGAGATCTTAGCCAAAACTAATGCTATCAGCTTCTGCCTAAGACTGTAGTTCTCCTATAATTTTTATGATGGAATGTAGTTCTCCAGTAATTTTTCTTCATAAAAGTAAATGAAGAAATGTTCAATAATATAATTATATATTTTTTTATTTTTATTTATTTTTATATTTTGGATTTTTACTTCTACTGTTTGTCCTTTTTCAGGTTTTCATATTAACTTTTAAATCATTCAGACAGAAAGAAGTTATTGGATATTTTCCAATATTATGAGATTTTTGAAGTAGTATCATTTAAAATAGAATTCCTATTCCTTCCATTCAAGCAAAAATACTTTAAAATATTGTTTTGTGTATATTAGTCTATATCATATTATTTTAAATGTATCTCACGCATTTTGGCCTCATGCTGCACTCATTGGGAAATCAATTCCCCAGTTGTTTCCATTAGGGCATCGATTCTGCAAGCACTTAAGCATCTGCATAATTTTTGGAGTAGTCCCATGGGTTCAGTGGGACTCCTCCCATAAGTAAAGTTACACACATACATAAGCACTTGCAGAATCAGGACCTAAGTAAAGGAAAGTTTTAAATGAGCAAGAAATTCCAGATTGGACTTTGGGGCTTGATCTAAAACCTATAAAAGTCAATGGAAGTGTTTCTGCTGACTTAAATAGGCATTGAATCAGGTTCTTTATTATGGTTACACTGAATGTATACTATCTATTGAATCTCATTTCTTGTCTATCATTCCATATAAATTCATAATCTTCTTATCCACAGTCTGCTAGCCATGCTTTATGTACAAATCCCTCTTGCTCAACTTGTTTTCTATACAATGTCAGGCAACTCATATGGAATAACATGTAGAAATTAAATAATTTACACTATTCTAAAAGGATAAGTAGACTTGTATTGTGTTGCTTTCTAATTATTGCTTTGCAAATTCCTTCTTGCATCCTGTGTAAAATAGCAATGACTGGATTAAAATTCAGTGAATTTCATAGTTTGGTCCAATAAAAATATTAAAAAATTAATCATAATAAAATGACATTGTTTATTTCTGCTATTTTTTGGAACTTCAGTACCAGTGAGACTTGATAGTTAAATAGAAATTGTATTTTTATCCATTAACTTTGTTATTAAAAAAAATAAGAATTACTTTTAAAGAGCAGTTATGTTTAAAATGCTCCGATTTACACTAATTTGCAGTTGAATATTACCTTTAGTCTTACAGGATAGTTCCCCTGGGTCTTCCCATACTCATGGAGATCAGGCACAGGAAACTGACTTAAATGAAGAAGTATGAAGTGCTGTTGTAGCCATGTTGGTCCCAGAATATTAGAAAGACAAGATGGGGCACCAACTTCTGTTGGGGAGAGAGACAAGCTTTCGAGATTACACAGAGCTCTTTTTCAGGTCTGGGAAAGGTACTCGGAGTATCACAGTGTCAAGGTTCCTCCCCCACTCTGAACTCTAGGGTACAGATGTGGGGACCTGCATGAAAAAACCTCCTAAGCTTATCTTTACCAGCTTAGGTCAAAACTTCCCCAAGGTACAAAATATTACACCTGTTATCCTTGGACTGGCCGCTACCACCACCAAACTAATACTGGTTACTGGGGAAGAGCTGTTTGGACGCGTCCTTCCCCCCAAAATACTTCCCAAAACCCTGCACCCCACTTCCTGGACAAGGTTTGGTAAAAAGCCTCACCAATTTGCCTAGGTGACTACAGACCCAGACCCTTGGATCTTAAGAACAATGAACAATCCTCCCAACACTTGCACCCCCCCTTTCCTGGGAAATGTTGGATAAAAAGCCTCACCAATTTGCATAGGTGACCACAGACCCAAACCCTTGGATCTGAGAACAATGAAAAAGCATTCAGTTTTTTACAAGAAGACTTTTAATAAAAAATAGAAGTAAATAGAAATAAAGAAATCCCCCCTGTAAAATCAGGATGGTAGATATCTTACAGGGTAATTAGATTCAAAAACATAGAGAACCCCTCTAGGCAAAACCTTAAGTTACAAAAAAGATACACAGACAGAAATAGTTATTCTATTCAGCACAATTCTTTTCTCGGCCATTTAAAGAAATCATAATCTAACACATACCTAGCTAGATTACTTACTAAAAGTTCTAAGACTCCATTCCTGGTCTATCCCTGGCCAAGACGACTACAGACAGACACAGACCCTTTGTTTCTCTCCCTCCTCCCAGCTTTTGAAAGTATCTTGTCTCCTCATTGGTCATTTTGGTCAGGTGCCAGCGAGGTTACCTTTAGCTTCTTAACCCTTTACAGGTGAGAAGAGCTTTCCCCTGGCCAGGAGGGATTTCAAAGGGGTTTACCCTTCCCTTTATATTTATGACACACAGCGAAATACAAGATTGAACAGATAATTTAACGTAAGTAGTTAGCACATAAAGGAACCGTTCAAGGTAAAGTGGCCCATAAACACCCCTGTAGTCATAGGACAAAAAGTGGGGATAGTGGATTACAGATTGCTGTAATAAGCCATAAACCCGTTCTCTTTATTAAGACCAAGATTTTTAGTCTCTAGCAAAGTTTTGAATTTAAGCTCCCAGGCTCATCTTTTGAAAATGTTGTACAGGTTTCCTTTGAGGATGAGGACTGATAGGTCAGATATTGAGTGATCACTTTGTGGAAAGTGTTCAACCACAGGTGATATAGTGTTTTTTGTCTTTTATTTTCCTGTATGAGTTCATCTGAGAGAATAGTGATTGTCAGGTTTCACCCAAATAGTTGTTATTGGGGCATTTAGTGCACTTGATGAATTACGTCACATGTTGTCATAAACATGTAGGACCCATGAATCTTGAAAGGTGTGTTGTGGGGGGTGTTGATCACTGTAGCAGTGGAGATATGTCTGCAGCTTTTGCATCTGTTGTTCTGGCAGGGTCTGGTACCACTTTGAGTTGGTGTGTCCTGGTCTGTGTGGAACTTGGTTCTGATGATGAGTTTGGAGAGGTTGGGGTGTTGTCTGAAGGCCAGAAGAGGGGGTTCAAGAAAGATTTCTTTCAGGATGGGGTCCCCATTGAGTATGGGCTGTAGTTGTTTGATGATACCCTATATGGGTTCCAGTGTGGGGTGGTAGGTGACAACTACGGATGTACGGCTGGAGGGGGTTTTATTTCTGTACTGAATCAGGTTCTTTCAGGGTATTTGGGTGGCCTGTTCCATGATGCAATCTACTTCTCTGCTGGAGTATCCTTGTTTGGTTAAGGTGGTTTGGAGTGTGTAAAAGTATAGATCCTGGACTTTCTCCTCAGAGCATGTTCTACGGTATCTGAGTACCTAGCTGTGGAAAACCAATTTCTTGATGTGTTTGGGGTGATTACTGGCTCTATGAAGGTAGGTGTGGTGGTCTGTGGGCTTTTTGTACAGAGTTGTCTGTGGGGTTCCATTGTTGAAGCTGATCATGGTGTCCAGGAAGTTGATGCCAATGTGGGAGTGTTCCAGAGAGAGTTTAATGGGTGGGGTGGTTGTTGAAGTTGTCGTAGAAATCTATGAGGGAATTTAAGTGGTCTGTCCAGAGGATAAAAATATCATCCAAGTACCTCAGGTATATCATTGGTTTTGTGGTGCATTTGTCCAGCAATTCTTCTTCAATGTGGCCAATTAAGAGGTTGGCATATTGGGGAGCCATCCTAGTACCTATGGCTGTTCCCAAGGTTTGGACAAAGCATTTGTTGTTGAATGTAAAATTGTTACCCTTGCCACCATGGATGTCACTCCTCTATATACCAACATTCCTCACAATGATGGCATAGCTGCCTGCCTCAAATATTTACAATACAGAGAGCAACCCTCAGATATCCACCCCAAACACATCACCAGACTCCTACATTTTGTCCTCACCCATAACCACCAGAGCGGGTAAGACACACCTTCAGACTTTAGGTGGCAGGACTCTTTTCCCAGCATCAGCCTCCTGTTGGGTTTACATCCCCCATCTGAGCTTCAAGGCCCTTTGTCTGCTTTGAGAGTTGTCCCTGTGGGTGCTCCATTTCAGGTGTTGGTGCGTCCTGGCACCATCAATCGGAGATTTACGGTAGCAGTGTCCACGTGGGTCATGCATACGCAGTAGGTGTCTCATGGTGCTGTTGGCACTTCATCTAGCATGTGCATGACCTGACTCTTCCAGTTCCTTTTCAACCATCCTAGGCTTGAGATGGAGCTCTGGGGCAGTGTTCACCACTTTTCCAAAAACCTTAGAAATTGTTTTAAAATAGATAGTCACTTTGAAAGTTATAGTTAGTTTTAATTAGATAGTAAAAAAAAAATTTCTCCCAGTTTTCCCTTCGCCATAGTTTCCCCACAGTGGGGTCTGTTTAACTGTTGAATGATGCCTGGCTCTCCAGGCTTTAAGAGAGGTAGTTCATGCTGCAAAACAATGCCCATTTCTGATGGACACTGGGTATGTATACGATGTCTTGACAAGGCACATATCCCTCAAAAACGCGCCCACTGTAGTAATTTGAAAGCGAAACTGGGATCTCTGCTTGAAAATGATCCCCCTGGAGAAAACTCTCCAACTAGAGACAGATCAATGGACCACCTCTCTGGGTACCCCCTCTTCAGCAAAAGGGGACATACCTTCCTCTAAAAGATCAAGGAAGGGAGCGCAAACATCATCATAGAGAGCACTGCAGAAACAGTGGTCTCCTGCCAGGTTGCTGCCCCCGATGCCCACCTATGATGCTCCAGGCATCCCTGGCACTGCTAAGTCCGGAGACAAGGAGGCAGAGTCGAGGCATAGAAAGAGACATGCCTACTCCACGACACCAACCCCACCTGTGAGGGTCTCGGTGCTGAGCCTCTCTCCAGACACTATGCCTCCACCTCCAGCACTGACGTCTCAGTAGACACCAATAGAGAAAGCCAAATTGGCACCCACCGCACCGATTAAAGTACCACAGCATTTGCCAGCACCAGCAAAAGTGTCTCCATTGGCACCAGTGGTACCAACACCAGCTACGCCACAGGACCTGCTCCACCAAGGAGATTTAACTGTCTCTTCAGCACCACAGTCCCCTTTGTTTGCCACTGAGGTCTCACCCAAACATTATAGTGTGGGGCAACATACTTCTCCTGCTGCCCTACACACATCAGCAATGAATATGATGAGCAGGAGCCATGCAACTTCTCACCCCACCACTCACCTCCAATGGATCGGAGACTACCATGGGGACCTATGAGACCAAAAAACCAATATAGCCAGGCGGCTCAACTGTGGAATGGACCCCCCATGGATATACCCACCCTATGCAAAGGGCACCATGGGAATCATGGACATCTTACAGGGGTCGTCATTCCAGGCCACACCCACTGCTCATAGAGGCAAACTGAGATCAAATCTCATTTTCCCTATTCCACAGACATCAGATGCTCAGGACGTTTTGGATGAAACTGAACCAGGCACAAGACCAGGAAATCACATCAACTGCACATAACTCTTCCTCCTCACTGGATGAAGCAATCATGCCACCATGTCCTATCATGGCTGATGACTTTAAACAGTTTCAGGAACTATTCAAATGAATTGCTCACAGTCAAGGCATCCCATTAGAGGAAGTTCAGGCAAACCAACACAAACTTGTACAAATTTTACAAACATCCTGTACTTTCAAAATTGCTTTACCCATAAATGATGCCATTATGGAACCAGCAGAGATGGTCTGGCAAACACCAGCCTCAATTCTGCCTACATGTAAAAGGGCGGATAGGAAGTACTACATCCCACCAAAGGGGTAGACCTCCTCTTCTCTCACCCGCTTCCTAATTCCTTGGTGGTCGACACTGCTAATCAACATGGCAAACAACAACAGTTTAGATCAACTCCACAGGACAAGGAACACAAGAGACTCAACCTCTTTGGATGAAAAGTTTACTCCTTGGTGACATTAAAGTTCAGAGCCACCAATTATACTGCTCTGTATTAGCAAATACGATTATGACAATTATGGCAAATTGAGCACTTTCTCTGAGGAGCTTCTAGAGGAAAAACAAGCACAATTCAAGGCCATTTTAAATGAGGGCCAATTTGTCGCACAGACAGCCCTCCAAGTGTCCTTGGACGTAGTGGACACAGCAGCCAAAACCATGGCCACGGTGATTCATCAAGCATACTGGTTACAATCCTCTGGCATACCTAAGGAACTCGAAACTAAGGTCGAGGATCTACCTTTCAACTGAGAGAAACCGTTTTCAACCAAAACGGACAAGGTTCTCCACTCGAAAGATTCTCGTGCTACTTTTTGCACTTTGGACATCTACACACCACCTGCAAAGAGACAACGATACCAGCCTTACCAGAAGAACACAGATTCCTCATGCAGCCAACCACAACAGAAGCAATAGGAGAACCAAAGACACAGGCAACGTTCGCAGAGACAGAGAGCACCCCAGTCTCAACTGTCGACATCTCAAACGGCTCCACCCAAATAACAATTTTAAAGTTTTGGTCAAGGGTCTGAACAACCTCTCTCACCAGTCGGCACTTACACACAGTTTGTCCCAATGCTTGGTCACCGCCTTCACTCATTCTATCATATCTGGGTGTCAATAATGATCAACCAATGGGTGTTAAAGAGAGTAAGATCAAGCTATACCATCCCCTTTACTTCCCACCCACCTACTCTACCCCTACAGTCCCTCTTCAGGGACTCTTCTCACAAGCACCTGCTATGACAAGAAGTTGATCATCTCCTACAATGAGGTGCTGTAGAATGGGTTCCTTCACAATACAGGGGGAAGGGGTTTTACTTCCTCTACTTCTTGATCCAGAAGAAGAATGGGGGATGGAGACCTATCTTGGACCTCTGGAGCCTCAACAAGTTCATACGAACTCAAAAGTTCAAGATGGTCACACTGGGCTGCAAAAGGGGGGCTGGTTTTAGCCCTCGACCTCCAAGATGCTTATTTTCATATTACCATACACCCCGCTCATAAGAAATGCCTGCATATCACAGTAGGGCATGAACACTTCCAATACAGAGTACTACCGTTTGGCCTGTCCACTGCATCAAGAATTGTCTCCAAAACTTTAGTGGTAGTTGAAGCACATCAATGCAAACAAGGGATAATAATCTTTCCATACTTGGACAATTGCCTTCTCAAGGGCCCAACTCAACAAGAAGTGCTGGACATAGTCCAGATGGTAATGACACTCTTCAGGGGTCTAAGGTTACAGATAAATGAACAAAAATTTACCCTAAATCCTGTTCTAAAACGACTTCATCAGGGCACATCTCAACACCATAGAGGCTGTCAAGGTTCCTTCCCCACTCTGAACTCTAGGGTACAGATGTGGGGACCTGCATGAAAACCTCCTAAGCTTACTTTTACCAGCTTAAGTTCAAACTTCCCCAAGGTACAAACTATTTTACTTTTTGCCTTTGGACTTTCGCTGCCATCACCAAATGTCTAACCGGTATTTATTATTGGGAAAGAGTTAGTTTTGGAAATGTCTTCCCCCCCACCCCCAAAATCCTCACCAAAACCTTACACCACCCTTCCTAAGGAAGGCTTGATAAAAATCCTCACCAATTTGCATAGGTGACCACAGACCCAAACCCTTGGATCTTAAGAACAATGAAGAAACAATCAGTTTTTTAAAAGAAGAATTTTAAAAGAAGAAAAAGTAAAAAAGAATCACCTCTGTAAAATCAGGATGATAAATACCTTACAGGGTAATTAGATTCAAAACATAGAGAATCCCTCTAGGGAAAACCTTAAGTTACAAAAAGACACAAAGACAGGAATATCCATTCCATTCAGCACAGCTTATTTTCTCAGCCATTTAAACAAACAGAATCTAACACATATCTAGCTAGATTACTTACTAAGTTCTAAGACTCCATTCCTGTTCTGTCCCCCAGCAAAAGCATCACCCAGACAGACCCAGACCCTTTGTTTCTCCCCCCCTCCAGCTTTGAAAGTATCTTGTCTCCTCATTGGTCATTGTGGTCAGGTGCCAGCGAGGTTATCCTAGCTTCTTAACCCTTTACAGGTGAAAGGGTTTTTCCTCTGGCCAGGAGGGATTTTAAAGGTGTTTACTCTTCCCTTTATATTTATGACAGAGGCCAAAGCATCCCTGCCATGGAACAGATTCACAATGCTAACAAACCTTATCTTGGAAGTCAGAGTCAGCCCCCAAATACGAACCCATATAAGACTGCAACTCTTAGGAAACATGGCAGCCACAATGTTTGTGGTAAGACACATAAGACTTCACACACCTTCAGCCCTCAACTAAAACCTCTCCAGCACATCATCAAAGATTTACAACCTATCCTGAAAAATGATCCCTCACTCTCACAGATCTTGGGAGACAGACCAGTCCTCGCTTACAGACAGCCCCCCAACCTGAAGCAAATACTCACCAGTAACCATACACCACACAACAAAAACACTAACCCAGGAACCTATCCTTGCAACAAAGCCCGATGCCAACTCTGTCCACACATTTTTTCAAGTGACACCATCATAGGACCTAATCACATTAGCCACGCCCTCAGGGGCTTGTTCACCTGCACATCTACCAATGTCATATATGCCATCATGTGCCAGCAATGCTCCTCTGCCATGTACATTGGTCAAATTGGACAGTCTCTATGCAAAAGAATAAATGGACACAAATCTGACATCAGGAATCATAACATTCAAAAACCGGTAGTAGAACACTTCAACCTCTCTGGCCACTCAGTAAAAGATTTAAGGGTGGCAATTTTGCAACAGAAAAGCTTCAAAAACAGATTCCAACGAGAAACTGCAGAGTTTGAATTAATAGGCAAACTAGATACCATTAACTTGGGTTTGAATAGGGACTGGGAGTGACTAGGTCATTACACATATTGAATCTATTTCCTTAAGTTAAGTATCCTCACACCTTCTTGTCAACTGTCTAAATGGGCCATCTTGATTATCACTACAAAAGTTTTTTTTTCTCCTCCTGATAATAGGTCATCTTAACTAATTAGCCTCTCACAGTTTGTATGGTAACTTCCAATTTATCTGTATGTATGTATGTGTGTGTATATATATATATATAATCTTATTATATGTTCCATTTGATGCATCCGATGAAGTGAGCTGTAGCCCACGAAAGCTTACACTCTAATTAATTTGTTAGTCTCTAAGGTGCCACAAGTACTCCTGTTCTTTTTTTTTTAAGACTACATATGCATTGCCTAGAGGGCTGGTTGAGCTCTGTATACATACCTAGCAAGCATAGCCTCCACAAATGACTAACAATACCACCCCGAGTCTTGGACTCTCTACACTAGTGGACAAGATCAGAAAATGTAGGCATGAGTATTCCCATTCCAACAAGAGCCCCCATCAATTGTAATCATGACAGATGCCTTACTGATAGGATAGGGCACCCACCTGCATCAGCACATGGTTCAAGGCAAATGGTCTCCTGAGGAGACTCATTTACACATCAATCTACTAGAGTTACACGTGGTAGGCAATGCCTGCAGACATTTCCGACCACATATAAAGAACAAATCAATTAGTATAATGACCAGCAACGTTGCCTGCATGTTTTACATGAATTCCCAAGCGGGGCTTGATCACACTCACTATGCACCAAAACCATGAAACTGTGGAACTGGTGTGTACGCTGCAACATAAACATCTCGGCCTCCTACCTTCCCGGCTGTCAGAACTCAATGGAGGACACGCTAAGCCAATACTTCTCTCAAGACTATGAATGGGAAATGAATGAGGGAGTCCTGCAATCCATATTCCACCGATGGGGCTCTCCCCTCATCGACTTATTTGTGTCCCCAACGAACCACAAATACCCGATGTTCTCCTTGAGAGCGGGGACGGGGCCACAATCATTGGGGGATGTCTTCCTCATCACGTGGGATGCACAACTCATGTACGCATTCCCACCGACCCCCTTGATATCACGCTTAATACACAAGATATGACTAGACAAGGTCAAGGTCATCCTGATAGTTCCAACTTGGCTCAGACATCCCTTACCTGATGCGAATGTTGATATGTGCTACTCAAGCTCTCCCTCGCCAACCGGACCTGCTTTAACAGAACAATGGTCACACTCTTTACCCAAATCTGGAGAAACTCCACCTGCAAGCATGGCTCCTGCATGGTTCCATCACAGCGAACTAGCCTGTTCAGAACAAGTCAAGCACATATTAAAAAACAGAAGGAAATTGACCACGTGTAATACTTTCCTTCAAAAATGGGAAAAATTCTCCTCGTGGTGTCAAGAGAAACATTTGACGGCCACTACAACGCCATTACTGATATTGCTGGAATACCTATTTTAGCTAAAATGCTTGGGTTTGGCAACTAGCTCAATCAAAACTATTTATCTTGTGGCCATTACAGCATTCCATCAAGAGATCAAAGAGACCTTGATCTTTGCGCATCCAATTACGAGACGCTTCCTCACTGGCCTCCAAAACATTTACCCAGAGGTTCGCCAACCTACTCTGGCCTGGGATCTAAACCTGGTACTGAAATGCCTCACCACACTGCCATTCAAACCCTTAGCCTCCTGTTCCTTACTACATTTGTCCATGAAAGTGGCATTTTTGGTCACTGTCACTTCCGCCAGATGAGTGAGTGAGATGGGGCCCTCATGGCTGATTCCCCGCTACACAGTATTCTTCAAGGACAAGGTCATAGAATCATAGAATATCAGGGTTGGAAGGGACCTCAGGAGGTCATCTAGTCCAACCCCCTGCTCAAAAGCTGGACCCATCCCCAATTAAATCATCCCAGCCAGGGCTTTGTCAAGCCTGACCTTAAAAACTTCTAAGGAAGGAGATTCCACCACCTCCCTAGGTAACACATTCCAGTGTTTCACCACCCTCTTAGTGAAAAAGTTTTTCCTAATATCCAACCTAAACCTCCCCCACTGCAACTTGAGACCATTACTCCTTGTCCTGTCCTCTTCCACCACTCAGAATAGTCTAGAACCATCCTCTCTGGAACCACCTCTCAGGTAGTTGAAAGCAGCTATCAAATCCCCCCTCATTCTTCTCTTCCGCAGACTAAACAATCCCAGTTCCCTCAGCCTCTCCTCATAAGTCACGTGTTCCAGACCCCTAATCATTTTTGTTGCCCTTCGCTGGACTCTTTCCAATTTATCCACATCCTTCTTGTAGTGTGGGGCCCAAAACTGGACACAGTACTCCAGATGAGGCCTCACCAATGTCGAATAGAGGGGGACGATCACGTCCCTCGATCTGCTCGCTATGCCCCTACTTATACATCCCAAAATGCCATTGGCCTTCTTGGCAACAAGGGCACACTGCTGACTCATATCCAGCTTCTCGTCCACTGTCACCCCTAGGTCCTTTTCCGCAGAACTGCTGCCTAGCCATTCGGTCCCTAGTCTGTAGCTGTGCATTGGGTTCTTCTGTCCTAAGTGCAGGACCCTGCACTTATCCTTATAGAGCCTCATCAGATTTCTTTTGGCCCAATCCTCCAATTTGTCTAGGTCCCTCTGTATCCTATCCCTGCCCTCCAGCGTGTCTACCACTCCTCCCAGTTTAGTATCATCCGTCACGTTACGTTACAACCACACCCAAAAATCATACCAAAAATATCATCATCCTATCATGTAAACCAACCAATTCATCTTCCCACATTTTACCCAAAACCACATGGGACTTCAACAGAAACCATCCTGCATACATTAGACGTTCGACGCATGTTAGCATTCTTCTTAGAAAAGAACGTGTTAGCATTCTTTCCGAAAATCCCCGAAACTTTTTGTGTCTACTATATAGCATTCAAAGGGATACTCTATATCCACTCAGATTATTAAAATGGATCTCCACATGTATTCAACAATGCTATCAAATTCAGAATACTGAACCTTCTAAGGACATCAGAGCTCATTCCAGACACTCATTATCAACCTCGATAGCATTCCTAAACAATGTACCTATAATACAAATATGTAGAGCAGCCACTTGAGCCTCTGTCCATACATTCACTCATCACTATGCAATCACTCAAGGCTCCAGATCTGATACCATAGTTGACCTAACCATACTTGTCTCTACAACATAAACAAACCCAAAGTCCCTCCTAATCTCTGAGGGGCACTCTACAGTCACCTGAAATGGAGCAGCCACAGGGACATCACTCAAAGAAGAAGAGAGGGTTACTCACCTTGTGCAGTAACTGAGGTTCTTCAAGATGTGTGTCCCTGTGGGTGCTCCACTACCCACCATCCTCACCTCTACTTCAGAGTTTTCAGTAAGGACTATACTGTAGAAAAGGAACTGGAGGGCTCGGGTCATGCATGCACTAGATGAGGCACCAGTGGCACTGTGAGAAACCTACTGTGTACGCGCGGCCAACATGGACACTGCTACCATAAATCTCCTATTGACGATGCCAGGATGCACGACACCTGAAGTGGAGCACCCACAGGAACACACATCTTGAAGAACTTCAATTACTGCATGAGGTGAGTAACCCCCTCATCTGCTGGGCCCTCACTCTCTGTGGCTGCTCACCACTCCATAGGCACTGAAAAAAATTAGCAGGTGCTTAGCACCCACTGGTAGCCAGCTTCTCCCCTCCCTCCCCCCAGCGCTTCCCATCCACCGGCAGCCCCGCTGATCAACTCCTCCCCCTCCATCCCAGCACCCCCTGCCCACCATGATCAGCTGTTCTGCGGAATGCAGGAAGTGCTGGGAGGGAGGGGGAGGAGCAGAGACGGGGCGTGCTCTGAGGAGGGGACAGAACTGGGTGGGAAGAGGTGGGGCAGGGTGGTGCAGGGGCGGGAAGTGGCGGGGTGGTGGCCTGGAGGAAGGGGACAGGTGGGGGTGGGGGTGGGACCAGGGGCAGAGCAGGGGGTTGAGCACTCCAAGGGCCCAGAGGAAGCCAGCACTTCTGCACCACTCTCAACTCCATTATTACTTGTAGCACGGTGGGAGTTTGCTATCCTGGCTCTAGCTCAGCAGCTACCTTCTGCAACTCAGCCCTGGCTCACCATCAGTGTGGTTTGTCTCTGCTGCTCCAAGTCCCCAGCTCTGTACTGCTCCAGCCCCGTTCTGCCTCCTCAGGCTCAGTGCAGCTGCTGCTCTACCTTCCACCCAGCTCTGCCTTCTCTGTCTTTGGGCTTCTGCACTCTCCTCAGCTCAGCTCAGGCTGCTGTTCTCACTTTAGCTCTGCCTCTACTCTGGCTCCTGCAGTTTCAGCTCACATGGAGGATGGAGTTTTGTGCTCTTGACTCCCTCATTGGCCTGCCTGCCCTGTCAATCCAGTTGACTTGGAGTGCTGGCCTCTACCCATTGGCCCTGGGGACTTTCAGTCTCAGGATCCTGATTTCTCTTTGGCCCTTCCCCTTTCTCCTGGTATTGGGCCAATGAAAAAGATCCCACTAAGTTTCAGTAAGGGGCCAACAGCCGTCTTACACCATGAAAAGTTCCACTGACTTCATTGGGAGTACACATGGGCCTAGGGGTCCACATTACTGGGTCCCAGTATATGATCAGGGATATAGATTGGAAAGAACATTTTTAGTATGAATGTGTTATACCCTAATTCCATAAAGGTTCCATTTTAATTTACATTAATCAGTCAGTGTTCACTTACATTCACATACAGGTTCTTGCAGTATCAGTGCATATCATAATGACTAGTTACTGTGGACAGATATTTTACTTCAATAGAGAGAAAATTCAGTATTACTTAATGTATATAAAGGCCTACAGTATTCTAACAATGTAATTGTCTATTTTAATTTATGTCATTTTATTGATCAAAATTTAGGCATATTAAATCAATATTTCAAGACTATATTAAGGCAGGTGAAAATCGTCTATGGATGCGGTCTCTATATAATACCTATTTTTGATGCCAAGATATTCTGTCTTCATTGACTTGCACTTTCTGGCTTTCCTGGTTGTGCACATGTGCTGTACATCCCTGAGCTGATGCTTCTGAGGTAGTAGGAGGGTGAAAGAAAGAATAGAAATGTTAATGCAGTTTTAAGTATCTTGTATTGTGAAGTATCAGAGAGGTAGCCGTGTTAGTCTGGATCTGTAAAAGCGGCAAAGAGTCCTGTGGCACCTTATAGACTAACAGACGTATTGGAGCATAAGCTTTCGTGGGTTCCCCTACATGCATCCGACGAAGTGGGTATTCACCCACGAAAGCTTATGCTCCAATATGTCTGTTAGTTTATAAGGTGCCACAGGACTCTTTGCCGCTTGTATTGTGAAGTGGCTTGATCTCTCAGCTCTTGTCAGTGCCATACTTCCTGAAACCAAATGCTTAAAAAGGATATTAAACTCCAGTGTTAAAATATTCATGGAGTGAAAGAGAAAGTGAATTGAAATAGTCTCCTAATGGGAAAAATCACAAAGCTGTGTTTGACAGTAGGAATCTAGTCAGAGTGATCATCTTTGCAGGACATAAAGAATCTCCATCTCACTATAGGACCAGGGATAGAATTTTTACCAACTGTACAGTACTGTAGTCCTCTGATGAAACAAATACATTTTAAGCCCTTACTTATTTCTTTCCTTTTTTCACATTCATCCAACTCATTTCTTTGGCCTCAATGTTAGGTGTGACAGTGCATTAGCCAAGCTGTCTCAGCCATTCAGGCATTTTATCAGCAAAATGAAGACAGATGTTGAATAGCCTGAACTAAATTGAAATCTTTGATGACTCACTTGAGATGGGTTGATAGCAAGAGGCACACTGGTGGGACTGGAGATATGACCCTTTTTATAGTTAAGAGGAAGAAGGGGACAGAGTTTTCTTAGAAAAACTTACTCTACCCACTAACAGAAAACTTTTTTTCATTCTTTGTCACTATGAAGTGAGGTAGTTGTTTAATAGTTAAAGTTGAACCAAACCTCCCATTATAAGCCTAAAAATAAATTGATCCCCCAGAGACTTTGCATATTGTATCTCATCCCACAGTAGAGTTTTTCTGGGAAGTGAAACTCAGAAGAGGTGTTGTGAAAAATTAACTGTCATTCATCTTCAGTTTAGTTGTTTGCAGTGATTTATTACTCATGCTGCTTGATCTCTTGATCTGCTCTGCTCTCACTTCTGCCAGTGCCTGTTTCAAGGGCAAGGAGTAACTTTTCCCACATCACATGATTCGGAGCTGGCAGTGTGGGGTTTCTCTTTCTTTCTCTCTTTTTTTCTTTCTTTCCTTTCTTGCTTTCTTTTTTTTTTTTAACATTCCTCTAATGGTCTAACCCACATAGACCTTTCATATCTGTTGCAACTTTGTGGCCGGTATCCAATGTGAGCTATTAGAGATACTGGGGATCTATAGTACCATTACAGTTATAAGTGACTTGTAATACAAATATTGGCTTGGTGGCATTTGGCTGGGGACCCCAGCTTTCCGTTGCAGGATGAGGGAAGGACATCAGTTTCTGGTGCATAAAATGGCACCCTTCATCCCTCACCTGAAAAAAAGAATCACAAGCCCCTGCGATCATCTTGGTCCTGATTTCCAACTGATTTTGAAAATGAGATCTAAGCATAGCTTCCTGTTAAGTTTTGGGTTTGATATTAATAGCAATTTGTTAGAGAATCACACTGGACTATCCCTGTTGGATAGTTTGTGGGAAGGAGCTACATTTTAGTTCCTCACTGGTTCTTACACATTCTTAAATTAAACTTATAGTCTTTTGTTTAACCATATTCCTGTGGGTGGTGTCTTATTTGCTGTGGTGTTGGACCAATGCAGTTTCGTATATTTTTAATAGCAATATGGAGGCAATTGATCCTCCTATTAGCTTTCAGTGTAGGTGGATAAGGCTACAGTAACTCTGCATATTTAATTTAATGTGATCTTTAAGTGCTATTTTTAATTTTTACTTGAAGAAAGTAGACTCCAGTTTCATTAAGTTCTTCAGATGATATGATAGTTATATTTGTTGTATACTGATATTATGTAAGTTACAAAAGTTTCAAGCTTTAAAAATATTAAAATTAATCTAGTCAAATGCAAAATGCTATATTTACATCCTGATTCTAGAGTTGTCAGGTAGCAAGGAAAAATTACTTTATCTTGTTACCTATGAATTACAGATCATGATGTTATTATGATAACACAACAACACATAATAGCACTGAGGAAAAAATTCTTACTTGGTGTTGCTAAATTAAAGTTACAAGAGGAATTCCAATCCAGCTAACTTCAAGTGTGAATTCTCTTCAGGTTCTTGATGTGCTCATGTTTGACCAAGGAGATTTGAACAAACAGACGCAAACAAAAAAGAGAGAAACTTTTCTTTATAAAGTAAATCAGTACAAAATGTAGCATTAGAATATAAATTTCATGCTGTTTTCTCTTAGCTTAGCTTGTGGACACGGGAAGAGAAAACATTGTAGAAAATTGATATTCCAGTGCTTTTTGTGTTTGAGTGTGTTTGGCCAAGGAGATCTGAACAAACAAGATGATGTCATAGTTGTGATACAGCATGGCCAGAAGACAGCAGGAGAGTGATATAGGAGAGATATGTAAGTCCCAGGATGAAGAGAAGCCTTATTCCCTATAGAGTGAAGAAAGGTTTCTATAGATTAATTAAAAGCACCTGAAGCCAATTAGAGCCCCTGAAGCTAGTCACCTGATAACCCCCCCCCCGCTTCAATCAGCCAGGGGAAGGAGTTGGAGCAGAGAGCAGTTTGAAGGAGTTGAAATAGAGGAGAGTTTGGAGAAGTGCTGTGGCTGGCTAGAAGACCAAGACCCTTGGTAAAGAGACACCCGGCTTGTGCAGAGAGAGAGAGAGGGCAGGAAGCTCCACAAGCTGAAGAGCAGGAGAGGGATATAGGCCAGGGGAAGGAAGCACTAGTTCAAGTGGTTTACCACTATCCCTAGGGCCCATGGGCTGGGACATGGAGTAGAGGTCAGGCATGGGTCCCTCCCTCTCCACTACCCTTCTCTGGGTTACTAGTGGGACAGTAGATACCCTAGTTCAGGAGCAGGAAACTGCACCCTGAACACCCCCACCCCCCAACTCCAAGAAGAGGAAGCGCAGGACCCATCATAATTGTACTGGCAATTTGCCACATGGTATATGAAAAGAATCCACACTTGAAATCAAGGTGGATTTAGATTTTTTTCTGTTTCTCTCACAATGAAATGATGATTGTAACTTAAATCAAAATCAGTTTTCAGCAGAACATTCAAGGGCATTTCTCCTCATTGATGGCTTATTTCATTGCTGAATTTCAACAACTTAAAAAATTGGCAAGAATTTTCGGGGGCAGGAGGTAGAAGGAATGGGATGGGGAGGGACAAATTTCCCTATTCACTCAAAAATGAAAGAACAGTTGTTGCTCAAGCTTTCCATCAGATTTCTTCAGCAAGCAGAGGGGCCGAGCGCAGAACATCTCAGTCACAGTAGTCACCAGCTGCCAGACCTGTCCCTGGGGCCTGTTGGCACAGAGTATAGATTAGATCAGTCTTCTGGATGCTCTGTTTTAGTCCAAGGACTGAACTAGTGTTGAGATGGCTCCATGATTGTGAGTGCTTAAAGATGTCTTAAAGCCAGTGTTGGGCACCCTCTTTTATCAACTCTAGTAAATGCTCCTCGACTGCATCTGAGAGTGGGGCGTTACAATTCAGTAGTTTAACTACAT
This sequence comes from Lepidochelys olivacea, assembly GCF_965140295.1. Classification (NCBI taxonomy): domain Eukaryota; kingdom Metazoa; phylum Chordata; order Testudines; family Cheloniidae; genus Lepidochelys; species Lepidochelys olivacea. The sequence continues at coordinate 124,042,918 of NC_140413.1, forward strand.
TAATTTAAAAGTGCCCATACTAGGGGATTGAAGTTAATTTAGTTGCATTTGTTTGAAAAATTATTTTAGTTAAATTGGTGCAACTTCTGTGTATAAGCCATTTCATGTAAGTGGAACAGAACTCAGTTTCAAGTAAGCAACATAAGATCCCTTTTTTTTCATAAGAAAGGAGTAAGTATAGAATTCACAAAACAAGCTTGTTAGAAACAGTAATATCTGATGCATGACTCATCCTTCCTTTCTCTTCCCATTCCGTTCTGCTTTATTTAAGTTATTTCCAGTAGTGTTTCTATAAAGTTCAGCATTGTATAGATTTCTTTGAGTTTGAAAAATTCTTTCAAGTGATTTAAAATTATTTTTCCGTCATTCAGAAGGATTGGAATATTCAAATGTTCTATTCACAAATGATTTACATACTATAGATTTAGTTTCTGTGTGACTTGTATGTGAATCTCCTATACAACTTCACTAAAAATGAAATTCGTCAAAGGAGATTACTTTGAGCTAAAAAGAACATTTAACCTTTATGCACTTAAAGAATGCAAACTGAAAAATGTGTTGCAGATAAATGTGGTTATCAGCACCATCATAAACAAGTAAAAATGCTGATTAATGACTGGAAATGTATTTAAAATTAATAATCTGAAAAGTTTGTTTTGCAAGTAAGACTAGTTTCTTTTACATGTCCAATACTTACACATCTGACAATCCAAGCTTGATAGACTTTTCCAGTGTAAAAGGAATAATATTTACATTAAGATGGTCAATATGGACTGAAGAATTATTATAATTTAAGTTGAGTTGAAGCCTCCTGTGAATTTAATGGCTGCACCTATCTGTCTAATTCTGGGCTCAGTGGTAAATCAGGTGTGATCGCACCCTTAGCCTACCTTTTAAAAAAGTTGTGTGCAAGTGTCATGTACTAAAGGATATCACCAATTGTTTCTTTCTCTTTTCCCATTAGAGTTTGGCAGTGAAGGCTGCAGTGCAAACATCAAATTCAGCACTGAATGGTGTCATCTCAGACACGTGTTCTTGGCATTTGTTTAGTAGGGACACAAAAGCAATTTGGTGATGGGGGAGCTTACTGTAAGGGAACAGGGCATTGGCAGTCTGGCCTAGCAGTCACAGCTGAGCTGGAGCCTACACATCAGGGACAGTAGTCAGTGAGCAGGAGTCAGACAAATTACTAAAGCCAGGTTCAATAAGCAAGAATCGGGGTCAAAGTCAGGCTGATCTGAGACCGTACCAGACTGGAATCAGGAGACAGAAATCATGGTCAGTGTCAGCCAGCAAGAGTCAGGCTTGGGTCAGAGGCCAGAGATGTGGCTACAAGGTGAGGTCTGGAGTCACAGCAGGCCCAAAGTCTGTATTGTTGCCCAGACAACTTCCTAGGCAAGCCTCCAGGATTAAATAGGGTGGTTGGTCAATCAGAGGGCCACAAAGTGCTGGCACTCTGGCTCCCTTGGGAAGTACTTCCCGTTGGACCTAATCACTACAGTGCTCCCTGGATGTGGTTCTGCAGGGCCTTGTGGGGATACTGTGAGAATATCAGCTGTCCTAGGTTCTGCAGACCCAAGACCTAGTCCCTTCATCCTTACATGTATCAGGTAGATTCTCTCAAGCAAGTAGTCAAGTTAATCAACATTATAACTAGTTATAAAAATCTACTCCTTTCTAGAAAAAGATATGATGTTATTTAGCTGCTATTGGGAGACAAGAGATTTTATGGCTAGCGTTTCCTCAGTGTCCCTGTTTTGCCTCATTCTGGATCTCGTAGACTTCCCCCAATTGATTACAAAAGATGAAAATAGTGACTGTGGGAATAAATTTACCATTGCTGTAAAGATGAGACTGTTGTGCTGTAGACCAGATCGATGTTTATATGCATTTAGAGACATATCCTGTAAGTAGGTGTGTCACAGGGTGTCTTGCTCCTTTTAGGGGAGATGGGGCTGGTCCCATCTGTGGCATAATTCATTGGCTGCCTCCTAGCCTGAGCAGGCCGGCCTCAGGTGATAGTTTGATAGGCACTTGGGCCTTAGAACAGGGCTGAGAGAAATGAGGCTGAAGATATGCCTATATTGGAGCAAGGAGATGTAATTCCAGACTTGCATAGATAATATCCACTCTAGCTGTGCTTAGGCTAGCACTTAAAAATAGCAGTGTGTCTACGGCAGTGTGGGTAGCCTGCTCAAGTGCTTACCTAAGGAATCAAGCAAGATTGTACACAGGGCAGCTAGCCTGAGCAGCCATCCGTGCCACCATGGACACACTGCTATTTTTACGTGGGAATCACACCTCCCATCTTAAATGTAGATATATGCTGAGAGTGGAACCACAGGGAGTGGGTAGGCAACTATGGAAGGTCCTGAGGCAGAGTGTCCAGGGTCTGAGAATGATACTCTAGGGGAACCACCTGGGGGCTGAGTGCTCTATCCCAGAGCCAGAGAGATGGTCTAAAAAGGTAACCATAAAGAAACAGGGCCCAGGGGCAGACTGAAAAGAAGCCCAAAAGGGTTGAAGAACCCTTTTTTGTTGGGCCTTTGTAGATGGACTTTTGCTACCCCAGAAGGGGTTACGTTTGTTTGTGACTTGGCCAGAGGGCTAAGGTATATCTCCATAACATATCAGTGTCTGGAAAGCTGAGGAGATCCACCCTGGGGAGGGAAACTGAGGCAGGAAGTGCCTGCAGTGCCATGCCTGGCCAGCAGGGGACTATACAAGGCAGCCACAACTCCACAACAATTCTCTATTTCTGTTTTCTAGAGCACAGACATACCAACTTAAAATGTTGTGTTTTCTCCAAGATATAGTACATAATTAATCTTTGGAGCTCATTGCCACAAGGTATGGAGGCCAAAAATTTATTAAATTAAGAAAAGGATTAGACAATGGACAATGAGAACTTCTTCAGTTACATCAGGTGGGATTAAAAGTATTTTAAACGGTTACAAACCTTCATGCTTAATGATATAGGGGGAGGGATAGCTCAGTGGTTTGAGCATTGGCCTGCTAAACCCAGGGTTGTGAGTTCAATCCTTGAGGGGGCCGTTTAGGGATCTGGGGCAAAAATTGGGGATTGGTCCTGCTTTGAGCAGGGGGTTGGACTAGATGATCTCCTGAGGTCCCTTCCAACCCTGATATTCTATGATTCTATGAAACCAGAGGGGTTTAGAAAGAGATTTACCCCTGTGGTTAGGAAAAACTTCCTATCTGTCAGGCTGGTTAAGCATTGGAATAAATTGCCCAGAGAGGTTGTGGAGTCTATCATTGGAGATTTTTAAGAGCAGGTTAGATAAACACCTATCAGGGATGGTCTAGATAATACTTAGTCCTGCCATGAGTGCAGGGGACTGGACTAGATGGCCTGTTGAGGTCCTCTACAGTTCTGTGATTCTATCCATAATTGTCCACTTTGAGGTTTCTTGCATCTTTCTGTGGAGTAGCTGATTCTGGACACTATCAGGAGCAGAATACCAGGTGAGATGACCACTGGCTTGATCCAATAGGGCAATTCCTATGTTCCTCCATCTAGTTTTTCTTGTAATCTTTGTATTATAGCAACAGGTATACTGGGTGCTTCACAGGCAGGAATTAAAATAAGGCCCTTGTCCCAAAAAGATTTCCATCTAAATAAGTGCTTACAGATTGTAAGGCAAATTTTTCTAAGAAATCATGTGTAACTGGCTGTCTTGTTTGCATGCCACATTGTTGTTCCTAGCAGATCAGAACATTTATAGTCATATTAAGAGACAGGAATTCCTGTTACCTATAATAGCCAGCTTTGGTCAGTTCCTATCAAAAAAATCTGTAGGTTAACCACTTGGAGTTCTCTAAATAGTTTTCCAAATTATTGTTTTTAGACTGTCACAGCATATATTCAAGAATGGACTATTTGTGTTTTGGTGTTGAGTCTGCCTCAGCATTCTTGTACTTGGCTATGATTTGGTTTCTGTATTTAGTTTTTTTGTGTTATGAGTTTAAGGTATCTTAATTCCTGTGTTTTTTTTCCTGGTTGTTTATTTTTTAAAATATTTTTTTCTTTATATATTTTTGGAGAGTACTATTGTATTTCGGGCCTTTCACACTAGATTATTCTGTGATTGGTTATCCCTTTTCTTTATGAACCAGGCTCTTTTTTTTTTACTTAGGGATTGTCTACATGGGGAAATTAATCCAGATTAAAGATGTCAGTTTCAACCAGATTAGTTAAACCAGATTAAGCCCCAATGTGGGCACTCATTCCAAATAAAGGGTCCTTAATTTGGTTTACCTTAATACACTTCCAAAGAGGAGTAATTATTCTGAAATAAAATAATTTATATTCTGGAACACAGTATCCACCTGGGGAGCTATTCTAGAATGGTGTATGCTGCAAAAGATACAATGGTCAATTTCTCTGTGTAGACAAGCCTTTGAGTTTTTTCAGTGAGAACTTTAAGATTTTCAAATTCCACAGGGAAGGGAATATCTTCTAGCCACTGGAGAAAGAATATTACCTTTCATTCTTGTTCTCAGGATGTAATTATAATAGAGCTCCACACACCCACCTTCTGTGCAGGGTTAGGTTTGGTTGACTTTTAATTGTTTTTACAGTTTGAACAAAAAGGAACTGTTGCTGTCTGTTATGTGTTGGCAATGAGTATACTCACGTGGCCTTCTGTTTAACTTTAAGCAGTTTAACAGCTCGTGATTTGATCTCATGATATTAATAAAAATATAATAACTGAATATTGAAAACTATTTAATTCTTCTTTTTGAATCAAATATAAGATTTGTATTACCTAAAGTTATATTGAGTTCAGTAGAAATTCTCATATGCTTATAGTTAAGCATGTGCTTACGTACATAGCTGAATTGGACTCAAAATGCTTTCCTTCCTGGATAGAATGTTATAAAAAAAATTTGAGAAAAATCAGATAATTATATAAATACATGAAGTTTTATTTTAAAAACTTCTACAAATTTATCCTGCTAATGTTTATTACTGTTTTTGTGACTGTATGACAAACTGCAATAGTAAGTTCTAAATTGATTATTGCACACACAACAAGTGTAAGCATATAAAGTATTCTGTCAACAGGAGTAATTTCATACTGTTTTTAATATCTTGGTTTCCAAGTGCATTTGGTTCCTGTTAAAAGCATTTCGTTACCCCATTCATTCTTCCTAATTGGTTTAAGGATCACCAAACAATTCAAGCAAATCTTAACTTCATTTTTTTCTGCACTTGTTTTTTGATTTATGGTATATTATCTCATTTTATTACATTTGCAGTAAATTAGGATAAAAACACCTAAGACACACACAAAACTTTATAGTTTTTGGATAACAAATAAATATTCAAAATTCCATAGAGGCATACCTGTGGTTTCACCATTCAAAAACGTTTATTCAAATTCCAGGTAACAATAGGGTATGAGACTCTTCAGGTATGTCTAAACTGTGATAAAAGACCTGCAGCACAGCTGTGGTTAGCCCAGGTTGGCTGACTCAGCTCATGAAGCTATAAAATTGTAGTGTAAATGTTTGGGCTCAGGTACAGTCCAAGCTCTGGGACCCTCCCCCCTCCAGTCCAAGCTCGATTTTTATAGCCCTGCAGCCTGAGCCCTTCAAGTTGAAATTATTCAACATGGGCCAGCCACAGGTATCTCACTCCAGTGCAGACATACCCTTAGATCTCCACTGTGATCATGTGAACTTAAATATATGCCCTCTATCTGCTAGCAATGCTCCTACGCAGCCAAATATGCCCTTAGCCTTCTTGGCAACAATGGCACACTGGTGACTCATATCCAGCTTCTTGTCCACTGTAATCCCCAGGTTCTTTTCTGCAGAACTGCCATTTAGTCAGTCTGTCCACAGCCTGTAGCAGTGCATGGGATTCTTCCATTCTAAGTGCAGGACTCTGCACTTGTCCTTGTTGAACCTCATCAGATTTCTTTTGGTCCAATCCTCCAATTTGTCTAGGTCACTCCGGACCCTATCCCTGCCCTCCAGCTTATCTACCTCTCCCCCCAGGTTAGTGTTGAAAGTACAATCCATCCCATCATTCAGATCATTAATGAAGATGTTGAACAAAACTGGCCCCAGGACCGACCCCTGGGGCACGCCACTTGATACTGGCTGCCAACTAGACATCGAGCCATTGATCACTACCCGTTGAGCCTGACGATCTAGCCAGCTTTCTATCCACCTTATAGTTCATTCATCCAATCCATACATTTTTAAATTGCTGGCAAGAATATTGTGGGAGACCATATCTAAAGCTTTGCTAAAGTCAAGGTTTATCACATTCACCACTTTCCCCATATCCACAGAGCCAGTTATCTCATCATAGAAGGCAATCAGGTTGGTCAGGCATGACTTTCCCTTGGTGAATCCATGTTGATTGTTCCTGATCACCTTCCTCTCCTCCAAGTGCATACTATAACACTTAAAGGTGTTCCAGAGTGAATTGCGATGGCGACTGTCAGATACTTTTTTGAAATCTGTGAAGTTGGAGTGAAATTCTGGTCAAACGGGATCTTCTGAATCTGCGTCAAAACCCAGCCTATTCTTCCCTTAGCTTGCCTCAACCACTTCTTTTATTTTGATACTGCAGAAGACTTTGCCTACCATTGAAAGGAATCTAACACCTTGCCAATTGTTGCAGTTGCTTAGGTCACCTTTCTTTGGTATTTTCACTATGATGCCATTTTCCTATTGTTCTGGAGGATTTTCGTGGTCCCATACTTTGTTGAAAAGTTTGGTGATTTTTTTAAAGGCCTCATTGTTATAAGCTTTTGACATTTTCCCCCATGACGTGGTCTTTACCTGCAGGTTTCCCAAGTTTTAACTTTTTTATTGTGCTGTTAACTTTGCTGTTGCCATGTCTAGTTCTGATTATTTGATTTCTTTGTCAAAATCAATAGTTTCTTGTGATATTGGTCTGTTTGGCACCTTCTGAAAATGTCCATTGTTCTTTGTCCTTTTCTCTTCTTAAGATATTTCCTTATTTATTCTTAATAGGCTCTTCAGCTGGTATAAATTTGCCAATTGGAACTTTGTTGTGTTGATAAAGTGTTATACTATCACCTCTTTCAGCTGCTGGTTCAGTTCCTTGTTGATCTTATCTATGTATTTCCTCTTTTATTCCTTGCTTTTTACAGATTTTTTGCTGCTGCTTTTTCTGAAGGTGTTTTTGAGGAGTTGATCTTTGCTTTTTCTTGTTCTCTTTCTTTCATGGAGTTCCTTGTATCCTTACTTATCCAGACTTTAGGTTTACCTGTCTGGAAACCAGATACAGTTTTTGTAGCATCTATGATAGTACCATTCAGAAAGGACCATGCCATGTCAATGTTGACTTCTTGTAATGTATTGAAGTCTTGTAGTACTTGTTCTTCAGTTCAATTTGAAATTGTTGTCAAAGTGTCTCATCTGTTAGCTTTTTGCTGTCAGTTTTCTTGGTGTTTTTTGTGGTTTTGTTTTTCTTAAATTTGATCTTCAGTCTTGCCACACATAAATTGTGGTACTTCCGATTGTCATCTCAGCTGTGTGCTCTGATTTCCTGGAGAGTTGATCTAAATTTCTTTTCATGGATGGCTGATCTGGTTCATGATGACTGTCACACTTTTGGGTAACTACTCCTTTGTGACTCCTTTGTGGTTCTTTTCTAGGAATGCCCATTCAGGCCTCTAGCCTTCACCTCTCTCTGGGTGGGGACCCATGTCTTTTCTTTTTCCAGACCGGGGTTTTAGGCTGCAGATTGCTGTGATTCTCCTCAGCAAGCAGGTCTGACTGAGTCCAGTCTCAGTGCTGTGCTTTCTCTCTAAGGGCTATGAACAGTGTATTCCAAGTTACCACACAGCTCTCTCCAAAGCAAACACATTTATTTAAAGACAAAATATCATACAGAGAAAACATATAAAAAACATGGATGTATACAGTTACTAAACATTCCGGAGGTCACCCATAAGTCCTATGTGATCCTGGCAGGTTAAGGTACTTCCAGACCTTCAGCAAAGGGCAACCTCTTGGATAAAAGTTCATGTCTGTTTTCCGGATCAGAAAGAAGACCCCAAGGCTGCTTAAAATTGGCCTTTGTATCCCAAAATCTTTTCCCTGCCAACCTTGGGACTATCTGCATATTATCTGCATAGCTAGCCTTTGGATTTTTCATTAATCACCCCCTAATGATTCCAGATTCTTCAGGAAGCCCGCTACCCACCCACCCCCCTGCTCTGGGTGAGCCAGGAACACACAAATACATATCAACCATATTGGCACAGGGGGATATAAATATTCTATGGCTCATACCATCTAGCCCATCTCAATATAATGGCTTTTTGAGGTTTTCCTGCTTTCAGTGTAAAATGCAGTATGGTCCCGAAACACACTGCATGTGGTTGCAATATCTGTTACGTTGACACTATCTGGGGAATTCCAAGCAATTTTATAGATATTTTTCTTTGGGAGTAGTGTTCCACCAATTCTGAGCCTTGAGACCAGCCACAGTTCTCCCAGTCTTCTACTGTTTGGCTGTTAATTTGCTCCCAGTCTATAAGTAATGTTTTCTGTTTTGGAAGTTATAATTAATGCTGCTCCCTCTGACTGGTGATCATCTTACCTTCTGGAATGTTTAATGACTTTTATTTTCATTTTTGAATCCCTTTTTATCAGCCCCTGTTCATCGACATTCTTTTACTTCAAGAATTTTGAGATAATATTCATCCATTTCTTTCAGCACCTGCACAGCTTTTGTTATTGCAGCCATTGTTGTTATGTTTCAGAAACCTACTTTCATAGTTTGTTTTACCTTTAATAAAGAACTTCTCAGACTCTTGGTTTCCTGATTGCTTTTACCAAGACTCAGCGTTTCTGCTGAAACAGAGTGATCACTTTGGCATGCTGGTTGCCTTGTTGTGTTTATATAACTTAATGTTTTTACAAGAATAGGTTGTTGGCATATCGTTCAACCTTCAACCTGGAGGACCAGTGTACCGTATTTCATCTTGTCCCTACCTGTCTGGCTGGGTGACCCTACCAGAAGTTAAAACTCCTGTGGGCATAGTTCTTATGGCCATTGGAGCACACAAGCCTCAGTGCAGTCCACAGGGAAGGAACAGAATGTGCTATTGACATTTAAATTGAATGTGCCAGTCCTTTTCCAGCTGCTTATTCTAACTGCAGAATATTCTAGTTCCAGATACGCACTGAAACTAACAAATGTAGTTTCTCTGGCAGGAGAAATTCTGAAAAAAATGAGATTAATCCAAAATAGAATTGATGCATTCATTTAGAATACCAAAACCACATTTTGTTACAAATTCAAAATAACTGGTTCTCGGTAGTGAGGGTGGTGATGAAGTAGGTTATCTATCTTCATTTACAAATCCTGATCCTGCTTATAAAATGTACAAAATAAAATTAGTTTAAAATAAATTTGTTTGCTCTCACCACATTTCTAACTACATGTTGAAAATTAACTACAAAGTGTTCATTCAATACTTTCCCCTATGTAATCAGTAGAAGTTGTGCCTCCCCACAATCTCAGCCCATCTCCCTGCACTCCCCTTTGTGCCACCTTCTTTGGAGTCCTCATGGCATCTACCTGTGTGGTGGTCAGGAAGTGCAGAGACTCCATCTGCCTCTTTCCACGACCTGTGCTTGCACCCTGACCCTTGCAAAATAGGTTTTGACAATGAAGACATAATCTGCTCTCTCTCTAACATCTCTACCTCCTGAGAAACTGTTCTCCTGAATCTGTAGTAGGATCTACTAACTACTGGTATTAAAAATGAATATGCCAAACCTATTTTATATTATTTTTTTTTTACACGGCTGTCCTCCCTGCTTGAGAAACGTAGTCTTAGTTTTGGCTTTTTTTTTTCTCCTGTTAAAATAAAGTGCATACAAATGGTGTAGTGACCTGACCAATGAGCTAGCCCCAGGGTTGAAAATTTCATCCCAGGACACACTCATAAAGCCCATTTTACTCTGGGTTTGTTAGTATTTCATTAATTTTATCCTTTTTTCTATTAGAAAAGCTAAATAAAATTGTAGGGATTGTTGTATGTTTTCTCAATATACATTTTTATAACATAAATAAATTTATTGGTACAACAGGAGTTTTACAAGAGATTAATTTTTAAAAACATTGTCAGACTGATTACTGATTTTGTAGAGTAGCTGCTTCTAGTGCCAGAATGTATCATGTCTAAAATTAAACAAATTAATAGTGACATGTCTTTTTACGTTTTGTTTGTTTGTTTGTTTTTTTAAAAAAAGCTTTTCCTAGTAGTTTTCAGTAATTCCCAGTGTGGCTTGTGAGGTTAGAAATCACATTAGATAAGCAGAAAGCTAAGTTTTTAGATTTTAGCTTTCCAAGATGTTTCAGTTTCTTCTTAAAATAGAATGGTTTCTCTACTACATACCATGACTATATGTACAACTTTGCATATGCCATTTTTTAAAATACCCACATTATTTCCTTAACACTACAGGAAAAATGTTTTTTTATTTTTCGCCACTTGCTACCAATTAGAGTTGGCAAGATTTAATTCCAGTTTTTCTACACTTCTAAATTTCTAGTAACGTATAAGGAAGTGTTAGAAAATAGATAGATATATCTTTACAGTAAATATTTTATATGTGTTGTCAAATGTAGGAATTGCCATACTGTATTAGGTCAGTAGTCCATCTGTCCAGGACATCATCTGCTTATAAAATAAACAAAATAATCTGTTTACTCCCACCACATTTCTAAATACATGTTGAAACTTAATTTAAAAGTGTTATTCCAACATCTTTTTCCAGTGTAATCAGTAGATAATGTGCCCTCACCCTTCACCTCTTCGTCTCCCTGTGCTTCCCTTTATGAATTTTCTTTGAAGTTAGTGCAGAGCCAACTAGTATGGTGAACAGGAGGTATAGAGGGGTTAATAATGAAAAGGATAGGTCACTGATAGCGCTATCTGGATTGTTCAGTAAACCAGGTATAAGCAAATGATATGTATTTCCATATGGCCAAATGTAGTCATATATCTAGGAATAAAGAGTGTAGGCCATACTTAAATGATGGGCAACTCTATCTTGGTAGCAGTGACTTTGACAAGGACTGAAGGCCCAGGTGAATAAACAACTGAACATGAGTTCCCAGTGTGATACTGTGACAAACACAGGTAATGCAATCCTTAGATATATAAATAGAGGAATATGGTGTAGGAGAAGGGAGGTTATATTACCATTATATTTGACACTGGTGCAACTGACACTAGAATACTATGTCCATTTCTGGTGTCCACAATTCAAGAAGGATGTTGATAAATTGCAGAGGGGTCAGAGAAGAGCCAAGAGAATGATTAAAGGATTGGGAAATTTTACTCCAGGAGTTCAATGTGTTTAGCTTAATCAAGAGAAGGTTAAGAGGTGACTTGATCACAGCCTATAAATACCTATAAGGGGAACAACATTTTGATAATGGGCTCTTCAATCTAGCGGAGAAAAGTGTAAGAAAATCCAGTGGTTGCAAATTGAAACTAGACAAATTCAGACCTGAAGTAAGGCACAGCTTTTAATTCTGAGGATAATTAATCATTGGAACCCTTACCAAGGGCTGTAGTATGTTCTCCATCACTGGCAATTTTTAAATCAAAATTGGATGTTTTTTCTAAAAGATATGCTCAAACAGGATTTAATTCAGGAAAGACCTGAGGCCTGTGTTATGCAGGAGGTCAGACTAAATGATCACATTGGTCCCTTCTGTCCCGATTACATAGGAATCTGTGAATCCTGGTAGCTTGTCTTTCACAGTAGTCAGAACCTGAGGCTGTAGAGAAAGGACAGACGCTACAGAGGTGTTCAGATACCAAGGTGAGGACTACGGTATAAATGCCTACATAAATAAGTGTAAAAGCACCATAATGGGCAATTAGGTAATTGCATGTTAATGACCGTGGTCACCAGCTCTTGTTGTGTTATCACAAATCTCAGAATATTACATTTTATTGTAAAAGCTTTTGATGATTTTCTGGCCCACCTTGATTATCATGCACATTGTAGGGAGAGTGGTCACTTTGGATAAGCTATAACCAGCAGGAGACAGAGTTTGTGTGTGTGTGTTTTTGGGGAGGGGGGAGTGAGAAAACCTGGATTTGTGCTGGAAATGGCCCACCTTGATTTTCATACACATTGTAAAGAGAGTGGTCACTTTGGATGGGCTATTACCAGCAGGAGAGTGAGTTTGTGTGTGTGTGTGTGAGGGTGGGGGCGGAGGATGAGAAAACCTGGATTTGTGCTGGAAATGGCCCACCTTGATTATCATATACATTGTAAGGAGAGTGATCACTTTAGATAAGCTATTACCAGCAGGAGAGTGGGGTGGGAGGAGGTATTGTTTCATGGTCTCTGTGTATATAATGTCTTCTACACTTTCCACAGTATGCATCCGATGAAGTGAGCTGTAGCTCACGAAAGCTTATGCTCAAATAGATTGGTTAGTCTCTAAGGTGCCACAAGTACTCCTTTTCTTTTTGCGAATACAGACTAACACGGCTATTACTCTGAAACCTGCAGCAAACTTGTGAACTTTCTCCTTTATTGAAAACAGTCACCATCTCATATTACTTTCAGTGGACAGGAACGAGAGCACCTTCCATAAAGATGGTTACCATTTTTCTACCACCTTTACATGTGGATGTGAGTTGACTTCTTGTAAAGATGACCACTGCCTCCTGTTATCTTCAGTGGGCAGAAGCTAAGCTGCTCTCAGTGAAGATGATTGCTTATCTATTATCCATATGTGGCCTTAGCAAGAGATAGGGAATGAACAGGGAAATGTTTTCAGGGTGTGTAGAATTCTGTAACTATTGTTTCAGCTGATTTTCCTGATACTAAAGTAAGTGGGGACCCTGGACGATTGGTGCGGCCCTTGGACGATCGAGATACAAAAGGAGCACTTAAAGATAATAGTCATTGCGGAGAAACTAAATGAATTCTTTGCTTCAGTCTTCACCGTTAAGGATGTTAGGGAGATTCCCAAACCTGAGCTGTCTTTTATAGGTGACACATCTGAGGAATTGTCACAGATCGAAGTGTCCCTAGAGGAGGTTTTGGAATTAACTGAGAAACTTAACAGTAACAAGTCACCGGGACCAGATGGCATTCACCCAAGAGTTCTGAAAGAACTCAAATGTGAAATTGCAGAATTATTAACTATGGTTTGTAACCTGTCCTTTAAATCAGCTACTGTACCCAATGACTGGAAGACAGCTAATGTAACGCCAATATTTAAAAAATGCTCTAGAGGTGATCCCGGCAGTTACAGACTGGTAAGTCTAAGGTCAGTACCGGGCAAATTAGTTGAAATAATAGTAAAGAATAAAATTGTCAGACACGTAGAAGAACATAAATTGTTGGACAAAAGTCAACATGGTTTCTGTGAAGGGAAATCATGTTTTACTAATCTATTAGAGGTTTCAGAGTAGCAGCCATGTTAGTCTATATCCACAAAAAGAAAAGGAGTACTTGTAGCACCTTAGAGACTAGTCTGAGAGTTTGTCTCTAAGGTACCACAAGTACTCCTTTTCTTTTTAATCTATTAGAGTTCTTTGAAGGGGTCAACAAACATGTAGACAAGGGGGATCCAGTGGACATAGCGTACTTAGATTTCCAGAAAGCATTTGACAAGGTCCCTCACCAAAGGCTCTTATGTAAATGAAGTTGTGATGGGATAAGAGGGAAGATCCTTTCATGGATTGAGAACTGCTTAAAAGACAGGGAACAAAGGTAGGAATAAATGGTAAATTTTCAGAATGGAGAGGGGTGAACTAGTGGTGTTCCCCAAGGGTCAGTCCTAGCACCAATCCTATTCAACTTATTCATAAATGATCTGGATAAGGGATAAACAGTGAGGTGGCCAAGTTTGCAGATGATACTAAACTGCTCAAGATAGTTAAGACCAAAGCAGACTGACAAACTTCAAAAAGATCTCACAAAACTAAGTGATTGTGCAATAAAATGGCAAATGAAATTTAATGTGGATAAATGTAAAGTAATGCACATGGGGAAAAATAACCCCAACTATACATACAATATGATGGGGTGGCTAATTTAGCTACAACTAATCAGGAGAAAGATCTTGGAGTCATCGTGGTTAGTTCTCTGAAGACGTCCATGCAGCATGCAGTGGCAGTCAAAAAAGCAAACGGGATGTTAGGAATCATTAAAAAAGGGATAGAGAATAAGATGGAGAATATCTTATTGCCCTTATATAAATCCATGGTTTGCCCACATCTTGAATACTGCGTACAGATGTGGTCCGCTTATCTCAAAATAGATATACTGGCATTAGAAAAGGTTCAGAAAAGGGCAACTAAAATGATTAGGGGTTTGGAACGGGTCCCATATGAGGAATGATTAAAGAGGCTAGGACTTTTCAGCTTGGAAAAGAGACTAAGAGGGAATATGATAGAGGTATATAAAATCATGAGTGGTGTGGAAAAAGTGAATAAGGAAAAGTTATTTGCTTGTTCCCATAATATAAGAACTAGGGGCCACCAAATGAAATTAATGGGCAGCAGGTTTAAAACAAATAAAAGGAAGTTCTTCTTCACACAGCGCACAGTCAACCTGTGGAACTCCTTGCCTGAGGAGGTTGTGAAGGCTAAGACTATAACAGGGTTTAACAGAGAACTGGTAAATTCATGGAGGCTAAGTCCATTAATGGCTATTAGCCAAGATGGATAAGGAATGATGTCTCTCGCCTCTGTTTGTCAGAGGGTGGAGGTGGATGGCAGGAGAGAGATCACTCGATCATTTTGTGTTAGGTTCACTCCCTCTGAGGCACCTGGCATTGGCCACTGTCAGTAGACAGGGTACTAGGCTGGATGGACCTTTGGTCTGACCCAGTTTAGCCATTCTTATGTTCTTAAGTCTTAATGGTTTATAATTCCCAGGCTCACTCCAGTGCCTCATTTATAAATAGGTACAAGACTAGCAACCCTCCAATTATCAACAGGGCCCCCTTTAGTCCCATTTCAATGGGATTACTCACATGGTTAAATTTAAGCCCAGGCTTAAATTCTTAGCTGAATAGGGGCCAAAGTGCTCTACGCTTTGCAGGATCAAGTCCATAAACCCTCTGTCTTAATGTAAATGAAGTTGCCCCTGAATTTCCAGTCTGTGACTGGAAAGCCCTGTATATTGTAGCAAGTCAGGGAGCTTGCTACAATATACAGGGCTTTTGATTATAAATTTATTTCAACATCACTTCTTTTGGCAATTCACTGTCTACATATTTAATTCTTGGATCGAATAGGAAGGTAATTTAAAAAAAATAATCATGGTTTTCAAGATAAAAAAGAAGCTCCTTTTTGTTGTGAAAAGTGTTTAATTGAAATTCAGCTACCTCTAAATGTGGGGGTCACAGCACACCAAAGAGCTGCTCCCACAGGAGTGAATGGAACTTTGCCTTTGACTTCAAAGTGAGCAAGAACAGGTCCTGAATTTGTCATGTATATTAAGTACCTTATCAAATACATTAGCACTAATTGTCTACCTGAACAATATTTGGAAAGGTGACATTAACCTTCATATTTTGTACAATTACTTTTTTGAGAGGGGGGTGTGTGTGTGTGTGTGTATGTGTGTATATATATATAAAATATATAAATGCAATTGCAATTAAGAAGCAATTATTTTAAATTTCCATCATGATGGGAAAGAGTGGGAGTTATGTAGGTGAACTAATAGTGACATCTTGCTTTCAGATCTATCATTCTTCTTCTTCTCTTTGGTTTTTGATGCCTGTCACAAGGTGATTGGATCCATGTGATGTTGCTAGGTGACCTGAACAGCTCTAAAGTTTCCAGTGGAAATATTTCTGAAAACCTAGTTTGTCTTGATTTATTTACAAAAATATGCTAAATTGAATTAATTATTAAAATACTAAACCATTACCAGATGTGTTAAAACCCCACTCCTTTTCGTAGCTAGAGGTTTCACAACAGTTCGATATCCCCTTTTTAGTGGATAATGAAGTTTCCCTAATAGCCCTATATCCAGGTACTGGCTTAGCATCTGATGGGTGGGCAGGCAGGTGGGGGTGTAAACAGTTTGTGTTTGTTTACTTGTTAGGATCTAGAATTTGTATGTAAAACAGGTAATCCACTGTCACTGCCTCCTTCTTCTTCAGCCACAGTTTTCACTGTTCACCACCTCCCAAATGTAGCAGATTTCCATTGACTTTGATCACATTACAGTGCACCAGGATTTCCTGAGGATTCTGGATGGAGGGTTGTTGGCAAAGTGATTAATTAATTGGGAGGCTTTGCAAATTTAGTGTACTCATTTTACATTAAAAAAATGTTGGGGGGGAAGGGGAAAGAGAATTCTTTGAGTATTTAAATTGGGAAGAAACCAAAAGAGTTTTATAGAAAATCCTCTAAAAACTCATTTGGCCCTCCAGCCATTGGAGATTTTTATGTGCATTGTGAGGAATTGTAGTGTGTACATATATATGCTATATTTCATAATCATTCATTGCTTACTCATCACAATACCTTACAATCATCTGTCTTTCTACTTGTTATGAGGTAGGCAAGTATTTTTATCTCTTTTACAGATGAGGAAACTAAGGCAGAAATGTTAAGAGACTTGACCAAGACCACAGAAGGAGTTTGTCAGAACTGGGATTAGGATATAGTAATCACCTGTTCTCAGTCCCAGGATTAATCCTTTAAACAATGATGCATCTGGTTCTTACCTATTAACTCTTCAACAGAGACTGTCTGTAGCTAAGCAGATTACTGGGAAAGAGCTTGCAGAAGGCAAGTGCTATCACTGGAAGCCTTGGCATCACTGTCCATTCTCTCCACCCCTCCCACTCTGCTTCTGACAGTCTAACTGATCTGGGGCCCTTCCAAAGTTGAAGGACCCAGGCCATGGTTTACACTGATGCCAAAAGCCAGCTTTGGACAGCTGAAGAGAGACTAAAGAGACCATGATCTTAAGGAAAAATGAATGGGAAAATGTTCAACTCTAGGAAGTAGTTTTTGTTGCTTAATATTATCTTACTTTTTCCTCCTTTATAATGTTTAGATTCTAGAAATTGGGAGGTGGGGGGGCGGGGTTGGCAGTAGTATGAAAGCAGAGTTCTGAATCTCATAGACATAGATTTTAAGGTCAGAAGGGACCATCGTGATCATCTAGTTTGACCTCCTGCATTTTGCAGGGCACAGAACATCTCCCACCCACTCCTGAAATAGACTCCTGTCCTCTGGCTGAGTTACTGAAGTCCTCAAATCATAGTATAAAGACTTGAAGTTACAGAGAATTCCCCATTTACACTAGTTTAAACCTGCAAGTGACCCATCCCTCATGCTGAAGAGGAAGGTGAAACACCCCTAGGGTCTCTGCCAATCGGACCCAGGGGAAATTCCTTTTCAACACCAAATATGGTGATCAGTTAGACCCTGAGCATGTGGGAAAGACCCACCAGGCAGATACCTGGGAAATAATTCTCTGCAGTAACTCAGAGCCCTCCTAATTTAGTGTCCCATCTCCAGCCATTGGGGATTTTTGCTACTGGCAGTTGCCGATGGGCCACATGCCATTGTAGGCAGTCCCATCATACCATCCCTGCCACAAACTTGTCAAGCTCAGTCTTGCAGCCAGTTAGGTTTTTTGCCCCCATTGCTTCCCTTGGAAGGCTGTTCCAGAGCTTAATTCCTTTGATGGTTAGAAACCTTCGCCTAATTTCAAGACTAAACTTGTTGATGGCCAGTTTATATCCATATGTTTTTGTGTCCACATTGGCGCTTAACTTAAATAACTCCTCTCCCTCCCTGGTATTTTGTGTCAAGGCCAGTAATAAAACTGTTAAATAAGAGTGGTTCCAAGACTGACCCCTGAGGAACTCCACTAATGCCTAACTGATAGGTCTCAAAATGTTATTGTAAATGGGGAATTATCATCAAGCTGGTGTGTTTTTAAGGGGGGGTCTGTTGTATTAATTTTGATGGAATATATGGGATAAATTTGTGGGCCCAATTATTACAACAGCTCCTTCTGGGATCAGTTCTTGGCCTTACGCTATTTTAACATTTTTATCAATGACCTGGAAAAAAACATTTCTGATCAAGTTTGCAGATGACACAAAGATTGGGGGAATGGTAAATAATGAGGACATGTCATTGTTTCAGAATGATCTGGGTTGCTTGCTAAACAGGGTGGTAACAAAAAATATGTATTTTAATATGGCCAAACGTAAAGTCATACATCGAGGAACAAAGAATGTAGGCCATACTTACAGGATAGAGGACTCTATCCTGCAAAGCAGTGACTCTGAAAAAGAGTTGGGGTCATGGTGGATTATCAGATGAACGTGAGCCTCTAGTGCAAAGCTGTGACAAATATAGCTAATACAGTCCTCGAACGTATAAACACAGGAATATGTTGTAAGAGTAGAGAGGTTATATTACCTCTGTATTTGGCACTGTGCAACCGCTGTTGGACTACCATGTCCCGTCCCGGTGTCCACAACTCAAGAAGCATGTTAATAAATTGCAGAGGGTTCAGAAAAGAGCCATGAGAATGATTAAAAGATTGGAAAATATGACTTCAGGAGCTCATTGTGCTTAGTTTAACCAAGAGAAGGTTTCTAGCCATGTTCAGGCTAGAAATAAGGCATACTTTTTAAATAGTGTGTTTAATTAACCATTGGAACAACTTACCAATGGTTGTGATGGATTCTCCATCACTGGTAATTTTAAAATCAAAATTGGATGTGTTTTTTCTAAATTATATGCTCTAATTCAAACAGAAATTAGTTCAGGGGAGTCCTTTGACCTGTGTTATACATAGAATTGGAATAATTAGATTTTTTATCAGTAAGCATTGTTAAATATTGATTTTATTGAACATGCACAAACTGATGAAAAAATATTTCCATCGATAATTAAAATGTACAGTAAGGCAAAGTAAAAAAAATTGCTCCTTTAGGATTTATTTGAATTTAATTTAAGGATATTTACTTTGTATATTTTGACATGTTATGTTGACAATTTGTGTTTTAACACTTACACATTTTTTATTTTTAAATCTCAGTGCATATTGTAATTGTCTGACCCACCCCAATAATTTCACAGAGGTGTGAAAATTTAAATGGATAAAAATAGAAAAAAATGCTTAAAAATAAACATTGATATAATCTGTCAAAATTATAAAAAAATAAAAAAATTCAGACAAGCCTAGTTATATCAGACTCAGACTAGGTGATCACTATGTTCCCTTCTGGCCTTGGAATCTCTTAATATATCATTTTATTATTTAATATTTGTATTGCAGTAGTGCCTAAAGGTCCCGATTATAATTGGTGCCCCAGTGTGCTAGTCACTGTACACATAAATAACAGTAAGATGAGCCTTGCCCAAGAGAGTGAGAGTATGTGTTGAGAGACAACAGGTGAATGGAACATAGTAGTGATGATTAGTGTAAAAAGGAGCAGCCACAATGTATCAGCTGTCTAGCTGTTCTCATATGCCTTTCTACTTGTATAAATTAGAATTGCTATTCTTAATGATTTATCTTGTCGTACTGGAAGGTTTAATGTTATTTTACTGGATCATATATCTTTAAATGTTTGAGTTATTCGTAGTTAACACAATTTGGCAAGAAGTATAGCTGGGAAAGAGTAAAGAGTCTGAAGTTTTTTCTAATGCCTCGTGATGGATGAGTTGGAAGTGTTGAGGATTGCTTCATTTTATTTTTGAAAAACTGACTTTTTCTGTTTCTATGATGAAATAATTGGCAAGGCTTAGTACCAGAGATTGATGTAACTATGTCTGTTGTGGATTGTTGAGAGTGGGATTGCCTCTTTATGTTTCATTTCCTTTTTAGAGCATTGGTCTGTATTTCAACTGCGAAATGTCATATTGAGTTGCATCATGTGGCGTCATGCTGCATTATTAAATACATGATCTGACATAATGCAGTTTGACCTACAAAACTTGATTGTACTTAACATGACACATCAGGTCAGAAGGCACCAGTGTAGGTTAAATGATTGGAGAAAAAGACTGTTCCTTGAAGGAATCACACTGGTGATGGGACAACTTTAACACAATGGCTATAACCTTTTTCTTTCTCTTCCCCATTTTGATTTGTTTTGCAGCATCACTACAATCCGCTTTAGTTAGGAAATGCATGTGATAAGATTAATAAGTCCAGGTCTACAAAACAGGCTAAAGAGAATCTGATAGGGTGAAATAACTAAATATTGGCCTAGGTCCCAAGGTAGCTAGTCCAGTGAAGGCATTTCTCACCTATTCATAGAATCGTAGAATATCAGGGTTGGAAGGGACCTCAGGAGGTCATCTAGTCCAACCCCCTGCTCAAAGCAGGACCAATCCCCATTTTTTGCCCCAGATCCCTAAATGGCCCCTTCAATGATTGAACTCACAACCCTGGGTTTAGCAGGCCAATGCTCAAACCACTGAGCTATCCCTCTCCCCCTTAAAGCACATTGAAGGGGGTTTTAGATTAGAGAAAAAAATCCAGCTTCAGTTAAGAAATTGATAGTTAGAGTGAAGTTTATAGTGTACTGGAAAAGCTTGTTGCAACTAGCAGTGTATGGCACTGGTCAGAGAGCGCAGTATTAATGCTAGACAGATGCACTTGTCAGCAGGATCTCTGCAGGCACAATATATAGTGACAGGTTTCAGAGTAGCAGCCGTGTTAGTCTGTATTCGCAAAAAGAAAAGGAGGACTTGTGGCACCTTAGAGACTAACCAATTTATTAGAGCATAAGCTTTCGTGAGCTACAGCTCACTTCCTCAGATGCATATCGTGGAGACTGCAGCAGGCTTTATATATACACAGAGAATATGAAACAATACCTATTCCCACCCCACTGTCCTGCTGGTAATAGCTTATCTAAAGTGATTTCCAGCACAAATCCAGGGGTGGAGGGTGTCAAGGTTCCTCCCCCACTCTGAACTCTAGGGTACAGATGTGGGGACCTGCATGAAAAACCTCCTAAGCTTATCTTTACCAGCTTAGGTCAAAACTTCCCCAAGGTACAAAATATTACCCCCGTTATCCTTGGAATGGCCGCTACCACCACCAAACTAATACTGGTTACTGGGGAAGAGCTGTTTGGACGCGTCCTTCCCCCCAAAATACTTCCCAAAACCTTGCACCCCACTTCCTGGACAAGGTTTGGTAAAAAGCCTCACCAATTTGCCTAGGTGACTACAGACCCAGACCCTTGGATCTTAAGAACAATGAACAATCCTCCCAACACTTGCACTCCCCCTTTCCTTGGAAATGTTGGATAAAAAGCCTCACCAATTTGCATAGGTGACCACAGACCCAAACCCTTGGATCTGAGAACAATGAAAAAGCATTCAGTGTTTTACAAGAAGACTTTTAATAAAAAATAGAAGTAAATAGAAATAAAGAAATCCCCCCTGTAAAATCAGGATGGTATATATCTTACAGGGTAATTAGATTCAAAAACATAGAGAACCCCTCTAGGCAAAACCTTAAGTTACAAAAAAGATACACAGACAGAAATAGTTATTCTATTCAGCACAATTCTTTTCTCAGCCATTTAAAGAAATCATAATCTAACACATACCTAGCTAGATTACTTACTAAAAGTTCTAAGACTCCATTCCTGTTCTGTCCCCGGCCAAGACGACTACAGACAGACACACAAACCCTTTGTTTCTCTCCCTCCTCCCAGCTTTTGAAAGTATCTTGTCTCCTCATTGGTCATTTTGGTCAGGTGCCAGCGAGGTTACCTTTAGCTTCTTAACCCTTTACAGGTGAGAGGAGCTTTCCCCTGGCCAGGAGGGATTTCAAAGGGGTTTACCCTTCCCTTTATATTTATGACAGAGGGTGAGAAAACCTGGATTTGTGCTGGAAATCACTTTAGATAAGCTATTACCAGCAGGACAGTGGGGTGGGAATAGGTATTGTTTCATATTCTCTGTGTATATATAAAGCCTGCTGCAGTCTCCACGATATGCATCTGAGGAAGTGAGCTGTAGCTCACGAAAGCTTATGCTCTAATAAATTGGTTAGTCTCTAAGGTGCCACAAGTCCTCCTTTTCTTTTTACAATATATAGTGACACTGGAGGAGATTATGGCAGTAGTAAGCCATTGACTTTTCTTCAGTATCTCCTATGCATCTCTGCTTTATACAATATTTTCATTTGAGGGGAATAAGTGACCTTTATATACAAGAGGTAAATATACCAATCCATAAGTATTTATGGACAGAATGGCTGTACTTTCCGTGCAGTCTTAGGCTCCTGGTACTGCAGCTTGGCATATATCTTCTTGCCCTTCCATTCCAAGAGAATAACTTTGTAAAGCATGAGTAAATAGATTTTTGTGCCTGTATTCATAAATTTTCATGACAATTTTGTAAGGCTGTCTAAAGGCTTATATCGTCTAGAAAGACATAGGGCTTTTTGTTTTATGAATAACAGCTGCAACATTCTTTGACTTCCATTGGCTATATGCACATCACCACTATCTTGCCTGTCACTCAGGCCTGGAACCTTGGTATCATTTTTGACTCAGACCTCTCTCTAAGTCCTCACATATGAGTTATAACTAAATTTTGCAGATTCTTTCTGCAGAACATATCCAAGATATGGCCATCCTATCCACCCACACAGCTAAAACTATTGTCCAGGTTCTTACAAATTTACATCTCAATTATTGCAGCATCCTTATATCTGTCCTATGCCTGTTTGTGACCCCAACAGCAGTTGCCTCAAGTGCTTGGGCGAATCACATGTGAAGGAAAAGTGTCACATCTGTAAGTTTTTGACCCAGGACCCAGAAAGAGTGTGATATCTGTTTGAGAGCTCTCCTCATGGAGGCTGCCCTCTGACTGGCTTCCAAGCCATCCTGGCTGGACTCTACCCCTAGTACCTCAGCCTTGGTGTGTAGTGCACCCCCGGCACTGGGCTCCTCCTGGTACCACTCTCCATTGCCAGTGCCCAGAAAGAAGTCCAAGAAACACGGCTCCCCGGCATTGGGCAAGAAAGGACATGGGGTATTGGGCAAAGGACTCAGTTTGGGCCACCCGCTCACACCAGAGCAACATGGATATGCCTCCCCTGTAGGGAACCCTTAGCCCCGTAAAGTATCCACCACCAACTCCCAAGAGCGGTAGGGAACCCAGACTAGTGGCAGGATTGATGCCTTCCCAGGCTCTCCCTGCACCTAGAGAGCAGAGGCCTCTACCAGCGCTGCCGGCACAGTGTGTGCCACAGAAAGCAGCAAAGGCTCCTTATGAGGGCAAACCAGCTGCCAAGACCGCCCAGAGGGCAGTTGAGCACTGCCAATCTCCTGAGCCAAGGCAGTGCCCTCTGACTCTACGCTGCAGATCTCCAGTTTCTTAGCCCAGATCCTCAGGGGCTCACTCTAGATCACCAGCACCGTGTTCGCAGTCTCCACCCTGTCGACGTGGGTCACCTAGGAGGAGGCGCCATTCTCCGTATTACCGGCACCGTTCACCCTCCCACCGGTCGTCTTCTCAGTACAGGCGCCTGTGACATTCTATACCTTGGGGTAGCATCCTGTAACTCTCATATTCTTCATTTATATATAATTGTGATATTGAATATAAAGCAGGCAGGGTGAGGTATCAGGGGAAAGATTATGATCTGCTGAAAATCATTTTTCAGTCTAAATATATATATCAAGTTATGAGAATGTGTTGTACGGTTGTCACAAAAATATGCTGTGGGTTTGGGAGGCACCCAGATATTAGCTCTCCAGAGACAATGAGAAGGGAGGTAACCAACACCCGGGTTGGTGCTGAACAGACATAACCAGCCATTGTCCAGCAAGGGAGCTACTATAAAATAACTCACCTGCATAAGGCCATACTAAGGGAATTGCTCAACCTTGCCTGGGGACTCAGCAATGCCCACCAGACATGCTTGGACTTGTGTTCTCCAAGTACTTGGGACTGAGGGTATAAAACAGAACACAGGGACCCCATGCTGGACCTTTCTTATGCCCCCATGTATGCTGCAAGCAACAAAGACACTCAGAAGACTGAAGACTCCCACAGAGGAGACTGGCCCAGGTTTAAGGACTGCAATATCCAGTGGGGTAAGAAAAACTGCTTAATCTAGATGTAGCCCCCTCTAATAGGCTTGAGAGTTTAGACTGCATGCTTATATTTTATTTTGGTAACTAACTCTGACTTTTTGCCTAGCACTTATAATCACTTAAAATCTATCTTTTGTAATCTATAAACTTGTTTTACTGTTTCTTTACCACTGGGTTTATATGAAGTGTGTGGCAAATCTGCTCAGGTTTGCAAAGTCTGGTGCATATCCACATTCCACTGATGAAATGGTGAACCAATTAATAAATTTGCATTGCTCACCTTGAGCAGTGCAAGACGGTATGTTCCTGAGGTACAAGGCTGGGAGCTGGGGGGATTTGGCTGGTGCCTTTCTCTGTGCGATTCACGAGTGGCTCTGGGTGCATTAATGCAAGTTAGCTGGGTGTGAGGATCCACATGCTGTTGTGCTGAGTCATCACGGTGCCTGGAGGGGTTTGCTGCTTGTCACTAGCAAGGCATTGTGAGAGACAACCCAGGCTGGAGAGTTAAGGGGGCACAGCAGTCCCACAATCCCAGGCTGCACCCCAGGGATCCCGTCACAGTCCCCATCACCAGCTCTGTCACCCGCTCCGTGGCAACTATCTCCGTTGTGGTACCAGTCCTCCTATTCGAAGTGCCAGTCTCCAGCAGCGATTATCAGCTGACAAATGCAGGCATCAACGGCTCCCCCATGGTCACCGGAAGAGGATTCCTCTGGAACAGAAGGGCAGTTTAGCCCCTTGCCAAGGCATCACCGGTGTGATTGGGCATCAGAGGCTGTGTCGACTTCTACGGCGCTGCCTTGGCATCACGGCCAGTGCTGTGGCCCTATTGGAGTGCATGGAGTGATGACAATGCCCCCTTCACACCATTTGTGGGCCACTGCCTCGAAGCAATAGTTAATGGCACCAGCGGCACCGGGCTCGGTGTGGGAAACACACTCAGAGGTTGGGGCAAAGGAGTCAGTACCCCACCCCAAAATCCCCTTCCCCCACAGGGGATGATGCCCCAGGGCCTCCCGCAGCAGTTCAATCGTCATCCTCATCCCCAGATGAGGTGGGAGTGGGACCCTCGAAGGCCAGCCTGCTGGATGATTTTAAAGAACACCAGGCCCTGATTCTACAGGGTGGCCAAGAACTTGGGTTTTGAGGTGGAGGAGATGGCTGAGCAGGCAGACATCTTGTTCAGTGTGCTCTTGGCCTCTACCCCTGCCCATGTTGCACTACCAGTGCATGATGAGGTCCTGAAAATTGCCAAGGCCCTCTGGCAAACCCTGTCATCCATCCCTCCCACCTCCAAAAGGGCCGAAAAGAAGTAATTTGTCCCAGCCAAAGGGTTCAAGTACCTATATACCCACGATGGCAGCAAGGTGCTCTCTTCAAATGGCATGAGATGCAGCTGACTTGGTGGCTAGGTTGGTTGCATTGGCGGTGGTCATGAGCACAACTCCTGGCTTCAGACCACTTGGCCTGTCCCAAGAAATGCAATTCTCAGTCCAGGACCTCCCATTTGATGGGAATGGATTCTCTGCAGAGCAGATGGACGCGAGGCTGCATGGGTTGAAGGACACTCGGGCCACCCTTTTCTCACTGGGTATGTATATGCCGCAGTCTGCAAGGAAACAGTTCCATCTGCCCCTGCTGCCAAGGCCTTGGCAGCCTTGACAGCAGTCTCAAGGAGAAGGGATAGAGACACAAGCTTTAGTTGTCACCATCCTTACTCCTCCCACTCACCCACACAGCCCATCAAAGCATCCAGGGGCCATAAGCGCTCATTTTCAGAGTGTGCTTGATGTCCCGTCATCTCCCCAGATCTACCTGTTTCTTTCCTCAACAGTGTCCATCCCCACCATTCGGCCTGGTTGCAGGTCACCTCGGATTGCTGGGTACTAAAGATAGTATCTTGAGGCTATACCCTGAAATTCTCGGCCAACCCTCCCTCCCACCCCACCTCTTCCCCGTCCTCCTTCAGGGACCTGTCTCATGAGCAACTCCTCGTTCAGGGGGTCAAGAACCTGCTGTGCCTGGGAGAGGTGTAGGAGGTCCCTCGGGACATGGAGGGAATGGGGTTCTACTTCCACTACTTCCTGATCCTGAAAGCAAAAGGGGGCATCATGCCTATTCTAGACCTGTGACTCCTCAACAAGTCTCTCATGAAATTGAAGTTTTGCATGGTCTCCCTGGCCTTCATCATCCCCTCCCTGGATCCGGGACACTGATACACCGCCCTCAACTTGAAGGACACTTATTTCCATATTTCACGGTCACAAGTGCTTCCTCCCTTTCATGATGAGCGGATGGCATGTCCAGTTTAAGGTGCTGCCTTTTGGCCTCTCATCATCCCCAAAGATGTTCACAAAATGTATGGCACCAGTGGCCACTTACCTGCGATGTTGAGGGGTCCAGGTATTCCCGTATCTCGATGATTGGCTCATCAAGGACAGATCTTCACAACAAGTGTAGAGGACCCTTGATCTGGTGCACATCACCTGCTGCCACCTGGGCCTGTTGATAAATGACAAAAAATCTACCTTAAGACCCGTGCAACAGACAGAGTTCATTGGAGCGGTTCTCAACTCCACATGGGCCAGAGCCTTCCTTCCAGAGGCATGTTTTCATACCCTGTTGGACCTGATCTCCCATGTGAAAAACCAACTGCTCACCACAGCTCGCACCTGCCTGTGGTTGTTGGGCCACATGGTCGCATGTAAATACATGGTCAGTCATGCCCAGCTCCATCTCCAGCCTCTGCAGGTGTAGCTGGCATTGGACAACATTCTCAAGAGACATGACCTAGACCGGGTAGTCAGGGTGCTGGACTGCATCCGGTTGTCCCTGGGTCAGTGTTGGAGGGAGTTCCTCCAACACCTGGGCTGGGGAGCCCACCAGGGTTAGCTCAGCATGCAGGGCTGCTGGTTGCGGGACAACCTGGCCCGCCATATCAATGTCAGGGCGCTCAGAGCAGTTCATCTGCCCTGCCAGGCTTTCTTGCCCCACGAGAAGGGCAAGGTGGTGCAGGTCCTGACGGACAATACCGCTGTGATGTATTACATCAACAGTCAGGGCAGAGCCAGGTTGTCTGCCCTTTTCCAAGAATCTCTCTGCCTCTGGGACTTTTGTGTGTGGCATGTCGTTCATCTGGTAGCCGCGCACCTGCCTGGGACCAAGAATGTATTAGCAGATCACCTCAGCAGGACCTTCTCATCTTGCCATGAGTGGTCACTCCATCTAGAGGCAGTCAGTACATTCTTCCAGAGGTGGGGGACTCCCCAGGTGGACCTGTTCGTGTTCAGGAAGAACAGGAAGTGCCATGTGTTTTGTTTGATCCGGGGGGTGGACAGGGGCTCCCTGTCAGATGCACTTCTCATCCTGTGGTCGGGGGCTCAGATGTATGCCTTCCTGTCAGTGCCGTTGATTCAGAGTCCTTGTGAAGATCAAACAGGACGGGGTGAAGGTTATCCTAATAGCCCCCGCATGGTCTCGCCAGCACTGGTTCGGCACACTGCTGGACCTTTTTAGTAGCTGCCCCGCTGTGGCTGCCCCTCCAGTTGGATCTGCTGTACCAGAACTACGGCAGCCTTCTGCTCCCAAACCGAGCGGTGCTACACTTGACAGCATGGTCACTGCATGGCTAAATGCAGACAAATGGGAATGCTTGGCCCAGGTGCAGCAGGTCTTGTTGGGTAGCAGGAAACCCTCCACCAGAGTGACTTTCCTGGCCAAGTAGAAAAGGTTCACATGCTGGACGTCTGAACAGCATATGGGGGCCCAGCAGGCCTCACTGCAGGAGATCCTGGATTATCTTCTGCACCTCAAACTCCAAGGCTTGTGCCTGTCATCGATCAGGGTCCACCTGACCGCTATTTCAGCTTTCCACCCTCCATTCCAAGGCAAGTTGGTATTTGCTCATGATATGATGGCCTGTTTTTTGAAAGGTCTGGAGCATCTCTATCTGCATGTCTGAGATCCTGTCCCTCCTTGGGACTGGAATCTCTTGTTGTCGAGGCTCATGAAGCCTCCCTTTGAGCCTCTGGCTTCCTGCTGTCTCCTGCTTCTCTCCTGGAAAGTTTCGTTCCTGGTTGCGATAACGTTCGCCAGCAGGGTGTCCAACATCAGGGTGCTTACTTCAGAACTGCCCTATACAGTATTCTGAAAGGAGAAGGTCCAGCTGTGACTGCTCCTAGTGTTTCTGCCCAAGGTAGTTTCCCAGTTTCATGCTGACCAGGACATATACCTACCTGTCTTCTTTCCAACACTTCATACATAGAGGAGGAATGCAGGCTACATGCCCTGGACATCAGGAGGGCGCTGGCCTTCTACCTAGATAGGACAAAGCTGTTCCATAACCCTGATTCATCCCCAGAGCAGGTCCACTCTGTGCACTGAGGTTGGGGTTCTTTGGGAAGAAATAGTATGTGATCACATAAATAGAAACTGTATTTTAACACATAACCACAAGGGGGCAATTTAAGTTTGCACAGGCATTTCCTAACTTTTCTGGCATTTCCTAACTTTTGAGTGTTTGACTTTGCAACCTTAATGTTCTTTCAAATGTAGTTTTTTAAATGTAATTCTGTATAGATTGTATAATACATAGCGTACTCTAGGTAAACACATGAATGTGATATTTTAATTCTCAGGGAAGGTAAATAATACAGCTTGTTTGAAAAAATCAGACAAGTAACAAGAGACATTCTGCACACCATGCAATCATACCAAACTTAGGAACCCTGCATGATATAAGCAAACTGAAAAAACCAGAAATGCCATCATGTGGCATCCTACTGACAGCCATATGATAAACCATCAGGGTTGGAACCCTTAGATTTGACATGCAGATCTGTGTTACTAGGTACCACAGAATATGCTGTGAGGAGAAAGTCTGGGATATCCACCTTAACACACTTAAAAGCACCTTCAATAAACACGGCACTCCACCAAAGAAGCAGATCACTTCCACCTCTTGCTTCTTGCCCCAGATGCATTCTCCTTGCCTTCCCAGTCTCTACTTCTCAAGTTTCTCATTCCAGTCCCAGTCTCTCTGACCAGCCAGTCCCAGTTCCCATCCCCCAACTCTGAGTCCTAGCTTCTTCTCTCAACCAGCTCAGCTCCCAGTACCAGTCTCCTCTTCCTTCCTCCTCATTCTTACTCTAGTCTTCATGCCCCTCCAGTCCCAGTCCCACCAGACTCCTTGTCCCAATCTACACCTTTTCCACCTCCCCTCCAGTCCAGCTTTTGTTGCCTCTATATTTGAATCTGATAGATTCCTATACCTTTCTGCCTGGGTTGCAGTGGGGTAGTCACTGAGAGCATAGGACAGCCACAATTCCTGCTTTCAGTTCCAGTGCCCAGGCGTTACTTGGGAACAGCCATTGCCATGGTAACTCTGGTCTGGAATGAGCACACTCTGTTGCTTTCTAGAGATGCAAAAAGAAAAGGAGTACTTGTGGCACCTTAGAGACTAACCAATTTATTTGAGCATAAGCTTTCATGAGCTACAGCTCACTTCATCGGATGCACACTGTGGAAAGTGTAGAAGATCTTTTTATACACACAAAGCATGAAAAAATACCTCCCCCCACCCCACTCTCCTGCTGGTAATAGCTTATCTAAAGTGATCACTCTCCTTACAATGTGTATGATAATCAAGGTGGGCCATTTCCAGCACAAATCCAGGGTTTAACAAGAACGTCTGGGGAGGGGGTAGGAAAAAACAAGGGGAAATAGGTTACCTTGCATAATGACTTAGCCACTCCCAGTCTCTATTCAAGCCTAAGTTAATTGTATCCAATTTGCAAATGAATTCCAATTTAGCAGTCTCTCGCTGGAGTCTGGATTTGAAGTGTTTTTGTTGTAATATCGCAACTTTCATGTCTGTAATCGCATGACCAGAGAGATTGAAGTGTTCTCTGACTGGTTGCTGAATGTTATAATTCTTGACATCTGATTTGTGTCCATTTATTCTTTTACGTAGAGACTGTCCAGTTTGACCAATGTACATGGCAGAGGGGCATTGCTGGCACATGATGGCATATATCACATTGGTAGATGTGCAGGTGAATGAGCCTCTGATAGTGCGGCTGATGTTATTAGGCCCTGTGATGGTGTCCCCTGAATATATATGTGGGCACAGTTGGCAATGGGCTTTGTTGCAAGGATAGGTTCCTGAGGAAACTACAATCCATCAGTGATCTTCCTGATAACACCATCCTGGCCACTATGGATGTAGAAGCCCTCTACACCAACATTCCACACAAAGATGGACTACAAGCTGTCAAGAACACTATCCCCGATAATGTCACGGCTAACCTGGTGGCTGAACTTTGTGACTTTGTCCTTACCCATAACTATTTTACATTTGGGGACAATGTATACCTTCAAATCAGCGGCACTGCTATGGGTACCCGCATGGCCCCACAGTATGCCAACATTTTTATGGATGACTTAGAACAACGCTTCCTCAGCTCTCATCCCCTAACGCCCCTACCCTACTTGCGCTGTAATGATGACATCTTCATCATCTGGACCCATGGAAAAGAAGCCCTTGAGGAATTCCACCATGATTTCAACAATTTCCATCCCACCATCAACCTCAGCCTGGTCCAGTCCACACAAGAGATCCACTTCCTGGACACTACAGTGCTAATAAACGATGGTCACATAACCACCCTATACCGGAAACCTACTGACCACTATTCCTACCTACATGCCTCCAGCTTTCACCCTGACCACACCACACGATCCATTGTCTATAGCCAAGCTCTGCGATACAACCGCATTTGCTCCAACCCCTCAGACAGAGACAAACACCTACAAGATCTCTATCAAGCATTCTTACAACTACAATACCCACCTGCAGAAGTGAAGAAACAGATTGATAGAGCCAGAAGAGTTCCCAGAAATCACCTACCACAGGACAGGCCTAACAAAGAAAATAACAGAATGCCACTAGCCGTCACCTTCAGCCCCCAACTAAAACCCCTCCAACACATCACCAGCAACCACATACCACACAACAGAACCACTAACCCAGGAACTTATCCTTGCAACAAAGCCCGTTGCCAATTGTGCCCACATATCTATTCAGGGGACACCATCACAGGGCCTAATAACATCAGCCACACTATCAGAGGCTCGTTCACCTGCACATCCACCAATGTGATATATGCCATCATGTGCCAGCAATGCCCCTCTGCCATGTACATTGGTCAACCTGGACCATACACATTGTAAGGAGAGTGATCACTTTAGATAAGCTATTACCAGCAGGAGAGTGGGGTGGGGGGAGGTATTTTTTCACGCTTTGTGTGTATAAAAAGATCTTCTACACTTTCCACAGTATGCATCCGATGAAGTGAGCTGTAGCTCACGAAAGCTTATGCTCAAATAAATTGGTTAGTCTCTAAGGTGCCACAAGTACTCCTTTTCTTTTTGCGAATACAGACTAACACGGCTGTTACTCTGAAACCTTTCTAGGGATGGTGAATGCACAAGAAGCTGTGAGGTGATGGAGGATGCTCAATCACTGTGTAGGGATGGTTCATGCACAGTGTGGTCAGCTTTAGATGTAGTGAGAGGTCTGCTCAGTGAGGATGGAATCTTCTTTGATTTTAGAAGCTAAAAATCTCAGTCTCTATTCAGCATGCATGAACTGCAATTTTTCAAAGGCTTATAATTTGGGTAGATTTGCACAGGGCTAGCAAAAGTCACATCCCTGGCACAAAGGCCACTGCCCTGCCAAATTTCAAGTCTCTGCTCAAAAGTGTGAAAGTTCTAGAACTTTTCAAAGAATGTATTTTTTCCTTTCCTCTTTTTTGGAAATGATTGAACCATTTTGGATTACATTTTCCAAAAAATTCAACCTGAGACAGACACCTGGCCTGGAAAAGTTTCAGCCTGAATGGTTGAAGTTTTGCAAAGTTAAAAACAATTAAAAACAGGATCTTATAATGGGAAATGTCAGGCAACCTTAATAAGCATAATTTCCAACCTCACCTATAATATCTATACCGTGTCCTTATTTTAAAATTTTCCAATTATTACTGTAATTTTTGTCTGTATTGCAAGGTTTTGTGCATCCTCAAGATTTTGGCTAATTTCTACCTTGTCTTGTGTGCTCTAGAGGAGAGGAAAAGGTGCAGACATGTCTCCCTCCTTACGCTCTGAAATCCCCTGTGTCCCAGCACTCCTGTACAGGAACCAGGTAGAGTGGTGCTCTGTTGGGACTGTATAGCAGGGGGTGTTACTATTGCGCAGGTGGTGGTCCCTAGCCCTGAAGTGGCTTGTGGAGTATAACCACTTACCAGTAAACACTGCTACATTTTGGATGTGTTGTAAAGAACACTGGTGAATGTTCTGCCATTCCAGTTCCCTGAGCCATCCTGTCTACATCTGCCATGTGAAGGTGGAATGGCTCATTGAACCCCCACTCTGCCATTATAACACCACTTCCCACACATACCCCATGCTCAGTTTGAGTGCAAAGAATCAGAATGTAGCCCTTTGGTTTCCTAACCAACTTTCTCCATTGTTCAAGATAAGAATATAGTACCATAATAATGTGCAATTAAGATTGCAAAGAATTTTTCAGGCAAAACAATCCATGGAAAAAACCCAGCACCTTAACTGGTAGTCAGATGACTTCTGATACCAATAACTTTATAACTGCTAAATATTTTATAAATATTCTGGAAGATTTATGTCAGTAAAAGCTGGTAAATCCACTCATCCTCAAGAACCCGTCTAAATGTTTAGCCTCTAGGAAGAGTGATGTTCCAGACTTTTCTGCCTTTCTAGTCAGCATCCAAATATATGAATCAAAGAACATGAACATCTGTTTTAAACCTTTCAAATAATATTTTACAAACTTACCAAATATGTTCTGCACTATTAGTTGTTCATAAGATTTATTATGGAAACAATAGAATGATCTCAGCCAATCATAGTTTTAGGAAGTCTAAAGAGTAAGGCTCTTACTAATAATACTAACCCTTTTTAAGACTACACGTGTCTGATCATGTCATTCATTTTCCATACCAGCATTTGAATGGTTATTCACTTTTTATGACTGAGAAAATATGTATTTGCTCATACAAATTGAGTAACAGTCAGCTGTGCCCATATATATTTACTTAGTTTGAATCAACACCACCAGTTTGCACTTGCAAAATATAAAATTTTTTGTTTTCTTTTATAGGTTCAATGGTGTGTATACATTTTGTCTCTCTCCTTAGAAAAGTTGGCCCTGTAGTTCTGTCCTCAAATAATTAATCCTCGTTCAAACCTGCCCTCAAATAATAATCTGTCTAGCTCATGTTATTAATGTGCTGTCACTGAAAAGTCCAAGCAAATAACGTTGCAAATGGTTTTAAACACCCATGAAGCAAGGGAAAATTGTGGATTTTTTTCCCTTTTTTGCTTAATGGCTTGTATCTTTTATCTTGTCACATAGCAGGAATAACATTCAGTAGCATAGAACTGCATTAAAGGACTTTTGCAATTACCAGACTCTTCAACTTATCTTTGGCATTTAACGAACCTCAAAAGCTGTTTATTGCTTCGTATACTTTGCCATTGTGAATATTAGCCTTTAATTAACTGGAAGTGATCAATTACTCTCTGATCTCAGTCTTTCTAACTACAATATTCCAGCGAAGCATTTTTCTCAAGTTGTAAAAGGGAGGGTTTTTTGTTAAAAATGTAATGGAAAACTTTCATAATGCCTTTGTTACTAGGTATAACAATGGAATCCATAACATGTAGGGGCAACACACAGAAGTGACTTTTAGTAAAAGTAAAGCATTCTGTTGTATATTTTTTAATATTTAGAGATTATGCAGTATTGTTTAGTTTACTCCAGTGTCCCAATCACAACATTGGTCCCCTTTTAAAGGTTGAGAACTCATATACCTGGAAGGTTCTGAGAAAGATAATTTGAACATTTATCTTTTAGATGAATAGGGACATATTGTATGCATTTATGAGACACTGGGTTGCTTTAAATAAACAGTACCAAATCTTCCATCAGCGCTACATAAATAAGTAATCATCCTATTAGACCTGGTTGAAAAATGCCAATTTTTTTGGTAGGAAATTTTGAAAAGAATTAAGTTTCCAACAAAAATGTTTTGGTTTTCAAGTCATCTTCTCTTTGTTGTTTTATCAATTTCTTATCAACAGCTTCCTCTTGATGGTGCTCATTTGGTGTTTTAGGCAGAGGAGCCTGAACAGCATCATTGTGACATCAGGGGAAACTCCACCAAACATCACTCTCTCTCCCTCCAGTAACCCTAACCTTAAACCCTAATTTTACTGCTTTTCTTGATCATCTCTCCCCTTGGCAGACCCATTTGAATTCTGCACCAAAGGATTCTGCACCAAATGAGCACTGTTTATATGAACAAAAACAGTTTTGACTGGACAAAAGTAAATTGTCTGTGCCAGGGATAGTGTGAGGGGAGTCACTGTGCAAATTTCCATTCCATATTAGTCAACCAATATAGCTCCTGATCTGAAGCAATCCTGGCTATTCCAGTCCAGACCCTTGCAGCCCCACAACTCTGTAAAAACAACACAGTCCTCCATTTGCTGAGACCTCACTTTGCTCAGCTAGTAAAACCTATCCTACAAGAAGAAAAAATATTAGGCAAAGGATATTTGCCTGACCCTGTCTCCTTTCAGAAGAATCCCCTATAAAGTAAGAATCATGGAAGTGGGAAAGTGAGGCCTTATCTACACAGGGGAAATTGATTGGCATAGCTATTTCGGAATAACTGTTCAAGTATAATTGAGCTATTTTGAAATAACTCTCTCCTGGATGGACATTATTCTAGAATAAAATTGCCTATTTGTTTATTTATGTATATTATCATAGTGCCTTGGAGCCCTAGTTACGGACCAGGACCCCATTGTGCTAGGCACTATACAAACACAGAATAAAAAGATGGTCCCTGCCCCAAAGTGCTTATAATCTAAATATCAGCTGAAACATCAGACATATACAGACACGTATTTCAGGGGAGTACAAGGAAACAATCAGACAATATTGGTCATCATGATAAATAGTGGTAGCAGCACACCCATGGCTTAATGGTTGTCAAGTTTATTGTAAGGCATCGAGGAAAAGGACAGTTTTAAGGAGGAATTTGAAGGAAGGTAATAAGGTAGCTTTGTGGATACTTATGGAGAGCTCCTCTCAAGTGAAGGGCATCATGGGAGAAAGCGCAAAAGTGCTTGTCTGAAAATGTAACAAGTGGATGAGGAAGACTGGCATCATTGGCTAACTCGAGGCAGTGGTTAACATTTCGATAGTGAATGACAGATGATAGGCAGGGTGGGGATAGACCACGAAGCTCCTTGAATGTAAAGAAAAGTAGCTTAAGTTTGGCATGATAGACAGGGAGGAGCCAGTGGAAGGATGCAAAGAGAGGGCTAATATGGTCAAAGCGATGGGTTAGGAGAATATTTGCGGCAGCATTCTGAATGGATATGTGCAGGCCAAAGATTGATTTGTCAAGGCCAGGGAAAAGGTTGTTGGAATAATCAAGATACTGAAAGCATGGATGACAGTTTTAGGTGTGTGGGTGGATAGAAAAGACCATAATATATAAATGTTATTGAAAAAAAATCTGCAATACTTAAACGTAACACAAATATGAGGAGTGAGAGAGAGGTCTGAATTAAGATTACACCTGGGTTACAGGCCTGAAAGACTGTCAGAACAGTGTTTACAGCCGGTCTGAAATTTTTTCAACAAACTGTTTTTTTGTTGTTGTCAAAACTGAAACTTTGCTGTTGAAACCAATATGCTTCAGTGAAAAGTATCTCAAGTCCAGGATGGACTTCTTGGTCAAAGAAAGACACCCACCACCCATCTCAAAATAGCCAATATCCTAGTTGTTAAGGCATTCACCTTTGATGTGGGAGAGCAGGGATATGAACATAATTCTTCCACATCCCGGCTGAGTACCCTAGACACCAGTTTATTCTAGTGTGTGTCTTTCCCTCTAGTGTGTGTCTTTCCCTCTCTCTGTTTTTTCCCAAAATTTTGAAAAGTCTTGCTTTTGTTCTGATATGGAATGAAATTCTGAAACTTCATAATATTCTGTGAAATGGAATTCTTATTTTCTGGCCAGCCCTAGTGATATTGCTCACAGTGATTGAGAAAGGAGGTAGTGGGGAGGATTTGAAGGGGAGAATTATGAGCTTAGTTGTAACCATATTGTGCTTGAGCTGACAGCTAGACATCCATAAGGTGATGTCAGAGAGACGAGATGAGATTTTAATTTGGAGAGAAGGAGACAGGTCTGAAATACAGAGGCAGATTTGTGATTCATCAGCACAGAGATGGTACTTGAAGTTGTGTTTGCAGATGAGATTACCCAGAGATAAGGGATAGAGGCAGAAGAGAAGGGACCAAGGACAGACCCTATGGATTGCCCCACAGAAAGTTGAGGGGGGATGAGGAGGATCCACTAAGGATATGCTGAAGGAATGACTACAGAGATAGGAGCAGAATCACTAGGAGAAGAACCAGGATAGAACAGAGTCACAGAAGCCAATAGAGGACAAGACTTAAAGAAGAGCATGGTTGACTGTGTCAGTGATCATAAGGGTCCCTTTTGGTCTTGGAATCTATTAATATAAGACACGTCAAGAAAGATGAGTATGTAGTGTTGATTATGAGCTTTGGATAGGAAGACATCATTACAGATTTTGGCAAGAGCTGTTTCCTTGGAGTGCCAGGGACAGATGCCAGATTGGAGAAGGTCTAGGATAGAACTGGAGGAGACTAACTCCAGTCAGTGATTGCAGACAGTGTGTTGACTAAGTTTAGAGATGAAAGAGAGAAAGGAAATGGTGTGACAGTTGGAGAGGCAAATGGGATTAAGGGTAAGTTTTTGTTGTTGTTGTTTTTTTTAATGGGAGAGCCCAAAGCCTTGTACTGTGAGGGGAAAGCACCAGAGGTGGTGAGAGGTTAAAGAGAAAAGTAAGAGGGAGGGGATGAGAGTGGACAAGAGGGAGATCAGGAAAGAGGATAGGGTGGAGTCACTGAGACAAGTGATGAGGTTAGAGGAAGAGAGCAGACAAGAAGCTCCTGCATCTGTGATAAGAGAAGGAGAAGAGATGTAGGAGGGGACAGGAAGGCAAGCCAAGGGGAAGGAGAAGATTATGTTGTAATATGCTAATTTTCTCTTGGAGGAAATTGGCAAGATCCTATGCAGAGAGAAGTGGAGGCAGTAGGAGAAGAGATACAGAAAAAGAAGGGAAGGAAGGCAGGGGGTATAGGTGTGACTTTAGGAATGAGGGTATAGGTGTGAGTTTAGGAATGATGGCACAAGAGAGCCAGAGGCGGTGGTGGGGAGACATGTGTGAGGTGCAAATGGTGGAGGCAGGGCCAGCTCTACAGTTTTTGCCCTCCCAAGCAGTGAAAAAAACTGCTGCTGCAGACGGCAAAAGGAAGAAGCTGCCACTGATTTGCCGCGGTGGCGGGTGGAACAGAGAAGCTGCTGCCCCTTTCTAACTGCCACCCCAAGCACCTGCTTGGAACACTGGTGCCTGAAGCCGGCGATGGGTGGGGGTGGTGAGAGAGTCAGGGTTAGGACCAATGTCACCAAACATAGGAGGAGGATGTGGGACCTAGATTTGTGCTGGTGGAAGAAGGTAGGAGATCAGTGTGAAGAGGGGAAGAGGAGTAAGTCGAGATGGTGGGGATTGTAGAGGGATAAGACGAGATGGAGCCACTGAGGGTAAGGGACAGGAGGGGAAGAGAAGGCAGGGGAGGGTCGGGGAGGAGGAGGAGGATGGATACTATGATGCAGAAGATGCATGTGTTGAGGAGCCATGGGTGATTGGCAGATGAACAAAATTACAAAGGAAAAAACAAAACAAAAAAACAAGCACAGGTCCCTGCTTTCTGGGAAATGTCTTCTATTATAGGAGGAGCCCTCTCACTCACCACTGCTGCCAATCATTGTTCCTGTTGGTGGCAAGGGGTCAGGGCCAGGCTAAGATGTACTAATGTCTGCTATTCCCGGTCCAGCACTTCATCTCTACTGACTGGGAAGTGCTCCCTGTAATAAGCAGAGCCCCCAAGTTGCAGTCCCCATTGGTGATGAGGGATTGGAGACATATAAACTCATTTTTATTCCAGAATAAAGCATCACAATGGGGAGCTATTCTGGAACTACTTTATTCCATAATAGTTATACTGGTCCATTTTCCCATGGAAACAAGGCCTTATTTCCAGGCCTGATTCTTGTTTTACACCAGTGTTAATGCATTACCTTTAGTGAATTTGCTTATAGAAGGCACAGAGTAGTTTTTTTGCAGAAGTTAATACTGATGGGGTCACATTAACTTTAACTAGACATTGTAAAGAAATTTCTGCACATTATGAGGAGGATACTATTGTGTTTGGTGGCCTAATCCAGCTCCCCCCTCCTCTTGGACACACCACCTAAAGCCCATATTGCCAAAAACATACTGTTTGTACATTCAGGGCTGCTTAGAAACCTCTCCCTCTTAAACATCTACCTACTACTGTAGCCAGTATTTGTGTGTATCTCACCCCTGTCCGATGCCAAAAACCAAAGGGGAAGTGATTTGTGTCTTACTTTCATATTAAAGCAAATAGAAAGATGCTTCCCAAGGAGACGTGTTCTTCTAGATGCTGATTAAAATAGCTTACACTTATGTATTGCTTTATATTTTAATTGCTTTACAAACCAGAAGTAATTAAACCTCCTAAAACATGTCAGGTATTGTAAAACTTGTGAGCATGTAGTATTATTTCTATTTTTAAAAAGTGTGAAAACTGATGCAGAGTTTAAAATGAAAAGACAATTTTTCATGGGATGATCCAAAAAACAGACAATGCAAATTAGTACCTACAGGACAATGCAAACAAAATTCTAAATCTTCATTGAAGAGTAATACTCCTTTCCTTTAATGTCTATTAAAAACCCTATCAGGACATTTAAATTGAAAGAAGTATAACATGGGAAGAGTGAAATCAGTGCCATCTGCTATCTTATCAACCCCTTTTAAACCACTAACGTTTCTAAACAAATTTCAGCATTATTATTTTAAAAATGCAGTTGCATTATGGTTTGTTTGTATATGTCTTTTTTAGGTAAGAGGACCCCCAGTTGCAGGAGCATTTAAAGAAAGACCAACAAAGCCTACAGCATTTCGCAAGTTTTATGAGCGAGGAGACTTCCCAATTGCCCTTGAGCATGATTCGAGAGGAAATAAAATAGCCTGGAAGGTAAGTCAGCGCACAGCTGTAACAGCCAGTTGCATTTATTGAAGTGACATATCTCATTGCCAAACAAAGTTGGCTTATAAGTAAATAAACTGGAGTAATTTCTTAGCAAATGGAAGATGGTGGAGGAGCTGTTTGAGAAAGGCCCCCTGAGTCAGCCATATACCTTGTCTAACAATTAAATTATATGTTGCAAAAAGGAAGATGACAGAGTTGCTTTGCCTGAGAGTATTGTCTCCTGCCCAATTCGTCTCTATTTCTATGAGGACCTGGCAACCCAGCCTATTTCAGGCAGTCCATCAAATGATAGAAGTAGCTAGATACAGTGAACAGCAGCCATTTATCTCCCCCAGATTTCACCTTCCTGCAGGACGCTTCCAAATGGAAGCTTTAATTACCTAAATGGATAGGTCAAGATTGCCTGCTCCCTGGAAATGCAGAGCAGAATACAAATGAAGGCAAATTCTCATTCCACGGCTGTACTCTCAGTATGCAGCATATGTCAGGCAGCGTAATCGCTGTCATACGTGCCCCTGTTAGAGGCTGACCTCCACTGCAGAAACCATTACGGCTCCGACATTTCTCTGACAAAAGGTTAATTGGCTTCAAAATAAATGTATTGCCTAATGACTCCATTCTAATGCGTCTGTGTTTCTCTTTAAAAGGCTCAGTGATGTTATTTGTAAAACTTGCCAATCTTCTAAGTAACTAGAGCAGGCTTTTAAATTTAATTTGAAAAATGAGTGCTGATCTTTAACCTGCTCCTGCTATTTAATTTATTTTTGTTATCAAAGAATTACTTAACTTTTTGTGTTATTTATTGGGCTAGAATAAGATTTTTCTGGAAACAGAATAATAGTTACACAGGGTGAGTGTGATGTACATGAGGAAAAATACATCAGATCTGTAGAATTTGAATTGTTCATGTTAAACATGGTCCTAATTTAAAAATATAGCTCTGTTAATTCAGTGAATGGAAGGGGGATTTCACAATACAGGGTTTGATCCTCCTCTCACTGACATAAATGGCAGCAGGATTAGGATTATAGTGTGGAAGTGAAAGTATGGTGTTTAATTACTGGTTATTTGGATATAGCTTTTTTACTTACCAGGCTATAAGTTGTTGTGAAGGCCAAGACTATAATAGGATTCAAAAAAGAACTAGATAAGTTAATGGAGGATAGGTTCATCAATGGCTATTAGCCAGGATGGGCAGGGATGGTGTCCCTACCCCAGGGGTGAAAGTAACATTATACACTTACCAGCACAGGAGCCTGGCTCTGGACCCCCAGAAGGGGCGGGGACTCGGGCGGTAGCGGTGGCCGGAGCCCCGGGCCCTTTTAAATTGCTAGCCCCAGGACAGCTGCCCATTTTGCTCCCCCGCCCCGGTCAGTGGCTTAGGAAGGCGGGGGTGGGGTGGGGTGGGAGGAAGGGACAATGACATTTAAGCGCTGCCCTGGCAGTGCTTTAACATTGGCTACATACGGGCCAGACCAGTGGACACTTTTTACTGGTACACCGGCCCGGCCCATACCAGCCCACTTTCACCCCTGTCCTAGGCTCTATTTGCCAGAAGCTGGGAATGGGCGACAGGGGATGGATCACTTGATGATTACTTGTTCTGTTCATTCCCTCTGGGGCACCTGGCATTGGCCACTGTCTGAAAACAGGATACTGGGCTAGATGGACCTTTGGTCTGACCCAGCATGGCCGTTATTATGTTCTTAGGGTCTTAAAAAGTGGGAAACATGGAACAGACTGTAACTTTATTTCATATAACTATTAAATCAATGCAGGGAAACAAGACATAGTTCTTGCAGCAAGGGGAACCTGCAGCCAACCTCTCAACCATAGCTTTTCCACATTCTCAGTGAAAACTAGGAGATTCCAACATCCCCTCTGACTGGTCCATGGATTGACTTGGCCATGCCAACTTCCAGGATTTATCTTATTCACTCTAAACTCATAAAGAGGACTAACTAGCCTTAAACTGCTCTTCAGCATTTTCTGCCACTGGGGGTCAGTGTCCTGAGATATTTCAATTTCTAACCGCATAACATTAAATTGAGAGATTCCAATCACTTTTACCCCATTTTAATTGCTACTTGGCCTACATATTCCCTCCTCTCAACCATCTTACTACTAGATGCTGCTAATGACTCCTTGGCTAGTAACCAAGACCCTTTGTGTACAGCGAACCTTCCAGGTAAATCTTAATGTCTAGAATAAAGAAGTTGTTCCCAATGTCTGAAAGGTGAATTGTGTTTGAATGGAATGGCCCTGGATAATCATAGGCTATGTTCAATGTGCCACGGTGCCGCAAACATAATCCAGGAAAGGCTTTCTCATTTCTCATAGTTCACAATGGCTCCCTCTCCCTCCAACCTCTGCAGTTGGACCATAATACAGTAATATGGTCAGCAAGAGGTAGGATTGCAATGTCATCCAGGCCCTTTCTGATATTCCTAATCCCTGTCTGATGACCAAATTATACCATTGAGTACTATGCAGTTTAAGCATACACTGAAAAATGGGTAAGGTGGAAGATGGGCTTTTTTTGGTTCCCACCTTACCTTACAAGGGGACCAGGTAGAGATCCTGGCAGTTGGGAGGATACCCACTATCGCAGGACTGTGGGCAGGATAAGGAGAATGGTGTTCATACACATGTTAATAGCTGTGGGGGTAGAGTTTATATTTTTCTCTTTGTTTTAAGACACAGACACATAGCTCAAATACAGACATACATCTGAATACTAATTTTCATCCATTATATTGACTTCTAAATCTGCCTAAATCATGAAGACAATGATCTAATATTTCTCAGTCAAAACCTTTGTTTTCCTTTAGAGAGTTTGCTAGAACTGCATTAATAAATGAAACTAGATGTTGCCTTTAATGATACAATGTTTGGAAGAGGTTTTTCTAGAAAATGTTTTATAGAAACTTCATTCTATTGCATTTATTTCCACGTATCATCTGGTTTTACTGAAACAAGGACAAGCAGAGAAAAAATAAATGATGTCACATTTATCGTAGATATTTTAGTCTGATATTACCACATAATATCACGGTTTTATTGTTTTTTCTTGTTCTGTTTATATGTGATGCATGTCATGGTTCATTTCACTTGTTAGCTTGTCTGTTCAGTGGTGCACAAGAGCTAATGCAAGGGGAGTCTCAAACGTGATTTGTTCTGACAAAGGAAAACACCTCAGGATGTTCTTCCTTCCCATGAAATATACAATATTTAATTTTCTAATAATTATTAAAACATGATGTAAAATAATTATAATTATGAGATATTAAAATAGTGAAAAAAATGTGTTGATCACTCAAGTATTCCATTAAGGCTGGGGTTAGACTCAACATGGTGGTCTTCAGTTAGCTGAAAAAAATCTGAGATTTATATAAAAACTAAGATCAGTGGTCTAACAATATGTATACAGAGGGGGTTTATTGTGTCTAGTAAGCAAACACAGACCTGCAAACACTTATACACATGCTAAACTTTAAGTATGTGATTAGTCCCATTTAGGGAGTTGTCTACACATGAAAGTTATTCTAGAATAAAGTAGGGTGTGAATTGAAAGCAGAATAACTATTCCATGTGTACATAAGCCCTGTGTGCAGAATTTGAGCCATAATTAGGACCTGATTTTCCTCTCATATGCACTGGTAGAGTTGTACTGGTTTGAGAACAGTATCAATGGAGGACTACAACTATCTAACATGTTTTTAAAGGTATTAAATCATCTCTAAAAAAGGTACTTAGTAGTGTTTAAAACTGTGTTAATAAAACCATGTTAGCTAATATGTTTTTAAAACACCACCTATTTTTCTAGTTTAGACTGGGCCCTGGAGGTTTGAATTCATCCCTTCCCTGGTAAAGTTCAAGTAAATGGGCTTAGTGCAGGGGAATATGCAGAAGTTTAGAGGAAATAAAACCCAGGAGTAAGTGTGGATTGAATGGCCCCTCCGAGCCATCTTATTTGGAGCTAGTTTCGAGATCTGCTTTGCCTGCACTTCCAGAAGGTTTATTCTGGATGTGTAGTTTGTTGAGTTGCCTTTTACCACTTATAATTTGCAATTTCACAATGGAAAATGAAAGGAGGTGTGCATTTTATGACTTTGAGGGGTTGTGACAATGTCTGATCTCTGTCTGATCAGCTGGAGACACAATACTATTCAGTGGATTTT
The DNA here is from genome assembly GCF_965140295.1 of Lepidochelys olivacea. NCBI lineage: Eukaryota > Metazoa > Chordata > Testudines > Cheloniidae > Lepidochelys > Lepidochelys olivacea. The sequence goes on from NC_140413.1 coordinate 124,086,503, forward strand.
TTCAGTAGAGGCCGAAGAAAGTTAGATTTTGCTACAACAAAGTTAACTCTTACTGTAGGTTTTTAAGTTTACCATAGCAAAGGGCATCTCCTTGGATGCTCCTGTAATATTGGGTATTGTGCTTCAAAGGCAGTCATATTAGACTCTTTCTTCTTTTTCTCTCCCCCCCTTCTCTTTTTTTATATTATTCAGATTTTTTTTCTTAAAAGGCTGTTTCCACCTGATAGAGGAAAACAGATAAATAAAATGTATTTATAATCTAGGGCTAGAAAAGTGCTCTATAAAAAAAATTTAAAAAAAAATTGAACCAAGCTTGAAAGAATAACAAATAGACAAAGTACTAAGTAACTCCGGCAGCACCTCCCCCCCCTCCCCCACATACATTTAAGAATAAAAAGTAATACCAATCTAAACAATCTTGGTTTACAAACTATAATCAGTTCCCCATCTAAAATAAGATAAGAACCTCTTAGTCATAGCATCTGCCTGCGTTTGTGGAAAATGGGCCCTTTCAAAGAAACTTGGTGTCTTTTATTGATGAGATTATAAAATTTGTTGATAAAAGTAACAGTTTTATGTAGTATATTTAAACTTCCATAGGGCAATTGACTTGGTACCACACAACATTCTGATTAAGAAACTAGAACCGTACAAAGTTAATATGGCACATATTAAATAGATTAAAAATTAGCTAAGTGATAGGTCTCAAAATGTAATTGTAAATGGGGAATGATCATCAAATGGGTGTGTTTCTAATGGAGTCCCACAGGGATCTATTCTTGGCACCACTCTATTTAACATTTTTATCAGTGACTTGGGAAGCAGTGATTCTGAAAAAAAGACTTGGGGGTCATGGTGGATAATCAGCTGAACATGAGCTCCTGGTATGATGCTGTGGCCAAAAGGGCTAATATAATCCTTGGCTCATAAACAAGGGAATATTGCATAGGTGTACAAAAGATATATTACCTCTGTATTTGGCACTGGAGTGATGGTTGTTGAATACTGTGTCCAGTTCTGGTGTCCACAATTCAGGAAGGATATTGATAAGTTTGGAGAGGGCTCAGAGAAGAGCCACGAGAATCATTAAAAGATTGGAAAACATGCCTGATTGTGACAGACTCCAGGAGCTCAATCTGTTTATTTTAACCAAGTGATGATTAAGTGGTTACTTGATCATGATGTCTAAGTACATATATGGAGATCAAACATTTGATAATAGGCTCTTCAATCTAGTAGACAAAAGTATAACGTGAACCACTGGCTGGAAGCTGAAGCTAGACAAATTCAGAATAGAAATAAGGCACACATTTTGAACAGTGTAGAATAATTTACGAAGGGTTGTGGTGAATTCTCCATTACTGGCAATTTTTATAGAAGTTTTTCTAAAAGATATGCTCTAGTTCAAACAGGAATTAATTCAGAAAAGTCCTATGGCCTTTGTTATGCAGGAGGTTAGATTAGATGATCACAGTGGTCCATTTGGCTTTATAATTTATGAATATTGGTGAAGTTATCCCTTTGTTATTCTCAGCAGTCAAACCTACACCCTGACTTGTTACTTATTTCCATGGAGGGAAAAGCGAGCCTTCATATTAATCACTTAGCTCTTTAGTTCATTTACCAGACAAGCCTGAGATTTTGATTGCAATCCAAGCAAAGTATCTACTCAGAATACTCTGGACTTTTTAATTCCCCTTCATGAAAACTTCTAACATCTGCATCCTGTGAGTTTCTTTGGCAACTGGCATATGGTCAATATAATATTTAGAAGTGCAAATTATGCCCTCAATTTACATATGTGCATTGACATTAGTTTTGAATGGAGTTGTACAGATAGTACTGTTAAATAAAAATGCATAAAAAAATTATAAACATTCATGTTTCAGGGCAGAAAGCCACCTATAACTGAGGGGTAGGAAAAAATCTTCATCTATGGGTAGGTTATTTCATAATTGTCCATGCTTTTTGCATCTTCCTCTGAAGCATCTAGTCCTGGCCACTGACATTTTGCTATGGTAATTCCATTATTATACAAAAAAGTTGTTACTGATAAACAGAAGACTTAATATTTTAGATCTTGATGACAATATTGCTGTTAATTTGGAGTTTGCAAGTAGTCAGAAGTGTGAACATTTAAAAAATGAATGTATTAAACTGTAGCAGTAATCTTCTGTAGGTATTGTGAATAGTTGTTTGGCAATCCTGCAGTTCTCTGGTAGCCTGTGTATATCACAATTTGATTTTAAAGTTTAGTAATATGTTCTTGCACACAATTTCATATAGAGCTCTGAATAATAAATGCTCATAGCTCAGGTCTGACAATATACATTCCTGAATTTAAAAAAGTCAGAATCCAATTAAACCTTGGACAAGGAAAGTTGATAAAACCAAAGAAGTATTTCTGAAGAATTATTAAGGATACATTTTAAATACACTCTCAGTATATCCCAGAGATAGTCCCCAGAATGTCTGGAAAATCAGGATTATTTAGGTGGTAAAGGTTAATTATAAAAATCATAATGCTCTGAAAAGGAAAAGAAATAATAATTCTTCAAAACAATTTTAGCATTTTCAAAAGAATGGAAACCAATTTCAAGGTTAGCAAACTTTTTTGTGCAGCAAAAACAGGAAGGTAGGCCTGGTCTATGTTTCCTAGCATAGCTATGTCGGTTAGGGATATGATTTTTGCTGACACAGCTATGCGAACAAAAGCCCTAGTATAGATGCAGTTTCATGGGCAAAGGTACTTTTGCCAGCATGTTTTATTTCACTGGGGAAACTGGTATAAGCTATACCAGTAAAATAACTTTTTTACTGGTATATATGGCATCTACACCAGGAGGGTTTACTGATATAGCTATACCAGCAAAACTTTTTAAGAATAGACAAGGCTGTAGGTAAAAGAAGAATGACTGGTGTTTCTATTAGCTTCTAGTGGGTGATAGTGTTTTATTTTTCTTAGCTTCTATTAATCAGAAAAAGCATGTATGGAAACCTACATCGAATTCTTGTATTGAATCTGGATTGTGCACACAGCCTTCCATCACAAAGTTGACTAGGCCATGGAGGCCTTTTTCTTTTTGAGGAAGGTAGAACACGGGAGGAGACTCATGTAAATGAGTATCCTATCCTCATTTTTGTTCTCACTTTCCATTGAATCAGTGACCCCCTGGCATATAGTCACAAAAGAGATGGTGTTGTGACTGATTCAGAGCTTTTATTATTATGTTGGTACGTATCCTGGACTGGGGGAAAGTGCAGAAGGAGTAGTTTTCTTCTTAACAGTACTTGTTTTTCTGCCAAAGATTATCCTCTTCCCTTCAGTTGAGAGTAAAATGCTTTGAATATTTTTAAATTTGGTAATTATTTTGGATGATATTGATCAACATAAATCAGTACTTACTGACTCTGCATATACCTTACTCCCAAATGTTGTTTTAAATTCATTTATGAAATGCATTTCAAAATTCAAACCACTTAAAAGCCAGTAAAAAAATATAGCAATGAGTTCATTTCCATAAAAACAGTCTCGCTGCCAGGCTCATTTGTTGTAATTTTGTAAAGTCAGATTTTTGGCAACAAATAGGACATATTGACTGCAAGAGAACGTCTTTTTTGAAAATAAAATATAGATATAAATTTAAAATATAGATATAAATTTGCTCCTTCTTCCATTCCTTCATAAGCAGTATTTAACATTTTTATTAATAAAAGATGCTAAAAGGGGCATATTATTAGGTTAAAAACCAGGAACAATGTCGTATGGATTGAAAACTGGCTGAAAGATAATATGCAAAGAGAAGTGACAAATGGCAGTATATCAAGATTGGGCCATGTAGCTAGTGGGTACCACAGAAACTGATATTAATTCTTGTTTTATTTATCATTTTCATAAGTGATCTAGAAGAAGTAAACTGTAAAATAGTGAAACTTCAAGATTATATTAAATTGGATGGATCTGCAAATACCAGTGAGCATAGAAATAACACACAGTAATCTAGAGAGATTAAAAACATCAGCAGATAATATGAAAATAAATTATTGGAAAATTGAATACTAAATAATGTATTTGGGGGGAAATAGTCTGCACACATATTCAGCTGAAGGAGAAAGGTGAAAAGCAGGTATGCTAAAAAACTCACCCAACTGTAGTAGCGATAGTGCATAGAAAATTTAGACATATGCAATTTGATATAGCAGCAAAAAAGACAATTCAGTTTTGGGCTAGAAACACAGCAATAGTTCTCTTCAGTTAGGCAAATTGTTATTTAAAACTAAGAAGCCTACTGTATCGACTTTCTGATATCAATGCAATATAGATGAATACCACTTATCATCCTATATGGCTGTGATGCTAGTTTGCTATTTTTCAGCTAATCAGTCTCAAAGTGCTGTCATCTCTGATATGCATGTGAGCTTTTCCGAGAATTCCAAAAATTCAAACCACAGTTCCAGTCTCTTGCTTCAGTCTCTTGGCTTCTTTGCCTTCAGGTTTCTGATTTTAAAAAATGCAGACAGTTTACCACATAAGCTTGATTCTCACTTAAATAAAAGTCTCTTTACACCAGTCTGACAGTATAAGGTGGATGTAAATTACATTTACACTTACTTTAAAGCCCTTTTGCACTGCCAGAATATTGTAAAGGGGCCTTAGAATGGATAAGCATGCACACACTGATTTCATTTAGGGCCAGGATTTCACCCTGAGTGCCTATTGGCCTCTCCCTCCCTCATCCCCCCCCCCCCCGCCCCGGTTGTATAAAAAGGCTTTTCCTGCTGATATGTTAATTTATGAATTCACTGATGATATTCAGTGGAGTCCACTTCTGGTCAGCTCAACTGTAAGACATAATGTCCTGAGTCACAGAAGTCAAAATGAAGCGATCAGCATTCCTTTTGATAATTGTAAACTAAAATATATTACTAGCAGCTAGGAATGGTCAGTTATCTATCATTATATTTAGTACTTATATAGTTGTGTTTTGTCTCCAAGCACTTTACAAACATTAACTTTCACAACAGTGGATGCTTTTAGAAAATTTTGCCCTAAATAACTTGCACAGTACCAGATGGGGTCATTGAAAGAATTAGGATTCTAGGCTCCCAGAATCAGGGTTTTCAGCTGTTGGTATTATAATTTATACCAGTATTCCAGATAAAAGTGGTCTTTTCAAATCTTAGTTTTAAAAATAGTCTAGTGTTCTCACTAAATATACTAAAAATAGGTTTTCAAACAGATAATCAAAGTTTTCAAAAATGTGCATAATTTAATTGGATGCTTTAAGTATTTATTAAAATTTCGACAGAAGTGGATGTACAAACACCTACAATTTTGTGGTGACTCATCACTTGCTTAATATATGAAGAGCTTTCATAATTTTACTCCTTTTCAGTTCTTTTTACTTCTGGAAGGATACTTCTTTGCATGTCTTGGTGGATTTGCTATTCATGGAGTGAAAGATGGAAAACTATATCAAAACAAAGTGTTTTCACTGACATAACTGATAATTTCATAGAGTACTCTAGAATTTGAAATAATTATTTAGCTTAATATGCCTGGTTCTATTTTCTTATCAGTTTTTTTAAAAACTATATTTTAAAATGGCACAGTATCAGTGAAACAGTAAATTATATAATGAATATGAGAGACATCATTGCACTCTTCTTCGCCACTTGTGGCTCACTTTTGTGAGGCATCCATTATTGATTCAGTTTACCATAATTCACTGTTCTTTTCCTTTCCATTTCTTTCATTTTTATAATTCAAAAATGCGATAAACTTTTTCTCTTCCCTCCTCAAATAAAGTAACATATTTATTAAAAATTGTGACATGCACATTTCTTAACAGGATAATTTGTTTCTTTTAAAGAGTAAAGGATGTTGTCCCAGAGTTCCTTTTTCTTTTAATAACAGTAAGTGCTAGAATTTGAATGCCAGTCTTCAGTAGGAGTCTAAAACAGGCCTTGCAAAGAAAAGTGACAGTTTACCTGATTTCTGTAATACAAAGCTGCCATATTTCAATTATTAATTCTTCTGTGATTAATTAATAGTCACAGCTTATCCTAGGATTCTAGAAAATGGTAATCTTGTGACAGCTAATTTACTATTCCTCTTTTTTTCTCCATACACAATTAAAGCCATCCCTTTATTTGATGTAAATTGCTGTCTTTTGAAAGTGTACTGAATGAAAACCCAGCCATGTATCAGAAATAACTTTAATTTAAATGTGCTAAATGACCTCCGAAAGCTTGATGAAAGATTTTCTGCTGAATGGGCTGGTGCTCCCTGCCTGTATAATTTATGTGAGAAATTAGTGCGAATAGTTCACTTTTATGAAGCAGTGCTGCTTGTAGCAAGCCTGCAGAAACAATTTTCCCCCAAGCCTCCATCTGTTCTTCAAACCAGGGCATATGCCATCTCATCGAGCTTGAAAGTCAACTGATTTATAGCTCTTGAAAAGTGCATAGATTGAAAAGAAAGGTCGACTGCTGTTATGTGACAATGATTTGTTGGGCACTTGGATAAAGACAATTCACATTACTATGGACCCAAAGGGAAACAAGTGATGTTGTAAGCTTCAAAAGTTGGTAGATTGACAATCAGGAGGAAAACAAATTGCTCCTCCTCTTTGACTTAAACAACTACCTCTCTTCAAAAAAGGGAGGGTGTTCAGAAGGTGAGGGAAGGCAACATAGCCAAGATATTTTATTATCACCGTGTTTCAGACAGAATAGTCTTTTTTTTTTCCCCAGCTACAAAGGTTGTCCTCTAGAAGTGTCAGAGCTCGTTGCACTTTAATCTTTAAACTGTAAGCAGAAACATCAGTCTTAAAAGCGCTTGTTGCTGCTTGTCAGAAAGTTCCGTTCAGTGGCACAAACATGGCTTTGATGAATTTTCTGTATCTGCACTGAAGGTGAATCCACAGCCCTGTCCCAATTAGTAATTTAATGAATAGCTCATTCTCTGTCCCATCACTTATGATTCCCCTTCCCTTTACTCAAGGACTACAAAGAGCTAAATCTGTGTGGCAGGTGACAAATCAAATCAAATTGACAACTTGACCATAAGAAAATCAATGTGTTTGATGTTTTCATTTATGTTAGTGAAACACTGTGTATCTTCTGATGTGAGGCTTGGAGACAGATAGTGAATTCTCAGATCCATTTTCTTTTATCACACTTGTAATTTTTTTTATTTCAACCATCAACCAAAAAGCGAGAAACAGTGTTCAAATGCATAAAATATTTTAGCTACGAAAAGTAAATATAATTAGTGCAGAGAAAACTTTTTAATGTGAAAATTATGGGACAGATCTTGACTTAGAAAAGTACCAAGAGACAAAAGAAAAGCATATGTAAGCAGGGAAACTAATTGTCTTCCACACATATGAAATACTACTTTCATTTTGTAGTTGGGGTCTCTTAAAGAGTTGTAAGAGAAGTCTGGCATTGTAACTGCTTACATATTACTGGAAAAGCCTATTAGAGTCTACAGTTATGAGGTGTTATATAACCATGTCTATCCTGACCTGACTGACTTAGACACTGATAATTTTCTAATGTTCTGCTTAGTATAGCTCAGTCAAGAAGAGCCCAGAAGGGCAGATTGAGTAGGTCATATTCTGAATGTTTCCAATTATATAAAATAGATTTTCTCAAGGCCAGCACCAATGCCACTGTATGATATAACAGAAATAAAACTATATAAATAAAATAATACAGACATCATATAATTTGCCTTTATAAAATGGGCCTTTTGAAAAGCAGAATCTGACTGGCTATTGAAACTTCAGGTTGTGTGAGTATTCCCTATTTCATGGAACAAAGTTCAATGTGTCTTTTCTTGCTGCAAACATATTATGTCCCAAAAATATATTAATATAATAACTCCATTTTTGGAAGTGTTATACTGAATACACATACTTCTCATGTGGCCAGATCAAAGGCCCTTAGCCTTTTATCTACAGCTTTGCCAAACCCGCTAGGCATTTTTTTTACTCTGCTTTATTTATTTTTTATCCAATATATTTATTATACCTCTACCCTGATATAATTCGACCCGATATAACACGAATTCGGATATAACTCGGTAAAACAGTGCTCCCGGGGGGGAGGGGGGAAGGACTGCACGCTCCAGTGGATCAAAGCAAGTTTCACCTATAACGCGGTAAGATTATTTGGCTCCTGAGGACAGTGTTATATCAGGGTAGAGGTGTATATCGATGTTTCTTTATTATAATGGAGCAATTTTTGAAGATGTAGTCTGTATTATTTTCTGCATGGCAGCATTCCTATGTAATAACAGTCCCAGATGTGCTAGGCTCTTTGTCTTGTGGACGAAGTAAATTTCTTCTTTAAGTTTTAAGGGAAACAGTCGCCTATTGCCATCCAATTGTTGCACATAATGCTTGGGTAACAGCTGCTTATAGGGAATCTTAAAATTCAGCTTCATGCTCACTAAGAGGCAGAATCTCCAGGTTGTTAATTTTCTTTTCTGTGACTTGCTGTAGTATCAGACAGAAAAAATATGTTTTGTTTGTTTATTAAAGATACATTGTATATTAAATATACATTGTATATTAAAGATACATTATTAAAGTTTATGGCTCAAATAAATTTGTTAGTCTCTAAGGTGCCACAAGTACTCCTTTTCTTTTTGCAAATACAGACTAACACGGCTGCTACTCTGAAACCTGTCTTAATTCCTATAGTTAGCTTCTAGTTAGTTAGTTAGATTCTTAGTTTTATTGGTTTCTGCCCATTGGCACAACAACAAAAACTCTCCCCCAACTTATTAGCTTAATAGATGAGGTCTTTGAGCCCACATGCTGCCTCTTGACACCAGACCCGCACTGAACATGGTGAGCCATTCCTGTCAACAACAGATGCTCTAAGATGCTTGGAAGAAGCGTATATACCACATAAGTGGTGTATATGCTGCTCCTTTTCTCTCCCAAAGAACAGGTAGTCTCTCATCTGAAGCTGTTTCTCCTTGAGTGCCCCTTGAGGACTTTGTCAGCTCCTGAGTGTGAGAAGCCTACCTGACTGGATCTTAATGTTTCTGAGTTCTCTGGTAAAATGACAGTCTATTCCAGGATCCATTCGGTGTCAAGAAAGTCCCACTCCTCCACCACAGAGTTGCCCAGAGCTTCCTTTGTATCTTCAGCTTCATCCTCAGAGGAGAGGGGCTGCAAAGAGCACTAATCCCAAGGTGAGTAGAAACACAAGTCTCCACAATAATCACCAAGCAGATTCAATGTAGGAGGCAGTTCAAGACCCAGAATGGATTCCACTGACACCTCAGCACTGAGTTACCACCATAAGACCCTTACTTAGCTTCTTTATGTTGCTGACATACCAGTACCAGTGACGGTAGACTGAAGATCTCAGCACCAACACAACTAGCACCAAAGACCGTGGTACCAGAGCTTCCATCACACAAACGTACTATTCTGGTATTGACCTTGAAGATTCTGGTAACAAAGGATTGTGGCCAAGACTCCTCAGGAAAATCAGATATAATATAGCTCTGATAATACTGGTAGTCCCAGCATGACCCATGCAGTTTTGGTACTCCAACCTCATGAACCTGTCAATAAGGCCATGCTCCTACCATGCATGAGGGGATCACAAAATTGGAGGGACAAATTCTGCATCTGGAGCTTGCTTACCTTCATCTTGCTGCTTAGATGCTGGCTGTCTGACATCTGCTGATCGATCTTGCTCCATGGCAGTTCAATATATTGTAGCTTGCTGGAGAAAGGAGTTCACTAGACTCACGTATGCTGCTAAATGGAAGAGGTTGCTTTGGAGAATCAGCTATCCCCTTTGGTAGCTCCACTTCCTGCCATTCTCGACTATCTGCTTTTCTTAAAGCACTCCGAGATCTCTGTTAGCTCCATTAGAATGCTATGTTAGCTATCTCCACTCCTCACCCCCAGTGGAAGGCCACACCATCTTCTTCTAGCCAACTGTGGCTTAATTTCTCAAGTGGCTTATTCATGCCTTCCTGATGGTAGGGTGACCAAACTACAAGTGTGAACAATTGGGATGGGGGTGGGGGATAAGAAGCACCTATAGAAGAAAATGCCCCAAATATCGGGACTGTCCCTATAAAATAGGGACATCTGGGCACCCTACCTGATGAGAGAGACAGTGGCCTCCTGGAACCTCAACATTGTTTTAACAGATTTGATGGGTCCTCCCTTTGAACTGCTGGCATCCTGTTCTTTGAATCACCTTTCTTGTGACCATTACCTCAGCCAGAAGAATAGAGGATATTCAAGACCTTATGGTAGGGCCTCCTTGCACATGATTCCACAAGAACAAAGTGACTCTGACACCCCACCCAAGGTTTCTTCTAAAGTGGTTTCTAATTTTCACCATAACCAGATAATTCACCTTTTGCCTTCTTTGCTCAGCCTCACTTGGGGAGAAGCCAAACTTCAGAAGTTGGACATTGTTGGGTGCTACTCATACTATCTGGACAGAATGAAGCTGTTCAGAAATTCTCCTAGCCTGTTCCTAGCATTAACCAACAGACTAAAAGGGGCTACCTACCTCCACTCAAAGACTGTCAAAATGACTCTTGAACTGTGTTAAGGCATGCTGTGAGATGGCTCACTTAGGCCCACCTGGGAAGTTTAGGGCTCATTCCTCCACAGCCGAGGAAGGCTTTGCTGCACTTCTGTGAGGCATCCTAATTTCAGTGATTTGTAAATCTGCTACCTGTAGTTCAGTTCACACCTTCACTTAGCACTGCTCCTTATTAGAGGGCTCCAGAACCAACAATTGCTTTGGTGAAGTTGTCCTGCAGTCATCATTCCAGTAGATCATAGGGAAGGGGGCAGAAACTGGCCTGTCTACAGCACATCTCCCCGGTTAGCTTTGGGAATTTGGGTTTGCCACAAATATAAAGATTACTCCACTCATCCTTCAAGAGGGACAGCAAATTTACTTGTTTTGAGTTCTCCCCTTCATACTTTTGAGTGGTGGGTTCAGTTCAAAATCAATTATAATCTGGCACTTTTACAACTACTAAGATGGAACTCTCATGGTATTTTTAAGGTGAAGAATGGGAAAGCTACATCTCATTCTTGTTTTCAGTCTGAGAAAACAAGGGAAAAAAAACCTTGAAAGAAATGTACTACACATCTCTTTGCTTCTTGCTTCTGCTGTCTGAGCTTAGTTTAGGTATGTTTGGATTCCTTTCTATGCTTTTCTCTCTCCAGGCATCACTCATCTAGCTATAGTAACAATCCTCAAATTCAAAATCCAGGAAATTGAGAAAATAATTTCCAAACTTCTCCACGTTTTGTAGATAAAAGTTATCATTTTCACTTAACAGAAAGAATCTGGGAGTTTATTCTGTTTATTTTAAACCAGTAAACTATGGAATTGTATCCAGTTTTCAACTTGAATTCATTCAGTTCATTCATTAAAAAGAAATTTTTCAAAATGAAGACATGCAGATCAGCAGATATTCCCGAAGAGGTTTTTTTAGATACTTACTTATTTGCGTGTATCAGTCAAGAAATTTCATACCAGTATCTAAGCCTTTCTAGCAACCCAACTATGCTACTTGCATGCCTCTCTTTCATTCATGTTTCATATCATATTGAATGTCCTGGTGGTATGGGTGGCACCTATGACAGGACAAAATGAATGTACCAGCCTATCTGAAGGGTTTTTTAATAAAAACCTTTTGCCTCTAGTCATCTCAGGAGACCTCTTGCCTCCCATCACTGCAGCTCATAGTAAACAAGGTAGCATTTAAGCTTTCTTGTCAACAGAGTTACAAATAATTAGAAAAGTGAATCTCTTCACTATCAAGAAGCATAAAAACCCTAAAGTTATTCAGAAACCAGGGGCCAACTGAACCAGTGTGTGGGGAAAGCCTCAAGTATCAGAGGGATAGCCATGTTAGTCTGGATCTGTAAAAGCGGCAAAGAGTCCTGTGGCACCTTATAGACTAACGGACATATTGGAGCATAAGCTTTAGTGGGTGAATTCACCCACGAAATGGGTGAGTTGGGTATTCACCCATGAAAGCTTATGCTCCAATATGTCCGTTAGTCTATAAGGTGCCACAGGACTCTTTGCCACTTTTGGGGAAAGCCTGTGATCGGAATACCATCTCGTCTCTTCCTCTGATACACAAAGCTCTTAAAGATTAGAAATGGTAAGACAAAAGCAATTCTTTTTACTGCAATGTGACTAGATGTTTATGGTTTATAGATTGTTTTTTCATTTTATTTAAGGATGTGTCTTCTGTGTCCAAGGGTAATTTCTCCAGGGTCATCAGGGCAAGCCATCTTCAATGGAATGGTTTATGAAAAGATTAATCTAAAGAAATTACTAAATTGCAAATAGTAGTCGATCCCGACTGGTGACTAGTGTATTTAAAGAGTATGGAAGAATTAATGTATGTAGAATGATTTTGAAAATGTAAAAAGCAATAAAATGGATAAAATTTTCAAAAGTGCCTTAGTCCCATTGAAGAAAGGGAGTACTTGTGGCACCTTAGAGGCTAACCAATTTATTTGAGCATAAGCTTTCGTGAGCTACAGCTCACTTCATCGGATGCATACTGTGGAAAGTGTAGAAGATCTTTTTATACACACAAAGCATGAAAAAAGCCCGTTGCCAATTGTGCCCACATATCTATTCAGGGGATACCACCACAGGGCCTAATAACATCAGCCACACTATCAGAGGCTCATTCACCTGCACATCCACCAATGTGATATATGCCATCATGTGCCAGCAATGCCCCTCTGCCATGTACATTGGTCAAACTGGACAGTCTCTACATAAAAGAATAAATGGACACAAATCAGATGTCAAGAATTATAACATTCAGAAGCCAGTCGGAGAACACTTACAGACATGAAAGTTGCGATATTACAACAAAAACACTTCAAATCCAGACTCCAGCGAGAGACTGCTAAATTGGAATTCATTTGCAAATTGGATACAATTAACTTAGGCTTGAATAGAGACTGGGAGTGGCTAAGTCATTATGCAAGGTAACCTATTTCCCCTTGTTTTTTCCTGCCGCGCCCCCCGCCCCCCCAGATGTTCTTGTTAAACCCTGGATTTGTGCTGGAAATGGCCCACCTTGATTATCATACACATTGTAAGGAGAGTGATCACTTTAGATAAGCTATTACCAGCAAGAGAGTGGGGTGCGGGGAGGTATTTTTTCATGCTTTGTGTGTATAAAAAGATCTTCTACACTTTCCACAGTATGCATCCGATGAAGTGAGCTGTAGCTCACAAAAGCTTATGCTCAAATAAATTGGTTAGTCTCTAAGGTGCCACAAGTACTCCTTTTCTTTTTGCAAATACAGACTAATACGGCTGTTACTCTGAAATTAGTCCCATTGAGAGTCAATGGAATTTAGGCTTATTTATCACTAAAAGGCTCTTGACAACTTTACCCACTACATGGTTCCAAGCTAAAAATAAAACTTCTGCATAATGTACTCCCCCTACTCCCCCGCCCCCCACTAGATTTATTCCCGCACAGACCTGGATTTCTAGATGGATGTTCTTGTGGAATGGGTAGAATCTCAGAAATCAGGAACTTTAAAGTGTCATATACTCACAAAAATCACAGCAAAACAACAAAAAAAGTAGATCTAAAGTGTGAAAATTCCCATGTACATCAGGAATTTGTCCACAGGTTGGCTTTTTCCATTTGCAAAGGTTCATGTACATTTTTCAGTATTTAAGTGTTCTCAAACTGCTTCAAAACATGCTTTATAAAAGGTTATTTTTATCCAAACTTAAATGTTTCAGACCTTGGGGCCATTAGATGTAGAGTTGTTTGCTAATGTTCCTTGGCTTATCATTGTGGTCCATCAGAGCAACGTCTTAATTAAACTTAGAATTAGAAAGGTGAAATTCTTCTAGAAGTGGACTTTGTTTTCCAAAAGTTGATTGATTAATTATATATCTATGACTCTTCTTCCTTATAAGATAGTCCTTTTGATTACTACTACCTCTAATAGGAGGGACAGAGAAATTATTACTCTGTGCTTCTATGAGGAAAGCACAGGATTAGGAATCATGTCTAAATTTCTCTATGAAATAAATTCATCCTTTCATATCAATCAAGAAATCTCCTTATTTAGCTTTTGCACATCCTCATCTTCAGATAAGGAAAAAGTTGTGGTGTAAGATAAATATTGTATCTAAAATGTTATCTAGATAAAACATGCTCTTTTTTTCTAACAATCTGTTATTTCCTGGATGGGATTTTAAGAAGTCTAAGAAGTATCTCATCTGTGTTGAGAAGTAGTACATCTTATATTCAAGGGACTTAAGTCAGAAGGTCTTCCTTGTCCTACCATAAAAATACTTAACACCTGACCAATGGAATCTACCTCAGCTACATAAATCTGTCATGCAGCTATTTGGAAATTCATTCAGCAAACACTACAGTCTCAATTTGGCAGTTTGACATGCAAAGTACTTTGTACAGTTGTTGAATAGCCAGGCTCTTCACTCTCAGTTAGGTTGTAAAGGCACTGCTACTCAGAAGTAACTGTCTGGACTCATGGACTTAATGAGCCAAAAAGGAAATTTTCTATACTGTGAAATGGGTTTATTCTATTCATATTAGTCAGTCTGGTGCCTTTCCTTGCATGTTTTATAGCATGTTAAAATAGAAGAGAATTTTTTTCCTTTAATTCTTAGATGCCACAGATAGTCTATTGATGGGAAATTTGGTGGAAATTGGTTTAACTATGGGTCAGTAGGAAAAGAAATGGAGATGTCATCTATCTACATTTGTGGATCAGAATAGCAGAACACAATTTTACAATTAAAATTCTCTTTTATATTTGTCTCAATCAGGCTACACAACAGGTTGAAAAATTTGAATAATCTGATAGGTTATGATGATGCTATGGTAGAACATTTAGGAACATATTGCTAAGCTCTTGCCTTTAGAAACATTATGTGGCAATGAGTTCCACAGTCTGTTTCTGCATTCTTCTTCTGTATATTCCCACTTGTGGAACTTGGGGAACACAGGGAGGGAAATACAAGAAAATAATACTAAAATCTAGACTAAGGAAAGATCTGGCCTAAGAACATGAAAGCATGTTTTGTTTGCTCCCTGAGGTAGCTGAGAAGAAAAGGAACTAGGTGGTGGGAGAGGGCATTCCCTTATAGAGTAGGGTGACAACATCACCCTTGCACAAGATCTCTCATGCACACCCTCAAGCACATGGTTTTTCAAGGCAGTTCTGCAGCTTGAGGCCAGGGGTCATATCCCACAAGTGTGAATACAAAGAGATGACTCTCAAAGCGCAACAGTTATTGGTAAATAACTGCTTTTTGTTTGAAAAAGTATTCTTTTGATCAGTTTTGAATTTGTCACCTTTTACTTTCATTGAACTTGTTATGTGGTGACAGGGAGAAAAGAAGCTCCTGATCTGCCTTTTCTCTACTATTCATTATTATATATTCTTTTTTCATGTCCCCTGTTATTCATATACTTTCTAGGGTAAACAGTACCAGACGTTTCAATTTTCATATAAGAGTTTTTCCATTCCCCTCATCATTCTTGTCACCTTTGTCTGAACCTCCTCTAATTCTGCAATATCCTTTTATGATAGGGTGACCAATCAACTACAAATATTATTTCAGATGAGATTACTATTGATTTATATAATGGCACTGTATTATTTTTTGTATTTTCTCCATCCCTTTCCTTATTCATCCTAACATCTTGTTTGCTTTTTTGACAGCAGCTGCACATTGAGCAGAGGTCTTCATTGAGCTGGGTACGGTAATGCCCAGCTCTTTTTCCTGAGTTGATATGATTAATTTAGACCCTTGTAAAGTATATGAATAGTTCAGCTTTTTCCCTCCAATATTCATTAATTTACATTTTTCAACATTAAATTTCATCTGTTGCCTTTGGTTGCCCATTCATCTAATTTGGTTAGGTCCCTCTGAAGTTCCTCATAGTCTTCTCTGGATTTGACTAACCTAAATAACTTTGCCATCTCTAACTGGTGCTGCCACACTTCTTACCTCCCTTTTCAGATAATTAATAAGTATATTAATACTGGTCTTAGATGTTGAACAATTCTGCTGCTAACCCTTTTGCCATGATGAAAATTACCTATGTAGTCCTATTTTTTCCCTGTGTTTTAGTCTGTTTTTGATCCATAACAGTACTTTCTCTCATCCAATGACTACTTAGTTCCTTTAGTAACTTCTTATGAAGGACCTTGACAATGGCCTTTTGAGAGTCTAAAAAATTATGTCAGCCACCTCTCCTTTATCCAATACTTTACTGACATATTCAAAGAGTTCTAATAGGTTAGTGAGACATAGTTTTCCTTTCCGATTAGACAGAATCATATGTTCTCCGGGGGGGACGGGCTGACTATGGTTATTATTGTATTTTTAGTTATCATTTCAATATATTTACCAGGTGCAGATGTAAGTCTTACTGGATTGTTCATAGAGCCTTTTGAAATACAGGTACAACATTTGCTACCAATGAAACCTCTGCTGTAGTAGGCTTGCAGAGGGCAGCAGAAGTGCTTCAAAGAGATACTGAAAGTATACCTTAAAAAGGAAGGCATCAACCCAACAAACTGGGAGAACTTGGCATGAAACAGAACACAGTGGCACCACACCATATACCAAGCCACAACTCACTTTGAGGAGAACAGGCATGCTCATGAGACAGAAACAACAAAGGAGGAAAGAAAGGGCACAAAACTCGAGCCAATGTCTTCTTCAAGATCACACCTGTCACTTCTGTGGGAAAATCTGAAGTGCATGAATAGGGCTCCTCAGCCATTTAAAAACCCACCAATGAACCCCTTTGGCAGACATCATCCTCACATCAAGGGGTAGCCACAGAAGGCATAATAGCTGTTTTTAATGAGAGGTTTTTTGTAACAACCAGGCAAGATACTAACAAACTTCAACAGGCCTTTATTCTTAAAGTGAGAACCTCTTTACCAAGCTGCTGCTGCACCCTTGGTAGCTCTTACTCAGCCTCCTCAACTCCCCCCCCCCCACTTCCTGTTTCCTGTCCTTTCAGACTCCCAACAGCCAGTGCTCCCAGTTCTAATAATTACACGCAGCACCTAAACACCACATTCCCTCCTCTCTTAAGAAACTCTCCCAATTAAAATAAACATTGTTGTTCTAACCACAGGAACAAATATGAAACAAGACACTATACTGTTGGCAGAAATATTACACTGAAAACACTGTAGATAATACATAACATAGTCTCAAGTCCAGACAGGTGGTCGTCTGGGTCTGACAGGCCGCCTCTCAAGCCCCGGTTCCAGTGCAATGTCTTGTTGTGTTGATACTATGGTGAAGTCATCCAATGCAGACTGGGTGTTGGCATAATCTCCTCTTGGTGCATAGGCAGGTGCAAGATAAGAAGCATTCCATACCCGCTCATCAGAAAGTTGACAGGTGAAAGGTCTCTTCTTCTCTATGATTTTAAGAGGAGCTGTGAATTTATGGTCCCCTTTTCATAAAATTCCAGGTTTTCATATTCTAATGAAGGAACCACACTCAAACTTTGGTTCCTTAGCACCCCGCCGCTTGTCTGAACACCTTATACTTTCTTTGGTTCTGTTCAACTGTTTTTCTCACATCATCCTCAGTTGGGGCATCAGGTCGTGCCTGTAACAATCCAACAATGTTCAGTTTAGTATTCATCTGTTTCCCATGCAGTAACTCTGAGGGCGATCTTTGTGTTGTGGCATGTCGTGTAACCTGGTATGCTTGCAAGAAATCAGTAGTGAAGGTTTTCCACAATCGCCCTTCCAGTTTAGCTGTTTGCAAACTCTCTTTCAAACTTTTGTTAAACCTCTGGATTTCCCCATTGGCTTGAGGGTAATATAGGGATGACCTTCTGTGTAAAATGTTCCTCTCTGCTAGAAAAGTTTCAGACTCCAGGGAAGTGAATTGACTACCATTATCTGAAAACAGTTCTCTGGGATTACCTTCCCTGCTAAAAACTGAAGAAAGGAACTTAATTACTGTAGCAGAAGAGATTTGCGATGTAAACGCTACCTCAGGCCATTTACTGAAATAGTCTATTAAAGTGACGGCAGTCACTTGGAGCAGTATCAAAGGGTCCTACAATGTCAGTCACCACTTTTTCCCATTCAGATTCAGGAAAAGGAACAGGCTCTAATGGAGGGGTACATATCACTGCTGTCTTATCATGCATTTGGCAAGTGACACAGGATTTTATGAGTGCTTTAGTTTGAGAGTCGACCCTGGCCACCAATACAGACCCTGTAGTCGTTTGGTTCTGACAATTCTTTGAGTATTGTGTGCCAGGTGTATGAGTTTTGACTGTAATTCTTCTGGCACAAGTAGCTGGTATGTACCTCGTAGCACACAGCCATCAAGCAAAGAAAGTTCATCCCAAACTCTAAAATAAGGCAGCAAAACTGGGTCAAGGTTTTTAGGGTTACTGGTCCATCTCTTTGTCAGAAATTCCTGTCGTTTTTGTTGAACTGGACACGCTGAACAAGCAGCTTGAAATTGTTCTCTTGTAACTGCAGTAAGAGTGCTTGTAATAAGCGCAACTACTACATCCTCATCCTCTGGTGGACCATCTGGTGAAGGTAAAGGCAGGCGAGAAAGGCAATCAGCTACCACATTTTGGTTTCCAGGCTTATATTCCAGTTCATAATTGAAAGAGAGTAGTCTTGCAGACCATCTAGCAATACAATATCCTGCTCTTCCCTGTCCTTTCGTGGTGAGCAATGTCATCAAAGGGCTGTGGTCTGTGCACAACTTGAACGTGTGGCCCCACAGGTAAGTTCTCCATTTTTGAGTAGCCCAGACATAAGTAAGTGCTTCTTTTTCGACTGTAGAATATTTTCTCTCAGCATTACTTAGTGTCCTTGAAGCAAATGCAACAGTCCTCTCTGTGTTGTCCTCAAGAAGTTGTGTGAGGACAGCCCCAAGTCCATAATCAGAAGCATCAGTAGTTACAATTGTGGGCAATGCAGGACTGAATAGTGCAAGTACTGGACTATGTACAATCAAATCTTTCGCCGTTTCGAAACTAGATTGTGCATCTGTTGTCCACACTAAGGTTGAACTTCTCCATAGTAATTCTCATAACGGTTCAATGACAGAAGCATAATTGGGAATGAATTTTGCATACCAGGAGGTAAGACCCAAGAAGGAACGTAAGGTTTGCAAATCTGTTGGAGGAGGAGCATTTGAAATTGCCAGGATATGATCTGGATCAGGTTTTAGTCCAGCCTGTGAAATTGTATGCCCCAGAAAGGATAGTTCAGTTTGTCTAAATTTGCATTTGGACCTATTGAGCTTGAGGCCTGCTTTGCTGATGCAGTTTAGTACAGACTGCAGGTTATTGTCATGCTCCTCAGAAGTATTTCCAAACATGATAATATCATCCCAATAGCACTGAACTCCATTCTTCAGAATCAATGACATCATTTTTTGGAAGGCACTTGGGGCAGATGTGAGACCGTATGGTACATGTTTAAAATGGAATAGTCCCTCATGTGTAATAAATGCTGTGAGGTCTCTATCTTCATGCAACATAACCTGGTAGTATGCACTCTGCAAATCAAAAGTAGAAAACATCTTTGCTCCATGGAGTTCTGCAAATACTTCTTCTATGTGAGGAAGAGGATGGCTGTCTATCACAATAGCTTTATTTGGCTCCCTTAAGTCCACACAAAGGCGAATGCCTCCGCCCTTCTTCTGCATCACTGCTATAGGTGAAACCCATTCCGAGGAGTCAATCTCCTCAATAATGTCCTTTTGAACAAGTTTTCTAAGTTCCTCTGAAACAGCTTCCCTGACTGAAAAGGGTAAGCGCCGTAACTTCTGTCATACAGGCATCACATTATTCTGCATTTTAACTTTATGTAGAAACTCATAAGCACAGCCAAGTTTCTCCTCAACCTGCTGTTGGGTCCCAGCTGAAACTGGTGTGTGTACCGCAAGAGTGCTTTGCTGAGGAAGATCAATTCGTCCATTAACTACCCTGAGATTTAAGGCAGCCAATAAATCTCTGCCAAGGATAGGAGTGCCTTTGTGGACAATGTAGAACTCTGCAGTTACACAGCAATCCCCTAAAGTAACTATTGCTGGCAGGCAGCCACGTACTGGAATATGGTTTTTCAAATAGCACACCAAGTGAAGTTTGGGTTCAGTAAGAGGCACATCTTCAAAGTAATGCAAATAGATGGAATCAGGTAGTATAGATACCGCTGAGCCAATGTCCAACATTAGCTGAATAGTGAGTGGTTTGCCTAAGGGTATGGCAGAAACGTTTACAGTGCACTTTATTTGTTCTGGAATATGTGCAGTAGTGATTTTGTCCACGCTCAGCACAGTACCATCTGGTATTGTAACTGCATGCACCTGTTGATTGAACTGGCTGCTGCGACATACTTTAGCAAAATGCCCAATCTTTTTGCAATGGTTGCACTGAGCTACTCTTGCTGGACATCCTGTGTAGCTTGCAAGGTGTTGTGGGGATCCACAGTGAAAACATGCTTTTACTATATTTTGAATTTGCTGATTCGATGGTTTTTCATTAGTTTTCCTCTTGAGTCATTTGTCTGCAGCGATAGTGAACTTTTCTGCAAAGGAGTCACAGCCTGGACTGTGCCTCCTGTATCCATGCTCATTATTTTGGCTTCAGCTGTAGCTGACTCAATCTGAGTAGCAATGGTTATTGCTTTTTCTAGTGTAAGTTGTGGTTCTAGAAGTAAGCGTTCTCTTACACGAAGCATCATTGTTTTCTCAATGAGCTGGTCTCTGATCATCTCATCTGCCATATTCCCAAAGTCACAAGTTACAATCAGACTCCTCAGGGAAGCAATATACTGCATTATAATCTCCCCTGTTTTCTGCTCACGCTGGTGAAATCTGTAGCGATTAACTATTACGTTCACTTTTGGCACAAAAACATTCTTTAATGCAGTGAGTGCAGTCTCATATTTATCATCTGCAAGGGGAAAAGTGTAAAATATACGCTGCTCTTCTGCTCCAAGGCAGTGGATTAGCAGAGCATACTTTCTTTCTTCAGAAATCTCTGTAGCACTGATTGCAAGCAGATAAGTCTCAAACATATGGATCTAGGCAGTAAAAGCAATTGGAGGCTCACCTGGGCTTTGCAGAAAGGGTACAGGTGGGTTCAGAGGCAGAAGATCCATCCTCATCACCAAAATGTTCTAACAACCAGGCAAGGTACTAACAAACTTCAACAGGCCTTTATTCTTAAAGTGGAAACCTCTTTACCGAGCTGCTGCTGCACCCTCAGTAGCTCTCACTCAGCCTCCTCAACTCCACCCCCCCACTTCCTGTTTCCTGTCCTTTCAGACTCCCAACAACCAGTGCTCCCAGTTCTCATAATTACAAGCAGCATCTAAACACCACAAGGTTGCATATTTTTGCTAGCATATCAGCTGCTTATTACTTATGTTTCTTCTAAACTCTTGGATGACTTGTTTCTTTTTAAATTGTCAGTTTGGTCCAGCACCTCTTCTTCTGATATTCAATCTGTTAGTAATTCACCTTTGCTACCAGAAAAGGACAGTCGAGGGAACATATCTCCCCAATATCCTCTGTGATGAAGACAAATGCAAAAAAATCATTTAGCTTTTCAGCAGATATCTTCCTTAATTGCTCCCTTAAATTGCAGGTGATTTAGCTGACACCCTGATTCTTTTACAGGGTTCCTGCTTTGGATATACTTAAAAAATTCTTCTTTGTTTTATCATCTTTAGCTATTTGCTGTTCAACATCTATGTTACCCCTTCTAATTTCCCCCTTACATATTCGCTGTAATTTATGCTCCTGAATATTGGATTCACTGGAGTTAGTTTTCCACATTTTGAAGGATGTCTGTTTGTCTCCAGTGAGTTGAAATTTTGGAACATGAGAGCTGTGTCACCAGACTAATAATATAATATTACTTTGCCTTTCTCTAACACCTTCTGTGAAAGAGTGTACAGACCCCACGTGGATGAGGAAGGGGCCAGAGAGGCCCATGCATGATAGAGAGGAGGCCTTTAAAAAGAAAACTGCAGTCAGCAGTAGGGAAGGAGCAGGATCACCCTAAGCAGCAGACTGCAGAAGTGACTCCTCAAGCTGTGGAGAGAACTCCTAGGCAGGAAAACTTCACCCTGATCCTGAGGAGATGACAGCGAGTTCCCAGCTGAGTCTGTCTCAGAGACCTAGCCACACTTTTGCTGGGACTGCAGGGGGGGAGTATGAATGCCTGAATGTGCTGCGTTTTTGACTTTCATTTTAATCCCCCAGCCATAGAGACTTAAGGAGGCCCACAAAGGGTAAAGGCGCTCTTGCAAAAAGTAGGGAACTTGGCCCTGTGTTGTGACTACACAGTGTAGGTAACTGGGTGTGGTCCCTTATCACCTGAGGGAGAAACCACCCAGGACTCTCTTACACCTTCCTTTTGAGTACGTCAAAACACTTCACAATCATTAATGAATAAAACCTTATAACACTTCTGTGAGGCAGATATTTTACACTTGAGGACACTGAGGTACCCAGGCAATGTTACAATGGCTATCATAATGCACTTCAGTAGGATATGAGAGTACTCAGCACCTCCTGTGAAGACACTCATCCTCTCAGGATCAGTCCACCTTTGCTTTTTACATGACTATATTTTCTCCATATACTGTTATACTCCATTTACTCCATATACCTAAATATATAATACCATTTTCCAATCCCACATATAAAATTTTACATTTAAGTTTGTAACATGTTTGAGATTTGTATTCATTTATTTTATGCATAGTTCACTGTAACTAAATGTAAAATCACCTCAGGCTTAAGATCCTATAGTAACTATAGTAAAGGCATTTGTCAACACACTGTAGCAACCCTTTAAAGCCGTGTTACTAAGATTCTTCTCGAAGACGCTTTGAAATTGATATGGCTTAGTGGAGTAAATCCCTTTTTGATGCAGGAAAGCCAGCAATATTTAAAAGGACTATGACTAGTTCATAGACATTGTATAAAATCCTTTGGGCCAGTAGATTTAATTCAATGTAAATGAAATCCACCTCGTATGGGGTCCTAAATATGATTGGAGTAAACCGTATTTTTTCTTTTTTAAGAGTTTTTTGAACACTTAATATAAAAAAATTAAATAGCTATAATATAGGATTATTTAATATGAAAATCTGTCAAAAGTAAACCAAAAAGTCTGAGTTAAAGCTGCCTATTTGTCCTAGTTTGTCCACAGAATGACTGAAAATTAAGTCACAACTTAATTAATACAATGCAAAATAAAGCTACACATTCAAGTAGATACTTTTTGTACCCTTGGTACTTCCAGTCTGTATGGACCAGATTATAATTGCTTTATAAACACCTTTTTATAGGATCCTAAAGGTTCTACGTAATCATCTGAACATAATCCTCCATCCTCCATCATAATCCTCCATCCAATCACTGTGCCCAGCAGAAACACAAAGAAATTGGGAACTTTTGTAGAATTGTACTCAGGACTGAGCCCAGTATTTAGGCTTTCTGTCTGGCATGTTGGCATCAACTGATCTTTGTGGGTTTTCAAGATTTAGAACACAATTACTCTCGCAAGAATTCAATCAGACATTTTCAGTAAATATCTGCAACAGAGCTATTTGTGCGTGCATGTCTAAAAGTTGAAATGCAAATAAATTATAGGAAAGGAGAAATGCCTGCAATAGTTCATTGCAATTTATGTGATTGCGTAGCATATATTCTTATGTCTTAAATTTTCTAAATTGACTATTGAATTTGGACACCTCAGTTTTTGGGTGCCCAATCTGAGACTCTTTAAAGAGGCCTCATTTTCAGAAATTGTTGAGCACCTCTCTCTGAAAATGACACCCCTTTAAGATGTCTCAAGCTGAGTATCCAAAATCACTAGTAACTTTAGAAAATGTAGATGTGTATATATCTGTGTTTTATATATGTGTCTGAGAAGTGGTTCTGAGGTTCATAAGGTTGTCTTGCATTTTGGCATGCAAACATACCCACACTCTACCTGAATAAGCAAGCTGGGGGTGGCAGCTCAACAGGGTCTTCTGTATTCTATGTTGTGCATTTATCCTAAAAATAAATAGTGATTGAATACATTGCCTTCATTGAATGAAGTATAGATCACTGCAATATGTCTGGTGCTGGATTGGCAGGAGAAAAACCTTTCCTCAGCATATATGATCTTTTTAAACTACATGGCATGCCTGACCCAGTTAACAGCAGGACTTATTGGAGATCCTGTGACTCAACAAATTAGGGATCCAATTCACAGGTCTGTTGTGATTGGTCAGATGGTGCCATTTGAGAGCTCCACTAAGTAGCTCCACCAAGTACATTCTCCAAACCTTAGGTTCTGATCTTGTACTAATTTTCATTGAGTCTGTTTTTAATCAAGACAGAAACAAGCTGAAGGTCTTTATTTTTTGCTGAAATTAGTATTCTGTCCTCACATACACATGAGGTCCTGTGGAAACTGTTAGGAATGAAGTGGTGTGAGTACAGAATTTGGCCTATGTTGTAACATTGAAAACACTGACTGTGTGACATGATGATAACATTTTTAGAGTACTTTTGTAATATCACAACATGGTGGTTTGTTATACAAGACATTATGAAGATTTTGGTTGCTACTAAGTACTAATGCAAACTGGATATTTTGTGGTCACTGATTGTCCAAAATCACATTTTATTTGGCTTGGGGGTGGGGTGGGTGATTTTTGATGGTTTCTTGTTAACGCCTAATGATGCACGGCTGGGTCCTCATCAAAGAAACACACCTATTCCAGCAGATAAAATGGGCACGAGAGGGTAAATGTAAATGGGAGAAAAGGGAACAATGGTAATTAAGCACCTCAGTGGATGGGGAGAAGGGTGGAGATAGTTAGGCAGTTGGGAGAAGGTGGAAGAGTGAGGGGTTCATGGAGAAAAGCTGAAAAATTTATAATGGACCCCTCTTTTGAAAGTATCAAGCTTCCATTTTGCATGGGCATAGCTATCTTCAGGATCAGGACCCAAACTGATCATTCTTCAATATTCCAAATTAGTTTTATATAAAAGAAAGTGAATTGAAACTGGCTCTTGGGCCACACACTGCTGCTGAAAATGAAGTTATGTTTGTAGGTGATAGTCCAAATAATACAGGAGAATTTGAGAGAGGGAGGTTTAGAAAAAACTGATCCATAAGAATGTATATCCTTTCCTATAATATTTTCTCTTATATATTTACTAAGAGCAAATTTCCATGGTAGAAAGATGTTTTTGCAATCCCTTCCCTCCTCTATATTTAACAGAATTAAAAAATAAAGTTTAACTATAGAATTAAACAGCCATACTATAATAGCTACAAGCCACTCCAGCATGTGCATTTATAGTCTATTGATGCACTTCTTAGTTCGGGTAAAGCTACTTTGCCTTCAGCTTTATGCCTCTCAACAAACGCAAGACATGCAGCAGTAGATTATTACTATTATATAGTTTGACTTGTTTCAACACACAAAATTAAAGCAGTGTGCTTCAGAAAATGTTATTCATTTAGAAAAGAAGATGTTTACAACTTATTTTCCCCAATAACTGAAAAAGACTAAAGCTGTAGTATTAGCGTTTGCAAACCTCACAGCATGGCTACTTTCAAGTGTTCCCTTTCTAACAATCAAACACAATTAAACTAAATACATATTCTTGTTGTAGCAAGGTTACAAATGGTTGTAGTGATTGGCATTTGTGATTGACATCCTAAATTGCCTAACAACTTTTCTCAATTATTTATTATATTCTTTGGTTCATGCTGGGATTTGATCTTTAAAGGGAAGTGGAAAATAGTGGAAGATCAAAATGTATCTGGAAATTATATGTTTTTGCCTAAGTCCTAGATATTAAATAAAGTAACCAGAATTAATGAGAACTAGTTTTCTCATTTCAATTTAAAAAACAATTATGTTTAGGAAGGCAAATTTTAAGTCCTTGCTCTTGGAATGAGGAGCATATTTTGACTGGAAACTTATTTTTAAAAAAAGGGAGGGAGCTGAGATTTTGACATAACCACATGAGTCCAGGAGCTGGGCCCGTAGGCACATGCTGATGATGCCTGTTTCTTAACCCATCTCTGCTTTAATGGGGACCCCTTCAAAAACAGACTTCTATGCACAATGCAGTTCTGTGACTAGCAAGAACTGAAACATAAATGGAGGTTGCGTTTCTTTGAACAATGAACCAGACAACTATGTTTAATGAAGAAAAGGCCTGTTAATAGCAAACAAGTCAAACTGTGCAAGAATAACTCATATTTAAAAAAGGAGTACTTGTATGCTGCCACTTAGCGTGGATGATCAGCTGAGTTAGTAGTGGTTATGCAAATATATGGCAGTTAATTCATTTGTTCCCTAATTTTAAGAAGATGTAGACAAGATACTAAGTAAAACAAGGTGTCAAGCACACTCTTGGATGCTGAAAAATAATAATGAGACAAATGTATCTGTGGTTTAAGTGTGTTGAAGTCAGTGAAGAAGATATAATAGGGATGAATGTAACCCACTATGTTTGTTTCACTTGTCTCATGCAGGAAAATTTTGCAAGCATCTCTTTGTTCCATCTTGATCTGGTAGCCCTGTCTATTCTTAAGGCAGCCCATTATAAAATTCTTTAGCATCCTTATGATTTGGAAGAGGAAGCTGATATTTGGCAGGGGGGGGCATTTGTATCAGGGATGTGTCTTTTGCTCACTTCATGAAAATTTACCTAAATTTTGTCAAGTTATAAAAAAGACAGTAAAAAAAAAAAAAAAAAAGACCACTGAAAGACAGTAGTTTTGCAAAAGTTCATTAGAGGTGACTTAGGTTTTAACAGTTAAAAATCTTAGATTCATCCCACATAGAGCATGCACCATCTCCCCACACTCTGCATGCTATCGAGACTGCATATGTACCATCCCCACAGGTATACTTACTCCAGTCCAGGGCTATAAGGGCAGAGCCAGATTTTCCCTATTAGGGTTGTTTAAAGCCAGAATGAGGCTTGGCACTGGAGCAGAGAGCAGGGAGACTAGTTCTCCTGTGCTCACAATGAACCCACTTCTGGCACCCAGGAAGTGGAAGCTGTCTGATTTGAATTCAGAGGGAAATTAAAGCTAGACAGTAAGAACCTACAGTACTAGAATCTGGGACTAAGAGGGTTATATGCAGCTGACACTTCCACATCACCACTAGAGGTTTAGATTGTATTCCCATAGGATGACCCTGTGAGGCTGATGTTGGCAGGAGGTACTGCCCAGCAGGACCTGAGTGGCAGCCCTTTACAGCCTACTGTTTGGCTGGTAGCAGTATTTAAACCAGGAAGACACACAAACTGCTTGCCTACCTCTGCTTCAGACCCTAGGTTTTGGATTCTGATGCTGGCTTGTCCTTGATTTTGCTATTCAGTTGCTGTTTATAACCTACTACCTGATCATCTGATAACCTGACCCTGCCCGCATCCTGATGTCTGACACTCAGTTTGCCCTCTAGCCTGTCTTGAACTCTGATCTCCTGGTATCTGCCCTCACTCTTGTTCTGACCACTTAGTCTGACTTGCCCTTCTCTTGGTTGTGACACAGACCATGGGGAAGGAAAGTAATAGATTGGGAAAAGGAGTCTAGTGAGATTTCTGTACCTGGAAAGATAATGGAGCAAATAATTAAGCAATCAATTTGCAAACACCTAGAAGATAAGGTGATAAATAACAGTCAGCATGGATTTGTCAAGAACAAATCATGTCAAACCAAACTGATAGCTTTCTTTGACAGGGTAACAAGCCTTGTGGATAGGGGGGAAGTGGTAGATGTGGTATATCTTGACTTTAGTAAGGCTTTTGATACTGTCTTGCATGACCTTCTCATAAACAAACTAGGGAAATCCAACCTAGATGGAGCTACTATAAGGTGGGTGAAAATCATTGGAAGATCATTCCCAGAGAGTCGTTATCAGTGGTTCACAGTCATGCTGGAAGGACATAATGAGTGGGGTCCCGCAGGGATCAGTTTCTGGGTCTGGTTCTGTTCAATATTTTCATTAGATAATGAACACTTGTAAAGTTTGCGGATGATACCAAGCTCGGAGGGTTTGCAAGTGCTTTGGAGGATAGGATTAAAATTCAAAATGATCTGGACAAACTGGAGAAATGGTCTGAAGTAAATAGGATGAAATTCAATAAGGACAAATGCAAAGTACTCCAATAAGGAAGGAAAAATCAGTTGTGCACATACAAAATGGGAACTGGCTGCCTAGGAAGGAGTACTCCGGAAAGGGATCTGGGGGTCATAGTGGATCACAAGCTAAATATGAGTCAACAGTGTAATGCTGTTGCAGAAAAAGCAAACATCATTCTGGAATGTATTAGCAGGAGTATTGTAAGCAAGACACGAGAAGTAATTCTTCTGCTCTACTCTGTGCTGATTAGGCCTCAACTGGAGTATTGTGTCCAGTTCTGGGTGCCAAATTTCAGGAAAGATGTGGACAAATTGGAGAAAGTCCGGAGAAGAGCAACAAAAATTAACAGGTTTCAGAGTAGCAGCCGTGTTAGTCTGTATCCGCAGAAAGAAAAGGAGGACTTATGGCACCTTAGAGACTAACAAATTTATTTGAGCATAAGCTTTCGTAAATTATTAAAGTTCTAGAAAACATGACCTATGAGGGAAGACTGAAAAAATTGGGTTTGTTTAGTCTGGAGAAGAGAAGACTGAGAGGGCCATAACAGTTTTCAAGTGCATAAAAGGTTGTTACAAGAAGGAAGGAGAAAAATTGTACCTCTTAACCTCTGAGGATAGGACAAGAAGCAATGGGCTTAAATTGCAGCAAAGGTGGTTTAGGTTGGATATTAGGAAAAACTTTCTGTCAGGGTGATTAAGCACTGGAATAAATTGCCTCGGGAGGTTGTGGAATCTCCATTATTGGGGATTTTTAAGAGCAGGTCAGACGAACACCTATCAGGGATGGGCTAGATAATACTTAGTCCTGCTTTGAGTGTAGACTGGACTAGACTAGATGACCTCTCAAAGTCCCTTCCAGTTCTATGATTCTATAATTAGGACTGAACACGGTGGGGAGAAACAGTGACTGGGAATTGGAGGGGAACATTGGGATTGGTGAGGAAAAATGGAGCTAGATATTGTGGGGAGATTGGGACTGGCTAGGCAAACAGACTGAGTGTTGGAAGGAGGGCTGGATGGGACTGGTAGGGCAAGAAGACTGGGAGCTAGCAAGTGAAATGGGAAGGAGTGGGAGCCAGTTGGCTGTGGGTAGTGCTTAAATTTACAACTCTAATAAATATTTTAATGTAGTTTTTTGTATGTGCAACATTTATGTTATTGGAAGTAGGCTTTCCAGTGCTAGAGTTGCAACCAGCTTCCATGATAAAGCCCTGTATTAGTCCCTGTATAACCTTGTTTTAGAATATTGGGTTTGCTAGATATACACTGGAGGTAAAGGAGAACATTTCTGCAAACTTTTTGAAAAAAATCATCAAGTATCTTGAATAACAAGTTATTAAATATTACTCATATAAAATTTTGGCTTTTGTCTAAAATATGTTTCTATCTAGCTGAAAAAGATAGATCTCCTAGAAAACTTGTATATTAGTTAAAACTGAAGAAAATAAACTTCAATAAGCAAAGTTATTTTCAATGCTTTTTGTTGATAATTTTGTACCAATTCCTGCTCCCATTGATAGCAATAGCAATTGTTTTGCCTTTCACTTCAGTGGAAGCAGGACCTGGAATACACGTATGTGAATATGTTGTTGTTTATTGGTTGGGTACAATTTAGAAGAAGCAATGGGGGGTTTCTATATCAGATATGTAACTGTGATCTTCTTTTAGCTCACATAGGAGAGGCCTTTGGTCTTGGAAATGTAAAATCAAGTTTCCAATCGTGGCTCTGCAGGTGTGTGAGACACCAATTTAAGCTAATTTGCTATAAGGCACTTTTAAACTAAAGTAAGAGTGACACACAAGGGAGTTGTACCAGTTTAACTATGGGCTTGTCTACACTTGAAATGCTACATTGGCAGAGCTGCAGCTCTGCTGCTGTAGCACTTCAATGTAGATACTATCTGTGCTAACAGGAGGGGTTCTCTTTCCGGTGTAGGTAATCCACCTATAGCAGTAGCTAGATTGACAGAAGAATTCTTCTGTTGACAGCACTATCTACACCAGGGGCTAGGTTGGTTTAACTACATTGCTCAGGGTGTGTGGATTTTTCACACCGCTGAATGACCTAGCTGGTTTGACCTAACGTTTTAGTATAGATGAGGCCTAAATTAGTTTCTAAATCAATTTAGTTAAATAAGTACAATTTCCTCACAAAGACTAGACCTCAGAATTCCCATGTCATATCTGTGCAGCCAAGAAGGATGCCTGAGCTTTTGGAATGTTAGAATAAGTCCCAAGGATATGGATTAATGGCAAAGGAGCAGGTTTTCTGGAAGAGATGCGTCTTGTATTACTGTTCTAGACTCTTTTATAATGTATATTTTGAATTTTCAGAAAGTTGTGAATAATGTTTCTGTACTGTTTTACATGAGAGGCTTCATGCTGCCAGTTAACTGGGCTATGTAACAAATATGGAAAAACAATCAAGAGCATATTATCAAAAGTTTATTCAAGTTTAGTCTGGAGCTTTGTCAGTAGTCTTTATCACAATTTTAAACAACAGCTGAAACATTTAATTGTACAGTATCTCAGTATTCATACAAACAAGATTGGAAGAAGAAACTTTACAGTTTCTTACAGTAAAATAAAAAAATAACAGTACAGTAAAATAAGTTACATATTCCATGCCATAAGAAAAATATGTTGAGACAGCTAAAGCTGTTTTTTAACAACTTGACATCCTTCAGCAAAATTTCAATATTTATGGAGAAGTTGACTTGAAACATCATCCCTAAGACCACTGTTTTGTCCTGGTAGGTTAAGTTAGGCTCAAAATATAGGAAGAACCATTTTAACACTCTCCCTCAGAAAGATGCATAATCTTAAGTGCTTTTTTTCCCAGATAGTCCAAGAGTTTACCATGATGCTTATTCAAATAGGGTTAAGAAAAATCTTTTAATACCGTGTGAGTCTGAGAAGTGGTTTGGAAGATGGAATTTACTATGTGGGAGGATGAATTTCACCCTTAATATTTCAAAGATCTATGCATCATGCTGTTAATAGTCTAATAAAACAGTGTTATGATGACTGTACATTTAAAAAGCTCATAATAAAAATGTGCTTCATTAGTCATCCATCTTTTATTTCATATTTAAAATAGCATATGCAGCATAAATTCAAATAATTGAAGATTCTGTATTTTTAAACAATTATATTTCCTGTAATGTGTGTGCAGGTTTTCCTTCACTTGTTATCCTTTCAGCTTTATCAAAGTATTGCCCTATGTGCACTAACATGATGAACTTATAATGCTTTCTGTCTACCAGTCAGTCAAAAAATCGCTCCAGGGTGGAGGACAAAGTCCTGAAAACTAAAATAAATAATAAACTCCCTCCAGTTGTATATTTTGAGGATTTTAAAAGTTAATCTTCCACAGAAACAGTCCAGATCTCAGACTAAGGTGCACATGTAGTTCTTGGTCTCCGTGTAATGCTGTTACCCTAAGGGGAAAGGAACAACAGCATAAATCTCTTTGAGCTGAGGAGTCCACTTCCACTGTCAAAAGTTCACTGAGAAGGCATGTCAGGGCAGTATTGGAAACCATCGTCTGCCGAAGCAGACTAAACAGCCATGGGGAGACATGATTCCCAGCTCGTCTGGACAAATATGCACTAGCTCTGCGTGGGCTAGCACTCTACAATAGCACGGCTATAGCAGCCCAGGCAACAGCTTGAGCTTACCAGCTGACTGCATACCCAGGGGTTGTGGGATTGTATTCAGGTAGCCAGCCGAGCTGCAGCTTGAGCTGTGGCATACATATCCAGAGGGTTGGGCAGGACTGTACCTGAGTGCCTAACCTGAACTGATGCCCATGTCACCGCCGCCACGCTTCATCTGAGAACTTCAAAATGCAGCAACCAGGAGCAGACACTTGAGTAAGATCTACTCAAAGGAATGACACCACAGCGCAGCTGCAGTGGATGCACTGTCACAGGAGTTGCTATATTTTGAAAAATATTATTTAATGCAGAAAATGAAGAGGAAACAAACCAGTGTACTACTAGTGACCTTTCACTGGTCCTGGAGTCTATACTTTCATGAGTTGATGCCTTGCAACACATCCACCCTTTCAGCTACCACCTTTTCGGGACTCGGTCATACAGAAACAAAGACACAAAGCCTGAATCTGGCAGTTTGCCTACTGGACATAGATAAGAAGAGCTGGGTATTCAGATGAAATCAGTACCATTCTCCTTGAACAGGGCATCCACCACCTATCACAATTTGTTATCCCTAGACCAGAGGATGACAAAGGTGAGAGGTAGCATATTGTGACAGATGGTTGATACATTCTCATGGTGCACTACACTCTGAATCAGTACATGCATTCCTGGTGAGCACACTCACCACTGACACAAGGAGCCAAATAAGGCGCATGCACAAGTGACATACTAACTGCTGTGACTGTATGCTGATGTAACGTGAGTTAACAAAAGTTTGTAGTGTAGATATGGCCTTAGGTATATGAATTGTTTGGGAAATGTGACAGCAAAAGTTTGAGGTTAGACCAAGATTCGCTCAGGGGATTAGGCTGCTACTTTCTGGATCTGGGCCTTCTGCACCCTAAAGGCTCAGGAACATAAAAAAACCCCAGTATCATTTATTTATTTTTTTAAAATGTCATGACTTGGGGGTGTATAACTCATGATTTTTTAAATTCTTGTGGTTGGCAAGCAATCTTGGGGTTGTACATGTCTGTTCATTATGTTGTGAAGGCCAAAACTATAAATGGGTTAAAAAAAGAATTAGATCTAAGTTCCTGGATGATAGGTCCATCAATGGCTTTTAGCCAAGACGGTGAGGGATGGAACCCTATGCTCTGGTTGTCTGTGTCCCTAGTCTCGGACTGCTAGAAACTGGAAGTGGACAACACGATCACTCAATGCCTGCCTGTACTGTTCATTCCCCCTAAAGCATCTGGCACTGTCTGCTATCGGGAGACAGGATACTGGACTAGATGCACCATTACTGACCCAGTATGGCCATTTTTATGTTCAGTAATTTTGCCTTTGAGAAGGATTTAATCTGTGATAGTATACTGCTCTTAGTGAATATTTGTGAACCAAGTTTTACACACAAGCAATGACATGCGAAAAACCACTAAAGTCTGCATTGAGAGGTAAAATAACAGTCGAGGAAAGGCAATCCCCATTGGTGGATCGAGTGAAAA
The DNA here is from genome assembly GCF_965140295.1 of Lepidochelys olivacea. NCBI lineage: Eukaryota > Metazoa > Chordata > Testudines > Cheloniidae > Lepidochelys > Lepidochelys olivacea. Next base: position 124,119,913 of record NC_140413.1, read on the forward strand.
TGAAGAAGTTTTGACACCAGGCTGGGAAATCAGTCAGACTGGAAGTCACGTGATCCAACAGAATAAACTTATGCTATAAAAATAAAATGAAAAATTTAGAATTAAAAATTCCAAATTAAAAATCACAGTAAAAACATAGGAAGTGATATACTAGAAACACAGATATTGCTAAAACTACAAGTAAGTATTTACTTATAAACATTTTCAATAATTATTTGCTATTAAAATATAAATTAAATATTACAATGACATCCATCTGCACAATGTTGACAAAGGTAAACGATGAAGTGATAAGAGTAATAAAAATAACATTTTAAAAATTAAACATTTAGAAGGAGCAAAACTGTATTTAAAATGGATTACAATAAAGGGAGTTTCAGAGTAACAGCCGTGTTAGTCTGTATTCGCAAAAAGAAAAGGAGTACTTGTGGCACCTTAGAGACTAACCAATTTATTTGAGCATAAGCTTTCGTGAGCTGCTCACGAAAGCTTATGCTCAAATAAATTGGTTTCCTCTAAGGTGCCACAAGTACTCCTTTTCTTTTTGTGAATAGAGGGAGTGCAATTCAGGGAATCACAGCAGCAGATAAGACACATTTGTGAACTGCTCTAAGACTTTATGCAGACTTATAAACTGATAAGAGATTCTTTTAAATACTCAAAATGTGTGACACATAGTTTTGGGGGTATATGTAAAATATTTCACTGAATCAAGTCTCATGTACCACCTCAGTACATTATAGCAGACAGAGAAGAGCTGCCTTGTGTAGGCATTGTGATGCCTGTGCCTTTAAGAACAGAGCCCTAGGAAGCAGGTGCTGAGACATATGGTCGTGAGCGAAAGGAAATCTCTATTTTTGTTAACACTGCAGGGGTAACTGTTACATCCTCTGTAACTCCCTGTGCCAGGGTTTTGCCCTCTGCCACCCCCTCACCCCTGGTCTTAAATCTGGCTCTACCCTTCATCCCTGATTTTACCCCTTGGTCCGTCTCCTGCCCCATCTCCAGCTGTTTTACAACTCCGTGCAGTCAGTTTCTGCCCCCTGTTCAGACCATGCCCATCCCCACCCCCAGTTCGCCCCCATGCCCTCCTTTAACATATGTGAACAGCAGCAGATTTTAATCCCCAGCAAGGAAGGGCAGCAGCTTCAGCAGATGTTACTGAGCGTGCTTAGTAAAAGCCAAGCAGCAGGCAGGTGGGCCACACCATGCCTGCCTGCCGCCATGCTTCGGTCCTAGCACCATGGGGAGAGACTCCTGTGGCCGGGGTCACTGGGCCCACAATCCTGCCAAAAGGTGGGGGGTATTGAGCACCCTGGGCTCTGGCCAACACCGGTGGGCCCAATCCTGCAGGGGCAGGCAATGCCGTTGGGCTCAATCCTGTGTGCCACTCCATTTTTGCATCCGCACCAGCTCTGCGCCCTGGGCAGCTGCCCCGCCCTAGTTACGGCCCTGTTTCCATACTGCGGTTTCTTCAGGTAGGCCTGATCATGGATTTCAGAGGCAGCATCCTGAAGGGACATAAATCAGCACTCAGTTTAGTGGTCTGCCTATAGATGGAAGGATTGTAACCACCTCATCCTCATTTGGCAAGATTTCTCAAAGCAGCAAAGAAAATCAATCTGTAGATGTATTCCAATCTCTGACATGGATCCTTAACTAGTATTGAGGCTCATAATGAACATCCCTTGAAGATACTGAGCTCAGCACTTCTCAGCTTCCTGACTACTAAAGTGGTTTTCCTAGTGGCCATTACTTTCAAGTGGAGAGTAATGGAATTAGCAGCCTTGTCAGTCAAGCCTTAATTATGCTCAATTTGGACAAAGTGATCCTCAATACATTAGAGAACTTCATACCCAAAAGAGATTGCATCTTTCATAGGACACAAGGCAAAACACAAAAAAAAGGGGAGGAGAAGAAGAAGTAGGTAGGGGTAGAGGTTGGTGACACATTCTGGGTGTGTCTACGGAGCCCACTAGTCTTATTTTAAGAGGTCAAAGTAGCAAAGGAAGTGATACATTTGGTACTATTGAAGTCAGTACCAAAACTCACATAGATTTCAGTGGATCTAGGATTTGGACACCCCTAGTGTCTATTTGGATCAGATGCTGTTATTCTGAGGCATATGTGACCAAAAGCCTTTTAGTTCCAGAAAGTGACAACGTACACTTCACCAGCTAAACCAAAGATTACATTTCACCAGAGCACTGCTCTTAGCTGTTGGCTTATGTTTCCTTTTATATGCTCTGGAAAGGCTTACAGATGCCAGGTATTTCCTTGCCCTGTGCTTGTTAAGCTTTGCCTCACAGTGGTTGTCTGACCTCATCACCTTCCTATCCTCACTCCCAGCCCCAAAAGGGTAACACTCCATAATTAAGGCTAAAGTTTTGTCATGGATATTTTTAATAAAAGTCATGGACAGGTCATGGAATTTTTCTTTATTGCCTGTAAAATGGGGAGCTCAGCTGCAGGGTCCCCACACTACTCACAGCATCTGGGCAGCTACAGGGGCTTGCTCTGAGCTCTGGGGCTCCCCACTGCCTGTGGGGCTCAGAGATCCAGAGTCCCCCCTCCACCTGCAGCAGCTGGGAGCTCAAGGGTCCACCCCTGCCCATGGTGGCTGGGAGCTCTGGTACCCCCGTCACCCACAGTGGCTAGGAGCTGCAGCCCTGTCACGTTCGGGGGTCTCTGTGAAAAAATCGTAGCCTTATCCATAATACATTCATATATAAACAAATACATGATACTATGGCATGATATAAACATTTTATAAGTATGTATTTGGGATGGCATTTTAAGCATGTTCAAAAGTAGTTTATGCAAATAATCTAAAGCACAAGTGCCAATAAAACTTTTGTAATTTACCACACCATCATATTTTTAAATATGATTTCTCAAATTTCCACTGGCACATGTGCATGGTTAAGTTCAGTATAATTTCATTTTTAGTGTTTAGCTGCATGAGAAATATGATGCATGACTGTGTTAGAAATGAGCTGGTCTAGGGTGGGGGAAAGGGGAAAATACAAGCCTTACCTCATTCCATACAGAGAATTTCTTCTCTCTCCACCATAAATGAAGGTGAGTAGGGAATAAAGCAAAGCACTGAAGAGCTAATGATGTCAGAGTATTTCAGTGAGTGCTGGTTGCAGTGCTTAATTTATAATGAAAAAGGTGCTGAGGTTCAAGCAATTAGGTGCCAGGGGTCAAGCAGTTTTTTTTATTTTCATAACTGAGGTAGCAAGCCTAGAGGTTCCGGGGCTATGAACTGCCAAGCCTAGAAGTGCAGGGACTCAGCTTGGCAAGTCCTGGCACAAATTAAACACTGGCTAGTTGGCTTCTTCCTGTATGGGTGTGCCAGTGGGAAATGGGCCTCTGAGTTCTCTCCCCACTTTCTTATCCCAAAGCAGAGACAGGCATAATTTGACTCTATATTTCTAGATGCATACTATAACCTAAAGAGGATTTAACATATTTTAAATCCATGAGAAAACAATATGTGGATAAACTATAATGGGTTACATTTACAGAGAATAACAAAGGAGTTTCATATAATTATCAGTCGTTTAAGTTGGCCAGGTGCTTTTGTCTCTCACCGATAGGTGATGGGTATAATAGGCCAGGGGAAGCTAAGCCTCCACTATGGCGCAGCAGCCAACCCACTACCTTTTGAGAGCACAGATGCCTGGGCTGTGATGGCTCTGCCTGCGCTCTGTCCCGAGTCCCCCTCCCGCTTTTCCCCCATGGGCCCACCCCTCCACCCAGGCCTCCACTGCCCACCGCTTGCCGCGTCCCTCCTCTCCTTCATCCCCATACCCTGAGGTGCTCGCTGCTCACCAAGTCCCTCTCTTCCTCCATGGAGTGGATGGATGCGGTGAGCAGCAGGTGGGGTGGTCTTGGGGGAGGGGGACTGGAGCAACTCAACGAGCTGTGGGTGGCGGGGGCCTTGGAGGGAGGGGGGTGGAAGAAAGGAGGAATGTGGTGACTCAGCAGGTGGGGGTCCTTGGGGGAGGGGGTGAAGGAGGGAAGGGACCGGGTGGGCAGCTGGCAAGGGGGCCAAGCGTGAGAGGGGCCTGGGGCGAAGCGGGGGTGGAGTGTGGGTGGGGCCTCAGGGTGGAGCAAGGGGTGGGGCCACCGTCTGAGTGCCAGGGGAGCTTCCGGCACTTGGGTCAGCCTTCCCAAATACCAGAGAGCTGCCCATGCTCTCATCTTTATTAGATGCAAAATAGCTTTTTAAAACTTTTTAAACTTTTAAACTTTTAAAAAACTTTTTAAACTAACAAAAAAAATGCATTATGCTGAACACATAACAGCTAACCCTACAGAATATTTACTTCTCACAAACTGGTAAAAAGTTAGCAGTTGGCTCCCACAAAGTTATAGGTATGCCACATGTAGGCCTCCCAGTGCTTCCATGCAGATTTAGGAATGTTTTGTCTACTTTCCTTGGGAATTGTGCCCAGTAGATTCACTTAAACTTAGATTCACTTAAACTGTTTTTGATTGAATTATCATTTTGTCTATAGTATTTTTAATATGACATATTAAATTGAATACAATCTTTATTTTATATGTATACCTATGGTATTTAAACAGGAGAGGCTTTAAAAGCAACTCATATCAGCATGAACACAAACTAAATAAACAAACATTTTATTAAGTAAAAATTGTGTTGTTTAAAAAATTAAATTTAATAAAAAGCCTGTAGTATAATTAACAAAGAACTTTAAAAAATACCAGAGCATATTTATATATTCAGCAAATTTATCTATAAATTACAAAATCTTTCTAATTTGCATTCATAATTCAAAAATGATTCTTTTAGGATTATGTGAACCATCTTTTCACTTCACCCCAGAGGCACATGACAATTTAAAGAATAATTCTTTATACCCGACATTAATGTGCCTCTGAGACTTACCCAAAAGGTTGCTAAACATATTTAAAAATTTAACTAGGAACTAGTGCCAGGGCTGTTTTCTTCAAAATTCATGTTTTCCCACCTCGTTCTCTCTGCTTTGGCAGAGGACATATTTGGATATCTTCCCAGTGCCTATTTGCAAGGCTCTCTTCCACAGGAACTTTGATTAGAAATTAAAAGGAAAAAACACTTTGTCACCATTAGGTGGCTCACTATGAATGTGCTTGTGATTGGACCAGTAATGTCACCCCTCCTCCACTTTCCCTTTGCTTTCAATCCCTGCCGCTTCTGCTATGAGCTTTTCTACAATGTGAGTCATTTACAGGAAGAAGGAGAAAAAGACCCTGCCTTTGAGTTCTAGAATAGTAGAGACCTGGGTCTTATTCTAAAGACAGTGTTCACAACTGTAGCCTAAGCAGAGAGTTCTATTTGCCTCACATAACTGCTTGCCCCTTTGTTCCTTGTGTCCTTGGCAGAGGCTGAAAGAGCTGGGCCTGTAATACTTGGGCCCTGCTGTGCCACTTAAAGAAATAATAAGCCATTGTCTTCATTAAGTAACCCTTGTTTTAGCAAACAGAATCCCGATACTGAAAAGGGAACATATTAAGGGAAGAGAATTAGAGAAAGGGATGCTTTACAAAATTCCCTAGAGAAACTGCTTTGTTTCCACTATTTTATTGGTACTTACTGAGAAGATTCATATTCAAATAGGTTGGGGTTGTGAATCGGTCGTTTGCACATTCTCATGCACCCAGGAAGGCTATGATTATGGCTAATTACAATGACGAATGAAATCCTAACAAGAGTGCTCAATCAGATTGCTGTTCATGCATGAAGTAACTAAGGCCAGCCAATGGAGGTGTGATTTTGGTAATTACAAACAATGTGTCTAAGTTGAAAAAAGCTTAGTAAATCTGCTCAAGACAAAATAAGGTCTAATTAATCACTTTAAGTTTTGAATTCTCCAGATCATCTGCTTACTCTGTTCATTTTAGCATTCTTTTAATAGACTTGATCTAAGGGATAAGAATGCTTCCCTGTTGCCCACACTTTCACTGGATAGAAGAATGCAACTGTTTCAGTGTTCCCAAGTCTCCCTTTGTGACAGTAATGTTTCAACCAGTTTTTAATGCAAGTAGATGGAATGCTAGAAAAATAAACATGAGTACTTTTACAAAAAGAACATGCGTACTTTTAAAAATAGAACAGGAGTACTTTTAAAAATAGAACAGGAGTACTTGTAAAAAGAAAAGGAGTACTTGTGACACCTTAGAGACTAACAAATTTATTTGAGCATAAGCTTACAGCTCACTTTATCGGATGCATCCCAATGCATCCGATGAAATGAGCTGTAGCTCACGAAAGCTTATGCTCTAATAACTTTGTTAGTCTCTAAGGTGACACAAGTCCTCCTTTTCTTTTTGCGGATACAGACTAACATGGCTGCTACTCTAAAACCTGTCATTATGCAAGGAGTACTTGTGGCACCTTAGAGACTAACAAATTTATTAGAGTATAAGCTTTCGTGAGCTACAGCTCACTTCATCGGATGCATAGAATGGAAGATATAGTAAGATAGATATATATATACATACAGAGAAGTTGGAAGTTACCATACAAACTGTGAGAGGCTAATTAGTTAAGATGAGCTATTATCAGCAGGAGAAAAAAATCTTTTGTAGTGATAATCAAGATGGCCCATTTAGACAGTTGACAAGAAGGTGTGAGGATACTTAACTTAAGGAAATAGATTCAATATGTGTAATGACCCAGCCACTCCCAGTCTCTATTCAAACACAAGTTAATGGTATCTAGTTTGCAGATTAACTTAGTACAATGCTTCCTTAGCTCTTGTCCCCTAACACCCCTACTCTACTTGCACTACATTGATGACATCTTCATCATCTGGACCCATGGAAAAGAAACCCTTGAGGAATTCCACCATGATTTCAACAATTTCCGTCCCACCATCAACCTCAACCTAGACCAATCCACACAAGTGGTCCATTTCCTGGACACTACTGTGCTAATAAGCGATGGTCACATAAAGACCACCCTATACCGGAAACCTACTGACCGCTATACTTACCTGCATGCCTCCAGCTTCCATCCAGGACACACCACACGATCCATTGTCTACAGCCAACCTCTAAGATACAACCACATTTGCTCCAATCCCTCAGACAAAGACAAACATCTATAAGATCTCTATCAAGCATTCTTAAAACTACAATACCCACCTGCTGAAGTGAAAAAACAGATTGACAGAGCTAGAAGAGTACCCAGAAGTCACCTACTACAGGACAGGCCCAACAAAGAAAATAACAGAATGCCACTAGCCATCACCTTCAGCCCCCAACTAAAACCTCTCCAGCGCATCATCAAAGATTTACAACCTATCCTGAAAAATGATCCCTCACTCTCACAGATCTTGGGAGACAGACCAGTCCTCACTTATAGACAGCCCCCCAACCTGAAGCAAATACTCTCCAGCAACCACACAACAAAAACACTAACCCAGGAACCTATCCTTGCAACAAAGCCCGATGCCAACTCTGTCCACAAATTTATTCAAGTGACACCATCATAGGACATAATCACATTAGCCACACCCTCAGGGGCTCGTTCACCTACACATAGAATCATAGAATCATAGAATATCAGGGTTGGAAGGGACCCCAGAAGGTCATCTAGTCCAACCCCCTGCTCAAAGCAGGACCAATTCCCAGTTAAATCATCCCAGCCAGGGCTTTGTCAAGCCTGACCTTAAAAACCTCTAAGGAAGGAGATTCTACCACCTCCCTAGGTAATGCATTCCAGTGTTTCACCACCCTCTTAGTGAAAAAGTTTTTCCTAATATCCAATCTAAACCTCCCCCACTGCAACTTGAGACCATTACTCCTCGTTCTGTCATCTGCTACCATTGAGAACAGTCTAGAGCCATCCTCTTTGGAACCCCCTTTCAGGTAGTTGAAAGCAGCTATCAAATCCCCCCTCATTCTTCTCTTCTGCAGGCTAAACAATCCCAGCTCCCTCAGCCTCTCCTCATAACTCATGTGTTCCAGTCCCCTAATCATTTTTGTTGCCCTTCGCTGGACTCTCTCCAATTTATCCACATCCTTCTTGAAGTGTGGGGCCCAAAACTGGACACAGTACTCCAGATGAGGCCTCACCAATGTCGAATAGAGGGGAACAATCACGTCCCTCGATCTGCTCGCTATGCCCCTACTTATACACCCCAAAATGCCATTGGCCTTCTTGGCAACAAGGGCACACTGCTGACTCATATCCAGCTTCTCGTCCACTGTCACCCCTAGGTCCTTTTCCGCAGAACTGCTGCCTAGCCATTCGGTCCCTAGTCTGTAGCTGTGCATTGGATTCTTCCGTCCTAAGTGCAGGACCCTGCACTTATCCTTATTGAACCTCATCAGATTCCTTTTGGCCCAATCTTCCAATTGGTCTAGGTCCTTCTGTATCCTATCCCTCCCCTCCAGTGTATCTACCACTCCTCCCAGTTTAGTATCATCTGCAAATTTGCTGAGAGTGCAATCCACACCATCCTCCAGATCATTTATGAAGATATTGAATAAAACCGGCCCCAGGACCGACCCTTGGGGCACTCCACTTGATACCAGCTGCCAACTAGACATGGAGCCATTGATCACTACCCGTTGAGCCCGACAATCTAGCCAGCTTTCTACCCACCTTATAGTGCATTCATCCAGCCCATACTTCCTTAACTTGCTGACAAGAATACTATGGGAGACCGTGTCAAAAGCTTTGCTAAAGTCAAGAAACAATACATCCACTGCTTTCCCTTCATCCACAGAACCAGTAATCTCATCATAAAAGGCGATTAGATTAGTCAGGCATGACCTTCCCTTGGTGAATCCATGCTGGCTGTTCCTGATCACTTTCCTCTCATGCAAGTGCTTCAGGATTGATTCTTTGAGGACCTGCTCCATGATTTTTCCAGGGACTGAGGTGAGGCTGACTGGCCTACCAATGTCATATATGCCATCATGTGCTAGCAATGCCCCTCTGCCATGTACATTGGCCAAACTGGACAGTCTCTATGCAAAAGAATAAATGGACACAAATCTGACATCAGGAATCATAACATTCAAAAACCGGTAGGAGAACACTTCAACCTCTCTGACCACTCAGTCAAAGATTTAAGGGTGGCAATTTTTCAACAGAAAAGCTTCAAAAACAGATTCCAATGAGAAACTGCTGAGCTTGAACTAATATGCAAACTAGATACCATTAACTTGGGTTTGAATAGGGACTGGGAGTGGCTGGGTCATTACATATATTGAATCTATTTCCCTAAGTTAAGTATCCTCACACCTTCTTGTCAACTGTCTAAATGGGTCATCTTGATTATCACTACAAAAGTTTTTTTTTTCTCCTGCTGATAATAGCTCATCTTAACTAATTAGCCTCTCACAGTTTGTATGGTAACTTCCAACTTATCTGTATGTGTATATATATATCTTACTATATGTTCCATTCTATGCATCCGATGAAGTGGGCTGTAGCCCACGAAAGCTTATGCGCTAATAAATTTGTTAGTCTCTAAGGTGCCACAAGTACTCCTGTTCTTTTTGTTTTAGGTACATTTGTTATAGGTTTATAAGATTGACCAATTATAATTTTCTCTCTAAGACTCGGTTAGTTGGGATCATAGTAGTGAGAGCCTTACAAGCTGAGAGAGAAGAAAAATATTAACAATACATTTATTTTATAACGCCAAAACATTTCTAAAATAGTTTTTCTCTGCAATTTGAGGCATTTATAGAATTCATAATGGTGATTTGGGGTATAAAATTTCAACTGGCACTCGTTTTGGATAGCCAGCATATTGCCTATAAAACCTTTATTTCACAGTATCATGTTTTCTCTGTATATAAAGTGTAGGTGGGTGGATTGGGGGTACTACATTAACAAAACTATATTACAGATAAATTAATTTGACAAATAGGGGATTTGAGACATTACTTTAAAGCTGGAAAAAATCTATGTTCATAACCACTAACAAAAACAATACAAAATATAAGTTAGACTTGAACCAATTAATTATCTTCATGAATTATTTGTACACCTTTGGTGAAATCTTAGAAAAGTGATTTAGGGAGCTCTCCAGTAGATAGCTGTACAACAAGATAGGTGAAATTAGATTGTATTTTCTTAGCCTGGTTCATATTGCAAAAAAGTAAAACATATAAACTGTCCATAACTAGAGTTAAAATCATTCATCACTTTTAACTGCAGGAATATCTAAAGTTGTTCGATAATCGGGCATGTATTACAAATGCAGGACAGATTCTTTTCCACTTTTCTGGCTAATGTGCCTTTCTTGAGAGGCACAAAGTGGCCGAAATCTGATCTTAGCTATCTGATCATTCTGATGATGGGGAGGTCTCAGCTGCCTTAAAGCCAACAAAGTTTGTATCTGTGCCAACTTGCTTCCTCATACATGGCACGGCATGTTAGGCAGAGGGTACGTTAGCCCTCCTCCATTTCATAACTGATATGTGGTCCTTTGGAGATTGTAGCCAGCTGACATAAATTACAGTAGCCACAAGGTTGCCCAAAGCCAGGGCAGCTTGAGAATCAGGGAGCTGCACACAACTCCTTAAATACCCGTTCTTCCCTGTGTAAAATGGGTCTTGGCATAGGCATGATTCTTGTCTGTGATACCTGTACAGTGCAATATATGTAAAGCGATCTAGTGATTTATTCACATACTATTTAGTACACTTACACTGAATGACAACATTCAGGTCGTGAATAAAATAAAGCCTTACATTTTCAGAGTGGCCAACCATTTCCTTCATAATTATTTTTTCATGATTAGGAGTAACATTATTTTTATTCTTTGCTCATTTTTGTTAGGCCCTATTATGCCTTTCCTATTTTTGTTTCTTTCCTGGGGCAACACATTCTTTAAGTGGTTAATCAAATCTGCTTGTTCTGTCACATGTATCCGTGTGATACTGTAAAAATAATACATAATGATAAGGTCAGAATAGACACAGATTACTTTTTATCTGGTAACTGCCATTCAGTTTCCAAATTCTACCTTAATTTATACCCAATATAATCCTACTAACTTCAGTGGAATTGCATATGGTTTAGGACAGAGCAAAATTTTCCTCAGAAGCTCAACATGCTTTTATAACAAAATTTGTAATCGTGGTTGTCAAGATGATTTTGTGGATAGCAGTGTGTATTACCACAAATGAAGGGTACATGCTTGGAAATAACCCTCAAAATGTCATTCATTCCTCAAGTTAGTTGAGACAGATTTTTGCAGAGGCTGCAGTTCTAATCTGGTGGAGAGGTAGTAGGCATAGCCAAATGCAGTTTTTCTGAGACAAATAAAAATAATAAATAAAATGGTAATACAGTGGTTGAATGGAAATTATTTCTAATTACAGAAATAGGAAATTATTTCTAATTATAGAAATAGGGATAATGAAAATGAACAACAAAATTCAAGGGGCAGTGGCAAAGTTGTGGGTCTAAAAAGCCACATATTTTTCCGACATTTTTTTTCATATTATAGATTTATGTTCAGGAGGATTGTAGGGTTTCCATATATGTGAATACTTTTTTTTTTTAAAGGAATATGCTTCGTTCAGTAGAAGACTCAGAACTGTTCATTACATTCAAAAGGAAAAGTTAATTTTTCAGTAGTTCCCACAGTTCAATAAAGAGGAGTGCGTCTTATTATTTTGTTAATCAAGGCTAAATGGTTGCAGTTTTCTTTTAGTGTAGGTGTAATACTTACAGTTTGGGATGATTTCACAACTAGGCCACTTTGAAAGGGTGAATTTCATTCTGGAGCAAACAGGATGTGGAGAGATCATTTGTTTATATATACAAGTTTCATCACAATATAAAGTATCTTTTTAATAAATTGTAATTGTGGCAAGAAAAAAAAACACACATGAAAGTAATGCTTTAGGTTTGAAAGTTTTCTCCAGTATGAGAGTTCTTCCTTAAAATTCTAATAACCTTGATAAGTGCCCCATTAATTTCTAACAATAAATTTTAAGTGCTGCAAACATCTTAATTTAAGGTATGTCTTTGAAGAATTTACACTGTATAAAATAATTAGAACAAGGGATCTTCAGAGGCTTTCTCAATGTTTATGTCTTATGAATAGAAAAGGCCTCTGCTCATCCTTCCCATACAAAAATTGCTACACACCATATACCGATTTTTAATAGTTTTTCCTGTGGTATTTTACAGCAAATGTTATTGCAGCCTTCCAGCACAGGCACTTAAAGTATTTGTTTGCTAATGGACTGATCCAGTTTGTTCACTTTCAATGAGGCTGAATCCTATCTGAACTGATTAGGTTGGAACTTCATGTGCAGCTGCTGCAGCTTCTACATTTTAACTGTACTTGTTAAAGACCTGAACAACAGTATTCCCTTCAGGACAGTTTAAAAAAACAGAAAGAAAGAAAGACAAACAGCTGAATTCTTGCTTTTGACTGAGTGTTTGTTACTAACCCAACAGGAACTGACATGTACTGGTTGCTGGGTAACGTGCAGCTGCTCCAGTAAGAATATTCTGTGGCAAGTGTTCCTCTGGACAGTGGTATTTAGGACTATGTCTCTTACAGAAATAGGAAATGGTATCTACGCAAATACAGTCAACTGAAAAAATGTGTTATCTTTGCTGAAAGCCTTACAGGATACATTGAGAACTCTTTTTTCTTTTAAAAAAATGTAAATAAGGTGGCATGGATAAAACCACTAAATTGTTGACATGTATTGACTGTAGTTGTATTATGTTACAGTGCAACTGAGTTACAGTGAGACATCCTGAGTTAAGGTAACTTGTTGCCAGAAACATTAGCGTCTTTTTAGCGTGAGATGGCATAGTATAGTTAAATAACATCAAATAGGCATTTACAATCTTGTATTGATTGACTAAAAGTGTCATATGACTGTGCATGTAAATACTACCACATAGTCTGGAACTTCTCTTCCACTAAGTGATTCATGGCAATCTTAAACAAAACTATGGATCTGTATGCCAAGAATATTTGAATAAATCAATCCATTTAAAAACCACAAAAATACTTTTAAAATGTCTTTTCTTCCCTCCTGTTCAGTTCTCTCTCAGCTCCCCTCTCCCTGCTGCTGCCCAGGAAATCTCCCCAGATCCCATAATGCTGCTCCCGTGGCTGATTAGCTGAGTTAGTTTAATTTTTATTGTGAAACTAATCCAGTTGATTTGTGGAGTGGGAGGAGGGGAGCAGAGCACTTTTGTATTTCACAGGAAAACTGCTGGTTTAAAAGTTTCAGAAAAATGGCTGCAGATCTCTTCAACACTGAGTTCTTTCCACCCCAACCTGCACATGCAGCAATCAACTGGGTTAGCTTTAATTTTGTGTTCAAATATTAAACTGGGAGCATCAAAAATTCCTGGCTTAATATTTTAAGCATGGCACTGGAGAAAATGCTAGGAACCAGCTGCTAAATGTGGACTGAGAATAAATCACAAAGAGAATACAATCCTAAAACAAAGCAGTAAGTAAAACTTTAAAATAACATTGTATATAACTTGATTTAATAAATGTTAATCATTTAACAAAAATCCAGATCCAATTAGTCAGACTTGCAAACAGTGCAGTTGTCCATGTATCCGCTTGATGGTCAGAGTACTCCTAATGGGACTTGCAGCAAGCAAGTCTCCTCAAAATAGGAAGAAGATAGGACTGAGAAAAGCAGGACTCTCCAGGGAATGAATAATTGGAGAAGGGTAAGAAATTAGCACTGCCCCCTCCTTAGATCTCTAAGACAATTTACTCACTTCCTTTAGAAATGTATAAAGTCAGCAGTACAAAAATCCCTAGGAATTTAGATGGTATACATTGTAAGAATAGTTCAAAAATCCTTTTTCATTATAAATATAGCTATTTAAAACTATACCTATTTCATCATTGCAGTGAGACATGACTGACCATATAGTAACGTGATGAATTCAACATGAGAGTCTTGTGACAATGGCACATCTAGAGTGTGCAATAAACAGCATCAACCACTCATTTGAAAGGTTTTATGGTGATTATAAAATGGGCTTTGTTTGCATTAAATACAGTTGAGAGCTTTTTAATGTATGAAATATGTGCTAAATAGTCTTCTGCTCCTCAAATAGCTTGGAAAGGTTTTGTTTTGCAAATAAAATGTAAATTTATAAAAATGGGACAAATTGTTTATTGTTCAAGGACCACTGACTACCTCCCTTTTTTCTCCCACCGATCAGCACAGGTGTAAGTCTCTCCATTGCTTCTTCTGGCCTGATTGACTATTTAAATTTACAATTGAAAACTTGAGCTTCTGTGAATGGAGGTGAACCAAAACCCATGAATCCTGCCTAGCACAGGGGAAAAAAAGAACCAGTCTCCTAGGCATGCTTTTCCCACCTTCCCTTTTGGTGTTTTGCATGTTTGTTTCCTTGACCCAAATACTTTGCTTGCTTAAGTATGGAGTATTCTACTAACAGTAGAGGTAGTGTGTGTTTTAATTCAGAGAATAAATTTTAGTGAAATAACAAAATGAAAATAATTCCCATTATTACTTTTTCAACTGATCTGTAAATATATTTGACTGGCAATTATTTAGGAAGACAAGTCATTTATTTAGGTCACTCTAAATTGAATTTATGTCCTGATTCAAAGCCGACTAAAGCCTATAGAAAACTTCCCATTGACTTCCATGTGCAGTGAACCAGGCCAATAATGAAACTAGAAATGAGGCAGGTCATATTTGAATTCAGGGAACTTTGAATTCTAGAAGCAATGTCCTTCTAGAGTACACTTCTAACTCTTTTACAGTCATATCCTTTGCTCAGCACACAGCTGAGGAAATTTTCAGGGTGCAGGGGCATGCTGCTGCTATGCCCCTCCTCCGTGTGTGGAATGGTTGGTGGATCTAAGTAATCATCTCCTTACATCAATTCTCTTATCCTTTTATAGCAACACCATATAAGCTCTGCTATACTCACGGACCTTTATTCTCTTAGAAGCCTGAGGTGGGGTATCAGGATTTGAAGGGACAGAGAGCATAAAATGTATAAAATCCTGAAAATTAGGAAGGAACAAACAAAATACTCAACATACCTACATTTTATGCTTGCATCTGTCATTAATATACATATTAACAGCCATGTTGTAACATATTCTATTTTTTTTCTATTTTATATAGGTTATTGTACTGCACTTATCATTGTAGTATCTCAGCGGCTTCCATAGGAGGTGGCCAGAGGGCCTAGAGAACTCTGCAGTATTCAAGTTGTGGTTTCTGACAAGGACACCCTTTAGGATCAGACAAAGGCATACAGCCTTCAAATCTCTCAGATCCTGGGATCCAAGGCTGCTGCATGACCGCCCTTCACTTTGCACGTGAATTAAACTAAAGTGAATTAAGGCCCCTTTAACTCTGAATGAGGGTGTTCACACAGAGGTTTAATGCAGTTTAACTAATCCACTTCAAATTCACACCTTTAGTTAATTTAGATTAATTTTCCTGAATGGCCCACTGTAGACAAACCCAGAAACTCCTATAATACATAAACAGGCTCTCAAAATAGGCAGCAAAGCTCTCCAGCTTGTGGCACTTCTATGGACTGGCAGTTGTGGAAAGAGAGCTCTTTATTGTCTCTCTAGTTTAAATTCTTGGCAAATCCCCAGATACGTGATAATTTCTGGAAGCAGAAATTGGTCCAAAATTTGCATCTTGGTACCTTATGATGCCTGTAATAATAACTGGATTTGAAAAAAAGTGATAAAACTAATATAATATTCTGGTTTCTTGTTTGCAAAAATAATTCTCATAAAATCAGGATTAAAAACTTTAATTTCCCATTAGGCATATTGTCAGCAAAAGGAGGAGGAAATTGTGTCTTCTGTAGAGATAAGCAGGACATAAAGAAAATGTTTTTTTCTCTTATTGTGCTGAGATACATACAAAAGTAAGTGCAGTACAGTAACAGACAAATTTTTATTAGTCATTTTGGTTTATTATAATAAAATTAATTAATTATAATTCTTACAAGAAGTCTGCAGGGTTTTACAAATACATACTCCATATCAGCCCACAGCAGTAAGAACAGAGAGAGGGCTAAGCCTTGATAGGATCATTTGTAGGCAAATCACATACGGAATAAAATTGCAGGTTTCAGAAGTCTCATTTAATTATTACTATGTAACCCTGATAAGATCACTTATGTTGAGATAAATTTGACAGGATAATTTTCAGAAGTTAAAATTCATTTTTTAGAGCAAAAGTATGATAAGGTTACAGCTGTCAATGTAAAACATAATATAAAATTAAAATTTTACATATTAACTTTTTTTGTACTTGGTTACTGATGTATTTCTAGTAAAGATTTCAGTATACACTGGATCCTTTTATTTTCATAAAATGATCCTAGTCGTTAAATTCACCAATTTTCTCTAGTATGGAGGTTGCCTACTGTAGCACTTGATTTTCCTGATGCTTAGAGTTTTCAGAGCTATGCAGCTTGATTTATTATTTCTCCTTTAGTCAATACTCAATACAAATATACTTTTACTTTTTGACTTACATTTTGTTTGGTTAAGTATTTCTATTATGGGTATAATCTTATAAAATTAATCCATTTATATCATCCCATTATATCAGAAAATGCAAAGAAAACCAACACATCCATGCAAAATACCACCTCCTTTTTTCAAACATCACACTATAATGTATTATGACAGGTTTCAGAGTAACAGCCGTGTTAGTCTGTATTCGCAAAAAGAAAAGGAGTACTTGTGGCACCTTAGAGACTAACCAATTTATTTGAGCATGAGCTTTCGTGAGCTACAGCTCACTTCATCGGATTGAGCTGTAGCTCACGAAAGCTCATGCTCAAATAAATTGGTTAGTCTCTAAGGTGCCACAAGTACTCCTTTTCTTTATAATGTATTAATGTTCAATCAGTATATCTGGGGTGAAATCCTGGCCCCACTGAAATCCACAGGAGTTTTGCCACTGACTTCAGTGGAGCCAGAATTTCACCTTTGCTGTACAGTTTGCTCTTTCCTAACTAGATTTCCATAACTCTTGTTTCTCAGGTCCTTTTTTGAGTATTCACTGTGGGTGCGCATGCGCTCTGTGCTCCTGGAACTGGAAATTCTTCAACAACAGTGTCTGTTGGGCTGCAACTGCATCCTGCACCTCCATATGTTCCCTACTGAGGGCATAAAGGGCAGTGCAGACTCACTGCCTCTCCAGTTCCTTTCTGCTGCTTGTGATTTGGGATAGAACAGCTTCTATGTCCACATTCTGTAAATATTATAAATAGTTGTTAGATTGGTTTTGTTTTTAGTCTAGTTAGTTAGTTGGGGATCAGGATATTTTTTCCTCCTTGCTTTTCCATCATGTGGGGCCCTCTATTGTGGCCAAGGTTCTAGGCTTTAGACCCTGTTTGACTTGTCACCAGGTTTTCCCAGTAAGCAACCTGCACCAGATCTGCCTTTAGTGCCTCAGAGAGGCACATATCTCTTCCAGATGTGGTATGTTATGCCTTTCCTCTGTGTACCAGGCATCTTGGGAATTTAAACTGAGGATATACCTTATGGAGCTCTCTGTGAGGCCCCAATGAGACCCCGGGCTCTTCAGCTCACCATTTACACACCCGTGCCTCTGTATAGTGCCCCTCCTGCTCCTAGTATTAACAGTTCAAAGGACTGCATGAAATAGACGCATGAGGAAGTCAAGGACAAACATCCTCACAAGAAGAGGGGCAAATCTCCCATTAAATCCTCAAAGAAGAGATCCTCTTCACCCCTTTTTCCATTGCACTCTGAGACTCCATGCCCCAGAATGGGTGTTTCCAGAGATCATAAAGAGAAAATGGTGCCAATGGTACCATGAGCTACCAGTCCCCTGAAACTGCATTCTGAAAGGGTGATACCAACCCCCAATAGAGACAGAAAGGACCAGTCTCCCTCTGCACCATCAGTGTTGGCCCAAAGAACGTCCACCATTTCCAAGGTGGCACCATCAGATCAGGCCAGACCTAAGACGCTTCCCAGTTCTTGTCCGAATGGAGCTCAGTACATGTTTTCTGAGGAATTGGAAATGTATATGGATCCAGAATCCCCCTTTCTTGCAGGTCCAATCCTGATGAAAGAGATTCCGATATCATCAGCCCAACACTCATTGGTCCTGGACCCCAGCCGTGAAGCCAATAATCTGGCACCATCGAGGTGTTGCACACCAGTCCCCACTCTAGGGCACAATGGGTCAGGCCTCAAGGTACCATCAGATCCACTGCTGAAGCTGGAAGTCAGATGAGAATGATCCCATACCAGCGGTCCCAAAGCAGTCTGGTAGAGAACTGTCAGCCGAGACAGGGCTTCTAGATCCATACACATGCCATCACGTTCTTGAGAACCTCACTACTGGCTGAGGGAGCAACCGTACTACTGTGAGATCCACCTCTGTACTTTTATGACTACGGTCACCATCCTTATGGGGGCCCCTAGGACCCATATTTCTGAGTGCTGGAGTACAAGGACCCTCCGCACCATCCCCAGCAATGGTCATCCCCCAGGAAAGAGTGTATCAAAGCATTTCCTTGAGCATCCACACTGCATTTTAAACCTGGGTTTAGAATTGATGGACCTGGCTCTCACAGCAGTGCTATGTATCCATATTGCACGACACAGACCTTTAGACTCAGATCTGTGGCTTGACCTGTGTCTGCAGTACAAAATGACAGGGCTTGGACCTGAGTTACAGGACCCCTAGCATAATACTATGACTCGGGTCCTGAGTATTTGCTGACCCAGGTAAGACTGATTTGTATGTGATTGGAAGTGGAGATTGGGTTCAAACCTGAGTTGGAGCCTGGGCTTAGTGTGCAGAATAGATATACTTTATCATACCCTCCCTCAGCTAAGGCAACTGGTTTATGGCCCACGGACACATATTTTCATGTAGACATTCACCTGGCTCAAGAAAATTCCTTCGTTTTACCGTGGAACCAGAGCACTTTCAATTCAGAGTGCTCCCCTTTGACCTCTCAGCAGTTCTGAGAGTCTTTACAAAGGTGCTCGCAGTGATAGTTGCTTACTTCCACAGACAGGGCAGACCAGTATTTCTCTACCTAAATGATTGGATGCTGTGGGGATTCAGCTAAATCTAGAAAAGTCCAAGACAACAACACAAGTTACAGACTTTATCAGAGTAAATCTGAACTCTATCACGGCAACACATACTTACCTTATGACCAATTCCTTGCTATGAAGGATAGCATAGCCCAGCTTCATCTTAGCTCTCAGTTGATGGCTTGATCCTGTTTGATCCTACTAGGTGATATGACCACGTGCACCTATGTCACTCTTTTTGAGATTACATCTGCAGTGTCTCCAGACCTTCTTGAGAATAGTCTACTCACCAAGCAGGGACTCACTGGACAAGAAGGTCTGGCTTCCATGGAATGTGCTGACATCCCTTACCTGGTGGCAAATCAGACACAAGGTCTACGTGGGAGTTCCCTTCATTCCCATACCACCTACAAAAACACTCATCATGGGAAGCACACCTTAGTGACCAGACAGTCCAAGGTTCCTGGTTCCTGCAGGTATCCAGATTGCATATCAACCTGCTGGAGCCATGAACACTCCACAAGACATGCAAGGCATTTATACCCATAGATTCATGGAATCCAAGGCCACAAGGAACCATTGTGATGAATTAGCCTGACCTCCTAGGTAACACATGCCGTAGAACTTCCCCAAAATAATTCCTAGAGCATATCTTTTAGAAAAACATCCAATCTTGATTTTAAAATTGCCATTGCTGGACAAGCCACCATGACCTTTGGTAAATTGTTCCAGTGGCTGATCACCCTCACTATTAAATACTTTATACCTTCTTTCCTTTCTGAATTTATTTAGTTTTAACATCCAGTCATTGAATTGTGTTATAACGTTCTCTGCTAGATTGAAAAGCTCATTATCGAATATTTGTTCCCTGTGCAGGTTCTTTATAGACTGCAATCCAAGTTATCCTTTAACCTTCTTTTTGATAAGTGAAATAGGTTGAACTCCTTGAGTCTATCACTGTAAGGCATGTTTTCTAATTCTTTAATCATTCTTGGGGGTTCTTCTCAGAACCCTTTCCAACTTATCAGCATCTTTCTTGAATTGCTTACATCAGAACTGGACACAGTATTCCAGCAATGGTCACACCAGTACCAAATACAAAGGGTAAAATAACTTCACAGCTCCTACTTAAGATTCCCCTGTTTATGCATCCAAGGATTGCATTAGTCCTTTTGGCCACAGCATCATATTGGGAGCTCAAGTTCAGCTAATTAACCACGATGACCCCCAAATCTTTTTCAGAGTCACTGCTTCCCAGGATAGGGTACCCCATCCTGTATGTATGGTCTAGGTTCTTTGTTAAATGTATACATTTATATTTGAGACTTCTTAAAACTCATATTGTTTGCTTGCTCCCAGCTTACCAAGTGATCCAGATTGCTCTGTATTACTGACCTGTGGTCTTCATTATTTCCACTCACCCCAATTCTTGTGTCATCTGCAAACTTTATCAGTGATAATTTTATGTTTTCTTCCAGGCCATTGATAAAAATGTTAAATAGTGTAGAGCCAAAAACCAGTCCCTTAGGGACCCCACTAGAAACACATTTGCATCACGATGATTCCGCATTTGCAATGATATTTTGAGACATATCAGTCAGCCAGCCTTTAATCCATTAATGTGTGCCATGTTAATTTTATATCGGTCTAGTTTTTTTACTCAAAATGTAGTACCAAGTCAAACACCTTATAGAAATCTAAGTATATTACATAAACACTAGAACCTTTATCAACAAAACTTGTAATCACATAATAAAAACCAAGTTAATTTGACAACATATGTTTTCCGTAAAACCATGTTGATTTACATTAATTATATTACCTTCCCTTAAATCTTTATTAATCAAGTTCCATATCAGCTGCTCCATTATTTTGCTCAGGTTTGCTGTCAGACTGACAGGCCTATAATTACCTGGGTCATCCCGTTTCCACTTTTTTTATATTGGCATGACATTAGCTTTGTTCCAATCTTCTGGAACTTCCCCTGTGTTCTAAGACTTATTGAAAGTTAACTTTAATGATCCAGTGAGCTCTTCAGGCAGCTCTTTTAAAATGCTTGGATCCAAGTTGCTGGTCCTGGTTTTAAAAATGTCTGACTTTTTAGCATCTGCTATTTAACATCCTCATGAGTTACTATTGGAATAGAAAGAGTGTTATCATCATCATATGATATTACTCCATCATATGTTTTTTCCCCAAATACAGAACAGAAATATTTATTGAACACTTCGACCTTTTCTGCATTATCATTGATAATTTTACCATTTCCATCTAGTAATGGACCAGTGCTTTTTAGGAATCTAGTAAAGTGTTCTTAAACAATTCCCAATTATCATCCACAATTTTTGATTAAATTCTTCCACTCTTCTGATTTGGCTCATAATTGTTTTCAGCTTTGTGAAACTGATCATTTCAAAGCACCAAGTTTATATATTATTGGTGTGGGCTTTATTTTGTTTGCACATTATAAATATAATCAAGTCATGATCACTTGTGCCTAAGATCCCATTAATTTTTAGTTCTGTGATCAGTTCCTCTTTATCAAGATGAGTTGTAATATAGAATTCCCTCATGTTGTATGCAACACATTTTGAGTGCAGTCCACACGTGTTCAGGTCAGATCCGACAACATGACTACTGCCTAGTACATGATTAGGCATGGAGGAGCAAGGTTCTCTTCACTCTTCAAGGAGGCAGTCCAGCTCTGGAACTAGTACATACAGCATCAGGTCACACTTTTGGCAGCTCATATTCTAGGAATAATGAACTCCCTAGCAGGCAGCACTAGCATACATTTCCATATGGATCATCAGTGGGAACTCCACCCACTGACAGTGCAATAAATCTTTCACCAGTGGGGTCTCCCATCCTGCCACCCTCACTGAACAGAATGATTCTGTGATTGAGTGGGAATGCTATGCCATAGGTTGGGCTGTTAAGCAATTTAAGCAAGAGATCCCATAACATAGCTTTGGTTAGACCTAACGTACATATAGAGCTTGTACACTACAGCAGCTTCTATTACTTTATGAAACCTAAGACTGTAATTCATTTGTGTGTATGTTTACCTGCTTTAACCCTGTAAAGAACTCTCATTTCCTGCTCTTAGTTAATAAATCTTTAGTTAGTGTATTACAGAGCTGGCTACGAGCGTTGTCTTTGGTGTGTGACCTGGGGTAAGTGATTGGGCCTTTGGAACTGGAAGTAACCTGCATATTGTTATGATTTTTGATGCGAGGAACCATCTAACACAAAGGCAGGCTTGCCTGGGTGGCAAGATAGATCAGAGTACCAAGGGGACTGTCTGTGATTCCATGTTAAGGCTATTACAGTATTTGAGGAATTCACACTTGATAGGGCAAATTCAGTTATAGAACACACAACAATTTGGAGTTTGTAACAGTCTGCCCTGATGTTGGCAGCCATGTTTGTGAGCCACTCCAGACAGCTAGACAAACTCCTCTTGTTAGAAATGTCAGGCCTGTCTATCAGATCACTTAAGGTACATTTGGCATCCATCAATGCCTTCCATTCTTCTGTGCTAAAGCTTCTCAGTCTTTACCCATCCCACTACAGTAAAGTTCCTGAATGGTATCATAAGGACATTCCCTCTGATTTCTTAATCAGTTCCTACCTGGGATCAGAACCTTGTCCTCTTTGCACTTGTGAGACCACCATTTGAGCCACTGGCTACTGTTCCCTTCTGTAATTCTTTATGATGGTGGCCTTCTTTATGGCAATTACCTCTGCTAGGCGGGTGGGGGAACTTGGGGCTCTTACGGTGGACCCTCTGCACACAGTTTTTCACAGAGACAAAAAATGTATTTCAGACTTCATCCCTTATAGTGCCTTCTGAATTCCATCGCAACCAAATAATTCACCTTCTGGTGTTTTATCCGTAGCCTCACTGTAACTTGGAAGATAAAAGGCTCCATTCTTTGGGTGTACGCAGCTCTCTAGCATTCTAATTGCACAGGGAAAAGCCCTTTTGAAAGTCTCTGAGACTATTCATCTTCCTCTCCGAATGAAAGGAGATGCAATCTCTTACCAGTGAATCTCTAAATGGATTTTGGGTTACGTCGTCCTTTCTATGACATCATGGAAGCCTGGCCTTCACAGGTTGTCAGGGCTTACTCAACCAGAACTCAAGCTGCGTTGGGGTCTTCTCTGCAAGGGGTTTCTCTCTCACATCTGCAGAGCTACAGGGTGGGGATCCAGTCACACCTTCACTGGACACTATGCTATGGTTCAAGCTTCTTCTAGGGATGCTTCCATCAGCTTAGTGATCCTTTGATTTGTGGTGCCGAACACTTCTTCACACCTTCCTCCTAAACAAGCACTGCTTGGGAGTCACCCACAGTGAATACCCATAGGAACCAGCATTCTAAGAAGAAAGGAAGGTTACTTACCTTATAGTAACTGGAGTTCTTTGAGATGGATGCTCCTTATTCATGACCCTCCCTCTTTCCCCTCTCCTTAGGTCCTCACAGGATTTGCAGTAGAGCAGCAACTAGAGAGGCAGTTGGTCTGTGCTGCCCTTTCTGCCCTTGGTTTTGAGCACAATGAGGTGTAGGGCACACGTGAGGACTATTCTTCACTGCTACTGAAGAATTTCTGCTCCCAGGTGCACAGCCTGCATATGCATCCACAGTGAAAACCCATGGGGACCACACATCTCAAAGACCTCCAGTTACTACCAGGCAAGTAATCTTCCTTTTCCTTTTTTACCGCAATAACTAGTCCTTTCTTCTTGAGACTCATTGTCTCTCTACATATTTTGTCTGTGATCTCCTCTGCTCATATTATTTCAAAAGTCACCTTTACTCCCAAACCTATTTCTTGTTCCCTGTCATGGGGTTCTCCCTGTTCGTGGCTTGGTCCTCTGGTCAGGTCACTGTAGTTTTTCCCTTCTAGGGTATCAACGTCTCTCTGGACTGGCTGTCCAGGTATCAGTCCTGGAAGTCTTCCAATTCCAGTCTATGCCCTCCTCAGTCGTTGGTAGGGAACTCAGGCCCACCCATTATTCCATGCTGACACCCAAAGACACTTCAATCAGCAGCCAAGATTTGCTGCATCCCAAAACTTTGCTGCTTTTTCCCTGGGCTGTCTCCTATTCCACTTCTGTCAGGCTTTTTTCTCCAACACCCTTCTAGGTAACCATTCTTTTAGGGTCAGGATCCCAGGACTTCTGCTCCTTTTCTCGGTTTCTTCCTTTTCCCTCTCTAAGCCTAGAGAGTGCAGGCATCCACACAGCAGCCCCTTCTGGCCTTACTTCCTGGCCTTATACCAGCTGCACTTGCTCCTTCCCAGCTGAGCCCCATCCTCAATTAGTGCTTGTCTGTCAAGCCTAGCTCTCCCTCAGGTGTGGCCTATCAGGTTAACCCCTTCTGAGCCACATTAACCCTTTCCAGTCTAGAGTGGGGTGAACACCACATCACATTCCTCCATCTCTCACTGTCTGTCCAATGTCACATTTCCAAATTTCTCTGACATCTTCTCTTGGTTATCCTGCTGCCATTCCAAACTCACTTTGAAAATAGAATAAAATGTATTTATTTTCCCAGTGTCTTTTCAGTTCCTTTCTTTTCTTTTTCTTTTGACTACTTCACTATCCTTCACCTTTCCCAGCCTCAACAACAATAATGGCATCTTCTTGCTCCATCTGCCCCATTATTGAAGCCCTTGCTATATATTTTAACTAATACTACTTCCTTTTTAATATCACCCTAACTTATCCTCTCATCACAATTCCAGCAACTATAACTCTTATCCACACTTTGCTAACTTCTTGGCTTGTTGCCTTCTCTTTAACCTCCCTGCAACTTCCATCTTCCAACATATTCAAAATGCCACTGCTAAAGTCATCTTCCTCTCATGCTGTTCTGACCACATCATTCCTACTGTATGAATACTTTCACTGGCTTCTTACCATATAAAATGTTGTCTCTGTTCTCATTTCCCCTTTACTTCCCAAAATCTCTCTCCTCACTAATGCATTTATCTCCTCCCACTATTTTTTGTCTTCACCCATTCTGCCTCCTGTGCTTACAACTATCTTCCTCACTTGTGTGTTCAAATTCTACCTCTGTTTCTCACTCCACCTTCAAATTACTCCTTAAAACCCCTTTCATTAAGAAAAATGTGTTCTCTAATCATAATACCCTCTTTGTTCTTTATCCTGTTTTGTGTTACTTAGATTGTTGTGTTCAGGATTGGGAATGTGTCTCAATCTGTTCATAGGATAAATTTACAGCAATATATAAGTAATTATTATTTATTATTAGTGGAGTAGTGGGGATACTCATAGTTAAGGCTGCTGTAATGGCTTCATTCAGACTCTGTTTTCAGTCACACTATTTTTCCAAAGACTCCTGGAGCCAAAATTATCCACGTTTCTGCCCAAGGGTGATTTCTTTTAAGTTCAAGACAAAGTAATTCAACCATTTTTGAGTATGA
The DNA here is from genome assembly GCF_965140295.1 of Lepidochelys olivacea. NCBI lineage: Eukaryota > Metazoa > Chordata > Testudines > Cheloniidae > Lepidochelys > Lepidochelys olivacea. The sequence goes on from NC_140413.1 coordinate 124,145,454, forward strand.
GGGAAGTGAAAAATACGCTACCAATTATTTTTAAAAAGAAAGAAGAAGGTAAACTTTCTTTTTAAATAGTACAATACCATATTTTTCATCTTAATAACAATAAAAATGGTAACCTCTTCAAAAATTTAAATATACAGACATTTTCTCGCCATTCTTAATGCTATGTAGCTGGAGGTCAGTGAAGACTTGTAGACCAGCTGATAATTCACTGCTCCAATATGACTGTTCTTCTACTTTTTGCTATAATCTGTAGTTTTAGACCTTTTACATTCTTGATTTTTTTACCTTTTGGGTTACTTTCAGTGTCTTTCCATATAATTTATTTTTCATGGCCAAGATTTCACAGATCATAAGTACAGTGTCCAAGAAGGAAAAAGAAAGTATGCTTTTTGTCAGTAGTTGATGCCTCTAACTAAGAAAAAAGAGGAGTCGTTAAGTTCAATATCTATCATGAGGGGGGAAACTATGCCAGTGTCCTATGATTTCGAATTCTCACCTTGTTCTCCACATCCCCAACTATATTTCAGCACATAATTGTCTTTCATTAATGTACTAGTTAAGACATCAAGGTCTGAATATCTCTAGTTGAGTAACTCTCCTACTGCTTCCTGCATTCTGCCACTAACTGATTCAATTTTTAAATCAAAAGAAGATAGACAGTTTAACACAGAATGTAGATACTTCTGAAGTAAGTCCAAGCTTTTAGATGAATCAATTAGAAATTCCAGGAAGACTGAGTAAAAGCTTGGACCATCTATAAAAAGTTAAAATAAGTGCATAATCCTTGGTTTAAGAGGTATGGGAGCCAAAAAAATTAATCTTGCAGTTAGCCAAACTGGTTTTGGCATCTTACTTCCGAATTGTACAATGCCACACACCAATGAAAATGTTAAAAACTGAGAAAAGAGAGGCAAAATTCCAGTAAAACAAAGAAAAATGTTAACTTAAATTAAGTTATATGTTCTGACCACCATGACGCACACTTGAGCATCAATTGTTCTTTGTCAAGCTAGAGGTACCAAAAATACCATTTCAAAGAAAGAGTTTTTATAGAGTAGCTCTGTGCTGAGCAAACTGCTGAATATCTCTCTCTAGAGGCTGTGTTTATATTAAAAAAACAACAGTAAAATAGACAAATTATTCTGAAAGCAATTATGATTGAATATATACTGTGTTAACACATATTACTATTATTATTTTGTCTCATCCTTAATATCTCCTATAATCTTGTAACTTTCTTTTTTAAAGTGCTATGTTTTATTGTAGCATCACAACACAATTGTATTTAAATTTCTTAGCTTTTTTTTTATTACAAGTCCAGGTTAGGGGCATTGAAATCATATTCAAGTTAAAAAGAAGTCAGGATTTTGTGTTGTGTTTTGTACTTTCCACCCAGAAAGTGTTTTGAACTTGTTAACCGGTGTAAATTTTGGTTATCTAGAAAATGTTCACCTTGTTCCATATGCTTTCTGTCCATGCTCTAGATGTAACATGGCTCAATTTTAGAAAAATGGGGCTAAATTCTGCTGACTTAAGGGGAAAAGCTCAGTGGCAGAAAACAAATTGTGCACCAAATTATCTAGCCTGAGTATGTGATGACTTGATGCATAAGACGGGAGGAGGAGGGGACTCATTCCTACTTTGGAAATGGGAGATCATGAACTACAAGGGTTGGGGGCATGGAACTCATACAAATCAGCTCATATCTTACCTCGAATAGTCCTCCATTGATCCTTAGCTGCTCTCCCCCTACTGCAGCTACAGAGGCTATAATCACTAAAGTGACCCCTGGACAACTTCTGTCAGGGAGAAGGCAAAGTATAGACTCTTGTACCTGGTGAGAGGGTTCAGGGGGATCTCATAGGGGTTTTCTGCTATCCTCTGCACTATCACATACACACACTCTTGCCAGAAGAGGATTTTTTGGTGATAGGTGCCATCTCCATACTCCTGACATTTGTTTTAGAGCTCTTATCAGTTAAGGACACTTCTTAAGTCACACAACCCATTCAGTCTCTTTCCAGCTGTCAGTCTGGAGTGGCTCATGACCGAGAATGCCTATCTCAGGGAAGACTGTCAAAAGCAGGGCAGACACCCCAAATTGGTGGTATGGTCTATAATTAAATTTTATCAACCCAGTACCAAATGTGAACTCCCAAAGTACTTAGCTAATCGTGTAATGGAGGTACAGACAGTGCTCTTAGCCCTGGTCTACACTACAGGGTTAGGTCGAATTTAGCTGCATTAGGTCGATTTTATACTGAATGCATCTACACAAGCAACCCCATTCCATCGACCTAAAGGGCTCTTAACATCGACTTCTGTACTCCTCCCTGGCGAGGGGAGTAGCACTAAAATCGACCTTGCTGGGTCGAATTTGGGATAGTGCAGACACAAATTGACGTTATTGGCCTCCAGAAGCTATCCCAGAGTGCTCCAATATGACTGCTCTGGACAGCACTTTCAACTCTGATGCACTAGCCAGGTACACAGGAAAAGCCCCAGGAAATTTTGAATTTCATTTCCTGTGTGGTCAGCATTGCGAGCTCAGCAGCACAGGTAACCATGCAGTTCCCCCAGAATCGCAAATGAGCTCCAGTATGGAGCAAACGGGAGACACTGGATCTGATTGCTGTATGGGGAGAAGAATCTGTTCAGGCAGAACTCCAATCAAAAAGAAGAAATGCTAATATATGTGCCAAAATCGCACAGGGCATGATAGACAGAGGCTACAACAGGGACACACAGCAGTGCCGCGTGAAAGTCAAGGAGCTCAAGCAAGCCTACCAAAAGACAAAGGAGGCAAACAGTCGCTCTGGGTCAGAGCCCCATACATGCTGCTTCTATGATCAGCTGCATGGCATTCTAGGAGGGACCCTTCCACTACCCCACCACTGTCCGTGGAAGGGTAGTGGGGGAGTCTCACACAACATGGAGGAGGATTTTGTGGATGAGAAAGAGGAGGAGGAGGAGAATGCGCAGCAGGTAAGCGGTGAATCCGTTCTCCCTGGCAGCCAGGACCTTTTCATCACCCTCCCAAGCCAACACCCTCCCAAGGCGGGATCCCCGACCCTGAAGGCTGAGAAGGCACCTCTGGTGAGTGCATATTTGTAACTACACTACAGGGTTTAAAAGCAATAGTGTTTAATGTTTGATTTGTCCTGAAGACTTGGGATACATTCGCAGCAAGTACAGCTACTGGAAAAGTGTGTTAACGTGTCTGAGGATGGAGCGGGAATCCTCCAGGGACATCTCCATGAAGCTCTCCTGGAGATACTCTGAAAGCCTTTGCAGAAGGTTTCTGGGGAGGGCTGCCTTATTTCGTCCTCCATGGTAGGACACTTTACCACGCCAAGCCTAGTAGCAAGTCGTCTGGAATCATTGCAGCACAAAGCATGGCAGCAAATGGTCCTGGTTTTGGTCACATTCAAGCAACATTCGGTCTATATCTTTCTCTGTTAGCCTCAAGAGAGTGATATCATTCATGGTCACATGGTTGAAATAGGGGAATTTTTGTAAGGGAACAGTAAAAGGACCCCATTCAAGCTGGGCTGTTTGCACTTGGCTAAAAGGGATCATCCCTGAAAATAGCCATGTGGTGGGGGGAGGGGTGAAGGGATCATCCCAAATAGCCACGCAGAGGGGTGGGGGAAGGTGTGTGCTGCACATCCACCTAAAAACCGCAGTCCATCCTTTTAAATGGCAAACCCAACCAGCATTGCTTGCTATGGGAAAGTAGGGCACTGCAGCTTGAAAACATTCCCACATGATATGAAGGCATTAGAAGCCAAACACGTGTACCCTTTGGCTTACCATGCCTGCCTAGAAACCATATTCTGTTGCCCAGCCATGTGTGATGTGTCGCCATACTGGCAGGTGCTCAATATAAAAGGCAAAATGTGGCCTTGTACCTAAAGCACATATTCTTTCTGCTGTGAATTGCTTGATTCACTGTGAAAGAGTCTCCTTTTTGTTCTCAAAAATGTATGATCTTAACTTTTACTCTTACTTTTTATCCCCTGCAGGTGCAAATGTTTCTATGCTCCCCTATCATCTCCGTCCCTGAGGTTATCGCAGATTAGAAGGCAAAAAAAAAATGGACTCGCGATGACATGTTTTCCGAACTCGTGCAGTCCTCCCGCACTGTTAGGGCACAGCTGAATGCATGGAGGCATTCAGTGGCAGAGTCCAGGAAAGCATTAAGTGAGCGTGATGAGAAGAGGCAGGATGCAATGCTGAGGCTAATGAGGGAGCAAACGGACATGCTCAGGCGTCTCGTGGAGCTGCAGGAAAGCCAACAAGGCCGCCACTGCATCCACTGTCCAACAGCCTGCCCTCCTGCCCAAGTTCCATGTCCTCCTCACCCAGATGCCCAAGAACGCGGGGGTGGGTGGGGTGGGGGAGGCTCTGGGCACCCAGCCACTCCACTCCAGAGGATGGCCCAAGGAACAGAAGGCTGCCATTCAAACAGCTTTGATTTGTAGTGTGGCTACAATAAGCAATGTGCCCTTGTCCTTCCCTTCTCCCCTCCTCCCCCACCACACCCGGGCTACCTTATCAGTTATCTCCTTTTTTTTAATTAATAAAGAAAGAATGCATGGTTTCAAAACAATACTGACTTTATTTCCTTTGCCAGCTGTGATCAAAGGGGGGAGGGTGGTTGACTTACAGGGGATTAAAATCAACAAAGGGGGTGGGTTTGCATTAAGGAGAAACACACACAACTGTCACACTGTAGCCTGGCCAGTCATGAAACTGGTTTTCAAAGCCTCTCTGATGCGCAGTGTGCCTACCTGTGCTCTTCTAATCTGCCAGGTGTCTGGCTGTTCAAAATTGGCAGCCAGGTGATTTGCCTCAAACTCCCACCCCACCATAAACATCTCCCCCTTACTCTCACAGATATTATGGAACACACAGCAAGCAGTAATAACAATGGGAATATTGGTTGAGCTGAGGTCTAACCTAGTCAGCAAACAGCGCCAGCTTGCTTTTAAACATCCAAAGGCACATTCTACCACCATTCTACACTTGCTCAGCCTATAGTTGAACTGCTCCTTACCACTGTCCAGGCTTCATGAGCCGTGGGAGCAAGGGGTAGGCTGGATCTCCAAGGATAACTATTGGCATTTCAGCATTTCTGGTCTGGGAAGTAAGTCCCTTCTTGCAGCTGCTCAAACTGCCCGGAGTTCCTAAAGATGCGAGCGTCATGCACCTTTCCTGGCCATCCCACGTTGATGTCGGTGAAATGTCCCTTGTGATCCACCAATGCTTGCAGCACCATTGAGAAGTACCCCTTGTGGTTTATGTGCCAGTTGGCAAGGTGGTCCGGTGCCAAGATAGGGATATGTGTTCCGTGTATTGCCCCACCACAGTTAGGGAAACCCATAGCAGCAAAGCCATCCACTATGACCTGTACATTTCCCAGAGTCACTACCCTTGATAGCAGAACGTCAGTGATTGCATTGGCTACATGAATCACAGCAGTCCCCACAGTAGATTTGCCCACTCCAAATTGATTCCTGACTGACTGGTAGCAGTTAGGTGTTGCAAGCTTCCACAGGGCTAAGAGACTTGATTCTCAACTGTCAGGGTAGCTCTCATCTTGGTATTCCTGCGCTTCAGGGTGGGGGAAAGCAACTCACAGAGTTCCAGGAAAGTGGCCTTATGCATGCGAAAGTTTCGCAGCCACTGGGACTCATCCCATACCTACAAGACTATGCGGTCCCACCAGTCTGTGCTTGTTTGCTGGGCCCAGAATCGGCATTCCACTGTATCAACCAGCCCCACTGATGACATGTACCCAAAACCACCCGCAATAATGTTTTTGCCCCATCAGGCATTGGGAGCTTAACCCAGAATTCCAATGGGCAGCGGAGACTGTGGGAACTGTGGGATAGCTTCCCACAGTGCACTGTTCCATGAGTCGATGCTAGCCATGGTAGTGAGGACGCACTCTGCCAACTTAATGCGCTTAGTGGGGACATACACAATGGACTGTATAAAATCAATTTCTAGAAACTGCAGAAAAACCTGAGTGTCTCTGGATTAAGTTTAGAAGTGTGAGCAACAAGAGTGATGTAGTGGTGGGAGTCTGCTATAGACCACCGGACCAGGGGGATGAGGTAGATGAGGCTTTCTTCCGGCAGCTCACGGAAGCTACTAGATCGCATGCCCTGATTCTCATGGGTGACTTTAATTTTCCTGATATCTGCTGGGAGAGCAATACAGCAGTGCATAGACAATCCAGGAAGTTTTTGGAAAGCATAGGGGACAATTTCCTGGTGCAAGTGCTAGAGGAGCCAACTAGGGGGGGCGCTTTTCTTGACCTGCTGCTCACAAACCGGGTAGAATTAGTGGGGGAAGCAAAAGTGGATGGGAATCTGGGAGGCAGTGACCATGAGTTGGTTGAGTTCAGGATCCTGACCCAGGGAAGAAAGGTAAGCAGCAGGATACGGACCCTGGACTTCAGGAAAGCAGACTTCGACTCCCTTAGGGAACGGATGGCCAGGATCCCCTGGGGGACTAACATGAAGGGGAAAGGAGTCCAGGAGAGCTGGCTGTATTTCAAGGAATCCCTGTTGAGGTTACAGGGACAAACCATCCCGATGAGTCGAAAGAATAGTAAATATGGCAGGCGACCAGCTTGGCTTAATGGTGAAATCCTAGCGGATCTTAAACATAAAAAAGAAGCTTACAAGAAGTGGAAGGTTGGACATATGACCAGGGAAGAGTATAAAAATATTGCTCGGGCATGTAGGAATGATATCAGGAGGGCCAAATCGCACCTGGAGCTGCAGCTAGCAAGAGATGTTAAGAGTAACAAGAAGGGTTTCTTCAGGTATGTTGGCAACAAGAAGAAAGCCAAGGAAAGTGTGGGCCCCTTACTAAATGAGGGAGGCAACCTAGTGACAGAGGATGTGGAAAAAGCTAATGTACTCAATGCTTTTTTTGCCTCTGTCTTCACTAACAAGGTCAGCTCCCAGACTGCTGCGCTGGGCATCACAAAATGGGGAAGAGATGGCCAGCCCTCTGTGGAGATAGAGGTGGTTAGGGACTATTTAGAAAAGCTGGACGTGCACAAGTCCATGGGGCCGGACGAGTTGCATCCGAGAGTGCTGAAGGAATTGGCGGCTGTGATTGCAGAGCCATTGGCCATTATCTTTGAAAACTCGTGGCGAACCGGGGAAGTCCCGGATGACTGGAAAAAGGCTAATGTAGTGCCAATCTTTAAAAAAGGAAAGAAGGAGGATCCTGGGAACTACAGGCCAGTCAGCCTCACCTCAGTCCCTGGAAAAATCATCGAGCAGGTCCTCAAAGAATCAATCCTGAAGCACTTGCATGAGAGGAAAGTGATCAGGAACAGCCAGCATGGATTCACCAAGGGAAGGTCATGCCTGACTAATCTAATCGCCTTTTATGATGAGATTACTGGTTCTGTGGATGAAGGAAAAGCAGTGGATGTATTGTTTCTTGACTTTAGCAAAGCTTTTGACACGGTCTCCCACAGTATTCTTGTCAGCAAGTTAAGGAAGTATGGGCTGGATGAATGCACTATAAGGTAGGTAGAAAACTGGCTAGATTGTCGGGCTCAACGGGTAGTGATCAATGGCTCCATGTCTAGTTGGCAGCCGGTGTCAAGTGGAGTGCCCCAAGGGTCGGTCCTGGGGCTGGTTTTATTCAATATCTTCATAAATGATCTGGAGGATGGTGTGGATTGCACTCTCAGCAAATTTGCGGATGATACTAAACTGGGAGGAGTGGTAGATACGCTGGAGGGGAGGGATAGGAGACAGAAGGACCTAGACAAATTGGAGGATTGGGCCAAAAGAAATCTGATGAGGTTCAATAAGGATAAGTGCAGGGTCCTGCACTTAGGACGGAAGAATCCAATGCACCGCTACAGACTAGGGGCTGAATGGCTAGGCAGCAGTTCTGCGGAAAAGGACCTAGGGGTGACAGTGGACGAGAAGCTGGATATGAGTCAGCAGTGTGCCCTTGTTGCCAAGAAGGCCAATGGCATTTTGGGATGTATAAGTAGGGCCATAGCGAGCAGATCGAGGGATGTGATCGGTCCCCTCTATTCGACATTGGTGAGGCCTCATCTGGAGTACTGTGTCCAGTTTTGGGCCCCACACTACAAGAAGGATGTGGATAAATTGGAGAGAGTCCAGCGAAGGGTAACAAAAATGATTAGGGGACTGGAACACATGACTTATGAGGAGAGGCTGAGGGAGCTGGGATTGTTTAGTCTGCGGAAGAGAAGAATGAGGGGGGATTTGATAGCTGCTTTCAACTACCTGAAAGGGGGTTCCAAAGAGGATGGCTCTAGACTGTTCTCAATGGTAGCAGATGACAGAATGAGGAGTAATGGTCTCAAGTTGCAGTGGGGGAGGTTTAGATTGGATATTAGGAAAAACTTTTTCACTATGAGGGTGGTGAAACACTGGAATGCGTTACCTAGGGAGGTGGTAGAATCTCCTTCCTTAGAGGTTTTTAAGGTCAGGCTTGACAAAGCCCTGGCTGGGATGATTTAACTGGGAATGGGTCCTGCTTCGAGCAGGGGGTTGGACTAGATGACCTTCTGGGGTCCCTTCCAACCCTAATATTCTATGATTCTATGAAAAACGACTTCTATAAAATCGACCTAATTTCATATTGTAGACACCCCCTCAAACATTCAAGACTATCTTACCACCCAGGCAAGGTGGACTATATTGATAAATGGTCACTTTCACCAAAGATCACAAATATTCCAGGTTTCTCCTAGGCCCAAGAGACCAGTCACTCACCCAGGTCGAGTTTCATCTTAGATGTCACACCAAACACAGCCAATTCTATAGTAAACTAGCTAAAGGTTTATTAGCTAAGACAAATAAATGACAGTTATTGAGAGTTTAAAGCAGGTTAAGTACATATATAGGTGAGTCACAGTCTTTAATTCCAAATGGTAGCAGAGATGTAGTAATCTGCCAGTTCCCCAAAAAGTTGCTGAAGGCTACTCAGAATAACTCTGGGGATCTCCGTCTTCTTGTTCAGTTATTCTGCCCTGTTAGAATCCAAACAGTCCAGATATGAAGATTTTTTCCCCTTGAGTCCATCCTCACAGCTTTTCACAGAAAACAAGATGACAGGAGAGAAGCACTGTGTCCCTGACCAAGGAGGACTGGGGAGCACCCAGCAGTGAGTGAACCTTACTAGCTGACTGTAAGGACTTTGTGGGGCTAGGCTCCTGTGCTCCTCTGCCCAGAGGGACCTGAGGCTGCAGCAGGATGCAACACTGCAAAAGGTCCACAAAGGGATGCTACTCTAGGCAAGCCACCAGAGATTATTTGGACAATAGGGGCCATGCCCCAAACTCAAGGGACATAGTCCAGGGCAGCAGACTTAGACTTTCTGCTGTGAGGACCCTGCTCGTATTGATTCCCCAGGGCCTGGGCTAGGACCTGGTGGAGAGGGAGGGCACCCCTTAACACACTTCCTTAAGGGCTGAGGCCAGAAGATTCCTGGCCAAAGGCCAGGAACCAGGCACCTGTGCCAGTCAGTCAGAGAAGCAAGGGGCCGGAAGTCAGGTGTGCTAACTGCTAGGTTGCCCAGCCTTCCATACACCCTATCACATTCAAAAAGTGTAAACCAACACCTAGTGGCTGCTTATAGTGATGGGTTGAATGTAGTATGGGAAATTTGTTCTCATTTGTTCTAGACTTACTGTAAGTTTAAGTCAATGTCTTCTGTAATCTATTTCAAAGATTCTAAATTAAACTGAACATTTAATGCCTGTACCCTGTGTGTTTACTTTTTATATTGAAGTATTATATATTAACACCTTATATTAGCAATATTGTTAGATCTTTCTATGGTTATTTTAGGAACATGTCAAGGAGATCAAACATGAGATCAAATTTTCATCAAATATGTGCCAAGAAGCTAATATGGACTATTTTATAACTACCAGAATAGATCACCACAGAGTCCTATATGCATATGTACTAGCATCCTTCTTACCAGTAATTGAATGCTTTGATAGGTATTACTTACTATGACATCTATAGGGGAAGGTACTACAACCAAAAGATTTCAATACTATAATACTTTATAAACTTTTGCTGTCTAAATGTATTGTAGAATACATTATAACACTTTATTAACAATTGAGGTGTGTGTGTGGGGGGGGAGGTAATTGAACCTGTTTCAGAAGTTATCATTGCCTCTTGTATGTTCATAGCCATATAAATAAATTATATAATTTAAGGTATAAACCTTGGTTTCTGTGGAGGAAGGCCTTTGGAAAGAATAAAGAGTTTGGCTTTAAGGTTTGGAATCTTCCTATAGGAGACAGAGACAGAGATTTGTAAGCATGTTATAAATGCCCAAGGATAAATGTAAGAGAGCCAGGCTGTGAGTCTGAAGCGACAATCCTTGAATTAGATAGGCGAAGAGAACAAATGCTGAAATGTAAGATCTAAATACTATCGATTATTTATTTATTTATTTATTTATTTCTAATGTGTTGTGTCCATGATGGTCTCTGAGCTGTACAAAGATTAAAATAAAGACAGTCCCTGCCCCGAAGATCGTATGTGTAACACAATCTAAAAAAGACACACATGCTAAAAAATGAACTAGCAAACCAGAGCAAATGGTAGTCTTGAACCTTACTTTTTTCCTCATATATGATTGTATCTTCTCCTTCTGTGTCCCCATTTGTTCTCTCCCCTCTGCTTCTATTCCATGCTCCACTTCATTTGCTCTGGAATCACCTCCGTGCACCACTGTTGTGCCTCACGACCATACACCCTCTCCGTCTGCCTTCCTCAGATCCATCCTAAATTTCAAGATGAGGGAGCCCATCTTTCAATCGGTACATATTTTTTAAAAGTACTGCTAGATGTTATCATTAACATATAATTTATTGTATTTCACAAAAATGATTCTTTTAAACTTCACTGCTTCCAGGAGTTGATTAACTCCCTGATCAGTGCTGAACATAATTTTGGCTTTACATGTTGATAACTTTTGCTTTTTGGATGCTAAAGTAACTCTGAAGAACCATTGGTATTATAGACTGAAAAGCTATATCCAGATGTATCCAGAACACAAGTGGAAATGCAAGGTGCCAGTGTTGAGATCAGTTAATTCTCTCTAGTATTCCATTCCGAAGAAGAGTTACTACCAGAGCATGTTTAATAAAGTTCTGTGAGTCTTGGAGCATCTCTAGTATGTATTCATGATCAGGAGACCCGTTCTATGTGGGTGAGATATGGTTAGATATGCATTACACGGTAAAGTATCAGAGGGGTAGCCGTGTTAGTCTGGGTCTGTAAAAGCGGCAAAGAGTCCTGTGGCACCTTATAGACTAACAGACATATTGGAGCATAAGCTTTCGTGGGTGAATACCCACTTCATCAGATGCATGTAGTGGAAATTTCCAGAGGCAGGTATAAATATGCAAGCAAGAATCAGGCTAGGGATAACAAGGTTAGTTCAATCAGCTCACCATCAGCTCAGGATTAAACAAAGACTGTGAATGGCTAGCCATTGTGGAGAGGTCATGGGGTCAAAATTAAGTGAGCAGTGCTCAGAATACCACTCACTTAATTTTTGTGCAGCCTCTCCATTATGACAGAGGGACTTTGGGGCCACTGAGTGGGCAGTGGGGGCCAATGCTGCTCCTCCTTGCTTCTGCTAGTGGTTCACACTGTATGTAGCATGCATAAAGCTGCAGGCGCCACTTTGTGTGCTCAACACTGTCTTAGTCCTAAAGCATCTGTAGACTTTGATTGAGATCTAGAGAATTATTTAACAGCTTCTAAATGTTAGAGGTGGCGTGGCTGATCTTGCTCATTCAGACCAGATCAGATGGTTTTGAGGTGGAGCTTTTAATTTTGTAGGTTGTTGTAGTGCTACAACTTTTATGCTGAAAGTATTTCCTGAGTAGATATGCGAGCAAATTCTAATCCTAATAATGTTTATTAAAATGCATAACTGTATAGTGTTATTGTCCAGAACCTTGCTCACGGTATAAATGTGGTCTAGTCACATATGCCTGATGAATAAAACTCTCCTGACCTTTAGATGAGACACAGGGCAGCCTGAAGGATTCAAAAGAGATTAAATTGCAGTATTGCAATTTAATTGCCTGAATCTAGAACTTCTGGCTATTGATGGCCAAGGACTTAACATGTTTAGGAGGCACTCTTTTACTTTTCTAGATTCACTCTTTAATGCCAATGTCTAATGAGCATAAAATATATATTCTTGAAGGAGGATCAAGGCTAATGGGCAAGTTGTTGGTAACTTACAAGCTCTGAGAGGCTAGCTCACCAAGTTTATAATAACTTGAGACATAAACCAGTAATCTCCATCACTAATTCCAAGCAGGATGAATGAATATTGTGGGATGCTTAATTATTTCCTGACTTTCATTAATAAAATAGTTACTCCTCCTATGATATGTAATTGTGCTCTGAAATATAGCAGAAATGGAAATGCAAAAGGAAGACAATATTTCATACAGATATTACATCTCTGATATAAAACACTAATTCTCCAGCAATAACAATAAGCCTTAAAATATAAATATTACAAATTAAATATTTTAATACCAGTTGTGCCTGCAATGATAAATTGTATCTTTTAGATTAAATGGATACTATCATCTCCACTGTTTTATAGATTAGCTGGGGGTGGCAGGGGGGTGTGCTGATGCATAATGTGATTAATGTACAGAAACTAATGTGAAGCAGTGAGTTTTTACACACACAAAATACCTGAAACAAACCCAAAAAACCAAGAAAATGAAAAGTTAAACTACTTACCACTGCTTATTGTCTGTTCTTCCATGCATAAGGAAACTCCTTACCATTTCTACAACTACTGTATACTATAGGCCATATACCACAACCTAGCTCTGCCCCCATTTTACCTTTCCACACACATCCTTTTACTCGATTATTCTTTCCTAACACTAATAGTTGTGGATGTTTGGTATAGTCGTTTGTTGTGTTGAAAGAGGGTGGTTTGTTAATGGGTTTGTGTGCAGAAAGATGGTTAAAGGAGGTGATGGACGGATGGCAAGAGAGGACTAGGTCCGGGCATTCAAGATGCAGGATGATCTGGGCTTGGACAAGAGTTTTATTATGGACAGAGAGCAAAGATTGCATCTTGAAGATGTTGAGGAAGAAGCAGCTAGTAGTAGACAGAGCCTAGATGTATGGGTCAAATAAAAGGCGAAATCAAAGAGAAAAGCTGAAATTATTAATTTGAGCAACAGGAAAGATGGTGGTGGTGCTCTCCATTGAGATATAGAAAGTGTATGAAGGGTAGGACATCAGGGGAAAGATCAAGAGCTCAGTTTTCCCCATGTTAGGTTTTAGTTGATGGCTTGACATCCACAAGGAGATGGTCAGAACGACAGCTTATTGCTGGATGGTGAGTTTATAACAGAAATAAATCAGTTAATAATTTTCCCTCCCACCACGAACACCCCCTTTTCCTCTCCTTTCTTCCCAAATAGGCTTATTGGAAATTTGACACTCATAAGCTTCTCTATTTTCTTCTGTTCTTCTATCCATCTCTTCTTTTAACCTTGCCCTATTTATAAATTCATTTGCAAGCCCTGTTAGTTAAAATGACTTTTTAAAATGGCTGATCCAAATGTTTTGATGGCATACAGAACTACTCCATAAAAATACAACTGGACTGACACATCTACTTATCCAAATTGTATAAGAGGTGAAAAATAGTTTGCTGAACACAAAAACATACAGTCAGGAAGACAGCTCATGTTTAAGAGAAATATATTGCAAGTAGATCTGTGGCTTGCTAACTCTGGTCTCTAAACAATAACTTAAACTTTGAGAAGAAAATGAAAATTTGAAAACAGATGGCTTTCAAAAACTATTCAAAAATCCTTTGGACTAATGGGGCATTGTGTCCCTTTTACATGATAGTGGAGTAGATTCCAGTGAAGATCACATGTATGCAAATTATACTTTCTAGATAACCCACATCTGTAAATTAGTTTAAGATGAAAGAGGCTACATATAAGCAATGCTCCATTTTCAGATAGCAAGATCAAAGATGGCTGTAGCAAAGAGTCTGTCAGGCATGTGCTTGAGAGGGCATGTTAACAAAATTGAATCAGATGTACAAGAAGCAAAAATAATCTGTAAATGAATGCCTTTTATTGTGTTTTCAACTTTATATATCTCTAGGGTGAACAGATAGCAAGGGTGAAAAATCAGGACTGGGGGAGGGGGGGGTAATAGGCACCTATATAAGACAAAGCCCCAAATATCGAGACTGTCCCTATAAAATCGGGACATCTGGTCACCCTATATATCTCCTGAAAGCCAATGGAAAGTAAAAATCTATATTGGTGGAATGAAAAGTTGAGCTATACAAGTTAAAAAAAGTTTGCATCTGATTCAGCTCATACAGCTAATGTTAAAATGTAGCAACCAATCTCTATTTGAATTTATTACCTCTGTAGATAAACTGTGTGTGAGAGAGTCTAAATGAAATTCAGAAAGCTAAAACAGGGCCCTTTCCAGAACTCAGTTGGCAGGCAGCTGAAACATGAAGCATGAATTTTTTCATTAAAAATAATGCTTTCATTTTCTCTATCATAATATGCACATTTGAAAGGGTAACTAATGTGTGTTTTTTATTATTTTTACATTTATCTAGTAACAACCTGGTAAGTTATGTCCCAAAGCTTCATGACTTAGAAATATCAAATCTCTAAGAGTCCTACTTTGACTTTTATAAATTATGTATGTGTATTTTTCTCCTGATGAGCTACAGTGTGACAAAATGGGTATGTTTGCTACATATCTTATTAAACAGGGCCAGATTCTGCCACCCTTACTCATATTGAGTGGTACTTTATTACATGAATAGGCTCATTCATTTCAGTGGGACTATTTGTAAAGGAAGGCATTACTCAATATGGAAGGAGTTCTCCTATGCCAATTGTGCATTCAAATTCTGATTTCAAATGCGGGCCTAGACATTCTCTTTCTTGGTAGGATATAGGTTGCAGTGCAAATCCTAATATGTTTTGTATACTTTGAACTGCTTTTTGCTGGGAAGATGCAATTGGTAGCACTGCTATAAAGACCCATTGTGTAACCTGGAGAAATACTATGGTTCTGTAGCTAACAAATACTGAGTGGAATCCCCACTTTGCTACATAAAGCTCATTTTTCATACCATGACTGGCTTTTTTGTAGTTTACTTCTCCCTGAAGCTGTATTGTTGCTTGTTGCTAGCAACTAACTGCTGATGTTATAAATAACTTAGATTGTGTGACTGGGGTGAGGGTTAACTGAAAGAAACTAATGCAATTCTATTTGACAACTATATACTGTTTGTGTAACTATCTAAAAGTATGCCAACTATTTATTTATTTTGCATTATGAATCGAAGAGGAAATATGCAAAAAATTAGACTTGAAATATTTCCTTACCTAGAACATTGTTTCTTTGTTAGATTCATCATCCGAACTGTAGCATTTCTTGTGTACCACAAATATGAAGCATAGGAACTGCCAGCCTAGATCAGATCCAAGGTCCATCCTGTCCTGTCCTGTCTCCAACCGTGGCCAACACCATATGTTACAGAGAAAGGTTAAGGAAACCCCCCAGTATGCAAATGTGGAATAATCTCCCTCCCCCAACCCCATAAAAGTCTCATCCTCACATCTAATAGAGACTGATTTAAACTCTGAAGCATAAGGATTTATCCCAAACTTCCAAAATTTTCTTTCTGTTTTTTTTTTAATCAGAACTGACGACTGTAGCTCTGGATATTCTTGTTGTTCATATAAATATCCAAATCCCTTTTTGAATATTCCTAAATTCATGGCCTCAACAATCCTGTGGCAATTCGTTCTGCAGTCTAATTATGTGTTGTGTGAACAAGAAGTTACTTTTTTAGTTTTGAATTTCCTAACTTTTAATTTCACTGAGTGCCCCCTGGTTCCTTTGAGACAATAAAAGCAGAAGCTCTCAATTTACCTTCTCCATACCATTCATTATTGTATATACTTTTAGTATGCCTCCTCTTACTCATTTCCTGTCTAGACTAAAAATAATCCTAATCTTTTCAATCTGTCTTCATATGAGTTTTTTCCATACCCCAATCATAATAATCCTTGTTACCTGTACCCTTTTTAATTCTACGACATCTTTTTGAGAGGAGGTGACAAGTATTGCACGTAGTATTCCTGATGAGTCTGTACCATTGATTTATATAATGGCATTATGATATTTTCTGTAGTCTCCATTCCACTCCTTATGCATTTTAACATTTAGTTCGCTTATTTGACTACAACTGCACACTGAGAATTGGTCTTTATTGAACTGTACACAATGATGCCCAGTTCCATTTCCTGAATTGATAATGATAAGTTCGCACTGTGCAATGTGCATGAGTAGTTCAGCTTTTCCCCTCCAATGTTCATTACTTTGCATTTGTCAACACTCAGTTTCATCTGCAATTGTGTTGACCTTTCACTATCCCGCTAAAGTTCCTCAGAGTCTTCACTGGACTTGGCAATCCTAAATAACTGTTTCATTTTGCCATCTCATTGCAAACTCTCTTTTCCAGATTATTAATAAATACTAAATAGCACCAGTCTTAGTATGGAACCTTAGGCACCCCACTGTTAACCTTTTCTTATTATGAAATTTGACCATTTATTCTTATTCTTTGTTCTTCTTTTAGCCAGTTTTACACTTCATGAATTATATGCTGCCCTCATAAGGTATATAAGAACCTACCTATAATCTCCTATATTTAATAACTATTTTTAAAAAATTGAATGAGGATCAATTATTAACGTTTAGCTATGTCAATTTGCAGCATGTTTTGGGCTTGATCTATGAACATCTTTTTAGGAGAGGAATGGGCTCTTTTTGACAGTGATGCAAAAGGCTACTGGAACCTGAGACATGTAGAGTATCAAGGCTGCAGTATCTAAACATGTTTCTATTTGCAAGTCTGCAAAGTAGTTTATTTAAAACAACCAAAAACACTTCTTATGAGAGGTTTGCATTTTACACATAATGCCTGTCTTACATAACATTTTTCTAGCTTTACAAAAATAGGAATTTTGCTGTAACTACAAATTCTGTTCAAGTTATACTTTTGAATAGAAAAAAACGGGTGAATATCAAAAACATGTCCTAGAATTTGATTTCCTTCCAATTAGACTACAGTTTTTTTGTACTTTGTATGAAGCATGGGTATTTGAAAATACATAAGTTTTTAAATGTGCCAGTCAGTAAAAATAGAAATCTGTTACATCAAACTATTGTCAGTTGCTACTTCAGGCAATAAAAAAGTGATTTATAACTTGTTAACTTATATTTCATGGATATCCTTTTTGTAATAATGTGTGCAGATCATTGTTTACTGTATAAATCAGCCTTGTCAGAGGAAAGCTCTTTAGTGATTTTTTAAAGTCAAAATAAACTGGTACATTCTGCTGTGTTTGTGAATGGCTGATTTCTTTCTTATAGTTGCATATGAAATAAGAATAACAGAGCATCACTACTTAGGCTGATTTAGGCTTTTTATGAAAATTTTATATTGGGCTTGCAGCCACTAATTATGTCAGTATCTACCAAATATTCTGATAGGGTCTTCTATTCTAATAATTTCCTATTTAAGAGTTACTTCTAAATTATTTGAGTATGTGCTTACATGCTTCAATATCAAAATATTGAACTCAGCCTTATCTGTGATATGCTACTGGTTTAATATAGTTTAAGTGTCTGTTACTACAGGTTTAATATAGTCTGTTTAAGTGTCTGTGTATTTGTTTGAGAGTAAAACTGCATCAATAAACAACTTAACAGGAGCATGGAACTTTATGACCCAAAATAAAACATATAAAACCTATTAAGGAAACCTGAGTACATGTTTGAAAATGGCAGACATTTGAGAAGGAAATTACTTGGCGCTATTGCACAAATAACCAGCTAAATTAGAAGATTAAAATGTATATTACTTAGAGGAAGAATTGTCAAACTCCCAATATGAGATATTCAATAGAAAACAAAGATTAAATTACTTTTCTTGAAATATAAATGAATAGTATATCTTATTACCCTATCCAGTTATAAATTACTATCTTTCCAATTTTCTGACCCTTATAAGCCTCTTCCACTTTAGTGCAAACTGTGATATTTATCTGTGTTATTTGTCTGCACAAAGTAATAGGGCCAAATTCATAGGTCTTTACTCATTTAAAATTCTTACTTAAGTCAGTAAAACTAATCTGAATAAATACCTCGGGATTTTCTTCACAGCAAACTGTTACACTACATACAGAAGACAGAAGGAATGTGTACAACATCAAAGAGATGAAAGGAGATGCACATTGCTAAAAATGGCTTAAATGTTAGCATTGTCAATAGGGAAGAAGACACTTTCTCACCTCTGAAAACATATTCACTGGGGGGAAAAAACTTAGCTGCAGAAGTAGTCAGGACTAGGACCTCCTCAGCCACAAAAGAAGAAAGCTCCCATTTTGTCTTTTACCTTTGAAGCCATTTGTCTCATCGCCAATCTTCTATGTCAAGGAAAAACATGAAATGAAAACTTAGTCCCACTGAAGTCAATGGGAATTTTGCCTTTAACTAACGTGGGGTCAGGATCTCACCCATGTTGTGGAGGTAATCTCCATCCTATACAGTTGGTACGGCATGATGAGGGAGCACTTTGAACCATCTTAATATTTCCTTATTTTTCTGGCAGCATTGTAAAGAATGAGATTATGATAAGGGAACTTCCTTCTCCCGTGAACATAAGGTTGGATGTGTCAATATAAATTCTCTTTCTGACACAAGTAGAAAAGGACACTTTGTAAGATAATTCCTTAATGAGGCAAAGTACCAAATGGAGTAAAATGTGATATCAAGAAAATAATTTTATCAGTACAATAATAGATGTTAAAAAAGACTGATTAATATATTCTTTCATTTAAAACCTTTGTGAGTAAGATGGAAGCAGTAATTGGTAAAGAAGATTTGAAATCACAAAAGAGTTGTAGAGCTGCTGCTGAGGAAACAGCTGGGGCAGTTTTCCTAGGCCTGGGATGTAGGGGTGGGGGCTATGACTGGTATAACTGCATCTGTTGCCCTATGCTTTTGTAGTACAGTCTGTCACTATGCAGCCTCGTAAAGGCTGAGTTCTGGTGGAGGCACTGTGTGACATCATCACACAATATGAGAAGCCTGATCTGCTGACCTGCTTGACACAGGTGGATCTGGTAATAATGGGGAAAAAAATAGGTGGGGAAAATAGATGAGGGGAGAATAAAAATGAGGGCGAGGATTACGGAGAAGAGAGGAAAATACAGATTGGTTAGAGGGAGTAGAAAGAAGAGAAGAAGGAGGCAGCAAGAAGAAACTAAAAACATGCCCAGAAAAATGGGGCCGAGGGGCAAAGAGAAGAGGAGAAACAGAAAATAGGGACATTTAAAACATGAGGGGGAGTAGTGACAAGGAATGGGGAATGAAAAATACTGTGGGACGGCAGAAACAGATGAAGGGGTGAGCCATCAAGGAGTAAGAATGAAGAAGCTGGTGTGGGGCTCTATGAAAAGGAGTCATACGGATCACCTGGGTTCTTGTCTCAGTCATGTAAATCCTGTACTGAAGTACTTAATATGCTGGATACTGGCATAAGAATAAGAAATATAGATATATATTCTTTTTAAAGGAATATTTTGTTTCCATTCTAAGCTATCCTGTTTTTTCCTTTCAGTGAAATGTCAGTGTGTATTTGTTGTACAATGTTAGGGTTATAACTTGTTACTCCTAACATTAGATTGTTCAGTGAAGCAAATGCCTTTACAAGTTGTCAATGCATACATTAAATTCCCTCCACTTTCCCAAGTGAAATGCACAAAAATCTTGTTTGAATTATGCTTAATTACTTTTATTATTTGAATACTTGTTGCTTCTATTTTTATTTCATGAAATATAGTTTCAAAAGTGTATTTGCTAATTTGAGTATATGCTATCCTTAGAATACTGTCTTTGTAAAAGCAAGTAGGTCAGTTGTTCAGATTAGTTGTATGTAATTCTTCAAACTATAATAGGTTCAGACCTGTCTAATCCGTAGATACCTTTGTGTCTGTAATTTATACACTATAAATGCAATCCTGTCCTTTTTAGAACTTCTAAATTGGCCTACATACCTGACATTCACTTGGGTAGCCTGGAGTTATATTACATGCATGAATCAACAAGCTTTCCAAGCCTATACCTGTACCATAGGTATGCACCTAAAGTTTTTTTTCCTTCTTAATGAATTTTAAACTGTCCTTGCCTCTACTGCTTACCATCTACTGCTGCAGTTTTGACACAGACAAGCTGTAGCTCACGAAAGCTCATGCTCAAATAAATTGGTTAGTCTCTAAGGTGCCACAAGTACTCCTTTTCTTTTTGCAAATACAGACTAACACGGCTGTTACTCTGAAAATTGACTCCAGTGTCAGTTTTGCTGCAAGAAACATGCAGAATCTTTGAGGTCCTTTGAGAGCAGCTTCAAAGTTTGAGCTAGGATTTTTATTTCAGTATGATGCTTTTATATTAATACTACAGGGAACAGATTGGGAAGTCAAGAGACAGGGTTAATAAAATAATAAAAAGAAATATTTAGATTAATTCCAGTGTCATTTGAATAGCTTTGTATGTCTAGCATTCTTTACTAAAAAGTTATCTTAAATTTTGGAGAGAGACCTTTTTACCAGACACAGATTTTGTCTTCTCACTGAGCTTTCATAGCACTATTGTAAGTATAGATAAGATAAATTTATCTTTAAAGAAATGGAGAGACAGGGCAGAGGACTGTTGTGAGTTCAGCATCATTAGGGGTCTGTGTGAAAGAAATCTTTATTTACTGAAATCTAATGATACTGGTTTCAGAGTAACAGCCGTGTTAGTCTGTATTCGCAAAAAGAAAAGGAGGACTTGTGGCACCTTAGAGACTAACCAATTTATTTGAGCATAAGCTTTTGTGAGCTACAGCTCACATCCGATGAAGTGAGCTGTAGCTCATGAAAGCTTATGCTCAAATAAATTGGTTAGTCTCTAAGGTGCCACAAGTCCTCCTTTTCTTTTTGCTAATGATACTGGTTACATTTTCAAATAATCTTTGAAACTGTTACGACTCATTGGGGTATAATACATTTATTTAAGGCTACTGAATGGTGTGAGTCGATATCTACTCTGAATAGTGACTATGTTAAAAATGTCATCGCCTTACTCAACAGATTTTTAATGTGTATTCCGAGTCATATCTGTTGACTTCAGTGACCAAAATTAGTTTTTATTTTTGTATTTCTGTAAAACAAACAGACACTGGAGGCTGAGAGGATTCTGTCCTGGGTCACTTATATATAGAATTGTTTGCTAAATTCGAAAAATATGGCCAAATACTGCCTTCAGTTATAGATGTGCATCACCAGTGAAGACAAAGGGGTTGCATATGTGTAACTCCGGGCAGAATTTGGCTTGTAGAATCTTTATTCAGATCTTTCAGATCACAGTTTCCATTTGCATCTCTGACAAGAGGGGTATGATGGTTTGGGGACTCTGTCTATGTAAACCTATGAATTCCAGTTGATTTTATTTATTTTTATTTTATTGATTTTTATTAACTGTATTTCTGACTGTGACCTCCTGTGTGGACTAAAATGTCCATGATATGACAGAAGACAGACCACGTTGACAAATCTGAAACAGGGCCATCAATGGCCATCTACAGTTTAATAGCCTTACCTGCATGGTACAGTGGGGCTACATGCTGAGCAGTTTCATGCAGGTAACAGGCTAAGCCAGTGGTTCTCAACGTTTCCAGACTACTGTATCCCTTTCAGGAGACTTGCGTACCCCCAAGTTTCACCTCACTTAAAAACTACTTGCTTACAAAATCATACATAAAAATACAGAAGTGTCACAGCACACTATGACTGAAAAATTGCTTACTTTCTTGTTTTTACCATATAATTATAAAATAAATCAATTGGAATATAAATATTGTACTTACATTTCAGTGTATATATAGAGAGAGCGGTATAAACAAGTCATTGTCTGTATGAAATTTTAGTTTGTACTGACTTCACTCACGCTTTTTATGTAGCCTGTTGTAAAACTAGGCAAATATCTAGATGCGTTGATGTACTCCCTGGAAGACCTCTGTGTACTCCCAGAAGTACACGTACCCCTGGGTGAGAAGTACACGTACCACTGAGCTAAGCCATTGACTTTTATCAACCCTCTCCAGAGATGCCACTTGAGGGTGGGAAGAATGAGAAATTCTCAGCTTGAGAAGAGAAGCAGGCAGATGTCAGACCCTGCTTTTAAAAGGGACAGGCTCTCTAGCAAGAGGGGGACAGACTGTCAACAGAACAGAAAGATTAAGTAGCAGAAGTGGAGGGCACTGGAGGGGGCAATTTGCATCCAGTCTTTTGTTTGACCTAGAACTGTACATGCCCTATATACCATGTAAAAGAAACATGAGTGCATTTAAGAAGCTCCTTTGCAAAGACTGTGTTTCTTGCTTTAACTCCCATGTGTCTCTGGAGAATTAAACTACACAGTGGAGTGCCTGCAAGGGTGGAGCCCTGGGGGAAATGTGCATAAGCTACTAAAGTGGCCTGAGGAATTGGTTCCTGTCACAGGAGGTTGGACCTTGGGGTCCCACTGCCAAGAAGGGGGGTCAAACCCAGGATCTCTGGATCTGAGTGAACCAGAGTTAGGAGCAGCTACCAGACACTACCCAAACCCAGGGAGCTTAGCAGCTGGTGGGCTTCAAAGGTTTGGGTCTGGTTATTGCAGCCTGATAACCATCCAGACAGGGGGACTCAGCTAAGGCTGTAATGGGGGGGGAAGCAGGAATTTGAATCTATTTCAGACTCCCTGAAGTTATCCGGCAGTCAGTGCCTGATGTGGCGTGGTTTGTAGGAGTATTTTAGAAACTGAACTGTCTGAGGGAAAAGCAGGCCAACCCGTAAGAATCAGAAGCCATGGATTTCTAACTGTCAATCTGGAGAAAGAAATAAAAAACATAAATTTCAATTTGTTACCTTCTTTATGTACAGTAAAATATTGAATAGCTGCTCATTAAATGAGCACCATCCACCTGGTATACTGAATGAGGCAGGGGACCTGTGGAAAAAATAGCATATGGTTGTATAATTAAAAATGCACAAGCAACCTTAATTCTGACATGCCCTAATTATTGAGTACTTGACTTTGCAACCTTAATGTTCTTTTAATGTTGGGGTTTTTTTAATTTTATAATATTTAATTTTGAAGACTGACTATAAGAATCTTAGTTACCTATGCATCTTAAATTGCATACTCTTTTTTTCATTTTTTAAGCAGTGGGGGGAAAATGTTTATAACTTGACATGATATATCATTTTGTGGTTGAGCCTGATAAAACTGATTGATTTTAATAAGACATTATAATGTTCCATCATTACTTGCTGTGGCAATACAGCAAAGAGAAAAATATGTAGTGACTAGCAGTCCTTGGTATAGCATCAAGAAATTACTTTATTGTTTGATACATCTGTTGCTTAAAAGTTATGTGATGGAATTTTTACCATTATTGATAAAACAATGCTCCTGTGATTTGCTCAGGACATGCAGAGGAGTGAACACAGACACAGACATGGAAAGTGGAAAGAGAGCAACTTCATTAAGTGGAAGAGAGCAACTTCATTAAATTTTCATTTTAATGGGAAAGAGTTACTTGGGTCCAGTACAGTATAAAATGGACTCCATGCCAAATAACAAGTATTCAGGATTGGCCCCCTTCAGCCTAACCCTTAGTATTCAGCTCATCTTCAAACCCTTTTGCCCTCCCCTGTGAGGGGGAATAAGGGTACATAGAAAGGTATCTCAATTTGTGAAGATTTAAGATGTCTCTCCACCCTACTGATTAATAAGGTCTACCTGTCATCTTCTGGTTTTCTCATTCATGTTTACTTTCAGGAACTGACCGCTTTTGGCCTCTTGCTTGCACTGGACACCAGTGCAATGAAATTAAAATACTCCACTTATAAATTTACAGCTTTTTAATTGATGTCCATACTTTTTACTAGCCTAAAATTGAGCTTCCAGGATGTTGTGAGAATGGATAAGAAAACCAAGCCCACCAGACACTTTGTCACTCTTGCCTCGAGGAAAATTTCCTTCCTGGTTTCAAAAAGTGGTGATCTGAATGGCCAGACCCACAGCATCTTGGAAATGCAGTTCAAATTATACATTAATTACAGAGCAGGGAGGGAAGGGCAGCAGCCATAGCAGAAGGGCAGCAGCCTAGTCAAGTTGCAGTGGGGGAGGTTTAGATTGGATATTAGGAAAAACTTTTTCACTAAGAGGGTGGTGAAACACTGGAATGCATTACCTAGGGAGGTGGTAGAATCTCCTTCCTTAGAGGTTTTTAAGGTCAGGCTTGACAAAGCCCTGGCTGGGATTATTTAACTGGGAATTGGTCCTGCTTTGAGCAGGGGGTTGGACTAGATGACCTTCTGGGGTCCCTTCCAACCCTGATATTCTATGATTCTATGATTCTATGAATGCTTGCTGCCATGTCTTAAGGGTTTCATATATAGCAAGGAGAAGGGAAGATGGTCTGAGAGACCATCTTCTCTTCCCTTTCCCCCTCACTGCCTAGTCAATGAGCACAGGGTGAGTCAGAGAAAACCCTTCTCCTCCCTTACCTCCACCACCTCCTCAAAACATGATCTCCACATGTGCCGTAGGCAAGGGCAAGGAGGAAGACTACAAAGCAGTTGAGCCTGCCTCTCCTTTTTCTTCCCTCCTCCTCTCAGGACCCCACATGGTCCAGTCAAATATCCCCACTACTGAGATGGGGGTGACATTTATACTTGTCAAATCGTTCCACAGAGGAGCAAAATGGGGTTTTTGTATGTTTAATTAAACTGTTTTTTCCTGAGGTCCAACAAAGGGTAGCTAGTGTGTTGCTATTTATTGATTTATCCCTTGTAAATGTCTTTCTTCTTCTAATCCACAAGCCTTGAGAAAATTTTAGCGGGGTTTACCAAAAGGTTTGGTGAGGTTCAAATGGGCTCTTGGTCCACTTATCTTTTGCTATTCACTGGATGTGGGAAGGAGACTACAACATGTGATCTTTCCTCCTGCTATGACCCCCTCTATTTAAGGGATGACTAGTTCTTTTGAAGAGCAGCCACTACTAAGAGCTGTGAGTAGGTACTAACGTACCCCAAAGTTCCCCATTATCATCTTCAAGGGCCATGTGACTGCCTGCAGATGCACTGTATCTGGCTTTTAAATATATGGAGTACAATGTTTCTTTTTTTTTTAAATGGATTCAGAATTCATGCACATGAATAAATAGATAAATATGTACAATGCACTTTTCCATTTATGAAATAGGTTCAGTGGTATGAAGGGATGTTAAGAAATATATGTGGAATTTTCTTTAGTGAGGATAATTGATTTATACCAGTACTCCCAACCATGATATACATTTATGTTTATAACGATTTGTTTTTATTACCAAAAACAATTAAAAACAAGGACTACATTATTTTAAGCAAACATCTTCATTTTAAATTGATCTATTTTTGTTTTGAGTGTAGCACAGCTGCATTGTAATGTGATCAAGCACAATAAAATCTGCTCTTTTGTTTATGGATGGCAGAACTTTACAATACAGGTAGTGTACAATTATACCTAAAATGTCTTGAAAGTATAGATTAAGTATACAATAAGTCTGTTATTTTTAAACTCTAAGAAGTGTTAACTTTTTCACCTACACTTTCACATATGTTAATAGTCTTAGACTTGGTCATATATCATTTTTATTGTCTGTTTCTCTATTAATCCATCTCTGAACTTTCCATCTGTCTATGAGGTCTACTTATCTGAAATTCCTGTATATGATCATAGTTAAGGCTAAGATTTTGTCATGGATATTTTTAGTAAAAGTCATGGACAGGTCACGGGCAAAAAAGAAAAATTAATGGAAGCCATAACCTCTCCCTGACTTTTACTAAAAATATCTGGGACAAAATGGGGATATACGGGTCCCCACACCACCTGAAGCAGAGTAGCTGCGCAAGGGTTAGGAGCTGTCTGCAGCAGCTCGGGGCTGTGGCGTACCCCTGCCGCCTGCAGCTCTGGGGCTCCTCTCCACTGCCCTCAGGGGCTGTGAGCTGTGGGATCTTCCGCCGCCCGTGGGGGCCGGGAGCTGCAGGGTTCCCCTGCCACTGGCAGCTGTGGGGGCCCCCACCACTCACAGCGGCTGGGAGCTCAGGGATTTCCCCATTGCCCGTGGGGGCCAGGAGCTCGTGGGTTCCCCCGCCACCCACAGTGGCTAGTAGCTGCAGTGTACCTCGCTGGGGTACCCCCGCCGCCTGTAGCAGCTTGGAGCTCCAGGGGTCTCTAGAGGCAGTGGGGGTTCCCTGCAGTTCCCAACCACTGCAGGCTGAAGTCACAGAGGGCACTGGAAGTCACAGATTCCATGACTTCTGCAACCTCCCTGACTAAATCTTAGCCTTAATCATAGTATGGATGTTTTTTGACATGAAGGCCCATGGAGACTAATTATAAATCAGTGATCTTCTGGAAGATGGAACAAATCTTCTTCACTCTTTCATCTTCAGCTCAACTCAGTCCAGGATCAGATATGATTATTGTGGGTTAGAATTTACATTAGACATCTCACGGGATAAGCGTGTAAAGACAGTCCAGGGAATCTTCTAAAAACAAGTACAGTGTTAAAATTAAAGTGTGGACTTAAGCAAAGACTGTCATAATAAGGAAAACACTCAAATACATTTTTTTATAAACCAAAACCTCCATTTAGCTTTAACTAGTAACAGTTTCATTCATATATGGTCAGTTTCATGTATGCTTAGTGTGCTTAGAACACAAGGATAAGTATATGCAAAGAGAAATATATGATATGTTCTCAGTGTAATGGGCAAATATATTGTAAAACTAAACCTGAGCATGACTGGAAAATGGTGTGAGTGGAAATCTGAATTCATTAAAACATTCTGTGTTTGATCCAACCAAAATAAACTGAAACATTCTGAGTTTTGGAAGTAGAAATAGATGGAGCTATGTAGGTGCATGGGGACACTGATGAAACAATGCAACTTTAGAGGAAACCTCTGTTTTAGTTGCCTATGGGAGAATAAAAGGCTTTTTTGGTTGTAGATGATCAACTTTTCAAAATTATCTGTAGGTGTCAATGGAAGAACGTTCATATGTTGGAGAAATAAATCAATAGTTATTTGTTACAAACCTGCAAGCCCTCCACACTTGGAACGAGTTATAACTAACTTTACTGGAATAACAATTAATGTTAAATTCATCCTGGAAAATAACAAGGAGGAGTAAACTACCCTGCTAAAATTGGTTCGCACATAGACTTGTGCAGGATCGAGACAGAGCTGTACCTAAAAGAGAGCCTTCACCTACAACTTTAATCCAGAAACTGACCACTCTTCTCTGGAGCTGGAATTTTTCTCACAAGTAATTGTTTTCTTGGCAGTACATAGCATTACTGCAAAATACTTAGTATGTAGTGACTATAACTTATATAGAGGTAATAGAAAATGATTAACTGGTTATTCTATGCATTTACAGTGACTAGCATTTTTTTATATGAATCAAGAAAGTTCCACCCAAAATGTTTTGTTTGGAGCAGGCAACTGGTAGTTGTTGTAAATGTTTTATTTTTCACCCCTTTAGTAAATGGATGTGTAGATATTTAAAGAACTTTGTGATTGACTATATCTGAACCTGAATCTGAACATCTCAGGTTCACTTAACCCTAGAAAATATTTTCATCTGGTACAAAACATCCTCATTGTACTGAAACTCTCTCCACTGAATTTTTCCTGAACCTCCATTAGATATTATTTTTGCACATTGTTACAAGGAATATGAGATGCCCTAGACTTATCTTTTGCACTGACAAGTCATCCCCCTTCCCTTCTCAGAGAGTCAGCACTGATGTATGGAGTAGCAATATTGCCGCAGATAAGATCTGTGGTCATCTAATTCTTAATCTAAACATGGTTAATAAATACTGTTTTTAGATCAGGACTTTGCAAATTGCACTTGTGATTAATATTTTTCTGTATATGGAGATTCTGGTATTAGCCTGACTTACAAAATTTCCATCAAGATCAGAATACCATATAAGTAGAAGGTGGGAATGGTTTGAAAGATGTCACTAAAAGTATCTTTGAATCAATGAGAATTTAGAATAAGGGGAGAATTTAGAATAAGGGAATAATTAAGAACAGAAATTAAACTAAATCAAAGTGTGGTAGCATTTATAATTTAAATATAAAAATTTAGGCACCTTGTACTAGATAAACATCAAGGTTTGCTGCCAGTTGTCCCATTAGTTAAGCAATATAGTAGTTTCTTATTCACAGTCACAGGTTTTATAATAACCAAACTAGGTGCATACTGTTCAAAGGTTGAAAGTTTTATAACACTGCATTATATTTTCTTTGATATTTGCAATTCTGGAATTATTCCCTTAAAACAACCAGATTTTTCAGGAAAAAGGATTCAGTAAATCAGAAATTAATTTTTCCCCTTTGTTATATATAATAGATAATTATCAGAGCTATAATCCATTAATTATTTTGGATTAAATTCTTTTAAAAAGTGGTCTGTTAGAAAATTTGATACCATTTTATTTTAAGCGTCCATTAACTAATGCTAAATTACAGAGTAACGCCTCTGGAAGTACATGTGACATCCATATGAATACCTAATGAACTCATTATAATCTGTGCTACTATGAACACCAAATCAATTTATAATGATAGTACACTTAAAATAAAGTACTACTGAAATTTTATGTTCTCATCAATTTTAAGAATGAGATGTGAAAATAGTTCAGTGGAACAATTGTTGGAATTGCCTGTGTAAGAGAGTAGAAGCCTGAAACTGTGTCATAGCAAAACAGGAACCAGAATAGTGTAAGAATTGAAGAGGGGAAGGATTTAAGTTCAAGCCAAAACTATCAGGTGAATTCCTCTATCATAAATTTCTACACTGTTTCCAAATTTAGCTTTTCTTGTAAGTAATTTGGAGAGCTTGATAGAAGAATGGTGATTTTTAGAAATTCTCTGACACTAATACTGACAATTTAGGAGTCTTTTATTTTATATAACATCTTAACCTATGTTAAACATTATTTAGGTTGCAAAGTTAACCATTCAGAAGATAGGAAATGTCAGATTTACAGTTGCCCATATAACTTTCATTCTGCCACCTTGTGCCTTCATCCTGTGCACTGTGTAAAATGTAGTGAAAAACTGTATCACAATGACTGTACACAAAGGAGCCAAACTAAGTCTGTCACAGCAACCATAAATCTGGTATTTCTTAACTTTTGGATATTTGACTTTGTAATCTAAACATAGGGTTTTAAACCATAATTTCCTAGGGGTTTTTAAAGAGAAAAGATAAAAAGTTTCTGTTCCGTGCATGTGTAACAATATCATGCATCATTAGGAGGCTTTAAACCCTGAACCCTCAGTACTGCAGCAAAAGACTAGTTATGTATGTGCAGAGCCCAGCCCTGCATTCTTCCTTCACCTTCCCGCCCCTAGAGCTGCTCTAGCAGCTCCCAGGCTGCATTCCCAGTACAATGTCTGCTGCTGTTTAGCTGGTGGCTTGAGCCCAGCCTGAGAATGTTCATGTGTTCCGTTGTTATTTTGTCAGGCTGCTGAGATTTTCCTGATCATAAGTGAGAGAAGGAAGATGGCAATTTTTAACAGTTTAGATCTCAATAAAAGCCCCATGGAATTTCATGGGATAAAGGAAAGGTACTTCCTTAGCCTGAATGGATATGAAAGGCCTGCTACAAACAATGCGGGGAGCTTTGTCAAAGAAAAGGTCCCAAGAATTTTTATAATGGAAAGTGTTAAGCATCTCAAATACAAGGTCACTAGCAGTCCCTTCACCATCACCCCCAGACGAAGTCACATTTAAAAATCTTACTTAATTTCAACATTTTATTCATTACTCTCATGCTATCATTTGAGGTGATCACAATGAATCTGTTGTAACCAAATGTTCTGTTATAACTTACAAGGTTAAGAATATTTTATTAACCTACTCTATTGTGCCGAGGCACTGTTGTTTAATTGAGCCTGGAATTCCTGACTTCATTACAGTTCTGCTAATGATTTGCTATGTGGCCTTGGACAATCCACAGTCTGTCTTCTTTTCATAGTCTGTAAAATGGAGATAATACTTAGCTACCTCACAGATATGTTGTGAGAACTGAATGTTTGCAAATCACTTTGAATATATAACGAACTGGATGGGTGCTAAATATTATTATTGGAATGTGGCTTGCTGTTGAATTACTGTTTGAGATGGAATAGATCATCTGATTTAACAGAACTTTAATTTAAATATCATTCTATACAGTACACAAATATCACTTACATGCAGTGTTGTTGTAGCCATGTTAGTCCCAGGATATTAGAGAGACAAGGTGGGTAAGGTAATATATTTTATAGGACCATAGCTATTCTTCAGATCTGGGAATTGTGTAAGCTCAAAAGCTTGTCTCTCTCACCGACAGAAGTTGGTCCAATAAAAGATATTACCTCATCCACCTTGTCTCTCTCCTATCACTTATATTACAATAACCAGACATATACTGCCTGATTTAACTGTGAAGATAAATATTGTTAGAGAAATAGTTCCAAATCCAAGAGAGATGACAAAGTTCACGGTCTGTTTTTGAAGTAGGCTATATTTTCTTCCAAGATAATGGGAAGAACAAAAAATATTACTTCCGTATAGTATTTTCAGAAAAATTGCTGAAAGAAAGGTATTCTTAGGTTATGATTGATGATTAATGATTAAGCAGAAATGTTGTTATAAAAATAGTGTCTTCTATGCTTCTGGTACACAGAGATAATTAATGGCAGCTGCATAAATATTTACACCAAATATTTTAAGTCATGCATTTTTCTGCAGCTCAGTCACCAGCCCCAATCAGGAGGTTTCTTCAGCATTTCACCAAAAGACAGAGACAAGCAGCAATCTAACAGAGAGAAAATGCTATGATTTGCTACCTTAATCATTCAGTGTTGTCAGTGGACTTCATCTCCATTTTTCACTTTGCCTCTTCAAAGTGTAATTCATGGCAGGTTTCAGATTGGTTTGAATTTTGTGACAGAATTATTATTTTTTCATATTTGGATTTATTGAGTTTGTGACACCATTGAAAAGAGTAGGAAAATGGGGAAACAAAGAAAGGGATACAAGTTTTCCCTGTTTTGGCCATCTTTAATTTTCATCTTTGTCTCAGCTGTATTTTGACTTTTTACATTAATATACCTTGAAATTTTTTCTTTGTGATTTATGGTATCATTCCCTTAAAGCCACCTCCTGAGATTTGGGCTGAGTGCTTAACTCAGGGCTGGGGAGGGAGTGAATGATAGTATACTTCTGCATTTTTATTTAGTTCATTTACTGCTCAAACTCTATCATTTATAAAAGATATCAGTGAAAACATTAACACTGAACATCAGTTAAACAAGTCTGGAAAAATAATTACTCTGTTAATAGAGATTAATTCAACTGCATGATCAAGATAGACTCTTTTTTAACTTCACAGACTGTTAAATGACTGACACACTCAACCAGTGAAATACAAGATAAAAATATTATATCATTGGAACAAAAGTTTTCATTGGCTGATCAGTGATCTTGAAGGTGGAATGCTTACTCAGCAACTTGTGAGACCTGATGTTCCCTTTGAATATCAAATCTACAAGAATAAACTACAGACTATCCAAAGGTTACAGAATTGAATTTAAATAGTTTCCTAGAAAGGAATGAGGATTATCCATCATATACTTAAATGCATACACGCCAAAGTATAATGGTTGCTAACACAGGTAACTGTGTCTTAAATGCCATTTTTATTCACATACATGACCAATCCACTTCGAGTTTTATTTAGGTGTTTGCTTGAATAATACCCTGCGGCTGTTGTACCAATAAAATAAAAACCAGCAGGATCTTATTAAAGAGAAAAAGGCAAAATACCACATTTATTGTGAATACAGAAAGAATCATAGTAAACAGTTAGTTATAGCTATAACATTCCATTCAATCTCATATTTATTCACACATTCATACACACACACACACACACACAGGTTCTGCAAGGTTGTTATCATAGTTACCAGCCTTAGAGTTGTTCATGCCAAGCCACTGGCCAGGTGGTCTGGACATGAGGAGGGAGCAGAGCCTTGTCAGATGCACATCTGATGCTCCTGGAAGTTGGTTTGCAGAATCAGACCCCAAAGTTCTCACTTTCTAGAGTCCATTTTTATAGGAATTTCTTCCTATGCCAGTCTATGGGAATTGCTTCATCATGCTGTTGCTGAATCAATCAGCAGATAACACATTCCTGACGGCTCCGTGCTGCTAGCTGTTATCTTGTTCTTTGGTTCTCCCATTCTTGAGGCTGTTGGGTGGATTCCAGTCTGCCCTCTGGGGGTCCTCTGGTTATTTCCACTTGACGCCTTCTTCAGCCGATGGACACTGGATTCTTAGGCTGGCACCTCCCTGATCATTCAGTTATTATCCACACCAAGCATCCATCCACAAACATCCTCTATCTCTATTTTAATCACAATTGTTAATACAACAAAAGGGCAGGGAGTCTCTGGGTGCTGTTTCTGTTGTTACAGAGTATTGCTTTGAGTCTCTCTCTGTGTGAATTGCTTTGAGAACAGACTCTGTCTTAGAATGTACTAACGCAATTAGCAGCTTGCAAGTTTCATACATAGAGGGAGAGAAACAGTACCAAAAACCAAGAGACCTCTTAATTAGTAATACTCTGGAATTTAAACTATGGGGAATCAAACTCATTTGTGATTTTAATACAGAACTTCTTTAATATGATCCAACACGGCTCTGACTTTCACAGGTTAGTTATATGTTGCAGTACAAATATTTGCCTCTATTCATTGTTAGATCATTGCCTCATAGGGCCCAATTTTGCAAACTGTTACAAGAACATGAACAGTCCTGGCTTAGGTAAGTAGTCCTCTTAACTCCAGTGGAATTACTCCCATAAGTCAGGATTGTTTATGTAAATACAGTTTAGAAGATCAGGCCCTAATTTTGTCATGGTCTCTTTTTCCTTGTGTTATAAGAAATAGTAAATAGGAATATTCTTGTCTTTGTTATACTACTGATTACTTTCTATACAATTTATCATCTCTTTCTTTTCTCCTTTCTAAACTAAGTACAATTACACAAGCTCCCATCCACTTTTAATTACATATAATTAAAATTTTGATCTGCAACTCTCTCCCAGTTGCCAGTCTATTAAAAGGCTAAATTTAAGACCAGAATATATTTATTAGAATTACCATACCTGGAATTTTTAAAGGGGTACTGTCAGTTTAACTATCATAATTTTATCTGATCATTTTTTACCTATTGGTTTTACAAGTACCACCTAAGATCAGTATTATTGAAAGAAATTAAAGTTAGGGGGAACATTTTTTTTTTCTATTTAAGTGTGTAAATTGTGTTCTTTTGAGAAAATAGTGTCAACAGCTTCACTGTTTCTTCTGGATTGCTAGCCAGTCGGTCATTTCCTCAGAGAAAATACACTTGAAAAACAGGGAAATACGAAGGACTATTTTCACCAATGACTGTTCATCACTGATCACTTTCATCAGTGTTTCAGAGATCCTCTCAGGCAAAAGTACAGCCTAGCAGGCTAGAACTTCTAGTCTGGTTCAACAGCTGTTCCTCAGGGCGCCTAACTGTTACAAAGTCTGTCAGCAGCCCAGTTCGCACTCTCTCCACCCCACAATCCAGCCTGAGAAACTAAAGGAGCTTTGTAATGTAGAATTAATTTAGGGGTTCCTGCCACAGAATTTAGGTCCATTGTGCAGACTACAGAGGACCCTGTCTATGAGAGCAACAAGCAATTCCCCCCTCCTCCCCCTGGTAACACCCTTGCCCCCAAAACAGCATCATAGGTAAGCTTGAAGTGATCTCTGTATACATAGCTACATATACCATAGTTGTTTTTTTTTTCTAGTTCTGCTGGTTCCTTTACTCATGGGGGTTTTGCTCAGTATACACTCTCTCTGTCTGTGTGTAATATTTGTTTTGCCACCAGAGGGAAAGCCAGTTAGAAATTTAAAGATCTGCTTGTAGTAGCAACTTCTGTGTTTTGTTAGAACTGTGCATTTTCAGTGCCCTCTATCCATTACCTTTGCTTTCAGTTGCAGTGTTTTTCCCAACCTATTTAGTAGGAGGTTTGCAAATCAGCATAAGAAGCCTAAAGTGGGTGAGCCAAAGGAGGTATTAGGAATGTCCCCATAAGTGGATGAGAACTATAACAATACATTATGACAGGTTTCAGAGTAGCAGCCGTCTTAGTCTGTAACATCCAATGCATCCGATGAAGTGAGCTGCAGCTCACGAAAGCTTATGCTCAAATAAATTTGTTAGTCTCTAAGGTGCCACAAGTACTCCTTTCCTTTTAACAATACATTAGACTCTCAGTTATTTAACCCTAGTTAATAAGTGGTTTCTAAACTGTTGAACAAATGTTCATTCTCTGATCTGGCCCTTTACAAGCTGACAGAGGGCTGAATGAAGAATACAATGCAATACTGAATGCAGATTTATAAGCCTAAAATGACATTCTGAATCCAAGCTAAATCTTGGACACTGGGTGATTCAATAGGATGTTAGCATTATTCCTTTGGAAACACAGCCTCTCACCCTAAATCAAATGATTTTGGTCATATCAGTTCAGTTCCTTGTCAACAGCTGTCTGAACTATATGAGTAAATCCATGATTAATAGTCTTTGCTCAAGAAAGTCTCAAGACTGAAGACTGAACTAACATATGCATTAAATTGTGTCGCATCTCTAAAAACATGGTCCCTCTTAGATTAAGGTATTTGATAGGGGCATAGTGGAATGACTTCTACTGTTCATTAACCTATGGATTAATTGAAGAGAGTAGCTCTCAGTGCTTGCATCCCTGTGCTACCATACATGTTCTATACTAAGTTGTACTAGCTTTGTCAGCTAGCACTAAGATGTTACTATTATGTAATGCTAGTACTGAGAGTTAATGTTATGGAGCTACCGGGAAGACTTTGCTTTCACGAGCTGTAAGTTGGATACTTTATGTTCATTATTGTATTCAGCTTGAATTAAAGTATGTGTGAATGGAGGTTTTAAAATTCACTGGTAGTGTAAATGAGTGCAATTCATGGACGTTATTGGAATTAAAACTGCTTGTGCCAACAGTTAAATTGACTCATGAAGTGTGTGTGTGTGTGTGTGTGTTTGTATTATTACACTTTCTAAAGATAGCAAAGGATCAGCAAGGAATATTTAACTTCTGTAAAGCAGACACTTAAAATTGTTTATCATTTTAGTTTGTTTTAAACAATTTATAGCTATTAAGGTCACTTTAAAACAAATCAACACGTATGGTGTCTATTTTATTTTACTCTTCAGCAAATAAAAGTAAAACAAATGTTCTTTCAAACTCTAAATCAGTTGCCAAATAGGAGAACTGAGCCGTTTATAAATATTATATTGCTTATTATACATTTTTTATTTATATGCTTGATCTATCAAGGTAATAAGTATCTATTTACCTAATACTGGCGTGCCATTTTTAGTTTAATCTAATGTACATTATAATATATTTGCTTGTCTTGTATATGATGACAGCACATGGGCCAAATTCACACCTAGTATAAAAAGGTACAACTCCATTTACTTCATTAGAGTTACCCTTGTTTACAGAAGTGGTGAATTTAGCATCACCTATGAAGAAAGATTAAGGTTGTGGAGGAGAAAATAACTGATGGGAAAACTTGCCAAAATATGATATTTCAACAAGATGAAAAGAGGGAGACAGAAAATGGAAAGAACCAATACAAAAATTGTTCTACAATAATTGAATTAAATTGCAGTCAGTGATTGGGAATGTTAGGATTTGGATGACCTTGAGATTTTTCAGTGACCAGCAGTCAGGCATATCCATTGGTGTTGTTTGTCTCAGGGCTAGTCTAGAAGAACTGTAAGAGTATTTGACTGACTGCACTTGCTCTCTCTCCTGTTGTGCTACCAGTAAATGTCAATCACTCATGATTAAAAAGGAAAGGAAATTGATGACACCCTCTATACTCAAATGTTATTGCACTTTTTAGGCTACTCTTAGTAAACCTTACAGTGTTTAGTACTGATTTTCATTTTATTGAAAAGTAACCAAAACAAGCTGTATTAGAAAATATTAGACTAAGAAAATGTAAACACTATATTTCTTAGGTCCTTTTGAAATTAAAGCAAATTTAGTTTTTAGTAATTTTAAGGGAAGTTTGAGAGATGTGACCTTAACATTTCCCTTGGTGAAAACTTAGCCACATTTACTGTTGGATAAAAGAGAGAGCTTCTGGACATGCAGCTTATACATTATGTCAAGGAGGAAGAAGATCTCTTTAAACATAAAATCTAGTAATTTTCAGGATATTTTTATAGATTTTTTTTCAGCTACAACAGCACTAGGGATACATTTTGTTTACACCTCATATCAAAAGACTTGTGGTTAGTTTGTTACAATTCGATTTTTACCATCTCCAATTGCGATATTAAAGTGGATATTGTCATACTGTAT
This sequence comes from Lepidochelys olivacea, assembly GCF_965140295.1. Taxonomy (NCBI): domain Eukaryota; kingdom Metazoa; phylum Chordata; order Testudines; family Cheloniidae; genus Lepidochelys; species Lepidochelys olivacea. The sequence goes on from NC_140413.1 coordinate 124,182,204, forward strand.
ATGTATTAAGGATGTATGAAACCCTCTAGTTTCAGTCCATATGTTTTCTGCTAAACAAAACCAATAGCTTTTATTTCATTATCACAAACAGCAAAAACTCCAGAGAAATTCTAAGCATTGCATGACCCACAGTTCCCAACATTTCTGTTCTTGAGTTCCATAATCTGTTCCTTTTGCTAGCTCATTTTGAATTTTACTGATTTGTAATGTTGTATTTTCTTTTCACAAACCCGAATGGCTGACTTATTTTTAATCAAAGTTGTTTCACTTCCATCTATCCATATTTTTTGCCAGAACATTAATATATGGTGTCAGTTACTCCAGTTTTCTATCTTAGGTTGATACAATGCTCTCTAAATTGTTGATTCAATACTCTCTAAATAAGAGTTTATTTCCTCTAATAACTCCCTTAGAGGCTTATCTCCTGCAAGGGCCATCATAGTTGTTAATGTGAGTTGATCTCCATTTATGCCAGCAGGTTCACAATTCCCTGGGTGCTTGCCAATCAAGTCCAAAACACATTCTGCTAATGTGATTTATTGTTGCTCTTTGGCATGTTTATTTGCATACCAGCTGATTAAACTGACTATTTCCAAGTGAAAGTCACAAAAAGATCAGAAAGGAAGCACGACTCATATCTACAAAGGGATTAAGACACCTAAATCTGGGTTTTAAGCACCTTAATCCAGGATTTAGGCAAGCCACAAAACCCCCACTCAGCTGTAGCCTAAACCTGTGGTTGCCTAAACTAGGAGCCTAAATTTTCACTGTAAAAGTGGCCCTAAGCAACTACATTTCTACCTTTTGGCATATGCACTGCTGCCTCAAGCAGGTGCCCAGACACCTATCTACACCTAGGCCCCAGCAGGATCCTCAAACTAACTGAAGGTAAGGGTTCCCCCACCTGTTTCACCTGCATGGCCTGATCTGAACATGCCTAAATCTGCACTAAATGATCAGCAGAAGGAGGTGTCCCTTGGATGCTTTAGCCTCGTGGTTGGGGTATTTGCTTAGTAGAGGTGTCATAAATATAAAGGGAAGGGTAAACCCCTTTGAAATCCCTCCTGGCCAGGGGAAAGCTCCTCTCACCTGTAAAGGGTTAAGAAGCTAAAGGTAACCTCGCTGGCACCTGACCAAAATGACCAATGAGGAGACAAGATACTTTCAAAAGCTGGGAGGAGGGAGAGAAACAAAGTGTCTGTCTGTAGTCGTCTTGGCCGGGGACAGAACAGGAATGGAGTCTTAGAACTTTTAGTAAGTAATCTAGCTAGGTATGTGTTAGATTATGATTTCTTTAAATGGCTGAGAAAAGAATTGTGCTGAATAGAATAACTATTTCTGTCTGTGTATCTTTTTTGTAACTTAAGGTTTTGCCTAGAGGGGTTCTCTATGTTTTTGAATCTAATTACCCTGTAAGATATATACCATCCTGATTTTACAGGGGGGATTTCTTTATTTCTATATACTTCTATTTTTTATTAAAAGTCTTCTTGTAAAACACTGAATGCTTTTTCATTGTTCTCAGATCCAAGGGTTTGGGTCTGTGGTCACCTATGCAAATTGGTGAGGCTTTTTATCCAACATTTCCCAGGAAAGGGGGAGTGCAAGTGTTGGGAGGATTGTTCATTGTTCTTAAGATCCAAGGGTCTGGGTCTGTAGTCACCTAGGCAAATTGGTGAGGCTTTTTACCAAACCTTGTCCAGGAAGTGGGGTGCAAGGTTTTGGGAAGTATTTTGGGGGGAAGGACGCGTCCAAACAGCTCTTCCCCAGTAACCAGTATTAGTTTGGTGGTGGTAGCGGCCATTCCAAGGATAACGGGGGTAATATTTGTTACCTTGGGGAAGTTTTGACCTAAGCTGGTAAAGATAAGCTTAGGAGGTTTTTCATGCAGGTCCCCACATCTGTACCCTAGAGTTCAGAGTGGGGGAGGAACCTTGACATGGTGGCACAGTGGTGGGATTAACCTGAAATCATTTTGAGATCCAGTTGAGATTTTTTGAACTAGAAATACAGATTTTAAAAAGGAATTTTTAGGAAGTCCAGAAGGCAGCTTTGAAACTGAAAGCAGCTTGGTTTCTCTCTGCTTTGTGGCCAAGCAGAGACAAAAGGGGATTATCTTGTGAATTGCAGGTTTTCTTGCCTGGAGGCAGGGTACTTAACTCCTGCAGGGAAATTCACAGTCTTCCAACCCAGAGGTTTTTTTTTTTTTTCTTTTCTTCCTAAAAGTAAATAGGGGGTGTGTGCTCTACCCATTTGCCTGGAGACAAAAGTGGCAGGGTTTTTTTTTAGGATTTTGATTTTTTTTTTTTTTGTTTTACAAGGAGCACAGGTTTGAAAAGAAATTTTTTTTTTCTTTGGGCTGGGTAAGCAGTTTTCCAAGTAGTTGGAGGTTTTTTGCTTTAATTTGGGCCCAGAGCAGAGACAAGGGAATTGTCTTTTTCTGTAGGCTGACAATCACTATCAGAGAATAGGTACTCTATTCCAGCACAGCAAAAGTTTACAGCCAAGTTTTGTTTGTTTATTTCTAAACCTCGGGTGTAAAGTTAGTTAAAAACAGAGAGGTTAGAATGGCCAAATCCTCAGCTCGACTACAGCTGGAATTAGCCAAATTTCAGGCTGAGGAAAAACAAAGGGAACATGAAAGACAGATAGAACTCATGCGGCTGGAGAAGGAGGTACAGGAGGCTGCCCACAAGAGGGAAATGGAGGCAAGGAAGCATGTGGAGGAGATGGAGAGGATAAAGGCCCAGCAGAATATACCAACAAACCCTAGCAATCCTTCTCCAGGTACCACTTCCCATCCCAGAAAGTTCCCCACCTACAAGGCAGGTGATGATACTGAGGCCTTCTTAGAAAACTTCGAAAGGGCCTGCCTTGGGTACAACATCTCTACTGACCAATACATGGTAGAGCTGAGGCCGCAGCTCAGTGGACCCTTAGCTGAGGTGGCAGCTGAAATGCCTAAAGAACACATGAACAAGTATGAACTGTTTAAATCCAAGGCGAGAGTCAGAATGGGGATAACACCCAAGCAGTCTCGTCGGAGGTTCAGAGCCCTAAGGTGGAAACCAGACATGTCATTTACCCGACATGCCTACCACATTGTAAAACATTGGGATGCCTGGATATCAGGAGCAAGTGTTGAATCTCCAGTAAATTTGCCCTTCCTAATGCAAATGGAACAATTCTTAGAGGGTGTTCCTGAGGAAATAGAAAGATACATCCTAGATGGGAAACCCAAAACTGTAATTGAGGCAGGAGAGATTGGAGCCAGATGGGTGGAGGTGGCAGAGAAGAAGAAAACTGGTCGCAGTTGGAGCGGAGACCAGAAGGGACCACCCCAGACCACACCCTATTACCGGGGGCCGCCCAAAGCCCCACCTACCTCCCAAAGAACCCTCCAGACCCCTTATCGTCCCACCACCCCGTTCTCCAGCAACCCTCCTCGCCCCAGTGACCCGTCAGCTGGACGATGTTTTAAGCGTAACGAGCTGGGGCATGTAAAGGCCAACTGCCCCAAGAACCCCAACAGATTACAGTTCATTGCACCGGAATCACACCAGAGGTCCACAGGCCCAGATACCTCCCAGATACCCTTGGAGCGGAGGGAAACTGTGAGTGTGGGTGGGAAGAAGGTCACCGCGTGGAGGGACACCGGAGCACAAGTGTCAGCTATCCATGCTTCCTTAGTGGACCCCAATTTAATCAACCCAGAGATCCAAGTGACGATTCAACCCTTCAAGTCCAACTCTTTCAATTTGCCTACAGCCAAGTTGCCTGTCCAGTACAAGGGCTGGTCAGGAATGTGGACTTTTGCAGTCTATGATGATTATCCCATCCCCATGCTGTTGGGGGAAGACTTGGCCAATCATGTGAAGCAGGCCAAGAGGGTGGGAATGGTCACCCGCAACCAGGCTAAACAAGCCGTGAGGCCTAGCTCTGTTCCGGAAACTTCTATCAGGACCCAGTCAGAGGTGATGGACCTGGACCCCAGGCCAATGTCTGCAACAGCAGTAGTGGATCCAGTCCCAGAGACCCAGACGGAACCAGTCCCAGAACCGGAACCAGCCAAACAACCAACACCAGACCCCGTGTCAGCACTGAATCCAGTACTTGCAACCTCAACACCAGAGGGCCCCACCGAACCTGAACTGGCAGCAGCCGATAACCCTACACAAGAGGCTCAGCCGGAGCCTGAATCCCAACATAGTGCACCAGCAGAGAGCGGTTCACAGTCAACAGAAACAGCTCCATCCCCTATATCGCTTCCAGAGGGACCAAGCCTAGGTCCACAATCCCATGAGGAACTGATGTCTCCAGCATCAAGGGAACAGTTCCAGACCGAACAGGAAGCAGATGAAAGCCTCCAGAGAGCTTGGACGGCGGCACGGAGCAACCCACCGCCTCTCAGCTCTTCTAATCGATCCAGGTTTGTTGTAGAAAGAGGACTTTTATACAAGGAAACTCTTTCTGGGGGACACCAGGAAGACTGGCATCCTCAGAGACAGTTGGTAGTTCCAACTAAATACCGGGCCAAGCTCTTGAGCTTAGCCCATGATCACCCTAGTGGCCATGCTGGGGTGAACAGGACCAAAGACCGTTTGGGGGGGTCATTCCACTGGGAGGGAATGGGCAAGGATGTTTCTACCTATGTCCAGTCTTGTGAGGTGTGCCAAAGAGTGGGAAAACCCCAAGACCAGGTCAAAGCTCCTCTCCAGCCACTCCCCATCATTGAAGTTCCATTTCAGCGAGTAGCTGTGGATATTCTGGGTCCTTTTCCGAAAAAGACACCCAGAGGAAAGCAGTACATACTGACTTTCATGGATTTTGCCACCCGATGGCCGGAAGCAGTAGCTCTAAGCAACACCAGGGCTAAAAGTGTGTGCCAGGCACTAGCAGACATTTTTGCCAGGGTAGGTTGGCCCTCCGACATCCTCACAGATGCAGGGACTAATTTCCTGGCAGGAACTATGAAAAACCTTTGGGAAGCTCATGGGGTAAATCACTTGGTTGCCACTCCTTACCATCATCAAACAAATGGCATGGTGGAGAAGTTTAATGGAACTTTGGGGGCCATGATACGTAAATTCGTAAATGAGCACTCCAATGATTGGGACCTAGTATTGCAGCAGTTCCTCCCCCACTCTGAACTCTAGGGTACAGATGTGGGGACCTGCATGAAAAACCTCCTAAGCTTATCTTTACCAGCTTAGGTCAAAACTTCCCCAAGGTAACAAATATTACCCCCGTTATCCTTGGAATGGCCGCTACCACCACCAAACTAATACTGGTTACTGGGGAAGAGCTGTTTGGACGCGTCCTTCCCCCCAAAATACTTCCCAAAACCTTGCACCCCACTTCCTGGACAAGGTTTGGTAAAAAGCCTCACCAATTTGCCTAGGTGACTACAGACCCAGACCCTTGGATCTTAAGAACAATGAACAATCCTCCCAACACTTGCACTCCCCCTTTCCTGGGAAATGTTGGATAAAAAGCCTCACCAATTTGCATAGGTGACCACAGACCCAAACCCTTGGATCTGAGAACAATGAAAAAGCATTCAGTGTTTTACAAGAAGACTTTTAATAAAAAATAGAAGTAAATAGAAATAAAGAAATCCCCCCTGTAAAATCAGGATGGTATATATCTTACAGGGTAATTAGATTCAAAAACATAGAGAACCCCTCTAGGCAAAACCTTAAGTTACAAAAAAGATACACAGACAGAAATAGTTATTCTATTCAGCACAATTCTTTTCTCAGCCATTTAAAGAAATCATAATCTAACACATACCTAGCTAGATTACTTACTAAAAGTTCTAAGACTCCATTCCTGTTCTGTCCCCGGCCAAGACGACTACAGACAGACACTTTGTTTCTCTCCCTCCTCCCAGCTTTTGAAAGTATCTTGTCTCCTCATTGGTCATTTTGGTCAGGTGCCAGCGAGGTTACCTTTAGCTTCTTAACCCTTTACAGGTGAGAGGAGCTTTCCCCTGGCCAGGAGGGATTTCAAAGGGGTTTACCCTTCCCTTTATATTTATGACAAGAGGGCAGACCCCAGTTCAGACCTAACCACTGTAGTAAAGCTGTTCTTGCAAGAAATGGCTTAGGTGCCTGACTTGAGGAGAGGGTTCCTGGCTATAGATCCCAAGCAAAGATAGGTTTCAGAGTAACAGCCGTGTTAGTCTGTATTCGTAAAAAGAAAAGGAGTACTTGTGCACTTTAGAGACTAACCAATTTATTTGAGCATAAGCTTTCGTGAGCTTCATCATCCGATGAAGTGAGCTGTAGCTCACGAAAGCTTGTGCTCAAATAAATTGGTTAGTCTCTAAGCAAAGATAGGCGCCTCTCTCCAGGCTGGAGTTAGGTGCCTAAATTCCTGAGAGAGATGGGGTTTAGGACACATTCCTCTCCTTGGCATTTGTTACTGGCTAGCTTAGGCAGCTCCCCATGTTACATGCTGAATGTTTTATGGATCCCATTCTTATGTGCCTGTCTCTCTGCATGCATTGTATAGGAAACCTAATCCTTTCAAGTAATTTAAATACAAAACTGAACCCTCTTATAATTATTTATGGAATTTCTAAATATATTTAATTTTGTAACATTCTCATATTCCATTCATGTATTGATATTGTTACCCCTTGTGACCTAAACGGTTAGTCAGTTTTTGAGGTCTAGTGGGTTGTTTCCATTTGGAGGAGAAATTTATGATGGAGTCAGATGTTGCTTTGCTGCAATCCTGTTTGTTTACAAAGACTGTATGTAAAGTCATGTTTCCCTGACAATAGTACCAATCAAACAGCCCGAGACAGTTCCTTGACTAACAGTTCCAACCTCATTCCAGCTAGCCCTTTACCCATAAGCTCTCTCTCTTAGCTTTTTCTCAGAGTCATGATACTGGGCTTCTCCGAATGTGCCTAAGACATCTTTACTCCTTCTCTGCATACTTCTTTGGGGTTCCAGCCCCTTTACTCTCTCACACACAGCTGTAATCAAAATCAGTCCCTCACCCATATGTTTACATTCAACCTGCAGTGAAAGCCCTCTGTCCACATAGTTCAGATTCCTGAGCAGCCTTACATGTTGCTTGAATTTTGGGTGGAGTTTCCTATTGTTTCAGCATCTCAGCTGGTGTACCTTCTGGCAGTGTTCCAGATGCCCTTTTCACTTCCAGCAGGTGGCAGGGTGACTTTCTCTTCCCTCTCCCTCTTCTGTGTGTGGGATTGCACAGGGAGCAGGGGGAAAGTTACGTGCTACATCTGTGTCCAGGCTCTGGGATTTGTTTCACCCACTATCCCTACCAGTGAACAGTGCGGGTGGTACATGGTTGTGTGACTGTCTCCTGTCTATTGGCAGGGTTGGAGGGGTTTAGCCATTGTAGGCGCCCCATTTCAACCCAACCTTCCAACTCTTAAATAAATATGCCAGATCTCCTGTCAGAGGCTAAGCTGATTGCCAGTTTTGGGGTCTGAAAAGGATTTTTCCCATATGATGAAACTAGCAATCTAATTTTGCTAAACTTTAATTTTCACCTTCCACTCAGCATCCAGGAAATTTTAAATTTTAAATGGTTAAATTTTGAGGTGGTTAAATTATAATGGTCATAACTGTGGTGGGCTCCAGGGGGCTCAGAAGGGTCCAGTTAAGGGCCCTAAAACCCTCTGGGCTGACTGGGCATTGCTCCTGGGCATGCACACGGCATGGTAACTAGGTACGTTTCTGTGTCTGATGCAGTTTGCAGCTCATAGAATCATAGAATCATAGAATATCAGGGTTGGCAGGGACCCCAGAAGGTCATCTAGTCCAACCCCCTGCTCGAAGCAGGACCAATTCCCAGTTAAATCATCCCAGCCAGGGCTTTGTCAAGCCTGACCTTAAAAACCTCTAAGGAAGGAGATTCTACCACCTCCCTAGGTAACGCATTCCAGTGTTTCACCACCCTCTTAGTGAAAAAGTTTTTCCTAATATCCAATCTAAACCTCCCCCACTGCAACTTGAGACCATTACTCCTCGTTCTGTCATCTGCTACCATTGAGAACAGTCTAGAGCCATCCTCTTTGGAACCCCCTTTCAGGTAGTTGAAAGCAGCTATCAAATCCTCCCTCATTCTTCTCTTCTGCAGGCTAAACAATCCCAGCTCCCTCAGCCTCTCCTCATAACTCATGTGTTCCAGACCCCTAATCATTTTTGTTGCCCTTCGCTGGACTCTCTCCAATTTATCCACATCCTTCTTGTAGTGTGGGGCCCAAAACTGGACACAGTACTCCAGATGAGGCCTCACCAATGTCGAATAGAGGGGAACGATCACGTCCCTCAATCTGCTCGCTATGCCCCTACTTATACATCCCAAAATGCCATTGGCCTTCTTGGCAACAAGGGCACACTGCTGACTCATATCCAGCTTCTCGTCCACTGTCATCCCTAGGTCCTTTTCCGCAGAACTGCTGCCTAGCCATTCGGTCCCTAGTCTGTAGCTGTGCATTGGGTTCTTCCGTCCTAAGTGCAGGACCCTGCACTTATCCTTATTGAACCTCATCAGATTTCTTTTGGCCCAATCCTCCAATTTGTCTAGGTCCTTCTGTCTCCTATCCCTCCCCTCCAGCGTATCTACCACTCCTCCCAGTTTAGTATCATCCGCAAATTTGCTGAGAGTGCAATCTACACCATCCTCCAGATCATTTATGAAGATATTGAACAAAACCGGCCCCAGGACCGACCCTTGGGGCACTCCACTTGACACCGGCTGCCAACTAGACATGGAGCCATTGATCACTACCCGTTGAGCCCGACAATCTAGCCAGCTTTCTACCCACCTTATAGTGCATTCATCCAGCCCATACTTCCTTAACTTGCTGACAAGAATACTGTGGGAGACCGTGTCAAAAGCTTTGCTAAAGTCAAGAAACAATACATCCACTGCTTTCCCTTCATCCACAGAACCAGTAATCTCATCATAAAAGGCGATTAGATTAGTCAGGCATGACCTTCCCTTGGTGAATCCATGCTGGCTGTTCCTGATCACTTTCCTCTCATGCAAGTGCTTCAGGATTGATTCTTTGAGGACCTGCTCGATGATTTTTCCAGGGACTGAGGTGAGGCTGACTGGCCTGTAGTTCCCAGGATCCTCCTTCTTCCCTTTTTTAAAGATTGGCACTACATTTGCCTTTTTCCAGTCATCCGGGACTTCCCCGGTTCGCCACGAGTTTTCAAAGATAATGGCCAATGGCTCTGCAATCACAGCCGCCAATTCCTTCAGCACTCTCGGATGCAACTCGTCCGGCCCCATGGACTTGTGCACGTCCAGCTTTTCTAAATAGTCCCTAACCACCTCTATCTCCACAGAGGGCTGGCCATCTCTTCCCCATTTTGTGATGCCCAGCGCAGCAGTCTGGGAGCTGACCTTGTTAGTGAAAACAGAGGCAAAAAAAGCATTGAGTACATTAGCTTTTTCCACATCCTCTGTCACTAGGTTGCCTCCCTCATTCAGTAAGGGGCTCACACTTTCTTTGGCTTTCTTCTTGTTGCCAACATACCTGAAGAAACCCTTCTTGTTACTCTTAACATCTCTGGCTAGCTGCAGCTCCAGGTGAGATTTGGCCCTCCTGATATCATTCCTACATGCCCGAGCAATATTTTTATACTCTTCCCCGGTCATATGTCCAACCTTCCACTTCTTGTAAGCTTCTTTTTTATGTTTAAGATCCGCTAGGATTTCACCATTAAGCCAAGCTGGTCGCCTGCCATATTTACTATTCTTTTGACTCATCGGGATGGTTTGTCCCTGTAACCTCAACAGGGATTCCTTGAAATACAGCCAGCTCTCCTGGACTCCTTTCCCCTTCAAGTTAGTCCCCCAGGGGATCCTGGCCATCCGTTCCCTGAGGGAGTCGAAGTCTGCTTTCCTGAAGTCCAGGGTCCGTATCCTGCTGCTTACCTTTCTTCCCTGCGTCAGGATCCCTCACTCATCTTGTCTCTCCTATCTCCACTATGGAGAAGGCAAGGAGATTGAGACTCTGGCATCCAGTCAGGATCCCTTTAGAGACCTGAGGGTGTATTGTAGAGGGATGTGATAGGGTATAACTGTCCCTTCGTGGCCCCCTGCTGAAGGCCCTAGAGTCCTACTACACGCTGCCCCAGGAAGGAGCAGCAAAGTTGTGGGTCCTCCAGGCCCACGTAGAGAGGCCTGATGGAAGCAGTCAATCACAGTCTAGCAGGCTCAGATAAAAGGAGCTGCAGGTCAGTTCCTGGCTGGGACCAGGGTTGAGGAAGGGTGCTCAACTCTGGCCAAAGCAGCTCAACTGGCTGCATTTACTGACCCTGGAGAGAGAGGACCTGAGAATCTTAACCCTAAGGTAATGGGTGTAGGTAAAGGGATCTTGTGGGAAGAGGCCCAGGAAATGCAGCAGCAACTAATTGAAGGAATTAAAGGGAGCAGTGCATGGTTTCTGTTGATAGGGTCCCTGAGTTGGCACCTGAGTAGTGGACAGGCCCGGATTCTCCCACTGGCCACTGAGAAAGTGGGCTAAGCCCCAACAAGGGGACAAAGCTTGTTTAGAAGCCCGAGCAAAGAGCAGGATTTAAAGGGACCAGAGATGGGGCTGAAGACCCTGTAGAGGGCAGACTGTTGAACTCTGCTAACCTGGAAGGGATTCATTCATTTTTTGACTGTGTGACTTGGTCAGAGAGCTGAACCACTGAAGACCTGCCTCGACAGGTCAGCGATTTACAGGGGATGCCAGGAGCAGGAAAAAGATTGTGGTGTCACACCCAGCTGCTAGGATGCACTCAGATGTGTCCCCCATTACAAAGGGCTGTGGCCTTCATACTCCCCCTCAGGTTTATAATGCCTGTTGGAAGCCACACTGGAACAACTCCATTGGGTAGTTTGGAATAGTTACCATAGTTAGGTAATTACTTGTTCAATAAAGCTGCAGCCTCAGCAGTTAACCATATTAAGGTGTCTGTCATCATTGCTGTGTCAGTTTTTTAATTAAATAATGTCTGATAGTGTAGACACCATCAGACTTGTGTTTTTGCTCAAAGTGAGCATTAGCAATGCTTTTTCAAGAAAAAGAAAAGGAGTACTTGTGGCACCTTAGAGACTAACCAATTTATTTGAGCATAAGCTTTCGTGAGCTACAGCTCACTTCATCGGATGCATTCAGTGAAGTGAGCTGTAGCTCATGAAAGCTTATGCTCAAATAAATTGGTTAGTCTCTAAGGTGCCACAAGTACTCCTTTTCTTTTTGTGAATACAGACTAACAGGGCTGCTACTCTGAAACCTGTCAAATGCCTTTTCAGTGTTTCATGATAAGCTATTCAGAATACTAAGTTACTGGAAAAAATCCTCTACTCCAAGAAATATGCACATCACTGTTGAATCTGGAATTTACGTTTATGGAGGAGATGGTATGATGGGATAACATGATTTTGGCAATTAATTGATCTTTAAATATTCGTGGTAAATAGGCCCAATGGCCTGTGATGAGATGTTAGATGGGGTGGGATCTGAGTTAGTACAGAGAATTCTTTCCTGGGTATCTGGCTGGTGAATCTTGCCCGTATGCTCAGGGTTCAGCTGATCGCCATATTTGGGAACAGGAAGGAATTTTCCTCCAGGGCAGATTGGAAGAGGCCCTGGAGGTTTTTCACCTTCCTCTGTAGCATGGGGCACGGGTCACTTGCTGGAGGATTCTCTGCTCCTTGAAGTCTTTAAACCGTGATTTGAGGACTTCAGTAGCTCAGACATAGGTGAGAGGTTTATCGTGAGTGAGATTCTTTGGCCTGCATTGTGCAGGAGGTCAGACTAGATGATCATAATGGTCCCTTCTGACCTTAATATCTATGAATCTATATACCGATACCACCACACATTAAAATAAAAGTGGGTTTTTTTTCTTTTGTAGGTCTGTTTTGTGACTCTAAAAAATACTACCACAAAAATGATCCAGTATTTGATTTGGAAAAATATGATCATTTTACTTCTGGCAGACACATGCACATGAATTTTTCTTGAAACTTGAGCAATGTCCCTTTAGCTATTTTTGAACTGAGAATGAAAAAAGAAACTTTTTGCAGTTTTCTGGTCTAGCTTGCCTCTGCAAGTCTTGAGTTTTCCCTTCAACCTCATCTCTTCTTCCCTCCATCATCCATTCAAATCCCCTTAGAAACTCAACCTTCATTTCTAGCTGCATCTCCAAACCTCAGATCATTTCTTCCATCAGGTCTATCAGGCTGCACTACACACACAAACAAAGCACAAACAAAGCACCAAATAATGTACATCCCCCAACTTTCACATCCACTCATCTTCATTGTCTCTTCCATTCTTCAGGTCAATACCACTGTTGCTTCTGTAGCTGTCATAACATTCTTTCCTAAGCTCCTGTCAAAACAAACAAACAAAATACCCCACACAAACCCAAAACCCGAATACCACCCAGATCATAGCTCTGAGGAAGGTACATGAATTGAGAGGAATGGAAGGCATTGTTGTGGTGGAGGTGGGGAAATGTTTGGGGAAAGCATTTTCTTTGTTTAAATCAGAGAAGAGCTGATTTAACAAAATGAGAGGGAAGGTTCAGAGAGTATCAAAGGACCATTTAGGCTCTTCTTATTGAAGAACTGATATCTTTTTTGCTTGAATTTATATGGGTCCTTTGATAAGATTATTACAGTACAGTAAATAGTTATATAAACATACCCTGTAGTTATTTTTGGTTAGTTAAACTTGTTCTTGAGTATCTTTATCCTTTGTAAAAAGAAAAGGAGTACTTGTGGCACCTTAGAGACTAACCAATTTATTTGAGCATAAGCTTTCGTGAGCTACAGCTCACTTCATCGGATGCAGTGAGCTGTAGCTCATGAAAGCTCATGCTCAAATAAATTGGTTAGTCTCTAAGGTGCCACAAGTACTCCTTGTCTTTTTGCGAATACAGACTAACACAGCTGTTACTCTGAAACCTGTCATTTATCCTTTGTATCTCCCTTTAAAAACATTCACACTTTTTACATACTCCTTTTTCATGTAGACACATTCCTTGTTATGCTTACCATCTTGGGAGTTTAGGGAAAAGGTGGCAGCATTCTTGTGGAAAATATATTGTTAAAATAATTTGTCAGAGTAAAAGCAGAAATCTTCCAGATGCCTCTCCATTTTTTTTATGAATGACATCCATTGAGGGTAAGCAACTAATACAATGTGGGGTTAAAAAAATAAGAAAAGGACAGTTGGTCACAAATGTAAAGGTCAGAAGAGAGGCCACGTAAATAAAATCAAATGGATTGACACATGTTGACTGTAGCAGGCCTGAAATTAAACTGTGTAGCATCTGATTTTGGTGTATAAACAGGGTCTGAATGAACTCTCCCCTGACATCTAGTAACAGACTGGAGGAAAAGAGTTCGGGAGCAGACCGCGTTTGCATAGACATACCTTCTCTGCTTAGGTGCACAGCAGTTGGAGCTGCTTTGCCAAAATGATCAATTTTGGCTGGTTTTGGGTTGCAAATCACTCTATTATTTGAATGCAGAGGGGTAATAAAATGTTATCCTTATCATATGAGTAAAGGGCAGCAGAATTGTGCTTTGCAGGCCTTTATTGAGGGGGGTCACCCTAAACTGAACCTCACTTGCTAAGCGGCGGGGTAGGGATGCCAAATGCCTTTGCGGGAGAGGAGAATGGGTGTTCCTAGGGGGTAGTGTGGACTTTGCTCAAAAAGTCCTAGGTACTATTTGACCTCTCTCTCTCTCTAGCATTTAACAACAGAGCTGATTGGACTCAACTGAGAGTTCTTGTTTCCATTTGGTGATTCCTAGAGCTGACATCACCGCTGAACAGGTCTAGGAGCTAAGCCTTAGATTTTGTGGGGACAGAGAAAGGCAACATAGAGCCTGCACTGGCTGCAAGGTCCCCCACTAACTGCTGAAATCACTGAGAGTGGGGTTAAGTGATAGATCCTCAGAATGTGATGTTGTAGGAGCAACAAGCAGCAGCAGCTACTGGTGGCGGAGAAGCAACGGCAAAGAGACAGCAGCCAGCAGAAGCAGCAGAGAGATGTGGTAGAGAAACAGCGGCAGCTGTGAGCCAGTTCCAGAGGCAGCAGCAGAGGCATTGCTCAACACACACACACATCCTGCTTACCAGGGTAGGAGGTGAACCCACCTCTGAACTCTGGGTCTCTGCTAATCAAGGACAGCCAACTGTGAGTGGGGTGGGGTGTTAAGGGACACTTATTTGTCAGACTTTCACACTGCAAGGTGAGAAACTGAGGTGAAGAACCCTGCCCAACTCACTGAGGGGTTCAGTGGTCATGTGCCTAGGGTCACATGCTTTTGAATTGTGGTTGTGGTGTTTTCCCAAACTAATCTTGGGTCCATTTTTCCCTTTTATTAATAATTCTCTTTAGTTGTTCACAGACTCAGTCCTTGTGAAAAGGGCAGTGTTGCCTCTTTGGGTATGTCTACAAAGCAAAGAAAAACCTGCGGCTGGCCTATGCTAGGTGACAGGGGGCTCACGGGCTCGAGCTGTGGGGCTGCTTCACTGCTGTGTAAGCTTCTGGGCTCAGGCTGACCTACAGGCTTTAAGGCCCTGTGGGTTTTTTGTTTTTTTTTTGTTTGTTTGTTTTTTTGTTTGTTTTTTTTGCTGTGTAGGCATATCCTCAGAGGCACCCAGTGCTCGTTTTTTGCTTTCCCTGATTACTGTGTGGGGGCTGAAGCTGGTTCTATTTTGTGTTGTTAAGAGAAACCCCTAGACATTGAACCTTGTTGCTGCCACCTCCACCTGGCAGAAGGGTTACAGGTACATAATGTTGCACCATTGTAATGGTATTGAACTTCACTGAAGGGGTGGACAGGATCTAACTTTCTTCTAGCTGGCTGTGGAAGTATTTTATGAAAGAACATCTAGAAACAAATCCCATGTTCTGGACTTGCATGTAAACAGAGGAATTGATTTCAAAGCCTGTTATTTATTATTATACATTACATACTGGGTCCATATATGTATGTCTTGTGTTTTCATTAATTTCTAACACTCTACAGTAGACTGGAAAGAGCTTCCTTCATGTATTATATTTCCTTCATTGCTTTTTTTATTCTTTCTGGCAAAATAACCCCCTAAAACTTTCTCTTGTTAACTATTAAAGTATTTTTCTTGGTTCAACCAACCCATCTAAAATAATACACCAATAACTGACAGGACAAAATACAGATATTCTTATTTTAGTATTTGTTACTTTTACATAGATCTTACATCTTCATGTCATGGAATCATCCTATAAACCTCCCTTTATTATCAATTACAAATAAGCCTCCTGAAATGAACAGCCTGGAGGGCTGGATGGCCTCGTGGTTAGAGTGTGTGGCCTCCAGCCACTGGCTTGGTTGTGGGGCCTGAGATCCAGACCCTCCCGCTCCACTGGATCCCAGACCAGGGCCCTGTGTTTGTCAACTCCTGAACAGGGGCAGCTCTCCTGGTAGGGAGTCTAAATTCACTGCCTTGGGCTACTTCCTACTAATGTCTGTTTGGTTTGGGGCATGGCCCCCTTTAGTGAACTTAGTTGGGCAGCCTGTTTCCCATAGGGTCCTCTCATGGGTCTTGAGCAGTGCCTCATCACAGTCCCAGGCTCCTTTAGGTGTGTGGCCACCAGTTGGCAAGCCCGAGCCCCACAATGTCTCTGGGCTTACCCACTCATTTGCCTCCGGAGTTGGAGGCTCGTAGGTTTCCTCCAGAGCCTCCTGCGGCTGTGTGCGTGCGTGCATGCGGCCTCCATTAGAGAGCTAAATAGTTCTTGCCCTTTCGCCAGTGAGTCCCAAACTAACCCCGGCTCTCTGCTTTTCTCCTCCCTCCAGGCCTGTCGTTGGCTGCAGGTGTAATGGGCTGGGGCTAGCTGTGCCCAGAGACTCTGTTTAATCCCTGCTGTAGTGGCTGGCAGTTGCTCTGCTTCATCATACCTCCCTAGAAAGCAGTGAAATAGTGCTTCCTTAGTGGAGAAGGAAGTATCTTTGTTTGCTGTTCATAAGCTTTGTTAAAAATGTCCTGATCCTTAAAGGTTTTATGCAAAATGCCTATTAACCTTAGAGAAACCTTCTGGTGCATAGAAATTTCTTTTCTAACAAAAAACACATTGCAAATCTGAAACTGGGATCAGGTTTTCAAAAATGTTTACTGAATTTTAAGTGTTAGTGTAGAATATGTGTTCTCAGTTGGAAACCATGAAACTTGGTGGTTTGGGTGAGTTTCCCTTCAAGATTTTGGGGTTCCTTTTAACCCCAAACTTGAAGCAAAACTGAGACAAAGGAAAGGTTTCACAAGGCTCAAATTGAAAACACTGAATTCTGCACAGCTCTAGCAAAAACACTGAATCCGACACATAAAGTATTTCTCTCCAAAACCTATAGGATTTCCAAAGCAGAAGAAAGTAAAACTGACACAGCCAACATGCCATAGAATTGCACGATTAGACATCTGCCGTCTACTAGAGATTCACTATATGTGCAACTGACTCAATCTGTGCCTGAAGATAGGGAAACGTTTCTAAATATTTTGGCCACTTCCAAGTTGCTAGATCTAGTTCTTTCCTTCATCAGTTAGTGAGAGCTGTCAGTTGGTATGTGGTATCAAATGTAATCTAAGTAAATCCTTTACCAATGATCTAAAGTTCTCCATTAGGGATTTAGCATACTGAATAAGAGCAATAGGATGTAGTAGGTCGAATAAAGGCAACCTATTTACATGTTTGAGCATATGGTGTGACTGCAGGTATCTAGAACTGTGTTATGGCTAATGGATACAATCTATGTCTTCCTGGCTTGAGAAAATAAAACACTTCCATCATTGTGCCCACATCAGTGGTTTCCCATTCTCTCTCTGCCATTTGAGGAGTATTTTCTATTTTAAAAGAACAAAAGCCTAAATAAAATGTCTTTCTTTACCTGCTTTTGTGCATCACTGAAAGCAGCAGAAATGCACATATCTCTGAGCATTATCTACCTACATACCTGCCTACCTAGATGCTTATATGGCCTCCATCAATGTAATATCCTTGTGGGTGGACAAGATGTCATATTAACCAGTCAATAGCCCATGACTCTCTTCTACTACAGAGAATCTTCCTATTGCCCTAAGCCTTGCTTTTGTGGTTGCTCACAGCTTTTTGCTCCTTTTTCACACCAACTCAAACAGCAAAAAGACTTAGCTGTTTGGGTCTGGAGGACAATTTTACTCACATTTGGGACCCATTAATATGCTTTTAATAGGTGATTAGTAAGTCCACTAATATCATCCCTTTTGCCACAGGAAGTGAAAATATTTCAAAACCAACATCTTTACATCTAGAGTTCTGATCTGCTCTGTGATGGTGTAGTTATTTCAGCCTACACAAGCTGAATTTGTACTGAGACAATGTGTTCAGGAAGATGTCAATGCAAATGAGTTTACAAAGTAGATATGAACACAGAGAGATAGTAGTGACATGTCACATTAAAGAGCTGGAAAGTGAAAGCTTAGCCCAAGACAATTTCCTAACTCTGCTTTCAAGATGTAATTTTTAAATGTGAAAATACAAAACCACAATTCAGTTAGCAGGGCTGTAAGTTTTGAAATCTGTATTGAAATTATGGTTGGTATATTTCCATATTTGTTATAGGCAGAAAATCAAGGCTTAGGTGATAGAGGTAGACTGTCTGTCTGTACAAGATTTTGTTTTATGTTGTAAGTTTTACAACATAATGTGGTGGTGTTCTGAAAAGGCATAGTTAAGTGATCAGAAGTATTTCATTCCTTTGATGTACAGTGGTAGAAAACAGGATTCATGACGTGCTGGTTTAATTCAGCTCTCACAACAGCTTGTAAGAGATGAGGAGGTTGTTGGAAAGATATTATTGGATGCTCAAGAACTGTGTTTGATGTTGCTGTGAACTGACAGCTAATGGGGAGAAGCTTTCTTTGATAACTGGTATATCTGAGTGTAGATAGATTTTTACTGTTACTTTGATTTTTGTTTGAAAGATGATAGTTTAAGTATGTGCTTTGCTTGCTGTCTCTGTAATACAAAATCTATGCTATCAACTAACTAAAAGTTTGTTAATTTTCTTATTTTTTTTCCTAGGGAGGATTTTCATTACTGCATGTCAAATGTGATTAGCAATGTTTTGGCATATCTAAAATGACAAGAAGTCTGAATTCAAAACTGAACAGTATATCAGTGTGGTTGTGATAAATATGTTTGGTCTGATAGCAAAATGTATTATCACCAAAAAATAAGTTACATGCATATTATGTGATGAGGAGAACTTTTGAGTGTGAGATGCTCAGAAGGTTATGTATGAGTTGGAAGGATTCCTTTGTTGGTTTCCTTTTGGTAGTGGGTGCATGGAAGGTGTTCCATTATGGTGGGCTGAGGAAGTAGGAGTTGGTTTTGGCTACAGATGGACTTTACAGATGCCCTAGAATTATTTGGGTGCCCAAATATGGCAATTAAGACCCTTTGATGACCGCTTCAGGATGGCCAAGAGGCTAGACAAGCACTGCCACGTGTTGGAGACATGAAGACCTGGGAGGAGCTTGTTTTCAAGGGTTTGGAATTATCAGTTCCTGTGGTAATGTGTAGGAGGAGACAAAGTGTCAAAGTGGAGGAAACACAGAATGATGCACTTAACCTCAATTCAATTGTTCAACCTCAACCTCAATTGTTCAACCTCAACCTCAATTGTTCTCATCCACTGTTCTCAGAAGGAGGAACCTCTCACCTGGGTCTCCAGGATCTAGCTCTTCTCTTCATGCAAATTAATGTAAGATTGGTTATTAATAAAGTATCAACCATCTACAGTTTAATTAAGAATGAGGCCCGTGACTTTGTATGTATAACTAAGACCTAGCTGGACTATGCTTCAGGACTAGTTTTTGTACAGCTGGTTCCACCAAGGTTTGTTGGATGAGGCTAGTACTAGTGTACAGCTTTCCCAGCTGCATCACAAAGTCTACACTAAAAAGGATAAATTTCTTCATTTTGTTGGCATAGGATGTACCAAAGATGATGTTTCATGATTTCAGCATTCATATAGATATTAAGCATTTGGGGTCATCTGAGGATTTAGGGTTTAGAACCCGCTGAAGTTGATGAAAAGACTCCCATTGACCTCAGCGGGCATTAGATCAAGCCCTTAGTGGCCATCATAGCAACCAGGGGATTGTCTTGGGTAGCTGCAACTCATACATCTGGCCACATTTTGGATCTAGTGTTTGATTTGAGATTAGGGTGTTGGATATTATTCCCATATCATACACTGATCATTATCTCCTTTGGTTTTATATGGGGAATAAGTCTCCTGTTACAGACGTGGGATTTGTTTTTATAGTCTGCCTTTGGGGGTTGATGGATCACAAATGTTTCCAGACAGCTCTGAAGAAACATATAATGCTTTGAAAGGACCATTGTGTTGATAAATTGTTTTAGACAGGAAATGAATAAGAGGACATGATAGAGGTACAAATTAGTGAATGGAATAGAGGAAGTTAATCATATGCTCCTTTTTACCATCTCTGATAATATAGGATCAAAGGACATTAAAGTAAATTGAAAGGTAGCAGAACAGTACATATAATTAATTTATAAAACTCCATCCCGCAAGATATCAGAGGCCAATACTTTAGGGTGAAATGGACTAGATATTTATATCAATAATGAGAATATCCACAATTTAATTTGTTAGAATAATATTTTGGAGGGGATACAAACCTCATACGTAAAGGTTTCATTTACTAACTGATGGATTTTAGGAAGAAATTTTCCCTTTGAGCAGCTTATTCCATAGTTATCTGTAATGAAGTTTCTTGTACCTTCCTCAGAAGGATGTGGTACTGGTCACTATCAGAGTCAAGATACAGGATTAGATGGACCCTCCATCTGAACCAGGAAGGCAGTTTCTATATTCCTAAATATGATTTTTAAACCTATTAACCAGTTTGTTTGTTTCTCACTCTCATATTGCCCATCCTTCAGCACATGTGCATAACTTCCATCAATGGCCTAACCTTGCAATGTACTGGGTTGCAGCAAGAGCAAGCTTCCCAATGTGCCTCAACCCTTAACTGGAAGCACATCCTCTGGGTTTGGAAAGATAGTTCACTCTCTTTCTCAGCTCAGTACTTGGCCCCTTTTTTGTCAATTTTGTACTTGGCCCCTTTTGTGTCAATTTTGCTTGTGGTGAGATAGATATCTGTCCACTAGGAAATGGTTTAAGAGCGCCAATTAATTTGCATGGGCCCATAGCCAGATTCAGCTGATTTGAACTGGTGGCTTAAAGGTGAAAGTTTTAGTATCCTAATACCAATTCCCTGAGCTAAATAGTTGTCTGTGCTAAACATCATGCGCCTCTGAGTTTCAGAATTCCAGAACTTGCGAATTATGTGAAAAAGACACTTAATTTGATTATTAAAGTGGGATATCATAAGTTTGTGTTCACAGAAAATTGTTGATTTCTAACCATTCAAACATTGGTTTTTGTGGTATTCTCAAGAACCTAGTCATTCATTATATCAATAATGCCATTGGAGGTAAAACATGAAACATTTATCTTAATGGAGCATCAAGTCTGAAATCTGATTATGACCGCTGGCGTCCAAATATGTTTAATATTTTTTCTTGTTCATCACTGTACTAGAAACATTCAGTTAGTGTGCTTGTCTAGTGTGGTTGGATGAAGCTGTCATGTCCTGAGACATGTCCATTAACTGATCTTACTAAATTCCACATTATAAGAACAAAGCAGTAAGTGTTATACCATCATTTGGATTATTCAGATAATGAGAAGATTTGCTAGTCTTCTCAAAAAATGGTTAAGGGGATTTGATGATGTTACCTGCTAACCGTGTGTTCGATTCCTGCAGTAGGATTTACGTAATCCAGGTAGAAATTGCTGGAGTTTGTGCAGTTTTTAATAAATGAATATACCATTTTGAAAGACCCATTTATGTCTTTTGGTGATATCTGATGTAAGATAGAATGACATGGAATAGAAAATAATAGGAAAAATATTGCTACGTATGTTACTCCTACACCCCCACACCTCTCATCTTCCAGAGCACATTGGGGAAACTCTTTACAGCTGTTAACAACCCCCCCTAACAATTTGTGCCTGCTATTTATTTTTATTTTATTTCATTATGTTTAAATATAAACTGAGCTTAGTTGCAGCCCAGAAGCCTATGGCAGTGGCAGGCAAGCAAGACTTCACACAAAAAAAGAAAGTGTGTGGAAAAATTGCAATGACAAGGTTTTGTTTGTAGCTTGTTATGTAGCGAAATGGAATCCCTGCCTAATGTGCCGAGACAATACATATAGTGTTAATGTTCTATTTTGGGCAAATACCCTGGTTTAGTCCAGAGAGGCTCATCCAGAAAATCTACCAATGACACACCTACTTTATTCATTTTACTTCCCAGACAACAAATTCTGCTACTAATATAACATCAAAATGATGTTAAAATGGATATACTTATGAAACGTATTTAAACCCACTGTGTAAAACAAAAACAAAAAAACCTAAATTATTACACAAGGAGCCCTACTCCCATTGTGCTAGCCAGACCAGTCAGCAAGAGTACATGTGTGAGTAAGGCAGATCCCAGGTTCTATTCTGGGGTCAATTCATGCTGCCTCTTTCTTTTATATGCCCTTCCTTTCAGCAAGCATGCATAACTTCCATTAATGTTAATAAGAGTTGCACTGCACTGAGTGGAGAACAGACTTCGTAATGTTTGATAAGTACCCAGGAGGCAGATTGCTGGAAGCACTTTTCTCAACTACATGAGCATTCAACCTGAGTCTACTTAGCCTTCTGGAAACATGGAATTCACACCATATTAACATAGTCCCTTTCATACAAGCATTGTATCTTATTACCATTCATTCCTATGCTAGCAGCATGACAGCTATCATTTCATTACACCTTTTTATAGCAGCTTTAGTTCCTCTCAAACAACACTTTTTATTCCCCTGCAATAGCATAATATAAATAGTCAGTACATTTTGAAATTCATAACCAATTCTATTCAATTCATTAGTTAACTATAGTATATTTAGTCCTGCATGTATCACCTTCGAGCAGTTTTCCCAGATCACAACTTCTAACACAACTCACTCCAGGTTGATGAAGCTATAGCTTCATCAGATGCTACTTGGATTTAGAAACTTTGGTGATGCTAGCGTCTGTAAAGGTTTTTCAAGTGGGGCTGGATCCACAAAAGGACTCTATTACATAAGGGCTACTTCAAAAGCCTAAATCCAACATTTAGATCCTCCCCTGCACAGTTGCTACCTAATGTTGCAAGTGCCTAAAATCTCTTGGCACTACATTTTCAGAATAAAAGTCCCTTAGGCTCCGAGGTGTGCTCACAGCTGCCTCACTTCTGACTCCACCTAACAGTGTAGCACTTTTCTCACCCCTAAAGACCAGAGGGATTCTCAGACTAGGTGTTGTCCTGCCTATGTTGCCTGTGGGGCCTAATCTGCTAGGTGTGCTCAGAGTACATCTAACTCCACCCAAAGTGGCTGGGGTGAAAAAGAGAAGGCATTGCTAGCTTCTCGGTAAGCTTTAGCCTGTGGTCAGGGTACCCAGTCAGGATGTGGGAGATCTCAGTTCATTTCCCCCCTCTGCCTGATGTGGAGCTGAGATTTGCACATATGTCTCCCCCATTCTCAGGTGAGTCCTAAACATTGGGTAAAAGGTTATAAGAGAGGCTGCCTCCTTCTCCTTGGCTGTTTCGTGTGGTGTTAGGCATATTCTGCCATGTGTCTTGTGAGAAACAGCTTTCACAGTCCTTTCTTGTATCAAAACATCTGGGATGTCTTTGGTATTCCAAGTAAATCTCTGATTTGGCTGGTCATTTCCACAATATATGACTTTGGTTCTGTTGACACTTGCTAGCCTGGAGATTTTTATCATTGGTTCTTAGGCTGTTTGCCCAATTGTTTATATAAGGACTTGTCTACTTGGGGAGTTTAGTATGCAGCAAGTTGCAGTGCATTGGCTGGTGAGTAGTATATAATCTACATTGAATGTGTACTCACAGACACCTGTTTCAACCTGTATCATTGTGTAATGGTTTTGAATGCATAATATTTTTTTTTTTAAATATCACTAAATGGGGGCTAGGTAGTACCTAAGCAATCACCCAACCTCACCCTGCAAGGCAGTCTGTGACTCTTCTCCCACAATTCTTTATATTCACTCTTCTCTCAGGAGGAGCTGCATAGGGATTATTGCATTAGTGGGGTACTATAACCTCTGCAATCCCAGAGACAAGAAAAAAAGTCATAGGATCTACAAAGAACTGGATTATAAAAGGGGCACAGAGCCCCTTAGCTACCACTTTTTCCCCCTGCTATCTAAATTGGTGATAACCATTCATAGGATGTCAGTCCAATGTAGGGCAGGTACATGCAACGGTTAAGTTGCTATTGTACATTGGACTGCTCCATAACATTGTTCCAGGATTTTCCCTTTGTTATCTTTCAACCAAAGATATTGTTACCCATTTTGAACCCAAGCAGTTCATTAGTTTTCAGAGTCTAGTGGCTTGCTTTTGTTAAGAGGAGAAACTGATGATGGAGTGAGGCATTTCTTTGATGCATTCCTGTTTATTTACAAAGTCCTGGTTTGCTGAAGACAGTAGGAATAAAAAAAATTAAAAACCCCAAACCAGGAGATAATTTCTTTGTTCCCAGTTTCAGGCTCCCAAAGCTCTCTCATTTAGATTTTTTTAATTCGGGGTCTCACTACCATGGCTTCTCTGGCTGTATCTGTGTCAGGACCCATAATGGAGCAGTCTGACCTAGTGGACAGAGTCAGGTGTGGTGTTAGGGTCAGAGTTGGAAGCCATGCCAAGGGTCAAATTCAGAGTCATAAGTCACAGCAAGGGTCAAAGATTTAATCCACAGCAGGGGTGAGGGTGAGTAAGCAGGAACCAGATGTGGTAACAGGAGCAGGGTTGAGGCATGGTAGCAGGAAGAGGGAGCAAGGGAATGTAGCAGAAACCAGGGAGCAAGGAGTAGGAACTAGGTAAGGAGGTAGGTACTTGGTCTCAGGTGTCTGGGCAGCAACAGGCCTAGTTGCTTAGACAAGGGGTAGGACAAGAACAGGAAGCTATATATCTGGTGGTGTCCCAGCTGCTAATCACTGGGCTTCACATGGTCAGTGGGTTAGTCTCTCGTGGTGGGGGATTAGCTGCAGTTCGCTGCTCTGACCCTGCAGCACAGAGGCACAGGTATGGCTCTCACTTGGTAACCTTACGTTGCGACCAAGGCACCTGACAGACTGGGGCTTGTTTACTCCTACTTTGTGTCCTATTTATTTCTGCTGCTTCTCTCACACTCAGAGAGAGAGAGACAGACAGACAGCTCCACCAATCAGTGCCCTACCGCCTGCGTTTCCTATATCAGTCTCCAGGAAAACTCATGCCTTGCCATGTGCCTGTGTTTTCAGCAGTGATACCTATGGTTTCAGCTATCGTATTCCATAAAGGAGCTTGATAGTTTCTTACATTTATCCGAAATGATGGACAGGAGTTACATCCACCAGCTTCAGTGAGGCTCCACCCAACCCCCACCATAGTAAGATCACACCCCCTTACAAAAGTTAATTGATATTCATGCCTTCCCTGTGAGTTACTGTACTATACTTGCTTTACAGATACATGACCCAACTAGTCAACTGAAGCTACAGATGCTCAGCACCTCTGAAAATCAGACCCTATTATGAAAAGAAAAGGAGTACTTGTGGCACTTAGAGACTAACAAATTTATTTGAGCAAAAGCTTTCGTGAGCTACATCCAATGAAGTGAGCTGTAGCTCACGAAAGCTTATGCTCAAATAAATTTGTTAGTCTCTAAGGTGCCACAAGTACTCCTTTTCTTTTTGCGAATACAGACTAACACGGCTGCTACTCTGAAACCAGACCCTAGTATAGATGTTTAGAGGAGGACAAACAAAATTTCAGGCATTCCCAGAAATGTGCCTCTGAGTGACATTCCCAATTAGTGACAGAGCTGGGCATAGAACCCAGAATTCCTTACACTCACTTCCTGCTCTGACAATTAGACTACAGTTTTTTCATCTTGTACAGGGCTTGATCCAAAGACTATTGAAGTCAATGGTAGTCTTTCAGTTTATTTCAATAGCCTATGAATCAGGCCTATGAAACATTTGATTTAATATCACATCACATTCTGATTAAAAAATCTAGCACTATATAAAATCAATATGATATATGAAATAAATGAAAATCTGGCTAGCTAGTAGATCTCAAAACATAGCTGTTAATGGAGACCTATCAATTAAAGGGGGTGTTTCTTTTGTGGTCTTTCAGGGATCGGTTCTCAGCCCAGTGCTATTCAATATTTAATATAGTCCTCCTAGTACCCAGAGGTTCTCCTTGACTTCAATGGCACTTGATTTGGGCCCTGACTGTGTTTGTCTTACCCATGTAAGTAGTCCTGTTGAAACCAGGGCCACAGCATTTGTTTGGAATATAGTGTTATTTTGTATAAGATGGAAACAGTCACTCTATTTTATCTTGTGAAATTTTTTTGCTGTTATATTTGGCTTAATTTGTTTGTTTTTATTTAAGTCTTCATCTGCTCATAGGTGACTTCTTATCTCTGTTAGCCTAATTGTATCTAAATGTATTTGTGGCCTACGGAATGTTTAAAGAGAGAGAAAAGTAATTTCCATTTGTTTAAATGTAATTTCTTTTCTTTCCTTCACATAAATAAATGGCAAGAAATTATGAGGTCTATGTAGAAATAGAAGTGTGTGGGGTTTTTTTTGTTTGTGTTTTTTTAAAAGCAAATACAGACCGTATCTTTCTTTTAGTAACTTGTGTACTTTGGGTAAAGGTTGTAATAGATAGATGCATAAATATACATATCTACTGCTGTATCATTTTCATATAAAACAGATAGATGTAGGAAAGAACACAGCCAGATACAACATGATGTAGTCAGCCTCGTTAGTGTGTTGGTTCCAAGGGCAGTTTGAAGATTCCAGGACCTGATTTCATCTAGTAAAAACTATGAAATGCCTGCTTGTTTCAAATTCAGTTTGCAACATGCTAGAAGACACAGTTCATATTTCTCTGATAAATTAAATAAAAAGGACAAAGAACTGGACAATGATCCTCTGTAATCTAATCTGACTTGCTGTACTATATGATACTGAACTCTGTATGATGTAATTGTTGAGGTTTGCAGAAATAACGCCACGTTCTAGCCAACATTTTGTTGTGTTATTTTACTTAAAAGATTAGTTTTCATTCCACATGTGTCTTGTTTTTCACATTTCATTGCTTCAACAGGATCAAAAATGAGAAGGAACTATGATGGTTATAGTATACTGATGTTATTGATCTAAGCAATTGCAATAGCAGAAGGTAGTCTTGTCCCGTTGTTTTCAGAGCAGTTCAGTTGGGCTGACATAAATAGAGCTCTTGTATCAATAAGGTAGACAGTACAAATTCAGAGCATTACTGTGGCAGGTATGTAACATCCTAGTATGTAATATAATCCTTGTGTATGTGACCCTTTTTTCTCTTCACTATAGTTACAGTAGGAAAAGTTAACAGATTACTTTTCTGTAAGGAAATGTAGTTCAGGTGTCTGTAAAGTTTATGCAGGTGAGAAAGATGAGATTTCAAATTAAGGCTGGTAAAGCTCAACTTCTAGTGGACTGGAAAAACAAGACCTTCTGCTTGACTAGTCAATACAGACTAATGTTAGCTTATTGTGTTTTGAAAAGTGAACTTTAAATACTGAGAATAATGACCACTGAAATTATGAAAACAAATCCATAATAATGGTGAACATCATGGACTGAAAAGCAATGAGCTTGTAATACTATACTGAGATTAAGTCAGTAAATAATTTTAATGTTTTGATATAGGCTCCATATGAAGTGTATTTATACTAATTGGTTGAATAAACTGTGCAGAAGTTCAATGTCTACACCTTTTTTCCAGGAGAAAATATTTAATTGTAGTTCAATACATAGTGAATTCAATGCATATTGAGAAAACAAAATAGCTATTTTGGCATTAGGGTTACTCTTGAGTTTTCAAGAACCTTTTTGAGGGAAATAGGAGGGCGCTACAGAAAATGTCTATCTTTAAGTTTAAGTGTCTGTGCATTGTCATAGCAGAAATTCAGAATATGAATACTGTCTACAACTTCTTGTCAGCCCAACAGTCTGCATTAGAGTGCCACCATCACCATAGTTTCTGATTGCCTACTTTATGTAGTTGAGTGTATTCTGACTTTGGTACAGTAATTTAACAAATTTAACAAAGGATCGTACTCATTTTTACTAAAAAATGTAGACTTTTGTATATGTAACACTTTTTTAAAAACAACATTTTTACCAGCATGTGGTATTTCTAACCCCAACATATATTTTAAAAATGATTTCCAAACAAGTTCTATAATGAATTATGAATAGTCTTCGCTAAAAATAATTTTTAACCTGCCAGCCAAATCAGCAGTGCTAAAATGGTACTCCATTACTTCAGTGTCATAATTTGATTGTGACCTATGCAAAACTGACATCTTTCACACTAGCTTTAACTGGAATGCATAATCAAGACTGTTTTAGGGGTTATAAAATGTAGTTATTGTATATAATCATCCCCTAAATACAAATATGAAATAAATTAAGCTATAATTGTCAACCCAAATGTTATTTCACTTTATTCCCCATTGTTCAAGGCAAGCTTATTATGGAGTTTCTCAATTTTATCATGCATACAATTTATATCTTAAGAAAATATAAATATAACCATAAAACTATGAATTTCCAGCATCTAAGAGGACACACCAAACACTTCATTCTGTCACCTCAGAGAAGCATGCAGTAAATATAATTTTCATGTCATTTTGACACTGAAACAAAAACAGCACTCTAATTAAACAATCAACTTCAAAATATATTATGCTGAAGAGAAAAAAGACACACTTTTGACACTCTAGGTGGAGTTGATTGATCAGTTTTAACTCATAAATGATCCTGTACCTAATTACTTAGTTGCTATGTGTAGTTTTTACTATAAGAAATTTCATTGCATGATAACTAGTCAAAACTTCTATGTAGATAAATTATACTTGGGTTTTCCCACTTGTAATTGTCAATTTCAATAGTTTAAATTTCAAAGAAAATGCCATCTACTCCTTTTCTATTTATAACCTCGCAAAACAAAAAAATTGCATATTGTAGAATAGTTAATATGCTTTAATCCCTTTAATCAACGTTCCCTCTGAAACTCTCTTTCCTTCTAGGAACTACCCATTTCCATTCACTAAAATAAAATATATTATTAGAAAACAGAGCATATGGAAAGAATTGATAAATGCTTAACAGAACAGATTCTGTGCATGAGATATGCCAACAGGCCATCTGGAGATTTGAATTGAAAAGTCTGACAGGAATTTGGGACTGTTTTGTCCCTGGACAGTTGAATGAAATGTGCAAGGAACAAATATTGATCTAACTCCCCTCCCGTTTACTTTACTTTAGTGGTCTGGTTGGGCCTACTTTTAGGCCCAACACGGACCCGAGCTGACCCAACCCCAGCATAAGGGTTGAATAATTTTCGAACTAGACCTAACCCAACCCCTTCCCCGCACAAAACTGAGTCAGCACCGCCACCTCCTTCCCATGGGATTGGTTCTTCTCTTCCTGCCTATGCAGTTGGTGCAGCGGTGGCTGCATACCTTACTCCTGCCATTCACTGCTGACTGCTGCACTGTGGGTGTGCTGAGGAGTGAGAGGTGCTGCGACTCCTTGGCACAAGCACTCTGCAGCACACAAAGCACAGCAAAGTAGCAGTGGCCAGCAGGAATTGGGCACACAGCTGATCAAGCCCCAACCCCACAGGCAGGAGAAGGAGAGGTGACCTAAGATGAGCCTGTGAGGATCTGGTTTTTCTCACCCAATCCAACCTAGCCCATGTAGTCTGGCCTTATTGGGTTGCAGGGCTCGATTTCATTGGAGGTTGGAACAGACCTCTTGTGAATGTGTGTTGCCAGGGCTGTACCTCCCTAGCTGCTCTATAATAGTTCTTTCTGGTTGATCATTCTGCCCTGAGGAACTTCTTGTCCTGTCGTCTAGAGTAGACAGATATATCAAGTTGCCATGATGACAACTGACTCATTAGGGGGAAGATTTCAACTTAATTTCATTAAATAAAGTAACTTTCATATAAAAGTGCATAAAAGTAAATACACTCCTGGAGTCCCTACTAAATCACTTGATAGGTTATCATTTACGGCTAAATTTGATTATTGAGAAGACAAGCATTTGCAAGGTCCCATGGTTATCTGAAAATCTTTGTGTCCCAGGAAGGAAACAGAAATTATTACAAATGTATCTCCTCCTAAAATGTAGCTCTCATGCAGATCTAGCTTGAGAAGGGTTTCTAAATTCACATTGTATTTTACTAAGTTGAAGTAGTTCAAAGTAATTTGTTCTACTTACCAAATTCAACAAGGGACTCCTGAATTCCTCATCTGAATACATGCAGTTTATTATTTTAACAGCCTAATGCTATTTGTGCTGGAAGAACAGATTCACACAGAGGAGCCAAAATATTGTTTCTTGATTGATTTATAGCAAATGTTTTCCACATGCATATGTCACAAAAAGCCAAAGATCAGGTAACTTCTGTGTTCAGCCCTGTGTCAAGACATGTTTACTGTCAACATAAGCTTTTGACAAAAAGAGCAATGAAAGTCACAGCATTTTGTGGCATGCATGTCATTGAACTGAAAGGCATGTCACACCTGCTTTTCATTTGTAGTATGCCATCTAGGCTGGTACAGCCAATATAACAGGTGTGTGATATGCCTTTCCCTTCATTGACACCCACACTAGATGCCACCAAATGCTGCTACCTCCACCTAAAGCAGTAGTGTCCTTTTAAACTGCATGTAAGGTCAGAGCAGGGTTCTATCTATCAAACACTGTCAAAGAACATTCAAAATACATAAAATATATTCCAGTGGTAAAGTCTGCACTGAGACCTTTATTTAAGCAGATGTATTTGATGGACACATATATTTTCATAATCTCCTTATTGGATCTACCTTTCCAGAGGTTTCTGTGTGTTCTTCAGTCCACTTAAAGTTAGTTCAAGTAATGTGAAGGGGGAAGAATGCAGCTGGTGACCAGTCATTCATTTTGGCTCTGCTGTTGACTCCTCTTGGAGATCTATGAGCCACAATGCAGAATAGCTGCCGTTCTGGAGTAAAACATTATGGGTCATTCTTCAACCAGTGTAAATCTGCATAGCTCTCCTGACTTAACTGGTGGTACACTGATATAGTAGCCATATATATGCTCTTAGAACTTGACTGTATTTGGAATGCAAGAGAATCTCGGGGTTCCCCAGTTTCATAGTGCAGCCCTGAAAATACTTCAGTTACAATGCTTATTTGTGCATTACTCTATGACTCTGAGGATTACATTTGGCTGTAGGTGTGATCATAAGGTCAACAAAATATGATGTCACATCTAAACATACCTCTGTGATGTCTCTGGTGGGGAGAAAGGACACTGCAAATGATATAGTCATGGAATTTAATACCCACCCTAAATCAACTAACTTGCTCTGAATTCAGCCAACACAAACTGATTAGCACGTGCTTTCCATAGGAATACCAATGAACCCCGTATGCATGAAGCACTTGATTCTCTGAGGGTTGGGTGGAATATCTAATCAGAGGTATAAAACAGAGAGATGTGTTAGAGAGTAGAACTGGGGAGATGGGGTGTCTGCATGCGCTCACCAAATCCATGAACACTGAAACAAGCCATATTTGATAGTATTATTATTACATATTTGTATTAACATGTCACCTACGAGCCCTAGTCATAGTCAAGGACCTCATTGTTCTAGTGCTGTACAAACACAGAAAGAACATGGTCCGTCCCTGCCCTAACGAGCTTACAATATAAGTATAAAACAAGAGACAACAGATGAATACAGAGAGTAGTGGGAGTACCAGGAAACAATGAGACAGTATTGCTCAGAGTGATAGGCAGGCTCAGAGTACACCGGTGGCCTAACTGACACGTTTTTTGTAGGCCTCCTGGCAAATGGGAGTTTTAAGGAGGGTTTTGAAGGAAGATAATTGGTTAGTTTTGTGGATGTTTACAGGGAGCATCTCCCAAGCATATGGGGCATCATGAGAGAAAGCAGGAAGGTGCTTGTTTCAAAATTTAACAAATGGGTGATGGAGATTGGCATCATTGACCAATCAGAGGCAGGAGTCAACATCTCTATAATAAATGACAGATAGGCAATGAAGGGCCTGGAAAGTGAAGACAAATAGCTTATGTTTGATGCAATTGAGAAGAGAAAGGAGCCCAGTGGAGAGATACAAAGAGAGATGGCACAGTCAAAGGGACGAGCTAGGATAATTAGAGGTTTCAGAGTAACAGCCTTGTTAGTCTGTATTCGCAAAAAGAAAAGGAGTACTTGGTTAGTCTCTAAGGTACCACAAGTACTCCTTTTCTTTTAGGATAATTAGCTGCGTGGCTGCATTCTGAACAGGTATGAGACTCAAGATTGCGTTTGTTAAGACCAGAGAAAAGGATGTTGCAGTAATTGAGACACAAGAGGATGAGTGCCTGGACACAAGAGTTTTAGATACGTGGATGAAGAAGGGCCATACCTTAGAGATGTTATGCAGACAGAATCTTTAAGATTTATATTAGTTACTGTGGGTTTTGGCTCAAGCACGTCCTGTCATGTAGCTTTTATGTTGGACTATGACGGTTTGAAATTTGAAGGGGCTCGGGTTTTAGATATATTTAATATTTTGTAACCAGTCATACTGGGAAGGTGAATGCGCAGTTGTGGACAATCTGAGAGCAGTAGGAACAGGGCACAGGGGAGCAGCAGGTGGCACTGCCACTCCTGTGAAATACCACAAAAGCCCAAAGATGGCACTGGACATGGCAGACATAGGCCACCCTAAAAAGAGCCTACACCCAATCCTAACCACAATGGCAAATGGAAAGGCCAATTAATCCCAAGAGCTCAATTGCATTTGCTTATAGAAGAGAGTTGGGGGCCTCACTGTGAAACTGTCCTCTAGTAATCACTACCAGACACAGAAGGTCAAGTAATTAAATCTGCAAAGACTCCTCGTGTTCTGGCTAATAGTTGGTGTAGGTTTGTGTCCAGACAGGACAGTGTAAAATGGACTACTTCTGGGTGCAGTGACTAGACATTCTGAATAAAATGACTACTGGAAAATCAAAAAAGAAACATCTTGGATTGATGAAAATTGCAACTTGGAATGTAAGACCACTATCAACAAACTTCCAAAGACTTGTGTTGTGGAAATTTAAAACTGTACATCTTCACTAAATTGCTTAAGTGCTACATATGGCCAACTCTCCTGTCCAGATGCCGGAGCTGGAGACATAAAAAGAATGCTCTCAGAAGACTCAGAGCATTCAAGTTTTGGCATATTAGAAAAATGTTTAAAACTAACTGAATAACCAGAACTCTGAATGAAGAGGTGATGAGAAGGATGAATTTAAAAAGAGCACAATTACTTGGGACCTTAGGTAAAAGAATAACATCTTTTTGTGGACACAGAACTCACTAATTGTGGAGTGACTCACTTCCAGCACTCATACTGTCAGGTAAGATCTCAAATAAACCAGGAAAAGGAAGAAAGAAAGCCAATTACATCAAAAATATCATCAAAGGAACTGGTATTCAAAGGAGAAACGTGGAAGATTTACAACTCTGATGAACTGTGAAAGATAGAAGGTGATTGTCAATGGCCTCCACACTAGAGATGCACAAATACATTTGTTAGTCTCTAAGAGTATAAGCTTTCGTGGACTATAACCCACTTCATCAGATGCGTGGAGTGAAAAATTCAGTAGGCAGGTATAAATATACAGCCCACAAAAAGATGGGAGTTGCCTTACCAAGTCGGGGGTCAGTGAAAGCTTATGCCCAAATAAATTTGTTAGTCTCTCAGGTGCCACAAGGACTCCTCATTGTTTTTGTTAATACAGACTAACATGGCTACCACTCTGAAACTTGTCACACTAGAGATGTCACTTGAAGAAAAATCTTCGCAGATGATTTAGGATTCACTAACATCATAAAAATTCCATTTCTTAAGTGTCTGCCCTATCATATGCACCTTAAGGCATGCCTGGAGTAATTTTTTGCTGATTCTCAGTTTTTAGAAAAGTGAAATGCCCTTTATAGTGATCAATCTGTCTGTTTAAAAACAATGTATTGTACTTTATCCCTCAAGAAAAGATATTAAATAAGCTAAATCTTGCTCCTTTGGGCATTTGCTTTCTGTGTCATCAGCAAAGGATGGGGCAGGGTAAGCAGCACCAGAGGCAGCAGCAGTTCGCTGAAGGTAAAGTTGATATTGGTCTTAAAGAAGTGTCAGGTCTGTCAATACCAGTGATCAAATTAAATTAGTACAGAACAGTATTTTACAGTGTGGACTTTAAATAGCTTAATGATGCCCCCAGGCCAGTGACTGACCAACTTCAGAAGTATCTACTTTTAGGTGGGTCTGCAAACCTATATGATCCCTCCCACTTTATGCCTTTTCCGAAGGTAAGATTTAGGTTATGTTTGCACTAGAGATGGAAGGTATAATTTCCATCTTCAGTAGACACCCCTCAATTAGTTCTGATTGAGCTAGCATGCTAAAAAACAACAATGTAGCCACCGTGGCATAAAATGGACTAGCCAACCTAGGTACGATACCCTGCGAGACTCTAGGTACATACTCGGGTGACTAGCCCCTCCTGTTGCTTGTGCCATGGTGGCTACACCTGTATATTTAGCATGCTAGCTTGATGAGAGCTAATGGAGGTATGTGTACTGGAGCTGGAAATGATGCTCTACCCTGAGGTTTCTGGTGCTGCTTTCAGAAGGAACAGCTTTCAAAGGAAGAGCACTCATGCCCCTCAAAACATCTTGCAGCAGGACTGGGGAAAAGTGATTTAGTATTTTTAGGTGTCATGATTTTGGAGGGGCCTGACCCACGACTTTTTAAACCCTTGGGATTCGCAATTCTATTGTTAACTTATCTTTAATGTAGCTACTTTTCTAAATATCACATTTTAAAATATTTTATACATATCAGTTCAAATAAATAATTATAAAAATTTGTATATGAAAAACGTAGTGAATGAACAAAGTATCCCAAACAATTATCTGCCAGAAGTATACATATGAACAGCGAGGTACTAGACAGTCCAAAACTCTTAGTAATGGTTTATTATTTTACTTTATACAGTAACTCTAATTTTGCTGGCACTTTAAATTTCATCTAAAAAGACAAGATCCCTGATCTGGAGAGCTTGCAGTCTAGTTTTATGACTAGATATCTAATTACAGTAGAGCTGAGAAGGAACTCCAAAGGAAAGTATAGCATTTTATCATATCTGCTTAATAAAGGACTTTTTTTTTTAAACATTAGGTGTTATCTAAGAGAATACTGATCCAAGCAACTGGATATCATGGCTGAAACCCTGGCCCCATTGACGTCAATGGCAAAACTCCCACTGACTTTGATAGGGCCAGGATTTCATCCACAGACTCTTCAGTGACTTTTCCATCTCTCCTGTTTTAAATGTTGCTACTGTTAGCTTTAAGATGAGATTATCTGGCACAATATCACACAAGGAATGAGGCAGCATCTAAGGTATCCAGACACAAACCAATTATAGTTCAAAACCAACACTTCGGGTGAAATCCTGGCTCTGTTGAAGTCAATGGGAGTTTTGCCATTTGTTTCATGGAATCATAGGAATGTAGGGCTGGAAGGGAACTCAGTCATCAAGTCTAGCCCTCTGCCCTGTGGCAGGATCAAATAAACCTAGACCATTCCTGACATGTTCATCCAAATTGTTTTTAAAAACCTCCAATTATGGGGATTCCATAACCTCCTTTGGAAGCCTAATCCAGGGCTAAACTGTCCATAAAGTTGGAAAGTTTTTTCCTAATATTTAACCTAAATCTCCCTTGCTGCATATTAAGGCAATTAATACTTGTCCTACCTTCAGTGGACATGGAAAACAATTGATCACCATCCTCTTAAAAGCCTTAAACATATGTGAAGACTGTTATCGGGTCCATCCCTCTTCTCCCATCTCCTTTCTCAAGACTAAACATGCTGGGGGGTTTTAAGCTTTCCTCATATGTAAGGTTTTCTAAGCTTTTTATAATTTTTCCTGCTTTTCTCTGGATGCTTTCCAGTTTGTTCGCAACCTTCCTAAAGTGTGGTGCCCAGACTAGGACAGAGTACTCCAGCTGAGACATCACCAGTTCCAAGTAGAGTGGGACAACTACCTCCCATGTCTTACAGATGAAATTCCTGTTAATACACCCCAGAATTATGTTAGCCTTTTTCTCAGCTGTGTCATATTGTTGACTCGTTCAATTTGTGGTCCATTTTAACCACTGGTCATTGGTCAAACTGGACAGTCTCTACGTAAAAGAATAAATGGACACAAATCAGATGTCAAGAATTATAACATTCATAAACCAGTAGGAGAACACTTCAATCTCTCTGGTCACGCAATCACAGACATGAAGGGCGCTATCTTAAAACAAAAAAACTTCAAATCCAGACTCCAGCGAGAAACTGCTGAATTGGAATTCATTTGCAAATTAGATACTATTAATTTAGGCTTAAATAGAGACTGGGAGTGGCTAAGTCATTATGCAAGGTAGCCTATTTCCTCTTGTTTTTTCCCACCCCCCCCCCAGATGTTCTGGTTTAACTTGGATTTAAACTTGGAGAGTGGTCAATTTGGATGAGCTATTACCAGCAGGAGAGTGAGTTTGTGTGTGTATGGGGGTGGGGGGGGATGTGAGAAAACCTGGATTTGTGTTGGAAATGGCCCACCTTAATTATGCACATTGTAGGGAGAATGGTCACTTTGGATGAGCTATTACCAGCAGGATAGTGAGTTTGTGTGTGTGGTTTTTGGGAGGGGGGTGAGGGGGTGAGAGAACCTGGATTTGTGCAGGAAATGGCCCAACTTTATTATCATGTACATTGTGTAAAGAGTTGTCACTTTGGATGGGCTATCACCAGCAGGAGAGTGAATTTGTGTGGGGGGGTGGAGGGTGAGAAAACCTGGATTTGTGCTGGAAATGGCCCACCTGATGATCACTTTAGATAAGCTATTACCAGCTGGACAATGGGGTGGGAGGAGGTATTTTTTCATATTCTCTGTGTATATATAAAGTCTGCTGCAGTTTCCACGGCATGCATCTGATGAAGTGAGCTGTAGCTCACGAAAGCTCATGCTCAAATAAATTGGTTAGTCTCTAAGGTGCCACAAGTACTCCTTTTCTTTTTGCGAATACAGACTAACACGGCTGTTACTCTGAAACCTGAAGCAAAATAGGCATTAAATACCTCAGCTTTCTTGATGTTGTTAGTTATTAGCTTTCCTTCCCCATGAAGTAGAGGACCTACTCTTTCATTCCTCTTTCGCTTGCTCCTTATGTATTTAAAGAGCCTCTTCTTATTGTGTTTTGCATCCCTTGCTAGGTATAACTCATTTTGTGCTTTACCTTTCTGATTTTGTTGATACATGCTTGTGCTATTCTTTTGTGCTCCTCCTTAGCAATTTGTCCATGTTTCCACTTTCGTAGGATTCCTTTTTTGGTGTTCAGATCATTAAAGAGCTCCAGATGGCCTCTTACTATTGGCCTCTTACTATTCTTCCTCTGATTTC
Organism: Lepidochelys olivacea; assembly: GCF_965140295.1. Taxonomy (NCBI): domain Eukaryota; kingdom Metazoa; phylum Chordata; order Testudines; family Cheloniidae; genus Lepidochelys; species Lepidochelys olivacea. The sequence goes on from NC_140413.1 coordinate 124,219,002, forward strand.
ATGATCATTTTCATCTAAATTGTTTTCCACCTTCAGATATGCTACCAGTTCCTCAGAATGAAGTCTAAAATGGTTGTCCCTGGGTTACTTCCTCCACTTTCTGGGGGTGGAAATTGGATTGTAAGGGGAACAATAACTTATTGGAAGTTTTGTGGTTTGCCATACTATTTTTCCAACAGATGTCTGAGTAGTTGATTTCCCCTCTCCCCCCCCCCCCCATTACTACCAAGTCTTGTGTTTTGGATTTTTGTTATTTGTCCTAGAAATGCCTAATCCACTTCTTCCTGGTTTGGTGGTATATAATGCACCTCACCATAACACCTCCCCTATTTGTAACCCTTTTATCTTTACCCAGAGGCTCTTGATTGGTCTTTCTCTAACCTCCTTATGGCTTTCAGAACAAGTGTATATATTTTGACGTACAATGCAACACCACCTCCTTTTTTACTGTGCCTGTCCTTCCTGAACAAGCTATACCCCTCTATGCCAATATTCCAGCAATGAGATTTATCACAAGTTCCTGTGATGCCATCAAGTTGTAATTTTGCTTATGTACAAATATTTCCAGTTCTTCCTCTTTGTTCCCCATATTCCTTGCATTTGTGTACAGATATCTAAGATGTTGAGTAGATTTCCCCCACTAATTTCCCTCTCATTGCTCCTACCCTTTTGTCGTTGTCCATGTTCTCTCCACCCCACCCCCCCAGCATCTAAATCTGTTATAGTTGACTTTATTATGCTTACTGTGAGCTTTTGTCACTTGCCCCCTTTGAAACTGGTTTAACGTCCTTCTGACTTGGTCGGCGAGTTGGTGCACAAAGATGCTCTTCCCCTTTTTGATCAGTGGTGCCCCATCTTTTTCCAGCAGACTTTCTTCAGTGGAATAAGTATTTCACCCTGTGAATTTAACCCAGAAATCAGCTGGAAGCCAATGCAAACCCCAGACCACAGATTTAATGAGTCTGTTCAATAAAGTATTACTGTATTTTTAGATATAGGACCTAATTTTCAAATGTGGTCACTTAGGTTATGGTGCCCAATTCTGTGGTTTGGCACTCAGACTGATACTTGCATCAGGTGCCCATAACACATTTTTGGTGTCTGAGTGCCAGAATAAAAGCTCAAATTTGAAAACTGGGTTCCCTGCCTAAATATTGCATATGGGGATAGTATGGAGTGCAAAGTTGTTAAATATCTTAAGTAAATTTGGATATATAAATGTGTGCAGCTAAATATGGTAACTTAAACTGTCACAGTACAAGTAATATTTGTTCAAAACCAGACATTTTTTTTCAATGATGAATGTGTAGATTTAGAATTTGAGGTACATTTTCAGCAAAGTGCAGAAACATCAATACACACAACTCCCATTAACAATATGGCTTTGGTGGTGTTTCCTGTGCACAATACTGAAAATGATTATTTATTATACCCATCAATTATCTCTAGGGATTTACAAAGATGTTTAAAACCACACTAATTAAATCTACTCAAAACAGCAATTAAATGAATCTCCCTGAGAGTCTCTCCCCAGCCCTAAAACAAGGCAGCTTCTCATTAACCCGAGCTAACCCCGTGGGATATAATGCCACATATAAAAAATCCCTCAAGAAATATCTCCAGCCGTGAAAGAAAACAGGTTCTTTCCTGACATTCAGCCAAATATAACCCCATCAAATCCCCTTCCACAAGAAAAATCAGACAGAACATAGATTCGTACAGCATGTCTGAAAGGTCACTAAATCTGGGCTCTGGCCAGCAAAGAAAGGAATCCAGTTCCACACCTTACCAGGAGCAGCCCGGCACCAGAACTCATCCATGAGTACCCTCGTCTTATTCTTGATGTGCATCATTTGGCTGTATAATGAAGTGATCTGTTTGCATATATGAGAAAAATCTTACTCAATTTCCAGTGAGAATATAAACATCACTCAGTTAAAGTATTTTCCACATATTTCATCATGCATGGTATTGACTCCCTAAATATGCAGATTAATGTGCTTTTTAAAAATATTTATCCACATGGAGCAAAGTGTTTCAGATGCAAAAATCAACAATTTTGTTGTATTCAATTGCAGTGTGGTTAATGAGACCAATGCATCTCAGTAAGCTCTAGACAGTTTGTTGATTAGAGGTGTTAAATAATTGGGTGCCCTTTAAGCATAATGGCAGGTTTCAGAGTAGCAGCCGTGTTAGTCTGTATCCACAAAAAGAAAAGGAGTAATTGTGGCACCTTAGAGATTAACAAATTTATTTGAGCATAAGCTTTCGTGAGCTACAGCTCACTTCATCGGATGCATTCAATGGAAAATACCACTATAGCTCATGAAAGCTTATGCTCAAATAAATTTGTTAGTCTCTAAGGTGCCACAAGTACTCCTTTTCTTTAAGCATAAGTTTGTTTTGTAAATTAGTTAAATCAGCAATGGAAACAACCTTTGATTAGAAGTCTTTTACTTATTGGCTATTGCTTTTCTATGACTTACATACATTCAACATCAGATTTAAAGAACAATAATTTAGGTGCTAATAGGCTGTCTTTGAATCCGAGTGCTTAATTTTTTTAAAAGTAGCTCCAAGAAGTGCCTTGATGGATAACAGACCGATATTAATTGTTGTGCCTTTATGCTAAATTCTTCCCTCAGTTGAATCTATAGTAGATATCACTTAGATTTGATTTTGTGCATTTAAGAGTCTGGCATAGATCTCCATTTTTGTGTATATACTGATAGCAGAGCTCTAACCAGGGATGTATTTTCACTAAAAGCTGGTAGTGTTAGCAAAAAAACAAACCAACCCCTGCCTCGCCCCCCTCCACTCATAATACCACAACCCTCCCCACACTTTTATGTACCATTTGAAACAAGCATTTATGTAGAAATGCCCCCCAGCCTGTAGAAAGGACTGATTCTTGTTACATTGTTGCAAGTAGTGTCACCTACCCAACAGCAAAGACCATTATTCGGTCCAGCCTCATCAAGAGTCAGGAGCTTCTACTGAAGGCTTCTGAAAATGTGGTGGTTTAGTGAGATTAACATGGTTTACAGGGGAATGACTGTGGAATTGGCCTAGCCCATTCTGTGGTAAAGTCCTTCCACCATGGAAGAGTCACTCTCCCTAGAGAGAGAAGGAAGAACTCATAAGACACACTCCCTTCATGGGCAGACACCAGCAGATCCCACATAGGATGCTCCATGGGTGAGGCAAAGACCCTGGAAAGAGCCTAATTAGGCAGGTAGCCAAGTGTCCACACTTTCTTCTCAGTTAAATCCCACCTTTTTGAACCTCATTAATCCTTCAAGACTTCCAAGTTGAGGATAATGCCCTGGCAGAGTCTGAAAACCTTTGTTCTTCCTATGTTGGCATTGCACAGGTCCTCACAAATATCCCTTTAAGTCTTGCTACAAGAGGATTTTCCAGAAGTCCTACCACATGGTTGCCCTGAGGAGTAAGTTCAAACTGGCAGTATCCACCAAGTCAGATAAGCAAAGATTTTGGTGCTGGGAAGCAAGCCTTTACCCTTGGGGAGATTGGGCTCCATTTCTTGCACTAGCAATAGCATCATGATACTTTATGAATTTCCAGTCTCTGACTTCCCATAGAGTTTGGGTTTTGTTTCTTTTTTTTTTTTTTTGTATTTATCCTCCTTCATGAGCCAGAGCAGTCTGAAGAATGTGGGGCAGGTCCTATGGCATCATCTGGACATCAAAGCTGCCTGAAGAGTTCCAGAGCATGAGTAGTCTGCAGACGCTTGGTCTCTACTGTTTGTAATACCAAAACGATTGTGGGTGTGGAATAGGTCTCCATCTAGTCTGAAATCTGATTTGACTCAATCCCTTTGTGGCCTGCAAAAATTTCAAGATGGAGACGACTCAACCAGTTATTGCAGCAAAATAAAACATGGAGAGTTCATTGTATCCATGGATTTTAAAAAAAAACACCTATATGTAATTGTTTCCATGTTATCATCTAATCCTTCTTCTTTATTTTATTATTTATTTGTATTACAGTGGTGCCTAAGAGCCCCAGTCATGGACCCCATTCTGCCAGGTGGTGTATAAACACAGCACAAAGGACAGCTCCTGCCCCAAAGATACTTATACTTACAATCCAAGTGTAAGACAAGAGACAATGGATGGATACAAGCAGATGAGGGAGTACAAGGAAACAATAAGACAATACTGGTCAGCATGACAGGCAGTGGTTTCAGCGCAGCAGTGGCCTAACCATGGTCAAGTTTTTAGTAGGCTTCACAGCAAAGGAGAGTTTTACGGTGGTTTGAGAGGATAATGAGTTAGTTTTGCAGACGTTTACAGTGACCTTCTCCCAAACGTGAGGGGAATCATGGGAGAAAGCATGAAGGTATTTGTTTGAAAATATAACAAGTGGGCAATGAAGGCTGATATTGGCCAGTTAAAGGTGGGAGTTAACTTTTGATGCTGAATGAGAGATGATAAGTAGGGAGGGGATAGGTCATGAAGGGCCTTGAAAGGGAAGATAAGTAGCTTATGTTTGATACAATGGAGAAGAGGAAGGCAGTGAAGGGATGCAAAGAGAGGGGAGACATGGTCTAAGCAACAAGCTAGGAAAATGATCTTTGCAGCTGCATTCTGAATGGATATCAGAGGGGCAAGATTGCATTTGTCAAGGCCAGAGGATAGGGTCTTGCCGCTAGATGTGGTGCTTTTTTCATTGATTTCCATGATTCAGAACATATTAGTTCGTAAAAGCAGTTTATTTAGACCATAAGATCTTTGAGGCAGTGACTGTCTTTTTGTCCTGTGTTTGTACAGCTCCTAGCATAATGGGATCCTGATCTGTGATTGGGGCCTCAAAGTGCTGCTGTAAGAGAAATAATAAAAACAATATTCCTTTATTTTCTTGCCTATATTTGAATTTTGTCTGCCGCCATATTACTAAATAATTTAGTTTTGTCAAGTCCTTCTAATGTATTTTACAATCTTCCACAATTTCTACTGATCTAAAGTGCTTTTAGTCTAAAAATTTTGCAGTCTCACTAATCACCCTTTTTTACATCTGTGATAAATATAGAACATTAATCCTAGTACTGATCCCTCGGGCATCTCTACTATTAGCTTTTTTTGCTTTCTTTCCTGTAACCAGCTTTTAATTCATGAAAGGATTTTATCTCACCCCCTGTGGCTACTGAGTTAACTTAATCTCTTGTGAGGGACTCTACTGAAAGCTTTTGGAAAGTCTCTAAATAGATATCTAGAGGGCCAGATATGATTTAGCTACTATTTTGTTAACTCTTAAAGATGTTCTTCAGACCACTTTCATGAAAGATCAACAGGCTGCAATTCTGGCTCTTCAAAATCCAGTCTAAGGGCAGGTCTACACTACAGCCAGGATTGATGCCAAAGACCTGCCAAATTGACTGCAGATTGCTGTCCAGTCGACCCCTGTACTCTACCCCCGACGAGAAGAGTAAGGTAAGTCGACGGGAGATTTCCCGTTGACCCCCCCCACCCCATGGTAACTCAACCTAAGGTACGTCAACTCCAGCTACATTATTCATGTAGTTGGAGTTGCGTCGCATAGGTCGACTTACAGCGGTAGTGTAGACCTAGCCTAAGGGAAGCAGACTTCTGCTCAGTCTCTAGCTCTCTTATTTATAAAAGAGCAAGAGGGGTATACAACCTTCTACTTAAAAAATATTTCATGTCAGAGATATCAGCTTAATCCTTGTCAAATTAGTGAAACAACCACTTGAATTACTTGATACTTGTAAATTTAAGATTCTGATTTGGGAAATTTCATATATAGAGTCAATTCTAGTTTGTCGAATTAGTAAAATATGGGTTCTCCTGATGATCTACCCAACAATCCATGGTAATGATCAGGTGGTTTTGCAAATGCAATATGAAGTCAATGAGATTACTGGCTTAGTAAGGCATGGGTCCTTATATTCTAAATTCCTTTAGACAAGAACTGTGTGTTCCTTTATGTTTTGTACAGTGTTTTCCATGCTTAAGAAGTAGTAATAAATTCTGCCTAGACATATATTTAAGTCCCTGGGGTTTAATAAAATATAAGGGAAGGCAGAATTTTCCCAATGTACCGTGGATGTGATATCAGAATAACTTCTAAAACAGATTTCAAGGCAGAATTTTCCCAATGTACTGTGGATGTGATATCAGAATAACTTCTAAAACAGATTTAACAAAGAGTGTGTGGGAGGCATGGAACAGCAATTCTGTTGTTGTCCCTTAACATCTGTCAGAACTACCCAATCAATCACGATGAGTATTTGGATCATGTGATCAAGAATATAATTTGTTTATCACCCCAGAGAGGCCATCAGTAAACAAGTTACTTTGCTCTAAATAAATGAAAGTGGGAGGAGGGTTAAATAATGTAGAGCTAACTAAAAAGTAACCCAATTATAGCCATATAGAGAAGCACATCTGTTTTTGTACATAAACTCTTACCTATTCCCTTATGTAATCTTCTTAGTTCCTTAAATAATGATTAGCCTAATGACGAAATGTTTTCCCCACTAATGTGTTTAAAATTGGAAGATTCAAGGCTCCCTGAGTTCAATTTTTATTTTTAGTCTTGTTTATAATTACGGTTATAAATTTTTAGATTGGGTAATCTAATTAATCAGACTTGAACCAGGGTATTATATTCACAGCTTAGTCCGGCTCCTTTGCACAGGCAGGGAACTGCAGAGGGAAAAACCTTTAGAGGGGGGTTGAGATGGGAGAATGTATGTGAGCCTGTATTTGAGAGGTAGTCAAACCAGGAGTCCCATGTTGTGAGTATTCATTGAGAGTTTTGGTTTGGTTTAGCTTTTGAATGAGCATCCAAGCCTACTGAGGTTTGTATTGTACTGAGGTATCTTTATTGTACTTGTAAAATAATTTAGGTGCCTCCTTGGAAGGTTAGATCTCAGCCCCAGATTTGTGTGAATGGTGTCTTTCCTCCTTTTCCATTCTGTATTTCTTAGTGCGATAAAATGACAATACAGTAGTCTTGCCACTTGATATCTGTCCTCCTTAAATTGTTTACAAAAGTGTATCTTGCCATTGTTCTGACAAGGAAAGCAGGCAGTGTAGCTTTGTATTTGTGATGGCCTTACTATCTAGTTTCAACTTTAGAGACAAATGTCAAAACTTGGCACCTTATGGAAAAAGTAACTACACCGTTTAAATTAAAAAAAAAAAGAATAACTTTTCTTTTTGTCATTGAGCCATGTTTTTGCTTTTTTATTATTTTAAGAAAGTAGTATGGATCAATAAGCAAAGGAAGTGCATGACAGAATTTGTCACTTAGACTAAGAAAAGGAGTACTTGTGGCACCTTAGAAACTAACCAATTTATTTGAGCATAAGCTTTCGTGAGCTACAGCTCACTTCATCGGATGCATACTGTGGAAAGTGTAGAAGAAGATCTTCTACACTTTCCACAGTATGCAGTATGCATCCGATGAAGTGAGCTGTAGCTCACGAAAGCTTATGCTCAAATAAATTGGTTAGTCTCTAAGGTGCCACAAGTACTCCTTTTCTTTTTGCGAATACAGACTAACACGGCTGTTACTCTGAAACCTGTCTCTTAGATTAGTGTTTTACATAGTTTAAAACCTTCTCCAATAAATAACATCTAAAACCATAAAACTGCCACAGTCATACAATTATGTGTATGTCTGGAACACATGACAAAATATTATAAATGAACAAAATGTTAAGTATACATTACATTGCAAAAGGTCTCATAATGTTCATTTTGTGCTATAGCATCATTATTCAAGCAGGGTTATTCTTTAGATTTGTTTGTAATTTGCCTTCAACAATTTCACTAGGTTGCATCCCACTGGTCCCACTTCCCTATGGATTTTTTCCTCAATTTTTTAACATTACTTTCATGTGCACCAACAACATAGAAGCTGATTTGACAGACAGCTTTGTCTGAGTAACTAGGATAAAAAATAAGGTTGGTGTCCAAACAAAAAAATTGTTCAGCTGCTGTCTTTAAGAATGGGATGAGGTTCCCTTCTGCTTTACCCTAATAATTCATTCTTGAGAAATAATGTATAATTCTATACTTCAAGATCTTTTCCCTATTATCTTAACTTCTTTTATCATTAATTTTATCACACCTCCCAACTGCAATCATCAGTTAAAAATGACAGCTGGAATTCTTTCGGGGATGGGAAAAATCAGTGTTTTTTCCAAAAAATCATTTTGGGGAGTTTTATTTTATGTTGAAACCACCATTGTGTATTTTGCAGGGGGGCAAATTAATCCACTGCCCTTTTAACAGGGTTTTAATGGGTGTGCTCTATTGTAAGGAGCAGAAAAGACATGGGAAGCCTACATGCCTCAGCAAAAGAAATGGGAGATCAGACACCTGCAGCAGCTTTATCTGCTGCTCTCCCTGGTCTCAGTTCTCTGTTGTGGGAGGAATGTGTTATGGTCAGAGGAAGGAGCTCACAGGGAGATGTGTTATGAGCAGATGAAAGGGCTGCCCCTGGCCTGACTACTACTGGGAATGTCTTATTCCTCTTTGCTAAACATCTGGGTGGGAGGTGGAATTCACTAGGGCCTGCCCTAGACATCTTTAATGCAGAACTTAAGGGGTTTTCTTCACACACCCGTCACTGGCTGGGAGCCCTAGTAAGCCATCAGATGCTTCACAATGATAGTGGATAGGTTGACCTAGGGATTTCTCAGATGTCAAACTGTGGGTGAGGCTTAATCCTGTTTTGTAGCTAGGAGTGTCTGTGGGCCATTAAACATACACATTCCTCCCAAATTAAACACATACATTAAAATGATGCTTTATTTGGCAATTGCAAATAACTGGGTGTGATGTTATTGACATGAACTGTGACCGTATAGACCATTGTTGCAATCAAGGTCCTATAGATGCACCAAATCTTGTACAAAAGAGGTCAAGTAAGGTGTCTATGGAAAGGCTGTAATTTGCTGGTTATGATTATGCTGTCTGTATGTGTGTGTCATTTTTGTATCTGAAGTTATGAATATTGGCTATGTACTTGATCTCAATGTGTTTGATTCTAATTAGCATCAGTGAAGCATTTGGTCAGTTTCTTGAGAAAGGACTAGTCTGAGTAAGTGCCCAATCAAGAAACACTTAACTGAGATGGACTTTGGGAGATGCCAGTCCACATCTGAGCTTTCCTGGGAATGTCCAAACTAACATGTAAACAATGGTGTTGGCCTGCAAAAATCTGAATCATTCATGGACATGTGACTTGCCCAGGTGGCTACAAACTCCATTTTGCTGCGGTGATTTTGCACAGAAGAACAAAGGGGTTTCTGCCCACAAGAGAGAGAATATAAAAGGCCCTGGAAGCCTCTCCATTTTGTCTTCAGCTTGCTCAAGAAATGGCCTCTCCACCCCAAAGAGATGCCTGAAAGAAACTGGGACAAAGAACTGTAACTGTGGGGGTGTTAGTGATTGCTGGACCCAGGTCATAGACCACAACGTTGGTCTGAAAAAGATTGGGCCCAGACTAGGAAGGAGTCTAGTCTGTGAAAGAAGCTTATTGGAACATCTCTGAGGGTGAGATTTACCTGTATTCCATTTCCTACTATATTAGGCTTAGACTTGCGTGTTTTGTTTTATTTTGCTTGGTAACTTACTTTGTTCTGTCTGTTATTACTTGGAACCACTTAAATCCTACTTTTTATACTTAATAAAATCATTTTTATTATTAATTCACCCAGAGTAAGTAAGTAATACCTGGGAGAGCAAACAGCTGTGTATGTCTCTCTGTCAGTGATATAGAGGGCGGACAATTTGAGTTTACCCTGTATAAGCTTCATACAGAGTAAAATGGATTCATTTGGGGTTTAGGCTCCCAGAAAGACTGAATACTGGGTGCTGGGAAAGTCCCTGTTAACTGAGAAGCCCCTGGGCTAAGTGAATCTTAGTTTCTGTGCACTTGGTCTGTGCTCTGGCTGACTGGAGTGTCTAAGTCAGCAAGATGGGAGTGGAGGGAAGCCTTCTCTGGCAGGGGGATTTGCTCTCAGTGGTATCCCAGCACATCTAGTGACAGTTTTGAGGGAGTTTCTGTGACCCAACCCATCACACTGGGGTCAGGATTTAGTAAAATGGGGATAAGCAATGAAGCATTTCTTTAAGTCATGTGCACCACCATTTATATCCCAGTCTAAAAATTCTCATTTATTGTGCCTGTGGATTTCTTATGGCATGTTAACATGTCTCATAAAAGAGCAGAGATGAAGCAACCGTGTATGTTTGAGGTGTCTGAAGGTTTTTTAGCGCCTAGAAGGTTATGAATAGAAAACATGCAATCTGAAGTAGGGGAGATGGGTTTTTGTCTGTCACTGAGATAACAGTGTGTCTCCATTACTTCCTTCACACAAACAGTTCTTGAGCACATTCTACATTTATCAGAGCTATGTTTACGGAACACTTTTTTCTGAGGGTACATCTGGCTGCCATTACTGTGTTTGATCAATTAATAGAAAGCAAATCCATTTAAGTGTGATCCATAATCATTTGTTATATTAGAAATATTTCACATGCCCTTGAGAAAACTGTTGAGTCAGAAAGTATCAGTAGAGCCTAACTAAATGAATAGTTAAATACAACCACTTGATTTTCTTTACTTTTGTATTCTTGGGTATCTTACATATCAGGTTGTCTCATCTATTTTGGTTCTAGAGTTAATGAGAGTGAAGCCTGATATCCTATAGTAGGACAAGTTAGTAATAAAATATTGGATCACACTCATTCAGAACTACCTTAATAGGTGGTGGTAGAATTAAATATCTGCCTCTCAGATGAGACATAAAGAGAAAATATCATTAATTTCCCCATGCTCTGAAATATCATGAGTTAATAGAAACTTAAACATGAATAAACTGTGAAGTACATTTGAAAATAAAGGATCAAATTTAACCCTGATATAAGCCATTGGGAGTTGTCTGCTTACACCATTGCTGAATATGTTCTGCCATCTATATTATGTTCAGAAATGTAAGGGCAAAGTCTTATAGGAATTGGGAATTAACAGCATAGAAATATAATTCCCTTGTGATGCAACTGGAGATCCACAACATGCAAAGTGCTATATGCTTGTGATTTCTATGACTGATTATTGATAACATTGCTATCTTTACTGGAGGGTTTGTTTTGGTTAGTTCTTCAAGTTGATGCAGCAGTGTATTCCACGTCGAGGTAGGGGTGTGTGTGTGTATGTGTGTGTGTGTGCATGCGCACGCGCCCAGCACACCAGAGCCAGAGAAATTTGCCTAGCAGTACCCCTAGGAGGTAGCACTTGCACCTCATGGCCATAGTCCCGCCCTTGGCTATATGAGGCAGCACTTTCTCGACACCTCTCCCCACCCCCTAGTTCCTTCTTACCACCTGTGACTGGAGTCGGAGCTCTGTGTGGTTCTTAACCTCACAATCTTTCTCTTTTAGTGACTTGCTCTAATTATATATGGTTAGTTAATATCCTTAGTATTAGCAGTTAAATATTTCCCTGGTGATGACCTCACCAGGGTTCAAACATTGTCCATCATGTGGGAGTGCTTGCTGTATTTGGATGAGGCCCATGTCAAAGAGTAGTATTCAATTTACAGGTGATTCACAAAGCTCACTCAGGTGGCTAGGGACCTTCACCCATGCGGCCTGCTTCAGCATTGAAACCTACATCAGAGCAGAGTTTGCCCTCGGATTCAGAGAATGCTATTGTCAGAGCTGCTGCCTCTTCAAAGAGATGGAGGAACCACTTTCCATCAAGTGCACCAGGAAAATGTTGCATAAGACTAATCAAGACCATTCCAGGTCTCATGGAGACTTTTCTGCCAACTCCAAGAAAAGTATGGTCCGGCATGGTGTTACTGCCAGCACACAGGATGGAACAAGTCCTTCCAGCCGCTCTCCTGTACTGCCTTGGGAGATCAGATTCCACACCATTGACTCTGGTTCCAGCCTCAGGGAGTCCAATGAGTCTGGTACCAACAAAGGTGATGCTGGTATGAGCTATGTCTAGACTAGCGGTATACCACGTGGCAACAGACTTCCTCTGCCTTTCCATCCTGACCTCTCCCTTGGTCCAGGATTTCACCAGGGCTACATCATTTACAGCCCAGTTGTCTGGGTGGGCTGCTGAACCATTGGGTTCGATGTTTCCCTGCTGTAGAAGTGGGGCTGGTGCCAGGCTCAGTATAAGGGACCTCTTCAGCACCAGGAAACTCCTCTGCACTGCTGCATTTTTGCACCACCAGTGTTACTGTGGTGAAACTCCCTGCCCTCCATTTCAACACTGTCAGCTGTGTTGGTACCACAAACGACTTCCAGGCTGCTGCTGCTGCCCTTGGCACCGGAACCAACTGAGATGTACTCTGTGCTGGTGGTGCTGTTTTGGCTGACAGATAAGTCAGATCAGTTGCTCGCAATCTCAGGGCTGGCTCCACCTGTACCCTGGGACTCCTCAGTTTCAAGGGTGGAGGTCCTCCTCCTGCTCTCCATTGCCTGGCCCACATTGGGGATCATCATGAATACCAGAAATGGGGTGCATTCGTCTCATGGTGAGGATGGGGGCCCCTGATACACTGCCTGCTGGCTACCAGTGCCTTACCCTTGAGACCCGTGACCTCAATGGAATCTGTGGGACATTCCTCAGTTTCAGAGGTCACACTCCTCATCTTGTTTCAAGGCAAGATCACTGGGCATGTTGGTGGCTGGGCTGCCACCGCAGATTCAGGTACCAATTGAGCCTTCCCCATACGGAGCCTCCAGAGTTGTCCTGTCCAGGTCTGCCATTCCAGGACTGGAAATTAAATGCTTCCTCTTCTTCCCCAGATAATTCAATAGTGCCTGGCTTTTTGTCTCCTTCAGTGCCTGAGAACTTCAGGGCCTACCAGGACCTTTCTCAGTATATGGCTGCTTCCCCGGGCATTCAGGCAGAGATTCTGCAGGAGAATACCTTTAAGTTGTTGGTCATCCTACAGCCATCTGCCCCTCAAAAGTTATTTGGAGCGTGCCAGCTTTGGTGTTGCCTACTGCAAAGTGTTTGGAGAAATGCTACTTTGCACCAGTCCAGAGATTTGAGGGCTTTTATTCCCCCCACCCCAGCCCCTATTTCCCTGGTCATAACCATGGTGAACAATGGAGCTCAGCAGGGCAAATTTAAGTCCACTCTTAAGGACAAGGACTCAAAGAGGATGGATTTAATGGGAAGAAAGATCTATACCTCCTCTGCCTTGCAAATGTGGATTGCAAACCAGCAGACATGTTGTCCACACATGACTCTTTGAATTGGACAGCTATGTCTAAATTTACAGACCAGCTGCTTGAAACCTCCAGGGAGGAATTTCAGTCATATATCACTGAAGTCTGCTTTGTAGCCAAGACATCACTGAGCAGTTTGCTGCTCTAGACCTTCAGGATGTTTATTTTCATGTGGCAATTTTGCCAAGCCACAAAAAATTCCTCTGGTTTGTCATGACAGATCACCATTTTCAGTACACAGTGCTACCTTTTGGCCTCTCTTCTTCCCACCCGTGTTTTTTACCAGATGTGTGGTCGTGGTGACAGCATACCTCCAGAAAGAAAAATCCATATCTTCCTGTATTTGGACAACTGGCTATTAAAGGACACGTCCAGGGAAGAAGTTCTTTCTCATGTACACTTTACACTGCATTTACTCGATTCTCAGGATCTCATCCTAAACACCGGGAAATCAACATTTGTTCCCACTCAGAAAATCAAGTTCAGTGGGGCCCTAGTACTCTGAGTTTCAGAGCATTTTTGCCAACTGACCATTTTCAGACAATTCACCAACTTTGCCTCTGTTTGCAGGTTCAACCTTCCATGACAGTTTAGACATGCCTGAGGCTGTAGGGCCACATGTCCACTTGCGTGCAAGTAGTACAGTTTGCAAAATTGTCTTTGCCCTCTTCAGATGTGGTGCAGGACAGTTTACCGTCCAACTCCTCACAGCCTTGGACACATTGGTCCATCTACCTCTGCTGGTCAGGGCATTCCATTTGTCTAGCCCTTACCAACCAGGACTGTTGTCACTGATAGGCTGGAGAACACATCTGGGATCACTGGAAGTTCAGGGTCTGTGGTCAGAGTAGGAAGGACTTTCTGGGGCTTAGTGCTTCACATACATTGCAGTGGTACTGTCAGTAAGTATTATGTGAACAGGCAAGGGGGAGCACACACTACGGTGCTCTGCCAGAAGGCAATCAGGCTGTGGCAGCTCTGCATTGAAGAGCATATCAATCCTATAGCTGATCGCTTGCCCAGGGTCCAGAATCATCTCGTCCAATCAGGACTATCTCAGCACGTTTTTTAACCTGGCCCCGGAAACAAGTGTTCTGAGAATCATCTTTGCAACTTAGGGCATCCTGATGATCAACCTGTTTTGCTACAAGAGACAACAGGAAGTACCATCTGTTCTGCTTTCAAGGGAGCCTTGGCCCAGGCTCCCTGACCGATGCCTTTCATCTCAACTGGCATTTGGCTCTCTTGTATGCTTTTCCTCTGATCCTGATCATTCCACAGGTTATCCTGAAGCTGAAAGCGGATCAGACCAAGATCATTCTCATTGTCATGGGGTCCACTCATGGCACCTCCTCCTGGCTGTCCTGGGGATTAGCTCTGCCAGGTGCTGCCCTCTTTGGCGGTGTCCCTACCCATTGTACTTTCTTACCCTGTGGGTCCCTCTCTCTCTCTCTCCAGAAACTGCAGCCTCCTCTTTGTGACTTGATCCTCTGGCCAGGTCACTATGTGGATTCCCCCTTTGGGAGGCATGGGGGGGTGGGGAACAAAGTATTTCTGGAACAATTTGTCTGAGGCAGACCGCCTCGGACCACCACTTTGCCTGGTCTGTGCCACATACTTGGTGGTTGATAGGAGAACCCAGCGCTGCCCTCTGTTCCAGGTTCCAGCTAAGGGGCCCTCTAATCAGCAGCCAAGGTCTACACTCCCATTCCTTGCTGCTTTTCCCCTAAGCCTTCTCTTCTCTTCCTGGCTCCTCTTGTCTGGGCTTGCCAGCATCCCAGCTGTCTCCTCCCAGGGAGTAACTGTGACCTACCCTCTATAGTCCCAAACATAGCTCCCTTCTCCCAGGGAGTGACTGCACCCTACTTCCCTGCAGACCCCTTTCTGCTCTCAGCTCCAGGGCTTTGAGGAACAGGGGCCTCTCCTGTTCCTATCCAGCTGAGCCTGCTTCCAATTAGTGGTCCTATGTAGCTAAATCTCTCCCTTGCTCACTGCGTAATTGGTTGATTTGGGCCTGCCTGGCCTAATTTAACCCTCTCAGGGCCAGTATGGGGAATACACCACATCACACCTGGCATGGTCGAGGGAGTGTTGATTCTCCAACTTTCTTGTGCTATTGATTCAGCCTCTCATATCCCTTCTTCTCCATCCTGACCTGCTCAGGCAGAATCACAGTCACACCCTGCATTCCACACTCTGCTCCCAATGGAATTCAACCGACAATGGCTTCTATCCAGGACATCTTGGAATACTCACTGTGTTTTCAGTCATCAGGCCTTGTGCTTAGCTCTATGAGGGTGCATCTGGCAGCAATCTCAATGTTTCATCCCCCTGTTCATGGGAAATGAGTTTTTTCCAATGCCATGGTAGTTTGATTCTTAAAAGGACTTAATCTCCATCCCCTGGTCTGAGAGTCAGGTCCTTTGTGGGACCTTAACACAGTAGTGGCAGCACTGATGAGTCCTCTGTTTGAGCCTCTGGCATCTTGTCCCTTTCCCTTTTTGTGTCAAAACTGCATTCTTGGTTGTGGTAACATCCACAAGGAGAGTCTGTGAGTTGCAGCTCTGATGGCAGAGCCTCCTAATGAACTGTTCACCAAACACAATGTGACTTTATGGCTGCTCCCATATTTTCTGTCTAAAGTGGTCTCACGGTTTCATTTGAACCAAGCAGTATATTTGCCTGTGTTCTTTCTTAAGCTGCATTCATCCCCAGAAGAACAGCATCTCCATATGTTAGATTTCAGCTGATGTCTTCTGCCTGAATAGGACTAAATTGTTCCATGGTTTTCCTCATCTGTTTGTGTTATATGCAGATCATGTGAATGGGCAAGTGATCTCTTGACAAACAATCTCTAAGTGAATAACATCCTGTATCAAGGCTGCGTATGAAATAGCTTCGACTATGCCTCCTTAGTGGCTGTGAGCTCATTACACGACATTTGCAGGGCTGTCAGGTGGTCATCGATACATATGTTGATGAACCATTATGCCATTAACGCATCATCCACAGCTGATGCAAACTTTGGGAAGGTGATCCAGCAATCCATATTTTAGATGGATTCTGAGCCCAATCTTCTGTGAGTACTGCTTGTGAGTCACCAAAATGGACTACCTGGCTACAGCTACTCAAAGAAGAAAGTTACTTACTCTTACTGTGGTTCTTTCAGATGTGATGCAGATGTATATTTCATGACCCAACCACTGTCCCATCTGCAACAGAGTCTATTCCCTGGGTGAGCGGTGCAAAGGAACTGAAGGGAGTCCAGGTGGCACTGCATCATATAGCCAGGGGAGGGGCTATGGCCATGAGGTGTGAGCATTGCCTTGTACAGGTACTGCTAGGCAAAATTCTCCAGCTCCACCTAAGTGGAATATACATCTGCATCACATCTCAAAGAACCACAGTTACAGTAAGTAACAGTTACAAGTTGTTTTGGATATTACCTTGTGCAAATTGATTGCAACACAACCCGATTTTTAAAAAACACTGCCTAAAATGCTCTATTTCTTTGCCTCAGGATAAAAAACAGAAGAAAGTAGATGGGTTGCACTGGAACTGTTAACCTACAGTTGGAGATGAAACCAGCATGGATTTGGCAGCCGTCTCGGCTGCGAGATAAGGCAGCAGCAAAGTAAGGCAGGCAGGAAGCAGGAACAGTCAGTCTGTGGTAAGGGGTTGTGTTGCCTCATTTTGCAGGGTAGATATGGGTGGAACCTTCTTCTGTGAGTGGGAGCTGTAGCTGGGGAATTGACAGGGCACATGTTACCAACAGGGGAGAGAGAAGAAGAACTAAACATTCGTCAGTTTTCAGTGCAGATCCTGGTCATATACTCCTCCTTGGTGTTCTTAGGATTAAATGTCATTGCATTCCACCTCTTTTTGAAAAGTGCATTGGGAGATCATAAGCATAGAAAATACTATACAGAACTAAATTATGTTCTGTCCTATTGTATTAAATATATTGAAACAGTTTCTCTCCCTAACATTTCCCAGCCACTTTATTTTTTTGTGATATCATACTTTATAAACAGATTGGGGGGAAATCATCTTGTTTAATTCTGTAAGGAAAAGCTATCTGAAAAGGTCAGGTCATTCAGCTCTCACATTATCTCTTTTGCAAGTAACCCCTTAGTTATAAATTATATTTTAAATTAAAAACTAGCAAGTTTTTAATGTTATATTTTTGATGATTAATACTTGGAAGGTATATCAGAGCTACTTCTTCCAGGACAGTAACACACAATGGACAGAGTATGTTGCTTTATTTAATTTAATTACGAAAGGCAGCTATTTGCTTTTGTTCTACTTTTCAGAACATTAATACCTCTGCAGTGTGTTGAAAAGATTCTAAATTCATCTTGGCTTCTGTTGTAAGGATTACCATTGGAGTGCCTAAATAATCTTTCCCTCTTTCCCTTGTTATGTTTCCTTTAGTGCCCATAGCTTTTTGTCTTCTGTTGTGCTTTATAGTAGATATTTTATTATAAGATATAAGCTATCGGTGTGTCTACTTCCTTTTTTTTATTTTGACAATACATTAAATAAGATACTAGAGATAATTCAAAATAAAACTCAGTAGTGAGTGGATTTATGCACTGAGGCTATACATTAAGTGTTAAAAGATGAGTGGAGATTGAAATGTTGGAGAATATTTCTGGCTGGGAAACTGGAGAGGACTAAAGCTATGGAGTATAGCAGTCAGAGTAGAGATGTGAAGAATAAAAATGACATGCAAAGATACTACATCTGAAATTGCACTTGCCCTACAGTGGAAAGATACTGTGGGTCAGCAGTAGCCATTCATTAGGTGAGGTTAAAGCTAGCTTCCCGTTATAAGCCCAAATTTCAAATCTACTCCCATTAAGAAACTAATGCCCCTGAAAATTCACATGCTCCATCTTTTCACAGCCAGAATTTTTCTGGGAAGTTTAGGAAAAAATCAGAAAAGGAACTTGAAAGTTACTGTGTTTAAAAAATGTCCCCATCTTTGACTTTTTGAAAATTCCAGGCACCATTCACAAGCACCAAAATTCACATTTCAATTAAAACCACCAACAATAAACAAATACTCACTATAATTGGTAAGGAGTGAGATTTAATCCTGGAGTAAAGGGAAAAATTAATGTATGCCACATTAAGGCTATGTCTACACTAATCTGCCAGCCTGCTTATCACTCAGGCTGAGAGTTTGCTAATTCATATCCTACCTATCTAGTATGTTAAGCTCAGTTTGCGGTTTTGTTTATTTACTAAGTAATCTGCTTTGAGCAGTTTGCTATCACTTATAATCACTTACAACCTATCCTTCTGTAGTTAAACTTATTTTATTTTAATCCAAACCAGTGTGTGTTTGATTAAGGTGTCAAGGGAAAATCTCAGCTTGGTTACCACAAGTGTGCATGGTCCTCTTCACATTGAGGGAGAGGTGGACCGGATATTAAACCCATAAACTGGCCAGATTTGACCAGGGCAGGATGGTACTACTCTGGGGTCCTACGCTGGGAGGCTGGTGGTTAGAGAGCTTGCATGTAACTGCAGCTGGGTGTGTCCCTACCTGTGTGAATGCTGATCAAAGTGCAAGCTTAGAGGGCTTTGCAACTTGTCACAGCACCATTGTGTGAGAGGGAGTCCAGGATGGCGGGTCAGAGGGCTCAGTGGTACCCCAGATCCAGGTGGGACCCCAGAGTGAACCGGTATTTTCCTTCTTTATCTAATAAGGGGTGGAAAGGTTAACTATTTCAAGCAAAGATGTTCTAAATTACCCATAAGTACTTTGGGTAGTTGGCAAACTGTAATAGATCTACCAGATGCTTTAGCATTCTGCCTGTTCCTATTATCTAAGCTATATCGGGATCAGATGTTTTGTATCTTCATCTATCTGCACTGCCTCAACTATGTTAAAAACAAAAGATGAAAAAAATGAAATGAGCAAAAGATTGGAGAGCTCTTGACATACTCTGTCCTTCTCAGTATAGTGAACCTTGCTTTGCACAAGACTAAAAATTGGGCAGAAGGAGCAGATTACAACAGAGGATATTTCAGAGGAACAAAGAGCACTTTTTTGATATGCAAAATTTGGGGATTCTGCATTGGGAGCATGAACATAAAGAAGGATTTTCAGGTCAGTGACCCCAAAGTTCTGGAAGCCCCACATACTTTTTAAAATGGCATTATTAATAAAGCTGTACCAGTGGCAGAGATTCATAATCCCTTAATTATTTTGTTGGTCTTCCTTTTAACTGTTTGGTGAAAATCAGCATTTTTTTTAATTAAAAGGGGCAGATTTTTAATAAACTCAGATAACATCCTAGATTGTGGTTTGTTTTATATATAGTGTAAGAGATTACTTTTAGGTTTTGTAACTGGATAAATGGCAAGGCCTTACAGAATCTCCTTCCAAGCTCTGAGCTGACAGATGAGAGGTGCTAAATCTTCCAGACCCTCCATCTATCATAAAGTATGTTCTTTGTAAATCTTTACTGACCCTTATCCTCATCTCCTGTTTGCCCATGTATCTCTCTATCTCTCACACAAGCACTATCACTACTATTTAGGGGAATCCTAGAGGGAGCTGGAGGGAAAAGTACAATAAAAAAGGGGCGGGGGGGAGGCAATAGCAGAAAAGAGCATCATTACACTTTTCTTGCCTATATTTTACCAAAACGAATATAAAGAAAAATTGATAACTATGGTATAAAGGCTGGATGATATAGTTGGCACTGGCATACAGGTATGACCACAGGCAGGTACAGTGTATGATTCCACAGATCTGCACTATAAGGTCCCTGACAGACCCTTTTCAGAGTGCTTAACTAATAGCAGTGTGCACACACATCCATCTGATCAAATGACCAAAACCAGGGATATAACAAACCCACTTCCTCATTATCTCTATTTTTGGCCAACCTGTACACTTGTGGAATACATGCCTGACCACTTGTAGATAGTTTAGGGAGTTTTAGATTTCTCTGTTGAAGCTTGTTCATTTTTATCATGCGTTGCATAGTCTGGTTGTTAAATGTTGTGGGGTTTTTTGTAGAGTTTAGAACTTTGTCTACTCTGGCAATTGCTGAATAAACAATAGAGTTTAAAAGGTGTTATTCCATTTCAGACCAGCGTCCCAGTGCTTGCAATGCTTGGATGAAGACATTCATTGAAGTGCACTTAAAATATAGCACATCCTCTTGCAATTAAAATTACTACACCATTGAATATGATGTCTCCAGGAAATCAGATCCAACTTGTAGGCAATGTTATCTAAAAACATATTACATTAAGTAATCAGTTGAGATCGATTTTTTTGAAACTATATGGGAATGTAAGCCCTACTTGTTTGTGTGTCTGAAACAGTAGCTTCTAAATGCCAGGGTTGCTTTGTAGTGTATAAAATTTAAGTATGATGGATTGAAGAACTCCCATGATTTATTTATCAATTCGGGTCTTCATTATCAAACCTCTGTCCCTTGAGTTCTGTCCAACTGCCTTGCTTTCCTTATTTAATGGATAGAAGAGCCAAGAAGCTGTTTTTTTAACTAGTTACATTGTTTTTGTCTCATTTGGAATTTTTCCTTTAAAGCTTAAATTTGTAAAATAGTCCAAGCATCATCTATCTTCCATGAAACATTTGCAGGTTTTTAATACAGATGTTTATAAACTGTGATCACTCTTTATTGGAATATATTAAAATACCATTAAAGGCCTGACCTAAACTTAGAATATTCAGAGGTAAGGTTGCCACTGGAATCTATTTCTATCCAGATCTTACAATTTATACAGTGCCACCAGATCTTACAATTATACACTGCCACCAGTATATAAAAAGTTTATAACAACTATTGAGGATTCTTCATAAAACCCAAAATTGCAACAATGTCTTGGCAGTTTTTGAGCATGTTCAGCCAAGAATTGCAGCTTTAACTCAGAATATTTTTGTGGGTGGAAGCAAAAAGAAAGGATTTTTTGAGCATAAACAAAAAATTTGCATTTTTCTCAGTACATATGTATAATAGCCACTTTTCAAAGCTAAACAATAAACACAAAAGCAAAAGGTTTCACACCACAGAATTTAATGCAAAAATATTTCTGGCTTCCATATTGTAGGAGGACATTCAAGTCTGCAAAATCAAGAAATATTGGCTGTACACTTGGTCAGCTGAAGTGCTACTAAGCTAAGCCACTGAGAGGTTGAGAGCCAACTAGGAGTGAAGATCACAGTCAACTAATCTCTCCTTCATAGATAGAGATATATCTATACATCCTGTTGTTCGTGATTTTGAAGAAGTTTTGTAATCCTTATCAAAAGTCATATGCTGTATTTTATTAAACCCAGAAATCATATTCTGCTCAAGGCTGAAATATACTTCTGATGTAACTGTAGTGTGTAGAGGTAACACGAACTGGAGTGCTTCCGAGAGGCTAATTATATGACTTGGATCAGGTCACAAAATGTTTTATTTATGGCAGCGGCCAGTACCATTGGCTCAAGTAGCTATTGTACATTTTTTTAAAAATATAATGCAATGAAAATATAACAACCAGTATTAAAAATGACCAACTAATACATCCACTTCAGAAAACACAAAATTAAAGATGTCTAGTAAGAAAGTAAAGGTGGATATTCCTTGCCCCCTAGACAGATGACAGGATTGTTCTGCCTCTTGTTGGTCATTTCCCAATACCTACCATCTCTGAACCTTGAAGGCTTTCTGCTCACACCACCATTTCTTACCATATATCCCAATAGTTCCTTCTGTAGTGGCTAGTTTGGTTGCTGAGTTGGATCTCGCACCTGGAGCCTGTATTTACTGTTCCTATTGGTTTCTGTTGTCAGGGACTGGGTGAGCAAGTTATTTTTGCCAGCTCACAAGCACTGTTTAGTAGCAGTATGGATGTCCTTAAGAAACAAAGCCAGCGTCCATCATTTTTTAATTTAAATGTTTTCTGTTTCTGCTGTAGTAGAAAGAAAAGGAGTACTTGTGGCACCTTAGAGACTAACCAATTTATTTGAGCATGAGCTTTCGTGAGCTACAGCTCACTTCATTGGATGCATACCATGGAAACTGCAGCAGACTTTATATACACACAGAGAATATGAAACAATACCTCCTCCCACCCCACTGTCCTGCTGGTAATAGCTTATCTAAAGTGATCATCAAGTTGGGCCATTTCCAGCACAAATCCAGGTTTTCTCACCCTCCACCCCCCCACACAAATTCACTCTCCTGCTGGTGATAGCCCATCCAAAGTGACAACTCTCTACACAATGTGCATGATAATCAAGTTGGGCCATTTCCTGCACAAATCCAGGTTCTCTCACCCCCTCACCCCCCTCCCAAAAACCACACACACAAACTCACTATCCTGCTGGTAATAGCTCATCCATTCTCTGTGTGTATATAAAGGCTGCTGCAGTTTCCACGGTATGCATCCGATGAAGTGAGCTGTAGCTCACGAAAGCTCATGCTCAAATAAATTGGTTAGTCTCTAAGGTGCCACAAGTACTCCTTTTCTTTTTGCGAATACAGACTAACACGGCTGTTACTCTGAAACCTGCTGTAGTAGAGATATTCAGAGTTGATTATGATGTATGTCCTCTAGACAGAGACAAGGTAGGTTGTCCTTTTATTGGACCAACTTCTGATGGTGGAAAGTACAACCTTTCATGGTACACAGAACTCAGACACTCTTCTTCAGGTCTGGAGAAGGGAATCCGTGTCTGAGCTCTGTGCAGCTCAGATTTTACCCTCTGTGTAGCTCAGGTTGGTCCAATAAAAGATACTACCTCGCCTACCTTGTATCTCTCATATCCTGGGACCAACACGGCTGCAACAACGCTGCAAACAACTGTAGATAAATATCCTGTTTAAAAACTCTGTCAAAATAGAAATTCCATTCCTGATATCAGTTTTGGAAGCTGTTAGCAGAGAAATGACAACCATTTAATATGTAAAAATAACACATAGCCCTAAGCTCAGTCTGTTGTTTCATGAGCCAGTAGGACCGAGGAGCACTTTGAAGGCAATACACTCCATTTCTGGGGAGAGCAAGTGCATCAGTGATGAAGCAGCTTTCTTATCTATGCTCAGAATGGCATTAACAGATCTGGGGAAGTAGCCTCTAGCCTGGTCCCCTTTGGCTAGAGAAAGTCTGCAATACCAGGCCTCTGAGGGGGTGACAGAAATAAAAGGCAGAAAAGTCTGATTATTTTAGAGGACACCACCTCCTTCTAAAAAGACCACAGGTGGTAAGGTTATTGCTCCATCAGGATACTCTCAAACTTTAGACACAGAAGGACAACAGAAATGGGTAGGATTCCTCAAT
The DNA here is from genome assembly GCF_965140295.1 of Lepidochelys olivacea. Taxonomy (NCBI): domain Eukaryota; kingdom Metazoa; phylum Chordata; order Testudines; family Cheloniidae; genus Lepidochelys; species Lepidochelys olivacea. Next base: position 124,242,581 of record NC_140413.1, read on the forward strand.
AATTTTCTCTTAACCTGTGTTATTGCTCTTAATCATTTACTAATTAAAAATGAGGACTATATTCAAGGGAACTGTAAACCATACATATATTGCATTCCTATAAAGTTATGATTTTTTTGTTGGTCAGACAGATTTTATTTGATCCATTTTGTATCTCAAGTTAATATATTAAGGCCAGATTTTGCCACTGTTGCTCAAACTAAGTAGTACTTTTTTCTATAAGTAGTGCCACTGGAATCAGTGGAACTATGCATACTGTAAGCTCCTATTTACCATGAGCAAAGATAATGGAATGTGGTCCTAACTTTACTAGAGTACTCACATACTGGTTTTAGACACATGCATTTTATGAGAGTCTGGAAAAGACTGACAAAAGATTGTTTGTTTGTTTTTATTGGCAACAGTACCAAAAAGAAGTCCAGGAGCATGTTCTTCTTAGCTCTCCACTTTAGATCTAGTGGTTAAGGACTTAAGAATTTCAGCCATCATGCCAAACGCCATACTTGAGAGATGGTGATATCCTACTGTGACACACTGACTTTATTATTGCATATTAAAACTCTTTGTGAATGTGGCATGAGGTTAAGGTGACCAGATAGAGAGTGTGAAAAATAGGGACGGGGGAGGAAGGTAATAGGTGCCTATATAAGACAAAGCCCTGAATATCGAGAATGTCCCTATAAAATCAGGACATCTGGTCACCCTACATAAAGTATATCAGTCACCCTCATTCAGTTTGTTTCTTCTGTGTGCCTTCTCAGGTGGAGATTGAGAAACTGGACTATCATCACTATCTGCCTCTGTTTTTCGATGGGCTTTGTGAAATGACATTTCCCTATGAGTTTTTTGCTCGGCAAGGAATCCACGACATGCTGGAACATGGGGGAAACAAGATTCTCCCTGTCATTCCTCAGCTCATTATCCCAATAAAAAGTAAGTGAGTATGTGGGAAAAACCCAGAAATGAATGTATATAGTGTTACTTTTTGACAAGTAGCTAATTAAGCAATAAAACAATGACAGGTTGTGCATTTCCAGGAGATTACTGGAAACCTGAGTAAATGGTGAGGTATGGGGCCAGAAGGCTTTCAATCACCTAATATGTGATTAGCTATCCCAGAGAAATGTGCTGTCTGGCATGTATTTTTCTTATTACAGAGTGGCTTTTGGTATTTAGAAAAGTGAAATGAAGCTTTTACTTGATTTTATTATATTTATTAAATATATCCATCTATTTTATAAAATAGCTCATCTCAAACGACATGAGAAAATAGCAGAAAAAGGTTGGGAATTTTTTTATTTTACGGTTGTATTAACTAGACCTCCCCTTCTACTTATACGCACCATTCTTCCTTGTCCCCTCCGTTCCCATCACATTCCTCGTCAACGTGTCTAAATTTGGGCTACTGTTTGACTCAAGGATGCCTCATTTAAAATTTTTGTTGTTTTAAAAAACATTCCATTTGGAAGTGTTTACAGTTTCAAAAACAGATCTTTATTGAAATGCAGTATGACAGTCAGAAAGTTGTATCACTTCAGGTAGAATGCTGTTGAAACTCATTTCGCTGTAAACACCACATCTAAGTATACGTTTCCTAATTTTGCCCTTTCCTGTTTCTTCAGCCCAGTAGTTGAGCAGACCATTCTTCTGCATTATCCTTCACCTTCTAGCATGCATTTTGACTTCTGCAAAGATTCTTATTGTATTCAACCGTCCAGCCAATAAATATTTCATCGGATTCCCTTGAAATTCCATCAGCGCCTTTCCTTAATTGATCAAAGTCATTACTGCCAATAAACAATAAAACAGCCCTCCCCACTCAGCTGTTGTCTCCACTGCCTCCACAGGAGGATGGGATCAGGACCTCAACCAGAGTTCTCCCACATGGAACTGTTGAGCAATAACTAGTTAACCCTTAGTTAAGCAAATGTATATTACATGGGGAAGATCAGAATCTCTTCATGTAGACAGGGACTTAGAGTGAAAGTGGAAGCTTCTCTTTTTTCTCCAGTCTCAGAGTGATAGCTTGATTGTTCAGTCAGAAAGGCTGTAACATGAAATTGTTATCTGGCTTATTTTGTGGGGAAGATTCATTCATTCATTTCACTCAGGAGGGAAAGAGGGGTGGGATCCTCTGGGTGAACAGAGAGTAGATTCACTTCTGGAATACTGCAGGATGAGCTAAGTCAAGCAGAACTCTGGGAACAAGAAAGAGAAGCTGCCGTTTAGTTGGGACCTAATATCAAAATACATGCATTTTAAGGACCAGGATTGGTCTTTTATTTACCTGGATATTCTCCTTTTTTAAAAAAGATTAATTAAACAATGTCTCTAGCTGTACTTTAATGTACTCATAGATTTTGTTTGAGGGGATATAATTTCAAAATGTCAAAAGCAGAAATTGTTTTAAAAGTGACACAGTACTGTAGGAACTAAGTGCAAGATGGTTCAGGCTCCTGAAGGAATTATGAAAACCTTCCAATCATTGTTTTAGTTCCTCTATTTGAGGAGAGAAGCTATTAAGTGAGGAGTTTTGTCTTTTTTTTTTCATTTTTATTAAGTATTTAAAATTGTATTGTCGGTTATCAAGATATATTTGAATATAGGAAACATTCAAGTATGTTTTTAGTAATAAAACATAAAGCTTCTTGAAACTGTGTAAGCATCTGCAGGAAGGACTCTCTTAACACGATGGCTGCAAGCTCTATAGTCAGGACTTAACAGAATCCTAACGGGACTGTGGACCCACTGTACTTTTAAAGTGACTACGCAGTAGCTTAATCTATACACAATTTTCAGCCTCGTAGAGAGATATCAACATATAAATATATATGTGGGACTGAGAGAGAGCTTTTTAAACAGTGTCATAATTTTGTTGAGTCAAACATTCAAGAACACACTCATTTTCTGTTTTCAGTTTTATTTCAGTGTACCGTCATTCCTTTTATTCATTTTTATACCTTTTATCAGTTTTAAAATTTGTGAAGTCCATATATCTTTTACTAAGAAAAGCTTTCTCCTTCATTAACACCAACATTAATGTCAAAAAGGGCATTGTCCTCTCAGGCAAATAGAGTAGATACCTATAATAGACTTTAAATTTGCTATGAGCAGGACCGGCTCTCGGCACCAGCAAAGCAAGCACTTGCTTGGGGTGGCACAATTCCAGGGGTGGCATTCCGGCCTTTTTTTTGCTTAGGCAGTTGCGCTCTCAGAGCTTGGGGTGGCAAATTTTTTGCTTGGGGCGGCAAAAAACCTAGAGCTGGCCCTGGCTATGAGTATGTAGTGTAGTTACAGCTATAGATTTGTGGGATGCTGCTACCTCCACAATAAACTCAGTTGTCTTTTGAACTCACTGCAGTCTCTCAAGTGTCCTCATCAGTGAGTTATATCTGACTAATCAGCTGTCTCCTAGATCACTGCCATATTGCCACTGGGTGGGGGAAAGAGTAAAACAAATGGAAAGAAGATTGTTAGGCAAGAGTGTATTTTTGGGAGTGGGAGAGAGTCAAATAAGTCTATAAATAGAAACTTTTGTTAAAAAAAATTTCCCTCCCCCATGTACATCAAAGAATACCAGTGAGGTGCTGCTTTCTAAAAGACATTTAAAATGTGGCATAGCAATACTGTATCATATTTGTAATGCTTTTAAAGAGCAATTTATCCTTCTCCTGCCCTACATGTTCTTGCTTAACACAGTTCATAATTTTGACTATTACAACCTCAAGCTGACAAATATTAGTTAATCAACATATGAAAATCACTTCCTTCATAACAATTTCTCTCGAATAGGATAGCAAGGCAATGTCTGAAGAGAAGCAAGATAGTGATAGCAAAAAATTGAATCAATTCATTACTCTAATGCATGAACAGGATTAAAATAATATGGACGAATGCAGGTTAGGTCCAAATATAATTGCGTTTCATCATTTCACACCTTTGAAAGACTGTCTGTCCAAACTCCTTGTAAAAATATTTTTACAACACTTTATAACAATAATTCAACAACATGGAAGAAATTCAGAACAAGAATGAATGACTTGTCTGGAAAGATTAAAATATATGTCATCTTGCAGTGACTAAGTAGGATGACACAGTCTACCAGTACAGTTAGATGGGTATAAAAACAAGGTAAAACAAATTATTTAAAGGTGTTCAAAATAGATACACCGATAAGTGATATCATCCAACTAAAAGAATAGCAGGAAAAATTTCCTAAGAGCAAAGTCTGTAGACCCTTCATTATCTTCCAAGGGAAATGGAGAAAGCCCCATTGCATTAATCATCTAGACTGGAAATGGATCAAGCATTTGAGAATATGCTGCAGGAAATTTTCCTGAGTTGGCCACGAGATGGACAAGTTGACCAAATGAGAGGTGGGTGAGTGCTTCACTCAAGAAGTGCTGGAACACAAGTACTGGAACTGCCGTAATGCGCCGTTTCCACTCACCAGAAAAGTGGTGGAACAGTATCCCAGAGTATTCCAGCAGGACTCAAGCACTGCAAATGAGTCTTTTCCATCTCTATGTTCCATGATAAAGTATACATTTCACAAAGTCACACTGGAATAATTCTCCCCTCATCTGATCGGAAAAACTCATTCTTCATTCCAAATTCAAGTCCCCTGAATCTCTAGAATAACTTCACAAAAAAGTATCTTGCAGAATTACTGTGCAAGTTATAATGCATAACACACAGCGAAATATCTTCATACTTGTGAGGCAGGAGAATATTTTTATCCTCATATTACCAATCGGGAAAGCAAGGTAGAAAATTATTAAACTTGCCTCAGGTCACAAGGTGTGGCAGAGATAGGAATACAATCCAGATCTCTCGCATCTCTGGACTGTGCCCTAGAAAGACCATCTGACCAAAACAAAAATTTACCATGAGAGCTTTGAATCCAACATGAATTCCCAATTTGTATCCATTTATGTATTCAGGCAATAATTAAAATAGTACTGCAAAGACCCTGTTTCTCGATTACTTTGTTCCAATGTTTGGCACAGAGATGGGGGACAAACCTGCCTTTAAGCAATATTTGTGTTTCCTTATTTTCAGTTACAGTAGCCCTGAGGCTGCACTAATTTGCAATCAGGTGGATCAAGGCCCCTAGTGGCCATGGGCTGCCAAGAATAGAACAAAACTGGATGACTATTATAGTATTTACTTAGCAATGGAAAGCTAGTGTTTTAGATTTCTATCTAATCATTAAAGGAGTATGTAAAATTTCTTTTTGATAGCTATTCTGTTTCAAAATTGTTGATTTAAATTTTAGATTTGTCAGAATAAATTATAAATAACATTTGAATAATAATATACAAAGATGTAATGCACAATGACTTACTTTAAGAAGCAGTAACTGCACCCATGTATAGTTCACTTTAGGTGTTCCGTAGATGCCTGAGAAGCTGTCTTTGTAATAGATATTTTATTGTACAACAGAATTCATATTGCTCTTTAAAAATGTAACTTAGATGGAAATACTGCTACAACACAATTTCATTGACAAGAGTAAATTGCTGATTGAGTCAGAAGTGAACCAGTTCCATCTCAAACAGTCGTGAAATTTTAGTCTGAGAGGCTGTGTTACCATGCTCAAACATTTCTGCTGTGACAGGCTAGATCACAGATATCTTAAGCTTTGCTGAAACTCAATTTCACTAAGGAAAAATAGCTTTTTATAGGTTTTAGATATAGAGAAATATGTGAGAAAAGAGCTGAACAGTCCTCCATAGTCTGACCTACAGCGTCCTTTCTAATGTCCTCATAGATCTCTGAATTAATGTGGATTGTTTCCTCTGACTCCCCATTGTATTGATTTGTAAAATGTTGGTTCATTTCATGGGCGATAATATAGTTTTTAAATTTAGTATTAAATCAGGGTCACTGTTGTATAAAGCATGTGAGGCTGTAGTTGTTACTGTTAGCCACTATTAAAAGTGGATTTGCACTGTAGTACTATTTTCCCTTGGATATCTTCACATTATTGAGTAGCTTGGTGATATCTTACACCTCCCTCTTTTGCAGAAAGCTTAAACCATATTCATGCAATGTGCTCATAGATCTACCTTCCTTAACTGGACATTTTTACCCTCCAATAAAGTATACCTTTAGTAAATTGACTAATTTCTGTTTAACTATAGGCCTAAAGAAAAAAATCCTGACTCTATTAAAATCAGAGATTGAAAACTAATTCTGAACAAACTTCCTCTTTTTTGAAGACATGGCTTGCATTCAAAGAAAGCAAAAGTCTTTGATTTTTGTTTGTTTCCTGATTCTGAAATATTGACGCATTTACATCCAACAGTTGAAAAAACAAAATGTATGTTGGCAATTACCAGGCTTAGATTGGATTCTGCAGCTCAGAAAATGTTACTTCAGCATTTCCAGATATTGTAGCGGGTTTTTTTCTTATTACCTCCAATCTTAAATTTACTTCCATCCTCTAACCACTACAAAATTTCCTGACTTGTTCCACAGGAAAAGCTTCATCCAAAACTGACTGTCATCTCACACAGATTTAGAGGGTGAAATCTGCAAATTAATTGTATCATCCAATAAGCCTTTAATACTTAGGAGGGCTGGGGTTAGAAATAGAGTTTGTGTGGTAGGACTTTGTGTGGTAAAAATAGAGGGGAGAGGTAACTGCACGAAAATAGGGACAAAATGGGAGAGGAGGAGGCCAAATCAGGAAAAGGGAATGGAAAGAAATATTAGCCTCAGGGAAAACATGGAAAAAGACTGGGGAAAAAATTCAGCAAGTTAGAGGGGAAAGTAAGAAATCAGATGAAAAGGGAGGGAGAACAAAGGAAGTTTAATAATTTTTTAAACTTATACACTTAGCTTTGTACAATATTTTGCTATCTGTATTAAAATATTTGTGTACATGAACATTTTCCCAGCTTTGGAAGAGGAGGGGTTGACACTCCATCCTACATCTGGCCTTCTTTGGATGCTATAAAGCACACTTGTTTTCTTTCTGAAAAGTTAACGAATGCTATTGGAAGTATTGTCCAGGTAATAAATAGGGAAGGATTAACTGCTTTATTAAAATCCATTCAAGATATTGTCTTGGTGGTAGAGGCTGAGGATGTCATCTATATTGCAACTAAAAACCATGACTGGCCCATGCCAGCTGACTTGTACTCACAGGGCTTGGGCTGTGAGCTGTTGGAGCTTAGACTCCAGGACCCTGTAAGGTGGGAGGGCCCTAGACAGTGATGAGCTGCCAAAATCTTAACAACCAGTTCCCTCCTCACCCCACGAGGGGGTTGTGGCCCGCTCCCCGGGGACTCCTGCCCCATCCAACCCCCCGTGTTCCTTGATGCCCCCCCCGGACTCCTGCCCCATCCACTCCCCTCCCCTGTCCCCTGACCACCCCCAGAACTGGGCAGGAGGGTCTAGTGGGCCACCATAGTGGGTGCCCACCCCACCCCTAAGAGCCAGAGGGACCTGCCAGGGGACGAGGTGGGGAGTCCCGGTGGTGCTTACCTGGGGCGGCTCCCAGGAAGTATCCAGCAGGTCCCTCTGGCTCCTAGGGTTGGGGGAGCGTAGTTATGGGGGGAGCAGGGGGAGTAGCTGCTCCCCCCACTGATCACATCAAAAGTGGCACCTTAGGTGCTGACTCTGTGGCTGCTCCAGGGCTGGAGCACCCATGGGGAAAATTTGGTGGGTGCAGAGCACCCACCAGCAGCTCCCCACGCCCGGCCCCAGCTCCCCTCCGCTCTACCTCCTCCCCTGAACACGCTGCCCCGCTCTGCTTCTGCCCCCCTCACCCGCCCCCAGCTTCCCACGAATCAGCTGTTCGCACAGGAAGCCTGGGAGGGCTGAGAAGCAGGTGGTGGCTTCGCGCTCAGGCCCAGGGAGGCAGAGGTGAGCTGGGGCGGGGAGTGGTTCCCTTGTTCCCCCCCCCCCCCCCCCGGCCTGGATTACCTGCTGTGGGGCAGGCGGCCCTCCTTGCACCCCCCTGCCCAGCTCACCTCCGCTCCGCCTCCCTGGGCCTGAGCGTGAAGCCGCCACCTGCTTCTCAGCCCTCCCCGGCTTTCCGCGCAAACAGCTGATTTGCGGGAAACCGGGGGGGGCAAGAAGGGGGGCAGAGAAGCAGAGCGGAGTGGTGCGTTCAGGGGAGGAGGCGGAGGTGGAGCGGAGGTGAGCTGGGGCCTAGCGCGGGCTGGGGAGCTGCCGGTGGATGCTCTGCACCCATCAAATTTTCCCTGTGGGTGCTCCAGCCCCAGAGCACCCATGGAGTCGGCACCTAAGGTGCCATTTTTGGCCACTTGTTAAATTTAGAAGCCCTTTTTAAATTTAACAACCGGTTCTAGTGAACCGGTGCGAACCGGCTCCAGCTTACCACTGGCCCTAGAGCTAGGGCTGCAGCCTAAGCCTAAATGTCTACATTGTAGTTAAACAGCCCTGCAGCCCGAGTCCTGTGAACCTGAGGCTGTTACAAGCCAGCCATGAGCGTCTAACTGCAGTCTAGACATACCCAGAGAGGCAGAACTCGTAGCCCTGATCCATCAATGCAATTAGATATGTATGTAACTGAAATTAAATGGGGACTACTCATATGCTTAAGTGTTTTGCTGTTCCCAGCTTGGTCAATAAGTCACTGTGTGACCTTAGCATTTCTGTGCCTCAGTTTACTCATCTATAAAATTGGCATACTTCCTTAGTGTGAGTATTTTGTGCTGAAAGGTTCTATGAGTGGGGGAGGAGATGCAAGCCTGAGCAAATGTATTTTTCAGAGGTCACAAATCATTTGCTCTTTAAACTTTACTTTTTCATTAATTTCCACTATTTAAGGAAATAAGACTGTAATATCTAAGACAGTAAGTACTTGGGGTTTAAAATCAACAAAATTAAGTATGCCACAACAATAGAAGTTTCTTTGCCCTGTGGGCTCGTTACCCTGCAGGAGAACTGATCTACATCATTTTGTCCCACTCTAATAGAGGAGAATTCTACTTAAGACAAAGAATCTGCTAAAACAAATGCTGCTTCTACCAGTATGTGGGAGGTGAGGAATGCAAAACAAGACAGGCTTCAGTCTTTGGTCTTGAGAACTGTATTAATTTAGATGGAATACATAGGCCCAAAGAATCAAAAGTGTAAACGTGACCTAGTCCACTCTCCAATATTAAACAGTTTTAAACAAGATTCAGTGTTTGGTATACAGAGACCTTAGCCTGCTTAGTATGACGGCAAACGCGCCATTATAAATCTTAACTTTTGATTAAAGATACAGAAAGGAAGGAAAAGCAGTTGGAACATGTGTTTAATGTAAAGTACTAAATAAGGCTTTTATTTTAACTATTCCCCTTGTTCCCTTTTCTTTTAGCTGGAGAGAGCTTTTAGAAGGAGAAAACTCTTGTTTGACAGTGGGGTGGTTTGTTTGTTTTGTTTGTTTGTTTTTTTTAAAGCTAGTGTTAAAGATGATAGCAACAGTCCTTTTGGGGGGAAAGAGATAAAGTTACTTGAGGTGAGCTGGAACTGCTATTATTGCTGTTAAAGTCCAATCCCATTTCCTAAAAGACAGATAAACACACAAAGGAGAAGGAAAACAGCAAAGTTAGAAAATGCAGCTTCTGTCTCTTGTGTTGACTTTCACTTGCAACCTCACTGCTGGAAAAACACAGGCCCAGCACATGGTCTTATCAGCCACTCCAAGACCTGACAAACTTGTGCCCAACATCGGGCTGTTTAGGGAATTGCATTTAGCCACCTTTCTAGTCACAGGCTTACAGCAGGGTTGCAAAATATACAGTCTTGGCTGGCTAAGCAAGATTTTATTAGACAGAAGGAAAAGAGAGGGATAGGAAAGAAAATAGGAAAAGAAAAGGAGATGGTTGGGATTCAACTGGATCTGGTGGAGGTGGTGATGTCTACCTTTCTCTCTTTGGTCTGGTCTGGTCAGCACATCATTCAGGTTCAGGATGAAGAAGGTCCAACATCCCAGGAGATGGTGAGGGTGACAGCTATGATAGTGAAGCCCCCTTCTTCCCCTTCATTTGTCTTTTAGTTAGCCCATATTGTAGTTGCCTTCATCCATGTTTTTCCCTGAAAATCTCTTTTTGAGACCCCAAAAGGGGAGTGATAGGAAGAATGGTCCATTTACTTGTTGTTTTATTCATCCAATTAGGCCTAAAATTTGACATACCAATTTTAGTTAATTCATTTTTGGTTCTTAACTCCTTTTGATTACAAGGCATGATTTTTAACAGTTTGTGTTATATTAGTAGGCCTTTTTGTTAGGACTTTTTTCCCCCTCCCTTTGTACCTTTTCTCCATCAACACAGGTTATTGTGAAATTGTGAAATTTTACTTATTTTTTATAGTTGAGCTCACAATTAGGGTAAATTTTTGTAGGCCCAGTTATTACAACAGAAAGGAAAACAAAATGGAAATTGTCAGCACAAGCTTTTTAATATGGATTCTCAGGTAAGTGCCTTTGAAAAGTAGGTTTAAACTGATGAAAGTGAAGCTCAAAGCAATCAGAAGCTAATTATTAAAATACTTTAAAATAACAAAACTAACCAAATTTGTTATGTTTTGAGAGGAAAATAGAATATTGGAGAATTCAATTCAGTTCTTCAATGTCTGGGTTCTCAATATTCTATCTGGGAAAAAGGGCTCTAACCTGATCAACTTTATTAAAAACATCTAGTCTGATATCTTAAAACTAGATCTCCAAGAGGATCCACTCTGGGGTGGGGGGATGTTAGCTGCATTCCCTTGCGTACGAAGCCTATTAATACCAAAGAAGGTGACGTGAATTTTACAATATCTGACATCTGAGACTGACCCAGGAGATACAGGAGCCTCCAAAGTGCCAGACAAAAACAAAACGTCAACATAGATGACTCCAAGGTCCTTATCACCCAGATGTTGGAACTATTGCTCAAGGAAAAAGAAAAAAAAAGAGTTGAACAATGGAAAACAATTTCTAGCAGGGAATGAACAAACTGCATTACTTTTATTAGCCAAGCTGTGAGTTAATGAATAAAACAAAACCAAAAAAACCCCTATATATATATATATAGGAACAAATTTCAGCTTTACAACTCTTTGAACAAATAAATGAATACTAGATTAATGGAGAATTTGAAAATTATGAACTTGCAGCCACTGGTAATAAAGTGTAATGACTGAAAATTTTCAGTGAATTGTTTATTGCATATTGAACTCAGGGTTGGTTGTGTTGTTGTGGGTTTTTTTTTTTTTTTTTTTTGCTTTTGTTCTTTACTAATTTTAACAAGTAGCAGTACTGGGAAATAGCCCCTAAAAAGAAACTTACAGTGCTGCTAATGTACTTTAAAAATCCAGATATATCTATTACTGTGCTTTAAAAGTAAAGGAGGAAAAATTGGGCTTATCCCTTTTAAAATCAATTATTTATCCTCTGTTTTATTTAATATTGCTTTCTCATAGTTACTGTAAACTTCAGAAAAAATGTTAATCATTTGAAGGATTCATTAAAACGTACACAGTTTTACTTACAAAATTTTCTAAAGTAAAACTAACTTAACTAGATAAGCAGCACAATCCAAAGTGTTTTACAAAGGTTAGAAAACCTGTAACATTTACATAGTTTAAGTATGGATCCATAGACTGAGGTATTTCCATTGGAAAGATTATAGGGATTCCCTTAATCTGTCTCCCTATCTATATTCTTATCACTATAGTATCTGAGTAGCTCCTTCTGAAGAAAAGTGCAGCCAAAGCACAAGTCAGACAGTCAAATAGCACTACATCCATCTTCAATTATAGGACAATACAAATCATTGTAACCCACCCCACAAACAAATGGAAAACAGTTCTTTCTTTCTTCCTAAAATTGCTGCTCAGCAGAATCCCACAATCAAATTAGTACAGTGCAGGCTTGCTGAGCAGAAAGAAGCTACCTACTATTAGGGGAATGGAGTCCTCTAAGTAGCAATTAGGAAATGGAAGTATGTCTTAACTATCAAGCAGTCAGAATAGACTGGTCATTGACTTATTTGCTTTGTTGAGAGCTGTAAGGGTCCCACCTTGGTCAGCAGATTCCAAGAACACGAGGCAATAGCTCAGGTTTCTTTCTCAATAAGAGCACTTTTGATGGCCTACATTTTCTTCAGCTCCTTGAGCAGTATATAGTGAGTCTTATCCAAACACTTTCACAGAGGCCTGGTTGTAGGCATTTTTAGATTGATGTCCTGGCTCTGTATAATGCTGCTAGCACCTCCACACATCCTTCAGTTCTTGCAAACCTCAGAAAGTATTAAGGTTCTCCAGAGTATGTGGACGCTGTGGACACACGCTTATTTCAGATACTACAGTGAATGCCTCCTTCTTTGGTTAGTGAGGAAGAATGCAGTGACAGTAATTCACAGAGAATAATTACTAGATTAAGAAATTAAACAAATATTTACCTCATCTGTTTCTAATTGATATATTGGGGCAGATACTGACCCTAATTATATTTTTATATAGTGCCAGCATAATGGAGCCCAGAGTTGGCCGAGGCGGCTATGCATACCAAGCATAAATGTTTAGTAACAAAAGTTGTATGGGCAACTTGATCTTACTTTTGCTAGTTACAAGCATTTCCCTATTTTGCATTGCAGTTTTCTAAAATTTAGAGGCCTTCAAGATTGAGTGTGTATATGCTATTCTATTCAGATTCTTATACTATACCCATCACCATAGCAATGGACATCATAAGCCAATTCTTTCTTTTGCTGCATATGTGTTGCTACCATTGAAATTAATAGGAATTTCACAAGTATAGCTCTTTTCTATTAGTGGAACTGTCTATTAGGGATGTATTCTACACTTTGTGCATATATGGAAATAAAGTTAGCATTTAAGGAGGTTATCTATGCAAATCGCAAGGATACATATGCCCCTAGTTTTTCCATGAATCTGTTTTACAGACACCTGCAGTTAGATTTAATGTAAAATATTTTTTTTTGCTACTCTGATTGCAATTCTGAGCTAGCTTATGATTCTAGGTGATGGCAGCAGAAGTGAAAATTTAGTTCTTTGAAGGCCTCTATGCATTCCCACTCAAGGGACTCAGCACCTCTAGCACTGAGCTGTGGAATTGTATAGACAAGTCACATCCGCTGGGGGGTACAGTAGCGCTTTTTCATAGGATGATATAATTGGCTCAGTCTATAGACAGGAGCATGCTCCCTGGCCCACCTCAATTCCTTCTCTGTTGAGAGCTAATGGAACTACCTTTCCTGTCTCTGAGGGTAGTTAGCCTGTTTTCTACAAATAGTTTGTTAGTTAGCTAGCTAGAACTCTTGGCCTTTGGTTACCTCTGAGATCATGTTGGGTCCTAAAACCTCTATAGGATTTAAAAGATGTGCAACATGCTCAGCTATCTACCCTGAGACAGACTCATGGGTTTGGTGCCTGGTGTGCTTGGGAAAATTGCACACCATATCCCATTGCACTATTTGCCTAATTTTTACTCCTCAGACATAAAAGAACAGGCAGCTCAGACCAGGCTACATGCACATTTGGGTTTGGTAAGCCTCCAGACCATCCTGATATTCCTGTGGAAATTTTGAGGACTACTTCTGTGGAGAGGTCTTCTGTAAAGAAGCCTAAGATGCACATAGACCAGTGATACTCAGACCTCAGTGGTTCAGGAGCCAAATTGGCAATCAACATTCCAAAGAAGAGCCACAGTAGTGTGAATGCATTGTTTCATTTGCTATAGTACTATATATTCATATTTAAACAGTGTGACACAGGAAATATTTAGTTTATATAAAATTCTCACAGCAAAAGGGATGGATCACTTGGTGATTTCCTGTTCTGTTAATTTCCTCTGAAGTACCTGGCACTGGCCATTGTCAGAAGAGAGGATACTGGGCTAGATGAACCATTGGTCTGACCCAGTATGGCCATTCTTGTGTTCTTATATTCAAAATGACTCAGCAAGCATTATTATATCAACTACAATTAGTTATTAACATAGTAAAAGCATCCTGATTGGTTAATAACTTAGATTGGTTAATAGTAAAACACTGTGAGATTTAATTATCATGTGCTGCAAAGAGCTGCAGCAGACACATTAAAGAGCCACATCCAGCTCCTGAGCCTCAATCTGAGTATCACTGACCTTGACACTCCTGCCTCAGCACCTCCCTTGATGTTGGGCCTGAGGTTAGGGTTGCCAATCCTCCAGGATTGTCCTGGAGTCTCCAGGAGTTAAAGATTAATCTTTAATTAAAGATTGTCATGTGATGAAACCTCTAGGAATATGTCCAATCAAAATTGGCAACCCTAAGATCCATCTACTCAAAAGCTAACACCTACAGCAGCTGAGCTTCCCACTCAACACTGTCCAGTACTGCAAACTCTATCTAGACAGTCCACACCAGTGCCATGATATGTATCAGCAATACTGTCAGGAGGAACAATTCCTTTGAAGCCATTAGAATTGACACTGGTTGATACCATAACCAAAAGGCATGCTTCCACATCTCTGACTCTGCTACAGGGAAAAAGGAGAAGAGGTAGCATTCCAAATCGCAAAGGGAGTCTGAGGAGAAGAAGAAGAGAGGAGGCATTCTTCTCTTTCTATCACTGGTTTCTTCGAGGACTCCTTACAGATGCCAATGCCAGCTTTGGCCCACACTCCTCCATCTGAGACACCAGTTTTTTAGACACATCACTGGTGTGTATCCCTCCAGTGCCATAAATTTCTCTTTTTTCGTGAAAACCCCATCAGAGCTATTAGCTTTGCCTCCACTTCTTGATCACACAGTAGCATTTTCCACTTACTTCAATTCAAAACATTCTGGAGAAACATGGGTTTCTCTCAAAACCAGCCATTCAAGTTCTCCTGGTCAACTCAAAGGAGCCCAATCGCCTTACTTCAAAAAAGACTCTGTCAGGACAGAAAGATATTAGGAAGGATCCTCATCAATTACTCACGTTGCCCTTCATTTAGGAGTCCATTTTAGATGCTGCCAAACCCCGTTCAGCACTGACTTGGGCATCAGCATTAACACAGTTGCCAATGATCCTTGCACTGGGTGCCGAGTGTTTTCCTACATTAAAGAGTCTGGGGCCCTTAAAGGGAAAATCTTCTATTACTTTCTGAGAGGCTGGAGCAAAGCCTATTGTTTGGAGTCATAAGTATCTCCTCAGAGCTGTGCCAGTGGCCGCAGAGCTTGTAGTTGTATCTGAGGGGCTGTAAACTTCCCTCAGAGTACACTTAACTAATGTCCTCCCCTCAGCAAGTTCTTTGCAGCTGCTCTGTGCTCTTCAGCTAAAATACTAGGGAACAGATTAAGAATCATAGCCTGGTCTCTGGGACTTTCCCAGTTTGCATCTACTGCTAAAAGAAAGTCAGATTATACAAATTTTCAATTTCTTAAACAGCCTCCCTCCCCAATTCAATACCAACAGAGTACCTCAGTGGTGATACTAGTCTTCAGCTTCTTTTAAAATGGCTTCTGTAGAAAGAACACAATCCAGAAATCCCATATTGCATGTTGTCACAAGGTCCCAAACATCACTTCTGATGGATGCTCAAGAGCCATACCCCTCTCCCTCGACAGGTCAGACCTCATCCTTCTTCAATGCCTGGTGCCAGATTATTTGGATTGTTGGGTATTGGAGACCATAAATGATGGCTATATAATCCAGTTTCATACAGGCCTCCTTCATTCTCCTCTCACCTCCAAACCTCCTTTGGGGACCCCTCTTGTGGAAAAAACTCCTATTGGAGGACATAAGCTCCCTTCTTCAAAAGGGTGCTGTAGAGGAGCAATACCAAGGGAAAGGGTTTTACTCCAGATGTTTCCTAAGGCCATCCTGGACCTCAGAAACCTCAACAGGTACATAAAGACTTTCAAGTTCAGGATGCTAATACTGGGGGACACCATCCCATTCCTGTTCTCAGAAAAATCACCTTTATTAGTTGGTCCTGGACTCCACTCAGGTGAGGGTCTACCTCCTGGAAGATATATTTCTGAAAATAAGAGACTTTCTGCAAACTTGCAGGGATCAACCTGTGTAAACACACTTTTCCCTAAAGCTTATAGGTCTCATGACCTCATCAATTTACATGATAACCTTTCCTTGCCTAAGAATGAGGCCCCTCTAACTTTAGGTTGTATGTCATTACAGACTCATTGTACACAGCCTGAAAAGGATTGCTTCAACAGCTACCCTTGTGTAAATTTAGAGACAATGTACTCCAGGGACTGTTGTTCAGTCTTCTATACCCTATTGTTACAATCACCACAGATGCCTCCATGCTCAGCTGGGGTGCTGATTGCCAGGACTTCTGTGTAAATGGACAGTGGAACATTTTGGAGTCCAAACTCCACATCAGTGTCCTGGAACTCAGAGTGGTGAGATAAATCCTAACAGCCTTCCACACAACATCAAATAGTACAGGTACTTACAGACAATACCATGGGCATGTATTAAATCAATAAGCCGGGAGGAGCATACTCCTGTGTATGGTGGCAAGGATACTGTGGCTATGGTTTATCCACCATCATATTTACCGTAAAGCAGTACACCAATCAAGGGAAGAGAATGTATAGGCAGAAACACTCAGCAGGAGGGTGTATGATCCGCACTAATGGTTCCTGAACCAATGACATCCTCACTTTTATTCAGGTAGGGATAACTAAATATCTGATCTCTCAGTCCTTGTCCTCAAAGGAAACCCACACAACACCTTCAAAAGATGAGCCTGGGAGCTTAAGTTCATAATTCCGCTGGACATTAAAAACCATGGACTTAATAGAGGCACTGGTTCATTACAACAATTTGTAATATAACCTACTGCCTGCTAATCCTTAATTGCCCACTTCATTTTAAGTGGTCCCTTACATGGTTTGTGAAACCCTTATGCTTTACAATGTGCCCCACCTCATATTTAGCTCAGACACTCTGGTTACTTTCCCCAGACCTGAGAAAGATATCTGAAGCTCAAAAGTTTATCCTTTCCCCCAATGACTAAAGAGTTAATCCCATCACAAGAGGGTATACCTGCAATTTTAGAATATCTGTTGTACTTGAAATCACAAGCATTAGCAGTAACTTCCCTCAAGGTTCATTTGGCTGCTAAATTGGCTTATCATAACTTGGTCAGGGATAATCCTATATTATCTCAACCCACAGTTTCATGTTTTCTAAAGGGACTAACGCCTTTCCCCGTGAGAGAACTTCTTCCTACCTAGAACTTGAATCTAGTACTTACTATGCTTATGTGTCCTCCCTATGAACCACTGACCTCGGCACCCTTAGAACATCTGTCTATCACAACAGAACTCTTAATCTCCTCTGCAAAGAGGTTTAGTGAACTCAGTGCCTGGATGGCCATTCCATCCTATCTGGTAGTAGCTAGTAGAGAGAAAGTTGTCATGGGACCTCACCCTAGTTTTATGTCTAAAGTTATCTCATATTGTCACCTGTCACAATCTCTGTCCCTCCCCATTTTCTTCCTCAGGTCTCATGCTCAACCAGGGGAGTCTCGTGATAGAGCTTTGCAAAGTAGCAACATGGAGTTCAGTCCATGCTTTCATTAAGCACTAGTCATTGGACATGGCATTGTATACTGGTGCTTAATTTGACAGAGCAGTGCTGTAGTCCATTTGTGCCTAGAACTCCTTGCCCACCATACTCTGATGGGGGCACTGTTTGCTAATCTCCCATTAGTGGGAATGCACAGAGGCCCTAAAAGAAGAAATATAGGTTACTTACTGGTAAGTGGTGGTCTTCAAGAGTTGTTTCTGTGCATTCACACTACCCAACCACCTTCTCCTCTGCCTAGGCGTTCTTTGTGTTTCTGCACTCCTCGGGCTAGGGAGAAGGAACTGAAGTAGGCTGAGGTGTGCACTGCCTTCTATATACAGTGTCGATGATGTCATCTTACAATGAGAGCACTACTGCATCTCCCAGTGGATGTGGCTTATGTATATAGTTCCATAGCTCAGTGCCAGAGATGTTAAATGCCATTAGTGTGAATGCCCAAAGGCAGCTCAAGAAGAACAACAATTACTAGTAAGTAACTTTGATTTTTCCCCCCAAATATATACAATTAATGTGTGATCTGCAGTTCGTGAACACTTGACAGTGTATACAGACAGTATATCAGTTATGGTAGTTTTATCTAACTGACATCTGTATCGTGAAAGGTGGTGTCATCAATTATTTTTTCAAGCTTATTTCAGAAATAAATATTTTGTTTAAAAATATTGGGCTATTTCTTGGGGGGGGGAAAGCTGTCATTTTATACTGGCTTTGCACCCCCTTTGCACAGGTGTAAACATTTACATAACATGCAGGCCAGAGGAGAATCAGACCCATTCACTTTATAGTATTATATGTGGCAGTTGCTCCCAAAATGTGGAATTTTGGGAGTAAGCAGTATAACAGGAGGAATTTTGCAAAAACAATAAATATTTTTCAAATAGAAGTCATTTTGAAATTAAAAAAAAGGGAAAGCAAACTAATTTCTCTATTATTAAAACCAAGAAGGAACTGAGACAAAAGGTATTTATGAAATGTCATCAGACTGAAAGCAAAGAGAAAATTCAGCTGCAACTACTAAAAAATCTCAAATAGGCAAGACAGAATCTTTCTTTTTTCGTATCAGAATGTGTGTCTTTTAAAAGAAGCCTACAGGGTTTTTTCCCCCCTCCCTACAAACATTTATCTCATTGTACTAGTTCTCAGAATAGCTGGAATTGTTAATTGAAATGAATAAAATGATAGCTAAGCAAATGGGTACAAACTCACAAACAGGCTAATTGTTGCACTAGAATGTGTCTGTTGTCAACCTTCACAGGTTGTCTTGCAGTTCCATTGGCCCCAGTGGTACTTACTGAGGATTTCTTTTTATTATTTATTTATTTGGACCAGACTAGTAACACAGGCAGCATGAGAGAATAATGAGCTGCATTCTTGGGGTTATGAGGACTCAGTATAAATTGTGGGAACAAATAACAATCAGACAAGGCAGGGTTTTATAACATCGAGGCCACAATCCATCTCTGGGATCTTTCGGAGCTGAGCTAATAAAGGCCCACTTACAATCCCCAACAAAGTATAGTTTAATTAAATTTGCCCATTAAAGGACTTCTCCCCCTCCCTTTTACATTCTAAAAATTAATTCTTCTGTTTCTGCCTGTCTTTCTTTCTACATCACAGATGCACTGAACCTTCGTAACCGACAGGTCATCTGCATCACGCTCAAAGTCCTCCAGCACCTGGTGGTGTCAGCTGACATGGTGGGGGAAGCCTTGGTGCCCTATTATCGTCAAATCCTCCCCATCCTAAACATCTTTAAGAATATGAATGGTGAGTTATCCTACTAGTCACTGTGTCTTTGAACCCTAAGGCAAAATGGGGCTTGAGGCAGGGTTAATTAACAATGTCATTAGGATTTATTACTGCATATAAACCCAGATCCATTTGGAGCTCTAAATAATGTAACCCCCACTGCTATTCCCTAGGGATGCAGTAAAATTAACAATTTCATTTATTACTCCTTGCACGTACAGCTTATTTAACACAGTACAAAAGCACTGAAGCAGTTCTGTAATCTTCCAATAATTAAATTGTAAAGTTTTGTAATAGTCTTTTGACTACATTAAGAGATTGCAAAGGTTTTTTCTTTTCTTTTCAGCATGGTAATTTTAAGTTCACAATTTTAATTCTGTCCTGGGTTCTCCTCACCAGTAAAGTTCATTCTTACCCATTATTGCTTTTTGGTTTAGGAGAGAATAAAAAGAAAATTATTAACCAGTTTAGTCAATTTGACAGACAAGAAAAATTATCTCTAGCAAAGCAGTGAAGTTTGGAGTTATTTTTGCACAGTTAACAGGTTTTACTATGGAAGAAATTTAGAACCACTTCATGTGCCACACTCTTGAGTAAGTTGTTTTCTTTGTAGTTCAAAATTCCATGGCCAGTTTTGTTGTTGTTTTTTAAACAACTACAACAAGTACTGCATGGAGTATTATTACACCATTCTCACAAACCTGAACCAAACTATCTCCAAAGTGTCTTGTTCCTGTAGTAAATCTCTTGGCATATTATGTGTTCAATCACTTACTAAGTTATTGACTTCGAAGTTTTATGCTATTCACATGCAATACTGTAGGTTAAAATAAGTTAATTGCTAACAACCATGCTAATAAAGGTTATAATGTAGGCAGGGTGTCTATGAAACTCATGTTATTTCAGTGTTTAGCCACTGCGCTACCTCCTGGGTTTTGGTTTTGTTCTTTATTAACTTTTTATTAAGACAAAGTTACAATAAAATGTTAACATACTATATCGTACATTATTTATTTGGGATCAACATAATATTCAAAGTACCTGGCTAAAGATTCCAGTTTGCTGGCTGGAAAACCCTGGTTCTCTGTGTATGCTAAAAAAGGATGACCAGATTTCTAAATACTGGTCTTCTTTTTGGCGCTTCTCTTGTGTATTGGATGTGAAAATTTGCCCATTACAAGGACATTCCATATTTTTTATACAACAGGAGGAGGAGTCAAATTTTTCCAATAATGTGCAGTATAGAGTCTAGTTACTAAGAATAAAAAATAAATTAATTTGTTTGGTTTTAAATGTAGATCCTTTACTGGAGCATTAAGTAAGAAGGTCAGGGGATCACTAGAAAGCCAGCATTTAGTCATAAAATGAATCTCTAATAATTTCCTCCCAAAACCAGCTAATTCCCGAACACAACCACCCTATGTAAATATGTTCCCTTTTCCTGCAACCCTTCCAACTGAGCACCTCCCCAGTAGCAAAAATATTATGCACCTTAACTGGAGTCAAATACCGTCTATACCAGTGGTGGGCAGCCTGTGGCTCATCAAGGTAATCTGCTGGCACTCTGCGAGACAGTTCGTTTTCATTGACAGACCGTCTGCAGGCATGGCCGCCCGCAGCTCCCGGTGGCCTCAGTTCAACATTCCTGGCCAAAGGGAGCTGGGGGAAGTGTCAGCCAGCATGTCTCTGCAGCCTGCGCCGCTTCCCCCAACTCCCATGGACCAGGAGCGGCAAACTGCGGCCACTGGGAGCTGTGGGCAGCCGTGCCTGTGGATGGTTGGTCAATGTAAACAAACTGTCTCGCAGCCTGCCAGTGGATTACCCTGATAGGCTGCAAGTTGCCCACCACTGATCTATACAATACATTTTCTTATTTATTTATTAACTCTTTTTGAGAAATGCAAAAATATCTGTCCAGAGACTCTAATGGGGTTTAGACTTCTAGGTTCCTTTAAAAACTGTATGTAAAGGACATTGAATTAAACAGCGAACATGTTCTAATAAACTGTAGACCGTGTACCATGTATAAGGCTATGTTTTAGTCATGGGTATTTTTAGTAAAAGTCATGGACAGGTCACAGGCAGTAAACAAAAATTCACAGCCCATGACCTGTACTATATACCCCTGACTAAATCTTGCAGGGCGGGAGCGACCCAGGAAGTGCCATGGGTGCTGAGGCAGGGGAGGCGGTAGCGCACGGTCCTGGACCCCTGCTCATGCTACAGGGGGGACTGTTGGCAAGGGTCCCTATCTGGCTCCACTCCTCCCCAGAAGCAGCGACATCCCCCATCATCTTCTCCTCAGCAGAGGCACGGTCAGGCAGCTCTGCATGCTGCCTCCGCCCCAAGCACCGGCTCCGCAGCTTCCATTGGCGGAGAACCATGCCCAGTGGGAGCTGTGGAGGCGATACCTTCAGATGGAGGCAGAACGCAGAGCTGCCTGGCCATGCCTCCACCAGGAGCTGAGGGATGTCGCCGCTTCCGGGGAGCCGCCATGAGGTAAGTGCTACCCAGATCCTTTACCCCCAGCCCTGAGTCCCCTCCTTCACCTAAACTCCTGCTGGGAGGAGTGAGGGGGTAGCCTGAGACTGCCCCAGCTGTGGCGGATGCGGCTGGCACGGGGGCAGCTCGATCTGCTCAGGCAGCCCCCGGGCCAGCTGCACCAGACACTTCAGAAGTCACGGCAGTCCCAGAAAATCACAGAATCAGTGATCTCCATGACGAACTTGCAGCCTTAACCATGTATATGAGTGGAATGGAAGAGAACTGTCAAAGTTGGGGAGTTGTAGGATGTAGGGCTGTGATTAAAAAAAATAAATATATGGTTAAACCTCTGCATCCGTGTGGAGCCCCATAAACTCCAGTTGGGTTTATCACAGACAGAAGGGTCCAACTTAGTGGGTCCAATTGCAGGATCTGGGGCCAAATACAACCCATCAAAAGGAACTATATCATTTAAATGGTAAGTGATTTATCTGCTGAGCCCCATTTTCCAAATTTTAGCCTGAGGCAGGCTGTGAGCAATCCTGGTTCCCTTGCTGCTATTGTGTCAGATGAATGGTAGGGAAGGCTCATGTCTGCTACTGGCACTACATAGACATAAAGTTGCACACAACTGGTTAGATCACACTTGCTATACAAAAACCAACCAACTCAATAAAAATCAAACAGGTTTTCAACCATTTGTCTGACATCTTATTGTGTGGATTTGTATCTGATATCTAATTAAACATAAGACTTCATATTTGTTGTTCAGAAACTAAAAAAATTCCCCCCAAAGCCACCCCTGGATTCATCATTCTAAACAGCCAAAAAGAATAGCCCTAAATTCTATTTACTATGTTATGTTGCTGTTGAAGTTGAATAAGGCAAGAGTAACATGATTGTTTGTGACAATGTGAGCATTTTAGTTTTGTGCATTCTAATTTTAATTAAATAATTATGTAACCGTGTTTTTACACTCCATATCAATTGAAAACTGTAACTAAGCATAGTGATTCAGTATCTGGACTTGGTTTTCAAACAGAGATCTATGGAAGAAACCAGTCACAATGAACTGTGACTACACAAAAAAAGCTAAGAGTTTGCCTTTCTTGTAAATCTTGTTGCCCTAAAGGCTGTTTAGGTCAGGACAGAGATGGGGAGCGCAGTGAAAGAGAGTAAAGCAGTTAACATCAACATATTTATCTAAGACTTCGACTTACTTTCTAGGCAGAGGATGGGGGGAAGAGATCTCACCGCTCTGAGATCTTGGGCTTCTTTGCCCTTCCTTCCAGCTTCCTCCTTTCCCTTCCTGTCTCCCTTTTAACCATCCCCAGCTGACTAGCTGAATCCCCTTGTTAACTGGTTAATCACCCAGTCCGTACTCAGTTATCTCCCCAGTTTGGCCAGTGCAGGGCAGCTTACAGAGTACAGAGTGGTGAGTCAGCCTTAGACTCCTCCCACTTTGTCACAGGCCCATCGTTCTTTTCTGTCCCCATCCTCTTTTCCCAGGCATATTCAACAGGAGACAGTTCTAAATGAACACTCAAATGCCACTAAGTCTTCAGGCAGAAAGGGGAGTGCACTCATTAGCAAGCACAGCACTTTCTCAAAAAGAAAAGGAGTACTTGTGGCACCTTAGAGACTAACCAATTTATTTGAGCATGAGCTTTCGTGAGCTACAGCTCAGCTCACGAAAGCTCATGCTCAAATAAATTGGTTAGTCTCTAAGGTGCCACAAGTACTCCTTTTCTTTTTGCGAATACAGACTAACATGGCTGTTACTCTGAGCACTTTCTCATTCACTTCACTCTGCTGAAGCTCTGCTGCTGAATTGGTCAACCACAGCTCTGGGTCTGAATATGGTTTTGCAACTCCAACATCAAGGATAATATTTTGATATTTATCCAAACATAGTATTTGCTGGCACTCAAGGTATTCTGAAAATATACAAAACACATCTCCAATCTCTACCCTACTCAGATATCATGCACTATTTTTCTGTAAATGTTTATTTTAGTCTTGGAGCAATCTGACCAAAGAAAAGACAAAACAAGTAAGAGTTTTCCCCAGGAGGATTATTTTGCTAATATTAGCCTCAGTACATACACTTGCCAAAGAGCTTCAAATGTTAGTGGCACTTTTCACATGATTCTAATTATTTTTTTCAACATTTCCATAAAATCTTGTTTTCAGCTGTTTCTGATGCAGCCATAGATATTTTCTCTAGGCTGAAATTTTACTCTACCATATAAGTACTCAGTACATTTTACTCTACCATATAAGTACTCAGTACAACTTATTGTAAATTATAAGAATTTATTTTTCCAAGTGGCATTTTGCAGGTTAAATGTCTTTCGGTATTTGAAAACAAACTAAAAGCAATTGAAAATTGTAGTTATTTATTCTATTCAGTGCCTTGAGACAAAATTCTGACAAAAAACCACTCTAATTTTTAAATAATTGGAGAATAAGGGTTTTTAGCAACAAAATATAGTGTCTGATTCAGCTGTTGGATCCTTGGCACACAGTGGGCCTGATTCTGGTCTCTAATACTACTTCATGCTGAGGTAAATTATTTGTCTTCAACCGGGATTTATAATGGCACATAATAAGTGACACTAGAATCAGGTTCAGCATCTCTGATGACTTGGGACTATTATTATTTCTTTCCAGGAAGACCTGTATGGAAAGTAAATAAAAATTCAGAGTTGGAACTTGTAGTGGACCACTTTAAGTCTCAGAGAAAACATTTGCAGGTTGTGGAGAAGGCATTGGTACAGTCTGCTGCTTGTCCTTCCCAGAGAATTTTTAGAGAGACAACGTGGGTGAGATAATATCTTTTATTGGACCAACTTCTGTTGTTGAGAGAGACAAGCTTTTGAGCCACAGAGAGCTCTTCTTCAGGTCTGACAGGTTTCAGAGTAGCAGCCGTGTCAGTCTGTATTCACAAAAAGAAAAGGAGGACTTGTGGCACCTTAGAGACTAACCAATTTATTTGAGCATAAGCTTTCGTGAGCTACAGCTCACCTCATTGGATGCATTCAGTGGAAAATACAGTGGGGAGATTTATATACATAGAGAACATGAAATAATAACACTGTAAGGAGAAAAAAGAAAAGGAGTACTTGTGGCACCTTAGAGACTAACCAATTTATTAGAGCAGGAAGTGAGCTGTAGCTCACGAAAACTTATGCTCTAATAAATTGGTTAGTCTCTAAGAAGCCACAAGTACTCCTTTTCTTTTTGCGAATACAGACTAACACGGCTGTTACTCTGAAACTGTAAGGAGAGTGATCACTTAAGGTAAGCTATTACCAGCTGGAGAGCGGGGCGGGGGGAACCTTTTGTAGTGATAATCAAGGTGGGCCATTGGTCGGAATATGAACAAGAGGCTGCTAGGCAGCTCTCCAACACCACTTTCTACAAGCCATTACCCTCTGATTCCACTGAGGGTTACCAAAAGAAACTACACCATTTGCTCAAGAAACTCCCTGAAAAAGCACAAGAACAAATCTGCACAGACACACCCCTGGAACTCTGACCTGGGGTATTCTATCTGCTACCCAAGATCCATAAACCTGGAAATCCTGGATGCTCCATCATCTCAGGCATTGGCACCCTGACAGCAGGATTGTCTGGCTATGTAGACTCCCTCCTCAGGCCCTACCCTACCAGCACTCCCAGCTATCTTCAAGACACCACTGGCTTCCTGAGGAAACTACAATCCATCGGTGATCTTCCTGAAAACACCATCCTGGCCACTATGGATGTAGAAGCCCTCTACACCAACATTCCACACAAAGATGGACTACAAGCTGTCAGGAACATCCCCGATAATGTCACGGCAAACCTGGTGGCTGAACTTTGTGACTTTGTCCTCACCCATAACTATTTCACATTTGGGAACAATGTATACTTTCAAATCAGCGGCACTGCTATGGGTACCTGCATGGCCCCACAGTATGCCAACATTTTTATGGCTGACTTAGAACAACGCTTCCTCAGCTCTCGTCCCCTAATGCCCCTACTCTACTTGCACTACATTGATGACATCTTCATCCTCTGGATCCATGGAAAAGAAGCCCTTGAGGAATTCCACCATGATTTCAACAATTTCCATCCCACCATCGACCTCAGCCTGGACCAGTCCACACAAGAGATCCACTTCCTGGACACTATGGTGCTAATAAGCAATGGTCACATAAACACCACCCTATACCGGAAACCTACTGACTGCTATTCCTACCTACCTGCCTCCAGCTTTCATCCAGACCACACCACACGATCCATTGTCTACAGCCAAGCTCTACAATACAACCGCATTTGCTCCAACCCCTCAGACAGAGACAAACACCTACAAGATCTCTATCAAGCATTCTTACAACTACAATACCCACCTGCTGAAGTAAAGAAACAGATTGACAGAGCCAGAAGAGTACCCAGAAGTCACCGACTACAGGACAGGCCCAACAAAGAAAATAACAGAACGCCACTAGCCATCACCTTCAGCCCCCCCCACTAAATCCTCTCCAACGCATCATCAAGGATCTACAAGCTATCCTGAAGGACGACCCATCACTCTCACAGATCTTGGGAGACAGGCCAGTCCTTGCTTACAGACAGTCCCCCAACCTGAAGCAACCACACACCACACAACAGAACCACTAACCCAGGAACCTATCCTTGCAACAAAGCCCGTTGCCAACTGTGTCCACATATCCATTCAGGGGACACCATCACAGGGCCTAATCACATCAGCCACACTATCAAAGGCTCGTTCACCGGCACATCTACCAATGTGATATATGCTATCATGTGCCAGCAATGCCTCTCTGCCATGTACATTGGTCAAACTGGACAGTCTCTACGTAAAAGAATAAATGGACACAAATCAGATGTCAAGAATTATAACATTCAAAAACCAGTTGGAGAACACTTCAATCTCTTTGGTCACTCGATTACAGACCTAAAAGTGGCAATTCTTCAACAAAAAACTTCAAGAACAGACTCCAACGAGAGATTGCTGAATTGGAATTAATTTGCAAACTGGATACAATTAACTTAGGCTTGAATAGAGACTGGGAGTGGATGGGTCATTACACAAAGTAAAACTATTTCCCCATGTTTATTCCCCACCCCCCACCTTTCCTCACACGTTCTTGTCAACTGATGGAAATGGCCCACCTTTATTATCACTACAAAAGGTTTCCCCCCCCAACCCTCCTGCTGGTAATAGCTCACCTTACCTGATCTCTCTGGTTACAGTGTGTATGGTAACACCCATTGTTTCATGTTATCTGTGTATATAAATCTCCTACTGTATTTCCCACTGAATGCATCCGATGAAGTGAGCTGTACCTCACGAAAGCTTATGCTCAAATAAATTTGTTAGTCTCTAAGGTGCCACAAGTACTCCCTTTCTTTCTTCAGGTCTGAGACAAGTATTCCAAGCATCACATCAGAGTACCTAGGGATGTGGTAGAATCTCCTTCCTTAGAAGTTTTTAAGGTCAGACTTGACAAAGCCCTGGCTGGGATGATTTAATTGGGGATTGGTCCTTTGAGCAGGGGGTTGGACTAGATGACCTCCTGAGGTCCCTTCTAACCCTGATATTTTATGATTCTATGATTCTACCTTTCTAGACCTGAAGAAGAACATTGAGTGGCTTGAAAGCTTGTCTCTCTCACTAACAGAAGTGGGTCCAATAAAAGATATTACCTTCCCCACCTTGTCTCTCTAATGTCCTGGTACCAACATAGTTAAAACTACACTGCATATGGAGAATTTTTGACATTTCCATCATGTTTATGCTCATCTGTGCTCATGCAGGCAGCACTACCATTATTTTGTCAATATGGTTCTTTTTGTAAATTCTCAGGGTGTAAAATCAGTGTCTTTTATTTATCTAATGATGTGCCTGAACACCGTCTTTAAAAAATGAGTAGCTCCAAATGGTTTCTAACAAAAATGAGCAGAATTACTGAAGTGCTGAGCATTTTTGTATGGTGTCATCATTTCCAAGGGGATTTTGTCATAGAAGGACCACAGACATTTGAAAGAAAGGTCTAGGCATGTGGTCCTAAAGACTCACATCTGTACCTGAAAGTAATTAAAAGAGGTGTGGGGGTTTATGTGTCTTGGAGTGGGGAGGGGGTGTTCAGCTCTTTACATGGAAACTCATCAGTGCCTATTGATGTCTCTATATAATGTCTCTCAATGAAATACGTTGCTCCATTAATTTTGTAGTTTCCTCTATGAAAGAAATAATCTTGATCTTATTAGCTGATTTTTCCATAATTTTTATAACAGTCTTTGAGAGAACACATCACAATGGAGATTGCTATTGAACAATAATATAAGGTATGCCAAATATATTTTATGACTAGAGTTTGTTGGTTGCAAAGCAGACGTAGTTCAGATCTGAGAGTGAAACATGTTCTATACTTTGGATTTCCACAGTTATACAAGTGCAGAAGAGATTATATGGCTTAGCACTGGGTGAATACCACAAATAGTATTCCGTGACTATTTATTGAAATTTTTCAGTGAATTCACTTCAGCTGTGTTTGTGCCTTCTTTGTTTTCACTCTTCATAGATATGGTGAATGACTTCACTGTTAAGAATATTTGCGGAAATTGAATTTTAAACAAATATTGGTGCTATTCATGGAAGATGAATTTTAAATTTGTAAACATAAATGTTCACACTGAAAACTTATCCGAAGTCTTACACTCATTCAGTTAGGGAACAGGTCATGTAATATATTTCTATCTGTCAATAAAACAATCAACACACTCCGAATGAAAAATATCAAATATACTCATAATGAATTGCTTGCACACAATCTGCAAACCAAAAATTATGTGCCAAATTTATTCAGTAAATAATTTCAAATGAAAGACAGAACTGCTAGCTGTTCTCAAGGCTAAATTAATCAACTACACTTTTTATCCAGCTCTAAGACTCATCAATATTTCCTGTAGTTTGTTAAGAATTATGATTAATTAATTAATCTCTTTAAATGTGGTGTCCATTGAATGACATTTGACAGGTGTGAGGATGTGCTGCCTCCTCAGGTATAAAAGACAAGGGAAGCATAAGGAGCTAAAAATACATACCACCTTGTAAAGGAGGGCACAATTGCCACCCTAAAGGATGCAGTTACTTCTGACTTCCAGGTTTAAAGGACCAGCCACTAAAATAGTGTAATTAGCCCCACCTATTGGAGTCATTGATGTGCTATGATTCACCCATTTCTTTCATGTACTCGGTAGTGTACCAGATATACCTCAACTTAGGAGCAAGCACCAAAGCAAGTTGCCTCTGGCCCAGTAGGCTCTACTACCCAGTGATTTCCCAATATGCACTCTCAAGCAAAAGGAGTCTTTACTAGGGTTGGCAGAAATGAAAGACTGCAAATACCGTAGGCAGTATGACTTGACCATCTACAACAGAAAATAGACATAGACATTCCTAACTCAGCCAGGTCAGTAGGGGACAATCCAAAAGAAGGAAGTACTGGAGTAACCATGAGTACAGCTTCTAGTCCACAATTCCTTAAAAAGTGCATTTAAGTACTGGTCTTCATGTCCTGCTATCCAGAGCTCAGTTCCATAGTCATGGTGTTGTTGGAGGGTTTCTCTGCATTGTCTTACATTGTGCGGATGAACAATTGCCTAATGCCTCTTGTAGGCAGGTGCCCTTATGTCCTTCTGCTACTAGTCTCCTCTCACTGGCTGCTTCCCATCTTGGATTGTGACTCTTCACCCAACCTCACTTCCAGCTCTCAGGCTGCCTGTTACCTGGTCTTCATTGTGCAGCTGGCTCCCAACCTGCTGCCTCCATCTTGCTGCTCCACACAGAAAACTCTAGCTGTCTCCCTAAGCCTAATCCTCTCTTTGTCTCCTCCTTTTTCTGTTCAATAGGCATCAAAGAACCCTCTGCCTGTTGTCTGCTGAACTAGTTCTTGCTCCTCCCAGAATGACCAGTAGCCCAGTTCTCTCCAATCAACTCATTCTTGAGAGAATGTTCTTTGTAATGAGATTCCCTGGGAAAGGATCCTATAAGAGAATGAACCCAAAAGCAGTGGTAATCAGGCAGCCACTGAGAAGGTAGCACTTAAGGAAGAGTTTGAAATCCAAATTGCCTGAGGGCCAGAGATCTCGATAAAAGATATTTTGAGGTCTCTAGAACTATGACTTTATAACATTCTTCACAGAATTATCCAGTATTCATTTACACTTTCATTATTGGGCAAGTTTTCTGAGATATTTGCCCAATTTCCAAATGTGTATATTTATTCTAGAAAACTTTGAGAATTGTCAGCTGTGTAAGGTTGTCTGGAATTAGTTGGTTTGGCAGATTGTAACGTTCCAGGAAAACATTAGTTAGTCAAGAGATAATACTATTCGCAGTTGGATGGATGGACAATGCTATTACTTGCAAATACATAATCAGGAAACATGCTCTGCACTTGAGAATCTGTTTCTCCAACAAGCAACTTCACGCTTTATTCCCTGCCAACTTCTTCACGGA
The DNA here is from genome assembly GCF_965140295.1 of Lepidochelys olivacea. Lineage (NCBI taxonomy): Eukaryota > Metazoa > Chordata > Testudines > Cheloniidae > Lepidochelys > Lepidochelys olivacea. Next base: position 124,272,906 of record NC_140413.1, read on the forward strand.
ATATCCTCACTGAATTAATCTGAAAGTCACTACCCTCTCCTCCTATAAATCCTTATTCTAGGCTCACTTCTACTGTGATACTTACTGTAAATTGCCACCTGATGATAGCTGGTTGGATGGTCAGTAGGAATTATTGTTGTATCTCTGGTTTGTTTCATATAGAAAAAGAAACAAATCTGATTTCAAACTTGCCAATTGTTTGTAAAAACATATTCCTCTCACTGGTTTCAGAGTAGCAGCCTTGTTAGTCTGTATCCGCAAAAAGAAAAGGAGTACTTGTGGCACCTTAGAAACTAACAAATTTATTTGAGCATAAGCTTTTGTGAGGTACAGCTCACTTCATCCGATGCATTCAGTGGAAAATACAGTAGGAGATTTATATACACAGAGAACATGAAACAATGGGTGTTACCATGCACACTGTAACCAGAGTGATCAGGTAAGGTGAGCCGGGGCAGGGCGGGAAACTATTGTAGTGATAACCAAGGTGAGCCATTTCCAGCAGTTGACAAGAACGGGCGGGGGGGGGGAATAAACATGGGGAAATAGTTTTACTTTTTGTAATGACCCATCCACTCCCAGTCTTTATTCAAGCCTAAGTTAATTGTATCCAGTTTGCAAATTAATTCCAATTCAGCAGTCTCTCATTGGAGTCTGTTTTTGAAGTTTTTTTGTTGAAGAATTGCCACTTTTAGGTCTGTAATCAAGTGACCAAAGAGATTGAAGTGTTCTCCAACTGGTTTTTGAATGTTATAATTCTTGACGTCTGATTTGTGTCCATTTATTCTTTTACGCCCCTACTCCTTCTCTTTATTTGTTACATCTGTGTTTGCATCTTGTCTCAAGTTATATTGTAAGAAGTTTAGGACAGGGACTGCCTCTTACTTTGTGGTTTATACAATGCCGAACACAATGGGACCCCACATTGGTGTCTCTGGGTGCTATTGTAATAACTCATAACAAATGTAATTAAAAAGACCGAGTAAAGAACTAGACGCTGGTGTGGGAAAAGTACAGTAGGTTTAAAAAGTGAACATGCTGTGTTTGATGTGAATATCAAAATCTGCAGAGTTAGAAATGTCACCCATAAACTAAACTGTCAATGTTGTTCTTCTAAAAAGCATTGGTAACATACTCATGCAAAAAGTTCTGTTGGTCTTGTACCACAGATACTGCTCCTAAAAGCTTCCAGAGTACATTCCTGAAAGAATAAAATTTGATTGCAGTGTGCATATGTGTCAGTCTTAAAGGCTTAATGTCTCTAGGTGAACTGCATGATCTATTGTGTAGTTATTAGCAAATGACAGAGTCTGCACTGTATGTATACTATGAGCAACTGAAAAACAGTTACAATGAAAACAGGATAGAGGTTAAGGTTCAATCTTCTTAAGGCCTGGACAGTTCTCTGTGGAATTACTTTATAAGAAACCAAAAAACAAGAGAACTCAACATCCAACTGCCTTGTTATCTTTCTTTCAGTCCTAAAATTATTTTGAACGTTTATGGACGCTCAGAGTAAATTTGAAGTACTCTTTTGTTCAGGTGAAGCAATTGTAATCACAGACGCAGTACAAAATGCACATAACTTCTCCTTATAATATTGCTAGTTTTAATGATGCTGCTTTATTGGCTTGCTTGCTTTTAATATTTCTCTGTTGTACATAATGAGAACCCAATGGTTATTCTTCCAGGTCATGAACAGAAAAGTAATGACAATGACTTAGGCCTATTATGAACCTTATAACACCATTTAAAATCTCTTTTTCATTTAAATACAGTACTTAAATATGGCATGTTTTTATTAGGTTTATTTCAGGGGTTTTTTTTCTTTTCTTTTCCTTTTTTTGGGGTGGGGGGGAACATTGCATACTATAAAATCTGTTTTCTTTTTTGTATCATGAAACCTTTGCTGTGCATCTCCTCTTCTAAATTGTTTCATAGACCTATAAGATGTCTTAGATAAACATAATTTAAGAACAAATAGAATAAAGTTTGTGCTTTTGTGACAGCACTGAAGAGAAATAAAAAGAATAAAAAGGAATCTTCAAAGCTTGATATAAATTATGATTGTATACAGTGTTGTATTTATATCAGAATGAACACTGGAAGCAGAAGTTTGATAAGAGTTAGACAATTATATACAGAAAATTTCTTTTATATAATGTAGTCAGGTAAATAAACATTTCATTGATCTACTTTAACAACTATTATATGTTGTCAAATCAAAGCAGTCTAACAGCTGTGCTACATTGATTCATATGCATTATAAAGCAAAAATGTTTTCATGTCATCAGTTTATATTATTCAGTAGTGATCAATAACAGCATATGAAAAACTCTGTAGATTAAATCATGTAAAATGTTTTGAAAACAAAACAGCACCAACCTTAACAATATTCAGAGAAAGAGAGACAGGTTTTAAAAACAATAATTTAAACTAAATAGTCAAAATTATATGTGTAGATTTATATCTTACCCCACATATTTTGGTCACATTTAAAAGGCTTCTTCAGGCAGATTCCTGTTTTTCCTTTTTTCCTAATAAACACTATGCACATCTGATCTATGGTACTGTATAATTTAAAGTAGTAATAATTATAATTTCTTTAAAGATTCCATCAGCACTGAATTCCCACTTACATTTCCAGAATGAGATGGACAGGAAACTTGCCTCACCCTTAGAATTTTGACTTTCTGAGGCACTGGTGGGAGCCCCACATCCCACCCCTCAGTTATACACCATGGGATGATCCCCCTACACTAGTGTGATCCTTCAATGGGCAGCTTCACTAATTTAGGACCAGTTTCTATTGGTGCAGGGCAGCTGAGGATTGGAGACTAAGTTTCTATGGGCTTCAACACAAGCTATCTGACACTATAGCTAACTTTTAACACTCAATGTGACCTTTTATCAACCTCCTCCTACCTAGTCAGTCCGACACCCCTTGCCCCCCTTTCTTACCCCTTAATCTCAGGAAACATGATCCAGAATTCCTGAAGTAGCTGAACTGTTAGGTGAGGTATTAAACCACCAGAGCAACTATGCTTGAGATGCATGCCTGGGACACCAGTCTGCTTTGAGGGGCTTCCAGTGCCCTTCTTTGAGAGGTACTTCGCATATTTAGTTCACTAGATTGCACAGAACATGATGGACTTCACACAGTAGGAGGAAGAATCAGAACTTCGAAGGAGTATTAAATCCCAGACGCAATAGATTGTGCCTAAAGGTGGTCAGTACTCTGTGCATAAGGGCTGGAAGTATTTCCAGAAGTGCTTATGAATTCAGGAAGCAGCAATGCTCTTCGAAGTGCCTCATGCGCATTACTGGAAGGCAGCAAGTTATCCCTGCACATGAGTGACTATGCTCTGAAGAAAAACCTCATGCCCAAAATATTTCAACTACTTCTTCCACCAGGAAATGCTAAAAACACTTGGCATTGAGAATGTCAACTCTATTCAGGAATATCTTACAGTATTGTCAAACCAAGTGTTCAAAGATCACGTGTCAGGCTCCAAAATTTTGAGATTTAAAAAAATAGATTTGGGGTTCTTTCTATTTGCCTTCTGAGTTTTGAGCTTTTAGCAAACAGAAAAGGAGTACTTGTGGCACCTTAGAGACTAACCAATTTATTTGAGCATAAGCTTTCGTGAGCTACAGCTCACTTCATCGGATGAATCATATCAGTGAGCTGTAGCTCATGAAAGCTTATGCTCAAATAAATTTGTTAGTCTCTAGAGTGCCATAAGTACTCCTTTTCTTTTTGCGAATACAGACTAACATGGCTGCTACTCTGAAACTTGAATTTTTAGGATACACTCACAGCATGTTTTCAGCAACCATGAGGACGAACCAACTTTTCTGCAACCATGAGGACTAGAAACTCTTTTCTTTCATTGTAATAAAAGCCCATAGGAGCTCCAACCCTTCTTCTTTCCCCCCACCCCACCCCGTTCTGTTCCTTTAACCAGAACCTCCTTTTAAAATCCTTTACCAGGCCATTTATCTGGTCACTGGATGCTTTCCCTATGGAGTACCTGCACTGGACATCTGCCACAAGGAGGTGCCAGCAATTAGCTTGGCTGCTTCCCCCCCAAACCCAGTCAGATTCCCAGACATCTCCCAGTGGCCTCTTTTGTAGCAGCCAAAAACATGTCAGCTCCCAAGTCTGATAGGGGAAGCCCCATCCTCCCGAAAGAACCCAGTTGCCCCTTGTATTATGCCAGGATCGTCAAGGATGCCAACAGCTCTGTTGTCAACCCCCATGTACCACAACACCCGCCCCTCTGTTATGGGCCATATTGGTGACCAGCATTCTGGATCCTGAAATTGGAAGAACTCATTACAACTTCCTTCATAGCTCAGCCTAGCTCTGAAGGCAGAGCCACCGCCAGTAGCAGCATAGTAGTAAGGATGGCTTGGTATGGTACTGCCACCCTTACTTCTGCACTGTTGACTTCAGAGCTGGGCAGCTGGAGAGTGGTGGCTGCTGACTGGAGGTCTAGCTCTGCAAGCAGCAGCACAGAAGTAAGGGTGGCAATACCATGCCATGCCATACTTACGTCTATACTGCTTCTGGCTGCGGCTCTGCCTTCTGAGCTGGGCTCCTGGCCAGCAGCTGCTGCTCTCCAGCTGCCCAGCTCTGAAGGCAGAGCCACCAGCAGCAGCAGCACAGAAGTAAGAGGAGCAGTACCGCAATGATTTAATTGGGTATGGGTCCTGCTTTTGAGCAGGGGTTTGGACTAGATGACCTCCTGAGGTCCCTTCCAACCCTGATATTCTATGATTCTATGATCCTAACCCTCCATACAATAACCTTGCAACCCCCCTGCCCCACAACTCCTTTTTGGGTCAGGATCACTACAGTTATAACACCGTGATTTTTCAGATTTAAATGGCTGAAATTATGAAATTTATTAATTTTAAAATCCTATGACCGTGAAATTGGCTAAAATGGACTGTGAATTTGGTAGGGCCCTATTCATAAGCCTGTGCAATTTGGAAGTTTGGTGATTGATAACGTACCACTGCCATGTTATCACACCAGAAACACACCCTTTTATGAGCCAACTTTGGTCCCCAAATAACTGCTGCAACTAAAATGGGGGGAAATTCCAGGAAAGTCATATCACACAGAACCCCGTTTTGTATCCAGATGGCAGGCCTGGTGGAGGGGAAAGGAAAAGGAGACAAGGGACCAGTATGGCAACACTGACTCATTCACTGGGAACCAGATGGTGGGAGGGCTTAAAAGGGGCATCCCTGTGCCTGAAGCCCCCTTTTACACTGAGCAGGCTGAAGCAGCACTCCCCTCCCTCCCCTTTAGGTGCTGAAATACCAGGTTTGGCCAAGACCTGCTGTGGGTATTATGCTAACCAACATGACAGAGACAGATCCAAGTTGCCAAATTCAGTTCTGGATCCAAATCTATCCTCAGCTCAAGAGGATTCAGATCCTGTGTTCTGGTTCAGGCTCATCTTTACTGCAAACTGTTGTGGTGGAATTTCACAGTTCTCATAAAATGGAGTCTCATGCAAATAAATTTCATTAAGCTGATGACTGTAAATTATTGAAACTTAAAATAATTACCACACTACAGCAGTGGAAATAAAGGCATTTTTGTCATTCTCAGTCCTTATTTATTATTATGATTTTAACTAAGTTCATATGAATTACAGTTCCCAGAATGCTCATGTAACTGTTATGACTGAAGAATTCAGGATCAATTTTCTTATGTCAGAACAACTGATTGGCTTCTTTAATGTTGTTATGCAAAAAATTCTATTGTCTTTGATCCAAATCATAATCCTTCAAGTAAAACCCCAGGCAAAAGTGTTTTTCATAGTAATTTACCTGGGAACTAGTAGGGATTCTTGCTTAAATGAAGATAGGCTTTGGTCTCTATATAGTTATGGAATTACTGTAGTAGGTACTGAATTTTGTAACACAAGCTTTCAGATATCTGATCCAATAGCCTTTAAGAGGAAGTTGCATTTAGTGTGTGAGGGGGAACTCTATCTTAGACAATATGCCTTATGTAATGCTATTATTTCCAGTCACTTAACAAAAAGATAGTTCTGTTTCATTACTTTTCCAGGCTAAATGATTTACAGGTCTCTGTAAATCTAAGCAGAGTAACTATTCTTGCAAAAATGACACTACTTACTCTTTCAATTAATATTATAAAATGCATATTGAAAAGTTCACATTTATTTCTCATTTTTCATATCTGTGCTTCAGCAGATGTGCCATTTCGAGATTCTGGCTACAGGTCACAGTCTTCAGTACTGTAATTTAATTCTGAGCCATAGCTACATCTCATATAAGAGTATTTTTCTTACCATCATAGAATCATAAAAAGCAGGACCAGAAAAAAACCCAGTAATCTAGTCTGGCCCCCTGCATTTTGCAGAACTACTTTTTACTTCATCTGACACATTCTTGTGTATGTGTAGTGATGGTTAGATAATCCATTTCTGTCAATTGTCAACTCCACTACAAGTTGGTCTTACTTACCTGATGGATAAGTAAGACCCCGGCCCCTCCCCCGCTGTTCCCCATCCTGTGCAGCCTCAGCTCACTGAGCCGCTGGCGCAATGCTCTGGGCGGTGGGGCTGTGAGTTCCTGGGGCAATGCAGCTGCAGAGCCCAGCCTGACCCGGTGCTCTGTGCAGCGCAGTGGCACGGCTATAGCGGCTCAGGCAGCACGATAAGAGGGCAGGGGGGGTTGGACAGAGGGCAGAGGAGTTCGAGGGGGTGGTCAAGGGGTGGGGGTGTGGATAGGAGTCGGGACAGTCAGAGGGCAGGAAACAGGGGGGTTGAATGGGGGCAGGGGTCCCAGGAGGGCAGTCAGGAAGGAGAGGAGAGGTTGGATGGGGCGGTGGGGGGCAGTCAGGGGTGGGGGGGTCTGGGGGCGGTCAGGGAACAGGGGGGATGGATGGGGTAGGAGTCCCAGGGGGGCCGTCAGGGGGTGAGAAGCAGGGAGGGTCAGATAGAGGTCGGGGGCCGGGCCACTCCTGGGTGTTTGGGGAGGCACAGCCTCCTCTAACGGGCCCGCCATACAATTTTGGAAACCCGATGTGGCCCTCAGGCCAAAACGTTTGCCCACCCCTGCACTACACACACACACACCACAATATCCCATTGCTCAGTGGTTAGGGCACTTTCATGGAAGGTGGCAGGTCCTAGTTCAAATCCCTTCTCCTCACTAGCAAGGGCTTGAAGTAGAGGTCTCCTACATCCCAGGTGAGTGTCCGACCTAATAGGCTAAAAATTATGAGGGAGCCCAGCATTTTGGGTAAGCTTGTCTATTGGTACCCAATCCAATAGGCAAGCTCTTAGCACACTTACCTGATTGGACCTCACAGGTGAGTTAGACGGAGGAACATCTATCTTCTCCTTATTTGTGAATCACTCTGGGGCTTAGATACCTGGTGTGGCTGCAGTGCACATGTCAGAGACAGAAACAAAGGCGTTTAGGGAATTTTAATGCACAATTTAGGCACCAAGAGCATTTGGTGTCAGCTGCATGGAGGATTTATAAATCCCACTGGAGCCAGATTCTGAGATTTAGGTGCCTCAAATGGTAGTCCTTTTATCAATCTAGCTGCCATTCTTTTTTTATACTGTGTTGCCTGAAGCAAAGGAATGTTGTTAAATGCATAGAGCACAGGGTTTAGAGCTAGCACTCCTGAATTCTATTCTCAGAACAGCACCAGACTCACGATGTGACACTGGGCAAATCACACCCTCTTTGTGCTTCACTTTATCATTCTATAAAATGGACAGAACAGCTGCGGTACCTCACAGGTGTATTGTGAGCCTTAATTAATATTTGATCTAGTTATAAATGAGAACTTTCACAAGGTGCCAGGCAGGTGCGTGGCAGGGGGGAGAGACAAAGAGGGCTGTTTCCGATGCAGGGTTCTGGTTTGGACTCATGTCATGTTTCGCCTAACTTTTTTCAGTAGGACTTGTGCACCTAAGTCACTTACATGCTTTTGAAAAGCCCACTGGTAGATTCCTAAATATGGATTTAGGAGCCTAAAGTTTAAAAAAAATGACTATTATCTTTATGATAAGAAATTATTCCCTTTTTATTGTTATCTCAGTTCTATGTTTCTCACAAGAACAGAATTGCCTATATTCTCATCTTCACTTGGACTGAGACTACCCATTTCTCTTAGAGCTACATACACGAGACAGGTTAAATAATTCAAAGAGTGATATTTATTTTCTACTTAATTCTTCACATCTCATATGTGTTTGCAAACAAATATGTTACAATTTGAGGGGACATATGTTTTCAAACTTGCTACACTTATTAAGGTGACATTTTTATTTTAAATATGCATCTGAATGTTGTGTTCATTTAATGATTCTAAGTGGGTTATATTTATTTATCACACATTTTTAATTAGGATTCTATTCTGGGGAGAATATTTCTGCGAAAGTCAGTGCAAAGTTGGCAAAATCACAGAAATTGGCTCTGCACCTGGCTGTCAGTTTTTATATACAAACAGAAAACAGGGAAATGGGACAGAGAAGCTTTAGAAGGAAAGGGAATTCCCTGTCTGGACCACACTGCCATTCCATGCACAATGTTGTCCTTTTCTTTGAGGTTTCTTTCTGATCCACCAGGAAAACAGTAGACTAAATGGCAATAGCATGATGCTTCTGGGTATATATCCCATATGAATTAAAAATCCAAAATGGTCACAGGTTCCAGGTTGGCCTGTCATATTCTTTTCAGCACAGCTGGAGAAACAATGTGTTTGTTTTCTGGCAACTACCCCACCCTGTTAAAAATATGCATCTTATTTGAAGTTTGAACTCTGCTGGCTTCCTTTTCAGCTGCTGGGTTTTGTTATACCTTTATCTGCTAGATTAAGAAGCCTCAAAACATCAGATCTCTTCCTCCTTAGTAGGTACTTATAGACCATAATTAATTTGCCTCTTATCCTCCTCTTTAAAAATCTAAATTAAGTACTCAAAAGCTAGGAAATGCCAAAAATAAGGTTTCAACCTGTCAAGAGACAGGGTTGTAGGTGGATCTGAGCGGAAGGTCAGAACCGGATTCTGAGCCCGAAGGCCAGAACTAAGGGTCAAGATAGAGCTGGAACCAGGGCTGAGGACAGAACCGAGTTATATGGAGTCAGGAGCAGGGCTGGTTCCAACACAGGGGCTTGGCTGGGATAGAACTGGCACAAGACCTGGAATAGGAAAGGAGTAGGGCTAGGAGTGAGGTGAGCACAGGAAGGCAGAGAATCTACAGACTAGCTGCATTGAGGAGCTAGTACTCTGCTGTTGCTGCTGGGCTTATAAATCAAGCTGCTGATTCCGCAGCTGTTCAGGCACTATGGATTAATCAGGCAGTTCCAGGGCAGTAGCTGAGCTATTCATTGCCTAGAAATGAAGTTATCTGGGAACAGGACAGTAGCTGGTCTTAGCTGGTTTAACTCCTGACCTTTTTGGGGGTGCCTTCCAGGAGCCCTGGGGCCAGGTTTGTCTGGGTATATGTGGTGAAAGGAGTGCAGGGTCCAGGTTCCATTGATCATTTGTTTGGGCTGTAATCTTCCCACTCTATTAAATATTGGAGTTTGTCCAGTTTTGGTGGGAGTCCAGAACTTTCTAGACCACTTATTCTGCTTGGCCCTGAATGGTTATTGGCAGGGGAGAGGAGGACTGGTGCAAAGCAGGAAGGTATTCTCGACATACCACTTTAAAAGGGAAACATAAAACATGGGGTGAACTTTAAGAGATTCTGATAGCTACAGTCTGAATGTTACAGGGTTAATCTTATCTGTGATCTGTAAGGGCCCCAAGTACTGGTGGTTCAGCTTCATTGAGGGATGTGTTAATTTATGATTTCGGGAGACAAGAACACCTTATGCACTACTGTGAAACTGGGAGCCAGTCAGCATGTCATTTGTATGTTGCTTGGCTTCTTCTAATGGTCTTCTTAGCTCTTGGAGTACCTAGTGGATGTGAACAGTAAGGTCAACAGTGGCAGGTACTGACGAATTGGTGGGGATCTCATGGTGAAAGCGAGGATGGAATCTATAGTTAGCAAAAAAAATGGAGGTGTCTGTTAGGTGGAGGCAAGTGTGACGTTGTTGTAAGCAAATTCAGCATGGTTGATCATGAACAGCCAGTTGTCATGGTGATAGTTTAGGAAGGAATGCAGATACTGTTCAAGGACCTGAGAGGCCTGTTGTGCTTGATTGATTGCGTTCAGGTGATAAGCAGTGGAAGCCAAGGCATTGATACCAAGGAGACCTAGAAATTCCCACCAGAAGCCAAATAAGAACTGGGATCCATAGTCAGACATTACTCTCATTGATAACCAATGGAGGTGGAAGATGTTATCCACAAAAAAGGCAGGCTGTCTATTGGACAGTGGGGAGGGCATGACACAGGACAGAATGTTCCATTGTTGTTAGATTGATCACAACAAGAAGTACAGTGTGCCCCTTGGAGGGTGGCAGCTCCATGATAAAGTCCACAGAAATGGTGGATCAAAGCCAAGGTGGAGTGCACAAGGACTGAAGAAGGTCAAGTAGTCTCATATGGGGAGTTGTCTTTGTCTGGGCACAGAGATTGCAGGGCTTCCTGCAAGCCACTATGGAAGAACATAAAGCCACTGACACAAGCTTCTAGATAGCAGGTCTTGGATTTTGGAGCAACCAAATTGTCCTACCAGAGGAGCATCTCTGAAGCCTTGATAGGCCCTCAGGCACCTAGATGTGCTCCTTGTGAATCCCATCTTAGATCATGAACATCGCGGTAGCTGGATTGTTGGCATTGTCTAAGGTCTGAGGGGTTTGAACGTCAAAGACATCATTGGGCAGCAGGGAGTCGATGACAGGGATCAGGGTACAGACTGCAGTACCAAAAATAAAAGTTGAGGCTTTGAGGATTGTGGATGGGGCTTCGTTGCCAGACTCACAGTATTCAATCATTTTAGACAAGGTTTCAGCCTTCCCATTCCTTGTCCCTAGGAAGTAGGTGATCACAAAATAAAATCACCTAAAGAGGGACTAGCGTGCTTGTTGCTAGTTCAGCTGCCTGGCTGTCTTTAGATACTCCAGGTTTTTATGGTCAGTGAGAACTTGGATTCGGGACCTATCCCCCTCCAAGAGGTGCTCTCATTCCTCAAAGGCCACTTAATGGCCAGCATTTCTTTATCCAAGATACCATGATTCTGCTCCGCTACAGTCAATTTGCATGAATAGAAAGCACAAAGGTGAAGATGACTGCTGGAGTTCTCCCAGCATGAAATTTGAGGCATCTGCCTCCACTGTAAATGGTTTAGCCAGGTCCTGATGCATCAAGATGGGGGCCATGACCAATCTCTTTTTTAAGTGATTTGAAGGCAGCCTGCATTTCTAGGGACCAGACACAATGGGCTCCCACCTTTCAAAAGGGCACTGAGAGGGGCAATCAAACCAGAGAACCCCATAATAAACTGCCTGTAGAAATTGGCAAAGAAGCATTGTATCCTATGGACTTCTTTTGGTGCCACCCAATCCATGATGGCTGCCACTTCACATGGATCCATAGCCAGTCCCTTAGGGGAGATGATATAACAGAGAAATTCCATTGTGTCCCGGTCAAATTTGCATTTCTCTGGCTTTGCATACAGATGCTTCTGGCAAAGTCTTTTGAGGACACTGAGTATACAATGATTGTAAACTGCCCGGTCCTCTGAAAAAAATAAGAATTTTATCCAGGTAAATAATTATGAATCAGTCCAGCATGTTCTAGAAGATGTCATTAATCAGATGCTGGAAGGTTGATAGGCCATTGCACAGACGGCATGGCCAAATACTCAAAGTGACCATACTAGTGCAGAAGACAGCCTTCCACACTATCTTCTTGTTGCACATGCAACAGGTTATAGGCTCTGTGCAAGTCTAGTTTTGCGAAAATTTGAGTAGAGCACAGTCAATATAAGAGTTTGTGGTTGAGAGGGAGTAGACAGAGGTTCCAAATAGTCACCTTATTGAGTGCCCGATAATCGATGCAGGGCCTCAAGGAGCCATCCTTCTTCTTAACAAAGAAAACAGGGGCTCCTGCTGAAGATATGGATAGATAGATAAAACCCTTCTGTAGGCTTTCTTTCAGGTAGGTGCGAAGAGCCGCACCAAAGCCAACAGATTAGGAAGTCAGACTAGATGATCTAACAATCCCCTCCAGCTTCAAAATATGTGAATTAAAACAAGCTTTAAATTTCCATACCAAGCGGCTTTGGAATAATGATGAGTCATAAAAATTTAGGAAATGTCCAATAAGTAAAGACTACCTTTTTTTTAACCCTCATATCTCCTAAGTGGCTTGTCTAGTTTGCTTTTTTCTGGACAGTTAAATTTCACTCTGGCAGAAGATCAAAGTTCACAGACCTAGTGAGCATTGTTGAAAAATCAAGCTTATAATGGAATGTTTGTTTCAACTTTAGCTTTTGAAAAACCAGCATCTCCTCATAATGTAGATGTTTGTGGGAAATGCATCAGATCTGCCTTAAAAAAATATGAGTAGCTTTCAGTGCTGAAATTCTTACTGAGCTCTCCATTATTCTTACATCATTGACGGTTACCAAGCTGGATGATGATTATACTGTACACTGAAGATCACTTGCAAGTAAACATTGAAATACTGTGACTATATATAGCTTTTACCGCAATATGGCAAGCAATGTTTTCATTTACAGTAAGATGCCAAAATGAGCAAGTATTCAATAATTCTCTTTAAATGTTGCTTCTCATTGACCCCGTTACTGAAATCATTCACTTGGACAATTTATCCCAACTAATGTTGAGGGTAGCTTGATAGAATAGCAAAATGATGAATACCCTTCATCACGCAAGGCAACTGATTTCATTTTCTGTGCCAGGTTTGTGCCACATTTTATTTTTACACAGAGCTGAACTTGAGAATGACTGTAATATTTATGAGGGTATTTACAAAAAGAACAAAGAAAATGCAGTTAGACTGGTCACAATATTTCTTGCAATTTCTAGTAGACATTCTGTGTCATCCTTCACTCTTCTACTTGACATATTCTGAATAAAAAATGTGATATAATTTGATGGCAGAGGTGGTTTAAGGGACACCTACTACAGGAAAACTAGTATGGGTTTTAAATTAAATTAAGTCTAATTATTAAGCCTCTTCTTTTAACTAGAAATCTTGGTTAATTTTTTAAGAACCAAAATGGGTCTAGGGAGCAGAAGAAGAAAGAAAGGAAAAAAGAAAACTAGGGATGGAGAGGAGACAGAAAAACACCCAGTGCTGACACTGTTTAGTGGTTGTCATAGCCCTATACAGCAAGACAACATTAATACCAGACAAGGCAGACTTTGACTATACCTACAATCTTCTTTACTGCTTCTAACTCAGAAGGACAGTGTCAACTAGCATTGTGACAGCACATTGAGACACACAAATTTGCTTTTGAAAGATTTAGTGTTCTTGCAGTGTTGGTTTCTAAACCAAACACTCAAAATTCTGGAACATATTAAATATTAGCAGCTACACAATATTAATAGGATGCTGTGAAATTCTGTGTTAATTAAGAATCAAAGTATTGCCCAAAATCTATTGCTTAGAATGCAAGAAGGAAAGCCATTAGAGAAACAAGATAATTAACTGGTTTTTTTTAAGCTCCCAGTAACCTAACAAGCTTTCCCAAAGTTTGTCTGCAATGGGAAAAAAAAGGCAAATTCTGAAGATATTGTTTCACAATAATATCTTAAGAATACTGGTGTATAAAAATACTTATTGTAAAGACAAGACACTACAACAATATACAGTATTAGTAACTGACTGTTTTTTATGCTCATTTTGTTTTGTTTTTTTCTTTTGAAAATACCCATTTTTGATTTGCTGCCTGGAATGGATCAGTCTTTCAGCTCAGACAAATAGTCATAATTGCCATTAAGTCTGTTCTTTCTGAAGAATCTTTCAGATGACAATGTGTTTGATTCATAACTATACAAGCTCATTTTATGACAGCTATTTTGCTGTAACTGCTAAATTAGCTAGGTTGGAGGATATGCTTAAAATGAAAAAAGCAAGGCAAAATACTGTAAAATATGTACAGTTTTCTTTCCCCAACAATTATTTACTTTAGATGTGGCTTATTTTCTATTCATAAATATGTTGTCTTTTGCATTTTCAAACTAGTCTGATTATTTTTAAACATATGCATATTACACAGTTTAGAATTTCTTTATTCTTTGAGTAAGGTTCTGTTGCCCCCCTCAGATTAGACTGTTGCACTATTTGTTGACCAATCATTGTTTCTTTACAGTGAACTTGCTCTAGTATATATTTTAAAGGTTATTGGGCAGAGTGTCAGATCATATGAGCCAGGCTGAGGGCAGAAGAAATTACATGCAATTTTGCATTTGAAAGGCTGAGCTATACAGCAAAGGGGTTCTGCAACTAGTGTTCAACCACATAAGGCTTCTTTGAACCAAAATGTTACAAGATAAGACACCAGGACTTTTTGGAGCCTCTCTTTGCCTTTATGCTAAAGTGAGTCAGTACTAGATTTTATTGAAAGAGACACTGGTGACTTATAGTTTGTGGCCTCCCCTCTTTACAAGTGCTGTGCTTTGGCTCCGATCAAGCACTTTCACATCTTTAAAATTAAGCACATACTTAAGTGTTTTTAATTGCTTTCCTAGATCGGGGCCATAGTGCTCAATCAACATCTTGTAGTATTAGGCTTTCTGGTAGCTATTACATTCAACTGAGATCAGCTGCATTTTCCCATGACTGGGTTCCTTGGCAATTCCTTTAGGAACTGTAGGCATCTGTTGAATTTTTGCCTGCTGGTTTTAACTATTTGCCTACCAAACATTAGTGAGGGTCTAAAAAACACGTCACAAGCAGTGACAAGAGAACATCCACAACTACTTATTTTGCTATGCTCTAGAAAAGTGATAATATAACATGAGCACATTGGTTGTCTAAATTTCACATGGACTTTGCCATGTAATATTAAGGCTATTACTCAGATGTAAGTAATACCTTGTGGACTAAATTTTGTTTCTAAATTGTAAAAATAACAGCACTGTATTTAGAGATCTCTGGAAATTCCAATTCCTACATAACTTTAGTTAGAAATCAAATTATTTTAAAATAGAAACGTTGTGGGACTAGTTGGAGGAGGTAATTACACATGTCCTGTAATATAGTCACAAACAGCCCTCTCAAATACCTCTTCCTTTCTTGATCACTGTAGACAACCCCACCATTCTGCCTGTTGCTCAAACCGGTCACCTGTGCATCATCTTCGATTTGGACCTTTCTCTAGGCCTCTTATCCAGGTTATGTCTAAATCTTGCTGATTCTTTCTGCACAACATCTCTAAGATATGGCCTTTACTATCCTCTACACAGCTGAAACTCCTGTCCAGGCTTTCATCACCTCATGTATCAATTACTGCAACATCCTTTTCTCTGGCATTGACAGTCTTTCCCTAATGATATCCACTTAGAATGCAGCTGCACAGATCATTTTCCTAGCCTATCATATTGACCATGTCATTCCTCTCTTTGCATCCTTCCACCAGCTCTTCCTTCTCTATTGTATCAAACATAAGCTACTTGTTTCCACTTTGAAGGCCTTTCACAGATGAATAAAGGCTTGGTCTACACTATAGAGCTAGGTCAACTACACTATAGCCTTGCTCCTGCCGATGTAAGTGCCCTACAACACAGATATAGTAACTCCACCTCAACGAGAGGCATAGGACTTATGTCAGTGTAGTTAGGGAAACCCAGTGTCCATGCAGACACTTTTACTTACATCAGCTGTTGGCTAAAATTATTGTCAATTTCATGGCTCTGTGTGGGAGCCCTGAAATTGACAAGAAACACTGGTAGGTTCCCTGCTTTGAACCCTGCACCTGACTCACAGCTCAGGCTGTTACCCCAGGGTGGGTGGGGGCTCCAGCTAGAGCCTGGCTGCCCCCTGGGCTCCTCGCTACCCACTCCCAGCAGGCTGCTTCTTGGGTTCCCTTCTCCCTGCTGAGAGCTCTGCTAACCCCAGGCTTCCGGCTGCATGCTCCCCGTGGGCTGCTGCCCGGGCTCCCCACTCTGAGCCTGGGTGCTGAGTTCCTGGGCTCCCAGCTCCGCACTGAGTTCCCAGAGCTGTCAAAGTGCAGCTACTCTGAGCAGAGACACTAGCAGTGTAGGCTCTCTGCTGTGAAATTGAGCCTGGGGCTCACAGCTAGGGCTGTCATGCTGGGTTGGATGGGGGGCTCCAGTTGTGAGCCCCATGTGACTTTCAGTGCCTCCCTCTTGGCTGACAGTGCCCTACAATGATCCACTTCAGTCAGTTCAAGCACTCCTGCTGAGGTCGTGCTCCACCAGCAGAAGGAGGGTAGCATGGACACCAACAGCTGATTGAATTATTGCAGTGGCTGTGGTCGACCTAATTTTGTAATGTAGACAAGCCCAAAGCCTTTTGGCCTCAGATTGTTTTTTACCAGTCAGCCATCTTTAAAGGAGTGTTAAACTACAGCAAACTGAGGCCACTCACTTTACTTCTGACTAAGAATGTCCTGTCCACACAGGGATTTAATGTACTTTAACTTCGCACCTTTAGTTAATTCATCTTAACTTCCCTGACTGTTCCCATGGCCTTAGATGGCCAGAACAGCTGACTGGGAGAAACCAATCTGAGACAAAAGAAAGACTTCACACCTATGCCCTGTAACAAAAAACATTGATTAAATATGGTAATTGGACTGAAGCTCACACAGGGAGTGTGTGTAAGGATTGGGATGTGGACATCAGGCCTACTGACTGGGGTAGGAGTTGGTAGCAATGTGCCAGAGCCAAGCGTTGGAGCCCACGGTCAGAACCAGAGTCAGGGTAGGTCTATGCTGCACACTATGCCCAGGCTCTGACTCAAGTTTGAGCCCAATGTCCACTTCTGTCCACTCACAAGTCAGTCTTATTCGGGTCATCAAGCACTCAGGATCTGGGTCATAGGACTCTGCTGAGGGAGTGGGTCAGATCCTGAGTCCTGCTGTGACTCAGGTTCAAGCCGTGTCAATTTGCAGTGTTGATGCAGGTCAAGCTGCAGACCTCAGTTAGAAGGTCTGTGCAGTGCAGCATGCTTGCATTAGCATTGCCGTGAGATCCGGGTCCAGCAATTGTTAACCCAGGTTTACAATGCAGTGTGGATGCTCAAGCACAGGCTTGGAAACCCTGTGTTGTAGGGCACTTACATCGGCCCGGGTCCTCCATAGTGTGCAGTGTAGACATCCTCTGAAGGGCCAGATGCCAGAGCAAAGGGTTAGAGCTGAAGTCAGGAATCGGAGCTGAGGGTCAGAATTGGGTACCTGGAGTGAGGCAAGGCAGGAGCATGGCTGGGTTCGAGGCAGGAGCACAACTGGAACAGGGTGGGAGCAAGGCTGGCAACAGGCAGGAATTATCACAGCCATGGGCAAATGCTTTGAGCAACCAGTGTCCTTTCTTACTTTTTCCATTGTTTTGTGGAGCAGCAGCCTCAGCATGTGAGGCTATGACTGCCACCTACCGCAGTTTTCACATAATCAAAGTTTATGTCCTCTCACCTTGTCCTGTATCCTTCCAAAAGAACAGCAGTGAGTTGGTTTTTTTTAATGCTACTCCACTTTCTCAGTACTCTGACCAATCCTTTCAGACTGTATTGTTTTCACCTGGAGTCATCTCAATTCCTCATAAAGAAACTCTCTCTGTATAGATTTCTCTCGGCATTGCCATAGGAGATGCTCAACTCTTTCTTTAACTTTGCATATTTCACACAACTCGTCTTTGTTGCATTTAGCCAGCAACTTGCTTCTGATGATGATTTCAAGAGCAGGTCTGCTAATCCCCTCAGCCAATCTAGCAGCTCAGCCAGTCAGGAGGCTCACTTGGGGTTTAGCTCCCCTTGTTAGATTGCCCGGGGTTAAGCTAGCTGGTAACCAGGCTAGCTGTGGGCACTTGCTCCGGATAGGATGGAGTTTTGAGAAAAGGCAGTTTCCCTGAGATGGGGGACGTTCTGCGGGAGACAGTCTCTGGAAGACCAACTGAACCAGACTGGGTCATAGGTGCTAGAACTAGGGATGCTAGGGGTGCTGCCGCACCCCCTGGCTTGAAGTGGTTTCCATCATATACAGGGCTTACGGTTTGGCTCTCAGCACCCCCACTATACAAATTGTTCCAGCACCCCTGGACTGGATCCCAAGAGCTCCTAGATGTCCTAAAAGAATGTAAGTTGGTTTTGGTTTTTTTCTTTTAACTCATGAGGGTAGCCCATTGAACTTGCAGCAATTCTCAAACTTCATTGCACCACGACCTCCTTATGACAACAAAAATGACTACACGACCCCAGGAAGGGGGACCAAAGCCTGAGACCGTCCGAGCCCTGCTGTCCTGGGCTTCGGAGGTGGGGAGGGAGTCCAAGCCCCGCTGCCCTGGGCAGGGGGGCCAAATCTGAAGCCCAACCCCGGGCTGCCCAGCCCTGCCACTCAGGGCTGAAGCCCATGGGCTTGGGCCCCAGGCGGTTGGGCTTGGGTTTTGGCTTTAGCCCCAGCAAGTCTAACACCAGCCCTAGTGATCCCATTAAAATGGGGTTGTGAGCCACTTTGGGGTCCCAACCCACAGTTTGAGAACTGCTGGGCCTATAGTGATGTGAAGATTAGATGGGACAAAGTATAGGCTGTTTGTTGTTTTGAAATAGTTTTGTCTAATGCTCATTCCATTTACTAAAAAACATACTTGTTTAAAGAAGGCAGTCGTATCAATGGGCACAGACTCCCAAAGGGAAAGATGCTGCCATCCAGTCACACCTGCATCGTAGCATGTGATTGACATAGATCAGCTGTTGTACCCAGATCCCAGTCTAAGAATGGGAGAACTGTGAAATTCCACACCATGACATGTAAGGGCACAAGGGCTGATAACTGAGGGGCTGCACTCAGAGTGACTGGAAAAGGGACAGTAACTGTGACACACGCTTTTTGTCAGTCGAGACAGGGCCATACTCAGGATTCTTCCTGTTGTTTAATTCATGTGGTTTTGAGCAATTCCTAGATTTAATCATTGGCATCATGGAAGTGTGTTTACTGCAAAGATTATGCTGTCTCTTTGAAGACTAATGCTCTAGCACTTAGTATACTAATAATACTTTTTCATGGGCTCCAGAGAATGATTCAAGTACAGCTTAACTGGGGGTAGTGGTGTGAAGTAAAAAAGAAAAAAAAGCTGGAGCTGGTAAAAAAGAAAAAAATAATAAATGGGTTGCCTCTAAGAAGTATTCTTGCCAGATGGTTTCCATCTGAAAGTTATGGGCAATGAAGACTCGGTTCTTGGATGTCTGCAGTCCCTATCATAAATATTTATATAAATACTTATAGATAAATTGTCTGTTAAATCATTTCCCACCTAGATTAATTATATACAGATCTCTGAGTGATGTAAAAAAAGAGAAAGCAACCATGTCCTCACTATTTAAGGCCTTATCCTCTGACACAGATAGATGTGTTTTTGTCTTGAATGTTTGCCACCCTGAAAATAAATGTAAGGAGCCTGTATTATGTCTGTTGGTTGAATATATACGTTGGCTACAATCCAGCTAAATTCATGGAGCTACATTGTTTAATTTGTTGCTGAAAAGGAACACAAGGTTGTTAGTGCAGTAAAGCCCTGCTTATGTTGTAGGTGTTCTAAGCTTTCAGAAGTTATTTAGTTCTTTCATGAATTGTGAAAAGAATTGAAATGATATAAGCCATTAAAATAATTGGGTACAAGATCCCTGTCTATTATTTTCAATTGAACTAAATCCATGTGTCTGTTATATGTAGAATAATTTACACAAAACAGATGACTAATGAATAAAATATCTCCTGATAAATGAAAGTTTCAGTTAAATTTGTCACAGTTATGGAAAGCTATTAGTGGATCTATTTCACCAGGTTTGCAGAGGTAATTATTATAACAGCATTCAGTACCACCTCTTCCGTTAGTGTTTCTGCTACTAATCCTGCATTTTAAGGAGGTTCTGTAATTTGAATATCAAAATTTATTCTGGGATCAAATTTAACGTAGATTACATGGCCAGGAGGGACCATTGTAATAATCTAGTCTGACCTTCTGTATAATACAAACCATAGCACTTCCCCAAATTCATTTTGAATTAGAGCATATCTTTTAAAACAACATCCAATCTTGATTTTAAAATTGCCTGTGAAGAAGAATCCACCATGGCCCTTGGTAAATTGTTCCAGTGGTTATTTACTCTCATGTTTAACGTTCATTTCCAGTGTAAATTTGTCTAGCTTCAGCTTCCTGCCATTGGATCTTGTAATACCTTTGACTGCTAAATTGAAGAACCCATTATCAAATATTTCTTCCCCATGTAGGTACTTACAAACTGTGATCAAGTCATCCTTTAACCTTCTCTTTGTTACGCTAAATAGATTGAGCTCCATGGGTCTATCACTCTAAGGCACGTTTTCTAATTCTCTAATCATTCTCATGACTGTTTGAACCTTCTCAAATTTATCAACATCCTTCTTGAATTGTGCACACCAGAACTGGACACAGAGTGGTCATACTAGTGCCAAATATAGAGGTAAAATAACCTCTCTACACCTATTCAAGATTCCTCTGTTTGTGCATCTAAGGATTGCATTAGCCCTTTTGGCCACAGTGCCATACTAGGAGCTCATTATTCAGCCGATTATTCACCATGACTCCCAAATCCTTTTGACAGTCACTGTTTCCCAGGATATAGTCCCCCATCCTGAAAGTAGGGCCTACACCCTTTGTTTCTGCATGTATACATTTACATTTAGCCTATTAAAACACATATTGTTGCTTGCGTCCATTTTACCAAGTGATCCAGATCACTTTGTATCAGTCACCTACAGTCACCTGTCCTCTTCATTATTTACCACTCCCCCAATCTTTGTGTCACTTGCAAACTTTATCAGTGATGATTTTATGTTCTCTTCCAGATCATTGATAAAAATGTTAAATAGCATAGGGCCAAGAACGAATCCTTGTGGGACTCCCTTAGAAACTCACTTCCTTGATGATGATTCCCTGTTTACAATTACATTCTGAGACCTATAAGTTAGCCAGCTTTTAATCAATTTATTATGTGCCATATTAATTTTGTATTTTGTATAATTTTATTTTGTAATCAGAATATTGTATGGTACCAAGTCAAATGTGTTACAGAAATCTAAATATATTACATCAACACTATTACCTTTATCAATCAAATTTGTAATCTCATCATGAAAAGATATCAAATTAATTTGACAGGATCTATTTTCCATAAACCCATGTTGATTTGCATTAATTAATTAAATTTCCCTCCTTTAATTCTTTATTAATCAAGTCCTATATCAGCCGCTCCATTATCTTGCCCAGGATCATTGTCAGAATGACAGGTTTATAATTACTTGTGTCATCATGTTGACCCTTTTTAAACATTGGCATAATGTAGGCATTCTTCCAAGCTTCTGGACCTTCCCCAGAGTTCTAAGACATACTGAAAATCAACATTAATGGTCCAACGAGCTCCTCAGCCAGCTCTTTTAAAACTCTTGGGTGAAAGTTATCTGGACCTGAATTTAAAAATGTCTAACTTTAGTAGCTGCTATGTAACATCCTCCTGAGTTATTATTGGAATGGAAAGAATATCAACATCCTCATCATCATATGATATAACTACATCTATTTTTTCCCCAATTACAGAAGAGAAATATTCATTCAGCATTTCTACCTCTTTTATGTTATTACTGATAATTGTACCATTTTCTTCTAGTAATGGACCAATACTATTGTTAGGATTCATTTGTTATGAGTATACTTAAAAATCTCCTTCTTATCCTTAACTCTGCTGGCTATCAATTTCTCCTTGTGTCCTTTGCTTCCCTTATCAATTTTCTACAATTCCTAGCTTCTGATTTATATTCATTACCATCAATTTCCACTTTTTTCCAGTTGTTGTATTTATTTTTTATAGCTGTCTTCACTTCACTTGTAAGCCAAATTTGTTTTGAACCAGTACTGCCTTCTTCCTTGATTATGGTATTGTGGCTTTTTGGGGCATCTAGTAAAGTGTTCTTAAACAACGCCCAATGATCGTTCACAATTTTCTGATTAAATTCTTCTTCCCAGCTGATCTAGCTCATAATTGTTTTCAGTTTTGTGAAATTGGCCCCCTTTTAAAGCAACAAGTGTGTGTGTGTGTGTGTGTGTGTATATATTACTGATTGGACGTTATTCTGTTTGCTTATTACAGATGTGATCGAGGCATGTTCACCTCTACATAAGCTAGCATGAAAAATCTTAGACCTGGAGTGAAGCTTTTTTACGAAGTAAAAAACAAACATGCAGCCATTTTTAACTGCTTATATTATAGGAAAAGGGGCCAAATTTACAACTACAGTTTACCTCCATTTACATCAGGGAGGAATTTGGAGGTACAAATATAGCTGTTCAATATGTCACCTTAATCCCCGATTCTGTGATAATATCTACTTTGGAAGACTGTTATGTCTGCATGGACTCTGAAAGAAATCAATGAAACTCTACATGGGACAGTGTCTGGAGGATGATTGCAGGATCAGGGTGTAATGTATAATTTCAAAAACAATAACTTTTGATTTACAAAGTGAAGTTTGTAAATCATAAGCCCCAAAGTAAAAGGCCAAGATTTATATTTCAAAATGTTATCTAACTTGAATAGTAATTACAGTACAGAGGTATTGCACATTCAAACACGTTTTTTAAATGTTCTGAGTGTTTGTATAAGAAACCTTGGCAGCTTTCCAGGACTACCTGTCTTTAGAACCTCCATTTTTGTTTTTGTTTTTAAATAGGAAATTGATGCAACCCTCTTATATTTAGATAATATTTAAGATCATTATGTAAAACAACAAAAGTTAAGGTTCTAACCTTGTATCAGACTCTGCCCTTTAATACACACATACTGCAGCTTCTTGACTTCATAGATTGAGGGCAGAATTTGACATTGGTCCTTAACTCACTTTGCTTTGATATTTCGGGGGTCTGAGATAAGGTCATGACATGTAGTATTTGTTTTGCACTATTAACTAATCAGCACTAGATAAATGATATCCCTGGTCACTGAGAGCTCCTTAAATCATAGCCCTGAGATGTAATATTGACATACATAAACTGTGGGTATACTTCAAGCTGGAGTGGTAATTTCCAGCTCAAAGAGACATACATGCACTAGCTCTGATTAAGTGTAGCTTACAAGCAGCTGGCTGCCCCTGAGTTCATGAGTGTTATGCAGGAGTATCCACACGGTACTGATTAAGGGCCAGATTCTTCTATCAATCATTGTTCAAATGAATAGCTCTGTGGGAACTACGCAGGATGAATAAAGACTACTACTAAAGACTATGAAATTGCAGGATATGGCCTAAACCAGGGGTCCCCAACGTGGTGCCGGGGCAGTTGTGTGCGCTCGCAGGACACCGCCCACCGAAATGCCTCTGAGAAGTGTTGCCGTTTCTCGGTGGCGTTTCGGCGGTGGCACTTCTTGCCGCTGCCGCTTCTTGCTTGGGGACCATTGGCCTAAACTCTCAGGGTGAAATCCTGGCCTCACTGAAGTCAATGGGAGTTTTGCCATTGATTTCAATGAGGCAAGGATTTCACTTTCACAGTTATGTTCCATCACAGTAAAATATAGGATGAATTTTTGAGGTCTGTCTCTTCGTTAGTTCCTCAGATTTCTTTTCAGGAACAAGTAAGGGCTCTTCCCATGAATACACAAATCATAGTAAATAATATTTTTAAATGCTCTTTTTCTTTAAAGCTCATTTTATGTTGCTCTCAGCCATAGCTCTTATCTATGCCTGTTCTAGAATTCTGCCTCAAATATTCTTGTCATTATCTTTAGATTTAGTTTTTTGTCACTGAACATATGTTTCTAAAAGAATAAAATATTTGACATAGCTCCATGGTAGCTCTAACAATTTTGTATCTATATTTATCTGAATAATCAATTTCATTACCAATTAAAATTTAGAATCTCTATTTTGGCCCAATTTGGGTAAACATTTCAGTAGTCTCAAATGATTATACTATTATAAATTGCTGTTAGGACTTTTGAGATTGATAGGCCTTATAAACATTGAATATCAAATAGTATAGGAATTACCTCTGACTTTATCTGAAATAATTTAAAATAGCGTCTCTTTTAAGGGGCATTTTCTAATCCCTTTTCTGCTTACAATAATACCAAGAAGAAGAAACAAAGACTATCAACACAAATCTACGGCACTCTATCCATGTTTTATAATCTTTAATCATGTTTAACTACAAATGATAAAATGTCAGTTGGAGGTGAGTTTTCAGGATGAGATCTCATAGGAACCAAGCCTCTGACCTTTCATGCTGACTTTCATCTGTGCTTCCCTTTGACTCTCTCGCCCTTTTCTATCCACCAGGCTGTCACTATTCACTTTCTGCCTGACCAGCGTCCTACTCCATGCACATCCCCACTCCACAATCAACTAGTAACTGATGCTCCAACATGCTCCCTCCCACATTCATGCCTCCCATTCTGAAAAACTGAAAGGAGTATCTTCTGAGGAAGGGCGAGATATCTGTAAAAAGTAGACTATTGTATACCTAAAATGGAGGTTTGGCTGGAATATTATTGATCTAAAATCTATATTGAGCACCAACTGTTTCCCTTCATTTCTGAGATGATCTTGTGTTTTTTAAATGTACACACTTTCCCTGGTAAATAATTTTCATAAAACTGTTAATCATAATATAAGGAGTACTTGTGGCACCTTAGAGACTAACCAATTTATTTGAGCATGAGCTTTCGTGAGCTACAGCTCACTTCATCGGATGCATACTGTGGAAACTGCAGCAGACTTTATATACACACAGAGAATATGAAACAATACCTCCTCCCACTCCACTGTCCTGCTGGTAATAGCTTATCTAAAGTGATCATCAGGTTGGGCCATTTCCAGCACAAATCCAGGTTTTCTCACCCTCCACCCCCCCACACAAATTCACTCTCCTGCTGGTGATAGCCCATCCAAAGTGACAACTCTTTACACAATGTGCATGATAATCAAGTTGGGCCATTTCCTGCACAAATCCAGGTTCTCTCACCCCCTCACCCCCTTCCCAAAAACCACACACACAAACTCACTCTCCTGCTGGTAATAGCTCATCCAAACTGACCACTCTCCAAGTTTAAATCCAAGTTAAACCAGAACATCTGGGGGGGGGGATAGGAAAAAACAAGGGGAAATAGGCTACCTTGCATAATGACTTAGCCACTCCCAGTCTCTATTTAAGCCTAAATTAATAGTATCCAATTTGCAAATGAATTCCAATTCAGCAGTTTCTCGCTGGAGTCTGGATTTGAAGTTTTTTTGTTTTAAGATAGCGACCTTCATGTCTGTGATTACCAGCAGGACAGTGGGGTGGGAGGAGGTATTGTTTCATATTCTCTGTGTGTATATAAAGTCTGCTGCAGTTTCCACAGTATGCATCCGATGAAGTGAGCTGTAGCTCACGAAAGCTCATGCTCAAATAAATTGGTTAGTCTCTAAGGTGCCACAAGTACTCCTTTTCTTTTTGCGAATACAGACTAACACAGCTGTTACTCTGAAACCAATCATAATATAGTCTCCAATGTGAGGTTAACATGCTCTGATTCCTAATCTCTGAAAACAATATTTTAAAAAATAAAAATATATGTCATTCTAAATCCTTGATGTTGGGATCATGTTACAATGGCCAGGCAATGAATAAATACACAACAAGAAGAAGAATTCAGATTAGTGGATTCAAACAGCAATGCTTTTGTTCTGTCTTCATTTTCAAAGAAAACTAACTGTAGTTCAATGAAGAAAAATTTAGGGTGCTGTCACTACCAGCATCTCATGTCCTTATGAAAGCAATTGAGTATTTCTCTGTTAGCAGCATTGTTGTTTCCAGAAATTAATGTTAAACACCAGTCATGAGGACAGCATTGCTTTAGGAGGCAAAAGAAGGCAGAGTTTTCATGAATGAATTGCTTTGAGGAATAAAAATGAACTAAAATAATCATTCTGGTAAGTTGGAGCTGATGTCTTAGGATACTGATGCTGAAATTGAAGCTGTAGTAATTTGGAAATTGTGATCATCCACACTACATATCTGTCATTCTATTACATTGCTTTAAAGTTTACTCTGTGTATCTAAGGAGGGATTGCCTTAACATTCTTAAGGCAGATCTCTTCTGAGCCAGATGATGGAAGTCAAATGGGAGGTTTGCTTTTGACCTCCATGAAAACAGGAGCAGGCCCTCTTTACTGTGTCATACCTGCCTTGGAGAAAATTAAATATATACTTTATCTGCATACTCTTTTGTGTGTACATTGAGCAGTACTGTCAATGCCCTTAAATTATTTTGAATATACATTTCAATCTCAGTATTGTTTTTTAAGCTGCTTGTCAGACTCGAAATGGTCTCCTGACTTTCACTTTGAAGATAAATTGGTGACAAGGAAGGCTTTTCCAACTCGTCTTTAGTATTTAGACTCATGTCAAGTCCTTCACTATAAAGATTATTAAACATTAGCTATGGGCAACTTAGTCTCCTCACGACTGGACAAATATATTAAATTTTATATCCTGAATCTTCTGTGAAACAATTTTTGCTTCAAACAAAACAGACCCTCATGTAGTTTTCTTATTCTCTATATGGGAAGGAATGATATATAAATTCTTATACCATAGTGACATTAAGATATCATGAGGATGAGCTTGTTCTGTAAACCTAGAGTTAGGTCAAGCAGTAAAACTTAGCTCAGAGAAAGAAGTGACATGTAGGTGTGCACTACCCTAGGAGGAGTCCAGAGAAGGAATTGCAATGCAAAGTCATAATTCCTTCTTTTCTTTCTCTTTATCCCTATGGGAAAGTAACTTATTGCAGCCCTGAAAGGGTGCAGTTTACTTCCCTCCTTGCACTGGTTCAGCTGTGATGATTAGTTCATTTGGGTGGGGACAGAGCAAAGGTTCTTCCACTCTCTGCCCATCAGCTCATGAGGCATTACCAGGCACACAGTCCCTTTTCTTTCCCTACCCAGTATATGATCCACAGTGCACAGAGCCCTAACATGGCTGCAGAAGGGACAGGAGGGGAGCGGGATCTTACTCCCCTGTGTGTCTTGCATAAATACAAATCTGGCCCTTAGATAGTAGAATAACTATAAAAAACTTCAACATGGTGGAATCCTGTCATTTAAGATATCCTTTTTCTTTCTGAAACTAATATGTTTCCTTTATTTCATTTCACTGCCAAGGCTTTGCCAAACCATCAAGCCATCTTCAATGAGACAGCATAGGTCAATTCTTCTTTTAAAGAGATACTTATGATATCCCCAGAAAGGTCCAAGCCTACCTGGTGAATGCTGTGCCATTTTAGAACTTCTAGTGCCCAACCTTCACCTCCCTTCCCCTATTTCAAAAGCCCCAAGCTTGGCACTGTTTTCTGCTCTTTTACAGCTGGCAGTTTTGAGATATATGCCCCCCATTAGCCCTCCTGGTCTGCTCTTCCAAAAAGGTCAGATTTTTTCAACAGAATTCTGCCTTGTTCAGCCTAATAACATGAAACCTACTACACTAAATTTCTAAGATTTCTGTCAGTCTCAATTGTTTGTATATAGATGTTCAACTGATGTGAGGACTTGCTTTATCTATGGCTTGGTACATGAAGGAGGCAAGGTTCTTTGAATTGTCTGGACCATGTATCTTATCCGTATTTACCATTGCTGCTAGATTATTTTCTTTTCTGCCTTGCCCAGTTAGACTAAATGATGACCTCCATAAAAGTATACCTGGCCATCTTCTTAGTTTCTACTGGTTAATTGAGAACAATCTTTGTCTGCACAGCGGGTCATGTCTAGTTCTGTTAAGGAGCTAATACATCTCTTCACTCCCATCTGTTCTGATTCTCTGCTCTGGTAATTAAACTAATCTTAAAATGGCTGTTCAAGATCTGTTGTAGCCTTTACACACTTGCGGCCTTTGTTATTACCTCTAGAGATGGCCTACATTACCATAACATCAGCCTTTAACTTCATGCTTAGTAAACACTGCAGAAACTGTCCTTTACAGAGACAGAGTGGTCCTCCATGATGTAAAGTTCCCCCTCAGAACTGACAGAGCTTAACAAAACAGGCTCACTGCTAACATGAAAAGTTGTGCTGTAAGACTTTAACAGCCTGTTCCACCAGAAACAAAGCAGCTTTTTAGTTTTTCAGGAAACTTCAAACTTTAAAAGTTACCTAGGCAGCTAGTGAAGTTGGTTCACAGTTTTACAAATATTAATGCTATAGTGCTGGGTGAACTCTTTGGCCCCAGTTGTCCGCTCTGTCTGTGGACAGTGGCTGCTGCAGGGAGCCGTCTGTGGCAGTGTTTGGTGCATCGAAATCGTAGCTTTACTCTGCTAATGATCCCAGTGAAGTAAATGGAGCTATTCATGTAGTAAGGTCCTATTCAAAGTCAGTAAGGACTGCAGAATGTGGCCCAAAGAGAGACAGAAATATTTAAGTGCAAAGCACACTTTACCTGCTCCTGTGCCAGTTACCATACCATCTACCACTCTTTCATAAATTACATGTACCTGAACAACAGTTCAATTTGACTGGGTTTGGTATATAAAAATTATCTCCACATGGGTGAATGGAATGGGTCCATTTTTCCTTTTAGCACCTATTACTTGTATGGTCTGTCACCAAAACTTGTTTTAGTCTCAGAAACTTCGGTGGTACCTTGCTAAGCAGGCCAGTTTAACTGTTGCAGTCTCTTAACTGTGTTGTATCACTAAACAATTGTTTATTCATCTTCAGTCCCACAGCTCTGTGTAACATACAGGTCAGAACTAGTGATGTTTAGTTGCACATTTTCTAAACCACAGTCCTGTGAATTCTCACAAACTTGTAGACAAGTCCTGTGAATCCTATCCCCTATCTCTAATTACTGCCTAGAAACAAACATTAGAAGAGATGCTTGTATTTTTATATAAATTATCCCTGAAGTTGCAGTAGGTTACTGCTTTAGCCTTCACTCCAGAAGAGAGGAACTTTGGAGGAAAACCATGACTGAGAAAAAAGAGTTGTTTTAATGGACTATCTCTTCGCAGATCCATACAACTCCTCTTTTGTATTGGCCTCGACTCAAGTATAACTGGGGTTAGGAGCCATGATGAAGGGAAGTCTGGAAAGGTATATGCAATATTTAGGAAAGGGAAGGCAGTGTTTGGCACTTGCCTCGGTATACATAGAAAGCTTACCGGAAATTTTAAAAGTCCATTGCTTCTGGGTCAATGTGGCACAACAGGAGAAGGTTCCAAATATGTGGCTGTTCAAAGGCTGTCACCTATTTGAAGATCTCTAGTTGGAGGTAAGTCAGTTTTACTGATTCATGGTTCCATAGTTACTGTTATCATAATTTAAATTTTAGTGAGGTGGTAAGTTGATCCTTTTGTCTTTTGTCACAGAATTCATTTTAGTTTAGCAAGCTGCAGAGTGGTACAAATATAGACATTATGTAAGGAGAAATATATCTTATAGGAACTGCTATATTAGATAAATTATGACATTCAAGATAGTTTTTCATTTCCTCTACTCTATCTTCAACGATATAGTCTTCCTTTTCAAAAGTAGTACCCTCATTTCAATCCCTTCTCCTCTTTTCAGATTTTTTTTAAACTTCATTTGTAATAGATCATTTAACATGATATATTACATTGCTCCTGAGAAAGGAAGAGAGACTGATAGCACTAAAGAATGAAGTTTCATATTTTTCCATGGGTTTAGAGATAGTGCAGGCAAGTATGACAGAGATTCTCAGCGCTGCTTCAAGAAAGGCACTTCTTACCACCAAAGATCATGCATTTACATTGAAATGTATGAGTTAGGTTTTACTTAGATGTTTTGTATTGGAACATTGAATTATAAATACTTCTTCCTTTGTTGATATCTGAAGATAATTCCGTTTTTATGCTCTTTCAATCCTGGAGACTTGTAGTTATACTGAACAGGTAATTTGGTGAATGTGAACTTTTGTCAATTCTTCTAAAAGATAAAACCACTGAATTCTTTTGCATTATATTTCAAAGGACATAACTTAAAGAAAAGGTACTTTTTTGAGTTGTTTTCTAAAGCCTCATTAAAATTGAAGAAATCATCAGTTTCCACAATGGCTCTATAAGCGCTTGGGTTTTGTAAACATTTTGGAATATCACTTAATAAAGAATTTTATTTGAAGCCTATTCTAGTTGGGCTTAAATGCCAGCATTGTTTTGGAGAAGAATAATGTATTATTTTCAGAGATTTTTTTCCCCTTTAATTCATTGCTTTTCAGGCCATTGTTTAAAATCTGGTGCTGCTGGCTGGGTCACTAGGGAGAGAATGTGACACACGATTCCGTAGAGTAGTAAGCTACATCATTTTTATATTTCTCTCTCATTCTCAATAAGGTTTTTTTAATTTGCTTTGCTAACCCCTTTTTTTATTTAATTTTTTTGCAAATGTGTACTTATTAAAACCTGAAATAAATAAAAATGAATGAGTAGTTAAGAGCAAAGGAAAATCTGTACATAAAAGGTTGAATATTGATTAGTAATTTGCTGATTTGTTGTACACCAGTGCAATGTAGAATGAGTACAGGAGAATTCTTATTTACATTTTTCTGCTACTTTTATTTTCCAGATTTCAAAATTCTTCTTTTCCCTTAATTGTGGTGTGTGAAATTTAAAAATCAAGTACTGCATTGAAAACTGAATTATAGTGGCACCTTTCAACATAAGACAAGGTTTTACAGTAAATTAATTTTATACGTGTGGTATATTCTAATGGCAGTGTGGTTCCAGCCCATGCTGTGTTTGCTTCTGACACTTCATTCTGCAGATGCTAAGCAGCTGGGACTGAAATTGTCACCATAGTCGGCTGACTCTGAAAGGTGTACACTGCAGTTGGGGTCTGTAGGACAGCATTGGTGAACTACCAGTAGGGCTGGTAAGCACGGTGTTTTACTATTCGTGATCCAATAAAATTAAGTGAACTGAAGGGACTGGTCACTGAAGATTGGTCAGCTGGCAAGAACACTGTGCTCATCATAAGCCATGAGGTATTACTGAGTAACTGTCTGAGGAATACTATTTTCTTAGAATTTTTGGAGGCATTTTTGTCAGTGGTTGTACTTCATGCCTTACCCTATTATCTGTTTCTTCTAAGTGCAGCTCTTAAGCACACTCAGAACTACTATGCTTGGCTGACAGAAGTAAATTAAAAAAATATTTAAAATGGCTGTTCTTGCACAGTAGTTGTATATGTAGTGTATGTCCTGCCCTGGTGGAAGGGAATTCTCAGCTTTAGCTCTTTTAAATCTGACTTAGCCAACTTCTGTGCCACCCCAGACTCATCATAAGTGGCATGTTGGGAGTAGCTTGGAGAGGGAAGTGGCATGGCTAGAGTGCTGTTTATGGATGGTAGCCAGCTGAAATAGGTTAAAGAAATAGGCCTAAATGCACAAAAAGGGGTTAGGTTTGGTGACGGTCATCATCACACCTCCTAACCTTTAGGTACCTAAAAAGTCTCTGCAACTCACAAAGCCTGAGTTAGGCGCTTGGGCTCCTATAAAATGAATGGGGAGAGATATGCACCTTAGACTGCAGTTCACAAAAGCCAGCACATTAGGCGGGGAGCTGCTGAGCAGAGAGGAATATGTGAAGCACCACATTAGTCTTAGCCATAGGAACCTAACCATGGGCTGTAGAGAGGCACCTATCTCTGCTTGGTATTTTCAGCTGCAAACCCTCTCTTGGCGGTAGGTATGTATGCTGCTAGCAAGCAGCAGTGAACCTCCCTCATAACTTTTAGCCCAGTGGCTAGGATACTCACCTAGGATATGGGAGACCCCTAATTCAAGTCCCACCTCTGCTAGAGAGGGCAAAGGGATCTGCCACCTCTTAAGTGAGTGCTCTTAGCATTG
Source organism: Lepidochelys olivacea (assembly GCF_965140295.1). NCBI lineage: Eukaryota > Metazoa > Chordata > Testudines > Cheloniidae > Lepidochelys > Lepidochelys olivacea. The sequence goes on from NC_140413.1 coordinate 124,304,941, forward strand.
AGCTATGGGCCATTCTAACATGGGGCTCCCTTAGTCTCTCCTGTTGATGCTATTGCCCTCTGAATAAACCATATAAGAGTAACTCTATAAAGTTATTCTCATGTTTGTGCTCGCTCTTGCTCCCCCTGCCAGGATATTAGCAAGACAAGGTGGGTGAGGTAATATCTTTAATAGGACCAACCATAGGTGCTGACTCCGTGGATGGTCCAGGGCTGGAGCACCCACGGGGAAAAAATGGTGGGTACAGAGCACCCACTGGCAGGCCCCCATCAGCTTCCCCACCTCCCATCCGCAGCGCCTCCTGCCCACTGGTGGGCCCTGCGGATCAGAGCTTCCCCCTCCCTCCCTGTGCCTGCCGCCCACTGTGAACAGCTGTTTTGCAATATTCAGGGAGGATGGGAGGAAGGGGAAGGAGTGGGGACGCAGCACACTTGGGGAAGGAGATGGAACTGGGTGGGAAGAAGGGGGGCCTTGGGGGAAGGGGTGGAGTGGGGGCGGGGTCTGGGGCAGAGCTGGGGATTGAGCACCCCCGTCAGTTTGAAAAGTCTGCACCTGTGGGACCAACTTCTGTTAGTGAGAGAGATAAGCTTTCTAGCTTCCACAAAGCTCTTCTTCAGGTCTCTTTGTCATAAGGACCATTGACAGCTCAATGGCATCAGTTATGCATCTAATAAAATCAGCTCCCTTGTATGTGTGGGAAAAGTGACTTTTTTTCTTTTTTAATTATTTTTTTAAGATATGCCACATTCTGGAGAGCAAGACTAATGTCTTACACTTATTCTTTAAAACTTTATGTCCATCATACTAAATTCCAGCCGACTTATGTGCATTTCTGATAGACCTATCATCAAGGTACCTTTGTGGGGTTTGATTTTGATAAGTCATCTCTTTATAAACTCCTATGTACTGGTATTTTCAAATTTTAGCAGATAGTTCTAGTGATATCTACTGAAGCGGATATTAAGAGTTCTATACATACAAAGGAAAAAAGTCACAGAAACCCATCTGTTCAGAGGATTGTAGCATTTTTTTCAGGCATCCAAAGCCATTATTAATTGACCTTGGTAGCTTGAATTTAAAAAAAAAACTTTCATGTGTATTCCAGTGCAGATGGTGATAGCCCCAGAACTGTTGCTTCAAGTCAGCGATCACAAGCTATTTTAAAAAGAGCATATCCCTTGATATACTTCTTACTGATCATGGCCCATTAACAGTGCTAAGTTCCAGTGGGAGAGAGGGTTAGTCAAGAACTCTGCTTGGCTGCTTCAGGGCAGCCAGTGTTATGCAGTCTACTGAACTAATTATACAACTTGATGAGGTCATTAGAGGACAATAAAAGAAAATGAAATCAGTTTGCAATATGTGTGGACAAATTAACCATATAGAGAAATTATGGTTTGTTGGCTCAAAACTTTCCATTTTTAGAAAAGCTAGATTCTCATGTAGTCTCAGCAACAGGATGTTTGGACTAATTTTATGGAACTTTTATTTTTAAAATTGGGATTTGGATCTTGTTTCTATCTGATCGGAATAGATAGTGGGAAAATGAGGCAGCTTGACACCTTGAGCCATCTACTTAATGGAGGCACTCCCATTGATATAAGTCAGAGGGAGCAGATCTCAGATGGTACATGGCCCTTTTGCAAAGTTTTTTCTGCTGATCTGGAAAACGTTTACCTGAGGTAGATATGAAATCCTGGTGATTACAATGGCAAAACTCCTATTGATTTCAATGGGATAAGTATTTCACCCTAGCCAATTTGTGGTAGTTTGAGGAAAACTGGATCATTTTTTATAGTTTCCTTTTTAAAAAATATTGTATATACATATTCTATTTTATATACAAAATATCTATTACTCTGGATGGATATTGAAAGTGAAATTAATAATATGTAGCACTTTTCATCTATAGACTTCAAAGCTCTCTTACAGCTGGGGCAGAGCATCATTAACTCCATTTTAAAGATGGGGAAACTGAGACTGAAAGAGGTTGAGTGAGTTGTTCAAGGTTACACAATGAGTCACTGCCAGAACTGGTTTCTCATCCAATAACCTGTCAAAGGGACCATATTTATTCTATATAGCATTTTTTGAGCAAACTGTATTTGAAATTTCAACTAAATTGAATGTCTGTGCCTGTGAAGTTCATGAAAAGTATCAAGCACCTTCAGCTATGGTTATGAGTCTCCCTGAATCTTTTTTATATTTCATTTTATTCCAGTATTTTTATCCCGTTTGTTTTCCCCTTCCCCAACTTGTTACTCATCACAGCAGTTCTACTGCAGACCAGATAGCTATCACACACAGCTCTAGAACCAGTGCTGGATTTTAAATTTGGTAGAGGCCTAGTAGAGGCCTACTTTAATAACACAGTAGCCAGAACTCCACTAATTTCCCCAAGAACTAGTTATATTATCTCTGCTGCTCACTCTGATCTAATCTAATCAAAAAGTGCTGGGGATAAACTTGCCACAAAGATTTCCCCATATTTGCAGATTTGATATTATCATGCACTATAGTTTTGAAAATTTGTAGAAGTAACATTAGCATTATACCATTGCTTTTCATAATGCAATATGTGAGTATATATTTGTTTTTCCATTATAATAAAGCCTCTTTCCAGGTTTCTTCTGGACTGAAATTTGGCCAATATCCATCCTTGAAAAGCAATTTCCTTTCTCTAAATGTAAAAGAAATATGGTATAACCATTTGTGAGTTAATCAAGTACTAAATTTAAAAAAAAGTTTACCAGATCTAGGTGTTTTTGGATTCGTAAATACATCTTACAACTTCAATTTATAAAATAATTTTGAGAAGGAATTAATCCATTATATAATGTAATCACTTCTTTCATTTCAAACCCTCCCCCTAAAAAAAAAAAAAAAAATGAAAATGGCTACTGTACATCTACTGCAACTATTTTTTAAAGACATTGCACCATTAAAACAATGTGTTCTTTCTAAATGAAATATGAATTAACACAAACATAACAACATGGTATGTATTTAATTGTTTTTATGGCTAACAAACAAAACCAGGAAATTCAAATGTCAGTTTAATGTCCTGTTCTCACTGACACTCTGATGTATCCAGGACAATTACATTTCTATAGGGGACATTTTCTATATTTCTTTTCTATAATTAACATTATTTGTTGATAAGATAGCCCATGAAAACAGGATTCTTGTTTCTAATCCTACTGTGTGTTCACTACCTAAGGTCATAAACTGTGTGACATCACAGTTGCTGTGTAAATGATTATTAACGAATATTCCATTGCAGACAAAATAAGAACTGTCAGGACCTTTATCCAGCCATAGAACCAAAACTTTGTGCAAGTTTGGACTGAGTCAAATTAATCCTCCTCACCTAATCTCAACTCTAATCCCTATAGATTCTCTTGCCATCCCCATCCTGTTCCAATCCTAGACCTTCATCCCTAATCTTTGACAGCACAGGGAATGTGTCAGAGAAGCTTGATGCATTCTAGAACAAAGTAGTGTGGAATCCTCAATGTGCTAGCAATTTTTCCATGAGCAGCAAAATAGGGCCCACCAGAGAGGATCTGAGACCCACAGGCTGCATTACCTAAAATGTAGGTAAAAAGAGCAGGAGTGGGAAAGGAGATACCAGATAGAAACTGGGATAGGATAAAGAACAGGGTCCATGCATTTGAAGATTTAGATTGGATGGAAAAGGAGGTTTGGGAAGTAGATCAGAAGGTGAAACAGTGGGGAGAGTGAGTAAAGTAAGGAGGAGAATTCCGTGGGTTTGATAGGATGGAGGCATAGAAACTCTGTAGGTTTGAACATTCAAACAAGCAGCTGAAATTAACACATTTCACTCTTTATGACTTTAGGTGTGTGTCGGGAAGGATAACAGGAGCTGATGAACATTTAGAAATAGAATTTTGTTTTCAAAAATTGTCTCTAGTACTAATACAGCAAGGAAGAGAAATACATAAAATGTATAGGCAGAAATATTTCTCAAACAGAAAATTTTTCAGTATTTTAATAGGTGACATTAGTTGTTAATTATTGGTGTTGTGACCCTTTTTTCTTTTAAAAAAGAGCTTTTTTAAATGTAAAATTATTCAAATATGGCTTATGAGCAAATATGATCTGACAAGTTAATGCTAACTGATAGCCAAGCAATTTTTGCTACTGATATCACAGGTATATGGTATCCTGTACCTGTCCTCATACAGATTTGATATCATTTTAATTGTGGCTTTTGTTATCTTTCTTTTTTTAAAATATCAAAGATCAATTTATGACAACAATAAAGAACTCTAGGGAATGCATTGTTGTGTCAAACTTGCACTCTTTGGGTGTACTGTGACAACTCATGACATAAAAGGTCAGAAGCACACCTTTATAAAATATGCCCTGTTACTTCTTATTGATTAACTCCAAGTAACTGAAATTCAATTTATGAGCTGCCAACCAGAGCTGGGCAAAGTTCACAACATTTTCATGGTGAAAACATATTTTCTTAAACATCCGAAAATTTCAATCCAAAAACAAAGTGATTTGTCACCATTTTCACAGGGGAAATAGGTCACTATTTTGACCCGTTATCCACCTCTCATCTAGCAAGCAGTGGTGACAATAATAGTGAAGACATGGTTGCAAGGGCTTCAGTGCAGGCTAGCCACCCCAGTACAAGCTTGTCAGGAACTCTGGGTACATACCCGCTGAAGCCTTTGTCACTATGTCTTCACTACTTTTGTTACCTTTGCTAGTGTTATTAAAGCTAGCATGGGTATGCCTATCTGTGCTACAATCACACCTTCACTTGGAGTGTAGACATACTCTGATTACTCTAGGCAGACCACAAACTGACAATTTACCCATTGGTAGCTACATAAAAATGACCTGCTTCCCACTATTTCAGATATTTGTGTTGTGCTCACCATCTTGGCAAATCAGTCAACAGTTTTTAGGAGTTGAAGTAGAAATTTAGGACCCTAAGTTTAGGCCCCCAAGTTTGAAAATATTGTCCATAAAGCTAAGTACTTTTGCCAAATTAAACAGTTCTAATTCTGCTTTAAAATTATAATGGCTACTGTTTATAATATTTTGTCCCTAAACCAGAGTAAATGAATGAACATTAGGACTCTTTATTTGTCCTAAGGGTACTTACCATTTAAAATATTAGAGGAGATTAATGGTTTCCAAAGTTCTCTCGATTCTAGCAAAGTCAAATTAGTCAGGCAGCTCTGTCAAAGAGGCTACCAATTTTATTACCAAGACGCTGTGGTGAGGATGTACTGCAACAGGTATTGAAAATCCATCTATCTCAAGGCTGAGTCATTACATTCAAACAATGTTCTCAATCCTATGCCCTTTCTATGGCTTGAGATGTTTTCTCAGGTATATTTAAAATTCAGGATAATTTATTTTACCCCATAGTAAAACCACTACCTAGAATGCACTTGTATGGCTTCTCCTGCAGTTTTGTATGCCACAAATAACTGAAATAATGCAGGGGCTCATTTTTGTGTGAATTATTATTTCCTTCTCAGATGTATACTATATTATTTACTGATGGGTGTTAAGAGGACATCATTCCCCTTTTATACCAAAAGCCTGATAATAAATACAACCAAAATCAGAAAGCTATCTTGAAGTGATATTATAAAGTTATTAACCCTTTAAACTGTGAAGTTACACTTAGAGCTAACCTGAGCCTCCTTCCCTTTTCTGACCTCCCAACTGTGAAACACTTTTTCACTAATTATGTCCATGTTTTACTTAATCGTATAAATAGCTAATATTGATACAATGTGACTGCTTGTAGTTAGCATACATTTATGTGGTTTAGCAAGTTTGTTGAACTTAAAATGAAATCTTTTGGATCAAATTTAATCCCCTGTACAGTGTTACAGTTAAAGAGTAATATTTTTCAGATGGAGTATCTTTTCTGTACTCATTTCTTTTTAAGTACTACAGAATATATCTTTCCCTACTATCTTATTTATAAATGCTGCTGCTGAGCAGGGAGTTATTTTTGACTCCTTCCTTATCTTGTCTTTCAGATCAGGCTATGTACAAATTCTACCTCTTCTTCCTCCATAATATTTAAAATATTGAACCTTTTTTTCTGCCCTAACAGCACAAGCTCCCATCCATGCCCTTATTCCCCATCTTGATTACTATAACTCATTTTCTTTGCCTTCTCTGACACCCACACTGGCTCTTCCAGTCCAAGTAAAAGGCAGACTGTACATTCATATTCTTTACCTGTCCCTCTGACCATCTCTGGTAATTGCCATTACTTCTGTATTGAAATTAAAACCTCACTTAAGTCATTATATTGATACATTTTAATGTTATAATGGCATTCTTTCCAGGGACAATAATCTAAAAATAATTATAGAATCAGTAAAGTTAGCAATGGAAAAGGCTTATTAGGTCATCTAGTCCATCCCCTGCTACTCTGGGATTGTTCCCTGCAGAATATTACAGGCATGATAGAGAGTAGTAATAAAATATTAATAATTTTGTTTTTCAGTTCTAAAATATAACATCCACTTATAAATAGGCTGTGCAACAAACTTAGACATTAAATTCTCCCATGTGTTTTGTTTTTTAGAATAAATAATGAGTCTAGTGATAGATGTTAAAATATATATATTAAAGAAGAAAGTAACTGAAAAGCTGTTGCTTAATATGTGAATCCTTGTGTAACGACACAGTAAATGTAGTTGCACAGAATATAAATTTTTATTTTTCTGTTGGACAAAAATAAAACTGAAGAAAACTCTGCCAAAGTTCTACAGCAAATCACCTGAGGAGAGAATTTTGGAGTATGTCATTTTTCTTACTGGAATATAGCATGGCCACTGCACATTAGATAGTATGAAGTTCAAAAGCTTAAAAAAATCAGATTAATATAAAAAGTTAAATGTTTTTAAAAAGTGATCATACTTATTATCATTTCACTGAAAATATTTAATCAGAAAAGACATTGTAGAATCTGTTTCATAGGCTGCACAAGAAATGTGTGGTTGGCTGATTCAAGAGGTTTCAAGTATTCAAATAATTTCTACATTTATTTTTAAAAACCTAAATTACATTGACACATATATTATTCAGAAGAACACTGTTACTGTACTGTGTACAGGATCTACAATGAATCTGAACGTTTTATTGCTCATGTAAACAAGAACAACAGAAAGATTGTTTATTCCCAGAATGGAGGGGGGAAATAGTCTAATTAAAGTTTGCATTGTTTTGCCTGTGGGCCCCCCCAGGAGCTGTCTCTGGTGGGAAGCTGATGCCTCACAGTCACTGATGCATGAACTCAGGCTCTTTGTTTTGCAACAGGAAAAAAGGGATCTGCGCGGTGCCATTACTTGACTACTGCATGTAAAAGGTTATTGTACTTGACTCCTCTGCATCTGCACAGAGCTGACACAGAATCTATCCTTTTTTCCTTCTGCGTCTCTGACTGTTGTGTTTGTTTCTTTGTTTTTGCATCAAAGGACAACAGTAAGAATAGATTAGAATCAACCTTTTATCTCTATACCAGTGAAAGAATTATTTTGTTAACTGGTGTATTGATATCCAAAGAATTGCTTACTATGCCAAATTATTCAGAATAAGTAGATGAGGGGCAAATTAAACTTTGAATCACCTGTTCCTTTGGACAAAATACATAAACTAAATCACCTGCAACCAAATCTCATATTATTTACATGGCGTGCAAAAATGTTTTTCTAAAAATGTGCTTGACAAAAGATTTGAATTGCCTCATGAGCATATAATAGAGCCCACTTAATACTTAATACATTCTCTTTTGTACACCTCTCTATATAATTAAATCACATGGAAAAATGTCACAAGGCAAAATAAAATATATTTATTCCAGTCATATCTTCCCACAGCATGACATGTAGTCTGAAAAAAACACTAAGCATTTTATGCCATCTGTGCTAATAGGGGATACATTTACAAGGCATGTCACTGTAAATTATTCTTTTTTGAATTACACAGAGTCTGCTTATAGATATAAGCATCTAAATAGAATGATCTACAAAGATAGAAAGTCATCAGTACTTAGCTCAACTTCAGCCATTTCTCAAGTGCTGTTTGTACTTTGAGAAACAGAGCTTGTTCATCATGACATCATTTACTGTTTTATACAAGGAGACAGAATATTGTCACAAATCTTTTTATGCAGACAGTAAGGTCTTTTCAGCATGAAGAATAAAGCTCAATAATAATTATATAAAATGCTATGAATATTCCTAAATAAGATGGTTTCTCATATATTTACAATTTATTTGTTTATTAAAATAATCTGAAAATATGTGTGTGGAACATCGTGTTATAATTCCTCAGATCAAGAAGTATGCATAAAACATTTGTGAGGCCAATTATTTGTAACTCTGATGATGTTTATATATCAGAGTCTGTATAAGGGATGTGTAGAATCAAAGAATGTGTTTAAATCCGCATATATAGTGTAAAATTACACCTTTAAAATTACCTTCTCCGTAGATAACCATTCTGCAGATAAGATTTGTACTTTATAATTGCCGCTTTTGAGATTAGATCACTTATTTGATATCTAATTTTTTCCTTGGCTCAGTAACACAATTTAATAATTCTTTAACAGAAATTTGCAGATAATATTGGCCTTGATTCTCTACTCTTTCAGAGCAGAGCTCAGACACATGAGTGACGTGGGATTGTAAGGAGCCAGCTGCAGCTCCCTGATTCAGAATCAACCATCCCCAATATAAATTAGGACTGTACAGGGGCAGTTCTAATTTATGCTACTAGCATAAGGTCCCTCTGAGACCTTAAATCAGAGGAGGAGCAGGTATAGAAGATCTCCATTTCCCCCACACCACTTATACAACCCCCAACATATCCCCTCCTTCCTCTTATTCTGGGGATTCTTTGGTCACATATGTTAACTATCACAAAATAGGGATTATTTTTTTCTTTTCTGAGTAATTAGTACTTCTTACTGTGCTTAGTTTCTGTAGTCTGCAGCGTGCTCCTAGGTAACTTCTGTGTTGTTATTGCTGTAGCAGTAGAATGTGGATTAGTAATTAAAAATAATATCTAGTTCTTTTGCAGTGCTTTTCATCATAGGTCTTTGTTTGAAATGTATGGCCTGTTTTTAACATTTGCAGCAGATAACAACTTTTAGGAAAAACTGTAAGATTTGTGTACCAAATCAGTCTTGTTGATTTTTTCTTTTTGCCTTCTAAAATCCATGGCCTGAATTTAGGGTTTGCATTCTTCTGTTTTCATATTGTTTCAAAAAAAATGTATAGCGTTAGGTTCAGTAATTCTTCTTAAAGTAATGATGATTGAAGGAATAATCATACAAATGCAATATGAAATGCAATACGGCCAAAATGAAAACCCTATAAATAATCAGTCGAGCAAGAAATACTGTATATTGTGACAATGGTACTGTAAAAATTACATATAAATCCACAATCCAGGATCATATAGTCACTGTGCATCAGAGGAAACAGATGTGAAGCTTGATTATTTAAGATGCACTTTGTCATCTTATTGTAGCATTAGTCAGTCCTTTTCTGTATATATGCTGAAATGGAGGAGCAAATTTAGATGCAGCCTTCAAGCATCCGTAAATTTGAAATCTTCAGGAGCCAGAAACAACAAAAGCTTAATATTTGACATTCAGAAATCACCAATCCTATGTTAGAGGGAGAAAAGTTGGACAATACATTTTGGATGCCCATTTCGGATGCAAATAAGCTGATGACTGAACTCTAGGTTTCCTTCATTTTGCCTTTTTTAAACAGGTTCAACTTGATTTAATCATGCTTTGAAACTCTCACTTGTTTGACTGCAATTCAGTATTCCAACATGGTCCATTGTGCAAAATGGAGAATTAATTTCTTTTCTAATATCATTGTAGATGATGTATAATATGCTTACTACTTTCTGATCAAAAACACATTCAAAAATATATTAGGAATAAATCTATGCAGTTGAATTCGCTATTTTTTGTAGAGCTGTGTGAAATGGGTAAAAAAGAGTAAACATTTTTTGTCAATTTATTTCCAACAATTACATGCCCTGAGATTTGAGGCAACCTGTTTTTCTTTAGCATATTAGCTTGCAAAACCCACTTCTGGTTTGAAATTTCACACTCACAAAAAATGTCATGCTTGTAATATTTCACACTCAGGTGCTGTTTTGGAATAACTGTGAAATGATAGGTTTCAGAATAACAGCCGTGTTAGTCTGTATTCTCAAAAAGAAGAGGAGTACTTGTGGCACCTTAGAGACTAACCAATTTATTTGAGCATAAGCTTTCGTGAGCTACAGCTCACTTCATCAGATGCATACTGTGGAAAGTGTAGAAGATCTTTTTATACACACAAAGCATGAAAAAATACCTCCCCCCACCCCACTCTCCTGCTGGTAATAGCTTATCTAAAGTAATCACTCTCCTTACAATGTGTATGATAATCAAATTGGGCCATTTCCAGCACAATTCCAGGTTTTCTCTCCCCCCCCCGCACATAAAAACCCACTCTCCTGCTGGTAATAGCTTATCTAAAGTGACCACTCTCCTTACAATGTGTATGATAATCAAGGTGGGCCATTTCCAGCACAAATCCAGGGTTTAACAATAACCTCTGGGGGGGTAGGAAAAAACAAGGGTTTTTTTGGTGGATTTTTTTGTTTTTTGGGGTTTTTTTTTTCAAATTGTTGAAATTTCCATCCCCCCATCAACCTCAGCCTGGTCCAGTCCACACAAGAGATCCACTTCCTGGACACTACAGTGCTAATAAACGATGGTCACATAAACACCACCCTATACCGGAAACCTATTGACTGCTATTCCTACCTACATGCCTCCAGCTTTCACCCTGACCACACCACACGATCCATTGTCTACAGCCAAGCTCTGCGATACAACCGCATTTGCTCCAACCCCTCAGACAGAGACAAACACCTACAAGATCTCTATCAAGCATTCTTACAACTACAATACCCACCTGCGGAAGTGAAGAAACAGATTGATAGAGCCAGAAGAGTACCCAGAAGTCACCTACTACAGGACAGGCCTAACAAAGAAAATAACAGAACGCCACTAGCCGTCACCTTCAGCCCCCAACTAAAACCCCTCCAATGCATTATTAAGGATCTACAACCTATCCTGAAGGATGACCCAACACTCTCACAAATCTTGGGAGACAGGCCAGTCCTTGCCTACAGACAGCCCCCCAACCTGAAGCAAATACTCACCAGCAACCACATACCACACAACAGAACCACTAACCCAGGAACCTATCCTTGCAACAAAGCTCTTTGCCAACTGTGCCCACATATCTATTCAGGGGACACCATCACAGGGCCTAATAACATCAGCCACACTATCAGAGGCTCGTTCACCTTCACATCCACCAATGTGATATAGGCCATCATGTGCCAGCAATGCCCCTCTGCCATGTACATTGGTCAAACTGGACAGTCTCTACGTAAAAGAATAAATGGACACAAATCAGATGTCAAGAATTATAACATTCATAAACCAGTCGGAGAACACTTCAATCTCTCTGGTCACGCGATTACAGACATGAAAGTTGCGATATTACAACAAAAAAACTTCAAATCCAGACTCCAGCGAGAAACTGTTGAATTGGAATTCATTTGCAAATTGGATACAATTAACTTAGGCTTGAATAGAGACTGGGAGTGGCTAAGTCCTTATGCAAGGTAACCTATTTCCCCTTGTTTTTTCCTACCCCTGCCCCCCCCCGAGGTTCTTGTTAAACCCTGGATTTGTGCTGGAAATGGCCCACCTTGATTATCATACACATTGTAAGGAGAGTGATCACTTTAGATAAGCTATTACCAGCAGGAGAGTGGGGTGGGGGGAGGTATTTTTTCATGCTTTGTGTGTATAAAAAGATCTTCTACACTTTCCACAGTATGCATCCGATGAAGTGAGCTGTAGCTCACGAAAGCTTATGCTCAAATAAATTGGTTAGTCTCTAAGGTGCCACAAGTACTCCTTTTCTTTTTGTGAAATGATGTGTCTCCCCCAAGAAACATGCCTATTCAGATTCTACAGCAGTTATATCATCAGTTTCTGTGTAGACAGTTTGCTCCCCCACCACTTGCCTTAAAAAAAAACCTCACAGACCCTGATTGCATGCATGTTTCAGGCAAATAAGTCATAATTTTTTCTTGCTTCTCTCTGTGGTGTGCTGTTAGCAGAATTGTCAAGTTGGCAGTTGCTAAGTGGTGACGGTACTATGCTACTGTTCCTCTTTTTGTTTGCAGATGCCTCAGTTGAAAAGAACTGACTTCAGTGGGGAGTTGCTCTTAAGACATGGGATCTAATTGTAGGGAAGGCAAGAGAAATATGAAACCAGTGACAATGTAATAAACTTCTGTCAGGTCTAAGGTAGAGAGCAGTTTCCCTTAGAGCAAGGAGACACACAAACAGTAAGCTTTGTAAATGTGGTGAAAAATAAAAATCAGGCAGTCAAAGTCAGAGAGACATAGTGGCTGAAACTCATTTCACTGTGAAATAACCTTTCAGTCTGCTTTTCTCAAGACTAAACATGCCCAGTTTTTTTAACCTTTCCTCATAGGTCAGGTTTCTAAAACTTTTATCAATTTTGTTGCTCTCCTCTGGACACTCTGCAATTTGTCCACGTCTTTCTTAAAGTGTGGCACTCAGAACTAGACACAGTTCTACAGTGGAGGCTACGCCAGTGCCAACTAGAGCAGAACAATTACTTCCCATGTCACTCCTGTTAACACACCCCAGAAAGATATTACCTTTTTTTACAACCACATCTCGTTGTTAACTCATATACAATCTGTGATCCACTATACCCCCCAGATCCTTGTCAGCAGTACTGTCACCTATCCACATTCCCCATTTTGTAGTTCTGCATTTGGTTTTTTCTTCCTAAGTATAGTACTTTACACTTGTTTTTACTGCATTTCACCTTGTTGGTTTCAGACCAGTTTTCCAATTGGTCAAGGTCATCTGTGACATCCACAGATTTTATAAGCGTACCCTCCACTCCATTATCCGTGTCATTAATAAAAATATTGAATAATACTAGACCCAGAACAGACCCCTGTGGGACCCATCTCGATATGTCCCCCCCAGTTCGACAGTGAACCAATGGTAACTACTCTTTGAGCACAGACTTTCAACTACTAGTGCTCCCACCTTATAGTAATTTCATGTAAATGACCATTATGACACATTAATGACAGGCATGCTTTTTAAATGTGAAAAAATCTAAATTATAAAATAAATTGATAATAGGTTGCACATTAGACTGTTTGAAGTAGTATAGGCTAGATATTTTACTTTCTCACAGAAAAAAAATACAATGAACCCTGTTCCTCATGGCAGATGACCTTCATTGTCTTGACCTCCAAGTAAACAGTATTCACACCTGGACAACTGGTAGGTGAGAGACTGGGTCCAGAAGTCTGCTCTGTCAACAGCTAGCACAACAGATTATACCTGTGGTAACACAGATAATACATAATAAGAGATAACACACACAGGAAAATGTACAGATATACTGAATAAGTAATGTATATGACATTCTCTCTTTGCTGCACTACTGCTTAGGCTCAGAAGGGAACATTAGCGAGTCTTTTCAATGGTTTTAGAGTCTCAGCTGTATAGAGGCAGTCTTCTATTCCTTAGTAGCATCTGTATTTCTCCCACGTTAATGTGTTGTAGATTGGAGAAAGAATTTGCACTTCTGAGTCACCAATCAGTTTGCTGGTGACTGTTTGCTCATGCCTCAGGATACTGAGTCCAACAGCATCATGCAAATTAGTTGTCTCATTTTGCAAGATTCTGAACGTATCTTCTTCAGGCTTATCTGAGTGTTTAGTATTTTCTCAGGCAGCAGCATGGTGAACTTTTCCTTTCAATGTCCTTGAGGAGTTCTCTTTGCTCAGCGCTAGTCCATTATCATGATAGAGATGGATGCTTCCAACTTAGCTTGGTTGCATACCTGGGGGACTTAGTCATATTGTCAAATTCCTGGGAAGCCAGATTGCAGATAAACATTTTGAAAATCCAACAGTAGTCTATACTCATACCTAGTACAACACTATGCATTTCTATGGAGAATAAATCAATTCCACAGGCAAACCACTTCCAGAAAGTATGTTATGCTTGGATCCCCAATAGGAATTCAGTAGTGTGTTACTGCAGAGTTACCGAATAAATCTTATCCACATTCCCTAGCACTTGATGATTGGATGTCACAAGCATGCACCCACAGAAGCACTCAGTGTGGTCCAGGTAAAGGGTGTGTGGTAGAGACAGTTAAGTCCCTCTTTCACACAAAATGAATGAGACATGCACATGGTGGGTCCTCCCTTGAGGAGATCTGGTCCCAAGAGCGGAGATCTGTGTTGGCAATTCCAGTTAGTGATTGATAACCAAGATGTGCCATCTAAAATTTCAGATGGAGTTGAGCGAAGTGCAGATTACATAAGAGTACTACATTTGGCAAATAACTGAGAAATTATACCATAACATCCGATATATGGGACTTTGGAGACATGCTCAACTTGACAGTATTTCAAAATCTAAAAATCTCAACTTGACAGTATTTCAAAATCTAAAAATAATCAATTATTTCTGTTTTGCACTGTTCTGAGCATGGTTCTGTCCCTTTTCTTTCCTCGGTAATATCAACTCATCTGCCTTCAATTAAAAATTTTGTATCTTTGTTCCTATGTCTCTTATGCATTAGTGTGAAATCCTGGTTCCTTTGAAGTTAATGGAATTTTTCCATTGACTTCACTGAAGCCTACATTTCACCCGAAATCCTTTTAAGCCAAATCTTGATTCCACTGAAGTCAGTTGGAGTTTTGGTATTGATTTAATAGGATCAGGATTCTACTCTCTGCAGTTATTTTATTGTCTGGTTTTTTTCTTCTTTGTTTTTCAAGAATAAATATGTGTGAATGGTCAAGGAAAAAATGTTTACTATCATGTTAAACAAGTTATCATGTGACTACAGAACAAGTTTGCTGTCTTCTTCCGAAAGGATTATCTCTGTTTTTCACCAGGATATATAAATGGGACAAATAAGAGTGAAAACCATGGCATATTGCATAACTGATTTACTTTGTTTTGTAGCTTGGTTAAGTTGTTCATTTGCCTTTAGGAGAATTGGGCTGTATGAGACAGATGGTTACAGAACTTAGGCTTTGGATATGCAATTCTACTGATATTGAAAAAATGCATATTTATATGAGTGAAGAATCTGAGATTTGTCCAGCAGATGCTTAGAAGCTGATAAGCCTGTTCAACTTGCTGAGTTGCAGGCTTAAAAGATGAATGCTAGCAGATATGCCTGCAGGGCTGCCAGGCCACTCAGGAGACTCCACCAAAGAAACTACATTGAAATGAATGCTATGTCACATATAAATTTCATTTAATCAGAAGAATCCATATGTCAAAAGCAAAAAAGCCATCTCTTCTGATTAACTTCTGAAATATCCACACCGAGAATGTATAGATGCATACTCAAAATATAAGTGGCTGGAATTACATGTTCTTCCTTATTGATTTAGTTATGAAACATTTCAGTTTTGTTTTCTTAAATCGGCACAAAATAGATGATAATGATTTAATTTAAATTAAAATATCACAAATCCCATATACTGGGCTGATTCTTCAACATAATGGGAGTTTAATTCTCTCTCACATTGTTTTTGCTGTATTGGAACCAAGTGAAAGAAACCAGACGTTGCCAGAAATTTCACTGCGTCAGAGTTTGCTATAACAATGTTTTATTATATTCTTATCAAACTTCAGTCATTTGAAATAGAATCTTCATTCCATTCTTTTAAATTGGCCACAAACAATACACAAAAGACATAACCAATGTCCATATTTAGCATTCTAATTTCTTGTACTCTTCCAGCATACACAAAAATGTATTAACATGGAACTTCAGGTTGCTGCTACCAATTTCTAAACAGTTTCTGCACACTAAAAACACAGGACAGCCTGAGTTAAGATTCTAAATTAGCACTTGTTAGTGACTAGTCACTAGCTCTAATCTTTCACACATAATACTTCAACCATTACATTCTCAAATGTAACCTTTCTGCCCATCAGAGTTAGCAGCATCAAGGGCCAGGTTCAGTATCTAGGGGTTCTTTTTCAATAACACAATGCAAAACTGGCTCAAGCCCCCACCCAGTGACTGGGACAATTACATACCACCCCCCTGGGCACCTCTAACAGGCAATACTTCCCCTTTCACAAGCACAGAGTCTGAGTGTAGCAAAAGCCTTTTAATAAAGGAGGGAAATGATCCAGCATTATGTGGGGAAACACCACAAACAGGATTCATAACACAAACCATGAGCAAAAGACCCACCCCCAAGTAAGTTTGACAGTGTCCTTTTCCCTTCAGGGTCTTAAGTCCAGCAACCCAGAAGTCACCCCTCCCACAGTTTCTGTCCTTGGTCAGTGCAGCACCAGAGTTCAGAAGTTCATCTGCAGAGTTTACCTCACAGCCTGAGTGGAAGGGGGAGAGGTATGGCAGCACCTTTCATGCTCCGCTGCTCAGGTTGACAACCGATTGCCATGCTTCTCCATGGGGGTTCTCCTGCAGTCTTCACCGCCAGCCGCTCCTCTCCACCAGCCCCCCCTTAACACAGCTCTCAGTGATTTCAGCTCTTAGTAACTTTAGCTCTCAGCGATTTCAGCTCTTAGTAGGGGGCCTCAGTACTGGCACACTCAGAACCACTAGCCCAAAGTAGGTTTAATGCTAAGACCTAGGAATCAGTGATTTCAGCTCTGCAACACACAACAAGACTCCTAACTGAGTCAAAATTAGCTCTGTTATTACACTGTGGAGAGAGGAGGGGTCAAAGTGGTGTTTAGGGCCCACGCTACCAGGTACACATACCTATCCCCAACCTCTCTCAATTCACCAGGCTTTGGAACCTATGTTCCTTGCCTAGCGAGTGCTACTTAGTTGAGGGTGAGTCCCTCCATCATAAAATGCCAAGTACAGTTCTACTGTCCTTGATTCACATAACCAGGATAACAACACTTTATTACTCCTTCCCCAATAACAAAGAGACTGGGGATCCCACAGCAGCCAAAGTGACCATTTGAGCAAGTAGTCCCATCATGCTAGGCAGGGTTGGTGTGCCCATGCAAAGTAGATTAGCCCCTGAAGTCTTTTTCCACAGCTCACCACCAGATGTCAGGGTAGAGCTCATTCTGACTCTGCTTACGCATATATAAGTATGAATAAGAAATCCAAATTCATATAGCACCCTTAACCATGACCATACATATAATGCTGTTTCTTACAATATTTCCACTTTACACTTGTGGGGAAAGAAACAAGGGGCAGATGAACCCTCTGACAGGAGGGTATAGAGCTTCAAAGTATGATGTAAAAGGCCGCTACTGGGAGTGGAGCCACTGCATGAGGCACTGCTGCAGATACTTGACATCTTGTCCTAGCCCCTATGAATATCCCGACTGTGTCATTTGTCATGTGCCTTAGGGTAAATGGAAGAAATTATGTCACAAAAGTAAATAAATTATTTATTTTGTAAATATTAATTCAGCACATACCATAAACTAGAGATACTATCAATAGCTATGTAGTAAGTATAACTTTCCTAAGTTTTAATTAGAGAGACCCAAAGAAGTGTTTTAAACTAGTGAACATTTTCAGAAAAGGGGCATTTACAAAATGCTTCTGACTTTTAACCTTTTCAATTCAGTCACTTAAATCTTTCACAAATATTCAGTCTATATGCCTTTAATAAGAGGTGTGACTTTGGAGAGGAAATATTTTTGTTGTACCTATAAAAATTAATGGAATTCACTTTGACTGCATTTTTTAAGACAGCCTTAATGATGGAGTCACAACCAATAACTCCATAATAATGATGTGTCTAACTCCTTGGAAGGATTATTCTGACAGATAACAGACTATACAGTAATGAAGAACTTTCATTTTACACTTGTGACTGTTAAATGAATGTTAAGTGTCCAGAGCGTTCCTTTTGTATATAGGCCATTTAATGCTGCAGGAGGATATAGAGTATTGAACAGCCAGAAATGTTATTTTTCAGTTTGCTTGGATATTGCATTAGAAATTATACTTAGACTCATGATCTAGCAGTGGTGATGAGTTAATGTGGAATTTTTTTCAGACATAACTGTAAAAATTAGTTTAAATGAGGAGGCTAGTGAAAACTGGTCAACCTGGGAAAGGATACTTTTTAACAAGGAAATGTGGGTAATTCTTAATGATTATTGATGTTCAATGCTCTAGAATTCTTCTGGACAACTCACTTTTTACATTACATTTGTTCATTTATTTTTAATGGCCTAATCAGATTGCCTGGCCTTTTAAACTTCTACCCTTCATTTTACTTCTTGGAACAAATAAATGGACCAGCTTCTCAGCTGGTGTAAATTGATACAGCTTTGTTCTCTGACCCGTTCTCTCTAGTATCTGTGCATTGACTGTACTGATTGGTGGTATTCTGCATTTCACATGTTTTATACCAGTTTCCTTCCTGCTCAGCCATACAGTAATAATACTTAGCAGAGTGGTAAATAATGGCGACGGCAGGGAAGTTTTCTTCGATAGATCTTCTCACAGATTTTACAGCTGAGGAAACTGAGGGGCAGAAATGTTTTAGTGACTTGCTTAAGGACAAAGAAGGAGTCTCAGGCAGATCTGGGAGTAAATCCCAGGGCACTTACCTCGCAGTCCTCTGTCCTCCTCACTGGACTACAACATCTCTGTTAAAAAAAAAAAAGAAAACACTTTTAAAAATTATTTGTTATTTGTATTACAGCAGCACTTATTATTATTATTTATTATTTATTTTTATGTTTACTATGACAGTGCCTAAGGACCAACTGAGAATGGGGCCCCATTGTACTAGGTGCTGTATAAACACAGTGTAGATTAAAGCCAGAAGGGACCATTAGATCATCTAATCTGATTTCCTATATATCACAGGCTATTAAATTTTACCCAGTAGCCCCTCAACTGAGCCCAATATCTTGTATTTGACTAAAGCATAACTTGTGTTTGGCTAAAACATATCTTTCAGAAAGGCACCAGTCCTGATCTGAAGACCTCAAGAGTCTTAGAATCTGCTACTTCCCTTGATAGTTTGTTCCAGTGGTTAATCACGTTCACTGTTAAAAATTTGTGCCTAATTTCTAATTTAAATTAGTCTGGCTCCAGCTTCCAGACACTGGTTCTTGTAATGCCTTCCTCCACTACATTAAAGAGGCCATTAGTATGCAGTATTTTCTCCCCATGAAGGCACTTAAACACTGTAATCAAGTCACCTCTCAATCTTCTTTTTGATAACCTCTTTAAATCTCTCACTGTAAGGCATCTTCAGGCTTCAAATCATCTTTGTAACTTTTTTCTGTATCCTCTCCAAATTTTCAACATCCTTTTAAAATGTGGGCACCAGAACTAGACACAATATTTCAGTAAAAACAGCGAGGAGATGGTGGCACCTTAAAGACTAACAGATTTATTAGTACATAAGCTTTCATGGGTAAAAAACCCACTTCTTCCAATGCAAGGGGTTTTTTACCCACAAAAGCTTATGCCCAAATAAATCTGTTAGTCTTCAAGGTGCCACTGGACTCCTTGCTGTTTTTGTGGATACAGACTAACACGGCTACTCTCCTAATATTTCAGTATTGGTCTTGCCAATGTCATATACAGAGATAAAATTACCACCCTATTTCTGCTCATTACATTCCTATTTATATAGTCAAGGATCTCATATCCTTTTCAAGGGGCTTGTCTATACGAAGAGTTAGTGCTGGGGTCTAAATCTACAGCACAATAGACTGCTGTGCACTAATTGGCCATGTGGATCCTGCTACCAGCCACTACAAGTTTTTTACTGTGCTTTGATCTGAAATGGGAGTAGATCAAATTGCATTAAGGAACTTTTAGTGGATGGTGGCAGGCTCCACAAAGCCAGTTAGTGGTAGGCTCGGGTACTGTAGAGTTACAGCTACATTTACTGCACACTAACTCTCTATATAGACTAGCCCAGAATCACTGCTTTCCAGGACACAGTCCCCTATTCTGTAGGTTTGGCCTGTATTCCTGGTCCTAGATGTATAATTTTGCATTTGAGCATAGGTACCTAAGAATGGCCATACCATGTTAGACCAATGGTCCATCTAGCCCAATATCCTGTCTTCTGACAGTGGCAAATGCCGGGTGCTTCAGAGGGAATGAAAAGAACAGGCAATCATCAAGGGATACATCCCCTGTCGTCCACTCCCAGCTTCTGGCGAACAGAAGCTAGGGACACTCAGAGCATGGTGTTGCATTCCTGCCCATTCTGGCTAATTGCCATTGATGGACCTGTCCTCCATGAATGTATCTAGTTCTTTTTTGAACCCTGTTATAGTTTTGGCCTTCACAACATCCCCTGGTAAAGAGTTTCACAGGTTGACTGTGCGTTGTGTGAAGAAGTACTTCCTTTTCTTTGTTTTAAACCTGCTGCCTATTAATTTCATTTGGTGACCCCAAGTTCTTGAGTTATGCGAAGGAGGAAATAACATTTCCTTATTCACTTTCTTCACACAAGTCAAGATTTTATATTCCTCTATCATATCCCCCCTCAGTCATCTCTTTTCCAAGCTGAAAAGTCCCAGTCTTTTTAATCTCTCTTCATACAGAAACTGTTCCATTCCCTAATCATTTTAGTTGCCCTTCTCTGTACCTTTTCCAATTCCAAAACATCTTTTTTGAGATTCGGCATCCAGATCTGCACACAATATTTAAAATGTCTATCACTTTCCTAATGGTTCCTAACATTCTGTTAGCTTTTTTGACTGCTGCTGCACATTGAGCAGACGTTTTCAGAGAACTATCCACAATGACTCCAAGATCTTTTTCTGAGTGGTAACAGCTAATTTAGACCCCCATCATTTTATATGTATAATTGGGATTATATTTTCCAATGTGCATTACTTTGCATTTATCAACATTGAATTTCATCTTCCATTTTATTGCCCAGTCACCCAGTTTTGTGAGATTCCTTTCTAACTCTTCACAGTCTGCTTTGGTCTTAACTATCTTTAGTAATTTTGTATTGTCTTCACATTTCGCGTCCTCACTGTTTACCCCTTTTCAAGATCATTTATGAATATGTTAACGAGTACTGGTCCCAGCATAGATCCCTGGGGGACACCACTATTTACCTCTATCCATTCTGAACACTGACCATTTATTCCTACCCTTAATTTCCTATCTTTTAACCAATTACTGATCCAGGAGAGGACCTTTCCTCTCATCCCATGACTGCTTACTTTGCTGAAGAGTCTTTGGTAAGGGACCTTGTCAAAGGCTTTCTTATGGTCTAAGTACACTATATCCACTGGATCACCCTTGTGCACATGTTTGTTGACCCCCTCAAAGAATTCTAATAGATTGGTGAGGCATGATTTCCCTTTACAAAAACCTTGTTGACGCTTCACCAACAAATCATGTTCATCTATGTGTCTGAGACTTCTGTACTTTACTATCGTTTCAACCAGCTTGCCTGGTACTGAAGTTAGATTTACTGGCCTGTAATTGCCAGGATAGCCTCTGGAGCCTTTTTAAAAAATTGGTGTCACATTAGCTATCATCCAGTCATCTGGTTCAGAAACTGATTTAAATGATGGGTTACATACCACAGTTAGTAGTTCTGCAATTTAATATTTGAGTTCCTTCAGAACTCTGTCTTTGTGGACCCTACTACCATCCACTAACAGTTCCTTAATTTGGTTCTACTGTATTAAAATGTATTTTTATTTGGATGGACCCAGTTAACCAAGTGAGCCAGACCACTCTGTATTACTGCCCTGTCCCCATTATTATTTACCACTCTGGTAATCTTTGTGTCATTTCAAAATGTTTATCAGTCGTGATCTTATATTTACTTCCAGATCACTGATGAAAATGTTAAATAGCTTCAGACCTACTACCGATCCCTGAGGAATCCCAATAGAAACACTTTGTGTAAGGCTAACTGGCCTGTAGATAGTTGGCTCATCCGATTTACCTGTTTGACCGTTGGCACAATATTAGCATGTAACAAGGCTATCTTCTCTGCCCTTTGGACCACCACAAACAGCCTAGATGCTTCTTCATTTGTAAGCACCACTATCTTATTTATTGGGTCCCCTTCACCAGTACAGCCTCATGCAGCAACACACAAGTGGACAATAGACTTCCCCCTTAGCTCACTCTCGGGGAAGGGAGAGGGAAAGATCTCATCCTGAGATTCTGTATTCACTGGCCCCTGCCAGCCTCCTCCCGTTGCACTTCCTTCCTCTCCTTTAACTGTTTCCAGCTGATGAGTTGATTGTTCTCATTAGCTCCTCCGCCTCCTGCTAATTAAACCATTGAGCGCTTATCTCCCAATTAAATCAATTCCATGGGGAACAGCTAGTGCCTTGCTAACCAGTGTGCTAGGTCAGCTCTAGGCTCCTGGCTGTCTGTCACATCGCACTCTTCCAGGATTCTGGAATTTCCCCAGTATTCCACGATTTATTAATAAATTAATAGCAGTGGGCCAGAGATTTCAGATTTTTGACTTACATTCTACTTAAAAATATTGAGGTAAGGTTTAGTTAAAAAGGGATACTGTAAATGGAAGGACAAAGGAAGGGAGGGGCCAAGGTGCTGGAAGAACTGTTGTTGGCCATTCAGGAGGTAACTGTCTTCAGTCTAAATCAGTACTGAACCCATAACTCAGTGTGATTTTAAGGGGCACTGCACTTTCGAAAGGGCCAGCTTTCTTATGAGACACAAAACTAAGGCCGCAATTGTCACTACAAGATCCTGTTACGCTTTTTGAAGGAGTGGAAAGTGTTAACTCTAGTTTCCTAGCCAAAATTTAATTTTGAGAATTCTCATATTAATAATACTTGTCACTCATAATATCATTTCTCATTCATTGATTTCACAGTTACCTTATGAACATTAATTCCTCAACACCTGTGTTATGATAATTGTAATAGTGCTTTGCTCCTAAACAGAGCCTTTCATTGGGGGATATGAAAATGCTTTACAAACATAATATTAACTTTGTCATATAGAGGGAGAAACTGAGACACACAGAGGTAAATACATCGTCACTGATAGAGCCACAAACAGAACTCGCAGTCCTGTGGCTCTGACCATTAGACATGCTCCTTTCCATTACATTTGCTCACCTTAATTCCTCCTACAGTTCAGTTAGGTACAGTATTTTCACCTCATATAATAAAATACTGTGCATAGTGCTCTGTTAAACAACCTTTTGTGTTCCTCTTCAAAAATACCTTTTCCATAGTGTTGGGTGAAGTTATTCTCATTAAGTTTAAAAAGCACATTGAGAATGAGATCCTTTAGGATGACAGAGCTACTGGTATAAGAATAGGATGATAATATTAAGGATAAAGATACCCTTAGTCAGTCTCATCTTTTGCTCCTAATATTTCTCTTTTAAAAGATGAAAATAATAAATGTAATTATCTTATCTGATCAAGAATTGCATTTCCCCCACTTCTTGCAGGATTTCTATCTCAGTCTTTTATGACTGGAAACCACTTTGATGTAATTCAAATGAGAGGAAATTCTACAAAGATCTGAGATGGGTGGGTTGTAACTGATGGCTGAAAATTGCCTAAAAGGTTTACCAGGGATGCTAAATTTGAGAATTATAATAATAATATGTTACCCATGTTTAATCAAAACAAATATTAGCTATATGACTAAATTCTTCCTCTTGTGTGATTTTGGCATAGGCAAAGCCACAAGATGAACTGACAGCAGGTTAATTTTGGTGTGGAATATAATATAGAATCATAGAATATCAGGGTTGGAAGGGACCTCAGAAGGTCATCTAGTCCAACCCCCTGCTCCAAGCAGAATCAATCCCCAATTAAATCATCCCAGCCAGGGCCTTGTCAAGCCTGACCTTAAAAACTTCTAAGGAAGGAGATTCTACCACCTCCCTAGGTAACGCATTCCAGTGTTTCGACCACCCTCCTAGTGAAAAAGTTTTTCCTAATATCCAACCTAAACCTCCCGCACTGCAACTTGAGACCATTACTCCTTGTTCTGTCCTCTTCTACCACTGAGAATAGTCTAGAACCATCCTCTCTGGAACCACCTCTCAGGTAGTTGAAAGCAGCTATCAAATCCCCCCTCATTCTTCTCTTCTGCAGACTAAACAATCGCAGTTCCCTCAGCCTCTCCTCATAAGTCATGTGTTCCAGACCCCTAATCATTTTTGTTGCCCTTCGCTGGACTCTCTCCAATTTATCCACATCCTTCTTGTAGTGTGGGGCCCAAAACTGGACACAGTACTCCAGATGAGGCCTCACCAATGTCGAATAGAGGGGGATGATCACGTGCCTCGATCTGCTCACTATGCCCCTACTTATACATCCCAAAATGCCATTGGCCTTCTTGGCAACAAGGGCACACTGTTGACTCATATCCAGCTTCTCGTCCACTGTCACCCCTAGGTCCTTTTCCGCAGAACTGCTGCCTAGCCATTCGGTCCCTAGTCTGTAGCTGTGCATTGGGTTCTTCCGTCCTAAGTGCAGGACCCTGCACTTATCCTTGTTGAACCTCATCAGATTTCTTTTGGCCCAATCCTCCAATTTGTCTAGGTCCCTCTGTATCCTATCCCTGCCCTCCAGCATATCTACCACTCCTCCCAGTTTAGTATCATCCGCAAATTTGCTGAGAGTGCAATCCACACCATCCTCCAGATCATTTATGAAGATATTGAACAAAACCGGCTCCAGGACCGACCCCTGGGGCACTCCACTTGACACCGGCTGCCAACTAGACATGGAGCCATTGATCACTACCCGTTGAGCCTGACAATCTAGCCAACTTTCTACCCACCTTATAGTGCATTCATCCAGCCCATACTTCTTTAACTTGCTGACAAGAATACTGTGGGAGACCGTGTCAAAAGCTTTGCTAAAGTCAAGAGACAATACATCCACTGCTTTCCCTTCATCCACAGAACCAGTAATCTCATCATAGAAGGCGATTAGATTAGTCAGGCATGACCTTCCCTTGGTGAATCCATGCTGACTGTTCCTGATCACTTTCCTCTCCTCTAAGTGCTTCAGGATTGATTCTTTGAGGACCTGCTTCATGATTTTTCCGGGGACTGAGGTGAGGCTGACTGGCCTGTAGTTCCCAGGATCCTCCTTCTTCCCTTTTTTAAAGATTGGCACTACATTAGCATTTTCCAGTCATCCGGGACTTCCCCCGTTCGCCACGAGTTTTCAAAGATAATGGCCAATGGCTCTGCAATCACAGCCGCCAATTCCTTTAGCACTCTCGGATGCAACTCGTCCGGCCCCATGGACTTGTGCATGTCCAGCTTTTCTAAATAGTCCCTAACCACCTCTTTCTCCACAGAGGGCTGGCCATCTATTCCCCATGTTGTGATGCCCAGCGCAGCAGTCTGGGAGCTGACCTTGTTCGTGAAGACAGAGGCAAAAAAAGCATTGAGTACATTAGCTTTTTCCACATCCTCTGTCACTAGGTTGCCTCCCTCATTCATTAAGGGGCCCACTCTTTCCTTGGCTTTCTTCTTGTTGCCAACATACCTGAAGAAACCCTTCTTGTTACTCTTGACATCTCTCGCTAGCTGCAGCTCCAGGTGCGATTTGGCCCTCCTGATTTCATTCCTACATGCCTGAGCAATATTTTTATACTCTTCCCTGGTCATATGTCCAACCTTCCACTTCTTGTAAGCTTCTTTTTTATGTTTAAGATCCACTAGGATTTCACTGTTAAGCCAAGCTGGTCGCCTGCCATATTTACTATTCTTTCGACACATCGGGATGGTTTGTCCCTGTAACCTCAACAGGGATTTCTTGAAATACAGCCAGTTCTCCTGGACTCCTTTCCCTTCATGTTAGTCCCCCAGGGGATCCTACCCATCCGTTCCCTGCTCTCCCAGCAGATATCAGGAAAATTAAAGTCACCCATGAGAACCAGGGCGTGCGATCTAGTAGCTTCTGCGAGCTGCCGGAAGAAAGCCTCATCCACCTCATCCCCCTGGTCCGGTGGTCTATAGCAGAGTCCCACCACTACATCACTCTACATCAATTAGCAGGTAATTACTCCATACTGCTTTATGCAATGTGAATCCATAAGTGGACATTTGTTTTGCATGTAAAAATGGTTTGTATGGTGGTGAACTATGGAGCAAAGAGAAACATGCATCAGTTACAAAAAGTTTATTTGTAGAATCAGAGAAGATTAGAGACCTCGGGAGGTCATCTGGCCAATCCCCTGCTCAAAGCAGGACCAACCCCAACTAAATCATCCCAGACAGGGCTTTGTCAAGCCAGGCATTAAAAACCTCTAAGGATGGGGATTCCACCACCTCCGTAGGTAACCCATTCCAGTGCTTCACACCCTCCTAGTGAAATAGTTTTTCCTAATATCCAACTTAGACCTCCCCCACTGCAACTTGAGACCAAGGAGCAACTGGACACAATACTCCAAATGTGGCCTCACCAGTGCCAAATACAAGGGAATAATCACTTCCCTGGATCTGCTGGCAGTGCTTCTACTAATGCAGCCCAATATGCTGTTAGCCTTGTTGGCAAAAAAGGCACACTGCTGACTCATGTCTGCTTCTCATCCACTGTAATCCCCAGGTCCTTTGCTGCAGAACTGCCGCTTAGCCAGTCAGTCCCCAGCCTGTAGCAGTGCATGGGATTCTTGTCCTTGTTGAACCCCATCAGATTTCTTTTAGCCCAATCCTCCAATTTGTCTAGGTCACTCTGGACCCTATCCCTACCCTCCAGTGTATCTACCTCTTCCTCCAGTTTAGTGTCATCCACGAACTTGCTGAGGGTGAAATCCATCCCATCATCCAGATCCTTAATGAAGATGTTGAACAAAACCGGCCCCAGGACCAACCCCTGGGGGACTCCACTTGATCCCAGCAGCCAACTAGACATCGAGCCATTGATCACTACCTGTTGATCCCGACGATCTAGCCAGCTTTCTATCCACCTTATAGTCCATTCATCCAATCCATACTTTTTTAACTTGCTGGCAAGAATACTGTGGGAGACCGTATCAAAAGCTTTACTAAAGTCAAGCTATATCACGTCCACCACTTTCCCCATATCCACAGAGCCAGTTATCTCATCATAGAAGGCAATCAGGTTGGTCAGGCATGACTTGCCCTTGGTGAATCCATGTTGACTGTTCCTGATCACCTTCCTCTCCTCCAAGTGCTTAAAAATGGATTCCTTTAGGACCTGCTTCATGATTTTTCCAGGAACTGAGGTGAGGCTGACCGGTCTGTAGTTCCCCGGGTTCGCTTTCTTCCCTTTTTTAAATATGGGCACTATATTTGCCTTTTTTCCAATCGGACCTCCCCTGATCACCACGAGTTTTCAAAGACAATGGCCAATGGCTCTGCAATCACATCAGCCAACTCCCTCAGCACCCTTAGATGCATTAGATCCGGACCCATGGACTTGTGCATGTCCATGTTATTAATGCAACTTTTTAAACAGGGGAAAAAAGGGTTAATTCATTCAGATATTTTATGCGCTGCTCATTTATTATCCAGTGCTTTGAAACATTGCATATCACAACCAGAGTTTCTGTGCTGGCATCCTTTCAGTTCAGAGTGTTTTTCTGTTCTGTTTTATCTTTCACATTGGACTGCAGTATTATATGTTAATCTTTTTACAAAAAATGTTACATTTGTGCTCTATATAAACCATTTCCATGTGACTTTTTATAATGAAAGGAAGTGAGTTTTAAGAGGCAATCTTATAGCCAGCATTTAAACTATCAGTATCAATGGATCCTCTGTTGCTCCCAGTGCTAAACAAAAATACTTTTAGTGGTTTAAAAGACAGCATATAGATTATCTTTTCAAAGACGTTAACTGCAACTAACTTGGTAGCCTAGTAATAGTGCTCTGCAATGTCAAATTCTCCCCTTGCAAGGCCAAATTCTGATATCAGTTACAACTCTGTAAATACAGAGTAATTTCACTGGCATTTGCCCTGCAGTCTCATTCCTTATTATGTCAGGAGGCTCTGGGAATGTTCTGAAGATAGATAACACATTTGAACTCTGATTTTTCACAGGAGTTGAGCAACCAGGTATACCACTGACATCAACTGGAGTTGGGTGTGCTTAGTAGCTCTAAAAATTAATACTAAGAAGAAGAAGAATAGCCATGAGGGACAGAAGTTAAGATGTCAGGAAAGGGCTTTTTCAAGGAAACAAAAGTTCCTGATGGGATGAGGAAAGAAAAACATAGCAGCTTTATTGAGGGAGATGTAGTCCCTTCCAGAATGGTTAAGCTACTTTTCAGTATACCTTGGACAGGAAGACTAGATGTTTTAGCACATGTAGCACAAAATACAGTTTAGCATCATAATTCTGGTGCCTTGGTTGGTTATATTGATGCTAGGGTTTTGTCCAATTTTTAGTAGAATCAGCCAACCATCTAGAAGAGTATTTTTTACCCCTTCTTCCACTAGTATACAGGCTTCCTACACCACTGTCTTTCTCTCCCTTATCTTAACAAGGGCCACTTCTGCCATCCTACCACAAGGGAGGAAGAGTTTTCACATGTCACACCACATAATCTTAGTGCTAGGTCAGATTTTATCTTCCAGAAACACACTGAGTCCAACGGACATAGTTGTGTCGAAATACAGCAGTAAGTTGGAAAAAGTTGAGGGCCTCAAAGGAAGAATATTTGTAGGATGAAAGGCAGACTGGGAGGTTATTGTGGAGGAAATGGGCATCCCAAGCATATCACTCCAAAGCTATTTCCTCCCAACCACTACCTTTCCTCCTTGGCCCCCACCTGCCCCAAGAAATGGAAAACTTGAGATTTCCACTGCAGCATTATACATTTAACATAAACAGTTATTATTAATAAATATATATCGAGTGAGGGACCTATTCAACACCCAGGGAAGAGACTCTTGCTGGGTCCCAGAGCTTGGGTTCCAGCCTGAGACCAAACCTCTACACCACAATTTTACATCCCTGCAACCTAAGCTCCGGGAGCCCAAGTCAGCTGACACAGGCCAGCTGCAGGTGTTTAAGTGCACTGTAGACATACCCTCAGATGCTCTGCAAATTTGGTGGGGGTGGAGGAAATTGAGAGTGGAAGCTCCTCCGGTGAGAATGTGTGGTGGCTGCGTGGGGATTTTAGTCATATTAGTCTGTTGAATGGTGATTAGATTAAGTTTGTAGGGTGAAGGGAAGGAGAAATGCTGCTGCTTTCAGTGATTTTGTTTTAATTTCTGTACTATTGTGGTTTTGCATGTCTGACAGAGTTGCTCAGAGTTTTGGAGCAGTACCCATTTCGGTGTGGAATTATTTTAAGGTCCAAAATCTAAATAAATAATTAACATAGAATAAAAGGGAGAATTTTTCAGAAAATTATGAGTGTGAGAGAACATTTAAACAATTTTGCAACCTTTTTGCTACCAAATGAAACACTATAATTATTTTCTGCATATAAACTAATTGTAGTTCTCACTTTCTCTAAGTAACCAAACACCTCTGCTGTAAAGGCATTCAACCCTGTAATTTTATCCACTTATATGTGCTTGGTTAAGAATGTGGATGAAAGCAGCACTCTGCACTTTTTGTGCTCACCAGCCCTCAGTAGTAGATACACTTTTAGAATGCTCTAAAATTATTCTGTAAATAATAAAGTTTTCATTGTAGTCACATTGGAATTAAATTCTTACACTACAAGGGAAGGATTTTAGCCAGTCACAGCCAAAAAATCAAACATCTTCTCCCAAACATGAAGTTCTTAATCAAGTGGCACATATCCTCTCCCTTGAAGTGACTCAGTTTTTACCTATGATGGCGCAATTCAAAAGTATCCAAGTTCACTTTTGGTTTGGATAATTTATCCCAGAATTTGAATTCTTATTCAAAGTTTACATGTATTCCTTGAGTCTCCAGAATTAGGCTGGGAATCTTGTGGGGGAAAGGGTCTTTTACAAGACTTCTACAACATTCTGCTTCCAGATAGGCAGAAAACCTGCAAGAGCAGCCTGTCTTGTGGCATTTTAGCACTTCCAGTTCCACAAAAATTCAAACCTGATAAAAGGTAATAAAACTGTTTCAGATCTCAAAAGAGATTAATTCTGAGTTTGCCTCAAACTTTGGGCAAGTGTTCAGGGTTGGTTCTTATTTTAACTACACCAATTCACCCCTCTCTGCTTTTTAGCCCCAACAATGAGCAATTATTTTTCTATCTGAACCGGCCCTGAGCAGATTTTCTAAGCCTAAAATGGAAAGCCCTAGAAAGCATCAGAACTTTCAGACCCTCACAAAGCAAGAAAAACATTGTTTCCTTTTTTTTCTCTTATGGTTTGTTGAATTTCCTTTGTCCTGTAGAAAAGGAATAATGTTCACTATGCTTGAGTTTATTCACAATAAAAAGCTTCTGTGGATACCAAATGCTTTAACATTTAATCAACCACAAAAGTAATTTATTGTCTTGTATGGTCCTTGGTGAGCATTATCTCTTAACTTCACTTGCACTTTTAAAGTTTTCAGAAAAGGCTAATTCAAGTATAGGCTCATTTACACAGTTAAATGGCCTGTACATGTAGATGATGAGGCCAGTGGCTTGGCAATAGAACTGCAAGATGGTGTTCCTATGCTTAGGTGCAACTGAGAGTCCTTCACTTCTTTGACTAGTGAAACAACATATTACTTCAAGTGCTTTGTGCTGTCTGATCTCCTATTGACACTAGCAATAGAGGTCACAAAGTTTCTTTATAATCAGAGTAAGCACAGTAGTTGCAGCTATCTGAAGAAGGGGTGGAGGTTAGAGTGAATAAAATAATGGGGATACTCAGAATCCAGCTGTTTATTGGTCAGACCAGGTGCAAGCTCAGAAAAATTCCACATCAAACTGAAAGAAAGAAAAGAAAGAAAACAAAAACATTCTTTCTACTGAGCTCTGAAGTATCATTAGTGGAAAGAATGCAAGGGGTTATTCCGGCTCTATTGTTGACTAATGTGTATGTTCTTCCTACAGATAGTTTCTGAAAAAGACCTATTGTTTGTTTTCCTGTATACTGACACAGTATCTATTGTTTATAATTGTAATCATAGCACGCATAGCTGAAAATGTGGGACTGTGGGACAGGCTGTATTTCCCCCTCTGGTTTGTCAGACACTGTGTCCTTTATCTTCTATCACAGCTCCTTTGTCAACTATTTAATGATTCTCTAGCCAAATTTATGTATTTAGACCAACTTCTTCTAAAATGTTTCTGTTACCTTTAATGTTTTGAAAACACTTGTTCATTGTTTTTTCTGTCATGTGTGTAGGGACAACATTTTTTGTCCCTTACTTCTTTGGTGATATTTTAATTTTTTTTCTAACTTTCTGAGACTGGCTACCTCTATTCATTCCCAAGGTCTGGTATGTTAGAACACTTTGTCAAGTGTTGTCCTGGTGCAGACATCTGCAGCTTTATGAAGCACATGGCTGTCACAAGATTAGCTGTTGTGAAGAGGATTTGACAAACTCTGTTAGCTCCTAAGATCTCAATTTACTGATTCTACTGGACTAGCCTTCAGTTCAAGAACAAGTTCAGAAATCCCCATGTGTAAATGAAATATGTGGAAATTACATATTAGTGATACATTATTTCTCTCACATTCTGCAAATGCATTGTTTCCTAGACACTTGAAGGTTTACATAAGAAATCATTCTGACTCATTCCAAAAAAATCAAAGAAAAGAGGTTCTAAGTATATCTGACATCTAACTTTTGTGCTTTATTTTTTAATAGTCATCACAGAATCTGTGTGTGAGCTAATAAGTATTACTCTCTTTAATACTCTAGAATACTGAAAATATATTTTATTCTAGGGGGTTTCTCTGAGCATTTTCTTAGGCTTAATGCTTTTTATAGCAAGGCTAAAGGCTATTATCTGACTTTAATAATAACTTGAGAGAAATCCATGATTTGTGGTGTTTTTAGGCAGTGATCTTTGCTTTTGCTGGCACCATCTGAAAAGTTAACGTCAAGTTACCGTTTGCTGGAGTGTTGGAATTTGCTATTTCTCTTGCATTATATGAATGATCTTGTCAAAGTTGTGGAAAATTGTCAACAAGACAGTTTTGTCCATGGGGTGTAAAGCAAGTGATCTAGCTACGTAGACTCCCTCCTCAGGTCCTACGCCACCAGCACTCCCAGCTATCTTCGAGACACCACTGACTTCCTGAAGAAACTACAATCCATCGGTGATCTTCCTGAAAACACCATCCTGGCCACTATGGATGTAGAAGCCCTCTACACCAACATTCCACACAAAGATGGACTACAAGCAATCAAGAACAGTATCCCCGATAATGTCACAGCAAACCTGGTGGCTGAACTTTGTGACTTTGTCCTCACCCATAACTATTTCACATTTGGGGACAATGTATACCTTCAAATCAGCGGCACTGCTATGGGTACCTGTATGGCCCCACAGTATGCCAACATTTTTATGGCTGACTTAGAACAACGCTTCCTCAGCTCTCGTCCCCTAATGCCCCTACTCTACTTGCGCTATATTGATGACATCTTCATCCTCTGGACCCATGGAAAAGAAGCCCTTGAGGAATTCCACCATGATCAACAATTTCCATCCCACCATCGACCTCAGCCTGGACCAGTCCACACAAGAGATCCACTTCCTGGACACTATGGTGCTAATAAGCGATGGTCATGTAAATACCACCCTATACCGGAAACCTACTGACCGCTATTCCTACCTACATGCCTCCAGCTTTCATCCAGACCACACCACACGATCCATTGTCTACAGCCAAGCTCTACGATACAACCGCATTTGCTCAAACCCCTCTGACAGAGACAAACACCTACAAGATCTCTATCAAGCATTCTTACAACTACAATACCCACCTGCTGAAGTGAAGAAACAGATTGACAGAGCCAGAAGAGTACCCAGAAGTCACTGACTACAGGACAGGCCCAACAAAGAAAATAACAGAATGCCACTAGCCATCACCTTCAGCCCCCAACTAAAACCTCTCCAATGCATCATCAAGGATCTACAACCTATCCTGAAGGACGACCCATCACTCTCACAGATCTTGGGAGACAGGCCAGTCCTTGCTTACAGACAGCCCCCCAACCTGAAGCAAATCCTCACCAGCAACCACACACCATACAACAGAACCACTAACCCAGGAATCTATCCTTGCATCAAAGCCCGTTGCCAACTGTGTCCATATATCTATTCAGGGGACACCATCATAGGGCCTAATCACATCAGCCACACTATCAGAGGCTCGTTCACCTGCACATCTACCAATGTGATATAGGCCATCATGTGCCAGCAATGCCCCTCTGCCATGTACATTGGTCAAACTGGACAGTCTCTACGTAAAAGAATAAATGGACACAAATCAGACAATTATAACATTCAAAAACCAGTTGGAGAACACTTTAATCTCTTTGGTCACTCGATTACAGACCTAAAAGTGGCAATTCTTCAACAAAAAGACTTCAAAAACAGACTCCAATGAGAGACTGCTGAATTGGAATTAATTTGCAACTGCATACAATTAACTTAGGCTTGAATAGAGACTGGGAGTGGATGGGTCATTACACAAAGTAAAACTATTTCCCCACATTTATTCCCCCACCCCCCACTGTTCCTCAGACGATCTTGTCAACTGCTGGAAATGGCCCACCTTGATTATCACTACAAAAGGTTCTCCCCCTCCCTCCCCCCGCTCTCCTGCTGGTAATAGCTCACCTTAAGTGATCACTCTCCTTACAGTGTGTATGGTAACACCCATTGTTTCATGTTCTCTATGTATATAAATCTCCCCACTGTATTTTCCACTGAATGCATCCGATGAAGTGAGCTGTAGCTCACGAAAGCTTATGCTCAAATAAATTTGTTAGTCTCTAAGGTGCCACAAGTACTCCTTTTTGCGAATACAGACTAACAGGGCTGCTACTCTGAAACCTGATTCTTGTCAACTGATCATCAAGATATTGTGCCTATGGCCTTTGCCGTATGGTACTGCATGCTTCCCTGGTAACTTGAATAAAGGGACAGGGAAATGCAGAACTGTTTTCATGCACATTGGGCTGAATTTTAAAGAAAGAGGTCCACTTTCCTTTGGACAATTTTGATTTATAACATCCTGAATCTCAGCAAATAATATTCACCTCTTCTCTAAAAAACTTTTACCCAAGAATTTGAAAGCACTTTACAAACATCAACTATTAAATTCCTACAACCGTTGTTGGGATAGGCAAATTGCATTATACCCATTTTACAGATGAATAAGCTGAGGCACACACAGACTGTGAACATGAAAAATCAGAAGAGATGGGAATAGAACACATAAGACGTATTTCATCCCACCCAAACAGAGCTTGAATGCACTGGAGAACGAGGGCTGTCAGGAAGACAGTTTCTGATCCCTGATCCTAAACCACTTGACCTGGGCACTGTCAGATGATGGGACAAGGGTGGTCTAGCTTAATTGTTGGAATGGGCATCAGGCTTAGTGATCAAAGCAGGCTTTAGGCCTAGTGGCTAGGGTAAGAGCTGTAGTCAGGAACCAAAGCCAAGGGTCAAACTGGAAAACAGGAACTGGATACCAGAGCAAAGGATTGAGGTGGAGCCCTTCATCAGGAGCCAGAGCCAAGGGTCAAGCTGGAAGGCAGGAACTGGAGTGTGCAGGGTATCGGGCAAGGAGGGGTTCAAGGCAGGGGCAAGATGGGCCAAGGCTGGGTGCAAGGCAGGAGCAGCAGGAACAAGGTAATGTAGGAGCAGGGACAGTGGTGTGTCTGAGCATTGAGAAGCCACCTTGCTGGCCTCTGCGGTGACTCGGGTGGCTTGGCTAATCAAGCAGCTTGCAGCAGGCCAGCTGCACTGATGAAGCTGTCTGGATACCAGTTCTGCTGCAGGCCCTGATTCCTGACAGGCACACATAAGATCTGCAAGCAAGCAACTCTGGTTTACACCACTGGAGAATCAAGTACATCAGAGCTCCATTCTGCCATGCCCCCTGCCTTCTCTGCCTCTAGAGCACTCCCGGTCTGGCTGCTTCCTCGTCCATGCTGGAAGTGTGGGCTAGGGCTGGTGCAGGAGGCAGCTTTTTGCTGGTGGACAGGTCCCCTGTGCTGGCTCTCTTTTGTTTATTTAATTTTGGGCATTGCCCCCGCCGAATCATCTCTCTGAGCCTCCCCAAATCCTAAGGCCAGTCTTGTGCATGGTGTGATCATAGTGAACAGAGGTCAATTACATTTGAGGAGGAGAGAATTGTTTCACAGGCACACCCAAACATGTTGAAGTCTGCACTGGCATCGTTTTCTTAAAATAGGAGGCTGCCTTATAAGGGTAGTTTCTTGTACAGGACTTACTGTGTTTTTCAAATTGTGCCTATTCAAATTGTTTCCTGGTATCCTAACAATTGTTTTTTTGCTATTTGAATAGATTCATAAAAACTGTTTATTGCCCAAGAGGCTGAAAAATTCATCTGTCTCCAGAATAAAGTCTCAGTTAAAGTCAACAAGAGTTTTGTTGCTGATTTAAATGGGAGCCTAAGTAGGCCCTGAATATCCTTTGTAAGCATCAAAGGGGGTCAATTTTTATGAATTTGCCAAGGTGCCAGTTAGATTTTAAAGCTCAAATCTAACAAACGAGGTTTGCCACTTAGTGATCAAAAAGATCATCGGCTACAACACGTATCTATCACTTTGAAAAAAGCAAGTCAGAATTGGGGGCGATTTGTCACAAAGATAAGGTGGTTCTGAGAACAGATCCCACCTTTATTGCAAAAGTAAATTTTAATTTTTCATTGAGGGACCTCAGAAAGAAGGCACATCCTTCTCACCTAAAGGGGAAG
This sequence comes from Lepidochelys olivacea, assembly GCF_965140295.1. NCBI lineage: Eukaryota > Metazoa > Chordata > Testudines > Cheloniidae > Lepidochelys > Lepidochelys olivacea. The sequence goes on from NC_140413.1 coordinate 124,340,912, forward strand.
CAATGGCATTTGCTAGATGTAAAGCAAGCCTTAAAGTTTTATCTGAAAAGAACTGAGAGCATAAGAAAAACAACAGCCTTACTGATCTTATTTCATCCAAGAAAAACAGGTGCTAAGCCACCTAAACCATCAGTCTCACAATGGGTACACTGGTGCATTGCTGAGCAAAAGAACTCAATCCCCCAACGGACACCTGAGATCACTCAGTACAAGCGGTGGTGGCATCATGGGTGACAGAGGGCAGGCCTCTTATGATAAAGTTATAGAGCTGCAACTTAGTCATCCCTGCATACACTTACTCAGTTTTATAAGTCTTCAACCAATATAATAGGCAGGCCGGTCTTGCACACGGTGGTGATTCTTTAGAGTAAGGAAATCCTCCCTCTCCCTGACATTATTTTGTTCCCTCTCTAGAATTTTGTCACTGATGAGAAGGTCCCACACTCTGAGGCTCTGTGGACCTAACCCTGAGAGACAATGGGAGAATTTGTGGTTGTCTACCTGAAAACTTTCCCTTCTTCAAAGGTCTAAGTCCACAGATTTGGACCTCCCTGAAAAAGAGAGATCTGATTAATTTACGTTTAAGTTCTCTGCAGTAATTACATTTTTCTTGTTTTTCATAATGTTCTCTTGTGGAGTATTATTTTTGCATGGTGCTGATGTAACCCACACCCATCCTGGGTGTAGTGCTCTGTCCCCTCTAGTGGCACTGAGACCACTTAGAGATGAATGAGTCTGCTACAGCCTGAGTTAAGAGCCATGTGGCTGTTAGCTCATGCAATAGAGATGCATGCATCCAGGTTCGATCCCACCCGCCAATAACCCAGGTCTGTCGGTGTTACACTGATGCAGGATTAGAGATTTGGTTTTTGTTTCACAGTCCAGAGGGGCCAGCTTTGGAAGCATCTTGAAACTCAGGAGGTCTTTAGAAGGTGGGGTTTCGTTCCTCGTCAGCTGTCCGATCAGTGTTTATTCTGCCCCTAAAGCTACTGACAGACTATGACCCACATGGGGCAAGAAGGGAAAATTTTCAAGTAAGCAACCACAAATACTCCAAATTTCAGGGTTCCCTTGAGGGGGACACTGTCTGGTTTCTACTGGACACATGCCAAATGAGGCTTGAGATTTCAGCTCACTCAGTTTCTCTGCTGCTTCCATCGCTATCCAGTACATGGCATTGGTATATAACAAATACCTTCAACCCTTTTCTTATCAGATGCATTTTATGTTTGATTCATTTCATGGATTGTATTTCATTATTGGCCTCTTCTATTAATTGGGATCCCTTTTAAGCAATTTCTCTTAATATTCCAAAATTGACCTTCTGACATTACACCCTATATTATTTATGGAAATATGCTTATGATATTGATATGGCATAACTGAGACATTTTATGCAAGAGGGTCTTGTAAGGTATCATTGGAAAGATTATGATTTACTGAATGTAAGTATCCAATTTGTATGCATGTATCATTTCTGTATCTAAAGTTAGGAATATTGACTATGTAACAATTAGAACTGTGTGTGTATTTGGGAGACACCCACCAGACAATGGGCCATCAGCTTTGACGGGTCATTAGGAAGAAACAACAAGACTGTGAAGATACTAATCTCTCTCCTTCCTGAGAGGCATCCTGGGATGTAGCTGTGACACTACAAGATCAGGTGGCCCTGTCACCTGGTACTAAACACTATCTTGGACTTCTAGTAATTTTCCACTAAAAGGAGAGGGAGGTAAAGACTGAGAAACAAAAGATTCCTGCCTTATGTAATCTTATTTAAGGCTGGGGAGTAAGGCAAACAGGACCCTTCTCCATTGCCTTTCTGCCCAAGAAGAAAGACTACTGAAAGTACCCGAAGAGACAAAAGAACTGAGCGGTGGGAAAGGCAAGGGCTGAGTCCAGACTAAGACAGGAGTCTAGTCTGTAAAGAGAAAAAACTGGAACTCTAAGCTACAGAAACTTTACAACTTGCCTAAAACAACATTTAGGGTGAGAAATTATTTCTTGAAACCAGTCTCATTAAGAGCGTAAACTTAGTATGCATGTTTTGTTTTATTTGCTTAGTAATCTGCCTTGTTCTGTTTGCTATCCCTTATAATCACTTAAAATCTGGCTTTTATAGTTAATAAACTCGGTTATGTTTATTATTAGACCCAGTTTGTGCAAATTCTAACTGGTGGGAGGGGGGCAGGCAAGAAGTTCTGCATGTCTCTCTCCACATTGAGGGAGAGGGTGAATTTTTATGAGCTTGCACTGTGCACATTTCTATACAGCGCAAGACAATATTGTCTGGGATTTACCTCTCCACAAGGGTTGTGCACGTGAGTGCTGGGTGAATCCTCTCACACAGATCTGACTGCAGTCTGTGTCTGCAGCTGTGTGGTCTTGCCTGAGTGTGTGCTGGAAAGGGGCTTGAGAGCCTGGCACAGCAACCCAGTGCAAGGGAAACCCAGTCTGGCAGGGCCGGAGGGCTGAGTGGGACCGCAGCTCATCAGGTGGCATCCCAGATGCGGGGGAGAGTCTAACCCATTACAGACCCTGGTTTATGTCTTTCAACATTCCTTCTTCCTTGTACTAGACAATTCCTATTACTTCTATAGTGCAACAATTATTTACAGTGAAAATCAACAAAATCCTGTATAATCCTCTACATATGAAGAATATACTCCCTACATTCTTTGATTGTATATAGCATTTCACGTTATTTAGGACTTAAAATAGAACAAGAGACATTATCCAAATATAGAAGGATGTAGATCTGAATCACAAGGCAAACAAATGAGCAGCTTCTAATTTGAGGCAAAAGACAGATTGTCCATGATATAGTTGATTTACAAGGAAAACAATGTATAGTTTATAATTTACGGTGAAAACATGTGGCTTGGATTTTTTTCGGGTAATGGCAGTTTGCCCTATTTGACCTTCTGTCTTACAGCCAGTGATTGCTAGTTTGCTTCACTTGCAGCTTCCCCATCTATCTCTTGATCCATTCACAAAATGCAATGGGTCACTTTGCATAGGAAAGCAGGGTGACACCCTTGCTTGGTAATTTAGGCCAAGTCTATACTTCCACTTATGTTGGCAAAACTTACGTTGCTCGGGGTGTGAAAAAGCACCCTCCTGAGCAATGCAAGTTTTGCCAGCATAAGTGGTAGCGTGCACAGTGCTATGCCAGTAGGAGAGCTTTTTTAGGATGGTTTTATTATGTTGATGGGAGACCTCTCTCCCATCAGCATACAGCAACTGCACAAGCGATCTTACAGTGGCACAACTGTATTGGTACAGCTGTACCGCTGTAAGCTCGCTAGTGTAGACATGGCCTTAGAGTTCTTTTTAGGTAGGTTGGGAGGGAGAAAGAGATTTTATGCATATACACATTATGAGAGAGATTCTTGCCTAGGTGATTAACAATACTCTCATTTAGATGTTTTAGTTTCTGTTCTTGTGGAAAGGAGCTCTAGACCCTGACTGCTCTTTGGGTCCTTAGACAAAGCATCTCACAAAAAGTGAACCATTTTCTTATTATCTTTACTTCCCAGTTGGATCCTATTTTAGGATAAATAGAGGTGGGTACTTTTTTATTTTTGCAGGCTAGAAGGAATCAGTATTTATTAATCATTCAAGGCATATCTGTTGTATTCATCCCTTACACTTTCATAGGAGACAGGACAGAGAATCGCATAAACAGAGAAGAGACTTTGGATTATTAAGGGAAAAGACTAAGGACATGTCTACACTGCCCTGAGTTCAGACTACTGGGGTGTGAATAGCAGTGCACTCTAATGTGCTGCGCTCTAAGTCCCCCATGTGGACGCTGCAAGCATGAACTAAAAGGTCCCTAATTCACACTAATGTAGTCCTATTCAAACAGCACGAATTAGTGTGAACTAGGGATCTTTATGTTTGTGTCCACAATGTCCACACAGGGGAGTTATAGAGCAGCACTTTTGTGTGCACTGCTATTCACACACCCATAGCCTGAACTGTGGGGCAGTTCAGACATGCCCTAAGAGAGAAAAGGCCAAGAATAAAAGGGGCAGGGTGTTTTTTGTGAAGCAGTGTTCCATTGGGAGGTCTGCATTCTGGAATGTGGATTGGTCAGATTTAAAGACAACAGAGATCTTAAAACTTCCCAACTAGTCTGTGTCTAATAGAGAAGCAATAATGACAAGCATGCAACATGTTGCAAGCTTTCAACTGTTTGTATTAGGAAGATCATACTTACTACATTTTCATGATAAATTGATGTTCAGTTACAATGATCTTTAATACCTTGAATTATTAACCTTGAACTCTAAATGCCAAGATCACAAACTATGTAGTGTTCATGTGTCAAACATTTCTGAGCTCATGCATGCTTTCATAACAGTGTATAAATACCACGGGTAGTACAGAGGACTCACATTTCATGAATACTGTTGAAGATATATTGATAAAAGTCTAGTACTAGGCTGCAAATAACTATGACCTCTGCAGGTTTCTGTAGGCAATAAGCTGAAAATAAAATATGATTCTTTCCATTTCTATAAAATTGTTGATTTATATAAACTAAATTGTACACACCTGATAGATAAATTGCAAAATCTAAAAAATGGAACATGTTACTTCTTTCTAGGTAGAAATAATGTGCTAAATATGAATATTTTGCCATGTTTTATTTCTCTTCCAAATCATTCACTGTAATTTGTTTAGCTCTTTTTTTGTTTTTTCACCAGCTCCCAGTGTTTGTGTCCTTTTCCTCTCTTTCTTTGGAGTCATAAACAACCCAGGTTGATCAGAATGAAACTGGATATCCTCATATCTAAAAGGTGGCATTATGTTACTGAACTTTTGAAGCTATTATTGGGCAAGCAGGCTTCACTGTATGCTAGGTATAATGTACAATCTACAAAATAAACCCAGCTGGCTAAAAGCTCATAGAAAAATACAATGGTAGGTGGATATTAAGTTTTAAAAGGTGCCATAGCTTCCCATAGACACCGAAACAATTTTTAAACCCCACTTCATTATGGTTAGTCATTTTTCAAGAAATGGAATGCAGGCTGTGGTAATATCATAGATGATCTTTTTGAATCAAATTATTTTTCATCCTTCCAGCAACTCAAGACCCAGTGAAAAACCCACATCCCTGAGCGACATAGTTATACCAACCTAATCCCCGGTGTAGACAGTGTGGTAGAGGTGGATTAACTACACTGACAGGAGAACCTTGCCCACTGGTGTAGAAACGTCTTAAGTGCTACAGCAATACAGCTGTCTCAGTGCAGCTGCACCAATGCAGCGTTGGAAGTAATTAGGTACTAATCCTGAAAAGACATACATGCGTGAATAACTTCATTCACAAAGGTAAATTGTTATTATAACTCACCCCTGCACAGGCTCAGCTACTCTCCCCAGTGAGTAGGGTGGGTGGAGTCAGGGAAGAGGTAAGTGGGTGAGTAGTCCCACTTACTGCTTTCGTGTGATTTGGGTACACACATAACTATGTAAGGGGAGTCTTAAACTCCTTCTACTCCTTTGCATGGCTATATTGGCTGAGTCACAATCTAGCCAAATATTATGGAATTGTGTCAATCCATTAAATACCTGAAGAAATAAACTATGAATAGTGAATAAGTAATTGGCTTTATTTTCCTGATTTAGAAAGTGTCAGAGTGAAAAGAGAGACAAGGTGGGTGAGGTAATAGCTTTTATTGGACCAACTTCTGTTCAAGGTAACATCCCTGCAGTCGTAGGACAAAAAAGGGGGTTAATTGGTTACAGATTGTTGCAATAAGCCATAAATCCAGTCTTTTTATGAAGATCATGATTTTTAGTGTCTAGCAAAGTTATGAATTTAAGGTCCCAGGCTCATCTTTTGTAAGTGTTGTACAGGTTTCCTTTGAGGATGAGGACTGAGAGGTCAGATACAGAGGGAATCACTTTGTGAAAAGTGTTCACCCACAGATGATATGGTGCTTTTGTCATTTATCATTTTCCTGTGTGAGTTCATTCGACCGCATAGTGATTGTCTGGTTTCACCCACATAGTAGTTACTGGGGCAGTTAGTGCACCACATGTTCTGATAGGCATATGTAGGGCCATGGATCTTAAAAGGTGTGTTGATAATTGTAGCAGTGGCAATACGGCTGCAGGTTTTGCATCTGTTCTGGCAGGGTCTGGTGCTGCTTTGAGTTGGTGTGTCCTAGTCTGTGGGGAGCTTGCTTCTGATGGTGAACTTGGAGAGGCTGGGGTGTTTGAAGACCAGAAGAGGGGGTTCAGGAAATATTTCTTTCTGTATGAAGTCCACATCAAGTATGGGTTGTAGTTTGATGATACCCCTTATGGGTTCCAGTGGGGGGGGGGGTAGGTGTCAACTAGGGGCATGCAGCTGGAGGAGGCTTAGTCTCTGTATTGAAGCAGGTTCTGTGGGGGTATTTGGGTGGCCGATTCCATGAAGAAGAGCTCTGTGGAGTTTAAAAGCTTGTCCCCCTCACCAACAGAGAGGGCCATCCCTAGGGTGGTGCGGGGCCTGGGGCAAATCAGCCTCCCCACTAGTCTCCTCGCCGTCCACCCGGCCCACCCACCTGACTGCTGCTTGCCTCCTCACCCCATCCCCCCTGCCAGCCCACCTGCCACTCTCCTTCTCGCTGTCCGCCCACCACTCACCTCCCTGCTAGTCTTCTCGCCATCCACCTGGCACACGCATCCACCCGGCTATCACTCACCTCCTCACATACACCCCACACACCTGCCCGCTGCTCTCCTCCTTGCTGTCCACCCATCTGCCCGCCACTCGCCTCCCCTCTAGTCTCCTCCCTGTCTGTCCAGCGCACCCCCCTCATCCACCCAAACTCTGCTCTCCTCACTGTCTGCCCGCCTGCCCACTGCTCACCTCCCTGCTAATCTCCTCATCGCCCATCCAGCACCCCCAACCCCCCATCTGCCCGATCACAGCTCTCCTCCTCAGCGTCTTCCCCCCGCCTGCCTCCTCACCCCCTCCAGCCTGCCTGCCTCCCCGCTAGTCTCCTCATCGTCCCACTGCTTGCCTCCCCGCTAGTCTCCTCGTCATCCCACTGCTTGCCTCCCCGCTAGTCTCCAGTGTGCCCTCCCCACCGTCCGCCCAACCACCTCTCTCCTCCTCACCGTCTGCCCATCCTCCGGCCTCCTCACCCCTTCCCACCTGCCTGCCTGCTGCTCACCTCCCCATTGGCCTCCTCACCCTGCTCACCTGCCCGCCTCCTGCCTCACCTCGCCACCCACCTCCTAGTGGCAAATGGCATCCTGATTGTACATCAGGTAGGACGCGGAACAAAAGGCAGGACCCAGGGTGGTCACCCCAATTCACCCTACCCAAGGGATGGCTCTGCCAATAGAAGTTGGTCCCCCACCTTATCTCGTTGATATCCTGGGAGCAAACATGGCTACAACAACATTTCCTCCAACAATGAATATCAGAGTGAAAAGTAATTTAGGTTTTGTTTTAATTATTCAGTTTTAGTAATCTACACTTATTTTGAAAGAGATAAGGTGTGCGAGGTAATACCTGTTATTGGACCAACTTTTGTTGATTAAAGAGACATTTTGAGCTCTACAGAACTCTTCTTCTCACCTGAAGTTGCTCCAGTAAAAGATATTATCGCATCCATCTTTTCTATCTCAGATCCTGGTACCAACATGGCTTCAACACTGCAAACAATTATTTCTAGCACATTTAAGGAAGTTACATTTTTAAAAATATGTTTGGCCTGGAGTAACCTTGTAAGCATATTTTACTTTGAATTCACAAAATTATGTCTTTTCTCCTAACCCTCTCAGTGCCCCAAAGTAATACTTCCCATATATTTTGGAGATTTGTGTTAGTTCTGCTCTGCAAACTGAAATACCACAAGTTATATAATTAGCTCAAAGTACAGGTATCATCAGTAACTAAGCGTTTTCTAAAGAATTCAGATGGAAGCTAAGGTATTTTAGTTAGACTTGTATTAAATAGATGGCCTGATACTGTTACCATTGAATTCAGTGAGAGCAGGATCAGTTCTAGACAGTAGCCAAGGGCCCTAAAAAGAATTCTATATTTTTGGGACAATATGGGCTCAGTTCTGCCCTGACTTACATTTTGACTTCAGTCAGATTTACCAGGGGGACAAATCCTTCTCACTTTAGGCACACAACTAATTCCATTGACTTCAGTGGGACTTCTGCTGGGAGTAAAATGCTCTAGGTTTGGCTCAGGGAGGAAATCAGTGTAGAATTTGTCTATGCATATTGACATAAACAAGACAATTGACATATAGCAAATGTTGACATATAGCAAATAAAAGAGATGGCCATTCATCAGGATAGTGCTGTAGCATTCATTGTCATTAGGGGCTTAGTTTAACAGCTAAAGAAATTCACTTTGCCTCAGGTTTTTGTTGATGTTTTATTTTCTTTCAGATGATTAGTTCATAGAACTAACTTGCACCACACTTCTAAAGCCCCTAAAGGAGAAGTTAATTCAGTTCCTTTTTCTGTAGTGCAGTAAGGCAATCCCAGGTATTGTTAACAAGCACGGGTATAACAATGTGATCAAAAAGTGCTACAAGCAGCGTGTACCATAAAATGGCCAGATTTAGTATCTTTCTAAGACTAATTGTTTTAAAAACAGTCTGGAGACATACTTGTCCATTATTTAGTGCATGCAAGAGCAGCTTCTAGATAACAGAAGTTACTGCATAGGATTTGGTAAAAATACCTTTTTCATTAAATTGTATGACTCATTGAATCATTTAGCCAGTTTGAACCTTCTGTTCCTGAATATTCCGTGTTCTTTTATCTTGTCTTAATTGGCATCATGCAGTCTGAACATGAAGGACTAAATCTGAGCTATTAGTTTCACCAAAGTCAATGGGATTATTTGCATCAGCAAAGTGAGCTGGATGTTACCCACCGTGTACTTGTGCAGACACGGACACAACTATTAATTGTATCGCTTCTTAGTATAGACCTTTTTCTCCCTTCATCTTATTTAATATTTTCAGTTACAGTCATCAATAAAATCTTATTGATTCATGACAAATAGTAAAGCCAATTGGCCAAATCCTAGCTGGTGTAAATAAATGTAGCTCCATTAAAGTCAATGGAGCTGTGCTGATTTACACCAGGCAAGGGTCTGGCCAAATATTGGACAGAAAATAATAATTGTAAAGAAAAAAATTGCTTTTTGTCAAATAAAAGTCTTCAGATCACTTTGTAACCCGTATCAGAAAAAAAGACAGTTACTAAGTACTGGTAAAAATAGTAAGAAAAATACATTACAATGTAAGAAAGCTATAATATGCATTCATGTTAATATTCATGGAACTACTATAGCATGTCAGAATGTCTTACTGAAAATCTGAAAGGATATACTGTCACAATATTGTCCTCTTAACCATCTAGACTCTTCTTATTCTTCTCTTCATGCATATTGTTCATAGATGGCTGTCATGGGGCATGCTTGCCCTGTAGCACTCCATGTTGACCTAGTGTGGTGCTGAAGGCATTCCCTGGCTCAGTTTCCCATCTAGCATGTCTCTTTAAAAACTCCAAACAGCCCAAAAGGGTGTAAGACAAAATTCCCCTGCTGAGTTTCTAGTTTATCAAATCCTAAATAAACTTGAAATAAAAACTTTTCCCCTTACTGCTCCACTAAGATTTTATAGAGTAGAATAGCTTCAACAGAGGAGACAGAGAGACCTGCCCCCTAATACAATAGCCTGATATTCAGGGTTCTCATCTGGAACCAAAAACAAGGATCTACTCCAAATCAGAGAGAGCAGGTATTTGAAAACAGTTTTTTCATGAGAAAGGACTGACCTGGCTTAGGCACTTAATTCCAGGAGAGGGTGAATCCAAAGCAGAAATAGGCACCTCTCTCCAGTTCAGTGTTAGGTACCTAATTATCTTTGAGGGGCAGGACCTAGGCCCTGCTCCTCTCCTGTCCTCAGCATTTCCTGCTGGCTTAGGAAGATCCCTGCTCAGCTTGTTGGCTTCTGAGAGTCCCTTTGTGGACATAGCCTTAAGGGACTTGGCCAAGGTCATACAGGCACTCTGTGGTGAAGCTGTGACTTAAAAACATATATCCCAAATCTAGAGCTGAAATCCTAACCCCTGGGCAATCCTTCCTCTCTAATGACAGCCTGTGAACAACCTGCCGAATGCCATATTACGTACATTGTATTACTTGAATGAGCAAGAACAGACCATATATCACACACCTGCTTTCCCTAAGTTGGCTCTGATTCAACCACAGCTGCACTCCCTCCTCCCATAATCAGGCCAGAGGGTGTGTGCACCCTGTTAACCCTGGCTGCTTGCTTCCTTTTCCTACCTTCCTTTAGGAACAAGGGATATTGGTGGTTCTGGCACAAAAGAGTTCCCTGTTGAGTCCTCAAAGGGCTGGTAGAAGCTATTACAGTCTCCTGTGTAGATCATCTACTAATGTTGTGTAAGGATTTGAAGTGTGGCTCCAAAGACGAAAGATTATCCTCCATTTTGGAAGTCAGGGCTCTGCCTTGCAGGAAGCTGCAGGCTGCTTTCAACACCAGGCTCTTGGGTTTTTTGTGTTAGAGTTTTGTAATGTTCAATAAATACAAGCTCTTCTTCATTTAAAAAAGAACACTACATTTCAGGCTGTAGAGCTCAATAAATGCTGAAGCCTACTCTTGACCCCAATTCAATAAAACTGTTAAGCTTCTGATTAAGGTGCCGATTTTTAACAGTGCGGTTAATTTACCACTGGAATAATTTATCAACTGAAGTGATGGATTGTCCATCATTTGAAGTTGTTAAATCAAGAGTAGACGTTTACTAAAAGATACCCTGTACTACAAGCAAAAATTTGGGTTTGAGACAGGAATTACTGAGTGAAATTCTATGGCTTGTGTAATGCAGGAGGTCAGACTTACTGATCATGATGGGGCCCTTCTGGCCTCAGTCTCCAAATCTATTCATTAAGACCATGCCTAATATAATGGGAACACATAAAAAGTGCTTAACTTCAGCAGAGGTGTAAGTATTTTCCTGAATCAGAATGCTTCAGAGAATGGTGTAAAGCACACCTTATTGATCATGAATTTCACTGGCTGTATACCACTAATGGGTTATTGATTATGATTGAATTGGGTTTTTGCCACTGTCTGTTGTATTCTGTGTCATGTGCCAACATGCCATAGAGCTGTGCACACAGTAGTAATAAAAGTAGATAAATTTTCAAATCAAATATTTGAAAATGACTTTCCTGCATAATTTTGAGTTCAGGATTCCATCTTTCCCTTTTCACAGCTGACAACATCATAATCACCTAAAGCAAGTCCAGCATATATACAACTCCTTGCTTAGTTTTAGGTGTTTGTGATATGTTTTTAACTGTTGCAGGTGAAATACAGAATACTGAATGCAAGCCAAGCCATAGGAGTAAATTACTAATGATGTTAGCTGAAATAATTTATATGTATGAGACTATTTACATACATAGTCAATAGGGAACTGTCTGGTTATTAGAGGCGCTTGTTTAAAAAACATTTTAGAGCTCAAATGAAAAAAATATATCAATCCAGCATGACATCTAGACCTGAACTTTATATCCATAGACCGATTAATGGATTACTTTACATTTACCCCAATACAGTTTTTTCCATCCATGGCATGCATGCCAAATTTTCAAAAGTGCGCTTTTGCATGTGCATTTTGAGCACTTGAGCCATAATGTAGGTAATATTTTTCATGTAATAAGAAATCCATGTATAACTTAATCTAATTGAAAACATACACAAAGACAATTTAGGAAAAGGGCAGTTTATTCATATAATTGTGTAAGATCTACAACAACAACCATTCTAGAAAAGGGTTAGCAGTTTAAATTCTCAGGTTAAACATGATGCAGTTAAAGAAAACTTGCCCTCATATCCTGCATAGGCTTCATAAATGCATACCAGGGAGCTCCAAATTGAGTACAAGAAAACAAACAAGTCTCAACTATTTCCTCTTTTTAACTTGACCACTTAAATATTGAAACCTTTCTTGTTCAGATGTTAAACTCTTAAGTGTCCAAAGTCAATCACTTCTTAGGTTTTTTTTTTTAAAATCATGAAATACTTGAATTAGATTTTTCTTTTGTTTTAGAAAAAGAAATTGTTCCATAATTATAATGCTGGAAAAGGTTAATAGAAAAATTATGAAAACATAGCATCCCAAAAATAATGTGAAATTGTTCACCTAAACTTAGCCATCATCATTTATTTATGCACCTACAGCCAATTGCTGTAATGATCTTTAACACAATGATATTGGAATTTGAAAATTTAAACCTTATTTACCAAATTTGGGTGCTGGCAGTTAGGCATCTAAATCAATAGTTGGGCACCTAAATCAGTGGCCTGATTTTCAGAGGGGATTCAGGGTGATAAATAAAGATTCATAGAGTCACAGATTCTAAGGCCAGAGGGACCACTGTGATAATCTAATCTGACCTCCGGTATAACACAAGCCAAAGAATTTCCCCAAAATAGTTCATAGAGCGGATTTTTTAGAAAAACATCCAATCTTGATTTAAAAGTCATCAGTGATGAAGAATCCATCATGACCCTCAGTGAATTGTTCCAATGGTTAATTACCCCCACTGTCAAAAATGTACCCCTTATTTCCAATCTGAATTTGTCCAGCTTCAGCTTCCACCCATTGGTCCATTATATTTATTCTCCATGTAAATATGTACAGACTGTATCAAGTCACCCCTTAACCATCTCTTTGTTCAGCTAAATAGATTGAGCTCTTAATCATTCTTGTGGCTCTTTTCTGAACCCTCTCTCATCTATCAACATCCTTCTTGACCTGTGGGCACCAGATTCAAGCACCCAATTTAAAAAAGTTGGCGTATGTCATGAAGATTATGGATGGTTTTATATCATGATTTAATGCTGAAAATACACTGATTTCTATGTTATATAGAACAGTCAATAAGAATTTTTAAAAATGCAGCCATCATCCCCAACCTATTCAGTTCCCTGAATGAAGTTTATTCAGTGGAATCATTTACAGTATTCTTATAACAAAAAGCTAACTGCTGTAGAGTTTTAAAAGTTTCTATTGTGTGCATACTGTGAATACACAGAGGAAGTGACAGGAAACTTCAAGATACAGACAATCTTTGTGCAAAATGTCATTAGAAATTGATTTAACCTTCTGGATGCTGTGGGCATCCTATCCAGTCATTTGACAGTTAGGTTGGAAAGCATCTGCATCCTAATTTTATAAGTGTACTAAATCATTCAAAACAATGTCCTGCTTTGCCAGTTACTGAATCTAAGGCCTGGTCTACACTACTGGGGTTAGTCAACCTTAGTTACACTACTCCAGCTTTGTCAATAACGTAGCTGGAGTCAACATAGCTTAGGCTGACTTGCTGTGATGTCTACACCACGCGTTTATGGGAGAGGCTCTCCCATCAACTTACCTTACTCCTCTTGTTCCGGTGGAGTATCGGAGTCGATTGGAGAGCGTTCTCTAGTGGATTTACCGGATCTTCACTAGACCCGCTAAATTGAACCCTGCTGCATCAATCGCAGCAGCATCAATCCCCGGGGGTAAGTGTAGACATGGCCTAACGTTAATTGTTAGGAAAAGTTAGGTATTACAAACAAAAAGGTGGAGTAGAGACTCAATACAGAGAGCAACATTCATATAAAGATGCAACAGAAGTGTTCTGTTGGGTTTATAAAAACAATTACTCCCTCAACTCTTCCAGCCAGCCAGTTAATGACTAGGAAGTGCCCTCCCTTTTGCCCATTATTGCTTGATTATATTTTACTTCTTCAAATAAAAAAGGCTGCCCCTGTGATTTTCCAAGCTGTCTAGGGGATTTGGATGCCCAGTTCCAGTTAATTGTTTGACCATATCCTTCAGGCATCTTTGAAAAATCTCAGCCTTTGCCTACTCTAGGCCAACCTTTTTATTTCTCTCATAATCTCCTAACGTTGGTGCTGGTAGCAGCAGCGCTGCTTTACCACTGCTAGTGGCAGTGAGAATGCTCGTGCGTGCTGGATGCTGGCATTTTCCCCACCATGTTCTGTAATGCTGCTCAGCACAGAGTTAGAGGAGATGGGGGGGGGGGGGGGGAATCAACAGCCAGTCTGCACTAGTGCTCTGTCTAGCAGTTACCTCAGTGAAGTTGCACAAATATTACAGCAACGATGAGAGATTTTAAGTAAAAACTCTGTGTAGTCAATGCTCAAGTGGTTCAGTTAACCAAAGTACCCTATTTAAACTTTTGCCCAAAAGTTCATGCAAACATTTTGAGTGGTTCAGAAGAGTTCAGGGTACATCTGGCCTGCCGAAAAGCTGAAAATATTGAAAATTTCACAAAAAAGTTTATTCTCATAAAGGTTTTCAGAGCAAATACTCTGATTCTAGCAGTCTGTATGAACCCCATCTGGTTTAGGTCACATTGTTTCAGCTGATGGAGGAGCTATTTGGAGACATTGTTGGTTGGTTCACTTCCCCTCATATTTGCCACTAGCATTTTTAGGGGAGTAAATAGTTTCTGCCCCACCTTTCTACAAACAGCAGAATCTGGAAATGGTCCTTTAATTCTGCTAGTGCCGCATATGGTATTTATGTCTTTACCTCATTCTTGGGCTAAACTGCCCCAAATTTATCAGAGAAATAGGGAATTCCCAGAACAAGCCATACAAAAGATCATCAGACTTGTCTTTACTATTTACCCCCTCAGATGTGTTGTTACTGGTGGACTCTTCCAATTATCTACATTAGCATTATTTTATGTACAGTGGAAATGTTAATAAACTCATTTGTAATACCTACTGGAGCAATTAGGAAAAGCTGCATAGTCACTGTTTTGATAGGCAGAATACAAGCACAAGCCTTTTGCTACTTACCCTTCATTAACAACATTCATTTTCTGATGATAGCAAATAAACCTTACAGCTTAAATATCAAGGGCATTTGTTTACTCCATTCTCATACAAATGGTAATAAGTAGCAGCAAGTAAAGATAGGAACAAATAAGAATACTGAATTAAAAATGGCATATTCACTAACTTGTACCTTTAGTAATTCTGTTTTGGGACCCAGTGATCTCCCATCAGGGCTTAAAATGAGTTGTAACTTCCCCCTAATCTCCCTCATCCTCCCAGCTCACATCTCTTCCTCCTTCCATGATTTGCTAAGGTCTTTCAGAATGCTGATAGGTGTGCGGTGGAGGCAACATATCCAGCTACCCTTCTACTGGTTGTTGATGCTGCATGTGTGTTCTAAAGCAGTATTTCTCAACCTTTCTGATACCAGGGATCAGCTTGCTGCATTCTTAAACTGTGTCAGAGAGATCTCAGGGACTGGCACAGGTCCACAGACCGCTAGTTGAGAAACACTGTTCTGGAGTCAGCAAAGCACTCCAATATGCAATGTTGTATACTGCCCCAGAAGAGACAATGTGTCTAAGTTCTACTTCTGGGGTACAGAAGGAAAGTTTTCAGATCTGAGGGATCACTTAGTGGGGACCCTAAAAAATTGTAACATTTTAAGAGAATATCACAATATCCTTGAGATGCAAGTAGGGAGCAGGGAGTCCCAGTCACATTTCCATAGGTAAATCGCAGGCAGTATCCTGGGAAGGGAAATATTACAGATAATCACAGGGTGGAGTCAAAGAGGTAGATAAGTTCTAAGTTGAACCCCAAAATGAAGTCTCCTAGCTCCATGCTGAATCCTAAATGTAAGGCCCATATAAATCTCCTAGTAATGAATACCTTGTGGGGAGGAAAATACTACTCATTATTGATGTATGCTTTTGGAGATTAAGGAGCCCAAAAGTGCTAGGAAATTTTCATTTTATTCATAGGCCAGTGAATGAACGTAGAAGTAGCTATAGAACAAGAACCAGTTCACAGTTCAGGACCAGAAAAGCTTCGTTCCCCAATTAAGCTAAGATTATTACTCTTGTCAGAACTATAAATGATGTTGTGATGCAGACAATACAGATTCCTTTACATCAGGAACAAAGGTGAAGGGATTTCATCAATGTAACTCACCTATAACATTCATCATTTTTATTTTGAAATAAAGCAGTAAATAGAGTTGACAATTATTTCAGATAGTAACATACAGGAAATTAGATCATGACTTTTAGCAAAGAGTAATATTAAAACTTTCTATTCCATATGGATGTCACCAAAAGGAATTGTGATTTCAACCAAAGCTGCTAGGCTTTGAATGACATATGGAGTAGCCTTTTTTTTAAATACAAATACTTATAGCAGTGTTATTCTTGCCTTCCACATTTTTCCTGCCATCATGATTTTAAGCATGAACATAGTTTGAGGGTCAACATGAATTTCAGATGTATTATTTGTGCTTGGGTTAGCAATATAATTTGACTCTCATAAAATTAGCAGATTTAAATCTACTATTCATTGAAGACCCATCTACATTACAATATATATTTTTGATTTGCATGCTAATTCTGAGATTGATGTTTAGTTTAAAGTATAGTTTTTCACATCCACTTGGAAGTGAATTTAGCCTTTTATACATGGTGCAGATTAGAAAAGGGTTGATTTCCTGATTCTATTGTTATAGCATATTTTAAGAGAAGAAAAATATTTGAGATGAAAATTGAAGTAAAAAATTGTTTAATGTTATTTTATGTAACTATTAATATATTACATAAATGGATGTTATACCAAGTATGCAAAAGCAACATAATAAATCTTAATTGTATATTATTTAGTGTCCCCTTGGACAATAAAATGTGCTTTAAATCAGAGACTTTCACTGTAGCTGTTGGAGTAAAAGCTGAGCAAAAGCTATCTATACTGGAATATTCCTTATAATTCAGTAAACCTGTTTATTTTTGTGAGGAATAAAATTTCAAATAATCTGGGGAAGATACAGTTTGGGATATTTATTTTGTTAATAAAATATCTATTTCAAGCAGTGCAAATTAGCAGTCTGAATAAATGTGTTATATTGCAACATACTTAGAGCTAGAGAGAGAAATTTTGCCTTTCCAATTGCCTTTCCAATTTAAAAAAGTAAGTTGCTTCATGAGGATGGTTTAGATTACCTGGAAGCAGTCCACATTAATTGATACGATAGGTTATTTTCCCTTCCTCTTTGGCTCTTTGCGAAAAAGAGGACTGGAAGGGCTTTGCGCAGCTAGGAATAGAAGCACTAGTCTCACATAATCCATATACAAACACTTCTCAAATTTATTTACTAAATAAGGTAATGGGGAAGGTATTGTGCAAATTCCTCTGATAACCTTTCCTGCTGACATAGACCTTCGCGAGGTTAGTGAAGTAAGCCAATTATGAACTATTGTTAGCATTTGACAGGAAAGGTGATGAGTGTTTCAACTCAGAGTTTTCAGTAGAATTTGGAGAAATGAATTGCAGTGACTTTAAATAAAATTAATGCTGTGTTTTTAATTTAGTAATAGATAAGTAACTTTATTGGCAACTGGCAGATCAGTGCTACACCTTAATTATTGGTAAGTTTGTAAATTGCAATTCTGTTAGAGTAAAATGGTCTCATTCAGTTACACATTTTTATTTTATATTTCATTCACATATGTTCTTTGCATTCATTGATGCAAAAACCAGTGTATGCTACACCAAGAACAATTAATAAGACTGGCAAATTATTATATAAATAATGCATTCTCATTTCATCACAGAAGAAGAAACAAATATATAATGCATATTCTAATGGAATAAGATATCTTTAGAGTTTTTTATAATTCCTTTTTATTTACTATTTTCATACTACACTAAACATACATATCAACATGGCTGATTTCTGCAGAAGCACAGCACACTAGCAACAAACTTCAGTGGTAACAAAGGAAACACTGTGGGGGTGAAAGCATTCCAAAAGCACCAAATTGTCAGTGCTCCCAAAAATATGAATATGTAGAAAAAAGAATAAAGTAGATACAGATACAAACCCAAATAACTCAGCATCTAAACACCACACAGCTGCTTCAATTTAACTGCAGTAGTGGCATTCAGGTTAAACAATGGAATACAAAAGTCCATCTATGCTTCTGAGAAGCGGCAGGGGGATGTGCTGCCCCAAACTTATCAGTAGCCCATCTCTTTGAGAAATGACTATAAAATGTTACATTTATGCAAAAAAGGGAATTCTAATAAATCTATTAAAATATCAAACACATCTTTCTACCAGTTTAAACATACCATGTATTAAAGGAGGGAGAAGTCTTGCTGGCAATGGCGCAACCTAGTTTTAACAAGAATTTAGTCATCAGAAGTCTCTACCAAAGGTCTCCTGATCAGATCTCTTATTTTAATAAGGCAAACAATTAGCAATCTGAATTCAGAAAATATACCATTTCTTCTTGTGGGTAACTGAGTTTTGCTGGGAACAGTTAATACCTTGTCCTCTGTTCCTTCATCCATGAAGTGTTTGATTTCCCTAAATTCTTTCCCCTAGTCTTGTCATGGAGTTCATATAAAAAAAAGAAGATAATCTCATTCTCTTCATAGAAGAGTTCTTTTTATATTCTTGGCAACCTTTAATACTCATTCACACTCCCTGACATCAGTCAATGTGATAATGAAGATTCTCACCATTCTCCTTTACCACCTGATCTCCTCATAGCACAAACTGAGGGTAATAATTTCTCCACAGAACATAGTTCTTCTTTAATATTTAGGGTGTGTATGATTTTCAGAATGAGTTTTCCGTAAAAATTACTGGATCAGGATATTTATCCACTAGGATCCCAATTACCCTTATATGCTGGGATCCCATTAACCCTTACATTTTAACAATTAGCAATTTAACATGCCTCTCCCACCACACACAAAATACTTTTAATCACTGATTTAGCCGAGCAGCTTCCACTGAATAAGTTGAACAATGTGCATAGAACTGGAAGAAACCTCGAGAGGTTATCTAGTCCAGTCCCTTGCACTCATGGAAGGACTGAGTATTCTCTAGACCATCCCTGATAGGTGTTTGTCTAACCTGCTCTTACTCTCCAATGATGGAGATTCCACAGCCTCCCTAGGCAATTTGTTCCAGTGCTTAACCATCCCGACAGTTAGGAAGTTTTTCCTAATGTCCAACCTAAACCTCTCTTGCTGCAATTTAAACCCATTGCTTTTTGTCCTATCCTCAGAAGTTAAGAAGAACAATTTGTCCCTCCTCCTTGTAACAACCTTTTATGTACTTGAAAAGTGTTATGTCCTCTCTCAGTCTTCTCTTCTCCAGTCTAAACAAACCCAGTTTTTTCAATCTTTCCTCACAGGACATGTTTTCTAGACCTTTAATAATTGTTGCTCTTCTCTGGACTTCCTCCAATTTGTCCACATCTTTCCTGAAATGTGGTGCCCAGAACTGGACACAATACTCCAGCTGAGGCCTAATCAGCACGGAGTAGAGTGGAAGAATTACTTCTTGTGTCTTGCTTACAACACTCCTGCTAATACATCCCAGACTGATGTTTGTTTTTACAACAGTGTTACAATGTTGACTCATTTAGTTTGTGGTCCACTATGACCCCCCAGATCCCTTTCCGCAGTACTCCTTCCTAGGCAGTCATTTCCCATTTTGGGTGTGTGCAACTAATTGTTCCTTCCTAAGTGGAGTACTTCACATTTGTCCTTATTGAATTTTATCCTATTTACTTCAGATCATTTCTCCAGGTCATTATGAATTAATCCTATCCTCCAAAGCACTTGCAACCCCTCCCAGCTTGGTATCGTCAGCAAACTTTATAAATTTACTCTATGCCATTATCTAACTTGTTCGCTGCTATCTGCAGTCACTCCTAGTCTCTGCTAATCCATTCCTTTTAATTGGATAGTCTGAATGACATCGCCTCCAACTTCCCCTCTGCCAATGTCAAGGAAGCTTGTAAACTCACCTTGCTAAGTAGCAGTTCCTCCATCAGTTTCTTTCTAGAGCTATCTTTATCCACAGTTGACATCTGTGTGATGACAGCCAGAGAAGGAGTCAAAGATGGCTTCTGGGGAACTGGAATTGAGGTTGAAGGTCTCAAATTAAAAAAGTCATTTATTTCTGGTTTAGTTTTGCTCTTAGGCATTATTCACAGCTCTTCTCTCTCTTCAAACAAAAGGAACAGTGGCCCCACTAAAGAAAATCCAACGTTATTGAATGTGCTAGACTTAGTAAATATTAACTTTGGCTCTCAGAGCCCATCTACAGCATGTCTTTCAACAAAATCAGGCTCCCCCTCTTACCTCCACCGTGTTTCCCTTTTTTCTTCATTTACCTCTCCCCTCACAATGTATTCCTGCTAATGACAGCCTCTTCATCACATGTAGCTTTGTGGTTTTCAGTTTGATTTCAACTCTTCTCCTACAGTCAGTTCTGCCTGTGATAACTAGTAGTGAGAATGCAACCAATAACAAAATATTAATTGTTAATAATGTACAAAATATCACATGACCAAACATGTGGTCTAAGGCTAGGCACATAAAGTCTCAAAATGTACATTAAAATATATGTATTAGCAGGAAAAATGCTCTGAAATAGGTCTCCACAAATTACATATACGGATCTTGATTTACATTACAGGGAATTTTCTGGGAATACCAGAATATCAGTTTTATATCTCTCATGTCAGGGAGGTTTACATTCTCAGAATTTCAATCCAAGGCAAACCTTTCTATGTTAAGTCTCTACCTAACTACATTTTTCATCCAACATGGGTTCAGACTATTTGTACTCATGTAACTTAAAACCAAAATTTGATTTTCTTAAAGTTTAGATTTGCCAAAGGATTAGTCCTTAGTGTATTCTTAAAAGATGTTGGAATTGTGGATGACAAAGGGCCAAATTTCAGTTTAGAGTAAAAAGACATCATTCACTGACTTCAAAGGAAGTTGCTCCCTCTCCCTTGGGACTAAATTTGACCCAAAAAATTTAAGCTACTAATATAGTTCACACTGAAAAGTGAGCATAGCTTGTGCAACTGATATTTTATTATGATTTGGCTTTATTTTTATGGTTCTTATAATAAAAAAATGGGCTAGAGACATCAAAAAATAAATGCAACCTTTACTGTTCTTCATTGTATAAAGTCCTCAGTTTGCTCACTGTATAAAGACCTCCGTTTGCTAGTAAAAAAGGATATAAAAACACAAGTGTTAGGACAATTAACCAAAGGCCAATTAAACACAGAAAAGTGCAAATAAAGCAATTTAGTCAGAGTGTCACAGTGTACAGCAAAATATTCACATTGACCTCAATAGACAAGCCTGTCCTAATAGCATAATTTAATTTCTTAGTAAATTATAATCAGTCTCTCTCTCTGTCTCTTGTCTAATGTGCGAGAGAGAGAGAAATTAAAGCACTCAGGTGTACTTGCTGCTATGATGGTACCACTACACTTCCATGTCAGCCAGCCATGATACTTGCAATCATTACTAGCATCACAGTGGCTGGCCCTTGTGTTCCAAAAGCACTAATTACAGCTAGAGGACTGAGAATTTCTGTGGCTGTACTACTGTGACGTGAATGTTTTCCTTAGACCACAGTTTTAACACTAAATACATGGTTAACTTTACACACATGGGTAGCCTCATTGAAATCAGGATGCAGGCCTAAATCCATGTACAATTTAAGCAGAAAACACTATTTTATCTCCTCCTCCCCCCAATATGAGACTTGTTTTAAAAGACATTATTTTACATCTCTGACCTAGAGTTATTACTCTACAAGTATTGTCCCTGACTTCTGAAATAACCATATCTTTTACCACAATGGAAGTCAGAGAATTGATCAAACTCTGAGAGTAATAATCCTTGTTTAACTAGAGAGTTATCTGAGATATTTCTGCTAGAATGTTTGTGTCATGTTTGAAGAGGAAAGGGGGCTTTGTTGTTGTTGTTCTTAATCTAAAATGGATTCTAATAGAAAAGAGACTTTCACAGAGATCATCCCCTTTAACCCCAGCAGCAAAACCCAGTACAGTCAAATTACAGTTTGTGTGGTTATTTTCAAGAATTTCAATCTTATGGTGTAACCTTCTATTACAGTATCTCTTATCAGAGTGCTAGAAAGAGCGTTTAAAATTATTAACCTGTTTGAATTCTCTGGGCACTGTCACTTACAGTTTTAATATCACCTTAAAGTACTACAATTTTTCCTTCTAAACTGGCTAACAGAGTCAATCTTTTACTCTACTTCTTCCTCCAGTAATCTTATAGGGTCAAATGCTTGTTCTTGTACATAGCCTGAGTATTCAGGTTGTGCACAGGGGAGATCTGGATGAATCCAGAAGGAATTTCCAAACCAATTTTATAGGCCTAATAGATTTAGAAAAGCATCTAACTATTGGATGTTTATCCTAACTTGAATTTTGAACCTTTTTAGGGTTACACAAAGCTAATCTTTATTTATGCACTGATTGAGAAGTGCAGTTCTAAAGAATGCATACATGGAATGTATTTTTAATCAGGATTTTATAAAACATTGCATTCAACAAACTAAAGGTAGACAAGAATTGAAGCTGATTATCTTGTATAGATGTATTCACCAATGTTAAGTATATTGTTTGATAATATACTATTTCTCTCTATCCAAGTGGTGTCAACAGGGTTTTGCTCAATATCAGAACAACAACTTAAGGGAGTGGTTTGGTTGTTCCTTTCAGAGTGTGCGTCTGCCTTTTGAGATAATTTCACTACTATATTAGGAATTTCCTCTGAGAAAGGAAATATTCTCTTTTTTCCTGGAGAGAAAAGCAAATTCTATAGTTCAGACAGAAGCTCTTTGAAAAGACTGGACAAGTTATCTTAGCAGTAACCCCTTCTAAGAGCAGGCGTGAAGATCTTATCTTGAGAATCAATTTTAAAAGAGTATTTTCTGAGCGTAGACTCAAATCCTGCAAGTAGTTATGCACATGCTTACCTTAAAAAGCAAAGGAACTACTAACCTGACTACGGTTAAGCATGTACATAAGTGTTTGAAGGAATAGGGCCATGTGATGGAGTGTATAAACCCTACACTGACAGGGAAGGGGCTTGGGAGACTGGGTGCTAAAATAGCCCTGCCCCTCTGGTGCTATCAATCATGCACGGTAGAGAGGAGGGCTATAAAAGGAGGAAGCTGCAGTACACAAGGGGAGAAATCTTCAGAAGGAATTGACTAGAGTAGCTCTTGGAATGGCAGGAGGAACCCTCATGCAAGAAACTGCCCAGCTCTATAAGGAGTCTGGCAATCCTCAGGGGTAAGGCTTGTAGGGAGAGTCTGACCTGGCTACTAGCCATAAAGACTCCAGCAAAGCTGCTACCCAGGCACCCCTGAAATAAACTAGTGCCTCAGGCTTTTTGTTGCCTTGTTATTGACCCCAGGAGGGGCTCAGTTTGTGTTGACCTAAACTTTTGCTTTTCCCCCACCCAGAGGTAAAGTAAACAGGCCCCCAAGGGTGGGGTCACTACCAGGAAAGAGGCTGTGACCTGTACTAGGCCAACCCTGTGATGGAAACTGGGCATGGTGAGGGCCCCCAACCCAACTAGGGAGGTGCATCAAAGATACTCTTTAATGTAATGTAGTCTGAGATCGCTAATAATTATTGCATAACTACAATCCATAAACGCAATTTCTCTAAATGGAAATGGAGAAAAAAATTTGAGAACATTTTACTGTATTTTAAGACATTGCTTTCAGTGATATGACCAAATCTTCACAAGATTAGAACTTCTGTTTTTTCCCCCAATTTTTGTATTATCTTAGCAAAAAGAGATTATGATAGTCCTGACCTGATGCAGGCAGGGTACTCAGGATATTTAGTTGATGAAGCCGATACTGTGAGTGGTGTTTGGCAGACACAGTTGGTGTTTCAAGTCCAATTAAAGTTGTCTTCAAACAGTTTCATTCCATCATTATTTACCATTCATAATGAATTAGTTCATTCAGTAGCTATAGTTTCCTTAGGTGCATTGATGTGGACACAGCTACAAAACAAGGACAGACACATGCATGGAATTAAGCAGCAGACCGCAACTTTTATTAAACTTTTAGCACAAGGGAGGGGCACTGCCTTCCCATCACCTATACTCTCGTCTACCAGGCATTTAATTGGTTCCAGTGCAGGGGTTTGAGGGCTCTGTATGATATGACCCATAACTTGGAGCCAGGATTACAGAGCTTCTTACCATATAACCCATAAAGTGATGTGGGCTCTCCTCAGCTCTCTCCGAGTCCTACATCCTCCCACCTCGGAGGAGGGACAGAGGGTGCAGCAGGGTGGGGACCTTGGCCCGCAGAGGCCACAAGGTCTCACCCTACCACATGAGCTCAAGGCCCATCCCAAAAATCCCAAATCTTTTGCCTCTGGGAACCATTCATTTTATTCTCTTAACTGCACTGGCAACCAGCTGTGAATTGTGACGAGTAAGCAACACCACCCCAGTACCTCAGCTAGGTACCGTGCACATCCCTAGTTTACCCACTGTGGCTTGCAGGTGCTGTGAGAAAGGCAAAAAACTCCCCGGTCCTCTGCTAATTTGGTCCATGGGAAAAAAAATTCCTTCTTAACCCCCCTAAACAGGCAATCATCTAGACTCACAGCATCTGTCAAACCTGGTTCCCATTCCTAGTTCGGGTGGGCAGGGCAGGCTGATGGAACGGAGCCAGAAGAGCTCTCCACATGGCCTCTGCGCAGGGCTAAATCCTAGGAGCTGAGGAATGTTGGCCAATCAGCAATCCTCTCCCAGCTGGCCAGTGGGTGCCAGAGACTCCCATGGGAGAAACTACCTATTGTCATTGGCAACTGCCTCCTTCCCTAACTACTGAGTGTCCCCACATCTCCATCAATATCCCCCACCTGTTGATGCGAGTGGGTAGCATTTGTCTACTATGCAGCTGGAGTTTCTCTTTGAGACTATCTTTTAAAGGTTTCCTTTGTCCACTTTGGGTTGCTTTTCTGTCTACTCACTTTGATGTGTGCTTCTTATACATTTGTAGGATATGACCTAGGTGAATCTTCCTGGGGCTAGTTCACTCCAGTACAGGTAATTCTGGTTATTTTATCTTACCACTTTAAACTGATGAGTAACAAAAAATGTGTTTCATATGGAAACTAACATTTTGATGTTTTACGGATAGCAAGCCCATGTCTCTGTGCTATTCCTTAGGGTGGAAAACACAACTGCATTTTAGTTAGATTTTTGAGCACAGTTGAATAATGTTTCCTTCACATAGCTGTATAGATGACCAAATGGAGAACTGGTTTCCTGTGTATATGATGTCATACCCCCATACTTGGGAATGCAAGTAGTGAGGACCCTTATAAAACATATTTTGGTCCCCACATTTAGCTCTTGTACCATTAATCCTAACATTTGATCTAAGAGTGGACCTTATCCTTCAACCTTTATTCACATCAATAATCCTTAATCACAGGAGTTGTCCCCTATTAGTCAATATGATTAAGGACCAATGGATCAGCCCCATTTTTCAGTGCTGGTTGGTACAGACTTGAAATAGTCTGCAATACTACTAATCAAATCAAAGTTTTCCAAGGCATTTGGACCAGCACACAGAGTACAAATTGCACCTCCTTGCAACCGCAAGGGCCACTATGTTCTAGCGATAACGGGAAGAGTCGTCTCTGGTACAGACCCAGGGTCGGCTCCAGGCACCAGTGAACCAAGCAGGTGCCCGGGGCGGCAAAGGTAAAGGGGTGGCAGGATGTTGGGCTCTGGGGCGGTAATCTGCCCTCAGCAGCGGTGGGAATTCGGCGGCCGCTCCGTCAGCGGGTTGTATTGTTACTGTTCCCCTCCCACAAAAGTTCCTGAGGGAGAGCAGCTACAGTTTCTATCAGGCCCTCCAGCAAAGGCTGCACTGGGAATGTGCTACAATAGTGCCTCTCCTGGCTACTATGGCCACACCCACTCCCAGCCCAGAACTACTCATCTGGGGCTGTACTGGCACCTTACAGGCGTCCCAATGGAGGGCCCCAGTATATACTGGTTTATGCAGACAGCCTAGAAAGCAATAATGATTACAACAAACTGGGGTGATAGTGGGCAATAAAAGAGTTTGCCGTGTGATATACAAAACAGCCAATGCAGATTTAGGCTACGTATGCCAAGCACATCATAAGGCAATGAAGTAAAGTTGTTAACATATGGTTATGGTATAGCTGTACTTGAACATCGTATTCAGTTCTGGGCATTACATTACCAGAAATGTATTGACAATAGCAGGCAGTTTAGAGAAGAGCAACAAAAAATATATTGACAGGTTTCAGAGTAGCAGCCGTGTTAGTCTGTATTCGCAAAAAGAAAAGGAGTACTTGTGGCACCTTAGAGACTAACCCATTTATCTGAGCATAAGCTTTCGTGAGCTACAGCTCACTTCATCGGATACATATATATTATGCTGGAGGACAGACTTCTGAAGAAAGGCTAAAAGAGCTAATAGCTTTGCTAAGGCAGGACATAAGTTTATGAATATTTTGAATGCTTTAAGCAAAGAGAAATTATGTAGAATGCTACCAAGGGACTATAACTATGAGTAATGGGATGAAACTAAGAAAAGGAAATTTTAGGCTAAATATAAGGTAAAACATTTGAGATTATGATGTATCAAACTGCAGAATTATCTCCCAAGGGAAGAGATAGGAGTCTCATTACTTAGGACTTTTAAAACTAGACAATATGAACAGTGGAAAATGTACCATAGGGAACAGTTATGTCTCAGCAGAGAGAGAGATTTGATAATCTAAAAGGTCTTTCTCCATCTCCAGTTTCTATTATTCTGTTTTTATGTAAACAGAAAAATGCTTAGGTCTATCACCAAAAGAGAAAATCTTCACTTTCATCATCAACCTGATATGATTGGTTTTAATCTCTGAGATGAAATTAAGTCAACATCAGTCATGCTTTAGCTAACCTCAGGAGAAAGCTTAGGCTGAGCTTTATGGCTTTTGTTTATGTTACCAATAAATCCCTATGAAAGGGGTAAATTTGAAGCATATGAAGTGCATGAGCACTTTGTGTGGAGCAGAGTGGAATTATATCAAGCCCAGTGGACTCAGGATGTACCCAGATGTGAGCACCAGAGTGCTTAGTCAAAACTGACTTACTGCACACAAAAGGACTGCATCTCTATGCAGGTCCTGGAACCTGACCCCTCTGACAAGCACATTTTCTCCTAGGGCTTTTCCTCATCTAAAGGACTCATCCAGGAAGTGATACATATATCTGGAGAAGGTGTTGGCTGCATTAGAGTTGTTTATTTTTATTATTGGAGCAAAAAGAGGAAATATAACATGACATGTTGATTATGACTACTTATGCAAGAAGAAACAGGGCATGTCAGTCCAAATAAATGAGTAACTTATTTTATTGTTAGGTTTCAGAGTAACAGCCGTGTTAGTCTGTATTCGCAAAAAGAAAAGGAGTACTTGTGGCACCTTAGAGACTAACCAATTTATTAGAGCATAAGCTTTCGTGAGCTACAGCTCACTTCATCAGATGCATATCGTGGAAACTGCAGCAGACTTTATATATACACAGAGAATATGAAACAATACCTCCTCCCACCCCACTGTCCTGCTGGTAATAGCTTATCTAAAGTGATCATCAGGAAACCATTTCCAGCACAAATCCAGGTTTTCTCACCCTCCACCCCCCCACACAAATTCACTCTCCTGCTGGTGATAGCCCATCCAAAGTGACAACTCTTTACACAATGTGCATGACAATCAAGTTGGGCTATTTCCTGCACAAATCCAGGTTCTCACATCCCCCCCACCCCCATACACACACAAACTCACTCTCCTGCTGGTAATAGCTCATCCAAACTGACCACTCTTCAAGTTTAAATCCAAGTTAAACCAGAACATCGGGGGGGGGGGGGGTAGGAAAAAACAAGAGGAAACAGGCTACCCTGCATAATGACTTAGCCACTTCAAGTCTCTATTTAAGCCTAAATTAATAGTATCCAATTTGCAAATGAATTCCAATTCAGCAGTTTCTCGCTGGAGTCTGGATTTGAAGTTTTTTTGTTTTAAGATAGCGACCTTCATGTCTGTGATTGCCTGACCAGAGAGATTGAAGTGTTCTCTGACTGGTTTATGAATGTTATAATTCTTGACATCTGATTTGTGTCCATTTATTCTTTTACGTAGAGACTGTCCAGTTTGACCAATGTACATGGCAGAGGGGCATTGCTGGCACATGATGGCATATATCACATTGGTGGATGTGCAGGTGAACGAGCCTCTGATAGTGTGGCTGATGTTATTAGGCCCTGTGATGGTGTCCCCTGAATAGATATGTGGGCACAATTGGCAACGGGCTTTGTTGCAAGGATAAGTTCCTGGGTTAGTGGTTCTGTTGTGTGGTATGTGGTTGTTGGTGAGTATTTGCTTCAGGTTGCGGGGCTGTAAAGAGTTGTCACTTTGGATGGGCTATCACCAGCAGGAGAGTGAATTTGTGTGGGGGTGTGGAGGGTGAGAAAACCTGGATTTGTGCTGGAAATGGCCCACCTGATGATCACTTTAGATAAGCTATTACCAGCAGGACAGTGGGGTGGGAGGAGGTATTGGTTCATATTCTCTGTATATATAAAGTCTGCTGCAGTTTCCATGATATGCATCTGATGAAGTGAGCTGTAGCTCACGAAAGCTTATGCTCTAATAAATTGGTTAGTCTCTAAGGTGCCACAAGTACTCCTTTCCTTTTATTTTATTGTTATGATTACTGTATTTTTTTCCCGGAAAAGATACTGCTAGGAAAAGAGTTAAAGTGCAATAAATTAAACTAGTGTAAGGTCACAAAATCTCCATATAATAACCTACCATCTCATGAAAATGTAGTCCCTATAGAAATCATAGCATAAAATTGATGATACTATTTAAATGAACATTAGGGCTATATGTTTTACTCCCTACTCTAAGCCAATTAACAAAGAAATGCTAGTTGGTGCCAGCAACAACTGTCCTCTTTGACATGAAGGAGGGGGCGGGGAATACTTGATGTATATGCAGGTGTTACTTATTTCTGTTTGAAGACAAATGCACTTTATACGCAGTTAGAATTCCTGCCAGCCTGTAAGTGATCAGCAGGAGGAAGAAAATACCATAGATGCTTTAAAGAACAGCTGTGGAAGACCGTGTTTCCATATCTTTTATGTAAGATCTTGATAAAATTCTGCAAGTGGTTGACGGTATAAAGATAAATTCCATTAGCATTATAGGCTTGCACCAGGCATTTGTTTTTATCCTACTCTGGCATTTAATTGAACTCCATCCAACTTAACACAACTGCAGTTTTCATTTGATCTTCTTTAGAGAAGTTATCTATTCAGCTGCCAAAGCCTGTCATTACCATAACACTAGAGACCCTCACAGATTAGTAAAGGGTTCCTTATCCCACAAGTTTTGACATTTCTCAGTCTATTAGAGACTGTCTGGATCCTGAGTGGTGCTGATCTCTTGGAACTCCCATAGACATTGGTGGAAGCTGATGCTTTTGGGGTTCATCCAAACCAGTAAGGGGTTGCTTTGTAATCCTGGGTGCTTCTGTGCTTTGCAGCTTTGGCTCAGAGCTCTGACACCAGCAGCCAGTTTACAGCACAGTGACCTCACCCTGGCTTCCACCACCCTGGTTACTCCTTGCAGGGTGACACCAACAACCCCTCCAGTCCCAAGTCTCCCCAAAACCATCTCCTCTGCTGTGCTCAGCCTGTCTCACTGTATCACTTAGAAAATTGTATCGAGTTTGCTGGTCCTTTAAAGAGACAGTACATGGCACCAACCTATTAGTTCAGATGAAGATTTTACTGTTCACTTTGGAACACTACACTAAGATGGTTGTATAATAAGACAAGATTAAATTTATTAACAAAGAACAAATATTTAAGTGATACCAAGTAGAAGGAATTGAGAGAAATTGTTGCAAACAAAAATAGGTTTTAGTCTTTTTTTTCAGACTAATTTTCTCACTAGGATCCAACACAGAACTCAAAGCACTTGGTTCTTTTATCTCTTCAGGTAAAAGATGCCAAAATGGCTCTCTACCTCTGCTAATATCCTCAACATTTATCTTTGTTTTCCAAGTCAGGAAGCCCTCCTAGGGGCTTACCTTGCTGTGTCCGCCAGGGAGCTGATACCATGTTAATTTTTGCAGTCTCCTTCCCATATTGTGATAGAGTGGCTATTTCCCTCCTCTCACTAGTTTGATGACTATTTTTTATGTAAATGTACTTTCATTGTGTCTTTGTTTAGACACGTTCAAGCAGGCAGGACCACATTCCTTTATCTAGGGTGAAATGACTTAAATCCTACCTGCCAAACACATTTAAGAATATATTTCCAGCCTATATTTAAAACTTTTCACATATCACCTGCACATATACCATGCAATAATATCAATGACCAGCATGTTACCAGTTTGCATATGATTCCTTAGTTATGTGATACCTTTTAGATACAGGTTAAGAGAAAATCAAGCCAGAAGAAATACAGTGATATGAGTCCATGCCTCTTTTGCTTTCAGTTGTCTGAGAGCTATTATTTTCATCTTTAACTATCATACTGTGCATCAGTCTTGAAATGTTAGCCTTTCATTGCCTACCTCCACCCACCTATTTAGATGGTAAGCTGTTTAGCGCAGGGATCATCATTTGTTCTGTATTTGTACAGTACCTAGCACAATAAGGTCTTGGTCCTGGACTAGGGCTCTTAGGCACAACAGTAATACAAATAAGTATTTATTAATTATTTCTTATACCATATTGAAACATCAGCCCTTTACAAAGAAGCGTGCAGAAAATAATCTAAACTACTATATCAAGCCAAGGATTCAAAATTTTTTGGAAAGTAGTGTTATTTTATTTCTCAGTCTCAACTATTTCTTCATAGGTGGCACACCGTGAAACTCATGAAATCCATTAATCTATTATACCATTTGGATCCGTTCTTATTTCCATTTTCATGGGATGTACCACAAGTTTATCCTGTGGAAAGTATAGATTTCCTCAAACCTCTAAAGGGCAACAAAGGAAAGTGTAGGTCCACTACTTAGCAGGAAGGAGAGCTAATAACTGACAATACCAAGAAGGCTGAAGTGTTTAATGCCTGTTTTGCTTCAGTCTTCACTAAAAATTTTAATTTTGACGAGGTGCTTAGCAGAACAACAACAAGGGGGAAGAAACACAAGACAGAAAGGGCAAAGAACAGGCAGAATGTTAGAGGATATTTAGAAAAAACTAAAATATATCGATAAGATAGATGTATTCAAGTCATCAAGGCCTGCCAAATTCACCCTAGGGTACTTAAAGAACTAGCTGAAGCAACCTCAGAACCGTTAGCAATTATCTTTGAGAAATCATGGAGGATGAGTGATGTCCCAGAGGACTGGGAAAGGGCAAACAGTTTCTTTCTATAAAAAGGGAACAAATAGAACTCAGGGAATTATAGACCGGTCAACCTAACTTCAATACCTTCAAAACATTCTGGAGCAAATTATCACACAATAAATTTGTAAGTACCTAGAGGATAGTAGGGTGATAAGTAATAGCCAGCATAGATTTGTCAAGAACAAACCATGTCAAACCAACTTAATTTCCTTCTTTGACTGGATGACTGATTTAGTGGATAGGAAAGAAGCAGTAGATGTGATGTATCTTGATTTTACTAAGGCTTTTGACATAGTCAAGCACAATATTCTCATAAGCAAATGAGAGAAATGTGGTCTAGATGAAATTACTATAAGGTGGGTGCACAACTAGTTGAAAAACTGTACTCAGAATAGTTATCTATGGTTTACAGTCAAAATGGGAGGACGTTGTAGTGAAGTCAATGACTCACCAGCACAGCGCCTCCTGCTGGTCATTTTGAGAACTAGCTCTCCAGCATAAGGAGTGCCCTCTGCAGGCTGGTGCCTTACCTGCCACTGACCCCTGTGTCCCTCCCAGACCCTGATGCCCCTTTATCTTGGGGTGCTGCCCCCTGACAATGTCCCCACACTCTGGGTCTCCCCAACCCTCTAACACCCCCTTGCATCAGGGGCTACTGCCAGTCATCATCTAGCCCCTGCTCACTGGGGCAGACTGCAGTCTGTAAACCACTCATTACTGGCAAGGGGGGTTTGGACCTACTGCCTCTGCCTAACCACAGGCCACACCTTTGCAACCCCAGTACCTGTTTTGGCCTTTGACCAGGCCCGCAGCCTCAGGATTTGCCAGGCTGGAGCACCCCAGCTCCTCCTCCCTTTCCCCAGCACTGCTCAGTCTCAAGTTCCCTTCTCTCCTAGGCAGCCAGGTCCTTCTCTCTCAAGAGCTAGAGAGAGATTAACTTAGCTGCTGGTTCACAGCCCTTTTATAGGGCCAGCTGTCTCCTAATTGGGCGTAGACACAGCTGTGGCTGCCTTCCCAATCAGACTTTTCTTATTGGCTCTCAGCCTCAGCCCTCTCCAAGGGCTGGCTTTTACCCCGTTCAGGGCCGGAGCAGGGTGACTGCCCCACTACAGGCGTATCTAATGGGGTCCTGTAAGGATCAGTCCTGGGTCTGGCACTATTCAGTATTTTCATTAGTGACTTGGAAAACGGAATAGAGAGTCTGCTTATAAAATCTATGGATGACACTAAGCTGGGAGGGGTTCCTAGCACTTTGGAGGACAGGATTAGAATTCAAAATGACCTTGACAAATTGGAGAATTTGTCTGAAATCAACAAGATGAAATTCAATAAAGACAAACACAAAGTACTACACTTAAGAAGGAAAAAAATCAAATGTACAGCTACAAAATAAGAAATAGCTGGCTAGGGGATAGTACTGCAGAAAAGTTATAGGGTTATAGTAGATCACAGATTGAATATGAACCAACAATTTGTAGTTGTGAAAAATTCTGGGGTATATTAACAGGAATGTCATACATAAGAGAACATCGGAGTTAATTGTTCCACTCTTCTCGACACTGGTGAGGCCTTAGCTAGAGTACTGTGCCTAGTTTTGGGCACCACACTTTAAGAAAGATGTGGACAAATTGGAGAGAGTCCAGAGGAGAGCAACAAAAATGATAAAAGGTTTAGAAAACCTGACCTATGAGGAAAGATTTAAAAAACTGGGCTTGTTTAGTATTGAGAAAAGTAGATTGAGGGGGAACTGAAAACAGTTTTCAAATGCATTGCGGACTGTTCTAAACGGCTGTGATCAATTGTTTTCCATATCCACTGGAGGTAGGACAAGAAGTAATCAGCATACTTCGCAGCAAGGGAGATTTAGGTTAGATATAAGGAAAAACTTTCTAACTATAAGGATAGTTTAGCACGGGATTAGGCTTCCAAAAGAGGCTGTGGGATCCCCATCATTAGAGGTTTTTTAAGCTCTGTTTAGACAAACACCTGTCAGGGCTAGCTAGTCTCGGTTTACTTGGTCTAGCTTCAGTGGGGGGGGATGGACTAGATGACCGCTCAAGGTCTCTTCCAGCCCTACATTTCTATGATTCTATTAAATCCTACCATACTTTCTTACTCTGAAACATTTTCTTTCCTGAAAGCCTCCTTTGCGTCATTGCCACCACCCTTAATTGAATCTAAAATCACTATCTTGCAACTGCACTATACAGACACAACCATGCAGAGATAATCCCAAGAATGCAGTTGTGGAATTGGAGCCAAAAATACCAAAATAAATATTTTAAGCTGTATTTTTATATGTCCACACTTTGCATGCTTTTGGGGTACACAGTGAGATTATTTGATGGTTTACCTCAACCTTCTTCGGAGGAAATGCAGAAAAGATGACTTAGAATTAATGTATACAATACATTTTGCATTGCTTTTGTGCTAACATTTTAAGCATGTGTTCTAATCAGGAACCTTTTTATATCCCACCTAAATTTCATTTCCTCAGTGATGGATATAAATATAAAAGATGGTGTTGAACCAGTAGAAATCATAGGTTTCAGAGTAGCAGCCGTGTTAGTCTGTATTCGCAAAAAGAAAAGGAGTACTTTTTAATAGAAATCGTATCACTTTAATTTAAGTTTATGACCGATACTCATCAGGGAAAAGAAAGTACAGTATCCAGCTGGACCATGTAGATTTATTGTACTACTCCAATACCACTCTATGTCAAAAATAAAATAGGCCACTACTTGAAGGCAACCTGAGGGAATGTAGTTCAATTTATATTAAAAAATACCTGTCTGCTAGTTGGAATTGTTTGTAATGGAATATACCATATCCCACTAACCTCTGCACGTTCCTAACACCAAAATAATTTTAGAATTCCAAATACACAATAAATGGGATAATTTGGAAGCATTTCCACCTTTGGACCAAAATTTGTGGGCTCATGTTTCATAGTAGAATCTGGGCATACACAATAGAGGTTAACATTTCTATTGGCTGTACTATTCTGCAGATGACATAATGAACTAATGTCTCAATTTGCCTGTTCCTGATGAGTTGTTCAGGTAAATGATAAAGATCTAATGAATTAAAGTAAAGACTAATGGCTAACAGATGTACAGACACTATCCACTCTGTGAATTAATGCCTGTATATATATTATGTGGAACTAGTTCAAATTACTGTATGTGGAAAGTTTACATATTGGAACTGTGTTTAGAGTGTCAGTGTACAGCTCAATGAAAGCATTTCAGATATATTATGAAAAGTGCTTTCAAATAGCTAATAAAACTGTGGCATTTATTCATGACCTACAAGTTCTAATTAACTTTCCTCCATTATGAAATTTCTCTTCTCCTCAAAGACTAAGTAAGTGAAGGCAGCATTTTTACGATCACATGCAAAAATGTAAGATTATATCTAATTTTCCAATGGCATATTTAAAAAAGTACAAATACATAAAATTAATATTGCTGATAAAATGTTCTTCGGTCTGTAGAGACTCGTTTAACAAAGTAACTTCAGAAAAATTTAATATGGATAAACTATGGCATATTTAAAATTCTTGATAGTTTACTGAATTGCCATTTAATACTAAGTTTCTTCAAGCTGCAAGAGAAAGAAAATTATTTTTTCTATTGCTTCTCAAAACCAGATGATGTCTCCAAATACTACAGAAATTGTTTCTTTTTGTGTTCAAATGAGTTCAGACCTAAACTAATGGAACTCAGTCATGAATCATAAATAGTGATTGAAATGATCATTGTTTTGCTGATAGTTCAGTCAAAACCCAATTTTCTCTTTCATGTAAATACTATGCATACTTGACAAAGAGTCTTTATTTTTCATAGCAAGGAAATGTTTGTTTGAATAAATTAACTAGATGAGAATGTCCTTTGGATTCTGACCTGTGTTTAACATTTTCTAGTAGCAAAGTGAAACACTGCAGATGATCCCTTCGACAAATGATTCTGTACTTTGTCCATGTAGCTACGAATAATGTCCACATTATTAGAGACAAACTTCATATTTTTCCCCTAATTCAGGAAATGAGAGCATACTGGTAGCAAAAAAAACAGGGATCCTGCCTAAAAAAATCCCTTTGATATAAATCAGAAGTGCTTGCCCTTATACCTATGCAGTAGTCAGAGTTTATAGATTTGGTAATGGAGCCCAATACAAATCTGATGCAAACTGTGATTTAATCATCAGAATATATGTCCTCGTTTTAAGAAACTTCATGAAGAATATCTGCTACAGCATTTAGTGAAATAGATTATCACCTCTAGCAACCAAAACCAGCACACAAAATCAGATTATTTTATCATGAATAAAATATACTTATCTTACAAAGGGCTCTTGTACCCCTAGCTCTGCTTGTTTGGTGGTTTTGATGTCTGTCTATGTCCTTGTATGTTTGCAACTCAATTATTCAGTTCTCACCATAAAGAGAGACGTATCTGCACAGTACCATTCATGAGTGTCTTGGAAACAAAACCAAAATGTTTTGCTGTTTTTGAATAGTGTCCTTGCTTCATTTTGCAAGTCAGTTTTGGAATAAAGACCAACTATTTAAGCAACTTTCCAGTGGTTTTCATTAAGCAAAATATTATTATATATTATACTTTAATTTCCACACTGACATTTGTCGGTCTTGGATAGAGCTGATTTACTGCAAACTTCCATATACTGTAGATGAATTTAAACAATAATCTATGCTTGAATGCAGGTTGTGTTTCGGTAATGTTGGGACTGTGGGAAATAAAAGGTTTAAAACAGTGCACTTTTTGGACTTTTAACAATCTGCTTCAGTGTCACTTTATAAAAGATTGATAATCCTTGTCTGATATCTGGTAAGAATTGGGTTAAATTCCTGATTTATGTAGGGAGGAACTCCTGCAGCCATTGCCAGGGAACAACTACTTGAGGCTTGGGCTGCCTGCAGTCAAGTAATTAGTCTAACTGAATAGCAGAAGTTCTAGTAGGAGATTACTAATTAATTTAATTGACATCCTAAACCAGTTTAACAGAAGGGAGGAGGAATATAAACCAACAGCAGGGAAAGAGCTGATGGTAGAAAATAACAAAGGGTTAGATAAATGAGTTCCCTATATGGTTTGTGTGCTTTAAATCTACTTCTCTGAGAAAAGCCTATGATTGAATTTATGGCTGTCTGGCCTTCTGTCTCTCTGCCTAAGAAACAATTGTTGTTTTCAAAATTTTGATGTGATGTTATCTAAAGCTTCCATGTATTCTATTTAAACTTGGGATAATCCATTCCTTGCTTTGGAACTTGAATTAATTGTGAGTTCACTTTCCTCTGCAAATGCTCATAATAATGGTTAGTACAGGAGACTGAGCTAAAATCTGGAGGAGAAGGGTGATCCAGTCGTTAGGGCACTAGCATAGGACTTGGGATCTGGTCTCTGTTGCACTACAGATTTACTGTGTGATCCTGTTGGGCAAGTGAATTGGCCTTTCTGTGCCTTGGTTCCTCATTTGTAAAATGAAGCTAATAGCACTTCCATACTTCATAGGAGTGTTGTAAGGATAAATACGTTAAAATTGTGAGGTGCTCAAATACTATGATAATGAGGGGGGCATATAAGTATTTAAAATAACTAGCTATTGCATGACTTTGAACAAATCTTGTAACTGCTCTCTGGCTCAATTTCTTAATATTTAAGACAGGAATAATAGTTAACTATTTTTGTAAAGTGCTTTGAGACTTTTAGATGGAAGTATTATTATTGACTGTTTCACTTGTAGGCTCTCTACTGCACTTCTTATTTAGGAATCTTTGCTGATTTGGACACTAATTGTAAACAGTCACACTCTGAATGCACCTCTCTCAGCTAAGAGTTCCTATCCTGTAATGATCATCAGCTTCATAGAATATACTGTAATTATTATACTATATTTATAATAAACTGATTAAGCCAATTGAACTAGGATTTAAATCAGAGTAAGCCGAACCGGGGGGAAGGGAAAGCCACAGACTATCATAGCTTCAGGTAACTGTTTAAGTATGAAGTATTCTTTCATTTGCAATGCATCTGTTCTTCTGCACTACCACAACTCACACTTAATACTTTATTTTGATGTAAAACTTGGTCATAAACTTGAACAGATAAAATGAAAGTCCTTTTGCCAAAGAACACAGTGTAACAGCATTGAAAACTGGCATTTTAGCTTTGGTTAACAAGCTATTTTAGCCACAAGGATCATCAAAGCCGCGAAGAACAGCTGAAGCTTTACCAATGATAAAATTAACTTCCCCATTACATGTTTCTCTTTTTAGTAGCCAGTCATCAAGGATGTTAATCTCTGTCTATATTAGGGAAGGATTTAACTTCCTGTCCATTCCAGTTTTCTTTCCACCCCCGCAACCATCACATGTGTCTATGAGAGAATAATCCCCCAGAAGGCTAAATTGTGTTTTTTAGTCAAAACAATCACTTTCCCAGATTTCAACAACCTATTATGGATTAGAAAACATTTAATCAAGAATCTGCTTAATCCTATAACAGCTTGCAGAGTTTGCCTGAAATTATACCATCAAGGGTGGAGTTTGCCCTGTCTGATGGAAGACTTTGGGTGTTCAGCTTCCTAAACTCACCAGTCCCTCTAGCTCTGGGGGCATCCTCAGGAGGCTTCTACACCGTTACAACCCCCATCCAATAGGGCCTTGCACTCTGTTCTCAGCACAGGTCTTGCAACAGTCACTGCACCAGTGGGAGTTGAGAGGTCCATAGCACAGGGAAGAAGCTGTATTATTTACTGCAAACTTTGTCTTCAATAACTTGGAAGCATGCTGTGGAGACTGGCTGGCCCCCAGTCCTTCACCTTCCTTAACTGTGGATATAGATGCCCAGGAAGCCCCCACATGTGGTTTAGGCAAAGAGGGGAAACTTGTCAGAAACTTGTCCCATCTGTGTATTTCTGAGCCAGATCCATAGATGAAGGCACCCTTCAGGAAGCAGAAGTGGGGGAAAGTATGGATTCCTCTGCTGTTCTGAAATTGTGGTCCATGAAAAACTGCAGATCTGCAGAGCACTGGCTAACAGTTTGTGGAGAGTGGGCAGGTCACATGATTTTGGCTCCTCCAACTTGCGAAGAGGAGGTTGAATGTATGTCGAAACAGCTGGCAACAAAGAGGAGGATATAGCCCAGCTGCCTCAATAGAGGGCATAACTATGTAGGAGGGGAAGGGACTGAAGGCACAAGTGTGAATGGGGTTTCCAGCAAAAGAAGGGTCAAGAGTTGCTAATGGGACTGGAGAAGAGGAATGTCCAGGAAAGCAAGACAAAGCAAAGGCATACAGCATGTCCAGAGGAGGACTTTAAGACTAGGCAGCATATTTTTCTTGTCCCCCAAACAAGAACCAGATGCAAAAGAAGAGTATGACTAGGGAGAAGCAGGAAAAGAAGAACAGAACAGATGGGAAGGGAAATAGCATGATTAACTTTTTTTAAAAGGACAAAGCGCTTATCATACTATAGATAGCTAAAAACACAACAGTGCTTCCCCAATGTTACTTCAACAAATGAAGCAATTGCTCTAGTTGCTACGGGGAAGCTGCACAATCACGGCTGATAGGGAAGACACAAGACATTTTCTCTACTGAGATGTGATCCATACTGTGAAAAAGATTGAAACCCCTCCATTATGTCATACGCAGTTTCTTTCTCTCCAGCAAAGAACCTTGATGATCTGCAGAAGTTGACACTGGAAGAGTAAAGATGTTTGTAAGAGAAGCAGACAAATGGATGTTCAAGGCATCACTGGCAAAGCAAGGGGTGAGGCAATAAGTGACAAAAATAGATGAGTGGTGAGGGGCAAAGTTGTGAAGGGTCTTGAAAGTGGGGACAAAAAGTTTGAGTTTGATGCAGCGGAAAATGGGGAGCCAGTGGAGGGATTCAAAGAGCATTTGACCATTGTGTCAGGTCAGGAAGGTGATCTTAGCAGCTCCATTTTGAATGGATTGAAGTGGGGCAATTTGTGTCTAGGAAGTCAGAGAAGAGGTTGCAGTAGATGATAATGAGGACAATGCTTTGGTAATTGCTATTCTTTTAATTAATAAACAAAAGTCCCTCCTATGTTGAAAAGTTTTTGGGGCTGCAGGGGTGTTAGTGTGGAAAATAAAATCTGGTTCATTCACTTTTATCCACATAGCATTTGTGCATCCTTAGTAGATTTTGTTACTGTATTAAAATAATACTTATTCTGTCACAATGTAGAAAATCTATTCTTTTACATGTTTGGAAGAAATATACATCATTTATTATCCAAGCCATTTATTTTAACAGTTCATGAAATAAGTAGCTGCTACTGTAATCACTGCTTTGCTGGCTCCATTAACCTGCACAAAAGCCAGTTTCCAGCTAAGGTGTGAATCCATTCCAAAAATCAATGTGGTGTCCGATATTAATTAGCCTTTGTAATGTTTTGGAATAAGATACGGTGCATTTTTTGTTCTTGGGTACATGCATATCTCCTATATGAAGAAGAAGACTATAGAATGATTTCCAAAAGACTTTGTTTTTATTTGACTTCAAGTATCCCTAAGCAATTCATCCTCACCCACGCATTTTGCTAAGGGATTTGTGAGTGAACATGTGCTTCCAAGGGATTAATGTGCCAGTAAAGTTTTTTCCCAATACCATTTTAAACCATCTGTAATCAACATTCCTCCATTCATTGGTGTTTGGTTTTCTTTGTTTGTATTCCCATAACACCTAGTTATGCTAGGTACTGCACAAACAGAAGAAAAAGATGATCCCTGTCCCAAAAAGCTGACAAACATTGGTCAAATATTATTTCTTATTGTGGACTATTATTCACCCATTTAATTTACAAATATGAACTCTGAGTTACATTTTTAAAGGAGATTCATTTGCCTCAAGAGTTAGTGTAGAGAAATTAGATGCCCAAACTAATATTAACCCGTTTACTGCAATTGTATTTATGTTGTAACACGTGATACAAGCTTCTACTCTCCGACCTGTTTAGTGGATATTGTCTCTAATATTCTGCTGTCTTTTCATGTGTAGAATCCCAAACGACGTTAATGGGAGACTGTGGAGGGAGAAAAGGATATTACTGTAGAACTCTGCCATGTGAATCTTAACAGAGAATTTTGCTCTTATATTTTTGAGTATCATTATTATCCTAATGGTATCAGTGCAACAGAAATTTATTATTAATAGCCAGGCTTAGCTAACTTGGAAACATGATATAAATTTGGATAGTTTCTCAGCAGCAAATGTTGAGTGTAAAATGTAAACTTGCACAGATTAAGAGAACCTAATACAGTATTTTATTTACAGCTTTGTCAGAGTTTCTGTTTAATGCAAACGAAAGAACAGGTTAGAGTAAGCACTTCTTATTCAGGCAAACATAAGGAGTGCAGGATCCAGGCCTCTTCTTTCTCAAATGAAAGAGGTGTGATCTAGCCAAATCAACATTGATCTTCTTTTGTTCTTCTGAAAAGGGAAGTGAAGCCAGTTGGTTGGTATGAGGCAAGTTATATTTGCAAATGCTAATCATATGACACTTTCTTTCCTTCCACATATGCAATTTCTACCACAGGGAATATAAATGACAACCCCCTAATAACACATCATCCAAGACTTTATTTCTGAAACATTAGTGGCATCCTTCCAACTGGCCATAAGGTTATAGACACATTTTTTAATCATTACATTGCCCATTGGAGGAAGCTACAGTCACACCATTTAATGTGTGCTCATGATAAATTTCACTGTCTTGTATAATAAAATGGAAGCTAATGAAGCATAACACAATTGTGGTGAATTAAAGAGAGATAGAACAGGACAGCAGAATAGCCACTTATTGACTTTAACAAAACATGTCTTAAAATGCATTTACTTTTAAACCATTTCATAGTCAAATATTAAAAAGCAAAAAATTAAGCTTATTGATTGCCCAGTAATGGAGACTGTACAAGTGCAATAGCTATTAATTAATTGGTTTCAGAGTAACAGCCGTGTTAGTCTGTATTCGCAAAAAGAAAAGGAGTACTTGTGGCACCTTAGAGACTAACCAATTTATTTGAGCATAAGCTTTCGTGGCTAACCAATTTATTTGAGCATAAGCTCAAATAAATTGGTTAGTCTCTAAGGTGCCACAAGTACTCCTTTTCTTTTTATTAATTAATTGACATTCTCAGTGCTTAAGGGCTTTGCATTTAACAGATTCTGCTGTACCATATTATGTGTTCTGTCAAGTGTATTTTTCATTAACATGTAAAAATGTCATTTTGCTTTCTTTCTGGCCATGATTTTGAGGAAGTAAGCTAGTCATTGTGTTACTGTATGTATCTTAGAATCCCTAAACAAATATAGTATTTACAGGTAAATTATCAAGTTGTTTTCTATAGGCAATTAATTAAAACCGGAGATAGAGATATAAAATAAGATGTGCTCTTTTACATATAGATATATTATTGATATGAAGTTGTTGCTTCTGAATTAAACAAGCCACAAGTTACTAGCATTAAAACTGTTAGAAAAATTAGGATATGTTTGTTTTCAGATTGAAAAGAGATATGCTGTAACTGCATGAAAGTTTCCAAAATAATGAATAATAGTGTTTGATAAGAATGAAGAATAGAGACAAACTCAATCATTCTACAGTAAATTAGAGTGTATTGTGGTTTCTATTCAAAGTTTTAAAAGGTTGTTTTTCGTATATTGTAATCCCCAAGCTGTCATCTCACATGCTAAGGTCCTACTCTTTATGGCATAGGTACAAACTGTGACAGTATTTGCCACTACTGGTGTGTCATTTGTCAACATTGACACCATTGTAAACAGAGATGATCACAATGAAAGTCTCAAGGGAAGAAAATAGTAGGAAGAAATAAGAGAGCACTTTTGTAGTGAATGAAAGATCTTTGAGAAAAAATGGACTAGAGTCTCAAAAAAATCAGAACTCTTAAAAAAGAATTCCTTTGGGCTAAGTGGTTAGACATTTCTAAGTTGGTTGTCCCAAAACAGTGATTATTGGATTTATGAACTAATGTATGAGTAAACATTTTTAAATTTTAATGTAGAAATCAGGGAGTTGCCATAAAATTTCCAGGACACTGTTTTGGAAATAATATTTTATTAGTCATAAAATAATCTAGAAGTGCTGACAGAAAAGTCATTAGTGAAGATAATTAGAGATGACTTTAAAAACTTGTGAAAACACCCAGGAAACCAAAAACCATGACAGAAGTGAAGAAAGCAGCAAGAGTGCCGCCAAATGGGGGAAAAAGAAGATAAAAACACCTCTGTCTGAAAAGATTTCATAGTTTATGAAAAATGCCACCACTCCAAAAGAACAAAAGTCCATCCAACAGGAAATTGTAAGATCTGAAAAGTACCTGAAAAGGAGATTATGGTAATAGAACAGTTAACATACAGCGAAATCTGACTTGAACAGATCAGCTTTCATTGAGTTTATGAATACTAAAAAAATAAACCTGGAGAAATGCATTTCTAGAAATTCTAAAATTTTTGCACCTCCAGCAGTTTTAGAGGGATATTCAAGGATTGCTACAGATCTGTTTCCAATTAATCAGAGGTTTAATAAAAGTTTAGACAATTTTGCAGGTATTAGCACTTCGATATATTTTAGGAAAGCCTAGATTTGTTTGTAACAAGGGAAAAGCTTAGAGAAAGTTTTCATTTGAAGACAAAGGAGCAATTGACACCTAATAGAAGCAGGCATTGAAATAATTGGAATTGCATCCATTTATACAAGGGCTCAGTTTGATCTAAATAATCTAAATTCTAACAAAGTGTTTATCTTTTCCCCCCTGTAGACTCAACTTTTCTAACCCTTTTCCCAATCACCCTAAAACACAAGTATTTGGATCAGAAACTTAATTCCTGTTCCTTTCCTGGTACACGATGGGTCACCATTATGATGTTACTGTGTTATATTTCCTGATCATGCTTTTACTATATTTGGGTTTTTAAAAAAAAATTAAATGTGATAAAGCCTGGTCAGATCCTAAGTAGTATATAAACAAACTCCTATTAAAATCAGAGATAGATTCAAGGCACAAATTTTAGATCTAGATCCAAATTTCAAACACCCCAAAGTTCAGCATTGTTCCAGTCCTATGTTTTGTATTGATTCATTATAGAGAGGTCCAGCTGTGAAATTCAGATCCAGATCTGAATTTTGAAATACTCTTTTCCTCAGAATGGGGTGTTCAGATCCAAGGATTTGGCTTGAGCCATTTTTAATCCAAAATTAATTTCATTCTCTAATACATGTGATCTGTAATTCAGTCTCATAGTCAGTCCCTACCTTGAGAACTAGTTAACTCTGTTTCAATTACTTTTTAATTGATAGGGCACAATCCTGCAAAGTGATGAGCATTTTGGCTATGATCCAACAAAACGCTTAAACCCATGCTAGTACTTAACGAGCTGAGTAGTCACACTGACTTCCATGGGAATCAAGCCCCCTGTGACTAATTCTAATAGGAATAAAACTTTCTAAAATATGTTTTCTACAAAAGGTTCAGTAATAACTTGTATGCTAAGATTTTTAAAAATATATATTGGGATAGGATTTTAGCATATATGAGAAGGAAATGCAGTTTAAAAAGAAGCAAAGGAAAGTTAATACAGAAATCGCGATAGGGGCTGATTTTCAGGAAGTACTAAACATCCATCCTCTGAAAATTGGTCCCCTTAAGGGGCCTGTGGTTGTGCACCCAAAAACTGAGATTTTGAAAGGGGTCATTTCTTCCTTCAGACATATGTGCACAATTCTTGTTTGCTTTAATGAGAGTTGTATGGACATATTTGAGGGCAAAGTTTGGCTCTAACTTTAAATGATAGACTAGTTTATTTTCTCTTTTTTTCTTTTCAGAAGTAGATTAGAAGTTTACAAGTGTTTTTAGAAATTATTTGACGTATGCATCACCATCTGTATTTCTGTATAAATACAATTTCTGTATTTATAACCTTTGTTTATTTTCATTATAAAATTGCATTCATTCATTACAAAATTTTTAATTCCTGTTGGCTTGAATTTTAGTAATATTCTGTGATTTCACTATATGTTCTTCAGGTTTAGAAGTTGGGA
This sequence comes from Lepidochelys olivacea, assembly GCF_965140295.1. Taxonomy (NCBI): domain Eukaryota; kingdom Metazoa; phylum Chordata; order Testudines; family Cheloniidae; genus Lepidochelys; species Lepidochelys olivacea. The sequence goes on from NC_140413.1 coordinate 124,385,408, forward strand.
GAATTGACTCATGCATAATAAAGGGGGCTAATCTTGCAAACACTCCTGTGTGGTATTCCATCTTAACTCATTGGAACCAACCATGTGGGTATATGTTTGTAGGATCAAGTTCAAGCCCTGGTCTCCACTACTTATGTTGGTATAACTACATTGCTCAGGGGTGTGGCAAATCCACACCCCTGAGTAATGCAGTTATACCGACCTTACTCTCAGTTTTCAGAGTAACAGCCGTGTTAGTCTGTATTCGCAAAAAGAAAAGGAGTACTTGTGGCACCTTAGAGACTAACCAATTTATCTGAGCATAAGCTTTAGTGAGCTACAGCTCACTTCATCTGATGCATACTGTGGAAAATACAGAAGATGTTTGTTTTTATACACACAAATTCTGAAATAATGGGTGTTTATCACAACAAAAGGTTTTCTCTGCCCCCACCCCACTCTCCTGCTGGTAATAGCTTATGTAAAGTGATCACTCTCCTTACAATGTGTATGATAATCAAGGTGGGCAATTTCCAGCACAAATCCAGGGTTTAACAAGAACGTCTGAGGAAGGGGGGGGGGTTAGGAAAACAAGGGGAAATAGGTTACCTTGCATAATGACTTAGCCACTCCCAGTCTCTATTCAAGCCTAAGTTAATTGTATCCAATTTGCAAATGAATTCCAATTCAGCAGACTCTCACTGGAGTCTGGATTTGAAGTTTTTCTGTTGTAATATCGCAACTTCCATGTCTGTAATCATGTGACCAGAGAGAATGAAGTGTTCTCCGACTGGTTTATGAATGTTATAATTCTTGACATCTGATTTGTGTCCATTTATTCTTTTACGTAGAGACTGTCCAGTTTGACCAATGTACATGGCAGAGGGGCATTGCTGGCACATGATGGCATATATCACATTGGTGGATGTGCAGGTGAACAAGCCTCTGATAGTGTGGCTGATGTTATTAGGCCCTGTGATGGTGTCCCCTGAATAGATATGTGGGCACAGTTGGCAACGGGCTTTGTTGCAAGGATAGGTTCCTGGGTTAGTGGTTCTGTTGTGTGGTATGTGGTTGCTGGTGAGTATTCGCTTCAGGTTGGGGGGCTGTCTGTAGGCAAGGACTGGCCTGTCTCCCAAGATTTGTTAGAGTGTTGGGTCATCCTTCAGGATAGGTTGTAGATCCTTGATAATGTGTTGGAGGGGTTTTAGTTGGGGGCTGAAGGTGACGGCTAGTGGCGTTCTGTTATTTTCTTTTTTAGGCCTGTTGTGTAGTAGGTGACTTCTGGGAACTCTTCTGGCTCTATCAATCTGTTTCTTCACTTCCACAGGTGAGTATTGTAGTTGTAAGAATTCTTGATAGAGATCTTGCAGGTGTTTGTCTCTGTCTGAGGGGTTGGAGCAAATGCGGTTGTATTGCAGAGCTTGGCTGTAGACGATGGATCATGTGGTATGGTCAGGGTGAAAGCTGGAGGCATGTAGGTAGGAATAGCGGTCAGTAGGTTTTCGGTATAGGGTGGTGTTTATGTGACTATCGTTTATTAGCACCGTAGTGTCCAGGAAGTGGATCTCTTGTGTGGACTGGACCAGGCTGAGGTTGATGGTGGGATGGAAATTGTTGAAATCATGGTGGAATTCCTCAAGAGCTTCTTTTCCAGGGGTCCAGATGATGAAGATGTCATCAATATAGCGCAAGTAGAGTAGGGGCATTAGGGGACGAGAGCTGAGGAAGCATTGTTCTAAGTCAGCCATAAAAATGTTGGCATACTGTGGGGCCATGCGGGTACCCATAGCAGTGCCGCTGATTTGAAGGTATACATTGTTCCCAAATGTAAAATAGTTATGGGTAAGGACAAAGTCACAAAGTTCAGCCACCAGGTTAGCCGTGACATTATCGGGGATAGTGTTCTTGACGGCTTGTAGTCCATCTTTGTGTGGAATGTTGGTGTAGAGGGCTTCTACATCCATAGTGGCCAGGATGGTGTTATCAGGAAGATCACCGATGGATTGTAGTTTCCTCAGGAACTCAGTGGTGTCTCAAAGGTAGCTGGGAGTGCTGGTAGCGTAGGGCCTGAGGAGGGAGTCTACATAGCCAGACAATCCTGCTGTCAGGGTGCCAATGCCTGAGATGATGGGGCGCCCAGGATTTCCAGGTTTATGGAACTTGGGTAGTAGATAGAATATCCCAGGTCGGGGTTCCAGAGTTGTGTTTGTGTGTATTTAATCTTGTGCTTTTTCAAGGAGTTTCTTGAGCAAATGCTGTAGTTTCTTTTGGTAACTCTCAGTGGGATCAGAGGGTAATGGCTTGTAGAAAGTGATGTTGGAGAGCTGCCGAGCAGCCTCTTGTTCATATTCTGACCTATTCGTTGCTGTATTGACAGAAGGGCTTCTCCTGTTAACATAGCTACCACCTCTCAGGGAGGTGGAATGCCTATACCGAACGGAGCAGCTTTGCTGTCGGTGTAGGTAGTGTCTTAACTAAGCACTACAGTGGCACTTTAAATATAGAAAAGCCCCTAGTCTAGATCTCCCATAACTTGTGGAAAATCAGGTTTATTTAATGGAATAGCTTCCCATAAGTAGTACATTTTCTAATGCCACAAAGTGCTTTAAAAATGTTTGTTTCATAATTTGGTACTGGATCTGTAATTCTTTAAAATATTTTATTTGCCTTTCCATTTCAGGTATAAGTTAGGTTAAAGCTCTGTTAGAGAGATGCACAAGTCTATTTGCCAATTGCCTGTGAATCTCTTGAGCATAAGAAGCACACTTGATCCCACTTTAAATCCTCCTCTGTCTTCTGTTTAGATCTGGCTCTGGGTGGATTGTTCAGATCTGCACTCTCCCTGTTCAAGCCAATGATGTGTCTGGTATCTGGGGTTATAGTTTATATGTGTGTTCTTACTTTTAAGATGCGTTGTTCCAGCTGGCAAACACAGACAATGCTCCTATCAATTTATGTGAATGCAAACAGATTGGGACTTACCCTACCGAAAGTACATGTATGTTTTTGTTGGAAGACCAGGGTCACACAGTTCATCCAAAGATTGTTATACAATCGATTATCCCAAACAGTGCTTTCCAAAAGATAAATATACAAACCAAAGATCACGTACCTTCAATGCTGAGCCATCCATCAAGTCAGGTTTACTGTGACCAAGAAGCTAGATTACAAACAAAAGGAGCAGGGAATGCAATATTTTGTGGCATGCAAAGAATGTGACACATCTGATGTGTGTGATGTGTTAACTAATTTGCCACACTTTTTTGCCTTGCAGAGGAATTGCTAGCACTAGCATGAGATAAGTACAAATTAGGTGTATCATCTTTGTTTCAATTCACTGAAATTCATATCATATATATCTGAAATGTAACAGAAAACTAACATGCAAAAATCAGTAACAAGATGTGACCCTGAATGAACAGGGATGTTAAAATGTTTCAGTATTTAACATTAGATTTTCTAATTTAATTTAACTAATTCTATAATCTGAATCATGGACATTTAGAATCTGATTCAGGAAAGCACCTTAATTCAGAAAAAAAATGTAAACACATGCTTAAATCCTGTTAACTTCAATGGGACGTAAGCACATAGTTAAAGTTAAGCGCATACTTAAGTAGTTTCCTGAACAGGGATAAACTTAAACACATGCTTAAGTGCTTTCCTGAATCAAGGCCTTGCTGTCTAATGACATTTTGATTACCTCCCATTTGACTTGCGGACAGTAATTTGATTCATAAATTTAATGAATTTAATGGCTGTGGTCTGAACTAAGTAGCTAATTGCTTATGTTTTACCTGGAATACTATTTAAAGTGCATTTGTAAGGATTTTATGGCTACCATAATGACTACGGGACTGTCCCAGGGGTTACTGGCTCTGTTCACACGATTGGTCACACTTTTGATCTAGTTTTTGGGCTGAGATTGGAGGTCAGACAGTAAGAAATTTTGCCTAAATCATGGACCAATCATTACCTCATGCAATACAACTCCCTGTTAGGAACCGGGTTCTGTTTTGACAGACTGTCAACAGAGGTTAATGGAATGAGAGTACTTCCAGAAGGTCCTGAGTGAAGATATGGTTTATTTGACAGACCACCCCATTGAGCTTTTGGTAGGATTTGGTAGGATTCTATAATCTTCTTTTTATCTTTAGCCATCAGTTTGGTGCTTTCTCTGGCTCCGTTCCCATATCACCTGGGTTTATAGGTGTCCTGCAACAAATAAAACAGGAGGAAAGTTAGAGAGCAGGTGGCAGAAATCCTAAGCTGAAGCTTCTTTACTGTGTCAAAAAGACTGTTTGGATCCTTCTGGAATTGCAGTGCAGGAAGCAAAGAAGAGGTTCTCTGATTCTCTGATAAGTCCTGCAAAGTCTCAATCAGTGGACTTCTTTGTTTTTGTAATTACCAGTATTTCTTCTTAAAAATATGTTAATCATTCCTCTACCTTCAACAAACTCCAAAAGAAATTTTCTATTTGAAGTGCTTTGTCCCATTCCAGTTTTTAGGGTGTCTTTCATTTGTCTTTTCATTATTATTTACATTTTTCTTGCTTTATGAATGAATTCAGTGGTTGGTCAAATGAAAGACTATGCAATGTGGCTTGAAAGAAACAGACTATAGGCAGGTGCCATACAACCTTTCTTTTATATAGTAGCTTTGCAGTTCCAGGCTCCATCTGAGCACAAGCTGCCAATCATGATAAATTGTGGGATGATTCTGTAAAGTGAATAAATGGGAACAGGAATGATACCAGCAAATGTATTTCATTTAGAATGTGAATAGCTAGTTAGTACATCAACTTAATGTGCGCTTTTCTTTCTTTCTTTCTTTCTTTCTTTCTTTCTTTCTTTCTTTCTTTCTTTCTTTCTTTCTTTCTTTCTTTCTTTCTTTCTATCAATTTCAGTCTAGAAGTCTCCTATAATCTTGTTGAACCATGTCCATCCTTCATCCAGAAGATGATTTAACTTTTCATACAAACCACTGATTTCATCATATGGGTGCTGTGTGGTTGCCAAATAAATGTGGATGATTTTCATCTTGTGTCTTTTGAAAATCTTCAGGGTTAGTTGAGCATTCTTGTTACTGACTCAATTTGTATATTTTACTAACCTCCAGGGCTTTGGCTGAAAGAGATAAATGCTTAAATATTGTTCTTTTCCTAGACTGACTGTTTTATAGGGGATGCTGTGCTATCCACTTGGCCTCTTGCTTGAAATTTTTCTGAGGTTTTGCTTGTCTTTATGCTAGTGTCAACTAACTAGAGCCACTGAGTGCAGGAAGAAACCCTGGCAGTCATATTAATGAGAGCTGTAGGAGTTAATAATGCACATTGACCAAAATGTGCCGCCAAATGATCAGGAAGAGGGATAATTGTTTAGGATCTATTTATAAATATGAGGGTATGCCAGCCTGTGCATGTTGTCAGATCTGGATCCAATCATGCTGGACTTCAGGACATTTTGAAACTGGGGTTTTCGTTTGGGGCCCATTACTAATATTCGCATTGGGTGAGGGATGAGGAGACACAAAAGACATACATTTATTCTTTCAGATCCTTGTTTTAGATCACATACAATGGTAGGCTCCAAAAACATGTAATCTGTCAAGAGAGACATTCAGAAAACAGCATCAATCAAAATAAATGCTGGTAAGAAACTCTATAATTATAAATACAAAGTAAAATAAGACATTCAAAAGTGATGCTACATAATCCAAGTACTGTCTGAAAGTTGAGCTCTGCTTAAGCTAACCGTATGATCTACTAATTTAGAAAAAGGAACGAGACCTCATTTCTAGCATGCATTCTAAATTCAATTAAATCTAACAAACTTGCTGAGAGTGTACTTTTCATTTCCTTATACACAGAGAACTAATGTATTTAACCAGTTTAATTGTTCAGCATAAAGCAATGATGGGTACCATACTAACAAAAACTACATCAAATTTCTGTCGAAGTATTTGAAAGGCATGTCTGCAGCTGATAACATCTTTGTGAAGAGAAGAATTTTGGATTTTTTTTCTTGCTTGCTTGCTAATAAAATCTTTAATTTATCCTCAAGACAAAACAATATAGTCTGACTATGTTTTTTCCCCATAAAATATAGTGCAACTAACTAGTGTGCTGGTACAATTAAGAAACATAAGAGATAAGAAACCATTAAAATGTATAGCTGGAGTATAAGTGAGGATTTACATTCAAATAGCCAAATTCTGCACTTGCATCCAAATGTGCAAATTCCATTGAAGTCAATTTAGTAGGTATATGGAATTAAATAGATTACACAAATCTCATTCAAAAGTATTAACTGCCTTGTCATAGATCACTGTGCCTCAATTTTATTTGTGCTGGTGTTTGCACACCCTGCTAACTATAACAGGAATCCCATGCATGTATACATGAACTGAATTTGACACCTACATCTTAAAGTTAGGAGGAACCTCTTCCTTAGTCATTTATTACAGGTCCCTTCACAAAAGCAGTTCTTCTTTGTATTGTAACCCTTCTGTCAAGTGGTGTTGGCAGCAATGAGGACCAGGTTCCTCTTAATACAAAACTCAAGCACCTGCCCCAAAATCTGGGAAAAACACACCAGCACACATGGGTGCCTCTAAAAGGCAATGCTTCCTTCCGTACTTGCAAACATTGAATCTGTGTATAACGAAAGAAAACTTTTATTAAGAGGAGAGGGAACACCGCATTAATTTGGGACAATACAGCAACAATTTTGCTTCCCTTTTGTCATGCAATAAAGATAACAACATTTCATTACTCCTTCATCCAAAACTTAAGTGAATTTTAACACAAACCAGGCAAAGTTGATCACTTTGGCCAGGTAGGGCTGCCAGCTGATCTCCGAGGCAAAGTAGATGTGTCTATGCAAATACAGTCTGCTCCTGAGGTCTTTTCCCCCAGTTCATCAACAGATGGCAGGGAAGAGCTCAGCCAGACCACTGCCTTACATTGTCATTAGCCACCTTTAAGGGGCACATGCTTACCATGACACTTCTTATCACTCACATGAAGAGTCCCATTGGTTTAAAATGTGACTCCTTGCATTTCTAAATGCATCTTAATGTGAACTATGTAGAATCAGACCAATGAAAATAAATTGTATTTACTATATATATTGCTGCAGGAAGGCACATAGCATCAAACTGTGGGCTTTTTTTTTCTGCATCCATGATTCGAGTCACAGTCTGCCGATCCAAAAAGTTCACTTTTTCTTCTGCACACTAATACTCTTCTTCTCTCTCTGAAGCCAAACTGAATACTGCACATTAGCTATTGTAAGGTTTCCGCAAAAAAAACTTACTCTGCTGCTAAGCTAACAAGCCCTGTGTGAATGCTGGACTTTGGATCCACTTCTGTAGGTCAGTCCTTGATCTCCATACTCTAAGACCTCAAGTTTCTGCACAGTTTTTTAAGTTTTGCCAAATGCCATTAGGAACATAGAATGCACATTATGACTTCAAAAAATAACAAATTTAATTAGGTTTGATAAGGACTATTGCTTTTATTCTGGTAATTAATAATTAGAGGTAGAATGTTTTGAAAATTCTGGGCAAGGTCTTCAGCTGGTATAAATTGGTGTAGCTCCAACAAAGCTGCTTTACACCAGCTGTGGATCTGGCCTTTCATTTTGTGAAGAACGTTCTGAAAGTTTGTTCTCACATTTTTTCAGAGATTTTGTTAGGCTCAAAAGCGGGAAATGCACATAACTCAAGAGAACAAAACCGAGGCACAGATCAGCATACTGATTAGACCCTACTTCTGAGGTTATGATTCCACACCCTCCATGTTACTGTTGATTTGCCCAACAAAAACATACTAAAATGCAACAGTTAAATAAACGGCCTTCACTTAATTTCAAGCTTTATAATTCACTGTCAGTCAATTACACAGTTGTAACCCATATCTTATTACAAATACCAAGTACTATAGAAATGCATTTTAAACAGCACATTTTCCTAACTTGCAGCATTTCCCTTTTTTGGAAGCCATTGCAATCAATTGTGATGATGGTAACAACCGCAAAACATTTATTACTTAATGTCAGTTATTTAAATGTAAATCTGAAAAGAGAAACTGTGTAATTGTCTATTAAGCCAATGTATCCCAACAAAACTATTTACAGTATATAGATAAACGAAAAGGAGTACTTGTGGCACCTTAGAGACTGACCAATTTATTTGAGCATAAGCTTTCGTGAGCTACAGCTCACTTCATCGGATGCATACTGTGGAAAGTGTAGAAGATCTTTTTATACACACAAAGCATGAAAAAATACCTCCTCCCACCCCACTCTCCTGCTGGTAATAGCTTATTTAAAGTGATCACTCTCCTTACAATGTGTATGATAATCAAGTTGGGCCATTTCCAGCACAAATCCAGGTTTTCTCACCCCCCCCCCCAACACACACACACACAAACCCAGCAGGAGAGTGGGTTTGTGTATGTGTGTGTTGGGGGTGGGTGGGGTGAAATCACAGCCTGTCACAATTTCTACAATCAGAAATATTCCTATGCAGATAACTATTAACATTAATAGTATTTATCAAAGGGATTTTCTGCTATGCCCCTATTTTTAACCATGGAATTTAAAAGGGAAAAAAATCTACATGGACATCACATTGGGTCCTTTGGTCTTTCAATACGTGAATAGAATTACAGAATTAGGATTCACCCAGAAGATCAGTTATCAAGTTGTGTTGCTGCCTAGGCATCACAGCGATTAAGTAATAGGAAGGAAGGAATCAATGAGTGTATAATTGATGTCCAGACCACATTTATAATCTGCATTATGAAACATATTTGAAATGTACGTAGTGTTCCACTACTCATTTGTAACATCTAAGTGAACATATATACAGCATTTAAAATAACAGCTGACCAAACACTTATCCCCTATTAAGCTGCTACAAGTAAACCTTATGCACAATTTTAAATAGAAAAGCTATATTATACAGGACTCTGGCATTTGAATTATTTAAAAATTATGTATTTTTGGACAATTCATATTAGTTTTGTTGTCCATATCTATTGCCTCGAATGTGAGTTCATCATTCAGGGGTTTATAAAATCTTCCAGATGGGATGCTGAACCCACATCTCTTGCAATAGATGTGGATAATAAACTATTGTGAATTGTCTATACATAATTATTGGGGTGAAATATTCTGATATTATTATGTTTTACACTTTTAAACTTCATAAAAGATCAAATTATAAAAAATTCCAGTGGCATAAGCACTCTCAATATTTTAGTTTCTGAAGGTGGAGTATTTTTGATATGCTAAAACTAAAATGCAGCCTATCCAATTAAACCCATTGTTAAATTTAAACAGATTCTACCTGCTGTGAACATGCACCCAGAGGCAGGCCAGTGTGAATTAAAACAGCAGAACTATAAACTCCTGAGAAAGCTGGCGTACACCAAAAACAGTGAGAGCCAGTTTCCTTGCTACAGCAAAGATGTGCTTGGTGCGGGAAAAGGCAGGGAAATCATAGAGTTGGCTGCAGCTTTTTGATTCTCTGCCTAGTTCCTCCTCAGCCCAGACATACATTAGACTAGTTCAGGGGCTGCTCTAATCTACAACAGCTGGCAGCTGCATCTAAGGGAGCATCTCTGCCTGGGAATAGTCAGAACACCACCCATCCCTGTCCCTACATTGGGACCGCCGGAAGAGGCATAGGAGCCAGTGCTACCAGCTTTACTTATGCTGGGTAGATGCAGGAAGTTTCTGCTCCCTTTGGGCCATATCAGTCAGGGCCTGTGAGACTAAGAATTGTAGTGTTACTAGGTGTTGCTCATTGTGACCATGCAAAAGGTGGGAAGTTGAAACTTTCCCCATGAAAGAAATGTGAATTCTTTTACTATATAGTTTGTGGTGTTTATTTTTCTTAAACTACATTTGTTGGTTTTGTCTTTGAGTCTCATATAGAGGAAATGAGCATGTTCTGCCTTGAACTAATATAAAAACCATTTTATATCACTAGGATAAAGTTAATCTACGTTCCTACTAACATTCCACCCACTAAGAGCAAATGCTTAGCACAATCACAGAATTTGGTCCTTCTCCCATTGATCTCAATGTGTTAGCTTCAGTGGACACAGGCCTGAGCTCATAGCTGAGTCCAGCTCGGCACCAGCAGCTCCAATCAGGATTTAACCGTATGAGTTTATTTTTTCCTTTTTTCCTTCATTTGCCTTGATTTGACTGCAGTTCCACCAAAATCTAATAGACTAGCCATTAACTGCCTTGCAGTTTATATTACAGCTTCTTTGAAACTTAGAATTGACAATCTTAGCATTAGAATACCAGAAACTTACAGAAGCGTAGCTGTTTCTCCTGCTGGATGAGTGATAATTGTTTTTCTGCTCATTTACATCCAAAAGTAATTAAACTATACAAAAAAACTATGTACTATAGTCTTGATGCAGTGTGCACTGTTTTCAGGTTATGCAGAGATTCCGTGAAAACATTACAGTGGGAGCTGTAGTTCATTTGTATTGTCAATTCCTAAAAATTTGCCAGAATGCAACCTTGAAAGAATTAGGTCACACAAAATGTGGCCTAAGGGTTTCTTCTTTCTGTTTTCTTCAGTGGAGCTCTGCAGCTGATGCAATAAAACTGTTCAACATCAATAATTTTTAGAGTTTGTTTCCTGAAAATTTTATTTGGTTGATGGAAATATACCAAGTTTTTAGTTCAATAGGGAAATTCCTTGACTTTCATTCTAGATCTGTTTATATAAGTTTAGTGATATTTCAGCACAAATACATGTGTACTGTAAGCGTTAGCAACATTCTGTTGTTGTAACTATTATCATCTAACTCTCCCTCACATTATGCCAGTTAAACCGAGGTATTAGATATCTAGTTTGCAGGCTTAAGAATTAGAAAATGTCTAGTATAGGCCTTGCTTTGCTACTGGAGGGTTATAATCACTATCTACATATAAAATAAGAGCATCTTCAAAGCTGATTTCCACATCCTACGTATAAAATAAGAGTAAGTTAAAAGCTGATTTCCCAGAGATAGCTACTTATCACTCAGTGTTACTTCTTTCTAAACTCTGTGTGGTATCTAATGGTCAAAAATGTGCCTTTTCTGGTTATAATGATACTACATATTTGTGACTTTTTTTTATCCAAATACTGTAAAAGTAAAAAAGAATGAGGGTGTAGTCATTCCTCTTGATTCTAATGAAAAGCTGATTAACAGTATTGGGGAGGTTTCAGAGTAGTAGCCGTGTTAGTCTGTATTCGCAAAAAGAAAAGGAGTACTTGTGGCACCTTAGAGACTAACCAATTTATTTGAGCATAAGCTTTCGTGAGCTACAGCTCACTTCATCGGATGCATGCAGTGGAAAATACAGTGGGGAGATTTATATACACAGAGATCATGAAACAATGGGTGTTACCATACAAACTGTAACCAGAGTGATCACTTAAGGTGAGCTATTACCAGCAGGAGAGCGGGAGGCGGGCGGGTGAGGGGGGACCTTTTGTTGTGATAATCAAGGTGGGCCATTTCCAGCAGTTGACAAGAACGTCTGAGGAACAGTGGGGGGTGAGGGGGGGGAATAAACATGGGGAAATAGTTTTACTTTGTGTAATGACCCATCCACTCCAAGTCTCTATGCAAGCCTAAGTTAATTGTATCCAGTTTGCAAATTCATTCCAATTCAGCAGTCTCTCGTTGGAGTCTGTTTTTGAAGATTTTTGTTGAAGAATTGCCACTTTTAGGTCTGTAATCGAGTGACCAAAGAGATTGAAGTATTCTCAGACTGGTTTTTGAATGTTATAATTCTTGACATCTGATTTGTGTCCATTTATTCTTTTATGTAGAGACTGTCCAGTTTGACCAATGTACATGGCAGAGAGGCATTGCTGGCACATGATGGCATATATCACATTGGTAGATGTGCAGGTAAACGAGCCTCTGATGGTGTGGCTGATGTGATTAGGCCCTATGATGGTGTCCCCTGAGTAGGTATGTGGACACAGTTGGCAACGGGCTTTGTTGCAAGGATAGGGTCCTGGGTTAGTGGTTCTGTTCTGTGGTTGCAGGTGAGTATTTGCTTCGGGATGGGGGGCTGTCTGTAAGCAAGGACTGGCCTGTCTCCCAAGATCTGTGAGAGTGATGGGTCATCCTTCAGGATAGGTTGTAGATCCTTGATGATGCGTTGGAGAGGTTTTAGTTGGGGGCTGAAGGTGATGGCAAGTAGCGTTCTGTTATTTTCTTTGTTGGGCCTGTCTTGTAGTCGGTGACTTCTGGGTACTCTTCTGGCTCTGTCAATCTGTTTCTTCACTTCCGCAGGTGGGTATTGTAGTTGTAAGAATGCTTGATAGAGATCTTGTAGGTGTTTGTCTCTGTCTGAGGGGTTGGAGCAAATGCGGTTGCATCGTAGAGCTTGGCTGTAGACAATGGATCGTGTGGTGTGGTCAGGGTGAAAGCTGGAGGCAGGTAGGTAGGAATAGCGGTCAGTAGGTTTCCGGTATAGGGTGGTGTTTATGTGACCATCGCTTTTTAGCACCGTAGTGTCCAGGAAGTGGATCTCTTGTGTGGACTGGTCCAGGCTAAGGTTGATGGTGGGATGGAAATTTTTGAAATCATGGTGGAATTCCTCAAGGGCTTCTTTTCCATGGGTCCAGAGGATGAAGATGTCATCAATGTAGTGCAAGCAGACTAGGGGCATTAGGGGACGAGAGCTGAGGAAGCGTTGTTCTAAGTCAGCCATAAAAATGTTGGCATACCGTTGGGCCAGGCAGGTACCCATAGCAGTGCCGCTGATTTGAAGGTATACATTGTTCCCAGATTGACAGAGCCAGATTGACTCCCCCACTGTTCCTCAGACGTTCTTGTCAGCTGCTGGAAATGGCCCACCTTGATTATCACAACAAAAGGTCCCCCCCACCCCCCGCTCTCCTGCTGGTAATAGCTCACCTTAAGTGATCACTCTGGTTACTGTGTGTATGGTAATACCCATTGTTTCGTGTTCTCTACATACTTAAATCTCTCCACTGTATTTTCCACTGTATGCATCCGATGAAGTGAGCTGTAGCTCACGAAAGCTTATGCTCAAATAAATTTGTTAGTCTCTAAGGTGCCACAAGTACTCCTTTTCTTTTTGAGTATTGGGGAGGTGGGCGTTAAATTCCCCTCTCATTTACACGCGTGCAATCCATTGACTTCTGTGGAGCTTCACCAATATGACTGAGAGCGGTATATGGCACTGTTTCCTGATATCTTAAAATCATAGAATATTAGAGTTGGAAGAGACCTCAGGAGGTCATCCAGTCCAATCCCCTGCTCAAAGCAGGACCAACACCAACTAAATCATCCCAGCTAAGGCTTTGTCAAGCTGGGCCTTAAAAACCTCTAAGGATGGAGATTCCACCACCTCCCTAGGTAACCCATTCCAGTGCTTCACCACCCTCCTAGTGAAATAGTGTTTCCTAATATCCAACCTAGACCTCCCACACTGCAACTTGAGACCATTGCTCCTTGTTCTGTCGTCTGCCACCACTGAGAACAGCCTAGCTCCATCCTCTTTAGAACCCCCCATCAGGTAGTTGAAGGCTGCTATCAAATCCCCCCTCACTCTTCTCTTCTGCAGACTAAATAACCCCAGTTCCCTCAGCCTCTCCTCATAAATCATGTGCCCCAGCCCCCTAATCATTTTCGTTGCCCTCCACTAGACTCTGTCCAATTTGTCCACATCCCTTCTGTAGTGGGGGGACCAAAACTGGATGCAGTACTCCAGGTGTGGCCTCACCAGTGCCGACTAGAGGGGAATAATCTCCTCAATCTGCTGGCAATGCTCCTACTAATACAGCCCAATATGCCGTTGGCCTTCTTGGCAACAAGGGCACACTGCTGACTCATATCCCGCTTCTCGTCCATTGTAATCCCCAGGTCCTTTTCTGCAGAACTGCTGCTTAGCTAGTTGGTCCCCAGCCTGTAGCGGTGCATGGGATTCTTCCTTCCTAAGTGCAGTACTCTGCACTTGTCCTTGTTGAACCTCATCAGATTTCTTTTGGCCCAATCCTCCAATTTGTCTAGGTCACTCCGGACCCTATCCCTACCCTCCAGCCTATCTACCTCTCCCCCACAGCTTAGTGTCATCTGCGAACTTGCTGAGGGTGCAATTCATCCCACCATCTAGATCATTAATAAAGATATTGAACAAAACTGGCCCCAGGACCGACCCCTGGGGCACTCCGCTTGATACCAGCTGCCAACTAGACATCGAGCCATTGATCACCACCCGTTGAGCCCGACAATCTAGCCAGCTGTCTATCCACTTTATAATCCATTCATCCAGTCCATACTTCTTTAATTTGTTGACAAGAATACTGTGGGAGACCATGTCAAAAGCTTTGCTAAAGTCAAGGTATATCACGTCCACCGCTCTCCCCGTATCCACAGAGCCAGTTATCTCATCATAGAAGGCAATCAGGTTGGTCAGGCATGACTTGCCCTTGGTGAATCCATGTTGACTGTTCCTGATCACCTTCCTCTCCTCCAAGTGCTTCAAAATGGATTCCTTGAAGACCTGCTCCATGATTTTGCTGGGGACTGAAGTGAAGCTGACCCGTCTGTAGTTCCCCAGGTTCACTTTCTTCCCTTTTTTAAATATGGGCACCATATTTGCCTTTTTTCCAATCGTCCGGGACCTCCCTCAATCGCCACAGGTTTTCAAAGATAATGGCCAATGGCTCTGCAATCACATCAGCCAACTCCCTCAGCACCCTTGGATGCATTAGATATGGACTGATGGACTTGTGCATGTCCAGCTTTTCTAAATAGTCCTTAACCTGCTCTTTCACCACTGAGGGTTGCTTACCTCCTCCCCATACTGTGTTGCCCAGTACATCAGTCTGGGAGCTGACCATGTCTGTGAAGACAGAGGCAAAAAAAGCATTGACTACCTCAGCTTTTTCCACATCATCTGTCACTAGGCTGCCTCCCCCGTTCAGCCAGGGTCCCACAATTTCCCTGACCTTCTTCTTGCTGCTAACATACCTGTAGAAACCCTTCTTGTTACCCTTCACATCTCTTGCTAGCTGCAACTCCAATTGTGCCTTGGCCTTCCTGATTATGCCCCAGCATGCTCTAGCAATATTTTTATACTCCTCACTAGTCATCTGTCCAAATTCCACTTCTTGTTAGCTTCCTTTTTGAGTTTAAGCTCACCAAAGATTTCACTGTTAAGCCAAGCCATATTTGCTATTCTTTCTGCACATTGGGATGGTTTGTTCCTGCATCCTCAATAAGGTTTGTTTAAAATACAGCGAGCTCTCCTGGACTCCTTTCCCCCTCATATTAGCCTCCCAGGGGATCCTGCCTGTCAGTTCCCTAAGGGAGTCTAAGTCTGCTTTTCTGAAGTCCAGGATCCGTATTTTGCTACTCTCCTTTCTTCCTTTTGTGAGGATCCTGAACTCAACCATCTCATGGTCACTGCTGCCTAGGTTGCCACTCACTTCTACTTCCCCTACCGAACCTTGTATGTGATTGCCTTACAGATCTATTTAATTAGGATATTATTAGAAATAAGATAAACACACTCTGACCCTGATTTTGCAATCTCTTACATATGTGTGTAAGAGGTTGCAAAATCAGAAAGTAGATCTGGTTTTTCTTTTTGTGTAGTGTGAGCTTTATATTATTGAGCAACTTGGATTCATTTTGTAAAGCTAAATTTGTAGAATTTTGCTGAGCTTTGCATTCTGGGGCTTCTAAACATAGTTAAATGTTCTCTCATCATTCGCCCCCCCTCTCTGCCTTGTCACTGAGAGGTTTTTTTTTAGCATATTACAAAGTGTGGATGTTATAGACAAGGGGAAAAGCTGAGTTACATTTGTTGTTCCTTTTACTTCATGATCACTCTCTATTTTTTCTTTATATTTTGTAAAGGATCTTCTTGTAATGGTCTTTACCTACACTGGAAGCTCTTTGGAGCAGGGATCATCTTTTTGTTATCTCTGTACAATGCGTAGCACAGTGGGGGCGTCGATCCCTGGTTGGGACCTTTACATGTCACTCCGGTACAAACAATTTAGAAGAACTATATGAAGTTCTGCAGGAGTTTTGTCACTTTTTTGTTGCTGACTTTGTATAGAAATAAAAACAGCTGCGATTAAATAAAATAGAACCACCACCACACCGATCATTTGAGGCACAGCATTTCAGATTTTGGGATCTAAGGGTAGACAGATATATTTAGATACCTAAGTAAGCAGCCACATTTTCAGAGGTGCTGAGCATCTGCAGCTTTCATTTCGTGAGTCGGGGAGGGGCAGGGCGGAATCTCAGGAAATATTGATATAGCCCACTTATTTAGTTGTCTACGAATGGAGTTAGGGCTTAACTTTAGGCACGCACGTTTGAAAATTTTGGCTTAAATTGACAACATAACAAAAGGGCTTCTCTTCCAGTTCATTATTAACTTCAATTTTTTATTCTCAAAAATTGATGGAAATGTTTTAATTTTGCCAATATCAGATGAGGTCTTTTCTGGTTTTATTTCATTTTTGCTGTTAGTTATTGTTGCCGGTAGCACTCACAATGTGCTAGTTGCTGTACAAACACAAAAGAAGGCACAGCCTCTCCCCGAGGGAGCTCACAGTCTAAAAAGAGAGGATAGAGATGGAGGCTAGAGAGGATAGAGGGGGAAGGAAACAGATAGCAATTTGCCATTTCCTCATAATCCACGTTTTTAATACAGCCTTCCCTGTAGATAAAGATTTTAGCTAATCCCAATTTAGTTATTTTAAGGATCACATTAAATGTGGGTCTGAAGAAGGAATTGCAAACATAGGAAAGTGTCACTTTTAAAACTAATAAATTGCTCAAAAAAATGTGCTGGATTTACAACACTAGAAAAGAAAGCTTTGGGTTTAGCCACAAAACACGCAGCTGCAATGCAGACTTCCCTAAATGGCTTGCCAGTGTACATCAGCCCTGGTCTGGAAGGACTTGCCTCATTCCTTGGCCTCATAGCTGAGACTACCCACAAGGGTAGGGTGACCAGATAACAAGGGGGTATGTGTACGGTGGGGGCGGGGGGGAATAGGCACCTATATAAGTCAAAGCCCCAAATAGCAGGACTGTCCCTATAAAATCGGGACATCTGGTCACCCTACACAGGGGAGCCAGCCAGACTGTGATCGTGGCCCATGAATGCGTCACAGTCCTTCTGCAGTGACCTAGGGGTGCAAAGGATAAATTGCAAATCTTGTAAAAATTGTGCATTTTCAGTGCCTGCAAAATACCTATTTTAATTTACACAATGTGCCTATCAAAAGTTATAGGCACATGTAAAATAAAAATTAAACCATATTTTACAAGACAAAGCTAAATCAACACAACGTTTACTGATCGCAGCCCAGAAACACAGTTGCCAAGGTTAGTAGAGCTCCTTGACTGACATTTTTTAATTAAAATTATAATGGAGACTCTGTTCCAAATATATATGGCAAGACTATCATTGTACCGCTGTGTATGTGTGGGTGTGTAAATCAGAACCTTCAAGAAATGCCTATAACAAAGCTCAGTAACCGCGTGACCATATGACTACATCTTTTGGCTTCCCGTCTCCCTATTTTCCCTCATTGTTTGTTGCTTGCCACTTCCTCTGTCATGTCTACATTTATACTGTAAACGCTCTGGTACAAGGACTGTCTATTTTATTTGTCAGTAAAGAAGCTAGCATGTTGAATGTTTTATATATAATTATTATTATTCAGGAAGCATCCTCCATAAATCAGTATTCAGTGACCCAGCCTTTTGGTGATATATGGAGAATTATTTGCAGTTGCTCATCATGTTAACAGGAATTGAGAGAAGCTAGTATAGTGTATCCCTCCCTCTTTAAAATGACTTTCAAAGATTTTCTTCAAAGGCCTCCATGCTACATGAGCTGCTATGGCCCACTATTCCGGAAATCCTCAACAATCTTTTCTGAAGTAGTGCTTTCTATTAATCGCTCCAGAGCCATTGTTTCCAGGGGAACCAATTCAGCACTGCATCTGCAGAGTTGGGACACAGGCCTTTAAATGCAAGGCTTCCCTTATCATAAAACAAACTGTAAGATGAAACAGCCATCTGTGCTCTACTGGAGAGAGACAGAGAGGGCATTCTGTGAAGTGTCGCTTTTCCATCTCTTCCCAGGAGGTTGACAACCCAAAGTGAAGCAGTGAAGAATACACATTTCAGGAAAAGTGTAAGAGGATCTTTCTTTTAAAAGCTCTCCCATTTGGATGCTTTTCATTTTCCTCTTCCAAGCCATCTTTTAAACTAGACCAGGGATCAGCAACCTTTGGCATGCGGCCCACCAGGGTAAGCCCTCTGGCGGGCTGGGCAGGTTTGTTTAGAGGCGCAGGCCGAGGGATGTGCTGGGCACCGCTTCCTGGAGCCCCCATAGGCCTGGGACGGCGAACCGCGGCCAGTGGGAGCTGCGATCGGCCAAACCTGTGGACGCGGTGGGTAAACAAACCGGCCCGGCCCACCAGGGGGCTTACCCTGGTGGGCCGTGTGCCAAAGGTTGCTGATCCCTGAACTAGGCTATGATACCACATACTTACAAAAACCTAACTGTTCATGGAAATGGCTGTTTCATTGGTTCTAATGTAAAACTAAATACAGTCCAAGCATATCTATGCTCAAAGATCATCAGTGTGCAAGGAGGCATGTTTTTAGTCACCAAAGTAGATTTTCTTCACAGCGTTTTATTTTCATTCTTCATTATAACATAAGACCATGTAAACTGACAAATATTCAACCAGACAGTACACTACAATGCAAGTTAGCTGTCTTCCTGGCTGTTTGTAACAAATCTCTAGACTAGTCAAGTTGACTTGGAGCATCCAGCAATCTCTCTCTCTTGTCTCCCGCACCTGTGCACATATGTATAAAATAATCTTCAGCTTCAGTCAACAGATTCAAGGTTCTCTGAGGCTCAGAGGTCACAGGCATAGAATCTGAGAACAATGAATCAGAGGTTAAAATTGTAAAGACAAACTTTATAAACTTGTAGTCGTATTTATAGAGAACATAAAGGGGTCGTATTCTGCCCTGTTCTGTGTGGATGTGCTGAGGGTTGCATAGAGAGCCTCTGACCCCATGTCCCTCGGTCCTAGCACAGCAGTATGTCAGGATACATGGCTAGAACTCAAAAAAGCATGAGGTGGGGAACTTCCATTCTATGCTAATTGGCCTCTCCCAGTACTCCCAAGGAGACATGGTTTAGACTCCCAGACTATGCATCACATGCTAGCTGGGAGCGTACACTGCTCTCTTTTAAGGACTGGCAGTATATAGCCCACCAAGCTCTCCCCAGCATCCACACTAAATCATTCTGCCCTGCTTATGGAGGATGGCTCTGATAACCACTACACATCTAGTACTACTTCACTTCCTGCCCTCTCAGAACATCCGCAGCAGGTAAAGACAGAAGTTAAACTGAGAAGTAACGTTCAGATCCAGATTTGATTTTTCCCAAGTTTGGGGCTGTTCCAATCCAGAATTTGGTTTTAGCTCAGCCTCTAGACAAAAATATATACAATAAATATATTAGGTACAAGAGAGTGCCAGGAATATTTCACTTGTAAGTCACTGGGTCAGGTTTTGCTTGCTGTTGCAACCATGCAACTCCCTAGACTTCAGTAAAGTACTGTAGATCTAAAGGAAGAGAATTTGCCCCGCTGTGCATCTCATATGCCCTGTTCAAAAGAAAAGCAGTGGAGTTTTTCCTTCTGTGTACATTACATTCATTGGATGTGGAAAACAAATATGACTATAGGGGACGATATGCTTGTCGGTTATTCCAGTTCTACAAATGTAAAAATTGTCTCAGATAGTTGCTTGCCAACAATAGAATAGCATAGATACAGTAAAGCAGAAACTCCCTTTTTTATTCCCTCTCCTGTAAATATATTTTACTATTGCTTTTTACAAAAATACAATTTTAAATGGGGAGGGAGATAATGAGATAACATTTTTGGAAGAACAATACTATTATCTTAAAATAATGAACAAAAAGAATAATACAATAGTTAACAAAATAAATAGGAAAATTATGCTTGCTTATATGAAAACATTTTTCCTCTTAAAACATTGGAAAGTGTATTAACAATAACAATCTCTCAGAAGAAAATGTTAGCAATTTCTGATTTTATGGTTTTATGTAAACCAGTTTTATTTATTTATATATTTATTTATCAGATTATACACAATTGCATTAGAGTTTTGGAAAAATTAAGTGACTTAATAACATTACATTGTAGTCCCGATGGAAAATTTTTAGGTGCACAGTTTTGAAAACACATTGTACAAAGTATCATGCCATCACAAAAATGACAAAATAAGAGATGATTTTATATTAAGTAGCAAAGGAACTAATCACATAAAGGCTTGCATAAGTATCCAGAAAAACATTTTCTCTGTGTTGCCACACTGTATGTCTAATTCTGCTCTCTTCGGTCCAAATCTAAAGCCCAGTGCCTGACCTAAGTGGCAGTACCAAGCTCTTGATAGATGGGGGGGGAGGGGATGGAATCCTACATAAGGGCCATATTCTACTCTCTCTCTCTCTCTGTACAAAACTCCCATTGTTTTCAATGTAGACATGTAGAGCTGGCCCAGAGACTATAATGAACATGTCATTTGGTCTTCTCCACAGAATGATGGGATATCCCTGCTTCTAAAGTTTAATTTCTAGTGCTATTACCAACAGCCACAATCTAGTTCTCAGCTTTTCAGACTCAGAGAGGTTCTTAGTGGTAGATCCAAAGTGGCGGACAGTTCCAGAGCTGGTACTCCCACGACAGACCACCTATCTCAGCTCCTGCAGCAGCTTTTATTAGCAGCTGGGTAGAATGGATTTCCTTCACATTATGGTCGCAGCCTCGCACATAGCTGCTCACTATGGAATACAAGCACGTCACTGTTCAGCAAGATTACATACCAAGGTGCAGTCTCTTCAAGCATTATTTCATACAGCCTGCTTCCCCTTCAGAGGTCTGAACTGCCACACAAACTAGGAGAAGTCAATTTCTTACAAACTCAGGGACCGCCCTCCCTCCCTCCCTCCCCCTCCCCCTTTCTTCATCTACAGCTTTTTTCCTAGAAGAGAGATTCACGGACAGGAAGGTAATAATAGTACTGCAACCCCAAGGATCAATCAAGTCATTTTTAGTGCTGCTAGGTCTCATGCTTTGCTGCATGAGATTTCCATGTGATAGCCTTTAGGAAAACCTTCTATCACAACTATATTGTAGGAGGTTCCTCTTGGCAGATCCCAGATCTACACACTATGAATTTCACCAGTGTCACAGAATATAAAATGTAATACAACCAAGATTTATCACTTCCCTTTGTGTCTGTTGGGGAATGTTCTCCATACTACCTCTCTCGGAAAGTTACATTGTTCGTGGCTAATAAATCAGTGTGGAGGGTGAATGAGTGAGATTCAGATATTCATTCCAAATCCATCTTTCACAATCTTCCTCAAGGACATGGCGGTGCTGCACTCCCACTCCAGATTTCTTCCCAAAGGGATTTCACAATTTCACCTTAACCAGTTGTCATAAATATAAAGGGAAGGGTAAACCCCTTTGAAATCCCTCCTGGCCAGGGGAAAGCTCCTCTCACCTGTAAAGGGTTAAGGAGCTAAAGGTAACCTCGCTGGCACCTGACCAAAATGACCAATGAGGAGACAAGATACTTTCAAAAGCTGGGAGGAGGGAGAGAAACAAAGGGTCTGTCTGTATGCTGCTCTTGCCAGGGACAGAACAGGAATGGAGTCTTAGAACTTTTAGTAAGTAATCTAGCTAGGTATGTGTTAGATTATGATTTCTTTAAATGGCTGAGAAAAGAATTGTGCTGAATAGAATAACTATTTCTGTCTGTGTATCTTTTTTGTAACTTAAGGTTTTGCCTAGAGGGGTTCTCTATGTTTTTGAATCTAATTACCCTGTAAGATATCTACCATCCTGATTTTACAGGGGGGATTTCTTTATTTCTATTTACTTCTATTTTTTTATTAAAAGTCTTCTTGTAAAAAACTGAATGCTTTTTCATTGTTCTCAGATCCAAGGGTTTGGGTCTGTGGTCACCTATGCAAATTGGTGAGGCTTTTTACCAAACCTTGTCCAGGAAGTGGGGTGCAAGGTTTTGGGAAGTATTTTGGGGGGAAGGACGTGTCCAAACAGCTCTTCCCCAGTAACCAGTATTAGTTTGGTGGTGGTAGCGGCCAGTCCAAGGACAACGGGTGGAATATTTTGTACCTTGGGGAAGTTTTGACCTAAGCTGGTAAAGATAAGCTTAGGAGGTTTTTCATGCAGGTCCCCACATCTGTACCCTAGAGTTCAGAGTGGGGGAGGAACCTTGACACCAGTGTATTAACTTCATCTTGTTTCCGAAAATCTCATGACTTGTCTGAGGAAGCAATATTGCACTAACTGAACGTTTAATGAACTCTGACCTATCTGGGTAGGGCAAAGCCTTTTCAGCGATCTCCTTTGATTTATTCATTGCTTTTGCGGGGAAGTCTGAAGGGAAAACCATTTCTAACTAGAGCATATTCTGAATTCAGACCCACTAGAACTAGGGTGACCAGATGTCCCATTTTTATAGGGACAGTCCCGTTTTTGGGCACTTTTTCTTATATAGGCACCTATTACCCCCCACCCATCCTGTTTTTTCACAGTTGCTACCTAACTAGAACCAAACATCGGTCCAGAATCAGATATCCTCAGTGTTTATTCTATGAGAAGAAAGTCATTTTCTACAGCATGTTGAAAAGCCTGCCTGTTTCTGTAAGGCTGCTGTGAGGAGCTCAACTCTCAGTTTTAGTCAACATTATTCTGTCAGTACTGGTGCTAAAACAGATGCTCATTTGGAGAGTTCAGTCTTTATTGAACTAAGTGCTCCTCAGTCTTCCGCCTGGGTCTGTTACAACTACTAAGTCCCAAAAGAGTGGGGACATAATCTCAAAGAAGAAATGAAGGTAACTCATCTATAACTGGTTTCAGAGTAACAGCCGTGTTAGTCTGTATTCGCAAAAAGAAAAGGAGGACTTGTGGCACCTTAGAGACTAACCAATTTATTTGGGCATAAGCTTTCGTGAGCTACAGCTCACTTTATCGGATGCATACTGTGGAAAATACAGAAGATGTTTTAAACACAGTATGCATCCGATGAAGTGAGCTGTAGCTCACGAAAGCTTATGCTCAAATAAATTGGTTAGTCTCTAAGGTGCCACAAATACTCCTTTTCTTCTTTCATCTATAACTGAAGTTCTGAGTGTTTCTCCCTTTGCCTCTTCCCAGCTACCTACCTTCCTGCAAGTTCTTTCAGAGAGACTTTTGCAAAGCAGAAATAACTGGGGAGGGGCCAGTTTGAAACAAGGATTCTTATAGCCTCAGTCAAAACATTTGGTTCTGGATAAGGTATGTGTGTGCTACCCATGGCGTTACAGCTTTCAAAAGGTTTCAGTATTCACAGTACAAAAATGGTGCATCTGCAAAGACAGTGTACTCAGAGAAGGCTAATGACAAGTGAATAATCTTCCTTCCATCTTTTAGCTGCATCACATCTTCCACTGTAAATAAAGACCGCAGCATTATAATGTGTCAGTTTATTGTACAGTTGGCTTACTGCCAATAATGTAAAACGTATACATACTTCATTTTGTTTGAATAGCTGCCACCAGTTCAAATGGAAGCTTTCTCTGCTGAAAAATGCATGTTTAGTAACTGGCTTTTGGTGAGCATTCATTCATTGTGACTCTCATACTGTTCATAAAAGGAATGCAAATTCAACCCGTGGGAGGGTCATACGCTTCTAACCTTCATGTACATTGGTTCAGGTGACAAAGTTTGCCTAGTTCTGTTTCAAAGAGATATCAGTATAAAGAATGAAATATTTTTTGCTTTAGAGGTCAGGATTAAGGTTATTCTTATAGATTTGTAAGAAGCTCATCTTGCAACTGTCTGCACTGTATATCTAGCTTGAGAATAAATAAGCACACTTAAGTTTCCTGAGCTTCCAATCCTCTAATCGTCATAAGTACAAGTGTTCAATCCTAGTTCTGTACATACACAAAATATGTCTTAGAGAATCTGCACATCCCTCCACACCCGTCTCCTTCTCTATCTTTAAGCACCCTTCACTGTCCTAAAGTTTCCATTTAGGTCCACTTCATTAGGAAACAGGAAAAAAGGGATAAACAGGCGATTTTAGGCACACTTAGCAGTTTCTTCATTTTTGTTACAGGAACTCAGATTAATGCTCATGGAACAATTTATTTCTTTAACTTTTTTCTCTGGTTACATTATAATGACAATACTGGGCCCACTTCTGCAGTCAGTGAAGTTCCAAATCTCTCATTGAAGTCAGAGGCTTTTAATCGTGCAAGTTATGCAGGATTGAGCCTTGAACTTTACATTCATTTTTGTAAAAGGAAAGTTTAAAGAAGATTAAACATATTCCATAACAGATGGTGACAGGTATACAAACATCTCCTAAAGTTTTATTAATACTAAGTCATGAATTACTGAACTTTCCACTCGTACAGCCCTGGGACCCTGCTCCTTTCAGCATTTTGAATACATGAACAAAAGCTTTCCTAAAGAAGGAGACATATTATGCGGCAACTTTATTTTAAGTATGAACTAATATGGTTTTATTAAATATGGGTTATTGTGTGATTATGGTTTATAATAAAATCAATGATCCTTACAATATTTTAGACTTTCTGCTATGTCACTTTGTTACTTTATCAACTAAATAATGCTTATTCCATGTCTATGTATGTTTATACATTGTTATTATGAATTTTGCATTAGTTGAGCTCCAGTTGGAACAGAACTTAGCATCAAATAATATCAAATGTATTTTCCGCTCATGGCTAGCAAATCCACTCCCATTTTGCACATAAACACTTTTTTTCTACAAACAAAAGATACTTTGTACAAGCTCAGTTATATCCAAAATAATTGGGAAAACATCTGATCTGCACAAATAGTGCAACCTTTTTTGCACTTTAAGCACGATTTGTGACCTAATTTATTATTTTGCAACAGTAAACAGTGCATCAAGGCCATTAAGGTTTCTGCCTTATGCTTCTGTCCCCTGTCATGCCTGCTGTTTATCTAAGATTATTTAACACTGATTTGTTATGATATTGATCACTAGTACAAACATGGGCAGACTTCAAAGTTAAAGTTTGTTAGAGAAATGTAAGTACTTAAAGACAAATAATTTTAGGAATATCCTTTTCCCCTTTATTGGTTGACTATGTTTGCTAATAACATTTGTCAGAAAAATCTGTGATTTGGTTTTCATTTTAGTGTCTCAATTAAAAAAAAAAAAGCTGGACTTAGACTGGATTGCATCTGATGTTGCTAACGTTTCCTGGAAATGGAAAACTGTGATAACAGCCGCTATCTTGGCTCATTTAAAAAAAAAAAAAAATTACAGCAGCAATTTACAAGTAGTTAAAACTATTTCCAATAGGCTTGCATCTTTACTAAAAACGTAAGTCAATCAAATGTTTCCTTTCCAATCAGATTACTTCTTCCATTCTTTCACCAGGTTGTTGACTATCAGAATTGTTTTTAGCTAAACGATACATTTATTCTAAAAATAAATATTAATTTATGAAGTAAACTAAAATTTAGCCACATATGGAAGACAACACAAAATATAGGTTCTTTCTATTGTTAAAGCAAGAAAATGAGGGTAAGAATTAGGAAGGTATCAGCAGATACAATACCTAGAGAGACCAAGTAAATTTAGACCCAAAATAAAGGTTTTGTTAAAATACATTTTAGAGGAATAGAAAATGTTTCCATGGGTGTGTATGTTTTTGGTGTTTGTTTAATTGCAAACATATCTGGTTTCTCCTTAGATTTAAACTTTCCCCTGCAGTGTTTGCAACTAAATACTGTAGCATTGTAAAAGATAAATGATTGGCCTCAATGGTGAAACGTAAATTAGCCAACCAAGTTTTGCCTTTGGATATGCAACTACAGCTCCTGGTGAAGTCAGTGGGAATTCTGGGAATTAGAGGGTAGAATTTGGCCCCATAGCTTTGTGAAATATTTTCAGTTTGAATAATTAAAGGTGTTTTTAATACAAGGAAAGCAGAACATTAAAAAAATTAACATGTTGGTGTCCCTTTTTATGGTCTCTGCAAAGTAATGATAAAGACAATCATACTTTTTTTTTTTAACTTTAACTTTGTGCCTGATCATTTGGTATATGCAGTTGCTTTCAGAATTACTCCGTTTATGTAGTGGAGACTATTGTCAGTATGCTAAAGGAACTGTTTATTTCTGTCATGCGCAAATATAGATTTTATTTATTTGGCATATGCAATCCAGTCAAGCCAAGCCACAGTGTCCTTATCAATGATATTCAAGGCATGAAGACCTCCAGGAAGTTGAGTCATTTTGCAGTCCTTAGTAATTGGTGTCATGGTTTGTGACTGCCCACACTGACATAGTGGACTGTCGCTAAAATGCCACCAAAATTCTGCTGCAACACAAATTCCATGTCTGGTGTGAAACTGGTTCAGCAGGCTCCATTTTCTTTGCAGTAAATCAAACCCAGGTTGACAATGTCAGCTCCCAGACTACTGGAAGTTGGAAGTTGTAATATTCCAAATGCTATGACTTCTCTACCTTTATGGTTGTACAGCCATTCCAGTTTTAATTCATGTCATCCATGAAGTAGGACCTTAGAAACAGTCATTATCAATGGCAAGCTTTAGTACCATTGATTTACACAGAGGTGCTTGAGCACATCCAGCCGATTAAAACACCTTGAATAGAAGGAGACCAGGTCTGCCAAAAGAGAGCGCTAATAAACTAAAAGAATTTCTAGTATACTTTAAGATTCTAAAGAACTCCCAGAGATAAGAGTAGATCAGATCGAATCTTACAAATTGGTTCTCCTCACGACATGGCAACTGCCCTCATATACTCAATCCTTAACACTTTGAGAGAGATTTTGCTTTTCCTTCTTTAGTCTTTGTTCTATTGATTTCATCAACTAAAGCAGGTCTTTCAGTTCACCTTTGAGTATCATATACTGTTGTACATATCATATACTGTTAGGAGGCAGAGAAACTATTTGTTTGATCCAGGAAAGGAATTAAAAAATATTTTCCCAATTCCAGTCTTCTAGACCTGAAATCTTAATATTCCTTCAGTATGCATGTTCTATACAAGTAACAACATTTTCTCTAAGGACAAGATTTCTTGATCCATGCTGAATCTGCCAGACGTTTCACTTTGACATCATAGTACAACAGATGTGCTTTCTAACACTTCCTTCTTGTTGATTAGTGTTGCAAAAGACAGCTTCTTAAAGAGCATGAATCAGATCCATGTTCACACATTGCATATGCAGCATTTTTGTGGCGGACAACATGGGCTCCATATACAAGCTAACAGTGAAATAAAGTTAAACCGGAGAAGGGCATACTGAGACTGCTGTAATTCGATAGCAATTTTTTTCCAAGTACTCATCATTATTATGGACTAGATATTTAGCCTTAGGTGTGCTGAGGAAATCAGTCTGGCTCATCCATCTAGTGTTGACAAATGCTGGGGTGGATATTGTCCTGTTAGGTTAATCATTACTTTATTTGTCTGAAAGATTTGCTAATCCCTACAGCTATGTAGGATGGCTATTGTGGTACTTAGCAGAGGACGTCAATGCTGCAGTAACCTTTCTGGTATTGTCATTTATAAGCCATGTCTTGAAATTAGAGTGGACAATGACTGTCTTGAGGATATGAACCTTGCACAGGTTGTGCATGTCTGATGAAATTTTTTTGTAATGATAGTCTGCACATTACTTCAGCTATCCCTTGCATACTATTTCCCTTATCATTGCCTAACCCTAACCTTTACCTGTCAAGACCTGCTTTAGTTGATGAAATCACTAGAACACTACCTTTTAATCAAACCTCCAAGCCATTTAATGTAGGAAATATTTTACACGTCTTTTCCCAGTATTGAATGCTTCTACAAATTCTTCTGCACAGGAAACAGCTGGAACATAAATCCTGTCCCCACCACAACTGAAGTGCATAGTCATCCTCCAGAGACCTAATCCAGATCTCCCACTTTGTGATATATCACTGTTACTTCAATATTATGGAATTTTGAATGGACTTTTTAAAGACATATGAAAGCTGTTTAAGCTCCTTATCAGAGAGAATGTAGGATTAAAAATTACAGATTTTAGCAAACAATTTGAAAATTGATAATTCCTTTACTTATCTGCCGAGACGTAAGTTCACGGTTCAGGGCTTCCCCTGCTGCAGCTAATGAAATCACAAATACCATCAAGCGCTGTCAGGAATGTTGGCAGTACTGCTCTCTTCATAGATGAAGTGCTACCATCAATCTACGGCCTTTTTTGGTTAGCTAAAAGCATATTTAACCAAAACACCATTTGATTTGTAATGCTTTCTTGCTTTCTTACCATTGCTGATTGACAACCTATTTTGTGTAAATTAAAATAATCTGCTGCAATACCACCTTGCTGTCTTCTACATGATGGCACAGTCCATTATTTCGAACATCATAGCCATTTCCATAGGAGTGAATGCTGGTGTCACAAATGTGTTCTGAAATCACTAATGTAATCAAATAGAGAGAGGTGATTTTTTTTAAAAGGGAGCCATCATCATAATATCTTTCAGATGAGAATACTTGTCTTTACATACCATAATTTTATACAACATTTTGCAAATAAATAAATAAAGCATAAGAGTTTACAAGGTTGATAAAATGTTATACATATAACTGTAACAGAGTGTTAGCAGTTCTCTAGGATCAAATTTTTACCATTAGGATAATTTTTCACGTAACCATTGTTCAGCTGATCTCTGCATGTGTACAGGGCGGCAAAACTTTTACCAGTTTCTCTGTGTAAGAATGACAGAAATCCAGAATCCAGATCCGGCTCTGGGAGTCATTTGGACCCAAATCCAAAAAAACACTTAAGCATGAATGATGCCTAAATTTAAATACGTGAGTAGTCCCATTGAATTAATGTGCTTAAAACTAAGCATGTGGCTAAGTGCCTTGCTGGATTGGGGCCTTGCAGATCTGCACTCTGAAGAACAGGCACTGCAGATACCACAGCAGTAAAATCTGGCCCACCCTTTTAATGTGTCTTAGTCCTGACCTGAAAGGAACCATTGTCACTAGCAGTGAGAAGTTGTTTCAGTGTCCTTGATAATTGTATCCTTGGCCTGTTTGCTAAACCTGTCAACAAAATGGCTAGATAGTATTATTTGAGATGCTGAATTTTACGATGTAGATTCTTGTCCACTAATAACTGGAGTGAGGCCACTAACTAATTTCCCATGGACCACCAAACAAGCATCAGCTAGTAACCACTACCAGAGACTATGTATCCTGGCTGGACTAGAGCCCACTGACAATTCCCTAAGCCATCCAGTGTCCTTACCAAGTTATGGTTGTTGTACGTTTTGGAGAATATTCATGCTGAGAGAGTCAGATCTTTGGAGATTTCGAAGTGCTGTTTTCCGGCAAATTGTAGTACATTTTTCCCCTTTAAATCTCTCTTAAAATCCCTGGGAGCAGAATTATCCATCACTATTTTTCATCTTTAAAACTTTTGTGCAGCAGTTTACACTGGGCTCTTTACATTAGCTAATATGCTGTTTATACACAAATAAACATTACAGCCACGTCTCAACCTGCTCCATATTAGAGAAGGCTGCAACAGTTGTTCTGTCTATGGGCTAGAATAATGTGTCCTCTTGACATTGACTTAATTTAACACATTTTTCAGGGAGTAGAAGTAGATTGAGTGGTGCGTTGTGCTCCAAATATATCTCTTTGGCCAAGTGACACCCCCTCTTTGAGCTCCACTATCTGAAACACTGTAGGCATATGGATCTGGTGTTTAGCATGGAACAATCCCAAAAAAGCATCCACTAAGGATTTCATACCACAACAGACCCTAGCTTTTCAGAGATAAGCATTTATATATCAGGCAATTGAGTTTTGTCCCAACTATCACTATGAAATAAAGCTGTAATGGTCTTAAGATGTTACTGGCTAGCTATGGGAATCTGCAGAGACAAAGCCTGTGGATGTTAATAAAATTTGTTTTCTGTATTTTTAAAATCCAGAATAGCACCGAGATACTAAGATAATGGGCACATTACAAATAGATTTTAGACCATATTGACAACTTCAATGGGAAGGATGGATGGATGATGAATGGATCGATAGAATTTCATATATTTAAATCCTGCAACATTATATGTCACAGGATAAAGATTGCAGTGAAGTTATGGTCATTGACCAGCAATTCTATTTAGCTATGTCATGTTTTCAGAAAGCTACAAGGAAAACTCTAACATAATGTTGTATTTTGTTTTTATTAACCAGTTAATTCAGGAGATGGTATTGACTACAGCCAGCAGAAGCGTGAAAATATTGGAGATTTGATTCAAGAGACACTGGAAGCCTTTGAGCGCTATGGTGGAGAAGATGCTTATATAAACATTAAATACATGGTCCCTACCTATCAATCGTGCTTGTTAAACTAACAGATAGGACAGTTGTGTCAACAGGGGTGATTCCATTTGTATTCTCAAAGGCTACATCCAATTCTGTATAATATCTTGTTATTCACGCTTTCTTTCTCTACAGCTGCTAAAGTAGTGGCTTCTGGACCATTAGACTAGTACTATTGTGAACAAGTCTTTCCAATACATAAATAGTGCCTGTTCCTTAGATTACAATGATGTACTGTGCTTATTTGTTCTGCGAAAGAATGACTTCTTTATAACAGAGCTGACTGGAGCAGGAGTCAGAGTTAAACCTTCAGTTGTATAGACAATAAAACCATAATTTTCATACGCAATTCAGTAATTGCTGTTCTGTGTCCGCTTGCTGTGGGGGTGATGTCAGGGGTTGTAACAAGAAGAGTTTATGCTGACTGCTTAATAGGTGTTTGTCATGGAAAAGAAAGTTCAGCAATGCCTCTCCAGCAGCTGTGCAAAATTATGTACTCTGACATACAATAAAACTGTTGAATGTATATACCAATTACAGTAGGAAACTTTATACAGTCCATTATAAACCCCTGTGATAAAAAATAATTAATGTTTCTTCCTCACTCATGATATGGGTTTCCAGGTGTTTCCCTTTTTATGTAGTTTGGGTTCTTATTTAGGAAAATATAGCATGTGAGAGTAGTTTTACAAAACAAAATCTCAGATTTATCAGCTGGGGTAAGGTGAATATGTATTACACAGTCCCAAAACAAAGTGCTATATTAGCCAAACATTGCACAGTCATTTATGTAAAAAGAACACTGGTATTTTTCATAGCTCTTAAAAGCATTTTTTAATTGTTTATAGTGTATAATTGTTCATAAGTTTCCTCACTAAATAAATTGTTGTCACCCTTGCATCCCCGTAGCAGGTTGTTTTCATAGCCTTGCATGTAAGTGAGGCTTTTGGAATTGATTTTCTTAAATACATATATAGAAAGTACACCAATAAAGAATTACATGAACTTCAGTATTGCCACACCCACTCATGCAAAAATCCATGAACTTCAGTATTGCCACACCCACTCATGCAAAAATCCTGAGGTTGTTTTTGTTGCTGTTGTTGGGGGGAAGGGTTGATTACAAATGTTGGGCTCATTGTGTTTGTCTTCTAGTTTCTGATCTTTTAAGCTGCACCTGGGTCACATTTTCAAGCTTGTCTATGTAAACATGAGAGCTAGAAACTTACTTTTTCAATGAAAGCTGAGATTCTCATGAATCTGGGCGCTTGGGCTTTGAGAAAAACATCACTATAGTGATGATAAAATCATGGAAGTTGGGAACACAGGAACTTTAAAAATTAGACCATTTTGGAAAATCATTTTAGTAAGGTAAATCAAATTGTAGGGCTGCCAACCCTGAAAAATGTACCTTTAAGCATGACAGGCAGTGTGTTTCTGGGCAATTATAGCATAACTCAAAGTGCTTTATAAAGCACAAGACCAAAGGCCAAGGGATTTAAAGCACTTCAGTAATGGTATGACTTTCAAATACACTCCCTAGTTGGTTTACTGCTATCATGAGATGGAATTTATACATAAAAAAATGGAAAATTGAGCTCCTACATTCACCGGTTCATATAGATGCAGTCACTGACATACAGCTAGCCTAGTGACAATTTCTAATTGAATATAATTATCAAACAGCCTCAGCTGATATAAATAAGCACAGCTTCAGTGAGGCCAGTTAGCTACATGGATTTAGATCAGGTCAACAGTAAAGCTTTTTTACCTCAAGTTTATTGCCAGTTAGCTCAAAGGAGGTAAAAGTTGTAAAGGCTGGTGTAGACTGCAAGGTAAACCACAATCCCTTTGTATTCTGGAACAAATATTTGGGGAGTGTCCAGATAACTTGAGTTAGTTAACAGTGCTGGAAGGTAAATTGGCAATCAATTAACTCAAGGTAAAAAAAATGACTAATGTAGAAAAGACCCAGCTGTGGAGCTGGCTTTTTACCTACATACCTCTCTGAGACAAGGATTGACTGGATAAGTCTTTCACAGGTAGACCTGATCTACCTGGGATGGATGACCCCTCTATATGCACTTAAAACTGAACAGGTTGTTGAGCGCCTAAAAATTTGTGGTGTGGGTTTAATGGTGCTAAAAGGACTCAATTCCTATGGCTAGATTCAAGCATAAACATTATTGGCCCCTGTCTATGGCCCCCAACTCCTGGAGTCATGTGATTACATCAGACTCTCTGCTTTCATTTTTTAAAAAAGGTAAGTTTCTAGTTTTCATGCTTGTGTAGATAACATTGAAACATGTGACTTGTGTAGCGACTACTAGCTGAGACAACTGAAATCATAGGTCTGACAGAACTACCTCAGGTATTGCAGAGGCTGTAAACTGCCAGACCTATTGCTCTGGACCTCCTGCAAACCCTGCTCCTTCCTTCCCCCCCCCCCCCCCCCCCAGCAATAGGCTTTCTGCATGTGGCAGGAGAAGTGGACTGTGAGGGACCCCATGGGGAAAGACCTCTCCCCAGCAATCTCTGCTCCCTGTGGGCAGGGGAACTCTGATTCCTGCCCTAGGGAAAGAAGGGGGTCCCAGACCTCTGCCATGCTAGGTCACACCCTGAAGCCAGACTGGCTTCCTTGTCAGTTTCTCTCATGCTTTCAATGCCCTAATACAGGGGCATTGTTTGCACTAGGTGTGAGCAATCTGTGCTTTCAGAGAGTGGAAAAAATGTTTTTAAATATTAAGTTCAAGTTTAACGCTGTGTTGAATGTCCTCTTATGGGTCTAATTTGATCATTCAGTATATAATCCTACAGCTACTTAATTTAAAAAAAATTCTAGGAGCAAGCTAGACAGCTTGCAGACTGTTTGGAGTATGTAGTACTTAAGGATCCTGTTTATAAAACTATTTGCACTTGAGAAAAAACACAGTTGGTGTTTAAAGTATAAATCAGCATCGGAACGTTTCAAATTTGTGTTCAAGCCACTGGAACATTTACACTTCCCCATTCTAAACAGAAATGTCTGAACTAAGTCAGCTCAGAAGGCTTGCAGGTCAAGTGAGCCTTCAATTCCTGTTTCTCACAGGGGGGGAGGGGAGAGAAGATGCTGCACAAGTTTCTGTGACAAGCCCCTCATATAAAGCCTAAAGCCTCAAGTTGTAGAAGAATTGGCGCACTCACTAGACAGGAACTTGTAAGTGATCAGAGGCAATTCTAGCTTGACCAATGCAATAAACGTTCTTCAGGCCATACCATAGTGCTGCAGTATGTCTATGGAGGCCTCGCTTGGCACACACAAGCAAGAGAAAATTTTAGACCTCAAAATAAAACGCTGTGGTCTTGCTAACCATAGCGTGTTGGAACAACTAATAAAACCTATGAAATGGGAACTAATCCTGGTACCGTAAACACTGAGAGTGATGCAAAATCACCTTACCATGGCTCGGTGGAGAAGCACACGTAGGGAAGGATTAATTATCTTGGTTGGGGTGGGAAATGGGGTGAACAGGAGCACATGGAAAAACAGGAAAAAACGGTGGCTCTGTTTGTAATCTGATTCTAATGACGCTGGTGCTTATAACAATCACTTATTGCCTGGTTTGAAATAGAACATAGTATGGTTTTTAGCACACTGATATAGCAAGACATGACCTGTCTCAATGTCAACCATGCCAGTGTTCCGATGCCAATTGTATGAACAAGCCATCATTAAGGTTGAGGTGGCTGGACAGGGAGGGTGATAATCTGCAGGCCAGTATGCTTGTCCCCACACATCCCTTCGTCTGTTCTATGCCACAGGGGAAGGAAAGGCACCCCATGTTCAGGGCTTGTCTACAAGCAGGTTTTTGCACCGCTATGCCGCTCTTCATTTAGAAACCGATAAAGGTAATGTGGTGCAATGCCCTAATGTGAAGGCCGAGATAACCGTATGAAAGGTGCTTCTACTGGTATAGCTTACTTGCATGCATTTACAGGAATAAGATATAACAGTAGAAGCACCTTTTATACCAGTAGAACCGCATTCAGATGGGGGCTTGTAATAACTGACCAATTCCTGTATAAAAAAATCTCCCAGCAGTGAACTAGTTAAAATCAGGACCAAAACTGTGTTGCTCACATCTCAACAGTAGACCTGGAGAACAAGGGGAAAGGCCAGATAAGTGGTGTGATCCACACCATCTATGCATAGTCCTCACCACCCCAAAGTCCTGGGGTCCCTGGCCCTTGGGCAGCCAGCATGGTGGGACTGCCCTGGCGCCAGGGACCCTGGAAGCCTGCCACAGGACACCCAAGCTCCTACCTCTTCAGCATCTGCAGTGAGCCTAGAAGCCAGAAAGGCCCAGCTTCAACCAGGATTCTCAGGGCTTCTAGACACCCTGCCCTGGAACTGTCAGCCAAGCCCTGGCTAGAACTGGAGCTCCCAGGCATCCAGCTTTGTGGCAGCTGGGAACCTGGAAGCCCTGGTGTCCTCAGGTAGCCTGTATAGTGGCAGCTACCCAGAGCTTTGAACCTTGTAAGCCTAGGTTCAGCAGCCCACCAGGTGAGATCGCAGGAAACCAGGCAGGCTTCTGGCTCAACCCTGCCTGTGGTTTCAGAGGTTGTCAACTAGAAACGTTTCTGCAAAACATCTTCGCCTCAACAAATTGGAATTTTCCAATGAAAGTCATTTTCATCTGGAAATTCCCAGCCAATGCTAGTTGGGACCCAGCACAGTTTTGAGTGATGTGGCCAGGTGGTGATGAGGTTGTTCCATGCAACTTGTTCCCATAAAAACCCACCCTAACTTGCATGCTAAGATGTGACATTAGTTAGTGATGGCCCTGGCTTTAAATCTGTGGGACAATGACTTGAACACCTGGTCCTCCCATCCAGACAGCAACCGCCAAGTTACAACAAGAAAAGGGTAACTCTGCTTAACCCCTCCCAATACATAATCTTCCAAAAAGCATAATCAGGCCACAGTCTCTCCTCTCCCCTGGCCTATCCGCAATGACTTAGCTTCTCCTCAGCTCCCTGTCAAGTGTTAGCCCCCAAACCTCTGGGCTTGGCCCGTGTCTCTCTCAATGCTCCATGCACTGGGCCTCCGCTGTTCTGCACTGAACCAAACAGCAAATGGAGAGGATGGAAGAAGGGGCACTGACCAGCAGCCATGAAAGTGATTGGCTGTAGGGGGGAAAACTATAGAGGCAAAGGCTTTTCCTCTGCAGTTTTCACTGTATGGTGAGAGCATTGGGAGATGGCTGATGCTTTGGGGTTGGTGCTGCAGAGCTGCTTCTGCCTTAACTAACGCCAGGACATTTCTGCAAGACTTGCCCGCTGTCATTTCTACCACAACGAAGGCCTAGACGTGCCTGGGGACAAGGGAGCAATAGCAGCTGTTTCCCTGAGATATAGGGACTGGAATGAACATGATGAGGTGAGCAGCACTTTGCAGTAATGGCCCAAACATCATGAGTGGAGCTGTTCTGAGCCACACTGGGCCCTTTGGGGTTATAAATCTCATACCCCCCAGTGCTGCCATAAATCTCTCCCAACAAAAGGGACAGGGCATTAAATTGTCCTAGTGTTGCAGTAAGTTTGTCTTCCCATGGTCGGGAACAACTTGGCCCATGGAATCCTCGCACACAGAGTGAGGAACATGCATCTCTATGTTGGTGTTTAGCTCATCTCTGCCATATTCAGATTTGGCCTCCAAGTCCTAATCTCGCACCTACACTAGATCCCTAAACAATGTTATGGTCAAGCTTCAGAGACCTCTAGTATCCTGTTATGTAGCCAGGTGATGGGATACCATTTATTGAGCAGCTAGCCAATGGTATTTGACACATGCACTGATTAACTGATGCAGTGCATGTTGATGAGTGTGTCCTTTTGTAGCAAATCACTTGTGTTCGTGGGTTGCCTGAGGTGTTTTCTTCTTTTCAGTTTTCTCTCAGAAATGTTTTCTGGATGGTGGTTTATTCACTCGACCCTTCCACCACTGGTGACTGAAATTCCTACTCTGGCATGAAACGGATTTTTTTTTTTTAAATATTGCTTGTGTTTCATCATTTAGCATCGGGTTGGGGGGGGGGGGTCTTTTTTCCTTTTCTAATCAAGATTATTTACCCTTATATGCTATTGTACAGAGTTTCAATATAAATATAGGGGTTGTAAAGACTAGTCCCTGCTAGTTATATTCTTGTAATAGTTTTAGTTTGATAGTGGGCGAGATATACCTAAGAGCCTACCCTAGAACACCTTTAATAAAAAGGTGACTAGAAGGTCCCACATTTGGCTGCTGCTGTAGCCTGAGCTCATTGCACATGCCAAAGGCTCCTTGAATCCCTCCGCCCATTTACAATCCCTTCCCCCACACAAGCTCCCCTTATCCCTCTCTATTTCAGGGACTCCTTGTAACCCACCGTACTCCCATCATCTCCCTTATACCAGGAACTTTGTGAGCTCTGTTCCACACCCCTCCCCGCTGCCCCTTTCCCACACTAGCAGGGACTCTGTGTACTCCCCTTGCCAACCCCCCCCCATGCTAGGAGCTGTGGCCTGCATGTCCCTCTTTCCCCACAACACTATACCCCATTTTCCCCTGCCCCATGCCAGGGATTCTGAGTGCCCACTTTCCCCTGACATTTTTTATTCTTCTTTCTCACTGGAAAATAAGTCCTTGAGTGTAACAACATTTTAAACTGCATGGGGACAACGGGCAGACCTGAGATGGGGGCTCTCGTTATGCTGGGAGACAGATATTAATGGATGCCATCAATCTGTAACAATTCTTTGAGCTATAAACATTACAGCAGTAGTAGGAGCTGAAGGGTCTGCTAACCCAATGAAAGGGCTCTCTGTGCATGTCTCCCTGTTTTAGTTGTCCTGTTTTCACCACAAGCAATAGGATTCTGCCCTTTCATGCATAGAACATTCCCTGACTCCCACCCCCCCCCTTTTTTTTTTTACACGCACTTGATTAGATGTGGCATTCAAAAGTTATATTACAGGCAAGCAGAGGAACACCTTCAAGTTGAATGGAGGGCCTTGCTTTGCTCTGCTAATAATAGAAGAAATTCTTTAAATATATTCTTCATTTTCTCCTTGTGGGCTGGATCCTGCTCCTGTTGGTCACTGTCAATTACCTTAGATTTCAATGGCATCTGGACTGTCCTCTTTCCTCATTTTCTGTGAGCTGGAGAGATGTTTTTGTGAATTGTAATTGTGATCTCCAGCCTCGGGAACCTAGGCAGCAGGCAAAGATTCTGGAGAGTGAAATCTATGAAGTCGCCTACAGAACCATTATATGAAATTCTCTGGCATGTGATGGGCTGCTCAGGGCAATTACTTTAATGCTGCCATTAACAGCAATTGGAAGGCTAAATTTTCCCCTCCTCTTAGGAAAATAAAACTTTCACAGAGTTGAAATATGAATAATAGATGTATCTAGGAAAAATAAAACTTAACTCAATTATTGCAAAGCCAATGGTAAAACCTATATCTTTTCTAAAGTACTCTTGGAAAAAAGCTTGGAAGTCTTACTGTTCAATTCAACATTTCAGTGTTTGATTTCATTTCTCAGCTATTCGCTCTAAGAACTCAGTGCCTGAAACTTTTTTTTAATAACGCTGAATCATTTGTGGCTGCTACAAAAGTAGAAATTGCTACTCTACTGCCTCAAGAATTGAAGTGAAGGGAACATCTGCTCTCAACTTCTTGCATCCAATTATTGCTTGCTATGCATTATTACTTATGGGAGTAATGTGACTAAAGCTTTTTCCTGCCGATGTGCAGTACTTTGGCCTAAAATATGCTTGGCTTAGTTAAAACCAACCTACAGCTAAAACTATGTCCGTATATAATCAAGCCCACATGTAGTTTGATGCAATTAAGTGCACAATAAGAGCATTCTAAAAGATTACTTTTAAAAGGCCTTTTGTCCATTAGCCCCCATCTGACTTGGGTGTACAAGCATGCAAAAATGCAAGTCAGAAAAAAAATCCATGAAGAATTGTATTGACATAAAGGGGTGTGTGTATTCAACAGCAGAGAAATAAGGTGTGTGGGGTGGAGGGGTTGTTAGAGTTCTGATAAAAATCCCACCTACACATATGCATTTAAAGAATGTTTCCAGTGAAGAAGGAAAAACCCCCTGAAAAACATTCCAGAAGAGTGAACTTTTTTATAAAAAACACAAACACACACACACACACACACACTAGTGTTGTGATGGCTCTTTGTTTGGAGAAAGACAAGAATCAAGCTAGCTGTGCAGGAGACAGACATTATTTCCCCCTCCTTTTAAAGTGCATCAAATATTCCCAACCAACTTAACTGACTGAAAAGTATCTGGAAAATAAAGCCCTTGAACTTGAATGCTGAGCAGCCTAACAATGTCACGTGTACAGCAAAGGCCACATATCTCACCAAATACCACAACATTTCACAAAGGAGGCTTAAGAGCTCCAGCTGAATAAAGCTTTCTCTGTGAAATATCTTTATGGATCTACAAAGCAGTTAAACCCTCTTGGGGGGGGGGGGGGGGAGAAATGTGTACATCTTATAGCGTGACAGCAACAAGTGTAACTACCACAGAGGTCTCATTAATAAGGGTTCTCCCTTATCAGTAGAAGGAAAAAATAAATCCTCATTTCAGAAAAGGAAATTAAACTACTAAATTCCAGCTGTTTTTAAATCCTAAGTATATTTGTAAAAACCCAAAACATCCTCCGAGGCTCTGATGGCCTTGAAGGGCCAGATCCTGACTACTTAAGCAACTGGGAGACACGATCAGTGCCTAAATATACTAGTTAGGACTCCTTTTTATTATCAGTTTTAATTTAGCTAGTACATTATTATTTGCAGTGGTCTGCACTGTAGCACGAGTGTAACTAAAGGACAAATAGGAGTTATTTTTTTAATAAAAGCAAACACTGAATCTTCTATTTCCAGCCTTTTTAATGAGTATTTCTCAGCTCCCTAGAAGATGTTTGTATCTCCTCTATTCACCAGTTCCCCTTCATGCCCACAAATATTTCCAACTTTTTATTACCAGCATGTAGTGTCTAGCTGCCTTTTCATGTCTCCCACAGCCGCCTTAGATTTTTTTTTTTTCCGGAGCTTTCACTCACTCATGGTTTTTATAACCTGATCAATAGAAGGCAGTTGTACAAACAGCATTTTTTAATTTCCAGGGAGCTACATGAAGAGACAAAGGTGAGGGACAGCCATGGCTCAATCCAATATTAGGTTTAATTTTGCTTATTTTCAGTTTCTCATGAAAATTTAAGTACATCTCTTAAATTATGTACAGCCGTTTCATTTGCTCTGCTTAACGGTTCTGAAATAACTTTTGTCTAGATTTCCATCCAGAGGAGTGAGAGTTGTTCATCTGAGGCATATTGCTTCCTGATGCACTCAGGATGGGATGTTAGATTAGTCTGGACTCCTCTTCTCTAGAGGGAAAAGCACTGACTGCAGGCCTGAGCTAGCTAAGCAGGAGGAGGCTGCAGGAAATTAGGAAGAAACAAAAGAGGGGTCCAGGAGTCAACCCCCCTCCCCTACCCCTGAAATGTTTGAAATACTTGGTGCAATTGCCTGCATTTCAGATCATTTACAAATGTTTCCGAACAAAATGTTGATTGGGGAGGAAAAAAGGAATCTGTATTCTGTAGTCATCTAACTTATCAAGTTGGGCTCCATTAAAATACCAAGTGCTCCCAAACTCCAACTAAACCTCAGGGTCCTAAACACCACCCCATTTCACATAACAGATGTTCCAATTTTACCGGGACAGTCCAGCTGTGGGGCTGTATCTTTTATAGGCACCTAAACCCCCACCCATCCCAATTTTTCACATGCGCTATCTGGTCATCCTAGTCCATGTGGACAGACACATACAGGGCCTGATTTCTCAAAGGGGCTGGGGAGCTACAGCACCTTGGAAAGAATCAGGCTCTCCATGTTTCAAATTGAGGCACCAGAACTTAGGTAACAGGTCTGAAAATATGGCTGTATATTTGTAACAACAAATTGTATTTAAGGCACATCCTGCTTCCTGTTTGTTGAGCTAAACAACTCAGAGCTTAAGGCACTTGTGTGGGAAATGTATTATTATAATAATAATCATCACCTCATTGTCTCAAAGGCAGGAGTTCATTGCAAAGGTAATGGGATAAAATGACCTTTTCTAAAATCTGAAAATGCTTCATTGCTGATAATGGGTGTAGTGGTGCTGAGCACACTGTCACCTTGTCTACCCTAAGGACATTTTTTGAACCAGCTTTAGCATCACTGGAAGTCTGTTGGCTGCCAACGCTATTTTCGGTCCCAAACTGATCAGACTTGCTCTGAGCAGGATTAGATGTCAGTGCTGAAAACTGTCTACACTAAGGCTCCCTGTGTTACTAACACTGATTCAGCTGATATTCAGCTAATATTAGTTCAGAACAGCCATACTGGGTCAGCCCAAAGGTCTATCTAGCCGAGTATCCTGTCTTCCGACAGTGGCCAGTGCCAGGTGCTCCAGAGGGAATGAACAGAACAGATAATCATCAAGTGATCCAACCCCTGTCACCCATTCCCAGCTTCTGGCAAACAGAGGCTAGGGACACCATCCCTGCCCATCCTGGTTAATAGCTATTGATGGACCTATCCTCCATGAATTTGTCTAGTTCTTTTTTTGAACCTTTTTATAGTCTGACTTTTTTTTTTTTTTTTTTTTTACGCAAATGCTCTTAGAGCAAACAAGGCCTGCAAGCATAGCCATTTGAGAAACAGGAGCTAAAAGAGCAGGCTTTAACCTTGGACGCTGAATGTGGTTTATCCTGTGCAGATACACCCATTGCTGATACTGGTGGTTAGCTACAGATAATTTTCACAATTTAGACAAGGGGCAAAACAATGACAGATGACTTGGCACTGCCTAAGTGGCTGAAGGCAACATACCAGCCCAACGTCCAGGGCCATTTGGCCTACATGAATGTAATGATTTGAGTGACACGCCATGTACACCTTCTTTACAAAGGACTTTTCTGTTATCGGGATAGGGAAAGAGACGAGGGCTGTGTCTACATGTGCCTTTTTTCTCTAAAGTTTCCAACTTCTGCTAGCACCAGTGCAGTGCCACTATCAGTAGTGACCGTGAGTGGGCTAGAGGAGACGAGTGCCATGTCCTCTAATCCTGCCTAGATATGGTGCCTAAAATGCTGCTACCTGTTTGTGTCTACACTAGAGTTCCTGCTCCTGCTACCAGTGTGGGAAACATTAGGAATAGTTTCCTAACCTAGACCAGGCCAGAGATGCAGCAGTTGGAAGCAATCCCCAAGAGCGATAGTAACCAGAGTAGTAGTTTGAACACGGAAGAACGTTTTGCTGGAGCCCTGAAGTGTGATTAACTATGTGTATGCAAAAAGAACAGGAGGACTTGTGGCACCTTCGAGACTAACCAATGTATTTGAGCATCAGCTTTCGTGAGCTACAGCTCACTTCAGCGGATGCATCCTGTGTAAGCTTTCACTGCTGCTTGTGCTCTTTTCTCCAACTTTGCTCAAGGCAAGGATAGGACCTACATGTACACTCTAAATAAAATTAGCCTGGGAAAGAATATCAGAGGTCGGCGTCCACTCATTTCTATCGTCCTCCCAAAGTCCAGACTCTACTTCACTGTCTGGAAGCGGAGCTATTCATTTTTAAAAATTGTACTCCTGTAGCTCCTTCCATCTAAGGCACTCAAAACACTTTATCAACACTAAGCAGCTAAGCCTCATAACACACCAGCAAGGGAGGGAGACGTTATTACTCCTGAGTAAACACAAGTCGGGCCTTGTCTACATTACTGGAGTAAGTTGCCATAAGTTACACTCCTGCAGCTACATGAATAATAGTAGTGTAGTTGCTTGCTGTGGTGTCTACACTATGCTTTGATTGGAGACACTC
The DNA here is from genome assembly GCF_965140295.1 of Lepidochelys olivacea. NCBI lineage: Eukaryota > Metazoa > Chordata > Testudines > Cheloniidae > Lepidochelys > Lepidochelys olivacea. The sequence goes on from NC_140413.1 coordinate 124,427,897, forward strand.
TCTGGTTGACTTCCCTTACTCTTCTGTTCGTGGAGTACTGGAGTTGACCAGAGAGCGCTCTAGGGTCGATCTAGCAGGTCTTCATTAGACTCACTACCTGATCTCAGCAGCATGGATCCCCAGTAAGAGTAGACATGGCCACACACAGCAGTCGGTGTCAGAGCTACAGCTAAAACCCAGTTTCTTGCTCTATGCTGATGACTCCTCTTTCAGTGTCTTGTCCTCATTGTGAGCTCTTGATCTCAATGAGACTAAAATGGGGAAGTGATTCCATAAGACTCTCAGTTTCAGTTCAGCACGTACAGAACCTGTTATAGTTACACAAAGTAACATTTGGAGCTAAATCTCGCTTGTCTTACCCTTCGTGATTTGCCCCAGTGAAGTCAATGGGGCTGTGTGTGAGAAAGGAGAGCAGGAACTGACTCCTGACCTTCTCTTTAAACCTATGGTGGTGTATCACAGACTGTGAGTTTTCCCTCTAATTCTTTTTCTACCATCAGAAGCACTTTGGAGGGCTTGTGCTTATAATGTAAGCATATCTTCTTCATGCTTATAATGTAAGCATATCTGCACCTTACTTCTGTGTCTCTTTGTTCTCTATCCCTTTCACTTGTCTTTTAACTCTTATGTCTAAATTACTTTCTCCTGCTAATCTCAAGACGAGAGATTTGTCTTTTTTTTTTTTTTCTTTCTGTATAGTGATTTGGTATAAAAGTCGCATACAGCATTTGCTACGAAAAAAGGGCCAATGTTAAAATCAGTGATGGGATGTATGTGTTCAGAAATTTGGCAACAATAAGAATCATGAAATATGCAGTGAAAGACATTTCTTTTAGTGTAAACTTTGTTTCTTCACACATTTCAGTAAATACACAGCACAAGAGCAATAAATCCCCCAGCAGGAAAGCATGTTTGGGAAGAACGCCTTGGGATGGCACTTATCTGCTTTTTGTAATGTAACTTCAGACTGAGGTTGAACATACAACTCAAACACTCAAGTAAGTTAGACACCTCCTGCTTGCATAAAGGAGTTTTATCAACAAGAACAAACATGAAACTGATTAACACCTCTGAAACTTAAATTAAACCAAAATTTGCTTTAAAATATATTTTAACAATCCCCTCCCATAATATCAGGTTCTAATAAGAGAGAAGACACAACCAATAAATAAAATACAGCTGAATCTAGGTGAAATTAACTTTGTTAGGCCAACTGTAAGCAGGTGACTATTATGACACCAGAAACTCTAGTATCATTTCTATATTATTGAATGATACATATAGGAGAATGAGATCGTCTGTACATGAGTTCTCTAGCTAGGCACAAGAAGAGCCTCACAAATCCCTGTTTCTTCAACATTAGCCACAGAGTAAAATCCCCAGGTAGGTTCCATTACTTCCCTTCAAATCTCCCTAGGAATGAGGATACAGTGTCTCACATGTTGAAGTTCAGAGAAAACAGACGATAGATGGAACTCTGGAGTTTTCTCTGCAATACGTGGAGAGTTGCTGGGACACAGATGAGGCAAGAGATGAGGTTTATTCACTAACTGCAAATCTCTAAAGCGTTCTTGTTTTAGAGTAAAGGCTAGAAAACAGACTTGCATGATGTAGATCTGTGCAGTTTGTCAGCTCTGCCACGCCACCCATTTCCTAGGCCAGCAGACCGCCACACTATGGGTGACTAAGTGGGGAATTTTCTGTAATATTTTTATGAATGATCTGCATGGCAGTGACTTACTTGACTGGGGATTGCTTGCCAGAGGGTGCAAAAGGGTTAAAAGGCTGTTCTTGGTGCAGAGCAGGAGCCTTGAGGGGTTTGTGTCAGGAACTGCCTGGGGTAGTACAAATGAGTTGTCAAGGACTGGCTGAAACTAATCCATATCTAATGAGGATCCAGAAATACAATGAGAACCCCAGAGATGGAACAACTGACACTAACAATGGGAAGCTCCAGGAGGCGGAACTATGGGAACTCAGCATGGCTTGGCAGAAGGACAGTGGAGTAAAAGGTAACTGGAGGCTGGGATAAGAGCTAGCCTTTGGTAGAGACACAGAGCTCTCACTTGGGACTGGCAGATGGAGACCGAGGGCAAGAGCCAAAAATAGTCCACAGCAGCTTGGCTGGGTAGAGTGCTGGCATGGCCAGTATGCATTAAATCTTAACCTTTGCTTCCCTGCGCTAATCTAAGGACTTCCTGATGCTGTACTCCAGTTCACTAATAAATCCTATTCTGTTTTGAAAAGGCTGCCTGGTGTCACTGCAAATACTTGCAGAGGTGCCCTGGTCCCTGAAGAGTGTAAATGTGTCTGACCAGGAGTCTCTCAGTTGGACTCACTGGGCAGAACGCCCAGCATGAAACAGTAGTGCTGGAGCCCAGAGGCTCAGTCTCCGAGGCCCCACGGCCTCCCCTTAAGGAAGAGTGGAACCCCATTGGAGGCTTGACCCACTAAAGAGGATCCTCCAAGGGACTGTTTCAAAGTTGGGGCATAGCACAAATCTTATGGATCTGTGACTACCAGGGGCAGAATCCTGTGCTCTTTCAAATGTATTAAATGACCAGTGAATTATGTATTCCAGGCTCTCCGTGACTTTTAACAATTACTTAAAAACAAGCCATGCAACAAAAACTAATCCAGAAGCAATCTGCCCCATGAATAAACCAGCTAATCAATTACTGGCTGAAAATAACCCAGATACCAACCTTGAGGCATCATCGCCTTCCCAAAAGCCAGTGGGAAGAAATAGACTTTGCTCGTGCAGATTAATAGAGTGGGGCTATTTTGGACCAAGGTAAGGGAATGAATTCAAACTCTGAGGGCCCCTTGCAGAGAACACCTTGCCAGCAACCCTTAGCCTTTCAAAGCAAGGTGGCACCAGCCTGAAAGTTTCTGCTGCTAGCAACTTCAGCAGCATCACACAGAAAAGCACTCTCTCAAATAGGCAGGTCTCAACTCATTTAAGATTTTGTAGCTCAAACCTGGACCTTCAGATCCTCCTAGGAACACACAGGCAGCCAATGCTGCTCACAGAGCTCTGGTATTCTGTGCTCGTGTGATACATTTTGCTTAATAATCAGCTCTCTGTGTTCTGCACCAGCTTCAGTTTCCAAATAGATTTAACGTGTAACCCATGTAAGCCCTGTCTGCCTAAAGAAAACTGCCACACTAATCACTGTACAGTCCTTCAGGAGGCCTGTAACACCTTGGATCCATACTCAGAAATGCTCCCAACTGTGCACAGCCACGACAAGCATTACCTAGATTAGAGTTGCTTCAGGCAAGGGTAATGACTCCACCAGTCTCCATTACAGCATTGCCTGGGTGGCTGGAGGTCGCTGGTGTAATAACCAACAGTGCAAATAACCCTCCTCCTTCTGTGCCAGAGTGCTTAAATGGCCTATCTGGTTTGCTTGATGCAGAAGGGCTAGATTGGCTGGAAGCAACTCCCCCCACACAAATACCGGCATACGCTAGAGAGCTCAACTGAGCATTCATTGCCAGTGGCCAACATGTACTTTTTCATTGCAAGATTCTAGTGCTAGAATCGGGTGGAGAGGAGACTAGCCTACTAACTTGTTGCCATCTGGATGGCGGGTAACAGACAGACTCTGGTACCCACTGGTGGGGTAGAAGGTGATTGAAGGCCAGCTGAACCCAGTTCTATGCAACGTATTACTGTCTGTAGGATGTTGTTACAAATTTATATAGCTCTGATCACAGCTCTGGTCTTCTTGCCTGGAATTAGACAGCATTCCAAGGGACGACTTTTCGAAATGGGAGCATTTTTTCTCCAATATTATGTGTATGAAAGAAACAACAAAATGGAAACTACTTCTCCCAAACAGGTGAGTCATTCTTATTGTAATCTGGCAAAGCACAGCCACGATGCAGGTATATCAGCGCTTCTACTTCCCTGTCATGCATACTGCATACCACAAGACACTACAACTCTATTCCTTTTTTGGAATCTAATCTCTTGGTGACGGTAAACGTGACTTGAGGGAGGGTCCAACATAGGAACATCAGCAGAAGTGAGAGCAGAATCAGGCCTGATGTCTTTAAGAATCCAATGTGGAATACCTCTTCACATGAGGTGTTGTGACCCTGGCCTAGCTATATTTCAGAGTAGCAGCCGTGTTAATCTGTATCCACAAAAAGAGAAGGAGTACTTGTGGCACCTTAGAGTAACAAATTTGTTAGCCTTTAAGGTGCCACAAGTACTCCTTTTCTTTTGGCCTAGCTATATATATTTCAAATGGGTTTTCTCAGTTAGGATGATATTCTGTGTACAATGAGCTGAGGCCTTAACAATGGAAGTCAGTCTATGACTTGTTTCTGTGTGCTTTTTGTCAGACTCAACACAAGGGTAAGTCTAGGTACAGATGCAGAACTAGTGATTAGTTGGACACCCTAAGTTGACCCCATGTGTTTCAGACCCAGAAAACTCGCATAGCCAAGTTGCCAGAAGAGAAGCACACAGTTTGTCATGCTACTTTAACTGCAGAGAAACCTGCAGCTGCCTACAGCTCTCCCATCCATGTTTTCCTCAAGCCACATGGCAGGGGCCCATGAGAGCAGTAGAACTAGTGTGCTCCTGCAGAGAGTGCTGCTTTCTTTCCCCCCGCCCCGTAGTGTTAAGCTCAGCATGCTTCTCCCTCATGGTCAATGTGTGCTCTGAACTTCCTTTGAGCAGCATTGAGTTCACAAAAAGAAAAGGAGTACTTGTGGCACCTTAGAGACTAACCCATTTATTTGAGCATAAGCTTTGGTTAGTCTCTAAGGTGCCACAAGTACTCCTTTTCTTTTTGCGAATACAGACTAACACGGCTGTTACTCTGAAACCTGTCACTAAGCTCACAGTACAGGGAGAGAGAATGGAGCTAAGCATCTTTCAAATAAAGCACTGCAGGACAAAACGTGACCAGGCAATATGGGTCATCCTAAGAAGCTCTCAACCCCATAAGGAAGGGGTTGAAGGCTTGAGAGATTTTTGCAGGGCAGATGGTAAGAGGGGAGAGTAAACAGAATGACAGGGAAAGGGATGCGCTGCTCAGGTAGAAGACAAGAGGTTGGTAGTGCAAGAGACAAAATGATAGTGTGGCAGACAAGGAGAAGGAGAGGATACAAAAGGGGAAAAATGGGAAAGTGAGGGGAAAGGAGGTGGGAGGAACAGCAAAATGTAAAGAGAATGAAGAGGAAAGAATGGTAATTGTGACCATGGCACGGGAAGGGTGCAGGGAGATGGTGAGCATCACAAGTGAATCTGGAGAGGATTCACCATCTTTTTCCCTCTTCAATTAGTGGTGCTGAACTTTTTTTTTTTTTTTAAACAGTGGGTGAGCTGAAAGTCAGTGGTCCCCAAACTTTACTTCACATCCCTTACCCCTGTCCATGCCCCCTCTTCCCAGAGCTGGGGCCAGGACCTGGCTCTGGCTCAGGTGGGGAGGACAACAGACAGGGGTAAGGGGGCTGAAGCTGGGACCACAGCTGGGGCTGGGAGCAGAGCCCCAGGTGCAGGGCCAGCAGGCAGGACCCTGTGCAAAACCTGGGGGTGCTGCAGCACCCCCACATCCCTAGTTCCTGTGCCTATATCTTCAACCCTTAAAGCATAGAATAGGGCTAGCAGAGCTCTAGTTGTGACATCTTTCAGTCAAGGTGACATCTCCTATAGAAGTTACAGTTCATGATCTCATACTTAAAAATGTGAGGCTATCAGAATCTTGTAATGCATAAAGCTATTTCAAATAAGAGGTAAATATACCACTATATGAGAGAGGAATACTACATTATTCATGTTTTGGTTTACAATATTTGTATGAAAAAACATCTAACACATGCTCGCAAAAATCAGCATTTTAAAGTTCATGAATTATTCTGGTGTGTGGGGTTTGTTGTTTTTTTGTTTTTTTTTACCAGAGCCAAAGGTAGCCAGCTGCCTGACCCATGATAGTCTCATTCCACACTAGCCTATTCTCTCTCACACCTAAACTAAAGCACTGAGACAGTAATAAGTGATACTTCAGTTACACAGGCTATGGGAGCTAATAGCCTCCTCACTTACCTTCTAACCAGGGAGCCCAGTTAAGATAAATTCAGGCTGTATGCATGTGGAAAACACAACTGCAGTCACAGCAGAGATGAGCCAAATCAGTGTTACTAGTGTAAAATCCTCAGAGTTAGATGTCAGAAAGCATCACACATCTCCTTTGATAATTATAAAGGGACCCCAAGGATACTGTAAATCTGCTGAGGCCCAGCATCCCAGCAAGTACCTTTTATTCACAGCCCTCAGAGTGGACCAAAGAAGTTACTATGACCCACACTTAATTTTGCTTTTTAGCTAGATATAAAAGCTATCTCCCAGTGAGGCTGCAAGAGCTATTTAAGTCTCATCATCTCTAGATATACATATATGGGTCAATGCACCACTGTGTTACTCAAGACATTTTAAATTTTGATTGAGTTACACTGGCATGCAACTGGAGTAATATAGACTGAGTCAGGCCCATACATGTGTATCTGTATTCACCTACAAAGGGCATCCTAAGGAATTGCTGCATGTGATCCTAAGAAGCTTTCTAGAGTCCCTTTAAATAGAGTAGAAGAAAATAGCATTGAAGTCCAGGTTAGAAAAGAAAAGACAAGGATATTTACCTCTTAAGTCTTCACACTGTTGCAAAGCATCAAGCAGATACTTTGAAACATCAACACTTAAATACTGAGAGTTAGATTTATGGTGACTGACCACCTGTATCCAAAAAAAAAGATGGGGGAACTGCTGATACAGAGCTGGTATATTGAGTGGATACACACCCCACTGGTCAGACAAAAGAAGAGATCTGCCACGGGTTTGCTAGTATAGAAAAAAATGCATTTTTATGGATAATGCTATGTTGATTTATTAAAGGATGTGCCCCTCCAGCAAATTTTACTATATCATCATAAAAAAAACACTCCTGTCGAGTATATTAAGCTGAGTAATTCTGCTGGCTCTTCATTGAGGCTGGGGGAAGTATATTTTGGTTGTTTCATATTGGTTGGTAAACAAAAAAAAAAGTTGTAATTCTAAACAAACCACCACCACCAAAAGTTGACATCTGTCTTGTCCATTCAGAATGTGACACTTCATTGCACATTGGGACTCTGTAATAAGGCAGAAAGGGGAAATGCTGCAGTCACTTACAACAATGCCAATCCAGAGTAATCCCATTTACTTCAGTGGAGTTACTCCAGACTTACACAAGTGTAATTAGAAAGACAGCTTGTTTCTCTCACCAACAGAAGTTGGTCCAATAAAAGATATACCTCATCCACCTTGTGTTGCTAATATCCTGGGACCAACACCACAACACTGCAAACAATTGTAATTGACCGCAGGATTTGTTCCTTGTGTTCAAAGGTCTGAGCAGATTATTAGAGCTACTTGGTGCTTTCCCCAGCTTTGCCAATGACTGGCTGCGTGACCTTTGGCAAATGTCTTTACTTCTGTGCCTCAGTTTCCTGATCTGTAAAATGGGGATAATAGCTATCTCAGACAGGTGTTGAGGCTTAATTATTTTAGGTTTGGTAAAGCATTTCGGGATGCTCAGATGACAGGCACACCAGAAGTGCAGTATTATTAGGATGCATATATGTTTAAACAAGTTGACAACATTTTAATTCCACCTCTTAAACCCTTTGCAAACGAAACTTGCAGAGAGGGAGGAAAAGCATTGCTAACACTGCTTCACCACACACTGTCAAGTACTTATAAACCCTATTTATAGCTACAGTTAAGGATTCAGATATGGAAGTACTCTATTAAAAGCCCACATTAATGAGTCCTCAGAGAAAATATCTCACAAAGCCTTTTGAGATCGTAACTACTCCCTCGTGCAGAGCTTCTTGCTTGTTAACATTCATAAAATATAAATACTGTGTTCTAAACACCAGCACTTTGTAGATCACAATGACTTATCTTGCTATCAACAACTTAAGTTATGCACTTGGGAGATGCACTGCTAGAACACCACTGCATGTCATTCATTTCCAATGGCACGTACAGTAACTCATTCCTATTTGGGGACCTCTCTTTTTATTTGGAAGCTGAGGGTCTCACTACTTGTTACTTATTAGGTCAGTATCCGTGAGTATAATTTCTGAGATAACAATTGAGCCTGTTAGTTGGGAGTAGTAGAGAAATCCTCGTTGCAGCTCCAGTTCAACATAGTGACCTCTGATTGTTAGAGCAAAATCTAACAGATTAAAAGTTTGTGCAGGAATTTAAGTAATGGGGAATATTTTCCATTGACATAAACTAGTTCATAAGAAGTGTCATTTGACAGAAAAAAATTGCAATGTGGTTTTCTTAATTTTTTTAGTATTGTCTATTTATGGTCTGGTAGTTCCCATTTTTACTCTCAAGATTTCACTTTATAATTTATGACATCAGCCCTTATTTTTAAGACATTTTGATGTGGTATGTTTTACATGCCATTGCCACATGAACACAATTATGAAAATAAATATCACTCAAGTTTGTTTACTAATGCTCCATAACGTTTATGTAGCATTTTGTCATCCACAGATCTCAAAGCACTCTGCAGAGGTGGGTAAATTCTCTGTTCTATATTTTCCCATCTGTAAGATTGAGAAACAGAGTTAGAGAGAGGTAAAGGGACTGGCCCAAGGTCATACCCTGAGCCAATGGCAGTACCAGGAATGGAGCCATTTGCCCTTGGGTCTTAGACTGGTGCCCAGTTAACTGCACCTTTCTACTTTTGTCTTCCGAGTCATTTTCTTTCCTTTGTGCTGCAAGCTCACTGGAGCAGTGTCCTCTTGAAAAAATATATAACGACGGGAAGAACTGTTGTGCACCCAAATTAGAAAATAAATACACTTTTAACAGTCATTGATTTCAACAGGAATGTTGCCTATGTTTTATTATGCAGGATTTACCCCATATTTATTTTATAACATAGGATACTTTAAAACAGTCATAAGAGGTTACTGAAAATATCAAGATTTTATAGTAGCTGCAAACTGCCTCACCTCAAACTACTCAAATGATCATGAACTGAAAGATGTAGTGACCCTGTATTTATCATGTAATTAATAAATGCCTGCTAAATTACTGTATCCAGACTGTATGTGAAGGAACATACAGGCTGGTGTGTAGTGTAGGCAAAGACAGTATTTTGGCACTCCCATCAAAATAGCTTGTTACTGGCTCACTAACCCCAGATCCTTCCCGTGTCCTTTATTTTTTCAAAAGAGCATTCTTGTTTCTGCTCTGTCACATTAGAGCTCATCTGTGTCCCAGAATCCTTTGCACTGGCTGCAGTGGTGCTTCAAAAAGAGGTGCCACAGGAGCTGTCAAGGTTCCTTCCCCACTCTGAACTTTAGGGTACAGATGTGGGGACCTGCATGAAAAAAACCCCCTAAGCTGCTTCTTACCAGCTTAGGTTAAAACTTCCCCAAGGTACAAACTATTTTACCTTTTGCCCTTGGACTTTATTGCTGCCACCACCAAGCATCTAACAAACATATAACAGGGAAAGAGCCCGCTTGGAAACTTCTTTCCCCCCCAAAATCCTCCCCAAACCCTACACCCCCTTTCCTGCGGAAGGCTTGATAAAAAGCCTCACCAATTTGCATAGGTGAACACAGACCCAAACCCTTGAATCTTAAGAACAATGAAAAAGCAATCAGGTTCTTAAAAGAGGAGTTTTAATTAAAGAAAAAGTAAACGAATCACCTCTGTAAAATCAGGATGGTAAATACCTTACAGGGTAATCAGATTCAAAACATAGAGAATCCCTCTAGGCAAAACCTTAAGTTACAAAAAGACACACAAACAGGAATATACATTCCATTCAGCACAGCTTATTTTATCAGCCATTTAAACAAAACAGAATCTAACACATAGCTAGCTAGATTACTTACTAAGTTCTAAGACTCCATTCCTTTTTTGTTCCTGGCAAAAGTATCACACAGACAGAGAAATCTTTGTTTTCCCCCTCGCTCCAGCTTTGCAAGTATCTTGTCTCCTCATTGGTCATTTTGGTCAGGTGCCAGCGAAGTTATCCTAGCTTCTTAACCCTTTACAGGTGAAAGGGTTTTTCCTTCAGCCAGGAGGGATTTTAAAGGTGTTTAGCCTTCCCTTTATTTTTATGACAGGAGCCATTTCAGGTGATTCTGAAGTGCACCTGAAACAGAGGCACCTACCATACATAGATGACAAATGGAGACAATCTATCCGCAGGGGGATGACATAGGCAAACACTGTCTAGTCAGAAAACAACAGTACAGAGCTAGTGTATAATGGAATGACCACAGGCAGATGTGGATTTAAAGGCTCAATAGATGTGGAAGTTTAGGAGGATTTCTTCTTCTAATGGAACTGAATGCAAAAGGCATAGATTCAAAAACTCAAATATATTTTAAAATTTCCAGTGATGGAGACTCCACCACAATCCTTGGAAAGTAGTTCCAATGATTAATTACCCTCATTGTTAAAATGTTCACCTATATTTGACCTGAATTTGTCTAGCTTCAACTTGCAGCCATTTTTTCTTGGAATACCTTTGCTAGATTGAAGAGCCATCTATTATCAAACTTTTTGTTCCCCAAAACCTTAACCTTCTCTTTGATAAGACTGAGTTCTTAGAGTCTACTGCTATAAACCATGTTTTCTAATCTTTTAATCCTTCTTATGGCTCTTCTCTGAACCTTCTCCAACTTAACATCCTTCTTGAATTGTGGGCATCAGAAATGGACACAACATTCCAGCAGCGGTCACACTGCTGCTAAATACAGATGTAATATAACCTCCCTTCTCCAACTCAAGATTCCTCAGTTGATACATCCAAGGATTGTGTTAGCCTTTTTGGCCACAGCTCCACATGGGACACTCAATATTATGTAAGTTATGATATTTTAAATGTTAGAGACAAAAGCAGGGGCCTGTGCTTCTGAAATCAGTGCAGTAGGTGGCAAGATGGAGGTGATGGGAAAAGAGACTTGGTGTGTTGGTCTCACCATTTTTTTTCCCTTCTCCTATGTGTTGAAAAGCAAGTTCTTAATGCAGAGGCCCTTCTTTGAGGAATCTGGTACTTTAAAAAAAAAATTTTAAGTGACTGGCTCTTCTGTGCTGTGCTATGCTACCAAAGTACACAACTGCAAAAGAGTCTTTCAGACCCCTGCAAGCTGTTGCACAGGAAGTGGTGCTGCACTGCATACAGCCCAGTTCTTTCTTCACTCCAGAGCAGTGGTTCTCAGCCTGTGGGCTGCTTGTGGCTCAATCATCACACAGCTGCAGCCCATGTGACCCCTCGAGCCAGACAGGTAGCATATATAGTGTGGATGCGGTCCACATAACACACAGAGGGTTGCATATGTGGCCCACCATGATAAATAGGTTGAGAACCACTGCTCTAGAGTAAGCAGTAAGCTGTGCCTCTATTGGTTTGGAGCTGAAAGGGCAGAAGGTAATGTGTGGGAGATATGAGGGCTAGAGAAGGTTATCTATGCATGAGGAAAGAGCAGGTAAATGGCGAAGTATTGGAGAAGATTGGTTCTGTGCATGGAGCTGTAGGACAGGGAAGGAAGCAACAGAATGGTAGAAATAGGGAGATTTTTAGCTGTGAAAATAGACAATTAAAATTTTTTTTCCACCATGAACTCCCTCTGGGTGGATGAAACGTACACCAGTTTTCAAACTTACAAATGCAGGTTAGATGTGTTTCAAGGAGGCCCCATCACTATTTTAAGATACTGGACTGGTGCTCCTAGGAGACTTGGATTCTGTTACTTTTTCTGCCACGGACTTTGTGTGGTTGTAGGCAAATCAAGTAATTGCTGTGCCTCGGTTTCCCTTTCTGTAAAGTGGGGACAATAATACTTCCCTACCTCACAGAGGTGTTTGGGGACAAAAAAAAACAAATATTTGTGATGTCCTCAGACTATAATGATGAGCATTATAGAAAAAATTATGAATGAGTAAATAAAGTTCTGGGCTTGCTTTGTGGTAACTGGCACCTCACCAGATTTGCCTCTTATATACTCCCCATTTCTGCATGATAAGAAATACTGACCAAAACATAATTAGATTTGAAATTTGGACCTGGAGATTCTCCAAAACTGGAAATACAAAGGAAAAAGTTACAGAAAACAACATTCAGAAAAGCATATGTAGTGCTGAGCAGAATACATGGGAAAACTGGAATTAGCAAAGCGGATACATCAGGGAAACAGTAGGTCCTAAAAGGTAGATTGAAGGGAATTCAACAAATATGTATACCATTGAGAAATAAATAAAGTAGGAGTGGAAGTGAGCAATGTGGATGACCAGGGAAATACAAAGAACAATAAAAGAAAAAAGAATATATGAGACCTATAAATCAGCAAGGTTAGCGCTGCAGGAACTGGTACAGAAGACTAAAGTAAAAGAAGATTGTAAGAAAGTGATCTGAAAAAGCTAAGCCTGGAAAGGAAAGGGAGACAAAATATGAGAACACAATAAAAGATTTTATAAATTTGGTATAAAAGAAGGAAAAGGTCAGGAAATGAGATGGCGGTCCTCTTCTTGAGGGATGGTGAGGGATAACTTGACAGAAGAGGTAGATATTGCTGGAAAAGTGAATTACTACTTTTCTCTCAGTATTCAGCAGGAGAGCAGGGGAAATATGCCAGAAATCTTGATACATTTTTCAGGGTTAGATAATGAACAATTACTAAATAATAAAAAAAAACCAACCATAGTAGAATAGGTTAAAAAATAAAGGAAATTGTTGAAACTGCTGAAAATGAAAACTACTCCAGAATGGGGTGGGCTGCCTCTCAGAATTCAAATTCTAAAAGACATGCCAAATGGATTAAACTAATTGGGAAATTTTTAATTCTTTACTGGAAACTGGAGAGGTATGCAGGAACTGAAGAGGGGTCAACATTATATCCCTATTTGAAATGGGATCAAGGGAAAAATAGGAGGTTGGTACTAGATAAGATTTTATACTGTTTGATTATGATCATTACCAGGTACAGAAAACTTGAATTATTGAGCATATACTTTTCAGAGAGATGATGCTTAACAAATTTATTTTTTTAAACTTGTTGAGGATTAGAAAATGAGAGTTGACACAGGTGGAGGAATAAGGTGTAGCATACCTGGATTTCAAGAATGCTTTTGATACAGTGCTGCATGAAAGACTAATACATAAGGTTAGATTGTAAGGGGTTGATTGAGTACAGGTTATTTAGGAGGAAGTGGTTAATGAAATGCCACACTTCATTACTGGACCCTTTCAGTGAACACTATACATCAGTTTTCCAGACGAAAGAACATAAGAATGGGTCAGACCAAAGATCCATCTAGCCCAATATCCTGTATTCGAAGAGGGGCTAATGCCAGATGCTTCAGAGGGAATGAAAGAACAGGGCAATTTATTGAGTGATCCAACCCCTGTTGTCAAGTCCCAGCTTCTGGTAGTCAGGCCATCCAGAGCATGGGATTGTGTCTATGACCAACTTGGCTAATAGCCATTGATGGACCTGTCCTCCATGAACTTATCTATTTCTTTTTTTTTTTTTAAGCCAGTTATACTCTTGGTCTTCTCAATGTCCTCTGGCCACAAGTTCCTCAGGTTGACTTTGGTTTGTGTGAAGTTCTTCCTTATGATGGTTTAAAACCTGCTGCCTATTTATTTCATTGGTTGACCCCTGGTTGAGTTATGTGAAGGGGTAAATAACACCTCCTTATTCACTTTCTCCACACCAGTCATGATTTTTATAGACCTCTCTCATATCTTCACCCCTCCCCCCCCCAATGGTTTCTTTTCTAAGCTGAAGAGTCCCAATCTTTTGTTATATGGAAGCTGTTCCATACCCCAATAACTTTTGTTGCCATTCTCTGTACCTTTTCCAATGCTAATATTTATTTTTTGACATGTGGCAAGCAGGACTGTATGCAGTAGTCAAGGTGTGGGCATACCATGGATTTATATAGCGGTATTATGATATATTCGGTCTTACTATCTGTCCCTTTGCGAATGGTTCCTAACATTCTATTCGCTTTTTTGAGTGCCACTGCACAATGAGCAGATCTTCTCAAAGAACTATCTAGGATGACTCCAAGATCTTTCTTAAGTGGTAACTGCTAATTTAGACCCCACCAGTTTATATGTATAGTTGGGATTTTTTTTTCCAGTGTGCATTACTTTGCACTGATCAACACAGAGTTTTATCTGCCATTTTGTTGCCCAATCATTCAGTTTTGCTGAGATTCCTTTGCAGTCTGCTTTTGACTTAATTATCTTGAGTAATTTATCATCTGCAAATATTGCCACCTCACTGTTTTCCAGATCATTTATGAAAATGTTGAACAGCACAGGTCCCAGTACAGAGTGAGGTGGCAATATTTGCAGAAGGAGGAACAACTGTGGAGGTAGCACGCTTACACCATGGAGACAAGGTGTGACTGCTGTCACTTGATAGTGGCCCATACGGCCAACTAAAAAGTAGTTTTAGGTTGGAAGGATTGTGTCCATGAGGGAGTCAAGAAAGCTAAAGCAGAATAAAAGAGGTGATTCTCCGGTCTCCACAGAAATGTAAATACATTCCATTCTTTGACTTAGGGAAAATGAAGCTAGACATTTAGAGGAAAGAAATACTTTAAGACCTATGGGGTCACCTGGCCTCCTTCAGTCCAAATTGTTGCTATTAAACTAAGTGTAATTCCCTTGTAGAGTGAGTCACAAGGAAAAACTAATGACATAATTGTGATGTCTCTGTAATCCATTACATGATTCTTTGTATCCTATACCCCCCCCCCAAAAAAAAAAAAAAGCTGCCAGACTCTTCATTTAGCTGCAGAGTGACAATCCTGGTAATGGAGTCTGTACTTCTAACTACATTGGCTGGCTGACTGCCTTCATCTGTCTTCTAAAGCATGCATATCTTGCCTTCATGTCTATCCATCCATGCAAAAGTTTTATAAATGTAGAGTCTCCTCTGCAATTAAGTTTTTCTGGTTCACTCTAACCATTTACCATCATCACCTTATACTTCTGCCTGTACATACGATGCTCTTTTGTTGACTTGGCAGAGCTTTATTAAAGGTGAAATTCACCCCTGTGTAGAGGGGTCAACACAAGACCTATACACTCCTTAAATCTCTCAAACCCTACTTCAAAGACTTACATGGGACCTAAATCTCCTACAAGTCTTGTGCTAGCCCTCAGCACATGGGCAAATTTCACTCTGGAAGCTTGGTCTGATGATACAATAATGCATGCTCGATGTATGGATCAAAATATAGTACAAATACTGCAACATGTAATCTTTTCCCTTTGATTAATTTAAAACATGGAATAAGAATGGCTAAGTTATGTTAATTGATACTACTCACCCACAAGGGCAGTGTGATGTATGAAATGCATTCATTCACTACTGACCTCTGAGGCATGAAGTCTGCCTTGAGAATCTCTCTCACACGTATGATTGTTACTATACAGTATGGCAATAGAATCAGGAATATCCTGTTTTTAATTTACTCATTTGTCTGGGGGTGGGAAGGGAAGGAAGCGAAGCTTACAGTTCTTAAGTTTACTTTTCTATCTTGAGGTTCCTAGAGATTGATAATACTTGTCAGACACAGGCAGACCAGCCCTACAATGTTATCCTACTTTTAAAAAAAAAAAAAAAAAAGGCAGTTGGAATTGGTAACATACGTTCTACAGACAAGCGGAAAACTAAATCAATTTAAAGCTGGTCAGATTCATTTCCCCTTTTTTATTTTGGGAGTCAGAATTTCATTTCCCCAAAATGCACCAAGTGCTCAAACAGGAGCTCCCACGCTGTCCGGAGCACTGCTCCATAATGGCATTTTAAAAGCGCAGCAGTGAACAACATGCTCAGGTTTGTTCTCTGATATGACAGTTAGGCATCTTATAGCTCAGCAGATGAAAATTACACATGGAGGGCTCAGGCACAAAGTCGGTTTTAGGGAGAAGAGAGGAAATGTTTTGTTTTTTTAAAAAAATTTTTTCCTGCAAAGCTTGTACAAAAGCATCTATTGCCATTTTTGCTGCATATGCAACATTTTCCCCCACAGCTCTTTTGCAAACCAAACTGCCCTTGTGCAGAGGAAGTGAGCAGCTTCATGTTGTTCATGTCATTTCCTCTCTTTCCAAATGTTTGTAGTCTTAAAACAGAAACTCTGCCTCATCCACTAACACATGCTTTAAAAGCCAAGGAAATGGTCAGCTTTGTCTTTCTCTGGCTGCTCCTATAAAATCTTCACTGCACCTTTAATTCAGCTAGATTGACAAGCCTGCTATTGAGTACTACTATTTCTGTTATATAAATGGATTTATTGGCGTGATGATGATGTCCTTCCTTACCAGTGAGGAACAGGTCCAAGCTGGCAGTGTCCCAAATGAATGGGTGTGTTCATTAGCTAAATGCAAAATAACTTAAAATGTCAGCAGTGTAAGTTTTCAGCTCACTAAGTGGTCTCTTCAAAAGGGATTAGGTCACAAAATAATCAGTAGAATATTTAATTACAGATGAAGGCCATGACACCAGAGATAACCCTGCAAGCAAGAGTCCTGTAACACAAGCACACATTGTTCTTGGAAATGGAAACAAGGATAAATGTCTTTTTACTAAATCAATAAAGATCAATTCAAAGTCAATAAGTCAAGAGATGGACAGATAATCAGGGGTAAGAGCCAATATACTTCCAGGATAAGCCAAAGATCAGGCATAGGCAACACTAAAGGAATGCACACTGTGGCACTAAATGAGCAAGCATCAAAGCATGAGCAAAAATGAGACTAAGAGACAAGGGATTTATATAGATTTAAACTTTAAATATTTGGTGTTCTAGGAACAGGGATTTCCAGTGTGGCACACTAATGAATTAGTGCTACAAGCAAGAACGAAGGACCAACTGGCTCCATGGGGTTAATTATTTACTAGTCAGCCAGCTGTAACAGAGGATATGACTAACTGACTTGAAGGAAAAGGAACCGCATCAGCTGGGGACAGCTTATTCACCCTCAGCATATTACCCTGGGTGCTAGAGGCAGCTTTCCTAATATGTCAAAGGGAGACTCTGCGTTTCAAACTTTTCCTGCACAAGTGGAAAAAAGCCTTGGTTTAGACAGTCCTTTGGAAAGTCTTGTGCACTAGGAAGAATTATGAAACACAGCTCTAAGGGGGAAAAAATTTATGGTGGTAATGAAATGGAGAGAGAATTCACTATGAAATTTGGAATCTCAGTGATGTGGCTGTGCTGTAACGTGTCTCAGGCATGATGTCATTACTGAAAAATAGTCTACAAAATGTATTAGCCCAACATTCAGAGAAGAGAAACACTTGCAGCTTCCATTGCAGTTAGAGGGAGATGTGGGTGCTCAGAACCTTGGAGAGGAAATCAGGCTATTCATTTGTAACCAATATACACTGGTCTTATGCTGGGCCTCTGCTGTGTTCAAGCACAGAAAGAAAACTGAATCTACAGCAGGAAGCAGCAGCCTTGTATGTTGGCATTCCTTTGTCCTGATGTCAGTGTTTATGGTGGTTGTAGTAATTTAAATGTCTTGCTCATGACATTCTATCTTTTGCATTATTTTTGCAATATGAATAAAGAACTGTGCAAATAGCCACTCTGCTCCACTTCCCTCCACAGCAGTAGCATGGAGGGTGGGTGATACCCATGACAGAAAGATGTTGAATGGGAACACTAAAGACAGTGGACAGACTTTTTGCTGAGAGCCACACACTTTTGTAGACAGGAGGCACTGATAGCATTTGATTTACTCCAAAGTCTACTTTTGCTGAGAATTAAAGCAAAGGTTGCAGATACTAGTTAGAGTCAATCTTCTAGAGAAGAGAGTTGGGTTAGGCCTTGTTTTGCAGAAAACCTCTAATGCAATACAAACAAATTACACTGGTGGCATCTAGTACTAAATATAGACAGACTTGGCACACCATTGGCAGATTCCAAGCACAAGCCTCTGGGAGCTAAAATGTGATAATTAGGAGTCCCCATTGCACAAATACAAGGGTTAAATCCCCCTCCCCTCCCCGCCATCAGATCTTGGGGATGTGAATGAACATTTGAAGTACTCACCCTGCTGTCATAGAGCAAGTAGAAAAATCTTAGTAAGAGACACTTGAACCTTTTAAGCACCATCTCATGGCAATAATGACCCCTCATGCATATTTATGTACAGTACTTAGCTTTATAATAGCTACTTGAAAGACCTAGGTTTTTTTTGCCTAGGAATGAAACTATGTGAAGTGTGACCAAAATATTCAGAAGGTCTGAATAGTAAAATACAAAAATACTTCAGGTATTTCCTGCATGCCAGCCAAAACCACCTTTGCAGAGTATGTAGTTTAGACATTGTGTGTGTGTATATATATATATATATATATATATGCGCACACACACACACACTTGCATATATATACAATTTGCTGAAGAACCTCAGTCAGGTATTTGTTGAAAGAATGTCAGACAAGTTCTATAGCCTGGGTTGTTTTGTAAAAACCTTTTTGTTGCACGGAGCTTAATGTCATTCATCATGCACCCAAAGCAAAATCATATGACCACCATTTCCTAAGTAACATAATTATCTTATTGATTCTTATGGTGCAACACACTACTTTTATTGTTAATTAACACTGCCAAATCTGGTTATGCAATTCTGGATATTGGGAGTTCAGTTTAGTGTGTGAAAAGGGGAGGGGAAGACTACAAATAAATGCCATCAAAATCTATCTTTTTCCTCCTGTGTGTATTTAGATATTTGTTGTGCAAATCTGCTACCAACTGCAACAGCAAAGTACATGATATAACCTGCTGTCACTTTTTACCAAAGAGATAGAAATACAAGCTCCAAAACATGTCTTAGCAAAATACTGATATTTAATAAAGCTTTAAGTAGTTGAACAGAAATGCACAAAGGCAAAGAAATACAACCCTGCTGTTTCAGAACCAAAACAGTTTTATGAAAAAATGAGAAGAATTCTTGGACTAATTTCAGGAGCTTAGCATCTTTCTTAAAATCAAAGTGGAAATATACCAGAAAATGCTTACAGGAAGGGTACATAGCTAATGTTTTGTCTTCCCCATAGTAAAGACCCAAATGAAAGTTTCATCAGACATTAGGACATACAATGACTTCTTGAATCTTTCAGTTCTTAGCCAGTGCTCTAATGAAATTCAAACCTGCTACATCTGCCATACTACACTGTTAATTAGTTTTCTATTTATTTAGCAGATCTAGAAGTGGAAAGCAACCTATTGCCAGTGAATTGTTTGACTTCTGTGCTAAGTAGGCTGCATTCCAATCCTCTGATGTTGAAACTAGCATGAGCCCAACTTTCATCTCATTGCCATGTCAAATTAGCACCCAGCAGATTCTAGATACAGAAACTCTTTTATCATTTTGGCTTGCAAAAGACCAACAGTTCTTAGAAGTCAAATTGAAGCTAGGAGTTTTCTGGGTTTTGTTATAGCTCTTTAGCTTGAGGAGAAAGATTAAAATGTGGGATATATGTGGCATGGGCCTTGCAGTTTACATTATAGAAGGAACAAAATTTCAGAGACTGTTTATTATATGAAATAAAATATTGCAGAATCTGCATCAAGAGTTGAGAAAAATCCTACCCACTCCAAATAAACCCTAGCTTGAGAAAATTAAAGAGGAGATATTTACATATGCTTTGCCATTTTCCATTTCTGTACATCTGTAATGGGTTGTGCTCACCACTGTGGCACCTCCTGCTGGTTGCTCTGGGAATTAGCTCTGTCCATCAGCAGGGCACCCTCCTCTTGTGGTATCTCCACTGTCCGTGGGGACCCACATTGCTCCCAGACTGCAGCATCCTCTTCCGTGCACAGTCCTCTGGCTGTGCCCCAACTACGTTGTCTTCACCCCCTTCTGGGGGAACTGGCAGTCCTTCACCCAGCCTTTCACCAGTGGCAAACTGCAGCCCCTAGTCCACCCCTCGCTCGGGGGCAAACTGCAGTCCTTTGGCTGGCCACTTCCCTCAGCAGTCAGTGTGACGAAGGGGAGCAGTGGCAGGCCCACCTGCTACTCTGAAACCCAACCCAGGGACCCTTTAGCTGGCAGCTGCTCACTTCCTCTCTTTCCCCTCTGCTGCTACCTGCTTTCCTTGGGCCACGTCCCCGTAGCCCCAGCACCTCCTCGGCCCCTGCATCAAGGCCTCAGGCTGGAGCTCCACTTGTGCCCGTGCCCCAGGCACTTCTCTCCACAGGCAGCCAATCCCTCTCCCTCAAGTTCCAGGGGGAGACTGAGCTCCTTTCTGCCCTGCAGCCCTTCTCATAGGGCCCAGCCTGGCCCTGATGGGCTGCTTCTAAGCCTTCCTCTGATTGGCTGGGTTCTGCGCAGCTGCTCCAAGGGCTGCTATTAACCCTTTGCCAGCCAGTGAGGGGCAGCTGCCCTGTCACAACATCCATATACTACCGTATACATTTCAGCATCTAAATACAGCACTCACACCCTCTAAGTGATGCACTCCCATCCTGCCATTTAAACAGGTTCACAAGATAGTGTGAGTGTAAAACAAAACCTGATAAAATTAAACTAGAGCTCTTTATTCTAAAACCCTGATCTTTGGGTATTGGGGAATGATGGAGGAGAATGTCAGAACAAATCCAGATCCATATTTTGTAGTTGGCCCTTGAACTTTGGGTGCCTTAAGTCTAGACCTGGATCTAAATTTTGTGGCATGGGCCTCTCAAATCAGACTAGTCCAAAGGTAATCTATTTGGTGTTCAGATATCCTGAGACACATCAACACACCATGATTAAATTTACCTTCCACAAATATTATTTATAAAGACGCACTTGACTAAATTCATAATAAAGACAAGGTCTCTGCCCCAAGGAGCTTACAATATAAGTCAGACAAATATGATTAATTGTATAGGACAACAATACTCAGGTTAAATTGTGAAGTCATTTTCAGTGGGGGAAGGCATCACCTAAGAAAGGGGGTTTTAAAAGAGATATAGAGAGGAGAGTGAGTGCTTGACACATAGGAAGTAGGATGCTGTGCCAAGGTAAAGGGTGCTGTGAAAGAAAGATGAAAGACAGGACTAGAAGCAGACAAAACAAACAGTAAGGAGAAAGGTTAGGAAGAAGCGTAATGTGAGAGAGAGCGTTGGAGAGATAAGAGCAGAGATGTAGGAAGCGGCAGAGTTGTGCAGAGCTTTGATCAGGAGAAGCTTTGAATTGGATTTGGGACAGAAGGCAGTGAAAGGATTAAAGAAGGTATATGCAACATATCGAGTTATGAGATTGTCAGTCTTTTCACTGTTTAGAATTGGAGGCTGAAAGAGTCTTTCTTTCTTTCTTTAGTAGACTGGTTATTGTTGTTGGTTTTTTTTAAATGTACCTCTTATATTGTGGGCCTCAGGAATGCAACCTGTCTAAAAACATGATCCTTCTGTCTGAACTTGGGAAATAGAAAACCAAACCCAACCATTACAAATGCAATGTTTACTTAATGGAATGTTCTGTTAATCAGTATTAACAGCAGAACACCTTCGGAATATACCTTTTCCAAGAAGGTGGTTTTGGAAAATTTGAGGAATACACAAAACAGTGACATATGTAGCTCAGATGTAGGCTTGCTTTGACATGTGTTCCCCAGTGCTTCCTGAAAACCTCTATCCTAGCAGCAGTGGATATTATAAATGGAAGCTGGCTGTTGGGAGGGAGGGAAAAAGAAGTGTGTGATAATAGTGGTAGTGGAAGGAGAATATTTCCTCAAATTTTCCAAAACCACCTTCCTTTTTTCTTGTAAAAGGTATATTCCGAAGGTGTTCTGCTGTTAATACTGATTAACAGAACATTCCATTAAGTAAATGTTGCATTTGTAATGGTTGGGTTTGGAATTTTAGTAGTCGGGGGGGAAGAGGATAAGTAGGATTTGTTCATAGAGCAGAATGGGCTGAAACAGACAGCTGAGGTTTGAGGAAGAAATCTGAAAGCTACAGTCCTAATAATGAAGCTCTGCAATGTATAATCATGTCTCCTGATGATTAGGAATAAATCCATGAGTTTCAGGATCCTTAAATATACATAGTCTGCAGTTTTTGCAAATGGATAGATTATCTGCCTACATATATGAAACAACTGCCAGAAAGACTTATGCTTATTATGAACTGTTCATCTTCCTGTAAGTTGCCAGCCCTGAATCCCGGCTACAGAGCCCCTTGTTTCTGCCCATCTGGGAAAACCTGACTTTATCATTTCTGTCTCTAAGCACTCAGGGTGCATGGTACACTATATCCCCTCATTCTGATTCCATCTGCCCAGCACTGGTTGGGGCAGGGTGGGGGTAAGGACAGGGAGCCCATCCTGCAAAGAAAGCTGCTGTCGTACCATTCTTTTAAATCAAGATATGGATTTGTGTCGTCTTTGGTGCAGTGGTATAAAGAAAGGAGTTTGTTTTTCTCCCATATGCAACAAACAGATGCTGGGGACCCGGGACCTCACATAGTCAATGAATGATAAGTTGTAAAATCTTTAAAACTGCAGAAAGAAATCAGAATTTCAGCAAATTCCCATCTTGTCTGGCTGCTCATTTTGATCAACTGCATGGGGAAAAAAAGCCAGTTGTGCATAAAACTCCATCTGTTATTATAGCCTGGTATGTATGTGGTTGGGAGAAGAATATTTAGAGAGAGATTTGAGCAGTGTTATTGAAAAAGGAGAAGATGTATATGGCATCAGAATCACATTTGTTGATATAGACTAGGCTGCACTAATCAACTAGCATTCAACTTTTTGCAAAGATCTAGGAGGAAACAATAGATTCTTTAGATGTAATGTACGCCTTGAAAGTAATTTCGTAAGTTGTTTCAATATTGCCTCCATTTTACAACACTACGTAATTCGATTATACAAACTATACCTTTAACTCCTGGTTATGCAGATGTTACATCAAAATGCTTCTTTCAGTGTTCAGTTGAACACGATACAGATTTTACTGAATGGCAGAATAAAATACAGAAAGTTATGTGTTGTTTCATATGAACATGTGATTGACGTAACTCAGACTAATTGTTCTTCTGGGTCTGAAATGCAAAGACACATCACTTGTTTGTTTGTTTTGTTTTAAACTAAACCTCATTCCAAAAATCATGAGTTTATGGGCCAAGATAACAATCAATTGCTATGGCTCTAGGAATAATATAGATTGTATGGAACAGCATGAGGCACACACTCCATAGGGTCTGAACATATTGCTTCCACAGCACTTAAGTCCTCTCAGCTGCGGGAATGAGAAGCCAGGAAGTGATGTACAGTTTTCTGCATGACAGCACTAGGACAGCCACATTAACAACACAGACTATATCAGCCACCAAAGAAACCACTGCATTCAGTTGCAGCACAAGAAGCATGACAGCCGTGTTGAACTCATGTATAAGCCAGGAGCTCTGAATGGCTGTGGGGAGCAGTCAAAAAGAGACACGCAGAGGCAATGTTGTTCTGGTTTCTACAGAACAAGACCTCTTGAAATAAAATGCAACTTTAACAAATTACTAATTTAAAGTGCTGAGAAGGCACTTCACAGTACAGATAATCCAGATAATCAGGATCCTTGCCCTAACAAGCTTACAAATTTGTTTCAAACATGATGCAACTTCTATGTGTATGTATGTCTATGTAATAGAAGAGTATGGAGAGTGAAAGGAGGAAGGTCAAGGATGACAGCTATTCAGTGAAGGAAGGAGAGTGAATAACCAGAAATAGTAGTTCACTAATTTTTTGTAGGTGTGATGAAAAAAGTAGGTCTTAAGGAGGATTTATCAGAGAGGGTAGAACCCTTAAGTATCAGGTCAGAAGGGGTTTGCGACAAGTATGGGCAATGTGAAAAAAAGGGCAGAGATGGCAGAGATGGCTGTGGGCGAATGGGGCGTTGAGGCTAGAATCATTGGCACAGCTTAGCAGGGAGGATACACTTAGAGATAAGATTGAATACCTACACAGGAAGACAGTTATGCAGGGCCTTGAAGACAAGAAACTTCAACTTAAGATGGTGAAAAATGAGGAGTGAGGGAAGAGATTCAAGGAAAGACTGATGTGGTCAGATTGACATGGGGGAAAAATGGTTTTAGCAGCTATGTTTTGTGTGGACTTGCAGTCATCAAGAAAAGAGCTGATGAGAGACTAGATGACTGTTTTTACCTCCCTAGACAGACAGACAGACAAAACATGAAATCTTAGAAATGTAGAGGAAGAAGTGGCAAGATCTGGAACAGTCTGGATGTGTGGGGCAAAAGAGAGGGAGAAGTTGAAGATACCAGAGGATAGGGGCCTAAATAACGGGGAGGATGGTGGTGTTGTCAGTAGTGACAGAGTATGGAGAGGTTTCAAGAGGAACAATAAGGAGTTCAGTTTTGGCCATCTTAAGTTTAAGCTGATGGTGAAATATCTAAGAACTGATGTCTGTGACACAGGCTGAGATATGGGTTTGGATGGAGGGAGTTAGGTCAGGAATGGAAAACTAGATTTGTGAGCTGTTGGCATAGCATGGTAGCTGATAAACTGATACACTGTGTATATGTTTACATTGCAGCTCAGAGTGTGCTTCTCGGTGCACATAGACAGACATGTACTAGCTCTGCTCCAGCTAGCATACTAAAAATAGCAGTATGGTTTCAGCAGCACAGGTGGCAGCTTGAGCTAGCCATCTGTGTACATACTCAGGGGGTTGGGTGGGAGCATACTTGGGTACCTAGCCTGAGCCACCAAGTCTGCTGCAGTGGCCACCTGCTATTTTTAATGCACTGGCCTAAGCAAAGCTAGCATGTGTCTGTCTACCTCTGCTGGGAAGCATGCTCCATGTGTAGACACAGCCTGTGTGAAAAGCTGTGTAGGGGCCAAGGCGGATGAGGACAAAGTAGAAACCTGAGATTTGGCCAGGTAGATGTTGTCTGAAACAGTTTCAGTAGAGTAGAAGGAATGGAAACCAGAGTGGAGGGAACCATATGATGTTGGAGAAGAGGCACTGGAGACACTACTTCTAAATGACACCTTTGAGTTGAGAGCTGAAAGGAAGATGTGAGTTGGGTCAATGCTCCGAGAAGCAGGTGGGTTTTAGGATCAGCTTTTTAAGAATGGGTCAGACCTGAGGTTGCTTTTATTGGGAGGAGAAGGAGCCAGAAGAGAGTGAGAAGAGCTTAAGAAGGAGAGAGAGTGGGTGTGAAGGAGATGAGCAGCAGGGAAGGGATGGGTTGAGGGGGCCAGTAGAGCGGTTGGGGTGGAAAGCAGCTGAGATGCCTTGTTGTGTGTGAGGGAAGAATTGTTACAAGGAGGAAAATGTGAGAGAGTGGAGAAAGAAGAACTGGGGTGGGGGTGGGGGTGGAGCAGGGAGGTCACAGTGGAGCTTGTGTGTCTTCTCTTTGAAAAAGTAAGTACAAATCTTATGCAGAGGGAACAGTGCTAACACTGCTCCAGAGTGCACCTCACTATACAATCTCAGTAGAACTGATTTAAGTAACCAGGGATACAATATGAGCTTTCAGCTGGAGAAATATAAGCATGATATACTAGGCAAATGTAGAGGGTGAAAGGGTTTCAGTGACACAAACAAAACAAAACAAAAAATTGTGTCTGAAATAAAAACAAAGTATCATGTTTTTTTAAAAGTTAGTAAGCGTGGGGGTGGGCAGATGATTCTGTGCAGTGTTGGACCTTGTTTTCAATGAATCATCAATTTCTCAAAACCTCTGTTACATATTTGCTTTGCAATACTGTCTGATTCCTTCTGTTGTTCTTTAACACGTTTATTGTAACTATTGCATTTCATTTTAGTTTCCCTGCTTCTCAGAGGAGTAGAAATGTGTTCACCTTTGTCATTTTGTACATTGCTCTATGTTTCAGTATATCTGTGCCATAGTTTTTGTTTGTTTTTTGTACTGTTGTGTTTGGTTGCCTTCTGGGATACACCAACTCCAGGTTTGATTTCACTTTTTTTTCCAATTTCTGCTGATGAATATTTCTCCCCTTGCTCAGAATGTGGAATCTTCCTCCACAGTAGATTTGGAAGCCACAGCATTATTTGTGCCTTAAAAAGCTAAGCTAGCTAACTTGTTTCTTTCCCCTTCTGCTGCTGCCGCTTCCCTCCCCTTTTCCTCAGTATAGCTGTTGCTGAATAGCTGCAGTTTCTGGCAGCAAGAGAAAAGGCCTGTTTCCCATCTGGTGAGACTGAGACTTTCCTCTGGAAAATGATAAAAGCATCTTGGTGCTCTTTATGTGCCAGAAGAACTGATTGTCCCCAGAGAGAAAACAGCTCTGCACACTGATCAAGGGGAATGTCCTCTGCTTATGCCATTTTTCATTGACCATTGAGAAATTTGAACACCAGGTGGCAGAGCCCTGACCTGGGATGAAGGATACTCCCCTCTGCCTAAGTGAGAAGAAAGGGTTAAATAGGGGGTTTCCTACCCCACTCAGTTCCCAGACCACTAAGCTATGGGGTAGTCTGATGTAGGGCTCCCTCAGTCTCTCCAGTTGAAGCCATTCCACTGTCGATTTAAATAATGAGTCATTGGAGCAGGGGACTAGATCCAGGGTCTCCTAGAGGGGTACTCTAACCTCCAGACTACAAAGTCATTCTCTCTCTCTCTCTCTCTCTTCTTCCCTCCCCCCGCCCCCTCCAATGATTCTTTAGCCTGTTGATTAAGGCATCCGCATGGGTGACCCGAGGTCCAATCCTCCTGCTCCAGTCACTCGTTCATTATGTAATCCACTGCAGAGCAGCTTCAACAGGAGACTGCAGGAGCCCTACATCACACTATCCCATAGCTTAGTGCAGTGGTTTTCAAACTGCGGGTCGCGACCCAGTACTGGGTTGCAGAATGGAAGGCACTGGGTCACAGCGGCTCTGGTCAGCACCACCAACCAGGCCATTAAAAGTCCCGTTGGCGGTGCTACCTGTTCTGACACTGCGCTGTGCCCCGGAAGCGGCCAGCAGCAGGTCCAGCTCCTAGGCGGGGAAGCCACAGGGCTCCACATGCTGCCCCCACTCTGAGCACTGGCTCCACACTCCCATTAGCTGGGAACCAGCCAATGGGAGCTGGGGAGGGGGGGTGTTGGTGCCTGCGGACAAGAGCTGCGCGGAACTTCTTATGCGCCTCTGCCTAGGAGCCGGACCTGCTTCTGGCCATTTCCAGGGTGCAGCATGGTCTGTGGTGCCAGGAAAGGCAGGAAGCCTGCCTTAGCACCCGCACTGCGCCACTAACCAGGAGCCGCCCGAGGTAAGCCCCTGCCCCAGCCCTGAGTCCCCCAAACCCGGAGCCCCTTCCTGCACCCTAAACCCCTCATCCCTAAACCCACCTCAGAGCCTGCAGCCCCAGCCCAGAGCCCCCTCCCACACCTTGAACCACTCATTCCTGGCCTCACCCTGCAGCCCTCACCCCCACACCCAAACCTCAGTCCTAGCCCTGAGCCCCTCCCACACCCCAAACTCCTCATCCCCAGCTCCACTGGGTTGTGGGCATTAACAATTTTCCTCAACTGGGTCGCCAGACAAAAAAGTTTTACAACCACTGGCTTAGTGGTTTGGGCAAGCAACTGAGGTGTAGGAGATCCCTGTTCAAATCCTTTTCTTCCTCAGGCAGAGCAGGGAATCGAAGCTGGGTCTCCTACATCATAGGCTCTAACCTATAAGGTGAGTGGCAGCACCCCCTCCAGCCATCTTGTGTGGAGTTAGGTGCCTGCCTAACTCATTCTGACAAGAAGTGGCTTTGGCACTAAAACCGCTTGACTCCAGAGGAGCAGTTTGTGAATCGCTTGCAGAGATAAGTGCCTATCTCAATGAGAGGGGCAGGGCTTAGGACACATCCCTCTCATTGGCATTTTCCATTGGCTAGCTCAGGTTGCTCCACCTAGCGTGCTGGCTTTCATGAATCAGAGTGTAAGGTGCCTATCTCTCCCCATTCAATGTACAGGGAGCATAGGCACCTAACTCAGGCTTTGTGTGTTCCAGTGATTTTTTTCTAGGCACCTAAAAGTTAGGCATTGCAACACTCAGCATCACAATGCCTCAGTACCTTTGTGAACCTGGGCCTCTGCCCTCCCAGCCTGTGGAGTTCCCTTGGCAGATAAATATAAAAAATATAAAGTCTTTCTTCATGGTTCAGTTCTAATGTGATTTACAAAGTTTCCATTCACTTCTGTGAAGTTATTGCTGTTTGTGTATATAGATATCAATGTGTCAATGTTGCTCTTTTAATCAATGTAATACCCTGTTTTTTTTTAAATTAACCAGCTTGCCTCAAAAAGACATGGTTCATCAGTGAATCTTAGTGTATAAACAGTTAAGGACAGGGTTTTGGGGTGATTGTATCTTTTATTATCCTTTGTCTTTTTATGTTTGTGATGACTGGCTCTGTTGCTGCTTCACTTGGAGCCTCTGTCATTATTTCCAGTTTCACTCCTATTTGCATATGTGAGCTTTTCAAGATGAAATGACACAGATGAAATGCCCATCACATCTTTACTGCACCACATCTGCCAACATTTATAAGCTATATATAGGGATATTGTTTTACTACCTTTGAAATACATTGGACTTTTCATAAGATGAGCTCTTTTAGGGCCACTGACTGGTCCTCCCAACTTCTCCTGGGCAATAACACAGTTCAAGAATAAAGAGACCTCCTTGTTCTGTATTTCTGATTTTTACTAGATCAAAAATACTAGATCAGGAGAGGAAGTAGCTACCTTATTCCACATTCTGATACCAGGGACACCCCTCCTCTATACCTTCTCCTGTGCTTTGGACAGAGATGTCAAGTGTCCTCACACCCTCCACAATCCCCCCTTTTTTTAACTAGAATACAGTTAACTTATTAGTTACTCTAGTAACTAGTAATTAGTTACTCTAGTAACTTATTAGTAACTCTAGTTACAGTTTAACTAGAATACAGGCCACCTTCTTTTCCTCCACCCCTCCAATTCCTGCGTCATGTACAGGAAGAAAAATAATTAAGAACTGGAGCTCTCATTTTCAAATGCATTTTCTAAATCACTGCTTAGACCTCCAGCACTCAATACATTATGATCTCATGCGAAGCCTTCCATGGATTTAGACACTAACATCCAAAATCACCTTCTCATGTTTCCAAATCAATTATGATAAAATTCAAAGCTTTGCTCTGCTTGGATGAAGCTAAAGAAACTTAAAATTCAGACATTTCTTTTAAAGGAATGGTCTGTTAATTGGTGTTGAAGTTTAAATATTTGAGTTCAATTTCTCCCTCTCCCCCAAATTACATCTTGGAAATGTTCCCCTGTTATTACAGTCTATTAAATCAGACTTATCAAAAAGGAAACATTTATTGATATCTTGAGAGACATGTATGTCTAATTAAGACTGTGTTATCGTGCATATTTTATTTTAAAGCAAATGTTTCCTGTGATTTTGATTCTAATTAGGTCTGAAGGGTCTTAATAAGTGTTTGACTGAAGGAAGACGCACTGTATCAGTTTGTTAAATCACATTACTAACCATCACTTCAGGAAGTTTTTGACTCTGCATTTATACTGTGACTTCACTCCTGGAAATTGTGATATTACATCCTAAAAGGATATTTTAGATGGTAGGCCAAGTTTCTAGTATCCAAAGGAAGGTTGAGTATTTGTAGATACTTGTTTGACAGCTTTGCTAGTCAGTTATTTCAGTTATCCATTGGTTATTTCAATACCTAATTCTGCTTAGGTCCTATAATTACTAAAAATCAAAGGATTCATTTTTTTTATTCCTGGTTTATCTTTTACAGATTACTGCTATAAATAACAGACTTGACCTTTCATGAATTGATGCAAGCTTGCTCTTGCTTCCTATGCTCCCTCTTTGAACAGCACTGTCATCTTTTACAATGTTAATTCTTTTCACCCAAACAGCCTATAAGATACACAGCTACTACTACTGTTGGAATGAAATTCATACATGTGTGCAGGGCCAGCAAAAGACCTATGCTCTGCCTGAGTTCTGCTTGAACTCTGTTTTGAGGATTTATGCAGGCTTAGTGCAGAGGCCTTGTGCTGTGGTGCTTGAGTACCTTTGTGAACCGTAGGCCTTATGCATAGAGGTGAATTTCACCTTTGAGAAACACAGAAGTTTTTGCAAACTATATTGTAATGATGTGATATATAACATGACCTTAAAAATGGCTAAAATGATTAATAGGGTGGTGCTAAAGAGAGAGATTTGCTATTATTTCTTTTTAAAACCAGTATTATTTTACTGTTTATTTTATACATCAAATGTGTTAGTTTATTTTGAGTTCAAATGTAGTGTTATCAGATTTTAGAACAGGAATTATATATGATGCAAAGATTTGTTTGTTTAGGAAATTAACTACAACATCTCTGTCAAATACATATTGAACATGTTCTTTATTATTATTCTTTGTTTATAACTATTGTAATTATGTTGTCAGGGGGATACAATAACCTAATGTTTTGCACATTTAACCATGTTTATAAATATATTTTAGTGAATGTATTTGTTGTAGATCGGAGCGCTAATATCCCTCTGTTACAAGGCTCCTCTTTCTTTTGCTTTGCAAACCCCTTTTTGTTAGCTTATTTGTATTACAGGCTCCAGATGCCGTTATGGTCCCATTGTACTGGATGCTGTACACAAGGAAGAGACAGTCCCTTCCGCACATATCTCATAATCTAAATAGACATGACAGACAAAGGGTGGAAGAAAGGAAGTATCACTATCCTAATTTTACAGATGGGGAACTGATGGATAGGGAGACTAGGGGCTGATTTAAACTGGGAATTTACGTTGGCATAGCTACAAATCTAAGGAGTGTGAAAAATCTACACCCTACAGAGACGTAGCTATGCCAACCTAACCCCCAGTGTAGACAGTGCTAGGTCAGTGAATGAATTCTTCCATCAACCTAGCTACCACCCCTCGGGTAGGTGGATTAAATACACTGATGAGAGAACCCCTCCCATTAGAGCAGATAGCGTCTACACTGAAGTGCTACAACTGTGCTGCAGCTGTTATAGTATTTTCAGTGTTAAGTGTAGGTAGACATACCTTTAGTGACTTGCCCAAGGTCACAGAGGACATCTGTGGCAGAACTAGAACTGAAATGATCTCCTGCATCCCACAACTCTGCCTTAGGGACAGAACTACCCTTCCTATTTGTGACATTACTCTTAAAACAGCCCTAGTAAAATCATAACAAAGGTGTACTATTTGTCTATTTCCCATAGTAAACCTTCACAAAATGATAGTACAATGCTTCTTGTCTCTAGGTTGATACTTTTAATACTTTGTGAAAATCAAAGACAAATTAAAGAAGGGCAAGAAAAGTTAACTGGTTCAGAGATTAATTTTTAAAAAGCTCCAAAATTAGATCATCTAATTACGACTCAGTTTATGAGCATCAACATTTGGCAGAATTACATTTATGCAAACAAATTCAGTTGACATAGTTTAGAAAGACTGAATGATCTCTCACAGAAGAACTATGCTTAAATTTGAGGTTTATGTAAGCTTTCTGCCTAAGTTTACTCCCTGATGTTCAACAGTTATTTAAAATCAAGAAAAATCAAATGCTGCTATTCACAGAAAAATACTGTCTGACCAAAAAAAAAAAAAAAAAAAAATCAGAAGTGGTTATCATTAAAGTGGCAAGACTGCAATGGTGATAAATTACTCTATCCTGATTTAAGGTCTATGTATTCCTTAATTGGAAACTTTAGGCCCAAACTACTGTATGTTGTATTTTTTTTACGTTGCGTATGTTTTTTCAAAAATTGCTTGTTTTGTTTTTTTAAACCAAGTTTAATTTAATTTTTTTAACTAGAAGCCCAGAAGAGTGGCCAACGGGAGAAGAAAACTCTCCCAAGTTCACTTCAGTTTTTCTTAAATCAATCTGTCTGGGTGAAATATCATAGATTTTGGAGGCTGTTTTACTTCACAATTACCATATTCTTGAGGATTTGCAGGAAAGGGATTGTCTCCGCAGAGAGTTGGGGGAATGCTTTGTTGGACTCTTTACCATATGACATCACAGCTCCAAAATGGGCATTTAGATACTGTAGTGATGGGCATATTAGAAAAAAACAATAATAGATGGGATTCCCATTGGCTGGGTTCCTCTGCAGCTGTTCAGTAGCAGCCATGAGGGTTGGGGGGTGAGAGACTCAGTGGGAAGTCATACAAGTCTGACAGTTTATTCTGCTCTTACATTGTGGAAATCACTAGATTCTTTGTGGGTTGTGTAGAGTGGTATGTTCCCAGCTCCATTCCTGAACTCACTGGAGCTCCATCTTGGCATCACATATGTATCAACTCCCTTCCTTTTGCACTGAAAAAGGGATAGCTGTTCATTAATCCATAAGGAACTATCTTAGCCCAAGAATTATACAAATTATGAAAAATCTTTGAGTTTTTTCAAGGAGTATCTGATTTATTTAAGATAAAACATGCCAATATTTAAAATTAGATTGAAAGAAAAGAAAGGCTACTCATTTTAATAAGTTAGTTGTCAAGGATGAATATAGGCAGAAATGATCTGCAACTCTGTGTGCTTTTTACAGCCTTAACTAAATTTGGCTTCTGAGTATGACCAAGATTCCTTGGTCCCATGGAAACCACTTTCTTTGATTCTTCAAGTTCTTCATTTGGCAAGCAACAAAGGGCAAGGCTATGCTGTAAACTTTACTCACTTGAGTAATCTTGCATAGCACTGTGATTTGGCTCTTTATATTTAAGTCTGTCTCACTGACAATCTTACTCTGCCTAAGTAAGGATTTAGAATTGGGTCCTAAACTCTCAGTTCACTGCTGAACTTTTGATTCGGGAGGGTGAAAAACTTGTTCCTAGCATTGCGTGCTTTTGAAGGAAGGTTGGACAAGCACAGAAAGGGATCCTTAGGCAAATTTGTGGCCCTGGCTGCAAAAGTCACTGAAATTATTATTTTAAGAATCTTGATTTGTTTGTTCTGCTGCATTTGAGCATTTTCTTCTTTTGGAGGCAGAGACGGTGCTCACAGGTTTGGAATCTGTGGCTACAGATGGTTCCCACAGGAAGTGAAAGCACAGCCTATGCACTGTATTTGTGTTTCAAACTCTATATTAGTAGTGTAAGCCAGCTAAACCAAACTTCTCACTAACACCTGAATTCTGTTGGCCCCGACAAGAGTTTACAGCTCCTCAGAATTGACACTTCTTTCCCACAAACTCGTGAGACTTACAAAGAAGGCACTGCAGAGAAGAAGGCTGGTCTTGTTGTTAAGGCCCTGGACTGGGATGCAGTAGATGAGGGTTCAGTTTCTGTCTCCGCCAATGACTTCCTGTGTTACTATGGGTAAGTCCCTTATTCTTTCTGTGCCACAGTTCCCCAACTGGGAATAATATTTTTTTCTCCCACCCCCTTTGTCTAGTTAGATTATCAGTACATCAGGAAGGGACTTTTTCCTACAATGGGTATGTACACTGCCTATTGACAGTGGGGATCCAGACTTTAGTTGTGGTCGCTGGGTGCTGCTAAAATACAAATAAAAAATAATAGTATTAAGGGTAGAAACACTGTCCTTTCCTTCCTCCCTGCGGGTTGCCTAACTTGGTGGTCCTGTGGCTGCAACTAACTGGCTCCTTTTCTGCTTCTACCATTTTCTGGTAGCTGCTCTTCTCCTGATTAAGGCCTTTTATTGGTTTCCCACATTCCACAGGACTGCTCCCTAGAGTGGGCCTATTTTTGTTCTCTTTCCCCACCTAAGGCTGCTATTTTCACTGACCAGGAACCTCCCTCATGCCCTGAGGAGTTTCTCCTGGTTCCAGTTCAGCCCCTGCTGCCCCAGTATAGGGACTCCCTCTATGCCTCATCACCCCTGTTTACTTACTTGCTGGAGGCATACGCTGCCCCCTTTTGAAGGGACTTTCTTTTCCTGCCTCTGGCACTGTCCTGCTATTCAGAGTTTTCTCCCATGTTCTGGACTTTCCTCTTCTTTCTTCTTCCATAGCTCATTTGCCCCACAATTTGTTCTTGCTCCTTTTACAGTCTCCCACCAGCCTGTCCTTATGCCACAGTGCTTTTTTTAACCTATATAAAGATAAAAATAATCCACAAGAAAGCACAGGAAAAGGAGGGACAAATTAGTATGTAGGAGGGGGCCAAATATTTGCTTCCCAGGGATCCCCACAGTGGTTGGAGCACTGGCAGTAGGACGAGTGGTCAATGCCATTGTAGCCAGGCCAAGAACTGGGACCAGAGGTCAAAGCCAGAGTCAAGGGCAGGGCTGGAATAAAGCAAGAGTAGAGCTGGGAGTTAGGCTGGATGAAAACCAAGGCTGGAACAGAACTGGGAATATGTTTGGAGTCAAAACACCATTGGAGCAGGCAACAGCCTGTGGAGTCTATTATCATGATCAGTCAGAGGAGAGGTTTCAAGCCATGAAGTAACACTGGGCAGGCTGAGCTGCTGTTTCTCCTGTGAGGCTTATATACCTGCCCTAAGAGTCATCAGGCCAGCTGCTGGCTCCTGGATTGGCTGGAGTCTAGCACAGGAATGACTCATCACTGCATGGGGATTAGGCAGGCTCTTGTTCAGGGATGACTCATTACCTCACTCACATTTGCCCTCTTTGGAAGTAACAAACAATCTTTTGAAAATCAATTACCAGTTGGCAGGATGAATTGCTGGCAACCAGACTAGAAAGTTACTTCCGCTCCCCCATTCTGAAATCTGAAAACTCTTCAGATGTATCCAGTGAAGTTTTCTTGATATGGGGTAAAATTTTCTAAAGTGCCTACCTCCTATTTTTAAAAGTGACGCTGGCACTTCAATAGTTTTTGAAAAATTAACCCATGGTCACTATTGGCAATATATCAAAAAAGGGATTTTTACCCATAGGCTGAAAGAGCAGAATGAGTGTTTTAAGGTAATTTTGTTTCTCAATACTGAATTCAGATTTGGCTATCTAAAACTTCTCTACCTTGGGATCTATTGAGCTGAATTTTTGCTTATCATAACCCTTAGGTACTATAGGCAAAGTTGCTGAAAATAGTAATGCCAATATTTGGAGCTGACATAAATGATAGCTGTAGAATAAATGAAAGGTAGATGGCTTTATCGGATTCAATTACGTATGAAATTGGACATCTTGAAAACAAACTACAATAAAAACAGGAGCATATTTATTAGGGTAACTTCTTATGAAATCCAGATAGACATATTATAAATATGAATAACAGAGCTTAGACACTGAAATTCTATTGCAGTTTAAGAGTTATGAGTTAACATTCCGGCATTGGTTGAATGCGTTTTTAAATGATAGTACAAAAGCATTTTTAAAATCTCATGTCCTGGTGCATGATTATGAAAGGATACTGTAGAATTATTGTCCCACTTTTATGAGCAGGGTCTTGTCTGCAACAGCTATGTGTGCACCCGAGAATAAAAAAGGGAAGGGGGAGGATAGATATGATTAAAGGTTGAGAAGATGACTCTTCTGGACAATGTGATATTAAAGCAGTTAATATGTCCATGTTTCAAGTTCTAGTATTTTAATACAATATATTCTTCCTTCTATAAAAAGAACCATAAAGGTTCCTTAATTTATACTTTTGCATTATTCATATATAAAGGAGATTTACGTTCAACGACTTCTAGCCAAAGTCTTATTTTAAGTATATTGTAGGCTTTTTTTTTTTTTTTTTGGTTAAATATAGGTTTAGTTTCCAAAAAGAAATAACCATATCAAACAAGGAGGGAAAATGAAATAAAATTTTAACTGGCATAAATAATTAAAACCAGTGTTACTCATATATATAAAGCTAAATGAAGGCACCTGTACAGTGTTACATACAAGAAAAAAATCTGGGTCATATTTTTGCTGTTGGTGTTAAGACAAACTATGTGTGTACAATATTTAAGCTTAATCTTTACTTCATTATTGAACACACAAAACTAGCTAACGCTTTTTAGAAAAGCTTTCGTTTTTCAATTAGCATGTTTTATTTCAAATCTCTTCTGAGTTGAAACAAGAGTTACATTTGCAGCTGAGGAAAGCAAAGATGAAACTTTGTTCTCTCTTTTGTGTTCAGCTGTACAATTTATTTTTCTCCTGGCATCAGATTTTAAATCTCTTTGCCTTTTTTTTTTTCCATGGGAACTGTTTGGTAAGTGCCGACATTAGAGCTAACAAAGCTTTGTGTGTTTTTTTTTCCCCTTTGCCTGGTTTCTGTGTCTGTGTGTGCAGGCATGCATTCATTAACGTAATTCCTCAACATTCAACAAGAGTGCATCATAAACCAGAAGAAAAAAAGCCTCATAAATATTTAGATCCTCCCGTCTACCTTCCAAACTAAAGTGAAAAAGAGTATTTAGTAAGGACTTGGTCTAAGTTAATCTGCATGTGAATTGAAAGGGGGTACAAAAAGATGAAAAGCTAGTGGAAACTAGCATACAAACCCCATGGTCTCTAGGGGGTCATTCATCTTGTTCTTGTCAATACAATCTCAGTCTCACTGCTTGGCTGTTTTCTGCGCATGACCAAACAGAGGAGCTTTGCAAAGGTTGCAAAAGGATGTGCATGTTTTGTTCCATCATGTAATTTTTCTGGAGGAGAAGCAAAATGCCTCATATTTTGGGAGTAGCTGGCTTCTCTAATGGCCTACCTGCTTGTTTGCTCCCTCTCCATGTGCATCAGAGATCTGAATTTAGTAATTGACATAAATAGACAAACAGGATGTATGTAAACAATTTTTGGATGATAGTTAATGATGGAAAAGACTTAGGATCAAGTTCTATCTCCCTTTCTATAGAGTATACAGAAAAATCTTACATTTTACTATTATTTGACACACAGCTGAAAAATTGTACATGAAGGGCCTGATTCTCCTGCAACACCCAATCAGAGTTAGTGTCACTGTGTATGTATAAATATTAAGTCTGTTACATCTAACATATGCTATTTATATCTTGTGGTAGTGTTCACAAGAGGCCCAATAACCTTCCTGTGAGAAATAAGAAAAATATTTAGTTTCCCTAATAAAAATATTGTGAATGAATATGAATATTGCATTTATACAGTGCTTTTGTCCCTGAGATTTCAGTGAATTATACCAATCACTTGTTATAATGCAGTCACTCTTACACCACAAATGTCATTTTATAAATTTTAGCTTTTTACAAATAGAAAGATGCTTATTGTGTAAGTATTTAAATCTACATCCCTCCTTTATGTGCTATTGAGAAATCAAATTAGTGAGGAAGAATTACAAATTTTGTAAGAACTTGGGAGGTGCAGTCACTGTGTTTAGACAATGTCCTTTTCTAAAATGATCTGAGGACCTCTGAATTGTGTAAGATGGTGAAAATAATGGCTTCACACACGGCTGAGCTATTGATCAGAAACTACCAGGTCACAGCATCTTTTTTTGTTATTATGAGAGCAAGGCCAGAGGAGAGCCAAATGGTGAGACCTAATGTAAATTGCTGTCTTTCACCTAATGGGTTCTCCAACCAAAACATAAAAAGGCAAAACAGAAACCAATACCTTAAGTAAAATGGCCCTCCTTGGTCACAATATAGTTTACATTTGAAAGTTAGTTGGGTTCAAAATTTGATTAATGTACTATGTTGGTCTCATGCTGACACCCAACCCAGCTGGCAGAGAAAAGATAATTTTTTTCTTAAATTTACTTGATTTCCATAATCCAATCTTGTCCCCACTAACATCATCCTTCAGGCCGAGCTCCTCAAAGTTATTTAGGCACTTAACTCCCATTGATTTCAAGGGAAACTAGGTGCCTAATTACCTTTGAGAATTTGGGCCTCAACCTTTTTTTATTTTAACATAGGCCTCTTTAAAGGACTCCATTACTAATCATCTTAAATGCTGTCAATCTGTCTCAGGGATCTCCACCCAATCTGAAATATAATCATAGAATCTCAGGGTTGGAAGGGACCTCAGGAGGTCATCTAGTCCAATCCCCTGCTCCAAGCAGTACTAATCCCCAATTTTTGCCTCAGATCCCTAAGTGGCCCCTCAAGGATTGAACTCACAACCCTGTATTTAGCAGGCCAATGCTCAAACCACTGAGCTATCCCTCCCCCCAAATACTATTGGTAGAGTTTCCAGATAGCCTATCTATAGCCAGAGAGACAATGGGTATATATAAAATCCACAATGGAGCAGGGTAGGAAAGGATTAATACAACCCTCCATGAATGCAAATCAGCTGTGCAACATCTCCAGAAATGCTCCACCTAGAAGAAATGATCAGGAGAGGAACATGAAATAAAAGCAAGGAGTTGGCTTTTTAGGATGAAGACCCTCTGTTATTCTTGGAAGAAATTGGCTATCTGGGGTCTAAGAACTAATGCCTGTTTGTCAGAGGGTAGGAAACATAAGGTTTCCTTGCGGTTAGAGAAAGCTTTGAGTCTAGTTATATATCCCCTACCTCCCGTCTTTTGGGAGTGTAGAAATAGTCTGCAAGCTTGGTGAATGTGAGGGACTTTCCAGGCCTTAGTGAAGGAAAGAAGACTGCCTAGGAATGGCTAGTCAACACCTGACTTGCAGTAGTGACTTTTTGTTGATTCTTTATAGTGGTATTTTAATTAAAATGGATTCCCCCTCTCTTTGCCTGAGGAGTGTTTTTTCTTCACAGTTCCTGCTATGACTTGTTGGGTCTCTGGCTGTGTTGTCCTAATCAGACTAAACGTTACCTTGTGAATAATAAAAACAACAGTAATATGCAACCTGCAAAACTGGATGTTGGATTACAATATTTGTGAAAATGCAATAATCAACATTCTGCTGCGTATGAAGATAGGGAACAGCCTCTTCCTCAATTCAGGAAGTGGAGGCAGGAGCTGGAAGATTTAGCCAATGCAATCACGTAGCCAATGCAATCACTGACGTTCTGCTATCAAGGGTAATGACTCTGGGGAAATGTGCAGATCACAGTGGATGGCTTTGCTGCAATGGGTTTCCCTAACTGTGGTGGGGTGATAGATGGAATGCATATCCCTATCTTGGCACCGGACCACCTTGCCAACCAGTACATAAACCGCAAGGGGTACTTCTCAATGGTACTGGAAGCACTGGTGAATCACAAGGGACATTTCGTCGACATCAACATGGGATGGCTGGGAAAGGTGCATGACACTCACATCTTTAGGAACTCGGGGCTGTCTGAGCAGCTGCAAGAAGGGACTTACTTCACAGACCAGAAAATTACCGTTGGGGATGTTGAAATGCCAATAGTTATCCTTGGAGACCTAGCCTAACCCTTGCTCCCATGGCTCACAAAGCTATACACAGGCAGCCTGGACAGTAGTAGGAGCAGTTCAACTATAGACTGAGCAAGTGCAGAACGGTGGTAGAATGTGCCTTTGGATATTTAAAAGCTCGCTGGCGCGGTTTGCTGACTAGGTTAGACCTCAGCGCAACCAATATTCCCACCGTTGTTACTGCTTGCTCTGTACTCCATAGTATCTGTGAGAGTAAGGGGGAGACATTTATGGTGGGGTGGGAGGTTGAGGCAAATCGCCTGGCTGCCAATTTTGAACAGCCAGACACCAAGGCGATTAAAAGACCACAGCTAGGCACGCTGCACATCAGAGAAGCTTTGAAAACCAGTTTCATGACTGGCTAGGCTACGGTGTGACAGTTGTGTGTGTTTCTCCTTGATACAAACCTGCCCGCTTTGTTGATTATAATTCCCTGTAAGCCAATCACCCACCCTTCGATCACAGCTGGCAAAGGAAATAAAGTCACTATTGTTTTGAAACCATGCATTCTTTCTTTATTAATTTAAAAAAAAAAGGGAGATAACTGATAAGGTAGCCCAGGTGGTATGAGGGAGAAGGAGGGACAAGGCCACACTGCTTATTGTAGTTACGCTACAAATCAAAACCGTTTTAATGACAGCCTTCTGTTGCTTGGGCCATCCGCTGGAGTGGAGTTGCTGGGTGCCTGGAGCCTCCCCCCGCGCATTCTTGGGTGAGAAGGATATGGAACTTGGGAAGGAGGGCAGGCGGTTGTACAGAGGATGCAGCAGCGGTCTGTGCTCTTATTGGCTTTCCTGCAGCTCCACCAGACACCTGAGCATGTCTGTTTGCTCCCCCATTAGCCTCAGCATTGCATCCTGCCTCTTCTCATCGCGCTCACTTAATGCTTTCCTGGACTCTGCCACTGAATGCCTCCATGCATTCAGCTGTGACCTATCAGTGCGGGAGGACTGCATCAGCTCAGAAAACATGTCATCGTGAGTGCGTTTTTTTCCGCTTTCTAATCTGAGATATCCTCAGGAATGGAAATGATAGGGGGAGCACAGAAACATTTGCACCTGCAGGGGGATAAAAAGGGAGAGTAAAATTTAAGATGATACATTTCTGAGAACAAGGGAGACTCTTTCACAGTGAATCAAGCAATTCACAGCAGACAGCACATGTGCTTTAGGTACAATGTCGCATTTTGCCTTTTATACTGAGCACCTGCCGGCATGGTGACACATCACACATGGCTGGGCAACAGAATTCAGTTTCCAGGCAGGCATGGTAAGCCAAAGGGTACGCGGGTTTGGCTTCTAATGCCTTCATAACATGTGGGAATGTTTTCAAACTGCAGTGCCCTCCTTTCCCATAGCAACCAATGCCAGTTGGGTTTGCCATTTAAAAGGAGGGGCTGCGGTTTTCGGGTGGATGTGCAGCACACACCTCCCCCCACCCCTTTGCATGGCTATTTGGGATGATCCCCTCACCTCTCCCCCCGCCACGTGGCTATTTTCAGGGATGATCCTTTTTAGCCAAGCGCAAACAGCCCAGCTTGAATGGGGTCCTTTTACTGTTCCCTTACAAAAATTCCCCTATTTCAGCCAGGTGACCATGAATGATAGCACTCTCCTGAGGCTAACACAGAAAGATATAGACCGAATGTTGCTTGAATGCGACCAAAACTCAGGGCCATTCGCTGCCATGCTTTGTGCTGCAATTATTCCAGACTACTTGCTACTAGGCTTGGCGTGGTAAAGTGTCCTACCACGGAGGATGAAATAAGGCAGCCCTCCCCAGAACCTTCCTGCAAAGGCTTTCAGAGTACCTCCAGGAGAGCTTCATGGAGATGTCCCTGGAGGATTCCTGCTCCATCCCCAGACACGTTAACAGACTTTTCCAGTAGCTGTACTGGCCGTGAATGCATCCCAAATCTTCAGGGCAAATCAAACATTAAACACTATTGCTTTTAAACCCTGTACTGTAGTTACAAATGTGCACTCACCAGAGGTGCCTTCTCTGCCTTCAGGGTTGGGGATTCTGCCTTGGGAGGGTATTGGCTCCAGGGTAATGGAAAAGGTCCTGGCTGCCGGGGAGAATAGATTCACCACTTGCCTGCTCATTCTCCTCTTCCTCCTCCTCATCCACAAAATCCTCCTCTGTGTTGCGTGAGACTCCCCCCTTGCAGGTGTCCATGGACAGTGGTGGGGTAGTGGTAGGCTCCCCCCTTAGAATGCCATGTCGCTGATCATAGAAGCAGCATGTATGGGGCTCTGATCCAGACTGACCGTTTGCCTCCTTTGTCTTTTGGTAGGCTTGCCTGAGCTCCTTGACTTTCAAGCGGCACTGCTGTGTCTCCCTGTTGTAGCCTCTGTCTATCATGCCCTGTGCGATTTTGGCATATATATTAGCATTTCTTCTTTTTGATCAGAGTTCTGCCTGAACAGATTCTTCTCCCCATACAGCAATCAGATCCAGTGTCTCCCGTTCGCTCCATGCTGGAGCTCATTTGTGATTCTCGGGGGACTGCATGATTACCTGTGCTGCTAAGCTCGCCACGCTGACCAAACAGGAAATGAAATTCAAAAGTTCCCGGGGCTTTTCCTGTGTACCTGGCTAGTGCATTGGAGTTTGAAAGTGCTGTCCAGAGCAGTCACATTGGAGCACTCTGGGATAGCTCCTGGAGGCCAATAATGTCGATTTGCATCCGCACCACCCCAAATTCACCCCAGCAAGGTCGATTTTAGCACTACTCCCCTCGCCGGAAGGGAGTCGATGTTAAGAGCCCTTTAGGTCGACGGAATGGGGTTGCCTGTGTAGACGCATTCATTATAAAATCGACCTAACGCGGCTTAAATTCGACCTAACCCTGTATTGTAGACCAGGGCTTAGAATAAAACCTAATATGCTCATTGTTTTTCAAAAAATGTCAGTATTAGCAGTACATAGCTTTTCATGCTAGCAAACTTCACATACAAAAGTCTATAGAAGACAGCCCACGAAACTCTGGTGGATCCAAATATCATATTCTTAATAAATACCATACTAGTAGCTCTCTCCCTGAGAAACTTCCAGTGCTAGAGTTCTAACAGTTATCCTTAATTCAGGAGTGATCTTGTAAATTCTAGATATAAAGCTGCTTAGCTTGCCACCTTTGCCAATGAGATTAAGTGGCCTTAACAAATTTTGTCTTTTCAGTGAACTTTTAAACACACTTAAATTATCATACACATACATAAGAACTTTTCACATATATGAAACAAGTCTGAAGCTTTAGATTCAGGTAGTTTTGAGTTGTACAAGCAAAAAAGTCTCTTGAACATATGGGAAGTGTTTGCTTCTCTCTCCTCTTCCCACCCTCACAACTCAAACACAGCGCCACTGGTTTGGTTCAAGCTTTCAAAAAAACGCCTCTAACCTCTGGGTTTAGAGCAACCATGGAAAATTCCAATCTGAAAGGAATTTGTTGAGAAAACATTATGAGAACTGGAGGAACAAGGAGGGTCAGAATGGAAGTGACATTGGAAATGACAGTCTAGCTTGACCTATAGTGATTGCTACACTAAACAGCAATATATCTAGTATCTGGGGCATACTTCCAGCTTGAAGTCCTGATGATTACACATTTGGCTTTGCTCTTATGCTTAGACAAAAGAACTTCTTGATGGACTTCTAATTTACAGTCCATTTTCCCCATTACATATACTTAAGGCAAATTCACAGCTCTAAAACAACTATTATGCTTGTGAAAAACAAGACAACATGATAGCATTTTAATCAATGGGACTACACCATGCACATTAATTAAGTTTATGTTTGATTTTTTTCTTATAGCACAAAAGGTATAAAGGCACTTAGTCTGATGCTGCAAAACTTTATTCAAATGAGCAGGTCCTTTAAATTCAGTAGATATCCCTTTTTTTGGTAAAAAGACAATTCTGGCAACCAACTCACTGTTCATAACTACTGAAAGCAAAATTTTAAAAGTCAAGTGTTTCTGCTACCTCTTGTCAGAATCTTACAAACTATGGAGTCAGACGTATAGCAGGTATTGTTTTAATTTTTTCTTTTAAAAAATTACAGATATAAGAACATAAGAATGGCCATCTAGCCCCCTATCCTGTCTTCTAGCAGTGGCTAATGCCATATGCTTCAGAGGGAAAGAACAGAACAAGACAATTATTGAGTGATCCATCCTGTCGTCCAGTCCCAGAGTCTGGCAGTCAGAGACTTAGGGACACACAGAGCATGGAGATGCATCCCAGGCCATCTCATAAAACAGAGGAAAATTCAAAGATATCAAAAGGTCTGAATGCTACTCCAAACTACACCAAGTTCATGCTTGTGAGTACCATCTCCTCAGAACTCCTTGGTGCATATACAGGTCTGTAGTGTTATAGCTCCCAATATGTGTATATACTACCAGTTTCCAATCACAATCCAATTGTCTTAGATAGGAACGTGTCTTGTACACTTCCCCTCCACTAAACCACTTTATTTTAAACTGATGAGTAGCAAACCATTAGCTAAATAGGGTCACATGATTTTGTATCAAGTAATTGGATTGTTTTGTAATCCAAGTGATCTGGCTTTCTTCTGAGCCACGGCAGCTGCCACTTTTTGGCGTTGAGCCCAAGATCCTGTTTACTGACTGCAGTGATCCCTCCTTAGATGTCCAGTGATAGCCAAACAAGTATCTCAGGCTGAATCTGAGTGCAGAAGTACCAATACAAGTGGCACGTATTTAGGAATGCTTCTTGAACCGTCAGAAAAGATCCTGAGGTATGTATAAGTCTAAGTAATTTTTGCACTTGTATAATGCCTTTCATTTAACATCTTAAAGTACTTTAGTAAAAAATGTTTCATGGCCTTTGAAGTGCTGTGGAAACTGGGAAAAGGACCCTAGGGGATATGAGAGCTACAAACTATGTGGCTGATATACCCCAGTAGATAATTCCCAAGTTCAATGGAAAATCTGTGGGTAGAAGGGTGAGGAAGACAAAGAAAAGAATGTCAGATACTTCCAGAACAACCAAGACCCCATCTTCCTCTCTCATAGAAAAACAGTGAACTTTTCCACTTTCCTGAGATTTCTGAGAGATTAGACACTGTTCCAGCTGCTCAGCTTTAAAGGAAAGATGTGAACCCCTATTAAGGCAGGACATAGGCCTCTGAACACATTAGAACATGAAGGTATGTAGGCAAACTCCCAAGCATAAGAACCTCTGTGTGGGGAACCAATGGCCACAGTGGTGCCTGGCTTCCCCTTAGCTTTGGCAAAATGCTGTTGAGTGGTGTTCTGCCTTCCACAATTTTTGAGACTCTTCTGACCTTTATTGTTTCTGCCTTTCCTTGCCTCCTACAGCAGAGGGGACATCTGGGATTATGAGGGGTAAGGGATGCCAAGCAAGTGAGTGAACGGTTACTCTTTCCTCCTCAATCTTTTGTAAAGTATGCAATAAAACATTCTGTATTTACTGAACTTGGGAATTTATAGAGAACTATTCTTTGAAAAGGAACAAGACCTTCAGATGGCTGAAAAACTTAACCATATTCTGTGTCACTCTTTCAGACTGACAGGATAGTTTATTACCAAACCACATTAACAAAAATGACACCAGCTCATTACCAAAAAAGCTTTAAAAAATGCAGA
Source organism: Lepidochelys olivacea (assembly GCF_965140295.1). Lineage (NCBI taxonomy): Eukaryota > Metazoa > Chordata > Testudines > Cheloniidae > Lepidochelys > Lepidochelys olivacea. The sequence continues at coordinate 124,472,840 of NC_140413.1, forward strand.
ACCTTATTGTTGGTCTCCTGATGTGGTATTATTTGTCTTTTTAGAATACAAACTTTTTGGAGGCAAGAACTGTTGTGTATTATACAGCATGAAATACAGGCAGCACTTCACAGCCCCTCACTGCAAGTCAACATATATACATACCTATATATTTCAATCTTCTAATCAAAGAGAAATTTTAAAATATTGTACCAAAGTTAATGTTTACTCTTTAGACTCTGCTGCCAGTAGAATGTGAGTCAAGCAGCAGAATGAATATGTTTAATCAGGCTGGGTAATCTCAATCTATTCTTAAACAGAAAAAGTTAAGGTTGAAAGACGCAGTATTTAGTATCTTTGTTTATGCCACCCAGTTAGATATCTCTCTCATCCAACTCTGACAGTGATGTGGCTCAGTACCTCAGCCACATGTCTAGCTGACACTGGGACATGAATGAGAGAGAGCTGGCTGAAGCAGAACTCAGACAACAGAAGGGTGGTGATGACAGGCTCTTGGAAGCAGCTGGAAAAGACAGTGGAGGTAATATCAACCCCTCTGACTGAAAGAGTGATCTAGCATTGGTTATCAGAGTTTGCAGCTTGGGAGTGATATTAAACACCGCCCCTTGCAGCTGCTGTCAATGATCCCATTACAGCAGTAACCAAGTTGGGCTTTTATGATCTGTGCCAAGCCTTTTCTTTCAGATACAGACATTGCCAGTGTTATTTATGTCTGTTACCTCAAACTTAGACTACTGCAATATGCTCTATGGGGGCTATACCTTTAAAACCGTTTGTAGACAAGCTTATGCAAAATGTGGCAGCTTGCTTGTCGCACAAGACATCAATTCTTCAGGATGGGGACTGGATACCTACTGATGTCCATGTAGAGGTTAAGGTGCTGGTTATGGCCTACAAAGCCCTAAATGGCCTGAGACCTACCTGAGAGATTATCCTTGTGACAGACTGCCAAAGATGTAGTCAGAGATGCTCAAGTTAGATCAGGGGTTCTCTATGTTTTTCTTTGAGGCATGCCCCCCACATGCTGTTAAAAACTCCTTGGCCCACCTTTGCCACAACTGTTTTCCTGCATATCCAGTAGATTAAAAGCCAGGGCCAGCATCACGGGGTAGCAAATAGGGCAATGCCCTGTGGTCCGACACCACAGGCAGTCCCGCAAAGCTAAGTTGCTCAGGCTTGGGCTTCAACACTGGGCAGCCGGGCTTAGGATTGGTCTTCAGCCCCGGGCAGCAGGGCTTGGGCTTGGGCTTCATCTTTCTGCCCTGGGGCCAGTAAGTCGAACGCCGGCCCTGCTCTCTGGTTCATTTTGACAGACCCCCCTGAAACTTGCTCATAGCCCCCCAGTGGGCCCCGGACCCCTGGTTGAGAACCATTGAGTTAGATCATATCCCTTGCCACAATCAAGAAAATGGTTTGGGCAGGCTGTTCTGGATGAGGGCCCTAGGACTTTGAAACCTACTCTCATGCACTCCCCCAAGCTGAAGCAGCCCAAATTTGATGACTGTTCAGGCATGTTGCAAAACCCATATATCCGATAGGGTTTTTGGGGAAGGATGAGGGTATGATTCTGAGTATGATTCTGAGAGAGAACTGTTATCTTCATTTGATTATCTAAGGCTGCTGACTGATAGTTATTATGAGTTATTGTCACAACACAGCTTTTGTACAGATATGCTCTGTGTAATAGACATTAAAAATAAAGGGCATCTTTGGAGTAATTTGCGCCTAGCTACATTGATGGTCACAGTAGAAATGCCAACAACTGGCTCATGGAGATTGATCTACCATCTCTCTACATCTGATCCTTCAGATCATAGTTATGACACAGAGGCAGTATGGAGTTGCTCACATTACTTCTTCCATGCTTCCCCTATTAGCTCTCCAGAATTGTAAATTTGATACAAGCTTTAAATTCACTAAATTATTAAAGTAAAAAAAGGGGGGGGGTGTTTTTGCTCACTGATGTCCTTAATAATTGCATTTTTTTTTCAATTTGAGAACATACCCCTAAGAATGACTTAAATATAGGAACACAATGTACACACACCAGATTAAAAAACTAAACCGTGGCACCCAGAAAGGACACAAATGTTGCCTCAATGCTCACTTGTTTGTATGTGACAAACCCTGTTCTGTTACATATCCCTAAAATGTACTTGGTCAAGATGTCAACAACTCATGTACATTTGAGAAACAGCCAAAAAAATCAAGAGCCAGAAGAAAAAAATTAAGCCTGTAACCTTGCTGTTCAACTGAGGCAGTGTTTTTACATCTTCAACACCATGCTTTAAATGTTGCTACAAAGGTATTGGAAGAGTAAGAATCTAATTTAAGAAACTAATTCATAATACTGCTACTCCCTCTTTGGGAACAAAACTAATACTGTATGTGTTTATTATTTTCCAAATATAGAGGAAGTAAAAATCCACAATTTGGACTTACCTGATCTCAGCTTTGCTCAAAGTACTGGTGTGCAAACCAAACCCTCATACAGAAATGAGATGAGGTACTCTCTAACTCCAAAATATATGTATTTACAATAGGAAGATATAGAAAACACTTAAAAATACAGTCATTTTAATTAGTTTTGCTAAACTGACAACTCTGCTTTTCCCTAAACATTCTGTCAATACTAAACAATAACCAATAAGTAATCAAGCACTAGTTAGCCCAAGAAGACTGACTCAAAATGTGATTTTGCTTAGTTTAGTTTTGTTTGCATTTTTTTTAGCATAACAAATTTAAAATATTTTATTTTCAAAAGAGCACTGATTTGTATATACAGAATTTGAACTACTATAATACTTGAAAAATCAACAGTAATACCTAGCTCTTTGTTCTTCACTTATAGATATCAAAACACTTTCCAACACAGGTCAGTCTTATCTGAGGCATGTGGCTGAAGATCAACTGACTTCAATCACATGAACTATAACATCACTTCTAAAGTGGCAAATGAACAAATTCCTTTACTTGGTTCATTTTATTAAAAAAAAAGCATCACGCAGACTATAAACTGTAATATGTTAAATATGTTAAAATTTCATTAAAAGTTTGATGACTAACAAAATCAAAGAAGAACCAGGAAAGTGAGTGAGGAAGTTTTGGGTATGTGATACTGTTGCTCATAGAGTAACAGGGGAAATACCCACAAATAATGCTCACCTATTTATTTGAAAACATAAACAATGTTTTCATTTACTCTGCCATGGAAAAAATTACTCTTGACACCTGATTTTAATTATTGCTATTTTCAACCATTTTTTTTGAGGCCTGGTCTACAGTACAGTTAGGTTGAGGGAAGGCCTAATAACTCCACCTCCATGAGAGGCACAGGGCTTACATCGGTGTAGTTAGGGCAACACAATGTCAGGGTTGAGACTGTGGGATATTTACATTGGCTGTTGACTGTCATTCTTGTCAATTTCACAGCTACATGCCCAGAACCATGAAACTGACAAGAAAGCCACCCAGCTTGGGCTGTCACCCTGCGGCTCGTGGGGGCTCTACCAAAAGCTTGGCTGTCCCACCTCCCTGGCAGGCTACGGCCTGCCCACCTGCACCAAGGCTCACCATTCCCTACAGGGACCCCAACAGCTGCCCAGGTGTTGGCCACAGAGCTCCCTGCTGGGTGCCCAGAGGGATTGGGGGCAGCCAAGTTCCTGGTAGGGAGTGGCACAGAGCTGAGAGAGCCTGGACTCTCAGTGCCCCACACTGGCCCTCTTAAGCCAGTGGAAGTGCTCCTGGTGAGGATGCGCACCATCAACAAAAGTTGAGCAGCGTGGGTATCAACTGCAGTAATTACTGCAATGGCTGTAAGTCAACTTAATATAGGGCTATTTAAGTTCGTAGTGCAGACATGCCCTAAGTCATTTTACTTCTGTTGAGCAAATCACAAAGGACGCCCTTTGTTTATTGATCTTATCACTTAACGTTACCATCATCAAATGAAATACTGAGCGCCCTCAGCTTCTAGTGCTTGGTACTAGACCCTATGGCCCTTCAGGGTTGGGTATTGCTTTATAGCTGCCCCCTCCCGCCCCGCTCGTCCTCCGATTCACGGCTCTCGCTTCAATGAGAAACGCCCTGGTCGGGGCCTTTGGGGCGGCGGGCAGGACACTGCGATGCACCCAGCAGCCCTGCGCAGCCCAGAAACCACCAGGGCTGACACGCCCGAAGAGCCGTGTGGGCTGCGCCGCGGGGTGTGTGCGTGCCGAGCTGGGGCCCAGGCAGCCGGGCTGCGTGTCCAGGTCGCGGCAGTAAACGAGCCCCCCCGCCGGCCTGGCCCCGAGCCTGGCGCTCCCCTCAGCCGCTCTCACATAGCGCCCGTCACGCGGCTGAGCGCCAGGCGAAAACAAGGCCGCCGGCTCCGCGCCACCCGGGGTCTGTGTGTGCAAGGGGGCGGGGTCGCCTGAAGGGCCGCTCCTGGGGGGGCGTTTCCCGCTTCCCGTCCGTGGCTGCCGGAGGCGGTGGAGCCTCCCATTGGCCCCGCACCGCCTCGGCTGGCGGCGTTTCCATCTCCCCCACTGCGGCCGTTTTAAACGTTGGCCGTTACTCCTCGCGCACTGAGTATCCCTCCCCCACCCCCATGACGCGCCACGCATCCCCTCCCCATTCCTCAGCAGGAGGCGGCGCCAAGGCGACAACACCCTTGGATCACGATCGCGCCTGCGCATCGGCGGGGCTTTCCCCCCGCAGCACGTGACTCAGCCCCGCCTCCTCGCGGAATGAAGTAACAGGAGTTTGTTGTTTTGAAGAGTTTTTCATGCGTGCCTTTAAGAGGCGAGCCGGGGCCGCGCGCAGGGGGAACAGCGCGAGCCTCTCCGCGTGCGCCGCACGTAGCTCTTCGTGTGTGTGTGTGTGTGTGTGTGTGTGTGAGAGAGAGAGGGGGGGGTAAGAGCCGCGGAGTGGCCGGCTGGCTCCGCCTCTCCTTATTCCCGTCAGAGCGCCCCTGGGGAGCTGCGCCCTCCGCCCCCCCAAGTCCCGAGAGTGCGAGTGAGGCGCGGGTTAGCTCCGCCAAGTGGCGCCGCCGCTGCTCCCTGCCTAACGGCCGCCCCGCCCCTGCTCCCTCCCCCCGGCGTGTCCCTTCCCCTCCCCCCGCGTGTCCTGCCCCCTCCGCTGCCGCCGCCACTGCTGCTAACAGCGCAGCCTGGACTAAGACGAACTCCGGAGCGAACTGAGGAGAAGTGAGGAGGAGGAGGCGGCGGCGGCGGCGGGGCTGAGACTCACCAGCCACAGGCAGCGGGAGAGAGGCGGTGAGGACACCGGGCGCAGCGCGGCGGCGGAGACACCAGCAGCGGCCGGGAGCAAACAAGCGGCGGCAGCGGCTCCTCGGGAAGAAGCAGCAGCAGCAGCGCCTGCCCGCCCCCTCCCCCGCCGCGGAGAGCAGACGGGGGCAGTGCCGCGGAGAGGAGCTGGGCTCCGGGTGTGCGCGCGGGAGGAGGGGGAACCTGGAGGACTGCGCCGGCCGGCCGGGGGCGCACGGAGCCGGGGAACGGGGGGAGACTGAGTTTCCTCTTTTCTGCACCCGGGACCCGGCGGTGGCGACGGGTTGGTTTGTTGCTGATTGAATCTTCTTCCTCCTCGGGGAGCCCCCCCTCCCCGCCCGGATCCGGCCGGGCGCCCCGTGCCGTGGTTGGGCTGCGCGGCGGACGCTCGCGGGCTCTGCGCGATTGGAATATGGTTGGGGAAATGGAAGCCAAGGAGAAGCCGAAGCCGAGCCCCGATTACCTGATGCAGCTGATGAACGACAAGAAGCTGATGAGCAGCCTCCCCAACTTCTGCGGGATCTTCAACCACCTCGAGAGGCTGCTGGACGAAGGTAAAACACTCCCCCCTCCCCGGGCCTCCGCGCTGCTCCCTGGATCCGTCTCCGTCCTCCATTCCTGCCCCGAGAGCCGCGGGTGGGCTCTTCACTGGCTCCTTCTCTTCATGGGTGTCTCTAGATTCGGTCTTAGCCTCCCATTTCAATCCATGAAACAAAGGGGCAGCCGGATACCCCCAGTTCCTGCCTGTAACAGCAGAGATTTGGTGTGCGGGGGGGTCCTCGCCTTGTGTGGTTCCCCCCCTCCCCCGATTCTCTGCACATCGTCTGTTAAACAGGGGGAAGGGGAACCACCACCTTATGGAGGAGAGGGAGCGAACAGGAAGGGGAACGGCGCTCAGGAATGTGGTTTAGGGGGCCGGGAGGGTCGTTTGCAAGCTGTGTGACTACTGGATCACGCTGGAAAGTATTGGAAGGAGAGAAGGGTCCTGTGTGGCGTGTTTTATGGGAGAGTTAATGGATTCATTTTGTGGGCCTGGAGCAAGGGAAGGGTGTTTGGTGTCGGGATTTGGCTGTTCTGGAAACTGTTTGAACTTGAACGACTAACACCGGAATGGCTGAGCTCCCTTCCCTGCTCTGGCATGGGCCCCCGCATTACCCCACCCCAAACTGGTCACAAAGTAATCATTTAAAAATTTCCCAGCGTGTGCGAAGGGAGCAAATGCTTATTCCGGTTGTCCTTATATTTTAAGGAAACTAACGTAAAGATTCCTACGTGTGACTATAGTTACTGAAAAGAATTACGAAATAAATTCTCTTCTGCTGCCAAATGTCCGCTGCTGCCTCCAGCCAGGGCGCCGTCTTCTCTGATCCCCGCACCCAACTCCTGCTTGCAAAGGGTGCAGAGAGGCCGCTTATTCAGGGCCACATTCGTTCTCAGTTAATTAATTTTCACGGAAAGTGTTTACAAATCAGTGATGTCATTTTAAAATAATGTCAAATGTTTGAAACATCACACGTTCTCTGCCTCTCCCCTTTTTGTATCTGCTTTATTGTAGTCTCCTTGTATTTAGAGCTTTTTTAGGTTCTTTGTATGAGTGGGGTGCCCGTTTTTTTTTCATTGTGAGTGCACAAACAGTAGTACTCAACTGAATATACAGCCATTCAGCTTGGTGGGGAAATATGGAAATCTGTTTAATATAATTACAATAGTTAGTTTTTAATCTGTAGAAATGAAAGCCATTGAAAGAGTTTCAACTTTGATTCTGGGGAGTTTTAACATAAACTACGGGATTTTGAGATTTTATTGGGAAGGATTTCTGCCTGTAGTCAAATCCTTATTTGAAAGAAAACTTTTATCAAGCGATTGACCCCAAAGGAGAAAACTGTTTGTATATTTGATATGACAAAACATTCAAAGACGATACCTAAAAATGAGACTGACCATATTGCAACAGAAAATAACATACTTTGAAAAATATTACCTTTTTGAAGGAAATGACTGAGCTGAAAAACAAGAATTGGTACAACTGGACTCTAGTAAACAGTATTTACTTGAAGTTTTTATTCATGTGTTTTGGAGGATTGCTTTTATAAACCTTGAGTGGATAAAGGTGGTCTTCAGAAGGAAAACCACTTAAAATATATAGTTATGGTCACTGTGAAATATTCTTCAGAAAGATTTAAAAGCAAGGGATGTAAAATCAAGAAGAAACTGGATGAAGAAGACACATTTAAACATAAATGAACTTCACAGAGGCCTGGTGATGGATTTTAAATTCCTGAAGTCTTTCAGGGTTATATGATCTGCGTGGGGGGAGCCCTACTAAGTTCGTTGGTCAGGAGAACAAAAGAGAGAAACATCGCTGTTGTCAAAAGGATATTGAAACAGAGGAATACATGAGGTCACTGCATCTTTTGAAGGTGGTTGAATCCTGGAAGCTCTGGAAATCGTGTTTTTACTAAAGTTTCCTAAATCCAAAATAATGGAGGACTGTGGTGGAAGTTTAGAAATGTTACTGAACATTCAGACTGTTTTCCACCTTCTTTTTTTCCAAACAGTTCATTTTTTGTTTCTGAATCGCTCAGGAAGCATTCTGCTCCTTCTTTAAGGCTTCCTGCTTTTTCCTGATTGTGTTGGTGTTTGGATGGAAGAATTGTGGAGGCAGAAAACTTTCTGGAATGTCCCAAAAAAAAAAAAAAGTTGCTTGTAAAACTTGTGAATTATCTGAAGGTTTCAAAATGTGAACACTAAGGGGCGCCATTTATTTCTTTTTGTGAGAAAGATGAGGACAGATTTGTAAGATCTTTACTAACCTTAATACTAAAATTAGCGACTTTACTAGAAGACAGTCAAGAATTACATTTGAGGAGATGTGCTTAAATATCGTAGATCTCTGTATTTAAATAATTATGAGCTTATATGCAGTGTTAATGTGACATGTTTCATAAAAAAGCATGTATCGTAGGAAAGTTTACCCAACTCTTTACATACAAGTCACGGTGGGCTACGAAAAAATTGTGCAAAACTGTGTGCTGTGGCAACAAAAAAAGCAAGTTAAATATTTTGAACCAGACACAATATTAGATTTACCTTAATTTGATTAGCTTTTTAGGGCACCCAAGATTTTATTTAGAGCACTTAAAGGTTTTTTTTATATAATTACAATATTTTAAGGTTCCTTAAAAGTAGCTCTCAAAAGAATACCAAATATTAATTAGCTTTTAGGAAGGCAGGCATAGAAAAGTGAAGAAAAAAGTTAGTTTATTTTTCATCAGCAGAAATATATTTGATTTACTTTTCAATAGATCACATTTCTATTTTAATAGTAGTAGTTTCTGTTCTAGGTGCTTTTATGTGTGTAGCTTTTTTAAATAAAGGTACCACAAAACATGTTACCTTTTGTAAAGATTCTGTTATCCATGCTTTTGGAGGCATAACATTTCTGAAGGATTAGCAACTGAGTCTTTTATTTATTCTGTACCATCCTAATTAAAGTAGTGTAACAAGCACTTTAAAATAACCTTGATTTTAAAAAAATACTTTCTAAGTAAAATTCATTTTCTCTACTGATACTGGATTATAGAAGTTTTCTTATGAACATTTTTTACACATGGCCTTATCTAAAGACAACAAATGGAGTGCATGTGATCTTGTAGTTCCTGTGTTAAATCAGAAGCAGAAATTGAACCAGCTGTTCTGCTATATGATTGTCTGGGCTTTTGTTACTCTTTTTACTCTCCTTCGTTGTTAGAACGCTTAACAGTTAAGTGACTTGTAAAACAGCCCATTCTACTCTGCACTGTGTTATCCAAGACATTTTCATTTTCTGTACATTTCGCTAAAGGTTGGTCTTTGAAGAAAGATATTGATACCTTGTGCTGAATCTTGATTGAAGACCACTGGCGTAGCTTTTTTGCAATTTATCGTCGGCTTAAAGGTTATAGTGGCTGGTATGAATGTGGCCTTTTAAAAAAAATCAACGTCACTGTAAAACTCGTAAGCTAAGCAGAAAGCCAATCTTCAAATATTTTTCAAGTTGTAGCCTTTTTAACTCATGTAAAATTCTTTGGTAGATTAACAAGGATGTTTAAAATGAACATCATAAGTAGGAAGTTGGATTGTTTTTATCAGACTAGTGCAAACCTGTTGGAAGAGGGTTTTTTTTCCCCCTGAATGTCAGATGGGCTGTATTTCCTGTAATTGTTTGCACCATCAAATGGGACTTTAAGTATTTTAGGAACTAAAATCAAATGCAAAAAATTCAATATGTTTAACCTATATTATGATTTTTGGTAACTTAATTTTTTGCTTTCCCCTTTATAAGATGACCTCTTTTACACAATGAATCAGTTATCTCATTTCTTGGACTCTGTTATCTAGCAATGAAAGTTTCAGAACTCTAACTGTAGACTGAGATTTTAAAATAAATGGAAGTTATTTAGTTCAGATATTTTCTGAAAACTAAAAAACATTAGGTTTATTAAACTAGTTGTTTTTAACTAACATTTTTTACTATTTTACAAAAAGTATATGCTGATCTTAACTGACAGTAGTTCTAAAATACAGAAATTCCATCAATGAGTATAATAACATGAACATTAAAATGTTTTTATATGTGGCAGTAATCCTGACTTTTAGAGGAATTTAGCTTACTGTTTAAGAATATTTTTGAACTCCTGAAGCTACAGATGGCAAGATTCTGATACTTTTTGGTAGCATGTATCACTAAGAGTAACCGGTCTTTGACTTTCCAAGGATATTCATATCCTATGAAGAATTACAGCTCTTTACTTGTTGTTCTTTCCTCTGAAAGCCCTACCCTAAAGTGTTTCACTTCACAGTTGCATCCGATGAAGTGAGCTGTAGCTCACGAAAGCTTATGCTCAAATAAATTGGTTAGTCTCTGAGGTGCCACTAGTACTCCTTTTTTTTTTTTACACTTCCAAAAGGAAATGATGAATTGGGCGACAGTTTTTTGCCTACTTTTGGAAATGAATAGGATTAGTTGCAGCATGTTTTAAATTTGTCTGAATCAATCTGAGTAACAGTAGTTACAACAAATTAAACTATAAATGCATGCAGACTTAAGGAGACTTACATTACTTATATGTTGCTGTCAATTAGCCAGTACACTGGCTCTAAAAAAGTGCATATGAAAGTTGTGGAACTATGAAGGGCCAAATCATACAGTTTTTATGCGTAATCCAGTTGGTTTCAGCTAGGCTGCTTGCATGACTAAGGTTTGCAGGATTGGGTACCAAGTCTGTAGATATTTTTCTTTGAGATAATTCAGTTAACTTCGTACATGAAAAAAGAAAAGGAGTACTTGTGGCTCACTTGACTTCAATGAGAATACTTGCATAGGCCAAGTTAAGCACAGGTCTTTGGAGGATCAAGGCCTTAAATATTACACGTCTTGTCAGAATTTACTTTTAACTAACTTTAAAATATAATTAAGAGGGTACATGTCCATTAAGAGTGTACACAATAAAAGACTAATGTTTTCTGTGTAGATATCAATAGTACCCACTTTACTGTTGAGCCTTTTCACTTTGCATTGCGACTATATGTAAAAGCATGGGGCAAACCCAAACATTCTCTTTATAGGAAATTTCCACCTCATAAAATGGCATATAGTGGGAGTCTCCAAACTTTGAGACGAGGGCCATATTAGATTTTTGAAGGGGCTTCGCAGGCTGAAGCGACTGTGAAAGAAATTAAATATATGCAAAATTGTTAAAAAAAAAACCAGCACTACTCTACTCTGTCAGTATTGCATTAAATTCTAAATCAGGTGTAAGTTAATCGATGCAGGTACTGTGAAATCGCACTATTTGTCAATACGTTAAAATCATTTCACATTTTTAAATTTTATTTCTAAAAACTTATTTGTATCATACAAATACACATTCAAAAATAAAGAAATATTTTAGAATTAGTGAGAAGTATAGTACTGATGTTTTTCTGACAAAATTGCATTTAGCTGTGGTTCAAAGTTAGTGTTGCCTGTCATCAAAATTGATTGTAAATGTTCATCAGACAAGGAGATGTAATTAAGCAGGGGTCCGTGCCTGCTCGGCTGCAGCAGCAACACTCCTCTATGTTGGCTCCCCTTTTGTGGGGACACTGCCTACTGGGGGTACTCATCCCTCCGCTCAGCTGAGCTACCTCTCCACTCCTGTGAGCTGCTGCCGGCAGCCCCTCCCCCTGCCTGCTCTGCATGCCTACTTAGCTGCAGCCTGCTCGCTTTGTGCTGATGGGTATCTGTGCCTGCCTGTTTGCTTCTCCTGCTTGGCTGCAGCAACGACTGTCCCCTAGTTGGCTCCCCTTTTGGGGGGACACTGGCTCCCAGAGGCACTCACCCCTCCGCACAGCTTAGCTGTGCTGACGCCCCGCGTGAGCTGCTGCTTGCGGCCCTTCCCCCTGCCTGCTCCGTGTGCCTACTCACCTGTTCACTTCTCACTTGTTGGTGGAGGGCTGGACAAATGGAAGCCCCGGGCCAGATAGGGCCCGCGGGCCGTAGTTTGGAGACCCCTGGCATATAGTAACAGACAAGATTGTAGGGCTCCAGAATCTTTTTCAAAAGTCTGTAGTTGTAATGTGGGGTGGTTTGTTCCCTTTCAAAATCTGTTAGAATACTTTCCAAAACAAAAGTCACATTAGACTTTGTAATAAGAAAGCTTATTCATGCACAGTCTCCTGAATTATTTGTGGACTACAAGTTTAAAATATTACTTGTTTCTCGAAGCATAAAGAGTTTAAAAATGCCTCACAAACATGATATTTTTTTCCCCATTTTTTGACAAACTCTTTTTACCAGTGATTGCATATTTTTTGCATTGTTGGAAGGAATGTAGTCAACTAGACAATCACTTTCTGAAAATTTTGTGTGTAAGATTATGCAGAAGATTAAAACAGTTAGTGGAACAGTTTTTTCTGACTTTAAGCGTTTGACAGCAAATTGTGTATGTTCCATTATCAGCGGAAAAATTGACTATCCCTTATAAACATAAGCTGAACAGAAAACCCCTTTTTTCAAATAAAAGGTATTTTAGAACATATTCATGATATACCATTTAAAGGGTACACTAACAGAAAATTATTTTAAGTAATCAAAAAATGGTTTAGCCTTTATTCGACCAGGATAGAAAGCACACTTGATTTAGAGATCTGCATTTTCCATACTTAACATTTTCTGCTTACTAGAATTATTTTCTGTAATAGGGTCATTTTCGCTTTGAAAACTTGACCTTTCCATTTTCCACTGATCAGTGTCAGTACATCACTTTTCATAATTTTTGTATTTTTAAAGAGCTGTCAACACCTAGGTAGTTTGGGGGAAAAAAATCAGAAACACTTCTGTTGACTAATCCATTTTCCCCTTCCTTTTTCCGTTAATACCTGGGTAAGGCCATTATTCTGCTAAATGGTTTTTACTTTCCTTTATCATTGTGTTTATACAAGGGACTTATTACTTTAGAGTTAGTATTCTCCTGGCTGCATATTCCTTATCTGAAGTCATGCACAATAACTAGTTGTGATATAAATAGCTATCACTTCAAGTAAGGAGTGATTGGCCAAGAGCATATCAGATTAGTTGTACAAACAGTAAGTACATTGCTTAATGAACAGAAAATACTATAAAATATTAATCAACAGAAGTGTTTCTAAATAGTTCCCCCCCAATTACTTGGGTGTTGGCAGCTCTTAAGAATACAATAACTACAAAAAGTGATAAGAAAAGGAGTACTTGTGGCACCTTAAAGACTAACCAATTTATTTGAGCATGAGCTTTCGTGAGCTACAGCTCACTGACATAAAAGGGTAGAAAATCCAAAAGTCGGGTTTCCAAAGCTAAGGATTAAAAAATCTGGGACTGTCCCCTAGATAGTATGTGTATTAGAAAGGGAAGGTGGGATGTGAAATAATTCAGTTCTATTTCACTAACCATTTTTTTTGACTAATACACTTTTCCTGTTACCGATATTTGTTAAAGAAAAGCTTCATCTCTGGAAGAGAACACACTTTGAAATGAAAACCATAAAACAGGAATCAGATCTATTTAAAATAGCATTTTAATTATGTAGACCTCTAGAAAACCAACACTTTGAGTTTTGTCTTTTAATTAGTCTTCCTAATCTTAAAGTACTCTGTTTATTTGACAGTCTGTTTATATAAAAATTGTTGTTAATGAGATGTATAGTTAATTGCTGATCTCATGTATGGGTGACAGGGGAGATGACCTGTGTTAAGCTAACTGACTACTGGGCCATCCTGACAGCTCAAGCTGATTGATATATGGCCGTAGAAACTGATGGGTTATACTCTGCTGCTCTGATGAAGGTGGGGGAAAAACTCTTTACCAAGAGGAGTGTAGAATAAATGAAATGCCTCCACTCACTGACCTTTGTCTTTATTGAAACATAATTCAGAAGCTTCTGATTGAGGCTTGTGCATTTTGCCATATGGGTTTTGTTCAGAACCGCATATACCAAAACATTCCTTGCATTCTGAAATTTGTTAGTTTAAAAAGAAACAATATTCTAATACTAAGAGAACTAGTTGAAGCAGTAAAATAGGCTTCATGAAATCAAATTCAGGTTAACTCAATTGTCCATTGGATATACTGAATTTCTCTGTAATAGGAGGGCCTTTTATTGATAAGCAGATTGGAGCTATGATTAATCTTCAGAATGGAATCTTGTTTGCTGGCAGTCAACAGATTTTGTTTCTATTTTGTTGTGAATGGCTTGAGTTAAACCACCATTATTTCTAAAACCAGTGACTGACATCTTTGCTGCTTGTCTTGGGTTGTTTTAAGTATTCTAAACTTCTTTATGGATGGTCTTTGATCGAAATGAACAGTTAATTTTTAATAGTGAAGTTTTTCTAATATAATTATAATTAAACAAGCAAAGTGGTGCTCTACCTTAAACAGAAAGTGATGCTCAACCTTAACTATGGCAAAGCTAGTCTTCTGCTATGTTATCAATGGTTTAAGTATGCTATATTTTTTTACGTGTATCTATACTGTCAAATTACTGTAGATAACATTTGTCACGTGGCTTTAGAACTTGAAGTTCCAGTTTTCGATAGTCCATAATTCCTTAACACCTGGTAGTGTCTACATTTGAAGGAGGTAACAAAATGCCAATTTTAAGTCTACTGAGAGTGTAAAAGTACTGATTGTAAATATTTTCTAGTACTTATTTGTTTTTGGCATACGTTTTTATCCTTGTCTTGACTTTTTTATTTTTTTCAGACTCCTAATGATAAATGTGATTCATTTTTACTACAGTTACTGGGAAAAATTTATGTAGAGAAGGGGAGATGGAATAGGTGCTTTTTATAACTTAGTGCAAGACGTTTGCAGTAAGCACTAAACCACTTCTTTGTGTAAGTAAACCTCTCCATTAAGTCTTGTAGGGTGGGGTTTTCGAGTGCATAGTAGTTGGTTATAGGAGCACAAATGCTATTGAAAGCCAATGAGATTTATGGTCTCAACTTAAGTCCTTTTGAAAATCTCATCACTTGTGTGGAAATAGAAACAGTGATTGAATGCTGAGGATATTTTATTCCATTCTAATGAATTAGGGTAGGTTTCTGTACTTTAAGATGGCATGTCCTAGGAACTATGACACCTTGTGATCTTCTTATTCCATTCTAGGAAGTGCAATCCTTTATTTTTAATTTTAAAAACACAAATATATTCAGGAAACTTCTGAGGAAAATCAATTAAGAAAACTTTACTGCACAGTTGACATTCAGTATGTCATTCAGCAGTATGAGAACTTGTAGTAATACTTTTAAAGAAAAGTTCAAGTAGTTATTTCTGCATAGATAGTACACGGAGCGCTCCAGGGACTTAGGTTTCTCGTTTATGAACAGAACAGGTAATATGTGAGCAGAGGTAGTGGAAGATTCGCACCTATTTCATCCCTGTTCTGGGTGGATCTTCTCTGGGGTAAAGGGTTCATCCGAAGTCCTCATGTGTTCGGCTCTTCGCATCTGAGACTGCCAACCGGTGTCAAATAGTGCTAATAGTGGGTTGTTTTTTTTGTCTGTCATTTTCAAATGGACAGTTCCATCTCATAGGCCTGCTAGCATCCAGTGTTAAACGTTGCTGGAAACTTCATTGTTTAAACCAGGGGTTCTCAAACTGGGGGTTGTGACCCCTCAAGGGGTTGCAAGCTGTCAGCTTCCACTCCCGAACTCCACTTTGCCTCCAGCATTTATAATGGTGGTAAATAAAAAAACAGGTTTTTATATATTTATAAACGGGGGGGGGGGGGGGCTCGCACTCACAGGCTTGCTATATGAAAAGAGTCACCAGTACAAGAGTTTGAGAACCCCTGGTTTAAACCTCTCCCCTTCTGAAACAGTCTCTCTTTTTATTAGTTATTCAGTCTGTATTAAACACGGTATCTTGGAGAGCCACCTACCTTTTGCTTTCTGGAAATTTTATTCCCCTCTTCCCCCAGCCAGGTGTTCTCTTATTAAAGTACAGCAATCAAAGTATGCCTAGTATCTGAGAAAGGGAGTGAGGAGTTTCTCCAAAGGAGATGCCAGTGGCACATTACATTTTGTTTAATATCAATTTTCTGGTTGGCAGATAAGGATAAAATCAATACCAAAAAAAAGCCTTTAGCTTCGTTATGTAGTGCTTGTATTTGTGATGGTGGTCACCTCTTTAAGTGGTGGCAGCTTGTTTAGTACATGTGTAAATTATGGGTTAATTAATTTAGTCTTAATCTAATTGCCTTTACATCTTCACATGAAAAGTCACTGCATGATTGTGGAATACAGGTATGGAGGAAGTCTAAACTTATAGTAATTGAGGTGCTGTGCTTCAGGTTCATCTGGTTTAGATGCATGGAAAAAACTTGTTCAAGGTTCCCTCTGTCCTTACGTTGTCCAGTGCTAGTTTCTCACTTAAGTGCCCCAAATTCAGTCTACTTCAGTTTATTTTTAAGTGTTAGTGCGGACAAGCATGAGTTGCTTCATAGAACTTAAGTTTACATATGCCCTGTGAAGCATCTACAAAACAACTAAAACAAAATTTCTAAATACTGTACTTAGAGAATTCTCTTGTCAATAGTTTATAATAATTTTGAGTTAATCTGAATCTGGTCCGAACAAACAGGTGTTTAGGAAGGGAGTTGCAGAAGATCAGTGGGATTTGTGTTCCTAAGGTTATGTCTTTGATATAAAAAAGGGGTTCTTACAGCAAGGTAATGTGTATTAGCTATCTCACTGTAAAATCATAGTGGAGAGAAGGGATAGACAGTTTTCACCATGATGTAACTAGGTGAGCGTGTGCCTGGAAGAGGGATATAGTATTGGCTTTGTCTCACTTTCTTGCAGTGAAGACATAGCCACAGTCAGTGAAACATGTTCTCCTAAGTCACTTGTGGTTTTTTGGAAATCCTACTCTAGCTGTGAATATACCTATTTGCATGACTTTTAGTAAGGATTCTATTACTAATCTGTTCATCTAACTGCTGATGTTAACAGACTTGATTATCAAAGTGGCATTTGAAGAACTATATAACAGACGCTATGTAAATTAAGTAAAACAAGCACATTCATAGTCATAAATTTTAAGGCCAAAAGGGACCACTAATTTGATCTTCTGTATATCACAGGTCACCTGCACCTGTGCCTTAAACCCAACAACCAAAATGAGACCACAGGTATTACAACCCTTGGGAGGCTAGACTGTTATGTGCCACTGGCACAGAATAGGAGGGATCGACATGCACCAGTGCTTGAAGCCCCTGCAATCTGCGGGAAATAATTAAGTGAGAGAGACCCAGATAATCTTGGCAAGTGACCCCACCTGCACACTGCCAGTCTGACGTGCGGGGGGAAAAGTCCTTCTTGACCCCACATATGGCAATCAGTTAGACCTTGGGCATGTGAGCAAGAGCCTGCCAGACAAGCACCTGAGAGGGAGAGAGAATGCTCAGTGCCACCTCAGAGCCCTGACCACCTTGCCTCATGTCCTGTCTCCAGCTGTGGCCATCCCTGATGCTTCAGAGGAAGGAGATGATTCTAAAATCCTCCCAGAATACATTAAGGGAGAAATCTTTTCCTGAACCCTGCTGGTGGCTGGCTGAAACCCTGAAGCATGAACTTTAGGAATGTAAGACATAAACAGTAAGTGAGCCCCAAGGCGGCTGAGTCCTGTGTCCAACCATCATAATAAGCAGTCCGGTCATACAATTGCACTCATGAATTTATCCAGCACTCTGTCAAATCCAATTAAGTTGTTTTGGCCCCATTATGAAGGTTAGTAAAATGAATTATTTAATTTAAGGGTATAGTCTGATTTGGAAGACAGTTGAATTTGCAAATAAATATCTCAAGCCAGTTTTGGTCCAGAGAGAAGGCTAGAATACTTGTGAGCGTTTTTCTTTCACACATGCAATTGTTACTAAGCTCAGTTATCACGTGGTGGTGTTTTTGAGAAATACCATATATAAGTGACAGTAGTAATACTGCTATTTTTTTTTTTAAAAAAAGGGGGAGATTGTTGCTCTTAAGCAAATAAGTCTTCATGAAGATTATTACAATATTTTGCTCTTTTCCCACTTCATGGAAAGGCTTGTTTTTATGGCAGCCACTGAGGCATAAATCATTTTTTGGAGAGAGAATTGAAAAAGAATGTTTGTTGAAATATTTACATTTGTTTAATCAAAATCATCTTGGTAGAAATATAAAAACGTGACACTGGCTTGTTTCGGGTAGGGCTGTTCATTTAAAAAAAATTACAGAATTTATCAAGTAAAACATCTGACAGGCTCTATGCAGAAGCTGTTACGTGTGTTTTCTAACTAATCAAGCCTTAAGTGAAACAATTTGCAGATAGGTGTCCCACGGTGACAAAGGGTTAATTTAGATTAAATTCTATAGGTATTGCAGTGTTTCCAGTTGCTCATAATTCAAGTGTAGCTCCTAGGGAACCAAAGAACAGTGCATCAGCTATATAGATAATGGGGTACATAAAGCTAGTGTCTATTGATTTACTAACTGAGTTTTATTCATAACTATTCATGAGGAAACTTGTTGGTTCCAAATGGGAGGTTTAACGCACATTGAGGGTACTTGGTAGTTCAGAGTTTTAATATTGCTAAGTGTCTTCAGTCAGAAAGGTACACTTGCGTCAGCCTCAGATTAACATAGGGTGAATAACAGAGCAATTTGTCAACCAGGCAGCCCTGAAGAGTGTCAGCAAGAAGGCTGATGATGATGAATTGGATGAAAGTGGGTGCTGCAGTAGATAGCCACTACAGCCACTGTTAAGGCTACAGTCTTGAAGGATGGTAGCTGATATTTAGCTATATGCAGGGTAATTGAGGAGGAGCTGCAATCCTGTGCTTGGCTGAATAGAAAACATATCCCTTTATGCTTAAAGAATTTTAGCAACTTCTGTAGCTTAGACTGGCAAATAGATAACAGAATCAGACAATACGGAAAATGAATTTTGAACACCAGATGTATTTAGGACTGATAGTTGCTATATTTCTGAGGCAGATACCTGAAGTTCAGTTAAATGTCATGATTATTCTCAGAAATGTTACAGGTCAATGGGTTTCTTGTGCAGATATTGATTTGGAAGCAAGATTATTTTAGTTTATGCTTCAAAGTTAATTTTCTCACGTTTAACTTTTTTATATATTTGAGTTCCAGTTATTTGGTATTTCTACAAGTGCACAGAAAATACATAGTTATGAACAAAAGGAGATTTTTTTTCTCTGTTCTGCAGAAAAGGACCTAGGGGTTACAGTGGACGAGAAGCTGGATATGAGTCAACAGTGTGCCCTTGTTGCTAAGAAGACCAATAGCATTTTGGGATGTATAAGTAGGGGCATTGCCAGCAGATCGAGGGATGTGATCGTTCCCCTCTATTCGACACTGGTGAGGCCTCATCTGGAGTACTGTGTCCAGTTTTGGGCCCCACACTACAAGAAGGATGTGGAAAAATTGGAAAGAGTCCAGCGGAGGGCAACAAAAATGATTAAGGGACTGGAACACATGAGTTATGAGGAGAGGCTGAGGGAACTGGGGATGTTTAGTCTACAGAAGAGAAGAATGAGGGGGGATTTGATAGCTGCTTTCAACTACCTGAAAGGGGGTTCCAAAGAGGATGGATCTAGACTGTTCTCAGTGGTAGCAGATGGCAGAACAAGGAATAATGGTCTCAAGTTGCAGTGGGGGAGGTTTAGGTTGGATATTAGGAAAAACTTTTTCCCTAGGAGGGTGGTGAAACACTGGAATCCATTACCTAGGGAGGTGGTGGAATCTCCTTCCTTAGAAGTTTTTAAGGTCAGGCTTGATAAAACCCTGGCTGGGATGATTTAATTGGGGATGGGTGCTGCTTTTGAGCAGGGGTTTGGACTAGATGACCTCCTGAGGTCCCTTCCAACCCTGATATTCTGTGATTAATTTAGGGATAAAATTGCCTGTTGCGTCTCCCAGCATTGCATAAGAAGATATGGAGAAGGAAGCTTTAACAAAAGTAGGTTATAAGGTTCCTCGTTTTTGCCATGTGCAGATGTTTATCCATTTTATTCAGTGAATATTAAAGATTTTTTTTTTTGCTGTTGATGTTTAATTTACTTTGTACAGGAAACTTGAGTATATTTTTCACACAAATTTCAAATGTCTGCATTTTAAGGCTGCTAGCCACCTGTATCCCCAACTCAGTGTCTTAGATCATTATAAGGTTAAATTTATAAAGTGAGTGTGCAATCGGTTCTGTACACTTTGGCTTCCCTAGGGCTTGTCTACCCTTAAAATGCTGCAGTGGCACAGTGGAACTGTAGTAACTGCACTGCTGTAGTGCTGCAGGTCAAGTCTACGCTACAGTGCTACGTTGGTGCAGCTGCACAGCTGTAGCATGTCTGGTGAAGATGGGAGAGCACTCTCTTGTTGGCATAATTACTCCACCTCCGCAAGAAGTGGAAGCTATGTCAACAGGAGAGTGTCTCATGCCGACATAGCAGCAGTGTGGACAAGGCAAAACTTGCTTTGGGGGTGGAGGGAGGCTTTGTCACGCCCCTGAGTGATGTAAATTATATTGACTTATGTGATCGTGTAGACCTCCCTTCTGAAGGTGCTATCTATGCTATGGAGAGGTGGATTACCTACACCTCCCAAGTGGTGGTAGCTAGGTCCAAGGGAGAATTCTCCCATTGACCTAGAGCTATCTATGCTGGGGGTTAGATTTGTTTAATTGAGTCATTCGGGGGGTGGATTTTTAACACCCCTAAGCGACATAGTTAAACAGACATAATTTCCTAGTGTAGATCCAGGTCAGTCTTTAGCTGAACTTCTGATTTGCAGTTCAAGAGTCCCTAACAGAGGCAAGCATTTATTAGTACAAAAACATTGAGCAATCCTAATTAGTATTATAATTGGAGGGTGCAGATTCACCTACTTGTGTAGTCATGAATTAATATGAATTCTGTTAACTCTTAGGTCTGAAGCATCAGTTGCATTCTCACTTCAGATATTTATTAAATACAAATTCTGTTTGACTCCTCTGAACTTTACTAGATTGAGTGCTGAACAGAGTATTTTGGCTGCTGCAATATCTGATCAGCTGTTCTGTGCCTAAAATATATTCTAAAGTAATCAGAATGACAGGTCTATGGAGAACAATTTTTCTTTTTTCTAAATTTTTGCCATGTGACCTTGATATTTGGTAGATATAGAAATGTGATTATCTTTAATATGATATTCATTTACTGACACATCTTACAGAGGATCTCTTGTTTCTATTGGTAAAGCTTAGACACTTTAGCTTCTGATTAATAGTATAACTACTAACCAGTAGCTTATATGTTATCTCATGGAGATACTGTAGATGGAGGACAGTTTAATGTCATCGTAAAAAGCTTGGGATTTTTAAAAAGGAATGAATATGACTACTAATGAAACTTGGATAATTTCCAAGCCCTGAAGCTAATTGGCTTCTTAATACTGCAAATATGAAGGCAAATATTGTGCACTTTTTAATATGAGTGGGATTGTACCATAAATGTGATAGACTAAACAAAATGTATTTACTTTCAAAAGAAATGTATTATGTGGTATGTAAATTACTGCAGAAAACACGCACTGATTTTGAAATAGAAAGTGTTATGGATTTCTTACAAATAGTTAATGATCTTCATAGCAAAGCCAGTAAATTTAGATTTGAATAAGTAAAACAGTCCAGTTTTTGGATAAAAGACATGAGTGTAAAGTTAAAAACTGCCCTCCTAAAATTAAGTGTTCAGCATTTTACACTGGAATATATTCCTTTAAGGAAATGATATCCGTCTTTCAGAAACTGTTTCCTTAAAATAGCAAACTAGCTTTTAAACTTAATAATTGGAATTTAATAAATCCAGATTATACTTCCACCTTCCTAAAAAGCTTTCAAACAAGCCATGAAGTAGCATTAAGAGAAGTCTAAAGGTGGCAATAAAATTACAGCAGTGTGAGCACCAGAGCTGCTTTTCTCCAGGTGTCTTAATCTGAAAATAACTTGAAGAAAGTATAGAAGTTTACCTTTTAAAGGTTTACTGTCAAATATCATGTTTATAGTATATAGCTTATCTTTTTAGATTAAAGGAATGCATTTGGGTTAAAATGCGTATTTTTTTAAAATTGCTGTTACCTGCATTGTATAAACTCTTGATTATTAAAGCAATTTTATAAAGCTATTTCCCTATTCACCATTTATGCTGTTTATTTTACAAAGGTTTTCTTCAGACTACAGAAATCATAAAAATATTTCTATTGACCTTAAGCTTAGTACAGTCTAACTTCACGAAATACACTTGTTTGTGTTAGCTTAAATTTAACAGTCCTTTTAAATGTATTGACTTAATGTGTTGGTGAGCAATTTCATCTATAGTTTTGTTCTTCCATTTTATCTCACTGGCTACTTTTGCCTTTTCTCTCATTTGCCCATTTTTATTGAGGCTAAAAGTAACACCTGTTTGATTTCCATTTTTTGTGTGATCTGGTATCATCAGTGATTGTCAGTCAGGCTCTGTAAGTATGCTTGCACAAAATGTAGCATAAAGAATGTTTGTGGCAAAGGTTCTTTACTCAGTTTTTGTGATTAGCCTTCCACACTATCACATGAAACCATGATCTCAGAAGTGAAACAAATCTCTTCAGACAGTATTCTCTGCACCTGGAGGAGGCATCATTAGAAGTCTGGCAAGGTTGCCTCTCTGAGATAATCTACAGGGTGGGATAATGCACTCTACGGGGGTGTAATTTCTGAAGCACACTAATGTGTTGTGCATTAATTGTTCCATGTAGACCCTGTTGATGCACTTTTTACTGTAGTGCTGCTTGAATCAGTTCAGTGTTAAAGCTCCTCTTTTGGCCTTTTTTTTTAATGCTTTAAAGACACCCTCAAGATAAACATCAAAAGATGTGGCCTTGACACCACATGCTGTGGGACGGACAGCATCCCAGGATAGGGATAACTGGTGAAGAATTGTCAGAGGGAATGTCCACTTTTGAGGAAAATCACCTTGCTGTGATTGCAGAAAAAACGCTTGAAAAGAAAGGAAAGACAACTGTCATGCAGCAATTGTGGCCCAACCCTGTGTTTCAACATCACCTGCAGTGTTGCCAATGAGCCTGTGTGGCTCAAGGATCGGACTCCTCAGTCACCAAAGGAGCCATGAAAGAGATTATCCTCGACCTTGAGGGATCACTGAAGATGATGATAAAGCTCAATAAGGAAATTTTAGTACATATCAGCAGGGTCTACAGACCACATGATAATGCAGTTAAATCACACCCGTGTGGTGTGCATTGCCTCACTGTTCATATCAAAACTTTAAAACCCTTTTCTGTTTTGTTAGTGAAAATGACTGAGGATAGATGTGTAAATGTACCCTACTAAATTGTGTGATTTGTTAGTATTACAGTTGCAGTATTAGAATGTGCCCAAGAACATCATGGCAATACTGTTTCAATTCTGTGGGAACCCTCCCATAGATATCATCAGTAAGGATTGTGGGATCAGGCTGCAGATGTTAAAGTAAGTGGGGCTTAAATATCTCCATTTAGATTGAAGAATTTTTCTCAAACTTCACTTGACTGTCAGAAAAAGCAGTTGTGTTGGGTGAAAAGACCTGCCAAATCAGTTAGTGTTAGTGACGGGTTTAATTTTCTTTTAATTTGTCGCTTAAGTTAGGAAAGCAATTACATTTACTAGGCTGAACACTGGTTACTGATCCCTCTTTCCAATATGTATACGCAAATTATCCATTGTTTTAAGATATAAACATCCTTTAATTTCGGTAACATTGAAAGGAGACTTCTAAAACTACTGTATTCAATCATGTTAAACTTTTTAACTTATTTATTACATTTGAAGCACCTGCAATGAAATATTTTGTTCGTTTGGGTGATTTGTATTAACATTTGTTTTAAATAAAAAGACACACTAACTCAATTTGATTTCTGCTTCTGGCAGATCATATGTGACGTTTCCAAAAGAGCCTGTCTTATATTTCAAGAGGAACGTCTCCCAGTAAAACAAGAGAACACTACTGCTGTTTAGAGCAGTTTCTCAAACTGGTTCAGGACCCCAAAGTGGGTCGCAACCCCAGTTTAATGTGATCACCAGAGCCAGTATTAGACTTGCTGGGACTCATGGATGAAGCCTGAACTCCACCCTCATCCAGGGTGGTGGGTCTTGAGCGCCAGCCCCTTCCTGCCCCGTGGTGGCCGGGCTTGGGCTCTACCTCTCCTCCCTGGGATCATGTAATAAGTTTGTCTGAAGGGGTTGCGGTGCAATGAAGTTTGAGAACCCCTGGTCTAGAGTATGGACATTTTAAACCGTCTTTGTAAAACGTAGAATAAAAGTGCTTACATCAGTTGTTAGTTCACAATAGTCTACCAGCTGACACTATTACTATCAACAGTAAAATAGTAATTTTGTATGTTGATTGACAGGCAGCAATTTCAATATTTGCACGTATAAGTTTGATAGGATTTAGTAGCCAAATAACAATCTGTGTTGATAGTAGGTGTTAACTTGAGTTGTTGTTATGGTTACATTGTTAACTTGCAAATCCTCTTTGAAGACTTTATACATACTGTATTTAAGTTACACGTACAATTGCTGTAACTGAAAAGTTAGTGAAGAGAATTCAAATCTGTTTAATTTGTGATATAACAGCTCTTGTATTGTCAGTTTCACTGTTCTTCCTTATAAAAAGAAAAGGAGTACTTGTGGCACCTTATAGACTAACCAATTTATTTGAGCATAAGCTTTCGTGAGATACAGGCTAACATGGCTGCTACTCTGAAACCTGTTCTTCCTTATGTGGCCAGTAAGTTTCACCTGTGCTGGAAAGATGACTTCTAAATGGAAGAGAAGGAAAACCCTTCTAAAGGAATTTAAATAAATCAGATCCTTCTCCTCTGAAGTCAATTTAAAAATAAATTAAGATTAGTGGCCCTTTAGTTTTAGGTTTTCTTTGCTGGTGCTATTTGTGGTACGTTTTGAATTTCGGATAGCAAAGATCAAATGAAGGGTCAAACTTCCATTCTAAATGGTGCTTCCCCTTTATAGTGCCCCATTCAAAATCTATGGTTGGTTCCCTTGTATCAAACCGTGTGGTCAGAGCAAAATATACACCTGGCTAACTTATATTGAGAGCAAGGTGGATGTAGTGATGTAAACCTAGTAAATAGTGGGTTTTTTTCACTACAAAGGATCATACCTGTCCTCTGATGGAGCCTTGTGTGTCACAGAGCACTTGTCTCTAAAATAATCCATGTTTTGCTTCAGTTTTGTCAGAATTTGACATAACAGTAGTCCCCTTGTCATGCTTTGGTTTGAGAGCTGTAATTGCAGATAACTTTAAAAAGACGAGAAATAAATACTGACAGTGCATTATCTTATCTAGTTGTTAATTTCGTCAAATAGTCCTAGAAACTTGGTGTACCAGTTGTTAAAAGCAATGAGCTGTGAAATAATCGGAACTGCAGCTCGCAAATACCAGCTATTGTTTTCAATAAAGTTGAGCTGAAATCATCTTTCCATGCTGCATTGCAGTGGAAAACCAGTTAATTACAATGTTACAAGGAATGTCATTTTCTCACTCATGTCAAGAAAAGGTTGCTAACAATATCCCATCAGAGGAACAAGCATCTCAAATATCCAGCACTACTGACTGAAGTTTAACGTAATCTAATTAAGCAGAGAATGTAGTCTGTTAATGAAGTAACTGTAAAACAGATGTCCAGTTATTTATCCTTAGGCTGTAGATTCAACATTTTCCAAAGCTATGCAATACTTTTGAAACTACTTATCTAGCAAACCAATACTAGAGCTATACCTTTGATAATCCCCTGTAGTAATAGCTTTTTATTATAACTCAACACAAGCTGTTAAATTGGATAAAATAATATGGAAATAGTATGTGGTAGGGTATAAATAATATGTCATGTCTGGAGCTGAATTCTAGTGTTCAGGCTAGATTTGTAGTTTTTGGCTGTACACAAATTCTACACCAAAGGTTGCCTGTGGTACAAAATTTTTTTTAATGGTCTTTGATATGAATGTAAAAACACCAGAACATAGGAGATTCAAAGTAAAAATCAACCAAAACAATAGACCTTTTTCCTCCTGTTCAGCCATTTTATCCCTAGTCATGTGGCCAGATGAAGTGTGTGAATAGAAGAGAGATCACAGGAGAGATTGGTGGCTGGCTGGGGTGCAGTTCCTCTGAATTTAGTACAGTCATCAGCTATTGAAATCTTTTAAATAAGGAATGTGCCTTGAAGAAGAGAATAGATGTGATAAGAGTTTGGGGTCCAACACTAATCAGTGCAATGTGGCAACAGCTAAATAAGCTCAGATTGTGAAATTCAAAAAGTGGAATACAACTGATATTGTCTGGTTATCTTTGATATGACTGTAATGCAAACTAGGGCTGTCAATCGCAGTTAACGCAAAAATCACAATTAAGAAATTAATCATGATTAATTGTACTGTTAAGCAATAAAATATCAATTGAAAATTATTAAATATTTTGGATGCTTTCTACATTTTCAAATATATTGATTTCAATTACAACACAATACAAAGCATACAGTGCTCACTTTGTTTTGATTACAAATATTTGCACTGTAAAAAACAAGTCTATTTCAATTCACCTAATACAAGTACTATAGAGCAATCTCATTATCATGAAAGTTGAACTTAATTCTACATTTGTACAAAAAACCTGCATTCAAAAGTTTAAAAAAAAAAAAAAAAAGTAAACTTTAGAGCCAATCGCTCAGACAAACAAGTTTGGTTAAAATTTGCAGGAGATAATGCTACCTGCTTCTTGTTTACAATGTTACCTGAAAGTGAGAACAGGCGTTCGCATAGCACTTCTGTAGCCTGCGTTGCACAGTATTTGTGTCAGATATGCTAAACATTCGTATGCCCCTTCATTCTTCAGTCACCATTCCAGAGGATGTGCTTCCATGCTGATGATACTCATTAAAAAATGAAAGCGTTAATTACGTTTGTGACTGAACTCCTTGGAGAAGAAATGTATGTCTCCTGTTTTGTTTTACCTGCATTCTGCCATATATTTCATGTCATATCAGTCTTGGATGATGACCCAGCACATGTTCATTTTAAGAACACTTTCACAGCAGATTTGACAAAATGCAAAGAAGGTACCAAAGTGAGATTTCTAAAAATAGCTACAGCACTGGACCCAAGGTTTAAGAACCTGAAGTGCTGACCAAAATCTGAGAGGGACGAGGTGTGGAGCATGCTTTCAGAAGTCTTAAAAGAGCAACACTCAGATATGGTAACTGTGGAACCCAAACTAGCAATAAAGAAAATCAGCTTCTGCTGGTGGCATCTGACTCAGAGGAAGAAAATGAACATGAGTCGGTCTGCTCTGCTTTGGATCGTTATCAAGCAGAAACAGTCATCAGCATTGACGCATGTCCTCTGGAATGATGGTCGAAGCATGAAGAGACATATGCATCTTTAGTGCATCTGGCATGTAAATATCTTGCTGCACCGGCTACGACAGTGCCCTGAGAACGTCTGTTCTCACTTTCAGGTGACATTGTAAAGAAGAAGCGGGTAGCATTATCTCCTGCAAATTTTAACCAAACTTGTTTGTCTGAGCGATTTGGCTGAAGTAGGACTGAGTGGACTTGTAGGATCTAAAGTTTTACTTTTTTTTTTTTTTTTTACTTTTGAATATAGGGTTTTTTTGTACAGAGAAATGTAGAATTAAATTCAACTTCCATGATGATGAGATTGCTCTATAGTACTTGTATTAGGTGAATTGAAAGACTATTTTGTTTTTTACAGTGCAAATATTTGTAATCAAACAAATATAAAGCGAGTACTGTATGCTTTGTATTGTGTTGTAATTGAAATCAATATATTTGAAAATGTAGAAAGCATCCAAAATATTTAATAATTTTCAATTGGTATTTTATTGCTTAACAGTACAGTTAATCATGATTGATTTTTGTATTGTGTTGTAATGGAAATCAATATATTGGAAAACGTAGAAAATATCTAAAATGGTATTCTGTTATTGTTTAACAGTGCCATTAATTGTGATTAATTGCGATTTTGTTTTAATCGCTTGACAGCCCTAATGCAAACATGTTTAACGTCCCTTTAAAGAAGCTTATTTTAACTTTTTTTCATCTGATTGTATTGTAGGTAGTATCCTTTTTTTAAAAAAGCTTTAAAATAGGGTTTTCGTGGTGGTGCTTACCTTTTGGCAGCTGTTGATTTCTATCCTCTTGTTACATGTAGCATGATTTTTCACTTCCTCCAATAGACATAACTATGGCAACTGCCTTAGCCAACTTGAACTCCTGCTGATTGGTTTTAAATAGCAGACCAAAAATAAGGTATGACCAATTTGTGTATTGTATTCTTAATTTACATCTTAAAAATTGAGATGTTTATGTTCTAGGTTACTTCTCACCAGCTAACCATAGATAGGGTGACCAGAAGTCCCGATTTTTTTTTTTTAATAGGGGCAGTCCTGATATATGGGGCTTTTTCTCATATAGGTGCCTATTCTTCCTCTCCCACATTCCCTGTCCTGATTTTTCATACTTTCTATCGGGTCACCCTAACCGTGGGTAGCATGGTATTTACTAGAGGTGGCTTTTACCAGGTAAAATCTTTGTTTGTTTTTTGTGTTACTGCCCTGGGAAAAATTAGTTAGTCATAGTTTAAGACGTTTTCTATTTTAAAAGCTGTTTTGTTAATGCATACCACATTACACAGTTTTAGTTACATATTCAAATTGTGGTTATGTAAAGCAGTAGATTCATAGATTAATTTAGGTTTGTACAAATCAAGTTAAATTCCAGTGGGTGTAATACTAATATCTAATGATACTGAACATTGGAATGTCTGTATATGTTTTGCTTTAGTGTTTTCTAATGACTCATTTCTGTTGTGATATTATATATACAAGTAAAACATGTGATTATATGAAAACGACAGTCATGCAGAGTTGTAGGCTTGAAGCATTAAGCAATCAGAAGCTTGCAGAGTTGTAGGCTAACAGTCCGGACCCCAGTAAAGAATGAGTGTTGAGAGAATGCAGAATCTGTCAACTTCCCTGATGGTTTTATTTTCTAAGGGATAACCTATCCTAACTTCTCAAATAGTGAGGGAGAGTTTTCACTCATTGCTATATTTGCTTTCCACAACCAACTCTCTGTATAACTTTTCATGAGTGATGTACCCAAATATTTGCATACTAATATCTAAAGAATATCTTTAGATTTATTAATCTAAATTTGGGTTATTGCTGATTATGTAGTCTATATATTGTATGACTTTTAAATGAACCTTTTTACTTCTGCATACACCTGGATGTATAGACGCTCTTTCTTTAACCTGTGTATTATGTAATTTTAACATTAGTTTTTTAATAAAATTTTTAATTATGTAACAGAAGCCCAACTTTGAAGATTGACTGTATCCATTCAAAACTGCTGAATAAGCTCAGTCTAAGTTTGAAAAGATTCGTTCTGCGCTTGCTGGATACTGATGGAATTGTTTTTCCTGGTTCAAACCATGTTGAAGCCAGTATTTACCAGCATCCTGTCCTAAACTAATTTTCACTGGGAAATTGCCAGCTCTGAAGGTGACAATTTTAAAACCAAGCAACCTGGATCTAGAATGTGTATGACCCTTTTTAAAGTATTGCATTTTATTTTTGTTAAACAAGGTATAACAGTCCACCGACTGGGTTATTTTAATCTAGATAGTAGTCTTGAGGATAACTTTAGTATCAAATAATAAAGAAAAAAGTACCTCTTCCAGTATTTTATCAAGCATTGTTTTAAGCCTGTATTTAAGATTTCTCAGAATATATCCAAAAAGTAGATGCCTACATTGTAGTTCATTAGGAAAGGAAAAGCCAGGTGAAAGAGCAATGTAATGTCCTATGCATGTATGTACATCATCTTTATTTTCACTTTCCCCATTGGGTATATGCCCACAAGACTAAAGTTAAACTGTAAAACAAACCCCATTTATTAATAATGGAATTAAAGGTGTCAGATCAGTCAGTCCTTTGAGGTTTGTTAACTTCTTATATGTTTACAGACGTGAAATATTTTGTTTGCTGCTTAACATTTGAATGCAGGTAAACAGTCAGCTTTAAAAAGGCTATCCAGAGACATAGGAAACTTGACTTGTCATAGCATTTAACGTGAAATATAATTGTGGCTTTTGTCCAAAAAGCTAACTGAAAGATGCAATCTGTTCAGAACTATTTCTCTGCGGTTTACAATTGTTAGGGGTTTCCCATGTGAGTGATAGGTCCCTGCATCATGTTGGAGAAGCTAATGTCTAAATGGATGTGGTGACTGCCTTAGAGTGATGCTGCCATTAGCAGTGAAAAATGTCTTTCTTGCAGTTCTTGTGCAGCAGGCTGTGGAGTGCAGCACATTTTTATAATAAAGGTGATGAATTTAATCGCAAACTGGCAGCCAAATGGAAATTGCAGACCTTGATACTGGGAGAAAATTGCCTATAAAGCAACTCCTGAGAGAGCAGGCTTTAAATTTATCCACCCATTTCGACATTGAGGAGAACATAGGAGTTTGAGGATATTTTGCTTGGCCTGCTTAGTTCAGATGGATGACACTTCGGTCTTTTATTTAAGAAGTAGTGATACAGTTTGTTAAAAGAATGACCTTGTTACTTAAATTTTACGTGTAAGACTTTTGGAAAATATATTAACATTTTGAAATATTTGCACTTCCTTTTGAAACTGATAAGCATGATGATCTTAAATCTCTGCATTTTTGACCTGTTTTCCTTTGTGTGTGGCCCTGATACAATCTGAGAGAATGAATGTGAAAAACAAACCTTGAAGGTCGCAGAGTATTGCTGACCTAAGTAATCCTATGAAAATGATTTAGCTAGTCTCTAGTCACATTGGTGGAGATGGGGATACAATCCTTTCTCTGGAAGAACTCGTGATAGACATCATTCCTTTTGCAGCTGTTACAAATGTTTGTTGCAGCTTATTAAATTAGATTACAATAAACTAAATAGTATTAATAGTACTACATGTTGATTTCTATTATGGTAGCACCTGGGAACCCCACTTATTGATAAGGTCCCCATTGTTGTAAGCACTTTACAAAAAAGTAACATGTGCATTACAGACTGGGGGGGGGTGTGCACTGTGCATAGTTGCTGGAAATTTTTCCTCAGTGGTACTTGTGGAGATGGCTTCAGTGTCCTTCGCTGTCGTGCTCCCCTGGCATTGGTATAGAGCAGTGGTTTATAAATTTTTTTTTATTGGTGACCCCTTTCACAAAGCAAGCCTCTGAATGTGACACCCCCCCCTATAAATTAAAAATGGGGAGTTAATTTAATTTAATGGGAGCTCAGGGCAGTCAGGGTCATGGAGCTGATCGCTCAAGACCTGCATGTAACCACCTTGCAACCCCTGAGGGGTCATGACCCCCAGTTTGAGAACCCCTGATGTAGAGGACCCAGCTGACATAAAATCCCATCACCCGTGACTCCTATAACAGTTGCTGGAACTGCTCTTCTTGCATTTTTAAGGTCTCTCAGTGCACTGTGTTCTTTTATTGTGAATAGTTAGTGTCATTCAGGTGGTTAGTTGTTTTGTTTTTTACCATCCCAGGGTTTTGATTGACCTGGTGCTGAGGGATGCCTTGGTCACCAGGCTTCAAGTCGTGCATTTCCTGCAATAAGGCTATCCCTGTAAGCAACCTATGCTCAGGTTTCTTGAAGTGCTTCAGGGAAGCTCATATTGGAGAGCACTGCCAAATTTGCAGGTACTTTCAGCCTTGCACAAAGAAAGATTGTGAAGCCAAACTAAAGGTTCTACTCGTAGTGCTGACATTGAGACCTTCATCTGAGCCAGGTTGGTAAGACTCTCAGAGTGGATAAGGAGTGTGCCTCCTACCATACCAGAGACTTGACACTACTTACCATCCCCAGTGCCTAAGAGGCATGAGAAGCAGATGGCTGAAAGGGGGAGCAGGCTTGTTAAGAATGTTTGCCAGGTCTTCTAAATAGCAGAAAGCCCTCCACCAGGGCCACCTACCTGTCAAAATGGAAGTGAGTCTCCATCTGGGCTTGTCAAACCAGAGTGTTACTGGTGCATTCGTCTACCCAACAAATACTCAACTATCTGCTGCATCTGAAACAGCAAGGCATAGCAATTTCCTCTAGCAAGGTTCAACTGGCAGCAATATCAGCTTTCCACTCTCACATAGATGATGTTCCATTTGTTCTGATGACATGACAATTAGATTCCTTAAAGGCCTGGAAAGATTGTATCTTTATCTAAGGGAGCCAGTTTTCCCTTGGGACTTGAACTTAGTTTTGTCTAAACTTATGGGACCATCATTTGAGCCTCTAGCAATGTGGCTCTTACTGCACCTTTTCTGGAAGGTTGTTTTCCTGACAGAAGAGTTGCCCTCACATTTGAGCCACGGTACAGTCTTCTTTAAAGATATGGTGTATTTACGCCCTCATGCAAGGTTTCTCTCTAAGGTAGTTTCAGATTTTCGTATCAATCAATTTACTTACCTGTTTTACCCACAACTACATGCAAACAAGGATGAGCAACGGCTACCCACATTGGACATGAGATAAGCACTGATGTTCTACATAGACAGGACCAAACATTTTAAATGGTTCACCCAACTGTTTGTGGCCATAGTGAACAGCATGAACGGTCATCTAATTTTCATATAGGGAATTTTGTCTTGGATAACTTTTTGTATCGTGTTATGATCTGGCAGGTGTCTCTCTTCCAGACAAGCTGACTGCCTACTTCACAAGCATCCTGAATGGCATTCTTAGTGCAGATCCCTATCCTGAACATTTGCAGAGCAGCAACCTGGTCATGGGTGCATGCTTTCTCCTTCCATTATGTCATCATCACTCAGTACTCCGAGATGATGCCAGATTTCGACGAGCTATACTGCAGTCCATGTGTGCTTGAACTCGAGTCCCTCCACCTATTTAACTGCTTGGGAAGTCACCAAGAGTGGAATGCACATATGCAATCTCTCGAAGAAATAAAAATGCTTACTAAGCTTTCATAACTGTTGTTTGAGATGTGGTGCACGCATCCATTCTACAACCTGTCGTCCTACCCTTCTGTATTGGAGTTTCCAGAAAGAAGCTACTGAAGGTGGTCAGCTTGGTGCTGTATAGAGACTGCAGTGGCTCGTGACAGCAGTGTGTGCTCAATCCGCCCCGACAGGAACCACAGAGAGAAAATTTCCAATGACTGTGGGCAGGAATGGATATGTGCAACATGTCTCAAAGAACACCATTACGAAAGGTTAGTAACTGTTTTGTTCCTTCCCTAGAAGTAAAGCTAATGTAATAGGAGTGCTTGTAAGTACACTAGTTAAAGAAAATAGCTGTTTTGTGTAGGTACCTTTATGGGCCTTATTACTGTGGTATTTTGGAAAATCCTTGTGTAAGATGTGCGATCTAATCATCAAAACAGTACCAAGAGTGCATAAACTGGACTGGTTTTTTTTCACCTTCACATCAGATGTGTTCTGCTCACTGCTTACTCTTCAGATAATAGAGTAGTTCCGTGAAACCTTAATATGGATCTAGATGCTCTCTCAGGAGTTTCCATTTGACCCCTTGTCTTCAGTATGATATTGCCTTTCTCTGCAGGTAGAATTTTTGGTAGTTATGACAGGCCATATAGTTTTAGAATTTAAAGTTGTAGTGACATCCCTTTTTGATATTTTCAGTCTGACAATTTAGTATTTTGATCCAGCACTTATTCCATTTGTCAGCTGTTATTGATCACCAGTAGTAGTCTTTGCATTTTTCTGCCCAAATTCAAAACTTCCTAAAGAAAAGCAATGGCATTTGCTGGATGTGTAAAACAAACATTAAAGAAAATTGCAGCCCTTCGTGTTCTATGCTATCTAGATATAAGAGAAAATAAAGCCTCAAAACCTCAGTCTGTAGTAAGGCTGCTAAAATTTTGTGCCAAGGAATCCTTCAGATCAAAAAGGCTACATTTCAAACTTTACTAGATCAATGCAGCATCTGCATCATAGGCAGAGAAATCCTCTTTCAAGAGGAAACTTACAAAGTGGCCACATGACAAATCTTATGTTAATCACTGTTTGATCTGCATGCTGCAATTGGTGTCTGGTACTGCATTCCATGGTACCACATCAATTAGA
The DNA here is from genome assembly GCF_965140295.1 of Lepidochelys olivacea. Lineage (NCBI taxonomy): Eukaryota > Metazoa > Chordata > Testudines > Cheloniidae > Lepidochelys > Lepidochelys olivacea. The sequence continues at coordinate 124,506,853 of NC_140413.1, forward strand.
CACAAATTATTGATTATGTGAATAGATTTGTTTATAAAGCCATTGATGGGGTGTCACAGCTGTTAAACCCTATTTTTTAATGACAAAGCTGACTGATCAAGAAAAATAAATCTGTTTACCTGACTTCTCTTCTCCAAATATCTAGGTTCCCTATTCCATCCTTAAGTTGGAAAGAGGGCTTCTAATTTTCCCCTGGGCTCTCTGGTCTTTCCTGAAGGGTATTTCAGTGGAAATTTAAGTAGTAAAGGTTCATAATTTGAGTTTGAGACACATCTTTCAGCTTTGCAAGCAGTTTCACTAGGGATTTTCCCAGAAGTTTTCCAAGCCTTTTTCCCATTAATGACTAGTGTGATCCTGTCTTGTAAAATGAAGAGCAGAAAACTCATTGTCAGTATTGAATCTGGCTGTTCAGAGAAATCTGGTAAGCATATTTCTTTCCATAGGTTCTCAGTCAAGTCAAACACTTCTGTCTAAGAAGATCAAATGGCTCTGTCTGTGCTGGACTGATTCTCTTGATAACATGCTTCCCAGATACTGATGAGGTTAATCCTCATTTATAATTTAAAGAATTAGTCTCAATTATACACCAGAGGAAATAAGAAATAAAGATCTTACTGAATACGGCACTGCTAATAATTAATAATTTGTTTGTCTATTAGAAAGTTGAGTTAGACATGTGCTGAATTACAAACATCAGTTGTTAAACGTGGCCAGATTGCTGTCCCAGCATTTAAGAGTCTTATTACTGTGTGAGTGTGATGAGACGGAATAGCTCCCTTTCTATTTTAAGCTGCTTTTCAGGTCCATTCATCCCTCTTTTTCTCTGAAAAACTGAAGTTTGCTTATGTTCAGGCACCCAGGTGTGTTTTTTTTTAAACATAAAAAAAAACCTGGTAGTAATGGTTCCCCTGTGTATCTCACTTTTGTATGATAGATTCTTGATGCTCCTACCTCGATTTGAGCCACTGAGGTCAGGGTCACTCCTGCTTTAGACCAGCTTAATCTCCTTGGATAAATCCAATGTATACAGTTTTTGAACTTGTCATTTTTGTAACTCATGGGATAGGAATACTATACTGAGCTGGCAGCATGGCTGGGACTGTTCAGGGATTGCTTTGGACCCTCGGGAGCAGTGCCATCAGCCAGGTTGGAGCAGGAGTGGGGCTTGCCTGGCAGGGGCCCCTGTGTTGGACTGCTGAGCTCTTCCCCTGCCACAGGGGGCTCCTCCGCCTTCCCTCCTGGCAGGAGCCCTCTAGCCAGGCTGCATGATGCTGTCTCCCCCTCAGCCTCCCTCCACCCCCTGCTGGATTGGAGCAGGAAACTTTGAAATTATTTTAGCACGCAACTGGACTGCAGCTGTGTTAATTGGGCCGCATGCAGCCCAGTGGCCATGGGTTGAGAACAACTGTCTTACGCTCTCATTTACTCTATACTGTAGTATTCTCTGTGTGTGTGTTAGGGCTAAGTAAATCAATTTACTCTGCTTCTGTGATTAATATGGTGATAGTGGAAATTATTACCAGCTTAGCTTAGAATATTGTTCACACCTCAAAGTCAAGTTGCAATAAATATAGATTGTATAGTAAATTGTGACCAATCCACAAAGAGGAAGACTATTCCATGAAATACTCAGTTTGCATGCTGCCATATATAATTAAACCAGAACCTGTTTTTAAAAAAATGAAGAGGCTCTCTTTGGGTATGTCTACACTTAAAATGCTGTAGTGGTGTAGCTTCAGTGTAGACACACCTTATGCTGACAGAAGGGCTTCTCCTGTCACTGTAGGTAAAATGCACCTCCCCAGGAGGCTGAAGCTAGGTCAGTGAAAGAATTCTTCTAGTGATCTAGTGCTGTCTACACTTGGGGGTTAGTTTAGACATTGCTGCATGTCTCGAGTGTGGATTTTTCACACCCCCAAGAGACGTAGATCTAAGGATGTCAATTTCTAGTGTAGACCAGTTCTTCATATAGTTCTCTTTAAACCCACCAAAAAGGTAAAATGTTTTATGGTGAATCTAATTTTTTTAGGGAAGTAGCTTCCTTTCGCTGACATTAAGATCACTCCATTAATATCTGGCATTAAAGTATAAAGAGAATCTTTGCTGTATAACCTTTATATTTCTTGTAGCTTCTAATGTTCATTGGTCTCTAATGAAATAATCTTAAAATAGTTTCCCTAGGTCTCTCCTCCTTCCTAGGACAGATAGTGTGATTCTCTGTGCCCTCTATTTTTAATTGAACATTTTATTGCTTCTTTCGTAAGTGCAGCAGGAATCCTTTAATTTCAGGACCTTTTGGAAGTCCAGTTATCTTTAACACTTTTCTGTCATGGTTCTTGAGATCTCCCAGTTGGTTGGCAGAGGGCTGGACTAGATGACCTCTCCAGGTTTCTATGATTGTGTGACTTTCATTTGCCATTGTGGTGGTCTGTTACCTGGCTGTATTAGGTCTGTCCAAAGTTTCTCAGTCTTTTCTAATCTTCTGTAATAAAAATTATGAAATTTTTGAAGTAATATTGTGCTAACTGAATTTTGCCATTTCTGTTGCTCAGCATGCTCCTTTTTAGATCATTGTTGGCTGAGCTTGAGGCCCCACACTCCGTATAATCACATCTATTTATCTCTATGTAATGTGATAACTTTTGAAAGCAACATCTGATCAGGTCCAAAATTTCAGCCCACTGTTGTCTAGAACTTCCCTGAATCTGTTTGTTGTGATTAAATAGTTTCTTTGAGGGACTTCATGAAAAGGTTTTTGAAAGTCCAAATTTTCAGCTGGTTCTGTTATCCACTGTTTCGTTGACATGCTCAAAAAATTGAGGCATGATTTTTTTCTGTGATTTATTCCTGTTGTCAGTGTGTGTTTAGAATTTTGTTTAGGTTTATTTCAATTTATTAATCTGATACAGGAAGTCAAATTTATATCCTCTGATCCTGGTGACTTGTTCAGTTATAAATTTATTCTAGTACAATTTCTTTTGATGCCTCAGTCTGACTGAATCTCCTCTTATTACCTGGAACAGTCAGAGTAATAGGAAACTGCTGATGGATACACACAGCTAATTAAATATTATTAAAAAAAGGCTACTCAGAGCATTCATGCATCATATAAACATCTGTTAACTTTGAGTATTTGGAAATGAATATTAAGGCAGAACACTGTTTTAAGACCAGGGTCTGCCAAAAAGAGAAAACAATGTCTCCAGTACTGCACATTTAAATAACTGAAAAACAGCCTAAAATGTGTGTGGGGAACCATTAAAGTATGCTTCTAGTCCTGCCAGCTGCTGCCCCTCCCTGCATGGGGGGGGGGGGGGAGTGGAGGAGAGTAGGGATGGAGGGTTGAAGCTTTTCTCTTTGGTGAAGAGAAGCAGGGGAGGTGGAGAAAATGGGAAGATCAATATGGGAGGGAAGAGGATGGAACCAAAATCATAGAATATCAGGGTTGGAAGGGACCTCAGGAGGTCATCTAGTCCAACCCCCTGCTCAAAGCAGGACCAATCCCCAATTTTTGCCCCAGATCCCAAATGGCCCCCTCAAGGATTGAACTCACAACCCTGGGTTTAGTAGGCCAATGCTCAAACCACTGAGCTATCCCTCCCCCATAAATGATCAGCTTCTCTTCCTGTTTTCTTTCTGCTGGCTCCAGTTTCTCAGATGAAAGGGGTGAGATGATGCAGAGCAGTTTGTAGTGCTAGTGGACCAAGGTGGCAGTTATTACTTAGGCAAAAAGCAAATTGTGGTGAAAAGATGAGTTCCCCAGTTACTGCTAACTTGTGTTTTCATAAAAGGACTTAAACATGGGTTTGAGACTTGTAATTGTTCAAATATCAACTATTTAGACATATTTTAAAAATCTTAAATTGCTTGGAATGAAGGGGGAAAAGCTTCAGCTGATACAAAACACAGCAGCCAGTTTGCTCAGCAGCTCAGGTCGCATCTCACTCCAGAACTCATCTCTGCACTGGCTGCCCAATGATAAGTCTAATTAAAGGTCTCTTTCCTAATACTGAAAACCCTCCATAGCATTAACTCCAGTCAACCAAAAGGGGAAACTTGTGAATACAGGAAACAACTTTCTTGGGAATCAGAGCTGGACTTTGGAACTTGCTCCCTCAAGAGCTAAGGATGATGCAGTATGCAAAACCCTTTTCTTGAACCTGCTTTCCCCCATTGGCTGCTCTTCACACAATCTGTAAGTGGATGGAAGGGGGGAGCAGTAGAATGTATCAGTGAACCTTTCAAGCTACTCCTGAAGGTGGGTGAGGGGAAAGATGGTTTAATTATTGCGAGGTACTTAGAGGCTTACGTGATCTAAATATCTAAATTCTCAGGGTATGTCTACACTTAAAACGGCTTCAGTATAGGTGCTACCTATGCCTGTAGGAGGTGTTTTCCTGTTGGCTTGGTAATAACACTTCCATCGACCCGCTACCATCTCTCAGGGAAGAACTCTTCCATCGACCTAGCACTGTCTACATCAGGGGTTAACCATGGGCTTAACTACGCCTCAGTGCTGTTGATTTTTCATACCCCCCCCACCCCCCGAGAGATCTAGTTATGCCGGTGTAGGTTCCCAGTGTAAACCAACTCTTTCATTGTCCTTATTTACCCTAACAAATCTTTTTTTTTTTTAATACTCCTTTTTGCCTAGAAGTAGCTGCTCAGCACAAGTCCACTGAAATACCCATATCTGAGATTGTTTAGCTGTTAATTTCAGGGAAAGATGGTTTCAAAAGCTTGTTCTTTGCTTCGTTTGATTCTTCTAAATTCTAGTTCGATAAATCTAAACGTTGACGTACTCCAATGAGCAATTTATTCAAGAAGAGTATATATAGTCCTTTGCTTAGATTAGGCCTTAAAGGTGAGATTTTCAGAACTGCTCACAGTTGGCCTAACGTTGCTCCATTGAAGTCAGTGGTCTTACCACTGGCTTCAGAGACAGCAGAGTTAAGGCCCATCCTGAGTATTTTGAAAATACCACCTTGAATGTGTAAGTGGTATTGATTAGCTATAAATCCTTAAGGAAGGATGACCAAATAAAGGTCCTTGTTTGACATAGCATCTCAAATATAAGCTGAGTACTTCATACTCTGTTGAGAACTTTGTAACTTGTTCATGCCAAGCTCTTTTCAGGTGGCACCCAAGCAAGAAAGGACTTGCTTGAAAAGGTCACATAGGCAAGCCTTGTGTCTTGTATTTACATAATTAAAAAAAAATAGTCCTTCAAAATTGGGTGAAAGCATGAGTTAATTTGTAAAGTAAGACCGTAAGTTCACATTTTTTGTTTAGTGTACTTTGTGTTGGTTTTAACATCTGTGGTACTTGTTCCTCTCTCTGTATTAGGGATGAAATTTCTAGATCAATCCACTAACTTTAATTTGTTCAACCCTGAACAGGGCCAGGAATCACTTCAAACTGTTGGATTGTCACCAGGAAGTGCAAACCTGACTTCTTGTGATATGTTCTCATAGGTCTGCATGGTGCATTGAGTTGGAAGGTATAGTAAGAAGCATTAGCTAGCAGTGTTATTGTTGAGGTCACTTCTAGTATTGGGTACAGATAAGTTCTGGGATAAACATAACTGTTTCAAGAGTGTAATGCTAGAAGTTTCTAGAGTCTAATGCTCACAGTAATTTGTATAGAAAAAGTATATGGGGGGTCAGATGAAGCAAGAGAGGCCTAAAAGAGGTAATTTATTTGATAAGAAACTGCATCCTTTGTCAGCTGTAGGCAAAAAGCATTTTTATCCAAAAAAGCCAGTTCTGTGTTTAAAAGCAATAGGGGATGGGTTTAATTATCTAAATATAGAAACAAACTGGGGCATCATTTCTTTAAAACGTTGACTCCTATTTGTCAATATAGAAATACCGACTTGCTATGACATATATGTTTACAGTGAATACACTGAGGAATGTGAGAACCTGGTAGTCTTGTTAAAAATACTTTAATTTTTAATTTGTAGTAAGTCATGTAACTGAAAAGCTTTTTTTTGCACAGCAGTTTTGTTGGCACTTAGTCAAGATAATGCAAAATGATAAAATTGAAACAGCAAATTTTGCTGAAACCATTTGCTTTGCATGCATGGATGAGTATAAAGTGGATAATGTCTTCATGTGTTCTTTGTACATTAAAGAAACCAAGTACTAAAGCACAATTTTTGAAAACTCCTTCGTTCGGGTCACCTTTTAATTTTGGAATTTTGTGGTATTTAAGAGTTAGCGTTAAGGTAGCAGCATTAACACATCCTTTCAAAATTCTCATGAAAATTTGCTCACCAAGAGGGAATCTATTCACACCGCTTTTACAAAAGGAATAAAATTAGTGAGATTTCACTCAAGTTTAAAAAAAGAGAACCATATTTGTCTAGGCAAGTAGAACTTTTTCAGCTGCATTAATGCTGATTTTTTTTCACATGGATTATAAATAACTGATATTCCCTCTTAGTTTCCAATATTTGCTTTGGGGTTTTGCAGTGTTATGTTTCAACATCCACAAAACTTACCTCATTGTGTCCTCCTTCATATTCTTCCTTAAAACTCTCCTTTGCAATGATGCCTACAAAAAACTTGATGATAGGTAGACAGCTGGTGCACTTTTACCACTGCCTATCATGATGGACCAATATTGTGTCATTGTTTCATTTTATTCACACATCTGTCTGTATCTACTTGTCTTCTGTGCTATGCTTTGTTTATAAGCTCTTTGGGTCAAGGACCATCTTTTTGTGTTGTGTTTATGCAGCACCTAGCACGATTGTGTCCTGGACCCTGACTAAAGCTTCTAGGTGGTAGGGCAATACAAATAATTAATACACAGCTTTTGGGTCATATGTGGCTAGAGTTTTAGTGCCAATTAGTAGGTAAGGAGAAGGTGAAAATTTTGTCAGGGAATAGTTTAAAACTTACTGCACTCATGAGTTTCATTAATCAACAAATTGTGATTATACTTGTATGTTTCACATTAAAAAGGGACAGAACTGTGGGGAACAGAATGAAATAGACACTTGAGACCCATTATGGTCCTCAGAAACTTAGAGTAGTGAGGGAAGAAACAGCAAGCTGCATTACAAAAAGTGTAATCAGAGAAAATAATGTAGTGTGGATTACTGTTACTGATGCATGTCTCAGGTGCACTGTTAATTACAAGGCTGAAGAGTAGCCCCAACCACTGAGTGTACCAATGTCCTGTTGCACACCAGAACTTACTACTATTTAGTGATGCTCTTTCATGTTTGCACTAATCTAATCCCCCTGCGCACTTTTCGGTGTTGTATGGAACATATCATTCCGCACAGAAAAATAGTCCTATAAGGGTAACTTGACGATAGAGAAACCATGTTAAACACCCATTTTTCTCTGCTATACCATAGATCTAGTTTTATAAACCTTACCAGGGCCATTCATGTATCTTCACTTTCCATAGCACTTTGTGATCCTATAGTCATTTTTAATTCTCATTTTCTATAAGAAAATAAACTATTATGCTGAAATGAGATTTTGTAAAATAGCAGTCACTAGTGACCAGAGAACCAAAATTACTCTCCTCCTTTTTTCCTCCTGTCTCCCTTTCTTCCCCGCCTCTTTGTTTTCCCCCTTCCAGTACAGTTTAATTGAAAAATAATCAAGTTTTTAGCAGATGCTGCAGGCCAGGTGGCAGAAGGGGAGTGGCTGTTTGTTTTTCGAAGCATTTCTGCTGAAGGAGCATAGGAAATGTTCCTTCAAAAGGGAATTGTTTCTCCCTGCAGTGGATACATGGGGAGGAGTGGAGAACAGGATGTGAGGGATTGTACAGAAGCCAGCGGAGAAGGTAAGCCTGAATGGCTATTTCAGGTTTCAACTGCTTTTGTAGCCAAACCCTATTAAACTCTATAGCTATTGCATTGAATGGAGGAAAGAGGTTATGGTCTTTCCCCAATTCCCTTTGTTTTTATACTCATTTAATGTAATAAGCATTAAAGTTTTCCTTCCTTTTGCTGATGTGGCCTCAGCAGCATAACATATGCATTCGTGCATGACTATGACATCAAAAAGGCTCATCTGTCATAACATAGTTTTGGGCAATTGTTGTTGAAAGCCGTACTTTACATATTAAACTGTTAATTGTAAAGCTTTGTCAGTTCCATACCAATATACCATATTAAGAAGCAGAGTTGCATCTTGGCTGATTTGAACCCTCCTATATAAGCCAAATCATTAACTCATGTTTAGAAAGGAACTTTGACTATAGGCAGGTTATTCCATAATTGTTGATTATACAGAATTTACTTTCCTTTGGAGCATGTGTTACTGGTTGCTGTCAGACCAAAAACTAGATGTATAGTTGGTCTCATCCTGTATGACAATCCCAATGTTCCTAGTACGTGTTAGTTTATTACATATCTTGATGCACATACCTGCCTGAAGGAAACAGCATATTCTGATGACTAAAATGTATAAGGCACTAAATCCTTCAACTCATTTTGTGGTTGTAGATACTGAACTGTGGAATATTGCATATATGTTTTTGCCTCCTCAACCCCAGTTTTTAGATGGGAAACTTCCAGTACAATGTTCTATGGTATGGCAGACGTTTTGATCATACTTACTCTAAGCAATGCTGATAGTTCTGCTTATTAAGGTTGCCCAACACTTCCCATTATAAGACTCTGCTTTCAGTTGCTTGGAATTTGTCCAAATGGCCCCAAGTTTGGCATAAAACTTTCCATCTGCTGGCACCAACAAAGAGCACCAGGTAGGATTAATCTCCAGTGGTACTGGCCTGATTCCATAAGGATCTGCCAACCACTAAGCAAGTGGAGGCACCAGATCTGATGGCAAAAACTACGGGATCCCTTGCATTCCAGGACAGACTGAGATTTATACCTCCCTGGAGGATATCTACAACTTCCCTTATCCAAATTCTCCTTAGCTTCCAGGTCATTCTTTCTGAGAGACCTTCTGGTTTCAACACCAGAAGAGGAAACCACCTTGAAGAGAAGATGCTATTCACCTACTGCTAGTGAGCTGGAGTCACCAACTGACACCAACAGTAGTGTCTGGAAATGGATCGAACCTCTTTGTTGGCTGAATCTGGTTTCCAGGATGAATTGTCACTGCCACACCAGGAGGCTGGTCCAGGCAGGGCATCTAGACTGCTCTCCGCCCAGACAAATTTACACTCCAGGAGACCATAGGAACCTGATGTCTTGGGGTTCCTGCAACCAGCATTTGGACATACTGGCTCTGTGGGGGCCCATGGGATCCCTTTGCGGCACCCTGGGTCTGCGTGTGTCTCACCAATTCTCTTCTCCTAAACAGCAGCAACCAGCTCTGCTGGAGTATACAGAAGAGGGAGACATCGAACTAGATCCATCGGGATGGGACCGACCGGCATTTTGTCGTCCTTGTCTGGTTAAGTTGTCTCCCCGTCCCCTCCTCATGACCACACACAATACCAAGAACTCTTGCAGAGGGGAACTTCATGTCCACTTGAGGAGGCCCATGATATGCAGCATAATCTCCTCGACATTCTGCACTTCACTGTTCCCAATAGAGTGGCTCTGCCAGTAAATGAGGCCATCATGGAACCAGTTAGAGAGGTCTGGCACACACCTGCATCATGCATTCCTACCCCTAAAAGGGCTAAAAGACCGTTGTTCCTGCTAAAGGAACAGAATTTTTGTTAATTTGCCTTGTTTTCAACTCCTGAGTAGTGCAAACAGCCACAAAAAGATCCGAGAAATAACACCCCCAAGACCACCCTTGTGGACAAGAGTGCAGAATGCCTTGACCTGCTGGGGAGGAGGGTATTCTCGTCCACCAGCCTTCTGTTTAGAATTGTTAACTACTGTTAGTGAAATACAATTTTATAAACTACTCTAAATTCCTGGAGTTTAAAAACAAATGGCCTCAGGAGGACAGGGCCCAATTTCAAGCGCTTATTGATGAGGGTAGACTTGTGGCAAAGACTTTGCTTTAGGCCTCAGTGGATATAGCCAGTACTGCTAACTAGAGCCATAGAATCCCAATAGCAATCTGGTATGAATTGTGGCTTAACTCTTTGGTGTTCCCTGGAGAGGTTTGGAACACCACTGAGGATTTGTCGTTTAGAGAATTAGACTCTCAATGAGAAGACAGATGAATCTTTGCACTCATTAAATGACGCCAGCACTGTCTTCTGCTCCCTCTGCGTTTATACATTGGCCCTGAAGAGAACGTGATAAGCAGATACACAAGCCAAGGTGTCCAACAGGCTTTCTATGACCATATGGACTGCCACACAAGTGTCAGAAGAAGCAAATGCCAAGGTTATGCACTGCCTCCACCTTGATGTCAGCCACCCAATCTCATCGACTGACCAAAGGTAACTTTTGGCAGGATGCCCGAAAGTTGCAAACCTTCATTGGTGCCATCGCCAACTGATTCCTGGACCTTTGGCTGCCTCATAGACTTTGACCACAGTGGAGGGCCATAACAGGTAGTAGATATCATCCATTCAGACTATTCTGGCCCCAATTTGGGGACCACTCTCATGAGATCATCTGCTGACAGAGGATTCTCTCCTAGAACAAGGAGCTATAGAATGAGTGCCACTTCAACATCATAGAATATCAGGGTTGGAAGGGACCCCAGAAGGTCATCTAGTCCAACCCCCTGCTCAAAGCAGGACCAATTCCCAGTTAAATCATCCCAGCCAGGGCTTTGTCAAGCCTGACCTTAAAAACCTCTAAGGAAGGAGATTCTACCACCTCCCTAGGTAACTCATTCCAGTGTTTCACCACCCTCTTAGTGAAAAAGTTTTTCCTAATATCCAATCTAAACCTCCCCCACTGCAACTTGAGACCATTACTCCTCGTTCTGTCATCTGCTACCATTGAGAACAGTCTAGAGCCATCCTCTTTGGAACCCCCTTTCAGGTAGTTGAAAGCAGCTATCAAATCCCCCCTCATTCTTCTCTTCTGCAGACTAAACAATCCCAGCTCCCTCAGCCTCTCCTCATAACTCATGTGTTCCAGTCCCCTAATCATTTTTGTTGCCCTTCGCTGGACTCTCTCCAATTTATCCACATCCTTCTTGAAGTGTGGGGCCCAAAAGTGGACACAGTACTCCAGATGAGGCCTCACCAATGTCGAATAGAGGGGAACGATCACGTCCCTCGATCTGCTTGCTATGCCCCTACTTATACATCCCAAAATGCCATTGGCCTTCTTGGCAACAAGGGCACACTGCTGACTCATATCCAGCTTCTCGTCCACTGTCACCCCTAGGTCCTTTTCCGCAGAACTGCTGCCTAGCCATTTGGTCCCTAGTCTGTAGCTGTGCATTGGGTTCTTCCGTCCTAAGTGCAGGACCCTGCACTTATCCTTATTGAATCTCATCAGATTCCTTTTGGCCCAATCTTCCAATTGGTCTAGGTCCTTCTGTATCCTATCCCTCCCCTCCAGCGTATCTACCACTCCTCCCAGTTTAGTATCATCCGCAAATTTGCTGAGAGTGCAATCCACACCATCCTCCAGATCATTTATGAAGATATTGAATAAAACCGGCCCCAGGACCGACCCTTGGGGCACTCCACTTGATACCGGCTGCCAACTAGACATGGAGCCATTGATCACTACCCGTTGAGCCCGACAATCTAGCCAGCTTTCTACCCACCTTATAGTGCATTCATCCAGCCCATACTTCCTTAACTTGCTGACAAGAATACTGTGGGAGACCGTGTCAAAAGCTTTGCTAAAGTCAAGAAACAATACATCCACTGCTTTCCCTTCATCCACAGAACCAGTAATCTCATCATAAAAGGCGATTAGATTAGTCAGGCATGACCTTCCCTTGGTGAATCCATGCTGGCTGTTCCTGATCACTTTCCTCTCATGCAAGTGCTTCAGGATTGATTCTTTGAGGACCTGCTCCATGATTTTTCCAGGGACTGGACCAAGGATTCTCCTCCCAGTATTTCACAGCTCTCAAAGAAAAGGGAGGATGTGAGACCATTCTCAATTTTGAATCAGCTAAATATTTGTATTTGCAAATTAAAATTCTGCGTGGTTACGTTGGTATTGATGATTTCCATCCTGGATGGAAAAAGGCACATGGGTCAGGACTCTCTACAAGGTTGCTTACTTTCATGTGGACAATCATCCATTGAACCAAAGGTTCCTCAGATTTCTGGTAGGACAGATAACACTGTCAGTTCAGAGCACTCCCATTCAGACTGGTAACAGCTTGCAGGGTCTTCACAAAGGTTGTCTTGGTGGCAGCACAGATGAGACAAAATGGCTATGCTGTCTTCCCATACCTGGATGACCAGTCCTAACAGGCAGATCCAGATGGCAAGTTCATTTGACAGCTTACCAGTGTTCCACCTTTAGACATATTTGGGATTTTGCATACATATAAAAAAATACATTCTCACGCAGACCATAAACTTCCTAGGAGCAACCCTAAACTTGATCTCAGTAAGGGCCTACTTTCATATGGACATGTTCCAAGCTATTGAACATGTTTTGCCTCCTCAAGCTATGAACAGCCTGATAAGACAAGTCACTCACACACCTGGAATGACAGTCAGGCTTTGTCTTTCCTTGCTAGGCCACATGGCCAGAAGTATTTACATAAGGCTGTTTGCCATGCTTTGTCTCTGTTGCCTACAGGGCAGGCTTTGGTTCGGTTTTGTCAGACAGTACTAATACTTAAGTGACAATCCCCATCAATGTCACAGCTTCCATCATTTGGGGGATGAATCCAGAGCAAGTGCACACCAGAGTCCATTTCCTGACTCCCATGCCCAAAGTGACCATAATCGTGGATGCCTCTCTCAAAGCTGTGGAGCCCACTTGGGTGACTGCACGGCACAAGTTACATGGATACCTCAGGAGGCCAAGATGCGTATCAGTCTTCTGGAACTAAGAGTAGTCAGACGGGCCTGGAATGTATTGCTCCCACTTACATGGTCCCAACGTACCCGGATGATAGGCAACATCACAACAGTCTTAAATAAAAAGGAGTATAAATAAAGAGTGAAATCTCATCTCTGCTTAAAGCGGTACACTTACGGAACTGGTTATCTAAAATCACATCACACTGTTGGTGAGGTACCTCCCAGGTGCACAAATCTCACAGGCAAACAATCTCACAGATACTTCATCAATCACGAGTAGGAGGCACACAAATCAGTGCTTAAAAGAATCCCCACTCAGTGGGGAATGCCATCTTGGGACTTGTTTGCCTCCCAGATGAACAAGAAGTTCAACATACATTGCTCCAGGGTAGTATTAGGTAGGGATTCCAAGCCCTCTACTATTCTGGATAGAGCACATGAGGTACTCCTTTCCTCCATTCTACTGCTGCAGCAGGCTCTTTTGAACAATTGCCATGGCAAATCTTCAGTCATTTTCATTGCACCCAACTGGCCTGGGCAGTTCTGGTTTCTGGACCTCCTACAAATGTCAACTCATGCTCCCATCAACATTTGACCCTTATCAGATCTGCTAACTCAGGACAGTGGGACCGGACTTTCCAATCCAGGCTACCTTCACCTTGTGGCCTGGTATTTGGTGGGGCATCAGATCTAGAGCATTCATATTCAGAGGCTATTAAACTAAGACTCCTCCATAAAATGTTATCTGGCTAAATAGGTGTTTGTGTACCTGGGCGCAGAAAAATCCATATGTTCTAGACCTTTCACTCTCAAGACTTGGTGCCATTCAGTTAGCTCACTGCAGGTCCACATAGCAGCAATTAGTGTCTTGCCACCTTGGGTAGATGGCTACACTATTTTTACTTGCCTGATAATTAGATTCCTGTAGGGTCTCATTAGGACCTTCCCATCAGTAGTGAAGCCGACACCACAATGGGAACTCAGTCTTTTACTTTCAGAATCCACTTAAAAAAAAGAAAAGGAGTACTTGTGGCACCTTAGAGACTAACAAATTTATTAGAGCATAAGCTTTCGTAAGCTACAGCTCACTTCATTGAATGCATACAGTAGAAAATATAGTGGGGAGATTAATCTATATTAATTAATCACTATATTTTCCACTGTATGCATCCGATGAAGTGAGCTGTAGCTCACAAAAGCTTATGCTCCAATAAATCTGTTAGTCTCTAAGGTGCTACAAGTACTCCCTTTCTTTTTACGGATACAGACTAACACGGCTGCTACTCAGAATCCACTAGGCCACCCTTTGAACAACTGGCCACGTGCTGAGTGTCCTACCTGTCTCTAATTTCCTATTAAAGTTGCAGAGTTTCCAGAAGAGAACCAGGAGCTCCTAATGGAATTGGCCTTCCTTGTTGCTATCCTGTCAGCCAGAAGGTAAATGAGCTGAGAGCACTCATGGCCAACTTGCCATATGCTACTTTTCATAAAGAGAAGGTATCCCTTTGCTTCCACCTGAAATTTATCCCTTTAGAGTTCTGCAAATCAATTCATTTAATAGTTTCCTTTCTGAAACCTCGTTCTTCCATTGAGGAGAAGATCCTTCACGCTCTTGATGTCAGATGAGCTTTGGCATTCTGCATGCAAAGAATTAAACCAGTTAGCTTACGTTATATGTTGCTAGAGCAGAACGAACACAGGATCAACTGATATCTGCTCAGAGACTGGGTAGAAGTTTGGCTGTTTCTTCTTTTGATCTCAGTAAGCCATCTCCACCCCTCCTCCCCGATTGGAGTGAGGGCCCATTCCACTATAGTACAAGCAGCTTCTGTAGCATCTCTTCAAGAAGTGCCTGTGCTGGACATTTGAAAGGTGGCAACCTGGAATTTCATGCACAGCTTCATGAAGAATTTATGCTTTAGTCTAACCTCTTCAGCAGATGCAGCCTGTGGAATGACGGTATTGCATGCATCTTACTGTTTGCATCTTCTCGCACCCCACTCCAACTTGACTTACTGCTTAGCCGTCATCCTTGTGTAGAATACACATAGGGACCAACACTTGGAGTGAAGGTTACTTACCTGTAGCAGGAGGTACTTTGAGATGTGTGGTTTCTTTCTGTATGCCATTACCTGCCTTTCTTCTATTCTGCTTGTGTTCATGGTTGAGAGAGAACTGTTGAGGCAGCTTGTTCGCACTTCCCTTTATATCCTTGGTGCTGAACCAGAGGAGCTCCAGGGCTCAGGTGTGGACAAATGGACACTACTCACAAGATTTTCTGGTCTCAAGCATGTGGTGTGTACCCACATGTGGAATACAGATAGGGATCACACATCTCAAAGAACCTCCTGTAACAGGTAAGTAACCTCCATTTTTCATAGAAGAAACTTACATGTTGACTGCGTGGGTATTGGTGTATATACCATTTCCAAACACTCTAAACTCTGATCTCTCCAGCATTTGGAACAAGGGTCCTTCATGTTTGGTGGATAAATAAGACTCTAGCTCTGTTAAGGTGATAAATATTTAAATGAATGTTTTGTTTTCACTTTTGCAGGTGTTGTCTCATGAGTGGTTATGTCCCTTCTGTGAAATCTTGCTGACTGCACTGATTAGAGAAAGTTAGTTGACTTGCTAGTTCCCCCCCTCTTGGTATTATGTCAAGTCAGATGACTGAACTAAGAAATACAAAAGGGTGGATTATAGTAAGATTAGTATTCTAGTGTGTGGTGGTTCAGTTTAACACAAGATTAGGTCTGAAAAATACTCAAGTTTAATGACTTAGTTCTTATGAACATAATACAAACTGTTTCAGTTTGAAGTTAATTTTTGAGATATTGCGAGACTGTGCCTTAGAGTTAACCATCTAGGACTAAGTTTCTCAACACTTTCAGTGGCTCTAACTTGCAGTAGAAAGAGAATAAAAGCTGCATTTAAACATGAATATTAGAGTACAGGCTTCCAACAATAATTAACAGGCTGTTTTATTTTTCAAAGTTAAATATTCAAATATATATAAAAGAAAATAGTTTCTGAGAAGATTGTGAAACATGTTTTATTGCTGCCACTAAAATTGTACCAAACCCAGGCAGTATTCTAAAGCAGACTAGACTCCATTTTTATTTAAAACCGATTTTTTTTGGTTATTTTGAACATGAAATTCAAGTTATATAATACTTTTCCATAGAAGTTCTAAGAGTGTAGTTCTTAAGTATTGGTTGGTTGTGCATTGCCTTGCATATGAAGAACCTGAGACACGGGTTTTATTTTTTTCCTCCTCAGCTTCTCTAAGTGGACAACGTAGGATGAAAACAGCTTTCGCTTGTCCGTTGTGAATTTACAAAATGAATTGACTTTTTATTTTTTGCCCTATTCACATGCTAAATTTGTATATTTAATCTGTATAATTCATTCTGTGCATGCATTGTGGGCAGAATTTGATAGTGAAACTGAACTTGGTTGTATAAGTGGTGGTGTTTAAGGATTTTCGTTTTTAGCCTAAAGTATGTATTATGTGGAATTAAATTGTTTACAAACATTTCTTTTTAAAGCTAGGCATATAAGTGTTTAATTGTAGGCTGCAAAACAGTTGGTAAACCAGTTATGTAGAGATTTGTTTTTTCCAACTATAAATAAAAGGAGAGGATAAATTTTATGTCATAATCAAGTCTCAGATGGTGTCCATATTAATGGAGACCAGCAATTTGACAATACCTAAAAATGTCAGAAATTCATACAACTTGCTATTCTTTTCTGACAAGCAGCATTCGACTTAAGGCTATCATTCGGTCAGCTGTCCACCCAGTTACTTAAGCTACATGCTGACTGCATAGTTTGTTAGTGAAGGTTTCTTGGAACTAAGCAGAGCTGTCCTGTATGTACGGCTTGGCCATAAGAAGAATAAGAATGGCGTATCTGAAAATTTGTCAATCTATTTAATGGAAGCAAAAATACCTTCCATAGTTAGGCTTGGTAGTATTTGATGTTTGTTTTTTTTATAATGGTGGCTATATTGATATTTAAGCTTTGTTTATTTTTATGCATTTAAATTTTCACAGTTGCAGAAAATTATTGGGGATGTTTAATAATTTAATGAGTGTAGATATTGAGATTCAGAAAGTTAAGGCTTATAACTATTAAAACGTGAATCGTCAATATATACAAAGTTAATAAACTTAAATCAATCTTTAATAAATTCTCAAGCAGCATTTTTCATTCTTTTCTTGTCTGTAAATTTCATTCATCATCGATGGAAGTATTTTTTTGTTTTCTGTATGTACAGTGAAGACTTGTACTGACAAAAATGTAATCCAAGCCTATCCATAGACTAAAAACAATGTAGTAACTAATACAGTTGCATTATCTGGTGTCTAATTTGTCACTGTAAGAATTGGTACCTGTCAGCAAAAAAATTGTGCCTATCGCTCCATCCATCCTTCGGACAGAGTGATGGGGCTGTATTTTTTTTATGCCAGGACTAGGGCAAAATTACACAAACTGTAGTCTGGGGATAGGGAAGAAGATGTTAAAAATGTGGGAGTGAGCTATCATTAGTCAGTAAATTGTCAGAGTTCATTATTAAGTGAATTGGGGATGTGTAAGGAGCTAGCAGATCCTGTTCCTGTGGATTAAGGCCCTAGTTGAAATGATGAAAGCTGTCAGCCAGCTCAGCCTCTTATGAAATCGTGCTTCATTTACATAGACATGCATGGTTTTATAAATACTGGATTGGCTTTATTATTTTGCTCTACTAGCAGATTAAATTAATTGAAGATCTCATTTGAAAACTGAGCCAGTTCTGGAAATAGTGACATGGTGTTTCTCCTTTTTCAGCGTTTGCTATGTTGCATTACTAGGTTAATTTTTTGGAAACTCACTGACCCTGATTTAGATGACTAGTAATGCACAAAGAGAAGACAGAGGGATGCTTATATTCAACTTTGCATATCTATGATACAATCTCAGCAAGTTGAGCTGTTATGGTAATGCTAATAAGTTCCATTCATAGAGATCTCAATAAAAGTTGAATGTAATTCTTTGTAAAGAATACATAACGATCATTCTCAGTGACTCTGTATAAATATTTTTTGTTTTACATGAGGAATCTCAGAAGATGTATATAATTCTTACTGTTTTATTTTTATATTTTTGTAAACTCTGAGATGGGCTTGCTATTCTAGTTATGATTCTTTTTCAACAACTTTAATTCCAATCCTTATTTTAGTTTGGAGATACAAATATTTAAGGTTGAGTAATGTAAGCTGTTAAAGCTGATCCCTCCTGTTTTTATTAAAAATCAGAAATTGACTTCCAAATCACTTGCTGTAATTTAATGGCAATGTAAATGATTAAAATAAACATGTAGTTTATAGTATTAAAGAGTGTAGATTATTACTGTGAAAATATCCACTAATTAATCAGCTTGCTCAAACTTGTGGCAGTTTCATAACACCTGCACATAGTTTTTTGGGTTCCCGTAGAATTGAGCAGTTATAGACACTTTAAGAAATATCAGAACAATGTTAACTAGAAAGGTCGCATGAGATGCTTTCAAACCAAACGAAGGTTTTCTTGATATGAGTTTGAGAAGGGCAGAAGACATTCATTCTTTTTCGCAAGACTTAAATAGACCCAAGCTTTCACCATACCTTGCGGAATCACTGCTTCTGCCTCAAAGAAAGGGTGAACAATTGAACTAAGTGGAAAAACCTGTTGCACAGATCATCTTGCTATAAAGAATGCTGCACAAACAGCCATTTTCTTCCTCTTCAGGATAGTGGTGATGACCAGGATTGATCTGTATTATGGTATGGAAAACACCTATTGGCAAGCTAGTCAGCTGACTGGTCAGAGAATGTGAATTGACTGTCTGTTTGATCATAGTCAAATATTCCAACAAGAATGTTCTGATATATCTGCTGGCCTACCTTTTTGATTCCATCATGGTGCCATTCTCTTATCTCTTAGAACTTTTTTCTGAGTTAAAAATAACTTAGTAACATTTTTTATAATTAGGCCTAAGTATTTAAGGCTAAGCCTACTGGAGACGATAGTGTTACTCTGTTGTTGTTGTTGTAAATATTCTAGTAAATTAGTGAGTTAAAATATTGGACCATTTTTGATGTTTTGACCAGTCAGTTGATCGGTTATTTTTGGAATGGTCCCAACCCTAAGAAAACCCTTGGGAAAACCTTTTGTGGTATTGGTGTGAACAGTGGAAATATGTAGATACGTGTCTTGGAATTAAATATCAGAATAACCTGTCCACTCACTGTAGTTAGTGTTGGTAGAATTTTCATATTGAACTATTGGATTGCTAAGCTACTTGAGAGCAAGGGCTAAATGAGACGACTCAACTTTGAAGACTGAAGAGAAGTAAATTCCCAATCTCCTCAGACTCCCCTACCGGTTTTTACACATCTCCAAGGGAGTTTTCCTATGCCTGAACAAAAGAACTATTCTATAAAGTGGAGAAAGGATTCCAGAAAATGACTGTTCCCCAAATAACCATTTATTCTGAGTGATGGTGGAAGAAAAAAGGCAATTCTTTCATCACACAAAGGGGCAAGACAGAAGTGCAGTAACCCTTCCCCACTTCAGAAAATGGTTAGGTAAAAAATGGCTGAATGATTTCCAAGTGAACCCATCGGCAAAACAGCTTGCTTCTGATTTGTATGGTTGTTCACAAGTGGAAAATGATAGAACATGCTTTAGATCTGGAGACTACTGGAGGTTATCAGATCTGGGTCCTTTGTGGTAACTGTTGAAGCCAGAGAGCACTGCCTTGTTTGTTAATGAATACTTCCAGTCTGTATGCATTTTCTCCATGCATAACAGGTAAGGCTATTAGTTGTACGTTAAAGTTCTTGTCAATAATGGGAATGAGCCACGAGGCTCTCCTCTCCGAGACAGCCTATAACCTTAACTACTGTAAATAACATCAGGTTGTCTGATATTTCTCTCAAGTTCTGGGGGTTTCTCTGACCATGCTTGTTCACCTGTATTTCTAAAATCCACTCTGTGAGGCCTTGGAAAACATCTGATGCACTTATAAAAATTCTGAGAGCTGGATATCGTGTGTTCAGAATTACACTGAAGAGTCCCTTAATCTTTCAGTCCAGGGTATACTTATAGTGTTAGTACTATACAGGAAAATAGGAAATGTATCAGTACAAGAGATGATACACAGATGTAGAGGTTCCACGGGCAAAGCTCACATAGCCTTTGAGAGAACCTCAATCTCAGACTTAACTTTTGGCAGTCAGGCTCAGCATGAGAAATAAAATTCTCCCATCTCCTGGAAAATTTTAGTGGAAGGAAGGAATGACAATCCCCAACCATTTAGAAGCATTTGCCAAGAGGAGGAGCATCAGCTTCTTGAGGAAGTGTCCTGAAGTACTTGTCCTGGAACACCACAGTGGACTAGTATATTTTTACACCCACCCCCACCCCATGGAAATTGACCACTTTGGCTGTCATAGCCTCTTCCTAGAGGGCTGAGAGAACTGGTGCTTCTGTCTTGAATTTCTTCTTAATTGTTCATCCAGGAGAGTGTGTGTTTTGGACTTCCATTTCAATTAGGACTCTTCAGTATCCCGTTCCTCTACTCTGCCCATGAAAGGGAGTGAAGCTCTGAAGTTCAGAAGGAACCCATATGGTTTAGTCTATTTTAAGTAGTGTTCTTCTCTTTCCTCCTCATTTCCAAATGCAGCTGATTATTTTTGGAGGGGCTCCAACTAGGGATTTATTTGTTTGTATGTATCAAGACCTGTGTCCTCAAGACCTGTGAAACAGTTTGCTCTTGCCTAGTAAAGAAGTATGCTTATTCTGCTATGGCTCTCAGCTTTCTGGGTTGAGAATTAGGGATCTTAAGCTGAGGAACCCCTCAAGGTAGTCATTAAGCACTCCTTGCACATGTTCATGAGTCATGATAGCCTGGCTTTAGTCAAGAGTTTAGAATGGAATTTAGCAGAAAGATGCTCAGGATATTCACTGTCTGTAGCATCTGATGGGCTTGTCCAATAACTTAAACTTATGTACCCTGCCTTCTGCTTTCAGCTGACAGTTTTGTTAATGTGAAATGAGTTGATGGCCTCACTAGTTAGTATTCTTAGCATATCCAAATTGCAATGGGCATCCGTTGGTACCCTAGCCTCAATAGGTAGGACTGAATGGGTGTGTAGTCTCGAAATAAAGTGTAGCATCAATAATCTCAAAATATTAATGGCACAGTGTGGGAAAGCAACTGTGCTTACCCTGTTCTGTGGCTTGAAGATGTCTGTCTCCAGGCCTGTCAATGTGGTACTGTTCATGAACACTAAATTCTTTTAAAAGCAAGAAGTAGGAAATCAAGTAAAGGTAAATTGTTTACACAAAAACAGGCATCTCCCTCCATAAATTTAAAAGCTACAGATAGAACCTACAGAAAATATGAATTAATTCAAATCAGTAATCATAGTTTTGCTATCTGAATGTGTAAAATGGGAGGCTTCTTTTAATACCATTATTTAGTAGTTCTTAGAATGGTAAGCTACTGTTGCTTAGTTGTCTGTGCCTAGTTAATCTTTATTTACTTATGGAACATTACCAAAGTTAACCACTAAGTAAATAGAAAAGGAGTACTTGTGGCACCTTAGAGACTAACAAATTTATTTGAGCGTAAGCTTTCGTGAGCTACAGCTCATCCGATGAAGTGAGCTGTAGCTCATGAAAGCTTATGCTCAAATAAATTTGTTAGTCTCTAAGGTGCCACAAGTACTCCTTTTCTTTTTGCGATACAGACTATCACGGCTGCTACTCTGAAACCTGTCACTAAGTAAATGGATCACAATTCAGGGTGTAAATAATAAAACTTGCGTATACAATCAAGAAGCAACTAAAATTAAGTGTTGAATTTGGCCACCTTTGCTTTGAGGGGACTGGGACAACAGAGGAAGTGGTCATATTTTAATGACTTCAGAACCCAATAATAACAATGTAAGCCTTTTATTTATGCAGCCGATTGTAGTGGTCATGCTAAAGAACTTGGCCAGTGAAAACTGGAGAATAGTTGACATTGTTAACCTAATTCATACTGCCAGGAAACTTTATACCAAAACTGAACAGTAACAAATTACCCACAATAACTGCTTTGTCATTTTGACTTGTCCGATGTTGATGCTTTTGAATAAGCAAGAAGTTGACTACTATGTTGGATTTCCTTTCATTATAGGAACATTTTTAATTTCAATTTGGACCTTAAACACCCAATTGCCTTGATTAGAGACTTTATTTTGTTTAAGCATTGTTTTGTCTCTGCCAGTCCTGGACCATCATTCTACTCAGAGCCAAATGGTTAATTTTTCGCAGCCTGTTAAGGTTGAAGGTGTGAAGATAGTGTAAATTAGTTGGTGTGATGTTGTATGTTAGATTGTGTGGCAGTGGGTTATTGAGTGGATCACTTAACTATTTACATACAGACTTTTTAAAGATTTAGAGTTTTTGTAAAATGTAGTAATTTGGGATATTTTTGTTACTTCAACTTTGACACAGCTTTTAAAATCATGACTAGCTTTCTGGCTTCTCCCTTGTTTGTTGTTCTGTTTCTCATTTCCTGATGGTTTTTCTGAGCTCTGGAGGAGTGAGTCAGAGTTTTCTCTTCTCTCCTTATTAGGAGTCTCTAGTTAACTCCTTTCTGTCTAACTTAACATGCAAGTATGTACGTCCCCTTATGAGTTTTATACAAATATTTGTAAGTACTATATTAGCGACCCCAAAACCACTAAATTCTGTTGCCCCTTAGTGAGGCCCCCCAAAAAATGTGGGGTCATATGAGGGTTAGGATGAGCTAAAGAGAAAATGGCTGATATTTTTAGTAAGCATTTGAGATTGCTCAGTTTTGTATTTTAGCAAGCCCTAATTAAGCCCTGCTCTGACACTACTGCACAGGAATTCATATCTTGCGGCGTACGCCCTGAGGCAGTTCACCTTTCAACACAAGGTCCAGTATCCACTTCATTTGAGAGACAATTACCATCATCCAGACTGAGGAACGAACAAATACATTTAAAAATCTTTCAGCATATTTCTTTAAAACTCCAGAGGGTCATTGTTGAACATCATGCCATTTCACATTTTAAGGAAGATACGGCAGAGTGTAGTACCTTAATGGTAAGGGTATTTTGTAAGCAGTTTGCAGTGTTTGTGGGTAAAGAATTTTTAAAATCATTTTCAGCTTTGCTTCTCAGAGTTAAGTATGTGAGAGAGTCAGCTTTCTCTCTCAAAATTGCAAACAATTCTAAAGATTATTTTAAAGTTTCAGGTGCTACGTGTTATCAAAGGTCTTCACTTGCAATGCAAGTTCCTAAAATTAATACAGGTCATGTCTATATAAGTAAGATTGTTCTTGAGGGCTGAAAACTGGTTGTAGGGATTTTCAGGGCTGATTGATCATCTCTTGAAGTGCCCTCCAACTAAGTTGATGCTCAAAGATTTGTCCAAATAACAGAAGTGCTGTTGAGCTATTAATGCTTCTGTCTTAAGAAGGATCACAGAATCTTAATGTTTCAAAGGGCTTAAATAACTTTAACAAGTAAAGTTGATGCAAATCCGCCTGTTGCAATGTCTAGTAAGTAGTTCTTTAAATTTGGATTGAAGCGTGCATTATTTTTGGTCCGTGTCTTGAATATGCTCAGCAAAACATAAATCATTATGGGCCTGGCCCCTGTTAGGCTCTGTAATGTTTGAATTGGGGAGGGGTGCTGCAGAGAAGTCTTTGAACATACTCTAATTTGGAATGTTACCATTCAGTTTTTAATAGCATAAATATAGGTTTTAATAAGAATTAAAAGCAAATGCAGTGAATAACCTTAATTTGAAAGCAGTTTAGTTATTTTTTTAAAATCTACCCAGCTGATTATGTAAAATAAAGTACAGTTTAGTGTTGCAAACCAAAAAACTGATGTTATATCATATTTTTCCAGCCGCAGATTGTCTGTCTAGATCCTTGTACCTTTCAACAAAAGTGTTGGCTCATCTGTGATGTCAGAACATACTTTTTCAAGTGATGGTTCCTAAGTGTATTCCACATCTGAGTCAAGAAGTTCTTCGTTGGCCCGCACATGCATAATAACTCTCTTAATGCTCCTTGCTGAGGATGTAAGAGACAGTGTAGGTTGACGCCTCTCCAGTTCCTTCTTATTGCCTCATGACCTGAGTCTGAATCATGTCCTTCACTTTGTTGTATAACTTAGATAGAAAACATTTTGTACATAGTTATATACTTAGATTAGTAGTTAAAAAGTTAAAGTATACAATATATTTCTCTGGTTGGGGAATCCAACTTCAGGACTGTGTCCAGCATCCTGGGATTCAAGAACTGTCTCCTGCCCTTGATCCTTCTCCATCAGTGGTGTCTGTGCTGTCTGGGTGAGGTGCATATCTCTGCAAAGTGCAATATCTGTCACTTCTCACTGATGAGAAGCCCAGGAGCTTTGTCTGTGGAAGCACCTGACGGAGAAGCGCTCAGATTCATGCCAGGGAACCCTCCCTCCTGCCCTGTGCATTGGACTCAGCTGTCGAGTAGAGCCTCTCTAAGCATGTGCCTTGAAGCAGAGCCATCAATATCTAAGACTAAGGACTCGTCTTCCAGGGCTCTCCATGAAAGTAGAGGGCAAACTCATGAGAGCAAGGAGAGATCCCCATTGAGGACTGTCAATAAGAACTGCATTTCCTCCCTGAGATGGTCCAGATTGGGTGAGACATTGCAAGTGGAACCTAAGGAACCAGCTCTGATGAAGACCCCCCAGATCAGAGGGCAAGATATTAAAAAAAGAAAGATCTGCTGGTTCCGTTAGTCACCTTGGTTCAGAAGCACAAGGATAGATGCTCTCTGGTTCCATCTGTGTGTGGTGGTGTGGATGCATTCTCGTACCACCTCCTCCATCTAAAGATTGTCCAGTTTGTTCTGATGCACCAGTTCCCTCCGACTTAACTGTCGGAACCCCTTGGACACCAGGGTGCACTGAGCCTTATGTAACACCAGAGAATATATTCCTCCCTTATCCATAGTCTCCATTTGTTTCTGGCCTGGTCCTCGTAAGGGATGTTCTTACTCTGATGGAGGAGTCTATATCACTGTCCCAGGAGCCGTTTCACCTCCAACCATCTGTCAGGAGTGTCCTGGTACAAACTGCAGTGCCACTACTGATAGAGCAGTTCTTGAACTTGGATGAATCAGAGGAGATGGCTGTACCAGTACCTGCGCTTAGAGAGTCGAGGGTTATGCTTGCCATTCAGTTGGGTAAGGCGTGGCCACCCCCGCGCTCCAGGGGCTGCTGGTACTGATTTCGTTTGGGTCCCCCGCAACCAATCAGTCCCTCTTTCTGGCCTTATATGGGGCCTTAGGGCAGGCATCTAGGTGCCTCTCAGGAGTCGTGCTGCTGATCATCTTCTCATCAACCAGTTCTGTTGGTGTACAAGGAGGAAGAGGCAGAACTGAATCTGCAGGTACCAACAGTTTTTGCCAGTACCTGGAGCTATTACAAAGACTAGCCAGTGACCTACAGATCTTCAGCACTGGCTCCTGGACATCTTGCAGCTGGAAGGACCAAGTAAGCTGGCTTTACCCATCAATGAGGCCATATTAGAACCAGAAAGAGTGGTATGACACACTCCAGCATCCTGTGCCCCAGCGCTGATAAGGGCCAAGAGATGGTATTTTGTTTCAAATCACCATCCAGGATCTCAGTTTTGATGAGTTGAATCTTTTCAATGAGAAAACGGATGGATCCCTGGTCTCACTAAAAGATTGGGATAGACTCCATGTTCCCTTGGAATTTTTTACTTGCTCCCGCCCCAGGAGGAAACACCAGAGGCAACCCTATAGACCGAGGCCGCCTTCTCCTCATGTACCTTATTACCAGCACACAGCTGAACCACTGTGCAAATATCAGAAGAGTCAGAGGCCTCATTTCTCAGTCCCCGCTACTGCCACAGCCTCTGTTCACTGTCAACCACCAGCCAAAAGTCACTTTAGACATATTGATTGAGACCTGTGTACCATTACTGATGCAACCCTCTCGTCCCCAATTACCTTTGGGGGCTAACTTGCGCTCTTCACTCACAGTTGGAACAAGATCACTGCGGACAGTTGGGTTCTGGTGGTTATTCACCAGGGATACTCATAGATGGGAAGGTGAAAAAAAACAAACTAACAAACCCCCATCAGGGACCACTTTCACAAGGTAATTCTTCAATGGGAAGTGGAATCCATCTTCCATTAAGGGGCAATAGTATGTGTTCCACCTCATTAACATGGGAGAGGATTTCACTCCCCATATTTCATAATTCTCCAAAAAGATGGAGGGTGGAGACCTATCCCAAACCTTCAGTAACTCAACCTCTTTATTCAAAAACTGAAATTGTAAACTATAATCCCCTCCCTTCAGGAAGGGATGTGGTTTGTGGATCTTGACACGAAGGGCACACATTTCAGTGTGAACACTGACCCATCAGACAGAAAGTTCCTGTGTTTTATGGTAGGTCAGGAGCACTTTCAGTTTTGAGTCCTCTCCTTTGGGCTGGCTACCGCACCTAGAGTATTTACAAAGGTTTTCTCTGTGGTAGCAGCCCAGATGAGACACCAGGGCTATATGGTATTCCCATACCTGGAAAATTGGCTCCTGGTAGGTCGATCTTGTAAGGAGATGAGGTCAGCAATGGGTTCTCATACAACTTTTAACAGCCCTAGGCATTTAGAAGTTCATTTTGTTACCAAAAAGGTTGTTAAACTTTGTGGGGGCAAGGTTGGACTCTATTTCCGCAAGAGCATTCCTTCCCTCAGAAAGGTTTCATGTACTGATGATGATCCTGATTTCACACACAACTTGCAGATCATGAACCACAGTGCACAAGTGCCTCTCACTGTTTGGCCACATGGTTGCTGTATGCATCTATGTGGCTCCTTTCACCAGACTCCACTTACGGTGCCTGCAGGCTTGGCTCCACTCAACCTATTAAGCAAAACCATCATCAACTCCAGGGTGGTCACTCCCGCCACAATTGTCACCTCTCTAACTTGGTGGTCGAATGGGGAAAAGGTCATGGTGGGAGTTGCTTTCAGCCCTCTCACCCCCAGGACTGCCATTGTGATGGACACCTACCTTCTGGGGTAGAGTGCTCACCTGGACAGTCACACTGTTCAGGGTACCTGAACCCCATGAGAACTGGAACAGAGGGTGCTCCTCTTTGTGTACAAGGCCTTCCTTCCACTTCCACTTCAGCTCCATACTCACTTAAAGGTAATATCACCGCTGTGATCTGTATGGGAGGCATGACATTTTGTTCCCTCTGTCAGGAAGCCAGCAGACTTTTGTGGTGTGGTTTCTGATGCACCATACAAGCTGTGTACCTTCCCAGTATTCACAACTCCTTGACTGACAAATTTAACAGAAGCTTCTCAATAGACCATAAGTCAAAAATTCATGACAGTCCCAAGTGAGATATTTAGACAGTGGGTACTCCACTATGGGACCTCTTTGCATCCCAAACGAACGCTCCCCCTGTGTTGCTCCAGAGGAGTCATGGGTTGCGATTCCCAAGGTGATGCTCTCCCAATGTCTTGGATGAACGGTCTCAGATATGCCTTTCCTCCCATTCCCTTACTTCCATAGCTTATAGGGAAGATATGTCATGACAGAGCCAACATCATTCCATTGGCTCCTCACTGGCTCAGACCATTCTGATTCACAGAAATTCTAAGTGTCTGTCCATCCACCACTCAGGATTTGCCTGTTCTCAGATCTCCTGACCCACGATGGGGGGAAGACCAAGCACCCTAGTGCGGGTTCACTCCACCTTACAGCCTGGACTTCGGGTGGGCATCAGAAATAGAACATTCATATTTGGCCCCTGTTCAGATGAGCCTTAATTGGAGTAGAAAAGTGTACTTAAACCTGCTAACAAGCCAGTTCGAGATTTTTTTTTTTTTTGGCATAACTGGGCGCAACTGCATCAACATTCTCCAGATATAAGTCTAGAACAACTGAATCTGTCTTATCCCTAAAGAAGGCATAATTAGTGCCTTCCAACATCCGGTAGAAGGACGTCCTGTCATTACTCATCTGGCTACTACACAATTTGTGAAAGGCCTGATCAGGACCTTTCCACCAGTTCTTAAACCTACCCCTCAATGGGACCTTAACCTTGTCCTGTCCAAGCTCATTAGTCTGCTTTTCGAACCCATGGCAACTTGTACCATGACCCACCTGTTCATGAAGATGGCGTTCTTAGTAGCTATCACCTCAGCTACGAGGGTTAGTGAGCTTAGGGCTGCCATGGGGAATCCTCC
Organism: Lepidochelys olivacea; assembly: GCF_965140295.1. NCBI lineage: Eukaryota > Metazoa > Chordata > Testudines > Cheloniidae > Lepidochelys > Lepidochelys olivacea. The sequence goes on from NC_140413.1 coordinate 124,535,042, forward strand.
TTACACAGTTTTTCACACACACCCCCCTTCCGCCGCCCCCCCCCCCCAAAATTTACCCCGAAATTTTTTTGTTAGACTACATCCCAAGTTTCGCCCTAAGATTGTTGGAGTTCTGCGTCAGTCAAATTATATTTACCCATACTCTTCCCGAAACTCAGTGCTTCAGCTGAAGACAAGAGACTTAACTCCTTCCATATCTGGGTTGTCCTGGCGCTCTCCGTACAAAGAACCAAACATAGTGGGAAATCACTCTTTATTGCCCTAAGAGAGGTTACATGGGCAAGCCATTTTCTCCCAGAGGATTTCTATGTGGGTCTCAGGATTCATTTTTAAATGCTGCAAGTTAGCAAACATTCCTCCGCCTGGGTGTCTGTTCACAGAGCACAAACTGCCTCCCTGACATCCCTGTCAAACATTCTGCTGCAAGGCATCTGCAGAGTGGCCACCTGGAGTTGAATTTACATGTTCAGGACACACTGTGCCCTTGTTCATATCTCAGCTGCGGATGCAACCGTGGGATTGGCAATATTGCAAGCATATTTGTTACCAGCATCCTCTTGCCTGCCTCCAGTCTGAACATTGCTTGCCAATCACCCTCGGGTGGAATACGTATAGGGACCATCACTTGAAGCGGAGGTTACTTACTGTAACTGGAAGTCCTTTGAGATGTGTGAATCCCTATCCACTACCCTCTCTTCTACCCCCTCTCCCCATACATTGGATTGTGGTAAGAGGAGGAACTGGAGAGGCGTTGACCTCCATTGCCTCTTATACCTTCTGTTGGGAGCATGAGGAGAGCCTACTGCACATATGCAGGCCACTGGACACTGCTTGGAAAAACTTCCAGGTTTGGGTGCATGGCACGCATGTGTACCCATGTATGGAATACAGATAGGGACCATACAGCTCGAAGAATCTCAGTTGCAGTAAGTAACCACAGCTTCTTGTCTGACACCATTACTTTTAGCTGTATGTATGTTAGCATTTTTGGGAAAAAATTCCTACTGTTACTAATGCTGGTGCAGCTCCACTGCTGGTGTCAGCAGTAGGAGTGTGACAGTAGACCAATTAGGTGGTTACCAACATTTTATCCACTTTATTGCCAAAACCTGCTTAGAACAGGTCTGCACAATAGTAGTAAAATGCCAGTGTCTCCCATTCTTTGCCTGCACTATCATTTCAACTATTGCTATTGCCGATGGATTTGATGCATGGGTGTTAGTGGTGGAAAACTTTCTAGAAAGACCAGCGAAGGATCGACTTTTAATCAGTGGGAAAAGGTTATCACTTCACCAACTAAACTAGTTTTCAGGTTAATAAAAATGCTAGATTAAGAACTGTATGAATTATTGTTTTCTGCCAATAAAATAGAGTGCACTTAAAAATGTCGATTGAAGGCTTTTAGGAAGTGAACAGCCTGTGGGTGTGTTTGGTCTGAGTTTTAAAGTCAGTTCGACGCAGGCCTTCAGGCCCTGCTCACAAAGAAAATGATTGAATTCTGATGTTGAGAGCTGACAAAGCGCTAAAAGAACTGTCCATTAATCATTGGACTGACAGTTTAATCATCCTAAGTACTATTCTTGAATTGGACTCGCAAAGGAACAAAGTCAGTAGAAGAAATGAGTTTTGCAGAGAGGCAGTGGAAGGTGAGAAAAAGCATCATATATAAACCATGTTTTTAGTGAAAGTTAAATTTTTATATGACTTACCTCCAAGAATATAGCATATGTAAGTCTATAGTTCTGAAAACAGAAACAAACAATACATACAGTACCTACTGGAAGGTGCTGGTGAATCTTCTCAGTGTACATATTAGGTGGTTGATTTTTATTTCTGCATTTGCTGTTTTAGAAAAAAGTTACCTAGCTTGTGTGATAACCCATCCTGTATTGGCAGTGTCTGCCCTCCCTCGTAATAAAAATAAATAAATAAATAAATAAATCCCAAAAACTTCATGCTAGTCTTTTGCATTTTGAATGGATATTGTGTATTAGGTTTTTTAAACACTTGTAAAGGGCTATAAGGCTGCTAGTCCTAAAAAATGTTCCCGGACTGTCAGTTTAATGGAACAAATTAAAGTGTATGATCACTTACACTGCTTCATTGTGCATATTCTCAAAGATGCTCAATTAAAATGCAGGAGTTCTGCTCAAGAGTACTACTAGCTCTCATGTAAAGAGAGCTATATATAAAACACATTGATACCAATTACCAAGTTGTGTAAAACAGAATTTGTGGATCTTAAGGGCTAAAAGGCCTAGAGAGTGTGTGGGGGTTGGCTATTAAGGTATTGTAGCTCCTCCCTTTATTTTTTGCAAATACAGTTGTTTAGGTAACTTTGGAGCTTTCTTTTCTAAAAGCTGTTTTCATAGGAAGAGTAAATTTGTAGAACAAATAGTCTCTGGAGAACAGCAAGGGGACAGTGATGAGTAGACCAACAACTGGTCCCACAAAATCTAGACACTGGAACAGTAGGCCTGTAGTAGCCTTCCCTTTACCCACACCAAGTGCTACTTGGAGCAAGAGCCCCACCAGCAAACTCCCATGGGTAGTTTGTAGTAGAACCTGATCTCCCCCCCCCCCCAGGAAAGAAGGCTACAGTCAGTGGCAAGAAATGTACAGGGCAGTCTTAAGATATATACATATCTAATTTATACTGTCCAATTAAAAGATTTTTTTGGGGTGTGTTTGGAATCAACAGGCAATGGTTAAACCAGTGAAGGAGGGGGGAAAAAACCCTCACTGAATACAGTAAAGAATGAAACAATATTTACACAGGTGAGAGTTGGGGAAAGAGTGTAAGAAGGTGGGGGGGGGGGGGAACAAATTAAAACTCAATCTGAAAAGAAAAATAGGCAAGGGTTAAAAACTAAACAAGTGGAATAGACTTAACATTTGCATACCTACACCAGAAATAAAAGCTAGGTATAAGGGATATAAAACAATTAAGGCTGTCGAGATTTAAAATAATTAATCGCAATTAATCCCGCTGTTAATAATATAACATTTATTTAAATATTTTTGGATGTTTTCTACATTTTCAAATATATTGATTTCAGTTACAGTGCTTACCTTATATGTATATTTTTGATTACAAATATTTGCACTGTAAAAAAAATAGTATTTTTCAATTCTGCCAATACAAGTAGTGTAGTGTAGTCTCTTTATCATGAAGGTTGAACTCACAAATATAGAATTATTTCTGAAAGATAACTACATTAAAAAATAAAACATTGTAAAACTTTAGAGCCTACAAGTCCACTCAGTCCTACTCCTTGTTCAGTCAATTGCTCAGACAAGCAAGTTTGTTTACATTTCCAGGAGATAATGCTGCCCGCTTGTTTACAATGTCACCTGAAAGTGAGAACAGGTGTTCGCATGGCACTGTTGTAGCTGCTGTCGCAAGATATTGGTGTTAGATGCATTGAAGATTCATGCTTCAACCACCATTCCAGAGGACATGCATCCATGCGGATGACTGATTCTGCTCAGTCAATGATCCAAAGCAGTGTGGACCGATGCATGATCATTTTCATCATCTGAGTCAGTTGCCACCAGAAGAAGGTTGATTTTCTTTTTTGGTGGTTTGGGTTCTATAGTTTCCGCATCAGAGTGTTGCTCTTTTAAGACTTCTGAGAGCATGCTCTACACCTCGTCCCCCTCAGATTTTGGAAAGCACTTCAGATTCTTAAAACTTTGGGTTGAGTGATGTAGCTATTTTTAGAAATCTCACTTTGGTACCTTCTTTGCATTTTGTCAAATCTGTACACAACACAACATATGCTCATATGCTGGGTCATCATCTGAGACTGTTATAACATGAAATATATGGCAGAATGTGGATAAAACAGAGCAGGAGACCATACAGTTTTCCCCTAAGGAGTTCAGTCAAAAAATTTTTAATGCATTATTTTTTTAATGAGTGTCATCGGCGTGGAAGTATGTCCTCTGGAATGATGGCCGAAGCATGAAGGCCTATGGATGTTTAACATACCTGGCATGTAAATACCTTACAACACAACCATGGGCTCCTACTCTCCCCCACCCCATTCCCGTATCTGCTTCTCTTTCCCATCCCATCCCCCTTGCCTCACTCCCCCATCCCCTTCTCGTCCCCCATGGGTACTCACTGTTGTACAAGAAACACAGGCACTATGACCCAGGAGGTGGCATCCAGCTGGAGAGGAGGTGACCAGGAACAGCTGCTCCATCCTGCTCCCTGCCCACCTGGAGGACTTGGTCTGTTTGGGTTGCTTTGGGGGAAGCGGGGGTGGGAGGCAGTGTGGGAAGGACAGAGACTTCCTAAACTGCGCCCTCCCCAGCAGGCTGAGCAGAACAAGCCCTGCTGGGCGCTTGCAGAAATTGGGGTGTGTCGGGGAGGAGAATATGGCATGTGACCATGTGTTCTTCCACATCTCACCTCTGGGGGGGCAGTGCTTCCACTTCTGCTCTTCCCCCCCGCACCTCCCCAAACTTATGCCCATGTGTATTAGTATAGTTTCATATAGTTGTTTTTCCAACACCCTAAACTTACTGTCAGAAGATTTTGAAGGAGAGAATATCAGAGCTCATTTTATCTATGTGTGATTAAATTCTTTTGCAATAATCACTTTGTGGCTGCTAGACACAAGCGCAAAAAAAAAGAGGGCCATGTATTTGTTAGGCCTTAATACTTTTGCAGACCCCACCTAGGAATTTAACTTTCAAAGTGGCCCAAATTTAATGGAAAATCTGTGAAGACTATAGACAGGATACTGACTGCCAAAAGTTAAGATACATTTGTTTAGAGAGGTGTGCTGAAGAATTGCTCCAGTTATTGAAACCAGGAGCAATGCTATTTCTGTGCATAGGATTTCATGTTCAATTGCTGAAGCTGTTGAGGTGTGAAAGAAGCTTGAAAAATCTTTTTATTGAGCCACAATTATGTGATGACAGAATGTGTTCCACAAGTGTTGTGGCCTAGTTTTAATACTGTTGTTTTCAATTATATATAATTGAACCTTGTGTGTGCCCATTTTTTACTTTTAAACTTAGGATTCAAAATTTCCTTATGAATATGCAGAATAGGCTTAGGCTAGAAGTAGTTTTCTGCCAAGAGTAACTCCACTGTAAATCAACTTTTTCATTTCAGAAAGCTATGTTCTTCAGTACAGAGAAATGCAACAGCTCTTCAGTGGGGGGGAGAATCTCAAACCTAAGAAAACAGATATGATCATAAAAGTAGTGTCTCAGATTTTAACTGTTATGTCTTCTGTTGAAGTTGTAATGACTATTTTCATCATGTGGCTGTTGTACTACATGATGCAAACTGCATAAAACAGATAAGGTTTCAATTTCCTTTTCAATAATTTTAATTTTGAAAGCTTTGAAAGCACCTTAAGTCTGAATAATAGAAATAAGTTGTTACTGTCTAGCTATTCTTGATCATGGATTTTAGTTCTCTTAAATGTTTCATTTTTAATTTAATGTGGCTATTTCAATAACCGGGATTGTGTAAATGTGAATTAAATTTTTTTCACAACTTTCAATTTAGTTCCGAACTCTAAACAACTTTTCAGTTAACCTTGTAGTAGACTTGGCTTGTGTTGATCAAGGTTTGATGCCACTTGATTTATTATTAGTTATAAATGAAATAGTTTTAATAACTTCAGTATTTAGGCAAAAGTACAGTAGTTTTGTAAAATATGTAGATACCCTACCAGTAGTGACAGTTAAAGAAGTCACTGTCCAACAGCATTTATAACGTAGTTCATTTTAAACTGTAATCCAAAACAGCACAATTTCAAATTAGGTTATTGTTTTTGTAAAAAATGACTTAAATCAATGATTTATTTTTTTGAAGTGACTTTGACCTTGATTTAAATTTAATTGTAACATAATCTGTTTTTGTAATCTCTTCAAATAATATTTCTCCTATTTCTGAAATATTGGAGTTTCTGTAGCAGAGAAGTATTAGGCTCTTAGTGTCTTCCATGGATGTTGTGATTTAGGCTAATATGTTTGTTTGTTTCTGCCAAATTACATGTGTTCATAGCTTGCTACCACTGATGTTTTGAGATTTGTTCCTTTCTGCTACCCCTCTTGCTAGTTGGATAAACTTGTGGAGTGGCAACAGAGATGCAATACGGTGTTCTTTGAGCAATTGCACACGTCCATTTCTCTTCTGGAATGTGCATGCCCGGAGCAGGAGAGCCAGATGTTTTCCCCCAGCAGCACCTGTCAGGGTAATGCATGCACCCCAGCACTTTTGTGCTGCTGCCTGATAGTATGAGGGGCAAGTAAACCCCTGACCTCCCCTCAGTTCCTTCTTACAACCTGTGATAGGTAGTTGGAGTGTGTTGGCTTGCTATTGCAAGTTTTCTCCCACTGCAGGGAGTTTCTCTCTTTTCTGTAAATAGTTAATTAGTAGTACTTGTTAGTGTAAGTATAGATTTTCTTAATCTTCTATAGCAAATTTGGGTATCATCACCTGTTATCAGGGTGTTCCTCAGTTTCTGGGCTTTAAACTCTGTGCCTGGTGCAAAAAATCTGTGCTGGTGAGTTAGCCTAATTCCAGATGCCTAAAGTGCCTGTTTGAGGGTCACATTGGAGACAAGGATTGCCAGATCTTCAGGGACTTAAAACCCTGGACAAAAAAGTCTAGAGAGGTGAGACTGCATTATCTCCTTGTTTGGTTCATTTAAGTATATCAGCCAGATTTCCACTGTAACAGTATCATCAGTCTCTAATCTGTCAAGTTTCTCTGAAACCACCGCCTTCCTTTGTAAATTTATTGCCTTTCTGAATAGTCTCTTCATGCATGTTTGCTATGTTTTGACCAAGTCCACCACTTGCTGGTCTTTCCTCATGTTTGACCAGCCACCTTGCACTGATGTCTGATCTTGTAGTTCTTGCTTCTAAATATTTTTTTCTTTAGTTGCAGCATTTAGCAGTGGATCTCTGAGTCTCTCTCTCTCTCTCTCTCTCTGAGAATATAAAAGACTACGTTCATCAGTCATTTATTTAAATTATTCATTTGTGCTGTATTGGTAGTGATAGTGATGTTTACAGCTTTCTTACCAAGTTCATGAATTTGCTTTTCAGTTGTTTTCGACATGATCACTGATAGATGGGTGCCATTTTTTTGGGTTTCAAAGATGAAAAGACTACTCGTGAATGAAGTTTACGATGAACTCCTGGAAGGCTTGGAACAGGATTTTAAATGATCATGGAGGGAAGTTTTGGTGTTGGTGGAATTGCAGAATCACCAAAACTCGTCAATGTTCTGCTCTTGAAGTTCAGTGGACATATGGATTCGTTCAGTAGGACATTTGAACTTGAAGATTAGTTGCACTCTGAGATGACCCCACGTATAGTCTGTTTTGCCACTGAACAGCTCTTTACAGTGTCTAGGCTTTACATTACAGGAATTCAGTTTCTATTACTGTAGTCAGTTCAGTTGTTCATGTCACTTCTTTCAACTTTAGGCATGTTGAGTCATAAACTGTTCACCTGTTCGCAGTAGTGGTCAGCAGCAAACCAAGTCAATCTAATACGTTCAGTTGCATCCAGTCTCCTGTTTTCAATATTAATCCTTTAATATTGTCACTACACTGTATCTAACTTTTTAGAATGCTTATTATAATTTATGTAATGTTCCTTTTAAATATGGCCATAGTAACACTTCAGAGTCATGTACCTGTTGGGGTGGAGGATGGAGAAGCTTCATTCCCCCACTTTAAAAAAAAAAAAAAAAAAAAAAAAAAAAAGCGCAACTACTGGACCTTTTATTTTGTGCAGGGGAGGGAAGAAACCAACTGTCTTCACAGCTCTAGTTGTCAGTAGGAATGTAGACTAGAATACTGAGTCTTCAGAACTTAATCACCATGTCAGTTTCTGGCTCTTGCAGAAAACCAGTTTAGTGCATATTGGTGTGTGGTTTTTTTTTTTTTTTTTTTTTTTTGAACTGTTATATTGTTGTGTACACATGTAAAGGATTTTGTTTCAAGGACACTTCTCTCCTGCATTATGCCTGGATGGCATAAAGGAGTGATTTTTCTTTGGTTACTGATATTAAAGTAGTATCAAAGATCCTTCCTAATTAAATATTTACTGTTTTATTATTTTAGTAGATAACTCAGAAATATGACAAGTTAAAGGTTTGACAAGATTAATTAAAAAAAGCTGATCCTTTTTCAAGGGATGCCAATTTGAAAAATCTCTTGTTTCTGAAGACTTTGTACTTAGGAAAGTTACATTACTATACCTGAGAGTAGTCAACAAAAATAATTTTTCAGTTTGTTTACTTTTTGCATTTAATGCTTTGTATAGACAGCTTCAGTTTCTGTCTGTACAAAGTGCAAGCTGGTCTCCATATTGGAAGAGAAGATTGAAGGTCTAGAGCAACATATAACGACCCTGCGTTGCATACGAGAAACTGAGGATTTTCTGGACAAAAGTCAGGATATGCTTCTATGGGCACAAAGCTCTAAAGATTTAGAGCAGGTTGCACAGCGGAACCAAGAGGCCAGTGAAGAGGCTGGGCAACATGTGACCTCCAGAAGAAGGGGGAATGTCCGGGTTCCAGCAACGCAGACACAGGTAACTAACTGCTTTCATGTTCTCTCCACAGGTACCATTGCGGAGAGCGGACCAGATGATATGTCTGGGGGGAGAAAGCAGAAGGAGACTCTGCTGGTTGGAAGGCATGAGATGCACTGTCCTGAGATTGGGGGTTCCACGACCACCACTCCCAAGAGAAGGAGGCGGGTGGTGGTGGTCGGGGACTCTCTCCTCCGGGGGACTGAGTCATCTGTCTGCCGCCCTGACCGGGAAAACGGAGAAGTCTGCTGCTTGCCAGGGGCTAAGATTCGCGATGTGACGGAGAGACTGCCGAGACTCATCAAGCCCTCGGATCGCTACCCCTTCCTGCTTCTCCACGTGGGCACCAATGAGACTGCCAAGAATGACCTTGAGCGGATCACTGCGGACTACGTGGCTCTGGGAAGAAGAATAAAGGAGTTTGAGGTGCAAGTGGTGGTCTCGTCCATCCTCCCCGTGGAAGGAAAAGGCCTGGGTAGGGACCGTCTAATCGTGGAAGTCAACGAATGGCTACGCAGGTGGTGTCGGAGAGAAGGCTTTGGATTCTTTGACCATGGGATGGTGTTCCATGAAGGAGGAGCGCTGGGCAGAGACAGGCTCCATCTTACGAAGAGAGGGAAGAGCATCTTTGCAAGCAGGCTGGCTAATCTAGTGAGGAGGGCTTTAAACTAGGTTCACCGGGGGAAGGAGACCAAAGCCCTGAGGTAAGTGGGAAAACGGGATCCCAGGAGGAAGCACAGGCAGGAACGTCTGTGAGGGGAGGGCTCCTGCCTCATACTGAGAATGAGGGGCGGTCAGCAGTTTATCTCAAGTGCTTATATACAAATGCACAAAGCCTTGGAAACAAGCAGGGAGAACTGGAAGTCCTGGTGATGTCAAGGAATTATGACATGATTGGAATAACAGAGACTTGGTGGGATAACTCACATGACTGGAGTACTGTCATGGATGGTTATAAACTGTTTAGGAAGGACAGGCAGGGCAGAAAAGGTGGGGGAGTAGCACTGTATGTAAGGGAGCAGTATGACTGCTCAGAGCTCCGGTACGAAACTGCAGAAAAACCTGAGTGTCTCTGGATTAAGTTTAGAAGTGTGAGCAACAAGAGTGATGTAGTGGTGGGAGTCTGCTATAGACCACCGGACCAGGGGGTTGAGGTGGATGAGGCTTTCTTCCAGCAACTCGCAGAAGCTACTAGATCGCACGCCCTGGTTCTCATGGGTGACTTTAATTTTCCTGATATCTGCTGGGAGAGCAATACAGCGGTGCATAGACAATCCAGGAAGTTTTTGGAAAGCGTAGGGGACAATTTCCTGGTGCAAGTGCTAGAGGAGCCAACTGGGGGGGAGCTTTTCTTGACCTGCTGCTCACAAACCGGGAAGAATTAGTGGGGGAAGCAAAAGTGGATGGGAATCTGGGAGGCAGTGACCATGAGTTGGTTGAGTTCAGGATCCTGACGCAGGGAAGAAAGGTAAGCAGCAGGATACGGACCCTGGACTTCAGGAAAACAGACTTCGACTCCCTCAGGGAACAGATGGGTAGGATCCCCTGGGGGACTAACATGAAGAGGAAAGGAGTCCAGGAGAGCTGGCTGTATTTCAAGAAATCCCTGTTGAGGTTACAGGGATAAACCATCCTGATGAGTCGAAAGAATAGTAAATATGGCAGGCGACCAGCTTGGCTTAATGGTGAAATCCTAGCGGATCTTAAACATAAAAAAGAAGCTTACAAGAAGTGGAAGGTTGGACATATGACCAGGGAAGAGTATAAAAATACTGCTCGGGCATGTAGGAATGAAATCAGGAGGGCCAGATCACACCTGGAGTTGCAGCTAGCAAGAGATATCAAGAGTAACAAGAAGGGTTTCTTCAGGTATGTTGGCAACAAGAAGAAAGCCAAGGAAAGTGTGGGCCCCTTACTGAATGAGGGAGGCAACCTAGTGCCAGAGGATGTGGAAAAAGCTAATGTACTCAATGTTTTTTTTTGCCTCTGTCTTCACTAACAAGGTCAGCTCCCAGACTGCTGCGCTGGGCATCACAACATGGGGAGTAGATGGCCAGCCCTCTGTGAAGAAAGAGGTGGTTAGGGACTATTTAGAAAAGCTGGACGTGCACAAGTCCATGGGGCCGGACGAGTTGCATCCGAGAGTGCTAAAGGAATTGGCAGCTGTGATTGCAGAGCCATTGGCCATTATCTTTGAAAACTCGTGGCGAACGGGGGAAGTCCCGGATGACTGGAAAAAGGCTAATGTAGTGCCCATCTTTAAAAAAGGGAAGGAGGAGGATCCTGGGAACTACAGGCCAGTCAGCCTCACCTCAGTCCCCGGAAAAATCATGAAGCAGGTCCTCAAAGAATCAATCCTGAAGCACTTAGAGGAGAGGAAAGTGATCAGGAACAGTCAGCATGGATTCACCAAGGGAAGGTCATGCCTGACTAATCTAATCGCCTTCTATGATGAGATTACTGGTTCTGTGGATGAAGGGAAAGCAGTGGATGTATTGTTTCTTGACTTTAGCAAAGCTTTTGACACGGTCTCCCACAGTATTCTTGTCAGCAAGTTAAAGAAGTATGGGCTGGATGAATGCACTATAAGGTGGGTGGAAAGTTGGCTAGATTGTCAGGCTCAATGGGTAGTGATCAATGGCTCCATGTCTAGTTGGCAGCCGGTGTCAAGTGGAGTGCCCCAGGGGTCGGTCCTGGGGCTGGTTTTGTTCAATATCTTCATAAATGATCTGGAGGATGGTGTGGATTGCACCCTCAGCAAATTTGCGGATGATACTAAACTGAGAGGAGAGGTAGATACGCTGGAGGGCAGGGATAGGATACAGAGGGACCTAGACAAATGGTAGGATTGGGCCAAAAGAAATCTGATGAGGTTCAATAAGGATAAGTGCAGGGTCCTGCACTTAGGACAGAAGAACCCAATGCACGGCTACAGACTAGGGACCGAATGGCTAGGCAGCAGTTCTGCGGAAAAGGACCTAGGGGTGACAGTGGACGAGAAGCTGGATATGAGTCAGCAGTGTGCCCTTGTTGCCAAGAAGGCCAATGGCATTTTGGGATGTATAAGTAGGGGCATAGCGAGCAGCTCGAGGGACGTGATCGTTCCCCTCTATTCGACATTGGTGAGGCCTCATCTGGAGTACTGTGTCCAGTTTTGGGCCCCACAGTACAAGAAGGATGTGGAAAAATTGGAAAACGTCCAGCGGAGGGCAACAAAAATGATTAGGGGACTGGAACACATGAGTTATGAGGAGAGGCTGAGGGAACTGGGATTATTTAGTCTGCAGAAGAGAAGAATGAGGGGGGATTTGATAGCTGCTTTCAACTACCTGAGAGGTGGTTCCAGAGAGGATGGTTCTAGACTATTCTCAGTGGTAGAAGAGGACAGGACAAGGAGTCATGGTCTCAAGTTGCAGTGGGGGAGGTTTAGGTTGGACATTAGGAAAAACTTTTTCCCTAGGAGGGTGGTGAAACACTGGAATGCGTTACCTAGGGAGGTGGTAGAATCTCCTTCCTTAAAAGTTTTTAAGGTCAGGCTTGACAAAGCCCTGGCTGGGATGATTTAATTGGGGATTGGTCCTGCTTTGAGCAGGGGGTTGGACTAGATGACCTCCTGAGGTCCCTTCCAACCCTGATATTCTATGAACAGGTTTTTTTTCACATGGCTACTTAAAATTAAGATAAAATTGACGTACACACTAACTTTGAGCTTTGGTTAACAGACACAGATAATTAAAAATCTAAGAGAAATCAATATACATCAGTATAAAAATAGTACAGTTACAGCAAAGTGGCTTCCTGCATTGTTCATTCTTAAAACGTTATGGAGCTCTTTTGAAACAAAAATGGAAGAAAAAAGCACCCGGGGTGGTGGACTTCATACTCCGTTGTCCCATATCATCCCCCCTTCCTGTTCCAAGAACATATTTTATACACCTTTTCCTATTCCACCCACACATGTCCACATATTTTATAAGGTTTCAGCCCCTGCCCATCTGTGGTATTCTGGCTAACTGTAGTTAAACTTTCAACTGTTAACATCTGTTTTGCGTTAATTGATGTCCCAATAGTTTCAATATGTGATTACTTTATTGCAAAAACACCTTATAATGCTATCATATGTTTGTGGTTTACCTGTTTATCAGACAATGCATTGCTAAACTATCACAAGATCTATATTGCTAAATTTTATAACTTTATTTCAGGCACATAATACACATGCTAACTTATGTCAACTGCCAATTTCTTCTGGGCCTCACTCTAAGCCCTTAACACTTCATGCTTAAAACCTATAGCCAAGCCTATTTTTAGTAATATATTTTGTTTTTCTACTTGCTGTTACAGCGTCAATAACTTCCAATATTATTTCTATATGCATGCGTAGAAAATAGATTATATTTTACCCCAAACTGTATTTCCTCCAGGATCGGGTCATGGGTCAACAGTCGACCACACCAAGGGAGCTCAGGAAATTTGTGGTGCAGCAGGGAGTTGAACCCAGGACTTTTAGGTTCGAGGCTAATTCCCTGTCCATTGGATTATCCTGCCTCTGAGTCTTGAATGCACTGCTTTTATATTAGCTATTGATCAGTATTACCCGACACTATTCATTTATTGCAGGAAAATCTCCATTTCAGAATGTTGTTTGATCTTTAAACTTCTCAGCTCAAAATAATTAGGAAAAAAATTAATCCTATGATGCAAATTCAATGTTCTGAATAAGGAAACTAATCTGGAATATAGACATTTTAATTCCTTTATACCCGTCACTGCATAATTCATCGTTGACTTTGACTCTTTCACTCACTCACAACGTATATTCATGTTGTTTTGCCGAAGTCTAGGTTTGAAGTTGGCTGTACTAATTTTTTTCCTTAAAAGAAATGTTACAACAGCAGTTTTTTGTAGGCTAACTTTGTGTGCAAATAGAATGCAAATAGAATACTGACAACTTAGAAAAATAAAAATCCTTTTGTTTGGTTTGAATCAGTATGAGAAGTATTCTAAAATTACAATAACCTGATTTTAATAATTACACCATTTTTAGTTTCCAAATACTATAATTATCAACCAAATACCAAGTATGGATTACTGTCAGAATTCATTGTGGTATTGTTTGATAATTAAATCATGTGAATGAGTAAAATTATTCTGTTCTCATCTTTCTGGCACCTTTACACCTAATATTCAAATGGAAGATAGATTAACTGCTTTTTTTTTCAAAGTTCTAACATTTCGTGTTCACATTTTTTCCTGGACTTCTAGGAATTTCACATGACACTTTTGTACTTGAGCAGTTCATTTCCTAAATAGGTTGGCTAGGTAGCAGACTGACAAACATGAAAAAACACTTCCCCCTAAGTATCAGCATGGACCTCAGTAAATAATTTAAAAACAAAAAAAGCTACATGTTTGTGTATACACTTCCCAATGACTTTCAGGAAGTCAGGAGATGTGTTAATGCAGAAAAGTTGTAATCTTTAAGATAAAATCGCTGTCCTACAAGAATTATCATGTTTAATACATAATATACGTTTTTCCCCTCCCCACAGAAATTAGCAGAGTACGGAAAGACATGTATAACGACACATTAAATGGTAGTACGGAGAAGAGAAGTGCAGAATTACCAGATGCTGTGGGACCTATTGTACAGTTACAAGAGAAACTATATGTGCCTGTAAAAGAATATCCAGATGTAAGTATATATTTTTTTAATTCATAAACTGTTCTAGTCCTTGTGGTCCTCTCTAAATGTATATTGCATGTGATGACCCCTTTGGATCACAGTAAAAGCATCTTTTGAACCCATAAGTATTGCTTTCTGAAAGGAAAGTTTATCCACACCTTTTATGGTTGGGTGCATTAGTTAAGTGTGGGAGTGGGGGAACGTAAAGGTTTTAAATATCAAAATTAAGTGCAGGTTATAATTTTAATATATCCAAGATTGGAAGGGTCACAGATTTTACTCTTTGGGTACTAGCAGCATAGTATGCCGCTTAGAATGCATGTGCTCTTGGCAGGAGGTAAAAATCTGCACGAAAGAAATGGTTCTTGGTACCATGTGAATCCTTCTCCTCAGAAGTAAACATTTGCTATATAAGCTATCTAAGGGCTTGTCTACGTTTGCAGAGCTGCAGTGATGCTGCTGTAGTGTTTAGTGAAGATGCTACCTACGCCGACAGGGGAGCTTCTCCCGTCAGAGGAGGAGTACCTACACTCTAACAGGAGACAGCTATGCTGATGGTAGAAGCCCTCTTGATGACATGGCACTGTCTACACCAAGGGTTAGGTCAGTAAAACTGTAGTGCAGGGCTGTGAAAAATCCTGAGTGACATGGTTATACGGACATATGTTTGTAGTATAGACCAGGGCTAAGAAGCTGTGTTCCCATCTTCAGATTCTTTAGATTGGATTTGAAACCTTCAGTGTTGTATTCCAAATTCTCATTTGACCTTTCTTGTTGTAATTTAGTAATTTGTTTTTGATTTTTTTAAAACTAAATCCGTAGTCAGTCATTAGCTCTGCACTATTTTGCAGTCCAGTCAGTGCCTCTTCTCTCACATCGACTTTATGGATGACCACGTTTCCAATCCTATTATGCTGATAGCCTTTCTTTTTATAAAAAGAAAAGGAGTACTTGTGGCACCTTAGAGACTAACCAATTTATTTGAGCATAAGCTCAAAGTACTCCTTTTCATTTTGCGAATACAGACTAACACGGCTGCTACTCTGAAACCTTTCTATTTATGTGGCTGCATGCCATATAATTTGTTGGCTCAAATAGATCCTAGAAATCGTTTAGCAAGGGATACCCTAATTTAATTCCACCTTGTCCCCTTTTCAGGGAACCATCTGATTAGACTCAGGAAAAGTACAAAATCATATCCTTCCTTCCAATAAGCATAATACAGATACTTGAGTAATGAAGGGATGACTTTATTTTAGCTGTTTCCTCATGTCAAAGAAGACGGAGATATGCTAAAAAAAAAACCCAAAACAAAACCAAAAGCAGACCAACAAAAACGACGTAATTGGTATGATATATGCAGACCATAGTTGCTCACTGTGTGTTTTATATTCCCTGCCCCTTAATACTGTCTGTCTTGTGTAATTAGATTGTAAGATTTTCAGGGTGGGGTCTGTTTCATTTTCTGTTTATACGCTGCCTAACACATTGCAGGTTTCCACCTTTGTTGAGCTACCATAATACAAATACCTTATGCCCTATTGGACCCAAGAAAGCTGAACAAATATATGTAATATGTTCAGATTTCACATGACTCCTTTCTGACTCTTCTGTATCTCAAAGGACCTTTTCCAAATACCTGGTAATTATTTCAGAACACTTAAGACTTCTAGATATCCAAGTGAGCTTTTACCTGTACAGGGCTGGCAGAAGCCAGCTCCTCAAGTTGGTTCAGTTGGGCTTTCATACAGTGTGTTACCTAATTTCAGTCTCTAGGTCTTGATATCAAATGTGAGAAGTCTATAAACTCAGGCTGTGAAATGCAGAGGGACTGTCCTGGACACAGTCTGCAACTGCTTACCACAGTACTAGATTCAAGAAATTCAAAAGGGAATAGTTTTTCTGAAATCTTAATCTTGCAAAACCAGAAGGTTCTTCCTGAGATCTCTAGGCTTCATGGATTTCTATGTTTACATAAATAACACCTTTCACATGACACCGTGTGAAACCCCTGTAAAGAGTTAAGAATCTGTCCACTTTTGTAACGTCTCAGGATGTGTGGTCACTAGTGACCATGTTTCAGAAGATAATGGACTTCTTACAAATGGTCTAAACTGTTTGTAAACCAGTGTATAGTGGTACAAAAATGGACATAAAGTAGTAAACTCCCTAATGTGGATGCAGATATACTGGTATAAAGATGCTTATATCAGTATAGCTTATTCACAATTTTTAGAAGAATATGCTATATTGATATACGCACTTTATACCAGTATATTTGTCGCCACACTAAGGAGTTACACTGTGATGTCTATTTATAAACTGATATAGTGGTGCAAGAACTCTGTAGACCAGGGACGGGCAAACTACAGCCTGAGGACTGCGTCAAGCCCATCAGACCTTTTAATTGGTCCTGGAGCTCCTGCTGGGGAGCAGAGTCCGGGGCTTGCCCTGCTCTACATGGCTCCCAGGAGCAGCGGCATGTTCCCTCTCTGGCTCGAACATGTAGGAGCAGCCAGGGGGCTCCACACACTGCCCCCGCCCCAAGTGCCAGCTCTGTAGCTTCCATTGGCTGGGAACAGCAGCCAGTGGGAGCTGCAGGGGCGGTGCCTGTGGACAGGCAGCGTGCAGAGCTGTCTGGCTGGCACCGCGCTTCAGTGTAGGAGCCAGATGGAGGACATGCCGCTGCTTTCGGGAGCTGTGGGGGCGGCACCTGCAGATGGTGCAGTGTGCAAAACCACCTGGCTGCGCCTCCACGTAGGAGCCAGAGAGGGCACATGCTGCTGCTGCTTCTGGGAGCTGCTTGAGGTAATTACTGCCCGGAGCCTGCATCCCCGACCACCTCCCACGCCCCAACCCCCTGCCAGAGCCCTTATCCCCCTTGCACCCTCCAAATGCCTCAGTCCCAGCCTGGAGCATCCTCCTGCACCACAAACCCCTTGCAGGAGGGTGCCTTAAATTTTCCTTCAGCCATCAACTGTAATTTTGATAAATGCTTCAGGTGTGGCTTGGTGACAGCATATTGGCTTGTTGATAAGAAGAGGCCAGACTTCATATGGTTTAACTTAGAGCTTCCACGAGTCAGTTTTGACAGACATCCAACTCTCATAAGTTACGGAAATATATACGGAGGAGCTTGCTCATGACCACTGTTAAAGGGCTTGTCTGAGTTTGGGAATGGCATTTCCTGCATCATACTACCACCATGGTTCTTTGTTTTCCTGACAAAGACAGTATCTTAATAAATGACTTGAGCCAAAAATGTACAGTCTCTGTAATTTCAGATGTACAAGATTTTTCCAATAGTGATATCACTTTGCAGCATATGTTCTCAAATATTGTGCCAGAAGCAACAGAGATCCTGGCTCCTTGAGCAGTGTCTGCTTCAACTGAAAATTGAGTATTCGTGTATGCACTTATTTTTGGTTACCAAGGGGTCAAGAATAGCTGACAAGATGAAGCACAGGTGATATTGATACTACAGCTTACTGATTTCGGTTCTCAACCTAGTTGACCCGTTACCATGAGCAGAGCTTCAAATCCTACCACCAATTAATTCATCAAGATAGTGTGTTAGAGAACCAGAGTCAATTTTTTTAAGTCTAGATCAGAAATCTGAGTCTAGCATCCTGGGTTGTGATATGCTGCACTAAGTATTTCATTGCTCCTAAGGAGTCCTAACAGATTTTTATAAAAAACTGTTATCCCTTCTACTTGGCAGATATAGACTATACTGCATTGAACTCCACACTCACTCTGTGTGATTCAGCACTGAGAAGTAATTCTACAAAAATTCTGTTTATCTGATTTCCAGCCAGATGTCTTTGGTTTATAGGTAAAAAGATTTTTACTGCCTAGCTACCAACCCTGGAAACTATATACCAGAACTGAGACTTCAGCAATGCTAACCTCCCTCCTGATGCATTGTTACCAATAACAAGATTCTGCTTTCTACTTAAATCTGCTGTCAGTGACACCTTTGCATCCCCAACTGTCTTCCGTGGGTTTGTACAAGTGTAATTGGTTTTAACTTGGTAAATTATTGTTTATGCACCAGAAGGGGTGGAATTAGCGGTCTTGCCTAAAAGTTGTAGGGAAACATTCCATTATTTCCAAAGCAGTATCTACAGCATTCTTTCCTTTCCTTTATGGAGACTGGCAATATGATTTGGCGTTCAGTTAATATTTTTATGTGACTTATTCTGCAAGTTTGATGCCTAATTTAAGAGAACTGTTCTGCAATCTTCCTAGAACTATTTCTTATTAAAAACTTCAAGTAGGTAAGCTTAATCAGCTTTCATTCATGGCAAAGAGTTGAGTGGCGTGCTGCAAGGTTCTGTAATATGAAAAGGGAATGAGGTGACAATTTCAGCTAACGCTCATGGTACCTAATCAAGCTAGATGAATGGGCAGTAGAAAACACTATTGTAGGTCGGTCAGCGTTGACAAATGCTAAGTAATGAACATAGGAAGGAATTATTTGAATGACTTGTACTCCTTACCAGGTTCTGAATTAGCTATAGTGATTCAGGAAGAAGGCCTAGACATCTTTACGGACAATTCAATGAGGAAACAAAACCAGGAAGTATTGGTAATGGAAAATACTGAAAATACAATTCCATTATATAAATCAGTGGTAATATTCTGTTCTGTACGGGTTCTTGTACCATCCACAGTGGCTTCTGATAATGTTTTAAGTGTCATGACTACCATCTGTCGTGGTTGGTTCTTCCTTATAGCTTTCCCTAGAGGGAGAAGAATTGTGTGCACTGGAGTGTTTTGTTGCTGCCAAATGTCAGAGAAGGCAAGGATGAAGTACACCTTGCACTTGGAAGAGGAAGGTAGGGAGGTTTGTGATGGTCTGTACTTCCGGTGGAAATTCATTCCGGTGCCTTGGACTGGCCCCCAAGAAAGCCCTGTTTCCTTCATAAGTGAGCTTATTTTTATGGCAGAAAGTTTCATTGTGCTAGAGGAGTGGAGCTGTTGATAGTGAACTTCATCCCGGAGGTTTAGGTAATCTTTCGGATAGTCTGGATCCAGGCTATTGAGTGTGTTGAAGATAATTATTCAGTGGGAAACGAATGTAGAAAGCATGGGACAATGTGCTTATGATAGCCTGAGTAACTGAGGAGAGATACTGTGGTGTTCTGTACTAGT
This sequence comes from Lepidochelys olivacea, assembly GCF_965140295.1. Lineage (NCBI taxonomy): Eukaryota > Metazoa > Chordata > Testudines > Cheloniidae > Lepidochelys > Lepidochelys olivacea. Next base: position 124,554,465 of record NC_140413.1, read on the forward strand.
TGCAGATTCCTAAGTGCAAAAGGCTTCATGTCCAGATATGCTACATTGTTTTAGTCCATTTGAGAGATGCTGGGAGTGTGTAGAGGAGGCTAGGTGATTGCCTACTAGAAAGGGATGGCATCTCTTAGCCAATGGAGATCATGGAAAAGCGTAACTTGTGGGGTACTGCTGTGTGAAAGCTTAATGTCAGGAAGGACTCTGGGAGTTTTAAGCTACAAACTGAATTGACCAGTTGTGTAGGTGTATCTTACAGCAAATGAAGATGACACCATGGCTGCGAACTCTTCATAGTTTCGTCTTCTGCTCTCCACCTCTATTTTGCTAGGTGTCTGGTTTGGCTAGCTTATGTTGTCCAAGCAGTTTGCCATCATTGTGGCAGTGACATGGTCGTATTTGCTGAAGAAAAAATAGAGCTGTATCATTTGCATATTGCTGGAACTTCACTGTGTCATCTGACCACTTCACCTAGTGGCTGCATGTATATGTTGAATAAGACGAAACCGAGCAAACTGATTCTTGTCCAGCTCCACAAGTGAGAGGACAAGTGGTGGAGTTGCGGTTTCCCATTACTACTTGTTCAGTGTGTTCCTCCAGGAAAGATTCACTATTTCAGCATGTTCCCTGGACCTCTGCCACCTCTCAGGTTGACAATATCAAATGTAGGGATGTAAATATCGTTTTAAAATTAACTGGTTAAACAATTAAAATTATATTGGTTCACTGATTAAAGGGAGAGAGGCTGGGGTTGCTCCAGCTAGTGGGCATGAGGCCGGGGCTCCTGCTGGGGTTGGCATGCCAGCCAGCCCAGGGCTGGGGGTTAATGTTTAAGCTGGGTTAACTGGTAAGACTAATGCTTACTGGTTAACCGTGTAATCATTTACTATTTTACATCCCTAATCAAATGCTGCAGAGAGATCTAGGAGGGTGAGAATGGATGTCTGCCCTTCTTCCATTGACAGCAGGAAATTATCCTTCAGTGCCACTAGAGCAGTTTTCATCCCGTAACCCAGAGTGAAATCAGATTGTGCTGGGTGTATAAGAGATATTAGTCTTAATGCTCAAATAAATTGGTTAGTCTCTAAGGTGCCACAAGTACTCCTTTTTCTTTTTGTGAATACAGACTAACACAGCTGTTACTCTGAAACCTAGCCTTAATCAGATAAGCGGGCCTTTGGTAGTGTCTCTGAGCTTATACAAAAACAGTAGGTTTGAAACTGGTGGTAGGTAGTTAGGACTGATAAATCCAGAGTGAGGTTTTCAGTGTGGGTCAGACTATTGTTTGTTTGAAAGAGGAAGTGAAGATTCCTTCCTTGAATGAAACATTGGTTATTCTGATTGTGAGTGGTACCAGTTGCCCATGATTCTTTCACAAGCCAGGGAAAATACAGGTTGGATTCCTAGATCTTGAGTTGAAATTCCTTTAGGGTGTCCAGTAATTCTGTATGAGTTAGCATACTGATTCCAAGAATGCAGGCAGGTTGTTGGCTGGTAGGTATAAGTGGAATGGATTCTTACAACTAATCTGGTCTGTACTGTGTTCAATTCTGGTCATCCTTTATCCTTTAAAAAAAGTAGAAATAAATGGGTTTCAGAGGAGAGTAGTGAGCGATTACCAACATGTAAAAATGTACGTGAAAAGTGAATAGTTTGGGACTACTGTTGAATAAGAAGGGAATTGATAAAAGCATAGAAAATAGTGAGTGGTGTGGAGAAGGTAGATCAGGCACTTGTATTTATTTATCCTTTCTAATAATGCAAGAACTGTGGGATATTTTAAAGAACATGAAAAGTGGCAAATTGAGGAAACTAAAGACCATCTTGAATACTGCTAAACTCTTGGTCTTAATATCATGTGGCAATGAAGTACATGGTGACATTATATGCACACGTTTTTGCCACTTACATAAATAACACCAATATTGAGAGTTGACAAAATACGTCCAGAGGGGATTTTTTTAACAAGAGTATTGGAAATGATCTAAACCTTCATGCTTCAGTGTACAAATCAAACTTCTTTAACTAGTGAAGATTAGGAAGGAACTTTTTCTGGGGGTCAGTTATTCCATATTTGTCTTATGCAGGGTTTCTTGCACCTTTTAATGCAGCTGATACTGACTGCAGTTGGAGACAGGATATTGTACTAGGTAGGAATTGCCATACTGGATCAGACCGATGCTCTGTGTTCCTAATGTAACTTAGTCTAGCACAGCTGGGGACCTAAACTAACAATACTCAAAGGAGAAATAGATTAATGAGTAACTTTACAATCTGTTCAATGAATTAGATAAGGGAATAGTGTCTTACTCCCCACCTACCTTTCCTATTACGTCCTAGTCTCTAATATGGATTCTGATTAAGCAGCGCAGACCTGGGGTGGAATGTGGACAACTGATCCTTATATAATCTTGTAATGAATGTTGAATTTAGTGATGGACATGTATATGGCTCTGGCAACCAGCGCTTTCTGGAAGGGTGTGAACTTTATACCAAAAGACAGTATGCATACTAACAATCTAATAGAACTGCAGTTCTTTTATATGAGGATATCAGACTATTTTTTTCTGTATTTATAAGTTAGAAATTTTAAACTGCAGGTCCTCAATTAAGGAGCTGCAATAATGGTTTTACTTTGAGAAGCAGTAAATGAGCTGCCTGAAGCTTTCCTTTAAATTACGGTTTTCCAGTAAACACTGTGAGTAGTGTAATTATTGCATTTGTGGTTCATATGAGAAATTATAAAAATGTAATATATCCTATGATTGGAATATCTATGGCTGATGTGTTCAGGCTAAGTCTGGAGTGCAGTGAAATGTAACTTATGCAACACTACGCTTCCTTTGACCTCAAGAATTTGGGATTTACCACTGGGAACCATCATTTCACTGTATAAGATGCAGTTTTAAAAACAAAATGCTGTGTATAAATGCCAACTCAAACTTTAAAAGCATGACTTCAGTTTCATTGAGACTTGGATGTGTGCAGTAGGTGAATGAACTGAGTTCAGATCAGATGGATATAATTAACTCATTCTGTCACTGTCCTTCTCTTCTGATTGTCAATCATTTATTTCTTACAAGGACATAAAGATAAGGTTTATAGATTTGTGGAAGAGGTATGACCAGAGGACTACTATCTGAGAGGAAATTCAATCATTTTATACAAAATCCTGATTAAAATGATGAAGTTTTAATAAGTAGCACCCTAAACGCTCAACATGACGTATATAGATCTGTATGCTGAATAGTGAGACAATACTACGGCATAGTTCTCTATGCAGAACTTTAAATTAGTCATGAAGCACAGAAATATTAAATTATTCTTAGGTTACCCTTATTTCTAGATAAGGGTAGGAACATATATAAAGTTTACACTACTGAGGTATAAATGGCAGTTTTATACAATGTTCTTTAAAAAAACAAAAAAAACCCCACCTTGTATATTCCAATGCAGGATGTTAACATACCTCTTGATTCTGGATGATGATCTTTATTTCTGTGCATATTAGATCACTTATAATTAAAGAAAATAACAATATCTAAATTCAAACTAGCAAATTAAAATTAGTGCAACTGTGGCAACCGTACCTTTGTATATTTATGGCAGAATCTACAAGCACTTCACTCTATGGCCTGAATCTCTAGCAAATTCCTAGGGTCAGTTCTTCATAATGAGTCACATTATTCTTTTAGGAGAGATGAAATTTGTAACGTTAACTTTATAAAAATGAATGTGTTCGCACACTGCACATATAAGGGGTAAGCATGTACCTTTGCATAATTGCTGTAGTCTTAGACCTCAGTCCATACATTCTTCCTGACTTTTGCTAATGTGCAACTTTCTGCTTCTGCAGATTAATATGACTGAACACTTGCATAGACAGCTGAACATTGTGTAGACAGTGACTCTGTCCAATTTTTCCAAATAATTTATTTGCTGGAACAACGTCTTCACGACTTTAAGTAAAGTAGATTGTGCACTCTTGATATTTTCGTTTCTGAACTAGTAATTAGAAATATTTGACTTTCAAAAATCAAATTAAGGAATGATGTAGTGGTACACTGTAATATGGTAGATGATATTGATTTAGATCAAGGATTTTTCTACCCATAGTCAACTCACCTAGAAAATTTCCTTGGGAAGAATTGGTCACTTTGGAGAGGTGTTAGTAAGTTAGCAAAGCAGTTTCGAACAGAACAGTGGGCTGGAGGATTCTTTTTTTCCAGGTACACCAGTAAGCCTTAAATATCTGACCCGGGATTTGTTCTCCATTTCATCGTTTTCTGCTATTAAATTCATGTAGTCCCTTAACATATCAGTCAGTATGATGCAACACTGTAGATTCCAGAACAGTAGTTCTTTGCTCAATTGTTTCAAACCAGTCTGCAAAGCCCACAACTATGTGCTGCTTATTCCACTCATTCTTGCTACTTCGGGGTGTCTATTTCAGGGATTAGAATTCTGACCGTTTTATCACACTTTTTTCTTTTTAAGAAATTTAAAATATTTGATCCTCCTGTATACATGTTAGTCCCCTTGTGGTTTCATTTGACTCACTGATATTAGAATTTGCAGGTATTTTCTATTGATTGATGTTGGGAAATACCCATCTCCAGAGTTAATTAGTGAAGAGTTGGGTTTAGAAAAGATAATTGGAGCCTTAGTAAGCAGGGGAGTAAAGGACTTAATATTGTTTTATGGATGAATATTAAAAATTTGATTAGTATTTCTGATGCAGCTGATAAAAGATTAGTTTCTTTAAAATTCCCTTAGTGGAGCTTAGGGTAAACCTTTTATCAATTTAACCAATCTCTTGGAATTTGTACCCACAAATATTGTGCTAAATAAATGTTTAGATGGTAATCACAGGCTTAATAATAAAGTGCCCTGTTAGTTCTGATTAATGTGAAATTCTCTGTTGGAGCTCTTCTGTGGCTTCTTAGCAAGCAAAAAATGTAAGAGCTCAATAATTAACACATCTAAAGTAGCATGTCCTTTGAGTATACTGAAGCTCAAAGACCAACACTGATAAACAGTTTGTGCATACTTTCTGACCGTTTTAGTTAAAATTATTTAATTAGTACAACAGAACAATGAACATTGGGGATTCATTTGGCTACTGGGAACTTACTGACAACAGCATTTAAATAATTTCTGCATTTGGTAAAATCAAAGTTTAATCGCATTCCTAACATGGATTACGCAAATGATAGCACCCTCTTTCACTTTTATTGTTCTCATTCTTTTGTATTGCCTATCAGGAGAGTATCTGAAGGCTTTGTGATTCAGTGTACTTATGCTGGGTATAGACCATCAGAAATTAGCCATAGCAGAACAGGAGGTGGGAGCAGAATCTTTGTGGTATTCATCCTCTCCTCCAAACCCATGGAAGCCCTTTCTCAAAAGTACTGCATGGTCAGTGTGCAAGAGGACCAACGTGAAAGTCAGAGAACTGCTAGTCCACACGGCACACTCCATTTCCAAACCTGGTGGAAATATTGACAGCAAAACTAGTGTTTGTTTAATGGTACTTAGAGACAGTAAATCTGCACTACACTGTTCCTGCACTTGGTGGGGAATTGGTGTTTGAGGGATTGGGGTATGTGTTGGTAGGGCACAAGCATGTGATATGGACTAAAGGGTTAGCTAATGGCATTGTAACTCAAGTAGCCTTGCTACACGAGTAGAGGAGGATCTGTAATGCAATATAGATGGGCAGACGTTCAGGGCAGAATCTGGGGGCCTTCAAGGCTGTGTCTTGTCAGTGGGGAGAATTTATCAAACTGCTATAGCTTTCCTTTGCTGTATCCTTTTCTTGTCAGAAAGTTTGATATTAGCGTGGTGGGCAGAGACATGAGAATAATTGGCAGGAAGGATCTTGCTTCAGAGTAAATTTATCTAAATAAAATAGATTTGACTTGATTATGGTGCTATGAAGTCACATTTTGACTACAGTAGAACAATAAAAAGTCATGCTTGGTAATTTTGTTCATGTTTTGGTAGGATATTGTAAAAACATGAATTAATAGGTTTCCTAAAAATAACTTCTTGCATATGAAGATGTTTTTTAAATCTCAAAGGAAAATGGTTTGTTTTTATGACCCTCATTTCTGGGGAATATATGCATCCTTGGAACTAAAGGTATAGAAGTATCTGTGGCCATGGGCTTACCAACTGGACAGATAAGATGAAGACTCTTGGCTTCAAGATGCACATGATCCTCAACTACTTTCCAATGAAGGTTATGAAGCTGCCCTTATCTGTTATCATTTCACACTTTAGAGGAGATGCTTCCATTATTGAATCTCTTAGTAATGTCCACCAGATCCACAACAGAATCACTGGGTTTCTTCTAGCCATTACACTGAAAGATCACTTCAGATTCTAGAATTAGATAACTTTGTCACTTAGTTCAGTAGCAGTCCTCTTAAATTTCAGAAACAAGTTTTTTTTAGCAGGCGGGGGTAGAGGGGACTAGAAAACTTTGTAAATTGAAATCAGCTCTTTCAGCCTCAACCAGTAATTCTGTTGCTCCAGCATCTGGTCAGCAATATTGACAAGAAGCTTAGTCAGTATCCAGTACCTGTAACAAAACTGTTCTCCTTTTTGAAAGCTGTTCTTATTTTGAGCGTGGAGTAGAATTTATGTGGACCAGTGGGCACTTTGTCATTTAGAAAAAGGAACTTATTCCAGTCACACCTCCCAGTTTCCTTTCTTCACTCTTTTTTGGAGAAGACCTCCTTTCCTGAGAAAGTGTTTACCCCACTCCAGAGTGGGGATTGGATGAAGGTGGGAATGGACAAGTGGGGGACTGAAGTGCAGCTGCTGACAGAGTATTTTATCCGTCAGCAGCTGCACCTGAATCGGTGTTTTGAATAATAAAATTTGACAAAAAGGCATAGTCTTCATGGAGAAGGGTATGTGCACCCAGCCCTCATCTACCAGTCAGATGTGCATCTGCCCTCAGAATCAGTGAAGGAGGATTACCTACACAATACATAAACTTTCAGTTACAATATGAGTAACAGTTAAATGCCTTAAATCCAGTGGGGAAAAGCCCTGCAAACTGCCCATTGGCTCAATTCTGCTCAGGATACATCTCTCTACTAAATTTTTTGTAGATTAAATATATTTGAAGAGCTACTAGTCCATAATGAACAGTAGGATTTCCAGGGAAGAAATTCAGATGGAGCCTAGTTCAGAACTACATAGAAAATTCAGAGGCATAAATACTGTGTTTGAAATTTCACACTGGCCCCACCTAGTTTTGGAGAGTAACCGGAATGTATTGCCCTATTTTTAGAATACAACTCTAATTATGGAGTTGGTACTAGCGCCTGTGTAATAATCTCCATTTTGAAGGTAGTTGGGGATTACCATTCTGACATTTTTCCACTGAATGCATCCGATGAAGTGGGCTGTAGCTCACGAAAGCTTATGCTCAAACAAATGTTAATCTCTAAGGCGCCACAAGTACTCCTTTTCTTTTTGCGAATACAGACTAACATGGCTGCTCCTCTGAAACCATTCTGACATGTGTGGTTCATTCTGTCTTGGTGCATAGTTTAGGTATAGGCTACCATGAAGCATACAAGACCTTTCATATAAATGTCACAGGTCTAAAAGCAATTCGTGCGGCGCTCAAAGCATTTTATCATCTCATGAAAAGTCTTGTTCAGTTATTGATGCAAAATACCATGGGTAGATATTATGTCTTTGTCAGAGAGTAGCAGCCTGTTTACAGATCCTGTTTAAAGAGCAACACTAAGCTGAAAATGAAGCAGGACAGAACTCATGTTACACTAACAGAGCCAACCTGGGCATTCAGTGTTGATATTCACTTCATTTTAGCATTGGCCCCAGAACCTGCAGTAAATATGGCAATATGCCTTAGAGCTCTAAGTCAAGGATAGATCAAGGATAAAGATGGAAGCTGGGTGCTTAGAAGTTGGAACTTCATTAAACTCCTCTTGCTCGCTTTTCTGAGAAGTAAGCAACTTTCTTCTGTTTAGAAAGTAGGAAACCTACAAAGCAAATTTATGAAATTAAAAGGTATTTTACTTTATCTTCTGATAGAGATTACAGTTAACAAAGGTGAGACCTTTGACACGGTTTTCTTTTAAATTCAGCTAAAGTTTAATCTAGCAGCTATATCATTTTATCACGCTCCTGTTCAAGGTTCTTCAGTTTTTGCACACTTAGTAGCCAGTATACTTTAAAAAAGGCTTCTATGTTCCTTCCTGTTCTTGGTAGCCTCCAGTTTTAGGACTTAGTCTTTGTGCTCACAGATTTATGAAGTCACCCTTGGGAAAGACACTATTCCACCTTCCTTGAACGGTGTTCCTTCTGAGTGGAAAATAACTTCATCTAAGAGAATAAGTGAAATGCAAATCCTGATGGCTGTTGCTTACACTAGATTTCTCAAAGATAAGATTGCTTTGGGCCTGCAATCTAAATTATGCCTGGCAGTAGTTTTAAATTTCTATTTACGTCTATTAATGTCTGTATTTTTTCCTAAGTCATGGTGTCTCTCATTGGTAAAACTAGTGTACATGGTTGAGAGGTTAAAAGAGCTGCCAGTAACTACCAGAATAGGAATAGGTCTATTTATTGCACTCTTTTTGTAATTCAGGCTGAAAACTGCCTGGAAAAGGGTACACATGGATAAAATTTTTCATTGTCTTCAAATGATTTTGTGGTGTCACAATTCCTGAAGGTCTTGGTTCATGTTTTACTAGGTATAAAGCAGGTTCTATTGCCTGACAGGGAAATGTCTCTAGTTTTGTGATACAAAAATGGTATTTGACCATCTTAATACATTGTAAACATCTCTTGTTAGCTAGATAGGTTCACCAGTTCAAGAGAATAATCCTTCCAGTCTCCATTTCAATGATCTTCTTTTGACCTACATTCTTTCAGTGTTGTCACTGCCAGTCAGTTTTCTTAAAGGGGGAATCTCTGTAGACAAGTGGCTCTCTCAACCTTTCCAGACGACTGTACCCCTTTCAGGAGTATTGAGTATCCCCAAGTTTCACCTCACTTAAAAACTACTTGCTTACAAATTCAGACCTAAAAATAGTGTCTCAGCATACCGTACTAAAACATTGTTTACGTTCTCATTTTTACAATGTAATTATAAAATAAATTGGAATATAAATATTGCACTTATATTTTGGTATCTGTATGAAATTTTAGTTTGTACTGACTTTGCTAGTGCTTTTTATGTAGCTTGTTGTAAAACTAGGCAGATATCTAGATGAGTTGATGTATCCCCTGGAAGATCTCTGCATATCCCTGTCTGAGAACCACTGTTGTAGACAGTATTTGGAGAAAGAAGGGTCACAGATAGGTACCAGCTAAATGAGTATATTAACTCTATCTGGATCCAGAATTCCCACCTTCCCTTTTGTTCTTCAGAATATTTTTCAGCCATCTGGATATGAAGCTGTCATAAAAATAAAGGGAAGGGTAACCTCCTGTCTACAGTGCTGGCCAGAGGCAAATCCCTCCTGGCCAGAGGCAAAACCCTTCACCTGTAAAGAAGTTAAGATAACCTCGCTGGCACCTGACCAAAATGACCAATGAGGAGACAAGATACTTTCAAATCTGGAGCAGGGGGAACAAAGGGTCGGTCTGTGTGATGCTTTTGCTGGGAACAGATCAGGAATGCAGTCTCAAACTCTGTTAAGTTAGTAAGTAATTTAGCTAGAAATGCGTTAATTTCTTTTGTTTAATGGCTGGCAAAATAAGTTGTGCTGAATAGAATGTGTATTCCTGTTTTTGTGTCTTTTTGTAACTTAAGGTTTTGCCTGGAAGGATTCTCTGTTTTGAATTTGATTACCCTGTAAGGTATTTACCATCCTGATTTTACAGAGGTGATTCTTTTACCTTTTGTTTAATTAAAATTCTTCTTTTAAGAACCTGATTGTTCTTAAGATCCAAGGGTTTGGGTCTGTGTTCACCTGTACAAATTGGTGAGGATTTTTATCAAGACTTCTCCAGGAAAGGGGGTGTAGGACTTGGGGGGGATATTTTGGGGGAAGACCTCTCCAAGTGGGCTCTTTCCCTGTTCTTTGTTTAACATGCTTGGTGGTGGCAGCATAGAGTTCAAGGACAAGGCCAAGTTTGTACCTTGGGGAAGTTTTTAACTAAGCTGGTAAGAATAAGCTCACAGTTCAGAGTGGGGAAGGAACCTTGACAGAAGCCAAGTGATTTATCTCTGGATTTACAAGGAAGCATGTATACTGCTTCAGACACTCCTGTAACACAGGGTTCTGAGTTTGTGCTCCTGGAAGGCTGGTATATTTTACAGTATGGATCTATAGTGTCTACTCAAATAATTATCAGCAAGTAAACTTTTTTTCAGTTTAAGCCAGTTAGGGCAGTAGCTTTTGACATACCATGATTCTTCCTGCTTTATGTGGATCTGCTTATTTTTATGTTATGGGCAACTAAGTCTGTAAACATAACTTCTTCTGTTTTGCTCATTCAAAGAACAATGTAATGTAGTTCAATTACTGTGTATGTTAAATGCATTGATTTATTTTGAAATCTATGAATCTTAAAGGGATTAGCTATACACCTCTTTTTTCACCCTTATAAAAAGTCCACATCCTCGCTCAAGCAACACCACCTGATTCTTGAACACTCAGTTGCCTGTCTCTCAATTTCCCTCCCTTCAGATTAATTGCCTACTCTTGTGTTGGGTCGTCCTGGGAATGGCAGTGGCCCTGTCTCCTGGCATCACTGTCATCATTGTCATTGTTGAGGAGTTTGATTCACTGTATACCTAGCTTTTCTTTCATACTTCCAAAAAAAAGAACTTTTTATTGGAGCAAAAGCTTGGCAATAATTCTTTAGTTGCCTAAGGAAGTCATTAAAAACTGAAAACTGATTCTAGTAGTTTTAGAAATTCAACACCTAATAGTTGTTGTAACTACTGACCATAGTACATTATTTAAAGGAATAAAGTGAAGATTACTGACTCTGTATGGCATAGAAGAGGCAGTTAGAAAATGGAAAGGTTATAAGCAGAGTTTTGTTTGCTTGTAAAGGCTAATTTTTTTAATGAATACTATCTGATCTCATGTCTTGCACATTAAAAATGGTATTGAATAAATGAAGATTATGTTAATTTAGTCTCTTCACATTGTGGTTGTGAATTATACATATGTGGGTAGTATAAGTGACAAACTGATCTTTGGTTTTTGAATCAATAGGTCTAAGCGTTAAAGATTGTTGCACTTAATTAATTCTCAAAAAGAAAAGGAGTACTTGTGGCACCTTAGAGACTAGTCTAACATGGCTGTTACTCTGTTAATTGATTCTGGCATCTTGTGGTAATTAAAGAGCCCATGGCTTGCATTTTTTTCCCCTCAAAAGTTGGATTGTAAACTGTGGTGCAAGTATGGTGGTACGGTCCAGTATGCCGTACCAGTGAGCTATTCACAGCTGGTATGGTGTACCGGAAAGACATAGGAGGAGCCCGCCCCCAGCCCTTCCATGCAGCTCGGTCTCCGGAGTCCTCTTGCCTCGGGTCTGTACAGCAGCTTTGCCGGAGAACAGGACTGCAGGGTGAGGGGAGAGAGGGGTGGTACAGCAGTCCCCAACACCGGCAGCTCCTCTGCTACGGCCCTTCCACGCAGCTGCGTCTCCTGAATCCTCCTGCCTGGGGTCTGTACAGCAGAAGTCTCAGGCACAGTGGGAGGAGGACAGAGCCCTCCCTGCCCCCTCCCAGGTAACGTGGGATGGATGTGGATCATGGGGAGGGGACAGAAAAAGCGTGGGGGTCCTGGTCTGGGGGGTGGGAGGGGTCACATGGGGAGGTTGGGACTTTGTGTCCCTCCCATGAGTACCAGCAAGAAACTATTTCTACTTGCACGACTGGTTGTAAACTTGCAAAAGTAGGGTGGTTTGATGTTAAAATTTATTGTCACAAATTTAACAATCATTTAAATAAGCAAGCAGAAAACCTTAATTTTTTAAAATAGATTTTAATCTTGTTTAGCTTTTGTACTTATTTTCCTAAAGAGAGGTTCATTCACATTGGTTGATGTAACCATTAAACCTTGTTAATTTACAACTAAATGTAGCCTTTATACTAAATTTTGTTAACAAGGATGCACTAAATCTATATATACCTAATCAGTTACATAGCCCAACATTTATTCAGTCCTAATTTTTTTCATTTTTGTTACAACGTGCATTTATTCCTCATTTTCTGTTTTAGATTTTTTTTTTGTGATTTGCATCAGGCTGCATTTGGTTGGAAATTGGAATTCAGTTACAGATGAAAAATAAAAATGCTGTTTTTGTTCATTAGTTAAAACTACCTTAAATGTGCTGGATACATAAGAAAAAAAAAGGTTTATAAAACACTTTATATTTAAACCAGATTTAGTAAACAAAAAGCACTATTAACAGTAGTGAGTGAATTGGTGGGTTGTTTCTGGTCACCACTGACCAGATTTTCAAAAGTATTTAGGTGCCTAAAGCTGCAGATGGGCACCTAGTGGGATTTTCAGAAGTGCCTTAGCAGGTTAGATGCCTAAATCCTGTATATTTAGGAACCTAAGCATCTTTGAATATCTGGCCGTATGTCCTTCAATTTTTTAGATGTAGTGGATCTGATCCTCTTCTACTTGGTTTTAGTAAAGCCGTTTCCCTTTGTCTGTATATAATTTAAAAAAGCAGTACCCTTCAACTCATTAATATTTGAAGAGGGCTCATTCCTAGAACATTTTTTAGTTAAATCTAATTAGATTATAATGCCACTGTTCCTGACTTAATTGCATCTGTGACCCCTTCATGGCCCCTTTAACGATATCCCTGTTAGGTCTTGGGGCTCTAGCTGTTAATTTCAAGGTGAAGTTCTGTGACATTTTCCTTCTAGACCTGGACCTTGGGATGCAGACTCCTGCAATTCGTTGTGATTATTTCAGTAAATCTGACTTTATTTCAGTCCTGTTCTCTCCGGAGCAATGACAGAGTTAACCAGTGACCAGCCCAACTTTCATTAAAGCAAAGTACTATTTGTTCAGAACAAAAGCATCATGAAGAAAACATAACAGAAACAATAACCAGCTTATATGCAGCTGCTTCTTACCGGTCAGTTCTCGATGTTCCGTATGGAGACCCTGAGAGGACTAAACTATTTCATGCCCTTTCCACAGGGCCTGTCTCTGGGTCACAGGTTCTTGTCAGCTCCTGAATCAAGTGAAACATCTCTCTCCCTACATCAGGGTGGTCACTTCATAAAGCTTACAGTTTTGTCTGCCATGCCTCTTGAACCAGGTTAAAGCAGTATGTGCTATTCCCCAGGGGATGAAACAGACTTGTTACCTGCTTTGTTTCAGCATAATGGATTTGCCTTAATTACCCCTAGTTATGATAGTTCTTATAGGAAATATCTTTTAGCTCACCCTTTCTTGTGAATACAATCACGAGACAGCCTGTAAAAATACTTACCACATTTATAAAGTTGATACAATCGTCTTCAAATATTCGATTACAAAGCATTGCATTTGTCACAATAGGTCTAAGCTTATATTAAATAGGTTGTCATAATTTCAGATTTAATTTTAAATGTGTTTATTTTTTTAAAAAGTATTATGATTTGTTAAATCATTTAAAAATTTAAAAATTTTCTATCCACCCTGTGCAAAACATACAGTTTGTACTCTTCATTGTTTTTTTAATGGTGTATTAAGATCTAAGAAGTTACTTTAGTACTTTTTTTCTTTTTTTATATAAGAAGTTTGGGGTGTAATCGCTCCTAATTTTGTTGGCTCCTCTATAGGACTGGAAGTACTGGGATTGACTTCCATTATACTGAAGCCTGAGCTGCTACTTCCTAAATCTCTACTGACAAAGCAGGGATGCGTAGTCGGACTAAAGGGCAAAACAATCTAATTTCATTTTTACATCTGCGGTCTTTGCTAAATACTACTCTGAGCAACTATGTTCTCCCTGCTTAACATGCCCCTTGTAATTTAAGATTAATGATTTTCCCCCCATTTTTTCTTTATACCTGTTGTGGAATATTTGCTGTGCTTTAGTTAACATATTATCCTCTAGAAGAGGTTTCATTTCAATGACAAGTTAAGGGATTGTTTTGCATTCATGTTAACTAAGTACTTTAGGATCCGGAGTGAAAGAGGCTAATAATTTCCTGCTGTTTTAAAGTTAAGTATTTGTTGTCTGGTAAATTACTGGTTACATGTTTCTCTGAGCATAAGAAAATGAAAATATCTTAAACACAAATTGAAAGTTGAAGCTACTTAATCGTAAAGTTAAATTGTTGTGGAAGGTGGGTATACAATAATGTCAAGTTAAGGCTGATCAGTCTCCTTTGTCGCTGTATGTATGTTTAATTGATCCTTGAATGCCAGTAGCCATCACCTTCAACCCCCAACTAAAACCTCTCCAGCGCACATCGAGGATCTACAACCTATCCTGAAAGACAACCCATCACTCTCTCACAGATCTTGGGAGACAGGCCAGTCCTTGCTTACAGACAGCCCCCCCAATCTGAAGCAAATATTCACCAGCAATCAGACACCACACAACAGAACCACTAACCCAGGAACCTATCCTTGCAACAAAGCCCGTTGCCAACTGTGTCCACATATCTCTTCAGGGGACACCATCATAGGGCCTAATCATATCAGCCACACCATCACAGGCTCGTTCACCTGCACATCTACCAATGTGATATATGCCATCATGTGCCAGCAATGCCCCTCTGCCATGTACATTGGCCAGACTGGACAGTCTCTACATAAAAGAATAAATGGACACAAATCAGACGTCAAGAATTATAACGTTCAAAAACCAGTCGGAGAACGCTTCAATCTCTCTGGTCACTCGATTACAGACCTAAAAGTGGCAGTTCTTCAACAAAGAAACTTCAAAACCAGACTCCAACGAGAGACTGCTGAATTGGAATTTAATCTGCAAACTGGATACAATTAACTTAGGCTTGAATAAAGACTGAGAGTGAATGTGTCATTACACAAAGTAAAACTATTTCCCCCATGTTTATCCCCCCCTACCCCCCCGCTGCTGTTCCTCACGTGTCTTGTCAACTGCTGGAAATGGCCCATCTTGATTATCACGACAAAAGGTGTCCGTATGTTAACACTCTTCGTTATTGGGCCGTGAATGCTGCTGGTATAACAGCTGACAAAATGATATAGCAGTGCATTTTCAGTTCCGTTGGTCCCAAAGATTGTCAGATGTTTGGGATAAATACTAGCTATTGTAAAGTAACTGTAGCAAATCGACATTTGCACTTGAACCCACAAACTTGCAGATCATCACACTTCATACAAAAGTACCATAAAGCTTGATAGTAAAGTTTAAGGTAACTTTTAGATAAACAACAAAATACACTAAATGAGAAAATAGTCCAGAAGGTCTAAAACTGTGTAATTGAGATAATTCACTTATTTTGTCCCTTATCAGAACCTACTTTTCTGGAAGAGGTGCTCTATATCAAAATAGCTGCATCTATAGTGGCTCTGATTTTTGATTTAATGCAGAAAAATGGGATTTTCCTATGTAGCAGAGTGCACCTGGCCCTCCTGGCTCCTTCCTCCGATAAAGTCACTCAGAGACCCTCGGGTTCAGGAACCACTGGTGATTTTATTTACAAAGTTTGTGCTCCCACCACCTACTCAGCAGACAGTGTGCACAGCTCTGGGTTCATTGTGCCTGAACTCAGGAAGGAAGGAAGGGCTT
Organism: Lepidochelys olivacea; assembly: GCF_965140295.1. Classification (NCBI taxonomy): domain Eukaryota; kingdom Metazoa; phylum Chordata; order Testudines; family Cheloniidae; genus Lepidochelys; species Lepidochelys olivacea. Next base: position 124,570,203 of record NC_140413.1, read on the forward strand.
TCTCCCTGCCTGCACTCCCCTGCTCTTTTCTGTCCCACCACCCTGGCTTCCTTCTTCCCATCCTCTTATATAGCTCTGGGCTAATTGGGCTGGCAGTTGGTTCATATTCCCCAATTAGGGCAGGTTCTTTCCAGCCAGCTCCACTTTATTCACCGAAATGGGACTGGAATGGCAGGGGGCTGATTCTGCAGTTGTTCTGCTCAGCACCCTGTCACACCCTAACTCTGTATGCACTCTCAGAATTTATTACCATCTTTGTGGTTTCCTTTGGGTAATTCAAAGAAATGTACTAGTGTATGTGACAGGAGACTATGGAAAGAGATTAAAAATGTTAGAACTAGTAGCAGGGCTTAAAAATTAAAAATTAAAAAAAAAAAAGTCACCAAATTATCAGCTGACAGGAAATTGACTTGCTAAAAGGCTTCAAAATCTTTTTACGCCCACTGCTTCAAATGTTTGTCATCCTCCAGAGAACATATAAAGCCCAAAGGCAAGCCCTTTGGGGCTTTTATGAAGGATGGGGGGGTGGGGTGTATGGGACAGGGAGAGAATGGGACAGGACTGGCTGGCTGCACAGTGGGGATGGACCTATAACTAGCATTAAACCAATTGGGCTGGGAGACACTTCAAAACCCAGGAGCAGGCACCGGAAGGGAAGCCTACTGTAGCCTTTTTATTTATTAAAATTGAATTTAGTAATTTTGTATTAAACTATCATAGGTACAGCTTCTATTGCTACAGTTTCAAGCTGAACAGAGTAAACATTACCTCTGCTGCTTTTCTCAAATGTGGAGACTCTAGGAACAAATGAAGTCCAAGAATAGGGACCACAAACATAATTACAAGTACAAAGTCTTATTTGTACTACAAGTTTTATTAAAGCAATAAGTAAAATTACAATTATCCATGCACATCTAAATCCTACAAAAACTCATGCAGTGATCGAAGACTGTAGTCATACTCACATCCTCAGATATTGTAGGGTCCAATGGACCTCTTGGTAGATTTAGAGGGATGGTTTCTTGTGGGGTCGTTTTGTAGGTCTTCCCACTTTTACCCAACTAGGGAACCTCTCTTATTGTAGTCTGACCACATCTAACACCTTACGCATATGCATGAGGGTTTCAACCCTCTTATCCATATCTGTACTTCCACACCCCATGAATATTGGGGTGCCCCATTTTTCATAGGTTATTCTTAGTTCCTTTTGTTCTCATTTGTATCTACACACGTACCCTATGGTCAGGACAGGACTATCCATGATGCTACAATCAAGTGTCTTGTGATCTTAGACAGTACCTTGCTGTTTATTGCAATCTAGTTTTTTGTAACTTTACCTATTTGTACACCTTCTATAGTTATCTTGCTGGCATAGGGTTCTTTCTAGGTCACCCGCTCATGTCAAGTGTTCTTAAGCCTGTGCCTAGTAACTTAAAACAATTTAGCATACATTGATTATATATGAAATAGCATATGCGTTGACCATAACATCACATAATGAGATAAGTGGATGATAAAATGAGATAATTGGCTACACTACATCCCAGTGGAACTTGGTGCTGAATGAAAAGCCCTTAGTGAGAGTGCTGAGATGTGCTGGCGTGTATTAGTTGTGGTGGGTAAAACTACACCTGTGATCATAATTCTCTTGTTGTGGGAAACGACTGAATTGGAAGCAGGGCCCAGAATGGCCAGGGACATGTTCAGAGAGGAGCCTCTTCAAATTAGAGCTTGCTCGGTCTGAGATACTTGGAGCCTGGAAGAATTGTTGCAGTAGAGTTGAGTGGAGTAGCTGAGCAGGGGAGGTGCAGACTTGTTCACCTATTTTCCTCTTTGTCTCTCCATTCCTTTTTCTTCTCCTTTCTTTCATTTTGTCTTCTACCTTCTTGCTACTAAGAAAGGAGGAGGAGGCGGTACAAGCAGTTCTGGAAAATATTTGAAGAAAAGGTGACCTTGGAGCAAACTAAAGTTGACAGATTGTCTCGCACTTCCTGATAGGTGGAGTCATAATACTGATTAGGCTGTTGCTAGGTAGGATGCCAGGGACTATGCACAAAGTAAACTGCCAAAAAGAGTAGTCGTCCCGCTCCCTCCCCCAAATACTTAATTTTAGTAATGCTAAGTGTTACTGATAGCTCTGGTAGGTACAGGGTGTTTAGGGGGGCTGTGGTTTAAGCTGAGAGTATTTTAGACTTTTGAAGTGCTCAAATGTACTAATCTGATGAAGTGAGCTGTTCTAATAAATTTTTTAGTCTCTAAGGTGCCACAAGTACTCCTCTTCTTAAACTTGACTAGGAATTTTGTAAGCAAGTTGTTTGCCGAACCCGTCTCCCTTCATCAGTGGGGTTTTTAAAAGGCAAATTATTGTTGTTTAATCTATGACTAAATATTATAGAATCATAACATGTAGGACTGGAAAGGGACCTCAATAGGGCAACACTTAGGATTATCTAGACCATTCCTGCCAGGCGTTTGTCTAACCTGTTCTTAAAACCATTCAGTGATGGAGATTCCACAACCTCCTTAGGTAATCTGTTCCAGAGCTTTACTCTTACAGTTAGGAAGTTTTTCCTAATGTTTAACTGAACTCTTTTGTCCCTAGCTACTTTAACCTCATTTTTTTTTCTCCCGGCCTTTCTAATTTTTGTCCCTATATGCTTGTGGTGTTTTGTAATATTCATCCTTCATAATATGACCCAATTTCCACTTTTTGTATAACTTTTTTGAGTTTCAGGTCATTTAACATCTGGTTAAATCGGTGGGTCTTGTACCATACTTCCTGTCTTTCCTATACATTGGGATAGTTTGCTCTTGTGTCCTTAATAATGTTTTTCTTTAAAAAACTGCCAACTCTCCTGAACTCCTTTTTCCCTAAGACTTGCTTCTCATAGGATCTTACCTACTAGTTCTCTGAGTTTGCTAAAGTCTTTCTTCTTGAAGATCTTTGTCTTTATTCTGCTGTTTTCCCTCCTGCGAGTCTTTAAAATCATGACCTCTGTCATTTCATGATCGCTTTCACCCAAGTTGCCTTCCATCTTCAAAGTCTCAACTAGTTCCTCCCTGTCAGTCAACTCTAGAACAGCCTCTCCCATAGTCACTTTCTCTATCTTCTGTAATAAAAAGTTTGTCTCCAGTGCATTCCATGTACTTGTTGGATAATTTGTGCCCTACTGTATTATTTTTCCAGCAGATGTCTGGATAATTCAAGTCCCACATTACTACCGAGTCATATCTTCTGGATGATTTTTTTTTCTTTTAGAAAAACTAATCCAACTCTTCTTCCTGGTTAGGTTGTCTGTAGTGGGCACCTACCATGATATCACCTTTATTTATTTTAGACCTTTTATTCTTACCCAGATACGTTAAATAGGTCTGTCTCCCCCTTGTATCTCAGCCTCCGTGTGAGTGTATATATATCTGTGATATATAAGGCAACACCTGCTTTCTCTTTTCCCTGCTTGTCCTTTATGAACACGCTTTACCCTTCTTTATCAATGTTCTAGTTGTGAATTATCCCACCAAGTCTCTGTGATGCCATTTGTCATCATTCACTAGTATTTCTAGTTCTTTCTATTTATTCTCCATAGTTATTTAGCGTTAGTATTCGGACATCTAAGATTTTGAGGTTTTTCCCCTCTATATTCCCTTGTCTCTCCTTTGTCCTTGGTGTGATTGCCTATGTTTTCCCCAGTTCCTTATCCTTCACCCAGGTCTCCATGGCTCGACTTACTGTGGGCTTTTGTCTCCTGCCCCATCAAACCTAGTTTAAAGCCCAGCTCCTAATTTAACTAATCTGTATCCAGAGAGATTCTTTCCCTTTCTTAATAGGTGAACTCTATATCTGCTCAGTTGGCCGCCTTCTCAGAACAGCATCCTGCGTTCGAGGAAGCCGAAGTCTTTCTGGTGACACCATCCGTGCAGCCATGCGTTTACTTCCAGGATGTCTGTCTCTACCCCCCTGCCCTTGGCTAGAAGGATCAGTGAGAATACCACCTGTGCCCCAGCTCCTTCACCCTCACTGCTGGAGCCCTGTAGTCACCTCTGATCTGCTCAGGGTCATACCTTTTGTTTCTTCTTGGGAGTGATGGCCTTGATCCTCCCTGCTTTGGGGGTTCATGTAGTGTTCTCCACCATTGGGAGAGATTCCTCATCCCTCGTTGCCAGGACAGCATACCAGCTTTTTATCTCTATGGACGGTGGGTTGGGGGCAGGGGTGGAGTGTTGCTTGAAGTAACCAGTACCTAGCTTGCTCTCTGTGAAGGAGTCATTTCCTCCTCCCCAGGTGGTGCTACTGAAGTTCTGTTCAGCTGGATTCCTTCCTCAACCTTGGAGGTCTCCATATGCATGTTTTTCATGGATGCTCCTCAGCTTTAGCCACCTCCTTATGCAGCTCTCCCACCTCCTTTCTGAGAGATTATGCAAATATACACCTCTCACTATAAACTACTATATCTCAGTAAGAGAAATATTTTTACAATATTTCATTAAAATAAATTGAGCAGCAAGGAATAATATTACCAGAGAAAGCTACTATTCCTTTAAACCTTTTCCTGAGTGAAACATAATGACACTTGAAAGGTCTGTGGCCAACAAATATAGACAAGGGCCCCTACTTAAACAGCTCTGTTAATGAATGTTACTTTTTCATTCTTTTGGCCTTTGTAGTTACACTCAGTCAGGCTGTTTGAAAATGATTTTCTCTGAAAGTGTTGTGACATTGTTTTAATTGAATGAAGCTCTATAAATGGTGTTATAAATCAAGCATTGGTGGAAATTTTGTGTACTCAGCACCCCTGAAAACTAATGTCTAATTTTAGGCACCCAAGTTTGGCTTGATATAGTTCTACATTAATCAAGTAGGTTCTTTCAAATTTATTGACAAATGTGATCCGTTTTGGCTGAAGAGATTTCCCAGACCCTGTATTTCCCGTCTGTTACACATGACTGGGTAGAACAGAGTTTAAAAATAAAATTACAGAAGTAATTAATTAAATATGGAGGTGTGATGGCTGTTTGACTCCTCTTCACATGGTAGCTGTTCAGTTTTATTCTTCATGGAGGCAGCTAAGCTTTTATTGACAGTAAAGCTGCCTGCTGGGCGATTCCTGGTGGTAGCCACGTTTGTTTTTATGGAGGGTTCTCCCCCAGTACACATGATCCCCTCTCAGTTTGCAGACTACCAGGAAGTGATTCACCAACCATCAGGTGTCTATAGACTGTTTGAGAGCTGCTGTCCCATTTAATTGTTGCTTAGCTGAATGCCATGGGAAAAGTAAGTGCTCATAAGATTAAACTAAATTTCACTGTACTAAGAAATACAAGGGGGGAAACAGTCAGATAATCACTTCATGCAGTATTGTTGTAGCTGTGTCAGTCCCAGGATATTAGACAAGGTGGGTCAGGTAATATCTTTTATTGGACCAACTTCTGTTGGTGAGAAACACAAACTTTTGAGCTCTGTTTAAGCTTGAAAGCTTGCCTTTCTCACCCAACAGAATTTGGTCCACTAAATAATCACTTTTGTAAGAACGGAACAAGGTTTAGGGCTAGTGCACCTCTGCAAAATCTTGGCTTGTATCCCACTGTCTTTATCTGGTTCCAAAAAGCTGGTTTACCAAAATTAATAAGTAGATAGGGAGTAATAAATAGAAGTCATAATTAGATACAAAATGTCATCCCACTGTAGGAACTGCCTTACCATTTCAGACCAGTGGTCTCTGTTCTGGTATCCTGTGCTTTACTCTATCAGATGGTGTAGAGAGAGGTATGAAAATGGGTGGATTGATTTTTTTTTTTTTTTTTTAAATCAAGGTGATCTAAATCACCAAATAGGCTCATTTTAAATAATTTTAATAAACTTTTTCCATATGTACTTCAGCTATTTTCTAAAGAAGGCTGCATCCCATTAAAACATGTTGATTGATAACTAAATGGAGTCTTTATACTAGATTTGGTACATCTTTTTGCTATTTAGGAGGGTAAACTATAACTTTGTTCACTTATTGAAGCAATTATATAGCTGAATTTCAGTTTCTTACTAAGTGTACATTTTTAGAAAATGGTGACTTGCTTATTTAACTTTTTTGCTCTATCTGTCAAACTGCATTAGGATGGTAACTGGAATTTAATTAAACAAAACAGCATATAATGTTTGTTTTTTATTAAACAAAATTACCTAAAATGTTTTGGATATATTAACTTCTCATCAAAACATGTTTCACATTTATAACAAAGTGATATATTAAAAGAACAGAGATTAACTGTAGTCAGTGAATTAAATTGATTTCAGGTGAGCCTGTGCATTTTCAAATATGCCTAAATGAAAGTGGCTGGAGCTTAAGTTCCTACTCATCTGAGGCCGTGTCTATACTACACACTTACGTTGACTCAAGTTATGTTGGCATACAGCAGTGGTCTCCAACCTTTGTACTCCCAAGATCACTTTTTGAATTTAAGGGCAACCCAGGATCTACCCTGCCCCTTCCCCGAGTCCCTGCCCCTTCCCACTCACTCCATTCCCCGCTCCAGTCACTTGCTCTGCCCCACCCTCACTTTCATTGGGCTGGGATAGGGGGATGGGGTTCGGGAGGGGGTGCAGGCTGGGGCTGAGGGGTTTGTGTTGTGGGAGGGGGCTATGGGCTGAGGTTTGGGCAGGGGGTTGGGGTGCAGGAGGAGATGAGGAGTGCAAGCTCTGGGAGGGAGTTTGGGTGCAGGAGGGGGCTCTGGGCTGGGGTGCAGGAAGGGGTGCTGGCTCTGGGAGAGGGGTTAGGGCTGGGACATAGTGTTGGGGGGCAGGAGTACATCAGAAGCAGGAAGCCTGCTAAACAATCAGTGGGGCCCCTGGATGATTGAGATACAAAAGGAGCACTTAAAGACGACAAAGTCATTGCGGATGAAACTAAATGAATTCTTTGCTTCACAGCTGAGGATGTTAGGGAGATTCCCAAACCTGAGCCATCTTTTGTAGGTGACAAATCTGAGGAATTGTTACAGATTAAAATGTCACTAGAGGAGGTTTTGGAATTGAGAAACTTAACAGTAACAAGTCACCGGGACCAGATGGCATTCACCCAAGAGTCCTGAAAGAACTCAAATGTGAAATTGCGGAACTATTAACTATGATTTGTAACCTGTCCTTTAAATCGGCTTCTGTACGCAATGACTGGAAGATAGCTAATGTAATGCCAATATTTTAAAGGGGCTCTAGAGGTGATCCCGGCAATTACTGACCGATAAGTCTAACGTCAGTACCGGACATATTAGTTGAAAGAATAAAATTCAGACACGTAGAAGAACATAAATTGTTGGGCAAAAATCAACATGGTTTCTGTAAAGGGAAATCATGTCTTAGTAATCTGTTAGAGTTTTTGAAGGGGTCAACAAACATGTGGACAAGGGGGACCCAGTGGACATAGTGTACTTAGATTTCCAGAAAGCCTTTGACAAGGTCCCTCACTAAAGACTCTTACGTAAATTAATTTGTCACGGGATAAGAGGGAAGATCCTTTCATGGATTGAGAACTGGTTGAAAGACACGGAACAAAGGGTAGAAATAAATGGTAAATTTTCAGAATGGAGAGGGGTAACTAGTGATATTCCCCAAGGGTCAGTCCTAGGACCAATCCTATTCAACTTTTTCATAAATGATCTGGAGAATGGGGGTAAACGGCAAAGTGGCAAAGTTTGTAGATGATACTAAACGGCTCAAGATAGTTAAGACCAAAGCAGACTGTGAAGAGCTTCAAAAAGTCTCACAAAACTCAGTGATTTGTCAACAAAATAGCAAATGAAATTGAATGTGGATAAATGTAAAGTAATGCACATGGGTGTAAATAACCCCAACTATACATACAATATGATGGGGGCTAATTTAGCTACAATTAATCAGGAAAAAGATCTTGGAGTCATCGTGGATAGTTCTCTGAAGACATCCGTGCAGTGTGCAGTGGCAGTCAAAAAGGCAAGCAGGATGTAAGGGATCATTGAAAAAGGGATAGCGAATAAGACAGAATACCTTATTGCCCTTATATAAATCCATGGTACGCCCTCTTGAATAGTGTGTACAGATGATGTCTCCTCATCTCAAAAAAGGTATACTGGCATTAGAAAATGTTCAGAGAAGGGCAACTAAAATGATTAGGGGTTTGGAATGGGTTCCATATGAGGAAAAATTTAAGAGGCTAGGACTTTTCTTATTGGAAAAGAGGAGACTAAGTGGGGATATGATAGAGGTATATAAATCATGAGCGGTGTGGAGAAAGTGAATAAGGAAAAGTTATTTACTTGTTCCCATAATATAAGAACTAGGGGCCACCAAATGAAATTAATGGGCAGCAGGTTTAAAACAAATAAAAGGAAGTTCTTCTTCACATAGCACACAATCAACCTGTGGAATGCCTTGCCTGAGAAGGTTGTGAAGGCTAGGACTATAACAGGGTTTAAAAGAGAACTGGATAAATTCATGGAGGTTAAGTCCATTAATGGCTATTAGCCAGGTTGGGTAAGGAATGGTGTCCCTCACCTCTGTCTGTTAGATGGTGGAGGTGGATGGCAGGAGAGAGATCACTCGATCATTTTGTGTTAGGTTCACTCCCTCTGGGGCACCTGGCATTGGCCATTGTCACCAGACAGGATACTGGGCTGGATAGACCTTTGGTCTGACCCAGTATGGCCGTTCTTATGTTCTTAGGGGGTGCAGGCTCCGGGAGGGGGCTCAGGGCTGGGGGTTGGAGTGCGGCTTCCTGCTGGGCAGCACATACTCTGACAGCTCCTGGTCAGTGGTATAGTGTGGCCGCTGCTAAGGCGGGCTCCCTGCCTACCCCGGCCCCATGCCACTCCTGGAAGGAGCCAGTGCACTCCTGCGCCCCCTGTGGGCAGGTAGCATGTGGCTCCGTGTGCTGCCCCTCTCTGCAAGCACCACCTCCACAGTTCCCATTGGCCACAGCTCCCTGTTCCTGGTGAATGGGAGCTGCGGGGGTGGTGCTCGGAGGCAGGAGCAGCGCACAGAGGGAGACACCTGCCCCCAGGGCCACATGGATGCGCTGGCCACTTCCGGGTGCGGTGTAGTGCCGGGGCAGGCTGGAGCCTGTCTTAGTGGTAGCCCTGCTGTGCGGCCGGAGATAGTGATCAACCAGTTGGTGACCACTGGCATATAGCCACTTGCGATCATGCATATTTGGCTCCTTGTGTTGGTGGTGTGCGTACTCACCAGGAGAGCTCTTATCAATGCAGAGTGTGGTTCACCATGGGTAGGTGTTTCATTGTGCAATTCGCACTGTCCAGTGCACTGTGTTTTAGGAGGTTTTGGTAGTGCATGATGGGGCCCAAATGAGTCGCGCAGGGGTGACTGGTAGCAATGTGAAATGTTAACTGGTAATCCTTAGTCTTAGCGGTTAACCTACCTTAACCGCCGCGCCAGGCTGGAGTGGGACCAGTCAACTGGCCCCGGCTGCTGCTGGCCGACGGGATCAGTCCTGGCCACTTAATTGGTTAACTGTTTAAACGAAATATTTTTTAATCATTTAAATGGCTAACTCTTTCTTTAAATGGTATTTACATCCCTAGTGACTGGGAGCATGGGGACAAATTCCCAGTTTGCTGCTGTTTCCATCCCATAATGTTATCTGTATCCTATAATTTTTTTTTTCATCTTTTTTCAAAATCCCACCAACCCACATGGTCGGCCTGTCTGTCTGTCTGCAGTCTCTGACAGAAACATGGAGTCTGAACGGCTCTGCACTATTGTCAGGAGCATTGCAAATACAGGACGCATGATCCTGGAGTACTTGCAGAGCCAGAGAAAGAACTGTGTCAGTTGGGAATGTGATAATTCCGTGGAGCATACATTATTGTTGGACATGGCAAGAACCAATTAAGGTTGTTGGTGTCATTAGCAGAGTAGCTGCAGATGGTGGAGTGCTGCTTCTGGGCCTGAGAAACCAGCATTGACTGGTGGGATTGTGTCTTGATGCAGGTTTAGGATGATGAGCAGTGGCTGTAGAACTTTTGGCTGTGCAAAATCACATTCCTGGATCTGTGCACCGAGCTTGTCCGAGCCCTCCCGCGCAGGGATACCAGAATGAGAGCTGCATTGACAATGGAGAAGCAGATGGCAATCACACTGTAGAAACTTGCAATGCCAGAATCCTCTTGGTCAGTCAGGAATTAGTTTGGAGTTGGGAAATCCACTGTGGGGGCAGTTGTGATGCAAGAGCATGAGGTCATTAATCGTCCTCTGCTACACAGGAGAGCGACTCTGAGCAATGTGCAGGGCATAATGGATGGATTTAGAGTAATGTGGTTCCCAAACTGTGGTGGAGTGGTAGAAGGTGTGCATATCCCTATTTTGGGCACCAGACCACCTTACCACGGAGTACATCAGCAGAAAGGGCTACGTTTTCAGTGGTTATGTAAGCATTGGCGGATCACTGGAGGTGCTTCACTGACATCAGTGTGAGCTGGTTAGGGAAGGTGCATGATGCTCTCATCTTTAAGAACAGAGGAATGTTCAGAAAGCTAAAAGCACAGGGATTTTTTTTCCTGACTGGAGGATTACCATTGGGAATGTTGAAATGCCAATAGTGCTCCTGGGGCACCCAGCCTAACGCTTGCTTCCCTGGCTCATAAAGCTGTTCCCCAGCCACCTCAGCAGCACCAAAGATTCAAATACTGGCTCAGCATGTGCAGAATGACGGTTGTTTGAAGGGTTGCTGGCATTGTTTGCTCACAAGATTGGACCTCGGAATAAAATATCCCAGTGTTTCTAGCTGCCTCCTGTATCCTGCATAATGTATATGAAGCAAAGGGGGAAAAGTTTCCTCCGAGGTGGAGTGGCTGTCTGCAGAATTTGAACTAGATACAAGGGCTATTAGAAGAGCTCAGCATGGAGCTATATGGCTCAGGAAGACACTGAAACATTTTAACACTGAACTAGAGTACTGTGTGGTGTTGTAATGTCTGGCTCTGCATGGTACTGCTCTTTTGTGGCCTGGTGGGAATTGTGTGGAGGTTCCTGTACATGTAGGAATATAACATTATCAGTGCAACAGTTGGTTTTGTTTGTGAACGATCCTATGAGTTGTCACATTTTGCAGTAACAGGACATTGGTTGATTTCAGAACTGCAGAGGACTTGGCAGGATATGTTTTCAGCTTTAAAGATGAATTATTTTCCAAGTAATAGAACTTTATTCTGTAACAAAAATCTCCTTTTCCTGGTAAGACTCCTGAGCTTTTCTCCTGTTTACTCTTTCCTTCTCCAGACTGTCCGTAATATTCATCCTCTAGGCCCTGTGCTCGTGGACTGATGCAGCACTGACTTGCAGGATCTTACTGAACATGTCATCCTGAGTCCTGTTCTTTCTCCTCTTTATATGGCTCAGGCATTCTGCGAGTGTGGAGGGGGAGACCCTGAAGGCCACAGTTGCAGCAGCTGAAGAAAAAACACACATAGGTAGCATAGTGAGAGAATTCTTTACAAAAAGCTGAACTTAAGATGCCTAACTCAGTCCTCTTGCTCCCCAAAAGTTTTCAGCACTACATTGTCACTTCTACTTGGGATTGCTTGTGCGCACTGCCAGGCATGGCACCAGCCATGGTGAGTACTGTCCACTGAGGGTAGAGGAAACGAGGAGGGAATTCCTTGCTCGGTTGCATGATTCAAGTAGTGTAGGTCAATGACACTGAACACTAGCGCCATTTCCCATAGGTGGAGGTGATTTTAGCTCACAGCTCACTCCTGAGGGTAACAAAGGGGGAGAGCACAGATACTGCTGGTGTCTCGAAGCTGCTCGGGCCAGCATGCTGCTAACCTGTGTACAGTAACTCCTCACTTAACGTTGTCCTGGTTAACATTGTTTCGTTGTTACATCACTGATCTATTAGAGCACGTGATCGTTTAAAGTTGTGCAGTGCTTCCTTATAATATTGTTTGGCAGCCACCTGCTTTGTTCACTGCTTTCAGGAAGAGCAGCCCATTGGAGCCAGCTGGTGGGGGCTCGGAACAAGGGTGGGCCGGCAGCCCCCCATCAGCTCCCTTAAGTTTCCTGTGCGGCAGCCGCCCAGCAGGCTATCAATTGCTGGGCAGTTCAGGTGTCCCTCCCCCCACTGCCATGTGCTGCTCCTGCCCTCTGCCTTGGAGCTGCTTCCAGGAGCCTCCTGCTTGCTGTGCAGGGGGGAAAAGGGGTGCTGTTTTCAGGGTATCCCTCTTCCCCTGCTCCTATACCCCATCTCCACAGAGTGCGGGCTGAGGACATGACAGGGCTCAGGACGGAGAAAGTTTGCTGGCAGCAGCTGCTGTCTCAACTGGCTGATCTACTTAAAGGCATGAAAACCTGTAACTCAAAGATCCTATAAAGAGTTGAAAGGAGGGATCTTTCCACTAAAGATAGACCTGAGTGCGCTCACAATACTCGAGTCAAATCTAGAGAAGACAAAACATGACATCTGATATTTTTAAGCTGGAAAAAACTGCAGAAGACTTTGGGAATAAATTCCTACATTAATGCATTTCTTTTTTTTGATGACCTGCCTTAATACATCATAAAGAAGCAATAGAGGGGACAACACTTTTTTTCTATTTTGCAGCTCATGATTAAGGTTGCTTCATAAATTAATACAAAGAACTCTTTAGGATCCTGAATCATTAACGGAACAACACAGGTAGACTTAAAAAAAAATTATTCAAAATTTACAGAAGAAAAATACTATACAATTGCAGGTGCAGGGGGAAGTGAGTTCTGTTCTTCTGCCATCAGCATCATTTGAGTACTACCTTCCAAAAGCCTGTTTGAATAAGAAATGAGGCAGGAGATTAAAGTAATTTAATTGGTAATAAACTATACTGATTTTAAAGATGTATTTTTTTAAAAAGAAAACAATTGGTGTCCTAGCAAAATTCTTGAATTTCTGCCAAATCTTATATAGATAAAATATAGTGGTCCCCTAATTTCAACATATTGTTGAAATCTCTGTAATTAGAAGTAAGAATGTAATCTATAACAAAAATGCCCACTTAAGTCCCTTGGATCATGTCACATGGAGTTGCATCAAATTAAAAGGTTTAACTATAGCAATTAGATATTAGCCTGCATATCCTGAGGATATTTTAATGGAATATGCCTTTAATGATATAACCTGTGAGGCTTAGGAGGCAGTGCTCAAAGGATTAAAAACTGGAAATAGGTTTTGGAGACTGACTTACACATGGCATGACTTGTTAATTCTCTAGATGTTATGATTTCCAAGTAGGTCATGGAATTGGGTGAAATTTGCCGATCTTCTGGTGCCACAGTGGCAATATAATGTTAGCAATGTTCTAAAGCAACTCATCTTTGTGTTAACAGGATGAACGCAGTTCATTCACTATTTTGCCTAAAAATAACTGCTATTTGTTGGGATCTGATTTTTCCAGAAGAGTTTCTGTTGACAATTCTTTCAATTTCTGTTTAAAGGTTTTATGATTGCTTAAAGAAGAAGCTACCAAAATGTACTGTGGATCTTTAAATCATTGTAAATGGGCCTACGACAAGTAGTCTCCTATTTTAAAACCATGAAATCTTTAATTTTTCTGTCATTACAACTTTCTCACTTCTGTTGATAATTCTAAGCAATTTCAAATCCAATTATTCCCAAAATATGATAGTAATTAAATTAGTGTTTTTACATGAACAGAATTTGCAGCATAACATTCATTTTGAAGACCATTCCATATTTGGAAATAGAATAAAGGCAGCTCCATACAGATTTTAATGAGTTCTTTATAGTAGCATGAACTGAAGGGTTAATTCTTTGTTTTAAAGCAAGGTTTTAGAGGTGAAATTTGATGTGATATTTGTGTTCATAGTACAGGGATTGTGTCAGAATGGAAGGGAAAGGAAATGAGGAAAGAGGGTCAAATTAAATAGTACAACTGTATATAATCTTGTTTTATGAAAATCTGTGCAGATGTTCTGTAGTTCTTGAAATGCTAGATGCCTATTTGTAGCAGTGTTTTTAAGAGTTGTGTTTTAAACAAGTTTCGTGACCACCAGTGTGGGATTCATTCACTATATTTTTCCTTGAGTGATATAGGATTGTTTGACTAGTGACTGGTTTGCATTGATTTGTATTCTTTTCTGGCTGTCTTCCATTGACCAGATGAGAGACCAATACAGAACCATGGAAAAACAATTGGGTACTCAGCAAAAATTCAAATGGCTTAGAAATCAGTATTTGTGTCTCTGCAATAGCAGTTTAAAATTATGAATGGTCACTTACTGGAGAATGGTATGCAAACCTGAGACTCAACAGAAGTGACTACTTAAATTGTTCTGAAAAATTATGTACTAGTCCAGACACACAATCTATTTGCCTGCCTTTATCATGATGATGGTATAATGGAAATATAGATATATTTTATTTTCTGTGGGGAAAAATTACTTGGTGCAGGTGAGTAGAAATTTGCACAGCTGCAGTAGGATCACACAGGATGTATGGCATTGTTTTCGGTTTCTCTTAAAGCTTTTTTTAAAATTCCAATTTCTTCAGACCAAGAGTTAAGCTAATAGTAATAGTTCCATGTCTGCTGTATTTAATCTCCGAGGCACTGATTATGTAAGATTTCTTAGAATCATGGAGCCAGAAAAGACCTCTATATAATTCATGAGTTTTCATACACTTTTGTGAGAAAATGAAGGGAGATCCATTATAATCTCAAAGACCATAACTGTTGTAGTCTTCTTTCAAATATTATGCTTAGAAGATGGGGCTCAGGGATTTAGGAAATTCAGATGTGATATTAATTACACTAATGTTGTGGGCAAATATAGGGAATTACAGTTATACTATCTGGATGTTGTTTATAATCTGTATTCAAAGTACTGTTAAAGTGCTTAGAAGTACTATCACAACTCCTAGCAAGGGCCCATTCCTGACCATGCACTAGGACTGTGGTGAGAAGAATCCAAGCCTCTGTGGTCCAAATCTCGGGTGTGTTCCAAACTTCTGGAACCTAAAGTGGGTCCAGCCACTGTCTCAGTCTCAGGTTCTTATGCACACCCTCCGTGCACACATTCTATCTGGCATCTCCCCTCTCCCACAAGTGTTGGAACTTGCTGTCCAGCCACCTAGTCCATCTGGGTGCAGATCTGACCCTTCAGAAACTCCCTGGTATTTAAACACCCCTTTCCCAGAATTCCCCCCAAAAGGTCTGAAGTTTCTGGTTTACAGTGAACTCTCGGGCATGCAACAGTTGTGAAGCAGCCAATACACATACTCTGTGCAGACTAACATCTTTATGCTCGTTTATCCTTAATCATGTAAAGCACAGGAGACTACATATCGTACAAAATCGCAAACTTATTTCACTTTCTAGCTCACCCTTTCCTTGTGAATCCTTGGGAGACCATCTGGGTCCAAGCAGGCAGTTTCCTCCTCTCCTTTGTGTACCCTGCCGCTGCTGCAGCCTCCTTCATCTTTCTCTGGTTAAAATGTTGTGTGTGGTGGTGTTGTAGCCATGTCTGTCCCAGGATATTAAAGAGATGAGGTGGGTGAGGTAATATCATTTATTGGATCAGCTTCTATTGGTGAGAGACGAGCTTTTGAGCTTACGCAGCACTGAAGAGACCTGAAGAAGACTCTCTGCTGCAAAATGGCTGTCTCCCCAGTTTCCTCTGAGCACTATTATAGATTCCTGCTGGGGTTTCCTGCTGTATTTATTCTCCTGCTGGTAACTTTCCATTACTCTTAACCCCCCCTCCTTTCAGACAAGAGGAAGGGGAAGTGTGGTCTTCTCTGAGAGCAAACCCATTGTTTCAAGGTTTGAATATTTGAGTGCTCACCGTTGTCTCTGGTCTGGCTGAGACATGATACAACGCTGCCAACTCATAGTGGAACTGCATGCATATAGGCTTTCCATGACACATTATTTTTTTGTGGTCTCTGCTGGTGCCTGATTGGTTACTTCCAGTTTCACTTGGTGTTGAGTTGTCCGGTTGGTCTGTAACTCTGGTATTTGTATGTTGTAGGTTCTACTGTACTGTTTTTCCTAGCTGTCAATAAATAGTGCTCTAAACCAGTGTTTCACAAACTTGGGACGCCACTTGTTCAGGGAAAGCCCCTGGCGGGCCAGGCCAGTTTGTTTACCTGCCACGTCCGCAGGTTCGGCAGGTAAACAAACTGGCCCGGTGCGCCAGGGGCTTTCGCTGAACAAGTGGTGTTCCAAGTTTGGGAAATACTATTCTAAACTACAAAAGAATTTGAATTAATTCCATTGTGAAAATAGTTGGGTTCTGGTAATTTTAATGTTTTATCTAGTGTTACATATTCAATTTGATGATCAGATAAAGCTGTAATACATAAATTAGACCAATGATACTAAGCCTCAGTGGTTCGAGAGCCCAATTAGTGATCAGCTTAAACCAAAAGAGCCACAGTGAATTCATTGTTTCATTTATTATAGTACTATATATTCATATTTAAGCAGTATGATGGAAATATTTAACAAAATGACCAAGTATAATTTTATCAACTACAATTGGGTAATACATAGTGAAAGTATCTTGATTGGTTAATAATTAAATCAGTGTTTTAATATGTGCTGCAGAAAGCCACAGGAGACTCGTCAAAGAGCCAATTGCGGCTTGGGAGTCTTAGTCTGAGTATCACTGAATTAGATATTGAGTTTGAATGGAAGTGTAATGTTTTATCCTTGGAAGCAATTGGTGATGACCAGACAGTTTTCACACATTGATCTGTATAGCATAATTGTTCTAAAATCAAGGATATCTACCTTTGGTAAATTATCAAACACTTATCTTTATTAAATTTAAATCTGTAGCATTTTGTGGAGAATTTAATTTTAGTTGCACATTGATCAAGAAGTATTTTAGGAAATATTAGAGGGAAAATCTGTTTATCACAGAAATTCACCCAAAATGCAGACATTTCTTCAAACTATTGCATAGATTGAATTATAATTCCAAGGAATATTGATGGGTTACAGAAATAAAACAGGTTTCAGAGTAGTAGCCGTGTTAGTCTGTATTCGCAAAAAGAAAAAGGAGTACTTGTGGCACCTCAGAGACGAACAAATTTATTTGAGCATAAGCTTTTGTGAGCTACAGCTCACTTCATCGGATGCAAGGAATAAAACAATACATACATAATGAGTGTACAGTGAAAAAATGTGCATATAAGATTAATACCCTGGTCAGTTCTGATTATGCAAGGATTTCAGCCTATATGTAAAAAGCTCTTTTAATTGAAATATTTAACACGAAGGAAATTTGTGTTTAAAGCATTTTTAATCTGTGTGCTACTCTGAGACCTATGTGTATGTCTGCACTGTCAGTTAAGGTGTGATTATAGCATACTCACTCTAGCTTTAATCTAGTTAGCTCAGGTATCGGTGGTTGTGAAGATGTGGCAGCTGCCCCAGTACAAACCTGGATGTGTATTTGGGTTGCTAGCCTGCGCTGAAGTCTGTGCCACCACATCTTTTGCCACTGTTAACCTATGCTAGCTAGATTCAAGGTAGAGTGAGTATGCCTAGCCTTGCTACAATCCTATCATAATTTACAGTGTAGATCATTGTTCTCTTTCAGAGGGCGTATGAGTATCTCATGTTAACTAACAGGAGGTAAAATCCTTGTGAAGACAAGGAAGTTTGTAATTTTAATGTTTTAGCAGGTTGAGGTAAACCTTGGGTTCCCACCTGGTATGTACTTTGACCTGCTAACACATGTGAAAACGGCAGGCTGGTTTGTCTTCACTGGGATTTTACCTTTTATTAGTTGCCATGTATTAGCTTACCCATGGTAGGCAAACATTTTTTTTCCCCCTATTATGGAGGCACATAAAACATTGAGTTTCAAATATTTGTGATGGCCAATATTAAGCCCAGTCCTTGGCTCTGGGGGAGGAGAGCTTAGTCTGACTTAGGGTGCAAAGGTGCATTTGTGCTCCTGGGTCTGATTCCATATGTGAATAAGCGGCCTGATGAATTTTTTATTTAAGCTGGTTCCCAATGGTCTGATGGAGCACTTAGGGCAGCTGGTGATTAGTAGGTTGTATGAGGCTTTCCTGGCCATTATCTGTACACTGGACACAGAAAGTGGGTGACATGGGAGCTGGTAAAAGATAGTTCTGTGCAAGCCAGTATCCCCCCTGCACAGGGAGACTGAATCCAGTAGGGCGAGATTGCTTTAGGGGAGAGGACAACTGGAAGAGGTTAACGTTTGCCTTAATGCAGTACGTGATCTATCCCACTGTGTAATACTGTCCAGATATAATCATGACGACTTTCTAAAAAAAACCTGTGCACTTAAACACAGCATAAATTTAGATGTTAGTGTAACATTTTAAAATTACTGTTTCCTTATTACCTCTACTTAAACTAAATGGAAGAATAAACAAAAGTAGATCTGCAACTAGGGTCATTGATTTAAAAAAATTAAGGGAATTAGTGAGGGAAATGGACTGGACTGAAGAACTCAGGGATCTGAATGTGGAGGAGGCTTGGAATTTAAGTCAAAGTTGCAGAAACTATCTGAACCTTGCATCTCAAGCAAGGGGGAAAAAGTCATAGGGGAGGGTTTCAGACCAAGCTGGATGAGCAAGCATCTCAAACAGGTGATTAAAAGAGAGCCTACAAGGAATGGAAGAGGGGATGGGTCAGCAAGGAAAGCTACCTCTTGGAGCTCAAAGTGTAGGGATAAAGTGAGAACTGCCAAGAGCCAAGCAGAGTGGACCTTGCAAGGAGAATTAAAACCAATAGTAAAAGGGTCTATAGCCTTATAAATAAAAAGAGAACAACGAAAGAAGTGGAGACCACTGAACACTGAGGATGGGGTGGAGATTAAAGATAAACTGAGCATGGCCTAACACCTAAGCAAATACTTTGCCTCAGTTTTTAATGAGGCTAACGAAGAGTTTAGGGATAGTGGCAGGATAGCTAATGGCAATGAGAGGGTATGGAGATAGAAATTGCCACATCCAAGGTAGAAATCAAACTTAATGTAAATCAAGCTGAATGGGACTAAATTGGGGGGGGGGGGGATAATCTTAATCCAAGAATATTAAAGGAACTGGCACACAAAATTGCAAACCCAATAGAAAGGATTTTTAATGAATCTGCAAACTTGGGGGTTATACCTTAAGACTGGAGAATTCCTAATATAGTTCCTATTTTTAAGAAAGGGGGAAAAAATGTAATCTGGGAAGCTACAGGCCTGTGTGACTTCAATTGTATGCAATGTCTTGGAACAAATTTTGAAAGAGAAAGTAGTTAAGGACATAGAGGTTAACAGTAATTGGCATAAAATACAACATGGTAGATTATACCAGACAAACCTGATCTCCTTTGAACTAACTGATTTGTTAGACAAAGGAAATGCAGTAGATCTAATTTACCTAGATTTCAGTAGTGCATTTGATCAGTTCCACATGGGAAATTATTAGCTAAATTGGAGAAGATGGGGATTAATATGAGAATTGAAAGGTGAATAACAAACTGGTTAAAGGGGAAGCTACAACAGGTCATTTTGAAAGGTGAACTGTCAGGTTGGAGTGAGGTTACTAGTGGACTTCCTTACGAATCTGTGTTGGGACCACTCTTATTTAACGTTTTTATTACTGGCCTTGGCACAGGAAGTGGGAGTGTACTAATAGAATTTGCAGATGAAATAAAGTTGGGAGGTATTGCCAGTATGGAGGAGGACTGGAATATCAAACAAGATCATTCGGATGACCTTGTAAACTGGAGTGATAGAAATGGGATGAAATTCAATAGTGCAAACTGCAAGATCATGCATTTTGGGACTAACAAGAAGTTGTTTTGCTTCAAGCTGTGGATGTATCAGTTGGAAGTGAGAGAGGTGAAGAAAGACCTGGTGTATTGGTTGATCACAGGATGACTATGAGCTGCCAATGTAATGCGGCTGTGAAAAAAGGCTAATGCAGTCCTAGAATGCATCAGGAGAGGTATTTCCAGTAGAGAGGGGGAAGTGTTAGTACCATTCTAAAAGGCACCAGTGAGACCTCATCTGGAATACTCTGTAGTTCTGGTTTCCCACGTTTAAGAAAGATGAATTCAAACTGGAACAGGTGCAGAGAAGGACTACTAGGATGACCTGAGAAATGGAACAGCTACCTTATAAGGGGAGACTCAGAGTTTGACTTGTGTAGCCTAGCCAAACAAAGGGTGAGAGGTGATATTTCTCTCTCTAAATACATCAGATGGGTAAATACCAGGGAGAGAGAGAGGAGTTATTTAAGTTAAGCGTCAGCATAGACACATGAACAAATGGCTAAAAACTGGCCAACAAGTTTAGGCTTGAAATTAGGTGAAGGTTTCTAGCTATCAAAGGAGTGAAGTTCTGGAACAGCCTTCCAAGGGGTGCAGTGGGGGGCAAAAAAACCTGACTTGGTTCAAGACAGAGCTTGATAAGTTTATGGAGAGGATGGTATGATGAAGTTGCCTACAATGCCATGTAGCTGATTTGCGACTGCTAGCAGCAAATATCTCCAGTGGCCAGTGATGGGACACTAGATGGGGAGAGCTCTGAATTACTACAGATAATTCTTTCCCTGGTGTCTGGCTGGTGGGATTTGCCTGTATGCTCAGGGTCTGATGGCCATATTTGTGATTTGAAAAGGAATTTCCCCCAGATCAGATTATCAGAGACCCTGGGGTTTTTTTTGCCTTCCTCTGCAGCATGGGTCATTTGCAGGTTTAAACTAGTGTAAATGGTGCAATCTCTGTAACTTGAATTTTTTAAACCATGGTTTGGGGTGGGTGAGCTTCTGTGGCCTGCAATGTGTAGAAGGTCAGACTAGATAGTCATGATGGTGCCTTCTGACCTTAACGTCTATGAATCTGAAACTTAAACTGTTTTTTTCAAGTCACTTTCTAAAATGGCAGAGCTCGTAATAGAATGTATTGTTGAGTTATTTTGTCTCCTCTAAAATCAAGTCAGTATTTCCTCTTTTCATATCTCTGCAGTTAACTCCTAAATTTTTTATTGTGTGTGTGTGTGTGTGTGTGTGAGCGCATGTGGAGGGGTGGGGAAGATTTTTGTGTGGCTACAGAGTGGCAACCTAGAAATAATACTTTAACAAAAAAAAACCCCTACTATATACCTTCAAAAGCTTTGAGGTTTTGTTTTTCATTGCTAATAGAACTATCAGTTTCTGTGCACATGTGTAATCATTCAACATTTAAAGTTCATTTTTTTGTGATGTTACAGGTTACTGCAGTAGTCTTAAATAAAGATGGAAAGTGAAGAATGCTAGGAGTTGTAATGCCTAAACTATATTGTGACTATGAAAATGTTTTCATTTTGAGTGCATGTAACACACATACTTTGGCTTTTCTGTCTGTCTCTTAAAAAGAATAAGCTCTTTATTTTGTTGTTGTGTGTTCTTGTACCCGCCTAGCTGCTGATCCAGACAACAGTGTTGTCAGCTTGGTGAGGAATGTCAACAGACTGTAGCAAAAAGGACATTAAGCAACTGACACTGCGGGATGGCAATAAATGAGCTCATAGCTAAATATATAGGTTTGTGACATTCTAGCAGCTGGTTTAAGCCCTGCAATTTGTTGCTGGGGTACACTAGCCTTAAAAAGGAAGAGAATGCATTGTAGTACTGGGAAGAAAAAAACAGCTGGTGGGCTTATCACTCTGCTTAGTGACAGCAAAGGTCAAACACTTTGGAAGGACAAAAATAGACTTTGAAAGACAATGCTTTTATTAGCTGTATTAAATGTACGATATTCATTTACAGATTAGATCATTCTATGAAATGAGTCTAAAACTTTGTAACTGTTAGTAGTTGTGGGAAGAGAGTAGGAATGGGTACTTTAGTATTTGCAATCTATAGAATAGCTCTCTAGAAACTAATTAGATGTCTTGCATTAGGTGTTTTAATATATTTTACCTGGATTCAAACAATTTTTTTAACATCAAAATTCTGTAGTTACCTTTAAACAAATCTGTAGTGTTAAGTTTTTAAGAAACACTTATAACTGCTTGGATTTGAAGAGGGGTTTTAACATGTTTCCAGATTCTTTAATGTAACTGTCCTTTTAAAAGATTACATTTTAAAAGCTGTGTATTTGTTTATAACAAAATAAAATGTAAAGGAAAAATTCAGTAGATGCATAATTAGTGATGGAGAATGCTATCTTAATGTATTTTTTTATTTTATTTTATGTATTTCCAAAGAAAAGTTGGAGACTTAGAAGGTTCCAGTATTTGATTGTGGTAAACCTTTTAAAGGTGAAGGTCACCATCAAGTTATCACATTTTTCTCTGAAAACCCACCTACAACTGTTACCTGTAACACAGATTCCTGTAGAATTACAGGGCTGTGAAAGGGACCTGAGGTGGTCATCTAGTCCAAGCTCCTGTGCTGGGGCGGTATTAAGTATATCCTTAAACAATCCTGGAAATATTTAAACAAAAAACAAAAAGCCCTTTCTTCCCAACAATTGGGAATTCTGAGCAATATTCCTCCAAAAAAAGGTGCTTTTGCTGACGCCCCACAGAGCCGCCTTCTGGGTTGACAAGGGGGTGAGGTTTATTTTCCCCAGAATTGTTACTCTGGGCCAGCCAGTAGGCAGAAGAGGACGATGAACCCCTACCAGCCCAAAGGCTAGAGTGGCAGGCCAGGAGCCCTCCACTGCTATCAGAGCTCTTGCATAAGGGTTCTCTCACTGCCACTACCCTCCAAGAAGAGGACTGTGGGGAAGGAGGCTCCTACCCACCCCTATTAGGGTTGCCAACTTTGATTGCAGAAAACCAAACACCTGTGCCCCCCCCGCCCTGTCCCTAGGCCCCACTACTGCCCTGCCCTTTCTCCAAGGCCCCCCCTCCCTCAGTTGCTCGCTCTCCTCCACCTCACTTGCTAATTTTCACTGGCCTGGGGCTGAGGGTTGGGGTGTGGGAGTGGGTGAGGGTTCTGACTGAGGGTGCAGGGTCTGGAGTGTGGGGCTGGGCATGAGGGGGTTGGGGTGCAGGAGGGGCTGGGGGTGGGGCCAAGGTGTTTGGAGTGTGGGAGGAGACCCCTCTATGGCTCCCAGGCAGAGGCATGGCCAGGCAGCTCTGCGCATTGCCCTATCTGCAGGTGCCACTCCTGCAGCCCCCATTGGCTGCAGTTTCCAGACAATGGAAGCTGCGGAGCTGGTGCTTGGGGCAGGGGTAGCATGTGGAGCCCCCTGGCTGCCCCTATGCCTGGGAGCCAGAGGGGGGACATGCTGCTGCTTCTGGGAGCTGTGTGGAACCATGGCAGGCAGGGAGCCTGCCTTAACTCCGCTGCCAACTGGACTTTTAATGGTGTTCTGGTCGAAAACTGAATGCCTGACAACCCTAAACCCCATGGAGGACTCTGGGAGGATGGTGGGTGGGTGCGTGGGTGAGGGTCCAGCCAGCCCAACAGCACCCGCTGCTGGGCTGGTGGAACAACAGGAGCCCTCAAACTATCTAATGCTGGAGGAGCAGGGACTCCCTTTATTGAGGCCTCTATTGGGGTGGTTGGGGATCCCATGCTTTCCTCTAGGAAGCAGTGTCCCATATTTCAGGGGCTGAAGGTAGCATCACACAGGACCCCCTACTCCTAACAACAGAGGGCCTCACCTGCCTAACCCTGGTTAGAGGTGGATTTCCCCTTAACAGAAGAAGCTGTCCCCCCTGACTGTCTGCAAATTTAGGAAGGTAGTGGTTGTATCTATTAACCTTCCAAATCATAACACAGTTTAATCTTCCCAACCATAAGTACTAAAAACTTATATTTTAAAATGAAAGGTTAGCTTCAGCAGGATCTAATAGCACTCTAATTCACTCACACATGATAGGATTTTTTAAACCTGGAATAAAACAGATTAGAGAAATCCATTTTCAGATTTTTACTTTGTGCATTTGATAGTATATTGTATATAGTCAGATTGTTCTGTTTATGGTCATTTTCACATCCTCTTTAATGCACTAGCATGGTGACATCATTCATGTTGCTCTTCTAGTCCATTTTAAACTAGCTTTATAATCTTCCTATCAAGCCTCAACTATAAGCTCTTTCAGCAAGTATGGTTATTTATGCACAATTTAGTGAAACGGACATTAATAATGAAAACTTAAATTTTCATGGTTTACCATATTAAAACCCCAAACCTATTGCTTCAGTACTTTAATTTCTAATTATAAAAAGCAAGAGAGTAGAAATTATATCCTATTTATATTTTATACAAGAAATGTTTTACATTGAATAGCTTGGTAAACTTGCCATTATAGCTTCTATAACTATGTATTTGCAACCTCTTATATTGTAGTATAGTTTTTGTCTACAGGACTGTTTGATTTTGAACACTGAAATTAGAAGCATGCAATTTATCATTTGATTGTACAGTCAGTAATTTATTTTGAGGAACTTGTTTTTTAATTTATTAGTCTTCAAACTTAAGTCAGTTTATCTGACTCTTGCTGACAGTATTCTTGTGGAAAACCGTATGGCCAGTGCAAATTTCACTTTCCTTATTTCTTTTCCCATTGACACTTGAACATACAATTTAGTTCTATGGTGACAGTGTCGCTAACCTTTATGAAAACACAACCCCTTTCCATTTTAATTAAAATATACTGTTTCCTACCCGTTCTACAAACAACCTTATTAGTACGAAAAACATTTTATATCCATACTATATAATTATCATTTCAGAAGAGAGGGGAGTAAAACGGTCAGCATAAATAAATATTGGCACTAGCCTATCAGTTAGTATTTAATACTAGCCCTTTTAGTTTGTCATTTTGTTTTTATCTTAAGCTAAGAATATGAATGGAATACTTTTCTTTGCATAAATGCTTGTGTTTGCTTGTTAGGTTGATCATATTTTGAAAATAACTGCAACCTTTCAACCTGAGAGGGAAGGAATGTTTTTAGAAGCCTATGAGTAGGACTGATATTTAGGTTTGTTTGGCTGCAGGGGGAACTGTACCAAACCAAACTAGCAACAGAAATGTTTAAAGGCTCACTTTTTTTTCACTATTTTTTTCCCTCAGTATCCTATAGGCACTGATGCAAGGTAGGCCGTTAGGGGAGGAGATGAACACAGCAAGATGTTATGGGGCTGAGGAGGAGGTTGAAAAAAGTCAGTGCAAAGGATGGTAACATATTCATCTCAAGGTTTACATAGGTGTGCTGGATTTTTGTGAGAAAGTTAAGATGCCAATCTAAAGGCTGCTAGTTATGGTCTAGTAGCTAACACTTGCAAAAACCCAATTTATGTTTTGATGGAAGAAGCAGTAGGTTATGCACCCTACCTAGCTGTAATGCATTACAGGTTTTGACAAGTAGCTGATATTTAGATTCTGCTGTTCTATCCATATACATTTTTAAGCATACTTATAAATTCTACATATTATATAAAATACAACTTAAAAAAAAACCCCTTTCAGACCTAAGGATAAAATACAGGAATTATTTTACAGTAATCTTCAGATAGAGAGTTGGTTGCTAATCTCAAATAGCTGAGAGAATCTTTTAGGAATGTGAAGAACTGTAATAGGATGAATTGTATGTTTAAGTGCATTATTTTGTTCCTAGAGCATACTGTAGAGAAGTCTTGTAAAAGGTTGTGTATTACCATTATTAAAATGACCTGGAAAACTAGTCTGGTTTTATGCATCTGATCCATTGCATTTACATGGGGATTTTAAAGCTGTTTGTCAGTTAAACAAGCTCTCAAACCATTCAGCACATAGGTTATTAGAGGTGAATAATGTGGTTTTAAAGGATTTAGTAATTCATTCTAAATCCCAGCTGCATTTATACATTTTTATTATTTGCTTTTAAAAAGGTTGTTTTTAAGTATGGGAACACCTGCTGCTGAGTAGAATCTGTATTTTATCAAGATCACAGGGATAATCTGGTTAGTCTAGATTAGAGATGCAGTGATCAGACAATCATTCAGAGCCTTTTGAATTGACTGCCAGTGACCTTTTTACCAAAGCAAAAAGGAATGTAAATAATTTGGCAATTCTGAGAGGTTTCCTTTAGCAGTAAAAGTAATCTTGCTGAATTCTTTGGCATCTTTGAGTGGAATACCTTGTTATATATAAAGCAAAGGAGAAATCTCTTAAAATAATGTTGCTGTTTTTGATTTTGATTAACCTTAGCAAGCAATTCAAAATATATTTATTCTAATGTGGCATGTAACATTTAATTACATCTGGCTCAGATACTGATAAAGTAAATTTAAATCCCCCCAGTATTATAAATTGTTGCAGCATACAAGCTACCTTGACAAGTTTTAACCTAATTTTTTATCATGTAGTTTTGAATTTGTAACCTGTTACATTTTGTGTTATCCAGATTATGTTGGAAACTGAAATTCTAACATTTACAGCACTTTTTGTAAGTGTTTTTGAAATCCTAGCTCTGTTTACTATGAGCTTTTAACTATAAATCCACAGCAGAACTAATAAAACCAATTTCTGCATTGCACAAGCCTCTGAGATATTCCTGAGTGAAACCAGTAATATCTCTTGGGAGAGATTTTTGATCTGTAAATAAGAAAAGGATGTTTTGTTTTGTTTTCAAGTGACCTATGTGCTTTTCTCAATTCTTCAGTGGAATCCTGATTATCACAGCTGCTTCCCTGACAGATTCTCTGAAATATAAAGGCAGGATATAAATTTGACATTGTCTGTTTTGTGGTCAGCCCTGATTTTAGATTTGTCAGAAGTTTGTGCTATGTAAATGAGGCAAGGTTTTATGTGAATAACTAGCAATGGAAAGGTATTACCATGTTTCTCACAGCTAGATTGATTCTGATCTGTACTGATTTAAGCAATTTTTTGAACAATCACAATACCTTTCTAAGGCATAACAGACATATTTTGCCACCATATTTTGTAGAGAGGATTAGCAAATGCCCTTTGGATATAGAATGGAAAGTTAAACTATTCAGAGAAAAAGTAAACTTCTAAACATTGTTAAATATAAAAGTGTAACTCAAAACTAACAACTTTCTGGCCAAGCGACACAAACAAAATTGAGATTTAACTCTGTTCCCCAGAGATTTATTAATTATGCTTGTCCTGCAAGGCTGAGGGATTTAAAAGCATCTTGAAAAGAAACCAAATGTAATTTACCCTTCTGAAAGCACAAAATTTGGAGCATAAATTGAGTTCCTCAAACTGAAGTTGGAGCTATTACATATCTGGTGTGTATTTTCTGTTTTCATACTAGACCGAAGCTAGCTAAAGTTCCAGTGAAGAACAGAAACAAAGACACTAGAAAAGTACGTTTCAGTGTTGAGTGGCACTGCAATAACTTGTATCCTTCTGGAGAGGTTTATGTTAATAAGAGCAGGGCAGTTTTTGTTTTGACTAATTATTTATTTGCCTAAAAATGCAGTTTCAGGTCAACCAAGACTATTTGCGAATCTGATGAGTTTTTCAAATAGGTCTCCTCCCCCGCTCCAATGGGAGGGGGTGCACTAGATTCACAAGCAAATTTAGGTGCCATTCCCAAATCTTGTGGTGGTGGTGTTGGCACCCCCCTCTTATATTCCATAGCCTCATGGTTGGAATACTCATCTCGGATGTGGGAGAGGTGCAGGCTCAAGTCCCCACTCTGCCTGATTCAGAGCAAGGATTTGAACTTGGATATCCCACCTTCCAGAAAAGTGCCCTAATCACCAGACTACTCCCTAGTCTGGGGTGGGTTTTCTCATCTTTTCCTTTTTAAATACTTCATTGTGCTGCGGAGACAGAGTGGAAATAACTCTAGCCTGGTGATTAGTGTACTAACTTGGGAAGGGAGGCGTTTGGGTTCTAGTCCCTGCTCCAATGAAAATTTAATTATTTGTGTACAGTGGAACAACTTCAACAGGAGAGATTGAGATCCACCCCAGAATACCCTATAACTCGGTGGTTAGGGCAGTGTGGGGAGACCCACATTCAAATTTCTGTTTCGAATTTGGGTAGCGTGAGAATGCAATCTGGGTCTCCAATGTCCATATGAGTGCTCTAGCCATAGTGCTATACAGTGTAAGGGGCGCTTATCCTACTCCAGTCGTTTTAAGAACATAAGAATGGCCATACTGGGTCAGATCAAAGGTTCATCTAGCCCAGTATCCTGTCTTCCAACAGTGGCCAATGCCAGGTGCACCAGAGGGAATGAACAGAACAGGTAATCATCAAGTCATCCGTTCCCTGTTGCCCATTCCCAGCTTCTGGCAAATAGAGGCATCCCTGCCCATCCTGGCTAATAGCCATTGATGGATTTATCGTCCATGAATTTATCTAGTTCTTTTTTGAATGGCGTTTCCAAATTTCCTTTATTTTTAATAAAACAAAGTAGTTAAAGTGCAGAAAGATTCAAGTTTTATTTTGGGTGGAACAAAGCATGTCAACCAAAATTTTGCGTGTGTGTTTGTTTCACTGAGAAAACCAACATGGTTTTGATCATGAGGTTGATCTGTATTCCCTCCTCCCCCCGGGCGCCCCCCGCCCCCACTCCCCCCCAAGTTTGGCCAGTGAACTGTAAGATCACTTATTCACACAGCGGCTAATGTTAACCCCCCACTGTGAAATGGTTGGAAGTTCCAATCCTGCTGATTGTGGAAAGGAAGGTAGGTTAACAGACTGTCCCTCAGGTAGATTCTGAAGCCAGAATCAGACTTTGGAGTATACTTGCTAAAAGGATATTCAGCCAGCACAAATGATAGAGCAAACTCTCATAGATGAAGGTCTTTGAGCAATAACTACTGTTAATTACTAGTTTTCGAACGCTGTTCCAAATGCTCATTGCAGCAGTTCAGCCTTGAGGTCCTGATGGCGTGCATTAGTGATGTCCAAGAGGGAAAGGCTGCAGTTGTCACATCTTTTAGAGAGGAAAAAGTTATTGCTGTCCATGGAAACCTTGGTTTCTGGGTCAGGGTTCTGGTGAAAAAGATTCACAAATTGAGTTCCTTACCAACTTGTGTATAACCGTACCCATCAGACAGGGCAGTTCCTGGGCAATCAGGATCCCCCACCAACAGTAAGTCTTGTGTTGGTTCAGCTTTAATCAGTCATCTTGCATCCAGTCTGCAGTGTTATTCAACAGTAAAGATTAGTCTCACACATGAGACCATATAAAGCATTCAGCAGTTGAATAGGACTGATACCTCAGATTATGCCACTGTAGCAGTTCTCTGAATGGCCTCAAGTAAAAACTAAACAATGTAGATAGGACCTATTCCTGTGTAATTTCATACGTTAGCCCTCCATGCCAGTGAATAAATTACATGTTGTCATTGAGCTGTGCCTCCTTGAAAGAACTGAACCACTTCAGATTGTTCTTGCCTGTACAGTTGGATTAGCTGTTGATACCGTGGTATTTAGAACTGGGATTTAAACCTGGTTTTCTCTAAGTAATACTGTACTCTCTGCCTTTTAGTCATTTTAACAGACCAACATTTTTCTCCTGGAAATGCTACCGAGACTATACAGGTGAAGTTATTTGGAAATTCAGGAGTAATCATTATCTAATTTAGAAACCCACAAAATCTGTCATATTAAGAAACTTTACAAATTTTCATGTTTTATCAAAATTCAGTTATATTGAACTAGCTGTTATACAGTGGATTATGTGATTACTAGATTATGTAGGTTGACACCGAAAGGGAACACATAGTAGGAATCAACGGGGTGGTGGTGGGGAGAGCAGGTCACAATTTCTTTACATTCAAAATATTTTTATTTTTGTAAAATATTTATTTGTCTATGTTGCCAGATAGAAGACATCTCACAAAACACTAATGTGACAGTGACAGTGTGAGCTTCCCCCATGTAGTGCTGCCAGTATAGTTCTACTTTTATAAGTGTTATCGTCTCTTGAGGTGGTTTAGTAGTTTGGTCTGATGTCTGTTAAGTCTATTTGCTGAAATTGCCAACAGGATTGACAATTTGGGTGACTGTTTCTGAGTATTGTGGACTCAATTTCACTAGTGAACTGAGATTATCAACTCGCTTTATTGGTAATGGGACAATCTCTTGAGCACCAATATTTTGAGCTCTTCACATAATACCACTACAGGAATGAAGAGGTACCAGTCAACCAAATCAGGCAGAGGAGTAAAGTCCTTTAGAACGTTGATCCCATCTCTCATCAATCTAGAGATAATGCCAGCTTTGGACAGGTGGTCCTACAATTGCTGTTCAAGTAGATTCTGAGCCTACTTCCAGTTCGAACTGCTTGAGTTACGTGCTGTGGAATGGACATGTGCAATCACTTGAAGAAAAAATGGTTACCTACCTATCCATAATTATTGTTCTTCTAGATGTTTATCCATTCCACCTCCCCTTTCACCTCTCTATCAAAGTCTTTCTGGTAGGAAGGAACTTAGGGGAGTTGGGGGCAGCATAGTACTTTATACCGGTGTGCAGTGGCATGAATCACCAAGAGGTGATCATGCTGCCCTGACTGGTACTGTTAAGGGAAAAATTTCTAACAACTCTGTGTGATGCATGCACCCATCTACAGTGGAATGGCCATGTGCAACAGCCCTTGAGGAACAACAGTTACAGAAAAGTAGGTAACCATGTTTTCCAGTAACCAGTGGCAGGCAAGATCTGGGCATCACTCCACTCCCCAGTCCTAGGGGAAGATCACAGATTTATGGGGAAGGGTGGTGTCTTCATTGCTTGGTATGAGGATGGCGGCTTTTCAAGTGATCATGGCCCATTATCAGTTCCACTTGTGTGAAAAGTTGGCATTGTTTGTAAAGGACTTGCCTGAGTGCATGTGGTGACTGGCAATTACCATTTTACTGGAGGGCCATAATGTGGCTAAGCATTTACTCAGAGCTTCCTTCAGTGCCTTAGACTCAGCTGCTAGAGCAATGGCTACTGTTGTGATTGTAAGGAGATATGCTTGGCTTCTCTTAGTCTCTGTCTTTGGATACCTAGCCTTAACTAGAGGATCTTCCCTTTGAAGGGGACAGCGTTTTCATTATAAAGACTGAGTTGCTGGAAAAGGACAGAGATTAGCTGCCTACTCTCTGGGTTTGATTTTCTTCTGTCAGAGGGAGACCACCTAATCCTTCCTTTCACTGTCAGAGGCAGTTTTACCCTCAGTCTGCCTCTTATTTTTTTGGCTATTCAGAGACACCAGCCGATCAGCAGCCTTCTTCCTGTTAGGGCTAGCCAGAAGCAAAGGCCTTTCTAATACTGGTCTTAATCCCAACAACCTGCCACCTCTGTCGTAGTTGTGAAACATCAAACTTCATATTTGACATGGTGATTGAGAATCAAGAACTAACCAATCAGGACTGTTTTACCGTTTTGTTTGGGGACAGGCTGGCCTCTTATCAATGCTTGGAGGTGAGTTGCATTGGACCAATGGGTTCTAGAAATTACAGAAAAGGGCTATGCCATACTTCTCAAAAAGATTGCCCCTTTTCAGTTCTCCATACGCTTCTCACAAGGCCATTCTTTTGGAAGTAGAGAAATTGCTTTTGATGGGGCAGTGGATGAGGTGCTTGACATCTCAGAGGTTGGGGATTTTATTCCTGATACTCTCAGGTGCGGGTGGGAAGTGGGGGGGTTTCCATCCAATCTTGGATTTAAGGTACCTGAACAAGTACCTTTTGTTCAGAAATTTAAATTCTGTACATTAACATTGGCCTCTATAATCTCTTTCCTTTTGGTTATGGATTTTGTTCGCAACTCTAGATTTGAAGGACACACATTCTTCAAGTAGTGTCCCTGTAGGTGCTCCACTCTAGGTGTGCTTGTGTCCCTGCGCTGCTGATCAGAGAACTTTGTTAGCAGTGTCTGCTGGGCCCGCACATGCAGTGTGTCTCCTTGTGCTGCATCACGAAGCAAGTCAGCATGTGCAGGCTAACTTCCCCTCAGTTCCTTTTCAACTGCCCTGGCTAGAGATGGAGCTATTAGCAGATATTAGCAATAGACAGCTATTAATTTTGTAGCCCAGAGCTTAGTTTTTAGTAATAGTTGTTGTAGTCTCTCTCTCTAAAAATATGTTGAGGAGGGTGCATCTGAATCCTCTGGCAGTTCGAGGGCATTGTTCTCAGGAGAGGAGTCTGTACATTAGTGTGTTGGAGTTGAGAACCATTTGTCTGGCCCTCAATTGTTCCTCCCTCATGCAGGGGAAGGTTTTACAAGCGGTAACAGGCAATACTTCTGCAGTGTACTATATCAACAAGCAGGAAGGTGCTCACTCCACTTCTTTGTGCAAAAGTAATAAGGTTATGGGATTGGTGCATCAATGTCTGTCCGGTGACTCAGCAGTCGATGAGAGAGAGAGCAACGTGATTATAGACTGTCTCAGCAGGCACCCTTCCCAGATGGCAGAGTGGTTGGTTCCTAAAGGATCAGCTGGTTTCGCACATGTTCTCCGGATGGGATTTGCCACACATGGATACAGCAGTGTTACCTCTTCTGTTCCATAGCTGGCACAGTGTCTGACTGACATGCTTTTCTCCTGCTTTTCCTCCTTTCCATTGACACAGAAAGTGGTAAGAAAGATATGCAGGGATGGGATGAGGATAATTCTTATCACTTAAGCATAGCCTCATCAGCAATGGTATATTGATTTCCTCCGGCTGTCCAACAGAATCTTCACACACCTTCCTCTGTCACTAGGTCCTCTGAGCAAGAAGTGAGGATTCTTCATCTGGACCTGCAGTCCTTTCATCTGATGGATTGGGCTATTGGTCTTTGACTCTGTCTAAACTTCAGCAGCCCTCTTCGTTAACTGTTCAAGATGTGCTAGTTAATGCTAGAAAGCAGTCTACTTGACAGTGTTATAAGTCAAAATTGACCAGAATTGTAACTTGTATGATTGGGAAGGACAATTCTCCTGCTTCAGTATCCATACTGTTTTAGAATACCTGATGTTTTTAAAGTGGGAAGGGCGGATTCATTGTGAAAGGTTCATTTGACAGCCATTTTGCTTATCATAGAATATCAGGATTGGAAGGGACCTCAGGAGGTCATCTAGTCCAACCCCCTGCTCAAAGCAGGACTGATCCCCAATTTTTGCCCCAGATCCCTAAATGGCCCCCTCAAGGATTGAACTCACAACCCTGGGTTTAGCAGGCCATTGCTCAAACCACTGAGCTATCCCTCCCCCCTCATACCTCAGATGTTGGTAGATCTGTGTGCATAGTATTGCTGAGAAGTTTTTGAAGGGTTTATCTAATGTGTATTTTCCTTTGAGAGACCCTGTCTCTCCTTGGGAACTCAGTTTGGTTCTGGCCATGCTGATGAAGTCACTGTAGTAGAAAGAGAGAGCTGTAGGCCTTTTACCAGGTCTCATGTTTCAGGTTCTCTCTAATATGGTCACATTTTCAACCCTTGGCTGAGTGTTCTTTATATTCTTTCTCTATTAAAACAGCTTTATTGTTGCCATAGCCTCTGTCAGAAGGGTAAGTGAGTTAAAAGATCTTACAGCTGATCCACCTTTCTCAACTTACTATTAAAAAAATAATAATTTTTTTTTAACCTGATCCCAGCTTTTTGCCAAAGGTAGTTGGATTTTCATATTCATGTCAATTAATTTGCCAGTTTTTTCCCCAAGCCACATTCTGATAAGGGGAAATTGGCTTTACATACTTTGGATGCAAGAAGGCCCTTTGCTTATTATTTGGATAGGACGAAAACGTTTTCGAAAATCATTAAGATTGTGTCTTATGCTAAAAATCACATGGGATATAAGTTTTCTTCACAGACTATTTCTATATGGATTAAAGCAATGTATTGTTGAATGTTGTTTCTTGGCACTAACTCCTATACCTGATACAGTGCAACCACATTCTGTTTGAGTTATAGCAACTATCTTTACTTGCTTTAGACAGGTCCTTGTTGTTTAAATGGCAGCCTAGAGTTCTGTTCACATTTCAGCTAAGCATTATGCCCTGGACTTGGCCTCTAGGGCCAATGTTGGATTTGGTAGAGCAATGTTCTCTCTTTCGTTAGGTCTCTGCCTCCAGGTTATTTTCAGCACTCCTTGTCTGTCTGTCCTGTAAGTGGGAATATGCAGAGCCAGTGCAGGGAGGAAATGAAGGTAACTTATTTGTAACTGAAGTTCTTAGAGATGGCTCTGCATATTCACGCTTCCCACCCACGTTCACTTCTTTGTCAGAGTCCTAATCTTTTTGTTTTGTCATTGTGGTGGAAGTATCTGAGGTGGTAAGAGGGTGCTGCACCCCATTATATAGCATAGCTCTCAGAAAGTTCAGAGATGCAGAGGGAAGGGATTGGGGGCTCAAGTGCTTTAATGCAGTGCTTCTCAAGCTATCTGATGTGGGGGACCGGCATTTTTTTTTCCGATGTGCACTCAGATTGGCAGCTGATGGCTCGCGGACCAGCACTGGTCCACGGACCACCACTTTGAGTAGCACTGCTCTAGTGACAGGTTTCAGAGTAACAGCCGTGTTAGTCTGTATTCGCAAAAAGAAAAGGAGTACTAGTGGCACCTTAGAGACTAACCAATTTATTTGAGCATGAGCTTTCGTGAGCTACAGCTCACTTCATCGGATCCGATGAAGTGAGCTGTAGCTCACGAAAGCTCATGCTCAAATAAATTGGTTAGTCTCTAAGGTGCCACAAGTACTCCTTTTCTTACTGCTCTAGTGGACAGTTAGGAGGTTC
The DNA here is from genome assembly GCF_965140295.1 of Lepidochelys olivacea. Classification (NCBI taxonomy): domain Eukaryota; kingdom Metazoa; phylum Chordata; order Testudines; family Cheloniidae; genus Lepidochelys; species Lepidochelys olivacea. Next base: position 124,604,836 of record NC_140413.1, read on the forward strand.
TACCATAAGGCACCACAAGGTGGCAGAGTACCCATAAGTGAAGAGTACCCATCTCTAAGAACTCAGTTATAAGTAAGTAACCTTCATTTTTAAATCACGAAGTATATATATTACTGGTCTGGACTTAATTCTGCTTGCCTGTTATAAGTGTAATCAAATCATGAGTGCTTGTGTCCAAGCTACAATTAATTTTTAGTTCTGTGATTGGTTCCGCTTTTAGTTCTGTGATTGGTTCCGCTTTATCTGCCAACACAAGATTTAATCTAGAATTCCCCTCTATCGGCTGCAACACTTTTTGAGTTCGGACATTTCATCTATTGTGTTTAGAAATTCCAAAAATGTTTTAGTAGCGGCAGCACGAGAACTCCAGCATATGTCACTCAGATTGAAGTCCCCAGTTGGTCATGCAGCTCTTTTTCTCACACATGATAGGTACACAAGGAGGCAGTCATCCTGGTCCTTAGTGTGATTTTGAGGTCTGTAACAGACATCAGCTAGTACCCCGCTTTATCTGTTAGGTCATTGATCATAAGCATTCAAGATAATTTTTTTCTGAGTTTTCAGTGACTCAGAAACGGGTAATGCCACTCCTTCTCCCCTTTTGCCTGCTTGATCCTTCCCAAATAGGTTATAGCCAAAGATTTTAACATTCCAATCGTGTGACTCATACCTCCAGGTTTCAGTAATACCAAGTAGATGGACTTCATGCTCATAAATGAGCAACTCCTCTTCCTCTTGTTTGACAGAATAGAAGCCTGGGTATAGATGTAATGGTTCTCAGAGTACTCAGGACTGAGTCACCTTGTTCCCCTTGCCTCCAGCATGAGGGATTCTTGCCTGTGCCTGCCTGGGTGTCAGCCCCTAATACCACCAGCCTTTCAAGCACTTTCTGAGCTGTGCCAGCCCTGTCTTCGCTTTGCAGGTTAACAGTAGGTGCACCCCAAGTCCCTTTGAAATATTCCCCTGGCTTCTCTCAGAAATTGCAGCTCCTCTGTCCCCCCACAGGTGCAGTGTACCTCAGTTTAATAGGTTTACCTTAAACCACCGCTCATGTATACCACACAGCACTTGTAATAATACAAAAAAGATTTATTTAAGAAAAAATAGATTAGAATCAAGAGTGGTGGAAACAAATGGTTACAACACAAAACAAAATCATAAAATGTGAACCTGCATCTACACTTATTAATGGTTACCTTTATTAGATAGGAAAGTAGGTTTTCCCTGCAAAGTTCAGTCTGTTGCAGAGCTAGCCTATTTCACAAGAACCAGGATTCAAATGTTCATGAAAATTCCCCTGTTCCACAAGGGGTTTCCTCAGTGAATGGATCCAGAAGGACATCTTCCTTCTCTGTTAAAATCTTAGTATTGCGCAAAGCTAAACAATTGAGCCTTGGATTGCATCACTGGCTAAACAGGGCACAGTGACAACTCCCTCATGCCTGAATGAGCCATCACGGGGACACATTATCCTCTGCTAACTAATTTTTATTCGAAGTCCATAAAGCGTACTTTCAGTGTAAATACATTATTCCTTCAGTATTTCCCATACATACACCACAAAGACAATGAATCTTGGCAAGTTATGAGCTTTTTGTAGATATCTTGCATGTTATTCTTTATCTTGTAAGACGTGTTTGGTATAGAAGGTTTGTCAGATCTGAGGTGAAGGTTGTTTGCAAAGAATGGGACCCTTTGCTATTAGCCTCTGTGTCATAATAGGCAGTTAAATAATTTCTTCTCCATGTTGTTTGGTTCCATGTCTAATTTTTTTTCAACTTCTTGATTTTGTGCTAAATGAGTGCACATGTCTTCCCTTTTTACACTTCCCCTTTTGTTATTAGTTTAACATCCTCCTGATGGGTCTAGCCAGCCTGTCCCTGATTTAGATTGGTTTCCCTTCTACTGAGGTGGAGGCCATCCAAACTGTGCAGCCCCCCTGACCCTATAGGAGGTGGACCAATGTTGCACAAAACTAAAGTTCTCTACCCTGCACCACTTACCTAGCCAGCAGTTCACTTCCAGACTCTTCTGTCTTCCTTTGCTCATGGGACAGGAAGTACCTCTGAGAAGATTGCATGGATATTCTTCTTCAGTACACTCGAGGGTCACTGAATGCATTTATTTCTGAGACCTGGCAACACAGTGTCATTAGTATATTCTTGCTCATCTACTTCAGAATATCTTATATCTTGGCTCAGGGAAGGCAGCACATTGTCCCATATGTCATTAGTTCTTTGTAGAATATTGGTTCGATTCTTCTGAGTACTGAATCCATCAGCAGGGATTGTCTGCTTCTTGGACAACTTAAGATCTCATTATTGGTGAACTTGTTTTCTTACAGCTTGGGCCTAGCTGTCCTGTATATCTCTGTTTGCTTGGACCATCTGGATCTTGCGAGGTATCTTCACAGTTTACATGCTGAGGATCTGGGATCAATTTGGAACTTTGTGTGGAATTCATCCTGGTCCTCTTATCTATGGTGATCACAGCCTGTTCATCTTTGTTTGTCTCCAGCCATGTAGAATGCCACCATAACCTTTTGCCTCTGGTGGTTGATAGATGAGAAAGGCCCTAAGGGACTATTATGACCATCTGGTCTGACCTCCTGTACAACACAGGCCATGGAACTTTCACAAAATGATTCCTAGAGCATATTTTGTAGGAAAAAATCCAATCAGGGTTTGAAGGGACCTCAGGAGATCATCTAGTCCAACCCCTGCTCAAAGCAGGACCAATCCCCAATTTTTGCCCCAGATCCCTAAATGTCCCCCTCAAGGATTGAACTCACAATCTTGATTTTTAAAAATGGTCAGTGATGGAGAATCCATTATGACCTTGAAAATTGTTCTAGTCATTAATTACTCTCACTTCTAAAAATGTATGCCTTATTTGCTTATGAAGTGCCAGGCCGCCTCTAACGTCTTCTCTCTCCAGCTCCTTGGTGCCCGATTCCTTTCTTCCTTGAAGCTGGGATACTGATATTTTCTGTACCTGACTGCCTGCAAACTCCTCAGCTTCTCTGATTCTCAGTAGTGTCTCTGCTTGCCCTTTCAGTCCAAGAATCTTTTCTTCAGCACAGCCACCAACTTGTACTTCATGCACAGGAAGTCCCTTCTGGCTTCAGGCAGGAACGATAACTGGGCATATCTGTTGCAGTTTGCCACCACTAGTCCACTGCTGGCCATCGTGGAATAACACACCGAGTTGAACCTGGAAGGAAAGACTCTCACATTTCCTCAAAAACTCTATTAGTTGCCTCTGCTCACAGCTCTGAGATCTCAGGTTTGCCTAGTAAGTGACCATTGTAGGCTGCACTAACAGGATATGTCTAGGAAGGTAGCTTGGTGGAACCTGAAAGGATTACTACCCCCCAGAGGGGTGAACAGGAAGATAGCACCCAACAACTATTTATACCAAGTCTTCCTGTTTCTTAGCTCAATCTGCCACTTACCACCAGAGAGCAATTAGCCACTCAGACTTCAAACACGGGGGCTGATCAAAACTCCCAGGGTCAGAGCCTCACGGTGTTTACCGGGGCACCAACAAACAGACCTGTTTCAGCTGCTTACTCAAGGGCCCATGGCCCAGCTGTGCTGCCTGTATACAGGGAACAAACAGGCACACAACTCACTGATGGACCAAATGCACAAAAGAATAAATGGTATTGTCAGAATGTATTTCTACAACTGGGAGTCTTTCTTTCCTGTTTGTTTTTATTTAATTTTGAGCTCTGTATGCATGGATTTTAAGGTCAGGGATAGCCTATGAAGGAAATTAACCTGAAGGAAATAGAAATTAGGAGTCAGGGTTTTTTTTCTTTTCTTGTGGGAAGAAATTGTCAGCAAAATATTTCAGAGTGACCTTGGTAGTAGATTAGAGACTTGGGCTGGTCATGTGCAATTGTTGGGACAGAATATTGCAGTATGTAGTAGAAAGTTGTCTGTCTTATACTCTGTTTGTTGTACTGTACTTGGCTTTTAGGGTAGGCTGCTTTTGTGAGCTATTTAAGTAGTGTTCAAGATTTTAGCAGTTACTAAAAATGTCTGGAAACAGCTTAATAGAAGTATTGGTCTACTGTATTATCTGAACATGTATAGTCTGCGATGGTTATATATCAGGTTACATAAAAGGGAAAGAAAGTGTTACCTGCTTAGCAAGGGAAACTCTGCCTTATCTAGTCTCATTACACAGTAAATCAGTTACTGTACCTCAATCAAAGCAGCCAAATTTTATTCTCCAGTTTCATTCTTGATGTAAGTCCCTTTTATGGGGTGGTCAGTGCTTATTTTCCACATTTGTGTGCACTGTTAACACCTTGTGTACATAAAGGTGAAGTTAGAGTTCTGTGTGTGTACTGCACTGAGTTTCAACTTCATCACTAGCTATCTTGCAGGTAAGTGTGGTTTGAGAGAGAGAGTGAGTCTGGGGGACATGGGAGCTGAAAAAGTGTTCTTTGGATAGGTGGGTTGCTTGTTGCCAGCTTAGATCCATGCATTGTGGTGAATGCTCTATCTGTATTAAAATGTGCTGACAGTGAATGATTGAATATTTGACAATGTGGTCTTGCGTCATTCCTTTGGATACTCTTGATGCTGCAATATTTTTGTCCCTCTGTGTAATATTAATATATTACATACACGTTTGTTTTCCTAGATGTTGACTCATTATACTGTTATATATAAACTGCATTGTTACAATTAAAAAAACTAATCTGTATGTTAGTATTTTTTAAAAAAAAAATCCTTTAATTGGGTTTTTATATTATCATCCACTCATTTGCATTATTTTATGGATTTTTTTCTGAATGGCAAATACCCTTTATTTCATGAGGAATTATAATTTCATGAGACATTATTACTAACTCTCACCCCGATCAAGCTGGGATGCTGCCTGGCATGCGCACGCTCTCTTTTCTCCCCCACCCCAGAAACAATCTTTTCTTCAGCTGAAAAAAACAAAACAAAAAATCCTTCATTAAAATTAAAGATTAAAAAAATGAAATGGTAGTTACCGGTGAAACAAGCTTTAGTAAACTGAATATACAAGAAAAAATGGCATTAAACTATTTTCTTGAATTCAGTACCTTCCCCTTCAGCCTAATGCTTGTTCATGATTGGCGAAAGAGAAATATTTTTCCTGCTTTCTCTACAACCAGTCACTTTATGAAATTAGAATGAATGATTCTAAATTTAGAAAATGTTCTTTTTACTCCTATAGCAGAGGCTACTACATAAAGCTGGCTTTTCACTTCTGTGAACATTTATGTGCCTGGTCAACAATTTAAACCAATTCAATATCTCGACTTTACTGATGGCTTAGCAGTTAACATGTATTTTAATAGTTCTCCTTCGGCTCTCAAATATTGTTAGGCAGGGCATGATTCTGTTATTTATTAACAGAGATCCTTGTCAGAGTGGCATTCACCTCATTTGTACTTACACATCTATTATACCGGATGGAGAATGTGAGCAAGAAAAAGGTGGAGTAAGTGCCAGATGCAACCATTTTTATTACTGTCTGTGATTTAACTTTATCTTTCAATATGTGCCCTTAAATTCCTTCCAGATTTAAACAGCATTAGTAGTAATACAGCTGTCTGCTTGCAGTTTATCCACTGCAGTACCTATAGACTTCTGTATATCATCTAAAATTATCATTAGAAACCTGTTTAATATTTTGACTGTGATGGTGCCATTCATTTGTGAATATTATCTTAAACTGTCATCTGGACAGTCCAATTCTTAGCTTTTCAAAGCACACTTTTGCCAAATTCCACTATACATCTTGGGACAGAATGAGTTCTGCCTCACCTGTACTCTTAATGGAAGCGGATACACATCCAAATCACACCTGGAGTTGCAGCTAGCAAAAGATGTTAAGAGTAACAAGAAGAACAGTCAAGGAAAGTGTGGGCCCCTTACTGAATGAGGGAGGCAACCTAGTGACAGAGGATGTGGAAACAGCTAATGTACTCAATGTTTTTTTTGCTTCTGTCTTCACGAACAAGGTCAACTCCCAGACTACTGCACTGGGCAGCACAGCATGGGGAGGAGGTGACTAGCCCTCTGTGGAGAAAGAAGTGGTTCAGGTCTATTTAGAAAAGCTGGACATGCACAAGTCCATGGGGCCGGATGCGTTGCATCCAAAAGTGCTAAAGGAGTTGGCGGATGTGATTGCAGAGCCATTAGCCATTATCTTTGAAAATTCATGGCTATCAGGGGAAGTCCCTGATCTGGAAAAAGGCTAATGTAGTGCCCATCTTTAAAAAAGGGAAGGAGGAGGATCCTGGGAACTACAGGCCAGTCAGCCTCACCTCAGTCCCTGGAAAAATCATGGAGCAGGTCCTTAAGGAATCAATTCTGAAGCACTTAGAGGAGAGGAAAGTGATCAGGAACAGCCAGCATGGATTCACCAAGGGCAAGTTATGCCTGACTAATCTAATTGCCTTCTATGACGAGATAACTGGTTCTGTGGATGAAGGGAAAGCAGTGGACGTGGTGTTCCTTGACTTTAGCAAAGCTTTTGACACGGTCTCCATTCTTGCCAGCAAGTTAGTATGGGCTGGATGAATGGACTATAAGGTGGATAGAAAGCTGGCTAGATTGTTGGGCCCAACGGGTAGTGATCAATGGTTCCATGTCTAGTTGGCAGCCGGTGTCAAGTGGAGTGCCCCAGTGGTCGGTCCTGGGGCTGGTTTTGTTCAATATCTTCATTAATGATCTGGAGGATGGTGTGGATTGCACCCTCAGCAAGTTTGCGGATGACACTAAACTAGGAGGAGAGGTAGATACGCTGGAGGGCAGGGATAGGATACAGAGGGCCCTAGACAAATTAGAGGATTGGGCCAAAAGAAATCTGATGAGGTTCAACAAGGACAAGTGTAGAGTCCTGCACTTAGGATGGAAGAATCCAATGCACCGCTACAGACTAGGGACTGAATGGCTCGGCAGCAGTTCTGCAGAAAAGAACCTAAGGGTTACAGTGGACGAGAAGCTGTCTATGAGTCAACAGTGTGCCCTTGTTGTCAAGAAGGCCAATGACATTTTGGGATGTATATGTAGGGGCATTGCCAGTAGATCGAGGGACGTGATCGTTCCTCTCTATTCCACACTGGTGAGGCCTCATGTGGAGTACTGTGTCCAGTTTTGGGCCCCACACTACAAGAAGGATGTAGAAAAATTGGAAAGAGTCCAGCGGAGGGCAACAAAAATGATTAAGGGACTGGAACACATGAGTTATGAGGAGAGGCTGAGGGAACTGGGGATGTTTAGTCTACGGAAGAGAAGAATGAGGGGGGATTTGATAGCTGCTTTCAACTACCTGAAAGGGGGTTCCAAAGAGGATGGCTCTAGACTGTTCTCAATGGTAGCAGATGAGACCATTACTCCTTGTTCTGTCAAGTTGCAGTGGGGGAGATATAGGTTGGATATTAGGAAAAACTTTTTCCCTAGGAGGGTGGTGAAACACTGGAATGCGTTACCTAGGGAGGTGGTGGAATCTCCTTCCTTTGAAGTTTTTAAGGTCAGGCTTGACAAAGCCCTGGCTGGGATGATTTAATTGGGGATTGGGCCTGCTTTGAGCAGGGGGTTGGACTAGATGACCCCCTGAGGTCCCTTCCAACCCTGATATTCTATGATTCTATGATCTAAGAGTAAAAATGGATTTTTTTAAGGACTTTCAAGGAAACATGTTTGAATTGAAAGACCGATCTTGAGTTAATAAGAAATTTGTGTTGGTGAATTTTGCCTTTTTCTCGATCTTCCTAGCTAACAAATGGCTAGTTACTATCTCAGCAAAGCTAAAATATAGTTAAGCCATTGGAAACTTAATAGGATACATTTTGAAGAAACTGTTTCGTAGTTAAGCAAAGTGTGATTGATTGTTACTAAATTTTTGTGTCTTAATGGCTGCTCTAGACCATCAGTTAGTCTGAAGCCATAGGCTCTCTGTTAAGATGGCTGCTATTTCCTAAAGCCTTCTCATATGGACGTAAGTAGAGGTCTGCTTGGGCTTAATTTTAAAGCCTGGGTCATTGTCACTGCCTCATGCTTGCAGGGTTGACTCAGTGGTGAAGTGCCCTGCTGCCACCACACGTGGATGTTGTGGAGTGAGAGGCAGGCGCTGCTGTGTTCCTCAGCTCAGCACAGCAAAGTGGAGGTAGCCAGCGGGAGTGGGGCATGCAGCTGCTCCTTTGCCAACCGATGGGCAGGAGAAGAAGAACCCACCTAAGCTCAAGAGTGTGCAGTTATTTTCCCTTCTGACCTGACTTTACCCACACCTGGCACGTGCAGTCGAGTGCCAACAGATTCCAGGGCTCTAGAAGTAAGGTCACTCTTGGTGAAGTTGGCTATCATCTGCTGATCTGAGGGAAGATGGCTGCTTTGTATGCTCTATGGTAGACAACTGAACTGAAAAGTGAGGCAGGAAAAAGTGAGGCAGGATGGAGAAGTTCCAGATTTGCCACCCCAAATGTCAAAAATCATGAGTCAGGCCACACAAGGGCTAGAAACTTTTTTTTTTTTAAATCTGAAAACTGAGATTGAGTGGAAACTAGGTCACATTACAAAGGATGAATATAAACAAATAATCCAAGGCACAAAATGAGATTAAATTAGCTAGAGACATAAAGGGTAACAAGAAAATATTCTATAGATACATTAAAAGCAAGTGGAAGACCAAGGACAGGGTAAGCCCGTTACTCAATGAGGAGGAGTGAACTATAACAGAAAAAGTGGAAATGGCAGAAGTGCGAAGTGATTTTTTTTGGGTTGGTTTTCACCAAAAATTTTGTACCAGTTGGACATCTTACTTAATGAACGCCAGTGAAAATGACGTAGGATCAGAGAATAAAATAGGAAAAGAACAAGTTAAAAATTAACAAGACAAGTTAGATGTCTTAGGGTATGTCTACACTACGAAATCAGGTCGAATTTATAGAAGTCGGTTTTTTAGAAATCAGTTTTATATATTCGAGTGTGTGTGTCCCCACAGAAAATGCTCTAAGTGCATTAAGTGCATTAACTCGGCGGAGTGCTTCCACAGTACCGGGACTAGCGTCGACTTCCGGAGTGTTGCACTGTGGGTGGCTATCCCACAGTTCCCGCAGTCTCCGCTGCCCATTGGAATTCTGGGTTGAGATCCCAATGCCTGATGGGGCTAAAACATTGTCGCGGGTGGTTCTGGGTACATATCGTCAGGCCCCCGTTCCCTCCCTCCCTCCGTGAAAGCAAGGGCAGACACTCGTTTCGCGCCTTTTTTCCTGAGTTACCTGTGCAGACGCCATACCACGGCAAGCATGGAGCCCGCTCAGGTAACCGTCGCAGTATGTCTCCTGGGTGCTGGCAGACGTGGTACTGCATTGCTACACAGCAGCATCAACCCCTTGCCTTGTGGCAGCAGACGGTACAGTACAACTGGTAGCCGTCCTCATCATGTCCGAGGTTCTCCTGGCCACGTTGGCCAGGAGCGTCTGGGCAGACATGGGCGCAGGGACTAAATTTGGAGTGACTCGACCAGGTCATTCTCTTTAGTCCTGCAGTCAGTCCTATTGAACCGTCTTATGGTGAGCAGGCAGGCGATACGGATTGCTAGCAGTCCTATTGCATCATTTTCTGCCGGGCAGCCATGAGATGTGGATGGCATGCAGTCCTTCTGCACCGTCTGCTGCCAGCCAAAGATGTAAAAGATAGATGGAGTGGATCAAAACAAGAAATAGACTAGATTTGTTTTGTACTCATTTGCTCCCCCCCCCACCCCATCCGTCTAGGGGACTCATTCCTCTAGGTCACACTACAGTCACTCACAGAGAAGGTGCAGCAAGGTAAATCTAGCCATGTATCAATCGGAGGCCAGACTAACCTCATTGTTCCAATAAGAACAATAACTTAGGTGCACCATTTCTTATTGGAACCCTCCATGAAGTCCTGCCTGAAATACTCCTTGATGTAAAGCCACCCTCTTTGTTGATTTTAGCTCCCTGAAGCCAACCCCGTAAGCCGTGTCGTCAGTCGCCCCTCCCTCCGTCAGAGCAACGGCAGACAATCGTTCCGCACCTTTTTTCTGTGTGGACGCCATACCAAGGCAAGCATGGAGGCTGTTCAGCTCATTTTGGCAATTCAGAGCACATTAAACACCACATGCATTATCCAGCAGTATATGAAAACCAGTTTCATGACTGGCCAGGCTACGGTGTGAAAGTTCTCTTTGTTTCTCCTTGATGAAACCCCCCGCCCCTTGGTTCACGCTACTTCCCTGCAAGCTAACCACCCTCCCCTCCTCCCTTTAATCATTGCTTGCAGAGGCAATAAAGTCATTGTTGCTTCACATTCATGCATTCTTTATTCATTCATCACACAAATAGGGGGATGACTACCAAGGTAGCCCAGGAGGGGTGGTGGAGGAGGGAAGGAAGATGCCACACAGCACTTTAAGCACAGCACTTTAAAAGTTTACAACTTTAAAATTTATTGAATGCCAGCCTTCTTTTTTTTTTGGGCAATCCTCTGTGGCGGAGTGGCTGGTTGGCCGGTGGCCCCCCTACTGCGTTCTTGGGCGTCTGGGAGTGGAGGCTATGGAACTTGGGGAGGAGGGCGGTTGGTTACACAGGGGCTGTAGTGGCAGTCTGTGCTCCAGCTGCCTTTGCTGCAGCTCAACCATAGACTGGAGCATACTGGTTTGGTCCTCCAGCAGCCTCAGCATTGAATCCTGCCTCCTCTCATCACGCTGCCGCCACATTTGAGCTTCAGCCCTGTCTTCAGCCTGCCACTTACTCTCTTCAACCCACCACCTCTCCTCCCGGCCATTTTGTGCTTTCCTGCACTCTGACATTATTTGCCTCCACGCATTCGTCTGTGCTCTGTCAGTGTGGGAGGACAGCATGAGCTCAGAGAACATTTCATCATGAGTGCGTTTTTTTTTCTTTCTAATCTTCACTAGCCTCTGGGAAGGAGAAGATCCTGTGATCATTGAAACACATGCAGCTGGTGGAGGAAAAAAAAAGGGACAGTGGTATTTAAAAAGACACATTTTATAAAACAGTGGCTACACTCTTTCAGGGTAAACTTTGCTGTTAACATTACATACATAGCACATGTGCTTTCGTTACATGGTCGCATTTTGCCTCCCCCTGCCGCGTGGCTACCCCCTCAACCCTCCCCCCTCCCCGTGGCTAACAGCGGGGAACATTTCTGTTTAGCCACAGGTAAACAGCCCAGCAGGAACGGGCTCCTCTGAGTGTCCCCTGAAGAAAAGCACCCTGTTTCAACCAGGTGACCATGAATGATATCTCACTCTCCTTAGGATAACACAGAGAGATAAAGAATGGATGTTGTTTGAACGCCAGCAAACATACACTGCAATGCTTTGTTGTACAATGATTCTTGAGTACGTGTTACTGGCCTGGATTGGTAAAGTGTCCTACCATGGAGGACGCAATAAGGCTGCCCTCCCCAGAAACCTTTTGCAAGGGCTTTGGGAGTACATCCAGGAGAGCCGCGAATGCCAGGGCAAAGTAATCCTTTCACATGCTTGCTTTTAAACCATGTATAGTATTTTAAAAGGTACACTCACCGGAGGTCCATTCTCCGCCTGCCGGGTCCAGGAAGCAGCCTTGGGTGGGTTTGGGGGGTACTGGCTCCAGGTCCAGGGTGAGAAACAGTTCCTGGCTGTCGGGAAAACCGGTTTCTCCGCTTTCATGCTGTGAGCTATCTACAACCTCATCATCATCATCTTCTTGGTCCCCAAAACCTGCTTCCGTCTTGCCTCCATCTCCACTGAAGGAGTCAAACAACACAGCTGGGGTAGTGGTGGCTGAACCCCTTAAAATGGCATGCAGCTCATCATAGAAGCAGCATGTTTGGGGCTCTGACCCGGAGCGGCCGTTCGCCTCTCTGGTTTTCTGGTAGGCTTGCCTCAGCTCTTTAAATTTCACGCGGCACTGCTTCAAGTCCCTGTTATGGTCTCTGTCCTTCATGCCCTGGGAGATTTTGACAAAGGTTTTGGCATTTCGAAAACTGGAACGGAGTTCTGATAGCACGGATTCCTCTCCCCATACAGCGATCAGATCCCGTACCTCCCGTTCAGTCCGTGCTGGAGCTCTTTTGCGATTCTGGGACTCCATCATGGTCACCTCTGCTGATTAGCTCTGCATGGTCACCTGCAGCTTGCCACGCTGGCCAAACAGGAAATGAGATTCAAAAGTTCGCGGTTCTTTTCCTGTCTACGTGGCCAGTGCATCTGAGTTGAGAGTGCTGTCCAGAGCGGTCACAATGGAGCACTCTGGGATAGCTCCCGGAAGCCAATACCGTCAAATTGTGTCCACAGTACCCCAAATTCGACCCGGCAAGGCCGATTTAAGCGCTAATCCACTTGTCAGGGGTGGAGTAAGGAAATCGATTTTAAGAGCCCTTTAAGTCGAAATAAAGGGCTTCATCGTGTGGACGGGTGCAGGTTTACATCAATTTAACGCTGCTAAATTGAACCTACAGTCCTAGTGTAGACCAGGGCTTAAAGTCATCAGGGCCTGATGAAATACATCCTAGAATACTCAAGGAGCTGACTGGGGAGATATCTGAGCCATTAGAAATTGTCTTAGAAAAGACATGGAAGACGGGAGAAATTCCAGAGGACTGGAGAAGGGCAAATATAGAGCCAATCTGTAAAAAGTGGAATAAGAACAAATCCGGGGACTTACTGACCCGTCATCTTAACTTCAATACCTGGAAAGATAATGGAGCAAATAATTAAGCAATCAGTTTCCAGACATCTAGAAGATAAGGTGATAAGTAACAGTCAACATGGATTTGTCAAGAACAAATCATGTCAAACCAACCAAATATCCTTCTCTGACAGAGTAACAAGCCTTGTGGGTGGGGGAAAGTAGGAGATGTGATGTATCTTGAGTATAGTAAGGCTTTTGATGCTGTCTCACATGACCTTTCATTAACAAACTAGAGCTATACAGCCTAGCTGAAACTACTATAAGGCGGATGCACAACTGTTTGGAAAACCGTTCCCAGAGTAGTCATCAGTGATTCACAGTCAAGCTGGAACTCATATCAAGTGGGATCTTGCAGGGATCAGTTCTCGTCTGGGTCTGTTGAATATCTGCATCAATGATTTAGATAATGGCCTAGAGAATACAATTCTAAAGTTTGCGGATGATATCAAGCTAGGAGGGGTTGCAAGTGCTTTGGGGGATAGGATTAAAATTCAAAATGATCTGGACAAACTGGAGAAATGCTCTGAAGTAAATAGTATGAAATTCAATAAGGATAAATGGAAAGTACTCCACTTAGGAAGGAACAGTCCATTTCACAGATATAAAATGGGAAATGACTGCCTTCAAAGGAGTACTGCAGAAAGGGATCTGGGGGTCATAGTGAATCACAAGCTAAATATGAGTGAACAGTGTGACACTGTTGCAAAAAATCCAAACATAATTCTGGGAGGTATTAGCAGGAGTGTTGTAAATAGGATACAAGAAGTAATTCTTCCACTCTATTCTGTGCTGCTTAGGCCTCAGCTGGAGTACTGTGTCCAGTTCTGGGCGTTGCATTTCAGGAAAGATGTGGACAAATTGGAGAAAGTCCATGGAAGAGCAGCGGGGATGGTTAAGGGTCTAGAAAACATGGCCTATGAGAGAAGATTGAAAAAACTGGGTTAGTTTAGTCTGGAGAAGAGAAGACTGAGGGGGGACATAAGTTTTCAAGTACATAAAAGGTTGTTACAAAGAGAAGGGGGAAAAATTGCTCTCAACTTCTGAGGATAGGACAAAAAGCAATGGGCTTAAATTGCAGGAGGGGTGGTTTGGGCTGGACATTAGGAAAAACTTCCTGTCACGGTATTTTAGCACTGGAATAAATTGCCTAGGGATTTTGTGGAATCTCTGTCATTGGAGATTTTTAAGAGCTGAGATGGTCTAGATCAGTGGTTTTCAAACTTCAGGTCATGACCCAGTACTGAGTTGCGGAATGCAAGGCACTGGGTCACCTTGCTCAGCACCCAGGGAGCCTGGTGGCCGGCCAGTAAAAACTAGTAGTCCCTACCTGTTCTGACACAATGCTGTGCCCTGGAAGCCGTCAGCAGCAGGTCTGGCTCTGTGCGCTGCCCCCAAGCACCAGCTCTGAACTCCCACTGGCTGGGAACTGGCCAATGGGAGCTGGGGAGAGGGCGGCTCCTGTGGGCGAGTGTCGTGTGGAGCTGCTTGCACATCTCCACCTGTGGAGCCGGGCCTACTGCTGGCCGCTTCCAGGGTACAGCGTGGTCTGCGGTGCCAGGAGAGGCGGGAAGCCTGCCGCTGCACTGCTGACTGGGAGCTGCTGGAGGTAAGCCTGCGCTCCAATCCCCAGCCCTGAGCCCCCTCCAACCTGCAGCCCCCTCCTACACCCCAAACCCATCATCCCCAGCCCTCACCCCCACACTGCAACCCTCTGCCCCAGCCTTGAGCCCCTTCCTACACCACAAACCCCTCATCCTCAGCTCCTTTGGGTGGCGGGCATCAACAATTTTCTTCAACTGGGTCGCCAGGAAAAAAGTTTGAAAACCACTGGTCTAGATAATACTTAGCTCTGCCATGGGAGCAGGGACTGGACTAGAAGACCTCTTGAGGTCCCTTTCAGTCTTATGATTCTTACCTAATCACTTGTTTCCAGGAGCTGGGGCTATAAGAAAACAACCATGAGTTTCACAATTAGAATTACTAGAGTTGGCAACGCTGGAGTTCCCTTTGACTTCTCTGAGCATTGCCTCAATTGTTATGCAGTGTTCCTAAGCTCTATGTGCTTTCCTTTGGTCCCACTAGATCATGCTGCCTTCTGGTCCGTCATTCACAACTTTCCAAAGTCCGTAGATGCAGCTTCAGTCCTTTTAAAGTAGTCCATATTTTGTCTGTGAGGGGAGACTCTCTCTCTCCTCCCATTTGAGCTCCTTTATGCTGTATAGATGGGCTGGAGTGGCATTAAGGGCTGGAATGGCTGGGAGAGAATTCCCCTCAGCGCAGGAACTGAGGAAGACAGAGTGGTGAGAAATGGATTGGCCTAGCAGTGAGATAGATGGCCTAGAAGGGAGGGAGAATCCATATCTGAGAATGCAGATCTGGGGCTTGAGCTCTCTGCTTCCCATTGGCCAGCTTGGCAATGGGAAAAGAACTGGGAGCTGAGTGGCCCCATTAATTTGAACTTATTCCACTGATTTTGGGGATGTTTGTCCCCTTTAGCTGGAAGGAATTTTTCCTGTTTTGCCAAATTGGCAATGGCCTGGTGTTTCTTGGCCTTCCTTGAAGTTGTCATAGAGGTACGTTTGGGTTAAAAAGAAAAGGATTTGATTATTTAATATTAGGAGTTTATAGGAATGTTTAGTTTGTCGCAGTTTGCAGCCAGTGTCCAGAGTGGGTAAAAGATAAAAGGGTCAGCTTCTAGAGAATAAGAGACTTAAGATTTTATTGGTAGATCTTGTACCTCTGGGAGAAAAGGGCAGACCTGAAGTCTTTGCAGACTAAGATCCTCCTTTGTGGAAAGAGCATGACAGCATTCAGAAGTGTGCTGAGTCGTAGGAGCAGACTAAGGAGTGTCTGTCCTGAGTTTCTGGTGGGAGCCCTGTAACCCCACACTGGACTCAGTTAAATGGCTGTTATGTGACAGACAGGGTAAGAGAGAGATGAGGTGGGGTGGGCATATAGAGCCCGTGCCCAGTGTGGAGTTAAGAAAGTAGAAGCTTGGTGTTTGAATCCATCCCTGACTGTCTTCATTCGCCTCTGTGTCCTGATCAATGATAAATAATAACTTTCAGCATGCAGTTTCAGTTTAAATATCTTTGTGTGGATTTGCAGGTGACTGCATAACAAGTGCACTGCTAAGATCTTTTTAAATCAGAAGATGTTAAAAACTAGACTTCTGCACTATTCATCAGATCTGCGTAAACTTTAATATTGAACACATTTGTGTGTCTTGGTATTTGTTAAAAGTAGCTGTGATTTGTACTATGTGATAGTTGAACATCTGTTAAACCTCTTTGTAGCACACAAGAGTTTCATTGCTTGTATTTCCATTTTTCTATTCCCATTTCTGTTCCCATTGCTGTTCCTTTGCATGGAACACAGAGAGGAATTTCACTGCTGAATGGTAGCTTTTTGCTTATTTAACATACCTGAATGATTTACAAGTAAAATTATCACTTACCAGTGACGTTGTCAGAATAATGTATGAAATTAGGACATGTAGTTCAGGTTTATACTTCAGATTGGGCCAGCTGGTAGCTTCTCTTCCTATGTGTTAAAAATATCCTTTAATATGTTCCCAAATGCCCAGGATAAAATGAAGAAAATAGTATTGCAGTGAAATTAAAAATAAACTAATACCTGGCAAAAGAATGAACCTGTTAAAGGAACAGGTTTTACTGTATATTAGTTTGTTAATAATCAGATCTGAACTCTTTTCAGATGCTTTATAAAAGTGGCAAAATGATCAAAAGCATGAGTGCCAGATCAAAAGTTATTTTAAGATTAAATAAAATTTGTAGGGCTTACAAGTTGTAAAAACTAAATGAATTCCTAATAATGTGTATTATTGGATATCTTCTGTATTCAACATAATACAAAACAGTATGTGGCAACACTTACCCACAGAAACTTCACTCTAAAATAGCTTGACGTTTAGGCAAGACCATGTTTGTGTTTGTATTAAATAGAGTAATTATGGTCAGTGTCTTAACCAGTGGAAAATATAATGAAAAATGAATTAATGTTTGTGCCTGCCACATGCTGTGAAATTAATGTTCACTTACACCTGTAGGTATTCCAGCAACTCAGTGTTGTTTCCCTTTGTTACAAATATTTTAATGCATGCTACTTTACACTTACAGAATCCTGTTAATCAGATGATCTGAAAGCGCCTTATTAAAATTAATTAAGCATCACAACATTCCTGCTAGGTAGGTAAATAGTCTATCCATTTTAGGGAGAGCCAGTGGCAGGAATGATTTAGATTCTTTGGGTTCCCATGCTATGCATTTCTTTATCTTGATGTTTAAATTTCTTTTAAATTTAACATTTACTCTGAATTTCCTTTGTTTTATAGCTAGTTTGAGATAATTTCAGCATTCCTGTAATGTTTATTACCCTAAAATACTGCTGTGTAGTCTCAATCTAACTCCCTCTTACTTTATTTTTCATCTGGGAAATAAACACTATTTTAAATGTTTTCATACATATTCCCAACCTTGTTCCATATATTATATGGATATAAATTCCAAGATGTATTGAATATATAGTTAGTTGGAATTTCAGTGTTAAGAGAGGAACTAATTTTAAGAAACCACAGTGTGGATGTGTCAGGAATATATCAGTGCTGAGTACAATTATTCTGAATACAATTAAAGAATATCATCCCTTGTTGGTGGCAGTCAGTTTCTTAGTGAACATTTAACACAAACACTAAACTGAGTAAAAACTGTCATGTGTAAAATCTTCCTCCTTTGTGACTGAAACTTGCAGCACACCAAAAATTCTGTTGGCCATTTTTTTGTGTAAAGCTAGTAGTGGACCAATAAAATAGAAATCTCTTCGGTTTCTTAGACCCTGGTCATGCAAAAGAGGATAAGTCCAGCATTATGCTGAAACTTTTCTCTATTTAAAAACTGAAGTTTACTCATAATTTTTTTGCAGTTATATATATTTTCAGCATTTTATGTTGCTTAAATTATTTCTGTTTTTATTCTCTCAGATGTTTTTGTATTCAGTAAATGTGTAAGAAAATTATGGAAGAGGGTGTTGTAGATTTTAATTTTGTAAATTGAGAGAACTTTCGATGTAAGAAAATAGTGAAATTATAAAGTGAAGATCACGTTCATCTGATCTACTTAGTCCACAAATGTTAGCCTTCTAGTCTTTAGTTACATCAAGGATTTAGGGTAGGCTCTTATGCAACAGATGATGACATCTTAGAGCTGTAAATACATCTTGATAGATTTTTTTAATAATTTTGTCATTGCTGTATTTGAAGAGAAGTAAAGATTTTTCTCCCTCCTCTTCTTTATTCCAGTTCAATTTTGTGGGAAGAATCCTTGGTCCCAGAGGACTAACAGCTAAACAGCTTGAGGCAGAAACAGGATGCAAGATAATGGTCCGAGGAAAGGGCTCAATGAGGGACAAAAAGAAGGTAGGTTTTTGAAAAGCAGCAGTTTTCAGCATATGGATTTTACTTACAATACATAAGACAAACATTTTCCTAATGCACAATAACTGTGAAGGCCTTAAAAACTATTTCTCCTACTTAACACTTTTTGCCATAAACTATTACAATATATTTAATTTTCTTTGAGTAGCGTTCCTATGAATGCTCCACTTCATCTGGAGAAACACCTGCAAAAGTAAGAGATTTCATCACTGGTGTATCCAGCAATAGTTATCCACATTTCTTTCTTCCCTCTCTACTGGTTTGGATTACCTGTTGAATTTTAAAAAGTTGGATCTTTCTATGAGTGCCATCACAGTTTATTTGATTGCAGTTACAGCTTTTCATTCCCCCACAGAGGGATTCTCAGTGTTTGCCCACCCCACAACAGAGAGTTTCATCAAGGGGTTGATTAACCTTTCTCTGTAGCTTAGAGAGCCCATACTTGTATGGGTTTTGAACTTGTTCCTTAATTTCCTAATGAAACCCATCTTTGAATAATTGGCTAACTGTTCATTGCTACACCTGTCTTCGAAGGCAGCTTTCTTGGTAGCCATCACTTCTTCCTGGAGAGCTGGAGAATTGGAGGCATTAATGGCAGACCCTCCCATTGCCGTTTTCTTCAAGGAAAAAGTATCTTTACGGCCACATCTGCCTAAAATGTCTTCTGAGTTCCACATTAACCAGGTTAGCCACATTCCATTTTTTTTCCTGAAGCCACACAAGACCAGGGAGGAAGTTGCCTTCCGTAGCTTGGACGTTAGAAGGTCATTAGTTTGGTTCTGTCCACATTGGGAGACTTTCTAAATAGCATTCTCCTGTTTGTCTTATTTGTGGATAGATCTAAGAGACCCCCAGTTTCCAAGGAGACTTTCAAAATACATATCCAGATGTATTCTTTCTTGTTATTAGACTGGTCACAATGAGCCCCCTTCTAAAATAGCCCATCCTACAAGATCCCAATCCAAGTCCGTGCAGTGTTGGAAAAATGTATCAGTTCAAGAAATTTGCAAGGCTGCAACTTGGGCATGAATTCATGCTTTTCCCAAACACTATTCCCTGTTACATGCTTCCAGATCCGATGATATTGTTGGCAGGGCAGTCCTGTTGGCATTAAATTTGGCTCCAAAGATCACTTCCTCCTGCCATGAGTACTATTTTGGGAGTCACCTGAAGTGGAGCACCCACTTCAGGACACTACTCGAAGAAGGAGAGGCTACCTACTTTGTACAGTAACTGGAGTTCTTTGAGACCTGTTTCCCTGTGGGTGCTCCATTGCTTCCCCTTCCCCTTTGATTCTCCTCTTGAGGGACTTTCCAGAGAAGGAACTGGGGGTGGTTCTTATCCTCGATATGGGACATGAGGAGGTCTGGAGCTCATGCATGGGCCGAATGGGCACTGCAACTGAAAATCTCAAATCAAAGGCACTTAAAGTATATGTGCACCTGAAATGAAGTACCATAGGGGCACACATCTCAAACTCCAGTTACTGTGGAAAGAAAGTAACCTCTCCTTTTGCAGAATTGGACCAATACTTCAAAGCACAGTATATTCTTTTAATAAATTCTTAAATTTGTGTGCACTGTAATTGCACAATTCAGTTTTCAGTTAACCAATTAAAATATTATTTTCCACTAACTAATAAATTTCTATTAGTAGTTTATGATGTACAGCAAAGTTAAACATGAAAATAGAGACCAAAAATGTGTTCAACTGTATCTATGGAAGGGCATACGTCAGAGAAGTATTTTTAATTAAAAAAAAAAAATCCCTTTCCATAATTGTTTAAAAACGTCCTGGTCCACTGAAGGTATTTCAGAACTTAGAAATATCTGATTTTGGAAGGACCATGGATAGTATGTGTTGGAAAAAGACCATGGGTATTTGTGGTGATGTAGCCTGAATATTTTGTTTGAATCAAGATGCACCAAAAGTGTGTGTTCACATATATACCAGTTCTGGGCTAAGAGGGAGATCACACCTAAACTTCCTGCCATGGAGCATTAGGCCCCACTCTTCCTCCAGCCATATGAGCTCAGAAGGGAAAACCTTCTGGCAGGAGTCATCCTGTGGGCAGATGCGCATGATGGCAGGAACAGTTACAAAAGCAATATCTGCAGGCACCATCAGATGCTGATATCATCAGACTATGCTTTCTACAATGTTTATTCTGGTCACTTTTTCCTCTGTTACTTGGCAAACTGTTTGCCTTAACCCTCTCCTGCTCCCCTCCCTCAGTCTCTTTATTTCAGTCTTAGTACACCATGATCCTCTGTTCTTTCCTTTAAAATATCCCTGAATGTCCCTTCTTCCTTGTTTTTCCTTTCATCTAATACCTGCCCTCCTCACCCACTCTACCCTATAATACATTTTGTGTGTGTGTATATAAACAGAATTACAAGCATAAGTAAAATAACTAAAAGCCACCTAATAGTTATTTTAAACCTCCTGAAACTAACCACATTTTCGAACCATCACTTCATTCACTGTGCTTTTATGTTATAACATCCTTTTCTCTCACCCCATAACTGCCTTGTTCAGTTTGATGGAAAGCTCTTGGGCAGGGACAATGGCTTACCTTGCCTTGTTTTTCTTGGGGTCTGTAAACGATACTTGAATAAAAAAGAAAAGGAGTGGAAACCACTGAATGCATCCGATGAAGTGAGCTGTAGCTCACGAAAGCTTATGCTCAAATAAATTGGTTAGTCTCTAAGGTGCCTCAAGTACTCCTTTTCTTTTTGCGAATACAGACTAACACTACTGCTACTCTGAATCTTGAATAAAAATGAGAGAGTTTTTTTAAAAGTAGTTTCTAGTTAGCATGGACATTCCACATATAAACGAGTCCTTAACTAAATTTCCATTTTTGCTTTGTAATTCACTTTTTGAGATTGTGTGGAGTTTTAAAATATAACTTGCCAAATGTAACACTGTAGATTTGACAGTTTGTAAAGACTTTTGAAATAATGGTTTTCCTGTAGCTGGGGATGGAATGAGAACTGTTCGATAAATGAGTAGCTTCAGAATGCTTCAGATGACATATAATGTGAGAGTGTTGAAGCAAAGGATATGTGTTAAAACAAATCATATGGTTGACCATATGTAAACAATCTTAGGTGACTCCATAATGTTAAATACTAATATTAAAGGTATTAATCTTTTGAAGAACACTACTGTAAATTTTTACATATTTAAAAAAAATGTATTGTAGCAGAAGCTTACTAATGAAAATAACCCCTTGAAAGTTCTGTTAAAAATTCTAGTAAAAACTTGTTATATTTGGTAAGAAGAAAGTATGACTGTTGTACATACCTCACTCAGAGCGAGCAACCACCTCACCAGAGCCTTTTAGGATTTTCAAACCTCATTCAGCTTTAATCTAGTAGAAGATCATTCTGGCTGTTATTCACGGAAGCTTTATTGTAGCTACTAGTTTACCAACAAACAGTTTGACTTCTACTTTTTTTTTCAGATCAGATTCTACAGAGTGGGTCAAATGTGAAGACACAATATGGTTAACATTGCAAGGGTGAATGGTCAAACTTCTTTCTCTCAGAAGTGAAATATTGGTCTGTTAAGAAAGCTGGATGCTGTTAAATTTATTCAGTCTTTGTTTGTTTTGCCTAAATGTAGATATATACCTTGGTTTCCAAGAGACAGATGATAGTCTTTAATTCTTTAGACTTTGGTATAATTCTTTACGCATTACTCATTTTATTACTAGAATTTAACAGACACAAAGGGATAGGGGAAGAATTTTGGGAGAGAGCTCACTTGCAGTTAGGTTGAATAGTTGCCTGAATGAAGGTTTATTAATTCTTAATCTCCCATATTATGGGTATCCTGGTTGAAAAGTTTTCAGACACTTATTCTTCACAGCCCTAAACTTCTTAATTGTCATACAAAATGAGAGGTTACTAACCAGCAAGATCCAGAGGCACTATCCAATTAATAACCCACCTGCATGTCAGGAAGGAGGAGGATGCTGATATTCTTGCTTGTGGGCTACTCTGAATGCTGCTGAGGTGCCCTGAGCTCTGGTCTACACTTAAGTTTTGCCGATGTAGCTATGTTGAATAGGAGTGTGAAAAAAACACACCCCAGCCAACACAGCTGTGCCAGCAAATGTCTTCGTGTAGACAGTGTTATACCGGCAAAAAAAATCATTTGCCGGTGTAAGCAGCGTCTGCCTTGGGCAGGTTTGCAAGTATAGCTATAATTTATAGCTACATTGGCAAATCTTCTCTAGTGTAGACAAGGCATTATTCTTTTATCTGCTTCTAGCTCAGTAGTTTTCAAACTGTGGGTCAGGACCCCAAAGTGGGTCACAACCCCATTTTAATGGGGTCACGAAGGCTAGACTTGCTGGGGCCCAGGGCCGAAGCCCGAGACCCACTGCCTGGGCCAAAACCAGAGGGATTCAGCCCTGGATGGCGGGGCTCAGGTTATAGGCCCCCTGCCTGGGGCTGAAGCTCTTGGACTTTGGCTTCCTCGCACCCCCACCCTGGGCAGTGGTGCTCAGGCTTCAGTCCTGCCTCTTGGGGTCGTGTTGTTGTTTTTGTTGTCAGAAGGGGGTCGCGGTAAAATGAAGTTTGAGAACCCCTACTCTAGCTAGTCAGGTGACTGATACTGAAAGCATCCTTTTCACCTCTGTGGTGGTGGAAATGAAAAGGAGTATTCTCATTTTTCCTTCTGTCATTGCCACACTGGAGCTTTTCCAGTATTTGGAGTTATTGGGTCCAGAGCTCTGCCCTGTTCCATTCTTTTGGTTCACAGGAGGGTGCCTCATCTATTTTGCTCCTTCTCGGCCTGCTTGTGGTGTGGTCTCTAACTCTAACCCTCCCTCATCATCCATTTCTTGAGCTGTCATCTCTTCTCAGCTGCTGTTCAGCTTTCCTAAACTACATCAGCAGAGTTAAATGTATATTCTTGTCATTTATTGCTGCCCACATGGTTCTGAGCAGCTGCAGTGAAGTTGACCTTTCTTCCAGTATTTGTCCATATGTATTCCACTTTTGGGTGCACATGCACTGGAGATTGGAATCTTTTAGCCAGAAATATCCATTGGGGCCACCCATGCACTCTAAGCATCTTCATACCTCATATTGACGTCAGAAAAGGCAAAGTGGGCCCAAACATCCCTGAGTTTCTTCTTACTGCCCGTGGCTGCAAGATGGAATACTGCTAGTGTCTATGTCTCAAGGCATTTTCTTCATGCCTTCCCATATACTGTAGGTGGTGGTAAGATTAGTTAGGTCTACGAGTGTATTTTTCCTATTGGCGTTCATGTGTAATTTTTCTGTTTTTTGTTACTCAGAGTGAAAAATACTTTTCCTCAGTAGTGGGATTTAGTCATGATTGAAGCTTTAGGAGCTGCCCTTCCTGTGAAGCGACTTAATGATGGCTGCAACAGATGCTTCTTTTGCCTCAGGAAGGGCATGTTCCTGGCAAATGTTGCATCTGTATGTCTTTTTCAAAATGGACCCAAGAGGCAGTAGAGGCTCACCTAAAATTTTTCTTTTAGACTGCCCTGTTGACCTACCTCAGACCCCGGTAAGCAAGACCCATCAAACTAGTTTATTTGAGTTCAGAAGTGCTCTGGGAAGTTCCAAATCAGCTGACAGCTCCTGAGCACTGTCCTCCAAATGGCCCTGGTTGTGTACTCAAGTCAAACTTCAGGCAAGAGTAGAAAGGTGCATTGCTTCTCTGGAAACCAGGGAGATTTCCCTTGACAGACCAGAGCAAAAAGAGGCTAAGATTACCTCCTTATTTCCAGCCTAAGAGGACTTTAGGGCCCAGATCAGCTACTGATGGAGACCTGAAGGAGCATAGTACCAGACTGCTGGCACTATCTCACAAGATGAGAGTAACTACCTCCGGTATTGAGTCTGCATACCAACAACTTTCTCGGTACCATTCACTTTGGCACCATCAACTCCAGTTCTGTCAGTGCCCAGTCTGTCTGTTTTTTACAGCACCATCTTTTTTTCAGTATCGAGCTCATTTGTGGTACCAGGAGATCTCTATCTACTTAGCCACCACCTCCATTGCTATCTTGGGTGCTGACTGTCTCAACTATGGTGTCCACTACCACCATTACTGATTACCTCTTTAGCGCCACATAGGGCACAACCTGAGATCTCCTGAGACCTCAATCAGGGTAGCCTCAAATCTGGATGAAGACTGTTCCTTTGTCTGATTCAGAGCCAAGTAGGGAGGCATCTTATTCATATTTCTCTTATTAACTCAGTTAGGAAATTGAGGGCCTCCTATATGCATCAAATATTTAGAGGTAGGTACTCTTGGTATCCTCCACTTTGGCCTGTAATCCCCCCCTTTTACATGTAATATGCATTCATGGCCCTACTGGAACTTCTGGGTCTTAAAATATGTGAGGCAGAATCTGTCTACACCTACCCCCCTTCCAGAACTAGAATCACCTCTTCTGTCCCTTCTTCTCAAGGGGCTCAGTTTGCACTCCTACATACCGAATACTCAAAAGAGGTATTAGAGGAATAGTATCCTCCATGTAACAGATCACCCTATGCCAACTAACATCTCATTGTTCCTGGATATGGCAGTGATGTCTGACTCACTCAACTGAGCAACAATTGAAGACCTTCCCTTCAAAGGCCTTTTTAGAATTAAAGTGGATGACTCCTTGCATATGTTAAGACTCCTGGGCCACTCTTTGGTCACCAGGTGCATACACACCAGTTGCTAGAAAGAGAACCATGATTCCGCACCAGGCAAAGGTCATTGCCTAACGTTGTTGTTTTTTTCATCAGAGATCCTCAGAACTTTCAAGAAAAGACAGCAATTCTAGAAAAGGAGACCATCTGCCTCTCATGTTGCAATGATCTTAAAGAAATCATTTTGATGTGTTAGTCGAAAGCTGCCTTACAGAAACCTGCAGGATTTATATTTGTTCTCCCATCCTTCCAATTCTGAGGGTTTTGAGAACTATCAGACAGGATTTGGCAGTAGTGATCTAATTGGCACCAGCCTGGCCAAGGCAGATTTGATATCCAGACCTGATGACCTTGTCAGCATACCCTCTAAAACCTTTACCTCTATTCTATTGGAATTAATTTCCCAGATTGGAAAGAAGGTGCATCTGGATCTGACCTCCTTACATTGCACAGATTGGATGACTGATGTGGAAAGATCCTGTTCTCTGGAGGTACAAAATATTCTGAGTTGAAGTGTCTCCACCAGATTAATGTATGCAACCAAATGGAGGAGATTTATTACTGATCACCACCATTTATTTCCTATTGACACCCAAGTCCAAACTGTCCTGAACTTGCTGATTTTTAAAGAGCCTGGGACTGTATTAGTAAGTGTGTATTTGGCAGCTATATCAGCATACCACTCCCTGCTTCCCTTACAGGACTCTGCACAGTTTTCTCTCATGATACCTAAACCAGTAACTTTTCTGATTGCAAGTTTTTGCTTTTTAGTATTACATAGTTGGGTAAAATTCATGAGCAAATAATTAAAAGCTTAAATGTTGTACTGCACCACATTTTAACATAGTCTTCGTACCTCAAAGCAAAGATCTGTTCTTGATGTTTATTAATCTTGACTAAGTTCTGTGATATAGGCTATATTTCACCTTTTTATTTGAAAATACTGAAGAAAATAACTTGTCTAATTTTCAGGCACCTGATTTGTAATACTTTTGTAATCAAATATAAAGCTGCTAAATTAACTGTAGTAATTCTTGATGACAAGTTTTGTGTTGTAAACAATGTCTTAAGTAGAGCCAAAAAATAGATACATTATCACTTGCTGGTTGGAGGAAGAATTAAAATACAAATGGCAACAAGGGAAAGGTTTTGTAGAAGTATCATGAGTTGATGAAGTGGGGTTTCTGGAGTGGCAAAAGCCATTTAGTTACAGGCTATTTTCTTAAGTTGTGAATTTACCTAGAGGCCAGGAAAACCTGAACATGAATCTTAATTTACTGACAGACTGCCCTTGCCAGAAGCTGCTTTAAAAAAAACCAAAAAAAAAACAACCAAAAAACACCCTAGCATGTAGCATGTGGTTCAGCTGTGCTTCTATCAGTGAGGAAGTGATACCAAAGTATTTTCAGACAGCAATGGTTGTCTCAACTATCATACACTGGAAGACTGCATTATAAAAGTTCAACAGCTTAGGGAGGAGTAAAAATTGGAAAAAAACCGGTGTAAATGGTAACATTAATCTTCTAAATACATTTAAAATTTTAATTCTTAAATGTAAATTGTTAATTATATCTAAATAGTACCAAATCCAGGGCTTAAATTTAAATAATTTCTCTGAAGGTGCATCTACAGTTCCTTACTCAGTGATGTTACACGAGCTCCAGAATTGTAAATATTAACCTAGGACGAAGCATCATGCTTTGCTACAATGCACAACAATATGTCAAACAATGCACAGAACATATCTAGAAAAGAGGCATGACCCTTCTCTTTTCACTTTATTTAACCCTATCTGAATCTCCAGATCTGAAGTGATGATTCTCTTTATAGTTGCACTTAGTCATACTTAAGAATTCTACACTTACACCCTGTTTTTATGTTGCATTGAAAAGTTTATCTGTTGGTTTCCTATTGAGATTCTTCTAGGGGTTTAGTAGCTTACATCATGGGTGACCAGGACTTGAAGTTAGGTTGCAGTTTACATGAGGGAGTCTCTCTTAAAATAGCAATAATATTTTTAGTACTCAGCCATCCAGTTAGGGGTTGTGGCTTATGTTCCTGTACACATCAGAAAGTCTAAAATATTTTCAATTCAAAATGAAAAGTTTTATTTTGATCCAACGTGAACTTTTTGTTTTGATTTTGGCATATTGACAAAATGGTGAGGACCTTTCTTTATAACCTTTCGTCCAGTGGTTAGGTACTCAGCTTGGATGTGGCAGACTCTTGATTCAGTTTCCCCCTCTGCATAGTGTGGAGAGGGGATTTGAACTGAGGTCTCCCATATTGCAGGAGAGTGCTGTAGCCGGTGCTGACTGCATATTCTGATCTGGGTCTTCTTCAATCTCTCCTGTTGAAGCTGTTCTGCCTTTGTTAAATAAATAGTCATTGAAGCAGGGATTTGAATGCGAGTCTCCCACATTATAGGTGAGTGCCCTAAGCCTTTTGGGCTATTGAGACATTCTTACTCTCTTTTCCTGACCAAGTGACTATGAATTCCCCCATTCACCTCCTCCTAGCCATTTTATGAATCTAGTCCTCCTTTGTTTTCGTCAGAACGCCCGCAACTGAAGCAAAATTTTTTGCATCAGACGAAAGTGAAACTTTTTTTTAAACATTTTCAAAACATTCTGATTTTTTTCATAGGCTGAAAATAACTAGCGATATAAAGGATAACAAGAAAATATCCTACAAATACATTAGAAGCAAGAGGAAGCCCAAGGACAGGCTAGGTCTGTTATTTAATGAAGGGGGAAAAAACAGTAAGAGAAAATGTGGAAATGGCAGAAACGCTAAATGATTTTTTTCACCAAAAAGTTTAGTATCAATTGGACATCTAACTTAATGCCAGTGAAAATGAGGTAGGATCTGAGACTAAAATAGGGAAAGAACAAGTTAAAAACTACTTAGACAAGTTAGATGACTTCAAGTCAGCAGGGCCTGATGAGAAAGATCCTAGAATACTTAAGAACTGGCTGAAGAGATCTCTGAGCCATTAATGATTATCTTTGAGAATTCGAGGAGGACAGAAGAGATACCAGAGGACTGGAAAAGGGCAAATATGGCACCTATCCATAAAAAGGGTAATAAGGACAACCCAGGGAATTCTAGACCAATCAGCTTAACTTTGGTACCCAGAAAGATAATGGAGCAAAATAATAAGTCAGTCTGTTCGTAAGCACCTAGAAGAAATTAAGGTGATAAATAACAGTCAACATGGATTTGTCAAGAACAAATCACGTCAAACCAAATATCCTCCTCTGACAGAGTAACAAGCCTTGTGGGTGGGGGAAAGCAGGAGATGTGATGTATCTTGAGTATAGTAAGGCTTTTGATGCTGTCTCACATGACCTTTCATTAACAAACTAGAGCTATACAGCCTAGCTGAAACTACTATAAGGCGGATGCACAACTGTTTGGAAAACCGTTCCCAGAGTAGTCATCAGTGATTCACAGTCAAGCTGGAACTCATATCAAGTGGGATCTTGCAGGGATCAGTTCTCGTCTGGGTCTGTTGAATATCTGCATCAATGATTTAGATAATGGCCTAGAGAATACAATTCTAAAGTTTGCGGATGATATCAAGCTGGGAGGGGTTGCAAGTGCTTTGGGGGATAGGATTAAAATTCAAAATGATCTGGACAAACTGGAGAAATGCTCTGAAGTAAATAGGATGAAATTCAATAAGGATAAATGGAAAGTACTCCACTTAGGAAGGAACAATCAGTTGTAGATATACAAAACGGGAAATGACGGCCCACGAAGGAGTACTGTAGAAAAGGATCTGGGGGTCAGTGGATCACAAGCTAAATACGAGTGAACAGTGTGACACTGTTGCAAAAAAACCCAAACATAATTCTGGGAGGTATTAGCAAGAGTGTTGTAAGCAAGACATGAAAAGTAATTCTTCTGCTCTGCTCTGCACTGATTAGACCTTAACTGGAGTATTGTGTCCCATTCTGGGTACCACATTTCAGGAAAGATGTGGACAAATTGGAGAAAGTCCAGGGAAGAGCAACAGAAATTATTAAAGGTCAAGAAAACATGACCTATGAGGGAAGATGGAAAAAATTGGATTTGTTTAGTCTGGAGAAGAGAAGACTGAGGAGGGACATAAGTTTTCAAGTACATAAAAGGTTGTTACAAGGAGGAGGGAGAAAAATTGTTCTCTCGAAGACAGGACAAGAAGCAATGGGCTTAAATTGCAGGAGGGGTGGTTTGGGCTGGACATTAGGAAAAACTTCCTGTCATGGTATTTTAGCACTGGAATAAATTACCTAGGGAGGTTGTGGAGTCTGCCATTGGAGATTTTTAAGAGCAAGTTAGTCAGACATCTGTCAGGGATGGTCTAGATCAATGGTCCCTAAACTGTGTGGTGCGGGGGAGACAGTGGAAGGCTTGGGGGTGTTACATGGCAGGGCCTGGGCCATCTCCCTTGGGGTGTGGCGAGGGAGTGCCACCCAACTCCGGCCACAGCTCTGCTCCCAGTCCAGCCCCTGCCCCAGCTGCAGCTCTGCCCTCATTCCTTCTCCTCCCCTAGGCCAGCTCCACTAATAGGCCCAGCTCCTCCACCATCCCCAGTTCTGCTTTAGGCTCAAGCTCCTTCACTGAGCCAACTGTGCAGTAACGGGGAGGTGGGTACAAAATAGGTATATAAATATCATTTAAAAAGTTAACCGTTTAAACTATTACAATTATATTGGTTAACCGATTAAATGGAGAGGGCCCGGGGCTGCTCCGCCCGGCCTGTGGGCCTGGGGGTTAACAATTAGAGTAGGTTAACAGACTAATGCTTATCAATTAACTGTTTAACCATTTAATATTTTACATCCCTAGTACGGACGGAATGTATTACTTGTAAGGGGAGGGGTGCAACAGGAGAAGTTTCGGTGCCATTGGTTCAGAGCAGTGGTTCTCAATCAGGGGTCCGGGGCTCCCGGTGGCCACGAGCAAGTTTTAGGGTGTTTGCCAGAGAGCAGGACCAGCATTGTACTCACTGGGGTTCAGGGCAGAAAGCTGAATCCTAAGCACTGCTGCCCGGGGCTGCTTCGGCCGGCCCACTGAAGCCTCTCCTACCGAGACTGAAGCCAAAGCCTGAGCAACTTTGCTTCACGGGGCCTTGGGGAATTGCTCTGCTTGCTACCCCTAACGCTACCTCTGGCTTTTAATCTACTGAAAAACAGTTGTAGCACGGGTGGGCCGTGGAATTTTTATATATGTTGGGGAGTAGGGACTCAGAAGGACAAAGGTTGAAAACCCCTGATCTTGATGACACTTAGTTCTGCCTCGAGTGCAGGGGACTGGAATAGAAAACCTCTTGAGGTCTTATGTTTCTATTTGGCGAACTCATCAGTAAATTACACATAGTTTCAGATTGAATGAAACTGCATTTTTCGGCAAACAAGAACTATTCACTAAACAGTTAGCACCTAGTTCTGCTCATAACTCATTTGTAACATTTCTGTAGTTACTGGTCCTTGACCTTGCTCCAGAGACTTGCTTTTCTCCAGTAACACATGGTCTTGATCTGTCTGTGTGAATAAACGTAATCAAATGTAGAGTTGCTGACCTTAGGAAATAATAACCTTAATGTTTGCTGGAGGGTCTGTCTCACTTGCTGAGTCACTTGACAGCTGCCTTAAACATAGAGTAGTTAATGTTCACAAATCGTGAAAGAAGTGCTACATGTACTCTGTGTGTATGAACAACAATATAAAGCTGTTGTACTGGCACTTTTATTCAACTAGAATATGTTTAGCAAGTGTTAAGGCTTTTCTTTTGTATGTCAGAATTAATTTTGTCTCCATTGCCTTTTTTGAAACTCCTTGCAATTAAGATATTTATAAAAACTTAATGTAAGCTAGTGCCCCCAAACTGAACCTAAGTTTAAAATGTATGGTGTTAAAATGTGATAATTAACACCAAAAGAGTTGCCTGAAAATTTTCATTTTTTTTTTTTTTTTGGTTTGCTTTGTGAAGATGACCTACATGAATGAAACACTGCAAGTGGTTATGAATATTCTAATATATGAATTCTCTGGTAATTGCAGGTTTTTAAGCCTGTTTTTCAGATCTTGTAAAGTCGAGAAAAATAGCATTGGTGACTGGATACATGAGCTGTAAGGGAAACCTGTTCAACACCATTTAAAAATAAAATGTATCTTCAACAGAAAAAATAGTAGGGCTGTCAATCGATTAAAAAATTAATCGTGATTATTAATAATAGAATACCATTTATTTAAATATTTTCCACATTTTCAAATATACTGATTTCAATTACAACACAATACAAGTGTACAGTGCTCACTTTATATTTTTGATTACAAGTATTTGCACTGTAAAAAACAAAAAACAGTATTTTTCAGTTCACCTAATATGAGTACTGTAGTGCAATCTCTTTATCATGAAAGTTGAACTTACAAATGCAGAATTATGTACAAAAAAACTTGCATTCAAAAATAAAGCAACGTAAAATTTTAGAACCTGCAAGTCTGTCAGTCCTACTTCTTGTTCGGCCAATCACTCAGACAAACAAGTTTGTTTACATTGGCAGGAGATAATACTACCTGCTTCTTGTTTACAGTGTCACCTGAAAGCGAGAACAGGTGTTCTCATGGCACTGTTGTAGCCGGTGTTGCAAGTTATTTATGTGCCAGATGCGCTAAAGATTCATGCTTCAACCACCATTCCAGAAGACACGTGTCCATGCTGATGACGAGTTCTGCTCGACAGCAATCCAAAGCAGTGCGGACTGACACATGTTCGTTTTCATTATCTGAGTCAGATGCCACCAGCAGAAGGTTGATTTTCTTTTTTGGTGGTTTGGGTTCTGTATTTTCCGCATCGGAGTGTTGCTTTTTTAAGACTTCTGAAAGCAACCTCCACACCTTGTCCCTCTCAGATTTTGGAAGGCACTTCAGATTCTTAAACCTTGGGTCGAATACTGTAGCTATCTTTAGAAATCTCACATTGGTACCTTCTTTGCGTTTTGTGAAATCGGTAGTAAAAGTGTTCTTAAAATGAACAACATGTGCTGGGTCATCATCCGAGACTGCTGTAACAGGGAATGTATGGCAGAATGCAGGTAAAACAGAGCAAGGGACATACAATTCTCCCCCAAGGCGTTCAGTCAGAAATTTAATTAATGCTTATTTTTTTAATGAGCATCATCAGCATGGAAGCATGTTCTCTGAAATGGTGGCCAAAGCATGAAGGGGCATATGAGTGTTTAGCAAATCTGACATGTAAATACCTTGCAATGCCGGATACAAAAGTGCCATGCAAATGCCTGTTCTCGCTTTCTGGTGACATTGTAAATAAGAGGAGGGTAGCATTATCTCCCTTAAATGTAAACAAACTTGTTTGTCTTAGCAATTGGCTGAACAAGAAGTAGGACTGAGTGGACTTGTTAGCTCTGATATTTTTACATTGTTTCGTTTTTGAGTGCAGTCATGTAATAAAAAAAATCTATATAAGTTGCACTTTCATGACTGAGATGGCACTGCAGTACTTGTATGAGGTGAATTGAAATACTATTTCTTTTGTCATTTTTACAGTACAAATATTTGCAAGTAAAATAATATATTCTTTGATTTCAATTACAACACAGAATGAAATATATATGAAAATGTAGAAAAAACAGCCAAAATATTTAATTTCAATTGGTATTCTATATTATAACAGTGCAATTAAAACTGTAATTAATCGCAATTAATTTTTTGGAGTTAATTGCGTGAGTTGACTGTGATTAATCGACAGCTCTAGAAAATAGACTTCATTTTGAAAGAAAATGTTAAAGTTTAGAAATAATGTGAAGTGTATGTTTTGCATTGAAATTTAAGGTTGGTTGATGTGGAATGCCATAATAGACAAATAAAATGCCACTGCTTTTTAAAGTTAGTGTAATACAGCATGGATTTCAGTGATTCAGAAGTGATCAATCTGGAAGGAAAATGTTATATTTTTACTAAGTAACATTCCTTTGAAAACAACCCCCAAATGTTAGGATCTAAAATCTTTGTGCACACAGTAACCACTTCTTATGAATGGTAAAGTGGTTTTAAAAAAGTGTTTTTCTCTTATACTTAAGACTTCATGTTATTTCTGTCTAGGTATTGGCCAGGAATATAATTTCATCAAGTATCTAAAAATTCCTTCTTAGGCTTTAGGAGGAACAGCCTGCTTACTTTAAGTGGCTTTTTGTTTGCTTGAGTGGATGTTGAGTGTCCGTCTCTGAATATGAAGAATTTTGAGGGGAAAGTTAATTTGAAGAAATGAGTATAGCATTTAGTTCTGAGAGTTGAAATCTGCCATACTTCTCTTCTGTGGGAGTGAATTGCATAATCTAAATCCAGTTCCTGTGAAACTTCATCAGTCTCCTGCTATCGGCTGACACTTCAGTTGTTACAGCAGAATGTAACTGTCATGAGAGAGTCGGGTCGTGGTTGTGGATGGAGAGGTGATCTCTTAAAAATCTAGGGCCAATACCATAGAGCACTTTGCATGTTAGTTACCTTCCTGATTTTTTCTAGCTATGTTGACAAGACACATTTGGAATATTTGGTGCTCTTGATAGCTAGGCAAAAATGAAACATGCAGTCTGTATACAGAATATACAACCAAGACGATCAGTGTGTGATGCAATCATTTTATGATGATGGCTGTCAAGGAAATTCATGCTGCTCAAAGGCTTACTTTTGCAGTTATTAGAACTGTCAGAATCAGTTCACAAAAATCCATTATCAGGCACACTAGTCTTTACAGTGCATTGATTTCCACTTACCAGATACTTCCTAGCTGGGCCTGCTCGGCATGCTGCAGTTTGTTAAACTTCATGGGTTGAGCTTGGAACAGTGTTCGCTGAAGATGAGTGTTGCCAGTTGTCTGTAGAAGAAAGTGCCAGACTGATAGTTGCAGTCACATGTCATCACTGTCAGATTTTGTTTCTGCAATCTGAAAAAAGAATTGTGCAAGCAGGCAGCTGAAGAGAGAAGCTTCATATGTTTACAAAGTGGCTCCAGGAATTTTACTTTTAGGTAATGACTTTATCTAAATTTCATTAAGGTTTGTAAAAAGAAAAGGAGTACTTGTGGCACCTTAGAGACTAACCAATTTATTTGAGCATAAGCTTTCGTGAGCTACAGCTCACTTCATCGGATGCATTCAGTGGAATGTAGCTCACGAAAGCTTATTCTCAAATAAATTTGTTAGTCTCTATGGTGCCACAAGTACTCCTTTTCTTTTTGCGAATACAGACTAACACGGCTGCTACTCTGAAACCTGTCATTAAGGTTTGTGTTTTTTTTTTTTTTTTACAAAACACATATACACTTCGTGCATTCAAAATGCAGTATTTGAATTTATTACTCTGATCAATGAATTTGCAACTGAAGTTTCTAACTTGAAGACAGATTGATTCCATTTTAAAGCTTCCATTTTAGCAGTCCCTTCAGCCAAATTTTCTGTGACCATTAGTTATTAAGCTTTCTTTGTCAATATGCAGTTCCAAATCAGAAGTTCACCCTGGTTCAACTATATATATTGAATTTGTTTGGACAGTGTCCAAAAGGTCCAAGTGTATCATACCTTTTCTATGTGTTTAAAAAAACAAACAAACCCTATTCTAAGCTTAATTTTCTTGGGGAAGTCATATATTCACTTAAAAGATGTTGTATTAAAAGTGCTTTCTTGCTCCACCAAGTCTACTAACATTTTTATAGCACAATGAAAAATCTGTCATATCAGCATCTATAGAGTAGATGATTTACAGATAGATGATTTACAAATATGTGGGGAAAATTGCAGAATCTAGAGTTATTGGAACAGTGTCCATAGAAGATTACCTACTTAGTTTCCCTACTATTGTGCTTCCTTGTAGGACACATGATGCAGTGGGGTCTTGGTGACCCAGTATGTTTTTACCAATGGCAGATGCTTCTAGAAGTGGGCTGTTCTGTTCAACTTCCAACAGCTTCACTGCTTCTGTGGCTGCTATTGCCTGCAAAGTGAATAGAGAGTCTGTTCTGATTTATTTGGAAAACCATTTTAGCTTGAACTGTGTTGCCCCTCCATCTAATATGAGACAGACCTTTCTCTTTGTAACTGTGCTTATGGCTTCTCTGCACTTAAAACATTGCAATGGTGTAGCTGCACACTCTAGTACATCAGTGAAGATGCTACCTACGCCAGCAGGAAGCTTCTCCCATTGGCATAGATACTCTCTGCTCCCCAAGAGAATTCTTCTTTTGACCTAGCACAGTCTACACTGGGGGTTAGGTCGATTTAACTGCATCACTTGGGTGTGGATTTTTCACACCCATGAGTGACATAATTATACCAAACTAGTTTCCTAGTGTGGACCAGGCCTTAATTAGTTTCATAACTCTGGTTATAATTAAGAGGACTGAAGTTTTACAACTTAGTTGATCATGTAAATCACTTAAAATGTATAAATGCTGATTAGTGGAAGCCATACTCCAGGAAATTTAAAAGAAAGTTTCAAAGACTTGAAAGTAGTCATTAGAAATTCTCTTGAATCACCCTAATGAAATAAGTTGCTTGTGTAGGGAGCTTTCTAAGCAGTCTGTGAAGAGTAATTACTTTTTACCCTGCACACTTTTTCTCTTTCCAAAGTAGTTTACTTTGCCCTATCACTTCCAGTATGTAATTCTTTACTGATCAAGAGGTAAATGAGAAATATCACAGGTACAACATAGTAGTTACAGGTAACTTGCTTACATTTGAGAATAGTGGTCTTTTTATAAGAGAGGCTATCTCCTCCTTTTGTACAGGTCTTTTAACAGGTTCAGTGTTGGTGCAGTATGTTTTAAATAAACTTTCTGTAAAAGCTTACCAAATGAATGGCATTCTTAAAAAAATGATTGCATAAAAAGTCTATTTAATCTGTTAAGGAACTTCTTTACTTTCTAGTGCAGAAAGACTTTAATTTGCTTTGAAAGGTAGAGCGATGCTGATGTCTGAGGGCCACTAGAATCACTGTAGAGCAATATTAATCTTTCACAAAAAGAAAAGGAGTACTTGTGGCACCTTAGAGACTAACCAATTTATTAGAGCATAAGCTTTCGTGAGCTACAGCTCACTTCATCAGATACATATCGTGGAAACTGCAGCAGACTTTATATATACACAGAGAATATGAAACAATACCTCCTCCCACCCCACTGTCCTGCTGGTAATAGCTTATCTAAAGTGATCATCAGGTGGGCCATTTCCAGCACAAATCCAGGTTTTCTCACCCTCCACCCCCCCACACACACAAATTCACTCTCCTGCTGGTGATAGCCCATCCAAAGTGACAACTCTTTACACAATGTGCATGACAATCAAGTTGGGCTATTTCCTGCACAAATCCAGGTTTTCTCACATCCCCCCTACCCCCATACACACACAAACTCACTCTCCTGAGTGAAAATCACACAAAGCCCTGGCTGGGATGATTTAACTGGGAATTGGTCCTGCTTTGAGCAGGGGGTTGGACTAGATGACCTTCTGGGGTCCCTTCCAACCCTGATATTCTATGATTCTATGATTCCTGCTGGTAATAGCTCATCCAAACTGACCACTCTTCAAGTTTAAATCCAAGTTAAACCAGAACATCTGGGGGGGGGGGGGGTAGGAAAAAACAAGAGGAAACAGGCTACCTTGCATAATGACTTAGCCACTCCCAGTCTCTATTTAAGCCTAAATTAATAGTATCCAATTTGCAAATGAATTCCAATTCAGCAGTTTCTCGCTGGAGTCTGGATTTGAAGTTTTTTTGTTTTAAGATAGCGACCTTCATGTCTGTGATTGCGTGACCAGAGAGGTTGAAGTGTTCTCC
Organism: Lepidochelys olivacea; assembly: GCF_965140295.1. Lineage (NCBI taxonomy): Eukaryota > Metazoa > Chordata > Testudines > Cheloniidae > Lepidochelys > Lepidochelys olivacea. Next base: position 124,641,537 of record NC_140413.1, read on the forward strand.
GACTGGTTTATGAATGTTATAATTCTTGACATCTGATTTGTGTCCATTTATTCTTTTACGTAGAGACTGTCCAGTTTGACCAATGTACATGGCAGAGGGGCATTGCTGGCACCCCTCTGCCATGTACATTGGTCAAACTGGACAGTCTCTACGTAAAAGAATAAATGGACACAAATCAGATGTCAAGAATTATAACATTCATAAACCAGTCGGAGAACACTTCAACCTCTCTGGTCACGCAATCACAGACATGAAGGTCGCTATCTTAAAACAAAAAAACTTCAAATCCAGACTCCAGCGAGAAACTGCTGAATTGGAATTCATTTGCAAATTGGATACTATTAATTTAGGCTTAAATAAGAGACTGGGAGTGGCTAAGTCATTATGCAAGGTAGCCTGTTTCCTCTTGTTTTTTCCTACCCCCCCCCCCCCCCCAAGATGTTCTGGTTTAACTTGGATTTAAACTTGAAGAGTGGTCAGTTTGGATGAGCTATTACCAGCAGGAGAGTGAGTTTGTGTGTGTATGGGGGTAGGGGGGATGTGAGAAAACCTGGATTTGTGCAGGAAATAGCCCAACTTGATTGTCATGCACATTGTGTAAAGAGTTGTCACTTTGGATGGGCTATCACCAGCAGGAGAGTGAATTTGTGTGTGTGGGGGGGTGGAGGGTGAGAAAACCTGGATTTGTGCTGGAAATGGCCCACCTGATGATCACTTTAGATAAGCTATTACCAGCAGGACAGTGGGGTGGGAGGAGGTATTGTTTCATATTCTCTGTGTATATATAAAGTCTGCTGCAGTTTCCACGATATGCATCTGATGAAGTGAGCTGTAGCTCACGAAAGCTTATGCTCTAATAAATTGGTTAGTCTCTAAGGTGCCACAAGTACTCCTTTTCTTTTTGCGAATACAGACTAACACGGCTGTTACTCTGAAACCTGTCATTAATCTTTCAGAAAAAATACAGCTGATATCTGATGTAATGTCCTCTTAAATAGTTTTGTCTCTTACATGTTTGAACTTTCTGTTTTAATGTTTATAGAGAATTGTGCTCATCTAAATACTAAGCTGCAACTCACCGGATGGGGATTGTCATTTAAAAAAATTCAGCCTTTGTTGTTCGACAGCAGCCTCATCCTCGGATCAAATTTCGTCCTTGATATTAAACCTTGATCATGTATTATTTTGTATTAAACTTGGATTAAGAGGATAATTACAAGATTTGTTGTATAGGTAGTTAACTGTTAGGCTATTTGAATTCAAAATCTCTGATGTGGGAAGAGGATTATTGAGCTTGTGACAGTGGGGGAAAAAAGGGATTTTGAAAATAGCATCCAGGAGAATGTAGACAACATTGAGGAGTTTTATGAAAATATATAACTTTTTAGTAGGAGTTCAGTTTCTTTTGTTTCACTAATATTTTAGTTTGTCACTTTATCTAAACTTTCTTCTGACTCCTCCAGAGCAAAAATCCCTTAAATACTAGAAGGAGAGAGAATTCAGATTGTTCTGAAATGGACAAAACGGTAGCATAAAATACAGCAAAAGTGTATATCAATGAAACTCTTGAGTCTTGACCTGTATGAATAAGCATAATGAGCCTGGTTTAATTCCATAAATGACGCAATAAATTAATGGTAAAATTATGTGCTTGCTAAAAAAAAAAACTGAACAGATATCACCAGATCCATGGTAGTAGGCATACACCTACTACAGAATTATCTCAGTGAAAGATGGTTAGGGAAGGATGGTAGGGATTAAAGTGGTTTTGGTATAGGCTGAATATGCTGGAATTCACAGCTGTTGACATCAGTTGTTTTGAACAAAAGGCAGGCTTAAAAACTATGATATTTTAGGGCAATTCATATTGGAGTTTAATTTGCGATATTATGAAGATATACGTTAATTGTTTAGCACATGCTTTATATCAACTGCTATTTAAATTTAAGAAGACGTACAGTAAAGAGAACCAAAATAATTTACTACATCCTGCTAGTCAGTACTGAGATTAAAATGAATCAGTAACATGTTTTGAAAGGGAGCTGTAAGCAACAGTTAACTTTCCCATCAGTGAAATAACTTACTTTTAACTAACCTGTAAAACTTAGACTAATTACTATGGCATAGATCTAATACTAAGATTAGTTAATTATCCATGTCCAATGGAATGAGCTAAGTTTCTTTTGAAAAAGGAGAGTCCATTTTATTTCTAGCTGTTTTTAATGAGTCTTTTTCAATTAAGTCCTGATTAGATTGCAGTCAATTTATTTAAGGAATATTGAAGCACCTTGTATTCTATTGTGTTTTGCTGAATAACAAAAGATTTTCCTTTTGAAGGAGCTAATCCTCTCAGCAGACAGAAATTAGTAGTGGATTGTTGCTTACATATATTTTATCACACAGAATGTGTCAACTGAATTTTTTCCTCTAAATTATTGAACAAGAAGTTTTGATGGTAAGAGATATTCTCCATCACCAAGTGTCAGAAGGCATTAAACATTATGAGAAAATTCAGCTGTCATTTTGTTTTGAATCAGGCCACTGAGTAAAAAAAATACTTTCAGTGTGTTTGCTACTTCAGCTGCACAAGTCCATGGAAGAAACACAGTATTACTTTTCTTGACGTTTCAGTTTTAGAACACCTGTGAGGTAGTAGACATGTTTCATGCTTTACTTCCATGTGCCAAGGGATAAGGAAAAGCAACTTTATATAGATTAATTGAAAACAAAACTTCTTGCTTTTCAAGGGTTTTCTCTTGCATTTTATTTACCCACTAATCAGTTTCTCAACATGTTGCTTTCTGATGTAAACTTAAATGAATCAATATTTTACTATGAACAAGTTGAAAATATTGTTATTGTACAAGACTGTTTTTGAGCCATAGAAAAATAGTACTATTATCCTGTTATTGTACTATTACTTCTTGGAGAGTCTTCTCTGCACTCACTTTTGGTGACTACATGAAGCCATCTTTCAAAGCGTAGCTATTGCCGGGCATTCGAATCTTCACACAGTACCTTAAGTTGGACACTCTAGTCTATGTTATGGAGTGCACTCCCCACAGCTGCCTTTTTGGTTTAGCTTCACCTTTGGTATAAAGTTATAAATAGTTATGTGTTGTTTTAGTTGAGTATCGTGTAGGCTAGATAAGGAAGGATTTTCAAAATTCTTCAATTTTCTCTGGCACCCTTGAGGTCCGTGCATGGGACCATGCTTGATAATGATCCAAAAAAAAAACATTTTAAAAGATGTCTTGTGCTCATCTAATTTTCCAGAGTTGGATGAGCATGTCTGCTGTACTTGAGGGAATCTCACTCGACCACATGCTATTTTTGTAAGGCTCTTACCCCTTGGATCCACAGGAAAAGACAACTGGGCTCTGATGCCCCTAAGATGGGCAATCCATCTTTGGGCCAGAGGCCTGCAACTCCCCAAAGGCAGCCCACTTCTTTCCTGAGGGTCCTCATCTTCCGGTCCTAAGAAGCACTTAGACTCTGGGCTTCCACTGAAGCCTAGAGGTTTGGTTCCTGTAGACCTACCACCAAAGGCACTATTGCAAGTCTGTGCCCTTTGATACCATAGACCTCTAAGCTTAAGTGAGCTCCAGCATCAGTAACTTCCTTTATGGTGCTGGGAATTCCAGCAACTGGAACCCTGCACTGGAAGCACCTGAAAAGTATACATACACTTCTTGCTCCCATGCCAGTACTAACACATCTTCCCAATATTGATACTCCAGCATCAGCTACTACCTCCCACAACAGTTTTTTCCCCAAAAGGAAGGAGAAGAGAGGACAACATTTTGCTGTTGAGGAGCGTTGTAAAATGTTACTCTTCTTCCCCTATCATCCTTTTATGGGAGCCCTCAGTGCGGACTGCACATGAGCAGTTCCTCTTGGTGGAGGAGCACATTAAAAACCAGTGTCAAAGGTGTCTCTCTGCTTCTAATACCTGATTCTTTCTCTGTCTTTGTGCCACAGTACTGGACCACCATTGTGGTTCCTGACATTCTCCTCTTCGAATTCTGAGAGCTTGTCTACACTTACCGGAGGATCGACACTGCGGCGATTGATGCATTGGTGGTCAATTTAGCAGGCCTACTTAAGACCCACTAAATTGTCCGCCGATCGCTCTCCCATCGACTCCTGTACTCCACCTGATTGAGAAGAGTAAGGCAGGGGTTCTCAAACTGGGGGTCGGGACCCCTCAGGGGGTCATGAGGTTATTATGTGGGGGGGTCATGAGCTGTCAGCCTCCACCCCAAAGCCCGCTTTGCCTCCAGTATTTATAATAGTATTAAATATATTAAAAAGTGCTTTTAATTTATTGGTGGGGGGGGCACACTCAGACTTACTATGTGAGAGGGGTCACCAGTACAAAAGTTTGAGAATCGCTGGAGTAAGGGGAGTCGATGGGAGAATGTCTCCCATCAGCACCAGGTAGTGTGGACCCCACAGTAAGTAGATCTAAGCTACATCAATTTGAGTTACACTATTCACGTAACTCAAATTGCATAGTTTGGATCCACTTTTCCCTTTAGTGTGGACAAGGCTTTAGCCATCATGAGTACCTCCTCCTGTACTACTGCCGGAGCCAGTTTTCCCAGGTCTGGGGGTGGTTTGGAGATCCTTCACACTAAGGCGATCTCTGGAGGGGTCCCCCTGGCTATTACTGGCTTTTGGTCTCAATACCTCAGCTCATTTTCCACACCCTCCTGGCTGTTCAGCCCTCTGAGTGAGATTTTCTCAGGCCATCTCCAGTCTCTGATGTGGCCATTCATAGAAGAGTCAGTCCAAACCTTTATTGAAATAACTAAGTCCAGACATTTGCGCAGTCTGACTCCCAGGCGGGGGGAGCTGTGTGTACTTTTGTGACACCAGCTAAGACCCCACAGCTGCTGGTGTTGACTGAGATGATACCATTTCAGCCTATTACTCCCAGTGGACAACTAGCATATGGATGTCTGGAAAGAAAATGCCCCCAGAACACTGAAGAATCTCCTGTTGGATGCGCTGGAGATACCATTTCGCCTGCTGTTAGGTGTAGTTACTGCTATATATAGCGGAGGTTGCAGCTGAATTAGTACTCGTTCTTCTTTGGTTTTAAATAATTGCCAGGGATTCTTAGTGCTTGGATTAAGTGCCTTTTTTATACTTATAAATCTAAATTTTTGAGTATAGGTGAATTTTTTTTAATATGCTGTAACACTTCACTTTGAGTGATAATGTAGAAAGGTAGACTATTGTGACTGTTTTCAAAATATATTCACTCTTGCAATGTAGAAAAGACAGTTTGCCATTTAACCTTGATTTGTGTTTTAATTTTACTTTTGGGTAGCTACTTTATATTCACAAATTCAGTGGCTAGGATGAGGTGGCAGCATATGTAGTATTACCTCCTTACCATCTTCATTTACATATGCTCAGTTGGTCAAAAAATGATTGTAAGGGTCAAGTTCCATATCCAATATCTCAGGGGTTCTCAACCTTTTTCTTTCTGAGGCCCTCTCCCCCACAACATGCTATAAATACGCCAGGGCCAAGCAGGGGGAGGCTTGGGGCTTCTAACCCATAGGGTTGCAGGCTCAGGGCTTTAACCCTATGTGGCTCCGTGCTCTCACCCTGCTGGCTGCCAACCAGTCTAATGCTGGCCCTGCTTCGAGGACCTCCTAAAACCAGCTTGCAGACCCCCGGTTCAGAACCGCTGAAATATCTGATATAAAATCATAAACACATTAGCCTTGACTCTGTTTCTTTCTGTATTTTGTTTTATATATAAGTCAATTTTACTATTCTATATAGGTTCTTATCCTGCCCTCATCACGATAGTATTTTAATGCCTTCCAGTAGTGCAAGGTAATGACTAATATCTGTTGTGTGGTTTGTTCTTTCTTTTCCTTTCCCCAGGGAGAAAACTGCATGTGCCGTGTAATGTGTTGTTTTGGTAGTATTTTTAAAATGTACACACTGCTGTGTATTTGTTAGATGAAGTGAGGTTTGTGGTGATCCTTCGTTTCTATTGGACTTCGTTCTTCAGTCTCAGCCCAGCACGTGGTCTCCTGCACCAATAAACTTTACCTGTATGGTAGAAAGTTGCATTGTGCCTGAGAAGTGGAATTGTCAGCCTAGTTTTCATCCTGGAGCTTTGTGATCTTTTAGATATCCTGAGTGCACAGGCCATTGTATACATAATATATAAGCACCTAGAGAATGAACTTCACTTGATATTGTATGGTAAGGCAACTTGATATTCTAAGGTAGAGTGTGGAAGACAGGCATGATGTGCTTGCAGTAGCCCATGTTGTGGAGGAGACATGCTGCAGTATTCTGTAATAACTGATGTTTTCTAAGTACTCGCTGATAAATGGCTTCACACCCAGATGTATAATATTGTTGTAGTGCTGACAGCGTGTATAACTGAAGCTGGGTTATCTACCAGGATGGGATAGAGTCTCCTACCAGCCAGAGATGGTAGAAAGTGTTTGTTGTGGTTGTACTATATATGAACTTAGTGTCAAGAAGGAATCCATGTGTACTTCTAAAGCTACAGACTTGCTTGACCAGTTGTGGGTATATACTGTAAACCAAAGGAGATGACACGATGGGTACAGATTCTTCAAAGTGCTTTCCTTTGGTCACCAACATAACCTCTGACTTGCTCAGATTCAGCTTCAACTAGCTGTTTTTGTCCAAACAGAAGGCTATCATGATCACAGTGGTGCGGTCATATGTGCTGAAGAGCTGCATGTTGTCTGATCAGTTCATTTAGTAGGCTGCATTTAGATGTTGAATTAGGCAAGAGATAGTATTGGTTCTTATGGGACTCTGCAAGTGAGGAATCTGTGGTGGATGTGCAGTTTCCCATCACCACTGGTGGATGTGTCCCTCCAGTAAGAACTTGTACTATTTTAGTGGTTTTCCCTTGGATCCTTGACAGCTCTCAGGTGGGTGAGTAATATCTCATGGTTGAAGGTGTTGAATGCTACCGAAGGCAAAGAGGATAAGAATGAATGTTTGCCCACTATTCATTCACAGTAGGAGATCATCCATCAGTGCCATTCTGTCTGATGCCTTGGTCTGAATCTCAGTTTTGTTTGGTCAAGGATACTTGCTTCAATTTGATGAGTTTGTAGTTGGCCTTTGGCTGGCTTCTCGTATCAAATGCATGGTTTGACACTGGCTGGTAGCTGGCTAGAAACGTATCCAAGGTGAGGTTTTTCAGTGTTTGTCAGACTCTAACATGTTTGAAAGAGGAATGGAAGAGCCCTTCCCTGAATGAAGTGTTGGCTGTTTTGGTAATGAATGGCACCAGTTGCTGATAGGTCTTTTGCCACCCAGGAAAGAATACAGGTGGTTTAACAGCTGTTATGTTGAGATGCCTTTTGGGAGTCCGCTATTTCTTGCAGTGAATGTATTCAGATCCAGGAATGCAGGCAGGCTGTTGATTGGTGTAGAGAGAATGGATCCATGCTGTTTGAGAAGCCTTTTTGAATGTAGGTGATCTTTTCACTGAAGTAGAATGATAGTTCTTGTTAGTGCTTGGTGCGGGATTTGGCTGTGGGCTGTACGCACTTAAGATCAAGAGGTTTACCATCCTGGATAACTCATGAGGGTGGGATTTGGTAGCTTCAGTGGAGATTGATAGAAAAGTTCTTTTGCATAAAGAAAAGGAATGGATAGAAAAACATGACACCACCATTCATTTAAAATAAGCGATTAAATTATTGGTCATTTAAAAGATAAAGGGATGTTTGACTTTTTTTAATCTGCTATTTTATCACTTTCAAAATAGGGGAATGATCTTTACAGTGTTTTAGAGCAAGATGGTATGTTCTTCGACTTGGTGAATTACATCAGGAATTGCAATTACAAAATAGATTTACTAAGGGGTTACTTAATACCAAAATAGCTTAACTAAAAGCAGACTTCAATGATATATTAAATCATCCCCATTTTACCCAGGTCTGCCAATATTGCAGGTTTTCCATCTACCTAGTCTTTAGGGGTAGAACTAGAGGTGTCAGTCATGGCCTTTTGTCATGTAAGTCAGTCTAGCAGTAGAGCTTACTCAAAAATGAGTTGTGAAGATCCAGATGGACTTTCTATGGGATTAAGTCACTACTTTCAGTCCATTCATCCACAATTTCAAGTGTTTCTGGTGCTTTTATAATTTGTAAAAGTAAAATTAAAGAGCAATTCATTGTTGCTAAATGTTTATATTCTTCTGATATCTTGGATTATATTAATTTTGGAAGTAACTTCCTGTAATTTTTAGTACATAATAATTGATGATTGATGTATCTGGTTGTTGGGGAGTTAATTTGAGTTATTTGATTCCTCAGAGATGTGAGTGTTTTTATGGGGGAAAATGTTTGGTTTTTTTGTTTTTGTTTTTTTAATTACTGAAACTCTGAAAAGTTGATTACTTCATCATGAGATAAACTCAATTTTTTATGTAATTATCTGATTAAGTTCCATGTAATGTATGGCAGGGTGGATTTTGATTTCAATCATGATTTAAATCACTAGTCAGGAAGACTTGATTTAATCATGAATTTCTACATAAAAGTGCATTCTTGTTGGTTGTTATAACCTTAATACATATTCTTCACAACTCAGAGATAGATGTAGGTTTCATTTTTAGTAGGTACACACTAGACATTTTTCAAGTGATTTATTTTGAAAACTTTTCAGATTAGTTTTACAGCTATTTCAGAAAATGAATGATTGTTTGGTTATTTTATTTGTCAAAGGTAATTGAAGCAGATATTTATGAAGTCATTGGGAGGTGAACGATCTCCAATTCAACAGGTTAATGATTAATATTTGGAAGATTTGCTTGCCATGCTGTATTAGGAAGAGAACATCACCAGACAGACCTTTAAATTGTTTTATTTAACTAAAACAACAACATTATGTATTCTGGATTTTTTTCTTCAACAGCAAACATATTTTAACAAAAACCTATGATTTTTTGAATTCAGGTTTGTTTTTGTTAAAATTGTTTTTAACTAAAATAGTAAAATGAAATATTGGGGGGAAACAAAATTGACTGTCAGCCAGGTCAACATAAGAAACTTAAAATATTGGCTTCTGCAGCTAACTCAGTTCTCTTCACCTTCATTTTCCTCTTTGTTCATAATCTGGAAAAGAAAACCAAGCTTTCCTGCTTTTTCAGGTCCCAAACAATTTCTCAATTTGGAAGGAATTAGTCCAAAGGAAGAAAATGTTCGTTCTGCACTGGCAGAAGAAGCGACTGCTGCTAAAAGCGAGATTATCACTTCAACCGTCTCTGAATCCAAGAGCTTAAGTGACTTCCACCAGTTCACTGGTGTGACTTTCTTTAAAACATCAGCAAACATATATTTGTTGAATGGTTCTTATTCCCAAACTGCATCTCTTTTAAGGCCTGCTGCCATTATAATTTTTCTTAGTGAGAGAATGGTATGGTAGATCTCAAATCAATGAAGGCTACTCTCAGAAAGAGCTCAAGACTTCTGGAATATGCTGCTCAAACAGTTTCACTTTTGTTTCTACTACCTGTCACTCCCTTCTCACATTTATCTCCAGACTTCTTCTCCTTGTCTAGATCTATCCCCCCCAGCAATCTTCTATTCATTGAACTTTTTGAAACTTTGCACTTTTAGAGAACAGTAAGGGATTGACTCTGTGTACACAAATTTGCAGAGGGACAATAGGGTTGAGATCTGTTATTTATCACCTCTATATATTATTTATTTATTTAAAAAAATGTTTGCTGTTAACAAGCATGTTATCTCTGGAGACACAAATCCTCAGTTTGAGAGCTGCAAAATTAAGCATCTCTGATGGTATCTTCTAGAGGTGAGCACTGAGTCCCATTGGGTAGATGGAAAGATTAACCTAAATAGTATATACAGAAGCCCCTGGAATCCCATAAGATTGGGTTCCTATTCCATGAACTATTGGAACTCATTTACAAAACTTTTCTTAAACATTACATGAATATATTGTCTCATACTATAGAATTAGAATTTATAATCCCTATTCTGTGATGAGATATCTTTAAGCTATGTATCTTAATTAAAACTATCTTTAGATAGGTTTTTTCCTCAAAAAGCATTTTATCAAAAAAATCCAATCTATTTATTTTTTAAAAAATCATTGATTTTTATCCACCTGATGTATGCATGTAAATTTTTAAAAACCGTGCATCTAAAAATCATGTAATGACTAATACTTTAAATGTAAACTATCCTGGAAGTCAGGTCCTACTGATGAAAACAGAAAGGAGCATAAACTCTATCAGGTCAAGTGTAAAGTCTAGGCAGTCCAAACAAGAATTTCAAGAGCAACTAGCAAAAGACAGAGCTAGTAGTGTCCCCCCCCCCCGTTCCCTCCCCACCAAAAAGTGTTTTCAGAAGTAAGAAGCCTGCCAGACAATCAGTGGGGCAACTGGACGATGATGGTGCAAAAGGAGCATACAAAGAAGACAAAGCCATTTCAGAGAAACGAAATGAATTCTTTGTATCCATCTTCACTGCAGGTACGGCAGATCCCCACACCTGAGCCATTCCTTTTAGCTGACAAATCTGAGGAACTGTCCCAGATTGAGGTGTAAGTAGAGGGGGTTTTGGAACTAAGTGATAAATCAAACAGTAAGAGTAGTAAGTCACCAGTGGCAGATGGTATTCACTCAAGAGTTCTGAGGGAATTCAAATATGAAATTTCAGAACTAACTACTATGGTATGTAACCAATCATTTAAATCAGTCACTGTACCAGATGACTGGAGGGTAACTAATGCAATGCTGATTTAAAAAAAAAAAAAAAAAAAACTCTAGAGGCAATCCTGGCAATTACAGGCTGGTAAACTTAATTTCAGGACCAGACAAATTGATTGAAACTATACTAAACAATAGAATTATCAGACATATAGATGAACACGATATGTTGGGAAAGAGTCACCACTCCTTTATGTAAAGGGAAATCATGCCTTACCAATCTATTAGAATTCTTTGAGACTAGCTGTGTAATGTAACAAGCATGTGGACAAGGGTGATCCAGTTGATATCGTATACTTGGACTTTCAGACAGCTTTTGACAAGGTCCCATACCAAAGGCTGTTAAGCAAAGCAAGCAGTCATGGGGTAGGAGGGAAAGTTCTTTTATGGATAAGTAACTGGTTAAAAGATAGGAAACACAGAGTAGGAATAAATGGTCACAATGGAGAAAGGTAAGTAGCGAGGTTCCCCAAGGATCTGTACTGCGACCAGTGCTGTTCAACATACTCAAATGATCTGGAAGAGGGTGAGCATTGAGGTGGCAAAGTTTGCAGAGAAGCCTAAATTGCTCAAGATAATTTAGTCCAAAGCTGATTGCGAAGAGTTACAAAGAGATCTCAAAAAGAAAAGGAGGACTTGTGGCACCTTAGAGACTAACAAATTTATTTGAGAATAAGCTTTCGTGAGCTACAGCTCACTTCATCGGATGCATACAGTGGAAAATACAGTGGGGAGATTTATATACACAGAGAACATGGAACAATGGGTGTTACCATACACACTGTAAGGAGAGTGATCAGGTAAGGTGAGCTATTACCAGCAGGAGAGTGGGGGCGGGGGGTGGGGACCTTTTGTAGTGATAATCAAGGTGGTCCAGAACGTTTGAGGAACAGCAGGGGGTGGGAGGGGGAATAGTTTTACTTTGTAATGACCCATCCACTCCCAGTCTCTATTCAAGCCTAAGTTAATTGTATCAAGTTTGCAAATTAATTCCAATTCAGCAGTCTCTCATTGGAGTCTGTTTTTGAAGGTTTTTTGTTGAAGAATTGCAACGTTTAGGGCTGTAATTGAGTGACCAAAGAGATTGAAGTGTTCTCCAACTGGTTTTTGAATGTTATAATTCTTGATGCCTGATTTGTGTCCATTTATTCTTTTACGTAGAGACTGTCCAGTTTGACCAATGTACATGGCAGAGGGGCATTGCTGGCACATGATGGCATATAGCACATTGGTAGATGTGCAGGTGAACAAGCCTCTGATAAACACCCATTTTTTTATGTTCTGTGCCACAAGTACTCCTTTTCTTTTTGTGAGTATAGACTAACACGGCTGCTACTCTGAAGCCTTTGATAGTGTGGCCTTATGATGGTGTCCCCTGAACAGATATGTGGACACAGTTGGCAACGGGCTTTGTTGCAAGGATAGGTTCCTGGGTTAGTGGCTCTGTTGTGTGGTGTTTGGTTGCTGGTGAGTATTTGCTTCAGGTTGGGGGGCTGTCTGTAAGCAAGGACTGGCCTGTCTCCCAAGATCTGTGAGAGTGATGGGTCGTCCTTCAAGATAGGTTGTAGATCCTTGATGATGCTTTGGAGAGGTTTCAGTTGGGGGCTGAAGGTGTTGGCTAGGGTCATTCTGTTATTTTCTTTGTTGGGCCTGTCCTGTAGTAGGTAACTTCTGGGTACTCTTTTGGCTCTGTCAATTTCAGTGTAACACAATGGCAGATGAAATTCAGTGTTGATACATGCAAAGTAATGCACATTGGAAAAAATAATCCCAATTATATGTACAAAATGGTGGGGTCTAAGTTAGCTGTTACCACAGTAGAAAAAGATTTTGTAGTCATTGTGGATAATTGTCTGAAAACATCAGCTCAATGCGCAGCGACAGCTTTTTAAAAGATATATATTCCTATTAAAAAAGGAGAAGGGCAACAAAAATGAGAGGAGTTATGGAACAGTTTCCATATGGAGAGAGAGTAAAAAGACTGGGACCACTCAATTTAGAAAAAAGACAACTAAAGGGTAATATGATAGAGGTCTATAAAGGGTAATCATGAATGGTGATTACACAACATAACACAAGAACTTCCCATAACACAAGAACTAGGGGTCACCCAGTGAAATTAGTAGGTAGCAGGTTTAAAACAAATGTAAGGAAATACTTTTGTGCACAGTCAGCCTTTGAAGCTTGTTGTCAGGGGATGTTGTAAAAGCCAAAATTATAACTAGGTTCAGAGAAGAATTAAGTATATTTGTGCAGGATAGATCCATCAATAGCTATTAGCCAAAATAGTCAGGGATGGAACCCCACACTCAGTGTACCTAAACTTCTGATTGCCAGAAGCTGGGCCTTTATGTCAGAGGATGGATCACTAGATAATTTCCCTGTTCTGTTAGTTCCTTCTGAAGTATCTGGCACTGGCCACTGTTGGGTGACAGGATACTGGCATGGATGGACCATTGGTGACTCAGTATGGCCGTTCTTATCTTATGTTCAATATGCATGGAAGAAAGCAAATAAAACTTGTTCCGCTATTTCTATTAAGGCTAACTATATTAAATCCATTTTCCCTTATAAGAAAATATATTACTGCAAAAGTGTAATATTTTACAAAACTTTCCTATGTGGCATAAATTGAGTTTGCAGCTGTTTAGGGGCATTTTACATTAACATCTTTGAAAAGATCTTAAGAATTTACTTGCAAATTTTCTTTAGCTGGTTATTAATAGGTGACAAACTATTGAAAACACATGGGAAACAGTGGAGTCACATTTTCTTGATTGCTTTATTTCTAAAAGTAGTTGACAAATGTAATTCAAGTACTATAAATGAATTCATAGTGAGTCAGATGCCCTATGACAGCCTTCCTTGATAGTCTACTCTTAACAGTTCAATTTAGAACTGGAATGAATTATTATTTTCTGCCTGGTGAAAGTAGAATTTTCAGAAAATAGTCGATTTGCACGGCTTCAATTATTCTAAAAAATGTAAGGGAAATGATAGGAACATCCAAGTTCTTGCTAATTCCATTAGGAAACAATTACAGGTTATATAATCATCTAGAAACCTAGCCCAGTAGTTATTGGTGATTGGAAAAATTGGAGGGGTTCTCTTGGCTAGTTAGTGGGTGCAATCAGTTGTCAGGGATGTTCTGTGGGTTCCAGTTTTCGTGTGAAGGGTTGGATTTCCGGGTGAGTGGATGTGAAGGAACTGGAGAGTAGAACTGATGAATAAGGGATTTTTCAGTTTACTGGCAATTTTGAAAAACAAAAAAAATCATTTTGAGTCAAACTGAAAACACATTTTTTCCCCCCGCAAATCAAAAAGTCAGAAATTTATAAGTTGAAACAAAACATTTTGGTAATGTGGTAGTGCTTTTGTTATAACCATAAGCCCAGTGGTCAAGGCACTCACCTGAGCGATGGGAGACTCAATCTTCCTTGCAACTGTTCTGCTGTATATAAATAGTCATTGGAGCAGGGACTTGAACTTGGGTTTCTCCATTCTAGGTAAGTGTCCTGACTACCAGACTAAAGAGTCATTCTCTTTCACTGGCCAAATGACTATTCATTGTTATTTATAGCGGTAGTTCATAGTCATTTGGTAGGATAAAGAAATGTGAATGTGCAAATGGTGTCTTTGCCAAAAATGCAGGTTCCAGCAACCAAAAATATTTGTCTGAAAAATGTTGCCTAGCTCTACTGTAGAGTGGGGGGCAGTCTGAAAAATACCATTGTGCTACGTGATACTGATGTATTGCCAGGTGGCCAGTTTTTGAGTCCGTTATACTGTTCTTTCCTGAGCCCTTATCTGCTCATTTATATGTTCTATTTATAACTCTTCTCTCATGTTTCATATCTCTGTTCTTTTTGGAAATAGTCCAGTATACATTATTTTTCCTTCTACCTGCACTTATCCTTTTTCGTACTTGGTCCCCATTTCCTCCACTCAGGAACATGCATTTAGTCTCTTTTCATCTCCCTCAGCAGGTCATCTCTGGTTTTCTTTTACCACTGCTGTAATACCTGTTGGCTCTCTGACCTCTTCCACTGCCCATTGTACTGTATTGATCACTACAATGAAAAATACAAAAGATAAGTGTTAATTACTGTAGTAGCAGCTTGTCCATCACTGGGAATGCTAGTTAGGAGTGACTATTTAAATTCAGTTTTGAATTCCAGTGTAGTTTTACAGACAATTCAATTGCATGTTAAACTGGATATCTTGAAGACACAGAATTTACACAATGTAGGTATGAACTTAAGAGGAATGTGGAATGTTAGATTATTGTGGAAATTGAAGGGAATTAGGTAGGAGGTTTACGAAGCTCAGTTGAACTGGACTAACAAGCTACTTATTCAAGGTAGGGTTGGGAAATTTGTGCTAGTTATTCACATAGAAGATACTGGAATACCAACTCTGTGAATGTAGAGGCTGTGAGCTTCTTTCTGGGAAGAGGGAAATAAGGTTGGCCCCAAACTTGGTTGCAGGCTATAGCAGTGGCTTCATAAACAATTTGCAGAAATAACTCTTGAGGACTGGAGAATATAAAATTAATTGGTGTTTCTTGTTAGATTATTTTTTTTTTACATGTCTTTTGATTCCTGACAGCGGGTAGAATGGGCAGTGAAAATAAATATAAGCCCAACCTCCATGGCTTGGGTATATCTATTTGCTATCTAAATATGCCACTGATGGTTTTTCATCCTTTAAGTAGGAAGAATGAAATGTGATTGCAGGTAGATAAGAGCAGCATCCTGATTAGGTGCCTAGATCTGGCATGTCAGCTGACAGATGCGTATAATCCAAGTGTTTTGGCCGCAGTGCTCATTGTATAATTTCTTACAATAAAATTTTCTTTACAATTGGTAATTGATAGCTTCTGTGTTACTATTTTCCCCACCTCCACTTATCTAGTAGTGTAGCCACAATGCATAACTAGCAAGGTGTACACTTTAACCGTAACCAGGAACAGTAGCTCATGTAGCCAAAAGGAAGGAGGAGGAACCAAACTGAATGGCCCATAGCTGGGATTAGCTGCTGCCACATGCTGTGGAGGGGAGTGGCAGAATGCATGGGAGGTGGACTATTCTACCCTCCCTTTTAGGTACACCCTCCACTTTTAAACACTGTTGATGGCATTTGGTTAATACTTGCAGAACTTCTGTCAACCTCATACCCCTGCAAAATGAACTTGCATTGATGTATACAAAGGCTTGCAGTTTTTTATTGCAGTAAAATATGTCCTGACACCCTAATCTTCTATTGAACCAGCTCAGTTGTAACCATTTCTGGATTCTAGAACTCTGTGAACAGCTCTTGAAATCCTTCTGTTGTCTTGGGCATCTCTTGGTCTGTGTTCTCTTCCTTCTGCTTTGCCTGGTTCACAGAGATAATGTTCCCCTCTGCTCTTCCCCACTGCCACTTTCTATAGGGACATGGAGCCGCCATGCTATTTATAAGATCCATGAACAGCATGGGATGGTAAGTAGACAGAGGCTTTGATCTAGGTTTCAAAAGAATGGACATGTTCTCTTCCTTGCCCTGGATTTATTGTTGTACTGGACCGTAATCCTCTTAATATATTTCCATGTGTACGTGTTGCTGCAAGTGATACCCATCTTAAATAGGTATTTGGCCCTATAGTGGGAGAACTATTGGTGCCTTTGGGACTATTGCCCATAGTTGCTGTGTAACATGGCAATTGCACTGGTGGGCTTTTGGCTTTGTGGAGGATGAAATGGTGGTTTGTATTGCCTAAAAAAGTTTCATACTGGTCATCTGTGACCATTTGGAGCATTTTTGTTTGAGGGTGTATGCTGTGCAGTAGGCAGACTAACCATTGGTTTAATTTAACTATGTGGCAGTCAGATGTGGATAGAAGAAAAAAATACTAAATCAGTGTTGAACCAGCCAACATAGTTGTGTCTGTGTAAAGAAATGTGTCCACCTGCCAGTACCTGGTGGTGGTTGTTATTCACTGGCCTAATTAGGTTATTTTGGAGCCCCTCTGTGGAGAGTTAGTATTGCTGACTTTTAAAGCTACAGTCTTGTCTGAGATTACAGGTAGAATTCATTAGGGTTTTAATTAAATTGGCAAATTACATATAGTACCAGACACTTCTAAGAAATAAAGGCTAATTGGTGGTAGAATACAGAGTAATTTGAGGTACACAGTGTTTCTTCTTTGGCAGAGAAAGCAGTCTTGGAAATTTTTTGGTGAGAATAACTTTGGTATTTATTTTAATATCTGTCTACAGAGTAAAACAACCATATGTGACTGGGACTGTAGTTGGTATTGCTTTGAGGTATCAGCATTTATGGAGTATTTTGAAACAATCATTCATCTTTAAAGGTGAGATGTTTAAGTTAACTTTTGAGTTAAAGTTATGCCCTCTTAAATTTTGACTTACATTTAACTCTTCCGACACCCCAGCTTTTTTGTGTGTGAAATCCCCTTGGTTACTCTGAACATTCATCAAAAAGGGACATAATGGAAGCTACATTGCAAGCAATGCAATCAGGTGGTAGTAGTGGTATCGTTTGAATGACCTGAAATACCTTCACCAAGCTTGGAAGTACCCAAAGGATCTGACAGGAGGATGAGTTGTAAAGAGGTTAGTTAGAAATTTTGCTTAACTTAATTTTTAGTTTTGCTTGTAATTTACTTTAAAAAGTTAACTTGTAAATAAGATGTTAAAATTTTACTAATTTATTTCTTAATTGCAGCTTTCCTAAAAATCTTGATGTCTTTAATTTTGCAACAGTTTCATTCTTTTATTTTATATTATCAAATTTATTTTGAGCTGAAACCTTTTTTTGGTTATTTTTGTGTTTGCATTAACTGTGAGTGCACACCAGTTGTATTTGCTAGCTGCTTGTTACCGAATATATTTTTTGTCTCCTGTAAATGAGTAATGTGTTCCCATGCTTTTATCTTCCCACAAAGAGATAGTAAGAGAAATGGCTGGTCATGCAAATTCACAGAATGTCCAACTGATATCTGGGTAACTGCATTTAACATAGGCTATAAAGTACTGGAGAACACAGGTGCTCAGGATTGAGAATATTGATCACATTACACTTAAAATGCAAATGCTTATGTGCTATTTGTCTAGTAGCAGCAAAATGTGGGTTAGCAGATTTGGGCTCCCAGGCACTATCACATAGTTGTCTAACACATTAATGGTGAGTCAGACACATACTTTGGAAGGGAAAGATCAGGATCATTTTAGAAAGGAAAAATTACACTTCTTAAATTTCAAAGTCTCGTAGGAACTGTAATAACTTACATTACAGAAATTCCTAAAGTAACTCCTTAACAACTTAGATCTCAGTTATAGTAAAAAAGCGCAGTTAAAGCTTAACAATAAAAACAAGTAGTAGTAGTAAAAAGTTAGAACAAGCGTTAGGCTGGACTGAGCTTCCAGGCTAAAGAGAATCTTTCAGGGGTAAAGCAGGTCTCTACCTATGCTGGGCTCCCAGGTTAAGCTGAGTTGTTCAGATTTTGATAGAGCACTTTTTAAATTTATGTTGCCAGGTATTGGGAGCCAGGACCATAGCTTTGCTTGATCATCTTGTGACATGTTCCCCCTGGGGTGCCACTTGGAACTGGGGTGCCACTGAGCCTGCCTGACTCACCAGCTTGGGCTCCCTTCACACTGTATTGCTGAGGCAAGCCAGCCAAGCCCTCCCTCAGGCTTCAGACTGTACTTTACCAGCACACATGCCGGTATGGACACGCCCACCTGCAGCTTTACACGCACACGCGCGCACGCACACACACACAGGCTGAGATGAGTTCTGCATGGGAAGACTCAGCTAAGGAATTGCCCAGTACTCAAGTGCATGCCTCCCTCTAGAGGATAGACCCAAAATTGTACCATCTTGCACTGCACAGAGAATTGTACAGCGTAAGCTCATGAAATTCACCTTCTCCCTCGATGTGGAGAGAGAGATGCTTCCCCTCCCCCCCCCCATTATGAATCCACACATGGGCTTTAGACCAATCAAAAACAAGTTTATTAACTACAAAAGATAGATTTTTAAGTGATTATTAGGGATAGCAAACAGATCAAAGCAGATTACCCAGAAAATAAAACAAAAAGGTAATCTAAGCTTAAGATACTAAAGAAACTGGTTACAAGTAGTAATTTCTCACCCTAAATGTTGTTTTACACAGATTGCAGAGATTCTTGAAGGTCAGCTGCCCTTGCTTGCAGCTTAAAACTTCAGATATTTATTCACAGGCTAGCCAACCTTCCAGCCTCAGCTCATTCCTTTTCCCCTCATTCAGTCTTTGTTTCTTAGATAATTACAGCAGTCATCTTGGGTGGGGATGCAGTGAAGAACGAACCACGACGATGTCACTACCCTGCCTTAAATAGGTTTTATATATGGCAGGAATCCTTAGTCTTCCAGTGTGATTCCCACCTGCAGTCAGTGAAAAAATACTCAATTATCATGGTGTCCAGGATCAGGTGACTCAGTCACATGACCCTGCAGCCATAACTCAGTCTGTTTGCAGCGTCACCAGGAAGGCTTTCCTGGTGAAAGATTAGCATCTTCTAAGACCTACTGTTGTTCCTAGTGGCCCTTTCCAGGCAGCAATCTAGACTGATTGCATTCTGTCTAGTGGGCGTTTCCCCAGGTGTAAACACATTTTGTAAGAGGTGCATAGATAATATTCCTAACTTCAGGTCCAAAAAATGATACATGCATACGAATATGGAAATCATATAATTGGAAAGGTTATGATTTACTGAATATCTCACATGCCTTATCTTGCACAAAATATATTATAATTATGCCATACTCATATAATAATAATAATTAATAATACTATGAAGAATATGGGGAGCATAGTGTCACACATCTCATCTTTAGCCCTACCAAATCCAGTGTGGATTCGATTAAGGCAGTGCCATATAGTCCAGGATTGATCTGCACCAGGTAGTAGGTGCTTGGCTGGTGGAAGCCTGAGTGCACAGGGTCATTCTCTACTTGTTTGTCATAATTGAACCCCAGTCTGTTTGGGTGACAATGTTAGGGATTTAATGGTGACAAGAAAACTTTGTCCTAACTTCACTTGACTCAGTGTTATATCATGTAGTGGATTCCTTGAATGTGTGCATTACCTTTTATGCTCTCTATTAGCATATATTCCTGGCATTTTTCAGGAGGAGCAATACCTGGGAAGATGTAGATGCTGTTGATGTGAATAGGCTTAAGGGATCCTGTAGTATAGTGGCAGGTGGTATAAAGCAGGGGTTCTCAACCTTTCTTTGAGCCTCCCCCACCCTCTTGCTATAAAAACTCCATGGCCCACAACTACTGGCTTTCTGCATATAAGAGCAAGGGCCAGTGTTATGGGGCAGTTATCCAGAGCCCCATGCCAGAGGAGACCCTGCAAAGCTAAGTTGCTTCGGCTTTGGCTTCAGCCCCGGATGACGGGGCTTGGGTCACCGGGATTCAGCCCCAGATGGTGGGGCCTTCGGCTTTCTGCCTTTGGAGTCTAACGCCAACCCTGCTTGGTGGGCCCCCTGAAACCTGCTCATGGCCCCCCCAGGAGGTCCCAGACCACTGGATGAGAACCACTGGTATAAAGTACAGGGACTAGCTTCTTCGCATGAGGAGATCGTGCCCACACTGCACCCACATGCTCATCAGAGGAGTAGCAAAGTGCAAGTGCTGCTGTTTGCAGAGTAGACAGATCTGTACCCCATTTCGATGTAACCAGCTTGGTGAGAATGTTGTTTCCCATGCCAGCCTTAGCTTTAGTTTTCTCAATGTGGGCTCTTAAGGAGTGAGAGAGATCAGGAGCAACACCAAGGTATATAGGATTTATGGAATGAGTAGATTTTGTCCTGAGCTAGCTGATGTTGAGTTCATATTTGGCCTTTCAGTTTTTGAGCTGGAATGCACTGACTTGCATTTTTGTTGGGTTTGTGTGCAGTTGGTTGGCAACTTTTAGTATTTCTTGAGGATGCATTCACCAGAGTACTCTCTAATATGCCAAACTCCTTGTGGTATGTGATGAAGCACAGATCAGTTCTGCTTAGAGAAAGCACCTTGTGCCAGGGTAGCTTGGCTGGCCATTTGAATAGATGTTGAATGCTCATCACTACCAATTGGTCATCACTAAGGCTTAGATTTTGTCATGGATATTTTTTAATAAAAATCACGGACAGATCACAGGCAATAAACAAAAATTCATGGAAGCCCATGACCTGCACGGGGGGGTGTTCCTCTGCCGCCCGCCACGGCTGGGTTGCTGCAGGGTCCCCATGCCCTCCTCAGCTGGGCTGCTGTGGGATCCCGCTGCCTGACGCACCTGGGCTGCGGTGGGGAAGTCCCTTTGCTGTCCTCCCCCACTGCCCGATGTGGCTGGGCAGCTGTGGGGGAGGAGGGCTCCTGCCAATCCCTGTCGCTGGGCAGCTGCGGGGAGGCCAGCTGCCCGCTGCAAGTGGGAGCTCTGCGGGCCCCCAAGGGAGCTATGGGATATCCTGCTGCCCAGTGGCTAGGAGCTGCTGGGGGCCTCCGCCAGCAGTGGCTGAGAGCTGCAAGGCTGCTTGGTGACAGCAGTCCAGCCCTGGGGCAGAAAATGTCACGAAGTTCTCTGGAAGTCATGGATTCCATGACTTCCTTGACCTCTGTGACATAATCATAGCCCTTGTTATCACTTTGGTGAATACTCCCAGATACATCCAGTTAATACAGACCATACTGGAGAACAGAAGATTCTTATGAATTTTTGTGGCAAATAGGAGCCAATGGCAATGACAGAAGAATGGCCTCCCTCAAGGTAGTGTCTTAGTACCTACATTATTCAACATCTACACAAATGACCTTTTAAATGCTGACAGTTTAAAATTCCTTTAAAAACTTATATGATAAATTCATTTTTTTCTGTGAAGAAACTTATTTTCCCCCTGTATAATCTGTAGAATTAGTGAAAACATTTGAATGAATTCTGCAGATTATAGAGGGGAAAAATAAAACCTACCATATACACAGTGCTATCAAATGTATGAAAGAAACAAAGTGAAGAAAATAGATTTTTGCTGACTTTACGGTATAATCTTAGGTGTCAGTGGTAATTACAGTAAAAACAAAAATGTGATTTTTAACTTTTCTGATGTCCTTTACATTTATTTGTAGTGACTTTTTGACCACCATGTCTTGGAGTGCAACTGTTCTCTCTCCTACTTTTTCTAAGCTTAAAGTTCTTTGGGGCTTTGACAGTCTTGCTATATGTTTATACAGTGGTTAGTACAGTTGTGACCCAATCTCATTGAGGTTTCTAGGCACTAAAGCAATATAAAAAATATAGTAATTGTTGCTCTCTCTCATAATTTTGGTTACAGGATAGTTAACTACTACAATATAAATTAATCCTAGGATTTTTTTTATTCCCTTTTGAGCCATGTTCTCTGCAGTCTGAGCACATACACTTTTACTTTTGAAAAGGCTGAAATTCAACATTGAAAGAACAATGTTTTTATTGACCCCAAATAAATTGATTTTATTTGTATTATTGGAAAGGTATTTTTTCCATCTTAGCGGTCATATTTCTTTGAGCTAGACTCCATTTTCTCATAATTTTAATTAGTGTAGGTCATCGGTTCGCAATCTTCATTAATTCATGTACCTGCAGTGGCATAGGAGAGTGTTCATGCTGATTACCTAGGGAAGGTACCGGAATAGGCTGTTTTGATAGAAACTCTGTCTTACTGATGTAAGTACACAGATACAGCTACACCACTGTAAAATGTCCCTAATCTGTTTTTCAGTGGAATCTTAAAGGAAAATCTGACCCATTTTGCTTAACATAGTAAGACCACCTGTGTACATTTGTAGACTCTAAGGAGTTGTACTAAGATCATACAGAAGTTAAGGTCCAAAAGAGATAATTATAACTTCTTAAAGACTTCAAAGTATCATGCACATTAAGCAGTTTTTGCTTAATGTTTAAGGTTAAAAAAAATCAAGAGATTTGTAGGCAGATACATTTGTGTGACAATAGCTGTTTAATGACTAACTTGTGTGTACAGGAGAAAAGAATAGGCTTGATTGCTCACAATCTGAAGTTTGAAAAAGCATTTTTTAGATCTCTGGTATTTGCATATCTAATTGCTATGTAATCAAAACTAAGTGAACTGTAGCTACTTGAAACCATAAAATGAAAGGCAATCATCTTTACAGGGGGAAATAGCCCACTCATATGTGAGACTGTTTGACTATTAGAATTATATTCTTCTTGTGTTTAATTATAGGTGTCTCACTGAGCAGTAAATTTATGCTTGTGTATTAAAGAGTGAATGTGACCCTGAAACATCAGCTCTGCTTTGGCATTGAGAGAACTTAGCAGTGTTGTGTATTTTGGTGATAAGGGATTGTGCCAGAATAGCTGTTAATTACCTGCTTTGTTTGATATGGAAAGTAGTGGTTCTGCACTTTTTCTTCCCACCAGTGACAGTACTCAATTAAAACTTGTATTAAACAGTGATAATGCCCTTGTTTATCTGGTGGGGAAGATGTGAGGTGAAGAAAATTAAAAGGATTTTTTTTGGCTGCTTGGAGGCACTTTGTCTGTGAATCTGGAAGGAATAAAAACCTGTTTACTTAGAAGGTGAGTCTTTTATGCTTTTCAGAGTAACAGCCGTGTTAGTCTGTATTCGCAAAAAGAAAAGGAGTACTTGTGGCACCTTAGAGACTAACCAATTTATTTGAGCATGAGCTTTCGTGAAGCGAGCTGTAGCTCACGAAAGCTCATGCTCAAATAAATTGGTTAGTCTCTAAGGTGCCACAAGTACTCCTTTTCTTTTTATGCTTTTGTAGTCCTTAAACATTTTATTTTAACAGTGCTGGCTGTCACCAAAAAGTGTTACCTTCCTTGGAAGGAAGTTGGGGAGGGCAAAAATGTAGTTTGGGTCTTATTCACTTACTATTTGCTCATATCTTGGCATTCTTGGAGGGGATCCATTTAGGCTATGTCAAGGTTCCTTCCCCACTCTGAACTCTAGGGTACAGATGTGGGGACCTGCATGAAAACCTTAAGTTACAAAAAGACACAAAGACAGGAATATCCATTCCTTTCAGCACAGCTTATTTCCTCAGCCGTTTAAAGAAATCAGAATCTAACGCATATCTAGCTAGATTACTAAATTCTAAAACTCCATTCCTGTTCTGTCCCCGGCAAAAGCATCACCCAGACAGACAGACCCTTTGTTTTTTCCCCCCCTCCAGCTTTGAAAGTATCTTGTCTCCTCATTGGTCATTGTGGTCAGGTGCCAGCGAGGTTATCCTAGCTTCTTAACCCTTTACAGGTGAAAGGGTTTTTCCTCTGGCCAGGAGGGATTTTAAAGGTGTTTACCCTTCCCTTTATATTTGACAGGCTATGTCTACACTACAGAGTTTTGTCGACAAAAGTTATGTCGATGACCAAAAAGCAGTGTATAAACATCGCTATTGCATATTCACACTATGCTCTCTGTCGGCAGAGCATGTCCACTCGTAGTGCTCTAGCATTGACAGTGTTACTCTCCACCTTATACCACTGTGACTTCTGGGTTGGCAGAATGGATTGCAGTGCATCATGGGTGCTGGCTCAATGTGCCATGATGCATTGGTTTTGGTCCCAGCATTCCATGGTCTTCCAGCTTCGGTTTGCAGCATTTTTCAATGGTTCTTGTTCGCTGTCTGCCCGCCATCTCTGTGTGGAAAGGATGGAGCCTGCACTGCTCTCCAATGCTCTGCTAACTGTCATTAACACATCGCCGAAGGCAGTGCAGTTAATCATAAAGTTCCTAACTGAATAGGATTCAGACTAGCCTGACCTCCCGGGTGACATGGATAGGAGCGACTTACGATTACTTTTGCAATTCATGGAGCAGCTGCACATGGTGGACTGTTGCTTTTGGGCTCGGGAAACAAGCATTGAATGGTGGGATTGCATCGTTATGCAGGTCTAGGATGATGAGCAGTGGCTACAGAATTTTCAGACGAGGAAGGCCATGTCCTAGAGTTGTGTGTAGAGCTCGCCCCAGCACTGTGACGCAAGGACACCAAAATGAGAGCTGGCCTTTCGGTGGAGAAGTGCGTGGCAATTGCAGTGTGGAAGCAGGCAACTCCAGACTGCTACAAGTCAGTCGCTAATCACTGTGGAGTGGGGAAATAGACTGTTGGGGCTGCATTCAGGCAAGTGTGCAGGAACATTAATCTCATCCTGCTTTGACACACCATGACGCTTGGCAATGTGCGTGAAATAGTGGATGGCTTTGCGGAAATGGGTTTTCCTAACTGTGGTGGGACGATAGATGGCGCATACATTCCAATTTTGGCGCCGGACCACCTTGCAATGGAATGCATCAATAAAAAGGGGTATTGCAGGTGCTTGCGGATCACCCCTGTCGTTTCACTGATATATATGCTAGTTGGTCTGGGAATGTCCACGATGCACATATTTTCAGGAACGCTGGCCTGTATAGAAAGCTGCAGATGGGGACTTTATTTCCAGAACAGAACATTCTAGTGGGGAATGTTGAAATGCCCATAGTGATCCTGGGAGACCCAGCTCACCTTACTCCCATGGCTCATGAAGCAGTACACAGGAAACCTGGATAGCAGTAAGGAGTGCTTCAACAATAGATTGAATAGGTGCAGGATGACCGTGGAATGTTTGTCTGGAGATTAACGGCTTGATGGTGATGCGTTTAGGGCAGGTTAGACCTCAATGAGGAGACTATTCCCATTGTCATAACCACCTGTTGTACGTTGCATAATATTTGTGAAGCTAAGGGTGAAAGATTTGTTCAGGGATGGATTGCTGAGGCACAGCACCTGGCAACTGATTTTTGAGCACTCTGATACTAGGGCTATTAGAGGGGCACAACAAGGGGCAGTCTGAATCATAGAAGCTTTGAGGCAACACTTTGAGAATGAGAATCAATAATGTATATTTCTACGCTGCAAACTGCAGTGCTTCATTAAATTGAATTTTCCTAGGAAGCACTTTCAATTATTTGTGATCTAGGATTTCAGTAAGCAAAGCATTAAACTTCCTTTGTTATCTTGCTGCCACCTGCTATCTCAATTTTTAGGGCCTAAATAAAGATCAATTATCTTTCAGATACACACAAACACTTGGTGGGACAAGAAGGGAGCAGAGAAGGACAGACTGTAGGAGCTGGGCATAGGTCCAGCAATCATTTTGAAAGGGGGGTGGAGTGAATGGGAAACTGAGAAGTTCTGGGAAGTGTCAGGGAATGCGGGGGGGGGGGGCTTGAAAACAGTTCTGAATTTGCTGTAGGGGAGCATGGGCATGCATCAGTTCTGACAGCAGCTTTATGAGGGACTTGAGCATCTCTGTTTGCTGCTCCATTACGTTTATCATTCGCTCAGTGGGGTCCTTAATTAGGTAATGATTTTCTTTTCTGTCCTGCCTTTGAACATGCCCTCCTTGCTCCGTCTTGGACACTTTATCTGGCGGAGGCACTCTGTCTGCGTATAGGGAGTTTCCCCTGAAAGCCATATCTGCAGAAGCACAAGAAACAATACACAAGCGTGATTGTTCGTTCACGCACAGCATTGAATCATTGCAATTTAGCACAGCTCTTGTAACATACCAAGCACTTTCTCAGTGTCCCTTGGCAAACACATGTCTCTGTGAACACCCCCGGCCTGGTAAGTTTAGCCAGCAGGGGTCTTGTACCTGGGGTAAACAGCGGTGGTGCTTATGGAAAGGACGCAGTGCAGGCGATGAGGGACAATATTGTAAATTCTATAACCCTTTTCCACAGGGGTCATTGAAGCAGATATCTCACTCTTGAAGGTAACTAGGGAAGCAAGGCTGCATCTGCTGCATGCTTGCGGCTTCTGACCCTATGTCTGTGTTCTTTGCCTGTGTGCCACTTTGGTCCCTGCAGGTGATTGCCGAGTGGCATGGGAAAGCTTCATTCAATGCAGGAAGGAACAAAGCAGCTCTGCCAAGGAACGTCCAGCAGAGAATTGCCGAGTACCTACAGGAAAGTTTCCTATCGATCTCTCTAGAGGATTCCCATGAAAAGTTGGTGTCCATCAACTCACCGTTCTGCTGTATTGCTTATCTGCACACAGAAAAGTCCAGCACACAGAAACACATTTCTATCCCTGCAGCCATCATGTAACCAAGCACCACTGACTTTAAAAAACAAAACTTACCAGGCATCTCCTCTCTTGCTTCTTGCTTGCTGGACTGTGTGTGTCAGGACTGGCTAGACCACTCTGGAGTTAGAACAGTTCTTAAATGGCCTGATGACCCCACTGTAGGCACCACAGCATCCTGTAACTCCACCTTCTCGTCCACGACTTCATCCTCTGGATTAGGTCCGCTTTCCACTACCTCAGACCCCGCCGAAGTCTCCACTGGGTTCTTGGTGGACCACTGAGTATGATACCCAACTCCTTATAGAACCGGCAGGCCTTGGGCACAGCACTGGAGCAACGGTTTGCCTCCCTTGCCTTCTGGTATGCCTTATCTTCACTCTGCATTGCACTGTGTCCCGATTGTACCCCTTTTCACACAAGCCATGAGAAATCTGCCTGTCGGTATCGAAATTCCTATGGCTGTAGCACAGCTGGGACTGGACAGCCTCCTCTCCCCATATACTCGAGATCCAACAGTTTCGCATTGATCCAAGCAGGAGAGCTTTTGCCATGTAGCATCTCCATAGTTAAGTGGGAAGATGTAATATGAGCTCTGCATGCCAAGCAAGCAGGAAGTGGAACTTCAAAAATTAGTGGGGCTTTAAAGGGGGAGGGGTGGGAAAGGTTGTTTACCTGGCTGCAGGGCAGCGGAGTTCGAACTGCTAACCAGAGTGGTCAGCATGGACATCACCTCCTGGAAGTCATTTATAGTGGCAAAACCAAGCACGGTGTCTACACTGGCATTTTGCCGCTAAAACATTAGCACAAAAAACCTGTCTCTCATCAAGGTGGTTTTGTTTTGTTGCCAAAAGCTGCCTTTTGCCAACAAAACTTTCTAATGTAGACAAAGCCTTAGGTTTGGGGCCCCTGGTGCTAGGCATTGTACCAGGACATATGAAGAGACAGTGCTTTCCTCAGAAAACTTGTACGTTGCAAATATCAGCAAAACTGCTTTTGTCATGTAATGTAACTATTGGAAATATGATAGGTCAAAAGTGCAGTACGAAATATAATTTTCAGACTTATTACAGACCCAGTAAATAAATCAGACAGACATTTTGCAGTTTTAAATTAGAGCATAAGAATGGCCATACTGGGTCTGACCAAAGGTCCATCCAGCCCAGTATCCTGTTTGCCTACAGTGGCCAATGCTAGATGCCCCAGAGGGAGTGAACCTAACAGGTAATGATCAAGTGATCTCTCTCCTGCCATCCATCTCCACCCTCTGACAAACAGAGGTTAGGGACACTAGATATTGTTTATAAATCTGAGTTCAAAGCGTTTCAATTTAAGGATTTTTTTATATGTTTGAGTTAAATTTTAACTATTGGTTTAAAAAAGTTAGTCTTAAATAAATAGCTGAATACATTAAGAAACGGTTATGAATTTTTAAACATACAAATAAAGAGGATAAAATGGAAGGTGTTAGGAGTTTGGGTAAAATTTTCTTGCTCCCCTAAAACATATCCTCAATCATAGAATCATAGAATATCAGGGTTGGAAGGGACCTCAGGAGGTCATCTAGTCCAACCCCCTGCTCAAAGCAGGACCGATCCCTGACTGAATACTGGCATTCAGTCACTGGAGTCATGAAAATGGAAACATTTTTAAAAACATTAGTCATTTTTATGGTAAAATGTATAATCTTTGAGCTCATATGAAAATAAATTTGAAGAAATTATTTTTCTTATATGAAGAATTTCTATTCCTAATATTAATAGGTAGATGAAGTATTCCATCTGCTTGTCCTGTTCTTGGTTATTATGGTTCAGATTAGAACTATTACTTACAAAATGGCCTAGAGAAAAGGAATATAGTGTGCCCTTGATAACTATAAGTTATGTGTGTACTCTAATGGCAAGTTCCAGACTTAGTTAATAGTGGTATATCAGTTATATCCAGAATTTACATACTTGGGGCCCTAATGTTGGGCATCTAAATAAGTAGCCTGATTTTTTTAGGGGTGCTGACCACTCCAGATGGAGCTTCGGGTGCTTATCCCCTCTTAACAACCAAATCCCTGAAGGTGCTTAAAATGTACTTAGTTGCCTAACTGTGTGTACTAAATTTAAATTTATCTATATCCATGCCCTATAGGTAGAGCAGAAAACCACTTCGGTAGGTTTCTGGTATACCTTCAGCTGCTTCTTCTTGACACTTCCCAGAGGTCCCCAATCTTTCTTCACTTATTCAATGATTGCAACCAGTATCTTGGGAACAGGCTTTCTTTTGTCCTAAACCTTTGACAAATTGCCCCTTTCTGCCTCTCCCATAAAGATGATTCTAGTTGTCTTTCAGAACTAATTATAGTGAATTTCCTACAAAAGATTGAAATAAAAATATTTTTAAATTATCAGAAACTTGATTTAATGTGATAAGTAGATTTGATTTAATTTGAGAAGTTGAAGAATCTAACAGAAATCTTTGATTTACATGAGAAATAAGTCAAGAGAATGAAAATGTGCACATCTTTAAAGGTCCTATGAACGTTCTCCAGGCTGCATGCAGTATAGTTGTAGCCATGTCTGACCCAGGATGTTAGAGAAACAAGGTGAGTGAGGTAATATCTTCTATTGGATCCACTTCTGTTGATGAGAGAGAGAAGCTTTCAAGCCACACAGAGCTCTTCTTCAGGTCTGGGAAATTTACTCCCAACATCACAGCAAAATGCAAGGAGGAACAGATGGTTTAGCATAAGTAGTTATCTTACCCACCTTGTCTTTCCATTCTCCAAGCTGTCAGTTTATCTTTTTTTTCCCCATGATGTACTTCATCTCTTTAACACTGACATGTCAGTCTGTCTTAGCCACCGACTTCTTAGAGGTCCTTCTTAATTGTTTGGTTATTTTAAAATAAGGTGTGAAATAGCATTTCTGCATTATCCATGGAAACATGTTGCAGTCAGAAAGAAACAAGATTGTTCTGGTGCAGTAGTATGGATGTGTTTGGTTTGTGTGTGTGGTCTGTGTTTTGGTTGCATGCCACAGTGAGGCTAGAAATTATTATATACAATTATTTCAATGAAATCTTCCCATTCTCTAGATTCACTTTTATTTTTTTCATTTTCCTTTTAGGTACCACATGGTCACTTTAATGCTGAATATATATGTGAGAAGAAAGATCTTGGTCAAAATAAAGCTTACTTGCCTGTAAATTTTCCCATCTCCCTTGAAAGTCATTTTTATGTTGACTTTGTAACGTGAAGAGAATGCACCTCTCTTCTGTCAATCCGAACACTTAGGGACAGTTCATTCTGTCAGCAGATAGACAATACACTTAGAAATTTTTTTGTGAGGTCATGCTTGTGTATATGGGATTTGCTGGATCACAGAGCTCATCTGTTTGTCTTCAGCATGTGCATCCAGTGGTTTAAGTGGCATGACACATGAATGACGCTCCCAAACCTAGACAAGGTAATGTTATGATGAGTTCTGAATGTCGAGGGTCAATATGGTTCCCAACATGGGGAAATTTTTTTCTCAAATTTAACTTTGTGAAAAACATAGAAAATTACATCCAAAAAGACTATATTAAAAAAAAAACATTATGGTTGCAAAGTTAAGCACCCAAAAATTAGGAAATGTCAGAATTAACGAATTAATTGTAAACTAATATTATTAACTGGGGTTTGAATAGAGACTGGGAGTGGCTGGGTCATTACACATTGAATCTATTTCCCTAAGTTAAGAATCCTCACACCTTCTTGTCAACTGTCTAAATGGGCCATCTTGATTATCACTACGGAAGTTCTTTTTCTCCTGCTGATAATAGCTCATCTTAACTAATTAGCCTCTCACAGTTTGTATGGCAACTTCCAACTTACCTATGTGTGTGTGTATATCTCTTACAATATGTTCCATTCTATGCATCCGATGAAATGGGCTGTAACCCACAAAAGCTTATGCTCTAATAAATTTTAGTCTCTAAGGTGCCACAAGTACTCCTGTTCGTTTTTGCAGATACAGACTAACACGGCTGCTACTCTGAAACCTGTCCGAATTAAGGTTGCCTGTGGATCTTTAATTTGTTTTCCTAATTTGCAGTGATACACTTTTTAATTGCATGAACACACATTTTTTCCAAAAGACCCCTGCCTCACACAGTGCACAGGATGGAGTATGCTCTGGGAATGAATCAGGGCTGTGTAGTGAATGAAGTTATATAAGACCCCCTCCATCACTTGTTGCGGAAGGTGTGAAGTGAATGAGGCAGAAGACTGCAGGAAAAGAGATGAATCTGATCATTAAGGCAGTTGAATGCTGCTCTAGAGAACTGGATTCTTCCTATGTGATGCTAGACAAGTGATGTAGACCAAAATTTCAGCTGGCCAGTGTTTCTCATTTTTTTGGGACCCTGAGATCTGATTTGCAGAGTGCTAAGCACTCATCTACAACTGAGGTCAATGGGAGCTCTTCCCTGAACATATAAAGTGTGATATAACGCTAAATACTCTGAAAAGTCAGGCCCTCGCCTTCTCAAATTGGGCACACAAAATTAGATGACTAATGCCAAAATTGTCAATTATCTATTTTAGGTCTTTATACTGCTGCCTGTCATGGTAGTATCTGAGCCAGTTCCACATAAAATCAAATAACAATGCAGAAGTCCTTAGTGAACTTCATGGAATCTTTGGCATGTCTCAATTTTAGGGGTCAAAACTTGGCTTGGAGTCTGTTTTTTGTTTGGCAGAGGGAGGTTGGTAGGTATTTATGAATAGAATGGGGACATTGTGTTCTGAGCAGCACTTAAGAAGGAAGGACTTTCTCAAAGAGGAAAGTTCTACATTGTTTCCTAAAGATGGTCACACATGGGGGCAGCCCGGCTCCTCCTTCAGTTCCATAGACCACTGGTGGTAAGGAGTGTTTGTGTTTCCTGTGAACAAAACTACTTGATTCTAACCGCTGGTACTCAGATTTAAAGTACTTCGACGTTCTTTTTATTTTCGTTCTGTATTTCATTTTCAGATTTAGTTCTCAGTTTGATTTTTCCAGTCTGGTGGGTCTGTGGACCCTGCCAGGTACTGGGGGAGCCTATGTCTGTCAGTGACCCTCATTCCCCCTATTTCAAATCTTTGGGTGAGGGCCATATTAGAGCCAAGTACTCCATTTGTCACAGCTTCAAGACTAGACTGAGGAAGCTGAGAGAGGAGTGTTTCCCATGTATTCTGATGCAGGCTGCTTTTAGACTGGCATCAGAGGCCCCTTGATCATCCAAGGCATGCTTTTAAAAGTCTCCTTGCTGGAGTGCTCCCCACACTGTGGGTACAGAGAGAGGCCGCAGGAGATTCCTGTCATCCAGGAGGGTAGTCTTTGATGCACAAGACATCAGAGCAGACCCGGCTTCAAAACATAGCAGAAGTTGGCATCAGTGTGTGGGATTCTTCCATAGAAGGTTGTTCCAGTACCAACGGTAGAGAGCATCCTTTGGCTCATCGCTCTGGTATTGGCTCATTCAGAGTAGGGATGTGAAATATTAAAATGGTTAACTGATAAGCACTAGTCTTACCATTAACCAACCCTAACTGTTAACTCCCAGCCCTGGGCCGGCTGGAGCAGCTCCAGCCACACCGGCCAACTCTAGCCCCAGCTCCACTCCCCAGGCCAGCTAGCCAGCTGGAGCAGCACCAGCCCAGAGCAGCCCCGGCCCCTCTCACTTTAATCAGTTGACAGGTTACACGATATAATTTTAATCATTTAAACGGTTACCTTTATAAACTAGATTTACATCCTTAATTCAGAGAGACCTGATCTGTTGACTCTGGTGCCTTCTCAGGGACTAATGAGACTACTTGCTTCTTCAGTGGCAGCAGAGCAATCATCCCTGATCACTACAGGACAGTAGCCCATGTCTGTACTGACTGTCGAAGAGTCTATGCCATGGCCAGTGATTGTTGTACCTGTTTACCACCATCACTGTTACTTAGGACAAAAGCCCCAGGTCAGGGGCACAGAAAATCCTTTTCTAGGGCCACCAGCTTTGGTTTCAACACTATTTTTCTGTCTCCTCTGGTTTGGTTCAGAACCCGGACCCTGCACGTGGTGTGTTATCAGCAGCTAAGAAGCCATCCATGCTTCCTCTTCCTCCGGTGCTGCATCTCTGACATAGATCAAGATCTCGATCGCTGGGGACCCCTTCCTGGTACCATGCCACCCTGGTTCTTGGAATACTTCGATTTCTTGTCAGACTCAAAGTAGTCTCTCAGGTATATCCATAATGAGAGTCCAAACCTTCCTCTTGGTTCCACTCTCACCGGTGTTGTTTTGAGAAGAGTTCAGCCAGAGTGTTCAACGCTTGGGACAGACATACCTGGGGCCTGGTATCATACATCCCCGTCCGTGGCCTGTTGGATGCCATGGGGGGACGCCCCCAGCATCCAGTTCTATATTGCCAATACTTCATATGAGTTAGATCCTCCAGGAGGGAGCCTTCTCGTGCTGGTTGATACTGATCAGCTTTTGGACTCTTAGGTTACAGGACTTACTTCAGCCTTCTCTTGAGCCACACCCTGTTCTGATACTGCAACAACAGCCATGGGAGCTATCTCCTTTGCTTAAGGCATCTTCCTCATTACTGATGAGGCCCTAGTATTGGAGAGATCATCTCCAGTACCGGATGACTGCGGTATATCAAGAGGTCCTCAGGAAAATGGCAGCTTTTTTGGATATTTAAGTGGGTGAGTTATTTAAGAGAATACCCAGAAGCTCTCTGAAGTTTTCCATTCCACAGAGTCAGGAAAGGTGGTCCTGCCTATAAATAGGGTCGTTATGCAGCTGGCCAAAATCTTCTGTTTCACCTGTAGCCAAAAGAGCAGAAAAGAAATATTGGGTTCCATCTTATGGGTTTGAACTATTCTGTTTACGTCCCGCACCTGGCTCATTAGTTATGGATGCGGTGAATGAGAGAAGCTGTCAGGACTGGGCTACGGCTATCCCCAAAGACACAGATGCCAAAAATGTGACCATTTTGGTAGAATGGGTTATTCTACGATGAGTTTATAATTCCTTATTGCTAATCACCATGTTCTGTTGTGGAGATATGACTATCTAATTGGAAAGAGTCCAGTTTTACTTGCGTGTCACTCAGAGATGCCTCATCTTTCAATCAGTTCTTCAGGCTTCTTTGGACATGGTGGATTTTGCATGGGCAGTGACTATGTACCATTCCTCCTGGTTGCAGTCATTGAGGATTCCTGTGGAGGTGCAGCAGACAATTGGGGACCTCCCCTTTGAGGTATCTTTCTTTTATCTAAAACAGATGAGACTTTGCATTCCCTGAAGGACTTGAGAGGAATTGTGAAGTTTTTGAACCTCTATATGCAGGTGATGAAAAGGACAAAATATAATTCTCAAAACGTCCTAGACAGCAGTATTACATCTTCCAGGAGGCTGATGATCTAAGAGGAGGCAAAGGTCACAGAAGAGAAGGCCAATGCCTTCTACTTCCTTGGTTTCTTCATTTAGATGTCCTCAGGACTCAAAGCAGCTGATTTGACTCTTATGTCAAAGACAGCATGCTACCTGACCAGGATTTCACTGGCCATTCCCCACTTTTCTGGGACAGGTTATCCCATTTTCTACATGTGATAGTTCATCACCTTGCACAAATGGGTACTGAGCCTGGTGCAATTGGGATACATCCTGCAGTTCCTTTCTATTTCCCTTCTACTATCCAGTCCATCTCCAGGGACCTCCTCATGAGTCTGTACTAAAATAAAAAATGCAAACCTTACGTTCTTCAGAGGCCTTAGAGGAGGTGACCCTTCTACATCAGGGCAGGGGTATGGATTCCAATTATTTTCTAATACCCAAGGCCAAAGGAGAACTCAGTCCCATCGTAGACTTTTGGAACCTGAACAAGTAAAGAAGATAAGGAGCAGAATGGTATTCATGGCTACAATTATCTCCTCCCTAGATCTGGGAGACTGGTGTGCTGCCATTGACTTACAGGTTGCCTGCTTCCATGTGGGTATTGATCCTGGCCACAGGAAGTTCCTGAGTTCTTCTTGTGCCAGAACATTCCTGCCACTTCCCAGGTATGTCCTTCAAGGATCATCATCAGATTCTTAGGTCAAGTAGATGCATGTACATGCATGACTGCTCAGGGCACTGCAGGCTTGGCTCAAGTCAGTCTGTCATCCTCCGTTTCACCTCCTAGACAAGTTGGTATGCATCTTGGACAGGATGTTGGACTGGTGGATGAGCCAAGACTGTGTGTGTAGAAGTTCCCTTCTCTCCCCCCTCCCTTCCATCACGTTAATAATGGATACCTTGGCCACAGGGTGGGGAGCATATCTGAGTGACCTGTAATCTCGGGGGTTGTGGACTGCCCATGATTCCAGGTTATACATAAACGTATTTGAGTTGTGCACAATATTCCATGCCTGTGAGCAGTTCCTGCCTCATTAATTCAGGGCAAGACTGTGTAGGTACTTATTGACAGTGTCACAGAGGTGTTTCATGTGAACAAACAAGGAGGTACCAAGTCCCGAGAAGGAGAGTAACCTTTTTTCCTTCTGTGCTTTTACCATAGACTCAAGAATGGCCTATTGAGGTTAGAGAGAGACAGGAGCACCATCACAGGTATAAACCAATGTCGGGAGCAAGGGTATAATTAAGGAAAGCAAGCTGTTGATGTTATGGGCAGAGAAACATAGAGGCGCCCCATAAGAAAAGGACCTGGGGATTACAGTGGATGAGAAGCTGGATATGAGTCAGCAGTGTGCCCTTGTTGCCAAGAAGGCCAATGGCATATTGGGCTGTATTAGTAGGAGCATTGCCAGCAGATTGAGGGAAGTGATTATTCCCCTCTATTCAGCACTGGTGAGGCCACACCTGGAGTATTGCGTCCAGTTTTGGTCCCCCCATTACAGAAGAGATGTGTACAAATTGGAGAGAGTCCTGCGGAGGGCAACGAAAATGATGAAGGGGCTGAGGCACATGACTTATGAGGAGAGGCTGAGGGAACTGGGCTTATTTAGTC
This sequence comes from Lepidochelys olivacea, assembly GCF_965140295.1. Lineage (NCBI taxonomy): Eukaryota > Metazoa > Chordata > Testudines > Cheloniidae > Lepidochelys > Lepidochelys olivacea. Next base: position 124,677,460 of record NC_140413.1, read on the forward strand.
TGTAGAAGAAGAGTGAAGGGAAATTTGATAGCAGCCTTCAACTACCTGAAGCGGGGTTCCAAAGAGGATGAAGCTGCTCTATTCTCAGTGGTGGCAGATGACAGAACAAGAAGCAATGGTCTCAAGTTGCGGTGCGGGGAGGTCTAGGTTGGATATTAGGAAACACAGTTTTACTAGGAGGGTGGTGAAGCACTGAAATGGGTTACCTAGGGAGGTGGTGGAATCTCCATCCTTAGAGGTTTTTAAGGCCCAGCTTGACAAAGCCCTGGCTGGGATGATTTAGTTGCGGTTGGTCCTGCTTGGAGCAGGGGGTTGCACTAGATGATCTCCTGAGATCTCTTCCAACACTAATATTCTATGATAAGTAGTTTGCATCGCCTGAACACACTCTCATATATCTGCTCCCCTCACACACAATCTCTCTCACTTCCCCAACACACTCTTTCTGTCTCTCCCTCTCCCCACTCACACTCTCCCCTCCCCCCATACACTTCAGTTGAAAAGTGGCTGGCTATCTAGTAGGATGCCCATGGAATGGTGGGATTGAGAAACCTGCATCATGTGATGCTATACCTGCCCCATGAGGCATTGTAAACCCTTCCCAAAGCACCCTGCAGCCAGTTGCACGATGGGATAGCTACCCACAGTGCACTGCTCTGTCAATGCAAGAGCTACTTATGTGGATGTGCTCTGCCAACACAAGAAGCATAGTGTGGACATGTAACACTGGTTTGTTTAAAGCGCTTTAATTAAAGCGGCGTAACTTCTGTCAGCAAAACTTGGTAGTGTAGACAAGGCCTTAGAGTGGAACATCAAAACTTGAATATTTAGAGTGAATTTGTCACATCTGGAGTGTATTATATTCTGAGTCAAACACATTGTTATTGTCCCCTGCAAAAAAATCCAAATAACTAGGTTAAAAATAAAATAGATTAAAATACAGTAATTTCACATCAGTAAACAATTATGCAACATATAAAAAATTGGTTGTTTATTAATTGACTTCTAAAACACAAAAAAATTGGGAGCCAATTCAGTATTCAAACAGTTTGGTCAAACAAGGAACATGCAGGGGAGAAAAAATTCCAGTTGAGTTCGCTAAGATTTATTTATAAACCCAAAGAAACCACCTTGTTATTTCGTTAATATCAGAGTTTTAGTTCTCTCCCTCTCCTGCTTGGTGGCTGGCTACAGGTATTCCCATACACTTTATAAGGAAGACTTTGATAATCCAATTTATCTTTAACAAACCAAAAATTTCTGAGTGTTTATCTGCAAACTCCTGTAATGGAAAGCATAGATTATTTATGCTTATTTATGAATAAGCAGCTTAAGTCATAGCTGCTGTTGGGCAATTTAGGAGCTGTCCTTCGGGGGTTTACACGTGTTCAGTTGCATACTTAAGATCATGTGAACTCTTCAATCTTAAAACATTTCAAACATTTATAGAATATTGCTTGCCATAGAAAGTGATCTTCTCAGCTTCTTGTGAAGTTTGTTAGCTAGCCGGTCTCCTGGTCTACAGGCTTGTTTGTGTCTTAGTTGTTGGCTCATGAGGAGGTGGTGGAACCCAGCAACAATGGTCAGTTGCCAAAGAAGGAAGCATGGGCCTTTCTTGAAGTCACATGGCTTTGGAGGTCTGATTGTCTGGGCAAGGACAAGGGCATCAAGTCATCTTCTGTCACTACATCTAAGAGTTTATGGCCATGCTTCCACCTTCCCCTGTAACTTATTTTTGGAGTACTTTGAGTTGGAATAAGGCATTCTCCCAGAGTGGCTAGGCCAAGCAAGAGTAAGTGTATCATATGAAAACTGAGGATTCTTTCCTACTCAGCAGTTTGGATGAAAAAAACCTTTAAAGAATCCATCAAGCTTGACTAATCTGTATCTGAACATTCGCGACTGTCTACTTCAGTGGTTCTCAACCTTTCCAGACCACTACAAAAAAAAAAAAAAGAGTACTTGTGGCACCTTAGAGACTAACCAATTTATTTGAGCATAAGCTTTTGTGAGCTACAGCTCACTTCATCGGATGCATTCAGTGGAAAATACAGTGAGGAGATTTATATACACACAGAACATGAAAAAATGGGTGTTTATCATGCACACTGTAAGGAAAGTGATCACTTAAGATGAGCTATTACCAGCAGGAGAGTGGGGAGGGGAAAGAAAACCCTTTGTAGTGATAATCTGTTCCTCAGACATTCTTATTAACTGCTGGAAATGGCCCACCTTGATTATCACTACAAAGGGTTTTTTCCCAGGAATGCCTTGCTGCTAAATGATGAACTAGCACTCCGCTGAGCCCTCAAGGGCTCTTTGTTGTAGCCTCACACTCTACAAAGCAGCATGGACTGAGGCAGGAGGGAGGAAACAATAGATACAGGGCAGTAGCTGCAAAAACTTCCCTGCAAAAACTGAACATCATGATGAGCCCAAGCTATCCAGCTGAAGCGCACCACTCCCTCCTCTTGACAGCACATGCACGGCTGCACAGGTTCTGACTTTCCAAAGTGCTGGCGGTGGGGTGGGGTGCATGTATGAGTGAGAGACGTGCATTGCCCCTTTAAGTATGCTGACCCCACTTCAAGTACGTTGCCCTTTTAAAGAGATCAGCGAGTTCAGAGAGGAAGCAACAGCTTCCAGGAAGCTCCCATCCCGCCTTCTGTCTCTGAGCCCCTCCACTCCTTTGTGTAGCAAGCACGCAGTGTGGGGGCAGGAGCAGGGAGACATCCTGATATCAGCTCCCTTCTCCCCCCTTCCCCCAGCAAGCAGGAAGGTCGCAGGAGCAGCACGGCAGTAAGGGGAGGGACAGCTGAACTGCTGCTGGGCAGCTGCAGAGCCACATACTTTACAGGGAATTTAGGGGAGCTGTGTCGTGTCTCTCCCCCCCCCCCCTTCTAATCCCCACAGGGAGGCTCTGCTCTTCCAGAGAATCCTGCAAACGGTGGACAAAGCAGGCAGCTGCCAAACGACATTGTAAGGGAGCATTACGCAACTTTAAACAAGCTTCTTCCCTAATAGATCAGCAACGTAACAACGTTAACCAGGACAATGTTAAGTGAGGAGTTACTGTATACCCCTTTCAGGAGTCGGATTTGGCTTGTGTACCCTCAAATTGCACCTTACTTAAAAACTACTTACAAAATCAGATATAAAAATACAAAAGTGTCACAGCATGCTATTACTGAAAAATTGCTTACTTTCTCATTTTGTCAGTATAAAATTATAGTTTGTACTGACTTCGCTAGTGCTTTTTACGTAGCCTGTTGTAAAGTAAGCAAATATCTGGATGAGTGGATGTCCCCCTGGAAGACCTCTGTGTACCACCCTGGTTCAGAACCAATGGTCTATTTACTAGTCCCCAAAATCAGTCTGCCTGGACAGATTATCCCTTTCAGGAAGCTGATTGCAAGATTTTTCTAATCTCGAACTGGACAAAAAATTGAACAAAATCATTGACCATTTTACAAAAGTTCTAATTTTTTAAATATCCATTAAATACAAAATCAGATCTTTTAAAGATGAGTTGGAACTGAATTCTATTACTTAGTTATAAACACTGGATATTTTAATCTATTTCACTTCCTTTCATCGAAGGGCATGCAAATGAGTAAAGATCCTTTTTGAAGCAACAATTTAACGTATTTTCCATTGACTAGAATAGAAATCGAAATAGTTGTTAAAATGACAATTTTACAGAGGAAAATTTTATTTTAATTTGACTGGGAGGTTGAATTCTCACAAGATCCCACAAATTGAATAATCATCATACCTTAGCTTATGTTTTAGTATTACGTATCAGAACAGCTAATGTGTGGTGTCTCAAGAAGTTTTAAATTACAGCTGCTGACAAATTTTTACAAAGACAAAACTATGTTTCAGAAAGTGACTTTTTTAATTATAATTGTTTCACAAAAATCTGCTGCCATTCTGTAAATGGGCTGATCCAGGTAACTATAAGCTAGTTAGTCTGATATGAGTCCTGGGCAAAATCTTGGAATGGTTGATGTGAGATTCAGTAAATAACGTATTCTGGGTTTTTAACATGACAGTATACGTGGGTTATGGAAAACACAATTTGTCAGACAAATCTGATACCTTTATCAACTAAACTTGTAATTTTATTAAAAGTAAATGTTGACTTACAATATACTTAAGTCAACTCCCTTATAAAAGCCGCCTACTACATGATATGCTAAAAAAAAAAAAAAATAGCACTATGCAAAGTTGATGTGCACACACTAAATGGATTAAAAACTGGTTAATTTATGGATCTGAAAGCAGAATTGTTACTGGAATCTGTCAAATGAGGGGGTTTCTGGTAGGGTACCCTAATTATCTGTTCTTGGCTCAGTGCTATTCTCTGTGTGTGTGTGTGTGTGTGTGTGTGTGTACACACACACACATATATATACACACACACGCGCATTATTAGTATATGAAAGAAAATATAAAAGCTTTGCAACAGATATAAAAATTGGTGGAGTGGTAAATAAGGAGAACAAGTCAGTTGAACAGTGTAATATGAGTTGCTTTGTAAACAGGGCTCATTCAAACATGCATTTAAATATAGCAAAATGGAAGGTTCTGAGGTTAGGAACAAGCAATAATATCGGTCACAATTACAAGATGGGGGGCTATATCCTGGAAACAGTCTTCCTAAAAGATTTAAGGATCATGACAGATAACCAAATTAATGTAATCTCCAATGTGATGTTGCAGCTAAGAGAGCTAACATCATCTTTGGATGTTAAAATGGAAATATCAAGTCTGAGTAGGGAGAGAAAGTATTAAAATATATGTAGCATTGGCGAGACCATTACTGGAATGTGTCTGCTTCTGGTGTTCAGACTTTGTAAAGGAATTAGAAAAATAGGAAAGCATTCAGAATAGAGTAACAAGAACGACTACTGTCTGGTAAACCTGCTTTATGGAGAGAGACTTAAGAAACTCTGGTTAGTTTTATCCAAGAGAAGTTTAAGAGATGACTTGATCACTGTCTATAAATACCTTATTGAGGATAAGATTCCTGATTTTAGAGGGTTCTCTAAGTTAGCATAACAAAATCTAGTGACTGGTAGTTGAAGCTAGACACATTCAAATTTGAAAGAAAGATGAAAATCTTCGAGAGCATGATTAATCACTGGAACAACTTAATGAGATGTAGTGAATTCTCCATCACTTGAAGTGTTCTAATCAAATTGGATGTCTTTCTTAAAAAAATAAATAAAATTCAGGTGTAATTCACCCAAAAGTTATAGGCCTGATGCATGAATATGGTGAAAATAGGTGAAAATACTAAGTCCGACTAGATGATCATGGTTTCATCTGATCGTAATCTAGGAAACTTTCAGAAGATATGCCTAGCCAAATGCTGGTTGCTTTTATGTATTTATTTTTTGCTGAATGAGATTCTTTTAGAAAAACCAAAATGCAGATTTTATACTCTTACGTGATTTCTGTGTGTATTCATGTGTGGTTTATACTTTTTAAATAAGTGTGGTATCACGTAATTTTAGACTAACAATTTGTAAATTAGTTTCACAAACCTAGTGTCAGTAGCAATATTTTATGAGGCTTTGAAACATTCTCCAGTACTGTTGGAAAGCTAAGCACAACATTGTTTCAGTGAATGATGCACCTCAAAACTGACCAGTCTGGTTTTGTTGTCCACTTCAAATAAAATGCAGAAAGCAGACAAACAGCATAATTGGTGAAAAGCAAACTGGATTTGAAATTTTTTTTAATAATCTTAGCTGATGTTTGTAAGCTATATAAAGAAACTTTAAAATGACTTGCCTAAAGACAGTGCTTTTAATAGAAAATGTAAGATTATACATTTGCTATGGTTTTCATCTTTTGATAAGTGTTTTGTTGGGAATATAAGTGATGGATACATTTCATAGAACATTCTGGGATAACTGTTAGAAGTCCAACTTATTGCATGACTAAAGTGAATATACAAATAGTTATTAAAAATAGGAAAAGCAGAGTTTTTTGTGGGAAAATGGGCAGTATGACCTAGGATTTTGATTGAACTGGTATTTTGTAGACTGACATCTTCAATATAAAGTGATCTCCATGTGGTTTCTTCAGTTGGTGTTCCATTTTCCTCTCAAGTACTACAGGCAAGTAAGGATGCTGAATTTGTAATGAATAGGAATGGGTCAGTGTAACATTTAGCTTCACATGAAGTTGATTCATCTGTGTCTCGAATGTGGGTTGTCCTAGATGAATGCATTATTTCATTTTGTAAGTTTACTAATATTGTATATGCCTCAATTTAAGTCAAATACATGATTTCATATAACTGATTTTTGTTATCTGCAGACACTTGACTAATACTTGACTTATTTTTTTTACTGTATAATTGTTAATTTCTTCCTAAACTTTTCTTAGCTTGGAGTTAAGATTGTGCATTTGAATAGGATTTTTGAGTTGTGCGTTGTGGGTTTTCTTATATGATGAGTGAAAATCCCTCTTAATTATCAGCGAAAGCTTAAGTAGCCTTGGTATGTGATGTCTGGAAGAGAGCAGTCCTGTTCAAACCAGTGTCGAGTCACCATAATGAGGTTCGTCACTGCAGCAGAGCTTCTCTGCTATAGACTTTTTGAACATCAGTATTTAGGGAAGCTGTAAAGGGAGATGGAATTGTGGGAAATTGTAGTTGTGTGGGATATAGTGGAAAGGAAGTCTTTCCTCTGTGTTGAAAGTATTCCCAATTTTAAGCATGTTAAGCTTAAGATTGGAAAAATATTCCTCCTTTTCTTTGAGTGTCCGTCTCCGTCACCAGAAGACCTCCTCAGCCCTGAGCATGTATGAAACCTCTGCCTTCCCTGGTGGTCTTAACCACCCCTGTAGATTTTCCCACCACTCTTGAATATGTGCTACAGTTTGCCGCATGGATTCCTATCTAGTCTTGTAAGGCTTCTTTGAGATGGGCTTCACTTTGTGGTGATCCTTAGGAGGTTGCCTCCCCAGTGGAGCTGGAAATTATGTTTCTTGGGCAAATTGCTATCATTTCTGGCATGAACAGTAGTTGGGAAGCAGACAGGGCAAGAGGACTGTTGAGTCGGGATGAACTGGGGGAGCAGAGCTGGGAATCTAGATGGGTGGCAGTGTAAGGGATGCAGCTTCTCAGAATATAAATTTTCCACTGAGATCCAATATTATTTTGATCTTCAAGTTGAAAAATACCAGTTAAGGTGAGCAAGCCAAATAATTTTCTGATTTTTTTTTAAACATCTACACCATTCCCCAAAGTTGCCCTGAATTTGGTTTTTAAATTGTCTGAAAGCTTGGTGTGAAATTGTAGGTTTCACTTTTAAAATCTGATGATGTAAAAGCCTGAAAAAAATAACTCTGGGGAAATTTTAAAGAGATGTGATCTTAAATTTCTTTCAACTCTAACAGACGAAACACTTTAGAATGTAAAATGTACCTAGAAACTGAAGTTTGGCCTCCTCCTTGAAATAGTCCATCTTTGAGACTAACTTCTGTAAATTGTCCTGTTTAAAAGATTTCCACACAGCTTAGTGGAAAACCCAGCACATCTTTTCACGATCAGAGCTGAAGATGTGCATCACTAGGAGCATCACTCCTGATGTACACCTCTTGTAATGTTCTATTCTCAAATAAAGGAAGAATCCTCCAGAAAGTATGTCATGAAAGTGTGCCCTGAAACTTGCTTTAGTGGCAGAGGTTTTCAGTCTGCCGTGTACCCATCACACCATCACAGCTAATGCGTCTGATTTTTGTGGACGATTATGCTCAAATCTTGTCTGTATTAGATCAATGGTACAAATACTTAGCATTCTGAACAGTGTGTGTTGTATTGTTGGGGCCTGTGGAACGTGTTTCACAATTGACTATGGGTCTGTTCAATAGAACAGTTGTACTGTATCCAGCAGTTAGGGTGACGAGACGTCCTGATATTTAACTCTTTGTCCAGCGTCCTGACCGATATATGATTGGGACGCTATTTGTCCCAATATTGTAGGGTTGCTTGCCAGGAATCTGGCTGGCGCAGGGCTGGCAGGCTCCCTGCCCGGCTCCCCGGAAGTGGCGACAGCTCCCTCTGGGTCCTAGGCACAGGGATGGCCAGAAGGGTTCTGCGTGTCGCCCCCAACATGAGCACCAGTTCTGCACCTCCCATTGGCTGGACCCAGAGGGAGATGTCGCCACTTCCAGGGAGCTGCCTCAGCTAAGCCCCGCCCGGAGCTCTCACCCCCTCCCGCACTCCAGTCCCCAAAACTGAGTCCCCTCCTGCTCCAAAACTCCCTCCCAGAGTCAGCACTCTGAACCCTCTCCCATGCCCCTTCCCCAGCCCTGAGACAGACACCCCCCTTCCCCCCTTGGGTGTGGAGCGGGGGTGTAGAAAACTTTAAAGTATTCTTTTTCCTTAAATATCAGGATTGTAAAATTTTATTATCCGTGTTTATATGTTGGCATACTTGGAGACTTAGAGAATTGGAGCAAGAACTTTTCTCATTTGTCAGTCAGAGATGTGTTTGGAAACTATAAAATACGGTTTTTCCTTGGAGTTTTGGTAGGGGGTTGAGTTAAATAGTTGTTTAAAACATTCTGTCGTTTTTAGTTTAACATCTAAAAATTGCTCATACATCAGTATCTAATCTCTTGTGATACTGTCCCAATACTGTTGTTCTGTCCTCTAGTCTATAGAGACTTCCAGGAGGACATGGACAACTTTATAATATAAAAATAAGCAAAAGACAAGACTTCATATTTATCATGTAAAAGTAAGTAGAAAATGACTCTTGTGGTGGGGAAGGTATATTTATACTTTCTTTAAGCATAATAGAGGCAAAATAGGATTCCAACAATTATTTTCCTTTGCAGGTCATAGAATCATAGAATATCAGGGTTGGAAGGGACCTCAGGAGGTCATCTAGTCCAACCCCCTGCTCAAAGCAGGACCAATCCCCATCTAAATCATCCCAGCCAGGGCTTTGTCAAGCCTGACCTTAAAAATATCTAAGGAAGGAGATTCCACCACCTCCCTAGGTAACGCATTCCAGTGTTTTACCACCCTCCTAGTGAAAAAGTTTTTCCTAATATCCAACCTAAACCTCCCCCACTGCAACTTGAGACCATTACTCCTTGTTCTGTCATCAGCTACCACTGAGAACAGTCTAGATCCATCTTCTTTGGAACCCCTTTTCAGGTAGTTGAAAGCAGCTATCAAATCCCCCCTTGTTCTTCTCTTCTGCAGACTAAACAATCCCAGTTCCCTCAGCCTCTCCTCATAAGTCATGTGTTCCAGTCCCCTAATAATTTTTGTTGCCCTCCGCTAGATGTTTTCCAATTTTTCCACATCGTTCTTGTAGTGTGGGGCCCAAAACTGGACACAGTACTCCAGATGAGTCCTCACCAATGTCGAATAGAGGGGAGCGATCACGTCCCTCGATCTGCTGGCAATGCCCCTACATATACATCCCAAAATGCCATTGGCCTTCTTGGCAACAAGGGCACACTGCTGGCTCATATCCAGCTTCTCGTCCACTGTCACCCCTCGGTCCTTTTCTGCAGAACTGCTGCCGAGTCTTTCGGTCCCTAGTCTGTAGCACTGCATGAGATTCTTCCGTCCTAAGTGCAGGACTCTACACTTGTCCTTGTTGAACCTCATCAGATTTCTTTTGACCCAATCCTCTAATTTGTCTAGGGCCCTCTGTATCCTATCACTATCCTCCAGCATATCTACCTCTCCTCTCAGTTTAGTGTCGTCTGCAAACTTGCTGAGGGTGCAATCCACACCATCTCCAGATCATTTATGAAGATATTGAACAAAACCGGCCCGAGGTCCGATCCTTGGGGCACTCCACTCCAAGGTCATCTTGTCGGGATTACTGCGTTTTAAAATATTAAAGTCAGGAGATTTGTTAGGTAAAATTTTAGATCTCCTTTATTTTTTCAGGTGGTAGTGCTTTCAGTTTGTCCTTTGTCGTATAAGTGAGTTTCACATTTTGGTGGTTCATCCACACTCCATAGTTACAAAAAGTTGTGGTGCATGTTTGCATCTGAAATTTTTTCCCAAAGATGGTTTTACAGTGACATTGTGGTTAATTACTCTGCTAATATATTTCTCATACCCTCATCACCATTTTAGAGATACCCTCCAAAAATCTGGATGTAAAATAGACTGTCTGGAAGGGAAACAAACAGTTAATCCAGCAAATAGGTTTACATCAGCAAATAAATTTCATCTGGCCTATCTTCCATCAAACTGCATCTAAAAATACATCTGACTGCATTTTTCATTGTGATTTTTTTAGCATCATTGACGCTTAAAGGTCCTGTTCACCTTCAAGGTTCATTTAGGTAGAGTAATGCCAGCAATGGTAGCAAGGCTTCCATCACTTCCCATCCAGCAGATTTACAGATCTACTGTATAGTTTTCTATTTATATTTTTGAAACAAATGTGTATTACTGTATACACATTTTGTGTCATGACATTAATCCAGTTTTGGTTTATCAGTGACATGTTTTTAAAAAGAGAATTGTAATGGTCCAATGACTCAACTCATTTATTTCCTTTTGGTCTCCTCTCAAGTTGTACAGTGTATGTTTACTTGATTGAGATAATCCTACTTTTTAAACATTTTTATTTAAATGTTCTTGTTCACTGTCTAGGGTATCTTTTTTTTCTTCCAGAAGACAAGTCTTCAGTATTTGCGTGCTTTGTTCTTCCAGGGACACACCTGCGTGATTAATTTCTCATTGTCGGATCTCTTGTAACTCTTGTATTTGGAGAAGACAAACTGTGTGCCCGATTCGTCTCTGTACATAGTGACTAAAGTAGATTTATGTTCCTGTCCTCCCCCTCCCCCAAAGCTGAGGAATATTTATTTACTAAGCCCTTTTAAAAATTTGATCAAAACAATGTAGATGCATGAGGCTGCGTTCATCTGCTAAGACAATTTAGTGAGTCAGATTTTGCTACTGTTCCTTCCAGATTTGATCATATGCGTGAGTAGGAACACAAGGCTGGGATATATTTTAACTCCTATCTTAAAAAAAAATAAAATAAAAAATTACAGGTAAGTAGTATTCCTACAGTATGTACACCTTGCAGAGAATTTAGCTTACTCTGAAAGCTTTTTCCTGAATATTGTGTATTCCTGAATGTTCCAGTAGCTAAGCACCAATGTTACCAATATCAGATACTTAAATGGATTAGCACAATAGCTGTAGTTACTTTCTCATGGAAAATAATTTATAATCCTGTGACTTCTTAAATGTTAAGAAGCGTTGATCATCCAATGGGAAAGCTTTATAAAATTCAGTCTGAGTTTCAGATATTCAGTATGGGCAGTTTGGCATAGGGATTCTGTTAAGGTATTCTTCACTTTAAACCTTATACCAGCTTCATATGTAAGAAATGGTGAGAGCAGCAAAGTGGCAGGAAGCTTTTTATACTGTTCATTTACTTGTCAGCATCATTGTTATGTAGTTCGAATACATCTCTAGGGAGTTTTTTTTTGACTGACTGTTTTCTCACAGAGCTGATGTACAATACAGTTAATGCTGTATTCTGTGATTTAGGTACTCTGTAGGATTAACAGTTTTAAGTGTATTCCTTACTAATGATGTCTCTTCTTAAGAGACCAGATGGTTTTAGAGAGAGAACGTTCAGTATATGGTCTAATAGTTGTGTGTGCTGTTGTAGCAAATCTCTTCTGGAGTGCCTGACTTTGAAAGATGTTCTCTCATTTAAAAAAGTAATTTTTAAAATAAATTATGTGTTAATAGAAGGAAATACGTTCTGTTATGACAGTGAACTGGAATTCAGGATGTCTTGGTTCAGTTCCAAGCTATGGCACAGAATTCCTATGTCACTGCTTTATGGTCAGTCTTTCTGCCTCAGTTTCCTATTTGTAAAATGAGATAACACTTCCCTGCTGCAGTGGGGTGGGGTGGCTAAATTAATGTATGTGAAGCATACAAGTATTGTAGTGTTGGGTTCGTATAAATAAGTACATAGGACTTAAAAGAAAACAAGTAATTTGCTGATCTTCATATTTGGCAAATATCAAGGTATTCACAACCACTTGCTTAATTTATACAGTTGTGTAATAACAAACTTTGTCTTAAAAACTCTGTTAACTTTGAAATCAGTCAGTCTCAAAGACTTAAAAGTAGATTCATCTACTACACCTGTCTGAGTCCCATTGCTAACTTTGGGGTTCACAATCACTTTTTCATATTTTTAAAATGTTTTTCTCCCCTTCAATGTGTGAAATATTTGAACAAACGGGAAAATGACTGTACAGTAAGTGGTATCAAAAACACAAAGTAAAGACACTGGAACAACAATGAGATTTTTTTTTTCTCTGCTGTAATCTATTTCAGTTATAGGAATCTTAAGTGTTACTAGTAATGATAGGAGTACTTGTGGCACCTTAGAGACTAACATTCATTAGAGCATAAGCTTTTGTGGGCTACAGCCCACTTCATCGGATACATAGAATGGAACATATAGCAAGAAGATATATATACACACACATACAGAGAAGGTGGAAGTTACCATACAAACGGTAAGAGGCTAATTAAGATGAGCTATTATCAGCAGAGAAAAACAGTTTTAGAGCGATGATCAAGATGGCCCATTTAGAAGTTGACGAGAAGGTGTGAGGATACTTAACATGGGGAAATAAATTCAATGTGTAATGACCCAGCCACTCCCAGTCTCTATTCAAACCCAAGTTAATGGTATCTAGTTTGCATATTAATTCAAGCTCAGCAGTTTCTTGAAGTCTGTTTTTGAAGCTTTTCTATTGTAAAATTGCCACCCTTAAGTCTTTTACTGAGTGGCCAAAGAGGTTGAAGTGTTCTCCTCCTGGTTTTGGAATGTTATGATTCCTGATGTCTGATTTGTGTCCATTTATTGTTTTGCATAGAGACTGTCCAGTTTGGCCAATGTACATGGCAGAGGGGCATTGCTGGCACATGATAGCATATATCACAATGGTAGATGTGCAAATGAACGAGCCTCTTATGTCAGAGGACCTAATGTGATTAGGTCCTCTGATGGTGTCATATGAATAAATATGTGGACAGAGTTGGCATTGGCCTTTGTTGGAAGGATAGGTTCCTGGGTTAGTGTTTTTGTTGTGCGGTGTGTGGTTGCTGGAGAGTATTTGCTTGAGGTTGGGGGGCTGTCTGTAAGGGAGGACCGGTCTGTCTCCCAAGATCTGTGAGAGTGAGGGATCATTTTTCAGGATAGGTTGTAAATCTTAGATGCACTGGAGAGGTTTTAGTTGGGGGCTGAAGGTGACAGCTAGTGGCATTCTGTTGTTTTCTTTGTTGGGCCTGTCCTGTAGTAGGTGACTTCTGGGTACTCTTCTGGCTCTGTCAATCTGTTTTTTTCACTTCATCAGGTGGGTATTATAGTTTTAAGAATGCTTGATAGAGATCTTGTAGGTGTTTGCAGCAAATGCGGTTGTATCTTAGAGTTTGCTGTATACAATGGATCGTGTGGTGTGTCCTGGATGGAATCTGGAGGCATGTAGGTAAATATAGCGGTCAGTAGGTTTCTGGTATAGGATGGTGTTTATGTGACCATCGCTTATTAGCACAGTAGTGTCCAGGAAATGGACCACTTGTGTGGATTGGTCTCGGCTGAGGTTGATGGTGGGATGGAAATTGTTGAAATCATGGTGGAATTCCTCAAGGGCTTCTTTTCCATGGGTCCAGATGATGAAGATGTCATCAGTGTAGCGCAAGTAGAGTAGGGGCTAATAAGCGATGGTCACATAAACACCACATACTTACCTACGTGCCTGTATTTGGTAGTACAACTCTAACTAAAATGACCCTTGGATGTCATCACTTTCAGATTCAAATGCAAAGCTCTTTTATTCGGCTTAGCTTTGCCACAATACGTTTTTCACTCGTACATAGACACACAATGGCACTCAACCACTCTCTCAAACAAAGTAATAATCACCCACTCCCATAATCCGTGTAAACTAATCGAGTAAATTTTCCTTCAGGCTGGGAAGGACAAAAGGGATTTTTTTTTTCTATTTTTGAGTACTTGAGAGCTTCTCAGATGCCATTATATGACCACCTGGATAAACCAGAAAGAGCAAACCTCTCTGTTCTAGAACTGTTCCAGGATCAATGTACCATTTCCCCAAAGAGAGGGGAAAACAAGTTGTATAATTTTCACAAGTGTTTTTCAGCCCTAGCTTTTTGAGACAAAATGGCTTTATATTAGTTTAGAACATTGCACTTTTCAGAATTTAACTAGAAATTAAACTGTTCTGAATAAACATTCAGTTTCTTAGTTTGGTTTTATTTCCTTCTATTGTAGAAGTTAGTTGCAATGAAGTAAAGATGGAATAAAATAAAATCAGATTTGTTTCCTTAAAATTCCTTTTCATTCTCCCTGCTCATTGTACTTTTTTGTTTTTGTTTTCCTTGATTTTCCTAGGAGTAATTACATTTCATGCTTTCGCTCTCTATTTTTATTAATGTAAGTGTAATTTATATACTTTAGGGGTGTATGGAAGCAGTACAAAGGACTTTCTTTCCTTAAAGCATTTTTCTAAGGGATTCTTTTACTAAATTTCTCTGTCACGTTGTAATAAACTTGTTTTCAGGATAACTAAAATTTGTAATGTGCAGTTAAGACAGTCACTTAATTGTTTTGCTACTAAGAGTCAGATCTTCTAAGACACACTTTAGGAGCATCTGTTTGAAGAACACTGATACTTTAGCGTTATACTTCTTATGCAGGGGTATATGATCAGTGTTTCTAATGGAGTTATTTCTGGTGCCTCAATAATCCATAATTAATGTTGCAGCTGTCCTGTTACAACCCCTACTTTTACCACCATTCTATAACTTTGGCTTGAATTTCCATTTTAGTTCAAAAATTGGCAGCTTGCTCTTAGAGACCAGAAATGAAATTTTTTTGCAATATTTCGGGGAAACTGATCAAGAAGTTTGTTTCTTGTTACCACCAGTACATGTATGCCAACTTCTCTTTTTTTCAAAGAAAGGTTAGTGAACAGTGAGAATACACAGTTTGGGTGCCTTTAGTTAACCATGTCATGTTCCTTCCTTTGTCTCCCATTATGTTTTGATTGAAGGTGACCTGCAAAGGATATTTTAAAATTGGGCTTGTACTCTTTCTTGTTGCTTTATGTATAAAGAGGGACTGAAAGTGGATTTAAATATTTATTTTCTGCTTGCTTTTTACTTTAGAAATATCAGAAATGTTCTTACTGGTTTCCCCTGGTTTTTCTAGAGGACTTACAGCATGTTTCGGAAGATGCATAATGTTAGCTCTCTCAACTCAATTGAAGGCATGGGAATATTGGAACTTTAACTCAACATCCTTTTTCCAAATTGTAATTAGACATTGAAGTGAAATATGTTAAGAAAACAGAATATTAAACTATGTAACAGTCTCTTTCCCTCTCAATCGCTAAGTTTTCCCTCTCGGCTCTTGTGATGTTGTCTTGTAATTAGTTCTCCGTTCATCATGGTGTCTTCCTGACTAGACAGGACCTGAATCTTGAGTGTAAATAAGCAGAAAAAATCACCTTAACTAAACCTTCACGCCTCTTTTAAACATTCTAAAGAAGCAAAGTAGGGCACAAGCCCAATGTTTTTTTTCCTTTGCAGGTCTCCTTTAAGAGCAGAAGCAACCTTGATCCAGCAGTTTTGGAGGTAGAGGCAAGTAATTTTTTACTTTTTTGTGAACATTTCAATAATTTTTTGGGGGGTACATATAACTTAAAGAAGGCCTAGTTTAAAAACCTCAAACACTGTGTACACTTAGTATGAAGAATATATCTTTAGATTTATTTACGCTTTTCTTGCTTACTGTTTGTCTATGTGAGCAATTAAACTAGTGAAACATGTTGCAGATAATCTTTTTAACCCCACTAGATGTTATAGCCCATGTAAGCATTTAAAAAAAAGTTTCTAGATCTTTTCCTTGTGGGACCATCTTCAAAATATAAATCAGTAAATGGAAATTTTATCAGGTTCATTTCCTCCTAAAAATCAGTTATTTATGCTCCATACCTCCAGCTGCTGGAGCTTCTATCTCAAGTTTTTGCTTCTTAGATTCTTTGATTTGTTAGTTGAAAATACACACTTCTGTAAGTAGAATTGTCTTTCCCCTTCACACTCCAACCTTCCTCTCAAGACTGTGGCGGCAATTCCTACATTGCTATGTAGGGAAACTCAACAGTTCCTCCTGTCCCCAAGCAATGGTTAATCCCCAGGAGGTGACATTTCTGTGACTGGGGTAAGACGTCTCCTGCAGGCATTCTTGGGCCCTGAAAAAGAGGGAGCTCTTGTCCTCTTTTTGCCACCCACAGAAGAGTGTTGGGAAGCAGCTCTCTGTCTCAGTACCACAGTCTAAACGCTGAGCCTTTGGCTGCTACCGTGGAGTAATCTTGGGCAAAATGGAGTAGTTGCTGATGTTCTACTTCAATTAGATTGGCATGGTTTACATGGGTCAATTTGTGCATGTCTCTTTAGATGTGATTCCTGTAGTCTGTTTCCATGTATAATCAATTCTTTTGAGATTTCATATTAGTTGTAATAAAGGCTTTGTGTCCACCAGGAATGAACTAGTGTGTGTACTGTTTTTAATTTTCTTGTTCGAAGATGCACATGTATAAATGAGACTTCATTTTCCAATAACTAGAATTTCTTCATCTCTTTGCCCTACAGATGTCAGTTAATGTCCATCTAGGTTTAAGGTTAAGTATTTACATCTTAGTTTTTAGTTTCTTGAATTATTAGAGTGCTAGAGATATGATGGAGAAAATAGTGAAAACTGTGGTCGCCCCATCTCAAAAAAGATATATTGGAATTGGAAAAGGTTCAGAAAAGGGCAACAAAAATGATTAGGGGTATAGAATGGTTTCCGTATGAGGAGAGATTAATAAGACTGGGACTTTTCAGCTTGGAAAAGAGGTGACTAAGGGGGGATATAATAGAGGTATATAAAATCATGAGTGGTACAGAGAAAGTAAATAAGGAAATGTTATTTACTCCTTCTCATAATACAAGAACAAGGAGCTACCAAATGAAATTAGTAGGTAGCAGGTTTAAAACAAACACAAAGTATGTTTTCACGCAATGCACTGTCAACCTCTGGAACCTCTTGCCAGAGGGTGTTGTGAAGGCCAATACTATAATGGGGTTCAGAAGGGAGCTAGATAGATTCATGGAAGATAGGTCAGTCAATGGCTATTAGCCAGGATGGGCAGGAATGGTGTACCTAGCCTCTTTTTGCCAGAAGCTGGGATTGGGAGACAGGGCATGGATCATCTGATGATAACCTGTCTGTTCATTCCCTTTGGGGCACCTGCCATTGGCCATTGTCAGAGGACAGGATACTGGGCTTGATGGACCTTTGATCTGACCCAGTATGGCCATTCTTATGTTCTTAAGTTTCTATTTTGGCTCTGGTTCCTATTTCAGTGATTACTTCCATTTTTGACAGATACAGTAGAATTCTGAGGTCATAACAGTACAATGTAAAGATTAAAATAAAATGGCTAACATTTAAAGTAAGCATTAATCTTTGTCTTCAAAATACTGTGCAACATAGAATACTAATGAAAAATGACACTAAACTTTTTAGCACTCATCGTGGTGTTTTGTGAATGGAAGAATACGTTTATGCTGGATAATAGGTAACTTTTTTTCTGTCTCTGTATAATATAAAGCTTGGTCGTGGCATTTAGGCACAGCCCAGTATTAAGGAGCAGTGCAGTCATATCTTTTTGGGGAATCCTCTGCCTCAAACTTCCACCTTCATGCCAGGAAGGTAGAGTGTGTGCTTCTGTGGTTCATTGTGGCATTCAGCTTAACCACCCACATCAGAGCAGGAAGGAACCTATCCCTGTTCTCTACTGCGTGCAGGGACTTCAATTGTGCTTGTGGCTAATGCAGGCTGCACAATGGAGGGACAAAGGTTTCTAGTTAGCCCACTGCCCCCTAATTACCTGTGTAGGGGCCAAGCACAATCCGGTGCACAGAAAGCAATTTCATACTATGTTGTATAACAGTTGAATTAATGTGATTTTTTTTCTATTTCATTAAAAGAATTAAGCATGTATAGAGTATAAATGAGGGCATACTCCCAATACTTTTCTCCCCACCTCACTGCCTTTGCTCAAGTTGTGCTTTGTCCATCAACATTTAAGTATAGTAACCTCCCTGTGAAATTTTGACTGACTTTCATCTAAAAGCAGAATGGATTCCTGAATCAGTTTCAGTAGACATTTTTACAAAACGTAGTAGTTTTACAAGATTCTGAAAGAGTAGAACCAGTGAAAATGTTCTTACAAATCTCTGCAAGTTTCTGCCAATAAAGGAGTACAAGAATACATGAGTTATTGAGAAATGTATTGTATTCGTTTTTTTGTCCTGCTAGGAATCACTGTTGATTTGCTCCCCTCTTCCTTGTAGTTTTTCCATCCTTGCTTTGTCTGAATGTTGTGGCAAAATTCCTTCTAGCAAATACAGTTGGTTCATTATGCCCTCCAGTATTAGTCAGTGCTGCTCCTTCTATGGTCCTAGAGGGTTGACGTGAAGATCCCACAGAAAGAGGAATTACCTCATCTAGGACCCAAGTTATTTCTCATGTGGCAGCATATTGTTGTGCTAATAGATTGAAAAGCTCAATCTCTTTAGACTCATTTAATTTGCCTGTTCTGGACTTGGGTTTCCAGATGCAGAAAACATGTACTGGATTTGTGATGAAATACATTTTACTCGGTGTTATGGTGAATGTAATTTAATGCCAGATTGGCTATTTAGGAGTTAATTTTTTTATTAACGCTCAACAAAATGTAAGTTTGAGAATTTTATATCTGTGGACCTTACCCCCGCACATCAGTTTATATTAACTAGTCTAAAGGATAAGTGTGTCATTTTGTGTTGGTAGCTTTGGAAGAATAAAAATGTCTCGTAAGCAACAGCTGTAGAGCTACTAACTGCAACTGATCTTGCAGGAAGCATGTTTAAATAGAATTTTCCTTGATAGTACCACGTTAATATACACTTGACTTAAAAGCAATTCTTAAGTTGAATTTCCACCTGTTGATTATTGACTTAGATTCATATAATATATGAGGGTTATATGAAGCTTGCTAAGATCCCATTATTGACAGTAGCCAAAACTGCAGTAATTGGGTACTCTGGGACCTAAACAAAATACTAGTCATTTCTAACCCGTGACTTGGAAATTAAACAAAATGTTCAAAAGGGATTTCACACTACCTATTTTTATACTGTAGTGTTGTTTGTGTGGTATCTGGGAACTGTAAAGAATAACCATTGAAATTTAAAATATAATGGATTTTAAATACTTATTCATGGGAAAGACTGTATGTAATCTTATGTATCTTTTTTAAAAATATGATACTGGCTAAGAGAGATGCAGTCATAGCTTGGCTGTAAATCTAGTGGCAAATAGAAAATCTGTGATACAGTATTTCAAGCACTGGAGAATCAGTCTGATTTCACGGTCTAAAAAATGTAAAATTATTTTAAAACCCTACAGTACTCCATTTCAGTGTTAGTTTGACTACTATACTAATTGAGGCTCCAATCCTGCTCCCATTAAAGTCAATGGCAAAACACCCATTAACATAAATAGCTCAGGATTGGGCCCTAAATTTCCAGTTAGCAAGGAATGATGAAAATATATTTCCAAACAAAAAAAAAAAAACTGTTAAAATGGAGTTAGGGATTGAGAGTATATATCATTAGCTTAAAGGTATAAAAATCACAGGGATGTTGTCATTATCTGAAAACCTGGAAATTCAGGGTTAAGTTTTATTCTTAAAAATTCAAACATATCAAGATAAGAAATGCACAGTTTAGGCACCTAGACTACCTTAAGTTGTTCCTGTAGTAATGATTAGCGTGCAATAATCATATAATTATGGACATAGTTAACTTAGATTTCCAGAAAGCCTTGACAAGGTCCCTCACCAAAGGCTCTTACGTAAATTAAGTTGTCATGGGATAAGAGGGAAGATCCTTTCATGGATTGAAAACTGGTTAAAAGACAGGGAACAAAGGGTAGGAATAAATGGTAAATTTTCAGAATGGAGAGGGGTAACTAGTGACCCCAAGGGTCAGTCCTAGGACCAATCCCATTCAACCTTTTCATAAATGATCTGGAGAAAGGGGTAAACAGTGAGGTGGCAAAGTTTGCAGGTGATACTAAACTGCTCAAGATAGTTAAGACCAAAGCAGACTGTGAAGAGCTTCAAAAAGATCTCTCAAAACTAAGTGATTGGGCAACAAAATGGCAAATGAAATTGAATGTGGATAAATGTAAAGTAATGCACATGGGAAAAAAATAACCCCAACTATACGTATAATATGATAGGGCCTAATTTAGCTACGACTAATCGGGAAAGAGAACTTGGAGTCGTGGATAGTTTTCTGAAGACGCCCACGCAGTGTGCAGCAGCAGTCAAAAAAAGCAAACAGGATGTTAGGAATCATTAAAAAAGCCAAGATGGGTAAAGAATGGTGTCCCTAGCCTCTGTTTGTCAGGGGGTGGAGATGGATTGCAGGAGAGAGATCATTTGATCATTACCTGTTAGGTTCACTCCCTTTGGGGCATCTAGCATTGGCCACTGTCGGCAGACAGGATACTGAGATGGATGGACCTTTGGTCTGACCCCGTATAGCCATTCTTATGTTCTTATGCAGTTCAGTGTTTTTGGTCCAAGATTAGATTAAAGATCCATTTCATTTTTTTTATATGTATTTTCCCTTCATGACATCATTCCAGAGTTGTTTGGGAGTCTTAACTTAAGTGTAGTCTCAACCTTAACTCCATTTTAACATAGTTTTTCCTCTGAGTATTTCCTTTGATTTTTTTTTTTAAATTCTTATTTTAAATTTCACCTGCAGCAACTGAACAAGGAGCCCAAAGAGTTGCAATACCATGCAATCGTTCGAATAATGTATAGATATGTAGCATTGAGTTTCATTTTTAAGGAGCGATTCAGTGGTACCCGAAAACAGTGAAAGCTGCCAGAGAGCACCAGCCAATTAAACTGAGCTTACAGTTGCTTTGTCACCAGAGTAGAACAAAACAGCTGAAGAGTATTAGTGACTCTGGCCCTTAATTTGTCAGTTTTTTTTGGTTTTTTGTTTGTTTTTTGGCGGGGGGGCTGTGTTACTGAGACCATGGCTATGTGAAATGGGGCAAGAAGAGCCCAGCTCTTGCATTCCATTGTGTTTGTGCTTTAAGGGCTCCTGCTGTGAGTCAGTGGCACTGCTACCAGGAGCTTTTTAAACACTGGTTCCTAAACTAGTGCACAGCCACACTGCCTTTAAATAGCAGTGACAGTTGGGCCCGTTAATCTACTTATGCCAACTCTTGACAGTGTTCCCTCAGTGGTGTGGTTCCCTCATGTCACTGAGCCATTACAACTAATAGAATTGCTGTGTGCAAATTAACTATAGAGGAACTGGTGGTTGGGTGAGTTACCACTGTCACAGTAGGCCCACTTAAGTGTTATCTAGGTGTTCACCTGAGTGTGTTTATTATGATTATGTAGGAATAACAGATACAACATCCGTTAGTAATGTAGCTTAATTACAACTTAATGTCTTCAAACATAGCCTGTTCACGAGATTTCAGTTTTAACTGCACGGAAAGTTTGAAGTGTCTGTGTTCTGTTTGTAAATTCACTCAGGACAAAGAAAAGAGACAGGTGCCAAATTTCTAAAAGGACCCAGTTTTTAATTCATAGACCAACATTTACTTGTAAATTCTTAAATTAATTGTGTAGTTGGAGTAAAAGCCATACATTTCAGGAAGATGCACTGTATTTTTCAAACAAAACAGATGTTGAATCCTTGCTTTAGACCTTGTCTACACTATAGACTTTTGGCCGAAAAAGGCCGCTTTGCAGCATAACTGTGGAGTTGCAGTGGCTCTGCCACTTTTGGTGACAAAACTGCTCTGTTTTGATAAAATAAAACCACGTCAATAAGTTTGCTGCAAAAAGCCTCTTGAAGTGACAAAGCATCAGTGTGTAGGCACTGCCGTTCATTATATCGCCATAACTGACCTCCCCCAGTATCCCACAATGCCCGCCATTACTGCTCTGCTCACTGTTTTGAACTCGGCTGCCCTGCATTCCTGCTACACAGGCATGCACACTCCCCTTTCAAAGCTCCAGGAACTTCTGAGAGCTGAGCATGCCGCTCAACTCTGGCAGCAGAGAGCAAATCATTAATCCTGCACCACACACACACACACACGCGCGTGCGCACACACAGGCAGGCAGGCAAGGGTGTGTGTGAGAGAGAGAGAGAGAGAGAGAGCACAAGAGAAACACTGCTGTACTGCGCAGAGCCAGGGAGGGAGGTGAGGCCATTGGCGGGGGGGGGGGGGTGAGAAAACCTGGATTTGTGCTGGAAATGGCCCAACTTGATTATCATACACATTGTAAGGAGAGTGATCACTTTAGATAAGCTATTACCAGCAGGAGAGTGGGGTGGGAGGAGGTATTGTTTCATGCTTTGTGTGTACATAATAAGATCTTCTAAACTTTCCACAGTATGCATCTGATGAAGTGAGCTGTAGCTCACGAAAGCTTACGCTCAAATAAATTGGTTAGTCTGTAAGGTGCCACAAGTACTCCTTTTCTTTTTACACACACACAGTGTCACACACACTGCCTGCCCCATACACACACTTCAGTTGAAAAGCAGCTGGAACAATGGGATTGAGAAACCTGCATCGTGTGATGCTATACCTGCTCCATGAGTAGGGCCCTCATGATTTCAGCTATTTAAATCTGAAATTTCATGGTGGTGTAATTGTAGGGATCCTGACCCAAAAATAAATTGTGGGGGAGGGGAATCGCAAGGTTATTGTAGGGAGGGTTGTGGTATAGAATCATAGAATATCAGGGTTGGAAGGGACCTCAGGAGGTCATCTAGTCCAACCCCCTGCTCAAAAGCAGCACCCATCCCCAATTAAATCATCCCAGCCAGGGCTTTGTCAAGCCTGACCTTAAAAACCTCTAAGGAAGGAGATTCTACCACCTCCCTAGGTAACGCATTCCAGTGTTTCACCACCCTCTTAGTGAAAAAGTTTTTCCTAATATCCAACCTAAATCTCCCCCACTGCAACTTGAGACCATCAGTCCTTCTTCTGCCATCTGCTACCACTGAGAACGGTCTAGAGCCATCCTCTGTGGAACCACCTCTCAGGTAGTTGAAAGCAGCTATTAAATCCCCCCTCATTCTTCTCTTCTGCAGACTAAACAATCCCAGTTCCCTCAGCCTCTCCTCATAAGTCATGTGTTCCAGTCCCCTAATCATTTTTGTTGCCCTTCGCTGGACTCTCTCCAATTTATCCACATCCTTCTTGTAGTGTGGGGCCCAAAACTGGACACAGTACTCCAGATGAGGCCTCACCAATGTCGAATAGAGGGGGACGATCACGTCCCTCGATCTGTTCGCTTTGCCCCTACTTATACATCCCAAAATGCCATTGGCCTTCTTGGCAACAAGGGCACACTGCTGACTCATATCCAGCTTCTCGTCCACTGTCACCCCTAGGTCCTTTTCCACAGAACTGCTGCCTAGCCATTTGGTCCCTAGTCTGTAGCTGTGCATTGGGTTCTTCCATCCTAAGTGCAGGACCCTGCACTTATCCTTATTGAACCTCATCAGATTTCTTTTGGCCCAATCCTCCAATTTGTCTGGGTCCCTCTGAATCCTGTCCCTGCCCTCCAGCGTATCTACCACTCCTCCCAGTTTAGTATCATCCGCAAATTTGCTGAGAGTGCAATCCACACCATCCTCCAGATCATTTATGAAGATATTGAACAAAACCGGCGCCAGCACCGACCCCTGGGGCACTCCACTTGACACCGGCTGCTGGTACTGCTACCCTTACTTCTGCACTGCTGCTGATGGTGGCGCTGCCTTCAGAGCTGGGCATCCGCAGAGTGGCAGGTGTTGGCTGGTGCCAGCTCTGAGGGCAAAGCTGGCACCAGCAGCAG
Source organism: Lepidochelys olivacea (assembly GCF_965140295.1). Classification (NCBI taxonomy): domain Eukaryota; kingdom Metazoa; phylum Chordata; order Testudines; family Cheloniidae; genus Lepidochelys; species Lepidochelys olivacea. The sequence continues at coordinate 124,701,511 of NC_140413.1, forward strand.
TGCAGAAGTAAGGCTGGCATGGTATGGTTTTGCCACCCTTACTTCTGCACTGCTGCCTGCAGAGCTGGGTGCTCAGTCAGCAGCTGCCACTCTCTAGCCATCCAGTTCTGAAGGCAGCAGCATAGAAGTAAGAGTGGCATGGTATGGTATTGCTACCCTTACTTCTGCATTGCTGCTGGCGAGGCGCTGCCTTCAGAGCTGGGTGTTTGGCTAACAGCCGCTGTTCTCTGGCCGCCTAGTTCTGAAGGCAGTACAGAAATAATGGTGGCAATACCGCAACCCCCCCTAAAATAACCTTGTGATTCCCCCTGCAACTCGCTTTTCGGTCAGGACCCCCCATTTGAGAAATGCCGGTCTCCCCTGTGGAATCAATATAGTATAGGGTAAAAGCACACAAAAGGCCAGATTTCACAGTCCATGATGTGTTTTTCATGACTGAATTTGGTAGGGCCCTACCCATGAGGCATTGCAAACCCTTCCCAAAGCATCCTGTGGCCAGTTGCGCTGTGGGATAGCTACCCACAGTACACTGCTCTGTGTCAGTGCAAGAGGTGCTAGTGTGAATGCACTCTGCTGACACAAGGAGCATAATGTGGACATGCAACAGCGGTTTAATTAAAGCAATTTAATTAAACAGCATAACTTTTGTCGTAATGTGAAATAGAACTCAGCTTTAAGTATGAATCACAACCAATGCCTCATTCTACATAAGTGCAGAAAGTCTGCTGATATTTTCCCATGCCATTTTGTTCTGGCATCCATACTGTTTTTTACGAATGTTCTTCTACTTGCTTTTTAATTGTGGCAGTTTTGTAAACTTGGAAAGAGCTTAAAAAGCATTACTTTTTTTTTTTTCCTTGAACTGAAAACGTGTCCCCTTTTTGGTCGGCAGAGTTTTTAAAAAACTGAAGAATTTACACATTTGTGTAACCACTGAAATATAAAGCTAAGCATGTTAAGCAGAATTGCTAGTTGATTGGCTTAGCATTTTGTGAAAAAAGACAGAGATGAGGAGTTAAATATGAAGATGGACGGAGTACTGTATGTCAGATGTATCAAGCTCTGAGGGTCTTCACTGAAATTAAGAAAACTAAGAACTGTCCTTTCCGTGGCATTTGGTGAACTGGGCAATCTTTGCTCTGCTTGGAGCATCCCTCTGTGCAATCTGCTACTTTCTGATTGCAGTTCACCATCCAAGAAAACAGAAGAACAGACAAAGGAAATTGGTCACCAGACATCTACTACTTACCTATTGCTTAAAACCATTACCTAGACACAGGCCCAAAACAGTCAGCACAAAGCTATATGAAGAGTGCCCAGCTCATGGATGAGGGACAGCTAGTTGAAAGTGAGCAAGATGGAGGTTATTTTGCTTGGCAGAGGAAAGCACTTTGAGAGATTGTGGCCATGATCCAGTCTCCTTTGGTTGACGGTTTATATCCACAGTTGGTCAATTAAGCCCTTAGCTTGAGAGTTCTCCTGGATTTCACATTACTTGTGGGCACTGCTTCGTGTAATGCTTTCTACCATTTCCAGATGGGAAGGAGACTCTGTTCCACCTTGATGGATGACCTGTCCTTGGTAATACATGCACCCCTCACCTCCTGGCTGGAGGTCTACAGTATACCTGGGCATGAAGCCATAAGCTGTTAGGATACTCCCTCTAGCAGCAGTACATCTCCTCAGCAACACAAGTTACTGTGAGCACATCATGCCAGTCTTCCATTTTTTACACTGGCTTCCCATTGAATATAGAGTCAAATTCAAGGTCTAAGCTTTACCTTCAAGGTGTTTAATGGCCTGAGCCCAGAATACCTAAAAGATCACCTAAAGCTCTGGAATGAAGAATATACTTGGTGACTCCGCTCAGTTGGGATAGTGGATCTTTCTATCACAAGGGTGCAAAGCTTTTCTGTGGAGGAGATGGAGCTTTCACAAGGCCATTTGGAGGCTGCAGAATGAACTCTTGCAGGAACTAAGGACCGTCCTCACTATCTTCTACCCCCAAGTGCTAGGGACACTTCTTTGACCTTGCTTTCTGTACCATAAACATATAGCATTATGTATGCATTAAAAACAAAAACAAAACACTACATTATAGTCACTTTTGCCATTGTTGCTTAATGCACTACTGGAAGATGCTCAGATACTACACTAATGAGGGTTTTATTGCATACTTCTAGTACCTTTGCTAACAATACACTTAAATTAATGAGGGGAAAAGGACTGCTAAATACAGTTGCAAAAAGAAAAGGAGTACTTGTGGCACCTTAGAGACTAACCAATTTATTTGAGCATGAACTTTCGTGAGCTACAGCTCACTTCATCCGATGAAGTGAGCTGTAGCTCACGAAAGCTCATGCTCAAATACATTGGTTAGTCTCTAAGGTGCCACAAGTACTCTAAATACAGTTGTCTTTAGCAGTGAGCCTTTAGAAAGTATGTAATGCCCAAAAACTAAAGTTAAAATTCAGCTGTACTACACAGTGGTAAAGCAGACTAAGAATTTGTGGGAATCATTTTATTTGATACCTTAGGAAAGTCTTAAGGTTCATAATAAATATGTGAAAGATGACCTATACAAAGCGTTAAAACAGTTATGAAATTGGAAGTTCATACAATTATATTTCCTTGTAACAGATTTATTGATCTATACAGTCAACTGTAGATCCTAACTGTTCAACTTTTACAGACTTAAAATAATTTTTAAAACGCCCCATTCTACATTTAAGGGATTTTTAAAACTTAATTACTAATCTTTATGGGGCTACATTAGATATCTAATGAATTAAGAGAATCAGTCGGGTGCTTTTTCAGACTAGCGTTGCCCATAGAGTATGTAGTAGATTAGCTACTTGATTTTATTTATGGAGCTTTGCTAGGTAAATGTCATGAAGTTCTGCAGGATTTAAGCTTTTATTTAAAAATAAAACCTTTTTGTAGCCCTTGCGGCTGCAAAGTTAACTTTCTACATGTGAACCAAGTGTGAACGTATGGGCTGTTGTCTTCCAAAGTCTGAAAACAGACGGTTCCAGTTTGTCTGCAGCTGCTCAGAACTTTTTGAGGTAACACAGTAGAAAATGACCAGAGTATTGTCAGCTTTGATGTTGCTTCTCTGTTACCCTGTGGGCAACAGTATAACTGACAATTTGCTCAATTTGGGGACCTATTGAGTAGGAGCTGTGGGGACAGTCAAGAGGAGAGGTGTAGATTACCTGAGATGGTCTAAAGATTGAATTTCTTCCCAGAGTCCACAAACAGGCGGTTTGTATATTTTTTTTAAACCCTTTTATTTCTGTCTAAATAGTTTCAGCTCTGACATCCAGGACATGTGACACATCTCCCCTGGTTGACTATGGAGATTTGGGGAAAATGCAGGCAGAGAAATGAAGTGAAACAGTTTTGATCAAATACATTGGGAGAGGCTGAAAACCACCTTGACTTTTTGAAAATAATATACAGTGGATTAGCCTTTGATGTTTGCATCTCTCATACCCACCTGACCAGAGAGAGGGCCTTCAGAAAGACCTCTACCTCTCTACCAACTCTCACTGAAGATCTCAAAGACTCCTTCATAAGTTTGATGAACACCAAAGTAAGGTTTCAAGGATCAGGAGATTTCCCCAAAAGGAGTGCAGAGGTTTATAAACCACTATAAAGGCTATTTCACCAGAGGTTGCTCAGGCATTGACTTTTATTTAACAGGGACACAATAGTAGAAATAGATACTGAATAAATTTTTGCAGTTGCTATGGATAGGTTTGATAAATTCAGACTGGAGAATAACCAGAATAGTTGGAACCAGATAGGAAATCAGGTTGAAGTCTCTGCCTTGAGCAGACGTTTTTTCAACTGGTTCCATTTGGCAACATAACAATAGTGTAAGGCTGCCTGGGTTTGAGATGAACTTCCTTGACCAACTCCAACACATACAAGCCATTTAGCTTTGGGAGGCCCTGTGGCCATACTACCAGCTGAAGAAACGTGGGCTGGATGAACTAACCTGCCCCTCTGCTGGAACAGATATCCTGATTCAAGGGAGGAGTGAAAGGATAATCTTTTGACAGAGCTAGCAGCTCTGAGAACCAAGTCTGCCATACTCAGGCTGGTATTACCAAGATCACTTTATGTCCTGTTCAGTCCTTCAGAAACCTTGGAGATGAAAAGAAGTGGACGAATGTCATAAAGGTGTCCTTTTTGCCCCAGTGGGAGGGGGAAAAAAGCATCTCTGCACTGTAGGACCTTGTTTGCTCTCATGCAAAACCTCAGATATTTGGAGCCAACAAATCTCCCTGCCTAACTCCACCTGGCAAATACCAGATTAACCACTAACTTTCTGAGTGACAGCTTGTGTTGATCTACACATGAGAGAGTGAAATCAATTGCTACGATGTTCTTTACTCTTTCTAGGTGTATAGCTGTTGGGGTCACATGGTTCCAGATGAACCATTCACACAGATTGATTGATTGCTTCCTGTTACAATAGCAGTGAATGAGCTCTCCACATTTGATTAGATAGATGGCAGCCATGCTGTCTGAGAGTATCGTCTGGCTCTCCCCTATGCAGAAGAAAAGCTTTTGATTGCCAGCCTAATTTACGTGAAGTTTCAGTTCCTAAGTATTCCAAAGACCATAAATGGTCAAAACTCTTTTATATGTGCTCCGTACCTCAGATTGGGGAAGCTATTGAGTAAGCATCCATGTCTAGTATCAGCTGAGAACAGGCTGAAACAACAATCCTTCTAAGACATTATCTGGTAAAGTTCATCATAAGAATCCTTGACCTGCTGAGAATACACTGTCATACCTGGACTTTAAACATGTGTGCACTAGACTTAACCATCCTTTCAGGGACTTTGTCCAGAGCTTTGCAGAGGGAGAGAAAGATGCAAGAAACCTTTAGGCCTGTCACTCAAATATAAAACTTCACAGGGCCTTCTTAATCTGGCAAGATCCACTGCCTGGATGAGATCCTTGAGCCAGGCAAACTAGAGACCTTGTGGAATCTACAACACCCCATCTGAAGTCCTAAACTTGACTCAGAAGTAGGGTTGACAGTTTTTTCCTTTTTCATGCTTGTTTGGACAGATATGAAAATGGAACATTCTGTCAGTTGCAGGGTATAAACTACCCTGCTGTGAGTTGTAGTTTGTATGAGTCAGTCATCTAGATATGGATAACTCTACAGACCCTGATGGTGTAGGTATGTGCCACAGCAGCCCGTCATATGATGGACACCTTTAGTAGTTGTAGCTAGCCCAAAGAGTAGTATCTTGCAGTAAGCTTTGCCCACCATAAACCTGAGGTTTGTTTTTCTTCTGCCTTACCAAGATGTAGAATTAGGCTGCACAGAGATAAAGGGCCCTGGAACAGTCCTCAGAGTTGAAACTAGGAATTATATTCACAGAGAATTAAAGTTTCTGTAGATATTTGAACAATGGCTGTTGTCATCCTCCTCTACAATAGAGTTGAGTCCACTATTTCTTTGGGAATAAGAAAATACCAGAAATAAAATCCCTTTCCTTGCTAAAATTATCTTTTCCTGGAGTGTGGCTTTGTGTAGGCTCTATAGTCAGACCAAGAGTTTGAGGGGTCTCTGCATATTCCAACTCTTGGGATGTGCTGGCAATGTAGCCTGAAACAGTGGAATCCTCTAATAGCAGTATCCTTTGGAGCATGTCGCATCCTTTGTTTCTCCTCTGATGGCTTCAAACATTGGGAGAGCAAGGCTAGAAAGGGTTAGCAGGGATGCGCCAACTACTTCTATCCCTGCCAGTGCCTGCTGAGGTCCAAAGTTGGGAGCTCATTTGGAAGTACAGTTCAGCTTTTTGGGGGCAAAATTGATTTAGAAGAAAAACTTAGAGAAATGGAAATTGATTTCCTTAAAAATTTGGATGGGCCAAAAAGCCACAATTCTGTAATCAAGAAAGAGGACAATTTTGGCTAATTAGAAGTGTGTGAGAGAGAGAGACAGACATACAAATGGAACAAAAGGGGCAGTAGATCACAACTTCCCATGTATATAGATTGCTAAGTATAGAAAATTGATAAGGGAAGCTAAAGATATCAGGGAAAATCAATGACTGGCCGAGATAACGACTATAAGGAGGAGTTCAAGTACATTAGCAAAAAAGTATTAAGAATGGTATAGGCTTATTACTAGGTATAGATGATAAAATTGTTAATGATGCAGAAAAGGCAGAACAGATATTTCTGTTTTGGATTTGGAAAGAAGCAGGATGATGTAATTGTATCTCATGAGGACTATGAACTTCTTTCCAGTCCATTAGTAACTGTGAGGAGGATGTTGAACGTCAAATAGGGATAAACATTTCTAAATCAGCAGTCCTGGCAACTTGGACCCAGTAGTTCTAAAAGAGTTCCGTGAGATCTGTGTCCTACTGCTGTTCACTTTTAATAAATCTTGGAATGTCAAGAGAAATTCTAGGAGACTGGAAGTGTGTTAATGTGTGTCAGTATTCAGAAAGGACAAGATGATCTTGGGTGGTAATAGGACTAGGCAATCCGGAACAAAATAATGGAAAAGCAGATGTGGGATTCAATTAATAAAGAATTAATGGATGGGAATATAACTAATCCAAGTCAACATGCTTTTTTGCCAAATGGGCCTTTTCAAAAAAACCTGAATTAATTGTGTGAGATTGCAAGCTAGCTTGATAAAGATAACTGTGTTGCTGTAATATATTTAGACTTCTAAAAAATGTTTGATTGGTATCACATGACATACTTATTTTTAAAAAGTACTGTACAATATCAATAGAGCATATATTAAATGGATGAGGAGCTGGGCTAGCTGACAGATCTCAACAAGTAGTCATCAATGGGGAATCATCATCCCATAGGGATGTTTCTAATGAGGGTTCCACAGGGACTGGTACCAAGTCTGGTCCTATTCAGTAGATTTCTTATCAATGATCTGCCAGTAGATATAAAATAATTACTAATAGCATTTGCAGATCTCACAAAGATTGGTGGAGTGGTATAATAATGAGGACAGGACAGTCATCACAGCAATCAGGATCACTAAGTAAGCTGAACCCATTCAAACAATGTATTTTAATACAGCCAGATACACATGCATACATCTCTCTCCCTGTTCCTCTGACAGCAGAGGAATGGGGAGACTCAGGAAACTTGAATTCCATTCTAGGCTCTGAAGAGGAGTGTGCTCTTTGGGCAGACTCTTCTGCTTGTTTTCCCCCCAACTTGATCCCATTCTGCCTCTTCCCATCCAACCTTGCCCTGCCTTCCCCAGGATTGGATCCTATTCCCATTAGCCTCACTTAGCCAGTCCCAATCTACACTCCTCAGGCTTCTGATTCCACTCTCCTTGTTCATCCAGTCCTAGTCTCCCCCTCTCCACATCTGTTCCCAGAGTCTTTGCCCACCGAGTCTCAGTATGCCTCTCTCCTCCATCCCTCCCCCACCAACTTCTTGGTCTCTTTGACCAACCAGTCCCAGTCCTCTCCCTGCACCCCAGCTCTTTGTCAGAGATCTGTCTCCACATCCCTATTGCCTCCATACTAATTTCTAGTCCTAGTGTCTTTGTCCAGCCAGTCCCAGTCTCCACCCCAGCTCCTTGCCCTATTTCAGTGTTCTCCCTCCTTGTATCTCGTTTCCAGTAATCTTAAGTTTCCCTCTCCAGCTCTGTTTCCACAGGCCCAAGATGCACAGCTATGCATTCCAGTAGTGCATACTGTCTCAAACCCATGGGCAGGCCCCCCTGGATGGGCATGGAATGTATTCTGGGAGTGAGTGAGGGGCTTTAGGAAACCTCACTGTGCACATCTTACCCACAGCAATGAATAACTAGCAATGCTGATTCCTCCAGACATATCAGATTCTCAGATGAAATTGTGCATTTTGACGGATTTCTGTTAAGCTTGCACAGCATTATACAAAGTTGTTGCCATCTGTACTTAATCCATTTGCTACAACGTGGTGTGCACGTTTAATTGTAAGCATGGACCACAGTCAGTTTTGCTTTTGCTCTTTGTACAATGAATTGTTGTCTCATTCATGCAACAGAAAACAAATTCCTCCAGAGAAAAACCAACAAGCCAAAACTAATTCAAGAGAAGCACCACCACATATCTCAATATATGTACTTGTGTGGTGTGGGGAGGCTTAAACTACTACAGACACAAAGTGGGGCATGATTAAATAATTTTGAGAACTACTGCAGTAGTGCAAATATGCAGAGGTCATCTTGAAGACCTCAGTTATGTAAGAAAACCTTCATTTCCTGATGGTTACACCATTTTCTCATTTTTGATAATGGATCCCTGTCATGTCATTGGTCTCAGTGTACTTGATTTAGTCCTTTATTGGAATGTCCATATCTAAAGTTACCTTTACAGCATGCATCAGGGATGAGGAAAGGAGTCTGGTGCCAATAGTTTACACTAACAGTTACTTTCGTGTGGATGAGTCTCAGTAGTTGTGGAAGTCTATTTTAGAATTAGAGTAAAGGATAAGAAATAGGAGAATCTGTTTGCATTGATGGCTAGATATATTAATATAAATATATATTAAATTAAATATAAATATTTTCCAAATATTTTCAGTCTCTTTCCACAAGGGACTCAATCACCTTCTTGTTTCTTGTCATGAACTCTCATTCCCACATTGGATTATGGTCGCAGCAGGAAAGAATAGTGAAGAAACTGCTCTGGGTTTAGCTGTGGGTCATACGTTGCTCAGACTACACATAAAGCATATTTGAATAAAATGTGAGATTTTTATGTTGTCACTGAGCATACTTGTTCTTTAAGACTGACCATATTTTTGCATATGGTTCTATTGTGTAGAATAGTTGGAACAATGTGATTTTTATAAAGATAAGTGGAGGGATATTGAGCTGATTGAAGAATTGATCAAGTGTTGTTGACCTGGAGTCCACAAGAATCTTTGAGCATTCCTTCATTTTTTTCCCCTAGATAATTTAATAAGTTGAGCGTACAGTGACAAAATTTGCTAAAAATACTAAGTTAGGCACAACAACCAGCAATGAGTAGGAAACGTGGAAATGCAGCAGGAACTACAGCAACTAGAGAAATGGATGAAATCAATATATTTATGGTAAACAAAGGTCAAATGCAAGGGGTTCTCTTGGATATATATAATGCATTGATGTACCGTAGAAATACCTTGACGATATCTGTGGGTGGTGATGGTATTCAAAAAACTGTATGTGACCATACAAAATAAGTCTGCAGCAAAAAAGTGTGTATAAAGATTACACTGAACACCAAAGAGAGAATCGTTCTGTCTACGTGCATAGTTGGCGTATATATTTAGTATCAAGTTGCAGAGCTGGGTAAAATGTTGGGGCAAAACTTTTTGTGTGTGAAAAATGCAGATTCAGCAACATCAAAACGTTTTGTGAACGCATGTCAGTTTTGCCAAATTATTCATGTCAGAGGGAGGGGGAGTTGAAAGTCTAAATGTTTTGTTTTAAAATTTTCAAAACAAAACTTTTTGATTTTTTTATTCAAAACAAAACTTTATTTTGAAACAGCCTTCAAATTATAAAAACACTTGAAAACAAAACATTTTTTTTAACTTCTTCGTGAACTGAAAATTTCAAAAAAAGTGTAGTGTACAGACTACCTGAAACAATTTTGGATTGCCACAGCTCTGCTCAGTTCTGTTCTCTCCATTAACGTATTTTAAAATATTTATTAAATTTTTATTTTTACGAACGCTAATAAAAGTGTAGTCCTGACAATCTTTTGATAATGTGCTAAAAATACATTCAATAAAGTAATTTTTTAGAGAAATTGATTAAATTCCTATAATTGAGGTAAGTAAAGTTAAATGCCTAGAGTTGCAAAAGCTTCAAAAAGTGTTTGAAGAATATTCAGTGAACTAAATATGTGCAGTCTAGGTAGAATACCAATAGGCAAACATGATATTTAGAACTGTTAGAAAGAAGGCAGGAAACTATGCACATCTGTGTAGAAGTAAATAGGTAATGGCCTAAAAATGAAGCTAATATTAAGATAATTTAAAATCCTATTAAATCAATAGACTAGAGTAACCTGTAAAAGCTATTGGAAGTAGATAGAATACTTGTGATCCAGACTTATCTTAAGTATTTATATGGCCCCTATTGCCATAGTATCTGAGCACCTCACAAGTGTTAACGTATTTAGTCTCACAACTCTCCTATGAGGTAGGGTAGTGCTGTTATCCCCATTTTACAGATGTGAAATTGAGGCACAGGGAGGATAAGTGACTTGCCCAAGGTCACACAAGAAGTCTCTGACAGCGCAGGGAATTGAATCAGGGTCTCCTAAATCCAAGGCTAAAGCCCTAATCCTTGGACCATCCTCTCTCTCTCTCTCTCTCCTGAACAAGATTACAATGGTAAATAAATCTTATTTTCTAATGGAATAGAACACATTAGAAATCAAGGAGCAGGTTCTTCAGTAAAATTGTGAAATTGAGGTACAACAAACATATTAAATTTTCTTTTATAATAAGTGCAAATTTTATGTCCAGTAATGTATAATAATGCTCAACACACTGTAGAATCTATGTTGCTCATACCATTAATTTCAAAAGATATCTTTTTAGAAATGTTGAACTGTTCATAATCTGGTGATCTTTTTAATTTGAATTTAGTGCCCTATTGATAGTATGTTAAAATTGCATTTTAAGACTTCCCGTTAGCAGAGTAATTTATTTTATAGTGATATGATACTGCATTGCTTACAGCCAAAAGATGTTCATTTTAGTCAGTTTTCCTAATTATGTTGATTGTCATAGAACAGGAAAATTTGCTTAATATTGATCAACATAATTAATTATTAACTTAGATTCAATGGGGTACATACAGAAGGGATGTTAAATCCAGTATAGATTTTCTTAAATGTAAGCTTTGTATAATTAACTGTTAGTTTAATTGATAACTGCTAATGGATTTCAGTCATTAGTTTAAATGTAGTTAAAGCTCCATGTATTCCATGACTACAGAATATGGTGAGGAATCTGCCCATTGCTACAGAATTGTTCTCTTGATCCACACTTCCATTTAAAAAAAAGAAAAGTGTGTAATCATTATGGTTGCAAAAAACTGAAAACATGAACTGAGTTTGAACTGATGCTATTTCTGCAGACTGCCTTTGAAGGACATAAATCCACACCGTGTAGAGGTCAAGCATAGGAGTTTATTATGTACAGCACTGACAGAGTGTCACCTCACTTATTAGGTTCAGAGACACTGTCAATTGATTATAATGGAATATATGGATTTTTTTATGGGCGGGGAAAGTGACGGGGTAGGCAGTCCCACACCCCCGGATACGTTTAGCTGCAAGACATGATAGCACAGTAGCTAATGGTCAAAAGGTTACATAATGTCTCCGCCCATGGTTTTAAGTTAACAAATTAACATTTAGCATTTAATTAGTACTTTAATAAATGTATTAGTATAGAATATACGTTAGATTTAATTTGGGGTTTATAGGAATAAAGTAGCTCCTTTGATTGTTTAATAGATACATATGTAGGGGTAAAAGCAAAGAAACAGTGAAAGTATATTGCAATAAAGATTGTCTTTTAAGTTGCTTATTTGTGTTTTAAGGCAGGCATTGGTTCCTGGGAAAGAGAGGTGGGAGGAGGCTATATTTTATACTGACATGTTCCAACCTTTCATAAAGTCAAGGTTGGATGTGTGGGAAGAATATTTCCCTACAGAAGAAACTAACACAACAGAAACAGGGCTTCTTTGTTCTATTTGCAACTTTGAATAAGACACAATTATTGCCCCCTAACATCTGGTGTTTTGCTGACTAGGCATATCTTCGCAAAAGCAAGGTTATTTTGAGTTATTTTGCTTTTTTTTTTTAGCTATTGCTAGGCCTTTGACCTCTTGACCAAACTCTGGACTTTGGGCCTGTATACAAATCCATATACCAGGTTATTACATCAGCAATGGATTTTAACCCTTCACCAGAAACAAAGTCCTGTCCACCCTTGTGTGTTTTGTCAGTATACTGTTTCCATTAGAGGACTGATTCTTTTACTGAAATAATTGTACTGGTACAAACACTAGTGTGGATGCAGATATACTGATATAAATATGCCTGATACCGGTATACCATCTTCCCCTTACTGTGTGAGAATAGACTATACCAAGATAAGCATTCAGATAACTGTGTCCACGTTAACAGCATTATATTGTTTTAGCAGTGTGTGTATAGGGAACAGTGTGTACATAGGTATACGCGCGTGCCCCTCTCCCCCTGCCCCCCCCCCCCAAAAAGAAAAGAAAACCTTTATGTGTAGACAAGCCCAAAACTCTGTGAACATCCCCATTTGTCTCAGTGGGTTAAGTCTGAAACTAGAGTTTAAATGCCAACATTTCACTATGGATCATTGTACTAGAAATATTCAGCTAATGTGCTTATCCCATGATTAATTGTCACCTATTCCCTAGGTGCCAAATCCCCATTTGCACCCAGCCAAAGCCTCAGTTTTTGCCAGTCAATATCTGAGATACAAATATGAATACAAAAGTCTTTGGGTTATCAAAGAACAGAAATGTGGGGACCTTGTGACATAATTAAGAGTAACATCAAAATAACCTACTGCATTGACTGTTCTCTTCTATGCTTAATTAAAAACCCATGATACTATTATATTAGATTATATTTGACAAAATACAAATAATAACTAACATATCTTGAAACGAAAGGCATAATCTCAAAATAAATGTTAAATTATTGAGCATTTAGGTTGGTCCAGGAAATTAGAAACAAGTAGCTATGGGAACACTTCAGATATTTCATATTTTTTTAAACAAGATTATTGTTTTAACCGTTTTTTTAAGTCACAGATTTTTTTTTCCTGTGGGAAAATCCCATATAAATTAGATGGCTTTAAAGAAAATAAGTCTGTAATTGTCTTATGCACTGAGTTCCATTGCATATCACACATGGAACTGGTGACCTAGCTGTGGAAGTGTCTCTGGGTGAGATCCTCACCATGCTCCAGACCCTTCATGCCATGTAGAAGGCTGGAGCAGCATAAAGGGGCATCTGATGCAGGTGTTGTGAAAGACAGCCATAATGCTGCCTCCCAAGGACCCCCTCATAATTCTGCATAAGGGGCATGCAAGGGTGGGGCTGGAGGCAGAGGGCTCTGCTGGTGCTGCAGCCGTATCTCACGGTGCTATGGATATTCCAGACAGCGCTGCAGCCCATGGGTAAGACTAGAGAGGCTGCAATAACTTAGATCCACAGGGCCAGTGGCAGATTTACAGTGGCGCCGGTGGTGCCATGGAGCTGGGCCCATGCTCACAGCCTGCTCTGCTTTCACTGTGCCCTGAGACCCTGCCAGCTTGCTGGCTCCCCTCACCCCACCCCACCCACCATTTGCTCCTTTCGGCCTGCCCACTGAGGGGGGCTCCTCATCGCCTGGCCCCATCCGCCAGCTTTTCTCTGCCCCTTGGCTGGACCCCAGTGCACTTCTGGCTCTGGGCAGTCTCTGCTTCCCACCACCTGTGGGGCCCCACCTGTCTACCCGGGGCTGAGCCGCCTGGGACTGGCCACTCTTGGCCAGTTGTGGGAGACAGTGTTGGGAGCTTGGCTGGGCCCCTCCATGCAAGTGGGCCCTGAGGGAGCCTGACTGGGGCAGGCCCTGGCCTGGTTGATTGCACCACTCCCGAGGGGCCGGAGCAATTCCCCACCCCGGGACCAGCTCTGGCAGCTTAGCTTGGCAGACAGTCGCCTCCCAGCAAGGCTGGTGAGTGAGTCCGGAAGGCAGGGCGTGGTGGAGAGGGTGTCTTGGGGGGGAGAGGGGTGCTGGGCTGTGAGGGGGCAGGGAAGATGTGTGTGTTGGGGCACTAGGGAGTACGAATTCTGTGTGGGGTGCTGGGCAGTTGTGGTGGGGCTGTGGGCAGGGGGTCGCTGGGCAGGGGTGGTGGTGTGCAGGGTGCTGTGCATTTGTGGCAGGGTCTGGTGGGGGCCCTAGGCATAGTGGGTCCGGGGGGGGCTCTGGCCATAGGGAATCGGAGGGATGTTCCAGTGTTGGGTGGGGGGGCTGTGTGGCGCAGCATGGGCCCACCCCGAGAGGAAGTGGCACATTGGCAGCACAGGGCTGGGCGAGCTACTGTGCGTCTGGCAACTCCCATTTTGTAAATAGTGCCCTCACACTGGGTTGGGCGGAGGAGGGCTACCCATGCCAGGCCCCTGCCTGGCCCCTCGCTCTGGGGACTGACCCTCTTGCACCATGCTCCATTGCCACTATGGGGCCCACAAATGTGTTTGGTGCTGGGCCCACAAAAGGTTAAGCCGGCCCTGCACAGTGCTGCTATGTAGTGGACACTCCAACCCCCAGCAGAGCCCGGAATTGGCTTAAAACCACTATAACCTTGCCTCGCCCTGGAGGGGTGTGAGTTTTGTGTTGGGCCTGTAAGAGGTGCAGTACAGTATCTCACCTCATGTCCATGAACAGTAACCATTGTGCCATCTAGATCTCCAAAACAAAAAACTATCAGGCTTTGATCATGTCTGTTCCCTGTTTTACCTAGTGAATTTGAAGTTGAAAACATACTACTTGTTTATAACCCACAATTATCTTGAAAGGGGTACGTGGTGTACAATATATCCCAAACTACTTAAATAAGATATCATTTTAAATAATGCTGTATGGTTAAAGGCCTGACATAAAATATTAACTTCATTTAGTTCAGATTTAAGGAAACAGAAATTATGCTCTCCTAGTAACTCAAAATATTAATATTATGCTTCTATAGAAAAGAGTGAATCCACCAAGATAAGACATGTTACATGTACAGTAAGCTACAACATTTTTTTTTCCTAACCAGGAATAGCACAGCCAGTCCCTGTTTCAGTGTTTGTTTTCCAGCCGCTTTCTCTGTGAATTCTCACCATTAGGAGCTCAGTAGGAGTGAAAGCCTTTGTTAATTTGCCTGACTATAAATGCACAATTAAAGCAGTGTATCAGCAAGAGGCTAGGACGATCAGTGTGTTCTGATGCTTCATGTTATGGAATTACTTCTATTGTTCAAATAGATACTGTAATTAGTAAGTTATTTTAAACCTGTTTTCTTCAAAGGGCTGTCACAATGCTTTTATCTTGACAAATTTTTAAAACGCTGGGTTTTTGCTGTTTAGCTAATGCTTATTTCAGTTATATGCAGCCTACTTTTAAAATATCAGATAAAGTTTTATGAAATGTTAATGTCAGTAGTGTATGAGTATGTGAATAAAATATTAAGTGCTGGTCACAGTTTTGTTACAATCCTATCCGGGTTTTTTTATAGCTGTTCAAACTTGTGGCAATACTATTAATAGAAACCTGTTATAATATTCTTCCATATTATGTTTAAGTAGCTATTAATTCTTTTACAGATTAGTGAGTTTGGTCCGGTTATCTCAAGCAGATTACCAGTGTAGTAAATTAACCATTTTTAATGGAATTTGCAAGAAATCATGTCATCTGAAGCATTCTTGTAGAGAATGCTACAAATTTTGTGGTATTGGTTCCTCAGATGACGACGATTATCTGGCAACATGAATTGTGCTCCCTGTGAACTATATCTTTGGTACTTTAATGTTTGTTTTAGAAATCTATTTTGCATGCAAGTATAACAGATTTTATTACTGTATTTTATTTTAGTGCACCATTGCAGTACTAGTTCCATAAACACATTCCCTTGTGAACACAGTTCTTTAGTGCTTACAGTATCTGTGTCCAATTCTTTATTTTCTAAAAGCTGCCGTTTGGGGTTTTCTGCTGTGGCAACTCAAGACTGATTTCAGACACTATTTTGTGTAGAACACGTTAAATAACTTTTCACTTGAAGTTTTCAGCTTTCATTTGTCATTTTAGAGTACATTCCCTGACCACCTGGGCCAGAGAAGTGGACAGAATTTTAAAGAAAGTAATGTTTCTGTTGTGTGGTTTAAACCAACAGATATTGGGTGTGTTCTGCCCCTTTTCCTTCTGGCAAGTGAAACCAATTATAGTGAAAAAATTTTGGACTTTTCCCCATCTCCTCTCTTTCAAACATGCTCACCATGTGTTCCTTTTCCACTGCTGGCCTGGGAAATCAAGGGAGAGAGAGAAAGGAGAGAGGAGACGCATGCACGCGCGCACATGCGTGCACACACGTACATCCAAGTTAGCAATGGCTTATCATGCCTATCCTTTATCTCCACCACTAGGGCCCAAAACGATGGGGATAGTCTCTTTTCTCCCTCCAGATAAGAATTGTTAGACCTGCTGTTTCATGTTGTTGGTTTGGGGCTCAGCTGTCTCAGTGTTTGGCCTACCATATATGTGTACTCCTGCCATTTGCGGTCTCTTGTGTTTTGAATTTAGCATGCTGTACATTAAAGAGCATCTCATATCACATATGCATTTCACTATAGTGTGTTAAATTCAAAAGATGGCAACAGAGGGCAGTTACACCTGAATCCCACGCTTTTACAACATTGGGCTCCTTTTCTTCTCTTCACCCCTCCAATGCTTAAATATTAACTTTCAACATCAGAATTAGTGAAAGCAGTAGCTTCATAAAATGTCGTTAATAAATAGGTATTTCTTGAACGAAATAGTTGGGTTCCCAATATATTCATACATTTTTCTATTTTTGGTTTGCAACATCACCCTGAAGACTTAATGTGCTATAATGTAGGCATATACTCCTGTTAAAGCTTTACAAAGCATTGAATGAAAGTTCACATTCATTGGACTATTGAGAGTCTCATTATAATTGAAGAAATAGAGGGGACACAAGAATAAAATAAGGTTGTTTAAATGGCAAAAATTTGGGAAGTGGAAATAGTTCTGAATATTAGAAGATTGTATCATGGGTTTTTAGAGTATGTGTCAGCGTGGACCCCACTATAGATGTGTATATACACAAGACCAGAATGTTTTGACTAGTAGTGTCCATCAGGGCTACGCATGCACCCTGTGCCTCCTTGTGATCCTATAAAAAGGACATAAAAGGGTCACGACCTTCTATCTGACAGCCCATGGCAGAGACATGGAACCTGGCAAGTATCCAAACCATTAGTTCTTAGTTCAGACTAAACTTATAAGGTGGATGCACAACTGGTTGAAAGACCGTAGTCAGAGTAGCTATCAATGGTTTGCTGTCAACTGAGAGGATACATCTAGGGGTCCTGTGAGGTCAGTCTTGGGTGTAGTACTAGACAATATTTTCATTAATGACTTAAATAATGGAGTGAAGAGTATGCTTATAAAATTTGCAGATGATGCTAAGATGGGAGGAGTTACAAGCACTTTGGAGGACAGGATTAGAATTCAAAACAACCTTGACAAATTGGAAAAAATTCATCAAGTTGAAATTCAGTAAAGACGAGAGCAAAGTACTTAGGAAGGAAAAATCACATGCACAACTACAAGAGGGGGGAATAACTGGCTATGTGGTAGTACTGCTGAAATGGATCTGGAGATTATAATGGATCATAACTTGAATATAAGTCACCAATGTGATGCAGCTGAGAAGGAGGAGGTAATTGTCCCTCTATACTCTGCACTGCTGAGGCCTTTGATGGAGTATTATGTCGAATTTTGGGCACCACATTTTAAAAAAGATGTGGACAGATTGGATAGAGTCTAGAGGAGAGAAACAAAAATGATAAAAGGTTTAGAAAAGTTGACCCATGAGGAAAGTGGTTTTTTTTAAAAAAACAAAAAAAAAAAAGAAAAACCTGGACATCTTTAGTCTTGAGAAAAGACGATTTGGGGTAGGGAGCACCTGATAGGTCTTCAGATATGTTAAGTTAATATAAAAAGGATGTGATCAGTTGATCTTTGTGTCCACTGAAGGCAGGACAAGAAATAATGGTCTTAATCTTCAACAAATGAGATTTGGTTAGATACTAGGAAAAACTTTCTAACTCTAAAGGTAATTAAGCTCTGGAATAGTCTTCCAAGGGATGTTGTGGAATCCTTGTCGTAGTTTTTAAAAAACAGTTTGGACAAACAGCTGCTAGGGATGGTCTAGGTTTCTTGGTCCTGCTTCAGCACAGAGGGCTGGACTGGATGATTTCTTGAGGTCCCTACCAGTCCTACATTTCTATGATTCTGTTCTTCATAATCTTTAGAACCCGCTTTTGATTTCCTCCTTCCACTGCTGTGACCAAACTTTAGTGGTCAGGATCCCTCCCCCTCAACCCACAATGATGGGCTCGACATCTGAGGGCTTCAAGCTCTATCATTCTGTAATGAACTAATCCCCTACTCCCAATGGACAGGCACAGTGAGTGTCACATCTGCCTGTGGGGAATCACATACCATGCAGGTGTCTGGTATGCTTATCCTTATCTGTGTAGACTCACGAGATGCAAGGCTGAAACTCTGTCTTCTGAAACAGGCCATGAATGTCTCATCAGACCCAAAGGAAACAAGCTCCAGAAACATTTGCTGGTGGACAAGCCACCATGTATGAGTACACCATGGAACAGACAGACTGTGCCTAAGTGTGGAGAAGATTGCACCAAAGAAAGATCTGGCACACAAGTAAGTGTCATAGTTGAAGCTGACACCAACATTTCTGTTGTCAAAGCCAAGCAATGGAAGGGGCTGCTCTGAGCATGAAGGCAGAAGCTCAAGAACCTTAGTGTCCTTCCATAAGAACAGACACAACAAAACCTCCAGAGAGAAGCCCTCCAAACCCTACATGGCATTGGGGCCTGGAGAGCAGGAGTAGAGGATAAAGCAGTAGTTTCTGCTAGCACTGATGGTGCTCTGGTTGACATTGACCTGGCTTCAGGGGATGAAACTAAAATCAAAGTAGGTCCATTATTGATGCCGAGACATCTGCCAGCACTCATGCAGACTCTGGTACCAAGAGTGTCTTTCATGTTAGTGCCCCATATCTAGGAAATCAACATCTCCTTACTGTCATCAGGAGCATACATCCCTGTCACTGAGCAGAGAACCTTCCCTTCTGAGGTCTGTGATTACTGGCTAAGACAGACTTCCTATAGGCCCCAGTCGCTACCCGTCCATCAAGACCATCATTAGTCCAGGTGGCAACCAGCAAGCCATCCATATGTATACAATACACCACAGTGGCCCTTTCAGGAGTCTGGGGGCCTGCCTTAATAGGAGCTGGTCTCCACTCTTGGGTAAGAAGTCCCCTTTGCCAGCAGCATCCCCTGACCAGATTACTGATGCCAAAATATCAGCAGGTGCTGGATCCAGGGATTTGAGCAATATGAATGCCCAGTCTCATCACTGAAGGACCTCTCCTCATCATCACCAGAGGAAGCAGTACCCTCTGCACCACTACTGGCACCAGATGACTTCAGAGCATTCCAGGAGCTCTTTGTTTGGATTGTCAAAATTTTGGAGATCGAGTCGTGGTCTCAGATAAGTCCCACAAGCTATTTTACATCCTGTCAGTTTCTGATTCAACTAGAGTCACCCTCCCCATTAACATGGGACAACCAAAGCTGGGTGAAAGCCTCGTGGCAGGCACTAGCCACTTTAACACCAATGGCACAATCAGTCAAGAGGAGGTACCAGGTCCACTTCAGGGTTTGAATACTCCTGCACTCACCCCAACCTAGATTCCTTAGTCGTATCAGCCATATGAGAGAAGCTGACATAGATCAAAAGCATCCTTAAGGACAAACACCACAAATGCCTTGACCTGTTTGGGAGGAAGTTGTACACCTCAACTTTGCTGCAATTGCAGCTCAGACACAGCTGGTCAAATATAACTTTCTTATAAGGGACAAGGTGACATCTTTGCTTGCTCCCTCATGACAGCAGAGAACTACTGAAGGACATAATGAGGGAAGGCCAGTTGGTGAGCAAGATGACCTTGCAGGCAGTGATATAGGTCTCAGACACCACAACTGGCTGCCATGATGAGCATTTGTAGAGCATTGTGACTCCAAATATCACAAGAGATGCAGGCCATTGGCAACTAAAGTAGCCAGAAGTGCTGTATTTTATCTGCTTAGCTAAGATTAGTGTAAGGTTTTAACTAAAAGTGTAGCATTTGACTTCAATCTTGAATTTTTTTTAAAGTCAAATTTTAAACAGTTGCCCCGTGGCTTCTAATTATACCTCTTAATTTGATCTCTGATATTAAATGAAAAATGTACTCGCACTATTACCTGTGGGTTTTTTTGTTTTTGTTTCTTAAGTCTTCCAATCTTTTAATCAATTTGGTCTTGCAATGAGAGCTACCTCATTGATCAGTTTTAGATGAAGAAAGATGTTGGGATAATGAAATGTATTAAATACTTATAAGCCTAAACGTTTTGCCACTTGTGTAAGTGTTTATGGCTGGTATTGCGGCTGGACAGAATTTTTTCAAGAAATCTAGGAAAAACGCATAGCACAGGCATTCATATTCATGGTATACACCGTATTTTAATTTAAAAAAAAAACACTGCCTTGTGGACCACCACCTCTCCCATTTTGATCACACAGGTCATTTCCCTTCGCAGTCTCAATTATACAACATCCTTCTGGCAACTATATACATCGCTTATGTGTAAAATAATTTTGAGAAAGTATGACTTCATAGTTCAGGTTAGCACCTGGAAGTGAGAAGAGACATCTTCATTTCACCAGTAGTTTTCCTGCACACAACAGTTTATGAACCCATCTTAAGAAACTAAATGAAGTGACAGTTTTCTACAAGGTCTTTGTAACACATTGCTTTTAAGCATCAGAGCTTGCTTGCAGGCACCCTGAGTAACTTAAAGCCTTTGATTTTTATTCCTGTTTTTAATTTTGCATAGTTTATTTTCCTATTTTATTATATAGATGTCTAAAGCGGTTCAAATACAAAGTAGCTTTAGAAAGAATGAATTTTTTATCACCTGATCTGCAGACTTTAGTGACAAGGTAGAGAGAGAGGGGGGGGAGTTTAAGTAAGTCCATTATTCTGTCTACTAACACTGAGGATAGTGAATATCCATACACAAAACTGAGTAAGAGCAGTCACAACATTGGGCTAAATTTAGGATGCTGAAACTTCTGCCAAATTAAAAGAATGGAGTAAAATTTCACCTGCCAGTTTATATAACTCGTAATATGGTTTAATTTAGCAGACAAAATAGTTTGGTTGTAATCTTCTCTAATACTATTGTTCCACAGATCATTTTATTCAGTAGTAATTTTCTGTATCTTCTTCTGCTTGCCACTTCTCATATATAATTTAGCAAAACCAGTCAGGAATACAGTGAGATTTTTCAGTCTAAAATACGATTTTTTATTTTGAATAAATTTGTCTGAAAATTTATTTTTCAGAACCTTCTTTTTATTCAGATTTTTCTCTGCTCAGAATAAAAAGACACTTACTCCACATAGTTAGTCTGGCTGCTCTGTCAACAAATGTATTTGGCTCAACAGTATTGTTCAAATGTCCTCTTATAAAAGTAACACTGAAAAGTATTCAAAACACTCAAGTGGCATTGGCCCTGCCAGCTTGGCTAAATTGCTCAACAGGACTACATGAGCAGGCAAGCTTTTGTTAGCTGAAAATCACTTAAGGCAGCTGGAACTTGTAATTCTTTTATTCTGTCTCCTCTGCAACCCACTCCTAACCATTCTTTTGTCACCTTGCCTTTCCTCTTTTCCCTACTTCCTAAATTATGTTAAAATAATAAAAAAAAAATCTGTATTGGTAACTTTAAGTCATCTTCCAAGTCAAATACCTCAATGAAACTTAAATTTTCAAGCTGCTTAGTCTCCACTTCCCTTTTAATGGCAGCCCTGGGAGGGGAGACAATTTCAGAGATTTACTGCTTGAAGAGAACTGGTATATTTTAAGTAAAGATTTGACTGAATTGGGAGCAGATTTGTCTCCCAAATCAGTTTTTTCCGAATTTGGGAGGGGGATAAGAGAGGATAGGGGGATTGCAGCTCTAAACTACTGCTTCCTGCTGTTCCCTCTCCCCCTCCCCCCCCCCCCCCCCAAATGATCCTAGCTGCTAAGTCCACATATTATATAGGGCTGGAAGGGACTTCCTGGCTCAATAAATCCAGATCCTTGCTGGCAAGCCTGACATATAATCTCATTAATAAATTTATCAAACTCCAATTTAAAACTAGTTAGGTGGTTTTCCTCCACTACTCGTACTGGGATGCTGCTCCAGAACCTCACTCCTCTGATGGTTAGAAATAATCTTCTAATGTCCAGCCTAAATGAATTCAGGACTAGTTTATACTCATTCTTGTGCCAACATTGTCCCTTTCCCTATTATTGTCTCCTAATCTTTCTTTAGTAATTATTTCACAAAGAAGGAGAATGTATTGCATAGCTCCCTTCTCCAAAACTTTGTTTTTAAAGGAATCATAGCAGTAAACCACTCCAAAGTGATCATTAGTAGGCTATTGGTACACTTGTCATGTGATGGAAGGAAAAAAGCAGAAAAGGAAATCTGTGCCATTTGCCTAGTAATATACATTCTTTTGTGTCTTATTAATATATTGTTGCATGATTGTGATACTACAGGGGTATGACAGGGCAATTAGACTGTGGTTATGGACAGTGTATTCCCTATTCCACTATAGTAAATAACATGGGTTATTCACTAGTGGTGAATGTGGAGACTGAACATATCTTCAGACCCCCGGATAGAGCAGCAAAGCACCCTGGCTTCCTGAGCCGCAAGATTTACTGTGCAGCCCTGCGGTTCCGCATATCCAACTACCAGACTCTGCTAGCAAGGTATGACTTTAATAACTGTGTCCAGATAGCAAAGTTCCTGGAGGATCTGTCACAAGGACAAACAACAGCTCTTCCAGACCCTAGTGGAGGAAGGCCACCTGATGGCCACGGTTAGCCTCCAAGCTGCAGTGGAGACGTTCTCCTGCCACAGGCATCGTCATGTGAAAGAGATTCCTAGCTGCAAGCCTCTGGCTGCCCCCGGGAGGTCCAGACCACCATCCCAGACCTCCCCTTCAACGAGGACAAGTTCTCTTCTAAGAGAGTCCCTCCCCTCTATGTAAGACTTGAGAGCGAGACTCCAGTCTCTCAGGATTTACCCCTGGTGCCCTGTTGAAAACCACAGAGGTTGCACTCCTGTGCACCGTACCAGCCCAGTTACACTCCGTTTTAGGAGCCTCTATGATGCTGCCCTAGATCACAGCATCTGCAACCATCAGCCACAGCCACTTCTTCCTTCATAATATGGTATCAACCTAAGATCCAGTTTTGATGTGTATTTGAAGAGCTGCAAGCCCCCCACATCACCACCCCCAGCCTCCTCTACCACCTGTGGGGGCCATCTTGCCCTATTCACCCACAACTGGGGCAAGATCACCATGGACTGTTGGGTACTGGAGATCATACTGCACGGTAACTCTATCGAGTTCCTTACCTTCCCATCCTACCGGGCTGCCCCCTGGGCATCTCTCGCATCGCAGCCTCCTTCAACACGAAGCTGACGCTGTCCTGATGAAAAATGCGATCGAACCAGTGCCTGACTCCTTTGTCAGCAATGGCTTCTTCTCCCCATACTTTCTCATCCAAAAAAAGGGAGGAGGTCTCCACCCTTTACTCAATCTCCAATTACTCAACACCTTCATCAGGAATTGCAAGTGCTGTATGGTGACACTTGCATTAATTATTCTCTCCCTTCCCCAGGGAGCATTGTTCACAGCCATTGACATGAAAGATGCACACTTTCGCATTGACATCCGTCCGGCCCACTGTAGGTTGCTTCATTTCAGCGTGGGCGACAACCACTACCAGTTCAGAGTTCTTCCCTTTGGCATTGCAATGGCCCCAAGGGTCTTTACCAAAGTCGTTTCAATCGTCGTGGCCCAACTACGACTACAGGAGTACTGTGTTCCCTTACTTAGATGACTGGGCTACTGGTGACATCAACCTTCACCGAAATTATGTCGACCATCCATGCTCTCTGCTTGCTCCTTGCCACTCTTGGCATCTATGAACGAGGAGAAATCTGTGCTTGTCCTGACATAGGTAATCCATTTAATCGGGGCATGCCTGGATTCCATGGGAGCGCAGGCCTTCCTCCTGTCAGACGGTTTCGGCACCCTGATGGCCCTCATGGCAGCCCTACATTGCAATCCATGCACCACAGTGCACCTCTACCTCCTCGGCCACATGGCGGCCTGCACCCATGTGATGCCACAAGCCCACTGGCACATGTACTGTCTGGAACTGTGGCTCCTTTTGTCTGCAGACCCCACATCGCCCACCTTGACACCATCCTGATTGTCCCATGTGCCATCTGGGCATCCTTAGCTTGGCGGACCAATGCTGCCAAAGTGCTACTAGGCACCCCCTTTGCCACTCCCATCCACACAGCCACCATTACCATGGATGCCAGCCTAGCCTGTTGGAGTGCCCACCTGGACAGACATGCCACCCAACGGGCTCGGACACAGCGCAAAGCATGTTTGCATGTCAATATTCTGGAGCTGCGAGCAGTCTACTTAGCCTACCATGCATTCCTGCTCCTCATCCGAGACCAGCACATTCAGCTTCTCTCCGACAATACCATTGCAGTGGCGTACATCAACAGACGAGAAGGTACCAGGTCCCAGTCACTGTGTGGATTGTGTCCGCCTCTGGAACTGATGTATCCACCACAATGTAACATTCCATGTGGTGTACCTCCTGGGGGCACTGAACTCTCTGGCACGCACACTAAGCCGGACCTGGTTCCTCAATCAGGAATAGGAACAATACAACCCCACTCTTCGCTCCATCTGCAATGTTTGGGGCACTCCTCGCTGGTACCTCTTTACCACTTGCAAAAACTGTGTGTTCCTGTTCTACTGCTCCTAGGAGTTCAGGGAGCACGATTCGCAAGGAGATGCTCTCCTCTTCCCAGGGTGGGGTGATCTCTGCTACGCCTTTCCCCCTGTTCCTCTCCTCCAAATCCTGCGCAAGATCCACTGCAACCAGGCCACGGTCATGGCAGTTCTGGTTTTCAGATCTGCTCAGACTCTCCGCCCGCCACCCAATCCATCTCCTCACTCTGCCATACCTCACCCAGGACTGAGGCAGAGTTTGGCACCCCAACCCAGACCCGCTTCAACTGACAGCCTGATTTTTGGATGGGGCTCGCACATAGACAATACCTGCTCGACATCAGTATGGCACATACTTATGCACAGCAAGGAAGATTCCACGTAGGCATGCTACACAGTGAAATGGAAGCGTTTCACCTACTGAGTGTAACATAGCGGTCTCCTCCTTTAGGACATCTCCATCCCCACCCTCCCAGACTACCTCTTAGAACTTAAGACTTCAGTCCTTGTCCTTAGCTCGGTGCGGGTCCACTTAGCAGCGCATAGTGCTTTCCTCCCGCTGGTGGATGGACACTTTGTCTTTACTCATCCCACCACCACCTGATTTCTGAAAGGGCTGATGAACAGCTTCCTCCCAGTCCTTAAACTACCCTCACCCCTGTGAAACCTCAGTCTTATGCTCTCCGCCCTCACCAGACCTCCCTTTGAGCCCCTGGCCACGTGCTTCCTTTCACATTTATCCCCTGGCATGCCATCTGCTGAGCGGTGACCTGGCGCGCTCTACATACCTTCACCACCCACTACTCCATCGACCAATGAGTGGTAGAAGACATGGTTGTCGTCCGTGCCCTCCTGCAGAAGGCGATACCTCTTGCATTATCGCACCCACCTCTAAGCTGATCACTTCTTGATACTTGCCTGCATTTGGAATACACATGGGACCATCACTCAAAAGATGAAGAGGTTACTTACCTGTAACTGGAGGTTCTTCAAGATGTGAAATACAAATAAGGACCACATGACCCACCCACCATCCCCTCTGCTGCAGACTGGGCTAACCAGCGGTAACAGGGTGACTGAAGGAACGTTGCCCTGCATGGCCTCTTATAATCTCACCTGGAATGTGAGGCAACGTATGATGCACATGCAGGTCAACGGACACTGCTGTTTAAAATTTTCAGCACATGGCATGCATGTGCATCTGCATTTGGAATACAAATAAGGACCACACATCTTGAAGGACCTTCAGTTACAAGTACTTAAGTAATCTCTTATTTAACCAACAATGTGCTACATCTGTTTAGACACTCCTCTCTGGGGCCATTTAAGGATTAAAGGTAATTTTGTCCCTATCCTGCTCTTTCTTCCACATGCTGGAGGAAGGGGTTACTTGTTCTAAAAGTTTTATTCATTGCAGTGCTTGCTCTTTTTTTAAAAAAAAAAAAGCCTTATTCATTTTCCTGTTATCTTAAATGAAAGAGGAGTTATTTTAGTAGTCAACTGGAAATTTTTCAGTTTCATATTCATGCCCCCCCCCCCCATTAACATTAACTTTTTAAATTGTTTGAACACGGTAAGTAAATTTGAGTACTGTCTTAGGTTAAGGTAGGTTGTTTTAAAAAAAAAAAACAAAAAAAAAACTTATATTCAGTTTTCAGATCTGCTCAGACTCTCCCTTCGACACCCAGTCCGTCTTCCTACTCTAGAAACTCTTGTCATCTGTTGTAAGGCACCATAAGTTGTGATGGTCGTTTTTTGTTTGACTTTTTTAAACCCTAAAGACCAAAAGGTTGATAAAGATTGCATGAAAATACAATAGCCAAGGAAATTCAATAATTTCCATGTGCCTTTGATTGAATTTATTTATTTATTTATTTTAGGAGGAACAAAACAGAGGCAAGCCAAACTGGGAACACCTGAATGAAGATTTACATGTATTAATCACTGTGGAAGATGCTCAAAACAGAGCAGAAATCAAATTGAAGAGGGCTGTTGAAGAAGTAAAAAAATTACTGGTACCTGCAGTAAGTAATTACATTCAGATCTCTCCAAATTTTGAGCTGTGACTTCTAAAATACAGATTCCAAGTAATATTCCAGTAGTAAGAATAAGGCTGCAGTACAGAAAACCGCAGTTTAAAAACATAATTTTTCACAACTATTTTGCAGTGTCCCAGTTATCTCAAAATTTAATTGGGGTAGGTGGGGCGGGGAGGATGGAATTAGCCTTTGCAATAAACAGAGTTGTTGTTTTTTTCAGAGAGATTTTGATCTTTTTGTATGTGACATAATAAATGGAAATCTAATCCCATTAAGGGAATGCTAATTAAAGTGTGCTGGAAGAAAATGTGATACGCTTTCATGTGTCTCTCTTCTATGAGAAGATTGGGTTCCCTACTTTTAAGGGAAAATAATAACTTTTCACGAAGCAATCAATCCATATCTCATCTATGTCCTCCTCAAAGAAAACCTGCACACCTTCAAAAGGCAAGCCCAGGAACTTAAATTCATAACTCTCCTAGGCACTAAAAAACATGGACTCAGTGGAGACATTGATTTTTATGGCTTATTCTAATAAATTTTAAGGAACAGGAGGGAAACTGAATTTTAGAATTAACAGGCTTTGTATGTATGTATGTATATTGTTTTTCACTTAGATTTCACCTTTAATGTGGAAGTCCCTATATGTATAACATGTTCGCAATTGTTTTACTATTAGAACTCAGTGGTTTTTAGAAGGAACACCAAATAGATGTTTAGCCTGGAAATGCAAAACGAGTTAACTATTTATTGAAGACAGAATGTGGATCACGGTATTAGATATAAGATGCCCAAGGTAAATCATGAAGGGAATAAGAGATGAATTTGCTCCTTATTTTTAGCCAAGCGTAACTTGAGAGAGTTATGAATGAGTTATTTTTGCATACAATGAGCAGTTGAAGTGAGTGAGTAACTTTCTTCCATGGTGCTGGCTAACACTTTTAGTTTTAAGTCTTAGTATTTCCATTATATAACATTATTTTCAGTTGTTTGTAGCTGTGTTAAATGCTAGCTCTAAATTACTACTTAAATGAGAACTGTTTTCATAAAAATATCTTCAGTGCTTAATTGGCTATTTTAAGTTGTAAAAATACAGTCAACTTTTACATAACTTCCTATGGTCCTCCACTTCCAAGTGATTGTACGTAAAATATTTTTCCTATTTTTAGTCAACAAGTACCTGTAAAAGCTATCCCTTCTTATTCCAAAATGGTCTAATATTTTAATACTAAAAACAAATATGACATTTATCTGTATAACTAAGGCTTGAGTTGGGAGGGTCCCAGAGCTCAAAGAATGTATACACTGCAATTAAACAGCTCTGAGACTGACTTAAGTTTACATGGGCCAACCACAGGTTTTTAATTGCAGTGTAAACATACGTATATGTTCATCTAGGCATGCCCCCTAAGCCTTTATGATGATGATTAATGTGTGATACTGCTGAGCTCCTTTCCCCAATGAATGTGGGAGCATAAGCCATCAAATTCTGCAGAAATTGACATCTTTTTTAATTAAAATTCTAGCACTTAAGGTTGTAAAGTTAGTCTCATAAATATGAAGCAAAACTCAATTGATGTCTTACTGTTTTCCTGCATCTGCTCACTATGAGCCAGCCCTAGTGCTTCTACTTATGGTCAGAGCTTTGTCAGGTATCAGTGGAATGAAATTAACAAGATTCCAGTTAATTTCTCTGCTCCTATTTAAAGCCCTGTGGGCAGCTATCATGAAACTATCAAGAACAGTGTGACCTTCATACTGCAGCTTGGAAAAACTGAGACGGATCAGAGACTGGAGTTATTCGAGGGAAGCTCAAAAACCCAGAAAGTATATGTGTGATGTGGGAGAGAGCAACGTGAGTGTAAAATAGCTTAGAGAGGTTTAGTGTGGTAGAGATTTGTCTGCAGGGAGCAGCCATTCGACTCTGGAGGTGTTGGAGGAGATGGCTAGAGGGGAGTGGAACTTCACATTTATTAGTTTGCAAGCTAGAGGATTCTCTCTTCTCTCTCTCCTCCCCCCCCCCCCCCGCCCCAAAATGTGGAGGCTGCCCCCACCCCCCCAAGTCAGCATCTTGGGACAACACCGAGGTAGAAATTCTAGCAGTCTTGCTTTTTCCAACATTTGGGGGTGATCTTTTCATTGCCCTGGGACCTGTGTCAGAGTGGATTGTGATGGAGACTGTCAAGTGCCTTTCTTAAAATCTATAAAGTGATAATGGTATGCCAACAAAAAATTAACATAATCAAGGCTTTATATCAAGTTAAGGTAAACACGGACTTGAGCAAATGGTTTAATATAAGCAGTGGTTTCAAACAAGGCTACATTCTCCTTCCTTTTCGGGTTGACATTCTCATTGGCATCATCATGAGAAGAAATGTAGATAGATGCAACAGATGCATCCTGTGGTTTAACAACACATTAGAATATTCAGATTTTAAGGATGATGTAGCTCTTCTAAGTGACAACTTAACCAACATGCAAGCAAAGACCAAAAAATTGTCCAGAATCTCAAGACTGTTAATAATCAGTTATGAAAAAATGAGATTCTCCACCTCCCCAAGAACTCTCAATTTAAGAAGGAAATAATGTCACAAATTGTCAAGGGAGCAGCAGTATTCCCCAAATTAAACAAATCTTGGTTATCACAAATCTATAACTTAAAGACTACCTTATGATGATATTTCCACCTTAACATA
This sequence comes from Lepidochelys olivacea, assembly GCF_965140295.1. Classification (NCBI taxonomy): domain Eukaryota; kingdom Metazoa; phylum Chordata; order Testudines; family Cheloniidae; genus Lepidochelys; species Lepidochelys olivacea. The sequence continues at coordinate 124,731,029 of NC_140413.1, forward strand.
GAATCATTGAAATGTAGGGCTGCAAGGGACCTTGAAAAGTCATTAAGTTCAGCCCCTGGGACAGGTGTTTGTCTAAATGCTTAAGAACTTCCAATGATGGGGATTCCGCAACCTTCCTTGGAAGCCTATTCCAGACTTTAGCTACCTTATAAGCAAATAGTTTTTTCCTAATATCTAACCTAAATCTCACTTGCTGCAGATTAAGTCCCCCTGCTTGTTGTTTTACTTTCAATGGACATGGAGAACAATTGATCACAGTTCTCTGCATAACAGGCCTTAACATATTAGAAGACTGTTCTGTTTTCTTAAGACTAAATACGGCCAGGTTTTTTTAACCTTTCCTTGTAGGTCGGGTTTTCTAAACCTTTTATCTTTTTTGTTGCTCTGAACTTTCTCCAATTTGTCCACATCTTTCCTAAAGTGTAGCACCCAGAATTGGAGGCAGCACTCCAGCTGAGGCCTCCCCAGTGCTGAGTAGAGCAGGATAATTACCTCCTGTGTCTTACGGAAAATGCTCCCATTAATAAACCCCAGAATATTATTAGTCTTTTTAGTAACTGCATCACACTCACTGTTCACTCAGATTCAATTTGTGATCCGTTATAACCCAGATCCTTGTCAGCAGTACTATCACCCAGCCATCAGCAGCTGCTTCCAGACCATAGAAGCAGGGATATAGTGGCATAGAGGCATGTCCACTGCGTGGTGGATGGTGGAAGCCTGCCTTGGGGAAACCCAGAAGCATTGCATTGAATGTAATGGAATAAAGGTGCCATTAACCAACAGTATCTAGGAGAAGGAAAACTGATTTCAAACCAGGACCGACACACCTCACTTAGCTCTCTTTAGGCAAGTCTGTCTATGAGAAGGAAAACTCTTCAGTTCTAAGCAGGCCAAGCTCCTCAGCCTTGGAAAGCAAGCAGAATGGGGTAGAACCACTGGTTCCAGCCAGCTGGGGCTATGACATGGCATTCCCGTGAGCGAGATGGGGTGAATTGGTCTAACAAGCCATTACATCTGAAACTCACTTGTTATAGAAACAGTACAGTAAATCAAGCTGACTATATAGATTATGATCCAGGATCAGACCTAACAAATGGAAATGGTCATGAGTTCCAGTTAACTGCTATTGAAAGCTGAAATGTTAGAACTCCGTTCACAACAAGCTAGGCTGAGCTAGTAGCGGAGGAGTTAATCAAGTTACAGGTTTCCCTTGCTGCTGTATAGGAGACCTGTTGGCTGGGTACTGGAGTGCTGACAATTGGAAAGTTCACTTCTCTTTAGTCAGGACATCAGGAAAAGGTTAGTTATTAAATAGAATGAATTTATAACAAATGCTGAGTTTCGTCAACTTGCAACAACCCCATCTCCAAAGGTATCAGTAAAAGATGTTGGAGTCATCTGGGATGTGTTGGAATGTAGCATAAAGCAGCTGGAGAAATGTACACAAAAGGAGCTAACCGAAAGAATTCACCCCTCTGAACAATATCTAGAGAGGGATAATTTATGGGTCTTCACATAGAGGACATGCAAGGAATAGCTCAGAATAGACAGATCATGGAGTCTTGTTTGTATCCTAAGCAATGTCTGACAGTGTAGGAAATAAAATGTTCTGGAGATAGTAAAACAAGTATTTTGCTGTGATCTCTTTTGTAGAGCTGCTGTTTTACTACTGTTTTTGGATAGGAACTGTGGTCTGACTTTAAGGGTATGTCTACTCTGCAATTAAATATGCACACCTGTCCTGTGCCAGCTGACTCGGGCTCATGGGGCTCGGGGTCCAGGCTGTTTAATTTCAGTGTAGATGTTTGAGCCCAGGCTCCAGTTTGAGCCCAAACTTCTACACTAGTGCTGGATCATATTTTCAAGAACTTCTCACATTTATCATTTGTAAAAGTAAAGGGAGGAGGGGCTGCTAATCTCTCTTCTGACAAAATTCAGCATACATAGAGAAAATGCATGTTTTAATATTAAAAACAGACCTTACCTTACAGGATCCCACAATAAATTTAATTTTATTGAATCTTCTTTATGGCCAGGTACAGGTTTAGTCCAAAGGGCCTAAGTCATGTGGGTGCTTTTGAACAATTAATCTGTATTATTTAAAAAATTATATATTATTGCATTTTATTTTTAAAGGAAAATATTAATATGAAAAAGAAACAAGATAAAAAAGCAGAGTAGATGGACTCTGAAGGCTAAGTTAAATTTTGGTTTATGCCTTTATGATGTATGAAGACAATTGCTGTTTTTAAACCATTTTTTTTTTAATTTTAGAAATATCAAATCATCTCTTTTTTGTTATGGGAGAAAGTTGGCAAGCTAGTGCCTGGAACATGATGATGATTAATTACAGCCTGAGCTTAGGAACGTTAGCTTGAATTCTCTAAGGCCTAATTGAGGACATTTTGAAGCTTAGATTGAGAGCTGCTCCTCGGGTTTCTACCTCCAGCTCCTTTCTCATGTTCCAGGTCTTTGAAAAATTGCTAAATTACTAAAGGAGAAAGAAGCAAGTTGGGACCTGATAACTTCTCATTTCAAAAAATAAATAAATGTTGTGTGTTTATACACTGTACATTTTCATTTATTTCTTTATTTAAATTATTGTAGCATGTAGGAGTCCTAGATCTAGAGCCCGTTGTGTAAGGCGTTATACAAATACAGAACAAAGACAGTCACATTCCCAAGGAGCTTAGTTTTAAGTATAACATAAGAAACAACAGATGGGGATATACATAGAAATAATGAGACACCACATTTTGGTCAGCATGATAGGCACTGGTCTCTGCACACCAGCAGGTTAGCTGTTGTCAAGTGTTTCGTTGGTGTCTTGGCAAAGGAGAGTTTTGAAGAGGGTTTTGAAGGTGGATAATAAGGTAACTTCACAGATGTTTATGGGGATGCCTTGCATGTATGGGGGAAGTATGGGAGAATTCAAACAAGCAACTTTGTGCTCACTTAAATGGGCAATGAAGGCTGATGAGCAACAACACCTCGACACCAAATGAGGTGATATACAGCTAGGGGAAGATAGACTGTGAGGACCTGGAAAGTGAATACAAGCGTCTTACACTGGATGCACTAGAGAAGAAAGGGAAAGCCAGTGGAGGGATTTAAAGCAACAGGCCAGGAAACTTATCTTGACAGCAACATTCTGAATGGATATTAATGGGACAAGATTGCGTTTGTCAGAGTTTAGCGAGAAGGATATTGCAATATCAAGATGCAAGATGACAATGAGCTTGGATGAGAGTAAAGGGACAGTGATAGGTAAAGCCAATGTATTGCTTTGTAGTTCAGCTTTAAAAATTAACACTTCCCTCAGTTTGAAAGTCCTTCATTAAAATCTGACGATATGACTAATTTAAAACTTAAGTGAAATGGAGAAAAACAATTGACTTGCAGAGTTTCAAGTTTGTTTTCATGAACTGCTTTCATTTGTTACAGCAACCTGTTCACAAAATGTCTCTGTATGTCTCCTAGTGTCAGTGAAGTTGGAGACAGCAACCTATAATAGTAAATTTGTGCAAAGAGAAACTCTAATTTTGATACCAGGGAGTGGTAAGTGGAATGCTATGAAGATTTTCCTTGTGGATTTAACTCTGAATGATAGCTGTTCCCTTTGCCAACAGCAGCAGAAGACACCATAGGATGTTTAATCTGGCTGAATGCAATGTGTACAGAGTGTTATTACCGTTTTCATTCTTGGAACATTCATTATCATTGTCATGCTTGTGTCTCAGCCCTTTACTGGGATAAGGAATAATTAGGATTCTAATCCCCTCATTCTCCACCCTTCCCTGTATACAACACCTACACTAGAGATTAAAATAGCAATGTGATGCATGTTTTATGCTCTAAAGGTGTGCAGAAATTCTCTAAAATGTACATACCTTATTTCCAGTCTGAATTTATCTATCTTCAATTTCTGGACATTGGATCATGTTATACCTTTGTCTCTTAGCTAGACTGAAGAACGCTTTATCCAATATTTATTCCTTGTGTAGGTACTCACAGAGTGCAATCAGATCTTCCCATAACCTTCTCTCTGTTAAGCTAAATAGATTCAACTCCTTGAATCTATCACTATAATGCATGTTTTATAATCCTTTAATCATTCTCGTGGCTCTTCTCTGAATCCTCTCCAATTTATCAGTATCCTTTTTGAATTGTGGATACCAAAACTGGACACAATATTCTAGCAGCGGTGGCACTAGTGTTAAATACAGAGGTAGTGTAACCTCTCTATTTATCCTGAAGATTCCCCTCTTTATGCATCCAAGGATCATATTAGCCCTTTTGCCACAGTATTGCACTGGGAATTCGTGTTCTGCTAATGATCCACCCCATTCCCATTTTTTTCAGTCAGTTTCCCAGGATAAAGTCCCCCATCCTAGAGGCATATGTTTACATTTGCCACATGATCCAGATTGCTCTGAATCAGTCACCTGTCCTTTTCATTATTTACCACTCCACATGTTTTGTCATCTGCAAACTTTCAGTGATTTTATTTTTATTCTAGGTCATTGATAAAAAGTTAAAGCATAGGCTAAAAACTGATCCCTATGGGACTCTACTTGAAACATCCACTCAATGATTTTCCCATTTACAGTTACCTTTTGAGATCTCTGACAGGCAGTTTTTAATCCATTTAATGTATGCAATGTTAGGTTTGTATTCTAGTTTTTTAATCAAAAGTTGTATTGCTAAAGTTGAAAAATGGAAAACAGTTGAATATACAGTGATAAGAAAAAAGTGATGGTTATGCCATTCTTGTGGAGAATCTCTGGTTAAATGTGGTTTTTAAGTTGTCACAGGTCTCTTAGAATGAGTGACATGTTAATGATAGTAAGAAAGTGCAGTTGTGTGCTTGTCCAATACCACAGTTCCTAGGGGCTAGGGTAATATAAATAATACAAAAAAATACATATTTAGGCACAGTCAGGTAGCCAAGTTTTGGGTAGGTGATTGCTGACTGATAATGGTCTGTCCCATGCACAAATAAGCAATTCTCTTCTAGTACTGTGAAGCATTCTCACTGTGTTCAGTTCCAGGAAAGATGGGAATAACGACAAACGGTATATTTATGTGGAGAGGAGTATATATAAAAGTGGAAGACAAAAGGAGAAAACTAAATAGGTTCAAGTATTGTTAATTTGAATAACTAGGTTAAATGAGCCTATAGGTAGGAGTTTATCATTTGAATAGTCCTTTGGAAGACATTTTTGTGTGTCTGAGTTTTTTTTAAAGTAAGAGAAGAAATTATGTTGTAAGTCACTAAAAGGAATTCAGAACATACTATTGATGCGCTTTTATACTATTTCGTTTTTGAGCTTGAATAAGCAGTGTGTGCTGACATCAAAAAAAAAAAAAAAAAATCTGTCTCCCAACTCAGCTCTTTATGAGGAGGCACCTTACATAATTGCACATGCTGGAAGGAATCCTGGGAACGAAAATCAACTTGCCATCAAAATGAGCTTCATTGATAAAAATTGATTTTTGACACTGTATTTATTGCATACAATCTAGATTATCTACAAATTACTTAAATTAAATGCTGCTTAATTCTATAAGTCCGTCTGGTTTTTTTGAAGTGATCTCTGGTACTGGCTGTTTGCCCCTTAGCACTACAGAATTAATAATATTGCATTTCTGAAAGTGAATTCTTAAGAGATTTAAAGAGGAGTTGATAAGTTTTGGTTTGTGTGTGCATATACAGTTATACAAGATCATATATGCACGTTCCCACTTTCAAGTAGATGGAGAACATTGAAAAGGCAAATGAAGATGAATTGAAAGGAGTCTATCCTCTACAGACTTCAGTGGATGCTTAATATAGGTTTGCAAGTATATCATTTATGTTTAAAGTCTTACCTGTATTAAATTTAACTATATCAAAATGTATGGACTGATTATAGAAAAAGTTCAAATTTCCAATCTGCAAACCTTCATCCCTTGTTTTTCTCATCCCGAAAAACTGTCTCCCAGTTGCCCAACCCACCAATAATCTCCAGAAGAATAATCTAATCACATGCCCCAAACTGCGATATTTGCTCAAGGAAACAGAATTGCAGAAGACTAGTATAAAGCCAATATTGGGGCTTTGTTGAATTTCTTCCTGTCAGCTGTGAACAGTAACAAATATACTAAATATGACTCAATGATCTGTAAAAAGTAAAATTCATGTACTAAACAGATCGGTAGTGTTGAGCATGATAGAAATTCACACCGAAAATAACAAAATGGTATCAAGTTTGGATAATGTAAGCTCATATCTGAGGAGAAATAATTTTAAAAAATTAAGTAATAGGGAAAAAAAACTGGTAAATAGTAATGCTGAGCCCTTAGGGTATGTGACAAATTAGACATGAGTAGTGTGGCAGCAAAACTGGCCAGTGCAATTTTGGGCTGTGGAGCCATGACTGCGAGGTCTGTTGCACTACTGAACGATTTCCCAAAGGGAAATGGTAAAGCTTTGTTCCTTGAGAGACTTAAAACTAAACCCAACAGAGCAGAAACAACCCTGCATTAGCAGGGCAAAGATTAGAAAATCTAACAGCCCCTGTATTGGTATTTCCCAGCTATGTCTTTGGCAGACTACTATTGGTGGGATGGAAAAAAAGCCACACCTTAAGGGAAACTATTCTGATCATTCCTTTTGTTGTAGTCCTCCATTCTCCTGTCCTACATGTAACTCTTTTCCCTTCTGAGAAGAGATATTGTCTTTATATTTGTCTTTCTTTTCTCTAAGTTCTCTCTCACTCTGAAAGTTTCTTAACAGAAGTGGGTACAATGGGGCCTTAAAGGTAGGTCTTGATTGACAGATGCCTTACCTCCTTGCTTCCTGGTAGGTAGAGCCATAGTGCTCCTTTCCTGTCCCTATTGTGGGGTGGGATAAGAGAGAGCTATCACAAAAACAATAACCGGTGAGTGTATTTTCCTTTTTCTCATAGATTGCTTATCTAAGATAATATGTCCAGTTTATTTGATCATTTTGTCCTCTCAGATTTCTCTGTTTATTAAAATAAATATGCCTTCACTTGTTATGCTAAAAGCTGCAAAGGGTTGAAATGAAAGCTGTTCTAAGTGCTACCTTCTCTTAACAAAAATATTATGTTTTGGTAAGATTGATCTAAATACAAATAAATATTGGATAAATCCTACCCTTTCTCTTTAAGTACGCCTAAAATATTAAAAGCAAATAGAAATGGAATTTAATGCACTTTGGAAACCCACAGGATCTTATTTGAGATTTTTGAATGAGAGCCTGTGGGGGTAGATGTCCCAATCCCATTGAAATTCTTTGGGTCTTGGGCACCTGACTCCTCATAGCTTGCTTTAAAAGTCCCTGCATTATAGCTTGAGGAGAGAATATAATGGCCTGGCACTTTCTCTTGGGTAGATTTTATATGAAGAAAAAATGTTTGGTTTATTCTTGTTTTACAACTAAACATCTATATAAATAATAAAAAGGTGGATGTTAATTGGAAGATGTTACAGCAGTAAAGTGAATTTTGAGTCCTGGTTCTTCCTGGCGGCTGTCTCTGGAAAGGTTTTCTTGGTGAAATAGATTTTGCATAGGTTAATGGCAATGGAATGGTAAAAGACTAAATAAATAGTCTAAAATGTGTAGAACTGGAACCGTATTGCTGATATTGCTAATTTTTGTTTATAAATCCAAACAAATAAGGTTTTTGCTGTACACATCACTGTGGTATCTGGGTGAGCTTTGTGGCTTAAAACTGGGTCTAATGTTTCCAAATAATAGTAGTTAATACTAATACATCATGCTTCCTTGCACTGTGCAGTCTTAAAGACAAAATAGAGAGAAAATACTAACATTTGGCAAAGTGCCCAGGTTTTTTTAGTCCCTGTTCAGTGAAAAGTTTAGGAAAGAAGTGACTGTCTATAAATTTGAGAGTTTAACTTAAATATATTTTCTAGAGATAACTAATTGCAGAGCTTATGCCTAGAATGCCCTGCTTCCTTTGTCAGTGAACTTCACCCTTAGGGTATTTAGTACTTGTGCTCAAGATGAGGATAGGTAGTATATCAGAGCTGCAGAAACCAATCTTTTAAATGACTTGCATCATGTAGGACTTTGTAGATAGTAACCAGTGCCTTAGATTTCACCTGAAGGGGACTGGCAAACCAGTGCAGAAAGCAGAGCACCAGGTCAGATCTTGTTGAAGGCCCATGTCTCTCAGAAGAGTATTAGACAATTTAATTAAATGGGAGAAGGGTAGAGAATCTCTCTCAAAACACACTCCTATGGTAAAAGAGCCAAACTAGTAGTATCCTCAATAAGGCTATGTTTTAGTCATGGGTATTTTTAGTAAAAGTCATGGACAGGTCATGGGCTGTAAACAAAAATTCACGGCCTGTGATCTATCCATGACTTTGTACTATATGCCCCTGACTAAATCTTGGGTGCTCTGGAGCAGGGGGTGGCCCAGGGGCTCCGCAGGTGCTCTGGGGGTGGCAGCAGCCTGGGGGCGCAGTGGGTGCTCAGGGGTGGGGGGACAGCCTGGGACCCCCGCTGCTGACCGGGGGGGGGGCCTACGGGGGTGTCAGGCTCCCCACCTGGCTCCGCGCGGCTCCCCAGAAGCGGCGTCATGTCCCTTGGCTCCTAGGTGGAGGCACGGCCAGGGGGACTCCATGCTTCCCCCACCCTGAGCATGGACTCTGCTGTTCCCATTGACCTGGAGCCATGGCCAATGGGAGCTGCAGGTGGAGGCAGTGTGCAGAGCTGCCTGGCCACACCTCTGCCTCGGGCGGAGCCAACGGAAATGTCACTGCTTCCAGGGAGCCCGCACCAAGGTGAGCGCCACCCGGAGCCCATGCCCCTTCCCAAACCCCTGCCCCAGCCCGGAGCCCCGTCCTGCACCCAAACTCCTGCTGCTGCTGGCAACAGGTGGGGGCTGGGTGGCCCAGACTGCCCCAGCAGTGGCCCAAGCAGCTGGTCCAGGAGCTGTCAGAGCTGCTCAGGCAGCCCCTGGGCCAGCCACTGCAGAAGTCACAGAGGTCACAGAATCTGAGACTTCTGTGACAGTCTTGCAGCCTTAATCCTGAATAACTGTGTACTAAACAAATATGCCAGTCTGTGGTGTTGCCGTGGTTTTGTAATAGGAAGACCAAATATGATTGATTCAGAGCAAAGATAACTTGTTATTAATCTTGCTGTGAAATTGTCACAGCCATTGTGATCTTTTATTCAAAGTTGCCAGCACTTGAAGAGTTACGTATTTTCGAGTGCAGGATTGTCCTGCTAAATAAGACAAAAATGAATTTCTTCTTCCCAAGACCGTAACAATCATGCAGCAAGATTAAGTTTAGTAATCATACCAAGGGATGATGTTTAGTGCAGTGAAGGCTTGTGACGGTCAGCATAATCTCATCACCATGTGGATTGGACTGTAGAATTTGATTTGCCTTTCACTTCTAGGGATCTGTTTTTAATCTGTTGAAACTATTTATTTGGGATGTTTATTCCTAATTCAAAATCTAAATTTGTCTAAAATTCCCAAATCTATCATTACTACAAATGTAAGCGTTACTATGAATTTATCTGATCCAAAATATTTCACAAAGAAGCCGTGTCAAACAGATTCAACTGTAGAACTTCTACATTAGAAAACAAATAGCTATTTAAATAGTTTAATCCTACATGTTTTATTTAATCTTTCTCTTCTTTCTGTGTATTTGACACCCATAGCCACAGTTTTACTCATCCTCCTTGGGTTCTCAAAGGGCTCCCCATGTATGAACTCTAAATTGAGTGTTTTTTTCTAACTCGGCTTGAGAAATAGTCACTGAATATTTAAATATATTCAAAGTTTAGTATATTTACACATGTGCGTGCAATATTTTGGGGTGGGAGGACACTTAACTGATCTCTGGATATTGGTTCCACTCTTACAGTAGAAATATAATTGTGAAATATTAAATGAAACCTGACCCACGCAGACAAGAAAAGATGTTTTAAATAAACCCTATGCTGAATATGTGATGGCCTTCCTGGCCATTCTGAAATGCTGTAGGTGTATAGAAAATGGGGGGGAGGTGCAGTTTGTTTAACTCAAGTCAACCCTTTTTTTTCCTTATGTTTTTGTTCCCTTTGTTGTTTTGTTGTGAGTTTTTCCTTTTGAAAGCTGTTCCATATTTAGTTACTGAAATCTTAACTTCTGTCAGCTAGATAGGAAGCTGATATGTCACTTGAATTTGGTCACATGCCATATAATGTATCATGCTGGAAATATAGTCTTAATGTTGCCTTTAATTGTTCTGAAGGTACTGCAGTTGTCTGAAGGTAGTGTGTGGTTTTCTGGCCAAAGATTAAAACAATAATTATCTTTAATTTTGGGTTAAATTAATCCTATTAATGTAGCAGGATTGTGTCTATACTATATGGGGCCATTTCCTAGAGGAAGATTGTAAGTGGCGCAGTTTTGATAGATCCAGTACAGAAAAAAAATATCACATTTGTCTTCCATAACTGAAAAGACAAAAATCAGGTATAATGGGTTATAAAAATGGGTTTTATGTTATTGCCAACCTCAAGAGATCAAAGATAATTAATCTGGCCCCCAAAGATAATGAGATTTGGCCCCAAAAATCATTAAATAAACTAAAAACGTTTGATTTTTTTTAATCTCTTGACTTTCTATACACACGCGCACCCACCCACCCACTCTATGTGTGTATGGTGATTTCAGATTGAAAAGTCAACTTTAAATGTATGCCTCTTCCTGGCTGCTCAGATGGAGACTCCATTTGCCTTTTTCTCTCCTCTGAGATAGGGGCACTGCCATCCATTTCCTATTACTGTCTTGACTCTCCCCTCTTGAGTTTAGATCCTTTGGTAAATAGTATGAGAATTACTGACCAAATTAATGTATCAGGAGTACACACTTGTGTATAGAACTTACTACTTTTCAGGATTGATGAGTTCCAAATATACATGTTAAAGAACTGTAACCTTATATCAGTTATTCGTATAAGCAATAATGTCATAGTGAAAACAATAAGGGCTTGGTTTAGCTTTTTGCAATAAGCTGCACTTCCCTGATTCTCTTCCCTCTCATTGACCACTTCTCTACCCAAGACGAGGCTGCATTCTCACTGCTCCTCCCCTGCCTCCTGCTGCTCCAGACCTCTCTCCGCTCCATGCTCCTCCCTTTACTCCCCCATCCCCACCCTATTCTCCTAAATCTGCCTCTTGTATCCCCTCACTCTGCCAATTCATAGTCTCTTTGCTGCTCTTCACAGTCCCTGGATTCTGTCTAGTTTCCTGAACTATAGGGTAACAGCCACTTTGCTTGTGTGCGTGGCTTCAGTCTAACTGAAAAGCCTTTGAAAGTGGCAACCAGCTTTATCAAGGGTAGCCTCAGTTCCACTTGCAGAAAAACTGTTGGGAAATGGCAGCCATTTTTCTGGCTTCAGCCCCATTGACAGTAATAGGAGTTGGTTGCCATTTTATGTAAGGGAAAATTTGAGAGTGGGCAGCCTTTCATCACGTTTTCATGAGAAGTTTAAAAAAAAATCCATACCCTAGAATCACTTGTGTGGATTTGGGCATTGGGGTTTGTATTAAACACACACATTTAATGACTTACTCAGTCAGGGTTACGCTGAAACTTGTCTTCCTGAATTCAAACTAATTTACTATGAAACCCTTTTACATCTAATGTAGATACAGGTGTCATTGTCCTTGGTTTCTTGCATAGCTATAATTTAAATCCTGTGGGTTTGCATTAAATTTTAGACCTGTTATACTTCATGATTCATTTGGATAAAATATTTTATTTAGAAATACTATTGTTCTTCTTTTTGTTTTTACACCCAGTTTTTAGCACAAGAGACAACTACATGAAAACAACATCTTTGTATGAGCTCCTGTATCTTAGCTGAAATCAATTATCTGTAAGAGCACTTTGTATAGAACTAATTTTGATATCAGACTATTAGTGCTTTGGGTGGAGAGTGAACAGCAAAGCTTGTTTAAAGAAAATAATTCCAAATAATTAATAGAGTTTGTATGTGAACTTTATTATGAATACATTTACTCTCAGAATTGCTTTTCAAATGTTTTATTTTTTCTTCATCACATGTGGCAGTCCCTGAGTTCCAGGGTTCTTGATCAGCACAAATCCTTAAAACAACCAGTCCTAGTGCTGCCAACTGTTGTGATTTTTATCATGAAACTCACAATATTTTGATTTGCTTAAAGCCCCAGCTCCTGAGAAAAGTGATATTATGAAAATATCAACTGTCATTTAAAAAAAAAATTCTAGCTCCCATTAAAAAGTTTTTAGCCCTCATTTTTGCAGAGAAAAACTTGAAAATATAAGTGCACCCTAAAGTCTTAAAAACTAAAAGGTAAATAAAAACTCTAAATGTACTGGTTTAAAAATAAGATCTTAAAAAAAAAAATCTGATTTTTTGGTGCTTGACTCCTGATTTTTTGGCACATACGATCTTAAGTTTTGTATTCACCAACACTATTATGCTTCTCCATCAGCCGATGGAGACCTCTTAAAAACCCCTTTATCCTCACCTCAATCTGCATCCTTAAATTCAAAACGGAATTTTTGCCTTGACTACACTGGGATTTTATTTTGTTTTATTGCATCTATGTAGCTACGTTGATTTAGCTGCACGGATGCAAACCATTAGTGTGCCCAGAGAGAAGTGGGAAAGCGAGGAAAGGACAGGCCTGAGTATATTTGTTCTCATGGGCACTCTGATGAAGGTTATGTAAGAATGTAGCTGGATAAAGAAGGTACTTGAATTAGGCTGGTATAGCACCATTTTTATGCAGCCATCCTGTGTTTAGCTATCTGAACTTTTATTTTTTTGTAAAATAAATCAGTAGCTGTTATGGTTGTCATGAGAACTTGTGAGCAGTGCGTAAACTGATGACATAACATTTGTCTGAGTTTGCAGCAAACTGAAAAATATTCTGAGATGTGAATTTCCTTACCTAAGTGAGGTGTTAACTCAGGTGCCTGATGATTTAAATGTCAGTGTTAACTAATTTACTTGTGTTTAAAAGTGTATATGAAAGAGGGATGGTCGTATGATATCTGCAGAACTTAAAATTAGTGAAAACTCATTTTGACTCCACAAGTAATGCTCATGTCCATAGCAACAGGTTTCAAAGTAGCAGCCGTGTTAGTCTGTATTCGCAAAAAGAAAAGGAGTACTTGTGGCACCTTAGAGACTAACAAATTTATTTGAGCATAAGCTTTCGTGAGCTACAGCTCACTTGGTCAGATGCATTCAGTGGAAAATAGTGTAGATAAGAATATGTACATTGTGTAAATAAATCACACTGTACCTGACTATGCAACTTCAGTTACTCTAGCACAGAAGCTGATCATCTGCAAGGCCACAAACTCGACCACAAATTGGCTGAAGACCAAATACACTAAAATGCCCACACACAATTAATCTGATAACTTTATCAACCATAACCCCATTTTATTAGTTGCACAAAGAAAAGTCTTCTAAAATTGTTTTTAAAACTTCAAGTATTAGAACACCAAGAAATTATAAATTTAAGATTAAAACAATATATCCATCTGTTATTTCTTCTTTTGTATTTAGGGATTGTAAGCTATGTGGGGCAAGGACTGTCCTTTTTGTTTTGTGTTTGTACAGTGGCTAGAACAGTGGGGGTCCTGGTCCATGATTAGAGCTTTTAGGCACTACAGGAATATAAATAATGGTGCAAGGCAATAGACAGGCACCTAGTTTACAATGAAAGGATTATAGCAACCTTAACTGGAAAAGCTTGGCTATCCCTAATAGTCAGTATGAGAAGTAGTAATAGAATCTTATGTGCATAGCAGAGCAAAGAGCAACATTTTGAAACATAAGGTTTCTAATGATCTATCCTCTTATGCCAATAAAGCAAATTTGGAAATGTCTGCAGCAATCATTGATATTTAAAAGATATATTTGGTAGATTTAATTCAAAAATGTAAATTTTTTTCTCAGATACCTAATTACTAAAAATGTTTCATTTTGTAGCATTTAAATCATAACATATTTGGTATTTGAACTTTTCCTTGAGGTATGTACAGTCAAGAATGCATCCTTAGAGCTGGAGAACCAGAAAGTGAAACTGACTAGACTATTTTCATTGTCTATGATCAGTGAGGTACACAAAATAAATAGCATAAATGATTAAAAACAGGTTTTAACGTTTTCATTCTTAATAATGAAAGGTGGTGCTATTGATAAAACAGGTCATTTAATTATGCCTTTAACACTGAAGTTATGATTTATTTTAGTGTAAACTCTAAGATTTCTTGGGCTTCTTCTGAAGCATGTGGATTTGGCCACTGTCTGAGACAAGATACTGTACTAAATGGGCTATGGTCTGATCAATTAAGGTAATTCCCAAGACTTACTGTATTTTCCTTGGCATTATAGTTGGTTTTATTAAGAATCAACATAAGAAAAATATAAATGTTTTCTTGAAAACTTGATGTGCCTATGGATAGTATCAGTAAGGCAATATAAGGATGAAATGAACTTCAGTTTTCACAGCTGCTTCCTGTGATTTCTCGCTTGCTGATAATTGCATCAAGGCCTGATCTATCACAGAATAGCATGTAATAATAGTTTTTTTTAAAAGTGTTAGCAAACTCAAATTTTTGGACAGTCCATCTTCCAAATGTTGTTGCTTTTACCATGATGATTCTAAGGAGAATGTTTTCAGAAAATGACTATGTAAATTAAGTTTTAGCTACATTGGTATGGTAGATTTTTTTTTTTTATTTTTACTTGGTCTCCAGTCATTCAGATTATTTCACTTTAAAAAAGGTCAGTATAGTCAATTGTATCCATATAACAAAGCTGGATTTGTTTGAAGAAACTGATTAACTTGAAAGCATTTTTTGTGACTATGGCATGATAGCTTATAGATTTAAAGCAAATGTGCTGTCCTGCACAGTTAACTCTACAACGTGACTATTAGTTAGGCAAGGAAGAGTAATCAGACCTTGCCTAATTGTGTGTGCATGCACACACACTTTCACAGAATGATCTACCCCCTGAAACCTGCTCACGGTCACCTAGGGGCCCCCAGACCTCTGGTTGAGAACCACTGAGTTAGATCATATTCCTAGCCACAATCAAGAAAAGGGTTTTGACAGGTTGTTCTGGATGAGGGCCCTAGGACTCTGAAACCTACTCTCATCAACTCTACCAATCTGAAACAGCCCAAATTTTATGTCCATTCAGGCATGTTGCAAAACCCATGTATCTGATAGGGTTTTTGGGGAAGGATAAGGGTATGCTCCTGAATATGATTCTGAGTGTGAACTGTTATCTTCATTTGATTATTTAAGGCTGCTGACTGATATCTTCTATTAACATTGCTAGGAAGTTATACTAGTTACTGTCATAACACAGCTTTTGTACAGATATGTTCTGTATGATAGACATTAAAAATAATGCCAGATCTTATTCACACACACATGTGTGTGTGTATGGAGGCACAAAGCAAAAGGGACAGCAGGAAAACCCTTCTCTAATACCTCTTACAGTGTCTCCTTAAAGCTCCTGTAGCATCCTTAAAGATGTTTCTTTAGCAAGAGCATCCTTTATACTTGTAAAAATACATTTTTCTTTAAGGTATCCACATGTAAAGAATAAGGATTTGTTTGTGATTTTCATTTTTTCCTCCATACAAACATATGTTCGCTGCATAAGCACTGATTCAACATGGCAACAAATCTACAGAAAAAAACATGTCCAGAAATTGATCCCTTGAGGACATAAAGAGTGACTTGCGGCTGACTCCTTGTCAGTAGGGGAGACGTTTTATTTGTGTGACTTCACTTGTATAAAACGAACAGTGCATTTGGAAATGTGAATTAGAGCAGCATAGGTAACTTAGTCATTTCTAAGACTGTGCTCTAATGTGAGCTTTTGGGAGGGTCAGAATGAGGTTATGGATGATTGTAAAGGTGGTTTACATTTCTAGTAAAGGAGTAATTTCCTTTCATCATCAAAACACTAAAGTAAAACCATGAGCTAAAGCTTCAGTGTAGTGGCTCATTCGTATGTGTGGGTAACAACAAAAGTGGCCCCTAGGTTACCAGCTAGGCTAGCTTTTGTGTCTATTTGATGAAGATGTTAATACGGAAAAATAGCTGCTGTCTGCAGATAGAGGAATGCATGAAATAATTGTTGCTGTATAGAAAAGTAGATTCCAAAGGAGAGCAGAAGTTGCTGTAGTATAAAACAAAGTGTGTAGTCATCTAATGATGCCAAATACTATTCATGTAGGATGATTAATTGAAGCATACACAAAAATGACAAATGGGGTTGTCCTTTAACAGAGGAAAGTAGGGTCTGCTGGTATGCATAAATTTAATAACTTAACAATAAATTGCTGCAAATACAACTTTTCACTCATAACCTGCCAAATGCAGGCACCCAGTGTGCAACACAGAGCATGAATTGAAATTCCAAAATGAAAATTCAATTGCTTTTTTCATTAAAATACAAGTAATAACAAATCTGTAGGCATAAATGATTAATTCATTAAAATGAATGAGTGCAAATGATTTCTCCATAATTAATTAAAGATTGATAAAGTTAATGTAATAATTTTCTAGGGAGGATTTTAATACCATTAATCTGTCTATACTAACACTTGTGGGAGGCATCTTTTGTGAACATTGGAAAAAAAGAATAAGATTCCTGAGAGTATTGTGCATTCCCTTCTAAATTCCAGGCTCAAAACACTTTTAGGCTTAACAGCTTCTACCTTATGTACTGAAGACATTAAATGTCAAACCAGAAAATCTTTTATACATTCATTCTGTAGGCTGCTGCAGTTCTTTCCAAATACTATATCTGCTGGTTTGATGGAAGTGTGCATTCTGTACATTAAGAGAAAGGCAATTACAGTTTCATACTACAGATATCCATATAATGCTTTGCAAGCATAATATTCCCAGACACAAAATTACATTAAGATGCAATTGAGAATACATAGCAGAAAGACAGTTAAGGTGCCCCAGCAACCTTAACACAGCCCTGTATTGATGCATAGGATTAGGATTAAGACATATCCTGTTAAATTGCTGATAAATACTTCCAGTGTTAGCATCAATCTCATTAACACGGCCCTATAAACCAGTAAGCCAGTTCTAAATTAAAGTTACATATATATTTGCTTTTCTTGTAAGTCTAAGTTATGTACAGTTATAGCACACAGACAACCTTCATTCTGCCCTGTAGTAATGCCATGGGGGGAGGAGGGGAGTGGGAGGGAAATATGGGGGAAAAAACTAGTGTGCTTTTAAAAACCAGTTCATTCTAATTCGGGACCACAAATATTAAAATGCCTTCATTATCTGTTTTTTGCATGATGCCACTTTGAATTAAGATAAACAGTTGGAGTGCTATAGACTGTAAATGTAGACAAGCCCTTAGTCCTGCCATGAGTGCAGGGGACTGGACTAGATGACCTCTCGAGGTCCCTTCCTGTCCTACAATTCTATGATTCTGACTTCCTTTTCTGCCAACCAACAGAGTTTAATATTTTTTGTAGATCAGCATTCACACTTCAGGGATCTTTTTTTGTTATCAGTGAAATGATTATATATAATGCTAGCTGTTAGTTTTTAGTTTGAGTCTACTGAAAATTTCTTCCCATTTTCTGGATTAATTTCAAAATTCTTCCTATTCAAACCACTGTATCTTCTTCCCTCATCAGTCTCAATTTCTTCGATAGGATCTCAGTTTCCTGCACTCTGTTTAGGCTTCTATTGCCATAACATAGTGTCTTCTTCACTCACTTAAATCTTCAAAGCTTTCTTTCACTGCATTTGCATAAAGCAGCCTTCAGATTAATGTATTCTGTGCTCCCTTAACTTGTTAAAAACCCTTAAATCCAAGTTGTTTCACATTATCCATGTAGCATTCTGGTTTAATGACCATATGCTATTCTGCTGGTAGAGTACTGAACTCTTGTACTCACATTGTCCTTGGATAGCAAGCTCTTCGGAGCACAGACATGTTTGCATTTAATTATCATACAATACCATGTTCCTGGGACTATTTTAATATTTGTATTATGGAAATGCTGGTTGAAGTTCCTTAGTTAAGGCTGAGGTTTGAGATTCGCACTTACAGCATGAATTCAAACTTTGTTATAAAGAATACAATCTATCCGCTGAAATTACAGCATTTTTTGAGCACAGAATGAAAATTCTGAGAATTTACAAGTTAGTCTGTTAGTTGAAATTAGTTTTTTAATAGGTCCTTTTAGAAGTTAAGCTCCTTGTTCAGTTCATTGAATGATCTTAAGAAAGTAACAGACTTTTCAAATTACTCTTAGTTAAAATCCATTGAAATCTTGTGCACTGGCTACATTTGAAGAAATGGGGTGTGGGGGGGTTTTTTGTTTTGTTTCTTGTGTGCCATTATTCATAACTGAAAGCTGCTTCTTCAGCAGAGGCTGACGAATGTTGTTCTACAGAGAATTCAACAAGGAACTGCTCTCTTTCAAAAATGGCTATTGCAAACCCTCTCCGATGGGAGAGGTCAAGTTGTCCTCAGAGAAAATGATGGCTCATGACAGCAGAAAGTGCCACCATTGTAGCTGAGGGTACTTTGGCTTCACTTCCTTTGGTCACAGGTATCCCTAAAGGTGGAGGTGATCTGTGGCTTCAGTCTCATTGAGACCAATAGGAGATAACTGCTTTGAAATAGGAGCAATTCTTCATTAAATTCTCTGTAGAAGAATTCTGCTGAAGAAGAAACTAGGATGTCTGCTCATGCAGGAATATGCCGCTCAAAAGGTGGTGGAAGAAATTGGCATTTATGCTGCATTGGAGTGGGGTAAAGCAGCCTTAAAACTTCAAATTAAAAAAAGTTTGTTATATTTGTAATGATTTGAAGATAATCTTTCTCCCTGAGTTTCTTGTGTAATTTAAGTGTTATTAAAAACTGCAATAAACTGAAGTTAAGGTTGAATACGTAACAGTAATTTAAGGGTAAAAAAGCCTTATCACAGCTAAGTCTCTGCAGTCTTATTTTGATCATAGCACATTTAAAATTTCGTGGTGTTTAAAAAAAAATACTTTGATTAGCTGTTGTGAAAAAATGATTTAATTATATTAGATGCCTTCATCTTATTAAAATATATTAATATGTATGTGTTCACTTTAGCTTTCACTAGGTTTCTCCCCAACATAGGTATTGTTTTCATTAATATTTTGCTGTAACTATTTCATTACTTTTTCTTTAGAGATGTTTGAAAAATGGAAGCTTCCTTTCATGAGAGAGTTCAACATTTTGTTTTAATTCTCTCTCAGGGAAAACTTAACTTTTGTTGAAACCAGCCTTTTTCTGTGGCAAATTTCACTTTCAATTACACAACATTTTCTGATGAGAGAAATTTTGGGTCATGAATAGAAGAAAAAAAAATCCTGTTTTCTGGAAGTGGAAGGGGGAAAGAGAGAGGTCCATAAGTGGAAGCAATGATTTTCTCTTGAAGTTCTTTTGAATCAGGTTGCTGCAGAGATGGCAGGTATGATCAGCTCAGGAACTGCTGAAATCAAGTGTAGCTTACCTAGTCCTAAGCAGTATTTTGTATGTCCATGTTAGAACAAGTCTGAAAGGCCTTGTCTGCACTGGCGGCAACATGTAGGATACGTGTAGCTACACTCCATTGCGAAAAGTAGGTTGTGTCCGTACTGTGGTGTGCAGCTACATGGAGCCATGAAATGCTCCAGTAAGGAGGAGTCAGCAGGGAAAGGCTCCCTTGCTGCCAGAGCCTTTCCCCCTGCCTATCCCCTGCCAGAGCCTTTCCCTACAGCGAGGAAAGGCTCTAGCAGTGGGACACTACACTGCTAAAAACAGCAGTGTAGATGTGGGAGACACTGCCTAGGCATGTAGAACTGTTGTAGGGTTCATACTCCAAGGTTCTATCATGTCTTTACTCTTCTCATCTAAGCAATGCCTCATTGTCTACACTACTGTGTATACCCATGCTAAGGGAGTATGCAGTATATGTACTCTACATGCCATCATAAGTGTAGACATAGCCAAAGTCTAGTCCTGGGAGGTGGAGGGAAGCAGAATTTAAGCTAATCAAATTTTCAGGTGAGGGGAGAATCAGCAAGGAAGCAAGGGGAGAGCTGTAACAAACAAAATGAAGAGATGGGAGGAATAAACTGGAGGAAAATGATAAAGAAATATGGAACTTTCATAATGGGTGGGTTTTCTTGCTGTTCTAATGAGTGGCAGATTTCTGTAAATCATGGGTGTGGCATAACACTTAAGCATTGTTTTGTGCACAAATTCCAGTGGAATTAACACTTAAATCCATGCATTACACTACCTTTTTGCCAGAACGTATGTATACTGACATTAATTACTCCATATTCTTCAAGTGATTGCACATGTACGTGTGTGCACTCCCTGAGCAGTTGCTGGAAGTTTTCCTGTCAGTGGTGTCCGTTGGAGTGGCTCTGGCATACTCGGGTGCGACACCAGAGCCATCCCGAGGGATACCACTGAGGGGAAAATTTCTGGCAACTGTACGGGCACACCAGGCTCAGATTAACCTTTTGTGGGCCTGGCGCCAAACATATTTGTGGGCCCCCATGGTGGCAGTGGAGCATGGTGCAGGGGGATCGGTCCCCGGAGTGAGGGGCTGGGCAGGGACCTGGCACAGGTGGCTGTGCTCCATCCAGCCCAGTGCGAGGGCACTATTTACAAACCTGCAGTTGCCAGACGCACAGTGGCTTGCCCAGCCCTGTGCTGCCACCGTGCTGCTTCCCCTCGGGGGGTAGGCACATGCCGCACCACACAGCCCCCCCACCCAACACTGGAACACCCCTCCGATTCCCTGTGGCCAGACATCCCCCGGACCCACTATGCCTGGGGCCCCTACCATGACCTGCCACAAATGCACAGCGCCCTGCACAACACCACCCCTGCCCCGCACCTCCCTGCCTACAGCCCCACCACAACTGCCGAGCACCCCACACAGAATCCCCACTCCCTAGTGCCCCAACACACACACCTTCCCTGCCCCCTCACAGCCCAGCACCACCACCTCTCCAGACACCCTGTCTCCCGGACACACTCACCGGCCCTGCTGGGAGGTGACTGTCTGCCAGGCTGAACTGCCAGGGCTAGTCCCGGGGTGGGGAATCGCTCCAGCCCCTCGGGAGTGGTGCAATTAGCCAGGCCAGGGCCTGCCCCAGTCGGGCTCCCTCAGGGTTCCACTTGCATGGAGGGGTCCAGCCAAGCTCCCAACATTGTCCCCCACAACTGGCCGAGACTGGTCTGGCTTCTGCACCAGTCCCAGGCAGGTCAGCTCTGGGGAGACAGGTGGTGAGAAGCAGAAACTGCCCGGAGCCAGAAGTGCACTGGGGTCCGACCAGGGGGCAGAGAAAAGCTGGCAGGTGGGGTCAGGGGGTGAAGAGGAACCCTTGGAGGGCAGGCTGAGAGGAGCAAGTGGTGGGCGGGGTGGGGGGAGCCAGCGGGCTGGCGGGGTCTCAGGGTACAGTGTACAGTGCAAGCAAAGCAGGCTAGGGCCCCTTGTGAGCATGAGCCCGGCTCCATGGTGCCAGTGGCGCCATTGTAAACCCGGCACTGGGGAATACACATTGGAATGGGCACATATAACGCATCTCAAAGAACAACAGTTACAAAAAGGTTAGTAACTTTTTTGTTGGGTGTGTTTAAATGTGGCACTGGATCCAACAAAGCGAACTCCAATATTTGCTAAAAGTCCCCTTAAAAATTGTTGCTATCGGGTTTTTAGCTATGTTGGATGAAAGCAAAACAAAACTATTTGCTGTGCTTTCCAGATGTTTATACATTGTGACTTCCTTAGTCACATATAACTGCTTGCTATATTGGCAGTAGTCCATCTGTGTGTATGTGGGTGGGGGGAATCCCAAAACAGAAAGTATCAGAATTTATTCAAACTCTGTGATTCTTGAAACTGTCAGAACATTACCCTAATTGCACTAAATACAGTTGTTTTTGCATTTACTTTAATTTAGTTTGAAACAAGACTGGTGGTGGAAAACAGTCTTAGACAACAAAAAGGAAGTTAAAGTTGGTCAAGAGGGGGGGCAAGTAGTCATGACAGGTGAAGGAATCCTGCCCTCAAGAGGTACAGTTGGTCACCAGTTTTTCCATTCAACACTAGGATGGGCAAGAAACCAGGAGTGTCCTCCCAGCATCATGCTAACCCATGAAGGCAAGGTTGATTGAGTGGCCTGCTCTGAAGACCTGTGTCCTTCCTTTTTTATACTGTATACAGAGAATTCAGTTCTCCACTTGCATACGGTAATATGTTCAGTACCAAATTTTACTAGTTAAGCTGCTATTTTTGTGAAAATCCTGTTTAAAATGTAGTGACCATTTTGGGGTTGAATTAAAAGTACATATTTTCATGCTCAAGAGGAGATACATGGACTTGTCTCAACACAGATCTGTTCCTTCCTGTATAAAATAGATACGTACTTTGAGTTCAGTGCTGGAGATAGGTTCAACGTTGTAATATTTCTCATCCAAAGTGTTATCTGACACAGGGCGCTTTTTGAGAACAGAAACAGGACATGAGGAATTTTTGGCCAAGTAGCCGCAACTTACTTAATTCCATAACAGGGTAACTTCTTGGGAAATCTATCCTGGCACCAGGGGTTATATCGGATTCAGTCACCAGAGCGGCACCTCCTGCTGGCCATCTTGAGGATTAGGTCTTTCAGCCGGTGCACCTTCTCCCGTTATTGTCTCCATCTGAAGATCTGCTTAAGTCCAAGTCCCACTGTGTCCTCTTCATGACTCAGCCCTCCAGCCGTGCTACCATCTGTGTTTTCCCCCTTCCTGGGAAAAAGTATCTCCCAATTCTACAATCCAGTCACTTCCTGAGTCGGGGGTGGAGGCGAGGGACCCAGACCTGCCCACTGCTCAGAGTCTTGGCCCAGGGACCCTGTAGATAGCATCCTCCTGCTGTCTCTCCTTAACTTCTCCACCAGTGCTGCTTAAGTTCCCTGGCCCACTTCCCTGTGCCCCAGCACCACCTTTGCCCTCTTATCAGGGCCTCCATCTCACAAGTCACAGCAGCCAGCCAAGAGCTCCCTCTTGCTTCCCCTGTCCCTGCCTGCAGCTGCTCTGTCAAAGGTGCTACTTTCCTGTAGCCCACTAGGAACCCAGTCCTCTTTCGTTGGGCTCCCTGCAGCAACTCATCCTACTGTGCCCTGCAGCTCCATTTTATGTGTACCCGCTGGGCCCTGATTGGTTGCTTCGTACAGGCTCTTTGTAACTGGCTGTCCCCAGTGCATCCTTCCTAGGCTGCTTTTAATCACCTCCTAGCTGGTTTCGGGTGAACACCCCATCACAAGGGGGAAGGTCATTGATGCTTCCTCTGTCATCATCCTTCCTCTTTTTTGATATTCAAATCTTGAGGGTGGCTTCCAATGTCTACTATGGCCTGTAACCCAGAACAGCCTACTGTCTGGGATCCCTCCTGAACTTGTAAGGTAGCTCAAGCTTGCCCACAAATCCAAACCTTTTTCCTGAGTAAGGTGTCATTGCAGTCTAGTGACCTGCAGAAATCATTGGCTGGAACTACAGCATCCTGTAAAACCTGAAATGTAGCGTTCCAACCAAAGATAAGTAAAAATTTGTTAGTGTCCTTCACCAACAATCATCATGAGAGTAAAATGGGGAGGGATTTGTAGTGGAGGGCAGAGCTGGAAGAAGGATTTTTCTGTCTTGCTTGCTACTATTAACTGCCTTACGTCCCAGCCAGCCAACCCAAGAGTTGCTGCAAGTACCAGGACTACCCAATGAGAGTCCTCCCCTTAGAATATTGTCCCATTGGTTAACTGTTACAGTAGGGTAACGCAAGTGGTGTGCAGTGCTCTCCAGATCTCATACTGCAATTTCAAACAGGCTGGTAAGGCCATCCTGCCTTAAATACAATCTCCTAAAAATCTAGAGTACTTAACAGTGTGGGCTAGTGGTTAGAGCACTGGACTAGGACTCGAGACTTGGGTTCTATTCCTCTGTTCCTAGCTCTTCTACTGGCCTGCTGGGTTACCTCAGATAAATTGTTTCCCCTCTCTGTGCCTCAACTTACCCTGCTGTAAAACGGGGATGGTGATGCTGACCATCTTTGAGAAGCACTTTCAGATCTATTGGTGAAAAGTGATTTTATATGTGTGTGTATGTGAACTAGTTGATATTACTCTGTTATTGGCATCCTTAGCAAACCTAGTCTGGAAAAAAAATAAACTAAGCAGTGTGTTACAATAAAACTAGTCTTGCCTCATTTGGTGGGGATGGGGGAGTCATATTTGTGTTATAACTTACATATCCTGAGATTTAGTGTTTGTTTATAGGCTTCAGAGTAGCAGCCGTGTTAGTCTGTAGTCGCAAAAAGAAAAGGCGTACTTGTGGCACCTTAGAAACTAACACATTTATTTGAGCATAAGCTTTCGTGAGCTACAGTTGCATCCGATGAAGTGAGCTGTAGCTCACGAAAGCTTATGCTCAAATAAATGTTAGTCTCTAAGGTGCCACAAGTACGCCTTTTCTTTTTGTTTATAATGATTACATGTAGTAGGTGCTGGCATATTTTTAAAACTTTTCCAAGGACAAATCTCCATTTAAGTTTGGGGCTTCTAGGAAGCAGTGATCCTCTTCCCACCCTAAAAATATTAGTAATTCTGATGTGCCCCTTCCTACCTCCAAGTACTTAGAACAATAGGGAAAGGTGTGAGAAGAGAAATACCACCTTTTTTTTTTTTTTTTCTGTCCCCACTGTAGAATTAAGGCAGGGGTTTGGACTTCCATTGTTTTGTGCAGGAGGTAGCTAGTGACTGTTCTACTTCCTGCTACTGAACTACACTTTTCAATTGGATAGCAGGGGAAACAGATGAAGAATGGAAAGCAGGGGAGTAATCATCAGTTAGTTTCCTTCCTAGTCAGCCAAAGCTAACAAGTGATAGAAGATGAGCATTGCTTATAAAACAAAAGAAAAACCCACTTGAGGAGCAGCGCTCAGAGTAACGTCTCTAATGTTAACCTGGGGCTGTAAATACCCCAGATCGGTTTATAAAACCTGGGGCAATCCCAATCAAAACAAGATTCTGGGCTGCCATATTATTAAATTACATTTAATGTATTTTATACTGTATGATATTCAGTATTGCTTTTATGTGGTGTCTTGATCTATAACTTAGATTTTAATATTTAAAATAACTAGAAATATATTCTCATAATGAAACAGGATAACGAGTGAAAGAAAGGTGGTTGAGAGTCTCTTCAATAGTGTATTAATTCCTGATGGACTGATCCACAACTTTGTTGTCCTGGCAGTGACATATTGTCAAGGTTCCTCCCCCACTCTGAACTCTAGGGTACAGATGTGGGGACCTGCATGAAAAACCTCCTAAGCTTATCTTTACCAGCTTAGGTCAAAACTTCCCCAAGGTACAAAATATTCCACCCGTTGTCCTTGGACTGGCCGCTACCACCACCAAACTAATACTGGTTACTGGGAAAGAGCTGTTTGGACACGTCCTTCCCCCCAAAATACTTCCCAAAACCTTGCACCCCACTTCCTGGACAAGGTTTGGTAAAAAGCCTCACCAATTTGCCTAGGTGACTACAGACCCAGACCCTTGGATCTTAAGAACAATGAACAATCCTCCCAACACTTGCACTCCCCCTTTCCTGGGAAATGTTGGATAAAAAGCCTCACCAATTTGCATAGGTGACCACCGACCCAAACCCTTGGATCTGAGAACAATGAAAAAGCATTCAGTTTTCTTACAAGAAGACTTTTAATAAAAATAGAAGTAAATAGAAATAAAGAAATCCCCCCTGTAAAATCAGGATGGTAGATAGCTTACAGGGTAATTAGATTCAAAAACATAGAGAACCCCTCTAGGCAAAACTTTAAGTTACAAAAAAGATACACAGACAGAAATAGTTATTCTATTCAGCACAATTCTTTTCTCAGCCATTTAAAGAAATCATAATCTAACACATACCTAGCTAGATTACTTACTAAAAGTTCTAAGACTCCATTCCTGGTCTATCCCTGGCAAAGACCAGCATATAGACAGACACACAGACCCTTTGTTTCTCTCCCTCCTCCCAGCTTTTGAAAGTATCTTGTCTCCTCATTGGTCATTTTGGTCAGGTGCCAGCGAGGTTACCTTTAGCTTCTTAACCCTTTACAGGTGAGAGGAGCTTTTCCCTGGCCAGGAGGGATTTCAAAGGGGTTTACCCTTCCCTTTATATTTATGACACATACCTTTCTTTGGGTGAGGGGCTTCATCCCTGGGACCCTCACACAGCCCCTCAGCATCTGAGGCTGCACCACCCAGGGCCTGACAACAGTTGAGCTTATGCTCAAATAAACTGGTTAGTCTCTAAGGTGCCACAAGTCCTCCTTTTCTTTTTGCGAATACAGACTAACACGACTGCTACTCTGAAACCATACTTTTTTTGAGAGCAAGGCACCAGATGCTGAAAGGTTTTTTTTGCACACTTCATATTACTTTTGTTTCTCTAGTTCAGAATTTGTTAGACAAAATATCTGTTGAATTGGAAGATTGACTTTGCAGTAATGGATCCTCCCGTGGATAAAGCTGTAATGTGAGAGTGCATCCTTCTCATGTACAAAAAGGTGTTTGCTACTGTTTTCAACCATGCACAGCCATTTTAATCTGAATGGGAAATCTGTCTGGGGACCCAAAGTACAGTAATTAGCAGTCTCTTCAGAGTGTCAGAGCAGAATTACCATTGTAATGGTTTAGCTGGAGGATAAAAGGATTGAATTTGGGTCTGCCTGCCTGCCAAACTAAATGAGTTGCCATGGGAATTTTCAAATGTAAGAGGCGTTTACTTAAAGCAATTTGGCGGGTTTGAATAAACTCATAAATTATGGGTTTTAGAAGAGAGATCCCTGCTTTCTCTGGCATAGGCTGAACAGCAAAGTAGGCTGTTAGAAAGCTGCTTACATTCTTAATGAGAATGAGTTGATCCATGCTCCCGTGCAGACTATCAGCTTATTAAGGCTAAACTGTTTCTGCTAAATACAGTACTGTAAGCACATTTCAAGAGACAGAGTTTTCAACAAATCCCTGGAGTAAAAAACAAAATCTGATTGCTCTAAAAATAAATTGAATTTCCCTTGCTAGATTAGATCTGTTTTCAAGTAATGGTATTAAGAATGGTTCATTGTATTGTTTCAATAAACATTAACCTGCTATTGATTTTAACTTTCCTGTGCATGTAATATTTATTACTACACTTGTCAAATCTGTCTGAAAGGAAAGAGGGCATTGAAGGCTTCTTTTGAAAACAAATAAGGTGCCTCGGCCCTTTGAACTGATTCTTTCAGGTCACATGTAAATGCTTTCAAAGCTCAGGCTCTGTCTTTCTGAAAGGAGTTGGGCTTTGACCTGCTAACTTGTTTGTCAGCACCAGTAGTACTGAAATGTGAGAAGATGGACTCGGTGCTTTCACAAATGCCAAAAGTGATGAACATCACTTATGCTTGTTTAACCTTTAGTAGTGCTCAAGAAGTCAGTTGTAACAGTAAGATGATGCACTGGTGTTTTATGCCAGCCTTTGGAAGCACAGTTTTAGGTGAAGTCTTTGCTTGATAGTCTTTTATATGTGTTAATTAACCTAAACGGGGGGGGGGGGATCTATTTTCCAGAAGTGTGAACTGTGATCTTAGTTTCCAAGATAAACATTCTAGTCAATTTATTAATTAGAAAACTAATGTGTACTTGTCATGCTGTCTGGAGTCGTTCACGACTGTGAGTGCCAACCTCAGGGTGGACTGTCAGAAACAGGGCAGACACCACAAACTTGTTTTATGTCCTATAATTAAATTTAATCAACCGAGGAACAAATGTGAACTCCTGAAGCACTAGAACAGTCTTATCATGGAGTTCCCCTTGGGCATTCCTGTCTATCTTGCCACTTGGGCTGGCTTGACTTACTGATAGTTGACAGGTTTCAGAGTAACAGCCGTGTTAGTCTGTATTCGCAAAAAGAAAAGGAGTACTTGTGGCACCTTATTGGTTAGTCTCTAAGGTGCCACAAGTATTCCTTTTCTTTTTACAGATAGTTGGTTGCTATACACCAAAGATCTCGAAAGATTTAGGTTGCTTCCAGTGCCAAGAGACCAGTCACTTACCCCAGGTCAATTCGTACGTCAGAATACGTCTACACGGCAGCTAGACACCCACGGCGGGCTTGTGGGGCTCAAGCTGGGGACTGTTTCATTGCTGTGTAGACTTCTGGGCTCCGGCTGGAGCCTAGGCTGTAGGACCCTGCGGGGTGGGAGGGTCCCACAGCTCAGGCTCCTGCCTTAGCCTGGAAGTCTACACAGCAATGCAATAGTCCCGCAGACCAAGCCAATCCTATAGTCAATTAACTAAGGATTTATTAACTAGGAAAAAGAAATGTGGTTTACTGGTTAAAGCAGGCAAATATATATACAAATGAGTTGCCATCTATGGTTTGAAAAGTTGAGAGTTAGTCATCTGTCAGCACTGAATGTCTTTTAGGGATAATCCAGGTTGACCCTAGGGATGTCTGCTTCTGTTTCATAGCTCCAGCCCTGTGAGAGTCAAAGCAGCAACAGAGATGAAACATTTAGTTGTTCACTATCTTTATTTCCTTCTTCCAGAATTGAAGCTGATGGGATCATCAGGAGCAATTAGCAAGGTCTTTGTATTGTGATGTTCCACAATGGCCCATTTAGTTTTGGTAGCCCTTCCTGATGGGCAAGAGACCATCCCTTCTGACAGTTGACAGTTTCAGGGCAAACAGTTTTTACAGTTATAAAGCAAAAAACTTAAATATCGCCTTACAACTTGTGATAAAGATATAAGTGAGATTAATGCATGCGACAGCTTACAAGCATTTCATAGTCTAAGCACTAATCACATTGTTAAAAGTTATATTGTTATAAGCCTATCTGAACTATACTAAAACACAGGTGAAAGAGACTGATTTCCAGCAATGAATTTGTCAGTGCTCAGCTGATGCTGAGACCCTTGGCAAGAGCTGGCACTTGGTTTCCCAGTGTCACAGCACTGTTTTTACAAAATGTAATTTAAATTACATTCTGAATAAAGATAAGGTTTAATTATCTGCCTTATGATGATGATTGTTAGTACCTGCCTCAAACTTCATGGTGAATTAAAAGATTTAAGATGGTCAGTGGAAGAACTTTTAGTAGGTTAAAAAAGAAGGCAATATTGCTTTAATTGTAGTAACCTAAGTTTTGGTAAAAGCACTGTGTAGTTATACTTTGAACTCCTTGACCAAATATGATGTCAGTAATGGTGTATCCGTAAATTAGCAAAAACTAAGTAGTAAGTAAACCATACTACTACTAAATTTTCCTCTCATTAACATTTATATTGTGCTGGTCATGCACTTGTTGAACAGCGGCTGAATTCTGACAAATTCCTAAACTTGTATTAAGGTGCAGCTGAAATTTTGCTGGGAGTCTTAGGGAACTGTTTACTATGAAACTTTTAGACCCGTCTACCAGGAAGTCAGATGAAGTGGTGATGGGCATTTACTTATTACTTATTCTCTATTGTAGCACTTCATTTAAACCTAGTTTAAAAAGTGGTTTCTCTTGTTGATTAAATACTGGTGTTTTAGAGTATACTTTGAAACCCTCCATGTACATAATTTCATCATAATTCATCTTATCTTGGTTTCTAGAAGAAGAGAGCACAAAGTAAAAGAAGTAATGTAATATCATAGGTTTGTGATCTTATTTATGGAGCTTTCTGTACATTTTTCCACACTGGATTATAGGAAGGATAATGGAGAGAGACTAAATGCTCAGAAGAGGTTAACAGTGATAAAGGGTTTCAAAAGTTGAACTATGAGGAAAAAAAAGATGAGTTTTTAAGCTATTTCAGCTGCTTTCTAGGGTGTACATGCTTACCTTTAGGGACTGGTACATTTTGCAAAGTTCATAGAATCATAGTTCTGTATCTTCTCTAATCCTGGAAAAATGCTGATGTCTGGTACTACTTATCCTTGCTCTATCTCATATTAACCAAAGTTCTGAACAGTAGAAATTTCATTACAGTGCAAATTAATGGTCTTGGACTTCATAGAAAGTATGGAAGGGGACAGGATAGCCAAACTAGAAGGTGTTGTCAATAGCAGTATCGTTCATATTTATGCAACGTGAAAACATGAGTACATTAGTTAAAATGTATATACTTAGCTGCTATTTGTTTTTCTATAGCGGTTGATCAGACCCTTCCCTGACCTAACAAGCTGTAACTACAGAGCTGTGAATAGAGTAAAACAGAAGTTGGCAAGAACAAATAGAACAGAGCGCCTCCAATTTTACCATATTATACATTCAGGTTATAGCAAATGTTGTATTTAAACTTAAATTTGAGATTTCCATTTGACTTACTCTTTCACATATTCACACTTTGAGAAAAATACTTTTCTTGGATTAAAAATTTTTTTGTTCCATGGTCCATCATGGCCAGAAGACTCATCCATATTTAAGTTATAGGAGTGTTAAATGTATAAACCTTTTTTGCTCTAGAAAGATGATTCTCTTTATATAGATGTAATTTTAAAATGTCCATACCTCGCAAGTTGAAATTTTCCAAGTGGCTTCCCTTCACTGATGATTTGTTTCTAGTCCAGTAAACCAAATTAAAATAAAAATAAAAGTTAAAAATTCATAAATCATTTCACTTCTGCATGTGTGTAGTGTGACATTTCCATTGACGTTAGTGGAATTATCCTGCTGCATATATGGCATCATGTAAAATTTTAAATTCACATTAATGATGTTAAATACCTGTGTGGGATTGTTACTCTTTCACTAAATTGTTGATACTTCCATAGTTTATGCAGCTGAGGAAGTACACAGTTAAAACCAGAGATTCTTTAAAACTTTTTCATGTTCCTTAAATATTGGAAAGTTAAGCACACAACATACACATTTACATTTTTATAACTTAGTTTAGGAAAAGAAAATATTAAGGTTTTTTGGATTACTAATTATAATATTAAACATGCTTTAATATACAATAAGCCAAATTCTGCCCTTATTTTGGTTTTAGCCTAAATTGCTTGGGAATTGCTTTAAGCTTAAATCTGAATGTGTCTCTCTAAAGTGCTGTAAAGGGATCTAAAATTCCTGTCATTCCCACGTATGAAAACTCCCATTTTCTACACTTGCATCCTAGAATTCCTTTGTGTAGTGTTCCATAAGATTCAAATTTTTACTCCACTGTTCTTTTCTTTCTTCGTTTCAATAAATGTCTGTCTTAAACCTTGTCTACAACTTCTGTGCTAATGATTCTCAACTGCACATTGTTTGAATCTCTGTGGAGTACTTATAGTCCATCCTCTATCTATAAAAGTCTTGCCTCACCAAGTAAATTTCAACCATAGGTTGTTTTATCGAAAGGATGTCTGGTTCTATTACGCTGGAGGAGCATCCTTAAGCACAGCTCTGTCTCTTCTAGCTCAATTATCAGTTCAGACTTTTTATTTGCCTCTGTTGTTTGTAACCTTAATTTCAACCTTGACTATGTACACATCTTTCCCCAACATCTGTATCTGAAAATCTGACTACCATCAGCTCTGCTTTAGTGTCTATTTGTAAAACAGCTTTATTGCCCCTGTTTCTCTACACATTCATGCCCTTCCCGCTGGAACTACAGATTCCAATGTGCAGATGTATGTTGCATGTCTTTTTATACATAGCAATAAACATAGTGACATCACAATAATATTCACTCTTCCATTGGTCACCTGTTCACTTACCACAGTTTTCAGTTTTTCTGCCTTTCTTTCTCTCTCTACTTTCCTTGACTCACTTAGCACTAGTATCCTGTCTCTTTCCACAGTCTGTCTTCTGTTCATTGAGAACAGAAAGCTTATAAGTGTTTGAAATAATGTGTCTAAAATGAGTGACACATTATATAGTAAGGTATATTTAAGTCTGACTTTCTTACTAAAATAAGTCTGTCAAGTGATGCATAAGAATGATTTAATCATTTTTGGTACTGGGGAATTATAAACCAGTGAAATATATTAAATTTTGAAAAATAACTACTGCTTATGGACATTACTGCTTTGTAATGATTTACTGATCATCCATTAATCTCTAGTAATTATACATTTGTTTTTATTAGAGATGTCTAATATAGCATTCATAGTAAACATTTAAAAAAAATCTAGTGTAAATACATTTGGTTTCAAATGGGTCTTTTAGATAGATTTGTCAGAACTTTCCTCTAATTATATTTAATACCAAAGTTATATAGAAACAACTTTAAAGTTGTGATTCAAACTGGCAGAAAAGGCATCCATATTTTACTCTGGCTCTTTTTGTGTGACGTGATTTAGTTTTCAATGTTAATTGAATTTCTTGACTTTTCCAATTCATCACAACCTGAACTTTTATTTAGCTAACATTTTAACCTAGTAAAAACAATCATAATATACATTACTGCTTAGAGACAGCCAAACAGGCTAAGTAGGAAAATTCACCACATAAGGAATATTAGTTTTTCATTTTGGTGTTGCAAAGTTTTTCATTTTGGTTACTTGCTGACAACCTAGCCACAGATTACAGCTCCATTTAAAAATAACCGAGTGTAGTTAGCTGGTCACATGAGTGTGCAGTCATCTAGCTCTTTCAAGAAGGAGTGCTCTTCTAAGGCCCTTTGTTTACAGCCTGAGCTAGGCAGTTCTGAGTTCACACTACTTTCTCTGGAAAATAATCATTGGCTAGTCTGTTAGGAGCTGAAAAGAAAGCTCAATAAATAGCAAAGAAAGCCTTCTCCTTGACAACACAGTGCCTTGAGCAGCTTGAGCCTTCAAATAGAAGGTCATATGATTGGCATATTTGTCCCCTAAAGAGAGTGCATGCAATTCTTTTATTCAGTACTCTGTATTTTTAAACTGAGTGAATGCAGGTCTTAGCCAGCTGTAAGATGAGCTGTGACTAGCCAGCTGAAATAGTACCATCATCTCATTCTGATATTCATAAACTGTTACAGAGCAGCAAAACGCTGAAGACAAATAGGACACACACATTTACAATATTCTATATAACAGTTTATTTTGATTTTTTTAACAGTGACAGATTTATGCTATTTAAATTGGGTAGCAGCAAAATGTACAGATCATGTATCTGTTCAGTAAAGTATTGCAGAGGCAGAATGCTCATGGTCTTCTATGAACCTGGAAGTAAACATGAATTTTAAGTACTTTTCACATTTTAATAAGGTTCGTGTGTTGAGAGTCGGAGGTCTCTTTCATCTTTCAAATTCTTACATTGACCCCAACTGAGACAGAAATTTAGGATTTGAACCAGTCATATACTTTTTGTGCCTGCACATACCGAACAAAAATACCCCTGTCTGAATGAAGGTTCCCTCAAAAAGGTAGAATCTACATAAAGATTTAGAGATATCAAGATATATTACATTTTCAGTTCGTCTGTTATGCTGCTACGTATCTTCTTGCCTTGGAAAATGCATGTGGAAAAAGAAGGGCAATCTCAACAAAAGTATGGAATTCCACCATTACATATTTTAAAAGGGTTAAAATTTTTCCCAAATAATTTTGGACAGGAGGAAAATACATTTATTCCAGCTATTCATGTTTTAAATTCTCATGTCATATTTCCTCCCACCCTTCCTCGTCCCCACTTACCTTTTGCAGTCCTTGTAGCCTACATGATAGCAACTGCAACTGAGAGGATAGACAGTATGCGGTGCTGATACATAAGACAGATGGCCTCCAAATATTGACATACTTCATCATATCTTTCCTAAAATTTCAGTATTCCATAATGTGTGTGTTAATATATTACCATAAAAAAACTTATTCTAATTAAGTCAATGCTACCAAATTCAAAATTAAAACATATCCTGCTGGAGATGAAAATGTATCTTATTTTCACTAACAATATACAGTCCCAGGTGGCAACATGCAATCTT
This sequence comes from Lepidochelys olivacea, assembly GCF_965140295.1. Lineage (NCBI taxonomy): Eukaryota > Metazoa > Chordata > Testudines > Cheloniidae > Lepidochelys > Lepidochelys olivacea. The sequence goes on from NC_140413.1 coordinate 124,765,069, forward strand.
AAACAATACATGTAATGAAAAATATTAGAAAGGAAGCAAGTATTTTGAAATAGATTTATTAATTCAGAGCACTAATCTTTCCTTTCTCCATCACCAGCAGCTAGTTTTGTCTTGTTTCTGTAGTGATACAGAATTGTCATTTTCTTTCAAGATTAGTTAATCTGTATCTGGAATAAAATATGTCTTGCCCTTTTTGTGGAAAAAGATAAAAAATATACGTAACTTTTGCCACCCAATAGGAGCTACAGTGCAGCTTTGAAAACTTCGTCATATTCCAATTCCATGTTGGGAATCAGAGACTGTATTAATGTACTAAAATACCAGCACAGAGGAAAGCATCAAAATTCACTCTAAGATATACAGCAGTAGAGTATGAAATGTTTGCATCAAAATGCTAGTTTAGAAAAAATGAACTGAAAAATTATATTGGTTTGTTAACTGCATTCTTGTACCAAGGGGCAGATTCATCTGTCAGTGCAGATACACCTGTTCCCTTAATAGTAAGTTCTTGAGTTGATTAAAAAAAGAAAAATGCATGTGGCAGTGAGATCAGAATTGACCTATCTGCAAATATTTAACTGTATTGTGCCATCAAAAATTTTTTTGAACAAACCACCCTTTTAATTTTTTTTTTTTTTTTTGGTAAAATGAACTCCTTGTTTGCAAGCAGGTGGTGGAGTTGGGTTACTTTTTAATTTTAGGTTAGGTTAAATGTGTGTTTTGAATTAATCTGAGTTCCCATTTTTTTCTCATGGTGCTATCTCTATGCAGTTGTTCAAAAGACGCCCAAGACTGGAATAACATCATTTGTGTTACACAGGTCAGGCTTGATTTCTATTGTATTCAGATTCTTATACCACACACATCATTGTGGTATCTGGACTGCGCTGGCAGAGTTATATGTGGAAAAGCTTGCACCCTGTACCTTTGTGTAGTTGGTATGATACCTCATTGCATCTGGTTATTAGTTCATCCCTCATTTTAAAGCACTCCGTACATTCAGAAAAGAAAAAAGATTTATAAACCCTTAGCTAAATAAACCTCCTTCAAGTGGTCCCCCTATGGGTGCTCCACTGTAGCTGTATCTGTGCCACTACTGAGAGAATTTAGGTAGCAGTGTCTGTTTGGCACTCACATGCACTTTCCCTCCCTCCTGGTCTGCCTCACAGCTACCTTGCATTGCACGGGCAAACCGCCTTCCGTTCCTTCTCAGCAGTTCCTTCTCCCAAGATGGCGCAAGTAGTAGTCCAGTTTACTTACTTATTTACCTCTTTTTATATTTGATAGGGTTTAGTTTATAGTTTTTCTTAGAGTTACCATTCCTTTTGTAGTAATTTTAGAGCTTCCATTTTTCATTTAAAAAATTTGTTTTTCTTTCAATCCATTTTTCCCCACCTTTGTGTGGGATCACCCCAATAGGGGCATGCTGAGCTCCCCTGGCTTCAAAAAGTGCCTCTCCTGCAGAGATGGCAATTCCCATGACAGATGGACGCTCTTAGAGAGGGACATATTCCACAGAAGTGCACCTTCTCCCAACAGCTGAAAGCTAACACTCCCCCTCATGCAGAGTGCCCTTAAACTGGCGTCTGACCCCAGTCCTGAGTCCTCTCTAGGATGAAGGTAGTCCCTGGAGCCATCCACCTCCAGAGAGGGAGAATCACTGAGAAAGTCAGCGGACTCTCCCTACTAAGCCTCTAGAAAAAGGGCGGCAAGCCCCCAAACTGAGCTCTTGACCTGCCAGAGGAGATCCTCGGTACACCTCAGCACCGATTGCTCCAAGACACAATACCCAGAATAAATAGGGACCCCCAGGTGCAAGCTCCTCTATAAAGCCTAAAAACTCAAGGGACATAGGCTCTGAAGTGACAGCACCACCTGCCAAAAACAAGAGCAGAGACAGTACCGTCTCTGCAAAATCAGTACCAAGAAAAACATCCTCTGCACTGAGCTCTTCAAAACAGACCTCATCAAAATGCACCTCCCATAAGATACCATCAGTGCTGACGAGTCAGCATCTGCAATCCTTGAAGGTATCAATTGCAGTAAGGGTACCGCTGGAGTTCTGCTTCTTGAGAGACCTTTATGATGGCAGAGTAACCGGAGTCCCCACTACCTTGTACCAGAGCTCCAGTACCGAGCATGTCTTGGTCCCCAGAATCACCAATGGCACTGGGGCACTCGCCTCCAGCCACCCTGTCAGCCCCATCATGTTCCAGCAGGGAGTCAGACCGTGACCAGGGCAACAGTTTCTCTCTGCTCTCACACCATAACTCACAATTACAGCATCTGGGATCTCCTCAGCTACACCCATGCTCTGATCCCCAGTCTTCCTGGTATAGTCACTCATGGATGCCACCAGGCATGTCCTCCCCCAGACCTCCCTCACACGCACACATCTCCCTCCCTCCCCCATGGCTGTATTGGGATCCAAGGGCAGCTTACAGATCTCACACTTCTTGGTCTTCTAGTGTTTCCTAAAGGGATCCCACCAGATGTTCCCCTGTGGCCTCTGTATCCAGAGCCCTAGGAAGAAACTTTTGAGGAGCAGGAGGTCAGACTAAAGGTGAAAACCACTCCACCGCTGAACATCTCCTCACTGGAAGAGGCAATAATGCCCCCTCCTACATGGTTAGTTGATGATTTTAAACTTTTCCAAGATCTCACTAATAGGGTGGCTGATGCGCTGCAAATTTCCCTGGAGGAGGTGAAAGACTCACCACAAACTGTTGGACATACTACACATCTCTTCCTCCAAGTATTGCCCTCCCAGTCAACAAGGCGCTTTTAGACCCTGCCAGGGTCATCTGGCAGACACTAGCCTCTATTGCCCAAACATGCAAAAAGGCCGACAAAAAGTATATCGTGCCTCCCCCCAAAGAGGCAGACTTTCTCTTCATGAATCCTCAGCCCAATGCTATTGCAGCGGATGCTGTTAGCATGGAAGGGAAGCAACCACACACCAAATCAACCCCCTGTGGCAGAGAGTGAGAGGCTCAACCTGTTTGGGAGGAAGGTATGCTCGTCAGCGCCTTAACAATTTAGGGTGTCAAACTACCAAACCCTAATGGCTAAATATGACTACATGAACTATTGCAAACTCAACAACTTTATTGACCCCTTGCCAGACACACAAAAGGAGCAATTTCAAGCCATCATCCAAGAGGGCCATTTGGTCACCAGAACAGCACTACAGACTGCACTGGATGCCACAGATACAGCAGCCCACTCAGTCTCAACAGTGGTGGTGATGAGTTGGGCATCCTGGTTACACCTGTTGGAGTTGCTAAAGGAAATGCAGATAACGATTGAGAACCACCTGTTCGAAGGATCCAAACTCTTTGTTGACAAGATGGATGCATCAGTCCACAACTTAAAACATCATAGAGCCACACTACGCTCTCTAGGAATCTACACACTGGGACAGAAAAGGAAATTCAGTTCGCAAGCTCACAGATCCCAAGAACCCCAGTTCCCTCCCGGTGCAGCAGTATTATGAGCCACACGTAAGAGACCCAGGCTGCAAAAACGGAAATAATCAGCTTTCCAATCTTCAACACCTCAACCCTCATCATCAAAGCATCAGTTTTGATGCCTTGGTCAAGGCCCCGAACAGCCATTCCTTTGCAGCAACAACAGCTGCTACAAGAGTCACTGGACTCTTCCTCATGAGCTGGGAGAACATTGCTTCCGACAAATGGGTCTTGGAGATTATGTCCAAAGGGTTACTCCATCCATGTCTCTACCCACCCTCCCTCCCTCCTTGTGCCTCTTCAGAGACCCTTCTTACGAGAGACTATTACATCAGGAAATAGATCACCTATTATGCCTACGTGCCATAGAAGCAGTCTGTACTCCCCTCAGAGGCATGAGTTTTTATTCCAGATATTTCCTGATCCCCAAGAGAAACAGAGGTTGGAGACCCATGCTCGATCTATGGATTCTAAACAGATATGTGAAGGCACAAAATTTCAAGATGGTCACACTAGTAGCCATTTTTCCATCTCTGGAGCAAGGAGATTGGTTCTTGGCCTTCAACCTACAAGATTTTTTCTTCCACATTTCAATCCGACCATCCCACAGAACCCTTCTGATTTGTGTTTGGGCAGGACCTTTATCAGTACAGAGTGCTCCCATTAGGCCTCTTGTCCGCCCCCAGGGTATTCTCCAACTTCCTCTTCATCATAGCAGCACATCTACGAACATCAAGTATTGTAATTTACCCAAACCTGGACGACTACCTTTTCAAGACTCATTCCTTCAAAGATGCCCTATGAGCCATCCAGAGGACCATGCCCATATTTGTGCCACTGGGTCTGCAGCTCAATACTCAGAAATCAACCTTGAACCCACTACAGCGTCTGGAGTTTGTTGGGGCCGAACTTGATACAGTGCAAGCATAAGCGTTCTTCCCATTGCATAGATTCAGCATCCAGTTGAGTCTCATAGAGACAGTCCAGGCCAGCCCACAAACACTGGCCAGGAATTGTCTCCAGCTTCTTGGGCACATGGCGGCTTGTATATTTGTGCCCCCACACACCCGATGGTACATGAGATGTTTACAGATATGGCTCAGATCTGTCTTCCATCTGAACAGGGACAGGTTAAACAAGGCCCCTGTTGACGCCCCCTGGGCCAAACACTCCCTGGACTGATGGAAAGAACCATCCAATGTCCGTGCAGACAATCCCGTTCACGCAACCCCTACCAATGCTGATTCTAACAACAGATGCCTTTCTAATAGGTTGGGGAGCCCACCTAAATGACTGCAAAGTCCTGGCTTTCATCAGAAATGCCTGCATATACTTTCTCCCTCTCATCAGAGATACTCAAATGAAAGTCATGACAAACAGAATAGCATGCATGTTTTACATAAATCATCAAAAGAGTGCCAGATCACCCTCCCTTTGCACGAAAGCACTGAAACTTTGGAATTGGTGCGTCCTGCCACGATGTGCTCATTTCAGCCACACCTGCCAGCGATACAAAATGTGATAGCAGACCATCTGTCAGAATTTCTCATATGACCACGAATGGGTGATAAACCCAGCAGTGCTTCATGGCATATTTGACCTATGTGGAACCCCAGCAATAGACCTGGTTGCTACTTACAGGAACAAGAATGTCTCTGCTACTGCTCCAGAGCCGGACTGGGGAAACAGTTTCTAAGGGACACTCTCATCTTTCAATGGGGCAAGGAGCTGTTATACCCCTTTTCTCCTTTCCCTCTGATGTCGAAGGTCCTAATAAGGGTATGGCGAGAGAAAGCAAAAGTCATACTGATTGCCCCCTCCTGACCAAGGCAAGTGTGGTATCTATACCTTGCGCAGCTGGCAGTATGTCTCCCAATTCCTCTTTGACCCATTCCTCACTTGCTCTCCCAAAATGATGGACAAATCCTCCAGTCTACAGGCTTGTCTCCTTCATGTTTCCAACACTTAGAGAGCAAATGCTCTAAGGAGGTGAAAAGTATTACTGCGCAGTAGGAAATCAACGACTTGTCACACTTAACTGCAAAAATGGAAACTACTCCAAAATTGGTGCAATTCCACACAAGTGGTTCCAACATCTTCCCTCCTTTTGATCCTAGACTATATTCTGGACCTCAGAAGCACTGGTCTCTCTCTGAGCTCGCTTAAAGTACATCTAGTGGCAGTAACGGCCTTATACCATCAGGTGGATGAATGCTCAGTATTCACCCATCCAACAACATGCAGATCTCCTCAAGGGCATGGGAAGCCTCTTCCTGCTAATTAGACTACCCACTCCTATGTGGAATCTCAATCTGGAAATTAGGAATTTAGGAAAATCCTAACTAGTCCACCGTTTGAATCTATGCCAGTTGCACCTTCCTACACCTGTGCATGAAGACAGTATTTCTAGTAGCTATTACCTCAGCATGCAAATAGGGGAAACAGCGATGCTGATGGCACACTCACTGTTCATGGTCTTTTTTTAAAAGACAAAGTCACCCTAAGGCCACACCCAAAATTCCTCCCCAAGGTAACCTCCTTCGTCTCCCCTCCTTTTTCCAAAAACTACATTGTGACAACAGGGAGGCAGTTCTTCATGTGTTCATGTTAGAGCCCAGCATTCTATTTGGACAGGACTAAGGACATTAGGAAGTCTCCTAAACTCTTCCTTTCATTCACAGAAAGATCCAAAGGCTCTGTAATAACAGCTCAAAGACTCTCCAAATGGGTCTCCAGTTGCATTAACGACTGTTACCATGAATAACCTGCTGCCCCCATCAGAAATCCTCGTGCACTGCATAAGATTGTTTTCTGCCTCAACGGTGTTTGTTAAGATAAAGATGTCCCCATCTCAGAAATCTGCTGGGCAGCAATCTGGGTCTCTGCCCATACTTTTGTGGAATACCACGTGATTACTTGAGACTCAGCCATGGTGCCATCTTCAACTCCACAGTACTATCGTCAATAACAGACTCCTATGCTAAAGCCCCAGCCTTCCATGGGGAAATGACTGTGGAGTCACCTACAGCGGAGCACCCGTAGGGACAGTACTTGAAGACGAGGAAGTTACTCACCTTGTGCTGTAATGATGGTTCTTCGAGATGTCCCCCTCTCCCCTCCCCTCCCAATGTGTGCTCCACATCCTACCCTCCTCCCCTCTACTCAGAAGTTCTCAGGAAGGGGCTCTGCGGTAGAGAAAAAACTGAGGGTAGTTCGCCTGCTCAGCACTCGATAATCTCAAAGGAGACTACAAGGGGAAGGAGGGCACATGTGCAGGCCGAACGGACACTGCTACCTAAATTCTCTGATTAGAGGTGCAGATACATCTACAGTGAAGCCACGCTCAGGAGGACACCTCTCAAAGATCCATTGTTACTGCACAATTTGAGTAACTTCCTCTTTGAATTCTTCTTTTAATGTTGGTGCCTGTTTTTTCCACACACGGTTTTGTATGTGCTCCACGTGCCTGAGACTAGAGATTTCTAGCAAGTAATGTCCATTGGTCTGCGTCTGTGAAGTTGCTTCCCTCATGTCAATACTGAGGGCAAAAGGATCAGCACAGACCAACACATTTCTAGTTCCTTCTTGCTTTATGGCCTGGGTCAGAATCCTCTGTGTTTGACACACTCTTCGCATTGTCTCTTTTCAGAATCTAAATATATCTGTGCACAGTTTTAGAGTTCTTAGTATTTTAGTGTTTTTTATAGTCTAGTTAGGACCTTCCCATTGGTGCTGAAACCTACACTGCAGTGGGGCCTCAACCTCATACTATCAGTATTTACCAGACCACCCTTTGAACCGCTGGCCACATGTTCTGTGTCCCACCATTCCATGAAATCACCTTCTTATTAGCTGTCACATCTTCCGGAAGGGTGAATGAACTGGAAGCACACATGGCTGACCTGTCATACACCACATTCCCAAAGAATGTTTCCCTTCGCCTTCACCCAAAATACATCCCCAAGGTAATTTCTCAGTTTCACGTGCATCAACCTATTCATTTACCAGTATGCTTTCCAAAACCTCATCGTCAGACAGCTCTGGTGTTCTATCCGCAAAGAGGAAAGCCAAATAGGAAAACGAGGTTATTTGTTGCTATAGCCGAGTGATTATGAGGACAAGTGCTGTCTATCCAGAGTCTCTCTAATTGGATATCCAGTTAATTCATTCTTTGTCCCCAGCTGTGTTCTTTACCTGCCCTCCTTCCCCTCTACTTTGGATCTTATTTAATTTGCAGTAAGAGGAGGAACTTCAGAGGCATCAGTCTGCACTTTCCCTTTATAGCCTTGGTACAGAGCAGAAAGGGAGCAATGCGCAGGTGCAGTCCAGTGGACGCTACTTGCTAATAATCTGCGGTCTCAAGTGCATGAAGCACATATGTACCCACATGTGGAACACACATAAGTATCACACAGCTCAGTATCACACAGTTACAGGTAAGTAACCTCCATATAAGTCAGAACCGAGGTTTAACTTCAGAGATTTCTAGCAGTGCTCTTGATAAGTAGGTAGATATTATAGATCATATTAATGCTGGTTACCTAATTTGGATCTTTATTAAAAGGATTTGAGATGATCGTTTTTATGAAAACATTGTTAGTAGGCACAGTGTAAGTAGATTTTTTTCTCCAGTTTTTAAGTTACTCTCTGTGTGCTATGAAACATGCATCTTGTTCTAAGTTTTTAGTGTAAGGTCCTTTAACACACAGGTGCGCACTTTCTCTCTCACTGAAGAGTTACAGGTGGGAGAAGGAGATTGATCTATTCTGAAGTTTTAGTGAGTTACAGAGCAAGTTATAGAATGATATACTGCTGGAAAAAGAATATCTTTAGCATGAAGGGCCAAACTTCTATTCCTACCAATTTGAAGATGATCCCTTAATTTTCTGCAACATGCTAAAGGAGTGGCAGTACACAACAAATCTCCTTAAGGTCACAGAGAATGCTGTAGGTGATTTTTTTTCCTCCAGAATTCGTTCTCTTCGGATTAGAACAGTTAATGGCCCTAGGTTCCAATGTTGCTGTATTTCAGCTCAGCTTATAAAAATGTGCTTCACACTGTTTTTCTGTACCTTATCTTGCTTTACTTGTTGCAGAAACAAAAAAAAGGACTCTTGAAAATGTTGCTCCTAGTCCAAGTATCATGATTAAATGGGACTATGTCAGATAGGGTGATGGGAAATGTAAGAAGATATGCTGCCTTTTTTCCCCTGGTGTATCTTTAACATTATGACCAATGAATTTGTCAAGTGAAATAGTACAGTCGTCTTTGCATATCATTTGAACTGAGAGCTTGCTTTGAAGAAGATAAGCAGGCTCTGTTGCCCAGAAGAAATAATGATGCTAATTTATCTTTGCCTGTCTGCCTAGGCATAGTAGTCTGTATCAGTGTTGAAAAGGAAATTGAGAAATAAATGAGCCCATCCCATGCACCTATTAAACACCACAGTTCTGCTTATGGTACTCTGGGTTTCTCTAACAGTGCTTAGACGTGTAGTGTTCATTTATTTTACTTTGAGCTTCAAAGGTGTTTGGGGAAGCACCATGAGATTCAGGGAACTGGTATACACTATATCAGCAAAAGAACTCATAAATTATACCCTCAAAAGAACACCTGCCGGTGTAAAATGAGTCTCCTCTACTGGCAAACCCTTTCTAATGTAGACAAGGCCTTACTGAGAACTGTTTCCTCTCTCTCCTGTCAGCAACACATTCACTTTATTTAATTGTAACCAAATACATGTTGAAGTCCCCATGATAAATCACTCCTATGGAGAAATGTTTATGTTCTGGATCTAGAAACCAGTGCATGGTGGCAAGTCTTGGTTTGCCTGCCAAAGTTGTTTTTTGTGTACATGAAAATAATGAAAATTGAAGTTGAAAAGTGTGCTATTTTTTTAAATTAAATAAAATAGAGGTTAAAATTTTCTTACAATAAATCAAACAGCCGAAAATAAAAGATAACCATGCTGAAATTTGATGTTGTATAGTAAATTGAATCAATGTACTAACTAAACTAATCTTCTGATGTACTCAGATTCAGGTCTTCAAAAAGAGACCTTTTCTCAAGTCTTACTGGCATATCCTATTTCCTATTTTATTGACTGTTACTTAAGATTTCAGTGCTTAGAGACTCTAGAAAACTGAGATAGCTCAATAAAAACTTTGAAGCAGTACAAGCAAAGGCGGTAGTCCTTCAAAGTGTACAATGAATTTTAGACATGTATACTTTCGCTTCAGTAGTTCCAATAGCTTTTAGCCCATAATTTTTTACAAGTCCCATATTCATGGCTGAAATCTGAGTGTAAAAAAAACAACCACGTGCATGTCTAGGAATCTGTAGTACTGTGTGAGGTTATTTCTTTATAAATTATGAATGGAAGGTTTTTGTCCCTGAATGGAAACATTCATGTGTAAAGGATGTTTGACTGGTGCATAGTATGTTTGAAATACTTACTGATCTACAAGTGAATTGCAGTGGAACATTTTTCTTTGTCAGCTAGAAAAACGCATTCCACAGCATGTTCTGTCAAAAAGAGCTTCAAAGTGCTGGCCTATGAAGCTGCAGTTGTTAGTCCACTGTAGTAGTAGGGGGCCAGAGTTAAGGCAGCATGCAGAAAAAGGTATAGGCTGACAGACCCCTTTGGGCCAGAGGGGCCCTTGGATAAGAAAAATAAGCTCAGCATTAGAAACTATTCCCTGCAGATATTACATTTTAACTGAGCTTAATGATATTTCTGAAAAAAATCTACAGTTGGCATTGACTGCAGCACATATTCAGTGAATTGCTCAGATATGTGAATATGGCACAGAAATGCATTTTGAAGAGCTTCTTCCCCGCTTTTTTGGGGGGGCGGGGGGTGTATCCTCTTTACACGGATATGTAAAAGGTGGTGGTATAAAAGTAACATTACTGTGCAAATACAGGGTTTGAATGATTTTTTTATTCCGGGAAAAAGTGCAACACTTTTTCATTCTTAGTAATACCACAGCTGGCAAGTTTGCGATTACATGTGACATTTATGTAAGTTATTTAGTGCACTGCTTTGCATATTTGAATATTCATAAATGTATTGTATGGTCAACACACCCTGTCTCAAGCAGTGGTGAGGAAGGACATGGAGTTGCACAAAACGTAATAGTTGTAGGTGGAAGAGGTTGCTGGATGGGTGGTGAAGGGTGACTGGAGAGGCTAAAGTGTTGGAAGAAGCTGGGTGGAGATGTCTGGGAGACAGCTAGTAGTGGGGTGGATCCTGAGATACCTGGGCTGAGTGCCAAGGGCTTCAGGGTTACTGGGTCTCCATGGAGATTTGGGGGGAAGGTTTCTGGATCCATGAGGTTGCCAAGGTGTGTGGGGATGATGCTCTCATGGCTGCATGCGGCAGAAAGGTGGAACTGCAGGCAAATGTCTGCAGCCTTCCTGCAGCTCAGCTGCATGCACAAATATCCAGCTGAGATGCAGTAATGTGTGAGGTACAAAGAGATACATTTTATTCAAAAAATAATCATATTGTCACATTTCTTTCAAAGAAGTTGTCTTGCGGAGAAAGCTTATGTGAATGCATGGGTGAGAGAGACAAGGTATGTGAGATGATATATTTTATTGGACCAACTTCTGTGGTAGAAGTTACAAGCTTTCGAGCTACACGGAGTTTTTTTCAGGTCTGGGGGGGAAGCCCTTGGATGTGTAGAGTGAGTGCATAATGGCTTTTTTACACTTTATGGTGATCTGCAAATTGCGTTACAAAACATGCACCACCTTTGAAAACAGATACTGAACCCAAACACCAAGGATAAGAGATTTAGTTACTGATGAATTGGGGCTATGTCTGTACAACTTATGAATTCTGGTTGATATTATGTAGTTGAATTAAGGAAAACTGCTGTGTCATGAGTGTCTGTCTGTGTCTGTCCACCATTGCTGACAGATCCTGTAACAAGTACGTATCAATGGGAAATTACAATGGGAAATAGTTAAGGTTGATGGTAGCACTTAGACCTTACAAAGGTTATGCTGAAGAGCAAGGGCTTCCTTAGAAAAACCAGTTCAGCTGATGAGAGCAGGGAAGGTTGGAGCAGTTTAAACTTTCCTGGAATAGAACAAAAGAGGCCAAGTTACCAGGAGGTATTTAAATAAAGAAACACACAACAGAATGAAACCGGAAGAGGAAGAGCAGTAGAGAGCAGGGTCACAGAAATGAGGTAAGGGACTCTATGAAGAAGAGACCATGCAACGTGTAACCGTCTGTATGAGATGGGGGACACTCTGCCTTGCTGGACACAGATGGATCCCAAGAACTCACAAGGGAAGGGTGAGCTGGAAAGATACTGCATTTTAAGATGTTTGTTTTGTATGATACATAGCATGTTAAACTGTAACCAGAAGCTTCCCATATTTGGGATGAAGTTCTGAGACCGTGTGTTAAGTAACTTTGGATATCTTGAGGTTGGTGCTGGTCCTAGAAGCTTAGGGCAGGTGGGCTGAGAAGCCCCATTTCTGAAAAGGATGTCATACTGGTAGTCAATGCCCAGGAAGTGTGCCAGAGAGGCCAAAGGTAGAAACTGCTACAGCCTGCTAAGTGTCTAGATGTTTCACACCCCAGAGCACACTCCCTTGGATTCTCCTCACAGTAGTCCTAGAATAAGGCCATGAAGAGGAGCACTTGCTAGGATCTGTGAATGAAAGCAAATCATTTAGTTTGAAACTAATTCTCTCTTAAGCTCTCCCTTTCTTCAAATCTCCCAAAGTATTAGATCATTAGTTCTTATGCAATGTGACTTTATACCCCAGATATAAATCTCTTGAACCATGAATTCAGTTTAATGGATGGGATGGAGTCCAAGGTAAATGCCATTAATTTTTAGTATATTGCTGGGTTTTAAATAATTGTTTTAAATACCTTAGACCATCTGAGGGTTTAAAATAATGGCAGTATAATTGAAACCCACACAATATACCAAAAATAAATGCTTAACCTGATCCCTCTGCTCCACTACCTTTCAAAGGTTGTCTGTGTTGCTTTAGCAAACTCATTTAGTAGATGTAATGTTGCATGAGCAAAATCAGATGATCCACTTCTTCCAGGAACCTGTATAAGGTACATTAACAGTAAATACATGTTGAAAGCCCTTACCTTACCTTAACTGTGTGGGGTAGTACATATTTAATGTGAAAGGTGGTACTTTTTTTTTAATGTACTGTATTTGAGTATTTCTTCGTACCTCACTGGAATTAATGTACTTACTGCACATTTCCTTCAATATTCCTTTTTTTCCTTTTCAGCCCTACCCATATATCTATTCATGTATGGATCTCAGTGGATGTCCATTATACAGATAAACACATGTATTTGTGTAGTTCTCAGTTTATCTACCTAAACAAGATGAAGCGACCGTTTTGAACATGTGATCCCAAGGTGACTGGGTATTTCAAACCTGAGACTTAGGCTACTAAGACAGCTTAATCTTGACAATAAGGTTTAGTGGTGGTCAGTTGTTTTTGTTTTTAATTTTTATAAATGTTTCTTTTAAAATCTCATTAGGAGTATCTATTTGCTCTCATGGACATTTATTGTTTAATTCTGATTAGAGAGGGGTGGTAATATAGCATCAATAGCCATAATTCATAAAACTCCTCTTTCCAGTCCTTTTCTACCGAAGAGGCAAGAATTCTAAACTTGGATGGATGCAATAACATAAAAATTATGATTGTATTCACAACAGAAATTAGGCAAAAAGTTTCGAGCAGTTTCTAACACCGGCTCTACAGATACTAGTAATTTTGGGAGCCGTGTTATAGATGGGCAGCCAGCTGTTGCTAGAATTTTAAGCACCGTGCCCATTAGTCCTGCTCTGCTGAGAGTTAGATGTCACATTGCTTAAAACGCCATTGGTAGCTCCTGACATTGCTACCACAGGTGCAGCTGAACTACTGTTAGCATCAGTGAGAAATTGTTGCAAACTGTAAACAGGGCATACAGTATACTTTCTCTCAGTATACATTGTACCTTATTAGGAATTCCTACCTATACTCCTTCAGCCTTTTACGTTCAGTAAGAAGTGTTGAATGTTCCCATTGCAAAGCGATGTTTCAACAGGGAGGTACCAAACTGTTTTATTACTTAATCTGTATGTTATATTGTACCTGAGAAATACAAGGGAAGCACTGAAGAATTAAGAGGATGAAAGGCTTGAGTGAATCACTTGAGTTTAAACTAAGCAATGCAAATCTGACTTTAAGTAATCTTATTGATGTTTGCTTAAAGCAGCTTCTTCTCAGTACAAATGACTGGGCTTTGTTGTGGATACTGAACAGGTAGCATTCTGTCTCTTTAGACATTGCCTTTATAGCCTTGATGCAACCCCTCTTTGCTTCAGCAGAGAGTGCCTGCAGAAATGCCCGTAGCTAAAATAGATTGCATCAGTGTGTCTCATTTGATCAGCTGTCAGCTGTGAAGAGAGGACAGGTCAAACAACAACAGCAGCACATGCCCGTTTCTGCATTCTGGCAGCTGAAGAATAAGGGCCAATGAAACCGGAGTGGAGGATTTGATAGTACAGGATGTGTGGGCACACAAAATGGCCCTGAACACTTTTGTACTTGGCAGTTTGAAAAGAGGTGGCAAACAACTGTGACAAGTTACTCAATGCATAATCAGATACAAGTTATTAACCAATACAGGTGGAGCAATACAGTGACAAGATAACCACCTATGTCTAGAGGTGATAGCATTATGTAATAAACAGTGCCATCTTCTGGGAAGAGTTGGAATCATGCCCATGTGATTAGCACTTCTGAAGTTTTTTTTTCAGGTGTTTTTCTTTTGTACATAATATACTGCTCAAAAATCCAAACTAAAACTGGGAAAAGCTGCTGATATGGCATTCCAAGTTCCAGATCCTACAACAGTGAAGTAAACATATCACCTTCTTTTGAAGCAAAAATTTATAAAAAGTGATCTTGAGGCTGTATAAAATTAGATGAAGAACTGTTAAGTAGTACTGCAAAGAAGGCCAAGAATGAACAGTTGACAGTCATGTCTGTTTTAGGGGGCTGAAGGTACAGTATTACCTTTAAATGCACTTTGTATAAATTCTAAATAGTTGCCTCTTACTATAGGAAACTCACCGATCTATATAAAAACGTGTTACAGATCCAAGGAGATGCTAATGATTTTATTTAAAGCTTGTTGCTTAAGCAGCTATGTATTGTTTTTCTCCACACCTTCTCTTCCTTGGAAATCTGCTATGCTATGATCAGTTATATTAGCAAGGTTTTCATCATGGTTCAAGTATATTCGGCGCCTAGGAGTTGATTGAGCTCTTCCAGGGAGTTTAATGTAAGATTTGTCACCTACACAGACATATTAATAACTCTCAGATCAATTCCCTAAGCTGATTTTGGAAGAAACTCAAGTTCTGGTAATAATTAATGGTACTATGCTTGGTCTTTTGCATTTCATTGATAGCAGTGTTGCACATTGCTTCAGAGAAAAGCTAGATTCTTGTTGATGTTCCAGATATTTACTAAGACTGAAAGCCTTTATCAAAAATATAGATTGGTACTAAAATGAAAAATCATAATAAAAGTGTCTGCTTATTAATAAAGTAAAAAAGAAAATATGAAGTTAAATAGCATCCATAATGATGTGGTCAGTTATAGTGCTACCATAAGTAACAGTAGAAAAAAGACTAATGTAAGTTCTTTTTCAGTTTAGTGCAACGTAATTAGCTTCTTACATGTATTCTGACCAATTTACCAGCAGTAATAAAATGGAATACAGTTCCTGTTTTTTTAGAGCTAGACAACTTTCTTAACACTTAGCCTATTTGAAAATTCTAGATAAGGGATAGCATACTAGATAAGGGATAGCATAATGACTATTCTGAAAAGTATAATTTCAATTAATATGAGAAGTGAAGCCTGGGACTGCATTTAATGGTACAATTTGCAGTTAGAGGTAATTGACAAAGCATTTACTTTTCCAGAAATATTAGTGTTAGACTAGTCTAAAATCTATGTATGCCACCACACAGTAATCACAGTATATCAGAAGGAACCTATAACTCTTATAGGTTTAGCTTATTCTGAATATTTTACCAAGAACAGAAGTTTTATATAGTATGTTTACATGTATGGATACTGTGTATATAGCCTATTTTGTGGTTGGGATGATGAAAGTACTTGTATGAGATTATTAGTGAATTTTCAAAAGTTATGAAAATGTAAAGTTTATATAGTCTTGAACTCTTTTTTAAAGATTGGCTAATGTAGTGCCAATCTTTAAAAAAGGGAAGAAGGAGGATCCTGGGAACTACAGGCCAGTCAGCCTCACCTCAGTCCCTGGAAAAATCATGGAGCAGGCCCTCAAAGAATCAATCCTGAAGCACTTGCATGAGAGGAAAGTGATCAGGAACAGCCAGCATGGATTCACCAAGGGAAGGTCATGCCTGACTAATCTAATCGCCTTCTATGATGAGATTACTGGTTCTGTGGATGAAGGGAAAGCAGTGGATGTATTGTTTCTTGACTTTAGCAAAGCTTTTGACACGGTCTCCCACAGTATTCTTGTCAGCAAGTTAAGGAAGTATGGGCTGGATGAATGCACTATAAGGTGGATAGAAAGCTGGCTAGATTGTCGGGCTCAACGGGTAGTGATCAATGGCTCCATGTCTAGTTGGCAGCCGGTATCGAGTGGGGTGCCCCAAGGGTCAGTCCTGGGGCCGGTTTTGTTCAATATCTTCATAAATGATCTGGAGGATGGTGTGGATTGCACTCTCAGCAAATTTGCGGATGATACTAAACTGGGAGGAGTGGTAGATACGCTGGAGGGGAGGGATAGGATACAGAAGGACCTAGACAAATTGGAGGATTGGGCCAAAAGAAATCTGATGAGGTTCAATAAGGATAAGTGCAGGGTCCTGCACTTAGGACGGAAGAACCCAATGCACAGCTACAGACTAGGGACCGAATGGCTAGGCAGCAGTTCTGCGGAAAAGGACCTAGGGGTGACAGTGGACGAGAAGCTGGATATGAGTCAGCAGTGTGCCCTTGTTGCCAAGAAGGCCAATGGCATTTTGGGATGTATAAGTAGGGGCATAGCGAGCAGATCGAGGGACGTGATCGTTCCCCTCTATTCGACATTGGTGAGGCCTCATCTGGAGTGCTGTGTCCAGTTTTGCGCCCCACACTTCAAGAAGGATGTGGATAAATTGGAGAGAGTCCAGCGAAGGGCAACAAAAATGATTAGGGGACTGGAACACATGAGTTATGAGGAGAGGCTGAGGGAGCTGGGATTGTTTAGCCTGCAGAAGAGAAGAATGAGGGGGGATTTGATAGCTGCTTTCAACTACCTGAAAGGGGGTTCCAAAGAGGATGGCTCTAGACTGTTCTCAATGGTAGCAGATGACAGAACGAGGAGTAATGGTCTCAAGTTGCAGTGGGGGAGGTTTAGATTGGATATTAGGAAAAACTTTTTCACTAAGAGAGTGGTGAAACACTGGAATGCGTTACCTAGGGAGGTGGTAGAATCTCCTTCCTTAGAGGTTTTTAAGGTCAGGCTTGACAAAGCCCTGGCTGGGATGATTTAACTGGGAATGGGTCCTGCTTTGAGCAGGGGGTTGGACTAGATGACCTTCTGGGGTCCCTTCCAACCCTGATATTCTATGATTCTATGATTCTCTAACAGTTGCATCAAATTATTTTGTTAATAAAATCCAAAAAAAGTTTGCTATGTCAGAACACATTCTTCATGGTATAATAGGTATACTTTGTCTGCATATTCATAATTCTATCTTTCTCTTGACTTTGTCTCTTCATAATTTGTTAAATACGTTCTTCCTTTGCATTTGGAATAAAATATTTACAGTTATTTTTTCCTTAAATCAGCATGAAAGATGTACCTAAAATTTTGGAACTCCTGTAGATAGACATGCTCCTTTCCTTTCTAAGTTGATCACAAAATATGAATGGAATTATTGCCATATTGTAACATAGTTATGAACAGTAGTTACTGGAAATATGCAATAATGGTTCATTTTAATTCATTAACTAGTCCATTTGGGGCAGGTAGGTAAGAAGAAAGGAAATAGGAAAAGGTACCTTTCCTTTCCATGAATTCTTCCCAAGATTTTAAACAGTCACTGGCAATTTTGGATGCCTCTGTTTTTGGACACCTAATTTGAGTCACCTTAAAGGGGTCTGTTTTTGAGTGTAGATGAGCAGTACTTTCTGAAAAACAGACCCCTTTAAAATGACTCTCAGTTGGGCACCCCAGTATTAAAGCACCCAGTCACGAATCACTTTTTTAAAATTTTGACCTAAATATCTACAAAAATATGTTTTTATAGGTGACTTTTTTAAAAATTCCCCAAACACAAATTTAGTGAACTTTTCTTGAGGACAAAACATGTTCAGGCTGGCACTTTAGATTGCCAATTTTCCATCCAGCTTTAAATCCCTTAGAGAGCATCATGTGTAGTAGTAATTGTAACACTGTTAAATTATATAGTGGTGACCTGGCGTGGTATTATAACCAAGTATACAAGTCTTTTTAATCTCCAATAAATGTTATTTTGCCATCTGGATAGTGGAATGCAAGTTAAGAAAATAGCAGTATTGCTGCTAATGGAAAGTGTGTGACATTAATATTGGGAAATTGCAAATTAGACAAAAGAACTATTTTTGCATAGCAAGTGAAAAAACTAACTTAAATGAGCAGCTGTTCCATTACCTTTAGACCAGCAGCAAGGTACTGAACGAAAGATGCTGGAGCTATTATGTGATAACTTTATTGGTTTGATACTGGATCATAAAATGTTTTAACACATTGGAAACGAGACTGAATGTATTAAAGGCCTCTTCAGGATATCAAAATACAACTTTTTAGAATAAAACACATGAAACAGTACCAGTTTTACTTACTGCTTTTGAGTTATACAAGTATCGAAACTCAGTTCTCTTTTTCCTTCATTTACTTTTTAATGAGAATTGACAATATTATTGTTGACAGTGGGATACATATGGGGGGGGCGGGGGGGAATCTAGACTGAGCCAAATTCCAACAGTAACATAAATGGTGTGAATAACACAGGTGTACCTTAATCAGAAAATGTGTGTATGTGGCAATAAAATGTAATTTACACCTACCTATTCATCATTTTTAGTGACTGTACAAAATGAACTCAATTTAAGATGATTAGGTATTCTGTGGGAGTGAAATTCCAGATCTAGTATAAACAGGTATAATTTTTATTGGAAATCAATAAGTATTGTGCCCTTTTTCGCCAGGGCTGATGTTAGTCATGGAGTTTTGGGTTTGGTGCTTGGATTAAGGCCTTGACCCAGCAAAACAATTCGCATTGACTTTAGTGGAATTACTCACATACTTAGTTAAGTATGTGTTTAAATGTTTTGCAGGAGTGAGGCCTAATTTGGAGGAGGTGAGGCTGCTTTATTATTATACAATCTCTTGTTAGTCACTTTCTAGAACATTCATCTTCCTGATCCCTAGCTTGTAAATTGCACAGGTTTGGCATTCATTAGGAACACAAAATGGTTACAAGTTATACTACTTATTTTTGTTTTGTGACCAGTTTGCATCAGCATTTACATCACTAACTGCTGAATTTCAGGAAACTTGCACCAACTTACCTTTAAGCTTTATTTGGCTGAATTTGGCCTATCTTAGTTCAGAATTAGAAGCTGTTTGTGGACGTGAATGTTGACTTTCAACAGTTGTAGATTTCATGTTCAGAATAGCTACCCAAACTGTATCTTTTTATGTAATATTCAATATCTGGCATAATAAAACACATTAATCTAAGCCCCAATTATTTTTAATTGCATTTTCTGTCATTTAGTCCACCAACCAAATATCTTCTACAAGTATTTGGACGTTAGTGCCTCTTCATTTAAAATCTTTAAATCTGTGTGTGAAAGGCGATTTTAACTTTAGCTCTGCTTTTGTCATTTTTTACTTTTTTTAATTCACTTTTATATGATCATCCAGCAATTAAACAATGTTAATACTTTCAGATCCATGGAGGTTAATAATACACTAATGTTCCCATAAGGTTTATGTGTAATATAAATGTTTCCATCCATTCAGACTCGGAGAAAAGTCTTTTTTTCCCAAAAAGAAAAGGAGTACTTGTGGCACCTTAGAGACTAACCAATTTATTTGAGCATGAGCTTTCGTGAGCACGGAAGCTCATGCTCAAATAAATTGGTTAGTCTCTAAGGTGCCACAAGTACTCCTTTTCTTTTTGCGAATACAGACTAACACGGCTGTTACTCTGAAACCTATCTTTTTTTCCCCTCTCTCAAGTCCTAGGCACAGGTTTGGCTGATAAAATAAAATGTCAGTCTAACTTTCTTTCCTACTTTTCATATGCAGGCAGAGGGAGAAGACAGCCTTAAAAAGATGCAGCTAATGGAACTTGCAATTTTGAATGGCACCTACAGAGACGCCAACATCAAATCACGTAAGCATGACAAAATCCTAGGGGCCGGTAGGAGAGCAGTCGCCACAGGTTTTGTTTCCCAACCTTTCTCCTTTTGGCAAATGCACAGTTGCATATCTTTTGAAGAGACTGAGACAGTGTACTTAGCGCTGTTGCAAATTCAAGACATTTTGATTTTTTTTCTTTCAGTATGTCTGAATTGAAACATTTTTAAATAAGTTTTTATTTTTTAACTCTGCTCAAAGTTAAGCCCTAAAAGCAAGCTTTTTAGGCTGACTACACTTAAAATGCAACAGTGGCACAGATGTAGCAATTCAGTATAGACACGTACTACAGCGACAGGATCGGTTCTCCCATCGCTACAGATATTCCATCTCCCTGAGAGGTGGTAGATAGGTTCAAAGAAGAATTTTTCCGTCATCCAGGCACTGACTTCATTAGGGGTTAGGTTGGCTTAATGAAGTCTGTCAGAGAGGTGGATTTTTCAGACCCATGAGAGAGAGAGAGCTATATTGATGTGACTTTTCAGTGTAGACCAGCTCTTTTATATTTTATAAACTATAGAAGCTATGGTATTCCTCATAATTTAGTTTTTTATTTCTTGCCATATGTAAAAGAGGATAGATTCCTTTTCACCTTTTTTAGAGAGATTTAAGGGAATGTAACAGTTCAAGATAATGTGAATAACATTTTCTGTATTATATTCCTTCCTGTCATCTTGCTTGCATGTTTCCCCAATGTTATGTTTTTCCAGTGATTCATCAACTGATTTCACATGCAAGTTCACAGAGATCAGTGGTGTAATGAGCCCTTTTGTAACAATTCTTCTTCCATTAGATTGATTTGAGCATGCATGTATGTACAGTTTTATACTTTTAAGCTGAATGGCATGCACTTGGTTATCAGAGTACATACGACATGTGCCTGCTATTCTTTATGGTATAAACTCTTTTCTCCATGTTAGAACGTAAAAGCTTGTTAATGAAAATTCAAATTTTTAAAATCTTTCGCAGACCTTTATCCTCACTGATACAGGTGTCAAATGTAAGCAGTCATGTGAACCTTTTCACTAAGGGCATACTGATATTTGCAAAAATTGTCCTCTACGTGCACTTCTGTAACAGATTATAGTGAATGGTGGTTATGTGCAAAACAAACCAATGAGAGATGTAATACCAATTAGATTTGGCCACTTTAACATCTTCAGATGCCATCTGATAAAGGTAACCTGAAGAGAGAGAAGAACTGGATTTATGCCTTTTTTTTCTGCTTTTGGATTTTTTTAAAAAATCTTTAAAGGCTTGGGGTGGGAGAGGGACCTGCTTTTTTCTCTTCCTTAAAATCTGTCAGGAATGTCAAATCTTCCTTTACTGGAAGCCTGTCTTGAAAGACCCAGATTTTGTGGAGGTGAAAGTTTTCCATAATCAAAGGAGCAGAGTAGTTAATCTTTAACAAAAGAGCTTTTCTTCCTACTGCTTATTCTGGCATTTGAGTTAAATTTGTCTTAATAAAAACAAAGCACAGTTTTGAAAATTGTGACTAAAAAACCTGGCCCTGTCACTCAGGTTTCAGTCACTTGATATCTGTGGATTGTAGGCTTTTTCAAAACATAAACTTACACAGGTTTAACAAAGGTTGGTTAACACATGTGCACTGAAATAAGGCCTAGTCTACTCACAAAGGTTGTACTGATTTAACTATATAAAGGTATAATTAAAGCAATGTGACTCCCCAAGTTCTAGTCTAAACTTAAAACTTACTTCAGCATAGCTCTATTTATCAGATGTGGGGGAAAAAACACTCCTCACCCACACTGCTATGGGGACAAAACCCCATGTAGATGCAACTGTGTTGATGTAAGAGTGCTTCAATCAGCATAGCTAACGTTGTTCGGGGAGGCGTTGATCCTTCTGGCAGAAAAAGTTTCTGTTGTAGTACATTTTGTCGCACTAGAGGGCTATGCCAGCATACATTCATTCTGTAGTGTAGACATAGCCTTAGTGGGGTTGCAGTTTTACCGATGTGAAAGTGCTTATACCAATATGGATTATTTTCATTTGGGAAGGGAATAAGCTGTACTGATATAACTATGTTCACACTAGGAGTATATCTACACTGCCCACCTTACAGCACGGCCACGGTAGTGATGTGGGCAGTGTAGACACGCTTTATCGCCGGAGAAGAGCTCTCCTGACGATTAAAAAAATTAAAGATATAAATAAATAAATAACATGCGCCCGGCGATAAAATGCTGTCTTTACTGGCGCTTTTCAGTGCTAAAACTTTTCACACCCCTGAACGACAAAAGTTTTAGCACTGAAAGTGGCAGTCTTGGCACAGCCTAGGTTTTTACTGGTATAAGCTGGCAAAACAAAACAAAAAATCACACTCCCAACCAACATAGTTATACGTTGTGTAGACCAGGCCTAAATTGGATTCATTTCACACCTTGTATTATTTTGGTTTGAATTTTTTAATAAACCAGCCATTAAACCAGTTTAGTTAAACGGATGCAATCCCTTTTGGACACTCTTATATTGGTTTGAGTAGCTTATTTCATTTGAGCTTAAACCTGTTTCTCACTGACTTAAGGTAAACCAAAATAAGAATAAAAACGAGGACAGCTTATGCCCAAATAAATTTGTTAATCTCTAAAGTGCCGAAGAGACTCCTCGTTGTTTTTGCTGATACAGACTAACATGGCTATCGCTCTGAAACCTCTCAAAATAAGAATGCCCATGCAGCAGTTTAACTAGAGCTTGTTCAAATTTTCAGTTTTTTCATCAGAACAATTTCTAGCATTTTTTAATTTTGAATAGATATTTTGAAATGTAACAATTTTCAATTTTTCTTTTCATTTTGACTTATCAAAAGCCTGAAAATCCAGAAACAAAAATGGAAAACAGAAATTTTTCAGTTTCCAGAAAACAAAACAAAATTTAAGACTACATGAAATACAATTTTTATTTCATTTCAAAAACTTCCACAGAAAACCTGAAAATTTTCTGTCAAAAGAATTCTAAAGGGCATTTTTCCAGTGAATTTTTTTCCAGGAAAACTTTGGATTTTCCAACCAGCTATGGTTTAACTAAATCATTTTAAAAGCACTCTTTAAGTTAAACCATTGCAATTCTGCTTTTACACAAGCCCATAAAATCTAAGCTTGAGGGTTGACCCCACGAGAGTTAAAACCTGTCTACATTGGGTGCTAAAACATTTTAAACAGCATTTAATTAAAATGTGTTAGCTCCACTTTTTTTTTTAAGTACTTTTTTTCCCTAACCTACGCTTCCAGGAAACAGTGTCAAAAACCCATGAATTTTCTAATGTAAAATAGAGGTAGGGGGAAAAAACTTTATTCTTGAGAAAGTGGGGTGGGGGATATCACCTTTTGGACCTATTTCATTCATCACAAAGAATCAAAACGGGACACCCACAATTACTTGGTCACCTTTAACCCCAATGATCCTGGGGAGGGTTATGTATTTTGAAATAGAATTTTAATATAAACAAAAGTATTATGAAACCATTTTCCATTTTGTATGAAAACTCTGCATAACTGACTATCTGTGGATTCTATAGTTGCACTATATTTTACATTCCATGTATGATTACAAGAGTATTTTCCGTGTATCTCCTGCATGCATGTCAGTCTCATGCAGTCTTGAAAGCATAGGTAAAAGAAACATGATTTAAATTGAGCTTTTGTGCTATATAACCTGTTTTAGAAATCTGTTTTATAATGGCTTTCTTTATTTTGCATGTTCATACTTAATCACACTGAGAAATGGAAAGCTGTTTGCATTTGAATGGTGTGCTTTGGCACTGTGTGATCAGCGCATGTACTAATGATTTCCTTTTATTTTTCTTCTTTCCTACTTTTTTCCCCTTTTTTCCTATTCTTTTCACGTTTTGTACTGCTATCTCCATACTTTCTTCTAAATTTCTTTGCTTACTGTAGCAGCCCTTGCCTTTTCTCTTGCAGCGACAGCCCAGGCTCCAAGGATTATTACTGGGCCTGCGCCTGTTCTACCCCCAGCTGCCCTGCGTACTCCTACGCCAGCTGGCCCTACCATAATGCCTTTGATCAGACAGATACAGACCGCTGTCATGCCAAACGGAACTCCTCATCCAACTGCTGCAATAGTTCCTCCAGGACCTGAAGCTGGCTTAATTTACACACCCTATGAGTATCCCTATACACTGGCACCAGCGACATCAATTCTTGAGTATCCTATTGAACCTAGCGGCGTATTAGGTAAGTTTCTCTACTAAGATGATTAACTGAATTGTAGATCATTTTTCTTAGAATGTCTTATTGTGTCTTTTACTATTGTATGACTTGAAAAGCGTGAGTCAGTGGTTCATTGAAACTTTGTTTTTGAAAGAGAGCTCTGACCCAATTTTGTTTCATTTAAAGACTCATAAATTGCCCTGGAAAAAGTGCATTGAATAAGTGCAGCTCTATATTTGTTTTATATAGATTGCTAAATTCATATGTCTTTAAAAGATCAATATTTATTTTGGAGGATTTTTAATTTTTTTAAAACAAAATTCTGTGTTTATTTCAATCAATTTGTAATACATTTGTTTTTTGTAGTGCTATCAAATGAAAACCTCTTTTAGACCAGAATAAAAGCAAATAGAAATTGAAAAACATAGTTAATATAAATATTTTATACTGTCCCCAATGGAAAACTTGAATGTATTTTCCTAAATTGTAAATAAATTTACAATAATATTTAAAGGGGATCATTTTTAATTTTGCACAATATTTTGTGGTATCAAACAAGTCTTGGAAAAAACTAAAAATATAGTTTCAGTTGCTAGATCTGATAAATTAATCCAGTGGCAAGAACCTATGAATCTGTCTTTAAGCAGAAAACAAAATAATAGTTTCCGTAAATCAACTTAGTTCTTTTAAGATGTGACTGGAGAACAGTGCAATTAGAAACATTACTGACTCCTTTTTATAGAGTTGACTGAAATGCTAATCATATCTGGTATTTCAGTCCATTGACTTGCTAGATCAAGGCTAGAATACATCTGCTGTTTATAATGCAGTTAACCAGTCAATATAAAACAAACTGTTTCAATGCCATTTCTCTTCTCTCTACTCCCTCCAGAATTTAAATAATCTTTCCTCTCTGGTTCTTTTACTGAATTGTATATGACCTTGGTGCTGCATGATTTTGTTGTAACTTATAAGACTTTGATTTTTAAAGTTTGTTCAGCAGAAGTTATTGATTTACACAAATTCTAAAAGTCTCTAATGAACGTTGGACACTAAGATTCTAAGTCAATATCTTGTTGAAAGAAACACAAAAAGCCAATGCTCAATGAAGTGAATACTAGTAGATGCTCTGTGTATGTGTGTATGCATGTGTGTTTACATGTCCTTTCGGCATTGTAGATAGGAAAATGTACTTTTTTTTGTATTTAGTCATTTATTTTCTATTTTAGCACTAGTCATTTTTTAAAAAACATGTAATTGGTCAAAAGAATGCAGTCAAGAATAGCTTATTTCTATTGCGTAATCTCTGAAGTAGCCAAAAAATGATGATAAATAAATTAGTAACCGTGTAACTTTATACCTTTTTGGTAATCTTTTCCATTTTATTAATAATCTCTCCTGCAACTCTGTGCATGTTATTTTTTCCACCTATGAATCCTCTGTGCTGGCACTTACAGGGTCTATTGAGGTAGTTTCACTGGGGTAGGTATCATTGTAGCCACCGACTAAGTCCAGTAACAAATCTCTCTGTCTGATGTAGTTGAGCAGTAAAGAAATAATGATGCAATGTGTCACTGAATGGTAATAATTTGATACAATACAGAGAGTTTTTATGAATTTCAGGCAAGGTTTTTATATAACAAGAATGGGGAAGGGGAAAATAACTACCAAAAAAAAAAAATGTGAAAAATGTGCATGTATCAGAATCCTTCCTGCATAGTCAGTGTTGCTTAGAGCACAAAAAAATAATGTACAGTAGGGCTGTCTAAGCAAATGCCCTTTTGGCTGACAACTGAGAATGAGTTTTCACTAAAGAACTTCAATTATAATACAAAGTAACCTGGGCAATCTAGAATTACTGATTCTAATATGTGCTCTATCATTTGAGCAATGAAATTGAAAGTAACTTGTGCGTTGCTGACAGAACTGATATATTTAAAATGGTTCGTTGTTGAGTTTTAACTTCTAATATATATGTTATATATATATATTTTGCCCATTTGTATGGTGAACGATTTAGGAATATTAAAGCAATTCCCTTAAAAATTACAAATGGTGGGTGGTGGTGGTTGTTATGGGAAAGTCGGTATCAGTGTCAAATCTTAGTTGGCAACTAATTTTTAATTCCCTTCCTTTTATCTGTAGGTATGGCTTTCCCAACGAAAGGCTAAGAATTCAAGAACGGTCTTAACTGAACCCTCATCAGATCTGAATTTAACAAATGCTTAGTTTCAGCAGTCTTGAAAAAAAGTAGCCTAGCAGTCAGTGACTTACTTGCACTTTTTTTGCACATAGATATAAAATAAAATAGTGCTATTAATTTGGTTTAGTCTCTATTACAGAGTAGCTGTAATTTATGAGTGTATAGTAGTATACTGACTGCTAAGTGTTCTATTCTGTGTGCTTTACTAATCACCTAATTCATTGCAGTTCATACTTTATTGACTTAAAGTTTAAAACTACATCTGTAGGCATGAAGAATTGCTTTAAAACTTTTTTTAATGATAGAAACTGGAAGTGGTCTTAAGGGTAGCAAATAATTGTCAGTATTAAAGATGGCATTATTTAAAGTAGTGCTGCTGCAAGAAAGGCACTTCAGTGAATATGGGACTAGTAAAGCTTAAATGTTCTTGGATCTAATTAGATTTCGTGAAATACTGTAATGTTGGGATTGAAAATGAGTGGATTAAACAGGTTAAGGCCAGGATGTTTGAAATAAATGCAATATTAATCTGCACAGATATACTTCATATATTAAAGTTAAGATTTGAAACTACTGTGCCTTAACTTGTTGCTTTCTTAAAATGAATTTTGTAGTAAATGATCACTTAAATCCATTTTGCTAAACCTGCTGTTAATGTTTATCTTTGAATGTTTTCTAACTTTGTCTTGGTAATTGCAATTTAACTAGGTGCGGTGGCTACTAAAGTTCGAAGGCACGATATGCGTGTCCATCCTTACCAAAGGATTGTGACCGCAGACCGAGGTTAGTTTAGTTCTGCAGTTCTTTTTTATAAGAAATGCTTTGAGTGTACATGAAATTTGCAACACCACAGCTGGTTAACCAAATACCATATTTTGACCCATTCATTAATATTTTTTTCTCAAAAATCTAAATAGTGACTATTTTAGAGCTTCGGAAACGCTTGCAATTTTAAAGACATTGTGTAAACTTCTTTAGCTTTCCCATCTATTAAAATATATAAATCATGTGATATGTTTAAAATGCTATAACTGATTTCCTTTATAAGAACTATATAAGATTCAGCTTTATCAGGAAATAAGAGTTTAGTGCTACATTAATTAATTGATTTTCCCGTCAAACTTGCTCTTTTAATTGGTGTGGAAATATCAGATTGGTGTTGCAAAAATAAAATGAATGGATGGGTGCTTAATGAGAAGGAAGTAAAGAAATAAATGCCCCCTGTCTGGAGAAAACTGAAGATTTAGATTCCTTTTTTCTAATAAACTATTTGAGCCACTGTACTGTATAACTCTAAAGAAGATTCATGTTCTCAGATATCTAACTTAATTCAACAAAATAAGGACTGTGAAGATAATACTTCAAAAGTTTGTTGGGTTTGAGTCAGTAAAGGCAATATTCTTTTATGTTCTTTTGCCAAAATGGATTTCTTGGTATTTGTCATTTGCTGCTAAAATACATTGTCTGAAGAAGAAGCAACTTTTGAAGTCCTGTTGGTGAGATGACATCCAGTATTTGGACATCTCTCTTAACTAACCAATGAATGGAAAATAAATCTTCATTTTTCTCCAGTTCATCAAATGTAACTTACCATCTGTGTATGCCCTTGGACCCTTGAATGAATTACTTAAGCTTATTAAGAAAAGAGATGTTTTCGGTTTATTGACATTGGACTGTTGACTAGGAAGCAGTGCAGGTTGAGCACTGGAACACCCACCTCTTATCCCAGCTCTGCCACTGACTCCCTGTGTGAGTCACTTAACCTTTCTGTGTATGTTTTCCCATCTATAAAATAAGGATGATGATTAATCCCCACAACACCCCATGAGGTAGGGAATTATGTTTGTACAATGCTTTTGAAGATGCAAAGTGTTTTGAAATTGCTCAGTGTTGTTATTCTAAGGACCTATTCTCAGCAAAATAGGATATCCACAGGTTTCCTTGATTTGATATACTTAAGGCCAAATTCAGGTGACAGGCATGTCTACTCCTAATAGAGAATTTAGCCTACACTCCACCTCTCTCATTCTGTTGATTCGTTAAGATCTGTGACAGATTACCATATATAAGGAGGACACCATGGACACCAATATCAGAGAAAGGGGCTCTCTAAGTTATTTATTATATTTTTTGTAGTGCCTTTACCTTTTAATGCTTTATAAAAGGCAGAAGCTGATATATAAAAACTATACAGTTATCTGAAAAATTGCTTCTCCCCTTATATCCCATCACAGTGGTTATAGTCTGCTAGGTGGTGGTTGTTCGTTGAAAGATGGGCAGCAGGGCATTTCTATACAAGGCCCATGTCTCTAGAATCTGCTCCTACTGATGGTCTCTCAGAGTCCAGATTTGGTGTCCTTCATGCCACAGTTGAAAAGCTTATTTGTTTAGGCAGATATTTCCCTGGAACAGCTGGTGACCAAATCATTGTAACAGGGCATGGAGTTTTTTTAATCTATTGGTTACTTTATTTTAATTGACCAATGTAGTATTTACTAATTTTGTTGTTTTTAATTCGTGTCAGCTGTTCAGCTGCCTTGGCAATGGTTGCAACTATAAATCATTGAACTGAAAATAATAAATATTGGAATCACCTCACCTTCTACTGAAACACAGCCACTTCTTTGATGGTAAATTGTCCATATGTATAGCTCTTCAAAGTTAATTTGTATGTTTTAAAAAAGAATACACAGAGCTATTTTCTCATGGAGACCATACATGGTTCTGTGACCTGTATATTTTTTTATATTAAAACTATGCTGATAATTTCTGATGAATAGAGTTCTTAATTACCCTTAGCAACTTACATTACAAACCATAAGTTGCGCAAAGATATTTTTAAAGACTGTACTTCATTTTATTTCAAATTTTAAAAAGCAGACTCAGTGCACACTCTTTGAAGATTTAGAAGAGGGGTAGGTTTTGGAAAGAATACCTTTTGGCATACTACAAATATTTTACATAGAGGAGGTTAATGCAAGTTTTAAAAATTTGCTGTAAAATTAAAATACCAGAAATTGATCAACACTTGCCATGTGCACCTTCTGTGCAATTCATGACACACATTTTGATTAATTTGCCATCATTGGTATTTAAAAAACAATGTCAGCAAACCGAAATAGTAATTTTTTCAACATGAAAGCATTTTAAACAGTTGTTAAATATCACTAAAATAAGTATGCATTCATTGGGTCTAAGATTACAAAAGACTTTTAAACTGGTTCTCATATTATATAGTACTACTGTATTCGCTCTTTGAGTATGTTTTTCGTTTTTTACATAGTTTTTTAGATATAAGCACTGCATTTAAAACAAGAGCCCCCAAACATGTAAATGTGTTATTCTTATAACCAAGCATTTAGAATTGGTGAAGGGTTGACAAGTATAGTTAATTTCTACTAAGAATAAGATCCCGCTCTATAAATAATCCAAAACTGAATTTGATTCATATAATAGAGAGACTGACTGATTTAATTGTAATAAACTGTAAATGGTGTTGCACAGTTGACAAACCTGTGTGTACTGTAGAAGGCCAGGGACTTGGCAGAGGATGTATCACAGGTGTTCTGGTATCTTAAAAAGGTAGCTTACGTTGATTATATACTCCACAAGAAATGTTAATCCTGATAATTTTTCTGAATGTTTTTATCAAAACCAACTGTCACATAATTTATATATAAAATTTTAATACCATTTTAATCAAAATTGCAATCAGTATCAAAAATGCTTTAAGATTCTGTGTTTTTTTTCGTATACCTGTAAAGTGGTGAGATGGTGCCACATTAAATATTTATTTTTTTTTTTGCTTATATTTGCAACAGCAGTTTTAATTTAAACAAAATCCCACTTAGCAGAATTTTGAAGAAGTTCAGGGAACATGTGGTCTCATTTAAGTTACAGTAGTAATTTTTTAGTGTTTATAAACTGTATCCTAAATGATAGGCCATAGAAACCATTTTTATTATGTGAAGGTAAATCAACCCATGATACAGATCATTAAAAATATGCTATCTGTGAACATTACACCTACTGGATTTCATTTTATGAAATGGCACAAATCTGACTTTGCACTGAATACCTTTCTCACTTTCATCTCCTCTGCCTTAGTCAGAATGGCAACAGTACAAAAACTCTATCAAACCTCAGAATTTATTAGATATGATTAAGCTGTTGAACAAGTCTTAAAAATTGTACTACTGTTAAGTGGACCAAGTTTGGTGAAGGAGAATGTGAGAGAGAATGATTAAAGAAGGAACAGCTCAAGAACATTGGGAATGATAACTTTCCACTTGAGAACTTTTTTATGTTTTACTGTAATTTTTTGTTTTTGTTTGTGTTTTTTTTGTTTGTTTTTTGCAAAAGAAAATAGTATTTACAGGTGGCTTCTTTTAAAATATAAAAATATAAAGCAGGAATGTATATGAAATGTCAGATTTTATTGTATTTGCAGAGTATTAGCTTTGAAAATGAATAAAGAAAGCTGTCTGTAGTTTTAAAATGCCTTATTAGTATCAATTAGATACTTTCTCTATTTTTTGATGTACTTAGAGCTTTTGAAGTATAGAATTTAAAATGGCAAGACTTTTACAGTGTTTACATGCAAGTGCATTTTAAAAGCGTCCTATGTGTAAAATAGTATTTTCAACAGGAAAATGCTGGCTAAAGTAATAGGCTTAGCCTTTACCTGGTTTCCATGATGATGCCTACACTGCTAGACTACAGTTTAGTATTGCTTTGTATCATGAGGCCAAGAAATTCCGTGTTGTTTGTAAATAGAATAATTGAAAAGCAATAAAAATTTTATTGAACAAAAGAAACCTTGTTTGGCCCATAGTTTATGTTAACCCAAATTGTTTATGAAAATTCAGATTCCTTAGATTCATTTCTTTTAACAAACAGTTATTAATAATCACATCCATCATTAATAGTTGCTTTAATGCTTGCACCTGGGGAAATACTAATGCTTAATAGCAGTCAGATACTGATTCTTTGCGCTGACTGTTGTTTCAAAATTCTTTTACCAAGTTCAAAAAACTGTTCATTGTTTTTGTTTTCCAGTTTCCTTCATCGACTGCTACTAACCATTAGTTGTTAGTTGTATTTTATTTCTATTTTTTCCTGTTAACCAGTTTTGTGGGAGTGGGCTTCTCCTTCACATGTTCAAATCATGATACAAGGCTGTCATGATTTTATTGCATTCTGTAGATGGTGTCAATCAGTGCGTCAGAATTAAACATGCTTGTTTTTTTATTAGTTGTGATTAGTTTTCATGTTGTCATTAAGCCGTCACTAGCTGAAACTAATCTCTTCTCTATCTTTTCTTTCTCTTTTTTGTTTTTTTTATTTTGATTTTTTGTTTTTGTTTTGTTTCTAACCACCCAGCCGCCACCGGCAACTAACCTATGACCTTCTGACCTCTGAACTCTTCACCCAATGATGACCTGACCATGCCTGCCTGCTGATCAGTTAACTGGTAATCGCCTTTGCTTGCCTGTCTTCAGTGCAGCGAGCTGAGGCACTTGTCCGTTCGTCTTACCATCTAACAAAAAAGACAAAGAAATTGTTGTCCTCCAACTCAGCTTTTTTTTCCTGTTTGGGTGAAAGTGGTTCTAGAACCTGCACTGAATAGTAGTAAAGCAATAAGGTCCAATTCATCCCTCAGCACTGATCATCCTTTAGTGTCCCACCCTAAACGAACGGTAAGAAGGCCTCACTTAAGTGATGGAGACAGATGTCCCTTAACTACCCGATGACAGAGGCAGTTACTGTGAGCGACTTCTAGGAATCTTTTTCTTCTATAATGAAGTCAAAGCTCTCTTTGAATGTACTGTGTGATGATGCATCATGCATGAACCTTTGGTCAGGGATGTCATTGGTGAAGGGAGTCCAAAAAGTATTCAAAATTTGACTTGCTGTTTAGTCACTCACTACCAGTGCCCTCAAAGGGCAAAAGTTGCAGCCTTTTTCTATTGCCTGCCAAATTGGATGTTTTGAAAGAACGTGTGCCATGAAAGATAGATTTCAATGAATTTTCAGAACTATGTTAATACAAAGAACAAAACAGCAACACTATGACAGCAAAATCTGAGTTAAGATTACTTTAACCGTATTTAAACTTTCTTAAAAGATTACATGAGAACAAGGTACATGCATTATGTGTCACGTTACTGGGCAAACTGTTCAAATATTTTTTTTAAACCTCCCTGTATAGAAAAATTTCATTAAGGATGTAAAAGCCATGCTTGCCTATTTGCTGTATACATGTAATGAAATTGTAGATAAAGTGTAGTCCATTGAAACAAAATGAACAAAAAAGTAGATACTTTTACTATACAAGGGTGCTGGTGCAGAAAAAATATATTTTTGGAAATGTAGCATTTTATACTTTCAAGTGTTATTAAAAAAGAAAAAAAGAACAAAGAAACAACCCTTTATTTCATTAAATGATTTTTTCTGGTGGTTGTCAAGAAACAAAAGACCAAAAGAGCCTTTTTGTCTTTCTTTTTTATTTTTTAAGTATTGGAATAAGTCTAAAGAAAAGAAAGTGCCTTATTTTCTTCATGGTCATTTAGTCAAATGTCTCGTATAATCAGCTCCTCCCTCAGACAACAAGTTAATGCATGCCACTTAGTCGCCCAGTATGTGAAAAGAAGCTGGGAAAGGAAGACAAATGAGTTGACCGTTTGAAATACCTGATTTTTGCCATATTAGCATGATGCAACTTTGCCAAATCTTATAATGTGAAATGTTGGATGATTTTTCTATCAAATGCTGGCCCCCATTAGTTTTGCAACATTTTCACCATCTCAAACCATAGTTAACACACATTTTGTTTCATGTACTTGCTCAACCAAAGGGTTCTGACTCATTCTAAATCAGAGCATTAGCTGACAAATGTTTATAAGGCAGCAAGTGCTCCTTTTTGTTCAGGGGATGGCGTGGAGTTGTCTTGATTTCAAATATTGACAAGTATATCAGACCTTATACTTGTCCACAGAAAAAAGTTTGATGGATAATGAAGTTGAACATGTTTAACTTTTTTTAAGTCTGACCTAAGCATGTCACAGTATTTTGTAAGCAGCTCCCACGGTGTCAAATAGTATATAAGATATTCATTTCTCATCAGCCCCTGCTTGATTAATATTGATTGTTTGTTGCTTTTTATTCAAAAGAAGAGCAGGAAAGACTCATTAACTATTTTTTTAAAAATTCATCTATAGTTCAGTATTATCTTCAAGCGCCACATGAAATTAATCTAGCTAGACCAGCATAACAGCTGAGAAGCTTTTTTGAAAGTGTTGAATTCTGAAAATATTGAGCAAGTATCAGTTTGCTAATGGCTCAGTATTAGACTTGGCAAATATCAGGTGATAATTTATTTTCCCTCTTGTCAACTTATTCTCCTCCTGCAAACCTTCATAGCTTCCAAATCAAAGGTCAATAGTAAGCTAAGAAAGAGGGTTTATGGTTTAAGCACCTGTATGGTGACCTCATCTAACATCTTGTCTCACCTGGAAACAATTATCAGTTTATTTACTATGCAATAGACATTCATCCTTTTGTATTCAGCTAGCTTTTGTTTATCGTGCCACCAGCTTTGTCTTCCTGTTACACATACAGTTGTTTTGACTTAATTTACAGTATATATGCTGTGCCATTTTGATTTGTTTGTTTGGTTGAATAAACCTGCGACACTCAAACATTTGAAAAGAGATTTGCTAAAACAATACCAGTATTTGATCCAGATTTCATCTCAACTATGATAAACCTGGACATTTTAGATGTTTATCAAATGGGGGAAAGTTAAGTGTATGAAATAGAAGTGTGACATGTAATAGTAATGTTTGCTCTGAATGAACAAACTTTTGAAAACATAGTTGACAAAATTTTGGATCAACTTAAAAAAAAAAAGCATGACTTTTGAAATCTCTGAATGCCTTGGTTCTCAGTATTATAATTCTTTATTGAATTTTTCTTTATTAAAATATGTAGTTTTAAGACTTCTTTCTGACAGTATTATGTAATTTTTTTAGAGTGGGTAGATGGGAGTGTCGCTTGTATGTAACAGTACAGATGACATGTATTTGTCTATTCTTTATTATCTTAGTATTTTCATGCTGTGTATGTATCATAACCAACCTATTGCCTATGAGAAACATGTAAGATAATGTATTTACAGCCATTGTTACAAGTTTATAATGTATTTTTCTATCTTGTTTTATATGTATGTTATATAAAACATTCAATTTTTTTCCTGATTGAGAAAAAAAGGATACAAAAATGCAAAACCCACAATTTTGATAACTGAAAATTGCCAATTGTTTTGCAGTACTTTATTATATTGGGAGTGTTGTCTTTCTTGGGCTTTTAGTTAGCTACTGGATGAATACATTAGACATATTTGGGTTTTAGTTGGGTTTTTACATAGCTTGCATTTTAATTCTTTGGTTCTTTGCTGTTTCTATTAACCCATAGCATTATTTTAATAAATGTTATAATATCAACCTACTAACTCTGGACTATGTCTGTTTATTAACCATTACGTGTTTAATTAAAATAAAACAAACAAAGACAGAAGAATGTAAAGTCTTGAGTTACTGGACTAACCCTGAAAAACGTGACCACAGATAACACATGACTTGTATTTATGTTGTTTGTCGGCTGACATTCTGCACACTACTATTAAATTGGCTTTTGGTCATTCTGGCCTTTACCTTGGGGGTAGGTAGAATAGAGATGGGAACAAAGTAGTATTATTTGAAGCATTCTTCTTGTAGTCTTGCCACTTGCCTTTTAGCATCTGCATTACTAATTCCACACGTTACTTTTTCTTTCTCTAAAATAATCACTGTCAGCTCACAGCAAAAGAGCAAAGATGCCAGTATATTGGTAAATCATGTGATGGTATACCCAGAGAAACCAGTTTGATTCTTCGTTGAACCATTTTGACGTCACAGTAAATCTCATTGAAATTTGCCATTCGTTACTTAAAGCACCTGATTCGGTGTCACACATCTTGTGACTCTCTTCTATTTTGTATAAGCACACATTACTACTGGACTATATTGATTGTGTATATGAAGCAAGGAACCGATTTTTTTCCTCCGGCGTCACAAAGATTTTCTTTCAGATTGCTTTATTTCCTATTTGACATACTCTTTATGTAACTTTTTTTGTACTTCTGTAGTCTGTCATTATCACCTCGCTCAGGGGAGTACAACTTCTGAAAAGCCAAAGATCAAGCTGGATCATTTCCTAATGACTACAGAAAGTACAAAATACTAAACCTGTTGTACTAGATTACTGAGAAATAGCCATTTCAAATACCAGAGCTCTTTACCTGTGATCTCGATCCCTGTGGATGATCGTAGCAACACGAATGCAGAGAATTAAATGGTGAAAACACAGTAGTAAATAAGTGTTGTTTCTGAGCTTTTATACAAATGACTTTTACAGAGGAAACTTCATATTAAAATTTTCTACTATTTAAAGTCTTGTTTGTAGCTGGTTAGGTCTCCCAGATTTGTGATCTTAAATATACAATAATTGCCAGCTGTTGCCTTGGGAGACCCTTGATGCACATCACTTATTTCTCTGATATAGAGAGTTTACATTTCTGTGAACTAACAATCTACTTGCCTGGGAATAAAAATTCAGATGAGGAATCAGCATCTGTTCAAAACTGAGGGGGGGGGGGGGTTCCATTCGTTATAAGTTTTAATTTACATCTCTCAGAATCCTTGTAATAAAGTTTTTATTTTAAAAAGTGAAAAGTTCTCACAATTTTTTAAGAAGTTGGTTTTAATTTTATGTAGAAAAATTGGACGTAGCACTACTTAATCAGTAGTGTGTGCATTAATTTGCTGGGCATGTTGATATACAACTAGATTTTTTTTAATACCCATTTAAACATCTAGTTTAACTTACAGAACTGTACAGATGCAAATAGAGAAAATTGATACATCTAGAACAAGTTACACGTGTACCAAAAAAAGTACTTTTGGGGGCCATTGACTGCTTATTCTATGAATGCATTGCTATCCAAAAATTCAATGAGACGGGGGGGGGGGGGGGGGGGGACTCATAGTGGATAAAATCAAAAACTTATGATTCAAATAATGTGACATCACATCTGTGAATTTAGAGTTATATTGAAAATGCTCAAAATGTTTGAGACAGGACAAGTGTTTAAACTTCGAGAAGTCTACAAATTTTATTCAAACTTCCTGGGTGCGACTAGACTGGTTACAATTTTATGATAGCAAAATATCTTTGTTCCAGGGGCAACTAGTTGGATGTTTGTGATACATCTTCATGATCTTTTATTATCTATGAACTACTGTCATAGTTTGCCCACCGTGGGCATTTTCATCTCATTCTCAATTATACATAGTAATGAACATTTGCCCAGAAGAGAACTGGGGTTTTGGGTTTGGTTTTTTAAACTGAAGGAAAACAATAAGCCTTAAAAGCAAAATAACTCTTTTTACACAAATTAATGTGACTATTGAACATAAGTGCCGGTCTCGATGTACATAGCTAAGTGCTTAACTAAAAATATTGTCAACTATAAAAAGGCAGCAATTTAAGATGAATTTCTGGGCCTTGAGCTTGATAACTTCAGTGTTGCTGTACTGTTAAAGTTTTTTGTGTGTTTAATTCTGGAGGAGCAAAATGTCTTTCAGATTTTAAAAAAGGCATGTATTGAAGCAAAGCTACAGCACCAGTTCCTTCCAGCAAAATGGAGTCAATCTAAATAAGTATATTTGTATTTACATTTAATTTACATTTTTATGCAAATGTAAACAGAAGTACAAGAAAACCCTTTTAAATAAATACTGGATGAAGCAATATACTTTTAAAAAACAACACTTCAGAAAATCGGCCTCTTGGAGAATAATCTTACTGTGCATCAGACCAAAATATGTTTCATAGAGAGTCCCCACACTTAAAGTATCTTTTGTGCAGATATTTAACCAGTTTTAGATTACTAATCACTATTTACTAATATACTATTTGAACAGATCTTTTAACAAGTTAATGTGTAAAAATCCACTTATACATAATATAACAAGCTAAAATTGCTTCATTTCCAAATCACACCCTTTAATCTATGGGGACCACTGGAAAGTTTTCTGCACTGCAAAATGCTGTAGGAAATGCACACTAAGGTATGTTGCTATCGAATAAAAAAGAATGCAGAAAAATACAGCTGTATGAAACTTTCTTATGTATCTGGATAATTAACGGGCACTCTAAATGGCACATTACACAACGAAGTCCTTGTCACGCTTTTTACAAACATTCCTGAGGTGCAAGTGTGTAATTTTATTTGGAATGCCTAGTTTATTTGTAATAATCTTTGATATAGAGATATGTTTTGTGAAATAATATATTAATGGTATACTGTTTTTCAATTAAGCATATGAACCATTACACTGACGTGGTAATCAATGTTGAATCAAACTGGTTAACAAAAGCACATTGGTCTCCTTCCTGTGTGCCTGCTCACTGATTGCAGGTGGTATAGTTCCACATTGGAGGTGGGTCTCATGTGCAGCAGATGGTTACTTGCTGTATTAGCTTCTTGGTGCCAGCAGTTTGGGTGTCCATGGTTGACAACAGACTGCATTGGGAGAAATTTGACTCCCAGGGCGAAAATTAAGTTGCATCTAAAAAACTATTAGAGAAGAGTGAATAGAATATATATCCTTTCTGACTTGTATTGTGGCAGTTTGTGTGAAACATTTACGGTTTTGTTTGTACAAAATAATGTATTTTGAGGGGGAAAATAGACATTGCCAAAACACATGTAAATAAAAACACCAAGTATGACTGTACATGATGATGTGCAATAAAATAACTGGAAAAAGTGCATGTACTTTATCCTCAAAAGCCAATTGGAAGCTACCGATGCTGCAACTATAGTTTTATTTTCTGAAAAGTCACATTTTATTCTGTATCTAAACAGCAGAATAAAGAATCTACATTTTTCACACTTCACTGTTCATTAATGCTGTTAACAATGTTATGAGAGAGGTTGCTTTTTGAAGTGATTTAAAATTTTGTTATGATCCGACTACCTGGATATCACCTTTTACTGAAGAATTGCTGTTGTATTGCTTTGGTTACAATTAGAGACGAGAAAAAGTTAATGAGTACAAATTCACGCATACAGTATACATCTGCATTTGGATTTGCAAGCACACTAAAATTGAGCAACTTGGATTCTACCAAATTCTGAAAACATTATAGTTGCTTGAATATTATAATTACCAGACTGTTAGTCAACATAAAAGGATACAGACCACTATTGTTTCAACTCAAGCCACTATAAAGTTCTAGCTCTTTACAATGGCCACATACACGTAAAGGAATGGTTTATCACTCTGGCATCCGCAAAGTGGATTTCTCACCAAAAAATGGTCTCTATCTTAATATTTTTCACTGAATACATTTATGCAATTATCTCTGGATTTCGTATGAAGTAATTTGAGTACTGTGTAAAATATGTACAATTGTGTAAAGGAAAAGCTGGTTCAGCACAACACACAGGATTTGTCTACACTTAAAATGCTACAGCAGCACAGCTGCACCACGCTGCTGCGCATCTGTCATGCTTCAATGTAGACACTACCTATGCCAACAGGGAGGGGTTCTCGCATCTGTGCAGGTAATCCACCTCCAAGAGAGGTGGTAGCTAGGTCCAGAGAAGAATTCTTCTATTGACCTAGCCGTGTCTACAGTGTGAGGATTAGGGCAGCTCAACTAGTCCATTCGGGTGTAGATATTTCACACTCCTGAAGGATGTAATTAACTTTCTAGGGTAGACCAGGTCACAATGGGTGAAATTCTGTGCTGTCTCCCCCAAGAGGAGCAGCATGAACTCACAGCCAAGACAAGACATGGGGAGGACAAAGGTGCCCCCTCTGTGACCTGTGGATCCCAGGCTGTTCCATGATCTGGAAAAGCCTGCCATAACTAAGACAGACCTGGGGTCATATCTTAATTATTGCAATCTCCCCATGCTATCTGGAATCCCTGCAATGCTGCAGCCTTGCCCCCTACCCTAAGCCTGTGAGGCAGCTTTGTGGCTGTCGTCTTTAGCTCCTGCACAGAAGGAGTCCATTAACAAAATCCATCATGGGGGGGGGGAGGGTAGAGGGTCATGTTTGTGCTATGGATGCGGTAAAAAAAATACTTATAATACCAGCATTCTGTTGTTTTAGGCTGTCCAATAAAATTAGACATGGAAGCTGATGAGTGGAAAGTTACAACCAATACATTTTATTGTACTGCACTAGGAACAGTCCTGTACCATTAAACCTCTGTCTCCTTCATTAGTGTTTCAGTACCTATGCAGGGTCCTAAACATTCATTTTCTAGAGTACTCCCGAGTACTTTACTAAAAGAGTAAAGCTATTGTAACTATATTGTGGGCAAAAATAATACTTGATCATTTTCTGTATGAAAATAAAGTGAAGCATAATGCTCCCCCTGCTCAGTAATCATCACTGCTCACCCTTCACTTTTTGCTGCTCTGGGCTACCAGAATGAAGCACAAAGAACCGTTGTCCGTTGCCTTCTCTACATCTGCACCATGAGCTCAAATAGTCAAAGTATCTGTGCTGCTGTTCTCTATTAAGATGACTCCTCAGTATGACCAACCACAGCAGCCTAAAACTCATGAGTGCGTGTCCCCCGTCCCCCCACCGCCCATCATGCAGTTTCATTAAAAATCATGGTATTTTTAAAAAAATATAGTTTGTGTTCTTTTTATTTGCTTTTCTTTATCAGTAAGTTAAGGCCCCTTTTTTTAAAAAAAAATGCAGATAGAAAGCTGAACGAACACCTAACACAAGAACCAAGGGTCACCCAGTGAAATTAACAAGCAGCAGGTTTAAAACAAACGTAAGGAAGTATTTCTTCACACAACACACAGTCAATCTGTGGAACTCATTGCCAGGGGTGGTTGTGAAGGCCAACAGTACAACTGACTTGAAAAAACTTGATAAGTTCATGGAGGATAGGTCCATCAACTGCTAATGGCCAAGATGGTCAGGAATGCAAATCCTGACTCTGTGTGTCCTGAAACCTCTAGACTCCTAGAAGCTGGATAATGGGATGAATCACTCTAATTGCCCTGTTCTGGTTATTTCTTCTGAAGTATTTTGCACCAGCTACTGTCGGAGAGAGGGTACAGGGCTGGATGAACCATTGGTGTGACCAGGTATGGCCGTTCTTCTATTCTTAACAGCAATGG
Source organism: Lepidochelys olivacea (assembly GCF_965140295.1). Lineage (NCBI taxonomy): Eukaryota > Metazoa > Chordata > Testudines > Cheloniidae > Lepidochelys > Lepidochelys olivacea. Next base: position 124,805,703 of record NC_140413.1, read on the forward strand.
ATTTCGCAAGAGAGGCCATTTAGGAATATGATTTGTTGGTTCCCAAACCTCTAATGGGACAGGAGCACCCTTCCAAAACAGCTGCTATCCTCCATGTTTGCACATACATGACTCCAGTTCCTGTTACCAAGACAAATCCATGGAGAACTGATTATCAGTGTTATGCATTGTGGTGAACAGACTGTTGAACCTATGGTATGAAAATGAAAGTCTAGATGGCTTGTGTCTGTAAATGTGTGTTGTATCATAAAAGGTATTTTGTTAACACAGGAGAGGATAGTTGGGGGAATATTAAAAATGCAGGATGAGTGGCAAGACCATTATTAAATATTTATATTACAGTTGGACCCCTATGCTCCAATCAGGATCTTGGAATCACTTTTAATCAGCAGGTGTCATCGTACTAGGTGCATTACAAACACGTAAGATGATTCAGTACCTGGCCCAAAAAGGTTACAGTTTAAATTCTTTAATCCTACCATTTGGTATGATCTGTTGCACCGGTGTAGTTTAGATTCTTTACAATAACATGGTTTGATGCATGTGAATAAGAAATGTGAATACAAAATGTTCTTGACCAACATATGCAATGTACATGTTAGAAAATTCAGGTTAGAGAAGCAGATTTAGCAAGCTCTGTTGGAAGACAGTCTTTTTAGAAGATCAAATTTATTTTGAAAATAGTAAAATTCCACTAAATCCTTCCACCAGATCCCTTCTTTTTCAGTGCTGGTTTCTCTTCCATTTCCTAGTCTTTCACAAAACTTTGAAAACTACCTCTAACTTTCAAGTCCACATTTTCAAGTCCTCATAAAGTGTATAGATTCAGGCTATCAGTTTTTATCTGATAGTTGCTTGTGCTGTGTGCCAACAACAGGTCCCAATGTTTTTATTGTTAAGAGTCCTACATCACCAGCTTCCCAACATCCCCTAAAATCCTGGTGTTTTTAGGCCTTGAGCATTTTGTGCTTTTCTTAATTTAAAATAATTGTATCTGTAAAATAGTTGCTGTGTTGACAGCCTTGGAGATTGAAGTCTTCTATGTATTTGAAGAATACGCGCAACATTACAGAAACAGGAGAAGAAAAATCTTTTACATAATTTTATCCAGCGGCGTTCAACCTGACCCTATGTTGAAACAGAAAAAGTTTGTGACTCCATCCCATCAGCCATAAAGAAAGCAAATGTGGTCAGGCCCCACCTCCCAATTTGAGCTGTTCATGACACAGGTGAGAACCCCTGATCTAATCTAGCCCCCCTCGGAAATAATCCCAGTTCCCTCAGCCTCTTGTCATAAGTCATGTGCTCCAGTCCCCTAATCCTTTTTGTTGCCCTTCACGGGACTCTCTCCAACTTTTCCACATCCTCCTTGTAGTGTGGGGCCCAAAACTGGACACAGTACTCCAGATGAGGCCTCACCAATGTCGAATAGAGGGGAACGATCACGTCCCTCAATCTGCTGTCAGTGCCCCTACATATACATCCCAAAATGCCATTGGCCTTCTTGGCAACAAGGGCACACTGTTGACTCATATCCAGCTTCTCATCCACTGTAACCCCTAGGTCCTTTTCTGCAGAACTGCTGCCTAGCCATTTGGTCCCTAGTCTGTAGCGGTGCATGGGATTCTTCCATTCCAAGTGCAGGGCTCTGCACTTTGTCCTTGTTGACCCTCATCAGATTTCTTTTGGCCCAATCCTCTAATTTGTCTAGGGCCCTCTGTATCCTATTCCTACCCTCCAGCATATCTACCTCTCCTCCCAGTTTAGTGTCCTCTGCAAACTTGCTGAGGGTGCAATCCACACCATCCTCCAGATTGTTAATGAAGATAATGAACAAAACCGGCCCTAGACCGACCCTTGGGGCACTACGCTTGATACTGGCTGCCAACTAGACATGGAACCATTGATCACTACCCAGTGAGCCCGACAACCTAGCCAGCTTTCTATCCACCTTATAGTCCATTCATCCAGCCCATACTACTTTAACTTGCTTGCAAGAATACCATGGGAGACCATGTCAAAAGCTTTGCTAAAGTCAAGGAATAACACGTCCACTGCTTTCCCCTCATCCACAGAGCCAGTTATCTCATCATAGAAGGCAATTGGGTTAGTCAGGCATGACTTGCCCTTGGTGAATCCATGCTGACTGTTCCTGATCACTTTCCTCTAAGTGCTTCAGAATTGATGCCTTGATTTTCCAGGGACTGAAGTGAGACTGACTGGCCTGTAGTTCGCCAGATCGTCATCCTTCCCTTTTTTAAAGGTGGGCACTACATTAGCCTTTTTCCAGTCATCCAGGACCTCCCCCAGTCGCCACAAGTTTTCCAAAGATAATGGCCAATGGCTCTGCAATCACATCCGCCAACTCCTTTAGCACTCTTGGATGCAACGCATCCAGCCCCATGGACTTGTGCTCATCCAGCTTTTCTAAATAGTCCTGAACCACTTCTTTCTACACAAAGAACTGATCACCTCCTCCCCATGCTGTGCTGCCCAGTGCAGTAGTCTGGGAGCTGACCTTGTTCGTGAAGACAGAGGCAAAAAAAGCATTAAGTACATTAGCTTTTTCCATATCCTCTGCCACTAGGTTGCCTCCCTCATTCAGTAAGGGGCCCACACACTTTGCTTGACCACCTTCTTGTTGCTAACATACCTGAAGAACCCCTTCTTGTTACTCTTAACATCCCTTGCTAGCTGCAACTCCAAGTGTGATTTGGCCTTCTTGATTTTGCTCCTCTATGCCTGAGCAATTATTTTTATATTCCGCCCTAGTCATTTGTCCAAACTTCCACTTCTTGTAAGCTTGCACACCATATGCCTGAGTCCAGAGATTTTTAGTAAGTTTGTCAGTCTGCACATGCACAGTTGTTCTCCTCATGCTCTGAACTAAGGACGTAAGGGACAGTGCCGAGTGGTGCCTCTCTGGTTCCTTCTTATCGCCACATGGCCAGAGTCAGAATCTTGTGTCCACAGCATCTTCCATCAACTGTAATTAGTTTTAGTGGTTTACTCTTTTAATTTTAATTACTAGTGTAGGTAGTTAGTTGTTTATCCCTGCCCCAGAGAAACTTTCCCTGGCAAACTCGGGTTATGCCTAGATTCCTGGGATTCAAGAATTGTGTTTACTGCACCTGCTCCTTTTCAGTGAGCAGCAACCCCCAAAGCTGTCTTCCCTGCTTAGGTGAGGCTCACATCTCAGCAAAGTGCATCATTCCCTCCCAGAACACATCAAGGTCAAGAGCTAAAGCTTAGAAAACATCTGATGGAGAAGACGATGAGACCTCAATCAAATCTGGGCTAGGGATATTGAGGTCAATGTACAGGGAAATCATCAGGCAGTGCCTCTCTGAATACAAGATCTGGAGATGAGGCTAAGAATTCAAAGGCTGGTTCAAGATTTTACAGACATCCTAACACATCATTTCTTAGTTGTCTCTTTTCCAAGATGAAAAGTCCCAGTCTTTTTAATCTCTCATCACGCAGAAGCTGTTCAATACCTTCTCATAATTTTGGTTACCCTTCTCTGCATCTTTTCCAATTCTAATGTATCTCTTTTGGGATGGGGTGATCAGGACTGCATACAAAGTGGTTAAATCCATCTTCAACAAAGTAGAAAGGATTCTACCAGGAGATACTATTCAGCTAAGTGGAAGTGTTTCTCCTCTTGGACACACCACCACCAGTTATCTCCAAAGTCTAGTGGGTTCCCTGTTCTAGAGTATCTATTTACTGGTAAGATATTGGGTCTCTCTATTAGTTTCCTATGGGTTCATTTAGCAGTACTCGATAACCACACCATTTTTACTCATCCCACAATGACTAAATTCCTGAAGAGGCTTCTTATCATCTTCCCATCACTGGTGAACCCAACACTTCAGTGGGATCTCAACTTCATTCTTTCATCTCTCTCCATACCTCCATTTGAACCTTTATCCACATGCTCTAAGTCCCATCTCTCGATGAAAGTTGCCTTCCTAGTTGCTAACACATCAACTAGAAGAGTCAATGAGCTGTAAGCACTCATGGCAGACCCACCATATATACCAGAGTTGTCCCAACACATTTTTGGTGGCCTCAGAGTGCAGCAACCAACTCTTGCTTGTGGCCGCACTGACAATTTTTCCTAAAATACTTAACTTTAGGAAAAACAAATAAATATGCATTATTTATTACGCATCCAGATTGTTGTAATTTATTTATGTAGGAGTTTTTTTGCAGACTTAATAAAAATAATGCTGTGAAGAGTGATATTTGTATGTTTGTTTAATATCACTTTTCACAGCAAGCCTTGACAAAATAAGTCCTGGATGCAGGGGTAGAGGGTGAGGCAGCAGGGGGCCAGGGAGGATGGATGGATGGGAGGCAGCAGAGGCAAGGGGCGATGTATGGAGGGCCCTGCTACGGCGTGATCGGAGGTATGGGTTGGCGCCTGGGGCTGAGTTGGTGCTTGCAGTTGCGTGGCCAGGGCCGAGGATGAGCACCCACTGCCATGCAGCTGGGGGTTGGTACCCAGAGCTGGCACCTGCTTTTGTGCGACCAGGGCCAGAGGTCAGCGCTTGGGATCCATGCCTGCTGCTGCACATACGGGGCTAGAAGTCATTATCCTGGGCCAGCACCTGCCGGAGTCTGCGATTGGCACCCGTTGCTGCATGACCAGGGCTGGGGATCGGCGCCCATGGCCAGCACCTGCTGGAACCCAGGGTCGACATCCCGGAGCAGTGCTCAGGGTCAGTGGCCAGGGTTGGGGGTTGGACTGCAGCTGGGATTTGACTGCCACCAGGGTTTGATGCTGGCACTTGGGGTCTGTGCCTGCTGCCACACAGCCACGTCTAGGGTTTGGCATCCAGAGGCAGTAGCCACTGGAGCCCAGGGCCGGCAGCTGCTAGAGCTCATGGTCATTGATGAGGGCTGGCATTGGAGCACACAGATGTGGGTCAGCGCCTGGGGCCAGCTGCCGCTAGCAGGATTGGGGGTCGGCACCACGTGGCCAGACCCTGCAATTGGAGCCTGCCGCCACATCACTGGGTTTGGAGTTTGAAGCCCAGTGGCTGGAGCCCTAGTCTGCAGCCAGGCTCCCTAAGTCCCCGCCGCACAACCACCCCAGGGCTGAAGTCTGAGCCCAACTAAGCCCCTGTCCCTCCTCCCAGGTAGAGAACTCACCTTGCTCCTTCATCATTGTGTCCCACCTTTCTCCGGAGATGTGCAGAGTGGCGCATCCAGGAGCAACAGGGAGGAAGGAAGAGGGGCTGATGCTTTGCCACCCCCTGCCATCACCGCCCAAGAAAGTGTTGTGGCCACAGGGAAAACCCCTGGTGGCCGCATTTGAGTAACTGTGATATATACTACCTTTCATAAAGAAAAAGTCTCTTTGACCCTACTCAGAATTCATCCCTAAAACAATTTCAGAGTTTTACAAGTTAAGCCATCCACTTACTGATATTTTCCCCCAAACTGCATGCCTCTGATGAAGAGAGAAGTCTTCATTCTCTAAATCAGTGGTTTTCAACTTTTTTTCATTTGTGGACCCCTAAAAATTTTCAAATGGAGTTGCAGATCCCTTTGGAAACCCTAGACCTAGTCTGCAGACTCCAGATTGAAAACCACTGCTCTAGATATCTGAAGAGCAATGGTCTTTTACCTACAAAGAACAGAAGTAATCATAAAGACACCTTGACTTTTTGTTACCATAGCAGAGAGATCAAGGGCTCAAGCTAAATCTGCACAAGGCTTTCTAAATGGATGTCTGGCTGTATTTTGCACGGTTACCAACTAGCTCAGATTCCCTCCCCTCAGTGGTGGTGAGGGCCTATTTTACTAGAGTGCAAGCAACTTCTGCTGCAACTTTGTGAGATGTACCCTTACTAGAGATATGTAGAGCAGCGACCTATAGCCCCTTACACACCTTCACAAGACATTAAGCTTTGGTCCAGTCTTTTACTACAGAAACAGCTGTGGGAACAGCAGTATTACAGTCAGCCAGCAGGTCTGTGTCCTTGCATCCACCTCCTGTTTACTGTTTGCGAATCTTCCATGTGTGGAATACACATAAGGACTATCACTCAAAGAATAAATGGAAGGTATTTACCTATAATTGGAGGTTCTTCAAGATGTGTGGTCCCGATCTGTATTCCACTAACCGTCCTCTATGCTCTCGGCCACAGATCATACTGGATTTGCGGTAGGAGAAGGAACTGAAGAGGCACCCCTTATACTCTCGGTTCAGAGTACAAGGAAAACAACTGCGCGTGTGCAGACCAATGGGCACCACTTACTAAAATCTCTGGGCTCTGGCACATGGTGTGCCTACATACCCACATGCGGGAAACAGATAGGGCCAGCACATCTCAAAGAACCTCCAGTTACAGGTGAGTAACCACTTTTTTTCACTATATATTTGCTAAAATTTAGTAAAATCCTAGTGTGGCCAAGGCAGTTTGTAGCTGTCCCACATATTCACAAGTTGGAGTAAACTGTTCACCTCAATCTATGAAAATGTGAGACAACTACAAACTGTGTTGGCCACCCTAGGATTTTACCACCTGTTTAATGTTGTAAAAAAAATCACCTTTTTTATAGCATGCATGTACCTCAGAGGTCTGCATGTGCATCCTGACCTGGTGCCTCATTGCAGCATTCTGTAGAGAGTTGAACTTCTGGAGAATGGGACACTGACAAAATTGATCCAGGGGACACAGAGGACAGGGGGAAACAATAGCAGATATAGCATGATGGGGTAGGGCCCTGCAGAGCACTGGATGGGACACTGTGTTGTGGGAGATGCAGAGGGGCACAGATCTCTCTGGAGTTTGAATCCCAATTGCTAAGGGTGAGGAAATCAAAGGTATCCAAACAACTTTTCCCATAAACTTAACCAAACAAAAGAAAAACTAAGTGCTGGTGGATAATTGAATAGAATATCACCATCAAGCAATGACTTTATATTAGATATAAACACATCCATCAAATAATAGAACACACAAGTTCAACTGTTCATACATTTTTGTCTACATTTAAATGTCAAGACTAGGATTTATAAGTGGGCTTTTAATTTGACCAGCAAGCACGTTAGAAATATACATTGCCTCATCTATACTAGAATTTTAGAACAAGAGCAGCGGTTCTCAAACTATGGGTCAGAACCCATTTTAAAGGGGTCAGCAGGGCTGATGTTAGACTTGCTGGGGCCCAGGGCCAAAGCCCAAGCCCCATCACCCAGGGCTGAAGCTGTGGACGGCAGGACCTAAATTACAGACCCCAGCCTGGGGCTGATGCCCTTTGGCTTTGGCCCTCCCACCCAGTCCAACAGTGCTTGGGTGGGCTCAGGCTTCGGTCCCCCATTCTGGGGTAGCGTAGTAATTTTCATTGTCAGAGGGGGTCGCTGTGCAATGAAGTTTGAGAACCGCTAGGCTAGAGGGCAAGGATGGTTCTGCTGTTAGGGCATCAGCCTAGGACTTGAGAGACCAGGATTCAAGTCACTGCTTTGCCACAAGCTTAATGTGTGACTTTGGGCAAGTCACTTAGGCCCACATCCACAAAGATACTAAAGCACCTAAGCCCCAGAGTCAGGTGCCTAAATCCCAGTATTACATTCTGTGATCCACAAAACACGCGCCTAACCCTAGTAGGCCTCTGTAAGCACTCACACCTATGTTTTCAAGGTAAAAGTTCCCACAATGCCTGTGTTCCTGCCTCTGGGCGTGCACACTAGGGCCTCATTCATGGCTAGCCTTAGGGAAAATGGCACCCTGGGCAAAATTGGATTTTGGTGCCACTGACCCTCGCTGCCTCCCCTGCCCTTCCACTGCCCATGGCCCTCACTGTTTCCCCTTCCCCCCACACCATTACCCTTGGCCATCGCTTTCTCCCTGGGCTTCCCCCCGAATGCCCCCCTTCCCTGCTGTCTTCCCCCCATTGCTGTGGAAGGAACCTCCTCATCCTACCTCATCATGCAGCTTTCCTCGGTTCCCATGCCCTCTTGGCCAGCGTCCCTTGTTCTCGTGTGACAGCCCTCCACCCCTGCCCTTTGTGAACCCTGGGGGTAGGAGCAGGAAGGCGAGTTGAGGAAGGGTGAGAAGGAGGGGCAGAAAGGAGGAGGGGGTGGGAATGGAAGGGAGAGGTGGCTGGATGGGGGAAGGAGGTGGGAGGGAAGAGGAGGATAGCACTTTGCTGGCAGTGTCTGGCTTTTAATGATCCCCCTCTGGTGGGAGGGGCTCTAGCGAGAGCACAAAAGCATCATCCCTGTGTGTGCCATGCAGTTGGAGGTTGTGCTGCAGAAGGGTCAGCAGCTGGTGCTGGTCTGGGTTAGGGGAAGCGCCCTCCCCCTTCCCAGAATGCCCCCAGCTCTGCTTTGGCAATAGTGGTCCTGCTTGGTTTCCCGTCTGTGTTGTGGGGCCTCTGGTGTTGTCCAACTGAAGCACGGTGAAGGGCAGGGCTGGGGGTGGAGTGGGAGGCCAGGTCTGTAGCCGGCTTTTGCCTCTTGACCACAGTGCCCCCACCACCATGGTGCCCTGGCTGGTTGCCCAGATCACCCACCCCTAAGGCCAGCCCTGGCCTCACTGTAGATGGCCAAACACTTATCTCCCACCTAAGCCTCCGTATGATTCACAATCCAGGGGAAGATAGATAGGCAGATGTCTATCTAAAGTGGGGCCTGATCAGGTAGGTGTGCTCAGAGACCATCTACTGATCCAAATGGAGGAAGAGGACCCTCTGGTCATGATCCTTATAACTTTTGTTCCTGTGGTTAGAGCGCTTATTGGGATTAGATGACCCAGCTTCAATTGCCCCCCACTGTCTGAGGGAGAGAAAGGATTTGTACAGGGGTCTCCCACTTCCCAGATGAGTCCCCTAAGCACAGAGCTATGGGATTTCTGTTGTGGGGCTCCCTCTTTGTCTCCTGTTAAAGCTGTTACACTCTGTTTAAATGATAAGTCATTGGAGCAGGGGAACTGAACCCTGGGTCTCCCAGGGGGATACCCTAAATGTCAGGAGACTGAGTCATTCTCTTGCTCTCTTTCTGGGCCATTGACTCTTAAGTATTTAGCTAAAGTGAAATGGCTTCAACAGGAGAGACTGAGGCGGGGGGAGGTCCCACAGCAGATTATCCCAAAGCTCAGTGGTTTTGGCAGCCTGCTGGGAGGTGAGAAGACCCTTGTTCAAATCTTGTCTCTCCTTCAAGCAGAGTGGGGAATTGAACCTGGATCTCCCCGGGAATGCTCTAACTACTGGACTAAAGGTTATAAGTTATGTGGTGATGGTGGACACACCACTTCTTGTGGAAGGAGCCTCACTCATTCTTGCAAGAAATGAGTAAGCCACCTGACCCCAGGGGAGGAATTCCCAGTTGTGGATGGCTAATAGAGATAGAGGTCTATCTCTGAGATAAGGGAGGGGCTTTGTCATCATCTCGTATTGTCTAACTTAGGTAGTTCCCTGTCTAGCCTACTGCCTTTTGTAGAACCCATTCTTAGGCACCTATCTGTCACCATTCATTGTATGGGGAGCCTAAATACCTAATGCAGGCTTTGTGGATCACAGTGTTGTTCCTGTGATTTTCTAAGTGCCTAAAAGTTAGGCATTGCAACACTCAGCCTTATGTAAGCAGTGTCAGGATGAGCTCCACCCTGACATCTGGTGGTGAGGTGTGGCAAGTTGTGGAAAAGAACTTCAGGGGCTGATCTCATTTGCATAAGCACACCCACCCTGCCTAGAATGAGGCCATAGCTGCCCAAATGGTCACTTTGGCTGCTGTGGGATCCCCAGTGTCTCTGTTATTGGGGCAGGAAGAATAAATTGTTATTACCCTGATTATGGGAATCAAAGACAGTGGAACTGTACTTGGCCTTTTGTTATGATGGAGGGACTCACCATCAACTAAGTAGCACTCACTAGGCAAGGGTCATGGGTTCCAAAACTCTGTGAATTGAGAGAGGTTGGGGACAAGTATTAATACTTAGTGGCATGGGCTCCTTGGTGAGGGTCTTACATGCTAATTGCACTTCCTCCTCTCTCCACTGTGGAATATCAGAGCTAATTTTGATTCCATTAGGAGTCTAGTTACAGGCTGCTGAGCTCACTTTGGGCTAATGGTGCACCAGCACTGAGGCTCCCCTACTACAAGCTGAATTCACCGAAGAGCTGAACTGACTAAGAGCTGAAATCACTGAGCGTTGGGTTAAGTACTGGGGGAGCCTGAAGATATATTGTGGAGAAGTTTGCGGGACGGCTGGAGTGCCCTGTGGACAGGCTGGTGGAGCAGTTCATAGGACGGAGGGAGCTGCTGGTGGGACGCGGAGCAGTTCGTGGGATGGCGGGAGCTGCTGGTGGGACGCGGAGCGGAGCTGAGTGAAGCAGTTCGTGGGGCGGCTGGTGGAGCGGAGCGGAACGGAGCGAAGCGAAGGCCTATGGAGCCGTGGGGTGGTCAGCTTCAGATCATGTAAGGTGCCTTTTACCCCTGCCCCCATCTCCACCCAGGTTGGGAGGTAAAGCTCTGCAGATAAACTTTTGAACTCTGGGGCTGCCCTGACCAGGGACAGAGACTTTTGGGTCGTTGGACTTTTGGGACTTTGGGTGATTTGGGGTTGCTGGACTCAAGAACCAAAGGGAAAGGGCATGTCCCAATTTGCTTGGGGTGGGTTTTTTGCTCATGGGTTGTGTTAGGAATCCTGTTGGTGGTGTTTCCCCAGCATAGTGCCACATTGTTTCTCTCTGTTATTAAAAGGCTTTTTGCTACACTCAGACTAGGTGCTTGCGAGAGGGGAAGTGTTGCCTCTTGGAGGCGCCCAGCGGGGTTGGTATATATTTGTCCCAGGTCACTGGATGGGGGCTCAAGCCGGTTTGCATTGTGTTATTGGAATGGATCCCCTAGATATTGAACCCGGCCCTTGTTGCTGCCAACTCTGACGGGCAGAAGGGTTATACTTACAAGGCCTAAGTCGCTTTGTGGGCAGGGGCATTAGTCTCTCTGTGCTTCAGTTCCCCATCTGTAAAGGGGGGGTAATAGAACTTCCCTACTTGACAGTGGTGTTGTGAGGATAAATGCAACAATGATCCTGAGTTGCTCAAATACTGTGGTGACAGGGGCCATATAAATACCTTAGATACTGTTAGCTAGCACAATCTACATCACCCTTACATCTTAGTATAGGCAAAGCCAAGGTGTAAGAAGGTCATACAGTCTTCATGACTAGTCAAGGCCTGGTCTCAGCTCAAGTTGCCGCAAAAGGTGTCAATTAGGAACAGAGCTGGCTCTGTTCCTATCTCTGCTCTTACCTCTACTGGTTTAGTGTGAATTGTTTTCTAGCTTTTCACAGAAACCATGTCTCTGAACGTATAGAGGGAAAGATGAGAAGCAGCCTGCAGGGAACGGAGGGTGTCTGGGTTTTTTGTTTTTGGCTAGGGAGAAGGCAGAGACAAGCTCTGGAAAGAGCAGCACGTCAGCTGCATTCATCAGAGCCTTCGGAATAGACAAACTGGATTTATGACAAAGGCTGCTACTGGATCTCAGGATTTCCCAGCACTGAGTGAATGACAGCCACGGCAGTGCTAAGGTAGCTAATGTAATGCTTTTCCCTGTGGAGCAATCATAATCAAACAGCAAAACAACAAGACCAATCATATTTGCCACTGATTTTCAGGGAAATAGATGGCTGTTCTGAATAACTGTTTGCGTCATTAGTTTACAGAGCACATTGAAAGTCCCAGATATTTTTGTCTGCTGAAATTGTACAGCTTTGGGATGGAGAAAAGCAAGGGACTACAACTCCCATAACCCCTTCCCCTTCTGGTCTGCCCTTTCCCCAGGCCCCATAAGGGGAAAGGTCTTGACCCAGGAAGCAGCCAGGCTGTGTTTGGGAGTTGGAGCTGCATGGTGGCAAGGTGCTGGAGAGAAGCCCTAGGCAGTGTGGGCAGAGCTTCAGGTAGAATAGGCTGTTACAGCTGGGTGCAGGTCTGTATGGGACTTATGGGGAAGCAGCAGTGGTTGGGGCCCCAATGAAAGACACTAATTGAGTGTAGCTTGGAAACAAGCAAATGCTTATTTGCTTAAACTAGGATTGCCAACCTGCAGGATTGTCCTGGAGTCTCAAGGAATTAAAGATGAATCTTCAATTAAAGATAATGTCATGTGATGAAACCTCCAGGAATTCATCCAACCAAAGCTGGCAACTCTAAAAGAGACTGGACTGAAGAGGGCATCCTAGGCCTGAAGAGCCCTTTCTCTTGACTGGGCTTCCCCAGGGACCCAACCCAGAACCACTGTTTTTCACTCGGAACTGTAACTGTTTAAGCCTCTGTAACCAGGGTACCTGCAACCTTTCCCTCTCCTGCCACCCCAGTGACATGTCTTTTCACTTAGTCACATGTCTGCGTGGTTACTGGGACCCACCAGGCCTTGCTGCTGAGGCCCCTGCAGTGCTTGCCTCTGACTTGCAGTACACCTGCCATGCTACTGACCCCGAAGGGTTTGGGGTACTGGGCAGTCACAATAATTATCGCTTTTGACTAACTACATTTTCACTAGAGTTACCTTAATGCAAAGTGCTCTATAGGTGTGCTACAGCGGTGGGTCTCAACCTGAGGTCCAAATCCTCCTGGGGGGCCACTAGCAGGTTTCAGGGGGGTGCCAAGCATGGCTGGCATCAGACTTGGTAGGGCCCAGGGCAAAAACCCAAAGCCCCACCGCATGGGACTGCAGCTGGGGTCTCCGAGCCCCACCACCAGGGGCTTAAGCTGAAGCCTGAGCAGCTTAGCTTTGTGGTGCCCCCGGTAGCATGGGGCCCTAGCCAACTGCCCTCCTTGCTACCCCCTAACAGCGGCCCAGGTTTTTATATGCAGAAAACAGTTGTTGTGGCACAGGTGGGCTGTGGAGCTTTTATATCCTGTTTGGGGGAGCTCAGAAAGATAAAGGTTGAGAACCCCGATGCTACAGCACATGGTAAAAGCAAGGGACAGAAAAAAATCAACACTGAATGAGCCAAGGTCCGCCCGCTACAGTATAACAGAAGGATACAACTGCAGCATGACTGGGTGGTGGTGAAGGGAGGAGAGAATCCGATGTCTATGTTAAATATATCTTTCCCCTCAAGGATGGAAATTGAAGATCAGGCTTACAGGTGTTTTTTAAACAAGTATCCTGTAGCTGGATTACCTTTGTCCACCGAGCTGTCTCTTCCTTCTGTTGTGGCTCTGTGCGTGAGAGTGAACAGGAGTATCAAAACTAGCCTTGCCATACAGCCACGTGATGCTCTTCTGCCTCAGCTATCAATTTTTAAAACCGATCTGCCTTTAAAATGATTCATTTTTAGGCAAAAACAGCAGCACTTTTAGCCTAAGGCTTGTGCCCATGCAAAATGTTATGGCACATTTTTTGAGTTTTTGTGGCAGCCTTTTGTATTCATGGGTTACCTTTACTTGATAAGGGCATATTGAAGTTTTCAAACTAGAGCATCTATTAGCAGATGTGGAAAATAGAACAAAAATGACAATAATACCACAGACCCCAGGTCGTATGTCAAACCCCACTCTTTGAGGCTCTGTCCTAGTTCACGTCTCTGCAAATAAGGCATCCGAAAGCTCCTTTTTTTCTGGCCAGCAGCAGCAAAGTGAAAACTGACTGGAGAGCTGGGCTTTTATTTGCTCACTCAGGTCTGTCTGTCTTTAAGAGTTGCATCTTTGATAGTAAACACCTACTTTCAATTAGTCACCATAAACTCCACAGTCACAACAGCACAAGAACAAGTCTGATCCATACTCCCAGCCACCTCCACATAGCTTCATCGGAGTGAAAATGGCACCATGGCTTTTTTAAAAAAGAGGGAGAAACGCACCAATGAATAAAATAAAGTGAATCATCGGATTTTTTTAGTAAATAATACTCTCCCTGAAGCAGTTTCTCCCTTGTCATTCTTTTCCTACTCGCATTTGCTGCTGTTACTCATTATGGGCCTGATTGTGCAACCCTTACTCATGTTAGTGAGCCCTGAGACGAGTACTTCTGTTGAAGTCATTAGCACAGGTTCTGCAATCGGATCCTCTGTTATCAGACTTATTTAGAGGGTATGTTCTTCTGGGCAGGGACCTTGTTTAAACTGTTTTCTTGTCTGTGGAGTTCCATGCGCATCCAGGGTGCTACGCTGTTCTCTCTCCCTTTCTACACACCCTCTTCCAACCATTGAAGGAATGAGGGTAGCTGCCACTTTACTGGCCAGCACAAATATCAGTGCCTTGCTCCTTTCAAGGGCCAGTTTGGTCCATTAGCAATGTTGTTTTGGTTCTGAGGTGCCTCTTGCAGCCAGGCATCCCATCAAACATCAGTGGGGTTGGGAGGGGGAGGCACACATGCAAAGAAGAATAAAAGGATACATCCGTGTGGCTGATCAGCAATGAAAGAAGAGTTAAGGTCCTTGTGAGGCAGATGTTTCATTTACCTAGTCTAGTCAAACAAAAGCATGGTAAATCCCTAGCTTGATTTGATTTTAAGAGGTGTTCAGGGAAAGGCCTTCCTATGCTGTCACAGTTTCCTTATGAGTAAACTGTGTTTGTTTAAAATAAATTTTTATCAGTCATAATTGTGAAAACTCTGGGACAAAACCCTTGTGTTTTATCCCTGAGATTTCTCTACGTTGTCACTGCTGCTGAGGTATTTCATCTACAAAAATTTTAAAATGTAATCACACCAACTGCAATGTGTCTGTAATGTGGAGAAAATACTGTGCCTCCTTTCTGTATTGCTACCTATACAATTGCATATAAATAGCACATTTGTTTCACATTGTGAAATCATGGCTAAAAAGTCATTCCAATAATGCTGTAACTCTTTTCCCCATCAGATCTAAGACACCTGCAGTAAATAAGAGATCACTTATGCTCCACCTTTAGGGTGAAATTAATCTCTGTGCAGAGGTCCAGCACAAGGTGTAGGCACCGCTTCAATCCAGTTTAAGCCCTTATACAGATACCCCAGTGATGGATTTAAGAATCTAGATAGATATGTATTCTATTCATAAGCAAATAACTAACACCTTTATGAATCAGATAAGTATGATATAGTCTTAAAATAAGTGATCTGAAGACAATTTTACATTGTTATGCATGTACTTTTGCTGAGCCACATGGCTGGTGAAGCCATGAAATATTAATGGCCATGCAAATTTCTTTGCTGTGACTCAAGCTTTGCTATGTTCCTGACCCTTGACTTCCGTTAATCATCTCCTGGGTGTGTGGTCTGCTACTATGCTGAGATATCTTGTGAACAGGGACAAAGTAATTACTTGATCCCTGGCTGCTGCAATAATATTTCTGACCGCAAAAAATGGAGCGGGACACTTCCTCCCTGGATTGAAACAAAGCCAATCTGGCTGCTTCAGAAGGTTTCTGGTGACCTGAATGCAGATCCATCATTTACTTAACTGTGGGTTTAAAGCCAGCATTATTTGACTCTCTTAAACCACCCATTTTTCCCTAAATTAAACATGAATGATTTCTAATCCATTGTTTTCTTCTCCCGCTAGCTTTGTTACAGGCTTCCTTGTAAACAAGACTTTCCAATTCTCCCCTGTGAGCCAAAAAATAGTTATATCTTTGGTCTTCTCTCTATAATTTCCTTGCATTAATAATCCAGGCTCCTTTAAATATTTGGAAATGTAATCAATGTATCATAGTTAATCGACACAAACCAAGCCTTGTCCTGAACAAAGCAATGACATAGGAATAGCCATACACAGGGTCCATCTAGCCCAGTAGCAGCCGGTACCAGGAGCTTCTTCAGAAGAAGTTTCAAGGATCCTTCACTAGGCAGCTGTGGGATACTCTGTCCCTATGAAGGTCTCATCCTGAGCCTTAATAACTAGAGACTGGTTTAAACTCTGAAACATGAGATTTTTCCCTCCTAATCCTCATTTTGTTACCATTAATTATTATAACTCTGGATAGCCATATAAATGTCCAGTCCCTTTTTGAATTGTGCTATGGTCTTTGCCTCAGTGGCCTGTTGACACATTGACTCTGCCCACACCTGGATTAGAACCATGCTAGCCACAAGAATAAATTATTAATTAATAACACTGGGTGTCAGCTGCAGTTTTAAAGAATTTGATGCCCCCCACCCCCATTTCCCATGAGATGCATGGCTTTATGGCATGAGATTCATAATTTGTACATATGTAGTGATTCAGCCAGCTATCATGCAGCAGGGTGAAAACTTTAGAGTGTGGTGTTTTACCCACTTTTACTTGCATTTTTTGGGACTTGATCCTGTAAATGTCCCTCTACACAGAACTATGATTGAAGTGAATGGATGGGCCACATGTGAAATGGTGGGATGATTGGATCGTAGTTATCAAAAGATTCTCAAGCTCTGTAGTTGAACCCTATTTTCATAACCATTTAACTATCTGTCATGTTATGGAGTACATGAAATGGGAAAAATCTCCATTAGGACAAAAAGTCCCATAACCATGAACTTTTGACAGTGTTGCTCTGCACTTTTTTCATATTGGTCCCAATTTTGGAAGATACTCAAGCACATGCTTAGGTTTGAGTGCTTTCCTAAATAGGGCTGCTTTGTTGAATCAGAACTATTATACTTAAGATGTGAGCCTCTCTTTGGGTTACAGTTAGCTTGATAAATGCATGACAAATTCTGAAAAAACCTATTTTGGTGTTTGAGTTTTAGCCATTAAAATGACTGTTGGCAGGCCAGAGCCACCACCTAATAAAAATTAGTGTTTACATGTGTTGTGTTAAAGCTACATAGTTTTTCGCTTTTTAAAAAGAAACTGACTTAGTGCCCATGCAGAGAGACATTTTCCAATACCTACTACATTCATAGACATGTTTTTAGTACTAGGACGTCCTGTGACCAGGGGCTACATTCGAGTGCCTGTGCTAAATACACGTCTGCATTTGAGCACACAGACTAAAATGTGTGTGCTAATAAATATTTTGTTCCTCAGGGTCTTTCTCTGATCAAATCCAACTACAGCCATTTCCCTCTCCCATACCTTTGACAGCTCCTCTCATCCCTTGTTGATGCCAGTGTTTGATTAATTCCTGGCTTTTACCAAATCAGATTCAAGCTCCTTGGCCCAGAGCCTCGGAGGTATTTTAGGCGTCCATTGAAATCAATGGCTATTAGGAACCTAAATAGCCTTCAGGATCTGGGCCCTTGTCCTTACCTTCAGTTGTGTACGTAATTTTGTCCCACCTCTGCCTCTGATGTAATTTCTTCTTACTCCTCCTCATGTGTCTATGCTCCTTCCAGTCCTTTCTCCTCTCTGCTCTTTCATTCCCTCCCAATCTTAGCTTTCTGCCAGCTTTGTTACCTCTCCTTGGCACAGTCACTCTGTTCTTACCAGCCAAGCACCCTCCTGTACATCCTTCAAATTCCTTCCTCCATAAAGCCTCATTTTCCTCTGAAATTCTCTCTCCACACCCTACTTTAGCTAAACTGTTGTCCCATGCCCTGCGTTGGGCCCCAGTCCTACACAAACCCCTGTGCCTGTGCAGAACTCTGTTGTGGGGGGTCTGCCCATGTAGATCCATTTGCAGGTTTGGAACCTTTGTTTGTCTCTTAGAACAGGGCAGTGAATCTGTCTTATTCTGTGCTGTGTACATTCGTGGCCTCTTGTAAATGATTAGTAATAACCTGTGCGTTAAAAAAAATGCCAGGAAATGCTCCCACACAAACAACTATGTCAAAGTGTTGATATTGTAAATGAAAACCATAATAGCAAAAAATTCCCAGGCCATATATATTCAGGCACCTCAGCACAATTTCACCTTTGTTTAATTATTTCCTTAGCTTGATCATTGTGCTGAGGTGTTAGAAGAACATGTGAAATTGGAAATTGCTAATTGGAAATTGCTTTGAGCTTACGCTGTTTTTTTTTTTTTTCCTCCCAAGTGTACCTAAGTTTTTTATGAGACAGTTTTCTCTAGATGCAAATATGTAAATAACTCCTAATCCCTCCAGTAGACGCAGGAGGTTGGTGCTGTGGTGACATAAGGGTCTTGTCCCTTCTGAAGTATCCTGTCCACCTGATGAACAGTGAAGATGCAGTAGTACGTGAGCTACTGATACAGGGAGCGAGGCATCCATTGCAGAGAGTTCCCCATACGGGAGCTAATTTAGTGAGTCGCTATGAATGAGGTGTCGAGTCGGTACACATTTCTCAAAAGCGGAGGCTATAGTGATTACCAGTGTTTAAGACAAGAACATTAAATCTTGACCTGCAACAGTTACATGATATCAGCAGAAGACATGCACAGTTACGGACGTCAGCCATACGTCACTTGGACAAACACTTCTTAAAAAGACAAACGCCATATGTGGTGTCCTACTGATTAACAAAGAGGAGCCCATTCATTGTCAAAGCAGATAGAGAAGATTGGGAACTTGTACGCTCAACCTGAGAAACCTTGGGCCCGACTAAGGGCTTGGCTACACTTGCAGATGTAGAGCACTGGGAGTTAAACCAGCCTTTGGAGACCGCAGCAGGGAAAACGCTGCTGTGTGTTTACACTGTCAGCTGCAAGCGCACTGGCGTGGCCACATTAGCAGCTCTTGCAACGCCACAAAGAGCAGTGCATTGTGGTAGCTATCCCAGTGTGCAATGTAGCGGCAGCGTGCTTTTCAAATGGGGGGGAAGAAGTGTGACAGGGAGTGTGTTGTGTGTATGTGGGGGGAGAGACAGTGTGTTTTGGGGGGCAGTGTGTCAGCATGCTGTCTTGTAAGTTCAGACAGCAGCAGACCCCCTTTCCCCCCCACACCTCTCTCTCTCACACACACTCACAACTTTCCACACTAATGGTTTGCTTAGTCCCGGAGCAGATGAGCAGCTCATCTGTCAGAAACGGAGCTTTGAAAGGGGCTATCCGCACGCCGGCAGCCGATTTCAAAACAATGAGAAGAGTGGCCACTTGACTTCAGGGGATTATGGGATGTTTCCGGAGGCCAGTCACAGCGCGGTAATGCAACACCTTGTCCACACTGACACCTGGGCGTTTCAGCCAGGGCGCAGCAAGCTCTATGCTTTTCGTGGAGGTGGATTCTCAGGAGCGCTCCAGCTGCAGACTCCAGGAGCTCTCCGTGCCTTGCCAGTGTGGACACCTCAGGAGTTAGGGCACCCGGGGCTGATTTAATGCGCTCTAACTTGCAAGTGTAGCCAAGCTCTTACGGAAGTACTGAGCACCTGCCCCAGTGGCGTAGCTAGGGGTGGAAATTTAGGTGGGCCCCGACTTTCCGGTGGACGCACAATGACAGACTGTGCTAGCTCAGCTTCTCCCCCGACCCCACGCCCTCTTCCGAGCCCTGGTGCCCCCAGACACAGGGCTTCACCTGCCGAGCTGGGCAAGTGCATGCCTCACCGAGGGCAATCACCGCCAGCAGCTCCTTCTCCGCCGGGCTCAGCTCACCTCTCCTGGGAGTAGCCTGGGCGCCTCCTCCTCGCCCCGCGCTCGCAGGGGCCAGACCTGGTGCCGCACATTGTTGAATGCGGCAGGGCACCCCCCACGTGCCCGCTATCCCCCTCCCCTCAGAGCAGCTGCCAGTGGAGGCCCAACCATTTCCCCTCCAGTGGCCGAGGGGGAGACGTGTTGGCCACCCCTCACCGCACATGGGGTTGATTTCCTAGCACAAACAGCCCATGCTGCATTCTGCATGGGGAAGGGCCCAGGCCCCGTGCTCTGTGTGTGAGGTGCTGGTTCCCATCGCCTCCTTTCCAATCCCGCCACCCCCCCATTAGTGGCCTGATGGTACGACCAGGTGGAAGGGGGCGGGGTGCCACAAGAGCTGGGGTGCTAATGAGTCTCTGCGGTGCTGTTCTTCGCTGCTTCATTGTGTGTGGCTGCTGCATATCCCTGTTAAATTTGGGCGGGCCTGGATGCTAAGTGGATGGGCCGCAGCCCACCAATACCCAGCTGTGGGTATGCCCCTGACCTGCCCCCCATTGCCTTCAGTTAGCCATTAGTGCTCTACACGTCTGAAAATCGGGCCAAGGTGTCTAAAGCTGCTTTCCTCTCCCCTCAAAATAGAGCATCCAAGAAATCAGTGACCTCTTCTCTGGCTTTTGGCCCCATTCTTCTTTCCCCAACCCCTGCCCTGCTCCTCTCTCCTGTGCCCATCATCTCCCCACTTCCTTCCTTTCCTTCATCATTTCCTTTCTCTTGAGATCCCATTCTACTTTCTCTGTTTTTCTTGGAAGTTTTTGCTTATTTAAAAATCCTGTCAGTGTTGCTGCTGCTCCCTCTACTGAGATGAGCTCAGTGGCCTCCCCACCTCCAATTTTGCCTTGTCAGTTTTTCTGAAAGCCAAGGGGGAAAGGGTTGAAATAAATACCTGGGTAGGAGTGAGGCTTAATGATTATGAAGGTAAACCATAAACAGGCCCCTGGCTCTGGGAATCTGCTCTTGATTCTGCTGTGCCCTAAATGAAGTTAGTGGCCTCCATGCAGTGTATAATGACTAGTCAACCAATGTATGAATTTGTGGACACTAAACTTTCTAAACTACTACATGCTACAAGGGGCCACAGCAATGGTTCCCTCAACCCACCTAGCAATATTGTTAACCTATCCAACTATACTCTCAGCCCAGCAGAAGCAGCTGTTCTATCTCGGGGCCTCTCCTTCTGCCCCTCCACCCCCACGAACATGATACAGTTCTGTGGTGACCTAGAATCCTATTTTCGACGTCTCCGACTCAAGGAATATTTCCAAAATACCTCTGAACAGCATACTAATCCACAGAGGTCTCCCTACCAACACTACAGAAAGAGGGATTCTAGGTGGACTCCTCCTGAAGGTCGAAACAGCAGACTGGACTTCTACATAGAGTGCTTCCGCCGACGTGCACGGGCTGAAATTGTGGAAAAGCAGCATCACTTGCCCCATAACCTCAGCCATGCGGAACGCAATGCCATCCACAGCCTCAGAAACAACTCTGACATCATAATCAAAAAGGCTGACAAAGGAGGTGCTGTTGTCGTCATGAATAGGTCGGAATATGAACAAGAGGCTGCTCGGCAGCTCTCCAACACGAGTTTCTACAAGCCATTACCCTCTGATCCCACTGAGAGTTACCAAAAGCAACTACAGCATTTGCTCAAGAAACTTCCTGAAAAAGCACAAGATCAAATCCGCACAGACACACCCCTGGAACCCCGACCTGGGATATTCTATCTACTACCCAAGATCCATAAACCTGGAAATCCTGGGCGCCCCATCATCTCAGGCATTGGCACCCTGACAGCAGGATTGTCTGGCTATGTAGACTCCCTCCTCAGGCCCTACGCTACCAGCACTCCCAGCTACCTTCGAGACACCACTGACTTCCTGAGGAAACTACAATCCATCGGTGATCTTCCTGATAACACCATCCTGGCCACTATGGATGTAGAAGCCCTCTACACCAACATTCCACACAAAGATGGACTACAAGCCGTCAAGAACACTATCCCCGATAATGTCACGGCTAACCTGGTGGCTGAACTTTGTGACTTTGTCCTTACCCATAACTACTTCACATTTGGGGACAATGTATACCTTCAGATCAGCGGCACTGCTATGGGTACCCGCATGGCCCCACAGTATGCCAACATTTTTATGGCTGATTTAGAACAACGCTTCCTCAGCTCTCGTCCCCTAAAGCCCCTACTCTACTTGCGCTATATTGATGACATCTTCATCATCTGGACCCATGGAAAAGAAGCCCTTGAGGAATTCCACCATGATTTCAACAATTTCCATCCCACCACCAACCTCAGCCTGGTCCAGTCCACACAAGAGATCCACTTCCTGGACACTACAGTGCTAATAAACAATGGTCACATAAACACCACCCTATACCGGAAACCTACTGACCGCTATTCCTACCTGCATGCCTCCAGCTTTCACCCTGACCACACCACACGATCCATCGTCTACAGCCAAGCTCTGCGATACAACCGCATTTGCTCCAACCCCTCAGACAGAGACAAACACCTACAAGATCTCTGTCAAGCTTTCTTACAACTACAATACCCACCTGCAGAAATAAAGAAACAGATTGATAGAGCCAGAAGAGTTCCCAGAAGTTACCTACTACAGGACAGGCCTAACAAAGAAAATAACAGAACGCCACTAGCCGTCACCTTCAGCCCCCAACTAAAACCCCTCCAACGCATTATTAAGGATCTACAACCTATCCTAAAGGATGACCCAACACTCTCACAAATCTTGGGAGACAGGCCAGTCCTTGCCTACAGACAGCCCCGCAACCTGAAGCAAATACTCACCAACAACCACATACCACACAACAGAACCACTAACCCAGGAACTTATCCTTGCAACAAAGCCCGTTGCCAACTGTGCCCACATATCTATTCAGGGGACACCATCACAGGGCCTAATAACATCAGCCACACTATCAGAGGCTCGTTCACCTGCACATCCACCAATGTGATATATGCCATCATGTGCCAGCAATGCCCCTCTGCCATGTACATTGGTCAAACTGGACAGTCTCTACGTAAAAGAATAAATGGACACAAATCAGATGTCAAGAATTGTAACATTCATAAACCAGTCGGAGAACACTTCAATCTCTCTGGTCACGCGATCACAGACATGAAGGTCGCTATCTTAAAACAAAAAAACTTCAAATCCAGACTCCAGCGAGAAACTGCTGAATTGGAATTCATTTGCAAATTGGATACTATTAATTTAGGCTTAAATAGAGACTTGGAGTGGCTAAGTCATTATGCAAGGTAGCCTGTTTCCTCTTGTTTTTTCCTACCCCCCCCCCCCAGATGTTCTGGTTTAACTTGGATTTTAACTTGAAGAGTGGTCAGTTTGGATGAGCTATTACCAGCAGGAGAGTGAGTTTGTGTGTGTATGGGGGTGGGGGGATGTGAGAACCTGGATTTATGCAGGAAATAGCCCAGCTTGATTGTCATGCACATTGTGTAAAGAGTTGTCACTTTGGATGGGCTATCACCAGCAGGAGAGTGAATTTGTGTGGGGGGGTGGAGGGTGAGAAAACCTGGATTTGTGCTGGAAATCACTTTAGATAAGCTATTACCAGCAGGACAGTGGGGTGGGAATAGGTATTGTTTCATATTCTCTGTGTATATATAAAGCCTGCTGCAGTTTCCACGATATGCATCTGAGGAAGTGAGCTGTAGCTCACGAAAGCTTATGCTCTAATAAATTGGTTAGTCTCTAAGGTGCCACAAGTCCTCCTTTTCATTCAGCACAATGTGACCTAATCTAAGTTATGTGATCCGTAGAGACTATAGACTGGAAGAATCCTCACAAAAAGCCTGGTGACGTCCTCTCTCCCTTCCCTCAAGGGGGTGGCAGGTGCTCGTGAGGGTCGTTGTGCTCTGTCTCTTCTCTCTGGCTGCTTTTGTCATTACAAATCCTTTCCCAGATTTTTGCGTGTGTGTGTCTGGACTGAGTTTGCGAGTCCAGTTTCCAGCACCGCCCTTCACTTCACTTGCAAAGGGGGAAATGATTAACTCAAATTTTGAAAAGAGGGAAGATCCAAAAGGCAGAACCAAGCAGTGACTAATCCTCCTCCCAAGAGGCTTTGTAACTTTGATCTGGGAGTCAGTTCTAATAAGCAAGATGTCTTCTGCTCCCAGAAAAGGTGACCTGCCCACCTCACTTATCATTCACATGGAGACTCTGAATTAACTCTTTTCCCAGTGAAAGCCTTTACATCACTTGCTACAAAGCCCTTTGCATAGGAACAATTGGGGCAGCCTTTTTGCTTCCTGCAGAACACACTAATAGAGTAGGTTTCTTTTTAATGTATGAGAACACACAAACGTACAGCAAAAGCAGAGGGAGAAGCCTAGATGATCTCTTTGGTGTTTCCCTTGGTATCTCTTCAGTGTTCCCTATCAAAGCAAAAAAGTTAGAATAAATTCAAATAAATCCCCCTCATCCCTGTATCCCTTCACTAAAGCACTTTCATTGCAAATTACTCTCTTGGGAAATTAGTGCTTTGGGCTTTTTTGTAACAGCAGTGCTAGCGTACAGCCTTGAGAGAAGTCGTCTATTGAGATATGCACTGGATGATTTGTGGAAGACCTGATAGGTTAATTTCCCTGTTTTATTGAGGGAGAGCATGACATAAAGAACCCCGTGCGTGCCACTGCAGTCAGCCTACTTTGCGTGTGTGGTGTTCGTTCCCCTAGCCCCCTTCTCTGTGTCCCTCCCTCTCTTCCAAACGTTGCTTCCCATGCTGGATTTTAAGGCCAGCTTGTGTTGCTGGCTATAGTAATTATGAAAGCTATCTTGTTTTGGGTTGAAGGAAAGGCACTCGTTTGGGGCTGGCTATATGCAGAGAATTGCATTGTTGTATTGTGTATCTTCAGATGCTTCCCCCGTGTGCATGGCATGCTGTCAAGGCATGGCTGTTTAAAGCAAAAACACTTGGCTTTGGAGGTTAGGAGGACAACGCTGAAGGCCATTAATGGATGTTTATGAATGCAGCATGCATTTTAGTACTTCGTGTCTTTAGCATTGTCCTTCATTTTCTCTCCTATCACTCCTTCTCCCTCTCTTTTAATTCACTTTCTCCCCCTGTAAAGCACTTAGTGCTGTTGAGAGAAATTGGAGTGGCTGAATCTAATTAGTTTAGTGTCAGTGTCTATGTGTATAGCATGGGCTTTCCCAAGCCACTGCTTTAACCCTGCAAATGAAATGATCCATGAGGTCTACATGCTAAACCCTGCCGCTGGGGATGGGGAGGGAAGATGGACGGACTGCATAACCTCAAGGACTCATCTTACAGTAATACTTTGCCCATCTATAGCACTTTGTAAATATTAAGAAATCAGCCTTCTCCACACCTTGTGAGGCAAGTAACTATCATCCCTCTTTACAAAGGGGGAGAGCATACAGAGGTGAGGTGACTTGCCCAGTGTCGCATATGAGGCCCTTGGCACACCAGGAATAGAACCCAGAGCTCTTGTCTCCCAGTCCTGAACTTTAGTCACAAAATAAGATCATCCTTCCCCTCATATCTCAGCACCTTCTCTGCCACCCTGTTGGCACTGCTTTCAAATACATGAGCCCATCAATAAAATGCATGGCCAGGGGTGCACCCAGGAAGTTAACAGATTTCCACCCAAAACTTTTGGGACCAATTTGTTTATTTAATGCTTAAACACTCTCTTTCCCCCTCCCATCCTGTACATGATCTCTCCATTGCCCTCCTGGGCCCTCCCTCTTTGCAAGCAGCAGAGATAGTTCCTCTACCCTGAAATTTACATCACCAAATCAGTTGCTCACAGGTGGTAGGGGGAGAATAATACCACAGATTCTGCAAATGAACATCTACTAGTGGAATTATTTCAAGAAATCTGTGTATTTCATGTATTTATAATTTATTACTAGGGTATCCATTCACTAACAGCCCAAGAGGGAGAAAATAATTCATTAATCAGTAAGGTATTTGTAAGTCAAGCACTTATTATGATCCAGTCTCAAGGAAACATATGAGGCTTCAGAAATTTTTTAAGTTTATCTATGCCAGTTAAGTTGTTTTACATAAGAGAGAGACATTTAATCCTACTGATCTGTCTCTAACAGCTCAAGAGGAAACCAATTCAGATCCACTGTAATCTGAGTAATAGATTCAAGGCTAGGTCCCTCTTATCAGTGGGAAAGGAGGCATTTCATCTCACAGTTTGTGCTGTCTTCCCTATGGTTATCTATTCCCTGGTGGCCAGATATGAGCACTGGCCAATTAGTGGCATCCCCCTTTCAATAGCTGAACTCATCATGTATGCATTCTGCCTCTGCTGACTGTAGCTGAGACTTGAACCAGCATCTCACAGTCTGGCAGTACACTTGCTCCACCTCCACCAGGGGATCCAGAAGGAGCAGTAGCCTCTTGCTGCCTCAGGTCCCCAGCTGTGAAATGCTTCACCTCTTAGGGGTGTTGGGAAGATAAACACATTGAAGACTATGAAGCACTTTGAGATCTACTGATGAAAAGCGTTCTTTAAGCGTAGGCTTGGCAGAATTTGTTTTTTGTTTTTTTATGAGTTCAAAGGATAATTTCGGGTCATTTTAAAGCATTTTTTCAATTTAAATTTTCACATTTGTGCAAAATTATGGGCAAAGCAGGATTGGGCTTAATGAGTCTTATGAAAGCAGCCCCTGCGAACTACAGATGAGGCCAGATCCTGGGAGATGCTGGTACCAATGCAGGACTACACAGACTTTGGAAGCCCATAGGGCTATGTCACCCTCAGTAGACCGCCAGGGCTGTGTCGGAGTTGTGAAGGGCCTGGAATAATAGGAAGGCATTTAGTGGGCCTGTGACCTTGTAGGGTCACCATCTTGCACTGTCAATGTCTTTAGTGAGAATTTTAAGCAGATGGGAAGTTTTGCAAAAATAATGCCCACTAAGGGTTCATGTGGCGACCCTCCCCTAAAACAGGGAATTTCTAGCAGGTTTGTCAGGTTCTTTGGTTCCCAACGCTGGCCCTGTCTGCACCCAAACTTGAGGAAGGGATTCCTAGAGAAAAGGTTTCAAAATCTGTACAGTTTCATTAATGCAGTTCTGCCTACCTTCCCCAGTCAGCAGTGTTAGAGAAGTGGGTACACAGTTGGCATTCATCTGTTAAACAGTCCCTTTGGGAACTGTCTCTCCAAAATCAGACATCTGGCCCGCTCTCCTCAGCCACTTAACTTTGTCTTCTTTTTGTGTAAAGCTGAAGCTCAGTGCATATCCTGTCTCTGCACCTGGACTAAAGCTTTGGTTTTAAACTCTATTGTCTCCTGTGTGTTTGCCTGTTCTGTGCAAGGCTGATCCCGCCGGGAGCTGTGAACTCATTTTAAAGATGTTCCTTGGATAAAGGAGTAAAGTATTTAAAGGGAAATTCTTGGCAAGGTGGAAACCCAGGTAAAAAAAGATGTTCTCTTTCTCTCTCTTTCATATGAATGGTGAACTTCCACCTTTCGAGGCATGCATTTCATAGCCAAGATAGCAGTGAATCATTAGAGGAGTCTTTATGTTAAGTTAAACCCTCACCATGCGAGCTTTTCTTTAGATCCCATGAGGAGCTGATGTGTGCCCTGTTAGTATCTTTTCCTTCCACTTATCTAGGTTACCCTCTCAACTTCTGTATTTTCCACAGTATGCATCTGATGAAGCGAGCTGTAGCTCACGAAAGCTTATGCTCAAATAAATTGATTAGTCTCTAAGGTGCCACAAGTACTCCTTTTCTTTTTGCGAATACAGACTAACATGGCTATTACTCTGAAGTCTGTATTTGGTTTTAGTCATCATGTAACCCAGGGCTTATCAAACTACAGGAAGACCTGCTAGAGGTAGATTCGTGAGGCTCATTCACTAAGGCTTAGATACTCCCATCCAATGCAGAACCTGATCAACAGGCTGTGCACCAGGTATTGCCAGAAAGGTGGCTAGGGAAGGCTTCCTCCCCTAGGCCACAGAGTGGCTGATGTTGCAGTAGCAATCTGGCCCTAACATAACCACTCTGAGGTGCTAGAGGAGGGAAGATGGAAGGATCTATTTGGCAGCAGATCTGTACCAACTATTCCTACCTCTCACTTCACACACACACCTGAGAATCCAGGTGCAGCAATGGATACAATATGACCCACTGCTCCTTCCTCTCAGACTGCAAAATAAGTTGGCAAAGATCAGACACACGCTCCCACCTTTGCTCATTTCTCCAGAAGATTCCGGTCAGCATCACTTATTTTATGATGATTGAGCTTCAGCCAATTCAGATTTACTTCTCTTACTTCTCACAGGCCCTGGGAAAGCACAGAAAGCACTGTGTCCAAGTCTGATGCAGAGCGGAATGTTATCTACATATGAACAGGGTAAACTGTACTGTCTCGCTCTCTCCCCAAGCAGCCATGACCAAGAGGGAGGACAAGATGGAATCTTGCAGAACACCACACAGGGGAATTCCTTTAGAAGAAGTGAAGTTTTAACTGGGGGCGGGGGGATCTCCCTGACAGGACGGTGTACGGTTATTGAAGGGCCTTCCCATCCACATCCACAAAGATCTGCAGGTGAGTCAACAAAAAGGTATGGGATGTGAAAGGCTGCTGATAGAGCTAACTAAATCATCAAGGGCGCCTTATTGTGTCCATCGCCAGAACGAGTTAATCACCATGGGTGACAGCTCTGTCTCTCTTCTAGACGCTTGCCTGAAACCCAGACTTGCTGACGTCTAAACCTGAAAACCAGCACTATCAAAGTAACATAAATTTCCCTCAGTTTCCACGCATACACATTGATTGGCATACATCTGCATTGTTTGGCCCTAACCCAGAGTGACATGACCCCATGAGAAGGAGTGATAGGAGAAAAAATGAAGGACAATGCTAAAGACCTGAAGTACTAAAATGCGAGCTGCATTCATAATATCCATTATTGGCCTTCAGCATTGTCTTCCTAACCTCCAAATGTAGGTGGATGCTGCCCCATGTGCTCCCTCATCCCCTCATATATCCCTGCCCCTGTTCTCTATCTCTCCCTCGCTTGCTGTCCCCATTACAGCAACGTGCTGCTGCCCCTGATTCCCCACTACGCTGCCCCCTGCCCGCATTTACTGCCTCCTACTCTGTTGTACTGCTGCTTGTTGCTTCCCATCTGTTGCTCCTTCCCAGAGTGCTGCTGTCTCTCTCACCCCCATACCTAAACTCAGGTCCTGGCTACCTTTACACTGGGGCCTTCTTGCTCCTCTTGCTGGCTCGGGGGAGTGGAGAGGGGATGGTGGCTGGAGGAATGGGTCCAGGGCCTGCTAGGTGAATTATCTTCCCCCTGGAGATCCTACCACCGTCTCTCTGGGATGAGGGTGGAAGGGACCCGCTCTTGGCAGCCCCCAAACACTGGAAAAGGGGGGAAGCCAGACACCACCTTCTGCAGCCAGCATGAGGGGCAAGAAGACCGCTGTGGAGGGGAAGCCGGGAGCTAGGGTTAGGGGTGGAGACAGCATCACACTGGGTGGGGAGGCAAGGCAGCAGCCACCTTTTTGGATTGGAAATAGGGAGTCCTGGGAGCCTGAACCAGTGAGGAGGTAAATGCTAGCCCCTTCACCCCACACCTTGGCCTTGAGGCAAGGGGAGCAGGAAGGGCCAGAGCTGACTGGGAGATCAGGTCTTTGTTTATTCAGTTGCCAGGCTTTCCTTCAGCACAGCTATCAGCCCTGCATGGCTGCTTTTCCCCAGGAGGTGGGGGAACGGGGAAGAGCCGCCAGTCAGGTGAAAACCCATAGAGTTGGCAGGTCCAGGAACCAGAGTGCCAAGGGTTAAGGATACCCATGAGATCAAGCATCTGTGCCACTTTTTTCTCTGTACCTGTCCCTAACAATGGTAGGCTAGAGACTGGGAGATATTTGTGATATTGTAAATGTCAAGAGCTGGTTTCCTAGGCAGCAATTACACCCCTGCCTTTTAAAGGACAGCTGACATTCTGCCATCCCAAAGGGAACAATCCTTATCACCCGTTGGCCCAAAACTTCCCCTCTGGCCTTGATCAGTCATGAGGTGCACAGGTCCAGCTCACAGACAGTTGGCCTTTATTTGCCAGTTCTTCTGGAAAGAAATGGATGAAGCTCCGTACTTTGGAAGAAGCTTGTATCCAGATCTGGGTCCAACTATCTTGGAACAGGTCTGTTTCTGAAATGGGATGAGCCTAATCACTATGGCAATCACTGTGAGGAAGTTTGAATCTGGGTCTTTGTGAGTGAGGCCTTTGTCTATTCTGCAGCAGTTTGAGAACAGCCCTCTCATCCCTGCCTTTGGACTTTTTTGCCAAAACAAGATAGATGCATTCCAGTGGCAAACCTGAGTATTGTGTGTGTGTGTGAGAGAGAGCGTGAACATAAACACCTAACAATGGCTCTCTCTCTCTTCATCCTTCCCTGTATTCATTCTTTCTCATTCGATTTCCAGTTTTGCTTCATTTTCTCTGCTGCTTTGTGTCATTCTGTGTCTATATCTCCAGTTAATGTCTCTTGTTTTCTCTTGCATGCTTCCTTTCTCTAGCTATGGCTTTCCTTTCTGACAGTTAACTAGCTGGTTTTAAAGAACAGAGAAATATCAAGCTACTTTTGGTGTAATGCATGTTTGCAATCTTCCGCTGAGAGAGCAAAGCTTATGCTTTCTGCAAGAGCATTGCTGAAAAGTAAATTCCACTTGCTGTGAATTGGGTGTGATTTTTACCATGTGATTGGCATGAAATTTACAGAGAGTGACTGCTTGCTGGGATGAGCTCAGCACTGTCACTGTGAGATGGGTTAGGCCCAAGCTGCTTTTTAGGTCACTTAGCTGAGCTGCTACTTTTGAACAAAAATCTGGTTAGAGATAGTGTAATAAACATAGAGGAAACTGAGGAGGAGTAAGGGCTGTTTGAGGACAATAACGATTACCTGTTTATGAGCACCACAGAAGTCATCACCAGAAAGATTGGTGTAGGAATGGAGTTATATAGTGGACCAGGGTCAGGAGCAAATTAAAAAGGATGTGAGTCATGTGGGGAACAAGCTACAAGGTCTTTGCATAACTTCTTGGGAATGCTAGCTGAAAACGGACACCAAAGATTGTGTTATGCAAATAAACATGACTGATTAAAACTGATTATCTCTGAAGAGATCCTAAATTCTAAGCACAACCCCAAGGGTGGATTTGCAATGAGTTCCTGAGATCAGGGTCTACTTTTGCATAGTAGAGATGCATGGTCTGGCGGTAAGCCAAAGAGCATACAGAGCATAGAATCATAGAATATCAGGCTTGGAAGGGACCTCAGGAGGTCATCTAGTCCAACCCCCTACTCAAAGCAGGACCAATCCCCATCTAAATCATCCCAGCCAGGGCTTTGTCAAGCCTGACCTTAAAAATATCTAAGGAAGGAGATTCCACCACCTCCCTAGGTAACGCATTCCAGTGTTTTACCACCCTCCTAGTGAAAAAGTTTTTCCTAATATCCAACCTAAACCTCCCCCACTGCAACTTGAGACCATTACTCCTTGTTCTGTCATCAGCTACCACTGAGAACAGTCTAGATCCATCTTCTTTGGAACCCCTTTTCAGGTAGTTGAAAGCAGCTATCAAATCCCCCCTTGTTCTTCTCTTCTGCAGACTAAACAATCCCAGTTCCCTCAGCCTCTCCTCATAAGTCATGTGTTCCAGTCCCCTAATAATTTTTGTTGCCCTCCGCTAGATGTTTTCCAATTTTTCCACATCGTTCTTGTAGTGTGGGGCCCAAAACTGGACACAGTACTCCAGATGAGTCCTCACCAATGTCGAATAGAGGGGAGCGATCACGTCCCTCGATCTGCTGGCAATGCCCCTACATATACA
Source organism: Lepidochelys olivacea (assembly GCF_965140295.1). Taxonomy (NCBI): domain Eukaryota; kingdom Metazoa; phylum Chordata; order Testudines; family Cheloniidae; genus Lepidochelys; species Lepidochelys olivacea. The sequence continues at coordinate 124,837,040 of NC_140413.1, forward strand.
TCCCAAAATGCCATTGGCCTTCTTGGCAACAAGGGCACACTGCTGGCTCATATCCAGCTTCTCGTCCACTGTAACCCCTAGGTCCTTTTCTGCAGAACTGCTGCCTAGCCATTCGGTCCCTAGTCTGTAGCGGTGCATGGGAAACTTCCGTTCTAAGTGCAGGACTCTGCACTTGTCCTTGTTGAATCTCATCAGATTTCTTTTGGCCCAATCCTCCAATTTGTCTAGGTCCCTCTGTATCCTATCCCTACGCTCCAGCGTATCTACCTCTCCTCCCAGTTTAGTGTCATCTGCAAACTTGCTGAGGGTGCAATCCACACCATCCTCCAGATCATTAATGAAGATATTGAACAAAACTGGCCGCAGGACCGACCCTTGGGGCACTCCACTCGATACCGGCTGCCAACTAGACATGGAGCCATTGATCACTACCTGTTGAGCCTGACAATCAAGCCAGCTTTCTATCCACCTTATAGTCCATTCATCCAGCGCATACTTCTTTAAGTTGCTGGCAAGAATACCGTGGGAGACCGTGTCAAAAGCTTTGCTAAAGTCAAGGAATAACACGTCCACTACTTTCCCCTCATTCACAGAGCCAGTTGTCTCATCATAGAAGGCAATTAGGTTAGTCAGGCATGACTTGCCCTTGGTGAATCTATGCTGACTGTTCCTGATCACTTTCTTCTCCTCTAAGTGCTTCAGAATTGATTCCTTGAGGACCTGCTCCATGATTTTTCCAGGGACTGAGGTGAGGCTGACTGGCCTGTAGTTGCATGAGAGAGTAGTAGCAGGCTGTGCACCTCATGTGAGAGAGAGAGTGTTGTAAGTAACACCCAGGATTGGTTCAAGAAGTAACTGGAGTTGAGCCACTAAGCACTGGTCTACGCAGTTTTTGTATTGCTATAAATACAGCAGTTTAGAAACAGACACAGACCAGTATAAAGGTGCTTACATTGGTATTGTTGTGTATTTGGTTGTCGTAGTAATAGAATCTTGTTGTTGCTATGGCAACTGAGTTAGATTATTAGGGGATAGCCCAGCTGGTTTTGGCTGGTTGTTGATTAGGTCAGTGTGGCAATAAATGGCTGCTTTTCAAGGTCTACAGCTCTCTGCATCTCAACTGATTTCTTCCTAAAATTGCTGCCCCCAAGGATACAACAACGTGGCAACGAGGGTGGGATCCCTGTGCTGCCCCAGCAACAGAAGAAGGTAGAAATCAAGGTTTTAAAAAAACCCACCTTTTTGCTGTTGGAAGTGGGTGTGAACTTGCTTGTTTGCACTGATGGTGCAAACTTAAACTAAAACCGTGGCTGCTGGAACCTTTTGAGGAGACTAGAGTGGAATGGCATGTATATACTGAGTGTTTTGAGTTTTTCTTATTGCAAATGACATTGCAGAAGAGAAGAAGGTGCCAATATTCTTAAGTGTTGTAGGGGCTAAAACCTACTCCCTGCTATGCAGCTTACTATACCCTGTTAAGCCAGAGACCAAATCTTACAGTGACATTGTGGAAATCCCAGGGTCCCATTTTTTTCCAAAACCACTGGTTATTGCTGAAGGATATAGGTTCCACAGAAGAGACCAAAAAGAAGATGAAACAGCTGTACAATTTGTAGCAACTTTGAAGAAGCTTGCGGAACACTGAATTTAAGGAGATGTTAAATGATGCCCTACGTGACAGGTTAGTGTGTGGTCTGTACGGTGAAGCTATATGGAAGCGCCTATTGACAGAGGCTCAGCTTACCTTACAGAAGGCTGCTGATATTGCGGTCTCCATGGAACTGGCTACAAAGGAGGTGCAATACATTGGTGCATCCCCTAGGGTGCATAAAGTGTCACAAGAACCTACCCACAAAACTGTGCAGAGTCAGGAATGTTACCGCTGTGGTAAGCCGGGTCACCAGGCATCAGAATGTTGGGATAAGGACCTGGTGTGTCGACACTGTGGCAAAAAGGGACACATTGAGTGTGCCTGTAAACAAAAGAAAAAGAGGCCTTGCGTCTGGCGGACCAAAAAGAAAAATCTGCATACCCAAGAGCACACCCAGGATGGTCAAGGTGACACCTCATCAGATGAAGCAGTACCACTCCACGTTTTGTCTTTGGCAGTGGGCTCACACGAATACTGGGTAACCCCATCGTTGGATGGCAAACCCGTACGCATGGAGCTGGACACTGGTGCAGCCGTCTCGCTGGTCTCTGAGACTGTGTTTCAAGAAAAGTTACAGCATCTTCTGATTAAGGCAATGAAAGCTGTTCTGAAGACATACACGGAAGAAGCTGTGCCCATGTTGGGCATTACTGATGCTAAGGTGGAGCTCAATGGACAGGCTGCTAAATTGCCGCTGTTTGTGGTGAGAGGTAATTACCCAGCCTTAATGGGTAGGTCTTGGCTAAGGAAGATTCAGCTGAACTGGGCAGAGGTGCACCGAATAACTAAAGAAGAAACCAGTTTGACTGCTATACTAAGGAAACATGCTGCTGTTTTTGGAGAGGATCTGGGAAGTATGAAAGGAATCACCGCGACATTGAACATTAAACCTGGCAGTCAACCAAAATATCTGAAAGCTAGAACTGTGCCATATGCCCTCAGGCCAAAGATTGAAACAGACGTGGAGCACCTGGTCACAAATTGAGTCCTAATACCAGTTACCCATAGCCCATGGGCAACTCCAGTCGTTCCAATAGTGAAGGAAGATGGCTCCCTCCAGTTTTGCGGAGATTTTAAAGTCCCAGTTTACCCGGTGTTGTGTGCAGAGTAATACCTGCTTTCCTGCATTGTTGACCTCTTCATGGGCCTGGCTGGGGGACAAAAGTTCAGTAAGATTGATCTGAGTCAAGCATATTTACAGATGCACGTTGATGAAAAGTCCCAAGAGCTGTTGACTATTGTGACGCATAAAGGGCTTTATCGATACTGTCGCCTCCCCTCGGAATAACATCTGCGCCCACCTTGTTCAGAGGGCTATGGACCAGATCTTGTGTGTTTTCCCAGGAGTCTAGTGCTATCTGGTCGACATCCTGGTCACTGGAAGGAATGAGGAGGATCACGTAAAGAATTTAGAGGCTACGCTACAAAGACTGGAAGAATATGGCGTACAAGTCCAAAAAGACAAGTGTGAATTCTTTCAGCCCTCTGTTGAATATTTGGGACACATCATTGATGCTACAGGTCTTCGTAAGGCTCTTGCAAAAGTTAAGGCTATTGTGGAGGTTCCCCATCCTCAAAATGTTAACCAGCTTCGCTTGTTTCTAGGAATATTGAACTATTCTGGAAAGTTCATCTCACAGTTAGCCACACTGTTAAAACCACTTCACAAACTCCTGGGGCAGAACAAGGCCTGGAAGTGGACTGAAGTCTGTGATGTTGCATTTAACAAAACTAAGGCTGCACTGCTAAATTCGGGAGTTCTGACGCACTCTCATCCATCCTTACCTCTACAGTTGGCCTGCGATGCCTCCCCTTATGGAGTGGGAGTGGTCGTGTTATACATTATGCCTTCAGGAGAAGAGAGACATATTGCTTTTGCTTCATGCACCCTAAGCAAAGCAGAAACTAACTATGCCCAAATTGACCATGAGGAATCGTTTTTGGACTTCAGAAGTTTCATCAGTACCTGTTCAGATGGAAGTTTACACTTCTCACAGACCATCGACCTCTGACTTCAATTTTTGGACCATGCACAGGCATTCCCCCATTAGCTGCTAGTCGTATGCAACAATGGGCATTGTTGCTTTCCGCACACACATATGAAATCCAGTATGGGAAATCCACTCTGCACAGCAATGCAGATGGTCTCTCAAGGCTGCCTTTGTCAGTCAAGCTTCGAGCTATTGCCCAGAAGGAAATCTTTTACTTTGAACAGGTAGAGAACACACCCATCACCGCTACTCAGTAAAGAAGGCAACTCGTGATGCATGGAACATCTCGACGAACCTCTCCGGTCTCACCCGACCTTGTTACCTACATGTCCAGGAGAACAGAGTTATCGGTCCATGCTGGTTGGTTGTTGTGGGGAAGGTGGGTCATTATCCCACAACCACTGAAATCACAGATCTTAGAACAGCTACATTCTGGTCACAATGGAATAGTGCGCATGAAGGAAATTGCACAAAGCTATTTTTGGTGGCTGGGATTGGACAGTGCTATTGAAGAGAAGGCAAGAGCTTGTATGTCATGTCAGGGTGTGAGGAATGCACCACAGTGGGCACCTCTATACCCCTGGGACTGGCCTGAAAACCTGTGTCAATGTATTCACTTTGACTTCACTGGCACACTAGAAGGAAGCATGTTCTTGGTGGTGGTAGATGCCCATTCTAAATGGCCAGAAGTCTCTCTAATGCAGTCCACTACTGCAGAGAGTAGTATCCAAAAACTACAGGGACTCTTCAGTCGTTTTAGTCTGCCAGAACAACTTGTGAGTGACAACGGACTTCAGTTCGCCTCTCAAGAGTTTGGAAATTTTATGAAGGCAACTGGGATACACCACATCACTTCAGCACCATATCATCCATCCACCAATGGATTAGCTGAAAGATTTGTGCAGACAATGAAACAAGCTTTGAAATCAGCAAGGGGACAATTATCTATTCAAAAGCGTCTGGACACCTTCTTACTATCCTAAACACACCTCATGCTACAACCAACGCATTCTCTGCCTTTCTAATGATGGGTAGACAGTTTCACACTTGCTTTGATCTCCTGAAACCTTCTGAACCCCGACAAATATTGCAACATCAGCAGCAAGATCAAGTCATCAGGCGTGCACCCAGAGCAAAAGACCGAACCTTTAGCCTGGGACAGCTGGTTTTGGCTTGGAATTATACTTCTGGAGCTAAATGGGTTCCTGCCACTGTCACCGCTCAAACAGGACCTGTTTCCTACATTGTCCGGACTGCCGAAGATCTCACGTGATGGAGACATGCAGATCAGCTATTGCCTGGTCATACTAGTCCCCAGGACACATCTTCAGTTGAGTTGCCTGACTTTACCACTTCAGGCGAGACACCGAATCAAGAGTCACCTGTTCCTGATTTTTCCCCTCCATTACTGCCTGCGGCGGAGATACACTCCTTCCCTGAACGAGCCGATACCACATCCTCACCTGTTCGCACTGCGAACCCTGTGCCCATTGTCAGGCCTGTGCCCAAGATACTTTTTGGTGCACCAACACCAGAAGTCCTCCGTAATCCACCTAGAGACAGAAGCCCTCCTCAATGGCTGGATCTTTAGCTTGGGCGAGCCCACGGTTATGGGGCAAATAATCCCCAAGGTCTAGCCGGAAATGGAGGCAGTCTACCCTCCTTCTCTAGTTTAGTGTTTGTTTTATTTAGGGGATGTTCTCTTTAAGGCGGGAGGAATATGTTGTGTATTTGGTTGTTGTAGTAACAGAATCTTGTTGTTGCTATGGCAACTGAGTTAGATTATTAGGGGATAGCCCAGCTGGTTTTGGCTGGTTGTTGGTTAGTTTAGTGTGTGGCAATAAATGGCTGCTTTTCAGCTCTCTGCGTCTCAAGTGATTTCTTCCTAAAACTGCTGCCCCCAAGGATACAACAGGTATAACTTGTTCCTGAAAAATGTACTAAATAATAATGTCCAAAGTATCAGATTCCACATCTTGGTGGCAGGCTTCTGACCAAAATCTAGCACTATGGCACTAAACTTTAAAAAGCAGAATTTAAAAAAGATTCAGCATGGATGCTGTTTGGTCCTAATAGTCACAGTTGGGTCTCCCCTCTGAGAGAGTCCTTTTTGTAGCTCAGAGCTGGGTCTGCTTCAAGGCCCAAAGGTCTGTGTGTCACAAGCAGACAGGCTCTCAAAGTCTGTGGTATGGAAAACCCTGTAGAAAAAGATTTGAATTAAATTGTATCTGAAAAAATGGAGCATTTGCCAAGCCCAGTACACCATAATGCGGTGACATCCTCATTCTTGCATTGTCATAGTAATACAATTAGAGTGGGAGTTTCCAAACACTCAGCATTTGGCCTAACTCTGCTCCCACTGAAGTCAGTGGTAAAACCGCCATTGACTTCCCCAGGAGCAGAGATAGACCGATGCTGAGTGCTTCTGAAAATCCCAGCCATAGGCTTAGTCTGCAGTAGACAAGGTTTGTTGGTCTAGCTATACTGCCAAACCCTCTTAGTGGAGGGTTTATACCAGCAAAAAAGTCCTTTTGCTGGGGTAGTTTGTATCTGTTGCCCGAATGAAATAAACTATACTGCAAAAGGACTTTTATGCAGTATAACTACATGTACACTAGGGCTTTCGCCAACACAGAAATGTCACAAAAAATCACACCTCTCGGTGGTGATACTCTATCGGCAAAAATTCTCGTATAAACCTATCCTTAGTTTTGTCCTGTTAAACAACTAGTTTGATTAGTCTGACTTTTATACAAAACTGATTTCATTTGCTTGTATTGATTGAGGATGAATTCTCTTCTCTTTTCCTATTTTAATGTTTACATGGATACCGGTGCATTTATTATCTACACTACCACTTACTTCGGTATAACTTAAGTCACTCAGAAGAGTGAATAACCCCCCTCCCACTCCTCGAGAGACATAAGTACACTGACCTAAGCGCCGGTGTGGACAGCACTATGTCGGCAGGAGAACTTCTCCTGCTGATATAGCTACCGCCTCTTGCAGAGGTGGATTTATTATGCTGATGAGAGAGCTCTTTTCCATCGGCATAGAGCGTCTTTGCCAGACACGCTATGTAGCTGCGCCGATGTAGCACTTCTAGTGTTGACTAGCCGTAAGTTGTACCTTCACTTCTACCTATCTTTTTATCTCTGTCTCTTTATCTAATCCTTATCGTCTCTGTCTAGGTTCTTATACTGCACCCAGATGCTGTGTTGTATCTGATTGCCTCTTCCAATGAATGTTTCTTTAGGTCTATGCAGTGCACAGTGGTTCAAGTGGTCTTGAGCCGTTCCCATAAAGTGTGTTTAGCTCTGCTTATGTCCTACAACACCTTTTTGTGAGTGTTTCATTAGCAACCATTCAAACCGCAGGTATTTTCTTTTGCAGGCAGCCTACTTGTAATGCAACATAACCATGGAACATTAAGCAATCAGTGGGTCCACTCGTGTGAATCTGTGCTCCCCAACTTGAGTGTGGGTTGCCAAATCTGTCCCTCAATATTATAACCAGAACTGGCTGGAGAATGCCACTTCCATCGTGTGACAGCACCCAAGGCTTCAGTATTTGTTTTCATGCCATATTAGAACAAACCTCAAACTTTGTAAATGTTTTCTCTCTCTCTGGAAGTGACTGGAGAGTCTGCCCTAGATCCTAGAAACCTTCTGGTGACAATATTGTTGAAATTGATGCGTTTTCACAGAACGTTTTGGTTTTGATGAAACAGCATATTTCCATGGAAAAACATGCCAACCAGCTCTAATTAGACCCAATGAGAGTGTCAAGCCTGCCTGGTGTGACTTGTATCTACCTGTCATGATTGTAAAGATGGGCCTGAGTCACCAAACTTGGATCTAGATCAGGATTTCAAAACCCCTGCAAAACTGGGTGGTGATCAACTCTAGGGTTGGTGTTGCACTGTTACAAAAATACTCACGTAATATGGAACTGTATAATTACATAATGAATAGACATCATTTTTGTTGCACAAAGTTCTGTGCATGCATGCCTGTTTGTATGCAGAAAAATCAGTGTGGGTGTAATTAGAATTCACGTCGCCGATGTCGTTTACAAAGGTCATTTCAGACTGGGGAGAGATGGGAAGTGTCGCTGTTAGTCGAAGATAGGCTATTTAACAAGTCTTTCTGACAATAAACAGAGCACAATAACATTACGGCTGCTGTCACCTCCTTCCCCTCCTGCCAGCCCAAAAGCACTTTTAATATATCTCTTGTTTTGCTTAATATAAATATAATGAATTCACTGTCCTCTCCAGCCGTGGTTGAGTTGTGTAATGGCCAGTAGTGTTATAGTGCAAATTCCCACCAGCTGCTGGGATCATGACACTGGTCTTACTCTTTTTTCACTCATAAGTCTTGTTGACAAAACTAGCTGAAATTATGATGTACATTTTGTGAGTGTGTGTCTGTGTGTGTGTTTTGAGCAAGCTTAAATTACCAGGAATTTCCAGGCATTTCTTCTTTCCTGCTGCCCTGTAGAATGAACAAACCTTCCCAGCCCCACTTCTCTTATCTGAGTGCTCAAAAGACCCAAGAAAGTATCACTTCTGGTGGGATTTCAAAACTCAGCTTGACGCAGAGGTTCCAGATTCCAGTGAAACAGCTGCTGTGTACTGTCAGATCTACCCACTTCAATGATCTGTACTGCCCATGGCTGCACCAGCTACAGACATTTGTTTAAAAAATAAAGAGACAGATAAATCCAACTCTTACATTTCTCCTAGCAAGCTCCTGTTATCCATGAGCCTCTTTTAAAAAATGGCGTGCTGGAGAATGCATTAGAGCTAAATGATCATTTATGTTTGTCACAGGGGTTGCTAATGTGTAATGAGATTTTAGAGTTAATGTTTTGTACAAAGCACTTAGCGGCGCCGGAATGAAATTGGTTCAGGATTCTGATGTGGTGTTTTAATTAAAGATAGTTTCCAATCAGGGCCGAGCAAACGACTTGTCAGAAGATTTTATACCCATCAGCCCATATACCGAGGTAATCCTGGTCTTGCTTTCTGCTTTGGGGTACCATTGAGGGAATTAGGTGAGGGAGCCACTTTGAAATGAACACACTGCTGCCTTGCTCAGCTGGGCGCCCCTTAAAGGAGATGGACCATTTATTTGAGGCTATGAAATGTCCACCTGGACGGTGAGGATTTGATTCACTGCTGGGTTATTCCACTTGTGCTAGTGTAACTCCATTGCACTGTAACTACAGTACACTGCACTGAAAGCAGGTGGGAGCCAGAGTCTATGATTCTAGGGCTGACCCTGGACCCTTCACAGTATGGGTCTGACCTCCGATTTCTAATTGCAGTTCTCTCCCCTGCTCTTCTACCAGGGAGAGAAAACAGAGACAAAAAGGGAAATAAGGGTGTGTGCGGGGGAGGGGATTCCGAGTAACTGTAGCTGAATCTGCAGTAGGAGGAGGGGGCAGCAGCACGGGGCATCTCAGACAAACTTCATACAAGTTTATTAGTTTTGCATTTGGTTCCTAGATGCTATGGTGATGGGTGCTTAGGCATGGCTAAACTCTAGAATGCCTGTCTAGTCATCTTTCGTGTAACTAATCATTGTAAAAATTAAATGCATCTGAACAGAGCTATTCCTTTGATTACAGGATTACAAGGGTTTCATTGCATCTAATGTCCAATACAGTGCTCGAACAGTTTATATTCAAGGCAGAGTACTGAAGCATGTGTGGAATTTCATCCAGTGTCATGTACTAATCGGGGCTACAAAATAATCATATTTTAAAAAAAATTGGTCAAACTGTGCCATAACCTAATACATGTATGGAGCTCCCTAGGCCAGTGGGCTTGTGTGCTAGATGTAGATCATAGACTCAGTAGATGTCACATCATAAGATGGTACATCCTGGATTATTGCAGCAGAGGGGAAGCTCTGAAAAAGCAAGCAAACACAGTGCCACAAAAAATCATATTTATTCTTGCAGGTTTTCCGTTCTAAACTTTTTATATCTGAATAATTGCCAACCATCCAGCTATGTGGTTTACATTCCATTTGGTAGGGAACTTAATTGAATCCTTTTTAGTATATGCATTAGTCTTTTTATTAGGTGTTTGCCTTTAAGGGAGAGAAAAAAATTCATTTTATATGCAGTCTTGCCATTATTGTTTTCTTTAAGGTTCACCTCCTTGTATGTTTTTCTTTCTTTTACAGGTTTCTTAATTTAAATGTCTCATGTGCAGTTTGGAGGCTGAGGTGCAGTAAGCAGAGTATTTTCACAGGATTATTTCTAACATTAGCTATTCCTTTGGTGAGCTCAGTAGTTCCGTAGAGGAATTCACCTGCGCTGCGTGAAGGGACTCTGGGGACGAGAGTGAAGAGATGAGGGTGAATTACTCAGAAATAAATTTGGTATATGGATATTCTGGATAGAGTAACATTTACTCTTCTTTTATCCATAAACTTTGACAGCGATCATAGGAACTCAAGAAATTACAGGGATAGAAAGAGGCCAAGAAATTTATTCAGGTCAGGCCCTCTGTGACATAGCATCACATACTGTAAATATAGCTATGTCTACGCTATGAGCTAGGGCTATGATTACCTTGCTTATGTACATATACTCATATGAGTATAAATAGCAGTGTACCCATGACAGCATGGGTACTGGCAATGGAGGCGTAGCTGAGCCATGCCAAGTACTTACCCCCTGGTTTCCGGCAGGTTTGTACTTGCACAGCTCAATCATGCCTCTGCTGCCTCTGCTAGTGCTACCGTGGCTACACTGCTACTCCTACTTGCACTAGCTTGATGTGCAGGGGAATCGGATCCCCAGCTTGTAGTGTGGACATAGCCTACAGTACGTACAATAACTATATAGCATCTCTTTTGTCAGGCTGCATTTGGCAAACCGCTTAATGTGTGGTGTTTACATTTTTCGGGGTGGAGAGGTACTGCTAGATCCAGCAGTGCCAACCCCAGGTGTTCAAAAATCAGGAGTCAGGCCCCTCAAAATCATGAGATTGCCTTAAAATTATGAGGTTTTTTTTAAAATGATGAATTTGGGGTTCTTTTGATTTGCCTTCTGGTTTCTGGGCCTTTAGAGTGCATTCGGGTCACATTTTGAAGTATTTCTCCACACCCATGAGGACTAGAAACTTACGTTGAATCACAGGACTCCAGGAGCTGAGGCTTTATGAAAAGCATCAAATGTCATGAGGCTATACAAGTGAGAGTTGGCAATGCTTGAGGGCCAGGCTGACACCTCTTCTTGCTGCTATCACGCATCTCTGTGGCCATGTCACTACAAAGATGCTAGCATGTCTTCTCCATATTAGATTCCGTGTATGGGAGCTGATCCGTGAGTGCTAGGGGATGCTGTGTGCTCTCTAGTAAGGACAGAGCTATAACTTGTGGGTTCCTCCTTGCTGACATCAGGATTCTTTAACAAATGAATGTTTTTTTTCCTGGGGGGGGGGGGAGGTCTCTCCCTGTCCCCCCTCCAGCTCAAAGCTCCATGAACTGGGGACCTGGAGCTGGTGGGGGCCCACTGATATTTTGTATCTGAAGAGGGATTTAGAAGCCTAACTTTAGGCACCTATGTTTAAAGATTTGTCACACGTAGCTAGCACTGACAAGTAAGATCATGGGCCCAGATCCACAAAGGTTTAGGTGCCCAGCTTTAGGGTATGCTGTGATCCACAAAACTCCTTCCGAATGCTGTAGGTGCCTAAACATACTCTGTGCCTGAATTTTCAGGGTAAGAGTTCCCTTGGTGCCTAAGTGTCTGTCCCTGGGCATGCGCATGGCTGACTCGGATTGTTTATCCACAGTGGAGCAGCTTCAAGAGGAGAGACTGAGGGAGCCTTATATTGGAATGTCCCATAGCTCAGGGCACGCACCTGAGAGCTCAGATCCTTTCTCCCACTCAGGCAGAAGGGGCCATTGAACCTGGGTCACCCACGTCCCAGGTGAGTGCTCCATCCCCTGGGCTAAAAGTTATAAGTTTTGAACCTTATAACCTTGCACCTGGATTGAAGCAGGTGCCTGACTCATTCCTGCAAGGAACGACTGAGAGGCGTCTAAGCCACCTGACTCCAGGAGAGGGGTTCCCACGGGTGGCTTGCTAGCAGAGTCTGGGCTGCAGGGAGGCACCTTAGATGCCGATCTCTGTGGGAGGGGTGGGGCTTAGGACACTCCCCTCTCATCAGCATCTCCCATTGGCCAGCGTAAGTGGTTCCCTGGCTAATGTGCTGGCTTTTGCGGATTGCATTCTTAGGCGCCTGTCTCTCTCCATCCATTGCACAGGGAGCCTATGTGCCTCACTCAGGCTTTATGGATCGCAGAGTTCCTGTGATTTTCTAGGTGCCTGAAAGTTAGGCATTGCACTGCTCAGCCTCGCACCGCCTTTGTGGATCTCGGCCTAGAGGTCTACATACCTCTGAGGTTCTGGGGCATGGTCTGGGATAACAAATGTAGCCATTAGTTAAATGATTTAAAATCTCTTGTATAGAGCTCCAGACACCTTGATGGGTAAATATTATTTATCAGCTAACTGGTTTCACGCCAGTAACCCCCTTTCACTCTTACAGCCTAACACTACACCAGACGCAGATAGAGAAAGGTCAGCTCTTTTCCGCCCGCAAGGGGCACATTCTGCTCCCCAGGCATGTTTGAAACTGCCATTAGCATTAATGAGAGTTAGCCAGGTGCAAGGAGTGCAGGACGAACCCGTAAGTAACCAGACCCCTGGAGGGTGTATGGCTGTGTGCTGCATAAAGGAGCCAGGCAGAACAGATAGGTGCACAAACTACTGAGCCAGCCTGAGCTCAATTGTATAATGGATTTTTGTGATATCAGAGCAGCAAAAGTTAAGAGAGATGTAAGAATGGATGGGGTGCTGTGTACAGGGAGAATGTTTTCCTGAGTTTTAGCTTGACACATTGTGCATGTCTTTAAACCCGTTGAGCAGCTGTTCAGCGAAGGGGAGGTTTTTGAGATTCTCCATTTCTGATCAGGGCCTAAAGGTTGCAGACACGATTTGGTCCAGTCTCCTGCTGTTGTCTTGAGGCCAGAGGAGAATGAGCTCTGATTGCTGTTCATGTTCCAGGGAAGACGCTCCTGACAGAGAAGACTGACCTCTTGTGAGCAATACATTCATGGAGGATTTACATTACAAACCAAAGCAAAAGGGCTGCAGTTTGTTTTGATGAAATAGGACAATTGAATCCCCCACCAGGAGTCGGCTAGGTCTGGAGACAGCAGACGCATCAGCGTTGTCATTTTCCCTTCCAGAGTACAGTGCTAGCCTCTGATTTGGCAAATTCTGAGCACTCTGTGGCTGTGTCTACACTTCAAACACTACAGCAGCACAGTGGTTCTTTGTTGTGAGGTTTCAGCGCTTTTGCTTCAAAAGTCCTTTGCTCCAGCGTCTTTTGGCCTTTTGGCATCTCTGGGTTGTTGATGTTTTGCCTTGTTCCAGCCCCAGACTGATGGGCAAAGAGTGCCAATGGGACAGTCTGGGTGCAGCAGCAGCTGACTGCACACACATCCGGAGCTCCCAGCAGAAACTTGCAGTGGAAGACCCCGCACTGCACACTGTCCACTGGTTAATGCATCTGAGGCTTGCAGCAGAAAGCCCTGCTGGGGGAGAAAGCTACAGCTTCTGATACCTTGCTATCCTGTGTTTCGTTTTATTTACAATTTCTCAAGGAGGAAATGTTACCGTATTTCCAAATCCTGTGTTACCATATTTCCAAATCCTGCATCCCTCTGGAATTGGGGCTTAGTTGCCCCTCCTATAGAGGACCATTCTAGAAGCTGTGACTATTGTTGGACAGATAGGTTTGCTGCCTATTATTTCAGCTCAGAATTAGGGGATATGTACTCTCCTTCGAGCTCGGTGATGCACTCACTGATCAGCAACTGAACTGATCATAGCACAATTATTTCATTTTCCTCCTGCTGCTAGTCCCAGTTGTGTGAAAACTTCATGCTGCTCTCCTGTTTAAAGCTGATAAAGACATCTGTTGATGTCAATATCCAACAGTTGTGCCTCCTGTCCCTCTGCCATTTTTCTTTTGTTGTTTTACACAGACTTTTACAAGTGGCTACCTCTCAAATTTCCTCTGAACTGCATAATTTCAATGGAGCTGGGAAATCTTTTCCCCTCTGAGTGGAAAGGAAAAATGGATCGTCACCGTAACACTGGCTTGGGAAGCTGAATTGAATGCTATTGCAGTTCGACTGAAAAAATCGCAGTGACTTCCCCTGATTCCTCCTCCCTGTCTCCAGAGAAGACTTTCTGCACAGAGCTAATCTTGATTTTCCTTGACACCTCTTGGATTAGGTTTTCCTGACTGTTCAATAGTTTTAAGCCCATAAAAGGGAAATGACCTCCAGTCACACTGACTGGCACACTCATCTCTCTAGTCCAGGGGTGGGCAAACTTTTTGGCTTGACAGCCACATCGGGAAATAGAAATTGTATGGAGGGCCATGAATGCTCACAAAATTGGGGTTGGGGTGCAGGAGGGGGTGCGGACTCTGGGGTGGGGCTGGGGATGAGAGGTTTATGGTGCAGAAGGGTGCTCTGGGCTGGGATCGAGGGGTTTGGAGAGCAGGAGGGGGATCAGGGCTGGGGCAGGGGGTTGGGGTGAGGCTCAGGGGTGCAGGCTCTGAGCGGCGCTTACCTCAAGTGGCTCCTGGAAGCAGTGGCATGTCCCTTCTCCGGCTCCTACGCTTCGGGATGGCCAGGTGGCTCTGTGCATTGCCCCGTCTGCAGGCACTGCCCCTGCAGCGTGGTGTGGCTCCGACCCAGCACCCCAGCTGGAGCAGGGCCGAGTCGTGTGGTGCGGCTCCAACCCAGTGCTCTCGCTGGAGTGGGGCTGAGCCGCATGGTGCGGCTTGCGGGCCGGCTTTAGACGGCTAGCAGGCCGGATATGGCCCGCAGGCCATAGTTTACGCACCCCTGCTCTAGTCCATCATTAGGTCAGGCTCTCACTCCCTTTTGTTCTTCCTGGGTCCTTTTCACTGTCCCCACCCATTCTCATATGCCCTCGCTTGGCATTGATGACCTGCCAAAAAGGAGTCACAATTAACAGCTCCCCCAGACAGTGGTCCAGTTTAGAATACTTCCCATTTTAATTTTGCAAAAATTAAAGCAAAACATTCTTGAATATTGCTTTAAAAGGGCTCCTGTGATATGAATAACACTACCCTCTGCATAAGTAAACACTAATACCAAAAACATGGCCTCTTTCTTTCATGGCCTCCGTCTGCACCTGCGTTCAGTTAAGTCTGCAGGCAGAACTGCTGAGCAGAAGAATGTTTCTGAACTCTTCGTGTGTGCTCTCTGGAAGCTGATTAAATTACTATTTTGATCTCTATCACTCCTCAGAAACCTTTTTTTATTTAATGGAAATTAAGCAGTTTTTAAGTAATCCAGTGGTGTTCTATGAGTCTTTCGTACACAACAAAAGCCAAGTTATTTTCCTTTTTTTCGTCTTTGTTATATGTACCCTGTTTTCAGAACTCAGTATACTGACTATCACAATGAACTGTAACAATCTCCTGGTCTCCATTCCTCTCCAGCTGCTCAGTGAACTTGCAATGGAATGACTTGTTGTTACAGGAGATTTTTTTCCCCTTTGTGCAGGGCACCTTCTTTTCAAAATGTGAAAGCTCCTGACTGCTCACATTCTAGAGCGATCACATTGGCTGAGCCTAAGTGTTTTATTATGAGAAATGTTCTGTCTCTTTCTGCAGGCTCATTGCAACATAAAGGTATTGTCTGAGGAACAGTGCTGGACAGAGGAATGGTGGGAGTCAGGGAGAGTTTAGCTCTGAGTGGGAGGGTGAAGACATGGAGAGTGGAGGGCAGGGAAGGGCGGGTTTTAAAACAAGAGAAGAATTTAATAACTGTTGTTTCCCTGTTTGAAAAAAGCAGATGAAATTGGCTCTTTTTACGTGGGCCAGATTCCGGAAATTCTTTCCCATGCGAATGACTTCCCTGTATCAACTTCAGGACCCAGGAAGTACCGCTTTACCATTTCCACCCTCTGGGTATTAGGGACAACATTGTTTTGTCCCCATTTGTTCTTCAGCCATCAAATCACAACCAGAACAGCAACTTTTTGAGACTTAAAGTAAGTAAGAAAAAAATCAACCAACAAATTCAAACCTCAGTAGGTGAGGACGACTTCAGAGGTGATTTCAAGCTCTGCTATTTGTCTCCGACTTGCAAGCTGCATCGCTCTGACCCCTAATCTTCCTCACTTGCTCATTTTGTGCATGCACAGGCAGGGAGAGATAATAATGGACCTTGTGATTGTACTTGGTGTTCCAATAACAAACGGCAGGACCCGAACCTAAATTGTTTGCACACGTAACACTGCCCTTATTTCTTAACGAGAAGGGCTCAGGAACTGCCCTTTACCAAAATGAAAGAAACAAACCAAGCGTGTTCTCTCTCTCTCTTTCTCTCTTTCTGCTTTGGTTAAAAAAAAAAGTCCCCACAACAAAAAGGCATTATGATCCTTAAAGGTATAGGAAACCTTTCCAGTAGAGATTTTCCAGGCACAAAGTCCAGCTCTGTTTCAGACTTCTGTCTCTCTAATAAGCCCACATGGTTCAAGTTTTCTGAAGCAGCTTGACCTCTTGTATGAGACTGAATAAATACTCTCTGGGCCAACCGGAATCCCAATTTCAGATTTGGGAGGAATCAGCGTTCCTGGGGGAAGTAATTCTTTGGATGCTTTTTCTAATGCAAAGAGTTCTAGAACTTGTCTCCTTCTTAAATTATAAATCTGCACTCAGTGTTTACAGGGGTTTCTTGTTTATTGTGAAATATTTATTGCCAGGCTCTGCATCTGTTGTTCAGGCCAGTGATGTTGTCTATTGTTTACTCCGAGGAAACAAAATTCTAAAATAACCTTTTGGTAACATGGCACACCCCTTCTTATGTGACCAGTCTTGGGTGCAATAAAATATGTGCACTATCACTAGGAGACAAGATACCTAGCATGGTGCCTCTTGCCTGGACCAATGTAGGCAGTATATTTTAATTTGAACGCTTTCAAGCTGTAAAGAAACCCCATTTATCATAGATTGGGCTAAGTTTACTTTGAGGGGGGATGTGGGGAGGTGCAGTTGGTTTAAAAAGCTAGGTTGAGCTCCATTTTTAAACCCTCTTCAGGAAAATGGCATTATAATGATCTTCCGCAGAGATAAGTCTGTTATAACAACTGTAAAGTTGCTTCATTATTGTCATAGAATGGAAGCCCACTCACTTATTGCTAGTTTCATAATCTCTGGAACCGAGAGCTTGGTAATGTAACCTGTTTGACCCTGCCTGCTTCCTCCTGATCCTCCCACGTGCACACATAGGTTAACAGACACTCATTAGCTTTCTCACTGTCAGCTGCTATTAGTGCATCTGCTTTTACTCCCAGCTGTGAGACAGATGAATGGGCTCCTCCAGATGCAATCTTAATGCTGCTCTTAGCTTAGCCAGAGAAGACATATGAACCCCAGGCCCAAGATAGCGACACGGGAACCCCACGCTCCAACAGCCTGTGTGTTCAAAGGGTGTGGAGGGGTGTGCAGTTCTGCAACAAAGCCATTTCCCCTCTGCACAGTCTCTGCTTTCCACCGCTTCGATTTACAATTTCAGTAACACCACTTTACGCTTATTGGGTATGTACTGAAATCACTTCACAATGGTAAATAAGCATTAGTGTCCTTCTGCAGATGGGGTAATTTAACCCCTTTGTGCCTAAATGACTCACCCTATGTCTCACAGGAAGCCAGTGGCAGAAATGTTAACTGACCCCAGGTTGAATGACTTGCTGTCCTGGGTTCAATGCACTAGAGCACAGCTGCCCCCAATTAGACATCAGCTAGATGTAGCTTGAGCATGGGCAGGACTTGAAAATGAGTAGAGGAGATAGTTGGGGAGGAAGAAGCCTGCCAAAGCAGAAGTAAGTAGTAGGAGCGAGGCTGTGAGTTCCTGTTGGGGTGAGGTGTTCATGACTTTCAGCTGAATGGCTGTTAATATAAGGGACTTACTATAACAATGCACTCATTATCAGATATTTGGTTCTGCTAAGGCTCAGTGATGTGTCTCTGGGTAGCACTCCAGGACCGGAGGAAGAAGTTCGATTGCTGTACGTTGTATGGGAACTGAGTGAATTTGCAGCCATGACCTACTTAGACTTTTGGGTGGGAGGGATGAGAGTCAACAGACAATATGGGAGCATCTCAGACAGGCCAGCAAGGAATCATCGTTGGTGGCCATTGAAGCAGCAGTCTGACCTCATTCTGGATGGACCACAAAATCTGCTTGCAGAGAGAGAAAGTGCAAGCCAGGGTAAATTAGAGGATGGGACAGATGCTGAACTACACTTAGCTAAAACATGAAGGGCTGTATTCCACCTTCCGTAGCATGGATTTTCAACTCATTTGAATGAAAACCTCTTCTTATGTGACTCTCTTGTTCGACTTTGGAGAAATGCAAAGGACTGTGTACTTGTCGTCTCATCTTCAGATTCCTGGGTCATAAAGCAGACAGAAGTTCTTATTCTCATTTTTGAAGGGGGATTAAAATAGATTTTCTTCAGATTCAGGATGTGTTCTTTGTACCTGCTGCAAAACTGTCTGTTACAAGGATGCAGTTGTGGGTATCTGCAGTGGCAGACACAGCATAAGCAGACACTGTTAAAGCAAATTCTTCCACCCAGTTCCACGAATCTAGCCAGTCCCTGTGAATCACCCAGAGATGAAAGCTGCCTCCTTTTGGCTGACTGCTCCTGAAAAATATAAATTGCTTCTATTTGCACTGGCTGCATGGCTGCCACGTTGTAGGGTCAACACATGAGTCTTACTGACGAGGTCTTACACCAAAATCTGAATATGTCATTGGCCAACACATAGCTTGGGGGGGTGCACACAGCTTAACTGTATATTTGAGAGGGTAAGGAGAGGGGAATGCTGCAGCCCTGAACCGGGGCTGCCTGGCAGTGCCCCTAGTCACTGTTCTGGAGGAGGGTGGGAAGAGGACAAATGTGGCTGTAAGCCAGTTTAGAGACATTCAGGATCCTGGAGCCACCCAGGGCCCGGGTTAGCCCCTAACATACATTAGAGCAGTCTCCGAGCTATTCTGATTTATGCCAGGCACCTCATGCCCCATGGGCCTATTTCTGCAGCCAGGGATTGCTGAGGCATATAGCTATCCTAGCTATGGATCTCTTCTCCTGAACATTCAGTGGGGACCAAACAGAGGGACTTGGCCACTGATTGGTAAGCCAGCATTACAGCTTTGCAAAGCAGCCCTAGTGGGGTTGAGGATCTGGCTCAGTTTGCCCTTTGCTGGGAGGCTGCACAGGTGCTGTTATGTTGTCCACCCACTAGGAGTCAAATGTGCTTTTAGATTGGATAATTTTTTATGAGATTAAATAAAGAGTCTTACTCACTCTACAGCAGCTCGCTTGAATTGACTCATGGCACTCCCCTCTCTGTGACTTGCAGTTAGAAGTAGACTTGCTCGAAACAACATCTCCTCTTCATTTACAGAGGAACAGCCCTGAGATGGGGCCTATGCCCCACACTGGCAAGTATAGGGTTAAGAGGGAGTTTGAGGCCCCAGTTAGTCCAGTCTGTGGCAGCAGGAGGGGAGATGCTAATTGACAATTAGACCCAGCTGTAGAGAACCAGAGGGGGTGGTTCTGGTAAAGGAAGGGCTGCAGGGCCCAGGAGGAGACCTGAGAAAGCAGAGCTGTAGTAGGGAGCTTGTACCCTGGGCCTGAAAGGAGACGGCAGCAGAGGCAAAGTGTCTCTAGGAAGCTGCCAGAGAAGCTTGGGGATACCCTGAGGAAGCTCCTTAGCAACAGACTGAGAAAAGCTGCATGGAGACAAGACTGGAGGGCACAGCTCCAGGATAGACGCTTTCAAGCAGGTAACGGTAGGAAGCAGCCGGGGAACCAGCGAGGGATCATGAGAAACAGACTCTTGCTGCTTATCACAAGGGCTCTGGGCAGGAGCCTGGAGCAGAGAGCAGGCCTGGGGTCCCTACCGGGCACTCACAGGAAGGGCAGTGTAAGTCTCAGGAGTAAAGGGGTAAGGACTGTTAAGCCCAGATCAGGACTGAAGGCCTGCTATGTGGGCACTAAGCCTTTGGGTGTTTGGTTGGACTTTGTGGTTACCATGGAAAGGGACTGAACTGAAAGGTGTCTTGGCTGATGAGTTAGGTCACAGAAACTGCCGCAGAATGAGAACGGAGGGAAGTGGGGGTGCTAGAGGCAAAGGACCTCGTTGATTAGGATTGCCAATTTTGGTTGGATGTATTCCTGGAGATTTCACCACATGACAATCTTTTATTAAAGATTTATCTTTAATTCCTGGGAACACCAGGCCAATTCTGGAGGGTTGGCAACCCTAGATAGCCTGACCTGATGCCCTGGGTGGTACTGCAGTGGGACAATTGCTTACAAGCCCCTGACTCTAAATGACTCCAGGTAGGGGAGTGTCAGGGCTGAAGAAGTATTCTTGGGCTTTGCAATGACTGTCAGGTGTTGGGGCCGTGTTTCCATGAGAGCTATTTTGACTGTATTCTATTCTATTCTATTCTATATAGGTTTCAGAGTAACAGCCGTGTTAGTCTGTATTTGCAAAAAGAAAAGGAGGACTTGTGGCACCTTAGAGACTAACCAATTTATTTGAGCATGAGCTTTCGTGAGCTACAGCTACCAAATAAATTGGTTAGTCTCTAAGGTGCCACAAGTACTCCTTTTCTTTATTCTATATAGGTTCTTACACCATGCTCCACCCCGTAGTACCTGAGTGTCTTCCAGCAGTACACTCATCCTGTGTATTCTCTCATCATCTTCCTGGGGAGAGAAGTGTGTAGAGTGTCTTGTTTTGGATTTTTAAAAAAACTATATG
This sequence comes from Lepidochelys olivacea, assembly GCF_965140295.1. Taxonomy (NCBI): domain Eukaryota; kingdom Metazoa; phylum Chordata; order Testudines; family Cheloniidae; genus Lepidochelys; species Lepidochelys olivacea. The sequence goes on from NC_140413.1 coordinate 124,857,603, forward strand.
AGTTCTGAAGCGGTTTGTGATCACCTTTAGTTCCTGAGGTCGTTCATTCCACAGTCCTAGCCTGTCCCCAGAGAAAGCTCTCTAGTCTATTTCCATGAAGAATTTTCCACTGCAGGCATGCCGGGCGAGTGTGAGGACAAGCAGCCTGGGGCCTAGATTTATTTTGTTTGCATGGCAAACTTTGTGGGAAGAGGAAAGTCAGTCATTCCTAGAGCAGGAATGCAGTATGCTCACTTATGTCCTCTCACACAGCTGCACCTGCATGTCCCACCCGCAGCTGCTGCAGCTTCGCTTTGCCTCAAAACAGTCTTGTGTTGGATGCAGGGGCTCTGCTGGAGATCCTCTCCAGCTATCCATGGCTGTATTACATCTGCTTCATGTTGCCTTTTTAATCCTTTGCCTCTTCCCTAATCTAAAATTAAACTATCAAATCTGAGCCATGCCACTCGAGAGGGCCACACCCTGAGCTGGCATAAATCAGCATTGCTCCACTGAAGTCACTAGAGCTATGCCAGTGTACACCAGCTAAGGATTTGGTCCAGGTGCGTCCGTTTTGTCCCACAGAAAATCAGTGGAAAAGATATGATTGTATCAGTAACATGCAAAGGAAAAAAAATGCCAGAAAAGACTCTTAAAAAAAAATCTGACATATTGTCATTCAGAAGAGCATTTCCATGCAGGAATTTTTCCAATCAATAAATTTTACAGGCATTTAAGGGATAGCTTTTAGATTAATGGAAATATTACTTGAATTAAAATTCAACCCATTAAGCCATCAATTATATTGTCATTGCAACATCATGTGCTTAATGTTAATGACACACACAAATAAAAAAGAAATGACACAAGAAAGCTATTTGCGTTACTATTCTCGGTGGTATGAGCCAAAAGCCTAATAAGATTTACTCTCGAAAGCCAAACTGAAGCCAGAGATGTGACAAGGGAGGATGAACAGAGACACTGTTCAAATGGATTTGGTGAAGGTAGGAGGCATTGCCCTATGTGCAAAAACACTGAAACCCCCCCCCCCCAGCCCAATCCCCAACTGCATTTTGGACCTATTCTTACAAGGAGCTGAGTCTCCTCAGTTCTCACAGACCTCAGGAGGAGTTGAGGGAGCTCTCTGCAATATGTGGGTAACAGATCCCTGCCTCATGACTGCAAGGAATATGGATTTGGTCTAAGAGTTGGGGGACCCTCACAGGGTTCCGTCTGGAAAAGCACCACCAAATTCAAAAATTTGTCTGAACCTCTTGGGCAGGGCCAGCTCTAGGTTTTTTGCCGCCCCAAGCAAAAAAATCTGCCACTCTGAGAGCACAACTGCCCAAGCAAAAAAAAAAAAAAAGGTGGCCGCCTCTGGAATCGTGGCACGTGCTTGCTTTGCTGGTGCCTAGAGCCGGTCCTGCTCCTGGGTCAGCACTGCTAGGTTAGAGATCTGCCCAGACCAGATTTCCTGTCAATGCTAGCGTCAGTACTTTCTGCTTCCAGTCGGGCTGGAAACACCTGGAGAGCAGCCTTTCTCGTGGTATTTTTGACATTTCCACTTCTCACCCTGGCTGGGACATTGAAGCGCAGAGATGAGTGATAATGAAAAATAACCACCCTGAGCTTTGCAATCTCCTAACAAGGTTCAGGCTGAATTTTTGGGTGAAGATTCTGGTTGTTTTTGTCTAAGCTGGGTCACTCATTACTGGTTTGCTCAGCTCATATTTGGATGAGGGAGTGGGCCTGAATCAGTCTGAACCTGACCACTTCAGTGGGTTATTTTCTTGTTTAGCCAGGCCACATCAACTCCACTGTGTGTCTTCTGGTGCTAATACATCCCCCGTCTTGGGGTGTGACTCTCTGGGGCAGTGCTTCTTTAGGCAGAGTCCTTGCTGAGAAATGGGTGGGTTAGTGGCCTGCATGAAAATGACACTTGGGCCCTAACCAGTGCCCCCAGCTAGGCCTGATTTAAAGCACCACCAAATTTGTGCGTTAAGGGAAACCTCTAAGTGAGAGCTTGAGTTAACTTGTTTGGTGAAGACATGCTGTTGGTGACTCTGCTCTGGCGCTAATGTATAGAATGATTGGGGCAGATTGGTCTCCAAAGCCAACAATCACAAAGGATGAAAGACAAGAGGAATCCTTTCCGTTATATTTTCCATGTTCAAGGGTCCCCTCAGCACCCAGTTAGCTCAGCGGGTGATAACTAGATTTATAGTCCACTGCCATCCCCTCCCCCAGGCGCTTGCTGCAGTTGCCATGGCCACACAAGTTGCACAGGCTGTAGAGCTGTGCTGGTGGTCCCGGAAGTATTTTCAGAGCTTTGTGTAAGTCTTGGCAGCGTTTGCCTGAAACACCCTACCCTGTTACCACACTTTGAGGCCGCTTAAAAAGAAATAAATGGGATTTAATGACTCACTGTGGCAGGTGCCTCATTATCCCACACAGATTTAAGGGCAGTGAGAGGGAATGTCTAGGCTGTGGGCTGAGCAGTGTGATGGTAAGTGCAGCCAAGCCTGGGGAGAAGGTTTGAGCCTTTCTTCTTGAGTTCTTGGTTAGTAAAACAAAATCCCAGGAACAGGGTGGAGTTTCTGTGTTGTGTGCACTGTGTTTCTAGAGTAGGTTGAGAAGGGCGCCTGCTCACAGCCCGACATGGCTCTCAACACACAGGAACCGAATTAGGTCCCTGCCAAACCTTGGGCTTGAGATGTCCCCTGTTCCCGGCTTTGTTTTGGAGGAAGGAAACAATATCATTTTACTCAGTCAAGCTGCAAGTACATTCCAGGCCAAGGTCAAGCCACCCATCTGGTCTTCTCCATCTATATGACTGAAGTAGCTTCAGCAGGAATATGAAGCAGGGCAAATACATCATTGTTAGAGCTTGCTCTCAGAGAAGCTTCAGGAGCCCTGAACATGCTGTTACTTGTAATGAGGCACAGTTCCCACTCATTTCATTGCAATTGCTATTTAGACTCAATTACCACAGTGGCTGCTCATTATCCCTTAGTTACCAGGTTATTACTACGTTTCTGGAGAATAATTATTTTTTTCCTCAGCTGGTACAGGATGCATTTGTCTCACACTCTGTCACAGGTGTTCAGAGTAGGAAAGCTTCACAGAGTCCCTGACTGCTGGATGGTGTCACTGGACACTTTTCGTGGCATGATTCATCAGCTTCTTGCTGGGTGGAAGGGCTGTTACTCAGACATGCAGGTTCAAATCCAGCAATCGCTGCTCCTGTTTGCATGCATAAATATTTCTTCCACATCCTGCCCTTTGCTGAATAGGCTCTATGTTATCCCCATTCCTTCCCCAAAGTCCTTGGGCTCTATCCCAGATGCCAGGGGTGCAAACTGCACAACCACTGCAACCAATGGGAAATTTGGCCCTGGGGCCATCAGGTGGGATTTACAATATCATCCTCTTACAGTGTTTCAGGTAGGGGAAGGTGGCTTTAAGTCACTATCAGGGCTCCACAAGACCCCTCTCTGATGGAGGCAGGCCTGGGACACCTGGCATATCTTCAATCACCCTGGCCATGAGCCCTCCCTGGTAAGTGCTGTGTCTACTCCCCCCAGCTCTTCTCTGGCTGATTTACTGCCACTTGGGGCCCTGTATCCTGGGTTGCATTTGTGGAAGCTGGTGTAGTCCAGGGGCGAGTTATGCCCTTGTCTTTTTAATCTGATCTTGTCGTCCCATAACCCCACGTTTTGGCCTCCCTGGGCAGCTTTTGCAATGAATAAAGACTCTTAGACTTTAAGGTGAATAGGGACCATCATGTGCAGGAGGTCAGACTAGATGATCATTACAGGCCACAAAATCACACCCACCCACTCCTGTAAGAAACCCCTAACCTCCGGCTGAGTTACTGAAGTCCTCAAAAAAGAGATTTTTTTTTTCCTGTAGTGGCTTTGAAACAAATGCTGGAGGCGCCATGGATAGTGGAGCAGCATTTTAGATTATTTCCATTTGAGCAGGTGGCTTTCCCATCCTCTGCAAAACACCACCTACATATGCTTATAGATAGAGCCTGGCAAATCTACAGATATCCACTATATATCTGCGGACCCTGTTTGCGGATCGGATGCGGATACAAATTTTGTATTCATGCAGCCTTCAGCTATAGAGGGCCAAAAACTTGGAGATGGGTTCCTCCCTAAGGACTACTCTGCTCACAGTCTGGGCCTTCTCTCTCCAGAGAACCCCTTCATCTTCCTTACATAAAGGATGGAGTTAACAGGTCCCAGCAACACTAACTTAGCATTTCTCTGCAGGATCAATACCTACTAATAAAGGTTCACAGAAGACTGCCACTCTGTTACATATTCCAACTTTCCATTCACTCTGCTACTCCTAGGTATAGTTCCAATGCTAAACTAAAGGTATATTATCATTCTCGAGTAAATGTAAACTTTCTCAGCACAGGTTTCAATGGTATTAAAATGTAACTGGCTTTTTAACACAATTTTTATTTTATTGATCTCCTCTGAAGGCTGGAAGGAGACATTGCAAAAAAAAAATTCCTTGTGCTGGGGATGAGTGGTTTACTCCCTAACTTCAGGCTGGATCATATTGTTCTAGATGAAGCTGGAAGCAGCAGAGATCTGGAAACTGGTCTAGTGGTTAAAGCAGAGGACTGAGAACTAGGATTCCTGTGTTCTGTCTAGTTCTGGATCTTCCACTGTTTGGCTTTATCATTCTGATTTAATCTCTCTGTGCCTCAGTTTACTCCTCTGTAAAATGGGGATAAGAATACTCCCCTATTTCACAGGGGTGTTGCCGAGTCTAATTTAAGAGTGAGGCAGTGTAGTCTAGTGGTTAGGGTGCTATCTGGGGACTCAGGTTCAATTCCCTGCTCCTCTACAGACTTCCTATGTGACCTTGGGCAAGTCACTTGGCCTCTCTATGCCTCAGTTCCCCATCTCTAAAATGGGACTGTTAGAACTTTGCGGGGTGTTTTGAGAATGACTACATTAAAGATTGCGAGGTGCTCAGATACTACAATAAGGAGGCCATATGAGTACAAAATGAGGACAGACTAATGTGTGCAAAACCCTTTGAAATCATGGTTGGCATTTGCTTTAGGAATGTGGGTGAGGTAACAAATCCCCTGTAAGAAGTGCTGTGCATCATGGCCACGCTGAACTCTACAATGATAGCAGGGATAGAACTTGCATTCTCTGGCTTCAAAAGCACAGGCCCTTTACCTTTGAGCTAAAGCAAAATGTCTATTGGCTGTAAGCACTAGTGGACCTTGGACATGCTGCTGAGCAGTTCTGAGTCCATCTGGTGGTAAACGTGCAACATCAGTCTCTTAATCAAACGAGTGTAATAAGTAGATATTGACTTCTACATAGATTTATTGACCCGAGAGTATATTATTGGCTGAGACAAAACCAAGGATAATAAGGACTGCAATGGATCCTGATGTTTATTGAAACATGAGGTTAGTGTATGTAGGGTTACACGTATTATCAAATGTTTTCATCAGAGATATCTGGAAAGCTCTCCGTTACAGACATTATTTGCAAGAGTGTAATAGGTTTTTCTTTTAAACTAATATTCTAAATGGGAGATGAAATTAAAGGTCCATTAAAAACTACTTCTTTCCTCCAGGGAGAAGGTGAATAACAGTGTTCACTTATTCTGCTGCAACCAGTCATTATGCACTTATTTACATATGTAAACTGATTTGTTGGCATTACTTCAAACTGAGTGTTGTTTATTTCTGAGGAAGTGAAGTAAACCCTGCAAACAGTTACTTGTACATGTTTAACTTTCAACTAATAGGTTAGTTCCACTGGGTAAACTCCTAGCCCCTCTGAAGTCAATGGGAAAACTTCCATTACTTGAGTGGGGCTGGGATTTCACCCATTGGCTTCAGTGGAGCTATTTGCACACTTAAAGTTAAACACATGTGTAAATATTTGCAGGATTAGAGGCTTACTGACTTGTAACGTGCCTTGTAAACTAGGATTTCCCCTATATGTAACCAACAATCCCTATGTCACTACTGTGTTGTGAGGTATAAGACAACATGATGAGTTTAAACAATCTCAATTGTCTAAAAAATGTGTAGCTACTTTGCAAATTACAATAACCCAATGTGATCTGAGGAAAAAGCACTTTATTTCACATTTGACAACTTTGATGTTTCCCCTCTGTTGTCGGACAGTGTTTACTTTTGATAGTATGGGTCTTTCTCACAGCAATAGAGAGGAAAACGTTATAAACATGGGAAAGCGTGATTGTAAATCTGCAAAAGTTGGCAAGGGAAATTTCTCTAACATTATTTTTTAAAATGCAATCATATATTACGTTCCCAAAAATTATGGTAAAAGGATGTTAAGGTTGCCAAGTCAAGCACTCAAAAGCTAGGGAATGGATGGATGATGCTCACTAAATGGGTAGCTATTCAGTATTTATTTTATCCTCATAATTCAACATGTGGCCACATTTACTGCACACCATCCAAACCCTGCACTGAATACAGAAGTATTAACTACCTCACAGGCTGTTTTATGGTGCTCTAATCAGAGTGTCTTAGTTATTTACAAACAATGAATTTATCTTCATAACAACCCTGTGAGGTTAAGTGGTATTATATTCCTATTTTACGCAAGGGGAACTGAGGCATAGAGATTAAAGCCAAAATTAAGTGTCTGCTAATTTTGGGTGCCTGATCTGAGGAACCTAGGACCTGATTTTTCAGCGTACTCGGCATTATATAGCATTTCATATGTTCAGAGCAGAGTTCCCACTGACCCCCAGGTGAGTGCTCAGCACTTCTGCAAATCAGACTCCAGATGTCTCCAATTGGGTATCCAGAAAATGAGGAAGGTACAGTGGCAATCTGTGAAAATGTTGGGTTAACTGAGTGGAACAGCTTTGTATGGGAGCTCTGTGGCAGAGGCTGGGATAGAATCCAGTTCTGCAGGGAAGCATTCCACTGTCTGACCCTGAGACCTTTCTTTCTCTTTCTGCATTCCCATGTTTCATTGACCGCACACCTTCCAGCTACCGCAACAAATGATGCAGCGGTCCTACAGACAAGTCTCCTTCTTTACAAATTTCAGAGTAACAGCCGTGTTAGTCTGTATTCGCAAAAAGAAAAGGAGTACTTGTGGCACCTTAGAGACTAACCAATTTATTTGAGCATAAGCTTTCGTGAGCTACAGCTCACTTCATCGGAGGAAGTGAGCTGTAGCTCACGAAAGCTTATGCTCAAATAAATTGGTTAATCTCTAAGGTGCCACAAGTACTCCTTTTCTTCTTTACAAAGTCCTGATTCATCCCCAGAGCAGGTGCATTCTGTGTACTGAATGAAGGAGAATGTGGAAAACATAGTATGTGACCATGTAATTAAAGACTCCATCATAATGCATGCACATGAGGGACAAGTTATGGTTGCACAGGCCACCTTAATACAGTCATTTCCTAACTTCTGAGTGCTTGACTATGCAACCTGATCACTTTTAAATGTAACTTTGCGTGTAATAACATAGAGGTTAGTTTACACTTCTGTAGCACCTTCCATGAGAACCTCCAAATGCTTTTCAAACACTATTGGGATATGCCTCACAAAACTTCCCTCTTGCAAAGGATAGTTATCATGCGCATTTTATAGGTGGGGGAACAGGCACAGAGGGTCTGATTCTGCTCTCACTTACACCAGTGTAAATCCGGATAAACTCATTGAAGTTGGCAGAGTTAAATGATTACACTGGTGTGAGAAGTGAAACAACTCGGTGGGTTACATGCCTTGCCCAAGATCCTACAGAACATCTGCAATAGAGTCAGGAACTGAGACCAGAACTCCTAATGTCCCAAAGGTGAAACTAGGTGGTTTGTTTGGATTGCTAATCTCTTCCAGTTGGAAAATGTATCAAACTGCACATGTCTACACTTACTGGGGATCGACGCTGTGGCGATCAATGCACCACAGATTGCTCTCCCATCAACTCACTCCACCAGAATGAGACGCTTAAGGTAAGTTGATGAGAGAGTGTCTCCCATTGATCCAGCATAGTGTAGACACCGTACTAAGTTGACATAAGCTACGTTGACTCCAGCTACGTTATTCATGTAGCTGGAGTTGTGTGACTTAGGTTGACTTAGGTTGAGATTACTGGTTCTGTGGATGAAGGGAAAGCAGTGGATGTATTGTTTCTTGACTTTAGCAAAGCTTTTGACACGGTCTCCCACAGTATTCTTGTCAGCAAGTTAAGGAAGTATGGGCTGGATTAATGCACTATAAGGTGGGTAGAAAGCTGGCTAGATTGTCGGGCTCAACGGGTAATGATCAATGGCTCCATGTCTAGTTGGCAGCCGGTATCAAGTGGAGTGCCCCAAGGGTCGGTCCTGGGGCCGGTTTTGTTCAATATCTTCATAAATGATCTGGAGGATGGTGTGGATTGCACTCTCAGCAAATTTGCGGATGATACTAAACTGGGAGGAGTGGTAGATACGCTGGAGGGGAGGGATAGGATACAGAAGGACCTAGACAAATTGGAGGATTGGGCCAAAAGAAATCTGATGAGGTTCAATAAGGATAAGTGCAGGATCCTGCACTTAGGACGGAAGAATCCAATGCACCGCTACAGACTAGGGACCGAATGGCTAGGCAGCAGTTCTGCAGAAAAGGACCTAGGGGTGACAGTGGACGAGAAGCTGGATATGAGTCAGCAGTGTGCCCTTGTTGCCAAGAAGGCCAATGGCATTTTGGGATGTATAAGTAGGGGCATAGCGAGCAGATCGAGGGACGTGATCGTTCCCCTCTATTCGACATTGGTGAGGCCTCATCTGGAGTACTGTGTCCAGTTTTGGGCCCCACACTTCAAGAAGGATGTGGATAAATTGGAGAGAGTCCAGAGAAGGGCAACAAAAATGATTAGGGGTCTGGAACACATGACTTATGAGGAGAGGCTGAGGGAGCTGGGATTGTTTAGCCTGCAGAAGAGAAGAATGAGGGGGGATTTGATAGCTGCTTTCAACTACCTGAAAGGGGGTTCCAAAGAGGATGGCTCTAAACTGTTCTCAATGGTAGCAGCTGACAGAACAAGGAGTAATGGTCTCAAGTTGCAGTGGGGGAGGTTTAGATTGGATATTAGGAAAAACTTTTTCACTAAGAGGGTGGTGTAACGCATTCCAGTGTTTCCTAGGGAGGTGGTAGAATCTCCTTCCTTAGAGGTTTTTAAGGTCAGGCTTGACAAAGCCCTGGCTGGGATGATTTAACTGGGAATTGGTCCTGCTTCGAGCAGGGGGTTGGACTAGATGACCTTCTGGGGTCCCTTCCAACCCTGATATTCTATGATTCTATGACTTACCCCCATAGTGTAGACAAGGCCTATAGTTACAGCACTTCCACTGTCCCTTTACTGGGGGTGTTCAGGATAGCCTTGGGATTGCCCAAAGAAGGCTCTTGTCCAGCTATCTTCACTGTGGCCCATATGAAGGGCACTGTGGATAACAATCACCCATTCCTGGGGTGATTATCAGAGAATGTTCCCTTTTGCTTGTAGAGCAAAGATGGCAATTTACAGGCCACACAAAGTTTGACCAAGCCAAAGTTACAGCAGGGCCAATGGTAGAACTTTATAATGGAGCTGCTTGCAACCTTAAATGCAGAAAGGTTTCCACCTGTCCATAGTCACTGGAGCAGATCCTCAGCTGGTGTAAATTGTCATAGCTCTGTTTGTCTTCAAGGGGAGCTGGGTAGCACAAGGTACCTGAGCTGAGGATCTGACCCAATGTATAAAATGGTATCTTCTACCATTTTATTTCTTTTCAGTTTGGGAATTAAAATGTGGTGAGTGCTGAATCTTTCATATGGAAAATGTTCTTTTAAAATATTTAAAGTGGGTAGAGTAGCAATCAGTGCAGAGTGAATTTTGGTTCATATTTAGAAGCAGGCCCACAAATGCAGGTGAATTACAGACCTCATGATTTGAATCAAAAATAATTTTTCTCCTTGTGCATTTTGAGGAGACTTCATGGTGCCTTAATGCATTTGTGGACATAAATATGAAATTATATTTTAAAAGTTAGAAATAAAAAATATGGATGTTTTATGCAAAATGTTTTTAAACAAGAATCTGGTGCCTTTTAACGCTCTTTAAAGTCCGAGATTGATAGTGCTGACTAGAGCCAGACCTAATGTGAGCATGCCCTTTGCAAGCTTTCCTACACACCTCTGCCAATGCACCTCATTGCTGGCATGGTTATTCTAGTCTTCAGCCTTTTCAGCACCAGACCTAGTCAGTTGTTGTGCAGAATTGTGCCATAGTGTGTGTGGTACAATCCTTTTGTGCTGTGGAATCATAATCACCAAGGTCCAAATCCTCAAAAATATTTAAGCACCTAACTCCCATGGGTTTCAAGGGGATTTAGGTACCCAAATACCTTTGAGGATCTGGCCCTGAGTCACTGAGGACCCTCACCTCACACTAGTTTCACTTGTAAATCTATATTTAAATGTAGCTTATTATGTCAAGCAACCTGATCTTTTGCTTATGGATATCTCTGAATGTCACTGGTAAATGTTTGCAAAAGCCAGAGCTATGTGGATAGCCTGGATGATCCAAATTAACATGTATGGATGAACTTTTTGCGCTGTGGCTGGGTATTTTTTTCCCTCCCATCCTGAATCTACTATCCTGGTAACATTTCAGACTTGTAAATAAATAATAACCAATAGCTTTGCCTTCAAGATTGCAAATTACAATAGACCATGGACTGTTCCATACTCCTGACAAATGTTTGCTCCAATAACAGTTGTTCATGAATTATTTAACTTGTTAGGATTTTGTTTTGTTCAAATGTCAGTTTGTTTGTAATATTTCTCCTCCCTCTTCCCCCACTCCAGTTTGGTAGTGTCTTACAATGACCCTTGAAAGAAAGGGTGGCTAAGGAGAGGAAGTGAAGTTAATGGAAGTTGCGAGATCATTTGGAATCTCTTCAGGGCCTGCTTAACAGGAACAGATAGAGAAATACAGGCAATTTCACTTGCCAATATACGCTCCTACTCAGATGTATCTTTAGCTGGACAGAAACCACGGGCAGAATGAACACCAGGTCCATCTCCTACTGAAGTCAATGGAAAAACACCCATTCCTTGCAGTAGCAGCAGGATTGATTCCAGACAGCTGAATTCTGCATCTAAGATCAATGGGAGCTGTGAATGCTCAGCACCACTGAAAATCCGGCACAAGGTGTTTCAAGTGAGGAGTCACTGGCCAGTTCTGAAAATGTTGGCGCAGTGACATTAACTCACCCCAAAAGAAATAAAGAAAATGGATCAAAGCTACTGTACAAATGTGGGATTGTTACTGGTGGAACACTTCAGGCAATGACCAACATCTATAATCGCTTGAGTCCAAACTCTGATCTTTAATCTATGGAAAGCAAATTGAAGACCCAGATGTGACTTCTCCGTAAAACAGTAGGTGGCCAAAATGCTCTTCTGTGAATAAAGAGTCATTGTTGCGAACAGTAGCCTGTAAATATGATGCTCTGCTCCTGCACGTTCTCAGCTGACCTAGATACAGGGCATAGATTTAACTTCTTTTAATACTGTAATATCCACTACTGTAATCATAATATTTATACAGTTTTTCAAGAAGCATGTTGATTGTGAAAACCAGTTCCCTTTTTTTTCCCTTTCATGGAAGTAGGCTGAAGGTCAGATTTACAAGATTTAGGGCTATTTTCTGTGCTCATTTATACCATTGTAATCTTGAGAAATGATATGGAAAATAGCGGAGTTGCTCCAGATTTATATGCATATATAAACAGAGTTTGACTCTTGGTTAGCAAAGTTTGAATAAAAAAGCAGTTGCGAGGATAAAACTCAGTGCTATGAAGTAGCTTCTGTATATTCTGTGTTTGGAGGGAACACAAGAGCCCAAAGATTTATTAGTAGTGTTTCAGAGCATTATTGAAATTAGACTTAATTATCTGTGTAATGTGCAGGATCTAGCATTTTTGATCAAAGCATATTCCATTTAAAAAAAGAGATGTGCTAAACTGCTTCCAGAAAGAGCCCATATTTCCAAACTGCCTACTTCAAAAAACTTTAGAGTTTTTTTTTTCTGCTAGCAAATAAATGCTCATTTAGTCCCATTTTTTGGGTTTGTGTCCAAATGCAGAACCTTTCAGATGGATAAATCCAAATGCAGAATCATTCAATGAGAGCCAGAGTGGAACCAAGCCTTATCCTTGCATGTATTTTAGACTCTAAGGGTGCATACCTGGGTGCGCCAGAGGGAAAAGAAGATGCAAAGAGCTCCTCCTCTTCTACTTACACTTGCAGACCCCAAACTTAATTATTAGAACTGGTTGGGAATTTTTAACAGAAAAAGCCCGGTTCACAAAATCAAAATTTTCTGTGGGAAAACTTCAATTTTTGCCAAAAAATAATTACTTTCTATTGGGAAAAGTGGAAATGACAGCTCCCTGTCTGTCCACCTGCAAGGCTCTTGTCAATTTCACTTGACAATGCAATTGAAAAGAGGCTTCCAGGTAGACAGCTGACAAGCTAAAAATTCCATTTCAGTTCTCCCAAAATCCAGAAAGAAAAGGATTACTTGTGGCACCTTAGAGACTAACCAATTTATTTGAGCATAAGCTTTCGTGACCTACAGCTTCATCGGATGAAGTGAGCTGTAGCTCACGAAAGCTTATGCTCAAATAAATTGGTTAGTCTCTAAGGTGCCACAAGTACTGTAAGGAGAGTGATCACTTAAGATGAGCTATTACCAGCAGGAGAGCTGGTGGGGGGGAATCCTTTTGTAGTGATAATCAAGGTGGGCTATTTCCAGCAGTTAAGAGGAACGTTTGAGCAACGGTGGGGGTGGGAATAAACAAGGGGAAATAGTTTTACTTTGTGTAATGACCCATCCACTCCCAGTCTCTATTCAAGCCTAAATTAATTGTATCCAGTTTGCAAATTAATTCCAATTCAGCAGTGTCTCGTTGGGGTCTGTTTTTGAAGGTTTTTTGTTGAAGAATTGCCACTTTTAGGTCTGTAATCGAGTGACCAGAGAGATTGAAGTGTTCTCCGAATGTTATAATTCTTGACATCTGATTTGTGTCAATTTATTCTTTTACGTAGAGACTGTCCAGTTTGACCAATGTACAGGGCAGAGGGGCATTGCTGGCACACTATGGCATATATCACATTGGTAGATGTGCAGGTGAACGAGCCTCTGATAGTGTGGCTGATATGATTAGGCCCTGTGATGGTGTCCCCTGAATAGATATGTGGACACAGTTGGCAACGGGCTTTGTTGCAAGGATAGGTTCCTGGGTTAGTGGTTCTGCTGTGTGGTTGCTGATGAGTCTTTGCTTCAGGTTGGGGGGCTGTCTGTAGGCAAGGACTGGCTCGTCTCCCAAGATTTGTGAGAGTGATGGGTCGTCCTTCAGTATAGGTTGTAGATCCTTGATGATGCGTTGGAGAGGTTTTAGTTGGGGGCTGAAGGTGATGACTAGTGGAGTTCTGTTATTTTCTTTGTTGGGCCTGTCCTGTAGTAGGCGACTTCTGGGTACTCTTCTGGCTCTGTCACTTGTTTCTTCACTTCAGCAGGTGGGTATTGTAGTTGTAAGACTGCTTGATAGAGATCTTGTAGGTGTTTGCCTCTGTCTGAGGGGTTGGAGGAAATGCAGTTGTATCGTAGAGCTTGGCTGCAGACGATGAATCGTGTGGTGTGGTCTGGGTGAAAGCTGGAGGCATGTAGGTAGGAATAGCGGTCAGTAGGTTTCCGGTATAGGGTGGTGTTTATGTGACTATCGCTTATTAGCACCGTAGTGTCCAGGAAGTGGATCTCTTGTGTGGACTGGTCCAGGCTGAGGTTGATGGTGGGATGGAAATTGTTGAAATTATGGTGGAATTCCTCAAGGGCTTCTTTTCCATGGGTCCAGATGATGAAGATAGAGACTAGGAGTGGATGGGTCATTACACAAAATAAAACTATTTCCCCGTGTTTATTTCTCCCCCCACTGTTCCTCAGATGTTCCTGTTAACTGCTAGAAATGGCCCACCTTGATTATCACTACAAAAGGTTTTCTTTCCCCCCCAACCCCACTCTCCTGCTGGTAATAGCTCATCTTTAGTGATCACTCTCCTTACAGTGTGTATGATAACACCCATTTTTTCATGTTCTGTGTGTATATAAATCTCCTTACTGTATTTTCCACTGAATGCATCCGATGAAGTGAGCTGTAGCTCACGAAAGCTTATTCTCAGAGAAATTGGTTAGTCTCTAAGGTGCCACAAGTACTCCTCTTCTTTTTGCGAATAGATTAACACGGCTGCTACTCTGAAACTTAACAAAATCCAGAAAATAAGTCTAAACTCCATGCTGTGATAAGTCTTTTTCTTTCTTTTTTCTTACTTTTTGGCCCAGTTCAGGATGGAAAAAATTCCAAAACCTCAACATTTTTCACCACAATGGATTTGCATTTTCCTGCCAGCTCAAGTGATTCCACTGCAGGTGAAGAGGAATGTTTGGGTGCAGGGACCAGGATACTAGCAGCTCTAGAGGGTGTGTCTGGCTAGGATGGTGCCATTGCCCCACCCCTACACAGGTGTTGTGAGGTGAGTGCTCACTGCTTGGTGCAGCAAGGGGCTCGTTTATCTGCTCTCCCCAGTGCCACAAGGGGCAACATGACTTCCAGGAGGGTCTTATGGTTAAGACACTGCACTAACTTGTAGGTGACTTTAGTTCTGTTCCTAGCTATACCACTGATTTCCTGTGTGACCCTAGGTAAGCCATTTAACCCTCCTGTTCCTCATTTATACAATGGCAACAGTCATACTTTTCTACTGCCCCAGGAGATAAATTCACTAATATTTACAAGGTGCTCAGAGACTATGCGATGAGGGCTAGATGAGTGCCTATTTAGGTAGGCTAATAGCTAGATGTACCGTGTTATTTTGTCAGTTCCCTTCCCATCAAATAGTTGTTTCTTAGGAGGCATACCTGGTTGTCACAACGTGGTGCTAAAATATCCATCTTATGGAACAATGGGTTGCCCTTCATGCTTTCACTGCTATTCTTGCTTGGATTCTCTCTTTTCCTCCTCTCCCCCATCCCCTCCCTCTGGACTATATTATACTCATGAATTTGTCTTAGGGCTGCAGGGAAACCAAAGCCGTAACTGTCACAATTGTCATTTTGGAAATATTGTGTGGACAATAAAAATGAATTGTTCCATGCTCTGGGTTGAATAATCCAACTTGGATTTCCACAGTAAATGATTAACTTTTCTTTGAACACAGAAGGAAGATTGCAAGGGACTCAATTAATCAAAGCAGCAGTCTCACTTGTTTAGAAGTCCGCACGCTTCTCACTAACAGCTTCCAAAGCTGTCTTGCTGCACAGAGCTGATTCCAGGATAACTAATTAAACACAGGTGCAGGCTAGAACACTTGTTGAATTAATGTACAGTATCTTCTTGTCTCTGCTCCCAGGCACTTGTACCCAATAACATCCGGTGTCTGCTGTATTTTTATAATTAACCCATGTGCACTAGAGATAATTAACCCTTTTTTTTTGCTGGTTTAACATTCTGTAAAAACATATCTTTATTTAGTCTCTGATGCGATTGGTTGCCACTGATATTGTTACACACCTAATGGAAAAACTGCATCTTGTAGAGGAAGGAACAATGAGTTAGTGAAACACTGAAGTATATTAATGGATCTCCTGGCATTAGCAGCTGTTGATACAGATGCTTCATATCTTTAGAGGGTATTTATCTGCGAAATTGTCTTAACTTAAATTTTTGGCAAGGCCATCTGGTCTTGTGGTTAAAGCTGGTGATTGGAAGTCAGGACTCTTGGATTATATTCCTGGCTCTGCCTCTGACTGACTTTGGGCAAGTCATTTAGGTCCAAATTCTCAAAAGTGCCCACTAATTTTTAGGGACCTAATGCCCAGCTAGAGACACTTAAGGATTTGCAGAGGTAGTGAGCAGTCACTACACCACATGGGTATTCATAAGGGGTGCAGATAATTTGTCATCACTAAAATTCACTCCCCCCCCCCCAAGGCTCAGCTCCTCAAAAGATATTTAGGTGAAATTAGTGGGAGTGAGGCACCTACATACTTTTGAGTATTTGGGTCTAAATGTCTCAAATTAGGCACCGAAAAATTAGTGCACAAATTTGAAAACATTGGCCTTTTTTTGTCATGGTTCTTCTACTTTACCTATGGGACAGAGGTGTTTGTAAGTCTTAATGAAGATAATGGATCTCTCTTACAGTGATGTGTGTTGTTGTTGGGGTGTGTGTGTGTGGTTTTTTGTTTTTTGTTTTTTTTTTTTTTTTTAAACCTCACCATAAGCACAGTTTCACTCGAAGAGGTGAGGAGGAGCTGGCATAAGATCCCTTCCACTTTAACCCAGCGGTGTTGGTAGGGCTTTTTTTCATTCCCTGTAGCTTCAAGGGCCCTTAGTCACTGTGGGGGATTGGTGGCATTTGCAAGGACGTCTTTCCACCTTGGGTGTGGAACAGTTCTAGCAAGACTGGGAGCCCTGGCTTGCTCCAGACTGTTCCTTTTATGTGGTACTGACCACTCCCCCCTCGTTTCCCCCTTCCCCCAGCTGTCTTCCTTTGCTCGGCTAGAGTGAAGGAGTGTGGGGAAAAGGGAGGTGACAGCTTCCTTGGAATGCAGCCCTTGACCTTCACACGATGGGCACCATTTAAAAACAAAAAGAAAAAAAAGGGCTGTTTATCACATTATTTGCAACATGCCCTATCCTTGGAATGTGAAATACACTGTAAGTAATGTGGTACACTTAACAGTTATGGGTAATAAATATTCAGGTTTAGTACTGCCCATTGTACCTACCTTGGAGGAGATGTGAAGGGCTGCATTTCTACTCCTATTAACATCAATGGAGTGACTCTCACTGACCTCAAAGGGAGTTTTGCTGTGGATTTCAAAGGGACAAAGACTTGGCCCCGTTATGTGTAGATAAAGGCTCAGTATACAAGAAATAAAGGTCTTTTACGTATGCACCAAAGTCTTCTGGGTCCTTCACTCCACTTCATTATGGGAGGAAATTTTTACCTGTGTCTTATCAATACAAATGTTCCCAGAGACTTAGACAATGGACATATGTTTTTATAAATGACTAAACCTTCAACAGAAGTAATGCTGGTGAATCCTAGTACAATGTTATGCCTGAATAGTACTGAAGTTAGTACAATTCCTTCAAGTAGAAACACCATGAAATGCAATGAAACTAGGAAAGCCTTCCTCCTGCCCCCAACACAGAAGGAAAAAATGTTTGTGTATCTGAAAGAAAGTAACAACCTTTTGTGTTTAACTCAATAATGAAAGAGGTCCAAAAGCTACTACAGAGGATTGTAGTGGTAAGATGATGTAAAACCTGAGAAGCGGATCAGATAGGACAAGTAATATTTTATTCAGTGTAGGAACCAAACCCTGCCATACTGTATAGGTGGGCTGATCTGGAACAATTGTACTTGCCATATGGAATGCAGCTAGAGAGCTCAGTGCATGAGATGACAGAGATTTTCCAAATGCAGAGATTTTTTAAGACAGGAATGTTGTTAGGGGAATCACCTAATGGGTTCTTAACAACTTATGTAAGTTCAGAAAATCAGCTATAATTTATTATCCTGCTGTGCTTTCCAGTACCTTTTTTAATTTGGTAGAATCAAGTAGCATCATGGTACTTAAGTAAAAATGACTACTTTATTTAGTATTTATTTCGTACTTGGGAATAGCTGGTCACACTTAAGGGGCTAGGATGGATTTTCTTTGTTGATCAATTTGGGGAAAAATCATATGTGTGCGATTTTATGTAGCAAAATGTTTGCCCTTCTCTTATGCAAAGAATATGAGAAAAGTATAAAATTTGAAAATGTATAGAATAGCAATATCCAGTATTGTTCCTAGTATATTAGAGAGACAAGGTGGATAAGATGATATCTTTTATTGGACCAACTTTTTTTGGTGAGGGAGACCAGCTTTCAGGCCACACAGAGCTCTTCATGTCTGACTAGAATAACAATGGCTCAGTTCTCATTGAAGAACACCAGGCACAAAGGACCAAAGGAGTTCAGTGTAGCCATGTTAAGTTTAAGCTATTGGCAACCCATCCAGGTAGAAATACTGATACTGATGGTACTGTATAATGGAATTTGCAGGAGCACAAGAGAAGCAGGATCATATCCTAGATTACTTCCTTTCAGCTCATATGGCTGCCAGTTGTGTTGTGTGTATGGTGGATGTAACTGGCATGGTTTTGTTTTTTGAGTGCCACACTCTTAAATTTCTAGGAAGCTGTTGTCTGTTGCTGGTAGCCACCATTGTGCATTCAATTCTGTTCTGTGTTGAGGTCAGCTACCACCTGTTACAGAGGAGATTCTATCATGGTAACTTTTTGTTCTTGTTTAGTTGTCCTTATCTTTTAAATAAGTGTAATTCAAATTGAAAGTATATGGTTGTTCTTAGCATATGCAAAAGCTGGCTGCCGGGTTCTCCATGTCAATGAATATTTGATGGATATTATTTTTAGTGGTAATTACAATATTGTGGGGCGTTACGTGATGGTGCATTAGATGCCGTATTTTTATTTGTTACTCTTATCATGTTCTTTGTTTGTTTCCCTCCCTCCCCCCATAATTTTACCAATGCTTTGGTGACTCGGGGAGCTAGTCTCAACAATTGCACATTGTCTGCATGCTAGGAAAAATGTCAAGTTTCTGAAGTATGGGCCCCATTCTGCAGTGGAACATTGCAGCTACTGAAGTAATAAACCAAGAAAGGCTGTGTGTATGTATGAATTTAGAAATGTGTCTTAAAGTTGCGATGTCCATTTCCCCATAATAGCTGTTTGCTGTAGAAGTACATGATTGATACAATGGACCCTGATATACTGTAGACAGATGTAAAATTGAGAAGCCAATAGGCAGCTGTCATTCTTCCTTTTATTCCTTTTGTGTATCCCATGTCTCTCTCTGCTTATAGTCAAATCTGACATAGTGCATGCCATATTGAGCAGTTATACTTAATTACAAGCCAACACAAGAGATATGAGAGCATTAAAGAAAACACACAAAGTGGGGAGAGAGAGAGAGAGAGGTTTTCTGCATGAGCCTACAATGATATTTTTTTTCATGCTGGTTCTGGATACCCAGAATCCACACCTATTTCTTTAAGCTGCCAGGTGCTTTAAGATAATAATGGCTGGCTCATAGAGGAGAGCCTTTAATTATCTAATAAACTATCTAAATCAGTAAATAACTTTACAAAGTGAAACTCACCTTAAAAAAAAAAAGTTGCCCCTACCTTGATTTGAAGAATTTGCCTCACCCATGCGAACAACAGTGTACTGTAGGGGCGGGTTGGTACAGCCTGTCCAGTTCAACTTCTCAGTTCCCTCCCTTTTACAAAGTTGATGTTGGTTGTTAGGCACTGACTCTGCTTGGAGCCGAGCAAATGATAATTAAGAAACTTGTGCACCAAAGAGCTTCCAGCACCTGTGGGGCACCTTGGAACGAGTGTAGTGCCCTGCATGTACACGGTTACTCTGACAGGGAGTTCCTTGAGGGCGTGGGACATAAAATGTGCCTTGAATTATCCTTTGTAACTGTCGTTTTCAGCTATCTCAGTCTTGCTGGCTCGGCTCTGGAGTCCATTTTCTTTGGACTCCAAGCTGCACTAGAGGTGGTATCATGCAGGCAGGATCATACTTTTTCCTCAGTGAAACTCCCGGGCTGCACACTGAAAATTATTACTGCTGACCTTTGACCTCAGTTACACGTTTTCAAAATTCAAATGTAAATTGGGTCCAAGGGAATGAGAGAACCCAAAGGAAACTAACAAAACCTTCTAAAGCAACAGTTGAAGTCTCTTTGGCAGGAAGATGCTGCAGAAGTTTGTGACATCGCTCTCGGCAATCTTCAGTGTAGGGTGTGTATTTTCCCTCTCCTTTCACTTAGAATTCCTGTGGTATCTTTTATGGGACAAATCACATTGGCAAACAGAAAAATGAAGTATGGGCTCCTGAAATTGGTCATATTTGATTGCAAAATAGTCATAAAAAAGATGAATCTCACTTGATAAGGAAGAGATTATTTCCCATCCAAATGCTACTGTGGCATCTGTCTCTCTCCTGGTCACTTCCTTCTAGCTCATTTACAAGCCTGGAAGCAAACTGAAAAATTTATTGCAGTACTTCATGGACCTCCATGTGCATGCATGAGTATTTTCATGGTTCATTTCTGGTTCTCAGTCTTATGATGACTCATCCATCCATCAGTTCTTTCAGCACTGTAGGTAAGGGAAGGGCTCAGTGACACTGAGAATTCTCTCTCTGGTTGGGGTGTGAGGTGATGGAGGTTGTCAGGGTGGTAAAGGGGGTAGAAGTAGCACTGACTAAAAACACTACGGATTAAAAAGGTCATTTAGGTTAGGTTTGGATCTGCCTTTTAGAGTCGTCTTGTAATTAGCTTGTCTCAGACTGAGTGATGTGAGCTTTGTTTACATGACAGTACTGTATGTCTGGAATGCTCAGTAAAGTGACCATACCTATTGCTGTCAATCCATCAATGTCATTTTACAGTAGCAATAAATGCGTATATAAACAAATACACTTCAAACATGATTCTTCATACCTTGGTAATTTTTAATAGATACTTTTTGTTAAATCTTAGTGTATGACCACAAAGGAGGTCACTCCCACTTAAGAAATGCAGTCATGGAACAGAGGGCTGCAGTCCGTTTCAGACTCTTATTGTGACTTGCTTCTCACCTTCAATAGCTCATTCCTATCTGTGTGCCTTGATTTCTTAATCTGTGTAATGGGGATAATACTGACTTCCCTCAGATGTGATGTAAGACTTCATGCATGTTTGTAAAACACTAGGGTATAGCTACACTGCGATAAAAGACTGGCAGCTGACCCACATCAGTTGACTTGGTCTGGGGCTGAGGGGCTATAAAATTGCAGTGTAGACATTTGGGCTCACACTGGAGCCCGGGCTCTGAGACGTCCTCCTCTTGCAGGGTCTCAGAGCCTAGACTCCAGCCTGAGCCTGAACTTCTACGCTGCAATTTTATAGCCTCACACCCAAGACCTGTGAGCTTGAGTCAGCTGGGGGCCAGGTGTGGATCTTTCATCACAGTGTAGACGTGCCCTGAGACTTGGTGCCACAGGCTTTTTCCTGCAGTGTAGACGTACCATTAGAGTACTGGGATGGAAACTGAAGTAGAAAATGATGAGCTATTTTTATTCTTACATGGATCTGTCCTGATTCTGCCCTGGATCTGAATGGGTGTATCCCACATGAATTCTCTGTTGGACCTTTGGGTAAATACTATATTTAATTCATTTTTTAAAATGCATGTTATTTGTCAGATGGACTGGAATAGACCCTTAGGTGCTAGCCAGATCTGTCTTGATACCAGTTCTTCCTAATACTCTAAAACCTGCATTGTGTGGTGGGTGTTTGCTAAATATTCATTCAGTGCTTGCTTTTAAAATGCATGTTGGCTGGCTACACAATAGACCTGAATGCCTCTAAAGAAACCATTATAGCCCGGTGTATAATTATGTATGTTTAGGGTACATGCTACATGCAATTTTAAAAGAAATCTGTATGGAAACCAATTGTACTGCATATGCAGTTGCTGAATGTGTTTAAACAGCAACACCTCAAGCCTTTCCAAAATACAAAAGGGTGGGATCCATAAAGGTACTTAGGCCCCTAAGTCTGGGGTTTAGGTGCCCAAGTCCCAGTTTTGGTTCCATTGTGATCCACAAAACTCCTGCTGAGCCCCGTTGGCACCTCAACTCACTTGACAGCTTAGTTTTCAGGGTAAAAGTTCCCTTGGCACCTACGTTCCTGCCTCTGAGCATATGCAGTGGTGCCTTCCTCTAGCACCTGAACACCTAGCATCCACCTAACCCCCACAGTGAGGCATGAATTCAGGGAAGGCAGGTGTTCAGCCGCCTCAGGCATGGGTGGGGTCCCATTTGAAGCTCCTGTTGAAGCTGTTTCACTTTAGCCAAAGACTTAAATCATCCTTGGACCAGCGAGCGAGAGAGAATGAGTCTGTAGCATGTTGGTTAGGGCACCTAACTGTGAGACCCCAGCTCCAGTCCCCTTGCTCCAATCACTTTCATTCAGTACCCACAGCAGAACAGCTTCAACAGGAGAGACTGAGGGAGCCCACATCAGAATATCCCATAGCTCTGTGCTTAGCTCACCCACCTGAGAGGATTTCAACAGGTGTCTTACCTCTTTTTCCCCCTTGAACCTGGGTGTCCCCACATCCCACCTGAGTGCTCTAACCACTGGGCTCAACATTTTAAAGTGGGCATCACCACTTCTTCCTCCCCCTCCTTCAGCCATTTTTGTGGAGAAAGGTAGGTACCCACCTCTTTCCGGCAAGAAACAACTTAGGTGGCTGGTTCCCATTCATAGATTGCTAGCAGATGGGCACCTCCCTGCAGCCTGGATTGCACCTCTGTCTGAGAGAGGGGTGGGGCTGATGACACGCCCCTGTTGTCAGCATCTCCCATTTGCTAGCTTGGGCCTAGCATGCTGGCTTTGGTGGATCATGTTCTAAGGTGCCTGTCTCTCCCCAGGCGTTGTCTAGGTCTAGGGAGCCTAGCTGCTTAACTCAGGCTTTGTGGATCACAGTGTTATTCCTGTGATGGTTTTTTTTTTTTTTTTTTTTTGTAGGGGCTTAAGTCCCTTTGTGGCTCCCACTCTAAAACAATTTAGACTACTTTCTGGAGTAATCACTTCCCAAACTTCAGATTCTGATTTCCATTTACACTGGTGTTAATTCATAGGGGCTGAATTGCCTTCAACAAAACTACTGTAGATTTATATGAGCATAAATGAGACCAGAACCTGACCATATATGCATCTGTATATAATATCTACATAATAAAGTTAAAAAGCTATATGTGAAGTTCTAGCACAGAACAATTCATTGTCATGGTAGAATTGCAGCCCATTGAGAATTGTGTGGCTTTTTCCCTGCGTAAGAAGCTGGGAAGGTCCCTGGCAATTCGGATCCACTGTTCTGGGTGGCTTGTTACTGTCTGGATTCTTAGTTTGTTTGTGCATCGGTAAAGCAAAGAGATTAAAATTCTCACCAAGGGCAGAGTTTCATTCACCTTACCTAGATAGGTTCTGCCCACTGGCTTGTAACGTAGAACCTTATATTTGTCCTTCTAAACAATCATTTGTCTGCCATTAAGGTGACGGCATGACCCACTTTATTTGTAGCTGGGAGCAAAATCAAATGGCGTTGCCCTCCTGCGAGAGGCTTTTAATGCATGAATGGTCCTGAAAGCTCTTATTACGCACTGTGTGGTTGGGAGCTATTTCTGGAATGACAGTAGCCAGACGTATTAATATTGGAAGGTATAAAACAAAGCTGTAGTGAAAGAGTTAACTTTTTAGTTTCTTTATGTGCTGAGAATTCAAGAGGCAATGCTGTGTATTGGAGTTAGGAACTCCTAAATCCTCATCCACGCTCTCCCACTTATTTATGTTATGGGTTTGGGCTAGTTGCTTAACTGCTTATTGCCTGAATTTCCCCATTTGTAAAATTTGCTTATCGCTAGGGGGTGTCTGTGGGGCTTAATTAATGTCTGTAAGGGGGTTTGAGATCCTTGGCTGAGAGATGATACAGACTTGCAAATTATTTATCATCCGTGAGAGCCAGAGGAAGTTTACACACACGGGCATCAGAATTATTTCTTCCTGTGATGATGCTCTTGGACTCTGCTGCAGCACAATCAGCAGGGGGAGATGGGTTTGGATGTTTTTAGATGAACTCTTCATTTTGGCCTTTTCAGGCTTTCTGGAAAGGAGAAGATGCAGCTGAGTGAAGGAAAAGGAGGGTAGCCAACATTAACTGTCCTTTCCTGTTGGTCCCCTGGATCCTCTTCTCAGGCCAATAACAGATGTATCTCTCAGGAAGGTGAAGTGGGCTGTAGCTCACGAAAGCTTATGCTCAAATAAATTGGTTAGTGCCACAAGTCCTCCTTTTCTTTTTGTGAATACAGACTAACACGGCTGCTACTCTGAAACCTGTCAGGAAACCTGACAGGAAGGTAATGATCTTCCTGGAAACTCCATCTTGCTACAGGCTGTTAGTAAAGCCATGCAGTACCTCTGCTGCCCATCTACTCTGCCTTTTCCTTAGGAGAAATAATGGATGTTGGATAAGAAAAAGTTCCTCCATATAATTAAACAGCATTAGAATGAGTCCTGTGCTTTGGCTGGTAGGCTGCATGATGAACTTTAGTGAAAGCAGATGGTCACAATGGTATTAAAAGCTGAAGACTTCAGTCAAGCTTTTAATTGAAAACAATTGGACCCTGCTGGATGGTAATTACCTTGGCTGCTTGCAAATAATATCACAGCATTGCTACCTATGAAGGAAGAACTGAAACTGAGTTAATAAGGAGTGCTTGAATGGCATATAAAAAGCAAGGAGCATCCAAACTTATTTTCTCTGCTAGTTTCTCCCCTTTAAGAATGTGGGGATGTGAAAAGGAACATGCAGTAGCAGAAACTAAAGTGAAGTGTTGGCTGCATTCATAAAACAACTTGAGCCTGTGTGTGGGTGTGTGTTTTTTGGTTTTGTTTTGTTTAAACAGTTGAAATTCCAACCAGGACTAGGAAAAGCATAAAATAGCCTACAATATCAAGAGATGCTCTTTCTCTTACCCCCGAACTGTGAATACTAATATCAAAATCTATTCTCTTTATCTCACTTTACAAGATTTTTTTTTCCTCTTGTGGCTCTTGGAAGGTTGGGGTCCCAAAGTTTTCCTTTTCTGCACTGTGTGTTTAATTATCATTTTTATTTAGTAGCCCTTATAATCACTAATGAAGAAAATACAGTGTGGTGTTTGTTTTTGCATATGATAAAGAATTCAGAGAAGGAGTTGAACATCCTGAAGCAATAATGATCAAAGTTGACTGAATTGTCAATCTGATGTTCTTCAAATACTAGAATCAGATGAAGCTTCTGAGACTTTCCCACCCAAAATGTCTGTGACGTGTTCCACAAGATTCTGTTAATTGTTGTCTGTAATATACTTCTGGACGTAAATGTGTCATTGACACTAATGTACATAGTATTACTTGCTGGGGAAAGTGACTTACATTGCTATATGTGGTTCAAAAAATACCCCTGACAACACTGTCTCTTTCATACATTTCTCAGATGTGTATACATTTGCGAGTTGAATCCTGTCACCATCTGTGTAAACACTATTTTGCATGTGGTGGTGATGCAGCTGTGCTCATAGGGCTTATAAGCAGGGATGCAACTTTGCTACTTCTGAAGGCCTTAAGAGTAGCAGCTGCTGTAATTTAGCAAAATTAATGAGTAACTGTGAACCACCAGTAAAAATGATGCCAAGTTTTCCCATAACATAACATCACTTCTAAAGTGACGTTTTTAGTGTTATTCCTTTCACGAGCCAAATATTTGTCTTCGTAAGTGCCCCAGCCAAGAGTTTGTCCAGCCTTGGCTGGCTTCTGGCTGGCAATGTGAAGAAATGGACTCTTTCAATGCATGCATGCCTTGAAAACTATATTGCTTCTAGAATGAAATGATTATTTTTATACCTTGAGTTCAGCCTTAATTCATATATTTTGCTGCGATAAACATACTGGGTAATATCCTGACCCTTTGAGGTCCATAGGAGCTTTGATACTGACTTTAATGGGGCCAGGATTTCACTCACTTCATAAAGCCAAATTACCTTCTGAATTCTGGAGTAGTGTTACTGAAATTGCTGTGGAACTCATTGCCATTATATATTGAGGGTAAGAGTTTAACAAGCTCTTTTAAAAAAAAATTGACAAGTATAATAGTTACATTAGAGAGGTTAACATATTTAAAAGGGATCTAAAACCTGATATTTCATAGGTTAGCAAGAAACTTCTATATACAAATGAATAAAAAAATGATCCATGATGATGATGATTGTGCCTTCCTGTGATTTTTGGTACTGGCAGTTTTGTAGACAGGACACTGGCTTAGCTGAACTGTGAGGGTGACATCTCAATATGGATGCCAACATGATATTAATAAAATTAGTATAAGGATTTTTAATATTGGTCACTACTTGTTTCCACCTTCACTGAATATTAAGATATAGCTACAAGTATGTTCTAGCCAGGGATGCTTGAAAATATAACCATATCCATGTATATTTGTTAGTTATGTTGTAAAATGTTCAGGCTGGTTAAAGACATTGCAGGAGGTTTCTATTTTCTATCCCCAAGGACAAGCAAGTGTCAGGAAGATAATCTCTCTTTAGCCAGAAACCACATTTATTGTCCCTAAGAGTGCTTCTACAAAAAAAGTTTAAAATGCAGGGTTTTTAATCTTTCTGTAACTTTCTATGCCAATTTTTTATACTGTTCTGAAAAATGGATGTAAGATTGGTTATTGTGATTGGGGTTTTGTAGATTGTATTTGTGATGAAGTGGGGATTTTCCCTTGTTATGTTGTATGTGAGTCTTACTGTTGAGCCTATGTGAGTTTTACTGTTTTGCAGGAATAGTGTGTGCACCTCAGTTTCCCTGGGTGCTGCACCAATATCTCGGTGGTGGGAATAGGGGTGTGTGACTTTGGCTGAGACCTCTGGGGCAGGTGAGGCTGCTCCAGCGGCCCGCACGTATGCGATGTCTGGTGCCCTTCATAACCTGAGACCCAGGAGGGGGATACAACCAGGTGACTCTTTGCCCAGGAAGCAAGAAAAAGACAAGGAGGAGGAGCAATGGGGCTGTCTGAAGTCGGGTCACTGGGAGCTGACCGTCTGCCTCTGGGGACTGGAAGAGGGGGAGTCCAGGGCTTCTGGCCCAGGACTCTCCAAGATGGACTTGGCTGAAAGTCACTGATTTCTGTGCTAACAAGTTCTGTCCTACCGTGTGTTCCTGTTGAATAGTAAACCTTTTGTTTTATTGGCTGGCTGAGAGTCATGTCTCACTGCGGAGTTGGGGTGCAGGGCCCTCTGGCTTCCCCAGGAGCCCTGCCCAGGCAGACTTGCGGCAGGGAGTGCATAGTGTGGAAGGAGATGCTGAAAGCTCCGAGGTCAGACCCAGGAAGATTGAAGCTGTGTAAGCTTCTTGCCCTGGTGACTGTATGCTCACAGAGAGGAAGCATCCTCCCGCAGAGTCCTGACTGGCATTATATGGAGTAGTTCCAGAGCATCGCCCCGGTGACTCCGTGACAGTACTTGATAAGAGTTTTCATTGTAAAGACTGCAACAAGTAAATGCAAAAAGGATTCCAAAGAGAAATAACACTGAAGATCCTTATCCAACCATAAAACAGAAAGGTAAAGTGTGCCTCTACCAACCTCCCACCCTTCTGCAAGGAAAACTTCTGCTATTGTCTTTAAAACTCTAGGAAAAACACATGTAATTGGAACTGTTTTTAAAACTTTTTGTTTATTTCTTAAATATTGAAATGGCAAACACCTTTGTGAAATGCATTCTCGCAAATATGGTTGCTAAATACAAAGATCCTAATATAATTCCTATCTTGCTATGTAAATGGTAAAATGTTCTGTGTTGCAATATGAAATCCAGTGGCCTTGTTAAACTGATTGCTAATATAAGAAGCCATTTAAGTATACAATATTTATATTAATGGGAAATTAATTAATTACAGGCAGGTCTCAAGCAAATCTCTCACCCAAGTCAGGACAAGAAGAATCATCTTTCCAAAAAATTGGCATGTAGAATCAACAACATCTTTAATAATATTGAAGCTAAAGACCCTCTTTTAAAATTATTTATTATTAAGACTGTTTCAAAAAATGAAAACTTTTATATAAAAAACAGGAATGTATGGGCTTTTTGAAAACAGAATTTAATTTCCTCTCAAACTAATAAAATGAAAGGAATATCTCAGAAAATGGACAGAATAAAAGAGTTAGCTTTAAGTTTAAAAGTGATCTGATACTTTCCTGCCACAAGAAGATTGAAGGCAACGAAAGAACTGTTGCACCTTCATTAGGCAGACTGCATATTCAGGAGCTGAGGGTATCACCAAAACCAACCTTGAAGGCCCGTATTGAGCCAATGAAAGTGTGTCAGTAACCAGCTTGGAATCTAAACAAACCTGAAAGAGGTGAGTATTCCCGTAATTTCATGGAAATAGAAAGGATTTATAAAAACTCTCTGAAGTGAGCACACCTCACGCTCTCACCCTTTGCTATGCTGCTTATAGGGCAAGCACTCATCAATTTATCCTGTCCATCTCTATCTACAAGCAAGCTGCCATGAAAGCTAAGTAAAGCAGAAGACTCCAAGAAACCTCCCCAAGACTTGAATATGGATTGGTGAGAGAAAGTTAGCTAAAACACTGCCAAGGGATTAGATTTGAAAACTCTTGTAATGATTTTATTGGGGTATGGAAATGCTGTTATAACTTAAAACATTACGTATCCGAGGGGTAGCAGTGTTAGTCTGTATCCACAAAAACAATGAGGAGTCCGGTGGCACCTTACAGACTAACAGATTTATTTGGGCATAAGCTTTCATGGGTAAAAAACCCACTTCTTCAGCTGCATCTTATTCCTGGAGAGGAGACAGGGGTGAAACATTGGTAAACAGAGGATTTAATTGGTTTTAAGACTTTGAATAGTCATCATTAGCCTGTTTTAAGACCGCTCCTTAAATGACTTCTTCTAAATAACTGATTTTAAATATATTTTTTTTTTGGTAGGATTTAGTTAACTTTGCCCAATTATAAACTCTCTGGTTAGTATTAATAACCAGACAGGTTTCATCTGCCCTTAAAAAAATTATTTTGTCCATACATAAACAGGTTTTATGAGTAACTTTTTGCCCTAGTAAAATGTTTCAATAAAATGTTACCATACTGCATCATTAGTTAGTTAGGATCAGGTTAATATGAAAAGATTCTGGCCTGATGGCTGGGGAGCCCTCCTCCTCTGAGTACGCTAAAAAGGGTGACCAAATTTCTAGATCCATAACCTCCTTTTGGCACTTCTCTTGTGTACAACAGTTTTCAAATATCTAATAAGATACCAAGATTGTTTCCCAAAATTATTGTGAATTCAATGTACTTTGGTCAGGGCTTACTGAAGGAAGGGTGCTCCTGGAAGTGGTCTACTCTCAAAGGTGTAATGGCTATTGGAAAAAACTCTCCATAGTTTCCATAGTCTCCATGGTTAATAATTGTGGTTATTTTGCTTGGTCTCGATGATGATGTCCCCTGGGCCTAGGGTATGTAAAAGAACCCATGTAACTAAATTAGTGGGAGTCACTGCCGTCTCAGGAGAGTAAGAGAGAGAATTAGTAAGAGCCGGAATACCACATCTTGTGTCTCAAAGCTAAATATTTTTAGGAATTTAAAAAATAAATCTTGGGCTGACAAGTAATTTTAAAACTACCCCTGTCTACCCCAGAGGTCCATCTGGCTGATATTATCTGGCTGTTCCTATGTTCAAACTTACACCAGGGTAACAGAGTAGAATTTGGCCCATAGCATTTAAAGTGAAAACCTGGCCCCATTTAAGTCAATGGCAAAACTCCAATTGACTTCAATAGGATCAGAATTTCACTCATGGTGTCTGCATATATGAATAATAATATGATATATAACTACCCTTTAACACTGGAACTTGTGACAAATATGCAACTGGAAAAGTTACTTTTGAAAAGTAACAATTGTCATTATTTCTACCAGTCTGGTAACAACTACTTGTCACTTACGCATATTGTAATTGCTGCTTGCAGGTTCATGGGGTGGGGATTGTATACAGCATACTATTTTAAAGGTGTATGTAAGGCACAAGCTCTATTGATTTGTAGTATACAAAACAATGAACAGCTGCTGGATTTGATTAAATCTGAAGCACTTAATCTCAAAGCTGTTCTGAATATATCACAAGGCTGTAGTGATTATTGCTATTATATGATAAGCCATAGCATAATACAGGAAGAGAGAGATCATTTTTCTTTTCTTGGAAACATTTGAAAGTGTGGTGCTGGTTCTTTTTTGGACTTCCTGGTGATGTCACTTTGGTAGCCTGGTTGTAGTGACAAACGGAATATAGTCTGGCTCAAAGCTGAGTGGGGTTTCTTTGTGTGCGTACATTTCTTTAAGAAAAGTGATCAGGCATTCTATACTTATTATACTGGTTAAAAATTAGTGATCTGTGTAACCAAAAAGATAGGGACCAGCCAAAGGTGAGCCTTTAAAAAAAAAAATGAATTGACACTGTAAACACAAATTAGGCCCAAATTTAGATCAATTTTTAAAAAATTGGAAAACCTTAGAACAGTCTTCATTAATATTAAAAAAAAAAAGTATTAGAAACCATTGTTGTTAAACAAAAAAAAAACCCCTTCCTCTGCAGTGTTTGCAATTCAAAAGAGGCAGCACTAGGATCCTGAAAATGAAATATAAGTGAAAGTGTCTCAACTGATTTTCATTATTCAACTGGAGGGAATCAGAGAAAGTAAATGGTGCATAAATAGTGATGAGTGAATTGGATTTTTAAAATATTTCAGTTCTAAGAAACTAAAGTGGTATTAATAAGATATTGCAGACCATTTACTTCACCTACATTAATTTTAAGTTGACAGTGCTCTTCTATGGCTTGATTTTCAAGGGTGCTGGGCTCATGCAGCCCCTAAAGTTAATGGGAGCTTTGAAATAAAGCAAAGGTAATAAATGTCAAGTGTTGGTGGAGCTGGACTGGCTGTTTTTAAATGTAGGAGACTTTTAAAGCAAATACCTCTGCAGACGACACTGCCTTAGTGTTTTGAGCTACATATCCACCACCATAATTATTAATTGCAGGCATTTATACACCTCCCATCACCATATCATGGTCCACTTTACATTGATCTAGTTTTCACGTGACATTATGTCTACAGAGCAGTGCTGGGTAAACTTTGCCAGTCGGCTGAATGCTATGCATACAATGAGCATTGGTAAGACAAAGTAGTGAATGGCTTCCCTCAGATAGCTCCCTTCTGTGGTAATGGGAGGTGATTTATTGCTGGAGAAGCTGCAGTTTAACTTTCAGGACTCTTTCTCATTATCACATGGGGCGGGGGGGGGGGAGGGAGGAGTTTGGGCTTCTTTGATGGGGAAAAAATGCCTTTAAACCTGGCAGACCTTGAGGATCTGCTGAAGACTACAGCTTTGGCTTCTGTCAGCCCCACTGGCTCCCTACAAGCAAAGCTCCATTGGAGTCATTCTGCCAGGGGACCCTTCTGGTCACAGTTCCCCTGGGTCAGCCACTGCAGCTGGGGAGTAGCAGAAAAATGAATACAGCCTAATGCTGAAATAGCTTTTCCAGCCAATTTTGGTGGGGCCAGGGTGGGCTGACATGGATCCTGCCTTCCTACTGGCCAGCCCCATCCTGTCCCCATCCATCCTGACACCACCCCGGCCTTCTGTGAGCCCCAGACTGCATGGAGTTCTCTCTGAGGTACCCGAGGGGGGGGTGGAGTAAGGTGGGGTGACAGTGCAATGGAGGCACCCAACCTCTCTTACCATATGGGAGCATTCGTACATGCAGATCTCAGGGTCCCAATCTCTTCCATGTATTTGGAAGGGAAAACTATTGCAGCTGGATTGGGTAAATAATAGAGGCATCAAAATGTGAATAATTTTTTTTTTTTTTTTTTTAGTTCACAGCTCTGAAGGGGAAATGTCTATAGAACTTACATTTGAAAAGACATTATCAACTCAAACATAATCTTCTGTCTGACTGTTTGTAAGAGTTACAGACAACACCAAAGGGGATTACCACTAAAGATGTTTTAAAATTAAAAATGGGGATTTTTTTTTTTACTGTACTGTTATCAGTCCCGGATAAGTATTATCTATCATTATACTGAAAAGAAGACAGCAGACAGAATATTACGAGAATACTTGGCTGGGTTCTGGCCATGATCGTATCGTGAATAGATATTCACTCTTCGACAGAGCATCAGAAAAGCTACTACTTGGCAAAAACCCACCTTAACTTTATCAACATCAAGAAAGCGTTTGATAGTATCCACAGAGAAGCATTGTGGAATACTGTGGAACCTCTGGGACATTAGACAAGCTGGTCAACATAAGGAATTTTTATGATGGAAATAGATGCACAATAAGATTGGATAGAGGCCTGGGTGAGAGGTTTGATATTGTGACTAGAGTTACACAAGGATGTGTGTTATCACTGATCCTCTTTGCATTAACAATAGACCAGGTGATGAAGCAGGCAACAAAAGGCATTGTGGAAAATGTAAAATGGGTTAGAGGTGATGAGTTGCACAACCTTGACTTTGCTCATAACATTGCTTTACTAAGTGTGAGGTGGAACAGAATGATTGCCCTTACATCAGAGAAAGGAGCAAAAATTGGATTGAAGGTAAATGCAGAGAAAAATCAAGATTATAAAACTAGGAAACTAGAGAACAGATGCAAAGGTGTACATAGGTGGGAAAATAGCAGAACTCTACCTGTTTGATTCATCTGGGGAGTGTGATAATGTTTGAAGGTGGCTGCGACAAAGAGATTCATATGAAATTAGGAAAATGAAACCACCTTTGGAAGAATGTACAACATCTGATCAAACAGGTCTCCACATCAAACTAGAGGTCCGCTTATACCATGAGATTGTACTGAGCACACTACTGTATGAAGCAGAGACTTGGGTGATGTAATAGTAGTCACCCTGATTTCAAGGACAAGATTGTCAATCACAGGTTTTGTACTAATAGGTCTTTGTGTGGCATCAGAGACCAATCTGGGAAGAACAACACTTGCCACTCTAACCATAGAGCTGTTGGCCTGGTTCTGTTAATTGTGCTGCATGTTATTTCCATGGCTGGTGCTGTGCTTCCAGCTGCACGTTGTGTTCTTCTCAAAGTTGTGGGCACCCCCCTCCCCACCCTTAAGCTGTAGAGCTGTGAGAAGCTATCAGCCACCAGTTGCTCAAAGGTCAAATCAGAAGTATTTGTCGTGTACAGATTTTGTTTCAGAATATCTTTTAAGTGTCATTTGCCCTCCATACTGACAGTTGCCAGAGCTTAAGTTGGAATATAGACTGTGTTTTGCTGGACAGATATCAGGCATATGAATTACATGACCAGTCCATCTCAACTGGGTGCAAATCAATGAGCCGTGATACCAACTGAACCAGCTCTCTCAAAACCTTCCATGTTGAATATATGGTCCTGCCATATGATGCCCAACAGTCATTGTGGGTGTTGCAAATGGAGACTCTCTCAAGATTTTTAATGTGCCGTTAGTAACAGGTTCATGTTTCACACCCGTAGAGCAATGGCCTGAGGACAATCTCATTCTACACTTTGATTTTTGTCTGTAGACCGATTCCAGATTTGGTGATAAAGGTGAACATAAGAGGGCGCTGGCTTTCTTAATTCATTCATCCACTTCTTGATCAATTTGTCACTTTCTTGCTTAACATGCTGCCGTGATATTTTAACTATTTGATGGCTTGGAATGTGGTACTTTCCAATCTTCTTGACGGATCTTGGTAAGGAGTGGAGGAACTTTCTCGTATATGGCCTCAGTTTTCAGTTAGCTGATGGTAAGGCCAAAGTTACAAGCCACCGCAGCAAAACGGTTTGTAAGATCTTGCAGTGCTGCTTCAGAGTGTGCCACAAGGTACAATCACTGGCCTAGAGCAATTCCTGGGTCAGATCTTTGATCACCTTGGTATTCACACACAGATGAGGGATTAAAGAGCTTGCCAGTGTGAAAGATTACAAAGATGCCATTTTAAGAGCTGTGGAGGGTTTCTTCTAGCATCTCAGCCAAGAATAAACAAAGGATCCTTGCTTCACCCCATTCATGGAAATGAGTCTATTGGATCACTATCAACACTAAATCTCCCAACTATGCCTTTGTGGAATTGCTGAGTGATGATGGTAATTTTTGTCTGGGCATTCCAACTTAGGGAGCAATTTCCAGAGGGGAGTGCAGCTGATTGCATCAAAAGCTTTGGTCTGGTTTGGAAACCCAATGTACAAAGGTGAATACTGTTCGCAATACTTTTCCTGTCATTGTCAGATGAGGAAAACCATGTCAGCGGTATTCTACTGAGCATGAAAGCTGCACTGCAACTCAGAACTTTGTCCATTTTAATTTGGGCTAGAAGCTGGTTCAAGAGGATCTGTGCAAGATTCTTACTGGCCAGGCAGATGGCTGATGACCGGGGCTAACAAAAAGAGATTGGAGGCTGCCAATCAGAGACAGCTGAGGAAGATACTAGACATTTTATGGAAAGACAAAATAACAAATGTGAGAGCAAGGAAGCTGACTGAGTAGGACACGTTGGAAAATATCAAAGAAAGAAGGCTCAAGTATCTGGGACATGTACACTGTGTGGAAGATAGGAGACAGTAAGCAAACACTGAATTGTGTACCTAAAGCAGGATAGTGAGACAAACCAAAAGGAAGGAACTGACAGAAGACAGTGGCAGAGGATTTTGAATGTGCTGGCATACCTGGCATGAGGTACCACAACTAGCAAGCGACTAATCCAATGGAGGAACTGGACTGCCCAATATTAGTGGTACAGGAGGAGCTCAGGTCATCTCTGAGTTTGTTTACTTTGTGCTTTGGGCTGCACTTTCCATGTAGAAAGTTTGCACAGGCTCTTTCTCCTGCCAGTCATGTTCTCTCTTGCTGAGAAATTCCTTGAGTATTAAGAGGAGTAGTTTAATTTTAAAAGGATTTTTAAGCAATAACATGCAATTCTATTTAAAGGGTATTGTGTCTGAAATTAGTCAATTTAAAAAAATTAAATTGACACTATAGATGGCCTTGTCCAAACACAGGTTGCATGCTAAATTGTTTTAAAAGCATACCTTTAAACTGGTTCAAGTTGGTGTGTAGACAAGGCCTTTAATAGGGATGATGCAAATTCTTACAAGCCCTACAGAATGTAGTAGAAAATACTAACCCTGGGGTAGAATTCTATAAATTGGCTTAAATTCTAAAGGAAGAGTACCATCCTCTATTAAATTCTATGGGACTCTTCCAAAAGGACAGGGGTTGGTGATAATCTTTAGTTTTGCTCTATGAAGCTTTGCTTCCCACTTCCCCCTCCTCCCATCATGTTTCTTAGGTTAAACAAATCCAAAATCTCAAAGCAAAGCTCCCCCGTTTTTCCCCTCATGGTCTCTTTTTTTTCTGAAATCGTGGGTTTCAGGAAGTCTCCTGGGACCTTCATGTGTAACCCTATCCATGGCCCAAATGTGCTGGAGGGTAAGATTAGTTTCATTTATTATGTGTACTATGTAATATTTCTATTGATAGTCCCTAGAGCCTCATTTCATACGAGATATTCATGGGGCTTTTGGCAAACTTGGCCTGAATGTCATGTTTCTAATGGCATGAAAACTTTGAGTCTTGTGGCTTTAGGTTTCTTTGGGTATGGTTATGCAGCAAAAAGCCCCCTGTGTCAGCAAGTCTCAGAGCTCAGGTCAACTGACTTGGGCTTGTGCTACTGGGATAAAAATAGCCATGTAGACGGAGGGGCTCAGGCTGGAGCCTGGGTTCTGAAACCTGGAAAAGGGGAGGGTCTCAGACCAGGCTTCCTACACCACTACTTGTATACCTGTAGCATGAGCCCCATTAGCCCAAGTCAATTGACGCGGGCTTTGAGACTTGCTGCAGGGGTGTTATTTGCTGTATAGATGTACCTTTAATGATGATTTCCATATGGCTCTGGTAAATACATAGTTAACTGGGAGATCAGAAGGATTTCACAGAAGTTTTGTTTAGTTTCTCTGGTAAATAATACTTGCCCTGTAAACTCTGAGGGATTTAAACAAACAAGGAAACCAATATCAAAATCTGATTTAATAATATTAAGGTGCCAGAATCTGCTTTTGTTACACCAGTGAAGTTATTCTATAACTCCTCTCAACCAATTGACAGTTACTCTAGATTTATGGTGGCATGAGATCAAAATTAGGCCCAGGGTTGTGACCCAAAATAATGAACAGGAAAATGCAACATACAAGTTGATACTTTGTCCTTCAAGTACACTGTTGTGCTATTTTTTTAAAGTTGTAATCAAATGATCTGTTAACTGGCCCTGTCACGTGCTGCTCCAAGATACTGTGATTCACTATAAATCAATAAAATCATTAGTGTTTTCAGAGCCATTTTGAAAAGATACTTAGAGCACTCTGGGGCTGTTCTATGCTTCACATCAACTGTTTATAGACAGGTTAGATAGACAGAAAACCATCTTGTTTGCCTGAGCCCTTTTTTAATTTGCTTCACTGTAGAGCCTCAAGTCTTTTCCAGATCCCCTCCTTTCTTCCTGCTACATATTTAAAGCAGCAGTTCTTATTACAGCTGGTAGAAAACTTTTTGATGAAACTTCTTTTGGCTGGAAAATGCAGTTTTTTGTCAAAACCAAAACTTCTTGTGGAAATGTATCGGTTTCAATGAATTTTTTGTCAGGAAAAGTCTCTGACTAGAAATTCCATCCTGGAAACAAACTAGGTACCCCCCGACCTTAGACTAGCCAATAGCTCGGTGGTTAGGACACTCTAGGATATAGGTGACCCAAGTTCAATTCCTTGCTTCAAATCAGCAGAAAGGGAATTCTTGTTTTCTAGCGAGCCCTAGTACTCCTCCTGACAAGATGTTACTCAGCACTGGGGAAGGATTCCCCTACAATCTATCTTGCTCTCACTTTATATCTAGTTTAAATGTTTATGGCAATATTGACTGGGCGGGGGGGGGGGTGTAGGAGGAAAAAGACTAGAGTTAGGTAGAATGTATTGGCACTTGGCCCTGTGCAAGAGCTTCTAGAAATAGTCCTCTGAATCTGCTTGCCCCTATTGTGATTTTGTTGTGGTCCATGAGACCAGATTTCCAGAGCCAAAGTTCCCAACTTGCAAATGAAGGTCCTGAAAGGTGGAAAACCACTTGATGGCTGACACTGATCAGAGACTCTACCTCCTTTTGGATCAGTGAGACATGGCACCATCATCCATTCCATAGGTATCTGATCCCAATATTGGTGCAAATCAGGTGAAGGGTCTATATGCTGGAAGTGGAGACTAAATTATTCATGAGGGCTTTCCTATCTTGAATCCCTTAATTCCTTCATGTCTCTAATACAAAAGGAAATGCCAATGTTCCCTGGTTATAGATTTTTGTAAAATAAAACCCTTCAGCAAAGCTTAGCAGGTGAAACAAAATTTTTAAATTATAAAACGTTAGTTACTATTATCTCCCCTGCTAAATTTAAGACCCACTGCTTGTGACAAAGACTGAAACAGAACTCTCAAGCAAACCTGTAGATGAGATTTTTCTGATCCCCTGAGCTTGGCAAATTTTAGCTTTTAGGGCTCTGATTGATATTGCAATGGTCAAAAAAACCCACTGGATATTTCATATCAATGAAGCAGTTTTACTGAAGGGTTAAAGTAGATTAGGAGCTCTGTTTCTGGCTCAGTCAGTGATTGTCTTGCCCAGGGTCACACAGACTTATTGTACTGCTGCCTCTTGGTTTAACCCATCTCTGTGTACTAGACAAAAATACTGTCCTATTTCAGAAGGATGTTTGGGGTTTAATTGTTTTTGTAGTTCTTTGAGATCATCCAGTGAATGCTAGTGCAATATTAATGCTTGGAAGAAACTCCTAATCTAATGATGCAGAGGGCATAAATGGCTTTAGGAGATTACTTGATCATATTGGTGGTATAATGACATTTTCAGTTTTATAAAGCAGTTTACAATTTCAAAGCACTGTGACTGGCCAGACAATCAACACTGATAAACAGTAGCGTACAGAATAAATAATTGAGACTGCTCTATGATCTTTTGTGTATTACCAGCACTAAGATTAAAGGTTTATTTCTATGACTGCTTGTGTGAGTTCAAAATAGTCTGTGTGTGTTCTCTTTGCAAGGGCGCGGCCACATGCTTTTATAAAACTTGTCAGACTAAACTCCTGTTCGCAGTTACAAGGCAGCTTCAGTGCATTTGTGAGGATGAATGAATCAGGAGGGAAAGTGTTTTTCCTGTGCCGCTGATACTTTAATGTGAAACTGAGACTCTGAAATACTCTGTTCTGCTTCAGTAGTTCCAAGAGGAGCCTTTCTCTCGGGGTCTTCGGAACCCAAATTAATTGAAATAACTCCAGCTGGCTCTTTTAATTCCAATTCCCTCCCCCGTGTATGGGGTGCCTCTTTCTCGCCCTCCCTCTTGAAACAAAGCTTTCAGATGCTCCTCTCGAAAGGACTAAAATATAATTCAGGTGAAGTTAATGTGCAGTCAAGGTTGGTTGCTCTGTCTT
Organism: Lepidochelys olivacea; assembly: GCF_965140295.1. NCBI lineage: Eukaryota > Metazoa > Chordata > Testudines > Cheloniidae > Lepidochelys > Lepidochelys olivacea. The sequence continues at coordinate 124,895,936 of NC_140413.1, forward strand.
CTGAAACAGCAGGCAGCCGTGGATCACAGTGGTGAGTGAGCCGAGAGTTCAAACATACTTGAGAGACTCATAAATTAAACCTGAATACAGACCACACTGAAAGGTGGAAACTATTCCTCTCTCCCTACTCCCACTTTTTGATTGATGCTGAACTCCTTTGATCATCATCCAGTTCATGGTTTCTTGGCTGCATGGTCTTGGTTCCGGATTTGTCAGGAGTATATCCATGGGTGGGGGGCTAACCATGTTGATTACATTCTGTAGGTGGTTAGAAAATCCTACGAAGAGAATGGCATTCTTTATCAAATTCAACAGACTTTTAGAGTAACTTCTAGAGACTCCTGTTGACTTTACCTCTATTAAATTGCATGAGGCTTTTCCAAAAGGCCAGAGCCTGCGGCCATAACTGCTTGTGCAAGAAGTATTGCAGGGCTACAGTTACTATTCTTGTCACTGTCCTAAAGTTGTGACTGGAGTGAATTCAAAAACTTACCCCTTCCCTGCCACCTTCAGCCACATAACTCACCGAGCAGTGGCTTTTAACCTTTTCATTTGTGGACCCCTAAAATATTTCAAATGGAGGCATGGACCCCTTTGGAAATCTTAAACATATGCTGCAGGCCCCCAGGGGCCCACACACCACAAGTTGAAAACCATGGTCACAGAGCAATTGTGAGTATAAATATCAGCGAAGACATGGTAGCACAGGCACGGCTGAGCAAGGGGGAGTACAAACCTGCCTGAAACCAGTGGGCATGTACTCAGCATGGCTCAGGCATGCCTAAGTTAGTATAGCAATGCTGCTAATTATACTTGTGCTGGCTCAAATATATGTGTGCACAAGCAGGGGAATCCCACCCCTAGCTTGTAGTTTAGTTTTGATGTAGCCACAGTTGCTTGCATAGCTCAATGGAAAAATGGCTGCTTTAAACAGAGCTATCTTTGGCAGGATCCCCTGGGAGGCTCATATGAGGGGAAAAGGAGTCCAGGAGAGCTGGCTGTATTTTAAAGAAGCCTTATTGAGGGTGCAGGAACAAACCATCCCGATGTGCAGAAAGAATAGCAAATATGGCAGGCGACCGGCTTGGCTTAACAGAGAAATCTTTGGTGAGCTTAAACACAAAAAGGAAGTTTACAAGAAGTAGAAACTTGGACAGATGATTAGGGAGGAGTATAACAATATTGTTCAAGCATGCAGGGGTGTAATCAGGAAGGCCTAAGCACAATTGGAGTTGCAGCTAGCAAGGGATGTGAAGGGTAACAAGAAAGGGTTCTACAGGTATGTTAGCAACAAAAAGGTGGTCAGGGAAAGTGTGGGACCCTGACTGAATGGGGGAGGCAACCTAGTGATGGATGATGTGTATAAAGCTGAAGTACTGTACTCACTGTTTTTTTTGACTCGGTCTTCACAGACAAGGTCAACGCCCAGAATGTTGCACTGGGCAGCACAGTACAGGGAGGAGGTGAGCAGCCCTCAGTGGTGAAAAAACAGGTTAAGGACTATTTAGAAAAGCTGGACATGCACAAGTCCATGGGGCCGGATCTAATGCATCTGAGGGTGCTGAGGCAGCTGGCTGATGTGATTGCAGAGCCATTGGCCATTATCTATGAAAACTCATGGCAATCAGGGGAGGTCCCGGACAATTGGAAAAAGGCAAATATAGTGCCCATCTTTTAAAAAAGGGAAGAAGGAGAATCTGGGGAACTAGACTGGTCAGCCTCACCTCAGTTCCTGGAAAAATCATGGAGCAGGTCAGGGGTGAAAGTAAGTTAGAGGACTTACCGGTACACCGGAGTCCTGAGCAGGGGGCGTGGCCTCAACCGGAAGAGGCGTGGCCTCAACCAGAAGAGGCAGGGTCTTAAATCCCCAGGCCCTTTAAATCACTGAGGAGCCCTGGGGGCTCCCGGCTGCCACCGCTACCCTGGGGCCCTGGGCTCTGGCAGAGCTTTAAAGGGCCTGGGGCTCAGCTGTGGTAGCAGCTGCCGGAGCCCCGAGCCCTTTAAATCCCCGCCTGAGCCCTGCTGCCCGAGCCCTCGGGTAGGGGTGGGAGGCTCTGGCGGGGATTTAAAGGGCCCCAGGGCTCCAGCTGCCGTTACTGCCCCAGCCCTTTAAATGCCCGTCGGAGCCCCACCGCCGCTACCCCAGGGCTTGGGCAGCAGGGCTCAGGCGGGGATTTAAAAGGCCCCAGGAGGGTAGTGGGGGCTGGAGCTCGGGGGCCCTTTAAATGCCCGCCAGAGCCCCGCCACTGCCACTACCCCAGGGCTCGGGCAGCAGGGCTCAGGTGGGGATTTAAAGGTCCCAGGGTGGGGGGGGTGTAGCAGCGGCTGGAGCTCTGGGGCCTTTAAATCCCCACTGCAGCCCTGCCGCTGCTACCCCAGGGCTTTAAATTGCCCTCTGGGAAAGCCGGTCCTGGTACGGCGCACCAGCTCTTACTGGTACGTACTGGGACGTACCGGCTTACTTTCACCTCTGGAGCAGGTCCTCAAGGCATCCATTTTGAAGCACTTGGAGGAGAGGAAGGTGATCAGGAACAGTCAACATGGATTCACCAAGGGCAGGTCATGCCTGACCAATGCCTGATTTCCTTCTATGATGAGATAACTGGTTCTGTGGATATGGGGAAAGTGGTGGATGTGATATATCTTGATATATATGATATATCTTGATATATCTTAGCAAAGCTTTTGATACCGTCTCCCACAGTATTCTTGCCAGCAAGTTAAAAAGGTATGGATTGGATGAATGGACTATAAGGTGGATAGAAAGGTGGCTAGCTCGTCGGGCTCAATGGGTAGTGATCAACGGCTCAATGTCTAGTTGGCAGCTGGTATCAAGTGGAGTGCCCCAGGGGTCTGTCCTGGGGCTGGTTTTGTTCAACATCTTCATTAATGATCTGGATGATGGGATGGATTGCACCCTCAGCAAGTTTGCAGATGACACTAAGCTGAGGGGAAGAGGTAGGGTCCAGAGTGACCTAGACAAATTGGAGGATTGGGCCAAAAGAAATCTGATGAGGTTCAACAAGGACAAGTGTAGAGTCCTGCACTTAGGAAGGAAGAATCCCATGCACCGCTACAGGCTGGGGACCGACTGGCTAAGCAGCAGCTCTGCAGAAAAGGACCTGGGGATTACAGTGGATGAGAAGCTCGATATCAGTCATCAGTGTGCCCTTCTTGCCAAGAAGGCTAACAGCATATTGGGCTACATTAGTAGGAGCATTGCCAGCACATCGAGGGAAATGATTATTCCCCTCTATTTATCACTGGTGAGGTTACATCTGGAGTATTGCATCCAGTTTTGGGCCCCCCAGTACAGAAAGGATGTGGACAAATTGGAGAGAGTCCAGCGGAGGGCAACAAAAATGATTAGGGGGCTGGGGCACATGACTTACGAGGAGAGGCTGAGGGAACTGGGCTTATTTAGTCTGCAGAAGGGTGAGAGGGGATTTGAGAGTCTTAACTACCTGAAGGGGAGTTCTAAAGAGGATGGAGCTAGGCTGTTCTCAGTGGTGGCAGATGACCGAACAAGGAGCAGTGGTCTCAAAGTTGCAGTGGGGGAGGTCTAGGTTGGATATTAGGGAAAAAATATTTCACTAGGAGGGTGGTGAAGCACTGGAACGGGTTACCTAGGGAGGTGGTGGAATCTGCATTCTTAGAGGTTTTTAAGGCCCGGCTTGACAAAGCCCTGGCTGGGATGATTTAGTTGAGGTTGGCCCTGCTTTGAGCAGGGGGTTGGTCTAGATGACCTCCTGGGGTCGCTTCCAACTCTAATCTTTTATGGTTCTGTGATCTCTTTTTAAAGCGATAAACATAATTCTTCAGTATTTTTGGACAGTTTTAATTACTTCCATGTGGGGTTCAATTGGTGTCTCTCTTTTAGTCAATATGCTCTTAATACAATATCTCACAAGAGGCACAAGTGCTGAACAAAGCAAAACAGCCACTGCTTTTACAGCAAGAACTGCTCCTATGCCATAGTTTCTCAAAGCTCAGTATAGACACTGTCCTTAACGGAAAGCCATAACAAGACTGAATTGGTGGCTGAGCTTGGGGAAGTGAGGAATTAAAGGGAGAATGTATTTTTTTGTCTGACATGTTAAAGTGCATTTATTTATGTTGTGGGGTGGGGGTCTGGGGGGGGTAGTAAGAGAATAAAACATTTGTTAGGCAAGATGATATCTCAAATTCAGAAATACAGACTCGTACGCTGGCGAGTCTGGCTGAGTCAGGGTGGACTACCGTGCTTTCTGGTAGCAGGACACACTGGGGCTAATGCTGTCCAACTGCATCCTTTTCATGCTGGCTCCAGCCAGTGAGTGAATGGGGCACCCCCTACAGAACTAGAGAGGCTCTGGGGCTTGGGGAAGAAGAGGGTGCCAGCAGCTCATGACGAGAACACATTGGGTGCATGGCAGAGGTTGGGGCAACTCTGGAGGTGGTAGTGGAATGGCAGTGTGGGGGATGAAGGGAGAAGTAGAGAGGTAGGGGATGGATGAGGGATGTAAACTCCTTACACCACAGCTATTTACCTTGTACATCTTGCAAACTCTGCTGTTTCATCTGTGGATCTTGACAGCTCCTTGCTCTAGAGCTAATGGGCTTCAGGAGATACCTGTCTGCTGTAATCTCCTTGCTTCAGAGCTCAGTGGCTTACTTGCACTTAAAAACTCCTCCATCCTTTGCTGTTAGCTTACAGTCTCTTGCTTCAGCAGCTAAGCTTGTAAGTTCATCTACTGGCACAGTTCACTGCCTGCACATAAAGGAACACCACATCCATCTTCAAGTGCACCGCTAACAGCCTCATCACAGATTTTTGCTGTGAGTGCTCAATGGTATGCTTTAAATGTTCCTAACTTTGGTATTACAAAAACAATTGCTTTTGGCATTAGCAAGTACATGCTGCTCATTGGGGAAGAGAGGGCATGTGATCTTGTGGTGAAGCCATTGCACCAGGACCCAAGATCTGGGTCTTATTCCAGGCTCTGATGCAAACTTCCTCTGTGACCTTGGATAAGTCACTTAAATGTGTGTCTGCTTCAGTTTCCCAATCTGCAAAACGGGGATAGTATTTTCCTGATACACGGGGTGCTGTGAAGACAAATTTGAATTAAAATTTGTAAGATGCCAAAATAGTATGGCTTTCTATAACACTCCCCAGCAAATAAGTCTGCAGTTCAAATCAGCACTTTAAGTTAGCTCTGCAAAAAAGAAGTTGGACTTTATATTAAAAAAAAATAGTAGGAAAATGTATAATTTTACCCTTGCATAAATTTAAAATCAAAATCACCTCTGCCAGAGATCAAGCCTGAAACCTTTCAGCAGATGTTTTAGAAAGCTGAGTATGTGAAAACGGGGTTTGAATGGACTCTGTTTTGCAAACTTGACTAAGGCCTTCTTTAGACCAGTGTTCTGGCCCTACTATAACTTGAGTTAACTGACTACAATTAAGTTAATTAGTATGATTGTATGTCCTAATTTAGACCTCTACAAACATTTGTTACAAGCACAAACATGTATTTCTGGTGCAACTTATGACTTTTGCCATGTGTCCTGGATATAATATTTATGAAATGTCTACATTAGCCCAGACCTGAAGAAGAGCTTTACGGAGCTCAAAAGCTTGTCTTTCACCAACAGAAGTTGGTCCAATAAAATATATATTATCTCATCCTCCTTGTCTCTTATATGAGTACAATTGAGAGCTGGTTTGGTTTGTTTAGTTGAAAGGACATTTTTGGTTGTTTTTTTTTTTATTATCATTATCATTATCATTATCAAATTGAGGTACAGAATTCTAGGACTCATAGCTCACCATGGCTTAAGTCCTTTCACAAGAGGACAGCCGTTACATCATGGAATTGTAGGACTGGAGAGGACTTTGACTTCCCCTGCACTCATGGCAGGACTAAGTATTATCTAGACCACCCATGACAGGTATTTGTCTAACTTGCTCTTAAAAATCTCCGATGATGGAGATTCCACAACCTCCCTCGGCAATTTATTCCAGTGCTTAACCACCCTGACAGTTAGGAAGTTTTTCCTAATGTCCAACCTAAACCTCCCCTGCTGCAATTGAAGCCCATTGCTTCTTGTCCCATCCTCAGAGGTTGAGAACAATTTTTCTTACTCCTGCTTGTAACAACAGTTTTCAAGTACGTAAAATGTTATATCCTCCCTCCGTCTTCTCCTCTTCTCCAGACCAAACAAACCCAATTTTTTCAATCTCCCCTCATAGCTCATGTTTTCTAGCTCTTTAATAATTTTTGTTGCTTTTCTCTGGACTTTCTCCAGTTTGTTCACATCTTTCGTGAAATGTGGTGCCCAGAACTGGATACAATACTCCAGCTGAGGCCTAATTGGCATGGAGTAGAGCAGAAAAGCTACTTCTCATGTCTTGTTTACAACACTCCTGCTAATACATCCCAGAATGATGCTTGCTTTTTTGTTTTTTGTTTTTTCCATTTCGGTTTTAAAAAAACCACACTTTTTCTGGATTTTTCAGTTTGGCCATGGAACTGAAAAAATCGATTATTCTCTCATCTCTACAAGTATGTGTTAGTTAACTTGAATGAATTGTCAGTTATGTTACAATAGGACTAAGAACCTCTCTAGTCTAGACAAAGCTGAAAGGGTGTTCTTCTAGTACAATGACCAAAACTCCACATTTGAATTCCCCCTAAATTGTTTGAAATCTAGATTAATTTTTTTTGGGGGGGGGGCTTGAGTACATATCCAATGCAGATATACATAAAGTGCAGTTACAGGCAGATTTCATTGGGGAAGCCTGCTTTATCAGGACATCTCTTGGAGAAATACTTTCACGTCCTTCTTGTGAATGGTAACGATCAGTGCTTAAAACCTGCTTAAGGGGGGGGTGCATTTGGCTGGTGTAAAGTAACATTAAGTAAGACTCTCTGAGCTCTGGTCCCTTAATAAAAAAGCTGCTAACTGAAGATTTAAAGAAGAAATCAAAGCCAAAGGTATTTGCTGTCAGTTTTATTCATGTATTTTATTTCATTTGGGGCCAGTTTTAAATGGTGTATTTTCTTTATCTTGCCTGCTGGGCATTTGTTAGGCTGTCCAACTGCTTTTCCCAATTCATCAGGCTCGTCTCTGTGTGAGACATACATACATTTGGTAGTTGTAAAAGTCTGTATTTAACAACACTTTTCATACTGAAGATTGCGACATATAAACTTAGCAAAGCACTCATCTTTGTAGCAACAGCAGGAAACCTTTAAAATATTGGGCCAATCAAGCATAGTTCCTGCTAATTTCAATGGGAGATTTTCTTGATCAAAGCCTGTCGAATATGTCCCCTAACAAGCAGAATTGCTCCTTTCCTCCCTGAAATAGTATGGTGCGCAAGTTATTCTGCTAGCGATCTGCTTGTACTCTGTGCAATTGTATAGGCAAATAGTTGGAAATGAGACCTCAGATCTTATATTTCAAAACAGGTATTAATTTGGAATATAAACAAATAATTAATATTGATGAGGGTGGAGCACAATTGATTAAACTTCATATTTACCAAAGCAGAACGCTGTTTTGGGCTTTCCAATATAACTGAATCAGTCTAAGTTGAGGTTCCCCTTTGGAAGGGGTGGGGGGTGGGAGAGAGACTCTGTCGTAAGAGGGCAAGTGTGGTATTTTGCTTTGCAGTATGTTGGTTTCCAACACTGTATTTTGAAGTAGTCTGCTTGCTTTGGTATATTTCAATATACAGTATGGGGTGGGGTTTTTTGTAATTCTTTATTATAAATATTAAAGCAAAGGCAGCACAAATAAGTCAAAATACCAAATTAATAGGCAGGAGTTTTCCCTTTGTTCAGGCAACCTACCTTTATTTGGAGGACTTGCTGTAATGCTGTACCCACGTTGGGCTTGAGTGACAGATTGTACACACGTGTGTATAAGGGGTGGTGCATAGCAGTGCAGTGAGGGAATGGTGGCTCCTTGCCTACTCCCCTGGTCTCCCAGGGGCAGTAAACATTGCTACCCTCCTCACAGGTGTTCAATACAAAAGCCAGCCCAAATGGGATGGGGGAACAATGCCAAGGCTCTGCCCAGTCCCCACCTTTCTTCAACCACTTCCCTTTCGCCTGTTAAGGATGTGGAAGATCAGGAGGCATCCAGTGTCCACTTTACCCCTATGCATCTACTCCAAAGTCTGAGGAAACTGTGCAGATGTGAAAACAGGGATTTCTTACTGCCTTATATACCCCCTTGCAGGTTTATAGATTGGGCTGCAATCTGGATCAAAATCTTTAAAAGCACCTGCTTTGGATGTTCAAGTCCATGATGCCCTTTGTCTTATTGCATATTGGTCATTTATCTTAACTCTGCCAGCACAGGGAAGCTTATAAACAAACAACAATTTTAAAGTCTCCCTCACATGATTTGATCTAAGCACTTGTAAAATGAGTTCTCTCTCTGTACGGACTAGGCTTACTTTTTGTTCGTGTTTGTGATTTTGATTTAAAAAAAAAATACAGATCTTTTTCAAGAAGCAGCAGCAAGCTGAACCTCCCTATCTGGGCAAGCACTCGGCTTTATTGTGCAGCTGGGTCATGTCAAGTGTACACAGCCTGTTTCAAATGCTTGAAAATTCCTGACATTGCAAAATTCTTTTCTTACATATTTGTTGACAAAAGGCGGGTAGGGAAGAGAAAACAGAGCTATTAGGAGTGCATGAGTGAAAGGCTTTGGTACCTCGGCAAGGACTGAGCTGAATAGTTTGTGGAAAGAGACTGGCTTTTTTTTTTTTTAAGTTATTAAACAGAGTCAGTTGCTAATACCCTGCTTTGCCGTTGTCGCCAACAGCGTGTGGTACACGTAAATAATAACATTTTTACACGCGACAAAACCACGTAGCTCGTTTTGTGATAGCCCTGCAGCTGCAGCCCTGCCTTAAAAAAAAAAAAAGAGGGATCAACTTTGAGATAAAAATGTGCCCCCCCTTTTTAAAGAAAAACTCCAGGGATGATTTTCAAAATTTCAGAACAATAAAAGCTTGTGTGGGAAACAATAGAATGAGGTTTTGACGTAGCCCCGAGCGCTACTCTAATTTATGGCAGCCTAGAACAGGTGGAGCTTTTGTGTGCTGGCCACATCCACTCGGAGCCTTGTCCCTGGCATGCTCTTGCATTGGAGGCTGCACAGGAAGGCAGCCTAGGGCTTCCTATGTCACCTCTACTTTGCCCCTCCTCTCAGGCCATTTAGCAAGGGCTCATTGTGGCCCCTGGATGTCAACAGAAGAGCACACGGGGGCCCGAATAGTGTGAGGAACTCTTTCGGGGTATGTGTGGGAGTGGGCTTGATGGGGGATGCCCTTGTATGAACCCCAGACCCCATCTACTTTTAAAACCACCACCCATTAATTTAACACAAATCCGTCAACTCTTCTAAAACGTGTCACAACTTGTGTAAAGATAATTTTCCAAACCTATTGCTTTTTCCCAGTGAAATTAATGGGAGTAAATTAATTACTCACAGGTAATTGAACTTCCTGCATCTTCCCAGGGACACGGCTGCTTCCATGTGTAAGCTGAGAACAATCAACTCCCACAGACATGTTAACACTTCTGCATGAATTTCTCTAACAATATTTTTTTCAAGTTATCGCTGGAGTCCAGCCCTAGCCCTGTGTCAAACTTTGGGAGTGTTCAGATCCACAGCCAGATGGATCCCAATTTCAAAGCAATGGCCCTCTTGCCGATGCTGTTTTGCTGTAGCTACAAGGTTTCAGATGAGATTTATATCTTTTTACCAAAAATAAATATTGATCTGTGTACACAATGATTGATGGAAACATGTTGGATGTTCCCTTTTGAAACAACAAACCCATAATATGCTGTTAAAGAACAGAAAAGGAAACCTTGTGGCAGCAAGGGGGTTGAATTTCTGGATTAGAGCTGAGGGACCTGATGCTGGACTTGAAGTGGAAAGGCCATCCTGCTAGCTATTGAAGGGGTGGGGGCCTTAGAAGAGTGACACAGAGCACCCTCTGCCAAGAACCTTAAGGACCATGGAGATTTAAGGGGTGGTGCTGGAGGCATAGAAAATCTTGTTGCATCTTATGTCCCCCTTCTCCCCTGTCCCCTTGTAATTCCTTGTTTTATTTTTACTGGAATTTTCATTGGGTATACCCTATTACATGCATCATTCATGTGGAAATTTGCCTCTGCCAATACAACCATCTGTTTTATTTACAGAGTCGAAGTCTCTGGAGTGTTTTCTCACAGGCCAACAAATGAGCAGCCCTTTTTACAGTCTCCAGTATTCTGTGTCTATTCTGTGTCAACTCTGTGAACAATGGGAAAGTACCCAGGAGGTTCCTGCAGGAAGCAGTACTTCCCTTGTATAATTAATCGGGTGGGAGACTGAGGAATGAAGATAGCACAGGAGACACACAGTACAAACTGCTGAAACAATAAACAAACAAACAAGAGACCAGCACTTCCTTTTCTCATATTGTTAATGCTGCTTCCTTAAGCACAGTCCCCCAGTCCCAACCCTCAGAAACGAACCCTTTATAAAGACTCAAGTTTAACACCTTCACTGCTGGATTTTACTGAAGTCTTGACCAACGTTTTCTAACCTCTCCAATGCATCATCAAGTATCTACAACCTATCCTGAAGGACAACCCATCACTCTCACAGATCTTGGGAGACAGGCCAGACCTTGCTTACAGACAGCCCCCCAACCTGAAGCAAATACTCACCAGCAACCACAAAGCAGAACCACTAACCCAGGAACCTATCCTTGCAACAAGGCCTGTTGCTAACTGTGTCCACATATCTATTCAGGGGACACCGTCATAGGGCCTAATCACATCAGCCACACTGCCAGAGGCTCGTTCACCTGCACATCTACCAATGTGATATATGCCATCATGTGCCAGCAATGCCCTTCTGCCATGTACATTGGCCAGACTGGACAGTCTCTACGTAAAAGAATAAATGGACACAAATTAGACGTCAAGAATTATAACATTCAAAAACCAGTCGGAGGACGCTTGATTCTCTTCGGTCACTCAATTACAGACCTAAAAGTGGCAATTCTTCAACAAAAAACCTTCAAAAACAGACTCCAATGAGAGACTGCTGAATTGGAATTAATTTGCAAACTGGATACAATTAATTTAGGCTTGAATAGAGACTAGGAGTGGATGGGTCATTACACAAAGTAAAACTATTTCCCCATGTTTATTCCCCTCCCCCCATGTTCCTCACACGTTCTTGTCAACTGCTGGAAAAGGTCCACCTTGATTATCATTACAAAGGTTCCCCCCACCCCCTCCTGCCGCTCTCCTGCTGGTAATAGCCCACCTTACCTGATCACTCTTGTTACAGTGTGTATGGTAATACCCATTGTTTCATGTTCTCTGTGTATATAAAATCTCCCCACTGTATTTTCCACTGAATGCATCTGATGAAGTGAGCTGTAGCTCACGAAAGCTTATGCTCAAATGCTCTAAGGTGCCACATGTACTCATTTTCTAACTTGATTGCCTAAATGCGGGGGTGCGTGTGTCTGGCTTTTCAAAGCACCCTCAATGCACACTGCAGAGGCGAGGAACAGTGGGGAACTCCACATTTCTGAAAGTCGCACCAGGTTTTTAAAAAGTGCTTAAATAAGGACGGAGTTGCCTAACTTCAGGCAGTGAGGTGGAAAATTTTGTTCTTAACGTGGCAGTGGAGCCAGAGCTAAAATGCTGTATCCACATAGGTATATTAATCTTCATAACATAGACTAACACCTCTGCTGCCTGAGTTTTGATTCAGCAAGAGATCAGCAATGAAATTCAGCTCTAGAGCCAAACTGTCTCAAACCTGGGGTACAATCTGGATCTGAGTTTTCTGGCTTAAACCCACCTCAAGTAAAACACAGCAGTGGTCCTCTGAAATGCAAGCTCGGTTCTTTGGGAACTTCAGCAGAACACCACTGTACATACGTCAGCATTAGAGATTCTCTTGACCTTGCAGGTTGGTATGGTGGCTCAGTCCACATTTTTGCCCTGAATATCACACATGCCTCTTCAAATTCCTAGGATGTGTATTTAGTGCTCCTCACGGAGTGGCTTTTGTCATGGTATGCTGCTGATCAGTTTTCTAGAACCCTTACTGAGGAGTGGGTTTTTATTCCTGTTTCTGTGTATGCCATCCCACTGAGGCTAGTGTCAGTTGCAAGGATTAATCTCTGAGCAGCAAGATTAAAATGTACCTCCTAGTCTCTTATACTGTCTCCTTATTTGATTAGTTAACAAGCTGCCATGGAGAGAATAAAGAAGGGAATGTTTTGGGGAATTGGGTCAATCCTACTGGAGTCCAGTAAGATCAGTCTTTAGAATAAATGGTAAACATTTTCCCCATATAGCTATGTGTTTGGAACAATGGGGGACCTGCAGCATAAGAGGGACATAGCCATTCCCCTTTTAAAAAATGGCTCTATTCACAGCACAGTACAAACACAATCCAAGTGCAAACCACACATTGCTCTGGATGCTTACAGCTGATGGCCTATTGTTAGCACTTTAAATACACACTGTTCATGTTAAGCACAGCAAGAAGTCTCGTAAACTCAAATGGTGACATTTAAAAATGAAGTCTCTCAAATAGACTTCAAATTAAAAATAGACTTTTAATCTTTCTAATAAGAAAGTTATCTGCTAAATACCTAGTTTAACAATTATGTAATAAGTCCATCGCTAAACATAGCTAATCGTTGGTAGGATATGGGTTAGCATTAGTTTTTAATTAACCTATAAAAACCTTTCTGGCTAAATCTAAATTACATTTCAGCCCTAAAACTATGTAAGGTACTTCCCCGTGTTAGTAGACTATTTCCCCTTACTTAGTGTGGCATTGCTGTCTTTAATTTTGGAGAGGGGAGAGAAGATTGTGAGTGCTCCCTGTAGACAGGGGAACAAAGTGACATACCCTTGTCCCCAAAATTATACCAGTGTCAGAAAATGTTAGTTCTCTGGGAAAAATTCTATAGCAGGGGTTCTCAAACTGGGGGTTGGGACTGCTCAGGGGGGTCACGAGATTATTACATGGGGGTTTGCGAGCTGTCAGCCTCCACCCCAAATTCTGGATTGCATCCAGCATTTATAATGGGGTTAAATACATAAAAAAGTGTTTTTAATTTATAAGGGGGCATTGCATTCAGAGGCTTGCTATGTGAAAGGAGTCACCAGTACAAAAGTTTGAGAACTACTGTTCTACAGAGTGTCTGAGGTTGTGGGGAAGAAGGTTCCTCTTGGTTGTCTAGGACTCAAGGTCAGTGGAATAGTGATTGGGAAGCAAGAAATGGAGCAGAGGAATGAATTTCATCCCTCTTGAAGTGCTATGTCAGTGACATTTAGACCAAGAGTAAAGTTGGCCTACCTGATAGGTCTGAATCGACACCATGTTAACTTCTAGAGTGTGCCAGAGAATAGACTCAAAATAAAGATGGAGGGCAGGAGGGTAATGGATTGTGTGGGGGTCAGTAAGGGGATACAGAGTTTGTCACCTCTAGGTCCCTGGTTCACATCTGGACCAGGCCAGTAGTGATTGAAAATTTCTTCTCACAGTTGTTGGTGCTAATTGGCACCTTTTATTATATTCTTAAACCACTCTAGCTGAGAGGCCAGAGTCCATGGAGATGGAGACTGACCTATTCTTTCGAGTGAGAGCTGAGGCCATACCGCTCAATGCTGCACTTCATGTGCCTTTCCTCTCAGTGTGCTTCCATTGCCACCAGAACATCCTTCTTTTTCCGGTGCTCTCCTCCCATTGCCCCACAACTGCTCCCCCTTTTGCTTCTGACAGTCACTGACAGTCTGACCATATTGCTTTAGTCTAACTACAAAATATGGTTAAGGATCAGATTGCATTACAGGCTGAGGCTTAGGAGACAATCATGTGCTAAGCAGTTTTCCAGATGGCGAAAACTTAAATTAATATAGATAGGTTTTATAGGCTAACCAGGATACTGCTGTGGCCCATCCTGGGCCACCACTTCCCTATTCATATCACTAAATTATTTTTAAAGGGTAAGTTCACATTTGTAATACAAGAAGACACAGAATAGTCCTTAATCCTGAATCTGGGCCTGGAAGAATCCAGAGTATATTATGTTCAAACAATCCACTTTCGTGTACAGGCACTGAAATGACAACCTTAACCTGGGAGTGGGAAAGGGAGACCGAAACAAATGAAAACACATTTGTGAAGCCTGACTGAACAATCATGTCGACAAAGTAAGAGCTGCATCTGAATAGCTGTAACATTTCCTGAGAGTCTAGGGGACAGGCATGGGATGCCATATAAAAGTAATAATGAAAACCAGTTATAGAGATTATGCAGTGTGATAGAAAACCTGCCACAATTGTACATTATCATAGAAATGAAAAAGATCCACTATCTCTTACCTCAAACACTGCTGAATGTTCAGCACCGACCCTGGAACCAGGGCAGACTAAAATAATAACAGAAATGGCAAGCTATGCAATTAGTTATGACAGGCTCCCTCTACCAAGGTACTCTTCCAGCTGCTGAGGAGTTGGCAGTCAGGAGGGAAAAAAGAATGCAGTATGGAAGGGATGACAAAATCTTGTTGTCTTTTGTGACTGACATTTGTTCTATGTTTATAAGTATACTTCACTCATTGGTGCAAGAGTGTTTCCTCAAAGCTGAGCTTTTCACTTACTCTGTGAGGAGACATCCTTATCACAATATGGGAGGAATGCGCCGTCAGGCAGATTTTGGTGCTTAGCTCCTGGTGCTTTTTGGCAAATGTCTCTCTGCAATGTAGCATTCACAACTTCTTACCACATTCTTGTGTGTCACAAATGCATGTTTTCGGTGTGTGGGTCTGACAGCAGAAGGGCAAATTTGCAAATCCAACCTTCAAAAACACATGGAGCCAAATTCTTCCTTGGGTTGGGAATAAGCAAGTCTTGAATTGAAATCCTAAGTTGAATAGTGATTTTTTCAGTGAGTGACCCAAGGCCACAGAACTCTTCTGCCTCAGCTTCCCCATCTGTAAAGTGGGGGTAATACTTACCTGCTTCCTGAGGCTGTTGTGTGAATTAATCTGATGTGAAAAATGCTAACTCGTGGTGGTGTGTATTTGGTTCATTCAAGTTATTATTCACAGGTAGATCACACATCATGCAATTAAGGTGCACAGCAGATTCCTTCCCACCACAGTTCCTCTCATCAAGATGTTAGCTTCCAAAAGAAGTTGCATTCCGTACCACATATACCTCCTATCTGCTCTCCTATCTCCTTGATACATTACTCTGATATGCCTCTTTCCTCAGTGACAGGCATCTCACTGTTGAAAACCTCTGTACAAATTGGGGTCCATTTTCAAAGCAAGAATTATTTGTTTAATGTACTTCAGACTTTTGGTATGGGGTGGAATGCATCAGTGCATTTTGCCATGATTTCCAATACTTTCAATCATTTGCTAGGAAGCATGCAGTGGTCTCACATCGCTTACACTCAGTTATGCAAGGCTCCCTGTATGGTGACTGTTGCACTGAGACTCTTAAGGGAGAGGGCAAGTGTGGCTTGTAACCGGCTCTCCCATTCTCAAAAGGCAACGAAATAATCCTGACCCAGTTCCAGCATTGAAAGTGTCTTGCTAAAACATCACTTCAAGCAGGAGTTTCCAGTGGCTTGAAACTCTATGTCCTCTATGCTTGAGAGACCATAAAAGCTACAGAAATTATATTTGCAACTACTGGCAAGGCAGATGTTTTCCTTACCTTCTCTCACTAATGTCTGGCCCTTGTCAGTTTAGTTAACATCCCATGTCCATGTGAGGTGGTGAATATAGTCACTTGGGAAGTCAGCAAGGATCGTGTGAGCATGTGTCTTGTGCTACCCGTTAGCCGGCCTTTTCACTCTTACTGAAGAGAGAAAAACAAACTGAATTTGATAGAAAAGAAAACAGTGATACAGGACACACTTGTAGGCAACTTGTCTCGTAGGGTGTCTTCTGATTCCAAACCACTGGAATGTTTGAAAGGGTGGGAAGAATAAGTGTCGGCAGCATGGCTTGGTCTGTGTCTGAGAGGCATCATGACCACCGAACTTTTACCCCGAACATATATTGACCACTAGAGGAAAGGTACCAAACTCCAAGGGATGAGGGCTAGATGCCTGTATAGTTCTTCCCCATTATTCTGATCAGAGATAAAATGGAAAATTAAGTATTGAAATGATTCTGGGGAGGATGTGTGGAAAGCTCCTCCTATTAGAAGTAGGTGTTGTGAGAACAGTCTGGAGACTTGCCTGCTTTCCAGCTTCAGACAGTGGGGACAGGCTTGGCTTCTCTCATCTCCCTCTACCAGCACAGCTAAGTTCCCCCCAAGATAATGGCTTCGGGGGGGAACTTAGCAGGCTGATACGGTTAAGGCACATCAGTTTCACAGTCAATGCTACACGAGGGAGTGATGCAGCCAGCATCATGTTCAACTGTGGTAATCTATGGGCTGCCAGGAGCCCAGGGCCCTTTGAAATTGCTGGCCTGGGGAAGCTTCCCCTTGCCGGTACGGTCAGCTGTGTACTGACTTTTGCTGGTACGCTGTACCGTACCGTACTGGCTTACTTTCACCTCTGGTCTGTAGATCAGGATAATAGCAGTGATGTTAAATCTGCTAACTTGCAATAAGTCTCTCTGATTCACCCAAATGATTGGGGTCCTCAGTCCATTGTTCAAAGCTCTCTTTGGTAGAAATCACAGTCCAGAGATGTGGGACAGGAATGAGGCAAGGAGATGATGTCATAGTCTCCAATT
This sequence comes from Lepidochelys olivacea, assembly GCF_965140295.1. Taxonomy (NCBI): domain Eukaryota; kingdom Metazoa; phylum Chordata; order Testudines; family Cheloniidae; genus Lepidochelys; species Lepidochelys olivacea. The sequence continues at coordinate 124,912,734 of NC_140413.1, forward strand.
TATACCCCCAATACATGTGCATGGAAAAATACTGGCTCAAACATGGAGTCATGGATCACATGTTCTACCTGCCCTGCTGTGTCATGGGCATCTATTGTCCATATGCTCTCTGAGGTGTCCTTGGGAGGGGACCACTTGAAGAGCTGATTCTCCGTAATGGTCTCTTAACAAGCGGCTGGCTGGTATTGAAGTAAATCTATGTCGTAAGTGTTACCCAGGAACATAACATGTCTAGCAATAAGCATACAGTAAAATTTCATAGCTTCATACACAATGGTGATACAAAAAGAACAGGAGGACTTGTGGCACCTTAGAGGCTAACCAATTTATTTGAGCATAAGCTTTCGTGAGCTACAGCTCACTTCATCGGATGCATCCCATGAAGTGAGCTGTAGCTCACGAAAGCTGATGCTCAAATAAATTGGTTAGTCTCTAAGGTGCCACAAGTCCTCCTTGTCTTTTTGTGGATACAGACTAACACGGCTGCTACTCTGAATGGTGATACACACATTTCAACAGGATAATAATACTTAGCAGATTATAACTTTTTCAATGATACCTTACAAGGCATACGTTGTACATGATTTATCACAATTGTGTAATGTTGGTGACAACATTGGAGTAGAAGGTCACCTTCCCTTTTACGCAGGATCATGTGTATGTGTTGTTAGTGTAAATCAAGACTTACAGTTCTATCCTCCCCCCAGTGTTCGGAAGATGAGACTGAGGAAGAGAGAGAGAGAGAGAAGCTGTGACAAATTGACTTACTGGATTGCTATATAGAAATGTACATTCTCTGGATGCACCCAGGTATGGTACCAAGGGAAGAAATATTTGAATGGTCCTGATTGTCCATTAGTTTTCTTGACTTATGCTATTGAGAATTTCAACCTTAATGTTGCACCAATGAATCTTTTTTTTTTTGCTTTTAATATGAATTTTAAAACAATAAGGGCATATAACTGTATATTTAAAGTCTCTGTGCACTGAAGAAAATAGATTTAATTGTATAGCCTTAGAAATATATTGCAAAATGAGCTAAAGCAATGTGGAGAAAATTGAGGTAGACAGGTGTACACACAAACCCATGGACAAGGCAGGCATTTTTCTACTGCCATTATATCATTATTACATATTGTGGACAAAGCCTTAATTCTTTCTAGATTTTTTTTTTCATAATTCCAGGGCAAAATTTGACTCATTCCACTCACAAGAAATGTGACAGTAGTTGAAATTCCTTCCTTGCCACCTTTCATAATAGATTCATAGAATTGGAAGGGACCTCAAGAGGTCATCTATCAGCTGTGTCCATGGGGTTGTGGGTATTTTGGGGACTAGCCATGAATTCCATCCTATGTCTTTTTATATAAAGTTTTAACAACAACTGCTGCTCTCCATGCAGAGGCCAAAGCCAGAAGAAACAGGAACACTGAACTATTAATAGCTGCTATAGACCTGGAAGCTCTTTGCCAACCCCATTTGATTAAATCTCATGATACCTCTGTGAAGGAAGCTTTATAATTCCCATTTTACTAATAAGGAAACTTCCCAAGGCCACATAGGGAGTCTTTTGGGTTAGACGTGGGGAGTTTGTGGCTCCCAGGCATTTGCTCAGACTACCCATCCCTTACCCATAGTAGTGGTCCAGTCAGAACATGTAAGCAACACATTGTCACAGCAGAAGAAGGAACCTGATACTACTGTTGCCTATGTTTTGCCCATTCTGTGCGTGAAATGGGGACCCTAAAGTGCCTTCCTTGTGGCTCTGTCCAAAAGCACTGTCTCTCAAAGGAAAAACAACAGTTTTCTAAAATGCTTGAAAAAAGGAATATTTGGAGAATCTGTTACAAAGTTGTTGTTTTTTTTAAATTAGGTATTTTGTAACAAGTTCCAAAAATCAAAGTTGAGTGGTTCCTACCTTATCTTAAATCCAGAAAAAGGGTTCAGCCGCCATTTAGAAATTATAGATTGCCCCAAATGGTTTGAGGGAAGGTTTCTTTGTTTCCAGAACTCACCTCACAGAGACCATATACAAGCAGGAGGAGGAGGAGGAGGCAGTGAGTAATGTGGGATGTAGCTGAAGTTGCTTTGGAAAAATGCCTGGGGATAGTATATTATAATGCACTATGCCTTTTGGAAACCACCACTTTCAATTAAGTGGTTCAACAACCTCTATATAGCTGAATAGTTGCACTAAAATTTAAGATTTTCTAATCCAAATTGAGATAGCATCTGAACTGCACTCTCCTAGCTGTATCACATGAGATAATGAATAGAAAAATCTCATTATACAATGCACATATGCATGGCAATAAAAATACATAGGTGTATAATTTTTGTTATGCTGATGTCAGAAACCAGAAAGACACCACAGATGCTTTGGGTCTGGGCTCCAGATGTTTCAATGGCTGTGACAACACCTGGACTGATGCCATTGGCAGCGCAGGCAGCCCCAACACGAACACTGACCGTGCACAGGCCTCAGTGGAGGTTTGTAAACAAGTCTGGTTTTGCTGCATCAGGGGTCCTGGCCAGCAGTCTGAACCAGATGGAGAGACTATTTCCATCACAAACCTACCTCAAGAGCTCCAGGGAAAGCATGTGTGAAATTGCTAATATTTCACTATCTTTGTTCTCCTAAAAGCAGAGGCAGGAAGGATGTTGCTTGTTGTAACTTACAACTAAGCAAGTTTGTTTTTGGTTTTTGTTTTGGGTTGTTTTCCCATTTGACCATAGAACAGGCAAAGATATGGGAATCCTTCCAGCCAGGTGACAGAGCCCAGAGGTGGGGAAGACACAGAGAAGGCTCTGATGATCTGGCAGCCAGCAATAGGGGGAATTTATTCACCTTGTAATTTAATGAACAGGCTTCTTACAAAACTGATTTTTGACAGTCTGGCTGCCAACGATTTTGGTTTCTGTGGATTTGTTTTATGCTGTTAATGGGGATTTATTAATCTTTCCTACAGAGACTTCTGTAGTGAGAGAAGACAAAGAAGGTGAATAAAGACTTGAAACACACTAAAGTTTTAGAGTGCTAACAGAGGGGCAAAAAGAAGTAAATGTTTTATTTTAGTTACTATAAGTCATCTGAACCATAGCAGAGTACATGCAGGGAGCAGATCTGCTGAGTAAGAAGGGGCCATTTGTACATAACTACCTTTCAGAGTAGAACAGCATTTTAAGAATCTGTAAAAATATCCCTCAATGCTTTGCTAAAATTCTCAAGGTAAAATTTAGGATTTCCTAGGTTGGCCACATGGCAGTAGTGGTAGAACAAAGCTAGTGAGACCATGGGAGGTGCATAGCATCGGCTGGGGAAGGTTGTGTCTCCCCAAACAGCCCAGCATGGCTCCGCTCATGTTCTGTCCCAAAGACCCCTCCTGCTTGCCGCTAGTTGCCCCAGCCCAGGCAGGCTGCCTCCTCTTCTGAGAAGCCTGCTGGGTGGGGCTGGGGCTAGGGTGGCTGGCCTGTGGTCGAGACTTGGGGTGGCTGGTGCCGTGCTGCCTGGCACTCCAGGGTTGGTTGGGGGGGGCGGGACATGTGCCACCTGCATGGTGCTCTGGGGTTGGGGGGAGTGCATTGCCTGCCCGGTGCTCTGGGGTTGGGGGGTGCATAGTGCCTGCCCGGTGCTCCGGGGTAGTGTGTGGGGGGTGTGCTGCCCGCCTGGGACACTGGAGGTGCTCGGGTGGCCCAGGGGTGGGGGGTGAGGGGGCTAGTGGTTGCGGGGGGGGGCCTTTTGGCTTTGGTAGTGGAAGGGGGGTGGGAGGGCCGGGCCCCATGGTTCACCCACCGCCCATGAGTGAGACTGAAGTTTTCCAGGTGCCTCTAATAACTGCCCTAAGATTTCCAGGTGCCTCCAGTAACTGCCCTAGGATTCCTCTCATCACCTGAGATGATATTAGATACAGGATTTCTTCATGATGAGGATGTCAAAGCTACTCAGAGGAAGGGAGCTCTCACTGAAAAGATAAAAACTAAATATCGGTCATTATTATAGGGAGATAGAAAATGAGAAAAAGTGGAAAAAGCAAGAGGCCAAGATCCGTTTTGTTGTAAGCTGTTCTGTCAAACCACATTCCATGCATGTTCTCTACTAAGACATCATGCTACACCATGATAATGGAGGACTTTTAAATTTGAAAAATTCTTGCTTAACTTGAGATTTGCAAAACTCTACTGTGCTGAAAATGTCTGGAGAAAATTGATCATTAATGGGGAAAATGAGAGCAGAAAGGAATACAATTATTTTTCTTATCAATAGAGAATTTTCTAATTGTGAGTCTTACAATCTCATTCTGAGTTCACTGACCCTGGTGTAAATCAGGTGTAACTCTTAAAATCAATGGAATTACACCAGTGAATGTGATATCTGAATCAGCTTGTGGTTCGGAAAGGGAGAGTTGTCCTGGGGTCTCAATAATAGGAACCCTAGTTTTCCTTCTGGTTTGGATTCTGACTCCCTTTGTGGCTTTTGGCAATTTGCTTAATTCCTTTGCCTCAGTTTTCTTATCTGTAAATGGAAGCTAATAGACTTCTGAGTGTTCATGTCTATGTAAAGTAGCTCGATTATGAACATTGCTGTGTAGATGCTAAGATTTCATAATAATAGAAATAGGGAAAAGCTTAGTTCAGCAGAGTGACTTCTTCAGGAGGAGGTTACAACAGACTCACCAAGAGCTGGTTTCTGAAAGGCTAATCAATCCCTGTTATCAACAGGTGAGTAGAAAGAGAACCCTTCAGCTAATATGGACATTCAGTTTTAAGGCAAGAATAAACTACCCTAGAGTGAAACAAAATATTTGATCCTGAAATGCAATGAGTCAGGCTCCAAAATTAATTACAACCCCCCTTTGACCTCTATTTGAATTCAAGACAGCAGTGACCACAGGTCATTGTTAACTGATGGCTGTTTTGGCATATGTGAAATTTGCTGGTATTCTCTGGTATATTGTGAATTTATGGGATTCATTTTTCCCCTTAAGGAAACAGACTATTGGTGTGTTCTGCTAACAATCCATCATGCTGTCTCCCCTTCCCCTATTCTCCCTCTACAAGACACACCCAATTTCCTGTTAAAGATGCTAAGAAGTATAATCCAACAGGCAATTTCCAGTGCTTATTGTCACTATAATGACAACAAGGGGGCATTCATAAAAACTAGTGGACACCATGACCACATTAATCTCATTTTAATTTCCAGTGAATAGTATTCTTAGTACAAAACCCACCACCAGAGTTGGCATAGTAGTGGGATTCATCTAGTGAGCATGATTTGCTGCTTGAAAGCAGTAGACTGGCCACATGGCAGCAATGGTAGATCAAAGCTAGTGAGACTAAGATTTTCCAAGTGCTTCAGATAACTGCCCTAGGATTAGGAAAAGAAAAATAAAGCTCTATTTTGATAGAGTTCCTGGAAACAAAATGCAGTAGTCAATATGCCACCAGTGTAACTCTCCACTATCCAAAGAGGACCAGGATGTGTAACAGTACAGGATTCTAGGTTGACACAATAACACTAGGTACTCTGAATGTAAGAAGCACTAATACTAATCCTGACAACTGTCTGTATTGTCTCCATTTTACAGCTGGGAGAAAAGTGAGGCTGAGGTGAAATGACTTACCTAAGGCCATGAGGCCAGTCAGTGACAGAGCCAGGATTAGAATTCAGAAGTTTCTGACCCCTGTTCTCATTTTTCCTGACAATATTGTCTCCTGAGGAAAATTAATAATTAGGCCTCATCTACACCTAAAAATTAGATCAGCCTAGTTATGTTGCTCAGAGCTATGACAGATTTTGCACCCTGTGCAACATAGGTAGGTTGACCTCTCCCTCTACTGTAGATGAAGCTAGGTCGATGGAAGAATTCTTCCATCGACCTAGCTACCATCTCTTGGCGAGTTGGATTAACTAAAAATGGGGGAAAAAATCTGTAGATGTAGGAAGCATCTATACCACGGTGCTATAGCAGGACAGCTGTAGCTGTGAGCGTACAAAGGCGATGGATCATTTGATAATTACCCTGTTCTGTTCATTCCTTCTGAAGCACGTGGCATTGGTCATTGTCAAATACTGGGCTAGATGAACATTGCTCAGACGCAACATGGCCATTCTTATGTAGTATAAAAATACCTTAGTTGCCACTTGTAGTAAACCTTTTTCTGTTTTCTCTATAGCCCCCTACCATTAGATGTAGGTGGGGGCCAAAAATGTGACTAGAGGAGCTGAGACTAGAGGAGCAAGATAGTTCAGGTATGTCTCCAGATTTCATATAGTTAGAGTAGCAGAATGAGGATGAGTGAAGTTTTTAAATCAAGATTTGAGGACTTCAGTAGCTCAGGTAGAGATTATGGGCCTATTACAAGAGTGGGTGGGGAAGGTTCTGTGGCTGGCAATGTGCTGGAGGTCAGACTAGATGATCATGATGGTCCCTTCTGACCTTGAAGTCCATGAGTCTGAGTTACTAAACTGTGCTAATTTTAGAGGGTGACTTCTCAAAGTAGAGCAGCAAGTTTAAGAAATTGGGCTTCCAAAGAACTATGCTGTGATTTACCAAGCTAGCCTGACAACAGCATTGCCTAGTTGCTGTTGTGCTCTTTGCTGAGCATATGGAAGCTGAGTGCTCCCTGGCTAGTATCCAGACATCCAGAAGTTAAATTGATGGGTATTGCCATGAGGGGTTCTAGCTAATGGGAGCCATAAAGAATGAAGCCTGTTTTATTTTTGCTTGTTTCTTTTCTTATGAGAGTTTTTCCGCACAGAACAAGCCTAGATACTACTGCGTGCAACATATTTCTTCTGTGTTTTCCCCCTAGGGATGATTTACACCAACTCGTGATCTGTTTTGCTGTTCCAGACTATTGGGCTCATCAGTTTATTCAACTGACTTTTTAAATGGACTCATTTTTTCTGACTTTGGAAAAGGTGGCAAGAATCTAATTGTGCTGGGGTGGGGCAGAGGGGAAATCAAACACCAGTTGGCTGACTCTGTCAGCAGAAGACATGGTCTCAGGAAGACCTCAGTGGGCAATTCTACAGCAGTGACTCTTTTGGTTGAATTCGATATCAGTCATTTACACGTAAAATACCCATTGTTATAAAACCTGTGACTCTGCACAATCCAGTGTGGGATGTTTAGTAGTTTCTTATCCAGAGGGACAGATGTTAGAGAAAATCGTTTAGATATAGGCCTCTAGTTCAGATTAAACATTCCACGACACATCTCCACATGGTAATTAGAACTTGGGATCTCTCTTGCTAGACTGCTGTGTACACATTCTCTGGACCAAACTGTAGATTACTAGCTCCCCCGATGGGATTTTTTTTTTCTAAATCACAGTTGTTTCATTTTTATGTTGCTTGCTAGATTAAGTTTTAAAGCTGTGTGGTTCTTTTTCATGCAGCATGAGACCAGGAATTTTTACCGGTGTAGAGTTTTTGCAAGTTTTTCTTCCTACCATAAGCAAAACTCAGCAAATCAAGGGTGATTCATCTTCAAACAGCAAGTGATTTAAACCAAGCAATGCCTTTTGATTTATGATAATGGGAAAAGATTTCAAAGTGGGGATAGGATTGGCTGAAAATTCATACAGCACACATTTTTATAAGAAGCAGCATTATATTCATGCACTCAACTAATTTCGTATTATGGGTTTTATTTATTTTAAAAGTTATTTAGTGAATTTAATGCCAGTGAATGATTGACAGCTCTGGAAGCAAGTCTGCTATTAGAACACATGTGAGCAGCGTCAGTGAAAATTCCCTACACTGCCCTGCCATTATGCCTCAAGTCTGACACAAAAGGACCACCTCTGGGGCTGATGGGGGGCACTCAGTCTAATGCCTTGATTCAGCATAGCACTTATGTGCGTGGTTACACAGGTGTACACTTAAGCGCATGCTCAACTTTATTGCTGAGGCTGGGCCTAGCGTCATTTAACATATACAGGGTTACCAACCCAAAGTGTTAACAAAAAAATTAGTTCCCCCAAAACAGTGGTTCTCAAACTTAGTTGATTGGGCCCCCCTTCTTTGTAGTCATTTATGCTCCCTTCCACCCCCACCCCCCCCAATACATATACCACCACCCAGCTCTGAAGGCAGAGCTGAGAGCAGTGGCTGCTGGCTGGGTGCCCAGCTCTGAAGGCAGCACCATGCCAGCAGCAGCACAGAAGTCAAGATGGTAATGCGAAAAGTGATATTTGTCAATATCACTTTTCACAGCAGACTTAGCGCCCCATTGCCACCCTTACTTCTGGGCAGCTGCTGCCTACCACGGGGATGACAGCTGGAGCCCCGCTGCCTCCAGGTGAGGGACTTGTGGGATGGGGTGGGAGGAGAGCCCGAGCCTGGGTTGCCTCCCAGTTGGAGATTGAGGAGGTGGTGGAAGGAGAACCTGGGTGGCAGGACTCTGGCAGACCCCTTATCCCCACCTCCCGGGTGTGTATGGGCCTTCTGCACAAGCCCCTGCCACCCGGGGCTGACAGAACCACTGGGGAGGGGGATAGGAGGGACTGCAGGCAGAAGGGCTGGGGAGAGGCCCCCACTTGCTCTAGCCCAGGGCCCCACAACCCCCTAATCCACTTCCAGGGGCATGTCTAGTGGTTGGCGCAGGAGTCAGTAGCCAGTAATTAGAGCCCAGAGTTAGAGACCAGAGCTAAGGGTCAGAGCCAAAATCAGAGGTCAGGAATTGGACCTGAGGGTCAGGGTCACATTATCTGGAGTGGGAACAAGCAAGAGCTATCACTACCATGGGCGAAAGCTTTGAGCCATTATTGAACTGTTGCTGTGTTAAGAGCCCGTCTGCTGATTCTTCCAACCAATCAGGCGATGTAGCCAATCAAGCAGCCTACTACTGTGCTTGCTAGTTTGCCCAGAGACTGACTCTGCTGCAGGCCCTGATTCCTGATAGCCTGAGCCTAAGCCTAAGCCTGACCCAGCTTACTTTCATGCAAGTCCGTATCTCAGCCAGGACCTAAGTAGTTATCCATACTGCTTCATCCTGGCTTGATGAACAATATGTACTTTTAGATCAGTGTATACTCTACGTACTGAGCTCGCCCCATCTCAGACTGTTTCCCTACGCCACTGTCAGCAGCTTCACAAATGAAGTGCCAGATTAGTACTCTGCAAAACCCTGCATGTGGGAGTTTTCAGGGTGAAGGAGAAACTGCCCAGGACTACCCCCTTTGATAACAGATATGACTGGAACCCCTTGGGCATTCCTTCCCACCTCTGTTGTGGTCTGCAGTTGTCCACAAAACCTCATAGTACAATGGCATCTAAGTCTTTTGACAGCTTCAAAAGACGACTCATGGACATAATATCTTAGTCCCTTACCAGGAGGTCATCATCCACTGAGACCAACACAGTCTCCATTCTACCCAAGGACCTAAAAACCAATGGAAAGGAATCAAGGGAAAGTCAAGAATTGCAGCTAATACCAGTGCAGAGAATTGCCACCACCTTCTCAATTATTTTCCCCACAGAGAGCACGTTAGGGATGGGGAATAGCTAGAAAGATGATAGTATAACACGATGGCATCTTAAGCAGCTGGGACCTAATGACCTTGCTTCAAGGAAGCATGCAACCCTGCCCTCTCTGGAAGAAGCATTAATGGTCTCCATCAATACTGGCCCCAGTACTGCCTTATTTTGCTTTTATAATCTGGAGGAGCATAGCTCCAGCACACAGGTAACAGAGCTGGGGTGGGAGGGTGACAGAGGGGAGAATAACTGATCTGTGAGTATGTTACCTTGTTGATCCACAAAAAGATCACGTATATATTCTATTTTATGGTTCCTGCAGACACTGAGATTGAACCTGCTGGGACTGTCGCTGGTCATGTTACTGTATTAGTTTGAACTTAACAAGAAAACTCATTGACAGTTACAATTTATTGGCTTATCAGTTGCTCCGTCTTGCTATGTTACACGATATCATTTTTATTAGCCCCCACATCCAGAAAGTTATCGCTACCAGCAGAAAAGATCAGTCACCTTGTGTCAGATGATCTAGACACACTGTAGAAATTGCTCTACGATTGGCAGTTTTCTTGTGAAGTTCTGACGCTTTTCGTTTTTGGGGGGGGGGTGAATTGTTTTAGTCTGAAAAAAAAATGACACTAGCTGCCCCCGTTTCACTTAAACCAGAAGTAACAGGAATGAATGACGGATGACTTGGAAACTGGCCTTACTCATTCTGTTCAGATGCCCACAGTTTTAATCAGAGTTCCCTTTCCTGAGTCACCTTCGTGAATAATTTCCTTATGAAGCCATTTAGAATATGCTTCCTCTGAAATAATTAGTCCCCTTCCCACTGAACTAATTCTGAGCTGTCAGGCAGCGTTCTATATAGGTCATTTCTGGGTTAAACCTTTAGTCTTCTGCTGTTCCAGGGTTGATATGGAGTGAACACTTTGCAATTTAATAATAACTATAGAAACATACTATACACAATGCACAGCCCATCTGACCATCTCAACGTGTTCCACAAAGCTGGGTGGTTTTCTCCATACTTTTAAGAAGGAGGAAATGGAATCAGAGAGAGGTAGAGTGACTGCCCAAGTTCACATTCTAAGGCAGTGACAGAACCAGGATAAAATATGTCTCCTCACTCCCAGTTTCGAGTGAAAATCACTTTAAAAACAAAAAAAAAACCACCTGCTTCCTCTAAAGCAGAGCAGCCTTGGATTTTCTGTTTCAATTTAATTTGGAATATTGACATCTCTCCTAAAATATTTTACTTTAATTACAGCCACATCATAGTCAATCCTAATTAATCCAGTAGCTTTAATTATAGCCAGTCACTGCAGATGCGTGCTAGGGATTGTTTGAGAGGGAAACACAAATTACTTTCTGATTTGTCATTTTATATTTTTAATCAGTAACAGCGAAGAGTTTGACCCTGACTTCACGTATGTTAGTGTGAATGATGTGAAATCTGCTCAGGCCTTTGTGCATGCTCATGCATTACGAATATTTTACAAGACATGTGTGCATGCATATCTAACAGCAGGACTGTGAGCCCTAGCTACTTAAAACTCCCTGATGCTGGACCAAATCCTGAAGGCCTTAACCTAGCTGTGACTCAATGGGAGGCTTGCCAGAGTAAGGGTTGCAAAATGCGACTCACTATCAGTCAGTGAAAATTAAACAGTTTTTGCATTTTTCACCATTTTTGTCGTAAAATAGTAATTTGCAATTTTTTGGTTTATTTTTGCATTTATTGGTGTTACAGCAATAAAATATTGATGTAATCTTGATACACAATCAAGCACAAAGAGAATATATTACAGTCACTGCCAAAATTTGTCAATAAAAAGTTCTCAGAAAACATCTGGGTACATGCTCATCAATGATGAAAATGGCAAATAGAAGGGGACTGTTCTTGTGTTAGCTTTTATAGGCTTCTTGTCTCTTGTGTACATGGCTGGGTGTAGCCCCATTGACAGCGGTAGACTTCCATGCAGGTGTGGTAGTCTGCTTGCAGACAAGAGGTTGTAGGACTCGGGCTGTAATATCTCGGAGTTACCCCAGGACAATGCACTCATAATAACAGAATATCCCCTGAGGAGTAAACATTCCATGAATGGATTGACCCAAATTGTTCTGTCACGACAGGAAGCCATGTTTTCCACCCCTGCAAAGAGGGACCTCTCATGTGAGCAAGTGCTCATGTGGGTGAGTAAAGGCTCCCCCATCTGGCCCTTTGTGAATAAATGTATTAGGAGTAGAGCTGGTAGGAAATTTTATGACAAATCAAAGTTTTGTTGGAAAATGCCAGTTCATCAAGCCCAAGAAGTTTCATCCAAAACCTCTGGGTTCAATGAGCTTTCAACAAATGAAAGGCAGGGTTTCTTGGCCCGGATACCTGGTGAGCTGTCACTGGTGCTCCTGGAGTCCCCATCTGTGAGGCAGACCATATGGCTGGGCTTCCAGGGTTTCCAGGCTCCATGCTGCTGAGCCAGGAACCTGGGAGACCTGGCTCGAGCAGGGGCTTTCAGGACTTCCAGGCTCCCAGTTCTGAGTCAGGGAGACTGAAAGCCCTGAGAACCCCAACTTGACCCATGGCTCTCAGAGCTTCCAGGCTCACTGCTGCAGAGACTGGAGCCTGCAGTTCCTGGGATGGACTTCCAGGGTCTGTTGCTTCAGGTCAACCCTGCCATATAGACTGTCCTGGGGCTAGGTACAGCAGGGCTTCTAGACTCTAGCCTGGCCTGGGAGTCGAAGCCCTGGTGTCCCTGACCCTGGGCCAGTCTGCATGGTGTCACTGCCTCAAGCTGCAGACCCTGAGAGCCCTGGCAGCTACTAGGTGAAATTGACATGTTTGCATGCAGGTCAATTTCATACAGTAGCTGCCAGTCCTGAGGGAGAAAATTTTGTTTTGAAAATGTCATGTTCTGTGCTTTCCAAATGAATTTCTTATGGGTCTTTCTTCTTTCATAGAGACAACCTGAAAAAATTCAGCGTTGGTTCAGTCTGAACCAAATTTTTTTCGGGGGGTGTGTGTGTGTGTGTGGAAGGGTTTAGCCCCAGAACCATAACTAAATAAATAAATTATTGGCTCAGCTTTAATGAGGAGGGCTACCTTCTGTTTGGCTTCCAATATTTAATTTATATGAGAACCAAGCTATCTAGCGTTGGTAACTCTGGCACCCTTAAATGTAGCAAGCACAGAGCGAGAGACAGTCTCAACAGGTGAAACGTTTAACTTATCATTACGGTGTCTACTTCTTTTATTTAAAAGCTCATTAAAAATCTCTTAGCATTGTCATAAAGATGTGTTTTGCCTTCAACTGAATCTCATAATTTGGCTGGAGAACTACAGACACATTACTATCTAATTAAATAAATTCTGATCTAGGGTTCAACAATCTTTCTCTACTTAACTGGGTTGCTCTAGCCAGATCTGGAAAAATGTGTTTTCTCTGTTCCTTCTGTTTCAAAATATCCTTATGTTTATATGGCTTGCAAAACACAACCTTTATCATTTATAGATTAAAACATCCCAAGTAAAGTCCTAGATAAGACTGAGTTGAACATAGCAAATGGAGATACTTTTAAAAATGAAAATCTAACTTAATATGATATCTACAGAGAAGGTCTAAATTGACAGAGCAATAGTGATTCCAAAAAGTTAATTTGTTTAATGCATCAGTTTTGAAGTCTTTGGCTGTGCAAAGGTTGCATGTCTTGGTATGTGTGATCTTTTCCTTCCCCATTGTACTCCCCACCATGAAATGCAAATCTGCATTATCCTTGAGGATCTGCTTGATCCTTGCTGCCTCTAAAGTAGAGGATATTCTGACTGAATATCATTCTGAATATTTACATATCGTAATTCTGCAATTTCTGTTTTTGTTGGAAAATGCTTGAACAGAGCCTTTAAAAATATCTGTATGGTTTTAAGTTAAATGAACCAGTTTTTAGATCCCATTGAATCTAAATGAGATAGGCTTTTCACTTTTAATCAGTCCTGGAGAGGTGGGTTTTATGCTAGGGTTTTATTATCTGATTTCAAGCAAACATAAATCAGGTATCTAATGTCTGCTCATTGGTGCGCAGACTGTAAAGGAAGGGCGAAGACCTCAGTCTGTTGGGAGGTCAGCTAAGTTTTCAATAAGCTTCCATATTACTGTGTGTTTACTTGAACGGATCCTTTCAGAGTTTTCCAGTCACTAATTTTAGATGCCCCTGGCTTTAGCTAAATTTGATCCTATTTACAGCTTACTCCTTAGAAGCCTGACCCAGGGCCTATTGAAGTCAATGGAAAGACTCCTACTGACTTCAGTGGGCACTAGATTGTTCCCCATATGGGCAAAACTCCCACTGAAGTCCAAGGGAGTTTTGCCTGACTAAGAAATGAATAGGACCTCTTACCATTATATTTTAGCTGCTTCTTCTTCAAGCAGTTCCTTTCAAAGTGGTATTTTTTTTATTCATATTTTCCCTCCCACGTTCCTTGGCCTCCAGTTCATCATGGGTTCAGAAAGAGTGCTCATTTCACATTTAAAAAAATAGGAGCAGAAGAGCCTGAAGGAACGAGAGAGACAAGGTGGGTGAAGTAATATTTTATAGGTCGAATAAATGATATTACTTCACCCACCTAGTCTTGCTGTTATCCTGGGACCAGCATGGCTACAGCAACACTGCATGAATGAAAAAGCACACGTACGATATGCTGTAGTATGAGTAAGAGATGGAACTCTGTCTCTTGCCAAAGGTCAGGGTCAAGAAAGGGCAACACTCCTGTCACATGAGTGGGTCAACATGCACTGACTCCTGTTCCAGTCTTAAAAACTCTTTCAGCTTTTTTCTCCACTGTGCACGCTGCTTCTCTCTTTTCCAAGGCCTCCTGGTTATGGCAGGGCAAATGTTGCAGATTGTGCTAGTCAGAGTCAGATTAGTATGACCAAAAAGTGCAGAAAGTTGAGCTTCATTTCCGAACTTCACTTTTCTCACCCTCCCCGGTGACGTGCACACTTTCTGGTTACTTTAAATTTAAAGTATTTTTTTTTCATTAATCCCGATTTGCTTTGCTTATCGTAAAATCTACCAAATAACAAAACAAATAATAATTTAAAAACGGTACCCTTCTGTGGAACCAGAGAGGCAAATTTAAAGTGCAGTTATTATTCAGAAAGGAGTGTGCAAAACGGGACTTTCTGACTCAGCTGGTTTGTTGTCTGTGTACATTTAGACTCCTGTCAGATTGTTCTTCTGACATGCTTTTCTGGCACTCTTTTTTACTATTGTTTAAATATGGAACAGGATTCTTTTCCTGTGTTAATTCGCTCCTCTTTGCTAAATCTTTATTGCTGGTGATAATTCATGAGTCAGAAGGAACAAAACTTGATTTTTTTTTAAATGGCTTTTGTTCTATAGGGATGTTTTATTAAAAATAATAGTAGTAATTAATTAAATCCATTGTTAGTGAGGTAGGTCAGTAGATAGATTTTAGAAATGGTACCCTGTTTAATAATATACATGTTTCAAAACAGACCCACAGGTACTTGGTGCAGTGTCCATTTTGTCCAAAAGAATATACATCACTTGACTTTCAGATCCCAGAGTTTGCGGAGCTAAGAGCTTGAAACACCACCCGGCTCCCACCACCCGAGTGGGTTAAACTGTAAAGGGAGACAATTGGACCTAGAATTATTGAAGCAACAGGGACACTCAACATGATTTCTTTTAAAGTCACGCTTCAGAGGATAGCCACGCTTCAGTGTTTTGGCTTATGTAGCCTAGAGTCAATATCAGCGTCAGTGAGGAAGCCGTTTTTAATAATACTATGGCTAAAGAGAGAGAGATTTCAAAGGCAAAAATGGCAGTTTGGTGCCTAATTCCCACTGAAAGTCAGATGGGAGTTAGGCACCTAACTGCTGTTTGTGCCTTTGAAAATCTATCCCGAAGCCTCAGTGCATGGACAGTGCTGCTGATTTTACCCTTCCCTGCAGGTGCTCTCAGCAGTGCCAGATTAAGGCAAGCCAGTGCGCTACTCACTGCAACACAAGGCTCATGTTGGACTTGCCCCTGTACTGTGGCCATGGCTTGCACCTGGTGTCTAGTTGGTAAAGGGACTTCCTTCCTACTCCTCCCAGAGAGGCAAGGGCATAGCATGGCGTCACCCCACTCCTAGGAGTAGTACAGGGGCTCCCTTCCTGTAGAAGCTGCAAGGTAGCTGCAGGCTTCCACTGTCACTCTTCTTCCCCCCTGGGTGGCTGGGTCAGACCCATTGCACTATTCTCATGTCACAGACGGAGTCTTGTGATGGGCCCCCCAGTGCAGTGTGTTTTGGACTTAATGCCCCATTGAGGAACGAGGGGCAGCTCACACCTCTCAGATCTATTGTTTCCAGCTCTTTGCAGACACAGGCAGGCATCCCTTCATCCATTATACTCAGGGCACATTTTCAAATGTTTCTTCCCAGCCATGAGGGCTATTCACTTACTATATGTAATGAAAACTGAGATTCTGATAGTCACATGACAGCAGCAGCTAGGGACTTAAACGGGCTTATGGCACCTGACCATCAGGAAGTTCTTGGCATACATACTAAGCATTCTCAGTGAACCCATTTCTATAAGACTACCTTCCTTAAAACACTTCAATTTGCCTATGACCCAGAAATAATATTACCTTCAATGTCTCCCGTGCAACTGATTGAAGAGCATTTGTTGCATCAACAGCTGTTAAATCTATCTCCCAATAATTGTCATTATTTTCCTGTGTACGCTACAAGAAGCAGATACTTCTTTCATTTTCTTGATTTCAGAGCCCTGGTAGGCTTAAAAAAAAAAGGAACTTACTGATCAAAGGTATTTATGACTCTTATATTGTTAGGGCTTTTTAAATATATATACCAGTGATATAGGTGCTTAAGTCTTGCCTAATTTCTTGTGGATCTCTTGTTAAGTAAGTTCTCTTTCACCATAGACTCTAGATAAATTGAACATTCCAGTTCAGTCCTACCA
Organism: Lepidochelys olivacea; assembly: GCF_965140295.1. NCBI lineage: Eukaryota > Metazoa > Chordata > Testudines > Cheloniidae > Lepidochelys > Lepidochelys olivacea. The sequence goes on from NC_140413.1 coordinate 124,929,213, forward strand.
TTGCTGCTATGGACAGACACCTCCTAGAACCTTACAACCTCAGTTTGGTCAACTGCAAGATCAAAACTTCAGCACGCTTCACAGTGTAGACAAGCCCTTACAGTGGCACAGCTGTATCATTACAGCTGTGCCACTCTAAGGTCTCCCATGTAGCCGCTCTTTGCTGGCAGGAGAGAGCTCTCCTGCCCGACATAATTAAACCACCCCCAATGAGCAGGGTTAGTGCTGACATAGCGCTGTCCACGCAAGTGCTTTTGTTGGTGAAATGAATGTCGCTCAGAGATGTGTTTTTTTACAGACAGAAGTTTTACCGACAAAAGTGCTAGTGTGGACAAAGCCTAAACTAACACATGTTAAAAGCACCTTTTATTTGAATGTGGGCAGGCCCACCGAAAGTCACTATCAGAGGCAGGATTAGAATTCAAGAAGTTATGACCCCTGGTTCTGTGCTGGAATCACTAGACCAGGAGTTCTCACGACACATTTTTTGGTGGCCTCAGAGTGCAGCCACCAACGCTTGCTGGTGGCCTCTCTGACAATTTTTCCTAAAATACTTAATTAACTTTAGGAAAACAAATAAATATGTACATGTACATGTCCAAATCATTATAGTTTATCTATGTAGGTTTTTGTTGTTGTTGTTGCAGACTCAATAATACAACTAATGTACGGTTGTCTCTATTCTTTACTGGACCAAAACAGAATAGAAGCACAAATAAGGTGCTTTGAACATTCTTGTCTTTTTTCTTGTTGTTTCTTTTGCTTTTTTGGGTTGTTGGGTTTTGGGTTTTTTTTAGACTTGCTACATATAAGTAAGTCTCTTGTGAAAAGTGATATTTGTATGTTTGTTAATATCACTTTTCACAGCAAACTTACTCAGCCCCTGCAAGCTCGGGGATGAATTAAGTCCTGGATGGGGAGGTGGATCCAGAGGCAGCAGGGGCCAGGGGTGATGGGGGCGGGGGGCGGGGAAGCTCGGGGACAGAACCAGCCACCACATAGCCAGAGAAAGAAGCCCAAAGCCCCACACCCAGGGGACAGGGCCCGAAGCCCCATAGCTGGAGTCTGCCGCCTGCCACCCCAGGGCTGAAGCCCATCCCCACCACTCCTGGGAAGGTGGGGGAACTCACTAACTGCTTGCTCCTCCAGCTTGTGTGTCTCCAGAGGGAGGTGGGGCACAACCATGGTGGTAGCCCCTGGGGAGGGGCCACCTGCTTTGGCCCCTGCTCCTTAGTCCAAACTAAGGAGGCTGAGGCTGCAAGAAAAGCCCCTGGTGGCCACATGCGGCTACAGTGGCTGCATTTGAGAAATGCTGCACTAGACCATGGGTGAAATCCTGGCCCTGCTGGTGTAAATGGCAAAACTATCTTTGGCTTCAATGGGGTCCTGTTTCCTATACATCATAAGTGTGTGGTCTCACGTCTGGTGAAAGAGGTAATCTCCATTTCTTCCTTTTTTTCATAATATAGGGCAAATTGTATAAAAGGACATTTTAATGAGGGATGAATGTCATTTACTATTATCCGGGTAGCCTGATGGGTTGTTAATAATGTGCCCAATCCCTAAATCCTTATTCAGTTCTTAATTAGGACTGATACCAAGAGGAGTTTTGCTGTAGTGAGAATAAAAACTAAGTATGGACTTCAAGATGTAATTCCCTGTGGTGGCCCCTCGAAAGAACCGCACGCTCCTCGATGTGTGTGAATAAGAGACGCCCTTATCTCAAGATTCCTTTACATGGTGAAGAAATGTTTTCGTATCGCTCCAAAGGCAGTGAACAGCTGACGTCTTCACTGCAACAAGGACAGTATTCATGGTGGGGAGAATGGCGGTGAATAGAGCAGTCTGGATCATGCTTATTTTTATACTCCTTCCCTTTATTTGGTGATAGTATTTTAATTCTCAAAGTGGGGGAATCTAGTCTCACAGTTGCCATCACTAAGGTACCGTGGAGCTCAAATTAATGCCCTTGTGGCACAGCCAGATATTGCACTAGGTAAAAGCTCAAATAACTTTTCTTTCTGTTAATTGGCTACCTGGGAGGACTGCAAAAACAAACGGCTAACGACAATTCAGTGCCTTTCTGCCAACAGAAAGAGAAATGTGTTTTCTCCCTGGGAGGTGCTTCTGGACACAAGTGAAGTCATAGAACATTGAAAAGAGCCTTTGGGGACTTCTGGGGAAAGATTTCAGTTTGCAGCCATTACCTGCAGTAGCTGTGAACTGTCACTTTTATTTCTTTCTCTCTCAGGAAAGAGCCCAGATTTCGGGCTTTCTCTATGGTTCTGGCTCCGTGTACAGTGGCATGTAGAGCACATACACCGCATGCTCCCCAGTACAGGTATAAATGGCAGTGTAGCTGACAAGGCACAGCTTAGGTGAGTAAAGACACACCAGACCCTCAGAGCATATAATCTACATGGCTCTCTATACACCCAAGCAGTGCTTCCTAGGTCTGCACTGCTGCTTTTAGCAGTGTCGTGTCCCTCTCATTCCTCATTGTTGGAGCTTTTCACTGTTACGTGTTGCGACACACAGCAGTGAGGACACAGCCTGTTTTTCACTGTGGTATGTAGCTATCTGTACCTTACCCGCCGCCGCCAGTGTAGATGAGGCCTAAATCACGACTATGTCCAGTAGTACTGTGTAATATTTGTAGGGAAAGTAAAACAGATCGGAATGGGCAAAACAGGTTTGTTTAAAAATAACTTGCTCCTTTGAGGCTGTTATGGTGACACAGCCTTCCCAGTTCAAAATGATGCTAATTGCTTACCACTCAGTTACCAAAGGAAGGCACTGTGATTTCAGATATGGCACCTGCTGGAAATGGCTAGAAGGACGAAAACGTAATCATTTTCCTCAGGGAGTGTTTTCTATCCTTTTAAAAGAGTTCTTTGTGAAGAGGTATTTGATAGAATATCCCTGGTGTAAGATAAATCGTTTCCCTGAGTTCAAGACTAATAATTATCCTCAGGGACACAACAGGCTGAACAGCTAGATGAGCCAGAAATAAAATGGTATCTTGTGGCTACAGTGGAAACTAGGCAGCTACACTCCCTCAATACATGATTAGATGGCTATCATGCTTGTTGTTATAGTAGAGAAAAGGGCCAGCTTTCTCTTATGCTCTCAACAATATACATGTGTTTTGTATTTGTAGCTGAATTCTGTTTTCTCTTGTGTGTGTTTGTATGTAATTTAGATACAGAATCAATATATACACAGCAACACACCCAGCAAGTTTCACCACAATATGTAGAAGAATATAAAGCAAGAATTCCCACATACAAATACCTGGTAGAGAACACAAATGCCTACCAGAATCCATTGATTCTGTATCTAAATTTTATATATATATATAGTGACAAAGTTCCTGCTCTACCTTGGTGGGTCCTGCACTTATTGGCGGATTTGCTCGCCTTGGACCTTCACGGCAGCCCTCAGCTTGGCCGTTTTTCTGAATTCACAGTCCAGGTCGACTCCTCCTGTGTCTGACCAGGAGTTGGGAGGATTTGGGGGGAACCTGGGCCCGCCCTCTACTCCGGGTTCCAGCCCAGGGCCCTGTGGAATGCAGCTGTCTAGAGTGTCTCCTGGAACAGCTGTGTGACAGCTACAACTCCCTGGGCTACTTCCCCATGGCCTCCTCCCAACACCTTCTTTATCCTCTCCATAGGACCTTCCTCCTGGTGTCTGATAATGCTTGTACACCTCAGTCCTCCAACAGTCCGCATTCTCACTCTCAGTTCCTCTTGCTCCCAGCTCCTCACACGCACACCACAAACTGAAGTGAGCTCCTTTTTAAAACCCAGGTACCTTGATTAGCCTGCCTTAATTGATTCTAGCAGCTTCTTGATTGGCTGCAGGTGTTCTAATCAGCCTGTCTTAATTGTTTCCAGAAGGTTCCTGATTGTTCTGGAACCTTCCCTGTTACCCTACCCAGGGAAAAGGGACCTACTTAGCCTGGGGCTAATATATCTGCCTTCTGTTACTTTCCTGTAGCCATCTGGCCCAACCCTGTCACAATATATATATATATAATGTATAAAATACACAAACATGTAAAGGCATCTTAATTTGGCTTGGATGGATACACTGATATGGAGGAAAAGAATAATCTTTCCATTCTTTGCCCATTTCTAGGACTATACCCAAACAGAACCTTTGTAGTATTTCCGAAATGTTGTGGTTGAATTTTCTCTTTACTTTTTTTTTCTTCATTCACATTCTCCATCTGAATTTCAGATGTGAGGTTGTGCCTGGAACAAGAAGGGCATCATTATGTTGAAATTGTTCTTGTGGAATTTTTAGTCTAAACAGAAAATACTGGAAAGATCATGAGAATTCCAGTCAAAGGGCTCAATCCTGAAGTCCCATGAAAGTCCATTGGAATTTGGCCTGAATAAGGCCTGCAGGATTTAGCCATAAGAGTTCAGTTGCTACGTAAGCTCTGGGTGAGCATCTGAACTCTATGCCACATTCCTAATTTAGATCATTCTTGATGGGAATCTTGTTCCAGGACTAATCTTGCTAGGCCATTAGGGAAGGCTAACATAAGGAGAAGAGACCTAAAATGGCAAGACTTGGGCTCATCCCGAGAAACTGAGGAAACTGCTGAGGAACTTTAAAGATCAGGACAAGGACCTTGAAACAGAACTGGAAGGGAGCCAATGTGATATGCTCTGTTTACCATGCCTAGTAGTGGACTGCTGTGTGCCAGAGCTTCCATGAGTACTTCTCGGTCTTCCGCAGACAGAGTGTTGCAATATGTCACCTGGAGGAGACACAATCATACATCATTATGGCTAAATCATCATCAGAGAGGAATGGGCATAATTTCCTGGCTTGCTGAAGACATTTCTTGCCGACGCTGCTATTTATATATCTAGGAGAGACTGAGTGTAATAGCCACAGAATCGCCATGTAACTAACCTTGACAGGTGGAGGGCAGATGCCCTTAATAGAGAGTAGTGAGGTCTCTGCTTTCCCAGTGCAGTTTTGAAACTCCCTAATTTCTAACGGGACCTGAATTACCTCAGTCCTACTCTGTCTGGTAACCTGGGTGGGAATATCCTGATGTACCATTAAAACAGCAGCCTTCACTGAGACAGCAGCCCTGTTCCCAGAATAGAGGTAATAACTCAGTGACAGGTATTCCTGAAAACTGTGAAAATTTTTAATACTGAAGTTGCCAAAGGAAGAATTTTTAAAAAAGAGACTAATTCAAACTCCAGCAAATATATTCTTAGTCAGTGCTTTAACTAACTGTTGAGCGCTCAGAAGCCTAAGCGCAGGGGGTATGCTCGGGGAAGTGTGAAACAGACCTTGTGTAGCTCAAGCAGTAATCCTTTCTGTGTGTTACTTTCTGTTACTTTAGGCAGTGCAGCTGACGTGATTTGGAGAGCAGTCTTCCAACATCCTAAGAATTCCTAACTTTCAAATGAGCATTACAAATACGCAGGTGGCATTCATAAATTAGAATGCTCCAAACAGAGCCCTTGTAACTTGTGCATTCATATGTTACAGTGGCAAAGCTATGAAATTTCTGATTTTTGTCACACTCTGATAAGATTAAAAAATACAGTTAAATTTGCTCCTGCTGGCTGAATTGCAGAAGTAATTTCTCATACAACTGAAATCTAAAACTTTGGAGATTTTCTTGCCCAGTGGGATGGAAAGTAATTTATCAATTTCTGTTAACTTTATCCTCCAATCAGGGAAGTGTTTATTTTCATTTTAGAAAAGCCATAATGTGTGCCGCCTACATTTCATAAGCAGATGTGAATTTCAGAAAGCAAACAGCTAAAGCTAAGTGTCTCTCCCTCTTTCGGAAAGCTCCCTGGATAAGTAAAATGAAGCTTTCTATTTGCTTTGCAACTCTTACAAGGAAGATTCAAAAATCACAAGCAGGGTGTGCTGAGACTTGACACTTTGAGCTGCTTTGTGTTGGGAGCTCTTGGCCTTTCAAACCTAGCCACAAGCTCTCCTAGGCCTTGTCTACACTACCACTTACTTCGGTATAATTTACGTCACTTGGGGGTGTGAATAAGCCACTCTGCTGAGTGATGTAAGTTACCTAAGCACCGGTTTGGACAGTACTATGTTGGCGGGAGAAGCTCTCTCCTCTCCGCCTCTCATGGAGGTGGTTTTATAATGCCGACGGGAGAACTCTCTCCCGTCAGCATAGAGTATCTTCACTGGACACGCTACAGCAGTGTGACTGCATAAGTTCAGCCATGCTGCTGTTGTGCTTCTAGTGTAGACTAGCCCTTAGTCTTGTACATATGCATCTGAATTTCCTTCAGTTTGGTTGTTCATTTGATACATAAGCATTTGCTAGAGACTTAAGATGACCATCCATTACATTCCTTTCCTGGCCTATGGGGCAGGAAAGAGGAGTTGCCTATCCTTTATAACAACAAGAGTAGGGGTATATATTGTGTTCACTGTGGGTAAAAATGTAAAGAATAGGGTTTTCTTGAAAGGATAATTTACTGGTAGTTCCTTGAGTTACCTGCACTAGAAAGCTTAGAGGGAAGAGATACCTCCAAGTGAGTCAGCTGTATTGATTTCTGCCTCTACAGAAAGTAGGAAGAAGAGAATATTTACTGTACTAAAACACTGGGGCGTTAAACCAATTCATATGGGAGATTTTCTTCTGGTTTTAATCCTCCTCTTGGCTTTGTCTTTGCAGAAGGGAAAGCTGAACGATGTATCAATGGAGGACAATGTACAGTAAATCATTTCAAGCCAAAATAAGGACTCTTAAAGACGACTTGTACCCAGCTTGCTCTGTGATGTGTTTTGTGAAGCAATTTTCCTATTATTATAAACTCAAATACATTAGAGATTTAAAAAAACAATTCACTCTCATTTCTAAACCTGGTCACTCTTGATGACTACCTTAACATTGGTGTATTATCCGACACAATCAAAGTAGGTAAGGTTAAAAACCATTCTCATTATAATTGTTCCGTTTCGGTTTATATCAGAACCTTTGGGCTCTATTTTTTCCATGCTTGATCTGTGCATGTAGTTCTGGGAGGGTAAGGTGAGGCTTACAAACCCACACTAAGGCCCAGGCAGGGGAACGGCTGGAGTAGGACTGGGCCAGGAAAGCCTCAGGCACTACTGAGCACGCTCCTGGGGAAAGGAGCAGTATAAAACGAGTTCCAGCAGCCCAAGCTAGGGGGAGGAACACAAACACTGTCCTGAGACAGGAAGAATTGAAGCACTTACTCAAGTGGTCCTGCTGTGAGCCTTTTCCCCGTCCCTTATCGGAAACATCACCCCAGAGGTAGGGAGAACAATGTGGGGCACCAGAGGGTTGTCTGCATCAGCCCTGAGACTTGGGGGGGTTTGGTGCAAAGGTCTATAATCAAAAAGCAGCCATGCCCTAAACTGAGATGTCAGATGTGATAGCAAGTGGCCCAGGAGAAGGTGAACAGGAGGTGGGTCAAGTGTAGACCAGCACATGCTGTCACCCTTTCAAGGAGTGAGAGGGCCTGGGTCCCCCTACTCACCCAAGGTTCCCCTTTGCCTAGTCCTAGGATCGGCAGGACTAGGGTGTTCCCAGCAAGAAAGTGGACCCATAGCCAGGTGTCCCTGAAACATTGAAGTGAAAGAGAGACTAGAGCAGCAGGGCCTGACCACTAGGCCTGCTGGCTTAACGGACAACCCTGCTGCAGAGAGTTTAAGTAAAACCTTTTTTGTTTTCGAGTGTTATGTAGGTGACTATATTTATTTTCTTCCCCATTTGGAGAAAAAAATCATTGCAACTTTTGTTTTTTAGTGAAGGATAAGTTAAAAATGACTGAACTCTGAACAGTAAGGTTGATGCATAAATATCCCTTATAGTGTGGTTCTAGTCAGAAAAGTGGTTCTATGAAAATGGCACCTTCTTACTCAGCCGATCTGATCTCTGTGTGTATTCAGAATCAGATCACTTACTTCAGTGACAGAAATAGACCTGCATCAGAACTGGGTGAATTTTTTTGGCAAATAGTAAATTTGTTGAAAAATGCATTTTGGTAGGGGACACGGGGAGGGGGAGAGCACAAAAACTATTCATGAATTTGGGTGAATAGCTTCAGCCAAAAAACCTGAAATCAAAAATTTCAGAAATATTGAAATAGTGTGCACTGGGGAAAAAATATGAAAACAGCTTCAAAAATGTGGTTTCATAATGACAGCTTTGAAATGTAAAGTTGATTCAAAGCAACTTTTCTTTTTGACCTGAATGAATTTTTGGGGGGTTTTCATTTCATTGAGTAAGTTTGGGTGGTGGTGGTTCAAAACAAACTAATTTCCCCCCCAAATCTTTTGGCTTGGTCACAGACCTGAAAAACAGTTTTTGCTTTTTAGCCCTGCAGAGACACCCTAGCTAACAGACTGGAGCTGGATTATATTCCATCTTGTGCATTAAGGGCCAAAACCAAAGAAATTAATGGGAGCCAATTGACTTCAATAAGCTTTCAGTCAGGCCCTACAATAATTGTTTACTGATGTCCAATCAGTTACACCTATGCAAACCCACTGAAAATGAAATAGTGGTGTAGGTCTAGACAAGGGCCTCATTTAGCCTACAGAATCTTTCTTATTATGGACTATGTGTGAGATGGAAAGACTGTTACAGCCCAGGCTGAGTTTGTGGGGCCAGTAGTTAGAAAAAAACATATGTCTACTTGTAAACTGACCACATTTGATATGGAAACTGATTGATGGACAATAAACAGGGACTCATGCAAATTTATTTTAGAGGCCCCTTTCAGAATGGAACTGCGCCTTAAATATGAATAAGCACTTGGCTAAACTTGGGGCGGGGGGAGAATTGGATGAGAGCTAACACAATTAAAGCTTTCAAAATGCATCTACTAAAAAGCTGATTAGGCTGATGAGTGAGTGACAATAACAAATAATTACTTGGGACAGTATTAGCATAAATTCTACTTAATGAGGATTGATTTAGTGAGTGCCATTCAGTAAAGTGGTGACTTACTGAATGTTAAATAAAATCTGTTTCCTGATACACCAGTTGCCAAATAAAGATAAAGGGGCATATTGTACTAGGTACCCAGGAGGTCTAGGTTAATAGAAGGCTGGATTCTGCTAGCCTCAGAAAAGGCACAGGCAAGTGTAAAGGCAAATAGTTCCAGATCTTGGAATTTTCCTTTATTTAAAAAACAAATCAAACAAAAATAATCAAGTCCACTTCAGTCCAGAAGCATCCCATTTATAAAACCAAAATATTTTAAAAAGACCATTACCATTAAATAGAACTTTAAGGCTGAGAAATCAAACACTCAAAAGTATGAAATGGAAGGGAAGTTTGAAAGGTTAACCTTAACTCTGCTCCTGTGTTCTTATAACTAAATATGGTCTCTCTGGATATCATTATTATAAATCTTTGTCAAATAATACAATATAATACAAACTAGATTTTTTTAAACACCTCCCTAATACAGTACATAAGTCTTCAAACTTGGGTTGACTCTTAAGTCTGAATGAAATCTACTAAACAAGCAATGTTTGAAGAAAACCTGTTCACTTGCTCTAGCTATGGTTGTTTAAAGCTGAATGATCCAAAATTTGAAATGGTGATATAGAGTAAAAATCAGAAGTCTGGCTAATGTGCAGCCTAGGATGTTCCCAGAATTAGCTAATATACTTCTTGAGTCATTCATGATTATTTTTGAATAGTGGAGGAGAATGTGAGGTATTAGATGTTTTGAGAGGGACTGGGGGTGGAGGAGCAAATGTGATATCAACTAATGGAAATCACTATCTGCCCTTAGTAAAATAATGAAACAAATATTAAAGGAAAAATATCTGCAAGCACCAAAAGGCTATTGGAATCATAAGAAATAAATGCAGGGGTTTATAAGGAGTAAATCATCCCTTTTTTGATTGCCTTTTTAAATTACAAAATGTGTGGCTGATGGGAAGGATGGCATAGATGTAATATACAATACAGCTCTAGATACTAGGGAAGGATTTGATACAATGCCTCCTATCTTGAACAATTAATTGTTACTGACTTGGGGATAAGCACTGTCACATGGATGGAAGGAGTATAAATAAATGGCAATGATTTGCAACCAAGTATTGAATCCTGGAGAGGTGTCCACCTGTGGTGTCGCAGGGATCACTGCTAGACTCTATTTTATTTACCATATTTATTCATGCCTTGGAAGAAAAGGGTAAACAGCATATTTATTAAATCCAGATACTAAATTGGGAGATGTAGGAGAGGATGGACTAATCACTTTATCATTCACTAGGTGTACTGAGCTTGTATAATTTAGTATACACAGATTAAAAGGAGAAATAAATCCTGCCTGATAGGAAATTTATTTCTGAAGTTTATATTTAGAACTATGGTTTATTTCCACTATATACTATATATCTATCCGTTGTATGCTAAAGCATCTGCTTTTCCCTCCTTCTCATGACTGTTAATATATCAAGAAAAGTGGAAATAACAAACATTTATATAAAAATATTGGGCAAACACGGATGGGGCTGGGGAAATAATACAGAGGGATCAAGAAAGGCTAGAATGATGAGGGCAGATCATGTGTTGGTGAGCCCATGTGGCTTTATTCCTGTTTATGCAAAAGTGGATGTGTAAGCAACAGTTTACCTGCCACTATCCCCCAGTTTGCATAGGGATGACCGGGGAGGGTAGAATCCCAAATGACTCTCTTACCTCCCCCCAACACACCCACACGCTTTCCCAGAGAATTTCCAGTAAAGCTAATACCGCCTGAGGCTATATTGACTTTCTATGGAACCCTTTGCACTATGGGAAGCCCCCTTTAATTCAGTCCCTTTCCCTCATGGAAGGCCCCTGTAAGTGTACTGAGATGTCTCTGGAATTGCATCTCTATTGAGTACTGATCTCTAGGTAACCAGGGGAGAAAGGGAGCCCTGGAGCCAGTGTGAAGGCACAGGGACTGTGCATGGCTAGCTTTGGCCTCCAGAGCATCCTGGGAGTGACACTTCTTTGCTTCTTTCACAGGGGGCCCAGCTTCTGCTTCATGCACCATTGGATCCTTAGTAAAGAGTCGTTTTTCTCCTTTAAATGTAATTTTTAAGTAATTTTAATGCCTGTGAAAAAGGCTAGACTGACAGCCTATCAAGACCGTCCAGCCTTTCAAGTACTGTGTCCTGTTTTGGGCCCCACACTACAAGAAGGATGTGGAAAAATTGGTAAACATCCAGCGGAGGGCAACAAAAATGATTAGGGGACTGGAACACATGACTTATGAGGAGAGGCTGAGGGAACTGGGATTGTTTAGTCTGCGGAAGAGAACAAAGAGGGGGGATTTGATAGCTGCTTTCAACTACCTGAAAGGGGGTTCCAAAGAGGATGGATCTAGACTGTTCTCAGTGATAGCTGATGACAGAACAAGGAATAATGGTCTCAAGTTGCAGTGGGGGAGGTTTAGGTTGGATATTAGGAAAATCTTTTTCACTAGGAGGGTGGTGAAACACTGGAATGCGTTACCTAGGGAGGTGGTGGAATCTCCTTCCTTAGATATTTTTAAGGTCAGGCTTGACAAAGCCCTGGCTGGAATGATTTAGTTGGGGATTGGTCCTGCTTTGAGTAGGGGGTTGGACTAGATGACCTCCTGAGGTCCCTTCCAACCCTGGTATTCTATGATTCTATGACTGAGATCTAATCACTGGACAGTTACAGAACAGGCAGGTTCACAAGCTTTTCCTCCCTAGAAATGTAGCCAAACCTTTTCTGGGAGGAAGCAGTTTAAGAGGGTGAATAGTGAGTTATCACATGGGCACTTATTCTCTAGGAATTGGAACAAAACCCCTCTTCCTGAGAACATATGTTACATAGGCCACTAAACAGCTATTGAATGGTTTGTGCTTAGTAAATACAGGAGTGGTCTGGATTTCGTCCAGTAGCCAAGGAGCAAAAGGCTCTGTGTTACCAACAGGGCCGGCTCCAGCGTTTTTGCCGCCCCAAGCAGACACCCCCTCCCCCCCAAAAAAACAAAAACAAAAAACAAAAAACAAAAAACCTTGCTGCCGAACACGGAGGCGGAATGATGGTGCGGCTGCCAAAGAAGAGTCGCGTCCCCACCGCCGAATTGCCACCAAGCGCGAAACGTGCTGTGACAGAGCGGTCACCGAATTCCTGCTGCCGCCGTGGGCGGTTTGCTGCCTCAGAGCCCGACGTCCTGTCGCCCCTTTGCGTTTGCTGCCCCAGGCACCTGTTTGGTTCACTGGTGCCTGGAGCCGGCCCTGGTTACCGAGTGCCTGAGCCATCTTTGTTAGAAAAAGAAAAATAGGTAGGTATTTACTAATAAACATCCATACTGATTGGGCTTGACTGTGCTCTCCTTATAAAAATGTCTATCGGCGTGATTAAGCATCACATAGAAAGTGCAGTCACTCCTTCCCTGTTCCTACAGACACTTTTGCAGGCATTTTGTTTTGAAGTACCCTCCCCAAAGTCTGATAAATCAGGTACCATCTGGCGTGGTTGAGCTATTCCTATGAGCAAGCGTTGGAGCCGGCACGTGGCTGCAATTAGGATCAGTTGGAACCTCTGCTTTAACTTTGTGCTGGGAAACTTAAAAGAAAAATCAGAAATCCTCCAAAAAAGAATCGGCTGCCAGAATTAATAAGAGAGAGCTTGAATGGGCCTTGTTTAGGGACAGTGTAGAGTGACCCCATCCCAGGGTTGCATTGGGGACATCCTGCTTCTAGTGCAGGGTTGGCCAACCTGAGCCTGAGAAGGAGCCAGAATTTACCAATGTACATTGCCAAAGAGCCACAGTAATATGTCAGCAGCCCCCCATCAGCTCCCTCACCTTGCTCCCAGCGCCTCCCACCCACTGGCAGCCTGCCGATCAGCGCCTCCCCTTCCCTCCCCCACCTACCGAGCAGCTGTTTTGTGGCATGCAGGAGTTTCTGGGGGAGGAGCAAGGGCACAGCAGGCTCAGGGGAGGGGGTGGGAAGGGGTGGAGTGGGGGCAGGGCCTGTGGCAGAGCCAGGGGTTGAGCAGTGAGCACCCCCCAGCACATTGGAAAGTTGGGGCCTGTAGCTCCAGCCCCGGAGTTGGTGCCTATGCAAGGAGCCGCGTATTAACTTCTGAAGAGCCGCATGTGGCTCCGGAGACACAGGTTAGCTACCCCTGTTCTAGTGAGTCAGGGTGGTCTTGGAGTTTCCACACGTACAGGGGAAGCTTTCCCACAATTATAATCTTTTATTGTGGGCTGTAGATTATTGCCCCATGTGCAGCCAGCCAGTCCCTGAGGCCCATTTTCTCTTTATCCCCTTTGGGACACCATGTACCTCCTGGGAAGTAAGGGAGGTGGAATCCTGGCACTGCTCTGAGCACAGAGATTGCAGTTCTGTGTGTTCTTTACATGTGTTGCTCAAGTGAGAGAGGCTTCTTGCACTCTCTCCTCTATTCCTACCAGGTGCCCACATAAGGCCCAGACAGAATCTGGCCCAAACCGAGAGAGAGCAGCAGGTGTCATTTAAAAGAAACAGCCCTGTGATGCTTCTTTGGGGGTACCCAGTGTTGTCAGGCACCTTGCTACCAGCTGTCCTTCGAATAAGGAAGTCTTGTCTGCTTGCTATGGGTCAGCTCCCCAACTCCACAAGCACTCCTCTCTAGTCCTTGCAGGCCCTGCTGTCTCTACAGGTTAGTGAGAGGCACATTCCAACTCTTGAGTCCTCCGAGGGCCTCCCTGGAGGATCCAGCCCCTGGTCCACTGGACACTTAGTGTTCACAGATTTGCTGCTTCCAAAGAAGCAGTGCACCCGAGCTTACCAGCTTCACCTCAGATCACCACTTGGCTCAACACGCAGCACTCAGATATGTTTATTTTGAAATCAGGGAGAAGTTTACTAAACATCAAATGGAGATTCAAGTGAGAGCAAGTAGAAATACTGGAAACAAGTGGTTACATATAAAATAAAATCGTAACACACATTCTAGAGCCTAGACTTACTTAACTAGGTACATGCATGTCTTGTGGAGTAATGCTCACCCAGTGTTTTGCAGTCCAGCTTAGCTATGATCCCTCTTCCCCCACATTCATAAGATAAACATGCTGTTGGCTTGCCTCCTCAGTGAAGGATCCAGGGTGTATGTCTGCACACCGCCCCACCCCCGGTATACTCCACATTCCATTGTCTATAAACAGGATCCCTTCCTGCTGCTTTTTTTTTCTTCCCCCCTCTAAATTTCCCCCTCTTGAAGACTTTTGCCATCTCTTGACTAGCATTTGACTCTGTGTGCAATCCAGGGTCAATACACACACGACCAGACAGAGAGAAGTGTCTTCTACCTCCTGCTTGAAAGGAACCTGAGACTTGTCACCACCTGGTTACCTGCCTCAAGAACACAATTTTCAGTATAGCTACATACTCATGTATTATCCTCACATACATTCTTACAACGATTGACAACCAGTGGAGTCATGGATCTTGGTAGAGACCTCACATGCCACTCTTTAGTGATATATTATGTATATATGTGACCCAGGGGCTGCCAGTAAAACTCTAGGCACCCCGTGTACCCTCTGCCAGTCGGCACCCTGGGTCACATCCCCTTCAGTACACCTGATATTTTCTCTTATTGAAAGCAGAGCCACCAAAGTGATAGTAAAGAAAACACCACTTTATCACATAGTGTGTTTTTAACAGAATGCTAGTGCACCTCCGCTATCCAGCCAATCTTCCTCTGCTTCTCCGTCTCTGCTGCACAAATCACATAGTTGAATGCCTTTCATGGTTCCTGGATTTGAGTCTATCCTGTAAAGATTAAATAGGGTATGATGATTAAATGCTGTTTAAAGGCCCAATTTAGCACCTCGTACTTGGGCAAAACTCCCAGTGACATCAAATGACTCTGATAGGAAATATAGCTATTTGGGGGGCAAATGGCTTCAAAAGTACAGTATGCTGTTAGATAATGCAAAAGAAGAAGGGGCTGCTATTTTTATCTGAGACTTTCTTTTAGATTCCTGCCTAAAATATGCAGTGATTTGCGTTTAAATTATTTAAAAAATGTATTTTCCAGGAATGAGCTGGAAGGCTTCAGTCTTTTGAAGTATCTACCTCTGCAAAGGGCACATGTCCAAAGGACAGGATTTCTGGCTAGCTCTTACTGTGTTTGCTGGTATAATTCAGAAGGGTGGTAAAGGTTTAACACTTGCCTGAGGTAAGCTTTAGGCATACTGGCATTGCAGCTGTATCGCTGCTTTGCAAGCAGAAAAGTGGTACCATATAGACTGATGAGAGATACACGTACAAGGGATGGGTAGAGGATTCCAAGATGTTTCAAAACGTGTGTGTGTGTGTGTGTGTGTGTGAAAAAAATATCCTCCTAAAAGATTATCTTGGAAAAGTGTTTAATTCAGTATTTTCAGAGTTTGACATCTATAGGCCTGAGGCTGGTCTGCTACCTTGAATTGAAACCAGTGTAATTCCACTGATTTCACTGGGGTTGCTCCAGACTTACACCAGTGTAAATGACAGCAGAGTCATCGGGTGCATTATGTAGAGCTGAGGCCCAAGCCATAATTTCGGATCAGGATCTGAATTTCACATCCTGAAAGTTGGAGCTGTGTTCAGATCTGGGGCGTTGGTTAGGCCCATTTTAAAGGCAGGGGCAATTGGTTAAATTCAGATCAAGTTCTGGATTTATCTATCTCCAATACTAAACATTACAACATAGGACTTTGCATTTATGATTTTTATTATTATTATTATTAATAGTAAAATTACACCTTCCTGAATTTAATGATTATTATGCCAGACGCTGGATTAAGTTCACTGGGCACTGAAGTGCATTACAGAGCCAGAAATCAGGGATAGCATGGGCAGTTCATGTGCAGCATTCTCCACCCCACCCGTTGCTGTTCTGGAAGGGCCACCTGAACACTGTCATTGGTGGCCAAAGGTCTGAGTTTAGAAAGCGTTTATAACCTATAGGGGTGGGAGCCAAACCCTTTGACACTAGATTAGAACAGGCTATCTTTTAAACATAATTCTTTTGTCAGTGCCTATTTTCCTCCCTTTATTAATAGTAACAAGGGCATTCTGATTTTCCCCATCCCTGAAAAACAGACCAGGATGGACCCCTCAAGAATTTTTCAGCATTTGTTATTCTTTTGTCTGTTTGACCGCTAATTCTCTCAGCAACCTCTCATACGCGTCTTCCTCCCTTCTTTTGACTCGTCAGGCAATGCTAATCAGCTACTTTCGCACAACAGCCTGCACAGCATCCCAAATGATGTTTTCAGACATCCCTTCAGTAACAATGATCTTACAAATCAGTCTCCTCACCACTTTCTCTACTAAAATAGTAGTTTCTAATTAGAATCCTCAAGCATTTCCCCCCCCCCCTCCAAAGGGCCAGATTCATCCTTGGTATTATTACCCCATTGACCTCAGTGGATTTACAACTGGAATGTAGTGTGCCTGTAGCATTCCAGTTCTGGATGGTCGTAGTGATAAGCTTACTGTGCAGTTTTACTAACTCTATTTAGTAGGTAAAAAGAAAAGGAGTACTTGTGGCACCTTAGAGACTAACCAATTTATTTGAGCATAAGCTTTCGTGAGCTACAGCTCACTTCATCGGATGCATACTGTGGAAAGTGTAGAAGATCTTTTTATATACACACAAAGCATGCAAAAATATCTCCTCCCACCCCACTTTCCTGCTGGTAATAGCTTATCTAAAGTGACCACTCTCCTTACAATGTGTATGATAATCAAGGTGGGCCATTTCCAGCACAAATCCAGGGTTTAACAAGAACATCTGGGGGGGGGGGGTGTGTAGGAAAAAACAAGGAGAAATAGGTTACCTTGCATAATGACTTAGCCACTCCCAGTCTCTATTCAAGCCTAAGTTAATTGTATCCAATTTGCAAATGAATTCCAATTCAGCAGTTTCTCGCTGGAGTCTGGATTTGAAGTTTTTTTGTTGTAATATCGCAACTTTCATGTCTGTAATCGCGTGACCAGAGAGATTGAAGTGTTCTGCTACTGGTTTCTGAATGTTATAATTCTTGACATCTGATTTGTGTCCATTTATTCTTTTACGTAGAGACTGTCCAGTTTGACCAATGTATATGGCAGAGGGGCATTGCTGGCACATGATGGCATATATCACATTGGTGGATGTGCAGGTGAACGAGCCTCTGATAGTGTGGCTGATGTTGTTCGGCCCTGTGATGGTGTCCCCTGAATAGATATGTGGGCACAGTTGGCAACGGGCTTTGTTGCAAGGATAGGTTCCTGGGTTAGTGGTTCTGTTGTGTGGTATGTGGTTGCTGGTGAGTATTTGCTTCAGGTTGGGGGGCTGTCTGTAGGCAAGGACTGGCCTGTCTCCCAAGATTTGTGAGAGTGTTGGGTCATCCTTCAGGATAGGTTGTAGATCCTTAATAATGCGTTGGAGGGGTTTTAGTTGGGGGCTGAAGGTGATGGCTAGTGGCGTTCTGTTATTTTCTCAGTGGGATCAGAGTTACCAAAAGAAACTACAGCATTTGCTCAAGAAACTCCCTGAAAAAGCACAAGATCAAATCCGCACAGACACACCCCTGGAACCCCGACCTGGGATATTCTATCTTCTACCCAAGATCCATAAACCTGGAAATCCTGGGCACCCCATCATCTCAGGCATTGGCACCCTGACAGCAGGATTGTCTGGCTATGTAGACTCCCTCCTCAGGCCCTACGCTACCAGCACTCCCAGCTACCTTCGAGACACCACTGACTTCCTGAGGAAACTACAGTCCATCAGTGATCTTCCTGATAACACCATCCTGGCCACTATGGATGTAGAAGCCCTCTACACCAACATTCCACACGAAGATGGACTACAAGCCGTCAAGAACACTATCCCCGATAATGTCACGGCTAACCTGGTGGTTGAACTTTGTGACTTTGTCCTTACCCATAACTATTTTACATTTGGGAACAATGTGTACCTTCAGATCAGCGGCACTGCTATGGGTATCCGCATGGCCCCACAGTATGCCAACATTTTTATGGCTAACTTAGAACAACGCTTCCTCAGCTCTCGTCCCCTAAAGCCCCTACTCTACTTGCACTATATTGATGACATCTTCATCATCTAGACCCATGGAAAAGAAGCCCTTGAGGAATTCCACCATGATTTCAACAATTTCCATCCCACCATCAACCTCAGCCTGGTCCAGTCCACACAAGAGATCCACTTCCTGGACACTACAGTGCTAATAAACGATGGTCACATAAACACCACCCTATACCGGAAACCTACTGACCGCTATTCCTACCTACATGCCTCCAGCTTTCACCCTGACCACACCACACGATCCATCGTCTACAGCCAAGCTCTGCGATACAACCGCATTTGCTCCAACCCCTCAGACAGAGACAAACACCTACAAGATCACTATCAAGCATTCTTACAATTACAATACCCACCTGCGGAAGTGAAGAAACAGATTGATAGAGCCAGAAGAGTTCCCAGAAGTCACCTACTACAGGACAGGCCTAACAAAGAAAATAACAGAACGCCACTAGCCATCACCTTCAGCCCCCAACTAAAACCCCTCCAACGCATTATTAAGGATCTACAACCTATCCTGAAGGATGACCCAACACTCTCACAAATCTTGGGAGACAGGCCAGTCCTTGCCTACAGACAGCCCCCCAACCTGAAGCAAATACTCACCAGCAACCACATACCACACAACAGAACCACTAACCCAGGAACCTATCCTTGCAACAAAGCCCGTTGCCAACTGTGCCCACATATCTATTCAGGGGATACCATCACAGGGCCGAACAACATCAGCCACACTATCAGAGGCTCGTTCACCTGCACATCCACCAATGTGATATATGCCATCATGTGCCAGCAATGCCCCTCTGCCATGTATATTGGTCAAACTGGACAGTCTCTACGTAAAAGAATAAATGGACACAAATCAGATGTCAAGAATTATAACATTCAGAAACCAGTCGGAGAACACTTCAATCTCTCTGGTCACGCGATTACAGACATGAAAGTTGCTATATTACAACAAAAAAACTTCAAATCCAGACTCCAGCGAGAAACTGCTGAATTGGAATTCATTTGCAAATTGGATACAATTAACTTAGGCTTGAATAGAGACTGGGAGTGGCTAAGTCATTATGCAAGGTAACCTATTTCTCCTTGTTTTTTCCTACACCCCCCCCCCCCAGATGTTCTTGTTAAACCCTGGATTTGTGCTGGAAATGGCCCACCTTGATTATCATACACATTGTAAGGAGAGTGGTCACTTTAGATAAGTTATTACCAGCAGGACAGTGGGTTTGTGTGTGTGGGGGGGGGTGAGAAAACCTGGATTTGTGCTGGAAATGGCCCAACTTGATTATCATACACATTGTAAGGAGAGTGATCACTTTAGATAAGCTATTACCAGCAGGAGAGTGGGGTGGGAGGAGATATTTTTTCATGCTTTGTGTGTATATAAAAAGATCTTCTACACTTTCCACAGTATGCATCCGATGAAGTGAGCTGTAGCTCACGAAAGCTTATGCTCAAATAAATTGGTTAGTCTCTAAGGTGCCACAAGTACTCCTTTTCTTTTTGCGAATACAGACTTACACGGCTGTTACTCTGAAACCTATCTATTTAGTAGGTGCCATTTAAAAAAAAAAAGAAGTATTGCTCAGTGGTATTTGGACTTTACTGTGATATTTGTAGCATTTTCTATAGTTAGAACAGGAAGTATTGCACTGAAGTCTAATTTTTAGGTGTTGTAAGTGTTTATTTTAAAGCACTCACTGTATGCTGACAAAAGATACACCGAATACTTTAGTCTATAAATATAAAAATTGATCTAAGACTATGTCCCGGGAGGGAGAGAAAGAAGTGACATTTTTCTGTTGGTGAAGTTGCCACTGGTATGTATCAGTTACATCCAGACCTTCATTTTTTTTAGTTACTCCTTGTATAGTGATCTCTGGTTTTTCTTTTTTTTAATTGGTTCAACTTGTTTTTGTCAGAATCATAGAAGATTAGGGTTGGAAGGGACCTCAGGAGGTCATCTAGTCCAACCCCCTGCTCAAAGCAGGCCAAGCCCAACTAAATCATCCCAGCCAGGGCTTTGTCAAGCCTGACCTTAAAAACCTCTAAGGATGGAGATTCCACCACCTCCCTAGGTAACCCATTCCAGTGCTTCACCACCCTCCTAGTGAAATAGTATTTCCTAATATCCAATCTAGACCTCCTCCACTGTAATTTGAGACCACTGCTCCTTGTTCTGTCATCTGCCACCACTGAGAATAGCCAAGCTCCATCCTCTTTGGAACCCCCCTTCAGGTAGTTGAAGGCTACTATTAAATCTCCCCTCACTCTTCTTCTGCAGACTGAAAAAGCCCAGTTCCCTCAGCCTCTTCTCATAAGTCATGTGCCCCAGCCCCTTGATCATTTTTGTTGCCTTCCACTGGACTCTATCCAATTTGTCCACATCCTTTCTGTACTGGGGGGTCCCAAAACTGGATTCAATACTCCAGATGTGGCCTCACCAGTGCTGAATAGAGGGGAATAATCACTTCCCTTGATCTGCTGGAAATGCTCCTACTAATACAGCCCAATATGCCGTTGGCCTTCTTAGCAACAAGGGCACACTTATCCAGCTTCCCCCAGGTCCTTTTCCACAGAACTGCCGCTTAGCCAGTTGGTCCCAGGCCTGTAGCAGTGCATGGGATTCTTCCATCCTAAGTGCAGGACTCTGCACTTGTCCTTGTTGAACCTCATCAGATTCCTTTTAGCCCAATCCTCCAATTTGTCTAGGTCACTCCGGAGCCTATCCCTACTCTCCAGCATATCTACCTCTCCCCCACAGCTTAGTGTCATCCGTGAACTTGCTGAGGGTGCAATCCATCCCATCATCGAGATCATTAACGAAGATGTTGAACGAAACCAGCCCCCAGACTGAGCCCTGGGGCACTCTGCTTGATACCGGCTGCCAACTAGATATCGAGCCATTGATCACTACCCGTTGATCCCGACAATCTAGCCAGCTTTCTGTCCACCTTATAGTCCATTCATCCAATCCATACTTTTTTAACTTGCTGGCAAGAATACTGTGGGAGACGGTATCAAAAGCTTTGCTAAAGTCAAGGTTTATCACATCCACCACTTTCCCCATATCCACAGAGCCAGTTATGTCATCATAGAAGGCAATCAGGTTGGTCAGGCATGACTTACCCTTGCTGAATCCATGTTGACTGTTCCTGATCACCTTCCTCTCCTCCAAGTGCTTCAAAATGGATTCCTTGAAAACATGCTCCATGATTTTTCTGGGACTGAGGTAGGGCTGACTGGTCTGTAGTTCCCTGGATTCTTCTTATTTCCTTTTTTAAAGATGAGCACTATATTTGCCTTTTTCCAATCGTCCAGGACCTCCCCTGATTGCCATGAGTTTTTCAAAGATAATGGCCATTGGCTCTGCAATCACATCAGCCAACTCCCTTAGCACACTTGGATGCAGTGCATCCAGCCCCATGGACTTGTGCATGTCCAGCTTTTCTAAATAGTCCTGAACCTGTTCTTTCACCACTGAGGGCTGCTCACCTCCTCCCCATACTGTGCTGCCC
Organism: Lepidochelys olivacea; assembly: GCF_965140295.1. NCBI lineage: Eukaryota > Metazoa > Chordata > Testudines > Cheloniidae > Lepidochelys > Lepidochelys olivacea. Next base: position 124,950,831 of record NC_140413.1, read on the forward strand.
AGTGCAGTAGTCTGGGAGCTGACCTTGTCTGTGAAGACCGAGGCAAAAAAAGCATCGAGTACTTCAGCTTTTTCCACATCATCTGTCACTAGGTTGCCTCCCCAATCAGTAAGGGTCCCACACTTTCCCTGACCTATTTCTTGCTGCTAACATACCTGTAGAAACCCTTCTTGTTACCCTTCACATTCCTTGCTAGCTACAACTCCAGTTGTGCTTTGGCGTTCCTGATTACACCCCTGCATGCTCGAGCAATATTTTTATACTCCTCCCTAGTCATCTGTCCAAACTTCCACTTCTTGTAAGCTTCCTTTCTGTGTTTAAGCTCACCGAAGATTTCACTGTTAAGCCAAGCTGGTCGCCTGCCATATTTGCTATTCTTGTCTCTGGACCATCCTTGCCAATGGCCCAGTCTTGTGAGATCCTGAGCGCCCTCGCCTTCAGTTGAATGAAAGAGCTTTTGCAGGTGCTTGACACTTCACAGGACTGGGCCTCCAAAGAAAAAAAATGTACTGTTTTAGGTTTTAATCCTGAAGTGCTGAGCACCTGCAACTGCCATGGAATTTCACTCTGTAGTATAAATAAGCCAAACATTTCAGACTTGAGTGTCTAAATTTAAGAACCTTACATAAAAAGGGCCCTAATATTCAAAGCTGTTGTGCAACTGCTGGCTTCAGTGGAAGCTGTAGATCCTCAACTCCTTTGAAAATTACTAATCATTTTGCAGATGTTCTTCAAGAGACTTGTAAAAAATTCTCAGATATGCCTCTTATTTGAGGGAAGATGGGTCAAGTGGGATGAACAGGTTAAAATCAGTCATTGATACAACCTGAATTCCCGTATGCAACTCACAGTTTATGCTGCCATATATTTGATACCCTCTCTCTTATTGCCGATGCAAAAAAATAGCAATTTTGTTCACTAGGTCTGTATGGTTCAGAGATTTTCCGCTTCATATATTGTCAGCCTCATTTAACTACTACCACTCAACTGTGTTGACCACAGAGCAATAACATACTGAAGCAGACTAACACATCCCTTTTAGCTGCTTCTTGCAACCCTCTTCAGCTACAGCCTATGCCTGAATTAGTGTTCACCCAGCTGTAACAGTGCATGTGTAGCTTATTGGGCATGTTCTGGTTCTCCCTATAGCCTCAGAGTTTGCCACCTCTGTTCTCATTCACTGTTAAAGAGCCGTGTAACTGGATCTGCACGAACATGTGGCAAGCGGATGCAGTGCTTCACTACTGCATGTACTGAGCCATGACATTAGCAGTCCCCAGCTGCCACGAGACACAGTGAAAAGTGCATTAAAATAAAATGTTGACATGGAGAAACATTTTACATCTGGAATACTGAGGTCCTTTCAGGTGTTAGGACTTCCCTTCATGCTGTAAGGAAGCAGGACTGAAATAGATGGATCTGTACTGCCACAGTGTGAGCCTGAGTCTGTAGACCTGGGCTCTGAGACATGGTGTCTTGAGTTTTAAAACACAGTCTAGACATACCCTTATTGGAGACCTGGGTCCATGGGTACAGCCATTGTTACCTCCTAATAACTGTGATATTAATTAAGATGCACCATTTCAGTGAGCCAGTTAGGATGTATTTAAATGGTGTGACAGCTTCTGTGACATAATGTCACAATATGATAAAAATAACATCAATAATTAAAGCAGTATTTTTAAATCTAGTTATTTCTAAAATCCACTGCTTCGGCAAAGAGCATTTCTTTCTGTTATGCCGCATTTATTTTATTTAGGTTTTTTAAAAGCCAGACAGCACCTCTCCAGAAACTCAAGATTTCTTTGACATGCATTAAAAGTTCAAAACAATTGAATCAACAAAAGTAGGCACAGCAATTTTCTTAAACCAGAAAAAGGGAGAAAAGACCTTCATGCCAGTCCCTGACCCCAGCTAAACAGTACACCCCTTCCCCCAATCTTCAGCTTCCCCACCAAAAGCGTAGGAAAAGAGATGGCCTTGTAGCGTGCCCTAAAGAATAACCCATCTAAGCTACACTGAATCGAAGATGGGGTGAGGATCGAGACAGAATTCTGACATCTCAACCCCTTGCTGGAGAAGACTCTGCCAGCAGCTCTCTCTGTTAAACAGAGCGGGGTCCATCCCTACCACCTCTGCTGGCCACAGCTGTGGTATTACAGCATGGAGAGCGATATGGTCTCTCAAATAGGCGGTGATGTTAAACTGCGTCATGTCGCTCAGGATTATGCAAAACAGTCCTGGAATCGGCATATTTCTAATTCAGGGTAGGTGGAAGTGAAGGTTCAGGTATCAGCCTCATGTGACATCACTTTGCTGGTCCTCCAAAGGCTGTTACATTTAAAGGCACCATTATGATAATCTAATGACCTCCTGGATAGCACAGGCCATAAAATTCCAACCCTTAATCTCTGCATCAAGCCCGTAACTTCTGTTTGAGCAATCGTCTCTTTTAGAATGACATCCAGACTGATGTCAAGTGATGAGGAATCCCCCACGCTCCTAGGTAAGTTGTTCCAGTGATTACTTATCTTCACTGTTTAAAAATTTGCACCTTATTTTTAGTCTGAACTTTTACTAGTTTCAATGTCCAGCCATTAGATCTTGCCATAACGTTGTCTGCTAGATTAAAGAGCCCTCTGTTATCAGAAATCTTCTCCTCTCATAGGCACCTGTAAACCATGGTGGAGACACCACTTCAGCTTCTCTTTGAGAAACTTACCAGACCAACGTGTCTTGACTCTTTTTTGCTGTAAGACTGATGTCCCAGACTCTGATCATTCTTTTGACCTTTTTTTTCAGAACCCTTTTCAGTTTTTCAGAATCCTTTTTAAAGTGTGGACTCCAGACCCAGACACAGTATTCCAGTGATGGTCTTACAAACGTTGTATACACAGGTAATACCACCTTCCCCCTCCTACTTAGTATTCTTCTGTTTACACATTCAAGGATTGTTAGCCCACTTAGGTCTTGTCCTTACTTGGGGGGGAAAAGTTTTTTTTTTTTTTTTTTTTTTTTTTTTTATAAATACATGTTTAGCGAACAGCTGTTAGTTAATATCTGTTAAAATGCTAGGGTGAAATTCTGACGCCATGTAATAAACAGCAAAATTCTTATTGACTTCAGTGAAGCCAGTATTTCACAGCTCGTGTAGACCAGGCAAGATGTAATTTTAACATGTATAGTCTGATATAGGTAGACCCTAGGCTCCCTGCTGAGAGTTAACCTAGTTTGACTAACGAGTTAAAACTATAACTTGCCTTGTCTATCCTAGCATTTTAACATGTGTTTAAAACCAGACTCTTTCCCCTAAAGCAGATATGGCCCTTTTCAGAGTCACTCCTTTTCCCAGATAGAACCTACATTCCCACAAGTGTGACCTGGTGCCAGATTCCTCCAACACAGTGAGGGAAGTTAAATCCTAATATTTCAAATGCTAGAAAATGTAAAACATTTGAAACCATCTTTATCCATCTTCAAGGAAGCAGTGCAAGGCAAAAAACAGGTGTGTTGTTTTACATTTGACCTTTAACATGAAAAAAATTGACACCACTCAAATCTTTAACTTTGAAAAGATACTTGTTTTTAAAGATAAAACCCAGTTTACTCCTACAAGAGTTTGGCAGATTGATGCAGCATGTTAAGATGGTTCATATCCATGCAAGAGTTCACTGGGTAGTTGGAATATATTGTGTGACCAAATTAATATGTATAAGAACATCCAATGTGTGTATGCAGAAACTCATTGTTTTTATGGCCCCTTGTTAGACAGGAATTCAGTGAAGTCAACAGTGTAGTCTGAATTCAAGTTACTTTGCAGTGAATTGGAAATCAGGGGAAGGCTGAGCTGCTTTGCATTGCTCTAGTTGGTGAAGTTCATTAATGTTCATTTTGGGAATGATTTAATGATGAGTAGTTGATACATTGCCAGCTCATAAAATCAGCTCAATATCAACTCATTAGCAAGAAGTTGAACTCTGCTTACGTTGTTCTGAGACTTGTACCATAAACAATTCTTAAGGGAAAGTCAAATCTTATTAAAAGAAAGAAGAAGGGGGGTGGGGTAGAGAAAGGAATTTGAGAACCAACTTTAAAAAATTCTGTTGGTGCTTAGGAACGGACTTACAGTGAAGCTCACCCTTTAAAATTTACTTTAAAAAAAGGTTTATATAAAAAACGGTGTCCCAAACTATTTTAGATTCAAACACAAACACTAAAGTGTGGACTGGTTAAGGTTGCTTAAGTGCAACTCCCACCAACGAATTGTTCAAAGACTAGGAAATCCATTGTTAATTTAAGTTAAATTCAACACAATATCCAATTAATAGCAACATAGAGAAAGCACCCATAACACATGTATGTCATCCTGCACACTAGGAAGGAAACACCTCCCTGAAACAACCTTATCTCTGGGTCCAGATATAAACTTTGTGGTAGGCTCCTATTTCTATTATGGGATAGGCCAAGGCAAAACTATGCATTTGGCTATTCAGTTTCTGCTGCCTTAGCTGACTAACCAACTTTGCTGGTGATCTCTGGAAAGGAGGGTAGAAGTTATTCAAATGTTGGGAGTGAGGGCCCTGAGGTGTTTTCTTTTACAGTCAAATTAGGGCTTGTTCACATAGTGCATTAGTGCACACCAGCTGGGGTGTAAAGTCTAATGTGCCCCAGCATGTTGCATGCTAACTGGCTCAAGTGGGGCACATACTAAAAGTTCCCTAGCTTGTGTTAATGTCGTCCCATTTCAAACAGTAATAACTATTGCACAGATTATGGAAGTAACAGAGAGAGAGAGAGAAAAAAAGGAGCAAAAACATCTAGAAGGGAGAGTAAATGTGCAGGAAAGCTGAATTCTTGGATGATTATTTAGGGCTTGAGCATTTTGGCAAAATCAATTTTATTTTGCTTCTGAATGGTTTGTTCATGTAGAGCCATTAGAAGCATAATAATTTGTGAAATAGCCTGTGACCCTCACTACTTCTCCCTGCTGTCTTAACAAGCTTCCTATCTTATTGTCAAAAGACTTTTGAGGCTAAAATGATAAATGCAGGAAATCATGCCTTGTTAAAAGGTGAATTAAAGGTTCTTCCTTAACCAACAAAAAGTTTTCTGTGGAAGCAGAGAGTTTGTTTACTGGAAAGGCAAACAGGGACAAATTGTACACATTAAAACACTTTTGGTAAACCTAGAAAGGGAGAGAATAAAGAGCCGAATGTCTTTCTTTGTTCAAGTTGCACCAAGAACAGCTGTGGCATATTACATAGAACGTGGTTCTCAAACTATTGTACTGGTGACCCCTTTCACATAGCAAGCCTCTGAGTGCGACCCATCCCCTGCTTATAAATGAAAAACACTTGTTTATATATTTAACACCATTATAAATGCTGGAGACAAAGCAGGGTTTGGGGTGGAGGCTGACAGCTCAGAACCCCCATGTAATAACTTCATGACCCCCCTGAGGGGTCCCGAACCCCTAATGTAGAACATGTAAACAGAGACATTGGCAACGTTGTTTGGGGACATCGGTGCAAGTTTTTGTGCATGCAAGTTAGTTTCAAAGTATGCATGCTGGGGACAGTGAAAGGCAAATTTATGCACAAAGAATGCAGCTGCATATGCAAAAGTTACACATGTGGTGTTTGTACATGCACATACAGGCATCTGCTCAGTCCCTCCCTTGTTTTGGTGCACAGTTTACCCAACTTGTATGTGTAGCTGCATATTTGGCACCATTTCTCCGTTTGGCGCTGCAGGCATTTATTTTCCATGAGCAACTCGCATGTTTAGATTTGAAAATTTTCCCTTTTTGTTGGTTTTATTTGAATAGACTCCACTAGGCACCTATCTGCATTTGTAGGCTCCTAAATACCTCTGAAAATAGGAGTCAGAGTTTATAAAAGAAGATTTCTCTGTACTACTGTTCCTGTGCCTTGACTGAGGTGATGCTATTTTTAGCACTAGCTGGCTATATTCTGTGGTCCTCAGTCTCCCATGTTTGCTGTAGTAGAGCCTCATTACAAACATAGATAGGCCAGCAGAATATGACCCTTATTTTCTTGAGTTGTCCCTTTGATTTAAGGGTAAGGTGAGCTGGATTAGGCTCATACAATGCTACTGTAATTGCTCCATCTGTTTAGTTTTCCTCATTTATTATAATTAACATTTTCACTATCCCCTGTTGGATTGTGTTGGTTACGGAATCAGTTTCCTGGTTTATAAACATTGCTAATGTCAAATTCTAATGAGTGCATGTTTTACACTGTGTTACAGCCTTTCAGTTGGATATGGTTTTGACATAAGCTTTCGGGACAAGCTGTCATTTGTCACTCTCGTGAAATTTCCTCCCCCCTTGTAAACAGGATCTGCAACGTCCTGTTGCCCAAAGGATAATCAGACATTCTTTTCTTGTCTGCTTTGTTTGTTTTTCTTATGCCACTTATTGCTCTGCTTGAGTGAGATGCACAGAGGCAGTTACTATCCATATTTATTTGCAGTGGGCATTAACCTAGACTAGTACCACAATTTTTTTTTTTTTTTGGTGATCCTAAGGAGAAGCTAAATAGCTGGGCTAGGAGGTAGCAATACCAATGAATAGAACTTGGAAACTTCAGTCAGTTAGCTTGAATGAAGAACTGCCAAGGTCCACTGGACAAGATATTAGAGAATCTTACCTGAACAATCCTATGATGAGTGCTGAGCAATAAGCCAGTGCAGCTTTTAAGCTATGCCAGCCAATTTACTCCAGGCTAGAGATATGACAAGTCCCTCAGAAACTGGAGCCCTCTGTAGCCAGGGCCAGATTAAGCCATAGGCACTATAAGCTTTTGCCTTGGACCCAAGTTCCTGGCATCATGCAATGTCAAAATCTCAGCTTTCATTAAAAATCTTTGCCCTCATGGTTGTCTAAAAAAGACTGAAAATGTGCAGGGCCCTGCCTGTCCTTCCTGAACAGTTTATATCCATCCATGATAGTACTCCAGTCATGTGAGTTATCCCACCAAGTCTCTGTTATTCCAATCATATCATAATTCCTTGACTGTGCCAGGACTTCCAGTTCTCTCTGCTTGTTTCCCAGGCTTCTTGCATTTGCGTATAGGCACTTGAGATAACTCGCTGATCGTCCCCCTTTCTCAGTATGAGGCAGGAGCCCTCCCCTCTCGCACTCCCCCGCTCGTAATTCCTCCCGGTATCCCTCGTCCCCACTTACCTCAGGGCTTTGGTCTCCTTCCCCTGGTGAACCTAGTTTAAAGCCCTCCTTACTAGGTTAGCCAGCCTGCTTGCGAAGATGCTCTTCCCTCTCTTCGTTAGGTGGAGCCCCTCTCTGCCTAGCACTCCTCCTTCTTGGAACACCATCCCATGGTCAAAGAATCCAAAGCCTTCTCTCCGACACCACCTGCGTAGCCATTCGCTGACTTCCACGATTCGACGGTCTCTACCCAGGCCTTTTCCTCCCTGTGGGGTACCCTCAAGCCCTTTCACCCCCCATCTGGGGAAGAGCTAAGAAAGGAAATCAGCTTTTGCAACTAGCTAATTAAATAACATATGCACAAACCTCTTAGGGACACAAAAATCCAATCCTGTTCTTAAAAAAAAAAAGTAAATATTAAACAAAAAGAAAGAAAATACATCTGGAACTTAGTCTTTTTGCTAGATTTAAAAAAAAAAAACAATTACAGGGATTAAGCATCAAGATAGCTACTTGAGGTTCAGCTTAAAGGTTACAAGCAAAACTAAAGCACCTGGGGTTAGCACAGAGGAGTCCATAAGCCATAAAGAAATAAGAGATAAACTAATCATAGAAGATCAGGGTTGGAAGGGACCTCAGGAGGTCATCTAGTCCAACCCCCTGCTCAACCAATCCCTTACAAATTGCCTAGTGTTTTTCTTTTGTCAGAAGGCATCCTGTTTAGCTAAACACCCCTCCTGCCAAAGCAGATATCCAACTTCCAGGGGATTCCAGCCTACTGTAAAAGAGTAATGGCCTTGGGGATGGGTGTTGTTTGGGTGAAAGGGCCACTGGGTCTTAAAGGCGGTATCCACACACCTTGAGTGCCTCATCTCCTGAGTTGGAACGGGGGGGGGGGGGTAAGCAGTGCGCACGTATGTGTGCTTCTCTGGGCAATGTTTGCCTTTGTAGATGAGTTCTGAGTCCCCTTTGCTTTCCAGAAATCTGCAGCTATAATTTTAGAAATCAAACATAAAGTCCTCGTTTGTTCTAACAGGCACCCAGTGAAGTTGGCTTTAAGGCTGCTTTTTTACTGTCAATGTTGCAAAGCAACTTTAGTGGGGGCCAAGATCTGAGCCACTAACTCAGCTGTGTTGCACTCAGAGGGTTAAATAGTGCTCTCTGTTCCAGTCTTATTCATGTCAGCGAGTAGCAACAACAAAGAACTGCCACTGACCCATATGATGCAGTAGTAATTTATTTGTTTTCCTTCTTAAATGTACTTACCTCTCTAATTTAGCTATAGGTTTTTATGGCACCTTCAGTGCCATGTTTTCTGAGTGCCTCTCATGTACTACTGTTTGCCATTAAATCACACACAAGTGAAATCCACAGTACATACAATGAAAAGGAGTACTTGTGGCACCTTAGAGACTAACCAATTTATTTGAGCATGAGCTTTCGTGAGCTACAGCTCACTTCATCGGATGCATACCGTGGAAACTGCAGCAGACTTTATATACACACAGAGAATATGAAACAATACCTCCTCCCACCCCACTGTCCTGCTGGTAATAGCTTATCTAAAGTGATCATCAGGTTGGGCCATTTCCAGCACAAATCCAGGTTTTCTCACCCTCCACCCCCCCCCACAAATTCACTCTCCTGCTGGTGATAGCCCATCCAAAGTGACAACTCTTTACACAATGTGCATGATAATCAAGTTGGGCCATTTCCTGCACAAATCCAGGTTCTCTCACCCCCTCACCCCCCTCCCAAAAACCACACACACAAACTCACTATCCTGCTGGTAATAGCTCAAACCTGGATTTGTGCTGGAAATGGCCCAACCTGATGATCACTTTAGATAAGCTATTACCAGCAGGACAGTGGGGTGGGAGGAGGTATTGTTTCATATTCTCTGTGTGTATATAAAGTCTGCTGCAGTTTCCACAGTATGCATCCGATGAAGTGAACTGTAGCTCACGAAAGCTCATGCTCAGATAAATTGATTAGTCTCTAAGGTGCCACAAGTACTCCTTTTCTTTTTGCGAATACAGACTGACACGGCTGTTACTCTGAAACCAGTACATACAATGTGGCTGTGCTGACATTGTAGGAGAACAGATATCATTTGGAATTTTCTGCTTGATGTCACAATTTAAGAATTGCATTAAATGCTAGTATTTAAAGATGAGGTAATTTACTATTTGTACAGTGACAACAGTGTGCTAGGTGCACTAGCCCGTGATGAGAACAAGTTTTAAATTGCCTCATTTTTATGTATTTGTATCGTTAAACCTAACACTGCATTAACATTTCTTATTTTGCATAGAATTCAATCCAAATTTCTTATAATATCCTGCAAGCTCTAGTAAGAATCCTATTTCTCTTCTGTTTTGTGGTAGCTTTCACAGATTTTATAGCCTCTGTTTAGTTTGCACCCATCTGTAATCCTTCCTTAGGAACCCAATGTCTTGGAAAAGTTACGGTGACTATCAAAAAGCAGCACTTAACTTTATAGGTGCACCTGTGCATTTAATTCTCTCTCTAAAACTTCTTTTAAGTCCTTAAAGGGTCATTCCAAACTCGAGGGCAAAACTATGATTATATCATCTCAGTATACTACACAAGTGCAATATATTGAACCTGACAATGAAGTGTTCATTAATCCTGAAACCCAGCCAGTCCATTGGCTATTCTGAAGGGCATTGCATGAAAATGAAATGTCCTCTTATGACAGACAAAAGTATCTTTATTAAATTATTATTATTACTTACAGTTTTCCTCCACTTGTGACTGTCAATAGCTGCCAGTAAGATCAAGGGTAGTTAAAAGTTTTGCTTGAATGTATGTGGTTGACTATTCAAGCCAATTGGTTTGAATAGAGATGGCTCAAGTCACAAAGTCCGGATCCAAACTTACCCAAAAGTTTGGGTGTTTTTGGGGTCTGGGGCAGAGGGGTTTATAGCTAATTCTGCCCCCTCTGTACATATTATTATGAGCTAACTTTTATGAGGACAGTGAAATGGATTTGCCAGCATAGGCTGTGATTAGAAAATGGGGGTGAGCAAACTGGTTTGGATGCAGTAAGAAGTGACTTGACCCTTTCTCCAAAATTCAAATTTAATTCTTTTTTTAAATGTGGATAACATTTTGTTAACTTTTTAAAAGTTATGTTTGTCTTTGTGCCTATCTGTACCTGAAGCAGAAGTGCTGAAATACCATGATCAAGGCTATTCTCAGATTATCCCTGGCTTGACTAGACACAGAATATATCAAAACTCTCAAAATTGGCCTTTCTTCTGGGATGCTCAATCCAATTTTGTAGACTCAAAAGGGGAAATCCAGGCTCTGTTAAAATCAATGGGAACTTTGACATGGATTACATAGGACCAAGATTCCATCCAAAAGATGGAGATAATTCATAGGAGCATCCATTCTTATGGATGGCTGGTATCTTGAGTGATTATCTGAACCATTGAGACTTGCCAGTCACTACATGTGGATGATATATATATTTTGCATTTTTTAACTGGAAAGGCACAAAAAGAAGGGCAGAAAGGCAAGAAACATAATGTAGTCAGCAGTCCTTTCCATAACAGCTTATAGCCCACTTTTGGGGACATCAGAGTCCCAATCTGGCAGTGCACTTATGCACTTGCTTAGCTTTAAGAAGATGAGTGCTCCCATAAACTGGTAATAACACTGTTTTACATACTTAAGAGCATGATTAACTTTAAGGGCCCTGCTAGATCAGGGGCCCTAGGTGGTGACAGTAGACAGAACAGGTTGTTGATTGTGGCTATATTTTGAATGACAAAAAAAGGTGTGTTGTTTTACTGCAGGAAAGCATTAGGTATCCCAGATAAAAAACTTAGCAGAGTTAAGGCAGTCTAGTTTTACTGCAAGGCAAACTAGGCAAGGTCCGCTATGGGAAAGGGGGATAATGCTGACTTTGCCTAGCTACCTCATGGTAAATACTACCAGTGCCTTGTCCTCATTTAGGATTTTACAGTAAGATAATTATCAAGCTTGCTATCTCACTGTAACTCCCACCCCCTCAAATCCCTCCCTCCAAGTCCACTCTTATGTTAGCAAAGACAAGAAGCCTTAGTTTTGAGAGCCATGGAGAACTTCTGCCTGAGTCTAGTGGCCTCAATAAGGAATTTGTTTTAGATTCAGTATGATTGAATTCTGTCTCTGGAACAGTACAAGAGTGAGGGAAGAGAAACTACAAGAGGATGTCAAGTATCAGGGGGTAGCTGTGTTAGTCTGTATCCACAAAAACAACAAGGAGTCCGGTGGCACCTTAAAGACTAACAGATTTATTTGAGCATAAACTTCCGTGGGTAAAAACCTCACTTCTTCAGATGCATGGAGTGAAAGTTACAGATTTATGTCTGCACCTGTAACTTTCACTCCATGCATCTGAAGAAGTGAGGTTTTACCCACGAAAGCTTATGCTCAAATAAATCTGTTAGTCTTTAAGGTGCCACCAGACTCCTTGTGGTTTTTACAAGAGGATGGGAGAAGAAAGTGAGAGCAAAGGGGTTAGAGGGGAGAAGAGACACAAAAAGCATGATTAATATCAAAACTCTGTGTGCAACCCTACAATATTTTGACTAATTATACCTCTTAACACTGTTTTCTGTTTGTTCTTTACTCCAACAAATAATTGCTCAATATTTTGCAAATACTAATGGCTTGAATAGGTTAAATCTGTTGTAATGTCTGCGCAACCTAATAAAGCTTGATCGTTTGTAATCCCATGTATTCTGACTTCTGTTCTCATGGCATTGGCAAAAGGGAATATGACGAGTAGGGAAACAATTCTAACAAAACACAAACAAAATCCAAGAAAGATTTCTGAGTCTTCTGACTCTCTCTCATAGTAAAATGAATTTATAACTGTAAGCAGAGTCAGGATGGGCTTCACCCTGACATCTGGTGGTGAGGTGTGGCAAGTTGTGGAAAAGAACTTCAGGGGCTGATCTCATTTGCATAGGCACACCCACCCCGCCTAGAATGAGGCCATAACTGCCCAAATGGTCACTTTGGCTGTTGTGGGATCCCCAGTTTCTCTGTTATTGTGGCGGGAAGAATAAATTGTTATTACCCTGATTATGGGAACTGTGCTTTGAACTGTACTTGGCCTTTTGTTATGACGGAGGGACTCACCATCAACTGAGTAGCACTCGCTAGGCAAGGGACATGGGTTCCAAAACTCTGTGAATTGAGAGAGACTTGAGACAGGTATTAGTACCTGGTGGTGTGGGCCCCTTTGTGAGGGCCTGAAGCACCAATTGCACCTCTGTCTCTCTCCACTGTGGAATGTCAGAGCTAATTTTGTGTCTATTAAGAGTCTTGCTACAGATACTGTGCTGCATTCACTTTGGCCTTATGGTGCACCAGCACTAAGGCTCCTACTACTATGAGCTGAAATCATTGAGCACTGTGTCAAGTAGTGGGGAGCTGGAAAATCTAGAGTGCAGCGGTGCTGTTCGTGGATAGGCTGGTGGAGTGTTCGTGAGACGGCGAGCTGTGCAGGGCGGAGCCGGTCGTGGTGGAGCAGAGCTGTTCGTGAGACGGCGAGCTGAGCAGAGCTGTTCGTGAGACGGCGAGCTGAGCGGAGCCGGTCATAGTAGAGCGGAGCCGTTCGTGAGACAGCGGTGTATTCATGAGACGGCGAGCTGTGCAGAGCGGAGCTGGTCATGGTGGAGTAGAGCCGTTCGTGAGACAGCGTAGCAGAGCAGAGCCCTGTGGGGCAGTCAGCTTCAGGACACGTAAGGTGCCCCTTACCTCTTTCCCCCGCACGCAGGCACATTTTAGCCAGACTGGGGAGTAACACTCTGCAGATGAACTTTTGAACTCTGGGGCTGGACTTTTTGGACTTCGGGTGATTTGTGGATTGCTGGACTCAAGAGACGTTTGGGTTCTGGAACTCAAGAACCCGAGGGAAAGGATGTGGCCCAATTTTCTGGGGTGGGTCTTTGCTCATGGTTTGGTTAATGAACACTAGTTGTGGTGTTTCCCCAATTTAATGCTGATGTTGTTTACCTCATGTTATTAAAGATTCTCTACTACACCGAGACTCTGTGCTTGTGAGAGGGGAAGTATTGCCTCTTTGAGGCGCGCAGGGGGTGTGTAAGATTTTCCCAGGTCACTGGGTGGGGGCTCGAGCCAGTTTTGCATTTGCTTTGATGAGAGGGAACCCCTGTGTACTGAACCCGGCCCTTGCTGCTATCAACTTGGCCTGGCAGAAGGGTTACATAACAAAACCGAATTCAAAAAGGGAAGCTCTGATTCTTCACTGGATGTTCTCTTCTAGAGATATTTGGCAGTGGTACCCATAATTTGTAATCTGGAGTACAAAGAGAAATTATTTTCATTTCTTCCTTACTAAAATATTCCCTTGGTGTTTGGGCAATAATGTAATATGTTGCACTTTGCATTTGAGGACCTTGGAGCTTTGCAAACGTTATTGAATTAAGCCTTACAATAACCCTGTGATATAGGGAAATATCCTCATTTTGCAGAAGATGAAATGGAGATTCAGAGAGATTGTGATTTGTCCAAGATAATGCAGTAAATTTATGGCAGAGGTGGGAATAGAATCCACATTACCTGATCCTGGTCCAGTGCTTTAACCACTACAATGTGCACTCCAGAATTTGGATAACTACCTGAAATACCCCAATCTCTTGGATCTGGATATAATGCAAGAAGCTGTCCACCTGGCAAGAAACTGGAAGTGCAGAAGCATGTGAAAATGAAGAAAATCATGTTGCCAGTGGGGTTGCATTGGGTGTGACTTAGGGCAGAATTTGACACATACCTTAATGTTGTCTTTGTGCTACACAGAGCAGCCTGTGCTAGGTGTAGTGGTAAGAAAACTCTCATCGCTACATTCTGTCATGTCCTACTGCTTTATTTTTTTATATAATATAGCTCAGTGTTAAAAGCTTCCTCATGCTTTTTTCTAGTTTAAAAAAGCCTTGTGTTTTATTTCTAGAACAGGTGTTTCATTAAATATCTGTCTTGGACTTTTTTAAATTTTAAGAGCAGGCTTTTTACTTTTCCTCCATAAAATCCTGAGCAGGAGATATTAATCAGTCTATCGATGTGCCTGCTACAGGATGTTTGCCTACTGTAGGCCCCGATCTCTTGCTCCTAATTAAAACGTGTTTTGTTTGTGATGTTAGCTTCCAAGAGACTCTGAGTTGAGGTGGTGGTAGAAATGGAAACTTTTTTTCAAAGTCCATTTTGGTGGTTGTTTTACAAAGCATTTTTGGGGGGTTTCTAACTTCTTGTGCCATTGCACATCACATTTGTTTCTGTAACTCTGTCCATAAAATTCCTTATAGCGTCCATTCTTTGGCCCAGAATGGATTTTGCTTTCTCTACAGTACACCTTTAAATCACTCAGGGTTATGCTGTCTGCAGAACAAGACACCATTTTGTGTTGTGTTCTGTGCAGGCTGTGGGAGGAGAGGCTCACACTGTAGGACCTCACATGGAGCCTTTCCTTTCATTCTCATCTTTGTTAATCTTACACAAATCAGGTTGATGGAAATATACTTTCACCCTTTATGTGTGCGGGGGAAAAACACATAATAGGGTTGAAATAAAGCTCTAGTACAATAACTTCAAATATATTTGTCCAGACAAGTAATTAAATTAGATGTAATAACCAATACTATTTATTGGCTGTATCACCATTTTCCAGCTGGGCTGCTTTTCTTTCTATAGCCTTTTCCTAAACCAATTCTGAAGCTGCGACTCCTTTGCCCAACTCTTTAGGGGCTGCTTCTCCTGCTCTGTACTGTCTGGTGCTCTGTTTGTAACCTTTTCTTCAGTCAGCTGCCTCCAACCTGCTGCCCTTGCCCTGTGTTCTGTTTCTCTTCCTATGTATCAGGAAGATTCATGTTTTTCTAACCTGGAACAATATTGCAAGGTGGAGCCCATCAAATTAAAACTTTAGAAAGGATTCTGTGCTTAAGCCAAATTTAGGGTTGGTTAGAGATTGTTTTTTCTTACTGCTAGCTGGCTAGTACATTTCTTTGCTATATTGTGGAACGTGTATCACTTGACACCCAACCAATTACCTTAGTTAATTGTGACTGGGAGCTGAAGTAGCTGAGAAAGAACTGATGCTGGTTTAGATCGTGTTAAGTGAAGCAGAAAGGAGAGCCTTGTTTGTATCTGCAAGATGAGGTCACATGTAACTTTCAAAATTAGCATTGTGACTCTCTCTACTGAATTCTTTTATTCTGGAAAGCACTTATACATATGCTTAAATTTAAAGAATGTACTTAAGTGCTGTCCAGAATCTGGGTCTTACCACAGACCTGGAGGGACAATGAGGAATCCTTGTGGCACCTTAGAGATCTGACCTGGAGGGGTCATCTTTAGAGGATGAGAGAGGTAGTTTAGGCTTGCTGCCCAGCTGATCCTTGGTGTCTCAGTGGAGATTATTAATAGAGGTGCTAATTCTGGTGGTGGCTTTTTGACTGTCTGGAAGCAGTTGAATTAAAACCACCAATTCTTTTCAAATAATCCTCCAAATAGCCTTCAGAAGGCTGCTGTCTCTGAATGAACTGGGGACATTGATTCACAGAATGGCCATCAGATTCCTTCATTCTATGAGTAAATTTTAAATGCTTGTTCAATAAGATGCCTGGTGGTGGCTTTTTCTAGTGCACAGTTTGTATATGCTTCAGCTAGTCTCTGCATGCGCTCTAAAGCGCCTCCATGTACTATACTTGCATTTTCACTGTGTTATTTTCCTATTTTTATACTTGGATACTTATTTTTTTAAAAAAATATTCACTGAATATTGTTAGTATTCCTTAGTCTTGTAACTCTTCAATCAGTCGAATAAGCAGCTCCCATTGTATCGGCTACAGTCACTCTGGGTAATAATATGCCTGGTAGTTATTTAAATAATAATATGCCTGGTAGCTATTAAAGATATTTATTATAAATCCTCACCTACACCCACCTTCCCCCCGCACCCCGTTTTTTTTTTAACTGCCAAGATGACATGGGAAAGAAGTGAGTCACCATTGTCTTGGTTAATGCAATTTCAAATAACATTTTACAAGAGCTTATAAGCTTCCAGAAGTTTTAATTGGTAAATGAGCAATTGGTATATGGGGGAGTGGGTTTGGAGTGGGCAGGCAAAAATCCTTCCCTCGCCTCTGGTGAATTCCCCCAGGCAGCTCTGCTTGGATTGTGGACCTTACTATAAATCTATATACAGTTAATGTGCCTGGGCAAAACTGAATGCCTTTTGTTTCACAGAGATTCATGCAAGCCTTTTTCTTTTGGTTAGCTTCTAGTCTTAGATCCTGCATATTGGTTTTGAGACAATATCTCTAAGTGTTAAGTAAATCCTGGCTGAACTACAAACCTTTGCCTGGTTTTGGGTGGAAAAATTATAATAGACAATTGAGTAAGTATTGCATAGTTGTCACAAAAGAACATAGTTCAGCCCCAAGAGTCACCTGAAACTTTGACTTAGGATTGCCCAACATTTGCCTTGGGTTTTTAGAAAGATTTGCAAATTTGCCCAAACTTAGGCTGGTAACTTGAAACCAGTTGAGATTTTTTGTTTCCTGGCTTTGAATTTTATGAGGATTTTCACAACTTTAAGTTATCTGGCTTTTATTCTCACTTTGCTCTGCCCCAACCACTGTAAAAGTGCAAGTAAGGTAAGCTAGTGCTTATGGCTCCAAGTATAACTTGTTTAGAGTCCTCTCCTCTCCCTCTCCCCTTCAGCAGTGAGATCAGAGTGACAGGCAACTCAGGGCTTGATCTCTCTTCCCTCTTCCTGTTTTTGGCAGCAGGACCTGATGGGAAAAGGATATCCAATTTGAGTTCCCAGCTTCCCCATAAACTTACTTGCTTGTGAAGCAATTTGTTCTAGCCCTGCCTTTTTCCCCTTTACATCACTGACTCTCCTCAGAAACATGAGTAAACTACCATTGCTATGCTTGACATCTGACAAGACTGGCTGGCTGGTAACCTACCTCCAAGAAGATTATTATTGCAGTGCCTAGGAACCGCGGTCATGGATGAGGATCCTGTGGTACTAAGCTCTGAACTAACATAACAAAAAGACAGTTTCTACCCCAACGAACTTACAATCCAAGAAGACTCTCCCTCCAGAAGTCACTTATAAAGCAGACAGCTGCTGTTTTAATTTCCTATCCCAAATCTTAGCTTTATATTGTTTGGTCAGCACCACTGACACCTGGGGTGAAAATCATGAGGATACTCCCAGTACGAAGTAGGATTCCCATGAGGCAGCAATCTGTTTTGCCAACAAGTCCCTAGGCAGGCTACTTAAGGATGTGACTTACAAAGCGATACAGAGCTTGTAAAACGAAAGAAGGTGTTATGATGTCATCGAACATGTAAACAGAAACAATACAACTGGATTGTCATTACATTTCAGGGTAGGTATGGGGAGTTGACTCTTTGATTAAAGAAGGCTATGGAACAATTCCAATAATACAGTCCTATTTAACAATTTCTTTGTTTTTCTCTGGAAGAGGAAGAAATTGTCAGAGTTTTGCAAATGGGAGAGTACTGGCTTCTAACACCATATTGATATATGACCTCAACACTTCTCTTGTCTCTGGTGAAAAATGAATCCCATCTGATGACTGACCTTTCAAGTAAGGGTACCTTCTCCAGACAGGCACTGGATCTATTGGTTCCCAGCTGCTGCTTTGTAAGAATCATTATTAAAGTTCACAGGGGAAAACTAGTTACTGCTGAGGCTTGGCTGAATGAACAGATTTCTTTTTTAAAAAAATCCTCAAAATAAAATAAAACTGTATATAAGCGGAATGTGACTTTGGGGCTATGTGGGGAGGGGACTGTTTCTGAAAACTGATAGGGCCTGGTGTAAGTCAAACAAAAATACCCCAGACAGTTTAGACTGAATTTACTACCAGTGCTGAGGAGAGGGTGAAGGATGGCCACATGCAGCTGCCATAGCACTTTGAGTCAGAAACCTATGTCCTATTGCAGGCTCTTCTGCTGACTTTCTGGGTAGGCAACTGGCGTAACATCTGTGCACTTGTTTTCCCATGTCAAATGGGGATAATGCTTGCCTACCTCCAAGGGACATCAATGGGATTCTGAGCGGGTGCAAAGATCCACTGTCAGAACAGGAGCCTCGCTTTGGAAAGAGCTTTACACATGTAATGCAGCATATAAAAAGCTATGCATTACTTTTATGTGCCAATCTCTGTGGGTAGATTGTCCCCTTATATCGGCCCTGAGCAAGGAGTGGCACATCGATGGGAGTTCCATTTCCCCCTCTGGTTCCCCGGTGCTCTGAGGGGAAGTGATTTGCTTACTTGTCTACACCAGGAGCAGACTACTCTTTTCTCTCCATGCTGGCTCAGTGATGCTGGCCAGTGTATTGGAGGAAATGAGGGATGAGTCAGGCTCCATCCATTCCCTACTCACCTGAATAGGAGAGAGTAGTGGTCCTGCTGAGGCTGTTCTCCCATCTCATCAGCCCCAACCACTCACTGATCTATGAGGTGAGTAACCCTCACAGGAGAAGTTTTGTACCCCCATTCTCCCCTGTGCCATGTCATAAGGGTAGGCCACAGTCTCGCTCAGTGCTTGTGAAGCACTTTGAGATCTTCTGGGGGTGCCAGGTAAGTATACAGTATATTATTTTCCATAACCCTTCCCCTGCACTCTGTAAACTTCTGAGAGGAAAATCATCTGTCTACAGTTTTGAAAGACAAATATATCAGAGAATGGAGTTTCTGAGAATACAATAGGGAATTTTTTTTTCTCAATTTACTGTTTCCTATCAACCTTTTAGCTTTCATTTCCCTAGTCCTCTTCTCCTCATTTAAGCCCCTGCCCCCACCAAAACAAAAATCCTTGGTTCTGGGAAAACAGAATATAAAACAGGATATGAAATACAAATCTAGTAAGAGGCAATGTTTGGTAACTCAACTCAGAGTTCCTTTGCTATTTCTCATTGCTCATTTTCCTCTCTTACTGAAACTTCAATATGTTGCCTGCATTATTTTATAGTCTTCAAGTTTGCTCACTAGTGGCCAGACATGTCCAGTGATTGCTGCTTCCTTTGTTCTGTTCCTTTCCTCCAGACCAGAAGGTTACGGTTTCTCATAGACAGAAAGTCGTACCACTTATAATCCTCCAATTTCTTGATTGCTGATGCTGCAATCACCTACTGGATGACTTTGCAATATCAGTAGCTTCATGAGAGCACCTTGTGATGTGCAGCCAGAGGAAGAGCTAATTTCTTTAGATTTTAGTTATTGCCTCGTTTTGGAGGGTGAGGATGGAGGACTGCCTTTTATGGATAAGTAAGTCCCTGAAATGAATTTCCTATTGTTCTGCATAACTTTATATTCTGTATTTTTCCTCCAAAAGACAATTCAGGTCTGAGATTTACTTTATTATTTAACGGCAAAGGTAAAGCATATAATGTAAGGAATTCAGAGATTAGATTGCTGCTATACTGACAATAAGCCTTTGTAGATAAGGCTGTGGGGAAAACTATTTTTAATTAAAACCAATTAACATGAAATTGGAGTTTCTGGTTCTTAATTGTTCAGAGTGAATTGAAGGTTTGAAGCTCTCTGGGTTTTGTATCAATGCTTTAATCCACTGGCATGTGGGTGACATGAACTTTGTGAGTGACTTTGAGTTGAATTTATTCTTCAGTCTCTGGACTGATGCAATGTGGAGTCAGCAAGCATTGTGGAAAGGAAACAGAGGAAGAATAAACTCACAGGGTATATCTTCACTGTAGAGTTAGCTTGAGTTATCTACATTTAAGTAGACTCCTCTTGAGTGTGAGTGGCCACACTGGGACATCTTCAAGTTGCTGCACGCTCTTCTGTGTGGCACTAAAACTTCTGGGGGCATGCCCCATAGTTCTTAGTGCAGTAAGCTGAGTTGCACTAGGAATGCTTTCACAGTGCATTGCAAAAAAACTTGTCTATCCTCTGTGGACACAGTGGGGCATTGTGGGAAGGCATTGGAGGACTAGCAGCACTGGAATGGAGTTGATGAGTTGTGCAGTAGTCTATAGGGCCTAATAAATCAGCCAAGTTGAGTTAAAAGCTCCACCATGCTCAAGTTAAGGGGTTCTGTGTGTTGATGGGAGTCAAGGTAGGAACAATACTCAAATTATAACTTGTTACTTTTGCAGTAAAGACAAGCCTTTAGGGCATGTCTACACTTAAATCTCTACAGTGGCACAGCTGCAGTACTTCAGTGTAGACACTACCTATGCCAACAGGAGGGGTTCTCCCATCTGCATAGGTAATCCATCTCCCCAAGAGATGGTAGCTAGGTCAATGGAAAAATTCTTCTATCAACCATGTGCTGTCTGCACTGCGACTTAGGTCAGCATAGCTCTGTCTCTAAGGGGTGTGGATTTTTCATACCCCTGAGTGATGTAGCTATGTCGATATAAGTTCCCAGTGTAGACCAGCCTTAAGCTCACCAAGAATGACACAGACTAATGGATGAGTCCTGGCCGGGTTACCTTTATGACTGGTAGGGCCACATGCAGAGGTGTATGAACCTTTTCTTCAAAAACTAGATTTGACATGAATATTTCCTGGCTCTGGATTCACAAGCAAACGTTGAACCAGTAGGTTTTTGGTTTCACTTTATTTTGATGACATTGTGTTGCCAGTAACTGAGTACAATTCATCATTGTCACAAATAAATTAGTAACTATGGTTTGGGTGTATGTACGTAGGCCTTCAGAGTTGGCAAGGACATTCAAAAATAGTGAGTCAGGCCCCAGAAGCTTGAGACTGACTTAAAAGACATGAATTATTTTATCATGCATTTTGGATTCTTTTTATTTGCCTTCTGGCTTCTAAGGTTTTTAAGCGGAACTTGATTCTGTTTTCCTATTTATTTATTTATTTACAACCAAAAGGGTGTTAAACTTTTTTTGAAAGGAAAGCTGAGATTTTCATGTAATCTCCTGATTCCAAGAGCTGGGGCTTTAAGGAATGCACCAAAAATCACAAGACTTGTGATAAAATCATGAAGGTTGGCAGCACTGCAAGGGGACGGTAAGATCCCTTTAGCAGTCTGCAGCAGGGGATTCGGTGGGAGGGTTGTGGGACTGTCCCACCCATCTCTGTTAATTAAGAGTTGTTGTATCTTTATCTGCCATTACTGGTCATCAACGCAAACGATGAACAAGAGTAGTAGCAATGGAGAGACTCGTAGGTCAGAAGGGACCATTGTGATAATCTAATCTGACCTCCTGTATAACACAGGCCATCGGACTTCCCTGTACTGATTCCTGTTTGAATTAAAGGATATATCTATATATATCTATATATATTTAGAAAAATCTCTGATTTTGATTTCAAGACTTTCAGTGAGAGAAAATGGTCTGCCCAAATGAGCTCTTTGGCCCCCTGGGGATACCAGAGGATAGTCCTAACATGTGTAACTCCAACATAGCCTTGTCTTCCCAATTTTTTCCTTTAGTTTGCTAGTGACAGACTCCCGGGGAATGAAGCACAGAAACCGTTATCTCTTGAACACAGAGGAAAAGGGTCAGTTAAGGACTGGAGGGTCCCCTTTTGAGTCCAGAGAATGTGGTGGAGGCTCTCATCCAATCAGCGGGTATAGAGAACGTTTGTGTAACTGGGAAGTTGGTGTCCATTGGTAGGTGACACTACATGTTTTTCTGCAGCTAACAATAGCAAGCCAGGTCCTGAGGATTCCTCTGGCGGAAGAGTAGTTCCTGCACCACCTCCCATCCTGGCCTCCAGCATAGTAGGCATGGCGAAGGAAAAGGAATGTGGCTGGGAAACCAGTACATCCAGCCAAGCCCCAGCTGCTCTGACCGCCATTAAGGACTGCTATGAGCTGGTGCAACGTAAAGCAGCCCCGGGGACTGTGTAGGGGCTAGTGGACTAAGAACCAGGATAGTAAAGTTGTCTTACGCACATTTTCTGTTACGTTTTATTAGATATCTGGAAAAGTTTCACCATATTGTTGCCATTCTTTGTTTTATTTATATTTAAATAGTGACAGGGTTCTCACTTCTGTACAAGAAACAGAAGAAGACCCAAGCCAAGGGGTTCACAATCTATTTGCTGTCTTTTCATTGACAAGTTGACAGGATTTCAACTTTGCATTCAGATGTTAGGGGGCTCTTGGCGATATTCAGATTTTCACACAGCCTTTCTCCTCTAAATTTGAATTCTGCTTCAGGAATTCAACTCTGTCTTGCCAATAGGAAACACGTCTATTCTGACCAGGGCCAGCTCCAGGCACCAGCGTTCCAAGCAGGTGCTTGGGGCAGCAGTTAGCAAGGGGCGGAGGCAATCGGCAGCAGCCCCTCAGTCCCGCCGGCTGCTGCGGCAGTTTGGCGGCAGCTTCTCCCTTTTGCTGTCCATGGTGGCAGTTTTTTTCACTGCTTGGGGCGGCAAAAACTGTGGAGCCGGCCCTGATTCTGGCCCAGTTGAAGCGAAGCCTCTTCTATCACATCAATGTCATGTCTTGCTGGGACAATGTGCTGACATTTGTAGGCTCATGCAGGAGTAGCCGAATCCTGTCCCCCAGCTTGGATTTGCTCCCTCCAAGAAGCGAGTCCCTGTGGCTGCTTTCAAAGCTCCAGTCTCAATTACAAAGATCTATTTGACTAAACTAGTCTCTTACAAAATCTGCCAATCAAACTTCACAAGTTGCCTCTAGGGACTCACTCCTCTGAAAGGGTGCGTCCAAGATAACTGCAGCATTTCTGTGGAAGATGCAGCTTGATTGCATTTTTAAAGTGATAGGACTCTACATACTATATAGAGTATATATACTAGAAAGAAAATGAAGCTATAATCTGCCTATACACCTGCTAATGGATTTTAATAACATCATGGTAATGACTGATGTTCTAATGGTTTTGTGATATCAATAGAATCCTGAACTCCTGGAGGTGTGAATCTTTAGTCATAGCTTTTCTGATGAATTTTAAATACTTGAAAGACATCATAAGATTTTACCGCTCCCCCAAAATATATGATTTAAATAAGTAAATACCCTCTGCCACCCTATTTTTTTTCCCTTATGGAAAAGTTTTACAGAATCTAACAAACAAAAACAAAAAGTTGCTTTTATTATTTGTTACAGTAGTGCCTGGAGGGCCTAATCAGAGATCATGGCTCTAGTGTACTAAGAACTGTAAATACAAAACACAGAGTGTATGTTTAAAAAAAAAAAAGTCCCTGCCACAAAAACCTTACAGTTCAATCTGAAACACGAGCGATAAGAAAATACAGATAAAAGTAATGACCACACAACATATGTAACATGTCTGAAGTACAGACTCTGTTCATTCCATAGAAATTACTCTAAAATCTATAGAATGTAATAGACCAGTTTGTTTTTACATTGTGTTTTTTTTTAACCATCCAGTAGAGTTCTAAAGTGGGGATGTGATTCTCCATTAGATTCTATAGAAAAGTTATAATTTTTTTTGTCAGATTCTGTAGGACATTTCCATAGGGGAAGGTGATGTGTGACTGTGATATCAACCAAAAGGTCCAGTCGGATCATGGTTTTGAAGGGGAACTTTGCTTTGGCAGGCTGTGCTGAGGAGAGCCCCCTCACAGCACTGGGATGTCTAAAGAACTCCAGGACAGGAGTGTTTAAAGCTCTGCATTGAGGTGTGCTGGCAGAGCTACAACTAGGTGGGGACTGATGGAGAGTCTATCAGCACAGTACTAGATTGCAACTGGCGCTTAGTACTTCACCACCATCTCATCAAAGCTGCTCAAAAATTTACCAGAAACCAACAATCACAATTAAAAAAAAAAATCCTCTGCAAAATGTTATTTTTCAGTCTTGGCTTGCACTTCATAAATCCCTGGCTGCAGCTTCTCTGCTTTGTCTCCAGATTCATATGCGAGTGCTGTCATATTTGCTGGTTTTCTTAAGAATTGTGCTGCCGGTGTTCAGACAATTCACTGCTGCCGTGATGGTGGCATTGCTGCAGGGCGTTTGTGCTGTGCTTGCAGTGGCAGGGCCTGATGTTCAAAGCTGGGCTTCCTACAGTTGCTTTAATGGGGAGCAAGTGAATGCCTGCCTGCAAGCTACAGCAGCCGTGATGCCAAATCTGCCAATGAAGCCTGCATTTCAGAGGTGAGAGCTCCCTTCCCTGTCTCATCAGGTGGTAGGATCTGCTACTCTGGCTTCACTTTAACGGTGTTGCAGTTAGGGTGACCAGATGTCCCGATTTTTATAGGGACAGTCCTGATTTTTGGGTCTTTTTCTTTTATAGGCACCTATTAGCCCCCACTCCCATCCCAATTTTTCACATTTGCTGTCTGGTCACCCTAGTTGCAGTCCAGTCTTGCCCACACCTTTTCTGGTTTTACCTGAATCATTGGCATTCTTCCTCTCTGTATTTGAGACTCCAATTAGAATACTGGATTGAAAAGGAGCCTAGAAGATACAGCAGACACACCGCAGTCTAAATCAACCCTGCTTAGAGATGAACAATTTCTTTCTCCTCCTTTATTGAGGCATTGTCTGTCTGTGAACATTAGCATTTTATCCGCCTGTAAGATGCCAGCCGCAACTGAATATTCTTTTGAAATTGGGGTTTTATTGTTAAAAACCACTTGTATTTTTAGATTTCTGAATGTTTATTTTCTTTTCTTTTTCTTTTTTTTTAACTTGTTGCAATTGATCTTAGCTCCTTGTTTCTGATTTCTAGCATCTGTGTCGGAGCAGAACGAGCGACAGAAATAGAATGTCAGATCTTTGCTCAGGTGGTAGGGAATTTGTTCTTTGCTGTGGTGAAGAGTGTGACAGCTACAGAAATGGTGGTGAGAATGAGTGAGGGAAAGCCCAACCAGGCTGTATTTCTAAGACACTGCTGTGGCAGAAACCGGCGCACTACAGGACTATAAAGCATTAGAAAGTGGATAAAAATTTCACACATTCTCTCTCCCACCCCCAGTAAAATCCTACCCATGCATGTTCATGCACACCTGATATTAATCTGATCTCAGTTTCCTTGAGTCTCTAGCTGTCCTGAGCTAGCTAGCTTGCTTCCTCCCTGCTGCTGCTCTCCCCCTCTTATCACAGGCAAACCAGGAGTTAGCTACCTATTAAACCTCCCTCCTTTTGAGCTCCTATTAACCAGTTAAGTCTTACTGCCTGACTATTCACAGCTACGTAACTGGATGGCTCCATCAATTTTTGAACCACGGAGCATTTGCTCGGGACGGGTGATTGGTGGCTGGGTCAGTGTGGGCTCTTTCCACTCTGTAACAAATCCTTCCTGTACATAGGCACAGAGGGCCAAACGAAAGATGTAACTGCTTTTTCCTTTGTACGTGGAATTTTTATTTTGCATGGGTCTTTTGGGTGATTTTATTTCTTTTAAGAAAGGGTGCATTTGAAAAATCAGCTGTAGTGCTACAGATATGTGGGGTCAGGGATCTTTCTTCCGAAGAATTCAGTCTCGAAGGCCCTAGGGCTGCAAAGACATACACACCATGCTTTACGGCAAGCTTCGGAGTAGCCACACTGCCTTCAGTAGGACTACTTCTGTGAGTGAAGTTACTCACATGTTTAAAAGGGTTTGTAGGATTGAGGCTTAAGGACTTGATCTACCACGGATGAGCTACAGGAGGCAGGGGCGCTAGAATTGCGGGAGAGGCAGCAGGCCATGGCCCCATCACTTTTTACCAGCTGCAAGGGCGAGCAACAGGAGGGAGGGGACGGAGAGGAGTGAACGGGGGCAGGGCCTTGAGACAATGGGCAGCATGAGGGCGGGGTCTCAGGGGAATGGGCAGAGCCAGGGCAGGGTCTCAGGGAGAAGGTGGGGGGACCATGGTTCGGGCACCAGTGGCCTGCCCACTTTTAGGAAGCTTTTGCTGCTCCTGGGCCTTACAAGTCCCTTATTAACAAAGCTTTTTCTTTATTTAAAGAAGGCTTTTGGTCCTTGTCCTTAGAAAGATTGCCTTGGAAATGTCAACTGATTGTAGGGATGAAAGGAACCAGCAGTTGGTTAGCACATCTGCAGCAGAAGGCTGGGTGGGACCTTATGGTCATTTATACAAAATGACTTTAAGTTTGGGGTGTACTCCAAAGAACATCATGCTGACACTCCACAAAATTCTTAGCCTGATCCCGTACATAGTTGCACAGGAATGATAGACAGGACTTTGATGGATACTTTTTCGCAGCGGGTATCTTTATGGGCCTTATCGCCAGAGTATCTGAGCATCGCATCATCTCTACGGTCTCCTTAATCTTAAAACAGACTGTGAGATAGGGAAGCATCATTATCCTCATTTCTCAACTGCAGGACTGAGACACTACATGCCTTGTCCCAGGTAGAGTGTGACAGAACAAGGAACTGAGCCCAGTTCTTCTGAGTACCAGGCCTGAACCGCTAGACGATCCAGAAGTACTAAGCCTGGCTTTGCTGGTTAAAATGCTCAGCCTTACAGTGAGCCAGCTGTACCACACTCAGGCTAGCAGGAGAGGAGCAGGGATGTGGCTAGGGGAGGACAACAGAGTTTGAGTGGTTTGGTTTTGGGGGGAATGGTTAGAGGGCAGCGTCCTTGGAGGGGAGGATGGCAGCATGGCTTGTGGGGAAACATGGCTTGAGAGTAGAGGGATTAGTGTTGGTGGATGAGGTTGTCAGAGGAAAAACCTGTCCATCTCTCCCACTGCATGGTCCCAGATTTCATTTGGGAAACTTATTCACCCTACTTTTGTGTCCACCACTAGTGCATACAGGAGTGCACGTGGGATGAACTGTCCCCAGCTTCCTCCTGCAGGAACATACTAGGGAGAGATGGTGAGGAAATGGCTAAGGTGCTGCTGCACTTGAGTGGGAATCCTGCAGCCACAGAAACCTACCTCTCTTCACCCCAGTGCCTGCCCACCCAGCCCCAGTATGGAGTTTGGAGAACCTGGGCATATAAAAAACTGCTCTACTTAGAGGGTGGCAAAAGAATGCTTTACCTAGGGAGTGTCCCAAGTATTGCTGACAGAGGCAGAAGCTCCTTCAAGGAACACCACATTAAAATTTTGGCAGCACATTGCTGGATCCTGCAAAATGCCAGCAACTCCTGCCAGGTACAGAGCACCCTTGGAACATTTCCTCCAGTAGACAACATAAAGAGTAGAGCTAAGTGAACAAGGAATAATTATTCTGCAAACATAGTCTCTTTCTGCTCACAGGAAGAACTATAAGCAGATCACGATTTCTTCAAATTTATTCTTTATTAATATTTATTTAATTTTTATTGAATTGATTGATCATGAATGCTCCGAACTGGAGCTGTATTATTTAGTTGTGACAGGTTGGATAAAATCTTTTGATGTGAAAATGCGCATGTCTGACTTGAAAATTTACTTTCTGAGAACACTTGTGTATGTGACTTCGAAATTTTTGCCCAGAAAACTCAAAGGCTTGAATGTTTGCAGAAGGCAAACACAAGGATCATAACTATTGTGGTAGCAAGTTCAATTAAAAATTCTGACTAATAGCAATTTTGTTTTTGTTTACATTTGCCCAGTTCTAATACAGGCAAAGCAGTGGGGGTAGAGATTCAACACAAGGCTATTTTCTTGCCTATTTTAAAAACATATTTTAACATTTACTGGGGGGTGGGGAAATTTTAACTCTTTCTTATATCCACCCCTTCTTTACCATCCCTCCTTGGATTCTTTTTTCTCTATGCCTTCTTGACCAAGCATAACTATTCCACCATAGCCCTCTTTATAGCTCTCATCTCGACTTCTTCATCAACCCTTAATTGTCATCAGGTCCTTTCCTCTCTTTTCCCGTCTTTTCCCCACATGTGCTGTTACATCCCCAAGCACAAAATGAGAAAATATTTCTGCATAGTTGACCTGTCGTTTTGTATTAAACAACTGAGTCAACTCCTGAAATCCTATTTACTTGGGTGGCCTCTATCTCCATAAAGAACAGAGAGTATTTGTGGCACCTTAGAGACTAACAAATTTATTTGAGCATAAGCTTTTGTGGTCCGATGAACTGGGTTTTAGCCCACGAAAGCTTATGCTCAAATAAATTTGTTAGTCTCTAAGGTGCCACAAGTCCTCCTTGTTCTTTTTGCTGATACAGAGTAACACGGCTACCACTCTGAAATCTATCTCCATAGTATCTGGTGCCTCCTAAATACTTAAAAGTAGAAGGAACTGCTCTCTCTCTCTCCTCCTCAGTCTGCAGGACAAGGTTTTTAATTAGTTCATATTGCTTTTTTGTTTTTTTAGTGGGTGAGTGGGCTGTGTGCAAAGGACTTCCTGAGAAAGTGCAAAGTCAAAGAGATGAGTTTTATATTTGTGTTTTAGTTGCGAGGGAGAGTTCCACAGTCTAGTTCCAGCTCCTGGGACAGAAAACGCATTTTCTGCAAAAGCAAAATCTTCTGCAGGCAAACTTTGTATGTTTTGCTCAACATTTTCACACAGGAAGCAGCTTGACTTGCTTGAGACAAACCAGTGTGACTGCAGACTTTCAGTTCAGTTATAACCGTGTAATTATAGTGATCAGTTTTGTCACATTTTGTGGACAAGGCCTTAGATTGTAAGCTTTTTGGGGCAGGGATTCTCTCTTGCAGTATGTGTATACATGCATACAATGACTTGCACAGTGCGGCCTTGTTCCCTGTCTGAGGAGCTCTCACAATATAAATAAGATCACAGTCTACTACTTGTACTGGTGGCTTTGAGGGAAACTGCTTTTAAAGTCTTGGCTACCGAAACATGCTCAGGCTTGTCTCATGAAAAGCTTTGGAACAAAGGCTCATCTTAGCTGTTGCTAAGGGAGACACACATGGGTGAGGTATTGGCTAAGGGACACAGACAAGCAGCCAAAAAGGGATGGGGCCGCTTAGTGTCTGCTGAGAAAGAGGGGTGCAAGGATTCTGTCAGGTATAGGAATTGGGAGTGTTTCTTCAAATTGTTTAGGAGCCATATAGCAGGCCGTCCAGTCCTGTCACGGTTCCTCCCCCACTCTGAACTCTAGGGTACAGATGTGGGGACCTGCATGAAAAAACCTCCTAAGCTTATCTTTACCAGCTTAGGTCAAAACTTCCCCAAGGTACAAAATATTACACCTTGGACTGGCCGCTACCACCACCAAACTAATACTGGTTACTGGGGAAGAGCTGTTTGGACGCGTCCTTCCCCCCAAAATACTTCCCAAAACCTTGCACCCCACTTCCTGGACAAGGTTTGGTAAAAAGCCTCACCAATTTGCATAGGTGACCACAGACCCAAACCCTTGGATCTGAGAACAATGAAAAAGCATTCAGTGTTTTACAAGAAGACTTTTAATAAAAAATAGAAGTAAATAGAAATAAAGAAATCCCCCCTGTAAAATCAGGATGGTAGATATCTTACAGGGTAATTAGATTCAAAAACATAGAGAACCCCTCTAGGCAAAACCTTAAGTTACAAAAAAGATACACAGACAGAAATAGTTATTCTATTCAGCACAATTCTTTTCTCAGCCATTTAAAGAAATCATAATCTAACACATACCTAGCTAGATTACTTACTAAAAGTTCTAAGACTCCATTCCTGTTCTGTCCCTGGCCAAGACGACTACAGACAGACACAGACCCTTTGTTTCTCTCCCTCCTCCCAGCTTTTGAAAGTATCTTGTCTCCTCATTGGTCATTTTGGTCAGGTGCCAGCGAGGTTACCTTTAGCTTCTTAACCCTTTACAGGTGAGAGGAGCTTTCCCCTGGCCAGGAGGGATTTCAAAGGGGTTTACCCTTCCCTTTATATTTATGACAAGTCCTCTGGAAAATAGAGGTTTGCAATGGAAAAACTGGCAGAGTTGGTTATATCAGCATTATCAGGCACGCAGGATAATTGAGAAAACTGGCTCGTACCGAAAGCTGAACTGCAAACTTTCTCCCTGATCAAGGAGAATTTAATACATCTCTGCTTCAGGTACCTTCCCTTCAATGACAGAAATCCATCCTGATTCTAAACTGGGTAATATATGTCACTTCCTTCCCCTCCCCCGCCTCGCCCGGCCCCATACCCACACACTGATTCGCTCACATTCATTCAAATCACCAGTGATGGTAGCTCTACTGTACTCCACTGCATGGCCGTGCATGGATGAGCAATGTCCAAACAAGTTTACAAAGCCCTGTTTCCCAGGTCAAGCTGTGTAATGCCCTCTGAAAGTCCCTCAGTCAAGGAAGAAAGGAGGAGGGAAGGTGGGAGGGTTACTTATGTTTCACAAATCCACAAACTGCAGCCAGACTCAAAACTGTTTAAGCCTGGGCTGACTACAAAAGGAATTCAATATTCCATTCTTCAGAGTGAATGACTCTGATCAAAGCAACCACTTCTGAAAAGACACATTCTCTCCTTCCATTCCCCAGTTGTAAACTTGTCTTTAGACAGCATCATCCAATGATCTTTCAAACTGCAAATTTTCATTTCCTTGAACCAGAACATCCCTCGGCCTTGCCCCTGACACCCTCCTGAATTAATAATGGTTTTTATTAAGAGGCAAATTCTACCTTTTCTTACTGTGGACATCCCCTGGCAGCTATGGAACAAAATATGGTTCCACTGTGCACGGAAAGAAGAGGTCTGGAATGTCACAGCCCTGGGCCAGTGGTCTTTACCCCTGGTGCTTTACAGAGCTCTGCTGCTCACACGGAGAGTGTGGGGAGCCGGTGGATCTATCACTGCATGGATCTTCTGGGAATTTCCTTCTATCCCTGTACAAATTGGTATAGGAGCCACAAGTACTGCTGCAGGTTAGAGATTGCATTAGTGGTTGTGGCTCAGTTCAGCAGCTACTCTGTGGTCCCTGAGGAGGATTTCTGCCTGTCTCACGAGTGCCCACAGCATGGGTGGTTACTTGGGATGTGTCCTGGGAATTGGGTGTGGCCCTCAATGTGTGTCATCCCCCGTGGAAAGGTTTTACATGCAAAACACTAACAGCTAAAACAATAAAAGCATAAAACTGCATCAGATCAAATAGCCAAAATTATAGCAAACATCTGAAACAAAACCACTTTTAATTTAGCTCTCTCGGGCACTATACTTTTTGTTTGAGCCCTATTATTGACAAAGTACAAGTTCTAAAATTATAATAATTAAAATGGTGATTATAAGTGTCAAGGATTGTACTTTTTTTTTTAATAGCTGGGAACAATCTCCTCATTATTAAAGCCAAAACTTGGCTTGAAATTCACATCAGTAAAAAAGAAAAGAGAGGATTAAGCTGAGTGCAGAGCACATGCCTGACCATTGAGCCTCTCTCTATAATAGACATGACCTTTCATAGTTTGTCACTAAAAAGGAGGATAGCCTTGTGGTAAAGGGAGAAGCTTGAAAATAAGCTGGAGGTATAGAGCTACTCAGTTTTTGTGGACATTCTGATGAACTTTAGCATTAATATAGCATGTTACAAACATCAACTGGTTGGTCACTGCAGCTCCTCCTCAGAGATGGGCACGGAAGTTACATATTATGCCCATTTTACAGATGGGGAAATGGAGGAAGAGTTCAAAGAAGTCTACAGAGGGCATTGGTGATAAGGCAGGAATCCTCTGGTCTCAATTCTATCCTTAGTTCACTACACCAGGTCACACATCTCCCCGTGAAGCTGTTTTCCCTCACCCAGCACTGATGAAAAGAGGCCACCCCAGCTGCTAGGCAGAGAAGCTGGGTCAGCTGCAGACAGCTGGCTGGGATAGAACTCCTAGTGGAGTGATGGCCCTAATGACAGCAGCAGCTGCAGCCTACGTGGTGCTGTGAATTGGTCTGTTTCACAAAAAGTTGAGGGACCACTGGCTGTGAGTTTTCACAGGACCCAAGGGCCGGACTTGGATAACAGGGGGCGAGGGGGATGAATCAAAACTAACCCAAGCAGAGGTGATGGTGGTGGACAGAAGAATGTATTTGTGGCGTCTAGGAGTACTCTTGGAATCCTTGCTGATGATGAGGTATTGTGTTGCAGCAGCTGTGAGTAATGCTTTCTACCATCTCCAGTTGGCTAGGAGACTCTGTCCCATCCTCATGAACAAAGACCTGGCCTCAGTTATTTATGCCTTTGTAACCTCTTGACTGGACTACAGCAATGTGATGCACCTGGGAATGAAATCTTCAGCGCTTAGGAAACTCAAACTAGTACAAAATGCTGCAGTATGTCGCCTCGGCAACATCGGCTCCAGTGACTATCCCAAACTTCACCACTTTCCATACTAGGTGCATTTCTTAGACCTGGCCTTCTCTAATGTAACCACATAGCAATGGGTACATTGAACAAATCCCTAGCAAAACAGGACACTCCACTCTAAATGCCTCTCTCTCTGGGGTGAGGCTGAGAGAACAGACACGTGACCTGTGCAGTCACATTGCTTCATGCAATATAGGAAGGTGCTCGGATATTCTGGTGATGTGTGGTATAAAAATCTATAATCTTCATGGAAAAAATCAGTGGCGCAAACATTCAAAACCTGATTGGCTTTATGTTTTCAAGGCAATCCTTGTGATAAAAAGGGTTAGAGACGTACTCTGCTTGTTCTGTTTTACAGGGTACATGAAAGCTCTAGCTTTGGATGCCCGTCCAAAACTGCGGTAGGCTACCAGGGCCCCATCTGTCTGGTCTGGGAGTTGCTGTCTGTCCCTGCATTGATCATACCAATAGCTGAGAGGAAGCGGCTGGGGAGCAGACGGGAAATGGAGAAAGAAGGGGAGGGGGAAGAAAAGGGAATTGGAGAAATGTTGATAAATTCTATTTAGTGACTAACACAATGCGTGTAGCAGCACAATGGCCTTTTCTGCAGACAGATTATCCCAGCCAGAGTCTTTGCTATATTAAAAAGAGGGGGGGGGGAAATAGAGCGCCAAAGAAAAGGAAAGGCGGGCTGTACAGCAGCAATCAATGCTGCCTTTTGTGCTGCCTGACATTTGAGGGACTTGTTATCAATGATTGCTGGCTGCTTTTATCTAAATGTATCTCCACAGCTGCCAGGCACAGCACTGATAGGCAGCAGAACGTGCTGATGGCCCTAGCCGATATCGTGTCCGCCCAATTCACCCGCCTGCCTTCCTGTCAGGTGCTTGATGGCTTCTGTCATTCCACTGGTGACATGCTTTTGCTTAGCTCAATAAAGGAGGGTGGGGGACATTTCCCACTACTGTTCCTCCTCTTCCACTTCGGTCACGTCTTTGTCTTTTTTTAAAGCAAAAAAGACAAAAGGCCAAACTTACCAAACAAACAGGAAGCTGAAGGGGGAATGAGTTGGAGAAAGAGAGGGAAAACTCACTTTATTTTTTGTTTGTCAGGCAACAGCTTTGTCATCTGCTGCTCTGGCAGAAATTGCTTTGCTCTCTTTCCCTCTCTCTCCCCCTGGTTACTGCAGAAGAGTGATAAGACTAATCTACTGCTTGGCTGTTAGCTTGTCTTTTATTGTGAAAAATGCCTCTCTTTAATATTGTGTATATACAATATATACTCTGTATAAATACACACCCAATTCTGGGGGTAGAGGGTAGTGAGTGCATGTAGAATAGGAGTTAGTTGCTGCAGTTTCCTAAATTCTGGTGCATGGGGGGAAAAAACCCTTCAAACAGTCTTTGCTGGAAGTAGCTGCTTTTAAGAGTGCAAGCTGGGTCAAAGGAGCTGAGCATTTGCTAAGAAAGTAGCCAATTACTGACAGCTCTTAAAAAACACAGAGGCCCTTGGTTGTCTATGGCCTCTTATTTGAAGAGACAGCTTAAATTATTACTTTTGCTGCTAAAAAGGTTCTGAAGTTTGCATAGAAATGTCCGCTAATAGGCTTGCATGGATATTTACTCTTGCTTAGTGACAATGAATCCATTTAAAAAATACAATATGGGCAAAGGTTTAACACTTCTCTAACAATAAGCTTTCTGCTGTTGTCTTCTTCAGGGAATCGTGCCATCTTCAAATTGAGTCTTGAAAAAATGCAACACATAAAGTAACCAGAGGCTAATTCAGCAATCACTATTAACTGGTTGGCTTTTAATGATTCTTCATCAAATCTGAAGTTAATTACATAGAGCTCTCATAATACGGAATGTCAGGAGGTCAGGTTATGGTCTCATCTGTCTCCGATGTTAAATATTTTCTATTTAATCTACACACTTACTTACAAACCAGGGACCTGATTCTGCAAACATGCATGTGTTTGCTCCTGTTGAACTCCAAAGGGCTACTCACATGAATAAATGTTGCTGGATTATGGCCTATGTATAACAACATAAAACTATGATGAGCCAAAGGTATATAATTAAAATAACGGTACATACAAAGGTTTCGTGCAGTAGTGTTCTCTTTGCTTTTTGTTCTGGGTCATGGTGTCTACTTGGAATGTGAGGTCTTCAAAGTACAGACTCTTTTTTTGGCTTATGGTACTTATTGTACAGTGCCGGCTAAACTGATGCTTTGGATCAAATTCTGAAATCCTTCATCAGTGTTTCCTGAGTACTTACTCAAGCAGAATTGTTGCCTGACTGAGGACTGAGTAACTAAGTATGGATTTCAGGATTTAGCTCTACATAAATAAACACTAATGATAATCAAAAGAGCCAGTTCTCAGAAAAGCAGACATGTAGAAGAGCTATTTGAGTCAGTGAAATCTGTTGAAGGGACTAGAACTAAAGGTCAGAAATCAGTGTGTGTTGAATGTAGTAAAAATAAAAGTATTAATAAAATGTAAAATTGGTCTTTTTAAAATGGGACAACGCTATAAAACTTCAAGCATCAAAGTCAAGGACATCTGTAAATTAGGAGGCATAATATCTCAAAGGATACCTTGATGAGATTCTGAATAAAAAGACACAGCATTTAAAAAAAAAAATAGACAGCCAAGACTTTAAAATATAGCACCACCATTTGCTTATTAATTCTAGCTTTCATCTAAGGCAAGGGATCACTTGAAGGCAAGAGGAAGAAATTTCATTGCTAATAGAAAACTAGGAAGAGCTAACATAAGTTATGGAGAGTGAAATAAAATGGGCGAGGGGGTGTTCTGTCTAATTTCATAAGAAGACCAAATTGAGAGAGAGGCAGTTTTAAATACTACTATTAGTTGCCACTGAATCCATTTGGGTTGTCCTTTGATCAGACTCAATGAATATAGTGTGTTCTTCTCCACCCTTCTCCTTCCTGTACACTCACGCCTGCACAGATAGTACCAGCCAGAGCCTACGCTCAGACATGCACACGGCATAACCTTCTAGAGAATTTCTTTCTGTGGAGCCAATGAGCATTAGGAAGCCAATTCCTCCCAAGAGCATGTTTATATCCATCTAAAATTCATTTCAGCTGAAATATTTATGGTTTTTTTTTTTATGGTCGGGGGGTGAAGGGGTGGACTGAGTTTAGCTTGGTCAGATCAAGTTAGCTGCTGCAGGCAGAGATTACTGCTTCTATCAACACTATCTGTCCCTCCTCCTCAGACTTAAATGAGCATTTATTCCAATCCCTTTCTTAATGCTGTAACATAATTCATTAGGACAGTCATAATGAGCTGATAATTAGGCTGGTGGGAGGGGGTGAGTAGAGGAAACAGAAATGCTAGACAGAGAGAAAGTCAAGCAGGCTGGGGCATCTTAAAGAGCCCTGAGAGAGCCTTTTGTCAACAAAATGGATCAGGCTTGCAGGCAGTAAAACTTTCAAATGACCTTCATGTCAAAATATTAGGCTGCTATTTTTTGCTAGATGGTAGTTTCATAAACATAAAAAGCACACATATCATTCAGCGAGCCATAAAATTTGTCTCAAAGATATGGTATACCCCCCCCTTTTAAAAAAAGCTAATACAGTCTCCAAATATTTGGAGGGGGGGGGTTGTAGGGGGACATGACATCTAATATCACAACCTTCCACTTAGCCTGAAAATGATATTTACAACAGGCTTGTCTTTGTTCTCTGGGTTGTGTGTGAGATTTTTTTTTTTAAAGGAAGCAGTAAATTATATACATTGCTATATAAATAGATAGATCCAGGAGGTAGATATAAACCTATGGAGAAATTTCACATATTCCATTCAGGAAAATTACCCACTGAGGTTTACAGTTTATGGTGTAAGCTGGAAAATGACAACCATGTTGATATTCTGTAATTTAGAAGATAGATATGATTATCATAAAGAAGGTCTTCCCTGGATGAGTGAAACATCAAAACAATCTGCAGTAGGTGTTCTCCCTCAGAAGTCCTTTCTTTTCAAGGAGAAACTTCAATACAGGAGGACAGAGGGTTGAATTTACACTGTCTAAAATTACAGGAAATAGAAATGTATTACTGAAATCTTTAACTGCTTTAGTATTGCACTTGTCTTTAGGCTCCCTCCCTGTCTGTCCTTATCTAACAAGTCCCAGAGCTGTGGGACTCATGTAACTTGAACTAGCAAAGGACTGATATGGCATCACTGAAGTTGAACCATAAAAACATGTGTAAGCAGCAGCAAATACAAGAATGACTAGCCAATTTATTGAAAGTAGAACTAAGTAGGTAGCCAGGAGACAGAAAAATTGGCTTACTGATAAATTGTGTTTAATTACTTGTTTTTCCACTGTGACATGGAATTATTAAACTGTTCTCTCTCTCTCTCCACCTCTAGCCTCCCTGCCTGTCTTTTCCCTTTGAGTATCTGATCTCTTTACCACTAAAAGTCAATGCACTGGTTCTCACAGCAACACTCCTAGGTGATTTTTTGACATCAAGGCAGTAAACCTTTAGAGCATGTTTACACTTGAAATAGCCCTGATTCAGCCACCGGTGAGCAGCAGTCTGTGTCCTTGCAGCAGTGCTGACCACTAATTCCAGGCAAAGGCAAGCGTGGGAGTGCAATGATTGAACTAATCTATGTTTAGCCCAACTTGCTGGCCACCAGTGGCTGAATCAGGGCTATTCCTGAGCATAAACCTGGCATGAACTGTGTAAAATGTTTACAACACAACTGAAATACCAAACTCCTTTGGTTTCAGAACATCTTTCTAGCCCAGCACCTGATCAGACCAAATTTTCACTAGGGCTTGCAAGCCTTTTGGGTTAGGCTGTCCTAGGGTTGCCAGCTCTGGGGAAATACCCAGCCACTGGCCACCCTTGCTCCCTCATCTAAGCCCTAGAGACAACCCCTGACCATTCTCTCCCCAGAGCCCCTGCCTCCTTCTTCCTGCTGGCAAGCCTGGGGTCCATCCCGCTCTGGCTTCCCAGTGCCGAGAGGAGCCACTGTGATTTTGGTAGGCATGAAGGCCTAGCATGCAAAGTGGGAGCTAGCTGTTGGATGCGCTCTCAGCCGTGTGATGTGTGTGGTAGTTACAAGATCACTGCGTGGCCATGCAGCATACAAGGAACGTTGGTCCAAAGTGTGTGTGTGGGGGGGAATATGTCAAACTTTTCACTGGCAAGCAGTACAAAAACCAGTGAGGCTGTCCCCAGTTTCAAATGAACCTGAGTTAGTTTACATTTTCACTTCCAAACTTGTGTGGATGTTCACAGTAATGGCAAAAAGTGCTTGCCAACAGGGTAACAGTAATGGCAAAAAGTGCTTGCTCCTCTTTAGCAATGTTTTGGAGTGAAAAAACTTACTGCAATGGAACTCAGCAGTTTTGATTGAATTTTGCTTTAAGGTTTGAGGGTTCCTCCCTCCCCCACACAAACATTAAATTCAAAACTTAGGCTAGGATAAGGTGAGGCATGGCACCTCCATCTGGACCCAAACAGGAGAAGAGGTTTACATGAATCTCTGGGAGGTTTAGACCCTCTTTTTCGCACAGCTCTAATTACAGGTGATTTGGAAAATTAAACAATGTAGCTGGCATAATTTTTCCAGGAAAGTGTCTGTTTTTAAGTACTGTCACAGTTGAATTCTGCCAAAAAAGCTGAATATGGATCTCAATGACCTCTAATGAACATGGAGTTTAGTACACATTTTCTTAAATGGGGAACCACCATGCAGTTATAGCATACAGACTCATTCAGACTCTAGATTTAATCAATTTAGAAGGAGGCAAAACTCTGACATGGCATTCAATTGACATTGGATCATGCTGGCTGGCTAGATCAAAACTATTGATAAAACTCTCCTTTTATTTTTCTAGTCCTTCACTGAGAGACAGCCACTTGTCTCCATCTCCCAAAAAAGTAACAGTTAAGAACCTTAGAAACCAAACCCACCCCGATGCCATAATACTAATTGAATACTTAATAAAGGGCATGTAACTGATCGCTAGAATGCAAGGCACGTGCCTGCATTTTAACATCTTGTGCCACATTCTTATGATTAATTAAAAATGTTAAAATGTATTTTTTTTAAATCACATTGAATTGTTGTAGTTAGAGTTGGGAGTTTCCATTATGTGAATGACCATTTGCTTCTCTCTTTGTGCAACTGTCCAAGTTGTAAGTGTGGATTGAGGGTAGAATATAATTATAGGAAAGGCTGATAGCAGTGCCTATTAAGGTTGCCTGACACTTCTCATTATAAGATCCTGTTTTCGGTTGCTTATAACATGGCCAAACCTTAACCATTTGAGCTGAAATTTTCCATGCTGGGTGTCTGCCTGAGACTGAATATTACTTCTGTAGTTTCAGCCAAAATGGTTCAGCTGTTTGATAAGGAGTCTAGGGGGGAAACTTTTGCTCTAGTCTCTCCCCGCCCTGTGCTCCTCCCTCCCCCGCATTTGCTTTGGAGCAGGGGCTTGAAATTTGGCAGGGGAGTGATCTTTGTGTCAGGGAAAAGCCTTTTGCTATCCCTGTGGAAAATCTGCCCAAATTTGGCCAAGTTATAAGTCTTTGGGGAAAAAACACAGTTTATACATGCTCAGAAGACACTTGTAAGACTGCAGGTAAATATCCTGAAGATTCCATCTGCACAGAACATGCTCCATCCTGGGGCTACATGGTTGTGAGCAGGGCTTGACCTGCAATTGCAGCTCTGGGTTGCTGCAGGCTGGGCACCAGAACTGAAATCAGGGAGTCTCTTCTGGGCTGTTGATGACCCCTGCTGGGCCCAGGAAATATAGAGGAGGTAGCTGCCTGATTTGAATGCAGAGGGGCAAGAGCTGGAATGGGGAAGTGAGTGGAGGGAGTAGATTGGGAAAAGGAGCCTGAGGATGTGGGATATTGGGACTAGAGGCTGTGAGGGGAGTGAAGGAAACTGGGACTGGAAGTTGGGGTGGGTGTGGAAACTGGGACTAGGGTTGGGGGGAGGAAGAGAGAGTGGTAGGAAGAGGGGAACTGAACTGGCTGGTCAAGGAAACTGGGAACGTGATGGGGACTATGGAGGGGCAAAAAGACTGGTTCTGGGATGAGAAGCCTGAAGAGTGGAAGCTGTAATTGCCCAGGCAAGGAGAATAGGACTGGGATGAAGAGCCAAGGGTGGGGAAGAGAGAGGACAGTCAGGGGTCAAGTTTGGAGGCAATGGGCAAAAGTATCTGCCTCCTAGTGCGTATTCCCCTCCAGTGCCTGGAATGGAAGCCAGGATTCCCAAGTCTCCCCATTCTGCTGCTGTCCGCAACTATTTGTGAAGCGCATTGGCAAGGTGTTCCATCCCCATCTAGCTCTGGTCCACACAGAGGGTGAGAACCCATTACTGCTATCAGTTACTCCATTAGCTTAAGTGGCAGAGGTTTGTGTGGTGAATCTAAAGATTCCCGCCCTGATGATGACCCATGTAGGTGTCAGTGATATTCTATAATGGATTTTTTTCGGAGGTGGGAGTTGTTAGTTTACTTTATCTCTCTCTCTCTCTCTCTCTCTCGCAAAAGAACACCAATGCTTGACTTTGCACCTGAATAAAAAGTTAGGAAATCCCAGAATTAAAGTTGCCTTAAGGGTGATCTGATGGTTAAGGCAGCTGAATCCTACGTTGGAGAACTGGTTTCTATCCCTGCCTCCGCCACAGAGTTTCTATGATGCTAGGTGTCACTTAAATCAAAATTTTCATATGTGGTCACTAATTGTATGATCCTTGTTTCCTGGGTGCTCAACTTGAAACACTTGGGTTTTGATTTGCAGAAGAGCTAAGCAATCACAGCTGCAAGTGAAGTCAATAGGAGCTGTGCACTGAACATATAAAGTGCTATAAATATGCTAAGGACTCTGAAAAAACAGGTCTTAAATGTCTCAAAGTGGACATGCAAACCTATTAAACGCTTAACAATTTTGGCTTTAATATCTTTGTGTCTCAGTTCTCCATCTGTAAAATGGGGATAATACCACTCTTTCACCTCACAGGGGTGTTTGGAAATTAAATTTGTTAATGTTTGTGAAGCACTCGGATATTCTGGGAGCGTAGTTTGAAATGTCCATGAGGAAATTAATAATTTTGTATTCAGAGCAGGATTTGGATAGTATGTTAAATAAGACCTGGGGCTACAAACTGAATGACATGGTCACATCTCTTTGGATACCATTCGACTGAATGAAGCAGGGATCCTGCAGGAAAAAATACTTCATGGTCGTGTGTAATTAAAGACTAATATCGTAATGCATTCTAACAAGGGAATAAAGTTAAGATTATGTGGGCAGCCTTATCTTTGTCATTTTCAGATCAAGAAAAACAACTTTGCTTCTGCAGGGTGATGTATAGCTACTTACTGCTCGGCTCTAAGTGTCAGCATGTGAAAAGTGCAATTATAAATATATTATGCATACTCCCCCCCCCCCCCCCGAAAAAACAACACTCCTGCATTATTAAGGTTACAAAGTTGAGCATTCAAGTTTTGCAATGCCTGTGCAGCCTTAATTCAGCCCCCTTGAGCATATACATTATCATAGAAGTAATAGGCTGTCATCCTTTATATGGATGAGTCATTATAGTGGGATGAGATCCATACTCTGCCAGTGGGCTTCATAGCTATTTGCTAGACAGCAGAGAAAAGGTGTGACTCAAGACTCCTGGGTTCTAGACTAGGTTCTGGTGGCAGTGTTCTTGAGGGGTTACAGACTCTTCCTTCCTGTCTGCCATAGCCTGTTCCCCTTGCTCCTCTATTCCTGTCCTGCCTAGCATGTTCTTATTTCCTGTTTGTTCCTGTTGTCCCATCTTGCCTCTCCCCACCCAGCCTGTCCCTCCCTCTGCTTCTTACCCCTCTACATTCTAGTCAGGATGTTCCCTCCTTTTTCCTCCACTCTTCGCGTGCATGAGCAGCTCGGCACTGAGAGCACAGCAACGAGATTTGCCCTCCTCTGTTTTGTTGTCATGCTCCACAGTACCCCTAGCACGAAGAAGGAGCAATTGCAGGGAAAGGCCCTGAGCTGGAACATGCTCAATGCAGGCTGCATTTAGCTGACATTTTCAGCCATTTGTACTCCACCAAATTTGTATAGATGTTCACAGTAATGTCAAAAAACGCCTCCTGCCAGGGTGACATTTACCCCCAACACAGCCAAACTTCAAGTCTCTGCTCTAAAACATGGAAGTACTAAAGCTTCTCAGTTAAATACCTGTAAGATTTTTTTTTTAGATTGGCAAAACACAGTTTTCCCTAACCTCATTCTTAAACAGCTGAGGAACTTTTGCTGAAACTGTCTATAAAACTTCAATCTGAAGCAGAGACAACACAGAAAATTTCAGCCCAAACAATTAGTCTGGAAAAGTTAGAAGCAACTGAAAATAGGTCTTATAATGGAAAATATCAGACAACCTTAACTTCAGGTATCACTATGATACATTCAAGTAATGTGTTCAAACTCATGAAGGTTAAGAAATGCTAAATTAAGGCTAATGTTCTGTTCTCGGCTCATGTTAATGTGGAAAAAAAATACCTCTTAGCTACATTCAGCCTGGAGCAAAATTTTATGGTGGAGTTATAAACCCTTGCAGATAGGTGTTTTTAATGGAGTCACCGTTAGACCTTAATTACAGCAGTACAAGTGGCTTCTATAAACAGCATTTAAAATGTGAGCACAATGGAGCAGGCCCCCAAGACATAAGTCAGTAGCTTTGCTAGTATTAGCAGTAGCCAGATAACAGTGAGCATTGTAGGGGTGGGAGGTGCATTACATAAATGAAATAATAAATATGATTTATTTTCTCAAAACACTGAGAGGCAAACCTGAATTAATCTCATGGTTTTATCAGTAGTCTACACCTTACCCTCAGTGCAGGCAGATGCTTATGGCTGAATAAGACAAAATGTCTCACTGTAACATTCAAATGAAGTGCCGATTGTTTTTATTTCATAGGGACAGAGACAGTAGATACTTGACATACATCCAATAATAAAGCGTTGTAAATTGTGATGGCTTCAGTAGGGGGATGGGTAAAGAGGGTTGTCTAATTGAAAATTTGCAATGGGTTGGGGCAGAAAGGGGAATACAAGTATGAGTGGAAACGGGTGTACAGTAACTCCTCATTTAACGTTGTAGTTATATTCCTGAAAAAATACGACTTTAAGTGAAACGATGTTAAGCGAATCCAGTTTCCCCATAGGAATGAATGTAAATGGGGGGGTCAGGTTCCAGGGAAATTTTTTTTTGCCATACAGTACAGTACTATAGTTGGGAGGTGCCCCCGCCTTACCCCACACACGCACCACCCACTGGCAATGGAGACAATGAGGCAGGCAAGGAGGCTGAAGGTGCTGTAGGCTAGGAGAAGCACGTTTTGCAGCAGAAGCGGCAGCTTCCCCTATTCTGCAAGCACCAGAGGCAGGGGGCTCATCCCTTGGCCCACTCACTCCACCCCTTTCCCCAAGCCCCCACCCTTAACCTGCCTCTTCTTCCCCCGCTCCTCCTCTGCCTTTACTCCGCACCCTGTGTCCTCACTCCTTCCCCCTCCCTCCGTCTCCTGCCCGCGGCAATCAGCTGGCTTGCGGCGTTCGGGGGCAGGAGGGTGGGGGGAGGAGCGAGGACTCGGCACGCAGCCTCCCCCCTTCCTCCCCTGCCTCCTGCCTGCGGCAATCAGCTGGTTTGCAGCGTTCAGGAGGCAGGGGAGGGAAGGGGAGCCTGTGCGCCGAGTCCTTGCTCCTCCCTCCTGAGTCCTGCAAGCAAGCTGATTGCCACAGGCAGGAGGCAGGGGGAGGAAGGGGAAGGTGCTGATCCTCAGGGTCTGCCGGTGGGCGGAAGGCACTGTGTGTGGGAGGCGTATGGGAGCTGATGGGGGGCTGCCCGCTGTGGACAAAGCAGGCAGCCAAACGACGTTATAGGGAAGCATTGCACAACTTTAAATGGAGCATGTTCTGTAATTGAGCAGGGACGTAAGATCAAAACAACATTAAGCGAGAGGATGTTAAGTGGGGAGTTACTGTATCAGTGATCAGGTGCAACCCTGGGAAAATTAGAAATCAATATGGGGGGTGGGGAGGGGAGAAAGCAAGAGAAAGTCAAAGACACCACACAAGACATTGGAGTTGAAAAATCTTAAAACCAAAAGCTAAGAACACTTGCTCCCAGGAAGAGTGATGCATGCTAGGAAAATGACTACCCTTAATTCTCTGATCATCTTGTCTGCTCTGGGTGGATATTTCCACATGACATCTTAGGTGCTGCTGCTGGATGTGCATTTTTAGTTGCAGCAGAGGGCAGGTAGAATTAAGTAAGTTTTGCTGCTTAGTTCTGGTGTTGCAGGAGAAAGTAGGGAGAGGTTGCTGGCAGGAAGAGTCTGTGGGAACAAGTCCTCTTGTATTGGTAGTGTTTTAGCTTCTGCTCAAATGTGAAAGCCCACTGCTACCACTGTCTACAAACCTTTTTAAGGAGTGATTAATTAACTGGCATTGCGGCTTATCATAATGGTGAAGGTGGACCAGTTGTTCCACTGCCCAGGAGAAAGTGCTGGGTTAGATTCTGCCCTGGATATTTTCCCATAAGTCACATTGGTATCAACAGGAGTTGAACTTGCCTATTGGCGAGCACCAGTTGGAAGAATGGGAAAAGTATTTTTGGGAAAGGAGTAACTTAACAAACTCCTCTACCCTCTAAAGCTAAATCCTGCTCCCCTTTCACCATTGAAGGTTATTTGCACCAGGAAGGTGATCAGGGTTTGGCTCATGGTGACCTTCATAGAGCTTGGCACAGAAGAGGAATTATATAACTCCCACCAATGAATGGGTAAGGGAGGCTTGCAGCCTCCAGTTTCTTTTACTTTGGCAGGGGACACGATCTCCTCCACAGAAATGCTTGGAGCAGGAGGTGGACATGGGAGCTGTGGCATGTTGATTTGATAATTTTATATAACTTTGCTATGTTTCTACCCTGTCTGTCAATCAT
The DNA here is from genome assembly GCF_965140295.1 of Lepidochelys olivacea. NCBI lineage: Eukaryota > Metazoa > Chordata > Testudines > Cheloniidae > Lepidochelys > Lepidochelys olivacea. The sequence continues at coordinate 124,995,251 of NC_140413.1, forward strand.
ATATTTTTGTATATGGAGGAACTTCTGGCCAGTATGATACCTTTCGACATGGGGTTGGTGTTGAGTTAATCTAAAGCAAGATAAGAGGAGGAGGTACTAACTAGGGAAAACAAAGATTTGGGAGTGCATCAGTATAAAGGATCCCTTTATTTTGTGTTAACAAATCAAAATAAATGCCAGTTGGAATTGCTGTATGTTCCCCAATAACAATAAAAGTCACAGGAGCCAGACAGAAGCACTGTAAATACATGCAATGTCTTCCTTTAGAATGACATACACATACTTTAGTTTAGAGGGCTTCTCATCTCTCTCCTCTGCATTCCATTTCTTCACTGCAATAGCATCTTACCATAGAATGTTTTCCTTCCTGCCTCCTGTAAAGGAACAGTAAATTGAGCTTGTGTCTTTTTTATGATTTACAAAGGAAGTTTGAAAGGGTTATATTTTTAAAACAATATTTTTTCTTCTTTGTTTTTGTATGTTAGAAATTTAAGTCCCATCTAGGCCGGAGGACTCTGATTGCTGGGAAAATAGTGGTGAAGCAAGAAAGTAAAAGTAGAGGTATTAAGAGGGGAAGGGATTTTTTTAGTCAGACTGTGTACAATTTTTATTAACTTCCACTGAATGAAATGGAAGCAGGATGGGGTGCCTATGGGTATTCTCACTTGGTACAGAACCAGTACATAGCTTCCATTAATATCAGTGGGAGCTATGTGCACACTCAGAGAAGAAAAGATTCTTTAGTCTCTGCTATGTTTCTACCTTGTCAATTGTATGTATTTGTAGATATACAATTCTGATCCTTTTGAAATAGCTGTTTCAGGCCTGGAATCCAGAGGGTTAAACATTCTCAGTAGGTTTAAAAATGGGGCAATAAAACAAAAAACCAAAAGAGAAACTCACACCAAAAAACATTAATAATAATAATAAAAAAGACATTTTGGCCATTTGGTCATAAATAGTGCTGTTCAATAGCACAAGAAATCATGCAGACTGTGCAGGGAGACATAAAACCACTGAATTATGTATTAATGTGTCATATAAAAGGGAAAAAGCACTACAGAAATATTGTAGAAAAAAATAAATAAAACCACCATTAAAAGTCAATGTGCCCCATTTGGTCAATTATGCTAAACATAAAACAACAAAAAGCATGATTTGGAAGTTAACGAGTTAAACACTTAATTTTGATACTGGATTTTCCATTATAAACCATAGAAAGGTGTGGCTAGGCCATAGGTTCAAGAATTGATTTTATGTCTGTACTCATCTAAATCAGCTTTTGGGTGTTTTTGTTTTTTAAGAACTTGGAAACCTGGACATGTATGAGCTGGCTGACATTAAACTGGCGCTGAAACCAGCTCAAAGAGGGTATTTTGGATGAAAAGAGCCTAAGTTGAAATCTCCTGGCAATAGCAGTGAGACTAATGCTTTTCTGCCATAAGGTTTGTGGTGGTGCTGGGTATGCACATATGAAAAAATTACATCTTGTGTGCAGAAGCACAGACTGTTCTGAAGAGAGGAGAAAATGTGAAACAGTACAGGGGGAGGTGGCCCAACGCACTTCAGATTGCAGGTTTGATTTCACTCATTTCCCCAGTGGCTCTTAACATAAAATGGCAGTTGCCAGTGCCTGACTGACCTAGTGGAGTTTGCTGTCACAAGGCATGCAGGATGTAGAGAAGGGTTGCCTACATTCAGGAGTGAAAGTGGGTGGGTATGGCGTACTGGTAAGAAGCCAGTACCAGCCCGTATGCAGCTGATGCTAAAGCGCTGCCCCTTTTGGCCCCCCTGGGCTGCCAACAGGGGGGCAAAAGGGGCAGCTGCCCCAGGGATGACGATTTAAAAAGGTCCGGGGCTCCTGGCCATCGACGCCACTACTGCAGCAGTGGCCAGAGCCCCAGGCCCTTTTAAATCGCTGCCGGAGTCCTGGGCGGCGCAGGCCAGGTGTGTGGATGGGCTGGCTGTGGGAGGCTGACCCCCTATCCCCACCCCTTCTGCTCGAGGCCCTGCCCCTGTACCAGTAAGAGTTTAATATTACTTTCACCCCTGCCTACATTTTGCTCAGCTGGGTCCACTGTGACAATTTGCCAGGACCCCTCTTTTGCCATGCCCACCTGATTGGTGTAATGCTGAAGAGATTGTAGCTGCCCTCCTCTTTAACATGGAAGTGCTGCTGATGATGGAGATTGCAGGATATGTGCTGCTCAGCCGTGGGTAGTCAAATCAGGATGGTGCATTGGGACCTTTAACTACTGTGGGACAAAGCTCCTTTTTGAGGGCTGTGCCAGCAGAACATAGCGTAGAACTCTGTGGTTCTATTTAGCCCATAAGGCCTCACTTCAACCCTCTCCCCTAGTTTAGAAACCGTGAATTTCTGCCTCAAACACAAACCTCTGAAAGACTTGTAAATTATTTTGATAGGCCTGTCAGGAAGCACAAATAACATGAAAACCATTGTGTGACTGCTTCGTTCTCCATTGCTACAATGCATTCTACAGTCTTCATTCTCCATTCTGGAGCTGTATTTCAGATGCAATTCCAGCGCATTTTGGAAAAGCAAATTTCCCTTTGGTCATCTCTAGCATGTTTTGTCTGCATCTTAGTCCAACCCCAGTGGTGCCAGTAACATTTTCATTGCAAGGTGAAAAGCTTTCAGCTGTTGTAGTGACAGCTGTGGCTAATTCAAGTGCTCAGACACCTGTACGTGTGCTGCTCCCATCTGCTGTTGCTTGTTCTTATTCCCCAGCTATGGTAGAGAGAATCTATACCATTTCCACTGTGAAAGTCCATAGATCAACACCAGATGAAGACAGTGAGGCCTATCTCCCTCCTAAAATAAATGGAGATGCCTAAAATACTTGTAAAATATATTGCAGTCCAATATCTCTTGTCACCTGTAGAAAAGAAGAGCCTAAAAATGTACCCTGGTTTTGACACCAGTTTGTGGATTAAATTAGGAGGGACCTGAGCCTCAATGTTTTTCTTTTCAACAGAAGCTGATCTCCAGAACTTCAAAAATGCTAGGTTTTATATTGTTCCATTTGAGCATAAAATGAGTGAAACAGTGTTAAGGGAAATAAAAAAATCAAAAGAATTGACTACATACTTGCTATCTATCTGAAGACCAAGGGTATGTCTACATTGCCATAAAAAACTCATGCCATTGAGTCTCAAAGCCCGGGTCAATTGACTCAGGCTCACAGGGCTCAGGCTGTGGTACTAAAAACTGCAGTGTAAGCTGTTCAGGCTTTGGCAGGTGCCCAAGCCCAACCATCTACACTGCAGATTTTAGCCCTGCAGCCTGAACACTGAGCCCATGTCAGCTGACCGAAGCCAGCCCTGGGTCTTTTATTACAGTGTAGATGAAGCCCCAGTGATCTGTATTGCTTACTACTATTTACCATAGGCTCTAGCACTTGTGTGGTACTCCCCTGCTCACATGTTGTTGTGGGGTTCTGTAGCATGTGTGCAGATCTTGGCGAATCTGTATTTTTAGTTATATTAACTTTATGTAGAAGCTAACATTTAGCTTTCTTGCAGTGACTAATGTTGTAGCATATGTTAGTGTTGATACTGCATTGGAAACTGATCTCTTGACTAGGAATGGAATTTTATAATCTAGTAATGTCGTTATTTTGCAAAGTTTAGAGGCCAAGTTCATTGGGGACAGGTTAAATGAAGCAAGTTGCTTGTTAGATGAAATACTGCACCATGTGACTCTGTGTTTGTGATTGCATGAGTCTGTCCTGGGTGATGAAGAGGATCAGCCCAAAGCAGAGGTGGTTCGTTTCGGAGAGAGTGAAAATGTAGATGAAGTGGGGCTGCTTTGCATATTTTCTCTGATTGAGCTGGGAAAATGTGTGTGTTTTGGCAGAGATGCCTCTAGCTTTTTCCTGGTCCCGTCTGTGGGTATTACTCTCTGCAATTCCTTTTAGACTTATCATTTTAAAAAAAAAATTATTTGGTCATAACTGAAGTGTGTTTAACTTTTTACAGTGGGAAATATATTTGTTTCACTGAGTTCTCTAGTGCCATCAGATGTGTATTGTTGCGAGTCAGAGGTCTGGAGAGTGTTTGCTCTAATTTTCCACAGTCAATGGGAAGCGCTCTAATAACACTATTCAAAAGAATGCCTGTGTTCCAAATGCTAGATCTGAGTTTGAACCCCTTCGCCTTACAGGGGTTTGGGACTGATGGATCAGTTTCAGCCTGTTCTAGATGCCCTGGTTGTAAAACTCAGATCTCAGACCTTCTCTAAATTTTGGGGTGTTTGGATTTGGGGCTGACATCTGTGCCTATGTCTAATCATTTATCTTCTGGTCAAACCAGCAGATAACTTCTTCGTTTCCCTGTTTGTGGCGTTCTCTTGCATCATCAAGCTAAGACCTAGAATGAACGAGTCTTGGAGGCTTGGGAGAGCGAGATCTTGTCCACACTCAAGGTTTGCCTGAATGGTGGCCTGCCATTGGGGTAATCCCTATTACTAGCCCCTACTTAGTGTAGAGAAGGTAAATTGCTGTAGGGGTTCAATTTTGCATTAGTGGAGCTTGTCCCAGTTTCAACCAAGGAGTAAGCTTAGGAAATGCAAGTAATGGCTGTGCTCATTTACATGAAGGGTTTTCTCTGGTGGCTGGTCACCAACAGCTGTAATTGGGGCAAACCCCCAGCACAGAGAAGATCTCAAAGTTTTTAAGTACATAGCACATTTTACCAGCTGCACTTCCTGTTACCAGCTCAGCTCAGATGTGCCTTAACTCCCCTCCCCTTCCCTTCTTTTGTCTGCTGTAGTTAGGTTTGGCTGCTCCTGGATATGTAAAAGCCATCTGTGTGGGAGGAAGAGAGGGAGTGTCAGTTTTTTCCATTTGATTCCCTTCTCATTCTGTACATTTTACATCGTACATGTATGTTCTGTCTCTGAAGTTCACTCTATTCTCTGAAATATCTGTTTTCTTTATTTGGTGAAAGTCTTATGGGATTTCTGTGTGCAGCACACAGGTCACATTCAGTAATAGCTTTGGCTACAAGTAAATAACTATGGGTTCCTATGACCTCGTGTGATGTCTCAGGCAATATGTCTGACTTCACAATGAACAATGAAAGAGGGTGTTGTGTGAATAGGGGCTGTTTCATTCATGCAAGCGTCAACATTCTGGCTTGTGATTCTCGTGCAAACCCAACCAGGATAGTTATGGATTTATTTTCAAACCAGAAACAGAAAGGCGCATACAGTTCTGCGTGACAAGTACTATAAATGTTTTTAGTTGTATTTTGTCCAATTTTGTTTTGAGTACAATGTGGATACATTTTAATTGTGCTCTCCAGGCTGAAAATAGAGGGAACTATTGTGAAGTGAATCCTGAAAATCAGGGCTGAAATATGCTTTTAATCTTCACTTGAAGATATTTACAGAATTGATGTTTCCTGAGTCTCTGGTAGCGACATGTCCTGGAACTGAGGGACATAGCAGGAAAAGGCTCTGACACCTAATGATTTATCGCCGAATGGTATTTCTGTATGAGCAAGAACCCAATGTCTGCTGAGCACAGAACATGAGTGATCGGGGTGATGGAACCAAAACCTCATTTAGATACATGGGATCCTAAATTGAGCAGAGCTTTAAAAATCAACAGCATCTTAAAATGAATTCCATATCCAGCTTAACAGCAAGTGAAAACACCTGGGGGGCGGGGTCTCTTTGACTAGGTTTGAATTTTATTGAAGCTGGGGCAGCCGGACTCTATACATCTCCCAGTCTTATGAAATGTGTGAAAAAGGACGTTTCAGTGATCTGGTAAATGCTCCTGCTTCCATTTTTAAGCCATTTTGTCGTCTTGAATATTTCCTCAAACACTTTTACTTTGGTTTTCTGGACACTCTCATTCTAGCCCCATCCCCCCCTGTCCTTTAGTACTTTCAAATCTAAAGCTCACTAGCCTCAGAAATCTAGCTTCCAAGGTGTTTGCAAAGAGAGGTGATTTTTAAAACCAGAAAATGCTGATTGAGGCGAAATGAAATAAACTCATCTAGGAGGTGCTACCGCTTGACGTAATGTCCTAGTTTTTAATTTTTTTTTAATTAAAAGTTTGGGAACCCTGAGGACATAACTTTCAATGGAATGACCTGATGGAAAAATGAACATGAAATGTATGTATTGAGATATATGTGTATGCATTTTTGTGTGGCCTGCCACTAGGAAACGTTCAAATGCAATGGTAGTTCTGAACACACTGGTATTCAGAATTATGCAGGTGCTTTGGAAGGAGGGACAGTGCAAAATTTGTTTTCTGATGCACACTACAAGGTGCAGTGGTGGGTGGGTGGTTCTTCTTCGAGTGCTTGTTCACGTCCATTCCACATTAGGTGTGTGCGTGCTGCGTGCACGAGCGTCGGAAACCTTTTTCCTTAGTGGCTCCCATCAGGGCCCCCTAGTGGCTCCACTGCGCTGTGCGTATATACCCCTGCCGGCCCGACCCCCTCCAGTTCCTTTTTACCGTCCGTGGTGGTGTTGGAACAACTTTTTTCTCTCTCTCTCTCTCTCTCTCATAAAAGAGCAGTCCCTTAGCCTTTAAAGTAGCTGTTATCAGTTCGTGCTTGGAGGCTTCCAGCACCCGCCCCAGGCTTCAAGGCTTGCGCCACGTGCCACAAACCTATGCCAGTTAGTGACCCCCACAACTCGAGTCTACGTTGCCTGTGGGATGGACATCAAACTGAATGGTGTAGGATTTGCAAGGCGTTTAAGCCAAGAACAAGGAAAGAAAGAGACTTTCCTCTAAAGCAGCTGTTGATGGAGGCCGCATTGCAGCCGCCGGGCCCAGAGCGCCCGACGCCAGCTCAGGCTTCCTTGGTGCGTAGTGCCCTGGAGCTGTCAAGAGACCCGGCACCGGCTAAGCACTGTAAACTGTCAGCCCCAGAGCCCCGGCACAGCCGAAAGGAAGGCACAGTCGTTCCCTGCACAGGAGGCTGGCACCTCCCAAGGCCCCGAGCGCCAAGAAGAGCAGGAAGGTCATGGTACTGGTGCTGACGCCGGCGGTCCCAGCAGCACAAGCCCCACTGAGCCCAGACCTAAGTGAGCTCAGTGCGGATGATGGGCTCGAGGGCATAATGGATCAGCCCTCTATGCCTAACACCTTTGAGGCTGCAAAGGACCTCATCGAGCTGTCAGCGGCGAGCTCCGTCCTGTATGGGGAGAACCCTCCAGCACCCATGCCTCGGGTATCATCGAGGGGTAAACCGGCAATGGTGTATCGCTCGAGGACACCGTCCCAGCTCCGCTCCCAGAGTTGGTCCCGGTTGAGCTCCGACTCCATGGACTCACAGTTGCCAGCGGCCCAGAAGGAGGTTGCGTCACCGGCAGTGGGTTGGCGCGAGGAAGCACTGGAAGGGGCACGCTGCTCTCTGGCACCATCCAGAGACCAGCACTGGGAGGAGTTGAGATGGCCCACGCCAGAGGACTCCCGCAGATGGTCCCGGTCCAGGGAACGCTGGCACTGGTCCCTGTTCCAGTCCAGATCCCAGTCCTGGGGATACTGGTACCGCTCCCGCTCAGCCAGGAGCCGCTCATTCTCCCGCCGGCGCAGATCGTTGGCACCGCCATGGCCTTTGCAATCGGCATTGCCGCAGTCCGGCGCTGACTCCGGCCACTATAGCTACTTGCACCGGGCCCCGGACAGCAGGGACCCTCAGGTGGGTTGGCAACCCCAATGGGGGCCGCCAGGCCATTGGCCCTTCTGGCCCCCTGGGACTATCAGGAGCGCCAAGGGGCCCTGTCCAGGGCAAGTTACTCGGTGCAGTGGCCCTGGTCCCCGCACCGCTGCCAGACGGTGCCGGAGGCTACAGTATCCAGGCCTCCAGCATCCCCCCAAGATAAATGGGAGAGACCAGCACTGAGTCTGGTGCTGTCCCATGGACTCCCGCCCCGGCCTAAACCAGAGGCCCCTCCCATGGGAGAAGGGGAGCAGGAGGACCAACCAGAGGGGGTCGAGCAGCAGCTAACCTCCTCGTCTTCCCCGGATGAGGCGGTGGCAGGTACAGAGGTGTCCGGACCTCCACCGCTAGACCATAGAGCCCACCAGGAATTGCTGCACGCAGGGTCGCCCAAAACTTGGGGTTGCAGGCCGAGGAGATGGTTGAGCAGGAGGACCCCATGGTGGACATTTTGAGCCCTGAAGGTCCATCCAGAATAGTGCTCCCACTAAGGTAAGACCATTCAATCCAACTATAAGACTATATGGCAGACCCCGGCCTCCAGCGCTCCAATGGCCAAGGGAGTGGAGCGTAAATACTTCTAAGGGCTATGAGTTCCTGTTCTGCCACCCAAGTCCATGCTCCCTACTGGTCTCAGCGGTAAACGAAAGGGAGTGCCATGGACAGCAGGTCCTGGCCCCTAAGGCCAAGGAGGCAAAATGCCTGGACCTTTTTGGCAGAAAGGGTGTATTCATCTGGGGGCCTTCAATTGAGGATTGTGAACCAGCAGGCCATCCTCAACAGGCACAGTTTCAACTCCTGGGCAGCGGTGGGGAAGTTTAAGGACAACCTCCTGCAAGGTTCCCAACAGGAGTTCACAGCCCTGGTGGACAGGGGCAAGGCAGTAGCTAAGACCTCTTTCCAGGCCTCCCTGGATTTGGCAGATGCGGCAGCTAGAACAATCGCGTCAGGGGGTCATGAGGCGCTCGCCGTGGCTTCAGGAGTCAGGCCTTCCACCTGAGATCCAGAATACACTCCAGGACCTCCCCTTCAAAGGGTCCGGGCTCTTCTCGGACCAGACAGACACGAGGCCGCACAGCCTCAAGGACTCGTGAGCTACGCTTAAGTTGCTGGGTATGCACACCCTGGCGACCCAGAGGAAGCCCTTTGAGCTGCAGCCTCCCCCTCAATGCCAGTACCAGCCTCCCCATAGGCATGAGCCTTACCGTAGATGAGGCAGGGATAACAGGCGACGGCACAACAATAATAGTAACAATAATGTGCCGGGCCAGAACCAAGGCCAGCACAAACCCCAGCTGGGCATTAAGCCAGGCTTTTGAAGGTGCGCTCGAGGTCAGCGTACCAGACCAGTCACCAGATCCGTCCCTTTGTTTCCTGAACCACCTGTCCCGTTTCTCCCATGCGTGGTCCACCATTATGTCAGACCGTTGGGTCTTACGCACGGTGCGGAACAGGTACTCGCTGCAGTTCACCTCCTTCCCCCCCGCCACCCTCCTTCCCCATCCCTCTTCAGGGACCCCTCTCACAAGCATCTCCTAGAGGAGAAAGTCCGCTCGCTGCTAGAGGCGGGGGCGGTAGAGGCGGTGCCGCACAGCCTAAGGGGGAAGGGGTTCTACTCCCAGTACTTCCACATCCCCAAGGCCAAAGGGGGCCTTTGCCCCATCCTAGACCTGCGCAGGCTCAACATGTTCCTAGTCAAGGCCCGGTTCTGAATGGTCTCTCTGGGCACCATCATCCCTTCCCTGGATCCGGGGGACTGGTACGCCGCCCTTGACATGAAGGACACGTACTTTCATATCGCCATCCACCCAGTACATCGGCGGTTCCTACGCTTCACCGTGGGCCAAGAACATTACCAGTTTGTGGTTCTCCCGTTCGGCCTAGCCGTGGCCCCAAGGGTGTTCACGAAGTGCATGGCGGTGGTGGCAGCCTTCTGATGGAGGCAGAGAATCCAGGTGTACCCATACCTCAATGATTGGCTCCTGGTGGGCCGATCCGAGGCGGAAGTGCAGGGCCATGTGGAGGTGGCCCTGAGATTGTTTCGCGAGCTAGGGCTCCTGGTCAACGTCCCCAAGTCCACGTTCGTACCCATGCAGAGAGTGGAATTCATAGGGGCGGTCCTGGATGCAGTGCAGGCCAGGGCAAGCCTTCCAGTATCCCGATTCCGGGCTATCCAGCAAGCGGTGGCCTCCCTGTGCCAGTTTCCAATGGCCAGGTGCTGCCTGCGGCTGCTGGGCCACATGGCAGCATGCACGCACATGGTCAGGCATGCCAGACTGAGACTCAGGACTCTGCAGGCGTGGCTCGCTCGGGTGTACTGCCCAGGCAGGGACCCCCTGGACTTGGTAGTGACAGCCCTAAGGGCTGTGCTGGACTCCCTGCTGTGGTGGCAGTCCCAGGCTGTGGTTTGCGAAGGCATCCCCTTTGCCGTTCCACAACCGGACCTGACGCTGGTGACGGATGCATCAGACCATGGATGGGGGGCTCACCTGGGGGACCTCATGACACAGACGTTGTGGTCCAGAGCAGAGTGGTTGCTCCATATCAATGTGAAGGAGCTCAGGGGGGTTCGTCTTGCCTGCCAGACCTTTCATGCCACTCTGAGTGGTCACAGCATGACAGTTCTGACAGACAACACTACTGCCATGTTTTATACAAACAAACAAGGCGGGGCTCGTTCCTCGCCACTCTGTCATGAGGCTCTCCTCCTCTGGGACCTTTGCATAGCCCATGCAATTCACCTCGAGGTGTTCTATCTCCTGGGGGTACAAAACGAGCTGGTGGACTCCCTCAGCAGGTCGTACTGCTTGCACGAGTGGATGCTCAGGGCGGACGTTATGCTTTCGCTGTTCTGCAGGTGGGGGTTTCCCCGGGTAGACCTGTTTGCCATCAGGGCCAACCCCCAGTGCCCGCAGTTATGCTCGTTCCAGGGCCGCAGCCTGGGCTTGCTCATGGACGCGTTTGTAATCCCGTGGGGAGGCGGCTTGATGTATGCCTTCCCCCCGCTCCCCTTGGTGCACAAGGTCCTACTCAAGGTGCGCAGGGACAGGGCGGTGGTGATCCTCATCACCCCAGCCTGGGCCCACCAGCACTGGTACACATCACTTCTAGAGCTGTCGGTGGAGGCCCCAGTAGTCCTGCCCCTACACTGGGACCTCATTACACAGGACAGTGGGCAGCTTCTCCACCCCGACCTACAGTCACTACACCTGACGGCGTGGAGGCTCTGTGGCTAAATGCCCTGGAGAGCCAGTGCTCCCTTCCCGTGCAGCAGATTCTGCTTGGCAGTAGAAAGCCCTCTACCAGGGTGGCCTATATGGCCAAGTGGAAACGATTCTTGTGTTGGTGTGAACCCCAACAGGTGCGGCCATGCAAGGCCCTGGTGCAGGCCATCCTGGACTACTTCCTGCACCTCAAGCAGCAAGGGCTAGCCCCGTCCTCACTCAGGGTACACCTGGCGGCCATCTCCGCCTTCCATACAGGATTCTCGGGGGGGCTCGGTGTTTTCCCACCCAATGGTGGGACGGTTCCTTAAGGGGTTGGAGAGGGTGTTCCCGTACTCCCACCCCCCAGTCCCTCCATGGAACCTTAACCCGGTCCTCTCTAAACTCATGGGACCCCCTTTTGAGCCCCTTGCTTCCTGTTCTCTCCTCCACCTTTCCTGGAAGGTGGCATTTCTGGTTGCCATTACCTCGGCAGAATGGTGTCCGAACTGAGGGCCCTCACCTCTGAGTCACCATACACAGTCTTTCACAAGGACAAGGTTCAGCTCCGGCCGCACCCCAAGTTCCTCCGTAACGTAGTCTCCCAATTCCATTTGGGCCAGGACATTTGTCTGCCGGTGTTCTTCCCGAAACCCCATATGGACCTGAGTCACTGCAGCTTGCACACCCTAGGTGTGCGTCGAGCGCTGGTATTCTATTTGGAGCGCACCAAGCGCTTTCGTAAATCTGCGCAGCTGTTTGTGGCTGTAGCCGAGAGGATGAATGACCTCCCAGTGTTGGCGCAGTGGATTTTGTCTTGGATTACAAGCTGCATCCGGGCGTGCTGCGAGCTTGCAGGTGTTCCGGCCCCAGCGGTCATGGCCCACTCGACCAGGGCGCAAGCAACTTCCACGACGTTCCTGTCACAGGTCCTGATCCAGGAGATCTGCAGAGCAGTCACCTGGTCCTCGGTGCGCACCTTCACAACCCACTACGCGGTCAACCAGCAAGCCAGAGAGGACACAGCAGTTGGCAGAGTGGTCCTCCACGCAGTTGTTCTGTGACTCCTACCCTCCTCCAGAGGTCAGCTTGTGATTCACCTAATGTGGAATGGACATGAACAAGCACTCGAAGAAGAAAAAACGGTTACTTACTTTCTTGTAACTGTTGTTCTTTGAGATGTGTTGTTCACGTCCATTCCACCACCCACCCTCCTACCCCTCTGTCGGAGCTGCTGGCAAGAAGGAACTGGAGGGGGTTGGGCCGGCAGGGGTATATATGCACAGCACAGTGGTGCCATTTGGGGGGCCCCTCTGGCCCAACGGGAGCTGCTAAGGGGAAAAGTTTCCAATGCTCGTGCACGCAGCGCGCGCACACCTAATGTGGAATGGACGTGAACAACACATCTCGAAGAACAACAGTTACGAGAAAGTAAGTAACCGTTTTTTGTGCATGTTTGAGAGAGAGCAAATTATCCAGAATTAATATTTTTTGAGTTGAGTGCTGAGTAAAAGGACCAGAGGTCCACCTCTGCAATCCTCCACAGGGTTCAGTTGCACCACCCCCTATAATGCACCTAGTACCTGGTACTCTGAGGCAGTAATAATTAATGATATTACTCCCTATCTGCACCAGGGTAACTCAGAGACCTGTGTATTTAATAAGGCATGTTTGAAGATGAACTTGCAGGTTATAAGATCTTACAATTTTCTTCAATACTATCTCTAAACCAATTTTAAATAGGCTTTAGCTCACTTTATATAACTGAGTACTTAAAAAGAACCAAACTGATCCACATGTATGGAAACAAAATGAATGCTGGCCAGTCCAGCTTACTAGATATTATTTAATGCTGGAAAACACTTCCATTTAGGATTTTTTCCCCCAAATCCAGCTTTCTATGGAACAAAATACATTTGCATTTGAACCCTGGAACAATCAGTAAAACCATTACACGGGATTGACACAGATAGGAAAAAGCTGTCTTGAGCCAGGGAGAACTGAAGTTGACAAAGTGATTGTAGCATCTATGTTTCCTCTTATTGCTCAGTACTTTTCTCAGCGGCTTGACTCGGGGGAAAATCTTCAAGTCTTTAAATAAGCAGAATGAAATACTCCCTCTGCTGTGCATTTTGGAAAGTCCCTATTACTTATTCTGTGCCTGGAGCTTCCAGCGACATCAGTGGTTGTCCCACCTGCATAGATAGTAAGCAGTGTGGAAAAGGACTCTTGTACAGTGCTGGCTGGAAAGAAGAATTGTGTTCTTTTAACAGAAATTCATTGGGTTGGGCAAAATACAGCTTTTATTTCCAGAAAAGCTTGAAAACATGACCGGCCTAGGGAAGGAATGAGTCTTCCAGATATTTCTTCCCTTTGAGAGGGGAAAAATTGAGGGTCTGTTACACCCTCTTGTCTTTGGACGTCCATGCCAGACATTGGATACTGGTTGTTCTCAAGGAATGAGTTTGTGCCTGTGCAATGTCAGATCATATCAACCCACCTCAAATGTTCACTCTTATATCTTCCTAGGTTTTTGTGCTATGTCCATTGCCATGAAATCTGAGTGTCTAATTGGTCAGACCTGTACTTCTTGCAACATGTAGAATGTGCAGCCATTCTTAAATTCCTAATGCAAACTGCTACTGCATTAGGAATATATGGGCTTGCTTGGTTCCTTTGCACAAATGTTCCATTTGAACAAGGAAACAATTACATCACTATTGAGTCTGCCAACGGAGGATCTCAAAGCTCTACACACACAGTGTTATGTTTAATCTTGTAACGCCTGTGACAGGTAGCTATTGTTCTAGTTTTTGCAAGAGCTGAATGAACAAATCTTAGTGAATAATTCTTTCCACAGATTTGGCCTCTTTCCTATTTGTGAATTGTCCGAAGTTACTTTTGATTTTCCTAAATGTATTTCTTATTCAGAATTACCCCAGAATAATTTCAATAAGCAATTTTTGCTCTTTGTGTTGCCTGTGAGAAGTTTATTGTGCATATTTAATAAATGAACTTAGAAATTTGGTCTACATTGATTCATTTTGATCAGACACATGGGTGACATGGTATGTTTCTATGCCTGGATGTCAAATCAGTTTTCTGCTGCAAATAATCACATTTCTGAAATCAAAAATCATGCTTTACTAAAGTATGCTGTTTTAATAAACATTCCTGCGACTAAATTCATTTGTTAGCATGTTCATGAAAAAGGACCACAAAAGGGATGTGAAGCAAATACATTTTAAAACAATTGGGTGACTATTTGTTGAGAATTTTTAGAGAGGGGAAATCAAGGCATTGATACGAAGTGACTATTCTGAGGACATACAGCAACTTCGTGGCAGAGTGAGCAAGCACTAGAACCTCATAATACCTACCTGTTATACAGCACTTTACATCCATAGGTCTTGAAGCACTTTGCAAAGGAAATCAGTATTATCTCTGTTTTACAGATGGGGAAACTGGGTCACAGAGCTGTAGTAACTTGCTTGAGGCCAGTGGCAGAACTGGAAATAGAACCCAGATCTCATGAGTCCTGGCCTAATACTCTATCCACTAGGCAAGCCGAGGTCTCCTGACTCTCGGTCTTGAGTTTTAGTCACAAGTCAGTGTTTTCTCTTTTGGGAGAAGCAGGTAGGACACAAACGTGAGAGAAAACAAAAGTTCTCAAATCAGTTCAGTGCTTGTATCAACATCTTTATTCTGTTTTCATACAGCACTAACAGTGTGGTAGACATATTAAATGAGTTTCTTGATCCCTCTCTGCTCCATGCCAGAGCTGAATCCCTGAGTTTCAGTACTGAATGAATTCCTTCACTTGATTTCTCTTCTCATTCAATTGAGGAGAAGCATGGTCAGAGCACGTCGTTAAAAACTTCTGTGCCACATATACAAAACTTTAAAGAAAGACATGCCAGGAAGGAACAATTCCTCACTATGAATGGCCATACCTTAATACATGTTAATAGTTCAGTGGTTTATAATGCATTTCACAATAATGCTCCCAACTTTTGCTGAGGGTAAACATGTGGCCTCCTTCCAAGTGCCTCCTTATGGCCTCACCTCACTTTCTCTTTTGAGTCCCCAGTAATTCCATGGAATCTTGGTCCTTTAGTCCATCAACAGTTTATCAATAAACCCTGTGGAAATAGTCCCTAACAAAAGTCCCACAACATAGCCCATATGACCCCAGTGTAAGCAGTCCTTAAAAATCACATATCCTCTAGGGCATTAACATAACATGTACCAACTTCTGGCATCATCTGCTGTGCCTGGACTCTTTCAGCCCTCCTCTGTTCTTCTGCCAGGACAGCCACCCCAACCCTTCTTTCTGGAGTGCCAACCCTCTGTCTCCAGCAGGAACCCCCACAGCCTCTCTGCTGAGAGCATCCTTGCCATGGGAACAACCCTCACTCCTCCTGATCCTCTTCCAGTTATTCTGGGTCTAGCTTTCCAGCTCTGGAGATGTCGGCAGATAAGGTGCTCCACTGCTCCCCTATCTTCAGCCCTATCTGGCCCTTCGTTCCAGCTCTCCAACTTAGAGCCAGCAGGCATCTCCCTCTGCTGCTGATTCTCCTGCCTTTAGCCCTCTGGTCCTGGTTTTCTGGCTAGAAGATGCCAGCCAGCAAACCCTTCTTGCTGCTCTCCTGCCTTTAGCCTTCTCCCAGGATCCACTTTCTCTCTGTCAGCGAAGTTCTCCTGACTCTGTTCTCTATCACTAGTTGTCACCAGACCCTCTTTTAGCTCCCCAAGTGATACCCGTCCCTCTTATTTGGGAGCACCTGGACTGGAACAGGAGAGCTGAGCCCAGTTTCACTTAATGGGCCAGCCAGTTACAGCTTAGAAGGTACTGAACGTTTAGCCTTCTGAACGAAGTTATGTTTGTAAGGGTGGAAAGAAGAAGTCGATGGGCTAAACTTCCTACTGGCATAAGTGATACAACTCACTGAAGAAGACCCTTATGGCAGCAGTGAATACGTCCCACCGTCTCTGTCTGATGTGACCTCTTTCTTCTTTCTCTTATATCTTTCTCTATTTTTTCCTATGATTCTATGTTTGAATTCATTTTTATAACTATTAACACAATCAAAACACCAATTGTTACCCTTATCAGTTCAAGATACACAACGTGATGTGTTTTTATATTTTTTGGCTATGCATTTTGATTATTATATACATTATCAGATAGAAGATATCTATTGTGGATTGTGGAAAGTGGAACTTAACAAATAGTCCATCTTGTACAGCAGTGGTCTCCAACCTTTTTACCCACAAGATCACTTTTTGAATTTAAGATCAATCCAGGGATCTACCCTGCCCCTTCCCTGATGCCCCGCCCCACTCACTCCATTGCCCCCTCCCTCCATTGCTTGCTCTCCCTCACCCTCACTCACTTTCACAGGGCAGGGGCGTGGGAGGGGATGCAGGCTCTGGGCTGGGTCTGTGGGGTTTGGAGTGTGGGAGGGGGCTCTGGGCTGAGCCTGGGGCAGCGGGTTGGGGTGCAGGAGGAGGCTCTATGCTGGGGCTGGGGGTGAGGGGTACAAGCTCTGGGAGGGAGTTTGGGGTGCAGGCTCAGGGCTGGAGGTTGGGATGCAGGAGGGGATGTGGGGTCTGGGAGGGAGTTTGGGTGCAGGAAGGGGCTCTTGACTGGGGCAGAGGGTTGGGGTGCAGGAGAGGGTATGAGGTGCAAGCTCTGGCCGGGAGGCGCTTATCACAGGTTGCTCCCTGTCGGCGGTGCAGTGGGGCTAAGGCAGGCTCCCTGCCTGCCCTGGCCCCACACCACTCCTGGAAGCGGCTGGCATGTCTCTGTGGCCCTTGGGAGGGGCAGGTGGCTCCGTGTGCTACCATTGCCTCTGCCCCCCCCCCCCCAGCGCTGCCCCCACAGCTCCCATTGGCCCTATGCTATTTATCAATGATCTGGAAGAAAATGAACTCACCACTGAAAGCTTACAGACAACATAAAAATTGAGGAGTGGTAAATAATGAAGAGGGCAGGTCACTTATACAGAAGAATCTGGATCACTTGATAAGCTGGACTCAAGCAAACAATGTGTGTTTTAATATGGCTAAATGTAAGTATATACAGCGAGGAGCAAAGCATGTATGTAGGCCATACTTACAGGATGGGAGTCAATCAGCTGAATATGAGCTCCCAGGGTGATGCTGTGGCTAAAAGGGCTAAAGCAGTCTTGAGTACAAATAGAGAGGTTATTTTACCTCTGTATTTGGCAGTGGTACGATTGCTGCTGGAATACCGTGTCCAGCTTTGGTGTCCACAATTCAAGAAAGATGTTGAGAAGTACCTGCCTGAGGAAGAGATATTTAATAGGCTCTTCAACCAAGCAGAGAAAGGTATAACACAATCCAATGGCTGGAAATTGCAGCAAGACAAATTTAAATAGGAAATAAGGGGCACATTTTAAACAGTGAGGCTAATTATCCATTGGCATAACTTGCCAAGGGTCATGGTGGATTCTCCATCACAGGCAGTGTTTAAATCATGATTGGATGTTTACCTAAAAGTACGGAATTATTTTGGGAAGTGCTATGGCCTGCTTCATACAGGAGGTCAGACTAGATGATCACAGAGGCCTTCTCGCCTTGGAATCCAGGAATCTCGTTGGGGCAGGAACCGTACCTATTGTTCATTCTATAAAGAGCCACAGGTATTTTTGGGTGCTGGATAAATAAGATGGTGTGATGTGCTATTAATAAGCTGATCATAATAGACGTGGTGTGATGTGCTATTAATTAGGGTTTGGCAAAGCTGGTTAAAATGTTGTGACTGAAAGATTTTCCTACCAGAAAGTGGGGTTTTGTTGGGAACAATATTTTTAACAGGAAATTTTTGTCTTGAAATTTTGGTAGGGGAAAAGGGAATTGTTTAATTTTGAATTGCATTTTTTGTTTCTGAAAATAAAGAAAATTTTGTACTGAAATAAAAAATTTTGATCAAAATCTAAAAAAAAAAAATGCTTGTTTCATTTCAAAATCCCCTGCCAAAACAACTTGGGATGAAAATTTTTAATGGATGAGGAGGTGGAAAAAAACCCAAATGATTTTTGACCAGCTCTAGTGTTTGGATTGAGAACTTACTGGAGTAAGGGGATGCAGCTGCTACTGGTGCTTGTATAAGTAGTAGGGTGGAAAATTAAAACAAATAAATAAAAGGAAAAAGTCTAACAATGATAAATGTTCTAATAAAAGGTCTGATCTTGCTAAGTGCTGAGCATCTCTTGAGAAGGTACAACATAGACTGTTCTGTTAGTATGCCCAAAACATCAAATACTGTGCAGTGTGGCAAGATAACTTTTGTTGTTGACACACAAATAATTGTTTGAAATTGTGTGATTTTTTTTCAATCAAGGTGTTTAAAGAAATTGTACTATCCTGTCATAATAAATAAAAACACTTCACAGCATATCATATATTGTTAATGAGATGTTACATTCTGCCTCTAAAATATGGATCAGAGCCATTACCAAAATGATTAATATCCATGATTAACCAAATAGTTTAGAACACAATCCTGTCTAAAGTTCATAGGCAAAATTGGACATAACTTTGAGATTTAATCTATTCTCTTGTGGTTTTAGGGGGGAAATCAGTGAATATCTACATGCTGCCCTTCTGAGGTGGGAAATTTTATATTTTCTTTCAATCCTCGCATTTTTCTAAAACTGGAAATACCTTGAAGTATTACTGAGGCTGAGTCATTGGTGCATTATAAAGTTATTGCCGGTGCTGCTTAATATGTACTTCATTTAGCCATAGGTCTCATTGTCTGGAAGATTTAAGAAAAAAACTTTTTAAATGAGTCCCAACTATGCATTTAATTTAGATTTATAAGACAGTCATTTGTTCTAGTAATTAAAAAAAGACACTTTGTATTAAAAACACATTAATTGAGGATTTTACCCAGATGTAAAAGATTTAGAAATCGTTAATGAAGGTATTCTAAAGAATCAATTGGCATTTACGAGAACTGATTATTGTAAACATATTTGAGGTTTAACAGCATTAATGTAATCGCTGATTTTGAATTCTGGATGAACAAAGACTTGTCTGATTCAGATCAGGGTACTTTAGTTTTATCATTTTTCTCAGGCAATTCAGCTGATATCTAGTTCAGAACCACTTCCTTTGAGCCTTTTTATATTTCATTTCAGTATTTTAAAAATGTATTCCTGTGAGTGATGCCACCAGAAACATTGAGACACTTTTATAATCTGTGGAAGGAAATTGCCTTCAGAACACAGAGTTCTGCCATTTTCACTACAGTTTAGGCATACACAGCTGGTTGGCAAAGAGTCAGATTCATACTGTTGCGGTAAAGAGGCACTGCCCTGTTACAACAGGACCTTCTGTTGCTGGGTGGGGAAAGGATTCACCCAGGGGAGGGCTGTCAGTGTTCATATCCATGTACTGCCTTAGGGTGTCTGCTGGGGAAGGGTTGGGGAAGTCTACCTTTGTGGCTTATACCCCAACAGTAGCTCCTGTGGAACCTATCTGTGCTGTAGCTGGCAGTGAGCCTCCCAGCCTTGATTAGACATGCTTGTGCTAGCACGGCTCAAGCTGGTGTGCTAAAAATAGCAGTGTGAATGTTGCAGCTCAGGTTCTCCAGCTCACCCGACCCCCTGGGCCTGAGCTTGGGTGGCTAGCCCAAGCCTCTGCTGCAGCCGCAGGTCCACACTACTATTTTTAGCATGCTAGCTTGAGCCTGACTAGTGCATGTCTGTCTTTCTGGCTCACTCCCAGCTGCGGTATAGACGTACCCTTGAGTGGGGGGTGCTGAATTGATGTGTCCCCAGCCTTTGTGCTCCACCCAACCCAGCTGGATCCATAGAGATCAAGTGGAAAAGTAACACATTCTGTTGTTTATATTCCTTTTCATTGCCCCCACCCCCTGCCTTTTGAGGGGGGAGAAGGTTAAGGGAAACCTGGGAGCCATGCTGCCAGGCTGCAAGGTGGGGAGGGGAGGGGATGTAAGCATCTAAGGTAGGGCCTCCATGTAAATGACTGTGGCTTCTTGCAGGGCCAAAAGGCTTGGGGGCCACACTCATGCCATGCTCTACAGGTAGAGCCCTGCCAATCTGCAGATACCCGCAGACCAGTTTTGCGGATCGCAGCGCGGATGCGGATACAAAT
This sequence comes from Lepidochelys olivacea, assembly GCF_965140295.1. Classification (NCBI taxonomy): domain Eukaryota; kingdom Metazoa; phylum Chordata; order Testudines; family Cheloniidae; genus Lepidochelys; species Lepidochelys olivacea. Next base: position 125,015,311 of record NC_140413.1, read on the forward strand.
TTGCATTCGCACAGGGCTCTGCAGCACACACTCACCCGAACGGAGCGACTATCCAGCTCGGCTCCAGCTTGGCTCTCTGAATCACATGCTGGGTATTCTGGGAGTTGTCCCCAGCTTGCTCGGAGGGAGGAGGTAAATGACAACTCCCCGAAGGGAGTGAGCCAAGCGCCGCTTTGAAGGTGGGGTTGTTCTTTAAACAAGCAGGCAGCAGTGGCTGCGTGCATTAGAGCCGTTGCAACTGCATAGGGGTGTCCAAGCCCCCCACGGGGAGGGCAGTGCTGCATAGAAGGTCCCAGAATTGTAGCCTCCTTGCTGGAGTGGGGAAGGAGGTACAGCAGGGGCAGAGCGGGCGGCAGGGCAGGAGGTCTCTGGAGAGAAGTGGGGCTGGGGAGGCGGTTGGAGATTTGACACAGCCCTGCGTCACTGCTGAGCAGTGACCTGTGGAGCTGTTTAGAGCCATGCAAATCCGCGGATATCCACAGACAAAATTTTTGCAGATCGCAGATCAGATGCGGATACGCCTCTTTGTATCTGCACAGGGCTCTATCTACAGGGGCTTGTAGGGGTGGAGGGACAAGGCAAATCCCCACTCTCCCCGGAAAATATGTGGCAGGAAACACGGTGACAGAAACTGGCCTATGTTTCTAACCCAGCCCTTACTCAGGCAAAGCTTCAATTGACTTCAGTGGGAGTTTTGCCAAGAAAGAATTGAGAATTTGGCCTAGTAACTGGGGGGAGGGGAGTGTGTGGCTTGATTTAGGATGGCGGGGGCGGGGGACGGGGACTGAATGCGAACACTTTTTGCAAGCACAATAGTCTTTTGCATTTATTTTACAGGATACTTTTTCAGAGCACTTGGAAGAGGAGGAAAATAAGAGGCTAGCGGACAGGGCCAGGCTGTGGCTTTGGTCAAGATTGTTCTCCTCTTTTCAGCTTGTGCTGAAGCAGCCGCTGCCAGGGATGACTACCCCATTGTTTCTGTAGATCAGTTACTGCCTCAGCAATTTCCTGTCCTTTCATTCAACTTTCAGTCCTGCCCAACAAGTTATAAGTCAGTTTCAGGAAAGCATTGACTTTGATTTGACGTCAGCATTCCCTTGTGCACTGTGAGACAGTGGACAAGCATTACACATGATCTTGCCTTGAGGGTTGCAATTCAGCCTTGTAGTACTGGCTGGCAGGGCTGTATTATTATAAGTCCTTATCATGTTTATTTCACTTTTCAGTCACATTCCCTCCAGTCGTTTGATTTTTAGCCTCGGGGCAGGTTCAGCTATATATCCAAAGATACAACTTTACATTGAATTAACGTGTATCTATTTGCTATTTAAGAAGTTAGTAAAAAAGGAGTAGGTGTCACTATTTTGCTTACGGTGGGAATTTGACAATGCACTCAACCACGTACAACACGCGCCTAGAATCTTAACTAGTCTCATTGTCCCATGGACACGGTTATTTCAACAGCCCTGCTCTCCAGCATCTGGCATAATGGGAAGCAGCAGCCAGCAGGTATCAAATGTCAGTATGAATTGTCTCCTGCTGCATAAGTACGGACTATGAAATTGATTTGCTGGCTTTTTTTATGCAGTTTTGTAATGAAAATAATGCAAAGTCCATAATGGACACATTTACTATTCACTCAGCTGCAGTTTAAAAAAATATTTTCAAAAATTAGGAAGAAAAATCCCACCAACAAAATAGAATGGTCCCAGCAAGACCTGTCTCTCCAGAGATGGGGGTGGCGCTTCTCCAAGTGCTTCTGAAGCTGAGCTGAACAAATATCTCAGAACTGATTCTCGCATTCCGGGATGTAATCTAGATCAGTGAGGGGTAGTCACCACCTGCCCTGCAACCTTGGGTGCCTCACGATATTTGGTGCTATAGAGCTCACCTGGGCTGCTCACAACCAGCCAAATGATGTACAGTGGGGGAAAAAGTTCAGAACATCTGGTATGTGTTCACTGGAGCCTGCTTCCAAGGTTTAATTGTGTTTCTGCTCTGACAAACAGTTGCATAGCAATAGGGGAGTGTATGATGAGACATTCTGTATATGGGAGAGGTGTGGCCTAGCGTTCTGAGCCTCTGACGGGGAAGCAGGAACTCCGGCATTCTAATCCTGGTTCTGACATGGGCTCACTCTGTGATCTTAAGGCAAGTTACTTAAAGTTCTTGACTCCATTTCCTCACTTATAAATGGGAACAGGGGACCAACCTGTGACTACCTTGGGCTTCATGGTTGTCATTACCCTGAACATCATGGCCACTCAGAGCTTGATGGCAATAGCAGGGGTATAACGCAGACCCGCCTGTTTCAAAAGACACAGATCCTTACCAAGTCAGCTAGAGAAGTGTTTCCTTTCGTTGCTAGGCCCTATCCTGCTGTGACACAGGTAAATGGTTCTGAATCCATCCAGAAGAGGGTGCAGTCTACATACACCCTATTCAGACCACTATGCTACTTACCTGTTTCACTGAAATGTTATGAGGATGTGATGAGCCTGAGCCTGCTTAAGCCAGATGAGTCATCAGAGGCAATTACCTGCTGGTCTTGCGTTAGGTCCCATACCATTCAATGGTTTCAGAGTAACAGCTGTGTTAGTCTGTATTCACAAAAAGAAAAGGAGTACTTGTGGCACCTTAGAGACTAACCAATTTATTAGAGCATAAGCTTTCGTGAGCTACAGCTCACTTCATCAGATGCATATCGTGGAAACTGCAGCAGACTTTATATATACACAGAGAATATGAAACAATACCTCCTCCCACCCCACTGTCCTGCTGGTAATAGCTTATCTAAAGTGATCATCAGGTGGGCCATTTCCAGCACAGCAGGACAGTGGGGTGGGAGGAGGTATTGTTTCATATTCTCTGTGTATATATAAAGTCTGCTGCAGTTCCACGAAAGCTTATGCTCTAATAAATTGGTTAGTCTCTAAGGTGCCACAAGTACTCCTTTTCTTTATACCATTCAATGAGGGTTCAGTCAATCCACAGGCGAGGATTCACCCAGGTGATCCCAAGGCAGGTATATAAGCTCCCAAAAGAAGCGGTCTCTCCAGCCTGCAAAATGTCACTACCTGCCAGGAGCGCTGCCATGGTCTAGTTAGTTCGGACAGTGCCTGTGCTCCTGCTCTCCATTGCTGTTGCTTTAGCCTCTGGCTCTTTTCACACTAGTCACCCCCTGCTGGCCACTCAGTGATTCTGACAGGGGAGTAATCCTTCAATGTTAGAAAGTGCTTTGAAGTACTCTGTTAGCGTAACCCTGCTCAAAGGTGGAGCTCTGTTGGGCTGCTCAGCCAGGAAATGCTCCTCTTCTCTTCTAGAGGGCGATCATATTCTCCCGCTGAGCTTCTTGTTCTCTCTGGAAGTACCCTGAGGAGGTTCAGGCTTCAAATAGCACGGGGTGTCAGAAGAAAGAAAGAGAATGTCCCCGTCTGTGGCTCACTTAACTGTTGCAGGGAGAAAGGGTATTTGCTGCACTGGTGAAACAATTGACTGCTGTGCTAGCTGCCTCTGAAATCAAAGGGAAAAGAACAGGGAAGTGATCCAACCCTGTTTTCTGCTGAATGTTAAGGAAAAAGGGAACCCACCTCCTCCACTAGAAGATTATAGTGTCACTAAAGGCAAAGAAATGTTACATATTGGTGCACATTAAGAAGAAAGAAGGTTAATATAAGAATGAAACAAAACAAAGCTATAATGAGGAGTTAAATATCAACTGTCCTCCAACAGCAAAACATAAGCTGCAAGCTAAATATATTTTTACCCACCAACAAACTTCAGCAATCTCCTTTCAGGTCTATCTGTCCTTTCGCTGTCTTTCAGTGGGTTCATTTATCTATCAAGCATGTGTTGTGTTGCGAACATCAAGTAGAATAATATTGAATATTGCTGTCTCTATAACCCTAATCCCACTTTTTCTAAAATGCATCACAATCATTTTAACATGACGGTTCTGGCTTTTACCTTTCCTTGCTCCATCAAAAGCCTCTTGGGAATTCTATAACCTACATTTCTCAGTATAAATGGGAGCATATTTAATATCTAAATCCAGTATGGCAGGTACAATAACTTCCAAAGATGGCCCAGGAGGATCCTAATGCATCTTTCTCCAATTCTCTCAGGTGACGGTTCCATTGTTGTTTCTCTCTCCCTTCAGTGATTTATCTCTCTTAAAGAAGAATAGACCAGCTTAGCTTGTTCAGCCTTTTGCTCTGGATTCTTTACAGAGAAATTTTCAGTGGGATCAATCTTAATGGAACCTGCACAGTTAAACTCATGTCTCTGCATCTTGCTGAAAACTTACCTCCTAGCTATTGTTTCAGTAGCTCTGGAACTTTTTGCAACTGTAAGAATTTTTTGAACCTTTTGCTGTTTCTTTTATAGCAAATTTTGTAGCGTGAATTTTTTAGATTACTCTTATGAACATTTGATTTTAGTGATGTGAATATGACATAAATGAACTTGAGGAATAGGCTGTCAACTTAGGCTCTCTGTGCCCTGTTTATTGCTGTGACCTGATTGCATAGTACAAAGAGTTTCCTGCTGAACTTCATGCAGCTGCCTAGCTGAAAAGCATGTGAGAGAGCTTTATTTGTCAGGCACAAAGTCTGAGATCTTCTTGGAACTGGCTCACAGAATCTCTAGCTAGGCGGCTGTCTATGATATCACCACACAGGCTTTCTAAAGATCCTGGCCTGCCTGGAATCTGCAGTTATGGAATTGGACTATATTACAGCGTGCAGTTCAGAATATTGCCCAAATAAAGTAACCCAATAAGGATTAGTCATCTATGGACTATCAGAGCAGCTTTGTCAGTTTTAGTTGAGAAAATGAATGTAAAGAAACTGTGAGCATGGGTTTTGTTTCCACTGATGTATACTTTTATGAATTTATTTCTTTTAAAAGTCATATAGGCCCTCTGTCTGCATACTGCTAACATCAGCAAGTAAATTTTTCAGGGATCTTACCTCATCTATGTCTGTAAAGTGTTTAATAATAATTCTTGATCCAATCGCTTCATGAGACTGTTTGCCAGCCCAAACCATAGCAAACTGTAGACAAATTTTGCAGTCAAAATGAGTAAGAAACATTTTCAAATAATTCAATGAGCTGCTGTTCTGGGTCATTGGCAGGCAGTGGTTATCCATATGAGTGGAATATGTTATCATCTTCCCTTTCCTTGTCTGGGTGCCAATCTTCGTGTTCAAATGCCAAACGGCGGACGAGGACATTTTTTCTGGTGGTGCCATCAGTTTCTTAGCTTGCTTATGAGGTGGCTGTGGAGTATTTTTGAGTTGTCTTTGAGCTTTCATGTGGTTCCAGCATTGGTCTCTTCAGATAGCTTTGCCCTTTGGATGCTATTTTCTTCTGCCTATTTAAAGTCTGCCAAGTTTTCTTCATCTTATTTATTTTGAGCTGTTATCTTGGTCCTACTGAAGTCGAGGGGAACAAGTTTGGGCCCTTGAGGATATAAGAGCACTGACTCTCCAACTCTGCTGTTTTCCTTGTACAAGACCGTAGAATTTCTCTGTCATGTTCTTTTAAAACAAAGTAAAGTTATAGTAACAAGCCCACATTCTATTATTTATTATTTGTATAGAGCCATAGGCGTGCATGGCACTTTACAAATCAGTACATTAAATGGTTCTTAAAATTTTAAACGATCATTACATGTTAACGATCTTGATTGCATATGAGCGATTTTTTTGTATATGTTAATTTTTTTATTTTAAAAAATGGGAGGACTATGTAGAGAATCCTTGCCCAGCACAAACTTGTACAAAGTTGAAACCAAATTTTCATAAAAAAAATTCTCCTAGACACTTCTCTTCTCATTCATGAGCATGTGAACCATTGTTTCTTCCATTTTCCAATTTTCTACCGTCTCTTTTACATCAATGGCAATTGCTTACATGGAAAAATAATATTAGGAAAGTATTTAGTGTATTTTTAGATGTCTTTAATATGATGTAACAGCTTGAAATGAGGAGGCGAGCCAGCAGCTTGTGACCAGCCAGCTGTTCATGGACCACATTTTGGGAGCCATTGATTCAAGAGGTTGGCAATGAGTTACGGAAACTTTCCATTTACATCACTGGTTCAAATCAACAAGAGCTAATAGTGACTGAAAGCTGTTCCCATTTGAAAACCGCTCAGTGGCTATTGCAAAATGTTAGATGTCTTTGTCCAGTTACTGGTGGACAGTCGTCTGCTTAAAAGAAAAAAAATCATACTCAGAATTGACACTAATTGGGACTTTTGTCAGTTTCAGTAGAGACATAAGAACTAAATGATCCATTTAGCCTGGTATCCTGTCTCTAATAGTGGCCAGTGCCGGAGCTTCTGGGGTTGTATACAGAACAGGATGTATACAGTTGGAATGATCCATTCCTGTCTTTCCCTCGCAGCTTCTGGCAGTCAGAGATTTAGGGTTGCCCGACCATGGGTTGCATCCATGACTGTCTTGGCTAATAGCCAACGATGGACCTATTCTCCATGAATGCATCTTTCTTTTTTTTAACCAGTTATACTTTTGGCCATCACAACACCCCACAGGAAGGAGTTCCACAGGTTAATTGTGCATAGTATGAAAAAGTAATTCCTCTTGTTTGTATTTAACATACTGCCTATTTATTTCATTGGGTGACCCCTGGTTTTTGTATTGTGAGAAAGGGTAAATAACACTTCTCAATTTACTTTTTCATAATTTTATATCTCTCTATTATATCCCTCCTAAACTGAAAGGCCCTAATCTTTTTAGTTTCTCCTCATATGGAACCTATTCATACCCTCTATCATCTCTATTGCCCTTCTCTGAACCCTTTCCAGTTCCACTATAACCTGTTTGGAATGGGGTGACCGGAGCTGGAGACAGCATTCGAGGTGTGGATGCACCATGAAGCTATATAGATAGTGGCAGGATGACATTTTGTCTTGTCTGTCTATCCCTTTCCTAATAGTTCCTAACATTCTGTTAGCCTTTTTGACTGCTGCTGCCAGAGGTGCTGGAACAATTTTTACTGTGGGGGTGCTGAGAGCCATTGAAACAAACTATAAACCCTGGATATAATGGAAACCACTTCAAGCGAGGGGGTACAGCAGCACCCCCAGCAGCACCCCTAGTTCCAACACCTAAAGATTCTGTATGTTCAGCTGAAGTTTTCATGGAACTATCCATGATGATGCCAAGATCCTTCCTAAGTGGTAACTGGTAATTTATATTCCATAATGATATATGTGTAGTTGGGATAATTTTTGCCAAGGCACATTTCTTTGCACTTATCAATATTGAATTTTGTCTGCCATTTTAGTGCCTAGTCACCCAGTCTTGTGAGATTCCCTGTAACTCTTTGGACTTAACTATCTTGAATAATTTTGTATCATCTGCAAACTTTGCCACTTCACTGCTCACTCCCTTTTTCAGATCATTAATGAATATGTTAAATAGGACTGGTCCCAGTACAGATCCTTGGGGGACACCACTATTTACCTCTCTCCATTCTAAAAACTGATCTTTTATTCCTACCCTTAATTTCCTTTATTTTAACCAGTTACTGATCCATGAGAAGACCTTCCCTCCTGTCCCATGACTACTTTATTTCCTTAAGAGACATTGGTGAGGGACCTTGTCAAAGGCTTTCTATATCAACTAGATCACCCATATCTACAGGTTTGTTGATACCCTCAAAAAATTCTAATAGATTGGTGAGGCATGATTTCCCTTTACAAAAGCAATGCTGACTTTTCCCCAAAACATCATGTTCATCTATGTGTCTGTTCTTTACTATAGTTTCTGCCAATTTCCCTGACACTGAAGTTAGGTTCACTATCCTGTATTTGCTAGGATTGCCTTTGAAGCCCTTTAAAAAAATTTGGCATTACGTTAGCTACCTTCTAGTCATCTGGTATAGAGGCTCGTTTCAGCGATAGGTCACATACTATAGATAGTAGTTCTGCAATTTCATGTTTGAGTTCCTTCAGAACTCTTGGGTGAATACCATATTGTCCTGGTGATTTATTGCTGTTTAATTTATCAATTTGTTCTAAAACCTCCTCTACAGTATATCAGATTTGTCACCCAAAAAGAACAGCTCCGATGTGGGGATCTCTCCCATATCCTCTGCAGTGAAGACTAATGCAAAAAATTCATTTAGCTTTTCTGCAATGCCTTGCAGAGAAAACAAAGGACTTGCCTGGGCATGGAGACTGAGGCATACTCTACTTCTGTGAGGTAGTCTTTTTCAGAATAGGGGGTGAGGAGATTGCAATGTGGGGAATAACGCACATAGCAGAATCTTTTCTGTGGCTAGAGCACATCAGCCCCCACAGCTGTCACTCCTGCACCTTCCTTAAACTCCCTTTAAAGTAAAATGGTAAAACCACATCAAATGACAATAAGTGAAATAGGGATTACGAATAACTCGTGTCATGTGAAGCTGTACATAAAGGAGAAATACCTCGTTAGAGCATACACCTCTTACAGAGTGAAGACATGTAATAAATGAATTTAATATGAAAGCACTGAAGCCTAAACCATTTACAAATAACAGTGACTAAGGTCAAACTTCTGAACCAAATCCTACAGCTTTTACTGCCATTGGTTTCACTGGTAACTTAACCTGAGGGTGAGGTTCAGAGTCCCTGCGTGCTGTGTAAAGGGGCTATATAAAGCCACAGATATTACCCAGGGACAAATCCCCCTAGTGCAGGAATGGAGGCAGAAAGTGGTAGGCCGTCCTCTGAGGACTCCATTGCAAGCCCTGGTGTAGGGCGAGCGTCAGGGGTTGGGCTGAGTGGCATCCCAGCACTAAGTGCTGTGGAGATTCTGGATGGCCACTGCTGCTCCACAGTGGGCAGCAGCAAGCTTCTGTAACTGAGGCAGCACCTACAGCTGTCTAAATTACCCAGGGGGCCCTCCGTCCCCCAAACCAGCCCAAAATTTGGTAGGATACAAAGTTATCTGAAAGCCACCTTATCTCCCTGTCCCATGGGCTGTGAGGTTCTGTGCTGAATCTCTTATAGATGTAGCCTAGAATTTCTCCCTGAGTTATGTACTTCAAGTTTTCACCCTATGTGAGTACTGGAGGCCGTGCTTCAAAGTGTTTGGCTTATAAATAGTGCCTAGCACAGACATTTCCATATCATGCAAGAAATCCCAACGATCAAAATCATTTGGGGGGGGGGGTTTCCTTCCAATTAAGTAGCAGATAGCACAAACCAGAGACCAGCTCCTCAGCGCTGATGTGAATGGAGCTACACTGATTTACAGGAGTGGTCTGCTTTTTAAGGAATTAGGATTAAATAAAGGCAATGGGAATTGACCTAGAATCCCCAAAGTCTGCCTGTGTGAAACTCCTGCATGTTTTCAGTATGCAGTATTCATAAACTGTTGCTTGATGAATATGGCCTGAAGTGATGCAGGCAACTTACTGTAAAATTTTTTTTTTTTTGCTGTGCTTTGTTCGGATTCATTTCCTAGTCAGTCAGGTCAGACATTCTGTAGATTAAGATTTAGCACACACATTTTGAATCCACAGACTAGTACTGGAGTTGAAATAGGAATTGCTTTGTTTCAGAGCAGTAATGGCCTGAATTTCCAGAAATAACCACAATAACAAACGGCTAGTTTCCCCACTCAGACACAGGGAGCAGGAACCCACAGTCTCAATGTAGGAACACTTCTCTTTTCTCTAATGAGAATCACGTGGATGTGAACTGAACCAAGGTGAGTTTGTTCCTGTAACTTGTCTGATCTCCTTTTAAAACAATCCACCTTAGGAAGAAATATAACTACATAGTCATTTAAAAAGTAATTCTGGGGGGTATGTTTGTTTGGCTAAAGAGTTATACAGTAGACATATTCAAACTGATAAGCATTAAAACATCTGCATTTTAATTTTATTTTAAGGAAATTGTATGGATTATTCTTTTAATTTTATTATTATCTTTGAGCAAATGTTGTTTTTAGTCACTCTCTCCCCCTACCCTCCATGATACTCGCACCCCACTGTAAGCTAGTTGTGTAGTGTACAAGTCACTTGCTTCACTCTGAGTTTTTGGGGGATCGCAGCTCAGAATGACAGGATTGGGTGGGTATGGAGAGGCCTGTTCCACTTTTGAAGAATTCACTTTAAGAAGATTCCACTTTGTGCCTCTTTAAAGACTTCACCTCATGGGAAATTTCCCCTTTGAATTTGTGGCTTTCCTCTCTTCTCGGGACCTTTGAATTCCTGACTTGCATCATAGGTTAACTGTAAGAGACTTTCCTCTTTAAAGACTTAAAATGTCTTTTGCAGTCTGTTTTTAAAGGGAAAAGGCTTGTGAGGAATTAATGAAATACTACAGAAGCATCCAAGGATGCTGTGACAGATATGGCAGTTTCCTGCAATATCCTTGAGAGATCTTATTAAAGTAAGTTTAAGTATTTTTGTATTAAATTAATGGTTTATGTATTGTGGGCTGGGATTGTATGTAACCTCTTGAGGGGGAGAGGTGACAGCTGTTTGACCGGGGCATTCAAAGGACCATATTGAACAAAATGAACAAGAATGGACTTTTGGAACAAAATGTGTCAAGTGGCTTGCCTGGAAAAATCTCTAAGGGGAAGTGAATGCAAATTCCCCATCTCCAGTTATGCAAAATCCCAGCCCTTTGAAGCTAGGCCCTGAGGCATGAGTCATTGTCCGCTGATTGCCTGTTACATGAGTCCCAGTTCAAAGGTCCAAGCTGTATAAAGGAAAGACTGAATTATTCATGGTTGCTCTGGTTCTGAATGCGAGACAGTTATGAACATGTTAGCCAGTTGTGGGTTTTGAAGGACTGACATCAACAAGAGCCCAAGCCTGGTGCTGGTGTGATCTCTGGTATGCTTTTTAGCATGCATGTAGGTTCTCTTAATTTTAATGCTTCCACCGTAAGAATAAATGTGCTTGCTTTTAAAGATCTGTAAGTGCAGGCAATTACGCTGTTCATAGCCTCTGGAGAGAAAGTGAAGTGCAGATGCTGGCCTTTTAGACAGTCTGGTTTGCAGGGGAACTCAGGATAGACTGAAAACTGTGCAGTCTGGAAAAACCTCAGTTAGGAGGGAGAGAGATGTGGGTCTGCCCAAGATAGGTGAAGGCTGAGGAGCCAGAAGCTTAGAATAGGTGCCCTCGAGAGACCACGGAGTGGGAATATAGGTGCAGTTGACCTGAAGTGTGACAGATGTGACTATGCTGGCAAAGCTTCTACCTCTAGTTTAGCAGCCCCCCCAGTACTAGCAATGGTGGAGGCTGTAGTGTGGATAGATAGGAGTTAGACATTTTTATCATGTCTTCTACCTTGCCAAGCCAATACCTTGTCATCCTCCAAGTCCCTCTTTAAAAATCACCTTTTCTGCCATGCATAAAGTACTGAGTGGTAATGGCGAGTCAGCTGCAGAGCTGTGATCCCTACTACCTGCTGGCTAAGAATTATTTACATCCTATTATATTTGTTTGTTATCGTGACCTGCTTTAACAGGTGGATGAGACAGACATCCTGTCGTTTAGAGAGTAAGCTCTTCAGGACAGGGATTGTCACTTACTATACATTAAGTTTAATAACGATGCTGATAATTTATAATAGGTGTAAACTTGCTCAGAACAAATTTGGGGTTTTTCGCTTCTATGGCTCCAAGTTCTAACTGAGAGTTAGTGCAGTGTGAGCCAGAGTGTGGATCTACAGCAGACTAGCCTTGCCGCACACTAAGTGGCTGTGTGGACTCTGCTACTATGAGCTAGAAATTCTGTATTGTGCTTTGATGTACTTGAAATGGAAGTTGGTCAAAGTGCACTGTGGAACTTTCAGTGCATGGCAGCAGGGCCCACATGGCCAGTTGGTGTGTGGCAAGCAACACACTGTAGAGTCTCAGCCTGGCTTGCCCCACACTAGCTGTCTCTGTAGAGAAGCCCTGACACCAAAAGTTTCAACCATGTGATAGCCCGCTTGGTGGCTGTGTGGGACAAGTTGGTGGTTATAACTGAATGGACTCAAGTATTCACACCCTACCTGCTGTTGTAATAATTTTTGTGCAAAATATGCCTTGTGAGGTATCACTGGAAAATGAATAACTCACTGGTCAATATCATGATGAAATGTGTGTAGAAAAGTTACAAAGATAAGCTGAAATTAGGTCTGAAATGTGTTTATCAGACAAATCTGGGTAAACCAGTTTCTCAAAGACAAAAGACAAGCAAATGATCAGCTAGTGTGACCGCCTGCACATTGCAGGCCACAGAACCTTATCCACCCACTCCTGTAATAGATTTATAACCTTTGGGTGAGTTACTGAAGTCATCAAATAATGATTTAAAGACTTCAAGTTACAGAGAATCTACTGTTTACTCTAATTTTAACAACAAGTGACCCATGCCCCATGCTGCAGAGGAAGGTGAAAAATCCTTGGGGTCTCTGCCAATCTGAGCTGGGTGAAAATTTCTTTCTGACCCCAAATATGGCCATCAGTTGAACCCTGAGCATATTGGCAAGATCCCCAGCCAGACACCTGGGAAAGAACTCTCTGTAATAACGCAGAGTCTTCCCCATCTCCAGGCACTGGGGAGTTTTGCTACTAGCAGCCACAGATTGGCTACATGCCATTGTAGACAGTCTCATCATACTATCCCCTTCATGAATTTATCAAGCTCAATCTTGAAGCCACTTCGGTTTTTTGCCCCCACTGCTTCCTTTGGAGGGCTGTTCCAGAATTTCACTCCTCTGATGGTTAGAAACCTTTGTCTAATTTCAAGCCTAAACTTGATGATGGCAGATTTATACAGAAGGTCAAATTAGATAATCACAATGGTCCCTTCTGGCTTTGGAATCTATGACCAAACAATGAATGAGGCTGGAGAATGAATTATTTTATCCTCTATATGGGTAGAATTTCCAAGTCAGCCGCTGCTTGTATTGAAACTGCTCCTTAGCTAAAGAAACTCATTCTCCAGGGCTGTCAGTCTGGCATCTGCTAATTTCTCGGTTCTGTAGTCCCTCCCTCATCTGATGGGGAGTCCCTCTTGTTGCTTTGGTGGGCTTTGCCCACCAATCCCAGTTATCAAATAAGATGGTACTTCTCATTAGTATGGAATTTCAATATTTGTTTTTAAAGAGGAGGGGAAAGGAGGATGGAGACAAAATTTATTATGGATTTGTACTGAGTGTGAACTTTTGAGCCTCCTTTGTTTCCCTACAGGGATTAAAAATATTCACATGTACTGGAGAGAAACTAGCGAACTGGATTGGTCCCTGGTTATGTTTGGTTACATTGGAATCTTCCGCCATCAAGGAATCCCAAGAAAGAAAAGCAAAACTAATATGTAACCCATCCTTCCATTGCCACACAAAGAACAGAGCTGATAGGCAGAAGAGAGTGGTACCGATTAGATCTGCAGCAGTGATTCACAGCCTGGGATTATAGTTTCTGCAATTTGCTTGAGTTTGTACAGCCCAAATATCAGATAACATTAAGGTTTACATTTTCCATGGAACGGTGTCTCAAGAATGTATTGATTCCTGCAGCATCAGATTACTCCAGAGCTTGAGAAGGCCAAAAGGAGAATTATATATTTTTTCCTGCTGACCTTCGAAAAACAAGATTGTATAACCACATATATAGCCCCTGTGTGACCTTGAAAGGCATGAATCTGAAAGTTGCTCATGATTTACCACAGCTTTTCTTTAAACAATTAAAAGGTACCATTACTACATTTTAAGAGAACATTTGTTTACTTGTAGTTGGGTTGGTGTTGGAGAAGTGAGATGTACAGAAGGGGTGAGATAGGTTACTGCAAATTCTGTGCCCTTCATGTACAGCCCCTCTTTATGATAGGCTAGGTTCTGACATTGTCACTCTCACCTGGCAGGACCTGAAAGCCTGATCCAAAGCCCATTGAGATTCTTTCCATTAACTTCATCCAGGCTTTGGGTAATCAGGCCCTTACTTCAGAAGTACTTCCATTGATTTCAATGAGTCTACTCACAGAATAAGGTACTATTCAACAGGAGTAGGGAATCTGGCCCTTTGTTTTTGGGATACCAGTTGATTGTGCATTTAAATTAAAATGTAATCTATTTTCTGAAAGAAGTGATTTTAGGGAAATGAGATGAAATCTCAGACCGAATTTTCAAAGTTAGATATTAGGCACCGCAGTCCATGTGTAGGCCTAATTAAAAGTGGCCTGACTTTCAGAGGTGCTGAGCACCTACATTTCCTACTGGGTTCATATTTGAAACAGGGAAGTTGCTGGGAGCTGTGACTGCCCAGCACAACCTCAGAATTGGACCACTTCTATTTATATGCCTAGCTGTAGACACCCACGTTTGGCCTAAGATCTCACTTTGTGGGTGGGTTTTTTTAAACTTCTCAGCTGCTTTGCTTAGAAGTCATAGACTGCTCTTTGTAAAAGTGCAGCTGTGACTAGTCTATCATACTATATTTTATTTTAAGATGGACCAGAGCTAGGGCAACATAACTCCTATTGTTACTTGTCATCTTGCATGAGTGAAATTCAATGTGTGCAGTTGTTCGTCAAAGAGATGTGGCATTGTAGCTGCATATGTAGATGAAGGTTCCCCAGATGGACTGCAGTGAAAATTTCAGAGCAAAGATCGCGTGGCAGTTTTGCTCTTTGGAATTTGTATAACTGTATAAGATGCCACATTACAGGTGGATAATCTAAAAGGAAATCGCTATCATTGGTCACATTATGATGGAATGGAATGTGACACCTTTAACATGCTGGGGCCAGGGTTATGCAATGTAAAATGTCAATTTGAAGCTAGTCAAAAATACTATAATAGTACTAAAAATGAAATAATTGTAGAGGATGAATGCCAAGGTGCTTGAAATGCTTATGTATTTGAGGTGCACTGAAGTTCAGCAAAACATCTTTAGATGTCAGTTTCAGTAAAAACAGATCCAGTGGATCTGGTAGTAAACTAGATGTTGCGAAATTCCATTTATAGTGAAGCAGAATGAAATTCCCAGATGTGCTACAGTAGGCTCACTGCTCTTCTCATTAGAGCTAAAATTGGACTGAATCCTGTGCCTCTGGCCAAGTGGGAGGCATTTCACTGGGCTAGGAATGAAAATTTTTCCCACTTCACCTCTGTTGAAATTGTGGGTGGAGGTCCTGTTCCCTTCTCAACAAAGGACAGTGGTCAATGAATGCTTGTAATGGCAGAACCCCATCTCTGCTTCTGTTCCTTTACTGGCTGCCGTTCAGAACCCCCCTGCAGGGACAATGCACGGACCCTGTGTAAGGAAAGGTGTCACAACAAGCAGGGAGTGTATGTCCCTACCTAAGATTCCAAAATTTGGCCCCTCCACCACCATGGACTGCATCAGTTTTGTTGTCTAGGACCTTTCATGGCTACAGAGGAGGGAGCAGAATCTGCCACATAATGAAGTCACTCTGTGAAAAAAGATGATTTTGCTGTAGCCTTTTGATGGCATCTCTCTCTGTAGATGGTTATATTGATAGCCTTCACCTTAGTACCAGTATCCAAGTGCCTTTTCCTTGGTAGTTTGGAGATATTTTGTAGCTATTGGTTGGTTTCCCCACACCCCCAATACAGGATAGCCCCTGTTTCTCCGACATCTGATTCCTCGTTAGCAGCAGTTCCAGAGTGGCCTGTCCTATGGAGCTCAGCAATTACATTGGCCTTTTCCATAGCAGACTGCAGATGTTCAGGGGGAAACACATGCAATTACTAATCTGATTAGGACAGTGACTGTGGTGAATGGTGATAGTTGGTAGGAAACTGAGACTAATCAAGTCAGTTCATGCCCTCGGTGTATTAATATGTGAAAATAGTCTGGTGCTGTATATAGCAGGGGGAATACACATCTACTCCCCAACCTACTTCCCTGGCTAGAGCCCCAGCACTCCAAGATAGTAAGTCAGACTAGGATCTGGTGACATCCTTTGCATAAAGCCACTTCCCAACACATACAATGTGCCGGTATGTATATGATGAGAAAAACTGCTGTAAAGTCTTCTAGACAGTCAAGAAATCTGGCCTGTATTTTTCTCTGTATATCAGTTATAAAGGAACCCAGCTGTCTTGAAATTTGGTCTGCAGGTATGTAGCCAAATATTGAGCCTCTTTGTATGTAAAGGAGGATCGGATGAGATATAAAATGTCCTGAAACACCCTAGTCCTGCTTATCTCTTGTTATGTCTTTCTTTCCCAAACGGGCTCCTCCACCATCCCCCTGAGACAACCAAAGCCCCAGGTTTTGTTTGTTATTTTTGATCAGGCACTTCTCCTATTCATAAAGCATAGGTCATCCAATCAGGAAGCAGAAATAAGACCGTGTGACTTATCAAACAGCAAACGGCAAAACACTCAAGACTGGACAAACGATCCATGTGCTAATATTTGTTTGTGCAAACAATGAATGAAGCAACTAGGAATACTGAAACCAATTCACAGCAATAGCTAAATGGATTGGAAAAAATTGTTATGAATTATTTGCTCATTTTAATTTTTAGGATGTCTTCCACCTCTTCCCTTGGATTTTTCTAAGCCTGAGTATATGAATCACAGGGGATATAACTCTGGAGTTTAAAGAAAAAATAAATATAATTAATATTATTCTCCTCTATTTTTAACATTTTTTTGTCAATGTGCATTCTGCTGTGCCTCACTCCCACCCCAAGTTGTTACAGAAAAATTGTATAAAACACATACAAGGTGCTGTGTGTTTGAAATAAAATGTTGTGGTTTTGTTATTGGCTTTTGAAGCTGTTACTGGGCTATTCCTTTTTTTAAATAAGTATCTGCTTAATCTTTTGAGAATTATGTCCAAGATTGTACAACTTTGTAAGACTGTATGAAACGGCAAGATATGTTATGAAATGTGTTATTTTTTTAAACCAAGGTCTCTCATGAATGTTTTTTTTTTTAATTTATAGTGTGCTGTTTTTATTCTTTGTCAAAGTATTTTATTTTTTTCTACAAGAGGCTGACAGTAACTAGGACTGCACTTGCCTTTTTATATATCTACTAACTGCTTTTCTTTGTAATGATGTGCTGTGTATGCTATGCATGGGTCTGAAAATACAATATCATAAATTAGAGAATGTTGATGATTGATTTGAGGAGACCTGTTATTTTTACACCAGTTCTGCTAGAGGAATACCAGGACTGAAGTTTTTAACCAGACAAGCCACAGCTATCAATATCTCTTAGATATGCTTTAAATAAACCATTGGAAAAGCATGATGGACCTCTCTTTGGAAGATAATAACAGCAATTAAATTGTGATTCTTTGGGGAGAAACCCTCAGCAAACCCACTGATTCAAATTTATTTGAGAGATATCCTTAATAAGATATATAGATATAATGTAGAAAACACAAGTGGCTGAGCATCCAGAAGACAAATCCTTCCCTTGTTGGATTGCAGCTGGAGTCCAGCCACAGCAGGTGTCCTGGATTTGTGGTGGCATGCACAGGCTCCTGTGCCTATCACCTGACTACAATTACAAGCCCTATCCCCAGATTCTTGCCCTCATCTCATTCCATCTTTCTGACAGCTGCTGCACTTAGCTGCCCTGCTGTTTCCCAAACCACCATGTATCCCCTGTGGTAACTGACACCAGGATCCAGGGTGGAAGGTCAGCAGAAAGAGAGAGAGAAAAAAAGTTGCAGACTTAAATGGATGCAATGCCGCTAATTCCACAGGTTCATAATGATCACCATATTTGGGAAATACTTTAAGGATCATCCTCAGAGATGCAAAATAATCCAAGTGTTGTGTATGTGCAGGGAGGAGAGGGGGATGTTCCCTCTCCTCTCAGGCAATGACAAATAGCTGAAAATCTCCTTAATTTCAGAACATATGGTCCTCTCTTAGACTGAGAGAATAATACTTATTTGTATAATTCATTCCCTCAAGGGTTTCAAATCACATTGCAAATGACTAATAAAATCTCCAGCCATTCTTGTGACATACGTAAGCAGTAGTATATCCATTTTACAGGAGGCTAAGCTAAGGCACAAAGTGCTTAACCGATTTGCTGAATGAGTGACAGAGCTGGGACTGGATCCTGGGGGTCTGCTTGACTGCTGATCTCCTTCTCTTTCAGTGTTAGAGACCAGTCCCTCTGTAAAAACTCTAAAAATAAATCCATGGCCAGGGCTCCCAGGCTCTAGGATAATACAAAAACAAATAATAAATGTATAAAAACTTGTTCTGGATAGAATGAAGATTTCCAGCTTGATGTGACTTGCAGTTGTTGAGACAGAGCACCATGAAAATCGGGTTTATAACTTGGAATAGCCACACTTGAAATGGTGTCCTCCAATAGACAGAGCAGGCTAAATCATATTTATTTTGTTTTCATTCTTTATTCAGGCAAACTCTCATTGACTTCATGATAGTATCCCCAGTGTTCAAAGGATCACTCTTTCATTCCCTCCACAGGAGAATCAAATCAAATCAAGCACTACTCAAAGTGACGGCTGTCTGAGCACTGCTATTCAGTGGTAAGTATATTCTGCATTACACCATGTGGGTGGTGAGTCCGTGTAGCCAGAGCAAAGAATAACAGCAGCCTGCTTTCAGGATCTGATGTTAGAGTTCTACATTCTGAAAGAAACTTACTGGTTGCAGGCAGGACTGGTTTATTGCGGGAGCATGCTGTATTGTGTTTAAAGCAATCAGGATTCGTTGGTATCAGTTACTAATGAGTCTGTGGCCAAGAAAGTGATGAGTAACTGTTAAAACAAAACTGCAGTGATATGCTCAGTGGGTGACAGAAAATCAACATGAGCTTTGCTTGAGCTGGAAGGAGTAAAATTTTCAATAAGAACCTCAGCATTCTAGCCAGCTGGAAGGTTGCATGCCCCATGCCCAGCCAGAAGCTTACTTCCTGCCACCAACTGAGTATTGTTAATGCAGTTTTGTATTAACAGTTACTCATCGTTTTCTTGACTGCTCCTTCTGCAGTAGAACAATTCAGTCTAACACCAATCAGTTCCCCTCAGAATAATGTTCAGATATCATTTGAAAGAAGATTGTAAGGAGGCTCTTCTGTAGTAAAGAAGGATAATTCCTATCGCTTCAGAAATTTCTCAGATGAAATTCTGTGGCCTGTGTTATACAGGAGGTCAACCTACATGATCAAAGCCATTCCTTCTGGCCTCAAAAATCGATGAATCTGTTGTTCTTTGTGCTAGCTAAAATGGCTTACCCTCTACCTGTTGTAATGCATTACTTGCTTTTCACTGAAATACCAGCATTCTGCTCTCCATAACTTAGAGCCCTGTTTGATTTTATTTTAGGCCATTGGAAAGCATTGATTTTATGCATCCTCTTTGTGCAGTGAGGGTACCCTCATCTTTTTGTTATTTAATGCCTCACCTGCCTCCAATCCTTGTTGTGACTAAAATCTCTCTGGGTGAGGCGTTTTGTTTGGCATTCTTTTTTGCCTCAGTTTCCAATCTTCTGCTTCTCTTGCCTTTTGTCTTTCTTGTCTAGTTAGGTCCAGATTGTGGCCTGCCCTGCATGTTCATGTAAGGGAATAAGGGAAGTAACATATCCCCTTATTTCCCTTCCCCAGCTACCCATACTGTGGGAAACAGTGCAGAAGGGAAAGTGGCTTCCATGGGGTTATTACATTCCCCACCCCTGCACATGTGGATAGGGAGAGGGCAAGAAAGGGTGGGAAGAAGGCAGATTTTTGACTCCTCCCCTTCCCGCACAGTCTGGGTTATGTATGTTGTACTAGGTATAGGGCTTGGCTCTGGTGCAAGGGGAAACCAGGAAGCAGATTGTGACACTGAATCACAACTTATTTTGGGCAGGGGGAGGCCGCCTGCTCTCTGGGCAACACAGCTCTTTGTTGCCCCATAAATGCAGATTGTGGAAAAGCCACAATTTAGTTCATTGATAGAAACCCTTTAGGGGTTACACAGCTGTTTCAGAGTAGGTATTTGTTTATAGAGTGCCTAACACAATGAGGCCCTGATGTTGGTTGGGTATTGTAATCCAAATAATAATAAGGAAGTTGGAAACTGGGTTTCTTTTCAGGGTTCCATTTTGGGCCCATCTCTATTTGACTCAAGCATTTTCTAGTTTAACATCAATCACAGACTTGCCTTTGTTTATTTCCCTTGCTATTAAAGCGTTATTACTAAAATTGCTCCCAGTAGGTCCTTTTATAATTCTCAGCTTCCCTAATATCTTTAATTTTCTGTCCCAATTTCCTTCCTCACTGCTAACACCTGTGATCTTTAACTGAAAAATGTTACAGTGGAACCCTATTGAGTAATGTAGCTATGGCAAGCTGAAATGTCCTAATCAAATCTCACACCTAATATGGAGCTTGGATATCAAGGTAATTTGAAAGTGGTGTAATGCACTTGTTATTCAAATGATGAAAAGTCACTACTCTACAAGTCAGGAAGCGTGGAGACGAACAGTGGGCATTTGAGTTAGATTGCAGGTCGGGGTTCTCTGTGGTGTATATGTATCCTAAAGGAGAAGGAGTTATTGGGAAAAGGAAAGGATCTGACCTGTAGTTGCGCAATGACATGTTTCATTTAAAAAAAAATTGTGAAGAATTTGGGTATCTGAACGTTCACGAATCACCTCATTTCTCATTGAACTCGAGGGCGTTACAAGCCTTATATTTACCACACAGGTAAGATGTTCCTTAAGGCTGTTTTAAATGTATCAGGTCCAAAATGTGCTGTTCCGGAACCTCAGGCCTCCATGACTTCAGTTTTCTTTAATAAACAGCGTCATGGTTCCTACTGTAAGTAAAACCTATCTCTACATTGTGACTTGGATTCTATGTACACAGCTATGGCCTAGTTCTAATCTTTCTTACATGAGTTTAAATCAAATGTAAGCTGGCAGACATTAGTGGAGATATAGTGCTTTAAAAACTGGTCTGCATAAGATCAAAATCAGCCCTGATCGGCCAAATTCTGCTCTGTGTAAATCTAGATTAAGTCAGTTGATTTCACTGGAGTTACGACTGATTTACCCTAGTGTAAGTGAGAGGAGAATCCGGCTTTTCTTTCAAGAGTTCTCCTTGACCCCTCAACTTTCCAGTCCCCTGGGATGCCTGGTAATGTTTGCACTTTTCTAATCCTGCTGGTTTTGCTGGAGGAAATTCAGGTTAATTATCCCATTGGGGCTAGTGATCAGATCCAAAATGTGCCTTTATCTCACTAGCTTGGAATGGGGAAGGTAAGAACATATTCTTCCCCTAGATACCCCAGTGGTGGTGATGCAAGAATCTGAATAGGGTAGAATAGCCCACAAACAGGAGAGGAGATTGTCATGCTGTCTGGAGGGGCTCACAACTGTGAGTGCCTACCACAGGGCAGACTGTCAAAAACAGGGCAGACGCTCCAAACTGGTGGTGTGTTCTATAATTAGATTTCATCAACCTGATAACAAATGTGATTACTTCTGGATCCCTATGACAGTCTTATGCTGGAGTCACAGGCAGTCCCCTTGAATTCTCCACTCTATCTTGCCACCCAGACAAACTGGACTTAGCAATAAATGGTCACAGACACCCCCTCCCCACACACACATCCACACCCACAGCACACCACACCACACTCAGTTGCTTCCAGTTCCAGATCAATTGGAACCCTAGGTCTTACACCAAAGACAACACCTGTAGCCAGTCCTGTAATAAACCATCCCAAGCTTTATTAACTAGGAAAAAGGAATCAGAATTATTTATAGGTTTAAGCAAGCAAACATATACACACATGAGTTACCATCCAAATCCTAAGAGTGACAGAATTATAGTGATCTGTCTATTCAAAGTGCCTTTCAGGGCAGCCCCAGGAGGCAGCCCTGGGGATCTTTGTCTTCAGTTTACAGTCTCTGGCCCTTCAGAGTTCAAACAGCGAAAAAGATGCAGTTTCGTCTTCTCAGGGATTTTTATTCCCAGAGTTCAAGATGATGGGACGAGTTCATGCGCACATCTCCTCTTCAAGGTGGTGGTGGTGGTTGGGGGAGGAATCAACAAAGTCTTTTGTCTTCTGATGTTCCACAGTGGTTTGCCTGGTATCTGTGAGCTTTCTTTTGTTGGGCAGGAGATAATGCCTGTGGCAAACTAGTATTTCACACTAGATAATGTTTCTCTCCTGACTGTGGGGTTTACAGTTACAGTGCAAATGCTTAAATATTACCTTATAAAGTGGGGTATAAATATTATGAGATTAATGCATGCAGCAGCATTCATAGAGTCTAAGTACTAAATACATTATTGGAAGACTAATACCTCTTTTGAGCAAAACTAACCTACAGGTGACCTAGTCTGGTCTCCAGCTATGACGCTGTCAGTTCTTAGCTAATTCCTTCAGCCAGCTAGTGCCACAGAGATGATGGCAGCTGGCAGTCCGAGCCTGGCCGGTTTGGAACTGACAATCTCAAGAAACAATAGAATGGAAGGTGATATTCAAATAGCCATGCTACCCATTTCCTATTAATCCAGGCATTTTGTAGCCCAGCCATGAGTATGTGTGCTAGAACTGGCAATTCTGATTCTTATAGGTGGTACTCTAATGACTTGATTGTCCTCTCAGTCAACTGGGGTAGTTAGGGGTAACTGCATCTGACATCAATGAAGTCACATGGTGAGAAACTTGTGGGAGATCAGGATCAGACATTAAGCATAGGTCCAGCCCTGTCTTCAGGCAAAACCTGCCATTGGAGATGGGACCCTAAATCAGTAAGCACAAAATCCATGCATTGTAGGCTAAATTTCCATATCCATTTATTGTATTCCAGTAGCAGCTAGGGGAGTTTCAGTTACAGATCCCAGCCCCTTTGGGCTAGGTGCGTCACAGGTAACCATGAAGAAAGGCCCCGCTCCAGAGAGTGTACAATACAGTTGTCAGATGACACACAATTAGGCAGGTGACCTTAAGACAAATGGGAATGGAGGGTGGGTTGAGAGTATGAGGTGATCAATAAAGTAGATGGAGTATCGTCTCAAAAGAGAAGCTCTGTGGGAGTCATTAGAAGGCTTTATGCCAGAGGTAGGTTTTTAAGGAGGGATTTAAGAGAATAAGATGGCAGCTTTATGGAATGTGGTAGGGAGTTTTTTCACATGTGTAAGGGGTGGTATGGGAGCAGTTGTGAGTACAGGAGGCAATGGAGGCTGATATCATTGGTAGAGGTGGGGGTCGATCATAAAGTCTGGGGGGGGGTCAATGGCTCGGCAAGCTAACAGATCTGATATATAGGACAGAGCTACATGGTTAAGGGTCTGGGAGGCAAAGACTAGAACAAGTGTGATATGGTAGAGGAGAGGGAGGGATCTGGTTGGAGGCTTGAGTCAGGAAGATGATCCTAACAGCAACGTTTGGAATAGATTTGGGTGGGGTGAGGCATGTGGCTGGTAGCAAGGCAAGAGAAGCGGTAGCCTAGCCTTCCTCAGTACCAACATTGGTGCACAAAAGTAGAGAACGTATGAAGTATAAATGGGTATGAGTTAATCCATTTACATGTAGGACGTGATTCTGACCTAACACCAGTTTATTCAAATGTAGCTCCATTGGCTTCAGTGGAATTACTCCGGAATTACACCCATATACATGAAAGGTAGAATAAGACCTGTAGATTCTCTATGAGCACTTTTATGCTCAAAAATTGCATGTAGGACTGAAGGCCTTTGAAATTTTGTCTGTGTGTCCCAGGGTTAGACTACTGTGCAGAATGTACACCTATCAAGCCACTTAGAAGATCCTCTGCTGAATGAAGAATATGCATCAAAAAACCTTAGGTTAGAGCTTCAGTGCAAATGATGAATTACTCCCATGTGTTTGAGAGGGGGATGGGTAATCATATATATATTTAATGACAAAGCACTGCAGGTTAACATGTTTTTTTTTAATCAAAGGGATCAGGTAATAATTGTGCTTAGCTACTTTGGACACATGGGTTTTATTCATATAAGAGATGTAATAATCTGTCAGGACACTTCTGCTCAAACAGCAATGAATGTGTGCAAAATGGCAAACTGAATGCAAAACAGTAACATTCAGTCCCATCTGCAACCAATATATCAGGCATTCGCTTATTTGTGCCTCCCTGGGTAACTATGGACTAGTGGGGGATTAAACTCTGGTAAAGAAGAATCTCCCACTAAATTTCCCTGTTTTTAAGGCTACCACTGAGCAGACAGATCTGTAACATTCCACCTGTGTATAAATCGATTCCAATCATCATTTAGAAGGTTTCAGGCTGCTTCAGCTGTAGGATAACACAGTACAACAGAGAAAGTTTTTTTCTCCCTTCTCTATTGACAGGTTTGTTATGAAACATGGAGCGTTTATATTCAGGGTATTCATCCCAGTGTCTCATACACATAGCGCTGTTATCTTGGCTTCAAGCCTATTGTAAAACTCTCATTTCATGCAGCAGGGTCCCTATCACAAACAATGGGCCGCCAGCTCCTGAAGATAAGCCTTTTTTGGATATAAATGATATTCTAAAAAAAGATTGATGATTTCCTATTTCCTTTTAAGCTGTATCTGCATTAAGGAAATGTGCCAAGTTCCTCATTTCAAAGCTTTCCCACTTCTTCTCCCACCCCTGCTCCCAAATCCTCGGTTTCAACTCTGGACAAGGTGAGAGGTTAGAGGCCTCCTTGTTAATGAGAGAGGCAGCCTCTGATTTTCTCACTAATTGAAGCATTTACATTTTTTCTGCAGAAGTAAATGCAAAACTAAAACCTTCCTTGGAGATTTATAACCCCACAATGGGTTCTCTTACCCCCCACTCCCTTAATTATCCCAAATTATCCTAACTCTCATGAAGAAGAAAAATTAATATTAATATTCCATTTAGAATCTACTCTAAAATGTGTTAGAAAATGGAGGCAATAATAATGATAAAGAGGGTAGCTGAGATGATTTGGAATATATAATCTTCTCTTCATTGCAGCTTCTTTATACTAGAGTAAGCCAGGAATCGTTTGTCTTGCATTCATTTAGCAGAGCAGCAGAGCAATTTTTGTGCTGCATTGATTTTCAGTATATAAGTAAAAGCTTGGTAAAATATTGCCCTGTCCATTGGAGACAACATTTTGGCTTCGAGCCTTGATCAGAAAGCATTTCAGGGTAAAAGAAGTCAAATAGCTTGTACAGAAGAGATGTGAGATCATCTGTTTGTGTTTGTATGCGGAGCAGGTCATGGGGTGAGGATCATTTCTGCATTGTAGATGAAAGAGAGCAAGAAGAAAAGAGCTGGTATAAAATGAAGATGAAATGAAGCAGAAATTATAATTTATGTTCAGAAGATGAAAGAAAGGAGAGATTTATAGCTATTGGAAGTGCAAACAGTGGGGTCAAATTAATCAGAAACTGCAAATGTTCAGTCCATACATAATGGACCTACACCAGAGTGGGGTGAGGTGTGTGTCTGAGTGAGTGTGAGAGAGAGAGCAAAGCAGACAGGTGAAGGGAATAAGGCAAGATGCGAAAGACAAAGAGGAGTGTCTCTACAATAAGCTCAACTGTTTGCCTGGGTAACTTCTTCATTTTAGACAGTGAAGCCCGAGCACATGCCAATGTCAGCACTAGCTGTTGGTTAGCTTCGCATGATGCATTAAACCCTTTAATAATCAGATGGCTCCATACTGGCACCCCAAATCCCAACTTTCCTTCCTCCAAATGTTGGGGTCTTTGGTTTTAATTCCACGCCACATCCTTCAAGTGACCCTCTTTCCTGGATTTGGTTTGGAAGTGGACCAAGATGTCCAAAACCCTGTGAGATCAATTCACAGGATTTTGGTTCCATTGACTCTGAACCTAAACCTTAGTCCAGGTTTGACATCAGACCTGAGCTCAAATGAAGATCTGGGTTTGATCATCATCTTCTGGTCCCCATCTCTGGTTGTTATAGCAGCTTTCACGGCTTGCTTCATTAGACTTCCATTGAAACCACATTGGAACCACAGCATTCTAAATAACACTCCTCCTGTGAGAGTCTTGGACCACATCCACCCTGACATTATACCCTCATATTTATTATCCTCTGTAAATTATAATGTCTTTTTTTGTTTCATATGGTTTTGGTGAAGTTTAGTCCTGTGTATAGATTTAGATTTTTAAGGCCAGAAGAGACCATTAGATTATCTAGTCAGACCTTTCAGGAAAGCATCTAGTTGCACCTTTCTTCCTATTCTATATTCACCTCCATTCACTATCTTACAATGATAACTTTGACAGCATATTACTTGGGTGGATGCAGGCACTAGCCAAAATAAAGCTTGTCTTGGTAGCTGCTACACACCATCACATATTGTGCTTCAGAACTTTGGGAGAAGCAACTGTTTGTATTTTAAAAGAATACAAATCAATAGCATTAGTAAAAAACAGTGATAACAGACTCGAGACCAACCTTGCAGTGAAAAAAGCAAATCTTTATTGCTCTTTAGGCTGAAAACAGTCTTTACTCCTTTTACAAGCATGCACATCCTCTTTATGTTTTCATAGCTTGCAGGAATCCAGGGCCTGTTCATGAGAGTTGCTGAGAAACACAACTCCCATTAAAGTCTGTGGGAGTTGCGAACACCCAGCATTACTCAGGATCAGGAGTCTATAGTATAAGGATCCAAGTATTTATTATATTGCAGTTGTGACTGCTTGTGTATGTTTAGATTTTTGTTTACTGATATAGAGCTGCAGTTAAAGAACTCTGTAACATGAGTTTAGTTTTGACTTAGGTCATCTGTGAACTGAGTTCTGCATGCCTCAGCATTCTCTTGGAGGACAGATTATTTGAGAGGAACCATGATCCTAGTGGTTGGTGATCCCTTATGGGAAGGCAAATTTTTGCAACCTTCTTATATTTAGTCTGAAAGTGAAAAAATGTATCGATGGTAACAATAAGCCCATCTAATTTACTTATGGGTGTTTTGAGAAGTTGCCAGAGAATTCTTGACCTTCAAGGATAAGGGTGTGCTGGGAGTGGGGAAATGAGATTTTCTTTCTTTTAGATTATAATAAAATGTTCAATGCTTCAGAACCCTCTTGATTGCCTTTCGTGACACTCCCACCTCTCCTGGGCATTGTGACAAACATCTGGAAAACACTAAAATAGTTAAAACATAGGTTTGGGAACCAAGAGATCTGGGTTTTATTCCTGGCCTTGCCATAGATTTGCTCTGTGAGCTTGGCCACAACAATTAACTGCCTTTTGCCTCGGTTTCCCCATCTATAAAATGGGGATAATTATAGCATAACACCTGTCTGAGGTAGATATAGAATTATTACTGATGTTTACAAAGAATGTTGAGATTCTTGATGAACGTGCTGTAGAAGCGCGAGGTATTATTGGATTTCTACCTTGTTTCAGAAAATCACTAGCAAGAAAATTAGACAAAGAAAATGGAAGCCTTCATATTTGAGTATAAGACCTAGGGCTACCATATGCTATTATATTGAAGGTCCCAGGACGATAAGTTTAAATAGCATATTCAATATCTTGGTCAGTTGGTTACTAAAACTATGTGATCATAATGGCATCAGTCAGTAACTATTACCACAGTTAACTTTTACAGAAATAATACAAAGTGCTGCATTTTAGATACCCTCTTCATTTTGGTTTCTCCACAAGGTGATAGGGGACTTAAGACTAGCGTAGCAGCATTTTATTATTAAAATGGGTTTAATTTAATAAACTCCATTTTGATTTGTTCTCTGGTAAAAAAATAATTTGTTTTTTGGATTGCCTTCTTAGTTAGCAGGATGGTTTGCTACTAAAAAAAGATGAACTATCACAAAAGGGAAGGGTAAAATTTATGAGAAGAGGAGGAGGGGAATAATACAGTAACTGCCTAAGGATGATCTAGGCTGAATATAAATCCTTATAGCTGTGTATTTCTTTAACCACACTTTTTAATTTCTTTTATTAATGCTATGGGAGAAAGCAATCCAAAGGAGTGGCTACTTACCGTTTATTTGAATAAGGTCTCGGTGAATTTCAGATGCCGACCTCATGTTTTACCATTGTTTGGGGAAATAAAAAGGTGTATTTCCTTTATGCTCTTATTTGATTTTCTTCAAGAGACTAGTTTTATCCTGCATCACAGGAGAAAACTGTCCATTGTGCATTTACATGAAAACTACGGAGTCTGTGTGTCTGGCTAGCTGGCTTGACCTGACTGTGGAAGGCTTGCTTTTCTCTTCCTTGCTGGAGGCCCCAAAGGCCACATTTGTCATACAGTTACTTTGCTATGAGTGTATAATTAAATGTAAAGCACTTTGGGATGCTCAGATCTATAAAGAACCGCTATAGAAATGCAAATAGTATTTCTGCAGACAAACACAAAAGCAAAAGAAACAAACAAGAAGGCTTGTATGGGCTAAAAATGTGAACGTTGGTAGATACATAAAATATTACAAAGAGAAGAAAATATTTCCGAAAAACAAATCAATACAGGGGGAGGGGAGGAGGGAGATTTATGTGGGAAAGGTGATTGATGCGAGAAATTTCTGGCTTGAGAACAGAGATAATTAAAAAGAGAAAATGCAACCTACAAAATACAGTAAAAATTCTTGTTATTAAAATGTGTATTGCTAGAATGTAGTTTGAGCCCTGATCATCCCCTATGTTGCATAAATATGCACAGGGGATTAGAAACTCTGCGAGAGTGCCATTTCAGAATCCCCCTTGATGTTGCTCCCCTGGAAATGGTGTTTGTCTTCCTGTGAAATGAGCATGGGGTACAGGTACCCCCCCACAAAATTGTGAGTGCCATTGAATCCACCAGGAGGCCAGACCTTTTGTGAAGAGGCTCCGTGCTTCCATATTGCCTTTGGAGCTCTCCTTGTGCACCCTCCACAGCTCCATCACTGCACATATTTTCCAGGAAAACCCCCCCACCCACCCAGCTTCCTACCTTGGAGGTCCCAGATGACATTTGGCTCATGTTGAAAAAAGTCTGGCTTGCTTGCTCATGAATTCAACCAACATATTTTCCTTCTCTTTTACCCCAGTGTTGGTCTTTGCCGCCTTTTGAAATCAAGGGGCGATGATGATTACCATCTTTACCATGTAGTAAGTTTTCGTGTGTTTGGGTTGCTGTCATAGCTAGGGTTCAAACACACAATAGGATTAGGACATTTTCATTTACAGTTCTCATTCTCCTCTTCCTTTTTTCTTTTAGTTGTTCATGACTAAGGCTACGTTTTCGTCATGGGTATTTTTAGTAAAAGTCATGGACAGGTCAAGGGCTGTAAACTTTTTGTTTACTGCCCGTGACCTGTCCATGACTTGTACTATATACCAGGTGCTGGGAGGGGGGAATCTGGGGCCCCTGCTGGTGCTAAGCGGGAGACAGGCAGTGGCACACGGCCCGGGACCCCTGCTGATGCTGGGTTGGGGGGATTGGCAGGGCTGGTAGGCTCTCTACCCAGCTCCAACTGGCATGTCCTCCTAGGGGAGGGGTGGCCAGGGGGCCCACGCATGTTGTTCCCGCCACAAGCGCTGGCTCCTCAGCTCCCACTGGCCGGGAACCACAGTCAATGGGAGCTGTCGAGGTGGGAGCGCCTGCAGGGGCGGGCAGCGCACAGAGCCCCCCGGCCCCTCCCTACCCCCCCAGGTAAGCACGGCCCCTCACCCAACCCCCTGTCCAAGCCCTAGCCCCCTCCCACACACCCAAACTGCTGCTGGCCCAGGGGCTGCCCAGCTCGGGCAGCCCCTGAGCCAGCATCAGCCACTGCAGAAGTCATGGAGGTCACGGAAAGTCATGGAATCTGTGACTTCTGTGACCTCTGTGATAGACTTGCAGCCTTATTCCTGACAAAACCCGCAAATATGTTACCATAATACTGGGTTAGTTCATCTTGGCATTTGTAATTGATTAATAATAAATCTTCACGTCAGTTTACAAAATGCATAGGACAACACATTCCCTGCCCCAAAGGACTTATGAGAGTACATTTAGCCCATTCCCTAATGTTTTGCCTATAGTTGCTCAAGATTGGGCCTAAGTGAATCCCATACAATTCTGTGATTAGTTTCATAGGCACAGCCACCGGACACCTGGAACATTCTCATGCATGAGAGTTTGAATAATGATGTGCATGGCCAATTTCTTACCAACTACATTATAAATTCATTTGAATAAGGCCATGGTCAATTCCAGATGTTGACCTCATCACCCTTTTTGTTTGAGGAAATAAAACTGTATTTTCCATATGCTCTCATTGGATTTCCTTCAAAACACTAGTTTTCTCCTGTGCATCGAATGTAGAATCTGCAGTGTGGCCTATTTACAAGAAGAGTGCAGTGAGTGTCTGTTGCATTCTCCAAATTGCTGTTTACTCTGTAGCCCATAATGTGGTTGAAGCTTGGCAAGCAGCATCATCTGACTTGGATTCAAAAAGGTTGCATCTACACTGTCAAAATTTAGACCCCCTGAGGGCAGCAGTTGTGGGAGCTGTACTGTAGACAGGGTTCATTTTGTTTTGTTTAACCCTTGAGGGACTATGAAAGTCAGAGCCCTGTCTACACTGCAGCTTCCATTATTATCATCAGGGGAGCGTCATTGGCTTTGAATTACTAACGTGATTTTCTTTCCTACTGTAGACGAGGCTGTACCCCTGTACCCAAAATGGGGTTGTACCCCTGATTTACCAATGCTTGGAACAACAATCAAATGATTGATCCATTTTACTACACATCCATAGCTTCTTTCAAGCCACACATCCCTGAAGTCTCTGTATATAATGCTATGGTTGCAGCTGAATTTTGTGACAACAGGTAAACCAAATTAGACTTGTTTCAGAGTAACAGCCGTGTTAGTCTGTATTCGCAAAAAGAAAAGGAGTACTTGTGGCACCTTAGAGACTAACCAATTTATTTGAGCATGAGCTTTCGTGAGCTACAGCTCACTTCGCATCCGATGAAGTGAGCTGTAGCTCACAAAAGCTCATGCTCAAATAAATTGGTTAGTCTCTAAGGTGCCACAAGTACTCCTTTTCTTTTTGCAAATTAGACTTAATCTTCATTTTAAAAAATTGAAAATCCATCAGCATCTCTGTCTTGCAAAGGATAGATTTTTCCAAATAGGAAAGAAAAAAATAACCTCATAAAAGCAAACTCCAGTGGACCCAACAAGCTGTCTAAGTGGCTTTTGCACATTGCAAATCCATTTTCCTTTCTTCATCTTTTTTAAAAACATTGGACCCTAAAAGGTTTTAAACAAGGAGGGATGTTTTGAAAGTGGAATAATAGAAAGCACTAAATATTTCATTATTGATTTATGAAAACATGCCTTTACTTTATTTCTTTAATAGAAAAAACCCTGACAGTTAGTGAAATGATGAGGATTAATGTATGAAAATGTGTTTCATGGCAGCCTCTGAGTAATGGATTCATAAAGAGTTCCCTTTTTTTCTTTTTCTTTTAAGTCAAAGTGGATTGCAAGATGAGTGGTGAATTACTGTAGTCAGATCAAATAAAACAGACAGGCCATGGTTTTTCCTGTAACCCTGTTGACCAGAGACTCAGGTCACCAAATCTTCCAGTCTATCAAGTACCATCTCCAATGAGAACCTCTCACTGCTATTGTCCTAAAGGTTCACTTTGTGTCATGGGTTATAGCAAAGAACAAGTCAGGTGAATATTTGAACAATTTAATTTACTGCAAACATTGCTTGCTTTAAGCTATGTTTCATCCAAAAAATGATCTTTCATTCTCTATTTAGGCTTTTTTGCAATTACCACTAAGTTTATGGCTTTCTTTTCATAAAGGTGCCAACTTAATTTTAAATATTAATAGATACCATGAATAGTCTGAGCTAAGTAATAATAAAGAGCTTTGGGAAATAAATAAATAAATAATGTGAGTTTTATATGAAGAGTAAGCAGCCTTTTTGAAACTTTCACTTCCTAATTGACTGGATGCCATTGTGTGCTAAGGGTCTGATCCAAAGCCCATTGAAGTCGATAGAAAGTCTCCCACTGACTTCAATGGGCTTTGGGTCAAACCCTAATTCAGCCTATTGATTAAATGATTTCTTTACTTCTGTGGAACCCAGCCTTGCTGCTGGGCAGGGATGAGGAGTGGAGGGGACTCTAGGAGGCAAAAGGAAAGCTGACCACACAAACGCAACATTGGGTACATTAGTCGTGGTATACAAGGGGTTGTTCAGCCTCCACAAAGGACCAAACTTATTCCCATGGAAACCAATGTTTGGAGATGAATAAGTGGCCTGGCTCTCAACAGTTCCTCTTCCTTGTTCTCTCTTCATCTTTCTTGGGATGTTTTGTTGTTGTATTTTTTCTTTTTCTTCGGTAGGTTTTAATTTTTAAGGGAGAAGAAAGAGGCTCTTTGCTTTCAAGCAGCTTGTAAAAAGACTGATGACATTAATTCCACTAATAAGCTGGCAATTAAGAAAAAGTCCCAGATTTCTCAAAGAGACATATTTTTCAACAGGAGCTAGTCAAGATGTTGATGAGGTTTTGTTTTTTGTTTTTAAATGGTATGTTCTGTCTCTTAGCAGAAAAAGGACTGCTAAACTGTCATTGTAAGTCTGCCCTCACATGTCTGTGCACAAGAAAAAAATCTCTTAAGCCTTAGGAAGAGGAAAAAAATCAGCAAATTCAATGGACTCACACCAGTCTTTCCCTGGTGTAACCAAGATAAGGATCTAATGTATATTTTTATTGAGTTTTAGGTACAGATCTGTACATTAATAATGGGCTACCTACACATAGGTTACACTAAGGCATTGTCATCCATTTGATAAAGCAGTTCAAGGGCATTATTGTTACAGCACAAAGTACATAGTGAATACAAATACAAGCATTAAAAAATCTCATTGATAGTGTCGATGTTATAGTGTGTTGTAGCTATTGACTCAAGTATAAAAAGAGATAAGGAAAAGAAGGATGAAACACAGGATGAGTGGAAAATTAACAAATAAGTTACAGTAAGTAAGAAAAAAGAGAGAAGTTCCAGTCTCACCAGTTTGGAAGAAATTTCTCATGACAAATTGTCAAAATTTGAGGCTCTTATTCAGATCTGTTATGTGTAGGAAGGATCCTGTGGAGAATTTCCTCCTGCAAGAAACTGGGTTTATAGTTAGGAAAAGGGGTGAATAGTAAAAAATGTGAATTCTTGGGCTAGAGTTGGAGGTGTGCAGAGTATGGTAAGGAGTTAACCAAAATACTTTGTGTGGTACTACGTGCTGCTTATACCAGTGTACAATTGGATCCACACTTTCAACTCTCCAGTCTGGTTTCTTCTAGGTGCTGTCAGCAAATGCACAACTCCACAGCTGGAGTGGTGTTGAATGGTTATAGCAGTGAACTGAGCATAAGAATGTCCATACCTCTTTGATCCTTTGCCTGGATGCCAGCTACAGTCAGTTTAGATGGTGGTTTTTCTGTGATGTGAAATTGATTGAGACCACCAATCCATTTAACTCACCCACTTAAATAGCCTTCTGAAGGTTTCTAGCTGTGCCAATCTGACCCGCACTGGAACCAAGTTTATGAGGGACAGGTTTCATACCCTATTATCAGTGCCCGGAGTTATTGCTTTCCCTGTTTCAAATTTTTAAATGAACCTTACAGAATGTTTCCAAAAAGTTGCCCCTTACTTTGTTTTACCGGTTTCCAGGACTTAATTCCTTTCATATTAACTTTGAGAGATCCTGTGCACATACAGCTCCCACTGCAATAAATGGAAGCTGTGGGTACTCACTATCTCTCAGGATATCCCTTTTTATCTGTAGTGAGCAGCTCATGCTATTTCTCTCCCTCTCCCTCCCCCCCCTACCTTTCCAGAACTGTGGTTAACAAATTGTGTTTATCTTTGCAGAAAACTGAAATGCTCAGCTCTGTTTACACGCCCTCCCTCCAAAAAACAAAAAAACCTTCACAGCAGACTCTTCCTTCTTCAACACATATGGTCAGTGATATTCCCCTTGTTGGGATCTGCTCAACTCTCAAGGTGTCTTTTAAGAAGTGGAATTTGCTTTATGTACGAAAAAAGGCACATGGCCAAAAATCCTTGTGTTGAATTTTTTATGGTGTGAATACTGAGTGGAGGAATGGCATTGTAACTGCTTTCGAGTTTATCTTTAGTGTTTTGTTTTATCCTGAGGCACTGACCTTTCTATTATCAGTTTCTCTAAAGGCAAGCAGTACAACAATGTCTTGTCTGTATCAGCTTGTTTATGTTTTATATGTGGCTCAAAGTTCTGCCAGAACTTCGTGTCATTTTACTGGCTACTTCTACATTCTGCCTGCGATATGCTAATTATTGGGATGTGACAGAGCACTTACTCCTTATCATAAATCAGAGTCTGTTATCCAAGAATTAAACTTCTGTTGAGTCATCAAAGGATGTAACCATATGAAATAGTCTCTAAGGGACAGATCCTGATCCTACTGAAGTCAATGGGCATTTTGCTATTGTCTTTATGATGGGATCAATGTCGAATCCAATATAATGAAACAGAATGGAATTACAGTGTCTGTTTTAGATATTATGATTATTTTCCAAGGAAACATTCCCCTGGAGTACTGTGAGCACTAGAAAGGGAAACTGCTATGGCGATTTATACCAGCTGAGCATCTACTTTTCAGATATTATAAGTAAGGACATTAACAAATTAGAAAGCCACATCCTCAGTTGGGCTAGATCAGTGTAGCTCCACTAACTTCAGTGGGGGTATGAAGGTTTATATTAACTGAGACTCTGGCCCAGAGTTTTAAATTTACATTGTCTCCCTTTGAAAATCCAGATTGCACTGTTAACCCACTCACGGTAGGTGGGTTTGAGAGGAAGGAAAGAAAACGAAACATATTGGAGAATATGGAGATGTCCTTTATTACCCCACTAGGATGCTAGCAGCACATAGTTAGCTCACATGACTTAATTTACCAGGAAAATACTTCATCTACAGGAGAAAGGAGAATGCAGTGTTTCTGCTTAACCATCATGAACCTTCACTAGAATATCAGGAGTACAGCTTTACTGTAAATTCAACGTAAAGCAAAATAAAACTGACTCCAGCCTTCATCCCAGCCAACAACTCTTAAACACAGTTGTTGAGATGATTGACTATTGCATTTGCTTATACTTATTACCATTGACTTCAGTCATTGTCATATCAGTGTTTTGTATTTTTATGGGCTGATGGCCATTTCCTCCTTTTCCACCATGGGAGAGACTATAAAACTAAAGGAGAAGCAGAAGAGTTACTGTAGTTAGTCCAACAGTAATCGATTGAAAAGCCTCCACTGCTCAGAATACGTGAAGTATATTATTGTGGACACTCCAGCTCTTATAACAAAATGGCTACAAGAACAAAACACAGGACCATAACACATTTACTTGACAACAATTATAATAGGGTCAGAAAGCAATGGAAACTAAATTAATCTTCATTAAAACAGTGAATCTCCATGTACAATCCCAAATCCCGCTCCCTTTTCTGCTGTTCCCTGCCCCCCCAAAGGCAAAAAAGGCTTGAATATCTTATTTTATTTTTAATGTGGAGTTCTTTTCTTGAGCATTGTAAATGAAACCTCCAAAGGTTTGTGAGGAACCTTTGTGGTTCTGCTGTCCTATAAATCCCATAATTTATTAGCTTCTTGTACCTGTCATGCTCCAGGTTTCTTGCACAGTGGGAATACAGCCCCCTTTGAGCAGTCATCCTCCCTTTATAACTAGAAAGAGAGAGAAAGTTACATGTGTCAATTAAGCCATCACTGCAGGTTTGATCTTTTTTAGTTACTCTTGATTTAAATAATGATTTCCAACTGCTTTACCTGGTGTGGCATAGCTTGAAAATGGAGCAACACGTATTAATTTTTAATAAATCCTGAGCCTGCTTCTCCTCTTGCATCCGTGTAAATTGGGAGCGACTCCACTGAGGTCAGTAGAGTACAGTGGAGTAAAATCAATATAAATGGCAGGAGTATCAGGCCCAATACCTTCTTCTTCAGAAATTAGGCCCCAGTTCAGGAAAGCACTGCAGCATGTGCTTAAAGTCAAGTGCTTCCCTAAATAGGGGTGCTTCCCTGAAGCCTGACCCTAGTTAGTGTTCCAGTAGTAAAGGGACACTATCATGATATCAAAATCGGTATCTTAAAAAAAGCTCCTTCCCTAGAGATGTGGTGGATTCTCCACCACTTGTAGTCTTTACGTCAAGATTTAAATGATAGGCTGTAGCTCAGACAGAAGTTATGGCCTGGGTGCAGGAATTAGTGGGTGAGGTTCTATGTGGCCTGTGTAATCCAGGGGGCCAGATAAGATGATTTTCATGGTCCTTTCTGGCTATTAATTTATGAACTTTGATTGTTAAAACTGAAATAATTTTTAAAATAGACCTTAATTGTCACTAATGATGCAGTTTGTTTTCTTATTGAACGCCACTCAGCTTAAACAGTGAACCCAGCCTGGTCAGTTTCCCTTTAGTTTCTGCTTCATCTCCCATTCTTATTCTCATGTACTAGCAGAGCATGCTGTTGTCTTTCAGTTCACAAAACTGCAGGAGGGTGTTAAAGTTTAGAAAAAGAAACACATCTGAGCCATAAGACTTTAAAATAATTCCTGAAAACATTTCTATTCCCATTATCTTGTATACGGATCCTCTTTCATTTACACAACCTAATTCTCGGGCTTAGAGTAAGTTGGCAGAGCCTATGTGAAGTGCCACCTGTTATAGGATCTGTTGTATGTATTTAGGCACGTATTTTAAAATTTCTTCTGTTGCAAATATAGCTCTATAATATTTGGTTTTCAGATCCTGCAGGAAGTCTTCACTCTTCCCCTCCCCATCCCCCAGAGACCTGTTTCCTCAGTCGGTTATGTGAGCAAACATGATCTCCCTCTAGCCTCAGTGCTGACTCATAGTGGCATCTGCTGGTGGCACTGGGGAAGATGCATTGCACTGTAGGGTCCTTAACCCACCAGAGCCACTCATAGCTCCACTGGTTTGAGTCCTTGTCATGTGTGCAGAAGGCTCAAAAGATACATTTTTAAAAACCCCACCTCCATGAACTGAATAGTTATCTTCTTTCAGCTGACACAATGGAATTTAGATAATTTCAAACTATTTTGTTCTGCTGCATGTCCCTTCTCTTTGGCATCAGCATAGCAGGACAGAGGGTTGATCCTTGCGATCCTTTTGCAGTGGTGAATTTTCTCATCTTACCATGTTGTACTATAGCTTAAAAATGTGGTGGGTGAAATCTTTTATTGGAAATTTCTTTAGATAAAAAACTTAAATCCAGGACCTGTGAATTTTCCTGCTTTGTTTATTTAGGCCTGGATTCTACAAACACTTACACACATCAGTGGTCTAGCTGACTTTAACAAGAGTGCTTGTGTGTAAAGTTGCATGCATAAATGTGTACAGGATTGGGGCTTTAGTGTGTAACTGATAAAATTATTTGTCTTTGATTAGTTGGGATTTTTTGTTGTATTTTGAGGTGGGGGGGAAGGGGTTGTAATTGCCTGCTTGTTAACATAAAGATTAAGGGAGACACCATTGTTTCTGTTCAGTGATATTTACTATGTCTTAGTTTGAATGTTCTCCATTGGTGGTTTGTTTTGTACCGAGGTACACTGGAATATTGTTACGGAGGTCTAGAACTCTGAGCACGAGAAGAGATGTTTCTTTAATTCTAACCCTAATTCTAATTCAGTGTTTTGCTTAATGTAGACTGTCTGAGTCTGATTCCCTTCTGACTTTTACCAATTTTACACTAACCAATGGTCAAAGAGAGCTAGGCTCTCTATTATAAGGTCATGGGAATAGGCATCATTGTTGGTTATTGTGCTGGAGATGCCTAATCTGATTTCCCTCAAACGTGCCAGCAAGTTAAAGATGTATGGGCTGGATGAATGGACTATAAGGTGGATAGAAAGCTGGCTAGATCATCGGACTCAACGGGTAGTGATCAATGGCTCCATGTCAAGTTGGCAACAGTATCAAGTGGAGTGCCCCAAGGGTCGGTCTGGGGGCCGGTTTTGTTCAATATCTTCATTAACAATCTGGAGGATGGCATGCATTGCACTCTCAGCAAGTTTGCAGATGACACTAAACTGGGAGAAGTGGTAGATATGCTGGAGGGTAGGGATAGGATAGGATAGGATACAGAGGGACCTAGACAAATTAGAGGATTGGGCCAAAAGAAATCTGATGAGGTTCAATAAGGACAATTGCAGAGTCCTGCACTTAGAATGGAAGAATCCCATGCACCGCTACAGGCTGGGGACCGACTGGCTAAGCAGCAGTTCTGCAGAAAAGGACCTAGGGGTTACAGTGGATAAGAAGCTGGATATGAGTCAACAGTGTACCCTTGTTGCCAAGAAGACTAACGGCATTTTGAACTGCATAAGTAGGAGCATTGCCAGCAGATCGAGGGATATGATCATACCCCTCTGTTCAGCATTGGTGAGGCCTTATCTGGACTACCGTGTCCAGTTTTGGGCCCCAAGCTACAAGGAGGATGTGGAAAAATTGGAGAGAGTCCCGCGAAGGGCAACAAAAAGTATTAGGGGGCTGGAGCACATGATTTATGAGGAGAGGCTGAGGGAACTGGGATTATTTAATCTGCAGAAGAGAAGAATGATAGCTGCTTTCAACTACCTGAAAGGGGGTTCCAAAGAGAATGGATCTAGACTGTTTTCAATGGTAGCAGATGACAGAACGAGGAGTAATGGTCTCAAGTTGCAGTGGGGGCGGTTTAGGTTGGATATTAGGAAAAACTTTTTCACTAGGAGGGTGGTGAAGCACTGGAATGGATTACCTAGGGAGGTGGTGGAATCTTCTTCCTTAGAGGTTTTTAAGGTCAGGCTTGACAAACACCTGGCTGGGATGATTTAGTTGGGGATTGGTCCCGCTTTGAGCAAGGGGTTGGACTACATGACCTCCTGAGATCCCTTCCAACCCTGGTATTCTATGATTCTATGATCAGAGTGGATTTTGAACTTCCTTCACCAAAATGCATAGTTGGTCACAAGTTTTGTGATGCAACACATTTCCACTGGAAAATGCTGATTTGGATAAATTGAAACATTTGACAGGACCATGCCAGTTCATCAAAACTTATGGAAGAAATGATCAAAATGTTTCACTTTGACTTTATTGTTTTGACTTTTGGATTCTATTACAAAATAAGTTATAATTTAAATTGTTATACATATTGTAATAGAACATAAAAGTTGAAATGATAAAATCAAAATCAAAATAATTTTTATGAAAAGGAAACACTTTCAGCACATTTCACTTTGCAGAGACTTTGACTTTTTGTTCCAATTCAGGATGAAACCAAATGTCAAAATCTGAGAATTTCCCACCAGATAGAAATTCCAAATTTTGAGTAGCTGCTCTACTAAAATCCTTATTGTCCTTCACTTTGTAATTGGAAAGTGGGTAGGAATGCCTGGCTGTTTCTTGAGGGGAGTGTTTGTTTTGTTTTGCTTTTTGTTTTTTTGCGGTTGTGGTGGTAAGGGTAGGAAACCCAAATTGGAATCTCAATCCCAGCTTCACCCATTAGGCTTTATCCTAAGGATCACTTCCTTTCCCCCTTCTGTTGCAGCCCCTTTGCCCTTGAGGTCCTGTAGTACAGCCACCTTCCTGACAAGGACTTGATAAGAACATCTTTTTTTGGACCTTGTCAGTGTTAGGAAAATTGCTGTGGAGCATCATGAGGCACTCTTCCCCTCCCTGGGGCTTTAAAGTTGCTATGTACAATTAAAGTGTTTGTTTTAGATAAGATACTGGGGCTATAACAAGGCTAAGATTTGTTGACTGTTTAAAAATACATAGTTTGCAGAGGGCTATCAGATCTTGTACTGTGTTAAGGGATAAATATGGACAGACCAGGTATAGAAATGGTCAGGGGTATAATGCTTTTGAAGAGTATTTTACAATTACTCTGATGACATTGTTTAAATCAAGCTGTAGTGTTTGATTAGGCTGGCGTTCTGTGTGATGCAATGTAACATGGAATAAGTGATGTAACAAGATATGCCCTCCAAAATCTAATGCTCTTCGTTTTTAGTCAGAATGTATTAATTCACTTTCTGAATAATTGACCCAAAGAAATTCTGTCAAACAGTACTAAATTATTCACTGGATTTCCAAACCAGCAGGCACCAACCTTAAATATTAAAGAATCATGTCAAGTAATTTTCTGCACAAAAATATTCCTTTGTGTTTGTTTAGGCTCTCTGGAATTTGTTTGCAGATAAGAGGGATGGGCTAATTAAACAAAAGCCAACCAGTCCTTCAGAGGTGCTAGCATGTCTCCCAACTGCCTCACCCCCAAATGTCCTCCACACATACCAAGAAAGAGAAGGTAAACTTTAGTCTAGTTCAGCTGCTCAACCCAGACCGATTTCATTTTCTATCATTTTTGCATTGCCTAGCCTCCATATTTTCAAATGAGACCCACATCATCCAGTTTTGAATTTTGTGGGGGTTTTTTCCATGTAAATTCCACATCGACAGTAAGTACCTCAAGACA
The DNA here is from genome assembly GCF_965140295.1 of Lepidochelys olivacea. NCBI lineage: Eukaryota > Metazoa > Chordata > Testudines > Cheloniidae > Lepidochelys > Lepidochelys olivacea. The sequence goes on from NC_140413.1 coordinate 125,055,822, forward strand.
GGGTGCAGCATCCCATAATGCTCAGCGAAGGTTGTTAGGCACCTTGCTCTTCTATGCCTTCAGGCCTTATAGTACCTCTCTAGGTGTGCATTTTGAGATAACAACCTTGCAGGATCAATTTTGGTGTAGAAAATAGGTTTCCTTAAAAGAGGGACACCACTGGAGCAGCATTCAAGTTCTACCAATTACGGTGTCTGACACCTTTCCCCTTGAAGGTTGCATGCTGAACGGGCACAGTGTATATTTCTGGCTTGTTTCAAAAGGATGAGGACAGACATCTGATAGCTTGCATTAATTACTCCATTTCCTTCTCCCTGTATACATTTCCAGAATCTAACTGTGGTGCACCTGGCCCCCTGCAGTCTGCCAGGACCCAGGGATTACTATAAAGCCACAGGAGGACAGTTAACTCCTTTTATTGTTGCACAACATTGCAAATATATTCCAACAGTCTTTTGATGTTAACATTTTGATACATTCATCACTGCTTTAGCATCTGCAGTGTTACTTTACAAGCTCTATTTTACAGCTTTTGTTACTCCTATTAGTCCACTCAATTTTCCACCTGAAATACCACATTTGTCTAGTCGGGACTTGACATCTATTTTCAAGGGGGGTTGCCTTTAATAACAAGTGTTATTTAATTGTATGTTCTTCTTCTCCCAAAGAATATGCTAGGCAATCTGTTCTGTATTGTCAATCAACCAAGATGCACTTGGCTGCACTTTTGTGTTTTATTATCTTGGCCCTGATAAGGAGGCATTTGTGTGTGTGTGCATCTCAGGGTGTTGAAGTGTAATTGTTTATCTGTTCTTCTGCAGCTTTATTTAGAGTGGAACTCATTACAGTGCCCTCACAAGTGCAGGAATGTTGTACTGGGGTGTGGGCATGCATGCCTTTAGTGGAGAGTGAATTGCATTTCTCACTAATGACAGGTTTCAGAGTAACAGCCGTATTAGTCTGTATTCGCAAGAAGAAAAGGAGTACTTGTGGCACCTTAGAGACTAACCAATTTATTTGAGCATAAGCTTTCGTGAGCTACAGCTCACGATGCATCCAATGAAGTGAGCTGTAGCTCACGAAAGCTTATGCTCAAATAAATTGGTTAGTCTCTAAGGTGCCACAAGTACTCCTTTTCATTTCTCATTAAGATTGCTATTCAAAGCCACCAGTGTTGTCACTTTGAGATGCTTTTTAAAATGATCAGCCTTAAAATATTAAGTATTCTTCATTGTAAAAATAAATGAAGAATTCTCCTTTGTCTCCCCTCCCTTAAAGGCATTTAGAACTGGCTTTAGGCAACTGCAAAACCTAATATGACTCCGGTGCACCAGAATTTAATGAAGGAGCGGGGAACCCAAACTCAGAACAAACAGTTGTTCTAAATGAGAAACGGATTTGTTTCCTTGTCAGAGGGCAAAGAATAAAAACTAACATAAATGTTTCTACCCACAGCAAGGACAAAAACGCAGGACTTATCTAAGCCTGTATGGCTCAGTACATATCTGCAGTGTCGTCACAGGTATTGGCAAACTTTACAGAATGATGCACTCTGGAGCATCAGCTGTGCACCGAGAATTGGCCAGTGACTGATTTGATTGGTCTATCTATCTACTGCTTTTCTAGAGGACACATCACTGTGGAATTAAAGCACTGCACAGATCGAGGTCCATAGTGGACTTCATGGAATCTTCTGGGTTCTTTTATAGGGAGCACTGCTTGGGAGTCATGTGCGCACACTTAGTATTATAAGTGGAACTGGAAGCAATGGTTATGGTGAAGATTGCCCAACACTTCACGTTGAGACTCTGTTTTCCGCTGATTATAACTTTGCCAAATTGTAACCATCCAGGCTGAGTTTTTCCATGCCAGGTTCCGGCCTGAATTTTTTCTCGAGAATTTCATCAAAAATGGTTCAGCCATTTCCGAAAATGGGGTTTGGGAAAAATGTATTTTTTTCTCCCCTCATGTTAAAAAATTCTTAAAACCATTTCTTTGAGAAGCAGCAGTTCTTCCATGTTGTGGAGCAGGAACTTGAAATTTGGTCTCCTTCATGACAGAGATGTGCCTGTTGCTGGTCCTGTTAAAATCTGCCCAAAGTCTCAGTTCACGTATGTTCATTATAGACTTGCTAGTTTGACAGCCCCGTACTCTGAAGATTCCATCTACCCTGAGCAAGCATGTAAACCTGAGTCTCTTTCTGTGAGAACTGTTATCCCATTGTACTGTATCGTACATGTCTGTGCCTAGGTCAGTTTGCAGTCAAGGCTCGAGACCTTTTCTTTCATGTGTTTGTAGTAAAAATCCTTAGTACTACAGCTGGTCAGGAATTTTTTGACCAAACTTTTTTTGGTCAGAAAATGCTGACTTGTCAAAATCAACATCCTATTTTGTCAGTAAGGTTTTGCAGATCCAGGTTTGAATTTCAAAACAGTGAAAACTGTCCAGCCAGCTCTGGTTAGCCAATAACTAGGCCTGGCAAAATTTAATTTTTAATTTTGTAATAGTTTCTGATGGATAATATCAATGTTTATTTTTAATCTTTTTGTTTTATTTTTTATAAATTTTAAATTTTCACAGTTGTGTGAATTTATGGGTTTTAAGCACTTTTAAAATTTTTATTGATTTAAATTTTCACAGCTGCAGGAAACTGGGGTGTGTGTGTCAGACAATGATTTCATGACGGTAAACACTGAGATTCAGCGAGTTAAAGCTTTCTAATCGCTAAAACCCAAATTGTATATACTGACAGATGTTGACAAACTAAATAGCTTTAAATCAAACTCTTAAGTTCTCAAGCAGCATTTTTCTTACTTTGCCTACTGTAAATTTTGATTATTATTGATGGAAATATTTCTGTTGTTTTGTGCGTATAGTGAAATTGACGTTTACCAATAAAAATCTAATCCTTCTGAGCCTATGAATAACCCCGGGGTTAGGAGATTCTGCTTCAAGTCCTTGCTCTGTATCAGGTAGAGCAGGAATTTGAACCTGGGTCTCCTACATCCCAGATGAGGCTTCTAACCCACTAGACTATTGGCTAGTCTGGGAGCCTCTTTCTCTGTCCACTTTTTCATGAAAGGGCTTGTATTAGTGTGAACAGAAATGTTAACCTAATTTTTGTGTGTGTGTGAGTGAAATGGAATCTTGTTTTCAGACCAGGCCTGCTTAGTGCTAACATACCACCAGCTATCCAAGGCTTTCAAAGCGGGGTCTTGTGCTTAAAGTGCTGGGCTAGAGCTAGGAATCTCCATCAGAGTCTTCCTGTGTGACCTTGGGCAAGTCACTGAGTCTATCTGTGCTTCAGTTCCCCATCTGTAAAATGAAGAGAGATAGTACTTTCTTTCTCCCACCCTGGGTCTGTCACGTCTGTTTAAGCCAGGGACTATTGCTTACTGGGTGTTTACACCATACCAGGGAATTGAGGCCCCTAAGTGCTACTGTAATAATACTGATGATGAATACTTTTAGAGAGAAATTCTAACCTGTCCTCCATGGGCTTGGAGTGCCTGGCTTCAGCAGAGCAAGTTCAGTTCTGCTATGCCGAGGAAGGCAGTATTTGGGAAGCCTGCAGAAGAGGGGTGCACCCTTCCACCGAAGTGCCTGCAAAGAACGGTTCTGTACAGGCTGCCTTCGTGTTATAGAGCAGGAAGAGTAGGACTGGTGCATCTCATTACATGGCTCTACTTACCATTCCCCTTGTGTAGAGGATCACAGGCACTGCCGAAGCACCCTGACTCTCCAAGGTGTGGGAAGGAGGATTCCTTCCTTCTGTCCTTTGATGAATGCTCCAGCACTCAGTTCAGCTATTTGTGCTCTGCACTGAGGGAAGCACTAGGGTCTAGTTGACAGATTCTCACAGCTCTTCTTGAGGTAGGTTTCATAGGTGTTATTCCCAGTCTATCCATGGATACGGAAAGGTTAAATAAATTGTCTAAGGTCCAGACTAAGTCAGTGTCAGAGCTGGGATTAAAACCCAGTTTCTTTACTTCCTGTACCTCGCTCCATTCACAAGACTACACTTTCTTTCCTAGCATGACGCTGTCGAATGGCACATACATGTTGGTGTTCTGTACATCAGACTGGCTGGGTCTGAAGGTGTTTAATATAGACCATGTATTTCAAAACATGTTTTGCAGCTGAGCTCAGGCCTTGTCTGCCACGAAGAGCCTGGAACAGAATTTTTATGGCTGAGTTACAGACCCTGAAAATGTTTTTTCATGAGAGAGGCTGACAAACCTTTAGAGAAACTACCCTTAAAATCTTAACTGTAGCAGCACTAGCAGGCAGCTTAGTAACATGACTGGATTTACTGTATGCATGCTGGTGGGCTTACATGAGTGTGAAGTAAACATCTTTCAAATGACTTGACGCCAATGGCATCCTCAGACAGCCTCAGTGAGACATCTGACCCATTAGATATTTAGGGCAGGCACTGAGATACCAAGGTCATGCCACATCCTGTTTCTCTCATACAGCTGGGCCCTGATAAAATAGCAGTTGGTGAGACCACCAATCAGATAAGGTGGCAGTTTGCAACAATCTCAAATTATTGTTAGAGCAAGGGAGGTCCAGATAAGATCAATCAGACACTGGAGTGATTTAGCTATTCCTGAGATTTCCCACCCCCCGCCCCTTCCTGAAGACACTTTACACAGCCAGTTTTTTGAATATGAATGCAAGGATCACTCATGAAATCTTTTAACCAACCTCAGAGCAAAATACAAGGGTTGATTTATGGGCTGGATTACTGAGAAACAGTAATTCTTTGCTCTTTATGATGTTTTGTCAGAAGGTGCAGTACTCTGCAGTCAGAACAGCATGATTTCAAGTAGGTTTTACAAAAGAGTCTATAGAATGGGATGGTGGCGAGTAGGACAGCTCCTATAACAGCAGTTAATAAGTCACAAACACATAAATCATGCGACAGGTATTGAGTGTAACAGGGCAAGGCAGTAGCTTTTATAAACAGCAATTTAAGTTACTACCCCATAGAAAGAATGCCAGAGATTTTTTTTTTTTTTTTGGCCATAAATTGCAATTAAGCTTTTTGGTTTTGCTGTCAAAAGATTTCATCTATGTTTTGGGAACCCAAAAGAAATGGATGGGGGAGAAGAGCTTGGTGTGATGCCTAAAGCTGAGTCCGTACCTCTCACTTCCAGGGACATTGTTCATTTTAGTGCCAAAGCTACCTACGCTCCAAGCAAATGTATTTGTTATTGTCAAAAACTATTTACATCAGAAATAAACAATCATAAAATGGAGATTACAGAAAGATATTTACACTAAAGGAACTGTTCCTATAACATTTTAGTTTTCCTACATGATTCATTGTTCTGTGTTCTTCATTTTGGGTCTTTGTCACACACTGGCTTACACATTTTGTGCTTTGGCAGGATGAGAGGCATGGAGGAGGCCAAAATAGAATGGTGCAAAGGATCCAGACCCCTGTCTCTTCTTCTGTCCCTAGGTGGGAATCAATAGGTGATGTTTCGAGTGTGTTCTTATCAATGCAAAAATTGGGTTTGCCTGTGTCCCATGTCCAGCTCTATCACCTTTTGCTAGCGCTGGTCCAGATGTGGTTCATGGTCCTGTTTATTTTTCAACACAAATCAAATTTTCACTTTCGTAGAAATTTTTCTTAAATTTTTGGCGTTTCATCAAAAACTTGCAAATTGAAAAATTTCAGATAAACTGAATTGTTTTGGCTGCTGCAAATCAATTTTGATTTTTTGATTACAAAATTAAAAAAAATTAAAACTGACATTTCCCTATGAAACTTTTGTTTTTTGATGAAAAAGTATTTTGATTTAAAATTTTTAACCTGCTCTACTTTTACCTTTCATGGACTTGGATCCCCTCCCCCACATCTGCACAGTGCAGGTTCAAGCACTGTATAGAGCATCACCTAGTGCATTATGCAAGAATTTTTTTTCTTTCAGTATCTCATGCTGCTTTCTAACAAGTAGAAAATAGATTTGTTACATATTATATGGTAGTTGTGGGCTAATCTGGGGATGAATCCATGTGCATTTCCTCAATACCATGTTATTAGGCCAAGTTTGTGGTGGTGACTTATTTTTACATCCAATCCTGACAATATCAGTAGAGGTAAATAATTTTCCAAGGAGATTCAGAGCATTTCAATACATAGCATCTCATCAGTAAAATCTTGTGAGATAATTTTCAGTGAGGGTATTTGGTACCCATTTTAATATATTAAACTTTCTAACTGCAAGTCTCCTGGGCACTCATGGGAGGAAATAGCGTGTAATAAGAGGGTTGCCTTAAAGTGTTATACTAACAGATGTCACCAATGAAACAGGAGCCTAGAAATTGCCATACTGCAATACACAAAAGGTCCATCCAGCTCAGTATACGGTCTCTGACAATGATCAATGTCTGGTGTTTTAGGGAAAGGCAACCCCATCTCACCCCTAAAATGCAGCTAACAGCAGTGCAGTGCTACTGGAGAAATTTACTCCAGATCCTAGGCTAATTATCAGCAAATGCCAAGCAGCAAAAGGTGAAGAGCACAATTATGTGAATCTGCAGCTGAGAATAATAAAACAGAGCTGCTCAATCAATGTTGTCTGTTTCTGTAGTATGTCCGGAAGTGCAGCTTTCAGGCCAGTAGATTGGAGGAAGGGCTCCATCTTGTGAATACAGCCAAAGATTTTGGAAATGGGTTTTATAGGCAGGATATCTGACGTGTCTATAAATTGCCAGCTTCTCTGTACTGGGGGATGCTAGCTGTGGGTTGAGTATGTTCTTCCTTTTATAGGATGTATGTGTTTATTGGGTCAGATCCTCACCTGGTGCAAATCAGCACAGCTCTGTACTGAGTGAGGGAAAATGGCAAACTTCATTGAAGACAGAGGAACTACACCGATTTTCTCCAGCTGAGGATCTGACCCACTGCATTTCAATTGTCGTTGCTGGTTGTATCTGAAGGGTTCATTGTGGAACTTTTATGGGTTCAAGATGCTTACTAGTTCAGGAGCTGGTTGAGAACTACCGGTCACTTAATGAATGTCATAGATTCATAGATATTAAGGTCAGAAGGGACCATTACGATCATCTAGTCTGACGTCCTGCACAAGGCAGGCCACAGAATCTCACCCACGCGCTCCTGCGAAAAACCTCTCACCTATGTCTGAGCTATTGAAGTCCTCAAATAATGGTTTAAAGACTTTAAGGAGCAGAGAATTCTCCAGCAAGTGATCCATGCCCCATGCTACAGAGGAAGGCGAAAAACCTCCAGGACCTCTTCCAATCTGCCCTGGAGGAAAATTCCTTCCCGACCCCAAATACGGCGATCAGCTAAACCCTGAGCATATGGGCAAGATTCACCAGCCAGATACCCAGGAAAGAATTCTCTGTAGTAACTCAGATCCCACCCCATCTAGTATCCCATCACAGGCCATTGGGCCTATTTACCATGAATAGTTAAAGATCAATTAATTGCCAAAATCATGTTATCCCATCATATCATCTCCTCCATAAACTTATCGAGTCTAATCTGAAAGCCAGATAGGTCCCACTGCTTCCCTTGGAAGGCTATTCCAAAACTTCACTCCTCTGATCGTTAGAAACCTTCGTCTAATTTCAAGTCTAAACTTCCCAATGACCAGTTTATATCCATTTGTTCTTGTGTTCACATTGGTACTGAGCTTAAATAATTCCTCTCCCTCCCTAGTATTTATCCCTCTGATATATTTATAGAGAGCAATCATATCTCCCCTCAACCTTCTTTTAGTTAGGCTACACAAGCCAAGCTCCTTAAGTCTCCTTTCATAAGATAGGTTTTCCATTGCTCGGATCATCCTAGTAGTCCTTCTCTGTACCTGTTCCAGTTTGAATTCATCCTTCTTAAACATGGGAGACCAGAACTGCACACAGTATTCCAGATGAGGTCTCACCACTGCCTTGTATAACGGTACTAAAACCTCCTTATCTCTACTGGAAATACCTCACCTGATGCATCCCAAGACCATATTAGCTTTTTTACGGCCATATCACATTGGCGGCTCATAGTCATCCTGTGATCAACCAATACTCCAAGGTCTTTCTCCTCCTCCGTTACTTCTAATTGATGCGTTCCCAGCTTATAATTAAAATTCTTGTTATTAATCCCTAAATGCATAACCTTACACTTCTCCCTATTAAATTTCATCCTATTACTATTACTCCAGTTTACAAGGTCATCCAAATCTTCTTGTATGATATCCCGGTCTCTCTCTAAATTGGCAATACCTCCCAGCTTTGTATCATCTGCAAACTTTATTAGCACACTCCCACTTTCTGTGCCGAGGTCAGTAATAAAAAGATTAAATAAGATTGGTCCCAAAACTGATCCCTGGGGAACTCCACTGTTAACCTCCGTCCAGCCTGACAGGTCACCTTTCAGTAGGACCCGCTGTAGTCTCCCTGTTAACCAATTCTTTATCCATGACATTTTCCATATTAATTATTATTTTTAATATTCACTTAGCTATACAGCTGGGCTAATCCAAGAAAAAATGTATTTGTATTTGGAAATTTTGTGATTTTTTAAAATAAATTATTAGAATTTTATTTTGTTGTTCTGCCAGTTGTTGTCTCTCTGTAATTCCTCTTCACATCATATTCACAATCAAGTTGTCCACCAACCAACAAAACTCTGACAGATATGCTAGTCTATTGTATTTGTATTTGCTTCTCAGTGAAAAACCTTTTTCTTAGCCCATTTCATCGCTTTGTGTCCACGATGGCTAACAGGATACAAATATATGCGTGAGGGGTGGCCTTCTCCGCCAGGCTCTGCTCCTGCAAACTTTTATGAGTGAGGCCATTGACACCCCACCATCAAGACTGTGTGGATGGTTGCTGTACCCACTTTGCTCCACTCTTTCTGTAGACAGGAAAATCCTGGTCCCATTGAAGTCAGTGGCAAAACCTCCACTGACTTCAATGGGGCCAGGATTTCACCTGAGGAACATAGGGATAATAAACACTAGAGGGCAAGGAAATTAAGGTGACCTGCTTCTTCTTTCTGGGACAGCAGAAATCCTTCATCATGACAGACTTCAGATACTCTTAGCACAGTGCCAGTGCTTAGCAAATAACATAGCTCATTCTCAATCACATCCCCGCTCTTTCATACTGCATAAGGCAAACCTTTCTCAATCTCGTCTCAAGACTCTTATTTTGAGTCTACAATGCAGTTAATACAAAAGTGTTTCTTTTTTCCACATTCAGGGTTTGAATAATGGGATTGGGTTTTGTGTGTGTGGTTATGTATTTATTTTTCAGAAGGTGGAAGAACACAAATGCACAAAGTAGTCCTCTAACTCCCAATATATTAATAGCTCTGCTAAGAGAATAACAAAGGTTCTGTTAACAAACCCAAATACGAATGAAATGCAAGAAAGTAAATTACACCAAACAAGAATCTGTGTGCTGTTTTTCCCCCAAGTTCTTTAAAAGAGTCTGAAACTTTCTCCAAGTAGTTGCTATGTAAAGAATTTTGGTGCCTATGTAGAAGCATCTGGACTTAAATATTTAAAATCAACAAAAACATAAAACAAACTACCCATCTGGGTTTTCCAAATAAAGCCGCAACTACTGGAATTTATTAAGTTCCTTCATCTGCAAAAGTGAATGCCTCATTTATTTCAGCTTATCTATCATCTTCCGTTTAAGATGCACACAAACCTCCTTGGTGATTAGTTTTTTGTTTTGTTTTTCATTTTTTTTCCTCCTAATCAAATTGGAAAGAACTCAGGCTGAGTGAACTGGTGACTCAACTAGAAAACCCTTTTTGCAAAATTCTTAAGTTCCAAAATTTCAGTGTGTTGGAATATGACTACAGGATCCAGCAAATCGCATATTTTTAACTGGCTGCGCTTCTTATACGGCACCCCCGCACCGCCAAAAAAACATACACTGAAAGAATGTTAAGGTTGCAAAATAGGGTACGAAGAAGGGTGCCGAATGAGCAGTGCATGGGCAATTTTAATTGTGTCATTTCTTAACTTTGGAGTGCTTGAGTTTTCAATCTCAACATTCTTTTAATGTTTTTTTTTAAGTAATTGCCCAATATTTTTAAAGCAAACTGAAAAAACTACCCCAATTTCTATCATGAGGAACCATATTGACCCCCAACTCTGGTTATTTCGGATATGTCTACAGTGCTATAAAAGGCCCGTACCTGGCCTGTGTCAGTTGACTCAGACTTGTGGGCCTTGGGCTGGAAGCCTATAAAAATTAAAGTGTAGACATTTGGGCTCAAGCTGGAACCTGGGCTTTGAGACCCCATGATGGGGAAGGTCTCAGAGCCCAGGCTCCAGCCTGAGCCTGTATGTCTACAATGCAATTTTATAGCCCCACATCCTTGAGCCCCAGTCAGTTGACCCAGGCTTTGAGACTCAATGCCATGTGTTTATCGCAGTGTAGACATACCCTATCAGGGTTCAGACCTCTGGATTGACAGCAGAAACATCTACCAATTGAGCTAATGGAGTAACTGATAGAGGATAACCACCTACTACTGCTATGTGGACCAGCTGGTTGAGAGGAAGGATTGATTTCACACGTATTTGCTGAAAGCAAAAGATATGGAGATTCGGGAATCCTGGGTTCAATTCCAGGTTGTGGAGGGGAGTGTTCTATAATGGTTATAGATCATTCTTCCCCTTTGTCCCGGCCTGTACATGTCTCCTTCTGCTTCTAATGATCCCCAGCTCTTGTCTCCCTCTGCTCCTATCTACCCCACCCCATTCCCAGCTACTGCCCTCCTCTGTGCCTATCCACCTCCTCTCCCTCATCTACTATCCATCACCCTGGCTGCTGCCCTCCATGCTTCCATTCCATTTTGCTGTCCCTCACCCTCTGGCTCCGATTCCTGCAACACCTCGTGTCCCTCTGCCAACTTCCTCATCTCTCTGCACGCCAGCCAGGCAGCTTCTTCCTTCTTCATGCTAGATGGGCACCAGCACTGGGAGCACTGATAGCACAGGTGAGACAATCTCCCTGCACTGCCCCGCGCAGCACGAAGCAATGATGAGGAAAGTCCAGCTTTGCCACTGCAGCCCTGAGAGATGGAACATGCTGATTGCAGTCCTGCAGATGGACTCTCCAAGTCCCTGCTCCAAAGCTTCTTGACAAAATGCTTGTACAAATTCTTTTAACATGGTCAGAGCAACATATTCCACAAACCCTCCCCTGTCCCCAAATCTCATTCTTGGAAACAACTGAACTCTTTTACCTGAAGCTTTCAAAAATAATTCAGCCCAGCATGGAAAATTCAGCCTGAACAATTGAAGTTTGACAAAGGTATTAGCAACAGGCAATCGTCTTAAAATGGAAAGTGTTGAGCAACCTTAACTCTAGGCAATGCTACCAGTTCTGCCTGTAATGCCAGCAAAGGCCTATATTGTGGCATATAGTAAGAGCACCATACTGAGTGATGTAGAGGTGCACTACTTCAGTGGTATTTCCAGACGGTAGCACGCTTCACAGAGCTGCCATGGAGTGTAGGTAGGCACTCTGCCACCTTTAAAGAAAGTACAATATGCACTGTGCTCTCTCCCCAGCCCAATCTTCTGACTGATTGGAGAGGGGACAGGATCCTACCTCCTTCCTGCCCTTTCCCACCCCTTTGTGCAGTTCTTATGCTTCTTGAATATGATGACTTCCATTTTGTCCGGCCCTCAAATTGGGCACTTTCTCCTTCCTTTACGCATCCATGCGGGGGGGAAACCTGAAAAATCTTTGCCCAGTTTACGGCATCAGCCAACAAGTTTACATTCAATATAAGGAATTAGCCAATGTGTCACTAACAGAGAGGAATGATGGTCCAGTGATTAGAGTGCTAGGCTGGAGCTACAGATTCAGTTCCTTGTTCTGCTGCAGGCTTCCTGTGAGACCTTGGGAAGATCTCTTGGCTTCTCAGTGCTTCCTTCTCCATCTATACAATGGGGATAATAGTACTTCCCTTCTCCACAGAGGTTGTTGAGAGGGACTCGTACTACGGTAACGGAGGTAGATCCATGTGACAAACATTGGTGGCTGTGGGTCTGCTGAGCAAAACTGAGCCTTCTTTCGTGTTATTTGCTGCTTCTGTTTCCCTTCGTTTTCTTCTTTCTTCTTCTTATCTTCCTGTGCTCTGCCTTTGCCCTCTCAATTTAGTCTTCAGTGCTATATTTACAATTTTCAGAGACAGTCTAATTGTGTATGTGGGTGTATATGTAGGCCAACTTGTAATCTATCCCAACACCTATATGTTTAGTGAATAGGTGCACTGTTGCAAAGCTATTTCTGTTTCTTTGTTTTAAATTAATGTGTAATATTTAATGATGTTTCAGTTTAAAAAAAATAAAGGCAGAAAAGTAAATGTCCTAAATTCTTGTTGCTTTCTTCAGCGATAAGACTTCTTAGGCTCAATTGCAAGGGGAGCAAATTATTCCAAGACGTTCTCAAGAACGGAGTTAGTCACTGATTTTTATACTTGTTTTCTGCCCTCCTATTTGGTGTGGATTCTATATAATTTTAATAAAAGGGCTCATTTTTTTTCATTGTAATGTCTCTTTAACACTGTGGGAGTTATAAACACTGTAATAATTTTACCACTTTCATATTTAAAAATAATATGCCCTCTAAACATTTACAGTCAAGATTTGTTTTCCTTCAGATGTGTAAATAACACATAGTAATTTGCATCTCATGCATAAATCTCTCTCCTGTTGAATGCAAATTAAAAACAAAAAACAACCTTCCCTCGCCTTTTTTTTCACCTTCTCATATTTATGACAATTTAGCTGGCTAATTCTTCCAAGCAGAATTTGGGGGTTTATATGTGGCTTTTTTGTTTTGTTTTCAATCTCTTATTGCAGTTTTCTTCCACTGAATATTAAGAAGTTCAGAATCGATTAATCGCTCTTCCGTTTGCAGCCCTAATGAAAGTATTTCAGGCTTTATGTATCCCAGATGAACGCGTTTTAAACATTGTGGGTGGGGGTGGGTACATACATGTGCATGCGTGAGCCCGTCTGTCACTTTTTGGGATTCAAATGAAATCAGTTTCTTGGTTCCTTGTAGAACAATATCAGTGCAAGTTTAAGCAATTTCAGTTTGCTGGCAGACCAAAACCAAGGCATTTATCAGGATGAACCTTGATGGACTGAATTGTCATTTCTTGCTGCTGAAGACTCTTCTTGAAATTTCACGTCATTCACCTGAAAGTTGTTAGAGCACGGAATTACAAGAAGCTCTTTTCTGTCTTGCACTGATCATGTTGTCTGGTGAAACCCTAAGGGCTGTTTTACTCTTTGAGTTTCCTGTACTGGTAGTTTCTGTGCCTACTGATCAGTTTTCTGGGTCTCAGCCCAGTAAAAAGACTTTCTCTGGGGAGTCTGTCTGCCTTTGTAAAAATGTGACAAAAATATCTCATCTAGTCGTCTTCCTCAGCTGCGATTGACTCCGTGTAAAGCAGTGAGGCAGTGAATGAAAGGCACTATATAAAATAAATTGCGTGGCATTGGTAGCTACACCCAAGCAAGATGTGTTGCAGCCCCAGCCGCCGAGCTAGCTCCCGCTTGTTGGTGTTTGATGTGCTGTTCACATCCAGGATAGCATATCCCCGACAGCCAGTGATCCGTGCACTGAAAACTCCCCAGCGGTCTGAGGCAGGAGTTATTTTAGTGGTCAATTCTAAAAGCCCTGTTGAGCTCTGGGTGAGCGTTTCATCAGCTGCGGCCTGCGTGCAGCACTGCTCATTTTACACCACCGCAAGGAAAGGAGAGGACGTGGCAGTGGGATGATCACAGCTGCTCATCGCAGGGAGGCAAGCAGCATTTGTGTGAGGAGAAAGAATGCTGGACCTCCCAGCTGACTCCCACAGGAGATGACAGAAAAAGAAAAAACATTTGCTCCCATCTCTCTGCACTTTAAAAAATAAATCAATCTGCAAATGCTGTGTTTTTCTAGAGGTGTTTCTGGTTTTAATCTTGTCTGATTGCTGCATGGACACCCCTCCCCCTCACTACATGGAATAACAACAGGCCAGATTATGCTCTCACTTAAAGTTGCGTAAATCAAGATGAACTCCACTGAAGTTAATGGGCCTGACCCTCTACTACCTTTGTATTGTCATTTCACCGATGCAACATGAAATGGCTGTAGAACACTACGACAGCATTCTGCCATCAGCACAACACTCCTGGAGGTCTGCACCTAGTGGAGCCACACCGATGCCAAGGTGTTGTGAAGAGAATCAGGCTCACTGCTTTATCTGGCTTCTTATCTGCTATTATATTGTTTTACAGTGCTCTATAACTGTGTTTGAAATTGCTTTACAGCAGCCCACACGCCCTGGTGGGAGGGCGAGGCTGCTTTATCAGTAAGATTATTGTTCATAATTATAGTTTGGCAAAGAGTTGAGCACAGGATCTTGTGTATCTGGAATTGATTGTGGAGAGGTTTTTTTATCTGCAAGATATAGCCAAGACAAAGAACTGAAAACTCCACGTGCCTGTAAACAATTGCTATGATTGTGTGTAGTCTGCTTCTCACAAGCAGGCACGTGAAACTTCACAATGATGGCCAGACGTGTCTGTTTTGAAGTCAGTTTTTCAGGAACCGTCACTTGTTTGGCTCTCAGCAGGGACCTAGTTAGGCACCCCTCAGCTGTCCCTTACCCACTGAAATCAATGGGAGTTTTAAGTGGGCGATGAATACAGCACATGGCAGTAGGCTGCCTGTCCCCTTTCTTCCTGTTGTGTCATTGCTTTGCTGGGGTTAGTCCAACTGACTCCAGGATACCAAACCCCATTGCAGGAATTCAAAGCAATGCAGACCATCTGTCACAATCTCTGAATTCAGACCTTGCTTTCTAGCAGGGTACTCTGCTATCAGTGAGGCTGGTAGACATCACTGGCTGGAAGTTATATGAGTTAATGTTTGCCGTTATATAGGAACTTGCATCTGAGATCTCAAAGCTCGTTTAAATAATAATTTAAGCACAGCACTCTTGTGAGCAAGGCATCATTATACCTATTGGATAGGTTCACAAACTGGAGCACAGAGCAGTTAAAATGACATATACACAGCAGAGCTGAGCTAGGAGTCATGACCCTTAATACACTGCTTTAACCACTTGACTCTAACCAATCCTTTCCAGTTAGAAGTGGTTGGTAATTCATACCATTGGCTCTTGGAATGGCAGTGGTAATTTTGCTGTCCTTAGCTACCCAGCACGTAAATCACTATTTTCCTTCCAGCTTAATGTATGAAACATCTATAATCACAAGTGAGATTTGGAAGCATTGTGGTCTCACCTCTATCTCCTCCTTCCATCCGGTTAGAAGTGAGGCTGTATTCTATTTTGTTTTTAATCAGGATTGATCATATACAATACAAATTTAGATTGCACAGTGTAGTTTTGTTTTGGGGTGTTTTTGCTGCAGCTTCTGTTAGCAGATCACATCCTTATTTCACACTTGCTTGTCAGGTGCCACCTCTAAAGGCAGAGGTGAATGTGGCCAGAGAGTAGAACACAAGCTTCCGTTGCTTAGATCACAGGAGGTGACAGATAACATGATCCTGAGTTCCGAAAGTCATGGACCACGCTGAGACTGGGTAACCTGAGCCATGACTTGGGCCGATCATAGAACGACGACACTTGGCGGGTTTGTAGCACAGACATAGCTGGGTGGGGTTTCATTCTTTGAATGTTTTTCCAGTTGGTGCCATATTGGATTCTAATTCCTTTAACCTCAGAAGGATATTCAATGTGGATGTGGGGAATGGCTTGGGAGCATGAGAGGCTCTTTCTTTCATTTATTGGACACAGTTAGACAAAGGAAAAAAAGGCTGATTTCAAAGCTGGTTTTATGTGTTTGACTTTTTGGATGGAGAAGAGATAAGGCCTTGAACAAATTATAGCCTTGAATTATGTCATGAAGATCTTGATATCCTTGCTTCCCAAGTTGTATACTTTCCTGCCCTTTCCAGGGTTCTGATTTCATCCCATCGTGTGACATTAGGAAAGTCAAAACTCTCTTATGGATAGGTTTTGGTAAACTTCAGGGAAGCTTCTAATTTATAATATTTGTTTCCAGTAGATTTTTACAAAGGTTCATCCTCATCCAGATGCCATTGCTGTTGTCTCAGAGGTTCTCAAAAGATGGTCCATGGAGGTCTGTGGAGAAATGACTAGTTACAGGGCATCGGCTTCTCCACTGGGTCTTCAGCTGCTAAATTACATTAAAAGACACTAAAGATACATGAAATATCTTCCTTTACCATATAAGCAATTGTGGTCATTGCCACAAGCCTGGCATGTTATTGTGAATATTGAGGAGGGGATCAATGTAACTGGGAATAGGAAAATCTCTGTGTTAAAATGCGGTCCACACTATGAAAGCCATAGCACATGGTGTTCCTCCCATGCAATATAGTCCTGTGTTGATCCAGGCTTGATTTACATAGTAAATCTTATTTGTGAATTTATAGGCTGTCCCTTTGAAGGAAGGATTGTACCTGGCTATTTATTTAAAGGCTTTTTTCATGGCTTTTGAGATGTAATACCTTATGTACAAAATCCCCGAGTAGCAGCAGCTCTACAAGCACATGATACTTATAATACATTACACATTATCAATAAAATGTTGCAAGACATGTCATAGATCTTATTAATGTAACTGTAAATTATGGGTACAAGTCTGACCTATCTGCTGATAGATTAGAGAGGCTTGGATTGTTAAACAGTAGCGGGAGGCTCAGGGCGTCACGAAACAAAGTGTTTCAAGTGCCGCCTCGGTATTTCACCACTAGATCAGTCAGAGCATACCTTGAAAGTGAGCAGAGCAGACGCTCCCTTTTCAAATTAAAAATGGTGAAAGTGGAAATCATTATTGACTCCTCTCAGGGGCGGCTCTACCAATTTTGTCGCCCCAAGCAGAAGTTGCCCGCTGCCCAAGAGCCGCGACGGTGGGAAGAGCAGCGGGGCT
The DNA here is from genome assembly GCF_965140295.1 of Lepidochelys olivacea. Taxonomy (NCBI): domain Eukaryota; kingdom Metazoa; phylum Chordata; order Testudines; family Cheloniidae; genus Lepidochelys; species Lepidochelys olivacea. Next base: position 125,072,813 of record NC_140413.1, read on the forward strand.
GCTGCCGAATTGCTGCCGCGGGACACACACTGCCGCTCCATTTTGAATGCCGCCCCAAGTACCTGCTTGGAAAGCTGGTGCCTGGAGCCAGCCCTGCCTCTTCTTCCTCCGTATATAATAACATCGATCCTGATTGCGATTCAGGTTGTTCCTGAAGCCCTGCATTGCCTGCAAGAATAAGTGTTTTACCCTCCTCCGATACAAGCATTAAAACAAAAATGTTTTGAAACCCCAAGATGTCTAAACAGAAACAGCATGATTGTGTAGCTGTAACACTTAGAGTGTTTGCCTGATTTTACATCAGGATCTGCTAGTCTGAACTCCTGGCCGGTGAGGGTGTAAATATTGACATACATGGGACTCCACACATGTGCATGGGTCTGTGCTAGCAGATCCTGATCCCAAATTTGGGCTTTGGATTTCATAGAATCATAGAATATCAGGGTTGGAAGGGACCCCAGAAGGTCATCTAGTCCAACCCCCTGCTCAAAGCAGGACCAATTCCCAGTTAAATCATCCCAGCCAGGGCTTTGTCAAGCCTGACCTTAAAAACCTCTAAGGAAGGAGATTCTACCACCTCCCTAGGTAACGCATTCCAGTGTTTCACCACCCTCTTAGTGAAAAAGTTTTTCCTAATATCCAATCTAAACCTCCCCCACTGCAACTTGAGACCATTACTCCTCGTTCTGTCATCTGCTACCATTGAGAACAGTCTAGAGCCATCCTCTTTGGAACCCCCTTTCAGGTAATTGAAAGCAGCTATCAAATCCCCCCTCATTCTTCTCTTCTGCAGGCTAAACAATCCCAGCTCCCTCAGCCTCTCCTCATAAGTCATGTGTTCCAGTCCCCTAATCATTTTTGTTGCCCTTCACTGGACTCTCTCCAATTTATCCACATCCTTCTTGAAGTGTGGGGCCCAAAACTGGACACAGTACTCCAGATGAGGCCTCACCAATGTCGAATAGAGGGGAATGATCACGTCCCTCGATCTGCTCGCTATGCCCCTACTTATACATCCCAAAATGCCATTGGCCTTCTTGGCAACAAGGGCACACTGCTGACTCATATCCAGCTTCTCGTCCACTGTCACCCCTAGGTCCTTTTCCGCAGAACTGCTGCCTAGCCATTCGGTCCCTAGTCTGTAGGTGTGCATTGGGTTCTTCCGTCCCTGGGTTCTTCCGACCCTGCACTTATCCTTATTGAACCTCATCAGATTTCTTTTGGCCCAATCCTCCAATTTGTCTAGGTCTTTCTGTATCCTATCCCTCCCCTCCAGCGTATCTACCACTCCTCCCAGTTTAGTATCATCTGCAAATTTGCTGAGAGTGCAATCCACACCATCCTCCAGATCATTTATGAAGATATTGAACAAAACTGGCCCCAGGACCGACCCTTGGGGTACTTCACTTGATACTGGCTGCCAACTAGATATGGAGCCATTGATCACTACCCGTTGAGCCCGACAATCTAGCCAGCTTTCTACCCACCTTGTAGTGCATTCATCCAGCCCATACTTCCTTAACTTGCTGACAAGAAGTTTTGTAAGGTCATTCCTTGTGTACGGTCTGTGAAGCACCTTGCACACTTGTGCATGCTATAAAATAATGTATTGAGTTTATATAATGCTTTCTATCAAAGATCATTACACCATTTAGAAATGTTAACTACTTTAGTCCTTAAAACGGCTGGGTGGGGTAGGAAGAATTATCCCTGTTTTAGTGATGGGAAAACTCAGAAACAAGAGCAAATAAGTGACTAGCCTGAGATTACATGGGCCAGTGCTAAAACCAAGAATAAAACCCTGATCTCCTGACTCCCAGTCCTATGATTTCTCCTGAAATCATAGAACCAAAGGGTTAGGAGGGACTGCAAGAGTCATCTAGTCTAACTCCCTGCCAAGATGCAGGATTTGTTGTGTCTAAACCATCCAAGACAGATGGCTCTCCAGCCTCCTTTTGAAAGCCTCCAGTGAAGGAGCTTCCACACCCACCATAGGCAGTCTGTTCCATTGTCCTACTGTTCTTACAGGTAGGAAGTTTTTCCTGAAATTTAATCTAAAACTGCTATGCTATAGTTTGACATTGCCTCTTGTCCTGCCCTCTGTGGCAAGAGAGAACAACTTTTGTCCATCTATTTATGGCAGCCGTTCAAGTATCTGAAGACCTCTATCATGTCCCCTCTTAACCTCCTCTTTTCTAAACTAAACATAGCCCATTTCCTTCAGCCTTTGCTCATATGGCTTGCATTTCATCCCTTTGATCATCTTTGTCGCTCGCCTCTGGATCCTTTCCACTTTCTCTACATCCTTTCTATACCTTGGTGACCAAAATTGGACACAGTACTCCAGGTGAGGCCTTTCTCCTGTTAGCGGGATGAAATAAGATACATCTCCCCCAGACCTGCCTATTTTAAAAAAATGTATTTAAACAACCCTTCTCTGAGGATCTGAAATTTTGGGACAACTCTTGTCCTGTTTTGTTTTCTGCTTCCTGTTCCTAGTGAGGACACTAACTAGAAGTGCCAGCCCTCCTGCCCCAGAGAAAGTCTCCTCTTGCAGCATTTCTATTAAATCTCCAGATCGAGCACAGAATTAGGACCAAGAGAGTAATCTTGCATTGACCAGGGACATTGTGTAAAACATGTGTCCAGCTGGTCAGTAAGCCAGCATACACCACTGAGTTGTTAATAATGTTTATTCTCCTGAAGTGGACAGTCTTTTTGCTGTTGACAAAAAAAGTAACTTAGTCCTTTACAGGTCAAATTAAGAGAACACAGACATGCACTGTAATCACAACTCATTCTCTATCCCTGTGCACTGATCAGTAATAATTACCTTTTGGGAGGAGGTGGAGGGAGACAACCTCAGAGCTTTTCAGGTTGATTATTTTCCTGCTGTGCTCCATAAAGACACCAGTATTTTAATAACAGCAACCATTTCATGCCAAGGGTCCTTTGAGACTTGAAATTGGCAACAACAAAATAGCATATATCTTTAGACAAGAACAGTGTAAGTCATTGTGCTGGGAAAAAATGATATAATTTTTTTTTTGGCAAGTTTAAGAAGATCCACTTTTACTCCTACAAGCTCATACACTAAATAAATCCCGGCACCAAAAAGTGCACCTGTCAGGCTTCCACTGAGGTTTCCTGTCTCTTTATGTTAACCTTAATGTTTATTATGCCTAAAACGAAGAGTATCTAATTGTCAAGAAGCCAGAATGATGACATTTTGTGCCATTATTCTAATATGTTTTTGCTGTGCATTTTCTTTAATTATTTGCATGAATAATGTCATTAGGCATTCATGCCAATACAATGCTGATAATTAATTTACAGGAAGACAATTTCTTAATGATTTTGATGTCAATGTTAATAGCAATATCTGATAGTTGATCTGTGTGGCGCTGACATAAATTTAATGTTTAATGCATGAATGCCAACACAAACCGTGGCACAGAATTACACTGGAGAAAAATAAATATCCACTGGGTAAAAACATCAGTGGAACCCCTCTCCCGAACCTTGCTTGATTATGGGTTTCAAAGCTCCAAAACAAAATCCGGGCTCCTAGACCTGTTTCTTGTTTTTTTGTTTGTTTGCTTGTTTGAAGTCATCTTGACAATCTGGCTTTAGGATGTTCAAAATATATAAATCAAATATAAATAACATGCAGTCCTATGTATTAAAGTTGCACATAAGTTCTATATATTAAAAAAAAATTAAGCTCATGTATTCAGATTTCTTTTTTTCTTTCTGGTACCAAAAGCCTGACCTGCATTCCACACCCAAAACTCCTACTGAAGCCAATCAAGGAATACAGGATTAGCCTGAGAGTGTGAACTTTACCCGTTCTCTGAGTTTTCCAAAGCTCACAGGATTTTGTAGTTACACAACTTACCTGAATGTCGATACAGTAGCATTTGTGTGGGAGCTATTACTATTCATACCAATAAAAATGAAAGATGTGCAATATATTATAAAGTTATGCAAAAATCTGTAGTCAGCACTACTACTTTCAGCTTTTTAGAGTTGCAAGTGTGTGTGTGTGTGTGTGTGTGTCTATACACATGAATGCACACACACATAAACATTATAATAATAAAATGAATACACTATAAAATGCACATTCTGCATCCAGTGTCCCTGTACTCTGAAGATCTCTCAAGAATTTTATAGGGACTTTTATTTACCAGTTAAATATTTTAGCACACCTTACTCTTGGTAAATGTATTTGAAACAAATTATGGTAACTATAGTATGGTTGTTATTGTTTTTATTTTTACAAAAGCAAAGCCATAGTCCATAACACAGAACCTGACATGATGTTTATTGCCACCTGTTTCAGCCAGTTAAATTTATAGATGAAATGTTAAAAACAAAATTGATCCCATCATGCATTGCAGCCTGCTCTCCATGTGGCTTTTCATCAATGGTATCCACCGAGGGAGCGCACCCTTCACCCTATAGGGTGAGGAGATAATTATACAGTCTCAATTAGATTCTTAATCACTGGAGTATAAACAGCTAGTGCTACAGAACCAGCTCATCTGCCTTTACAGTTGCAGTAACCTCTCTTTTAACTTTAACTTCCACAGGCATATTATTCATGGCCATATAAAAACAATTCCTTCTCTTCAAGGTTGTATGACCTGATTCCTTCTGGTATTTTTATATATATTTAGAACAGAAGAACTTTCCTCATGTTTATTTCCCTGCTCTCCCACCCATCCCAAAAAAGCAAGCAAAATTAGGCACTGAATCTGCAAAGGGATCCATAGATGTGGACCCTTATAATCTGCCTAGCCTTACTGAAGTTAAGGGGGCTCTGTCCAGGCGTAAGTGTCCATGTTTTTGTGGATCCATTTGCAAGATTGGGCTCGTAAAAGACCAGTTTGAGAAAATGAAGAGGTGATGAAATATAAAAGCAGCCCTGTTAGATGAATCATTTAAATGGCTGTGTGAAATAATTCCCAATTAAGGCTAACTTTGGACCTAAGGTAGAACTGTCCTAGAGATGTGCAAAGCATACAGATGGGGGACTCTGGTCACCCAGGACACTGGGGGCCACATTCATAGGCTCATTCCAGCCAATTGGCGGTATCACAGCTGGAGCTCCTCCCCTTCCCATCTACGTACCTGCTGCCTCTGCTGAGTTGGTGCCTGCCACACAGAACTTAGAGCAGGGATCGGCAACCTTTGGCATGTGGCCAGCCAGGGAAAGCCATTGGTGGGCTGCGACAGTTTGTTTACCTGCAGCATCCACAGGTTTGGCCTATCGCAGCTGCCACTGGCCGTGGTTCGCCGCCCCAGGCCAATGGGGGCTGCAGGAAGGGCGGCCAGCACATCCCTTGGCCCGTGCTGCTTCCCGCAGCCCCCATTGGCCTGGGACAGTGAACTGCGGCCACTGGAAGATGCAGACGCTGCAGGTAAACAAACCGTCCCGACCCGCCAGGGGCTTTCCCTGGCGGTCCATGGGCCAAAGGTTGCCGATCCCTGATTTAGAGACTCCCAGCAGAAGTGGCTTCTGCTCTAGCCCCAGATTGAGTCTTCCGGTGAGGCCCAGCTAGGGGTGAGACTGCAGGGAGGAAGGGTAAGGGATATGATGCCATCAGGGGAGAAGAAGCCAGGGGAAGTGAAAGGAGCAGGTCTGCAGGGGGAAAGCGGCTTGTTAAAGGTAGGTGCGGAAGGAGGCGCAAGAAGCCTGCTGGGGCAAAGGCAGAAGGATACTGACTGAGTCTGCAGGGAGAAGTGAGCAAGACAGAATTGGGTTGTGGAAGGGGGGTCAAAGAACGCCCCTTCTGCAAGTGGAGGGGAACTTGCACCTATGGGTCCTGGCTGAAGCGAGGGAAGGAATGGGAAAATGTTGCTTTCCTAGCATGTTCCCCTCTTTTTCTAAACCCCATAGAAGCCCTTGCATCTTGGAAAGAGGCAGGAAGCCAGGCTGTCATCCCCCAGATTCTAATCCCACTTGACAATAAACTGTTTGGGGAAGCGCTGGGTCAAAGTTGGGTCTGACAATTATCAGAGATGAGAAAAAGGCCATAAGGGCCTGTTCCCCCAAGTGCAGAAGATCCTCTCTGGTACCACAGCAACTGCACTCCCCACACCAGCCCCGAAACCCTCCCAACCCAGATCCATCAATGAGCTCTGCTCTCCTTAAGGAAAGAGAACTGACAGTACTCTGGTACATGGTCCCAGACATACTTTGGCTGCCACAGGTGTCTACACTATCCTTTGTGATTTCTCCACTTCCCCAACTCTCATGCCTGGGTTTCTGGAGCCTAGAAAGAAGATAAAGGTAACTCCAACTCTTTATTTTTTTTTAAATCCACCTTTTAATCAACTAGCCATTTAAAAAAAATGAGATTCATTATTCGTTAGCAGTATTACATCAGCAGAGACATGAACGGGTTGTTTTCTGTCTCGGAGGGGATGCCTTAATTGTATTAACATGAGTTTATTTATTTAGCATCCCTTGAGCCAAAAGTTCAAATGCTGGCAGGCTCAGCTCAGCCCTTCGTCCTTCCACGGTAGAGACATTAAATACCACACAGGTTGCTGTAGGTCATTCCCAACCCGTGGGCCTGTCTGCTTCGTGTAGGTATAGAGGATCCCATGACACTATGCATAAAAGAACAGGTTTGCCCTGTGTCCTTTGCTAAACCTTTCCCTTTCTCTCCTGCCTCCAGGCTGTTTTACAGAGTGCTGTGAGCTGATTGGCTGCTGCCCCCCACCCCCTGCCACAGGCATGCTGTGTGTATTACATTTTGGAAAATGGTCAGGGTGAAAGGAGCTATATTTTGGAGCCACGGTATTTGTATTTATTTGTTTAATCAAAATGGAAAAAATCATGTTTAGGTGCCCATCCAGTGCTCTGGGTACCCATCCCAGAGATCAGGGATAGTCAATTATTTTTTGTCAAGGTCCAAATTTCTTGGTCAAGGTATAGTCAAGGTCCAGACTCCAGAGAAGAAAATAAAAATATAACAATAATGATAATAAGTAAATAAAAAGATTTCTTGGTTCGTTCAAAAGTGTCTGTGGCCCACGGTCTGCCTATTGACTAGCCCTGACCTAGACCCATAGGAGGACTGGCTTGGGAAAGGGGGCATGGATGTGATATCCTTATCCCCCCCGTGAGCCCTGGTTACCTTAGCAGCAGCCCCTTGGGGCCCCTGGAGGCTGCTGTCATATATGCATGGGCCTGGCCAAGTACCCAGATGGCCCCAGGATCAAGGGAGCAGAAAGGTGCTTGAAAGGACATATCAGGCGCATCCCTTCTGAACTATGCTGGGGACTGCTCAGCCCCTAGTCCACAATCTCCACAGTGTACAAATATGGAATGCTAAAAAGAGAAAAACAACCTGTGTTTAACAATGTGCACTCTTCATCAAGGGCTGGGGGAGAGAGAAAATCCACTGCACATTTACCTTGGACAGTTTTAGCTCAGAGGTGTGACTACATGGATGTGCTGTAACTGCTTTTGGTCCTTTGTGGAAAAGTTGGTTTCTACAAAGGTGGTAATTAGTCAGTATGAAGACTCGCTACTAATTACAATGTGCATTGTTTCTTTTCTTGACAGCTAAGCTGAGGCCTGTTATTAACAGTAAGAAAGCTTTTGCCTTGAAAGTCATATTGCTCTCTCCATTCTTCAGCATTCTGTTCCGCTCCATGCCAAGCCAGAATAAACCAGTGTTGGCTCAACCGAGCTTCTTTGAGGAGTCCTTTGAGATACAGTTGTGAAAATCTCTGCTCAAACTAACATTGCAATACATGACAGCAACTTACTTTGATAGAGAGAGTCTCTGACTGGCCGACGGCTGCACTGCTATAAGTCAAGTCCTGAAAAAGCTTTGCAGCAGAAACTACAGGTTATATAATTTGGCAACTTTATGACAAGGAGAAAATTATTGCCTCTGGTGTTTGTCGTATTGGACTTGATCATGTTGAATTCTCTTCGTATCCATTTGGATGTCATGCACTGCAGAACTCAATAGGAATTCCCTTTGTAACTGAGCAGTAATTAATGCCCATTTATTACAGTGGCACCCATTGTTTTAACTCAATCAGTTTACTGACTAAACGTACTGGATAAAATACGTTATCTTTCTGAGTATAATATGCATTTATAATCTGCAGTGCTTGAATACATAAAAACCTTTAAAATATGTTGTGGTTGACTCCTAAATCACATGATTTTACAAAGAACTATGTATATTGTTGGCATCTGCTTTAGACTTTCACACATACAGTATTTCCAATTGTTTACATATGTTAGAATCTCTTGCATTTAAATAGCTCATTATATACATATTTAGGAAATACATTGATATTAATTTCTGCTGTACTCTCTATTCAATCACTGAGCTGAGATTTTTAATATCTAAACATTGTCCACAATGTTGTATGTGCAGTAATGAATTATGAGGGATTATAAATGCTATACAATTATACACACACACACACAAACTACATTAAAAGAACGTTATTAAGGTTGCAAAATCAAGCATGCACATGTTGGGAAATGCTAGAATTAAGGTAACCCATGCAAACTTAATTTAGCCCCTTTGTGTGTATGCTTTATGATAGTCTTTAACTCCACGATCACATACTTCCTCAGTGCACAGGATGGACAGTGCGCACTTAATGAGCAACTATTCAATATTTTGTATTATCCTCTTTGTTTAATGTGTGCCTCCAGGCTATTCAAACCCAGCTCTGGAGATAGAATTATTAATTTCTTCATAGGCTTTTTTATGGTGCCCATCCGTGTAATATCTGAGTGCTTCACAAACATTAATTTATCTTCGCAACACCACTGTGAGGTGAGGGGGTGGTATTATTCCCATTTTACAGATTGGAAATTGAGACACAGAAAGATTAAGGGAAAAAGTTTCCAATAATTTTGGGCCCCCAATATGAGATTGGATTTGGATAAAATAAGAATTCCCCTAGAAGTTAAACTGAATCTGATCTGAACTTTTTCCAGTTCAAAACACTCTTTTTAACTTTCTGAGGTGTTTATTTGAGTGTAGCTGGGCATTTCCTGATTTTTGAAGTAGAAACAATAAAATACCATGACAGAGGCTACTTTTGCAATAATTCTGACTCAGCTGAAACTCAGCAAAGATGAGGAACCTTTTAGAAGGAAAGGTGCTCCTAAGCCTTCCTGTCTAAAGAAGATCATGTAGTATTTAATAAATCATGCAATAAACAGGTTTACTGGAGAGCAGGCTCAGCATGTGAGTATGGCACCCAGTCAGTCTGCTCAGGTTTCTGGAAACATGGAGTTGATACTGTGTATGCTCAGAGGCAGCAGTATAGAAGATCAGGGTTGAAAGGGACCTTAGGAGGTCATCTAGTCCAATCCCCTACTCAAAGCAGGACTAATCTCCAACTAAATCATCCCAGCCAGGGCTTTGTCAAGCCTGACCTTAAAAACCTCTAAGAAAAAAGATTCCACCACCTCCCTAGGTAACCCATTCCAGTGCTTCACCACCCTCCTAGTGAAAAAGTTTTTCCTAATATCCAACCTAAACCGCCCCCACTGCAATTTGAGACCATTACTCCTTGTTCTGTCATCTGCTACCACTGAGAACAGTCTAGAGCCATCCTCTTTGGAACCCCCTTTCAGGTAGTTGAAAGCAGCTATTAAATCCCCCTTCATTCTTCTCTTCTCCAGACTAAATAATCCCAGTTCCCTCAGCCTCTCTTCATAAGTCATGTGCTCCAGCCACCTAATCATTTTTGTTGCCCTCCGCTGGACTCCTTCCAATTTTTCCACATTCTTCTTGTAGTGTGGGGCCCAAAACTGGACACAGTACTCCAGATGAGGCCTCACCAATGCCGAATAGAGGGGAATGGTCACCTCCCTTGATCTGCTGGCAATGCTCCTACTTATACAGCCCAAAATGCTGTTAGCCTTCTTGGCAACAAGGGCACACTGTTGACTCATATCCAGCTTCTCGTCCATTGTAACTCCTAGGTCCTTTTCTGCAGAACTGCTGCCTAGCCACTCAATCCCTAGTCTGTAGCGGTGCATGGGATTCTTTCATCCTAAGTGCAGGACTCTGCACTTGTCCTTACTGAACCTCATCAGATTTCTTTTGGCCCAATCCTCTAATTTGTCTAGGTCCCTCTGTATCCTATCCCTACCTTCCAGCGTATCTACCACTCCTTCCAGTTTAGTGCTATCTGCAAACTTGCTAAGGGTGCAATCCACACCATCCTCCAGATCATTAATGAAGATATTGAACAAAACTGGCCCCAGGACCAGCCCTTGGGGCACTCCGCTTGATACCGGCTGCCAACTAGATATGGAGCCATTGATCACTACCCATTGAGCCCGATGATCTAGCCAGCTTTCTATCCACCTCATAGTCCATTCAGCCAGCCCATACATCTTTAACTTGCTGGGAAGAATACTGTGGGAGACCGTTATCAAAAGCTTTGCTAAAGTCAAGGAATAACACGTCCACTGCTTTCCCCATATCCACAGAGCCAGTTATCTCATCATAGAAGGCAATTAGGTTAGTCAGACATGACTTGCCCTTGGTGAATCCATGCTGACTATTCCTGATCACTTTCCTCTCCTCGAAGTGCTTTAAAGTTGATTCCTTGAGGATCTGCTCCACGATTTTTCCAGGAACTGAGGTGAGGCTGACTGGCCTGTAGTTCCCCTGATCTTCCTCCTTCCCTTTTTAAAAGATGGGCACTATATTAGCCTTTTTCCAGTCATCTGGGACCTCTTCTGATCGCCATGAGTTTTCAAAGATAGTATAGACACACCCATACAAATGTTTACATTTTCCTGCCTACAGACTCAATTCCTTCCTAGTCCCCTGTTATTTACCCTTGCATTTCAGATTGGTTTGGAGAAGCAGGTTTATCCAACCCCACAAACACCTCCGAACTTCTTGAGATTTTCCCATCTGTAGAATCTTTGAACTACTGCTATTGCTTCTGGGAGCCAGCAGAAACTACAGAAAATCCACAATCTTGTTAAAGACCTGGGAGGCAGAAGGTTTGGGGTGGGATCCTGACTCCACTGAAGTCAATGTGAGTTTTGCCATTGATTTCAGTAGGATCAGGATTTCACCCTTGGATCCTATTGCTACCTCTGCCACAAAGTTGCTATTTGACCTTGGGCAAGTTCATTTCTGCGTTCCTCCATTTCCTCATCTGTAAAATGGAGAAAACAGCCCTTAAGGACCTCTGCAACCTGTGTGACGTTAAATTCTGTAATGTTAGTGAATTACTTTGAGATCCTCAATGGAAGGTGCTGTGGAAGTACAAAGTGGTGTTGTTGCACTGAGAGGATATATGCGCAGTTAAAATGGTTGGAGGATTTTGTGTGACCATTCTTGTCGGTGGAAACCTCCTTCCTAAAGTTAAGAATCTCATTCTAGCCCCGTGCATTTATTCCGTTTCAGGTAAAGCCCCAAATGTTTCCACTTAAAAAAAAAATTGCACAAATAACAAGCATCTGTAAATTTCATGTGATTCCCCACGTCCCCCCAAAAACTGGTGTGTGTCTTTGCGTGTGTGTGTGTGTGTGTGGTATAATCACTGCAACTTGTAAATAGGAAATGAAGTCACAATCCGCAAAATTATAATGGCCGGCACACAAAGACACAGTTGCTGGCACGGAATTCAATTAACAGATAGCAATCTCCCTTGGGTGACTGTGTGAGGTAGAAATATACAGGCATGCTAATAAGTAATATCTTAAAGCCAAAACGTTTATCAGCCAGCAGCCAGACTTGGGCATGAGTGCGGGCAGACAGCACTGCTCTAGGATATTTAATAAAACCTGCTCTCTTCATTTAAGGATTTGTGTTTAATGATTTGGTAACATTTTAGGAACATCCAGACTGGGAAACTTCTCAAATGGAACTGCTTAGGTCAGAAACGTAAAGAGCTATTTACCGACACTAAAATAGCCGGGGGAACAGAGTGGATTCTAGGGTGATTTAAATTTTTTTGTTGTTGTTGCCATCTTTTTGACCTTTTGAGCTTCTATGGTATGTCTGCTACATGAATCACAGCCTTATCTGGGGAAACATGCAGAAGGGGTTTATTAATACTGGGTAAGCAAACGATTGAACTGCTGTTTTAAGTAATATTTTAGCTCTTTGGCTTGGTTTAAAGCCTGGAGCTAAAATCTTCTGGGTTCCTTGAACTTTAATTTGCATTGAATCCTGGGTGTTCAAAAGTTTGAGCCAGCCGAGAGCTTGACAACCCGTTAGAAGTCTTCATTTTAGGCCTTATTATCAGAGATGTTCCTCACGCAACAACAGTGTGGTAAAACCGCAGGACTATTGTTGCATGGTAAATACTTTGTATAGTTTAGACACTGTTGCTTGAGGAAAAGGTCTACACACAAAGCTGTGGGTTCCTTTAAGCAAGGCTAATTTAAATTAATAAGAAGTGTAGTAGAATCTTCCGACAGTATAGATGTAATGCATGGTTTTAATAGCCTTTTGGGTAGTTCTCTGGGATTAAAACATTTATTAAACAATAATGGCTCATATAGGACAAATGGAGGCCAGCCAGCCTCACAGCAGCATGGTCATCATATGACATGCTGGAGGCAGCATGTCAGAGCCATTAACAATGGCAAGCCCCTGAAGCTGTCTGACTAGAAAGCAGATGTCTCTGCTAGAAGAACTTCTCCTGCTTTTGGTGTTGACTGTGCGCCGAAGATCCAGCTTTTCGTGTGATCACAATTTCTCATTCACTCTAGTTAAATAGTGATGTTAAGCTCGATTAGGTCTTAGCCTACCCTAGTTTCTGCCAGCGTGGTTGGCATTGCAGGGTCCTGTCTGCAGAACATCTGCATGAGGCGTGGAAGGGCCTGCAAACCCCACTCCACCTTGAAAATGTTCGTAGTGATGAGTGGTGCCTAAGGAGTGTGCTGATTCAGGGCTCTGGTGGAGTTTTGACCACACACATGTTAAATTTCTCCTCCCCGAATGGAGTAGCTGCCTCCTCTCCCCAAGTGTGCATGTCCCCCAGGGCACCTGCTCCTCTTGCACCAGCAGCGATGCAGCCCACAGAGAGATTAGACAGGAGGTACCATGATGACGTCTTGGTAAATGAACTTTGTTCAGGGAACTTGGAGGGGTATTAGTGGGCTGGAGTGTATCCCACAACCAGCAGCCCAGGTATGGGCCACTGTGCAGCCACTCTGCAGCTGACTCTGGCATAGTTGCTACAGGAGGGCTCCATGTAATTCCTGAATCAGTACCCATCTCCTCCTCTCCCAGCCCATTCCCAAACCATTCGCCTGGAGCCCAGCTTTACCATGTGCAGGCAGTCCAGTGTCTCTGAATCCCTGCTGTGAAGCTATCCAACCACTGTGCAGTGGGAGTTTTCAGTGCCCACCTCACTAATGAATCGATTTCTCCCACAGAGACTACAAAACCATGTGGTGAGATGTGACGGTTTTATTGACGTGAGTTTGGTATGGCCGCACAATTCATAATGGTGAAGCCACAAGTTATGCAGTTCATCCCAAATGAGTGCCTATAAGTCCTACAAACCACACCATGCTATCACGTTTTGTTTAGACCACTTATTTTGCAGAAAAGCTGTTTGTATCCCCTGGTATGGGAAACCCAGCTGTCTTGTTACCATCAGCCCAACTGCGCACTGGAGGAAGAAGAAAAAAATACAGCCACTAACCTTTAGAAAACTCAATTATAACCCGATGATATTAAGGCTCAATGTCTGCTTCCAATGCTAGGAAGGAACAAGGGCTATGCACAGCTGGAAATGGGAGATTCTCATTGCCTGTGCAATGAGATAAAGAACTCATTCCTAGCCCTAATGGTTTGCAAAATATTGGCACTTAAATCTACTGCTGTTTCTGGACTGAATGTTGCTCATCTTCAAACTCAAACCGAAGTAATCGGGAGGGAGTGAGGAGAGAGAGGAAATATTTTTTTTGTTGATCTGGCTTTAATAAATGGCGGTTCTAATGGGAGGATGTTGGCAGTGGGCTCAGTGGATGTGGATTCGCAGCCAGAGTGCAGCTGAGGCAGTCAGAAATGCAGGATAATTGTAATTTACCACTTGGGTATCACTACCGCATGTGTGACATAAATCAGTCCTGCAGGAGTCAGGGAATAGTTCATTCTCTGTGTCTACTCACGACTGTGCTTTTCCACTGAGGCTGTCATCCAGGGATCCAGTTGGTGTAAGCTGTGATGGTGTCCAGAAGGAACAGACTGAGGCTACCAGCTTTTTTCACATAAGCAACCAAACCACCATCTGATGGTATGGACATTTCTGTGCTTCTGAATTTGACCTGGTGACCTAGAAATGAACGGCTCCATAAGGCATTACCGATCTTGTCAGCCATCCCTTCCCACAATGCTCCTGTTTCTGCCTTAGCAGGTGGTGTTAAAACCTGCAAGCTGGCAGGTACTACTTACTTGTGGCCAGAATAATTTCTCAGCAGTGTAGCACATTGTTCATTAAAGCAAATGTTTGTTGGAAGAACTGTGCATGTACAATATAGATGAGTCTTATTGCTTTATGGAAAAGTGATGAGTCAGCTGAATTAGGTAGCTGCCTGTTCTAACCTTTGCAAAATTGCTGCCAAGCAGCAGGATTTCTTGTAGAACTCCCTCCCCTTCTCCCACCTCCAGATGTACCCCTATACTTATGGCCATTATAACAAATTAATCCCAAGGAACCTAGGATTTCCCAAGGCTAAAAGCAACAGCAGGCTCCCTGCGCTCCTGCAGCTACTGGTATTAGCCCTGGAAATGATGATTGCAGGTGTCAAAGGTTAAATGTGTTTGCAGGAAATCCCTGGAGCGCTGCCTCTTTGCTCCCCTTCCCCTCAGTGTCAGAGGTGGAAAATGTTTGGAAGGACCCTCTATATATGAAGGCAATAAGTTAATATCTGTCATAAAACATGCATTCATGTCAGAGGCTTACAGGATGTGTACTTTATGGCCCCAGTGTAGAATGGTGTTGGGGAGAAAAGCGGAGGATTCTGCCACATGTGTTATTATGCAGGGCATGACTTTTAAAATGTTAAGGACCAGATTGTCTCTTACACAGCTAGTGCTGTCAGAAGTTTGCATAGTGCTTTTTTAGCTTATGTTTTTCTATCTCTACGATACCTGCGTTCAATTGAGAACTGATTCTGAAGCAAGCCATTAAAGATCTTAGGAGCACCACTTCTGTGAAGAGGTCAATTTGTTCTTTCTGTCTAGTGATTCAAAACTCTGGTCTGCAGCTAGTAAATGCAAGTATTGGAAGCATATCTTGCTTTTTAACTCACCCTCTCCTTCCGTTTATCCCCTCTCATGCCCCCCTTCCTTTAAAGTATACATTTTGTATTCATGAGAAGTCTAGAGTGACACCCCTGCAGACCGTAACACTCTGTTAGAGATAAGGTACAGCATGGGCAGTCTGGCTTGCATACAATGATCCGCTAGCCCGTCTTACCTCTCTCCTGGAGGAACCACCTTCCAAAGAAGAGAGAAAGAAGTTCAAGTCTCTTTTCTTATGTCAATACTTGGCTTTGTTGTTGGTAAAAGTACCAATGTGATGGGGGGAAGGTGTATGTGTGAAAGAGATGTGCAGACTGTAGTAGTGAGACTGCCAAATGTTATTTCATATATAAGCTTCTGAACAACCATCAGATGGCACTGACTTTTGGTCCTTTCTGATAGTGGTTAGGAACCAGGTCTCTGAAAAGGCCCCGTATCCCATTACCAGTTCTGTGAAGCACTTCCATTGCCTTACCAGTTGCAGTACAGATAGGTCCCTCAGTGTTTTTAGATACTTTTTTTTATCATCTAAATTACAATGAACAACAACAAAATCCCCACAAACCAGTGAGGTAGAGGGCACCTCTCTGCAGCCTACACAACTGGCTTTCTTTCTTAGTTATTTCTTTTGTGTAAATTGAACTGCTATCAAATTTTCAGATAGTGGGTAAAGGAATCACAACCAATGCCCATTGTAATGAGTTAGTTAGCAAGCAAGAGGTCATCCAAAGACATTTAAAAAGATGTGGAATTGATATTTCCTCTTAATTTCAATATATTTTTGTAAGCATGTTTGCAGAAATGGGCTTTTGAGGGGAGCAATGAAACTTACGTGTGCTAATTATGTTCTCTGTGTTAATTTATGGCCACGGAGCAAGAGCCTTGGATAAATTAGGTGTACCACATTCAGTTCATCAAATGCCCCAACAACAACTATGTGGGTGAAACCAGACAATCACTGTGCACTTGAATGGACTCACACAGAAAAATGATAAAAGACAAAAATATCACATCATCTGTGGGTGAACACTTCATAAAGTAATCACTTCATATCTGAACTCTCAGTCCTTGTCCTCAAAGGAAACCTGCACGTGCCTTCAAGAGACAAGCTTGGGAACTGAAATTCACAACTCTGCTAGACACTAAAAATCCTGGCCTTAATGGAGACACTGGTTTTATGGCTCATTGCAACCATTTCTAAGACCCCTGCCTGATAACCCTTAATTGGCCACTTCATTTTATGTGGTTTCCTACAGCATAGAATCATAGAATCGTAGGACTGGAAAGGACCTCGAGAGGTGATCTAGTCTAGTCCCCTGCACTCCTGTGAATAGCATGTGTGTACCCCTTATGCTTATCAATTTGTCCCAACTTATACTTAGCTCAGACACTCTGGTTACCTTCCGCAGACCTGAAGAAGAGCTCTGTGGAGCTCGAAAGCTTGTCACTTCCACCAGCAGAAGTTGCTCCAAGAAAAGATATTAATACCTCACCTACCTTTTCTGTCTCATTTAAAAAAAAAAAAGTAGTCAAGCCTCGTAATGCTCCTGTAAAATAGAGGGCCGTAGAGAGTAAACTGAGACAGTGACGTGTTTAATGACTTGCCCCACATCGCACAGTGAGTCAGAGGCAGTACTCGGGACGGTATGTCCACACTGGACTTGGAAGGTATAATTCCCAGCTCAAGACAATCTACCTGCACTAGCTGTGATGGAGCTAGTCTGCTAAGAATAAAAATATAGTCATGGCAGCATGAGCAGCAGAACGGGGTGAGCCACACTGAGGACGTAGCTACGATTACACCTTCCAGCTCCAGTATAGACATGCCCACAGTGTAAACTGCTCCAACTGCCTGGCAAACTACTTCCTTCATAGAAAAGCTTTTCTATTGATAATCATTATTTATTATTAATTAAATCTATAGATATTTAAAACCTTCACAATTAGTTTTCTCTCCTTCCTTAATAGTTTCTTTCTTTTCTTTTTCTGCAGCCAGAAACAGCCATCTGCAGAAAGCTGCAGTGTCCTTGGACGTAATTGAAAATGTCCACTTCTCAAGGATAGCGATCAGCTAATTATTCTTTGTTTTGTTTCTTCAGATCAAATATTTTCTGCCCAGAGTCCCTGTCCAAATGAACAAACAAAAATAATAATTAAAAAAAAAGCAATCCATATGTGATGCCTCACGTTTCCTGCTGGGACAGATTTCAAAAGCTCGTAAAATGTCTACAGCCTCGACAGTATCACTGCATATTCATTTATGAACATCAATGACCAGGGGATGGGGAGATGGCGAGCTCATAATATGCTGCATCTGGTCAGCCCTGCATATCAAAGTGCTTTTTCTCTGCACTTAGAGGAAGCACAGCATCTCTCCTTTCATGCGTCAAAAAAACATATTTGTGCTACGATCTATCCTCCAAGCAGTGCATTCCCTCTGCCAACTAGCTGTGGGTGTACAGCCCTTTCTTGGGAACATGCTGTAACTTCCCAGTTCCTGTGTCTGTGATATCACAGAGGCCTTTTGCTCTGCGAAGCTGTGACTGGGGCCATTGTGAGGGGCTGCTAGATATTTAAGATTCTAAGAGGGCTATGTTGCAGAAGAGTGTGCTTAAGGAGGAAAATTACATGACCAGTTAAAAAAAATTGTCCTAAATTCCTGGGGTATGTTTCTTCTTTATTTCAAAGCAGCACGGACAAAATTGGTGTGACCCTATGAGTCCCTTTATGCCAACTGGCAAAGGGCACACCCAACACACTATTTAGCCAAACAGTGTCATGAAGGTATCATATACAAACCGATGACGCTCTGGTGATTAATATTGTTGCATAATGTATGGTTCCTGTGTAAAGGATTATGTGTGTGTGCTGGAAAATGTTCCTAAAATATGTTCTGGCTAAACAATTTGAGTAGAGAGGGTAAAGAAGTTTGTTGTAGACAAAGGAATGTTGTTTCACCTCTTTGCTTGTGTCTCCAGTGTAAACTGAGCAAGGTGAGGCCAGAGACAATGGAAGTACATTTACATCTAAGGTAAACAAAGTGATTAAGCCAATCAAAAAAGCAAATTGTCCAGCGGATGTGGAAAACAGCTTGGGTCTACACCCCTGCAGAGGAGAGGAACTTTGTCTGAGTTTATTTTTCAAAGAATACATTTAAAAACTTTACTGGACTATAAAAACAAGGGAAGAAAACCCACCAGTTATCCATTACTTAGGGGACAGCACCCTCTGCTTCTAGGGATGCTGGATCCTCTTGCCAGAAGGGCTGGAGGCTGGCAGTAAGTGAGAAAGCTGTTTAGGCAAAAATTGTAGCTTGCTAAAGTTAAGTCTTAGATACTAGAAAGTATGTTTTATTTTGTCTGTTTCTAACCATTTTCTATTTTTGTTATATCTGCTTAGTATTGCTTATATTTCTGTTCTTTTTAAATAAACTTATTTTTAGTTTTCCTATAGACAATTTCAGTGCTGTTACAGTGAATTAAGTGTGAGTCCTCAGTTAAACCAATTGGCTGGTGTGTGCATGGGCTCTTCGGAGGCAGTAAACTTCATTTCTGTGCCTGTCCAGTGAGAGGGACTGGACACTACAGAGAGAGGTCTCTGAAGAACTGGGGTTCACCGATTGTTGCTTGCAAGGCAATGTAAAGACTGGCAGAGTCTTGAGGAGTTTGCTGGTGACACAGACAGATTGGTGTAGCAGGGAGCTGATGCATAGTCTAGTCTCCAGTAAAGCTCACACTGACTAAGGCAGGAGGTTGACACTGTAATACTGGAGTCTAGTTCTCAGTGCCTGGAGGAGAGCATCACAGTTGGGTATAACTTTTCAAGGCTTGCCATGTTTTTTCCGCACTAGGAGTTGAGGCTGAAATCTAAATCTAAATCCAAATTAATGAAGCTACTTCAAAGTTGAAGGGAGGGAGGGAAACTACAGCTGTGAGTCTCAGACCACTGAAGATTCCTCCTTCAAACCCAGTCAACGTCAAATCGCTGGATTTATTTGATTTGGGAACAGGATTTACAGTGTCAGATTCAGAGATTGGGGGAGAGGGGGAGGAGGAACATTTAAAAAATTCCTAATTTCAGATATCATTTTCATCTCCCTATTTTCTTATACCATCTTTTCAAGCTGCAATAAAATTACCTGAAAACTGAATCCATCTTGAGGAAAAGTCAGAGGAACTTGCACAATGACTGGCAAATTAATCTGCAAACAGCCCACAGTTAAGTGTGTCTTATTTTATTTGGTCAATATTCAGCGAATGAGAGAGGTGCAGAACACAGTTTTTTCACCCATTTAGTCATACTCCTTTTTTTTCAACCAGGAAAGACCCCCTTGCGACGTATTGCTCTTTTCCAAGAAGTTTATTCAGGCTAATTACTTTTTTTTTAATTATGAAAACTTTTAAGTACGGAAGTTCCTTGAGATAGGAGAGAGCCATACTAAGCCCCACAAATGTAAACACAATGTTTTGTACAGAAGCCCTGCCTATATTAAGAAATCATTAAAGATGCTGAGCTAAGCCTTGAAAAGTCTGGAGAGTACAAGGAGAACCCTCCCCTTTACGCCTCCACACAGGTGTGAGGAACAAATATAATCTCTGCTTTCTCTGGGGCAGAGCACAAGCTCATTCTTTGTATCTCCTTGAAAGTCAATAAATCCTCATTGGGGTAGATAGGAGACAGGGCCAAAGCTCTGCCTCCCCTACACACTAGCCAGCTGAGCTGGCCAGGGGCACATAGAATCATAGAATATCAGGGTTGGAAGGGACCTCAGGAGGTCATCTAGTCCAACCCCCTGCTCAAAGCAGGACCGATCCCGCCAATTAAATCATCCCAGCCAGAGCTTTATCAAGCCTGACCTTAAAAACCTCTAAGGAAGGAGATTCCACCACCTCCCTAGGTAACGCATTCCACCCTCCTAGTGGAAAAAGTTTTTCCTATATCCAACCTAAATCTCCCCCACTGCAACTTGAGATCATTACTCCTTGTTCTGTCATCTGCTGCCACTGAGAATAGTCTAGATCCATCCTCTTTGGAACCCCCTTTCAGGTAGTTGAAAGCAGCTATCAAATCCCCCCTCATTCTTCTCTTCTGTAGACTAAACATCCCCAGTTCCCTCAGCCTCTCCTCATAACTCATGTGTTCCAGTCCCCTAATCATTTTTGTTGCCCTCCGCTGGACTTTTTCCAATTTTTCCACATCCTTCTTGTAGTGTGGGGCCCAAAACTGGACACGGTACTTCAGATGAGGCCTCACCAGTATCAAATAGAGGGGAATGATCACGTCCCTCGATCTGCTGGCAATGCCCCTGCTTATACATCCCAAAATGCCATTGGCCTTCTTGGCAACAAGGGCACACTGTTGACTCATATCCAGCTTCTCGTTCACTGTAACCCCTGGTCCTTTTCTGCAGAACTGCTGCCGAGCCATTCGGTCCCTAGTCTGTACCCGTGCATTGGATTCCTCCGTCCTAAGTGCAGGACTCTGCACTTGTCCTTGTTGAACCTCATCAGATTTCTTTTGGCCCAATCCTCCAATTTGTCTAGGTCCCTCTGAATCCTATCCCTACCCTCCAGTGTATCTACCTCTCCTCCCAGTTTAGTGTCATCTGCAAACTTGCTGAGGGTGCAATCCACACCATCCTCCCGGTCATTTATGAAGATATTGAACAAAATCGGCCCCAGGACCGACCCTTGGGGCACTCCACTTGATACCGGCTGCCAACTAGACATGGAGCCATTGATCACTACCCTTTGAGCCCGACAATCTAGCCAGCTTTCTATCCACCTTATAGTCCATTCATCCAGCCCATACTTCTTGGACAGTAACTGCACCTGGTGAAGAGGTGTAACAGCAGGCGTGCTGCTCTTATGTAAGAGAGAACTAGGGGAGGAATTCTACCTGTGGTCCCTGTGGAGTGGTGCAGCTCTGTACCATCCTGTTCCTAGTACTTGGCTGTGCCTTAAAGGCACAAATGTGTCCAAAGTGTAGACTGCACATGCCGCTTAAACTCGACCTCCTTGGTCTTATGCACTGCAGTCTTTGATGATGAGCGCCCACCACATTATTTTTCAAAAATCCAATATGCCATTTTCTCTACAATTTTAGATGTGTGTGGGGAATATTATATTTCTGAGTCTTGTACAATTGCATTAAATTTTGTTTTGATAATTGTACAATAGATCTGTGGACTTGTGGCCAAATCCTGAGTATTTGCTGTTCAGTACTTTGGATTTAGCTATTAAACTTTTCCTATGATTAAGTTCTCCTCTCTCTTAGGTCTGTATCTTAATAATTTTTTCAGCAAACGTACTATATACATTTAAGAGGATTTATTTTACTTTTGCAGACAGCTATACTGATGTGCAATAATTTATTATGTTAAAATCGTAAATGCTGTAAATCAGAGAAACGCACCCACAGATGTATATGAAAGACAAAGTCAACTTGAAAAGCGGTCATTTTTAAAACGAAATGAATTTAAAATAGTTACAAGTACGGCTGCTCCTTTTGAGCCCCCCTGCCAATTTTTGTGGTTTTATAATCACAATTTTAATATTTTTTAAATGTTTTTGCGCTCCTTTGGTGCTGTGTGAGAGACCTACACAAACAGGGGAAGTGACAGACTGACAATAGAGGGGAAACCATGAAATTGACTAAACACTAACTAGTGTCAAATGTGAAAACAAAATGGAAAAAGTAGAGGAAAAAGGTGTTTTCTCAAATCCCCTTCAATTATAGTAATCTTATTAGAATAATATAGTAACCTTGTATTCTTTCTTGTAATCGTAGTAAGTATGACTATAAGTTGTCAGTGTCTCTTTAACAGTATATGGGTCAGCTCACCAACTGGTATATTTCCCTGACTTCAATGGAGCTGTAGCAGTTTACACCAGCTGAGGATCTAGCTGGCTATTTTAACAATTTCCAGTTTGGCTGTTACCCATGTAGAAGTATAACTATTTTTGTATTTTTCATGTGAACAATTCTCACTATCTCACAGCTCCAATGTAACCTTCTCTGAATAAAAAATATATGTTCTTTTACTGTATTGTTGTAGAAATGACCTGGAGCATTTGAAATCTGATCCTGGATCCAAATTTTGCAGCTGGTCCCTTTTCTTATATGATCTTAACCAAAACCTCAGACCCAAACACTTCTGAAATTTGGGGTTTCAATCTGGATCCAGATTTAAATTTTGTGGTTTAACAATCTCTGAATTATATGGTTTTTACATGCTCAAAGCCTATTTAATAAGGGTATGTATACCTTGCTTCCAGCCTGTGCTCACAAGTAAGGAAAAATGACTCACACATCTTTCCTAAGAATCCCCTTGTTGCAGACTACAGCTGGTCAAAAAATTCAAAATTTTCAATTAAAAACATAATTTTTTAGCAAAAGAATTCCTGTATTTTGAGAAGCTCTGTAACTGGTTGAAAACATTCAAAATTTGACTTTTTTATGGAAAAAGAGAGGCGTTTTTGCAAACATTTTTTTCAACCAGCTCTTTTGTGGACATCCAAATCAGCTCCAATTAAATAAAATATTTTAAAATTGCCCATTTATATCCTTATTATTGTTCTGTGTAACGATGTGAAAAATCAAGTGTGACATATAGAAAGTGCATATTTAAAAAGGAACCTATGTGGTTTATGCTATGCAAATAATTTAAACTTTGGAAGTGGGATGCTATGAAAGGCAGGAGGAGAAGGATGGTGTGGGGGCTGCTGTGGCTTAGATGACGAAAGGAAGGATCAGAGGTGAGGGGGCAGGACTAGCGATGGAAAAATGTTGGGTGTTTTTGCAAAATGTCATCCTCCAACTTTCGGAAGCTCCGGTGGTTTGCATCTGGATCCTATTCTAGCTGAAGTTCCGCAGCTCAGAGATTTTTGCATACATTGTTTCAACTTTAGCTCATCTCTGTTTCAAATAAGTGGGAGAGCAGTTTTGTTTTTTCAAATCCTCTCTGGGTGGCAAACGAAAGACATGTACCATAGACTGAAGGAGATGATTTGTTTAACCAATTTATTAGCCAGTGCACTGCATCTCCACATAGATAGTATGTTAAACAACCTGCACCTCTATTACTGCTTAATGTACCAGGCATGATAGCTATAGGGTGCTGATGTTCCAGTGGAAGTGACATGTTCAATGTTCAGTACCCCTAAGATGCTGTGCATTTTGCAAAACCAAGCTTTCCTCCCACTTTTCCCCTAAACATTTACATATGTTGAAAGTAACTTAGGGACAAATTACAACTGTCTCTTAAAAATTATGAGTTCTCTGATCCCAGTGTGGATTCCACCTTGGCAGTGGGTCCTACAGCTGATACCGAAGAAATCGGAAAAGTAGTCATGCACTGTAATGCCTCCCAGAACCCCCATCTGTACACTGTAAACCGGTGCAAAATCTCTGCCATTCTGCATGCTCTTCCCACATTTGTTCCCAAACGCATAGTTGGCACCAAGAATCGCACCAGCTAGTGCAACTGTCTTTCATCAGCTGCTTTGAGGCTGTGATTTTGTTGTTGCCATCTGGATGTGATTTTAGAGCGTGACACAAGCCTGAAAATACAGGCATGCAACTGTTAAATTCTTTTTTCTCTCTACCATGCACATACACTATTACAAAAGTTACATTCCTTTGTTGAGAAAACATGATGTACTCTTGCGATTATTTATTTTCATTATTGCTGTTTGTTTTACAGTAGAACCTAGAAGGCCCAGATGAGATCAGAGCCCCACTATGCAAGGCTGCCTACAAACACATGGTAAGAAACTGTTCCTACCCCAGAGAACGTGTCATCTAAATAGATAAATCAGACACATAGCAAGAGGGGAAGAGACTTGTCCAAGGTTACACAGCAGGCCAATTGGAGAGTCAGAAACAGAGCCTAGATTTCTTGAATCACTAGTCTACTTCCCTGTCTAATGGGACACATTCCATCATTGTTATTTATTATTTATATTGTAGTACCACTCAAATGCTCTAATCAGGGTTAGGTCCTCATTGCTCTAAGCGCTGTATGAGCACAGAGGAAGAGATGGTCCCTTCCCGGAAGAGCTTAGAGTCTAAATGCTGGTGTACACAGGAAGGTTGCATCAGTTTAACTTAAAGTGTGAGTTTTGAACTGATTTACCTGAACTGGTGTGGATACTCTTTAACCACGTTTCTTTTGCTTTGGCTTAAGTTGATTAGGGTGCAGTTTAAACTAAACCAAAATAAGCCATTCTAAACCTGAAATAAGTGTGTCCATCCGAGAGTTTACTCCAGTTTAAATAAATTGGGTTTTAAAAGATTTTACGTTAAATTAGCACAACTTCTGCATGTAAACAAGGCCTATGTATGTGTAACTTTACTCCTAGGAGTAGTCTCACTATTGGTTGCAGGACTGAAACCTAAAAAGACAAGACAAAAACGATACAACATTGGACAATCAACAAACAAGCAAAATGTGGTGATGTTAGGTTCTCAGCTTGTCTCTTGCCTGTTCACAAATAGATTGTGCTCTGGTCTTACATTGACTGTGCCGGGCAGTAATAACTTGCCTCTGATATAGTACTCTTCATCAGTAGATCTCAATGCACGGGCACTGACTTTCTTCTCTCCGGATGGCTGCTGCTCCCCCACTCCACCCCGAGGCCCCACCCCACTCCGCCGTTTCCTCCAGTGCCCCACCCTCGCCCCACCTCTTCCCGCTCCTGCTCCAAGCTTTCCCCCAAGACCTCACTCCTGCCCTACTTCTTCCTGCCCCTTGCTCCACCTCCTCCCTGAGCACACCCTGCCCTCGCTCTGCCTCTTCCCACCCCTGTTCTGCCCCCTCCCCGCAGCATCTTCCACCCACCACCGAACAGCTGATTGACAGGACCCCACCAATCAGCTGACTGGCATGTGGCTGGTGGGTACTGAGCACCCACTAATTATTTTCTGTGGGTGCTCCATGGTTCTCCACTCATGGAGTTGGTGCCAGTTTCTCAAGGCCCTTCACAATCTTTAATGTATTTATTCTGCAGCACCCCTGAGAGGTAGGGAAGTGCTATTAGCCACATTTTACAGAGCGGGAACTGCACTGCACTTTATGTATGACCTAAGGTGAAATCTGGGGTAGAGCAAGGAAATGAACGCAGGTCTCTCAAGTCCTAGCTTTGTGCTATAACTACTGGACCATCTTTCCTCAGCTGCCTTAGGCTTTCAGTAGACCTGCCTGGACCTTGAGTCCAGGGAGAGAGAGACAAGCAGGGGCTTTGCTGGGAGGGGTCTCAGGGGGCATTAGAGCAGTCAGCGCCATGACTCTGCCTCCTTCTCCTTCCCCCACTCATGCCCATACTGCGCCCCAGTAGAGGTGACTGGATGCAAAGGGCAGAATACACGGTGTCTTGTAAATAGCTGATGCAAGTGGGAAATGGAAGCTCCAGAGGAATTGAGATTCCAAGATAACTCTGAGGCACAAATATTTCTTGGTGTTGTTCCATATTCAGGACTAAGCCTAATGGCACAATCTAGCCCGATTTTAGTTTGCCTTTAAACCTTGTATGTTTACTAGTTTTCATTTTGCTCTAACGTGTGCATTTTTTATTTTAATGTCTTTTGTATTCTTAAAATCATTGCCTATTGTCGGATTAAAAATCATTTTCTTTACAACCCTTATCAATTTACTATATTAAAAAAACCCCACTCCGTTTTCCATTTGTTGTTTTTTATCAACTTTTCCTTATTCTGAGTTATGATCTCATGGTGTAAGAAACATTTCTTCACCGCATTGTGGGAATGTGAAATCTCATTTGTTTCTGCCTTTCTAGGTCAGAGGAACATAACCCATGTAACTAGGGAGCAACTATTTCTGAGACTGTCAGACAAAAATAAGCAGCAATTCTGTTTATCATTTCCGAGTAGCAGCCGTGTTAGTCTGTATCCGTAAAAAGAAAAGGAGGACTTGTGGCACCTTGGAGACTAACAAATTTGTTAGTCTCCAAGGTGCCACAAGTCCTCCTTTTCTGTTTATCATTTGTTTACTTTGTGCCTGAGCTGTTTCCAACCTCCATTTCTTTTGTACGCACATGGTAGTGTTAATGAGGTGTTAATGTGTTTGTAGGAGAGGCGATTATAGAAGTTGGCTTTAATCAGGGGTGTCATTTCTATTTTCTTTGCTTTGAGAGGCTGTTTACACCATAAGTGGTTGTTGGCTTACTCCTGTAGCTGGGAAAAATTTATAAAACAATGTGGGGGTAAAACTCCCACTGATTTCAATGGGGCAGTAAGAAAAGGAGGACTTGTGGCACCTTAGAGACTAACCAGTTTATATGAGCATAAGCTTTCGTGAGCTACAGCTTTGATTGGAATGTTGGAAGAGCAAAAACATTTCCCCAAGACACACAAGTTTTGTACTGCTTTAACGAGCAGTTTGAAACTTGTATAGTTAAGGTATTACAACCCCTTAGTATGGATGCAATTATACCAGCATAAAGGTATAAATATAGGGGAATAAGCTACACTAGTATAACTGTGTGCACAATAGGGTTTGTATCTATTTTAAAAATTGCACCCCTAGCAGAAATAGTTATCAATACATAATCTGTGTGCAGATAGGATACAAGTTTCGAGGTTTATAACCATTAGGTAAGCATCACTAACGTGCAAAGTCAAAACAAGGCATCTGAAGTGTGATTTTTGGGGATGACAAAATGTAAACGTCGTCTTGTCATGCATTAAAAAAGATTTTCTCTAGCCCTCTTCCTTGTGAAGACCGCTTTGAATTTGAATATGTAATGTACATTGGAAGCTTCTTATTGTGATTTCTAAAAATCAGGGTTGATTCACACTGCATCCTCCATCATTACCCAAAGCTGCTCTTTGGGACCCAGGAAACTGGTAGCCAAGAGACCTATGAACTTCTGGTAGGGTTGTGAAAAGGAGGATGTCTTTGGGTTTTGTGTTAACTGGTGGGAAATTGTCCAAGTGAAATCAATCATGGAAGACAGCACAGTTGAACTCAGAACTTTGCCAGTTTTTTGAAAAATAACCTCATTTTTGTTCATCCAGCTCAGTGTCAATTAAGCATGTTTTAGCATGTTTGGAATGGTTTGCTGTGGGGCCCTAGCAATAGGGGAAATGGAATTGTGTGGGTTCTGTGAGGTTTGCACCTCACCAGAGAAGAGTATTTGCAGCTAGGGAACTTGGAACAATTGCTTGTTTTTCAATAGTGGTGTTCTCACCCTTTTACAGCAAACCATGTTTGAATTAAGCGCTGATAAAACTTCAGACTGGTCCTCCTTGGAAGTTAGGGAGGAAAAAAGGTATTAACATTTGCTCACACCATACTTACAAGCAGAAGATGATGCCAAGCTAGAACGAAGACTCAGTTGAAAGCAATGTTTCAGTCAATATGGTGTGGCATGAAGGATTCCTGATTTTTCCCTTCACGGGCCCAGATGTCACTCCCAGGCACTGTTCCCTCTAAGCTGTGCGCGTGCACATAGATCCTAAACCCCACGCACACGGCAAAATACCGCGCGCACAAAAATTTGCACAGAAGAAATTTTTTGCGCACATGGCCTGTCAAAAATTAGAGGGAACATTGCTCCCAGGTAGGGTGACCAGACAGCAAATGTGAAAAATCGGGACAGGGGGTGGGGGGTAATAGGAGCCTATATAAGAAAAAGACCCCAAAATCGGGACTGTCCCTATAAAATTGGGACATCCGGTCACCCTACTCCCAGGACAGGAAGGCTCTCACAATTGTTCTGATACCTACGGGATAACTGATGAAAGGGAGAAACTGTCATCCCTGAAAAAAGATCCACTCTTAATGAAAAGAAGTTGAGGGAAAGCAGAGAGATTTGCTAAAACCAAGCATTTAATCCAGGGGCCTTTAGGGTACGTGTACCCTGTGATCAAAAACATGCAGCACCGAGTCTCAGAGTCCGGGGCTGTTCACCTGGGCCTATGGGGCTTGGGCTCCGGAGCTATAAAATAGTAGTGCAGACCAACAGGCACGGGTTAGAGTCATGTTTCTGAGACCCTTCCTCTTTGTGGGGTCTCAGAGCCCAGGCTCCAGCCCAAGCCCAAACATTCAATTTTATAGCCGCACAGCCTACACCCTGCAAGTCTGAGTCAACTGACCTGGCCCAGCCACAGCTGTGCCACAAGTCTTTGATTGCAGGGCAGATATACCCTTAGATGTTAAGGGAAAGAAGAGCATTTAACCCAGGGCTAATGCTCTCCCAACCAAAGTACTTTGGCAGCTGCTGTGGTTTGGTTCTCTTTAAGGCATCACAGATGTAGTCATTCTACCCAGAGGATGTAGTGAAGATTGGGCTTTTTCCCCTCTGGCTTAGTTGATTTACTTTTATACATCATTCCTGCAGCTCCTACTTTTTGTTAGAAAAGAAAATGAGACTGGATGAAAGACCCCAGCCTGCAAAGGCTGCTGGTGTCAAAGCACCAACTTCTGTGAGGTCACTTGCTCACCACCTTTTGTTCAGTGGGCTGTTGTCAAGGCACAGGCCTCTGTAAAGGTTCTGCCTCACCTCCTCTTGTTTTCAGGGTTGACATTAAGTCATGGGCCTTTAAATTGACCATCTCAAGGGGCTTCTTTTTTTGTTCCTTGTCCCCATATGTGAGACAATCAGAACCCTTGATGAGCAGCAGTAAAAGACTGTTTCTGCCTGGTTTTGCACAAGGAATCTTTCATATATTAGGCATGGTAATTGCTACTCTGGAGAAACTGGGCAATTGAGCTTGCTCAGGACCCCTGGGACTTCTTGGTTGTATTAGATTAATTGGGGGGAAAGAAACAAGAAAGCTAAGTTGATGAAAGAACAGAAATGGGGATCACACATCTCAATGGCTGGGTAGTGGAGGAGGAAAATGTACTTGCCAATTGTCAAAAAATGAATTTTTCTGTTCCGTGAAGTTGAAGCGAAAGCCATAGTGTGTTTGCCTGATTATGGACTGAGGGGCATTCACATGAGGCAAATGCAAATGTATGCTAGAGAAACTTGGCTGACCACCATCTCTCAGACATGAAAGTTCATTCTTGTCTGAGGTTTAAACTTGCTGCTGCTTGGGATTTTTCCTGACCGGCCCATTCCCCCTCTATCTCCTTCTAGCCTCTATCCCTCACCAAAACATCAAGAGTAGGAAAAACCCACACAGGCACCTTGTTGCCTGCACACTCTTTGTTCTGCACCTGCAAGCACCAAGAGTGGAAAATAGGCAGGTGGAAGCTGCTGTAGTGATCCATATGAAGCTCTATGCTGTGTGGCAATATGCTGAACTGTAGCTATCTGAGGAAAGAGCAGGGCTCTTTTTGGCATCCTTCCCCAAAGAGCGTGCCTTTACTTAGCACTGGTGGCCCAGTGATGGCAAGCGAGAATTTTCTTGCCTTGTTCCCTCCTCAGCATGGCAGGTTAATGTGCTTGGAATCTACCAAGGATGATCTTTGAAGCCTGGAATGTGTTGAGGTTTTCAAGATTTCCAGAGGAAAGCTTCAAATGTTCTTGTCAAGTTTTTCGCTGGCCTTTCTCCTTCCATTTCCCCATCTGTTGTTTCCATGGTTTTGGCTCAGGCTTGGGGCAAAAAGACTGGCAGCTCTTTAAACCAAACCAAACGCCTTTCTAGCTCTATCTTTGAACCGCATGAATGTGCTCTGTGTTGAGCTGCTATGCCTTCTTTCTTTCTTTGCAGACGGAGTTCGGAGGAGTCTGAGTTGCCTTGGATAAAATTTGTGTTTTAGATTGATTGAGTACCCTCCGCTCACTTCCTCATTTGTCATGACATTTGGAACTGCAGGTCAAGAAATCTTGGTCCCTCTGGTTTCCGGCTCTCCCAGCTGCTGGTTCCACCACCCAGTTCAACAACTGGAGTTCTGACACTCCCCAGCTCTCACTGCCCTATAGCTGCCTTGCTCCACTCAGTTCCTGCTTCGTCTCAGAAGCTTCTGCTATGGTGGCCCAGGTTAGGAGACCCCTCCCAGTCCTCCTTCCCCTTTCCTCCCCATACAAACATGGTGCCCCCCACCCCCCCGGTAGTTAGTTCTGAACTCCCACCCCTTGCCTTGGGGTGAAGAAACCTCCTCTTGCCATTGGGGAGGCAGGCATTCATCCAGAAATCACTTGAACACCACCCTGTCACTAATAAACAGGCACTTTTATCAGCAAACAGTCCCAGTGCTTCTGCAACATCAGTCCCTTAGTCAAAGCTCCAGGTGCCTCCTTCCCTTTGGCCTCTCACTGATTCCTGCATGCTCTACAGTACAGGCTCCTAGTGGCCATGCAGTCAGGTTGCTCCCTCGGCCTTCCCCGAGCTCAGCCTTTCAGCTTGCTGTGTCCCTGCAGTCCTTACTTGAATGGCACTGCCATCCTCCAATAGGAGGAGAGAGAGCAGCAGGAAGCAGGGTAGAATTTCTTCCCAGATCCCTAGCCAAATAGGCCCCTGGGGCCATTTGGACTAGCCCTTTCGTGCTGCTGATTGTGGAGTGGTGACTCCATATGAAGAAGCCTGTTGGCTGTAGCAGTAGCCCCAGGACCCCTCACCTTCTTGGTAGCTCTCTGGTCTGGCCATGCTGTGAAGGACCTGGATCTCGCTCCTGGATGAGGCAGAAGGTGGCTGAGCTGATCCCTCATCTGCTGTGGATCACGAACTATCAGCCTTTGTTTCCTGGTTAAATGGGGTCTGGCCCCAATGTCACGTGTCTGCAGCCTGGTAGCAGAACCAAATTGGGCGGTAAGTAAACAAACAAAAAAGTGTATCTGTCTGTCTCTCTTTGTATACTCACGCACACACACACATACTCTCTCTCTCTCTCTCTCTCTCTCTCTCTCTCTCTCTCTCTCACTTACGCACGTGTTCACTCACTCTCAAGAAAATTATTTTACTGCTCAGAAGCCTCCTGGATTTTTAGACTGCAGTAATAAACGGACATAGCTCTAGTGAAGTCAGTGGAGCAATATTGATTCACACCAGCTGACGGTCTAATCTGTAGATTATATTACGAAAATTTTAAGTACTGAATTTTACTTAACTAAAGGAACTTGGTTATATGAAGTATACAATGTTTCCTTAAGTCTGTAGATCATTTTAGAATGCATCTGTGCTAGGCAAAATAAGAACATAAGAACGACCATATAGGGTCAGACCGTCTACCCAAGTGTTCTGTCTTCCAACAGTGGCCAGTGCCAGATGCTTTAGAGGGAATGAACAGAACAGGGCAATTATCAAGTGATCCCTCCCCTGTCGTCCAGTCTCAGCATCTGGCAATCAGAATTTGAGACACCCAGAGCTTAGGGTTGCATCGCTGATCATCCTGGCTAAAAGTCATTGATCAACCTATTCTCCATGAACGTATCTATTTCTTTTTTGAACTGTTATTGTCGTGGACTTCACAACATCCTCTGGCAAAGAGTTCCACAGGTTGACTGTGCATTGTGTGAAGAAATATTTGCTTCCATTTGTTTTAAACCTGCTGCCTATTAATTTCATTGGGTGACCCCTAGTTCTTGTGTTATGAGAAGGAGTTAATAACACTTTCTTATTTACTTTCTTCACACCAGTCATGATTTTACAGACTTCTATCATATCCCCCCTTAGTCGTCTCTTTTCCAAGATGAAAAGTCTTATTAACCTCTTGCATATGGAAGCTGTTCCATACCCCTAATAATTTTGTTGTCCTTTTCTTTAACTTTTCCAGTTCCAATATATTTTTTCTGAAATGGGACCACCACATCTGCATGCAGTATTCAAGATGTGGGCATACCATGGATATATAGAGAGGCAATATGATATTTTCTGTCTTATTGTCTATCCCTTTCCTAATGATTCCCAACATTCTGTTTGCTTTTTTGACTGCTGCTGCACATTTTGTGGGTCTTTTCAGAGAACTATCCACAATGACTCCAGATCTCTTTCTCGAGTGGTAACAGATAATTTAGACCCCCCCCTCACTTTATATGTATAGTTGACCTTATGTTTTCCAATGTGCATTACTTTGCATTTATCAACATTGAATCTGATCTGTCATTTTGTTGCCCAGTCACCGAGTTTTGTGAGAGGTCTCTGTCTTGCAAATGGTTGCTGCCAAACATAGCGCTTACTATCATGAGTAGTCCTGTTGAAGTTAATAGGACCAGCTATGGCAGCAATGCACTTAATAATAATTGTTTGCAGGATGACTGAGTCCTAAAATTCTATTGCAGTACTGTTAAAAGAAAAGAAATCTGAAATATCTTGTAATTGGAATAAAGGAGGGGGGGTGGAAGAGGAGACAGAGAATTGTATATTTGTTCCTAAGTGTCACAAATAACTATTAAAATCTAACAAAGAGGATAGACTATAGGAATCCTAAATATAAATAGTGATTCTATGTACCTAGTGAGTTTATGTAAAATCACTGACCTTGATCTGAGGATAGACCTCTTTAACACAATCAATACAGGTGCAATCTGATAAGAACATTCTACTGTTTTATTAAAGTGCATCTAATTCAAAACTCAATAACTCTCACAAATCCTTAATCAGAGAAGACATCCTGGGAGGTATTTAGGTGAGTGATCTTATAATTCTTGCTCTCTCCTTGTTAGGATGGCTTTTTACAGATATACATGTCTGTTTCCTCTTTGCTGTATCTGCAATAATTCTCTCCCTTTATCTGCATGGTTTTGTTGACTGTAATGCGTTTAGCAAGCTTTTCTTTATTTAGAGAGGCTGAGTCAAGTATCAGTCTTTGCTCACCTCATCCCCCAGCACGGCCAAGCTTGTAAAGGGCAGATCTATTTTCCTTAATGGCATACCGGGGCCTACAGACTCATACACAGTATATGAGTATTGCTCTGGAGGAGGGACTCCATTCACACTTCCCTTCTCACCCAGGGTGAGCAGGGCTTAATAAAAATAATCTCTCCAGGTGCCGCATTATGTGACGGTTTAAATAAAATGAAAGCAGAAAGCAATTATTGTGTTTCTGGAAATGATTTTAAATCAAAATGATACATATTGAATAAGACAAAATAAGCACAAGGTGGAGAGCTCCACTTGCACTGTTTACTCTGAGGTAATTATTATCCTTTCCAGGTGATCCTCAGCATGCTCCACGATAACGTAAAAGAAATTGCCATTTGGAACAGTTGAACTGAGTGTTGATTTATAGTCACCGACGTTCACATAAGGCAGATTGAGGGCATTAGGTCTTTGGTTTAAGTGCAAACAACTGCAGACAGTTAGCTATATGCATGGCTCACGGCTTTAGCCCATACAGCACTCCCGGCTTTTGGGTATAGATCATATTTTTTAAAAAATCTAATAGGTTTTCAGATTTAACCTCAAACTATAGGCTATGCACAGTCACAGAGACTCAGGCAGCTCCATGGTCACTATCGCAGCTTTAGGACGGCTGTAGCCTCCACAACAGTTGTGCCCACTCCGGGTGTTTGGCCAGTAGGTTCCCTCCCCCCCCGCCACACACACTACAGCGGTAATTGGGTAAAATTCTATGACCTGTGTTATACAGGAGGTCAGATTAGATGATCTAATGGTCCCTTCTGGTCTTAAACTCCATAAATCTGTGAATCCTCTGCGAGGACTATCGATTTGCAAATAAAAATGGATTAGGATAATTTAGCAATAGAGGCCCTGAATCTGATTTTACTGGTGTAACTTCATTGTGCTAAGATCATAAATGAGGTTGCAGCCAGGTCCAATATAAAAAGTATAAAACCCTGTAAGTAAATTCTTCTCATTGTCACCATCTTCTTCATACTGGTCGTGGATTGTTCCTCACCTAGCAGGTCTGAATGGTGCTTATGGCAATCCAGTACTGTGCAACCCAGTCTTCAGTGGAAAAAATATGTTATCCTTACAGATCTCAAAGCACTCAAATTTGAATCACTGAGGTGTAATTTAAAAACAGCCCCTTCTGGGGTGGAACAGAGCAACTGTTTAGCAGTACCCCTGGTCCTACACAACAGTTTAGGGTAGGATGGGGAAAGCACCATTTTCAAATTGCAATAGACTGAAAGATGGTTGGGAAGGGAGAACAGCATTCCAGATGGTTTATTTTGTCCACAACTACATACGACAAAAAGAAAAGGAGGACTAGTGGCACCTTAGAGACTAACAAATTTATTTGAGCATAAGCTTTCATGAGCTACAGCTCACTTCATCGGATGCATTCAGTGGAAAATACAGTGCGGAGATTTATATACATAGAGAACATGAAACAATGGGTGTTACCATACACTCTCGTTACAATGTGTATGGTAACACCCATTGTTTCATGTTCTCTATGTATATAAATCTCTCCACTGTATTTTCCACTGCATGCATCCAATGAAGTGAGCTGTA
Organism: Lepidochelys olivacea; assembly: GCF_965140295.1. NCBI lineage: Eukaryota > Metazoa > Chordata > Testudines > Cheloniidae > Lepidochelys > Lepidochelys olivacea. The sequence goes on from NC_140413.1 coordinate 125,107,435, forward strand.
GTTCACGAAAGCTTGTGCTCAAATAAGTTTGTTAGTCTCTAAGGTGCCACAAGTCCTCCATTTCTTTTTGCGAATACAGACTAACACGGCTGCTCCTCTAAAATCTACATAAGACAGTTTTATATTAATCTAATACAGCCATGGTCTGTGAACAAGTTCTGCGCTTATGCCAGAGTGGTTTGGCTCTAAAGAATTCCCACCCTGGCTGGAAAATAAGGATACTAGAGATCTAATTAAAAATGGGAGTTTGAGATACACAACAAGACTTTAAACTCCTCTGGCATTTAATGGAATTTGCTGTGGTGCTAAAATAGTATTTCACCCCCCCTCTCCCCCCGTCATTTTGACATGAAAAACATTAGAGAATATTTGATTTTACTGTGGAACAAATTAGGGTAATAACGAGTCTTTGAGAGAAAAAATCTGCACAAACTGGTACAATCGCATTTAAAATGTGCCTGTTAAAATAGAGCACATACATGAGGAAATGGCTGTTACTTAATCAACAGATTTTTAGTTTATGAGCTGTGGGCCCTTTCAGTGTTGTGTTTGACAATTCTTTTTAACATTAGCTATCTAAACCCCACTCCTATTGTGTGCACTATCAGTCTATATATGTTATGGGTGTGAGGAACATGTGAACAGTTGGACTGCAACTCCTGTTAGACAATCAAGAATTCAAGGTGGTTCCAGAGCTCATTGGGCAGATAACTTCCCCCTATATTTGCTGTTTGACAGGACGGCAGATTGGTGATCTCCATACCACCTGGCAACTAACTACTTTGTTTTTAAGATCTGCTAGATTTTTTAATTTACAAGGCTGAGTTCATTTAATTTCATAGACTCATTCATTGCTAATGGCTAAATTCTGCCCCAGATTGCATGAAGGGTCTCAATTGATTGGGCCCTAAAATATTTATTTGATGATTAGATTTGTAATGTACCCATTGCTCAGATGCGTGTTGTTACTCCATCAGTATTATAAATAAGAGAGATGCTCTGTTGCATGCTTTTAATTCAAGCCTAGATGAGAACAGCTGATGAGAAAATGGCAAGAACTAGTGGTCTCAGCACTAGACTGAAAGCCAGGAACTCCCACATTCCAGTTCTGACCATGACTCTTTCTGTGACCTTGGGCAAGTCATTTAACTTGTCTGCTTCCATTCCTCTGCTTGTAAAATAGAAAGAATCATACGTATCTCGCAGGAGCGTTGTGAGATTCAGTTTGTGGGACAGATTCAGTGACAATAGGGCCTGCTCCAGCTCCCACTGAAATCAATGGAAAAACTCTCAGTGGGGTAGAATCAGACCCGTAATGCTGGGAGGTGTGCATTACACTTCCTTGCACCACCAAGCCCTTTTTGCTACAAGGAAGCTTCACTGTGAGGGAATGGAGGTGGTTTCTCTCTGGCTACAGCAGCTTTAGTTAATGGCCAAAACTTCATAAGTGCCCTACCAGGGAAGTCTGCTGAAGGAATGGATTGAATCAGTGCACTCCTGCTCCTCAGGCCACAGCCCTTTTTTAGGTAGCCCTGACGACTTTTTGGACTGTGCTGGTCCTTATATCTCTCCCCCCCACTCCAGTGCAAGTTAGGCAGTGGCCCTTTCTGCAGCTATAAACTCCCCCTCATCAGACTTTCTTATTCTTTGGTCCTCCACTAGTATTTACCTTCATAAAACCCAAGGGTGAATTTGTCCCAGCCTTTGTAAAGCACTATAGAAGTCTTAAGCACTATTGTTATTTGTCACCTGCTGATTGTGGATGATAATTATGGAAGGTTCTACTTAAGGAAAAAAGTTCACTGAGATTTTGATCAGTTGTAAACAGTCACAACAAATCATATATGCAGTGTTGTTGTAGCCGTGTTCGTCCAAGGATATCAGAGAGACAAGGTGGGTGAGGTAATATCTTTTATTGGACCAACTTGTGGTGGTGAGAGAGACAAGTTTCGAGTTTACACAGAGCTCTTCTTTAGAACTCTTTGTAAGCTCAAAAGCTCATCTCTCTCACCACCAGAAGTTGGTCCAATAAAAGATATTACCTCACTCACCTTATCTCTCGAACAAATCATATGGTCCTTTAAAGTCTGAATTAAGTATGTAATTATGGGTCTTTTTTGTGAATTGGGTCACTTTACATTAAACAGGAATATATGTAAGACAAGTGCAGCAGGTCCTTTTAAGAAAAATCATACCTCCCCGCCCCAGAATGAGAGTGGGAGATATGCCATTTTATTTGGCTAATCAGTGATATATTAATATAAACTAATTAACTGCAAATGTTTGAGCAGTGAACACCAAATGAGAGGGCTTGTTTCATGGCTTGTTCATGGCTGGGATGGCTTGTTTTTATAAAAGCATCTAAAAATAAAAATCAAGAAGTGTGTGTGTGCGCACACTTGCATTTTCCAGTAGTGTTTTATATAAGTATACTACTCTGACTAATTAAACACAGAAATTCAGGCTGTGAACATCTGACAAATTTTTCTGCACTAAACAAGCCTATCATTTAAAAGTCCCATATAAAATCATTATGACTGATACAGTCAATGGCCTTGTGTTTAAATAGATTTCGGTTTGGAATGTGGGTCACTGTGGTGTAGGCTCGCAGGCTTACATAGCATGCAAATGGCAGGCAAAAGAAAACAGTAAATGTGAGCTGCCAGGAGATCTTATAAAGAATTTGCAGAAAATCTTACTCATAAATAGAATGGGGAAGGCAGACACCTTAGTGCAACCTTTGATTATATAGTCACGGTTAGCAGCTGTTCCAGCCAAAAATGCAGGAAGCATTTAATGTAATCTTTCTGTGTAATGTAATCAGACTGTGTCTGAGGGATATCTTAGAATACTCTGATAGTCAACGATTAAGTGTGGTCAAGGACAGTCAAATTGTTTTATTGCACATAACTAGGCTTGGCAGAATTCAATTTTTTAAAATTATTTGGATGGATAATATCGATGTTTATTTGTAAACTTTTTTATTTTTATCAAATTAAATTTTCACAGTTGTGTGAAATTATGAGGGGTCAAGATCACAGATATAAAATATACAGAGTAAATATCTTTAAATCAAACTCTAATAAATTCACAGCCAGCATTTTTCTTACTTTGCCTATCTATACATTTCTATTATCATCACTGGAAATATTTGTTGTCAGTTTGTATGTGTACTGTGAAATCGATGTTTACTGACATTTACCAATACAAATTTAATCCTTCCAAGCCTAGACATAACTTGGCGAAGACCAAGGAAAATGTATGTGAACTTAATGGCTCAAAGCTTTTATTACTTACCCAACAGGTGATTTTTAAAATGTACTTGCTTGCCTTTCTGTCAAATGCAAAGAGAAATAGGTGGCTTTAAATATTATTAGTTGGAAACAGCAAGAGAAAGAACAGCTGTCCTCTGATGTCAGCCTGCAAATTGGTCTAAAGAGGACCTGAAGGCAAACAGAGAGACTTCTAGAAATCCCAGGAGTGCTGTAAAAGATGAGACTAGGAATAGTGTCATTTCATGTAGGACAGCATTCAAATTACGTGACAAATCTATGCAAAGGATAATAACCACACTGTTGAAGAATGCAAATCTGCCCTTTAAGAATATGTGCCTTCCAGTGGGGTCTCAGGAGAAATCCATCTTAGATAACCAAGAGCTGAGGATGCTGCAGATCCCCTGCCTGACTTGTTTAATCTCTCTCTAGTAGAGAAGTCCACAGGAATGACTAAGGAGATTGAGGGATTTGGAAGATGAGCGCACTTGATTTGGGACAGAATTAGTGGGCACTTCTGAAATATGTTTTCTGTCTAAGGGATGGAAGCAGTTTCCAGAACCATCATCTGTTCATCAATCAAAGGGAAGCTAGGATTACATTTTCTATTTCAATTACAGAGTCCAGGGTGTAATGAAAGTGAGCGGAAGCTCTAGCAAGGAATTTTAGTTTCTGTTACAATTCTGCTGACAGAAAAGTGTCCTAGAATAATAATATATTGAGTTTAGATGCTGCATTCCAAAGGATCGCAAAGCACTTTACAGATGGTCTATTGTATATACAGGGTAGCACATCACCGCTGCTGACATACAGTCACCTCTGGAGTGGCCCACAGCAGTTGTTTGGCAACACTCCATGAGAGTAAAAGAAAGAAAGTGAAAAAGAATATGAGGTCCATTTGAAACCGCGGGGAAATGTCAGTGGACAGAATGTATCCATCGAAACTGGAATTTGACCAGGACACTGCAGCTAACACATTACTCTTGTGAAAGTGCCATGCAATGACCAGAAATAGTCAGGACCCTGATTTTTACTCTCCTTGGAAAGACCTCCACCATTACAGTGCATCAAAAGAAGAGCTTTAGCAGGGGCTCAGTAACTGACTGAGAGGAAAGAGTGCCACCTACCGGAGCATCAGCACCACACCTTGCAGCAGTTTGGGTTTTCTCTGAAGGTCTCCTATTGAAACACGGGCCATTCCCAATCCTGCTGAGCTTGTGAAATGTGACAAGATGATCTCCCAGGATGGAACGGCTGTGAGTTAACCATAAACAGGACTTAAATGAAGGTGACCGCTGACTTTAGAATGAAAGCAAATGCAGAGAGTAAAGCAACTGATTTCCGCCAGTAAGATTTGCCCTGTAGTGAATCTGAGGCCTGTAGTGAATCTGAGGCCTTTTATAGCTGGGAGCAGACAGGAACAATGAAGTGCAACTTTTACTCAGATTAATTTTTGCTAGATTATCTCAGGATCTGATCATGATCTTGATTTCTTTCTTGTGGGCCTCATGGATTTGCTCTGTACAGTTAAAGTTCTTTGAGGGGTTTAGGATTAGAGCAGGATTGAAATACGGTAGAGAACTCTGTAATGATACATTAGAAGCTTAGCCAGATAACCTAAATGGATGGAAAAAATGTGGGAGTGTGATTTAGTTGGAGATTAATCCATTGCACCTTGGAAAGGTGTGGAAAATTCTAACTGTTTAGAAAGATGCCCTCTCAGGAGGGATCTTTTAGAGGGGAAAAACACATTTCCTAACCCCCCCCCCAGAAAACCAGTTTTCTGGGGGAGGGGAATCTCATGCACTGCCATTCCAGCCTATTCTTTGCAGAAATAGTTGAGGCAATCTGGGGGGAGGGATAGCTCAGTGGTTTGAGCATTGGCCTGCTAAAGCCAGGGTTGTGAGTTCAATCCTTGAGGGGGCCATTTGGGATCTGGGGCAAAAATTGGGGATTGGTCCTGCTTTGAGCAGGGGGTTGGACTAGATGACCTTCTGAGGTCCCTTCCAACCCTGATATTCTATGAAATCTCCCCTGCCATTTTTGGAGAACACATCCAGGACCAAAGAATGAGATGATTTGCCTATGCCTAGACATAGATGGATGTAGCTGGTAGTCCAAAGAGAGGTGGGGGTTACCTCTCTGATGGGGAAAAAAAACCCCAACAACAAAAAGGTCCTGCAGTGATTGGATCTAGGATAGCTATAAAAAAGGAAAGTTAACTGTTCCCACAGAAGGCCATTTGACCTGAAATGGCAAAAATCTGAGGTTTGGGGATTGCTTTTAATCTAGGGCACAAGGGTGAATGAACCCCGCAGGGGTTATGGTAAAATGGGTGTTATTAAAATCCCTCCCTAAATACCCAAATGAGCCTGCAAAAAATTACCAGGAAGTGCATTACAGCCACCTGCTAATCTGGTTGCTCTCCGTCTGTTCTCTAAACAGGAGGTAGTGGAAGAACAGGAACATCATGGATTAAGCAGGCTCCTCCTCCAAGAGGTATTATTACCCAGGGAAGTTGGAAGTCAGAGAAAGCTGGAATTTGGATTTCACCCAAGGGATTTCTCTTGTGCTGTCTGTAGGAAACCTTTGCAAAACAGCCTCTACCTTTTCCTGTATTTCCTTTGGCTGAAACCAGCCTTATTCTTCTGCATGGACTCCAGCTGAAGAAAGGTCATTTCGTCGACATACAGACAGGCTTGGGGATCTTTTACTTTGCTTAGAGCTGGGATGAGGAAAGCCTTTTACTATGCATTTTGACTAGCAGGCTTTGGAGGAAAATGATGTTTTGTATCACTGCTTAGTGGTTGAAAAGACCTATTCAGGCTTCATTGTGGGGGTGGGTGAGCCTCTTGGTGTTACCCCAATATAAGGCACAATAGGTACTCGGTTTGCAGTTTCACTATTTCTAGATGCTGGTTATTTACAGTCGTCTTAAATTCAGGCCCTCGCACCATCCCCACCAAATGAACAGGTCCAACCACATTCTTAGGGGAATGTTGTCTCTTGTGGACTCTGTGGGGTTCAGGAAGGCTCATGAGTCTGCTCATTTGGGCATTCATTTCTAGATTGTCCTGTCTCACAGCACTGTGTGCATCCTCCCTGTTAGAAGAAGTACAGGGTTCCTTCTTTAAAAAGGTGGTGTGCTGCACCCTCTGAGGATGGTCACACTTTTGCAGATATTCAGCACCTTCCTGGCATTAAACCGTCACCTGACGTGACGTTGGTTCTTTCCCAGTGACAGTGTAAAGGGCAGGCAGCACGTGAAAGAGTTGCTGTGAGGTGGCCGAGGGAGAATGAGAGCTCAATTGACTCTGTGTCTCAGTGCTTTTCTGTGTGAAGATTAAGGCTCCAACCGTGTTAACCATCTTCTCTGGAAAAGTCCGAAAAAGGCTGTCGGAGTGCAGTACTTTTATCAGATTATCTCTTTTCTTTTAGAGGTCACAATAGTTCTTAGAGGTTAAGAGAGAGACGGAAGCCTCATTAATTTTGGAATGTCAAGTGAACTCAATAAAGCACCATGGAGATTTTTTCCATAGGAACCTGAAAAGTTGCTTGACGGATGTGAAATCGAGGGAAAGTGTCCTGCTTAGGGGTCTCTGTGCCAATAAGATACAGTGGCAAACTTCCCCAGTCTGCCTCTAGACAATTCAGAAGTGTGTTCCATTCATGACCTTCTCAGCAAGGTTGGTTCTAAACTGGAACTTGAGGCATTTTAAAGAAAAGCTCATAGTCTTTAAGAGATGGAGGATTAAAAGAAGAGACAGGGGTTTCTTCTGAGTCCTGCACTCATGGAGATGTTTGATCAAAGGGCCACAGCTACGAGTCTTTACATTATCTGGACAGATGTTCCTGAAGAAAGGTTTCAGTAACTCTGAAGGAATCTGAAATGGAGCCAGAAGGACTTTGCTGGAACTAGACGAAAGGATTGTTGTTGGGCAACAACTAGTGGTCTTGGGTGATCTTGTTTGTTTAAAACTCAATAAACAGATTTACAGCTTGGACTTTGGTTCAAAGTTAAACAAAAAGTAGAAATATAAGAAAGCAGTTAAAGAGGCAAGGTTAAACGTGTGGTTTTCAAATCAAAACCCTTGTTAAACTGGCCTCTTCAAGTGTCCTTGAACACTTCTTTGCTTTGGGTTTTCTTGATGATCTCAGATGGGTTTCTCCTGAGTGCACATAAAAAGTCACATTGTTTCTTGTAGATTCTTCTAGTCTGAGACTTGGATCTTTACCCAAGCTCTATTCTGGAATCAGGTTTGTTATTATCATATCAATATATATCTGAACTGAGCTCAGTGCAGGGATGGAGGGGCTGCTGTCGGGAAGCTGGTTATGGCTCATTGATTCTCAGACAGCATAGCCTCAGTGTGAGTTAAAACAGCGTCAGGGCTGCTCTAAGCTATGTCACTGGAGATCATTTGTCCATGGAGGATCAATAGCTGCGCTCTGCCTCAACCCCACCCTTTCCTCCTGCAGGAGCTAACTCTCCTGGCTTTCCAGCAGGGGAGTTCTCCATTGGTGTGTTGCAGCCAGAATCCATCTCCTTTGTGTTTTTTGTTCAGTACAAAGGGAGCCAAGGGTAATGCAAGATCTAGCCCTTTTGGTTTTCTTTTCAATGTGCATGCCTCTACCTGATGTGAGTAAGGGCAGTCCAGACAAAGTGCTAAGGATCCCCACTGTTGTCCGTTCCCTTTGTTTTCTCTACTGCCTAATCAGGTGGCTGCCAAATGCACCTTTCTTCTACTGTTCCACTAGACCAGCAATTGACAAACATGACAATAAGGTAGCAATTGTTTTGTGAATAGTGATAGGGATCTAGATGGAGACCACCAGAATCAAAGCATCAGTGATATAAACTGGGCCTTCAGAGCGGAGAGGCAAGTGCAATAGCCCACTGCTTCACCCCTGATTATTACACCATCACCTTGGTTCCCTGCTGCTCTGCTGATTGGGTGCAATTGACGACTGTGGAGAAGGCCAGTACAAGGCCTATGCGCTACATATGTTCCAATTAAGCCCTCAAAATAGGGCTAAAGTAGGACTTATGTGGCGCATAGGCCTTGTGCTAGCTTTTTGCACAAGGGTGAATTTCATCCATGGGAACTGTGTTGGTGCTTTCTATGAAGGGCTGCTTCTGAGTGCTAGGTATGTGAAGAAATCTACTGTCCAGACATTGGTTATGGCAGAGCAGAGCTCACTGGAAACTGCTTAATCTATTATTAAGGTAGTTAGGGTGGGCCAACTAAATTCAGGGAGACTTGGGTGAGTTTATTCCTGGAAAGAAGAGAGCGGTAGGATGTCTCTCCAAGCTGTTTACTTGGCTGGTTCTGTCTTGTCCCACTGTTGATGTGTGCATTTGTAGTACCAGTTATTTGCATACACTCCTCTTTTGAGCTCCACAACTCACAGGGATCAGAACTGCCAAATGCAGCAGTGATTAGATTAGCTGGTTCGGTAGGAAATTCAGCATCAAACAAGGACTAGGGTGTGTGTACTTGAGAGACTGGAGTGCATATTGGTCCTGTTGTCAGGCTTACTTTCTGCAAGGAGCCAATTCTTGGAATAACATTTCATAATCTCTGGTTTCTAAATAGCCAGTTTTCCCAGGCCAAATTATTCTGTCCAAGGTGTTTTATTTTTCTTTGCACATACTGTAGAATGGTGTGAAAATAAAGGGGGGGGGGGTGAAGGAGTGTTAAAATGACTGTTAAAATTCAGAAATGTAGGAGAATAAAGAGAAAAACATAACCTTCTCCCCCTTCCAAAAATCATCACAGAAGAATAATAATGTTTTTCATTTCCGCAGCACCTTTCATCTGAGACTCTCAAAGCACTTTGCAAACATGGATCAAGCTTTGCAAGTGTCAGGCTTCAGATTGGCAATAAGGCATAAGCTGTTAACACTAGGGGTAAGTAACCACTGGAACAATTTACAAAGGGTCGCGTGGGATTCTCCATCACTGACAATTTTAAAATCAAGATTGGATCTTTTTCTAAAAGATATACTCTAGGAATTATTTTGGGGAAGTTCTATGGCCTGTGTTATTCAGGAGATCAGACTAGATGATCAAAATGCTCCCTTCTGGCCTTGGAATCTGTGAATCTATGAACACTTAAGTGATTTGGGGGAGGGGCATTTTACAGATGAGGGACATTGAGGCAGAAAGAGGCTTAATGACTTCCCCAAAATCAGGCAATCCCCGCCCCCCCCCCCCAAAAAAAAACAGTGGCAAAAGAAGGCATAGACCCCCAAGAGTCCTAGCTCCTTATCTACTACCCTAATCATTATACACAGTATATTTTCACTGCACTACAAAAATAGGAATACAAGAAACCAAAAAAAGCCAAAGGAAACACATTTCCTGTAGAGGTGTGAAAAGGATATGTTTGGTCTGAAAATCTTGAACACATTTCTTTTGAAAGCATAATTTATTAAAATAAGCACATGTAATTCTGCAATTATAAATACAATATGTGCATTAAACACATTAGTTAAGAAGTTATGCTTTTAAAACTGCAAATCACTAACCAAGTGCATTTTACAATGTTTTAATGAGCACTTTTTCATATGGTATTAATATCCATTAGCTATGTTAATACAACTAATGCTAATAATGTACAAAGCCATTATTTTGCTACAAAGTCAATAATGGTTGGTAGTGATTTCTAGACTGAACTGCCTGAGAGGGTTTATATTGTGTTTAGTGCAGCGGTAAAAGTACCAGTGAATTTCTCTCTCTCTTAACAAAATTCTGGCTGCTTCCACGGAGGGTAATTATCTGGGTTGGGGTGATTTTGGAGGGGTTTTATGAATCAACACAGGCGCTGGGTAGAAATATCACACAGATGCCCTTCTGTCTTCCATAAAGCAACATATAGGGATATAGGGACATTTACCCTGTTTTCTATTGCTTGCTGACTAATGTTGTACTCATTGTTTCCTTGCACTTGCCTGTCTGTCTGTATCCATCTGTTGTCTCTTGTCTTATATTTAGATTGTAAGCTCTTTGGGACAAGGACTGTCTTTTTGTTCCATTTGTACAGCACCTACCACAGTAGAGTCCTTCTACAGGACTGGGGCTCATAGATGCTATGATTTAAAAAATAATTAATAAAAAGAACTAACCATCTTCATAGGTACACTATGGGTACCTGCCCTCTCCTTTGCACAGGTATAAATTTCACTGTTATGAGATAAGCAGAGGTAGGCCTGACCTGCAAAGTCTGGATTCAAACTTGCCCAGCGTACATGGTGGATGGGCTCTGAGATGGATTCAATGCCAAACTGAAGTCAATGGAAAAACTCCCAATGACTTCCATGGGCTTTGTATCAGTCCCTTGCTTTGAGCTTATCTTTAAGTATAACTTAGATATATTTTATCTAAATGGATTTTATTGGCTAGATTCTCTCTTTGGAACAACTATGATTGTTATTTTGCCGGATAATCTGATGAAATGTAATAGTTGTTTAGTTAGTGGATGGAATGAGGAGTGATTCTTGGGAGAAATTCTACTTGAACTTGTAAAACAATTTGCAGCTACATTATACTGCTTGCTTTAGGAAAACATTTATAAGCTGATTTGCAAGTAAAATATTTTATTATACTAATATTTGGAACATTTTATGCTTCTGGTAAAAGTCTTGCATGATTTTAGAGACCATTCTTGCATTTTTAAAATTAACCATATATCTTGTAAATCAACAGAGAGAAGAAACCACAGTGGTTGGCTCAAATATTAAGCATACAGATTTTAATAATTGCATGTTCCTGTTTAATTTTTAATTTACTTAACCACAGCATTTATTCTAACTTAAGACAACAATGTGCCTGTAAAATGCAATTATTTGCAACTTTTCTCATTTTTGTACAATATACATATACTCCATTCCCCATATAGTTTGTTTCACGTTCTCTAGCTTCTCACAATGTTCTGGCTTTTGGAAATACCCTGCTGTAGGCTGCAAAAGTGAACTTTTAGCCAATGTGTTTAGGAAAAGAATCAGGCTTATTGTGGCATGATTCATTGTCATTAGATCCATAAGATTGATGCGTGCAGTAGAAGCTGTTCCAAGGACCTCATCCATCTCTGGTTCTACCTCTTCAGCTTCTGGCTCTAGAACTATTTTCTTCATCATAAACCGACATATACCCATTGCTTATGTAAGGTTTTGCTTTCAATAAAACCGGTGAATGGGAGCCATGCTGGGAAGGCCAAGATGGAAATCTCCAATCCACCTACCCTACCGTAGGAAGAGGTTTGGGCCAAAACCAGAATTACTAGTTTTTATTCTTAAAGCCTGAGGAAACCATAGCCAACCGAAAACCATACCAATAATAGCAGCCCATGCTGCATTCCCCTAAGACTGAGTGGGCAAGAATCATAAAGTATGGGGTGACCCCAAATGACAAGGACATGAAGCAATTTAGTGTCTATCAAGCTGCTTTTAAAAATTCTATTCTTGAGCTAGTGTTCCAGTCCATACTTGGTTCCCTCTGATGTAGGTGCAGAAGGACTCTTTTGTAGTTTTAACACTATTTTCTGATGCCAGATAAAAACACTTTAAATGATACTAGTGATTTTTTTTCACACCATACGGCTGTTGGCTGCTTCACAACACATCACCACCATCTTGCTCTGGGATTCCCACTGCAAGTGCGGACTTTGGGTCTGAAGAGGCTCTTAGGGTATGTCTACACTGCAATCAGGCACCTGTGGCTGGCCCACACCAACTGACTCGGGCTTATGGGGCTTGGGCTAAAGGGCTGTTTAAATGCAGTGTCGATGTTTGGACTCAGGCTGCAGCCGGAACTCTGGGACCCTCCCTCCTTGCAGGGTGCTAGAGCCCCGGCTGCAGCCTGAACCCAAATGTCTACACTGTAATTAAACAACGCATTAACCCAAGCCCTGCAATCCTGAGTCAGCTGGCGTGCTCAGCCGCAGGTGTCAGTGTAGACATGCCCTAAGAGGGTGGACATCTGACAAGTTGTAATCCGCTCTAGCATTTGTGGAGGCCATAGACATGGTTCTTATCTCATCTTAGACTCACCTAGAGTAAGTCAGAAGTAACTCCATTAGACTCAATGGGGTAAAAGCTGTGTAAATGAAATCACAAGCAGGCTCCAGGTGAGGAAGCTCCAAAATCTTTAGATAGCAGTGTGGAGAGCATAGAGGAGCAGAGTAAGGCTTTGGTTCAATGTCTGACAGAAACCTTGATAATCCTGGAAAAGTAGGTGAGAGCCAGAAAGGTAAAGGTCCATTGTCTTGAAGAACAAAAATCCAGGGCATCTCCTGACATTTAGGAAGGACCTTGATCTCCTAACTCCTAAAATTAAATATTAAAAGGAACCCTGATTTATCTGGGAGGGGTTTACAGGACCCCCTGTAGAAGCGAGAGAATGATGGAAGCATCATTAGTATGATCCTGTCAAATGGGCAACAGAGTAAAAATTCCTGATGTGGAAAAATGAGCTGCTGAAGTAACCTACAAATACAATAAAATTATTCTCCCTGGATCTGAGTTTTCTGCTGTGACCTAGACATGGAGGAAAGAGTTTGCTTCCTGAAATACACTTCTGTCAAAAAAGGAACAGAGTTTCAATCACAGCAAGACCGAGGATATACTTTGGAGACAAAAGGTATATCTTCTGGCATTGGAACTCCAGAAATAAATCCTCTTTGAAAAATTACAGCTGGGCACAAACTAAAGTGCAGCCATAGGAATTGCATACACAATCAGACCAGTGGTCTGTCTAGTCACGTATCCTGTTTTTGCCAGTGGCCAGAATCATGTGCTACAGAGATAATATAGTGGATAATTACACCCTGCTCCTGCTCCCTTTGAAGTCAATGGCAAAACTTCTATTAACTTCAGTAGTGCAGGGTCAAGCCCCTATTGAGCAGTGGGAATCTGAGAAGCAAATTTGGATCCCAATTTTGCAGATGGCCCCTGTCTTCACAATGGGCCAAACCAATTCAAACAACTCTAAATTTTGTGGTGATTGAAATCTGGATCCAGATTCATATTTTGTGGCTTGAGCCATTCTCTAGAAAAAAAAAAGAAAATGAGAGTAGCTTCGTAGACTCTACCCGGAATAAAAGCTGAGTAAATAATTTGTAGCAAATGATGTATTTGGTGAATCTGCCCCCCACCTTTTTATTTTCCCACAAACTATCCATCAGAAGCTCATGGGTTTCCTGCGTTTGTTACTTGTTATTATTTGTGCATAAGTCTTGCTCTGTAGATTGTTCATGAGCAATTCATTGTGAGTATTCAAAAACTGTAACTCCAGTTTCAAGCTGTGATGGCATGTTTTATCAGGTGGTTATTTTTCTGTATCCTGATAGAAGGAACTCTCAGAAACCAGTTTCCAGTGTGAATACTCAACCTTACAAGTTCATTTGCTTTCCTATGTATATTTTTAGTATCATTTCTATTTGTAATAAAGGTGCAATAGACCTGGTAAGAGATTAAACTGTATTATATTTACAGGCCCCAGGTACTTGACAAGAGGTAGGGTTACAAAAGTTTATTAACCTTGTGACATGACAGAGGTCGCTATCTACTAACTAGTAGGTACAGTTACAGCTTCCTCTCAAAAAAGTCGAATGCAACAAACCATAAAATATCATCTTTAAATGAGAGCCTCAAACTAATTCAACCAATTAATAAAACACCGATAGAGTTGTCGGGATGGAAATGGAGACGATGTTATGAATCAGCCTTGACTGATTAGAGGATTATTGTGGCTCTGACTCTGCAGACATCTGTCAATAGCTGCTATCCCTGAACCTGAATGGCTTTGTGATAGCATGACCCCTTGTTCTCAAAACAGTTCCTTCTGCAGCAGCTTATTCAGACTCTGAAGTGGATCACCACTTCTTGTCACCAAAGATGAAGGGTCAGATTCTCTTGGCACCGACAGTTATGCAGGGGTTTCTGTGATTTTTATAGTCTCCCCAAAAGCCCCAATAATGCTGACCGCACAAGAATGGGCAAGAGCTGTTGTGGCGGAATGGTGGCGAGCAGCAGCCAAATTGTTCACAATAGAATAATTTCTGTGACAGGAACAGCTGGTGATGTGACTGTGCCCTCCTGATACTGTAAACAAAACTCAAATATTTTCTTTTGCTCTTTGTGAAATACCTTACACAGATAACAATAACTGTTGTGTCTTTGATATTATGATACAGAATATGGGGACAAGGCGCTCTGCTTTATCAAGCCAACTATATAGGTAGCACTGTGCTCTTCAATCGTGCATGTGAGCTGTCAACATTTTTTTTGGCTTTAGTGGTGACGCAGGCTAAGTAGGGCTCGGGCAGCTACCATAATTCTAAGGTGGCACCAGAATAGTACAACAACTGCTGTGATCACTCACCAGCATGCTAGTCTTGGACTGCCCTTTTCTGGCTGCAGAGTTATTGCTCAGTCATTCCCCTCTGTGCAAAAGGGTTGTCCTTGCTTCTGCTCAGTCAAGTACAGCAGGAGCCTCTCTGTCTCAGATATGCCCCTGATTCTTTTGCACATCTTTTGCTACTTCTGGTGAAAAAGGTTTCTTCTGCACGATGCCTTATGTGAGCTTGGATTAAACTTTCAGTAAATGTATCATTACATTATCCTGATTTTTGGCTCTTCATAAAATGAGCTAACTGTCTGGTGGTTCATCAGTGATTTTTCTGTTTCATGGTAAGCACTGACGTCACATATACAGTAAATTCTTGTTGTATTTTTCTTTGTGGGCGTATTTTCTGAGCTATTTTCATTCTTTTCCATTTCCCTGTTCTTTATTCATATTTTGTGTCCATAATTTGCTGACGGTTTTTAAAAGGCTTTTGGTAATTTGACCTTTAAGATTGTGCCAAAGTGGAAAATGTATCTTTCAAAATATTTATGACAATAAAGTAATAATGCTTATATCTACACTCTTAATTACCAGGATTATCTAATTGTAAATAGCCAAATCCTGGCGATAGGCAGATTATGTGATCAGAAGGCTTTTAGCAGGCCCCAGTCTCAGGATCTAAGTTAAAGCTGATCAGGTTTACATTTAATTCACATGCTGCTTTGCAAATATACTTGCTTTTTTCTCAGAAGAAGAATTTGTGTAACTTGCCACTGAAATAGAGGAAAAGATGCCCATTGAATTAAATGGGCACTGGACGGGGCCCTAACTCCTTACACATTTTCTGCTTGCTTTGAGGTCTGTGTATTCCACTCCTGTGGGGTTTGAAATGTCCCAGGGATTCACACGTTTGGTAGGCCTAGAGTATTGATTTTTACATTGCTAACAAATGCCAGAAGAGTTTAGCATAACTTTCTTTTCTAATTACATAAAAATCTGAGATGTATCAGAGGGTCACAGGGGAGGGTGAACCATGGCCTTTAGGGAGCACAGAGCACAGGAATGTTTCCTTTCATTGACTGAATGAATTATTTTTGGCCAGCCAGCAGGACTTTCCCATAAGGTAGACTTCTACGAAACTAACATCTCTTCATGGGCCAGTCTGAGTGGTGAACAACGTAAGCCACCATCTGTGTGCTTTCTGCTGTTTTGTAACTGAAGGTTATTACTGGAGGTTATTACTGCTAGTATTTATGGAATACTCTGTGGGCATGTCCACCGTGCACCAAAACACCGGTGGCTGGCTCGTGGCAGCTGACTTGGGATCACGGGGCTTGGGCTGCAGGGCTATAAAATTGCAGTGTAGACGTTTGGGCTTGGGCTCCCCAAACCCTATTTTGAGTGTAGAGAATTGGTATCAAAGAGAGTGCAAAGCTGAGTCAGGGAAGGGGATAGAGGGATGGTTAGGCATGAGGACGGTGAGAGAGCACAGGCAGTGAGAGGGAGAGGAAAGGAACGAAGAACATGTTCCTGCCGATAAAATTTAGTAGCACCTCGGCGATGAAGGTGTGGAATTTGTGGTAAATGACAGGAAGCCAGTGAAGAGCTCTGAAGAAGGTGATGAGATGGAAGAAACAAGGTGAGAGTAAGATGAGTTAACAGCAGTGTTTTGGATAGATTAGATTCTAGTGCTTCCACACTGCTGCATTCACTTCTCCACTGCTGCCCTCCTTTCCTGGGGTTGAGGGAAACAATTACTTATATATCCTGAAGTATAAAATGCATCTATCCTCCATTTGAGGTGAAAGTGAGAACTACCCCAGCTCAACTCTGGAGTCTCCCCAAAATGTTAGACTCCTATGAGGAGTCCTTTACTTGTCAGGCTTCTAATTTTTAGATACACTCATCTTCCCCAGGTCCAGTGATCGACCCTCTCATAGTGTCTAGCTACATTGTTTAATTTGGTCTTCTCTGATTACTAGCACTGTCCCAGAACAGTGTTGTGAAGCACTCTGAGGCGTACTTGTGTAACTACAGTCACAGAGCACAAACACAGTCATCTACAATAGCCTGCATATATCCTTTGTGGTGTCTGTTACATATACTAGATATACTGTCCAAAATTAAGGGTATGTACCTTCAGAAAGCATTGCCTTGGCTGCTTATGACAGTATAGCACCCTAAGGGCTAATATGAAAAGCAACATAGACAGTGTATTGTAGGTGAACATCTTTTTTTTTTTTTAATTCAGGGAAGAACTAGTTTGGTTGAGCTTGGGTTGGATGACTTTCAAAGGTAAATGCTTAAGGCTTCTTTAGAGGAACTTGATATTGCCTCTGAGTCAGAACAGGCCTCTTAAAGTGCAGCAGGACCAAAAAAGGACTTGAGGTTATGGTGACCACACATCCTTGACGCCCTGGAAGAGTTCCCGAGTACAGGATGATATTTCAGTCCTTTGCATTCCCCAGGATGTCCTTTTGTCCCACAAAGGGCTGACAATGTCAAAGATGAGCCAGAGAAGAAGGGTATATGTCTAATGAACCTGTGTAGCGACCAACTAGTACTGTCCCACTGTGGTGACTGATTGCTGCCTTTCCAGTCTGTCAAATGAAGGAGCACCAAAGTCAGGATGTGAATTCTCATCCTGAGACTGACCCCTCCTGGCTGATCTAACAAGTCTTCAGTGGACTTGGAGTCACTGAATTAAATAATGTATGGGAAGGAATGAGATGGAAAAAGATGCCCAAGGAGAGTTACCAGCAAATAATTCACCAGTACCAGCAAATAATTCATCAGCAAATAATTCACCTCCTTCTGTCTCTCTGTTCAGCATGAAGTGTTTGTTTTGTTTTGTTTCCTTACCTATATGGTTTGTTTAAGCTGATAAGAAGAATCAGAGTAAAGTTAAACGTCAGGGCCCCATGCAGTGATAAAGATTAGAAGATGGTAGCTGCTTGCATTCCTAGTTTGGATTTCCTCTGAGTGGCTTTCTTCATACATTTAATATTATTTCCAGCCAAAATCTTTGATTAAGTTACCTTTATAAAGGCAAAACACTCACTTGTACCTAAAAATCTATCAGATCATTGCAGTTATAAAACAACTACCACAAAAATGCTTGGAAGGTAAGAAAATATACATTAAGATTAATTTTATACAAATAAATGCTTTAAAGTCTGTAAGCTTATGAGGGCCCAGTCCTTTCCTTTGTTAAGTGCAACTTGCATTGAAATAAGGGGGAATTCCACCCACATAGCTGAGGGCAGAATTGACACTTGAGAGCTAAGGTGAGTGTCTACTCCGAAAAATAACTGGCCACCCAAGTACAAGCCTGCCAGACCCTCTAGGTCAGTGGCTCTCAACCTTTCCAGACTACCGTATTCCTTCCAGGAGTCTGATTTGTCTTGCATACCCACAAGTTCCATCTCACTTAAAAACTAATTGCTTACAAAACCAGACACAAAAATACAAAAGTGTCACAGCACGCTATGACTGAAAAATTGCTGACTTTTTCATTTTTACCATATAAATATAAAATAAATCCATTGGACTATAAATATTGTACTTACATTTCAGTGTATAGTACACAGAGCAGTATAAACAAGTCATTGTCTGTATGAAATTTTAGTTTGTACTGACTTAGCTAGTGCTTTTTATGTAGCCTGCTTGTAAAACTAGGCAAATATCAAGATGAGTTAAAGTATCCCCTGGAAGACCTCCCCTTCCCCCCAAGGGTATGTGTACCCCTGGTTGAGAACCACTGCGCTAGGTCCATACCAAGGTGGCTAGCCTGTGCCTCAACGACCACACTGCTATTTTTTGCATGCTAGCTCAAGTGGAGCGAGCACACGTCTGTGTATGTGGGCTGGGAGACATGCTCCCAGGTGCAGTGCAGAGAGACCTAATATAGACACCTTGCTGTAACAGAAATGTGGTGCACATTTTGAGAAATGTGCATGAGACTGCTAACAACATTATAGAACCAAAACGCATTCTCATGTCAAAAGTGGGATTGGTTCTTCCAAATAGCCTAAGCAGATGCCTTCATGAGGCTAGTAACTGTATAACTCATAGAGCCAGCACATAGGTTAGCAACCTTAACTAATTGAGGGCCGGTCCCATAAAATCTACTCATCAGGATAGATTAAGAAACTGTGATCTGAGGCGTTCTCCATGATTTCTGGCTGCAGCGGAGCAAATTCATGGCAGAAGGAATAGTTTGGCCTTGAGAGGGGTGTGGCTAGCGATAGGGTCTTATGCCTTTACCCCAGCCAAGATAATGAGAAAAATCCTGCACACTTAAAATGTGCATGGTCTCTTTCTTTCCAACATGTGTCAATATGCTTCATTCACAGATGGTGTATCAAGGGAGCCCCGATGGCCAGTTACAGCAATTCCTGCACTAATGTGAACAGAGCGTTTGATTTCATGGTTTAAAATAAAATGACCCAAATATAATTACTGAAGCTTATTAATTTATTTGTTATGGGTCGGTTACTCTTCATAGGCTATAGCACTTGTTACAGGAAGGGCCAAGAGGATTAAGGCTTTAGTTGAGCACAGTTTGATTCCTATATGAAAATTGGACGAAACGAAGCACTAAATTGCATGTTTTATGATGATATCTTATTAAAGAACAATTCATACCCAACTTTGAGTGCACCAGCTTCATGTTGAATAGGAGCAGCGTGAAAACGACAGCATTGTGAAGGCTACAGTTAAGTCTGGATTCAAGTCCAGCATAACAACTGAAAGCTGTTACATCTCACAGCTATTCATGGCGGATGTGGGCTGAAAGTTTCAGTCCAGTTTCTAGTGAACAAGTGTCTGCATCACACCTGGCACCTGCACCATACAGGTAAGGAAACTGGCTCCACAGCTGGCCCCAGATTTAGCACAGCTAATGGATTGCACGTGAATGGAGACCCAACAACCATCTTCCCTCTCATGGCGTGTGGGCGTTCCTCCAGGGATGAGGCACACTGAGGTGGCTGGGGTTCTCATTGGCCAGCTCTGTTATTTCTCTGAGGACACCTGGGAAAATTTAGCCTTGCAAGCGTTCATCATTATTTATGAGCACTAAATTCACATTCACAAAACTGAAGAAAAGTTGTTCAAGGCTGGGCTGCTAGCACTGCCTGCTGTTAAGGTTGCTTCAGCTTTGCCAAATTTTAACTGTTTGGGCTGAAATTTTCCACGCTGGGTGTCTGCCTCCGGCTGAATTTATGGAAAATTACACCCAGAAGGATTCAGCTGTTTCTGAGAATGAGATTAAGAAAAATAACAATCCTGTCTTCAGAGCAGGAGTTGAATAGTGTGCAGTAAAGAAGGCCTGGGGCCATACATTGAACAACAAGGAGAGAACAAAATATTGAATAGCTGCTTGTTAAACCATAAGCTCTCCTGTGCCCTCATGCCTATACTTCCCGCCCCGCTCCCCCCGCAAGAAGGTTAGGATGCTGGTGTGCTTGATATCATGCTATCATAGCCACAGGAGATGCGTGTGTGTGGGGGGAGAGATTTCTTCCAGGGTTTGCTGGCCCTGCTCGGTCACATGATGCAGCTGGGCCCCCTCCCTGCATGGCAGCTGCTGGAGCCAGTGAGCTGCGAGCTGTGCCCTGCAGGGAGAGGCAGGAGCAACAGCTGGGAACTGCAGGGAGGGGCCGCTGCTTTCCGGGAGGGGAGACTGAGGGTAAGGGCGGAGCCTACCTTGGGGAGAGGGCATGACTCGCACTGTTCTGGGGGTGGCCGAACCTTTAAATTGCCCCCACCCCCATCAGGTACGGGTCATCTCTGCCCACTACCTATCATGCTGACCAGCATTGTTTCCTTGTGCTCCCCTGTCTGTGTCCATCTCTTGTCTTGTGTCACACTTAAATTGTAAGCTCTTTGCGGGCAGGGACCATCTTTTTGCTCTATACAGTGCATAGCAGAATAAGCTCCTGGTCCATGACTAGGGTTCGTAGGCCCTAGACTAATACAAATAAATAATAATAAGGTGACCACGATCCCACATTCTGTGCACTGAATGAGGCAGGGGTTTTGTGGAAAAAAATAGTATGTAATGCAGTAATTAAAGACTGTATCATAACACATATACACAGGGGGAGGGGGCAAATTAAGATTGCCTATGCAGCCCATGGCATTTCCTAATTTTTGAGTGCTTGATAATATAGCTTTTTTGGGGGTGTTCATATGTATATGAACCGTCTCAGGGTGGTGGATTACCTAGGCTGATGGAAGAACCCCTCCCTTCAGTGTAGGTAGTGTCTACACTGAACCGCTACAGCGGCTCAGCTGCAGTGGCTCAGCTGTAGCGTTTTAAGTGTAGACACACATTCAGTCCCATTGACTTTCAGTTAGACACAGGATCCTAAGCCAACTTGGGACTCTTGAAAATTTTACGTGATATGTACTAAGCATTAATTTCAAGTTGCATTTCCAAATTCTTTCTAATGTTGTATTTTTTTTTACAAGCACAATTATGTGTAGTTCGTAGTGGATTTGTGTGAAACTAAAATGCAAAGAAATGTTAAGCATTTTAAAATATCCTTAACTGTAGGCTTACATATGAAAAAGATAAATAAGCAACTCTTGCCAGACAGTACTTGTTTTTCGTGAAAATCAGAATGTTTTCGTTCATGATCAGATATTTAAGGGTTCCTTCCTTGATGCAGGAACTCCCACTGACAGTGATGGATCCCATAGTATCAATACGTTCCTTGCTTTCCAGAAGCAGTGCCATACTGAGAGATTCCCATCTTTCCATACTGAGGTTCCTTGGCCATCCCTAATCTGTTGTTGTTTTTGTGTGTGTGAATTTTAACGATATATATTTTTAGAAACTGCCATATGGGCCATCAGTTTCATCTCTCCTCCCAACCATTTTGAATAGTTCTGCCATAAAAGACACATACCTGTGGCCTAAGACATCCCTTACAAACCCTCTTCTAACTGCTAAACCTTCCTTAGCCTCACAATGAAAACTGCACCAATGCTAACTACCATGCCAGCTGCTTAACTTTCCTTCTTCCCTCAGTGACAGGTATCCTGTTGCCAAACCTTTTAAAATTCCTCATCACTTACAAATGGAGGGCCTATCATAGCAGAGGAGACTAATAGAGCGTGGCTTGTTTACCCTAGCAAAAGGAAGGCTGAGAGGGAATATGACTACTCTCTATAAATACAGCAGGGGGTAAACACCAGACAGGGAGAAGAGTTATTTAACCAAAAGGACAATGTTGGTACAAGAACAAATGGATATAAATTGGCCATGAATAAATTTAGGCTGGAAATTAGATGAAGGTTTTTAACCATCAGAGTAGTTAGCTTCTGGAACAGCCTCCCAGTAGGAATAGTGCGTGTGTGTGTGTGTGTGGGGGGGCGACGACAACTTAATGAATTTTAAGATAGAGCTTGATATGAACAGGTTTATATGATGGAGTTGTTTGTGATAATAGGGGACTGGATTTGATGAGTCAGGAGGTCCTGTCCAGTCCTATGATCCTAAGATAATCCACTCATCTGACTGCTCAAAAGATCTACATTGAAAATTACACACTTCAAAAGAACTGAGGACCATGTCCAGGAGCACAGGCAAAAAGAAAATGCTGATTATAGGACAATGATCACTAAAAAGCTTGTCCTCCTCGTGCACATGTATAGTGCATGGACAGGACCAAAGGGCTGTCCATGTCTGGAAGAAACTGGCCAGAAAGACCCCAATGGGAGCTCATTTCTAGAATTGAGGAAGGGTGGATGGCTGACAGTATGAGGAAGCAGACTGCTTTGGTCTGCTGATTCTGCTGAAGAGGGGCAAGTTTTTGATGGCAGTTTTTGTGACATGGAGTTTAAGTCCAGAAGGGAACATTAGCTCATCTAGTCTGACCTCATCTGTGAATTAAAACAGATCCCTATTTCCTAAGCACAGAGATCCCACACAGAACACCTCCCAACAAGACAATGAGGATCAGTCATTGTGGACCTGGCTCATATTTGGACAAGTGACCCATCACAGCGTTTTTCAGATCCCTTAAGCCATCTATTTCCCTGTGACTCAGAAGCTGTGCTTTTGCATGGGGGAGACAAATATACCTCTTTTCCCCTGCATGCTTAACCTGTGTGTGATTTTTCCCATTTCCCAGTTACGGAAAAAGAGCAAGGGGAAAATGATCAGCCGCGGTAGAAGTTCTCTCTTTCCCTGCTAGTGTGTGCTACGTTCAGTGCATGGGGAGAATATGTCTGTTACTTACATTCGTTTTAATGGAAGTTCCCTTTGTAAGGCCTCAGTTCAGCAAGGCACTTAAGCATGTGCCCAGCTTTAAGCATGGGAATAATTCTAGTGGCTTCAATGGGATTGCTCATGGGCTTAATGATCGACTTGTGCTTAAGTACTTCAGTGCCTCGGAGCCTAAATCCCCAATATATCAAGGATATTCCAAAATAGATCTGGAGATAGGCCAGCACTGCAGTTCCTGTCTTAGGTTCTGTACTGGGACCTTTCTGTTTGTGTAGCTGTTGTTGGGAGAGGATGGCAACTTCCAATCAACAGCAGGATGCAGGGTTATTTATTGAACCGTTCCATCTCATGTGCTAGTTAACAAAAACCAGCATAATGGTGATAACCTAAAATACATTGATGGAGAAAAACCTTTCTGTTAAATTAAGTGACTGTTCCATTTGTTACAGGATCTGGGCTATTACACACAGCTGGAATGCTTTCTCTAAATTGGAATAAGGATGATGCATTTGTCTACAGCGATAAAATTGAACCCCGCAGGAAATTATTTTGTTGGAATTCATAATGAATTGTAACTAGGGAAGGGGAAGCCAGTTCAGGAGGAAAGAAAAAACTGGCCTTAACCTTCTCCCAGCCATCAGATGGAATCCAAACTTATTTCAAGTTCAATATGGAGATGGACCCTCACCTCATCTCTCCTTCCTCTTGATATTTCAGCATCTTCCTGCCTCCCTGGTGGTCTTCCACTAGGCTATACCAGCTTCCTTCCCTAGAAACTCCCCATAGGCTGGGGCTCCTTCCCAGCCCATAACCTTCAGGAACCACTCTTCCCTCTGTGCCTTTGAAGATCCTGCTGCAATACACAGAAACTCTGGCAGCTTCCAGCATGACTGCTACTGACTTCACATATCACACGTTCTGGGGTGCATAGCCCACTGGAGAGTCCTAGTGGATACCACTTCAATATTGCAAGATTATGGGGAAAGGAATAAATAGAGGTCTTTTGGAGAATGATAGGGACAGGAACCTGGAGGAAATAAGGGCTGTAAAGAGGGAGAGGCACACATGAACAACATTGAGGGGAAGGGGGCCTTCGGTATTTTGGGTAAGTATCTAAATGTCAGGGGAGCCCATGTGGAAAATGGACTATACAGCCTGCAATCAGGGATTGGGTTGGCAATCTGAGGTTACAGCCTGGCCATCAATGGAACAGACAAGTCAGTGGATTCTAGAATCCCAAAGAATGCGGCTCATGTATAAATCTGATAATTTAAAAGTAGACTTCTTATGTAGCAAACTTCTCAAAGGTTGTTTTTCCTGTATTGGGGCATATGTGGCTTCCTAACCAGACCCCACATTAGGGTGCTGCTGATTCCAGAATGCCCAGAGTCACAACTGTTCATTCCAAGTGTTGGCTTGACTCTTATAAGGGGCCAAACAGCCTACATATCAGAACTAGTTCAGAGCCAAGATAGTGTCATAAAGAAGGTAGGGGTGGCCTGGAGACATCAGTGTATTATTGCGTGTCATGCACGTCCACAGAAAAAGATGAGGGTCCACAGTTGTTTTCACCTTGGAATGCTCATTTTAAAAGACTTTTATAAGTAAAATTTTACATTGACATTATATGGTAACCTTGGCTTGTTTGAAACATATATAAAGGTTCCAATTTCAGTAGCCTTTGTGACCTGGGTTGTTTGAATTACTCCTTTTCCCAGCAGGAAAGCCTGATGCTGCATAAAGAATTACAGAGTGCAAATGCAGGCAAAGCCATGGCATACGGGAAGGAGAAGCAAAATAATCTTGAGGGATTCCAACTTGTTTGAAGCACACACAAGGATTCTGATTTCAGAAAACCTTTTGTGAGCAGAGCTGTTTAAAATACTCCCAGGAATTCTAAGCATGCAGTGAGGAATTCATTTAGGAAACTCTGCTTTATTACAGAATACATAAGCATTAACTGGAGCAGGGCAATCAGTTTTCCACATGATGATCTTTGCTGTGACTTCTCCCAGGAGAGGACAGAAATTAGTTTATTCTTGCCCTTTACATTGTGATATTCCTATTAGATTAGGTGTTAAGAATCTCCTATCCATCTATTCTTGCATTTTATGAAAGACCTGATTTACTACTGTGTTACTCCAATTTTATGCCAGTGTAATTCCACTGATTTCAGTTAAATTACATCAGTATTACTCTGGCATGACACGTGGTGAATCAGCCCTAAGATTTTGAGG
Source organism: Lepidochelys olivacea (assembly GCF_965140295.1). NCBI lineage: Eukaryota > Metazoa > Chordata > Testudines > Cheloniidae > Lepidochelys > Lepidochelys olivacea. The sequence continues at coordinate 125,132,531 of NC_140413.1, forward strand.
CAGGCCTATTTTCTCTTGTTAGCCAATGAAAATTTTCCTGGTTCAGTTTATTGATGGTGCATTTCAGTTGTTAAAAATCTTCTTATAAATAAGATGGATAGTCAGTTTGTCCCTATTGAAAAACATCAACTGGTCCTTGTCAGCCTTCACCAGACATTACATTGTGGTGTGGCCCTGCATATAATAGTAGCACCTATGTGTCTCATAAAACATTCTTAGAAAAGCACCTTCTAATTGTCTTACAGTGCCTGGCTGGACATGCTCTAAATCGGTAAAGTGTAACAAAACTCACTGCAAATATTTATTAATGACTTTCCATCACTCAGCCCCAACATAGCTCTGTGCTCTCTAACACTGCAGCATCTAAAGATGTCAATCAGAGAATAGCATGATAAAATATAGTGCTGGATATTCCTGCTCTAACGCTAGATCCAATTCCCTGATGCAATATTAGCGTTTGGGGTGCTATATTGGGTTCCAGGTACGTGTCTAAATGTAGTGGATTTCTAGCCTCGGTGCCTGGTAGTCTAGTGGCAGTGCATTACATTACTATGGGGAGCCTTCAAATTAATATTCTGGCCTTGAGTTGGAGCCGCTGGCATGGCAGGGGCTGGGAGTGCTGTGGATTCTGCTTCACACTTGTGCAAATGGGGATTAACTCTATTAAAGTCAATAGTGTTACACAGGTATGAAACTGGCGTGAGAGGCAATGGCCTAGAGTTCTTTGTTCCTGTACAGGAAGGGAGCCTGCCCAGTGACCCACTTTCAGTATTGCCAACCTCAAAAGTTCAAAAATCGTAAGGCTGGTTTAAAATCATGAGATTATTTGAAAATAATCACTTCGGTGTTCTTTTTATTTGCCTTCTGCATTTTGAGCCTGTAGGATACACTGGGGTCACATTTTTGAAGCTTTCTCCATAGTCATGAGGGCTAGAAATTTACTTTTTCTTTAAGAATGAAGGCTGAAATCATCACAGATCAGCTTGACTCCAGGAGCTGGGGTTTTAAGGAAAACAGTAATTATCATGAGACTCACGACAAAATCGTGACAGTTGGCAACGCTGCTTTGGCAGATGAATGTGTAGCCTACATGCTTTATATGGCAGCATACACGTGTCTCTGTTAAAGAGAGAGAATGGGGCAGCACATAATGAAGTGAGGGTTTATGAATTCTTGCTTGACTTAGCTGAGCTTATGAGGCGAAGATGGTGCCCTACAGAGATCCAGAAATGGCTATTGTGTATGGTGATCCCAAACCCTGTACCATTTTGGATACAGGCTGCAGACTTCTGTTTTACCAGCAAATGAGAGGACCAGCCAGCTGTTAACCTAAGGCTTGGTCTGTTGCTAGCTAGGGAGGTCCCCAGCCTGTTTCTTTGCTGACAGGATTCTGATGTGTTTCAAAGGTCTGTGACATTGCCTCACACACACAGTGTATACTGTGGTCATCACACTTTAAAGACTGAGACATCAACTCTGAGTGGAGATCAGGGGGGGATGTGTCTTGGTGTGTGTGCTGAAAATGTTCTGTTGAAATCTGTATGCAGTGTAGTTGTAGCCATGTCAGTCGCAGGATATTAGATAGACAAGGTGGATGAGGTAATATCGTTTATTGAACCAACTTCTATTGATGAGAGAGACAAGCTTTTGGGCCACACAAAGCTCTTCTTCAGGGCTGGGAAAAGTACTCCAAGCATCACAGCTAAATGCAAGGTGGAACAGATTGCTTAGCAAAAATAGTTAGCACGTATTCTAGGGAACCGTTCCAGGTAGAGTGGTCCATTAAAAACTCTATAGTCATAGGACAAATAAGGGGGGAATTAGTGGGTTACAGATTGTTGTAATAAGCCATAAATCCAGTGTCTTTGATCAGTCCATGATTTTTGATGTCCAGCAGAGTTATGAATTTGAGCTCCTGGGCTCATCTTTTTAAAGTGTTGCGTGCAGGTTTCCCTTGAGGATGAAGATTGAGAGGTCAAATATAGAGTGATCGTTTTGTGAAAGTGTTCACCCACAGGAGATAGGCTTGTATTTGTCCTATGACTACAGTGGTGTTAATGGACCACTCTATCTTAAATGGTCCTTTAGAATGTTTAGCATAAATAGTTAGCACATAATCTGTACCACCATACATTTAGTTGTGACGCTTGGAATACCATTCCCAGACCTGAAGAAGAGCTCTGTGTCACTCGAATTTTGTCTCTCTCATGAGCAGACGTTGGTCCAATAAAAAGATAGTACCTCACACACCTTGTGCTCTAATGTTGAAACCTTACATTTTACTATAGGTAATAGAAACAAAAGTGGGGAAGTCTGAATAAGAAACACCAGTATATTTACTGTCGAATAGCTTTTGTTTAAAAGGTTTCAGAGTAGCACTCATGTTAGTCTGTATCTGCAAAAAGAAAAGGAGGACTTGTGGCACCTTAGAGACTAACCAATTTATTTGAGCATAAGCTTTCGTGAGCTACAGCTCATTTCATCGGATGCACGTAGTGGAAAATACAGTGAGGAGATTTTATATACACAGAGAACATGAAACAATGGGTGTTACCATACACACTGTAACAAGAGTGATCAAGTAAGGTGAGCTATTACCAGCAGGAGAGCAGCGGGGGGGTGGGTCGATGGGAACTTTGTCGTGATAATCAAGGTGGGCCGTTTCCAGCAGTTGACAAGAACGTGTGAGGAACATTGGCGGGGGGGGGGGGAGGAAATAAACATGGGGAAATAGTTTTACTTTGTATAATGACACATCCACTCCCAGTCTTTATTCAAGCCTAAGTTAATTGTATCCAGTTTGCAAATTAATTCCAATTTATCAGTCTCTCATTGGAGTCTGTTTTTGAAGGTTTTTTGTTGAAGAATTGCCAGTTTTAGGTCTGTAATCGAGTGACCAAAGAGATTGAAGTGTTTTCGGACTGGTTTTTGAATGTTATAATTCTTGACGTCTGATTTGTGTCCATTTATTCTTTTATGTAGAAACTGTCCAGTTTGGCCAATGTATACGGCAGAGGGGCATTGCTGACACATGATGGCATATATCACATTGGTAGATGTGCATGTGAACGAGCCTCTGATAGTGTGGCTGATGCGATTAGGCCCTATGATGGTGTCCCCTGAATAGATATGTGGACACAGTGGACAACAGGCTTTGTTGCAAGGATAGGTTCCTGGGTTAGTGTTTTTGTTGTGTGGTGTGTGGTTGCTGGTAAGTATTTGCTACAGGTTGGGGGGCTGTCTGTAAGCAAGGACTGGCCTGTCTTCCAAGATCTCTGAGAGTGATGGGTCGTCCTTCAGGATAGGTTGTAGATCCTTGATGATGCGTTGGAGAGGTTTTAGTTGGGGGCTGAAGGTGATGACTAGTGGCGTTCTGTTATTTTATTTGGTAGGCCTGTCCTGTAGTAGGTAACTTCTGGGCCACTGACATGCACAGGCTGAAATTGTGGAAAAGCAGCATCACTTGTGTGCCCCCCCCACTATTCCTCACACGTTCTTGTCAACTGCTGGAAATGGCCCATCTTGATTATCACTACAAAGGTCCCCCCCACCCCCACCCTGCCGCTCTCCTACTGGTAATAGCTCACCTTACCTGATCACTCTTGTTACAGTGTGTATGGTAACACCCATTGTTTCATGTTCTCTGTGTATATAAATCTCCCCACTGTATTTTCCACTGAATGCATCCGATGAAGTGAGCTGTAGCTCACGAAAGCTTATGCTCAAATAAATTTGTTAGTCTCTAAGGTGCCACAGGTACTCCTTTTCTTTTTGTTTAAAAGTTATTCATAGTATTCCAAGTGCTATTTACAGTTTTATACTATTTGCAATGTCTTTTATGTGCACTAAAAATGTTTGTTTTACTATGCAAATATATGGTTCTCTCTCTTTTAAATTGACTAGGAATGTTAACATCCATTTATCATGGTTTTACGTACAATAGGCCTGAGGTTTAATTCTGTGTAATGCTGTCTGAAAAGTCCAAAAAGACAAAACTCTGGCCTGTGTGTCAGCAAAGAGCTAAGCTGAGCTGCAGGAAGAAGAGAAGTGCAATAGTTGAATACAGAATATTGCCTTAGCATCCCCTATCCCCAATAACACCTGGAATAACATCAGTGGACTCTGAAGAAAAGGGAGTCTAATGTGGGGCCTTTTGAAAAGGGAAGGCCAAAACATTGGGAACAGAGGGCTGTTACAGACATGGAGAACTCCCCTAGATGCTGATGGAGGTCCAACTTCAAGTCCTTTTGCTGATTTCTGCAGTTGAGAGTATTAAAATTTGCCTGTACTGCCAGGAAAGGGACAGCTAATGGGAGAACAAAGACTTCCTTTCTCTCCCAAACTGAGGCAATAACGCATGGTCAGGATTATAAATAAATAAATAAATAACTGGAAGAAAAGCTGTTTGTGAAAGAGGCTGCATATACACCAGTTATTTACCAACTCTGCCAAAATCAGTTTCTTCTAACAGGAAAGAATAAATCTGCTGGGCTAATGTTTCATTTATTAGGTTCCCAGGGAAAATAAGGCATGAGAACTGTAAAGAGGAAGTTGGCAGCCAAGATTGCGGATAAAGACTTGAACGAGCCCTGTGGATCCTGTGGGGAATATGCAAATGCCTTTAATAGGGCTGTGTCATCTTCACTGGAAGCTGTTTAAACATGAGTAACATTCTGAATGTTTGATTGTATGACTATGGCTCAGTTAGATGTTAATCGTGGCTGTAGTAGGTCAGGTGCTTGAAAATAATTACCAGCTGAGCTCAGGGTGTTTCACTGGGGTTTTCAAACTCTTTATTCAATTAACTAGCTACTTCCCTGACACGATGATGAATGGGTATTTTATTTTCTGTGCGTTGCCTCTGCTCAGCTGTCATGTAGGGTGTTTTCTCACTTCATGGACTTTGAGGAATTTAGCGTTATGCTTCCGCCACTTCCAAACCTCTATTGCATCCCTGTCTTGTTCCCTATCTGTGTTAATAGACCCTTCCGCACCTCCCCCATCTCTCTGCCTTTCCCTACCTGTTCCCTCCCTGCCCCTGCATACATTCCTCATCCTTGGGTTAGTCTGCAGGACCTCCAGGAAATCTATTGGCAAGCCCCAGGCTTGACCTCTTCAGATCCACATTCCATCTTACTGTCAGTATTCTTCTTCAGGCTGCTTTTTACACAACTAGCCAAAAATGATAATACTGACTCTTTAAGATTGGAGTTTGGGAGTATAAAATTATGGTCATTCTTTTTCTTTTCTTCCCCACCCCCCCATGACCGTGTTTTTGTTTCATATGATATTCTGTCTCATATTTTGCTTGCTTGCATTATTGGCCTAGTTAATAGGCAGTACTAATTACGTTAACTGAGATGGTGCATGTATTTTATTGCTTCAGGTTATACACATTGCTCAGTGCATTGAGCGTTCTCTAAATGGATTTTTTTATATATATATTCCTACAGGAATAACTAAACGGAACATTTAAAAAGAGAAGAGAGTGAAAAGATTCCACCATCTCATGCAGGCTGTGTTGGAAATTGTAAATTCTGAGGTTAGTTCTCAGTTACGGAAGCAGTAATCCTTCTTCCAAATTTATATTTAATTCTTCAGTGCAGGATGCATCCATCCATCTATCTGGTTCTTCTCAGCATCTGAGCACCTGACAAAGTCCCCAGTTCTGATATGGTCTTGGCCAGTGAAAATGTTTCTGGGTTTCCTGTTATATATGTCCCAATGGTAATTTATTTCAGGGGCTGTCATTCCTATATGTTTTCTTCTTCTTGCATCTCTTTGCTCCTCTAATGGGAAAATAACATCCAGATAGTTGCACCTCTTCGACTGACTCTCATCTCAGCTTCATCTACCATTCATTCTTGCCTATTTTTCCAACTTTATTGAGAGAAATTGGAGAAATGGAACAGAGATGGTATTTCTCAGGGAAGGGACAGTCCTCATTTCTTGCCCAGTGTGAAGAGAGGCATATTTACTCTGGGTATCTAAGGGAGACTTGGTCTCTGAAGCAGTCTGGCAGGTGGATGTTGATGGTATCACAGGAATAAGCAGATCTGAATGTTGGTTCTAAGTTGTCTTTTCTTTTTGGGGCCTCCAGTCCTGAAATTGGCCTGATTATTTTGAGGTGCTGATCACCAAAACTCTTATTGACTTCAGTAGGAGTTGTGGGTGCTCAGCACCTCTGAAAAATAGCCCATTTTGTTTAGGTGCCTATGCACGAATTGAAGTGCCTAATTTAAAGCTGACAAGTTTGAAATTTTCGCCCTGATGTTTCCATGTTCCTGGTGAAGCTTCCCCAAATGGTTGAGAACTCTATTGACTTGGAAACTGGAAAGAGAGACAGGGATATGCTTGCTAGTCTGTGCCATTCCCGTATCAGCTGTCTTCACTGAAATGATAATAGCTCTATTGAAATTCTTTTATGTTCAAATATTTTATTACTTTCATAAAAACAAACACCTCCCCCTCTAAAGAAAGAAAGAAATGTAACAAACAAATAATATTGAATGGTTGTACAAATTGACATATAAAATGTATATATTATATAATAAAACACTGGAAAAAACTTCATAACATAACGAGCAGAAATAAAAACAAACGTAAGGAAAAAAAGGGGAGAAAACAAGACATATAAAATTGTAATTGGTGAAATGTTATGATAATATGAGTGTAAAAAACACCACAAATATTATACTATACACACCGGATGACTCTCTGTTTTCATGTGAAATTATTACCCCTGTAAAGCTGTTGAAATTCTGCTAGAATTAACTATATATAAAAGAGGCCAGAAATCTGGAACATATAGTTAGTGAAAATTTCTTGCAAGATGTCTCCAGATGTAAATGGAAACTGAAACAAACAAAACAAAAACCAACCACAGAAAAGAACAGCTACTTCCTTACAGTAACTGTGGTTTTTTGAGATGTGTCAGCCACATGGATTTCGCTCTTGGTGTGCATATGCCCAAAGTGTGCAAGATTGGATCCTTCTGGCCAGCAGAGTCTGTGTGGCCTGCAGATTTCTGTTTGCTTAGAAGTGAGTGCTACTAGTCCCGCTAACTTAACCAAGGACTGTAGGACAGGCCTACCAAAATAGACTTCACTAAAGACTAATGTGAAAGTATGGCTTGAACTCCATGTAGCTGCCCTACAAAATTCATAAATAGGGACATTCTTCAAACATGCAGCTTAGACTGCCTAAGTAGTGGAATTAGTTCCAAAGTGGATAGGGGGATTTAACTTTGCTAGCTCGTAATGTGCCCCATAGAGACCCTTTTTTGATAATCACCTCTGTGAGGATATTGCTTGGCCCTTAACCCTATCAGCAAAAGCCATGAACAGTCTGGCTGTGTTCCTGGATGGTTTTTATTCTGTTAAGAAATTATGATAATCCCTTTACTACGTCAAGTGTGTGAAGTTTAGCATCCTCTGAGGTTGAGTGAGACTTGGGGAACGACACTGGCAGGTCAGTGGACTCATTCACATGGAACTCTGACACAACTTTGGGCAGGAACTTAGGATGAGGTCTGAGGGTGACCTTGTCCTTATGTATAAAGGGGACCTGTCCTGAGGGCCTGCATCTCCCCTACCCTTTGATCTGATGTAATGGCTACTGAAAAAGCAGCCTTCATCAATAAATGGTATAGGGAGCAGGTTTGTTATGGTCTCACAGTGGCGATCCATCAGTCTTCCAAGTACTGTATTGTGGTTCCAAAAGGGAGAGGGTTCCTGAACTGGCAAAGGGGAAGGGAACATGGATTAGACTCCTAAGGAATCTTGTTACCTTAGGATAGGAAAATACTGTATGACCCTAGATAGGAAGATGGTGCACAGATATCACTGATATAGGACCCTCATGGAACTGAAAGAAAGTCCAGATTTTTTCAAGGCTCTTAAATAGTACAATATTGCTAGAGTGGGTGCTGTCATGGAAGATAGTTGACGTTGAGATCCCCAAATATAAAACCTCTTCCACTTAGGTTTATAAGGTAGCCTAGTTGAGGTATTCCTGGTTTGGAACACAATGTTTTGAACTTCAGTTGATCAGCTTCTTTCAGTGGATGTCAACTAGAGTGACCAGACAGCAAGTGTGAAAAATTGGAACGGGGGTGTGGGGTAGGAGCCAATATAAGAAAAAGACCCAAAAATCAGGACTGACCGATTTTATGAGACTATCTGAGATAGAGCAGGTGAGATGTGGCGGGGCTGTTTGGAAAGGTTCACCACATCCAAATTCCAGAATTGTCTGGCCCATCCTTGGGCTATCATGGCCATCAGTCCACCACCTGGCTTCAATTTCATCAGGACCCACAGTATCTTGGGGATCAGGGGTAAGACATACATTAGTCCTGCTATCCAGGGTATGAGCAAGGCCTCTGGCAGGGCACCCAGATTAGAGCCCCCGCTAGAGAAGAGTGCTAGGCATTTGTTGTTATGGTCTGTGGCAAGCAGGTCTATTGATGGGTATCCCACTTGTGAAATATCCTCCGCAAAACTGAGTCCTTGATCAGCCACTTGTGGTTGTCTGAGAAATGGCTGCTGAAGTGATCTGCAAACTAATTTTGAGTGCCTGGAAGATGCAGAGCCAGCAGTATGTTTTGGTGGCAAATGTACCGAGTACAAAGATGAATTGTCTTTTGACAGAGGGAAAATGTCATGGCTCCTCCTTCTCTGTTGACAGAATGCATAACTGCGGTGTCTGTCAGCACTGGAATGTAGTAGCCGTAGAAATGTTGTATGTGAGATGGATAGCTCTGAGTTCTAGGATGTTTATGTGCCTGTGTACTTCCTGACAGAACCACAGGCCCTGAGTTTGAAGGTTATCCAAATGAGTCCCCATCTTTGAATGGAGGCATCCATGACCAAAATATTGGTAGGTAGAAAAGCAGAGAAGGTTACTCCTTGGCACACCTGAAATGAGTCTTTCTACTAGTTTAACAAGGAGAGGACCTCTTGGAGGACTGTGGCCAGAATGCAGTGTTTCCTGGGTAGATATACTGACTGATTTCAACCACCTTTGCATAGTGCACAAGTGAAGTCTGGCAAACTGTCATTTAGATACATGAAAGCATATGTGCCAGAAGTCTAAAGGCGTGCTCGTATTGGTTTCTTTGGGTGAGCATGAAATTGATTGATGAAGTTCACTATACCTTGAAATCTTTCTTGTGGAAGATAAGCTCACTCTCATGTGGACTCTAACATGACTCCTATGAGCTGTGTTTTGAATCAGAGTATGGAGTATAGATTTTTCTTTGTTAACTTACTTTGAGGCCCAGTGTGGCAAAGAGTTAAGGTTATTTGAATCCACTCAATAACCTGTTGGGTGATCTTCCTGGGATTAGACAATTGCTGAGATACGGATGCACCTGACTCCCCTGTCTCTTTAAATGAGCTACCACAACTGCCAAGCACCTGATGAACACCCTTGATGTTCTGGAAAGACCAAAGTGCCAGATCCTGTACTGGTAGTGACATGTTACTACTAGGAATCTCAGGCACTTCCAGGGATCCAGAAATATGGATAGATGAAAATCAGCATCCTGAAGGTTGAGATAGATCTAGTCTTGAGCATCTAACAACAGGATTATGGAGGCCAGTCATCATTCTGAACTTGAAAAATGGCTGATGGATTTTTGAGATGTCAAAGGTCCGGAATAGGACACCAACCACATTTCTTCTTTGTAATGAGAAAATAATGGGAATAAAACCCCCTGCCCTAGAACTCTGGGGGCACGTCCTCCTCTGCTCTGAGTTGTAGAAGGGAGTCCATTTCTTGTTTCAACAGCATCTCATGAGAGGGGTGTGATGCTGGCAGCCCAGATGCCAGCTTTTGCCCAGGCTGGAGGCATTACCTAAGAACTGACAGCCTCCGAGCTGGAGACCAGACCTGGTCACCTGTATGTGAGTTTTGCATTAATCTTATCAGAATGTATTTAGTGTTTATATTCTATGAAATGCTTGTACACTGCTGCATGTATTAATCTCACTTATAATATCTATATCCCATTTTATAAGGTAATATTTAAGTGTTTGCAATGTAAGTGTAACAGTGTTTGCTCTGAAACTGTAAACCCTCACAGTCAGGAGAGAAACATTACCAAGTGTGAAATGCTGTTTTGCCACAGGAGGTGTTATCTCCTGCCCAACAAAAGAAGGCCCATAGACACCAGACAAACCACTGTGGAACATCAGAGGACAAAATACTTTGTTGATTGCTCCCCCTTCACCCATGAAGAGGAAATACTGGGCCCATCATCTTGAACTCTGGGGGAACCGGATAAAAATCCCTCACAAGAAGAAACTGCATCTTTGGCTGTTTGAACTCTGAAGGGCCAGAGACTCTAACTGGAAGCAAAAGGTCTCCAGGGGCTGCCTCCTGGGTCTGCCCTGAAAGACACTTTGAATAGACAGATCACTACAACACTGTCACTCATAGGATTTGGATGGTAACTCATATGTTTGTATATGTTTGCTTGCTTAAACTTGTAAATAATTCTGTTTCCTTTTTCCTAGTTACTAAACCTTTGGATTGTTTATTTCAGGATTGGCTACAGGCATTGTCCTTGGAGTAGGATCGATCTAGGGTTCCAACTGATCTGGGGGTAGGTGACTGGTCTCTTGGGATTGGAAGCAACCTAAATGTAGTATGATTTTTGGAATAAGTGACTGTTATCACTAAATCTAGTTTGTCTGGGCCGCAGGATAAACTGGAGTGTCTAAGGTCTGGTCTACACTGGGGGGGGATCGATCAATCTAAGTTACTTAGATCTACTCACCGCAGTGTCTTCACTGCAGTGAGTCAACTGCTGAAGCTCCCCCATCAACTCTGCCTGCGCCTCTTGCTCTGGAGTACCAGAGTCGACAGGAGAGTGCTTGGCAGTTGATTTATCGTGTCTGTACTAGTTGATTTATCGTGTCTATACTAGTCAATACTAGACGCGATAAATCGACCCCCACTGGATCGATCACTGCCCGTCGATCCGGCGGGTAATGTAGACAAGCCCTAAGAGGACTGCCTGTGACTCCATGATAAAACTGTAACAGTGATCCAGGAGTTCATATTTGTTCATGGTTTGGTGAAATCTAATTATAGAACATACTACCAGCAGTGGCAGATTAACACATAGGCGCTGGCCAACTTGGGGGCCCCTGGAAAAACAGATTCCGCAAGCCCCTGCAGAAGGTGTGGGGCTGAAGCCCTGGCCCCGAGTACCCCAAGCCCTGGCAGGGGCTTCAGGAGTGCCGGAAGCTCCTTAGAAGTGGGAGGATTGCTGGTGCCCAAACCATGGCCCCACCCCTCCTCTGCCCCTTCCACCAAGGTGCTGTTCTAGGAGGGACAGCTTAATGGGGGGTGGGGGGAGGCGGAGGCCCTATTTCTGACAGTCTGCTTTGAGGTAGGGCACACACGGTTGTGAGCCACTCTAGGCAGCGTGACACTTCCTGTTTCAACAGTATCTCATGAGAGGGGTCACTGAAAAGGGATGGGGAAAAACGGGAGGGGGGAAGAAGGGCCTGGAATTGAATGCAATACTCCTTGCTGACAATCTCCAAGACCCATAGGTCTGAGGTGACCCCATTTCAGGATTCCTGACAAGAGAGGTGGTTGTCAAAAGGTGGGGATGGCTGGAAAAAGATCTTTGGAAAAACTTTCTGCTGGGCTTGCAACAGTGTCATATTTGCTGCCAGGAGAAATATGCTAAGTATGCCACAGCTGTGGAAGAGGCAAAGGATTGTCTGCTGGGCCTCATCCATCTTTGAATTAAAAAGTTTACTGCCCTCCAAGGGAAGGTCTGTGATTGTGATTTGGATCTCGCTGGGTAACCCTGACGCTTGGAGCCAGAACGATCTCCACATCGCCACAGATGTAGCCATGGTAAGTGCTGCTGTGTCCGATGCATCGAATTCTGCTTTTTCACAAATGTGAGCTGCCTGTCATTCATTATTGATTTTAGTTCTTTTAATTCAGAAGGAAGCCTGTCCGTAAATCGAAACCTCTTGTCACAGTATAAATAACTCTATTCCCAAAGATTATTTTAGCAGAATATAATTAATAATATTCACAACCAAACGGTACGATAGAAATGAAGATACAGAGGTTTTAGAAGAGACTACTCTAAAACATACCTATTAGAAGCCACTCTTAGGGTATGTCTGCACTGGCAGAGTGAGAGCGCCGGCTGTTACAGTGCCACTCAGAGAGCGCTGAAGGGAAACTGCGGTTGTGTGTTCACACTGGCAGCTGCCTGCGTAGTAGCGTGTTCACACTTGCAGCAGTATTCAGAGCGGTGCACTCTGGGCAGCTATCCCACAAAGCACCTCTTCCTCTTCTGCCGCTAAAGAAGGTGGAGGGTGTTGCGGGGCAGCCTGGGTCCTTTCCCAATGCCCCGTGATGCATTGCTTCGCATCCCAGCAATCCTTGTGCTTCCATCCGCATGTGGCACCATCTTTCAACAGTTTGTGTACTCTGTGCTCTGCCTCTTCAGGCTGCAGGAATGGATCCCGAACTGCTGACCAATATGCTGCTCGCTCTGATCAACACGTCACGAGTGGCAGTGGAGTTATTCCTGACACTACAAAGGCAAGAGAAGTGTGACATTGATCTCGCCACGTGTAATAGCTACGACATGAGATTGCTTGTGGGATTCATGGAGGTGCCGACAACAGTGGAACGCTACTTTTGAGCTCAGGAAATGAGCACTGAGTGGTGGGAACACCTCGTCATGCACGTCTGGGATGACAAGCAGTGGCTGCAGAACATTTGGATGAGGAAAGCCACATTCATGGGACTGTGTGATGAGCTCACCCCCACCCTGTGGTGCAACAACACGAGATTGAGCGCAGCCCTGTTGTTGGAGACGCGTGTGGCAATTGCACTGTGGAAGCTGGCTACTCCAGACTGCTACTGATTGGTCACTAACCAGTTCGGAGTGGGAAAGTCAACCGTTGGACTCATGTTGACCAGAAGTGTGCAGGGCCATTAATCGCATCCTGCTCTGAAAGACTGTGACTCTGGGCAACGTGCATGACATTGTGGATGGCTTTGCACAAATGGGCTTCCCTAACTGCAGAGGGGTGATAGATGGCATGCACATTCCAATTCTGGCACCAGAGCACCTAGCCACTGAGTACATTAATCGGAAGGGGTATTTCTCAGTGGTTCTCCAGGCACTTGTGGATCATCGCTGGCGTTTCATGGACATTAACACAGGCTGGTCCGGAAAGATGCATGTCACATTCATCTTTTGGAACACTGGCCTGTTCAGGAAGCTGCAAGCCGGGACTTTCTTCCCAGAGCAGAAGATCACTGCAGGGGAAGTTGAAATGCCCATTGTGATCCTGGGAGACCCCACCTACTCCATAATGCCATGGCTTATGAAGCCATAGACGGGGCACCTTGACAGCAGCAAGGAGCAGTTCAACAACAGGCTGAGCAAGTGTAGAATGACTGTTGAGTGTGCTTTTGGCCATTTAAAGGCCCATTGATGCAGCCTATATGGGAGGCTGGACCTGGTCGATGACAATATTCCTATGCTTATAGCGGCGTGCTGTACACTCCATGATATTTGTGAAGGGAAGGGTGAAAGCTTCACTCAGGGCTGGACCGCTGAGGCTCAGTGCCTGGAGGCTGAATTTGAACAGCCAGAGACCAGGGCTATTAGAGGGGTGCAGCGTGGAGCAATAAGGATCGGGGATGCCTTGAGGCAGCAATTTGAAGCTGAAAGCCACTAATATTTGTTGCTATGCTCAGGAGTGCAGTGCTTGTAATGCTAGGAGGTGATTGTGATTGGTGCGGACGATGCAGTGTGAAGGTTTAAGAAAACTGCCTGTTGCTTTGCAGGGCTCTGTTTGCTTTCAATTACTGGAATAAAGATCGCTTTCAAACCAAAACAATTCTTTTATTAAAAAACAACAATCAGAGAAGAGAGACAGACAAAAAAACCCACATCAGCACTGAGGGATGGGGGAAGGGCGGGTCCCAGGAGGAGGTGGGGTCCCGGGACGGTTAAAGATTTGTGTATGTGCAGGTATCATATCCAACCTTCTCCTTTGGAGTACAGTGCAGTGGGTACTGTACTTCAGCAGGGCTAAACGGCTGGGGAACCGCAGTGGGTACTGGGAGTCCACAGGGCTGGACTGTGACAGGGCAGGAGTGGAATACGGGGGGTGCAGACGGGAGCCAGGAGGTTGATAAGAGTGTGTTGGCAGTGTCTGGGGGGGCGCATGGGAAAGAGTTTTGTGACAGTGGCTGCCGGGGAGGGCGTGTGTGGAGCTGCTCAGTTTGCAGTGTTAGTAGTGCCTGGAGCACGTCCGCTTGGCACTCCATAACATTTACGAGCCACTCCATGGCTTCGTTCTGGTGCGCCGCGTTCTCCTTTCGATCCCTTTTCTCTCTTTCCCGGCACTCCTTCAGTTCTTGTTTTTTGGCTGCAGAGTGCATCATGACCTCACACAAAAAGTCCTCCTTAGTTCTTCTTGGCCGCTTTCTAATTCTGCGCAGCCGTTCAGCTGGTGATAACAAAGAGGGAGGCTGGGCTCCCAAGGTCACCTCTGTGATGCCAAAATGCAACATTTAACAGAAGCATATTGTTTGCAACACACAGACCACTGATTTAAAACACAGCTGCTCTTCACATACCTGTCACTAACTGGCTGACCCCAGGCCAGCACACATGAGCCACAAGACCCCCAAAATGGTGAGTAACCTCAGGGGCAGAGGAAATCAGTGTTCCAGGACCATACTGTATGCTGGGCATGTGGCTCTTGGGGAGAGCTAGCACTGTAGGGGAGGCTTTATAATCGTTCCTGTCCCCACATTTTCTACAGGCTGTGTTCATAATGGAAGATTAAGGGTGAGCAGGGGATCAAGGGAGAGTCTTCTCTAAGACTGCAGCTTCCGCCCTGGCCCTTATGTGGCTCACCGTGTGCAGCAGTGGTCCTGTTTCCGCCCCCCGCCACCCGCAGTGACAGCAGAGTGGCGTGGGAAAGTTACTCTTAATGGGGCAAGAAACAAAGCAGCTCTGCCAAAGAACCTGTAGCAGCATATTGCCCAGTATCTCCACGAGAGTTTTCTGGAGATCTCTTAGGCAGATTCCCATGAAGTCAATCAACACCCTGTTCTGCCACTCAGACTAGGTATGTGGTGGTACGCGCATCATAGAGACACAAGCCTGCTTTCTGCAATCCTCCTGCCCCCAACAACTCGCTTCAGCGATTCCCAAAATCAAAGCCACTTACCAGGGGCCTGCTCTCTTGTTTGCACTTTGCCAAGATCAGACAGCTGTGACTGTCTAGCCTCCTCTGGGGTAGAGAAAAGCTCTGGGCTGCATGCATCTCTGACCTCCAAGTCATCCTCTGCCTCTGGGTCTCCCTCCCCCTCCACATTCTCGTCCAAGATTTCCTCCTCCTGGGTTGGTCCACTCTCGACTGGCATGCGAGCCACCAAAGTATCCACGGTGGCCTTCGCAGTGGAGGTGGAGTCGCCACTGAATATCATGTCCAGCTCTTTGTAGAACCGGCAGCTCATGGGCACAGCACCGGAGTGGTGGTTGCCTCCCGCGCCTTGTGGTAGGCGCTCTGCAGCTCCTTCACTTTGACCCTGTACTCTAATGTGTCCCGGTCATGGTCCCTTTCCGTCATGCATCATGACATCTGTCCGTAGGTATCATAATTCCTACGGCTGGAGCGCAGCTGGGACTGGACAGCCTCCTCTCCCCAAATGCTGAGAAGGTCCAGCAGCTCGGCATTGCTCCAAGCGAGGGATCGCCTGGTGCGTGGAGCAGGCCTGGCCACCTGGAAAGATGTGCTGAGACCGCTGCACGCGTCACTGAGCAAACAGGAAGGGGACTTTCAAAATTCCCAAGGAATTTAAAGGGGGATGTGGGGATGAGGGTTGGTCACCTGAGGGCAGGGCAGTAGAGTTCAAACCAATGACCAGAGAGGCGAGAGCAGGCATTGTGGGACGCCTCTCGGAGGCCAGTCGCAGCGCTGTAATCCACCAGGGTGTCTACACCGGCACCGAGGCGCTGTGCCCCCGGCGCCGAGCGCCGCACGCCTCTCATCGGGGTGGTGTTTTACAGCGCTGCAGCTGCGCAGTTTCTGCGCACTAAGCGGCTTGGCGGAGTGTACGCCTCGGGAGTTACACTGCCGAAATCGGCTTTAGTGCGCAGAGACTTGCCAGTGTGCACAAGGCCTCAGAGAGTCATATTCATTTTCTCTGATCTTTTCTGGACACAGTTCAGCAGCCTTTCAAATCTAGTGTTGGCATTCTACCTTCATAACTGCTTATTTCCTAAGGTTTTTATCCAGTTGAAACATTTTGAGTTAGGACATTGATTTGGTTCAAATTTAGCTGATGCATCCCTTCTTCCCAAACACAATGTCTAAAGTGATTGGAACTTCTGAGTGATAGGAGCCCTTATATAATAAAGCAGCTCATGGCTGAGGGAAAAAGAGGTTATGGTGGACACTTACTGGGAAGAACAATGCAGTGCTAGAGGAAGCAGCATATGCCAGTTGCAAACGTGCGGCGCCATGAGGAAGACTGATATTCAGATCCAACCTTTAAGTGGAGTTAACCAAAAATCAGAGTGACCATTCTGCAGGAAAGTTCAGTGTTCTAGCATTTAGCTTTGTTCTGGACAGGGGCAAAAAGACAAAATACCGAAACTTCAGAAACAATTTAATTCACAAATGTTAAAACATTTGGTTTCAGCTTTAACATTAGTCTCTGGGTCTGCTTGAGCTGCCATGGGTGTCTCATGAGGCTTGCTGGTCAGAGGCCTAATTAGGGTTGCCAACTTTCTAATTGCACAAAACTGAACACCCTTGCACCACGCCTGCCCTGAGGGCCCCCCCCCAGTCCCTTATCTGGGGCCGCACCCCCACTCACTCCAGCCTCCCTTTCTCCATCAGTCGCTCACTCTCACCCACCCGCACTCACTTTCAATGGGCTGGGGCAGGGGGTAGGGGTGGAGGAGGGGGCTTAGGGCTGGGGCAGGGCGTTGCGGTGTAGGAGGGGGTGTGGGGTGCAGGTTCTGGGAAGGAGTTTGGGTGCAGGAGGGGGTTCCGACCTGGGGCAGAGGGTTCGGGGTGTGGGAATCCAGCTGGGCAGCACTTACCTCATGCAGCTCCCAGTCGGCGGTGCAGTCGGGCTAAGGCAGGCTTCCTGCCTGTCCTGGCTCCATGCTGCTCCTGGAGCACAAGTACCATTACATGAAAATCTCTCCTTGAGTATGTCACAGTTCAGGGAAACTACACCTGTATTTCCCCCAGTGGTCTAGCAAGGGCACCCACTCTTCGGATTCTGGCTCCCTTGTTGTTGACTCTTTTGTATGAAGACCTCATCTCACTCCCTCTAACTAGGATATTTCCAGGCTCTACAGTTCCCTGCCTTGTATTTCCAAGCAAAGACAGCCTGCCTGAACAGACTTGCTTTCTTTTTTCTTCAGAGACCGGTAACGGAGGGATTGCTGCAGTTACCTCCCAGGTCTTTCTAGCCTCCTTTATTCCAAAAGTAAAAAAAAAAAATATGGTGAAAACATATTAAAAGACCCTACACACATGCTAATATACTTACCAGAGTTCATCGTACCATGGACTTTGGCAGGTCCAGGCTTTCCAACCCTACCCAAAGGATTGGGGCCCTCCATGTATCAAGAAGAAGGCCTTGAGTCAGTTTAAACTCAAGCCATTTATCCAAAAGTCCTTTCCTTAGTCTGTGGAGAATCCAGTTCGAACTAGTATATGTGTATCCCTCCAGGATATGACTTTAAAGGGTTGATAACAGATGAAGTTCATTAGCATTCCCCTGCTCCCTACTAGAGAAGGTACTCACAATGCCACAATAACACTGACACAATTGCATTTTTAATACAGTATACCCCAAAGGTATTAACCCTAATTCAATAAGGTTTAGCTTAATTCAATAAAGGCTATCTTAATTCCATACGGTGTGTCCAGGGTATTAAAGGATATTGTTAGCCTGTCACAGCGTGGTCAAAGGGCCTTGAGTGTACAGTTTGCTCAGGGGTGAATTTTGCCTGTCAGCTGGTCCAGCGAGTGGCAATGATGCTGGAGGAGACAGCCTCTCAGGCTCTGTCGTCACTGACACAAAGTTGTTTGGGTCTTTTTTTCTTTTTTACCAGCAAGGTAACTAACAGGGGGATAGCTTTCTAGCTGTAAAATCCTAAGTGGTGACAAGGCACTTGTAGTGTCTACCATGAGGTATTGAAGCAAGGTCAGCACTATACTCCCTGCCCGCAGTTAACCTTGCTTAGTGTACCTCATAGTGAAACTACAGTGCCTTGTCTCCCCTGTGTACTTACAGAAGGATAGCATAGTAAACTAATAGGCTCAATCTGCAGCAAGGAAGCTATAGGTTAGGTATGAGGAAAAAGTTTCTAACTGTCAGGTTAGTCTCTGGAATAAGCCTCCAAAAGAGGTTGTGGAATCATAGAAGATTAGGGATGGAAGAGACCTCAGGAGGTCATCTAGTCCAATCCCCTGCTCAAAGCAGGACCAACACCAACTAAATCATCCCAGCCAGGGCTTTATCAAGCCGCGCCTTAAAAATCTCTAAGGATGGAGATTCCACCACCTCGCTAGGTAACCCATTCTAGTGCTTCACCACCCTCCTAGTGAAATAGTATTTCCTAATATCTAACCCAAACCTCCCCCACTGCAACTTGAGACCATTACTCCTTGTTCTGTCGTCTGCCACCACTGAGAACAGCCTAATTCCATTCTCTTTGGAACCCCCCTTCAGGTAGTTGAAGGTTGCTATCCAATCCCTCCTCACACTTCTCTTCTGCAGACTAAATAAGCCCAGTTCCTCAGCCTCCCCTCATAAGTCATGTGCCCCAGTCTCCTAATCATTTTCACTGCCCTCCGCTGGACTCTCTTCAATTTGTCCACATTCTTTCTGTAGTGGGGGGCCCAAAACTGGACGCAGTACTCCAGACGTGGCCTCACCAGTGCCAAATAGAGGGGAATAATCACTTCCCTCCATCTGCGGGCAATGCTCCTACTAATGCAGCCCAATATGCCATTAGCCTTCTTGGCAACAAGGGCACACTGCTGATTCATATCTAGCTTCTCCCCATTATTGGAGGTTTTTAAAAACAGGTTAGACAAACGCATGTCAGGGATAGGGCCAGGTTCACATGGTCCTGCCACAGTGAAGGGGGATGGACGTCATGGCTTCTCAAGGTCCCTTCCAACCTTTCATTTCTATGATTCTATGAAAATTTGCACTTTTTTTTTCTTAGGGAAGACATAGGCTCAGTCGGAGAAAGGGTGTCACAATTAGGGCAGAGGACAGAAAGGATGAATATTGAATGTTGTATAAGCAGTATGTATATTTGTAGTCTTTAAAATGCTGATATCCAAACCCGCAGTACAGCACGGATAATGTGTACTAAATCACTCTACTATTTCAGTGCTCAATGTGCACGCAATTCTGCCATACTATAGTTTTGCCTCGGGACAGGCTCAGCAAAGGCTTCCTGCACTGGCCATAGGAATATCCACTATTTCTCAGAATGCAGGAGGGAGGGCAAGCTGGTGATTGGGATGCAAGCGGCACTGTATCATGTACAGGCAGAACAACATGAGCAATGAATGCCTCTTCCCCCTTGTCACTGACTGTGTCCAGCCAGGTTTACAGGGTTGCTTCTTAGCAGTTACTACTGAAGCCTACACTTTGACAGCACAGTAAACCTGAGAATGTGGGCTATCCTGTCAAGTATGTCAGCTTGTTTAAAGGTCACTTGCTATCAGGATCAAAAGCATATAGGGGCCTCCCCCCTCCCTTACACACATTCTTTGGGTGGGAGGGGGGAGGCAGGCAAGCACAGAAAAGCCTTTGAAAAGTTTGTATAAACTATGTAATTGGGTGCATTTGCCAAAGCATGGCTGTGTTCTTTGTGAAGGCTTCGCGAAGAACATTACTCTGATTCTTCTGTAGGCCTTCAGAAGTGTGGATCCTTTCAAAAGTGTAGAGTGTGAAGGATTACAAATTTGTTTTTCAAAAGACCCCCAAATACCTGCTGGGTTCACCAGCCCCCTCACCTCTTCTCCCCCCTCCCTCCAGTGGCAGCGCCCCTCTCCCCACTCCCAGCTCTAACTCCAAGCTGCCCCCAACTGGTGCTGTCTCTCCTATGCCTCTCTCTGGGACTCTCACTGTCTCTTCTTTTTTTTAGCTCCCCCCCTCCCCCGGGTTTTTTTATGCAAAGAAAAGTGTAGGAAAGCATTGCCATGGCAACAGTGTCGCAGTGGGCTATTGGAGTTGATGGGCGTTCTAAACTTTTAAAATAATGGCCTCGAAAGAACAGGAAGGGGACAGAGAGAGAGAGAGTGAGCGAGCAAAAGCAATGAAAAGTGGGACAAAAACACTGGAAATGCATTCAGCCTGACATCATCACCCTTTCCCACAGTGGCCGTTCACTTGTGAGGCCCTAGTGTTGATTCACTGTCTTAAAGCTAGCTTTCTAGAGCCTGGGGAGACCATCTTTCCCTGCCTGAATGCCTTTTTTGTTGTGAAACAGTGGACTGTTTCTGAAGCCCTGCATAAAGGGCTGAGTAATTCACTTCAGTTGCCAGGAAGTCTGAGCCACTTGTGAGCTAACAATAGTTAACTTTATCTCCCACCCCAAGCTGAAAGTTCCAGCTGTAGGTCCCGAATTCTAATAAGGGCTTCACTCATGCCTCTGAGGTTATGGTAATATTTTACACATCTTTTTTCATTAAGACACAGTCATAGCTACTGTTGAGGCACCGGAGGCAACTCCTGTCGATTGATGGAAAAAAATAAAAAAGGAAAGCAGGAAAATAGCTTTTATGTAAGCCAGACAGACTTGCTGTTTAATTCTAGAATTCTAAACTGATTTGGGAGAAGCAGGAGAACTTAACTTTAACCAATTACATTATACATTTCTGAGTCAAAGACCTTCCGGTTGCTTCAGATTTTTAAAATAGTCTCAGTTTTTAGAATTTGGGGTGGTTGTTTTTTTTCTCTGTTCCTGCACAGGAGGGATGATTGGAGATAAGGAGCAGAGTGAGTCATGAGGAATGGAGATGAATTTGTTTGGGTTTCCCTTTTCATCCAGATTTGGATTTCATCCTGCACCATGACAGCACAGCTGAATGCCTGTGATGACACACAACTGTGATTCATGCAGCAGACCTGCAAAGCCAATAATCAGGGTATGTTTTTGAAAGGAGATCGAGAACAGCAATTTTCTTCTTTACATTCCAAAATAGTTGCCTCCGTGAGAATTAATAAAACCAAATTCAATGTGGAAACAACCTCAGATAACTATCTAGGCTTCTAATATTTGGTGATTTAAAATTATTTGCTTATTTCCCACTTTCAAGTAATAGTCAACAAGACTGCACTTTGTTTCAGTGCCCCTCTTTACATTTTCTTGTTGCGTATAAAAGACAGCAGTATTCAAACAGCTCTTTTGTGCCTTTGGCTAATGCTTCTTCCCCACTGTGCCTTGAGAACTAGCTATAAGAATGCTTGGATGAAAATAAAAACACAATTCTTTAACCTCCACTTAATACATTATTAATTTTAAAAATTGATTGAAGGACATATGCAATATTTGTGAAATAAAACAACACATGCTCAGTACATCTCCTATTTAAGGTAACACTGTGTCCTTGAGCTGTACAAAGGACTCCAGCTGATGCCAGAGGCAGCTGTTTGTGTTGTGGATCAGGTCACTATAAGCAAATGCATTGTAAATAAGTTACTTGGCCTTTTGGATAAGATTAAGTGCAGTAGGATGCACCCAACCCACGTACTTATTCTCTACACCAATACTGACTTGGACTCTTAATACATTCCATGGGTGGTGCACCTGAACCCACTTATCCACTGACAGTTTAAAAACTCCCACACCCCAATCTGGATCTATGGTGGTTATAATATATATGTACCTGGTGAACCTTGTAACCGATACTTGCAATCCCCCATAACCCAAGCCTGATCCCAGATGTACAGTACCTTCCCTCTTAACTTGTGTAAATTTGATTTTAAACCTTAACTTTAATATCCAGCATCAATGTGACCTCTATCAGGGGAGAATACCCTGCCTTTCTAGGAGGATGGACTGAACACTTATGCTGATCTTTTTCCTCCCTAAGAGCTGTGATTTCTGATCTTCACTGTGAGTTTGCCTTGACTAGGATGAAAAGCTGGTTTTTGGACTGTGCTTGCTGATGTTTAAAAAAAACCCCAAACCCATCTTTTTATCTTAGTCAAGACAAATCCTGTGAGAGAAGCATCAGGCACCACAATCATATAAACCACAGAAGACAGACAGAAGGTTTGGGGGAGAGTCATTTTATGCAAGATGTTAATCATGAAATAACTTTAAAGGCCTTGAATCTACTCCAATGCTTGCAATTGAAAACACTGATCTTCTAGCAGGGCAGCTCCTGGAGCTCTCAGAGCTCTGTCACTCCACATGACCTGAAACAGGTGAACTGAAGCTGAATGTATTAAGTCCCATCTGAATGAAAGGAATTAACTAGCTAATAATTCTCAGTGGTAAAAACAGAATGGCTAATGTACATATGATGAATGAAAAGTCATCCATTCCTCTACACTGCAAAAGACTTCAGAAATCATGACAGGGCTTTACTGTCCTCAAATGATCATTTCACTTAACTCTTGAGATCAGGTTTAGTATATCATTGTTGGAAATGTATATTCATATATAATTTTACTTAGCCAGTACATAGCACATTTTACAAAGCACATTGCAAAAAATGAAGTGTTCCTTATGACTTCCCCTGTGAAGAAGGAACCGAGCATTAGACTTTATTTCCAGAAAGGAAAATGGAGGGCGAGAGGTTAAAGTGACCTGACTGAACCTACAGAGAGAGAGAGATAGTGTCCAAGCATGGATTAAAACTCAAGAGTTTCGGACTCAGTAGCCCATGCGTTTCTCTGTGAGGGCCTGATCCTGTGAAACACTGAATACCCCTGATTTGCCTCACTGGCTGCTGTACACCCCAGGATAAAATCTTTCAGGCCAGATTTTCAAAAGTGCTCAGCATTTTGAATTCTTTGAAAATGTGGCTGTTTATTTAGGTGACTAAATGGGAGCTGAGCTCTTCTGAAAACTGTGATCCAGTTATAGGTGCTGAACACGAAAATCTGACCCTGACCTCTTTTGAAAATGTGGCAGTTAATGTATATTTTTACTACATATCAAATGTGTCCATGATACCCTTTTAATCAACTCCTATCTCCCAAACTATGGTACACATTTCAAGCAATTATGTACCTTTAAACAGGGTGACTCTTTCATAGAAAATAACAAATATTTTGTGGAACAAAAATCACCCTACACTTGAAAACATTGGGATTTTTCTGGAAAATTTTTGAGGAAATCAAGATTTTTTTTAAGATCAGATATTATATCTTGTTTTGTGAGAAATAAAAGTCTCAGCAACTACCTTGAGACTGGCTCTCTCCATGGCATATTTTTTACTTTTTCTTTTTCTTAGTACTTCTACAAAGCACTCCTTTTGATCTCAGTGCTCTGCTCTGCTCTTCGCTCTCTGCTTCTAATGCTTTGCCCTCTGCTTTTAGTGATCTTTCTTTCTGTTTCCAGGCCTGGTCTCTCACTCTGAGTTTCCATTATTTAGTTGTTTTTCCTCTTGCTCTGCCACCTGGGTTCTGCCTCTTGCTCTCATTCATTTTTCTTCAAAGGCTCCATTTTTCTGTTTCCTGCCTTTCCTATTGGATCCAATCCTCTAGCTCTATTAAAAGATTCCTGCCCCAAGTCTGAGCCATGCCTCTCAGGATTCTCAGATTGTCAGGGGCCAGTTTGGCTCCTGGCATACACTATATCTGCCTCAGCAGCGATTCTAACTTACTACCAGGCTTTTGCCATCCTCAAGGGATGATCTGGAAGCCTGAAATAGGTAAAGCACAATTCATTCAAGCCATAGCCTCTGCCTTTCCCAACAGACTCCTGGCAAGCCCCTATATTGGAGACTGCAAGGTGAGGGACGCTGTAGGGTCACTGTGCTGGCCCTACACCAACCGGGGAGTCCCTTTACACCATGGAATTCTTATGTGGGAAGATCTGGCTGCTTTCCATCATTTTTATGTCTCAGGAGTGGTGAAAAGGTACCAGAATGCAACCCACGATAGCGGCTTCTAAGTTCATGGGTCTAAGTAGGATTGTAAGACTGGAAGGGATCTCAAGAGGGATCTCATCTAGTCCAGGCCCCTTCACACAAGGCAGGATTAAGTATTATCTAGACCATCCCTGGCAGGTGTTTGTGTAACCTACTCTTAAAAATCTTCCATGATGGAGATCGCACACCCTCCCTGAGCAATTTATTCCAGTGCTTAAGCACCCTGACATTTAGGAATTTTTTCCTAATGTCTATCCTAAATTGCCATAGCTGCAATTTAAGCCCATTGCTTCTTATCCTATCCTCAGAGTTTAAGGAGAACAATTTTTCTCCATCCTTCTTGTAACAACCTTTATGTAATTGAAAATTGTTATCATGTCACCCCCTCACTCTTCTCCAGACTACACAAACCTGATCTTTTCAATCTTCCCTCATGATTTTCTCTGGACTTTCTCCAGTTTGTCCACATCTTTCCTGAAATGTGGCACCCAGAACTAGACACACTACTCCAGTTGATGTCTAATCACCACAGAGTGGAGCGGAAGAATTACTTCTTGTGTCTTGCTTAGAACACTCCTGCAAATACATCCCAGAATGATGTTTGCTTTTTTTGCAACAGAGTTACACTGTTCACTCATATTTAGCTTGTGATCCACTATCACCCCAGATCCCTTTCTGCCCTATTTTGTATGTGTGCAACTGACTGTTCCTTCCTAAGCAGAGTACTTTCCATTTATCCTTATTAAATTTTATCCTATTTACTTCGGACCGTTTCTCCAGTTTGTCCAGAATCCATATAATTTTTAATTTTAATCCTATCCCCCAAAACACTTACAACCCCTCCCAGCTTGGCACTGTCTACATACTTTATAAGTGTACTCTCTATGCTATTATCTAAATCATTTATGAAGAGATTGAACAGAACTGGACCCAGAACTGATCCCTGCGGGATCCCACTGCAGAACAATGCTTTGCTTTCAGGTCTGAGAGTAATCTCTGCTCAGTCAGAAACAACAGGGCACACTGAGCAAACAGGACTGACTGTGTGAGAGCTCAGAGCTGAGGAATGGCACATGGTGTGAAATGTGTGAGACATGGAATTTTGACCCCACTCCAGTTTTGAAAATGTTAGAAGTCGCCCTGATGAAAGATGATATTTGGGGAGACAGAAGGGGAGGGGAGTGTTTTGTCTTTTTAAATCAGACTCATCTTCTAGGAGCAAATATGGCCTTAATAAAACCCCAACGGGTAATGGGTCTGATGCAAGCCTCAGTTACTTCCAGATAATTCCACTGAAGTCAGTAGCATAAACCCTGCTTGTAAAGTTTTCCTGTTCATTCCCTTGGCCTGATTCTGATCATGCACCAGTTTTACACTAGCGTAACTCCTTTGCACTCAAACTATGCAAAGCCAGTTCTGGGGACTGCAAACGTTTCTTTCAGATGGACAGGCTCGCAAAGTGACGTGAAAGCTGCTGGTGGGTGAAAGGAATGAAAACCAGAATAAGAGAGTGTGATATTTCTCAGAACCAGACTGCGGACACTGCAGGAAGTTGAAGGAACACAGCCAAAATGAAAGGTAGGGAGGAAAAATTGTGGCTGTAGTGAGTGCAGAACAATTACAGTGAAAGTGCCAAGAACAGGCCTGTCTTTGAATGGTTCAGGCCAGGGAATAGATTTTGCTGCAGGGCAGCAGGCAGCTCCTGTTTTTTGTTTTTTGTTTTAAATGCTCATCTATCTGTGTAAACAGCCTGAAAACTTCACCTCTGTGTTGGGAGATGTCACTTAGAATCAAGGCACTGGTTCCGCATTCAAAAACCTGATGTTGATCATGTTCCTTCCCAGCCATTCTCTCGAGTTGTCTTTTGCAATGGGATCTAATTTTAACCACATCTCCGTCTTCATCCTTTAGGAAGTAGGAAATATTAGTCACTACATCTGATTGGTTTTACTGTTGCTTACCCCAGGGCAGCTTGTTTGGCTTATGAAAACCAGTGTCAGTTGACATTGTCATCCACATGGCCAGATGATTACGAGTAAAAGCCTAGCTATTTCCGTTTTAACTAGACAATAAGGCGCAGGAGCTGATAAATGCTGAGATAGGATAGAGGTTTTACAGAGTGAAGGGTTCTCATTAGTTTCATGCCCCCCGCCTCGCTTATGCTGGTACTGTCTTTGCCACTGCTTTTTATGATTTTTATTAACAGATTTTTGTCAGAAGAATTGCCAAACTGGCAAAGATGCTGCAGCTTAATAGTATGCATATACCTCTTTTACAGCTCTGCCCTTGCTCCTTTTCAAACATTCTCCCTTCATGTAACGGAGAGGCCATTAACTTGAGTGAGACAGAAATTGTTTTTGCAATGCGGTGGTTTATGTTGATTTTTTCAGCCCAATTCCTATTATTATTATTATTTATGCAGGACCAGCAGCATGCTAAGTGCTGTGCAGCTATACCTGAAGACAAGGTCTCTGCCCCAGTGGCATTAGAGTCAAAAGTTCAATCTCCCCAGTGATATATTTGAGAGAGAGGGTGGTCTTCTAAGTAAGGCACTGGCTTGTGATGCAGGAGATCAGCGTTCAACACTCATCTCTGCCACAAACTATCCGTGTGACTTGGGGCAAATCCCGCCAGATGGGCTTGCAAAACGGCAGAGCGTTTGAGCATCCCAGTCTTAATCTCGCTGTGCTGTAGCTTCAGCACCAATAAAATGGGGATCACAGTGTTTCCCTTGCCTGGCTCTTCTGTTTAGATCTAAGGTCTAAGGGCAGGAACCAACTCTTATCATGTATTTGGACAGTGCTTAGCACAATGGGGCCTGATCTTGTTTGGGGCCTCTCTGTGCTGCCACAATATTCGTGATTAAAGAAATACATGCATTCGTTACTCTGTCACCTCTCCCATCAATTTCACTGATTGGGTCCTAAATAAACATAGGGACAAAGAGTGAACTTTCACTCAGTTTTATTCTTTTCTCTTTAATGTTTGCTCTTTCTTTTTAAAGAAATAAGCTGTGCTTTTCTTTCATTTGAGGATGAGTATTTTAGACTAAACTGCTAAAAGGTCAGGTATGGTTTCAGGGATCAGGTGGAGGTTTTATATGCTTAATCCCATTTTTATTCTTGTTTTTCTTAATATTTTTTGCAGCATCAGCTGCTTTCTTGGAGGTGAGCTTGAGAGGAAGTAAACTCAAGGCAAAAGAGGAAATGTAGAGATGGGTAGTGTGTGTGTGTGTGTGCGAGACAGAGCAATTTCAGATTGGGCGGGCTAGCTGGCTTGCTGCATAAGGTGCTTTCAGGTGCAATCTCAGGTCATGTTCCGTGTGTCCTACAGTTTAGTGTCGCTTTGGTTCCTTGTAGCCGCTGCTCCAGAGGAAAATACACCACATGCAATCCAGCACAGACAACACTTGCTGCTATCAGGGGATGGGCTTTTCTACTCTAATGCACACACCTCTCACCCTGAAGAACTGTAGGGATAAGGGAACTGAGCCATTCTGGGCCAAGGCGTGGATTTTCCTCTTTCCATGTGGAAGGGGCAAGGTCTGTCACCTCCACAATATCATTCCCATGTACTCCGCTCCTCAGAAGGACCTCTGCAGGTGTTTAAGAGGAGCTTCTCCATGCTGGGGGATGGTTCTTCAAGGTGCTACAATGGACCGCCAAAGCCAGGGAGGAAGGGCTATGGAATCCAGTGTTTGTTCCATGGAGAGGCAAATGCTTTCACCTCCCCTGTCGATGAAAAGACTGGGTGAAAATTCTGCGAGGTTCATTTTGTGCCATTTTCTTCCCCTCTTTCCCGTACCGGAGGGAGCAACCTGGCCCTCAGCTAGGGGGAGACACTGATGGTGACTTGATTACAGTGCATCTCTTCATTGGTCTCATTAACCAAGCCATTTTTTCTCAGCAGCTATTGCCATGGGACACTGGCTCCTGTGAGCCCCACCACAGAGCTAAAACAGCAACAGCGACACCCGTTCTTCTGCTCAGCAGTTCTCATTGCCATGTGCTTGAATGAACCACTCGGTGTGTGCATCGGCTTCCTATAAACAAGCCCTGAGCCCCACAGGGAGCAAAATGCTGGAAATGGAGTGGGCAGGGCCCTGACCCCACCCACCCTCTGCACCTGCTCACAACAGAGCTCAGATGCACCAGGCAGAGCAAGCTGTTCCCAATTCCGAGCCCAATGGCTGAAGCAGATTGTACACCCACTGTGTGCACTGAGCAGTTCCAGGAGAGTCTGTGCTTGGCTGAGACACAGTCTCTTCGCTGCTCCTAGAGCAGTGCAGCTGCATCCCACCCCCACCGCCCCGCCCACCACAATCTAGCATCTAGATTAGAGACACTCAGCGACTTGGGATACCCCACCCATATGCTTCACTGGACCCTGACCTGAGGTGCAAGATCTGAGTTTCCTCAAAGCTTAGCATTGCATGTTCAGATTTGGGGGTTTGTTCTGGCCTATTAAAAAAATAGGGCACATCTACGAAGTTTGGTTTTGGAGCCAATCTGCCCCACAGTTCATGAGTGGTAAAATCTGAAGTTTTGGTCTGGATTGATCTCAGACCTTAACTGAAATACAATCCACAATCTGAGTCCCCCTCCACATTTCCTCCTGACCTAGCACCCTTGGAGACGGTAAGCAGTAATGTAAGGACACTGGAATTTCTCTGGCTTACCCAGCTTTTGCTCTGTGAATAAATAAAGGTGTTTAATTTCTCTGAGCTGTCAATCCCTTAACCTTCAGGTTTGTTAACAACTTCTCCCTCCTATGGTCTATTTAATGGAGAAGAAGCCAGCACTTTCTACATTTTCTGAGAGATAAGCAACTCATTTAGAGCCACAAATAAGATCATAATTTGACAGGCAAAATGCCAGGGAAAATACAAACAGATTTCTCCCTCCCAGGCCCTGAATATTTTAATGATTCTTTTCTTGTTCTCCAAATTATATTTCATTTTTGCTTAATTGCAGGATCAGGTCAAGCCAAAGCTGTCGCTGTCATGCACCATCCATATGTTTTGGGTTTTTTTTTAACCTTTCGGCTGCCAGTGTTTTTCCATTTTGCCAGCCAAATGAACACAGCTCAAGAATGCCCATCAGTATCCATGCCCATCAGTATCCGTGGCAGCCATTGGATTACTCTCCTGTTTCACTGACCTGTAGATGGATGTGCCCAGCTTGTCCTTTGTGCAAGAAGCCAACATCCATAGGGTTGGAATAACAAGTATTCAGGACACAGTATTTGCTATGAAACTTATCAAAGGGAATTAGCTACAGTCAGGGCCAGATTAAGACTTTTAGAGGCCCTAAGCACTGAAAAGATTATGGTGCCCCACCATATGTAATTCAAAATAAAAACAATACTATACCATAAAACAAAATTTTATTTTTCGAAATGACAAAAATCTTACATGTATGGTGAAATTAAAATAGCTTCTTTCTAGATTTTCTGATTGCAAAATTCCGGATAAGTTCATCGAAGCTGACTTGACGAAGCATGTCCGCTTCCATACACAGTAGGGAAAGTGAATCTAGTCTGTCCTGACACATTGTTGTTCTCTGAGGGTTTTTTATGCTTTTCAGCTGAGAAAAACAGCGTCCTGCAGAGCAGTTAGTAATCATCAATGTTAGAAAAATACGTAGTGCAATCTCTACATTTGGAAATACACATTGTACTCCATCTTTCAATATTGTGTCATGAAGATCAATGTGACTGAATTTCATTTTTCCTGTTTCATTAAATTTTGCATGCATATAACAGTGGAACTGCCGTACTTCTCCACAGAGATTCATGTTCAAGTCAACAGGGTATGAGTCAACTTGCTTTTGGGAACCTTGTGAATATTGTTCGTCAGATAAGTCCATATTGTTTAGAAAAGAAAATCTACTTGATACTTCTTTGTACACTTCACCTCTCCTCTTCATATGAGCTTGAAGTGTATCAATTATAGCGTAGTAAGTCGATACGCAAAATTTGTCTCCAGGATTCAATGCTGTTTCTGTTGCACTGCTATCATTTGCTGGTTTTTTCCTGATTCGCTTGTGGGACTGGGCTTCTTTGTAGTTAGTATCAGGCAAGATATCTTTTGATACGTCTTCAAATCTTTCAAAATCATTCCTCAAAGTGTGTAAGTGGTCTGCTAATGATTGACAGAGGTCTGCACATGTTTTCAAATCCAGTTCTTTTTCTTGGAGAGCTTGACTTGTGTGGTAGAAGTGTTGTAAAATTTCAATCCACATGGTCAACATGAACACAAACCCTAGTTCTTGCATCTTGTTTGCAATGTTTTCTGCCTCTCGTATAGTTTCTCCCTTTTCTGATTGGTCTTCGGCTGTACTTTCTAATGCATCCACAATCTTTGAGTAGGACTCCAGAATTGCACTTGTAGCCACTGCATGTGCCTCCCAGTGAGTATTAGAAAGAGATTTCAACACACGATCATTGCTCAAATATGTTTTAAGAACTGCCCAACGGTGTGTTGAGGCAGAGAAAAATGTATGAAGTAACTGGACTGTTGAGAAAAAACTTACTGCCACCGGACAACAATCAACAGCCCTGCAGCCAAGATGACTGGGAGAGTGCGCAGCACATGGTATGAATATGGCTTATTTGTTCTGTTCGAAAAGCTTCTTCTGCGTTCCTTGATAACGCCCTGACATGCTGGCAGCGTTGTCATCAGATTGACCCCTGCACTTTGAGAAATCTACTTTGCAAACTTGGCACAGATAATGCAGTACTTGATTTGCCATTTCTTCACCAGTGTGGCTTTTCAGATTGAGGAATGTTATAAATGACAGGATCTGATTTCCTCGCATTATTCCGATCTATCTTAGTAGGAAGCCCCCCTGGTTTAGGTGGGTATAAGTAATAAAAAGAGAACAGAAAAATGGGGGAAGAATGTGTCGTGGAGTGTAAGGAAGTCTAACAAAGTTCTGATTTTTCCCATGATGACTACTTCGATGCTTTTTTAAAAAATATCAAATACCAATTTTTTTCAAAAAACACCCCTCATTTTTTGGTGCCCCCCTGCTTTGCTGGTGCCCTAAGCATGTGTTTAGTCTCCCTATTGGGTAATCCATCCCTGGCTACAGTAAGTGAACAATAACTTTAAATGGCAGGGCTACAAAAAGAACCAAGGCTGATAAAGGCAAACCAGTAATTACAATATTAGTGGTGTACACACACTGACTTTCTAAACCATTTTAAAATTAAATAATGCATTGTCTATCCACAATGCCTTCTAGTCAAGAAGCCCAACAGGCTTTACAACTGGAACCTGGTTGTACCCTAGGCCAGAGCATCCCCTCCAATGGAACGAACTGTGCGAGGGGCCTCCGGGGGAAGAAATCTGTTCAAGCTAGCCCTTCTCTGATGGTTCTGTCAGGGTGAGGTTGCCCCCTCGACAGCTAGGCTCTGGGGCCTTCCCCCACCAAACTTGGCAATCCAGCCTTGCTGAGGCCCTGTGCTTTTGCCCTTGCTTGGTCACCCCAGTGCTCTCCACTCCCAGAGTCGGGGGTCCATGGGAAAAATAATATAGCCTCAGGCTTTATTGTTTCTGCGGCACCTCCATGAAGTGGGATGGGGAGATGAGGTATGGCCTCACTGGCCCCTGCCCTCAGTGTCACCACTTTTGCCATCTAGCACCCCAAGCTTCCTAGTCTGGATCCATGAATCGTTGTCTTTGGCAACTTATGACACATCTCATGTGCCATGCACCCCCACATACACCCAATGTGTCATACATATTTGTGAGGAAGAGTCACCCTGTGAGGTGTGTATTATTAGGCCCATTTTACAGATGGGCACACTGATGCATAGAGGATTAAGTGATTTGCTTAAGATTACCCAGTACATCAGAGCTGCAAATACAACACTGGAGTCCTAACTCCAAGCGCCTTATAACCAATAGGCAGCACTTTCTTTCCTAATTATGTTCATAATTCCCTCCCCATCAGAAGGAAAAGAACTCATTCTATGGCTAGTGTATTTGATTAGTTTGTTTCCAAGGTGAGATGCCAGCTGTGATTATTCTATCTAACTAGTTTAAAATACTAATTTCAAATGACAAGACGTTTAAAAATTGGGATTTTCGTCACAACTGGCTTGAAGGGAGAAGAATCGTATATTTGATTTTGCTTAGTGTTCATACTGGAGGAAATGGACTCCAGCCTTGCTCTTTAATATTTAATAAAATGTTATTAATTTTTAAAAAATAAGATTTCATTTCTGATTTACCCCTACCTCCAGAATCCCAACAAAGCTTATCTAGTGCTGCCAATTTTGCACTGAGGTTTGCATTTGGTCTTGGGATCTTTTAAAAAAATATATATATTTTTTTAATCTCTGAAGTGCTCGAAACTGAAGCAAAGCATCTCAGAGAAGTTGCCCAGCATTGCAGCACAGAGACATCATTTCAGCAGGAATGGCCAAAGTGATTGTTTTGGTGCAAATAATATAATGTGATCCACACGTATCATTTAGGCTGTGTTTCTGCTCCCACTGAAGTCAATGGCAAAGCTCTCCACAGGAGTGGGAGCCATCGGTCAGTGAACAGCCCGTAAAGTCAGGCTGGTCTTGTGCAGTGACTGCCCAGTGACTCTACTGCACGGCAAGTTAATTGCACGGTAATGAATTAATCTTGTGGTGATGAGGTGCATGACTCAGGCCAGGGCTTCAGGGATAGTTCAGGGTTTGGGGAGCAATAAAAGCAAATCACTGCTCCAGTGCAGAAGGGAATGGCACTGCTTAGATAAGCGGTGAGTGAATCCTGCAGCAAAATCACTGTTCTCTTTAATTATACAGTTGGGAGGACTGGGAACGGCACCTTGGTGCCTCTCAGCTCCGTTTAGAGCCTATTGCTAGAGCCCAAATGTTACATGGGCCATCCATGTGCCATGCACTTATTTCTGATCTCATCCCTCAATGGGAAGAATTTGGGAGGAAGGAATTAAAACCCAGTAAATTCTTGTTTGTGTGAGGCTGGCTGAGTTCTGGGCATAAAGCAGGGACTCAGAGCTCACACAAAACAGCACAGTTAGCTTCCTCAAGCGGCTTTGGATGAAAGAGGAACACTTGTTTACCGCTTCTGCAGGTGGCAAGAGTCCTTTATATCCAGCTCTGGGCATAAAAATAATGAGCTGGTGAATTTGTTAATTTGCTGCCTGCTCTTAGTTGTCTAAATGGTCTAGCTGGATTTTGGTTATCATAATGAGTCATTGAAAAAGCAGGTTTGCTTCATGGATGGCTATTATTTATTTATGGTATTACAGTAGCACCCATTGGCCCCAGTCAGGTTTGGGGGCCCCCTTTATGCCAGGTGGGTGCTATACAAATGCATAAACTACAGCGCTTCAGCCACTTTACAGCAGCACACTCCCTTGAACCTGGGCAACTGGGCATCACGCATAACGCACAGTTGCCTGAAGGCTGCTTTAATATGCAATGGCTGCCAATAGTCCACCATGGGCCAGTATGACAAATGGGCATTAGTAGGGCATAAGGATGCACCAGCCATGACCCTTGTCCTTAGCTCTGACCTTACAGAAGGGACAGCAGTATAGAAGCCACAATGCTGGCTCAGGGACACTAGAGGATCCCCCTGTACTAGAGTGAGCCTCCTGGGGTTAGCTACGTTGTGACATGGAGGCCACTTTGCACCATTAGTGAGCTCAAAGCAGCTGCACTGCAGTATAGCAATGGTTTCATTCTCTTCCTTCAGGACAAGACAGGAGAGCTAGCTGGAAGTTTGCTAACAGAATGTTTATCCATTGGAAAATTTAGCTTCATCAGACACAAACCATTTAGTAGAAGCATTTCTATTTCAGTGAAACGTTTCAGAAAGAAAACAGACCCCAGAACAAAGCATTCAACTAAGATTTTTCTGTTGCAAAACAACTGTTTGTTTCCATTTAAAATTTTTTATAATATAAACATTTTAAAAAGTCAAAATTGAAAGGAAACATTTCAGTTTACCCAAAACAATTCACCCCCCCACCCCCGAATTTCATTTGGTGGGACAATGTGAAATGT
Source organism: Lepidochelys olivacea (assembly GCF_965140295.1). NCBI lineage: Eukaryota > Metazoa > Chordata > Testudines > Cheloniidae > Lepidochelys > Lepidochelys olivacea. The sequence goes on from NC_140413.1 coordinate 125,166,727, forward strand.
TTTGGTTTTGTTCTGTTTTAAATGGGAATATTTTTGAAATCGCAACATTTCCCAGGCAGTGGACAATCTAGCTCCTCCTCAGTGGCACAAATCAGAGATAAGCTGCCAGAATTCTAAAAAAAGGCCCCCACACCATTTCCTTCAATTAGCTGGTAACAATCGTCAGGTACCGTGCTCCCTGAGAAGAAAGAAGGCCTCAGTGGAGTGACCTTAGATTCATTGTGGAACAGCTAGGAGAATTTGGCCCAGGACTATAACAAATGCAGTCACAAATGAATTGGGAAGCTGGTTGTGTTATTCCTTCATGTACAAAAGCCAAAGTAGGGGCCCAACTCGCATCCTGCAGGATAGGATTAACTGCCATTGACTTAAATCACCTCATGTGTGGGTGAGAACAGGGCCCTGTAGTAGAAAGCCAAATATTCTCTCTAATCCTGGATTTCTCTTACTGTGAGTCACTGAGCTGATTAGAGTATAATATTCATATATCTATTTTTCTATTGTGGGCAACCAACGTTTTCCTGCAGCACATAGTGGGGAATATAGATAATCAAGTCCAGGCCTTCTCAGTTTTGAAGGTGAAGTAGCAAGTCTGGATGTGAGATATTACTCATATCACACGGTGGGGTCTTGATGAAACAAACAAATCTCTAAGAAAAAACAAAACACCTTTCTTATAGAGGGAATTGCCTGCACAGTTATTTCCAGCTTGCCAAATCTGTGTGTAATCTGTCATAGAGAATTAAAGAAGATATAATATTTCTGGATCCACCACTGGCCTACACATTTAAATATTGCACGGTAAAGCAAGGTGGCTCTTTTTTCTAATCATCAGCATCATGTGTCTTTCTCCTGTGCGTCCCCTGATTCTGCTTGTTGTATAAATGGATGCTGTCCATCAAGGACACTCATCCCTTATCTCTTCCTCTTGAGGGGTGGGGTGGGGTGGGGGGATTCACTCATGGGACAAGAGAAAGCACCACTCAGCTGGCCAAAATAGGTTGCTATTGTAACCTATTGGATTTTTTTAGTCTATATTCTGTTTTCCTTTTGTCGTAAGGTCTAACTAGGGTGCACGAAGGGCTAATGCAGAGAACCTTTTCAGTCAACTTCAGAGCTACTAGAACCTTGAATTCAAGAAGACAAACCAAAAAGCTGTTGCTTTTCTTTGTCAAACCCAATCACATTGACACAGCTGCAAAACCGAAGGCCCCGCACTTCATTGACATGAAACCCAAGAACAAACGGCAGGAAATTCAAAGTTTAGGCTGATGAGCAGCCCTTAAACCGCCCAGTTGTGACTCGATTATTGAGCCAATAGACACTAACAGCTCTTTTGGAGCCATTACAGTCTCTAGCCTAAATACATACTTAAGACCTTTCTTTAAAACCCTCAATTATTGATCTGGCAGCCAGTAACAGGTCCCTTGGAGCTCTTACCATGTAACTGTCAGTGCTGTGGCTGCTGCCCATATCCATGAAGCCTGTATGCGAAAACCACCTTGTTCTACAAATGTTACCACAGAACTTGAGGCAGGGCCAGATTAAGGGAGCGGCTTTAGGGGCTGCAGCCCAGGGCTCCGGCTCATGGGGGCCCCCACAAAAGTAAATCACAGGCAGCAATCTCTGGGCTGCTGAAAGGGGCGCTCAGGCAGGCTGTCTGCCTGCCATACCCCCACGTTGCTCCCGGAAGCAGCTTGCTGCTGGCACGTCTCTGCGGCCCCTGGGGGCCACTCGGTGGCTTCATGCACTGCACCCACCCCCAGCAGCATCCCTGCAGCTCCTGGCCAATAGGAGCTACAGGGGCGGTGCTCACAGGTGCAGGCAGTGCACAGAGACCCGCTGGCTCCCTTCCCCCAGGGGCCAAGAGATGTGCTAGCAGCCAGCTGCTTCTGGGAGCGGCATGGGGCTATTGCAGGCAGGCAGCCAGAGCCCTGCTGCGCTGCTGGTTGGGAGCTGCCTGTGGTAAGCACCGCCTGGCCAGAGCCTGCACCTCACCCCTGCTCCAGATCAGAATCCCCTCCTGCACCCAAACTCCCTCCCAGGAAAAAGACTTATATACAGGGGCCCCATAAAATCTAAAAGCCCCGGGCCCACAGGAGCGTTAATCCAGCCCTGTCTGGAGGATTTCTTCTTCCATATGAAGTCACGCTGTCTATATTTTGTTGCTGTCCCCACCCTAGCCCAGATACTGTATCAGATGAAGGCACACCATGGAATAAGGACCTGCAGAAGTCAGTTTGAAAACTGAAAAGGAGTACTTGTGGCACCTTAGAGACTAAGTGAGCTGTAGCTCACGAAAGCTCATGCTCAAATAAATTGGTTAGTCTCTAAGGTGCCACAAGTACTCCTTTTCTTTTTTCGAATACAGACTAACACGGCTGTTACTCTGAAGTTTGAAAACTGTTGCTCAAATTCTGTCCTCAGCCCCAGAGTGCACCCTGCTGGGGGGTGGGGGCATAGAAACCTCAGCAAGGGCTTCCTTAGGCTTGGTCCTTGAGGGGGGGGGGAAGAGGGGGTAGCATTGCTCCCTAAGTTCTGCCTCCAAGCAGCATAGATCTTTCAGACCCTGCAAGAGGCGAGGGCCCTGTCCCTCAGAGTTGCTCTGACATCTCCCCTACTGCTCCCTGATATTTTAGTTCTGTTGGGGCCATGCTGCTAGGGCTTCTCGCAGTGGTCACTACCCCCGTAACCTCCTTTAAAGCAGGGCTTTCCTAAGTGCGGAGGGCCGGCAGAAGAGTTAATGCAGTTCCAGTCTGTGTTATTCCCTGCCAGATTTTCCAAGTGGCTTGGAGGGGGTCAATGCACGCTCCCCACCCCCGCACCTCTAGCCTCTCCCTTCCTGCTCCTGGCTGCCTTCTCCTCAGCTTTGGCACTCTAGTTCCACAGCTGGAACGCTGTGCGGTCTGTGGTAGCAAGGGAATGTTTCCAGAGATGCCTGGGTGGGGTGGGGATCTGTGCGTCAGAAACCCTCAGTGTAGATAATACCCTCCAGACATGCTGTCTTCCATGTATGCCAGTGTAAATGCAGAGAAATCTCACTGACTACAGTGAAGTTAGTCTGTATTTCTAGTGGTGTGAGCTCAAAACTGGGTCTGAAATAATTTTTTTTTAAAGTAATGGCATGCAGCAAATAGCTGAAATTCCTGCATTTCCATCGGCTCGCGTGAAAAGCACAAATATCCCCTGAGCAGTCTGAAAACAAAACACCATCCAGGCCACATTTTTATGGTTGAGACAGCTTCTGAAAATAGGGTGTCATGAGGCACTGGCTGACTTATGGGCTTTAGAATGAGATACGGAATCTTTCCTCCGTAGGTCACTGGTTTGAATGTGACCCGGCACGGCAGTGCTTGAAAGCTGCTGCCATCTGATGGCAGCTTGTTCTCCTATGTGAAATGAGTTTTGGGCCTGGGCTTGTCCCCAGTGGGCAGATGTCCGTCGCTCAAACACCACCATCCCTGGTTGACGTTCTTACTGAGAGGCTCAGCAGAAAAGCCAAGGGCTGACTAGGCATAAGACTGAATTACTCTCTCACCCCCTAGACGAGATCGCTACAGTTCAAGGGCGAGGTCTATTAGCAGGCAAGAGTAGGGTCAACTTGCACGACCTCTGCCCCTGCTCTACCTCCTCTGCGGATTGAGGGTGTCAGGCTACACAGCTATCAACCTGGCACCATTCACAAACATGGACATTGACTGCAGGAAGACGGCTTAGAACAGAAGCTCCAACGAGCTAATGGTGCAATCAGCACTGTCGTAAGGATGGGTAGAATATTAAGGTGCCTAAAAAGAGCCTTTGAAAAGCGTCACTCCTACTCACCAGGCTACGGCAGTATGTGATCAGCAGCATTGTGTGTGTCACTCACAGGAGGGTTGCACGTACAATCACTTCTGTTCCCTCTGCCTGTTCTGTATCACTTTCCTTGTTCCATGTTATTTGTTTTATGTTGGTACTGTCTACGCACTTAAAGAGATTATATATTTTTCCCATGGCATAAACAAAATGACTTGCATTTCACAAGGAGAGTAATGGTAATGAGAAGTCAGGCTTAGAGGGGAGTGATGGTAAATTTTATAGCAAGGAGAAATAAATCTTCTCTCTTCGACTTGGACTAGCTACTGCATTTACTTACAAAATCATCATTGCTCTTGCTTTATAGAAGGTGAATGGGCCCATGTGGTACAGTGGGTAATTTTGCAGTGGGCAGCATTTACTTCTGAGCTGATGGCAGGAGTTCAAAGTCAGTTTAAAGCAAGACCCACGTGCATGTAATTTAGTGCTCTTCAGAGACTGATGTCAAAAACCACCCTACAGCTCACCAAGGTTTGAAAAAGTTACAGTGCAGAAAGATGAGGTAACAATTCTTTTGAGTCCAGCCAAGCTTAAAAAGTCCCCTCTCCCCACACCTCCCACCTCCAGTCAAGGGACCGGAAGCAGTTGTGGGAGGTGTTATTAACAGCCCTAAACTGCTGCTCCCTGAAAAGTGATGAGCATTAATTTCCTTTTGTTCTCAGGGAACAGCATACTGTCTGTTGCCACCGTGTATTGATTTGCCACCCAAATACAGAACAGTGGCAGCTGAACCATGGCATGAGAATAGCATTAAGATGTGTTATGCACCATAAATAAACCGAAATAGACAGCCAGAAAGCGCTGGTAATCACTGCTTTGATGTAGCATGAATTATGGGGTGGGTGGTGGGTTTTTTTTAAAAGGCGGGTTGTGCTTGTTTTGAGTCAGCTGCTACTGCTCGGGGAAGAGACTAAATCCCGTTCTTCATCGGCGTATCTCCACCTTCACGCTGACAGCTGTTGGCCCTTGATTCAGAGGAAAGCGATCTCTGCCTCTACCTCGGGTTCCCTTTATAGTCCTCTCCTCCTCTGCCCTGCAGTCGCAGCGGGGAGACTGGAATCTTGGCCCTCTCCCAGGAGCGGAATTGAGAGGCTCCTCCTGCCAGCTACCAAGGGTTCCTGTAAAAACACCCAGGCTACATCATGACCTTCCAGCAGCAGCTTATTTAACCCCCCCCCCCCCCCCGGGTCTTGTCTGCACGACCATGTTTCTACTGCTGCCCCACGGTTGCACTAGCGCTGGCAGCACTAGTGTCGACAAGGCTCCCACGGGGTTGTTCACAACCATGTCGTCTAGTCCCACCCAGACCCTGAACCCTCGTGCTCCCACCGTAGCTCACACTGGCACAGCTGCGCCTGAGCTCGGCTTCTAGTAACTTTCCAGAGCCGTTCTTTAGCTGGCACAGCAAACTGCTTGTTTGGAACAATCTGTTGTCTCCTCCTAACACAGTAGCAAGGCAGCTTATTAAAACAGCCTCCGATCCTCTTTGTGGTCCTTGCACTGTCATTTTACCTCGAGCAGACAGTTGTTTTTTTTTTTAAAAATGGCTTGCTCTGAATAGCCACAAATGTATCTAGAAGTGCATAAGAGCTGCGAGAGTTGGATGAATTCTCTGACCTTATGATAATGTCGGTGCCACAGAGCACCACTAAATGCCAGAAACTGCCTTCCCGGCTGCAACTGGCTACATAATAACCCCTGCAGAATGTGGGAATGTTCATCCTGCCTGCTGCTAGTGCTCTTAATGAACTGTGTAAGCAACAGCCTTTCTTTAGACCTGTGTCTGGAAGCGCCCTCTTGTGGTTTGAAGTGCTCAACCTGCAACCACATTTTCAGATGCAGATCAGCAACTTTGTCTCATTCAGCTGGGGGCGCTTCCCTAAGCCCTAGAGTTAGAACATCACTAAATGGCTCATTCGTCTAATGCCAGAGACCTCATTTATTATCCGAGAGGGGAGCAAATAGTGCTGCTCTTTTTGGCTCTCTTTCCCCACAGTTGTTTCATAAAAAGGGGCACGCTTAAGAAACCATAATTCGGAACAGCTACAGTGAAACGCTGGCAAATCTTTAGTTCACTTAGCTCTATAATGACTGACCTAGATGTTCAATAATGAATTATGATTGCCAAGGGTAAAAATAGTTCCCGAGACTGTGTTATAACGCTCAGCACAATATACCCAACTAAAGGAACAATTTTAACTAGATGACAATGTTTTTTATTGCTATTGTCACTGGAGAAAGTGAGTGTTTGTTTTACTAGCATTTTGTGGAGCGGGAGGGTTATGCACTGAAGTCTTTATACGCACAAGGATGGCAATACATAAAAACAGCTCCCCTGGGAGGGAGATGTCAAGGCTGCTTTCTGGCTTCTTTTGCTGGCTGGAGAGGCTGATCCATTACCCAGCCCCTGTTCCCACTGGGAAATGTTGTCATGGATTGGTTGGTTGGGAGCTGGTGGTTTGCGCCTCTTCCACTGTCTAAATTAACACACAAACACTGTAACACAAACACCTATGCTAGCACTGAGTTAAGGGTGCGAGCTTTCCCCAAACAACAGATGTAATTATTAGTACAAATATACCGTGAATCCTGAGCTGTTTTTCACTACTTTTAGGAATCACTTCCACTTTTACATACTATTTCAGTTAACACACTCACAGATATCTAAGAATAAGAAAGCAAAAGTCACCTGGCAGTTTTAATTATGGTCACAACAAACTATGAGTTGACCTTTAAGTGCTTAAAATGTACGCACATGTTTAACTTAAAGGTGGTGACTGATTAATCCCATTCCTATTCACCAACACACAAGCAGGTGCGTAACTTTAAGTACATGCGTAAGTGATTTGCCAGAGAGGCATCATTTTACAACTTTTCTCATATTTCTGTTTTGGCTTATAGGACTAACTTCACAAGAGGACTTCGGTACCCAACTTAGCTGGCACTTTAGGTGCCTAAATTCCAGAATCAGGCCACAGTGGACTGCACAAAACCTCAGCTGGGCTGCAGCCTAAACCTGTAGGCATCTAAACTTGCTCAGTACCTACATGCAGTAAAATTTCCATAGGCACCTGCTTTTGCCTCTGAGCATGTGTGCTGTGGCCCCCAGACTGGCTATCTGGATGCCTAAGCCCCAGAACAATTCACAAACTGGGGGAAGATAGCCATTCCTCTGCCCAACACACCTGCAAGGCCCAATCCAGTAAATGTGGCCAGACCTCACATATTGAATGGTGAGCTTATCTACAGTGGTGGTGGACCTTCCTCATAACTTTTAGCCTTATCTTTTGGGTACCCATGTGGAATGTGGGCAACCTCAGTTCAAAGCCACTGGGGGTGGGGATGGAGCATGAAAGAATTTGAAGTGGGATTGCTATCCCGCAAGTGAGTCCCCTAACCCCAGGGCTCTGGGCTATGCTCAGGTGGGGCTTTCTCAGTCTTGCCTGTTGAAGCTGTTCCATTGTGGCTAAATAATGAAAAAGAGTAATTGGGCCAGAGAGAGAAAGCGCCCCATGCTCCAATGATGACAACTTCTTTTTTCAATTAGTTAATCCACATGGAACAGCTTCAACAGGCGAGACAATGGGAGCCCCACATGTGCATAACAGCCCAGTGGTTACAGCACTGGCAGATCCCAGTTCAAATCTCTACTCTCCCTCACATGGACTTGACCTGGGGTCTCCCACATCCCAGGTGGGTATGCTAAAGATGTGGCTACAAATCTATGAGGCAGGTCCTGCTCCCTCAATGGCTTAGCCGCTTCCCTCCAAGAGGGGGTTTGTAGCTGAGAATCCGGAGCAGAGGGAGGCTGCAGCCTGGAATTAGGTGCCTATCTCCAAGTGGGCTGGGGTTTAGTACATGCGTCTTGGGCGGGCATCTCCCATGGGCTTGCTTATCATAGAATCATAGAATATCAGGGTTGGAAGGGACCCCAGAAGGTCATCTAGTCCAACCCCCTGCTCAAAGCAGGACCAATTCCCAGTTAAATCATCCCAGCCAGGGCTTTGTCAAGCCTGACCTTAAAAACCTCTAAGGAAGGAGATTCTACCACCTCCCTAGGTAACGCATTCCAGTGTTTCACCACCCTCTTAGTGAAAAAGTTTTTCCTAATATCCAATCTAAACCTTCCCCACTGCAACTTGAGACCATTACTCCTCGTTCTGTCATCTGCTACCCTTGAGAACAGTTTAGAGCCATCCTCTTTGGAACCCCCTTTTAGGTAGTTGAAAGCAGCTATCAAATCCCCCCTCATTCTTCTCTTCTGTAGGCTAAACAATCCCAGCTCCCTCAGCCTCTCCTCATAATTCATGTGTTCCAGTCCCCTAATCATTTTTGTTGCCCTTCGCTGGACTCTCTCCAATTTATCCACATCCTTCTTGTAGTGTGGGGCCCAAAACTGGACACAGTACTCCAGATGAGGCCTCACCAATGTCGAATAGAGGGGAACGATCACGTCCCTCGATCTGCTCGCTATGCCCCTACTTATACAAGGTGAGAAGCTGCCTGTAGTGCTGCTTTTGTGAATGCCATTCGAAGATGCCTCTCTCTCCCTATTCATTGTAGAGGAGCCTAGGTGCTTAACTCAGGCTGTGTAAACCCCTGTGTTTTCCTAGGTGCCTAAAAGTTGGACACAGTGATGCTCAGCACCACCACGCCCAAGGTCCTTTGTGAATTCTCCTTTGTGAATCTCGCCCATATATGCTATGTGAAATAGCAGCAAAGTAATGGCTGTATCAGCAAACCATGTCACAGTGTACGTATATTGCCATGCAAAATAATGACTGAAATGTTCTGTCTGCCTCTCCTTAAAATATAGAAATATCTGATTTATATTTGTTTCCTGATGGTTAGAGAGAGCTTCATATTTCAGATATAACAGGCCCAACTCGTTATTGTAATGTTCACCTCATCTTTTCCTCCAGTAGCATAAAGGGACCTGAGGGAGGTGGCAATGGCCTCGGGGAATAGCCTCCAACATAAGAATGGCCAACACTAGCTCATTCTGGCCCTCTCACAGCCATCAGCAAAGGGCGCTCACTGGGAATGGGCAGTAGAGTATGTGGGTCAGAGAGGGCTGCACACTGGTTACTCTGAACTGGCTAATGGCCCATAGGGGACCACTGCGAGCAGAGCATAAATTAAAGCAGCCCTCCATACAGTATTGCTAACCCTGAGCATTAACAAAATCAGGAGTCAGAGCTCCTTCATGAAATTGACTTACATTCATGAGATTTTTTTTTTAAATATACATTTGGGGGGTCTTTTTAGTTCTTTCTGTTTTTTGATCCTTCAGGATTCAAGTTTTCAAGGTTTCCTCCTGCAAAGCTGAGATGCTCACATGTTTACAGGACTCTAGATCCTGGGACTTTAAGAAAACCATCAAATATTGTGAGTCTCTTGGCAACAGATAACACTGCCATACATATACACCTGTATAATTAAGTGCCCCAAACCTCATTAATGCAGCATTAATATTGCCCAGTGGTGCCTTGTGCCCCTCTAGAACATAGACTTCAGCTATACTCAAACCTCTGAAAACATGGAGCTAAGGTAGCACACACTTAAAGGTCTGAAAACAGAAATATGGAGTTAAGGTACGTGCCACCCCCTGTAACAGAAACTTAACTCTGCCTCCAGGAGTTGGCAATAGCCATTGAGCATGATACAATAAGGATGTGGGGCAAAATAAGTAGACCACAAGGAAGTTCTAAGAGAATATGCCATTGTTTGTGCTGCATGCCACAGATTTGAATTCCAGCATTTATCTACACTCACTGCCCTTGGTGTGCTAGGTGTAGCTATATTGCATGGTGGGGGGATCAGCTGGCATACATTACTATGACATAAGGAGAGGTGCATGTGTACTTCAAAGGATCCAATATGCCTCCTTTCAGCCCTGAGTTCTGTAAGCTGTGTCATTAGTAGCCATGGGGATTAACAGCAATGTAGTGGCATGCTCCAGGGCTTAATAAGGGGTAAGTGAAGGCAATATGGCAGAAAGAATCCTCAGCGCAAGCATAATGAGAATGATAAATATTTTGCAAGTCTGGGGTGCTTTGTGTGGAGTAGGATTTGTTTGAGTGTAGGCCAGGTGAGGGTAGCTCCTGTTTCCTATGCAGGACCTAAACCTGTGTTTTCCCTTAGCATAGAGAAGGTATTAGACTTTGTCCTACGGGGGCTCATGTGCGCAGTGTTTGGTAGCATCTGCAAAGGCAGCCTGTTAGTATGTGTGTGTTATCAATGTGTTGGGGCATCATTCCCAAAAAGGGGCAGAGTTAAGGTTGTATCATGAGGTGTTGTTAGGGTGACCAGATGTTCCAATTTTATAGGGACAGTCCTGATATTTGGGGCTTTGTTTTATACAGGCGCCTATTACACCCCACCCCGTCCCAATTTTTCACACTTGCTGTGTGGTCACCCTAGGTGTCATGAGTATCTTAACACTCTCTGTATTTCCTATTTTTGAGATGTTTGTTTGTGTTACCTTAATGCATCGTTTCCTGGTTTTCAGAGGTTTGAGCAGAGCTGAACTTGATGTTTTGGAAGGGTAAAGGACACCAATGGGCAACCTTATCACTGTGTTAATGAAGTTGCAGGGCATTTAATTTCCTTATTTTTTTTATAAAATAATTTCTTACCATCACAATGTACCACAGCCCAGCTCTCCCTTGCTCCTTGAGAATGATCTCCCCAGCAACTGAATGCACTGGCTGTATGTTAGCCTTGTCACTGCTCCTGCATCATGTCTCCTGTCTCTCTGTTTATCCAGCCTAGCTCAGTTCACCCTCTCAGCCTTCTGCCCCACAGACAGGTGTTGGACGTGGGCCTGCAGGCTGAGGCGCTGGGGAGAGGGTGTGGAAACAGTGCAGGGACTAGCATGCAGGCCGTGGGACATTTTTTGACGGGGCAGACAGACATGAGAGGGGGTGGATGTGGGAGGTTTGAGGGCACAGAGCTGAAGCTCCCACAGCTCAGACTGTTGTGTGTTGGCCAGGGGGCTGGAATACCCACCCCACACAAAGGAGCTAAAAAGGGAAGTAGAAACAGGCAGCAAACAACCCCCTCGTGGGCTCAGCCTTCCATTTGGGATGCTTCCAGCAACCTGGGCAGCAGTTATGGCCGCACCACTACAGCTACCTTTCCCCTTTGAATCCACCGCACTCCCACATCCAGGAGTTTCAGTCCTGCAGCTCTGCCAGTGTCATTCCTGCTCAGGGCACTCAGGCTCAGACTCTCCGGGCCTAGTGGCACGTGAGGCAACATATTTTGCCCACTGCTGTCTATCCAGAGCAAGATGCTTGACTCCATTGTAAGAGGTCTCCATCATCCTCTTTGATCGTCTTATGATAGGTCATTTTTGGTCCTCCGCATCTTCTCTTCCCTCCAGGTGAAATCCAATCTACAATGGACCTTGTGCTTCTGCCACAAGACGTGATCTGACAACATGGCCGAACTACCATAGCCATCTCTGTCTAATATTAACTCCTTTGTCTGCTGACCTACGTGGTACAGCAGTTCCATATTGGTTACATGAGCGCACCAATAAATGCCTAATATTCTTCTTAAACAACGTTGGTGGAATACATTCAGCTTCCTGTTGTTTACTTTCACCATCTCCCTCACTTTTGAGGCACACATAATGTTGGAAGGACAATAGTGTTGCACAATCTCATTTTAGTGTGTAGATGTATCTTCTTACTCTTTCAACTATGTGACAAATGGAACAATATTCCACTAATGTTACTGATTCTTGCCTTTATTTCTTTAGTGCAGTGGCTCTCAACCTTTCCAGACTACTGTACCCCTTTCAGGAGTTTGATTTGCCTCATGTACCCCGCAAGTTTCACCTCACTTAAAAACTACTTGCTTACAAAATCAGACATAGAAATACAAAAGTGACACAGCACACTATGACTGAAAAATCGTTTACTTTCTCATTTTTTCCATATAATTATAAAATAAAGCCATTGGAATATAAATATTATACTTACATTTCAGTGTATGGTATATAGAGCAGTCTAAACAAGTCATTGTCTTTATGAAATTTTAGTTCATACTGACTTCGCTACTGCTTTTTCTGTAGCCTGTTGTAAAACTAGGCAAATATCTAGATGATGATGTACTCTCTGGAATACCTCTGCATACCCCCAGGGGTAAACATACTCCTGGCTGAGAACCACTGCTTTAGTGGGCTAGCTATTAGCAGTAGTGTGTCAGGTCTACTTCATCTACAGTTGCCAACTTTCTACTCGCACAAAACCAAAACACCCTTCGCCTGCTCCCTGCCTCGCAACTCCTCTGAGGTCCCACCCATGCTCCACCCCTTCTCCAAGACCCCCACCCGCCCACTCACTCCATCCCCTCCTCCCTCTGTCGCTCACTCTTCCCACCCTCGCTCAATTGCTCATTTTCACCGCGCTGGCTTAGGGGGCTGGGGTGCAGGAGGGGCTGAGGGCTCCACCTGGGGGTGCGGGCTCCAGGGTGGGGCCAGAAATGAGGAGTTCAGGGTCTGGGAGGGGGCTCCAGGCTGAGGCAGTGGTTTGGGATGTGAGGGGAGGCAGTGAGGACTCTGGCTGGGGGTGTGAGCTCTTGCGTGGGGCCAGGGATGAGGGGTTTGGGGTGCAGGAAGGGGTTCTGGGCTGGGGGGTGGAGCTGAGAGGTTTGGAATATGGGAGGGGGCTCTGGGCTGAGGCAAGGGGTTGGGGTGTGGGAGGCGGTAAGGGCTCTGTGCTGGGGGTGTGGTCTCTGGGGTGTGGCCAGAAATGAAGGGTTCAGGGTATGGGAGGAGGCTCCGGTCTGGGGCAGGGGGTTGGGGAAGTGGGGGTTCTGACTGGGGGTGCAGACTGTGAGGTGGGGCTGGGGCTGAGGAGTTTGGGGTGCAGGAAGGTGCTCCAGGCTGGGACTGAGGGGGTTCGGAGGGCAGGAATGGGATCAGGGCTGGGGCAGGAGGTTGGGGTATGGGGTATGGGGGAGGTTCAGGGGTGCAGGCTCTGGCTGGAGCTTACCTCAAGCAGCTCCCAAAAGCAGCGGCATGTCCCCCCTCCGGCTCCTACGTGGAGACATGGCCAGGTGGCTTTGCGCGCTGCCCTGTCCACAGGCTCTATTCTAGAAAATAACTGCTTGTGGGTTTCCAGGCTAGGCTCGGTTAGTGTCTCTCATTGGGGAGCTCCCTGCCCAGCCACTGCTGCTCACCCATAAGCCCCCCCCACAGACCTGGACTCTGCTGTAATGTGGGGTGGTCACAGCCTGTTCCATGTGTGCCTCTGATTGAGGGTGAAAAGAAATACTGACTAGCACCATTCATTCTCTGCACTGGATGAGGCAGGGATCCGGTGGAAAAAAAAGTAGGTGATAGTGTAAAAGACTGTATCATAATACATATGCACAAATAAGTCTCATTGACGGTCAAAGTGACTTAGGCTCCTAAATACCTAGGTGACTTGAAAACGGGACACAAGCTTCTAAATCACTTCATTGCTTTACACATGTGTTCCCGCTGTCATTTTATTTGCCTTTCCTATCTGTCTTTACTTTACATTATTTTAAACATGCTGTGTATAGCCTTGTAATAGAAGGACTGAATTGTACAAAGCTTGCACTCAATAAAATGTCATAACCATGCCAACCTATAACAACTGGATTGATTAATCCAGGATGGGCTTTACTGAGGATGCAAGGGATCACCGCCAGTCAGTGATGCTCGCACTGCTCTTTAAAAAAACAATAGAAGGGAATTTTAGTTTGCAGTGCCTGTAAATGGGTGTCTTGACCATAATTTCTGTGGCACCTTGAATCTTAACTATGAATCTCGTGTCAGCTCATGTTTTCTTGAAAGGCCCCTTGCCAAATCAGCAGAATAGGTCGCAGTAGCATGCGTCCATACACTACTGGTCTGGGTAAGGGCCTGTTCAAAGTCCATGAGACCTTTTCCACTAACTTTAGTGGGCTTTGGGTGAGTTAAAGCATAGACAAAGGCTTCCAACGCTGTGGAAAATGTAATAGACCGTGCTCATTACTCATACCTTTCCCAGACCTGAAGAAGAGCTTTGTGTGGCTAAAAAGCTTGTCTCTCTCATCAACAGACACTGTACCAATGAACCATATTACCTCACCCACCTTGTCTTTCTAACTGCTTGCAATCATTTATCGGAGTTTATTGAAACAAACTATGGGCCCCATTCTGCTATCCTTTCTGATGCTGAGTAGTACTTTTCTTTGCAAGGAGTTCCTTTTATTTCCAGGAGACAGGGTAGCAGAATATGGCCCAAAGAAAAGATGGAAAGCCATCAAAGCCAGTGGTAAAGTACTGATTGACCATTCCATGAATAAGGGCATGTGGGCTAGCATTAGGGGTGGGCAGGCTGGCCTGCCGCCCAGGCACAGTACTCAAGGGGGCGCCATGCTGCTCCCTGCCACCCACCTGACCTGCCGACAGCTGCGGGGCTTAGAAGCAGCCAGGCAGGTGCAGCAGCGTCTGGAGAGGGCAGACGGACCGAGCTGCAGGGGTGCAGCTGGACCAGCCAGATAACTCCTCTGGAGCAGGGGTGCCCCTCCTCCCCTGCTCCATTGCAGTCTGTAGCCACACTGCTCCTCCCCTCCTTCACTCCCCCCCCATCCCCCGTGCCCATGGAAACGCCCCTGGCCAAGCTCAGGACCTGAAACCTGGCTCCTGTTTCTGTGCGGGGCAGGGCACTGATGTCACGGTGTTTCCTTTCCCCCACCTGTGTACCCCATCTCCACTGCACTGGGGTGGGGGTCAGGGGGAGCACGTCTATGCTGGTGCCTCTGGGTCTGGAGTGGGAGCTACCTGGCCCTGCTGTTCAGGCTTATGAATGTTCTGCTTAAAGAGATAGTGCTCTGACACACTCAGACACATACCTGTTCCTGCCAACACCCACACTTACACAATCACTCTCTCTCTCACACTCCCCCAACTCGTACACACTCCCCCCCCAACTCACACACTTATACACTCCCCCAACACTCTCTCTCTCTTGCTCACAGGCACACACATACATAGACGCTTCCCCATCACAAACACACTCTCTCCCTCACGCACACACAGTCCCCGCAAAACTCAGAGCTGGGTGCCCAGACGGTGTTTAATTTGTGCTGGGGCTGAGCCCCGGCACCTCTTTCAATACAAATTAAGCACTGAGAGGAGACAACAGGGCCTGGAGGTGATGGGGGGAGCTGTGGGGAAGCCATAGGGGTCAGGGGTGATGGGGAGAGCCCACAAGGATTGGGGTGATGGGAAGTCTGCAGGGGCCACAGGCATCAAAATACAAGTTAGCCCAGAGTGCCATTTTCCCTAAGGCCAGCCCTGCATGTCTACACTAGTGACTGTAAGTGTGTCCATGCGTGGGCATATGTCATAATCCCCCCTACTTTCCATACTTAATCCCAGAAACACATCTCAAGGTGAATAGCGTGTGAGTAAGCGAGCATGCCAGAGGGCTGTGGATAAGTACACTCCTTAGGCTGTGGCATGGTCCTGTACTGTCTGCAGTATCAACAGGGGTAAAAGACAAGTACCAGGTCTCAAATTTCATTAGGCCTCCACTCCCATTCCCACAAGGCACTTAACCCTTTTCTTCCTGACCCTTCACAACCTAGGTCCCTGTCCCCATCTGCACCGGTAGAAGCGTGTTGCACTGACTGACCCCAGAACAGCTTTCTGCTGCAGTCTTTATAGGTGACAATGGATTTAACGCTGAGCGCAGTCGCTTGCCCAGCTGAGGATACCCGGGAGCTGATCAATGTGTGGACAGAGTCCACCCTTTTCCATGAATTCAGCTGGAACAGCAGGAATATTCACCTGTACCAGGAAATTTTCATGGAGGCTGGCGTGGGTGGGCATTGAGCAGAGTCTGGCCCAGTGCTGTGAACACATGAAGCACTTGAGGCTCCTGTACAGGAAAGCCAGAGACTCCAACAGGTGGTCTGGGAGGGCATGTCATACCTGTCTCTTCTACAAGGTTCTTGAGTAGGTGCTGTCATGAGATCCCCGTACTGAGCTTGAAGTGGCTCATGATTCCCTTCTCAGCCCTGCTGGTCTCATTGTCTGAGAAGACATCTATGAGGGCCAGAATGAGGAGGCAGCAGGGATTGTGGTGGACACCCCAGAATACCCAGAGGATGAGGAACATGTGATTCTGCGCCACTACCTGGTGCAGAATGTTGAAGGAGCCCTACAGCTGTGGCAGGAACCGGAGTCCCAAGCTGCTAAATTACAGTTGACCCCCACCCTCCACCCCAATATCCCACCTTGCTCTGGTGCTAAATTCCCAATTCTAAGTTCCAGGGTATTTGAAGCTCTGTGCACTGACTCTTACTCCCTGGGTAATACAGCCTGCAGTGCTGAAGCCACAGCATTGTCATACCCCATCTCCTTACCAAATTCCTCCAACATTCCCCCACTTAGTTTCACCCCTGCTCTGCTCCACCCCAACACAGTCCTCAAGTGAGACAGAGTTCTCAGTCAATGATTTTATTGATTTCTAATGAAGCACAATTAGGCATTTGGCTTCTAAAGCTATTTTTTTCAAATACTTTATAAAGGAAAAATCAATGTGCCCTTGTGTCTGTGCATTTTCTCAGTCAGCAGCCAGCCAGAGATGGTCCTAGGGCCTCTGGAGAGGTCCTGGCTGGGGAAGGGAACAGAACATAGCTGTTGAAAACTTTACAGTTGGTTGCCTCAGGAAAAAAGTTAGTTATAGCACTCTGTTCTCCCTTGGATAATTACATATTTTCAGTGCTTCTCCTACCCCCCCCCCCGATCTTCCCATTTCCTTACAAACTGGAGCAGCATGGAATGGGTGTTGGGGAGGGAGGGGAGATAGGTTTCAGATAGGAATGGTAACAGAAAGTTGTAGAAAAGTTACAGTTGGTTGTCTAAGGAGAAGCTAATTATGTCAGTCTTATTCCCTTGGAAGATTACCAAGTCTTTACAGTCTCTGTCTTTGGTTTCTGCCTTCTCCCCACACAGAGCAACGCTATACAAGCTGGGAGAAAGTGGGGGTGGGAGACGGATTGGTCTGGCAGTTGGATAAAAATAGTGCAGTGTCCTTTTCCAGTTGTCTGAAGTGACAAGTTGTGGTGCTGAGTTGAATCTTCAGAAAACCTAATGAAGTTGCAGTGTGTCTCTTTCTTGCTCTGCCCATTTCACCATTGTTAGGCAGACACAGGGGCAGGATTTTCAGGCCAAGCTGGTGGCTAGGGGTGGGTGAGGTGGGGGTGGTTGATCTCCTTTAGCATGAAAGCTTCCTATGCTAATGGCGAATTTAGTCAATTTAATTCAAACTTCCTCCCAATCCTGAAAGCACATTTCAGCAAATTTCTGTTGTAGCAAAAACTCCAGCTGGTTCTTCAGGTTCACTGGCAGTGCAAATCTGCTTGGTCCACCTTCATAGCTAATCAATATCCTCCATTCAGCAATATGTAGAGAATGGAGGGGGGTGACCATTAGCAGAAACATCTCTCTGGCATAGATTGCCAGATCTCTTCCACCGGACTGGAAAGGCTTTTCTCTTTTCCATTCTGGTACTTTGAAAACTGCTATGGTCTTCAAATGTTGGCAAGCCTTAAGGGAAGAAATTGTGAACAGGTAACATAGCCTCTGGAAGGAATTACGTCCCCCCTACCCCACTTCCCCTGTTGAGACAGTATGAACATATTAAATTGTTAAAAACAGTAGTACAGATTTCTTACCATTACTAGCCTCTGGTCCTTCCTGTTTGGCTTCAAAAGTTGTCTCAGAACTGAAGATAGTTGAACCATTGTATTCCTAGGATGCTAGAAAGTATCAGAATTGCAGCCTTTAATAGCAAAGTTATGATACATGGGGTAGGTGGGATTTCTTAGCATGTTCAGAAGGTCAAAAATAGAATGCTACCCTTGTCTTTGAATTGGCAGGACCTTCAGCTTCCGAGAAGGAAACCATTCCACCAGGAAGGCAGGAGCAACTCTCCAGAGACAGTCAGAGAAGGACCCTGAAGGACCATTGGCTTGGAGAAGAGGAATCAGGAGCAGTTTGAGTTCCTCAGGGCACAGAAGGATCATGCTCTTCAGCAGGAAGGGACACTGATGAACTGGTTCATGGAGCAGGTGACACACCATAAGAAATGGGAGAATTCCCTGATCAAGAGGCTCATTGAACTGGTGGCCAAAAGAGTGAGGCATCTGCCTGCTGCCAAGGCCTCAGAACCAGCCGATCAGCTGCCTTTTCTGGTGGCCAACCAGGATGCTGCCAAACCAGACCCTCCTGTTGCAGTGACACCCCTCCCCTACAAACAGACCAGGAGGAGAACACTGATCCTGCAGGAGTCCCAGAACACCAGCATGTACTGGCCCTGAAGGAGATGTCCCCAGTTGTCACCAAGAGTCATTGTCTCTCATTGTTCACCCCTGCTGATGAGGAGGGAAAGGAGACGAGTGCAGAGACATTAAACTGTGGGCCTTGTTCTCAGCTGTGAACAGACACTTTGGTAAAAAGCTCTTGTTCTGATTTCAGAATCTTTCCATTAAACCTTCTCTCATACTTTTAATAATGATTATGCTTTGTTTAACCGTGTGTTGGTCCTTATTCCTAGTGATTAACTGAAGCGGGGTTTTTGTTTTTGATTGGGCTGCAAGCTTCCTGCCTCATGTCATGAAACAGTATGTAAAAATCAGGTGCCATCATAGGGCAACTAGTTTTTGAGGCTTCCCCACCCCAAGATTCATAAATATCTTAAGTGGTACAGTTACCCAGGAAGACTGAGGAAAGTGATGTGTGTGTGGTGATGTGCTTTTAAAGCACTACTGTTGCTCAATGTAGCAGATGTCTAAAGCACACAAAAGGGGTTGATCGATGTCTTAACAGCTTTATTACACGTGTTGAAAATCAAAATCCAAGAACAATAACAAAGACAAAAGGAACATACTGACAATAATGGCTTCTACCAGTATTCTGTAGAGAACCAACCTTTCACCCTCTGAAAGTTTAAGCAATTTCAACCATACCAGGCATTACTGTTCTAACAGCTGTTACTTGCAGTTAGCACTACTGACAATGAAAAGTTAAAAAAAAAACAAAAAACAAGCAGACCACAACTATGGCTACAATACTCCCCACCCAAAGCAAACCATCATAAGCTTGTTAAAAAAGTTTGAGTGCTTCTGATAAGAGAGGTTTCTAAAGAAGTGTGAATAGTGAAAGACATAATCATTGTACAATGACCCCATAAGAGCTCAACCACCACCCTCCACAGCACATACTCAACCCCAAGGTGACAATCCAATGGAGGTGCTCTGCTATAATTGTCTTTAATGTGTGCAATGTCATATGAACAAATGGCTAATGACCTTTGGCTACAGAGGAACAAAACCCGCACTAAGCTATGTAGCTCCATAAGTGTGTACCAATGTTTCCTCATGTGCATTTCCAGCAGTTTTACAAGATGTGAAGCTGTCCCTTGGCACAGGAAGATGTCATCCTCTGCCTCCCAGCTGTATTGAGATGTGTGCACATATGACATCCCTGATTTCCCTTGTCCACAGGAAACCAGGCCCAGTGTGCACATGAATGGGATCTGGCTGCCCGTACAAAGTTTATAAATCAGACTTGCCCTTGGGCAAGAAGAACTCCCCTTTTCCCTCATAAGTGTTAACTTGTGCACTAGGTTCACCGGGGACCAAAGCCCTGAGGTAAGTGGGGACGTGGGATACCAGGAGGAAGCATGAGCAGGAGAACACGAAAGGGGAGGGCTCCTGCCTCATGCTAAGAAAGCAGGACAAACAGCAAGTTATCTCAAGTGCCTATACACAAATGCAAGAAGCCTGGGAAACAAGCAGGGAGAACTGGAAGTCCTGGCACAGTCAAGGAAGTATGATGTGATTGGAATAACAGAGACTTGGTGGGATAATTCACATTACTGGAGTACTGTCATGGATGGATATAAACTGTTCAGGAAGGACAGGTAGGGCAGAAAAGGTGGGGGAGTTGCATTGTATGTAAGAGAGCAGTATGACTGCTCAGAGCTCCGATTTCTTCCAGCAACTCACGGAAGTTACAAGATCGCAGGCCCTGGTTCTCATGGGAGACTTCAATCACCCTGATATCTGCTGGGAGAGCAATACAGCGATGCACAGGCAATCCAGGAAGTTTTTAGAAAGTGTAGGGGACAATTTCCTGGTGCAAGTGCTGGAGGAACCAATTAGGGGCAGAGCTCTTCTTGACCTGCTGCTCACAAACCGGGAAGAATTAGTAGGGGAAGCAAAAGTGGATGGGAACCTGGGAGGCAGTGACCATGAGATGATTGAGTTCAGGATCCAGACACAGGGGAGAAAGGAGAGCAGCAGAATACGGACCTTGGACTTCAGAAAAGCTGACTTTGACAACCTCAGGGAACTGATGGGCAGGATCCCCTGGGAGAATAATATGAGGGGGAAAGGAGTCCAGGAGAGCTGGCTGTATTTTAAAGAATCCTTATTGAGGTTACAGGGACAAACCATCCTGATGTGTAGAAAGAATAGTAAATATGGCAGAAGACCAGCTTGGTTTAACAGTGAAATCCTTGCTGATCTTAAACACAAAAAAGAAGCTTACAAGAAGTGGAAGATTGGACAAATGACCAGGGAAGAGTATAAAAATATTGCTTGGGCTTGCAGGATTGAAATCAGGAAGGCCAAATCACACCTGGAGGTGCAGCTAGGAAGAGATATTAAGAGTAACAAGAAGAGTTTCTTCAGGTATGTTAGCAACAAGAAGAAAGTCAAGGAAAGTGTGGGCCCCTTACTGAATGAGGGAGGCAACCTAGTGATAGAGGATGTGGAAAAAGCTCATGTACTCAATGTTTTTTTTGCCTCTGTCTTCATGAACAAGATCAGCTCCCAGACTGCTGCACTGGGCAGCACAGCATGGGGAGGAGGCGACCAGCCCTCTGTGAAGAAAGAAGTGGTTTGGGACTATTTAGAAAAGCTGGACGAGCACAAGTCCATGGGACCAGATGCCCTGCATCCGAGAGTGCTAAAGGAGTTGGCGGATGTGATTGCAGAGCCATTGGCCATTATCTTTGAAAACTCATGGTGATTGGGGGAGGTCCTGGATGACTGGAAAAAGGCTAATGTAATGCCCAAATTTAAAAAAGGGAAGAAGGAGGATCCTGGGAACTACAGGCCAGTCAGCCTGACCTCAGTCCCTGGAAAAAACATGGAGCAGGTCCTCAAGGAATCAATTCTGAAGCACTTAGAGGAGAGGAAAGTGATCAGGAACAGTCAGCATGGATTCACCAATGGGCAAGTCATGCCTGACTAATCTAATTGCCTTCTATGATGAGATAACCGGCTCTGTGGATGAGGGGAAAGCAGTGGATGTGTTGTTCCCACTCCTTTAGCAAAGCTTTTGACACGGTCTCCCACAGTATTCTTGCCAGTAAGTTAAAGAAGTATGGGATGGATGAATGGACGATAAGGTGGATAGAAATCTGGCTACATTGTCGATCATGGGGAGTGATCACTGGCTGCATGTCTAGTTGGCAGCCGGTATCAAGTGGAGTGCCCCAAGGATCGGTCCTCGGGCCGGTTTTGTTCAATATCTTCATAAATGACCTGGAGGATGGTGTGGATTGCACCCTCAACAAGTTTGCAGATGACACTAAACTGGGAGGAGAGGTAGATACGCTGGAGGGAAGGGATAGGATACAGAGGGCCCTAGACAAATTAGAGGATTGGGCCAAAAGAAATCTGATGAGGTTCAACAAGGACAAGTGCAGAGTCCTGCACTTAGGACGGAAGAATCCCATGCACTGCTACAGACTAGGGACCGAATGGCTAGGCAGCAGTTCTGCAGAAAAGGACCTAGAGGTTACAGTGGACGAGAAGCTGGATATGAGCCAACAGTGTGCCCTTGTTGCAAAAGAAGGCCAATGGCATTTTGGGATTTATATGTAGGGGCATTGCCAGCAGATCAAGGGATGTGATCGTTCCCCTCTATTCGACATTGGTGAGGACTCATCTGGAGTACTGTGTCCAGTTTTGGGCACCACACTACAAGAAAGATGTGGAAAAATTGGAAAACGTCCAGCAGAGGGCAACAAAAATTATTAGGGAACTGGAACACATGACTTATGAGGAGAGGCTGAAGGAACTGGGATTGTTTAGTCTGCAGAAGAGAAGAACGAGGGGGGATTTGATAGCTGCTTTCAGCTACCTGAAAGGGGGTTCCAGGGAGGATGGATCTAGACTGTTCTCAGTGGTACCAGATGACAGAACAAGGAGTAATGGTCTCAAGTTGCAGTAGGGGAGGTTTAGGTTGGAAATTAGGAAAAACTTTTTCACTAGGAGGGTGGTGAAACACTGGAATGTGTTACCTACGGAGGTGGTGGAATCTCCTTCCTTAGAAGTTTTTAAGGTCAGACTTGAGAAAGCCCTGGCTGGAATGATTTAGTTGGGGATTGGTCCTGCTTTGAGCAGGGGGTTGGATTAGATGACCTCCTGAGGTCCCTTCCAACCCTGATATTCTATGATTCTATGATTATATGAGTGCTGTTTGTCACATTGGCACCCACACAGGAACATAGGCAGTGCCAACAAGCTTTCAGTGTACGAAACACATCACAACAATTCTCCAGTTACTTAGATTGTAATTGAATTCCCTTTTTTCAGAATCACTGATACTAGAGTACAGTTTCATGAGCCAAGGCAGGAGTGGATGTCTGGGGTCCTCCACAATAATAGTTGACACAGACACACTGTACAGGACCACATAATTTCTGGGGAATTAAGTCCCTTCTTCACCCTTTCCATACAATCCTGATCTCCTCAGCACCCTGGGATTATGAACCTTTACAGTGTTTCCCACATTTTTAGTCATGAGTTTGCCTCTGTTCACTAAGCCTGGCAGAACAATTAAATAGTAACTGTGTTGGTTCACATACTCACTTGCCCCTGGTGGTGGGCAAACTCTTGGGATATAGGTGGCATTGATGGCCCTGGAGCAGTTTGGAAACCCCATCCTCTGAAATCCAGCAATTACTTCTGGGACTTTTCTTATAGCAACCACATGTGAGTAAATCACAGTGTTAATTGCCTCTCAAATGTGCAAAACCACAACCTTGACCCCGACAATGGAGTTTCCAACCCCAAAGTGGTTTGCAAGAGACCTACAGTTGTCTGGTGTAACCTGCTTCTACAGGGCAATAACAACCCACTTGTGAATTAGTATGGCTTCCATGAATCGAGTGTTCTGGATCTGGAGGGGTGCGGGGGGAGGGGGAAACTCCTCATATAGCTCCATGAAGGTCCATTTCCTCATTTGGAGGTTCTGCTTCCACTGCTGGTCATCCCAGGTTTCCAAAATGATGTGATCCCATCACACCATGCTGGTTCTCCTGTGCCAGAAGTGACGATCAACCAAAGGGCATGCTGTGACAATACTGGCATTCATCATATCTGTACAGTGTGAGCTGAATAAATTGTCATTGACCTTCAAGGTTAGCAGCCTTCAGTGTGTCAGAAAATGCTGCCAAAATTCCATCCAGTATCTCGCTGAGCCCCCACTCCTCTGCATAACTATTTGTCCTGCAATAAGGAGCAGGAGTGGAATGAGATCATCCTCCAATTGATCCATATCTTCCAGCCAGTTTTGCATTGAAAAAACAGTGAGGGACAACCTGATCACGAGCTGCCAGGGGACAGTACCAACAACACACAGTAAAGTGGTTCCTATAGTGTCACCGAGTGATGCACAGAAACTGGGGATACCACCCCTGAAATGGTAGCAATAACATCACATACCTCTAGCTTCAGTGTCTATGTGGGAAAATGCAAGTACATAGTGCTATGCCTGTGTCCAGCCCTGCATATGTGGACTCTAAGGCATGGGTTTGCGAAGTACACAGGAGCATTACAATATCCACTATTCAGGTATATAGGCAAATGCAGACAACTCAAGAATACTAGTTCTAAGTATGTAAACACTCAATGATCTCAGGAGAGTAAAAACACTGGATATTTAAGAATATATGATGATGCAAAGTGTGACTGAATCAGACCAGAAATTTTCAAAATTCCTGTAAAGAAAGTGCTATAATGTTAGTACGTTAACTTTATAACTGTTGCAGTAACTATTCCCCACCTATACCGTAATGTGGAATTTACCTTTCTATAATCTTGAAATGTTTTGAGTTCCATTACTTTATAGTAGGAGAGCAGATTCTTGGAGAGAAATCCAGTGGAAGTTTTTCCACTGACTGTAACAGAATCAAGCTTTCATCCTTCTCTAGTCCTATTTTATGATGTAAAGTTGTCAAGCTATCAGTTTGCTGTTTGCTTGTTAACTGGCTTTTAAAAATTATATTTAAGGCATGTACATTTGTTCAGTGATTTATTCTTCTTTGCAATTAGTTGCAGTCATTAGGAAATGTTTTATATTACCCTGGGGGTTTCCATTTAAGTGCTGAGATCATTAAATTTTCATTTTTCCTCTATTTGGGAGCTTTGCATTAATCCAAAAGGTTTAAACATGTCAGTGGATAATTGGTCGCAAGTTCAGTGTTCTAGTTCCACAGGTCTATGACATTCAGTCTGTGACTTTGTTGTCTTGGGGCTTACATTTTATGGCGTTTTTCTTCTTCTTCTGCAGCTTCTGACACATTATTACTAAAATATCAGGCAAATTCAATATTAGCACACTCTACATTTTCCTCCCTATTTGCTATTTTATATTTTCAAAACATAACAAGAATAAAAAGTACACATAAAAGCATAGTACATCATAAAACACAACACATTTACAAGAAAAAAATACTAGTGCAAGGATATTAGTAGTCATAAATTCCCAAGAAAATGACTATATTTTTCTACATTCATCCTGCTGTTCATTAAACAGAAGATACTTTCTCTAAATTGGCTAGGTTTTAAGCACATGTATCAGTTTACGATAACTCAATCTTTGGATGCTTTCTATTTGTGAGGAAGCATTCTTCTGGGTGTTAAACTAGCTCTCAACAGAATCATATTAGTGTGAAATTCACCACTGTGTGGAGAGCCAATATAAAGCCTGCGCCCTGTTCCTGCTTAAGACCTAGTCTCACATCCAGAAGAAATCATAGAGTTGAGAGATCGATTGATGGGTTGAACTTTGATTTTTAGTATCCAGATTACTCCTCTGTATGTACCTTAAAACTGCATTTTTGCTCCGACCCATTTCTCCTTTGCCACAGAAAGCTGCCCTTTACAGCAGCTCCTCAACAGGCTCCTAATCATTCAAGATATCTGAGTTTGCCATGAACAATTATATGGTGGTGATTATAAAGTATGGGTATGTGTCGTGAGGTAGGTGAATACTTCCTGAGAATGTCCATGGTTTCCATGTTTTGGATTGACACGTTAGTGGCTTTCCTATTCTGTGGCTTTGGGCTTGAGTTGGGATGGAAGCATGAGGAGAGAACAGAGTTAAATTTCTTTGATTGTAGTAATTTGTTTGCAACGTAGTAGCTGGAATTGGTAGCAGAGAGCTATTATTTTAGCTATTACATCAGTAATATTAGCGTAATAGCTAGAGGCCCCCTTGTGCAAGGCACTGTACATATACCTAGTGACAGCTGTTGTCCTGGAGAACTGAAGTCTAATTAGACAAGCCAGAGAGAGACTGGGGAACTGAGGTGCAGAGACATTAAATGACTTGCCAAGATCACACCGAAAATCTTTGGGATAGCCAGGAATTAAGCCCAGCTCTCTCTAGTCTCATGTCTAGTCTAGTCTCTTATGATTTATCCATAAACCATGCTTCCTCTCAATAGCAAGTGATATCTAGCTTGGTGATACTCTTGTACATTTGAGTGGAGTGGAATTAAAGGATTTGGTCAATGGTGTCCAGCTGAAACAGGAAATCTTAAGACAGGAATATTAACATTGCTGTATCTTGGTTATGGGATTTGACTTTAGTTTAACACTGACACAAGGTGGGGGGGAGGTGCTGATATGGAAACACTTCCCACATGCTTTTCCCCATCAGATCAACAGTAACCAGATTTCAAGGGCATTCAGAAGAGAATTTCATATGAGACCAGCTGACCTGCTCATGCACAGATTTCAACAGCAATGGGAAGATCTGAAAGATTTTACACTCATGTAGGCTGTGTAGGTGGAAAACATTGTTATGTCTGGCCTTTGGCAGTCCTACACAATAATCAAGCTACAAAATCTGTTTTTAAAACTTCAAGGACACTACAAGAGTCTTCTCAATACTTTTACCAGAAATTTGCACGAGAGACATTACACCTTTTGAAAGTGAGATGAATATTTATGCAGGGTGCAAATTTCCACTTAGCAGTTTTTAAATGCATACGTAAATTCATAGATAAACTTGTTAATAACTCCCCCAAAATAATTAGTTTGTTGATGTAAATTGTTACTCCACAGGAAATTCAAGTCTGCAAAATAATCACACAATTCTCGTTGCTGAGAGTTGCAGAGCCTTAAATCAATTAATTCCACAATTTCCATAAAACAGCTCACAGCTACTGCTAGTCTGTTGAAGTATTTTATACCTTTCTAAAAGAAACATTTGTTTCCTTTTCATATGAAATCCATAGAATAGAGCCCACCGAAGAGCTGATGTAGAGAAAACACTGCATACAGTAACTAGCCCACAAAGGCACAAGTCTTTCATCCAGTTTAAAAGAAAGTGAAAAAAAAAATCAGAGAATATAATCTAATGCACGTTGTTAAAAAAATTCCAGGACTCTAGGCTATGGGAGACAGAGAAAGGAACTTTTGTATATTAAAGTTGCTTCTCCCATGTGATTGTAACTCAGGCTTGAATACTGAATTAAATGGATTCTTGTTGAGTTATAGAAATTAGGAGCCAACTTCATCATTACACTCTGGCAGCTTTGCTCTATTTTAGTGACAAAAACCAGCCACACCCTGTTTAACTGGTTGGTTTGCAGGGGTTCTCATAACAAATTTTTTGGTGGCCTCAGTCCCTGCTGGTGGCTGTTCTGATAATTTTTCCAAGCCTGAGCCCTGCTGCTCTGAGCTAAAGCCCAGACCTGGAGCCCAGGAGATGAAGCCCAAAGCCTGCTCCTGGAGCCTCGGCAAGCTGAATCCTGAAGCTCATCTTCCCCCCAGGAAAGTGGGTTGTGAACTCCCCTGCTGAGCACACACACCAGCTCCATGTGTCTGCAGAGGTGTTCTCCGGAGCACAAAGAAGGCTGGACCGTGCAGGGTGCCAATCCCCTGCTGGCATTGCCAACAAACACCAAGGCAGCACATTCAGGAGCAATAGCTTGGCACTGCAGGGAGGGGGCCTCTGCTTTGTGCCTCCCGCAATCTCTGCCCAAGAGGCTGGCGTGGCTGCAGAAACATCCCCTGGTGGCCACGGTGGCTGCATTTGAGAAATGCTGTTACGATATGTTTATGACTGCTTTGTGTCACTGGAGCAATGCAAAGTAGTCAGCGTATACTGGTGAATCTGGCCTTGGTACTCCTGGGAGAATTCTGCACCACTGCACAATGCAGAATTTTGCAGAAATTACTGTTGGGTGCACAGAATTTCCTTCCCCCCCCCACATAAATGGGCTGCAGAGATGCTGGCTGCCACTAAGGGCTGCTGGCCGCAGTAAAGCCCAGCTCACAAACAGAGAACAAGGCCGGGGGCAGGGAGAGGGAACTGGAGGGTTCCCAGTATGCCCTGAAGGAAGGAGGCTGCAGCATGCAGGAGGAAACTTCGTGCAAGCCCAGGACCCAGCATCAGGCTGTTTCTCTCTCTGGATCCCTGGGCTCTAGGAGGGTAGGGTCTGTGAGTGTCTGGGCTGGGGAGGTCCCTCAGCTGGCCTCTGTGGCGAGGAGGTGTGAAAGTCTGGGTCAGGGAGTGGGGAGTGGCTGGACTCTCAGGGAGGGAGGGGGAGTTAGTGTCTGGGGGAAGGGCCCCATGGCTGGGCTCTGTGTGGGAGGGGTGTGACATACTTGCTAATAAGTATTTTGAAATAATTTACCAAAATAATTGAAAACTGCTGTGATTATATAGTGTTATTTTGACAAATTAAATTTGCAGAATTTTAAAATATTGTGCACAAAAATTTTAATTTTTTGGGGCACAGAATTCCCCCAGGAGTATCTTAGGGAAAGGGGGAAAAAACCAACCTCTTAGCTAACCTCCTCCATCCATCTTTTTTCTTTCTTAAAATATGCATGTAATATTCATGGAAAGTGCCTAATGATGATGGAAGTTCTCCATTAACAGGACAGATACAGCGTGGGCAGCAGAAGTGCAAGCTTCCTTCCTGCACTGCCCTCACACTTTGCCTTAACTGTGCTCAGGAGAGAGATGAGCTATAGGTTTGAGTGGGTAGCTCAGATTTAGGTACCTTTCCACTCTGTGGTCTGTCTCTTGAGATTGCGGGCCTGAAAACTCATAGTCACATGAGCAGCCTTGTTCATGTGAACCGTTCAACTGACTTAAATGGGACTACTTGAAGGAGGACTGTTGGGTTTTTTTGGTGGTAGGCCCACTTGACCATTAGGAACTGAGTTGATCCCCTTAACCCATTTCATAGATTCCATCAAATGTGCATTGGATGAAACAGTGAGCGTTCACACAATTCAGTGACTGAGAAAGAACTTTTTATGGAAGAGATGAACACTAATGGCCTGTTCTTTATAAACAAAATTATGTATTATTCATTATTTCTTATTTTATTAGCAGCAGAAAAGGAGGTGAAATAAATGAATCAACTCATCTCCCCTTATCTCCGCAATTCTTTTGGGGCTTAGTATTGATATAATTTATGCTTGTTTCTTCATTTAACACTGTGACTCTGTATCAGTGTTTAGCCTACACCTTCCTGATTAATTACGATATCTGAAAATAATACAAGGAGGAGGTTTTAAAAATAAATTATTACAGGGGAAGGGTTTGCATGAAAATGAGGAGTCTTGATATGATTATGATTATGCTGGCATTGGGGGAATCTACATTTTATTTAAATTCAATCACCGACAGGCAAAATTCCCTCATATCTCTGAATATTCATGGAAATGAATATTTGGGTTACTTTATCAGTCCCACAAAAAGCTAAATCCAATGATAAGATAAATATGACACAAAGGCAGGTTTTTTCACCATGAAACATTTGCTGAGGAACAGATATTAAAATAAAAAACAAAGTTCCCAGCCAAACAGAAACAGACCTCCATGCAGGGGCTTGTCTCTCTGCCCAGCTCTTAAAGAATGAGTGTTGATGCTGTAGATGATCACAATGGACCCTTCTGACCTGAAAAATCTATGAAATCAGCTGCATAGGCTTCTGGGAAACAGTAAATTAGTGTCTCTTGGGCAGCTAAAGCCACATAAGAACACATTAGATTAAACTCCTGCAGGAAACCCTGAGAGGTCTCTGGAGAATAATGATGGAATCGTAGCTGCACTGAAGTCAATGGGAGTTTTGCTAGTGAGAAACTATTGGGGATCAGGGTGGGCTGTAGATGCATTGTAGGATTCAAAGGTTAGTTGTAATATAAGCAATTTTCCTCCTATACATGCTGGCAAGGGCCTATGGGGCCTTATCTAGGGTTTTATCTGGGCAGAGGGTGAATTGTTGTCCTTGGACGAATTTGTGTTTATTCCTATTTGCATCTGAATTTGCAATGAAAAATCTGAAAACTAATATAAAATCTCAGCCTCCAGGCAGTCTGAGTGGGCAGAGCTGATAATCAGGTAATCAAAAAGACGTGAACGTTCAGCATGGTATGCACTGATATGGCTAGCTACGTGCCTGTTCTTGGGAACCATGTGGCTTATTTCCCATGCACCGTGCTGACAATTTACTACATAATAAGCACTTTCCAGAACCAGGGGCTGGCTGGCTACTTTATCCTGACAGACCACAGATCTAAAAGCATTATGGAGAAAACAAAGGGGGTTAGACTGTCCTGGCTATGACTCCACCACAGGGAATGTTCAGTATATGCACCATTTTGCTGCTGCTGAGCTCATTATAAACCTGCACACCCCTTTCTGGATCTACGAGATAAATATGCGAGCTGAGGTGAATGCATTG
This sequence comes from Lepidochelys olivacea, assembly GCF_965140295.1. NCBI lineage: Eukaryota > Metazoa > Chordata > Testudines > Cheloniidae > Lepidochelys > Lepidochelys olivacea. Next base: position 125,196,627 of record NC_140413.1, read on the forward strand.
GTTTATTAAGGGTGACTTATCTCCTGTTAAGATTTAGTGCACTTTGTTTATTCACTGACACAGCTAATTGTAGATGATTAAGGGTGCGAGGGTCATCAGTTTTCTTGATAATAGGTAATGTCACTGTTCCTGTGTTTTAGTTTAATATTTTAAATTGGTAATTTACATCTCTAGGAAACCTCTGCTCCAAGGCAGTACTGGTTTTCAGCAACACACGGTATTTTTTTAACCCCTTTTCCCAATTAGATTGACTGAGACACAGGAAAGCCCAGTAAGTGGGTTTCCCAAGGTGGCACATAGTAAATCAGTGTCTCAGCTGTATTAGCACTAGGCTCTTCAGAGCCCTAGTGTGAAATCCAGGCTCCATTGACGTCAATGGTAAAACTCCCATTGATTTCCAAGGAGCCAAGCTTTCACCCCCCAGTACTTTTTGCTATACCCTTAGGTTACATGGCTTCTTTTGGCAGAGAAGATGAGGTCATTTTAATAGAGGCTGCATGGCTCAGTGCTCTGTCCTTTATGGCCACCATTTAATTAGCAGGGCGACTCAGTTGAGATTGCCCGAATAGGTGAGTGGGTTCCCAAAGCAGGGAATTGGAATTCTACATTGCTGTTTTTACATGGAGTCATTCTAGAGCTCTTAGTTCAGGATACAGCAGGCTAAAATTGGCTATATACTATTACACATTGCCAAAAGAAACTCTTTGTTAAGAGTGAGTTTAGAGTAGGTACAAATAGGCCATTAACATTAGAATCTGTAATAATTAAAAAGAAAAGTATCTAAGGCAACTATGTTGCTCAGGGGTGGGACAAATCCACATGCCTGAGCAATGTACTTATACCAACCTAACCTCCCTGGGTAGACAGTGGTGTGTTGATGGGAAAGCTTTGCCTGTCCACAAAGCTACCACCTGTCCAGGAGGTAGCTTAACTACATGATGGGAGAAGCTCTCCCACTGGAGTAGAAGCATCTTCATTAAAGTGCTGCACCAGCGCAGCTGCTCCTCTGTACGTGAAGACAAGCCCTAAAAGTCAAGAACTCCCGCAGAGTTGATCGTATCCCCATTGGACATTCCTGCATTGAACCTCCACTGTACTTGCCCTCTCTGTCCCAGGTCAGGTGCTCTTTCTTTTTCCTGACTTCCAGAGTCTTTCACATACCCAGACCTCTTTGTGTGTGCCAGGCTAGATTTCCTATCTGGCCCTAGAGCTTGTAATGCCTGCAGGTATCACAGAGTTTACAATGCATGCATGAGGCTCGACAAAGTTCTCAGATGTTCACAAAATCTATAACAGGTATATTAAAAACAGACGTGGCTCCATCCTCAGGATAGTTAAAGACACCTCCTCAGTGAGGACAAAGGAAGAAACCAAATATGGAGTTTGTAGGCTCAGCTGTTTGTAAGTTATGACTAAATAAAATCAGGAACAATTTTACAATGGCGACAAACCTCAGATTTTTCAAAATTGTCATAGTTCAGTTTGATTACCCTCAAATAACTCTCTAAAATTCTCCTTTGAGATAAGACCACACAGAAAATTTAGGCAGATTGGTTTAATTTTGGTTGAGCTATAGGCATAATGGATAGTATTGGACATATTTCATTGGGGGGAGGGATAGCTCAGTGGTTTGAGCATTGGCCTGCTAAACCCAGGGTTGTGAGTTCAATCCCTGAGGGGGCCATTTAGGGATCGGGGAAAAATTGGGGATTAGTCCTGCTTTGAGCAGGGGGCTGGACTAGATGACCTCCTACGGTCCCTTCCAACCCTGATATTCTATATAAGAGCTGGTTAGACAAACACCTGTCAGGGATGGTCTAGATAATACTTAGTCCTGCCATGAGTGCAGGAGACTGGACTAGCTGACCTGTCAAGGTCTCTTCCAGTCCTACGATTCTATGACATATAACAGAAAACTTGTTATAACCATAATGCCGTATTCATTGGTGATTTGTAGAGATATTTAATAGTGCTTTAATGAAAACAGTAGCCTTCTCAAACCCAGTTTTCTTGTATTGCCTTAGTCTGGAGGAATCTGGGGGCAAAGAGAACCTTTGCACCAGCATGTTTGCGGCTATGTTCTTATAGCACGCCAGCATTTTGTCTTTAAAATTGTTACGTTCCCATTAAATGAGATGTTGTTTTAAAATGTATCTTTCAAATAAACAGCACCATAACTGTTGCATATGATGATCATAACTCTGTGCTAGGAATCTGTTCATAAAGTGTATTGATGTTACTTAGGGCTATATTTCCAAACCTTATGCTTGCTTAACAGCCATTTGGGGGCATTGCTGCAGCATTACTATGTAATTTGCACTTCCAAGAGGATGCATCACAATCTAACAGCAATGCACTTTGTAAGAAATGTAAATATTTAACTTCCAATGAAATAATATATTAATTACAGGTAAATAAACCTTTGTATAGGTATAATAAAACACAGCATTTATTGTATGCCTGCCTTGTGTAGCCTGCCTGGGAAAATGACTGTAAAGTTATGAAACAATTTATACAAGTGTAATTAGTGATAGTCCCAAAGAAAAAAGAGTTCACAATTTAATGAAAGTTGTTTTGAAAATCTCCTCTCCCACCCTTCCCATGATGATGACACTAATGAAACTAGTGAAATTAATATTTGCGCACACATAAAAATAATTGCTCACCTGGGACTAGTGGGGGAGTAGAATTTGCAAGGCTAGAATATAATAATAATCAATAATGTCAACAACCTTTAACTTCTGATGGCGACTGAACATGCCCAAAAGTCTCTGGGAGATTTAACAAAAATTAACTGAAGCCAAGTTTTTAAAAAAATGGTTAGCGAGTTTGGATTCTTCAGTTTTTGGGAGCCGAACTTGAGATACCTTCAAGGGGCCTAATTTTTCAGAGGATGGATATTCAGATTCAAGTTGTCTTGAATTGGGCACCCAAAACCTGAGGCACCCCAAATCACTAGTCATTTTTGAAAAATCTTGGCCTAAAAGCATAAGTTACCAATATAGACAACATGCCCAAATAAATCAGACAGGGAACAAAGTTTGAAAAAAAAATCAGAAAAAACTAAATCTACAGATCACATCTGTAATCAATAGAAGGGGGAAAAAAAGATCCTAATTCTTAAACAGGGAACACTTTGAATAGTGGGGGTGCTGAAAGCCAGCCCCCTTACTTTTGTCCGGAGCCAGCAGCTGGGACCTGGGGGGGTAGAGGGCCGGTGGGCTGGGACTCAGGGCACAGGGGGCTGGCATCAGGGACCTGGGCATGGGGAGCTGGCAGCGGAGCCCCAGCTAAAATCTTGTGGTGCTGCAGCACTCCCCCGCACCATTAGCTCCCGCAACTATGCTCTTAAGTATTCGATCAAAATGCTTTTGTGTGTGTTGAAGGGGAGTGAATTCCACAGGGGCAGCCCCTCATGGGAGGAGGCCCTGCCTCTCTCTATTGCACTCTGGGATGTTTAGCAGATACAATACTGCCTGTCATACATGTGCTGCTCAGTTGCTTGAAAAAAACCCCACATAGACCAAGAGAGCGAGTGAAGTGTTAGTTCACAAAACACACAGAAACCCCGCAAGACTAGGAGACAGAGTCCTCATCCACCACATGCAAGCGAATGGTCAGGTCACAGCTGCTACTGCAGAGAATGTGGAGATGTGGTTGTAGCTGCTGCCAGCTCCAGTGTTTCCTGCCCCCACTGTATATGGGCACCGTATCACATCCTGGCCCACCCCACTTCCCCTCTTAATCTGTGGTGCCATGTACAAAGACACCACACAGTTTTGCTCAATGTCGAGCAATGGTTCAAAGAGGCCACCTGCATGGGCTTGTTGCTGCCGAGCACACCCACATGTTGAAGATGTAGGAACAGACCCACGGGTGGTGGAAATGGTTTAGCTGCAAGGCTATCTATACCAATTTACTCCCGCTGAAGCTATCTGGACAAATGAATTTACAGAACTTGTCATTTTTCTATTTGCAAAATTGATTTATTTCTGGGGAAAGCCCGGGAAATTCCCCTTACCTTTTCTAAGCTGTTTGCTATTCCCTTGATCAAAACATCCAATAACTTCCCAGCCAAAGAATATAATTTCCCCCTCCTCTATATATTTTTCTGGCCTGTGAATGATCATTTGCAAAAACAACCCAATATCAGTCTGCAGCTTCAAGATTTTCCAGAAACAAGGAACTTCATAAATAAATCACTGGTAAATGGCAGTCACCAATTCCATACGACACCCGTATACGGTATACATACATGCAGCTATTACTTAGCTTGGTGTGAAACTGTGGTAGGACATCTGGTTTATGAACTCTGGGAGAAGGACGTGTACTTTGCTGTAAAATGACAGCACGTGTTTATAACAGGGTAGTCTGGTATGGTGTGGGGTGTATATGTTAGGGGAGTTTTCTGTAATGTATACAACTCATGCTGTTGTATGTGGTATGATTAAGTGATTTAATGTGATACAAATGGAGAATGAAATTCATCTTGTCGTGGTTTTTTTTTCTTTCTTCCCTCTGTTTTATGTGCCTCTGTGCTCCAGCACTTTTGTTCTTGAGTTCCCTTCTCACTTTTGTGGGGAATAAAATGAGCACTAGAAACTGCTGACACTTGGGAATCATTTGGGTTGCCTTAGCAACAACTGGCCAGAAAAGACAGGGTCTAATTGCTCTGACTTAATCTGAAAGGCCTTCTGAGGAAAGCAGAGTCTGGAGCTAACCAGGACCAGAGGAGAGCCAGATAAGAACAGCTCTCCTGTCTTGTGGGGAAAGGGAGGAACAATTCAGTTGGTAGAAGTGAGAGGCCTCCTGCACACAACAGCTGGATCTAAACATTGGTGGAATGCAGGCTGTAAAGTCCTGTCTGGGAAATCTGAGTTTTGACTTGTAATTTTTGCCCTGGAGCCACATGGCTAGAAAAATCACAGGAACAGTGGGATCCACAGACCCTGAGTTAAGTGCCTCTGCTCCCTATACAATGCATGAGGAGAGATAGGTGCCTAGGAATGGGAAGGGATGCTAAGCATGCAGCTGCCTAACACAGTGACTATCATAGAATATCGGGTGGGAAGGGACCTCAGGAGGTAATCTAGTCCAACCCCCTGCTCAAAGCAGGACCAATCCTCAATTTTTTCCCCAGATCCCTAAATGCCCCCCTCAAGGATTGAACCCTAGGTTTAGCGGGCCAATGCTCAAACCACTGAGCTATCCCTCTCTCCGAGGGAACAGCCTAAGCTAAGCAATGGGAGATGCCAATGAGAGGGGTGTGTTCCAAGCCCTGAATGTGATGCCTAAGTCCAGGCTGGAGGAAGGAGCCTTTGTTTGCTTGTGATCCACAGCCAAAAACTCCTCCGCTGGAGTTTAGGTGCCTAAGGTGTTTCCTGATAGAATGAGTTAGGCACGCACCTAACGCCGCACAAAATGGACAGAAGAGGAAGTAATGCCTCCCTTATCACTTTTAGTCCAGTGGATAGCACACTTACCTGGTATGTGGGAGATCTAGGTTCAAGTCCCCCCTCTGCCGGATGGCGAGAAGGGATTTGAACAGTAGTCTCTCAGACCTCTCAGGACAGTTCACTAATAGTCTGGGAACATCTGTAATTCCATGGGCAAGTTAATGACAGAAAGGTAAGGGAGGTGTCATTTGATTTGTGAAAATCTACTGAATCATAGTTTTAGTGATGTCACCCTAACTGGTGTGGCAGGGGGGACTCCCTGCCCTCACCCAGCCCCAGGTCCTCCAATTGGTGGAAATTTTGATAATGCAATGTTGTTGGAAATGGGTCAAGTTAAGTATAATTTGAAAGCCCTTTCTCCCACCAACACAATGGTATCAAACATGATAAACCTAGACCAACTATGTAGCTATATAGTCAAGAAATGTTAAAAATCAACCTTTAAAATTATACTTTAACACAGGCATGTTAGACATGCAGCCCTCACAAAGTTAAATTGTGGCCCTCGACTGACAGTGCTGTGTTATCAGTTACTGCTCAGAACATGATACTTGATTCATTTTTTAAATGTTATAGATTACTATAAATGGAAGGAGTGCGTCAGGCTGATTTGCCATCATTGGCAAAAATGAAGCAATTCAGTGGTATTGATTATCAGCTTTGTTTATCGTGCCCAAAAAGTTGTCAGAGTTCAGCCAGAAATGACCGGAATCCATCTGCAAACAGTGTGCACATGTTATGTAACAGACATTACATAACAATTCCAAAATAATTCATTACAAAATCCCTGTTTTTACTTTGGTCCTCACCATTTTAAGGCATCAATGGGGAGATATAGAGTACCAACTAGTAACTGAATCTTTGGAGAATACCATAGTGGAAGACGTAGTTAAACACAATGCTGTGGGTACCTTATCTGCATCTGTTAACTGAATATGGAAATGGTGGAGAGGTTCTTTGCTGCATGGAACTGAAAGAAGGATTGTACATTCCCCCAGATCTCATCAAGGGTAGGTTTATATTCCATGCTGCCAATAACAGACTTCCTTGAAGATACAGCAGATGGCAAAGGGTACCTTCATTCTACTGCTATGGTCTGCTATTAGGAGAGTATTAATGGGGATAAGTCCCAACCTTCAATGCTGTGTGGACGAGCAAAGAACTGTTCCTTGAAAGAGCTTCCTGACTTCATGACTCACTTACTTTCCTACCAAGGTCTAAAGATTCTGAAGCCAAGAAGTCCAGTTTTCAATGAAGCAACAGTTATATGGACTATGGTAGAGCTTTCTACTTTCACTAATCTTGACCTCACTTGGTTATTGTGCAAAAGTAGGATGTACTCCAGAGGTGAAAAAATCACTGAGTTCTGGAAGGTTGCCTGCAAAGTCCAAATTAGCTTACTGGAAGGCATTTGATTCAGCCTCCAAAGACTCCCCTCGCTCTGAAGATGCTCAGAACACCTGAGACAGTTATGGGTCATAAATGCACTGGAGGGCTTCATATGATGAGTTTACCATTTGAAGATCAATGTTATGAGGCTAGCAGAGCTACACTGGTGGATGTTTTCCAAAAAGCAGACAAACAGAGAAAAATTGCCACCAACAAGGGACCACCTATTAAGAAGGCAAATTATCAAACAATGGAATGGTTCCAAGGTGATGGAGTGCAGTCAAAGCTCCTCTCCTATGTTGGGCATGGATGCGTCTTGGAGGATGGACTGATCACACCAGTCGTGTGGAATACCATGTGCTCCTGAATCAAGCCTTCAGCTCATCAAATGCTCATGTTCAAAGACCAGATGTTCACCACCCTGCAAATGTTCGGTCAGCAGCTTGCCTTGTGCAGAAATGCGTGAGTATGGCAAAGATGAGAATCAGTGTGACAATATGTCTTTTTGTGGTGCCTTACATGGAGAAGACACTGATAGTGACTCATGACTAAATGTTTTCAGTCCTACGTGTCAAGGCTAACTTTCCTAGAATTACCAAAGATCAATGTCTTTTTTATGTCCGTAATGCGACCCTATGTTAAAGTATAATTTTAAAAAGCTGATTTTTAAACAGTTTCTTGAATAGAGATCTACATAATTGTTCTAGGTTTGTCATATTTGGTACCATCGGGTTCATGGAAGAAAGGGCTTTTGAATGATACCCAACTCAACCTATTCCCGATATTGTATTATGAAAACTTCCACCAACCAAAGGACCAGGTGCTGGGGGGCAGTGAATCCCCCATGCCATACTGAAGAGGATGACACCATTCTGAAATTATGATTATTGTAGATTTTTACAAATCAACAACTTCTTAACCTTTCTATCACTGATTTGCCCACAGAATGAGATTTTACTACTTTATTCTCCAAGACTATAACCACTGGGCTATGGGATATTCTGATGTGGGTTGGCCTCAGTCTCTCATATTGAAACTGTTGAACTGTGGATGAATAATTAGAGAGTCATTAGAGCAGCGGGACTGGATTCTGGGTCTCCCACCTCTCAGATGGGTGCCCTAACCATGAAGATATAGAGTCATTTTCTCGCTCCCTGGCCCAGTGACTCTAATTATTTATCCAAAGTGGAACAGCTTAAACAGGTGAGATTGTTGCACAGATATTTAGCTGGCTTTATTGACTTCAACAGCAGATCCACTTTCTACAGTAAGAGATTGTCAGGGGGGTGTCAGAATGGGGGGGTGGGGTAGGGGGCAAGGGCAATGGCCCCATCACTTTTTACCGGCTGTAAGGGTGAGTAACAGGGGGCGGGAGGTGGAGAGGAACAAGCAGGGGGTGGGAACTTGGGGAGAAGAGACAGTACTGGAGCAGGGCCTTGGAGGAAGAGGTGGTGTTGGGGCGAGGCCTTGGCAGAAGGAGTAGTGTGAGGGTGTTGACTCAGGGAGAAAGGGCGGCATGGAGGCATGGCCTCAGGGGGAGAGTGGCATGGGGGTGGGGCCTCAAAGGGAAGGGGCAGCACGGGGCAGGGTGGTGGGGGGATGGGGAAGTGTGGGGGAGCAGGGCCATGTTTCAGGCACCGGTGGCCCCCCTACTTCTAGGGAGCTTCTGCTGCTCCTGGGGAATGTACAAAAGCTTTCATGTCTAGCATCGAGTGGGTCTTGCACTTCATGTAGCCACTGACACCTGCAGAAAGTGGCCCAAATCCTTGGCTGCCGTAAGTCAGTGTAGGTCCACTGACTTCAATAGAGGTGTGTCAATTTACACTTCCTGAAGATGGCGGCTAGCGTGCATAAGACATAGCTGTTCTGATTTGTGAGTGGTTTACATTGACTTTGCAGAGGTACAAGTGACAACACAAACTGCGTGTAGCTCGATAGCTTGTCCCTTTCACCATCAGAAGTCAGTACAATAAAAGATATCACCTCTCCCACTTTATCTCTCTAACACAAGTGTAGGGCAGAGGAGAATAATGACCAACAGCCTTGATTCTTCTCTTACTGATCCTAGTTTTACACAGATTCAGTAGCGTTGCTCCTGATTTACATGTGCATGAAAGGAGAATTAGGTCCAGGGGCTCAACTCTGTTCCTGGCATATTTCCACTGAAATCAGTGGAATGGCATCCACTTGCACCAGTGCTGAATTTAGCTCATTATTCCTTTTTGTCTTTCCAGGGCAGAAGGTCATTTTTGTATCACAACTAGGAGACAAAAGTCTGATCGTTTCAGTAGCTGTTGTATTAACAACAGTCTTGTCACAGTGACATTATGTTGGGAAGAACCTCACCTTTTAACAGACTTTGCTCAGTAGCGCTGTTAGTCACCATCACACTGCATCACTACCAACAAAGCTTGCTAAAGGAAAGTAAGAGGTGAGCCTTGGCTTTGTAGAAAACAGCTTACATCAACAGTAGACACTGTCACTCCAAAATGGACAATGTCCTTACTATATGTGGGACATGGTAGTTTATATTAAAGGCAGCCTCTGCTAATGTAATGATAAAGTTAAACAGGTAGAATATTAAAGGTCAAGAAGTGCAAAAATTACAGTTTCCACAGCATTATTAAATTGGTTATAAAACAACCCTATTTTGCTTCCTTTTTTGTGTTAAACCTGTCCTGTAAGATGTTAAATGTATATGAGAAAATATACAGGGCGTGAAACTTGGCAGAGCTATTATTGCTGTAAGAATCTTTGCTTGTACATTTTCCAACTTCTAAATTTGTGGCTGTTTAACCTTAAGATTGTATAACACAGGGCCAGACCCCACCCTTCCATGGCAGAATCCTCCCCATTTCTGTAGACTTTATGTTCTGGCTACTTCCCAGTATGTCCTTATGCCAGGTACCACCAGGGATGGTGGTGGTGGTGGATAGCAGCACAGAGGAGAGGTGGGCACACTTTTGTCCACAAATAGTAAATTTGCCAAAAATGCATTTTGGGGTGTGTGACAAAGTATGAATGTTCTTGATGTTTTCTCTGAATATTGTGTGTGTGCGCCTCAGTTTCCCCTATGTATTACTCAAGTATCAAGGTGGTGGGGCAAGGGTGTGTGATCATTGCAGAGACCCCTAGAGGGCAGATGTGACTGCCAACTGGCTGTCTGAGCAACGAGCATGGCCGACATTCTGTATCCTGGCAACTGGTGGCTTGGCTCCCTCCTCTGCAAGAATCAGCTGGAGGTGACGGAAAACAAAGAGACCAGGTGACCTTTTTGCCTGGCAAAGAGACAAAGCTCGAAGGCGGGGCAGCTGGGCATGACTCAGGCTGGGCTGGTGGAAACTGGTCAGTCTCCTGGTTTGGGACACTGGGGGTGGGTGGCGGAACCCAGGATTGGAGAGACTGAATTCTCCCAAGGTGGATTTTACTGAATGTTCCTGATTTCTGTGCTAACAAGATATGTTCTACACTGTGTTCCTGTCACCTAATAAACCCTTCTGTTTTACAACACTGGCTGAGAGTCACAGCTGACTGCGAAGTTGGGGTGAATGGCCCCTATGGGGACATGTAAGGCTTCCCCAGGTGTCCCTTCCAGGTGGATTCACTGCGGGAAGCTCACAATGTGAACAGGGGTGCTGAATGCTTTGAGGCCAGACCCAGAAAGTACTGAAGCCGAAGAGGCTTTTTGCCCTGGTGAGAGTGCGTCCTGAGGGGAGACACTCCCCTAGAGTCCTGCCTGGCACCATTCAGAGCAGTTTCAGAGCACCGAGATTGTGACTCCATCACAGAGGGCACAAAATCCATTTGTGAATTCAGGTTGAATGTAGCAGTGTTAGTCAAAAAAATATTTTTTTTTCTAGGGACGTCAAAACATTTTGTTTCAATGTTTCATCTCAAAATGACATTTTCAAAACAAAATGTCAAATTAAATCAACATTTCATTTTGAAAACGTTGAATCAAAACAATGTTCAAAACATTTTGTTCAACCCAAACAAAGTGTTCGATTCAAAACTACAAACTTTTTCCAGATTTTTCACTTTGGCCACTGAACTGAAAAATTGACCACGCTGCATTATAAACCTGGGCTTATGATTGCTGGACCCAGGTCTCACAGCTATGCTAATATGTCCTTATTGTGCTAGGCAGACCTTCTGACTTGGGTCTGCAACCTGAACTGTGTCCATACTTCAAAATGACAGGGCTTGGACCCAAATCATAGAGGGACTCGGGCTCTGACCCATTGTACTAGCAGGGTCCTAGTCATGAGTGCTTGCTGACCCAAGTCAGGATAGGTCTACATCCACAGTGGCATGTACAGTACAGACAATGCACACCCAGCTAGCATGGATATAAATAGCAGTGTAAATGGTGAGGCACTGCTTAGGTGAGTAAAGTAGAATGGCCAGCATGCCTGAACTCCCAGGGTATATACCTTACATGACTCTACCTGACCAAGCCATGCCTCACATGTCTAAAAATACACTACACTAAAAATAGCAATGTAGTGCCCCCCCCCCCGCCAGAATCTTTTTCTATTGCAGTGAAAGGCTCCAGCTGCAGGGAGTCGATAAAGCCTTTCCCTGCCACAGTGAAAGACTCTAGCAATAGGGAAAGGCTCTGGCAGGTTGAAGGCAGCAGTGAAAAGCTCTGGTTGTGGGCAGGCGGGGGGCACGGAGGTCAATGGTGAAAGGCTCCAGCAGCTCCCCACTGTCAGAGCCATTCCCCATTGCCTCCCTCCTGCCAGAGCCTTTCACTGCTGCATGAAGCTACGCAATGCAGTGAGTGTGGACGTAGCCTGCTTTCCACTGAAGCATATAGCTACACATTCCCTACTTGCTGTTGCAAGTGTAGACAAGATCTCACATTGATTTGTGTGTGGATGGAAGGGGGACTTGGGCTCAAACCTGAGTCAGAGTTCAGGCTTAGAGTGCAGTGTAGACATCTCCTTTATGGCCCTGCACACTGCCAGCTCAGCATACAAAGGTTGCAGTAGGGAGCAGAATCTGGCCTCTGTTGCTCTCCCTAGTTCAAGCACCTGATGCTTAGTGTCACCTTCCTCTTGCTTGGAAATTCTTGAGACACTGTTTTCTCTTGGCCACTGACAGCTGCATCAATGAAAGAGGAGTCATGGTATATGAGCAACATCCTCCCATACCCAGTCCTCAAAGAGAACAAAAACATTTGGCTATTTTATGCTAATAAACACCAGAGTTGTTTATTATTAACAGCAGTGCTGTGTCCAATGGCCTCAGTCAGAATCAGGGCCTAGCTGTGCTAGAAACTGTAGAAACACTAGGTGGGTAGTGAGTAGCGCTGAGTGAAAATTGGAATGTCCATTCTGCAGGAAATTCCAATACTTGTTTTTCTCCTGAAGGGGGGTGAAAAGTTGAAATATTAATTTTTCACAGAATAAAAATTTCCCCCAAAATTATAATTTTTGGAAATGGTGAAATGTTTTGTTTCAAGTCTGTTCAATATTAACTGCATTTCCCTATGGTGGTACATTGCCTCATGACAGTTGTAGTTCAGGGCTGATGTCTCCCTTGTCCCCTGTGAGCCAGGTTCTCTGGCCAGGCTACACCTCCTATGATCCACCCTGTGACTCCCATGATGCACCATGCTGGTCAGAAGGGAGACTACATTGCTTCATAGGAGATATAGTCCAGCCAGGGAGCTCAGCCCATAGGGGAGAATGGGGAATCAGTTATCTTAACTACAACTCCTGTGGGGCAAAGTAGATATGCAGCTGGATGTTTGAACTTACTCAAAACAAGATGTTTTGTTTTCTTTTTCCCACATGAAAAATTTGGCAAACTTGACGTGACCTTTGTGAATCAAATGGATGGCTTATTCTAGTTCCAGGTGGAGAGTCAGGTGTCCACAACCCAGTGTCACACTTGTCATTAGTTCATACTCTGGTGGGAAGCCTCAGCAGAGAAGCCAAGGACAGAATAGGCCCAAAGACGGAATACACCCTCCACACCTCCGGGCCATGGCTAAGGCATGGCGGCCAAGCATTGTGGGGAGGATTGCATTTTTACTGCCTGTTCTGTACCTCTTTTGGGCATAAAAGAGTTCATTCTCAAGGATTTTCAATCCAACACTTTTCCCTAGCACTAAATTCATTTCCCCCTTCCTATTACTCTTCCTCCAACCCCCCACAATAAATAAAAAGCACACACATACACACACACAAGAATGGTGACATGCAGCAGAATTAAAAGGCAGTTCCATGGCCAGAAGCCTTGTGTCCCATGGCTTGATGAACAAAGCAGTTGTTCTTTCTCTCTTAAGATGATCATCTGTGCCAAGTATTCTGGCACATTTCTGAGCCTGCTTCCCAAACTTATTCACTTAATAACAGGAGTGTTTGTCTTTGGGGAATGCTCTAAGTTATACCATTGGGGTTTCCAGGGCATGAGAATTTTCAGTCCTGGAAAATGAATAAAAGGCCATCTCCTTTCTCTGCAGGCAAGTGGAGACTCTGAATTCCCTCAGTGTAGGCTCCTCTTTGTTTTTAGTCCAAAGATTATCTTAGATCCAAGCCAACAAAACAAAAGCTGATTCTCTCACCTTTAAATAGAGGGATTACTGAAGACAAGTTGAAGCTGTGGGGGAAACTGTGAGCTCCACTTGAACAACTGAGGACACAACATTTCATATGAAACAAAGGTGAAGAAGAAAAAAAAAGCCCTGCTGAAGATTTACACAGAGTGATAGCTGCAGGAATCATTGCTGACACTTGAGATATTGTTTATAGCTCTTTGTATTTATATAAAGAGGGCATGTAAATAAACAGCAACATTATTTCCCTCTGCAATAAGAAACTAGCTTTTAAGCTAAGAAAGTTCACTATAAAAGCAATCTTAGTGAGTTGTGTGTAACAGAAGAAAAATGCCAATGTCCTCAAATACTGATGTCTGTCTTTCTTCTTTTCCCATACCTCAGCAATAAATCATGTTTAGAGACATGTATATTACCAGCTATTCATGGTGGATGCCATGCAAACAACAGTGCTACAAGACAATTTCTCATACCTTCTTTGGAACAAATCACTCCTAGCAACAATGTGAAAAACAATTATGTCCCAAAATAACATCTCACTCTGGCCGGGAAATGCTCAGCACAATTCAGGTGGTGGGTATGGAGCAAAGGTAGTTGTAAGCATTTTTTGCACTCCCCCAACCTTGGGCTGCTCCATACTGGAAAAATCCTCTGGCACAAGTTAGAGAAGCCTGAAAAGTGCTTTTATCTTCACTGCCTGCAGACAGATCCAAGCAGCCATTATAGTAGTCTGGGATTGCTGGGGATCTCTGAGGCAAAGGAATACCCTGGCCTTGCTTCCTGGCTATGTTCCCTGCACCAGCTGTAGGGAAGGTATTGGTGCTGGGAGTCACTCTGGCAGCTCTATGCCAAACAAGGGTCCTCCTAAATGGGAGTAATCTTCCTCTGACCTACCACCATTTGCTGTGGGAGAACAAAGCTAAAAGAAGGGGAGGTGGATTCTAGGCTTTTCCCTGAGCATGGGCACACCCCTGTCTATTACAGTACTGTCTTTGGCAGCTGTACTTGCAGAAGAATGACATTGACTTATAGAAGTCTCCCCCCAAATCAGTTTTTTATAGGGGCTAAACTAACATAGCATTAATTCTGAGCCTTTAAATATTGATCCAGTTTTCAAAAGAACAAGAATCTTCATGGTAATTGGAACCAAGTTAGGAAAAGAGCACTGACACTACCATCAAGCTGATCCACAATATTTCATATCTTTAAATGAACTAAAACCAGTGAGAGAAAGAACACATCAACAATATGTAATTGTCATTCTACCTGTGCCTGATTTAAACTGGTGTGATTTCAATGGTGATAATTCTGATTTATAGCAAGGTAACTGAGAGGAAGAATCAGGCCCGTAATATCTATAAGAGCGGCCATGCTAGGAAAGGGTTACAGGTTTAATTTGTCATCTTAGGCAAGACAAAACAGATTTTCTTGCCACCTACCCATGACCTTGCAGCCCATGATGGCTCAAAGCTCTCAAATATGGGTTTATGAACTCAAGGAGGGTGGGAATCAAGCTATGAGAACTCTGTGAAGCATTTTTTCCTGCATTTCATCTTTTTCTCTGGTTTTCCTTACAACAGCATAATCTACATCTGCCACAGCGGTGCACTGCATGAATAGCATTTGATGTCATGCAGGCTTTTGGAAAACTTGAAGATATTGCCTGGTTCAAGTGTCAGACAGGCACTGGCAGGAACAATTTACAGCAGAGTCAGAAATCTGAGACAGTCTGAAGTACGCTTGTCCCCCCAAAAAAGTGCATTATGAAAATTGATGTGACATTGTGCAGCGGTGAAAGAGGAAATGAGTTTCATTTTACTTTAAGGAGTATGTATGGCTTCAGATTCTAATACTAAGAAAAACTAGTAGGAATATCTTGCATGGATTTCCCATCCAGGTGTAAGACCAGTTTTGTGTGTGTGTGTGTGTGTTTGTTTTTCTTAAAAGCTCTGGGGGAATTTGGATTTATACCTGTATAACTAAGAGTAGGATCTGATGCAAGCAGTAAGAGTAAAGAGAAGACACAGATCACCCTGCAGAACAGAGGCAAGGATTCTGAACCAGTCTTTGCTGGCAAACTGAAATTTTTCTCCAATATAAAGCAATGGGGAATAGCAATCAAAATTGATTGTTCCAGTTAAAAGGCTGGATCATGATGTTACCAAAAAAGTATCATGATGAGCTCAGCTCTTCTGCTAACATGTTGCAATAAATATAGACAGGAACCCGTTAAGATTAAACAGTTCTTTGGCGCATTGTACATTTGCTTGGTTCATTGTGCATCATTAAACATATTTTTTTATGATGCTTTGTTTATTTCCTGGACAAGACATTAAATTCAAATGACATCTTAAAGAAGTTTTACTCATTTCAGATCTCACGGTGGGAATATCTCATTATCAGGGTTTGTAATTCTAATGCAGATGAATGGGTTAGACTTTGACAGCAGGTCAAGGAGATTAGGTGAGCTCAGAGTCATTTGGATCCAAGGCACTTTTTACATTAGCTAGTCTGCTGCTACTTTTTTGTAAGGAATCTACAAAATATTTATGTAGATCTGGGCACCGAGGTGATAAAAATGATAGAGAGCCCTTTTTTTCTGCCCCCAAAACATAATTTAATGTTATTGTTGATTATGGTGACATTGAATAGTCAGTAAAACATGTATGTGTATCTCACAGTGTGTAAATGGTGTTTCAGATTCCTGTCTAAAATGCATAAAAATATTCAGTGGCACAGTATCTAAAATGGTCCCTCCCTCCCACTCCCTTTCCCCTCATTCCTTTGCCAGTTGGTCATGAATTTTAAGAGTAAAAGGCTAAAGCTGTATAATCAAATTCATTATACAAAAGTAGAAAGGCTTTATTTGTCATTAATTTGAAAAAAAATTGTCATTGCATTCTCTCTTCCTTTACCTAGAGATAAGCATTTTATAGCATTTAATAAAGTGCATAGGGTGAGTGCAGAGTTGAAAGACTTGTGCAATTGTTAAAGGTCCTCTCAACATTATCACAGGTTTCTTTAAACTGTTGCTGGCTCTCGCTCACCCCCCTCCCCCCTCCCCAAGATTCATCCCCACCACATTAAGTTAGGGTTTGCCATGGTCAAAGAGCTCAAAATTGAAAGACAGTTTTTCTTGATAATAACAGAGATTCAGACCTGAGTAATTTCAAATCCTTTCTGGTTTTTAAGAAACCAGTGGAAAATTCTCTATGATTCATGGCCAGTCTCTCTCACCTTTGGAAATGCATGTGCTTGTCAGTTTTACCATCACCTACTGCATTATAGTTTGCTATTTATGGACCCAATCAAGCAAGGGGCTGAGTCCCCTCAGTTCCTTTGGGAATTGAAGGAGCTCAAGCACCTTGGAGGAGGGGCTAAGCACCTTATAGGATGAGGTATAAGCCCTACAAGCAACATTTTGTTCTGATCAGATACAAACCATCAATGCTGAGCGACCCTTAAGATAATGCATGAATTTCTTTTAACTTGCCTGTCATTTTTATTTATGATAATGCTTTGCTGTTTGCTAAAATCCCAATAAGATGCTGTATTATAAAGATAAGCCTTTCTCCAAGATTGCATTGTATTTTTGTGTCCTAGAAAAAGAGCATGTTCAAGGTTGTGCTCCAAGATACATCACTATGTTGTACAGGACTTACAGTTTTCTAATTACTGCATTGGATACTTACTCAAGAGATAGGCTGTGAGCCTGGGCAAGCCACTGCAGAGAGAGCGAGCAAGCAGGGCCTGCTGGAGGGTGCCACAGTGAGCTTCACTCCTAGCGCAGGGATCTTTGGAAGATCTCTTGCTGGAAACTTGATAATCATTCAGTGAGAAAATGCAAACTGCTAAACTTCTCTGGGGGAATTTGGGGAATATGTGAGTAATTCTAAACTCCAGCAAAGGAAATTAGTAAACAAGGTTAGTTGCTGTGACCCCCAATTCCCATTTTGGTTCAGAAATTGCTGAATGCTTCAGCCTCACCCCTTAAAATATCACGGATGCTAACTTTGTTCTTAACCATGAAATGAATGGTTGCATAGGACTCTATCAGAATTGTTAATAGGAGAACGTGTTTTATCAGAAACATGATGATTACTAACAGCCTCTGTAACAACAATAAAAAGAGAATTGACCATTGCATTTGCACCCTTCCTTTAGCCTTCCTTTTGTACAGTATGCATTTCCCTTTATTTATCCCTAACTGGGAGCTGCTGCAATGAAATTCTGTCAGAGCAGAAAGACAAGGTGTGTGCTAAGCAGCAACCACCAGTGCAGCTGCACATAGGTCAGGACTGCATTGCAGTGAGGGCCTCTTCAACCAGACAAGGTTCCTCGCTTTCATGGTAAACTTAACCTCCATTGACCCTGGAGATGAGATCTCTACCCCATCAAAGTCAGTGGGAGTTTTGCCATTGATGTCAGTGGGGCCAGGATTTCACCCTAGGTTTATAACAACTTGAGACTGCTTCAAAACCAAGAATCCCCTTCCCTTTTCGTTGCCAAAGCAAGATGCCACTTGAACCCAAGCTGACTTGTGTAATAATACTTGTTACATAAAGTGTTAAACATCATTAAGAGGAGGCAGTAGAGCTTCAAGTCAAGCTTGTGTCTCCAAAAATTCTCAACCAGGTCAGAGCCAGGGCTTAGATAAACAGGGTGGGCTAGATCTGAAAGGTGGTCTTTGATGCTTAACTGCCACTTTAGGCACCAAAGTCCAACAATTAGGCATCACTTGCATTCACAAAATCAGAACTCAGCTGCCACCTAACCCCATAGGTACCTACCTCCAGGACAGGGTTCATGGCTGTAAATCCCAAGCGGAGATAGGCAACTCCTTCTGGCCCAGAATTAGGTGCCTAACCATCCTGGAAGGGCAGGGCTTAGGCCCCATCCCTCTCCTCAGCATTTCTAATGCCTATCTTATGCAGCTTCCTACTCAGCTTCCTACTCAACCCTAGGTAGTGGCTGGCTAGGGCTGGTGGGTGTTCAGACCCCTCCCAAATCTATTGAGCAGTTCACCAACTTTTCTCCAGTTTTAGCATAAAGCTACTCTCCAACAGCTCTGCTGTACCACTTTCTGAGCTATCCCGCATGCATGCCCAAGCCCAGCATGACAGGCAAAGCCCATGTCCGACAGCACCAGGGTCGGGGGGGTGGGGAGCGGGAAGACCCCACCTATGCATGGATGTGCCCATCATGTGACACTGTGGTGGACTCCTCCAACTCCATGAGGAGCAAGAGCCAACAAGTCAGAGTGGAGAGTAGGGACCCCGGCTAGAGGCTGAGTGCAGGTGGGCTTGCTCTCCAACACTCCCAGTGCCCACCCCCACCCCCTCGCACCAGGCTGGGATAGACATGCTATAACTATGAATCGTTCGGTTCTGAACGGCACTAAAAGTTCCTGAGCACCGTTACTATTAAGTTTTGCTCAGCCCACCCCCAAGGAATATTTTCATCCGCTGCCTATGCCCCTCAGCTTGCTGACTTTTGTGGATCCCATGAGTAGATGCCTAATTCTCCCCATGTAGTGCATAGGGAGCCTGGGAACCAAACTCAGGGTGGCTGTGGATTCCATTAGGCAGCAGGGTGCCTAGAAGGTAGGCATTGTGGCACTGAGTCTCCCTCGTGGATCTAGTCCTGAGCTTTTTATATTGAGATTTGTATTGATTAAGAACTATTTAGGGCCAGCTCCTCAGCTGGTGTAAACCAGCATAGCTCCGTGGACTGCAGACACAAACACTGAGCTTCTATATTGCTGGTGTCACACGTTGTGTAGTTTTATAGCAATATGGCTGTCTCCACTGAGTTATCATAGAATATCAGGGTTGGAAGGGACCTCAGGAGGTCATCTAGTCCAACCCCCTGCTCAAAGCAGGACCAACACCAACTAAATCATCCCAGCCAGGGCTTTGTCAAGCCTGACCTTAAAAACTTCTAAGGAAGGAGATTCCACCACCTCCCTAGGTAACACATTCCAGTGTTTCACCACCCTCCTAGTAAAAAAGTTTTTCCTAATATCCAACCTAAACCTCCCGCACTGCAACTTGAGACCATTACTCCTTGTTCTGTCATCTGCTACCACTGAGAACAATCCAGATCCATCCTCTTTGGAACCCCCTTTTAGGTAGTTGAAAGCAGCTATCAAGTCCCCCCTCATTCTTCTCTTTCATCCATTCATCCAGCCCATACTTCTTTAACTTACAGGCAAGAATCCAGTCAAAGGAAAAAAGGAAAAGTTCCAGAGCAACTGGAAGTTTGATACATAGTGAGAATTTCTCACGGTGTGAATTTTAAGAACCCTACACCCAGCAAAATGGAGCTAGCTTAGTTTTGTAGACAAGGGCTCTGTACAGCTCACCCTGCACATCAAACTCCTCTAGAAATCACCCTGCTTGTAAAGGTTCATCTACGTTAAGTCTTAATTACCCAGCAAACAAAAAGGGAGCTTAGTTCTGCTAGTCACAAACTTGGTGGATTGCCCCTCTTCCTCTCATAAACAAAGGCTAACATCATGCTGCTCACTGTCTGAATACTGCTTTCGGTGGAACAGCATAGCTTGCAATAAATAAGAGACTCTCAGCAGGGTAGCTGCTGGCATTCAGTCTCTCATCAGTGGTGAGGAGATAGGAAACCAGCACTTTAGCTCTGTATCTGCTTTGTTCAAGGGTGGGATAAACTGAGAGCTCAGTGCTTTTCATACAGTTGTGTTATCAGGCAGACATTTCGTTCTTTGGGGGGCCTGGCTGATAGTATTTATCCCAAAACATGAAAGTTTTAAAAATTGTTTTTTTACTACCAACTGATTTGCATGGGCAGTGTCTGCCTCATTAGCCTCCACCTCCAAAATCACCCAACTTCTGCGGGGGACTTGTGCTCTGCTGAGTTGTGCCCTGTGTCTGAAGGCCTGACTGAATTTCCCTGATGGCCAATTGCAGCATCCTGTGGCTAGGATGGGACCACAATTCCCAATTTGCCACTTGAACTAAATTTGATAGCAAACAACTGATACATAACAGTGTTTGATAGGAAAATCAGGGCACACTGGGAGTGATGTTTTGTTGTCATTGTGTGTCCTGTTTAAAGACTGCCATTTTCTCCAGCTCTCCATTAGTGGCAATTTTACTTAGTAAGGATTGTGGGATATATTCACAAAGGGACTTTAGGTGTTACAAGGTCTAACTCTTACATGCTCTGCCACCCAGGGGAATTCATTGCCCTGAGTTAGGCACCCAGGCATCCCATACAATCCACAGGAAGTGTTAGGTGCCTAAGAAAGGCATTCTCTGAAGCCAGCAGACTGAGCAGGGAGAGACCTAAGCTTCCACATGAAACACAGAGGAAAGAGATAGGGCTTAGGGCCCAGATTCACAAAGGTACTCAGGCATCTAGCTCCCATTGATCTGGGCTTCAAAGGCAAAGCAGGAATTTGAATCTGGGTGTCCCACAGCCCAGGTGAGTGTTGTCAGCACACACACAGGTCTTTGGTGCAGGGGTGCCCTGAGCACACCAGTTGGATCAGCCCCTGCAGGGGAGATAGGTAGGGAATACCTACTTTGAGAGTCCCTCTGGGGCTTAGGCTAAGCAAGGGCTCTGAGCTGCTCATTAGCTGTGGGGCAGCATCAGGACTTAGGAAGCTGGTGGAGACTTAAGTAATTAGGAGACCTTAGGTGCCTTCAGGGTTAGATGCCAGCTGAGTAGGGGTTTCAAGGATCTCAGTGGTGACTAAATGTTGGACATAGGTACCTAAAGAGCCAGTCGGGTGCGTAAGTACTTTTGTGAATCTGGCCCTGTAAGATTAGGCTCACCCGATCTGATCCTTTCAGATGCCTCCAGTGGAAGCTAAGGGCACTCAGCAATTGGCAGGATTGGGCTCATAAAGTTCATTGAGCACTTTAAAATCCTCAGATGAAAGGTTCTGTGTAGGGCCCTGATTCAGCAAAGCACTAATGTTAAGCAGATGAGTAGTCCAATGAGTTCAATAAGACTAATCATGTGCAATCACACGTGTCATAAATATAAAGGGAAGGGTAACCACCTTTCTGTATACAGAACTATAAAATCCCTTCTGGCCAGAGGCAAAACCCTTTCACCTGTAAAGGGTTAAGAAGCTAAAATAACCTCACTGGCACCTGACCAAAATGGTGCCAGAGACCTAGACAGAGCCAGTCCCAGAACCAGAACTGATGGAATAACCAGAACCATTGCCAGCACTGAATCCAGTACTTGCAACCCCAACACCAGAGGGCCCCACCGAACCTGCACTGGCAGCAGCAGATAACCCTACACAAGAGGCTCAGCCGGAACCTGAACCCCAACATAGTGCACAAGCGGAAAGCGGTTCACAGTCAATGGAAACAGCCCCATCTCCTACATCGCTTCCAGAGGGACCAAGCCCAGATCCACAATCCAATGAACAACTGATGTCTCCAGCCTCAAGGGAACAGTTCCAGACCGAACAGGAAGCAGAAGAAAGCCTCCAAAGAGCTTGGATGGCGGCATGGAGCAACCCACCACCTCTCAGCTCTTCTAATTGATCCAGGTTTGTTTTAGAAAGAGGACTTTTATACAAGGAAACTCTTTTGGGTGGACACCAGGAAGACTGGCATCCTCAGAGACAGTTGGTAGTTCCGACTAGGTACCGGGTAAAGCTATTAAGCTTAGTCCACAATCATCCTAGAGGCCATGCCAGGGTGAACAGAACCAAAGACCATTTGGGAAAGTCATTCTGCTGGGAGGGAATGGGCAAGGATGTTTCTACCTATGTCCAGTCTTATGGGGTGTGCCAAAGAGTGGGAAAACCCCAAGACCAGGTCAAAGCCCGTCTCCAGCCACTCCCCATCATTGGGATTCCATTTCAGCGAGTAGCTGTGGATATTCTGGGTCCTTTTCAGAAAAAGACACCCAGAGGAAAGCAGTTCATACTGACTTTCATGGATTTTGCCACCCGATGTCCGGAAGCAGTAGCTCTAAGCAACAGTAGGGCTAAAAGTATGTGCCAGGCACTAACAGACATTTTTACCAGGGTAGGTTGGCCCTCCGACATCCTCACAGATGTAGGAACTATTTTCCTGGCAGGAACTATTGAAAGCCTTTGGGAAGCTCATGGGATAAATCACTTGGTTGCCACTCCTTACCACCATCAAACAAATGGCATGGTGGTGAAGTTTAATGAAACTTTGGGGGCATGATATGTAAATTCGTAAATGAGCACTCCAATGATTGGGACCTAGTGTTGCAGCAGTTGCTCTTTGCCTACAGAGCTGTACCACACCCCAGTTTAGGGTTTTCACCATTTGAACTTGTATATGGCCGCGAGATTAAGGGGCCATTACAGTTGGTGAAGCAGCAATGGGAGGGGTTTACACCTTCTCCAAGAACTAACATTCTGGACTTTGTAACCAACCTACAAAACACCCTCCGAACCTCTTTAGCCCTTGCTAAAGAAAACCTACAGGCTGCTCAAAAAGAGCAAAAAGCCTGGTATGATAAACATGCCAGACAGCGTTCCTTCAAAGTAGGGGACCAGGTCATGGTCTTAAAGGTGCTCCAGGCCCATAAAATGGAAACATCATGGGAAGGGCCATTCATGGTCCAAGAGTGCCTGGGAGCTGTTAATTATCTCATAGCATTCCCCATCTCCAACTGAAAACCTAAGGTGTACCATATTAATTCTCTAAAGCCCTTTTATTCCAGAGAATTAAAGGTTTGTCAGTTTACAACCCAGGGAGGAGATGACGCTGAGTGTCCTGAAAGTGTCTACTACGAAGGGAAAAGTGATGGTGGCGTGGAAGAGGTAAACATCTCTATGACCCTTGGGCGTATGCAGCGACAGCAGATCAAGGAGATGTGCACTAGCTACGCGCCGACATTCTCAGCCACCCTAGGACTGACTGAACAGGCATACCACTCCATTGACACAGGTAATGCTCACCCAATTAAAGTCCAACCTTACCGGATGTCTCCTCAAGCTAAAACTGCTACAGAACGGGAGATCCAGGATATGCTACAGATGAGTGTAATCTGCCCCTCTGGCAGTGCATGGGCATCTCCAGTGGTTCTAGTTCCCAAACCAGATGGGGAGATACGATTTTGCGTGGACTACCATAAGCTAAATGCTGTAACTCACCCAGACAACTATCCAATGCCATGCACAGATGAACGATTGGAGAAACTGGGACAGGCCCAGTTCATCTCTACCTTGGACTTAACCAAGGGGTACTGGCAGGTACCATTAGATGAATCCACCAAGGAAAGGTCAGCCTTCACCACACATCTCGGGCTGTATGAATTTAATGTACTTCCTTTCGGGCTGCGGAATGCACCCGCCACCTTCCAAAGACTTGTAGATGGTCTCCTAGCAGGATTAGGAGAATATGCAGTCGCCTACCTTGACGATGTGGCCATATTTTCAGATTCCTGGGCAGAACACCTGAAACTTCTACAAAATGTCTTCAAGCACATAAGGGAAGCAGGACTAACTGTTAAAGCTAAGAAGTGTCAAATAGGCCTAAACAGAGTGACTTACCTTGGACACCAGGTGGATCAAAGAAATATCAACCCCTACAGGCCAAAATGGATGCTATCCAAAAGTGGCCTGTCCCAAAGTCAAAGAAACCGGTCCAATCCTTCTTAGGCTTGGCCGGATATTACAGGTGATTTGTACCGCAATACAGCCAAATCACCACCCCACTGACAGACCTAACCAAAAAGAAACAGCCAAATGCCGTGCAGTGGACCGAAGAGTGTCAGAAGGGCCTTTAACCAGCTTAAAGTGACACTCATGTCTGACCCTGTGCTAAGGGCCCCAGACTTTGACAAACCATTCCGAGTAACCACAGATGCATCCGAGCATGGTGTGGGAGCAGTTCTAATGCAGGAAGAACCGGATCAAGAATTCCATCCTGTAGTGTTTCTCAGCAAGAAACTATCTGAGAGGGAAAGCAACTGGTCAGTCAGTGAAAAAGAATGTTACGCCATTGTCTACGCTCTGGAAAAGCTACGCCCCTACATTTGGGGATGGCATTTCCACCTGCAAACTGACCATGCTGCGCTACAGTGGCTTCATATCGCCACGGGAAATAACAAAAAACTTATTTGGTGGAGATTAGCTCTCCAAGATTTTGATTTTGACGTCCAACACATCTCAGGAGCTTCTAACAAAGTGGCTGATGCAGTCTCCCGTGAAAGTTCCCCAGAATCAACTGGTTAAAATCGTCCTTGAGATGTGGAAAATCTTGTTAGTCTTTCTACACTTTGTAGTATATTTAGAGGTGCAAGTGTCTTATTAACTCTGTTTTCTCCTAGAGCTCCAGGGTGAAACACTGGCTGTGATTTCTTCCATCTGTGATTTGGGGGGCGTGTCACAAATATAAAGGGAAGGGTAACCACCTTTCTGTATACAGAACTATAAAATTCCTCCTGGCCAGAGGCAAAACCCTTTTACCTGTAAAGGGTTAAGAAGCTAAGATAAACTCGCTGGCACCTGACCAAAATGACCAATGAGGAGACAAGATACTTTCAAAGCTGGAGGGGGAGGGGGGAACAAAGGGCTGTCTGTCTGTGTGATGCTTTTGCCGGGAACAGATCAGGAATGCAGTCTCAGAAACTCTGTTAAGTAAGTTAGTAAGCAATCTAGCTAGAAATGTGTTAGATTTCCTTTTGTTTAATGGCTGGTAAAATAGCTGTGCTGAATGGAATGTATATTCCTGTTTTTGTGTCTTTTTGTAACTTAAGGTTTTGCCTAGAGGGATTCTCTGTGTTTTGAATCTGATTACCCTGTAAGGTATTTACTATTCTGATTTTACAGAGGTGATTCTTTTACTTTTTCTTTAATTAAAATTCTTCTTTTAAGAACCTGATTGATTTTTCATTGTTCTTAAGATCCAAGGGTTTGGGTCTGTGTTCACCTGTACAGATTGGTGAGGATTTTTATCAAGCCTTCCCCAGGAAAGGGGGTGTAGGTCTTGGGGGGATATTTTGGGGGGGGAAGACGTCTCCAAGTGGTCTCTTTCCCTGTTCTTTAACACGTTTGGTGGTGGCAGCATAGGGTTTAAGGACAAGGCAAAGTTTGTACCTTGAGGAAGTTTAATCTAAGCTGGTAAGAATAAGCTTGGGGGTCTTTCATGCAGGTCCCCATATCTGTACCCTAGAGTTCAGAGTGGGGAAGGACCCTTGACAACATGTAAAGTTAAGCATCTGCTAATTACTTCACTGAATCAGGGCCTAAACATTGGTTATTAACAATTTTAAAATGATTATTGTTATTCTGAGTGAAACAAGATTGATGTACTGGTAAAACAAATATTATCTACAGTGTATATTCATTTTGCTGGTTATAAATGCTCTCTGGTCAGCTAGTATTTATAGAACAAAAACTCCTTCCAGGTGTCTGGCAGTCAGCTTAGCAAGTACTTTGTAATCAGTATTGAAGAATGAGATTGGCTTATAGACCATGCAATTATTTGTTTCTTTGTGTGTTTTCTAATAAGATTGCAGCTGTTTCCAGGGATTGTGACTTTATTCCATGCAGAATGTCTCTGATTACTGCCACCATGAGGTACGTACTGTAGCTTTGATTGGATGCTCAGTTAAATTTTGGTGATAAAGCCAGCCAGTTTGCTTTGTTTGTTACACAGCGAAAAGGGGCTCTGATATTTTCCATCTCTTTAGACTACTTTTGTTCCAGTCTTAAGATATCATTTTTTGTCACCTCGTCAGGGAGAGAACAGAATGCATGCTTTTAAAGGATAGAGTAGGGGACTAGTTTATCATCTCCAGTAATTTATCACATCAATAGCATTGCTGTTCCATTTTTGCTTCCTTCTGTTCTTTCCTCAATATACCAGGCCTGACCCTCCACTTGGTTACCTCAGTTTAATTCCATCAACTTCCATGGAGTGACCGTGGCATTAAACTGGCTTAACAGACCAGAAAATCTGCCCTACCCTCTTTGAAGTGGCGTCTGCCTTCATTCACAATACTACTACTAGCCCGTGTGCCTTCTGAGGCCAACTTCATGGGATAGGTATTTTGGCAATATCACCATATGTCAGAGAAGCTTGTTTGAAAAGTCTGAATGGCTGGTCTCTTGCTGTAGGATTCCCCACGTGTTTATTATTATCTTTTCTAGCACCCAGAATGTACATCTTTTTTACTACTGCCAGTTAGTTAAAAATGAGCTTTATTTAATTCATTGGGCTTTCAAAAATGTTATTTTTATACTAGAGTGTTTTACGGTATTTATACTATGGCATAAATATTTTTGCAAGTACACCATCAACCAGATTGCATCTCCCCCTCACTGAAATGATTTCACTGAAAATGACTTCAGTGAAAGTTTTCCACATTCCTGTGAATTTAATGAAGCCTTTCTATTGCTTCCTAGGTCTCCTGCTATAGGCACACAGGTACTCAGTGACAGACATACACATACCCCATGGCTCTCAGAGTAACACAGCACAAGCTACGTTCAGCAATTTAGATGCAAGTGCCTGTTGAGGGAGCTCACACCTCAAACAAAACATGAGGAATGGTTAATCAGACAAGCCTTGGCCCTGATTCAATAAATCATCCGTATTCAGGATAGGGCTTATGCATGTGCTTAAGTGCTGTCCAGAATCAGGCCTCTTGTTTATACCAGGAAAAAAAACAACCACTTTTCTGCACCAGTGCAACTCAATCTGTGCTGCTAACAATGCAAGCTGCAGTGTAGACAGGATACAAACATCTTTACAATTGTGTCATCTGGCCCTATTTTTCAATTTGCAACTGTGATGACTTGGGGGCTCTGTCTGTACAAATTATGCATTCTAGTTGATATTGCAAAGTTATTCTTAAGTTATCTGGAAATTCCTGTATCATGGAAAGCCTATGTATGCATACCATCATCGGCGATCCGTACCACAGATTTACATATGAGTCCTGAGATGACTCAGGAGTCCGATCCTGGAACCATGGATCCACTTGCAGTACATACAGACATTTTCTGGTCGGCCAGCTCCCTGCTGGGAAAATTTTTTTCCTTCCTTCTCTCTCTCTCTCTCTCTCTCTCTGTCTTTTCAGCTTCAATGGCAAGGCATTGCTCCTCAAAGCAGACCACTGCCTAACGGAGAATGTGGCACCATTGGGGTCAGTTAATGGCTTGCTCCTCCAAGCTTGTGATGTCCACATCAGTTTTCTTGAGATACCCTTTCAGTGTCTCTTTGTAGCATCTCCTCTGACCACCATGGGATCTCTGACCATGGGTGAGCTGAGAGCAGAGGCCTTGTTTTGGGAGGTGAGAGAGTCTGGCATCCACATGCCATGTCCAGCTCAGCGGAGTTGGTGCATGAGGATCATTGCTTCAATGCTGACGACATTGGCTTCAGTGAGGATGCTGGCATTAGTGCAGCAATCTTCCCACTTAATGTGAAGAATCTTCCAGAGGCATTGTTGAGGTGCTGTTGATAGGTCACCCAGGTTTTGCATCCATAAAGGAGTGTAGGAATAACAGTGGTCTTATAGACCTGGATCGTGGTGTCCTGCCATAGGTCACAGTCCGTAAAAACACATCGGAGCAATTTCCCAAAGGAAGCATTTGCACACTGGATCCTGTGCTGGATCTCACTGTTGCTTATTGCATTTTGAGAAAGTTGGCTACAGAGATAGCAAAAGTGCTCCACTGTCTCCAAAGCCTGTCCCTCAATGGTGATTTGTGGTGGGTCATGTGCAAGGCCTGAAGCAGGCCGATAGAGCACTTTAGTCTTCTCAATATTGATTGAGTCCTAGGCTTTGATAAGCTTGTGCAAAAAAATCCAGTCTGGACTGCAGGTCATTCTCAGTGTGCGCAAGGATAACGCTGTCATCAGCATACTGAAGATCAGTAAAGGACACTCTGAGGACTTTATACTTTGAGCGGAGACATCAAAGATTAAAAAGCTGTCCAGCTATTCTGTATTGAATGTAAACTCCACTGGGGAGGTGGTCTTTAATGATGATCAAAATGACTGCTAAATACATGGAGAACAGGGATGGGGCAATAACGCATCCTTGCTTAACCCCAGTTTTGATGAGAAAAGGATCCATATGCATACCGCCATTGTGGAGAGGACCTACAGCAGGTGTACACCAGACTGGAGACAATGAATAGTGCTTATCTTTAACAACTATGCTTTGACCACGTAATAGTTATGTTAAAGAGTAACTGCATCGTAGGGGAAGCCTGTTTTATTGTACCTCTCTGAGGGCAGGTTTTCTTGAGTAGTAGAAAGATACCAAAATACAGAACGAAGAATCAAAGATGCTAGTAGGGGTAGGTATGTAAGTAGGCACACACACAGCCTCACAGAAGAGCTGGGGGTGTGACTGCAGGAAATTTAGGCAGGAGGAAGATAGGGCACAGATCAAGGTTAGAGGGGGTGAACTGAGGGGAGAAAACATGTTTTAATTCACAAACCATGCTCTGTAGCAGAACCACCTCGACAGCCCAGAGGATCATGATTCCAGCCCAAAGAGTGAGTGGTGAGGAAACAGGCACAGAAATAAATTTAAGGTTTATTATTTTGTACAGATCTGTGTATGTCTCATGCTACTAAAGAGCAATAATATATTAGACTCTGGGCAAAGTGTCTATGTGTGCTGTATACTTTACATTTACCACAGGCCACCTGAGAGAGTTAAACTGTAAACCAGAGAGCTCACACCTTTGGAAGCAGCTCTGGGAGAGGAAGTATTTAAGCTACTGGGGAGCCTGAAGGGTCAGCACTGAGCCCTTGGGTTAGGCAACTGGACACCATGTTCTAACTCTTAAGGAGATGGTGCCACACAATGGCTCAGCTCTGGTCAGCTCTAGAGGCATAAAAGCATGCTGGGCCCAGTGGCTGGGTTCCTTCACAGCTGGCTAGAGAGTGGCAGGGGGGACAACACTTGATTGGGATGTAGGAGAGTACCCATGTCATTTACACTGCGGAAATCACCTGCAGCAAATACCTTGATAAAGTACTGCACTGAAGAGGTCTCCCGGGTCCAGTACAGGTTTAGCACTCTTACTTTACACTACAAACTTCTGCCAGCATACCTACATCAGCCAGGGTGCAAAGACATGTGAACCCTGATCAACATAGCTATGACAGCAATAGCCCCTAGTCTAACTGTATAGACAATTATACCAGCAAAGCTGCATTTTTACCAATATAGTTTATTTCGGTGGGGGGAGACTAGGGAGTGGAATGAGCTATACCAATTAAAGTGCTGTTTTGCTGGTACAAGCTGTGTCTATACTTTCAGAGCTTTCCAATGTAGTACGCTGGTATTCCTGGACCAGTAAAGTGCTAGTACTGTAGGCATGGTAGAGATATGGTTGTAGAAGATTATAATTCAGAGACGCTACCTCGTACGGGACAGTATTAGGAACATAGGAATTTGGAGATGTGCCCTAGAGGTGGGGGTTAGGAACACCACATGGTTGTGTGCAGCAGTTCACCAGAGATTCTCTTCAGTTCGTTTTATTCCTTTCTTATTCACTGGTTTGTTATTTAATGAACCCTGTCAAGGTTCCTTCCCCACTCTGAACTCTAGGGTAAAGATGTGGGAACCTGCATGAAAGACCCCCAAGCTTATTTTTACCAGCTTAGGTTAAAAACTTCCTCAAGGTACAAACTTGGCCTTGTCCTTGAACCCCATGCTGCCACCACAAAGCGTGTTAAACAAAGAACAGGGAAAGAACCCACTTGGAGATGTCTTCCCCCCCAAATATCCCTCCAAACCCTACACCCCCTTTCCTGGGGAAGGCTTGATAAAAATCCTCACCAATTTGTACAGGTGAACACTGACCCAAACCCTTGGATCTTAAGAACAATGAAAAAAATCAATCAGGTTCTTAAAAGAAGAATTTTAATTAAAGAAAAGATAAAAGAATCACCTCTGTAAAATCAGGATGGTAAATACCTTACAGGGTAATCAGATTCAAAACACAGAGAATCCCTCTAAGCAAAATCTTAAGTTACAAAAAGACACAAAAACAGGAATATACATTCCATTCAGCATAGTGTATTTTACCAGCCATTAAACAAAAGGAAATCTAATGCATTTCTAGCTAGATTACCTACTAACTTACTTAGCAGAGTTTTTGAGACTGCATTCCTGATCTGTTCCCGGCAAAAGCATCACACAGACAGACAGACCCTTTGTTCCCCCCTCCCCCTCCAGCTTTGAAAGTATCTTGTCTCCTCATTGGTCATTGTGGTCAGGTGCCAGTGAGGTTATCCTAGCTTCTTAACCCTTTACAGGTGAAAGGGTTTTGCCTCTGGCCAGAAGGGATTTTATAGCACTGTATATAGAAAGGTGGTTACCCTTCCCTTTATTTTTATGACAAACCCCAAGATTGCTACAGGCATGGCCTTAGAGTGCAGCTTCAGTGGGAAAATTTGCAACTGTTTTTTCCCCTTGCACCAGTGCTGCTCCATTGGTGTTGACAGTGGTGGGTACTGTGGTATAAAAAGCTGCCATATTGTTTAAATCTCTGAGCAGGCATGTATGACACAGTGGTAAAATCACCAGCAGCCAGTCAACACCATCACGCCATCCTTGCTCACACCAATGTCAGTGCGCTATTGTTACAACACTGGTGGGAGATTTATAAAACAAAGCTCAACGTAGGCAAGGCCAGTGCTGACTTTCTGCCTGATTCACCACTGGGTTACTCCAGATTTGTGCCAGTGGAACTCTGTTGGTTTCAACGGATTAACACACTGATTAATCAAGCCTTTGGATTTGAGGTAAGCAGGTATGTTCCAGTGTCCGATGAACTCTTACATTCAAAATTAATGCAAATTGGCTTGTACCTGAAGACTGTCGTGTGGATTAAAAACTGGCTGAAGGGTGGTGAGAACAATGGGTAATGATTAACTGCAAAGTATCAAACTGGAGGGAGGTGTCTCACTGGAAACAGAGGGATGTGTTAGGTCCAGTTTTAGGCCCCAATCTTGCATTGGGGTCTTCAGGATTGGGGTGTTATTTAGTCTCTTCATTAATGCTGTAGAAGAGGGAGTAAGTGAAACTCATCAATGGAATTTGCAGACGATAATAAACTGGGACGAGCTCTCAACACCAGAGAGGACAGCTGAATATTACAAGAACGGCCTAGATCTTAGAAACATGAGCAGGAAATAAAATCTGATTAATCTTGAGACAATACAAGATAATGGATCTGGGCAAAACAGCCCCAAAACACAGATACGCAATAGCAGGGAAAGCATTGAGCTGGCCTTGGTTCCTTTCTGTGTAGAATTGTTTCTTGTTCCACATGTTCTCAGACAAAGACAAAGCCAGAGCCAGCTGGCCTGGCTTGGTATTTAATGGCTCTTGCTACTGCTACGAGAAGGGGCACGTGTTCAAGGAATACTTTTTCTATGCAATATCTATTTAAAAGGATGTGCCTTTTGCTTTGGACAAGTAAATTTGATGGATGTAATCTGTACACAATTCTGTAGTTTTAACTGAAATGGTATTTAAATGGTCATTAGGCTTAGAAAGTAACACACTCTGTTAAGATGAATGGAGGAAGTTAACACCTCTCTTGGGGCCTGATCCAAAGCCCATTGAAGTATCTTTCCATTTACTATAGTAGGCTTTGGGTCAGGCCTTCAGTGCTTCGTTTCTGTCTGCTTGGCTGTAGAATCAAACAAATGACCTGTGTATCAATTGTATTGGGAAGTTTATTCTCATATCCAGAAGTACTAAAAATCTCTACTAAAAAAATCTGGAGAACTGAACAAAATCTGCAATTTCCACCGAGTTTTCTGCAGTCCATATTTTCTTTTCTGTTTGTTACAGAGACAGATCACCAGCATTTTATACAGAGTTGGAAACAAACGTTGCCTTGACTTTCCAGAATCAGTTGCTACTGCAGTATGTTGTTTACTTATACTCTTAGAAAAACTGGTTGTGTAAGGAAAAGTGGACCCAAGGCCTTTTTTTTTGGTATGAGGCAAGGGCATAAGTTATCTGCTAACTACAGCTTCAGAGATGCTTTATATGGATGTGGATATCCTGAGAAAGATCCTCAAGCAGATGTAATAAACGCTAATTGTGCTGAGATCTGGCAGGAGTTACCCTGAAATTCCTCTGTAATGCCATTTTGTTCCATCAAATAACA
Organism: Lepidochelys olivacea; assembly: GCF_965140295.1. NCBI lineage: Eukaryota > Metazoa > Chordata > Testudines > Cheloniidae > Lepidochelys > Lepidochelys olivacea. Next base: position 125,229,175 of record NC_140413.1, read on the forward strand.
TAGTTATCATGACATCTCATAGTAAATTATGATATTTTCTATGATGACTGTGGAGCAATGCTGTATTTCCACTGAATGTAAGAAATATAATAATTCTGGGCCTGATTCAAAGCTAATGAAATACATGGGAAGCTTTCCATCAGTTTTAATGGGAGTTGGAATGCACCCTAAATGAGCTAAAGTGAGAAGAGGAGGCTTCCTAGAGTACGTATTTTTGTTTATTTCTTTAGCTTTGCAAAAGGTTGCTCTAGGGGTCTATCCTGAGTTACGAGTGGCATTGTCACAGAGTGGCTGACCTCATTAAAGAGAGACGAGCCCAGCCCCACCTGTGATATACAACTCACCCCCTCAGTGGAGCGAATGAAGAATGTCATATGACAGGTGGGTCATGTGACTAAATCAGGCCACTGAAGTAAGGGGGAGGAGGCACTGAATTCTCTCCTGAGGGAGAAAGACCACCCCAGGAAGCCCTGAGAGTTGCTGCTCAGTAGAGAGCAGGGAGTACATGAACAAGTGTTGCATGACTATTCAGGATTCTGAGTAGGGTTCCCACTTTGAAATGCAAAAAAACCAGTACTCCCCACCACCCCCAAGGCCAGCCTGCTGCAACCCCAACCCCCAACCACAAGGCAACTCTGCAACCTCCCCTTCCACAGCCACTTAGAGTATCTAGACAGATAAACACATATAGATAAGATTGAGAACACCATTTTCTTACCTTGGTCACATTTCTCCAAGCTGCTTTGTTTGTGTCTGTCTTCATTGAGATTGTTTTTGCCCAAACTGCATTGATTCTATATTTTAACTATATACTTGAATGTGAATGTTTTGTAACTTTATACATAAAGAAACTCCAAAGATCCTACTTCTTGAATTTGTATTTGCCATTTGATTTTGCCGTTTCAAGCAATTTCTTATTTTTAACGGCAAAATCGTAGCATCTTTAGCTGGACACAAACTTTTAACATTAGATATCCCCGTGTGTTGTGATAATAATGCAAATATTTAGACCCACGTAACCCTCCCCCCCCAACCCCCCGGCAGATTAAATTATTTTTCAGGCATCTGACAAATCCATAAAAAAAACTGGCTAGACCAGTCAAATACCAGCCAGGTGGTAACCCTCAATCTGAAGGACTTGGTTAGAAGTTAAGACTCCCTTTGGGGGACCTGGTTTTCATTTTGAACTTTGTGCTAATAAACGAGCCCCAAGAAGGGGTATCAGTGGACAGAGGAAAGCCCTTGTGGGGTTCTAGAGGAGCCCAAGAGGGAAACCTGAGGCAGCAGTGAACGTGAGCACAGAGCAGGTAGGGCGTCTAGTCTAGAGGGAGACATATTTCAAGCTGCAGTAGAAAGGACTGCTCATCCCACTCTAACAAATACATAAATCGACCAGATAATAAAAGAAACCGAGACATCTCCAATCTTCTGACCACGCACTCCCCAAAAGCCAAGGGAGTAAAGACACAGCTTGCAGTACTGCCAAAAGGCTAACAAATCCAGACTACTGCAGATCCAAGTAGGTGGAAAGGAAGTGACTTCCAAAGATGGGGAGCCATGCTTTGCTAGAAGCTTCCTCCTGTTCATAGCAAGGGAACTCCTGCTCAAAACACATCCGCTCATTGCCACTGTCGCAATATGTCATGGGAGGAGAGGCAGTCTCTCAAGTAACCAGGTCCCAAACCAGTCAGGGATTGATAGTGTCAAAGCAACTCCTTGAATTCTACCCAGAAATGTATTAGAAACCGAAGCATTGGTACAATTTGATCCCACCATTAATGTCTGCTTAAAAAGCGTACCTCAGCATAGCTTGTTTCCAAATGGTTTTGGTCTAGAGATTATTGCAGCATTTTACTCTGCAGATGAGAGGGGGCAAGGATAATTAGGGCAAGGTCTGCAGTAGAAGAGAAGGGCTACGCTTTGCTTATTTGATGCAGACCAAAAAAGTGTTGTTGGCAAAAGACAGAGCTTTCAGGAACAGCCCAGGATCTAACACCACCGATAAGTTCCCACCCCCATGTTACAAATGGCAGTTGTACTCCCTCAGTGTGCAGCACTGATTGACATTCTGCCAAATCTTCTTTCGGCTTTCAGTCAACCCACCAAAATTCGCCTCAATAGTTTCTGGATTATTTTGCAGCCACCTAGCTCTCATCCAAGCCTCCAGTTCATCTGGACACTGGGTAAGTCATTCCACTGCTCCAGCGGGGTGACATCTTCATACTGAATAAATCCCAGCCCATATCTCCTCACTAACTGCCCATGAGGTCTCATATGCAGGATGAATGACTATATAGACCACCATCATACCTTTCAGGAAAGGTCTAGGTGCAGAGGAGCAATTGCTAATAACTACTTTTTGAGTTCTCCCAGAGAAATAAGTGCAGAGTCACAGGAGAACAATTCCATCCACTTCTGCTAAGGTCTGAGAGATCTCAAAGAGCCACAATGGCCACTTTCTCTTTATCTTCTTCTAGCAGAAGATAATCAGATAACTGAACCAGTTTCTGTCCCATATCCAGTTTTTATCCATAATCAACTGACCAGGCTTGGGGAAATCTAAGGACTCAAGAAGTTACTAGTAGCCCCACCAACAATCTGAGTGACCGCCTCCAAAAATGGGAGATTGTAAGCCTCAAGAGTTGGTTTCTCAAGCATTGCCCTTATGAAAACTTCTTTAAGAACCATCATCATCCTTTCTCCCAAACATGTACACCAGGAACAGGGGTGGTAGTGAGACCATAGCCGTCTAGGGTACACTCAATGGTATATTTAATTGTTGTATGACACTTGAATACCACAGTGATAAGTGTAGAAAACCCTAATATTTATAGGTCCATTGAATTGAAGCAGCTCTCTCACACCCCTTTAAACTTTCATGCTTAATATTACAATTTTCTCTCTACATATGAAATGACTGCTATAACAGAAGTATTCAAGTGGTAACTGCACTCTCTTTTGAAGACCGCTGTGATCTCATTCTCAGCACTAGTACTATGCTGTTGCAAAGGCAGGGCAGGAAGAAGGGATGAGTATAGGTCATGGCAATTGACTAATCTTTTAAGAAGGGGTGAATCCCCGCCTGCTGCCGCTGAACCAATATTAAATTATGTTTTCTAAGAAACAAGGTTCAAATATTATTTACAATACATGGAATACTACACATGAAAACAAAACTTGTCATGTCTGCTCAGCTCATTGATCACTCTAGTATCTGACCGCAGAGGTCACCAATATTGGAATCTTTAGAAGATGAACTCCTCCTGTACTGCACATAACCACTTGTTCAGTGCTATACAAAAGTGAAAATCTCCTTCCTGATCACCTACTATGATCAGTTCATGTCCCGAACCATGAGGTTTGATTGTCCTTAACATGATCTTAAGTTAAAAAAATAGTATTTATAGAAGTAACCTCTAAACTTCTTACCCTGCAGTTCTTGTTCTAGGTTGGTTTGCAGCTGATGCTGATACCACAAACAGCAATTTGGACAGCAGCCTCAGAGACGAGTGTAATTAGAGGTTTCAGAGTAGCAGCCGTGTTAGTCTGTATTCGCAAAAAGAAAAGGAGGACTTGTGGCACCTTAGAGACTAACCAATTTATTAGAGCATAAGCTTTCGTGAGCTACAGCTCACTTGTATATCTTTTTAGTAAAATAAATAATAGCTGACTTTTACATTAAGATAACACAAAGCAGGATTTTTTTTATCATCCTCTGAATTGTACCAGTAAAATACCACCCATACAGATGACTGAACACTGCAGTTAAGAGTTTTAACAAGTTTTCCCCCCACCCCCATCTTATTCTCAACCCAGATTATCTGAGACCTCCTAAGTGGTATATTTTAAGGAACAGACTTAGACAGATGTATCATCTGTCATGGGGTTTGAACCCACTGTCATCAGGGAGAGAGCTGCTATCAATGGATGAAGATGTCAAAATAATGTTACAGGAGTAGCCATGACTGCATATTTATCACAGTGTCACAGGCTCCCTCACAAACTGAAAGATTTAGCTGTTCATTCACAGTGAAGACACTTAATTAATGACTAGGCCTAATCAGGCTGTTTTATTATTTACAGGGATTCCAGCATGGCTTAGCTCAACTGATATGCAAACAAACCATCCTCGGACTGCTTTAATTAATAATTCTGAACCAGACTCAGAGACTGGCACTGTCAAGTAGCTCTTTGGTGATTTACAACACCTCCGCTGCCATGTCCACATCCCTTGCATACAAATGAGCAGCCACCCCTGCAAATCCGTCATTTTAAAATCCAATGTGCTGTCTTGTTGATGACAGGAATGCCCTTATCTTTGCACATGACTTAATGGAGACAAATGCCTGAGCTGGGCAAGTTCCTGGGGTCTTTCATGGACACAGACCTACAAGGGGCATCGTTTCAGAAACATTCAAGGGGAAGGGAAAAGAGAGAGCAGGGACAGGCCCTTTATCGCATATAGCATCTCTGGTGTTTCACAATCCTTCCATCTTATATAGTGCTGCCACCTCCAAAAAAAGCCTGATTGGCTCACTGCTTTGCACTTTGCTGTGGTCATTGACACCTGTAGTAGGGGGCACCTCTGCTAAACAAGTGTAGAATGCTACCAAGTCAGCAGGGTGGAAGGTGTAAATAATGACCTACAGTACCAGGCTGGAAATAATCCAATCCCAAGCATTTTAAAGGGAAGTAAGAAGCACAGATTCTTCCTCAGAACTGACAGGGTAGAGGTGCAGAATGTTGCAAATGGAAACAATAGTAGTTTGCATTTCTGAAGCGCCTTCTATCTAAGGAAGGATTTCAAAGCACTTTACAAGCATTAATGAATTAACTCTCACAACACCCCGTGAATTAGGTTTTCTTATCCGTTTTACAGACGGGGAAGTGGAAGGAAAGAAGTTAAATGATTTGCCCAGGGTCAATCAAGAAGTCAGTGATACAACCAGGAATAGGACCCAGACTTCTTGTGTTCCAGTCTTGGGCTTTACCCAGAAGGCCGTCCTTCCTTGGAAAGTGAATTCTAAATAAGTGGCAAAAGCATTAGCAGTGCAATAGAAGGCAGATGAAAACAGCTGATGAGTGTGTGATGCCATATGATTAAAACATGACCATTTATATCATTAATATTGCCAGTTAGACAATTGCAACAAATCTTATACTAAGTATGTCATATAGGGTGTAAATGGAAAGTTACGATTTGCTGAGTAGGATTATCCTGTTTATATGCATGCATCGTTTATATATCTTAAGTTATGAATATTAATTGTGTACTAGTATTTCAAATGTGTCTGTCCTGAGTAACACCCTCCAGGTAAAATCTACATTAAAGACAGACAGCAAATTGTAAATGGACTATTCAAGTTGATGGCCCAATCAAAGAATACTTAACTCACAATGGGCCATAGAAGAAGCTTGTCCCCACCCAATGAGCCTTCCTGTGGATGCTTTGGCCAGAGTATGGGTAATGTTTGCTCCTCTGAGTCATCAAATCATGCACAGGCCTGTGACTAGCTCATGTGACCCTGGACTCCATCTTGTTCTTGCAATTTTCCACAAATTAAGACTGAGAGCATTCCCTCCACATGGGTGAAGATATAAAAGACCCTGGAAGTATCTCCATTTGGCTTCTTTCCTGCTCTGATCTCTTGACCAGGGTTATGCGCAACAGGGAGCAAGCAGGGGCATAGGCCCCTCAGTCAGCAGGGGCACCGAACTCCTCCAGCTGCTGGGGGAGAGCAAGATCCACCAGCCCCGGGGCCACTGTGGCAGAGGGAACAGCCAGCTCCTCTGGCTCCAGGGCCATTGAAGTGGGGTGAGCCAGCTCCTCCAGCCATGGTGGGAGAAAGATAGTCAGCTCCTCTGGCTGCAGGAAGTGCCCCTCCAAAAGCAGCCAGATTTTTATTCCCATGCACACCCCTGCTCTGACTATGTACTTACACAAAAGGAGCATTCCAACCAAAGGACTGAGGACTTTCCAGTCTTTTGAAGTTACCAGAGACTTTACAAGCCAGCAGTTTATTCCATCACTTCTTCAAACCTGATACAAGGACTCTGCAATGAGTATATGTATTAGTTAAAATGGTCAAGAAAAACACTCTCTCTTTTCTCTTATAAACCTTTAGATATTAGATACTAAAAGATTGGCAACAGCGTGATTATTGGGTAAGATCTGAGTTCTATATTGACCTGGCTATGTGGCTGATCTTTTAAGATCAGAAGGACCCTTTGTTTGATGAAACTTGTTTTGAAATAAGGATGGGCCAAAAATTCATGACTTTTTTTGAATTAAAGGTGATTTTTGTACCCTAAACAAACTATTTAGTTGACATTTTTGAATCTCTCCAAACAATTCTTTTTCAACCCTAAAAGGATCATTTAAAAAATTAACAATATCTGGTTCCTGTTAAAATACAAGAGAAGGGGATAGGAGATTTAAAAAAGTTTATAATGGACCTCTGCTTGCAAGCTAAACTATGGAGTCTCAGTTAATTACATCCACATTTGGAAGCACTTCATTGACCATTGAAATGCAGGCCCCTCTGGGGTGCTGTGACATTAATCTAACAGAGCACAGTAGCACTACACACAAGTTTAGGACAGGAAGTGAAAGACATGACACCAAAACTGCATAATTATGAGTATCTGAATACATGCTGTGAGAGAGAGACAGACAAAAAGGAAGGAGGATGAGACACCCTGTAAACATATGATCTTATTTTTATTCAGCCATGCAGCAATAATTTTTCCAGAAGAACATGTGCAGTGTTAGGGGACGTAGGGTTTTTAAATGGCTTTTCCCATCATGCTTAAGTTAAGGGCTGGGTTTTCTAGATTCAGAAATTACATAAAGCATAACTGGATAAAACAGACAGCCAAATGGACAATTTATCAAAATATTATCTACTCAGCGAGGTGAAAATTATTAATTTGTAACTGGGTTATTAAGAACTGTCAAGCCTTGAGTCAGGTTTGCAATTCTCAAGTTTGAAAATTCAATTTGTGGACTGCAGCATTAAATTAAAAAGTCTCCTTTTGTGTCAATCTTCACTACTGTTTGTAGGTATAATAGGGGCTTCTGGAGTCAGTGAGCCTGGTTCTCTGCTACTCCATTTCTTTGCTTGCAGGAAGGATGAAGGTGAAGAGGGGGTAGACAAAAGGTGGCTTAACTCGACAGTTGTAGTCCTCATATTCAGGACTGCCTAACCCCCAGTGGACTCCGGGGAAGCAGAGAGTAGTTGTAGTGCTCTATACTCCAGCCACCCCTCCAAAATGGTCCATGTCCTGGGGGCTTTGAGCAGGGCCAATACAGAGCCTTGACTGGCCATGCAAGTCTTCTGCACTGGAGTAGAGCTGACCAACATTTTTTCATGGAAAATCTTTTTAAATCAATAAATGGGGTTTCTTTGAAAATGACATTTTTCACCAAAACCCATCATTTCCCAACAAAACGTTTCATATTCTGAAAAAAAAAGTTTAAAAATGAAACACTTCCTAAAACATTTTGGAATTTTGCAAATTTTTCGTTTTGAAAGTGTGGCAATATTTCCATTTTTTTCAAAGTAGAAAAGGGGGGGGGGAAGGGTTTAAAAATGCAAGAAAATATTTCTTCTCCCACTTATTCACTTTTCCCCCACTGGTAGATGGAAAAAAGTGAGAGAAGATCAGGGAAGGGAGATGGAAATGCTGATTTCAACTCAGCTGTAACTGAAATTAAAACAGCATAGTTAATGTGGCCGTGCTGCAGCTTTGGTGTTTGTACATCCCTGCTGTCTCACTAGTTCAATTATCAATGGTTCATGTCTCTAATGTAGGCATAGTTTATGTTAAATACCTACCTAATAAAGCTCTGAATAGTTTACAGAGGGACTAATTAGACACTAAATTATTTGTAGTATAACAGATCACCTCGCTTTGATTGGATTATTTTGAGCAACAGACTTGACTTTGCAAAGAATAGTGCCTATTTGCGGGCTGGTGAAAACTGTGCATACAGAAAAATACTCTAACATGTCTGGGCAACGTCCCACAGAGCTCCTGTGCAGTAACTATGCTACCCTCCTTGGGGTTTGTCTTCACTAGGAAATTTAATCATGTTTAACAAATGGGTTAGGTGACACAATACTGACTGACTGGCTGGTCAACGTGCAGCATTAGGTCAGCTAGTCACAGAAAACCCTACTGAGTCTAGACCAGTCGATATGATGCTGAACAATCTCGCCTTGTCTATATTGACCCTTCAGCATTGTGTCAGCTAACTTGATTGCTAAAAATCAAGTTTAAACACAATTACATTTCCTAGTGAAGACAGGGCCGAAGAGGTTGCCACAGACCTGCAAGCTCCAACGGCTATTGCAAAGGAGAGGGAGCGCTGAGGTCTTCCCTCCTCATTGCCACTTTCAGAGAGGCGAGTGTCTACAAGGGCCCCGAGTCCTGATCAGAACAGTGGTGCTTCAGTTTTGGCTGCTGCATCCCATGTCCTGGCACACGGAGCTCACAAAGGAAAAGAAGACAGCTTGCCCTTCTGCACATCCACATGGTGTCCAGCCCCAATCTGACCAATAGCCTTTAGAAAGCATCAAATACCTTGTAGAAGTCATTCAGTGCCTCTGGCTTGCTGTGGTGCAGCCTGTTTAGTCACAGGTACATAGAGCACGTGGAGTTACACAGTAATGATATTGTTCTCACATTTGCGAGCTCTATAATTAGGCTGTAAAATGTTTAGGGTCCCTCCCATGTGTAATTACAAAGTTTACTCGGGTGTCATTTTTAAAATGAGCAATTGGTTTTTTGTACATAAAAAAACCCAACCCCCAGACGAACAAGCCTGAGTGTGACATTTATCAAGGAAGCGAAAGAGGGGGCTGGGAGGGCTGGCAGCTTTATTCTGGGCCACCATTTTGTTGCTGCTCTGGGAGCCCACCATATTATAGCTACTGGGGAGATTCCTTAATATATATTTTAAACTGGGAGAACAAAATTCTTGCCATAGAGGCCAGGTTGACTGCCTGGGTGACTGACATCTTGTGTTTACCCACAGAACAGAGACAGCTGTAGAGGAAGCTGATGTGCACACAGGCCTCAATCCTGACCTGGAGGCACCACATATAGAGCTAACAGGGCAGCCCAGTTTCCATGGCTCTTTTGGTCCTAGGCCTCTCAGTTGATTCTTCCTCAAAGGGTGCCAGCTGTGATGAGCACCGTCCACCAAGGTTTAGTCTGAAACTGCCAGTTTGCTTCACAGAGACCGTATGAACTCCCATGGAAAACATGTTAGGCTGTATCCAATCCACAGACGAGTGTGCAAGAGAGAAAGAGGGCACCAGGAGCCTCCACCACCTTCTGACAATGTGGAGGGGCCGGGAAACTAGAAGTCTTCATGCTCAGGGATTGCAAGGACATGGCAGGGCTAATGCCACTGCCAGGGTAGCCTCTGCAAAGGGAGCAGAAACAGGTGGAGAGGAGATGGGACCATAGCCTCCTCACCCTCCACACCAACTGGTGGAAGTGGCCAGCCACACTGGGGGAAGCATGCCATACTCTCCTAACAGCGTAGAATCAGCTGTGCTTTCCAGGAGCTCTGAAGTACTAAGGGTGTTTGGACTCTGAATAGTATTCTGGAATTAGGTATGTGCTTATCCCACTGATCTCTTGGAATTCATTGATATTAAGGCCAGAAGGGACCATTGTGATAATCTAGTCTGACCTCCTGTATAGCACAGGCCACAGAATGTTCTGAAAATAATCCCTAGAGCATAACTTTTTGAAAAAACATCCAGCCTTGATTTAAACATACTCAAGGATGGAGCGTCCACTTCGGCCTGTGGTAAATTTGTTCCAGTGATTAATTACACTCATTGTGAAAAATGTATGCCTTAATTCCAGTCTGAATCTCTCTAGCTTCAGCTTCCAGCCATTGGATCATGTTATAGCTTTCTCTGTTAGACTAAAGAGCCCACTATTAAATATTTGTTCCTCATATTGGTACTTATAGACTGTAAGCAAGTCACCCCTTTATCTTCTCTTTGTTACATTAGACTCAAGGAACTCAATCTGTTTCTCTCATAAGGCACGTTTTCTAATCCTTTAATTATGCTCTGAACTCAATTTATCAACATCCTTCTTGAATAGTGGGTTCCAGAACTGGACACACAGTATTCCACCAGCAGTCACATCAGTGCCAAATACAAAGGTAAAATAACCTCTCTACTTCTAGTCAAGATTTCCCAAATACGGGCAATGAACATTCTAATGTTTCAGTGTAAAAAAAGCAAAACAAAAAAGCAAACAGTATATTTATGAACTTATATTATCCAATACACAGAACCTTATCCTGACATGGCGGATAATTACGTTTTACGTCCATTCCTAGATAACACAAACACTAAGGCCTTGTCGGTATTGTTAACAAGTTTACCTACACAATCCATTTTCCCTAATACAATATTAAACACAATTTTGCCCTTACTGTGGAGAAGGGCAGTAGTTGTTTCAAAATGTGTTAACTTTGACCACAACAAGATAATTTCGTCCACATCAAGATCAAAAATCACATTTAACATCAAGCTAGATACAACGTGCTACCTAACATGATGCATTTTCCCAGTATAGACAAGGCCTAAAACTACAAGAAATCCTGATTTAGGCTCTCTCCCAACCTTTAGTAATCACTTTCTCTTTCAGATCTGGCATAGTATATTAGTATGAAAAGAAAAAATTTACACAGCAACTTCACAACAAGTCTGAATTAGAGCTGCGTGGAAGGACTGATTTCTCTTCAGTTTGCTGGCAATTCTGAAAAATAATAATGCATTATTTCAAGTTGATACAAAATGAAAGTTTTTGGTGAATGTAAAAATAAAAAACAAACTATTTTAGGTCAAATAAAACACTTCATTAGACCCAAAATGAAACTTTTAGTTTAGATTTTGAGCTTTTAACTTTTTAAATTAAAACAAGTTCAAGGAAATTTCTAAATGAAAAATCATTTCAAATAGCAAGATCAAAACATTTTGTTTCGAAAATGTGGAGATGAAAGGTTTCAATTTTTTTCAGATTCTTTTTCCAACTGAAACAATTAGACAAATTTGAAACAAATTCATGAAATGTTTCAATGGACCTGACTCTGCATATTTCTCTGAAAAAGGCTTTGGCTGAAAAATTTCACATGGCTCTAATCTGAATTCAGTGTTTCTGTGCATTAATGTAGTTGCATGTTTAATCATTTCTGAAGAACTATGCAGTCTTAACAATAAGATGGCTGCACACAACATTTAAAATAACGACCCTAGGTAATGAACAACAAAATATGAAGTCACAATAAATGTATCTCATATAAACAGTCAAACTGCAAGAAAAAAAATTCAGAATACCATTCACAAAACAAAAAAAATCAAAACATGACTTATGCTTGCTTTAAGAACTTTAAAGATTCTTTATTTCAGACATTATGCATGGGATTTTTAAAAACACTCCACTTTGGTTCCTGATGAAGTCAATGTGAGTTTTACTGTTGGCTTCAGTGGGAGCAGAATTAGGGCAATGTGAAATGCTTTGGAAAATCCCACCCCGTAAATATATCTAAACACCTAAGTACGTTTGTTGAGAAATGCTGGAGTGTAACTTGATGAGGTTATGTCAACAATGTAAGCAAATACTTCATATTTCTCAACAAATACTCTGTATCAGAGACATTATCTACAGACTAGTAGTTTTGAATTTTGAGTGTATTGAACTAGAGGGACCAAAGGCTAATCAGTGAAAAGTGTCAAACATGAATAATTTTTAAATGCTTCTGACCTATGCAAAAGAATCAGTTAAAATTGTCAAAACTATTAAATCTCAGTAAGTGGTGGGAGGTTGGGAAAGAATTATTTGGTTTTTAGAAAATCAGTGAGAAAGAGTCCTGGCTTTAAATGCATTTTTCTTCGTAGCCCTAACTAGGGCGTTGTGACTACTTCAGAAAATAAGGTAAATACAATGATCAAACACTTGGACGTACCTTGTGTTACCAAAGGAGAAAAGTAGCCAGTTTTTAGTGATTTTTGCTGAAGCCTAGAAATTTAAAGTAGCATTTTAAAGCAAAGGTTTGCTTAAAATTAATACAAGTATGGAGTAGAATAACACAGTAGTACAAATCCTCAGACCTTTTTAACTATCTCCCCTTATAGCTCATTTCCTCTCTAACACGGATAAGTGTGTTATCCCACTGTAACTCATTATGTTCTCTACCTCCCTTTGTCCTTTTGTATTCTGATAATCATTTGTTCTGTGGCATACTGTTGGGCACTGAAACATATTCGCAAAAGGGTTTGTAAATTGCCCAGTTGAAGCTCTGGCTATCCTGTGAAGAAATTTAGCAAATTGCAAGAATGGAGCCTGACATGGAAATATAATAGGAAGAATTTAAAAAACAAACAAACTAATAAAAATAAAAAAAACACATCCCAACACCAGCTCCCAACAAAAATTCCCTGACACCCCCCCCCTCACAAAAACAAAAGCCCCAAAACAAACCACAGCCTGAGACTTGGGGTTATTGGGTGGGGAAAATGAGAGAGAGAGGCAGGTGGTCAGCTGGGGGTGGTGGAAGAGGATGCACTTTTCAGAAAGCAAAACATATTGCAGTCCTACACTGGGAGGGGTTTGACTAAGATATACAACTTCAGCTACGCTATTCGTGTAGCTGAAGTTGAAGTATCTTAGTTGGCTTACCTGGCCGTCCTCATGGTGGTGAGTCGACTGCGGTGGCTCCCCTGTTGACTCCACTTACTCCTCCTGCTGAGGTGGAGTACGGGTGACGATTCGCGATAAATCAATCCCCGATAGATCGATCACTACCCGCCAGTGTGGCGGGTAGTGAAGACGTACCCTCAGTAGGGCTAGTTTCATAAACATTACGATCACCCATTCTCTCTTTCTGTCTTCATAGACTTTGCCAAAGGGTAAATCCAGACTAGGAAAGGATTTCATTTGTTACTGGAATACTTCATTGAAATATTTTGTTTTGCTATTGGGACATGATTTACAGTGGTACATTTGTGCCAGGCTGTTTCATGAGCTATTGAAGTAGCTCAGCTGTCCAAGACAACAGACTCTTTAAATCTGTCCCTCTGTGTTAGTCCTTCCCTTTACATTTGTCTGAATCTGCCCTTTCTCAGAGTGTTGACACAGAGCAGCAAGTTTTGCTGAGGCTACTTTCTCACTCCTAATAAATTCCAAAGCCTGCCACAGAAATGCTTGGTCATCAGGCCAACTTTCTTCTGCTATTTGAAGAACAGACATTTCTAGAGTGGGAGCTGTCTTATTTCATATTATATTAAATTGCTTCATAGTGTAATTTTCTGACAAAGGGCTATATCCTGCAAAGTGTGCAGTGCCGTGAGAGCACTGAACCTAATGTCCACAAAGGGCACTCAACACCTCACATAGACAGATCTAGATCAAAATTTTAGCTGGGCGTGGCCATTTGCCTATTCGGTGTGTGTGCTCACTTAGGGCCTGTCTCTCGAAGCTTGATGCAGTTTGTATGGCATTCATTCAGGCCAGTAGTCCAACTGAATTACTTACGTGAGTAAATTCTACTCAGGGTTGCAAAATCTTCCCTTGTGCCTTCCCTACATCAAGGTATGGGCACTTTTGAGAGTGCGCCCCTGTGGGGGGCGGCGGGGTTTGTCGTGAATAGGTTGTTCAATTAAGTCCCGCTAGCGCTGCTAATTTAGAGCCTGCTGGGGGAAATGCTCACACACGGCTCCCCGTCTAGAAGAGCTTTTCAAGAGCAGTGATTCTCAACCTTTCCCGAATACTGAACCCCTTCCAGGGATCTGATTGATCTTGCATACGCCTAGTTTCACTTCACTTAAAAACTCAGACTTTGGCTTCAGCCCCATGCAGCTAGGCTTGGCCTTGGGCTTTTTGCCCTGGGCACCAGTGAGTCTAATGCTGACCCTGGTGACCCCATTAAAATGAACTCGTGACCCACTTTGGGGTCATGACCAGTGTTCATTAATTTTTCTCACCCCTGTGTGGAATGAATGCTGTTATGTGCACCAATATGGAGGTGATGTGTGACACATCACCTTCATATTGATGCACATTAAAAAAATCATGTGGTGGGGTTGTGGATGGGGTGTTCAGAGTGTGGGAGGGGGTTCAGGGCAGAGGGTTGGAGTGCAGGGGTGTGAAGGCTCCGGCTGGGGGTGTGGGCTCTGGGGTGGGGCCGGGGATGATGGGCTCAAGGCTGGGGCAGAGGGTTGGGTGCATGGGGCGAGGGTTCCAGCTCCGGGTGTGGGCGGGTTCTCTGGGGTTACGGTGGGGGAGAGAGGACTCCCCGCAGTGCTCTCTCCCTGCAGCAGCAGCACCTGGTCAGGAGGGGTGGGGGAGAGAGAGAAGAGGCACCTGTCCCTGCTGTGGGAGGGCTGGGGCTGCAGGATAGGTGCCTGGGTCCAGGCCGCGGGAGGGCAAGTGCTGAGTTGGGGCCGGGGGAGGCGCACCTGCACATCTCCCAGAGCACGGGCACAGCTCTAAATAGGCTGCTACGTGGCCATACATCTTACAGGGAACCACTGTTGAAAACCGTCAAAAATATAGGGCAGCATAAGCAAGTCATTGTATGAAATTTTAGTTTGTATTGACTTTGCTACTGCTTTTTATGTAGCCCTGTTGTAAAACTAGGCAAATATCTGGATGATATTGATGGGGGATATTGATGTCCCCCCTGGAAGACCTCTGCGTACTTCTGTGTACCCCTGGTTGAGAACCACTATTCTAGAAAACAACAAAACAAAACAAAAACCCCAACAATTGTAGCAGGCACAAGCTATTAAGATGTTGGTAATTTTATTTTACCTCCAATTCATCTATTTTATTTTTGGGAGTGGCACAATTCTCTGGGTGCCATCCCCAAATAGAGTCTCCATTGCTCAGCACCTTGCAGAATCAGGCTCTACAGACCAGATCCTCAGCTGGTGGAAGTGTAGTGTAGCACCACTGGCTTCAGTAAGAGCTGTGCTGATTTACCCCATCCTAGGATCTGGCCTTCACTGTGTGTGGATACTACTGTTCTCTACTGGGTAGAATGTCAGACATTGATAAGTGTGTGACCGTGGCAAGCCTACAGAGCATAAGCCCTACTCATTCTATGACTAACAAAGCTCACATGGGAGAGGCCTGGTCTGAAGCTGCAGGGCTTAGGCCTTGTCTACACTACACAATTAAGCTGGCTTAAATTGCGTCGATGTACAGCCACCACAGTAATTAAACCACTTTTGCACGTTCACACTATGCTCCTTGTGTTGCTGGTATGCATCCACAGAAGCAGCGCTTGCATCGATGCAGAGAGCAGTGCACTGTGGGTAGCTTTCCCACTGTGCACCTTCTAGCCACCATCTAGCATGGGGTATTTTAGAAAGGGTTTGCAATGCCTTATGGGTGCAAACAAGTCATGGAGAGGTGGCTGGGAACATAGATTCAGCGTCCCATGATGCAGTTTTCTCCGTCCCATCACTCCATGGGCATCTTATTACCTTTTGCACCACTTTTTGAGTGCCTGCGTATCCACCATCTTTGAGAGAAGAATGGATCCAGCATTGCTCTTCAGTATTGTGCTGATCCTGCAGTGTCATGAGCTGCAAGTCTGATGATTATGCCTTGGTGGCTGTCTTGCTGTGGACCACGGAAAAAAACAATTCAAGATTGCTGTTGGCATTCATGGAGCAGCTGCACATGTTGGACCACCAGTTCTGGGCTCAAGAAACAAGCATTCACTGGTGGGAATGCATCGTTAATGAAGGTATGGGATGATGAGCATTGGCCATGGAACTTTCGAATGTACAAGGTCCCATTCCTGGAACTGTGCATGGCGCTCACCCCAGCCCTCCAATGGAGTGACACCAAAATGAGAGGTGAACTAATGGTGGAGAAGTGAGTGGAGATCTCTTTGTGGAAGCTGGCAATGCCAGATTGCTACCACTCAGTCAGGAATCAATTTGGAGTTGGTAAATCCACTGTGGGGGATGCTGTGGACACAAGTGTGCAGGGCCGTTAATGGCATCCTGCTATGCAGGACCATGACTCTGGGCAACTTGTGGGCTGACAGAGCCTCCTCTCCCCACAGACCCAGGAGATCCACCACTTCCGCTAATAGGGAAGGAATGGCATCAGAGGACAGGGATGGGGCCCAAGCCAAGACCCACACCCACAGAGGAGGGAAACCACCTATACTATAGGCAGAACGCTATACTCTAGGCAGAAGCTTGTTTGCTGCAGCTGGGCAGTGGCTATGTGAGTGCTTCACACTGAGCAAACAGGAAAATGAATTTGGCTTTAAAAGAGGAGGGGCATGCACCTGGCTGCCGGACAGTAGAATTCAAAAAAGTGACCAAAGTGATCACGGTGCAGCATTGTGGGACACCTCTGGGAGGCCATTAAAGCCAACATAAGCAATGCAGTGTCTACACTGATACTGCGTCATCCTAAGTGCTATGCCTCTCACCAAGATGGATTGACTAGGTCGGCGTAGTGGGTGAATTGCAGGAGGAACACTGTAGTGTAGACTCCTACACAATTAGGTTGATGTGAGGAGCCTCATGCTGAGCTCTGTAGTGTAGACCAGGCCTACAGTTCTGTCGCTGGTGCTTGAAATATGTGGCTTAGCTGGTATGATGATCATTAGGGGTATTTGTGACCATGGATTCATTAAAAACAGGGGGAAAAAAAGTAAAGAAAGGCTTCTGAATTTGGAGTGGAACCTGGAGGGAGAGAGTTAAAAAAAGAAATAATGGAAGCAAAGCAAAGGCAAGGCATAGGGCTTGAGTACATCTGATATCCCTGCTCCACGGAAGTCAATGGGATTATTGCCATTGAAGTCGGTGGCGCCAGGATTTCACCCCCCCCACTTTTTTTTTAAAAAATGCACAGTAGATCTTGATTTGTGACTTCATTCTTCATGCTAGCTTTATGGTGAGAGCACCCGTGACTGGATCCTAAATCCACATCTTTCAGCATATGACCACAAAAGCTAATGAAAACATACATATTCTATATCAATCTGAAGGAGCAGAAGTAGATATGGATCTCAGTAGGGGCACCGATGAAACAGTTGAGGACTGAATATAATTCAAGCAGCTGGTCAGACTGACATTTCAATACAATAGCTTACGTTTCTATTGTACCTTCCTTCCCAAAGAATCTGGTACAAGCACTATACTGCTATCAAGGAAAAGCTTCACCCACTCAAATGCAGTCACTTCTGGGGGACACGCAGTAGCTGTTTAACACAGCTAAGCAACACTACATAGCAGTTTAGGACAGGAAGTGAAGACGAGCAGAACCATTTGAAATTGCAGGGGAAGTTAATACATCAGCAGTGTTTGGCCAGTTCTCCTTATTTGATATGCACTATGCCAGATTTTCCATAGCTAAGCAAATAATTTCAGGCATCTTTGTGTGGTGTCTCTTTCATGAGGATGGTAGCAACTAGCATAGCATAGGGTTATTTTAAACATTATGGATCCATGTGAGAAGGAGCTCTCACACATTAATGCTCCAAAGCATATCAAATTAATACGACTATTAAATTCTGTCAAATACCTCTCCAGCATCCAGCAAGAGAACCAAGAAATTAATTTGCCTCATTTTGTAGCATTTGTCATACTTGGGGTCTGCAGGCATTTTACTAGAAATGTCCCTGTAAATACTGGTAGGTTTGAGTGAACACATTGTGGAAGCAGTGTTTCCATGTACAGCAGCGTGAAATCCTCTGAGTTCAGTTCACACTAGTCTCTGAACTAGAATCAGTGAATACAGTTTTCAGGGGGTTCATGCCTATAACCTTAAACTCCAAGCTACCCTCAAGCAAACCCAGAAAAATTCATCGGTTTTGGAATAAATACCAGTGAGTTTCGCCACCCATTCCCTCTTCACAGCAGTCCCCACTAGGCTGATTCCTACCCTTTACCTCCAGGCTTGATGGCCTTCTCCTCTCCCTCATCTCCTGATATCTTCAAAGAACAGTTGGGCCCTTCACAGATATATATATATATATATATATATATTTAGGGAACAGTTAGCTGGCCTGCTCCCCACCCCGCATTGTGATCTTCTTGGAGGGCAGCTGGTAGACTTCCTCCCTCAGATCTGTAGCTAAGCCAGTTTCTGTCCCCTTACCTCTTTCTGAAGTAGAGCCAAAAATGGTACTTTGTATCCAGCTGCAGAACTTGCTGCATCGCCTGAGGTCCTTTATCTCCCTCTGAGGGAAGGAATTTTCTCTTGGTGTCTGTCCTCTGGGTCACCTCTGCCCTTGAGTCTGGTGAAATGCTAGCAAGTCCATGAGCTACTTTTCAAATCTATAATTTAAAGGGATCCCTACAGTTACCATTTAACTGAAGTTATAGCAAATATAACTTTATAGAAAGGTAGTTAAAAAAAAACCTGGCCATATAACTCGAGGCAAATCAATACCACCACTCCCATTTTAAAATTAAACTAAGAGCAGCTAAACAAGAGGCTAACAGTGTAATTAAAGTTTGTTTGGAATGATGTGTTTTGGGTAATTCTCCCCTAGTGGTTTATGTTCAGGTAAAGTAGTGTCTTGCTTTCCAAAAGCAGGAAGCTCTCATTATCATGATTAAATAAATATATTACAGTAGTGCCCATATTCAGCATCAAGGCCCCCCTATGCTAGATGCTATGCAAATTCCCGTGAAGACAGTCCCTGTGCTGAATGTGGCTGCTGGAGCTCTCAAAGATGGAAGGGGAGTTGAGCCCAAGGGATTTTCTTTATCCTGCAAAGGAGAAAGTCTTTTTTCAGAGTGTAAGTTTCTGGGCTAGATTCTATCTTAGGGCCCCCCGAGGTGCTTTCGAGTGATATGGAGGGGCTACACAGCAGCTGGACTCTCCAGGAGGAATTCTCGCTTAATAAGCCAGAGTTTCTCCTACCAGCTTGCAGACGCAACATACTGGCAGGGCAGCTGTACCAAGCTTAAAGAGGTTGCATCATACGTCTCCTTTTTAACTGTCTAATGTGGAGGTGGGGCAGAGCCGAGCCATGCTCTGGTGCCCACCCCACCACTTCTGCTGCCTTTTAGACACTCAGTGTCCCTGGGAGGGGGCAAAGCGGAGAAGGGATTTGCTCTCCAACAAGATTCTGGCCAGGCTCTTCACAGTGGCATGTGATGAGACAACACAAATTTGCTTTGGACACAGCATGCTTTGATCTTAAGAACATAAGAATGGCCATACTGGGTCAGACCAAAGGTCCATCCAGCCCAGTATCTGTCTGCCGACAGTGGCCAATGCCAGGTGCCCCAGAGGAAGTGAACTAACAGGTAATGATCAAGTGATCTCTCTCCTCCCATCCATCTCCACCCTCTGGCAAACAAAGGCTAGGGACACCATTCCTTACCCTTTCCGGATAATAGCCATTAATGGACTTAATCTCCATGAATTTATCCAGTTCTCTTTTAGACCCTGTTATAGTCCTAGCCTTCACAACCGCCTCAGGCAAGGAGTTCCACAGGTTGACTGTGCACTGTGTGAAGAAGAACTTCCTTTTATTTGTTTCAAACCAGCTGCCCATTAATTTCATTTGGTGGCCCCTGGTTCTTATATTATGGGAACAAGTAAATAACTTTTCCTTATTCACTTTCTCCACACCACTCATGATTTATATACCTCTATCATATCCCCCCATTTGCCACCTCTTTTCCAAGCTGAAAAGTCCTAACCTCTATAATCTCTTCTCTTATGGGACCTGTTCCAACCCCCTAATCATTTTAGCTGCCCTTCTCTGAACCTTTTCTAATGCCAGTATATCTTTTTTGAGATGAGGAGA
This sequence comes from Lepidochelys olivacea, assembly GCF_965140295.1. Taxonomy (NCBI): domain Eukaryota; kingdom Metazoa; phylum Chordata; order Testudines; family Cheloniidae; genus Lepidochelys; species Lepidochelys olivacea. Next base: position 125,249,006 of record NC_140413.1, read on the forward strand.
CCACATCTGTACCCACATTCCCTATCCCCAGTGCACACTGCAGGTGCCAGCCCGTATGTGGCCCCCTGTTTGTCATATTTTCTTTAATAAGCCATGCAATCTGCTCTCAGGAGTTTATTACCTACCAGCGCACCTGTCCCAAACTGTATTAGCAATTTTCTGAAGGCATGATAATGATATAGATAGACTGCAAACGTTACTAGACCATAACATATATTCCATTCCTTTCCCTATCCCCACCTCCTGTCTAATCTCGGTTCATTTGCTGACTTGATCATCTTCTCTGATCACTTACTCTTCCCTTCCACCTCCTTCAATCCACCACCAGCTGCTCACAGCGTCTCCCTATCAAAGTCCCACTTTACAGGCAAGGAAGACTGACGAGATCTCTGAGTCCATCAACACTATGCAATCAACCAGACAGTTCTCTGCTGGGAGACATAAGGGACTCTCTCAGAGGCCAAACATGCAGCTTCCACAAGCTCGCTCCCTCTCTCTGCCCCCACAAAATCTAGGAAATAAGAGATCAAGAAGCAAATTCAGCACCATGTGCAATCCTATTGACTTCAGTGGGAGTGCATGGGATGTGTGTCTATGCTGAACTTGCCCTGAGGAATCTGAACTACAGACCATTTCCCCCACTTTCCTCCTCTTTTCCGATGTAGATAGAGTTAGAATTATACACACCTGATTCTAATTCTGCTACAGGTTTTACCTTGATCATCAGTGGAGTTACAATATGTTTTGTAGCTTGTTACATGTCCAGTTATGCAGCAAAATGCTTTGCACAGCATAGATGAGCCGGGCAACTATTACATAAACAAAGCTATTTCACCAGCTGTGGAATAAATGGCAATCCATTAGATAAACAGACTTCTTGTCTGCAGTAGTGAGTGCCACTAAGCTTTGTCCACGCCACGGCAGTGTCATGGAAACAAAAATATATCTGTTGATGTGATAAGGAGTAGGCAAGAAAAGCCAGAAGAGACTGAAACACCATGAAAACCTCACTAATACAGGACATAAGTGAAATATATTAGGATTACTATTCCTATCCCATTTTATTGTCACTGGCTTGGGAAAACGAGCATAACTCACCCATAGCAATAAAACTTTATACCACACCATCATACCTTCTAGATTTAAGCATATTTATAGTATACATCTCTAGACTGGAACTTGCTTTGTGGTGATCTTCAGTTGTTTGGAGGGAGAAAGCACAAAGAGCCTTCCCCATGTCCACCCTGTCATTTGCCTTGTGTCCCTGCTCATGGGCCATCCACAAACTGAGCAGGGAGCACAGGTTCTGTGCTAGGATTGCATTGCCAGCAGCAGAAGCCTCCCCTGCAAAGAGGGTGGGGAAGGGCTCCAGCCATTGTATGCTCTTCCTCCACCCCAAAGGAAAGCTTGCTGGGTGAGGAGTCACCCAGGATAAAGACCACTGTTGGCAGCTCTGCTCCTCTGGTGCAATGAAACTCTCTACAACAAGGGTGAAGCTCTTTTGTGTAGGAGACTGTGCTTTCTACGGGGCTGGTCTGAGACTGTGGAATTCACTCCCCTAGGAGCTAAAGACTATCACAAATCTCACCACCTTCCACGCCAAATGCAAGGTGCACTTCTTTGACCTGCTCTTCTCAAATATAAATATATAGCAAACAGAAACCCTACCAAAACAAGACACTCCACTGCACACACTTCTCCCCCGAGGAGAAGATGAGATGACAAACATCACGAGACAGATGTTAGTCACATCCTTTAATACACTACCAGAAGGTGCTCAGATATTACAGGGATGAGAGCATTATAAGAGGCTAAACAGAATAGAAAGCATCAAGGAGGTGAAACTGAGAGAGGAAGAGATTTTAATTCAGAATCCTTAAAGCACTTAGTTTGGTGTTTCTTTGTCAGCCATTTGAGTTAAATAGGAGTTAACCAAACAGTTGGGAAGCATTCTCTTTGTTAAAGATGCAATCCCTCTCTACCTGAAATTAAGTATTAAGACGGTGCCTTTTCTGCTTCTTTGGTCCAAAATCAACAGTAAAAACACAGACAACAAGACCTGATAGTTCTAAAATAAAATTAAAGCAGGAAGAAAAAAGGAACCCCTTTCAGGCCTTCTTTATTCACTATAAAGAAACAAAGAAGGGCACAAACCCAATTGATTTCCCTTTTTCAGGTCACCTTTAAAGGCACATTCTGGCCCTCAGAGCCAGATACAGTAACTCCTCACTTAAAGTCGTCCCGGTTAACATTGTTTCATTGCTGATCAATTAGGGAACATGCTCGTTTAAAGTTGTGCAATGCTCCCTTATAAGGTCCTCGTTTGTCCACTGCTTGCAGGAAGAGCAGCCTGTTGGAGCTAGTGGTGGGGGCTTGGAACCAGGGTGGGCCGGCAGCCCCCCATCAGCTCCCCTATGTTCCCTGTGCGGCAGCCGCCCAGCAGGCTATCAATTGCTGGCAGTTCAGCTGTCCCTCCCCCCACTGCCATGTGCTGCTCCTGCCCTCTGCCTTGGAGCTGCTCTCCAGAGCCTCCTGCTTGCTGGGGTGGGGGGGAAGAAGAGGGGCTAATGTCAGGGTATCTCCCTCCCCTCTGCTCCTGCACCCCGCTTACCCCGTCTCCATAGAGCAGGGGACACACAGGACAGGGCTCAGGAGGGAGGGAGCTTCCTGGCAGCAGCTGCTGCAGTCTCAGCTTCCTGATTAACTTAACAAGATAATGTAGTAGGTGTCAGCCTACTTAAAGGGGAAATGCACATCTCTCTCTCTCACACACAGGGTGTGTGTCTCTCTGTCTGCCATGCTGTCTCCCCTCCCTCCATTCCTGCCGCCTTGTAGCCTGTGAGGCTACATTAACAACGTGTTAACCCTTGAGGGCTCAGCCGATGCTAGTTCATCATTTAGCAGTAAGGCCTCCCCTGGGAAATATCCCACCCTCTGACTCCACCACCTCAACCAAGTTTCCCAATCATCATCGCTGTGTACAGTATTAAATTGTTTGTTTAAAACTTATACTGTGTTTGTGTATGTATGTATATATATATATATATATATATATAGTCTTTTGTCTGGCAAAAAAAAAAAAAAGGTCCCTGGAACCTAACCCCCCTTATTTACATTAATTCTTATGGGGAAATTTGATCCACTTAACATCATTTTGCTTAAAGTCGCATTTTTCAGGAAAATAACTACAACATTAAGTGAGAAGTTACTGTACAGTGCTGGTGAAATTCCATTTAAGCCAATGGAGTTATTCCAGGGAGAAATTTGGCTTGATATTCTAAAGCTGCTAGGGTCAGATCAACTTTCATTTACTCTCCTGCACTGGGTACCTGTAGTGTGAGAGGGAGAACAGTCTCTGTGGGGCTGCTGCACTGCATCTTGTGCCACTTGGGAGTAGGGCAAGCCTTGGTTCCATTCCCTCCCCCGCCAATGCTCCAGCCATGCAGCTGAGCCAGCACAGGGAGTGAAGTAATCTGAATGGGGGCAGGGGCAGATTGCTTCACTCCTGAGACAAGAAGGGACCTGGGAATCAGGTTGGGATTCTGAGTCACTGTCTGATTCTGGGTCTATAAGGCCACATATTGCCTGTTGTTCAAGGCTCACAGCAAAGCTGTAATTTAGCCCAAAGTAAGTAGGCTTTAGCTCCACACATTTAGTCTCTTGTACCGAGACAAGGCTTGCGCCAGATGAAAGATTAATGAACACAATTTTTATTTTTTTAGCACCTTAAAAATTCGATTGCAATCTTATTCAGATCAGAGTCTTACTGGTCAGCACTTTCTTGTATGATGAAATCTTTATAAACTCTGGGACCATGGGCTGCAGTAATATTAGCAGTTGTTGCCTTACTGCATAACATATTTGGTGTTCCTGTCTTCAGGAACATTTTTGACTGCCTTATGATTGATTGACAAAAAACCTGCATCTGATCTTTAAGAAAAGGGTCAAGAAGCAAAGTAAGAAATTTAATTTCCTATGTGAATGGAATGCTGTGTGTATTTGGTTCTATCACAACTCTAGAAACATTGGCTGTGGCATATTGCTTGAAATAAATACAAGAGGCAGCGGAACAAGAGTGAATTTTCAGCCCCCAAGATTTATGCATCAAAAACGTCTCAGCCCTAGAACATGTTTTATGAGAATTAAACTAGAAGGTACAGTCCCTCTTGTCTCAGATGGTGAGCAGGCTATAGCTCTACAAGATTTAGCTTTTCATAGACATTCCTGAAATTCCTTAAACCTGTGAAATCATGAATGATTGCTCCAGAGGGCAATAAAGTCTATTGCTGGATCCCAAACCTAGTTCCAATCACTGCCTATAATTACAGTGGAATTTTTGGTACCTAACCGATCATAAAAAATTATGGGGGGCAGGAAAGGGAGTCAGTTGTATTTCATAGCATAATTATTCAATAAACCTATTTCCCCCCAAAAATAAGGCTGGGAAGCTCTTCAACAATATTAAGACAGTGTCTACAGTTTACACATTGTGGGTTAGTGCACATATGTGAGACTTACCAGGTAAACAGTATGAGCTGAAGATCTTGCCAGACTGACGAGGGCCAGTTTCTGCCAGCAGTAATCATGATGAGTAGTACCTTACTACATGTAGTATAGAAAGGAGAAGCAGACATCACCTCTAGTATCAAAGGGAGAAGCTGAGAAGATATCTACCCCACCCCTTTCCTCACTCTACGGAAGGAGAGAAATCTGACCTAGGATCACTCATGTAGCAAACAAACAGTGCTGATTGGTTTAAGGAATGACTTGGTCATGAGATCTGCACACCAGGTTTCCAATGTTATAACCCCTTCCCCATCAACCGCATTTTAGAGAGCACTGTTTCCTGGAATGACTTCACAAGTGCTGGGGCATGCCTTGTTGTTTGTAAGAGTTGAGCTCAAAGGAACTGCCTCAACTAATAGTTGCTGAATGCCCGATGCATTCAGGGGCACATTAAAATTTTGGCCCCTTTCTGCCTAGGATGATGACTGGGGAGGGGAAGGAATAGTTCTTGAATTTAAAAGCTTAGGTTTCTCTTATATTCAAGGGGATTATTGTTTCCCTTAATATGCTAGGAACAAACACTGCTACAATCATTATGAATCACTACTCTTGATTAGTCTAATTCTTTTTACTGCCATTACAGCAGATGCTCACATTTCTATTCTCAGTGGCCAAATTAATCTTCCCCAACTCCTCATAAATAGTCTAATATGAATACTAGATATTATATGTATACAGTGCTGTTGTAGCCATATCGGTCCCAGGATACTACATATTATTTCAGTCTCCACTGGCTTTAGCAGGAGAGGAGCGAACCACACATCCTCAGGTCAACTTTCTGGACCACATGCCTGGTAAACCGAAGGGGATACAGCATAGAGTTCCATCACCGACTGCCCCTGTTGTGTAGGCAGACATTCAGAATGACACCACATTTCCCTGTGAATGACCTCCCCTTTAGTATTTTTCTCTCTATGGCTGAGATTCTGCTTTCAGTATCATCCATCTTCCAGCACTTGAGCCATTTTGCAGTCAATTAGAGAACTCTGGGGATTTTTTTTCCTTTGGAAATATCTCAGAATGCAAACCACCCAACCAAAATGCCCACCACATCCTATAAAACCACAAAGCAAAGTCTAGCTAAAAATCAATGCATTTGGGATGCATGTAAAACTAAATTTAAAATGTCAGATTCACAATCCCCTTAGCTAGATGGAATGTCTCCTCCGTGATGAGCTGCTGCCTTGGTAAGCATGTGGATTGTGTTACCACCAATACGTAGGGCTGTATCTGCCCATCCCTTTCTCCCAGGCTTCCATCCTTTACCTCCAGGTTCTCATGCATGCACAGTCAACTTACTATTACTGCAATTTATAGATATCCCAAAAGTGTTTTCAGAAATTTTGGTAACATTCCAACTATTTTATAAAGCTGACTTTAAAAAAAAACAGCCAAGAGGGTTTGTGAAAAATTTGTCATCAAAATTTGAAAAATTTCAGCCTGAGATTCTAGCTGCATTATGTACAAATAAAGAATAATAGACGGTCCCTGCCTCCCCTCTTCCCCCCCGCCAGGAGTTTCTGGTCTAAATAGACAAAACAGACACTGGGTGGGAGGGGAAACAAGCTTAAAGAAAGGTGAATGATTTCCCCAAGGTCTGACAGCAGACCAGTGGCAGAATGAGGTGCTGCTCCTGATTCTGAGTCCCAGGCCCATTCCCTGGCCACAGCACTATGCTGCTTAAGTGATGTGGGGTAAAATGGGAGAAAAGTGATGCTGCTTTGGTCAGTTTTTGCTTTGTACCTTCTATAGTCTTGTTTTTTTTAAATGCGTGCCCAAAGTGGCATTTGTGGAGAAGCTTATACAAGATTGAAATCTAAATAAATATAATTCATTTTTGAACTAGGTGGCTTATTCCTAAGATTTGCCCTTGTTTGATGGTAATTATATCTGTAGAACTCATATAAGGAATAACACTCGAGAGCACAGAGATGTTCAGAGAGATTTTCTTTCCTAATGCATGTTTTATTTCTCTTTCAGAAGGAAGAGGGCCCTTGTTCATGAAAATATTGTTTTCTGGAAGTGATCTTTTCCAGGATAACAATGCAGCTTTGCTGTGCAGCACACCTGGCATGTGGGTGTTTTAAAGGCAGGATGCTACTTTCAGCAAAAGTTATTTCAGTCTTTTTTATCTTTAAATAATAAAATCAAAATAATGTAATAAGATTCATGGACGATTGAAAAGGGATTTTCTTCCCACCCCATTTAGCTAATGGTCAATGCTTTTAAAAAATATACCCACTTAATGATGGGACATGGCCAGATGATTATATACTATATAACTCGTGGGTGATGTATGTATTACTGTATGCTTCCAGAGCTTCATCCTAAGCCCACTGAAATCAATGGGAATCTTGCCATTCCCAGATACATGCAGTTAGTGTTCCATAATCAAATGCATTTGTCTTCACCAGACGATCATATTGCTAGATGATTTATTTGACCTGTGTTCATCTTGCTTGGGCTGTCACCCCACCAGAGGTAGCCATTTGGTTTATAACAGTTTTAATCACATCTATCGTTAATGGCTGACCTCTGTTACCTGAAACCACAGCTCTTTTGAGTGTTTGTGTCACTGTGCCCCGGTCATGGTGTGGAAGATCCAATTTATTTAAGACTGTCTTGAGATGTTGTCTCAAGTCCTTCCCCCCTCACTTTTAAACAAATTACATTTCTTTCCCTTGCTTTATATTTGGGGGCCATTTGCTTCTCTGGAATGTGATTCCTCCCTCTTGGCTTTTGCACTTCTTGTTCTCTTAGGAGGTCTCTAGGTGAGGATGAAAGTTTAGAAGTGTTAGCTAACACGTAACTAAGGGTATAACTACACTTAAATCACTTCAGCGGCACAGGTGCAGCACTTCAGTGTAGATACTACCTACGGCAAAAGGAGGGGGTTCTCCCGTTGGCATAGGTAATCCAACTCCCCAAGAGGGAGTAGCTAGGTCAATGGAAGAATTCTTCCATCAACTTAGTACTCTCTATAAAGGGGGTTAGGTCACCACAGCTTTCACTCTCAGGGAGGGGGATTTTTCACATCCCTGAGAGGCAGCTATGCTAAAGTAAGTTCCCAGGGCAGACCAGCCCACACACCTTCTGGAACACTAGTGTAGACATGGCAAATTGTACTTTAGCAAGTGCTAGTTAGTTGAGCTGAGGGAGAGCCTCAGGTTCATCTTTACCAGCTAATTGTAAAATAAATTGTCGCTGACTATACTAGTTTTTCAAAACACGTTAAAGGTTGGAGCAAACACATTAAAAAACCACGCCCCCCTTTTATTCCAGTTTAGAAAAGCTATTATAACTATTTTTTTTTAAATCACAAAGGGCCTGGTTTATGGGTTGCGGCCTCCAGTGTTGAATTTGCTACCTACAGATCCTCCTAGTTTCTCTTCATTTTTCTTAGCCTTCATTAGAATCTGGGATTTGTAAAGTGTGTGTGTGTGTGGGGGGGGAGCCAAACTGAAAACACAAGCCAACAACATCAATCATATATTTCAGCACATTTTCTTCATTCCAAACCTATATAAATTATGAGGCTTCTGAGTCATTAGTGCACCAGTGTGAGGCTGATCATAATCTTTGTCCTTGCCTTTTTTGTGTGATCATTGCTGCTGATTTGTATTTCAGCGTGTGGGGACTATAAGCAGAGACAGTACTGAAATGATATTTGGAGGCCAGACTCTGTTCTCAGTTACAACAGTATAAATCTGGAGTAACGCCACTGAAGTCAGCAGAATCGTGCCAGACTTAGAGGTCTGCTGGAGATCAGAATCTGGCTGCAAGTCTGCAAGATTTCCTTTCTGCACCATCTTGCTGATGAGGGAGATAAATACATATTCATCAAAATGTCCTGGCTAAATAAAGGATTAAATAAAAAGCGGCAATAACAATATATTTATTTTTTAAAGCCAGGATTCTCGCCAGCTTCAAATTATTTCCCTCAGTTATTCATTGCTAAAGAACTCTTCTTAATAAAGTTCAGAGAACAGACAAAGGCAAACAGGAGGCTGTAAGTAATGGATATCTATGAAAGCTGTGTTAAAAACAAGTACACCTGTGAGGAGCAATTGGCAGACTGTTGGGACTTTATAGGTAATTACATTACATGGCTCTCATAATGTCAGATGTAATGTAATAGGCAGCTCATTTTGGTGTTCCCTATAGTCAGCTAGAGCTATCACAGAGACAACACCTCATTTTTCCCATTGGTCTGGAAATTACGGCTTCTAGTCTGCAGCTCTTTACTTAACAGAATACCACACCCCCAAAAATTTCTCTTCTCTCTTCAGTGTCATAATTAGATTATACCAAACTGGCTGCATTGAAACATTGGTGCTTGTATTTTCTCAGTTATATTCCTGGACTCCCTTCAAAATTGTTTCATTTGTCACAGTGACCTTGACTGATGAAAGCAGAGGCACTCAAATGCAGTTAGCTAAGGCCCAATCTTGAGAGGTTCTGAGCAATCCCTTGCAAGGTGCTGAGCCCTCTCACACCCTATAGGCACTGTACAGAGTTGAGGGTGATCAGTACCTTGTAGGAGGTCTCCATTGTCTTGTAAGATCCAGTCCCTATTGTTGTTCTTTCCCCCATGGAGACCATGACCTACTCTAATGCCATGATTCTCAACCAGGGGTACATACACATACTCCAGGGGATAGGCAGAGGTCTTCTAGGGAGTACATCAAGTCATCTAGATATTTGCCTAGTTTTACAATGCATGTGGCAAATTGCTGGCACAATTATGATGGGTCCTGCGCTTCCTCTTCTTGTGGGTTTGTGTGTGTGTGGGGGGGGTTTTCAGGGCACAGTTTCCTGCCCCTGAACTAGGGTATCTACTGTCCAACTAGTAACCCAGAGAAGGGTAGTGGAGAGGGAGGGAGGGACCCGGGCCTGCCCTCTACTCTGGGTCCCAGCCCAGGGGCCCTAGGGATAGTGGCAAACCACTTGAACTAGTGCTTCCTTCCCCCTGGGCTACTTCCCTCTCCTGTTCTTCAGCTTGTGGGGCTTCCTGCCCGCTCTCTGTACAAGCCAGGTGTTTCTTTACCTAGGGTCTTGGTCTTCTAGCCAGCCATAGCACTTCTACAAACTCTCCTCTGCTCCAACTCCTTTCCCTGGCTGATTTAAAAACCCTGCTTCAATCAGATGACTGGCTTCAAGTGCTCTAATTGGCTTCAGGTGCTTTTAATTAATCTATAGAAACCTTTCTTCCCTCTTCAGGGAATAATACCTCTCCTCATCCTGGAACTTACATATCTCTCCTATATCGCTCTCCTGCTGCCTTCTGGCCATGCTGCATCACACAGGTTAGATAAAAAGCACTAGCAAAGTCAGTACAAACTAAAATTTCATACAAAGAATGACTTGCTTATACTGCTCTATATACTATCCACTGAAATGTAAGTGCAATATTAATATTCCAATGGATTTTATGATTATATGGTAAATAGAGAAAGAAAGCAAATTTTCAGTAAGTGTGCTTTGACACTTTTGTATTTTTATCTCTGATTTTGTAAGCAAGAAGTTTTTTAAATGAGATGTAACTTGGGGTATGCAAGACAAATCAGATTCCTGAAAGGGATTCAGTCATCTGGAAAGATTGAGAACTAGAGCGCTAATGGTTTTGTTTTAGATAGAGTAATGTTGTTGCATAGAAAACAGCCTGTGAAATATGTAAGCAAATATAATTCCAATTTTAAAGATAGGGAAACTGAGGCAGAGTAAAGTGACTTGCCCAAGGCCAGAAGAGAAATCAATGTTGGAGGAGAAATTACAACTCAGGAGGAGTTCATGACTCTTACCAAAGGCTATTCTAGCTATAGGCAAACTTGGCAGCTGCCTAGAGCAGCAGGGCCAAACCTGAGTGGTGCTGTGACCCCACATGCCAGGTCACAATGCCACTCACTCAATTTTGGTCCCAGCCACCTCCCTGCCACTCTCATGGTAGACAGGCAGCCAGGCCAAACCTCAGTGAGTTGCACTGCAATCTGGCCCTTGGCCTTCCCATTTCTAGCAAAACCATGGAACCACTAGAAGGCTTGTCATGCTCCCCCAAAAGTCTCATGTGCACCCACCCACAGTTCAGAACCTTTGGCCTAGGAAAGGGGCAGCACAATGAAGTTTTGCCTAGGGTAGCAGGCCTCTGCCTCGTACCAGTTTCCTGGCTCCCAGTCCTCGGTCCTGTGTACAAACCACTGGACCATGCCTCTCAAGAAAACATGTGGGGAGAAATAAAGGTCTCGAATTCTAGGCTACTACTTGACATAAGATTAGTTGACTATGCACAAGTCATACCAGACCTCTCATCCTCTTCCGAGACCTCCAAGAATGGGCCGTCAGGATACGGAAACCTTGTTGGCCAACCATAGGTAAACAAACAACTGGCTGCCTTCTCAGCTGAAAGCTGAAGAAGAGTTGCTGGAGTATGGATAATTAAATGTGCAATGTATACATCCAGTTGGCAGTCACTATAGAGACTGGTTTGTGTTTCCACTTGAACCACTGCCCAGCCACAGAAAAAAGGGCACTGCTCTGAAACAGAAAGCTGGAGTAGAAGATAGTGTGTGCCCTTGTTTTAATATGGAAATGTTGGCAACATGCCCAACAGCAGCAGCAAATCAATCTAACTGATCTTCTCCTCCCATCTCTTCTCTACCCTATGCAAAATAGTCACATTATTTAGTCAGATGGAAATCAGCTCTTTCCAGTTAGGCTTAGCTGAATTTCAGGTCTTTTTGGAATGATGCCATTGTGTACCAGTCTGGACTCTTGTGCACTGGGAATGGCATTTACTGAGAGGACTTGAAGGCAGAGGAGTCTGTTTTTTAACTACATCTAGCAATCAGGTGCCTTTGAACATTGTAGACCTACAGAAACAGCAGGCCCTCATTTCACCAAGCATTCATTAGAATTAGACACTTGCTTTAGGCGTCTCTCAGAGTTGTATAAGGGAGGGAATAAAACAAACCAAACCATCTTTCACAGTCTGTTTTAGGAGCCAACTCTTTTTTTATGGTGTGATGATACATGCATTTAATAAAGATATACAGTATTCTGAGCAAAGCAAATGGACACCCCTATGTTACAGAGACTTAGAATGAGGATTTCATTTAATTGTGGCAAACTGCTGTGCACAATGTACCAAAATGGTATAAACAGCTATTGAACTGTAACATCTAAAGAGGTCTAAGTGCTTAGATAAGGTCTTATTTTGCAGATGATAGTAATAAAATAGATAAAAATAGGAGGAAAATCTAACAGAGGTGCCCTAAGACAAGAGGAAAATAGGGGCAGGGAGGGAGTCACAAAATACAGGGTTATTTCTTACGCTGTCCCCAAATTTGGTAGACATTGTCTATCTACTTCACTTTTTATTAGTTAGTTGTTCTTCACAGAGCCATAGGTGTGCAAGGGGAACTCCCGGTCCATAAGATGACAACCATGTACCCCAAATAATGAATCTAGATTATATACGTTGTCAATTGTTTGGTGCAGGGACTATCTTTTTACTACAGTTCCAAACAGCACCTAGCACACTGGGGCCCCTAGGTTCTACCATAATATAACTCAGCATGGGATGGCAATAAAACAAAGGGATGGAGGGAAGAAAGATAAGTGACAACAGAAGTCCAGCAGGGTATCACCACTTTTAACACATCATAGTTCTTGGTCTGCTCCTCACCCAACACCACATAACCAGCTTGGGCTTCTCCTGCCAGATAAGGGGCTAACTATAGGAGTCATAATCCTTCATCCCAGCCCACACAATTAGCAATTCTTTCAGAAGTCAATAAGAATGCATCAGAACCTTCCCCAGGGCCCATTTTACAGAGTCCCCTCCCAAACGTCCCTTCCCCACAGCAGGATGTGTCACATTTTGTCTTAACTGCAGCTGTACCTGGGCCTGTTTCTTCACACACTCCTGAAACAGTTACTGCTGCTGCACCTGCCAGCCCAGCATGTCACTGTGTCTGTTGGAGTGTCTGCAGCAGCCTTCTGTTGGCCTACCAGCCATTGCAGCAGCTCCTCCAGCTTTTTCCCAGTTCAGCCATTCTCACACGCCCCCACTCAACCTTCTTGGCTCTGGCTGACAAGTGATTTCCAGACAAGCCCTCACTTGTGAATAAGCTCCCCCCTCAGCTCCTGGAACCCCTGACTTATAAGCTCTCTTTGTGATTTAAGCAGCATGCCTTGTCCAGTAGGATCTCTCCAACAAGTGTCTTTATTGCTGTTTATACTCTAGCTCTGTCCCCATATAACAGTAGTTTTATCAAGCCTTTGAGACCGCTTGCTTTCTTCTCAGTGCTGTCCAGCTGGTGAGCAAATTATCTCATTAGCTCATCAGGCTCCCTGCAGGTGCCAACCAACCCAAGTCCCTCCTACTCTAACTACATCCAGTGTGCCCTGGGTGGTCTAAGTTACCAGGGTGCTCTAAGTTACTAGTGCTGACTTTCAAAGGACTCAATTTATAGCTTCCAAGAGCTTGTCACAGATATGCTGATAGTTATGAAAGCATCTCATTAATCTCTAGGACTTTTGGAGTTGCTGCTGCTGTTTTTTGATGCAGGAGGGTAAAATTCAGGACACTTTCCAGAAGGAGGGACAGGGGAGTTAGGAAAGGAATGCTTATCTGCCAGCAATGGTCATGGAATCAAGGTGTGTTACATATCTATACATACCAGCAAGAAAAGGAAAGGTGAGGTAAAAGACACTCATTTAAGAATTTTTCCATGCTCCTATAACAGCTGCCTTTTTATCTGTAAGGTGGGAATGCCCATTGTAGCTATTCGACATAGGCAGGCCAAAGGTACTTGGTGTATGTTTCAATGGCTTTGTCTGAATTTGTTCCTCAGTAGCGTGGGGTGATGACTAACAGATTCTGAGCCCTCAGTAGCTGTTGGACAACTAGCAGAGTATGTGCTCTTTGATTTATGCTGACTAATGCAAGAGCAGCAGTCAATAAGTTTAACTCCACGAGTGATTTAATTATGGGTGACCCACGCAGCCAGTTGTGCATGGCTAAATGAGACCTAGCTAGATGACACTGCAGAGCCATTTTTGGCCCAGATGTCTCCCACTGGGCACTTAGCTGTGTATGAACGAAACGAGCATCATGGAGTTGGTGTGGCCATGTTGGTTGCATCAACTATCAAATGTAAGGTGGGTTCCCACTCCAAACCTAGGTCTAAGAGCATGTGTCTACCTAATGTGTGAGTTAGGGGATGCAGTTACGATAGAACTAGTGTTAGGGCAGAAAAGGAGGAGGAAGAGTGGGGGGAGAAGGGTTATAAGCAAAAGGAGCAGCATGGAAGATGGTACAAAGATGAGAGTGGGAGAAGGATACAGTTGGCTATTGAGGAAGGAGGTTTAGGAAGAGTGTATGCAATGGGAATGGGAGCAGGAGGAAACAAAAACAAAAATGTAAATGGGGCAGAGTTCTGCAGAAACTTCAAGAGGGGGTACTGGTGTATGATCACCCAGTTCCTTCTTCACTAATAATTGGCCAACTTGATAGGAGTAGTTAACTGATTGTGGTGTTTGGGGGAAGGGAGTTTTTCTCTGTATGGCTGACAAAGACTTGAAGTTCACCCCAGCTTCTCCTTACTTTAATCCCCAAATTCTCAAGCCCTGTGTTGCAATCATCATTCTTCCAGCTGAGAAGTACAAGATAAGGATCCCTTAGAACCTCTCATGCATTGACTGGCAGTGCATAGCACATACTTAGGACATATGGACTGTACCATGCATGACATCTCTGAAATACAAGGAGAGAGTACACACTTCTGTAGGGCCATATAGGTATCAGTATTCAGTCTGTGATTTTCAAATCCACTGGGCATTGAAAGGCTAATTACAGCCAGAGTAGGTGGTGTTAACGCTAAGTTATGGACCTTTTTTTCATAAACAGGATAAATGAGGTACTCCAAGCACCTACCTGTCTGGGGCGGCTCTACCAATTTTGCTGCCCCAAGCAGTCGCCGCCGAATTGTTGCCGCCGTGGGCTAAGGACTGCGGCCCCAAGCACCTGCTTGGAAAGCCAGTGCTTGGAGCCAGCCCCGGCTGCAGTGAAGAACTGAGTTTCAAAATCTGGTAGATAATAATGTAAGCCACCGTTCTTTGGCCAGTTATCTACTCAGTTCATAGACACCTGAGTATTGTTTATCAAGGGTATTATGTTGAAACATAGTGCTAAGACTGTGTATCTTTCCTTATTCTTATTAAAAGGATGTATAATCCACCTTTCAGAGATTAGAAAGTAAAGTTCACAGATATTATTAGCTTCCAATATGTGCAGTCAGAAAATTACACACTGAAAGTTATCTCACATTCATGTAAATTACATTGAATGGAAACTATCTAATTATCTCTCGGAGATAACAAATATATATGTAAATGTTTTAATCTAATGATAATAATATGTCTAGGGAGGGATATTACAATTTGAAATCTAGAGTAATCACAAAACTGTGATTGTGTGAACTGTGATTGTGTGAACTTCCTAGGTAATGGATCTGAAGTCTTGGTTGTTGATGAAATAAAAGCTATGGGGTTTTGTTGTGTTTAGATCATTCACATGCTTAGTTATTTGCTCCATTTAGCATTCAAAGATGAATGACAACGTTCAGAGGCAAAAACAAACAAAACTCATTCTGTAGCAAGAGCTGAATTCCATTTTTAATTATGTCTTGGGAGCTGGAGTAGGACAGGACTACATATCCCTTTCCTCCCACAGTGAATTTGCCAGTTATGTCAATTTCCCTCTCTTCCCTTCCTTTGGAAGCTCATTTTATACATTTTTTCCTCAAGAAAATGATAAATTCATATCCCTCCCACTTTTATTACAAAAGTGAACACATAAAGATGGGTGAGTAACTAAAAATAAGTGAGCTGAATGATTAATCTGAAAGAAATATTGTGAATATTATGAGAAAAAGTTCAACAATTATTTCACCAGCTCTATGGAAAACTATCCTGCAACACTGAGGAGTGTGTGTGCAGGCATAAAATTACAAATACTTGCTGATTTTTAAAGCACCCTTTTAAAGCACCCTTTACCTGTCAAGACCTGAGATCAGGATTTTCTTTTTCTGTTGTGTTGTTGAGTAGATAGCATCCAATCAAACAGTGGGAACAAAGCAGGAAGGGAAGGAAAATGACTCCTCTCTTTCTTTGTGAACTTACTACATTTTTAGTGGAGATGAAAGGTGCTAGATTGACATCCCTGGAAACTAAAATCCTTTATGCCCACAATAGGTACAGTGGAAGCTTTCACATATGGTCTTGACAATGAGCCCTGATCTGGAGGGATCACCTCTATTCATGGCAGAGTAGTTCCATTCTCCATGCCTCATTCAGTCCTTGGCTTCATTCAAATGCCCAAAGTTTCTAATTAGTGCCAATTTTGGTGTTGGTTTCTCTGAGGTAGACAGCTGCCCACTGGAACCTTGCTGAACCCACCAAACTTGTATCTCACAGACCCCCAAACAGCCATCAAATGCTGACAAGCTTCAGTCACTGCGAAACAGGACCAGATTTGAGACAGCTTCCTAGAGATGAAAGGCTCCGTAGGCTATTGCAGCATAGTTTGGGGTAATAATTGTCTAAAACCACATTCTGATTGGCTGGCTGAGTCTTTTCTTGTGATATAATGACCGTTTACCCACTGCCAACAATGCTCAGCACAAGCAGCAGTAGCATAGTCAAGGATAAACTTGGATAAATGGAGGTTACCCACTTCTCATTTGAGGAATAGGAAGTTTAGTTCAGGTTAGTTTAACCCACTTTTTTTTTTAAATCACTACACACTGTGAAGTAGCCTACTCATTAGCAGTTTCTGGACTTCCAGACACAGTTAGCTCACTTTTTCATGTAAAAATGAAGGCCCTGATCTAGCAAAGGAGTTCTAGGTGGGGTTTTGGAGAGAAGGATGAGGGGTTAAATAGTCCTGGAGACCCTAAAAAAGCAAACTGATTAGAAAAATATACATGGTCAAAATTGTAGACAAAGGATGGTTTATAGATAATAGTGCACAAAAACAAGCTCAGTTTCCAAATGGTTGTTCAGTTTAACCTTGTTTGTGCCCTTTTTACATTCATGCCATGTTTTGGAACTGGCTTTTTGTTTTTTAATAGAGGTACCTGCATTTGCATGTGAGCAAAAGTACTGGTGAAGAACCAAAGGTGAGATGCTGGCCCCACTGGAATGTATAGGAGTTATGCTGCTGATTTCAAGAGATCCAGATTTTCACCTAAAGAGTATTCTCTATTCAGTAGACATCATTAATTATTCTCCTGGTTAAAAGGTTTTCAGTCATCCATGGAACAGAATCTCTACTTACATGACCAATCACACAGGTTTTAACAAATAGTGAAAAGTGCACAGTTCATGAACAACTCCCTGCCAGGAATTTGTTCAGTCAAGAATTACAAAAAGAATACATTCTGAAAAAGTAAAGTCTGTTCATGAGCACTGTGCAACCAGAAAAAATTAAAAGGATGAAATTCACTGAATAATTTATTTGCCACAAATAATTGAACTAGAGGATACACTGAAAAACTCCCCCACGTTTTCCATTAAAAAACCAAAACCACACAGTACACTAATAGCAATAATCCATGCCTGCATGTGCATAGGCTATTTCTATACTTCTTGAAAGGCTGATACCATGAGGCAGACAAACTTAAACCATGTACAGATAGCCTTCTAATTCAAGACCTTTTGTGCCTCACAACTGTATTACTATTCCCCTGAGCCATCAGTCCATCCTTCCCACTCTTCATGACATCAGCTGATGCTGGTGAATTAAACAAAAGAATCTTGAGCCCAAGTCTTAGCAAGTAACTGAAAAAGAATTTGCTTTTAAAAAAAAAACATTTCAAACGTATTTACATTTTTATTTGGGGATCTACACATTTGCCATTGGCTTTCAAGATCTTTCTGATCCTCTTCTCCTTTCTTTTTTTGGCTCTCTGAATATTTTGGCTACAGCAACTGTGCGAATGAGAGAGTTTTCTTCCTGTCCTCTTTTCTTCCATAGCACATGAAATCTATGTTAAATTAGTAGCTCTAAAAGGAGATCTGTCTCTAGTTGTTGCTTTGGAAAGTTGGCCTCTTTGTCTAAGGACTGACATATTGGCTGATATGTGCAGTGTTGTTGTAGCCTTGTAGGTCCCAGGATATTAGAGACACAAGGTGGGTGAAATAATATTTATTAGACTAATTTCTGCTGGTGAGAGACAAGCTTTCAAGCTACAGAGAGCTGAGGAATATTGGCTGGTGGCATTTGGCTGCCATCTGCGCTGGCTGCAGATGTGTTCCAGGATCTGAAGCAGTGATATGTTTTGTGCATGTGTTATAATGAGTCTGTTGCCCTCAATTATTCTCATGCAATTCCCATGGATTGCAGTGGAAGTCACATGCATATATCTGAGAACAGAGGGCCTGAGTCAAAGCCCATGGCTGCAAATGGAAGCATTTCCATTTAATTCAGTGGGCTTTGAATCAAACCCAGAATAAGGCCTCATAGTATGCTGTATGTATGTATTTAATTAGTACGTTGTTCTCTGCCCCCTATAAGGAGTAGAACATAGGCAGACAGATCTAGAGAGGCCTCAGAGAAACAAGTCTGCAGAGGGTATGGTTTTCTTCTTTGCCTTAATACATTATTTGTTTGTTAGTAATAATTAGCTCTGTTCAGGGTGACAAACACTGCAAGGACTTGTCGACATGCAGAGCTGTGCTGGTTTAATTTAAGGGGTGAGCATAAACTGATTTAAGTTAATCCAGTGCAAAAGACTGCGTTGACACTCTGATTTCCATTTTGCTTAAGTCTAAGGCAAAATAAACAGGGTTTAACCAAAAGAAAAGGGTCCATGCAGTCATTTCCATTGCTGTAACTAAACCGGTTTAAAAATCAATTTTAGGTCATGTCTATACATGCAGCGGTGCAGCAGCGCAGCTGTACTGCGTCTGGTGAAGACACTCTATGCCGATGGGAGAGAGCTGTCCTGTCGGGATAAAAAACCCCCACCTCCACGAGCAGCATAAGATATGTCTGGGAGAGAAGCTCTCCCACTGACAATAGCGCTGTGCACACGAGCGTTTGTCAGTGAAATTTATGTCGGGGCTGGAATACCCCCCGAGTAACATAAGTTTTGCCAACATAGGCTGTCGTGTAGACCTAGCTTAAGTTAAACAAGTGCCAACTCTGTGTGCAGACAAGGCCTAAGTTATGGGGTCAGGGCAAGGGAAGTGGAAGAGAAGTAGTAGGGAAGAGAATGTATCTGGCTTTTCCTGTTGAGAAAAGCCAGTAGCTAGCCATACAGGGTTGCACTCCTCAGCATCCCGGAAGTGAATAGTACTTGCTGTTGTGTATGTAAACATATGAAGCTCATCCTTCTAAACTGGAACTAATAAATGAAACTGAGTGTGGGGAGTTTTAAATTTCATGCACAACTAAAGCATGTATAAATTCAAATAATTTTCCAATGCACATGGAGTTTGGCACCTTGAAATGATCTTACAAATAGGAGGAAATCAGCCATTTGTGACGCTGTCCAAGATAATCTCATGAAGGAACAGGTGGTTCTTATCGGAGGGACCTAAGGGCTTTACAGCAATCCAGAGAATTTTTGCTTATGATGTACATGGAATGTACCAGTACATGTGATACATCTGGAATTGCTACTCCTAATTCTTTTGAAGCTACAACCAGCTGGTAACAGTTTTAAAAAGTGTCTCAATTTATATGTCATTGCATTTGTTTTTATTGCTGTTACTGAATTCATGTTTAGTTAAAAATTACATTCCCTATGTTATGACCTTATTCTGAATTAAAAGAAAAGTATACTGTTTGCTCCACAGATAAAATATGGCTACAAATTAATATTTCCCAAATCTTGGTTCTTTAATAAAAATTGTTAAATATAAAAGTTATTCTTAAAAAAAGAAAAATTGACAGTATACTTAAGTTAATGGTCAGTTTTCAGGTGGATTTATTAACTAAGTGCACATAAATCCATGAGAAGTATTGGTATAATTATGAAAGCTCAAATCATATAACATGTATGGGTAATTCTAATGTAATTAACCATGAATTAATGGCCACACTTTTTTTAAAATCAGGTGTTACCTATACATATTGCAAGCAGAACAATTAAATAATAAAAGCCGTTCACACTGATTTATGCAGCTCTGGTTCCAAGTAGAACAGAATTCCAGGTGGGCCACAACTTTAAATTGTACTGTAGCAAAAATGAATTTACTTTGTTCCATTTCTTTGCCCTACTTTTTCTGAGAATACATGATTTCAGTGTCACTTGTGGTTCTCATGCACAGCAGAACCGTTTTTATCCACTTAGCAGTGAGTACTCATACTTCACAACATATGATGTGCTATAGAAAATACCAGTTAGTGTTTATCCATCAAAAAGCACGGTAGTATTTTAAAAAATATAGAGAAAGACAAAAATCAGAAATAGTTTGCAGTATTCTAAAACTCAGTGCTCGTATATACAAGAAACACCAAAGCCTTTTGTTGTGTTCTTTTTATGGTGGCTGAAATCAAAACTGATGTCACTGACTTTTGTTTTGTTCTTTTGTTAATCCAAATGTATGTCATGCTCTGTATGGGAGCATAATGTAGTAAAAATCTCATTTGGGGGCAAGTTAGTGGTAGAAAGGTAAGGGAGATGTCATTTGATTCATAAGTCTACAAAATCATAACTTCAATGGCATCACTCTCTTTGGTGTGGCAGAGGGGAAGGACTTGCTGCTCTCCAAGCTCTGGGCCCTTCAGTTGGTGGAAATTTTGATAATACCATGTTGTTGGAAATGGTTCAAGCTGAGTATCAATCACAAGTCACTCCTCCCAGGAACACAATGGTACCAAACATGACAAACCTAGAACAATTATATAGATATCATTGAAAAAAGTGTTTAAAAATCAACTTCAAATTATACTTTAACCTGGGGATGCACTGCTTTCCTTGAAAAAGACTTTGATCTCTGATAATTCTAGGGAATTGACATATAGGATTGAAAACATACTGATGAGGACTTTGAATGTATCATCTCCACCTAAGGCACCACTGCTAGCCATGTTGTCACACTGATCCGCATCCGCACATCTCTCTACCTGGCAAGTGCTGGCCAAGCATTTGTAGATTGTGAGCATGTAGTCTTTGCAGTTGAGCATTTGATTTGCTGAAGGATTGATTAGGGAATGATGGTATTTCACACATAAGTGGTGTGGTCAGTCCATCCTCCAAGATCCATCCATGCCCAATAAGGGAGGGTAGCTTTGGATGAGCTTGATCATCCTGGAGCCATTCCATTCCTGATAATTTTCCCTCTTGATAGCAGGTATAAATGCGCCCCTTGCTGGTGGCAGTTGATCTTCATTTGTCTGCTTGTTAGAAAACATCCACCAACATAGCTCTACAAGTGTTGTAATGCTGGTCTTCCAATGGTAAACTCAGCATTAGAACACCTCCAGTCCATTTGTGGCCTCATCAGTGACTGTCTCAGCAATTCCAAGTACCTTCAGAGTGAGGACAGTGTCTCCGGAGGCTGAATCAAATGCCTTCCAGTAAGATAACTTGTTCTTTCCAACCAACCTTCCAGCAATGTTATATCCTGAAAGGGCATGAAAACTTAGCAATCTGGCAGCATTTCATGGTGAAAGTGATAGGAACACAACTTTGAAGGATGTACAGTGATTCTGTTCCCCAGCAGCCAGCACAAAAACAGAATCACTTGGAAGTCTTGGGTTGCGTATCCAAGAAAGCACTAGAACAATCGGTTTTTTTGCAAAATTATGGAGTTTAGTAGCACCTCTCTGTGGCCCTGATGGCATGCAAGGTAGTTGGTGTCAGCCTCCTCACGGGAACTACCAAGAAACTCCACTGAACACTGTCAGTCAGCAAATTTACTACACTATGCAATGACAAAATTCTTCAAGCAATTCTTCACATGCTGGAGCGTTTTTCCTGCAATGTATGCTATTAACTCAGCCTTTGTGAAACTATGAGATAGTAGCTTCTTCATTGTGACATTAGTGATGTTCATGGAGTCAATGATTTTGTGCTGAACAAGTGAAACAACAGACTTGCTTCTTTTTAGGAAATATTTTTAATTGATTCCTCTGCACACATGTCAAACACAAAGTGGACTTCATCATCGGTCCAGTATTTTCTTGGTAGCCTCAGAATGAAGTGTTTAGCCGAATTGCAGCAGGTGTTAACAAATTCTGATTTGGCGAGAGCTTGTACCTCAGCCATACCATCTATGATTTTTACATTGAAAGGCCTTTGCTGGCATAGGGTACTGGCCACATTGTCAATAGGTGCTGGCTTAGGAAGACCATGCAAGATGTGTATTAGTTTTGCTTGTAACCTGGCACATATATATTGTTCTGACACATTCAAACATTGATCATGATACCACAGAGAACTTGTACTTTCCCAAAGTCTCATGTAGATCAACATCATGCTGAGATCTGGACATGACCAGGAGACAAGCAAACAATGGCCTGTCTGTGGTTAGCTCTGTTACATTCATTCAGCTCTGTTAGTTCTGCCATTCATTCATTCTCACTTTCTTCTTTGCTTTCAAGCACAGTTTTAGTCTGTTCTTCATTGGAGCCTATACTGTGATGGATTTTGAAGGCTTCATACAAGTCACGACCCATAATATCCATTGGACTGATATCTTTAGCATCTTGTCACTGAAGATTGCTTTCATCATTATATTAATTAGCTCTGGTCCATCATACTTGAATGGGTTGCCAGTAAACTCATCCTATAGCTTTAAAATTGCCCCTTCTCAGAATTTAACAGCACCTAATGAGTCTAGATGGTGCTTAGTTACTTTTGGGGAAGTCATCCACAGCCGTGTTTCATCTGAAATTTAATGGAATTCTGGTGTGGATACTGTGTTATGCCCATCAAGGACTTTTAGTGCTCTGTTTTCCTGTTCCAGGGTTCATCTGAACCAAGTGCACAGAAGTCAACTGGCAATCTTTTAACAACCCAGTTTCCTTTTAGAAATTCCTCCCATGTGCCAGGGTCAGACTTTTTTCTACACATCTTATTTCAGCATGGTACCAGGCAATCATTTCAGAATTGTTGGTTAAATCTAAAGCAAATGCATATTTCTCGAAGTCATTCAGTGCTGAGAGGTGCAAATTCCAATTAGCAATCCTGACAGATCAAATAAAGAGCAGCAAAAACTCAACCATCTTCATGTATTGCTGCATCAATTATTTTGGGATTGGAATTAATTATGTTATGTAACTATGTGCATACTGTTTGCAGATGGAGTCCAGTAATTTCTAACTGGATACTGACATCTTAACCAGTGCCTTCCTTGTTAACACTCTTTTGGAATAATGAGTAAAGCTGATAATAAATACCACCGAACCACTTTTTTGCCGATGACTGCAAATAAAGTTGAAACACTTCTTCCATGTATAGTAATCTGTAACATTAAAATAAAATCAATCAGGTGGTGACCCAACGTATGTAAGGTAGCCCACACTGAAAATGCGAAGATGAGGGCAGACTGCAAAAAGAAGAGCAGAATCTCCCAAAACTAGTGGTTAACACTGTTAGATTAATCAACCAGTCACAAACTGTGCTTTTGATCCCATCACCCTGGTTATCCAAAAGCTAAAAAAAGAAATCACACAACCCCCTTTATTGCGTTCTAGTTCTCTGGCTCCCACTCAGCAAATAGGTGCAGTAAGGTGAGGAATTATTAAAAACCTCTACTCACTAGACAAAAAGTGTTCTGCTGATCCCCAAAGGGCCAGCCACGTTACCAGATCACTATTAATTTGGATCTTACCCAGAATACCAGGCTGCCAGCCAGTCCTTAATATCTAAAGCTGAAGGTTTATTATTAAAAGAAAAGAACAAGAAGAGAATTGTTATATGGTCAAAGCAATCAGATACTTACATAAGACTTCAGAGTCCACATATCAGGTTCTTAGCTGCATTGGTGAGTTTGCTGGCTTGTAGATTCCCTCTGGAACCATCCTCCAGAGGTAAGAAGCAGAACTGAAGACAAAAATGGAGAAGATGCAGCTGCCATTTTATATCCTTTGCCATGTGGCTTGTACATCCTCTGTCCCAAAGACAAGCTCAGAGCACATGGGCATGGAAAAAAAGCACTTGGGAGTCCCCATCCACAGGCATGTCCCTGCATGTCCTGCTGCCTCCTAGGTGTAGACCCTGGCTTCTCTCATTGGGTTCATTGTATAGCTGATTTCCTTGATGGGCCATCAAGCAGGAGCAGGTTTAGTGCAGATGATGATCTGTCTGGGGATGTCACCCAGATACACAGCGCAAGTTTGAAATACAGATATACCATACATATTTATTACTCACAGTACAAACAGGATACATACATATAAACATGATCATATTTAGTGAATCATAACTTTTCCACTGATACCTTATATGGCATATTTTATATAAGATTCACTGCAATTTTATAATATTGGTATTGGTAATATTATAAATGGTCACTCATATTCCATACAGTATCACACAGGTATCATGTTCTGAGCATTAACTGACAACAGCACTGTCTGTTGAGGGCCACAATTTAACTCTGTGAGGGCTGCATGTTTGACATGCCTGTGTTTAAACAGAATTTCAAAAATGTCTATTTTAAAAAATATTTCTAAAATAAATATGTATATAATTGTTCTAGGTTTGTCATGTTTGGTACCATTGTGTTTGCAGGCAAAATGATTTTCAAATGATACCCAGCATGACCTCTTTCTGAGGCACTATATTAAAATTTCTACCAACTGGAGGACCTGAAGCTGGGAGGGTAGGGGGCAAGTGAGTCCATCCAGCCACACTGAAGAGGGTGACAACACTGAAATTATAATTCTGTAAATTGTTGTGAATCAAATGACACCTCCCTTTCTTTTCTCTCATTAACTTTCCCACAGAATTACACATGCTCACAGGCTAGCTCTTTTGGGGAGATACTGTCTTTTCTGGCCACCTTTTTGTGGTTGTGGTTAATCTCTTGACTTGCTGGGCTTTGCTGAAAATGTCTGAGTGAAATATTACACTGATATAGCACCGCACTGCAGTGACTGTCAAGTGCTGCCTGTAGCTCTCTGGGGATTAGGCGGACAGGGATATGTTTCTTTCAGACATCATTTACAACTTGCTGTTGTGATGCTAAAGAATCAGGCAGCTTCCAATCAGGTAGCTTTTTTTTTTTTCCTTGTGTGGAATTTTGGAATCTGCTCTATCAGATTCTAATTGAAGGATGAGAGCCTAACTTGCTAAACAAATAGAAAATACTAAATGTGATGTAGGGTTGGGATATGTTTGGACTCTGTTGCTTTTTTTTTTTTAACTCTGATTTTTTTAAATTATGGTGCTTATGAAAGGTGCAATTCAAAGCCATAGAAAATTAAATCCTTTATCCTCAAAAAGATGCAGGAAATGCAGCTTTCTCCACACTGCTCCATCTGTAGGCCTCAACTATATATTCTACAGACTCATTCAATCCTTGGATTCTATGCTGAGACACCCTATAAAAAGCATACCAATTAGCATCAGTGTTATCTAGGAGGTGAACACCTTTGCAATATGAATTGCACATGGACTACCAACTCCTTTTATATAGGTTGCCAGTCAGCTATCAGAGGATCGCAATTTTAGGTCATCACTGACTGGACATATTCAAAACTCAAATATTCCGTGGTTATCTAACCTTTTCAACACAAGAATTTCCTCAGAAATCCTATTATAATGCACCTTATACTGAGGTAACCATTGGAGGAGTGTGGAGAGGGAGGGGTAACTGTTTCTAGCCAGAGGACTTCTGCTGTCCATGTGTGAGAGGCCTGATTTCTGCTGCTCAGTTAACATGTCTGTCTAAACCAAATGTTCATTTTCACTCTGACACGTCATGTGTGAGCTGTGCTCCCTGCAAAGTGCTAATTAATGGCCTCAGTCTGAGTGTGCTGTATACCTTCAAGTCATGGGGGTTGTGAGTCCTCTGGTCTTTTCAGAATCAGATTTGATCCTTGGAGGCATCCTGTATCCCTAGGTATTAGAATAATTCACCACATCCTAATTTTGATTTGCTACACCTCATTGTACATGAATTTAACCAGCCTTTGGGAGCAGCAAACTTAGACCTAAAGGCAGCCTTCGACTCTGTCCATAGTGCTGCCTTGTGAAAGGCCCCATGAGGCATCAGCATTCTGCACATCCTCCTGAGGCTAATTCATGATCTAAATAATGACTCAGGGGCAAGGTTGCATTGGGGGACCCATAGGTTTGACAGGTTTCATTCTAGATTTGGGGTGAAGCAAGGATATGTCTTGGCCCAAGCCCTGTTCTGCTGTGCAGTGGATTGGCTCCTTGAATATATCTCAACAAACATTTGTCAGTTCAACCTCTGTTACCAACCTGGAGTATGTGGATGATGTTGCCCTCCTTGGTCGGGATGCAAAAAAATATTCTCAAAGCTCAACTAGAGAGCTTCCAGCACAAGTCAGCTGCCCTTGGGCTAAGGATTTCTTGGGCAAAAACAAAGCACTGCCACAAAAATTGTGATACAAGACATCTGTGCTTCCGGACAAACCATGGAAATAGTGGATGACTTCCTCTATCTAGGCAGTATATTGTCATCAAACAGGTGCAGCCAGACAGACTTCCTAAGGGTATGTCTACACTACGGAATAAGGTCGAATTTATAGAAGTCGGTTTTTTAGAAATTGGTTTTATATATTCGAGTGTGTGTGTCCCCACAGAAAATGCTCTAAGTGCATTAAGTGCATTAACTCGGCGGAGCGCTTCCACAGTACCGAGGCTAGAGTCGACTTCCGGAGCGTTGCACTGTGGGTAGCTATCCCGCAGTCTCCGCTGCCCATTGGAATTCTGGGTTGAGATCCCAATGCCTGATGGGGCTAAAACATTGTCGCGGGTGGTTCTGGGTACATATCGTCAGGCCCCCGTTCCCTCCCTCCCTCCGTGAAAGCAAGGGCAGACAATCATTTTGCGCCTTTTTTCCTGAGTTACCTGTGCAGACGCCATACCACGGCAAGCATGGAGCCCGCTCAGGTAACCGTCACCCTATGTCTCCTGGGTGCTGGCAGACGTGGTACGGAATTGCTACACAGTAGCAGCAACCCCTTGCCTTGTGGCAGCAGACGGTACAGTACGACTGGTAGCCGTCATCGTCATGTCCGAGGTGCTCCTGGCCACGTCGGCTGGGAGCGCCTGGGCAGACATGGGCGCAGGGACTAAATTTGGAGTGACTTGACCAGGTCATTCTCTTTAGTCCTGCAGTCAGTCCTATTGAACCGTCTTATGGTGAGCAGGCAGGCGATACGGACTGCTAGCAGTCGTACTGTACCATCTTCTGCCGAGCAGCCATGAGATGTGGATGGCATGCAGTCCTTCTGCACCGTCTGCTGCCAGCCAAAGATGTAAAAGATAGATGGAGTGGGTCAAAACAAGAAATAGACCAGATTTGTTTTGTACTCATTTGCTTCCCCCCCTCCCCTGTCTAGGGGACTCATTCTTCTAGGTCACACTGCAGTCACTCACAGAGAAGGTGCAGCGAGGTAAATCTAGCCATGTATCAATCAGAGGCCAGGCTAACCTTCTTGTTCCAATAAGGACAATAACTTAGGTGCACCATTTCTTATTGGAACCCTCCGTGAAGTCCTGCCTGAAATACTCCTTGATGTAAAGCCACCCCCTTTGTTGATTTTAGCTCCCTGAAACCAACCCTGTAAGCCGTGTCCTCAGTCGCCCCTCCCGGCGTCAGAGCAACGGCAAACAATCGGGCATCTGAGAGTGCTGTCCAGAGCAGTCACAATGGAGCACTCTGATGGGGCTAAAACATTGTCGCGGGTGGTTCTGGGTACGTATCGTCAGGCCCCCGTTCGTTCCCTCCCTCCGTGAAAGCAAGGGCAGACAATCATTTCACGCCTCTTTTCCTGAGTTACCTGTGCAGACGCCATACCACGGCAAGCATGGAGCCCGCTCAGGTAACCGTCACCCTATGTCTCCTGGGTGCTGGCAGACGCGGTACGGCTTTGCTGCACAGTAGCAGCAACCCATTGCCTTCTGGCAGCAGACGGTGCAATACGACTGGTAGTCGTCCTCGTCGTGTCCGAGGTGCTCCTGGCCACGTCGGCTGGGAGCGCCTGGGCAGACATGGGCGCAGGGACTAAATTTGGAGTGACTTGACCAGGTCATTCTCTTTAGTCCTGCAGTCAGTCCTATTGAACCATCTTATGGTGAGCGGGCAGGTGATACGGACTGCTAGCAGTCGTACTGTACCATCTTCTGCCAGGCAGGCAAGAGATGAGGATTGCTAGTAGTCGTATTGTACCATCTTCTGCCAGGCAGGCAAGAGATGAGGATGGCTAGCAGTCGTACTGTACCATCTTCTGCTGAGCAGCCATGAGATGTGGATGGCATGCAGTCCTTCTGCACCGTCTGCTGCCAGCCAAAGATGTAAAAGATAGATGGAGTGGGTCAAAACAAGAAATAGACCAGATTTGTTTTATACTCATTTGCCTCCTCCCCTGTCTAGGGGACTCATTCCTTTAGGTCACACTGCAGTCACTCACAGAGAAGGTGCAGCGAGGTAAATCTAGCCATGTATCAATCAGAGGCCAGGCTAACCTCCTTGTTCCAATAAGAACGATAACTTAGGTGCACCATTTCTTATTGGAACGCTCCGTGAAGTCCTGCCTGAAATACTCCTTGATGTACAGACACCCCCTTTGTTGATTTTAGCTCCCTGAGGCCAACCCTGTAAGCTGTGTCGTCAGTCGCCCCTCCCTCCATCAGAGCAACGGCAGACAATCGTTCCGCGCCTTTTTTCTGTGCGGACGCCATACCAAGGCAAGCATGGAGGCCGCTCAGCTCACTTTGGCAATTAGGAGCACATTAAACACCACACGCATTATCCAGCAGTATATGCAGCACCAGAACCTGGCAAAGCGATACCGGGCGAGGAGGCGACGTCAGCACGGACACGTGAGTGATCAGGACATGGACACAGATTTCTCTGAAAGCATGGGCCCTGCCAATGCATGCATCATGGTGCTAATGGGGCAGGTTCATGCTGTGGAACGCCGATTCTGGGCTCGGGAAACAAGCACAGACTGGTGGGACCGCATAATGTTGCAGGTCTGGGACGATTCCCAGTGGCTGCGAAACTTTCGCATGCGTAAGGGCACTTTCATGGAACTTTGTGACTTGCTTTCCCCTGCCCTGAGGCGCATGAATACCAAGATGAGAGCAGCCCTCACAGTTGAGAAGCGAGTGGCGATAGCCCTGTGGAAGCTTGCAACGCCAGACAGCTACCGGTCAGTTGGGAATCAATTTGGAGTGGGCAAATCTACTGTTGGGGCTGCTGTGATGCAAGTAGCCCATGCAATCAAAGATCTGCTGATATCAAGGGTAGTGACCCTGGGAAATGTGCAGGTCATAGTGGATGGCTTTGCTGCAATGGGATTCCCTAACTGTGGTGGGGCTATAGACGGAACCCATATCCCTATCTTGGCACCGGAGCACCAAGCCGCCGAATACATAAACCGCAAGGGGTACTTTTCGATAGTGCTGCAAGCTCTGGTGGATCACAAGGGACGTTTCACCAACATCAACGTGGGATGGCCGGGAAAGGTGCATGGATGCTTGCATCTTCAGGAACTCTGGTCTGTTTCAAAAGCTGCAGGAAGGGACTTTATTCCCAGACCAGAAAATAACTGTTGGGGATGTTGAAATGCCTATATGTATCCTTGGGGACCCAGCCTACCCCTTAATGCCATGGCTCATGAAGCCGTACACAGGCAGCCTGGACAGTAGTCAGGAGCTGTTCAACTACAGGCTGAGCAAGTGCAGAATGGTGGTAGAATGTGCATTTGGACATTTAAAGGCGCGCTGGCGCAGTTTACTGACTCGCTTAGACCTTAGCGAAACCAATATTCCCACTGTTATTACTGCTTGCTGTGTGCTCCACAATATCTGTGAGAGTAAGGGGGAGACATTTATGACGGGGTGGGAGATTGAGGCAAATCACCTGGCTGCTGGTTACGCGCAGCCAGACACCAGGGCGGTTAGAAGAGCACAGGAGGGCGCGGTATGCATCAGAGAAGCTTTGAAAACCAGTTTCATGACTGTCCAGGCTACGGTGTGAAAGTTCTGTTTGTTTCTCCTTGATGAAACCCCCCGCCCCTTGGTTCACTCTACTTCCCTGTAAGCTAACCACCCGCCCCTCCTCCCTTCAATCACCGCTTGCAGAGGCAATAAAGTCATTGTTGCTTCACATTCATGCATTCTTTATTCATTCATCACACAAATAGGGGGATGACTACCAAGGTAGCCCAGGAGGGGTGGTGGAGGAGGGAAGGAAAATGCCACACAGCACTTTAAGCACAGCACTTTAAAAGTTTACAACTTTAAAATTTATTGAAAGACAGCCTTCCTTTTTTTGGGCAATCCTCTGTGGTGGAGTGGCTGGTTGGCCGGAGGCCCCCCCACCGCGTTCTTGGGCGTCTGGGTGTGGAGGCTCTGGAACTTGGGGAGGAGGGCGGTTGGTTACAGAGGGGCAGCAGTGGCAGTCTGTGCTCCAGCTGCCTTTGCTGCAGCTCAACCATACACTGGAGAATACTGGTTTGGTCCTGCAGCAGCCTCAGCATTGAATCCTGCCTCCTGCCGCCACATTTGAGCTTCAGCCCTGTCTTCAGCCCGCCACTTACTCTCTTCAGCCCGCCACCTCTCCTCCCGGTCATTTTGTGCTTTCCTGCACTCTGACATTATTTGCCTCCACGCGTTCGTCTGTGCTCTGTCAGTGTGGGAGGACAGCATGAGCTCGGAGAACATTTCATCGCGAGTGTGTTTTTTTTTCTTTCTAAGCTTCACTAGCCTCTGGGAAGGAGAAGATTTTGTGATCATTGAAACACATGCAGCTGGTGGAGGAAAAAAAAAAAGGGACAGCGGTATTTAAAAAGACACATTTTATAAAACAGTGGCTACACTCTTTCAGGGTAAACCTTGCTGTTAACATTACATACATAGCACATGTGCTTTCGTTACAAGGTTGCATTTTGCCTCCTCCCACCGCGTGACTACCCCCTCAACCTTCCCCCCTCCCTGTGGCTAACAGCGGGGAACATTTCTGTTTAGCCACAGGCAAACAGCCCAGCAGGAATGGGCTCCTCTGAGTGTCCCCTGAAGAAAAGCACTCTATTTCAACCAGGTGACCATGAATTATATCTCACTCTCCTGAGGATAACACAGAGAGATAAAGAACGGATGTTGTTTGAATGCCAGCAAACATACACTGCAATGCTGTGTTCTACAGTTTCCTGAGTACGTGTTACTGGCCTGGAGTGGTAAAGTGTCCTACCATGAAGGACGCAATAAGGCTGCCCTCCCCAGAAACCTTTTGCAAAGGCTTTAGGACTACGTCTAGGAGAACTGCAAATGCCAGGGCAAAGTAATCCTTTCACATGCTTGCTTTTAAACCATGTATAGTATTTTAAAAGGTACACTCACCAGAGGTCCCTTCTCTGCCTGCTGGGTCCAGGAGGCAGCCTTGGATGGGTTCGGGGGGTACTGGCTCCAGGTCTAGGATGAGAAACAGTTCCTGGCTGTCGGGAAAACCGGTTTCTCCGCTTGCTTGCTGTGAGCTATCTACAACCTCCTCCTCCTCATCATCTTCTTCGTCCCCAAAACCTACTTCCGTATTGCCTCCATCTCCATTGAAGGGGTCAAACAACACGGCTGGGGTAGTGGTGGCTGAACCCCCTAAAATGGCATGCAGCTCATCATAGAAGCGGCATGTTTGGGACTCTGACCCGGAGCGGCCGTTCGCCTCTCTGGTTTTCTGGTAGGCTTGCCTCAGCTCCTTCAGTTTCACGCGGCACTGCTTCGGGTCCCTGTTATGGCCTCTGTCCTTCATGCCCTGGGAGATTTTGACAAAGGTTTTGGCATTTCGAAAACTGGAACGGAGTTCTGATAGCACGGATTCCTCTCCCCAAACAGTGATCAGATCCCGTACCTCCCGTTCGGTCCGTGCTGGAGCTCTTTTGCAATTCTGGGACTCCATCATGGTCACCTGTGCTGATGAGCTCTGCATGGTCACCTGCAGCTTGCCACGCTGGCCAAACTGGAAATGAGATTCAAAAGTTCGCGGTTCTTTTCCTGTCTACCTGGCCAGTGCATCTGAGTTGAGAGTGCTGTCCAGAGCGGTCATAATGGAGCACTCTGGGATAGCTCCCGGAGGCCAATACCATCGAATTGTGTCCACAGTACCCCAAATTCGAGCCGGCAACGTCAATTTAAGCGCTAATCCACTTGTCAGGGGTGGAGTAAGGAAATCGATTTTAAGAGCCCTTTAAGTCGAAATAAAGGGCTTCATTGTGTGGACGGGTGCAGGTTTACATCGATTTAACGCTGCTAAATTCGACCTAAAGTCCTAGTGTAGACCAGGGCTAAGGAGAACTGATTTAGCAGCCTCAGCCATGAAGGATCTGCATGGAGTCTGGAGCCAAAAGAAGGTGAAACTGTATACAAAAGTACAGGTTTATCAAGCCTGCATACTTTGACCCTCTTCTATAAAAGTTTAAGCCGCGTCCATGTTTCACAAGACACCAGAAGGTTGGAGGCAGCAGCAACTACTTAGTATAAGATTGTTTGATTTTATCAGTAATAGGGCTATATCACTGAGAACTGTATCATTGAGAGGATTGAAGCCATTACTGGCTACCGCCTGCTGGCCCTTTTTGGCCTCAGGAGCAATGTCCCCACATATTAAGCCCTGTAGATCAGACCTGAAGTCAGGAGGGGACACTGCTGAGTCACAGTCTGGCAGCAGTCAGGCAGCCACTGACAATTAACCTGGCTCCACCAAATCAGCGATAGCTTCATGGAGCTCTTAGACTCCTGGAAGAAAGCTGTGCAGTGTGGTAATGGACATTCAGTGCTATGGACCTCCACTGTTTAAGTGGATTGGTGGTGGTGGTGGTCAGAGACAGGCATTGTGGCTACTCTATTTGCATTTCTAAATAATGTGCTAATCTGTCCACCCTGGGCACATTTGCACCAAACCATGACAAAAAAATCATACAAAATAATCCAAATAATAGTATGTGAATGTCCTCAGGGATGTCTGTTTCTCTATTTCAGGATGAACAAATACTGCTCCTTTAATACATTTACACTCTCCTTATCACCATTTCCCAAAAGCCAGGGAAAGTCTTTGCTGCATACCCTAAAAGTCAACAGATTTGGGTTCTGTTGGAACAATGGAAGATGCAAGTTCTGGCCTCAAGGGCCCTTTACTGAGGAGCCACTGCCAGCAGCTTAATTTTACTTAAACCAAGAGACAGCTAATTCAAGCTCCTCAGTTGAATCTTAACTGCCGAGATACTACACAAAAGGAGAGAAGGTCTCTCAGGTTGTCAGGATCAAAATTACCCAGGACTTTAAAGATATAACACAACACCTTGACAGTGTGGCATACTAGCAAGCATGCTGAACTAAGACTCTCAAGACTAGGGTTCTATTCCCAGTTCATCCCGTGGCCTGCTGGGTGACCTTGGCAGTTGTTTCACCACTTGTAAAATGAGGATGCATCTCTGCTTTGCAATCTACTGATGAAACATGTGACATACAGGCTTGGCTTTATTGTTATTATTGGACTTGGAAATGAGTTTTTAGCCAGTGCAGATCATGGAGCACAGGTATAAGAGGACCAAAATAAGAGGACCATCATTTTTTGGACTAGTTGCTATTTCTGAATCGTCTTCAGATGCAGCCTTATCTAGAGAAGATTACCAGAAGTCTGTTTCAAGGCGACAGAACGAAAAGAAAAGTTCACAATCTTCTATCCAAATACAAATGAAAACATGCATGCCTGGCCACAGTTGTTCCTTTATCTGGTCATTCAGAAGCACTAGGCTCGGTGTGTGGGGAATCCAACAAGACCACCAAGTTGTGAACCTGTATCACAAATGGTGGACAAACTTCCCAATCAAATCAACTGTATTAAGTTCTGAATTACTTAAATGGCTTCAACCTTGTCTCAGCTAGTTACACTTCATCCAAATGCCATCTCTGTTAGGCACTGGGTAAAATTGCTCAACCACACAGACAAGCTCAGGTGAAAGAGACGAAAAAAAATGTGTAATCTGCATGCTGAAGACACCACAACCCACATCTCACTAGCCCTCCGAATGGCCTCACGTCCCCATTGAATAACAGGTGTCACGCAATGGATCCCTGTAGAACCCAGCATACAAGAGCCTTTGAAGAAGATGAGCAAGTGCCCTATCCTACCTTCTGGGAGCTCTCAGAAAGAAAGGAACAGAAACACTCAACAGTAACTCTTTTTATCCCTGCTAAAACTCCATGTGAATCAAGAAGTAACTCAGCAATGGTGTTGAAAACAGATGACCAAATCATCTGGGGCACATGATCCTCAGCCATTGCTAGAAGATGATAATTATTAAGGCCACAATGTACCATTAATGACTTAGCTCTGCCAGAACACCTTAATTATTAATCATTCATATTGCAGCTGCTCCCACAGGGCTCAAACAAGATTAGGGCCTAGCCCTGTTGGGTGTTGCACAAATGACAACAAGTGATGATTCCTGTCCCAAGTTTGAGTCCTTAAAGGTAATGCTGTTGTTGCAACAACAAAAATGCATAGCTGTTCGCAGTTTTTATTGCCTCAAGATTGTTACTGTAAATTAAATAAAAGTAAACCCAAATTTTCATCTAACTGAGGCCAATATTTCCATGAGGACTGAATGGTTACATTTTTCACATGGTTGTAGGGAGGGAATGAAATCTCTGGGCAACACTTATCTTTTATTCTTATAGGTATTAGTTCCATACTCCGATAACAATCTGCCTTGGGCTTTCTGGTTATTGATTTGTGCCAAAAAGCAGATCTCACATCTCCAGCAAGTATTTTGGCTAATATATTTTCCTCCTAACATTAATACTCTTTAATTGCAACCTCAAGAAGCAGCACTAAATTGCAGAGTCCGTGGCTTTAACTTGAAAAAGCAGAGCAGATGTTGTGAATGTGTGTTGGACAACTTGTCATGGTCTGCTGCAGAATCCAATTAATTCTCTTAGGTTATTATGCCTTTCTTCATTTATAGTTATTTTAATTTTTTTGGGAAAAACTTTGGCTGTCCACCACAGTATTAAAAAATTCTTAATCCAGATGCATGGCAATTCCATAACACTTGCATATATATATATGTTGCAAATGTGGTGGAAAGTCTGATTTGCTATCTAAATTTATCAGCAGGAAGCATTAAATATCCTTCCATGTATCTCACAAGTAATTGATGAAAGCTACCATAATAAACAATTGGATACTGTAATAAACAATTGGATACTGTAAGCTGGCGTGGCCATCCCTCCGCTTCCACCTCTGAGGGAGGCCACTCCTTCTCGCAGTTTGGCCTGCTATAGACTTTTCCAAGCAAAGAAAAAAAGGGGGGAATTAATGGTTCTCCAGGGGCCTTCAAGCAGGGCAGGACTGTAAACAGTGTGAGCGCTGACCTGCAATCAGGCAGAGCTGCAGCAGTTCATTAACCCTGCCTTTAAGCAGGGTTCTGGCAGGGCTGGGTGCCACACACAGTCTATGGAGCTAAGGTAGGAGGTCACTGCAGGGTGCAGGCCCCCTGACCTAAGGAGTGGGGAGTACTGCCACCTCAGGGGTCGGGTGGCAGGGGGGACACGGGCCCGCCCAACTGCACCGAGTCCCAGCCCAGGGCCCTAACAGTGGAGGAGTGGTCTTCCACTGGATCAGCGGGGGTCCACCCACAACATACTGAACTTGTCTCCATCCAGCTCTCAACCAGACTGTTGCCTGGTTTCCCTGGGCTGCTTCCTACTCTCCCCTCGGGGGTACCTGCATCCGGTGGTGATCCTCAGTCTCCTCGGGATATATGGTCAAGGGTAGCGGTAGTAGCTCCTCAGTGTTGGTAGTTGCAGGGCTCTCTGGAGGCTCATGCAGGCCCTCAGGGCAGCCATGGTTCTCCTCGGCATCCTTCTGCAGCAGCAGGGAAGATGCCTAACCTCTGAGGATAGGAAAGAAGCAATGGGCTTAAATTGCAGCAAGGGTGGTTTAGGTTGGACATTAGGAAAAACTTCCTAACTGTCAGAATGGTTAAGCACTGGAATAAATTGCCTAGGGAGGCTGTGGAATCTCCATAATTGAGGATTTTTAAGAGCAGGTTGGACAAACACCTGTCAGGGATGGTCTAAATAATACTTAGTCCTGCCTGGAGTGCAGGGAACTCGAGGTCCCCTCCACTTCTATGATTCTGTGCATCTGTCTCCCTTGGCAGCTCCCTCCCAGCTGAGCTGCTGTGCCGGCCTTTTATACTTCCCCTTCCTGTCCCGCCCCTCTGCTTCCAGTGTGTGGGGGGTGGTCCTCCTGGCTCTGCCCACCAGGCAGCTTGTGGCATTCCTTCCGCTGCCACCTCTGTGGGAGGCCATACCTCCTTACTACAGATACCTTTAAATTTATTAGGCCAAATCTTGGATTCCATATTAAGGAAAAGATTGTAACTTGCTCTATCACAGATGGCAGTATTGCATGGAAAGCAGCCTCAACAGACCCACTTCTTCCCCTCTAGCTTAGCTGGTGGGGAGTTGATAGACAGGTAGAGAGAACAATGCCTTGGCTCATCCCCTCTACTCACTTGCCAGCACAGAGTGGAAAGTAATCTGCACCGCATATAGGTGTGGTATAAACTAACCCCTGAAGCAGACAGAGTGAAAAATGGATTTTCTGGTTTGGGTGCTGAACTGAAAAATTAAAAAAAAAAATCCCAGTTTGATCCTGATCAAAACAGTTTTTTCTATTTTTTCATTGAATCAGAAAACTACAAAGCAAAAAAAAAAAAATGAAAAAAACCCCAAACATTTTGAAACTGTAATGGTTTTGAGATAACACAAAACATTTTTTTAAAATACATTTTGCATCAACTGAAATGTTCTGATCTACTCAGAACAATATTGAGTTTTTCATTTTGATTTTCAGTGTTTTTCACCCTTGTTTGTACATTTAAAAAAGCATGGCCAGATTTAAAATTGAAATTCTGTTTCAAATCAAAATATTTTTAAGTGAAACATTTGAAACAAAATATTTTGATTCCTTTCATTCCTTTTCTAACCAAAGCTATTTTCCAAATTTGTCCCAAATTCAACAAATAGCTTTGAACCCTGAAAAATGCATTTTTCAGCAAAAAATTATCTGCTTAAAAAAAATGTGGCCAGCATTACCAGGGACCACCAGACTGCGAGTCAGAGTCAAAGTTTGGTTCCTGATCTTTTCCAGAGACAGTGCAGCTATGTGTTATCCCTGACTCAGGTCTCGTGGCAAAGCCACAGTTGCGCCCTCAGTTTTCCCTCAGTCAGAGCTCTCCAGTGAAATAAACAGGAGCTTTGCCTGAACAAGGGCTGAGTAAAAATTGAACAAGGACTTCAGGATTTAGCCTCTGAATGTCTGATAAAAAACTGAGGCAAGCTGTTCTTTCATTTTTTACATACAGCTTTCATGAATTACATTAGAGATTTATGGAAGAATATTTAATGCTTCCTGGAGAAAGGAGTTAAGTAGCAAATCACACAGTCCCAGCACATTTTAAATATATGATATGTACCAGTGTTATAGAATCCTGGTTAATTAATTTGAATTAGTTGCTTATTGCTATTTCTTGGGATTTTACAGAACACAGCTTAAATTCTAAACAAATCTCTTTGACCTGTTAATGGGTTTTTATATGGGTTGTTTAAGAACTCTCCTTATGTTTGTCTACATATTTGAATGTAATTTGAATAGAAAGTTTTTCATGCTATTGAAGTAGATACAAAGAAATGTAACTTCCAAAATCCCCAAAGTGAGTATCAACCCCAGCATTAAATAGGGTTACAATGCTCTGTTAATGATATTAATTCTTTGTAATTCTTTCCAGCATTTCTATAGTACCTTCCAATAGTACTATTGTCAGAGCTATAATGTAAAGACGGACCTGAAGAAAAGCTCTTTGTAAGCTCAAAAGCTTGTCTCTTTCAGCAGCAGAAGTTGGTCCAGTAAAAGATATTACGCCACCTTGTCTCTCTTAGAGCTACTATGAAACATTTTTGCTTAATTGTAAACAAATGGGCTGGCTCTTGGATGAGGTCAGTCTTATGAATATGATTCAGGGCCTGGAAAAGGTGTTCAAAACAATCTAATCTGTAAATTGGACATAACTCCACTGGCCTTTGCTTAGCTTGATGTTCTCCTCACTTCATTCACGACTGTGGAAAATCTTCTCCAGAGAGATGGAAAATCTGGTGAAAGGAATCTGACAAGGAGACAGTGACAATTCAACTGAATCTCTTCCTATTCATTCACATCTTTATGTACTATAGCTTAATTATCACTAAACAACTCATTTAGGGCCTGATCTGAAGCCTATTGAAGCAACAGAAAGAACCCCATGGAATTTAATGGGTACTGGATCAAATCCATGGATTCCTACCTATCATTCATCTGTGTCTCTTTCTTTCAGTGCCGCCAGTTGCTACATCAACTTTTCAGTGCATTTTCATAGTCCACAGAAGCTCTCTTCCAATACCAGATAGCTAACAAACCACATAGCAGAATTCCTTAAATATAAACTTCTGAAGTCTATTCTCATGTTTTACAGATACAGAAGGTATAAATACAAATGTACTGCACAGATTTTATGAGCATTCTCTTTCCTATGGCATCATACTACCTTCCCCCCACTCCAGCTGCTAGGGCTTATTCTGAGCCTGCCAATGTCCAAATGTGGGACAAACCTCAAAAGTGAGGGGCACTGGATAAATAATAGACCAGAAAGCTGATGGTTTTGTGCAATTCGATTTTCAATAAATGTAACATTTTCTATAACCTCGGTCTCATTTTTCTGCACTGGAGAGAAGCATCCAAAACTGCCACCCACCCTCACGTTGAGTAGCACTCACTCTATATGTAGTCCAGTGGCAGTAGTCACGGTGTCATTGTAAGAATCTGGCCTCTCTCATTAACAAACAGGCAACACTGCCAATTTTGTGTAGGACACAGATAAATTTAAGTTTCATATGAAAGAGATCTTTTGGAATGAGGGACAGATGAGAGACAGGACAGAAATGAGTAGATATGACTGGAAACTTTCAGGTATCTCTAAGTAATAGGAGGTTGGGAAGCTAGCAGGTAAATGGTATATTTTTCCTCTTACTAATCCTCTGCAGTATCATAAACACTGCCATATTACTTCTTCATTCCTGATAGGTGGTACAAGTTGAACTTGGAAGTTTGTCGGATAACATTAATTTTAATAATTAAAATTAAATTGATATTAAACAATTAGCACCAATATTTGTGTTGGATTATCCCTATGCCCAGTATTTCAAGGATTTGCTAGATGGCTTAGTTTATTTTTCTGGGACTAGAAGTCATCTTAATTGTGGCTTGGAGCTTTACATACAATAAACCCAGATCCTGGTTCATCTGATATAAATCAGCACTGCCAACCACAGATGTTCAGAACTCTTGAGTAATGCCCCTCCCCAATTCTGAGATTAGTTTAAAAATCATGAGGGTTTTTTTTTTTTAAATATATTGACTTTTGGGAAGAGGAGGGTTATTTGCCTTTGGTATTTGATTTTTCAAGCTTTTCTCCTCTGGCAGGAGGACTAGACATTTATATATTTAAAATCAAAGCCAAGACTCTCAATCACCTGACTCGGGAAGCTGGGTTAAAAAGAAAAGACACCAAATATTGTGAGGCTCTCAGTTAAACTGGAAGATTTTGCAACTGAGAAAGTGACTTCAGTATTCTTGAGTACAAAAGAAGATAAAATAAATAACTGAAATCTGACAGTGTGACCCTACTTTGAGCATCTTTTTAGTCCAACGTACATTGCTCTCCTCTGCAGAGAGCTGGGAGAACATTCATGGAATTATTTATTCAATAAATTGTGTGACTTTTTCCCCCCTTCAAATAAATTACTTGATGAATATTCATTATCCACCCAGCTCTGGCAGAGAAACGTGCCTCAACATGCTCTGCATATTTGCCACTTGCCGTGCGAGTTGTGCCTTCCTGGTTTCATGAAGTTCCAGTGTGTCAGGAACGAGGACTTGCAGCTGCACCTGCCCAGTATCCATGCAGCCTATGAGCTCAGCAGGGCCTCCCCTGATTGACCACTCCTCCTGACTGGCTGAGGAAGTCAGCAAACCTGCTCTGAAGCCCAACAGCAACAACTGCTCTCTGGCTTCTTAAAGCTCATGCTTGCAGCTGTGATCTCTCTTGTGTCTGCCTTGCTCTAGCTCTGCTCCTGCTTTGTTTCCAGCTTTGCTCCTACCCTCCTGTCCAGTCCAGTCCAGATCTGCTCAGTTCCTGACTCTGGTTCTGACTCCTGGTTTCTGTCTCTGATCCTCTGCTCTGACCATTCGGCACGATTGCCGCTGCTCTGACGACTGGCCTGACTGCCCACGTCGTAGTTCAAGACACACTGCTGCTAGCATATGCTGCTTACAATGCCCTTTAAGAGACAAGACCTACAAGTATTTTAAGTTCACAAGTCTGAGGCAGAAAAACTTTTGCCCTTACAGCAGACAGTATGTACAAATTATTGTCTGCGCAAAAAACAGAGCTCCAACACTCGATGTAAGTAAAGAGGCACAGCTATGGGACATACTCCTGACCACCTGGCTCCTAGCCCCTGTCAGCCCACAAGTAATGTAGGAGTAGACCAAAACAGCTGGAAGCAACCATCAGGAGCTCTCTAGATACTGGAAATGCATGTTAACGGTGTGTAGGCAGGCTCCAGCAAGAGTCATGCATATTTTCTTTTTAAAAGAGAAAGGCATTCTTTCTGCAGGACTCATCAGTTCTAATGGGTCACACAGTGAGGATTGTATTGGTCACCCCAGATAAACTGGGAAGTGTTTTTTTGGAAGCTTTTAATGTTATCACCTTTCTTTTTAGAATCCTGCTGTTGGTGGCCATCTTGCTGTAAACCAGCAGCATTTAAACGTGTGAAAGTCTAGCCTTGGTTTTCATCCTGCTTGTACCTTGGTTTAACAATGAGAAGAGTTTGACAGTTTAATATAGTCCAAAAGGTGGCAGGTAAAAGGTGTTTCCAGTTGATAGCATACTGGTGTCAGGAAGAGGCCAGTGCAAGCTGCCTCAACCATGACCTGGACTCACCACCTGTGTGTGGGAGAGGATAGTTCAGTCTCCATACACAGACAATACGTGAGGTCTTGGTTTCCCTGCTGAGACTGCCAGGTACGGACTGAGACCATCAACTCATTTCACTGAGATCACCAAACTGCCATCAGGTCGTAATGACTGTCAGTCATTACGGACCTATCTGGATTCAAGTCAGTGACCTAGAACTGAAAGTCTGTAACCCATTACCAGCCTCTTTGCCACCTTTTACTTAAGAAATATCAAGCTACAGAACAGAAGGGGGGAAAAACTCAAAGGGAAGCAGATGGAGCAGAAGTAATAATGAAATAGGTAGAAGCAATGGGAAATCAGGACGGGCAAATGACGTGGGAAGATACAGACCCTGGGATTAGTTTCATATTTGTGTCCATCACTGTTTATCAGCTGTGCATCCATGCCTCATGGTTTCAACACTGAGAGACCATTTACTTTGCTTGACTTTCAGATTTACAGGGTTTTTATTTTGCAGCAATTTAGTTTTGTAACTTGCAAAGAGAAGGATGCTTTTGGCTGGCAATTAGTAAAATTGTGGTGAGTCAACCCTTCACAGAGGTGGCTCACTCACTACCTCCCACAAATTCTTCTAAAAATAGTTGCTGCAGAAATACCTTTCCAATAGGAAAACAGACCAAAATAAAGAACTTTGTCCATTAAAGCTCTAGCTTGGTGGTTAGGAAAGAAAGCAGAAAAGAATGAAGATGCATCCAAACAACGTGGTGTGTGCTCATTTACTTATTCCATCGATGTGCACTAGACACACACACGGGAAGAATTTACTGGGGATAACGGTACATGCATATCTCTATAGGCTCAAAAGGTGAATAGATTAACTATAAATAAAACAGTGCTAATGTATCATACCATAAAGAGAGGCAGCACGGTTTTTCCTTCCTGACATGCTGGATTGTTTTTCTTAAAAGCATGAAGCAAGTTCAAGCAGCAGGGAGGGAAGTCTTGGATATGTGAATAGGATGGATATGTTTTTTACAATGTGCTGAATTTTGCTGTCAGTTATGCCGTTGTAATGCTAGAATAACTATTACATTCAAAGAGTTATTTTGGATTTACAGTGGTGTAATTGACAGCCAAATGTAGCCTAAAAATATCAGTGACCAATCCAGTGTCAATTTGGCTGTCTTATATATACATATAAGGGTGTATGTGTATTAAAACAGCACTCTCTTAAGAGCCAGAAATGTTTCTTGGCTGAAGCATAATGCTGGGAAATATAGTGAAGAATGAATTACTTTCCTTGTTCATCATGAATCAACATGAGAGATTGGACAAGATTATGATTTGAGATAGATTAACCTCCAGAGGTCTGGAAGCAGTAGACTTGCTCTGCTTTTTCTGGAAGTAGCCTTATTCACTTACTCACCCCACCAAGGGGGCATGAAGGTGGCTACTGGGCTTGCTTCCTTGATCTAAAGCAGTGGTTTTCAACCTGTGGTCAGCAGAGCCCTGGGGGGCTGTAGACTACATCTAAGATTTCCAAAGGGGTCTGCACTTCCATCTGAAATATTTTAGGGGTCCACAAATGAAAAAAAAAAGGTTGAAAACCACTGATCTAGAGCATTGAGAACTTAACTCTTTTGCTGCTCTGGGCTTTCAATATTAAAAGCACCCCAGAGTTTTATGCCCCATTATGCTTTGGGATCCCAATTCTACAAGTAGTTCCTTTGAAGTCAACAAATGTGGAATAAGGGCTGCAGAATTGGGGCCTGGGATGCTGTGATGTACCCACTCTCAAGTGAGCCTAGGCATTTAACTATTAATATTTAAGGGTCAAAGCAGCAGGATCCCATGGAGAAATTTCTTGGACCAGAAGAGGTGCGGAGGTTGAATGGGCAAGTCTACTCCTGGAAAGACACCATGAAAACTGGGGAGGCTGCCCATCCCCAGTTCCATGAGACTGAGAAGGGATTAAGTACCCTGTCTGTGGCGGTGGGGGGAAGCATGTCAATGACAAACAACAGCTACTTCTAAGCCATTCCACTGCCTTTGTCTCATCCTGGAATAGGTCCTGCTTTGGGCCATGTTGAATGTGGTTGGGCACAGGAGTACAAGTCACTGGCTCCTCTCATTCCAACTCACTGACCCCAAGCACTGTATGTTTCCTGCTGTCCACCTGACCCAAGGCCTTACCTGGAGCCCTTAAACTGCCCTTTGTAAAATAGGGGTTTGTACTTGGAGTACTGCTATGACATGATCCATCTCATCATACTACAGGTGCATCCTTGGGGGAATGACCAGACTGGGAGCTATGGTCCCTGTCTTTCTGGAAGAGCATCTTAATCCTTTCGATTGTCTCCTGACATCGAGGTCCAATTCCTTGGATTCCATGCTCAGCCAGCTTCATTGAAATGTCATCATACAATTTGGCATTTTGCTTCTTGCTCCCACAATTGTGGGCCCCATTAGCATCTCACCAGAGATCTACCAGTACCTAGCTATTGGCATCTGGCCAGCTGGACGCACACAAATACAATGACTTCTTAGTTACATTCTCACACCACAGAGCTCTGTATTGCAGATGGATGAGTACAGCTGCTGCTGGTGGAACTTGAGTGCAAAG
Source organism: Lepidochelys olivacea (assembly GCF_965140295.1). Taxonomy (NCBI): domain Eukaryota; kingdom Metazoa; phylum Chordata; order Testudines; family Cheloniidae; genus Lepidochelys; species Lepidochelys olivacea. The sequence continues at coordinate 125,292,433 of NC_140413.1, forward strand.
GTGGGGAATGAATGCCAAGCAGGCCAATATGCAGCGGAAGGTGATTGGCCATCATGAAATGGGGTATAGGTAGATGGCAAGAAAAGACCACAGGACAGGGTGGCCTAGGATTTTGTGATAAAGCACTGGAAGACTGACATGGCAATTGAGGACTACTACAGAGCTCTCCTATGCCCCTATAATAGATAGGTTGTGCCGGTGGCTGACAAGGAAAATTCACTCCAAGCCTGCCCTATATTCCTGATCATGCCAGTCAGCACATTATTAGCACTACTGCACACAAGTGGCACACAAATGGTACAGCTTTGGTGTGTGGACTGGAGTCGAGCTAACATCTCCTGTTAACTCTCTAGTGAAGACGAACTCAACCTCTGACAAAGATTCAACACACAAACATGTAAAATGAAGACTATCTCCTCATTAACCTCTTGCCTTGAGCTTGGCACACTTGTCCACTTTTAATTATGGCCATGCTCAGCTTCAGGTTAGAACATGGAGGGTGGGATGTAATCCAGGAGCAGATCTATAAATCTTGGGCAAGAGCAGAGAGAAACAGATCTGTGCTGCCACCAATAGTTTCAAAGCAAAATAACTGGGTAAATAGCTAAACAGTAACTCATGTTAACACAGCGACATTCTGTGTGCGCCTCTGTTGCATCTAAAAGTCAGGAAGGCAAAATGCAGGTAAAAATAAAACTGTTTCTGGATACAGAAAAGGTGGAGCTGTAGGATTCACTGTATAGCAATCCTTCAGTCTTATAGGGTGAAGTTCATCCCTGTACAGAGAGGCCCACAGAAGATCATATGCATCCCATGTTAAGTGTTCAAGTGGGATTTAAATAGTGCCAATAGTGTGGATGGGCTGCAATAATTTACAAGGATAAAATATTGTATGCTTCTGGTGACATCTTAAATGCCTAGTATATGATTATTCAGTGATGCAGTTAATACCAACAACATGACTTGGATGAAAGCTGTGATCTGATTGGCTGAAAAAAACTTGAACGCATGATTTTCTCAGAATTCTACAAATATTGGTTCAGATTTTTAATTGACTGTGCTTGTGCCTGTTTTATGTTGGCTTCCTTTGAATATTCTGGCGGAAGAGTTTGCTGGCAGGAACACTCAACAAAATAGTCTATATTGTTAAATATTTGCTGATAGTGAATTTGAAATCCTGAATATATACACCAAAAACTCAATTCTAAGAGATACAGATAATCAGACAGAGAACAGAAATACGCCATATGACCAAATGTCAAATCCAGACCAATCAGATTCAAATATTGAAAACTCACACCAAACTATTCACAAACAAGCTAGGGTCTTGAAATCATTCGCACTAGAATAATTTCAAGTAAAGAATAAAGTAGAAAATATCACAGTCTCATCAATGAAATTCACAAACAGAAAGAGAAGCTAAACACATTGATTAAATCATTATCGGTAAGTTATTCATCAGGGCTGTTGGCAACTGTGCACCTGGGTAATATTCAATTCCCAACTTTGTGCATGTTTCAAAATAGTTTTTTCTTAGTGGCTAACAGTAAGTTACCCCAAAGAGCTTTTTGAATGAATGGGGTATGGACTACATTTTTGTTCTGTGTTCGTACAACACCTATCACATCAGGGTCCTGGTCCATTACTAGGTCTCCTAAGCACTATGATGATAGTAATAAATAAGAGTAAAACAATGAGATGCTAAAATGGCAATAGATATCAACTGAAAATAAAAAACAGGCATATCTTGAGACCTTGTCTATGCTTGTGGTGGTGTGTAGGGTACATGTAGCTACTCGCATCAGTGAAAGGCTCTGACAGTGGCAAAGGATTCTGCGGTGGGGAGCTGCTGGTGCCTTTCCCCGCTGCCTCTTCTCTGCCAGAGGTTTTCCCCACTGCCGGAGCCTTTCACTGAGGCTGGGAAAGCTTCCAGCAGCAGAGAGGCCGTGGGGCACTACACTGCTAAAAGTAGTAGTGAAGATGTGGGATGCACTGCTTAGATGTGTAGAGAGCTGTGTAGGGTACATACCCTAGGGTTCAGGCATGTAAGGCGCTCTACTCGCTTAAGCAGTGCCTCACCATCTACTCCACTATTTATACCTGTGCTAGCTGGGCATGCAGTATCTGTACTCTACATACCCCCATAAGGGTAGACCTACCCTGAGATACACCTTGAGTCTCACTGGTAACTGTAAAACAGAAAATGCCAGTTTTTTACTATATGGGAAATATTTACATAGCTATAATAAGCCATGTGCATTACGTAATCTCTGTAGTGTGGCACATACTCCCCAGAACTAGGTTAAACATGACCTATGAAATTATGTACAAACAAAACCAGATGTATTAGAAATGCAAACAACCCTCATCTTAAGAAAACATATTTGAGACTGCCAATTTCAAAAGATATATTAAGATTTTAAAAATATTAGCCATATCTGCAAACACCTACACACTAAATCATACATACGGTATGCAGCTTTGCTGGCAATTAGCCTGGAATTTAAAATAATGAGTGCATTTAGAGATTATGTGAGGTAATACATTACAGTATTTTAATATTCAGCTGTGCATATACATATACTCAGCTGATCCCAGGTACCCAATGAATATGTGAAACTACCCTGTGTACAACAAGAGCAGACAGCTGCAATCTTGAGCACTATCCCACCTTGACCATCACTGCACCTAACTGATAATTCTTGGAGTAATGTAATAGAATTTTGGGAGTAATACAGAATTAGCTAATCAGTGATGCTTGACATTGTGACTTCTTCCTTCAAAGTATAACTGATTAAAGTCCTGATGGCATTTTTTGTAACAGAAAGTGTTGTCAGTCATGGTGTCCTGTCCAAATTCCACTTGGGTACCTGCATTCTACTTAATTCATTCCCCAGTGCTCAGCATAAATAAATCATCTATGGCCTGTTTAGAGGCTCTGTCACACACCGAGAGTGACAGCAAAGCCGCTCCCTGGAAGCTACTCTGCCACCCCTTTCACATGGGAAAAGTACTGAAGAATCCATATAAGGGAAGATCCTCTGACCCTGCACTCTCTCCTCACCTAACCTACCATTATTTCTTCTTGCTCCACCTACATGTGGCTGTGTAAGGAACCTCTGCAGAGCTGGGCTGGATACCACTCATGGGGTTTACATTCCTTGCCCAATCTCCGTCAGTCTTGCCTTGGTTCTGTTTCGAGAAGACTGCTAGCACTAGGGCCAGCCAGAAAATAAGAATTCCATTTCATGCAAAATTTCAAAGGTTTTGGCCTTTGGTTTGTTTTCTCTCTGGATGAAATCAAGACCTTTCCAATTTTTTCATGAAAAACTGGCAGGGAGACACATCCCAGAATAGCCAATGGTTAGGTTAGGTGGTTAGGGCACTCCACTGGGATGAGTGAGTGCCCTGACCACTTGGAGGTTCTGAGGTCTCATTCTCTCACTTTGACCAGAAATTCCATCCTAGACTTCAGAAGCCTTCCTGATGTATCAGTTGTGCCAAAACTGATACATTTCCACCAAAAGTTTTGGTTTTGATGAATCAGCATTTTCTGACAAAATTCCCAACCAGTTTGACTTAGCACCAACATCATGGCATTAAGATTTTCACATTCCTGCCCTGAACTGTTGTATAGCATTGTTGTACTGTGTTTAAAAGACCCATTCTACCCCAGATATGGCTACGTTGCTTAATGGGTAACATGGTCCCTGTGCATATCAAGCTCAATCCTGCACCACTGAAGTCTACATAAATTTTGGCCATTGAACTGTATGGGAGCAGGAGCAGACCCATAATTAGTAATCAAGTGTTGGGATTACTTTATGATTGTTGGATGAAAGTAGCTATAAAGTTGTCACTTATTGTCTGGTAAGCTGAATATGATTAAAACACCCAGAACCAACTGTATCACTAGTGTGGCCCCACTGAAATCAATGAAACTACTCATGAAGAAGGGTACTATTTAGTGAGAGAAAGGGTGGCAGAATCTGGCCCAAAGAAAATATAAATAAAAGGAGAAATGCTACATGTAAATATATCAGACAACATGAATGTCTAATGCTGGCTATCTACCCTGCCACTACAGCTTCAGGAACACCAGTGTCACTCGCAAGCCTAAATTCATATCAGAACATAAGAATGGCCATACTGGGTCAGACCAAAGGTCCATCAAGCCCAGCATCCTGTCTACTGACAGTAGCCAATGCCAGGTGCCCCAGAGGGACAGAACAGAAGAGGTAATCATCAAGTGATCCATTCCCCGTCACCCATTCCCAGTTCTGGCAAACAGAGCTAGGGATACCATCCCTGCCCACCCTGGCTAATAGCCGTTGATAGACCTATCCTCCATGAATTTATCTAGTTCTTTTTTGAACCCTGTTATAGTCTTGGCCTTCACAACATTCTCTGGCAAAGAGTTCCACAGGGTGACTGTGCGTGGTGTGAAAAAATACTTCTGTTTGTTTTAAACCTGCTGCCTATTAAATTCGTCATCGTCAGCAGCAGCACGTCTATCATCTGCACTACATTTGCTCCAGCTCCTGTTTGATCACCATCTGCCTGCACCACATCTGACTGATAACAGATTGCCTTAGCTCTGCTCTCAGAAAAGACTGACTGAAAATTCATCTAAACCAAATGGACACTTGTTATTCTTAGAATCATCTCTAACAGCAGCACAGCACAACTCCTGGACTAAGTATTATTTGCTTTAATCAACATCACTGACATTAGACAGAGGGGTGTGTGTTGCAGCCTTTAATTTGAACCCAGTGAGGATGTACTCCTATATAACTGGCTGTATTGCAGTACGTGGAACCTACTAGATAGATCCTGTCATCCTCTTCCTCCAAGATTATCCTTCATATTGCCAAAAGGGCAACTTTATTGGACTAAGTATTGGCATGTATCTGTGTGGCCCACACATTTTCAATCTCTTCTCAGGCCTCATCTGTGTGTCTGAGTCACAGAGTGTGGGTGTAGCAATTGTACCAGTTAATATTTTTGAAATGTTTTTTCAGTGATTAAGGGAGTACACTATGTAGGCAATCAGTTCCGTGTGTTGTAGCCAATGAACAGCTATTAAACAGATTTTGTTGGCTCCTTCAGCCAAACTGCTCTTTTCTTGGCAACTGAAGTGTACATCAACATAAGTGTAAAGTCAATTTCCATTTTTTAAAAAAGATGTACTTAATCATTGCTCAGGGACTACGCAAACCACCAAAATGGGGCACTTAATGTAACCAATAAAGTCTCGGTGCACAAGTATGAGAAGAGAAGATGCATTGCTTTAGCTGGAAAAAACTAGGTAGTGTCACATTACACTTCCCTTTAAAAAAAAAAATCCTAATCTGGGCTATTCATATCCCTGTGATTGCACAAATCTCTTCTGTGAACTGACTATACTGAAAATCAGAACAATTCAATTATTTGTCATGGGATCTAGGCTCCTAAGAGAGATTTGTCTTAAGCTCAAGCGCTAAAGGCCTATGCCTTTTGGAGGAGGGAGAAATGAGTTCTAACCTTGCTATCACCATGAAGTTATATATGGCAATGGTGTACATCATCATGGAATCACGGGGACCACTAATTTGTCACACTGCATTGTGGTTGAAAAAGAAAATTTGAGATTCCATATTTCACTAAACTACAGTGGTAGCCCTTTTGCTGGCTGAATTTGAGCTTTTTGGGTTCTCTAGAATTTACTCTTGCAGCTTGGCCACTCCAGAGCATATTGGGCAATGTTCTTTGCCTCAGGTTCTCACCTTGTGGGAACATCCAACGAACAAAAGTTCCTTTAACATACCCCTGCCTTCTCCCTTCACCGTACCCTTCTCACCAGTTGCTGTCCTTGGTCAGTGGAGACCCAGAATTCAGAGGTGTTTTCGTGCAAGTTCATCTCCCAACCTGAGGGGGTGGGAGAGGAGGAGAGAAGGCACCTTGCTCACTCCGCCAGCTGTTCTGCTGGCATGTCTTGAGGTCCCACCACTTAACACAACTTTCAGTGATTTCAGCTGTTAGTGGGGGAGCCTCACTGCTAGTGCAGGCTGGGCAGTCTCTCATGAGAGACACTGTCCCATAGTAGGCCTAATACTTAAACCTGATTTTCAGTGATTTCAGCTCTACTGATCTACAACAAAAGACACAACTGAGTCTTAATTAGTTCTATCCTGCTCCTTGGGCTGCCACCTTGACGTGGTGAAGAAGCTTGCATATACCTAAGACCTAAGAGCGATGCCGTCGGGAGTCCTGAACTCTTGGTAGGGTCACCCTTGGCAGTAAGGTCAAAGGCAAGGTACCAGACAAAGTGCAGCCCAACACAACCCAGTGTAAGACCTCAATGGCAGAACATGCGGATGAAGCAGAATCACCTCTCAATGGCTGTGAAGGCGGAGGGAGGCTGCAATGGAAGAGAAACCCCCGGTTGTTTTGGATCTCCTTGCCACTGGACACAGATGCCTCTTCCAGCAAGATTTGTGTGGCTGGTGGTGCGCATCAGCTCCCCCATTTTAAACTACTCATGCACAGTTTTCTTTCACAGGAAGAACTTTTTCCCCACCCTTACCCCTAAAAGTCCTGCAGTGATAAGTGAGTGGTGATGGGGATAGGTGAAGTGATCACCAGGAGTCCCTAGTCACAGCCTCACATGCAGGCGATGACTGCAAGATGGTCATCATGTGCCCCTGGACTGGGATAGGGGATCATTTTTGGCAGCAGTGGTCATGACTGAGCAGGCCTTTTTAGGAACTCCTCTGCTCACCCCATATGGGGAAGGGGATAGAAAAGGCTCCCCAAACATAGACTATCCCACCATACCTGACTGCATAACCATGTCCAGAGGGATCACTCCCAGTGCTGTTGAAAACCAAAAATGTTTCTTGCAACATCTGTACCCTACTAGATGAATCAAAAAGTAAAAGACCCAAATGCAGAACAGCAATTGTTGCCTGAGAACTTTTGAGGTACAACATCAACATTGCGGCTCTGAGTGAAACAAGATGTGCAGATGAAGGCCACTTGAGGGAAGAGAGTGGTGGTTACGCTGTCTTCTGGAAAGGAAAACCACCAAGCGACAGGCGAATACAGGGTGTTGGCTTTGCAATCAAGAACCTTCTAGTCAACTGCCTGACTGAGCTCCCCATTGGCCTCAATGAGCACCTTATGACCCTCTGCATCCAATTGGTCAATAAGTCATTTGCCACTATCATCCATGCATTTGCACCAATACTTGACGCTGAAGAAGAACAGAAAGAATCCTTCTACACTGACCTTGATAAAATGTTGTCAGCCATGCCAAAAAACAGATAAGATAATCCTCTTAGGAGACTTTATCACAAGAGGTGGCTGAGATTCTATCATACGGAGCAGCACCATTGGGAAGGAAGGAGTGGGCAAGACCAATTCCAATGGCATCCTTCTGCTCAGCAAATGTGCTGAGCATGGCCTTGTGATCACAAACACAATCTTCAGACAAAGCAACAAGAACAAAACAACTTGGCAACACCCCCGCTCAAAACAGTGGCATCTCCTCGATTATGTCATTGTAAGAACACAGGATCTAAGAGATATCCAAATCACCCATGTCATGAGAGGAGCTGATAATTGTTGGACTGACCACTACCTGATAAGGTCTGTCATGTCCATCAGGATTGCACCAAAACATAGAAAGCAATCCAAATCACACAGACAGCAAATCATACAGACACCAGAGACTTCAATCCTCAGTGCACCAAGAGAACTTCCAAACACTCCTCAGAGAAAAACTGACCGACCATGTGCACACCTGGAAATGACAACACAAGTGTCATTGAAGACTGGGAAGCCCTAAAACAGATCATCCATGAGGCTTGTAAGAAATCCATCGGCCTTGCTACCCACTGCCATCAGGACTGGTTTGACAACAACAACATTGAGATTACAGCCCTTTCAGAGCAGAAGAAAAAAAAATTTCTGCCACTGGCAAAACCAACCACTATCCAGTCAGAAGCAGAGCTCTTTCCATCAGCTCAAAGCTGAAGTTCAAAGGAGGATCCAAGATGTCAAAAATGAATGGTGGGAGGACAAAGCAAAAGAAATCCAAACATTCGCTGACAGACATGATATGCGGAGTTTTTTTGTAAGATAAAGACCCTGTGTGGACCAACCTCATGTGGCCTCACACCTCTGAGATCCAAAGATGTAATACCCTTCTTAAAGATAATGAATCCATCAAAGAGTGCTGGAAGGAATACTACCAAAATTTTCTAAATTGAGAATCAACTGTGACTGACAACACCATCGACTCCGTCCCTCAGCACCCAATCCGAGAAACTCTTGCCAACCCGACACCTAAGGAGGTCTGCAAAGCAATTAAACAAATTAAAAATAATAAAGCACCAGGTCCTGATGGCATACCAGTTGAAGGACTGAAAGTGGGGGGAGAAACACAAACTAACAAGCTTCACTTGCTGCTCCTTAAAATCTGGCGCACTGAAGAAATCCCTGCTGACTTACGTAATGCTAACACAGTCACCATTTTCAGAAAGGGAGACAGGGCCAACTGCAGCAACTATCGAGGCATTGCCCTCTTCTCCATTGCTGGAAAGATTCTTGCTAGAATCTTACCGAATCTCCTGCTCCCTCTTGCAGGGAAAGTACTTCCAGAGTCCCAGTGCAGCTTCAGACTGCCACGAGGCACCAGCGACATGATTTTTGCAGCCAGGCAGATCCAGGAAAAATGTCAAGAACACCACTAGGAGCTGTGTATGGCCTTTATCCGCCTGACCAAAGCCTTTGACTGTGTCAAACATGAGGCTCTGTGGAAAATCATGTCAAAGTTTGTCTGCCCAAGCAAATTTATCACCATTGTAAGACTCCTCCATGACCAGATGACTGTCTCCAGCCTGTGTAGTGGCTCTACTTCTGAGACCTTTGTCATCCAAACTGGTGTAAAACAAGGCTGTGTACTGGCACCCACCCTTCTCTCCATTTTCTTAGCAGCGATGAAAACACTTACCCAAGATCGTCTACCACAGAGCATTGGCATCCAATATTGGACTGACAGCAATCTCTTCAACCTTTCTTGTCTCTGTGCCAGAACTAAAGTAATATCGGCAACAATATCCAAACTCCAGGGCACAGATGATTGTTCTGCAGTTGCACACTCCAAGGAGGATCCACAAACAGCCTTAATTGCTTCTCTGAAGCTTACAAAAGACTAGAGCTAACTCTGATCATCATCAAAACAAAAGTTCTCCACCAGCCAGTCTCCAGTCAATAATCAGACCCAGCAAGGAAGATCTGCATTGACAAAGAAGAACTGGAAAATGCCATCTCTCAGAGGGCATACATAGATGTCGAGATTCAGCACAGAATCTGCTACAGGTGTTCAACACATACTAGACTTTTTTTTTTTTTTTTTACAAAGTGGTGGTAATCCTAACTTTCCTCTATGGCTGTGAGACTTGGGTGACCTACAGAAAACATGGAATGCCAGCTGGAATGCCAGCAACAGCACTTTCTTTGGAAGATCCTCAACATAGAGTGGGAGGATCATTGCACTAATGTTAGTATCTTCACAGAGGCCAACATCTTCAGCATTATGGGCCTGATTATCTAGCACCATCTGAGGTGGAGCAGGCACATGCCTGACATATACTTACCAAAACAACAGCTGTCTGCCCAAAGGAGAAAGGAAACAGGGAGGCCAAAAGAAAGGCTTTAAAGACACCCTCAAGATAAACATGAAAAGATGTGGCATTTACACCACACACTGGGAGACAGCAGCCCAAGAGAGGGATAATTGGTGAAGACTTGTCAGAGAGGGAATGTCCACTTTCGAGGAAAATTGCCTTGCCCTGGTCGTGGAAAAACACCAGAAAAGAAAGGAAAGACAACTGTCACGCAGCAATTTTGGCCCAATCCTGTCTTCCAACATCACCTGCAAAGTCTGCCAATGAGTCTGTGGCTCAAGGATCAGACTCCTCAGTCACCAAAGTACCCATGAAAAATAAAATCTACCATTACATAGTTCTACCATTACACAGTGGAGAGGAGGAAGGGTCACATGGTGTCTAGGCCCCTTAGACAGAGCCCACACCAGGCACAAACTCCTCTCTACACACTCATCTCTACTAGGCTTTGGCATCCCTACCTAGCAAGCACCGTTCAGTTGAGGGTGAACAGTTCTGTTGTCCTTGATTGCCACAACAAAGATAACAATCCTTTATTACCCCTGCACCGATTAACAAAGTGACTTGCAATCCAAAACCCACTAAAAGTGATCATTTAGGCAAAGTGGCTCCATTTGCTGCTCACCTAGGCAGAGTGGGTGTGTCCATGCAAACAAGGTGGTTCCTGAAATTGTCCTCCTGAGCTCATTGCTAGATGTCAGGGGAGAGCTCATTCAGACCCTGCTTACATTTCTATCTAGCAGAAAGTGACTGTATACAAAACAACTGTAGGAATAGATGTGGGTAAGCAAAGAAGAGAAAGACAGTGACAAGCTGAATCATGTTCTAGCCCTGTCTGTTACATAAGGGCCAGACCTGAGGCAAACAAATTTGTGAAAAACAGGGGTTCTGAACAGAAATGAATAGCAAAAGAAGAGAAATAAACTGGAAGCAGATTTTTTTCAAATAGATATTTGGAGCTCAGTGTCTTGCTCTCCTGATTATTCTTAGCTTAAACTACCTACAGCAATGCTTTGAATTACCAGTTTTGCCCCATTAGGTAATTAATGTTGCAGTTATGTACAAGTTTCTCCTGTATCATTGCATTCACTTTATCTCCTATGGTCATCATTTCACTTTCTACTGCATGGAAGTACTTTTTGTCTGTTTAATTGGGGATACTTCTTCTCTGACTTGTTCCATCTGTGCAGACTGTGTGTTATTACCTTCTTTATTTCTGGGGAATGGTGTTGAGATCCAGTGCCTCAGCAAGGCTTCTTAAACTCAGTTCTTCAATATGCAAAGATAGAAAGCTCACCCATATGTTGGCAAAGGCCTTTGCTGTTTTGATTTCAGGCAGATTATGTGTATCATACATGTCACATAACCTCTTTCTCCCTCCGCTTACCTATCCATTAAATGGTTACAACAACATTTTGGACTAGATGAGGTCATTTACACATAGGCCTTCATTGGGGGCAATGTAGAGATGAGCTACCCCGGGAAGAACTCTGGGTAGGAATGTACCTCAAAAGGCAAATTTTCTTTCAGAGTGCCCTGTCACATAGAGGAAATGTGCTTGCTGCACCAGTTCTGGGATAATGCCAAGTGCTCCTCTACCTGCATTGCAAGCTGTGCTGGCCACTGCATGGCCTTGCCTCGTCTGGGGTGATTTACACTCCCAGGAGTAACAGCAGGAAACAGTCTTTAGTGGCTGGCCTTGGCCTTTGCATGTGGGGACAAGGTCATAGTTGAAGAAGGAAGGCTTCTGAGGCCCTTTCTTCCTCCTTCATCTAGACAAGGAATGAGGACAAACTAGCCCTTTATGTGGGGCTTGTAAAGTGCTTTGAGATCTTGGGATGAAACTCAAAATACTATTACAACAAATAGATTAAATGACCTTAAAATAGCGCAGTGGTAGTAAAGAGTTCTGTACATCCTCTTGCATGCTGCTATCGCACGACCCCCTCCTCAAGTTGATATTATTTTACATAATGGTAGCATCCAGAGGCCCCACTCACGATCACAAACCCATTGCGCTGTGCTCTGTGCAGACTTCTCCTTCAATGAGCTTTCTGTACATGAGAGGACAGACCTCTTGTAAGATCATCCTCTGCTCAGAAGCAAGAAAAAAAATGTTTCTACAAGCAAAAGTTAAGAAATGGCAGGAAATAGCAGTGGCCTAGCTAATAGAAGAAGAAAAATATGCTACCCAGCCAAAGCATTCAAGAAATTTAAAAGTACAGAGCAAGAAAAGAGATAATAATCAGTCTGCTAGAAATGAGATGTATTAACAATTGCAGGGAAATATTTAATAAGATCCACTAAAAAGAAAATCTAATAGAGAAAGTCAAACTATCTAAACGGAGAATCTTACAGGAAGAAAATTCCTCTCGCATGTGATTTCTGAATCTCTATGTGACATCAGTAAAGCCGTGTCTGATATTAGAGATAACTATGGGCAGTAGATAGCATAACCAAAACCAGCAGCAATCTGTCTCTGCTCAGCCTTCCACTAATGTAGTTAGGACTTTTGTGATTAACTGGTATAACTAATGATTTTATAGCTGTTCCTGTCTGCAGAAGACCCAACTGCAATGAAATTGCCTTCTTCCTCTCGAGAGGCACAAAATTTAACTGGCATCCATCAAAGATGCTGCCTGCAGAGAGGCCAGAAACAGTGAGCCATATTAGCACTGGGGAAAAAAATGCAATGAACAATTTGTGCTTCACGTAATTTAAATCCATTTGTAATTATTATACCCACAGTAGCTTGAAAGTGCCATTTGTTAATTTATTTTATGTTCTTTAAAAATTGGAAACATTTTTCATAATTAAAAAATTGTTTGATTTACTGCTGTAAACCCCTTAGAAGCCTGAAATGGAAATCTGCTCCCCTATCAGACTGGAGACAGTTTCTAATCTCATTTACCCCAGTGTAAAGTCAAGAGTAACTCCATCAACCTCAAAGGAATTACAATAGATTTACATCACTGTTTCAGAATCTGTCCATCTCCCTCTACAGCAGAGGAGGGCAAACTATGGCCCGCGGCCCATATCCAGCCCTTGGGACCCTCCAGCCCGGCCCCTGAGCTCCTGGCCTGGGAGGCTAGCCCCCGGCCCTTCCCCGGCTGTTCATCCTCCCCCGCAGCCTCAGCGCACCATGCTGCTGGTATAGTGTATTAAACTGCTCCACGTAGGAATGTGCAATTGGTAGCAGTTACGGTGAGCAATTTACTACACTGCACCAGCACAATGCTCTGTGTGGCCAGGCAACACGCTGGGCAGCAGGGCTGTAGTGCCGCCAGCCACCAGAGCTCTGTGCTGCGCGGTAAGGGGGAAGGGAGCGGGGGCGGGGGGTTGGATAGAGGGCAGGGGAGTTTGGGATGGTCAGGGGGTGGGGGTGTGGATGGGGTCAGGGCGGTTAGAGCGTGGAGAACGGGGGGGGTTGAATGGGGGCAGGGGTCCCGGGGGGCAGTCAGGAAGGAGGGGGGTTGGATGAGGCGGTGAGGGGCAGTCAGGGGCAGGGGTTCCAAGGGTGGTCAGGGGAGGGGGGTAGGATGGGGCAGGAATCCCAGGGGGGCGCGGCACAGCCTGGCACAGCCTCCCCTAACCGGCGCTCCATACAATTTCTGAAACCTGATGTGGCCCTCGGGCCAAAAAGTTTGCCCACCCCTGGCATAAACTGAAGATTTTCCTCATACAAGAAAGATCTTCCAAATATAACAGTTCTTCTTGATCTGTAATGCCATCTCTTTCAGTCTCTCCAGCTACAGATGATTCACATTTCTGAACAAGGCTCAGAAGAATACTGCATAATAATACCACAATATGCCAGAAATATTATACATATTTTAGAAAGGTTGCATAATAATGGACCACCAGATTTTTCAAAGGAACCTAAAGCTCATTTTTAAGATGCTAAATGTTTCTTCCGTTACTGTTTTGAGATTTTATATTTCATTATAAATGTAACTGTGAGGGAGAATTGGGATTGGAAATGGGCTTCATTTGCCAGTTTTTTGACAGCTAATCTTTGTCAACCGTTGGGGAAAAAAACCCACCACACCTGAAAACTAGAACTATTGTAATTGTGTATTTATCAAAAATGAAAAAATAACTGCATCTCTGACAGCCATCCTCCTTCAACATTAGTCATCCTCAAAGAGATGTGCAATATCAGCCTGTCTTAAAATAAATGAGAGACTCCTAGGCACTTTGTGACTATATCATAAATTCTATCCCAAGCAGCTCACACGCACCATCTTTGTTGTATCGTCGTATGGTGGCAGACAGCTACAGTAAGCAGAGATGTGTTCAGGGCAGTGGTTTGTCTCCGGGAATATGATGAAGTCACAACACTCAGATAGATTTTAAACAACACAGGTGCCAACATTGCAACTTTGGAGAGCTGGCACTTTTGCTAGCAGTCTCGCTAAGGAATGAATGGGTGTGGACACTGACCTACCCCCTCTTTCTCTCCCTCTCCAAACTTGACCTGCAGGAATCACCCTATAGAAGCACATTGAAAGAACCATGCAAAGAAGCTCTCACTGCTGCTGTCTAGTGTTTTAGGGCTTGACCCAGCAATGTACTGAATGCCTTCACATCCCATTGAAGTCAGGTAACTGTGGGACTGAGTGCACGTGTGGCTCTGCTGGCTACCTGGAGAATAAATGGTTCTATGGCCTTGCCTCTCTGGTGAGTCTAGCTCAGGCAGTGGTACTAGCCTTGAGCAGCCCTATGCTCAGGGATGCACTGCCATTTTGACCATCCTCTGACGCTGTGCAAGCAGAAGCAAATTTTTGTGTGCCCTGCATACCTGCTCCTCTGTACCCAGCTTCATCACACTCTGGTCCTACCTGGCCAAAAAGGACAATAGAATTGAAAGTGTTTACAGGAAATTGTAAAGCATAATTGCTCAGTTATTAAGTTGTGTACTTGAATGCAGTCATTTGGTAAGTATGGTTTTGTTTCTGGGGAAGGAGGAGGGAAGGGAAGGGGAAGAGTTTTCATTTAAACTCTTCAGACAGTTAATAACCAAATTTCTAACATTAAAAAAAAGAGTTATAAAAAGACTCAATAGGATTTAAAAATATTCTTCTGAGGCCTGCATTTCCAGGGTTATTCCTAGGCCATCAGTATAATCCCATGCAATGTGGTTTGCTGAGGTCTCTTGCTGTTTCGTACACAGTTGTATGGAATATATAGCAGTTAGTTACCCTATACTTTCATCCGGTCTCTAGCCTACATTATTAGGTGATTCCTTTTCTGCATTTGCACTATAAAGTCTGTCAAATGCCTAATGTCTTTACACAAAAAATAACTGAGCTATGAAGCCAGACACCAGGGTTGAAATATTTGACACCATTTGTGTGTGTTTGTGAAGGAGAGAAGAAAATGTTCTTTCAGATCTGCCTGAGCAGTTTTTGGAGAGAACATACTTGTTGCTGCAGTTTGGCAAATACATGCATAGCAGAGATGCCCATGGGTGAATTGTCAGCAGCAGGGATGGAACTTGGGACCTCTGGATATTAATACGTGAGCTCCTACCATCTGATCTAAAAGACCTTGTTCTCTTAGCCCAGGGTAGCTACGTCTATACTAGAAGCTAGGGGTGTGATTTCTCTGCTTATGTAAAAATACTTGCGCTAGCTCTCATAGAACTAGCAGAAGTGGAAATAGCACTGTTACCAGGGTAGCATTGCGAGCAGCGGCAAAGGCATGGTTGGGCTGTGCTGAGTACAACCCTGCCTGAAACCGGTAGGTGTATACTCAACCCAGCACAGCTATGCCACCCCTACCTGTAGTATTGCAGCTACATTGCTATTTATACTATAAGAGCTAGTAAGAGTATGCGTACATTAGCAGGGGAATCATACCTCCAGCTTTTAGCGTAGGCAAAGCCTAAGATAAGAAAATAGCTAGTAGTAAACAAGAAAGATATGCCATGTATTTTCAGAACGTTATAAACGTATGCTAAGTTGTATATCTATGAATTGTATTCATGTTAAACTTTCCCAGAATTCTTTTTACTTATCCTAAGTTGTTCAACCAAGGGAAATGTGAAGTGTTGTATTTTCAGGGCTAGGTACAGACACATACCAAAAAACCCAGGATAAAATGGATGATGTTGTTGATGCTTTACTAACACACACTCTGTTCAAAAGTACAGCTAGCGCAGATGTCTCTAAGCTTTGCTGACTTCTGAAATCTTCTTCATTGCTCCTTCCTTATTTGGGATCAGTGACTTTTATAGCTTTCTTCAAAAACTCATGATTGTATACCTGGCTGTCGTGCAGATTGGTCTTTTTAAGGTCTGCTGATATCTGGACAACATACCAAATCTTTGGACTCCTCCTTAGTCATCTTCTGTCCATGACCATTGCAAGGGCCATCATACTCCTATAACTGATGGGTCTCTGCTGGAGTTCTTCATACCATCCTAGCCTAGCCTCCCACAACTTGTCTTCAATTGGGGCAACCCACATTATGCCCTCTCACAACCTCATTTTGTTTCCTATCATGGAGTGTCCAACCATTTGACCATCTCCACATCTGCATTACAGAAATGAAGAGAATACGGATTTCTAGTCTTGTGGCTGGCCAGGACTCTATTCTGTACATTAGGATGGGTTGACTTACAGTTTTACATACTATGCCTTTTAACTTTATTGACATCTTTTTGTCACAGAACTGGGATCAGCTCCCAACACTTGCACCAAGCAGCTTTGGTAAGAGGGTGGACATCACTCAGGAGGGCACCACTGTGTTTAAATTCTCTCATTCTTCTAAGCTCTCTGTCTTACCAATGTTTATTTGAAATCCTGCCTGAACAAAGCTGATTCCCACTGTTCAATTTTCCACACATATCACTAAGTCATCAGCAACAATATGCTCCAGTGTGACTCCCTTCATATATTTCTACTTGTCACATCCATGACAACTGCAAACAAAAAAGGGCTCAATGCTGGCTTCTGAAATGCTATGTTCAAAACAAGATAAGCAACAAGAAAGAACTGGTGTATATATCTTGGATAGTATGTGTAGAGGTGAGCTGGCACTTTGGGACAAATTGAAATATCTAAGTGCTGCAAAACTGTTTTCCAGATTGGTTGGTAATGCATTGGCCTTTCTGTATTGTGCTAATCTATCTTTGATTAATAAACTGATTGAGCCTGGATTATGTGATATTGTATCAATAAAATAATTCAAACCTAAAACATTTGCCATATTACACAGAGTAAGGCCAATTGGAAATTTTGCTCAGATTTATCAGGATCTGAAACTACAGTAACATGACAGCAGGTGTCTTCACTTTTTTCTTTTATTCTTTATTTAAATAACCTAATTACTTTTCTCTCTTCTTCTCATCAGTTTTCTCCCTCCTGCTTGACTGCCCTCTGTTCTGTCTCCCCAACGGATAGCAGATCTCTTCGTTTTAGAGGAGGCACTCTGCCAAAGGCAAACTATTTCAATAGGGGACATTTCGCTAGAAAACTATGGACTCAGTTGTGCCCTTGTCTTAGTCAGCCAAACCAAGGTGACAGAATTCACAAAGCACACTCCCACACACTTGGCAAAGCAAAATCCATCTGGATTTTGACTCTACTACATAGTTCAGACCCTACTCTCCAGATACTCCTACCAGCAAGCAAATAGTCAAGGAGGAAGCAGAGCTTTGGATCTGCACTATCCCCCACTGTTCCCTGGCAGTCTGGTGGGCCTGTCCACCAGGTTGGGGACAAAACATTCAGCCACACCCAACTCTGTTTTAGCTTTCAGCACAGGCTTCTGTATTCTTTTGCCACACAAATGCAAAAAATTAAAATTAAGAAAGAAATGTAAAAAAAAGTATAGTCCTAACCTGGACTCCTACTGCAGGGTCCTAGTAGCTCCGGGGCCCTGGTCCTCTCTTAGCCTCAGGGGATGGGGGGTGATGGTCCTCACTCAGGGGGTGGTCAAAGTTTGGCCTAGTGGTCAGGGCTACAACCAGGAGGGTTGTTGGTAGGGGAGCCCAGCCCCTCCCATTCCACTAGGCTCTGAACCAGGGCCCTTTGGGTCTACCAGTTACCTGGCAACCAAGGTTGCCCTCCCTAGGCCACTTCCTATCTTGCCCTTCCCAAAGCCAGCTCAGTCCAAGGCTTTTCCCTGCTGGATTAGTCCAAACCTAGAAAATAAACCGGGATTACCAATGTTCAGGGTCCATATGCAGGGAAGAGGGGAATGCTTCTCTCTCTGACTCTTTCTAGAGTGGATCCTCCCTTTCCTCAGGGGGCCCCTTTGGGGGCAGTTATCTTAGCCATTTCAGCCTTCTCGTTGCACTGTTGGAGGTCTGCTCTCCTTCAAGTCTGCACCAGAGGTGAAAGTAAATCGAGTAACTTACCGGTACTTTGGGGCCAGCTCTGGCCCCCGGAAGGGGTGGGGCCTAGGGCAGAAGGGGTGGGGTTGAGGGGGTCAGAGCCAGCCCCAGCCCACCCTGTAAGGTAAGTGCCCCCCCACCGGGGTAGCAGCAGCAGGGCTCTGGAGGCAATTTAAAAGGCCCGGGCCTCCCCTCTTCTACCGCCCTGGCCCTTTAAATAGCTGCCGGAGCCCTAGGGAAGCGGCGGGGTTCCAGTGGCTATTTAAAGGACCAGGGCAGCAGAGGCAGCTGGAGACCCGGCCCTTTAAATAGCCCCTGGAGCCCCCACTACCCCAGGGCTCCGGGGGCTATTTAAAGGGCCCGCGGCTCCAGCTGCCTCTGCTGCCCTGGTCCTTTAAATAGCCACCGGCGCCCTGGAGTAGTGGTGGCAGGGCTCCAGTGGCTATTTAAAGGGCCCGGGCGGTAGAAGCAGGGGAGCCGCGGGCCCTTTAAATAGCTGCCAGAGCCCTGCAGCCGCTACCCTAGAGCTCCAGCAGCGGGGCTCTGGAGGCAATTGAAAGGGCCTGGGACTCCAGCCACTGCTGGAAGCCCCAGGCCCTTTAAATTGCCCCCTGGGGAAGCCGGGCTGCCCCAGTACGGTGCACCGGCTCTTGCCGGTACGCCGTACCGGGGTGTACCGGCTTACTTTCACCTCTGGCTGCTTTCCTATCTTTTAATTCCTCCACCAGATGAAGCATTTGCTGCAGGTGTGGCAGGGTGGGGCTGGCTGGACCCAAAGTATGTCCTTAACCCCTTGTGGCCCAGTATGAGGTTTATACAGCCCATCCCAGAAAGCTACCTGCCACATTGCAGCATGCTCTTACTGCTGCTCGAGGAAGTGTTTGTCTCTCCTGTCTCTTCCTCATAGAGCTGAGTCCGCACTTATATCTTCTAGCTGGGGATCAAAGCCAATCATTAGCTGCTGCTTAGCTGGATCAGGGTGTTCCCAACACTTGCCTGCTGGGCTTGTCCTTAGGTCAGGGCTTGCTGCTCCCTGGCTGTGTAGGCCCTTAAAGGTGCAGAATGTTCTATTACATCCCCACTCATTGGTGAGAGTATCTGGCCAGACACAGCAGGGAAGTACTCTTCACCTCTTCAAACCCAAGAAGCTCAGTGTATTTAGCTAAACAAACAGGAAGTTAAGGGATGACTTGATTACAGATTAGAAGTCCCTATATAAGGAACAAATATTTAATAATGGTCTCTTCAATTTAGCAGAGAAAGGTGTCACATGTGGCTGGAAGTTGAAGCTAGATAAATTCAGACTGGAAATAAGGTGCGCATTTTTAACAGTGAGAGTAATTAATCATTGGAACTGGATATCAAGGGTAGAGGTGGATTCTCCATCACTGACAATTTTTAAATCAAGTTTGGATATTTTTCTGAAACATCTGCTCTAGGAATTATTTCTGGGAAGTTCTATGGCCTGTGTCATACAGCACGTCAGACTAGATGATCACAATGGTCCATTCTGGCCTTGGAATTTATGAATTAGGGCTGTAGTAACTTTCTTCCCTCTGGAGCAAGAGGAGAGCACAGGAGGAATTGCGAGGCATCTCTGGAACAGTGCCTTCTGCGCTACTCCTCAGTGATGCAGCTTGCCCAGTGCTGTGCCTAAAGGAACAGTCTAGCCCTATGTAGTGTAGTTGTAGCTGTGTTGGTCCCAGGATATTAGAAAGACAAGGCGGGTGAGGTAATCTCTTTTATTGGCTTGTCTCTCTCACCATCATGAATTAGTCCAATAAAAAGATATTACCTCACCCACCTTATCACTGTAATCTAGCCCTATGTAATTTAGCGGGTTCATCAGCCCTCACTTAAGTTCTCTCTCCTTTTCCTCTTCTGCTCCCTTTCTTTGTCTCCATATGCTCCCTTCTTAGTCTCTCCCTTCAATACAGCTCAGCATTGGGGAGGCAGGGCAGCCTGGCACTGGCCTCTGAATATATTTAAACACTAGCAACTCAGTGAGCTGGAAAATTGTAACTTTGCAATTTTATTCAAAATAGGCGGTCACCCTACTGTTTGGAGATAGGTTCAGAGACAGCAGGATAATTAATGGACCCTCATGCAACCCAGAGGCAAAAACTGCACATTTTAATACAAATCAGTAAAATGGGATTTTTTAACTCTGAGAAACAGACTTTCTGTGTCTGGTTTGCTCATTGGTACAAGAGAAGAAAGGCGAGATAACATGGGCTTCTGTGCAAAACCTGAACCAGCACATCGTTATTTTCATTTGAAAAAAGTTACATAGCTCTTTTTCTTTCCTTTGAACTAAGATGCGGGGGGCAACTGACACTAAGGAACTGGAAGCGCATTATAATAGCTTACCATGAGGTCCAAGACAGGGATGTGTTAGATAACTTCCTGGCACTTCATGTGACAATGTTTCAAATCTAACAAGCAGACCTCCCTGTCACCATTACTCATTTTATTTATACAGCACATCCCTGCATGAAGTGCTGCTACAGGAGTTCAGCTATATAAACAGTGGCAAAAACACCTTAAAATACACACATAACATGCCAGAAAAAAGGTTGCCAAATTAAAAATAATCAGGGTGTTAAATGGGGGAGGAGTAAATAACTACAATAGAAGAAAGACACTTGAGAAACAAAACGTTTTCCATATATTTAATTGGGGTGGGGTGGGTTGAGCTACATTTACAGCCACAGTGAGTTGTGTCCAAGGGACCACTGCAAAGGCTTGGCCAGGGACAAGACAAAGGGGCTGAAGTTACTGCAGCCATTGCTCATGAAGTCACTGGTATAGCTGAAATGAAAGAGGGGTGCAGGATGGGTCCCAAAGGGCAAGGAAGAAGAGGGAGACAGGCCCTAAATATGCAGAAGATGAGGCGGGGGGAGTGAAAGTAAGAGAAATAGGGCACAGTGTAAAACGATTGCTATTGTAATAGCTTTAGAACAGACCCCGAGTTTGCAGGACAGCATGCACCTTTGCTTGACTATGAACCTTTCCAAAAACACTCAAATGAAAGGTGTTTGTAGGCATAGAAATTGGGTTCTGAACATTGTGTGTTCTTGGTAGGAGATATTCAGTGTGGAGACCAATGAAACTCCAAGTCAGAAAAAGGCTTCTTACACCATTTGTTTCCTTTCTCTGCTCTTCCATTCCCAATGTTCCCCATTTCACTCTCTCTCTAGCACACCAATCACCCTGGATCTAAATGTCATGCTCTGTACTCTTGACCTTTCCCCTCATTTATACAACATGCATTGCAAACATTACTCATAACTGGTAAGAAGTTAACCAAATATACTGTCAGTAGTTATCATCAATATAGCATCATGAAATTAAAACACAACATTGGACAGCAAGTAAGTATTCTCACACTTATATTGGGCTGAATCGCTACCAGGTCACCCTTGAAACCTGAAATGTCATTTCATTGGGATCACTGGATTAAACAAATATAATGTGATTACAAAAAACCCTAATTTACTTCAGAGGTCTGAAAGCCTGAGAAATGTCAAATGGCATTTAGTTTTGATTAGTGTGATCCTCTGATCAGTAAACACTTTCAATTAGCTACATTTGGCTTGCTAATACCCAGTGCAACTCCAATGAGAACAATGGTGTTAGACAGGTTGTACATCAAGGCAGAATTTGGCACAATATTCTTCTTCACCTGTTGGCCTAGACCAGGGGTCGGCAACGTTTGAGAATTGGCGCGCTTAGTCTTCATTAATTTAAGGTTTTGTGTGCTAGTAATAAATTTTACATTTACATGGCCCTCCCGATGGAACCCCAGACTGGCAGCGGGCTGAGCAGCTCAGCATGCTGCCGGTCTGGGGTCCTGGCCACCGGCCCCGCTGCTCATCTAGCTGCCAGCCTGGATGGACGAAACCCCAGACCGGCAGCAAGCTGGGTTCCTTCCACCAGCTCCTTCCTTCCACCGGCCACCAGCCCCGCTCAACCGGCTGCTGGCCTGGGGTTCCGTTCACCCAGGCAGGCAGCAGGCTGAGCGGGACCAGCGGCTGGGACTCAGTAAAAATCGGCTTGCATACCACCTTTGGCACGTGTGCCGCAGGTTGCCAACCCCTGGCCTAGACTGTTGCATAGCATTTGCTGGTTTTAGGCCCAAAGTGATTGCACTTCAGCTGTAGTAGGTGTATCTATTATCAAGGGTATGCCTACATTGAAATCTGAGGGGCGACTGCAGCACTGGTAGACATACCCACACTAGTACAAGTTAAAAAGAGCAGTGTAGATGTGGTGGCGTGGGATTCAGCACAGGCTGTACAAGGACACCAGGGATGCTGGGTATGTATTCGCATTGCTAGCCCATGCCTCTGCCACTACACTGCTATTTTTAGCCATGAGAGCTAAATTAAAGCTAGCACGTATATCACCTGTGGTGCACTAACACCTCTCACTGCAGCATAGACATACCTGTAAGTAATCTGAGTATACTTGGGATTTCAGAGTAGGAATCTTCAGATGAAAATTTCTAAAAAATTCTGAGGTAGAATTACTATACATGGAGATTTTTAAAAAAATTGTGCTGTTGCTCTGTGTGTCATCGTTCATGTAAACACCACATCTGGGTATCTAAGTTCCCTTTTCTGTGTGCGGGTAGTCAACCGCTCATCCTCCCTCAGAATGGGTTAATTTTTCTCTAACAATTAGAAAATAGCTCAGAACAGAAGGAAAAAGCATAGCCACATTGTGGAGGTCTGGTTTTTGGGTAAGTGACTCACAAGATTCCTAGCGCTCCGATCTTATGTATTAATCTATCACATTTGCTGATTCATCAGCACTATTTACATATTGCTGCTATTTTAGTGAACTAATTAGTGCTGCACATTAATAGCTTCAGACAGATACTCTGATATTTTTTTAAAGGAATCCCTCTGGAATTAGCCTCAAAGTCCTTACATTCTTATTCTCTTTGTTCTCTGGCAATTATACACAATTACAGTAAATCAGGCCTCATGCATCACAGGTGATTTTATACTTGTTTCCATAGTCAGACACAGTTGTCCGTTACAGGAATCATTCAGGCATATGGCCTGTAATAAACAGAGTTCCAATGACTTGGAACCTCCTGCTTCAACAGATATTTGGCCATTTGTTTTTCTGCTGCAGCTCTTTGATTATTTCCCTGCCTTTGACAGAATGATGAAAATGGCCACTGGGTTTATGTGCCACCCCCACAAAATGCTTCCCATATTTCAGTAATCAGGCAGAAAACTGGGGAGATGAGTGATGCTAAAGATGTGCATCGAGTCCAGCACACATGGAAACTACAGAACACATACTCATATGGCTGAGATGCTGGTATGTACTACAATTAAAATATGCAAATAAATTAGAGTTGGATTCATGATGAACGCCTACATGATGCTATTGTCCATACAGTGGTTTTTCTGATGTTAATCCTTTTCTCTGCTCTTATACCAGGACTGGTAATTGTTTTTAAAGACTATTGTCTCAACAAGAATTAAAATCTTTAATTTACAAACACACATCTGGGAAGTCATTTGGATGCACTAACACATTAATCATCAATCAATCAATCATCATCATCACCACACACACACACACACACACACACACACACAGGGAGGCCCTACCACATCATTCACAGTTAGTAGTCAACATGCCTGACGAATTGCCAGCATTGAACCAAGGCTGAAAACTCTCAACAACCACAGAACCTCACACTGTAAATAACTACAGAGGAAAACCAAACAAACTAGTCTTACGCCTAGACCAGAAGATTGCCAGTGATATAATTTTATGGGGAGAGATTTCCACAGCTGTGGGTCCTCAGCAAATAAGGGCCTGCTTCCCATCCTCTCAAAACTACTGTGGGACTGTTCAATAGGTCCACCATTGATGAACCTAATACATTGCGACACAAGGCAACACTAATTTCTCCTGGTACAGGGGAAGGGAAGTTTTTTGGACATAATATAGAAGAGTTAGTATAGAGGAGCACTGTGAGAGTCCAAATTAGGATTAATCAAATATTCTCCATCCATTTTTTTTCTGACAATCTCTGCTTTCTGTGGAAAATTAAATTTTTCATTGAAAAACCAAAACATCAAAAACCAAACGTTTTTGATCAAAAACAAATATTTAGTGTCTGAAATGCTGCTATAATACCTCATGGGAGTTGTATTTTGGGTGCCTCATGCTTTCATTCTCCTCTATGAATGAGACTCCCCAGCCAGAATTTATCTCCGAAGATGCACTGTGGCCTTATGACTGCGATGATATAACTCCACACCTCACCAAGAGAGGAGACTGTGGTAGCTCATGGGAGATAAAACCTGACCAAGGTGGCCTTATAGTAGAACCTGGGAGCTGTCGTGAAATGTTCGGCTGTGTGTGTTCTCCCTGTGTGTTGTCCCTGCTCTGCACAGATAGCTGGCACAGCAGATCTTGAGCGAACCGCCCAATGACTACAAAATCCGATAAGGTGCAAAGGCACTTGGTCAGGTTTATTGCCAGCAAAGCACAGTCCTAGCTCCCCGGATCAATGTCTACAGTTACACTAGCACATGTATGCCAGTGACAATGGATGCAGCTCAGTCAGTGGAGGGACTTTCCACTGCCCCCTTGGCCAGACAAAGACACTCCCTCTGAGATACATCTTTATACACCAATACAAACAAGTTACATATCACCCGTGACGTATCAGGGTGCCATCCTCTGACGTATTAGGGTGCCACCCATTGCCTTGTACCTGTAGGTTTGATCATGCTATCATCCTGACCTTATCCTTAAGATGGGCCAGAAAGTTCCTGTTATCTTTGGGGAACTTGTTTATCGGGGTGTTCTGGTACCACCCTTCTGGAATGTGCTTGCATGAGTGCTTTATGCCTAGCACCTCTTAGGAATATGTGTTTTTGCAATAACAGCGCCAAGCTTGCCAAATTCTGTGAGCAGGGCCCGCCTCTTGCTCATAACTTGACTTTGCTTCATATCAGCAAGATTTTAACTACCTTAGCCCAGGCCTCAGGCCTCATATTAGGCCTCTGATGCATGGGCTTATGTTTCAGGCCCTCCTCCTACTACATTAGCATGAGGCACCTGAACTAAAACTTCCATGAGGCACCACAGCTGCATTTCCAATTGAAATATTTTGTTTTTCAGCCAAAATACTTCAGATTTTGATTTTTTTGGCCAGAAACTCAGCATTTTGGATGTTGGAGATTCCAAGACCAGGAAATTGTATATTATACTTATTATTATACAGGTTTCAGAATAGCAGCCGTGTTAGTCTGTATTCGCAAAAAGAAAAAGAGCACCTTAGACAAGTGCTCTTTTTCTTTTTATTATACAGTTAATCTTTGGTGTATGGTGAAGATTTTAAGGTTATGTATAACCAGGTATGAACCAACTACCTGTTGCTTTCTGTTGCCATCAAATACTACCCTATCCCATGAGGACTTTGCAGTACTATGCTGCACTATCTTTATGGGCATACTACCTAAGGAAGGTATTAATGCCAAAAATTATACAGCAGCATCACCAACCAATCTATATTCTCCAATACTATATGATTTCCTTCAGCATTTATTTTGTAGAGTTTGTTTTTCATCAGTCCTTGGAAAAGCATGGCAAAAAGTTAACAGAGCAACTGAGAAAATGACCAAAGATCCAAAGCAATATGATGGCTCCCTGTTCTGAACAAAAACATAAGCTACGTATCTCCTTTCTAGAGGAGAAAGTGGAGTGGCTTAAACAATGGTTCACTTCATTGGGAAAAAACTGAAACCAAATTTGATGGAACATGAAAGAAGGCATTTTCAGGGATCTTGAAGGTTGAATATACATATGGATGGTTATGAATAAGGTTTAGTCTATCCTTGCTTATATTGCCCTCATCACAGTAGCTTCTGAGCACTTCACAATCATTAATGGATTTTATCCTCCCAATACTCTGAGACAGGAAATTGTTACCCCCATTTTAATGATGGGAAATTGAAGCACATGATAGATTAAGTGATTTACCCAATGTCACACAGGAAAGCTGGAGGCTGAGTCAGGAATTGAACCCTTGTCTCTTGAGTCCCAGTCCATTGCCCTATCCTGTACACCATCTTTCAAGAAAAGCTTTGCATGAGCTCAAAGAAGTTCAACATTGGTTATTGCCTAGCAATAACATCACTAATTTGTAACAAATCTTTAGGGCAGCTCATTTGTATACTTTTCAATAGATGTGTTTTTTTATAAATGCCCCCTTGCCACTGACTGACTTGCCTCAGACCCACCTCAGTGGTGTCTACTTCTATTTTTATTTGGGTTTGCAACCTCCCCCTATAGCTTAGTTCACTTTAAGCCTTGGTTACTGAAGGAGGTAGGGATATAAAAGAAGGAAGGGTGAGTGTGAGCAACTAGGGAAACTCAGAGGAGAAATGCTATAGAGCTTTTCAATCTAGTCACCTGCAATAGATATTTTGCCCATGAGATGAAGGAGGACACAGAGTGCCAGCCACAAATGAGTAGTGGGCCAGCTGAGGAACAAAGAGTAACCAGCTGTGAACTGAAAGAGAAGGCCTCTGCTCTTGGTTATTGATACCTATGGTAAAGGGCTGGCCATTTGTGATAAAAAAACCAAGATTGCATGTGACAATTTGGTGGCCAGGATAAGAGATGATACCAGAAGGGTTGAGTGTATCATGACTCCTAGGGAATTTTACACTTACTATAGCCCACATGAGAGCAAATGACATGCAGAGAGAAAGAAGTGATCATCTTCAACATTCTTGTGTTGCCAAGCACAACTGAAGAGATGAGAAGAGGGTGGAACTCAACTGCTGAATGTATCAATTGTGCAGAAAAAAGTAGTTTAGATTACTAGGGCCAGACCCTCAGCTGACTTCAATGGAGCCATGTCAGTTTATATGAGTTGAGACTCTGGTCCCTAGAGTACTGAGGTGATATCTGAGATAAGAGATGGCTGTTCAGATACTTCTTCTGCCTAAGTGGAGTGTATCAACCTCCAGGCATCAAAACTGACAAGGCTTATTCAGGGGAATTTAAACTACATAAGCAAAAACTCTCTGCACTCCCTATATCAAATAGTGTGACATGTACTTCTAAAATGGAATGTAAAACAAAAATGGAATTCTTCTGATACAAGATGAAGAATAAGGGAATTAATGCACTAGAGTGTCCATACAAAAACGATGAATATCAGAAATAAGGAAAAAGAACTAGACATTACTCAAAAGCAGATATTATGAATGACTAGGCACCATTGAAACCTGTTGCAATGACTTTCAGAATGGGAATATCAGTGTAATCTATGTATGATGGGCAAAAAGAGAAGAGGTAAAGAGATGGAAATCCTAGGAGAACAGCTTGTTTCATTGTATTTCACGAACTTCTATTTCTAGATGGAGCCAAAAATCAGAACATCTTTACTTCTCAAAGCTGTTCAAACCTCAGAAAAGGTTTGATTTGGGCTCAGTTTGAGGGACAGGCCAAGGTTTGGATCAATACTTATCTGACGAATATTCATTTACTCATCTCTCTGAACAAGGCAAATTAAATGTTCTGCTGGTCAGAAAGGGAAATACCAAACAGGGGTACCAGGTTAAAACAAAAAGTGTACCTATCCAAAAGATGATCCTCTTGGTCTGAATCATGTAAGAGAACAGGGAATTTGGTGTTGCTGAGAAGAGGTTTATTGAGCGGTATGACTATACAAGATGGTTCGTGGGACAGCATGTTCAGCAGAGCCTCCAACTTCTTCTCCAGAAAAGAACTGAAATCTGGGGGTCCTGGACATAACTGAACCCAGCTGATTCTGCCCCTTGAGCCTAGGACTACTGCTGGGTACATCAGCGAAGCAGCCCTGGTTACCTTATGCCCATATACCCTGTTCCTGAGTAGGTGCTGTAACACACTTGCTTTGCACGGGGATGTAATATTGCTGTCAAGTGGGTGGCCCAAAGAGCAGTGGAAGTAAGAAGCTACTGTGGAAGCCAACATAGTTACACTAGAGCTGGATGGGAAATGGTTCTTCCATCTCTCACTGGGACAAAAGCAAAAACATTTAAAGAGTTCCAGGGAGAGAGAGAGAGAAAGATCCCAGACCTGCCTATTGATCAGGGCCCTTATGTGGGGATGTGAGAGATGATGCCTGAATGAAGTAGTGCCGGAACTTGAACTCTGGTCTCCCCCATCCCAGATGTGCCACCTGAATGCCCAGTGGTGGTGATGGGGGCAGAGGGAAATCTCTTCCTACCCCTCCCCCCACTTGCTCCCACCCAGAAATTGCATCCTGGACCTGAAAACCTTTCTCGATGAAAGTTACTCAAAAACTGGCATGAGCCCACAAAAAGTTTATTTTGACTACAAAAATTTGTCAAAAAATTCCCAATCAGCAATAAGTTACACTGGTGCTAAGCTGACATAACTGAGATCAGACTCAAGCTCTTTATCTGATGTACAGAAAAATGGTGTAGCAATGGAGATGCTTCATGTATGTAGTGCAGGTTAAAAACATTCCGGTATTTTGCAGAGTTTAAAAAATAATCCTACACTAATAACCCTTCTGAAGTTTGGAATTGAAAGCTGCTTCCTGACTGCAACATGTTTTCCTTCATTGGCCAGGCGCATTGGCTTGTTATTGTAGGGTTGCTCACCAATGGTTTGGAGCCACTGATTTTATTTCACAATTTTTTAAAAAGAAAATGAGCAGTAAATCATTTTGTGTTTGTTTTTTGTAAACACACCTCTACATTTACATAATTATAAAAAGGGGAAAAGGCAACTCAGACTTGGGACATGTTCCTGGTAACTGCCCTTTAATCAAATTTGAAGTTTAAACACAGTTTTGTGGGTATCCTCTTCCTGTTATTTATATGTATTTTACTGGATCGTTACACATTTAGACAGGCACTAATTACATCCCCTGTAACAGAAAGACATGGAACAGTTCAATTCTGCATCCCTGATGCTGGGCTGATAAGTGTAGACTGTACTGAAGTTAATAAACTGCTCTTCAGGCTGCAGATAACTAGGGCTAGATAACAAAAGTCAATCATAAAGCTTCTCAAACATTCCTGTCCAAGTCTCCCAACCTCATCAGGCTCCCAAGCTATGAATTCAAACAAAGAGACTGCTGTTTGACTTATTTGTAGAAAATTATAGATCTACCGTGGCTGTGAATGTGTGCTCCAGTTCTGCAGTCCTGCAATAATGGCTATGCAGAAAGCAGCTGGAACAGCAGAAGAGTATCCGCAATCACTGGGAAGGGAAAGAAACAGCTCTGCATGATATTAGGATCATTTACAATGCTAAGGCCATGGGCCAGTATGCTCCTCTTGGCTGCCACTTGTTGTGTTCCATCATGATGAGAATACTCACGAGTTCAGATGCCAGGTGGGGGCTGCTGTTGCTGCGATCTTTGAACTTTAAATTTACAGTGATATGAAACCAGACAGTTACTTAAAAATGTGAATGTTGGCAGGTATTTTAAATTACATTCTATATTGACTCTCTCTCTCACACACACGACAGCGTAATAATATTGTTTGTTTTGATTTTTTATTTGACAACCACTGATGCTTCTTCCCTTTGTTTCTTCTGTGAATCTCAGATTACCTGCAGCTGGACTAGGTATGAATGCAAAAGATAAATATAGGACCTTTCCAAATCCAAATATCAGGAACATGATGGTGCCAATCAAAAGGGTCTTCTTTACAATTCTGTGATTGCATAACAGGTATTTCCCACCGCTTCAGAATTTCTTGCAGTTCCAAACTCTGGAGGATATGGGGCTGAATATGCCCAGTCAAAGCAGTGTATGCCTTTGGCAGAATAGTAGAAAGTTGGGAGCAGAGTCCTACCAGTAGGTTACTTAAAGATGCCCATTACTGTTGATGATTAAAGGCTAGCCAGAAAACAAGAAGTCAGTTTTGCAAAAAAAGGTCAAGGTGTTGACATTTTTTTGGGGGGGGGGACACCGCAAGACCATTTGATTGTTTTTTTTAGGGGGAGGGGGTAGAAAATGGAGAGAACCCCACCCCAGAGCAGTGCAGTGCTTAGGGTACTCACCTGGAATGAGAGAGACCAGGCTTAAGTCACTACTCTGGATCAGGCTGATTGTGTCTCCTACAGCACAGTCAAATTCCCTAACCATTGGACCATCGAATCTCTCTCCTGTTGGAGTTGTACCATTTTGTGTAAATAATCTATTATTCATTGGTCCAGAGGTGGGGGGGGGGATTCTAGCTTGATGGATAAGGCACTCAGCTTATTCAGAGCAAGGACTGGAACCTGGGTTTCCTATATCCACAGTGGATAACCTAACTTCTGGGCTATGCCTATCCCAGCCTGGGAAAGGCATGTCTCTCTCACTCACACTCACCTACCTCTCTCCCCCTACCCCTTGACCTGAGAAAACTTCTCAACGTTGTCAAACACACATTTCCATGAAAAGTTTTGGTTTTGACAAATCACCATTTTCCAATGAAAAAAGCAGCTACTCTCCAGCAGAGTCCTTCTTTTGTCCAGCTGGTTCAACTCAGCCGTAGAAGTAAAGTGGTGAAATGCTTGTTTACACTAGAAAATTTTTGCTAAGATTTACCATTGTTGCTAACAGTCCATTTCAGCTCTACTGTTGGTAGCAACAGTTGAAGCTCTTGTTTTGCTGAGGTACTGGCAGCTACTGGCATTTGAAGCGCTGTGTCAGTGTAGGTCTATTCTGAGCATGATTAGATGACATGGTGCATAGCACATGAGGGCTGCTTGGGGCCATGTCTACATTAGTGCTCACACTCCTACAAGCACTGTGCGATGGGAATGGCAGTGGTAGCAACAATGGGAACTTTTAAAAAAAGAACAGAATAGCCACACACAAACTGTCCTGTTGGAGATCACACAGTATGTCAGGGTGTTCCCTTCAAAATGGAGCCCAGGATCCCCATAAACACTGCCATATTGAACCATGATCTGACACATCTTGCTCAGTACCCTATCTCTAACAGTGGCCCATACCAGAGCTTCATCAGGAGTGTACAAAACAGGGGAACTATAGAGTGATCCATCCCTGTCTTCCACTCTTTGTTTCTGTTAATCAGAAGGTTACTCTGAGAATGAGGTTAGATCCCTGACTATTGTGGCTGCCAGACACTGATGGCCCTATTGTCCATGAACTTATCCAGTTGTTTTTTCAAAAAAACCAGTTATGCTTTTGACCATCACAACATCCATAGCGATGAATTCCCCAGGTTAGTTGTGCGGTGTGTGAAAAGTATTTCCTCTTGTTTGTGTTAAACTTACTGATTATTTATCTCAGCAGGTGACCCTGATGTTTGTATTCTCTGAAGAGTAAACAAACACTTCTCCATTCACTTTTTCCACACCGTTCACGATTTTATTGATGTCTGTTGTATCCCCCCTTAGCTTTTTCTTTTCTGATCTTTTTAGTCTCTCCACATGGGGATGCCATTCCATACCCTTGATCAATTCTGTTGCCCTTCTTTGAACCTTTTTGAGAGGTGGACACTATCTTACAGTTTGTGAAACATTACACTCTTATTATAATGTATATAGTACCATAAATTTACATTGTGCTTTACAATCATAGATTAGAACATTTTCCCTGCCTACACTAGCTTAAAAATCAACACTGCAAATTCCTGCTGCATCTCCTTTGAAATGCACCTCTTTTGAAGCACTGTAGAACACATCCCAGAATCCTTTGTGCTGTTTCCTAGGAAGACTGGTCACAAATAGGTGAGTGCAGAAACATGGTACAAGAAAGGATGAGAACCCTTGAGTTAGACTCACTATAAACAGAAGTCTCTACACGGGTACTCTGGCTTGAAAACATTCTTTGTTTTTCATGGTTAGGTTTATTCTGCTATAAAAGGATTAATTCAAGCAGACAGCAGGATAATGCACAGAGACTTCCTACAGAGCACAAAGAGCAAGGAAGTATCACTTCTGAAACTGGTTAGGAAATCACAGTAGTTGTAGGTAGCAGTGTTAATGCAGATTCCCTATATATATATATATATGGCTAGCACTGTGGAAACCTTATAGACATGCTATAAAAACTGTATAACATTCTCACCTCGCCCCTATATTTTCAAAGTTATTCATACAGATTGATGCTGCAGCTTTTGATAGTCCTTTCACTCAAGGCATTACAGAAAATCATTCTGCAGTTTCCAGTTTCAGTACATCCATGCCATTTACCCCAGCAGTCCCTTTGAAGGGACTCAGAATATTTAATAAAACAAGTTCAAATGAGGCAACACTACCTCCCCTTCATATCTGACCCCCAAGAACAAATAACAATGCAGCAATCAGTGCTGCTGGTCAAATTATTCAGTCCTAAAGTTTTTATTTAAATATTTTGTGAGGATAAGTTTGGTTTGTCTTACACTGGCTAATTTAGTTCTCTGCATGCACCTCGAACATTTTTATAAGAACCCACATTGTTTGCAATGACACTTACGGTGAAAAAACTGATCCTGTCTCAAGGCTCCCAGCTTGGTTGACTGATTCCAGCTCAATCTAATATTTAGGCCAAAGGGAATATTAAAGACCATTTATTTCAGGCCTTTTGGAGACAAATGCTAGCATGACTGAAATGTGCAAGTTTGCCTGCTCAACACTAGCAACAAAGAGGCAGACCCCCTGAAGAGCCAGGATGTCTAAGATGAGAATGTTAGTCTGCTAAGCCAGAGAGACTTGATTGCAGAGTTGACAAGGGAAAAGTGTTTTATTCACAGAGACATCTTCAAATATATAACAAAGGGTCTTAATCATGTCTCCCACCCACACAAAAATATTTCATTGCCTCACTGTACTGAATGCATTACATTGCATGATTGCCTTTTCATGGATTTATGCAGTGTTGTGGTAGCTGTGTTGGTCCCAGGATATTAGAGAGATAAGGTGGGTGAGATAATATGTTTTTATTGGACCAACTTATTTATTCCCCCCCCAAATAGCTTGTCTCTCACCCCAACAGAAGTTGGTCCAATAAAAGATCTTACCTAACCCACCTTGTGTCTTTATAGTTTGACATCAATGCAACAATAAATATAGCGATAATGGCTACACAATTTATTTAGGCTCATTCCACATATTGTAAGGACAGAACAATTAGCATAGATTGCCTCAGAACTTCCAAACTGTTTATGATTAAAAAAAATTATAAAAAAGTGTGTTTTTAGAAAGAAAGTGTGGCTTTATTTAGTCTGATATTTTCCTTCTTAGTGGAAGTATAAATATGAGCTTCTTGAATTTTCAAAAAACCAAATGCTAGTACCTGAAAGTTTTCCCTATCTCATGGCTGTTAGGTAGTTTAATAGTTTCAATTCAGTTCATTTGGGATTTGATCCTATGCTCAATGGCAAAGCTCCCATTGACTTTAATAGTGCAGAATCTGGGCTATAGAAGACAGCTGTGCACATCCCTAAAACACCACCACCACTGGCGGTATCTACATAACTGTCTTACAAAGTGACTACAGCTGTCATGACTGCCAGCTTCCAGAAAATTATGAACTGTACATAAGATATTTCTCTCTTCTCCCTTAACTTTATTTTTAACTGGTTGGCTTTCATAGTTTGTGGTAAGGCTAGGTTGAAGAAGCTAGTTTTGCATTTTGCTCTGAAGTTATTGATCTCTTCCTCGAATAAATTCCAACTTCATGGATCAGTTGCTGAGAACGTTGTCTCTTCAACACACACACGAGTCTCACTACCACGGTGGACAGTTCCATGGCTCCACTGAAATGTAGCTGTTGTGGGAAGTCATCATGCAGGAAGAGGTTATCCTTCAGGTACCTTCGACTAGTGCAATGGACAGCTTTGTAGATGAAAACCAACTACTCAAATCGGTCCAGATATGCCAGAAAACTGGAGTGATGTGCTTCTGGAAGTCTGTGTTGCTGAAGATATGAGCTACAGGCTCCTAAACCAATTGTAGCTATTTTACGATTGTCTCTTTCATACTGATATACTGAGAGTTACAATAATTTGACCAGGGCATCCCAGTGGATAATCCAAGGATTGAATGGGCATGGTGACTAAACTATAGCTGTGAATCCTTTGGAGCAAGAATGGGTTATGCTGTCAGGATTAAGGTATATCAGCAGAACAGTGGGGAGAAGCTCCCACTACCTCAGCCTCTATTATAGCTTTATATGGCTAATGTCAGATCCCAGTCTTAGTGACACTGGTATAAACCCAGAATAATTCCATTGACTTCACTTCTGGGGCCAAATTCAGCCAAAGACTTCAGGAGGATACTGAACTTGTTTGCCACCAGGAATAAATCTGGTCCCAACGAATACCAGATTAGTGTACAGTACCTTGGTTTTATATACCTCCTGAATGACAAATTGGGGGAAGTTCTACTACTTCACCAGATATGCTCTTTTTCTAAGCCCTGGTCTACACTAGGACTTTAGGTCGAATTTAGCAGCATTAAATCGATGTAAACCTGCACCCGTCCACACGATGAAGCCCTTTATTTCGACTTAAAGGGCTCTTAAAATCGGTTTTCTTACTCCACCCCTGATAAGTGGATTAGCACTTAAATCAGCCTTGCCAGCTCGAATTTGGGGTACTGTGGACACAATTCGACGGTATTGGCCTCTGGGAGCTATCCCAGAGTGCTCCATTGTGACCGCTCTGAACAGCACTCTCAACTCAGATGCACTGGCCAGGTAGACAGGAAAAGAACCGCGAACTTTTGAATCTCATTTCCTGTTTGGCCAGCGTGGCAAGCTGCAGGTGACCATGCAGAGCTCATCAGCAGAGGTGACCATGATGGAGTCCCAGAATCGCAAAAGAGCTCCAGCATGGACCGAATGGGAGGTATGGGATCTGATCGCTGTTTGGGGAGAGGAATCCGTGCTATCAGAACTCCGTTCCAGTTTTCGAAATGCCAAAACCTTTGTCAAAATCTCCCAGGGCATGAAGGACAGAGGCCATAACAGGGACCCGAAGCAGTGCCGCGTGAAACTGAAGGAGCTGAGGCAAGCCTACCAGAAAACCAGAGAGGCGAACGGCCGCTCCGGGTCAGAGTCCCAAACATGCCGCTTCTATGATGAGCTGCATGCCATTTTAGGGGGTTCAGCCACCACTACCCCAGCCGTGTTGTTTGACTCCTTCAATGGAGATAGAGGCAATACGGAAGCAGGTTTTGGGGATGAAGAAGATGATGATGATGATGAGGTTGTAGATAGCTCACAGCAAGCAAGCGGAGAAACCGGTTTTCCCGACAGCCAGGAACTGTTTCTCACCCTGGACCTGGAGCCAGTACCCCCCGAACCCACCCAAGGCTGCCTCCTGGACCCAGCAGGCAGAGAAGGGACCTCTGGTGAGTGTACCTTTTAAAATACTATACATGGTTTAAAAGCAAGCATGTGAAAGGATTACTTTGCCCTGGCTTTCGCGGTTCTCCTGGATGTACTCCCAAAGCCTTTGCAAAAGGTTTCTGGGGAGGGCAGCCTTATTGCATTCTTCATGGTAGGACACTTTACCACTCCAGGCCAGTAACACGTACTCGGGAATCATTGTAGAAAAAAGCATTGCAGTGTATGTTTGCTGGCATTCAAACAACATCCGTTCTTTATCTCTCTGTGTTATCCTCAGGAGAGCGAGATATAATTCATGGTCACCTGGTTGAAATAGAGTGCTTTCTTCAGGGGACACTCAGAGGAGCCCATTCCTGCTGGGCTGTTTGCCTGTGGCTAAACAGAAATGTTCCCCGCTGTTAGTCATGGGGAGGGGGAAGGGTTGAGGGGGTAGCCACGCGGTGGGGGGAGGCAAAATGCGACATTGCAACGAAAGCACATGTGCTATGTATGTAATGTTAACAGCAAGGTTTACCCTGAAAGAGTGTAGCCACTGTTTTATAAAATGTGTCTTTTTAAATACCGCTGTCCCTTTTTTTTTCTCCACCAGCTGCATGTGTTTCAGTGATCACAGGATCTTCTCCTTCCCAGAGGCTAGTGAAGCTTAGAAAGAAAAAAAAATGCACTCGCGATGAAATGTTCTCCGAGCTCATGCTGTCCTCCCACACTGACAGAGCACAGACGAATGCATGGAGGCAAATAATGTCAGAGTGCAGGAAAGCACAAAATGACCGGGAGGAGAGGTGGCGGGCTGAAGAGAGTAAGTGGCGGGCTGAAGACAGGGCTGAAGCTCAAATGTGGCGGCAGGGTGATGAGAGGAGGCAGGATTCAATGCTGAGGCTGCTGGAGGACCAAACCAGTATGCTCCAGTGTATGGTTGAGCTGCAGCAAAGGCAGCTGGAGCACAGACTGCCACTGCAGCCCCTCTGTAACCAACCACCCTCCTCCCCAAGTTCCATAGCCTCCACACCCAGACACCCAAGAATGGGGTGGGGGGGCCTCCGGCCAACCAGCCACTCCACCACAGAGGATTGCCCAAAAAAAGGAAGGCTGTCATTCAATAAATTTTAAAGTTGTAAACTTTTAAAGTGCTGTGCTTAAAGTGCTGTGTGGCATTTTCCTTCCCTCCTCCACCACCCCTCCTGGGCTACCTTGGTAGTCATCCCCCTATTTGTGTGATGAATGAATAAAGAATGCATGAATGTGAAGCAACAATGACTTTATTGCCTCTGCAAGTGGTGATTGAAGGGAGGAGGGGTGGGTGGTTAGCTTACAGGGAAGTAGAGTGAACCAAGGGGCGGGGGGTATCATCAAGGAGAAACAAACAGAACTTTTACACCGTAGCCTGGCCAGTCATGAAACTGGTTTTCAAAGCTTCTCTGATGCGTACCGCGCCCTCCTGTGCTCTTCTAACCGCCCTGGTGTCTGGCTGCGCGTAACCAGCAGCCAGACAATTTGCCTCAACCTCCCACCCCGCCATAAACGTCTCCCCCTTACTCTCACAGATATTGTGGAGCACACAGCAAGCAGTAATAACAGTGGGAATATTGGTTTCGCTGAGGTCTAAGCGAGTCAGTAAACTGCGCCAGCGCGCCTTTAAATGTCCAAATGCACATTCTACCACCATTCCGCACTTGCTCAGCCTGTAGTTGAACAGCTCCTGACTACTGTCCAGGCTGCCTGTGTACGGCTTCATGAGCCATGGCATTAAGGGGTAGGCTGGGTCCCCAAGGATACATATAGGCATTTCAACATCCCCAACAGTTATTTTCTGGTCTGGGAATAAAGTCCCTTCCTGCAGCTTTTGAAACAGACCAGAGTTCCTGAAGATGTGAGCGTCATGTACCTTTCCCGACCATCCCACGTTGATGTTGGTGAAACGTCCCTTGTGATCCACCAGAGCTTGCAGCACTATCGAAAAGTACCCCTTGCGGTTTATGTACTCGGCGGCTTGGTGCTCCGGTGCCAAGATAGGGATATGGGTTCCGTCTATGGCCCCCCCACAGTTAGGGAATCCCCTTGCAGCAAAGCCATCCACTATGACCTACACATTTCCCAGGGTCACTACCCTTGATATCAGCAGATCTTTGATTGCGTTGGCTACTTGCATCACAGCAGCCCCAACAGTAGATTTGCCCACTCCAAATTGATTCCCAACTGACCGGTAGCTGTCTGGCGTTGCAAGCTTCCACAGGGCTATCGCCACTCACTTCTCAACTGTGAGGGCTGCTCTCATCTTGGTATTCATGCGCCTCAGGGCAGGGGAAAGCAAGTCACAAAGTTCCATGAAAGTGCCCTTACGCATGCGAAAGTTTCGCAGCCACTGGGAATCGTCCCAGACCTGCAACACTATGCGGTCCCACCAGTCTGTGCTTGTTTCCCGAGCCCAGAATCGGTGTTCCACAGCATGAACCTGCCCCATTAGCACCATGATGCATGCATTGGCAGGGCCCATGCTTTCAGAGAAATCTGTGTCCATGTCCTGATCACTCACGTGACCGCGCTGACGTCGCCTCCTCGCCCGGTATCGCTTTGCCTGGTTCTGGTGCTGCATATACTGCTGGATAATTCGTGTGGTGTTTAATGTGCTCCTAATTGCCAAAGTGAGCTGAGCGGCCTCCATGCTTGCCTTGGTATGGCGTCCGCACAGAAAAAAGGCGCGGAACGATTGTCTGCCATTGCTCTGACAGAGGGAGGGGTGACTGACGACACGGCTTACAGGGTTGGCTTCAGGGAGCTAAAATCAACAAAGGGGGTGTCTTTACATCAAGGAGTATTTCAGGCAGGACTTCACAGAGGGTTCCAATAAGAAATGGTGCACCTAAGTTATTGTTCTTATTGGAACAAGGAGGTTAGCCTGGCCTCTGATTGATACATGGCTAGATTTACCTCACTGCACCTTCTCTGTGAGTGACTGCAGTGTGACCTAGAAGAATGAGCCCCCTAGATGGGTGAGGGGGGGAAGCAAATGAATACAGAACAAATCTGGTCTATTTCTTGTTTTGATCCACTCCATCTATCTTTTACATCTTTGGCTGGCAGCAGACGGCGCAGAAGGACTGCATGCCATCCACATCTCATGGCTGCTCGGCAGAAGATGGTACAGTACGACTGCTAGCCATCCTCATCTCTTGCCTGCCTGGCAGAAGATGGTACAGTACGACTGCTAGCCATCCTCATCTCTTGCCTGCCCGGCAGAAGATGGTACAGTACGACTGCTAGCAATCCGTATCGCCTGCCTGCTCACCATAAGACGGTTCAATAGGACTGACTGCAGGACTAAAGAGAATGACCTGGTCAAGTCACTCCAAATTTAGTCCCTGCGCCCATGTCTGTCCAGGCACTCCCAGCCGACGTGGCCAGGAGCACCTCGGACATGATGATGACGGCTACCAGTCGTACTGTACCATCTGCTGCCACAAGGCAAGAGGTTGCTGCTACTGTGTAGCAATGCCGTACCATGTCTGCCAGCACCCAGGAGACATAGGGTGACGGTTACCTGAGCGGGCTCCATGCTTGCCGTGGTATGGCGTCTGCACAGGTAACTCAGGAAAAAAAGCGCGAAACGATTGTCTGCCCTTGCTTTCACGGAGGGAGGGAGGGAACGGGGGCCTGACGATATGTACCCAGAACCACCCACGACAATGTTTTAGCCCCATCAGGCATTGGGATCTCAACCCAGAATTCCAATGGGCAGCGGAGACTGCGGGAACTGTGGGATAGCTATCCACAGTGCAATGCTCCGGAAGTCGACTCTAGCCTCGGTACTGTGGAAGCACTCTGCTGAGTTAATGCACTTAATGCACTTAGAGCATTTTCTGTGGGGACACACACACTCGAATATATAAAACCGATTTCTAAAATACCGACTTCTATAAATTCGACCTTATTCCATAGTGTAGACATACCCTAAGCTAGCTTCAATGTGTAACTGAAACCCAATATTTACACTAATGTGCATATCATTGCTGAATTTGTCCTGTCATAACGTAGGTCACTGTAGTTCCTGTGACTTACAATATGTTATAAAGTGGATGGAGGAAATGGGGTATTTTCTTTAGTTTCTTGAACAGGGTACATGCCCTGTGATGGAAATACAATAAAGGATAATTTATAGGCACAGAAAGTAAATGGTTTAGATTAGGGCTGTCAAGTTATTAAAAACTTAATCGTGATTAATCGCGCTGTTAAACAATAACAGAATACCATTTATTTAAATATTTTTGGATGTTTTCCACATTTTCAAATATAGTGATTTCAATTTCAACACAGAATGCAAAGTGTATAGTGCTCACTTCATATTTATTTTTATTAAAAATATTTGCACTGTAAAAATAAAATATTTCTCAATTCACCTAGACGAACTGTAGTGCAATCTCTTTATCATGAAAGTTGAACTTACAAATGTAGAATGATGCACAAAAAAATAACTGCATTCAAAAATAAAACAAACTTTAGAGCCTACAAATCCACTCAGTCCTACTACTTGTTCAGCCAACTGCGCAGGCAAACAAGTTTGTTTACATGTACAGGAGACAATGCTGCCCACTTCTTGTTTCTAATGTCACCTGAAAGTGAGCATAGGTGTTCACATCGCACTGTTGTAGCTGGTGTTGCAATATATTTACATGCCAGATGTGCTAAAGATTCATATGTCTCTTCTGCTTCAGCCACCATTCCAGAGGACATGCATCCATGCTGATGATGGGTTCTGCTCAATAAAAATCTAAAGCATTGCTGACTGATGTATGTCCATTTTAATCATCTGAGCCAGATGCCACCAGCAGAAGGTTGATTTTCTTTTTTGGTGGTTAGGGTTCTGTAGTTTCTGCATCGGAGCGTTGCACTTTTAAGATTTCTGAAGTCATGCTCCACACCTCGTCCCACTCAGATTTTGGAATGCACTTCACATCATTAAACCTTCGGTCGAGTGCTGTAGCTATCTTTAGAAATCTCACATTGGTACGTTGTTTGCATTTTGTCAAATCTGCAGTGAAAGTGTTCTTAAAATGAACAATGTGCTGGATCATCATCTGAGACTGCTATAACATGAAATATATGGCAGAATTTGGGTAAAATACAGAGCAGGAGACATAATTCTCCCCCAAGGAGTTCTGTCACAAATTTAATTAAACACTTTTTTAAACAAGCGTTATCATCATGGAACCATGTCCTCCAGAATGGGGGCCAAAGCATAAAGGGGCATACAAATGTTTAGCATATCTGGCATGTAAATACCTTGCAATGCTGGCTACAAAAGCGCG
Source organism: Lepidochelys olivacea (assembly GCF_965140295.1). Classification (NCBI taxonomy): domain Eukaryota; kingdom Metazoa; phylum Chordata; order Testudines; family Cheloniidae; genus Lepidochelys; species Lepidochelys olivacea. The sequence goes on from NC_140413.1 coordinate 125,333,113, forward strand.
AGTTCTCACTTTCAGGTGGCATTGTAAATAAGGAGAGGGCAGCATTATCTCCCATAAATGTAAAAAGAAAAGGAGTACTTGTGGCACCGTAGAGACTAACCAATTTATTTGAGCATAAGCTTTTGTGAGCTACAGCTCACTTCATCGGATGCATGTAGTGGAAAATACAGTGGGGAGATTTTATATACATAGAGAACATGAAATAAAGGGGGTTACTATACACACTGTAACCAGAGTGATCACTTAAGGTGAGCTATTACCAGCAGGAGAGCGGGGGGGAAAAACCCGTTTTGTAGTGATAATCAAGGTGGGCCATTTCCAGAAGTTGACAAGAACAGCTGAGGAACAGTGGGGGGTGAGGAGTGGGGGGATAAACATGGGGAAATAGTTTTACTTTGTGTAATGACCCATCCACTCCCAGTCTCTATTCAAGCCTAAGTTAATTGTATCCAGTTTGCAAATTAATTCCAATTCAGCAGTCTCTCGTTGGAGTCTGTTTCTGAAGTTTTTTTGTTGAAGAATTGCCACTTTTAGGTCTATTTTCCACTGAATGCATCCGATGAAGTGAGCTGTAGCTCACGAAAGCTTATGCTCAAATAAATTGGTTAGTCTAAGGTGCCACAAGTACTCCTTTTCTTTTTGCGAATACAGACTAACACGTCTGCTACTCTGAAACCTGTCATTATACTTAGAGGCACAGGCTCTTTCAGCTATGTAGTTATCATACTCCTGTAGAGCCATTTGAAGAACATACTACCCAAGTCAGGTTTTAAGGAAGTAATACTTCAGCTGGATATTCAGCGACCAGGTTATAGATTAAGCATGGAATGCTTTTAAGCCCCATAACAGACACCATAGAATGGGTCACGAGGGGCACTGTAACTTTATCAGCTAACCCACTCACTGATGTTTTGGGGATTCTTACTAAATATAGTTTCATAAACCAATGCTGCTCGTCTGCCATGATTTCAGATAACCCAGATCCAAATTTTGTTTCCTAAGCAAATTCAGTGGTTATGAAAGATGCAAGATTGACAACACTCAAAACTGATCTAACAGGTACAACCCTAATTTACCCATTAGTGCACTTCCATTCTAATCTGAAAAGACCACCTCTAGGGGTGAGAGGGAATTTCAGTCTCCACGCCCATGCAGTTATTGGCCTCTAATGAGTCTGTCCAACATAGGTCATTCATTGTGCTGTTGGTCAACTAAAAATTGGAAACTTGGCTAAGAATTGGATGGACACTCCTTTGAAATACATCACTGACCATCAAACAGATGGCAATGACTTTCAATCACAACCATCCTGGTCCAGATTGAAACTAACGAATTGGAGTTGAAAGGCTCCATTCTATCATCATTCTACATTAGATTGTCTCTGCCCCATTTTTTTCATTTTCGCACCTGTTTTCAAATTGATCACTTTGTCTCAGATAAGTGACATTTCTATGCAGAAGAAAAAAAATGTTGAATAGATCATGGGGAATATCAATTGTGTGCGGATTTTTTCTCTCTCTCAAAAACACACACACACACACACCCCTTGCTCAAAAAATTGAAGAAATTGCAGAGGTCAAGGCCTGTCCCTGGTTTCTCCCTACTTCATCTTTGTGAAGAGTCACCAAAAGTTCTAGCTAAATGCTGGTGTGATGGGGCAGGTCCCTCTAGATCAGTGATACTCAGACCTCAGTGCTCCAGAAGCCAAATTAGCGATCAATGTTACCCAAGAGAGCCACAGTAGAGTAAATTAATTGACTATTGTACTATTCATATTTAAACAGTATGACAGTGGAATATTTAGTTTTTATATATATTATTGTCACAGCAAATAAGTTGATAATTGAGTGCAAGTTGATAATTTAATAGGTTAATAACATAGTAGAAGCATCCTGATTGGTTAATAACTTAAACTGGTTAATAATTAAATCAGTGTTTTATTATCATGTGCTGCAAAGAGCCATAGGAGACTTACTAAAGAGCCAATTGAGACTCGAGAGCTGCAATCTGAGTATTACCACTCTAGATTAAGATTGTTGCATAGTGCAGTCCAGTAGTGTGGGGAAGTTTGCATTTTTGCCTCCCACTTCCCTAGCCTTCTGCCTCCCTGCTGTACCTGTTCTGTGAACTTCAGAGCCTACAACCTGCTACCTTCCATCAGAACTAAATTAAAAAAAAAAGAAAGAAGGGTCTCCTATCAACCAAGCCTCACATGAATTATTGCCAGATGCCCTCAGTTCCCTAAATTGGAGGGCTTTATATAACTAGGAGTAATTATTTAATGTCTAAAATTATACTGTAGTGCAATATAAAGTATTAAGGTTTATTATGGTGTTCTGAAAGATGGTATCTAAGGAGAAATGATTAATAGTTAAAAAATAAAGTCTACAACCACAGTGCCAGCGATACTAGATTGCTGTGAGTTTCTTACATGGAGCAGCATCCGTGGACATGAGACTGAGATTCCAAACCCATTTATTTTTGTGACCATGTTTTCATAGATTAGGCCAGAAGGGACCATTGTGATCATCTAGAATAACAAAGACATAGCACTTCCTTGAATTAATTCCCATTTATACTAGAACGTGTTTAAAAAAAACCAAACAATGACAAACCCCCTCCAATCTGGACTTAAACATTTCCAGCAATGAAGAATCCACCATGACACTTGGTAAGTTCTTCCAATTGTTAATGACCCTCACTGTTAAAATTGTTTGCCCTATGTATTTAAACCCAGAAATCAAAATATGGAATGCTAGTTCTTTAAATCACTATGCCCTTTCCTCTTACATTTTTAGATTACTTTTGGAGTGCTTACCTGAACAGCAGGTGTCTTCCAAGTGCCTGGTGTATGCTGATTTCAATATCTTGTTAGCTTTAGTCCTAGAAGGCATTCCAGCTGCACCCTTAAGTTCTGAGGAGCTTAGCTCTCAACAGTTCAAGAGCATGCCTTCTACAATAGTCATATTGTTTAAACTCTATACAGGTAAAACTGTTCAAAAGGCCATACTTGATATTCACCAGAGGTTAATTTCAGAAGTCTGAAAAGTTAATGCTTTGACTGAAAACAAAATATACATTTGTATTTGTAGTTGTAAACAAGAAGGCATGCTGGGTAGGTAGCCTGAAGCTAGCAGGATTTTTTAAAAATCCTGAGATTTGCCTTTACATTATTTATAGGCTAGAGAAGACTTATTGTTTGTGAAACAACAGGCAGCGCTTGTGCTACATCTATTGACATAGCAAAACCTTTTAGAGTGAATTTCCTTTGATATCCTGTAGAGATTTACTCCTAAAGTCTGGATTTCTTAAGTACACTACATTCAAATGGCACACACACATTCCATTTTACAGTGAGCTAAACCCCATGTGGTAAGAGAATTATCAGTGATGTTGTATGGGATTTTTAATGGGCAAATTAGTAAAACGTTAGTTCTCATTAATATGAATAAAAGCACATTTCATAAAGACATCAGCAAGAGTGAAATAAAAGTTATTTACATGAAGTTTGTGTGTTCTCTGTAGAACCCAGCATTATATTAGGCTGCTGCAGTCACTATTAGCACAAATCAGGGAACAATCAGAGAAAGAATACTGAAAGATTAATTCCTTCCCTAGGGGGGCACACTGTGCCCCAAGAGAATACTTCATAAGCACTTCAGTTCTCTCATCTTGTGTGCCAGTCTGAGAAAGGTACAAAGGCTCAAGAAACCAAATTCATGTCTTGTATGAATCCACTGAAATCAGAGGAATTACAGCAGGAATTAATTTAGCCCTTTGTTGCAAAACTGTTTTGCATTCTTTTATATCATTGTTATTTATTGTACTGCAATAGTATCTAGAAGTTCCAATCAGATAAGTGCCCCATTGTGTGAGGCACTGTAGAAACAGATAGTGAGATGGTCCCTGACTTTAGGGTTTTACAATCTAAGACAATGATGTTGTGACTGAGAGCTTGTCTACACTATCGCGCTGGCTCGATCTAATATATGCAACTTCAGCTACATGAATAGCATTGCAGAAGTCGACATACTTAGATCTACTTACCACGGTGTCTCCACTGTGGTAAGTCAACAGCTGATGCTCTCCTGTTGACTCCGCTTGTGCTCCTTGTTCTGGTGGAGTACTGGAGCCAACAGAAGAGAGCTCAGCCATTGATTTATTGCGTCTATTCTAGACATGATAAATCAATCCCCTCTGGATCGATCACTGCCCGCCAATCTGGCTGGTAGTGTAGACAAGCCCTAATTGAATCCACACTGATTTCAATCGGGCTGTACACAGGTGCTGTGATTTGCTCGCACAAATCCTTTCTTGTGGGCATCAGATAATCATTTCTTGTTGACGAGACTGAAGAAGTGATAGATGGCACTTATAGCCCCTTCCAGAGAGGCTATATAAGATGATTGGAAGACTACTACTAAACAGTTTGTCCCTGGCAAAACTTTTAGTTATACCATGTTCAGCACCAACTCAGCTGCACCTGTTGTCAGCAATGGATACCTTTCCCAGCAGAGACAAGGCTTCACTGGTTTGTCTTAAATGGTTGTTAGAATGGAGTAGCTCTATTATCCACATGTGATAATCAGGGTCCAGACACCCAGGGAGAGAATGGGGATCTGAAACCCAAAGAATAAGCAATTGATTCAACTGTTTGTATATAATATTGCATTATAAAAGTGCATCGAGTAAGATGCTTTATGAAAGCCAATGGCACACTGGTGATTAATATATTTGTGAGATGTATATTAATACTATATTAGGAATTATGGATACCTACTGCTATTATACTTTAAAGTCCGTGACCAAACAAACTAAGACAGAGGTTTCTCACAGACATAAGGTAGCTATCTCCTTGTCTCTAATGTAAGAGAAGCATTGTGGAGCCAAAACAATGGAAAACTGATTTACATAGAAGTCAGTCAGATAGGAAGCCAACAGGAAAAGAAGAACAGCAGCAGGTCATCCTGACTTTGAGGACAAAACAATGAGTTTTGGGAAATATAAGGAGAAGCAAAAAGCCATTTTGGCATCCGTCACTGAGGAAATACTTCTTTGCACCTATGAATTGTGGATCCCCAACTACGTGGGTTAGTGACACTGAATGTAACAGTAGGTGAGAACACCGCTTGAGACAAAGCTTGGAACCTGTTAAGTTTTAGTCTCTAGAAAGCATGTTTAAACTTCTCTTTTATAAGGATTTTCTGTTTCTATTATCTCTGCTTAGCATCACTTAAATCTGTTCTTTATTAATAAACTTATTGTTTTACTATAAATTCAGTACTGCACTGTTACATTAAATTGAGGTGTGCACCCTCAGCTAAGCCAACTGGTTGGTGTTTATTCTGTAGCTTTGGAGATAGCAGACTTGGTAATTTCTGAGAGTGTCCAGTGATAGGGGCTGGATACTTCAGAGGAACGCTCTTCCAGGGGCTCTGGGAAATGGGGTTCACTGAATGTTACTGTCAAGGGAAGGTTAAAACTAGCAGAGCCTTGAGGAGTTTGCTAATAAAGCAGATGAACTGGTATGGCAGGGAGCTGACACACAGTTTAAGCTCTAGCAAAAGCACTCTCTTGCTCAGGCAGAAGGGTAAAAATGGCTTATGGTTCTGGGTGTCCTGAGAAAGTGTCACACCATGCCCAAGAGATGTAAAAAAATATGAAAACTAGCAGTTCAGGAGATTTAGCTGTCCAGAAAATCATTGATGCTGTTTGGAGGGAGCCAAACTTGTTCATCCTTGACTGAGCAGAGAGTGTTTCCTCAAGTATAGCTGTTGAGAAAAGAAGAAGTAAAAACTAGGGCAAAAGAGAGACCCCGGTGTGCCTTGCTTTAAAAGTCTTAAACTGATGAAGCTGCTTTTTGTTGAGTGGCTAAAAAGTCCTTATTTTTGTAAGTACTTTCTCCTATGGCTTCAAGTGATACATTATAGAGAAAATGTAGATATTCCACTGCATCATGGCTAAACAATGTACAGGGCCCCAGAAGATGTCATCATACGAACTAGGGACTTATGTATATATAGCCCTTTATCTCAATCCCAAAGTTCTTTGCAGAATAAACCGTAATATATAATATAACCTTACACTTCTATATCACCTTTCTTTTAAGGCTCTTAAAGTATTTTACAAACTAGAATTAATTATGCCGCATAAAACTCCTGTAAGGTAGGGCAGTACATTGCAAATTGATTGCAATGCAAGTTACATATATAGGAATCATTTCAGCTATCACTGAGATTCATCCTAGAGGTATATGTGACATAGTAACTGTTTAACATCACACAAATACTTTACTTAATAGGTTGGGTCAAGAAGTGCAGATTACCTTATCCAACTGAAAACAAAAGTTCTCAGTAGGCAGAATATAATCTTCCAAGTAGTTATTGGGCCATAACCCCAGTGTTTAACAATCCTACTTTTACAAAAAAAAGTGTCATGGGATCTTTAAGGAATGTATGTGGTTAGGACCCTGGTTTTCAATGGCATCCAAAAGACTGAGTCCCTTAACACCATAGTGGGGGCATTGATTCAATACTGTCTCACTGAACTGCCAACACCACTGTCTGCAGGGTTTTCTTTGGTGGCCTCACCTCTCCAGTTTAGCCTTGCCTACCAATAGTTCATGAGATGTCATGGATTTCACAGTTTGAGATGCTATGGCCTGGTAATTTAGCACACTTCCTCTGCTTGCTTTAAAACCAGAACCTCAAAGTAGAAGTGGAAGTTCCATCTCTTTGCCATATCTTTCTCTCAACAGCAATCCAACAATAGCTTGGTTTCTCATCCCCATAGGAGGAGAAAGAAGAGGAGTAAGAGAAGAGGTAGGAAGAAGAAAAAACCCATCCAAGCATACCCACCTGAAAGACAGATACAGAGGGGCTGGAGGGTACTGTCCGCTTATGTAAGTTTTGTTAGCATTCAGATACTATGGAAATAGGCCTACTTGTAAAAGAGCTGGGGCCTATCTTATAAGACCACCCTCCTTTCAGACCAGTCTTTGCTCATGCGGAGTCAGCTCACTCCATGGGAATCCAGGGAAGCAGCTTTCAGCAGGGGTTGTTGTTTTATTTTAAGCCTTATGAATAAACTAATCAAAAACCTTGTAGCTTCTTCCTTAGAGGTTTGTGCAGGCCAAGCAGTCTCTTCCCCCAAGTCTGTCTCTCATGCCAGTGACTTCAGTAACCCTAAATGTCCTGGCTCTTACCTCAGAGAGTCAGCAATAAAGGTCTCCACATAGAGGTCCTTTGGCTTCTGGAGCAATTCCTCTCTGTAGTAGCTCCAGTAGCAGTCCATTGGGAGCACAGCCCCAATCCCTCAGTTTTCTGGGAGATATTGCCATCCTCCATTTTCTGCTGCCCTATTATATGAGTGTCAGCTAATAAAGTTCCAGCTCTTTCTCAGACGCAGCAGGTAGGGCTAATCAGTGAGCCAGCCAGCTAGTTGCAGGCTTCTGGCCGCAGAGGAATGGTATCCCTTATACCTTCACACTACTATAAATAGCTAAAGAGAGTAAACAGACAGATCACAAAGAAATTTTTCCCTAGCTTTACTTTTCTTTCAGATCATTTAAACCAGAAATGTATGCTTCTCCCACAGTGAAATACAAACCAGAACAAAGCAGAATGACACACAAGTGCTCTTGTCCAGGTGCCAGGCAAAGCCCCAGTCCTTGAATTCCACCTGAGTGCAAGAAATGCCCAAGCTAGCCAACCTTAAAGGTGGTGAGGAGGAGCCATAGCCTCATGTCCCCCATCTACTCCAGCCACCCACCCTGGCCAGCTGTAGAAGGGAGCATGCTCTGCCCCATGCCTGCCTCTGTGCCAGGGAGTTCTTGGGTGATGTGGAGTCATGCAGCCCACAACACAGATCACTGAGTGTATAACATTCACTGTATCAGGGGCTCAGTTGTTGTGGTGCTGTCAGGCATTGATTTTTAGTGCATAGCATGATTATTTCTCTTTCTCTGAGTGAGCTAATCTATGTCGATATAATCAGATTGCCTACACGCAGAAAATATTAATAGGCCTGACAAAAATATGAACTGAAATTGAAGTAAAAAATAAAAGCAGTAAAGTTGTGTTATTAATCATTCCACATGTCAATATCCATAACATGTTATATTAAAAGTCAGCTATAATATTTTTGTTAACTCAGGAAATGGTACTTTGGAATGCTATTATTAATGATTGCACTGTACAATATTGTACAGAGCATTTCATGCTGAATGTATGAATGCTATGGTTTATACTACACTTTAAGGATTAAGGACTAGTCTAACATCTTCCCTATGACTCTACTGTAGGACTAGTATCATTTCACCCTTTAGATCCAGCATGCTTTGGGCTATACCACTGCCTGACATTGACAATGTAAGCATAACAGCAGCAGTAACAATGTATTTAGTCAGAGCTACAGTGATCTTCTAACATCCGGGGTTAGAAGGGTAGTGGGAGCAAGAGTTAGCTACATTGTCTTGGCAACCTGCAGTCATAGAATTAATGCACCCCAGGCATGTAGGGCCTCCTTCATTGAACTGGGTCTTGGGGGCTGCACTGATGAAGTGTATTGAATCACAGAGGGTCCCAGAATTGTGCAGATTCAAGGCATCTTTGTAGATGACCTTCTGACTTTAGGAGATTGGGGGATCTACAAAAATTGGGGCCAGAATCTGTTTCTTCTGGGGTAGCAAGATACTCACATTCCAATGGAAGAATAGGAGGAAACTCCATATGGGAAATCTTGTGGAGTTTTCCTCCCTCCTGACCTCCCACACATGTTTCCCAATGGAAGAGCATGGTCTGGCCCTAAATCATTATTGCACAATAATATTTGTCAAGCAAAATCTGCTTGTTTTTTTTCCACTGGACCTCCATAAGTCTGGATCTTTAGCAGGAAAGCTTTTGATGAGAGCAACAGAAAACACTCTCACTGGTGCATAATGAAAACTACAGTCAGTCAAGTAATACACAAAAATACCACAAATAGCTTCTGAATACTTGGGATTTGTCTGCATCTAGAGACATAAAGGTTAAGAAGAAAACAATCTACAAATACATTAGAAGCCAAAGGAAGACCAAGGACAGGGTAGGCCCATTACTCAACGAGGGAGGAAAGACAATAACTGAAAATGTGGAAATGGCAGAAGTGCTAAATGCCCTTTTTGTTTCAGTTTTCACCAAAAAGCAATTAGATGTCTAACATAGTGAACATTGGTGAAAACAAGGTTGGATCTGAGACTAAAATAGGGAAAGAACAAGTTAAAAATTACTTAGACAATTTAGATGTCTTCAAGTCAGCAGGGCCTAATGAAATGTATCCTAGAATACGCAAGAAACTGTCTGAAGAGATATCTGAGTCATTAGCGGTGATCTTTAAAATGTCATGGAAGACGGGAGAGATTCCAGAGGATTGAAGACAGCAAATATAGTGCCAATCTATAAAAAGGGGAATGACAGACCAGTCAACTTAACTTCAGTACCTGGAAAGTTAATGGAGCAAATAATCAAGCAATCATTTTGCAAATACCTACAAGATAATAAGATGGTAAGTAACAGTCAACATAGATTTGTCAAGAACAAATCATGTCAAACCAACCTAATAGCTTTCTTTGACAGGGTAACAAGCTTTGCTGATAGGGGAGAAGTGGTAGATGTGGTATATCTTGACTTTAGTAAGCTTCTTGAAACATTTTGTTTTGATAGTATCAGAAAGTTTTGTTTTGATTAATTTAATTTCAACTTGTATATTACATTAAAATATTAAATATAGTTGTACATATAATATACACAAATTCCATATCATAATTAAATATAGTATAAAAGTCAAAATGCAACATTTCCACACTATCAAAAATTAAAGTTTCAGCACTACATCGAAAATTTTCTCCAAATTGACTTGTTACCATGAAATATTTTGATTGTGACGAAAGTGCATTATTGAATAGAACGTTGTTCTGTAGAAAACTTTTTGACCGGTACTACTAGTGAATGCACTAAATATTAGCATATTTGCTGTGTTATAATTCATGTTGGCAGCATTTTTGTAATGTTTAATGCTTTTGTTCACACTATTAAGTTAGCTATATGAAAGCATGGGGTACTTATTTTCTGGCTTTGTGGCTCTTGCCACTTTCAGCTTAGGTATTTTTGTCTTCAGTAGTGACTAATCTCAGCTCCTGAAAACTTTTTCTGAATGGTGGTAGGTAATGGGGGCAGGAAGAGTGGAAACACCAAAGTGATCATGAGGCGAGTCTTGCCATGGCAAATTCTATTCTCTCCACTATAGCAGTTGGGGCTCTGCCTACAGTACAATCAGGACCTTCCCTAGAAGTGGGGCTGGAGATGAGGAGCCTCCACAAGGGGGTTCATAGTTTGTCTGATACTGAAACTCTCTTCACTTTCTCACATAGCAGGATTTTCAGAGCAAGCCAAGGGTGTGGATACTGGCCATTGGCTCCTTCTCCAATGGGGGTGGAGCAGGCTGTTACCACTCTATGCATGAAGGGGTGCTTGCTTGCTTCATATCCCCACCAAACCTAATTACGCAAGCTAGGGCTGGGGAGGATTTGGCCTGGAGTAAGTTCCCGGTGGAAAAAAACCAACATTTCCCAATACATTTATAGAATGCTTCTCAATCTCTGGAGTGTGAAAAGGGGATTTTTGTGAAATCCCAAACTCTTCTGAGTTCTATCCATGCCCAGTGTTAGTCATTCACTTACTGTATTCACAAAAGTAAATTGCTACATTTGGCAAAAGTCCTATTATGCTTCATAGAACATATATGTACCAAAGAGCAGGAGAGTCACAATTTTCCATGATGGAAACACAGAGTTTCTCAGGAACTCAACATAGTGGCCCACACAGCCTGAGAAGATGGTGACCCTTTGTGTTAGGTCAAGGGAGATCAAGAGATTTATCTTTCACCAGCCCAACTGCAACCTCCAGCAGGCTCAGTTTCCAGGAATCAATAATTCAGCACCTCAGAGTGGAGCCATTTGGCTGTTTTTTCCTACATGTCAGAATCCATGAGCCTTACGCACACCCCAGACTGTGAAGTACTCCATCTTGAAAACTGTGACAGCAATTTCATCAGTGGAAGCTTTTACACGAAATGGATTGAGATGCATCAGGCAAGCCTAACTGCTTTGCTTCCAGGGTGTGAGCTACTATGTAAATTAGCAAGAATGGCAATTTACTAGTCATCAGGCAGGGGGACTGCCTCTAGCTATCAAGGAACTATCAAATGTTCCTTTTTTGATGTCTGCGCCCACAGAAAAAGTCCTTTGCTTTAAGGGCTAACACAGAAGCCAGACCTTCCTAGAATGTAGACAAAACCACAGACAGGCCTTTTTACTGAGCTGCTTCCTCTGTTTTAGATGCACTTCCTCATCATCTTGTCTCTGAAACAATTCAGCGCTTTCTTTATAAAGGATGACAGCACCAATAAGTCAAGAAGCTCTTTGCTTTGGCTTTCACCGTAGGATGGTTGTCACATAAAATCTGTTACTTTATGCTGATTTGGCTGAGGAACCTTTGATGCTGTCAAAAGGGCAGGAGCAAGGGGAACCCTTCCTTGTAAAGAGGCAAGAGTAGGGATTCAACTCAGAAGGAATGTAATTTTTGTCCACACTACAAAGGAGAATCATGCTGACAATGGTCGCTAATAAGGATTACAGCTGAACTAGCTATTGACACAATTCATCTTACAAGCAGGCAAGAGCATGCAGTTATATTCGGTTAACATGAGTTAGTTTAAATTGTACAATACACCCATTACCCTCATCATAAGAATGGCCATACTGGGCCAGACCAATGGCCCATCTAGCCCCAGTAGCCTGTCTTCCAACAGTGACCAATACCGGTTGCTTCAGAGGGAATGAACAGAACAGGCAATGATCGAGTGACCCATCAAGTGACCCATCCCATGTTGTCCACCCCAGATTCCGTCAGAGGCTAGGAACACTCAGAGCATGGATGTTGCATCCCTGACCATCCTAGCTAATAGCCATTGATGGACCTATCCTCCGTGAACTTATCTACTCCTTTTTTGAGCCTTGTCACAATTTTGGCCTTCACAACATCCCCATAGGTGACTGTGTGTTGAGTGAAGTAGTATGCCCTTTTGCGTATTTTAAATCTGCTGCCAATTTATTTCATTGGGAGACCTCTAGTTCTTGTATTATATGAAGAACATAAGAATGGCCATACTTGGTCAGACCAAAGGTCCATCTAGCTCAGTATCCTGTCTTCCGACAGTGGCCAATGCCAGGTGCCCCAGAGGGAATGAACAAAACAGGTAATCATCGAGTGATCATTCCGCTGTTGCCCATTCCCAGCTTCTGGCAAACAGAGGCTAAGGACACAAGAACTTTATCTACTTTATGAATAAATTTAAATAGCTAATACTTTCTCTCTGATTAAAATTGCAGAGAAATGTTCAAATTGCCAAAAATAGGTAAGGAACCATTCAGGATCTCCTTTCTATTGGTAAATTAACCGCATTCTAAAATGAAACCATTATGAAGCCCACTTACCTGAATAAACATAGTAATAACATATTGCCAGCCTAAATAGAAACATAATGATGGAAATGTTTTGATTTTACTTAAAAGCTTCCTTCTGACTGAATCACAAAATCCAGCTTCAGGTATTGACCTTTTGGTTGTTGTCCACCCCCCACCCGCAGTTTAGTACTAGTATTTGTCAAATTACCTGGTCAGTAAAACACATCTATTAAACAGGTTACATGAGTCAGAACTACATTTCCTAGCCTACCTTTGCACTGACTACTTTCAAAGATGCAAAGCACCACATCTACCCAGGCTGGCTATGTTAAAATGAAGGAGTAAATAATATTTCCTTATTCACTTTCTTCACAAGATTTTATAGACCTCTATCATATCCCCTTTTAGTCGTCTCTTTTCCAGTCTGAAAAGTCCCAGCCTTTTTAACCTCTCCACAAATGGAAGCTGTTGCATACCCCTAAACAGTTTTGTTGCCCTTCTCTGTACCTTTTCCAATTCTATTATACCTTTTTTCAGATGCAGAAACCAGATCTGCACTCAGTATTCAAGATGTGGGCATACCATGGATTTATATAGAGGCATTATGATATTTTCGGTCTAACTATTTATACTTTTCTTAAGGGTTCCTAACATTTCTGTTTGCTTTTTGACTGCTACTGCACAGTGAGCAGATGTTTTCAGAGAACTATCCACAATGACTCCAAGATCTTTCTTGAGTGGTAACAGCAAATTTAGACCACATTATTTTATATGCGTAGTTGGGATTATGTTTTCCACTGAGCATTACTTTGCATTTATCAACATTGAATTTCATCTGCCATTTTGTTGCCCAGTCACCTAGTTTAGTGGGATCCCTTTGTAACTCTTCACACTCTGCTTTGGATTTAACTTTCTTGAGTAATTTTGTATAATTTGCAAATTTTTCCACCTCACTGTTTACTCCTGTTTCCAGACCATTTATGAATATGTTGAACAGCACAGGTTCCAGTACAGACCCCTGGGGGACACCTCTCTCCATTCTGAAAACTGACCAGTTATTCCTACCCTTTGTTTGCTATCTTTTAACCAGTTATTGATTCAGGAGAGGACCTTCTCTCTTATCCCAGGACTGCTTCCTTTACCTAAGAGCTTTTGGTAAGGGATCTCATCAAAGGCTTTCTGAAAGTCTAAGTACACTATATCCACTGGATCACCCTGGTCCCCATGTTTGTTGACCCTCCCCCCCGAGAATTCTAATAGATTGGTGAGGCATGATTTCCCTTTATAAAAAACAAGTTGACTCTTCCCCAACAAATTGCGTTCATCTATGTGTCTGATAATTCTGTTCATTACTAAAGTTTCACCCAATTGCCTGGTACTGAAGTTAGGCTCACTGGCCTGTAAGTGCTGGGATTGTCTCTGGAGCCTTTAAAAAAATTGTTGTCACATTAACTATTCTCCATTCATATGGTTCAGAAGCTGGTTTACATACCCCAGTTAGTAGTTCAGCAATTTCACATTTGAGTTCCTTCAGAACTCTTGAGTGAATATGATCTGGTCCTGGTGCTTTATTGCTGTTTACCAATTTGTTCCAAAACCTCATTTCATGACACCTCCATCTGGAGACAGTTCCTCAGATTTGTCACCTACAAAGAATGGCTCAGATGTGGGAATCTCCATCAGGTGCTCTGCAGTGAAGACTGATTCAAAGAATTCATTTTGATTTTCTGCAATGGCCTTATCTTCCTTGAGTGCTCCTTTAGAACCTCAGTCATCCAGTGCCTCCACTGATTGTTTAGTAGGCTTCTTGCTTCTATGTACTTATAAATGTCTGTGCTCTTAGTTTTTGAGTCTTTTGCCAGTTACTCTTCAAATTCTTTTTTGGCCTGCCTAAATATACTTTTACACTTGACTTGCCAGAGTATAAGTTCCTTTTTATTTCCTTTATTAGAATTTAACTTCCAATTTTTAAAGGATGTCTTTTTGCCTCTAACTGCTTCTTTAACTTTGTTGTTTAGCCACAGTGGTACTTTTTTGGTCCTCTTATATATTTTTTTAATTTGAAATATACATTTAATTTGAGCCTGTATTATGGTGCTTTTAAAAAGTTTCCATGCAGCTCACGGGCATTTCACTTTTGAGACAGTACCTTTTAATTTTAATTAATTTAAATTTACTCTTACAGCTGAACTCCACCCAGCACTGACTCAGATGCAACCATTCTGTTTTGTAGTGTAGACAAAGACCTTAGGGACCAGTTGGTCTGATACTCTATCAGCAGCACTTGATTGCTGTTCACTGTGAGTGGTAATCCAGATCGGGTTATCAAAGCAACAGTGATTGAGAATTCTAGTATATTTGAGGAGAGAGAGGATTTGTTTACCTTGTTGGCTGAAATTGGCTGAGCTACTTGAGCTGGTTGAAATATTTTTCCCCACCAAAAGTGGGGTTGCATAAAAAATGACATTTTAGTGGGAAAATGTCATTTTTCAAACTTCAGGATGTTTTGAGAAGTGGAATAAAGAAATAGTGGGGGGGAAATCTCATTGGACATTGCTCACTGTATAGCGCTCCATGGCAAAAAGAGGGAGAGTAAAATAATGGGGGGAAAATATTCAAAATTTAAAAAAAGATCACAAAAAATTGGAAGAAACGAAAAACTGTTCCTTTCTGAACCCTGCAAAATGGAAACACATTTCAAAATCTCAATTTTTTCACAAAATTGTTTTTCCATGTTTCAACCAGCCCTAGTTGAAACTTCAGAGAACTCAGTCACGAAATGGAGAGCTTCATTTTCCACTCAGAGGCAATTCCTGGGATGCACCTTTCTTGGAGTAGAATTATTGCCTTCTTAGGCCTTGTCTACACTGGTGGTGGCATGGTGGGTATGTGTAATTATACACTGCAGTGAAAAGTAGGCTGAATCCATGTGGTTGTGAAAGGCTCTGGCAGAAGGAAGGCAATGGGGAAAGGCTCCAGCAGTGGGGAGTTGCCAGAGCCTTTTGCTGGTGTCCCTGCCCCCGCCCCCTCCATTGGAACTTTTCTCTGGCACAGGGACTTGCAGTAGCCTTTCGCTGCAGCTGGAGCGTTTTCCCTGTGACGGGGAAAGGCTCCAGCTGTGGGTTACAACACTCCTAAAAACATCAGTGTAGACATGGGAAGCACTGTTTGGGCATGTAGAGAGCCTTGTAGAGTACATGCCCTAAGGTTCTGGCATGTCTTGCCTAAGCAGTGCCCCTCTATCTTCACTGCTATTTATACCTGTGCTAGGGGGTCTGTGCTGTATTGTACTCTACACACTGCTGTGGCTGTGCAGTGTAGACATACCCTTAGATAGCATTCATGCTCACACAGAACACTTAAACAAAGACTTGAGCAAAGCCTTGGCTCCCTGCAGACAATTTACTACCCAGTCAGAAGAGGGGTATGTTTATGTGTCGGTTCTGTGGCCAATAATTGTGCTTATGGCCCCACAACTTGCTATATTTTTAAAATTTTTCACTGTACAAAATGCACCCAAGTTTGGCACATATGCACCATTAAATAAAGCCATAACATTAACTGAAGTTTTGCCATTAACTTCAGTAGGCCAGGATTTTACCCCTGGAGCTTCTAATTACCAAAGTCAAATGAAAAGGGATGGGGCTTCTAGGGTTTCAATGAGACGCTTCTAGTTTATTGCAATTTTCAGTGTTTAAAGGCCCACATTTTCACACATATGAATCCAAGCCACTTTTCCCATTCACAAAATAGCTGACTCATTTTGCATCTAAAATATGAGCTGGGTATGTGCATAAATTCTAATATATATCTCCTGACTGTGTGCTTTTCTGGGTATAAATGACTTTTCTTCCTTCTGGAGAAAATATTCTCCATTGCTGAAAAGAAAATCTCCTCCTTCTGAGACCAACAAATCCAGGTAGCCCTGGTGAGGTTATTTTCTGTGAAACAATGAAGTGCCTGGTGCAAATGGAATTGTTTGAACAGCTGTCATAACAGGATCTGCATGACATTTTCTCTGCTAACTCATCAGCTTTCACTAGATACCAAATCATGTGTCCAAAGTGTTGAAAGTTTCTCTTTCCCAGTTTTGTTTTGGCCACTAAGAAGTGTTGCTTTTTCTGAAGGCAAAGCCTCTTTTGAACCCATGCATTCTCAACATATTGTTACGCTTTGCTTGATGCACCCAATCTCTAGCTTTAAAAGTTATTTAAAAAAAGATGGTGCCCAATGCACATCTCATTAAAACAGCTTCGTTTTATAGTTCCTGCTATAAAATGGTACTTTATATATTCCAGCTAAATAGGGAAAAAAGCTATTGAAGAAAACTCTGGATTAATGAGGAAGATATTATGGCCAATGGCAGGAGCTGAGTTTTTCACTCTTTATAGTTATTGCACAGATTGCCAAAAATACAACATAAAAATTGCAACTCTTGGAATCAGGTATAAACACTATGTTTATAAAACCCTTTAGAAATATTTCAATCTCACAGGGTTTGTCATCTAAACTATGCTTCTAGAAAGCCCATTCTGGTAGCCTCTGGGCTCTAGTTTAAAGCAAACTACTACACAGTTCTGGTATCCCAGGTAGTACACTGAATGTATCTTTCCACTTAAACAGTTTTACCTGTATGGGACTAGTTCTAACATTCCAAATCTATGAGGAACTTCTATTATTTAACAATTCTCAGAATTCCCTCTTCCCCTCCCAAAAAGTTGAATTGGTATGAAGGGCAATATTCATTTCTGTACTAGTGAGTGATTTAAGAGAATCCTCCTCCCACAATTTTATGCTTTGAACCCCACCTGTTACTTAGGTACTGATCAGCCAGCTCAGCTGTCCTTCTACTGGTGCAATCGTCCAACAACACCTTTAGGCCCTCTGGGCAAACTCTTAGGAATTGGTCTAGAAGGACCATCTCCCTTATTTCCCCTACTATGTGTGGCTCATAATTATCCTCTGGTTTGGGTTTTTTTACAGAACTTCAAGCAGTATACTTCCATCATCAGCTCATACCTTCTTAACAATGCCAACTTCAGTTGTTTGTAATCCTTTCAGTCCCAAATGTCTAAAGCTTTACCTGATAGAAGTAGAGTTAACTGGAGAGCCCACATGTCCTCATACAATTAATATTCTCTGCAATTTTTTTTAAATGCAATTAGAAAGGCATCAATAATTTCCTCTTTCATATATCTGAGAAGCAATTTAGATCCACTTTCACCCCACTCATATCCCCTTGCCTGGAACTGTAACTGGGACATTGCCAATTCATGTTGATATTCTTTCTCTCTCTCTCCTCTGCTTCATGCTGACATCCTTCTCACCTTGCCTCGATCTGCAGTCGCTCTAGCTCCCATGCCCCTCCTGTCCTCACGTCCTGCCACCGTTGTCTAGTCCTCATTTCCTATAACTTCAGTAATCTGGCTTTCTTGGACTTCCTAGTTGTAACTCTTCAGAGCCTTGATGAGTGACTTCCTATCATGATCCCCATAAGCTGTACCTCTATGAGAACACAAGTCCTTGAGTTGTTCCATATTAAAGTTGGTGTACTTCACTGGCATTTTGCAATCCCTCACTGCCCTGCAAATAAACTTCAAAATAAAAATAAAAAAAACTTCTTTCCAAGTTCTTTTAGATTTTATTTCAGTTCTTTTGATAATAGGTTAAAGGCTGCTATGAGTCAGTCCTTCCTGTTCCCTGTGCCTAGCACTGCTGTGTGGCCAGTTTCTCCTGCGAACAGGCTGGTAAGTTGGTATGTTCCAGCTCCCCCTCTGACTCTTGGCCAAGTGGTCTCTTCCACCCTTTTTCTGCCCAACAAACTGGAAAGTTTCACTCGTCACAGGGATCGAACCACCCCTCTTGGTTGCCTAGCAACCTGGTCTCACTCACTGGCCACTCCATTTTGAATTTTCAAACTTCCCAACTGGCACTACCTCTGGTAGGTCAAGTCAACTGTCCCTTTCACTGATGTATTCAATTTCCCAACTGCTACTGGCCAAGTCAAGTCAACAGACCTTGCTCTCTGCAGGCTCTTCTAGGGAATTCATTTGATCCACCCACCGAGTTCCTCTGTTAACATCACCTCAGAGTAGGCATGGGCTAACTCCTCCTGACAGAAAATGTGCTTTCTCGTTTTCCTTTCTGTCAGACCTTTCCCTCCTGATGTAATCCCTCACCCTCACCCTGACAGTGCTATGTTCCACCAAGCATCTGTGGTGAAATTATTGTTTCCAGAGGGGAGATCTCTTTCCAACAGTGCTATCCCACCAAAAAGTAAAAAAAAAAAAAAAGACACCAACATAACTCAACCAGCAAATCCTACAAAGGTCTAATACAGGACAATCTGCTCCCCCTCTGGTGAACAACTGACATATACACATATATACCACCTGGTGACTTTATCTGGTACCATTGCTGCCACCATCCAATATTCAGTCCTTGCCTCTTTTAGATTTACATTTAAAAGGTTTTAAGTCTCTTCTCTCTAGGAGCTGGAAACCCAGAGATACTCTCTAGCTTGTGGTAATTATATGTAGTGTCACTTCGAGAAGCAGCACTCAGGTGTCTAAATAACTTAGTAGCACATATCACGCCTCATCTTAATGAAAATAATGGATCTTATTTATTACACCAAGAAAAAATATAATCTATCATGGAACTAGAAACATTAAAGAAATAGTTCTATACCCAGAAACTGCTCATCTTACCCTGGCTATGTCAGTCTGTCTAGAGCTTCTTACTTCTTTACAAATATACAAACCCATTGTGCCGTGACCTACTTGTGTCTAGTGTCACCTCCCAGCACCAGCCCTTGCTGCTTGGTTACTGGGGTGGCTTTGGGAGTCCTTCACTTTCTCTGAGAAATCTCTCCTATCCAGAGCCTACGACAAACCACCTAGGTGGGGAGCTGCTGGGGCCAGGGACACCAAGCTGATCTCCCTTGAGTCCCTCAGGTTCCTTCCTCAGGGCTCTACTAACCTTTCTTCAGTCAGCCCAGCTCTCCAGGCAAGCGTAATCAGACCTTCTGTCTGACCCTCCAATTCCCTATTCCCTGAGACAGCCCTCCCCCATTCTCAGATCTGCCTCCTCCAGTTCTACATCTCATCTGTCACCTTGACCAACCCCCTACAGGCTTCACCCCCTCAGGTGCTGGATCTGCTGGTGCTGTCATCAGCCTCAGCAGTTCCTTCACATAGGTATTGAGGAATCCTTAAGTTTTGTTACTCACAAACCACTGAACTATATTTTCTTAAGGGATCTTCTGAAGGACATTTTCTTCCTGTTCTTGCATTACTTTTTGGAGTTAAAGAAATGATGCTACAATCTTGTGGGGACAAAACATTATAATTGTAATGATGTATGACATATATGTTGAATGTAATGATCAGGACCCAGGTATTCTATATTCATTTATTTCAACACCTCAGGTGATTCTCGGATGCTGTTAATTGGCACAGCTCCACTGAATGAAACTACACTGATTTACATCAGTTGAGGCCCTGGACTCTCATCCCTTAACTTTCACTTGATTGTTAAATAAATCCACCCATGTTTGTATCTGCTGGTAACTTTTAAGAGTAGTGTACTGAACTGCCAGGATAGTGAATGAGAGAAGAAAAGGAGGCGTGAAAAAAGAAAGAGGCAAGGGAAGAATATAAGAGGCTGGGAATTAGAGAAAAGAGTGTGGTCAGATTCACTAAAGCTGGAACAGGAAGGTATAAATTACAAGTGTGGCCCTTGCAGCTCCATGAGGGCAGATGGTTTCTATTGGTTAGGGTAGGAGATCTGCTGGTGGGGTGGGTCTCTGACTTGAAGTACTCCATGATCGTGTTCCCATTCCAGTCAGCACTGCTCATTTTGGGGCACCCCTTTGTCTTCCACTTTAGTTACAAAACACAAACTGCAAAGTATGTACCATGGAGGGGCAAAATACATCATCACACCAATAAAGCTTTTAAGCCTGACTTGCATGGAGCACTACTATGAGTACAAGGGTAATTTAGTTTCCAAACACAGTCACTGGTTTCTAGAGCTGGCTGGGGAAAAAATTTCCTGTGAAAATTTTCAACAAAAACAAAACTATTCATTTTTGTTAATAACTGATATTTTTCTGTTTTTCAACAAAACCTGATTTTTTTGAGAAAATGAGTGTTTTTGGGACAAAATATTCTGTTTCATCAAAAAGCCATTCCTCACTGGACCAAGTTTTCATGAAAAATTTTTAATCAGCTGTATTGGTTTCTCCGTTGATCAGCGAGTGTGATTTAGGTACATGTCCAATAGTGCCATTTTAAAAAGGTTGCCAAAGAACTTTTAGATAGTAGAAACATTTTGTCACTATTTATCTGTATTGGGTTTGAACTGGTGACCTAGAGATGAAAGACTTTAGTCCATATCCAATTACCAGTCCCCTGAGTCATTCAGTCCCTGAAGAATGTGAGTCATTAATTGAACTGTTCTTTTGCTGACTGTATCTTTCTAGGAGCTTCATAACCTACATACACTTACAATATTTCCCCTATTCTCACTGTATGTATGTCAGATACTTACATATCTCTAGTTATTTTGCTAGCTAGCCTCACAGGAGCTGGGTAAATGGCATTATCAAAATTGCATCTCCCTGATTCATTATTTCCAATTTGATAAAATAACTGAGTTTGTGCAGACACTATCAAAACGGGTTTTAAATAAACATACTTAATCTTCAGGAGATTAAAAGAAATAGTATGGGAGACATAATGATTATTTTGCCCAAAAGCCATCAGAAATATAAGGTGCAAAGAAAACACATCAAACAAATAGTCACAATAGAGAGTATTTCAATGAGGAAATAATCACGCTGAAGGATTTGCTTCAAAACAGTGGCCTAAGTATTGCCCCATATGTAAAGTGAAAGGAACTAGGAATAATAAAAACAGATTAACATCCCACAGTGTGCTTCAAAAAAATTACTGCAGCTAATATTCAAGTCTCATTTATTTTTAAATTACTACCTCAGATTTAAGATTGTCCAGCTGACACAAAAATTAAAATAATTGAAGAAAACAGGAAGAATGAAGCAAAGATGATCCATTTCTTGCATGACAATTTTTTTTATTGATAGGAATGAAATGATTAGGCAATCTGTTTTCAACACTGAATGTGTGATTAGCTCAAATTTTCCATGGAAAATTTATGGCATGTAGAAAGATTGCAGGGCTGGTCAGGACACAAATTTATGGGAAGTAATATGGATTCAACTTGATAGAAAGCGGAATTTATTCAATGGATTGGGAATTCTTCTGCTAGCCAGAAGATGAGAAGGGACAATTGATGCAGAATAATGCCCAGTTTTCACACAAGAAAGTAGATGTGCAGGTACTGTTAGGTGTCTGTCCACCTCTTGAGCTGATAAAATTAGCACAGATCCAGTGAAGTCAATTGAGTATGCTGATTTACACCAGTTAAGGATTTGGTTCCTTATTTAGAGGCAGCTGGTAGAAATGCAGATATTCATTTATAACATGCCTGGGAAGCAATAATAAATACATAATAGTAATAATATTAATTAATAATACGTAGTTCTTATATAGCCCTTTTCATCTTTAGATTTCAAAGTGCTTTAGCAATGAGGTCAGCATTATTATCCCTATTTTACAGATAGGAAAGTGACTTGCCAAAGGTCACCCAGAGGAATATTTTGAGGCATACCATGTTATTTGAAGTTAGGAATTTGATTAACTCTCTTAAAGTTGCTTCCCAGCTTCTTAGTGGCTTTTCCAATGGCTAAATATTTGGAGTAAAACTGCAAAAGGCCCAATCTTGCTGCCATTCACTTACCTGGGGCAGAGTTGAGCCCTCACTGTGCAAGTATTCTGTTAATTAAGACTCCACACATCTTAGTGACGTACACTATAGTATTTCATCTGCTCCAAAATGTTGTACATGTGTAAAAATGCAAAGTTCACAAAAAGAACAGAAACAACATCTGTATATATGATCTCACTAAACATTTTTGGGTCAGGCCTATTTCTAATTAAAACCACCAATTCCTCACACATAAGCAACTAAACAGCACTGAAAGGCAAATAGGCTGCATTCAGACCAGACAAAAACAGTGGTTAAGCAGATTGAAACAGGAGGGAGAGCTCACTGCACCAGTCAAGGAGAGGGAGAACGGAGTTGTGGGAGGAATTCTGCTCATTCAAACCAGTGAAAAGAAGGAAGTACTCTCTTTTTAGCAGAGGAGTAGGAACTGCACTGCCCATTGCTCTCCTTTATTTTAATCCAAGGACAAAAGGATCCATATGTCCTTTCCATATGACAAACTTATTTTAATCTCCCCTCGTGGTATATGATCAATATTTGTTCCAGTCCCAACTAGAACTAGAAACCACAGAGTTGCACAAAGCTGAAAAGTGATCATCACAAACGGGAACTGAACTTTAACACCCCTTGAGGTTCAGTTATGGCAAATGCTTGTGTCTTATTTTATCTGAGATGATCTGACTGTCCCTACAGTGCACCAATTTGAAAATATCAAGCCAGATTCTGCCAGCCTTATTCATGCTGGGTAGAACCTTCTTTCATAAATAGTCCTTCTGCAGTCAGTGGGACTATTCAGAATACCACTCGATGCAAGGCTGGCTAGATCTCTGGTCCTCAGTGGTTAATGTCTACGTCAAATTTTCCTGTTGTTATTGCAGTAGCAGTACTTCTCACAAGCAGTAAAATATGCCCAATTCTTGTTGCTACCAAGAAAATATAATAACTGGTTTTGCTGAATATTCAAATACAACAATCACATATTTGCACTGATATGACTGAGAAAGGTTTCTCCGTCATTCCACTGGGAGCTTGGATGAAAGAAAGATCTGAAGTTTTCTTTTCTCTCTCTTTTTTTTTAATACTCACTGCAAGGCACTTCTGTGCTTTTTAAACTTATCAATATGTATTCCAAGGTTTTACTTTTATGTTTACCACTTTTTTTACACAGGGAGTGTGATAGGGTTTTAAGGATGCTACTTACAGGTAGAGTCATACAAAGAAGCCGTGCACACACGGGGAGGAAAGCTTTCAAAAGCTCACATGAAGGAATGAGGATGGAAAGCTGATCTCCCTTTGATCCTTGGCACCTTCCATGCCGCAACTAATTGTATCATATAATAGCTGGCTGCCTATTTATTACACCCTTTTCAGGTGCCAGGTAATCCTCTGGACCAAACCAGATTTCCTGTATGTCACTCCAAGCCTGTTCAGTGAATAACCAGCCATCAAAAGATACAGGCTTGGATTCTGATTTTCCCTTTAGAAGATATTTAAGTTAACATATCCCACCTTTTAATCAGGTACCACTTCACTTTTTACTAAAGCTTAACCCGTAGGAGAGAATGAGTACCTGCAGAACAGAGTACTTCTATGTGACTTCAGTCAAAGAAGAGCAGTTTTATTCTTGATTTTAGGCAAAATGTTGTTTCATCTTAATAATATGGTAGTATAACCTCCTCTCAAACTAGACTGCTCAAAATTATTCTGCTTTTATCTCTTTGGGTCTTTGGTAGACAGTTGCAGGCTTGGAATATGATTAGCAATTTGTACAAAAACTTTAAACTAAGAATGAAAGAAGCAATTAGGATTACATTCAGGTATGTGTAACCACTTGCTACATGTTAAGAGTTTAGAACAAATTATATAACAAGAATACTACATACTAGTGCTTCCCTTGGGAACCACCAATTCATTTGCTGGTCTTTATTTCTAATTAATCTGTGAATCCTTTTTAGGTTAATACAAGTAATAACAGGGATGAGCTTCCCGCACAGTTAAATCAATTGGCTTTGCAACTTGGCATTCTTCACTTTTGCCAGCAGGGGTCCCAGAAAACCCTGCTCCCTCTTAACTGGCCAATTCTAATATTAATACCTTTGAGTATTAATTTTATGAAATAGACACTTAATCTGCTGTTAACCACACTCAGGTTATCATAGATGAAAATCTGCTTAATTTAGTAGTTAGACAAGCACATGCAAACTTTTCCCTCTTGATAGTTATAATACGATATACTCCACCAGTGTGTTTGGAAGCCTGCCCGACATACTAACTTTCCATTACAATGTGCAAAAAGAAAAGGAGGACTTGTGGCACCTTAGAGACTAACCAATTTATTTGAGCATAAGCTTTTGTGAGCTACAGCTCACTTCATCGGCATCCGGTGCCACAAGTCCTCCTTTTCTTTTTGCGAATACAGACTAACACGGCTGCTACTCTGAAACCTGTCATTACAATGTGGTTATTCATAATTAACATTCACGATCTGTACAATATAAAGGTATGGAATAGCCTGTAATGCTTAACATTAGGTTTATAACAGACAACATGTGAACACAGCCAATGTTTTCCCACAGACAAATAAAGTATAATACTCTTTTATAGAAATCAATGGATTTACTGGGATGCTCCAAGTAACAACTCCAGTACACAGAGACAGAACTCAAACTTCCTAAGTACCACTTCCGCCCTGGCCCCTGCCTGCTCCATCAGATACAACCACATCATAACAGACAACACATTAAGACTAAAGTAATGATACAGCACCATCTATTGTTGGAGGTGCTATCTACACTGATATTTACAATAGGTAAAAGGGTTCTGTCGAGTAAGAGAGAATTCAGCATAAAACATGTATTTCTAATTTCTCCTCTCCTCAAATTACTCTACCATCTACCTTAGGAACCGTGAGTGGTTCTAACTTCTCAGCATCTATCCTTCTGGATTTTTGGTGTCTTTTACCATTACTTCTGCTATTTTAGGGTTCCTGGAATCCCTCCCAGCTCATCTAATCTCTAACAGGATAGTTGCTCTCCAGCACTTCCAGTGTTTCTCCTCCCTTCACAGTCACACCTATCTTGGGTATGCACACCTATCTTGGGTCCTCTTCATTTTCTTTGTTCCTTACTTTCCCTAGGATCTGTGCTTTGCTTTTGTAGGATTTCTCATCTGCTTTTCAGTGACTTTAATGTGATTCTGAAGGTTCCTCATATATGAAGCACAAGGGGCAAGAGTGACTGACAATAACCCCCCTATTCTCCAGTGTTGTACCTACTTCTCTACCCTAGAAGATATATTTCAGCTTTTACTTAGTCTTTAGTGCTCAAATCCTTCTTGGATCATTTCCTTCACCCTCTAGCTACATGCTAGCTTTACTTCCATGTAGAATTTTTCTTCCATATGGCTGAACAACAGAGAAAAAGAGGCCGTTAGAGGCAAAATGATATTTTTAAAAAATTGTAAGTCAAATCCTACTGGGGAAAATAGAAAGAACCATAAACTCTGGCAAGTCAAGTGTAGAAGTATAATTAGGTAGGCAAAAAAAAAAAAAAGTGAAGCATAACAAGCAAAAGAGACAAAAACTAAACTGTAAATTTTTTGTTTCAAGTATATCAGAAGCAGGAAGCCTGCCAAACAATCAGTGGGGACCCTGGATGATCAAGGTGCTAAAGGAGCACTCAAGGACATCAAGACTATTGCAGAGAAACTAATGGCACGTCTTCACTGGCAATGTTAAAGTGCTGCCTTGGCAGTGCTCTAACATGGCTTGTGTAGTTGCAACATAGTGCTGGGAGTAAAAAAACCCACCTCCACGAGGGGAATATTTACCATCACTGGGAGTGCGGCTCCCAGCGCTGGTGCACTGTCTACACTGGCACTTTACAGCACTGAAACTTGCATTGCTCAGGGTTTGTTTGTTTTTTCCACATCCCTGAGCGAGAAAGTTGCAGCGCTGTAAAGTGCCAGCGTAGACAAACCCTAAGTGAATTCTTTGCACCTGTATGCACTGCAGAGTATGTGAGGGAGATTCCCAGACCTGAACCATTCTTTTACGGTGACAAATCTGAGGAGCTGTCCCAGACTTAGGTGTCAACAGAGGAGGTTTTGGAACAAATTGATAAATTAATCAGTAATAAGTCCCCAGGACCAGATGGCACTCATTCAAGGGTTCTGAAGGAACTCAAATACCAAATTGCAGAACTACTGACTGTGGTATGAAACCTATTGCTTAAATCAGCCTCTGTATCAGATGACTGGAGGACAGCTAGCGTATCGTTGATTTTTAAAAAGTTTCCAGAGGAAATCCTGGCAATTACAGGCCAGAAAGCCTAACTTCAGTAACCAAGCAAAACTGGTTGAAAATATAATAAAGAACAGAATTATCAGACGTATAAATGAGCATGATATGTTGGGAAAGAGTCAATATGGCTTTTGTAAAGGGAAGTCATGACTCACTAATCTGTTAGAATTCTTTGAAATTATCAACAAGCATGATACAAAGGGATCTCACAAAACTGAGTGACTGGGCAACAAAATGGCAAATAAAATTCAATGCCTATAAGTGCAAAGTGATGAAAATTGAAAAACATAATCCCCACTGTACATGCAAATTGATGGGGGTCTAAATTAGCTGTTACCACTCAAGAAAGAGATCTTGGAGTCTTTGTAGATAGTTCTCTGAAAACATGAGCTCAGTGTGCAGCGGCA
This sequence comes from Lepidochelys olivacea, assembly GCF_965140295.1. Classification (NCBI taxonomy): domain Eukaryota; kingdom Metazoa; phylum Chordata; order Testudines; family Cheloniidae; genus Lepidochelys; species Lepidochelys olivacea. Next base: position 125,360,132 of record NC_140413.1, read on the forward strand.
GTCAAAATAGTTAGCAGAATGTTAGGCACTCTTAGGAAAGGGATAGATAATGAGACAGAAAATATCATAATGCCACTAAATAAATCCATGGTATGCCCCACCTTGAATACTGCATGCAGTTCTGGTCACCCCATCTCAAAAAAGATATGAGAATTGGAAAAGGGGTACAGAGAAGGGCAACAAAAATGATTAGAAGCATATGGAACAGTTTCCTTATGAGGAGAGATTTAAAAGGATGGGACTGTTCAACTTGGAAAAGAGACAACTGAAACAATATGATAGCGATCTATAAAATCATGAATGGCGTGGAGAAAGTGACTAGGGAAATTTTTTCTATCTGTTCATATAACTCAAGAATCAGGGGTCACCCAGTGAAATTAATAGGCAGCAGGTTTAAAACATAAAGAAGTGCTTCACACAGCTCATAGTCATCTTGTGTCACTTGATGCCAGGAGATGTTGTGAAGGCTAAAAGTATAACTGGGTTAAAAAAAAAATTAGATAAGTTCATGGAGGATAGGTCCATCAATGGCTATTAGCCAAGATGGTCAGGGACGAAACCCATGCTTTGGGTGTCCCTAAACCTCTGACAGCCATAAGCTGGGATTGGATGATAGGGGATGGATCGTTTGATAACTGCCCTGTTCTGTTCATTCTGTTTGAAGCATCTGGCAGTGGCTGTTGTCAGAAGACAGGATACCGGGCTCGATGGACCATTTGTTTGACCATTCTTATGTTATATATATAAATACCTTGATGACTCAGTTCTGCTTTAGCATTACTGGGACATATTGTTGCTTTCCTTTCCCTTTCCCCTCCCCAGTCAGCAACAAAAGGAGGAACTAGAAACTGCATGGGATGCCTCATTTAGACTTTAGTTTCTCAACATGAGACTGGTACTTTTTCATAAGGTCAGCATTCTAGTAATGCTTTGTACATGTTCCAGGAAACTTGAGAGAGCCTGAATTCAGCACTGACAGATGTGGTGCTCTTATTCTAATTTACATGGAACCTCCAAAAGTTCTTAAATTGCTGTTGTTGTTTTTTTGTAGTCTGCAGCTAGGGATTCCAATTTTATGTTTTGACCAAAACCAGCCAATAAAACAAGATGGATTGTAATTATGCAATAATTAGTTATAAAAAATAAACACTGAAAAACCTCAAAAAAGCAGCAAAGTTCTTTTAAAGCACTTGCAACTGAATTACATCCTTTTCATGCTGCCCACTGTAAATTATGGCCTGTATCACTTCTTGTTCGTGCTCTCTGCTCTTTGCTATTTGGGGTCACATAACACCAACAGTGTAACAAGTAACTTTTATGTGTGCTTACACAAAGCATGTGACTGTATGATGGAACCAATAAATAAGAGTGTGTTTTTAACCTTTTTTATTAGTATTATGGCATTTGATGGCAGTAAGACACTGGACAGAAGTCTTCATTGTTCATTATTCTAATTGTTTTAATCCATAATTGTTCATTGTTCTAATTGTTTTAAGTTATATTTTTTAAAGAAAGCTTACCTCTCAATTATGGTTATTAGCAGGACTCCATTGAAACATAGTTTCAACTTTAATAGCTTTTTACTCTGAATTTTTTAAAACTCCTTGCTAATGAAACCTCTGATATCTATTAAAATAAACCTATAGCAGCTCATTTTCCAAGGAGGCTAACAAGCCACTAGAGTAGCCAAAAATAAACATGGAAACTTAATAAAAATAGAAACTGGAAAGGAGAATCCATGGGCAAGGTTTACAAGAGATCTATGTGTTTGGGTGTCTAACTTGAGATACGTTAAAGGTTCCTGACTATCAGAAAGAGCTAAGCACCTGACCTCTGAAAATCAGACCTCTTGATAGGCAGTGTGATCACTCACTCATTCTGTCCCATCAACACACCAATTTTTTTGGCCTATTGCTGTTGTGTTACACCTTTCAGAATTCCTTGAGTTGTAGATGTCACCTTTTCACACCTGCTAATTCATATTCTCTTAAGAACTAGGGCCAGAGTTCTTGTTACTCTTACTTCAGGCTTCTGAGACATCCTTTTGGAGCTATTCAAATGACATCTTAAAACATGTTGTTCATTATCTCTTTATGGCACAAACCATATGATCTTTTCAAATTAGAAGGCAATAAGAACTAAATCAAACCCAACCAAAATAGTGCAGCAATGTCTCACAAGGAAATAAGAGAGCAGTAATAAATGAAGACACATAAAGTGTACCTACAATAATCCACCCTGAAGTCATAGACTAACATAAGCATTATGCAAATATGATTCAGAAAGGCATACAGGACCTTACAGCAAAGTAGGCCATAAGCCTAAAGGCTGATCAAGAATTTATTGCATTAAAATATCTAGCATTAAATTAAATGGCTGCCAAATCACATCATGTCTACAAGCCTTGGTTGATATCTGAAACATAGAACGTTTGGAGACGGGGGGAAGAATACACCCAATTAATTCTTCCATTTTGTATACATTGTGAATGTTCTTTGATCCAGCAATTCAAATTAACTTCCCTGCCCAGAATCTAATTTTTCAGTCTGTATAGATACTTATCTTGCCCCTTCACTAAATTATCATCAACATTAATTAATCCTTGAAATACTATTGCTCTATTGTTTATATAAATTTGACATTAACAGTAGTTTAAACAAATAAGTACATTTTATTTTAGAAATAAGGTTTTTATTAATTTGGTATCTTAAGTGCCAATTAACACTAATCCACAGTGTAAGAAACATTTCATTTTTTAAACCAATCTCTAAATATAATTGTGCTTTAATACTACCTCTTATGTGGGGAACTGGTGCTATTTTCCTGACTCAGGATTGCTGGTTGGTTAATAAATAGAACAACATAAAAGCTTTTTGAGTGTACTGCCTCTAAGAAAAAAAAGAGATTAAAAATGGGACAATGGTAAATTGATTGCAGGCAGCAGGGTTCTATAAGAACAGGAGCAGCAGTATGGTAACCATTTGCTACCCACCCTTGGCTGATGCTGTAAAGCCTCCAAAAACAACATATTGTTATCCTGTTGTTGGGGTGTAAATGATCGTTGCATATTTTGGATCAAGCAAGAGGCACATGGTGGACTCTACACTGAAAAAATTGCTCTCTGGTTTTGAAGGAGGCATTATTCCTTTGTCTCGATATGTCAAGTTGAAGAATAGACAATTCAAAACACAGGCCTATTGCTCATGCAGCCAGTGAGTCAAATACTTTCTGTGAGTCTGAACATCTTGTTCCTCTTCACCTGAAACATAACTCTGTACATTTCCCTGATTTGCCAGAGCTGTAATTTCTCACATGTGCTTTTCCCCCTTCACAAGCCTGATTTATCAATCTTTAAAATAAGTTGCAGGGGGTGGGGAAAAATCAGTTGATTTGTGCTTTTTAGTTCTGGTTCTTCTCTGCTTACACTTCACTAAATTGCTCAGTCTGTGTACAGGGAGAAAGTGGGATACCTGCCTTCTTTCAGAACCAATCTAGATATTCTGGACTGTGCAGTTTGCACAGTAATATAGCTGGCCACCTACAGTGGGGAAATAAACACTTCAAGCCATTATTTTAATGGCTTTTTATTTGTATCCCCTTTTTAAATTTTCCTTTAGATTTTTCTTAAGTGATATTGTGACAAATAACCCACCTCCCCACATGCAAGTCTGAGTGCTATTTTTTACAAAAAGCCAAGTGATAACTGCTAGATAGACAGCTGGCAGCCACTTCAAATATTTATCACATTCAACTGCTATTAATAGCTTATAACCTTGACACGCAAAGACAAAAATTCAGCTACATGCATAGCTGGCCTATGTTAACATATGTTCTCATTGTTGTTTTCTTTAACCATCCTCCTTCCTGTTTAATTATATCTTCAGCTGTACCCTGGCTCAGAACTTGACTTAAGGGCAGGGCCTGTTCTGCTATATGGGTGAAATTTACCCCTGTGAAGAGATCTCCCACAAGGCATGGGCACTATCAAACTCTATTTTGAAGGCTTAAAGTGGGATTTAAATTCAGCCATGAGCTGCTTCACCCAGATTGCCACAAATGAGAATTGGATGAACAGCATAATTAACAGGTTTCAGAGTAGCAGCCGTGTTAGTCTGTATTCGCAAAAAGAAAAGGAGGACTTGTGGCACCTTAGAGACTAACCAATTTATTAGAGCATAAGCTTTCGTGAGCTACAGCTCGTGAGCTGTAGCTCACGAAAGCTTATGCTCTAATAAATTGGTTAGTCTCTAAGGTGCCACAAGTCCTCCTTTTCTTTTAGCATAATTAACGTACATATAATTTCTACCATGAAAATATTCCTACATTTTGACAAAGATGCTTGCTAGAATACTATTTATAAGAGATAGCTCAGCAGTATAGATGGATTAGAGTTTGATCCCGCAAACACTTACCAGGTCTGAAAGTAAGTGCTAGAGGGAACAGACCCTTAGGACTTGATCCTCAAAAGGTATTTTTGTGTAAAGTTTAGCTGTATAAACTTTTAGGGATCTGGAGCGTAATTCTTAATATCAAAACTAGTTATAGTAAGTTGATCAAAGCAAGATATGTCTCTCAGTCTCTTTTGTTTCCAGACTTTAGGTGTCATTGGAGTTCCTTGATCAGTTTGCTTTGAGGAAGCTGAGATAAATGACATTGAAACATCCAATTAATTGCTTTCCAGTCAACAGCTCTTCTGCAAGTCTTATTTTACTGCTCATTAACTGACCATAACTTCTACTAAACTTTACTTTCTAAATTACACTCAGTTAATTGCAATTATCATTAATTTGGACCTAGCCCTCCTCTCCCCAAGATAGTATCCAGTACATTTGTCATTAGTCTGTCCTTTTGGCATTCCTTTCTAGCGATATAGTCCTGTGTATTAGAAGTGAGAATATGCAGCTATACCAATCTCTCACATACAGGTATAAATGTATTTAGAATGAACAGGTAAGATTAGCATGATCTGTCCTCCTTTTCTCCCCCTTTCCCTTGCAATATTAACAGGTGACCTACAGGGGAAATAAAATGCCAATTCTTCTCTGATAGAGAAAGAGGAAATAGTTTAAATACCAAAAATCATTTGACAACTAACGTAGTTTGTACATCTCAGCGAGATCATAAAAAATGGAATGAGTTGCTGAGTGATGCACAAATGTGGCACTCTTAAAGGACCTTACATTTCTGGAGCTTATCTCATGCTCTGCTGAAGCTCATTAACTTATCTATACTGCAAGTCGTGACTTTGAAGAGACTAAAATTAAGATTTTGTATGCATATTTACGTGCAGATTATTACAAAGAAATTGAATTAAATTACCAGTTGTTCCAAGAAATTTAATTTGCCACTTGTTCATTTATGAGATAAATAACTAAATCTTTGGTGGATTCTATGAAAAACCAGGAAATTGTGTATCATCCACGGGTGGAATTTTGAGGTAGGGCAATCTCATGTATCATCTGACACTGTAACTCCCAATATTAACGTCAAGTCAGGAGGACTTTTAGATCCTGTTTCCAGGGTGATATCATGCCCACCAACTTAAGGAGTTGAACCAATTTTGCATCATCTTTCTCTCCTTTCCCAAACCCAGCAAGAACTCTATGCTCCATGCAAAAAGAGAGAGCAACCAGGAGCAGGAGGCTTGGGTGATGAAAGAATGGTTGTGAGAGTCAGTCTTTAAACCCATAGTGTTTTTGTGGGTGGTACTTCTAATTAAAATGTACCCACTTTTTCCTTCTGCAGTTTGGACTTCCTCCCACAATGGGTTTCCCAGGGCAGTATCTAGTGAATGTGGTCCCTACCAACATTGCTCCAGTTATTTATTACTTCTATTATAGTAACACCTAGCAGACCCAACAGAAATTGGGGCCCCATTGTACTAGGCACTGCATACATAGAGACAATTTCAGCTCTGAAGAATTTACAATTAAAGATAAACAAAGAGTGGGAGAAAGGAAGTATTGCTGCCCCTACCTTTCAGGTGGGGAACTGAGATGCAGAGATAAACTGACTTGCCCAAGGTGACACAGGAAGTGTGTTGCACAGCTAAGAACTGAAGCTACCTCTTCTTCTCTTTGTTGGAGGGACCTTTTCTAAAGAAAAAGAATGTTTGGGTTTATCATTTTTACCAGTGTTAGTTGATGTGGAAGTATCCTCTAGTACTTAGAGCAGGGGACTGGGATTCCATTCCCATTTAATGCACTATATGATCCCAGCACTAGATCAGGGGTTCTCAAACTGGGGGCCATGACCCTTCAGGGGGTTGTGAGATTATTATATGGGGTATCACAAACTGTCAGCCTCCACACCCAAACCCCGCTTTGCCTCCAGCATTTATAATAGTGTTAAAAATACAAAAAGTTTTTAATTTATAAGGGAGGTAGCACTCTGAGTCTTGCTGTTTGAAAGGGGTCACTAGTGCAAAAGTTTGAGAACCACTGCATAGACTGTAACATTACAATGTGCCCTGAGTAAGGGTAGTGCACAACCCCTGGAGCAGACCAGAGAATGAACTGCAAATCAAGAGCCACAATCTTTGGTCCCTCCCTTTTTGTGGGGTGGAGGAGTAATCAGAGTCTGTGCTTTACCAGGCACAGACTAATTCCCGCTCTGCGCTAGCTCAGCTGTACTGGCTGGTACATTGAAGGGGGTGATGTCAAGGTTCTGTCCACATTCCATCCCCACACTACCTATCTGCATGGGAGTGAAGTGGTGGCCCTACAGAGGCTGTTCTCCTGTACTTGCAATGTAGGTAGCAGTAGCCCATGCCCTGGAGCTAGGGTTGGTTAAGTGACAATTTTGCCTTAACATCCCTGTGCTTTAGTTTTCCCATCTGTAAATTAAGGATAATAATGACTAGCCACCTCTACAGAGCACTTAGAAATCCTCAGCGAGAAGGTGATACTATTTTATTTATGTTCAATCTTACTACCTTTGTAGTTTTGCTTATCATTTTTAATATTTGACAGTAACAAAGAACAATCTTAGTTTTCCATTCCTTTTGCCCATTCTTATGATCCTGATGGTCTCCCTTCCCTGCTTATCATAGATCATATTTTATTTGTATTATAAATATTTCCAAATATGTCTTGACGAGGACTCTCAGATTTCACCGGAGCCCATGTACTCATTCCTACTGGACAAACATTCAAGGCAGGTCTACACTTAAAACATTGCAGCAACACAGCTGCTCTGCTGCTGTCACATTTCAATGAAGACATTACCTATGCTGATGGGAGGGCTTCTCTTGTCAGCATAAGTAATCCATCTCCCCAAGAGGTGGTAGCTATGTCAATGAGAGAATACTCCCGTCGACCTAGTGCTGTCTACACTGTGGGTAGGTCAGGTTAACTGCATTGCTCAAGGGTGTGGATTTCTCATATCCCTGAGCCACTGAATTATACCTACCGAATTTCCTAATGTAGACCTGGCCTCAGCCAGCAACTGAAGCACATGTTAACTAGCAACCCTTACCCACCAGAATAGTACTTATGTCCCTAGGTGTTGCATATTACAGAAAAAAGGAATGCAATAGGACTCTGCCATATTGACAGGTCCATAAAAAAGGGAAGGACAAATTGTCTAATGAAAGAGAGCAAGAGCAGTAGGTAATGAAACATCCGTTTCAAGCTTCTAATAGGGCATCACAAAACAATGGAGAGTACAATATAAAGGTAAGTCTTTGAAATGGTTCCTTTAAATGTGACGGTTGTTTACCATATTTAAAAAATCCACAGGTAGCCTTTATCACTATAGAATTGGAATGTCACATAATGAAACTTGGTGCATTTTCACTTATGGGAAGAAAGCATTTTTACAACATGAAAGAAATTGCTGTAGTGACCCAGGGGAGCTGCCAATGTTTCCTGGATGAGGACAATTAACCAAAACATGTTAATTTTGCTACAGGTTTTAAGGATCCTAGAAAGCAGAATACAAACTTTGGCTTAATAGTATCGACCAAGAATCTGCAACAAAAGGAAATTTATTAACAGCACTTATTTTTTTTTAGCAGCCAGGGTCATAAATGAAAAAATCCTGTGACACTTACAAGAATAAATGTGTGTGAATCTTAATATAGTAATTGAACTTATATTGTTTGCATTCTGATGGGGATAGCACACAAAAACTTTGCAATAAACTTTGGATGGTGGTTGTGTTGTAAATGGAACTGTCAATAGACCACAGTAATAACTTACATATAGGGCACCTTTTATTCATTCAAGGATTTCAAAGTGATTATGACAAATAGGTCTGCATCACAATGGGCATTGCTGTGAGGCAAGTATTGTTCCCATTTTACTGATGGGGAAATGGAGGTCACAGAGAGGTTACATAATTTGTCTGTGTTCACACAGCAAGTCAGTGGTAGACTTGGCAGCCAGGAAAGTAACCTACAGTCCCCAACTCTCAGTCAACTGCTTTTAACACTGCTCAAGAAGTAAAAGCTTGTGAGAAGTTGAACCTCACAAGTGTTGAAGCTTGTGGATAATAGAACTCCACCCATCTGACCCCACACTAAGAATGTCATATTTTCCAAGAGAAGAAGATTTTAATAGAAAAAGACATGAATCTAAAAGTTAAAAAACTGTAAGAAATCTGTAGCCATCCAAGAACTTCACTATGTTCAGATCCTCCTGTTCCTAAGGTACAGGATACTACTACTTCAGATAAAGGAGAATCTTCTTTAACTGTTTGCAGTAAAGGACCTGTAACACTCAGTTTAGCACTTCTGGTTCTACCCAGGAGAGGGGTAGTAGTACCCATACATACTAGCTAGTTACAAATTACTGTATGTTACTCAAATAGTTCATTGCACACCCACAATTGTGCATAGTCTCTGGATATGACTGTTCCCTGCTGCTACTAGGATGTGGTGGATGAACAGTCTAAACTCAATTTCTTCCCTATCTAGGAGATTTCAGAAAATGCTCTAAACAGCACTTTGAAGTGCTACGGCAACAAATAGCACTTTTAAGAGCCTTAATTTTTGTCAGGAGCAGTTCTTCTCTTCTCCTTTTTAACTAGATGACAGGGATCAATTAAAGTAATAAGCCTCACAAAGTATTTCCCTTGGCTAATGGCAGCCTGTATTAATGTTTGCAGAAGTGCAGTATTTGAATCTTAAGCATCCTTGTTAGAAGTTAACACTTTACAAGACACCTCAACATTCTGTTAATTTTGCTGCTTATCAGACCAGTTCCTTTGTCTGGGATATCTCCTTTTCTGTTTACTGCAGTAGGCTATTCACCAATATTCCCATAGACATGACAGCCCAGGCAGTCATTCCTATTATTTGATGAGGCCCAATTCAGTAATAAGAACCATGAAGGTGCTGATTTCTATCTGGGTAGTTCCCATTGCTGGATCAGGGCCTAATTTTGTAACCCTCCAATTTTGTTGTGTTGTTACATGCACTCATATGGGGAACACATTTTGTTTTGCGGGGGGGGGAGAGAGGGGAATGAAAATATATATTCCCTAGTCTGATTTCCCTCATCTTGCCAAGACCATTTTGGAAAGCAGATCACAACTAAAAAATTTTTCTAGATAATTTGTTTTTGTAATTACTGTAATAAATAATGATGAAAATAATTTCTCTGCTGCACTTGACAAGCTTGTGCTTTTTTTTTTTTAAGTAACTATTGACTTTGGCTCAGATGCTTCCAGCATGTTCTAATTACAACCCTTATTATATTCTTGCAAAATGCCAAAATTTCAAATGTGTTATAAATGCAAACACTGAAAAAAGATTAATTGTGGAGATGGAGCCAAAAAACCTAAAGATTTTATTCGGTTCAAGTTCCTGTTTCAGTGCTGGACAAGGCAAATGCAAATCGGAGATACACCCAAATCCTACAGTTTGGATCCAAATCTGAATCTGAATGTCCACAAAATTCAAGGATGTCGCAATCTGTGATTTTGATTCTGGCTCATCTTGAATAAGAATTAAACCAAAGCTATTGCTTTTCATCCTGTTCTTGTCTTACATAACTTTATGGCCAATTTTATTCAAACTCCGGTGGCCTCAAGTTAGGCACCTGGGGAGAAATCCTGGCACCATTGACCTCAATGGAAACTTGACAGAGTGGGATATGTCAGAGTCAAATTGTCTACTCCATTCTGTATTGTAATGTCTATTTCGTATGAAGAACATCCACTGTGTGCTTTGTGATGAACTCATGTTTAACTTTACCCAAGACAAAGTTACTATGACGTTTTCTAGAGACGAGATGGATGAGGTAATATCTTTTATTGGACCAATGTCTATTAGTGATAGTGATAAGCTTTTGAGCCACACAGAGCTCTTCAGGTCCCTGAAAGCTTGTCTCTCTCACTAACAGTAGTTGGCCCAAAAAAAGATATTACCACACCCACCTTGTTTCCCTAATATCCTGGGACCAACAAGGCTTTAACTACACTGCATACTAATTATGATGTATTCTAGACAGGCTACACTGCCCAGGAAACATAATTGACATCTGTTGAAAGAATCTCTGAGAAGCCATCAAGCCAGTCAAGGGAATTTTTTTTCTTAATTACCAGCCCATCCTCATGGAACAATGGACTCTTTACACAGGAGCCTGGAGGGAGGAAGGGACAAGCATGCCAGTGGAGCATCTGACAAAAAGGGGTAGACTAAATTTTAGAAGAGGTGCTTTTCTGTGTGGGAGGCCATCAACTCCTGCATGCAAGATGACCAAGCTGAAGAGGGAACAGGCAGGAGAGACACTGCTCAGTCTGAAAAATTGACAAAACCTCAGACTCACACAAAAAGTGAGATCAGACATGGAGGAAGGGTGCATCTCAAGACTTTTGTTATTTTACAAAGCTCTGTAACTCTACGGCTTTTTAAGAGATTAAGAGTGAAGTGTCTGTCTGTGATTAAGAAATTCCTTTGGTAAGCCTATATTCCATGCCTACTTGCCAAGTTTTCCCAAGAGAGGTTAAACTAGAAGACAGATTGCCTAGCTTGGTGGAACTCTGGGGGAGCATACATAAGCAACTGGGGGCAGGAGTAGGGGTTTCTGAGGCACCAGTTCCTGCGGCTTGGTGGATGGACTACAGAAATCCCATGGCCTAAGGAAGGGTGTCAGACAAGAGGGCTGAGCTTGGGCATATGTCCTAGAAACCCAGAGCTAGAAGCAGGGACAAGACCAAGTTGTCTTATAAGCATATGGGACCCAGTGGTTGGGTCCACATACAACAGACTTGTGACCAAACAGGAGCAGGCTGGTCTAGGCTGTAACAGAGAGTTATTCTGTTGACTTCATTGGGACCAGGATTTCACACCTGAATCCCTGCTTATGAATAAGTGGCCTGATGTTTAAACACCCTGAGCACTCCCATTGCTACTGACCTTTCTATAGTTAAGTGCTCCCCTGATTTTCTCTTTACAGAATTATAAATGCTCTTGTGAGCTCTTTGGCTGACATAAAGTATCTCAGATTTCAGGATTTTGGTATCATCCAAACAGCTACCCTAAAGTATTCAATATCTGGAAGACTTAGGCCGGGCAGCTATTATGAATTACTTATAAAACAAAAACTCATTGGGCTTTTCAGAGTATATTTTAAAATGATGAAACCAAAAAACTCCCCTCTCCATGTTCTGATAGTGATAATGGATCAGTCCACTAAGTGTTCTACTTCATGAGAAAGATCGCTGCGAAATGAGAAGTATACCTGACCCTCCAGAACACCAAACTACTTACAATGCCTCTTATGAGGCAGATTCAAGATGGTGAGAATGAGAGGGGCATTGTGCTGGTTTGTTATGAAGTGTTCTGTACATCCCATGTGGACCTTGTACCCCCTCTTATTTCTGCTGAGGCTGGTCAGCTCTTTTCAGGAGTCATTCTTGTCACAGCATAAGGCTGTGTGAGTGAGCAGGGCTAAGTCATTTGATCACCTTGGACCTGTCACTTAGAATCAACTAGAAAAGGCAAGTAAAAAGCAACAGGACTTCACTGAGAAGTCAGATTCTGTATCTGAGCAGAGCTGTCTTTGAAATGTAAATTACAATCAAATGTGGGCCAGACCGCTTCTCCTTTTGGTAAATCCTGTGTGTGGGGATGAAGGGAGAGGAAACATCTCTAAGAAAAATCTTACCAAACACACACACACACACACAATTCAGGATGGGAGCATGTCCCCCACTGCGGAGTGAGCTCACAGACTCCAGGGATTTCTAGGGACTGACAGACTGAAAGAATTATTTGCACAGAGCAAAGTGCCTTTCCACAGGTTTGGGGCAGTCTAATCTCTAGCCTTTCATCCAAATATTTGAAAGTGCTTAAATATTTATCTCTTAATCCTTGTACCATCCCTGTGAGGTAGATAAGTATTGTCCATATTTTTCAGACAGATAAACATAAGCACAGGGAGTTTAAAGGGAGAGTGTGGCTTAAAAAAACGTATTGTAATGATCCATGCTTCCTCTTCAAAAAGTAAGATTTGGAGGCCTCACAAAAACACAAAGTGCTTAGTACTTCACTGGACTGGCCAACAGTGAGTTGCTGGCAGAGTCAAGAATAGAGTACAAGAATCCCGACTCGCTGTTCCCTCGTGATCACACCACTTTTAAGAATGAGGCTTTAATTTTACGACTACTTGCATTTATGCAGCGTTCCCATCACAAAGCATTTTAAACATCAGTTGATTTAGCCTCACAACATCCCCAAGAGGGAAATTAGGATTATTATCTCTATGTTACAGATGAGGAAATTGGCATTGAGCCTAATCCTGTGAGCAGATGCTAAGGACTCTGAACTCCTATGGACACTAGTGAGATTTGATGTTATTCAGCATTTAGAAGGATGGGACCATAACTCATATGCCCAAGCCACAAACAGAATCAGTGGCCGAGCCAAGAATAGCAACCTCCACTGAGGAATACATCTCTATTCAGGGAAGCATTTAATCACATGCTTAAAGTTAAGCATGTTCTTTCCTGTTTCAAGGACAGAGCACAGGAATCCTGAGTCACAGTGTCCTATATTTAGAGCATTATACTCCTGTGACTGAAAGCACCGCAGTATTCACACCCTACTGTAATCATCTTTGTACAAAATATGCCTTGTGAGGTATCATTTGAAAACTAACAACTCACTGGTCAATAATATCATAATGAAATGTATGCATCAACATTATATGTAAAGTTATTAAATCCCCCCTTAGGATGTTCTTACTACTTGTTCAAAACCATACAGCCCAATCCAGGTAGATGTATCCTGAATGAAGAAATGTGTATTTACCTCAATTTACATGTAAGTAATAAACAGAATTCTTGAGACAGCAGGGAGAAGAGACTGCAGAAGATAAAGAAAATTTGCAGTTCAGCAAACACAGGTGATAAAAAAGAACCAGACTCCATGTTGCCTTCTGTACTGTGTGAATAAACTTTGTTTCGAGGGGTAACCCTCAGAAAAATCCACTTCAAAGGTTAATTGGACTATAAATGAAAGCGTAGGGTTTTCTGCCCTCTTTGTCTCTCTCTTTTATCTAAAAAGACAAAGGAACCAGCCCTTTGACTTTGCGGGGAGAGCCTGACCTGAGAATTTGGTCAGCAATATTCCTGCGTAAGGATTTTACCTTGAACCAAGTTTTAGCTACTAGAAAAAGTATTATCTTTATTTTTATTGCAACCATTTCTGACTTTAATACCTTATATTTGTACACTTAATAACAAGTTCAAGAAACTTGTTTCATTTTTAATCTAGACTAATCCAGTGTTGTGTTTACACTAAACTGTTTGGTAACTTCTGTTAAAATAGCCAAACTTTTGAATAGTGACCCTTTACAGGGGCAATAGACCTCTAATATCTGAATGTGCGAGCTGGGTAGTGCAGAACACATTTTTGGGAAAATTCAGGACTCTGAACATGTTGTAGGGCACCCTGCAAGTAGTCATAGAATATCAGAGTTAGAAGGGACCTCAGGAGGTCATCTAGTCTAACCCCCTGCTCAAAGCAGGACCAGTCCCCAATGTTTGCTCCAGATCCCTAAATGGCCCCCTCAAGGATTGAACTCGCAACCCTGGGCAGGCCAATGCTCAAAACCACTGAGCTATCCCTCCCTCCCAAAGGCTGGTGGAAGCCAGAGTGTGACTGGAGTGTTGCTGACAGGCTGCTGGGGTCAGAGCTGCTGGACCAGGGGTATAGCTATACACAAACACTCAGGGTGTGACCTGTACACTGGTAAGTAGTTTGTGAGCAGCCCACGTTGGAAGCCACAACAACAAAACATTGTGAGGCACCCGCGGTTCCAGACAGGCAGTGACAACTCCTCACTTGTCACATTCCAGGGTGCAATCCAGACAACTCCCCATTAAGAATGATGCTTTTAAATACTTGAAGCAAGTGGTTCTCTCAGATCAATCTCAAGTGTAATTTAAGGCCTGTTGTTGCCATTAAAGTCAGTGCAAGTTTTGCTATCAATTTCAATGGGATCAGGATCAGACACTTAATGTTCAAGTTCTTTTTTAATAAGCTAGAAGTAAAAGAATTAGTCTTTTCTTTTTCACCCACCTGAGATTTTTCAAAACAATACCTTTCATTTTACTTTAGTGATTGCCAGCTGTCTTGTACTGCCTGTGCTTCTCAGTTGTTAAGCTAAAAATAATAATAATAAAAAAGTCTCTGAAGACATTTGCTAAGTTTGGGAGATTCCTTTTAACAGACAGGTAGTAACAGTTGCAAGTTACTTGCAACACTCAAACTAGTTATAGGCAATGATTGCTTTTATTGAAGAAAATAAAATGACCACAATTATATTAAATTGCTTTCTCTCTTTTACTGAATCTTGAAATTGGAGCTGTGCTGAAAGGAACAGATAGCACACAGATGTTACTGTAATACACAGTAATATTTGAAATTAAAAGCCACAATGACAGTCATTCTTAGTTATAAAAGTAACCGTTGATCATTTAATCATCTGATAATCATCATATTGATAATCACTATATAATGGCAGAATTACTACATGGTGAATACTTTATTGTTACCATAGGCCTACCCAAATCCCAATTTAGGCAAACTAATTAAATTCTACCAAGCTAAATTACCCCTGAAGTTTCAATTTGATGCATTATTTTCTTCATTTCATTTCATATGGTGTTGTGTAGCATTGCTGAGCATTGTGAAATATCTTGACATGGCTATATACACACACATTTATATTAGGTCAGATCCTCAGCTGGTGTAAATAAACATCATTCTCCTGTAGCCAATGGAGCTACTCTGATTTATACCTAGCTGAAAATTGGAACCTCTGTGTTTAAATATATAAAAGATCTAATTAATGTAACATTAAGGTTATGAATGTAAATGATCAAATGTCAGAACATAAAAACGTTGATGTTCTCACAGTAATGTTAACTCAGCCACAATGAATATGTGTATTTTATGGCATTCCCTGACATGGCTTGTGGGAAGTGCTGCAAGAGTATGAGGTGTCCATGCCACTTGTGTGTGCTATCTGGTTCCTCTATTCTCGGAGTGAAAGTTGTGTTCGTATTCTTGGCATTGCTGAGTTTGTTCAAGGTGGGCGCTGGACTCCACCACGGGTGCGTCTTGTTCCCACTCCTGTTTGTGATTTTCATGGACAGGATATCAAGGCACAGCCAAGCTGTGGAGTGCATCCAGTGTGGGGACTCAGAGGTGGCATCTCTTCTATTTGCAGATGGTGTTGTTCTTTTTGCTTCTTCAGACTGCGACCTCCGATGTGCACTCGAACATTTCGCTGCTGAGTGTGAAGCAGCTGGGATGAGACTCAGCACCTCCAAATGAGAGGTCATGGTTCTTTCCCAGAAGAAAGTGGACTGTTCTCTCCAGGGGAGCAGCTGCCCTTAGTGGATGAGTTCAAGTATCTAGGGGACTTGTTCACAAGTGATGGCAATTGGCAGATTGGTGCACTGGTGGCAGTGTTGCAGTTGCTGTACTGATCCAGGGTGGTGAAGCGGGAACTGAGTTCTTGGACAAAGCTCTCCGGTTACATCCCCATCCTCACCTAAGGTCATGAACTTTGGTTAATGAGCGAAAGGACAAGATTGCGGGTATAAGTGGCAGAAATGAGGTTTCTCCGCAGGGTGACTGGGCTTACTCTCCGAGACAGAGTGAAGAGACTGGCTCTTCTGGAGGGCCTTGGAGTAGAGTCATTGCTCCTCCAGATTGAGAGGAGCTAGTTGAGGTGGTTTAGGTATCTGATAAAGGATGCCTCCTGGGAGGCTTCCATTGGAACCATGCCTGGCACTTCTCACTGGGCAGAAGTTCAAAGGCTGACCCAGGACACGCTGGAGGGATTATATCTTCGGACTGGCCTGGGAATGCTGGGGGATCCCCAAGAAGGAGCTGGAACCTGTTGCACTGGAAAAGGCTGTCTGGTCCTTCCTACTCTCCATGCTGCCACTGTGACCCTCTCCAGAAAAAATGGCATAAAGTTAAAAGAAAGAAGATTATATTTATCAAGATATACATTAAGGCTTCAATCCTGCCATTGACTCCAGGTGATCAGACCCTTTCTTCCCCCACTGGAAACCTTAACTTCCTGAATGACTTGCAGGAAGAACAACACAAAAAAACTATTATACACAAAACTATATAATATGATGCCAGGATTGTCACTTTGTCTGGGTGTCACGCTAAAGCCTAGAATGTCTGTTGAATCAGTGTGAAGTGATGGAAACAGATACAAACTTGTCTGAGAGCTCTTTTTGTTCAGAATATCACCAGGTTGAATCACCACTGGACCCTGGGAGAGCCAGATGGAATGCTCGAGCACAAAGGTTCTGTGGCAGTTGGAATGTGACAGTTGATCACAGAAGGTGGGAGTAACAGCAATGTGGAATAACAAAGATGTGGTTGTGCCTCTAGCCAGGTGGCTGTTCTGTGCACAAACTTTGGGGAACATGTATGAATGGCAACATTGTTCTCTGTAACAGCACATGGAAACAAGAGCCCCCATTTAGGGTGACCAGATGTCCCAATTTTATAGGGACAGTCCTGATATTTGGGGCTTAGTGTTATATAGGTGCCTATTACTCCTCACCCCCGTCCCGATTTTTCATACTTGCTGTCTGGTCACCCTACTCCCATTTTCTGCTTTTTAACACACATGAGTTACGAATTACACCCATATGGCAGCATAGGCCTTCAGCTAATAGTTAAATTCCTCTATTTTTAATTGTCTTCCTTAGAACTGGTATAATATGGTCTTACTGAAGGATGGTCTTGGGTCTGAAAAAAAAACTGATTAGAGACCTTGTGATCCTTCAAGTTGCTGAACATCCTCAACCTGACTTCAATGGTAGCTAGAGCACATGTCACCTTCCAGAGTATGTCATAGGTTGTAGCACAGATGAGACAGGTTCACAGGCCATCATTATTTTGAGTAACAGATGCTGTGCAATCATCTACACTAAATCCTTTCACAACTACGACTTTCGCTATATTATATATATAAGCACCTGCCAGCTAATTAAGCCACAGACCTGCAATATATCTTTAACTTGATCCCTTTGCACTACAGTCATTAACCATCTACTGGATGCAACTTTCCTTTTCTGATTTTATTTTCTACATAACTTGGCTGTGTCTCTGTGACTAATACAATTAAAAGTGCTCACTTATTAGCATATTGCTCAGCAAAAACTTTATTTAAAAAAAACATTAAGGTTGACAGCATGTTTCACATAACAACCAGAAAAAATGGTACTTTCATTACAATTATTTTTCTACCTCATAAAAATCTGAATTTTAAAAAGTCTGAAAATTAGCAGTTGGAGAAATGCAGCCAGTTCTCTACTGCCATCCCATCCCATCTCCTCTCCTCTCCTCTCCTCCTATCCCCTTCTTCTTCTTCTCCTCCTCCTCCTCCTCAAGGTCCTCCAACAATCTTCCATCACCCCCCTTTTGGTCTCCCTTCTCTAACAAGTCCTTAGTTAACTCCTTCCGTATCTGCTTTCATGAGGGGTATACACTCACCCCATCACAAGATCTTTTTATATATCTTTGTAATTCTCCTAATAAACAAAACACTGAACTACATTTCTTAATTAAGCCAATGAAACAACAATATGGAGTTTGTAGCCCAAGCCATTTTGAAGCAATGAAGTGCAATAAAAATTAAAATAAAACAAAATAAATCCCTAAAAGCCAGCAATAGGAACATTTTTCAACCATCATTACTTTGAAGTGCCTTTTCTGGTAGTTTATAAGGCCTTCATTACAATAGCATCTGAATATCTCACAATCTACAGTGTATTTGTCTTCACAACACCCCTGAGAGGTAGGGCAGTGCTATTAGCCCCAGTGTACAGATGGGAACTGAGGCACTGAGAGCCTAAGTAACTTGCTACAGGTCACATAGGAAGTCTGTGGTGGAGCAGGGAGCAGAACCTAGCTCTCCCAAGTTCTAGGCTAATACCCTAACTACTGGACCCTCTTTTGTTTCTAGCTTTAACTCTAATTATGGAATTCTACTGCTGCTTCATAAAGAAACCACATGCAGCTATATAAAACCTTCATCCTTTCACACCCCACCTGCTCCTGTTGTTTTTATCCCCACTCCCGCGGCGATGTGTGAAATAGAATATAAACTCGTTTGTGCAGGGATCACATCTTATATCAGCTATGAAGTGTTCTGCACACATTTGGACGTTATCAATAACAACTAAACACAGAAAGCTTGTTTGTTTGGTTTACTATGTAAAGCATATATGTAGGGATCTATTCTCTCCTTGACATGTGTGCACACCTTCCAACCAAATGAAGAAAAGATCCCTATTCTGTAATTCGTGAAGTAAGTCAATGAACCATTATATGGGGTACTGTTTTCCAAGACATTTTAGGAAGAGCTATAGAGGATACATTATCATGAAGCTAAAGTTGTTTTTTCATTAGCTTATTAAACTTCCTATACCGCAGTGGCTTGTGACAGGCACTACTAGCCACAGCTCGAAAAGAATAGACTTAAATGAGATCACCCTCTGAAGGAAACAATGACTTGTGTGATACAGATCTTTCTGATTTCCTACAGAATCCCTCAAATCCCACTCTTGAAAGATATCATTTACTACTGATCTCTGCTGTAAAAGAAAATATATCCTGACATACTCCAAGAGAGCTGAACATGACAGAGTTTTCAGTAGTATTATGAGAATACAGGTTCTCAGGGGGCTCCCAGTGGAAGCCAACCATTGGGGGTGATGCTCTGAACCACCTGCTTTGGCAGAGAACTGCCATTTACATACATATATGTAAACTGCCTTGGTGTAGGCCAACCCCCCTGTTTTTACATCACAAAGTAAACTGAATCTCATAATACACTCTCTCTCCTGGCCCAGGAGTTGCAGTTCCCACATCTGTCAGAGTGCAAAGGAGGAACTGCAGTTCCTACTCCCAGGTGGAAAGGAAAATGCCATTCCAAATCTTGCTCCATTTGACATTTTGGGAGGAATTCCTTGGTTTGCATGAGATATCCTTGGTAAGTTGGAATCTCAAGAGCATGTCCTGGGGACCTGTAGTCCTTCCATGAGCAGCAAGCACTTCAGAGGGTTTCTATTTGCTGTTTGTCTGGTTCAAGCTCTCTTTTGATTCTGATGGCTGTGTTTTTATTAAAAGCTACCCCGTTTGTCATGAGGGCTGGCCTCGGGGTTTAATGCATGCTTTTATAAATGGTTTGAAATCACTCAGTGTCACACAGACTCTTCTGTTTCATTTTCTGCTTAGTGAGCACAGAGCAGAGATGGATGCTTTCACTGGATCTGTCACCTGCAAAGCCTTGTAGGGAGTGCCCAGAAATAAACATGATGATTTTTCTTTCTTCCCTACTGATTCCAGTAGAATTAACCTTTTTCTAATGTTTCCGGCCATACTGTGTTAAGGGAAATGGGATTCTCTTGGAATCCCCCTCCACCCCCATTACCCTAGGGCACCCATCCTATCAAAAAGCCTGTACCATAGAAACAGTCCTTTTGGTTGATGCAGCTCTTTCCAAGCTCTATCTCTGTCCATTAGACTTCATGGTCCGTCTCCATTGTGCTTCCAGCTCCTACTTCCTACAGAGTTCAGGGCCAGAGTCCAGATCATCCATGTCACAGCCAAGCACACTGTAATGATATTGGATGAGTAGAACTCCTATAGAGTGACAATCAGGTGCCCTTATCACAAATAAAGCCAATCAGTCCTTGTCCCAATACCAAGTTTTCAACAGAGAAATTTTGGGGCATATGTCAAATTATTATTATTAATAAATAATAATAAATAATAATAATAATAATAATAATGAATGCAAACTGAGTTATTTTGAATTACTCAAGTTAAAAATAGTTAAAGATCTGTGGCTTTTTGATCCCCTTTGGTGTGAGGCATAAAGGTCCCTAACCCCACAGAAATGGGGACAACAGATCTGACTCATCATATTGCCCTTCCCTGGAAGCCCATGAAACCCAGATCTGTATGTGATCAGTGCTCTGTAGCTCTAAGTTGGGGAAGTCCCAGGAAACACTCACTCCATGGGACATGTCTCCCACTGAATCACATGGAAATGAATGCTGTTGGAATCAGGAGTAGGTTCCGCTTCATGCCATGCCTTCCCCATAGAGGGGGAGTAAATGGCAAGTGACAATGGTTACTTGGTTCTTGAGGAAGAGAAGCAGTCCAGAGAGGCAGGACTTCCATGTGGTTGAAATGTCCCTTTCCTATGGATTCTAGGATTCATGAAATTCAGAGTTGCTTCCATGCCACCTCCCCTAATCCCTCCTCCGCTGAAGGATGCATTCGGAGGAAATTTCATGACATTAACCAGTGATTTCTAGATCCTCTATAGCCATGACCTTGGCTTTGAATTAAACATTTTATTAGTAACGGTACCATATTACTATTTTGTGACAGGTACTGGATGATGAGGCCTGTGGACTGAATTCCAGCATCAGAACAAGTCTTCTCAAACTGCTCCACTAATATACCTCAACTTTGTCTTGAATTAAGGGTAAAGGGATAGTTTAATATCACTGACCACTCCTCTTTATGGTCTCCCTCTCAATAGATACTACCAACATGGGTGTCAGTCACTGTCAATTGCAATGGTATTGTTTGTGAAGGACACCTTTCCACTTGGAACCAGATTGAAAGCAACTAATTTCCCATAAGACATCATATAGCCATTAGGTGATAAAAACTTCCAGTCATTCCCACTCTGAGCTGGATTTAGGCTGGCAATTTAGACATGAAATGCTCCAAATTCTTTTGCTACTCCTCTGAGCCATTCGGTCCCCAAAACACTTTAGTTCAGATGCTCAGCTAATGTTAGTCAGCATAGTCCCATTAACTGCTGAGTTATGCCAGCTAGGGATCAGATCCTTTGTTTATAAAACTGGCAGTTCACCTTTCAGCTTGACAAGCAAAGTGAACAGATCAAGTTTAATTGTGTGGAGTCAACCACTGAGAAAAATCTTACTGAATATTTTTAACCTATTACACAGACAAGCTCTTCCCCAGTAAGAAACAAAGAGCATCAAGGACCGTGTTTTCAGGCAGACACACACATCTTTGCCAGAATTCTGGAGACCTTCAAGTAAACAAAGATGTAGTGAATATAAAAAGGAAGTCAACTAATTTGTAGTTTCAGCAGTGATAAAGATGCAGAAGCCCAAGATTATGTTATATACAAATATAAAGTAGAAAAATGCACTCTGGGTAGGAAAGACTTAAAAGCTAGGCAGAGAGTTTGAACATAAGAATGGCCATATTGGGTCAGACCAAAGGTCCATCTAGTCCAGTATCCTGTCTTCCGACAGTGGCCAATGCCAGGTGCCCCAGAGGGAATGAACAGAACAGATAATTATCAAGTGATCTATTCCCTGTCACCCATTCCCAGCTTCTGGCAAACAGAGGCTAGGGGCATCATCCCTGTCCATCCTGGCTAATAGCCATTGATGGACCTATCCTCCATGAATTTATCTAGTTCTTTTTTGAACTTGTTATAGTCTTGGCCTTCACAACATCCTGGAAACTGAATATCATCATACATGTATTAAAAATGGTGTCACCATCTCTGCAACCTTTGTGCCTCCCAGTTCCATCTGCTTTACTGACAAAAAAAAGTTTCTGCTTATGTTCACACTGTAGAGCTAGTACAGCTGTGGAAGAGTGAGCTAGATTGTAGGCTGCTTCAGGCATCATTGAGAAAGTTGTCAACTAAGTCCCCAACTACAGATTATTTATTAGCGGTGATAATGTAAAAGGCATAAGGGAACGTAGCTTGACTTTCAGTGCCTAGTCTCAATTTTCATTTGGAAAAAATAATCCCTTTACCCATAAACTGAGCAAATTTGATATTAAGTCATCAACAGAAAATAAATGTGGAAACCCACAATGGGCCAGAAGCAGCTCCATGTGAAGTCAGTGAGTTTTGCTGCTGACATCAGTGAGAGCAGGATTGAGCCCAATATCATTTTTAGAGAGAGTTACCTTTTTGATATAGATTTCAAAGAAGGAAGAGGTTTGACACCATTAAAAATGTATTCTCATACCATAGCCAGACAAGTTGACAAATTCTGTAATATAATATGGATTTAATGTCATATTTTGTATATATTTATTCTATTTTCTTTCCTCTTGTGGCTATTAGGTTCTCTATATGCATTAAAATAGTTTTTTAAAAATTCTTCATGAGACGTATTGTTGAATTGTACATATTTTCTATTTCTGTTCAAATTGTGTGACAAACAAGTATTTGGTTTACATGTCAGTGTATTCAATGCTCTACAAGACACAGAAGAAATGGCCACTACCTTGAGTTTATAATCTAAAATATTCTGCTGTCATTTGTCCCTATCTAGCTTTGTTTTCTGTTCTCTACAACTCAGCTGACAATGATGGGGTTGCTATCGAGGAAAAGAAGCAATCTGAGCCCTGGTGTAGAGATGCTATAATTCAGTTGATTTTCAAGAAGATTTCAATGATCCCACATTACTCTAGGGCTGAAATGGCATGAAAACATTAGGCTAGACCTTTGAAATCACTGGAACTAGGATAGATTAAAGAGCTGAGGATCTGGCCCTTAGTTGCCATGTTTTGAATGGTTTATTTCAGATCTGAGATGTTATCAGAAGAGCAATTTTTTTCTGATTGATAAAAATGTTTTTTTAAACAATGACATTGCATTATGAAGAATTTTGCAAGATTTTTTTTACAGTAACATGAGGTGCCAAACTCTCAGCCTATGGGCCAGATCCGGATCATTTGATGATGATTATAATAAAAATACCTAGAATCACAGTAATGTAGGATTGGAAGGGACCTAGATAGGTCATCTAGTCCCGTCCCCTGCACAGAGCTAGGACTAAATATTATCTAGACCATCCCTGACAGGTGTTTGTCTAATCTATTCTTAGAAACCTCCAGTGGCGGAGATTCCACAGTCTCCCTATGTAATTTGTTCTGGTGCTTAACTATCCTTTACAATTAGGAATTTTTTCCTAATGTCTAACCTAAATCTCCCCTGCTGCAAATTAAGCCCACTGCTTCTTGTCCTGGGTAAGGAGAACAATTTAGCATCCTTTTCTTCAAAAGAACCATTTATGTACCTGGAGACTGTTATGTCTCCCCTCAGTCTTCTCTTTTCCAAGCTAAAGCCCATTTTTTAAAATCTTTCCTCATAGGTCATGATTTCTAGACCTTTAATCATTTTTGTTGCTCCTCTTTGGACTTTTTCCAACTTGTCCACATCTTTCCCAAAGTGTGGTCCCCAGAACTGGACACAATACTCCAGTTGCAGCCTCATTAGTGCTGAGTAGAGTGGAACAATTATGTCTCTGGTCTTGCTTACAACATTCCTGGTAATACATCTCAGAATGATGTTTGCTCTCATATTTAGTTTGTGATCTAGTATAACCCCCAGATCCTTTTCTGCAATACTCCTTCCTAGGCTCATATAGAACTTTTCAATAGATCTCAACATTCTTTACAACAGTGGTCAGTATTTTTATCCCCATTTTACACATGGGGTAACTGGCATATACAGAGTACCTCAGCTTTCATTTTTTTAAAAGCAAGTTTCTTGCCTTGATGGTTGCTCTCCCAACATGCTGCTTTCTTCCTGATTCTGCAGAGACCCTGAATCAATGACTCAGAGGTGTGAAATCTTCCATTTCCCATGAATCTCAATGGCATGTTAAACACTAATGACTAAAAATACAACCCTCTCCCCACAAACTATTTAATCACTGAACATTTTCATGGATGTGATGGGAAGAGAGATGGGAGTGAAGCCAAATGGGGACTGGGAGTTACTGCAGAGAAAGAAATAGAGGGAAGAACAGAGGAGACACAAAGATAAGGAAGGAGAAGAGAGAAATTGAAAGGAAGATGGGGAAGGAAGAGAAACAAAAGGCAGAAATATCAGTGGTTCTAAATGGGAGCAGATTTTCTCACTAGCTGATGAATGCAATGGTACTGTATTGACCTATAGATAAATAAAAGTTTAGTTACTACATAAAAGCCATATTTTCCTTTCGATCTTTGAGTAAACGTCTTGGTGAAATCAGCACTGGATCCATTGTGGACTGAGGGGAATTGGGAGTCTCATATACATCCCTGTCCACAGATAATAATTAAAATAATCCATAATCCTCCACTCTGTATTTGACAAACCTACCACCATACAGTGGTGATTTTACCATCTGGTTTTGCCTGAGATAGATAAGGTTACCTCAGTATTTGTGGTACTATATTTCTCTATTCACACTGTAGGTAATACTGCAAATTCTGAGAGAGTGCTGTATTGCTGTTTTAAACAATATCTACCATACATTGGACACACTTCATACTTAAAGAGATACTATGTAGGACTGGAAGGGACCTCTTGGGTCATGGAGTCCAGTTCCCTGCTACTGCAGGCAATCCACCATATAATCCCTTTCATAAATGTATACTAACAAGACAGAAATCACTTTAAAAAAAAGTTATTTACCTCTGGTGCCTTACTAATGCCTATAGAAACTACTAGGGGATGAGAAAAATATGGCTTTATAGAATTTATCGTAAATTCTATAAATGTATGGAATATAAAATGTAAATGTATGGAATATAATAGAAAATGAGTTCCTTTCCATGCAATTTTATAGCAGGGATATATTTTCTATTCAAGATCACAGGATATTTCAAAAACCTATAAAAAGTTGTCATTTCCTAGTAAATTGTATAGGGCTTGTCTATGAGGGTATATACAGAGGGACCAGGGAGAGAGTCAGGCCCTGCTACCCAATTGAAAAGGCAAGTTAGTTAAAGAAGATGGGGCTTTCAGAGTTGGGAGGACATTGGAGGTCTCGGTGGCCCTGTCAGAGACTCGCCTGGACATGACAAGGGTATTCCACTGCAAAGAGATGCCAAAATTGGCGAGTGTAGGGTAGTTTTAAAATAAAAGGGTTAAGGTTGGTTTAGTCAAATTATGAATATATACTAATGCTTTGTAATTTATGTGGACAATTAAAAAAAAAAGTAACAAGGCCTTAAAAATAATGGTTTCAAATAGCTAGCCTTAATTTCTAGATAAAGTTAATATATTTAGTTAGTTTTAATGTATTTATAATGGCTGCCACAGAAAAGTACAGCATCCAGGCCTGCAGAGGATCTCCATTATACAGCATTGTGCTGCTCTGCAGCACTGGAAAGAATGGGCCCTGCACTTTTCATTCATAGTCACCATACAGTGAATTCATTAAAGAAGATAGCCACAGGTTAAATTCTGCCTTGTCTTGTATGGGCGCAATGTAGTGAGTGTGGATCCTCTCCCTCTTCAGTCCCATCACTCCCAAATGGAAGTCAAGCAAAATGCTGACCTTGGATTCTCTGAACACTAGGTAGAGGGCCTGGCTTTTGAGCCTAGGGACACACCATTTCCCTAAGGGTCTGAGGTTTGCCACAAGGCATAGTCAAGTGCTACCTGCCATCCTGCATGATAGCTGCTGGCAGCTGGGAGCCAGTACTGGGTGGAGCACACTCTGAAGCTGCAGTAAGGACCACTGCTGAGTGAGTTTGTGCTCCCTGGCTCCACTGAGTCATTCTGCTGGTCTCTTTTCTGTGCATTTAGACACTACAGTGCCACTTCTCCATTCCTCAACTAATGTGGCAAAGAAGGGAAACACCAGAATTTGGCTCTAAGTATTTCCAACCTATCTGAACACTATACAGACGTGGCATTGCCTCAGTGACATTGGATCAACTTTAAAAAAGAAAAGAAAAAAAAGTGTTAGCATTGCTGTTGATCAAAATTCAAAAAGTTTGGAGGTCAGGCTTGGTTCAAAAGTATCCTGGACTAGGAGTCTGAAGACCTGGGTTTTATTTCCAGATCTGCCACTGACTCTTGTGTGGTCTTGGGTAGGTCATATAAACTATGTGCTTCAGTTTCCCCATCTTTAAAATGAAGAAAATTCTTTTATATATACCTATATCTATATCTCTTTTTAAAGCACTTTGTGACCTACAGATGGAAAGTACTACATAAGTGCTAAGTACCCAAAAGGTTATCTGATCCACTGGTGTTCTCAAAACTGGATTTACAAGAAAAAGTTAACTCATGAGTTTCTGAACCTTGCAGTCCCGGTCAGAAATGCCACAGGAGCAGACTCCTCAGCAGTATTTTAATAGTTCCAGTTTTGGTCCTAGCTGGAAGTGCAAAACTGTGCCAAAGTGGAAAACATTTCAGGATCTTAAAAAGGGTCAGTTTGAGTTTTTCCATGAAAGTTTACAGGAGGTGATTTTATATAATCCAGGCCAATTTCCCCATCCCCCGTCAGCATACACATACACACACAGTATAATTTCAAATTCATGCAGGACTTCTCTACCCACTGTGTTTAATTTCAATATCAAGGCCATCATTTAAATGAATAAAAACCTTTGCTCTTTCATCTGTGTCCCATGCTACAAATATTTTCATTAAAAGCAGCGAAGATTTTCTAGGGAGACAGTCTCTTTAAAGCCTGGAAATTAATTACTGATAGGAACTCTCTGCTGTCAATTATCCTGATTTTGCCTGCTTGCACCCTGAATGAGACATAATCTATTTTGAGGTCTTTTTCAAGACATGTGTTGAACCCTTCATCAGTGTGTATTGTTGATCCTCTTCTGCTTTCACAAATTCCTTCATCATTTTGAATATTTCTCTGAGGTCACCTTGAAGTCTTCTCTTTTGCAATGAGAATCAGCTCAGTCTTTTGTTTTTTGGGGTGGGGGAAAATGCAAAAAAAAAACCCCCAAAACCCAAAACAAATATTTTTAGACTATGGAAAGGGCAGTCAAACATGTGTAAGACCATAGATTTATGAAGAAATGGCCAGAACAGACCACTACATTTTATATAAGCAATGGAAAAACAATAGAACAATTTGCACTTCTACAGAGATTTCCATGCCAGTATAAGTAAGTGTTTTACATACAGTATTGAGTTTATTCTCACATGCACACCTGTAAGATAGGGAACTATTATTAGACCTATATTACAGATGGAGAAACAAAGACCCAGTGAGGTTAAAGTACTTGCTCAAGGTGACATAGGAAACAGAGATGGGTATAAGCTCAGATCACTTGACTTTCATTCATGTTTTAACCACAAGACCCATACGTCATATCTTGTGGGTTATATTCTGTCCCTTTAGCACTGCCACCCAGTACCTTTTTAAATGCATCCACTGATGTGTGTCTTCAAGAAATTTCCTACACTAACACCTCCATTGTTTTCTTTGGGCCATTCTCCCATCTTTTTTTGTACAGATTTCAAGAAGAGAAGAGACAAATGCTATCATCTAGTCTGACCTCACTTAATGCAGGCCACAGAACTTCCCCAAAATAATTCCTTTTGAACTAGAGCATTTTTTTAAAATCCAATCTTGATTTGAAAATTGCCAGTTATGGTGAATCCACCACAAGCCTTGATAAATTCTTCCTACGGTTAATTACCTGCACTGTTAAAATGTACTCCTTATTTCTTCTGCAGTCAGAGGAGGAGAAAAAAGCCTAAGATCCTAGTTGAAGGAGCAAGGAGAGGGGATTTCTCCCCTTTGGGAACCAATGGGAAGGGGTTGAGGATGGGAGGAGGTGGGGCTAGAGGAAACTGCCATAGCAGCCCATGAGAACATAGCTTCTGCAGGTTAGGGCTGTAACAGGTCAGGCGTGGAAAGTTGTGTGGAGATACTTTCCTTCTGCACAGATGGCCATGCAAATTCAGTGGATCTTGAGAGAGCTGCAGATTTTGGGAGGTGAGAGGTGGAGAGGAAGCAGGAAACTGAAGATCCTGCCAGGTTCATGAAAGATAAACTCCATCCCCCCAAGGGGAGTCCAGTTGAGGGGGATGGATAGCTCAGTGGTTTGAGCTTTGGCCTGCTAAACCCAGGGTTGTGAGTTCAATCCTTGAGGGGGCCATTTAGGGATCTGGGGCAAAAATTGGGGATTGGTCCTGCTTTGAGCAGGGGGTTGGACTAGGTGACCTCCTGAGGTCCCTTCCAGCCCTGATATTCTTTGATTCTAAGTGGAAACTCTGCAAGTTCAAATTTGTGGAGCTTTCAGTGCCCCTATAGGGAAATAAACCATGCAGGAAACAATTTGCCCTCTTGTTAGTATGCTGCATGGCTGCTCCATTTAAACGTATTTGGTTGGCTGCTCAGAAGCTGGTGTACATCATAGAATCATAGATTTTAAGGTCAGAAGGGACCATTATGATCATCTAGTCTGACTTCCTGCACAACGCAGGCCACAGAATCTCACCCACCAACTCCTGTAACAAACCCCTAACTTATGTCTGAGCTACTGAAGTCCTCAAATCGTGGTTTAAAGACTTCAAGGTGCAGAGAATCCTCCAGCAAGTGACCTGTGCCCCATGCTGCAGAGGAAGGGGAAAAACCCCCAGGGCCTCTGCCAATCTGCCCTGGAGGAATATTCCTTCTTGACCCCAAATATGACAATCAGCTAAACCCTGAGCATGTGGGCAAGACTCACCAGCCAGATACCCAGGAAAGAATTCTCTGTAGTAACTCAGATCCCACCCTATTTAACATCCCATCACAGGCCATTGGGCATATCTACCGTTAATAGCCAAAGATCAATTAATTGCCAAAATTAGGCTATTCCATCATATCATCTCCTCCATAAACTTAACAAGCTTAGTATTGAAGCCAGATAGGTCTTTTGCCCCCACTGTTCCCCTTGTATGGCTGTTCCAGAACTTCACTCCTCTGATGGTTAGAAACCTATGTCTAATTTCAAGTCTAAACTTCCTGATGGCCAGTTTATATCCATTTGTTCTTGTGTCCACGTTGGTACTGAGCTTAAATAATTTTTCTCCCTCCATGGTTTTTATCCCTCTGATATATTTATAGATAGCAATCATATCTCCTCTCAGCCTTCTTTTGGTTAGGCTAAACAAGCCAAGCTCTTTGAGTCTCCTTTCACAAGAAGGTTTTCCATTCCTCAGATCCATCCTCACTGCAGTTGGACTGTCCCACATCACTAGTCTTTCAAATTTTAGTGTTGTTAGCAAATTAGAATCACTCCTATTTGATATTTTCGTGGACGCACAGATGTATAAAGAAGAGAAGTTTCCTATCTGGGGAACCTTGGAACACTTGACTGGTAACCTCTTTACAGCAAGGCACACTTCTTGTGACATTTCCCTTCTCCCCGCACCCCCCAACACAGGTTGGTTTTTGCCCAGCAAATTATTTCATTTCCTGTGCTGTGACACTGAACCATATCAAAATTAGTGTTTTGGGTTCGTGTGTTTTTTAAATTTAAGGGCCATATTGAGGTATCAGTTTTTAAGTAGAAATTCTCAATGAACTCAGTAGGGAGTTCTGCTTAAAAACTGATGGCATGACACAGCTCTAAGCATTTAACATTCATTGCACTGGTATGCTTGAAACACTCCAGGTTAGTTAGTTAAGACTCCCCTTTCATACGTGGCTTTCTCTAAACAAATTATGGTTTTTGAATTGCAAGGTGTTCCCTCCCTAAAGTTATGCAAATTGTTGCTAATATTATGGCCACACTTGGCACTTAGGAAGGTGCTCTAATTACTGGCTATACATTGTGGCTCTTTCTAAACAGTGATGGCATGACATTGTCTGGGCCTTAAGTATCTGACTCGTTATTGGAGAACTTTCACAAATTTCAGTTTAAAACTTTGCTAGTTTCCAATCATCTCTTCTCTTAATATTGGGAACAGTTTGTATCACCTAAAGAATAGCCACCCAAACTGAAACTGAACTGGAACCGAGAAGAGGAGCAGGTTGTGTGGAATATTGTTATGTTTGTATTTTGGAGTTTTGTAGTTTTGATGTGAGGAAGGGGATGCCCTGTGACTTCGTTACTATGCCATGCATGCACACTCTGTCTATACTACTCTTTATCTGTGGCAGGGAATAGCTTCAGCAGCAGGGAGCTGCCAGAGTCTTTTCCTTCAGTTGGCAAAGGCTCCAGCAGTGGGGAACTGCTAGAGCTTTTCCCTGCTGTCAGCATCCTTACCTAGAGCAGGGAAAGGCTCCAGCAGCAGGGAGGCAGCGGGACACTACATGGCTAAAATAGCCGTGTAGATGGAATTTTGACAAATAGAGAGCCATGTGGGTTATGTACTTGAGTACATACCTACATCCTTCAGGAGTGTCTGCACTCCGTTTGCCTAAGCCATGCCTCACTGTCTATGTTTAAACCATGCTGGGGGGCTATCCGAGTATACTGCCAAAAGACGCATGCAGTATAGATGTAGCCACAGTCAAAACATATACATTACCCACACTTACTAACTATTTAAGATACAGGAATGTGTTGCATTATTTCAGATACCACTGATCATTACTTTTTAATGACTCAACACAGTATGTGTGCATGTGCACAAAATAAACTGTATAGAGTTAAAAACAAGCACACACGAACAACAGTAATACTTTGCATTTAGACAGTCCCTTCCATTTGAAAATTGCATAGTATTTTATCAATTTTTACAGATGAGAAAACACAGTGAAAAAGACCGAAATTGCTTCCTCCTGCACAAAAATCCGTTGAGGGAAGGAAAATTCCATGGGGTTCTCTATCAGTTTTCCCCAGATAATTTCTTTTTAGAACATATTGCTAGATACTTTGTTTATTTTATCTTCTACGCTCTACATTTCTGCTTACCCACGTCAGCCTATGTGGCCCTTCTCATGTTCAGACATAATGGAATTAATTCCTTTTGTGATCTCTTTTTACTAAAAGCTTAAAACAAAATGGAGTACCAGTGAAAGAGGTTGGATTGACAGCCTTGAAGAAAGAAGCTATCTATATAGCCATAGAATGGGTACAGATCAGACACTGGTAGGATATCTTGTCCTACCAATCAACCTCGGTAATGGTATGGAGACATTCTGTCAAGGTAAAGGGCAGTTTGGTTTCCATACTCATGCAATCCTTAGCATTACTAGCAATGTGATGAAAAAGTGCCTGATATGAGAGTAGCTTTTTGTTACATAGATGCCTTTGGAATATGACTGAGACCAGTGACTTATTTCATATTGAAACATCAAGGAGTCCTTAAAGACTAACAGATTTATCTGAGCATAAGCTTTCGTGGGTAAAACACCACTTCTTCAGAGGCCTGGAGTGAAAATTACAGATGTGGGCATTATATAATGACACATGAAGGGAAGGGAGTTACCTCACAAGTGGAGAACCAGTCTTGACAGCGCCAATTCGATCAGGGTGGATGTAGTCCACTCCCAGTAATAGATGAGGACGTGTCAATTCCAGGAGAGGCAAAGCTGCTTTTGTAATGAGCCAGTCGCAAAGCTGCTTTTGTAATGAGCCAGTCACTTCAATCTTCCAGGACATTCTATAACAGATTTAAAAATAGCTATACTTGAACAAAAAAACTTCAGAAACAGACTTCAAAGAGAAACAGCAGAACTAAAGTTCATTTGCAAATTTAACACCATTAATTTGGGCTTGAATAGGGACTGGGATTGGCTGGCTCATTACAAAAGGAGCTTTGCCTCTCCTTAAGGTGCCACCAGACTCCTTGTTGTTTTTGTGGATACAGACTAACACGGCTACCCCAGATACTTATTTCATATTGGCCATCAGTCACACATAATCAGTTATTTGCCAGTGGTAACGCTCTGTCACTATTGACCTACCATAGACATGCTCAAAATTGTCATCAATCTGAAAGTTTTTACCAGTCCTTATGCAATTCCCCATTTTAAAGATGGAGAAACTCTCTGGAACTCCTAAGGGTAGGGTCTTTCGTAATGGTGGATCTTTTGAAGTGCATTCAATCCAGATTTAACTGGCTCCGGCATGTTTTCCATTTCTCTTGTCATAGATGTCTTATACACTATAGGAAACTCTTTCAAAATGTATTAGGTGAATTTTCACATTCCTTCAAAATCAAATATACTTGTGTTATTTCTTTTCACAATTACTGGCTTTCTGAGTAGTCAGTCTTATTAGTTATTTACCATACTTGGATAAATGTCCACTATCTTGTTCAGAATAACTTTGGATTTTGTAGTCTGCAATTAAAACATAAGAAAGCATAA
The DNA here is from genome assembly GCF_965140295.1 of Lepidochelys olivacea. NCBI lineage: Eukaryota > Metazoa > Chordata > Testudines > Cheloniidae > Lepidochelys > Lepidochelys olivacea. The sequence continues at coordinate 125,392,703 of NC_140413.1, forward strand.
GAAAGCAGCCCTTCAGTAATTCCAGAAACATGTTCCACTCTTTGGTTTGTTCATAGTTGTTATCCTGATCAAATGTCTGAGTCATTAAAATCCCCCATGATTGAAATTCTCATCTTACAATCCTCTTTTATCTATAAAGACCTTTCCTGATGTACTTATCCTAACTGTCCTGGGGAGCTATAGCAGAATCCTACAGCAACCTGACTATATGCACTGTCCTGAATTTCCACCAAGCAGTCTCCATTGTGGACAGAGCCAAATTATGTATCTCATTTCACCTTGCACTCACCATCATATTCCTCCTCAGCGGGGAAGATCAGTTTTATATAAACCTCTCACACTCAGGGTTTCTTAAAAGCACTTTCAATAATTAGTCATTTAGTGACAGTACAGTGTAGGCAAATGAGGTAGCTTTTAAATGGCTGACTGGAATCCTTGGAACTTCTATCTAGAATCAATTTTATTCATAGAGGATCTGTCAGCCAGAGCAGTGCAAGCTATCGCCCTACCCTTCTTTTTAAAGGTACTATGAGATTTTTAACTTCCACCTGGTCAGCTACAAGAGAGACAATCAGAAATGAGGTCAATTTAATGTCGTGTCTAGAAGGTGTGACTTTTATACTGCAGCATTTTGATCCCTCATTCACTCAATGCATTTTCTGGTCAATATTGTGACACAGCCCAAGTCCCTGTATGAGACATAAAGGCCCAAAACTTCTGTCTGAGGGACCAGATTACTAACTACAAAGCAGCACTTACGCCAGTATTGCCATTCTTATCCTTCCCCTTCAATTTGTCAATCCAACAGGATACAACATTTAATTTTGTCTGTAATTCCAGACATAACTAAATGCTGTATCCTGCATATACATATAAAGATATATAATTCAGATCTTTGAAAGCAATCCAGTCCAGCAGTCACTTTATGTCTGTACCTAGCATGATTTTGTGTAAGAAAATGGTGTTGTTTCTTCCTGTTGACTTTCCTTTGGTTTACCTTCAAATCATTTCCTACAATGCTAACCAGTGAATACGTTACCATTACCTTGGTATCTCGAAATTACCTCTAAATTCTTTCCTTCCCTCTTAGATATTTATACGCTTAATTAAAATCACAGTAGGACATCTCTGACTTTGCTTCCTCTTGTCTAGATGTAAGTTGCCTCTCTCATCTCTTGATAGATGCATGTAGCATAAAGTAAGCAGGATATTAAAAAGCTAATTCTCCCCCCTTTACATATCTTGCCTTTTTTAAAAGGATCAGCTAACCCATGTAGCTTTTTGTATTCCTTTATGAGCTTGCAGCATGCTTTGTTAAACATGATATAGCAATACAATTTAAAACTGAACAAGAGTGGCCATGATGAATGTGTTTTTTAAAAAATGATTAATCCACCATTTAGTCTGATTTCCCCTCTTATTAGGGCTTTAAGTGGGCAAAGAACAAAATGACTTTAGGAGGTTTCTGCAATAACAACAATTAAAACAAGGATTCAGCTTGTTCCTATAGTTTAAAGAAAAATCAGTAGAATGGCTAAGCTGATTTGCATGTTCAGAACAAAAAGCTATTTCAAGGCTTGTATGCCATGGACAAAATTCAGTCCTGTCTTGCATGAGTACACTAGGTGGGGGAAGACAGTGCATTAAGACTCTTAATCCACCATCATAAACCTAGCACATGATTTATCACTGTCCACCACTTTGTATGGTTATTTACATCTGTGCAAAGTGCACGTAAAACACGACCCAGTCAGGATGGCAGCATTTCACACTCACTTTGCACAGGTCTACGACTATACAAGGTGCAAAGCAATGGTGAATTGGGACACTGCGGGTCTGCTGCTCCTCTCACTTACACTGGCCAAAATCAGGAGTGTCTCCACTGAAGTCAGCAGGCTCTATTGAAGTCAAAGGAGATCATCTAGTGTAACTCAGAGTAGGATCTGGTCCAGTGAAATTAAACCTGAGTAAAACTGATACAAGTGAAAAGAGAAGCCTCTAGTGTTCCATTGAGCCCTGGACTTGAAGTCTGGCTAACATGACCAGCGGTGCTCCATAGTTTGAGAAGCATGGTCAGCCAGTTTGGGTGTGTAGCAAGGCCAAAACCCCCACCCCATTGCATGCATTCTGCTGTCTGACAGCTGGCTCAAGGTTGGGAGACAGCACACATATGGAACAATGCAGCACTCAGACCCAAATACTGTCCTAGTGCAAATTGGAAAAAAAACTCATTTGAAGTCAATGGAGCTACATCCATTTACATCATCAGGAGTGTTAACCCACAGCTTCCAGGCCCATCCTGAACCATCTAGCTCTATACATGTAGAATGACACAGGAGATCTCCATTTCTCCTACCACAGAGCTACATAGCCCCAAATTTTGTTACACTATATATTATGGATGACATCCTAGCACTATTAAAATCAATGAAAAAACTCTGTTGGCTTCAATAGGACCAAGATTTCACCCTGTATATTTATATTGGATACTAGAGCTGAGCTAATGAATCACCAAAAATGTATTCAGTGAATTTCACCTTTCCTCCCTTTTGGGCACCTCTCCTCAGACAGATTATTAATTTCTTGAATGTAGTAATTAGAAATTATACATCAATGAAAAATTCTTGGTGTGCAGATCATTTGCAAACAGTTTGTTACAACTATTCAAAATGCACAATTCATTCTATGATGTTTAGTTACATAAATCTCATGGCTTTGTTTCTGGATGATTTATGTAACCTCTCTAACCCAGCACAAAATCTAAATGAATGGAATACCTACATTTCAGCTTGATATTTGCTTTACACAGGTATAGGAAACTTCAAGGGCTCAAATGTTTGCACCACCCTTGTGTCTGCATTTCACAAACAAATGGGTCAAAGCCAAATTCACTTTTGAATGTGAATGAATAGTCTCAGAAACCTTGTTCCGCTATTCACTCAACAATATTTATTCACGACAAATGCATTGGAACATCATCTCTAATTAGGGCATGAACAAACAAAACTGGGGTTTGCTCAAGTCAGGATGCTTCTCCAGACTAATTGGAAGGGAACTACCCCTTTGACCCCAGTTTCATTGACACAGCTGGCTGTTAGTTCTCACTTTCCTCATCCTCCACAATATATGCTCCGAGTGGCTCCTGTAAGTTTGCCATAACTTCCTCCCTCCTCCCTCCCCCCCAACGCTTAGCTCTGCAGCTGTTTGAAAAAGATCCTTCTGTGGCTTGGCTGAGAGCAGAGAAGTGGGAATCCTAGTCCCTGACAACCCTATTATCTATGTGGATGGTTACATATCACATCCCCCAGACTCTCATCAAGGAGGCTACACTAGTCTAGTCCCAAACTTATGTATTTTCAACTTGAACACCTCTGTTGAGGTTGCCATGACTATCTCATTAGGCAAAGTGTTCCATGGTCTGATTGTCCTTTAACGTCAGAAACTTTTTTCTAATTTCTAAGCTGAATTTGTCCTTTTACTTTGCCAATTGCTCCCTATCTCACTGTTTGTGTCTAATGTAGAGTAAATAACTTAATTCTCTCCCTAGCGTTAATAACCTTTAAGTATTTATATGGAATTATCATGTCCCTTTAGTCAAACATTTCTTTAGGCTAAATAAATTAAATTCTCTTTACCATTCTGTTAACTCTTATTCCCAAGTCCCTTTATCCAGTTTTTCATTGCATTTAACTCTATATTACCTTTTTGGTACCTTGCATTTGGCACACACTAGGTCTCTCCTCTGGTTTCCAGCCAAAAACTGAGTAATACTTTTTAGGGCCCACCCATGTGAGTTTCTGAGCACTTCCTACAAAGTGCTAAAAGTCCTCACTTTCCAAGAAAGTAATTGGAAGTTGAGAGCACTTAGCTATTCTCAGGATTGAACCCATAATGAGAGCTCTCCATTCCTGAGATCCCAGTTACCTTTTCCTCCATTCCTTATGCCACAAAGATCCTAGTTTAATCATTTGCTTTTCTTGCTCCCAGATATAAATGTCGGAACCGGATTTCTCTTCACTCTGTTACTAAAAGGACTCCAAGTTTTATGATTTTTTTCCTCCACACACAGCCAAACATGTACTTTTCAATGTAGATTATTTATTTTCTGTAGTCTGAAATAAGTATTAATGGAAAAGAAAAAAGATCAAGTTTTTTTTTAAATGAATGCTTAACATTACACTTAATTAGGAAACTAACACTGATATCTCTGGGTTGGGGGTTAGAAGCAGGGATCAAACCCAGCTCTGGATTTTAATGAAGGACCATCGACTGCCTGAACTAGAAGACCCAATTCTCTTGCCCAAGGCCGTATAGCAGGCTCATCACTACTAGATGGCAACATAGTGTCCAGTTGAATGAGCACTGTTTATGTAAATTTGACCACATTATCAAGTGTGATGAGTGCCCACTACTTCAACTGACTTTAATGGGAACCTCTGGTGTTCAGCATTAAGAACAGTCAGGCCACTCATTTAAAAGCCTTACTTCTGGCACCTAGTCTTGAAAATCTTGGCCAAAACGACTAAGTGAGAGAGAATGCCAGAAAGTGCTCAGTGACACAAGGTAACATTCTGTGCATCCGCAATGAACAAAATGGAAGCTGCTTCACAACAGGCACAAAGTCTCTAAAGGTAAAGGTGTACTCTGCAGAAAACAGGACATCTCCTTTCAGTTACATATATCACAGATTTCATGGGGCTTTTTTTAACCCAGAGAAATGATGTCTCCTACAGATGTACACAATATTGGCAGCAAAGTTGGTTATCTTGATGTACAGGTAATGTACCAGCACCATTGGGGCCTGTTGTCTTTTCTGCCACACCACCATCCCTCTCCCCACCCCAATCCAAAAAAGCCATAGTAGATGAAGAGAAGCTCCAGACAAGTGAAGGGTAAACAAGACAGATTCAGTGATTGGCTTCAAATAAGCAGCTAACAGTTTTGATGCTCACCTAATTACCTAAACATTTGGACTCCGCAAAACTGAGCTAGAAATATCAGAAGAACAAGCTCTCTTGTGAAATTTTATATACTTCCTGCTCCTGGTTTTGTTGTCAAATAGGATGTCTTCACTGCGACAATACTGAAGCCAATGAAGACTCCTGTTGATTACACCAGGTTTAGGATCAGGCTTAGACACTTAAATATCAGATCTATAGTTCTGTGTTCCACTTGGGAGCAGAGTTAGGGTGATGACTCAGGACTGGAGGCTTATTTTATTTGAACCAGATGGTCCATCCCTATTATTGGGCAAATAAGAGTTAAAAAAAACTCAAAACTTGCAATAGACATTACTTCTAGTATTCATGCAACTCCATCCCAATCAATCTGCCATTCAGCTGTGGAGAAGTGCAAAGGATCTCATAACAGCTTGCAGCCCCATGAGTTGTGCATACATGCATCATTGCCTTGGCACAAAAACCATCCCCCTGCAAAGAGGCACTTGCCTTCCTCTGTGATAGCATTCCACCCTTCTCTCTGACTCGACAGCTCAGGCTCAAATACAGAGCTAGTTATATGGGAGAGTATTTATGCTGTCATGTTACATACATAGCTTCATGAACCCCATGGTAAGCTGGACCTAAATTTAGTGACCAAGCCACACCGGTATGTGTTGCACTCCAGTTCATATCGCTCTTATTTCAGACTGTCTGCAGACAGGCAGACAACACTGCATCATCTTACACTTTGTTCAACATTCAGGTTTTCTTCAAACATAAGAGAAGATCTAGTGGCTATTTTTAAATGAATACTTAGATACCACTATAGAATTCTGCCATTAGGGATAAATTCTGTAGCCACAGAATCATGGAGTATATGAAGCCCCGCCTACATTTAATCTGCAAAGAAGGATAGCTATGTCTACGCTGGCAACTGAACGACAAAACTTTTGTCTTTCAGAGGTGTTAAAAAAACACCCACCCCCAAAAGACAAGTCTTGCCAACAACAAGTGCCAGTGTGAACAGCACTTTGTCGGCAGTAAGCCTCTGAGGCCGACAAAGCTAACACCACTCATTGGCGATGGAAGTTTTTTGTTGGCAGGAGAGCCAACCAGTAGCGGTTACACTGCACGCCTTTTAGTGGCATGGCTGTAGCGACATAACCGTGTCGCTAAAAGCTGCATAGTATATACATAGCCAATAAGAGAGAGATGTGACTAACATGCAGATATGTGAAGGTACAGAGAAAACTGACCACATGTTCCATTTTTTCTTATCCCACAGTACAAGAACAAAGAAACGTTAAATGAAAGTGAAAGGCAGTAGAGTGAAGACAAGCAAAATTAAGTTGTAATGTATGCAACTTATAGTTAACTTGTGGAATTCACTGCTGCAGGAAGTCTTTGGGGATGGATTTTAAAGTGGGATACACTGGACATGCTGTATTAGAGAAGTTTTTTTAAAAATTTTCCTCTGAAGTATCATACATTGATCACCATCAGAGATTATGGTGGAGTAGGTGCAATAATGGTGTAGCTGGAGCCATTAATACAAGTTTAGACACTTTCTGAAAAGTGAACTTCACACAATTATATAAATCTTTTTTAGCTCCTGGATCATTTAACAGAAAAAGGAGCAGTGACCTTCTGCCTTGTCAGGTTAGCTCCTGCAAATGTGCATTTGTGTCACATGTTAAAAATCCTAAGGACATTTTCATTGAATACAATAACAAAGCAATACCGCCGCAGTAGCTTATTTTATCCTTGAGAAAATTAAGGCAGCCACATTCCTAAAAACATTATGAGAAGTTAAATGTTCTTAAAACTAATCACCCACCCCATTTGGTATTATCATTATCTACTGGATTATCATAAATCTATTTTAAGTGATTCTAATAGAATATTTTAAGCCTTCCACTAACGGTTCTATTTGTATTTATCTTTCTTAGAAATATGGTGCAGCTTTATAGTTCAACATTTCAAATCCAGCTCAGGTCACAAGTAACCAAGAGTAAATAAAATAGCTCCTCAGCGCCATATCCATCCCCTTTGCATATTTCCAGTAGTGCAAAGAACACTACCCTAATAGGGCAGCTGGTGACTCCCCTTAAATAGGGAATTCCCTGAATGGAACACAGCCAGCTACATATGGTCTGCTTCTGGCCCCACTGACATAGTGAGCATGCCAATGGCAGGAAGTCTTATGGGGGCATGGTGAAAACACACTGGAGCATAGTGCATTTAGTGCCAGTTCCTGCTATTGACATGCTCTTTGTTGATTACTCATGTTAAAAAAATTATATTGGTTTTAAGAAATCCTCTATTTGGTAAGATCATTCCCAGAGACAGTCTATGCCTGCCAATAGTGGGGGGGGGGGGTTAGATTATGTTAGATTAAAATTTAAACACTTCCTTTTTATTAATGCTTTTGACTCACACCAATCCTTTAAGAGGAACTTTTAGCAATTCTTCTGTTATTGCATGTCTCCTTTCCCCTCCTGCTGAGCTGCTCCATCCTGTGTTATCAAAGCAATTCTCTCTCTCTCTCTCTCTCAGAAATGTTTAATAACTAGTGACTACAAACTAAACACTCAATCAACCAAGCTTTACTAACTCATGTGCTTAGAGACAGCCATGTTGTATGTCTCTTGCCCACAGCTGTCCTAAGCTGGTGACAGTCCAGTCTAGTGCTATTAACAACAGCAAGTGGCCAGTGAGATCACCCCTTTACATATCTAATTTCTTGGTTAGTCTCTGTTCTTGCAGAGTACTCAACTCCTTCCTTAAGCTGCACCTTTATGTGATCTTAAGTAAGCATTACTCTGCGTAACCCACTCCCCCACGTGATGAATGGGGAAGTGAGGCATAGTTAGACAGCTGCAGCTAGGGCCAGGTCTTAACAGGGAGAAAAGGAGGCTGACTGAGACACTCCTTCCTGTTATATAGTCTGTGTGAGGGGGGCTTCTTAACATTTATGTATGTTTAAGTACAATACCAGTGTTGGTTTACTATTTAATTGCATTTCATACCTCAGAGCAAGTTCTACGTGGCCTATCTAGTCATAAGAACATAAGAATGGCCATACTGGGTCAGACCAAAGGTCCATCCAGCCCAGTATCCTGTCTACTGACAGTGGCCAATGCCAGGTGCCCCAGAGGGAGTGAATCTAACAGGTAATGACCGAGTGATCTTTCTCCTGCCAGCCATCTCCACACTCTGACAAACAGAGGCTAGGGACACCATTCCTTACCCATCCTGGCTAATAGCCATTAATGGACTTAACCTCCATGAATGTATCCAGTTCTCTTTTGAACTCTGTTATAGTCCTAGCCTTCACAACCTCTTCAGGCAAGAAGTTCCATAGGTTGACTGTGTGCTGTGTGAAGAAGAACTTCCTTTTATTTGTTTTAAACCTGCTGCCCATTAATTTCATTTGGTGGCCCCTAGTTCTTATTTTATGGGAACAAGTAAATAACTTTTCTTTATTCACTTTCTCCACACCACTCATGATTTTATATACCTCTATCATATCCCACCTTAGCCTCCTCTTTTCCAAGCTGAAAAGTCCTAGCGTCTTTAAACTCTCCTCATATGGGACCCGTTCCAAACCCCTAATCATTTTAGTTGCCCTTTTCCGAACCTTTTCTAATACCAGGATATCTTTTTTGAGATGAGGGGACCACATCTGTACACAGTATTCAAGATGTGGGTGTACCATGGATTTATATAAGGGCAATAAGATATTCTTTGTCTTATTCTCTGTCTCTTTTTAAATGATTCCTAACATCCTATTCGCTTTTTTGACGGCAGCTGCACACTGCATGGACATCTTCAGAGAACTATCCACAATGACTCTAAGATCTTTTTCCTGATTAGTTATAGCTGAATTAGCCCCCATCATATTGTATGTATAGTTGGGGTTATTTTTTTCAATGAGCATTACTTTACATTTATCCACATTAAATTTCATTTGCCATTTTGTTGCCCAATCACTTAGTTTTGTGAGATCTTTTTGAAGTTCTTCACAATCTGCTTTGGTCTTAACTATCGTGAGCAGTTTAGTATCATCTGCAAACTTTGTCACCTCGCTGTTTATCTTTTCTCCAGATCATTTATGAATAAATTGAACAGGATTGATCCTAGGACTGACCCTTGGGGAACATCACTAGTTACCCCTCTCCATTCTGAGACTTTACCATTTATTCCTACCCTTTGTTCCCTGTCTTTTAACCAGTTCTCAATCCATGAAAGGATCTTCCCTTTTATCCCATGACAACTTAATTTACGTAAGAGCCTTTGGTGAGGGACCTTGTCAAAAGCTTTCTGGAAATCTAAGTACACTATGTCCACTGAATCCCCCTTGTCCACAGGTTTGTTGACCCTTTAAAAGAACTCTAATAGATTAGCCCATGTATCTCCATTATTGTGGTGCATAAGTACCTGATATTTACACTTGAGCGATGTAGTAATAGCTCACCACACCCTTGCCACCTACTGTACAGTTGATGAAGGAATCTGATGGCAAAGAAAGTATTTTATTGACAACATAGCTTTGTATTTTCTTCACTTGCAGATACTTACAGAGTTAATGCAGGGATGGGTCCAGCTACTAGATGGTGTGATGTACCAGGGTCCAATCCAGACAAATGAGTAGCGGTGTCACCCTAGCCCTCTAACCTGGGATGCCCTTTACAATGTTTTGCTGATGTATCCTCCAGGCTGGACTGCTCACAAACAGCCTCCAGTATGCAAGTCACTCCCAGCTGTGTATGCAAGTGTGCTGCAGCCAGCCAGCCACACCTTGACTCTTACCAGACATGGTTAGAATGCAGGGTGATCCCAACACATTCCCAGTCTCAGATTCCCACCCTCTAAATGTATGTCCTGTACTGCCTAGTGCTCTCCTGGACAATACATATTCATATGAAGTCCATATAGCTTTAACAGAAATAATATGCACATAACTTGTTTCCCCAAATGGAGTTTCCAGAAACTTCAGTTTAAACACACTGGATTAGATGAAACAATAAAACAAGCTTATTAACTTCTAAGAGAGAGATTTTAAATGAGTACAAGTAAAGGTAACACACAACTAATGCCTAACTTCAACTATGTTCTATTTAAACACGAGATAACTGGCTCTGTGGATGAAGGGAAAGCAGTGGACGTGTTGTTCCTTGACTTTAGCAAAGCTTTTGACACGGTCTCCCACAGTAGTCTTGCCAGCAAGTTAAAGAAGTATGGGCTGGATGAATGGACTATAAGGTGGATAGAAAGCTGGCTAGATTGTCGGGCTCAACGGGTAGTGATCAATGGCTCCATGTCTAGTTGGCAGCTGGTATCAAGTGGAGTGCCCCAGGGGTCGGTCCTGGGGCCAGTTTTGCTCAATATCTTCATAAATGATCTGGAGGATGGTGTGGATTGCACCCTCAGCAAGTTTGCAGATGACACTAAACTGGGAGGAGTGGTAGATATGCTGGAGGGTAGGGATAGGATACAGAGGGACCTAGACAAATTGGAGGATTGGGCCAAAAGAAATCTGATGAGGTTCAACAAGGACAAGTGCAGAGTCCTGCACTTAGGACGGAAGAATCCAATGCACCGCTACAGACGAGGGACTGAATGGCTAGGCAGGTGTTCTGCACAAAAGGACCTAGGGGTGACAGTGGACGAGAAGTTGGATATGAGTCAACAGTGTGCCCTTGTTGCCAAGAAGGCCAATGGCATTTTGGGATGTATAAGTAGGGGCATTGCCAGCAGATCGAGGGACGTGATCATTCCCTTCTATTAGACATTGGTGAGGCCTCATCTGGAGTACTGTGTCCAGTTTTGGGCTTCACACTACAAGAAGGATGTGGAAAAATTGGAAAGAGTCCAGCGGAGGGCAATAAAAATGATTAGGGGACTGGAACACATGACTTATGAGGAGAGGCTGAGGTAACTGGGGATGTTTAGTCTTCAGAAGAGAAGAATGAGGGGTGATTTGATAGCTGCTTTCAACGACCTGAAAGGGGGTTCCAAAGAGGATGGCTCTAGACTGTTCTCACTGGTAGCAGATGACAGAACAAGGAGTAATGGTCTCAAGTTGCAGTGGGGGAGATTTAGGTTGGATATTAGGAAAAACTTTTTCACTACGAGGGTGGTGAAACACTGGAATGCGTTACCTAGGGAGGTGGTGGAATCTCCTTCCCTAGAAGTTTTTAAGGTCAGGCTTGACAAAGCCCTGGCTGGGATGATTTAATTGGGTATGGGTCCTGCTTTTGAGAAGGGGGTTGGACTAGGTGACCTCCTGAGGTCCCTTCCAACCCTGATACTCTATGATTCTAAAGCAAGGTTCTCTCACCACATGCTTTCAGCAGTCTTATTGACCAAACTTCTTAGGTCAGAACCCCCTTTCCAATTAAATGGCTGCTTTCTTTGTCTCTTCTAAGAAGTAAAATCAATGGACAGAGAAAGAGAGGAGGAGTGCCTTGGGGTGTTTCTGCCTCCTTTTTATAGTGTCAGTCCCCTTCTTGGGGAACCTTTCCAGCTGATTTTCTGGAGACAAAAAGTCTATGGAGAAAGATGTTCCCTGTTGTTTTTTCTCATCTTTTGGTGTTTCTTTTGTCTATCCTTCCTGCTTGTTGATTCTGTTTACTGCTTAAATGCAAATTAAGCAGAGCACACCTTCCTTTGTTTGAGACAGACCTGTTTGTCAACTTCTGCTGTGTTTTGGAACACGAGTTAACAACATTATAGAGGGAAATCTTATAACTTCACATACAATGTTGCCACACATAATTTATCAGGACAATATTGACCAGCAAATTGGGAGTTTTCAGAGGATACCTCACAAGGCATACTTTGTACAAAGATTATTAGAACAATGTTTAGGGTGTGGACATAGGGGAACATTCTATCACAGATGGTTCCCCTTGTTAGAGATAATGTACTCTAATGGGATTGGTGAACTCCAGATTCTAAGCTTGATTCTGCAACAGACAGTGTGTGAGAGCTTGAGAAGGTTACTTAACATTCCTGTTTTTTTTCTTTTGTAATATCAGGGATAACAGACTTACCTGAGCTCTTTGGATGAGAGGTTCTGTGTAAGTGCAAAGTATTATTATTAAATCCCTATATACCTCTGGATATGCAAGCTACAGCTGCATTGTTTTTCCTCTGTGTCATTTCCAATGTAGAGAAGATGGCACTTTCCACAAGGGCAATGGAATCAGTCCTTAGCAAATTCCAAATGCAGGCAACTGCATCCTTCCTACCTATATTTGTCCTGCAGTTTCAAAGACATTCAGTATGGTTCTTCACTTCTACACTGAACAAATTTGTAGCGTTGCTCTGCAGTATTAAACAGCTACCATATTGCACTCCAGGGATAAATGCACTGAGTGGTGAATGAAATGTTCCTATAGGTGAAGATTTAATCAAATGGTCTTCATTGACACTAAACTTCTATTTTCCTCAGTGGAAGCTCTGTCTGACTCAGAAATATAGGACTAGGCTCTCAGCGTCAAATTCTTCAGTACTTATTCAATCTCCACTGAAGTCAGTGGCAGTTTCCTCAATTAAATACTGCTGGATTTGGCCTATTGTTTGAAAATCAGTTTATAAAGCAATTGAAGATCACTATGAATGAGGGACATAATGCAAGTTGGTATCATTTCTGTGGCTGTGTTCTTATTCCAAAATAATATTCTATTTCTCAGAAGAAGAAATTAAGGGAATAACACACCATCTTAAAACCTGACTCTGCACCCCTCACACAAGCAAAACTCCCATTGTCTTCAATAGAAGTTCTAGCCAAGTAAGGAGTTCAGGATCAAGTCCTTAATTCTGCTCAGGCTGAACAGACAATAAAATCAGTGACTTATCCTGGGAAGTATGGCTGCGAGCAGAACAACATTTTCAAACTCATTCTAATTTTTGCAACCATGCAGTAACTGTGGAATTTTTGTATTTAGACTTTGCAGATATCCCCAGGCTTTCCCAACAGTTGAAGGAATACAGAAAGCATTCTCCCTTTGAGTGATGTAAGGGGATGGAGGTCAGACAGATCTCACCGTAGCAGTCTATGTCCTTTCTGAATCTCTCATTTGCTTTTCCATCCATGCAGAGTGGTATACCCAGCACTGTTGATTCATTCTCACTTTGTCACATGTGACTGATTTAACAAACGCTTTGTCTAGCAAATGCCTCCTTGAAACGGTTGGGTGAGTCCTTTCTTGATTTCTGAGACACAAGCGTTAAATATACAGCAGAATATGCATGGCTGTAAATAATGAATAGTGAATATTTTGTGACACTAGTCCTCATTATGTAATTTCTATGCCAGAAGATGGATTTTACTATTTTTTCATAAATCACTTGCTTTTATGTATCTGATTTATTTTATACATGTACTAAATTCTCTCTGGGTTACACTAAATTCAAAATTTTTAAGCATATTTAATTGAAAACAAGAGATGCCTAAGGAGAAAAGTGTATTTAAAAATCATTTTGGTGGGTCAGATAAAATAATGACAGTTAAGTTGTGGGAAAATAATCAGAAATGATTCATAATTTTAATACAAATGTCTAGATGTTCTAACGAACACTTGAGTTTTTAAAAAAAATTGTGCAAAAGTGAGTAAAATACGCTGGACATCTTATAAAAAAGATTTTAAAAAAATCACATCTGAATATAGGCATCAATCCAGCAAAGTACTTAAGCATGTGAGTAGCCCAACTGACTTCAATTAGTGCCATTGAATTATTCATGTGCTCAAGTACTTTGCTGGGTCAGGATCATAGCACATCTGTGAGGCAGATTTCCTAGAGTTATAGCAGATTTTTCTGTGCCCTTTTGGATTCTTGGCTTGCTCTCTGCTACCAGATGCCCTATTTCACCCCCATTCTCTCTTTTAGGTTTCCTTCTCTATCTCATTCTTCTTCAGCCCACCCACTTCTTGAACAAAATGCAAGAGCACTCATGGAACTGACATCAAGCTCCTGCACAATATCACATCAGCATTGCAATGCCTTGGCATCCACAGACATTACACAAAACAAACTCTTTGATCAGATCTGTGAATTTTGTGATCTACAGCATTAAAAGGAAACTTTGCCACCTTAGGAGACTAGATGCTCTTCTGTTTCCCTGAACCCAGCAATATCCCATATGCTCATTACCGTGGTCCCTTTCTCACAGCAATCTCCTTTACACTGCATCAATTACAAATGCTGATAAAATCTGCCCAGACAGCTCCAAAGCCATAGGATCAAGCTAACTGCTAAAGTCTGGAAGCAAAATGATCAATAGTCTCTTCTTGTGCTGCCTATATGAACATGAACATTGGTCTACAGTAGGGAATTGCCTTTTGTGGTCTAAAATGCTCTAACTTCTCAATACACACATCAAAGTCCCTTTAATCCCAGCTTTTCTTCTGAGAGTACAACAAAATTGGAGGTCCCTGTGCAGTAGTAGGATTTTATGTTTGTATTTTGTATAATTTAGAATGAAGGATAAAGAATAATAATATAGCATGTATTAAATGTATTGATGTACGATTTGACCATATCCTGCCAGTCACCCTATTTGACTAGCAGAAAGGAATGGCCGAATGGGCCATTGGTAGAGATACATCAACCAGAATTGGTGCCTGGGCTGATTTCAAGACAGTAACAGACCTTTTAGGGTCACCACTTTGTTGTAGGCTTAGCATTTTAAAATAAGTAAAAGAATGCAATGATTGTTTTTCTTTTGCATAGCAACTTGATGTTCCTGTTCAAATGTTCTGTGTAAATCAATTCTGTTTTGTGTGAGAGTGAAGAATGTGTGTGTTAAGAGATAAGTGTGAAGGCCATCACCGAACCAGATGTTCTAGGGAAGAACCAAAGACAGATGCAAGGGCGTCAGGAGGTTGCAACACGCCCCTATTGAAATAAAGAAGGAGGGCAGATTGATGACTCTAAAGATGAGACAGGCACCTATCGATGGGCACAAGATAGCTATGATCAAAACCAGCTTGGGGTAACTCCCTGAGAGACTTAATGAAAGAAAAAGATAAAGAATGAGAAGGACAATTTGAGAAAACAAGCACTCATCAAACAACAATTGATTACAGCATGATGGTGCAAAACTCATTGATTCCAATGAAGGAAAATCACTATATAAACAGGGTGCTTTGCCATGAAACTTTGGGTTCATCCTGCCAAGACTTTCCCAGAGCATCGTGTTGTGACTGACAGAATCCGGCTCCTACCTACCAGTGATCAACCTAGCTAGCCACTAGATTGATCCGGACTCTGGACTGGTAACTATAACATCGACTAGTGGGACAGTGTGTGTGTGTGTGATTGAATGCATATGCTAATTGTGTATCTTCAGTAAACGCAGTGTATTGCCTTTTCCCTTGAAAAAGATCTCATGTGCTTCTTATAAGCATAACACCTGCTCCCCCAAGTGTATTGCATCCACAAGGCTCATTTCTGGGAGATGTCTCTGATTCAAGAAGCAGCTATAAAGAACTTAAAACTATCTATCTGTTTATCCCATCTCTGGCAACACTGGTTAGGTCTATAAAGGTCAAACTGGCCTCTGGGATGTCAACTCAGTGCCTTGTCTATGCGATCTCCCTAGGATGTATCTTTATGTATGCAAAAGGTTTTAAGTTTACCACAGTATCCAAATAAATACACAGTACTCCAGTCCCTAAGGTCCAGTTATCCTAATTGCCATTATTATAAAACTCCAGGACTTAGGTCAGCAATCTAGGTCATCCTTTCAAGCCACACTCGAGCTCTCTCTCTGCTATTACCTCATGCACTCAAACCCTTGACATGGAAAAAGCTAAACATTTTGTATCACCTATGGGAGAGTTTAGTGAAGGGATTTTCACGTTCTTTTAGAGCATGGACCACATGGAAAAGTAATGAGGAAAAGTACTGTAGTGTCTTTAATGCAAGTAGAAGAAACCTCTGGAAACAGAGGGAAATAAGGAGAGTCAGTACCATGTATCTGCTAAAGTCTTGGCAAAACACCACCAAGTGGATTGTCAGTCAGATACCTCTGTACTTGAAACAACTATTCTCCAAAGGGACAATGCAGCTGGAGAGACCTAGATTTATACTCTCACAGGTGCAGAGGATGGAGTATTGCTGACAGCAGAATCCCACCTACGGAACATCTTACTGGAAGGGATCAGAGTGAGCTCAGGATGGACTCTGCCTAGATCAAAATGTAAAGGCTACGTATTTGATAAAGCTTTCTGCAAACACTAACTCCCTCCATATAAAAAAGACATTCTGTTACCATTGGGAGGGAGAGAAAAGAAACATGTCTAATTTGTTGCTGTTTCATTTAGCTTCATTTGATGCTGGCATTCCAAAGTGACAGATCCCTCAGAAGTACCATCTATGGACAGGCAGGCAAACAGATAAATAAATATTGCACTGCCAATAATTGTCTCCACAAAACTACAACATCCATTAAGAGCACTTTGTCACAGTTACTCTAATCAGGTCTCCACCTTGCCTAGATGTCGTCATTGTTAATTATATTCAAAATGGGCTATCAATGAGCATCACCAATCTCCCATTTGCTTCCATGGGAGTTTGTCACTAAATTCAAGTCTCTGAGAAGGGTCACTTATACCTACAACTTAGATCAGTAGAGGGCAGAATACCAAACAACATTGTTGCCACAGGTCAAAAGAAAATTGCCAATATAGGTGGGTTCTCAAATTAACTCTAACCTCCATTTATTGCTTTCTATTTACCTGTACCCCAAATGGAGTTTTGGGTGTACGACTTATTTCCTTCTTCTAGTAAAAAAAGCTTCCAGGCAGGACTACACTTACAGACATAAGCTTCAACCTCCAAGCTCCCTCTGAACTGGCTGCCCTTGTGGTTTCTGCCTGCAGGATTGCCTGTCCCTCTCCCCGCACCCTGCCCTGCCTGAAAAATGACCAGCCTTTTATACTTCTGGGCTTTAGTTGATTTGGCTGTCAGAAGGAGTCAACAGATTAACTGCACAATATGTCCCACACCATGCTGAAGTGGGCTTAGCAAAATCTGTTATCTTCTCTGCTCAGCCAGCTGTGATCCCAGTGACACATTTCAGACCGAAATTTATAATTATTATTTTATTTAATCCAGCCTTAGTTTGCATACAAAATGGAGGGATTTTCTCCATGGTTGAATAGGTCAGTGGAGACTAGCTGAGGAGGCTGCTAGTTATACCTCTTTACTCACCCTTGTATCAAATTAAAGTGGACACAAACATAGATAAAAATAATTTATTTTTTTAAAAAATTGGCTTATTAAATTAAATACATTTAAAAAATAAACCAACTTAAAGTTTAATTTGAAATTATGACAACTTATGTTAAGGACTACACTTACTATGATCTATTAAAATAATTTAAATTAAATTAAAAAAAATCAGAGTCAAGCAGTCTATGTTTGGGGCCAAAATTTTAAAAGCATGTCAAATCACTGAAATGGTGGAAGTCACTCACTAAGTACCTGGAATTAGAGAGTTTGTTGAAGTGCTGAACCAATGTTTGAGAGCAATAGCGTCTTCTGAAGGTTCAGAGAAAATATTTTCTCCATTTCAATTTATTTACCAAGTTCAGTGCCTAGTTCATTCAAAGTTGAGAAGCCAATTAGAAACTGAAAAAGCAGGAAGGTTTGTTTTCCTTTTTTCAATCTATGAATAAAAATGAGGTATTAGGGGATGAGCTCTATTAGTTTTAAAATCCTAGAGGACATGGTGATCAGAAAAACTACAGATAATACTTCCTTAGTTTAATAAGCCAGTTAGTTTTAAACGCAAGCTTTTTTTAAAAAAAATGTATCCAACGCATTTAAGGTACTGTTATTTAACTAAATTTTAAAATGCTGTATTTGTAAATGAATTTCAATTTCCATCCAAATACAGCTTGACCCAACTCACAGGTAAAAAATAATTCTAGTAATAAGAAATACATCGTCATTCACCATTTTCAAACATAATACAAAAATAAAAATTAAGACTCCAAATAAATATATGCTAAGCTATACAAATCCTAAATAAATGTGTAGAGCTATAGTGTATCCTCCTGGGAAGCAAAAAGAAGTCCTTAGGAAAATAACTAAAAAAAATACAAATACAAAACCACATTAAATCAAGGTTTCCTGCTTGCTGATTCAAGTCACTTTGATTTAAATCAATTCATGTTGGCAGACTCCCATTTATTATTAGAAATACAATAATAATTGTTTTCTGTTATGGAATACATCATAAATGAAAGGAAAGGCACTCTGAAAATATATATATACACGTGGCAATTTTCTGATCACAAAGGACACTAATGCTATGCTAGGGAAATTCCATGCATTCGGTTAGTGGGTAAATACCTCTGAGGAATGGCATTATTCCAGCATGACATGATTCCCCTTTAGGCTTCATGCTTAATATGAAGACAGTTTTAAGGTCATTTACATGTACGTAATTCTTTAATTACTATCAACTGCACTTTGTAATACTAGTGAAATATCTAGCAATATGAATACAGGTACTTGCAAATCAAGTATTTGGAAAGCTGCCAACTTCACTTAATTGGATGAATTGCTTCCCCCATCATGCAATTTTTTTCCTGTGCTCATAAAGTGGGAAAATATTAAAAGGCACAAATGGCAGTAAAGTGCCTAAG
The DNA here is from genome assembly GCF_965140295.1 of Lepidochelys olivacea. Classification (NCBI taxonomy): domain Eukaryota; kingdom Metazoa; phylum Chordata; order Testudines; family Cheloniidae; genus Lepidochelys; species Lepidochelys olivacea. Next base: position 125,411,310 of record NC_140413.1, read on the forward strand.
TTCCATCGAGAGTCAAAGTCTTTAATTTCTCCAACTTGCTGGTTGTGAATGATTTTCTTTTGGCAGGAAATATCTTTTTTTCCCCTCTTCTTCTTAAAGTGAATTTAGGCTCAGTAAATAAAGATGTTGAAGTGACAGCCCCAAAGACTGTACTCTCATACTTCCCCACAGTATAGGAATTACACGGGCAGCAACAATTCAAAACTTCTCTTCACAGTCATGCCAAGAGACACTACTCCCGGTGAGAAGGAACAGATTCTAAAGGATCAAAGGCCCATTGAATCCTTAACCTGTCCTTCCAATATACTGCATGAAGCTCTGTTCCATGCAAGCCCCATGGATCCAACCTTCATTTAATTCCCCCCATGGACTGTTAGTTATGCTTATCAGACTTCTAGCTAGAAGCATTTCTTCTGCATCACATGAAGCATCCCTCTCCTAAAGGGGCCTCAAATGTATTTCACTGCAGCACACAAGGCAAATCAATTTACTTGCCATTAAATTCTTTACAAATGTTTAGAGCCAAATGATCGAAATTGAAATAATCCTTCCATTAGGTTCTACTAAACTGCAATTTAAAGCTGAACAAACAAAGGTTGCCCTACTATTTACATCACAGAACGCATGGTAAGACAAACATCCAAAGAATGTATGATCCCTCCCTCCCCTCCCATGAAATGTTTGATTCTGAGAGTTAAAGGAAGAGGGAATCTTGTCTGCAGAATCTTGAGGTTCATTCATAGCCATAAATTGTGGGGAAAAACATTAAGTACCACTACATTTCACAAAATAGTTCAGAAGGGCTCTGTGGAATTGTTACTGGCTCTCTTTCTGACATACCTGCTGTTAATGGAGAAGACAAGTTATTAAACATGAAAGATCTTGGGATACAGTGTTCCAACATGTTTCAGTTACAAGACTAAGAAAAGGTTCTGGGCAGGTATTTTAACTAAACTAGTTCACCTATTTTAATTGTGATCACTTCCAAACCCTCCTTGCTCTTGTGGCTAATGCAGAGCGCAGCAAAATTGGAATTTCCATCACACAGGAAGTTCTGATGTTTCAACATCTGGCTTTGACCTTTCTGAATTGAAATTTTCTGGGGTTTTTCATTCTGAAAAAATTCAATATTTCATCTTTTCAACCTAATTTGGAACTAAATATTCCATTTGAATATTTTAAAATCAAGACATAATATTTTAACATTCCAGAATTGAAATGTTACAGTTACTTGAATCTAAATCGCATCAGAGACCAGGAGGTGAGCGGTCATGCCTAGTGGTTGGAGCAGAAGTCATTAGCCTGGAATAGGAGTCCAGGGTGAGAGGCAGAGGCCTGATGCCAGAGCCCAGGTTCAAAGCTCAAGTCAGAAGTCCAGAATCAGAGCTGAGGACCAAAGCTGGGTTACCTGGAATGAGGTAAGACAGGATAAGGCATGGGCTGAGACTGGAGCGGTGCTGAGTCTGAGGCAGGAACAAGAGGCACAGGAGCTATTGCAGCCATAGACAAATGCTTAGAGCAGCCAGCAAATTGCTGGTCCTGGGTGGGCTTAAGAGCAAGCCTATCAGCTTCCTCAGCCAAACAGGTGGGGCACTTCATCAGATAGTCTAGCTGATGCAGCCCAGCTGTGCTCATGAGGCTCTCAGGAGACTGAGCTGGTGCAGCTGCAGGGCCTTATTAATGACAAATTGAAATGTTTCATGTCAAAGTCAGTTCAACATTAAACTGCATTTGCCTATGGTGCCATGATATGTCAGGGGGATTATAGTTTGAATTCCTCTTGTCCCGATTACCCTCTATGGGCAAGGCTCCCTGGTCTGACTCCAATTCCTCTGATGCACCCACAATCATGTGATTCCCATAATGCACCATACACCTTAGTATGGGGGGAACACTGTGGTGCATTATGGGAGATACAGGCCAAGTTCCTTGGTTGGACTAGAAGGGCATAATTCATCCAAACTCCAACTTATCACGTCTTAACTGTCTAGTTGGCATTGTATCTGAGTCAAACTGAACCCCCAGTGTCACACTATCTAGAGTGGCTCACGACCATGAGTGCCTATCCTAGAATATCAGGGTTGGAAGTGACCTCAGGAGGTCATCTAGTCCAACCCCCTGCTCAATTCAGGACCAATCCCTAACTAAATCATCCCAGCCAGGGCTTTGTCAAGCCTGACCTTAAAAACCTCTAGGGAAGGAGATTCCACCACCTTCCTGGGTAACCCATTCCAGTGCTTCACCATCCTCCTTGTGAAAAAGTTTTTTTCTAATATCCAACCTAAACCTCCCGCACTGCAACTTGAGACCATTACTCCTTGTTCTGTGTCAGGGCAGACTGTCATAACAGAGGAAACATTCCTGGTGGTATGTTCTATAATTAGATTTCACCAAGCCAGTAACCAATGTGAACTCCTAGATCACTGTAACAGCCTTATCATGGAGTCAGAGACAGTCTCCTTAGATTCTCCAGTCCTTCTTGCTACTCAGACAAACTGGACTTAGTGATAAATGGTCACTTACACCAAAAATCACACCACATTTAGGTTGCTTCCAGTCCCAGGAGACCATCGCTTCCTCCCACTTCACTATCCTAGATTACACCAAAGACAATGCCTGTACCCAATCCCATAATAAACGAAGGGTCTATTAACTAGGAAAAATAAATGCGTGTTATTTACAGATAAAAGCAAGGAAACATATACACACAAGTGAATTGCAATCTAAATCAGAGTTATAGTAATCTGTCCATTCAAAATGTCTTTCAGGGAGGACTCAGGGGTAGTAACCCTTGGGGATCTCTGGCTTCAGTTTAGTGTTTCTGGCTCTGAGAGATTTCAAATAGCAAAGAGATGGAAATAAAAATAGTGGACACGAAGATTTTTCCTCTTCCAGAATTCATACAGATGGGACAAGGCCTTCTGCATGTACTTTTCTATGGGTGGATAGGGGCAATTAGGGGCAATTGTCTTATAATGGCCCATTTAATTTTTGATAGTCCTCATGGATGGCTGGGGAGGAGGGGGAGGAAGGGGCAATTCCCATGTCTGGCTTCACAAGTTCAGAGCGAACATTTTCAAAGTTATAAAGCAAAACGTGCATATTTCCTTATTACATGGAACACCCACATTACAAGTGAGATTAATGAATGCAGCAATTTACAAGCATTTCATAGAGTCTAAAAACTAAATGCATTGTTATGAGACTAATATCTATTTTGAACAAAACGAACACAGGTGTGCGCTGGTTTGGTTTCCAGCTATGAATGTCAGTTCTTAGCTAATACCCCTATAGTTTTGGCCAGAGCTAGCACTTGGTTTACCAGCGTCACAACCAGATTCAAACACCCCTGAGCTTTGGGGAAGTTTAGACCTAAATTGAAACATTTGTTGCTCGGGCCCATCTCTAGCCCATATATACTCTCTGTATAGAAACAGTAGCTAAAGCTTTCTTGAAACAGATCTCTAAATACTAGAGAAAGAAATACTCAATGTGTTGATCTGTTGTGACATTTATGTACATGAATAAAGACCAGTCACCATACATTAAACATAATATACATTACAGATTTTTTTCCTCCTGTTTTTCTTGAGGAATTAAGATAGTTTTGAGGCTGTGTGGAAAATGAGTAGTGCTTGGAATGTGTGGGGATAGATGGTTCTGAATAATGTTAAATTTTTAATAACTTGCGAGTTGTGTCATCAGAGGAGCATCAATAGATGTGTGAGAAACTAGGAATAAGAACCACATGGAAATATCTCCACAGTTACTGTTGGCTTTCATTTTTTCCCCCACAAATCTTTTTGAAGGATGCTGCTGACGCCAAGCCTTTTGCTATTGTGAATCATGTAGTGCTGATCACCTACCTGAGCATGGGAGATCTCTGGGGAAGTGGCATGTACAGGTTGGGAATAAGTTCTGTAGGAAGTGAAAAGTCAGCCTCGCTTAGAATTATTTTTTCTTTGGCAAAGCAAGCATTGGCAGTGGTGATTTTCCTTAGGTGCTGGAGTAAATCAGACCATAACATCCCTGTCTAGCTGCTTAAAAAAAATCTCAAATTTGTCTCCTTGTAAAAAAAAAAAGATTGCTTTGATGTTCATTGTTCAAATATAATCCGCTGATGCAATATCCTTCCATTACAAAAACAAAATGTAAGCATCTATTTACTAGTGATACAACAAAACCACTGCATGTGGGTTGCAGTGTGCAATGCAGTGCATGCAAAGGGAGTTTACTTGTCCCTTTCCACTCTAGACCCCAGTAAATTGTCAAAATGTGTTTTTTGTGCTCAGCTGGTTAATTAGATAAAAAGTTGTTGTAAAGGAGAATAATGGCTTCTGTTAGTGTTGGATGATTTCTCTCATTTCCATATCTACATTTACCACTGATATGCTGTGTGATCTTAGGCCAGTCATTTCCACGCTCTGAGCCTCTGTTTCCCTTCCCATGGTTTGTAAGTTTAGATTGTACACTCTTCTGGGTATGGACTGTTTCTTGCTATGTGCTGTAGAGCACTTAACACAATGGGACCCTGCTCTGGATTGGGGCCTGAAGGTACTACTTTAATATAAATACATAATAATATTAATTGTGCAAACTGAAAAGCCATCCTTCCTCTACAGTGAAGGGAACTAGGGTGGGCTCAAGATATCTGGAACCAATTTCTGGCTTTGCCATAGATTTCCTGTGGAACTTAGGCAAGCAATTTAGTGCCCAATTCAGATGCAGTGATCATCCACAACTCCAAATGAAGTGAACGAGAACTATGGATGTTCAGCACCGCTGAAAAATCAGTCCCTTTATCTGTCTGTGCCTCAGTTCTCATCTGAAAAGTAGGCATAATAATGCTTCCCTACCTTATGAGGCTGTTGTGAGGATAAAGTCATTAATGTTTGAGAAGCATTCAGTTACTATAGCAGCGGGGGCCCATAGGAGTTCAGGGATAGCTAGAAAGAGAAGCAAATGTTTTTCAAAATAAAGTTATTTAGGCAGTTTCTGTAGAGGACCTTTTCTGACTGGCTAGGTTATAAGTGCTCAAAATATAATTAATTACATTTTTCTCACTTCCTAAGGAGGTACTGTCATACTCAGAGGACAGAAATTTAACCTGCCTTCTATTTGTTTGAAAAGTTCACAAATGTTATATCTGTGAGTGAAAGAGCAGTGTAAGCCTGAATGATGCTATACCAAACATAGAACAAGACAAAATCCCAGCAACCAAAAATCCTATGAGCTTCCTCAAATAAAACTCATTAAAACACCAGTTTGGATGCAAGATGGAGAGATGTCAGTGGTGGGAGACATTCATTTATTTTTTCTTTAAAAACACACACATTTAAAAGATAAAGCAATGCTGGCAGTGCAGTATGCACAAATAAACCTACACTAACAAACTAGGAGGTGATCACAATAGAGGAAAGTATAAATTCTAGTATGGAAATGGATTTCATTTTTCAGCTTAGCATAATTACAAACAAGAATGAGAGCAATTTATTATACTACTAATACATTTGATATTTAATGTATATAGTAGGTGGAAGCCTTTGAAGGTAATTCTCACTTGTTCTTTAGGCAAAAGTGATTGTATGGTATCAGGATCGGGAAATGGACAGTTCTCCTCCACCCCCACTTTTCCCTTTTCTCTCATTTGTTTTTCCTCTTTACTTTGTTGCTCTCTTTGGAACCATAGGGTCTATTGCTCATGGGCAGCTGCAAAGAAGGCATTTAATAGCTTTTTGTGCACTGGTTTGCATTCTCTCAGTGTAATATGTGGTAGTTCTGTTTTGTCAGATTGTACTTCTAGAAAGATTTCCACCACACTGAATAATAATTGCGTACATATTGTGACAGGGTCGGGCCAGATGGCTATAGCAGAGTAATTTTTTTTTAGCAAAAGATGTTTTTATTTGCATAACACACTTACAAAGTAAAAACAGCAGCATATGCAATGTGTAACACAGCAACCAATCACAATTGTTTTCTCATTAGCTTCTGGGGAGGGACGTGTTCAAGCTTGCCCAGGCCCAGAGCAGGGGGCTTCCTCGACTCTCGTGGTCTTCCACCCTTCTGAGTTACCTGGTGGCCCAGAGCGAGGGGGCTTCATCAACTCTCAAGGTCTGCCACCCCCTTGAGTTACCTGGCGCCATGCCCAGTGTCACCAACAATTCCCTCCCCTGAAAGCACCCAACAAGAGGGGCAGGCTGTGGGGTGGACAACCCAGGGAGGGGGGGCACGTGCACCCACGTGTGAAAGGACCTCTCTAAGGTGGTGGTGTCCGCAGCAGCAATGGCTGGGGCTGGGGGTCCCTTACTCTCTCCCCTAATCAAAGGGTCATACAAAGGGACCCAGACAGGGACACCGAGCAGAGAACCTCAGACAGCGGCCACCGCTCCTCAAAAGCATCAAGGGAGTCAGTGGATGCTGCCCAGAGGAACTCCGCCCGGATACGTGAATGGACCGAGGATCGGAAAACAGCCCCACAGTCACAGGAAACTCCATCGGCCATCCTCCTCTGTCTGGTTTTATAGATGGCCATTTTAGCCAGGGCCAGGAGGAGGTTAACTAGGAGATCCCGCGACTTTGTGAGGCCACGGAGAGGGAGTGCATAAATAAAAAGGTGAGGGGAAAAATGCAACCAAAAACGTAATAGGAGATTTGTGAGGAGCTGGAAAAGGAGCTGCAGCCTGGCGCACTCCAAATATACGTGCGCCAGGGTTTCCCTCACACCACAAAAGGGACAAGTATTTGGGACGGGGGGCCAAGTACATACCCGTGCTCACAGCTCCATGAAGGAGCCACCAACTGATGTCCCTGATGGGCCTCGGAACCAAGGTGGAATATAGACTGGCCCACCAGGGCTGCTCAACCTCCAAAGGTGGCAGAAGGTCTCACCACTTTGTGTCGGGGCGGGACACTAGGATGGGGGCGTGAAGGGTGTGGAGCACGAGCATGTATAGATGTTTCCTTGGCGCAGTTTGGAAGCATACCGGCTGCAGTTCCTGCAGCTGGCTCGCAGTGAAGGGATGAGGGGGTTGATTGGGTCTATGGGGCAGGGGTCCAATTAAAAGGTCCAGCGGGCCTAGGGTAGAGGGTGGGTGGGGCTTGTCCTCGAGCAGGACCAGATCGAGGTAAGCTCTAGCAGCGGGCAGCAAAGTGGCCTTCACCTCCTGAAGTGCGCGCCAGGGGGTACAAGGTCTGTAGAGCCCCATGCACCGAGTGAGCATCAGGGGATCCAGCCAGTCTCTCCGGTCGTAGTCCAGGAGGTCTCCGACCCTCGTGACTTCCGCCAGGACCAACCTCTGGTGCACCGAACGGGACTCCGCCACCTGCACACGGAGCTGGGGGTTGTGTAGTAGGGGCTCCATGAGGAGATCTGCTCCCACGGTGGCCGCCACGGACCTGGTCATTAGAAACAGTTTCCAGGTCCGGAGGAGGTCCTGGTAGAAGACCGGCAGCCCGGAGAGGTCTCGCGGAAAACCCCTCGGATAAAGATAAAAGAGCTGCCGGTCGTATAGGAGCCCTTGGAAGCGGCGCAGGAAGGCGTGCACCAGTATGCTCCACGCCGAACTACTTGCACTATAAAAGAGCCTCTGCAGGGCCTGGAGGCGGAAAACACAGACCTGAGTGTACAGACACTTCAGACCCTGCCCTCCTTCCTTCAGGGGCAGATGAAGAACTCCAACAGAGGCCCAGTGCATTCCTGACCAGAAGAACTCTAGAATCAATCTCCGGAGGTGGGTCAGGAAACCCGGGGCCGGGGCCAGGGTGTTGAGCCGGTACCAGAGCGTGGACAGGACTAGTTGGTTAAGCACCAGTGCTCTCCCTCGGAGGGAGAGACATCGGAGTAGACTTGTCCATTTCCGGATCCGCTGTATCACCCCGCCCTCTAAATTTTGCCAGTTCTCCGGAGGGGAAGGGTGCGTGGTGGAAAGGTAAACGCCAACATAGAGCAGTGGACCCGCACTCCACCGGATGGTCTGAAGCGCGGGTGGGAGGGAGCTCACCTGCCGCCAGTCCCCCACCGCCAAGCCAGAGCTCTTGACCCAGTTGACTCGGGCGGAGGAGGCTGCCGAATAGATGGCCTGGCATGCCTCCACTCGCGCCAAGTCACCTGGGTCCTGGACCACGAGGAGTACGTCATCAGCGTACGCCAACAGGACCAGCCGCAGCTCCGGCTCCCGCAGCACGAACCCTGTCATCCTCTTGTGGAGGAGACAGAGGACAGGCTCGATTGCCAGAGCATACAACTGGCTCGAGAGGGGGCACCCCTGCCGCACTCCTCGCCCGAAGCTGACCGGTTCAGTCAGGGTCCAGTTGAGCCTAACCAAACATTCCGCGGAGGCATACAGCACCTGGAGAAAACTCACAAACTGAGGTCCAAGTCCAAACGCCTGCAGAGTGCTCAGGAGGTACCCATAGTCTACTCTATCGAACGCCTTCTCATGATCAAGAGACAGGAGGGCGAACGACAGACCATCTCTCCACCTGAGTTCCAAAAGGTCTCGGACTAGAAATAGGTTGTCAAAAATGCTGCGACCCAGGACAGTATAGGTCTGGTCTGGGTGGATCACGTCCGCCATCACGGACCCTAGCCGCAGCGAGATTGCTTTCGCTACGATTTTGTAATCCGTGCTAAGGAGTGAGATGGGACGCCAGTTTCATAAATTGCGGAGGTCCCCCTTCTTCGGCAGCAAGGCGAGCACCGCTCGCCTGCACGACAGAGGGAAGACCCCGCTCTTCAAGGACTCAGCCCAGATGGTGACGAGGTCTGGGCCGAGGATGTCCCAGAGCATGCGGTAAAACTCCACGGTCAGCCCATCCATGCCCGGAGATTTATTGGTGGGCATGCGACGGAGGGCTTCCAAAAACTCGGCCAGGGTGAGAGGCAGCTCTAGTCGGTCTCGGTCGTCCATGCTGACTGTGGGGAGTTCCTCCCAGAGCACCCCGCAAGCGCCAGGATCGGTCGGATCCGGGGAGAAAAGGCTTGTGTAGAAGTCACAGGCCCTCCCACACATCTCCGCCGGTTCCGTGAGGGGGGTGCTGTCTTCCGCAAGAAGGCAGGTGACGTGTATCTTGGCCCCCCTCGTTTTCTCCAGGGCATAGAAGAAGCAGGAGCCGCGGTCCATCTCCCAAAGGAGGCGGATGCGGGACCGAACGAAGGCACCTCGGGCCCGGTGGTCCTCGAGGGCCCGGAGCTCCTCCCGCTTCTCCCAGCACACTCCGCAGAGGGATGGGTCCTCGGGGTTGGCAGCCAGGCGCCTCTCCATCTCTAAGACCTCCCGTTCCAACTGCTCTATCGCCGCATTTCGCTGTCGGCTGGTGCCCCGAGTGTAGTCACGGCAGAAGAGCTTGGCGCGCACCTTCCCGAGTTCCCACCATCGCCGCACCGAGGGAAAGGCACGCCACTGCTCTCGCCAGGCCAGCCAAAACTCCCGGAAGGACGTCACGAAGCTCTCGTCCTCCAACAGGCTGTTATTAAAGTGCCAATAGGCAGGCCCTGGTCTCTCTGCACGGAGGGAGACCGTTACGGTGACTAAATAATGATCGGAGAATGGGGCCGGCCGAATGGCGGAGGAGTGGGCCTGAGAAAGATGGAAACGGGATAAGTAAATACGGTCCAACCGAGAGTGGTGTGACCGATGGGCGTGAACGTGGAGGTGTCATCTGGGTGATGGTCACGCCAGACGTCCACTAGGGAGTGATGTTCAACTATCCCTTGGAGAATATTCGCAGCGGCCGGGCTCGATTCGGCCCCTGAGCGGTCCCATTCCTCGAGGGTGGTGTTAAAGTCCCCTCCCAGGACCAGGCACTCGTGCGAATCCAGGGTGCCAAGAAAGTCGGACACCCGCTGATAAAATTGTGGCCGCCTGGAGCTCATTTGCGGGGCATAGATGTTAACAAGATTAACCACGAGCCCCTCCATACGGACTCGAAGGTGCAGCAGGTGGCCCGGCACGGCCTCATTGACCCCTAGCACCTCAGGCTGCAGGTTGGGGGAGAACAGGGTCGCCACTCCAGCTTGCCAGGTCGCGAAGTGGCTAAAGTATACCCCGTCCCCCCACTCCAGCCGCCACCTGTCCTCGGCAGCTGGGTCCGTGTGGGTCTCCTGCAGGAAAACTACAGAGTACCTCCTTTCCCGAAGGTAAGAGAGCACCTGGGACCTGCGGAGAGCCATCCTACAGCCCCTGGTATTCAGGGTCGCAATAATAAGAGGCGTCATGCGGAGGGCTGGGGGGGTGGGGGTTTCGTGTTGGCGGGAGTGTTCAGGGCCCCTGGCGGGTTGCGCAGCAACCCGTGACCCATCCCGTGGGTGAGTAGATCATGTCGGAAGCTGCAGGCTCGCTCGTAGGCCGCAGCACCGCGCCTTCCTTGCCCCCTGCCCTCCTTTATAAGGGCCCTTGTGGCCTGGAGGATTTGGTCAAAGTCCCCCCATAGCTGAAGAGCCAGCTGTGCCCTATTGTGGGCACCACGGGTGTGCTCTAGGAACTTCCGTAGTGCATGCCGCAGCTCATTGGGGGGTGGGGTTACAATTCCCGAGGTGTTCCCTGGTGGGACTCTTAATACAGCCTCGTGGTCCGCTAAGGCGGGTAGACAGGGTGCGGACCACCGACAGGGCGTCTGACAGGCTGGGATTATTAAATTCATTTCACGCCTTGGGGTGGAGGGGGATGGCAGGGGAAAAATTGCCACTCCTAATGGGTCGTGGCTAGAAAGTGCAAAGACTGCTCCCTGGGGGGAATCTGCAAAAGGTGGAAAGGAAATAATCCCAGGGGCGGCATTAGCATTGCAGGAGGAGGGGACTTGGGCAGGGACAGGGGTGGGTGCAGGGGCAGGGGTAAGGCTCTGGGGTTCAGGAGGCAAGCAGCTAAAGGAAAGTGCCTCCTGAGCAGAGTCAAGGGTTAAGGGGTAAGGGAGGGGGCTCCCAATAGTGCTAGGTGCTGGCTCCATGGTGGTCTTAGCGGCCATGGCATCAGGTGGTGGACCACCTTCTGCAGGGTACTCACCCGGGAAGGCAATTAGGGGGAGGGAGCATGGGGAAAGGGGGGCTGGGCTAAGGTTGCCCAGCTCGAGGCCAGCCGGCAGTAGATCATCCTCTCCCTGGGTGACGGGGGTCAAATCTAGGGCCTCAATCTCCGCATACATGGGGGAGAGGCCAGCTCCTGCTACCCCGGGGGCCTGTGCTCTAGGGCCCGCCTCAGCGGTCGCCTCGCGGTCCGCAGGGGATTCGGGTGGTATCCAGGCAGAAGGGGCATCCTCAGGAGTCTCGGAGGGGAGGGTCTCCCGTGGAGGGGGGATTCTGCCCTCCAATGCCAGTCCGTCTTCCCCTCCCAACACCAGCAGATGGATCTCACTTGTGGCCGTAGCGGGAGGCTCAATATCAGTGCCTCCTTTCCTGGTCTTCCGGGGGGCTTCCGCGTCGGATGGATGCAGCGGAGCTCGAGCCTTCCGCTTGCCTCTCTTCCCCTGGACTAGGGTCCAGCCCTCCATAGCGTCATCTGGGGGTTGGTTAGCAGGGGTCATGTCGGGGGGCGGAGGCGATGGTTCAGGGGTTCGGGGGGGGTAGCGGTGAGGCAGCATGGGGGCGGGGGTTTCTCCTTGGGGCAGGTCCTCTCCTATACCCGGTAATATCCTTGCCACACCCTCCTGCATAGGCTCTGCTGGGTTGGGAATAGCAAGGGTGGAACTCCCTTGCTCGCCCGGGCGTTGTAGGGAAGGTATCTCTTAGGCCCGGATGGGAGCAGCGATGGATCGAGTAGGGGGAGGGTTGGTTTCAGGTGCCGGGCAGCCAGGGGCGTCGGCAGCAATGGGGCCGATGTCCTGCCGGGTCTCGGGGGTTTCGGGTGCCCCTTCCCCCCGGGCCAAAGGGCAGTCTCTGCGGACATGCCCCGCTGAGCGGCAGAGGTAGCACCGGGCCTCTCCGGTGGAGTAAAAGACCCGATAGCGGGCTCCCTGGTAGGGGACTAGGAAAGACCCCTCGAGCGCCTCTCCATCACGCGCCCCTGCCGGCGGTAGAAGCTGCACTTGCCGGCGGAACGAAAAAACGTGACGGAGGGTGGGGTCCATGCAGCCCAACAGGAGAGGGCTGATGACAGAAACAAGTTTCCCCAGAGTGGAGAGAGCGGGTAACAGGGCAACATTGGGTAAGAAGGGAGGAATGGAGGTGAGGACGAGGCGAATGCCCAAGTCTTCTAGCGGCTCTAGGGGGACAACCCCCCGCCACCGCCAGGCCCCTCTCTGCCGCCTCCTGGGCGGCAGGCTCCGAAGCTAAGAAAAAAACGACCTTCCCATACATCTTGGAGGCCACTACAATAGCCGTGGGTCCTACCACCTTCACCAACGCCTGCACGTATGTCTCCACGTGGGGCGAGGCGGGCACCAGGAGGCAACGGACACCGTGCCTCCTGGTCAAGGTGGGGAAAGGGCCCCGGCCGCTGGTGATGGTCACGGAGGTGGGGGGGGGGCGAGATGACGAGGCGGCAGGCAGGGGGGAGCCCGTCACCGCTCGGGCATACGTCCTGGGGGCCGGGGGAGGGACAATCGCAGAGCTGGTGGAGGGAAACGCAGGGAGGGGCGCCACGGTTGATGATGAGGCCACAGCGGTGGGGGCAGCCCCTGCCATGGAGGACTTAGTGGTTTTAGTGGGGCCCTTTCCTTTCTTCCCGCCCTGGCCCTTCCGGCCAGCTGGGGGGGGGTTCCTAGAATCTGGGGGGGCGGCAGGCGCAGCAGCAGCGATCACCCCGGTACCTCCTGCCACCGGTGCCCCAGTGTGGGAGGTGGCAAGTATCTTAACAATAGTGGGGGGGGACCTTGGGGGTCGGGCAGGGGGGGAGGTGGGAGAAGGACAACTGATTTTGTTGGAGGGGCCTCGCCCTTCTCATTCCCCGCCATTGTGAGCAGGGAGAGACGGGAAGACACCGGAAGGAGGAGGAGGGAGGGGGAAGCAGAGTAACCGCTCCTCCCTGCTGGGCTGCAGGCAGGGGGGGCGGGAATGCCAAAGGGGTTGGACTGGGAGGGGGGGGAACAAATCAGGGTCTGGTAATAGGGGCAAACTGTGGGATAAGCAATCCGGGGGGGGGTGCAGACCCACACACGTTTTTCCAAAGAGTCTCGGTTGGTCGGCTGTTATGTCCGGTCCGAAAGGCAAAGTTCAAAGCGAACAGCTGCATCCGAAGGCAGATGGCAGGTTGCCAGCAGGGACGGATGGCGGGGGGGGGGGGCGTAACAGTTGTAGTAATGGTGGGGGGGTTAGGGGCACTGATGGGTCGGGGGGGGCTCCATGCCACACCCCCTGTGCTGCCGCAAACGCAAGTAAACCACAGTCAAACTCCCCCCCACAGGAGTATAATTCAGAAAATGACTCAGTCTTACGGCCCCCTTCATGATGATTTGTAGCTTCCCTCGGTTGTTTCTCCTGTCTTCTGAAATCTTCTTCTCCAGCTGTGTTGGCTGTGTTCCAGGGCTTCCAGCATGCTGAGAATGTTGTAAAATCCAAGCTGCCAGCTAAACGGCTGGGTCTGGGGGTTTCCACTCCCCCCTCCAGACAGCAAAATCGGCAATCTTCCCCCTCCTCCTCCGGGGGGCTCAGCTGAGGCAAATAGCTGCGCCCAAAAGCAGGCATGGGGGGGGGAGGGGTGCTGGCAGCAAACTGGAGGCCGACCAGCATGTAAATGGCAAGAAGAAAAAAATAGCAAAAAATCAAACCAAAACAAAAAGCGTCTGGCCCAGTCGGGGCAGGGGGGGGAACTAAGGCAGGTTCAAAAAGTAAGAAAATCCAGGCCAGGGGGCTTTAGGAAAGAATAGAAAGCAGATAGCTGAGGAGCAAGCAAAGGACGTTCTGTTTCCCAACAGGGAAGGTTCAGAACGATCAGGAACCTTCTGGAGACAATTAAGACAGGCTGATTAGAACACTTGCAGCCAATCAAGAAGCTGCTAGAATCAATTAAGGCAGGCTAATCAGGGTTTTAAAAAGGAGCTCACTTCAGTTTGTGGTGTATGTGTGAGGAGCTGGGAGCAAGAGGCACTAGGAGCTGAGAGTGAGAAGGTGGACTGTTGGAGGACTGAGGTGTACCATCATTATCAGACACCAGGAGGAAGGTCCTATGGTGAGGATAAAGAAGGTGTTGGGAGGAGGCCATGGGGAAGTAGCCCAGGGAGTTATAGCTGTCGCACAGCTGTTCTAGGAGGCACTCTAGACAGCTGCATTCCACAGGGCCCTGGGCTGGAACCCGGATTAGAGGGCGGGCCCCGGTTCCCCCCAAATCCTCCCAACTCCTGGTCAGACACAGAAGGAGTCAACTTGGACTGTGGGTTCAGAAAAATGGCTAAGCTGTGGGCTGCCGTGAAGCTCCAAGGCAAGCAAATTCGCCAATAAGTGCAAGATCCACCAAGGTAGCACAGGAACTTTGTCACAATATATAGCACCTTTGAATCTTAGGGATCTGAAGCACTTTGTAAAATGCACACTCACCAAAACTGCATTCCAAGCCACTGAAATGCATTTCTCTCTGTGGTTGAGGAAGGCAACTACCCAGTGCATAGCATTCTGCAGAACAGGAAGTAGAAGGAAAAAGCTTGTCCAGTGACAGAGGCAAACACCGACCCTTAGAAATCTTTAATGACCATATAGAACAGATAGAGCCTCAGTTTGACAGAATATCAGTGTCCTTCTAAACACTTCTTGTTGGCATAGTTTCTAGTGCTGTAAGTGAACCAAGTAGCAGCCAGAGGAGCTTCAGCTCCTCTTCCAAAATTGCTATAATCCTTATTTGCATGCACTTGGACCAACCAGCAGACTCCTCTGGAAACTGAAAGTGTTTCCACCCGTTCCTTTGGAGCAGGCAATTTTGGATTTAAAATTTAGCAGAACTTTTAGGAATTGCCTTTGTTTCCTTTTCCATCATAACCAAATGCCAGGAGAATGTCATTCAAAGCAATAGTGGTCATTGTCAGGGAACAAGATATATGAAATAATCCTTTCATTGCCTCAGAAACAGCTCTTTTCTCCTGACTGTTCCCTAGAGGTCCATAAACCTCCTGGATACTTTTGTATTATGACCTGTATTTATTATTTGAGCAGAATCTGGCCCCTGTTCAGTTAGAGCAGCATCAGTCCAGAATAACTCCACTGAAGTCAAGAGTGTTACTCTGTATTTACACTGGTATAATGGGAAGCAGAATCAGGCCCCATGGCTTCATCTGTTCTTTCATATTTTTATAGGCTGCAATTTATTTATTGGAAAAACTAAACTGGAAAACAGAACTAAAAACTTCACACTTAGTAATTATTTTTGCTGTTAGACATTACACAATATGTAATTAAATGAAGGCATAAGGATTTTGTTCTACTCTTGCAAAACACAGCACAGCTTTTCTGTAAATGAATCCACACTTGCTATGGGCTGTCTCCTCCTATTTGATGCCACTAGTGCTAAATCCTGATCCCTACCTTACTGAAGTTCTTGCAAAATGCAGTCTAGAACTGAACTGGGCCAGCACAAGTTGCATATTTTGTGCTTCCTTTAATGATTAAATAAATGTTTATTTCCTTCGGAAAATGGCGATGTTTGTTACTCATGGCCAACACCAAAACAAAATAGATTCTAGTTGTTGTAACAGAAACTTGAGCTGAGAGTTTTTTGCAACTTGTCCTTTTTTAACTAAACAATTAAAATGTAAGTACATAGTTAACCCAGTTTAACACACCTTTATTGCCTGAGGAAAAAAAAATCTTGAGTGGATGTACTCTAATATTGGACTAAATAATACTGCAGCATAGTGCACATCAACTGCACTCCTTCAATGTGACATCTGACAGAAACCAAAATAAATAACCAATAATATGATGAGTATGGGTCCTCATTTTTTAAGGCAACAGTTGGGGGTGAGCATACCTTTGGAGCAGAGGGGTGGGGTGATGGCATTTGTGCAGTTATTTTATAATTTGCATTCTGCAGTAACTTGCATAAATAAAAACATGCTTCACTAAAAAGATGACCTGTTTCAGAAAAGTAGGGACATATTAGGAATTCCCATTGGACTTAAATTATCTCGGCTTGGATCTGGATCCTACAAGATACTGAACCCTCTGGTGCTGATCCAGCAAAGCATTTAAGCATGAGCTTAGATTTAAACAGTTGAATAATCTCACTACAGTCAATGTCACTCCTCACATGTTTAAAGTTAAGCAGGTGTGTAAGTTTTTTGCTGGATCAGAGCCATTTATATTGGAAGCCAAACTTGCTCATGCAACACCCCCTCGTCCCCCAGCTGTCCTGGTGGTCAGAGAAGCACAAAGTTGGCCCGCGGAACATATTACTTAAGGTTTTGGATGAAAGACAATGGCCCTGATCTTCAGGTTCTGCAGAACGACGCTGAGCACTCCCCATATCCTGGAGCCAGTGTTAGTACAGAACTTTTACCGTGTTTAAAATGGACCATTTATTCCTGCTTTCTGTTTCTTAGCTACATTCTAATCCATTACACTACTTTACCTCTCACACAAAAACGGCTTAATTTTCTTTCCCTTGTCTTGCTGCCATCCTTTTTTTTTTTCATCAAAGTTAAGAAGATTAGATTATCTGGTCACAAATATTCATATTTCCTCCAGAAATTTAAACAACTATTACTCATATTGGGCTGGATTCTGATTTAATTTATATGGGTAGATATCAAGTCAGGAATAACTCCAGTGAAATCAATGGAGTTAAAACTGATGTAAATGAGCTAAGAATTGCACCAAAGGAGATGTTTACTAGCTACAGAAGCCATACATTGAACACCAACTTTCCTCATAAGTTTACATTTTGACCTTGTTCCATCTACTACTACATTTCTACTTGCCTGCCATTTTAATGCTTTTTGGCAAATCCGTGAATAGCAGAAGGTAATGGAAAGTTGGTGAATTTGGAGAAAATTAGGCATGTCAGAAATATCCCAGTTAAACTAAAGAACATAGTGTAGGCTACTGGTTACAGAAAACGGTTGGGACCTGGGGAGCTCCTGGGTTCAAATATGACCTGAGCAACTAACTCACTTGGTGACCATCTTGAGCCTCAGCCAATCCAGCTATACAATTGGATGAGAGCAGCAAGATATGTTTTATAAAATTCTGCTGCCTCCATTCTCATAGCAAAGATTTTTAAAAGCATAAAAAGTGCCTCAGTAGAATTCAAAATCAAACAGGAAAAGTTTCTTATCTTAGTCATAAGATCTTATTTTTTTTAAGTTTAATTTCTCCTTGAATGCAGAACAATGCTTAAAAATAATTTTGCAAGTGTCTTCAAAAGATGTAGTTAATTAACTTCTTTATCTTCTTTATTGAGGAATAAATTGCACCCTTTACAACAAATTCTTACATCTCATAGAGCCACATGTAGGTTCAAAAATAAGATATGGGAGAATAAATGTACAAATATTTTTACATTCTATTTTTAACAACATTTCAGTCAAATCTCCTATTTCCCCTCTTAAAATATCCTCAGATGAGATGCCTAATAACCTGATCTCATATTTACTGTTTCAACTCAGTTTATTTTAAATGACCGATTTTGCTCTTTGCTCCATTGATGCCAATAGTATGGTCAGGGTAGGGACTTTATCCTCAGAGACTTATATGGTAACAGTCCATCTGTATTCTGCTCTTGATGTCAATGAGCACTCGACATGTATAGGGAGAGCACAACAGAGAAGCTGACTGCTACTGGGCAGGTTTTGCCCTTGAATTTCAGTTGGGTTTTACTATTTCTCCCTGGGTTTTAGAACAGCTACAATTTTTAAAGAAATTAATGTCATAGATGCATGGCAGGTCTTCTGAAGATACAATTAGCTCAAGACTAGTGAGGTATCTGGTGAATGGGCACCCCACTTCCTGGACAAGGTTTGGTAAAAAGCCTCACCAATTTGCGTAGGTGACTACAGACCCAGACCCTTGGATCTTAAGAACAATGAACAATCCTCCCAACACTTGCACCCCCCCCTTTCCTGGGAAATGTTGGATAAAAAGCCTCACCAATTTGCATAGGTGACCACATACCCAAACCCTTGGATCTGAGAACAATGAAAAAGCATTCAGTTTTCTTACAAGAAGACTTTTAATAGAAATAGAAGTAAATAGAAGTAAAGAAATCACCTCTGTAAAATCAGGATGGTAGATACCTTACAGGGTAATTAGATGCAAAACGTAGAGAATCCCTCTAGGCAAAAACTTAAGTTACAAAAAAGATACACAGACAGAAATAGTTATTCTATTCAGCACAATTCTTTTCTCAGCCATTTAAAGAAATCATATTCTATTCAGCACAATTCTTTTCTCAGCCATTTAAAGAAATCATAATCTAACACGTACCTAGCTAGATTACTTACTAAAAGTTCTAAGACTCCATTCCTGGTCTATCCCCGGCAGAAACAGATTTTGTTAGATGAGGTCATATGGGTACTGTACTCTCTTGATATAGTGCAAGCAATGGCGTGAACATAATTTCTATACTCTGATTATCTTCATGTTTGGGAGAGTTTAGAGACACCTGACTAGATTGGCTATTACCACTACAATACTGCTTGAGTGATACTCTTGGAAGTGCTTATTTCTGAAGCGATACGTCCCAGTATGGCATCATATTATCACTCAAAGCTGATTAAAAATACTTTCAGGACGCATGTCAATCTATTTCTCTAGTTTCTTAGACAGCACCTATCACTGTGGTTATTGAGAACATGCATTTTGCCATCTAAAAGTTCAGCCACTACTATGCAATCTCCTATGTGGGTAGATAGGTTATTTAGTTTAAAGAGTTCGAGAATAATAGAGCAGGTCAGCTATGTCACTGAATACCCATCTCCAGTCAAGTCTGAGGGGAGGGCTAACTGGCTAAGATAAAATAAGAACTAATTCCAACTCAATAAAACCCTTTTTGAAGTATGAAAAAGAGGTGGGTTTTTTGTTTGTTTGTTTTTAATTTTAGCCCTCTTCTCTGAATTTCCTGGTTTTAATTTGGACCAAAAGTAGAAACACAACAAGGAGGCCCCTCTGTATGATATTTCCAACCCAGACAAAGTCAGGAAATACTGGAAGCCTCATTCTCCCAATTCTCATGACATTTCCAGCCCAAATAGTTCTAGATAAGTACAGATAAACTTAGGTGAGATATGCTAAAGGATATTAGGTAGTGGTTTAAGCTCCTGGCTTGAAATACTTAGAATCCTAAGTCAACAAGTTAAAACGCTGGCAAAGTTGTCACAGCCCTTTGCCTTTCTGAAGCAGATACATTTACTCCATTAGTAAGCTGTGTGGCTTTTTGGATAAGACCTTAAAAACAGTTGGGCAGGAATTTTTTGATGAAATGGGAGAGGAAATTTTTTGAAATATCAAATTCTTGAGAGACAGGAAAACCATTTCCTGTCCAGATCTATTTAAAAACCAAAGTCTGGTCTGCTTCCCATTAAAGATTTTGCAGCATTTTATGAAGGAGATAACCATAATTTCCACTCCCTTCCCACAACATATTTTGTAGATTGGTTGTCTACCTAGCTGCTTCCCCTTTACTCCTAAGCATTAAGGGCTTGATCCTGCACCTTCAAGTCAATGTGAGTTGAGCAGGAGTAATATCAAGACCTTCATTTGACACGGTATGTATATAGTCATAAAATCACTTAGGCTGAAGGACCCAAAATAAATAAAATATTATTGGTTGAACTTTAATATTTACATCCAAACCAAACTATGGTACATGCAGAAAATGTTTATTTAGATGCCCATGTTCCTTAAGCATTGCTAGCAAATATTTAAATTAAGGAAACCCATTCTGTGAAGCTGGGATAGCAGCTAGTGCATACTCAGTTTCTATTCTTAATAAAGTTTTTATTAAATAACTCATTATAAGAAAAAAACATATTTAAATTTGTGTGCTCTTATCCTTTAGTCTATGCCCAATGCTTTGCTCAGATACCAGCTATCATACTTCAAAAATCTCATTTTCTAAACATAGAAAAATCTTACATTTGTTCCCATCAGTTGTACTTCCACAGGAGTTTCAGTCTTCATTCTGAATTGTCACTATCTCATCCTAGGCACCTTTATGAAAAAAATACTACTGTAATGATCCAGAACACTACAGGGCCTGATTCCCTGCTGCTCTGCACCAGTCAAGCGTAAAATGCTACCATTCTAATTTGGTAGAGCTTCACACTCAGTTTGCACTACAGTAAATGTGCTTGACAATGGGAGAATCAAGCCATGCAGGATGAAACCCTGGCCCCATTGAAGTCAATGGCAAAACTCCTTTTGACTTCAATGGGGCCAGAATTTCACTCATAGCGTTTACAGTAACAATACACTGCAGTGTTTTGAGATATTATTTTAGAATGCTATAGTATTCTTTACAAGGTAACTTCCTCTCCATTCTCAGGAATAAATCCCTCAGTGCCTGTGTAATATGTAAAAATAGGGTTTAAATCCCTTTAGATACTTTGTGAGCCCTCCAGCGGTGCTCACTATGTCCTGTGTTTTAGAAGTCACCAGAAACCAATCAAAACACCAGTATGTGTAAGCCTTGCATGTTTGTAGGTGGTTAGTAAACAATTATTTGGGACCCAATTCTGCTTGTGCAGCTTCTTCATATTGTTGGTTTTGTGTAAGAGTAAAAGACAACAGTTTGGCACAACATTTCCATTTCTCCCAGATTACAATATTGTTTCTCTTTCCTTCCTTTTTTTCCTGTACACACACACACACACAGCCTTGCTCTATTTTACTCTAACTCTCATTTGTATTTTTAAATAGTTCGGTATGTTGCTATGGGTTTGTTGGTCCCATGATATGATACACACAAGCTGGCTGAGGCAATATCTTCTGTTGGACCAACTTCTGTTAGAGGAAGGGACAAGCTTGTCTCTTTAAATAGTTGGGAGGCCATTCCCTTCTTCTGCCCCTCAGAGAAGCAGCTGGTGCATGAATGTCTGACTACTACTCTAGGCTAAATTTTCTCTCCTCTTACATGGCTAGCCCTATTCCCACCACCACCACAGCTTTCTAAGAATATTAGTGGTATTTATTGAACATTTTCATGACTAAAGTACATATAGACTTGAATTGGTTGGGAATAGTCTGTGAAAATGTTGTTTCAATGGAAAATGTGGTTTCAGCAAAACTAAGACTTTTAGTTTTGAGTCAGTTCAAGGCTGACTTCCATCTGCCTGAGCTGCCGCAGTGCATCATCTGAGTTGCACTTAAGGTGCCTCATGCCACCATTCTCCGCTACAGGCCAGACTCCCTAGCTGGATTATTTCTCCCATGATCCATCATCCTTTCCCATCTGGTTCTCCCACCACAGTTCACCATGGGAGTCCTGTGACTACAGTGCATGATGGGAGATCTTGCTTTGTTTAATAGAATAATGTGGTATTAAGTTTTCTTCTAATTTATTTTTTAAATTTAAAATAGTTTTCAAATACAATCAATCCAACACACTATTGGAACAGGTAGGTCTTATATATGAGGCAATGGCAATTATCAAAAATGAGGTGGTCAGTGGAGAAGCATGTAAATGTGTTCATACCGTTATGCAAAGTCTCTATTCTAACTACTTATTAATTATTATTATATTCCCCCTGGTGATAATTAGAACGGCTAAAAACTTTTCTTACAAAAGGAAAAAAGGTCATTCAGTTATGTTTGCTATGCTTCTCCCTTCTGAAAAATGGCTCTTGAAGGTCCCCTTGGCCAATTAGTGATATGTTATCAGTTTTCAACCTAAAATTCCCAAACAGATTAAAGAGTTAAGTCTGAAATGGCATTATTTAATTACAGCATTACACAAATGTCTTTCTATATCTATCCTATTTTAATATTAGAGAACAGTTGTTTTCATACTATTGAAGTGAAACTGGATATAAATGAGCTATTGAGAATTCAAGTATCCATTGTTTTACAGGAACATCCCTTTGAGTAAATTCCTTCCATGAACTATGTATTAAAACTCTATTGCTCAGAATCTCCCTTACAAAGTTTAGCCCAATGTAGGGCTAAGGAAACTGAGTTTGCATTTTCAGAGTTTCACTACAATTCTTCAATGTGCAGCAGCAGTCAAAAAAGTGAACAGAATGTTGGGAATCATTAAGAAAGGGATAGATAACAAGACAGAAAATATCATATTGCCTCTATGTTATGCCCACATCTTGAATACTGCATGCAGATGTGGTCGCCCCATCTCAAAAAAGATATATTGGAATTGGAAAAGGTTCAGAAAAGGGAAACAAAAATTATTAGGGGTATGAAACGGTTTCCATATGAGGAAAGATTAATAAGACTAGGACTTTTCAGCTTGGAAAAGAGATGACTCAGGGGGATATGATTGAGGTCTATAAAATCATGACTGATGTGGAGAAAGTAAATAAGGAAGTGTTATTTACTCCTTCTCATAACACAAGAACTAGGGGTCACTAAATTAAATTAATAAATGGCAAGCAGGTTTAAAACAAACAAAAGGAAGTATTTTTTCACACAATGCAGTGAACCTGTGGAACTCCTTGCCAGAGTATGTTGTGAAGGCCAAGACCATAACAGGGTTTAAAAAAAGAACTAGATAAATTCATGGAGGATAGGTCCATCAATGGCTATTAGTCAGGATGAACAGGAATGGTGTCCCTAACCTCTGTTTGCCGGAAGCTAGGAATGAGTGACAAGGGATGGATCACTTGATGATTACCTGTCCCGTTCATTCCCTCTGGGGCACCTGTCATTGGCCACTGTTGGAAGATAGGATTCTGGGCTAGATGGACCTTTGGTCTGACCAAGTACGAATGTTCTTATGTGGGGGACAAGATTTTGCTCCAAACAGTAGAAGGTTCAGCCACTGAACCCACGGACGTCAGATGTATCCATCTGAGGGCATGCTCCACGAGTCCCTCCACTAATCACTGCTCCCAGAAGATACATTACAATCAACATTGAAGTACATGGGGAATTTCTGCAGAGTTGACTGAAAAAAGAGGTCATACTACAGAGAACATTTATCTTCTCTTTGTACTGCTGGTTCTTTTCCAGTTATGAATACTAATTCCCAAGGAGAGGGTTTCCAAAAGGTGGGGAGGAAGATGCCATAAACATAACATTCCCTAGTTAAATGGCTCTCATCTGGGCTTTGTCACAGCTCCGTTCCCTCAGCTTGCAGAAACAGAGAGAACAATCTTACCCTGTTATCGGGGAGAATCTAATTCACCCACCTGGGGGAAGTAGAGCTGGGTGATATTTTTTGACTGACACTTTATTTTTATTGACAAAAAATGCAGATTCAGCCACACCAAAACATTGCCAAATTGCTCATTTTTCCTGTCTGGTTTGAAATGACTGTTCAAAAAACAATTTTTTAAAAAAATTCAAAAACATTTACAAATGCTCAAAATAAAAAAAAAAAGGTTTTGTTTTGGGTCAAACAAAATATTCGGTTGACCCAAACCAAACTGTTTTTAAGCTTTTCAAAATTGCCCATGAACTGAAAAGTCCATCATTCACCCAGCGCTGGTGTAAGGCCTGCAGCACAGGGTACAAATATGAGCACTTGATATTTGGTGGGTGGAGGCTTGTTTTTCAACATTCCACAAAAACATTCTAATTGACGATTTCATTGTATATTGGAAACACCAAAAACAACATACCGAATAAATAATGTATTTGCAGTCCTATTACCAGTTTGGTGAGTTGTTGGCTACCCCTAGAGATAACAGCAATTTACTCCAAACTGCTCCATTTATCTGTGTGTTGTTTTCTGGAACTGTATTTTCTAACCCATTATTCAAATAATTATCCAGCTACCTCACATATTTTGAGATCCAACAGAGCTGCCATTAACACAGCAGTAGACAGTACATACATGGATAAATCGTTGAAAGTGGCCCAGTCCCTTTAGGGAGGCACTTCATTCATTTCTTCCAGAAAGTCTGAAATATGGGGCAGAGCCCATGGAGAAGGTGGCTTGGGAAACCAGATGTGAGGGATGAATGGACTCTTCGTTGTGACCACTAGTAAATGAGCATGTGGCAAAAATATCAGTGACTGGAAGGTTAGTCCTCATATTTTGTATCCTGCACTGAGGTTCAGCTTTTGGGATGAGGGACATGTAGTCCTCACCTGATGTCATCTTGAAGTCACAGGTAATCACGCAATAGAAAGATGTGACATTGTTTCCCTCAAATAGCCTTTATAAAAAAACCCAAAGTTACACTTTTTTCTATTTCTATTTTCTATTTCTATTTTCTGTTTTACTCCAGAAAAGAATGCTACTCAGAAGGATTTTGTTTTGTTTTTTTGGGGGAGGGGGAGTATTAATGATGTTCTCTTACATTTTGTACAGGATCTTTCATTCCAAGGCATCCCAAAACAATTTACAAATTATTTACAGGAATCACTGGAATACAGCCACCTCTAGGATGGAACATGGTTGTTATTTTAGCAGCACATACAACAGTTTAGGACAGGAAGCAAAGAAGATTGTAGTATTCTGTACAGGGAGCAATTAGGTAGTTGGACTGTAAGTCCCCAGATGAGAATTTAGTCAGGACATATATTGAGTTGGCATCTCAAGCATCATGGTGCCTCCTAACCCCATGCTGAGGCATTGGTCCGATACTGATGTGGTAGGAAATGTGCCACCCATTGAATCACCAACATCATGTCCTCTTTATACAAATGTCTGAAGATGGGTACCTAAGAGCTCAGGATAACTAAAGTGACTGGAAATTCTGTTTCCGAACTGCCTAAATGGGGGAGAGCAAAAGGAATATAGTTTATGCTAGTTAAAGGCTGTGCAAAAGCTACAATGCTACTGAGGGAGAACTGGAGGCCAGGTTCTTCACGGGGCTCCCTGTTTGTGCATGTTTGTGACACTCATTTTCAGGGTGGAACATGATCCTCCCCAACTTCTGCGGCCAGCTCCACTGGCCAGCATTGGGGGTGGAGGGGAGGGCAGAAGGGTCTGAGCAATGATTCTGCCTACTCCCTGCCCCTCCCTTAAAATTATTTGCCCAGTTGCTCCTGGTGGAGAATATTTGAGACACAGATACTCCACTCCCTCAAGCACTGGGGCTGCAACTATACTCTGACTTTACATGGGCCCCGTAAAAGGAAGCAGGGGGATGAGGGGGTTCTTCCTTCTTCCTACTGCTCTGCATGGCCATGTAAGGCGAGAGCACAATCTAGACGTGAATGAGGTATGTCAACAAGAGACGTGACCTTTGTGATCAATGCTAATACAGAAAGTGCCCCAGAATATTAATTTGACCTCGGTTCTGTCTCTACTGTAGAAGTTTAATATACATAAGAAATTCCTCAGGGACAGATTTTTAAAGATATTTAGGTACCTAAATATGCAGGTGGACAGCTACTGGGATTTTCAGAAGTACCTGGGTGCCTAACTCCCATTGATTTCAACAGGAGTGCCTACACTTTTGAAAATCCCACCAAGTGTCGATCTACACCCGTAGGTACCTCAATATCTTTAAAATCGGACTCTTAGTCCCCGAGGAGCATTCCCAAAACAGTGCACTGTGTTTTCCTTTCTGTCACTAAAGTCTAAAGGGAAAGCAGGATGCTTAACGTGACGAATTCCCAGACTGAAATCCGTAGACCTTCCCATTAATTTATCAACCAAACAGAATTTATGAGCTATCTAAATTGGAAATGAGATGTGTATCTTAATGGCCTGTCCCCCCAGTAAGCAAATGAATACACAAATAAATCACAGAACTCATGTGGACAAAATGTAGAGTTACTTACATCTTTCCATTCAAGCTATTAACATTTGCAAAATCATTATGTGAACACAATGAGGAGGAGCATGAGAGGAAATGTGTTTTATGCGCATGGTGCACTGTGCAAAATATCCATTTGCTGATCAAACATAAAACAATAAAGATTGTTATGTGGATGAAGTTCTCTTTCACTAGCAAAATAAGCATTCTAGAAAGAGCACTGCATACTGCCGTGGTTTAATATGTAGAGAATATTACCCAGCAGGTGGGGAATTCTGCATATTTTATACAATGAAAAACCAGTGTGACTCATGATTGCCATGGGGCTGTCGGATCAAAATGATTTGGACTTAGAATGTGTGGTGAGAAAATTATGAATACAATTTAAACTGAAATCTTAGCCCTGAACCCTGAGATGGTTTTGCAAGGAATGTTCAAGATGACCTAACCAAAGGAAATGAATGCAAGTACCAAAACGAGGATAAGCTTCATTCCACACCTGACATTAAAGGAAAATAGAACAGCAGTTATTTTGATGTAGGAATTGCAATTCCAAGAGGCTTGCTACCTCATTGGCCTAATGCTAATTTTCCAGATTCATAGTTTTTCCTATTACAGCTGATCAAATGTAAATACATTTCTATAACTAGATTGCTTAGAACTTGCTCAAGATTGACCTGTGACCTCCGCTTATGAAAACTGGACATGCTTGATTGCTCCATGCTGACACAGAGCATGTTCAATTAATGCTTACATTATAAAGATTGTGCAAACAACGCAAATGGAAATTAAACCTTTTCACTAGCCATCTACATCAGAACATTCATAAATTGAAATAAGTGTGAAAGAGCTGCACTCAATCAATTTCAGCTCAAGTCCCTGACCTGATTATGTTATGCATGTCAATATACGTTCCCTTAATTAAATGTGGTTCAGTGAACATTAATGGTAGGAAAAAGGGAGACTCTGGGCCTCTTGTTACTACCCAGGATATTACTAGGGAAAACAATAGAAAGTAGATTGATAGAAAGAAGCTTCAACTGAACAAAAAAAAATTATGTACATAATCATGTACATTATCAGAATTATCTCCTATGCTGGGTGGCTTCAAAACGGGGTACTACAAGTATCCTTATTTTTTTCCTTGGTGATCTATTGTGGGGGCCTAACAATTACAGAAAGAGGCACAACATACTACAACTTATTGGGAAACTAAGTAACATATAAACACCATTCATCTCCTATTGTTTATGTTAGTGCCATTGCAGGCAGTAGAAGGTGCCTCATGGAACACTGCAATTTAGCCGGGGGGAGAGGGAAGCGGAGCGGGGGCTTAAACCTGTTCTTTAAACTTACTTCCATTTCCATTACATCAACAGTAAATGGCTTCTACAAAACTGAGGGTTTCTTGTTTTGTTTTATTTTTACACCCTCTTTTTTATTCTCTCTTCTCCTCTGCCATTTTCCACTGTTTCCAGCCAGAGTGGCACCTGCAGAAACCATTATGCTGCACGCTTTACCACATACATTGCATAAGTGGTTTTCACAAGGGAGAGTTTTCATCAATATATCACTTTGTAATGGAGGACCCCACACAATGGCTAGGATTGCAGTGCTGTGAAGTGCTGATAATGATGTTAGAGGGCGTTAATTAAGTTTCTCACTAAGATTACTTTTTACTCAGTATATTGCAGATCCTTGGAGGAAAAGAGGTGACAGACTGGAAAAGTCACAAAGCACTGTTGTAGAGATTGATTCATGAGGGGGAAGAAATCTTTCCGATGGTTGGCTTGTGTTATTTTTACAGTATCTCCTCTCCCCTCCTCAGAGTTAGGCTGTGGATTATACTGCATTTATGATTCAGAAGGAATAAAATGTCCTACAGTGTGCTAATAGGAACATCCTGGCATACAGATGGGTTTAGAGGATCCCACCTATCTAGGTGCATCATAGCCAGAAGCATGTGGTTGGCAATTTGTCACTGCTGCCCACTGTAGAAAGTTGATTGCTTCTCAACCTGGGAATAATATTGAATTAAGGACAACCAAGGTCATCTCCACACACAAAAGCAAATTAAAACATACAAACCAAACATATTGGAACAGCCTACACTGGAATAGCCTGTTTGACGCCAGTGCCCTGCAGCAACTGTAGTCATGTTTCCATATACAGAATATAGCAACAGTTTTCAATCTTCCCTTCTAGAGATACTGCTAGATTCTTCTCTCTCTCCCCTCCTGCCCCCAAGGGCTTCTCCAATCAATTATCCCCCACTGATGTCCAAAGCTCATGCTCAAATAAATTGGTTAGTCTCTAAGGTGCCACAAGTACTCCTTTTCTTTTTGCGAATACAGACTAACACGGCTGTTACTCTGAAACCTGTCAAATAGGCTAGAAATGTTGCTCTTTATCTGAGCCAAGTGTATCAACTATAGCTATAAACTTGACAAATTTAGCTTCTTTTCCTGTTCATGGATTATTTTAGAGCATCTTACAATTGTCTCATATTCAAAATTATATGACAAATAATATCCACAAATACTTCTTGATTTGCAGCTGTTCATGAGCAAGTCAGTGCAAATAAACAGCATCTGAGAACTGACTGTACTGATTGACTTGGATTAGATATATAGATCCCATGGTATTGTTTCTGGTCTCTGAATCAGAGAGACTAACTCTTAGAATCAACTTTCTGATGTGCATACTTGCTTTTAGGAATTGAAAATTTGCTTTTTGTGTATATTCTCCAGTTGCTCACTTAAAGTTTGCAGCTTTCATGCATGTTGCTGCTAGTAAGCTCATTTGCCAGAACATGCATAGAAAGCAAATGTTTGTAGCAAATTCCATTTTTATAGGAACAAATATTCCTGAAGTATTGTGTAGATAGTTACCCAACTTTGTGACCCATAGATAACTAAAAAACAAGGAGACTGGGAGAAGGGTCAGAATCTGGGGGAAACATGGGCCGTTACAGCAGGGATAAGGGAGAGACAAGAGATAACTGGGGGCTGGGGGAGAAGGAAATAAAATCAGTATCTTAGATGTCTGTATACTAATGTGAGAAGTATTGGGAATAAGCAGGAAGAACTTGAAATACTAGCTAGTAAACACAACTAGGACATAGTTGGCCTCACAGAGACTTGGTGGGATAATACACATGACTGGAATATTGGTATAGAAAGGTAAAGCTTGCTCAGGAAAGACAGGCAGGGGGAAAAGGGAGGAGGTGTTGACTTATATATTAATAATGTAAACACTTGGACTGAAGTTGAGCTGGAAATAGGAGACAGACTTGTTGAAAGTCGCTGGGTGATGATAAAAGGGGTAAAAAATGGGTGATGTATTGGTAGGGGTCTGCTACAGACTACCTAACCAGGAAGAAGAGGTGGATGAGGATTTAAACAAGCACGAAAAATCATCCAAAGCACAGGACTTGGTGGTGATGTGGGACTTCAATTACCCAGTCATCTGTTGGGAAAATAACACAGCAGGGCACAGATTATCTAACAAGTTCTTGGAATGTATTGGAGACAATTTTTTATGTCAGAAGATGGAGAAAGCTTCTAGGACAGAGGCTGTTCTAGATTTGATTTTGACAAACAGGGAGGAACTGGTTGAGAATTTGAAAGTGGAAGGCAGCTTGGGAGAAAGTGATCATGAAATGATGAGTTCATGATTCTAAGGATGGTAGGAGGGAAAACAGCACAATAAAGACAATGGATTTCAAGAAGGCAGACTTCAGCAAACTCGGAGAGTTTGTAGGTAAGATCCCATGTAAAGGAAGTCTAAAGGAAAAAACAGTTCAAGAGAGTTGGCAGTTTTTCAAAGAGACATTATTAAGGGCACAAGAGCAAATTATCCCTCGGAATAGGAAAGATAGGAAGTATGGCAAGAGACCACCCTGGCTTAACCAGGAGAGCCTCAATGATCTGAAACTCAAAAAAGTCCTACAAAAAGTGGAAACTAGGTCAGATTACAAAGGATGAATAAACACAAATAACGCAAGTATGTATGGATAAAATTAGGAAGGGCAAAGCACAAAACGAGATTAAACTAGCTAGAGACATAAAGGGTAACAAGAAAACATTCTACAAATATATTAGAAGGAAGAGGAAGACCAAGGACAGGGTAGGCCTGTTACTCAGTGAGCGAGAAAGACAATAACAGAAAATGTAGAAGTGGCAGAAGTGTGAAATGACTTTTTTGTTTCAGTTTTCACCAAAAAATTTAATATGGATTGGACATCTAACACAGTGAATGACAGTGAAAATGAGGTAGGATCAGAGACTAAAATAGGGAAAGAACAAGTTAAAATTACTTCAACAAGTTAGATGTCTTCAGATGGCCAGGGCCTGATGAAATACATCCTAGAATACTCAAGGAGCTGTCTGAAGAGATATCTGAGCAAATAGAAATTATCTTCAAAAAGTCATGGAAGACAGGAGAGATTCCAAAGGATTGAAAAAGGGAAAATATAGCACCAAACTATAAAAAGGGAAATAAGGACAACCTGGGGAATTACAGACCATTCAGCTCAACTGCAGTACCCAGAAAGATAAGGGAGCAAATAATTAAGCAATCAATTTGCAAACACTTAGAAGATTATAAAGTGATAAGTAACAGTCAGCATGGATTTGTCAAGAATAAATTGTGTCTAACCAACCTAATAGCTTTCTTTGACAGGATAACAAGCCTTGTGGATCAGGGGGAAGCAGTAGACATAGTGTGTCTTGACTTTACTAAAGTCTTTAGTAAGACTTTAGTGTCTTGACTTCTGATACTGTGTCACATGACCTTTTCATAAACAAACTAGGGAAATACAACCTAGATGGAGCTACTATGAGGTGGGCACATAACTAGTCTCTGGGAACGGTTTTTCCAACCAGTTATCATTGGTTCAAAGTCAAGCTGGAAGGGCATATCAAGTGGGGTCCCACAGGGATAAGTTCTTGGCCTGGTTCTGTTCAGTATCTTCATTAATGATTTAGATAATGGCAGAGTGAGTACATTTATACAGTTTGTGGATGAGACCAGTCTGGGAGGGGCTGCAAGCACTTTGGAGGATAGGATTAACTTTCAAAATGGAGAGACAATGGACAAACTGGAGAAATGGCACGAAGTAAATAGCATGACATTTAAGAAGAACAAATGCAAAGTACTCCACTTAGGAAGGAACGATCAGTTGCACACATACAAAATGCAAAATGACTGCCTAGGAAGGAGTACTGCAGAAAGGGATCTGGGGGTCAAAGTGGATCACAAGCTAGATATGAGCCAACAATGTAACACTGTTGTAAAAAAAGCGAACATCCTTCTGGAATGTATTAGCAGGAGTGTTGTAAGCAAGACTCAAGAAGTAATTCTTCCACTCTACTCCATGCTGATTAGGCCTCAACTGGAGTATTCGCAAAAAAGAAAAGGAGTACTTGTGGCACCTTAGAGACTAACCAATTTATTTGAGCATAAGCTTTCGTGAGCTACAGCTCACTTCATCGGATGCATTCAGTGGAAATCACAGTAGGGAGATGTATATACATGTTCTCTATGTATATAAATCTCCCCACTGTATTTTCCACTGAATGCATCCGATGAAGTGAGCTGTAGCTCACGAAAGCTTATGCTCAAATAAATTGGTTAGTCTCTAAGGCGCCACAAATACTCCTTTTCTTTTTGCGAATACAGACTAATAGGGCTGCTACTCTGAAAACTGGAGTATTGTGTCCAGTTCTGGGCATCACATTTCACAAAAGATGTAGACAAATTGGAGAGAGTCCAGAGAAGAGCAATGAGAATGATTAAAGGTCTAGAAAACATGACCTGTGCGAAAAGACTGAAAAAACTGAGTTTGTTTAGTCTGGAGAAGAGAAGACAGAGAGGGGACATGATAACCGTTTTCAAGTACATAAAAGGTTGTTACAAGGAGGAGGGAGATAAATTGTTCTCATTAACCTCTGAGGATAGTACAAGAAGCAATACGCTTAAATTGCAGCAAGTGCAATTTAGGTTGGACATTAGGAAAAACTTCCTAACTGTCAGAGTGGTTAAGCACTGGAATAAATTGCCTAGGGAGGTTGTGGAATCTCTATCACTGGAAATTTTTAAGAGCAGGTTAGACAAACACCTGTCAGGGATGGTCTAGAATAATACTTAGTCCTGCCTTGAGTGCAGGTGACTGGACTAGATGATCTCTCTCAAGGTCCCTTCCAGCCCTACGATACTATGATTTTATGATTCTTGTTTAAACAGAAGTGCTATAGTCACAGAGTAGTTCCACATAAAGAATTTTTCAATCAACCACACAATTTATTATAGTCCATTTTTGTTTGTTTCTACTTAAAAAAATAAATACAATGTAAATGTAATGCTTGCGAAGATACTTGGGTAGATAAACAGAAGATTTCAGTCTTTTTACAGAGTAGGTAGGGCATGGCCATCAAAAGTGGAAGCTTCTCCACATTGCCCTACCAACATGTCTCAGCCCTGACTTTGGGACTTATAGAATACAAACCTGGAGACATGTTAACACACACAATATTAAATTTGACTTTGTAGCTAGCGTAGACAGAAAAGTCACACTTAACCCTGTGTTAACCTGCGACCAGCTGACACAATGTTAAACATGACTGTTAGGATATAGATATTCAGGCCTGTCTGCAAAGGCCTGTACTTTAAGAATTTAGGTGTATTCTTATCACTTGGCTAGTTCCAGAGGTATAAAAGAAAGAATCAAAACCACTGTCTGCCAGTGTAAGGGCCTTCTCTTACTGTGACAGTTTGTGGCCCTATGCTTAGGCTCAGGCTTTTGGCTAAGCAGCAGAGGCAGCCATAAGCTGGGAAGCGAACGGTCACATCCTCACATTCCAAACTAGTCGCATTGAAATAAGGTGCTATTGGGCTGTTAGGCACTATCAGGACAGGATTGTATTCCTATCACCTCCAGAGAAAGGGAAGTGCCTAGAAAATGTAAAAGGAAACTTAGTTTGATAGCATCCTGTCTGGCAAGAACTCACTTATCAATAGCTGGGATGTGAAATCCTCACTTCTGTGTTGTCTTGTCATTGTAGTTCCCACTTTGCTATTGTTTGTCTGTATAATCTCTGTCTGGTTCTGTGATTGTTCCTGTCTGCTGTATAATTAATTTTGCTGGGTGTAAACTAATTAAGGTGGTGGGATATAATTGGTTACATAATCATGTTACAATATGTTAGGATTGGTTAGTTAAATTTCAGGAAAATTATTGGTTAAGGTATAGCTAAGCAGAACTCGAGTTTTACTATATAATCTGTAGTCAATGAGGAAGCGACTGGGTGTGGGTGTGGGTGGGGTTGGGCATGTGGGTGTGGGAAATGGGAGCAGGGAATGGGGGTAAGAAAATTGGAATCATGTTTTGCTAAAGGGGGAAATGGGAACAGGGAATGGGAGTAAGGAAGTTGGAATCATGTTTGGCTAAGGGTAGGAATGGGAACAGGGACACAGGTGTAAGGCTCTGTGGTGTCAGAGCTGGGAAGGAGGATACTAAGGAAGGAAACTGGAATCATGCTTGCTGGAAGTTCACCCCAATAAACATCGAATTGTTTGCACCTTTGGACTTCGGGTATTGTTGCTCTCTGTTCATGCGAGAAGGACCAGGGAAGTAAGTGGGTGAAGGAATAAGCCCCCTAACAATGACCTGCAACTAAGAGTCACATTTATCATATTAATTAACATGACTTCTATTCTAATCTATATAGGTTCTCATGCCATGATCCTCACCATAGTATCTGAGGACCTGCTTCTCACAGCTGTGTTCTAACATGATCTAATTTTCTAGTAAGACAGTCCTCTTGCAGGCCAGTCACTAAGGGCAATGAGATTGTTTGACCTCTATGACCATTCAGTCCTTGGAAGAGACAGAATGGATGACAAACTTGGACGTCAGCATTTAATGCTGCTTTTTAAGTTCACATACAAAAAAAGTCCTTGATGCATTTGCAGATATAGCCAACAAAGACGCTAATTAAAGCTGATTGCAGCAGTGGTTTTTGTAATGTGGACATTTTGTCCCACGAAACCCAAGTGAAATCCAGTAACCACTCTGAACCCCATCAGCACAAGCATTCTGGGTACTCTCTAATAGCTGGTATGTTCCTAAAATATTAATAACTCACTGCTGGAGATACCTCCTCCAGTAAGATCAAAGTCTCTCCCAGTGCCCTTTCAAAGTCTCTCCCAGTACGGTGAATAAAATCATTAACTTCTCTGACAATTGCAGAGTTATCAAAACAGGCAGTTTTCATCCTAGTAATTCCACTTGTAAATCAGAGAACGTTGCTTTCCCTTTGACCTTTCCAAGCTTCACTAATCCAAATTCTCCCTTGCAAGCACATCTGGAGCAAATTAAAGGGATTAACACAAACCCTGTTAACCAGCTTTAGCTGGCATTTACACATAGCTTACTTATTTCATTATGCTCATGTACAAAGCTTGCTCCCCCTCACCACCACCACCTCCCCTGTTCAGGGACCATAAAAGACATTACCCAAATCTGTCAAAATAAATTTTATAGCTAAGCAAACAGGTAGTGTCCTGTCCAGACCTGCCTATCTTGGTACAGCAAAAGCACAAGGAAAAAAATTGCATAACATTTATATGCAGGATTTGTAATGCAAATTTAAAAAACCCAACATGGGGCCCATGCTACAGAACCCCACCCACATCCATCAATCACCTCCACACATATTCAAGCATTTCTACCCCTTCCACCATTAGTTCTCCCTCTCTCTCAGTGCACTGATTTGCCTGCTTGCCCTAATCCATCAATTTGTCTCCCACCAATTCTATCTACCCTCACTATCCATCAGTCCCCTTTCCATTCCATTAGTCCTCTCATTCCTCCATTTCATTCATCTCTCTCTTTGTCCCAGTCCATAAATCCTCCAATCCCAGCTGCTCAGTCCTCCCCCAGGTATGTATTTTTGACTTTACATTGTTTAATTTTCAAAAGTTTCAGAAATGTTTTTTTTAAATTATATAGTCCGTTATTAAATGCGTAATGGTTCTTCCTGCTCTTCACCTATCGCCCTGTGGATATGTGCAAGCTTTACTAAGGGTAATTTTGAAATGTATGGTCTGGAAAAAGATTCCCATATTGTACAAATAATAATCTAATAATAGTAATTAATAATGCTAATAAAATACTTAATGTGCAATGCATTGTGAAGAATATTTATATTTTAAACATGTTTTGTCTCTTGTTGTTTAGAAAACACAAAGTCAGCATCCCTGAAACAACAGTCTGAATGTCTTGAATTGTACATTAGAAGAGGTTCACCTGTTTCTCTGTTACATACCTGCAACAGGTATCACTGCTGTATCTAAGCAACTTGACTTGCAATGAATGTGAACAGTGTTATATTATGGCAGATCAAGGGCATCTCAATATTATAATATCCTTATTTACTGGCTGATGGTGAAGCAGATGCTTGAAATTGACTGTTCCGTATTTTGTCTTTAAGGATTACTATATTGATACCCAGAAGAAAAAAAAATGCAGTTGTATTTCCACAGGGAAACGATGACATTTGAAGTACAAGCAGGTTAATCCTACTGTTTGTTAGTACTCTCCTATTGACACCCACCCCAAAATAAAACAGATCAATTACAGTTATGCAGTTGTGCTAAAAGTCTATAGAGGAGGTTGTGTGGCCTGGTGGCTAAGATCAAAAGATTTATTATCTGTGATAGGTTTCAGAGTAACAGCTGTGTTAGTCTGTATTCGCAAAAAGAAAAGGAGTACCTGTGGCACCTTAGAGACTAACCAATTTATTTGAGCATAAGCTTTCGTGAGCTACAGCTCACTTCATCGGATGCATACTGTGGAAAGTGTAGAAGATCTTTTTATACACACAAAGCAGAAGTCACCTACTACAGGACAGGCCTAACAAAGAAAATAACAGAACGCAACTAGCCATCACCTTCAGTCCCCAACTAAAACCCCTCCAACGCATTATTAAGGATCTACAACCTATCCTGAAGGATGACCCAATGCTCTCACAAATCTTGGGAGACAGGCCAGTTCTTGCCTACAGACAGCCCCCCAACCTGAAGCAAATACTCACTAGCAACCAAATACCACACAACAGAACCACTAACTCAGGAACCTATCCTTGCAACAAAGCCCATTGCCAACTGTGCCCACATATCTATTCAGGGGACACCACCACAGGGCCTAATAACATCAGCCACACTATCAGAGGCTTGTTCACCTGCACATCCACCAATGTGATATATGCCATCATGTGCCAGCAATGCCCCTCTGCCATGTACATTGGTCAAACTGGACAGTTTCTACGTAAAAGAATAAATGGACACAAATCAGATGTCAAGAATTATAACATTCATAAACCAGTCGGAGAACACTTCAATCTCTCTGGTCACGCGATTACAGACATGAAAGTTGCGATATTACAACAAAAAAACTTCAAATCCAGACTCCAGCGAGAAACTGTTGAATTGGAATTCATTTGCAAATTGGATACAATTAACTTAGGCTTGAATAGAGACTGGGAGTGGCTGGGTCATTATGCAAGGTAACCTATTTCCCCTTGTTTTTTCCTACCCCCCCTCCCCCAGACGTTCTTGTTAAACCCTGGATTTGTGCTGGAAATGGCCCACCTTGATTATCATACACATTGTAAGGAGAGTGGTCACTTTAGATAAGCTATTACCAGCAGGAGAGTGGGTTTGTGTGTGGGGGGTGGGGGGGTGAGAAAACCTGGATTTGTGCTGGAAATGGCCCAACTTGATTATCATACACATTGTAAGGAGAGTGATCACTTTAGATAAGCTATTACCAGCAGGAGAATGGGGTAGGGGGAAGGTATTTTTTCATGCTTTGTGTATATAAAAAGATCTACACTTTCCACAGTATGCATCCGATGAAGTGAGCTGTAGCTCACAAAAGCTTATGCTCAAATAAATTGGTTAGTCTCTAAGGTGCCACAAGTACTCCTTTTCTATTATCTGTGATGATATGGTGTATTTCGGAGCTCATGTGGAAAGGGAGGTTGTTTTGGTTCTCTTTTGCTTAACATTATTTGTTAAGACTGTGTGCTTTTGCATTATTAATTATTATAGTTGGGGCTGGTAGCACAGCCTATTATTAAGGTTGCCAAACCCTTCCCATTATAAGACCCTGCCTTTAATTGCTTATAACCTTGCCAAATATTAACCATCTGAGCTGAAGTTTTCCATGCTGGGGGTCTGCCTCAAGCTGAATTGTTCTGGAAAACTGCAGCCAACATGGCTCAGTTATTTCTGAGAATGAGGCTAGGAAAAATACATTGTTCTGCCCCTGTTAAATTATTGAGATCTTTTCTCTGAAAAGCTCTAGTGCCCCATATTTTGGAGCAGGGACTTGACATTTTGGCCATGGGGACAGTATGTGTGTGTGTGTGTGTGTGTGTGTGTGTGTGTGTGTGTGTGTGTGTGTGAGGTGTCTTTTGCTGTCTCCATGAAAGTCTACCCAAATTTGGCCAAGGTCTAGACCCTTGAAAAAAATACAGTTTGCACATACTCAGACTTGCTAAAGCTTAACAGCTAAAATCCCTAAAGCTTCTGGCCTCGCTGAGCATTCTTCATCCCCTTGAAGCTCCCAGTATTGATAGGACTGTGCATATGCTGGGATCATGGAGAAAGAATAGCATGTGATGATGTAATTATAGACTGCACCATTACACATGCACACAAAGGGGGCGGATGAAGCTTGCACAGGCAACCTTAGTAATGGTATTAGTACTAAGTGCTTGACTTGGCAGCCTTACTAATATTTTTTAACAGTTTTTTTGTGCGTGTTGTTAAATAGCACCATAGATTTACACCATACTTTACATGGGAACATAGAAATTGACATGTGGGTTCAAATCTATCGGCTATCTAGTCCTGTCACCGACAGTGGCCAGCACCACATGCTTTGGAACAAGGAGTACAAAACCTAATATTAGGCCTATGTAGGATAATCTGCTCCTTATAGAAGTCTCCTCCTAACTCCTAAGAGTTGGAGGTTGCATTAAACCCTGAGCATGAAGTTTAATATTGCTTCCAAAGTATTTTTTAGCATTAAAAATTATAACACTGCATATTCTTGTTATCCATATAAATGTCCAGTTCCTTTTTGAATCCTGCTAAGTTTCTGGCCTTAATGACTTATTGTGGCGATGATTTTCACAGTCTGATTATAGGCTGTGTGGAAAAATACTTCCATTGATCGGTCTTCACTTTCCCTCCTTTCAATTTAATTCAGTGTCCCCGTGGTGTTCAGATCTAGTATAAACAGAGAATGCAATGCCTTGTAGGATGAATATCAGCATTAAATGGGAAGCTTTAAATTGGAAAGATTGCAGGGCTATTACAAGAAAGGCTGTAGTGAATCCTTAAGAACATAAGAATGGTCACATTGCATCAGATCAATGGTCCATCTAGCTCAATATCCTGTCTTCCAACAGTGGCCTGTACAAGGTGCCTCCGAGGGAATGATCAGAACAGGGCACTTCATTCAGTGATCCATCCCCTGTCATCCAGTCCCAGCTTCTGGCAGTCAGAGATGTAGGGACACCCTGAGCATGGGGTTGCATCCCTGACTATCTTGACTAATAGCAATTGATAGACAATCCTCTATGAGCTTATCTAATTCTTTTTCAACTGTGTCATATGTTTGGCCTTCACAACATCCCCGGCAAGGAGTTCCACAGGTTGACTGTGAGTTGTGTGAAGTAGTATTTTCTTATGTTTTTTTTTAAACCTGCAGCCTATTAATTTCATTTGGTGACCCCTGGTTTGTGTGTTATGTAAACGGGTAAATAGCACTTCCCTATTCACTTTCTCCACACCATTCATGATTTTATAGATTTTTTTTCCAATTCTAATGTGCCTATTTTGAGATGGAGTGACCAGAACTGCGCACAGTATTCAAAGTGTGTATGTACCATGGATTTATATAGTGGCATTGTGATATTTTCTGTTTTATTACCTATCCCTTTCCTAATGGTTCCTAACATTCTGTTAACTTTTTTAATTGCCGCTGCACATTGAGTGGATGTTTTCAGAGAACCTTCCACAATGACTCCAAGATCTCTTTTTTGAGTGGTAACAGCTAGCTTAGATCCCATCATTTTGTATGTGTAGATGGGATTATGTTTTCCAAAATACGATACATTGTATTTATTAACTCTGAATTTCATCTGTCATTTTCTTGCCCAGTCATCCAGTTTTGTAAGACACATTTGTAACTCTTTGCAGTCTGTTTTGGATTTTACTATCTTGAATTATTTTGTATAGTCTACATATGTTGCCACCTCACTGTTTACCCCCTTTTCCAGATCATTTATGAATAAATTGAACAGCACTGGTCTTAGTACAGATCTTTGCAGAATCCCACTTTTTACCTCTCTCCACTGGGAAAACTTATCATTTGTTCCTATCCTTTGTTTTCTATTAACCAGTTATTAATGCATGAGAGGATCTTCCCCTAATCCTATGATTGCTCATTTTGCTTAAGAGCCTTTGGTGAGGGACCTTGTCAAAAGGTTTTCTGAAAGTCCAAGCGCACTATATCCACTGGATCACCCTTGTTCACACATTTGTCGGCCTCCTCAAAAAATGCTAATAGATTGGCAATAGAGAGGCATGAGTTCCCTTTGCAAAAGCCACGTTGACTTTTTTCCAAGCCATGTTGACGCTTTGCCTGCATCTAACCAATTATGCAATGGCATACAGGCAGGAGTAGGGGCAATCAAGTCCTCTGTCCTGAGCAGTAATCAGCTTACATCTGAAGCATTCTTCAGCTCCAAAGCTTGCAAAAATAAACATAGCTAAACTGGCTCTTCTGCTCCTCTGGGCACTCATTGGAAAGAAAACTATCAAACTTTTGCACCCCACTGCTACAAGATGCATTAAAATCTCTTTCAGTTGACTGCAAAATGCGTCAGCCACCTTTGCAATTCCAGCTCCATTTAGGAGGGGGAAGAATCCATTTTATACAAGCTGTCAGTGAAAGCCTTTCAGCTAAACGTTAGTCCATGCTAGAGACCGGCCCTCTATTTCATGCTTACTGAGCCAAAAGTTAGAAAAGAACCTCTGTGCTCATGGTTGGCACTGACACATATAGAGTGTTGACAAAAGCACCCTCACCTGGCACTATTTTTTGTTGTCATGGCAATCCAGCCTAATTTGAAGTAGCCTCCCCCACCTCCCAAGTGGGTTAGATGGTCTCTGTTTAACTACTATGGGGTATAGGTAGATACTATTCATCATATCACTAATCCAGTAAGCCAGGGGTAGTCAATAGATGGACCGCAGGCCAAATCCAGACCGCCAGATGCTTTTGAATGGACTGCAAATATTTTTATTTACTTTTTATCATTATTGTGGCATGAAAAATGTTTCTCTGGCATCTGAATCTTGACTATACCTTGACCAAGAAATTTGGACCTTGACAAAAAATAATCGACTATCCATTCAGTAAGTTCTGTGTTTTGTCTTTGGCAAATAGCCAGTATCTTATATTTCAGACAGGTAAATCTGATATGGAAAAATGCATCTAATCATTTATGCAATGGTATACGGGTGGGAGCGGGGGTGGGGAAGTAAGTCCTCTCTGCCCTCAGCAGAAATCAGCTTACCTCTGAAGCATGCAACTTGATTACTCTTATTTTATCACATGTAATTTACAGGTGTTATCACCGGTCATAAGTCTTTCTCAGAAGCCTGGTCACTGCTGCTGACCAATATGAAATCAACCCCTATGTGCTCCAGTGAGGATCCATCTAAAGTATATGACCTATTTTGTTGCTTTGAGCATGGATGGGTTGAGAAAGGAGCCCCTACTTTTCTTCCTTCTGGGTTTTTTTTTGGGGGGGGGCTTCATAATATGGCAGCGATGCTGACTGCTTATTAGACAATACTTGATGCAAACACAAGTACTAATGTTGAATAAAATGCTGGAGTTCAACACCTGATTAGAATTTTTGTAGATACCTATAAATCTGCATATCCGCTCACCTCTTACTAACCCAACCGCAGGCTGGAATCATAACATACATTCCCCTATCTCCAGTATACATTTTTATTAATCAAACTGTTACAGAAAGGACATTTCCCCAACCATCAATTTGACACGAAGCAAAAAAAAAATTAGCTAAGGTTAAAGAAAGGAACATTTACGGCATCAGACGAGGCCAGCAAAATTACCCTATTTGAGATTTTAAATGAGAAAATTTACATTTATAACCCTTTATCCGTGCTTGTTGCAATCTAAATCTGAAGAATGGACTCATTTGTGCCATTTTCTCTTCCTATTTCAGCCTTGGTCTGGAAAATGTGTTTTCAAAACTTTTATGTCTAATAGATTAAGTTCATTATACAGCAGGCGAAAGGCGTTCTAACAGCTAACAGAGTGGCTGCCAATGACTTCTAATGAATAAACTACCTGCCCCTTTAAATATGGCTAGCTTTAGTGTTCATGAAAGCAAAATACCTTTCATAGTACTGGCAAAGTCAAGCCTGGTTCTGGTTTCCATTCTCCCATGGTGACTAAATAATTACCTGAATTGCCCCGCTACTCTGTCACCAAAATCTGTCTGCACCTGTGACTCCAAATTGCACGGTGGCACTGCTATATGGATGCCTGTTCTAGGCTGCAGGTGGAGCACACCACCACTTTAGATCTAAATCCAGTGTGTTGCAGCCATTTTATGATGGAACCCATTTCCAATGGCTCATCAGATATGTGTTCTTTTATGTTCCCAACTCATCTTGTCCTGACAGTTGCTACATTCTTTTTCCCCCATCCATTCTCTTAACTCTTTCCTCTATTTATTCTTTCCCTTTCTTCTGTTATTTGACTTCAAGTTTTTATTTTTTTCTTCCACTCCCCTGCTGACTCGTCCTCTCTGTATGCAACAGAAGGCTTCTAGGCTCAAGACACAGGCACTTTTTCAGCCTTCTGCCTCAGGAATGAAGAGAAAAAGCTTGGGCTGGTGGACTGTTTTCTGAGCTGGAACCATTCCCATGACTGACTGCACAGTGAAAGCAGGAATGCAAGAAGTCAGCTGTCAAGGACGCACCTGTTAATTGTATAGCAGCCCATGTCTTCACTTTCAAGGCCTATCCCTACCCTTCCTATCCTCTCTTATTTCAGGATCAAGATGTCAAATCTTATCTCTCATCAGCCAATGGTGCCAGCCTCCATTGCTCAGGAGTTACATTTTCAAACAAGCACTTTCATGCTTTCTCCCATGTTGCCCCTCACACATACACATATGCACAAAACTAATTCATTACCTGCCTTCAAAACTGTCCTTAAAACTCTCCTTTGCTGTGATGCCTACAAAAAACTTGTCTATGGTGAGGGTGCGGGTATGCTGATACCACTGCATATCATGCTAACTAACACTGTCTCTTTGTTTCCTTATACTCACCATCTGTTTGTAACCATCTATTGTCTCTCATCTTATATCCAGATTGTAACCCTCTTGGGCCAAGGACCATCTTTTTGTTCTGTGTTTGTGCAGCACCTAACACAATCATGTCTTGGTTCCTGACTAGGGCTCCTAGGCACTATAATAATAATAAAAAATAATAGGGTGGAGGTGAGTGAGGGAAGATTTGGGATCATGCAGAGCTGAGAGCACATTAGTACTTCTCTTCTACCCTGTACTTCCCACTTCCCATCTAATCAAGTGCCCTCTGGGTAGGGAAACAGCAATTTACCTCAGTTTCTTTAGAGCTGAAAGGTTAGCCAATAGTCTATTCAGTGAGCCAGCTTTCCAAATCCTGGATTTGAGAAACAATTGGAAAAAGGAGCCATCGTAGCCCAGTCACATCAGCATATTGTGTTATCACTGGTCTTATTTTAAATGGCCTAGCCATCCCACTCCTACCCTTGGAGTAGGGAGGAGGGTTGTGTTGAAACTTGCAATCAGTGGAAATAGAGAATACAGATAACTGCCAAGATCCAAAACATTAGAGCACATTGCTATATTACTTTGCTTATACACTGTTATACTATTTGACCTTAGCTATTACCGAGATGGGCACTATAGGTACAATTAAGATATATACATTATACAGATACCAGGGATGTGCAAATCAGATGGTCTGAAAGAAGAACAGACTTGAACCTACTACAGAGATTCTAGATGCACCCCTTTGACAAATACAGCGTTGGTGTAGCTGTATGGGTCCCAGAACAGTCGAGAGACAAAGGAGGTGGGATAATATAGTTTATTGGACCAGCTTCTGTGGTGAGACACACAAACTTTCAATCTTCGCTCAATGTAATCTCCAAAGCTCTCTCTCACCAACAGAAGCTGGTCCAATAAAATATATTACCTCACCTACCTTGTCCCTCTAAGACCAGAAAATGACACATTGCCCCAAAAAGGAGTTAAAGATCACAGTAACAATGAGAAAAAACTTCGATCTTTCACACATCTAATTGGAGACTTGACAATGCAGTCTACAATGATATTTCTCCTTCAATGACTTAAATTCATAAACCATTTCTGCCAGTGACCAAACAAATATACCAAAGAGAAAGCCTAGTGAAATAATGAAGACAGGAGCTAATCTACATACAAATAAAATAAAACAAACAAATTAGACATACAGTTCTAGAACTGCAAAGGAAAAAAATCAACAACCTTGAAAAATAATGTATTGGTGCACTTATCTCTACAGAAGGAAATCAAGAGTGGAGGAAGTAATGCCAACACTAAGCATGTATCTAATGGCTCAGCAGACCTGTAGGTCTTGTACATCTGCATATGCAGAGCAATTCTATGCCTCCTGAACATACAGTGAGTGCTTTAGTTAATTATGATGGTAGCATATGATACTTTTACCAAACAAAAAGGAAAGACTGACATTCCAAAAGTACTACCATGACCTTCATGGTAGAGAAGATACAGGACACTATTATAGGGGCCAGAATCAAAGCCCACTGAAGTCAATAATAAATATAAAGCCTTATTGAGACTGCAGGACACATCGTGATCCTGTATTATTTTAGGCTTTCTAACTGCCTGACTAAACAGAACTGTGCTTATTGAAAAAAACATATACATTATAATAGGGACAGAATCAATAGGGTTCTATAGAAATGTTAAAAGATTCTTAAGACTAAAGAGCTTAAGAATTACATCTTTCCTATGGAATTTTAATCAACCTATAGTACCCAATAAAGAATTGTAGCCTTGTAATAGAATTCTATAGATTAAAAATTCTGCACATGGGCTATTAAACTATTATCTATTTAATGTTATGATACTTTTCCAGAAAATTGTGGTGACATAAGACAGCACGCAAAGTCTTGTTAAATTCTGGCCTGAACTAAGCACTCATTGAAGGAACAGCGGATTATACTAATACAGTGGTAAACTGACATGGATTTGTCAAGAACAAATCATGCCAAATCATTCTAATTTCCTTCTTGAACAAGGTGACTGCCTAGAGGATAGGAAGGGAGTGGGAGATGTGATGTAGTTGGATTTTATACATTTTATACTTTGATACAGTCCCAAAATACAGTCTCATAAAAAAAAACTAGGGAAATATGATCTAGAGATGAACATACTACAATATGGAGGCATAACTGGTTGAAAGACAATTCTCAAAGAGTGGTTATCAAGGTTCAATGTCCAACTGGGAACATGTAACAAGTAGAATCTCATAGAGGTCTGTCCTTGGTCTGGTACTATTCAAGATTTTCATTAACAATTTGGATAATGGAGGGGAAAGGATGCTTATCAAATCTGCAGATGACACCAAGATGAGAGGGGATTGCAAGTACTTCAGAGGACAGGACTAAAATTCAAATGATCTAAATAAACTGGAGAACTGGTTTGAAATCAGTAAGATGAAATTCTGTAAAGACAAGGGCAAAGTACTTCACTTGAGGAGGAAAAAATCAGATGCACAAATACAAAATGGGGAATAACTGGGTAGGTGGCAGTACTGCTGAAAAGGATCTAGGGGTTACAGCAGATCACAAATTAAATATGAATCAATACTGTGATGTTGTTGTGAAAAAGGCAAATGTCATTCTGGGATGTATTAATATATAAAACATGGGTGGT
Organism: Lepidochelys olivacea; assembly: GCF_965140295.1. Lineage (NCBI taxonomy): Eukaryota > Metazoa > Chordata > Testudines > Cheloniidae > Lepidochelys > Lepidochelys olivacea. The sequence continues at coordinate 125,456,162 of NC_140413.1, forward strand.
AATTGTTCCAGTCTACTTGGAACTAGTGAGATATCTACTGAAGTACTGTGTCAAATTTGGTGCCCCACATTTTAGGAAAGAGGTGAACAAATCGGAGATAGCAAGAGGAGAGCAACAAAAATGATAAGAGGTTTAGAAAATGTGACCTGTGAAAAAAGGTTGAAAGAACTGGCCATGTTTAGTCTAGAGAAGAGAAGTCTCTGGGGAGACATAATAACAGTCTTCTCTTTATGACAACCATTTACAAAGTTGGGTGGGGATCAGTTGTTCTACATGGCCACCAAGGGTAAGACAAGAAATAATTGGCTTAGTTTGCAGCAAGATATATTTGGATTAGACATTAGACTCCCCCCCACCCCCTGACTATAAGGATAGTTAAGCACTGGAAAAGGTTACCTAGGGAGGCTGTGGAATCCCCATCACTGGAGGTTTTTAAGAACAGGTTAGGCAAACATATGCCGGGGATGGCCTGGGTATGCTTGCTCCTGCCTCAGCACAGAGGTATGGACATGATACCCTCTTGAGGTCCTTTCTAGCCCTACATTTCTATGATTCTATTAGAGGTATAACATGATGTTTTAAGGGGGTGAATCTGAAGCTGGCACTTGGCGAGCTTGTAAATGCGAGTGCTACCATCTTGGGAGCAAATTTTTAAGAAATCCTCCCCAAAGTTTACCAAGAACCAATGCTGTATCCCTTTCCTAGCACTAATTGTGTGAGTACTACAGGTTACGCAGATACAACCCATGACACAAAAACATGTCATAGCACGTGAAGCTTCGCACCTGGCCTCCGGATTCTACTACCCCTCAACTGTGACCCACAACTTTAATTTTAACTATAGCAACAAAAATAAAAAGTAGTAAAAGTGTTTCAGAAAAAAAATCACCAAAAAAGTATGAAAGATTTGCTTGCAAATTACTGTGCGGTATTGTTTTAAGAAGTGACACTTTTCTGAGTAGCTTTAGGAGACATTACATCCCAGGACAAGACTGGAACAAGAAACTAAGACCCTATCTCTGCAGTCCTTACGCAGTCAAAACTTCAGTTGAAACATAGGGCATTTTGTCTAATTAAGGAACACGAAAGTTGTCTCTATGACGTAATCAGATCAGTTTGAGGAATTGAAAAATGGTGAAGGGGAGAGAAAGGAGAGGATGACTGTGAATTTTCTTTCAAAATACTTTTCTTATATTTTCATTGAAATGTAGCCAAAATTTTGAAAGTTGACTTAAAAAAATCAGCTCTAGCAAAGAATTTAGAGACATTAGTTGAGGACCAAAGTTACAAAACAATTTAGGAAAGCATAAATTCAGCAGGTCTCTGGCTGGCAAGTTGAGTTTTTGAAGAGGGGCCTGACCCAGTGTGCCTTATGCACCCAAAGCTCTAAATAAAGTCAATAAGAGAGTTTAGATTGCATGAAATACATAATGGATTCACTGGACAATAAAAAGAAATGAGTGATCAGAATCTCATATGGATTTCACGAAAACATTTGATATTGTATCAGCACTACAGGAAAGAGTAGTATACAGAGAAAAATATTGACAAATGCTAAAATGTGTATCTGTAAAACAAGATAGAGTTCAATGATATATTCTGTATAATATTGCATATTTTTAATATCTTAGGAACAAACATTGGTATATAAAAATATTTTCTATGGACACCACAGAAGAAATCTCTCTGTCTCTGGTACTTATATTGCCCGCCCCCAGACTATCCGAGCACCTCATCATCTTTAATGTATTTAGCCCCACAACAGCCCTATGAGGAAGGGAAGTGCTATTTCCCCCATCTCACAGATGGGACATGGAGGCACAGAAATTAAAAGCCAGATTTTAAAAAGTATTTAAGCACATGGCGATACAAACAGGCACCTAGAGGGATTTCCAAAAGTGCCTAGGTGCCTATCTGCACCTTTAGGCATCTAAAATACATTTAAAAATCTGGCTCTGAGTGACTTGCCCATGGTCACACTAGAAGTCTGGCAGAGCAAGGAACTGAACCTGGGTTTACCAAGTCCCAGCCTGGTGCCCTACCACCAGACCATCTTTCTTCCCTTTGTCAGATAGTATTCAGGTGCTCAGATACCAAGGCAGCAGAAGGGTACAAGACACATTAGATAGCTGAAAAGATATAAACAAACTAGGGTCAAAACTTTGAAAAATGGGTGAAAAATTGAACTGCTATCTTCAACAAAAGCTCTAATACATTCAGATCTCACTAAAATATTCAGATTATTTATGCAGGTATGTTTTAGTTTTGTATGTTTAGCACAGCACTTCTCCATGACCACAGGCCTATTGATCTGGAACGTCGGGTTCATAAAGGATTTAGTAAATTGCAACGCAGAAAGTCCTCTGGCTTGTTAAAAAAAAAAAAGACATCTTATGGCGGCTGCACCCTAACTAAAGTCCTTACTAGCAGTATATGGACCTTGACAACCCTGGTTGCTCCACATGCATTTTCAGGTTGATTCATATAAACTCACATTGTTGTCTCATCCACCCAGAGTCCATAGCCGCAGGGATCATTGCTAAATGAATTTCTGTCATGCTTCATCATATTCATAGACAGCTTTGACAAGGATCAATAGAGAAGTTTGTTCATTTAACTTGGCTGACTCCCTTAATTTATTTCAATTTATCATTTTGAATGAACACGCTTTATTTAACAGGTTAATTCGTTTAGGAAGTACCATGCATATTTGTAGGGGGAAAATTTAGAATTGGTATATAAACTGTAGCAGCTAATTCATTAGAATAAAAAAATTAGCTGTATCTAGTAATTCAGTGCCATCAGTAGTGCCAATTCTAGCTTTACAGCTGTTCTTTAGTGTCAGGGGGGAAAAGGAAAAAAGAAAATGTAAGAGTCTGAACCCTGTCACTAAAACTGGATAGAGTGAGTTAATTTCTAGAGTGATCTTTCATCAGGTGTGAGTGAAGCACAGAAGACAAATGACATCTAGACTGATATTTGGAGACATGATGTTGCCTGGATCCTCTGCCACTACTTACCCGAACTCCCTGAAAAATAGTAAAAGATATTCTCTGGTGTGGAAAAACTAGTAAAAACACTAGAGATGAGTACCCGGTCAAGCATACTGTTTGAGAAAGCTTGACCATTATACACCAATGGTAAGAGTAATGAAGGATGCAAAGAAAGAGCATCAGCTCTAAAATAAATCTGAAAATTACTTTGTTTAATTTGTTTACGTTGTTATGAATTCTAACACTTGGCGCAAACATTTTTGAAATGATTGACAGACACCAGACGTGAGAAACACAAACTGTAGCCAGAAAGAGTGTAGTGCAGTCTCTGAAAATGTCAAGTTGCAGACTAAAAGAGATACAATCTTTAATGTCAGTGATTTATTCGCACAACCCCCATTAACATTTTAAAGGCATGACTGTATGCTCATAACTTCCCACGCATCAAGACAGACAAAACTACACCTCAGAATCTGCTGTATTAGAAGCAGATAGGAAAATAATTTTCTCTAAAAAAATAGGAGATTTTGAGCTACACAACAGAAGCTCCAAACTACTGTATCAACTATATCAACCAAAGACCGACGTTTACTTCAAAAGACCTACTACTGGTCAGCAATAGAATGGGTATCTGCTAGTGAAACAAATCAATCACTACACATATACCTGAACTGCAAGCTGATTGTTTGCATTCTAGTTCTTCTGTATTCTATGGCTGTTTCCGCCCTTAGGTTTATGAAGCTTGTAGCTTATTCCTAGAAATAAGCGGGACATGTTTTGCAATCCAAGGTTGTTCAAGATTGCGTGATGCCTCCGTCAACAAGGTTATGGAGGGTAGGCCTGGATGAAGCCTGAACATAAAAAAAAAAAAAGTGCCCTTGGATACAATTTGCGGACTAGTTTAACATTAGAGACAGGTCATGTATGGGCATTGGGCCTGGATCATCACCCCCTCTTTTGAAACAACAGCAGGAGGGCACGTAGAGGAGGAAGGGAGAATGTGAGGTGGGAGAACAGTTTACTAGGATTATTTCATTAGAAGGGAAGGGTCTGCTTCCTTCCCTTCCACTTACCCTTCTTGACATAGGAAATGAGTATTTCCTTCAGATCCCAGAGAAGCCATAAGCCATTTGCCCCTCCACTAACTATTGAGCCTTGCACACTCCCTGATCTAACGTAGCACAGATTTGTTGCCTGTCAGAACCGGCTGCAAGACCTATGTATTTTTCCAGGCCTTTCTGGAGAGGATGGTTTGATTCAGACTTTTCTGAATGCTGACATTGCCTAATATTAAGGTTGCCAGATACTTCCCATTATAGGACCCTGGTTTTGGCTGATTATAATTTTGTCAAACAGTCACCATTCAGGATGAGGAGCCAGGAAGGGGTGGGATTGGCTGGGCAAAGAGGCTGGGGACAAGGAGGCTGTGCTTGATTGGAGAACCAGGAATGGCTGGGCAAAGAGACTGGAATGGAGAGTGCCATGGATAAGACTGGGAATTCGGGGGACAGGTTGAAGGGGTTAGGGCAGAGGTAGTCAAGATTGTGGGGAAGAGGCATAAAAATCAGCACCCACATGATAACACACATCTCCATAGCCTGGAATGGAACCTATGATATCTAGGTCTCATAATTCCTCTGCAGTCAGAAAATATTCATGAAACCCACTAGCACAGTATCCCATTCCCCCTCTAGTGCTGCTTCACATATAGGATAACAACCTAATACTGCTACCAGTTACTCAGTTAGCAGTCGGTGTGCTGATCTGAAGGATCCTGCCACGCTGATGGTCCATGTGGGTGTCAATACACCATCACATAATAGAGTTTGTTCTGTCAGTTTGGTTTTTTTTTCAACCTAGGAAGTGACATACAAAAAGCTATGTTAAAAGAACATTAAGGTTGCAAAGTCAAGCACTCAAAAGTTAGGAAATACCAGAATTAAAGCTGCCTGTGCAACCTTAACTCAGCCCCCGTGTGCATATGCATTATGATATAGTCTTTAATCACAAATAAAAAATATTCTTGCTGGAAGTTTGAAATATAACACTACTTTATTTCTTAGAATTCAGAACAATAACATGCACAAAAACCCAAACACACAGAGACACAAAGCAGACTGTTCCCAGAAACAAAGAGGCACAACTCACCCCACCTTACTGTAGGCTGGCTGATTCATGCTTGATGCTGATAGATTGCATGCTTTCTGTATAGAGCCCCATAGCTTGCAAGCAGGTCCAGGAACTCCAAGTCCCCTTAAAGTGATAGACTGGAATTCCAACAAATTCCTCAATACCACATAAGGATCATATCTAAACTCCTCCTTGCCCCCAATTTTAAAGGCAGGGCTCTGCTTTTGGCCAGTTTCTCTGTGAGGAAGCCCTGCACAGCCTTGTGATTGAAGCACAGAACTGAGAGCCAAGCAATCTGGGTTCTGGCCTCAAACAACTTGAACCCCCTCTTTAAGCACATGAGAAGTCCTACTAAAGCCCAAAGGGACTAATCACATGCTTATAGCTAAGCACACACACACACAAAAACCCCTTAACAGTGGTTAGGCAGGTGCTGGGCTCAGACCACTGCCTATCATGTGACCAATATTGTCTCATTGTTTTCTTGGGATCCCCTCTCTGTCTGAATCTACCAGTTAGCTCTTGTTCTGTATTTAGATTGTCAGACAGAATGTCTTTTTGTTCTGTATTTTGTGCAGTGCCTAGCACAATGCGGTCCTGACTCCTGCTCTAGGCCTGGGGCACTGAGGTGCTGTCACAATACAAATACTAAGTTTTAAAACTTTAAATAGCAAACACTTAAGGGCTTTGCTGGCTTGGGGCATCAGGCCCCAGCTGTCACAAACTTCCTGCGTGATCTTAGGCAAGTTACAACTTAACCTCTGTGCCTTGCTGAACAGTAAGATGGGGTTGGTAATACTTCCCTCTTCAGAAGGGGTATTGTGAGGCTAAATTCATTACAATTTGGTAAGTTCTTTGTATTGCTATAATGCCTTCCCTAGAAATATCTCAAAGTATAGTTATTAGTTCAGACCACGCTGAGGCTAAATTACAGCAAGAAAATGTGGAAAATAGATTAAATTCCATTGACTGTTGATAATATGCAATTCCAGTCCAATCCCTCTTAACAGTTAGCGTAATCTACTGGTATGAAAGCTTCTATTGTTTTGCATTTCAAAAACAGGATGGCTGTTATTACAACCATTTCAGTACCTCTCACAGCTTTGTGTTCATCCATTTCTTTCTTTACACGTCACATCTCGGATAACATGTCATGCTGTCCACCCTTTGAAGCAGCTGGTGCAATAGTATTGAACAGAGGCAGCACATTGATTCTTGACTGCTGGGCATTACCAGCTGGCACAGTGGGTAACAGGAGAAGTATTAACTGCAGCAGATAAAGGTGTTTCTACTCTACACAAAAGAGGTCCCTTCACTTTAAAAAAAAAAAAGAAATTCTGAAGGTTTTTCCTTATTAAGTTCTCCCTATTTGCAAGACATTAGAAAGAGAGCCCAAGAGTTTGTCACCTATAACCCATATTAGGAGAGATTAACTAAGGAAGCTGTGCTGCTCTACCTTTACATTCCTCTTTCTGTAGTATAAAATGTTGGGTTATAATACGCATAGCAAGCCAGTATTGATGAATGTAATGCAGTGTTTTCCAAAATCCACCAACACAGAAATCTTTCCCACACCCACTACACAGTATTAGGTTGAACAAAGTACAGTAATCCAAGCGGTAGTGGAAAGAGTTCATAGTGTCACAATCAGCATGCCCAGCTGTAGAGTGTTTGCTGGTTTACAAACAGGGCAGATGGCACAGCAAGCTTTATTCTTGGCAAGTGTATATGAGATTAGATACCCTTTTCCTATCATCTTTGTTAGCTTTATTTCTGTGAGGCGGCAAGTTTAACACAGGGCTCCGGAAAGCATAACAATCCTGGATCACACTTTACAAGAAATAAGGGGCACTAGGATATATTTGAAAGTTATTCTTCTTGGAACTCAGATGACATTTCTAATTTTTTATTATTTTTGAAAATAGGAGGGCCAGAGTTATGAATACAGTATAAATGCTAAAGGGTCTGCAAATGTTCAAAAATCATTCCATCTTAATGGCATTCATAACATCATATTAAGGAAAATATGTAGTAATACACTGCAATGCCATTATCTGTATGAGAAAACCTCTTTATTATATGCACCTCACAGATGACTGTAGTATTTATTGGCAAGAATAAATATTGACATGAAACAAAACAATGGAAAGTTTTTAAATTGAAAAAAATTGCATCTTCAGAGTGTCATTCAGATGCTCCTCCTTCCTTTTCTGATAAGTTTCACAGCTCTGTTCTTGGTCCCCTTCTCATTCAACACTTTGTCTCTGGGTAATCTCATTTCCAAGCTCAAGTTTAACTATCATCTCTATGCTAATGACTCACATCTCTACTTCTGCACTCTGGACCCATCTCCTTCTGCCTACACCTAGATCTTGGCCCGTTTTACTGACCTTTCTTCATGGATTTCCAGCAGCCAGTTTACAATCAATATGGCCAAAACACAGCTCTTAATCTTTCATCCCAAGTCCTCCCCCACCTTTTCTTGCTCAGTCAATGTGGACAACACCATCCTGCCTATCACTCAAGACCATAAACTGGGTATCATCTTTAATTTGGCCCTCTCTCTAGGTAGTTCCATACAGGCTATGTCTAAATCTTGCAGATTCTTTCTGTCTTAACACCTCTAAGATATGGCCTTCCTCCTCCATCCATAAAATTAAAACGGTCACCCAGGATCTCATTTCACATCTTAACTACTGCAACACTCATTTGCTTGAGAAATGCAGTCTTGCCCCACTTTTATCAATTCAAACCACTGCTACAAAGATCATTCTCCTAGTTTGTCAATGTGACTCTTTCTTTGCATTCCTCCACTAGCTCCCCTCTCTCCATTGCATCAAACCACCTATTTGTTTTTACTTTCCAGGTCCCCTGTGGCTATTGCCACTTGACCTATCGTCTTTCTTATGCAATTGAGAGGTCGACTCTCACCTCTGCTCTGCTAGTGATGCTAGCTTTCATTGCCCACTTGATAAATTTAAAATAAGCACCTTTGTGCTTTTTCCCATTCTGCTCCTCACAGATCAAAGGAGCTCTCCACAAACATCACAAGGCGACCTTATTGTCTTATTTCAAATCCCTTATTTCAAATCCCTTAAAACTCTCTTTTGTCATGATGCCATCAAAGAATTTCAAATGGTTAAGCAGCTGGTATGCTGAGACCACAGCATATCCACCAATTTTGTTTCATTATTTCCTTGTGCTTCTCCATCTATCTTCTGTCTCTTGTCTTATGCTTAGATTGGAAGCTCTTTGGGTCATGGGCCATCTTTTTGTTTTGTGTTTGTACAGTGCTTAGCATAATGGGATCCTGGTCCATAACCTGGGATCCTATGCCAGTGTTTCTCAAATGTGGCCACCATGGGCTTTTCTTGCATCCACAGGCTGCAATGGGGAGTGGGCAAAGTAGTGGCTTCCCTCCCTGTTGCTTCTGGATGCCCTGCATTGGTGTTAGTTGCTGGGACCATCAGCAGGGGTTAGGCTCTGCCCCACTCTGGAGACACCTGGGTCACAAAGCTGGAAGAGTAGGCACCCAGTGCGTTCCCCACCTCCCAGGGGTGGTGAGGCTGAGGCTTTAGGTTTCAGCCCTGGGGTGGTGGGGCAGGCAGCAAACTCTGGCCACATGGCTTTGGGCTCCATCCCCAGGCCCTGTCCCCTGGTGTGGAATTTCAGGCTCCAGGTTCCTGCTGCCTCCCCCAACTCCCCATCCAGGGCTTAATTTGTCCTCAGGCTTGCCAGGATGGAGTAAGTCTGCTGTGAAAAGTGATACGTGTATGTTTGTTAATATCACTTTTCACAATAAACTTACTAGCTAGCAATAAATACATTACAATGATTTGGGTGTGTAGATAGGAAAAATAAATAAATTGCACAATGCTAATTAAGTATTTTAGGAAAAAGTGTGAGAGTGGCCACCAGCAAGAGTTGATGGCTGTACTTTGAGGCCACCAAAAAATATTGTCCTGAGACCCCAAACGCACTAACATAATACAAATACATTATGTGATTTGATCAATATTCAATGTCTTATACCAGTTATCAGACAGAATAATAATGTCTTGTGTAACAAAACATCTTAGATATATATCACCTTCAACAAATCCTCCTTATGCAAGGCAAAGAATCTGCCCTTTACCAACTCCCTGCATATGTGGTTCAGAAAAAGTAGATAATCATTTGCTGGGCATATAGAATTTGCTATACTTAATCAGACTATAGGTCCATCTGGCCTCTGGGATGGACTATATCTGATGATTCGAAGAAAGGCAAACAACCCATTATAAATTTAGACTAGTGGGAAATGTTGTATATAGAAGAGAAACTTCTCTCTCGCCACCCACATTTGCCTTGTGAGCTGAAGCTTGAGTCATTATCTAAACTTGCACAGCTGCAAAAGTTATTAATGATCCTAATATTACCAAATGCTTTTGAAATGCAGCTACCATAGTTGCCTTGATGACCTTCTGAGGCACTGAATTACACATGAACAGTTCACTATTGTGACAAAGTTCCTCCTCTATCTTGGTGGATCTTGCGCTTATTGACGGATTTGCTCGCCTTGGAGCTTCACGGCAGCCCTCAGTTTGGCCGTTTTCGTGAACTCACAGTCCAGGTCAACTCCTCCTGTGTCTGACCAGGAGTTGGGATGTTTGGGGGGAACCCGGGCCCGCCCTCTACTCCAGGTTCCAGCCCAGGGCCCTGTGGAATGCAGCTGTCTAGAGTGCCTCCTGGAACAGCTGTGTGACAGCTACAACTCCCTGGGCTACTTCCCCATGGCCTCCTCCCAACACATTCTTTATCCTCACCATAGGACCTTCCTCCTGGTGTCTGATAATGCTTGTACTCCTCAGTCCTCCAGCAGTATGTGTTCTCACTCTCAGCTCCTAGCGCCTCTTGCTTCCAGCTCCTTACATGCGCACCACAAACTGAAGTGAGCTCCTTTTTAAACCGAGGTGCCCTGATTAGTCTGCCTTAATTGATTCTAGCAGCTTTTTGATTGGCTGCAGGTGTTTCTAATCAGCCTGTCTTGTCTTAATTGTCTCCAGAAGGTTCCTGATTGTTCTGGAACTTTCCCTATTACCTTATCCATGGAAAAGGGACCTACTTAACCTGGGGCTAATATACCTGCCTTCTATCACTCCAGCCATCTGGCCTGACCCTCTCACACTATGTAAAAAGTATTTTCTTTTATTGGATCCAAATGTACTGCCTTTTAAATTTTATTCCATGTCTGCTTCTACCCATATTTTGTGATAGGGTGAAAATAAGGGGCTCTTGTGTTTTCATTATGCCCATAATAATGTGAATACTGTGGGGATATAGATACAGGGAGTGTTGGGGGTGGCAGGGTAGGAGCACCCGCCCCCACTAAATGCAGAGGAAGAGCTGCCCCTTTCTCTCTGTGGCTTGGATAAGCAGCATTCTTGTACAGATGTCCCTACTTCTGTTACAGTCTATTTTAACCAGCATGAATACCTCAGTGATGATCCCTGTGTCTCTTCTTTTAGGCTAAATAAGCCTAGTTTTCTGTAATCTTTCAGCATCTGCAACACCCGCTATACTGGTAACATGGAGCAATTTCCTGTGCTTAGAACGGCCTCCTGTATTTGACTGAGTCAAACAACCTCTCGCTCTCATCCACAAGTCCTGTTAAAGGAGACATCAGCTATGAAAACACCAGTCTTATCTGTCCATTTGCATGAACCTGCTGCTCACATATTCTCTCATGCCACACATTTTCACTTGATGTTAGATATGGTCCCAGTATATTTCAGGATTCAAAATATCACCTGAACAAAATCACAATTCTGTAGCTCCCATCAAACAATCTCCCTAATCAGTGTTCATATCAAGTTTCTGACTATCAAGGAAAAGGAAGACCCAGAAAAGAGCCCTCCCCAACACCTACCAGCAAAAATGACTAGATAAGGACACTGGAGTTTGCCATATTACCAGCCAAACGCATTCTTAGGATGTCCAGTTGAGAGGCGACTCACTCCAAAGGATAAGCAGGCCACAGCTAGGTCAGATCCTGACTTAATGGGAGTATTGGAGCAGGAAGAAAAGGATTGAGCCAAGCCCCAGAGTTCTGCTGGAGCCATATTTGTCCAGACTGCTAAAACCTGTTATAAACGTGTTCATGCTTTTAAGTCCCCCCCTCTTGCCTTTAAATAGCTTCATTTAATGTGGCTTACAACTATGTTTCTGCTCAGTATGTTCTAATTTGTCACTTTTGTACACAAAAATTCTTGGCTTTGTATTATTTTATGAAGAGTGAATTTAAAAAGGGGGTGCCAGAATGAGAACAGGGGTAGGGGTGGGTCATTACATTATGTTCCATGGCCTACAGTCTGTGACATTCCTGGCACCATTGCAGGCCTGGCATTATAGGAATTCATGTGCTAAGTGGAAAATCAGATGAACGTCTCATTCTCTCTCTGTGCAGCTCATTTAGTGCACAGCTCCAGAGAACACTTTTCATTCCGTACTAGGTTTCTTTAATTCAAATGGGCAAGTTTTGAGCTATGGTAGAAATCATTTCATATCTGGCCCTTTGGCATTCGTTTGATGCATGTGGAAAGTCCTCTCCTTTCTCTGGTTCCATCAAGTTTATTTTCCTGGAAATATTTATACTTAATCAGCCCACTTGCATTTTTCAAACCTAATTTCAGTCTCTCTGTTAGCAGTATTAGGTTCAGTTGAAATAAGCAAAACTCCAAGTTCAATGGAATAAATGTTAACAAGCTGATAGTACATATTTATAAAAGCTTTTCATCTATAAAGTTCCTTAAGCATTTTACAAAATGGGCCAAATTCTGTTCTTTCGGTACATTTGCATAACTGCCATTGGACTTTGTTGGCAGTCACATATATACCAGGGCTTCAGTGCTGCCAACAGATATGCTAGCATGGATCTCTGACCTGCATGAATTCCACAATGCTCACATTCCATGCGCTAGTCCATGTTTACAGGATTGAGACCTAGGATATCAATATGGACCTCTGCCCCTGCAGTAGTTGTAGTACCTGGGCAACTACTACAAACATGGCTGACAACCTCAGCTCAAGAGCAGAACCTACTCAAAAATAAGTAAATAGATTTCTGCTTCGGATTCATGCCGCAAGAGAGGGAGAAGGAAGTGTCATTGACCCTGCTGTTCTATGTACTTTGCAGAAATAATGAAAATAGATCACAGGTGTCTGAACCTCACAGTAGTGGAATTCCTCCAGACTGAGACTGTCACAACAACTAGAATCTGGTCCAGCTGCATCTGGTTTCAATTATTTTATGCCTGTTTAAATGCACTATTGAACAGAATAAGCAAAAGACAACACAGACTAGGAGGTTGGCTAGAGGCCAGAAACAGGAAGATTCCAGTTGACTTGTGCATGTCCCTTATGCTTTGGTGTCCTTTCTCCATCAGTGCACACCTTACAGCTCTTCCACATTACAGGCACTGATTGACTGCCCATTGGTAAGACACATGATGTAATTACAGAGTAACTCCTCAAGATGGACTGAGGGGATTACATACCTGCTTGTCTGACAGCAGAGTTTGGCCCTAATATTGTTATTGATATTAAGATAGGTAGTACCTAGAGGAGCCAACTGAGAATGGAACTGGATGTGCTAGGCATTTATGGGTGGTGGGAGGGAACAAACCACACACAGAGTCCCTGCGCTGAAGAACTTACTGACTAAATACACAAGGATGATAAAGGCAGTATTAACAACTCCATATTAGGCAATTTAGTAACAGATTAAGGGACTTGCCCAAGATTATATAATATATCTGGGACAGAGTCAATATCAAACCCAGCTTTTCTGAGTCCCATTCAAGTGCCTTAATCATAAGATAACCATTCCTCTCTAAATATCTGGAGTCCTCAATGAAGATAAGTACCTTTGTGCAAATCATATATTCAGGGCACTTAAATTATATTTAGAATGTTTATCTCCTTGGAGAGAAAGCAGAGACACCAGGAGCCATAAAATAATTCAGATACACAAAGAGTCCAAAGCCCCTTCCTGCCCCAAAGCCATGATAGAGGTTTCGTTTAGGATGGTATTAATGAAGCTGTTTCCTCTTTTGGGGATATGACCCAGACCAATGAAGGGCTGTGTAACCCCCTGCTCTGCAACCTTGCGTGCCTCACAATGCTTTTCTGCTGTAGCTCGTACCTGGGCCATTCACAAACAGCCTGCCAGAAGGCAGGTAGCACCCTGAGTGTCTGTATAGCTGCAGCCTACCAGCCACAAATCAGTCACACTCTGGTTTCCACCAGCCTTAGTTACCACTTTCAGGGTAACCCTAACACACTCCCAAATCTGGATTTCCCCCCAAAACATGAGTTCTGTGCTGCCCAGCCCTCTCCTGGACAGTCCAGATATATTAGGTTCATTTCCCTCTGTAAGGGGATTGATATCCAAACAGTTTGCTACCCCCAATGGAGTTACCCTCACAGTTCACAACACTGGATTAATTTTGATTAAGGAATAAAATGAGTTTAACTACAAGGAGATAGGTTTTAAGTGAGTACAAGTATAAGGCTTTGAAGTCAGAAATGGTTACAAGATGAAACGCTTCCTAGTACTAAAACCTAAACTAGACTTGGTTCAAGGTGAAATCCCTTACCACATATTCCCGGTAACATTGCTGACCCATTTCTCAGGCCAGGAGCAGCTCCCAAAGCCCAAAAGGCTGTTTCTTTTGTCTTCTGTGACAGAGATAGATGGATAAGGGGTGTTTTGTCCCTTACTTTTATAGTTCAGTCACCTTTTGAGAATGCATTTTCCTGAGGGTCACCCCTAGATAAAGTTCCTTCCTGCTGTGAGGATGGAGACAAGGAGTCTGGTGGTGAAAGAGGTTCCATGCTGTTTGCTAAAATGCAGATCTGTTCCTTGCCAAAGGATGGCCACCAGATAGGTGATGGCCCATCAACTTTGATGACACCTGGCTAGAAGCATCAGCTTGTCCTTTGTCTTTGAGAAACTGGTTTACTCAAACTAGTCTGGTAAACACATTTCAGACCTTTTATGGTCACAACTTTACACGTAATGTTGCTACACACATTTTACCATGATATTATTGACCAGAAAGTTATTACTTGAAATCTAATACCTCACAAAGAACATTTTGTGCAAAGATTATTACATTGGTGTGTAGGTTGTGTATACAGGGGGCTCACTTGGTCACAGGGGACTCAGAATTCTGTCAGATTTCAAGAGGTTAGCGTACAAACTAGCAGTTATGACTAATCCCTGTAAGAGCAAAGCCGAGCTTTATTGCCCTCTGCAAGGATCCCGCTCTGCCTATTAAAAAGTGACTTGTTTCATAGGTGCAACAGCAGACCTGCCAAAGCACTGTAATTGAATAGCCCTATACTTGGTTATCCCTTTCAACCAGCCTCTTCCTTGAAACAAGAGCTAGATGCATAATATCACTGAACTAGATTCATATACTTCTCTTTTGTGAAGAAAAACATTTTTGATTTATTAGCAAAGAGACAAAGCCCTTACAATACCTGTTTGTCTTATTTAATAAGGGAAATCCTGCCTGTGAAATATCCAGCTCATACATTTTTGCCATCTTGAAGCATTTTGCACCATTAGAGAAGTATTTATAGCTACTTGTAAATGAACCGTTACAAGAGATTCTATTTCCTGTTTTCTCCTGAAAGATTTTTATGTGCCTGCTCTCTGAAATAAAATACATTGTTCACATGCTTGCCTTAATATTACTTAATCTATCAAGGAATCCTGAATGGTGAAAGCTCCTGCAAATCCATAGCCGTGTGAGATGGCAAATGAAGTAAAATAACCAGAAGCAGATTTTTTTGTCTTGTAGTCTTTGGTGGCAAAATAGAAAGAGAGAAATTTATAGAAGCTATGAAAACTAATATGATACATATTTAAGAAGGGATCAAAGAAAGACATGGAAATCTATAGCTGTGGACATGCAACTTTGGTGTCAGGAAAGGTTCTTGAAAGACACGGATGAGGGACAAAATATAATATGTACTTATTGGAGATGCTTATGGCTTGGTTGGATGTGGAGGTAATAGTTTTATTTCTGCACTAGTTTTGGGTGGGTCTTTTTGCTTGTTAATTAGACAATTCTGGTTTCGTCTGTCTGTGTGAAGGACATCCTTGTAGAAGGATCCAGGTGTGGCACAGAGGGTCAGCTTACCTGCAGCTCTCTAGCTAGCCAGAAAACACCAGTATAGCACTTACCTTCACTGTCTGTGCTTCCAGGCGATGAGAGGGTGGGGGAACCACTTACCACTGCTCCTCCTCCCAGAACCCCAAGACATATGCTGGATCTATCCTGGCTGCAGCTACCAAGGTCTACTGGTGTCTGGTAAACCACTATTGTCCCTCCCTTTCTTTTGCTGCTACTCTGGCTGCCCTTGCCAGTGCCTTTGCTGGTGACCTTGTGCCTGAAGTTGGTCTCTGATTGCTTGTTTTAAGATTCAAGCTCCTCTTCTCTGCATTTTTTGGTTGCTTCACCCCTTCAGCTCTACTGGAGCATCCCATTTATCCCTCAGAGAGTCCATGATGGCTCCTTCTAGTGACTATTTCCATTTCTGTTAACCATGAAGATCCAGAAATCTAATGGTCATATGCAAATAATGCAATGCATTAATTGGCATATTGATCAATATGAATTGCCACATTTGCAGATTTCACAAAAATACAAAGTTCTTGTTTTCTTCTGCTACTCCCAGCTTTCTCCACAGTTTCAGGCTGTGAAAGTCAGTAAAAGAAAGTATACTATACATTTAGGAGCTTTTGAATCCTCATGAAACTGAAACATAAATATAAGATGAAGTTAAACTCTTGAGCTCGAACATCATGGTGAGAAGAGAAAGCTGTTCTAGTCAAACGAAGAAAAATGCCATGTTAAGTCCCTTCCTGTTACTAACGCCATAGGATACCTGGCACTCCAGGGATCAAAGAAGTCACCCCAGGCCCTGTTTTGTCATTGCTAGCAGCCATTCTGTGCTCTGTTCCTCCTCCCCATAGCTGCTAATCCTGCTTTGAAAGCCCCCACCCCTCTGCACACAGAGTGCGGGTAGGAGGTGCTCCATCCCAACACACTCTATAGTCCCATCCTCTGTCTTCTGACAGGGAGGGAGGGCACACATGCTATCCGCACACATTCCTATTCTCTATGGTCTCTACTACTTTGCTTCAGTCAGACTGGAGAAACCTACCAGAGACCATGGAGGCTAGGCATATGAGGAGTGGGGTATGCTTAGCATCTCACCCTCCATTTCCTATTGAGTCTCCCTGTTACCCTTAGGAGATTCAGGAACCCCTGGGAGGGCCCCCTGGGTGCCTGAATCTCCCAGGAACATGGGAAGCCAGGTCTGAGCATCCCATTGGTTTGCTTAACATTCCTTATGCAAAATTAACAAGTAACTTCCATGGATCAATCTCCCATTGGAGCTCAGGTTGGTGTATTTACACTCTGGTGCAGAATGTTTCTTTGCCAAACACAGTGGTTATAAAAAACACAGAGTCAGACCCTCTCCCCAAGATAATCCAATTTTTGTCTTAAAAAAAAACAAACCCAAAAACCACAATGTGTGTTTCATCTGGCTTTGAATGTTGTAACCTTAAGTCCCATGCCACCTTGGTAAGGTAGGTATTACGGTACTCATTTCATAGCTGGAAAACTGAGACACAAAGTCTGAGAATTAAATTTTGGCATTAAGTCATAGATCTGAACCAAGGATAGCGCAGAGGCTCATCACCCCCTCCACACAGCATCCACCTGATGCCTTTCACCAGTGCTATGTTTATTATATTATTTTAAGAATTAAGATGGCCACAGGAACTCCCAGGGAAGCCAGAGCAACACAGGCACAATGCCGCCTCTTAATAGGATGTAGTAGTGTTGCTTCCAGAGGTGGACTAACGGCAAGCTCTGCTAAGTCTGCAATGAATTTCTACTCAAGGAATCTCAATTATGGCTTCTCACTGCACATGTAAGGGCAAGGATGGTATTTGCTCCCTTTCCCGTTATTAGCCATGCAGGGCTGGCCAGTCTGGCTGGTAGAATTGCTTGCACAACATCCCAGGTGAATGTTTAAAGACACATGTGATATCACCAGGAAGTCCATAGCAGAGACAGGCAAAAAATCTACATCTGAGACCTAGTTCTGTGTCTTAATCACAAATCCATCCTTCCTTTCCTTTAGATAGTGCCAATCATGTTGATTGTTTTGTGCCAAAGACACTTGACAGCTCAGAAATGGACTGAAAGTAATAAATTGGGGCTTTCTGATATCACAGAATTACAAGATTTAATCATTACCAATCTGGTCTATATTTTGGAGGGTGGGAGGAGTGAAAGCTCCTTTTTGCATTAACCAATCCTGTGAAGCATCACTGCTACAGAGTAAAATCGGTGATACTAGCAGTGTAGGCATCCTACATCAGATACAAAATCAATTTTCACACTGGTTTAACAGCAGATATAATAATCAGAAAAAGAACTGCACCACTTTAAGTAAATATCGCCTTAAATAGTAATGCCCTGAAGTGAATGGCTAAATCACCATTAAAACAGGATAGAAATGGATTTACTACAAATATCTGAGAGACTGGAATCCCATTCTTCTGGTTTGGCAAGTGATGTTATTATGCAACAAGATGGCTGCCATCAGCAGGAGGCCCATTTGTATTCCTAATATTTAATTTCACATTACATTTAGATATCTAAAGACCTTCACTCCCCTCCCTGAAACCTAAGCTGAACAAAATGAGTGCTGCTTTCATTTGCCACTGCAGAACTATTGCCCACCTATTACTCAAGAGAAAAGCTTTCCCCGGCCTCAGAAAAGCATCCTTCAGGTATGAAGAGCCTAGAGGAAGTCATGAAGAATGAAGAAGTCATCAAAAAGATCATAGGTCCTAAAGCCACACTTCATAGGCTAATAGAATTCTCTACCAATGGGTATATGAATCCAGGCGACTAACTAATCTAACTTCAAGATAAGGGGAAGATCATATAGGAGTTGATTTTTAGGGAACTAGTATTGTTTGAAATGTATTGACTACATTGTATTGGGAACAGAACTGCAATACAGTATGTTTAATAATACATGGATTTGTCATATCACTTCTGCCATAGCTTTCATAAATGAAGCCATTAGTTTAGGACCTCCTACATTTTAGGCTCATCACTTCAGGAGAAAACAACTGTATTATAGATACATTCATGGCTCTACTATTTGAATCACTTATGGAGTTTGATTGCAAACATCACAATGTAAATGTCATGCCTGTCTAAATTCTGGTGAGCTAATTAGAAGCCTCACAGCTAAGCAGCTCTTCGCACATCACTGGGTGTCACTGCAAGTATTCTTATTCTGTGGCTTTCAGAAATCACTTGCAAGTTCAACAGATATATGATCAGTCAAGTAAAAGAAAATTATGTTGTAGAAGCCACTTTGTAAAAAGAATGGCATACAATATATGCAAGGAAGTGCCATTTAACAGAATGGTCACTCAGTAAACACCAAAACCTGCTACTCCATGGCACTCGTGGGGCTCTGACTCAACAGAATTGGTGCAGTTCCTCTGCGGGGGGGTGGGGGGGGAGAGGGGTAGAATTTGGGGACCCCACACTGAGGCTCCATACCCCATGGAGCATGGGCATTCTCTGTACTAAAATGCACAGGGAATTTTGGGGATGAGCCTAGGAATCCAAAATTACACTGATCCAACAGCCATTTTCTCCTGTGTATCTCCAGCATTGCTGAGCAGTCTTGGAAGTGGAGAATTCCTTCTCCACACAGCCCCCACAGAGATCCCCAGCCCATAACCAACCACTTAGGCTGCAGGCTAGTTTCAGCATTTGGCTGTGTGGATTTTAATCAGCACACACAACCTCAAACATACACGTAAGAATGAGTGCCCTGTGTCATCTTGTGCTCCCCCCCCCATGCAAATGCAGGCACCTTTCAACATTCAGATGCAGCTATTTTGGGGGGATAATCATAGAATCATAAAAGATTAGGGTTGGAAGAGGCCTCAGGAGGTCAAAGCAGGACCAACCCCAACTAAATCACCCCAGCCAGGGCTTTGTCAAGCTGGGCCTCAAAAACCTCTAAGGATGGACCTCCCTAAGTAACCCATTCCAGTGCTTCACCACCCTCCTAGTGAAATAGTTTTTTCTAATATCCAACCTAAACCTCCCCCACTGCAACTTGAGACCATTGCTTCTTGTTTGGTCATCTGCCACCACTGAGATCAGCCAAGCGCCATCCTCTTTGGAACCCCCCTTCAGATAGTTGAAGGCTGCTATCAAATCCCCCCTCACTCTTCTCTTCTGCAGACTAAATAGGCACAGGTTTCAGAGTAACAGCCGTGTTAGTCTGTATTCGCAAAAAGAAAAGGAGTACTTGTGGCACCTTAGAGACTAACCAATTTATTTGAGCATGAGCTTTCGTGAGCTACAGCTCACTTCATCGGATGCATACTGTGGAAACTGCAGAAGACATTATATACACAGAGACCATGAAACAATACCTCCTCCCACCCCACTCTCCTGCTGGTAATAGCTTATCTAAAGTGATCATCAAGTTGGGCCATTTCCAGCACAAATCCAGGTTTTCTCACCCCCCCCCCCCCACAAACTCACTCTCCTGCTGGTAATAGCCCATCAGGCCAATCAGCCTATTACCAGCAGGAGAGTGAGTTGGGGGGGGGGGGGGCGGAGGGTGAGAAAACCTGGATTTGTGCTGGAAATGGCCCAACTTGATGATCACTTTAGATAAGCTATTACCAGCAGGAGAGTGGGGTGGGAGGAGGTATTGTTTCATGGTCTCTGTGTATATAATGTCTTCTGCAGTTTCCACAGTATGCATCCGATGAAGTGAGCTGTAGCTCACGAAAGCTCATGCTCAGATAAATTGGTTAGTCTCTAAGATGCCACAAGTACTCCTTTTCTTTTTGTAAATAAGCACAGTTCTCTCAGCCCCTCCTCGTAAGTCATGTGCCCCAGCCACCTAATCATTTTTGTTGCCCTCCACTGACCTCTCCAATTTGTCCACATCCTTTCTGTAGTGGGGGGTGGAGGAGGCAAAACTGGATACAATACTCCATATGTGGCCTCATCAGTGCTGAATAGAGGGGAATAATCACTTCCCTCAATCTCCTGGCAATGTTCCTACTAATACAGCCCAATATGCCATTAGCTAGGCAAGAAGGGCACACTGTTGACTCATATCCAGCTTCTCATCCACTGTAATCCCCAGGTCCTTTTCTGCAAAACTGCCGCTTCGCCAGTCAGTCCCCAGCCTGTAGCAGTGCATGGGATTCTTCCATCCTAAGTGCAGGACTCTGCACTTGTCCTTGTTGAACCTCATCAGATTTCTTTTAGCCCAATCCTCCAATTTGTCTAGGTCACTCTGGACCCTATCCCTATCCTCCAGGGTATCTACCTCTCCCCCCAGTTTAGTGTCATCTGTGAACTTGCTGAGGGTGCAATTTATCCCATCATCCAGATCATTAATGAAGATGTTGAACAAAACCGGCCCCAGAACAGACCCCCTGGGGCACTCCGCTTGATATGGGCTGCCAACTAGACATGGAGCCATTGATCACTACTCATTGAGCCCGATGATCATCATTTTAAGAGAGTCACCAATCTGCCTCAGTAAGACAGACTTAAAGGAGTCCATTGTGACACTTTTTTGATCATTTGGACCATTGTATCCTCATTTAATTTAGCTTCTGCGCTCTTACAGACGTTCAACCAAAGTATTTTAACCCTGTTATTGACACACACAAAAAGGAAAAAAAAAAGATAGTTGACTCTACATTGATGGTCAGTGCAGTGAGGCTTGCCTCGTTCTCTTTCCCTCTCTCAAGTATTCTGAAGTAGCCAAGAACTAATCACTGCAATCAGTGAAGTAATCTGTGACTAGACAGCTCCAGCATGGGAATCTGGGAGCTACCAAGAAATATGGAAAATCTGGGAATTCTCTGATTATCTGTGAGTTCTAAGAAGCCTGACTAAATACAATGATAAATCAAAATTATTTTGTACCATCTAGGGAAGATCTATAAGCTAACCTGTGATTGCTCAACTCAGCAAGGAATTCAAGCACATCTTTAGCTGGGTGTAAATACCAAGAATGCCAAGTCTTTCAGTTTTAGCCACTAACAGACCAAGGAAGCCAAGAAACACCAAAACCTCAAGAGGAGGCAGAGGGAAAATCAGTATAATATAGTACGAAATGCACTGATAAGAGCTGGGTTATGATAAACTGTATGTTTCTCCTATTTATAAATACCCCATTCCCATCTGGACTCAAAACAGCCTAGTTTTTGCCCAGATTTAGTTAGTTTCCCTTCAACTTAATGTGAAACTCTACTGCTGCTCTCTCCACTGCTTACCTGTATTCATTGTTTTGTCCAACCAAATTACTATCAATCATTATCACTGTATTTATTCATGGTATTGATTTAATGAAGTTTCTTGATCTTTAACATTAGGATAAACAAAACCTCAGCAAAATTTGCATTTATATAATTTCAATGTTCATTTTCCTAGCAGTGCACTTCTATCAAATGGTGTTTTCTTCTTAAGGATTAGTCTTGATGCAGTTTATTTCCCAACCCGCTGCCAATAAAAGAAATCATATTTTTGGATCTATGTACAAAAGCCATCATTCCTTCCACAAGGAATTAGTGAACACCAGTGCTTTCAGGGTATCTTTTGGAACATGCAACTGAATTAATTTGTTTTATTTACTGAATATTTTACCCGTAATCATAAAAGAAGCTTGTATACTACTTCATTGCTGCTGCAGCTCATCTAGATAGTCTCCTAAATACTATAAATCCCATTGAGATGGAGAAAAAAATATTTTCAGGAGTATTAAGTAAGAGTCTAAAAAACTTTAAATAAAAATATTTGGCATTTACATAACATTTTTTATCCAAGGATTTTAACTCACTTTACCAAGCTCAATTAAGCAAGCCCCACAACGAGAGTAAGCTAAACAAGTTTTGTTATCTCATTTACAAATGCATTAGCTGACGCAACAATTGTCTTTCACTAAGTATTTTGCTGAAGGTTAAACGAGGAGTAAATGGCAGAGTCAAGAATAGAACACAAGAATCTTAACTCCCTGATTGTTGCTCTAACCACTTATACTGTGCTCTATTCCCTCTTAAAATGAGGACTAGTGAGAGCACATTGATTGCTTAAGCTACTCTCACAGCTACACTGATAAAAGGCACACATTTATCAAAACCTTGGGGCTCATTGCCTTTAGGCATATATTTGAGGTTATTATTCACCAATAATGGAGCAAGACACTCCTAACCTGTAATTTCTCTGTGATGTAGTGGAGAGTTCAACCATTGTAACCCTCATTGTTCTTGAAATACTACTGAAAAAAACAATAGTATACCACAGAAGAGTTACCATTTTACATTTGTAGCAATTCATTTTTTAAACAAACAGTATTTGGGGCTACATGGTCTCAAATTACCTAATAAGATGACATTTAAAAACATTGCTACATGTCCCCAGATGTACCAAGATACAAAGGAAGAGGTTTTAAATTTTAACCGCTTCATTGAAAGTCCATTTCTGACATATGATTTATGTACACAGAATCCAAGAGCCACAGTTTGGGAGGCTGTTGATGAAAGGCTCACATCAACTGGAGCTTGGAGCTGAAAAGCAGAGAAAGTGAAAATCTCCAGCAGCATGAACACAAGCAATGCAGAGAAATGAAACGTTTGGAGGCTAATAAGGTTTGCCATTGAATATTACTGAATTATTATTTATTTATAATACCCTAGAGGCCTCCACTGCGATCAATGCTGCATTGTGCTAGGCACTTGACATATGCCTAATAAGAGACAATGCCCATCCCAAAGAGTTTATAATCTCAATGCACAAGAGAGAAAGGGTGGGAGAAATGGATACAATACAGAAGCAGAACATGAGGCAGAGAGATTGGTTGGAAGCCTGGCCTACACTACAAAGTTTTGCTTCCATAGTTATGTCAGTTAGGAGTCTGGGGGGTGGGAATCTCACAGCCCCAGCCAGCATAGCTATGCCAGCAAAACCCCCAGTGTATATGCAACTATACCGACAGAAGAGTGCTAAAGTCAGTTGAGCTAACATCTTCCAGGGAGTTGGTGTTACCATACTGGCAGAACCCCTGTCACATAAACTGAGTCTATACTAAGGGCTCTGCCGGTGTAGCTATACTGGCTAAGGCTCTGTAGTGTAGACGTGGCCTAAGGGACTTGCCCAGGATCGCTCAGGAAATCTGTGGCAGAGCTGGGAATTGAACCTAGGTCTCCTAAGTTTTAGGGCTTCTCTGCACAGGAAAATTTTACCAGTTATACCAGTATAATTACAGCTGAACAGTTAAACCACTACAGTTATACCAGTATAACTTCCAATGGGGACAAATAAGAGTGATTTTTTTTGGTTTAGCTTAAACCCCTTGCAGAGCAATATAAGCAAAACTGAAAAAGGCACTCATTCAACACAATTACCCACACGGAGAGTTATCCTAGTTTAACTATAGTGGTTTAAATTCACACTTAGCTAGTACTGGAAATAATCCCTCAATGCCTTTTCCCTAAGATTCCCCTTTTCAGGGGAATTCCAGGAAATATGCCTAATGTTTTAAACCTGCATCTGCAGTGAAGACTCAATGAGAAGAAAGGTGTTTTCTGAGTTCTGTGCAATAGTGTGTCCTGAAAGAGGAACTCGTAGGAAAACCAGGTTCTATGACTATAAGCAAAGCAACTGCATTTTCCATTAATTTTATCTCAAGTTTAGCTTGAAGTTATAGTCGAATACTGATGATGACTGAGAATGTGGCCTCATGGCTATTACAGAAGCTTGGGAGACAGGACTCATGAGTTCATAGGCTCAGACTTGAAGACAAGAAGGGACCATCATGGTAATCTACTTTGACGTGCTGTGCATTGCAGGCCACAGAACCTCACCCATCCACTCCTATAAAAGGCCCATAACGTCTGGCTGAGTTACTGAAGTCCTCAACTTGTAATGAAAAGACTTCAAGTTACAGAGAATCCACCATTGACTCTATTTGAAACCAACAAATGACCCATGCCCTACACAGCAAAGGAAGGCAAAACACACTCAGGGTCTCTGCCAATCTGACATGGGGGAAATTCCTTCCCAACTGTAAAACGTGCCAATCAATTAGACCCAGAGTACTTGGACAAGACCCACTAGCCTGGGAAATGTTTCTCTGTAATAACTTAGAGCCCTCTGTATCTAATGTCCCTTCTCCATCCATTGGAGATATGTTAATAGCAGTCACAGATGGGCCATATGCCATTTTAGGTAATATCATCATACTGACCCCTCAGCAGCAGTTCAGATCCTAGCTCTGCTTGATCTTGGGCAAGTCACTTAACCTCTGTATGCCACAGGGAGTGCTGTACCCCTTCACCGGAAAAAGTGTTAATATTCAGGTTTAAGTCCAAAGCAACAGGTAATGTTAATTGTGGTAACTCAAGGTAATTTACTTCTGGTAATCTTGTTTTAAAAAGAATACTTTACCGACAATGATCTTGTTGAATAATATGAAAATATAGTGTATGTTTATGATCTTTTAAGATTGCAATTTCTTTTGATTACCTGAAACAGCATCTGCTCTGTTTTTTTCTTTACCCAAAGCAGAACCACAAAATAGCACTGTGCATATTTTGGGATTTGCAAGTCTTTCTGCGCATTTCATTAGAGAAGAACTTTTCCAAGGCAAACTTGAAAACATAACACCATTAAGAAAAAATATATACCACATTTTGTTATGAATATTTCATATTTGCATTCTTATTACTGGAGGCATTAAGATTTGAGCAAGACCTTTCTGTCACACCTCAGATTCTGCCTCAACTGTACTGCATTCATAATCTTATGTTTATGGCATCCATAGGTGTAGTCAGGCATATACTATGATCACCATAGTGTACAATTTTTAATTTCCTCAGGGCAACATTTTTTTTTGCAACTGGTAGGTTGTTGCTGTTTGAAGTTGCTTTTTTGTTGTTCTTCGCCAAGCCATATATTAACTTACTGCTAGATATCACTCTGACTGCACATGCTGTGTTAGTGATAATGTTGTCTGTAATGGCAGGCCTACCTTGGCAGATGATGAGTATAAAGTGGGCAGGGGGCAATTGACTTGTCAGAATATTTACATATTTCAAATTGCTGGGTACACCCCTAATGACTTTTGCAATGAAAGAGATTGCAGTGTCACCATATCAGCACTGCATGACGTCAGCTAATAGGAGAAGAAGATGGGCTGAGACAAAGAAAACCCTTGTTAAAAACAAATAGCTTTGAGTGACATGAAAAACTGCAGGTGCATGGAAGATAAATGGATTATGTATTTTATTGGAGGTGTATGACTTCAAGTAGCTTTAAGCAGGTTTTAGTGCCGGGACACTCACTAATCCAAGGACCAAGTCTATTAGCCAACGTGAAAGAGAACTGTGTTACTTCACCATGGCCATGTCCACCAAAAAGGCACACCACCTGTAATTCAAAGGACTAATACAGTTGTGTACTATATATTTTGCACTCTAATTGTACCATTGTCAACCAACTATTTTTTTAAATGACCTACTGTATCTCACTTACTGTCATTGCACTTTCCCTTCCTGGCTTCCCTTTACTTTTTCTTTACTATGACAGATAAAGCTTTAATTACTGTGGAGTAACCTTCAGTATCCCCGACCTTGGTAGAAGAGAGGGAAGGAAAAGAGCAATCTGTTTTTGTCTTGCCCTATACTGTATTCTCTGTCTCCCCTTTCCTACTTTTCTCTGAAAAATTGGTCTCTCTCCTGTATCTTTATAACTTATTGCATCAGTCTCTCCCACTCCTATTCACACACACACAATCCTCCCCACACCAATTCAAGCACATTATCTCACCCTCATTCAGTTACGCAAGGCTTGGAAATTTTACCAGACAGCTAAAAACCAGGAGATTAAACTTACTAGCTAGGATGACCAAATGTCCCATTTTGGCCGGGACAGTCCCTTTTTTAAGCCCTGTCCTTGCCGTCCTGACTTTTGCCAAAAAAGTGGGGTGCACACTTCTAGCAGGGTGCAGAGGAAGGTGCGGAGCAGGTGAGTGAATGGCGACACCAGGCCTGTGGGGGAAAACAGGGCTCCAATGAGCAGCAATGCCAGCTGCACAGGGGGACAGGCAGGGCTCGGGTGAGGAGAGATGCCAGCCCTATGCAAGGAGCAGGCTGGGCTTGGATAACAGCCCTGCATGGGGTGGGGGGGACGCAGGCCTCAGGCCAGCCCCATGTGTGGAGGGAGGACGGGCAGTGGCTCAGGTTAGCCTCATGCATTGTCCCGTTTTCCCTTTGTGAAATATAATCACCCTATTACTTGCAGGTATGTGTGGTGTGTGTGGAATAACCTTGACTGTTCCATCTGGCTCCTGAAAGCGCGTGGAGTACACGTGGAACAAAATGTCATCCTCCGTGGAGCATGTCCTCAGATGTATGGCATGTGTGAGGTCACGCTGTGCGAAGGATGCTATTCTGTTGTACAAAGTGGCATCTATCATGTTCGTTCGGACGGAATCCGGAGGTCACGGCCCATGCAGGATGCCATTTTGTGGATCACCACTAAAAAAGCATGCAACTGTAGAAGGTTTTAATGGAGACTTGCCACTATATAAATAAAAAAGGGAACTTCTCCCTTCTGACGACACAGTGATTCAGTAATTAGTATTGAGACATCATGCCTTTGTATATTTCTGGCAGAGGATTAGATTAAGTGCACTACAGATGTTTAGCATAGCTCTTTGAGGTTGGCATTCTGATTCAATGTATCAACTAAAACTTCACACGTGCAGATAAAAATCAATTAAGATTACAGCTATATGAGAACACTGCTGAGTTCTTGAGATGAATTAATCCAGTGCAGTTCTGCATGGAGGATTGAAAAGGCATGCAAGTGCAGAATTGAATCAACCACGTTAGAACGGAGCTAGTGGTGTGAACTCTCTCAGAATGGAAAGTTTAGTGCAAAATGTGTTAATTCATTCAGTGCTCTAAGCCAGTGGCTTTCAACCTATGGTTCATGGACTCCTAGGGGTCCACAGATTATGTCTAAGATTTCCAAAGGGGTTTGCACCTCTATTCAAAAATGTTTAGGGGTCCACACATTAAAAAAAGATTGAAAACCACTGCTGTAAGCGCTAGGCCACATTAGCTCCTCTTCTCAAGTGTCATACTTGCAAGACATTTTAATACTGTAAAGTTCTTTTAGGATAGGGTTTTTTTTTAAAATTAAATATGCAAGTTACTGTTTGAAAGAGATTGTATAGAATTCTGTAATTTCATCAGATTTTGACACTGTTCTACAAACACCAATTTTTCTAAATTATTCAAAATATTGAAAAGGTAACAGTTGGAGCATCTGGTTTATCATAAAATAGAACATATTTGCTAAAGTGAAAGGTTTAAAAATGTTTTTAAAGTTTCTATAGAAACCAGAAATTCCCAACACTCTTATGCCAGTGCTCTTAACTTGGGAAGGCTGCTTAGACATTTTGCAGCATGTATGGAACAATATATTCCCAACAGAATAGCATTTGCTCATTTTTTTAAAGTGACAGTGTTGGCAAAAGGTTCCAGATTGACTGCCCTGGAAACGGAAGATCTCTGCCATCGAACAAATGGCAAAGCAAGCTTCCCAATGCTGCCCCACCCTGTTGCCAAAGAAAGCCCTGCTTTGAAAGGGTTATTTCCCTAGAAGAAAAGAGTTTAGGCTCCATATCCATCAGCTGATCCTACCAACTGGACTCAATTATGATAGATTTAGTGATGTAAACAACTGAGATTGAGTGGATTGACACCACTAAATTCATTGCTTTCAGGCCACCAAATTGCCATCAGATGGGAGCAATTTTGGTCACTATCAAACTGGACTAGATTATTGACAACACATTTTCTTTCTTCAGTCACGTGAAAATCCATTTTCTCTTTGAAAAGTCTCACAGCTTTTTCACAAGAACTTTTGGATTTGTCTAAGGAGGCCACTTCATCATTTGCACTTGCCAAGACAGTTTAATGGCAATTTTCCTAAGGAGAGCAAATTCATTTAATTAGTTTACTTAAGTGAAATTTTGCCCCACTGTGAAAACTTCTTTTCCCGTCATTAAAAATGGCAAAATAGCTAGGTTCTCGGAAAAACAACCAAAATTTATTCAACACTTGGTTTTACTCCCCTCCGAGCCTGGGATCAAGTTCTTATACTTGCTATGCAATAAATTAGCAAAGCAAAGTTCCCCCACATATAAAAACAGCTAATTAAAACCTACCTCATCTTCATACGTTACGGAAAACATGGGATGGAATTACTTTTGCAACGGTGGTTTTTCTCTTTTCTATTTCTTCCCATGTTCTCTTATGTGAACTTGACTGATACTTAACAATGACTAGTACTTAACATCTTAGAAAAATTATATCATGCCTAAAAAAAGCCATGTGGCCTAAGCTTAACTTTACATTTGAGTAGTCCCATCAAAGTCAACAGAATTACTTACATGTATAAAGCTATGCCTGCACATAAGGCCCTGATCCTGCAAGTCATTTTGTGCAGATGGCCCTTGTGCTGACACAGAGGCCCTTTGTAATAGCAGAGGGTTGCACTTGCAGAGAGTGATTTGTGGGATTGCAGCCTTTGTGTTTGCAGGATGGGACCCGCTGTGCTTCTGACTTGCCCAAAGTCATACAGCAAATATTAGGCCCAAGTTTTCACTAGTGGCCTGTAATTTTGGAGGCTTTTTTAAATAACCATCTTCAGAAACCTAGGCCTTGTTTTAAACACTAAAAATCCAGAACTTCAAGGGAACGGAATGGGAACTCTGCAAACCCAGGTCTTCAGAGAATCGGGCCACTTATAGTTAGGTAGCAGACTATGCATTGCAGCCTCATTTTAGTGCAAGTTTAAACATTTTGCCCTAAAGTTGTTCACCAAAACTTGAGGCATCCAAAATTAGAGGCTACTTTTGAAAATCCAATCAATTGCTGTGCCTTAATTCCCAACCTGTAACACAGGGGAAATGATGACACTTACCTTTGTAAAGTGTTTTGCGAAATCAGTGGACAAAGAGCACTTTTACTTACAAAAGTGTTATAATTAAAAAGATTTTAAACAGCTTCACAACCGGAAGCCACTTTATTCCTCTTGTGAGAACACAAATAGCTGCATGTTTCTTTGAAAAATACTGAGTGCTCATAAGGAGCCCTGCCAAGTATAATAAAAAGAGGGGAGGGAGCATCTACATAATATTCCAAATTAAGGTTACATGAAGTATTCATATAATTAACTTATAAACAATTACAAGAAATTGCTTTTCCCTCCCTAAAAATTGTAATAAAAGGTAGTCTCATACTTTAAAATCTGTAGGGAGTTTCTGGATATTAATATCGCAACTCCCAAAAAGGAGGGAGTAAAAGGCACCAGGGTTGGATGTTGAATATTATTCTTAGAGTCAGACTCTAACTTGAAAATCATCAAGTATTAGCAAGTTTTATTAATCCTTTGTTAATTACAGTATTAACAGAGTACGATACATAGAAATGCTGCCTTAACTTAAAGTGTTACCAACATTTATTGAATTGCTGGGATAATCCAGGCTTCTACATCAAGGAATACTAGGCCCAACATCTGATGATGGCAAAGTGAATTTATCACTTTGCTATGGGAACCTGAATGTGTCCGCCTTGATAGGAGTAGCTGAGGTTGTCACTGAGCTGAGGAGTTCTTAGGGTCACATTACCATCCTTCTAGTTATGGTCACAATAAATTCTAGGACAATTAGTTGCTTAGAATTCAGAAATGTCTCGTAATACACATCTGGACACATCTCTAAGTCACACTGGGCTTGCTTGTGCAGCATATACTTATGTGAATGAGCTCTTACAGAAACTGTCCCATTGAAGCCAAAGGGTGCAGTAGCAAGAGTAAATACTCAGTGAAAAAGAGCTCCATAACCTGGCAGACTAAGATTGCCACTTACCAATCACCACTCTTGAAAAGGAAAAGATTTGCATTCAGGTCCTTTAGTTTTCCTTCTATTTCCATAACTATTTTGAGGTCTTAAAATGACAGTTCCACAGAAATAAAACCAATGCTAGAATTTTCTTTCAAATGTGGTAAGTACCAAAGTGGCAAACCAAAGAGATCAACTTGCCATCTGTCCATTCACCATTGGCACATAATTTCCCCATACCTTCAGATGTTGTATGTGAATTTACACACCACATAACACTGGCCTCTTAGTAACCAAAGTTAGTATTACTGTTTTATTGCATAGCATAACATATATTACTGCATATAGCATAACGCAGCCCTGAGACAGATTGGGGTGCCATAATAATACAAGTAATCAATATTATTATGGGAATATGGATGCATTACCTTATCAACACACTGGCAATTACTAAAGAGCAGAGCTGGACACTGTATGACCAAAGGTCACCTTCCCCATTGCCCACCAGCTGAAACTAAACTACTCAAGACTGATGCCTCACCAACCAGCTTTCAGATGTATCATCATTGCTTTGAAATTGACAGTGTAATGAGATGCATAAACATTCAGTGGGTCTATTCTCCCATAGATTTTTGCAGCTAATTCTCATTAGTAATGATGGGATACAGTGCTTTCCTCGTATTTCAATCCAGTAAACTCTGAACATGTTGACAGTTAATTATGCAGTCATATAGCTACCACCATGATGCTGCAGGTGACAGATATATGGTCTTACACATCCTGGTCATGTTCCTACTGAAGTCAATGACACAATTCCCAGGGCAGACTTTGAGGATGCAGAATTAAGGCCATAACTGCAGCAAGTGTCTGCAAAGAAAGTCAACATTTGTTCAGTCACTCTCATGGGTCTTTGGGCATTTTCTTCTGTCATTCAGAGTGTTGCCCTTTCTTATTAAATCGAAAATGTCTATACTCCATGATTGAATTATCCAAGAGTACCTGTTTAAAGTGATCAGACTAAAAAGAGTAGAAGTTGTGCTGTCTCATTTTAATATAAATAATTTGACTCAAGAAAGGTTTTGATCTAATTAAATGGAGGATCTAATTAACCTGTCATTAAATTAAGTGGAGAGCATGATATAGAGGCATAAATCCCCTACACATTGAGAGGAAACTAATTGTGATACCCATATTTACAGATGTAGCCAAAGGAAAGTAAGTAATAAATTCAAAGAAGAAAGAGAGGTCACAAAAGAAAGAAAATCAAAGATGAAGGGACTGAAAGAAAGGAGATAACTACAGATACTGATTACCACTGTAACAGCACTAGCAAAGGCTGGTAGACTGAAGCCTGGAAACAAGCCGAAATCTGAAGAAAGATCACTTGTAACCTGGAAGCCTAAGGCCTTGATTGTGTCAATGGAGGAACTTCATCATGCACAACAGCAAAATAATCAAATTACAGTGTAAGTGATCTGCAGTTTACACTGCAAGGATATAATAAGGAAGAGTAAAGTCCTAAGCACACATAGGGGATTTCCTATGGCCCTACCCACACAATAGCCCCAGGCTGTGGCCACAATTTTGGTTGGGGTAGTAGTGATCAGACTCACTCAAGAGCCATCTGCTGACTGCTCAGGGCACAACTAAACACTCCTTTTTGTACAGTTGAAGTCTCTCTCCTTTCCAGCCTTTAGGCAGGCTGTGGTTTGCCCTGGAGGAGGGAAGATTCAACCCCATCCAGCCCACAGAGGGTTCTGTGTGTGGACTGATGGCAGGGGAAGGCCAACAAAGCATGGTGGAGATGGGGGTAGCAGTGAGGCCTCTCTCCTCATCACACACACAGTCCTCTGCTGAGGTGGTGACAATGGAGGCCAGCAACTTCACACACACACACACTCCTCACTCTGAAACTGGCTGCTTTGAACAGCCCATTGAGATGAACGAGGAAGTTCACATCTCACAGAGCAATTGTTTCAGGCTGGCTGTGTAAATGGGCAGAAGCCACTGCATCAGTTACACTCTGATCACCTTTCTAAGGGCGTGTCTACACTGTCACTTTACAGCACTGCAACTTTCTCGCTCAGGGGTGTGAAAAAACACCACCCCCCCTCCCCGAGCACTGCAAGTTTCAGTGCTGTAAAGTGGCAGTGTAGACAGTGCTCCCAGCGCTGGTAGCCGGGCTCCCCTTACTGAGATGGTTTTATGCTGCTAGTGAAGACGTATCCTAAGATGTTCTTCACAATCAAGAGAGCTTAAGTCATGGCTGAGATTGTGACAACATAACTCCAGAAACCAGGGCGGTAGGCATGTGCTTCTGCCTTAACTAGGCCCTTTAGAAAAGGTACATTACTAAGGATTCCAAGAGAAGTACAGTCCAGTTGTTGGGGCACGTTTGTAATAACTGAAACCTAACATACCTACCCCTATTGTGAGCTCAACTGTTGCAAAATAGGTGAAAGTTCGTAGTGTTATAACCTGAACAATGAATATTGATAGAACGGGCTTGAAAAGGAAACAGACTAGATTAGTCCAAACAAAATGATCTACTGATACTACCCAAAGACTGTTTTTATATTAGGACTGATAAATAGAAGGAGAATGGAATTGGAAATTAAATGAACCACATTTGGTGTGTCAGATCTTAGGGCTTAGAATATCAGAGAGGAAACTAAAAGCATTTCCCTCACCACCCCAACCATGGTACTCGCTTGCCAGGGCTCAGAGTGGCTAATCAGGCTGTTTTTGCTGTACTTGTGTTTTTCCAGCAGCAAGGCTGCAAATAAGAGTCAGCAGCAGACCCAGAAGCGGCATGTTCTATCTTTGCTGTTCTCTCCCCCTGTGCATGTTGGTCTTATATTTTTCTTCACAGAAAAATGATCCGACTTTAACAGCAGCAACAGTAGCAGCTGCAGTCCATCTACAGTAATGTTTTTCTCTTTTCCGCACAAGGACAGTTACCACCATCTTTAATACCATCTAAAAGACTGTCACGGAGGGAGGTTTCCTTATAGAAACTCTTTACAGCTAAAGGGACCAATAGATCGTTAAAATGAACTCCTTATTTAACACTATACATTTCACATTTGTGTTTTTTCCCTTTTGTTTGGTATCTTTAATCAAAGGTTACAAAGCTTTTTGATGCTTGTTGCTACCCTAGAATAAGCAGGCTAAAGTCTCTGTACTCGAATCCCCATTTCTAACATGATATTCACTGGTGACGCGTGGTATTTAAGTGCTAACCATCATCACTTGTTTTTAAAATTCTCTTTGTATCACTTACAGACCAGTTCATCCATGTCTATATCAAATAAAAGCGTCTCTGAACTTTCATCCCAAACATGGAGCAAGCTCAAACCCAAAAAAGTTAACTTCTCTGGTTTTCTGCCCCTCTGAATTTCCAGATTCTGACTGGACACAGAAATGGCAGAATTCTGTGATAAATCACTCTGTTCTTGCAACACTTCTAGCCTGACCTCAAGAAAAAAAATCCTGGAAATCTCAGAAAACAACCTGTTTTCAGATGATCTCTAGATTGATTCCACAGACATTCAGAAAGGTCTGAGCAGCTCTGGATAAGCATCGATACTTCTTCACACGTATACTAATAAGCTGACAAACATTTGGAGATGTAGCCATCACTTCCTATTTTTGCATTCTGCAGCCCCTCTTCTTCATGCAAGTTGCAATCTAACTACAGTGGAATTCTGCTGGAGTTTTGCACGTTTAAATTACACTGCTCTAAAGAGAGCTCACCTTTTCAAGTGTGTTGCTTGAACAGGTTACAGAAACTAGCCTAGATTTTCAACAGGGGCTAGTGATTTTGTGTCCTTCAATATTTGGGTGCCCCCAACTTGAGAGGTCTTAAATGGGGCTGATTTCCAGAGGGTTGACACTCACCATTTTCTGAAAATCAGGTGCTTTTAATGCACCCAAAAATTGAGGTTCTGAAAATAGCTAGCCACTTTTGAAAATTTAAGCCACTGTTTTTACATTCCATCATAGGGTTAATGTAGATTTTTGTGCACTAATCAGTTATATTATGTGCATAGCAATGATTCCTGTTCCATGGTAATTTTCAAAATAATCTCAGGAAGCATTTTCTTTTTCATTCACAGTTTTTTCCACCTACACAAAATAACCTTGCGTTTGCAATCAGTAGCTTGACTGAAATACTGGATTAGAAATCATAGTGCATGATCAAATTCAAAGTCTTAAATAGCAGAATGCTGATTGTTCTTTCCAGAGTAGTAATGCCAGGATCTCTCTACCATCTTTTTAATATCAACAGTTGTGCAGTGAAGATATTAATTTCCATTAACAGGCCTGAATTATGCATATGGTAGTTGTCAGCTACTTTATGTGACCGGAACAATGAGTCAGCCGTACACCAAGCTGGCAACTCTGCAAAAAATTGTATATCAAGGTCTAGCCACCCATTTCATTTTCCTTTGCTACGGGAACATTTCTAACTTGGGAAGCTATGGCAATCATTTGCTATCTTAAAATCTGATAAATCAGCTTAATCTTATTTTATACATAGAGTAACTCATTCTTTTATACACAGTATTGGTTAATTTCTGTATGTAAGTGTGCACCTAACACTAGCAGAAGTTTAGTACACAAGTGCCATAATAGTTTCCCATTCTCTTTCTTTGCTGGATGGCAGAACTTGTTGCCTTCCCAATAATGGCCTCCCTCTCCACTGATTGTTCTTATGGTTTCTTTCCTTGTATTTCCCATGGGAAATCGGTAGTTGTCTTGCTAACAGAATCAGGAACATGAGAAGTGCTCCAAAAAGACCTCTAGTTTTCCACTTCATTTCACATAATCATGGCTCCCATGACCTTCATGACTCCTCACTACATGCCCTTGAACAAGGAGGTTTACAAGTTAACTGACCAAGGGAAATAGCCAAAACTAAACACATTATTTATCTGGGCTCTTGTGACAGCCCTGGAGTAACGGACAAATCATTTCAGACAACTTCTCTTCCATTACTTCAGCTTCAGTTCTCTGTTGCACCTATGTATTCTGTTTTAACTCTTTAGTCTTCAGAAAGTTACCAGTTTGCTAACTTGTTTATTACTAGGAGAGTGGTAGAAACTCTTACAATCATTTTACCTGTGAGTTAATCCTTACTGGCACAAATGATGTGTTACTGACTCACGTAGGAGAACATTCAATGCACTGTCTTCTGGAAGCTGAGAAACCCTTTGAACTTTCCTTCATATAATGATTTCCTGTCTTTTACACCGTTGTACACCTGCAGTGAGTAATCAGTTTCTTATTCCATTATTTAATGTTACACATCCTTAAAACTCTATTAGACTTCAATGCAAGTGATTTGATGTTTACTCTATATGCAATTTTAACTTATCCTGAAGACTCATTTTTTCCCTCAGGTGCTTCCAAACAGTTCTGCGTGCATCAGCAAGGTAATTGTACCTGTTACATTTTATTTCTACAGCTACAGTAGCAATCTCTAATGCTTCTGCATTATTTTTCAAGGACCTAACTGGAGGAATAGGAGATAGAGAGTCATCCCACTGACTGAATTCTAGGAAGTTGGGTCTCCCCAGCTCTGAACCCCCAATTTGGAGCTCATCGATGAGGCTCTTCGTTCTCCAAGCCTCTCTTCTCTCCTACCATCTCCTCCCAGTCTTATTCACCCCCCCCAGATATGAGTTTTGTGTTTCATTCTTCACGTGACTGGTGTTTGGTTTCCAGTGAATCTGCGGATGTAAGAGGAGGTTCCTTACTGTAATTGGAGGTTCTTCAAGATATGTGGTCCCTATCTGTATTACACACATGGGTAAGCATGTGCACCATGCGCTTGAGTCTGACAGTTTTCTCCAAGCAGTGTCCATTGACCCACATGTGTGCAGGGTCTCTCCTTGTGCTCCCGACTGAAGGTATAAGGGGCGGTGTGGGTTGCCTCCACTTCAGTTCCTCCTCTTACTGCAAAGCAACCAAGTCCAAAGCAGAGGGGAAGGAGGGCAGGTAATGGAATACAGATAGGGATCACACATCTTGAAGAACTTCCAGCTACAGTAAGCAAGCTCCTCTCCTTCGAGTGATAGTTCCTACATGTATTACACACATGGGTGACGTGTGAGCAGTAATCAGTGTGGAGGAGGGTGCGAGGAGGTTGATGGCAGAGCCATTTGTAAGACAGCTCATCCTACAGCTGCGTCCATGGCTGCTGCATGAGTCAGGGCATAGTGTGCGGTACAAGTGTGAACAGATCGCCACATTGTGGTTTTGCAAATGTCCTGCCATGTAACATCCACTAACAAAGTGGAGAAAGTGACCTGTGCACACACAGGGAGAGTGTCCCTTGGAGGGGAAGAGGTTTGACATCTTGTAGCATTCCAGTATGCAACATGAGACCCACTTAGAGATCCTTTGTGGGGATATGACCTGGCCCCTTGATCTCTCTGCCATAGCAACAGAGTCTCCAAGACTTTTGAAAGGGCCTAGTTCTGTGTAGGTAGAATGCCAGGGCACATGTGAGGAAGTGTAGCTTCTTGTCGCCAGGAGAGGCATGTGGTTTTGTACAGAATACAGGTAAGTTGACTGATTGGTTGAGATGCAATTCAGACACAACCTTGGGAAGGGATTTGCGATATAGCCTCAGTGAAAACTTGTCCCTGTGAAAGACCACAGAGGGAGGGTCTGCCATCATGTCTGCCAGATCACTGACTGCCCAAAGTGATGGCAACTAGGAATGCCACTCTCACGGAAAGATTAGTCATGGTACAGGTTGCCTTAAGTTTGAAGGGTGGTCCCGTGACAGCTGAGAAGACAAGTTTAAGATCCTACTGGGCATAGATCTGACAAGTGGTGGGAAGGTTTTGATCAAGCCTTTCATGAAGCATACCATTGTAGGATATGTAAAAATAGAGCATCCCTCCACTGGAGGAAGAAAGGCACTAAATATCACCAGGAGCACACAAAGAGAGCTGAGAAGTAAGCCCAATGTTTTCAGGGCAAGGAGGTAATCTAGGATGGCCGAATGGTCATCGTGTCAAGAGAATGGTGATGGCAGTGGGCCCATTCCAGGAAGTGATGCCATTTCACCCTGTAGCACATTCTGGTGGACTCTTTCCTACTCTGGTGAAGGATCTGCTGGACTGGGGATGAACATGCATACTCTATGTTAGATGCCCATCCATACACCAGATCAAGAGGTGAAAAGAGCCTGGATTTGGATGCTTCAGCCTGCCTCAGTCCTGTATGAAAAGCTCTGGAAATAATTGGAGCCTGACTGCTGGGTGAGGGTGGTGCAGGGGCGGGGCAGTCAGCACCTATGACCCTCACCATGGGTGTTCCGCGGCCACAAACCCAGGGATAGTGGCCCAGCACCACTCAACTTCCCTGATGCAACACAAGAGGCACAAGAAGGCTGAGAGAGGGCGCTCACCAGCCCCAATATCTGCGGGATTGTCAGGGGATGCATGAGCACACCCCAGAAAGGACCCAGCATCAAGTCAGCATGAGTCGGTGCCATTGACTTTGGTGCCCCACAGGGGACCATTGAGTCCGGCATGTAGTGAGTCTCCAGCAGAGCAGTGCCAGGTGGAGGTGTTAGACCCACCCTCCACCCCACACAGTCCCCGGCTCTCAGGGACAAGCCTCCGGTAAGACCAGTACTGTCTAGAGGCAAGCCCACTATGATGTGGCACTTGCAGTCCCCAGCTTGACACCATACCCGGCACCGCTTTTGGTCGCCTTTGCTGCAGCACTGCTCCCTGGCACTGAGCCCCATGAGAACACTTCTGGCACTGGTGACGTGATGTTCCCCGTCCTTGACACTGAGGCCAGACCAGCACCAATCCCCGGCGCCAGCACAGGACCAGTACCGACCCGTGGCACCAGGCCTTCATCCTCAATTGCCAGCATCAGATACCCGCTACCATTCCCCATCGCCGGATCCCATGCACTGCTCCCCAGCGAGATCATCCCAGCACCGGTCCCACACCTCATCGCGACACCGGTCGTCAGTGCATGGGTCCTTGTCACCACTGTGGTCCTCATGAGCAACTCCTTACCCAGGAGGTGCAATCGCTCCTCGCCATAGGGGCAGTGGAGGAGGTTCCTTGGGAGCTAAGGGGCAAGGGATTCTACTCCCACTATTTCCCAAGGCAAAGGGGGTGGGGGTGTCTCATTTTAGACCTGTGAGGACTCAGCCAGTTCATGGTGAAGATGAAGTTCCGCATGGTCTCCCTGAGCACTATTATCCCTTCCCTGAATCTGGGAGACTGGTACACCGCCCTCGAGATGAAAGACGCGTACTTTCACATAGACCTGCGCACAGACATTTTCTCTGGTTTGCGCTCAACTACAAACACTATCAATTCACGGTCCTCCCATTCAGTCTGTCAACAGCCCCCCCGAATATTCACCAAGTGCATGTCGGCCATAGAAGCCTTCTTCCAGAGAAGGCAGGTGCAGGTATATGCATACCTAGACAACTGGCTGCTCAGGGGCCATACCAGGAAGCAGGTAGAGTCTCATGTATGGTCAGGTCCACTTTCCAGAGTTTTGGACTCCTCCTCAACGTAAGTCAACCGTACTACTGACCCAAAGAATAGAATTCATTGGAGTGGTGCTGGACTCAGTACAGGCAAGGGCATTCCTGCCAGAAACCCATTTCCAGGCCATGACAGACATTATTCAAAGTCTCAGGTGGTACCCGACCACTACTACAAGGGGATGCCTTAGTGTCCTGGGACACATGGCGGCCTGCACATACATAGTCAAGCATGCCAGAATGAGGCTCAGATCCCTTCAAGTGTGGCTCTCCCAGATATACCAGCTGGGGCATGACAGGCTGGACTCAGTAGTGAAGGTGCCAGGACACATACTCAAGTCCCTACAGTCATGGCTCAACCCTCAGATGGTATGCAAAGGTGTCCCCTTCAACAGCACACAGCATTCCTTGTCCCTAGTAACAGACACATCAGATCTGGGTTGGGGGGTGCACCTGGGAGATCTCCAAACATAGGGCCTGTTGGCACAGGACAAGCTCTCCCTTTATATCAATATCAGGGAATTCA
Organism: Lepidochelys olivacea; assembly: GCF_965140295.1. Lineage (NCBI taxonomy): Eukaryota > Metazoa > Chordata > Testudines > Cheloniidae > Lepidochelys > Lepidochelys olivacea. The sequence goes on from NC_140413.1 coordinate 125,495,397, forward strand.
GAGCAGTGCGACTGGCTTGCCAAACTTTCCAGTCCCGGTTACAAGGCCAAAGCATGGCAGTGATGACGAACACCACCACTGCTATGTTGTACATCAACAAACAGGGTGGAGCCCATTCTTCCCCCCATGTCGAGAAGCCCTCCAGCTATGGGAGTTCTATATAGCCCACTCTATTCACCTGGACACGTCCTATCTCCCAGGAGTGCAGAATGAGCTAGCAGGTCATCTCAGCAGATTGTTCTGCAACCACGAATGATCCATCCATCCAGATGTTCTTTATCCCATCTTTCAAAGGTGAGGATTTCCCCAGGTCAACCTATTAGCCACCTGGAGCAACAAGAAGTGCCCCATGTTCTGCTCCTTCCAGAAACACAGCCCGGGTTCAATCATGGATGCATTTCTGCTACCTTGGGGAGACCACCTCATATATGCTTTCCCACCGGTCCTGCTTGTGCACAAGGTGCTGCTCAAGATCTGCAGGGACAAAGCGGAGCTGATTCTTCTGGCCCCAGCATGGCCCCATCAACATTGATACACCACGTTTCTGAAGCTGTTGGTGGACACCCCCATCCTGCTACCACTCTGCCCTGATATGATCACTCAGGACCACAGTTGCCTCCACCACCCAGACCTCCAGTTCCTCCACCTCATGGCCTGGAAGCTTCATGGTTAAACCCCACAGATCTCCTATCTTCAGAGCCAGTAAGGGATGTTCTACTCTGCAGCAGGAAACCTTTCACAAGGTCTACTTATCTAGCCAAGTGGAAGAGATTCACTTGCTGATGTGCCCAGCAACACACACCTCCACTCCAGGCATCTATAACACTCATCCTGGAGTACCTTCTGCATCTCAAACAGCAGGCCCTATCTGCAGCATCTTGCTGCTATCTCAGCCTTGCACCCGGGAATGTCTGGACGCTCCATGTTCGCTAACCCCATGGTAGGACATTTTCTCAAGGACTTGGAACACCTATATCCACAGATTAGGCAACTGGTTCCCACATGGGACCTTAATCCGGTACTCACCAGGCTCATGGGGCCCCCTTCTGAACCACTGGCAATTTGCTCCCTGCTCTATTTGTTGTGGAAGGTGTCATTCCTGGTAGCCATCGCGTCAGCCAGGCAGGTGTCCGAATTAAAGGCTTTGACCTCCGGCCCACCCTACAAGGTTTTTCACAAGGAGAAGATGAAAGTCACAATTCCACACTGGTCAAAACATTTTTCTACCCATCTTCTATCCTGAGCCTCACACCAGTACCCAAGAGCAGAGTCTGCACTCACTGGATGTTCGGAGAGCACTAGCATTCTACATCAAGTGCACGAAATCATTGAGGAAGTCAAACCAACTGTTTGTGGCGGTAGCAGACCGGATGAAAGGACTCCCAATCTCATCTCAAAGAATATCTTCCTGGATCACATCCTGCATCCACACATGTTACAAGTTAGCCAAGGTCCCAGTCCCAACTCTTACAGTACACTCCACAAGAGCACAAGCCTCCTCAGCTGCGTTCCTGGCCCAGGTGCTGATACAAGAGATCTGCAGGGCAGCAACTTGGTCATCGGTGCATATGTTTACCTCTCCCTATGTTATCACCCAACATGGCAGAGATGATGCAGCATTTGGCATGGCGGTGCTCCAATCAGTGATTCCTTAACTCCGACCCCACCTCCGGGGTAGAGCTTGGGAGTCACCTGATTGGAATCGACGTGAACAAGCACTCAAAGAAGAAAAAATGGTTACTCATCTTCTTGCAACTGTTATTCTTCGAGATGTGTTGTTCATGTCCATTCCAATACGCACCCTGCTTCCCCTCTGCTGGAGTAGCTGGCAAGAAGTGACTGAAGGGGGGTCGGGTCAGCAGGGTCATATATTGAGCGCCATGAAGGCGCCACTCCAGGGGCCTCCACAGCTGACGCGATGGGAGCTGCTAAGGGAAAACTTCCCGAGGACCATGCACGTGGCGCATGCTCACCTGATTGGAATGGATGTGAACACCACATCTCGAAGAACAACAGTTATGAGAAGGCAAGTAACTGTTTCCCCGCCTTTGTTCTTATCTTGCTAAGAGTTGTTGTGTAATTAGTTCCCTGGCTTCAAGAACTGCATCTTCTGCCTTCAATCCTTTTCCATCAGTGATGCACATTAACAGTCCCTCTGCTGTCTGCACGAGGTGCACATTTTGATGAAGTGTGGCACCAGTAAGTCCTTCCTGCCCAGAGCTAGAGAGGCCTGTGAACTCCGACTCCACAAGTTCATGATGGCTATGAGGCCAGGGAGGAACCCCCCCACCCCCCCCGCCGCCTCCACTACAGTGGTCTCTGTCGATCAGTAGTGCCCTCTGAGTACAAGCCATGGTGCAGAGCCACTGGCACCAAAGCCCAAGGACAAGCCCCACTATGAGAGTAAGAAACACTCTTTTATGGGCATAAGATCAGGTCCCCACAGAGGACTGCTCATAAGAGACACATTCCTCTGGGAGCTCTGCCGGGTGGGGTGAGATGTCACAAGTGGATCCCATGGAACAGGCCCCAAAAGCCCCCCAGCTGGAGGATAAGGCAAAGAAGAAGTTGGAACCCTTCGTACCACTGGTGACCTCAGTAACAAGACACATGGAGCACCTGCCTATGAGTATGGCTCCAGATATCTCATTAGTGCCACCTCACCAACACACAAACCAGCCAGCTCCAACAACCAGACCAGGTCTCTCTGGAGTCTCCACAGGCACCCCATGGACTCTGGAATGTACAGAGATGTTCCTGATGCCTCCACTCCTCTTGGGCTCTCATATGCTCTCTGGGAGGTCCCTGTGCCGAAGGATGAACCATTTCTCCTGTTATAGGAAAAGCCCCTTCCCCAGCCATAGGATTGGGACCTGCCATTTCTGACGGAACCATCATCTGACTCAGAGGAGTCCCAGGACATAGTCCCACCAACATTTCTTCTGCTGTGCAGGACCCCGGAGAGACAGCCCGAGTCACCCTGGAGGCCTGATACTGCTTTCCAGGGGGTCCACCCAGACTGATGGACCCCCTTGCTTTGGCTCTACTGGAGCCCTGGGACCTGTACACCATAGATGTCAGGCACCATCACGGGGGTCTTATCATTCCTCCCCCATGTGCCAGCCAGCTCCATCAGTGTACATCAGAGGAAGATGTGGAATTGACAGTCCAAGATTCCCATCATCATCTCCTGCAGATCCTTTAGCCACAGGGACTGTCCAAGTTGGCCCTTCCTATACAGGAGGCCATACAGGAACCAGCCCAGATGGTCTGGCACACACCAGCATCCTGTGCCCCTACCCCAAAGGGAAATTGGTGGCTAAGGTGACCCGCTAGGCTGCAGTGGATGCAGCTGACACTGTGTTCTGTTCCCTGGCCAGCATACAGCCTGGCACCCACAGGGCATACAAGATGTTCTCCTACATGTGCTGCAGGCCAGCGTGGAGGAGGGGTTGAGGCCAGGGCCATGCCTCTTCCCTGCACCTTTGGGGTGGAAAATGCCTGTAGGGATTCTAGAAGGCGCAGTCATTTTACAGAGGGCTTAGCATTTTTGTAGTACTGTCTAAGTTTAGAGTACTGCCCAGGCCACCTTAATTCTGAGATTTCCTCACTTTTGACTGATTGACTGATTGACTTTGCAACCTGAAACCTGTCATAATGGGCTATGAGGTTGTTTAAAATGTAATTTCTCAAGTTTAAAAAGGCAAACTGAAAAAAAAAATCTACCGTGTGGAGCCAAATTGACCATCCACATGTTTATTAGCAAAGTTTATGGGTGGTGGGTAGAGCCTCCCCACCACAGCTCTGCCCCTTCTGCCCATGCCCCTCACCCAGAGGAGCCCGGAGCGCCCCTCACCCTCAGAGGGAGAAGCCCCATCCGAGCCGCTTCCATCTGCTGGGAGGAGCCCCGAACCCCCTCCTCCCAACACACACACTTGCCCAGAGGAGCCCCGGGCCAGCCGCAGCCGCACTTCCCTTCGTCTTCCCCTCCCGTCCTCCCCCCAGACCCCAACCTGCCCGAGACATGACAGCGTCTCTTCCCTGAGCATGACAGCGTCTCTTCCCTGAAGAAGAACCTGAGCTTTTGATATGCCCCATGCATGTTCTGGGGCAGCTGAGAAGCCAGTATCTGCTACTCAGTTTTCTGGATTCATCAGTAATCTCTCTGGAGTCCAGGGAGATTACTGAGAAACCAGGAAGCTGAATAGCACATATTGCCTTCTCAGCCTCCCCGGAAACTACATGGGGCATAATAAAGCAAAAATCTTCTCCTGTCAAACCTGCAACCGGGTGCAGAGCCTCTCCTGGCCTATTATACCCATCGTCCATGGCAAGGTTGGACCACTGCATCCACAATAACTTGTAGCAGTAGCAGACGGTTATTCTCCATCAAACAGTCACTAGAAGGGAATGAAACACACTTGGATAGTGGGATTCACAGATATTTGCTGGCAGCAGAGTAATGGAGAGACTCAAGTCACCTGGGTTCTTTTCCAGGTTCTGGAGTGGGGTATATCTAGTAGTTACAGGTCCTTCTGTCCCCATTTCCCCCCAGCCTGCCCCATTCCTCTAGCATTTCCCCCTAGCCTCTTCCCTTTTGCCCCAGTCGACCTTCCTCTATATTTGAGTCAGGAAGCTTCCTCCTTGTCTTTCATACTACCTGGGCACTAACATGGTATGCACTGAAAGCACAAGAGAAACAGTCTTCTGCTCTCAGTTCCAATGTCTGGCAGCACAGCTGCTCCTGGCAGTCATGAGGAGTAAATGCAGGGAAAGTCCTGCTCAGTTCCTGAAGCCCTAGGGTGGGGTATGTTCAAAGCAAATGAAACTTTTGGAGAACTTTGCTGCCAGCCTCTAAGTAACCTCTCCTGAGCATGTGAAAGCAATTATTTTCAGAGGCTTATAATTGCCAGATTTGATTGACTTTTCCTCAGCCAGCAATATACGGCTCTCTCTCTCAGGCAACCCCTCTGCCAAACTTGCAGTCCCTGAAGGCATTAAAATGGCTCGAACATTGATTGATCAATGTTTTGATCATTGTCAAAACAATCTATTTTTCTCCAGCCTCATTTTCTGAACCATTTTTGCTGACAATTTCCAAGAGCATTTAGCTAGAAACCTGTCCTAAAAAAATCTCAGCCCAAACAGTTAAATGTTGCAAAGTTATAAGCAACTGAAAACAGGGTCTTATAATGGAAAGTGTTAGGCAACCTTAACTAATAGCCTCACTGCCAGCTCTGCCTATAAATGTAAATATAGCTATTGATATATATGTAACCCTTCTGTCAGGTGGAGCCAGCAGGAACAAGGGCTAGGTTCAATATACCGGGGTCCCTCAACAACATAACACAGAACTGTCTCGAGCCCCCACACAGTAATCTGGAAAAACTGAATGCCACTCCAGGCACCTCTAAGAGGTAATACTTCCCCACTCACAAGCACTGAGTCTGTGTGCAACGGAGAAAACTTAATAAGAAGAGGAAAGGAACGTGGGAAAACACCACAACCATGATTCGAATACATCTGACCATGAGCAAGACTCCCGCACTCCAGAGTACATTGGGCAGTATCCTTTGCCTCCATTTCTCACTTTCCGGTGTGAAAGTCCAAACAAATGTCCCTTTAACATGCCACCTTGGCCATACCTCACTCACAGTTGCTGTCCTTGGTCATCAGAGACCCAGAGTTCAGAGGTGCATTTGCCTGAGTACACCTCCCACTCAGGGTGGGGGAGTAGAAACGTCAAGCAATGCATTTGCTACGGCTTCCGCTGTTCACTCTGCATCACTTCCTGTTGCCACTTCTGTGCTATTGTTCACTCTGCTGCCGTCATTCATTGTGCCATTGTTCACTCCACTATGCTGTCATCTGCTCTGTCGCTGACGGCCCTGCGCTGTCATCTTCTGCTGCCACCTGCCTCTCTACTGTGACCTTTGTGAGTCGGTCTCTTGAGGTTTCACCCAGCTCCCAGTGGAGGCACTTCACCTCTAGCGCAAGCTGGGCAATCTCCGACAGCGAGTCTAAGCACTTAGACCTGATTATCAGTGATTTCAGCTCTAGTGGTCACTTAACAGAACAAAAGACTCTCAGTGGAGCATAATCAGTTCTATCTTTTAACAGAGGAGAGGGGTAGGTCAAATGGTGCCTATGACTCTTAGGCAGATCCCACACCACCAGGCAGAAATATCTATCCCCTCCCGCTCTCCCCCTCCTCCCCCCCTACTGGGATTTGGCATCCAAACCCCTTGCTTAGCAAGTGCAGTTCAGTTAAGGGTGACACTTTCCATCAGGACAGGCTAAGTACAGTTGCTGCCCTTTACTCATAGAATAAGGATAACAACATTTCATTACCCCTGCATTCAATACTGAAGTTGTTTGTAACCCAATGCCAGCCAAAATTGATCACTAGGTCAACACAGCCCTGTTTGCTGGATACCAGGCAGAGTAGGTGTGTTCATATAAATACAGTCTAGTCCTGAAGCCTTTTGCCCCATAGCTCATCTCCAGCTTTTAGGGGAAAGCTCATTCAGACCTTGCTTACATATAGATATTGCTTTTTCCCCAATAAATTATTTTGATTATAAAGCACGTTGTAGAGAAATGTAAGAGGGATTTTACATATTTGTTATATTTTGTACCAGGTTTATTAACCATTCAAAATTGTTTTTATAAAATGCTATAATCCACTTAATAATAAGGGAAGATTGTACTGTTATGACTAATAAATAGCAGTAGAAATTGATAAATGTTACCAATAAAGTATTACCAAAGTCTCTTCTGTCTGTCGAGTTTTAATCCTAGAGTCACTTTCCACTGGGGACCCACACCAGTATCAATGGAAGTTGTACATGCAGATCTAGGACAGCAGGCCGGCCTCTACAGAGTTTTGCTGCTCTAGGCAAACTGGAAAATATCCACCCTTCCTTACACGCAGTCACACACACAGTCGCTAAACATCATGCTTCTTTTAATGTGTCAGGTCCTAGAAGCAACCACCTGTGGGATGCGTACAATGGAGCTGGCCCTAGCAGTATCCACTGTAACAGCTATCACAAAAGAATATGGATGTCATTCATGGTTTCTTTAAAATTAAGAAAAAACTCAAACGTTAGATTGAATCTCTCAACTGTGCCTTAGGCAGGGTTTGTTAAATACAGAATAGCATGAGAAAACCCAAGAGCTGTTGCTTTCAAGATTAAGGCCCGGTCTACATTATAAGCTTACAATCAATATAACTATATTGCTAAGGGGTGTGAAAAATCCACACCCCCCGAGTGAGGTAGTTATACCAACCTAACCGTTAGTGTAGACAGCGCTATGTTGAGAGGAGGGCTTCTCCCGTCAACATAGCTACTGCCTCTCGCTGAGGTGGATTAACTACACCAACGGGAGAAGCTCTCCCAGCTGCATAGCAGCATCTTCACTGAAGTGCTGCACAAGCGTAGCTGTGCCCCTGCAGTGTTTTAAGTGCAGAGCTGCCCTTAGTCTTACCAAAAAATGCAATTTTCTTGAATGCTGAAGAAGGATCAGGAAGAGGTACAAAATTAAGACTCTCACCTCATCAGGTGATCTGATGTAACCAGTTGCAACCTAATTCAGCCTGCTGAATGCTTCACTTAAAGATTGTTGAGGAAAGCAGAGACTTTAAACTCCCATTTGAAAAACACTCTACTGCCCTCTTTGTAAGCAATGTACCATACCTAAGCAGGTTTCAGAGTAGCAGCTGTGTTAGTCTGTATTCGCAAAAAGAAAAGGAGGACTTGTGGCACCTCAGAGACTAACAAATTTGTTTGAAAAGCTTATGCTCAAATAAATTTGTTAGTCTCTAAAGTGCCACAAGTCCTCCTTTTCTTCATACCTAAGCAGTTAGCTATTCTCCCCTGGAATGACTCCAAGGGAAAAAGAATCTGCCACAGTTTTAAATTGCTCTAGTGTGACCTCATGTATCGGAGTCTGGTCTGCCTCTCAGTTCACCAAGCCAGAGGACATATGCTAAAAGGATTCCCTTCCCTATCAGGTCATGTATTCAGAGTAGGATCCTGGTTGTGTGGCTTTTACTTAATGCTCAAATAATATAATGAGGGCTGCTCTATAAATACTTAAGAGACAGATTTTAGTCTCCTCTCCCCCCGCCACTACCTTCCCTCCTTCTCTTGCAGCAGTTGTCAAGACTGATCATTCTGTAGCAGTTTCCTCTAAGATGGCAATGTCCCTCCACAACCAAATGCCACGGGTAGCACAGTCTTGGAAGAAAATTGTCATTGATAGTTGGTGAGTGCCACCTCTTTTTCTTTGACATAGTCACAGTCACTTTGCAGCCGCATATCGCAACTCTGCACCTCCTGAACCATCATTATAAGTGCCTGACAATTAAAAAATTCAGCTCAAAAAAAAAAAAGAGAAGAGAAGAGAAGAGAAGAGAAGAGAAGAGAAGAGAAGAGAAGATTAGGCAGAAGTGAGAACTCAAAGAAATGCACTCAGAGTTTGTCAACAGTAGGAAGTTACAATGTGTTAGAATAAGTGTTAACATGATGTTAAACATACCACAGAACTAAGCATAAGCCAAGACTTATGTTTCACACCATGTCAGCTGGTTGTGATTAACTGGGGGTTGGGAGAGGAAGGGAGTTAACCACAATCAGCGGACATGATGTGAAACAGGATATGGCCCGATTTACACCTTATGAGTTAGAAAATTTCCTAACGATGTAATTTCCTAGTGAATACACAGCAAACAATCCCACAAGCACATACATGCATTGGTATTTGCCTATGCATGTTCAGTAGCTGGACACGAAACATATCCAAAATCAAATGTATGTTTGCATGCTCAATTTTAAAAAGGCAAATGCTTATGTATGCTTTTGAGGGAGCGATGAGGCACAAAATTGAAGAGGTAGAAGTTCAGTTACAAAAAGTAAGGTTTCATTTTTGTACTGTCACTTTACTGACCCTGACTAAATTTCACCATTTCTGCATTCTAAAACAAAAAATACAGACATCAGATTAAAGCCAAAGAGATTACAAATAGTTTCATTTAAACATCATTAAGTGCAATTCTTGTATAACACAAAAGGTTAATATCATAGCAACTTATTAAATGAATTTCTGTGAACCTCATCAAGAAAGTTAATAATTTAGATACCACATGAACTATGAGAAAAATCCCTCTGATACACTTGTCTCTATAAGGCAGCAGTTTTCAAGGTTATTCCTTTCATATGTCTTTATGGAAGTGACTGCTGCTAACTGGAAAATGACACATACTTTGAGATTTATTATTTCAGTAATTGCATTTCAGTTGCTAATTAAAAGCAGAGCCAAGATGACTATTTCAGAAGAAGATACAAATGTGACATTTTCTGAAATTTTGTGTACACACACACACACACCAACCCTTCCTGCCTACACCTCACACACACACCCCAGTACAAGTAGCATACATATACTTAGCAATATACACTCTGAGTGAGGCATTTCTGGAGAAGCCCCAGAGTGTGACAGATAGGAGACTGGAGTGTGACAGGAGATGCAGACCGGAGGCCAGTCAGTTACAATGCATGACATGCTGGATCCCACAAAGGTCTTCTAAAGGTGAAGGGAACAGAAGAATCTAGGGGGATGTCAGAGAAAGAGGGAGTCTTGGTAAGTCTGTCACAGGTATGACTATTGGGATCTAGAGGCTTGGTGCAAAGTACATGGAAATCAATGGAAAGATTCCACCCACTGACACAAGGAACTTTGGATCAGGTCTTTGGACATGGACTAGGATGACCTTTAAGTAGGCTGGAGTCACCCCTTGGGATTTGTGAAGGAAAAGACTAGGCAAAGCCTTTTGAAGGGCCATGGAGGAAGCCACTCACCAAAAGGAGAGTTAAAAGGTTCCAGGCATCAGAAAGACAAGTGAGACAGACAAGTGAGATGGAAATGGGATGAGTCTGTTCTTCTGTAATTCTACTCAAGGTTTAAGTTCTATTCCTAGAAAGGGTGGCAGTTTGGATAGGTTCTCACATTAACGGATTCACTCTGACCTTCTGCACAGAGGTGAATTGCACCCACAGTTAATAGGTAGCAGTATCCCTTTCCCACAGCAAGACACTAGGTTTTCAAAGACTGTTAGAGTAGGTCTGTGCCTTCCAGCCCATGTAGACAGATGTGCTAGCTCTGTTTGAGCTAGCCCACTTAAAAATGACAAAAACCAAAAAAAGAACCTCATGCAGTACGGACATCAGGGCACAGGCAGCAGCAGCATGGGCTAGCTACCCGAGCTCAGACCCAAGGGGATGAGCAGGCTTGTACTTGGGTGACCCTGCTGAAATTCCACACTGAGATTTTTAGCATGGTAGATGGAACAGAGCTTGCACATGCCTGTCTCCCCAAGCTGGGAGGCACGCTCTCAGCTGCAGGAGAGACATATCCTCAGAAGCTCTTGTATTTTCCTACTGTTTCCAGGGTTCACTGTGGGAATGAGAAGGAAGACAAAGAAAAGCAGATGAAGGGAATTCAAGCTCATGAATATTAACGTAGGTTCTCACTCAAAAGAGCATTCTGAATTCAAGTGTCTTTGAAAATCATTCTAGTGCTGTGGCTATGAACTGTGCAACTTTCCTGTCCCTTACTTCTTGCCATCTGGTAGTAATCATCTCTAGGATAAATGGAGATATTATGGGGAACATCTCACCTGTTCCTGGAATTAGGTTTATAATTAACAGAAATGGTCTTGAACTAAGCAAAGAGTGGAGGAAAGTAAGGTAAGAGTCAGGAAACAGAAAGGGGAAAAGGCAAATGGCAGGGCTGAACTGTGATCATTTGTGGCAAGACCACTATCAAAATTATTTTTGTTCCTCCTTTGCTGCAGATTTTTAAAATTAGTGTTTTTAATTTCCCTCTCTGTTCAGAATTTTACAGCCCATATCAGAATAGCAAATATAACAGAGGGTTGAGTTAAGAGAGGGAGTTTAAAACATTTGTCATTGTTCTAGAGAAAAATAACTAGCATCCAGTTCCCGCAACCCTTCCTGAAGGGAAGTAGTTCTTGTGTGAGAAGTCCCATTGACTTTGATGAGACTAAGAACATAAGAACGGCCATATTGGGTCAGACCAATGGTCTACCTAGCCCAGTATCCTGTCTTCTGACAGTGGCCAGTGCCAGGTGCCCCAGGAGGAAATGAACAGAACAGGTAATCATCAAGTGATCCACCCCCAGTCGCCCATTCCCAGTTTCTGGCAGGCAGAGGCTAGGGACACGATTCTTGCCCATCCAGGCTAATAGCCATTGAATAACTACATGCGTAAGTAAGGATTCCTCCTCACGTAACGAATGCAGAAACCTTACATGAGTATGGAGTGTCAAAGCATTATAAGATTGAAGATTTAGAACACTGAACTCCCTCTGCATTTTCTTCCCTCTTGCTTCTCTTTTTAAAAATAGAGCCAAAATAAACCCACAACATGCAAGCCCTCTGTAAACTGCCCATGTGGAAACTTTTGTACATCCACGTGCTGCACACATCAAGCTGATTGTTGTCACCTTGTGTTGTCATTTAGTACTGCGACAAGCATGCATGGAGTGCTGGCAAATCAAAATGGTAGCATCTTACCAACTTTGCACAGGTGTGGAGGACCCAAGGCACTGGAGAATTAGGTCCAGTATTATCAAGGCATTCAGGGCACAGAACATTATGCAAAGTTAAAATTGCCTAGTGCTGCCACTCACCCTACCAGAATGTGAAGGGAGGCCAATCAAATCTCTGAAAAATGTCAGCTAATGCAGAGTGAAAGCAACACAACCGTAAGCCTCTGAAACCCAGGAATTAGAGAGTTAAGGTAATGCCTCCCATCCTGCCCCCACCTAGCAACATTACACCATTAATACCCCACAATAACGTGCAGGGCATGGATTCCCTCAATGCCAGGAGGAAAAGTCTTGGACTACTTTAGGAGTAGTGTTTGAATGTTAAGATTGTTTAAAATACCTCTTTAATTCAACAACAAAGTCTTTCTACTAGCTGCAGAGACTTTCCCCTCTGCAAATTGTCAGCTATTCACCGGGAATCACCACAGTTCTTACTTGACAGCACTGCTTATTGATTAATGAATACATGCTCTGTTGTGTGTTATTTATTATAAAAAGACGTGGCTTGAAAGAACAAATCTGATTAGTTGGGAAAGATTCTCTGCCTTTTGGATCCAGAAAGCTATAGCTGCTTTTACATATCAGCAACCTTCCACAATGCCTGAGATCTACAGTTGTATCACATGTACATAAGATTGTTTTACAAAACTGGAAATAAATCTGTGGCCAGAATTTCAATAGACTGAAGACATATTTCTAAGGCCAAGGCCTCTTATGAGCCATGTTGCTTCCTGTACATAATCATCACTCATGATTTACCAGGAGATGGTCTGTTTCATATGCATGCACTGAAAGCCCCACTCACCATGGTCAAAACAGAAGGATCTTATGAAATTTTAAGAGCAGGGTACTGTGATTTTTGCACAATAAGATACCTTGTTTAGACTAAAGAAGGGAAGGGCAGTAAGGTTCAAGAAAACACAGTGATTTCTTTTTCCCTCTGGTGGCTGATTCTATACTGTGTGATGATGGAAGAAGTGACAACAGTCACTAAAACAACATTATTGGAATCGACACAGAGACCAAGGCAGTCATATCTAACTTTAAAATACACAGTCTGGGTATATCTGACTAGACTGGAGTTGATAAATTTAGATATCTGCAGGCCCCCATCTGGTTACATTCTAATTTAAATTCCAATGAGAGTATTGATTCTGTTCCCAAAAGAACGGAGGTGAAATTGTGTGGTCTTGACAAAGTAAATTGTCTCATGAACCATGCTATAAGCTACTCTTGGTCACACAAATAAGTCTGTATATGCAGTCACTTACAGAATATGGCTTTGTCCATTACAGATATTGCTGGCTCTCTCTAGATTAAATGTTCTAGAGTGCTAATTTCACAGATTTATAACTCATGACAACTTTATGGCTCACATTAAATACTTGGGATGAAAACCAAGAGCAGCAGGCATGGGAGAAGAAGCTGAAAACTTTAAGATTTATTTTGGTCTTTTGGAACTTACTATAGATCCATTTCTAGGCTTTTCCCTATCAGCAAACATCTCCACCATGGTATGCTGTAGGGATTGTGTATACAGTCCCATTTTCCATTAAACAGGATTTCTGAGTATCTCCTTCACACTGCTTTGAAACCTCTAGCTTTAAAGGTATCCTGGAATTTTGAAAAGAGCACACTTCAGATCAGCTAGACCTGCATAATTCATATATGGATACAGAGACACACACAGCTGCATGGCTAACTAGTGCAACTGTACCCAGAGGAAGTGGGGTAGAGCATTGTATACAAAGAGGCTAGGAAAAAGACTCAGTGGTACTGCAATTGGTTAACACAGTTCCTACTCGCTAAGCTCCCTTTTTGATCACCTGGCTGCACCAACTCTCTAGAGAGCACCAAAGTTCCAATTCAGGTTCTAGCTTTAGTAATGGGTACGATTCAAACAAAGCAAGTCCAGTTCTTGGATGGGGAACTCTGCTAAATGGTTGACCCCATGTTACCGTCTAGCTACTAGATGGCAGACAGAGCAATGGGGAAACCTGATATGGTTGAAGTTTGTCATGTAAATAGCCCTCTCTGGACAGGAGTGCCTTTGAATGTGCCAGTGAAAGTGTATTTTGCTGTAACTGGGAAGGAGTATTTGAAAACTGAGTACTGTGCATACGGCACTGTATTTTTAACCAGGAAAACACTGTGCTCATAACAGCATGCTCACCATACCTGGCTAACTTACCTGCGCAGTTAAAACCTTAGTGATGGTAGACAGTGAGTTCTACAGGAGACTTTCCTCATTTACTTCATGCCTCCTAAGACACAAGCTAGTAAATGGCACAAGGTTCATAGGAAAATGGTGCTCTCTCTCCTCCCTACGCCTGGATGCAGTCCTATTTTTAAGTATAGATACTCGGGACCCTGCCAGCATGACCCTCCCAGCATACCCAGACAGTACAGGTGAAGTTGAGGTCCTGCTGTGTGGACGATGCCATTTCGTTTCTGTAGAAGTGCTGAAACAGCAACCCCCTACCCCACATCTAAGCAAGTCCTATAGTCCTATAGGTCCTTGCAGAAATCATTGATCAAATTAAAGTTAGTAAAGATTTCCTGAGCCATTAGACTTGGTAAGATGCACAGCAGAGGAGATCCTGGCTCTGGATCTCATAAGGTACCCAGGATAGTACATGCCAGTCTAGCCAAAATCCCCACAGCACACCAAAAGAGATGGGTGTAATGGAATGTTCAACTATTCTACTGTTCAGCCATGGCACGGCACTGTAAGTAACATGCCTTATTTAAGCTAGCATTCATATCTGGCAGATCACTGAAGGATCGTATAGTGATCATAGCCGGTGTGTATCCTTCTGAGACAGAAGCTCTGTTCCCGTCCATCTCTAGGACAGAAGCCTGACCTGCTAGTAGCAGTCCTGCAACCTACTGTATTCAGTAAGGCCTAGCAACAAACAGGGTAGTGCCTCGACCATCTCTTCCATGCCAGCCCAAGTGTCAGTAGGATTCCAGGTGTGAGCTGCCAGAATTAGGTCCTTGCAGAAATAATTGATCAAATTAAAGTTAGTAAAGATTTCCTGAGCCATTAGGCCAATGAAAACTGCACAAGTGGAAAATAACTTCTAAAAAATTAAGATGCTGCTGCATTGGTTTTGTTCTTGTTTCCTTTGACTTTTACACCTTTTGAGAAAAGGTGTTGAACCGAACCATGAATGTGAGATTAACCAAGTCAATTTCTTTGCACTTCAACTGCTTGCCAGGGGCACTGCCCTAACACTGACCCAGCCAATATATTTCCATCCAATCATCTGCAGAAAGAGAAACAGACCTCTAAACTTCAAGGTCGTTAAAGGAGCTAGGATTTCAATGCCATTTGCTTGTGGAGTGATATATATGTGTAACCGTCTTATGCCCATGTTAAGTTTTACTGCCATTCAATACTCAAACAAGTTTCTAAAAAAAGAGAGAGCCAAGTTTCAAGGTAACAGGAAAGAGGTTAACATTTCAACAATGGCAGTTTTAGAGTAGCTAATTTAAAATTACAAGGAGTCTGGTGGCACCTTAAAGACTAACGGATTTATTTGAGCATAAGCTTTTGTGGGTAAAAACCCCACTTCTTCAGATGCGTGGAGTGAAAATTACAGGTGCAGACATAAATATACTGGCACATGAAGAGAAGGGAGTTACCTCACAAGTGGAGAATCAGTGCTGACAGGGCCAATTCGATCAGGGTGAATGTAGTCCATTCCCAATAATGGAATTGACACCTCCTCATCTATTATTGGAAGTGGACTACATCCACCCTGATCGAATTGGCCCTGTCAGCACTGATTCTCCACTTGTGAGGTAACTCCCTTCTCTTCATGTGCCAGTATATTTATGTCTGCACCTGTAATTTTCACTCCACGCATCTGAAGAAGTGGGGTTTTTACCCACAAAAGCTTATGCTCAAATAAATCCGTTAGTCTTTAAGGTGCCACTGGACTCCTTGTTGTTTTTGTGAATACAAACTAACACGGCTACCCCCTGATCATTTAAAATTACTTACTTTTAAATGTTTAACTAGATATTTTCTGTAACTAGACTAGGATCTTAAACAACTCATAAAAAGCTTTCCATTCTGCTTTTCAGACTAGTTAAAAATGTACTGAGTGAACATTACTGTGGCCTTTCCCAAAAACCTGAACTGACCTCCTGAATAACCAAGCCATAGAAATTCCCAAAAATAAGTGCTTTTGAATAAGAGCGTCTCTTCTCAAAGAACATCCAATTGTGATCTGAAAATTGCCATAGATGGAGAATCTGCCATGACCTTTTGTAAACTGATCCAGTAGTTAATTACCCACTGTTAAAGTATACACTTTGTTTCCAGTCTGAATTTGTTTAGTTTCAACTTCCAGCCATTGGATCTCATCACAGCTCTGCTAGATAGAAGAGCCCATTATCAAACATTTGTTCCCCATATAGTTACTTAGAGACTTTGATCAAGTCACCTTTTCTTTGTTCAGCTAGATATATCGAATTCCTTGAGTCTATCACTATAAAGCAGATTTTCTAATCCTTTAATCATTCTTGTGGCTCTGCTCTGAACCCTCGGCAATTTATCAACATCCTTCTTGAATTGCGGACACCAGAACTAGACACAGTATTCCAGTAGCAGTTGCACTAGGCCAAATACAGAAGTAAAACAACATCTCTACTCCTATTTGAGATTCCTATTTGTCCATTCAAGGATCACATTAGCCTTTTGGCTAGAGCATTGCACTGGGAATTCATGTTCAGCAGATTATCCACCACAACGCCTAAAACTTCAGAGTCACTGTTTCCCAGGATAGAGTACCCCATCTTGTAAGTATAGCCTGCATTCTTTGTTCCTAGATGTGTACATGTCTATTTAGCAGTACTAAAAATAAAGTACCTGTAGTGGGACAATTTCCCTGATGGAGACGTTCTGGAAAAAACAAAGTCAGCAACTCCTAGTGAAACTTGCAAAAAAAGAGTAGTTCTTCTTACCGCAGTCCTTAAGCGAACAAACAAACAAAAAACCCACACAGAAGTCAAATTATTCCTAGTGTTTCCCCAAAATCATACAAATGTATGAATGGTAAATAAAATGCACTCTAAAGGAGTATGGAAAGTCACAATCAAGGATGCTGATGAAGGTTGAGAGAAATTTCAGGCTGTTCCTTAGTTGCTCAGCCAGAGAGGAAAAACAGCAGCTCAGAATGACAAGGCAGGTGAAATGCTCACAGAGCTCCTCAGAGTGGCCTATTATCACCTCACTGCTCCTCAGGCACATATATTTGATGGGCAAAGGGAAGCAACAGCTTTTAATGCTCAGGGCAAAACCTTTAAAGAGATAAGGTTTCAGAGTAACAGCTGTGTTAGTCTGTATTCGCAAAAAGAAAAGGAGTACTTGTGGCACTTTAGAGATTTACCAATTTATTTGAGCATAAGAGATAAAGAGATAAGCACACTGAAGCATATAAAAATCTTTGTTCACTTCAACTATTCTGCCAAGGCTAGAAAAAAAAATCTTGACCCAGATGCGACAGGAACAGAAAGCAACTTGGAACACTGGCTGAAGGAGGCAGAGGAAGTCTTTAGCTACGGGCCTGTAAACCGTATGGCTCATGGGGTGCTCCAAGGGGATGGGATCCTTTAAGAAGTCTTCTCTGTCAAAACAACACGGCTGCAACAACATTGCATACAGAACAATGCATGGCAGTTCATAACCCTTGTTTAGTGTACCCTCTCCTGGGAAGGAAATTGTCTGGGGAGTGAATGGCACAACTACTTCTTGGCCAGAAAGGAGAGAATTGAGGACTCAGCAGATGCACCTTCCAGGCTGGCAAGGACCTGGGCCAATGTATCGTTCTGCCTCCCCCGCAAGCAGCCATCTCATTCCACTCTTCAGAAATCCTCCTTTTCAGCCAGTAGTGCTGGGTATAATGGCTGGTTTAATTACCTCCAATTCCAATACATGGATTATCCACTTAATTCACCACTCCAATAAAACCAAACTGACCCTAGCGGAAGTAATCCAATATGCTGTGGGTATGACAGTCTGGAGGAAGAGATAGAATCACGGCGGCTTAAAATAATGGGGCACTCACCACTCGGGTTGACCTAATTCTCTCAGTTGTCACTAGGGAGAGGTGAAGTGTCCTTGGCATGCAGTCTTAGACATCCCGCAAAGGGAGGACCAACACTTGTCTACACAAGACAGAACAGGACAGGACAGGCCATTCCCTTTTTCATGCAGGATTCTTTTTATTATTACCTGAGAAACAGAGCAAATCAAAGCTCCTTGTCAGGTGAATTTGTAGGCAGAGTGAAAACAAAGGTGTTTCCAAAATCAAGTCTCACATTTGATACAGAAAACAAGGCTAAAATATTTGATTCAATGTTAGAACTGGTCAAGAGTCCAGAATTCCTGGCCCACTGGAAATTGTGATATCTCCACCTTGGTTTTCATCTTGCATCGAAATGTTTCATTCTGCCTCAGCTCAGCATCAAATTACATCTACCCAAGCTGCCTCAGTGACTCACGGGAGTTGAAGTTCAGGGCCATCACACCTCCATTCTCCTCTACAGGCTTTGATCCCTGATTGTCCCATGATGTCTACAGTTACAGGGTTCCTATGATGCACAGCAGTAGCTCCCTAAAGGGGAGACCACAGTTCCATCATAGGAGATAGTCTGCCCAGAGAGACCAGCCAGAGAGAAAATGGGTGCCCATGAGGCACCTGAACAGCTCAGGTGCACACATTAATATTGTACTGAATCAAAACAATTTGAGACTTGGTTTCTTACGTGGGTCTAAATAATTACTTTCACAGGAAGTAGGAAGCCAAAGCAAGGAAGTGGCAGTCTCCTCCAGGAATGGACAACATGCACTGCCAAAAGCGGTCATTACTCAGCAAGGAGGGGCATGGCTTCAACACACGCAACATAGCTGAAAGCTCCCCGAGCACTCCCACAACCTCATTGAGCAGCACTGGCAAAATCTAAGCAGAGAAGACTCTGACCCAGAGTAAACAGAGTACGCCCTGCAGAATTTGAGACGACAGACCAGATTCTCAACTGGGTGAGTTTCCACAGTCCTGCTGAAGTAGATGTAGCTATGCCACTTTACACCAACTGAAGAGACGGCCATTAATTCTGGGAGTGATAAAGAAATGAGAAATGATGGGGCAGCACTTCTCTGAAAGCCTATTTTTAGTATTTACACTGCTTATTACCCCCAAGTCAATGAAGTATCAGGCCACACAAACAATCTTGGACAGGAAATAGAGCATAATCCTATTTTGCCAACACTGCACATGAAACAAAAAAATGAAAAATAGATTCTTCTAATCTGTTGTTTGGTCTAGATTTCCTTGCAACTTAAAAACCCAGTGACACTTGTGGTTTGGAAATACTGATGGGCTGTGCTCACGCAAAGGAGGGATTAATTGTAATTGCTGACTTCTTCTGAGCACATTTAACAAAGTAGCAGCCACATGCTGCCTTATTCCATGAATCCAGGGGATTGTGTGAGCAGGCAGTGTTATATTACTCCTGGGTGGGAATGAAATCATGTGGGAGCTGCAAGCGTGGCTCACAGAGAAAAATTACCATTTTATATTTATTACTTTGGCTGGCTTAAGTGCCACAGGAATAGACTCACTAATGCATTTGAGGGCAATTCCCCAACACTTTGATTCTGTTGCTTTGTAAACTATTTTTAGGGAATGTCTCGGAAGGCATTTAAAGGGACATGCCATCCAATTTTTAAAGGTTATTTTGGTGGTTTGTCAGAATGATACCAATAGTACACTACATCTCCCCAGATTACATGGCTATTCTGAATTCAGCTAAGAAATCCATATGTTGGGGAAAAAAACAAAACACAAACCCTTTTCTTTTTCCTCATACATCTCTTTTGTTCCCTAAAACAGATTATATTTTCAATAGGATATTATCATTCTGACTGCTAGCTTTTAAACTGGTAATTGTACAATTTAGATGACTTGTGCATGCTTCCTGCTATTTTTAAGTATTACTTTAATGAATATAGAGGCTTGAACATACATAATAACTGCATAATTAATCCAGAAATTCACAATTTCTTTTCTGAAAGGGCATCTCATCAAAACTATACCCTTTTCATACAAGGACAAGGTGTGGGTGTATGGGAGAAGGGGTTACTTCCCCTTCCTGAGTCTTCAAATACTCAGACTACAGTACACTATTCAGAATATAGTTCCCCCTTTGTCTTGCAGATTGATTTGCTTTTCCAGCACAAAGATATACCTTTCAGCTGTTGAATCCATACTGTAGGTCAATCTTCAATGTGGATTTCCAGCACAGGGCAATCAGCATGCTTCCTGTTTATGCAATAATAACCCTATCCTGAACTCACCAGATGCTAAAACTGAAAGCCGAGGGGTTTATTGGCCCAGGATGTTTAATGACCACTTGAAGGTGCTTCCTGTTTATTTCAGTAGCTTATTTTATTGTAATAACTAAATTCTGGGGTGGATAAACTGCAAGGTTAGAGAGCAAGGAGTTTAGCAAGTAATCTCAAAGGTTGAAATTCGAACCTGCAGCAAAGACTATATTCCAGATATGCACATTAGTAATCAAAAAGTAGCTTACAGCCCAACCAACCCACAGCTAAAGTAGCTTGTATTCTCTCCTTTACAGATCTCATTTAAAAACCCCACAATTCCACAACACAAAATCATTTTTTCTGAAGAATTTGGTTACTCTTCCACTTAAACCTCCTTGTCCATTTCTTCCCTGCTATAATGCAGAAGGAAATGTAAAATGTGAGTAGCTCATCATCAAGTTATTTATATTCTAATTCAAAGAGAGAGCACATCTAAGACTATCTTTATTCTAGGAAATTTTAACCAGTAAAGATCGTCAGCCAGTTATATTAACATGACATGGCTGCATAAAAAAAAAATGTTTCACATTTTTTTCTCCTTCTGTCAGCTAGGTTAGAAGAAAAGCCCAGCACCAGGTCCATCTGATGAAGGAAGTCTGGCAGCACTGGTAAAGGGCACTGGGTCTTGCAACAGCAGATCTGGAGAGAGTGAGCTGGAGGCAATCTGAACACCTCTAAGAACCACAGCTGCGTTGGGGGAAGTACGAGTAGCAGGATAATCTGTTCCCTTTCTTGCCTGTAGGGTTGCCAACTGTCCAATCACACAAGCCCAAACGTCCTTGCCCCACCCCAACCCCTCCCCGAGCCTTCTCTGAGGCCCCGCCCCACTCACTCCATCCCCTCTCCCTTCGTTGCTCACTCTCTCCCACCCTCACTCACTTTCACTGCGCTGGGTTGGGTTCTGGGAGGGGGTGTGGGCTCTGGGATGGGGTCGAAGTGTTCAGAGTGTGGGAGGGGGTGTGGGGTACAGGAGCAGGTGTAGGGTGCAAGATCTGGGAGGGAGTTAAGGTGCTGGAGGGAGCTCACAGCTGGGCGAGGGGTTGGGGTGCAGAAGGAACTACAGGCTCCGGGAGGGGGCTCAGGGCTGGGGCAGTGGATTGGCGTGCAGGAGGGGATGACGGGTGTGGGCTCTGGGAGGAAGTTTGGGTGTAGGAAGGGGCTCCGAGCTAGGACAGGGGGTTGGGGTATGGGAGGGGGTGAGAGCTCCAGCCGGAGAGTGCTTATCTTAGGCAGCTCCAAGGCGGCAGTGGAGCATGGCTAAGGCAGGCTCCCTGCCTGCCCTGTCCCCGCGCCACTACCAGAAGCAGCTGGTATATCCCTGCAGCCCCTGAAGGAGGGGCAGGGGTCTCCACGCGCTACCCACGCCCTGAGTGCTAACTCCACAACTCCTACTGGCCAGAAACTGTGGCCAATGGGAGCTGTGGGGGAGGAGCCTGTCTTAGCTGTCCTGGGAGCCGCCTGAGGTAAGTGGAACCAGGCAGCTCCACAGGCTCTTCCCTCTGTGCGGCGCTCCTGGAAGTGGCCCGCACATCCATGCAGCCCCTGGGCGGGCACCAGCCCCACAGCTCCCATTGGCTGGAATTCCCAGCCAATGGGAGCTGTGGAGTGAGTACTCAGGCAGCATGCGAAGACGCCCCGTCCTCTCCCAGGGGCCGCAGGGACATGCCAACTGCTTCCGGGAGCGGTGCAGGGCCAGGGCAAGCAGGGAGCCTGCCTCAGCCCTGCTGTGCCACCAGACTTTTAGCAGCCTAAAATCTCCCACTTTGGCTTCAGTAGCCTCTGGGAGATAGAGCTCGATTCTGGGAGACTCCTGGCAAAACTGGGAGGGTTGGAAATCCTACTTGCCTGCCTTTCCTGAAGAATCTATGAATTAAAGAGTGGAAGGAATGCATCTAGTTTCTACCCCCATCCCACACAAAGGTAACCACACACCTGTAAGCTGCTGGCCTCTCTTCCCAGCCAGGAAGGACTAATACCACACCCAGTCTTTTCAGGCACTTTCTTCAGAGCACAGTTTTACTCTTTACACATAAAACTTATGCAAAATGTCAAAACAAAGCATTTCCTCTGCCCATCATGGGCTGGAGCTCACAGGGGCTTTTCTCCTGACCTCTCTGTGCTGAAAGGAGGACATACCCTTCCTTTCAATCCCCCTGTTTCAAGGCCTACTGCACCAACTGCACTCTCTCAGTCCTTTATAGTGATCACCTGGCCCATTGCCAGATGGGTCCGATAACTGAACACAGCTAGCTGGCCCCAGCCATTCTGGACCTTAAGGGAACAGACCACACTATTACAACATAATATTCTTGGAACAATAGCCCTGGAGCAGTGTTGAGGATGCCTCACCAACCAGAACAGGACAAATCAGCTGATTTGCAATGAAGTTCAAAGAGTTCTGATTAGGGTTCCACTTGCTGGAGTGTATTTCTAGCCTACTCCATCATCACAAGGCTACTAGCTAAGCTCTAACATTACACTCTGACACAGATCCCCACTTTCCCCTTGGGAAAACTACTTAGCCTCTCTGCCTCAGTTTCTCCATTTGTAAAATAATATTTACCCTTCTGCAGAAGATTGTGGTAGATTATTGGCAATTGTAGTGTCCGATTCTCAGGTGGTAACAGTCAGCCTATATCTACTGACTTCAGCGGAGTTACACTGATTTCCATCAACTAGTCTTAATATTGTTAAATAATCAACTGCAGGAAAATCAGGCAAGACAGGGAATAGTTTATTCTAGTAAACCCTGATTTCAGTGGAGCTACCCAAGTTTACCAACTGAGCACCTGGCCTCGGAACAGTTTTCATCTTCAGAGCACTTTAGAAACATTCACTAAATATTATTTAAGTCACAAAATACAGAACATTTTTTTAGTTTTGTGGGGCAACATTTCTTGTTGCAGCAGAAAAGGGTTTCTTTTTCTTTATCAGGGACTGTCCTTACCTCCAGGGTGCCCCTCCTGTCCGGACACTGTTGCTTCTTGTATTCTCTCTGGCGGCCACTTCCTCAGCCATGATGACCAGTGCCTTTCCTGGACTGCCTTACTGGGTCTTCGGTAGCTCTGGCCATGTCACACAACAGTTTGAGCCCTCGTGGGGTTCAGATGTAAACAAAGAGTCCTTTGCGCCTCCTGGGCTCAATTCTGAAAAGAGAGGCTCTTTGCTCATCCTGGGCTTGACTTCAATTCTTCCTCCTCCTCAGGGCACTGATCCGCCACTGATTTTCCCTGCTAGGAGTCCAAATACCACTTGATTTAGCTTTCCATCACTCTTGTGCTTCTACCTTATTCCCTGGTGGTCATAGACCCTAGCTCATTCTATGGTCCCACCACAGCTGCTAACCCTGCCGCTATAGCTCTACTTTCTGACCACAGCCAAGTCTACTACCCCTTCCAGCAGGCCCTTCCCAGGTAGATGGAACTCCCTATCTCTTACTCCCAAGACCAGGAGTCAGTTAATCACCTCCCAGATGCAGAGCATAACTAATTATTCTCTTCCAGTTGATGGGGTTTAAGACTCCTCACAAACCCAATTTTAAATTTCTGCCTGCATGGACAGGACCAACCCATCTTATAACCATATAAAACCACTTTATGCCCTGGTAAATACCACTGGGAAGGTCACTGCATCCACATGGTTAGTGATCATAAGAGGTCAAATCCTTCTCACCTTGCTTATGCACATGTCCTGTTGACTAGAATAGGATTAGTCTATAGAGAAAGGAGATGAAAACTCATGGCGACCGGGGGAGGTCCCGGATAACTGGAAAAAGGCTAATGTAGTGCCCAAATTTAAAAAAGGGAAGAAGGAGGATCCTGGGAACTACAGGCCAGTCAGCCTCACCTCAGTCCCTGGAAAAATCATGGAGCAGGTCCTCAAGGAATCAATTCTGAAGCACTTAGAGGAGAGGAAAGTGATCAGGAACAGTCAGCATGGATTCACCAAGGGCAAGTCATGCCTGACTAATCTAATTGCCTTCTATGACAAGATAACTAGCTCTGTGGATGAGGGGAAAGTGGTGGACATGTTGTTCCTTGACTTTAGCAAAGATTTTGACATGGTCTCCCACAGTATTCTTGCCAGCAAGTTAAAGAAGCATGGGCTGGATGAATGGACTATAAGGTAGATAGAAAGCTGGCTAGATCGTCGGGCTCAATGGGTAGCGATCAATGGCTCCATGTCTAGTTGGCAGCTGGTATCAAGTGGAGTGCCCCAAGGGTCGGTCCTGGGGCCAGTTTTGTTCAATATCTTCATAAATGATCTGGAGGATGGTGTGGATTGCACCCTCAGCAAGTTTGCAGATGACACTAAACTGGGAGGAGAGGTAGATACACTGGAGGGTAGGGATAGAATACAGAGGGACCTAGACAAATTAGAGGATTGGGCCAAAAGAAATCTAATGAAATTCAACAAGGACAGGTGCAGAGTCCTGCACTTAGGATGGAAGAATCCCATGCACCGCTACAAACTAGGGACCAAATGGCTAGGCAGCTGTTCTGCAGAAAAGGACCTAGGGGTTACAGTGGATGAGAAGCTGGATATGAGTCAACAGTGTGCCCTTGTTGCCAAGAAGGCCAATGGCATTTTGGGATGTATAAGTAGGGGCATTGCCAGCAGATCGAGGGACGTGATTGTTCCCCTCTATTAGACATTGGTGAGGCCTCATCTGGAGTACTGTGTCCAGTTTTGGGCCCCACACTACAAGAAGGATGTGGAAAAATTGGAGCGAGTCCAGCGGAGGGCAACAAAAATGAACAGGGGACTGGAACACATGACTTATGAGGAGAGGCTGAGGGAACTGGGATTATTTAGTCTCCAGAAGAGAAGAATGAGGGGGGATTTGATAGCTGCTTTCAACTACCTGAAAAGGGGTTCCAAAGAGGATGGATCTCAACTGTTCTCAGTGGTAGCAGATGACAGAATGAGGAGTAATGGTCTCAAGTTGCAGTGGGGGAGGTTTAGGTTGGATATTAGGCAAAACTTTATCACTAGGAGGGTGGTGAAACACTGGAATGCGTTACGTAGGGAGGTGGTGGAATCTCCTTCCTTAGAAGTTTTTTAGGTCAGGCTTGACAAAGCCCTGGCTGGGATGATTTAGTTGGGGATTGGTCCTGCTTTGAGCAGGGGGTTGGACTAGATGACCTCCTGAGGTCCCTTCCAACCCTGATATTCTATGATTCGATGCCAATACCTATTTTTTCCTGTGACCTTCAAAGAAAAAAGAAGACTGGTTTGTACTTTTTTTTAATCCACACAATTTAAACACAGCTTACTGAGGAAAGCTTGAATAATTTTCTGAAATGGAAAAGCAAGCAATTAAAAACCAAATCAAATCACATTGCTCCGAATGTTTTTCTTTGATAAAGTACAAGCATAAAAAAGTGTCTACCCAGAATTGAAACAAAGGCTGAAAAACTTCATGCTTTAAAAGGTCTTCTGAAAAAGATAAGAGAGTTAGAAATAAGGCTTAACACCTAACTGTCATTCAGCCTTAATTATGGTGATCTCCTTCGACTCCACAGAAAGTCAGTAGTGCACGGGGTAGCACACCTAAGTAGGGATAAGCAAATTGTAGGGTTGTCCATGGCTTGCGGACATTTTGTTCTTACATTGCCATCCTCTTTTCAGTTTGCTTATTTAAACCAAAGTTTGTGAAGCAAAACCTATATGGTGCTAACACTGTTACTAGCTGGCTGTGCATTTAGTATATCCTGGTACAATCCTTCACTGTTTTCTTATGTGCCTTCCTTCCTACACACCATGCTGTGCAGCTGACATTGTGTTCTACCAAGCATTTACACCAGCCATCAAACAAATGTTTTTTTAGCATAAAAAAAGAAAAGCACCTCATCAAGCTGGCTTTAAACCAGTAACCTATGAAAATCCCTTAAAGCTCATTATGGTCCTCCATTCTAGTAACCAAGATCTTAAATGGTTCATTTTGATTCATGGAGACAAGCTTATACACCTGTCAATGAGAGCTACAACCAAGTCAATCAAGGACTAATAGTGGATAGACACCCTCACATGTCTACCTTGCACGAGCATAGGTGAGGGCAACTGATTGGTCAGTTTGTGTGATTATAAATTGCTAACTATCACCTTTCTTCCCGAAGTTCTAAAGTGTAAGTGACTCAAAGCCATTTTTTGTTTTCCATCAAGCCAATTATGAAACTGGATTTCTTTCACTCTGTGAGTTTTAAAGGGCTTATTTGCCCTTATTTGAAACTCTAATGAAGATCTTGCTACAACTACTTCTCTTTGATCAGTGGGATTCAACTCCAACCATTAAGTGGAAAACCTAGATGAGTGTCCCTTCAGCCCCTTCATTGCCACCCTCTGGCAAGTCACTGATCTGTAACTCAGTGGGAGAATTAATGGGCATTTCTTACAAACAACAGGAAGAAATCCTGTGGCTCATGTAGTATCTGATTCATGACTCACTTAGGGAGTGCGCTGGTGAAAGTTCAATTCCTTTCATTAAGTCAATTTCCTATTTTCTTACAGCACAGTCCATCTAGTACAATCAATCACAATGAAGCAACCCCTAACAGGCCTGTTTTCCATAGCTTGCAATGAGGTGGAGGAAGAAAGAGGAGGAGATATGTAAGACATCAGTCCACTCAAGACTCACATAAAAACCCCACCAATCCAACAGAGGCATTAAACCCTGCTGTACTTCAATGCCATGATACCCCCTCACTAGGCACTTCCAATTAAACAGATTGAAGGGGCTCTGATCTATCAGTGACAACAAGACAACTGACTTAAAAGATGGAGAGAATGAAATTTGTTGTACAGGGGGATGCTTCTGAGACCAGAACTGATAGAATAAGTGTGGGGGAAACCTACCAGTGACACAGTCTCTCTATGACTCTCTATGATGGCTTTGTCTCAGATGGAGAAGATGAATCAGGGAGGAATACAGCTGACAATAAAAGCACCCACCAAAATGCTGCCATACCTCCAAACACAGACAGGCCAATTCCCACAGTAGCATATTTTAACAGGGCAAGAGAGACAGGCACGTCGTAAAAATGCCAGTAGGTGCAAGCAGCACAGCTAATGCTATCGCACACAGTGTGGACGGTCAGAATTTTATTTCAAAGAATCATAGTGTAACTCAATTAGAACATTACAGTTTACAAAAGGATCTACATACCAGAAAAACAGCCTGCCATTTTCATGGGAGTCTTTTAGAAGCAACAGGAAATACCTACAATAAAATAGTGGCCATTGTGTAGTCTTTTAGGGATTTTAGTAGTTTCTAAACTACTTCTTCTTGTGATTGAAATTGAAAGGCTGTTAGTTGTTTTGCTGTCAGGAAGATGAACGGTCTCTCTCTCTCCCCCACGCTTGCTTGGAGAATAAAAATCAATATTGAACAGGCTGGAAGGCAAAGCTTAAATCTAGATCAGGGGTCAGCAACCTGCGGCATGAGTGCCAAAGGCGACACGCGAGCCAATTTTTACTGGCACGCTGCTGTCAGCCGGAATCCTGGTAGCCGCCCCTGCTCAGCCCGCTGCTGGCCTGGGTGAACGGAACCCCAGGCCAGCAGCAGGCTGAGTGGGGCCGGTGACTGGGACCCCGGTTGGCAGGAACCAGCGGCCGGAACCCCAGACTGGCAGCGGGCTGAGCCAGTCTGGGGTTCTGTCTGCTGGTGCAGTGTATTAAATTTCTCCCCGTAGGAATGGGCTACTGGCGGAGCACCAGGACTGACAGCCATAAGTAGTACACCATTGATCATTACCCGTTGAGCCCGACGATCTAGCCAGCTTTCTATCCGCCTTATAGGCCATTCATCCAGTCCAAACTTCTTCAACTGACTGTCAAGAATACTGTGGGAAGTTACTAACATCCCTCAGTGTTTGCAGGATTGAGACCTTAGTGTCCTAAAAGCTAGGACAGGTAAGAGCTAAGTTGCTAACAGCAATGATAACTTGACTATGGTGCACACTCTTGTAAGTTTTATTTCGGGTATACATTTTAATCATTTACAGTTCAGATTAGATTGATGGGGTGTAGGGCCAGATTCTGATACCCTTATTCATGTTAGTAGTAGCTTAGTGGATGAACAGACCCATTAATTTTAATGGGACTCTTTCAGGGAGTAAGGTACTACTCAGTGTGAATAAGGATGGAAGGTTCTAGCAATAAATGAACTAAACTTTTTACGTGAAACCTCTTTTGGCTGAAAACTGTATATTTGGGTTGATTTAAACAATTTGTAAATTTGGATCAAATTTGACAAATTGTTTCAAAAAAGAGAAAAATCCAAAAATATCAAAAGGTTTTGTTTTCTAATAAAAGCATTTTGATTCAAGACATTATTCCATTTTTGTAATTTTTTTTAAATAAAATTTTTAAAAAACCGAAAATAAAATGAAATATTTCATTTCAGTTCAAATGAAACATTATGTTTGACCTGAAACTTTTTATTTAAACCTTTTCAGTTCAGACATCAAATTAAAAAAAAGTCACTTATTTCCACAGGTATAAAATGAACTGATATAAACAGAATATATTTAGAAAGTCCTTAGTACTTACATGTAAAGCTAAATAGTGTATTACTTGGAAACACACAATAAAGTGCAGATTGTTAATTACCACATTTTCTTCTAGGCTTGTACATGACTATAGGCAATATAAAAATATCACTTAAATTACTGTAGCAAGACTTACTTTCTTTTTTCATGTAAATTCATCACCTGTGAAAGGTGCTGGATTGACAGAAAGAGAAGAAAATGTGTGAGATAATCAAAAGGAGTTTTGATCAAATGTTGTTCAAGCTCCATTGAAGTCAAAGGAGCCATGGTGATTTTCCCCAGCGTGGGTTCCAAACCCCTATTTTATGTATTTGTCCAAATGTGTCAGAAGCTGTTTAACTTAAAGCTCTGTGTGACCTTAGAATATATTTACTACTTGACTGAACTAATTTCTCAAATGCTTTGAGTAGTTGTGAGGGACCAGAGTGTGAGCAATCTGGCCTAGCAGTCACCGCTGGGTTGGTGTTAGCAAGTCAAGGACAACCACCAGCCTTTTCCACAACTGATTCATGTTCAATTTGTGATCCAGGATAACCCTAAGATCCATTTTTCAGCAGTAGCACGACCTAACCAGTCATTCCCATTTTGTAGTTGTGCGTGTGATTTTTCCTTCCTAAGTGCAGTACTTTATGAGTGCTGTACACATGATCTCATTGGTAATAGATTGATGCTTCATGTGGAGCCTGGAGCACGGTAGCTGTGACATCTCTATATAGATAATACTTTTAGTGTTTTTTGATACAGCAGTGTGCTTTTGTTTTCTCTCAGATTTAACTGGAGCTACAGCTGTTTCTTACATTTCTAAAAATTTAGCATTTTATAACCACCTCTCAGTTTGACTAATGACTTCATATTACAGTATTTACCACCTGTAGGTGATCCAATTTTATTATTGTTTTATAAAAGGAGTTGGGTTGTGGAAGACTCAGTCCCAATACTTACTACCAGGAGCAGTGCTTGCTACTCTGACTAGTTCCAATGAAATCACCGGGACTGTTCACAAGAGCTGAGAGAATAATTGATTTTTTTGGCCCAAGAGCCCACCTCTGGGGGGTGGAGTGGAGGATCATTTCATTTTGAACGAAAACTGATTTTTTTTTCAGGTTTTTCTTGAGAAAACAAGAAGCCCCTAAATTTTTTGTGCTGGGTTGAGAAACACAAAACTAAACAAAATGTTTTGCATGTTTTTGTTTAGTTTCTGGGGTGTTTTTCAATCAGGATTTTTTTCTGTTTCATACTATGTTTTTCACCCTTTTTCTGTGTGTTTTTTTAATAAAAATATAGCAAAATTTGAAAATAAAATATTTCAAAATGAAAAGTCAATACATTTTGTTTCAGAATGAACTGTTTCAACTTTTTAAAAGTGCACTCTTTTTCTGACAGAAATTATACACTGAATTTGACCAAAATCTGCAAATGGCTTGAATTCTGGTAAATGTATTATTTGCCAAAAAATTGGACACAACTTACTACTCACCATGGGCCTAATTCAAAGCCCATTAAAATCAACTAAAAGATCCCCTTTGTCTTCAATGAAGTAGGTCCTATAGTAGGCATAGGAAGTGGTGGTAAGTAAAGGCAGGCTCAGGCCCTTAATTAGATCATTCACACACAAAATACTTTGAAAAATATCACAATTTGTCCTTACTACATGGACAATAGAAAATGTGTTGCTGTGTATAATCAGCATCCCCTTGGATCCGCAGAGTTCTGACAGGGCTGAGAGAGTGTCCTGAGGCGTTGCGGAGAAAAAGTGATGGCAACAATCAGATCAAATTTATTCTCTATAACTAGAGAATAAACTGGGGTTGGAATGGGAATGCCATGATAGAAGGATGTGGTGAAATTACAACATGAAGCCGAATAGCAGGAAATATAAACATTATATGATCAAGATTACTAATGCCATAGAACAAGTAAATTTTCTACGAAACTGATGAATTCTCAACTATTGATAGCATGTTGCAATAGAGAAATCTTATGTACAGGAGATGGAGGGTGATTTTTCTCTCTTATCTCTGCTCTCCCTGGTTTAACTGTAAGCTACATAGAAAGAGACTATAAAATATAAATAGAATATTCCCAGAAATGAGAAACCATGTTTGAATATTTGTATCCCATCCATTTTCAGTTTACCATGTGAGTATCAGTATGACAGAAGAAGAACAAAGAGAGACTAGAAAACTTACTAAATTGCTTAGGCATCATTATTGCCTTTATTACACACTGCAGTTTATGTATAATGGTTTAAATAATACCAAATGCACTTTAAAGTCATTTGCAGGATGTACTAGAAACACTGCACTACCTTTCCCTCTACCTAAGGAGCTCCTTGGGCACTTGAGAGTTTTAAAGACAAGCAGTTACGCAAGTTGTGGGATCCCAAATGAAGACTCAAGATGCTGGATGATTCTGTCTATTAGTGAAGTTCAATAAAGATATATTGAAGGAAATGTATATGCAATTCAAAATATTTATTTCTTTTCCTCGTTCATGGGGCATCATGACCTTCCACTCTGAACAATGCTCCTTTCTCACTGAATTTATTCAATGTTAGTTTTAAGACATGAGCTCGTTTTGTGAGCAAATAACTCAAAAATGTATAAAGATCAGAGGGGGAAAATATCTCCTGCCTAGCACAGTGCACAGTGACACTTAGCTGCTATTGGGGTATTTGCTGTGTGATGCTACTTTGCCTGTGTGGTACCACTATAGAACCCTGAACAGAAAGGAGGTTAGGCTAACCAGGAGTCTGACCCCTTTCAGGGTGCACGCAAAACTCTGGTTTTTGGACAGAACCTTTCTACAATATCCAGATCCTTCAAGGAGGAAAGGAAGGAAGAAAACATTTGCACAAAAAAATTACAGCCTCTGTATGGCGGAAGTTAGAAGAAACTATGATCCATGGGGGCTCTTGTTATGCAGATCTGATTTACATGGGAAGCGCAAGAGTGATGGGTACTACAACAAAATCCTAAAACAGACAAAATCACAGAGGGAAATAAAGTTCAACATTTCTGACCCATATCAGGCCTCCAATGTACTCAGATATAAGACTTCCTTTGAGTTTGATGGGAGCTGTACTTTTGGATTGGAGATACACTGTAGCCCTATGTTATGTTATGACTGGATGTCTCTCTGGAAGATATGCTTTAGTTAACTACAAGTTATTGGGATCAATACAGGAGTAACTGGATGATATGCTATGGTCAGTGATATATATGGGAGGTAAGACTAGATGTCATAATGGTCCTTTGTTGCCTTAATCTATGAATCTATAAATTCTAGTTTGTCATATTTTCGTACATTTCTTGTGTTCACCCACTTTATTCTAATTCTCTCCCACAAACACTTGTTACATCACTCTGAAAGGAATCTACTAGCCAAAAGAAATAAAAAAAAGAGCTTGTGATGGGTTCCCCAATCCGGGATGCCACCTGATGTGCCGGGGTCTCACTGAGCCCGCCCGTTCCACCAGCCTGGCTTTCCTCACCCTGTTTATGTGGCGCCAGGCCCTGAAGCCTTTGCTAGCACACTCACACCAGTAAGGCCACACCCAGCTGCAGACACAGACCTAAGTCAGCTCTGTGTGAGAGGGTTCAGCTTGGAGATTCACCCAGCACTCACATGAACACACTCTCTGGGGAGTAAACCCAAAGTAATATTGTATTGCACTGTATAGAAAGTTCTGCACAGTGCAAGCTCATAAAAATTTGCCCTCTCCCTCAATGTGGAGAGAGATATGCACAGCTTCTTGCCCCCCCCCCCGATATGAATTGCACAAAATGGGTTATGTTATAAACAAGCAACAAGTTTATTAATGATAATAGGTCAATTTTAAGCGATTATAAGGGATAGCAAACAGATGAAAGCAGATTACCTTAGTAAATAAACAAAAAACACAAACTGAGCTTAACATACTAGATAGGTAAGATATAAATGAGCAAGTTCTCACCCTGAGTGATAAACCAGCTGGCAGATTCTTAAGTCACAAGTTGCCTTGGCTTTCCCAGGTTTTCATACACAGTCTAAAAATCCTTCTAGTCTGGGACCATCACATCCCACAGTTCAGTCTTTGTTCATCGTTTTTCCACGTGTGTTGTTGCAGGGAGAGTGCAGTGCCCCCATAATGTCATTTCCCCACTTGCTGGAAAGCTCTTTTGCTGTGACCTGGGTCAAACAGTTCCCATTGTGTAGTGCTATCTCTGAGAGGTTTCTATTGTACACAATTTCTGGGGTAATCCTTGTGCTTGTGTGCATTTCCTCAATAAGCCATTAACATTGTTTGGCCTTTTTACTGTCGTACCTGAAAGGCTGCTTGTGGGTGTTTTCAACCTCAGGACATGTTTCAGCAACACATACACAGCCAAACATCATAACTTTACATACAACAATAGCACATACAATGCAATGAGATATTACTATCTAGCAGAACAAAACTTTTAGAATGACACCTCACAAGGCATACTTTGTATAAGACATATCATATTTACATGACAGTGGTGAATATTGGGGTTTCAGGGTATAACATAGCTCTCAACACTCTCTGCACATACACACAAAATTTTAGTGCACTATAAAGCCAGAATCAGAAAAGGAAGTACCCTCAGGGCATATGTTCAGTGTTTTGTTAAAGACAGGTGCTGCATGAAACTCAGCAGCCTCTACCTGCACACAATGGATAAGCCTGTGAGTCTGTCACAGAGGTCATGGATTCTGTGACTTTCTGGGACCTCCATGACTTCTGCTGCGGTGGGTGCAATTGGTCCAGGGGCTGCCCGCACAACATGGGCAGCTCCACTGGCCATTGCTGGGCCAGTCTTGGGACACTGTGCCCCTCCTGAGCAGCAGCAACAGTCTGGGGCCACCGAGCTCCCTTGCCTAGAAGCAGCAGGGGTCCCAGGCTGCACGCTGCTGTCCGCCCCTCTCCAGGACCAGTGGGGGTCTCAGGCTGCATGCCACTGCACCCCCAGAGCACCCCCAGCCCCCCCCCCCCGCACCCCAGAGCACCCAAGCTTTAGTCAGGGGTATATAGTACAAGTCATGAACAGGTCATGTGCCATGAATTTTTGTTTACTGCCCGTGATCTGTCCATGGCTTTTACTAAAAATACCCATGATTAAAACATAGTCTTAACAATGGATATTGAGGTTGAAGAGTTCAATAAAACTCATTTTAATCCTAAAATACAAATCCACATATTATATCTGTCACATAGTTTCCACATTGTTCAATGTTTTCCCCCCCCTCTATATGGAATGCTGCTTGTTTCAAAATGTCAGGAAGTCAAAGAGAATTCAAATGACATCAGACATGATTTCTGAGCCACTTAAAAAAAATCTATAGACTCATAGGGTGGCATTTTCCTCCAGAGAAGCGTTTGACCAGCCAGCAGGCAGGTGCACACACATATACTAAAAGGCATGTCCTGCTCAGAAGCCGAGTAAATGGATGAACCCAAGATTGGACATGAAACCTTTTACCAAGAGTTTTGGCTCCTCTCTCTACTGCATACCCAATGAAATTCCATCTCAAAAAGTCAGAGCATTTTGATAATTTATAACATAACATGAACTCCTCAGGCAACATTGTAGTATCTAGCTCTTTCCTGAAATCCATGTTTCACGTTGTCAACAGTGCGTCCTGATCACAAAATGTAACGATGCATCAGCATCTGTGAAAAATGCCAGCAAATTATTCCCAAGTTAACCTCAACGAACAAAGGTGAAATAAGGTTATCGGTGTTGCTGAAAATGACATCTAGGGGGATCTGAGCTGCAAAACTGAGGCCAAGACTCTGGCCTTCGCACATTGCAAAATGTAAAAATGAAAAGAGCAACTATAAAATTAATAATTAAAATTAAATTAAAAAGTGGTGCAAGTGAAGGCCAAGGGAGTATTCTTAGTTTATAAATGTTTTATTATTTTTGATCTATTACAGAGGCTGAGAATGCTGTGAATACAGAAATAAGCATGTAAATGAAATAGTGGTACTGTGGTTTACGATTGTGATACAGTACGTAAACCACCATAAATTATATAATTAATGCAATAATAGATTAAAACCACAAATAGGTAACCAGGAATATGTTTAAATAACAACTGTACAAGCAGGAGTCCAAATTAATTAAAAAAATACAGCCTAGGAGCCAGATTCTTCTGTCACTGTGGGCATGGCTGCGGTGGTTATATGGGGCTTACACTGCCGTAACTGAAACGAGATTTTGACCCTGCAGGTTCAGCTGTAATTCCAAATTACTCAGCTTTTATGAATCCAAGACTTTCTGACGAACTAAGCATTATTTTAGGAAGCCTGAAAGGGAACTTTTAGTCTAATTTTCACAAGGGTAAGGAGAAAAACCTTTGAAAAATTCCCTAACTGTATAGAGATGGGTGGTAGGTGATACTGTCGCCAAAGGGCAATAACTCACTGATAATATAAGGCTACATTGCAGCATTTAGCCACTGGCCTGTGTGAGCTGCAGTGCGATGCTGCAGCCCTTCTGGACAGAATGCACTCCAGGAAAAAGTGTTCCTCCCTGAATATAATCCTTCCCTTAGCAACCCTGTGTGCAGGCTGCACCAGCCTTACGTCAAATTCTGCCATGGTTCCAGCATGGCAGTGTAGGAAAGGGGAGCAGAGATGCTGGCCAAAGTATTCTCTTAAAAAGAAACCTGCTGGTGCCAGACATGAGTCTACAAAGTACGCTTGGACACTGTGCTGTGTGTGTGCTTTGCTGCTCCTCTGAGCAGAGACAACATATGCGCTTTCCATTGCCAGGTACTACTTGCTGCCACTAGCCAAATACATACCAGCGCAGTGAGGAGGCCTAGACAGACTTCTTCTCCTGAACACCACATGCCTCTCCATAAGGCCTTTCTCCATGCACTCTTGAGAGCACCATGGAGAGATTCTGCCTGGCAGCTGAGAACTTATCACTCTTTGCAGGAGGTTTTGTGTCTATCTCCACCCTTCTCCTACCTGCACCAGCGTGAGCATGAGTAGGATGTAGTTCTGAGATGTCATCTGCCAAGTTTTAGCCAAAAGCACATGCAGTTAGAAATAGAATTATAATGGTAATAACAACAGACGGTGAACTAATACTCTTCAGTCTCTGAAGTGCTTAGCAGCCGTCTTCATTTGCATGGCTGCATATCTTGCATTCAGGTCCTCAAAAAAAAATCACTCTCGAAAGCACAAGTTTATCTCCAGCCTCATCATTCTTTATAGGTACAAATAATACATTCTACACATTTAAAGTGCAAGTTTTTCTGGTGGTTGGTAAGGTATCAGCAGCTTGCTGAGGTCAGAAGCCAGGTTGTGGTTTTTGAGTATGATTTTTCAGGAAAGGGATGCATGGGGTTATCTGTATGTTGCAAATGAATGGGAGTTCACTGAGGAGGTGATGAAGCTGAGTGCACTGGGTACTGTGATTCTGGAGTGGTAAGGCAGGTGAATAGAGATTAGTTGTGATGTTAATGTTGCCTTTCCTGTCACCTCCTTGGATTTTTTTTTTCTTTTAGTGCATTGATAAGAAATACACTTGAGCAACCTCAGCTCAAAGTTACAGATTTTTATGGAGTGAAATGGCCAAGTGGAATTTTCAATAAGTTAAGAATTCTTTACAATACATGACTATATGTGCAGATTTATCTGGAATAATAATAGTAAAAAACCCAATTTTGACATGTACAAAAGCTGGGATTATTTCCACCTGGAGTGCAGATGAGTGGCGACGTTGACACTGGTTGCAGAGTGACATTGTAGAATGGAATAAAACCATGTAGCCAATTAAATCTAGCATTTGTATCCTGTCGTGCTTTTCCCCTCTAGTGCTTGCTTAACATTCTTTGGATTATGTTCACAGCTGCAGCTTTGATTTGTGCCATTAGTAAACTTTTCTATCCTCAGCACAAAGAAATGTCTAAACTTCCTTCATGGTTAATTCTTTCTAGGGCTTCGTGACTCTATGGTGTGATTTTGGATTGCCAGTGACACATAAAAATTCCATCCCATTTGTCATTTTCAACCCTAGCCTCATTACTTTACAAGTTTTTTCTGCATTAAATTGTCTATGCTACTTATCATCCTGATCACCCATTTTTCTTTTCCTCTTTTGATTCAGATTCACTCTTCTTTGGCTCTGGCCAGCCACCCTTGGGTCTTCTACATGTTCCCATCTCCAGCCCATTGATGTACTATATGGTTGTGAACAAGACACAGTACAATGCTGATCTCTGTGATATTCCACTTGCAATTTCCCTCCCACCCTATCTATAATCATGGACCATCTCCCTGGCTTCACACAAACCATTTTCACATGACAGTTTTTCAGTGACAATGCTATATTTATTTTATAAGCATTGCTAGGTCACTCAGCATGGTACTATCAGAATATGTCATACTCATTAATGAATTTATCTACTTCACAAGTGTATTGTGAGGGAAAGCATCATTATCCCCATTTTACAGCTTGAAAAATTGAAACATGAGGTGAAGGCAAATTTTCCATAAGCTGATTTTGAGTGCTCAACTTGACACACATAGGGTCTGGTTTTCAGCCGTGCTCCGCACCCACAGATCCCACTGACTCCAAAACAGAGTTGAATACGTGCTAAACACTTCTGAACAATCAGGCCCAGAGTGGTCACTTACGAAAATTATGGACCAAATGACTTCCTCAACCTCCCCTTCCCACAATGGAATCTGTGGGAGAACCAGGAATATAACCCCAGCCCCAAGCCTTCAAGCCCACTCTTATTCCTCCCTCAGGAAATCTTATGACCAAGATATTTAGTCATCTAACTGGTTAATTCAACTCTTTAAATATGATTATCTATGCCTCAGTTGGAGATGTGAGGATCCCTATTTCCTTTCCACTCTGCGCTCTCAAAGGTCCCACATTACAAGCATTAATTTTTTTGTTCTGTGTGGTTCTACTCCCACTGGATCCCACCAATACTTCTATTTGACTGGACAAGAAAGATTGCTTTTGAGCTATGCAAGGCCTTCCCTCCCTCCAGAGACCAGGCACATAACTCTCCCAGCCATTTGACCAAGAACTGAATCCAGATTTTCAGTCTTGCAGTATAGTTAAGAGTTCCAAATTGGCCTCCACTGGTTATTTATTGTTGGAAAATCCAGAGTGGTAATTAGGAAAGTTGATGCAACAGAGGAAAAGTGTACATTAGCTATGACCACTCAGTGAGCAGACTTTTATTTAAGCCAGATGTAAGAAGCCTTAGGAGATAAAGCCTTAAGTACCTGGCTGCAAACAGTTGAAATCATTTGCATAAGGAAGTAAGAAGATTAGACTAGATAAATGTTTTGAAAAGAGCTTTGCAAAAGAAGTGCAGTAGACCATGCAATGTGTGCTGATATTCTAAGATATTTTATGGAAGGATTTGAGGGTGAGCATATATATTGGTGTACCTGCTGTAAAGGAAGCTATTTCAATTTGAAGAGCACCATCCAGAAAAGTAGGCATCTGCAAATCCAGTCCAGCTTGTTATTGACAGTAAATTGTTACCCTCAGAGAGACAGCCATATGAAATGAATTGCCAGCTGTCACAGTCCTGGTTGACCTCTTGTCAAGAATGCTTGCCAGACAGCTCCGCTTGGATCCATGTGCTTCTAAGATCCCCTGGGTCCGGGCAGACTCCAGTCAGAGTCTCTAGCTCAGGCATCTCGGCACATTCTCCAGCTGGTACCACTTCTTGGGAATGAGTCCAGCTGCCCTGGGCCCCAGGACCATTGCTGACCCCAGAGGTCTACAGCACCGCACAACCCTCCAGAGCTCTACTCTTAGGGGTACTCCAGTTTAAAGTTTATCCCTTGAGGGATATGTGATAATTGAAGTAACACACGTACCCCCCTTTCCAAAGGGATTTCTAAACCAAAAATGCTTTACACATACACAAAACACAAGAGATACACAGATCTAGGCAAATTAATAAACACAGTATGCAGTTTCCTCCCTCAGAGTCCTCACCATTTTTGACTGTTCTTTGCGTTTTGGTCAGTGCTTTCAGGGGTCTCAGATCCCCTTTCCTGGATCCCATTACTCCTTCCTTCCTCCTGCTCAGTCTTGCCTTCTTCTTTGGGTTAGAGAATCAGCTACTAAGAGCAGACCTTTTCCTTTCATAACTTCCAATGTCTTCCATCATGTGACCCTCCTGGTAAGCCTCAACCCCCCTCCATCAGGTGGTCGAGGTCCCCCATCAGGTGATCTGTTGCTTGGTTACCACCTAACTGAAGTCCAGGCTAGATAAAGTGGTTCTGCAAAGTCATTCAATGTTAATGACCCTTTATTACTTCACATTGTTTGCACTGTCTCAACACCTCTTGACATTTCAGTCAAACATAGAGGCAAAAGACAACAGGGAAGGCACAGGACAGTCTCACACTCAAAATTATGTTTATAAATCAAAATGGAGATTGTAGTTTGATGTAGATAGAGATAGACATTTACTAAATTGTCAGAATGTTTGGTGTCTATTTCCTTGTGGAAACAAATTTATATCAGAAAAGTAATTGAAAGTTGATTGTAAATAGCACTCTTGATGGCAGTCTTAGCAGAGAAGTAAAGGAGTGATCTTTGCTTCCATCACTATAACTGGTCTTCTAGCAGATGATGGAGGGGGTATAGCCTGAGCAAGCTGCTCTAAACTGTACCAGGGATTGGGCAGGCCTCCAGCTGGGATCTGACTACAAGGGATGCAAAATGTAGCTTAAAAATACCTTTTTCCTCCCTTACACCACCCTGCACAGAATGTAGCTCAACCCCACCTCTATGCTGCAGAGTCTGTAAAGATATCATGGACATGGTAAAAAGAAGGAAATTATGAGCACTCAATTAGCACAAAAATCAAGATGTTGATAACAAAATGAATAAAAAAGAACCAAAAGACATGAAGAGAAGAAATTCTTCAGATGTCTATATACCAATGTGAGGAGCCTGGGTAACAAACAAGAGGAACTGGAATTGCTCATTTATGAGCATAAATTCGATCTAGTTGGTGGACTATTCATATGATTGGAATGTTAAAAGCAATGGCTATAAGCTATTTGGGAAGGGATGTAATCCCATACTCTGGATGTCCATAGTTTCTGATTGCCAGAAGATGGGAGGATGATGGGATGGATGCCTGCTCTGTTAATTCCCTCTGAAGCACCTGGCATTGACCGCTGGTGGAAGACAGGATACTAGGCTAGAGGGACCATTGGTCTGACCCAGTATGTTCTTAAGGACTGCAGGACTGTACTTGTATTATATTCTCCTCTCTGGTTCTCTTTTCTGTTGCTGGTCGTCAATTTCAGAAAACAGTCCCCTTTGCAGCAGACTCCTAAGCTCATTGCTCTGTGGAAAAGACAACACGAACGTCTGGATCATCTTCCACAGACGTTTGTGTTGTTTTTTCTACAGAGCACTACTAGGGGTCTCAGGCCAGTCAAAGAATCTCTGGTAGAGCAACTCCGGGGCTTGCGAGGGGCCAAAACTAGTGTGGAGGCATATGGGTTCTAAAGGGAAGTAGCTAGATTCCTCAGAGATGCACCAAGTTCAGGATATGCCTCTTCTGTATGCCTCCCCCACTCTTCCTCTAATTCCCTGTACAAGCAGCCCTCCCAACCTCTGATGGAACAACATGGGAAGAACTCTATGAGGCGATGCCCACATAGCTTTCTTCCCCCCAAAATTGCACCAACAGACTACTCTGAAGAAGATGACCATCCAGAGGTGCAGCATTCCTACCTATAAATATGTTTGTTGAGAATCAGACTTTTTTAGCTTGAGTAAAGTGGGATCTATAAACACTGGGAATGCCCCATGTCTGTCCCATATTTCTGAATAAGGGCCTTTTGATGATCCAGTGAGTTACTAACAGAATTCTATGAGTTGATAAAAAATCATACTAAAAATGCAATTGTTTTTTTGCCATCACCAGGATGCAGCAACACTAATATTGGCATCAATTGTGATTTTCATGTTGTCAGTTGTTGGTATAAGCCCAATAAATATAGCTCATTGTATTGTTTTAGCTGAAGTTGCTTTGCAAACTGCAGTAAAGAGCAGGCATTAAGGTGCTAAAATTAGTTTGCACTGCAGTAGTAACAAATTAAAAATGGCATACTGTTACACCAAGCAATGTGCAGTGGTGCCAATTGATTTATGAGGTCAGGAGTGAAAGAATTTATCACCTGGCATTATCTCTGCCCAGATTTAATGCCTACTCTGTCATCGATGCACAAAAAAATTATAGGAGTAGAGGAAGGTCTTTTCCAAAGACAAGGGCTGTTTACAAAAGAGCGTTCCTCTCTAAGACACTATAATAAAATAAGTCTCAATGGCCTAAATCTTGCAGCATGCTGTGCAATCTTTATAGTGGTGACTTTTATTTCCAGACAAATATTTTTATATTTGTTGAAAAATGATGAGAAAGATTGTCATGTCACCTCCAGGTATGAGGAACCTATAAAACTCTGGACAGTCTGGCATCTTCCCTGTCTCTGGGCAGCAAAGAATTAATGGCAGATTAATTTGCTGGAGTTCAGAACAACATGTTCAGCATTAACACAGTCTCCTTTCAAAAGCAAATACTCTGAAAGAATTGAAAATTACTTTGAGTCCAATTTAAGAAGGCATGGGAGGAAAGAGGAAGAGGGGTAGTTCTGACTCACTAGAGACCTCATCATGCAAAAGAAGAGTTAAGCAAACTTTTAGATATATACTTTAGGGCTAAAAAGAGCTGCTAAACTTTACCGCAGAAGTGGCTGCATTTCAGTGGCAAATGAATAGAGCCATGTCTGTACAATTTCTTGAATGCCTTGAAATCTCCTGGATGAGAAGCGCTGAGTCAAAGTCTCACTATTCCAGAGTGTCCCCTTGTGGCACGACACAATATTTCAGCAGCTCTGCCCCTCTCATCCTCGGGACTTCAGTGGTCTAGGATGGTGGTGACTTGGCCTTCCAGCATGGTTACACTGTAGTTCTACCCATTCCAGGGTATCAGTGTCCCAAACCAGTAATGTGCAACAAAATAATCAAACCAAAACAACATCTTCTGCCCTTCCTGGGCTCCTCTTTAGTCTCACTCTTCTTCCAGAGCAACAGCTCTAGGGCATCTCCCTGGAGTCCTTCAGCCAACCCCAACAACAGACAATATACAAACAAAGCAACTTCCCCCCATCGTGGGCTTGAGCCTTTAATCCAGTTCAGGTTCTCCTCAGTTCTTCACTCTTCTACAGAAAGCTGACCCACAGTGCTGCTCCCCTGGAGTGTTGCTCCATGTTAAAGTTCCACGACAGAAGTTAATGCCCCTCCTGTAGCCTTCCTACAATTCTTTCTCTGCTTGGCTCCTATCAGGCCCTTCCCACAGAGTGGGAACTCCACACCACCTCCCTCTTTGGTCTCCATCCTCCAACTGCTCTGAATTACTTCCTTTTAATTCCTCCCTGAGCCTGATATACACTTCAGGTGTAACAAGGTGGAGCTAACAGAGGTCTCAGGCTTCGGTTAACCCCTTCTCAGCCAGTGTGGGTTTTATACATCCCATGCCATCTTAAACAAAGGGGTTTATTATTTATTATTATTCTAATTCTATTAAGGCAGCTAGTCAGGCAGGGTGGCGCACGCCTGTAATCCCAGCTACTTGGGAGGCTGAGGCTGGCGGATTGCTCAGGGGTTCTGGGCTGTGGTGTGCTATGCTGATCAGGTTCCGGTGCCACTGACAGCCTGGCCAGCGGGTGGCTGAAGAACCAGCTAAAACAGAGGTGGGCAAACTACGGCCGATGGGCCACATCCGGCCCTGGGACCGGCCCGCCTGGCCCTTGAGCTCCAGGCCAGGGAAGCTACCCCCGCAGCCCCTCACCAACTATCCCCTCGCAGCCTCAGCTAGCCATGCCGCCAGCGCTGCAAACTTGCAATTGTACTAGTTTCCAGCCTTATTCTAATCATTGTCACTAGAGTGATTTGGGTTTCTTCCACTTTCATGGCACCTAGACATTCAAAATTACAGAAGTTCTACCTCTTAGTTCTGTGACAAGCAATTTTTGCCT
The DNA here is from genome assembly GCF_965140295.1 of Lepidochelys olivacea. NCBI lineage: Eukaryota > Metazoa > Chordata > Testudines > Cheloniidae > Lepidochelys > Lepidochelys olivacea. Next base: position 125,538,035 of record NC_140413.1, read on the forward strand.
CATCCACTGTTCGGGGTCCATGAATTTCATTGCTGGGAGCAGCTCTGGTGAATTTACATAAAGAACAAGAAGGCTAAAAGGTTCTAGCAATTTTATAAAATCCTGATGATAAATTCTTAATTTTTTGTGGTTTATAATTACTTTTGTTTATATTACTCCACATACAGATGGGCCTAATCAGAACCACAGAGCTAAGTCATAGGTCAGCACATGATTTAAGTACTTACCTTTAAGTATAGGCTTAAATCCCATTAATTTTAAGCACATTCTTAAATCAAACTGAAGTGTTGTGCTCCACAGGGATGAATTTAAGTACATACCTATATACGATGCTGAATCGGACCAAAATACCGCCAAACGTTGTGGAAGTCCACATGTAGATCTGAACTCTGCTATTAGCCACTCCATAAGGAGTCAAAACAAACCCTCCAATCTGAACACACACAAACTTTGGGGGGAAAAATCAGCTCAGGTTTTAGACCCTCTCTAATTACAGATAATACAGACATACTGAAGCACAGCCAATTGTAAACACCTGCAGCTGTCTATCACTGTGCAGTCATTCATCAAAAAATAATAATTTGAATTTTTAATTAAAAACTATTCAAAAAATATTAAGGGACCTGAATATGGAGATTTTCTTTTAAGCAGTAACATACCAAGGGCAGGCCCTACTTGAAGCTACACATGTGTATTCCAGACTTTGGAACATAAATGATACTATGGTCCAAGAGAACATCATTTGTTAGGTCTTGCTGTTAAAAAGCAAGATAAATCCCAATCCACCTAGCAGGTCTTTGGCTCAAGGTTAATTTTACTACTAAATCCAAATATTCTATGATAATATATTAAAACCTAATTGTCCCCTTATTCTTTGCACTCAAGGAACAAATCACAGTGCAGTATTTCACATGGGAGATTATACTGCTCTCATGTGCAGTATGAACTGGGGCTTAAACAGCTTCACAGACACTGAGGCAGTTACAGAAAATGAAAAAGCACAAACAAAATTCCCATTTGTTTCATTTAATAGATTTTTCTTTTAAAATGTGGTTGCAGCCATTAGACAAATTCTGCACTGACTTTACACCTCACACACGCCCGGTGATGGCATTCGGTTTACATCAGCACAGAATTGTGTCCCTTCCATATTTCACTATGGAAGGCTTGTGGAAAATCCTGATGCATGTGGAGCCCCTGTGGTCGCCCCTGTGCCTCGGAGCCAGAGGGAGATGCCAGCAGCTTCCTGGGAGCCATGCAGAACTGGGCAGGTAGCCTGCCTGCCCTCCTGTGGGCAGCCAACTGGACTTTTAATGGCCTGGTCAGCAGTGCTGACTGGAGCCACCAGGGTCCCTTTTCGACCAGGTGTTCTGGTCAAAAACCGGATAGCTGGCAACCCTAGTTATAGGAGATATCCTGGGGCTCCCCTGAAAGATGCTTGTGTTTTATGAGCTAAAACAATGTGTTCTACTCATGGCTCCCTATCCCAAGATGTTTGTGATTTGTCTAATACTTTGTGTCTGTTGTCTGCAGCACATGGATTCATTACACACGTCCTAGGTCAGAATATGAAGCTGTTTTAACAGTGCACAGCAACACTACATCATACTAGGCCTGGAAAGGAAAAATGAAACCAAATCCAAATGAAACTGTTGGGGAATTTATAGTCAAATTGTTGCACTGAACCACTGAGGCTATGTCTACACTGTGAGGTAGGAGCGATTCCCTTGCTTGTATAAATATACTCACGCGAGCTGTCATTGAGTTGGTGTACGTATAAATAGCAGTGTAGCTGTGGTAGCATGAGGTATGGCTGAGCCATGCAGAGTACAAACCTGCCTCATACCAGTGGGTATGTACTTGGCATGGCTCAGCCACACCTCTGCTGTTGTTACCTTCTCTTTATACTCACACTAGCTTGATGAGAAGCAGGCAGTGTTGAGCCCCATTGGTCCAAAGGGAGTTTGGGGAGGCTTATTTGCTCCCTCAGAGGCCCCAGTGTTTCAGGTACTGTGCAGGCTGCATGGGTCTTCAGGAAGGTGCATCTTGACTCCCTCCCTTAGCATGTGCCCAGCTCTGCCATTTTAACTGGGCCTTGTATAGGGAATGTAAAGAGAGGAGGCGGCTCTTTGTGCTTTCCTACAGGCACCTGTCTAAAGGACGATCACATCCTGTCCCTGAGGTAGAGAGAATGTAATGACCGAAACTGGAATTTGCCCACAACAGTGCAGTTGACAGTCCAGCCATTGCAACAAGTGCCACATTTTCTAACATAGCTGGCTTGCAAGGGAGAGGGAGGATACATTACAATAATGGTGCCACGTCTTGCAGTCCTTACTCATCTTCCTTAATAAAGCAAAACTCCCAGTGATTTTCACTTATCCAGGTCCATGGTTTAAACAACCTAAGAGTACAATGCCACCTAACACCATGCTGGGGTATTAGTTAAATACTGACAAACATTCAGGAGTGATTGCCAGCTAGTAAAAAAGCTATTAATATTTGAGTATATGCATAGAGTTGTGTATAAATATAGATAGACAAAATGTGTGTATCTCTGACTAACTATAAATACACATGTAACTGAGACATGATTGGTCATGCCCCTAGTGCATGTAGCAAACTAAACTTCCACATAGTCTGATTAAAAAAAGAAGGACGTGTCTTGAAGTGATTAGTGGCCAGTTTGTATTGACATACAATATTCTAGGTTTACGTGGTCCTATCACTAGTCAAGGGGCTGGATTTGATTATTTTCAAGGTCCCTTCCAGCACTACATTTCTATGATTCTATGACATGCCTATGTTTTGAATGTTATTGTGGTTTCCTGATGTGCTCTAACTCATTTAGTGCCAGTAAGAGTAAGGTCCACTAACCTCATGCTATTGGGTATATTTACAGCTAGAAAAAGGTTTCAAAGAGCAAGTTAATCTAGGAGCCTATTTTTTTCATCTCAGTACTGAATAGTTTATCAGCCTTTTGTTACTTTGCATACTACACCTTTTGTTATTTTCAGGTTTCTTTAAGAAGTCCCAGGAGGAGCAGAAGTCACACCACCATACAAATATGACTGCATTTGAAGAATTTATTTCTAATTGCTGCATTTAGAACATTTCTCCATGTTGTTTTTTCTAGGTGAAAGATTACTAGTCTGCAAAGGTCTGAGAGAAATCCTTTATTAGCCACCTTCCAAATATTATGAGGCCACAGCAAAATGCAAAGGTGTGTATAATAGATATAGTAATTTTGAAAACAGAAAAAAGTAGTATATAAAAAAGACTGAATGCACAGGAGGTTAGTAATGGGTTACAGAGCTATTCACATTTAGGTCACCGGTTCATTTATAGCCTTGATTGGTACAGTATAAAATTGTTAACATTAACATGTTGATGGTTATCTGGCAGTGCTACATGAAGCAGGAGGTGGTTTCAGTCCATTTCTTGTGTCCTCATCACTGCAATTCGCATAGAATCATAGAAATGTAGGGCAGGAAAAGATCTTGAGAGGCCATCAAGTCCAGCCCCTTGAACTGAGGCAAGACGAAGTAAACCTAGACCATCCCCAACAGGCGTTTGTCCAACCTGTTCTTAAAAACCTCCAGTGATAAGGATTCAACAACCTCCCTTGGAAGCCCATTCCAGAGTTTAACTACCCTTATAGTTAGAAAGCTTTTCCTAATAGCTAATAAATCTCCCTTGCTGCAGATTAAACCCATTACTTCTTGTTCCACGTTTGGTGGACATGGAGAACAATCCTCTTGAAAACAGTCTTCAAATACATTAAGAACTGTTATAAGGTCCTCTCCCCCCCCCCCCCGTCTTCTTTTTTCAAGATGAAACATATCCAGCTTTTTTACCTTTCCTCATAAGTCAGGTTTTCTTAATTTTTTATCATTTTTGTTGCTGCTCTCTGGACTCTCTAATTTGTCCACATCTTTCCTTAAGTGTGATGCCCGGAACCAGACACACTACTCCAGCTGAGGCCTTACCAGTGAAGAATAGAGCAGGACAATTTCCTCCCATGCCTTGCATACAACATTCCTGTTAATATACCCCAGAATAATATTAGTCTTTTTTGCAACTGCATCCTATTGTTGACTCTCATTAGATTTGTGATCTATTATCACCCTTTGATCCTCTTCTGTAATATTATTGCCTAGCCAGTTAATCCCCATTTTGTAATTGCGCATTTGATTTTTCCTTCCTAAGTGTAGTAGTTTGCACTTGTCTTTATTGAATTTCATCTTGTTGATTTCAGACCAATTCTCTAATTTCTCAAGGTCCATTTTAATTCTAATCCTGTCCTCCAAAGTGTTTGCAACCCCTGCCAGCTTGGTGTCATTTGCAAATTTTATAAGCATATTCTCCACTCCATTATCCAACTAATTAATTAAAATGTTGAATTACACTGGACTTAGGACTGGACCCCACTAGACACATCCTCTCAGCTAGACAGTGAACCACTGATAAGTACTCTTTGAATACAGTCTTTCAACCAGTTCTGCACCCACCTGTGATGGAGGACACTTACCCCCAGTGCTGCTTAGTGGTCAGGCGGAGGTGTGGCAGCTTGTCTTCCTTCTGGGTGTTCCCCTACAGCTCCACCCTACCGTGGTCTGTCCTTTCAGTGACTTAACCCTATGGCCAGATCACACTTTCAAATCCACTCCTTTTAGGGTATGTATAAGAGTCCAGCAACTGGGAAGTCTTCAGAATTCAACAAGAGATTCAAGGCTTCCTCCTGGGGTTGGCGTCTTGTGGTCCGGACACTTTTACTAAGAGGGTATTCCCCCAACTAGGTTCCCTGCCAAGGGATAGACTTCCATCATTTTCCCTCTTGAGAGGATAGCGGGGGAGCCTGGGCCCAACCCCTCCCCTGGGGTCTGATCCAGGGTCCAATGGTAGGCAGCTAAGTCCTGTTCCCTGGGGTGCTAAGAAGCCGACTCCCACGACCACATCATACCAGTCCCTTCTATTTGCACAGGGTAAAGTAAATAACTAAAACACAAAGATACAGCCTCTACCTTCAGGAAGCCACAGGTTCCTCCTTTGTAGGCTTGGCCAGGTCCCTATAGCCAGGCCTCAGAGAGCAAGAGCTCCTGTGGTGCTCCTTCTCAGCAGCTCAGGGTGCAGGGCAGCTCACTGCCATTGTCTTCCTGCCAATGAGATACTCTGTTTCCCTTTCTAAGCTCCTCCTCCAGCCTGGGCAGGCTTTGTAGGTGAATGGGGCAGGGAGGCCTCGTCCCAGAGCAGTTCCTTAACCCCTTCCTTTCAATGTGGGGTTTGTATAATCCATCACACCATGTTATTATAATTTAATCAAGACCACATTTATCTATGCTTAAGAGAATGCCATATAGGAATGTGACACAATCCTTATTAAAATCAAGATATATCATGTCTACTGCTTCACATCTATCCATTAGGCCAAAAGAAGGAAATTAGGCTGGTTGGGCATGATTTGTTCTTGACAAATCCATGTTGGCTATTCCTTATCACCGTACTATCCTCTAGGTGCTTACAAATGGGTGTTTAAGAGTTTGTCCCAGTATCTTTCCAAGTATCAAAGTTAGCTCAGTCATCTTTGTTTCCCTTTTTAAAGATTAGTACTATATTTCTTACTTAATATCAGCAAGGGAGAGAATGGTTATGGGAGCGGAACTGTTTTTTCACACCTAAAGGTGTTCCTGCTAGGTAAGGGACAGGGTTGTGGGGGAAGCTGGCTCTGTCTTTTCTTCTGCTATTCCTGTTCTGTATTAAAACAAGGAACTCCAATCTCATATAATGTTCCCTCTAATTTTTGACAGGCTGTGTGCACAAAAAAAATTTCTTCTGTGCAAATTTTTGTATGCACGGTGTTTTGCCATGTGCGTGGGGTTTAGGATCTGTGTGCATGCGCACACATGCACAGCTTAGAGGCAACACACACGTGACATGACAAGAAGAACACTGCATGCTGCAATGGCAGTTTGTAGAGAAAGATAAAGAAGTAAAGAAGTTGTATGGAAAGGATAAGAGAGAATGGCTTGACAAAAAAAAAAAAAAAAGCAAGAGAAGCCAAAGAAGCATCAGTGAGAAGTGACTCAAATTATTCCAGGTGTGTAAGTGATTATCACAATTTCAGAGTCACCGTGGTATCATAAAAGCAGAAGATGGAAGATTCTTAACAAGGGAAGCAGAACAAAAGGAATTATGGTGAGAATGTTTTAATGAAGTGCTCAGTCAACCTGAGCCAACAATTGGAATCAATGAATGTGAAGAAGGTGATAAAGAAAGCAGAAATAGAGGAAGCCATTAAGCTGCTAAAAATGGCAAAGCACATGGTTAAGGTAAGATCACTGCTGAAACTCTTGAAGGTGGGGAGGAAGTGGTAGAACATGAAACACATAAACTTTGCAATATAGTTTGGGAGAAATAATTTTTCCCTGAGGAATGGAAGAAAGGTGTAATCTGTAAATTACCAAAGAAACTGTGTACTGAGCAAGCAGGATTTAGACTTTAAACACTGTGTATACATCACATCTTCACCCTGAGTCAATTGACTGAGGAAAGGCTTGCTTACCAGAGAAGATTAGTCTTGAACTTTATACATTTCATCAAAGCTTTTAACTGCATTAATAGACTGTTGCTATGGAAGATCTTGCAACAACACAGGCTTTCTAGGAAGATAGTGTCACTGGTTCAGATGCTGTATGATGGTTGAAAAATGCTGTTTAAGAACAGAAAGTGGAAAGACTGACTGGTTTGATATCATCATAGAAGTGCAACTGGGATGCATCTTATCTTTTTTCTTCTGCATTGTGATAGATTACATGATACAAAAGTAACATCAAAAGAAAATACAGGAATTATGTGGACTAGAGAAAAACATCAAGATCTCAACTTTGCAGATGGTACATTGATAGACATTAATAGACATTGTTCTGGTGGACACAGATGATACTATGAACAACGCCACTATCAACATCAAATGTGAGGCCGCCAAAGTAGGATCAAGAATCAGCCAAAAGAAAATGAAAATCATGATTGTTGAAAAAGGAGTCAGCATTGATGGTGCATATGTGGTCGATAGTGAAGAATATGACATGCTTAGTGAGTTTGTATATCTTGGGAGCACAATTGGTGCTGATGGCCAACTCCATAATGTGGTACAAGAAAGAATTGGGAAGGCAAGTGGAGCCTTTTTGAGACTGGCAATATCTGGAAAAATATGGAGTTACACATAAGAACCAAGATAAAATTATACACAATGCCATTTGTGATACCTACATTGTTCTATGCATCTGAAACTGGGCAAGTGCTAGAAACCCACAACAGGAAACGTAATCTATTCCTTCAGAGTTGCTTGTGAAGAATACTTGGTATCAGCTGGTGGGACAAAGTAACCCCCCTGAAAGGGCTGGCCAGCAGAATGTACAGACAATGATTCAGGAAAGAAGACAATTGTTTGGACATGTACGGATATCAAAAAACTGTATTCTGAGACAAGCCCTTGACTGGAAACCACCAGCTGGAAGAAGAAAAAGAGGAGGACACCAGATGACATTTAAGAAAACCATTGAGAGAGATGCTGCTGTCATGGAAACATACTATAAGCAAAAATGTGGCATTAGATAGACAGAGGTGGAAAGACTGGGTTGCCTTGTGTGTCATAAGGCACACAAATACCTAATAGTAAAAAATAAACTTACTTTCCAGAAGGAAAAAATATTTTTAATAGAAAGAAAAAAATTGTACTTATCCCAAGTGTAAAGTTAAGAGGAATATCCATTCTTATTTCTCATGTTTAAAGGATGGATACATGTTGTAAATTTCCCTTTTTAAACTAAAGACAAGTCTTACCAATGATTTTTTTGAATGGATAGGTAAAGGATCATATGTAGGACAAGAAAGGTAATAGTGCCATTCTTCATCACTCTGTTGCAATCACATCTGGAATATTGTGTGTTGCTCAGTCCCTACTGCTTAGGGACCATATAGAAAAAAAGATTAAAGCAATAAAAATTATATTAGGAAGAATAAAATACAGAAAGAGAGAGAAATAGTTAAATGTAATATACAGATCTAAGAGAAAAGAGTGTGATGCCTTTTAAAAGACTCATAAAAATAAGCAACCAAAATAATTAGCGATTAAAAGGGTATCAGTTTGAAAAAGGAATTAAAATGTATGACTTTTTACGACAACACAAAATGTTTTTGAAACTGCATTTGCAGGAAAAATAAAAGGTTTAAATAATGATATTCTATTACCTGGATTATTGGGACATGACAGGCATAGTTTTTCAATATACTGTAGTCATTAGGCTCAGAGCCAATGGACAGCTGGTAGCAAAAACCCTCTAGAATGCCAGAGGCATTTAAGTCTGTTACGTATTATCCAGTTTGTTTGGTGGTTGTTTCTAAAATATATTCAGCTCTGGGTTGACTAAAGTCTTATAACATATGACTGCGGGATCGCATCATTGTATGGTGGCTGAGCATTCTTTAAGCTTTTTTTCTTTTGCCATGTGCATCTTCTGCTTCTGTGCATTTTATCACCCAGCAGTATCCTCCCATATTCAGCACAGCACAAGTAATGAAATGAACAATCTCCTTCAGGACTGAAGCTTATGTGCATTCACTAATTAGCTTCCAAGGCTCCCCACCCTGAGGGAAGCTGGAGGTTGGCCTGGGAGTTAATGGCTTGGAGATGAAATTCATATTAATGTGTATGCAATGTATTTCCCTGTGTGTTCAAGGAAACGTTCCAAAGCGAGTCTCTCTGTTACTAATAATTGCTTTATCTTGGGCTAAAGCACTAAGAGGGAAAAATGGACGATTTTAAAAATGAATTTGGTATATTCCTTTCAAAGGAAATCAGATACAACACAAGAAAATACCTTAAGAGTCTAGTTTGCTATTAAGTTCTGTAGAATGTTTCCTGACTGATGTTGGGGGTCGGTGAATGAGGGGAAGAAAGATCAAAACAAAACAGAGGTGAATCAAAGTAGCAACCATGACTACATGTGATGAAGCAGAAGAACTGAAGAAGGATTAGTCATGGATCAGTGCTTGTCACATGGAGAAAGAAGGCACTAAAAGCAATGGATCAGATAACAAAAGGATGTTTAGCTTGTCAAACTCTTAGATGGCTCCAAACAGTGTGGTATTCCTAGACCTTGCTGTTTCTTTCGCTTTCACTGCACAATGTTTCCAGGTCTCTAGCACGCTACTAGCGGAGTGTGGGCCAAGATTCAAGTAAGTCTGAACTGGGTAATGGTTTCAGATGGAAACTGTGAAGACTTATTTGTAGCTGAAGACTTATTTGGAGTTTTCAGGTTCATTAGAAACTGAAACAAGGGATTCAGAGCACCATGAAGTAAAATGGAGGGAAAGACTTGCACGTCAAAACCAGTGAGTTTGACATAGACCTAAGCAGCAGGCTGTCTCCTTTCATTCCTGTTATGTACCCTATTGTTCCAGTTTGGTACAATTTTCGGTACTGAAAATAAAAAGAGAAAGGGTGTACATTACCTACTGTGGAAATATTTTATACCATTATTTTTAACTCCAGCAGTTTCCTGATATGAGCAACCAAAACAGTTTAGCAAGAAAGTAACACTACATCTTAAAGAGCTGGTGACTTATTGAACACATCCATTCTTCTCCACAGTTCCGTGACTTGTGCTCCAAATACAGTGCTACTAAGCATTTGGTCGTCTCTCTTCTATGTACTGGGACCAGTCTGAATGCAAATATATTGTGATCTGGCAAGCAGTGCATTATGGGAACTGTAGTCCATGCACAATTATCCAGGGCTATTAGTCCTGCACCTTTCACAAGCACTGAATTCCCATTAAAAGGAATAATTTTTAAACATGCCTGCTGCATTTGTTTGACATTTGTAACACCTACCTGCCATCCTTCATCATCACACATGAATACGACCTATTCACAAACCCTGTGCTGGAACAGTTATCAAACAGTTTGGTATGGAGATGTATAACCTGCCTCTTTTGTTTAAATAACAGGGCTAACAAAGGGCATAAACAAGTGACAGGAAAACAGATCACAGTATTTACCATTCTAGGGCCAGGCCTTTACTCACACTGAATAGTACCTTACCCCGTGAATAGTCTGTCTGAATTCAGGGGGACTACTCAGGCCCAGGTCTGTCACTGTGCACACTGTACGTAGGCATAGGGCCCCTGATCTCAGGAAGGCTCCCAACCAGGTTTGGACTCCTCCTCCCCTTCCCGGCATATTGCAGCTAGCGCCCGTTGGTGTGCAAACACATGGAAATACAGAGGATTGCTTCCACTATGATGCACAGGTCTTATGGTCACTGGGAGCACAGCTGGTGCAGCACCTGGGTCCCACTCCACATGCTGGGGCCTTCAGTGTGCCAACAGGGCAGCTGAGGATGCTGCTCCTCTCAGTGCCAGAAAGCAGGATGGATCCGAGGCTTATCATGGAGGAGTAAGCTGTGGGGACTGGGGTGGGAGGAGGCAGAGTCTCCTGGGAGAAAATAGTAGGGGGATCCCTGGGCTAAGGCTACTGGGAGGAAGTGGTTGTAGGGCCTCTTGGGTCAAGGGATTAGGCTACTGGTGGTGGTGGGGGAGGAATATTTAAAGAGGAGGCTCAGGACAGTATATGGAGGGGGTATCTGAAAGGAGAAGAGGAAGGTCTGGCTGGCAGTGATGATGGGGGGGCCTGAGAGAGGAAGAGGACGGTCCAGCTGCTGGGGGGGTGGGAGGCAGTGCCTGAGAGTGGAAGAGGAGGGTTCAGCTGGTGGCAAGGGTGCAGTGGCTGCTTTTTCTGCCTCTCAGTGGTGTTAATCTTATCTGCCCTGACCAGGTTTGGCCCATCCATCCCCCTTCCATCATGACTCATGACAGGGTGGCAGGTGAGCCAAACTTTAGTGAGTGGAGTTGAAAACTGGTGCATGAAGTCAAAGCACTGCTCAGGTTTGTTACCCGAGGCAGCTGGATCTCTTCTTGGCATTCTCCTGGGCAACCATGGTAATAAAAGCCATGTAAGAGTAGGGGGCTTCTGGGTGGAGTCCAGTTTCTTGGGTCACTTAAAGAAGATGGGCAACCCCCCATTTCAATAGTGCACAGGGAGCTAAAATTATTTAATCCAATCTTTTGACTATTTTCAGAGGAAGGCACTATTCAGTGTGAGTAAGGATATAACAATCTGGCTCATAAGGTATACAAGAACTTAGCTAAAATATTCCACACAACATTTAATTAGGCTGGGTTCGTGGATAGTGCTGCTGATAAGATGTCATGGCTGGAACATGTCCGCAGTAGAATAAACAGGTATGGGACCAACTGCATTGCATAGGAAATGAATTCCAGTTGTTTCTGGTTGAATTCTGCTTCTGTGAAATCTCTCACTGTGGAAGAGAGCTAATTAGGTCCTGAGTTTTCTTGACTCTGCTGGACGTTGTTAATTTTTCTCTCAAACAGGTACAAAAACTTGCCTCTGTGTATACTCGTAAAAGCGCTACAGAAACACAAAGCCATAAGGATAAGTAATTTTGCAAGCAAGTCGGGTGATGCATTCGGCCCCCATGTTGTACATGGTACTCCAAAAGCCTTCTTTACTGGTCTCATAATTTGAATGTTGACTTGTGGCAGTGCACACTAGCAGAAAAAAATGTAAAATGGAATATAATCTAATATTTCTAGCCACTATTCATGATAAGCCTGCAGAGTGTATTCAACTATCAAACTGAACTTTTCCCACAAAAAGCTTGTGTGGTATTAGCTGAAATAGCATGGCTGCCGACCATCCATGATTCCCCTGGAGATTCCAAGAACTAGGCTGCTGCTGGTTGACAATCCAATCCTGTCACTGCAACTAGTCTGTACATCTAGGAGTGGAAGAATCCAAAATGATACTGGCCCAGACTATGGTCTATGATTAGCTTTGGAGAAAGTATGTATATATATATAGACATACACAAACACACAATCCCCCCCCCCGCATTTAAAGACCATTATCAAGGTTGCAAAGTCAAGTATTCAGAGGTTAGGAAAAGCCATCATTAAGGTGGCCTAGGCACCTTTCATTTGCGGTCACAGCATATAGGCATTATGGTATACTATTTTTCAACAGAACCCCTCACTCATTTAGTGCTCACTGAATGAGGAGCTACTCATCATTTTGTTTATCCTTATCATTCAGAGAGTGGCCCTAGCCCTGATTTGCCACACACAGTTCAAAGCCTGCTCTGAAGACAGAATTAGCTTTCCTTGTGTTTTTTTCCTCTGGCGCTCCTTACTGTCGTATCTGAGAGCTTCACAAACAAGAGTGGATTTGTTTTCGCAATACCCCTATGGAAGGGAGGACTGTTATCCCCATTTTACAGTGTGGGGGACTGAGTCACAGAGTGTCATAAATATAAAGGGAAGGGTAACCACTTTTCTGTCTACAGTGCTATAAAATCCCTCCTGGCCAGAGGCAAAATCCTTTCACCTGTAAAGGGTTAAGAATCTAAGGTAACCCCGCTGGCACCTGACCCAAAATGACCAATGAGGGGGACAAGATACTTTCAAATCTGGAGGGGGGGGGAAAGGCTTTTGTCTGTCTGTGTGACACCTTTGCCAGGAACGGATCAAGGATGCAAGCTCTCCAACTTCTGTACAGTTAGTAAGTAATCTAGCTAGAAAATGTGTTAGGTTTTCGGCTAGTAAATTCGCTGTGCTGGAGGAAATGTATATTCCTGTTTTTGTGTCTTTATGTAACTTAAGGTTTTGCCTAGAGGGATTCTCTGTGTTTTGAATCTGATTACCCTGTAAGATTATCTCCCATTCTGATCTTACAGAGTTGTTCTCTTATCTTTTTTTGTTGTTATTCTTCTAATAAAGTTCTGATTTTTAAGAATCTGGGTTTTTTGGGTCTTAAAAATCCAAGGGGTTTGTGCTCATCTTGTTTATTCTCAAGCCTCCCCAGGAAAGGGAGTGTAAGAGCTTGGCAGGATATTTTGGGGAAATAGGAACTCCAAGTGGTCTTTTCCCTGTTCTTTGTATAAAACACTTGGAGGTGGCAGCATTTTACCTAATCCAAGGGCAAAGACTTTATGCCTTGGGGAAGTTTTAAACTAAACTGGTAGAAATAAGCTTAGGGGGTCTTTCATGTGGGTCCCCACATCTGTACCCTAGAGTTCAGAGTGGGGAAGGAACCTTGACACAGAGCAATTAAGTTCAAACAAATCCACTAATTTTGAGTGCCCAGTCTGAGACGCCTGGGACCTGATTTTTCAGAGTACGCTAGCATTATAGCACTTTATAGATTCAAAGCACAGCTCTTATTGACTTCAGTTGCAGCTCTGAGTGCTCAGCACTTCTTCACATCAGACCTCCCCATCTCAAGTTGGGGAACCAGAAAATAAGGAGCACACAACTAGTGACCATCTGCTAAAAATCTGGTTTGAGTGACCTGCCTAGCATCACATAGGAACTCTTTGCAGAAACAGGGATAGAAACCAGTTCCCCAAACCAACATTTAATTGCCTTATCTGTGAGACCATTCTTTTCCTTCCTTCACTCCTCTACCTCATTCATTGCACACCTTTCAGCTCCTGTAACAAATGAAGCAGGAATAGACAACAGTCTCCTTCACAGCACTGCCCGACTCCATCCACAGAGCGTGCAAATTGGGAGCATCCTGTGCACTATGACAGAAAAGTCTCTGGAAAAAATAGCATGTGATCATGCAATTAAAGACTGCCTGTGAAGGTATAAGTGGATACCATTCCTCTGGGGTTGGAGGCCTGCAGCTGGCTGGCTGGGTAATTAGCCCCAGCCACTGCATCTGAGAAAAGATCCTCATAGAAGGAGGAGCAGGAAATGGAAAGAGGCTACAATGCCTTCCAAAGTTTGGAACAAGAGACAAAAAGGTCACTGGGGGAAATCCTGTTATCACAAACGACTTGAAGTAACAACCAGGACCTTTTGGGTCAATGAACTTGTAGGGTGAGGGACAAACTTGGGGAAAGGGACTTCCCCTGTACAGATTTTGAGGGGAGAGGGTGTGAAGCTCTGATCCTGTTTTTGTTAAGAAGGCTTGAAACAAGCCCCACAGTAATTAATCTGGCTGGAAACTACCTTCCCTGGGCTCCAGGTGGAATTTCCCCAGTGAGGGAGTGGGCTCAGCAGGTACAAACTGAGGTCCAACAGGAAGAGGGCTCTATTTAGTACACAGCTATGCATGTTTACCTCTGATTGTTTGCAAACTTAAAAAGCAGTCAGTAGAGGCTGGCATCATGGGCCAAACACCTTCATGCTTTTACCCATCCTGCCCCACATGCTTGGGAGAAGTTCTCTGTTAACATCCCTAACCCTTTATCCCCCCCTTTAAACAAAACTAGCCCTTTATCCGCCTTTAAATCCCTCAAAACTCTCCTCTGCTGTGACATCTTCAAAACTTGGCAACAGGTAGGTGGCTAGTGTGCAGAGACCATTGTTGGATCATATTAAAGAAGTTCTGTATTAAAATCACAAATGAGTTTGATTCCCCATAGTTCAAATTCCAGGGTATTACTAATTAAGAGGTCTCTTGGTTTTTGGTAGTGTTTCTCTCCCTCTATGTGTGAAACTTGCAAGCTGCTAACTGTGTTAGTACATTCTAAGACAGAGTCTGTTCTCAAAGCAGTTCACAGAGAGAGAGACTCAAAACAATACTCTAACAACAGAAACAGCACCCAGAGACTCCCCACCCTTTTGTTGTATTAACAATTGTCATTAAAATAGAGATAGAGGATGTATGTGGATGGATGCTTGGTGTGGATAATAACTGAATGATCAGGGAGGTGCCAGCCTAAGAATCCAGTGTCCATCGGCTGAAGAAGGCGTCAAGTGGAAATAACCAGAGGACCCCACCCGGAGGGCAGACTGGAATCCACCCAACAGCCTCAAGAATGGGAGAACCAAAGAACAAGATAACATCTTGGAGCCGTCAGGAATGTGCTATCTGCTGATTGATTCAGCAACAGCATGATGAAGCAATTCCCATAGACTGGCACAGGAAGAAATTCCTATAAAAATAGACTCTAAAAAGTGAGAACTTTGGGGTCTGATTCTGCAAACCAACTTCCAGGAGCATCAGATGAGCATCTGACAAGGCCCTGCTCCCTCCTCATGTCCAGGCCACCTGGCCAGTGACTTGGCATGAGCAACTCTAAGGCTGGTAACTATGATAACAACCTTGCAGAACCTGTGTGTGTGTTTGTATGAATGAATGTGTGACTAAATATGAGATTGAATGGAATGTTATAACTATAACTAACTGCTTACTATGATTCTTTCTGTATTCACAATAAATGTGGTATTTTGCCTTTTTCCCTTTAATAAGATCCTGCTGGTTTTTATTTTATTGGTACGACATTTTGGTGGAGAATTGCGAAAGGGGGAATATTGGTAAAAAACCTCAGTTATTGTAAATATTGGTGTGCACACCGCCAGCTCTAGTGAGCTAGGCATTTCTATTAGGTTAACCAGACCTGCTGGCCTCCGAGAAGGTAGCAGGGGACCTGCTGGCCTCCGAGAAGGTAGCAGGGAAAACAGATTAAACCAGACCTGCTGGCCTCCGAGAAGGTAGCAGGGGACCTGCTGGCCTCCGAGAAGGTAGCAGGGGACCTGCTGGCCTCCGAGAAGGTAGCAGGAAAAACAGATTAAACCAGACCTGCTGGCCTCCGAGAAGGTAGCAGGGGACCTGCTGGCCTCCGAGAAGGTAGTAGGGAAAACAGATTAAACCAGACCTGCTGGCCTCCGAGAAGGTAGCAGGGGACCTGCTGGCCTCCGAGAAGGTAGCAGGGGACCTGCTGGCCTCCGAGAGGGTAGCAGGGAAGAACAGGCTAACCGGACCTGCTGGCCTCCGAGAAGGTAGCAGGGAGAAATAGGTTAACTGGACCTGCTGGCCTCTGGGAGGGTAGCAGGGGACCTGCTGGCCTCTGGGAAGGTAGCAGGGGAAAAACGCATAGATTAAGCTATGATTTCAGAATCTAGGCTGTGTCACTTGCTAAGTAATACCAGCAGTGACAAAGAGATTGAAATATCCATGTTAAGATGTTTAAAAGAAAACAGGGTAAGCCAGTACTAGAGGGAGGAATGGAGTCAGAAGGAACTCCAACCTCACCTTTTGTTAAAGAAATTACACCTTTTAAACAAATCCTTCAAAAATTTGGGCACAGTCCTTGGACTAAACAAGCCCTAGCTGATGTCTGCACTATTTCGGACCTAGAGGATAGATTGGCTCAGTATATCCTCATATACAAACCTTCTAGTGCTGCCAAAAGAGATGCAGCAGCAATTTGGTTGTTGTGGGAGGCATGTAAGGATTCTTCCCTCCGCTTGTCTTCATGTAAAGAGGAAAAGGCACAAATGGAAAAGGGAGCAGACAATTGGAAGGTGCTGGCTACAAATACCCAAAGCCAGCTGAAAATAGTGAAAGAGGCACTCCAGGAATACAAAAAGAGTGAAAAAGTTAACTCTGCAGAGGCTGGAGGGAATTAAGCAGTTAAACTTTGTACTTCACCCAAACAACTTTTAACCGAAAATGTTAAAAAGGAAAAGTGTTAGAGCATTCTTGGTTTCTTTGCAGCCATTCTGAAAGAAAAATGGGCCCTTTTCCAAAGGAATGTCTGTAAATTAGCCAGGCAAAAATAAACTATCTGATTAAAATCATTTGACTGGACAATTTAGTCAAATTTGCTAAAAGAACATAAGAGGGTTCTATTGGAACTTAACTGCCTCAAATGTATAAAGGGAATGTAAGATGTAAAAAACAGAGCAGTGTGGAAGGGATGTTAAGGAAAAGAAAATGTGTATGTATCTGTCTGTGTGTGTGTAAATATGTAAAGTTCTAAGGACCAGTTAGTTTTGTTTTTGTTAATGCCACTAAAAATCCATTTGACTCTTTAATTCAAAGTTGCAAAACTGACAGACCTTTTTGCTAGACACAGGTAATTAGTGTTGTTTGGCTTTGGGATTTGGCATTTAACCCTTAAAAGGTAACTCAATGCTTTACAAAATTTAAAATGTTTTTAAGTTGTGGCTGCAGCAGGGCAGTCAAAATCAGGAGAATATATAAAAAAAAAAAATTTGGATTCTTTTTGTTTGTTTTTTGTTTGTTTGTTTTTGTAACAAAATAGCAGATGAGAGTTGTAGTAAAAAAAAAATAAAAAAAGACAGTGCCTCTCTGAAGCAACAGCAGGGGTGAGGTGCACAAAACAAAAAGAAGCAATGTTAGAAACACTGAGTCTTAAAATGGCTCTGAGTAATCAGACTGTCACTTTGATAAAGGTACATGAAAACTCTGTAAGCAAAAAAAAGAAATAGTGACACCTTATGTAAAAATGGATCTGGATAATGTTATAGAAGTTAAACTATGGAAGAAATGTGCATTTGCCCCAGAACATGTGCAGGGTATATTGTAGAAGGGGCAAAAGAAACGCAAACATACCATGCTACTTAATTAAAATGCTATTAGGGCTCCAAAGGGAGCCACAATAGGTTGGGTTTTCTTTTTCAGATTGCTGTGTGTTTTGGAAGCAGAAGTTAAAAGTAATCAAAACTCTGGTGAAAGTTGATTGTGTCCCTTTTAAGATAGAGTCTCTGAGCTGCTGATGGCTTTAAATCCAAAAGCAGGAAGTTTCTGTGAAAATGCAAATTACCTAAATGATAAAGGAAGGAAAGAACTAGCAGCACAAAGGAGCTGCAGATAAAGGACATACCTAGTCAGCAAACAAATTGTCTAAATAAAAGTCATGGGATAACAAGATAATTTTAATAAATTTAATGATAATAAGTATCCCTGTAACAACGTATAGTGTGTATGATTTTTGGAAAAATCCTTTAAGGTCGTATGGTAATGATGCTTCTCAGTTATTACCTGTAAATAAAACTTAAAGCTTAACACAGCAGAAAAAACATTATAAACTTGGTCTGCTGTATAAGAAGGAGAACTCAGGGATTTAATGACTGAACAGTGGGATAATTTCCCCATAACCCTTAAAAGATAAAAGCCTTTGAAACCTGGCCTGCCTATAGAACAAAAACAGGAAAATATGGGGGCAATTTCTCTGTTTTGCCTGCAATCAGCAAGGGTATTTGTAAAAGAAATATTTTAAGCAATAATCTGCCACCCCAAAAGGGGTAGAAACATGTTCTTTTTGTCTTTCAGAAAATCAGGAAAAGCTGCCAGCTGAAAAGCAACCCAATACCATGAATCTACTGTCACAATAGAAATTGTGTTCTGTGTTCTATGTTTTGTCTTGTGTTTTGTGTTGTTGCTAGCACTGTTGTGTGTTTAAAAAAAAAAATACTGAAGACCTGCAGGAACTTAAAAATAAATTAAGCTTTCTGTCCCAGCTACAGGACAGCCTGATACAAAAACAAGTACATGCCAATGTAGACTTGGTCCAAATTGGTCTGGGTAACCTAGAAGGCCGATGGAATATCCATAAGAAAAAAAAATATTAGAAATAGGAAACTACACAGGCATAGCTATGGGATGCACTGAAATGCAGATACTTGCACTAGCTACTTTGGAACACAAAATGTTCTGGGTCATATTGGGAAATATTAAGGGTTTGGTGCATTTGTTAAAAAAGAAAGAGATCATTGTTTGACACTTATCAATATGAATGGATGCAATATGTTTCCACTATTGTAAACCAGACTTATTAATGGGAGAAATTGTTGTCAAAATTGCACACCAACAGTCCCTGGAGGCAAAGGTATTGAAGGTTAACCCACTCCCCATATTACACATGGGATCCTTTTGGCTACCCTGGACCTTGAGCCAGTGGGCTGGGGAGGGAGGGAAGCTATTGGACACTAGAGGTTGTACCGAATGGACTCCTCAAAAGTGGGTGTGCCTCACCTTGCCTGTTGCCCCAGAACCTTGTAGTAAAGATACATCACTAGGATCATGTATGTGGCAAGAATTGGAATCACAAACTCAAATTGCCTCACAGTACTTTCTCTTGAATAGGCTACATAGAAAGTGACACTGACGATTATAAATCTTAGTGTCAAAAGGGGGATTATGTTGGATCATATTAAAGAAGTTCTGTATTAAAATCACAAATGAGTTTGATTCCCCATAGTTCAAATTCCAGGGTATTACTAATTAAGAGGTCTCTTGGTTTTTGGTACTGTTTCTCTCCCTCTATGTGTGAAACTTGCAAGCTGCTAACTGTGTTAGTACATTCTAAGACAGAGTCTGTTCTCAAAGCAGTTCACAGAGAGAGAGACTCAAAACAATACTCTAACAACAGAAACAGCACCCAGAGACTCCCCACCCTTTTGTTGTATTAACAATTGTCATTAAAATAGAGATAGAGGATGGATGCTTGGTGTGGATAATAACTGAATGATCAGGGAGGTGCCAGCCTAAGAATCCAGTGTCCATCGGCTGAAGAAGGCGTCAAGTGGAAATAACCAGAGGACCCCACCCGGAGGGCAGACTGGAATCCACCCAACAGCCTCAAGAATGGGAGAACCAAAGAACAAGATAACATCTTGGAGCCGTCAGGAATGTGCTATCTGCTGATTGATTCAGCAACAGCATGATGAAGCAATTCCCATAGACTGGCATAGGAAGAAATTCCTATAAAAATAGACTCTAAAAAGTGAGAACTTTGGGGTCTGATTCTGCAAACCAACTTCCAGGAGCATCAGATGAGCATCTGACAAGGCCCTGCTCCCTCCTCATGTCCAGGCCACCTGGCCAGTGACTTGGCATGAGCAACTCTAAGGCTGGTAACTATGATAACAACCTTGCAGAACCTGTGTGTGTGTTTGTATGAATGAATGTGTGACTAAATATGAGATTGAATGGAATGTTATAACTATAACTAACTGCTTACTATGATTCTTTCTGTATTCACAATAAATGTGGTATTTTGCCTTTTTCCCTTTAATAAGATCCTGCTGGTTTTTATTTTATTGGTACGACACCATGGCCTGTCATGCTGACTAATACTGTCTCACTGTTTCCTTTTATTCCCCTGCCAGTAGTCTATAATCTGTCTCTTGTTTTAGATTTAGACTGTAATCTCCCTGGGGCAGGCACGATCTCTTTTTTGTGTTTGCACAGCACCTAGCATAACAAGATCCTGGTTCACAACTAGGGCTCCTAGGTGCTATGATTATACAAATAATAAACATTACTGCTAAAACATTGGAGGCACAGAGCTCCAATAGACTCCCTGCTCTCATTTCCAGTTCCCAGTTCTGGCCCCAGCATGGCCTGCAGTAACCCAGAGCTGCAACTGCAGGGAAAGTCCTGCTCAGCCCTAGGGTGGAGCATGTTAAGTGTAGACAGAATCTTTGGGGATTTTAGATGCAAAAATTTAAGTATATACTGACCATGTGCAAACCAGTTTTTGTAATGTTTATAACTTGGGCAGATTTTCACAGGGCTAGCAAAAGGCACATCCCCACAAAGGCCACACCCCCTTCTAAATTTCAAGTCCCTGTTCCAAAGTATAAGCGTGCTGGAGATTTTAAACAAAGAGATTGCTTTGCCCAAGTTAAATTTTGACAACTTATTTTTCACTAGTCTCATCCTTGGAAACAGCTGAACAGTTTTGGCTGAACATTTCTAAACAAATTCAACCTGAAGCAGAAGCCTAACATGAAAAATTTCAACCCACTTAAAGTTTGGCAAAGTTATAAGCAGCGGAAAAGAAGGGTCTCAATGAGAAAGGTCAGGCAACCTTAATATGATTGCAGTGCTACCAGCCTCAGTTATCATGCACACACATTGTGTTTTATTGCTACTACTCATAATCAGTCCAGTGTGGGCCACACACTTTGAATACCTGAAATGTTCCTTTGTGCTTGAAAATGTTTTGTGTGGTGTTGTGTTTAGCAGAAGAGGGGTTTTGCATATTTTCAGATGTGTAAGACAGGTTGTTTTTGAGACATGGAACTGACACACCAAGAGGTTTTAACCACTTTTTGAAAATTCTTCCCATGTTTCTTGGACATGTCACTTGAGGATTTCCAAAATAGCTTACCAAGGAATGTCACAATTCCTTTATTTGGTCTTGGAAGTATATTCATTACAGATTTGATCAAGGACAGTTCCAGCAGAGCTCAAGAACTCATGCCTGGTGCAGGAGAGAGGGACAGTGGTCACTGGCACAATCACCTGTGTGGACATACACAAACTCATACACTCTTGCTTCTCCTCCCTCGCCCTCTTCCACTTGCACAGCGGGAGGGTTCAGATGGAGAGGAGAGCAGAAATCATAGATTCCAGGGCCAGACAGGACCACTGTGGTGATATAGTCTGACCTACTGCAAACAGAGGCCATAGAACTTCCCCAAAATAATTCCTAGGGCAGATCTTTTAGAAAACCATCCGATCTTGATTTTAAAATGGTCAGCGATGGAGAATCCACCATGACCGTTGGCAAATCTTTCCAACGGTTAATTACCCTGGCTGTTAAAAATTTACACCTTTATTTCCAGTCTGAATTTCTTTAGCTTCAACTTCTACCTGTTGGATCATTTCACACCTTTCTCTGCTAGGCTGAAGAGCCCAGTAGTAAATATTTGTTCCCCATGCAGGCACTTAAGCTGCAAGCAAATCACCCCTTACCCATTTAGAGAACTGAGAGGTCCTGCACTGCTCCTGGCATTGCTGTTCTAGAATAGCGGGGTGCAGGAGGCTAAGACAGGAGAGGCATGGGGATGGTTGTATTTCAAGGAATCCCTGTTGAGGTTACAGGGACAAACCATCCCGATGAGTCGAAAGAATAGTAAATATGGCAGGCGACCAGCTTGGCTTAATGGTGAAATCCTAGCGGATCTTAAACATAAAAAAGAAGCTTACAAGAAGTGGAAGGTTGGACATATGACCAGGGAAGAGTATAAAAATATTGCTCGGGCATGTAGGAATATTATCAGGAGGGCCAAATCGCACCTGGAGCTGCAGCTAGCCAGAGATGTCAAGAGTAACAAGAAGGGTTTCTTCAGGTATGTTGGCAACAAGAAGAAAGCCAAGGAATGTGTGGGCCCCTTACTGAATGAGGGAGGCAACCTAGTGACAGAGGATGTGGAAAAAGCTAATGTACTCAATGCTTTTTTTGCCTCTGTTTTCACTAACAAGGTCAGCTCCCAGACTGCTGCGCTGGGCATCACAAAATGCGGAAGAGATGGCCAGCCCTCTGTGGAGATAGAGGCGGTTAGGGACTATTTAGAAAAGCTGGACGTGCACAAGTCCATGGGGCCGGACGAGTTGCATCCGAGAGTGCTGAAGGAATTGGCGGCTGTGATTGCAGATCCACTGGCCATTATCTTTGAAAACTCGTGGGGAACCGGGGAAGTCCCGGATGACTGGAAAAAGGCTAATGTAGTGCCAATCTTTAAAAAAGGGAAGAAGGAAGATCCTGGGAACTACAGGCCAGTCAGCCTCACCTCAGTCCCTGGAAAAATCATGGAGCAGGTCCTCAAAGAATCAATCCTGAAGCACTTGCATGAGAGGAAAGTGATCAGGAACAGCCAGCATGGATTCACCAAGGGAAGGTCATGCCTGACTAATCTAATCGCCTTTTATGATGAGATTACTGGTTCTGTGGATGAAGGGAAAGCAGTGGATGTATTGTTTCTTGACTTTAGCAAAGCTTTTGACACGGTCTCCCATAGTATTCTTGTCAGCAAGTTAAGGAAGTATGGGCTGGATGAATGCACTATAAGGTGGGTAGAAAGCTGGCTAGATTGTCGGGCTCAACGGGTAGTGATCAATGGCTCCATGTCTAGTTGGCAGCCGGTATCAAGTGGAGTGCCCCAAGGGTCGGTCCTGGGGCCGGTTTTATTCAATATCTTCATAAATGATCTGGAGGATGGTGTGGATTGCACTCTCAGCAAATTTGCAGATGATACTAAACTGGGAGGAGTGGTAGATATGCTGGAGGGGAGGGATAGGATACAGAAGGACCTAGACCAATTGGAAGATTGGGCCAAAAGGAATCTGATGAGGTTCAATAAGGATAAGTGCAGGGTCCTGCACTTAGGACGGAAGAACCCAATGCACAGCTACAGACTAGGGACCGAATGGCTAGGCAGCAGTTCTGCAGAAAAGGACCTAGGGGTGACAGTGGACGAGAAGCTGGATATGAGTCAGCAGTGTGCCCTTGTTGCCAAGAAGGCCAATGGCATTTTGGGATGTATAAGTAGGGGCATAGCGAGCAGATCGAGGGACGTGATCGTTCCCCTCTATTCGACATTGGTGAGGCCTCATCTGGAGTACTGTGTCCAGTTTTGGGCCCCACACTACAAGAAGGTTGTGGATAAATTGGAGAGAGTCCAGCGAAGGGCAACAAAAATGATTAGGGGACTGGAACACATGAGTTATGAGGAGAGGCTGAGGGAGCTGGGATTGTTTAGCCTGCAGAAGAGAAGAATGAGGGGGGATTTGATAGCTGCTTTCAACTACCTGAAAGGGGGTTCCAAAGAGGATGGCTCTAGACTGTTCTCAATGGTAGCAGATGACAGAACGAGGAGTAATGGTCTCAAGTTGCAGTGGGGGAGGTTTAGATTGGATATTAGGAAAAACTTTTTCACTAAGAGGGTGGTGAAACACTGGAATGCGTTACCTAGGGAGGTGGTAGAATCTCCTTCCTTAGAGGTTTTTAAGGTCAGGCTTGACAAAGCCCTGGCTGGGATGATTTAACTGGGAATTGGTCCTGCTTTGAGCAGGGGGTTGGACTAGATGACCTTCTGGGGTCCCTTCCAACCCTGATATTCTATGATTCTATGGTGACACAGTTGGTGGAGCCACCACTGTATGACCCACGGGTTTGTGAACTTTAAAATGTCTCAACTTTGTTAGCGCTGAACCAAAATTCTTGAAACTTTGCTTTCTTAGCAGACTATAGTGATGCTTAGAAAAAATCAACACTACAAGATCGGATCCTTCACAGGGAGTAGGGGCAAGCCGATTTGAAAAGAGGGCCAGATCCTCAGCTGATGCAAATCAGGATAGCTCATCTTTGGGTTAGAAAGCTTACTTATTTCTCTTCTCAGTTCCCTTCCCTTGCTGCAGCCCATCCGTCTCTTCAGATCCCCTTTGGCCCATATGGTTGGTATTATCAGCACTCCCTCCACTGAAGGCTGACGGACTCCAGAAGCCTGGACCCGGAGAACTGCTGCAGCTGTACCATGCTGAAATACGAGGGTGTCTATTCAGCTATTTTTTAAAAAACAAAGATAGCAACATGTTTACAGCGTACTGCTGAGCACATCCTGAGTCAGGTCTGTCACGGCCTGCCTCTGTTTTGCCGATCACTAATGAGACTAATGGCTTGGCAGGGAGCAGGTTTGAATATGATAATAATCCAAGCCATGCAAGAGATTTGATGACCAATGCACCACAACATTATATAGGTACCTTTGTTTTTCTTTCCCAGAAAAGGTAAACGTCAAATCGGTAAAAGGTCAAGCTGACTGGTATGGATTATTCGAATACCGTCCTCGCCATGCCTCAGGATCGATAATGGGTGTCATCATCCATTTTCTTGAACCACAGGCACTAACATGTTGTTCTAAGAAAGGAGTAAAACAATATCAAATTCCTGCATAGTCCTGTTTTATTAAATTCCGTGTCTGAATTCAATAAGTAAAAATCAAAAATACAACAAATGAACTGATCCAAATCATTTTCCTACACCAAAACCAAGTGTCTATTTTTATTTGTAAATGCCGTCCTGTGTATAAAGTTTTGGGTAGCTTAGAATTTAAACTAGGTTTGAAATTAAAGATAATTTCCTTATAAACACAGTTATTTTATTGGGGTGCTTGTAGCTGTGAAACTGTGGTGGCTTTTGTTTCTTGTGTACTGCAGATTTACATTTCACTCTCCCTGTTTGTAAAGTTCTACTGCCATTTTATTGTTTGAGCTCAGTACAGATTAGTAGCAGATGCACACTGGGCCTAATTCTCCAGGGCTTTACACTGTCTCTAGTAATCTTACGTCTGTGCAGAATGGATGTAAAGTGCTACCTCTCTGGCTTAGTTGTGTTTTTACACTCATTTTCTGCCAATGTAGAAGATCACACAAGGTGCAAGGCAGCAGAGAGTCCAGCTCTGTCATGGAGACATTTTAGTTTTGTTCTTTCTTTTGTTCTCAACTTCAATTAACTGTCACTCAGATTTAAAGTATCTGTTGGCTCTTAAAGGCAACAGCCACTGTGAATTTTATTCTGTAGCCTTCCTCACACAAAGTAGCATCTTAGTATGCAAGCAATCCCACTGACTTCAATGGGACCCCTTGCCAAATAAAGTACTCTCAACATGAGAAAGTGGGGGAATTGGGACCTTAGGTGATCACAATTTGCATACAATTGCAGCTCTTAAGTGTGAATTACTGTTAAACCAACTATGCTTTTTGTAAACTTTTGTAGAGTAGATGAAATAATGGAGCAAAATATTGTAGATACGAGATACTGAATAAAATACCTTAGTGAAATACTGAAGATGAAATACTGTAGTTTAATGAAATAATGGACTGAAATATTTTAATATATTGTATAGATCTAAAAGGCCTTTGGTGAAATACTTTGTTTTAGATGGCATACTTTGTCGTGTGAAACTTTGAATAGGGAAATGCTGTAGTGAAACACTGAGAGAGAATAAATGCAATACTGATGTGCTGAAATATTAAAATGTGATAGTGTAATAAAACAGTATTGGATAGTGAAATAGTGTAGATGAGCTACAGTCAGTCCTTAGAAACTAGTTCAGATTTGGTACTAGATTACAATGTAATAATGTGCACTAGTGATAGGAATATTTAGGTCTGGTCTCGGCAAACAGTTCAAGCAGAAAACCAAACAAATGTGAACAGAGCAGGTTTGGTTTGACAAACATCTGATGGATTTGTTGTGGTGATAAACTGCCAATGGGTGTTGCATCGTGATGCATCAGGGCAGCTGCTTCCATGGTCGTCATCTGGAAAAGTCTAGGGGCTTGTTTCTACGCTCACTGAAGTCAACTGCAAAGCTCCCATTGACTTTAATAGTGCAGGATCAGAGTCCAGGTGCCCCAGTCTTATAGTGCAGGCAGAAGGTCACATTTGAGTTCACTAAAAACTTTGCAGCCCACAGTAAAATCTGAACTCTAATGTCTCTGGAAAGCAGTGATGTAGGAAGAGACCTAGGGGTGATGGTGAACACCCCATTAGATGTGAAATTGCAGTGATGTTAACCATTAAAGAGCTGCAATGGAGTTTTGGGATATATTTGCAGAGGCATCATATTACAGATCAGGGGATGGGACATCTGTGTCTGGTAAGGCTTCACCTGGAATACTACATTCAGTTCTCTGTCAGTATCTTTCTGGTGCTGAGGTGCAATCTGGTGGTAATTCAGAGAAGAGGAAAAAAAACCATGATGCCTAATAAAAAATGCCTAGCTCTTAGAAGGATTCACTTACAAAGATTCAAAAGTCTAAATAGGTACAGCTCAGCAAAGCTATGACTAAGACATGATAACCATCTATAAACATCTGAAGGGTATAAACACTGAGGCGGCAGATGGATTATTTAGGCTGCTACGAGGGATATAACGAGGAATAACGGGATGAAATTGAGATGGAAAATTTAGGCTGCTTCCTCACAATGAAAGATGATACATCTGTGAAATAATTCACACCAAGCAACAGGAAAAACTTCTGGATTGTGAGAAGTATTCGCTTGTAGTATAATCTCCAAAAAGGAAGTGGTGGGATGCCCATCTCTTGGGACTTTTGAAATTAGACTCAGCAAAGTGCTCTAAAATGTACAGAGAACTATCCTGGCACAAAGACTAACTAGATGAACTACCTAGTAAATCTATTCCCTTTCTCTAACTTCTATGATTCTATAATAATTGTTCTGAGATTTGTTCACTTTTCTAGCCAAGAATGTCACAGCTCTTATAGTATAATACGCGTAACCAGCTGGGAGGTGGGGTGAAACTGGCATGAGAAAGAAAAAAATCTTACTCACACTTTAATTACAGTGCTGTGCAAAGTATGGTAGATTTTTTACAGTTACTGTCCTGAGAGGAGCATTCCAGTAATAAGACAGTATAAAAGAAATATAATTGATTATGCAATCAACATTAGGACAGATTAACAACTAAAGAGAGGGCATTAGAGAATGAACTTGTACATGAGAGAAATACCATTTAGAGGCAATACCATAAACCTATGCTGGTGCACAAAATTCTGCAGTTTCATCAGCTGGCTTATGCTTGCTCAGGCATGACACACAGTAAGTGGAAAAACCCATCTACTTAAGGAGGCAGAGCACTACCCAAAGGAATTTCCCTGAAACTGCAGGATAAAGAGTTTTAAACTCTAAATGTAGCTTTTCTTGATTCCTACTAGTGGTATCCTGCTACTGCTGCAATTCACCATTTTCATTACATGTGTTCCTGTTAAAGTAATAATCTTATCAAAGCCTTTATCAAACTTTGGAACACTCAGCACATAGGTTCTCGGCCAAGTCGTAATTTTATATTGGTTTAAAAAAATGCTGCTGAATTGGGGGTTATTTAGAAAGCAAATTAATAACTCACCAACACAAACAGAGAGAAGTGAAAAGAAGGGGAGAGTATTCATATAATAATGGCTTTCCTTTTAAATAATTCCATGATATTAGGGCTTCTACAAATATGTCAGACAAAAAAAAAAGATCAAGGACGGTGTGGGTCCATTTCTCAGTGGAGATGGTGAGCTGTTAATAGAAGATGATAGCAAGGCAAAGCTGCTCAATGCCTACTTTGCTTCAGTCTTCTCCCAAAAAACAACATGTGACCAGACAACTAGTTCAGTAATCATACACAAAGGGGAAGGTATGCAGATCAGAATAAGTAAACACCACTTCAGAAATCTAATTTGAATGAATTCAAGTCATAAGGGCTTGATGCTATTCATCCCACAATGCTGAAGGAATTAACTGATGAAATCTCGGCGCCACTGGCAATAATATTTGCAAACTCATGGATAACAGGAGAGGTCCCAGAAGACTCGAGAAAGGCTAACATAGTTTCCATCTTGAAAAAGGAGAAACTGGAGAACTATAGACCAGTCAGCCTGACCTCGATATCTGGAAAGCTACTAGAGCAGTGTATAAAACATTCAATTTCTGAATACCTGGAGGATGAAGGGGTAATCACTAGCAGACAGCATGGATTTACTATGAACAAATCATGCCAAACCAGCTTGATTTTGTTCTTTGACAAGCTAATTGGTTTGGTGGATTGGGGGAATACAGTGGACATAATATACCTGGACTTCAGCAAGGCTTCTGATACACTCTCACAGGACATGCTGATAAGTAAGCTGGAGAAATGCAAGCTTGGCAGAACTACCATTAAGAGGATACATAACTGGTTAAACAACCACCAAAAAAAAAAAATAACTGTTAATGGAATAATGTCAGATTGGAAGGAGGTCGCAAGTGGGGTTCCACAGTGATCTGTTCTAGGTCTGGTATTGTTTAACATTTTATTAATGACCTGGATGTAGGAATAGAGAGCATACTGATCAAATTTGCAGATGACACAAAGCTAGGGAGGATTGCAAACATTTTGGAGGATAGAGCTAAAACTCAAAGGGATCTTGATAAATTGGAGAACTGGGTTATAGACAACAAAATGAAATTAAAAGACAAATATAAGGTGCTATACTTAGGGAAGAAAAAACCAAATGCACAAATACAGAATGGGGGAATAACTGGCTTGGCCGCAGCACCGCTGAGAAGAATCTGAGAGTTGTGGTGGATCACAACCTCCATATTAGTCCGCAATGTTATGCTGTGGCAAAAACAAAACAAACAAACAAAAAAGCAAATGCTTTTTGAGTTGCATTGACAGAGGAATAGCATGCAAGTCATAGAAGGTGATACTACCACTGTACTCAGCACTTGGTTAGCCTCAGCTGGAGTACTGTGTCCAAATTGGCTCACCAGTGTATCGAAAGGATGTAGAGAAGCTGGAAAGGATCCAGAGGCAAGCGACAGAGATGATCAAAGGGATGGAATGCAAGCCATATGAACAAAGGCTGAAGGAACTGCGTATGTTCAGTTTGGAAAAGAGATTAAGCGGGAGCATGATAGTGGTCTTCAGATATTTGAAAGGCTGCCATTAAAAAAAAGGAGAGAGAGAGAAAAGTTCGCTCTTGCCACAGAAGGCGGAACAAGAGGTAATGGGTTCACACTACAGCACAGCAGATTTACATTAAATCTCAGGAAAAACTTCCTAACTGTAAGAACAGTGGGAAAATAGAGCAGACTGCCTAGGGAAGTTGTGGAAGCTCCTCACTTGAGGTTTTCAAAAAGACCTCTGGATAGCCATTTGTCTTGGATGGTTTAGACACAACAAATCCTTAATCTTTGAAGAGGGTTAGACTAGATCAGTGGTTCTCAAAGCCAGTCTTCCACTTGTTCAGGGAAAGTCCCTGGCACGCCGGACCGGTTTGTTTACCTGCCGCGTCAGCAGATTCGGCCGATCGCAGCTCCCACTGGCCGCGGTTCGCTGCTCCAGGCCAATGGGGACTCCGGGAAGGGCGGCCAGCACCTCCCTTGGCCCATGCCGCTTCTCGTGGCCTCCATTGGCCTGGAGCGGCGAACCGCGGCCAGTGGAAGCCGCGATCGGCCGAACCTGCAGACATGGCAGGTAAACAAACCGGTCCGGCGCGCCAGGGGCTTTTCCTGAACAAGCGGCGGACTGGCTTTGAGAACCAGTGGACTAGATGACCGTTGTGGTCCCTTCTAACCCTACTGTTCTACAATTTTATGGGCAATAACATCATCCCAATGTGGCTCAGAAGAGTATTCCTCTAGGAAAAATGGATCCCAAAGGTTTTACACTATTTTCCATGGACTTGATCTTCGACTGTGCAAGTCGGGCATGTTCTATGTGTAAGTGAAAGTAAAATGCGACGGAGCAGGACAGTGAGCAGAGCAGAACCTGATCCTGCATCAACAAGAACTCTCTTGCTTGGTTGCCAAGTTTGTCGTGCCTAATAGCAGGAATGCAAAGAAGGGAGCATATAGCTAAGAGCCTCATTTGCACGTTGAGGGTCACACTTATGACTCAGTCATTATGCTTGTGTGCATATAAGCTTGCACTCTCGAGCTGAAGGGCAATAACCAAACACTTCACACTACATGGAGTGGTCATGTTACCAGGCCGAGTGATCAGGGCCTGCTGCGCTAGTCCCTTTCAGTTCAACATGTCAGGGATCCCCTGAACAGGGTTCAGCTAGGTCAGCTTTCATGTTTGTAGCTCCCTAGTCCTTCCTGTCCCAGAGCTAGGCATTGGGGAATCTGGGGTGGGTAGGGGGAACTGGGGCCACTCACTCCACTGGGTCCTGGCCCAGGCCCAGGTCACTGAAATTGTGACAGAGCAGACTGGCCTATGCTTGGCCCACCTCCTCTTTATCTTCTACTGGGCCATTTCCTATCCCATCCAATGTCTCAGTTTGGGGGCATGGCTGCTGCTTGATTGTAGTCCTTTGTGCCAAACTCCCAGAGTCTCAGCGCTGATTCAGGTGACGCTCTGGTGCCCCACATATGGGTCTCTCTACCGCTTGGGTGATGTCTCCAAGGACGGGTGGAGATTCACAGCCAGACCTCCTCCGTAAGCACCCCTTCTCCTCCTGCCTCAAGGAAGTGCTCCCCCTGGAAATGACTTCCCTCTTCTCCCCGGCTTGGACTGCTGAACTCTTTTTATACTGCTCCTTTCCCCAGGAGCATGCTCAGCAGTGCCTGAGGGGGTGGAGCTATCCTGGCCAAATCCTGCTACAGCCCTTCCGCAGCCTCAGTCTTAGTGAGGGGTTTGTAAAACCCACCACAGTGAACGCCCAAGATTAGGACTTCAAAACAGATTACTTCATCCACCTTTCTACATCAGCTTCTCCTGGCCCCATGATTTTAAGAGGTGAAGGGAAAAAACAATGGGGGGGGGGAATTAGCCAAGACACTAGGGCTAACACAATCTGCAATTGCGATGAGATTTGCAGTGAGAACTGGTCAGAGGATAAAGTTTTTACCATATCAGAGAGCAGCAGATTGACCCCTAACACCATGCTGGAGAATCAATTCATTAACAACCCAGAGTGCTACGTACTGAATCCCTACCATTTCTTTCCTCTCAACCAAGCTAGACACTACTCACCTTATGAAATCTGACACAGTCACAACCCAAAGCGTTACGGTTACAGGGAGAGTATCCAGTGCACCAATTTAGTTAATCTGGACTGGGTCACCAGCAGCCGTCCGCCTCTAAACTGCATTATTGTGCATCTCTAATAGCCAGTTGGTCATCAGTATTTGTGCTTTCACAGCATGTGCTGAAACTACCTGTGAGCCACGGCTGATTTTTAAATGTTTTCTTTTATAGGATAGTGTGTGGGCAGGGTGGATAAAACACAATAAAAATGAATTCAATAAAAATTCAGTTAGAAAAATATACTGTAGGCAAAAATCAAGCAAATCTACTGAAGTCAATAAAGCATTCTTCCCTTATAATGGACATGGCCAAAAGGAGTATTCATTTACAGTGGAACAAGAACGGATTTCTAGCACTTTGCTGATCCAGTATGATGGTAATCAAATATCCATCTGTGTATTCAAATCTCTGAATCAATTGCACTTGTAGGAGCAAACCCTGTCCTGACTCACAGCTTGTGCAATCTCAGTGAAGTCAATAGGTCAGATATTACCCTCAGATGCACCAGAGTAAATCCAAAATAACTCCATTTATCTCAGTGGCATTACTCCAGTGTAACTGAGATACTAAGCCAGATTGTATAGATTTCATAATGTTTAAGTCAGGGTAGGATTTAGTCCATATATTAGAACTGGAAATATCTGCTGCTAATCATGAGTGAGAGAGTGATTTTTGTAGATTCCTTTTGCAATCCTAAAATGTTGTAACCCTGTCATAAATATAAAGGGAAGGGTAAACCCCTTTGAAATCCCTCCTGGCCAGGGGAAAGCTCCTCTCACCTGTAAAGGGTTAAGAAGCTAAAGGTAACCTCGCTGGCACCTGACCAAAATGACCAATGAGGAGACAAGATACTTTCAAAAGCTGGGAGGAGGGAGAGAAACAAAGGGTCTGTGTGTCTGTCTATATTCTGTCTTTGCCGGGGACAGACCAGGAATGGAGTCTTAGAACTTTTAGTAAGTAATCTAGCTAGGTACGTGTTAGATTATGATTTCTTTAAATGGCTGAGAAAAGAACTGTGCTGAATAGAATAAGTATTTCTGTCTGTGTATCTTTTTTGTAACTTAAGGTTTTGCCTAGAGGGGTTCTCTATGTTTTGAATCTAATTACCCTGTAAGGTATCTACCACCCTGATTTTACAGGGGGGATTTCTTTATTTCTATTTATTTCTATTTTTATTAAAAGTCTTCTTGTAAGAAAACTGAATGCTTTTTCATTGTTCTCAGATCCAAGGGTTTGGGTCTGTGGTCACCTATGCAAATTGGTGAGGCTTTTTATCCAACATTTCCCAGGAAAGGGGGGTTGCAAGTGTTGGGAGGATTGTTCATTGTTCTTAAGATCCAAGGGTTTGGGTCTGTAGTCACCTAGGCAAATTGGTGAGGCTTTTTACCAAACCTTGTCCAGGAAGTAGGGTGCAAGGTTTTGGGAACTATTTTGGGGGGAAAGAGGTGTCCAAACAGCTCTTCCCCCATAACCAGTATTAGTTTGGTGGTGGTAGTGGCCAATCCAAGGACAAAGGGTGGAATATTTTGTACCTTGGGGAAGTTTTGACCTAAGCTAGTAAAGATAAGCTTAGGAGGTTTTTCATGCAGGTCCCCACATCTGTACCCTAGAGTTCAGAGTGGGGGAGGAACCTTGACAAACCCATATACTATGGAAACTGGCAATCTATAAATAACCATAGCCTGACTTATTTTCTATACAATGTAATAAGCAGTGGTCTCAGGAGTACTTCACATAGCTTATATCCCTCCCCCACAAGCTTCCTCAGGGCACAAATGGCATAGGAAGGCTGTACTATCTATCCACAGGGAGAATTTAGCTTGTTCTTCCTGTACCATGCCCAGCCATAGAATTTGGCCAGGTTTCCACCCAAACCTGTACACTGACCCAGACTAGTCTGAAACTCAGTAGAAGGGTGGCCAAAAAGATTCACAAACCACGGTGACCCTGTCCTGTCTTGCAAATTTGTAAGAAAGCAAAACACAGGCAAGTTTCATCTGGTTTCATGTTTTATTTTGCTTATACACACAGTTTGCAGTCCACCTTGGATGTTGGAAAAGCCTAGATATGATCTAAGTCACTTAGACAAATGCCCACGGTGGACACTGATACTTTGTAGAGCGAAATTTAGACATCAAATCTAACTTCTAAAACCTTCATGGCATTGGAGTTCTAAAACCATAAATATGTGTTAATAGAAGGCCTGATGAAGAACTAAAAGAAAATGCTGATACACCATAAGACATATGGCCCCTGGAAATTATAACTTGTGGTTCAACATACAAAGCAAGTGCCCGACTACACACACAATATGCTATTATACGTATTTTAATGTGAAACAATGATTTAGCCATACATTTGCTATTAACACTGAAGTCCTATGCATTCACTGGAGAGTTGCAATTATTGGCCAAATTTTCAAACATGAGCTCAATGAAAAAATTGCACAGACGCATATGATGTCCACAAACCGACACACTTGTAATAATTGTATCAAAAATTTGGATAATTGCATAGATTCAGTGAGTAGCCAGTTGTGTGTGCAACTAACTAATTTGCAGGTTTGCTTATATAAGAGGTTAATGTGCAATTAATTTTCCATTGTACTTTCCTAAAAATATGGCCTTACATGGCTGTTTAGAGGCCAACAACAAAGGACACAATTTTTCTATACACACACACACACACACACAGAGACTTTCTAAATTACTTTGTGTTAATACAGGCCTGCAGTATTTGATTTTGCTGCATCAATAAAGCACAAGGAGTGTGAAATCAGTAATCAATGTGCCCACACAGTAGAAAACTTC
Source organism: Lepidochelys olivacea (assembly GCF_965140295.1). Taxonomy (NCBI): domain Eukaryota; kingdom Metazoa; phylum Chordata; order Testudines; family Cheloniidae; genus Lepidochelys; species Lepidochelys olivacea. The sequence goes on from NC_140413.1 coordinate 125,572,064, forward strand.
CAAACTGCCAGCCAAAATATTTCTCTTGCTTTCTTACCTACATTGTGGTAAATCGTCAGTGCTGTATGGCAGACTAGATGTGAGAATTACTGTAAAGAAAACAAGATTTTTCTTTCCTTTTCTTTTTTGGTCAACTGCAAGACAAGTGGGTTTTCTATATTGATGTGGTCACTAAAAATGAGATCAGTGGGCAAGGTCCCCAGAAAATACCTTAGACAGTTTCTAACATGAAATCAAAATATTTTTTCTTCTCAGTGACTCAAGTTTTAAATGCAGTCAGTGGGCAGCGAGTAAGATGCCTGAACACTACAGCATGTATTTTTTCCTTCCTATTCACTATGTGTTAATTTAAGATGACATGCTGACTTGATGGAATCACTGCAGCAACTTGTAAATGATGAATGAAAATGAAATTAAAAATCCCAGTCCAGTGCATAGGGCAATCATTGCTGTGCTTTGCTGTGTGATTTGTGTGCCCCCCCCCCCACACACACACACAATATGAGCTCAAGTTCACCCAAGGAATTAAAAAATAAAATAAAAAAACAAAGAATATTCACACCTCAAGGCCAGAAACCTTTACCACCACTACAAACAAAACTCCTATAAATGGAACTTATTTTCCTCTCCCTGACCACTCCCCCCCCCCCCCCAAATGCTTTGAATGAGATGAGATGCCAGTTTTTGGCATCTGTTTTACAAATTTTGTAGCAGCCAGGTGTGGAGGTGGGGGGAGGCATTATTTGGAAGGGTGCTTCTTTTCCACCTGACATGGCTGTACAATTAGAGACATTTGGATATGGCTGCCTGCATTGCAGACAAAGCCTAGAAAGATCACTTCCCCTAAGAAAGAAACTCACCCAGTATGAAACAAACATACAGGAAAGTCGTGTTATCCACCATTGAGAACTGGGGGCTGGCAATTAGGAGTCAGAGTCTGTCCTCAGCTCTTCCACTGACTCACCGTGTAACTTGAGGCATGTCACTTAAGAGAAGGTGAGACTGATGGGATAAATAGGTTTTGGGGGTGAAGGCCTTGCTTGACGTAAGTAACTTTAACTTGCCTCATTTCTTCATGGGCATGATTGGGAAGGTGAATGACAGGTTAAGTTGTCAAAGCAAACAGTATGCTGGAGTCAGGATGGCTAGCTAAGTTCAGCAGGAACATGCTGGCAGTAGTCAACAAGCCTGAATGTAAGAGAATATTGAGGTCAGATTATGCATGAGCAGCACATGGACAGAGTATGTGGTACAGGGATTGGTGCCTACAAAGTAACCAAGCCAGTCTTGGAAAGTGTGATGCAATGTATAGTAAATGCAACAATGTGTAAATGTATATAAAGAAAGAGGTCTGCTGTGTAACTTTGGATGTGTGGTACACCCACCCCTTGTGCTTGAGTCTGAGCAACTCAGCATAGCTTTGCTGTATGGCAAATAAAGATACTCGAGTGATGCAATCTGGAGCTGAACTGAGTTCTTGGGAAGCTGAACGGAAAGAGTTTCAGAGGGAATCCCAACAGAGGGAGAAGTGGGAGAAGAAAGGAGGAACCGAAAATATATAGGAGATACAGAACATTATGTAGAGAAATGGAGAGAGGAAAAGATAAGAGGGTGGAAGGAGAGAGAAGGAAAAAGAGGAAAGAGACACTGGAGACAATTCAGAAAAAACATACCAGCATCTATTACAGGAGAAAAAAAATAGTGGAGTGGTGCCAGGAAGGGAAAAGAGGTTTGAAAAAAAAAAAAAGCAACTGAGGGTCAGTCAGTAGGGCCTGCCAAGCTGTATTCAGCAAATATTGTAGACAAATGCCACCGGTATTTGTTAAATAATTTATTCAACAAACACTTATTTGTGGTATTTGGCAAGCTCTCTCTTTGGTTAATATAGTATTCAACAAATATTGGTGAAATTCATTGACTATAGGAATACCTTTTCCTAACTATTTGACCTGTCCTAGGAGTTGGTTATATTGTTTAAAACTGTTAAATAGAATGAATGCTATTCATTGCCGGGACAGTTGTCTTCCTCTGTGTTTGGAAAGTACATTGTGGGTACTATCACAATACAAATAATAGAAGTTGATTGATAATACAACTATTAAATACAGTACACAAATGTTCACAGCTGCCTCATTCTTTTACATTACCAGGGATGTGGAAAATTACATTACAGGTAATTTTCATGCTGTGTGGTAGGCTGTCTTTTGTCTAGTAGGTATCAATTTTTTTAAGCCTAGATTATCATAATTAACCTATACTCCTTTGGAGCCAGTTCCAACTTGTAGTCAGATATCAGCAGGTACCTTACCTCTCATCCATTTAAATGTACCAGAGCTTTTTCATAGTAGTTTTGCCCCTTTTATTGGAAGAACATTTGATGAGATAATTTCCACCTCACTATTTATCCAAATCAATTCCCGGTGCTCTTTAAAAGAAAGGCAACACCCTTCTCCCTTGTAGAATGCCTTTCATCCCAAAGTACTGTACAGATTAAATACTGTATTACATACCAGAAAAATACACTGAAAGAAAGTTATGTAAGATGCAAAGTCAAGCACTCAAAAGTTAGGAAATGCCAGGTTTAAGATTGCCTGTGCAACCTCAATTCAGCCCCCTTTGTGCATAAGCATTGTGATGTACTCTTTAATTACATTATTGTATACCAGTTTTTTCCCGTCTCATTCAGCGCAAAGATTAGATGGGGCTCTGGAAGTGAAATAGCTATTCAGTCTTTTTTATCCTCATTATTTATTGTGTAGCCCCAACTTATTTAATACATAACAGTCAAATCCTGCTCTGAATACATAATTACTAATTCCCTGATGGGTTTTTCTATGGTGCTCATCACCATGATATCTGAGGGTTCACAAACTTTACCTTCACACCTTTGAGAAAGGAAAGTGTTGTTATCCACATTTCACAGATGGGGAAACTGAAACTAAGACAGAGTCACTTGCCTGAGGCCACACAGCAAATCTATGGAAGAGACAGAATTGGAACTAAGGACCTGCTGACTCCCAGCCCTGTGCTAATTCCTCCAGACCACAGTACCTAATGAGTAGACATGATAAGTATCCACAGCTCCCATTGACTTCAGTTGCAGCTGTGAGTGCTTGGCATTTACACAAACCAGGCCCCAGGTGTCTCAAGTCAGGCACCTAGAAAATGAAAAATACAGGGTATTTTCAGAAGTATTTGCAATGCTTCATAGGGCTGAAACAAGTCATGCAGGGGTGACTGGGAGCATGTGTTCATCTTCCCATAACGCAATGTTCTTTATCCCATAATTGCAGCACATCCCATGTATTTCACACTTCTTTTCAAAATCCCTGAAAACCTGAGCATCCCTCCTCCATGTCTGCCATCTGTGACAGAAGCAAGGATCTTGCACAGCTCTGCACTATTGTGATGGACTTTGCGAGCAAATGGCACCTGATCCTGCAGTATTTGGAGAACCACAAGAGGAGCTGCAGGAAACTTGACAATTCCTTGGAGGCTAGATTGTTATGGGACATAGAAAGAAACAATTCAAGGTTGTTGGCGGTATTCGTGGAGCAGCTGCAGATGGTGGAGCACTTTTTCTGGGCCCGAGAAAGCAACACTGACTGATGGGAATCACATTGTCATGCAGGTTTGGGATGATGAGCAGAGGCTGCAAACTTTCAGATGCATAAGGCCACATTCCTAGATCTGTGTGCCAAACTGGCTACAGCTCTCCAGAGCAAAGACACCAAAATGAAAGCTGCACTGACAGTTGAGAAGTGAGTGGCAATTGCACTGTGGAAACTTGCAATGCCAGATTGCGACCAGTCAGTTGGGAATCAATTTGGAGTTGGGAAATCCACCCATGGGGTTGTTGTGATGCACAACTGCAGGGTCATTAATTGCCTCCTGCTACACAGGACTGTGACTCTAGGCAAGTGCAGGACATAGTGGGCGGTTTTGCAGCAATGGGGTTCCTGAACTGTGGTGGGGTGATAGATGGCACATATCCCTATTTTAGCACCAGATCACCTTGCAATGGAGTACATCAACAGAAAAGTCTGCTTGTCTGTGGTAATGCAAGTGCTCGTGGATCACAGGGACACTTTACTGACATCAGCGTGGACTGGTCAGGGAAGGTGCATGACATGCACAGCTTTAACACAGGACTGTTCAGAAAGTTGCAAGCTAGGACTTTCTTTCCTGACCAGTGGATTGGCATTTCAACATTCCCAATAACGATCCTGGAGGATCCCCTCTACCTCTTGCTCCCCTGGATCACGAAGTTGTACACTGGCCACCTCAACAGCATTAAGGAGCATTATAGCTCAGCAGATGCAGAATGACAGCTGAATGTGCTGTTGGTCATTTGAAGAGTTGCCGGTGTTGTCTACTTACAAGATTGGTCCTCAGTGGAAAAAAAATCCCTATGGTTATAGTTAGTTGCTGTGTCCTACTAAATATCTGTGAAGCTAATGGGGTTTCTGCCGGGATGAAGGGCAGAGGTGGACTGGCTGTCTGCTCAACTTGAACAACCAGACACAAGAGCTATAAGGCTCAGGGAGGATTTGAAAGACCATTTTAATAGTGAGCCAAAGTAGTGTGTGTTGCTGTAGCATGCTCTATCTGGTCTTGCTCTTTTGCAGGCCAGTATGAATCTTGTAGTCAGTGCTGTATGTGTAAGAATATATTTTTGACTGCATACCTATTACTGTTGTTTGTGAATGATATTATAGGTTCTGTGACAAAATGAAGTAACAGGAAATTGGTGGGTGTCAGACCTGCTCAGCACCAGCCAGCATGTTGTGAACTAATAAAGATGAATTATGTTCCTGTGACGGGGTCACGACTCACTAACGCTAGTGTCTCCTACTGGTTGCTCCAGGGAATTAGCTCTTGTCCACTGCAGAGCGCCCTCTGCACATGGTGACTCGCCCATTGTCTGCTCTGCTACTCGGGAACCATCTTGCTCCCCACTCAGCAGTATCCGCTTCAGGACGCTGCCCTCCGGCAGTGCCCACTACTCCATTCTCACCCTTCCAGGGTGGGGAGGCAGGGGGAAATGACAGTCCTTCAGCTTGCACCTGCCTCAGTGGCCAACCCCAACGTCTAGCCCCTCACCTCAGGGCAAGTTGAAGTCTGTCTTGGCCACACTGCTCTGTGGCCAGGTGCAGTGAAAGGTGTGTGTGTGGGGCGACCCAGGCCCTCCCGCTACTCTGAGTCCCGACCCAGGGATCCTATAGCGGCAGCCTCTCTCTGCCCTCCTTCTCTCCTGTCCTCCTATCTTCACTGGGCCACTCCCCTTTGGCCCCATGCACCTTCTTGACCCTTTTTAGCAGAGGCAGTAGCCTGGCAGATAACTGGGCCGGAGCTCTCCTCTGCTCCCCCGAGCCTGCCCAGCACTGCTCTGTCCAAGGTGCTACCTCCTTACCTCAGGAGCCAGTCCTCCTCCCTTGCTAGTCAAGGAGAGACTACCCTCTCCTCTGCTAGGCAGCCTTTATATAGGACCCAGCCTGCCCCTGATTGGCTGCCTCCAGTCCTTCACCCTGATTTGCTCTCCACAGGTCTTTGCTGATTGGCTGCTGGTCTGCGCAGCCTCTCTGGCCTGTTCTAGCCCTTTTTTCATGGAGTGGGGCAGCTGCCCCACCACAGTTCCAAAATACAGAATTTTATTCTGTAACCAGGCAAATAAAAACATTTAGAACTTAATAAACAGTGTGCTCTTGTTGCCAAGAAGGCTAACAGCATTTTGAGCTGTATAAGTAGGAGCACTGCCAGCAGATCGAGGGACGTGATCATTCCCCTCTATTCGGCACTGGTGAGGCCTCATCTGGAGTACTGTGTCCAGTTTTGGGCCCCACACTACAAGAAGGATGTGGAAAAATTGAAAAGAGTCCAGCGGAGTGCAACAAAAATGATTAGGGGGCTGGAGCACATGAGTTATGAGGAGAGGCTGAGGGAACTGGGATTGTTTAGTCTGCAGAAGAGAAGAATGAGGGGGGATTTGATAGCTGCTTTCAACTACCTGAAAGGGGGTTCCAAAGAGGATGGCTCTAGACCGTTCTCAGTGGTAGCAGATGACAGAACAAGGAGTAATGGTCTCAAGTTGCAGTGGGGGAGGTTTAGGTTGGATATTAGGAAAAACTTTTTCACTAGGAGGGTGGTGAAACACTGGAATGGGTTACCTAGGGAGGTGGTGGAATCTCCTTCCTTCGAGGTTTTTAAGGTCAGGCTTGACAAAGCCCTGGCTGGGATGATTTAATTGGGGATTAGTCGTGCTTTGAGCAGGGGGTTGGACTAGATGACCTTCCCACCCTGATAGTCTATGATTCTATGAAAACTTAATAAATTAAGGGAACAGAACATATGAAGGGGAAACAACAGTCATTTCCATTTCAGTTACACATATCCCAAGTGCATCTTTCACAGGTATGTGCATGTGCATCTGTGAATGTCCTTAATGTCCCCTGAGGCAGAGTAGTAGGAGCTGTGCTGTGACCTCTGATGCCATATGGAATGTTGAGGGGCAGTGTAGGGAGGTTCCAACATCGAGTTCTTAATGAGCTGCAGCAGGAGGCAAGCATGGGATTGTTGAACCTGCAAGTTTCCAGAGTCCACAGCATCTGTGTGTGCTGCCTGAGAAACCCCATTACATCCTGGTGCATCTCCCTCTCCTTTTTCTGCTTGGATTCCTGGGCATTTCTCCTCTCCGCTCTTTCCTTCTCCATGCTGCCTGCAAGGGTCATCCACCAGGCCCTGGTCTCATTCTCTGATTCAGCACTAGACTTGCAGCACCTCCTGGAACATTTCATCCTGAGTCCTCTCCTTTCTCCTCCTCATCTGGCACAGGCATTTCTTGGGTGTGGAGGGGGAGACCCTCAAGGCCAAAATACCAGCAGCTGAAAATACCACACACACAGGTACTGCTGTCAGCGTATTCACGACAGAAATCAAAACTTAGGATACCGAACTCAGTCCCTTGGTCCCTACAAGTTGTAAGCACAACAGTCTCACTTCTCCTGGGGATTGATACAGCATGCCGCTAGCCACAGCAGAAGCCATGGTGAGTACAGACCTGTGGGGAGAGGGGGGGAAATGAGGAGGGGATAGCTCACAGGCATGAATATTTGTGCACAGGGCAACGGAACAGAATACTGGCCCTGTTTTCCACAGGTGATGGTGATTGTAGTGATATCTCACACCCGAGGATAAGAGAGGCAGAAAGAGCACAGCTGTTGCTCTTGTCCCGATGCCACCTGGGAATGTATGCTGTTAGCCTGTGTAATGGAATGCCCACTGAAGTAATCGCTGAGTGGGAAGGTGTCCTATCACAGCAGCAAAAATAAGACAGCCCTCCCCAGAAACCTTCGGCAGAGGATTGCACAGTACCGCCATTAAGGTTTCCTAGAGATCGCTACAGAGGATTCATGGGACGTCCCAATGCACATAAACAAACTGTTCCGCAAGGCTCCCTCTGCCTAACTCTAGAGGAGAATGAAAAGTAGATAGCAACTCTACCTCTCTTGCTTGTTTCACTACTTCTTCTAGCATAAATAAAAAAGAGTAAATCAACAGATGTGTCCTTCTACTTTGGGGGTTCCATCCCTATAATTTCAAAGCAAACCGCATACTGACCAGAGGTTCCTTCCCCTGCATCGGGTTCGTCCATGCTCGACTGTCGGGGCTGTCTGGACAGGGGTGGAGTCAAAACCATATCCTGGCTCACTGCACAGCTGAATCGCACAGTCACCTGTCCCCGACACTCCTACTCCTCTTCTTCCTTGTCCACCTCCTCCACCTCGCTGTTCCTGGGGGGCGTGAGGGGCTGTGAATCCGGCTCCTCCAAAGTATCCACGGGACTCTTGCGGGTGAGGGTGGGGTCTCCACTCAGGATGGCATACAGCTGTCTGTAAAAGTAACCAGTCTGTGGCTCCGCATCAGACCGATTTTTAGCCTCCCTTACCTTCTGGTACACATGCAACAGCTCCTTGGCTTTCATGTGGTACTGCCGCTGGTCCCACTCAAAGCCCTTCTCCTTCATGTCCTTGCTGTTTGACCAGACCCCCATGTTGGTTGGCCTTGCAGCATTGTTGTTTAAAAACCCTGAGCAATCTGCTTGTAGATGTCGATGATTCTATTGCTGGATCGGATCCAACACCTCCTGTGTACTCCAGGCAAGAGCATGTCTGCTGTGTATAGCTGGCCTGGTCAACTGGGCAGTTGCACACAACAGTGGAGAGCTGCTAAGTGTGCTCGCCAAGCCGTGCAACCAGGAAAAGGAATTTCAATAATTAATGGGACTTTAAAGAGGAGGGGTGGCTTTCTATCCACCTAGCCCCTGGAGAGTGGAGTTTACAACAGAACCAGAGCGGTCAGGCTGGGGCATTGCGGGACAGCTCCCGGAGGCCAAAAAGAGTCGACATAAGTAACACAGTGTCTACACTGACACTAGGTCAACTTAACTAATTTGACTTTGACTCTATGCCACTTGGGCGTGGTGGTGTTATTCAACTGGCACAGCAGGGCAGTTACATCAGCAAGAGTGAAATTTAAGTGTAGACACATCCACAGCTAGGTTGACATAAGCTACCTTGCGTTGACCTAATGACGTAGTGTTGACCAGGCCTAAGACTCTTACTCTGGGAAAAGTGCCATAGGATCTTTAAGAAACACAAATGATCAGCATTTACATTGTACACCTCATTGAAAGTAGCACTTTTAGCAGTAGATAGTAAACAACAGCACAAAGATGGGATGCCAAGGGCTTGACACAAAGCCCATTGATTTCAGTGGGCAGTGGACCAGGCACCTACGAGGGAAGAGTGCCAACTATGCAGTCACCAGTTCCACTGACTGTATCACCAGGCATTTCTCTGAAAATCTCAAAAGTATCAGCCAGGCTCAAGCATATTAGATCTGAGGGGATCACAGCCCAAAATTGAGATGGGAAAGTGTGAGCGCAATCACCACTAATAAAATGTTTCCCCCCACCTGCCATAGTCACTAGACATGGCTCTGAGCTGCAAAATTTAAATCTGGATTTCAGTCCCCCAGGGATCAGGACTGTTGGAATAAGAGGTTTTATTTGGTCCATTATAGTGATATAGGGCTAATAGCAACATTTGGTTCTGGATCAAGAGTATGTTTGCCTCCCACTCCAACCCCACCTGAAATCACTATGTTAAATCTCTCTCTCTCACACACACACACACACTGACTGACCTAGCACTGAATTCTCAGACTTTCACAACTGGTACCTCTGGGCCAAAAAAAAAAAAAAAGATTGGGGAGGAGGTGGGGAGTGAATTGTAAATTGACAGGTACAAATAACAGCATTTCTACTGTAAGTTCTTTCCTTTCGACTCTCAAATCACTTTTGAGGTTTAACTTTTGTTGACTCTCTCTAATTACATAAAGAGATTCACATATTCTACCCCTTGCACTTGTCAAAGGCCACCCAGAGATTTTTAAAGATAATATCACACCAAAAAATCATTATGAAGTGTCATAAAATGTGCTTACATAGAATCCTGTGGAGCTGATTAAGTAAGTTCTTCTAGGCAATGGCTTATAAAATCTTCAACTGATACTTGTTACAGGTCAAAACTGAGAAAATCTTATAATCACATTGGAGTACAGAAATTCACTAACCCAACACAGAGAAGAAGCATGCATAAGAACCTACCTTTGTTTCGCCAGCATTACAGAAGCAACTCCTTCATGCATACTGCACCCAATGTCTAGGGAGGGTGACTTACTGCAGAACTCATTGACTCTACCTGTCTAGGAACGACTTTCAACTTTACATGCCAGATCCTCAGCCCAATGTTGGCTGCTTTGCACCACTCCAACATCACAAAGCAGTGCTCAGGCAAGCTCAGCTGTCCACAGGAGGAGTCACAAGTGGCACAAAATGCACCATAGGGACTTTTACATGACCCAGATCCCAGTGCAGAATGGTTATCCAGATGGGAGAGGGGTCATACCATCTCTATGCAATGGCTGCCAAAATAGCCCAATGGAAGCTGAGGGCAACTGGTGCTAAATTCAAAGCTATTTAAACTTGTGCTGTCGGTTCTACACAAGCACAGACTGAACCCACGGGTCAGGAGACTGTAAAGGATGTTTAAAGATGCCCTTTGGTCTTGCACCAAGAACAGTGGATCTGGGCCTACATGCACATTACATGCAAGCAACATAGTACACACATGGCAAAAATCAGCCAAGACAAACATATAGGTCCAGATCCTCAGGTCCTTACTCAAGAAAAATGTCACTGGTGCCTGTATTCTAGAGTTCACAGACACACAGAGAGCACAATAGCACCCTGAGAATTAGCTCATCACATTAACAACTGAACTTTCTAGCTCCCTGACACATCAAGCTCAATGATGGCTAAAAGCCTGAAATGCACTAAGTTGGAGGGAGAGGGGGATGAAGAAGTGAAGAGGTGCACTGCCCTAGCAGCAGTTGCTGGAGGCATTATGCCAGTAGAGATCCAGGATAAGGCATAATGCCTCCAGGGGGTGCTGGCAGGAGAGCTTTCAGCAGCAATAGTTATCACTTCCAGTAATGTGCATTACCTCAGAGCAGTGTTTAATTTGTGCCAGGGCTTGCCAGGGCTGAGCCCCGAGGCTTGGCAGTTCACAGCCCCAGCACCTGTTGGCTTGCCACGTCAGCTATGAAAGTCAGAAAAAAATTGCTTGAGCCCTGGCACCTCTTTCATTACAAATTAAGCACTGCCTCAAAGCAGCCCTGCAGCTTTGGCCTGTGCATAACCAGTGTACTTTCCCTGCCCTGACATGCCCTTTAGGAGCGCTGCTGGCTTCACTAATTGGCCTCTCCCTTGTGCTCAGGATGTCACGCTGTGGCGGGTCCCCACATGGCAGCTGGCCGTGCTGGGGTGGAAGAGTCTCCCTGCATCATTTCTCTGCACCCCTCCAGCACTCCCGCCACGGGCAGCAACATTTTCCTCTGATTACACAGGTTCCGCTTCCATTGACTTAAATCAGAGGTGCCCTTGTGTAACAGAGCTGAATTGACCCTTGGATGAGATCCAAAGCTCATTTAAGTCACTGGAAAGACTCTCACTGGCTTCAGTAGGTTCTGACTGTGGGGATCCCTCGTCTCTTTAACTCACAGAAATATTTTGATGACAAGTCAGTACACAATGTCAGGTACACAGTTTTAAAGCCCTGACTCCTTTGTCTCCTCTAGGAATAAGTTTTCCACTGAAACAGCCTGGGTAATTATAATGCTTTTCCCCAGCAAGGTGTTAAATTTCTCTCTGATTTCCTCTCTCATCTCCACCTAGTTGATTTAATGTATTTCCAGGTCAGTCCCCATACAGCTCCAACACTTTCTATGCCACTTGTTTAGGAAATTCAGCCAAGTCAGCTTGTTCAAACTGCTTTGTAGCTACCATGGCCACCTGTTCTGATCTGAACTGTGCTCTCAAGGATAAACAGAAAGTTGGTGTTCTGCTATTCCCAGATCAGTCAAGTAAACCCACAAGTTCTGCTAGAGTGTTTTTTCAAATCACACCCTCTGCAGCAGGTGTATGACTCCCTCCTGCCCCACACCTTTCAAAAGACACAGATCTCTGCCGAGGTTCAAGGCCTTTTTTAAAAAAAAAAAAGTTTAAAACAAATCTATATTGTGATAGGATTTGTTTTAAATCTCCCCCTGCCACCGCACTCCTGTCCCTGTTATTCATTAGTTGTCCCCCGGAATTATTTGGTTTTCCAGGTCCTGTGGATCCCCCCCCCCCTTAAGCTGGGGGGGATCCTTCAGCAGTGGGTGGGCTTTGCCTGTCCACTTGGATCCCAATATAGGACCTACTGGTGCGGAGCACATAGCCGCCCACTCACACACACACACACACTTCCCTCCCCCACAGTCAGCATAGCTCAGGGCATGCAGCCGCAACTTCCCACTCCTGGGACACCAAGCACACAGCCCCTATTTCTTCCCCCCGCACCACTGATGAGGTGAAGCAGGGAATCCCTGCTTCATGGTCTGCCAACTCCCAATCAGTCCAATCTGAACTTTCTCACCTCTGTGGCTTGCTTGAGGGATTGACCCCTTCCTCTTCGCTATTTCTGACTCTGTAACCCAAGAAGTGTACGTTTCCTGCACTTCCTCAGGTCTGTGACCCACTGTGTGCATGCAGTCTCAAAAACTCACCTTTGAGCCATATCTTTGTGGAAGGTGGAGGATGAGAAGGAATTGGTGTTGTCTACATATGACCTGAACCTATTGGATTGCATCACGCTGACATGCCAGACCATCTTCTTAATGTGAATATTGTTTTGCCAGGTGGAACAGAGAAATCCTATTAGTGACTGCTCATGTAAAACGTTAAAAAATAGACTTTTCCTTCAGAAAACGAAGGTTATGTGCACACTACTACTTATTGTGGTATAACTTATGTTGCTCAGGGGTGTGAATAAGGACCCCCTTGAGCGACATAAGTTACACCGACCTAAGCACCAGTGTGGAAAGCGCTATGTCGGTGGGAGAGCTTCTCCTGCTGACATAGCTACTGCCACTCGTGGGGACTGGAGTAATTAAATCAACGGGACAGATCTCTCCCATCACCTTAGAGCATCTGCACTAGCTGTGCCACTGTAAGCTCTGTAGTGTTGCAATAGCCTTAGACCACTTTTACTCCCTTTGGCAAGTTTTTTAATCAGAGACTGGCTTCATCTCTTCTCCTCCTTCTAACATACCATAAAATGTAAATCATTGACTGGTCTTTTAGCGTCTGTAACATACAAACCCTAATAGACTTTCCTCAGTTTGGTAATGTCAGAGGTTTCTTTGTTTTTGTTGTGGGTTGGGCAGAAGACGGGAGGTGGACAGCACAAGAAATCTGACAGATTCACAAGTCATTTCCCTTACCTATAGGACGTACACAGTGAAGGCAGCGGGAATGCAATCAAACTCCAACACACAGTATGGGCTCCTTCAAATGACTTTCCTCATGATGTGGTGTCGTTTCTTTGAGCACGAGGTAATGCAGTGTTCATGCTAGCTTAGTCTGGGCTTCTCTGAAGCAGATACTGTCAATCATTTCAGATTGTGTTGAATTGAATATTCTATTTTCAATATGGTGTTTACAGTTTCCCACTAAAGGTTAAGCAGAGACTACCAAACACATTTTACTGAGCAGTACATTCATTTATCCTTGAATTGGACTCCGGACACAAGAGGTCTGTTTCTGTGATATGCAAAGCATCCTCTGCTCCTATGGACTTTAACTGACATTGAGGATGCTCCACACCTTGTAAAAAGAACTCAGCACTCTCAGGGTTGGGCCCCAAAACTATAGTCCCCATTACCATGAATGACAATAATGTGTGATTTAATAATATTGTGCCTTGATGGATTTACTGAGGGATAAATATTTTTCATAGAATCTAACACGCAGATACCACAGTCATAGATACTTTAAAAACAAGTAAACAGGTAGATCAGATAGATTCCTTAGAACTAGATGCTAACAGGGGAGAAACAAGTAGATAAATATACCATGATAAGTGACTATTAAGTGGAGGTTCAGTTTAGAGAAGGACTCAAAAGTGCAGATGCTTATCCACAACCTCTTGAATTTGCAAAACTAAGCTAGAAATCTGTTTCAACACCTCGGCTTCCAGCAATGATCAGAAATGTGAATCTGAAAAATAACAGGAAGGAAAAGTTAACATCAAATTATTCATAATGGGTTTGGTTCATGTTTGATTCAACATTTGGGTGAAGGTTTGGGTGGGGAGATCTTATTATAACTAATTCACTCATCCCAAACAATGTCCATATTAATCAGGGATTCTGTAGATTATAGTGAGGAGCATTAAGATTAAAAACTGAATAGGCAGCTGTCAAGGTTCCTTTCCCACTCTGAACTCCAGGGTACAGATGTGGGCACCTGCATGAAAGACCCCCTAAGCTTATTCTTACCAGCTAAGGTTAAAAACTTCCTCAAGGTACAAACTTTGCCTTGTCCTTGAACCCTATGCTGCCACCACCAAGTGTGTTAAACAAAGAACAGGGAAAGTGCCCACTTGGAGACATCTTCCCCCCAAAATATCCCCCCAACCCCAGCACCCCCTTTCCTGGGGAAGGCTTGATAAAAATCCCCACCAATTTGCATAGGCGAACACAGACCCAAACCCTTGGATATTAAGAACAATGAAAAAGCAATCAGGTTCTTAAAAGAAGACTTTTAATTAAAGAAAAAAAATAAACGAATCACCTCTGTAAAATCAGGATGGTAAATACCTTACAGGGTAATCAGATTCAAAACATAGAGAATCCCTCTATGCAAAACCTTAAGTTACAAAAAGACACAAAAACAGGAATATACATTCCATTCAGCACTGCTAGTTTACCAGCCATTAAACGAAAGATATCTAACACATTTCTAGCTAGATTACTTACTAACTTTCTACAGGAGTTCTGAGCTGCAATTCTGATCTGTTCCCGGCAAAAGCATCACACAGATAGACAGAGCCTTTTTCTCCCCCCACCCAGCTTTGAAAGTAACTTGTCTCCTCATTGGTCGTTTTGGTCAGGTGCCAGCGAGGTTATCTTAGCTTCTTAACCCTTTACAGATGAAAGGGTTTTGGCTCTGGCCAGGAGGAATTTTATAGTTCTTGTCAAGGTTCCTTCCCCACTCTGAACTCTAGGGTACAGATGTGGGGACCTGCATGAACAACCCCCTAAGCTTATTTTTACTAGCTTAGGTTAAAACTTCCCCAAGGTACAAACTATTTTACCTTTTGCCCTTGGACTTTATTGCTGCCACCACCAAGCGTCTAACAAATATATAACAGGAAAAGAGCCCACTTGGAAACGTCTTTTCCCCCAAAATCCTCCCCAAACCCTACACCCTCTTTCCTGGGGAACGCTTGATGAAAATCCTCACCAATTTGCATAGGTGAACACAGACCCAAACCCTTGGATCTTAAGAACAATGAAAAAGTAATCAGGTTCTTAAAAGAAGAATTTTAATTAAAGAAAAAAGTAAAAGAATCACCTCTGTAAAATCAGGATGGTAAATACCTTACAGGATAATCAGATTCGAAACATAGAGAATCCCGCTAGGCAAAACCTTAAGTTACAAAAACCCAGGGTTGTGAGTTCAATCCTTGAGGGGACCATTTAGGGATCTGGAGCAAAAATTGGGGGTTGGTCCTGCTTTGAGCAGGGGGTTGGACTAGATGACCTCCTGAGGTCCCTTCCAACCATGAGAATCGCACCTTTGATAAAAAGACACAAAACAGGAATATATATTCCATTCAGCACAGCTTATTTTATCAGCCATTTAAACAAAACAGAATTTAACGCATATCTAGCTAGATTACTTACTAAGTTCTAAGACTCCATTCCTTTTCTGTTCCTTGCAAAAACAACACACAGACTGAGAGAGAGCCTTTGTTTCTCCCCCCCCTCCAGCTTTGAAAGTATCTTGTCTCCTCATTGGTCATTTTGGTCAGGTGCCAGCGAGGTTATCCTAGCTTCTTAACCCTTTACAGGTGAAAGGATTTTCCTCTGGCCAGGAGGGATTTTAAAGGTGTTTACCCTTCCCTTTATATTTATGACAGTTCTGTATACAGAAAGATGTTTACCCTTCTGTTTATAATTATGACAACAGCATAAGAGCCTTCTCTGTAATCAGAAATCTAAGCATTCTCACAACCTAGACTCCTAGTAAGGTTGTACAATGATACTCACATATTTAAGTGTTGGATCCTTTAAAAAAACAGGGTTGTAAAACCTGTATTTTTAAATGTCACCGCTCTCACTGAGCCTACACTGAGGAAATGCCCACGGTGAATCCATGAGGAAGGCTGAAGAATAACATTCCATGTGTCTATGGTAACTTCCACCTGAGGACCTCAGGGTGCTTTACAAATACTGAAGAATGAAGCCTCACAAACCCTATTAGGCCTTGTCTAAACTAAGACAAGTGGTATTTTATTCAGATGTTAGCTCACATGTCTTAAGTGCTGTTTTAAAATGTGTTAGCACCTACTGTAGACAAGTTATAATATTTATAGTTGGCCACAGTCAACCCTGGGCTCCCACTTGAGTTGACCACAAGGCCTTAGTTAATTAAGTATCACTAACTTAATTTGTAGATGGCAAAACTAAGGTACAGAAAGATGTAATTGGCCTAAAACCACCTGGTCTGTAACACGGCCAGTAACAGAACCCTGATTTCTTGATTCCCAACCCTATGTTCTCACTCCCACTAAATACCAGTTGATTCCTGCCTAAGATGTTGACTCAGGATGAGAAGTGACAGCATATTGATAAGGCAGCACAAGGATAAGTTACAACTAGCCCTGTACCTGCTCACCGACAGCACCCCAGGGGCACCTGAGGGTATGTCTACACCACAATCCAAGGGGTGTCTGCAGCTTGGGGAGACATACTCAAGCTAGCTTTATCCATGCTAACCTGGCTAAAAATAGCTGTGTAGATGTGGTGGGGTGGGCTTTAGCGCAAGCCATACAAGCATGCCAGGGAGACTGGTTACCTATTTGCATTGCTAGCCAGTGCTGAAACCAGCGCCCCTGCATCTATACTGCTATTTTTAGCGGCACTAGTGTAGGTATGCCGACCTGTGCTACAGTCACACCTTGGATTGCAGTGTAGACATAGCTAAGGCCCCTGAACACATTTTTCACCGCTCCATTCAATATTCCCAGTCAGCTTTGTTGCAAAGAGGAACTGGAGTGGTGAACGATTATCACTTTTCAATAATGCAGATCTCTGGAATGGCCTGATCTTAAACTCACTTTACTCCCCTTACCTCCCCCATGCACACCCCCCAAATAACTTGTGTGACAAAGTTCCTCCTCTGCCTTGGTGGGTCCTGCGCTTATTGGATGATTTGCTCACCTCAGAGGTTCACGGCAGCCCACAGTTTGGCCACTTTCGTGGCTCAAATCTGCAATTCACTCAGTTAGCCTCATCACTGGCCAGCATGGGGAAAAGGAAGAAGAACAATCCCCGCAGTCGGTGCTGATCCACCTAGTGGATTGGGGAACAGGCCAGAGACCTTCCCCTCTGGTGGAACCCACAGTCCAGGTCAACTCCTCCGGTATCAACTAGGGAGTTGGGGGAATGGAGGGATGGGAGGAACCCAGTCACGCCCTCTACTCTGGGTTCCAGCCCAGGGCTCTCTGGATTGCAGCTGTCTATAGTGGCTCCTGTAACAGCTACGTGACAGCTACAACTCCCTGGGGTACTTCCCCATGGCCTCCTCCCAACACCTTCTTTATTCTCACCACAGGACCTTCCTCCTGATGTCTGACAATGCTTGTACTTCTCAGTCTTCCAGTAGTACGCCTTCTCACTCTCAGCTTCTTGTTCCTCTTGCTCCCAGCTCCTCGCAATCACACCACAAACTGAAGTGAGCTCCTTTTTAAACCCAGGTACCCTGATTAGCTTGCCTTAATTGATTTTAGCAGCTTCTTGATTGGCTGCAGGTGTTCTAATCAGCCTGTCTGCCTTAATTGTTTCCAGAAAGTTCCTGATTGTTCTGGAACCTTCCTTGTTACCTTACCCAGGGAAAAGGGACCTACTTAACCTGGGGCTAATATATCTGCCTTCTATCACTCTCCTGTAGCCATCTGGCCTGACCCTGTCACACTTGCTAAAGAGAGAGTGGCACAATTACCCTTTATTTGTTGCACGTTCGTTCCTGACCATGGGAAATCACAGCAGCCTCTGACTTCTTTTTATTTTGGTTAGTCTCTATTTGTTCCATGCTTTGTTCTTCAGATGAGGCAATTGACTCACCTCCCTTATCTTCAATCTGTAATTAGCAGAGATTAAGGGGGCTGACAGAAATGACAATCAAAAATAAGAAAATAAACAAAAGGCTCAGGGAGGAAGTGAAGGGTGTGTGTGGGGGGAAATCATACAGCTCTCCCTGTGGAGAAGGTCATCCCAGTGAGGAGGAGCAGGCAAAATCAATGGCTTTTGGCTCTGCAGTGAAGGGAGTCAATCTGTCAGGCAGATTGATGGCAGTCACTCAGCCTCTCACAGGCACCACCTGTCCCTGCCAGCACAAAGTCAATTCTGAATTCATTTGCATAGCACTTCTCCCTGGGGCCACATTTCACAGTTCCACAGCTGTGACAGCAACCAGTGGAGCAGGAGAGATAATACAACTCTCCTCTCTGAGACTGAAGCTAAAGTCATCTTCATTTCAAATAGAAGAGGAAGAGCGGTTGTGACATAGGCTGTGTCTGTGTTTTTAATGTCAAGATCACTAGCTCAGTGTAAAGTCCTAGCAGAGACAAGGCATAGGTAGTTTTTACCTTTATGTAGCTAGTCGAGGTCAACCCTATGGTTCATCTCGACTAGCTACCTACCTGTGCCTTGTCTCTACTGGGATTTCTCAGGTTAGTTATCTCTTTTGCAGTGAAGGCATCCATAACAGGAAGGCCTGCCTAAGTGTGCAGGGAGAAGTGCATTTAGTGAGATAGATCAGATAGTGATCTCTCATGCTTCACCACAGAACTGGACCTGTCCACCTGTACAATTCTGGTACAACTTAGACAAAGTGTTGGGATTTCCCCACTTCCCCCCAATAATGATGGCAGCATCAGCAAACTCATTTTCAATTGAGACCTCAGCCAGATTTACAAAGAGCTCTCCAGAAGCGATATACTTCTAATTCAGGAACACACTCAGGAGTTCCTCTTTAAATATTTTCCATTTGGACTACAGATTGGGGTCCATTCTTATTCTGGCTGAACTGGTGAACCCAGTCCCTAGTTGGACCACACCAGCTATTTCAAACTGCATTAAAGAGACAGCACTGCTTCTGTTCATCCAGGCAACTATTATATATGATTTACACATAAAAAGAGCATGACGATTTCATAATCCAAAACTTGCCTATAAACTAGCTATTTAAAAAATACGATTAGTGTCTATTGTGCCCAAAAAATGCAACTCCCAGTAACTCCGATTGGAGTCATAGGTGCTCAGCACCACTGTAAGGAACCGAATTCAGGAAAGCACTTAAGCACATGTTTAAAATTAAGCATGTGCTGAAGCCTTGATTCAGCAAGGCACTTGATCCCTCTTGCAACAAGCTTTAAACATGTGCCTAACTTTAAGCATCTGAAATGTTATGCATGTGCTTAAGTACTTTGCTGACCTGGGGTCTAAGTCCAGCCGTTTTTATTTACATCCTCAAATATGCACTTACGTGTCCAACTTATGGCTGCCAGCTTTGCAACTTTTGGCTGTAACTCCTCTGCCTCAGTTTCTCCATCTCTAAAAAAATAAAATGGGGCTAAAATGTACTAACCTCTTGATGTGTTGTGAGGATTTAAAGTCTGTACAGCAGCCAAGAAAATAAATGCTAAGTATTCTTAGTAAGAGTAACTATGCAAGTAAACACCTGATGTTGGTTTTCGCATTGTTTATATGTGAGACAACGCTTAGACTTTCTATGCTCCTCTTCTCATCTTTCAGAACTTGAGCTGCTAATTCACTTGTTTTGGTTTGGGTTGTTTTTTTTTTTAAACATAGATCTTCTTTAAAATAAATAAATATTCATTTTGCATGCATGAATGTTGAATATATTAACCCAGCTGGTGAAATAACTGTGAGGTACTTTGCCTTAATTACAGCACAGCGATATGGTGCAGTTAAACATCCATATAATTTTATATTACTGCCCTTAAGGCCCTTGCTTAGAGTCAAACTTTTTTTAAAAAAAAAACCAAGATTTAATTTGTAAGCGCCAAGGAAGTGAGAAAAAATGACTTCACTATAGATCCTTCACATTTTTCCCTTCAGTTTTAGTCTCACTTCTGAAGATTAACGTAAACAGATAGGGGGAAAGGATCTTTTTATTTCATCATGCTTTAGGGAACTTTGTTCTTATTTTTCCCCAATTCTATTTTAGGCCCCAATCTCATTTTCTCATAAGCCACAGTGGTTCATTAAGAAACATTAGGAAATAGCCAATTGTATCATTTTCCAGCAGATACTCCCTCTCTTATGCCTCCCTAATCACCAGCTCTACTCTTTTTGCATTGCATAACTCCCCAGGAGATAATTTCAGCAGAAATGTCCCCTTTAACAATACAAATAAGTGGCATTTAGGATTTTTTCCTTGCTAGATTGTTATGAGAAGTTAAATGTTTAGTGTACCCATTGCTGTGGCTTACAGGGACAGACAAAAAAAAAATAAGCACACAAAATTAAACTGCCAACAACCGGCAACACAAACAGCCCCTTCCTGTACTGCCTCAAAGTATAAGAAGAGAAACTGTCTCGGTGTTGGTCCATAATCAAACAAGTACTTAACAGAAACATCTCCTTTCTAGTGCACCTTGAAGGTTAGCAAATTTGAGTCTGGGTACAACACTGAAGGTAGCAAGTTCTACCCCAGGCAGCCTCTCTGCCATAATGGCCCTACCTCCCCTCCCCAAGAATGCATGCATCCAGGCATTATCTGCAGAAGCTTCTCAGTTGAGCTCAGTCTTTGTGATAGCGCGTATGGAGAGAAACAGGCATTAGTGTGATCATAGGGCCAGTCCCCTGACAATCTCAAATCACTTTACATTCCATTTTAAAATTGAGGAAACAGGGACAAAACTAGTTGTTCAAGGGCACCCAGAGAACAACAGAGCTAGGAACAAAACCCAGGTCTCTCTACTCCCAGTTGTGTGCTCTGACTGCTAGACAAGCCAGCCTTGCTTAGGAAGTCAGGTTCCAAAGCACAGACAACTTTATAAATTTAAGCCAACAGCTTAGACTGCACTTTGGAGTGGATTGCTACCAGAGCAGTTCCACTATCACAGAAGTAACATGCTTGTGGCAACACGCTGAGCTGTGCAGGCAGGCCACAGCCTTCTGTTACGCCAAAGCTCTGCATCAGGGAAGGTATGTGCGTAGACACAGTGTGGGCAGCGGCCATGCAAGCTTCCGTTGCCATGTGGAGTGACCCAGACCTGGCAAGACCATTTCTCTGGAAGTAAGAGTTCAGTCTCCATGTCAAGAAGCAGGATCTGTGAGTTCAGAGATCTGGGCTCCAGGTAAAAGAGGGCCTTTGTAGCCACAAAGTTTTTACTCAAGGACTCATGAGAGAGACCCGTAGCTAGATAGCTGTGGTCAACCATGCCAGTACTGCCAATACCAAGCCTTCAAAAAATCAGGCATCAGACCCTTCCCTTCCCCACCTCCCCTCCCCAAAATCATGAGATGAGCTTAAAAAATGATAAGTTTTTTCAGAAATAATGAACTGGAGAGGTGGAAGTTTGCTCTGCCTTCTGGTTTGCATGGTTAGCAGGTAGCAGGTAGCCACCCAGACAGACTGTGTGTGTGATCATTTCAGTTCAGGTTCAAAACTCAACCTTAAAAGGCACACACATAATCAGGTTTCCCATTGGCTGCTTGGAGGGAGCTGTCCCTCTGTCCTTCTCCATCGCTGTCCCGTCATTAGTGTCTACCTCCCCGCCTTACCCAATCTCCTGTCCCACTGGTGCCTTCTTTTGTGATTTTATTGCGGTTCTTGTGATGCTTGGTGTTTGCCTTGAAGCCCCAGCTGCTGAGGTTAAGATTTCAATTTTTTTGTGTCTCATGAAACACTGTTTTTTGTAATGAAAGTATGAAATAGTTTTGGCTAGTGCTGTAGTGCTATTGGCTAGTCAGGCCAAAATGGAAGGGCTTAGCCTGGGGTAATGGTTGGTGTTATAAGAACAGTAAAGAGACAGAACATTACTTTCTTCTACACTGAACAAGGAACTAAATTAGAATGAAGAAAACAATATTAGCCCCAGAGGCAAGCACACACTCACTCTAGACTTTCTACTGAGAACCATCCCCCATTCTGCCCCCACCAGCCTGTCTCCCTGCAGCAGTTTCAAACAATATATGTCCTGGTTTCCCCAGCTCCTATCAGGTTACATTAAAGTGGCATCTCTTTGTGATCTTGGTGACTTGGGAAAAAAGGTGGTGCATCACTAAGAGCAACTAGCCCAATCTGCATGTGACTAATGTGGATATGACAGTCTCAGCAGGTACAGGGACTGTTGTCTGTCTATGTTCCCTGAAGTCTGAAGCCAAAAGGAGCCACAGCCAATCATCACCCACACAGTGCAAATGTCCACCACTAGCACAGGCAGCAAAAGAGCAATGGGGATCAAAATGGGAGCACTGGAGGGGGACAATGAGCGGTCTTGTCTCAGAGAGGGGAAGCTGAATTATAGGAGAAGAGGCCCTGAGTTATGAACAAGTCAGAAGAAGAAGAAGAAATTTCTTCCTCAGAGAGAAGATACTAGGCTAGACAGGCCACAGGTCTGATTTGGTATAGCAAGTCCTATGTTCCTATTAATTCTGGCCCCCATTTAAAGTTCCCTTTCATATGCAGAACACTCTTGACATATTGGGCAAGATCTAGCAACAGATTAATAATGAACTCGGGTTTTCCTTTGGGAGCAGATAGGTGTATGGTTCCCAAGACCTGTGGGATTTCTCTCCTATCAGATAAGGTCTGTGTTATTTAAAATAGAAAGGTATGGTACAGATAGTAATCTGTTTTTTAATTCTTTTTATAAATAGAACATGCATGTCCAATCCCACTCCATTTTATTTTATTTTTAAAACCTAGTTACTCCCATTTGGCAACGTGGCTTAACTAAGCAGACGGGAGAACCCCTCTCCTTGCTATAGTGAGCGCAGCAGCTGTAGCATTTCAAGTGTAGACAAGCTCTTAAACCAAATAAGTAAGGAGGTCCCCCTCTTTTCCTTCCCAGGGATTAATAGAGTGAGTAAATGCATGTGGCCAACCTTTTTTTTTCTTTTTTTCCCTCATATCGCTCTCCCTTCAGAGCCTGACTCTCTTTACACACGCCCCACGTAGACAAGCCAACATAACAGGGAGTAAAAGAACTAATTACAAGAAGTTACAGAATTCTAACATGCAGCAAAAATGGTGGGAAGGGGGAATTAAAGGGCATCAATTAAACAAAGAGCTTTCTTAGCATAGCCTGGCAGCAGGCCAGTTCCACCCATCCACCTGCCACCTAAACCTCGGAAAAACAAAGAAAGAGGAATGTGGTTAATATTGCAGCAGTGTACGGGGAGACTTTGGCAAACCAGTGAAGTGCCTGAAATCACTATGGCTTATTGCTAAAAACAGTGAAGTCAGCAGGCTCTAAATAGCCAAGTCAGCAGGCTTAGCTTAACCAAGGCAGGGGGTGGGGAGGGTGTTGGGTGCCACAGAAAGGGCAGCTTGACCCTGCGTCCTTCCTGATAAGAATTGTGTTGAAGTTGCTGATACATGCATCTTAGAAGAGCAGGATGTGCCCCAGGAATGTCTATTGGGGCCTCAAGGCTGCAAACTCTGGAAAAACTCACACCTGGTTAATCGATAAACAGAAGGAGCCTCTTGCTTGCCCATTGGAACCGCTTGCTTAACAAGTTTTCTTTAAGGGACATGTCATTCTCTTACTCATGTATAAATAAGGGGGGGAAGTTTGAAGTAGGGGGACTCTTCAGGACTGAACTCTCTCTCTCTGGATGCATCTTGTGTTTCCCAGCTGCAGCTGTGCCACTTGAGAGCCACACTCAGCTTTGGTAATTATCAAAGGTTGGGGGTGCCAGCCATCTATCGGCCAGACGGCCGTGTCTCCCCTGATTTATTTCCTGACACCACCTCGCACAGAGTAAAAGTTACCAAGAGCTTTGGGTTGAAAGAACCCCGGGTAACAGTAGCATATAGGAGCCCCTGTCATGGACTAGGACCACTGTACAAATATCAAACCAAAGGATGTCCTTGCCCCAAAGAGCATAAGAAAACCCTGCACTCCTCATTAACTGAACTTTGTCTAATCTCCAGTTATCCCTTCTTTATAACAACCTGAGGGATTTTAATTACATATTCAGTCACTGAAGTATCTAAATTTGTATGATTACAACACTGATTAAAGAAGGGAAAATCTATTCTCATTCTCCTCTTATAAACATAACCTAATCCCAATAAAAGCTGTTTTATTCAAAACTTAACATACATTTTAATATAGGAGCTTTCATCAGCATCTACATTTTCTTTTACTACCTTTCTTAAGCAAGAAAATAGTAAAAGCATAGAGCTGAGCTTGTCAGAGTTCAGCTCTGTGCCTCTCATTTGGTTTTTCTCTTTGGAATTCTTCTGGGCTTATGTATTCATTATTTAGATCCATTTTGATTTTCTGAAAGACCCAACAATGGCATTGCTTCCTCTTGATTACTGAAAAAATTAATTGGATTCCTGTAGATGGCTAGAGTCTTGCAGGATACCCAAGAGCAAAAGATGTACCTTTTCTCTCCCTCTTCTCTTTGCAGAAATATACAGCATTCTATGAGTGGAGGAACAGACATCAAGGAATACATTTTTCTTTCCTTTGTAAATTGAATTACTCTACTGAGTTAATTTGGAGATCCTTTCTTTGGGGCTTAGAATATTAAAATAACCCCCCAGAAGCAGCAATGATAAAATTATCACCAAGAGGCCTTGGGGAAGTACTTCAATGAACTCTTTCTGGCCCCAATTCAGCAAAGCACTTAACCCTGTGCTTAAAGTTAATGACAAGCGTAAGTGCTTTGCTGAGTCAAAGTTTCCATTTCAATGTCAGGCTCAGCGAGCTCTATGGCAAATACATAACATTATTTGTACAAGACAGCATCTCTCCTACTTCCTCTCCTTCTGGAGGACCCGCTGACCAAATTTTTTATCTTTTCTCTCCATCCTCCTGATTTTCCATTTCTTCCTGGATCCTGTTTGCTTGTTTGTTTATTAATTTCCACTTGGACTATAGATTTCTTGTCTTCAATAGTCCAAGTTCAATGCTTCAATTCTTGTGCTTGGGATGGCATACCGAGGACTGTATCGGAAGGGCATCTGTGGCTGTGGGTGTTTTTCTAGGTCCCGCTTGCAAGTTAGAGGACCCTGTAACAAAGCATGTGAGCTAAGTCAGTTTGGAAAAAGCCAGTTTAAAGCAAGGTGAGATGAGTAGTATCTTTCTTCCTTAGAAAACAGCCTGTTTTCTCTATATATATTTTTGGGTGCTTGGGTGTTACTGTTGTGAATTCTCAGAAACAGTTATATTGCAACCTTTCAACAAGAGTATTTATCTTTCTGTCTAAATTCTCTGTGTCTATGCCAGGAATATAATACTCAGTTTTCCTACATACCAGCCTAACAGCATTTACTGTTTCTCTCCACCAAGAGAAAACACGTCTTTCTGCATTTCTTTTAGGATATTGAGTATTGGTGACCTGCACTGGCCTTCCAATTTCTTACTTGAGATCTGGGTGGGCTGCATGAGGCTAATTCCACAGTGGAACAATCTGTTGATCCTCAAAGACTGGTATTTTGGCTGTTTTTCCTCCCGGTTCCCCAAGGTGTAGTATAAAATCCACATCACTCTATGATTTGCAGCAAGGTATTCAAAGTGCAGGTAGCCAACCAGGTTGGGATGGGTTTGTCCATTCATTGTATGGACCAGCCTGTTTAGCATCCACAAAGCGGAAGGGAAAAAGGATTTGTGCAGAGCCTGCAATGGCTTGTATTTTCTAACCTTGAACAGTACTGTGCAGCATCTATCAAATGGTTCATACATATGCACTCTTTCAGGCATGTTACAAGTGTAAAGCAGACATCTGCTTTCTGACATAGCATGAGCACTTAACATGTGCGGCTAGAGCCATTGCACAGGAACTAGACTAGACTATTTTCAGCTTGGGCATCATCATCCTCTCTTTGAGTAACTCTTTCTAAAGCAACTGATAAACTCAGAGAGCATGAAGAAGCCAGACAAGCCGAATGGGAGCCTAACAAATGAACAGGATCATGTTCTCAAACTGTAAATAGCTTTGAAGGATTTGTTCACCATTGATGCAGATCTCTGGTGGACATTTTGCCATAGTTCTGAAAGGAATAAATAATGATTAGTGACTGATCATAGAGTGCAGCAGGCACTTTATTTTAGACAGTTTCTTGTTATTAATTTTGTACCACACCTGAGTGTGGAAGCAACTTTGGAGCGGATAGCTGCTCAGGCTAGTGTAAGCATACTTAATCTCCTGGAAAAAGCTTGTCTGCTATACTGTAGTCTGCAATGCTCTTTGAGCAGACATGGTTGCCACCACTTAAATTATAGAGGGAAGATGCTGGGATCTGTTGTGGTAATTCTGATTGAATAAATGGGCCTAGAGAGTCGAAGGTGTTAACATGCTCTTGTCATGGTACAACACTAAACATGGTTAGGTGAGTACAGAGACCTCAGCCTGCTTTGTCACATGGCCACAAAAACACTACATTTTTATAACCAATTAAAGATTTTTTTAAAAAAGGAAGAGAGAACAGCAGCTAAACATTTAACATGGAAAGTGGTAAGTAAGGCTTTTATTTTAACAAAATATCTTATTCCCTTTAGCTGTAAAGAGCACAAGTGCTGGGATTACGCCGTATCCCAAAACCCTCGGATGCCAGTAGCATGCCAGGTGTAGTGTGTCTTGGAAGCAAGCACTACATAAGAACATAAGAATGGCCCTACTGGGTCAGACCAAGGGTCCATCTAGCCCAGTATCCCATCTTCCTGCAGGGGCTTCAACAGCCAGGCCTTGTAGGCGCTAGCCCTTATGGATTCCAATAACCACTCAGACATGGGACTAAGTGAAAGGACGTTTCACTAGTGTGGCAGCGGAGGGAAAGGTTGCAGGTACCTTGGGTACAGAGGCTTAAACAGTTACAGTTCAAAGTAAGCAATAATGGTTCTGGTTTGGGTCCCTGGGGCAGCTCAGATGAGAGTCTGGGCTCTTCAGCCCTAGTGCCAAGTTCTGTCCAGTCTCTTCAAGCAAACAGGCATTTGCAGGTTTCCAGGCCAGGCTCAGTTAATGTCTCTCATTGGGGTTCCCTCTGCCCTGGCTCCCTGCCCAGCCCCTGCTGCTTCCTCATAAGCCCCACACAGACTTACACGAGCTGTAATGTCCATCAGTCACAGCCTGTTCCACACGTGGCTCTGCGTACAGTTCCTGGGGCCTCTCTCCAGCTCTCTGCTGCCATGCAGCTCCCATTGCCAAACAGAGCCCAGCCACTTCCCGGTTCAGAACCTTCCCCGTTACCTAGCCAGAGGAAAGAGACATGCAATGGGGAAGGTGCAGATGGGAAATGTAGTCCCTGCTTAACCAGGAGGAAAGGGATATCCATGGGGAAAAGCTGGTGGAAGCTGTAGTCCCCTGCTTTGCAGGTCCATCACAAGAGATTTTAAAAGGAAAAATGAACTTTGTCTTCTTATAGCATTAGAGATGCTATTAACTGTCCTTTTTGGTGACAAGAGAAAAAGTTAGCTGAGATGGGCTGGGGTGGCTGTTGTTAGAGTCTGACCCTACTTCCTGGAAGACCAAACAAGTCAACCACATACAAAAGGGAAGAAAAAAGTAAGGAAGGCAGAAAATGCAGCTGCTGTCTCTGGTGCTGACTTTCATATACAACCTTGCTGCTGGAGAAAGAGGGGCATAGCTCATCCTGTGATTAGCCTCTCAGAGACCTTGCAAACTTTTACCAGCAGCAGGCAGCTAAAAGCAATGCCCTAAGCAGCCTTTCTTGGTGTGGGCTCACAGCAGTGTTGCAAAAGATGCAATCTTTGCAGCTTCACCAGAGTCTTATTGAACAGAAGGCCAAAAGGGACAGATGGGAAAGAGAAGTAGTAAGGTGGAGGAAGGAAAAGGCCATGAGTAGGGCCCTACCAAATTCACAGCCATGAAAAACGCATCACAGATTGTGAAAACGGATCTGCCCCATGAAATCTAGCTATTGTAGGGGAGGGAGAGGAGCAGAGCTGGGGACGCCCTAGCCGGTGTCTCTTACTATGCAACAGGCTCCAGCTACTAGTCCCTGTGGGGCTGGGACTTCCTCTTCCCCTGCATGGCCATTCTCGGATGGGGGGAGATCAGACCCACCTCCAGGTACCTCCCCCAGCTGCAGGAAGCTCCATGGCTGCGCTGCCTTCAGAGCCCAGCAGAAGTGAGGGTGGCAATCCTGCGCCCCCCACCCTCCCTCCGCCACAGCTTTGCGACCCCACCCTCCCCATGGTCCCTTTTTGGGGTCAGGACCCCCGCAGTTACAACACTGTGAAATTTCAGGTGTAAACATCTGAAATCACACCATTGACTATTTTCTAAAATTCTATAACTGTGCCATTGACCAAAATGGACTGTGAATTTGGTAGGACCCTAGCCAGGAGGGAGGATATAAGAGTAGGAAACCAAGGTTCACATCCCAGCTGCTGATCAGGATTTATTCAAAGGTGGTGGAGGTGACAATGTCATTGGTTCGCACTCTCTGGCCTGGTCAGCACATCTCTCAGGATGAGTTCCGTGAAAGCAATGTCACGGTGGATGGTAGATCCCAAGCTCCCAGGAGATGGAAGAGGCTCCTACTTTCAGTTCAGTTGTCCTCCGCATTTGTGATCGTCCCGGCCACCTTTTTTCAAGGACCCCCAAAAGGGGGTGATGTTCAGAATATCCCATCCCCTCATTATTCTGTCCACAAAATAGACCTACATTCCAACACACCAACTCTGGGTCATTAACTTATTTTTCATTGTCCGTTTGTTTAGCAGTCATGATTTGAAATACAGTCCTTGGGCAGTACAAATAGCCATTTTTTATCGTGTGTGTGTGTGTGGGAGGGGGACACTAATCCAGTCTGTCTTTAACTTTTGCTGACTTTTTATATACACTATTATGTAACCAGGCTGATTTGGCATTTCATTAGCTTAGACAACTGAAAACAGGCCTCTGCACAATAAATCATTGTAGTCTTAAAGGGGTAGATGAAATTAAAGTCTAATGACCCCATCAAGCACAACATAATAATAGTCTCAAGAAATAGGTGGGACTAGAAAAGGAGAGATACGTACTGGAATAGGAACCTGAGTGGAATTAGTAGAGCAGAACATATGCAAATACCCAAATCTTCTGATTTCTGGATAAAACCTAATATTTGTAATAAGCTACGAAACTTTTCTATAAAAATCTTAAAAGTATTGGGTACTGTGACAGAGTGCTAGGTATGAAACCCGGAGTCAGCACTCTGTTCACAGCAGCTCCAATCAAGCATAGCAGATTGGAGCTTGTTCCTAATTTGTGGATGGGGCTGGGCAGAAAGGCTAATTAAGCCATTAACAGAGCCTACAAATAGACACGAGACGGAAGTGAAAAGGGGGAAAGTATGCAATGAGAGGGAGAGAGAGAGAGATTGCTCTCCCTCTGCTTGTAAAGACACTAGGTATGCTGTGAAGTTGGTGGGACTTACTTATAAATTAACTGCACAGGGTGTTGAACCAGCACAAGGGTCTCTGCATGGTTTCTTGAGTGAGACAGAAGCGGGACTGAGGAGGTCCTATTACAGTAGCTAATACACCAGAGAGGGCAACGTATCAGGTCAGAAGTTTCAAAAAACAAAAAACAGTTAACATTGCCCAGTACCTCACTTGTACTTTGTATTGGAAACAATGAATCCAGCCTGGGCAGGGGAGGTTTCACATAAAGATGGCAAATGCTTTCTTTATTTTCAGACACTGAAACTTGATCTGGAAAGGGGCTTGTAAAAAACTTCCTTTCTTCTCAGGTGAGAGTGGAAGATCACAACACATTTAGGCCAGTGATTTAAAAGCTGGAACATTTTTAAACACGAGGAAAGAACTCACTATGGGAGTGTATATGTTTGTGCCTGTGGAAAAGGCACAAACAGGGCCAGATGATGAGCTGTCCTTCTCAGGAGCCATAGATCGGCCACATGACTATATGCCCCCAGCATGACTTGAAGCACCCCCTATAGCTGTTCCCCAGAAGAACCTATGGGCCACTTTGTCCTGGTCTACACTTAAAATTTAGGTCAACCTAGTTATGTCGTTCAGAGGCATGAACAATTCACATTCCTTGTCACCACAGTTAAGCCAGCCTAGCCCCTGGAGTATGCACCGCTAGGCCAATGGAAGAATTCTTCCTTTGACCTAGCTACTGCTGCTCAGGGAAACACATTACCTACACTGATGGAAAAACCCCTTCTGTCAATATATGAAATGTCTATGCGACATCGGCATAGCTGCAGCGGTGCCACTGTAGTGCCCATAGCGGAGACATGCTCATGGCGTCCCACAACAGCTGGACTGCAGAGTGATTTGGATGTGCCTTCACCATACCCCCCTGCAGAGACCGGGATTGCACAAGCTACTGATGTAGAGGTCTTTTGATGTCTCTAGCGTTGGTGGAGAGGCCCCTTGCATGGTGTGTGTGGGTGCTTAGGGGCTATCACTGGAGCAACAAAGGGAGTGGATTATAAAACAGACTTCGGGGCACAGTATTTAAAGTGGAAACTCTAGAAAACAACATAAGGCAGAAAAGTAAGCTCCAGGGATGCAAAAGCTCTATTTTCTTTAGGTTGTCAGTACTCTAGTATCATAAGATTTCATAGAATCATAGGACTGAAAGGGACCTCGAGGTCATCTAGTCCATCTCCTGCACTCATGGCAGGACTAAGTATTATCTAGACCATCCCTGACAGGTGCTTGTCCAACCTGCTCTTAAAAATCCGCAATGATGGAGATTCTACAACCTACCTAGGCAATTTATTCCAGTGCTTAACCACCCTGACAGTTAGGAAGTTTTTCCTAATATCCAACCTAAACCTCCTTTGCTGCAATTTAAGCCCATTGCTTCTTATCCTATCCTCAGAGTTAACGAGAACAATTTACCTCCTTCTTCCTTGTAACAACCTTTTATGTACTTGAAAACTGTTATGTCTTCACGCCATCTTCTCTTCTCCTGACTAGACAAACCCAAGTTTTCAATCTTCCCTCGTAGGTCATATTTTCTAGACTTTTAATTTTTGTTTCTCTTCTCTGGACTTTCTCCAATTTGTCTACCTCTTTCATGAAATGTGGCACCCAGAACTGGACAAAATATTCCAGTTGAGGCCTAATCAGCACAGAGTAGAGCTGAAGAATTACTTCTTGTGTCTTGCTTACAACACTCCTGCTAATACATCCCAGAATGATGTTCGCTTTTTTTGCAACACTGTTGACTCATGTTTAGCTTGTGGTCCACTACGACCCCCAGATCTTTTTCCACAGCACTCCTTCCTAGGCAGTCATTTCCCATTTTGTATGTGTGAAACTGATTGTTAAGAAAGTGGAGTACTTTGCATTTGTTCATAGTGAATTTCATCCTATTTACTTCAGACCATTTCTCCAGTTTGCCCAATCTTTGGCTGGTGACTGTGAATTAGAATGCTGTGACAGGTAATGAGGGGGATGGTTTTGCAGGTCCGGAGGAACAGTGAATGAAAAAAGGAAGAAAGAGGTGTGAGGATGGCTGGTGATAGGAGGAGGGTGCCTCCCCCTACTTACATATGTGGAACTATTTGAAACCAGTAGAGTCCATGCAGTGGTCTGAATTTCCTGTCCAGGAGCGTGCGAGCTGCTTATACACACTAGGACAACCAGGGAGATACTACCAGTGAGCCTGTTGCCTCCCCCAGCGGGCAGGGCTAGGTGGCGGTACAGCCATGCCAGAGGAGTTGCCTGGGTTGGGTGCTGGCTTCTGCAAGCGGCGGCCTGACATGCTGCTGCTTTCACCACTACGGTTCCTGGTAGAGTCCTGCAGCACCACAATATCTGCTTTATATCCGTAGATATCCGCATTGGTGGATATAAATTTTGTATCCACGCCAAGCTCTATAAACCAGGTTACATTTCATAATTGGACTGATATTAAGCCAATACCAACAAAACTGCCAGTTTTGCACTTGCAATGATTACAATTCAGAGATTTGTTACAACAATATATCTACTGCAATAAGTGCAGTTTGCTCCAGATTTCTTTAACCTCGTCATAGACCAATAGCAGCAGATTCAGAAGTGTTAACTTTAGGAACACCAAGAAAACAGGGCTGCAGCCTGCACTGAACAGTTTGATGCTTAGGTAGAATATCAAGTACAAGCATGTGTAGATAAAGGTAGGACACTCATGTATAACAGAGCCCTCGCTCCTGGATCAAAGAGTGAGTCACATTGCAGAGGGGTTTTAGACCCAAAGATTGCTGTTTGCATTCCAAGAGGAAAAAATAATGGGATTTGCCAAAGGGCCTTCTGAAGAAAGGATAATAGCATGCAAGTGACAATGAGAAGATCTATTATACTGAATCATATTGACACTAAATGGTTTTAAAGGAAACACTTTGGTGCTGTGTGGTCTGCAAGCTATTGTACTGTATGGGACAGGAAATGAAATACAGGACCCTTTTCTCTGCCACTTCTGAAGACTGCACAGACTGTACGGGAATTCACAGTATGAAAAACTGTGTAACAAATTTCAGTTTGTAGTAATTCCCAGTTTAGGATATTGAGGTCAAGCAAAGGGGCCAAAGTGCATGCTGCAGTTCCTGACTTTGAGAGATCATTTTCAGTTTCTTTTGTTGTTAATTGGGAGCTGTTTGACAGCTGCTCAAAGGTTTTGAAAGCCAGTAGTCTTGGCAGAGCTGGATTAGTGGACAGTGCAAATAAGGCTGCCTATGATAAATTGCATTTAATCCTGCGCACATGACTGTATATGGGAGCGTAAGGGGTTTTACTAGCACTCATTTGGGATGAGCCACACAACTATTGCAGCTTTGACCCATGTGAATAACTTGTGTGTGTTTAAAAGTAATTCTTTAGAATAGAGTAATCCAGCAATGATATTAAGGTTTAATCTAGTAGTTCTGTGCATTTGTCCGATGGCTCACATTTAATCTTTATCATTCATCACTGGGAATGGAGCTCTTAAAAAAATGGGGGGGCGTTGTCTAACTAGTGTTACTGATCTGGGGAAAGCCCTCCAGGGACTATACTGTTCTGTTTTTAAGAAAGAGCTAAAGCTGAATGTATGTTTCAGTGGAATCCAGCTAACACCCACCCACAAATTACACTATTTTAAACAAGAGTTCTACACCTTAAAAAGATCTGGAAATAACTAGTTAAGGAATCTAAATCATGTCACCCAATACCAAATAACTTTGATCATATGCTATCTTCCCACCCAACCTTAATTTTATCTTTCTGTTTTATAATAAAAAATAGAGTGATAGATGCATAAGGTTGAATAAGCATTATAAAAATCAGTGTAGATGAAGGAATATGATCCAAGGTATATGAAGTTGTCTCAGCATTCTGTTTTTCCTCAAATGTGATATTTAGGTAGAGAAGAATAATATTTTGAGTAAAACTGGAATAAGTGATCTGCTTGATGTTGCAGGTCTAAATAAGCGTATATAGCTCTTTCAAGTTTTTATTTTAAATATACTGTGTTCCAGCTAAAACAAGTAACCGTTTCTAGTGAGTAACGCTACAGGATAGAGTTATAGAATATGGGGAATGGATTCTTGGAACACCAATAAACAGTTATTCTAGTGCTCTGGTTATCAGCAAGCATGGGGGTACACTGTGCCAAAACCAGAAGTGGAATGCATGGAAAAAGAAATGGAAGCAGGATCCTAAAGAAAAACAGTTTCTTCCAAGGCAGATCATGCAAAAAGATCAAGCTAACCCCAGAGCTGAAGCTTACAGGAATTGTTGAAAAGGCCTAGAGAAGATTTAAATTGTGTTTCCAACTTTACTTAGCTTCTACTGCAGTCACAAAACTCAGAGAATGTCATAAAAGAATACTTCTAACCATCACAGGATAAGATGCCCAGCATCGTCATTCTCCCTTTCAGCAACGGCTTTGTTCTGGGCATGTATAAAGCATATTTACCAAATTAAAAATAAACAAATGTGAGAAATGTGCTGCCTTCAGAAAATTCAGAAATATCTGTGACTGAATGGAAGTTGAATCAACAAATTGAGATCTGCCAATGACAGGCATAAGACACAAAATGACTCCTGAGAAGAGTTTAATGTTAGCAAAAGCATGTTGCACAAGCAGGTGAATAAACAAAGTAAATGAAAAACATACAGCACAAGGACAGCACAATTATCACAGCGGTCTGTAGTACTTCTGCCAAGTCACATTTATATGTTGTAGTTGGAATAGAAAAGGCAGTTTATATTTTCCCAGCGTAATGGAACCATAGATGATCCCAGTGTATACCATTAAAGTACTACTATTAAGGTCAAATGCCCTTTTTCTAATTAGTAGTTTATTTCCTCTGTTTTGTTTTCCAAAGCAATGTGGTTTATGAGTGCCACTTTATTTTTGTTTGTCTACATCTGATACAGCAAAATGCAAAGCCTTATACTCTAATGGAAGCAAACACTTAACTGCAGTGACACTTGTTCCATTTTACATTTGTATTAAGCCTTGTGAAATGCAATTAGTATTGGAGAAAAACATAACTAAAAGAATTGGCTCAAGCCAGGCAGATATTGTGTAAGTTTCTCCACAAAGATCTGACAATGTACCGCATTCCCTCCTATTGCCAGGCTCTACTCCAACACGGACGGTCAGTTGTGCCAACCTATGTGGTGGCCTGTTGATACACATCCATTGTACCATCAGTTCACCAGAGTCAATGTTCTTTTTTATGTCACACTTATTGAGACAATTAAAAAAATGCAAATCAAAGTGCAACTATGCGCCATGCACCAGAAGTCTGACTGTTCTTACACTTTTTCACCCCATTACGAGTCAAATCCTACCTTGGCTTGTGCAGTCAGAAACAATGTAAACAACAGCAGATGTATTATCTCCTGCAGAAATCCTTCTAGTCAGGGCAGGATTTCATGGTGTGGACTTGGGGGCGGCGAACAGATATGTGGTGGAACACAGACTGCTGTTACTCTAAAGAGGAACGAGAATGATTGGGAGCCAGTTGAGATTCTGACACAGACATTGTTCCAACAGACAGTTGTCTTCTGATATTGACCACCACAATCTTAAAAAAAAAAAAAAAGAATTTCCCCCAATATCTGATTCCTATACATCCAGGTGAGCAAGAAAATGATCTGTAATAATGTTACATTATTGGGAGTGACACAAATTCAATTGTAAGCATACAAAAATGCCACAGAAAAACTATTACAGCTCCTGATCATAAGTTATAGGCCGCCTGATGCTAATAAAATCCTTTAGGATGAACATAATGGCTGTACTGAGTGAGACCAAAGGTCCATCTACTCCAGGATCCTGTCTTCTGACAGTCGCTGGTGCCAGATGCTTCAGAGGGAATGAACAGAACAGAGATTACAGTTAACCATCCCCTGTCATCCAATCCCAGGTTCTGGCAGTCAGAGGTTTAGGGACACCCTGACCATCTTGGCTAATAACCATTGATGGACCTATCCTCCGTGAACATATCTAATTCCTTTTTGAACCCAGTTATACTTTTGGCCTTCACAACATCCACCGGCAATGAGTTCCACAGATTGATTGTACATTGTGTGAAGAAGTACTTCCTTATGTTAGTTTTAAACATGCTGCCTATTCATTTCATTGGGTGATCACCGGTTCTTGTCTCATGGAAGGGATAAACACTTCCCTGATCACTCTGGCCACATCATTTATGATTTTATATACCTCTATCATGTCTAATTCTAATATTTTTTTGCGATGGAGCAATCAGAACTGCAGTATTCAAGGTGGGGGCATACCATGGATTTATATAGTGACATGATATTTTCTGTCTTATCTGTCCCTTTCCTAATAGTTCATAACATTGCGTTAGCTTTTTTGACTGTCACTGCACATTGAGCAGAAATTTTAGAGAACTATCCACAGTGACTCCAAGATCTCCTTCTTGAGTAGTAACAGCTAATTCAGACCCCAACATTTTGTATGTATAGTTGGGATTATTTTTTCCAAATGTGCATTACTTCGCACTTATCAACCTTGAATTTTATCTGTGATTTTGTTGCTCAGTCATTCAGTTTTGTGAGATCTCTTTGTAATGCTTCACAGTCAGCTTTGGTCTTAACTATCTTAATTTAACTTGGACTTAACTATCTTGAGTTATTTTGTATCATCTACAAATTTTGCCACCTCACTGCTTACTCCCTTTTCCAGATCATTTATGAACATGTTGAGCAGCACACACGCTAGTACAGATCCTTAGGGGATGCAGCTATTTACCCCTCTTCATTGTCCACATGCTTGCTGATACCCTCAAAGAATTCTCAGAGATAGGTAACGCATGATTTCCCTTTGCAAAAGCCATGCTGACTCTTCCCCAACATATCATATTTGTCTTGGTCTCTGATAATTCTGTTCTTTACTAGAATGTGAACCAATTTAATGGTATCTGATGTAGCCATAATATCACCCATGTTTTGCTAGACCAACAGGTGCAGCAATACACCCTCAGGGGTATATTGCAGGCTGGCTTTATCACCTTTTGGGGATAAACTCTATCTATAATTGCTTTGTGAGAAAATGCAAACCTGATTGTGTCCTTTGTTATAGTTTAGGAGGCTTAAAAAAATTTCTCTGGTAGTTGCCCATGGTTTTATTGTGGTCTTGGTAAAATTCAAGTAGTTTATGGGGAGGGTTAACTTAATAAATTCCAGTTTATTTT
This sequence comes from Lepidochelys olivacea, assembly GCF_965140295.1. Taxonomy (NCBI): domain Eukaryota; kingdom Metazoa; phylum Chordata; order Testudines; family Cheloniidae; genus Lepidochelys; species Lepidochelys olivacea. Next base: position 125,608,617 of record NC_140413.1, read on the forward strand.
AACAGAAAAATACAATTCATGTGAGATAAAAAGAACGTGTAATAAACATTTATATATTATGAGGCCTCTTGGTAATGTTTCTAGTCAAAAATCACACCCAGAGTCCTGTTCTAAACCCAACCTTTGGCCTTTATTCCCTCTCACTTCAGCAAATAAAAAAAAATCTATTTTGTCTGAACATATGTTGATCGAGGAAAATTTTGGCATCACAATTCAGTGAACATTTCATGTCTCAGATTTTTAAAGGAATATAACTTCTAAAAAGTAACTCAAATGGCACATATTTAAGACTTGCAATATATGTTGCAACCCTACTGACTCTTACACAAGTGGCTCTGTTAAACTAAATATTACTAGTTATGAATAAAGTTACTGGAGCATTTTCAATGTTTGCAAAATGGGGAGGGTACACTCGTTGCTGGGGTATGTCCTTGTGGCAGAGTCTGGAGTTTAGCTCGCACCCAGTCTGGTGACACTTTCCCTGACTTGTTTGCACCATGGCTTCTCTCTGGGACTCAGGGTGCTCCTTCTTCATGACTCAGCCCTCTGGCCAGGTCACCATTTAGTCCTCCCCTTCTAAAGTGTCAAAGTCCCACTGGATAACTTGTCTGTATGCCACATCAGGCAGTCTTCCAGTTCACATCTAAAGTCTGGTGCCACTTTCCCAGTGGCTGGTAGAGGAACCAAGGTAAAACCCTTACTCTGGGTTCCAGCCTAGGGACCCTATATCTAGCAACAAAGGTCTACTCAAACTCAGACCCTGTTGCTGTTTCCTGGGCTTCTTCCTACCTCACTTCTGTCTCCTGGTCCACCTCTAGGTTTACCACTCTGGCCCTGTTCTGCTCTCAGAAGCTACTTCACCCCTCAACTTCTCACCAGACTCTGTAGCCCAGGGCAGAATCCCAGGGCTTACTCTCCCCCTTGAACTCCTCCTCGGCCCTAGTCAACTCCCTTTCCTTCTAGGGAGTGACTATGGAACTCCTCCCTGCAGCCCACTTTAGCTCTCAGCTTCCTGGGATTTATACAAGCCCAGCCTTCACCTTCCCAGCTAGGCCTCATCTTCAATTAGACTTTGCCAGTCCCTGGCTGTCCTCCAGCTGCTTGCAAGTATTAAAGCTGACCATGGCTCCCTATGATCAGGTATCCATCCCACACAAGGCTTGAGCAGGTTAAAAGGGACCAACTAACCTTATAAGATGCATCTAGGGGAGATGCAGGACTGATAAAGTCTAACTGAAGATGAAGCCCAGCTGGGCAGGTGCAGGCTGGGCTTGTTTGTATTTACTAATGACTTTTGTATGTGGAGAGATTAGATCCTATAAACCACAAGCCAACTTCTTTCTTCAGTGTAGATCCTTATAAGATGTTCATGCTTAAAGAGCAAAATATACAACACTTACATGTGGACACAGCATGCACCCATGTTGCCTTCACTTTTAAAACAGGATTAGAGTGGCACTGAAGCCAATTCTTTTCAGTGTCCTGTTGAGGATGGTAAGCATGAGAAAGCTACCAGTTCCTAGGGGTCCATGTAACTACAAGAGTTCAGTGGAAATTGACTTTTGTCATGTGACGGGGCAAGGAGATATACTTCTTTACAATTACTCCTGTGAGTCAAACCCTTATTGTAACCCATAGATGCACACACAACTGTGTGTGCAAACACTGGCCTGCATGCTACTAGGTTCTGCAAACTTTCGGCACACAGTTTTAATGACTTAAAAGCAAACCAAAATATTGGCCGATAACATTTTAAATGCTGAAGTTAATGGAAAGGGGTTTGTATGCTCAAGTATCAGTTGTTCAGCCAGGGAATAGAATTCAAGTGAGAAAACATCTTTTTAGCTTTATTATCGAACCACTTGGTAACACCTCCATTTTTTAATATATTAGTAAAAGGTCCCATTCTAAGTCTCATATTTAGCCCACTTCTATCTCTGCAACAATGAAGAATCTGTGCTATCAGCATGGTGGAGAATATTTTTAGAACATTAGAAAAATTCCTCAAGGAATTTTATGGATTGCAAAGTAAAAAATACTGAACTGTTTCAGTTTTTAAAGCTCATTACTAACATTATTATCTACAGATTAAAAATGGCTTGTTTCTCCAAGGCAAAACTTCTAAGCTTTTATATTATACTCACAGCACATTTGAATATTTTCATACTCTTGCTTTTCATCCCACTGTAAAGGATCACTTGCAATAGGAGCATTCCTCAATCAGTGTAGCTGGAAATTTATGTAAGCCAATATGACTCTGGGGAAAGATACATTGAGTAGGGTGGCCATTTTCACATATTCCTTTTTAAAGTAAACTCACACTTTAAGATGCTTTGATCTCAGTGAACTTTTCTGATCATGTCTAAGAAGAGTCTGCATTATATATTTTGTTTAAAACAGTCACAATACTCTGTAGTCTCACTGTGCACCAAGCACGGATATTTCATTTTATTGATCACCCACAAGTCATCACCATGATTAAAATATAAAAGTCAATACACTTTACAGGATCTCCAGTACAAGAGAGAATAAAGCAAAACAAACTGTGCTTTTTTGAAGATGAGACACCTTAGGAATAGGATATTGATGAGTGAATCTCAATGGTTCTGTAGGCCTAATCTCTTAGGATGAGCACCCAACAGTGGTAAGCTTTGGAAGTTTTGGTTGGCAATGTCAAGGGAATGGACTTGTCTGTGACGTCTTTCAGCAGGAAGTACTGTTGGAAAACTTACAGCAGCTTGGCTGCCAGCCTGGGCCAGAAGAACAGAGGTACATGAAAGCTAAAAATGTGAAGGAGGAAAAGGTAATCTCAGAAATCCTTCAAAATGGATTAGGTTCAAGGTTTGGGCAAAGGTTGAGGTGAGTCCTTGCTTATATGAATAGAAAACTATTTTGTACATTATAATGGGGTGGGGGGAGAACTACACAGATGACTAGATGTATCCCATTGCCACCAGGGAAAGGAGGATTTATCATCATCATCTTTGTTTGGAATTTGGGTGCATTAAGCCAGTAGGGTTGGTATGTATATTAATATCACTATAGTGTCAAGCCATCCCTCACATGCTATTCTGTTGGCTATAGGGCATGCGGTGACAAATTCATATACTTACAGCATCTCAATTGCTGAGGCACTCAACTGCCTACTGCTGAGCCACCATCCCCTTCTTTCTGTTCTAGAGCCAGCCCTCCTGGTTGAGTGCTCTCCTTCTCCTTTAATTTGGGTGGGAGGGTGAGGAGGGCGAGGAGGCCACAAGAGAAAGTGAGTGGTTATTTTGGGCTCTCTTGGTATTCAACTCCCTCTTCTTCAGTGTGCACATGAAATCATTAATTAGGGGAGTTGGTGAGGGAAGAGGTCTGCAATTTACTAAATATGCTGATGATACCCACCTCTATCACATCAGATCTGCCCGGTGCCATGGAAAAGAACTAGAGTGGGTTAAAAGTTTCTCAACAGAACAGTTTTCCACTAAAAAACGCTGATTCAATAGAATCTAAACATTCCATGGAAACATTTTAATAGACTTGACACATTCCCATAGATTGAGATTCAAATTTCAGGAATGCTGAGATCTGGGCTTTTGGATCAGGCCCATCTCTAATAACCTCTGCAAACAATAGAGTCTTTCAGAAAATGTGTTTGTTGCCATTCAGATACTGTGATGGATAAATAAAACAGATTGGCTAGATTATCATTCTTGCCTCTGAATTATGTGCCAAAATTTCCAGAAAGCTTTTCCCAATTGTCTAAGAGTTGCATGTAGCCTAAGTATATCTCCTATTCGTGGCTGGGTCACTTTGTGCAGTCCATTTAGTTGGAATGTTCTTTTGAATTGGGATAGGGACATTTCATTTGACACACAAAACCACAGGACTGTGCTTTCCATTGTATTGTCTCTGCTCAAATGCCACGTGTTTCTCAAAGCAAGCCAATCTGTTCTGAAGGACACTGGACACTGCTGAGGCTAACATCCTTTGCCTGCAAGGCACTGTGAGGAACCAGAGCCAGTCCATGAAATTCATCACACCCCAGCAAGCAGACAATGAAATTGAAAGCATTCATCTGAAACTGCAGACCAGATGCTTCCACGGTATACTTTCAGTATGGTTCACTTAATTCCATCAGAGTCTTTATGATGGCAGGAAAAGGGGAGGGGTATCTGTTTTGTTTGATTGTTTTTAAACTAGCAGAATACTTTTCAAATCAATCAGTGTTGGGAATTCAGGTTTTCCCCATCACAAAAACTAGTGCATTTTAATGAAGACTGCCCAGCTACCAGCCACTACACAACAGAATGAGGATGTTAACACCAATTTCCTTATGAGACTTTTTGCAGTCTAAGATTTTTACCTTCAGCAAATGGTTCCTGATATTCAGCTTACATTTTCCTTTCCAAACTTTCATTCCATTATATCCTTTGGACCACCCTAAATACTTCTGTTTCTGAAAACCAGACACCAAACAGACACCCTGAGGATGATTACCACCACAACCCTACCGCAACCATTCTTTAGTAAGGAAATTTCAGTCCTTGTTGGGATCATGTTCTGTTTAGAGTATTGGTATTTTCCCATGTAAATGCCCAACTAGCTCTCATTTCTGATAGTAGTAATGTGCACTTGGTGTCATGGATGGTGATGCACCATGTAGCTATCTGTATTTCTAACCTTATTGTATCATCAGTAAAACGTGCCACAATTAGAGTCTAAAGCAAACATATCCCACCAAGGGCCCTTAAAATTCATGGTCTATCCAGCCTTTCATCCTGCACTGAATAATTTGTGAAATGCTGTGTTAGCAGGACCACTACAGACTACACTGGGGGAGGGTAGGCAGAACCACTACCCATGACAACTAATTTAGAATGATTTTTTTTAAATCTCAGATGACTGTGAAATGATGGTGCACACACCAATGACATTTCTGATCTAATATTCTGATATGAGTTGGACCCTGCTGCAGTAATGACATTTCACAAGAAAATGGTTGAATGCTTCCTCTTCTCTTGCTGTACATCTGTTTGTATGCTATGAAAAATAACATGAAGTTAGATGAAGACAGAAAATACTCTTGCTGGGAGGTTGCAATGTAACACTACTGTTTCTTAGCATTCAGACCACCACCACACTAGAATCCCACAGACAGAGAATCAAAGCAGCTGCTCCCTAAGAGAGGCATATCTCACCTCATCTTACTTTAGACTGGCCGGCTGCAGACTGATTACAGGTTTCCCTACAGAGCCCCCTACTCTACAAGGAGAGCCAAGAAACCGCCTGAGAATTTAGATCACAATTTTAAAACAGTTTTCAACAGACCATACTTTAGAGCTCTCCTGAGGTAAATTCTGTGCAGAGAATACAGTGCTAACTATGTGGAGTAAGAGGCAAGGTTTTTCATAATGTGTTTTGTTATGTAAACAGTTATGGCTTTCGAGGAATGATTTTTGAAGTCCTCTATCAATGTAGCCTAATCACTATTTTAGTATGGCTACACATAAAGACATCCACAGATTTCTACTATTACTTTGTACTGTAATTGTAAGGTATGCTAAGGAGGACTTCCAGCGGACCCAAGACTTGTATAACTGCTATGGAAAACTAGGGAAACTTGCCTGATACAAATGCTACCTACAAATCACAAGGATCCTTATTCAAATATCACTGCTCTGATAACAGGATGTTGAGTCAGAATGGGACCATCGGCTGGGTGAGGGACTCCACCAATTGAGCATGTGCCTTGTGGCCAAATTCTGCTTTGCCGTGTAAAAGCAGAGTATGTCCACTTCCAAGCAGTAGCAGCAAGAACAGTCTTGCCCCCACCACCTGCACTGAGAATGTCCACAGAAGTCTGTGTGGTTGCTAAGGAAACCCCAGCATTTCTTTAGCTAGCTATTTTACTGAAGCCCAGAGAAAGACATGGGGAGCACTTCTTAGTGGCAACTCCGTACAGCCAGAAGCAGCAGGCAAGTGCATGGTGCACACAGCTTTCACAGTCCAAGAAGACCATCAAGGATTGGGTGAGTAGACTGCACTAAGCACCAGAACTCATACCAAGTGGAGAAAGCAGCCACTCACTGCCCCTGAAGAGTCCTCAAAGGAAGCACTGTGGTAATGGGGTCTGTGCCTTTATGGACAGAGTTTCCCCAGACACTGTCTGGCCTGACGGGATCACTGAACACCACAGGCACAATCTGCCCATAAGTCAGGCAGCTAAGGGGGCTAAGGACAGTGAAACTGAGGCATAGAGAAGTTCAGTGATTTTGCCATAGTTCAATAGCAAGCCAGCAGCAGAAATGGGGTCTGAATTTAGGAGTTTAGCTCCCAGACCCTGTTTTAGCTGCTAGACTATTCCGGGTTCCATATACACAAGCTAATATCCCTGAAAAATCCATAGGTTGGGAAAGTGTGATGGAGATGACTCTCCCTCCTCTTATCTTTACCACTCCTCCCCTTCCTTCTCCCTTTGTTGCGGCTCTGTAAACAGCTCACCACTTTTGAGGTAGCACTAACATCAGAGGTGACATCATTCCTCCCTCCTCTTGGTAGCGTGGGGTGACTGCAGAGTGAAGGGCCCTTCACAGCTGGGCTCCAAGGTGAGCAGAAAGAATAAGGCATCATCAAAAACTAAACGCAGAAAATCTGCAGAGGGCTAGAGAGTGGGCCTTGGAAGAGGAGCCAAATAGATGAATTAATAGCTCATAGGAATGGGGTTTTAATGCTGCTGATGCTAATCAAAATGATTTTATGGACTGTAACTGCTCTCTCTGATCAGGCGTTGGGCTCTCCCATTCCCAGTACTCACCTGTGAATGGAAAGAGATTACAACATTACTGCCATCCCATCAGCACCTCTTCCTACCCTACTGCCAAGCCCACCAGCCCCTGTAGGTTTAAATATAGGGGTTTTTACCGATACCAGGTTAAGATATGAAGGGGTAGACACTAGAAAAAAAACTTTATAGTGGTTCACATTGTTGCCACTGTATGAGTAAATTTTTTTTCAGGAGCAGTTCTCTTGAGAAGCAGGGGCATATGCTTGTGCATAGTGGTGAATTTTAGAGTTGTTGCTAATGGGGTCACAACATTTTCAAAACAAATCCAGAAGCACCTGTGATGCAAACGTGCAGGGAGGGTATTTGTAGAAGGTCCAGGAAGTGTGTAAGAACGTGGGGTGATGCGGAGTTCCTGTTAGGTTCAGTGCCCAAACAGATTTCAATAGTCAGGCCAGAGCACAAGGAGACAGGCAGTCTCTAAGGCAGCCCGGACCCAAGTCATAAAGAGTTACGCACGAGATTGCCAGCAGCATATCTTCAGCTGTGGAGAAATGCTGATGTGTCACCAGTCAAATAGGCACAGAACATGAGCATATGGATAAAAAACAAAATGCAGGGTTTTTTTTTTTTTAAAAAGGCACAAGTAGGATCAGATGAGGTATTTCCCATGCAGGGCACAGAGAACAAAACTCCCATTAACACTAATGGGAGTTATGCACGTAATGTCCCACATGCTGTTCTGAAAATCTAATATAACCCAGTGCCTAGATAGCACTTTACATAAACAAAGAGTTAAAGCATAAAAAATGAAATGTACTATCTACCTATTTAATATCTCCTAAAAATACCACATTACTTTCCATATGAACTTAACTGCTGACTATGTCCTAGGGGAAAACAGGTCTCATAAGACAATTTCTAGCTTTTAAGACTCATTTTGGAAATAGAGAATATGCTTGTTCTCTGGATCTGTGTTAGAGAAATAGGAGAGATTGTATCCAAATAGTCTTGTTTTAACTTTTGGACAGGCTCCTGCTGTCATTCAAAGGTTAAACTCCCAATAAAATCACTGGCACATGTGAGGCCTGGAAGAGAGGCCCTTTTGTTGGTAAACACTTAAGAATTTGGGGATGTAATCTCCAGTCCCAGTGTAATGAATCCTTGAACCTGATCCTACCAGCTGTTCCCTTCTATCTCATCATTTTTCTATTAATCTTAGGCATGTAGCAAAATAGAATTTGCAGACACAGGGCCCAGTCTAGTAGCCCTTAATTCCAGGAGAGTAAAGGCTGCAGGATGGAGTTAAGGCTCTATGTTCATGGCACATACAAAGCAGTTAGATAGATACTTTTAATGGAAGCCTGCAACTAAACACTATTTTATTTCTTAGGAGTCAGAACACACACAAAAACCCAAAAGCAGAGCAACTCAAAGCAGGCTGCTCTCTAAAACAAAGGGTTACTACTTACCCCAACTTATTCTAGGTTGGCTCTCTACCAATTGATTCTGTTCACATTCTTCCCTGTAGCACCCCCCTCATTTACAAGCAGGACCAGGAAACCCCTCTGAAATTTAAAGCAATAAAGTGTCAAGCTAACAGTTTTCAATACAACATAGGGCTCCAGGAAGAATTTGTCAGTTCCAGCTATGGACATGGAAAGAGCAATCTTTATGACTAAAGCTGTGTGAAATGCTTGATTGCTGGTGAAACCAACTAAAGAAATACTTCATAATTTACATAAAGCTCAGCACTTCTTGTAACCACCTATAATATATTGTCTGGACAATAAGAAAATCAAGATTAAAACTGAGACTTTTCACAAAGTACAAGTAGAATCTGGGTTTAATGTAATGATGAGTCCAGCAAATTTGGGCTTTAATGAGGGCCGTAAGTAATGATGAACAGCTGGCCTTCTTAAATCAGGATGTCTGCTGAGAGTGGGCAATTTGAAAAACCATAGGCTAGCTATTGCCAGCATTTTAGATGCATTGCCAAAAACCTAAGAAACAAGAAAAATACCTTTGCTAGAGTTTAACCCTCAAGCCATTTTTGGTGCCTAGAGACAGCTAACAAGTTCATTTAGTTCGCAAAGCAGTGACTACCTTAGGGCAAGATTTTGACTTCACTGATCATTTGTGAGCAAAATAAAAATATTTCTTGGTGGGGGAGAGAAACAGTTCTGTATATCCACTGGGAACAAGACTTAGATGGTCACATCCATATCAGAGACTACTGAAAAGCCATCACACAGTAAGAGGGGATAGAGCCACTAGTGAAAGTTATTACTCCTTATTACAATCCCTTATCAGGTCCTCTATAAGACACATTTTTGTGACTAGTTTTAGTTTTTACTCATTTTTATACTATGGTTATAAAACAAATTAAGATATTGCAATAAAGGAAAAGTTTTCAATTAAAAAGTAAACTGATAAAAATATTCAGTCATTCCACTAGGATATCAGAATCAGGACATGTGGTAGCTCAGAGGGATGTAAATTGATGAGATGCCATAGCTTTTTAATAGAATTTCTTTTATATATTTTACACTCATGATCCATCATAAACAGGCCAAACACATCCAAAATTATGATCACAACAAATGGAGGGAGAACATAACCAAGTTACCTGTACTTCTCAGAAATGTGTTGAAAGAGACCTTGACAAAACTTTCTAGCAATCAGGATGGGGACAATTGTTACCCTTTTATTACCACCCTGGATTAACTCCCCCTTGAGGATGCTCAGACTTCTGTAATAGACCCAACCCTGGACCCCACATGCCCTGTGCTGGCTGGGTCTGGACAGAGTTTAGTCACAGCTTCTAGGCACTACCTTGGAGTGCAAATCCCTTATTTAGCATGCCTTCCTGAGATGGGAGACTCCTCAGTCCAACTACCTAAGCCTTGAAACCAGTGCTAACCCTCCGAAGCATCAACTGCAATCTCCTCAGAGTTCCACTGAAGTTATGGACACAAACCTCCCTCCAGTGTCCTCATTATTTTGAGAATCCTCTGGACATTGGTCAGTGAGCTTTCAGGGTCCACAGGCCCTCCTTCCTAATCTTGCCTCTTTCTTCTGATTGATGAGAGCCCCTACTAAAAAGAGACCTGGTTCTTTAAAATTTCAGCCCTCTGTCAGGTGACCTCACTCCATGGCTTCAAGTCCCTTTCCAGGTGATTCACTTCTTGGTTACAGCCCACCTGAAGTCCTAACTAGAAAAACTGGTTCCCCTGTGTGGCAGCCAAGTCATTGTTCTAGAATGCTTCCATTTGTCTCACTGAAGTTTTGTCTACACAGGAAAGCTAATATGGCCTGTAACCTGCAGAACATAGCCTTTAGGGAATCCTCTAGCAATACAGAAGCAGTGGCCAAGCTGAATTGAAGGACCATCAGGGGCACTTACTAGCCCCGCAGACACATTTTGTCTGGGCTTACAGCCCATACAAAGGGGAGATTTTGGAGGGCTGCAGGAATTTCACTTGCTTCTGCAGTTAGGGTCAGTACAGCATGAACCATGGCTGTCTACATGATTGGTTGAGTATTATTGCTGAGACTTAGTAATTAGCAGTTAGTAGGACAAAGTCCAGTCAAATAAGCTAAGCTGTACCTGGCCCTATAGGATTACAGAAAGGAAATGGGGTGTGTCAAGGTTCCTCCCCCACTCTGAACTCCTAGTGTACAGATGTGGGGACCTGCATGAAAACCTCCTAAGCTTACTTTCACCAGCTTAGGTTAAAACTTCCCCAAGGTAAAATTAACTTGTACCCTTTTCCCTTGGATTTCCACTGCCACCAAACTTTATCTGGATTTACTGGGAAATGTAGTTTGGACAAATCTTTCCCCCCAAAATCCTCCCAACCCTTGCACCCCACTTCCTGGGGAAGGTTTGGTAAAAATCCTCAATTTGCATAGGTGACCACAGACCCAAACCCTTGGATCTTAGAACAATGAAAAAGCATTCAGTTTTCTTACAAGAAGACTTAATAGAAGAAAAGGAATCACCTCTGTAAAAATCAGGATGGTAGATACCTTACAGGGTAATTAGATCCAAAACAGAGAATCCCTCTAGGTAAAACCTTAAGTTACAAAAAAGACACACAAACAGAAATAGTCATTCTATTCAGCACAATTCTTTTCTCAGCCATTTAAAGAAATCATAATCTAACGCATACCTAGCTAGATTACTTACTAAAAGTTTTAAGACTCCATTCCTGTTCTATCCCCCGCAAAGCAGCATACCAACAGACAGACCCTTTGTTTCTCTCCCTCCCCCCAGCTTTTGAGAGTATCTTGTCTCCTCATTGGTCATTTTGGTCAGGTGCCAGCGTGGTTACCTTTAGCTTCTTAACCCTTTACAGGTGAGGATTTTTCCTCTGGCCAGGAGGAATTTTAAAGGGGTTTACCCTTCCCTTTATATTTATGACAGGGTGAATTGGTGTTACTGAGTGCACAATTTAGTCAGGAGTGGTAGTAGCCTACACCTAAAACAGAAAATGGAACAAAGTGAACATTAATGTATTTTGTGACCAAACACTTTATGATTCATTTGCTGCTTTAATTCCAGTATTTCACTTCAAGCAACTTTACATTTCTCCTACCACTTCATTTTGTTTTTCCTCCCCTCTCCTAGGGAAGAGCTGGAAGGGAAGTTCCATCCAGTACTTACATAAATTATATCTAAAATTGTAATATAAACAAAAAAGTGTGCTAAGACATTTGGCAAGTAGAATGATATTACTTTAAAATCGCTTACATTGAGAATGTGATCAAGAGACTCTGGCAGTACATTCAAAAGTAATGAAAAACTGTGCTGTACACATTTTTGCCATAAAAGCTGGGTATATTAACATCTTACTCCCAGTGTGGTGTATGTTGCTTGTTTTCTTTAGGTTACTTCCTCATGGCAGGAAATCAAACAGGATAACTGCATTGTTGTATGGGACTTATTGGCATGAGAGCAAAGCACCAGGCTGTGTAACACAACATTTTAATGTCTTCTGGACAAATGCAAAGGGAAAAAAAAGTAAGTAACAGCAATAAAAGAGGCAAAATCATGGAGACAGCTGTTGCAGCTGTGAATAGCTACCCATCTTCACTTCATAAGCATTTGCTTGGGAAAACTGATTGTTGCGAGTACGGTGCCTTCCCTTTAATTCAGTCATCAGCTGGCAGTTAATTTGACCCTCCATTTAATTTGATGAAAACCTCTGAAACGAAATCATTTAATGTTTAAAAATGTAACTTCTACCCTTCTTTTTTTCTCCTTCAGGCAGGTACTGCTGGATAAATTGATTCCTTGCTCCAGACAGTTGCTGTTTAATGGTGATGAGCAATATAGAAATGCCTACAAATAAATTAATAAAAAAGGTCAAAATCCTGATAGAGAAGATGCCCAAGAAAAACCTGCACAATAATTAAAAATGACTGTAAAACTAAAACGTGATATTATAAGCACTACATAATACTTAGAACTTATAATTACCTTTCAAATATCCAAGTGCTTTACAAATGTGGTTTAGTGTCACTTTTCCCATTTTACAGACAGGCAAATTCAGACAGAGAGATTAAGTGACTTGTGTAAAGTCACCAGGCAAGTCAGTGGAATAAATGGGAACATAATCACTGTCTCAGAATCCTTAGTCTGGTGCACTTTCCATTGGATTGCTCTGTCTCCTGTGTGAGGTGCAAGCTATGATACATAGCTTGGTGGTCACACTGATAATAAGGGAAACCACATATTTTAATCAAAGAGAGGAACAGACTTGATTGACAGATGTAAGGAGGGAGGTTCCACTTTGCCCCAAAGGAGATGTTTTCTGCAGAGCTCTAACCCTTGTCCCAAGACAGTTCTCAGTAGGGCCAAGCTGAGTCCCTTCCTGTTTTTGTAGGGGCAAGCATGACAGAAACTTTAAACATCAATTTGGCTAATGCAGAAAGTCATTGGCAAGAGACAGCAGAGACCTAAATGGTGGACAATGGAATAAATTGATAATAGCTAATGGAAACAGAAAAGACCTCATGCAGCACACCAAAACTCAGAGGCATGAGCATTTCCAATATTTCACAATGCCCTTGACTTACTATTTGTCTGAACTAGAACTGGTCATACACAGGCTCCCATATGACCTGGGGATCATGATTGTGGGATGCCTGAAAACAAAATTAAACATACACTGAACGTTATTTAAGTTACATGCCCTTAGTGAGCCAGCCTATCATAAGCAGTAGATCTGGAGTCAGGGTCAATGTTCCCTGGAGGATTGTTATTAAGTGGCCACCAGTGAAACTGGGAATGTGGACAATTAGGCTGGAAGCAACTCCGCCACATGGATAAAGCAGTCCACAGGGTTTCATAAAGTTTGCAAAAGAAGCATTTTAAGCTGAACAAGTCAGAGTACGAAGCTATGTGCATCTAGAGACTTTATTTAAGGGAAAAAGAGAAGAAGTAGTAGTCAAGGGTGCCATTAGTAAGGCCCCCACCATGGCAGAGAGACTATAAATGTTGCTCTGGCCCATAATCAATATCTGGATCTCGATCCAGTTTCCTCAAGATGCAGGAGTGATGGCACTGGGGTTTTGGTTCGGTCCTATTCTAAATTTTGTGCCTATGGATCTCCAACCATCCTACTATTTTCATCTAGTACACTCATTCTTTTCCTCCCTCCCAATAAGCAAAAAACAAGGTCTCTTACCTCATTTTATTTTTGGGGCCAGTGCCTGCGTGGTAGGTTTTCTATGTAACATTTTTACTACTCTGGTTCATGCTAGTCTATTCTGAGGACAGCTTGTGTAAGCTACAAAAATGTGGTGCTTAACTAATTCTTAAAAAAAAAAAAACACACAAAAAACACCTGAGTCAGGACACTGACAACTCTTATATTTTGAAAGATACAATGAGATATGACATGTTATTCCCCACCCCCAAAATCAGTATCTTTCCAAAAGAGCTCAGTACAGCATTTCTATAACATTCCATTTATTGTGATACTTTCCTCACTGTTCTATTTTGACAGGCAAATGAATACAGGAGAACACTAATAGGCACCTGAGGCAGATAGAGGGTTAATGAGACTTCTAATGAAATGTTCTCATTAGGTGTGAAGGGGTCTTAGAGGAGGATATGGCTTATGAGAGGGAAGTGGGCCACAGCCCAGCAGCATTGCTAACCAAATCTAAAAATGTCCTTTTTCTTTTGAGATGCCCAACCCTAGTAGTGGTAGGGAAAAAAGCAGGCCTCATCAGCTCCTAGAGCAGAAGCAGCAGGTTCATTTCAGCCTCTCACGCTCAATTTTCCTGTAAAGATTGGTGGCACACAAATACAGTGTTTTCAATCATAAATGATGCAGAGTATGTCATGTTGACTGCAACTGTGCAGGAGTTTTTACTGACAGAGGAGAGAGAAAATAAACTCCATAGCTGAACCATGATATCTGAATGACTGGGTACTGCCATAGTCAACCATGGAAAGGAGGTGGACCTTGTTATTAAGGTCTAAGAATGGGTGGTGGAGAATCTGGATTCTATTCCTATGCCCTGATTCTTCAAATGTTTAAGCATATACTTAAGTGTCACTGAAGTCAACTCAAGCACATGTTATGTACTTTATTGAATAAGGAGGGGCATGAGCATGTACTAAAAATTAAGCAAGTGCATTGCTTAATCAGGGGTCTAAAACTTTCTATGCCTCAGGCTGCACCATTTAAGTTTTGAGAGGGGGTAACCAGAACTGAATACAGTATTACTCACAACTAAAATGTTGTATTCAGTTACCTCATTTTATTTCCCAGTGGCAAGTTGTGAATATCACCCAAGCTGCCGTCTCTCTTCCTCCTCATATCCTTGTTGGTTGTTTCAGAAGAGATCACAGATCCAGTGAGCATGGAGAGTGAACTACAAAAGAAAAAGGACACTAAACTTTCTAAACTACTACATGCCACAAGGGGCCACAGCAATGGTTCCCTCAACCCACCCAGCAATATTGTTAATCTATCCAACTATACTCTTAGCCCAGCAGAAGCAGCTGTCCTATCTTGGGGCCTCTCCTTCTGCCCCTCCACCCCCCCCCCCAACATCATACAGTTCTGTGGTGACCTAGAATCCTATTTTCGATGTCTCTGACTCAAGGAATATTTCCAACACACCTCTGAACAGCATACTAATCCACAGAGGCCTCCCTACTAACACGACAGAAAGAGGGATTCTAGGTGGACTCCTCCTGAAGGTCAAGACAGCAGACTGGACTTCTATATAGAGTGCTTCCGCCGACGTGCACGGGCTGAAATAGTGGAAAAGCAGCATCACTTGCCCCATAACCTCAGCCGTGCAGAACACAATGCCATCCACAGCCTCAGGAACAACTCTGACATCATAATCAAGAAGGCTGACAAAGGAGGTGCTGTTGTCGTCATGAATAGGTTGGAATATGAACAAGAGGCTGCTCGGCAGCTCTCCAAAACCACTTTCTACAAGCCATTACCCTCTGATCCCACTGAGAGTTACCAAAAGAAACTACAGCATTTGCTCAAGAAACTCCCTGAAAAAGCACAAGATCAAATCCGCACAGACACACCCCTGGAACCCTGACCTGGGATATTCTATTACCCAAGATCCATAAACCTGGAAATCCTGGGCACCCCATCATCTCAGGCATTGGCACCCTGACAGCAGGATTATCTGGCTATGTAGACTCCCTCCTCAGGCCCTACGCTACCAGCACTCCCAGCTACCTTCGAGACACCACTGACTTCCTGAGGAAACTACAATCCATCGGTGATCTTCCTGATAACACCATCCTGGCCACTATGGATGTAGAAGCCCTCTACACCAACATTCCACACAAAGATGGACTACAAGCCGTCAAGAACACTATCCCCGATAATGTCACGGCTAACCTGGTGGCTGAACTTTGTGACTTTGTCCTCACCCATAACTATTTTACATTTGGGGACAATGTATACCTTCAAATCAGCAGCACTGCTATGGGTACCCACATGGCCCCACAGTATGCCAACATTTTTATGGCTGATTTAGAACAACGCTTCCTCAGCTCTCGTCCCCTAATGCCCCTACTCTATTTGCGCTATATTGATGACATCATCTGGACCCATGGAAAAGAAGCCCTTGGAGGAATTCCACCATGATTTCAACATAGTCCAGTCCACACAAGAGATCCACTTCCTGGACACTACAGTGCTAACAATGGTCACAAACACCACCCTATACCAGAAACCTACTGACCGCTATTCCTACCTACATGCCTCCAGCTTTTACCCTGATCACACCACACGATCCATTGTCTACAGCCAAGCTCTGCGATACAACTGCATTTGCTCCAACCCCTCAGACAGAGACAAACACCTACAAAAGCTCTATCAAGCATTCTTACAACTACAATACCCACCTGCGGAAGTGAAGAAACAGATTGATAGAGCCAGAAGAGTTCCCAGAAGTTACCTACTACAGGACAGGCCTAACAAAGAAAACAACAGAACACCACTAGCCGTCACCTTCAGCCCCCAACTAAAACCCCTCCAAAGCATTATTAAGGATCTACAACCTATCCTGAAGGATGACCCAACACTCATAAATCTTGGGAGACAGGCCAGTCCTTGCTTACAGACAACCCCCCAACCTGAAGCAAATACTCACCAGCAACCACATACCACACAACAGAACCACTAACCCAGGAACCTATCCTTGCAACAAAGCCCGTTGCCAACTGTGCCCACATATCTATTCAGGGGACACCATCACAGGGCCTAATATCAGCTACACTATCAGAGGCTCATTCACCTGCACATCCACCAATGTGATATATGCCATCATGTGCCAGCAATGCCCCTCTGCCATGTACATTGGTCAAACTGGACAGTCTCTACGTAAAAGAATAAATGGACACAAATCAGATGTCAAGAATTATAATATTCATAAACCAGTTGGAGAACACTTCAATCTCTGGTCACGCGATTACAGACATGAAAGTGGCGATATTACAACAAAAAAACTTCAAAACCAGACTCCAGCAAGAGACTGTTGAATTGGAATTAATTTGCAAATTGGATACAATTAACTTAGGCTTGAATAGAGACTGGGAGTGGCTAAGTCATTATGCAAGGTAACCTATTTCCCCTTGTTTTTTCCTACCCCGCCCCCATATGTTCTTGTTAAACCCTGGATTTGTGCTGGAAATGGCCCAACTTGATCATACACATTGTAAGGAGGGCGATCACTTCATATAAGCTATTACCAGCAGGAGAGTGGTGTGGGGAGAGAGAAAACCTTTTGTAGTGGTAAACACCCATTTTTTCATGCTTTGTGTGTATAAAAAGATCTTCTACACTTTCCACAGTATGCATCCAATGAAGTGAGCTGTAGCTCACGAAAGCTTATGCTCAAATAAATTGGTTAGTCTCTAAGGTGCCACAAGTACTCCTTTTCTTTTTGCGAATGCAGACTAACACGGCTGTTACTCTGAAATAAGTCTGGGTTGTGGCACACTGGTAGCCCAGGCTGCGAGGAAGCTTGCAGTGCTCCTGTCTGTGCTGTACCTGTCCTGTGGAGAGAGAACGTCATTTGCCATGGCTGTCAGTCCAGGCCCTTTCATCAGCTCAGTCTCATGCGTGCATGCATAAAACATTCAGAGTGATGGAACTAAGAGGAAAAAAGTAAGATACACCTACAGTATGAGCAACATGTTGAAATGGTTAGGCATTCTTTGTGCCAGGGAGGGTGGTATTGGAGAAGGTGCCCTAAGATGGAGAGGGCACCAGGATCAGACCACTGCTTTGGTAATTAAAGCCAGAAGGGGAAGTTGGGGTGTGACTGGGCAAGTGGTCTGATTGGTAGTGCCATTTGGGAAGGGGAGAATAAAAAAATCTAGTGCCCAACATTAAGTTCTACAAGAGACCCTGCTGCCAGAAAACTCCTTGTGTGCAGCTTGTGAAATGCCTGCTCATAGCACAGCAGTCTTTCACTGAAGCTGCCACCCAGTGCATCTGCAGCTTCTGGATTCAATTCACCAGCCTTATTGCAAAAATGAAAAATTATTAAAAGAAAAGGAGTGAGTGGATGTTAAAGTGTCCATGTCTGGGTTACCAGCCGTTCCTTACTATAAAGGAGCATTTCACAAACTTTTCTGGTCAGTGGCGCCTTATTAAAACTCAAATATTTTTGTGCTTGCCATATATGATATCCTTTTACAGAGAATGTATCAATGGTAACAACAAGCCTAATTTATCTGTGGGTGTTTTGAGAAGTGGCAGACAATAATTGACCTTAAAAGGTGAAGATGTGGAGAAGTGAGATTTTCCTTTGATTTACATTGTAATAAAATTTGCAACAACTTGAGATACTCCCCCACACCAATTGCCTTTCATAAGCCCCAGTAGTCACAAACCACCTATTGAAAAATACTGCTTTTGATCCACTGCCTTAAAGCATCATTTTCCAGAAGGTGTTATTCCTAGCACCATCACTTCAATCTTCCCAGCACAGAAGAAGTCACTTCCTGAAGTACAGAAGCCACAGTAGCAGTACATCTAGCAAACACAGCCATGCTGGTAATTTAAGTGTTACACCTTGTTACGGAGCCACTGGGTGATGCTCTGGAACTACTCCATACGAAGCCAGTCAGGACTCTGGGGGAGCATGCCTCCTCTCTGAGCATACTGACTCCAGGGCAAGAAGCTTACACAGCTTTGACCTTCCTGGGTCTGACCTCAGAGTATTCAGCATCCCCTTCTCACACCATGCGCTTCCCACAGCAAGTCCGCACAGGTAGGGCTCCTGTGGAAGCCAGAGGGCCTGCACCCCAATTCTGCAGTCAGACTTGACTCTCAGCCAGCCAGTAAAACAGAAGGTTTATTAGATGACAGGAACATGGTCTAAAACAGAGCCTGTAGGTACAGGAAACAGAACCCCTCAGTCAGGTCCATCTTGGGGCCAGGGAGCCCAGAGCCTCATCTGGACCTTCCTCCATTTCCCGAGCCAGCTCCAAACTGAAACTCTCCTGCCCCGCATTTGCCTTTCTCTCGCCAAGGCCCGACTTCCTTGCTTTTCATACCATGTGGGACACACCACATTTATATCTACCACCTATTACCACCCCAGTGCTCACTTTCCAAACTAACTAGTCAAAGAGCTTACAAATGAAGAATGTAGTTTCCTTAATAAAATAATGTTTTGCATGTATTTAACATCCCACATAGTTCAAAGCACTATGAACTTTAATCCTCACAACAGTTCTATATGGTAGGCAAATAGGTAACACTAGCCCATTTTACAGATTGGCCATCTGAGACACAGAGCGTAAGTGACACACCTGAGGGCACCTAACAGTTCTGCAGCTGAGCCAGAATTTAGAGTCCAAACCTCCCAGTCCTGTGCTCTATCCATGAGCCTGTGTTACTTCTCATTAACATAGATTGACCAGCAAAAGATAAAGGTCTTATATTACAAATGAAAAGAACAAATTAGGAACAGGTAGAGCCTGTCACTTGCTGAATTACCACAGAGCTCGCTAATACTGCTGCATTATGTTCAGTTTCAATAATTTAATGCCACTTCAAATAGAGAAGCTGCTCCAGACGAAACACGGCAGCTCTGAAGAAATGTTTGGATAAAACAGCAGGAAAAAATGAACCCAGATGGAGCGATGGTTGATATGGTTTACTAACAAATCATTAGAGTTAATAACAACAAAAAACCCATCATCATCATAGTCTGGTGTAAATCCTATGATTAGGATGGCCACAGTCAGAATAGCACATGCAACTGGTGGAGATTTACAAACTATACCCAGGGCACTGAAAATAGATACCTACTCTGGTAGGTCTGATTCACAGCAAGTTAGCACTGAGGGGGCAGGACCTGTTCTGCTTTAGCCACTGAATGTTGCAAGGTATGTCATTGTTAGAGTCCAATCCTGTTTACTAGAAAACAAAACTAAGACACACACAAAAGGGGAGAGAAAAGAACAGCAAAAATAGACAATACATCCATCTCTGATGTTGACTCTCATTTACAACCTCACTGCTGGAAAAATCCAGGCATGGCACTTGGTCTTATTAGCCTTTCTGAGACGTGGCAAATTCACACCATCATCAGGCAGTTTAGGGCATTGTTTTTAATTGGCCTCTTCCATTCCAGACTCACGGCAGTGTTGCAAAATATACAGTATTGGCCAGCTAAGCCAGACTCTTATTAGACAGAAGGAAAAGGAGAAGGATAGGAAAGTGAAGACAAAGCAGGGAAGAAAAAGGACACATGGGAAGGGAGTGACACAGTCTCATATCCCACAAGACAGTTGGGATTTATCTGGGGACAGTAGAGATGGCAATGTCATCTGGGTCCCTCTCTCTCTCACCCAGTCACGATCTCTCTCAGGATCAAGACAACAATGGGCCAACAGTCACACGGTGGACCCCAGGAGACAGTGGGGATGGCAGCCATGATGCTGAAGCTCACTCTTTTCCTATTCACCCATTAACCAGCTAGCAGTTGTTGTCAGACAGCTAAGTCCTCTGCTAATTTTCCCACCAAAGTCTTCATTTTTTTAAGAACTACAAAAGGGAGTCTGTGAAAGGGTTGGTACTCACCACCACAGCACCTCCTGCTGACACATCTGGGAATTAGCTCTGTCTTCTGCAGGGCACCCTCTGCTGGTGGTGTTCTATGCACTGTCTCTGCTCCACTGTCCTGGGACCCACATGGCTCCCTGCTCAGCAGCATCCTCTGCAGGACACTCTGCAGCCACTTCAGGACACTGCCCTCCAGCAGTGCCCACCACTCTGGTCTCACCCCCTTCCAGGAGGAGTGGGGGTGGTTAACACCAGTCTTCCAATTCATCCCTGCCACAGCAGCCAACCACTATCCCCAAAGTCTAGCCCCTCTGCTGGCTGTAGTCTGTCATGACCAGGTGCAGTACAGGGAGGGGGGACGACACCCAGACCCAACCACTGCTCTGGGTCCCAACCCAGGCAGCCTCTCCACCCTTCTTCTCTCCCCTCATCTGTCCATCCTCCCTGGGACACTTCCCCTCTGACCCCTTGCACCCTCTAGGCCCTTCTGGTCAGGGCCCACAGTCTGACAGGTGTCTGGCTGGAGCTCTCCTCTGCTCCCCGTAGCCTGCGCTGCGCTGTCCAAGATGCTAGTCTCCTTAGCTCAGGAGACAGACCTTCCCCTCTGAAGGTCTTTGGGAGAGACTAACTACTTTGCTCCTGGACAGCCTTTATATAGGGCCTAGCCTGGCCCTGATTGGCTGCCCTCTGCTCAGCACTGATTGGCTCCCCCACAGGCCCTCTCTGATTGGCTGCATTTCCACGCAGCTGCTCTGGCCTGTTGTAGCCCAATCTTGCCGGGGGGTGGGCACCACCCCACCACAGAGGAGTGGGTGGAATAGCCTATCCTTTTATTTTTTATTCATCAATTAGGCCTAATTTCCAGCACACCAATTTTGGTCCACTGCTTCCAGTCCCTCACTTGTCTTTTCACCAGGCATGATCTTAACAGTTCTTGAATTATATCAGTAGGTCTCTTTGTTTGCTCTGGCTCCCTTCTGCATCTTTTTCCATTATCACTTGTTATAGGTTATGACATTTTCTGAAATTTCACTAACTTTTTTACAATTCAGGTGAATTTGTAGGTTCAATAATCACAACATAATTTCTAAGGATATACACTTTATTTTAAAAAGCTATTTTCCACTGGCTAATGTTTAAAATACTGTGATATTATCTTTAGTCATAGCACTAGCTATGTTTTGCTAGGTGCTATCTTCAACTTCATTAAGGATCTGGAGGATGGCGTGGATTGCACCTTCAGCAAGTTTGCAGATAGTATTAAACTGGGAGGAGAGGTAGGTACGCTGGAGGATAGGGATAGGATACAGAGGGACCTAGACAAATTAGAGGATTGGGCCAAAAGAAATCTAATGAGGTTCAACAAGGACAAGTGCAGAGTCCTGCACTGAGGAAGGAAGAATCCCATGCATTGCTACAGACTAGGGACCGAGTGGCTAGGCAGCAGTTCTGCAGAAAAGGACCTAGGGGTTACAGTGGACGAGACGCTGGATATAAGTAAACAGTGTGCCCTTGTTGCCAAGAAGGCTAAAGGCATTTTAGGCTGTATAAGCAGGGATATTGCCAGCAGATTGAGGGACGTGATCATTCCATTCTATTCAGCACTGGTGAGGCCTCATCTGGAGTACTGTGTCCAATTTTGGGACCCACACTACAAGAAGGATGTGGAAAAATTGGAAAGAGTCCAGTGGAGGGCAACAAAAATTATTAGAGGGCTGGAGCACATGACTTATGAAGAGAGGCTGAGGGAACTGGGATTATTTAGTCTCCAGAAGAGAAGAATGAGGAGTGATTTGATAGCTGCTTTCAACTACCTGAAAGGGGGTTCCAAAGAGGATGGATCTAGACTGTTCTCAGTGGTGGCAGATGACAGAATAAGGACTAATGGTCTCAAGTTGCAGTGGGGGTGATTTAGGTTGGATATTCTCAAAAACTTTTTCACTAGGAGAGTGGTAAAGTGCTGGAATGGGTTACCTAGGGAGGTGGTGGAATCTCCTTCCTTCGAGGTTTTTAAGGTCAGGCTTGACAGAGTCGTGGCTGGGATGATTTAGTTGGGGATTGGTCCCTGCTTTGAGCAGGGGTTTGGAGTAGATGACCTCCTGAGGTCCCTTTCAACCCTGATATTCTATGATTCTATGAACTGAAATTGTGCCTCTATACTGTGCTTATGACTTTACAATCCAGATCTGCAAGTTGCTCAATTCACAACAACTGTTTTTCCTACAAAATGGTGCACGTTTCCCAAAATTTAAAACCACTTTTATATATATATATATCCAAAGACTGTAGTCCTGGACAGTTCTGTTATTTGGGTACTTGGGAAGCAGGAGTCATGGCAACTGAAAGAAAAGCATCTCCAGAAGCCACAAGCTCAGGAAGCAGTATCTAGTGGGCTCCTGCAGGGATCTGTCCTGGTTCCAGTACTGTTCAATATTTTATTAACAATTTGGATAATGGAGTGGAGAGTATTTTTATAACATTTGTGGACAACAGCAGGCTGCTAGCACTTTGGAGAAGAGGATGATAATTCAAAATGAATAATTGGTCTGAAATCAACAAGATGAAATTCAGTAAAGACAAGTGCAAAATACTACACTTAGAAAGGAAACATTAAATGTGCAACTAGAAAATGGAAAATAACTAGGGCTGTTGATTAATTGCAGTTAACTCATGTGATTAACTCAAAAAAATTAATCGCAATTAAAAAATTAATCACAATTAATTGCAGTTGTAATTGCACCGGTAAATAATGGAATACCAATTGAAATGTATTAAATATTTTGGATGTTTTTCTACCTCTTCAAATATATTGATTTCAGTTACAACACAAAGTACAAAGGGTACCCTGCTCACTTTATATTATTTTTTATTTCAAATATTTGCACTGTAAAAATGATAAACAAAAGAAACAGTATTTTTCAATTCAACTCATACAATACCATAATGCAATCTCTTTATCATGAAAGTGAAACTTACAAATGTAGATTTTTTTGTTACATAACTGCACTCAAAAACAAAACTGTGTAAAACTTTAGACCCTCCAAGTCCACTCAGTCCTACTTCTTATTCAGCCAATCGCTAAGACAAACAAGTTTGTTTACATTTAAGGGAGATAATGCTGCCCACTTCTTATTTATAATGTCACCAGAAAGTGAGAACAGGCATTCGCATGGCACTTTTGTAGTTGGCATTACAAGGTATTTATGTGCTAGATATGTTAAACATTCGTATTCCCCTTCCATGTCTCGGCCACCATTCCAGAGGACATGCTTCCATGCTGATGATGCTCACTAAAAAAATAATGCTTTAATTAAATTTGTGACTGAACTCCTTGGGGGAGAATTGTATGTCTCTGGCTCTATTTTACCCACATTCTGCCATATATTTCATATTATAGTAGTCTTGGATGATGACTCAGCACATGTTGTTCATTGTAAGAACACTTTCACTGCAGATGTGCCAAAATGCAAAGAAGGTACCAATGTGAGATTTCTAAAGATAGCTACAGCACTCAACCCAAGGTTTAAGAATCTGAAGTGCCTTCCAAAATCTGAGATGGATGTGGTGTGGAGCTTGCTTTCAGAAGTCTTAAAAGAGCAACACTCCAATGCAGAAACTACAGAACCCGAACCACCAAAATAGAAAATCAACCTTCTGCTGGTGGCATTTGACTCAGATGATGAAAATGAACATGTGACGGTCCACCTGCTTTGGATTGTTATTGAGCAGAACCCGTCATCAGCATGGATGCATGTCCTTTGGAATGGTGGTTGAAGCATGAAGGGACATATGAATCTTTAGTGCATCTGGCATGTAAATATCTTGGAATGCTGGCTACAATAGTGCCATGTGAACACTTGTTCTCACTTTCAGGTGACATTGTGAACAAGAAGCAGGCAGCATTATCTCCTGCAAATGTAAACAAACTTATTTGTCTGAAGAAAAGGAGTACTTGTGGCACCTTAGAGATTAACCAATTTATTTGAGCATGAGCTTTCGTGAGCTACAGCTCACTTCATCGGATGCATACTGTGGAAACTGCAGAAGACATTATATACACAGAGACCATGAAACAATACCTCCTCACACCCCACTCTCATGCTGGTAATAGTTTATCTAAAGTGATCATCAAGTTGGGCCATTTCCAGCACAAATCCAGGTTTTCTCACCCTCTCCCCCCACCCACAAACTCACTCTCCTGCTGGTAATAGCCCATCCAAAGTGACCACTCTCTTTAAAATGTGTATGATAATCAAGGTGGGCCATTTTCAGCACAAATCCAGGTTTTCTCACCCCCCCACCCCCCTCCAAAAACCACACACACAAACTCACTCTCCTGCTGGTAATAGCTTATCCAAAGTGACCACTCTCCTCACAATGTGTATGAAAATCAAGGTGGGCCATTTCCAGCACAAATACAGGTTTTCTCACCCCCCCACCCCCTTTTTTCAAAAAAAAAACCACCACACACACAAAAACTCACTCTCCTGCTGGTAATAGCTTATCCAAAGCGACCACTCTCCCTACAATGTGCATGATAATCAAGGTGGGCCATTTCCAGCACAAATCCAGGTTTTCTCACCCCCCACCCCCAAACACACACACAAACTCACTCTCCTGCTGGCAATAGCTCATACAAACTGACCACTCTCCTTACAATGTGCATGATAATGAAGGTGGGCCATTTCCAGCACAAATCCAGGTTTTCTCACCCCCCACCCCCAAACACACACACAAACTCACTCTCCTGCTGGCAATAGCTCATCCAAACTGACCACTCTCCTTACAATGTGCATGATAATCAAGGTGGGCCATTTCCAGCATAAATCCAAGTTTAACCAGAACGTCGTGGGGGGGGGGAGGGTAGAAAAAAACAAGGGGAAATAGTTTGTGGGGGGGGCGGCGGAGGGTGAGAAAACCTGGATTTGTGCTGGAAATGGCCCAACTTGATGATCACTTTAGATAAGCTATTACCAGCAGGAGAGTGGGGTGGGAGGAGGTATTGTTTCATGGTCTGTGTATATAATGTCTTCTGCAGTTTCCACAGTATGCATCCGATGAAGTGAGCTGTAGCTCACGAAAGCTCATGCTCAAATAAATTGGTTAGTCTCTAAGGTGCCACAAGTACTGCTTTTCTTTTTGCGAATACAGACTAACACGGCTGTTACTCTGAAACCTGTCATTATTTGTCTGAGTGATTGGCTGAACAAGAAATAGCACTGAGTGGACTTGTAGGCTCTAAAGTTTTACATTGTTTTATTTTTGAATGCAGTTATTTTTTGTACATAATTCTACATTTGTAAGTTCAACTTTCATGATAAAGAGATTGCACTACAGTACGTGTATTACGTGAATTGAAAAACACTATTTCTTTTGTTTTTTACAGCGCAAATATTTGTAATAAAAATAAATATAAAGTGAGCACTGTACACTTTGTATTCTGTGTTATAATTGAAATCAACATATTTGAAAATGTGGAAAACATCCAAAAATATTTAAATAAATGGTATTATATTATTTTTTAACAGTGAGATTAATCACGATTAATTTTTTTAATTACTTGACAGCCCTAAGAATAACTGAAAATTATCAAGGCATTATAGTGGATCACAAATTGAATATAAGGCAACAATGTGATGCCACTGCAAAAAAGCTAACATCTTTCTGGGGTGTATTAACAAAGGAGCAGTGTATTTAAGACACAGAAGTTGTTGTCCCACTCTACTCAGCATTGGTGAGACGTCAGCTGGAGTACTGTGTCCAATTCTGGGTGCCAAACTTTAGGAAAGACATGGATCAATTGGAGGGAGTCCAGAGAAGAGCAACAAAAATTATGAAAGTTTTAGAAAACCTGACCTTTGAGGAAAGATTTAAAAAAACTGGACATGTTTAGTCTTGAGAAAAGCAGACTGAGTGGGACCTGATATCAGTCTTCAAATATGTAAGGACTATTATAAAGAAGATGGTGATCAGTTAGTTGTTTTCTGTGTCCACTGAAAGTAGGACAAGAAGTAAAGGGCTCAATCTGCAGTAAGGGAGATTTAGGTTAGATGTTAGGAAAAACTTTCTAACTATAAAGATAGTTAAGCACTGGAATAGGCTTCCAAAGGAAGTTGTGGAACGCCCATCACTGGAGGTTTTTAAGAACAGGTTAGACAATCACTTGTGAGGGAAGGTCTAGATTTATTTGGTTTTGCCTTAGTGCAGAGGGCTGAACAAGATGACCTCACAATGTCCCTTCCAGCCCTAGATTTATATGATCCTCCATGCCTGGAGATTCTGAATTGCCATTACAAAAAATTCTCCCCTGTATTTTTGTCCTTCCAGCAACCTTCTGAAGCTTCCATGAATCCTCACAACTCACCCGCTTCTCAACTGCGAACACTGTCTTAAAGGTGAATAGATGAAAAATGCAAGAGATGAGAAAACCAGGGAAGTTTTCTAAAAGGCATGATACTCACTAGGGGTCTGATCTAAAGACCATCAAGGTCTGAGACTCTTTCCATTTGCTTCACTGGGCTTTGGTCCAGGCTCTCAGGGCCCCCAAAAATCCAGTTAAGTTCCCAACTTCTATCTCATTTCTTAAAAGCAGGCTCCAAAGCAGCCACAAACAAGCTCACCATCATGTTTTCTGGTACCATCTGTCTGTTGCAAGACTTCTCTAGTGACAGCCATAGCCAGAGATGCAATGGAGTAAAGGTGATGATGCACTACCATTTATTCAAACAAATAGCACATAAAACAGCCTAAAAGGGTCCTTTGTGACCCAGCAGCACCTGAAGACTAAATCAATTTTCAGTCTTGAAACTTGTGTGTTATAACTGTTTTTGTTTGTCCTGTAACAATCACCATTTTATCTAGTTCAGTGGTCCCCAATCATTTGGTGGAACTATACCAGTTTACCAGCTTCAGAGCTCAGGTTTTCCCTCAGACATTCCTATCCAATCCCATTTATTTGAATAGCTCAGCGATAAGCAACGAAGAATTGGAGCCCATAAACCTAATTATTCCAGCCATTGCTAAAATACTTACCGATTCAGTTGCATATGTTCAGCCCTAATAGAATGTGTGCTTCTCCAAGCCCAGGTTTCAATTACTTTATACTCTATTATAGAAGACAATGGAAACACAAAGATGACGTGGTGGGAACACTGGAGCGCCTGGGAGCCAGGACAGAGACTTATTAAATAAGGGAGTGAGGGAAGCTAGAGTATGATAAGAGAATGAAGTACAAGTACTAGTGTCCTTACAAGTGGAGGAGAAGCACTAATCTGCTATACTTTCCCAGTCTCCTTTATGGGTCCATATCCCTATCAATGTGATCTGAATATCTTACTTTTATAAGCCTCTCCAAACGCATGACACTTTTCTTGCCAAACACTAGAGTGCTAAGGGATCTGACTGGCAACTCTTAGTCCATGTATAGCAGCTTTTAAAAAAAGAGAACAGAGAGAAAGAAAAAGGTTCCTCTTATATATTGGAAAGCTGTTGTTTCTTTGAAGTTTCTCTGGCCCATTGTTTTGTTTTGTTTTTTAATGTTAGATGCCCAATTAATTACTTGGGGGTTTGTGTGATTCTGCTTAACAAACAGCACTATTTTCTTGGTAGGGCACATCCCATTAGTGATTGATCGTAAGAGCCTAGGAAATGAAGCTCTAAGTACTTTATCAGCTTCCTGCCCTTCCTTTGAATGACAGCCCATAATCGTTAAAAAAACACACCCCTGGCATTAAAATGATTTATTTTAATCTAAACAGCTATTACTTTAATTAAACACACTTTACTCCTCTTGAAAGTGACAAAGTACTTCTCTGAAGCCCTCTATCGCTCTATTTATCAAACAATTACAATGGAACAGCACGTCCGTTCTCCCAGACCACTTTGCCATGGAATTTCAGTTTCGCTCTGAAGAGAAAAATGCGCAGGGGAAACAATAAGTGGCCAGAATAATCTCAGATGGAACTGCAGCAATGTCAATGGAGTTCCACCTGAGGTGAGCCTGGATCATTGGTTTGAAACAGGAAACAAACCCAAACAACAAAGCGTGGATCCAAATCTACATGTAAGCTTTCTCAAAGCTCAGAAATATTCAAATCCAAGGTTTTGGCTTAGATGAAATCTCTTCATCATAGGTGGGTGAGGAATCTAAACCTCACTATTGCTATTATATAACATTTGTATTGCACTAGTGCCTAGAGGCCTGCCAGACCTCATTGTTCAAGGCACTGTACAAACATGTAGTAAATGACAGTCCCTGCTCCAAATAACTTACAATCTAAGAGGAATCCTAATACTTGGAAAAGACAAACAATCATGTTGAGAAAGACAGGGTAACAAAAGTAAGAGGATGTGAGCAATGGAGCAAACCAGTTCAGCTAACTTAAGAACTAAATATCAAAACTAACTTTTTTTTGAAATTCAAAGAAGTCCATTAGATTTTGACTTTTACAGATATACAATTCTGTAATTGCCGATTTTGACAAGGTCTCCAAACACAAATATTGTAAGAATGGCAATTCTCATAATATTCCCAACCAAGCTGAAACCAGCTATTACAGAAAGTCCAATTCTCCTCTCACTTATTCCTGGACAAATCAAGAGTAACTCCACTGCAGTCCATGGAGATAATCTGTAAAATACCAGGATTTTACAGATACTAAAATAGAATAATTGCCAGAAAACCTCACCACCACACCTTTCAATACATTTGCTTGTTTTGTAGAAATAAAGACACGTTAGCATTTTCAAAATATTCAGTTCACTCCTTTTTCCATTATCATGAGTCAGTATTTTTGGGGTTTGATTCAGGACCAAAACTGTGAGGTGTCAGAAGGAAGGTTATTGAATAGTACTTTTAGACCAGCATGCAACAGGGAAGACTACACATCTCATAAGAAAAACAGATTTTGTCATATTATCAGCCTAATTTACAGGTTGGAAGAGTTTGGTTAAACCTGACAAGCATCCACACTATTGTGTAGCTGGCCTAATCAAATCAGAATGCCAGACATTTGAGCTTCACCCATTCGAAGTCTCATGGGAAAGTCTGTTCTTATGAAAATTCTACCCCAGTTGTCTGGATAGCTGTCTGAGTTTTTCAATGCTTTATAGAACAGAACCTTTTCAGGTTCACCTTTCATTTATTATTTATTTAGCAGTATTTACACACAGTTGAAGTTGGCTGTAGCATTAGTATGTGAATATAGAGAGGAGAGAGAGAGAGAAACAAGTATAGACAATATTATATTGTACTATTTATCAGAGGACCATAAAATGAGAGTACAATTCCTATGTAGGAGGACACAGCGATGAGTCACACTTGTTTGAAAAGTTCAGGTGGTTCCTCAAATGGCTCCAGTTATCCTTACCTACTCACGTATACGGTGCACAATTTATTATCCTTGAATTGTCTACTGTAATACACATTTCCACCAAAGATCAGCACCAGTGAACATTCTTCCTGGGGGGAGTGAGGGCTGTTAAGGTTTCTTCTTGGCTCAGAGCTACTTTTATGTCCTGCGATATATACCATAGAAGCTTTCGATATACATTTTGTCTCCAGTTAAGAATATAAGAACAGCCATAATGTGTCAGACCAATGGTCCATCTAGCCCAGTACTGTATTCCAACAGTGGCCAATGCCAGGTGCTTCAGAGGGAATGAACAGGACAATTATCAAGTGATCCATCCCATATTGTCCGTTCAGAGGCTAGAGACACCCAGAGCATAGGGTTGCAATCCTGATCATCCTGGCTAATAGCCATTGATGGACTTATCCTCCATGAACTTATCTAATTCATTTTTTAACTCTGTTATAGTTTTGTGAGATCCCTTTTAACTCTTCATAGTCTGCTTTGGACTTAACTATCTTAAGTAGATTTGTATCATCTGCAAATTTTGCCACCTCACTGTTCATTTATGAATATGTTGAACAGTACTGGTCCCAGTACAGAGCCCTGGGGAACATCACTATTTACCTCTCTCCATTCTGAAAACTGATAATTTATTCCTACCCTTTGTTTCCTATCTTGTAACTAATTACGGAACCATGAGAGAACCTTCCCTCTAATCCCATGACAGCTTACTTTGTTTAAGAGCTGTCATGTGATACTATAAGAAAGGAAAACTGTCTATCTATGACATTTATAGGACAATGTAAGAAAGATCCCAACAGAAAAAAAAGGAAAACCAAGCTAAAAATAGTTCAAACAGCTATATCCAGTTTAAATACATAAAAACACTAAGGGCAGGTCTACACTACGGGGCTAAGTCAACTTAAGTTACGCAACTCCAGCTATGTGACTAACGTAGCTGGAGTTGACGTAGCTTAGGTCGACCTTCTGAGGTGTCTACACTGTGCTGAGTTGATGGGAGAAACTTTCCCATGAACTTACCTTGCCGGTGGAGTACCAGCGTCGATGGGAGAGTGATCGGCAGTCGATTTAGCGGGTCTTCACTAGACCCACTAAATCAAGCCCCCGTTGGATCAATCACTGTGTGTAAATCCCCCGGTAAGTGGAGACAAACCCTAATAGAGCTGCCTGTCCAAGCAATGGTTATATTCCAACTGGGGGGAAAAAAAGTTCACATTTTACAAATTGTTACTTTGAACAAATGACATGGTATAGCCATGTTTAACTACTATTATATGCTGGACAATGATACTTAGAACCGTAAGAAATCCCAAATTTTTATTTTGCATCTTTCTCATGGCAAAAAGCTGAGACTTCAGGCAAAAGCAACAAGTTTAGCTGAAAGAAAAATTTTAGATTTTTAATATGGAAGACTGAGTTTTAGTACTGAATGCACTATGCAAGGCTTGGGCCTACGCCCAAGGATATCACAAGATAGGAGGACTTCATGCCCTTAAGGATAATACCCCATTACTATAGGTTCTACCTTGACCTTTTTTATTATCTCCCTAGTTAGACTAATAAAGCATCCCACACTGTATGGGTGAGTGAACTTGTTTGAGTATAATATAAACCACCTGAAACATACTCCCATTCTTTACTTCAGGCTTCTTTGGAGGTTTGGAAAAATTAGGTGAGAACTCCCCTTCCTCTCCACCATCATCATCTCCCTTCCTCTCAGAGTAACTGGAAGGAAGTGCAACTATTTTCACCAGGCTGAGAAAGTGCCCATTTGAAATGGCCACAGTAGCACCTACAGGAGTTTTTTCAGGTCCCACTGCAGAAGAACTGAGGCAGTTTTGGGGAAAGTCCTCAAAGAAGTGGGAGATTCCAGGTAGTTTACAGCTCCCAGACAACCGAAGGGGGAGACAAGGGGAGAGAAAGTGCCAGATGATCACCCCCTCAAGTTGTGGGAAGAGTTAACAGATGCTGGGCCTCACTGTCCAAAGGCAACACAAGGAAAGAAGAGAGGCTCTGCCTGTTGGAAAAGAGGACTCCTATGGGGAGGAAGTAAGGATTTTCTGACCTGTGGTGTGGAGGGTGATTCATTTTGAGATTTGAAGGGGCACTAGATATGCTGATATTGCAGACAACCATGTTCTGAATATATTTAGTTCTGTTTTCATGGTTTGCTATTCTTCTCATCAGATATATCTCAGGCACTAGGAAGTGACAGCATTTTTTTATTATTGCTCTTTCAACTTCTCTAATTTCTTACCACACTGGACACCAATTCAGAATTCATTGTGCAGAATTTATTCATATTTTGTAGCAAAGTGACTTATCCTTTGGGGGAAAAAGAGAGGAGAAAGGGAAGTAAAGATTTTTTTGATGTAAGTCTTCCCTCTAGGCTTATTAACCATGGATTTAATTTCACTTCTATCATCTGAACGAGCCAATATAACCCTGTCATTCAGTCTTTCAAACATTTATTTATCTTTTTGTGATCCAGTTCCACTGTTAATGAAATAGCATGTAATAAGAGCCATTGAGATAACAAAATCTATTAATATATCTCAATATGAGTTAGTGACTTGGCAAACATGATCTGACACAAAAGTCATCAAAATTTCTGTAGGACTTTTCCACTGGGAGGTGCTTTCAGATCTCTTCCTAGTGGGCACACAATACCTCATATAAACCATCACAATTGGCACTTGTCATAAATATAAAGGGAAGGGTAAACCCCTTCAAAATCCCTCCTGGCCAGAGGAAAAATCCTCTCACCTGTAAAGGGTTAAGAAGCTAAAGGTAACCTCGCTGGCACCTGACCAAAATGACCAATGAGGAGACAAGATACTTTCAAAAGCTGGGAGGAGGGAGAGAAACAAAGGGTCTGTGACTGTCTGTATGCTGGTTTCTGCCGGGGATAGACCAGGAATGGAGTCTTAGAACTTTTAGTAAGTAATCTAGCTAGGTATGCATTAGATTATGATTTCTTTAAATGGCTGAGAAAAGAACTGTGCTGAATAGAATGACTATTTCTGTCTGTGTGTCTTTTTTGTAACTTAAGGTTTTGCCTAGAGGGATTCTCTATGTTTTGAATCTAATTACCCTGTAAGGTACCTACCATCCTGATTTTACAGGGGTGATTCCTTTACTTCTATTTCTATTAAAAGTCTTCTTGTAAGAAAACTGAATGCTTTTTCATTGTTCTCAGATCCAAGGGTTTGGGTCTGTGGTCACCTATGCAAATTGGTGAGGATTTTTACCAAACCTTTCCCAGGAAGTGGGGTGCAAGGGTTGGGAGGATTTGGGGGGGAAAGATTTGTCCAAACTACATTTCCCAGTAAATCCAGATAAAGTTTGGTGGCAGTGGAAATCCAAGGAAAAAGGGTAAAATTAACTTGTACCTTGGGGAAGTTTTAACCTAAGCTGGTGAAAGTAAGCTTAGGAGGTTTTCATGCAGGTCCCCACATCTGTACACTAGGAGTTCAGAGTGGGGGAGGAACCTTGACAGCACCTTTATTGTCAGTCTCAGCAGAAGCACAAAGGATTAATTGGGTCAGAAACAATGAATTAACTTCTTACTCCTAGAGGTAGTCTTTCCAGAAAATTTGAAGTTCACTAATGGAGCAGAGCAGAGGAAACTTGCATTGTGCTGTTCACTTTGTACCTCAACTATAGATAAATGGGATTTAGGTCATCAAGGCTTTCAATTTCACACCTTTCTATGAACACTAATTTCAGTTTAAAGAAGATTGTCTAAGAGTCTCAGAAAGGGCAAACTTGTCCACTGCCACTCATGTTAAAGTTGGCAAGGCAGGCAGCTCAACATAGAGGATGCATAGTTAGACTAGCCTTCCATGGATTTTTGTTTGCCAAAACTGAAATTGAGAAACCAACGATGGAAAAAACAAGAAAGAAAAATGCTTAAAGTGGTAAAGCAACAAGATTTGCTTCAGGGCAAAATCTGGAGAGCCCCACATATGTGTGTTATCAATAACTGTGCCGACAGAGCAGACACATACACCCATTTATCTGCCCTTGTTGAAAAAGTATGACACTCAAAAGAATATGGGAAATCTAAACTCAGAGATTGTTAAACTTATAGCAAAGGACCTTGGAAACCTGCACTGATGGCCTTAAGAAACCAAACAGTGAGAACTGATTCAGCAAAAATTTGGAACTCAAGGGAACAGCCACCTTAAAAATTTATAAGCACCTGTAATGAAAAAAACAATGCTCAGGCTTTTCAACTGCTTGATGAAGTGGACCACTTTAACTGTTTCAGACAATTCCCCCCCTCCCCCCCAGCAACTATAGTTAATCCTTAATGTAACTCTGAAACAAGATGTCATTGTGATCTTGGAAGACTTTAATGCACACATAGGAAAGGATAATGACACCTGGGCAAGAACACTCAGGAAGTTTTTTGTCAGGCAGAAGAACGGAAATGGGCAGTGACTGCTGGAAAGTGCTTGCTGACTCACTCTTCTGCCACCCAAAGATTCACAAGCCCAGTGTAGCCCAGATGGTTTAATTAAAACAGTGATTGATCATGATCACTAACAATTGTTAACAAGGACAATAGTCATGGATGTACAAGTGTGCAGAAGTGCTGAACTTGACACTGATTATCAGCTTCTGCAGACAAAAGTCTTCAAAGACGGACAGTTAACGGACCAAAATTAGTCCTGTTCAACCAAAGGTTCTTATTACAAACACACTATCAGACAGCATTGTGTTTGGAACTGCTTTAGGCCACTGAAGCACTAGAGACTGAAGTCTCAGTCCCTGTATCATCTGATGAGGCATGGCGCTGTTTCAAGTCCTCAGTGCTGACTACTGCCAGCTCAGTGCAGGGGCTGCAGCCCTTCAAACGTCATCCAGAGATCAGTGAGCAGACACTCACTGGAGTTGGAGCTAAGGAAAAAAAGCAAGGCTACAATTTGAGTCTTTAAAGAAACGTCTGTGTTACTGGGAAGATAGAGTCATGGATAGAAGAACTATATAGTGGAATGAAAACCAGTGTTTGAGTCAATGGCAGGTAAATGGCATGATTTCCTATCTCCATGGGAGTTCAGCAAGGCTGCGTTCTGTCATCATTGTTATTCCACATCGGCATTGATTTGTTGATGGATAAGCTGATGAGGCAGCTGTTGGTGGTGATAAGCAGAATGTCATTCCGCTTCGACATCTCAAATATGCTGATGACATTGTTGGCTGAGTTTGGTGAATCGCTACAGCTCATGACTGATCTGGTTGGGCAACAAGCAATGTGTGTTGGTCTGGTTATTAGTCCAGATAAAAGTGTGTTCCTGGCCATTACCACCAAGTAGCCTCTGGCTCCAGATTATAGCCATCTCAGCATTAACCTGTCCAGATGGGACACTGAGCATGGAACAACTATCAAATATTTGCGCAGCATCAGAGACAGTGCTAGAAGATGTTTGAAAGATGTGGATACTTATATAGCAATAGCGGTTGCCATCTGTCAGGCTTTATAGTGGCCTCTGTGGGGACATCATGACAAACTGGCTATGAAGCTGTGGCTCTACAGAACCAGAGTTATACCTACTCTTTTGTACAGCAGTGAAACATGGGTGCTGAGGAAGGCTGATGAACAACTGAATTACATTTTTTGAATCTTGTTGTCTTCATCAGCTGCTCCATAACAAGTGGCAGGACAAGATCAGAAATGAAGATATTTGAAGCCGAACCCAGCAACATGGCTATGGGAGGACATTAAGCCGAATGACAACAAATGCTTCTACAGAACTCTGCAAGACTCAACCATTTTCATTGAGAGAAAGAAAAATGTTTTTTCCATAACTATGATGTAGAGAAACCAGACTAGTGAATGCAATAGTAAGAAGTTCTGAACAAAGAACTCTTTAATCTGAGATAAAAATCAGCCAAGAAACACAGGCCAAGAGACAGTTACCCAGATTTTGTTGTGAGACCTTGTCTACATCTGAAGTGGCACCACTTTAATTAAAGGTGTAATTTTAAACTGATTTAGCTAAAGTGATACAAAACCCTGTGTGGACGCTCATAAGTCAGATTTAAACTGAATTAAGAGGGTGCACACAGGATTTTCAACTATTTTATTAAATCAGTTTTTAAACTGATTAAAAATGCACTGGTTCATAGAGAAGGCCTCAGTTACACAAGTATAAATCGAGAGTGACTCCCGTTGACCTCTGGTCATGTAATAACTCCATTGAGCTATTTACTGCAGTGGAGACAGCTCCGTATCTGTAAGGTACAGATACTAAATCTACCTTGTTTACATTTTGGCCAGTGTTGCTGAGTGAGGTTCTGGAAATGTTGTGGGTACTCCAGGACATGGACTGCAGGTGACAATTACATCCTTCATTATTGATGAAGGTCAGCAGCGAGTATTGGGTCTGTTGGCTGAGCAGGTCAACATTGCCCCAAGGGAAGCGATTGCTGGGGTGGGAGCCTCAAAGGTGCAGGTACTCTTAACAAATTTGCTGTGGGGCCTCTGCACATGAGATGACTGTCTCTTGATTTTGGCAGTCTTGCTAACTGTTCCAGTTGTTTCTAGTCTCCTGTTTTTGGCAAAGATCAGAGAGAATGTCTTGACTGTGCAGCTCTAGTAGTTCCAGATTTTCTTAATCCTGATCGATTATCTCTTGTAAGCAATGGATCAAATGCCTATGATCATAAGGGTCTTCTTTTATTTATCACCTGATTGATTATTTTTTTACTACCACTAACCACAAGATTTTACCAACACATTTGCAGTCACTTTCAAGCATAAACATATTTGCTTTAAGTGACCACATTCCTGTCTTTCCAAGAGGTCCCAGAGGGTAGTGCCAAAGGGACCTCTCCCATGGGGTGCTGCAGGAGTCCATTTTGTCACCCTTGCTATTCAACTTTAATGAAGATATCAGAAGAGTTAGTGTGGGGAGACAGACTGCTGTGTATTCAAGAGCCTCCTGACACACAGTGCTACATATCTTATGTCTGATCCAGCCAATACAGTGGCACAAACCGTTTCTGAGAGACTGGAGACATATATAAGTGTTAGTGGGCCATAGCTCAATCCAGATGAACAGAGATAACATTGGTAGGTTGTGGGAAGTTGCCAGAAAAGTTGGAGTATGTCTGTAATTGCTACTTTAGTTCAAACTCTGGGAATCTTATTAGATCCTGGTTTATTCCTGGGTGAGTAGTAGGTATCAGGAGTAGCTAACAGTGCACTTTTTCCATCTGCTGTTAACTAGAAGAATTTGACTTGCCCTTTCAGATGGTCTCAATTAGCCATGTGCTAGACACTTCAAGTTACTATAGTGCACTTTACATAGGGCTACAAGAGGAAACATTTGAAGCTGAAACTTGTGCAGAATACATCTGCGGGTGTTTCACACAGGGAAAATATTACACTTGTGCTCTGGGATCTGCACTGGCTCTCAGTTTTTCAGTTGGCATTCAAGGTATTAGTTTCAACTCTTGGGAGACTAAATGGTTTTGAACCTGGTTACCTGACAGACTGCCTCCCTCCTGTGGTGCACTGAAAACCATGTTACAATTACAACCTATCACTTTGTTTGTAAGGGGTTTCCTGGTCCTGTTTGCAGGCTAAGGGGCTCAGTAGGGAAGTGTGCAATCTGGACTTAGCATTGGTCAGTCTGCAAAGAGCCAGCCCAGATCAAGGTGGGATGAGTTGTGCCTCTCTGCCCTAGTTAGCACCCTGCTTTTGTCTCTGCGGTTTTGATTCGTGTGTGTTAGGGTTCTGGATTTTAAGAAATAAAGTACTGTAGTGTTACTTTGCAACCTTCCAGAAAGAGCATTCTATGTTTTTAATCTATTTTTTTTCTGTTTGTATGCCATGAAATATAAAAAACATCTTCCTTTTTAGTGCCACCATGGTTATGGTTAATGGAGGCAATAAACCCCAAAACTAAACTCGGCATTTGTTCAAATAATCTGAATAACATCTGCATTGCCAATAGAGCTAAGACAAAGTTACAGTGGGCTTACACGGGTACAAAAACACTTCTAGCATAATTGGCAGCATTTTACACTGGGTCTGCACAAGTGTAAGTGGGTAAATAAAGTGCAAGGCAGTGGGGAATTGGGCCAATAGTCCCAATGTCTATAAATCCTCATGTTCTAGATCATAAACTGCATCACAAGGTGCCAGGGAGATGTCTTACCCGCATTGTACAAGGGGTTAAAAACCAGCCTTATGTTCCCCTACTCTTGCACAGGTAAAAAGCAGGTAGGAGCATGCCTGTGGGAAGACAGGGCTTCACGTGAAGGTGCTGAGTGAACCCCAGGCTGGGGAATCTCTGTGTATGTTTGCTAATGGTAACTTGTTTTAATGCTGATGATCATTGCTGTCTTATTTTGGCAGCGCCACCCTGATGTGGCACACTGGGAGCGTTTTGTGCTTTTCTCTGAGGCATCTGGCATTAGGTAACATTGGCGACAAAGTATCAGACTAGATGGATCATGTGGTTGGTTCCATTATGGCAGTTCCTGTGAAATGGTGTAAATATGTAGTAATAGTTCTTACTAACTGGCAGTGTCAGTTAAGAATGAGGGAGCAAATAAGCCATATAGGAATTGGTTCAACCCTTCATTCATCTTACAAAGTAAACTGAAACCCTTTTTGTACTAAGGAAAAAATTCCCTTTCCTTAGTGGTCTTTGCTGATCCTCTCTGGCATCATTTAAATGTGACAAGCTTCTGTGTTATGCTGTCTCTGGCGCTTCTATCTCATTATCTGAGCTTCTTCACTAATGGAGAAGACACAATGGGAAACTGAAACTCTCTTGGTACACTAGCTGAGCCTATGACAGGAGAAAATACTCAAATGATCCTTGAGGGCCTCCAAAATGGTACCAGTTGTGTTTGCTTCTCCACCATACCTATTGTCATTCTGAGCTGCTTGGCCATACTGCCTTTGTTTTCATAGTTTCATTTTACCAGAGGCTGTTTTTCCCCTTAAAGGGGTGATTCACTGCTGATATTCCCATATGTCCATCATCTTTCTCTCAGCTGATGTTTTAGGTAGCAGATGGTTTACATAGCTGCTGCATGCATGTACCAGATTTCTGGCTACTTTACATTAGCAGTGGATGGCTAGTAAGAGATGATGATCTTGGATTATAATTGAAATTGAATTTTCAATGACCTTTGCAGTGACTCTGGTGTGTATCTAACCTCCAGTTTTTTTTTCTTTGACACTTAGTTCAGTGTCCCTTTTCAGCAGTTGTACTAGATATTTAGAAATGGATTTTTCCGTTAGCATTTTCCCCTAACTCTGAAAGAAGATCAGATTTTCTTTACTCTTCTTCACAGGAACGAAATATGGTACTGGATGGAATTAAGACGGTAGGCATCTTCGCACTAAAGGGCTTGACACTTCTTTTCCCTTTAGTTCTCTTCATTGATCATTTGATATAATCCTATTAATAGAAATTGATGATGGTGCACAAATATAGTTTTCTCAGGTTAGTTTATAGTACAGGAGGAGAACTCTATCTAGGTCCTTACATGGCTTCCATCAGCATAGTATTTGAGCATCTGGAGAAGGACCTATGGCTGTGCTCAGTAGTACTATGAATGTTTCATAATGGGTACTGACTGGAGATCTGAACACTTCCAAACTTCGGAAACTTTAGATCTGACTATGAACTCTAGGGCTGTTTCCATCTCAATAATGGGATCATTCAAAAGTCTGAATCCCAAAACTTTGAGTAAGTCTAGGTGTGGATCCACACTTTGTATAGGCTCCTATCTGTGAAGCTAACTGAACCAAATTCCTAGATCCAAGCACCCCTGAAATTTGGAAGAGTTCGGAACAGGATCCAATTTTTGTCTTATGCCATCTCTAATCTTGACACTGTTTCTTTTTTTTCCCTTCAAAAGATGGTCTTCTGATGAATGGTATCCAGGGTAGAGGTGCTGGATAGACCTGGTCTGTTGTGTGGGAAACTCCACGAACTACTGGCTTGGTTCCAAATTGAGATGAAAAATCAAAATCTCTGAATTTTTCACAAAGTGAAATATTTTAAAATATTTCATTTCAACCTCTTTGAAGCATTTCATTTTGACTTTCTCATTTCAACTTTTGTTATATTATTACTTATTTTATTATAATATAAAAGATGAAACAATACAGTCTAAACAAAATGTTTAGTATATGGTAAGTTTGGACAAAATTGATACATTCCTGTGAAAAATTTTTGATTTAATGGAATCAGCTTTTTATGAGGAAATATTGTTCCGTCAGAAAATTTTTGACCGACCCTAATGCTGGTTTGCTCATTTAACTTAGAC
This sequence comes from Lepidochelys olivacea, assembly GCF_965140295.1. Classification (NCBI taxonomy): domain Eukaryota; kingdom Metazoa; phylum Chordata; order Testudines; family Cheloniidae; genus Lepidochelys; species Lepidochelys olivacea. The sequence goes on from NC_140413.1 coordinate 125,648,642, forward strand.
TTTATTTGTAAATCAGAAGCTGCAAGGCTCATTAGAGAGTGTCAGATTCAGACAGTTCTGTCTCTCTCTATTTATTTTATCTATGAAAATTATGTTGACCTCTGTAGAGATGTATAATTTTGCTAATTACTGTTATGGAATGGCCTGCTAAACAAGTATTGTCTCTATGTTTTTTAAACTTAATGGCAAATATATTTAAAAAGAGACAGTTAACTATAGAACAGAAAGTGTCATAGGTTCTATTCAAATAGCAAGAGTTTTATGAATGATTTTCTGTTTAACATACCCCTCAAGGCAGTAGGCAACATATTTAGAAACATTATGAAATAAAACTTAAAGATTGGCATGCCAATAGAATTGCACCAAAAATCCATTATACTCAGTAGGATTGCACTAGGGTTGATTTTGACCCTGTAGTAATAATTTGAAAGCTTCTTGAAATTCAAACCAGATTAAGCACAGCGAGAGGAGCCAAATTATTTCTCAAATATGACTATAGAGTGAACTCAAGAAAAAAAAATCACAGAGCTTTAGCTTGTCCAACAACTTCCATACATTTCTTGGGGATGAAATCTGGTGTATAAGAACACATAAATTACTGCTCGGATCCTCTCTGTCTTCATGCATGGACTGTGCATTAAAGAATCTTCTGCACCCTCTGGAGTTCTTCCACTTGTTCTAATGCTGGTGCCCAATAAGCACCTCTGCCAAATTTTCATAGGAGTCCTGATAAGAATATTTTCATTAGCTGGCATTGGTACTCAGGACAGTGTCCATGCAACCATTACCAACTGTTTGAGCTTCCCTTTCTGCTTTCAGAGGGATTGGGATAGGGTCCAGGTGTATTTAGTAGAGAGACAAATTTATAAGAGTGGTATATAAATATACATTTTGAAAAATATTTCTTTACATCAGTATTGTAGCAGTTATATAAAGTCAGCATTGTCCAATCTGTAACTTCAATAGGATGTTGGCTTTGGGTTTGATGAAATCATATTAGGATCAGGCGCTCATAGAGAGAGTGGGTTATTTAGGATCTGCAGGAGAAGTCGATATTTTGGACCATACTTAACGCCCATTTAATCAGTAGGATCTTTCTCAAGATCAGAGTCTCTTGCTGGGTCTACTGCTGTATTCAAAATTTTGTCCAGCATTCCCTCCTATGGTACCTACATTTTTCAGGTTACAAAACCTTGAGCTCTGTTCCAGGCTACTTGAAGACAGAAGTTCGTGGACCAGTTGTATAGATATAAATCTGAAGTAATTAAAAACTCAAATAATTAGGTTAGCGTGTTTAAAGATTTAACATTTCTAGTCCTATATACTAGGTGCTTTAAATACTTGCAATATTTAATGCAACCAATCAAAATTTTGCCTTTACTATATTAACACAAATAAACTTAATTATATTAAGTTTTTCAGATTATCAACCTACTCTCTCCTCCATTTGCCTGGAGAAGAAGGTGAGCTTTGCAGTGTGCCTGGAAAGTTAGTAAATTCAAGTTCTAAGGTGCCTAGGGGAAAGCCAATTCCAAAATCAAGGGGCCTTCACAGAAAATGTCCAACAGCTCCTTCTGTTTTAATCCTACAAAGATTTTGTCTCTCATCCTGTGAGCAAGAAACCATTTCCTTTCATCCCTTTTATCTATGTCACCTTAATTTCTTCAATGGAAGTAGTGGTTAGCAACTGAAAACATAATTCTGGTATCCTCAATCTGCTTTGCTCAGCTTTGGCCTCCAAGAACCTGAAGTGCTGCTAATAGAGTTGCACCCAAAAGCAAGACTTCCATTGTTGCACGTAGTGTAATTGTAGCTGTATCAGTCCCAGGATATTAGAGAGACAAGGTGGTAATTTTTTGGCCTTTCCCCGTGTTTGAGCTTGGAGGAATTCACACAGGTCTGCTATAAAATAATCATTTGTACTATAGAATAATTTGCCTTTCAAAACTCTTTAAAAACATGTATTAAACCTCACAGAGCCTGATATTGCAAGGTGTTGAAATCAACAAGTATTAAGGTTTCTCAACACCTCACAGACAGTTCTCAATAGTACCTATAAGGCATGGGACCAAAATATCATGACACCCCTTTTCCAAAGCAGACTCAAAGACTTTCTCTGGATCACACAGCAAGTCATTTGCAGTAAGGTACTTAAGCATGTGCCTAACATTATCCACAAGTAGTCTCTGATTGGCGTCAATGAGACAACTAGTCTTTTTAAAGTTAAGCTTCTGCTTAAGCATCTAGCTGAATTGGGCCCAGAACCAGTGACCACTCCCCATTCTGTGATCTAATCATTAGACACATCTGACATTAGAGTCAGAAGGAACTTGCTTATCAGTGCTACAGTGTATGGCACTTCACTTAAAGAAAAATAAAAGGGAAAAATGAGTCTGGCAAACTACTCAGATTATTATACATCTTTCCTTCCAATTTACACCCCACAGGTTGAAGGAACAGGAGGGGAGCAAGAACAATTAAAATTTATCAGAGTGGGTAGACCTTACTTTTTGGTCTCAGACCATTTCCTCTCCCTTTCCAAAATACAGGAATAAATATTATACACACACACACCTTGACTGAAGCAAATACACAAATCAAACACCCGTCTTATCTATCATCAGGGACGCAGAGCTGCGTCTATGCTACCGTCCGTCTAGCTGCACGCTATGCTCCATGTCAGTTGCTTGACTAGGCGGGGGTTTCATTACCGAGAAAGGTGACCTGAGGCAGTCACTTGAGAGAGATTATTTCATCATGAACCAAACACTGAAGCTGTACTGGTTTCAATGCTAGAATAGTTGGTGTAAAGCCTGATTCCCCACTCTGGCACTTCGAGTGCAGAAGTAGGGGCCCACAGGATTTTTAAAATTAATACTGGCCATTCCAGGCTTGTATTAAACTCCCAAGGTTACAGCTTCTCTCTAACTTTGGATGTGTAGATGCTGCCACCACCCAAGTGCAAAAAACCCCTTTGAACCCAGGAAGGAGCACTTGGGAATTCCTCCCTGTGGGGTACCCTCAAGCCTTTTCACCCCGCCCCCTTCCAGGGAATTGCTGAGAAAGAAACCAAAGGAATCAGCTGTTGCCACCAGCTAATTAAGGAACATATGCACAAACCTCTTAGGACACCAAAAATCTAATCCTGTTCTTAAAAAAGGTAAATTTTATTAAAACCAAAAAAAAAAAGAAAATACATTTGGAACTTAGGCTTTTGCTAGATTTAAAAAACCCACTTACAAAATTTAAACATCAAGAATATCCTTCTTGAGGTCCATCTTAAAGATTACAAGCAAAACAAAAGCATTTGGGATTAGCACAGAGGAGTCCACAAGCCAATAAGAAATAAACAAAAATAAACCTAATCTTGTCTTTCTAAACATTACTAATCTACTTACATATCTGGGTTGTTAAATAAGTATTCCTAGACATCATCTGATGATTTTCACATCTGGCCTTCAGCTTCCTACAGCATAACTGCTTCCTGTTCCCCTCTTTCCCGGAGAACCACAACACACAGACAAAGGGAAGTTTTTTCCCAATTTTAAAAAGTTATAGCTCTCCCATTGGCTCTTTTGGTCAGGTGCCCACTCTTTTCCTTTTACCTGTGGGCTTGTTAACCCTTTACAGGTAAAGAATTAGAGAACAGCTACTAAGGGGAATTCTATAGTTAACTGGCTGGCTGGGTGTCCACAAAAGAGAGCTACCCCCCAACCTCATTTATCACAGTTGGGTTACCCCCTTTGCTGACAGGTGTGTTAAAAGGCTGTGCACATATCTGCATATCAAGTTCCGGTTTTGATTTAGGGGGTTTGAGGTTGCTCTTGATTTCCATTCTCTCAACCATCCCTGGATCCCTTCACCCTTTCCTCTCCCTGTTGTAGCCTCCCATCAGGCTCTTGGCTTCCTGTCTCCCACCCTGTGACCTTTCTGCCTCTGTGTGACCTCTCTCTGGGGCGTAGACTCATTTCTGGCAGTATTGCTGTAGCTCTGCACTGGGCTCTTTTATTAAAGTTGTGATAAATGAAGGGAAGGGGGGGGGGGTAGCTCCCTGTTATGGACACCCAGACAGCCAGTTAGCTATAAAATCCCTCTTAGTAGCTGTTCTCTACTTGCTTTACCTATAAAAGGTTAAAAAGTACCATTGCAGTGCACAGATAAAAGGAGTGGGCACCTGACCAAAAGAACCAATGGGAAGGCCAGAACTTTTTAAAATTGAAACATCTCCCCTTTTGTCTGTCTGTTATTCTCAGGGAGAAGCAGAGACAGGGCTGGAACTATGCTGTAAGAAGCTTGGGGCCAGGTATGAAAAATCATCTGAATCATACCTAGAAACTACTCGCTTGAAGCCCCCAGAGATGTAAGTAGATCAGAAAATGTCTAGGAAGACGCGATTAGGTTTATTTTCTATTTCTTTATGGCTTGTGGATTCCTCCATGCTAACCCCAAATGCTTTTGTTTTGCTTGTAACTTTTAAGCTTGACCTCAAGAAGGTTATATTTGATGCTTAATTCTTGTAAGTGGTTTTTTTTTAATCTAGCAAGAGTGTAGGATTCATACAAGGTTCATGCGCTTGGCAACATTCAGGGCACCCCCGGAGTGTTGTATAGGAGCTGTGCACACACAGCTCTTCTCAAGGGCATGAACCTTGGAATCTCGCCCAGATGACATGAACCGTGGGAAGCCTCCCAGGACTGGGCTCAAGGCCCGAGAGCAAGGAATGCCGTAGATAGAAACTGGTAAATAAGAATGTTAAACAAAGCCAGTGTATTCCTTTTATCTGTTGGAGAATGTAATGTGCGGGGGGAGAGAAAAAATAAAGGGGAAGGTGGAATGCTGACAGGCAGAAGTTGGTTGGCAGACCAGCTCGCTTGCTTGCTAAAAGCTCTGTGCTGTCTTGTATTTGAACCGCAACAGCAAGAGCCTGAGTTTTCAAATGTATTTTCTTTCTTTTTGTTTTTAATAAAATTTACCTTTTGAAGAACAGGATTGGATTTTGTGTCCTAAGAGGTTTGTGAACATGTTGTTTAATTAGTTGGTGGCAACAGCTGATTTCCTTTGTTTTCTTTCTCAGCTCTTCCCTGGAGGGGAGGTGAAAGGGCTTGAGGATACCCCACAGGAAAGAATTCCCAAATGCGCCTTCCTGGATTCTCAAAGGGGTTTTTGCACTTGGGTGGTGGCAGCATCTAACGTCAGAAAGAAGCTGTAACCTTGGGAGTTTAATATAAGCCTGGAGTGGCCAGTATTAATTTTTAGAATCCCGGTGGGCCCCCCACCTTCTGCACTCAAAGTGCCAGAGTGGGGAATCAGACTTGGCAAAGGTCATGGACTCTCTAGCACTCAGTGGATACCTGAATGTTCCTCAGTGCCAAAGCTCTAGGTAGTTCAACTATAACAGCCATCATCTTAGCTGCCACCAAGGACTGAATGGGGAACTTTCAGAGTTAAAGCATGAGTCTCTACAGCTTGAGCTAATCAGCCAGGCTGTCGAGCTAAGGGCTCTAACAGACACACATTTCCAGTGGATTGGGTACAAAGGGGGACATGGAATGCAGCTGACCAGTGAGTTTCACATTTTCAGCCTAGAAGACCAGGGCCAATGTAGAATGACAGACAGCGTGCTAGGACAATATTCATGGGATCATCATGGGGTCTGTGCAGATTGTAGGGTGAAATGGGGCCTGAAGGGGAATTCTAGCTCCCAAGTTGTGGGGAGAGGAGATGGAAGCATAATAGGAGGTTGTGGGATGCAGGGAAAGAAAAGAAAATTGCCAGACCTAAACTATTCTATTTTAATTTTTTAAAACACGTCCCAATAGCATGAAATTTAAGCTATTTGCATTTCATTAACCATATTCATGATCGCTAATATTTAAATAGGACTCAAGCAGGATGGGTTATTCAAATATCCACCCAATTTTAATTGCAATAAGTTTTCAAAAGAAATGTATTTTTCTAGAGAGATTGACTTGTCAGCTCTATCCCAGAGCTAATAATACCAGTGCTATTATTGTGCTCTCAGCCAGAGAGCTACCATGATGCTATGTAACCCTCTATTGTGTTCTTCCACTAGGTCAAAGAAGTAATTCATATAAAATTAATATATTTGTATTGTGGTAGCACTTGAAAACTCCAGTAAGACTCAAGGTCCCACTGAGTTAGGCACTGTACAAACATGTACTAAAATATAGTCCTTGCCCCAAAGCACTTACAACCTAATCAAACATGCAAAAATATATGTACAAATTAAGTTCCCAATCCAACAAAGACATACACATGCCTAACTCTGTGTTCAGAGTGAGTTCAATGGGCTACTCACGTGCATAAAATTAAGGGTGGCACAAAAATTTAAGGATGACACAAGTGGGCTTCTAGTAGTTTTCAGACCTTGTCCTTACACACACCTTTTTTCCCCAGGTTGACATGATTGAAGAGACACAGGAACCTCTTGTGAAAATATATCTATGGCTCACGAGGCTCCTTAAATACCATAAACAGAGTGTAAGCTTTATTGATTATGTCCAGAGCCCCAGTTATTCAATGATTCTGTAACCACACTACAGAAATACAACAGTTCAGCACAGAAGATGAAGTGTAACTAATGTGAATGGTTCTACAGCTTTTGTATAATGTTGACTTCTTCATACCAGAGAGATTCCCTCCAACACACCACCTCGTCTCCCAGTCCCCTAAAGCATGGCTCTCAAATGGTTAAATTCTGCACACTGCCAGACAAGGCTCCATGGAACAGAATTTGAGAACTTCTGCCTAGCCATTTATAACTACAGGGAAATGTCTTCAGAGGCAGAATATAACTGTCTAACTGGAATTTAGCCAGGACTCCTGGACTCTCAGTCCTCCCTAGATGTGTAAAAGCACCACAAGCATTTTTAATGGCCATATGTCATCCTCAAGAAATAGGTGTGCTAAATTCAAAATTTAATGCGAGTCAAAAGCAAACTCAGATCAGAGTTGGCACAGCCATTGCAAAAATAATGACAGGGATAAATAGCTAGCAAGTTGAAACAAAATGCAGGAATAAATGCCTTCAGCAACTTGGAGAGATCCACAAGAAATTAAATCATAGTCCATTAATTTAGTCAAAAGTTATCTGACAATGTCATGATATATGATTGGAATGCGTGGGTTTGGGGAAGGCCTAGTGGAAAAGAATACTGATAATCTCATTGGTACTATGCAGATGAAAAGATTAATATGGCTGCTGCCTCCTTATCTAGAGAGCTTCAAATATTAATGACACTTTTAGAAATGGTCTGATTTGATCGATACAGTTTGTGATAATGAAAGAAGAAATGAGTTAATCATAATATTGACTTTCATTAAAAGAGGTGATTTTTTTTAAATGTTCTGGTATTGAAACCTAGCAAGTACTCCCTCACCCCTGCTTGCTTTTTTAGAAAAAATAAAAAGACATGTGACTACAGCATGGCAAGCCCTGTGAAGTGTGTGGAGGAGAGACAACGGATTGTGCGATATGCTGTAACTAGGATGAGAGCTACAATGGATTTCTTATCTGTGGAAGCCATATGACAAATCATCCTGCAACAAAACCTTATTGTGCCTTATTCATTTTCTTGTGACCCAAATTGTGTGTCATTCCTGATTGATATGCTGGGGGTTTTTTATTGTGGAACTGTGGGACCACATTGACAAAGATATAAGCTGGGACCCAGAGAACAGGTCTTTTTGTGCCCATTCTGAATTCATTCCAAGGTCCCTGGAGGGCACACATACACAAAGCCGTGAATTTGTCCACTGGGCCTCCAGCTCTCTTGATGCTTTGCATTAGTAAGACAAATGGCTAATTCACTGCAGCCAAATGTTCCACATTTCATGATTAAACACAAGCCTCCTCAGACTTGGCTTCATTTGTTTCCCCTGCAATGAAATATGTGCAGGTTTATATTTTTTCATTACTACATAAATACATGCAGTTTATAAAACACTGGAGGAATTATCAAAGTTAAATCTCTCACTCATAGCATGGAAATGGGGGTTTGACAGTATTTTTGTAAGTATCTGCTCCCATATATTTATTTAGTAGGGATATTTAATTATCTTTAAATTAAAAATTTTCATTATCTCAGGAATTCAATTGGATCTCGCCTCAGGTCTCTCAACATTAAGGGGCAGTGTGAAATCTTGCTGTTTCAACTGGCCCTAGTTATTAGAATGTATATATTGCTGTTAAGTATGAGTAGAATTGGTAGCACCTCTTTCACATTCTGGGATGCAGTCCAGATCAGTGAAGAGTTGTGTTACCTCTCACCCTGAGTACCTCACAGCACCTTGCTACTGTAGCTCTCTTACTGGGATGCCCAAAGTCAGCACCAGGCATGTGCTCAGTGTTGATGTATTGGGGAGCCCCGGTCCATGCTCTGGATCCTTTAGATACCTGCCTGCAATACCACAGAGTTCCATTACTCTCCTTGGTTAGCAACTGGTAAAGTGGCTCCACGCTCTTCCCAGCCCCAAATTTCCCCCAAAACATGTGTTCTGAAGTGTCCCAGTCCTGTCCTGGAACAGCCAGAGGAAAGTAAAGGGTTATTGCTCCTTTAAAGAGTCACCATCCAACAGTTTGTTACTTTAATTGGAGTTACCAAGCAGTTCAGTTCAAACACTGCACTGCATTGGTTTAGATTAAAAATAAAGCAAGTTTATTTCATTCCAAAAAGATGGTTTTTAAGTGAGTACAACCATAAGGATTAAAGCCAGAAAAGGTTACAAGGGAAAAAGATAAAACACTTTCTAGTAACTAAAACTTAACAAGGTAGACTTGCTTCAAGGTAAAATCCTCAGCACATTTCCATCAAAATGGCTGAACCAACTTCTGGGTCAGGATCGATTCCCCAAAGTCAAAGGGCTGGTACCTTTGTCTTCTTAGAAGAAAGTGTTTTGGCAGTACTTTTTGTAAGTGTCTGCTACCATACAATTATTTAATGGACATATTTAGTTATGTTTAAAGAATGACAATTTTCATTGCCTCAGGAATTCAGTTGAATCTCACCTCAGGTCTCAAGACATCAAAGAGCAGTCTGAAATCTTGCTGTTTCAACTGGTCCTAGTTATTAGGATTTATATATTGCTGTTAAGCATCAGTAGAATTCATAGCCCCTTACACAGTTTTCAGTAGGGTAATCAAAGTAATTAGCAAAGCTAACTATAAGCACAGCTAAGTACTATATGCCATGCTTGATACACGATAAAGAGTATGTGCTTTAAATACTCAGTGCTTATTGTCCTGGTGTTGTCAGTACTATACGGCACCTGTGTATGATGTGTGCCTCATGAACTCTGATCCCTGGAACAAACAACTGATGCAAAACTCTGGTACAGGATTGTGTAGCAAGGATTGACTTTCTGTATTTTTACCCCTCTCCATTAGAAATAGAGGCTCTCAGACCCTCCTAAAAGCATGCACTGCAGCCTGACTGTTCATCAATTAAGGGTTATTCTGCTGAATAGAAGCTTGATTTAATCATGACTCAGATGGGAAATCACAGCTGCTATCTCCTATTTGAAACTCCAACTCTTCTTACAGCAATCTAACACTTTGGCTCCCCACATGGAATGAACTCAACCTCTTTCATCACCACCTATCCTTGCTAGGTCTTGTTTACACCAGGGATTAGCCCCAATTTCAGCAATCGCTGGCCAATAACCAATTGTAGACAAGGAAATCCCCAATTTACACTGATCTATTTTTACCCCTTTTCAAGCAAAATTAAGCTCTACTGGTGCAAACAGTGGCTTTGCCTGTCTATACAAGGGATTTGCACCAGTGCAGCTACACTGACTGCTGGCCACTGATTGCTGAAATTGGTAATCCCCCGTACCAACGGGTAGAAGCACATGGCAACAGGAGATCAGGACACATCTCATGTTTATCCTATTCTGTCTGTCACCCCCTTTGCACTTAGTTCAGTTTCAGGTGAACTGGGTGACTCAGGGTGTTCCCGGGTCTCAGGGGCACCACATGGAGAAACATAGCTCATATTTGTACCGTAGCTGAGAAAGGCACAAAAGACAAGTCCGTTAGGTAAGATTATATTTCCTAGTTTTCTAAACTAGCCTAATTCCTGCATGACTATTGGTATTGTCTGAAAAACATTGTACCGTCATCTGCATAGCGGGAGTTCACACAACAGGACTGCTTGTTGCCAGCTGAATCAGGTGAACATTTTGTAATGCATTTTTCACCAGCAACTGGGCCGTCTCCTCTTGGGAAGATCGTATTGGTATCTGCTGCTCTGTGTCTCAGTTTCTCTACCCCAACTCCAAAGTACCCTTCAGTCTCCTGCCCTTGGATAGGTCATTTCCAGCATTTCTGGATAATTTAGTCAAATCATGAAGTCCTCCCTCACCACTTTCTGCGGATAAACAAAAAGTTCAACACCACAAAAAGTCTTTCAACCATTCACGCTGGGCTCAGGATTCCTCAAAGCCTTTTGGCCCTCCTCCAGGGTTCACTCTTGTATCAGACCTTCACAAGTCCAGTTGATCCCTTTTTTCAGGATTTCTCAGTCACCCGTACAACAGGCTTCAGGCAAACTTCTCTTGGCTCCCCATTTCCTTCTGAACAGGGGAGCTCTGCTAGTTCTACTCTGGACTCAGACCTTTCTGGAGAGGCCTTCCCTTTGTGGTCTCTGGTCTCCCCCTCACTCCTTTCTGGCTGTTTCCTAAGCCTTCTTCCTGGCCCACTTCAGACAGCTTCGTAGCACTTCCTCTCAGCCACCTGGGCTTTACTGTAGGAAGCCTTCCTCATGTGTCTGCCTTCCTCTGTCTAAGAAGGCTCCCTCTCACATCAAGCACCACCCCCAATATACTGTCATTGAGGCTTAGTTACCTGACCCAGCCTCCAGCCCAAGTCTGTACCCATAATAAGGATGGGCATACTGGGTCAGACCAAAGGTACATCCAGCTCAGTATCCTCTCTACCGACAGTGGCCAATGCCAGGTGCCCCAGAGGGAGTGAACCTAACAGGTAATGATCAAGTGACCTCTCTCCTGTCATCCATCTCCACCATCTGACAAACAGAGGGACACCATTCCTTACCCATCCTGGCTAATAGCCATTAATGGACTTAACCTCCATGAGTGTATCCAGTTCTCTTTTAAACCCTGTTACAGTAATAGCCTTCACAATCTCCTCAGGCAAGGAGTTCCACAGATTGACTGTGTGCTGAGTGAAGAAGAACTTCCTTTTATTTGTTTTAAACCTGCTGCCCATTAATTTCATTTGGTGGCCCCTAGTTCTTATATTATGGGAAGAAGTAAATAACTTTTCCTTATTCACTTTCTCCGCACCACTCATGATTTTATATACCTCTATCATATCCCCCCCTTAATCTCCTCTTTTCCAAGCTGAAAAGTCCTAGCCTCTTTAAACTCTCCTCATATGGGACCCATTCCAACCCCCTAATCATTTTAGTTGCCCTTTTCTGAACCTTTTCTAATGCCAGTATATCCTTTTTGAGATGAGGGGACCACATTTGTATGCAGTATTCAAGATGTGGGCATACCGTGGATTTATAGAAGGGCAATAAGATATTCGTCATCTTACTCTCTATTCCTTTTTTAATGATTCCTTATATTCCGTTTGCTTTTTTGACTGCCGCTGAACACTGCATGGACGTCTTCAGAGAACTATCGACGATGACTCCAAGATCTTTCTCCTGATTAGTTATAGCTAAATTAGCCCCCATCATATTGCCTATATTGTATGTATAGTAGGGGTTATTTTTTCCAGTGTGCATTACTTTACATTTATCCACATTAAATTTCATTTGCCATTTTGTTGTCCAATCACTTAGTTTTGTGAGATCTTTTTGAAGTTCTTCATAGTCTGCTTTGGTCTTAACTATCTTGAGCAGTTTAGTATCATCTGCAAACTTGGCCACCTTGCTGTTTACCCCTTTCTCCAGATCATTTATGAATAGGTTGAATAGGATTGGTCCTAGGACTGACCCTTGGGGAACACCACTAGTTACCCCTCTCCATTCTGAAAATTTACCATTTATTCCTACCCTTTGTTCCCTGTCTTTTAACCAGTTCTCAATCCATGAAAGGATCTTCCCTCTTATCCCATGACAACTTAATTTACGTAAGAGCCTTTGGTGAGGGACCTTGTCAAAGGCTTTCTGGAAATCTAAGTATACTATGTCCACTGGATCCTCCTTGTCCACATGTTTGTTGACCCCCTCAAAGAACTCTAATAGATTAGTAAGACATGATTTCCCTTTACAGAAACTATGTTGACTTTTGCACAACAATTTAGGTTCTTCTATGTGTCTGACAATTTTATTCTTTACTATTGTTTCAACTAATTTGCCCTGTACGGACGTTAGACTTACTCATCCGTAATTGCCAGGATCACCTCTAGAGCCCTTCCTAACTATTGGCGTTACATTAGCTATGTTCCAGTCATTGGGTACAGTAGCTGATTTAAAGGACAGCTTACAAACCATAGTTAATAGTTCCGCAATTTCACATTTGAGTTCTTTCAGAACTCTTGGGTGAATGCCATCTGGTCCCAGTGACTTGTTACTGTTAAGTTTCTCAATTAATTCCAAAACCTCCTCTAGTTGCACTTCAATCTGTGACAATTCCTCAGATTTGCCACCTACAAAAGACGGCTCAGGTTTGGAAATCTCCCTAACATCCTCAGCCGTGAAGAAAGAAGCAAAGAATTCATTTAGTTTCTCCACAATAACTTTAAGTGCTCCTTTTGTATCTCGATCGTCAAAAGCCCCACTGGTTGTTTAACAGGCTTCCTGCTTCTGATGTACTTAAAAAACATTTTGTTATTACCTTTTGAGTTTTTGGCTAGCTTTTCTTCAAACTCCTTTTTGGCTTTTCTTATTAGATTTTTACATTTAATTTGGCAGTGTTTATGCTCCTTTCTCTTTACCTCACTAGGATTTGACTTCCACTTCTTAAAAGATGCCTTTTTATCTCTCACTGCTTCTTTTACATGGTTGTTAAGCCATGGTCGCTCTTTTGTAGCTCTTTTACTGTGTTTTGTAATTTGGGGTATACATTTAAGTTGAGCCTCTATTATTGTGTCTTTGAAAAGTGTCCATGCAGCTTGCAGAGATTTCACTCTAGTCACTGTTCCTTTTAATTTCTGTTTAACTAACCTCCTCATTTTCGCATAGTTCCTCTTTCTGAAATTAAATGCCAGTGTTGGGCTGTTGAGGTGTTTTTCCCACCACAGGAATGTTAAATGTTATTTTATTATGGTCACTATTTCCAAGCAGTTCTATTATAGTTATCTCTTGGACCAGATCCTGCGCTCCACTCAGGACTAGATCGAGAGCTGCCTCTCCCCTTCTGGGTTCCTGTACCTGCTGCTCCAAGAAGCAGTCATTTAAAGTATGAAGAAATTTTGTCTCTGTATTTGTCCTGAGGTGACATGTACCTGGTCAATATGGGGATAACTTAAATCACCCACTATTATTGAGTTTTTTATTTTGATTAGCCTCTCTAATCTCCCTTAAGCATTTCATCGTCACTATCACTGTCCTGGTCAGGTGGTCGACAATAGATCCCTACTGTTATATTCTTATTAGAGCACGGAATTACTATCCATAGAGATTCTGTGGAACATGTGGATTCATTTAAGATTTTTATTTCATTTGATTTTACATTTTCTTTCACATATAGTGCCACTCCCCCCCACCGCACGACCTGTTCTGTCCTTCTGATATATTTTGTACCCCAGAATGATTGTGTCCCATTGATTGACCTCACTCCACCAGGTTTCTGTGATGCCTATTATATCAATATCCTCCTTTAACACGAGGCACTCTAGTTCACCCATCTTATTATTTAGACTTCTAGCATTTCTGTACAAGCACTTTAAAAACTTGTCATTGTTTATTTGTCTGCCCTTTTCTGATGTGTCAGATTCTTTATGTGAATGTTTCTCATCTGATCTGGCTCATACTTTGTCCTCTTTTGTCACCTCCTCCTGACTAAAACCTAGAGAATCTCTATCAATAGACTCTCCTCTAAGAGAAGTCTCTGTCTGATCCACGTGCACCTCTGCAGCAATCGGCTTTCCTCCATCTCTTAGTCTCTAACCTTTTTAATGTTAAGTGCCAACAGTCTGGATCCACTTTGGTTTAGGTGGAGCTCATCCTTCCTGTATAGGCTCCCCCATCCCAAAAGTTTCCCCAGTTCCTAATAAATCTAAACCCCTCCTCTGTACACCATCGTCTCATCCACGCACTGAGACTCTGAAGCTCTGCCTGCCTACCTGGCCCTGTGCGTGGAATTGGTAGCATTTCTGAGAATGCTACCATAGAGGTCCTGGATTTCAGTCTCTTTCCTAGCAGCCTAAATTTGGCCTCCAAGATGTCTCTCCTACCCTTCCCTACGTCATTGGTACCTACATGTACTACGACCAGCGGCTCCTCCCCAGCACTACACATAAGTTTATCTAGATGCCTCGAGAGATCTGCAACCTTCACACCAGGCAGGATAGTCACCTTCTCCCGGTCATCACAAACCCAGCTATCTATGTTTCTAATGATCGAATCTCCCATTACTAACACCTGCCTTTTCCTAATGACTGGAGTTCCCTCCCCCGGAAAGGTAACTTCAGTGCGAAAGGATACCCCAACGTCATCTGGAAGGAGGGTTCCAACTATGGGAAGGTTTCCCTCTGTTCCCATTGACTGCTCTCCTTCTCTGGGCCTTTCATCCTCCTTAACAGCACAGGGACTGTCTGACCATTGGTGGGACAAATCTACAGTGTCCTGGAAAGCCTCATCAACATACCTCTCTGCCTCCCTTAGCTCCTCCAGTTCTGCCACCCTGGCATCCAAAGCCCATACATGGTCTCTGAGGGCCAGGAGCTCATTGCACCAAATGCACACATACGCCACCCACCCACAGGTCTGGTAATCATACATGCTACACTGAGTGCAATAAACAGAATAGTCCCCACTCTGCTGCTGGGCTTCTGCCTGCATTTTCTCCTACAGTTACCTATGTTAATGATAGGGTTTTTGTTTAAACCAAGATGTTTTGATTATAGTTTAGAGCAAAGGTTTTAAAGAATGGCAAGTGTACCTTGACCTCTTCCCATTCCCCTTCCAAACTCCCTCTCGAAGCTCCCTGTTCACAAAGCTCCCTGGTCGCTTGCTTATAAAGCCCTGGCCTCCTTGATAGCCCCACCCCCTGCCTAAGGCTCAGCCAATGAACAGAGGATTCTAGATTTCAAACCTTGTTTAGAAGGTCACAGCTTCCAACTGCCGGCCACAGCACACGGTCCTACAAACAGACAAACCCAAGCTCAGCACACAGCACATAACCCCCAAACACAAACACACACTACAAACGGCCACTTACCCCAAGGGTCCCGTATTTGCTCCTCCTTCACCTGGAGAACTGCCTCTTGAAACTCCCTGTTAGCGGCCCCTGTTCGCAAAGCTGTACTTTTTCCAGTGCCAATATATCATTTTTGAGATGGGGCGACCACATCTGCACAGAGTATTCAAGATGTGGGCGTACCATGGATTTATGTAGAGGCAATATGATACTTTCTGTCTTATTGTCTAAACCTTTCTTAATGATTCCCAATATTCTGTTTATTTTTTTTGACTGCCACTGCACATTGAGTGGATGTATTCAGAGAACTATCCACAGTGACTGCAAGATCTCTTTCTTGAGTGGTAACACCTAATTTAGATCCCATCATTTTATACGTATAGTTAGGATGATGTTTTTCAATGTGCATTACTTTGCATTTATCAACATTGAATGTCATCTGCCATTTTGTTGCTCAGTCACACAGTTTTGTGAGATCCTTGTGTAGCTCTTCGCAGTCTTCTTGGGACTTAATTATCTTGAGTAGTTTTGTATCATCTGCAAATTTTGCCACCTCACTGTTTACCCCTTTTTCCAGATCATTTATGAATATGTTGAAAAGGACTGGTCCCAGTACAGATCCCTGGGGGACACCATTATTTACCTCTCTACATTCTGAAAACTGACCATTTATTCCTACCCTTTGTTTCCTATCTTTTAGCCAGTTACCAATCCATGAGAGGACCTTCCTTCTTATCCCATGACAGCTTACTTTGCTTAAGAGCCTTTAGTGAGGGACTTGTCAAAGGCTTTCTGAAAATCTAAGTACAGTATATCCACCGGATCCCCCTTGTCCAAATGCTTGTTGACCCCAACAAAGAATTCTAATAGACTGGTGAGGCATGATTTCCCTTTACAAAAACCATGTTGACTCTTCCCCAACAAATTATGTTCATCTATACATCTGACAATTTTGTTCAATAGTTTCAACCATTTTGACCGGTACTGGCAGACAGATAACTAGGCACAGGAGGAAATGAGTCCAATGCCTCTTACAGGGCCAACACACCCTGGAACACTCCCCAAAAGTTTTTTCAACTTCTAAGGGGATAGTGAGGCTCCCCCTGCCAACCTCAGCCAATCTCCTAAACCCCATACCCCAATGAAGGAGATAGCAGAAGTAGAACCTCAAACAGACATTGCTACTTTGGTCCCAGTGATGACACAAACACACACTGACAGTACAATACTATTAGAAGAACTCAGGCCCAACGACGTCACTGCAAAGATTCCTATTAACTCAATGTGGTTTGGATCAGGCATTTACTATCATAACCAGATCTTATTGGACTGGTAAAGAGCTACTATCAAGGGGCTCATCACCAAGTTATGGTTGGTCACATCCACTACAGCTTCAGTACACAGTCATTCTCAGTACTGTACAAACATACAGCAGTGCTCACAGGTTGGGAGTTTCCATTTCTAATGTAATTCTTGGTAAATAATTTTCTTTTTAAGAGAAACACAATCTGGCATTATTGTTTGTTTGTTATATAGGTACCTACTAAATTTTACATTTTAATAAAATTGTCCTGTGTTATGTGTCACTCTGTTCAGGAGACTAATAGCAAGAAATAACCATGGCAACACAGTAATAACTGGTACCTTTTGAATATCTTTAAATAATTTTTGAATAACTTCTTGACAGTAACTGTAGCCAAAATATGTATGTATTTTTCACAAAATATATGTTATATTATTGTCACTGTAAGCAACAGAGATAGATTATAGGTAATTTCTACTTTTAACTCCTGTTACTATGGTAATATGAGCAACTGCCATTACTTCAAAGCTTGTTACCATGGTAATTTCAGGTTATTAATGTCCTTAAACCTAAAGTGATACTCCCTTCTCCCCCACCCCAATGATGTTGAGTGAAATCACAGTTCATATTTAGGGAGAAACACAGCTCTCCTGGAAGAGGAGAAGAGACAAAAGCAATTGTATATCCTTTGACCTCTGCATGAAAAGCTCATTTCCTCATCCTGTGGGCAACTCTCTCTCACACATGCACAAACACACAGTCTGCAGATGAGCAGTGGAGCTTGCTTCACTTGGTGGTGAAGAGCAGCTATAACCATCCTTGGCTGAAAGGAAGAGCTGCGAACTTCCAAATCCCCTCTGGTCTTATGGAACCTGGTTATAAGGGACTGATTTACCCACTTCTTACAAGTGCTGGCTGAGAGGGTTGCTTGTTCTGAAGCAGACTGTCCCCACATTTCCCTAGCAATAGTTATTTGGGAGCCTGTTCTGTCATTAATTAAATAGGACCCTGATTGAGTCCTATATCAGGATCATCTCACTTAGCATAATCAAATTAAAAAGTTGAGGCAGGCCCACATGATCTTTAATCATAATACAGTAGGACACCAGGCTCTCCCCTGAGGAACTGCTCCAAGTTCCTGAGTTTTTAAAGCTGGTTACGATGATTGGATTCAGAGCCTTCCCCAGGGAGGAAGGATAGGTACCATGAAAGGGTAACATCATCAGAAGACACCATGCCTGTGAAAATAAACTGGCTCTTTATTACTAGAACTATTTACAGAAGTGCTGCAATTGCAGCTACCATTTCCAGGCAAATGTATACACACTAACTTCCTGGTACCTACTCCAAACTTTTCTCTTCAGGACCCTCTGCTCCTCCCTCCAAGTTCCATGCAGGTTGCTGCATCTTTCCTTTCAACATTTTCTGTTGTTGTGTCTTTCATGCATTTGCTGACTTACTGGGGCCAGAGGTTACAAGTACACAGCCCACTGCAGGGAGATGGCCTTTACTGTTAACCCATTGTGGTCTCTTAGGCCTCATAGTCCTTCAAGTATGCAGGTCTTTGTACCGACCTCCCATTTCTTATCTGTGTTATTGCTGTTGGAAGGAAACTTATTGTCACACTGTGGCTGCCTTCATTATGTGGGGTGCAGTCCTGTTGGTCCTCAGTGTGACTCACATACCTTGTTTCTGACACTACCTACAAATGGCCAGCTGATGGTTGAGGCTTTATGTCTTCCTGGTCCTGGTCCTGGTCCTGGTCCTGTCTGTCCCGGTGGGCCATCCGTCTGTCGCTACACTGCAGTCATCTTCAGTTTAGCTCTGCAGCTATTGTGAGTATAATGTATGTCCGGCTGTTGCCCTTTGCCATTGCTTTGTGTGACTGTTTGATGGTCAAACCCAAACTTGTTCATCTGTGCATCGTGGCCTCAGGTCCTCGGCTCCTTTCTTACAGTGGGCTGCCTCCTTAGCTTGGTGTTCTCTTAGCTTGCTCTGTATGCTATTGTGACTTAGGTGGGCTGCAACAGACTATCCACTAAGGGAAGTAGAGCCTTGGTTCTCCAGATCATCATCTGTGCTACTATCTAGTCCCTGGGAGAGTGTAGAAGAGATGGTCTAGCATTGCCAGGTTGGGATCCCTTTTGGTCTGTTTTGCCTTTTCCATTACTCTCTTGGCTATTTTTATAGCTGTGTTTTGGGGCTGGAAGGTTGTGGAAATTTTCTATAATTCTAGTTTTTGTTCTGATGTAGGACAAAAATGTTGGAACTTCAACATTTTTCTCAAAGCAGCATTCCTGTTTTCCAGTCAGCTCCACACACAATGGTTGAAATGCTTTTGTTTTCCCTTGGAGTTCACAAAGTCCTTCCTTTCAGGAAATGATGTTTGTTTCACAACTTTCCTTGAGTTGCTTCAAACCCCTAAGTGCAAAACTCTTTTGACATAGTTTAGATCAAAGTTACTCATCTTTCAAGCAGATACATTCTTTCTCATCTAAGATGAGAACATCTGTAGATAGTAATCATATAAATGGCGTCTAAAGCTATTTACACCAACCCACTCTAGAGTGCCATTATATCTAGTGGAAGGGCACCAACCTAACTGAATAAATTGCGGAGACATTTTCCAGTACACAGCTCCTATTTGCAGGCTTGCAGCACAAAATTCAAAGAGGCTCTCTCAATCTCCCTAACCCCCCTTTTCGCTCTTCTGACCCAGGAAGGTCAAGACACTGAGGCTCCTCATAAACTTGAGAGCGTAGAAAGCAACACTACTCTGTCCAGACTGCTTCTTACCTAAGAAATGTGGCCCTTTCCTTTCTAAAGTGTAGCCATCAGCATGTAAAAGGACATCTTAATTTTTATCCTTTTGAATTAGTGGCTCACAGCTCTTTCACTTGGCTATATTGTTCCTTTTAATTTCCCTTTTCTAAGCAGCACTGGACTATACTATGGCAAACTCCTGGCATTTTATTATTCCAATATGAGCTCAGTCAGGGTGGGACTATGCAGCACTGAGAATTGCTCTGGACCCCCTCCTGTGCATACCAGCTGTGCTCTTTCCACAAGTGCTGTTTCTAAGGTTTGTTATGCTCTTAATCTCATGCCTCTTTTGTGCCTCACAACACCACCTGTGTATTTGCTTTTCAGTCTGCCAAAATAGTCTCTGACCTGGACAGATTATGAGTAGGATAAATGGGGAGGGCACCACTATCTGCTTTGTATATGTGCTTCCAATATTCCTTACTCTGAATTTTGAAAACTGAAAAAAACAAAAAACAAACAAAAACAAAAACAACAACAACAACAACAAAAAATCCAACCACACTTTACTCTTCCTCCCCCTCCAACATTTCAGTCAGTGCTCATTTCAGCCTAATTACAGAAAGCCAAATCTGGGAAGCTAAGCTGCTCCCAAAGTAAGAACCTAGCCACAAAATCTATTCATTTGCATGACAGTGATTACCACTTTGCAGTAATCTGGAAGCTCCTTCTCTCAAGAAGGTTCTCCCCACCTCCGATATCATCCTCTGAATTGGATTTTTTTTCTTTTTCCTAATTTCCTCAACTTTGGCACAGAGTACTCAGGGAGCTGATATGGAAAATACAAATTTTGGTCCATTGCTCTTAACCTTGGATACCGAGTTGCATTCTCCCTTGCCAGGGAAACAACTCTTGAAGCGAGCTTTTCAAAGCAAGCTGCAGCACTTAGAAACATCTCTTCCATTAAAGTTAATGGAAGATGTGTCTCTAAGTCCTTTAGGCTGCTTTGAAAAGCTCAGCCTAGAAGGTTAAGACATCCCTTTCAAAAAGGCATCTCTTCTTAGAGAGGTGGAATTTATTCACACAGGCTACTGAAGTCCCTTGGGAGAAACTTGTCTTTTTACTGAGAAATCCAGGGAACTTATGAGACAGTGTTGTAATTTCTTTTCTCACAGCCAAAAAATAAACAAATCCCAGTACTCAGGAGATGAGCAGCCTTATTGCCTGTGCCTTGCATTTTATGTCATCATTAATGCCTGTGCACAGGGAGTATAAAATTGCACCAGAATAGAACAGTAACATTTTACACACACTTTGCAAGGGTGGGAGGCAGGACTTTGTGATCACATGGCTCTAGCAGCCTCCTTCCCTTCCAGGACCACCAAATGGGCTGAAGTCCTCCACAGAATTTCTCAGGAGCAGTGGCCCTTTAAAAGGCAGCCCCAGATTGTTCAAGAAGGAAAGAGTCAGCAAGCAGGAACAACAGGCCCAAGTGGCTAGCTGAGCTCCCGCAGGCCTTCAGAAGAGCTAGGGCTTTGTAGACACTTGCCATCAACAGCCCTTCTTCCCTCCCAGCAGTTCAAGGGTGCCTCAAGGATGTTTCTTGGCAGTTTTGTGTGAATGGGAGATTGCCTGTGTGGGTGGGGTAGGTTTGGGAAATATAGCGTAATTGAGCAGTGGACTCAGTGATGGGCAGGAACCAGAGGCACGGGAACAACCCTGGGTCACAGTGACACAGAGCAAGTGCTTTATAACTGAGCAACAGGCCCTCTTTTACTTGATGCCTGCCAAGGTTACCCCAGGCTCGCTGTACAGCAGCAGTGTGGGGGAGAGCCCTTAAACTGGGCAAACATCTCCTGCATTCTCCTAATCTATTCACATTTTTCAAATGTGGGAGTGCCTCAATGAGCTTAAATAAAAGATTTCAGATGGGCGCTGCAAGTGCTCAGCACTTCCGAAAGCCAGGTCACTTCTTTAGGAGCTGAAATGTGGATTTAGGTGGCTAATTTTAGTCACCCATCTTTGAAGATTTTGGACCCAGAGCTGACCCCCGCCCCCTTCATCTCCCCCACTTCCATCCTGGAGTTTTTCATCTGTTGTACATCTTTTTTCTTTAAAAAGTGACAATTGTCAGTGGAATTCTTTCCTGATTCTAAGTGGATGCTGCTGCTAATGAGGCATACAACCTTTGTGTCCATTGTTATTTCTCATATGAGGGACAAAGCAGCTTTTTTATTATAAATCAATCTCTGAGAATCACCACTATCTGAAAAATGTTAACAATTAAACAATAATTCAGGGATTTTGAAATTAACTACCCTGTGTGTGAACAGATTAAGAGAATATTGTCTATGTAATTCAGGAGAAAACTAATTAAGCCTACCATCTAATGAGCAATGATGCTTTCTCACATCTGCCAACAAAACCAGTCACCAACCTCTATTACAGACTGATATGTTTTCTATTCAGTACACTATAGGGATAGCTTTAGCACCATAAATTATGTAACCATAATCAACAAACGCTAATATAATGTAAGAGGCCATAGTTCTCCTCGTGCTCAGAATCAAACTACAGTTGTGTCAAAAACAGAACCCTTACTTTTGAGTTTGTTACCTGTCCAGCACAATTAAATCAAATCAACAATCCTTCCAAAATGACCCGAAAGGTATCAGAGAGTCTTCATTTGCTGCCACTCCTTTGCACTTCAAGGATTTGATCACAAGCCCATTGAAGTAGAGTGGAGTCTTCCCATGAGCATCAGTGAGCTGTGGATCAGGTTTCTAATCATCATTTTTTGTAGGTTATAGTATAAAAAAGTTGTAGCCAAACTGTTTCTGTGATATTTGGCAGGATTCTATTATTAATGAGTCTTCTTTTCTTATTTTGCAAAGTCGATCCAAAGATTAAGATCTTATTTATAATCCTCCCACCACGAAAACTAACTTTTTGTCATCAATATAAGGTAACATTTTGATAGGTTTAATGAAAGATGGCAATTGCTTAATAAAATGTTGAATAATCATGAATTGACAGTTGGCAGCTGGCAAAAACAACCTAAATTCAGAGAACTCTGATGTTTGCTAGACAAATAAACTAGACTAATTCCTGGTGTAATGCCACTGAAGCCAAGAGAATAAAATCAAGGGTGAACTTGGTCCATAATCTATTAATCAGATGCACACCTAAAACCAGAAGCTCAATAATCTCCATGTAACGATTGTGATGGAATTATTCACTAAATCCAAAGCTTAACTATGGTCCATGTAACCTTTGGTTAAGATTCCCTCATGGAACAGAACAAATCATCTTTAAAACAAACCAATGAAGCTGTTGCACTATATCCATCAAATACTATGCTGATAGATACCCAAAACTCATTCTCCCTTTTAAAATTTCACTTTCTAGGATTATAGTGAGTTAATTTTTCAAGTTGTGTCAACCTCAGTTCAAATCCTGTTTTGCAATCCTGGTGAAAATGGGCCAGAGTCATGGTGAGTCTAGGGAAGTCTGAAATGGTATAGTTTATACACTGATAGGATCAGAAGAAGGGGCCAGTTCACCAGTTTATTCTGACTCACCTCTGAATTTGAGCCAAATTTGTTGTGTGTTCATCATGAAGACACTGGGCTCAATCTTGAACTCTGCTCCAACTACTTTTGCACTGTTCCATAATCCCTGAACTTTTTAGCGACACACTGAAACCCAACTGCTTTTGACAGAGGCCACCAGAAACCAGAAGACTTTAAAGTCAATTAGTAGAAGAGCTCAGAACAGAAATCAGATTCCATGCAGGCGCTCCTTCCCCAATTGAGGTGAAGAGAGTATTTTGATGGGGAAATAAAGCAGGAAGTTCCCTTTTACCCAGACTCGTATTTCTGTGTGACATTTTGAAAGGCATCCTGACCAGGTTGGAATAATTCAAGGGTCCAAAGAATTAAATTCAAGTTTGACTCATTAGCTACATACAGAGTGTGACAGCATGGGGCCAGATGGCTATAGGAGAGTAATAGAAGGCAGATATATTAGCCCCAGGCTAAGTAGGTCCCTTTTCCCTGGGTAAAGTAACAGGGAAGTTTCCAGAACAATCAGGAACCTTCTGGAGACAATTAAGACAGGCTGATTAGAACACCTGCAGCCAATCAAGAAGCTGCTAGAATCAATTAAGGCAGGCTAATCAGGGCACCTGGGTTTTAGAAAGGAGCTCACTTCAGTTTGTGGTGTGTGTGTGTGAGGAGCTGGGAGCAAGAAGCACTAGGAGCTGAGAGTGAGAAAGCAGACTGTTGGAGGACTGAGGTGTACAAGCATTATCAGACACCAGGAGGAAGGTCCTATGGTGAGGCTAAAGAAGGTGTTGGGAGGAGGCCATGGGGAAGTAGCCCAGGGAGTTGTAGCTATCGCACAGCTGTTCCAGGAGGCACTCGACAGCTGCATTCCACAGGGCCCCGGGCTGGAACCCGGAGTAGAGGGCGGGCCCGGGTTCCCCCCAAATCCTCCCAACTCCTGGTCAGACACAGGAGGAGTCGACCTGGTCTGTGGGTTCAGAAAAACGGCCAAGCTGGGGGCTGCTGTGAAGCTCCAAGGCGAGCAAATCTGCCAACAAGTGCAAGACCCACCAAGGTAGAGCAGGAACTTTGTCATAAGTATGACATTTCTTAGCTTCTCACTAAACATGGAAAATTTCAGGATGAAGAGAGAAAGTTTCAAAAAGTTATTAGTGCCTGAAAACAGGAGGCTGTAGTGGGAACTATTTCGCAACCTTATCTAAAGTAGGTTGCGACCAACACTCCACTATAATACACACAGAAAGACAGAGATATCCTCATATAATAGGAAATAGCTTACATATTATCCAGAAAACAAATACTTTTAGTGCTTCAAGTCCTCATGAAAGGGAGACGTTGAGAAATAGCAAGATTACTAAATAATTAGGCCCACAAAACCATCCTCATTTTTCCTTCTGACAAAATCTTCATTTCTTGTGAGTAACACATGGTCATTATTCATTAGTCTGATTATTGGATGTAACCTGGAAATGAATTACAGAACTTGAAAAATGTTATTTTGTCAAGACCCACACGTCCAAGAGCACTCAAGCAGTGCCTGATTAAACTACTAATAGAGTACTCCCGCTGTATGAAACAAGCATCTCTGCAGTGGTCCATCACTATAAGGGTTATTCATCTTCAGTGAATAACCACTGATGGGATCTTATTTTTTTAAATGTAAGACTTGTATGCATATTACACTATATGAGCTCTCACATGTCCCTATTCTAACTAAGTACATATAGTGTGGCTTCCTTCCTGTGAAAATCTGTAGCTGCTATAAGCATTTCAAAAAATCAAATTTTGCAGTTTTCCTCTTGCTTTTCTCCCTCTCTTGCTCTGTTTCTGTATGCGTCCCACTAATTTTAAGAATGATATCTCCTCACCCCCAGGAAAGCCTCCCAAAAGATTATGAGTTTCAACTCTGAAGTTGCTTGTCAACATTGCATTGTGGGGAGGGGAGGTTTGCAACCTTCAGCTACACTTCTCTCTCTTCCCTCCCCCACTACTGCACAGTGGGCAGAGAATTAGCCCCCTAAACCAGCAGATGTGCTGTGATCTACACAGATCAATACACCTGTGAAGGCCCAATATTTCCCTACCACTACTTCCATGCTCCCTGCCTACCATTGTCTGTTTCCTCTTCCTGGTTGCCCAGGGTGAACCACATATAGAGAATGCTCTTAGGAACAGCATTAACTCCTGATTCAACTGGATAGTCACAGGATCTGTAGGGGAGCATGCCACGGAGTGAGGCCCCTTCCTGGCTTTACCTCACCTTCCTTGCCTCTGAATCCAAGCAGAGGCCAGAATTTATGGAGAAGCTTCTACTGGGACCTGTTCAGGGGGAGAGGAAGTGACCATGCCAAAGAAACAGAACCTTTTACGCTGCCATCACCCTTTCCCCTACCTACCAGCTTTTAGCAGGTTTGGCTACCTTCTGCTTCAGAATATGGAAAGCAGAACAAATCCCAAAGTATACTGAAGAAGAACTGTTTATTTAATTCTATGTTTGATTATCTATTGCTACCATTAGAACTTGACAGGAACTTGGGGCTGGCAGTACATTACACACCATATTTCTTTGTATTTACCCTTGATGCACTGTTGGCTGCTCAGCTCCCTGACTTTGACATCATCCCTCCCTTTGTGTACGCTCAGAATTTTCTTCTGGCGAGCACAGAGAATCAAGTTTTTAAGATCAAATAGATGAACGTGATCACAAAAGCTCCACATCATCGAATCTGCAAAGTGCAGTCTCCGCTCTCACCTACATTAGGAATGCCATAACAAATGGATTTCCAGAACTACTAACACACAATTCTTGTTTCCAGTTGTCATAAGTTTTCCCATTTTATACCATGTTACAAACCTGCTGTAGCTGCTCCTTGGGTTAAGATATTATTAAACATGGAATTTCACAGAAATTAAAATGAAAAGAATCCCTGCTCTAAAGGGCACATAGCGTTCTTGAAATCATTGTTATTTAGCAACAGCAAAAAATAGCTAACAATAGTTTACAGTATAGTTCAAATATAAACTTTCCATTGTTGATACCAGTTGCTCACCCTAGTTAAGCAAGCCAAATATATTTGGATTTAAAATGTATAGGGTCTATATATTGCATCTCTGAAGGATGTAGGCCTCATGAGATAGAGCACTCATCTTCTCTTTACAACTAAATGCTTCATTGGGATAACGGACTAATGTTCAGGTATTACACATTTAACGTGGTTTGCACATACATTTAAAATAAAGTGTGTATGACAATGTAAATATTCTATGACTGGATAATACAATGGCCTAATTCCTATGGCCCCATTAAAGTGAACTACCATCAATTTCAGAAAGATGAAGATTTGGCCAAAAGACTACACCATAATAATTAGTTAATAAGGGTTCCCACGTGTCTGACAGGAGGGATCCTGTTACACAATACTTGTGACAGAATCACACAAGTATTCAAGTGTCCAGCAAAGTAAAAATAAATTTCAGATCTGATCCTTTTCAAATTACTTTCTTTAAAAATGTTGGGACTAGATTGTATCTATTAGGCCCAGCTGTGCATTGGCAATGGTGCACTGCCCCAAGGAGAGACAATCAAAGGAATTTCTTTTATAGTGTCACAGACAAATCAGCAGAGCACTTATGCATGTGCCTAAACTTGAATCATGCACTTAAGTCCCTGTGATGCCCTATCTGCCACACTAGCCCATAAAGGGTTAATAGAACCCTAAGGAGGCTGCATAACAGCCAATTGGGAAGGACCAGAGGGAGACTGTGCAGGAGACAGCCAATCAGGGCTGGGCAGGCCCATATAAGAAGAGCTGCAGGGCAGAACAGGGCAGTCATTCCCTGGAGCTAGAAGAGGGAGGAGGACTGGCTGCCTTGCAGGCAGAGGGCAGCTAGCACCTTGGACAGAGCAGTGTTGGGCAGGATCCTGGAGTGAGAGTGAGCTCCTGGCTGACTGCTGACAAGATGCAGCCCTGAGACAAGGGCAGAGAAGGTACTGGGGCTATGGGGAAGTGGCCCAGGGAAGTAGACTGTGGGGTTGGAGGGTATGCAGCATGTGGCTGCCATCTATCTACAGGGTCCCTGGGCCAGGACCCAGAATAGTGGGAGGGTCTGGGTCCCCCCCTGCTCCCACTCGACACTGTGGCTGGACAGTGGACTGCTGTTCCCCCAGAAGGGCAGGCGAATCAAGTGACACATAGCTGGAGGGCTGTGTCCTGAAGAGGATGCTGTGTTCTTTGTGACAGCATGCTTCCTGGAGCAGATGTCACCAGGTGAGGGTGCACTGGCAAACTAAGCAATTCCCAGGGCAGCCAGTAGGAGGTGCCATAGTGGTGAATTGAGCCCTGTTACAGTCCTATTGAAGTCAATGAGACTTGAGCATGTGCTGCTTATGTCCTTTGATGAACAGAGAGAACTTTAAGTACATGCTTAAATCTAAGCACGTCCTTAAGAGTTTTGCTGACTCAGAGACAGCACTTAAAATCCTTTCCATATATAAATAATGGAAGCAAAGAACTTTGTACAAGTCTCTTGACTCTTGAAAACCATGACTCTTTTCTTTGCATATTAAGCACTCCAGGCAGCAGATTTCAGTTCTCAGAAGGGAGAGAGGTAAATAGCGGTGTCCCCCAGGGACCTGTACTGGGACCAGTCCTATTCAACATATTCATAAGTGATCTGGAAAAAGGGGTAAACAGTGAGGGGGCAAAATTTACACATGATACAAAACTACTCAAGAGAGCTAAGTCCAAAGCAGACTGCAAAGAGCTACACAAGGATCTCCCAAAACTGGAAAACATAATGCCAACTATACATATAAAATGATGGGGTCTAAATTAGCTGTTACCACTCAAGAAAGAGATCTTGGAGTCACTGTAGATAGTTCTCTGAAAACATCCACTCAACGTGCAGCAGCAGTCAAAAAAGCTAACAGAATGTTGGGAATCATTAGGAAAAGGATAGACAATAAGACAGAAATATCATATTGCCTCTATATAAATCCATGGTACGCCCATCTTGACTACTGCATGCAGATATGGCTGCCCCATCTCAAAAAAAATATATTGGAAAAGGTACAGAAAAGGGCAACAGAAATTATTCGGGGTATGGAATACCTTCCATGTGAGGCGAGATTAATAAGACTGGGACTTTCCAGCTTGGAAAAGAGATGACTAAGGGGGGATATGATAGAAGTCTATAAAATCATGAATGGTGTGAAGAAAGTAAATAAAGAAGTGTTATTTACTTCTCATAACACAAGAACTAGGGGTCACCAAATGAAATTGATAGGTTTAAAAACAAACAAAAGGAAGCATTTATTCACATAATGCACAGTCAACCTGTGGAACTCCTTGCCAGAGGATGTTGTGAAGGCCAAGACCATAACAGTGTTTACAAAATGAACTAGACAAATTCATGGAGGATAGGTCCATCAATGGCTATTAGCCAGCATTGGCAGGGATGGTGTCCCTAGCTTCTGTTTGCCAGAAGCTGGGAATGAACTACAGGGGATGGATCATTTGATGATTACCTGTTCTGTTCATTTGTTCTGAAGCACCTGGCATTGGCCACTGACAAAAGACAGAATACTGGGCTAGAGGGACCTTTGGTTTGACCCAGTATGGCTGTTCTGATGTAAACCCACTTCCTATCCTGAGGTTAAAGTTTCTCAGCAAGTGTGAGACAAGTACTGGAACTGTCTCTAGACTCATTCTGACAGGTAACCCATTTTCTTACAATCAGTACCTACAAAAGAGGCTGCTTTATGTTAAAATTCCTAAATGCTTCTACAGTACATATTGCATTTACTTCAAATACTGTTTTTTGAAATATGAACATGTGAGGGGGGTGGGGAAAGAAATATATATGCCCATAACATAAAAAGATACCATTTTTCCTGACATTCTGAGATCTGCAGGAGAAAGCTCTAAGTCGTGTAGTCAGTGTCAAGTAGCAGATGCTAGCAGATTAATTCTCAGCTGCAGTATGCAGTTTATGGTAAGTGAATACATTAGTATATAATTGTATGAATGCATATTGACAAATGACTGATTCTTTGTAGTCCTTCTGAATAGAAAAGGCTGTCATAACAAATTACTACTGTTCAGGAACAGGTATCTAGAAAATGCTGATACAAAGAACTCCAGTGATTCTTGGCCAATGCTTTACATAATAGGGGCAAATCATTATTGTTTCCCTTAGTATTCATGGTTCTGCTATCCATCATGTGTATTTCCATAGGAATTCCACTGAAATTTAGAATTACCATCAATTAATGTCCATTTACCATGAAGCAGTTTTGATTTATGGACAGTTGCACTACTGAGGTCCAGTGCAGCTGTCACTGGAAAGTGAAACTATTATACCCCAAGGCAGTGGCAGCTCTGATTTTTCTGTGTGAAAGAGAATCTCCAACAGAGGGTCACATTTAACTTCTCCCATATTGCTGAGAAGAACTCTGACCTTGATCTGTACTAGCTCAACAGAAATGTCATACTTAACTTATTGAGAGGGAATCAGTGTATTCAGTGTTTAATGTGAAATTTCACAAAAATTGTATTCTCATTTCTTATTTCAGAAGAGTAGAGAGTAAGATTTGATACTTTTTAATCGAAAAGGAACATTGTTGTTTATAGGTACAATACATATTCATAATTATAATTTATACTATATCTCCTTGTAGCTGAAGGTGACCACCAAAAGAACTTCATGTTAAGTTAATTAAACTGTGTAACAACTTATTAAAAATAAAGTAAACTTTCATCCATTGTTTAAGTTCCTTTCCTAGCAGTGGTCTCCATTCAGGTATAATTCCAAGATCCATTATTCTGGCCAAGGACCCGCATATGAGCTTTAGTGGCTGAGATACTCATACTCATGGTACTTATTTAAGATCAGCAACAACCTGCATGTATTTGCATCAGCAATGGAGCTCAGTCTTTTACCTTTAGCTACATGAAGGAAGCCCCTCCCCCCACCCTCCTCCACCCCTTTTTTTTAAAAGACATTCAGGTGACAATTCTGAAGTTATAGTGCAGTGGAGGACAATTAATCCAATTAATATGGTAAATATGCATAGGAGGTTTTGTTTGTACAGTACTTTAGTATTGCAGAAAAAACCCACAACGCTAACAAACCTATGCTTATTTACCACGGGGTAGCCAATCCGATATAAGGCCAAATGCTGTAGTCTTTTTCTGAGTAAGAATTACAAGCTTGTAGGTATGGTATTGGGATAGTGACACTTTCCACAAATTAATCAAATGTTTCTTATTTGAGGAAACAATCAGTTGCTCGGGACATCGGAGGTATATTTTCAGCAGTAAATCTGAGGTATATTTTCCAGCAGTAAGTGTGCCTGCTAATTTCCTATCACACCAGGTACACTGTATCCTCGGACTACATAATATTCTCCATATGGCTCTGATTCAGCAAGATACTTAAGGGCATGCCTAACTTTAAGCACATGAATACTACTGACTTAAATTGGAATATTTATGTGCTTAAATATAAGCACATGCTTCAGTGTTTGTCTGAATTGGTACCTCAAAATGGGCAAATGCTACAAAAGTATGTGCAAACTGTCATTTAAATAAAACTATACATTCATCTGTTTCCACAAACATTCATACAACCAATGTTTTTTGTTCAGAAGATTGTTCACACAAATAAAAACCTTGCAAATATTCATGAAATTGTGTTCACACACTGATATAAGCCAAAAGCATTCAAGAGTTCTTGTTGAAATCTGATCTCCCTCCTCCTCTGAGTACGTTTCAGTCAGTTAAGAAGCAGAAGTGTATATTCACAAGGCCAATTGGTCATCATGAACAACTTGATGACAATCAAAGCGAGTAGTTTACAAAAAAAAACCAGCCATCCAACCATAGGCTAAAATACATTTGTATAAAGTGTTCTAACAATATAGAAGAATGTGTAAAGCTCAAATATATTCTGTGATAATTTACAAACCGAAAAGTTAAATTTGTCAAATATGTCATTCACTATAAACAGTCACCTATTAATTGGCATTTATTTCTTATTTGATATTCTTTGGATACACACAAGTCTATACATTTGTATATGATAAAGCAGTGACAAACATGCAATAACTATATTTATAATTAAAGCAGTTTAGTGTTTGTGGTCCCAGATTAGATCAAACTGATTTTTAAATATATTTTATATTCCTCATGATTCCCACACCCTGTCAACACATACACTCCCTTTCTTAATGTCACTAAGGGCAGAGCTAAAGTTGTTTGGATGCCATACATGTCCATTTGTATACTTTAACATGTTTGGATTTCTTTTAAATTTAACCTTTACTCTTAATTTCCTGTGTTTGTCACACTTGGTTTGGGAATAATTACACTATAATTATATTTTAAAAATATTTTTACCCCAAATATATTAACCTACTTTTTACCCTTCATTACTGATAATTGGCCTTAAATTACTGATCTGTACGTTCAATCTTACCTCCATTTTAATGTAGCCTTCATTTGGAAATATCCTATATGAAAAACAAATAAGTAATGCAAACAATGCTACCATGTGATATTTATAATTTGAAAATATAAAGCATCGACCTTAAATAATTCTTTAAAATTTAATTTATATGGCCAGAATCACCAGTATATTTTTCTCCTTTGGTCATTCTAGAGCAGTGCAAACCAGCTGCAACCAGCCAGTTCAGCTGGGTTGACAGCAGCTTTATTTTTGCCAAAGTAGTACAAATCAGGAGTGTACTCCCCAACTTATACCTCTTTCCAGTCCTACGCATTCCCCTGCATGGAAACATGCACACAATTTTTCCCCTTCACTCCTGTACACCCTTTATTTCCCTCTGCAACCCCCATAGTAGTTTCCCTCTCCCTCTGACTCTCTCCACCCACATTCTCCAACATGTGCATGTACACATACACACTAAAGTTCCCCCCTCCAGATTGTTTTCTCTATTGAGCAGCTCTCGTGCTACAAGGACCCTTTAACATTTAGGATTAATGGTCATTTATTGTTGCTTTTCACAACCAAAAGTTGACTCATCAGCGGAGGCTAATGCATAAAATCTTTTTTTAGAGAAATTCACAAATCCTGAATTTCCAAGTGACAATCTCCCATTGTTCTCATTGGGACTAAGGAAATCGGTTCTTTCACCCTGGCCACCACCATTGTTTTAGATAAGAGCGAATCCAGAAAAGGAAGTGGCTCCCCATGCTGCCAGAAGGTGGAGAGTGCTCTGTCCCTTTGAGAACAATAGGAAATAGCCATTTTGAGAATGGCATCTACCCGAAGGCAGCCTGTTTCTTCATCCCATTAAGAACAGTGTAAGGTGGCAACCATTTCTTCAGAGATATGAAATTTTTTCTCACTGGTTAAGGGAATAGCTTTGTAACAGGCCAGAGGGGAAGATATGTCATTGATTTTTTTCCACATTTCTATTCACTCCTTCTTCCAGGCCAATGGCACAACTAGTTTTAGTATGGGTCCCTGGGACACCCCACACTCTTTCCATGATGAGCATTAGCCACTTACATGTATCTCTGCTTCCTTGCTTTCAGCCACTTTAAAATCCAGTACTGATCTTTATCTAAAGCTTCTGAAGGTCTAAATAAATTATATTCCATGCTTCTTTTTATCAATTATTTTACTATCTAATATTTCAAAAAATAACTAAGAAAAGAAATAACTCTGTAGATAGTATCCTAACTACAGCAATGCTAATGCTTAAGGTAACATTAAGGTTAAAAAAAAAAAACATTAAGCAACATTAAGGTAAAAAATGGGAAAGGTTTAAAGATTTACTTTAAAAACTTGAAGTGGTTTTGGCCGGGAGGATCTATTTTAATATGAAAACACTTCTGCACAGATACATGTATAATTTTTCCTGTATGGAGAAAAGTAGCACAATCTTCAATAGGAAAATAGCATCTGACTTGCAGACCCTAGGGCCCTTTTCAATTTAAGGGGGAAAAAGGAGCTACTTATATAGTTGGATCAAGTGAGCTGTAGCTCACGAAAGCTTATGCTCAAATAAATGTGTTAGTCTCTAAGGTGCTACAAGTCCTCCTTTTCTTTTTTCGTTTGTCAGCCATTTCATGTACGACTTGGGAGAAGGAAAGGGTTTCTGTGGGTTAATTATATGGGTCTGATCCAAACCCTTAAGTCATTGGAGAAAACTGACTACAGGGGACTTTGGATCACGTCCATTAAAACGAACCTGTATATTGCCAGTTCACATTACCAATATTATTCTGAATGTGCTTCAGAGGAAACCCCCCCCCTTTTTTATCATAACTATGCTTTCCCCTTTCTATTTGTAGTATTCAATCATATTTTAATTTGTGTTTAAACATCAAAAAATGAAACAGCTGAAAATGGTTAATGAGGATTTTTTTGTTTTTTTGTCTCTAGAGACAAGGGTCACAGTCTACTGCGCCATTTTCATCATAAGCCAGCAAGGGAGGTGAGGAAAAGCTATCCTCCCTCGCACAGTCTCTGTTGTCTCCCAGTCTCAGTGATTAATCGGGGGAAGGGAGAGGAGGGGCCCGGGCCCCCCCTCTACTCCGGGCTCCAGCCCAGGGACCCTAATAGTATCAGCTATGGTAGCTGACCTTTTAGAAACAGGACATGTACAATTCCCTGGGCTACTTCTCACACAGCAGCCCTCACTTCCTCAAGCTCCACTTCACCCTTACCTCAGGGCCTCCTTCCTTGTGCCTGATATGGTGTGTACTGCCTAGTCTCTCCAACAGCGCAACTTCCTCCCACGGCTCCTGGCATGCCCACCCACCTGACTGGCTGGGAGGCTTTTAACTAGTTTCAGCCAGCCCTGGTTCGCTTCACGTGTCCCAATCAACCTAGCATTCTCCCTGCCTTCTGGAAAGTTCTTAATTGGCCCCAGGTGTCTTAATTGACCTGGAGCAGCTGCCATTTCACTTAACCTGGTACCAGGGATTTGTTTAGCCTGGAGCTAATATAGCTATCTCCAACTACTTTTCTACAGCCATCTGGCCTTGCCCTGTCACAGTACGTACAAAATATATATTTTACACACACTTTAATATCTCTTTATAGAGAAATAAAAGAGATGTAAGTTAACACAGACCTCCCATTACCCCTTTAAAATCCTCAGACCCAGATCTCAAACCAAAAATGAGGAAACAGATCCCAAGCACAGTAATGGAGCCTAATCAACCTGAGCTCTGTGGGAGCAATGGATCAGTGGGATGGAGTCAAAAATCGTCCAACCCCCTAGACAAACAAATCTATGGAATCCCTGCCAGACAGCCCCAGCTTAACTCAGCTACCAGCTTTGTGTGATGCTGTGAGATCCACAAATGAAAAGCAGGGTATATATTTGCAGTATTAGCATTAAAAGTACCTAAGGCATCTCGACTGTCCTATCCTGGTAAAACCACTTCCCCTTAGCCTTAGAATTATGTAGTGTGGCAGTTACCATGGAAACTAGTTGTATTTTTTTAAAATACTTTGTCAATAAGTGCACACACTATATTACATGTCTCAGCTGCCAGAGTGAATTATGCCCCCTTTGCTTCAACGTGAATTCCTGTATTTATGCAGAAGTGTGAAGTCTGCTTCTTTCTTGTATGACTGACACTGCCCCTTTCACAGCACAATATGCTCTTGTGTATAGTCAGGTGAAAACCCACGTATCTGCACAATAATAAATTAGCTTACATGTCTCAGGAGGAGTGGAGTGAGAAGGGATGGGTGACATTAAAGTTTTGTGCAATTCCAGTGAAACTCAAGATGCATCATTACACACACACATGCACACACACAGAGTGTTAGCAGGAGGATCTTAAATGCCAGAGGTATTTTAAAAAAAAAAAAAAAAGTAAAACCCTGATTGACCTTTGGTTATCTAAAGAAATGAAGACTGAACATCTGCACTGATGTATCGTTTCTAGATAGAGGACAGCCTCAAATATGCCAGCACACGGTTTCTATGCAAGCCTTCACTAACATTAAAATAAATGTAAAGGCAGTATGCTTAGGCTTGTGTCATTGTATTACCAACAAGCTGTGTGAACAAGTGACCTGCCACCATGGTAGAAGCCATAGTACTCACACACTAGAGATTCAAGAGCAAATATTTCTACTATAGTATAGAATTCAGAAAAGACCTTCTGTATATAAAAATGAAATTGGGTTTTATTCTTACACTGCTGAAATGCATAAGGACCTATATTCAGAGCTATTAATGTAATATAAAGGAGGCCTGAATAACCAGGCATGGTGGAATATGGCTGTCAATATAAGAAGCTTTAATACAGTATATAATGAAGTTTAAGTATGGAGCTAGAGATAGGTACTGTATAATGTGTACCTTCCTCTGGTAATGATAGAATTTGATAGAGAGAATATCTTGTATGAGGAGATCAATTTATATCTCAAAGGGGTTCAGATAGTAAACATACATTAAAAAAGACTATTTATGTGGAACTTCATTTATTTGAATTTAGTATTTGTGACAACCAGATAGGACTTCAGTCTCACAGGTTTTCTAACAGGTATTGCAATGGCTGTAACAGTGCCCACTTCCTCCCACTGCCCTGTATAAGATGCTCCTAAGTCCTATGCCAGAAGGCCAAGAGAATGGTTGAGTTTCTATGCTTACTATCTGTGGCCTTTGAATTATAATGGTGGCTCTTACAACATGGGCATCTGTCTGTGAGGAAATGAATTGATACCAATTAGTCATTTCTTGTAGACCTCTGAACAGTTGTTAGATAGATAGTAACAATCTTCACTAGTATATAGGGGTGCAAATAGATTTTAACTCTTACTGGTATAGTACTGACCCGCGACCCCAGCCCCTGCCCCCTTCACAAAAAATGTCCCGTGACTAGAGCCCTGCGCAGATACAAATTTATACCCGCAGATGCAGAAATCAATATCCGCTGAACCGCAGCAGTGAAAGGCGCAAAATGTGAGGCTGCTGCTCCCAGGAGCCAGCACCCCACACCAGCAGCTCCTCTGGCACCACAGTACTGTCTCCTGCCCTGCCCCAAGCCCTGTCCTCCGGCAGAGTGGTACAGAGCCCCAGACAAGAGATGCAGCCACATGGAAGGGATGGGGGCAGTACAGCTGTGGGGGAGGAGCTGCCAGCGTGGGGCACTGGCTCCTGGGAGCAGCGGTCCTACATTCTGCTCCTTTTGCCACTGTAGTTCCCAGGAGAGCCCTGCAGTTCAGCAGATACTGATTTCTATCCGCGGGTATAAATTTGTATCCACGCAGAGCTCTACAATTCATTCTTGAAAATGTGTCTTTCCAGTACGGCATACCAGCAATATATGTCTTACTGGTACGGCATTCCTGACCATACCGGCTTACT
This sequence comes from Lepidochelys olivacea, assembly GCF_965140295.1. NCBI lineage: Eukaryota > Metazoa > Chordata > Testudines > Cheloniidae > Lepidochelys > Lepidochelys olivacea. Next base: position 125,684,991 of record NC_140413.1, read on the forward strand.
TGCACCACTGCTGGTATATAACTTTTTCATTACTAACCAAGATTTGATATGCAAGTGAACTCTGACTCACTCTCTAGGCTCAGAAATGCAAGATGAACAACACCTTTCTACAACAGAACAATTTTTCTGTAGTACATAAATATTGTACCAAAAAATCATTCTGTTTAGGAGAGGCTTTAATTATCCAATTTCTCGCAATAAAAGACAGAAGCAAGGCTGCCCAAATTCTGTTCTCAGTTATACACAAATAGGTAAGTCTCCATCAAATGATGTGGAGTTAATCTGTGTAAATCTTGTATAACAGCAGAATTGGGCCAAAATAGTTCTCTTTTCTGCATATGGTACATATTGGAAAAACAAAGGATAGATATACAATGACTAAGCCTGCCCCTGTGCCCCAAAAATGAATCTGTTGGCTGATGGAACATATCAGCAAGATACTAGACATCTCCTTCAACACCCTCCCATTACACAAGGCGGGCTAAAAGGGGATGGTTAGGGGAGCATTTGCAGTCTGTCATCTGCACAAATGTCTATATGGCACTGCTAGATTATGGGTAAGCTTCTGAAAGCTTTACTTTGCATTTAAATACCTACAAGATTGCATTTTAGCACCCGGTCCCTGAACAGTGTTGCACTACTTGTCTGTCCATTTGGGGAATGATGTATTTGTTTTGTTCCATTCTTGATTTTACAGAACTTCAAAGAGGCACCACAAAGATCACTGCTGGATTCTGTCTCACAATATTTAATATGAGAACTAGATCTTGAGTGTTGTTGATCATGCAGGTCAGTGTGCACTAATCCACAATTAGTGTTTCCACAGTTACAACTAGTTGCCTGTAATCCCACTCCCAAATCAGAGTGTCCGTCTCTTTCCTTTCCAGTCTACTAAAGATCAGATAGACTTAAACATTGAGCAGACAGAACTAGTGCAATCTAATCTTCCCAAATATTTCTGCCCTAGGAAGACAATATAGAGGAGATAAAATTCTCGCTTCCAAACATTGCTATAACATTGCAAAGTGTCTGATGTCCTTCATGCACCACATGCTGTTATCCCACTGACTCTGCTCAACTTTGGTGACCCAAAGATGTCACTGCTGCTCCTGTCAGCCTGCAATTTCTGTTTCCCAGTATTGTCTGAAGTTCTCTTTACATACTTCACAGAAAGAATAGACCAGGATTTGAAGTGGGGAAAGGGAAGGGAGGGGGGAAATCTGATGGAGCTACACTCATGCCCAACTAACCTTGCTCTCTTTCATGGTGGTTCCCCAACTGCCCTTTCCCTTCTCCCTCAGTGGCTGCTTCTGCCTCTCCTTCCAGCCAAGTGTATGGTGACTCTTTCTTTAGTCCCCATTTTATGGGGCTGAATTTTAGACCTGGGTATAAGTAATAGGATGGAGAAAAACGGCAAGGAAAATTTACCCCGGAATAGAGTAACATTTCTAACTGAGGTCTATTAGGCTGTGAAATGGTCTCCCGTGGTGGATACTGCCATTCCCTGAGTCATTTATAACTGGTTTATACAAAGAATTAGACAACATATTGAAGGAAACAATCCTGCCCTGGCAGGGGGATGGATTAGACTACAGGCCTTTCCATCTCTAGTGTTTGCTGTATCCATTCCCAGTGAAGCACAATAGCTGGATAGGTCTGCAAAAATGAACAGTGATGAAAGTTAACACTGACACTAAATCATAATCAGGCGTGAATTAAACACCCAATTAAATGGAATGGGACATTTGACACTTCTCTTAGAGCTACTGTTTCAGGCTCCCAACAGACCCAGGAAGACAAGTTAACATTCTCAAGGTTCTCTCCCAACTGGAAAGGCAAGGTAGCTTTAAAAAAAATAACAACACACTTTACCAAAACCAACTTACCTTCTGAAGAAACTGAAGAGCATACACATCTAAGGTTCACCCTTGCTCACTTTGAACCCTGAAACAGACAGACAGTAAGTCAAGGGTAACTGTCAAAATGGCTGAATTTGGACAAAAGTATTAGTACATATGAAGAATCCTAGAATATCAGGGTTGGAAGGGACCTCAGGAGGTCATCTAGTCCAACCCCCTGCTCAAAAGCAGGATCCATACCCAATTAAATCATCCCAGCCAGGGCTTTGTCAAGCCTGACCTTAAAAACTTCTAAGGAAGGAGATTCCACCACCTCCCTAGGCAACACATTCCAGTGTTTCACCACCCTCCTAGTGAAAAAGTTTTTCCTAATATCCAACCTAAACCTCCCCCACTGCAACTTGAGACCATTACTCCTTGTCCTGTCCTCTTCCACCACTGAGAATAGTCTAGAACCATCCTCTCTGGAACTACCTCTCAGGTAGTTGAAAGCAGCTATCAAATCCCCCCTCATTCTTCTCTTCCGCAGACTAAACAATCCCAGTTCCCTCAGCCTCTCCTCATAACTCATGTGTTCCAGACCCCGAATCTGGACTCTCTCCAATTTATCCACATCCTTCTTGTAGTGTGGGGCCCAAAACTGGACACAGTACTCCAGATGAGGCCTCACCAATGTTGAATAGAGGGGGACGATCACGTCCCTCGATCTGCTCGCTATGCCCCTACTTATACATCCCAAAATGCCATTGGCCTTCTTGGCAACAAGGGCACACTGCTGGCTCATATCCAGCTTCTCATCCACTGTCACCCCTAGGTCCTTTTCCGCAGAACTGCTGCCGAGCCATTCGGTCTCTAGTCTGTTGCTGTGCATTGGGTTCTTCTGTCCTAAGTGCAGGACCCTGCACTTATCCTTATTGAACCTCATCAGATTTCTTTTGGCCCAATCCTCCAATTTGTCTAGGTCCCTCTGTAGCCTATCCCTATCCTCCAGCGTATCTACCACTCCTCCCAGTTTAGTATCATCCGCAAATTTGCTGAGAGTGCAATCCACACCATCCTCCAGATCATTTATGAAGATATTGAACAAAACCGGCCCCAGGACCAACCCCTGGGGCACTCCACTTGACACCGGCTGCCAACTAGACATGGAGCCATTGATCACTACCCGTTGAGCCCGACAATCTAGCCAACTTTCTACCCACCTTATAGTGCATTCATCCAGCCCATACTACTTTAACTTGCTGACAAGAATACTGTGGGAGACCGTGTCAAAAGCTTTGCTAAAGTCAAGATACAATACATCCACTGCTTTCCCTTCATCCACACAACCAGTAATCTCATCATAGAAGGCGATTAGATTAGTCAGGCATGACCTTCCCTTGGTGAATCCATGCTGACTGTTCCTGATCACTTTCCTCTCGTGTAAGTGCTTCAGGATTGATTCTTTGAGGACCTGCTCCATGATTTTTCTGGGGACTGAAGTGAGGCTTACTGGCCTGTAGTTCCCAGGATCCTCCTTCTTCCCTTTTTTAAAGATTGGCACTACATTTGCCTTTTTCCAGTCATCCGGGACTTCCCCTGTTCACCATGAGTTTTCAAAGATAATGGCCAATGGCTCTGCAATCACAGCCGCCAGTTCCTTTAGCACTCTCGGATGCAACTCATCCGGCCCCATGGACTTGTGCACGTCCAGTTTTTCTAAATAGTCCCTAAACACCTCTTTCTCCACAGAGGGCTGGCCATCTATTCCCCATGTTGTGATGCCCAGCACAGCAGTCTGGGAGCTGACCTTGTTCGTGAAGACAGAGGCAAAAAAAGCATTGAGTACATTAGCTTTTTCCACATCCTCCGTCACTAGGTTGCCTCCCTCATTCATTAAGGGGCCCACACTTTCCTTGACTTTCTTCTTGTTGCCAACATACCTGAAGAAACCCTTCTTGTTACTCTTAACATCTCTCGCTAGCTGCAGCTCCAGGTGCGATTTGGCCCTCCTAATTTCATTCCTACATGCCCGAGCAATATTTTTATACTCTTCCCTGGTCATATGTCCAACCTTCCACTTCTTGTAAGCTTCTTTTTTATGCTTAAGATCTGCTAGGATTTCACCGTTAAGCCAAGCAGGTCGCCTGCCATATTTACTATTCTTTCAACACCTGGGGATGGTTTGTCCCTGTAACCTCAACAGGGATTCCTTGAAATACAGCCAGCTCTCCTGGACTCCTTTCCCTTTCATGTTAGTCCCCACAGGGGATCCTACCCATCCGTTCCCTGAAGGAGTCGAAGTCTGCTTTCCTGAAGTCCAGGGTCCGTATCCTGCTGCTTACCTTTCTTCCCTGTGTCAGGATCCTGAACTCAACCAACTCATGGTCACTGCCTCCCAGATTCCCATCCACTTTTGCTTCCCCTACTAATTCTTCCCAGTTTCTGAGCAGCAGGTCAAGAAAAGCTCCCCCACCCCCCTAGTTGGCTCCTCTAGCACTTGCACCAGGAAATTGTCCCCTATGCTCTCCAAAAACTTCCTGGATTGTCTATGCACCGTTGTATTGCTCTCCCAGCAGATATCAGGAAAATTAAAGTCACCCATGAGAACCAGGGCATGCGATCTAGTAGCTTCCGTGAGCTGCCGGAAGAAAGCCTCATCCACCTCATCTCCCTGGTCCGGTGGTCTATAGCAGACTCCCACCACTACATCACTCCTGTTGCTCACACTTCTAAACTTAATCCAGAGACACTCAGGTTTTTCTGCAGTATCGTACCGGAGCTCTGAGCAGTCATACTGCTCCCTTACATACAGTGCTACTCCCCCACCTTTTCTGCCCTGCCTGTCCTTCCTGAACAGTTTATAACCATCCATGACAGTACTCCAGTCATGTGAGTTATCCCACCAAGTCTGTTATTCCAATCACGTCATAATTCTTTGACGTCACCAGGACCTCCAGTTCTCCCTGCTTGTTTCCAAGGCTTTGTGCATTCATATATAAGCACTTGAGATAACCTGCTGATTGCCCCTCATTCTCAGTATGAGGCAGGAGCCCTCCCCTCACAGACATTCCTGCCTGTGCTTCCTCCCGGTATCTCGCTTTCCCACTTACCTCAGGGCTTTGGTCTCTTTCCCCCGGTGAACCTAGTTTAAAGCCCTCCTCTCTAGGTTAGCCAGCCTGCTCGCAAAGATGCTCTTCCCTCTCTTCGTAAGTTGGAGCCCGTCTCTGCCCAGCACTCCTCCTTCATGGAACACCATCCCATGGTCAAAGAATCCAAAGCCTTCTCTCCAACACCACCTGCATAGCCATTCGTTGACTTCCACTATTCGACGATCCCTACGCAGGCCTTTTTCTTCCACAGGGAGGATGGACAAGAACACCACCTGTGCCTCAAACTCCTTTATCCTTCTTCCCAGAGCCACGTAATCCGCAGTGATCCGCTCAAGGTCATTCTTGGCAGTATCATTGGTGCCCACGTGGAGAAGCAGGAAGGGGTAGCGATCCGAGGGCTTGATGAGTCTCGGCGGTCTCTCCGTCACATCGTGAATCTTAGCCCCCAGCAAGCAGCAGACTTCTCGGTTTTCCCGGTCAGAGCGGCAGATAGATGACTCAGTCCCCCGGAGTAGAGAGTCCCCGACCACCACCACCCGCCTCCTTCTCTTGGGAGTGGTGGTCGTGGAACCCCCCATCTCAGGACAGTGCATCTCATGCCTTCCAACCAGCGGAGTCTCCTTCTGCTTTCTCCCCCCAGACATATCATCTGGTCCACTCTCCACAACGGTACCTGTGGAGAGAACATGAAAGCGGTTAGTTACCTGTGTCCATGTTGCTGGAACCCGGACATTCCCCCTTCTTCTTCTTCTTCTGGAAGTCACATGTTGCCAAGCTTCTTCACTGGCCTCTTGGCTCCGCTGTGCAACCTGCTCTAAATCTTTAGAGCTTTGTGCCCGTAGAAGCATATCCTGACTTTTGTCCAGAAAATCCTCCGTTTCTCGTATGCAACGTAGGGTCGTTATCTGTTGCTCCAGACCTTCAATTTTCTCTTCCAGTATGGAGACCAGCTTGCACTTTGTACAGACAAAGTCGCTTCTGTCCTGTGGAAGAAAGACAAACATGGCACATCCAGTGCAGGTCACAATAGCTGAAGCCCTCCCTTCCATATCACCTTCTTACTATGAGCTTCTTCAGAGAAGTTGGCAAGATGTAAGCCTCGCTGGGCTCACTCCAGGCGAACTCCCAGGCAAACTCCTGCTGTTTGCTGCTCAGCTGGTTCACCACAGCTCAGCTGGTTCGCGAAGCTCTGGCTATTTTTAAACAGCCAGGCTCCCCTGAAACAAACAGTCCGCCCCACTGCCCGCCCCCTGCAGGCTACCAGCCAATCAGACACTCGCTCAGGCTCTCACACTGACATGAAGGTGGGGGTGAGTAAGATTTTTCAAAAGCACCCAAGTAATATTAGTCAATGGGATTTAGGCAGCCATGTCGGCAAGGTACTTTTGAAAATGTTACTGAGCATCTCTTTCCAGAATAAGCAGTATTAAATATCCTCACTTCTTTCTCATGACCTTTCCTAAGTGATTTTCCTCAACCCACTCCTGCTGTGTCTTATGCCAGTGACAGAGTGCAAGAATCTTTTCTCCAACCTGGATAAAGTGGCATGGTCAGATTCCTTCTTTCAACAGGACCACACAGCACTCTAGAGAGTTTGGCGACCACCTCTGCATGAATAGTCCAGTTTCTTGTGGATTAAAACTTGGCTTCCTAACCATGGCAAAAGGGAATGTCTGGAGGGAAAGTGGGACTTTGTGTCTCAAGTTGCTGACAGTGTTTCCTGTAGTTGTCAACAGTATCTTCTGAGAGTGGAGACAGCTACTTTTTGAGGAGCTGCTCTGGGAGCTTTACAGAGAGGTTGTGAAAGCTACAAGAATTAATTTCCTGACTGGGAGAGATTCTATTGTGGAACCCCACAGTAAATGTGTGATTTGTGTCTCCTTTACATTGCCAGTTTCATGTTAATAAATTAACAAATAAAATGGTATGGAATATTGTCTCCTCTAGACTATGAGGGGGTTAACTCAGGAAAATAAGATTTAAATTGTAGTAAAATTAAGTATTATAAATTCTTCAGTGGGCTTTGACTCTCCTAAGGATATTTTTGTTTGTTTTTTATGGAGAGTAAATATACTGAACATAACAAGGAATTTTTATTAATCTACTCCAGGGATTTGAACTGTAAAAAAAGACTCATAATTTACATTTGATTTAAGTAGTAGATTAAATATTTTGGACAGACATTTGAAAATTGTGCCAAGAATATATATAATATATAACTTTAAACTTTAAAGCTATGGTAACTAAACTCTAAATCACAAGTATGGGTCTTGGGCATACATTGCCTGTTTGGTGTAAATTGCTGAAGAATTCTTGTTCCTGTAGGCAGCCATTACTCACAAGAAATCAATGGGATCAGCTCTGTGAGGGTCAGCTGCTTGACTGGCTCTAGTGTGTGCAAAAATCTAGGTTTTTTGCTTTTTGATATTGGTAACCCAGTGTCAAGAAATGAGCATGATGTTTGGGAAAACAATTGTATCAGTCTGAATCTTAGCCCCTTTTTCCAAGTGTAGATGACTCTTCCCTTCCATCTTCTCACCTGAACAGTCTTCCTCTATTGGTTTTCCAACTGTGGAGATTCAGGTCTATAGTCCCTTTCACTAGGCTTGACTAGTTGTTCTGTTCAAATAGGGTATGGTCCCATCAGAGGCACGTACCACATTTTAGGGCACACTATACCAGAGAGATAGCAAACCTATTGGACCCTGGGATGGGATTTGTGACCAAGAGGGGAAAAGATAACCAGGAGGTGCTCAACCCAGCTGGAAATATCAAATCTTTATGGGATACTCAGTGACTCATCTACCAAGGAACCTGTCTGTGGAGGAATGAATCAGAAAGCTACAAGGGAAATACATGGTGGTTTTCCTCGCAGTATGACACGAGCAGCTACCAAAAGAGGTCCTTCAAGCATCCTAGGAAGACAAACAATAGCATTGGTGTCTCCACATTAAGAATGGATGGAGAATTCAGCAAAGGACACAAGAACAGGACAGTGTCCTGTCTCCCTGGAGCAAAAATTAGATGTCAACTGCAAGGTTTGGTGGGATTAGGATGTTGGCTGGCAAGTCTCCAGAGACAATGATACCCATTGGAACCAATGACACAATGTCAACAAGGGTGCCTGCCCTGTGGCACCACCAGCTGAGCAAGTGTGGCTCTGCTAAGGTCTGCTTCAGTTTCCTATTCACTGAGGGCCCCTTATGAAGTCCACGTAGTCTAGATGGTCAAAACAAGCCCTTTGAGGTCCAATTTATTAAATCCTGCACAAAGTCTTTCAAAATAGAACTCTAACCTACAAAATCTTTATCCCAGTTTCAGCTGCTCTCAGCCCCATCCTGTCCTCTCTTTATACAACATTTATTTTGCCCCAGTCTCGAGCTGGGCATAACCTCTGCTCCCTTGAAGGTCTGCCATCCCTTCAAAGTTCCAACACACTTGGCACTCCACTCTCCATCCTGAGGATCTGTCTTTCTGTTCTTCCAGCACCTGTTGCCTGAAGTTTGGCCTTTTCCACCAGCTTTCCCTCACTGGTGTCTTTCCCCTGCTGACTGAAGGCCCTACAGTAGCAGTGTTACTTTCTGCAGTGTTGGCAGGCATCTGCCAACACCCACCTGCCGCTGCCTCCCCCTTTAAGGCCAAAATACTTTCCCTGAAACACAATTGGGCAGCAGTTAATCAGTCAGGCTTACTGGATTTCATTCTCTTAAAGGGGCCAGTCACCCTATAACACACAGCTATGCAGATTATAGAAGACTTCAGGGATCTTGGAAGAGAGCTGAAGAAGAGAAGTTCAAGTGATCTTCTTGGAAATCCTTCCAGGTCCCATGAGCGAGATAAAGCAGAATGTATGTGAGGTGAACAGTTAGCTGTGCGGCTGGTGTGAAACCAAAGGTTTTGGAACACTGGGTCATATTTCAGTGTCAGAGTGGGCTGTACAAACAGAACAGCCTACATCGCACAGGTGTGTGTGTGTAGGGGGGAGTTAATCTTCTTGGTTGGAAAATAGCTGGAGCAGCCAGGAGGACACTCAACTAGCAATGCAAGGAGAGGGTGCTAAAATAGCATATGTTGTACAAACTCAAACACAGCATGTGACACAGAAATTTAACTGAAGTGGCAAGAAATATGAAGAGGAGAAATGTTTCAGTTGCTTATATACCAATGATAGGAGTGTGGGTAGCAAGCTAAAAGCACTGGAAATTCTCACTGATGAGTAGAAATGTGAAATTCAGCATTACTGAAACCTGATGGGATAATTCACATGGTTAGAATGTTAAAACCTCTTTTAGGAAGGATAGTGTGGGTAGGAAAGGTGGGGGTTTGGCTCTGTCTGTTAGAGACATTACCTATTAAGTGTTGTTAACTCAGAAGCACAAGATTTTTGAATGCATATTGATCAGTGTGCTAACTAAGCCCAGAAAGCAGTACAAGTATGGGTCCATTTCACACCACTGAATCAAACCAGAGATTCGGATGAGCTAATCCTTAAACACTTGTGTAATATATGGAAAGAAAAGCTATTATGGGGAACTTCAGTTTGGGAGATATGCTGGAGGTCTCATGTATCCAGTATTAAAACATCATTTGAGTTTCTAAAAATTATAAATTTTCTAACAGTGTCAGTGCACCAACACAAGGTAACTCTATGGTGGACCTCATTAATTCATCTTGAAATGTCATAATCATTGGTCTGGAAGTTGGTGGTTGCCTAGGGACTAGTGATCATGATCTGATTGCATTCTGTATGAACAAACAGAGAGTCTCAATGCTGAGGAAAAATATGAGCAAAATTGACAGGGAAGAAAAACGTAGACACAAATTGAATGAAAACTGGTAAATTCTTTAAGAAGAACTCATGAGATGGCCAAAAAGCCACGATTCCACAAGCAAGAAAGAGGACAATTTTTGCTGAAAGCCAATCCTAGTTCAGTGGCAAAGTGGAGGTAGCAGTTAGAAACAAGCAATATGACAAATGAAAAAAGGGGGAAATAGCAATAAATATAAATTCAAGTTCAGAAGTGCAGAAAATTGATAAGGGAAGCTAGACATAAGGAAAAATCCATGGTGGACAGGACTAAGGACAATAGGGACTTTTTAAAGTACATTAGGAATAAAAGAAATCCTAGTAATGGCATAAGCCCATTGCTAGATGGAGATGGTAAAATTGTTAATAATGATGCAGAAAAGGCAGAAGTGTTCAGTAAATATTTGTTCTGTTATTGTGTTTGGAAAGAAGCAGGATTATTTGCTTCTATTACATGAGTATGTTGAAATATTTTTCTAGTCCATTAGTAACAAAGATGTTAAACATCTATTGGAGATAAAGATCAGACAGAAATATACAAGATGTTGTTCATACTAAAAAATGAAACCTACATCTTAAGATTTGTCTACTAACAATTTTCTTATTGTCTGAGTCACACTATGTCCCAGGTTTGGACTTCAGGAGCCAGACACAGACATTTTACTTTTTTCCCCCAAAAAAATCTTTATTTGTATTCCAAACTGCTGTCTAGTCGAACCATGTTCAAACCCCCTTGAGATTCAATATTTGTTCACCTGACTATTCACAAGTATTTGTTTAGACAAATGCTTAAGGAAGGGCTGTTCACACAAATATCTGTCCATGCATAAGAAACAAACAAGATTCATTACCTGCTATTTGACATTCACTATTCTCCTGTTTAAAAAAAAAAAAATTCAGATGTCCTATCATGGAGCAGAATACCCTGTGACACAGATGATCAATCCCATAGTCTGACTATTGAATGGTGAATTGTTCAAAGGATCAGCAAAAATCCATAGGCTGAAAATTGTTCATAAATATTTACTGAATAGTTTGGATGAACAGCCTATGCGTTACAAGTGTCAGGAATGTTTGCAAATCATTTCTGAACACAAACAATGGCTAATTTTCAATGTATATTATTTGCTAATTCAACCAGCATTACTACTAAAAAGATAGTTTGACACTAGCCAGTCAATATTTCAGCTACTAAAATTTCTTTTGGAGACTATATCAGTCTGGAAGTGATCTAGCGGAAAATGATAATTCAACAAGATATAGTAATTTGAGGACATACTTTCAAGTATAGAGTGTTTAAGGAGGAAGATATTTAAACCCACACACAATTTGAAGACACACTTCAGTGTCTGAAAAGTGTTGAGTTATTAAGGTTTGCCTCATAAGTGTTACAATGTCAATAAGCACTGAGAGTTTATCATCAATTCTTCCATTTTGTCTGGTTGGAATTGAAGTGTGTTATTTCATCAGGAGGATTATTGTTTTGGGATGATCTCCAGAACATTAAAGCTTTACATTTAACCTCTGTTACAGTCCAGAATTGAATTAACCTCTCATATAAAAGCAGCTAACTTTCTTTTCATGTAAAATGTGAATGTTTTTAGAAAAATTCAATGAAAATACAGCTCGTAAAATTTCAATGCAATCAGTTAGAACACAAAATTATAAGAAAATTCGTTTTTTCATCTGTTTTTTCTGAAACTTAGAAGAACAGATGCTGTCATGTTACACATTTGTTAAAATTTCAATCAATATTTTAGTGAATAAATCAGGGCGTGTATAGATTATGTACAGTATTGTACAGGAATATCTTGAAGATTGCTTTCTACAACATAAAATAATCAGACAGAATTATGTTTTATGAAATATCTAGAAATATGTTCTCTTAATAAACTAGAAGTTTAGCGGGACCAGGTGGGTGAGTTAATATATCTTTATGTGGACCAACTTCCAGTGGTCCAGTAAAACTCTCACCAACAGAAGTTGGTCCAATAAAAAAATATTACCTCTAAAAATCTCATCCTGGATACTTGGCATTTTTATTAGGGCACTCTTAGAATTTTACTTGCTGATTGGATCTCTTTCTTGTTTTCCACATCTTTCTCAAATATTATTTTATGTTTAGAGTCTTGCAGAGGACAGAACTTCCATCTGACAAAGGATTTTAAGATTTTGAAATTTGGCTTCGTTCCAATTTGGAACCAAACCAAAACATTTCAAAAATTTTCCACAAAGGAAAATTTCACACACACAATTGTTTCCGACCTACCAAAATATTGTTTTGATGTCAGCTTTTAAAAATATTTTGTTTTATAACATATACAATAAAAAGTATTAACAAAGTCTTTTCAAAATGAAAAATTGAAATATAATGTTCCAAAATGTTCAAACAGGTCATTGCAATACTGTCAGAACCTTTTCCTTTTTCCAATTTTCTGCCAAAATGAAAACCCTGCTTCAATATTTAAAAAGTGTCATTAGGCCAGAAAGTGAAAGGTGAGAATGACTCTATGGCCCGGTGATTAAAGCACTCACCTGGGAGATGGAAGACCCAGGGTCCAGGCTCCCTTCTCCAATGACTTCTTAATTATTGATACACAGTGGAGTCACTGAGAGACCACCACATCACCACCACCTTTTTCTCTTACAGTCATAGAATTTAAGGCTAGAAGAGACCACCGGATCAGCAGGTAGCAATCAATATATCAGGGGTCAATTTAGCACGTCTAGTCCCCGAGCGCTCTCCTGTCGACTCCGGAACTCCAGCGCCGCGAGAGGAACAAGCACAGTCGATGGGGGAGCAGCGGCAGTCAACTCACCACCGTGAAAACACCATGGTAAGTCGATCTAGGTATGTCGACTTCAGCTACACTATTCTCGTAGCTGAAGTTGCGTACCTTACATTGACTCCCCCGGCCCCAAGTGTAGACCAGGGCTATGTGGTACAAAAACAAATTTTGAAATGTTTGAAATTGTTAGAGGATGAAAATTCCATTCTCCAGCAAGCTCTGACCCACTTTATACACAGCCTCACCAGATAATGAGAAAGAGGTGACCCTGCACCACTAAAGACAAGGATAATTTTCCCATTGTTTATAATAGGAGCAGAAGCAGGCCCTAACACAGTATTAGATGAGATCATATCCAGTTGACAGTCAACACACAAAGCCATACACGAGATCTTAGGAAAGTAGGCCTTTCATACATTGGCTTGTGCTGCCTAGTGCACTAGGGGTTGCATTTTTATTAGCGGCCACAACCATGTCAGGCACCTCCATGAACAATTGAGTTTAAAAATCTTAATGATGGACTACAGAGACCATGTTCAAGTGAGGATGTAACATACCCCTGAAAAGACGGTGGCAAAAAAGACACAAGTTATGGAAATATAATGACAGTTATTCAGCATAGGCATATATACAACAACCTGGGTTCAGAGTAATTTGGGAGAGAAAATTCACATATTGGAGAAAGAAGAAAACATTTTTGTTACAAGATCTTTTATAAAATAACGGAGGGATGGAGATGGTTTTGAAGTTGGTCAGAGGTTTGGACTAGCCAGGGTAGAAGAGGATTAATGGGCTGAGAGCAGGCAAGACTGTCAGAGGAACAAACTAAATGCAATTTATCACATGGCCACCGAAATAAACTAATTAGAATGATATTATTATTACAGAGGAAGAAGAGTAGAGACATCCTTTCATTATCTGCTGGATTAATAGAACCAACAATAACATATTTTTTCCATCCTTTTAGCTTTACTTCATAAATCAAAATTTGACTCTCACTGTTCTAAGAGGACTTTAAACCAGAAAGAGTTTTAAGGTTTTTTGCTTTTTTTCCCTCAAATGGACCTTTTCCCCTTGTTTTCAGTCAGCCATTGGAAGTATCTTTCAATTACAAACACAGGTTCAGACCCTTGTAGAGGCAGACTTTACACTGCCCATAAATCCTAGATGCTCACAGCCATCAGACAGACTCTGTAAAAGCTTTTATGAGAAAATATGGTTTAGGACACAGACAGCAGGTATTTAAATTATCCAAGTGAGAGAAATTACTCTTATTCATTCACCAGATGCTTTATTCATATATAGATTTTTAAATTAATAATTCCATATAGTTAAAACTATGTAATTCTAAAATCCACACGGTTTTGCTCACTGACCTTAACAAGTTTTGACATCTTTTTCGTTTCTTCCAAATAGTACAGCACACTTGCCAACTCCCATTTTGATTAAATATTGTAATGGATGAAGAATAAAAGTCAATGTTTACAGACAAGTTGAGAAGAGTTCAGCAGAACGTTATTTCTGTGCAGAGTCAAGTGTAAGGTGATGAGCCACTCCTGTTCTGAGCTCCAGCCAATCCACAAGCCAGGAACTGATCTGGTGAGTCCCAGGGCAGGCAGGTATAAAAGCCCCCCAGCAGGAGCAGCATCTCAGTCTGTTCAACATCACTCCAGGGCTTGGAACACTTTCCTGCCTGATGGTGGTAATAGACTGCCCAAGGCTGAGCTTGTTCCAGCACTGCTGTTGCTCTCGCCCTATTCCTCATCCTACTCTAGTCTCTCTCCAATCCTGCTGTGGAATCCTGATTCCAGCTCTGAACCCTGGCTCCACCCACTAGGCCCAACTGCTACCACTCCACCTAGTAGGCCTGACCATCCCCATCAAGGTTTAACAGACACCTAGGTTCAGAATATTTCAGAAAGAAAAATACCATCAAGTCACATGCAGTACGCACACCCCTTTTTCTCCAACTGGGCTGCAATACATCAAAGCTCATCACATGAAAGCTAGAGAGATATTTAGAGAGAAAAATAAGATTCAGTATTAAAGCACAATTGAAAACTATGCCAATGCGAAGGAAAGATAGGAAGAATAATAAGGGACCAATATCACTCAATCAGAAGCTCTTTAATCACCTGAAGTCAACAAGGAATCTACAAAAATGTGGAAACATGGAGGAATTGCTAAGGAGAAGTAGCGCAGGCATGTAGGGACAAAATCAGAAAGGTTAAGACACAAAATGAGTTACACCTAGAAGGAGACATAAGACAATAAAAAGAGGCTCTTTAAATACTTTAGAAGCATGAGTAAGATGAAGAAAAAGTGCAAGTCCACTACTTAGCAGGGAAGGGGAGCTCATAACTCAGGATATCAAGAAGGCTGAGGTGTTTAACACCTATTTTGCCTCAGTCTTCACTAACAAGGTCAACGGTGATAAGATATTCAACACAATTAATCTTAATAACAAGGGGGAAGGAGCACAAATCAAAATAGGGATAGAACAGGTTAATGAATATTTAGACAAGTTAGATGTATTCAAGTTGGCAGGACTTAATGAAATTTATCCAAGGAACTATCTGAAGCAATCTCATAATTAGCAACTCTCTTTGAGAACTCATGGAGGATGGGAAAGATCCCAGAAGACTGGAAAAGGGCAAACATAGTACCTGTCATGCTGTCTTGCATAGTTCATGACCATGACTGCCATCCTCAGGGCAGATTGTCAAAAAGCAGTGCAGACACTCCATACTGGTGGTATGTTTTATAATTAGATTTTACCAACCTAGTAACAAATGTGCACTCCTGGATCACTGTAACTGTCTTTCCATGGAGTCACAGATAGTTCCCTTGGACACTCCAGTCTACCTTACCACTATTTAGTGATAAATAGTCACTTACACCAAAAATTGCAAAATATTCAGGTTGTTCCCAGGCCCAAGAGACCAGTCACTTACCCCAGATCAATTTGTACCTCACATCTCAGACCAAAGAGAACACTGGTAGCCAATTCTATTGCAAACTAACCAAGGATTTATTAACTAGGAAAAAGTAACGAGAGAGAGAGAGAGAGTTATTTACAGGTTAAAGCATGCAACATAAGCACAAACAAGACTCAGTCTGTGGTTTCAAAAGGTGACAGAAATGTAATAATCTGTCTTTTACGGTTGACCTTGGGAGCGGGGAGGGAGGGGGAGATATCTATCCTTTTGTTTCTTAGCTCCAGACCTAGTAAGAGTCCAAACACTGAAGAGATGTGATTATCTTTATATGCCCTTCCCCCAGAATTCAAACTGATGGGGCAAGAGCCCCTGCACATAACTTTTTCATGAGTGGTAGGAGCAATCAACAAAGTTTTTGCCCTACAGTGGCCCATTTAGTCTTGATTAGTCCTTCTTGATGGGCAGTGGAATTACTCTTCCTGCCGAATTTCACAAGTTCAGAACAGGCATTTTTACAATTGTAAAGCAAAGCTTACATATTGCCTTATAGCACGGGATACAGACATTACAAGTAAGATTAATGACTGCATCAGCGTAAAAGCATTTTATAGAGTCCAAACACTAAACATATTCTTACAAGTCTGGCACCTATCTTGAACAATACTATATAGGTGAGCTGGTCTGGTTTCCAGCTATAAATTTGTTAGTGTTCAGCTGACACCTACACATTTGGCAAGAGCTGGCACCTGGTTTATCACTGCCACAGTACCTATCTTTAAAAAGTGAAAGAAAGAGACCCAGAGAATTATAAACTAGTCAAAAACGATGAGGAGTCCGGTGGCACCTTAAAGACTAACAGATTTATTTGGGCATAAGCTTTTGTGGGTACAAACCCCACTTCTGACTCCATGCATCTGAAGAAGTGCATTTTTTACCCATGAAAGCTAATGCCCAAATAAATCTGTTAGTCTTTAAAGCGCCACCGGACTAGTCATTGTTTTTGTGGATACAGACTAACATGTGTCCAGTTTTGGGCCCCACACTTCAAGAAGGATGTGGATAAATTGGAGAGAGTCCAGCGAAAGGCAACAAAAATGATTAGGGGACTGGAACACATAAATGAGTTATGAGGAGAGGCTGAGGGAGCTGGGATTGTTTAGCCTGCAGAAGAGAAGAATGAGGGGGGATTTGATAGCTGCTTTCAACTACCTGAAAGGGGGTTCCAAAGAGGATGGCTCTATTCTCAATGGTAGCAGATGACAGAACGAGGAGTAATGGTCTCAAGTTGCAGTGGGGGAGGTTTAGATTGGATATTAGGAAAAACTTTTTCACTAAGAGGGTGGTGAAACACTGCAATGCGTTACCTAGGGAGGTGGTAGAATCTCCTTCCTTAGAGGTTTTTAAGGTCAGGCTTGACAAAGCCCTGGCTGGGATGATTTAACTGGGAATTGGTCCTGCTTTGAGCAGGGGGTTGGACTAGATGACCTTCTGGGGTCCCTTCCAACCCTGATATTCTATGATTCTATGATTCTATGGCTACTCCTCTGATAATAAACTAGTCAGCCTAACTTCATTATCTGGAAAGATGCTGGAACAAATTAGTAAACAATCAATTTGTAAGCACCTAGTAGATAAGGAATAGCCAGTATGGATTTGTCAAGAACAAACCATGCAAAACCAGTCTAATTTCCTTCTTGGACAGGGATATTGGTCTATTGGATGAGAGGAAGCTGCAGATGTCATATATCTTGATTTTAGTAATGCTTTTGATAGTCCCACACAGGGTTGTCCCTAGGGGGTGTGTAGGGCACCAGGGCAGAAGTGACGAATCTTTCACTTCTGGAACCGACCTGTCACTTCCGGGACCAATCTGGTCAATCACACCAGCCCGTGGGATGCCCCAAAGCACAGGGCCAGAGCAGTTGCCCAAATTTGCCTTACCCAAGGGACGGCTCTGGTGCCACATGACAGTGTCATAAGCAACCTAAGGAAATGTGGTTAGATGAAGGTACTATAAGGTGGGTGCAAAACTGATTTAAAAGTCATACTCAAACAGTACTTATCAATGATTCATTGTCAAACTGGGTGGATGTATTTAGTGGGTTCCCAGAGAGATTTGTCCTGAGTCTGGTACTAATCAATATTTTTATAAATTACTTGGATAATGGAGTGGAAAGTATGCTTATAAAATTTGTGGATGACACCAACATGGCAGGGGTTGCTAGCACTTTGGAGGACAGGATTAGAATTTAAACCAACTTGACAAATTAGAGAATTGGTGTGAAATCAACATGACGAAATTCAGTAAAGACAAGTGCAAAGTACTACACTTAAGAAGCAAAAAAAAAAATCAAATGAACAACTACAAAACAGGGAACAACTGGCTAGGCTGTAGTATTGCTGAAAAAGATCTGGTGGTTTAGTAGATCACAAATTGAATATGAGTCAACAATGCAATGCAGTTGTGAAACAGACTAATATTCTGGGATGTATTAACAGGAGTGTCATATTTAAGACATGTGAGAGAATTGTTCTACTTGGCACTGGTTAGGCCTCAGCTGGACTACTGGGTCCAATTCTGGGACCCACAATTTAGGAAGGATTTGAAGAAATTGGAGAGAGTCCAGAGGAGAGCAACAAAAATTATAAAAGGTTTAGAAAACCTGACCTATAAGGAAAGCTTTTAAAACTGGGCCTGTTTAGTCTTGAGAAAAGAAGACTGAAGGGGGACCTGATAAAAGTCTTCAAATATGTTAAGGGCTGTTATAAACAGGACAGTGATCAATTGTTCTCCATTACCACTGGAGGTAGGACAAGAAGTAAGGGCTTACTCTGCAGCAAGGGAGATTTAGGTTAGATATGAGGAAAAACTTTACAATAATAAGGATAGCTAAATTTTGGAATAGGCTTCCAAGGGAGGTTTTGGAATCCCCATCATTGGAGGTTTTTAAGCACAGGTTAGACAAACACCCCTCAGGGATGGTCTACGTTTACTTGGTCCTGCCTCAGCTCAGAGGGCTAAACTTGGTGTCCTCGAGGTCCCTTCCAGCCTTATATTTCTACAATTCTCTGATTTCAGTTTACTGAAACACAGTGGACTAGGCAAGGATTTGAGGAAAACAGAATGGGGAAAGAAACACTAGTTTGCAAAAACATTACAGATAATCACTCAAGTAACTGGCATTTGTGATGTACAGTAGTACATACTGTGACTGGGCTTGCTTTCTATCATGGAAGGTCTGTAAAAGAAATACTTTAGAGACTAACCAATTTATTTGAGCATAAGCTTTCGTGAGCTACAGCTCACTTCATTGGATGCATCCGATGAAGTGAGCTATAGCTCACGAAAACTTATGTTCAAATAAATTGGTTAGTCTCTAAGGTGCCACAAGTACTCCTTTTCTTTTTGCGAATACAGACTAACACGGCTGTTACTATGAAACCTGTAAAAGAAATGTAATACACCCGAGTTACTGAAATTCAGCACTCAAGCTCATTCAAGAAAATAAAATGAGGGAGGGTTAAGGTCATTTCTTTATCTCAGTCTATCTTATTGCTTCTCTCTCTCTCTCCCCAACAGCCCTAAAAATTTTCCTTTTCATTTCTCCTGCCTAAATACTTGTCCCTTAGTGATCTTTTATCTTGACCCCTGCAACCTCCTCCTTTCACACATAGTAATAGCAGCAGGAGACACGCGGGTTCTAATCTCTGCTAATGTTGACTCCATCTGTGGCCTTGGTCAAGCCAGCTAATCTTCTCCCCCACCACAAGTAAAATGAGGCTAACAATACTTAACTCTCTCATTCAGAGAAGAAGTTGTTGTGATAATCAAATAGTGAATGTGTGCTAAGCTTCGCCAGAAAACTGAGCCAAAAACTCCAGGAGTTGGGGGCCTCGCAAACCAAAGCACCCCAAGTCATTTGGCGATTGCTTCCCTGAAAACCTTTTAAGCTACTGGCAACCAAGCATAGATCCCACAAAGCAGCTGCATTCCACTTCTGCAGCAGAAGCCCCAGGGGAGAAGTGAACCCAACTTTGTATTAAAATTAGTCAGTTGAGCTTAGGATGGGTCCCCAGAATCATCTCACTTAACCTTCTGCACAACATTCTGGCTGGTGCTCTCTATAGTGCAGAGATCATGGTAAACAGGGGGTCAGTTACATTTTGGTGGGGGAGAAAGACTAGTCAAGCCCATTCAAAAACACTTAGGCTAGCTGGTGACAATTTTTTTTACTTTTGAAGTTGATTTTTTTTAAGGTGGAACATTTCCCTCCCTTCCCATCACTCCTTTCCAAATGTAGGTATTTTTTTCTGATCAACTCCACCTCCAATACAGTATGAATCCAAAACTACTCCTTAACTGTTTCAGTCTGATTGTTCCAATGTCACTGCATAAAGAAGTCCATTCACATTTTAGCACATTCATATATTGCAGTTGTCAAGGTTCCTCCCCCACTCTGAACTCTAGGGTACAGATGTGGGGACCTGCATGAAAAAACCTCCTAAGCTTATCTTTACCAGCTTAGGTCAAAACTTCCCCAAGGTACAAAATATTACACCCGTTGTCCTTGGACTGGCCGCTACCACCACCAAACTAATACTGGTTACTGGGGAAGAGCTGTTTGGACGCGTCCTTCCCCCCAAAATACTTCCCAAAACCTTGCACCCCACTTCCTGGACAAGGTTTGGTAAAAAGCCTCACCAATTTGCCTAGGTGACTACAGACCCAGACCCTTGGATCTTAAGAACAATGAACAATCCTCCCAACACTTGCACCCCCCATTTCCTGGGAAATGTTGGATAAAAAGCCTCACCAATTTGCATAGGTGACCACAGACCCAAACCCTTGGATCTGAGAACAATGAAAAAGCATTCAGTTTTTTACAAGAAGATTTTTAATAAAAAATAGAAGTAAATAGAAATAAAGAAATCCCCCCTGTAAAATCAGGATGGTAGATATCTTACAGGGTAATTAGATTCAGAAACATAGAGAACCCCTCTAGGCAAAACCTTAAGTTACAAATAAGATACACAGACAGAAATAGTTATTCTATTCAGCACAAATTCTTTTCTCAGCCATTTAAAGAAATCATAATCTAACACATACCTAGCTAGATTACTTACTAAAAGTTCTAAGACTCCATTCCTGGTCTATCCCCGGTAAAGACCAGCATAAGACAGACACAGACCCTTTGTTTCTCTCCCTCCTCCCAGCTTTTGAAAGTATCTTGTCTCCTCATTGGTCATTTTGGTCAGGTGCCAGCGAGGTTACCTTTAGCTTCTTAACCCTTTACAGGTGAGAGGAGCTTTCCCCTGGCCAGGAGGGATTTCAAAGGGGTTTACCCTTCCCTTTATATTTATGACAGCAGTGTTCCCCAAACTGTGGGCTGCAAGCACGTTCTAGATGGGTCACAGGGCCCTAGGCAAACATACTCTTCTCCCTCCGTGTGGAGGGGAGGGATTGGAGAGCAAGCTCACTCAGCAGTCACCCATCATCAGCACCAATTCTCCACTCCAGATGTTGCGACCTGGTGCATGGGATCACAGCACCATTGAGGTTAGCCTGGCTGCTAGGTTGCAATGCCTGGAGCGGGGAGCCAGGCCCGGACCCACAGGACAGGAGCCATTGCTGTCAGGTGAATGCAGGGCAGGCTCCATCTCCCCTCTCTGTCCCCGAGGCTGGGGTTAGAGTTGTGATACCAGGGAGGAGGATGCATAAATGTAATGGTGGGTCACAAGGGGAAAAAAAAGACAAAATGCAGTTAGTGGGTCACCTTAGTAACAAGTTTGGGAACAACTCATCTATTTTAATAAGTCTTTTCATGTGCGGCAGGCTGCTAAGGGCCATATCCACTGCCAAAACTCACCAGTAGAATATCTAGGGACAAGACAGTGGAAAAACTGAAGAATTACATCATTAGAATAAGCTGTAATTGGCTGATCATAAACTGAGGTCATGACAATGCAGCAGCTTCAGAAATCTGCCATTGTCAAATTAACTTTTCCCACGTGTGTCACAAATAAAGGGCTATATTAATATAGCAGACGTATGGGGAAACACAGCATGAGCCACAAGAACACACATGGTTGAGAAATAGGAAGTCCTGCATTCAGTCCTCAGCTCCGAAACTGACCAGGTATGTGGCCTTCAGCAAATCACTTCATTCCTCTGCTCCAGTTTTCCCACTTGTAATAGAGAAAACATTTATATAAGCCACAAAAGTGTCATGAAGATCAGGTAATATCTACATAATTATCTGAACATTTCAAGTGCTATGTAAGTCCTACCAATTAATTAAGATCTGAGTTTATTAATATTTGTGTGGTTTGCAGTGTCCTAAACATTGTTTCCAGATATAACAGCTCATATGTATTCTCTCAAGAAAGACCCTGTTACTGCCATGCCAGGTTACACATTTCCTGGGTTGAGATATACTACTTTAGGGCCTGATCTAAGCCTACTGAAGTCAATGCAAGTCTTACTATTGACTTCATTGAGTTTTGGATCAAACCACTAGAGATCTGTAAAAACATTTCTAGTTTTACCTGGAGCTCTTTTTTTGTGTGACAAAGAATTAGATCAATGCTATTATTACAGCAGTAGTGACTTTCATTCTTTGAATAAAAAAGTAAAGACTTAGCCCCCTGCAATGATCACTGCTCTATTACTTTGGTTCAATATACACCTCAAAATTATTACTACAGCTTTAGCAGTCGGGTGCAAAAAGATTATCTCTGATCTGATACTCCTGAATCAGGCTGCTTTATGCACAGTGGAAATAGTCTGCACATAATAAAAGGCAGAAATAATAGCTCTGTAGCAATGGTTTCCTTAGATGATATGGTAGGCTGGACTGTTCTATACAGTGCTTTGGGAGAACTCTGAATTTTGACATGACAAAGCCAAGTTTCATTATTTTCATTGGTGTGTCCCAATTATCACTAATTGCAAGTGTGGACTCTCTCTGCCCCTAAACTTCACCATAATCTGGGACGGGGTGGGGATGGGAGGAAGCAGAGAGGAGAAGTGTTTAGCTTTATGACCACAAACCCCATTAATGTTACACTTTACTCTCCATTCTTGATAATACTTAAAATATATTCTTTGCCTCTTAAATTTGTTCTGTTCTCTGTGTCAGATACCAATTGTTGTATTTACTGAATGGGATTTCATTGTTCTCTTTGTTTAGCAGAGACGTCAATTTGTGTGGTAGAGCACCAGTGGTCTGGGGACTCAAAGATGTCTCTCTTGCTCCATCAACTGTGTATGTGTGTGTGTGTGAGAGAGAGAAAACTTGTGTGTGTCTGTCACAAATGTACTTTTCTATAGCTGCTCTCATCCCAAAAGATCTCACAAGCTACACACAAACAGCCATACTGAAATGCATGCAGTTTGCTATGTGGTAGGATGGAGAGATCCAGGCGAATAATGGATACACAGCTACAAAATATTGGGTTGGGGATTTTTTTCTCATTAATGAGCAGAACCCCTGACATGGGGGCAGACACTTATACTGCTTAAAAGTTCCCTAGGGTCTTTGCTAAAGCAGAGCTGACAGGACCTTGGAGCTAGATCTGCTGTAAACTGATGCAGTTCCACTGAAGTCAACGGAATCATGCAGATTTACACCAACTAAGGATCTGGCTCTTAGTTTTCAAGACTCTCCTTAAACATATATCAGATTCATTTAAACTAGTTTTTTTTCTCTCTCTCTCTCTCTTTTTTTTTTTTTTTTTTTTTTTTGTGCAGCCCTACACAAGTCTGTAGGCTTGTTGGCAGGACACTTGCAGAGACACACCAGCAACATCCCAGTGACTTGGAAAATAATTCATATTAATCTGTTGTATCTCAAATACTTTTAGTTGTCATCAAGCTTGTATCTTAGAGCTCACATAGTTTCCAATCCAGCAAAGCACTTAAGAATGTGCTTAATGACACCTACATGTGTTTGTATGGTCTGTTCTTTCATCTTTGCTCTTGAATCTAAGGCCTGAAACATGCAGGTATCCAGCATAATTTCATACCCTTTCATGCTCATTGCTTACATATATTTTTGGCCCGTGTGATATTCCAGATACACACTGAACCTATACTAGGAAAATATTTAACATTAGCTCTGTATATGTATGATCAGGAGGCAGTTCATCCCATAAGGAATGCAGATTACATGTAATTATGTCTTCAGCAGCCACATGAATGATTATTTGTTACTCTGGAGCTTTTCAACAAATTAAGACTCTACTCTGCTCTTCTATTAACTACTCTGCATATCACCAATTATGCTTCTCTTGCAATTCTGCTAAAAAACTCTCACATTGCAAAAGAGATTGAGACACAAAGAATAAATCTCTTTATATAGATAAGCAACCTGTTTTAATTCAATGGGTTGTAAGGAATGCCATCAGAAATACAAATATGATGATATATACAATAAATAAGGTGTTAATTCATCATGATCTCTAGGTTGAATTAATGACTCTCCATTTCTTTTGAAAGCTTGACTTGCTATTGAATTCACTGAAATTGTTATTAGCCCCTCATGAGCAGCAGAATACACTAGACTTGTGTTTGGCATCTGGAAGTTGCAACTGCTTCTAATGCAGTAAATAGAGATGATCAGAAGCTTTTTGGGGCCAAGGCTGAAGTTGTAGATGTCCATGGGAAAGGAAGATGCTAGTTGCTATAATCTCCAGTTTAACCACCTAACCATGGCCTATCATGCTGTAAAGTCATTTAGAAATTCAATATGGTGAGGGATATGCATAGATGATGGTGTAACCCTTGTGCCTAATAGGGAGATATCTCTTAAAGAGATCTATGGGGGCAGCATAGGAACGAGTCGTATCTGGGTGACTGTTACTAGGCAGATGCACAATTAGCACTCCTGTAATGGCATGGCACCCACCTCTCACGACTGCCTCCTTCCAGTCAGGTGTGTCTACACTATTTAAACAGTCCCAGCCCTGGTATCCACAGCTTCCTCACTGGAAACAATGGTGTCATCCTCTCAGAGCCCTTCTGGCCCCAACTCTCCAGCTGGGCCACTAAGTAGTTCAGATCCCCTTCTGGAGGTTTATCACTGTTCAATTGCAGGCCTCTTCGGGGAGGAGACCCAGGCTGCCCACTACTCCGGGTCCCAGACCAGGGACCCTAAGAATAGTGCCACACCCCACCATGTCCCTTTACCAAAACTGCTTTCAGTTCCCTGGGCCATTTCCCTGAAGCCCCAGCCTCTATGAATGCTCCACCTCACCCCCGGGCTCTTCCATGTTCTGACTGGCTGCTGGGCCTGAAGCTCTTTCTCACTTCTCCCAATCCCTGCAGGCACTGAGCTGTCCATGGTGCTGCAGTTCCCTTTGGCCAGCGAGGAGCACCATCTACATTCCTCTAGCTCCAGCAAAGAACTGACTCTGGTCTGCACTGCAGCTCCTTTTATACTAGCTTGCAACCCTCTGATTGTCTAGCTCCTTGCAGCCTCCCCCGATTGACTACTTTCCTGCACAGTCTCTCTAGCAAGGAAAAGGAGAACTTAGCTCCACTGCTCCTTTCCTGGGATGGATGTGGCAGGACCCTGAAGCCTTCTGCAGGGAGAGCACGTCAACTCAGTCACACCTCCATACCCAGAATTTTCTGGAATTGGGTGTGGTAGTTTGGGGCATAAGTCCCTGTAGTTGGACTCAGAGTCCACTGAGGGCAAGTTGTCTGGGCAGTTGCTTTGCAAAAGGCCATGTGACCTATATGGGTTGGGAGAAGATGAGCCACGGAAGCAGTCTGGTTTTTCCCTAACTCTGAAGCATTTTGTAGCTGATTAGTGATATTGCGAATCCTCTCACAGGGAAGCCCTGGCAGTGTTCATTATAGAACGGGAAAATTGGGAGGGAAAACTAATTTCTTTTATTGTAATTGTATACTTTGAATGTTATTTGGTGTAGCCAAACTGTTTTAGTTAAACTGTCTCAACCAATATGACTCGCCAACTCTTCTTTTATTTAAATGGGATGATGAGGAAAGAGTCATTTATATTTTGCTATTCTCAGTTTATTTTTCTTGTAACAGGGTTGTTTTTATTTTTATATTTAATCTGAGTGGTTGGTTACAGGTAGCTGAGTGATTTCAGCAGAGGAGGAGGAGGAAGAATTTGCATGGATGCCAGGGAGGTTTCTGCAAGCAAGAGAGAAGATATTGTTGCAGTGCTTTCAACTCAACAGACTGTATAGATTTTGGTGATCAAAGACTGTTACTGAGACTCAGGTGAACTCAACCTAAGTTTGGAAACTCTGCAGACATTCTCCGCTACAATGCATTGGTGTAGACTTCCAAATTTTTAAGTACTGGCTGCTGCCAACAGCCGTTTTATGTATAGTCTAGGTCACTACAAGATCACTTCAACTAGGTTTGTGCCTCTTTTGCATTCACTGCCTATGAATTCTCTAGCAAATGAGCTTACTGACAAGAGTTTTCTAAAAAAAAAAAGTTTTAAAGAAATACATTTAGAATGACTCAAATTGGAAACCATATTCTAAGGGGATCCATCCAGTCAGGAATCATAAAATATGTAGTATGATCAATGTGTCCAATCAAAACTGCTTGAATGTCAAATATCAAAACACTGATGATGACCTGCTACAGACCAAGAATTATTCAGTGAATCATTCTGAAAAGTGAATGCATTTGAGAAGTCGTGATCTGTTGTGGATAATTCATGAACAACAACAAAAAAGGCAAAATTCATCAAATTAATCGTTTATTATAAATTATTCATGCAACTCTTCTTTGGGGCTATGAAGTCTAAACAAAGTGGCAAGCTTTGCTTAAACGAGGAACTGAATATAAAGTATATAGAATATGATTCAACAGACTCTAATGAGTTAACTGGTTTTGGAGGGAAGGCAACAATTTTTTTTTTGTTTCCTTGCCCTTGCTACTTGATTCTTTGTTTGAACAGGGGGACACAGAGCCTGATCCTGAAGATGCTGAGTCCACACAGCTCTCAGTGGGAGCTGCTCAGCACATTTCAGTATGGGGCTCATAAAGTGCTATATGTAAAGTGCTAAGTTTTATTATTATTGATGGGACAAGTTAATCATTAAATTGAAAAGTCAGTGACAAGTAACTGAAAACTGGACTGGAAATCTCTCAAGCACTCACTCTCTCATGACATTTCTGCTTCTAATAACTCTAGAGACACCAGGAGAACAACCTCGCTGACTGCATCATGTTTTTGCAAGTGCACAAATATTTTTCTTTTTGATGATCCACATTTTTTCTAACCTGAAAAATATTTTTTTTCCACATACAACAGGGACGTTAGCATTTTAGTGACTTTTTGAGATTAGAAGGAAACAATCTGCCTCTTTTGGAATTGACAAAGTTTCTGAAATTTGATTTTTCTGATAGGGCAACTCTTTAAATAGTAGGCCCTATTGGAAAGAAAATCTCATTAATAAAGCACTAAGAGTTTTTCTGCTCCCCTGTTGATGCTTACAACAGGGTTTTGGTCAGGCCCAAGATTGACATCACCAAACAATCAGGTTTCCTCCTCCCCTCTTTCTCTGCCTGCTGCTGTTACAGATAAAGAAAGGCACCAACTAAAACTACATCTACACAAACACTCTGACATACAGTAGAGTTGGTCAAAAGCTTTTGAAGTTCACAATTTTTAACAAAAATTCAGTCCCATTTTTCTGACCAGCACTAACTTATAGTCATCTTAATGGTTATTTTTTTAAAAAAATTAGTACCAGGATGTATACACTCTTCCCTTGTGAATATTATTTTCTATCTGATGGTGACCTTTTAAGAAAATAGCAATGCAAGATAGAAAGAAAAGACTCCATGAGAGAGCATACTATGTCACTCTCCTCTTTGACAGTCTGCCTTAAAACGAACCCAGAATGGTTTCCTCAGAATGGCTGCCTTTTCCAGTAGACAGCAGAGTTCTCAGGGATTTAAAGGTACACTACACAGAAAAATGTAAAATAGTTACACAGCTTAATACACTACATAAACCAGGTACAGTTCAAGGTCGGGGAAGGTTCTGTTCTGATTACGTCTAAAACAGTTTTCTGATTCCTACATGAACTCAAATACCTTGCTTTCACACTTTCTCTCTTTTGCGTTCAAGCTAGAGTTTGCAAGGCAAGGAGCAGCCCACAGGGATGAAACCCTACAGGCAGTCCCTTGTTACTGAACATTGCCACATTTATGAAAAGGAGAAACCTGCCATCCCTTCCAACCTCTACAAGAAACATTCACTTCCCCATCCCCTCAAGGGTGGCTTTTTTTAATCCACTTTGTATCTCCAAAAATAAATGGAGACTTTCCCAAGGTTATGCTGCCTTAATTTGAGATTGATGTGTCGTTATCACCCTCGGCTCAGGAATATTAAAATATGACAGAATGAAGCATTTTAGTTCTAAATTTTTTAATGATATTACATTTCCTGGAAGTGAGGTTGTGGACTCTCATTTGTTTCACTTACTGGTTGATCTACACTTTTTCCTTAAGAGGGGAGAGCAAAAAGGCTTTTCTTTGGTCTTCTGAGCATTACAGAACAGTAACCAGTTCAGTGCCAGGTTCTCCACCTCATCCACAGGTCACTAGTCCTATAGGAAAGTGGTTTTCTCAACAGTGCACACACACAGTTCTAGTGATACAAATCAATTCATGGGTGCTAGCTTTCCAGAGCAGAATTTCATATATCACCAGTTTGGGAATCAATTCAGCAGATCCCAACTCCTGTTCCAGGCAAGCAGATTTCTACCCTTGCCCAGTGACTTTGGTATCATTAGATTAACTTAACGATTAAGTACTGCAAAGCTTCCTTGGAATGACAGTCTGACTTAAGAAAAGCAGCACAGAATTTCTTCGTGTTGGAATTTTTTTCTATGCTTCACTGTAGCAGCAAATGTAACAACATACTGTATGGATGCCACAGAGTCTTAGTCCAGCATTTTATAGTATAGGTGAGAGCAGCTAGAGCTGTGCTTCTCAGCTGCCTAAACACAATTTAAATAGGTAGACTGCAAGGAACAATTTTGCAGATTAGAAATCCTTCCTATTCCTACTCTGCTAGAGGGCAGTGGCAGAGACAACTGTGGCCTTCACCCACCTGTACCAGCACAATCCACAATGTTTTTAGTTGTGAGGCGCAATCCCAGGGGAACATAAAACTTTATACAAATACACTCATCACAACAAGATTTTACAAATAGGACAGTTGGTGGCCTGCAGAGTGTTACTGCACGGGGCATTGTATACTGATTTTAAAAAAAGGCTCTTGAAATCTTGTGTATATGAACCCTCACGCGCCCTTTGACTACCCTCAGTGCAAATAGCAGGGGTAACTGAACATCTGCTAGAGTTTGACCCCCGAGTTAATTCTAATTGGGTTCTCTCTCTTTCTCTCTACACCTGAATTGATAGTGGGTATTTGGTCTAAACACTGTTTTAAACATTTCTGATGGGTCTGGCACGTCCCTTTATGAGGCACCAGATGTGCAGGTCCTGAAATAGCTACTACCAGCTTCTACTCACAGGAAAGCATGTAGGCACTTACAATTTTTTAAAAAATATAAACTCTGTGTATGTGTGTGTTTTTAAAAAATGAAATAGCTGAAAAGTCAGTTAACTGAAAAAATATCTATTATAAAATGTGATTTCAAATTTCCCCAGGCTTGATGCTCCATCTGGATAGTCTTAGATGCCTGGTTACATCAAATTACATTATATTTATATAGATCTCCCTAATCCCAAAGTATACTCCAAAAGGTTATTGTATTTTTGTGACTCCTGAGCATTTATGCAGGTGAATAATAGGGCAGCAGTGGTTTAACACAATATTCATGCCACCAGCAAGAGGTTGGTTCCCTCACTCCTTCCCTTGCCTCACTCATCCTGGCCGCCTTATCTGATTCTTCCCTGGATAATTCAGCACAGTTCTAATTATAGGAGGGATAACAACTGGCAGGAAGGAAATGCTTTATTTTTATATCTGCTGCCACTGGTTTGCTATTCACATTGTTCTGGTGTGTGTGTGTGTGTGGAGGGGGGAACTGTTTACAAATGTATCATTATACTGCAGATCTTCAATTGCACAACTATTAGCTGTAACTATTGACTACTGTCAGAGCTTTGCTGCTGCCCATGAAAAGGTCAGGACTTTTCATTTGTGTTCTTTTTATGTGATGAATACCAAATAATAAAAGCACACAATTGATTGGGCTGTTGAGATTTCTTTCCCAAACCTGCGGCAGACCTGTCTCCAGTTCTGAGTCTTCTTTTCATGATTACATGAACAAGTTAATTTCTTTATCTAGTCTTTCTGCTCTTTTTTAATCCCCAGAAGGGGTTTAATTTATGGCAATAGCACCCAGAATTAATGCTGCTTATTTTCGAATTAGGAATGATAGACACCTGCATCGTTATCAACTCCACTATGCTTCCAGCCCGAGGACCTCAACACAGACCAGGAGATTTTTGCTTTGGGGACAAGAAGTAATGATTGGTCCTTGTTGATATGCCAAACTGACCATCAGTCTGAGCTCAGTTTGGAATTGAAGTCTAACACCAGAAATTCTTCATTATCCACTAAGGGCAACATTTTGAAGTGTCAGGTACCCAACTTTGGGCATCTAAATTAAGATGGCCTGATTTTCAGAGGTGTTAAGCAACTGCAAACTCCCACTTGAAATCAATGCTCAGCACCTCTGAAAAATCAGGTCACTTAAATCTGTTCTTGGGCAACTAAGTTAAGTACATAACTTTAAGCAACCAAGTTTGAAAATGTTGGTCCTCACTCACTTAGGGCCAAATTCTGCTGTAAGGGGTATGAGTACAATCCCAGTGAAGTGAAACTGATGACAGATTTTTGACCTCTGAGGACAAATTCTCTATTTACAATTCATACGATCACCTTGAAAATAATGGAACTGCACAGGGTGTAAATCAGTACCGAATATGGCTCTGGACTAAAGAGAATTGTAAGGACACTCACTACAGAGATGCAAAACAGGAAGCAGAAAGCAGCAATTCTCAACCCATCACCTTCTATTCTTCATTCACCAATAAAGAATTATTACTGTGGTGGACTGATATCAAAACATCCACTACCTTGTGCCTGAAAAATCTGCAGTATGTTTGGGCTTTCGGTACCCTACCTTTACATGCCTCCATGTTGGAAGTATGCCGATCATGCACCCCAAGCACTGTACTGCTCTTTCTATCATGAGATCAAGCTATATAAAAGAACTCCACCCAAACATTGGGCAGATGAGTTCTAGTCCTCTACCAAGGCTGTGAACTGAAGGAAGCACATGTCCTTCTAACTTGGAGTAAGACTCCAAGTTCCCTTATATGCTTCCAAGGATGATCATTTCTTTACTTCCCCTTTTTATGCCCTTTCCATGGACTCTTCTAGAATAAGAAGAGACTCAAAACTTAACCCTTTAATTGAAGCAAGCCAGGAGTTCCAGTGTTTCTGCAGATATACGTGCACTGCTCACAGTGAATTCAGTGGAAATTTTGAATACAAAAATAACCAGGGTTCAGTAATCAAGTTATCAGCGTACTTCCTGGAGCCCACGCTGGGTTCCTCAAAGACAGTAGTGAGAGAAGGGGAACAAGTCAGGGGGTTGGTGGATTGCTGCAGGAAGAGATATGGATGTCTCCAAAACACGAAGGGACATAGCACTCTGCCTGCTAACACATTCATTAAAACAATGAATAGTTTGTCCGTGTCTCTCGAATGAGCACTATTTATAGGAATGATAACAAATAAGTTTAACTAATTCCACTGTTGCATTTTCCAGCTTCCTTCAAAGGCTTGGAATGCTCCCACCCCTTTCTTTAGCAAAGACACAGCCCTTGAACTGAGACTGCACCTCCTACATTCAGAGAGCCTCTTCTCTTCTCTTTCAGGTTCACCTTTCAACATATAACAGCAGCTATACCAATCCCTGTTGACAACCTGCATGCAGCCTACAGCCTCTCCTGGAACCCTCTGTTCCTGCTTCAGCCTCCTGCCTGCTTGGCACTTCTCCTGCTGCTCACCTCTCTCCTTCCCTCACTTCTATTCTCTGGCTTCTCCGGCTCACCACCAACCTCCCACTGGAGCCCAGGAACTTTCCTGAACACATTTGCCACACCAAATTCTTGTTTCACACAACCAGCCTCTAATCCCTTACATACCTTTTTTTTTAATCTCAGGAGCAAAGAAGTTAAAGATGCCATTGGTCTAGTTTGAAATGTACTCAGGAGCTAATTAAGTATTTCAAATAAATCTCTTAGGTGGGAAAGTACAGTAAAAGGCTAGCCCTGAACTCAAGTCTCCCACTTTACATATAAATTTAACTGCTTAGACAGGAAGCTTGTTGTAAAGTACACAACAAAAATCAAGTTACTCTCTGATAAGGAGGATGATAGAGTGATGACTAGGGATAAGTATATCTAAAACCAAGAACTGACCCATTTTTCATGCCTGCTCCCAAACTGATGTCACCTTTTTGCAAAGTATGATGCACTTGGGAATTAAAAACAGAAACAAAAACACCTTTATGTGTAACCCTTCTGCCTGTTGGTGTTGGCAGCACCGTGGAACCATTTAAGGAATCTAGAGCTTCCACTTAAACTTCACAAAACACCACCAGCTCAAGCTCTCAACCAGAAACCAGGGAAAAACAAAATACTTTCCCTAGGCTACTTTAAAAGGCAACATGTCCCCTCTGGCAAACACAGAGTCTATGATTAAAACAAAGAGAACTTCATTAAGGAGTACACAGCATTAATATACAAAAACAGTAGAGTGATCACATGTTTATTTGAATAAGCAGAACACTTACCCACAGTATCTTTGACAGTTTTTAAACGGCATGCAAGACTCTTGTGCAGAATCCTGGCCATCAGGGATTTACTCCTCATCACAAGGAAGGAACTCCTTTCCCCTCCTTCTCTGCCTGGGTTGGGTCCAAGCTCCACCACTCAGCGGTGCAAGACTGAGGTGTGGTTAGGACAACTCCCCAGTCAGGTCATAGTCAAGATAGTTCCTTTGCCCTTTTGTCACATGATAAGGATAACAACATTTAATTACTTAAATTACTCAAAACTTAAATGAATTTTAAACAGAACAACCAGATGTTCACACTGGGATCGTGGGCAACAAACATGCAAATAGGTCTGCTCATTCTGTCTCTTCCTCCAGATCACCAATAGATTGTAGCAGAAAGCTCCCTCCCTAATACTACACACCACAGGGCTTAACCATGACACTGTACTTCCTGGTCTTACCGAGGAGAGGAAGCAGACACCCTCTGACACCGAGTATTATTCTCACTATATTGCCAATCTAGATGTAAAGAAATAGTGGAAATCTCACAAGAAACACTGTTTTTATGAGATTTATAGTCTGATGTTCAGATAAGCATCCTAACTTCTAGATACTTATCCAAGGCCAACCTTCAAACCTTTTGCATTTTATAGTTATTTCTATTTTAAACGTGAGATAATGCATTTCATAGAATATCACAGAATCATAGAATATCAGGGTTGGAAGGGACCTCAGGAGGTCATCTAGTCCAACCCCCTGCTCAAAAGCAGGACCCATCCCCAATTAAATCATCCCAGCCAGGGCTTTGTCAAGCCTGACGTTAAAAACTTCTAAGGAAGGAAATTCCACCACCTCCCTAGGCAACGCATTCCAGTGTTTCACCACCCTCCTAGTGAAAAAGTTTTTCCTAATATCCAACCTAAACCTCCCCTACTGCAACTTGAGACCATTACTCCTTGTCCTGTCCTCTTCCACCACTGAGAATAGTCTAGAACCATCCTCTCTGGAACCACCTCTCAGGTAGTTGAGAGCAGCTATCAAATCCCCCCTCATTCTTCTCTTCCGCAGACTAAACAATCCCAGTTCCCTCAGCCTCTCCTCATAACTCATGTATTCCAGAACCCTAATCATTTTTGTTGCCCTTCGCTGGACTCTTTCCAATTTATCCACATCCTTCTTGTAGTGTGGGGCCCAAAACTGGACACAGTACTCCAGATGAGGCCTCACCAATGTCGAATAGAGGGGGACAATCACGTCCCTCGATCTGCTTGCTATGCCCCTACTTATACATCCCAAAATGCCATTGGCCTTCTTGGCAACAAGGGCACACTGCTGACTCATATCCAGCTTCTCGTCCACTGTCACCCCTAGGTCCTTTTCCGCAGAACTGCTGCCGAGCCATTCGGTCCCTAGTCTGTAGCTGTGCATTGGGTTCTTCCGTCCTAAGTGCAGGACCCTGCATGTATCCTTATTGAACCTCATCAGATTTCTTTTGGCCCAATCCTCCAATTTGTCTAGGTCCCTCTGTAGCCTATCCCTACCCTCCAGCGTATCTACCACTCCTCCCAGTTTAGTATCATCCGCAAATTTGCTGAGAGTGCAATCCACACCATCCTCCAGATCATTTATGAAGATATTGAACAAAACCGGCCCCAGGACCGACCCCTGGGGCACTCCACTTGACACCGGCTGCCAACTAGACATGGAGCCATTGATCACTACCCGTTGAGCCCGACAATCTAGCCAACTTTCTACCCACCTTATAGTGCATTCATCCAGCCCATACTTCTTTAACTTGCTGACAAGAATACTGTGGGAGACCGTGTCAAAAGCTTTGCTAAAGTCAAGATACAATACATCCACTGCTTTCCCTTCATCCACACAACCAGTAATCTCATCATAGAAGGCGATTAGATTAGTCAGGCATGACCTTCCCCTGGTGAATCCATGCTGACTGTTCCTGATCACTTTCCTCTCATGTAAGTGCTTCAGGATTGATTCTTTGAGGACCTGAAGTGAGGCTGACTGGCCTGTAGTTTCCAGGATGCTCCTTCTTCCCTTTTTTAAAGATTGGCACTACATTTGCCTTTTTCCAGTCATCCGGGTCTTCCCCCGTTCACCATGAGTTTTCAAAGATAATGGCCAATGGCTCTGCAATCACAGCCGCCAGTTCCTTTAGCACTCTCAGATGCAACTCGTCCGGCCCCATGGACTTGTGCACGTCCAGCTTTTCTAAATAGTCCCTAACCACCTCTTTCTCCACAGAGGGCTGGCCATCTATTCCCCATGTTGTGATGCCCAGCGCAGCAGTCTGGGAGCTGACCTTGTTCGTGAAGACAGAGGCAAAAAAAGCATTGAGTACATTAGCTTTTTCCACATCCTCCGTCACTAGGTTGCCTCCCTCATTCATTAAGGGGCCCACACTTTCCTTAACTTTCTTCTTGTTGCCAACATATCTGAAGAAACCCTTCTTGTTACTCTTGACATCTCTCGCTAGCTGCAGCTCCAGGTGCGATTTGGCCCTCCTAATTTCATTCCTACATGCCCGAGCAATATTTTTATACTCTTCCCTGGTCATATGTCCAACCTTCCACTTCTTGTAAGCTTCTTTTTTATGCTTAAGATCTGCTAGGATTTCACCGTTAAGCCAAGCAGGTCGCCTGCCATATTTACTATTCTTTCAACACATGGGGATGGTTTGTCCCTGTAACCTCAACAGGGATTCCTTGAAATACAGCCAGCTCTCCTGGACTCCTTTCCCTTTCATGTTAGTCCCCCCAGGGGATCCTACCCATCCGTTCCCTGAGGGAGTCGAAGTCTGCTTTCCTGAAGTCCAGGGTCCGTATCCTGCTGCTTACCTTTCTTCCCTGTGTCAGGATCCTGAACTCAACCAACTCATGGTCACTGCCTCCCAGATTCCCATCCACTTTTGCTTCCCCTACTAATTCTTCCCGGTTTGTGAGCAGCAGGTCAAGAAAAGCTCCCCCCTCCCCTAGTTGGCTCCTCTAGCACTTGCACCAGGAAATTGTCCCCTATGCTCTCCAAAAACTTCCTGGATTGTCTATGCACCGCTGTATTGCTCTCCCAGCAGATATCAGGAAAATTAAAGTCACCCATGAGAACCAGGGCATGCGATCTAGTAACTTCCGCGAGCTGCGGGAAGAAAGCCTCATCCACCTCATCCCCCTGGTCCGGTGGTCTATAGCAGACTCCCACCACTACATCACTCTTGTTGCTCACACTTCTAAACTTAATCCAGAGACACTCAGGTTTTTCTGCAGTTCCGTACCGGAGCTCTGAGCAGTCATACTGCTCCCTTACATACAGTGCTACTCCCCCACCTTTTCTGCCCTGCCTGTCCTTCCTGAACAGTTTATAACCATCCATGACAGTACTCCAGTCATGTGAGTTATCCCACCAAGTCTCTGTTATTCCAATCTCGTCATAATTCCTTGACATCACCAGGACCTCCAGTTCTCCCTGCTTGTTTCCAAGGCTTTGTGCATTTATATGGATAACAAGAATATCTACAGATACAAGAGTTAATGCTTAAAGATAATTTTGGAAGTCATGTGAAAAGCTCATGCTTCAAGTCTTAAGTCAATCTTTATTTGAGACAGGGATAAAACTTCCATGGAGGACCAATTATCCCATATTGGTCCTCTGAGGGTTTTTTGCACCTGCATTTGAAGCACCTGGTACTGGCCACTGTTGGAGATAAGATATTGGACTAGCTAGATTACAAATCTGATCCCAGTATGGCAATTCGTGTGTGTGCACTGTATACATATATTGGTTGCACTTAACATTTTTTTTTTCCATTTTGAAATATTTCACGAGTTCAATACCTATTCTCTATATTTAATATGGGGGATACCAATAGAACCAACAACTACTGAAAATGGAAGTACAACCATCCTGTATATACTTGTTACAAAAGCACTAGACTCTGTAATGTGGGGGGTAGTACCAGATACAAACCAAGATTTTTCCTGGATTAAACTGATGTTGAAGAACTATATTGGAACAGAGGTTTAATCATCACAGGTAGGGTTTGGATGTGAATGGCATAAAAAATGTCTCCATTGTAGAATCAAATAATACTCTGTGCTTCCACTTCAGTAGACATTTCATTCAGTAGCATATTCCATGTGTAAGAATCTGAAGAAACTGATTTTCTGAACTTTGAGATGACCACAAATATTGTCTGTCCTGCTTCTTAATAGCTTTTGCAAACCTTTATATTTGACTTAAGAATAATTATCTGTTCTCATTTCTTCAGTCCATTTAATCCATTGTTTCCTATCACTTTCTTCAATGTTAAGCATGTTGAGCCAGATAAATTCAAACACTGATGTTTGGTAACCACTGAACACTAATCACCCATTTGCAGTATTGATCAATAGCTTGCACATTTGCTACAGTTAGACTGAGAAGCAACCACCTAGTTAATTCAGCACTGAAGACTGAAAAATAAGATGCTTTATACCAACCTATATCAGATGTACACATTCCAGAGGTTTCAAGATTCTAGAAAAATGCAGACAGGAAATGAGAATGAGAATCTAGGGGTTTTAGACCCACCCTCCAAAATTCACAATTCTATTCACTCTCCTCTCCAACACTGAATTACAGCTGATTGCACCTGACAGCCACAACCATCTCTCTACACATTCCCATTCCCGTCTATAATTATAAAACTATAATTTCCTGTTTCCTAACAGAAACAACAAGAATCTTGCTATTCACTTATCTTTCCTTCTTAGTGAAATTGTTAAAGTGTTCAGACACAGACAGAAATCTGATCGTAATGTTTTAAGTATCCAGAAAACCTCTGAATATATGATGGGTTCATGTAGATACTTCAGAATGACATAGAAATTTTAAAAACAACAACACTAGACTGAGTTTTTATAAAGACAAAAAAATCCATATTTCCCCACAACACTAGTAGGGGACTTCAGGGAGCAGAGAGGTGAACTGCAGAGAATGAGTAAATGCAAGGCACATTTCTTCAGCCTTTGCTTCTCCCATATAAACACATCACTCTGTGTACACTAAAAACCCTACCACTGGAAAACACTCCACTGCACATGCATTTCTCCCTCTGGGGAGAGGATGAGAGAAGAAACCATATGTGACAGATGTTAGTCATGTCACTTAACACTCTGCTGGAAGGTGCTCAAACAGTAGTACAAGAGCCTATGTAGGACAGACTAGCAGAAGCGTAAGTACATGGGTGGTAGTGCACAGGAGTAGGGGGCACAATGCAAGGAAGAAGAGGCTTCATTTTAGTGTTTTCTTTCTTTTTTGTTTGTTTTTTAAGCAGGGAAATTCCTATATTCACAAAAAACTCCATTGCCCTAGAGTTAAGGTTACTCAAATGTACCATCTATCAACTCAATTAATAAAATAATCAAGAAAGTCACCAGTAAAGGTATCATTAACCTCCAGATCAACACAGACTCCTCACCTTCAATATAATCTCCCCTTCCCTTCCAATATACTGCCACTCATAAAACACGTCTAATTCCTGGAAAGAAAAAAAAAATCACATTCAAGAGGCAAACTTTTTACCTCAGTAAGGTATTTTCATCTGGCTAGGTTCAGAGTTCAGGTTGTGCGTTTGCCTGTGATTACTAGGAACAGAACGTGTATGGGTGGTGATATGCTGGAAGTGTAAAAGAAGCTTTTTTGAAAGTCAGGAGCCCGAGAGTTTGGGTAGCAAGGCACGCCAGCTGTGGTTGGTCTGGATGCGAATCTTAATGGTCTTACCTGATGGTTTCCATGAGTTATAATGCAATTGTGCTGATAAGATTTCTCAAGTGAAATACCTAATTCTAAAGTCAAGGAGTTTGGGGGTAGGGATTTATTAGGGCCTGTATTGTTTCTTTACCTTCTTTAAAGATCCACAACACAGTGTACATTATGTCTTGAAGAGACACTTTTGTAGCTCTGTGGAAAACATGCAATTTATCCTGCTCTCTTTCACAACACAGGCGGTTTTCCTTAAAAACTGAATGACACAAAGGGTTAAAGACATTCTCTCTCACACACACAGAGAGAGAGAGAGAGAGAAAGCATATGCACCACATGATCTGCAAGCAAATATCTTTCCCCCACTGAATTCTCTAGTAAATAGTCATATAAAATCTTCTGTAAATAAGCACTCTCTCTCTCTCTCTGTTTGAAAATAAATGTTCTCACTGAGGTTTTTCCTTGTAATAATATTAATTCATGTGTAGGGCATCCCTATCAATATAGGAATGAGTATATATTTTAATGTACAGTATGCATCTTGGGTGGTTATGCACATGTGCATGTCTGTGTGTATATAGATATTAAAACACAGGACACGAGAAATAAATGAAAATTGAAATGAAGGAACAGATTTTTTTCTTAAGGAATTCTGCATTTTGTTTTTGCCAGTAAATTTCATGAAAAGGATGTCTCAATCGAGTATAACTCATTAATGCTAGAACCTAATATGTTAAGTATTATTAGAATACTTAGTCCATTATACAAAAATGAAAGCTAATCTAAATATGGAGTCTCAGACAAAAATCTATGACTTTTTTTTTAATTTGGTAGTTTTCTTGCTGACTTCATTTTGCTGCTCTGTTTTCCTTTCATTTTGCAGAGGATCAAAAAAGTGAGACCATTACAAAAGATAGGACATAATACAGTGATTTCACAGTACCACCTAGAGTCTGAGGAGGTTATGACAGCCCTAAAAAGGAAATGTAAGTAATTTTGTAGACTCTTGCTAGGGTCCATATACAGTAGGCTAAAAAAAAATGTTGTAATTATTCCAATGATATCTTAGTAGTGATATTCTGAGTTATTTTGGTGGATATAAAACTAGCAATTAGCACTTGCCATCCCTCTGTCCCCACCCCATCCCACGGATGCGTGTGTGATTAAGAAGGTGACAAGATACAATTCTTATGATGTTTCTCCATCACATTACCAATGCCTAACAAGGAATGGAGGTACCCAATGGCCTATGTCATTAATCCTCTTGGCATGTTAGGTAGTTTGATCCTTCAATTCACACATCCTGGTCAAAGTATATTTTAATATCACTATAGTTGAGCTCTATGGCATATAATTCAGATCTTGATACCACTTCCAACCTGCCCATCCTTTGCCCAACATGTGGCAGCATTTCGTTTCTGAGTTTTGACTCAGTCCTCCCGGCCCCAAAATGTCTAATTCATTCAGGGGCGTGATAACATCATGGGGGGCAAAAAACTACTCAGCTAGTCAAGCAGGCCAAGTTCTTCTTTAGCCCATGAAGCACTGAGCACCTGGAACTCCTTCCCTCTATTTATGCACCAGATACTCATCCCTTCCTTGCAAATCCCTCCTCCAAACCCTTTCTCTACGAAGCCTGCTTCACTAGAAACACTCTGAAGTACCCATTGTACAGGCATGTTTAAAACTCTTAGACAGAACCTTCCTTGGGGTCTCCTATTGACTTGTACCACTCTTCTGTTTAGATGATAAACTATTTAGTGCAGGGCCTGGCTTTCCCTTCCTTGTCTTGTCTGGGGGTGAGTTCAGTGGTTAGTACTCAGATAATAGCAATACTAATAGGCCATTTAGAATTCAAAATACATTTTAGTGTGAAGGGGAAGAAAAGAAAATCATTGTCCACACTTCTCTCTTTTTCTTCACTCCCTCTTCCTTTAAGATTCCTCCCTTTCTCTCAGGCATGTCAGCTGTTCCTCTTCTGTGTGTTACATTTTATGAATCTCTCTTTTCCACACAGAGTTGCCTAAAGCTATTGGTGGTCCATAAGGCAGCAGAATTAATGCAGTTGATAAATGATAAAAAAGGAGAAATGTTGGCAATATATGATTACAGATTAAATGATGCAATTTCAGGGTCAGCACTACAGAAGGCACTCATGAAGAGGCTGACAAGTGAAGATGAATGGCAAATGAATAAGGGCAGTTATAGTATTTAATGTACATTTGCCTTCTCTGAGATCCATAGACTCTGCTACCATCTGCTGGCTTATGAAAAAGAGCCAGAGAATCGGTTTTAGAGGCTCCACATACATAATCTTTCAGCTGTCTCTCATTATGAGAACAGTCCTCATTTCAGGTCACAGCATACCTTCAGCCTCCATAGACCTGTCAATTAGCCTCTCTTTTGTATTCTGATGCATTTCCGACAGCAGGCGTGAGGAAGAACAGCAAAGAGGCAATGGAAAATTTATTCTAAACCCAAATAATGTTTCCAACAGTTAATGCACAGCTTGTGCATTTTTTAAAATATTGAATCGATATAATTAACTACAATATATTCGAAAGGGCAGGAGGTGAGGATAGATTGAAAGGCATTCAATTTTGTTTTTTGAATGAATGCACCTCCTCAGACAGTGTAAGTTGGCATAGCTCCACTGAAGTCAATGGAACTTGCAGATTCACAACAGCTGAGAATCTGGTCCAGTGAGTGAGTGGGATAGATTTCCTCCTTAAATGTAAATGTAATAAAATGTAGTCTCCAATTTATCTCAAGAAAGAGGAAATGCATATGTATGTGCACAGACACTTTTTGATTTTTTAAATAGTCCACCTACCTTCCCCCCCTCGACGTATGTCTAATACAAAAAAATTACAAATCTCACAAAATAAACCAGTATTAAAGTGCAGACTCTTCCTCAGCCATTCCACCTGTCAAGACTAACAGCTACTAATGCCATCTAGCTTGTTTACATCTTTCTTAACCCACTTCCTTCTCAAAACCCTGTCAGAAAAGTAGGCCTTCTATATGGAGTACATAGATCCAATCTAACTGTATTGGTTTTAATGCCAGAAAGTATGATTATGACCATCTTCTGTGACCTCCTGCACATCACAGTATTTCGCCAAGTGATTTCTGCATCCAGCCCATAACTTCTGGCTGAGCTAGATCATATCATATAGAAATACATCCAGTCATGATTCAAAGACTTCAAGTGATAGAGAATTCACTGCAGCCCTTGAAAAGTTGTTCCAGTGATTAGTCATCCTTATTATGAAAAATCTGCTCCTTACTTCCAGTGTGAGTCTGCCCT
This sequence comes from Lepidochelys olivacea, assembly GCF_965140295.1. Lineage (NCBI taxonomy): Eukaryota > Metazoa > Chordata > Testudines > Cheloniidae > Lepidochelys > Lepidochelys olivacea. The sequence continues at coordinate 125,726,367 of NC_140413.1, forward strand.
ATGTTGGGAATGGAGAGAAATCACATCTTACCACAGTGAGCTCTGGGGAGGGTTGTGACTCAAGGAGGCACAAACCCTTCCAGAGCTGCTTGGTGCTCAGGCAGAGTGCACATGCTGTACTATCCCATAGAAAGGTGCAGATTTCTCCCCTGGGCAAGAGACCAGCTCTGTAGGCCAGCTGAGGTTGGCCTTGTCTCCTGCCTTCCCCATATGGAGCAATTTGTACCTCTTGGGACATAATGCATTTGGGCAAAAGTCAGCATTTAGCTCATATACCATACGTGTATGTATCCTGAGCACCAGCAGTTCTAATTCAAGTTTAAAAACTCTTTGCCCTGTATCCTCAGGGGAAAAAAGTCACCCACACGTAATAGAAGGCAAAGGAGGCACACTTGCTTTGTGGATGCAGCACACTCTGGGCCACCTACTGGAGATACTCAACTTCTTCAGGAGAGTCTTTTAATGAACCAGGTTGAAACACATAGAGCACCTGGATCAGGGGATATTACAGGGAGCTGCTGACAATGAGATTTTGGCATAAGGTCAGAGGGATTTTACCCCTTAAGAAACATCAGCAGGTCTTGCTTGCCTTGGCTATGTGACATTATTGACTTGAACTGGGACCATATAGATCATTGTTGCAACCAAGGTCCTGTAGTGGCACCAAATCTTATATAAAGGGGGTCAAATGAGGTGTCTAAGACAAGGTTGTGGTTTGCTGGTTATGATTATGATATCCATATAAGTGTATAATTTTTTATAGTTGAAGGTATGAATATTGGCTCTATACGGTCTGTATTTCAAACTTATGCTATGCTTCTGGGTGACACCCCAGACAAGTTGGTGTCAGCTCTGCCTAGCCTGCTTGATGGCCCATCAAGGACCATCAGCCATACAGCTGACCCAGACAGAAGGCAGACACGCCTTGGGACTCAGCAATGTATGCAGGAACATGCCTATGGACAGAACTCTGAGTTTTTTCCAGGCCCTGTGATGGACAGCTTGTCTTTGGAACAAAGAAAGAAAGACCACATGGCAAGAAAATATAAAAAGCTGCTGCAGCTCCTCCATCTGGTCTTCAATCCTACTTCATACCTCTGGAGGAACTTGGCTACACTGAAGCTTTGAACCAAGGACTGAAAGACCCATCCCAGCTGTGGATGTTCTCCAGAGACTTGATTTGAACCTGCAGTTTATTCTACCACTGCTGCAAGCCTGATCCAAGAACTTTGCCATTACTGTATGTAATTGATTCCATTTAACCAATTCTAACTCTCCTCTATATTTCTTTCCTTTTATGAATAAACCTTTAGATTTTAGATTCTAAAGGATTGGCAACAGCGTGATTTGTGGGTAAGATCTGATTTGTATATTGACCTGGGTCTGGGGCTTGGTCCTTTGGGATCGAGAGAACCTTTTTTCTTTTACTGGGGTATTGGTTTTCATAACCATTTGTCCCCATAACGAGTGGCACTGGTGGTGATACTGGGAAACTGGAGTGTCTAAGGGAATTGCTTGTGTGACTCGTGGTTAGCCAGTGGGGTAAAACCAAAGTCTTCTCTGTTTGGCTGGTTTGGTTTGCCTTGGTGTGCACAGAAACCCCAGCCTTGGGCTGTAACTGTCCTGCCTTAAGCAATTTGTCCTGAATTGGCACTCTCAGTTGGGTCCTGCCAGAACCAGCCTCGTTACAGGCTAGTCCAGGACAAATAAGATTAAGTGATTCGCTATGCATGCAGCTTTGCTTAGGACCCTACAAATCCGTGTGAGGAGAGAAAATGCATAAGCTAGGTGAAGTACCATGGAATTAGCAGATGCTTCATAGGCCAGTATTCCTTGGTCTCCATAAATAGGAGAGCTGCCAAAAATAGAGAGCACTGGCACTGAAATTTGTTGCCAACAGGTCTACACCAGGGATTCCCTGATTCTTGCAGAATCTGCTGGAAAACCTTCACCTTTAGGGACTACTCTCCTGGGAGAATCTTAGATCTGCTAGTCAGCCAAACAGCAGATTGAAATTGAAGGGAACCCAAAGAATAGGACCTTACTATGAGAATCATTACCTACACCCAAGAGAATAAGAAGGGCATTCTGGTTTCTTGAGCCACTCTATCAGCTCAGATGTGCACTTACAACCATGCTAAATGTTGGGGGCTAGCCTTCTTACTGTTAAGGTGGCTAACTCTGCCATTCAAGAGTCTTTATGTAGTATAACTTTCTTCCCCTTGCAGGCCAAGTTCCCCGAACTGAGTGGGCATCTATGCAAGTCTCCCATACCAACAAGCTCACATGAGGGATGCACATTTTCTGCCTTGATTCATGGATTCCAAGGCTAGAAGGGACCATTGTGATCATCTAGTCTGACCTCATGTATAAGACAGGCCTTATACCTTCCCCAAAATAATTCCTAGATCATGTCTTTTAAACATCCAATCTTGATTTTAAAATTGCCAGTGATGGAGAATCCACCAAGACCCTTGGTAAATTTTTCCAATGGTTAATTACCCTCACTGTTAAAAATGTACACCTTACTTCCAGTCTGAATTTGTCTAGCTTTCCAGCCACTGGATTGTGTTATACCTTTCTCTACTAGATGGAAGAGCCCATGTTCAAATATTTGTTTCTCATATAGGTACTAATTGACTGTAACTAAATTACTCCCTAATCTTCTTTTTGTTAAGCTAAATAGATTGAGCTTTTTGTGTCCATTGCTATAAGGCATGTTTCAAATCTTTTAATCATACTGGTCCAGTTTATCAACATCCTTCTTGAATGAACACCAGAACTGGACACAGTATTCCAGCAGTGATTACAGCAGTGCCAAATACAGACTTAATATAAACTTTGTACTTCGACTCAAGATTTTCCTGTTTATGCACGAGCCCTTTTGCCACAGTGTTGCACTGGGAGCTCACGTTCAGCTAATTACCTACCAGGACTCCCAGGTCTTTTTTCAGAATCACTGCTTCCCAGGATACAGTCCACTACCCTATAATAGACCTATATTCTTTGTTCCTAGATGTATACATTTACATTTAGCCATATTGAAATACATATTGTTTGCTTGCACTCATTCACTCAATCCTCTCCATTATTTACCTCTCTGCCAATTTTTGTGTCATCTGCAAATTTCATCAGTTGTGATCTTATGTTTTCTTCCAAGTCATTGATAACAATTAAATAGTGTAGGGCCAAGAACTGAGCCCTGTGGGATTCCACTAGAAACACACCTGCTCCATGAGGTAACATTGCAAGGTCTAGGTGTATCTTCCTGGTACTTTCAATACTCTTTCTGGATCTGGGCCTGTCATTCCTTCTCTACTTTATTACAACCACATTCTTCAATATTCCAGAATTTCAGATACCCTTCCATTCTTATAGATAACCCGGCACGGAACACAAACATGAAATATTTAAGCCCACACCTGCCAATGCTCTTTGATTTAAATCTTTGACACTCTTTAAATAGGATGTTGTGCCATGCTAACATTTGCTTTTGGGAAGAAAGAGGGATAACAAGTACACAGAGCTCCCATGAGGATAAACTAACACGAAACAGACTGTCTACTGCTCGTCATTAACAAGGGTGGAAGAATCTGGGAAGATCAGATTTGACCAAAACATTCAACTAAAGCAGCATCATGTAATGAATTATGGATAAAATGAACAAGCTGAGCTTCCTCATCAGCTCAAGATGCAGAAGGGACAAGCCAGAGCTACATTCCCATCACACAGCTAACTTCACCTACTAGATTAATTCAGTCATTGGCAAGGTTTCCTGTTTATGCAAGGGAGCTTGGGAAAAGTATGTACAGTATGTGCTGAATATATTTTTGGATAAAGAGGCAAATGCACAAAAATATCCTTGTCATGATGGTTCCTCACAGGGTTGGTTGTTTGTAGAGTGCCTGAATAATTAAAGGCTCCAACTCTGTACCGGAAAAAAGAAAATTGAAAATAAAGCTAGTATTGGGGGGGGATGAAAGAGAAAGGAAGGTGTTTTGGTGCCACCCACCCATGGAAGAGCTTAGCAGAAAAAACAAACAAAATACAGTGTGCTAAATTAATCTCTGGTGCAAGTCCATTACAATGGATAAGTTTGGCCCTGGTTGTTCGGTTATGGGATGGGACAGGACACTAGACGAACGCAACTGTCTCTGCAGCTGTCCATAGTTGTATACTTTAATGGCAACAAAGGAGTATTACAGGAATTTAGGCAATAACAGAGATTGCTGGCAACAGAGTACAGTCAGGTTATTTTGTGCACTCAACACTGCAGTGAGGGTGGGGATGGCTGCTCTTTGCAGACATAAGCCCAATGCTCAGCTGTCTTCTGTTACAATGGCTGCTGGTTTTGGATTTATTTCAAAACACTCAAGGCCCAGAGGATCTATATCAGTTTAGGCCCAAAGATGGGTTGCATTTTATTTTTTTCCATTCATAATTCAGAAGCTTAGAGGTGTCTGGAGTCTAGTTTCCCCTCCCATGGATTTCAGAGTTACTCTGCAAGCTTGATTTTGCTTCCCTCCATTATCACAGGTGGGCATTTTGCCAAAGAATAAATAAAAAGGATTTTAAAATAGCATTTGAGGTGGTGATATTTTTGTTCTGTTTTCAAATATAGAGGAAATGTAAGGGCCAGATCTTGCAGGCCTTGCTCCTCAGAGATCATGAATAAAGGTTGCAGAGCCAGGCCCTAAAAAAAACACTTCTAAAAATTAAATGTAATATTTTGTTTAGATGGACTGCATGTTGTTGCCTAGGCAGACCACCACAAAGTTAGAAAGTTGTTCCAACTGTTCTTTGTGTACACATCTTTCCAGAAAGGATCAAACAGACAGAAAAAATATTCACATCCCCATGAAGATGAAAACCTCACTCATTACTCTCCTGCATCTCTTCACCTGACAAGAAGACCCATCCACTAAAGTTGCTTATTTGCAAACATAGAGAAAGAGAAAATGAGATTGAAAAAAGGCAAAAAGAAAAAGAAAAAGTTTGTGGCAATAGCCTTTTGTTCAATAAAATCACCACCACGGGTGAAATCTTGACTCCATTGAAGTCAAGGGGAATTTTGCCACTGACTTCAGTGAGACCAGGATTTTGCCCCAAGTCTTCAAAGAACAAAAACAGACACATCTTACCTCTCTGGCACGAGAAGAAAAAGAAGAAAGAGGGAGGTGGATCATGGGGGGGCTGTTTTAGTTAAAAGGTCAGTCATCTTTACAAAAGATAATGAAACAAATGTCATTACATGTAAGAGATAGAAAAGGTCAGATATATACTCTGAACATGGAGCTAAAATGTTACTAAAGGACTAAGGGAAGCAGAGGATCATATCTCTTCCCTGGAGGATAACATAATTAAAGAATAAAAATAATTTTGGATGAAGAATCTCTAGGAAGGAAAATAAATCCACATGGCAAAGACTTGAAGTAGCAAACCAAAGTTAGAAAAATTAGGTCCTAGTATTTGGTGTAACAGGGGCAGAAGGAGAGAGCAGGAACTACAGTGATTAAATGTATTGGAAAACTTCTGAATGAGATTTTTAAAACTTGAATCCTCCTGGGAATCAGAGAGCCATAGGTGGCTAGGTGGCCAAACAAAAATAAAACCTCCCCCAAGCCATTTTAGAAGGTTTCTGAAATGTACAGCCTGAGATACCATTTCAAATCAATTATTCAAAATGAAAGGAAATACAGAGCCATTTTTCTGAGAGTCAGGATTGAAGATTAGTTCAATCACCAGTTATTGTCCTAGATGCAAGAATTGCTGGGTCAAATTCCATGAGTCAACGGGTGAAATCCTGGCTCCATTAATGTCAATGGAAGATTAGCCATTGAGGTCAGGGAGGCCAGGATTTCACCCAAAGAATCTATGAAAGGGGGGTCAGACTATACAAGTGTTTTCAGGATTGAGCCCTTATACATATTAACATTCACTGGGAGGGTTTTCCCCTATTCTTGTATACCTAATTTCATCACCATAACAGTCCACTCTATAGATTTCTGGACTTACACTTTGACAATTTCTCTTCATCATAATGAATCTTAACACTCATCCTATCTATTTTCAGCATATTTCTCCCCACCCCTTTGAGAGAGATGCCTCTGAACAATAATTTATTACTGTAGTATCTTATTCACTATTTCTCAGAGAAGCACACACAGAGTTGAATTAATAGTGTATTTTTTAATTTCTTGTCTGGCTATGTGTCTTATGAAGAAGAGTATCTAATTTGTACAAACTGTCTTAATAAAAATTGAATATTACTTTATCCAAGTAATGGGTGCACTTTCTGTCAATTTAATTCTATGAAGAGAACTTATGACTCTCCTCTACCGCTTTGAAACTTATCAGTGTTCTTCTAACTGCACAAATACAAGTGACTTTTTCCATATTCAGCCATCAAAATGTATGCTTGTTTCCAGAGGCTCATTATTCAGCTGTATTACTGTAAATTATATGACTGAAGAAGAACCGCTATGCTATTATATGGACTGTTTACATCTGTATGTTTAAAAGAGCTATAGAAAGGAAGGTAAGCATTATTAGCCCCATTTTGCATATGAGACAACAAAGCACAAAGGTCTAAAGTAATGTACCTGAGTGTTGCTGTGGTTTAGCAAATACAACAGATGTAGTTTCTGTTACCCACTCTGCCACAAGCTTCCTGGGTGACCTTTGCCAAGTCACTTAGTCCCAGATATTTAAAGCTAATTAAGCATTGCTGTGTTCAGTGTTGCAATGCCTAAGTCTCAATTTCAAAAGGAATTTAGGGATTTTGGGTCCTAAGTGCCCAAATCCTTTATGAAAATAAGACTCCAGCTCCTAAATCAGTGGAGTTGCAACACAAAGCACAGCAATGCCTAAATACCTTTAAAGATACGGGTGTTCACCTCTGTGTTCCTCTGTTTCTCCATCTGTAACATGTGGGGCAGGAGTGATGAGGTAGAGCCCACAGGGCTGGCTGTAGTTGTTTTGGCACCATCCTTCCCCCTCTTTCACCTCCCTTCCCCGTCTCCCCCCACAAGAGCTTAGCAGAAAAAACAATAAAACCAAAACAGCCGAGCAATGTGCCACCCTCCAGAACCCTAGACGCTGATTTGGTGCTCCCAGAAGTTGGCACCCAGGGCAACCATCCTGAGCACCTGCCCTTAAGGCTAAAGAGCAGAGAATTAAGGCCAATCAGTAGAAAAGGTGGGACAAGAACTCAAAAATTCCCCTCCCCCAGGCATGTCTGGGTTTTTTGGAGGGGGGAGGATTGTAGCAAAGGGGGAATGAATGCAGCAGCAGCAAGTTTTCCTTGGCCAAATCTCGAGTTCCATGAAAAATATTTGTAAAGTTGTCTGAGCTATTTTTGAGCAATTTTGTGGTGTTAGAATTTCACCACAAAACTAATGTAGTCTCACACACGCATCCCACGCAAGGTAATATAATAGCTTAAAATTCAGCATCAGAGTGCTTAACACTTTTGATTACAAATGTAGCAGTGGCTTACCCGATCTGGCTTTGAGCCTAAATCAGTTTCCTCAGTTTGGTACCTCAATTTCCTCTCTGATAGCCAACTCACTGGTTTCCTTCTGTTCACCCCTCCCCCCCAGCTTAAAGTGCTTTTAGGTCACTGAGGAGACTTAGCCCTTCAGCTAAGTCACAAAAGGCCTCCCCTTTTCTGGACTTCACTGAAGTGCAAGAGGAAACACAAATCAATCTTCCACCTCAGATTCTTGCCAATACAGCCCTTCCTCTCCAGGTCCACCATTTCCCACACCCTTCTCTGGGGCTCAGCTTCCAGTTCTGGGCTCCAGTCAGTCATTTTCCCGCCTTGTTGACATGGGTGGCTATACTACTCACATGGAGGAAATGCAAGAGGAACCTGTGCCCCCCTTCTACTACAGGTCCCAGGCCCTGGGACCCTAAACACTGGGCTATCTCCCCAGAACCCAAACTCCTCTGTCTTTCCTTTCCAAGGCCTCTTCCTATATACTGCGCTTAGGCCACCTCACTGGCCCTTTTCTGGCTAGTATCCCATGCTTTAGTGCAGTGATTGCTCAATCCTAGGTCTGCTCTTCATGTCTACCCTGAAGGACCACAAGCTACCTTTATAGCTCCCAATAGGTCTGGTCCTTAGTCACATGCTCCCTCTGTCATGTGGCTTTTAGACTCATTCCGTGCATCTGGGGAGGCAGGCAGGCTAAACCTGGCACAAGTGAGGCTGAGTCCCACCCTGTTACCAGGCCAGTTCACCTTGTGACAACAACCCTCTGTGTTCAGTTTTTTGGTTTTTTTTCACTTTGACAAATTAATCTATCAGGCTGGAGTTTTCCAGGCTTGGTCTCTGCCTGAAGCTGGATTATTTTGGAAAGCTTCAGCAAAAACAGTGGAGTTATTTCATAGAATGGTGTTGGTTAAAATAGGCAGTTTCTGTTATTGTCAACAAATTTTATAACCATTTCTTTGAGCAGCTCTAGTGCCTCATTAGTGTGGGGTAGGGACTTGAAATATAGCAGAGGGATAGTCCTGAGGATGAAAAAGTGCCTTTCGCTCTTCCCAAGCAAGTCCATCCAGATTAGACCAAGATATAAACTATAGAAAATTGCCATGTGCACATGCACAATATAACTTGTTCAACTGCATCATCTATGTTCTAAGACAGTAGTGGGCAACCTGGGGCCCACCAGGGTAATCCGCTGGTGGCCCGCGAGACAGTTTGTTTACATTGACCCTCTGCAGGCACCTCTGCCTGCACTCCGAGTGGCCCAGACTGGGAATTGAGAGCTTTGCTCATAAGTTTTGACCAGGCATCCAAGGACCTTCCTGCCCCAGATGTCATGGAGACCGCTGCAATGGAACAGTTCCAGCTGGAGTACTTGGCAGCCCAGGAAGAATGGAAGCATGAGAGACTGATGGCAGAACTGCAGACCAGGGAGACTGAGGCAACCAAAGCAGCAGTCAAAGCCAATGCAGAGCCTGAGGAAGAGAGCCAGCAAACAGATCGAGGAGAGAGCCCACCAAAGATGCATGGAACAAATAGCAAAAGTCAAAGCCAGCGCTGAAGCTGAGGAGAGGACACACCAGAAAAAGATGGATGCTCACACATTGCAGCTCAGAGTTCTGGAGCAGCAAAAGGAGCTTCCTTGGCCAATGAGTGCACCCCCCCAGAACACCAGGGAATGGGAGAAAGTCTGTTCAATTTATAAAGAGACTGGACAGAAGAGTACTGGTCCACCTTTAAGAGACTGAGATGCACAAGATCCCACAGGATAAGACGATGCTTATCCTCCTAACCAGATTAACTGGGAAAACCACACAAGTTTTTAATCTTATGGAGGAGGATGCTAAGTTGGATAAAAAAGTTAAGCAAAAAGGAACTGAAAACATTTAAGATGACCCTGAGACCTATCGATTGAAGTCAAAATGTTTGACAATATCACTCACATTGAATATGTGCATCAGATGTGTAATTTTATGAGAACATGGATAATGGGGGCAGGGGCTGAAGGTGGTTATAAAAAACTGATCTGATGGCCCTGGAAAAATTGTTATGAATAGTTACACATAAGGCAAAGGCAGCCATCTGTCCCCCAGAGTTCAAACTGATGGAACAAGTATCCGTGCCTGTCTCCTCTTCATGGGTGAGCTGGGGGGGAGGGGAGGGGCAATTGGGAGTCTTTGTTCTTTCAACGGCTCATTTGGTTTCAAAGGACCTTCTTGTATGCAGGGCCAGCACTTTGCATTGTAAGCCTCTTCAATTCATCCGATGAAGTGAGCTGTAGCTTATGAAAGCTTATGTTTAAATAAATTGGTTAGTCTCTAAGGTGCCACAAGTACTCCTTTTCTTTTTGCGGATACAGACTAACACGGCTGCTACTCTGAAACCTCTCCAATTGTGTAACTCATCAAAAGGAAGGAAGCATTAATTAATGTAAACACTCTATATCATGGGTTACAGATGTTATAAGTGAGCTCACTACATGCAGCATCCTATAAGCATTTCACCAACTCTAAACAATTTCTTATCAACGTAAAATCTATTTTAACAATGCTAACACACAGATAAAGCCAGTCTGGTTTCCAGCTACGCATTTGTCAGTATTCAGTGAGGCCTAAGGGCCTTGGCATGAGCTGGCACCTGGTCTGCCAGCATCACATCTATAATAAAGTGAATCACAAAATTTCAACTTCACCTACTTCTTGGGCTTAGTATATCACCACTACATCAAACAGAGGGTTTTAATTTAGTCCCTTTATGCTATTTTAGACAAATAAAAACCTATCACATTCCAAACTATCACCAGGCCTTAGGGCCTTTAAAAACTTTGCTCAGATCAAGAGTTTGGTGGCTTTTGAAGAAGCTTTAATCCACCTAGCAAAAGACTACTCTAATTCTGCTCAGCATTCTCACAAGCAGAGATTTTCTCATAATGCCACATTCATTGCTTCAAGGAACAATTTCATGCCAAATAGGGATCACAGCTCTTAGTGCTCATACACCTGTAGATTTAATAATAAATTTGGATAGCAGTCAAGTGAGATCAAATAGGTAGAGAATGAACTCTTCTGAACTCAGAGAAAAAATATGCTTACACACTAGAAAAAAAGCACTAACGTCCATTTCAGGATCAAGCTCAGGCTCAGTTCAAACATAATGAGGCCTCTGCGAAACAAAAGAATTCTTCCATCAGAGGTGTTATAATCAAAGAACACCGTTAGATGAAAAATCTGCAATTACTGAAACTGTAAATTTAGAAAGAAGAAAAATAAGACTATGAAGATCAACCAGCTAATGAGAGGCTACAAACCTTTGTAAGGTGAAATATGATATTAATAAAAATCTGTGATAATAGAGTATGCCTTATTTAGGCCAAAGTGAAGCTATTACGAATCTGGCAATAAGGCTGTCAGGCTATCAGCCGGGTATTTAAAGAAAATTAGAAAGTTCAATTGGAATGTGAAATGTAGAAATAATTAGCAAAATGCTTATTTCTGATCTTGCAACCACAAACAGAACCTTTGCAGCCTTGTATGTGAACTTGTATAAATCCTGATTCTCTTCAGAATAAAAGCAGTTTAAGTTATTCTTTCCTAAAATTACATTACCAAAAGAATTAGAAGTGGCTACAAATAGCCTGGAGCAAAATATTACACTAGATGAGGAAAAAAGGAGGGCTAAAAAAATGGTACTTTTCCAGGCAGAAATGAACTGCTTGAGGGGTTATATATTATACCAAGCAAAATATAAGCCTGCACTCATGGAGCCAGATCCTCAGCTAGCACAGATCAGTGTAACTCCATTGACTGTAACAGAATTAAAACAGATTTACACCACTTGAGGTTGAAAGTCATAAACAATGAAGGGAAATGCCTCTCACCGTGAACTGAGCAATAGTTTCAATAGCGTCCATAACTTTGAAGCCTGGTAAGGACCCAACAAAATGTGGTAGCTATCATCAGAAATCCTTGCTAAATGCTAGCTATAAACTAGCAAGGGGTTGGACTAGATGACCTCCTGATGTCCCTTCCAACCCTGATATTCTATGATTCTATGATTCTAAATAAGATCCTAAAAACACAAGACTAAATAAAAGTAGGATTAATATTTTAAATCCAGTTTGGGTTACTTGCATGCCAAGGAGATACCGGCGGAGAAGAAGGAGGTTCCACAAATTGTTTTTGACAAGAATGAATTGTGCTACCTACAATATGCTTAGGGTGAAATTCTCCCCTGTGCAGAGGTCCAGCACAAATCCCATGCACAACTTAACTAGGACATAAGTGGTGCACAGATGTGAAGCCCATGCCTTTTTTTTTTAAATACAAAGGGATCAGTTTTACCCTCAAAGAATTCAAATTTGGACCAATTTTTTAGAAGCGTATCACAAGCATTTGCTCTCAATTTCAGTTTAATTCCTGGTCCAGACATGTATATTTTTTTTCAGAGGCTACAAAATAAAACCCTATCTAGATGCAGAATAAAAGTCTAGGCATGATCAGCTGAAAAGAATGCAGCATGTGTTGGGTACAGTTAGTAACATTTCAGGATTTTTAGGAGAAATTCACCCTTATGTGAAGAACCAGCCCAAGGTCTCTAACTACTTAAATCCTATTTAAGCCCTAATTTGACATCCCATCTTGTCATGATTTGTAGGAAGATAATAGAAGCTAAACTAAAATATATAAAGCCTAGTCCAAAGACAACTAAAGTCAATGGGTTATGGATCAGGCCCATTGGAATACTAGATACTAGTCATAAGGAGAGTCTGTTTCAATCAGTGAAGCCATACTAAACGAAATCAAAATTACAGGCCAGAAAACTAATTTTCTTTTTCACTTGTGATGGATTTACTTCTCTAGGCTGAAGTCATGGGAGGTAGCAGGCAGTCACCAACCACATAGGCAGTATAATAAGATAGTGAATAGATGCAGAAATAGTCAGTACAAATAAAGATAAGAGAGAGGCAGCTATGCAGAAACAAAAGTGATCACTGAGAAAACTTCTCAAAGTTGAATTAGCTTGAGACAGAAAGAGATGCTGTAAAGTCTAGCTGAACTCAAAAATTACTTCTTCCCAGAAGGAAAAGGTTTATATCCCTTCGTATACTTTTTTATTTTAATCCATACATCTTCATCCTGAAACTCATTGTAAACAGATTGAAGGATCTGTTACCTGAAATTTGTGTCTGGCAGACAGCAACGCAAATTTCTAATGTTCAGAAAAAGAATGTAGAGATGACCAGGTAGCAGGTTTTCTCCTAATAAAGCTGGTATTTTAATATCCTACATGTTCCTTATCTCTGGTGGAATGAGCCCCAAAGATCTTATGGGCAGGAGACACAAGGACAGGGGAAGTTACCAAACTGATGATTTATTTCCCTGGAAGATGGGGTTATTTGAGCCATCTGATAAAGTAGAACTTGGAATACAATGTAGCCTTTTCATGAGTGCACTAAATATCATTGGTCAGGATTTTTTTAATTAATTTGGGGGTGGGGGGTGTCACAAAAAGCCAATTTGTTGAAACCAAAAGTCTTTGTGAGAAAAGGTCATTGAGCTTTCCATTTTGGAAAAAAAATGTTTTGGAGTTATTCAAGCATCCTGTTTTGATCGTTTCAAAATGAAAAAGTTCCAGATTTGGGTTGAAATAAATTTTTGTTCTGGAATTTAACTTCACTTATAGTTAAAAATATAAACAAAAATTGAAAGGTCAAAATTTAAATGAAATGTGTCAATTACCAGGTCACATTTTTTTTCTAAATTTAAAGGAGGGTAATATAATTAATTCCAATATACACGGGTTTATGGAAGATAGATCTTTTTTTGATGAGACTGCAAGTTTGATTGATAAAGGTAATAATGTTGATGTAGTATACTCAGACTTCTTTAAGGCTTTGACTTTGTACTGCATGATATTTTGAGTAAAAAACTAGAATGATATAAAATGAACATGCCATATATTAAATGAATACAAAACTGGCTAAATGGCAGGTCTCAAAATGTAACTGTAAATGGGGAATCATCATTGAGCAGGTGTGTTTATAGTGGGGTCCTGCAAGATCTGTTCTTGGCTGTATGCTATTTAGCATGTTTATCAACGACTTGGAAGAATACATAAAATCATCACTGATAAAGTTTGCAGATGACACAAAAATTGGGGGAGTGGTAAATAACAAAGAGAACAGGTCACAAATACAGAGCAATTTAGATCACTTGCTAAGCTGGGCGGAAGCAAACAATATGCATTTTAATATGGCCAAATGTAAATGTATAAATCTAGGAACAAAGACCGTAGGCCCCACTTACAGGATGGGGGACTCTCTCCTGGGAAGTGGCGATTCTGAAAAAGATGTAGGGGTCATAGTGAATAATTGTTATGGACTGGGATGTAGGCAGTCAGGTCTAGTGGGCAGAGCAAGCATACCAGTTGGGGAACAAAGCCAAGGGTCAGCACTACAGTCAATTGCCAGTTACCAGAGCCAGGGGGTAAGCCAAAGTCAGAACCAAGAATCAAAGCTGAGGGTCAGAGCTGAGGTCAGATGCCAAATGCCAGAGCCAAGCTGGAGTCAGGTTCAGAAGTCAGAGGCCAGGGTTAGAGCCGGAACTGGTCACTGAGGATTGGAGGAAAGGGGTAAGGACAGGAAGAGAAGCAAGGCTCAAGCATGGTGGGATAAGGCAGGAGCCAGGAGCAGAGCAGAGCAGGAAGGTTGCAGGAGGCAGGCACAAGCAGGGTCCAATGCAGCGACACCAGGAAACCATCCTGTTGCTTGGACAAACTTTATGTTCCTCCTCCTGACTGAAATAATGTGGTTGGACCAATCGGTGGAGCCAGGCAATCCACCGATTAGAGCTCCCATAGGTGATGCCTTGGCTGGGGCTATAGTCCTAGTAGCTTCAAGACGTGGGACACTGCAATAATCAGCTGTTCCTGAGCTCCCAGTGCAACGTTATAGACAAAAGGGCTAATGTGATCATTGGATGTATAAACAGGAGACTCTCAATTAGGAGAGAGTTTAAACTGCCTCTATATTTGGCACTGGTGCAACCACGGCTGGAATACTGTGTCCTGTTCTGGTGTCCACAATTCAAGAAGGATGTTGATAAATTGGAGAGTGTTCAGAGAAGAGCCATGAGAATGATTAAAGTATTAGAAAACATATTCTATACTGAGAGACACAAGGAGCCTAATCTATGTAGCTTAAAAAAGAGGAGGATAATGGATGACTTGATCACCATCTGTAAGTACCTACACTGGAAACAAATATTTTATAATGTGCTCTTCAGTCTAGCAGACAAAGTTCTAACAAGATCCAAAGGGATGAAGATGAAGCTAGAAAAGTTCACATTCAAAATAAGGCACAGATTTTTAAAGTGAGTGTAATTTACCATAGGAACAATTTGCCAAAGATGTTGGAAAGTTTGCAAGTTTTTCTAAAAGATATGCTCCAGTCCAAACAGGAATTAATTAAGGAAGGTTCTCTGGCATCTGTTATGCATGAGGTCAGACTAGATGATCGCATTGGTCTCCTCTGCCCTTATAATGAAAACAAATGTTGGATTTTTGGTTTGCAAAAATTTTTGAGATTTTGACTCTTCATCTCAAATTGGGATGGGAAAATTTGCAAAAATCCCAAAATTGTTCAAGGGACAGGAAAGCCATTTTCTGCCCAGGTTTACTGCCAGCCATCACAAGAAAGACATTAGTCCACAAAGTAAATGAACTCCATTCCCAGATGCAAAATTCTGGGAATGGGAAATAGCGAAAGGAAAACAATCTTTTGTAAAAGGCTCTCACATTGAACAGATAGGGAAAAAATCTGCTTTCCTCAGTAGAGTCAGTGCTGCAAACATGGCAGAAAGTTGCAAGAAACAGGCCAGCTTTTATTTCTAAAGGAAAAATACAGGAGCTCTGTCTTCATTCTGCAGGATCGGCCAGAAATACCGGTTAGTCAGGACTTCCATCCAGAGCATTCAATCTAGCACAGGAAAAATAAATCCTGCGGTGTGTCACATACTACTTTTTGGTAAGTGTTGGCAGATGTTGATATTTGGAAGCAGTAGCCACTGCAGATGGAGTGTTTAAGAGAGCAAGTTTTCTGAAAACCCACACTCCAGCACCATTCCTAATTTTCAGCTTAACAATCCAATTCATCAAAAATATCTGGGTTCTTAAAAAGCAAGAGCAGCTTAATGATTCATGATGATGACTTGTGAAAAGAGAAAATGAAGTTTCTGTTACAACTCATTAATTTGAATTTTTACCCATGCCATCTTGTTAAAGGGATTATAAATAAAGAACTGAATGCCAATCTGCTTCTCCTTCTCAGAAGCTTGCAAAGGGTTTCACAGCTGGCATCTGAAAAGCCCTCACTCTTCATACTGTACAGGATGTGCTTACAGTACTTTGAAAAAATACTGCATCCAAATAATACCCCATCTAAATCAACATATTGGTGACATTAGCCAATGGGAGTTTTATCTCAGCAATATATGGTATGATTCTGCCACAAGTGTATCATTTATAGCTAATTGGACTCCATATTATATCTATATGGGGTTGATTCATCAGTGAGCTTTTCCAGTTTTGCACCATAGCAATCACAGAATCACAGAAGATTAGGGTTGAAAGAGACCTCAGGAGATTATCTAGTCCAACCCCCTGCTCAGAGCAGAGTAATGCTATTGATTTAAATGAAGCAAAACTGGTGTATGATCTGTCTAGTGCATGTAGTAATCAGGCCCTCTATCTCCACTCTGTGGATCAACTAGATTGGACACTTTATGCTTCCAGAACTCACTCAAGGGGCGAGGATTCAGGAAAAGCTAACTACCATACCATAGGAAAAATTACAGAAGGAGCCCTTGGAGAGGAATTAATAAAGTCTACTGGCATTGATCATGAGCAAAGATGGTGGCAATTTTAGTATTGGTTGAAATGGAAGAGAGCAACTCCTGTGGTCACCATTTATACATCACATACCAGATGAGGGAAGAAATTTTACTTCTGGCATCTACAGGAATTGAGGGTAAAATTCGCTCCTGAGGAGAGAGCCAGCAAAAGAACTATGCACTTAACAGGGTTTAAGTGGGCCATAAGTAATGGATAAACTTTGTGTTGCTCATTGCTAAAGACAAAATGCCAGTTTGAATGGGAGACTCAAGAGCACAAATAAGTAGGGGCAAAGAAAGTTATTCTTTAGGTCAGAAGTGACATACCTATTTGGGGCAAAATTCACTCCTGCCAGCTGCAGATCTATACCCTACTTAACCCTTCAAGATAGAGTTTAAGTGCAATTTAAGTGCTTTTTTGTTATTCAAGCCTGCTGCACAGGGGTGAATTTCATTTTTTGTGAGCATCCAGTCTAAAATTAATCATCCAATGGTACTTTTATAGCAATATTTTGAAATTAAACATGGTTTTGGTCTTTTCCTGCCCCATGTTTTATTTTTCCATTCTCTTTATTAAAAATTGTTTTTTTTTAAATACAGTACACACAAACATTTCTCTCTCTCTTGGGGAAAATATATTGTTTCCTTCCACCCCCCCCCCCACCATACCAATTAACTAATCTCATCAATATGCCAAGTTCAAATAATTCCAGTATGCTGCAAGAGAAGGAAGTCCAGGCCTCTTTCCCCAAGCTTATGAACTGAATCAAAGATAGATGCTGACTCCACATATGAAGAGCAGGGACAACTTCATTTATATCCACTTGCAAAGTTTACCTGTTTCTGAAAAAAGGCTGAAAGTTTTGAAAGGACAAATTGACAGTTTGTGTGTCACACATTTTTGGGGGGCCCAATACAGGGGAAACAGGGTGAAAATTTAATGGCCTTTGTTATACAGGAGGTCAGACTAGATGTGGTCTTAAAACTATTAATCTAAATATTGCATTAAAAATGTGTGATTTTGAGTTTTGCAAAAAGCATGCAGTTGATCTGTAAACAAAAAGACTAGCTGTCCTGATCTCCCTCAAGAAGATGAATTGTGTGCAACAAATAACCTTCAAGAACTGGATAACAGGTAAAATGCTTCATTAGCCATGGAGAGAAGTTTTAGTGCAACATT
The DNA here is from genome assembly GCF_965140295.1 of Lepidochelys olivacea. Lineage (NCBI taxonomy): Eukaryota > Metazoa > Chordata > Testudines > Cheloniidae > Lepidochelys > Lepidochelys olivacea. The sequence goes on from NC_140413.1 coordinate 125,743,927, forward strand.
GTTTAAGAACTAGATCTCAAGTAACTTACAAAGAGAATTATTGAAGAGCTTACAGCCAAAATCTTTCCCGTCAACCTATTTATTTATAGACATTAGCTTCGGGAATCTCCTTCCTTCTTCCCCCGCCCCCCCCCCCATGATAATTGACTAGAGCACAACATAAAATGACCCTGGATAGTTTATTTACTTTCAGTGTTGCTTGTTTTGTCTGATTATGAGCTGCTCTACCTGGACTTACCCTGGAGGCGATTACATAAAGGACAAGGGTCGGGATGCAGGGGTGGGGGGGGAAGTCAGGTAGTCAGAGAGGAAATTGTGCTGCTGTAGAATGGTGCCACAGCTGGTGAATCATATCATTCTTTAATTATTTTATCTGTTAAATATTTATGAAGAGTGTCTGGAGAACAAAAAAAACTATCCAACACCCAGATGTTTGAGACCTTGTAGCTGAATGTTAATGCATAGGAGGGAGCCCCGTGGCACAGTTATTCCAATTCAATGGAAAATAAATCACCCTAACAAAAGATAATAATTCAATTAGTATAACAGGAATGGCAAAAATGTCAGGAACTAGACAAGCATGATTTCGGATAACATGCCAAGCTGGGCTGCTTTACAACTGTAAGGCCAATAATATGCTTTGAACAGTTGTGCACCCGGATCATATTTCCCATTCAATTCTCTGTATATATGTATTTTTAACCTAAAGTTATACTGGCATAAATGCAGCGTGCACCCTAAACTGTAAAATGGAACCTTCTTGATTGACACGCAATTAACACATTTTTAACGTATTCACTAAATACATGATGACAGCGGTCCTATGAAGATTACAGCTTTGCTCCCTGTAAAGAGAAAAACATGCTAAAATACTTCAATATATTCAAACGTAAGGAGCCGTTTAACTTCCACTGACTTTAAATGTGGTTATGCCTGAGTGATGTACAGAGTGGTTTAGCCATAAATGGCATCTATGGCATAGACTGTCTCTGGATGTTTGCCAGATTTATACAAGCACCATCATAAATCAAGGACAATATATTTTCAAGATTTTTAAAGGAATAAAACTACTTAAGTACCTCAGCTACCTACCTTTAATTGGTATGAATTAGACAGAATGGCTATGGGAAATTGAGCTTGAGAGAACATCACATATAGTGAAGAGAATATTTTCAGATACCTCCTGAGCATTTAAAGGTGTGTTTTGTGAGCAATTTATGTTAAATTGGTGCAGTAAAAACAAAAATAATAAAAAACCCTAACATGTGTTTGTGTGTACGCATTATATACATGAATCAAGCATTTTTTATGAAGAAAAGTAGATACTAGAAGTCAAGGTAGCATATTCTCTGGCAGGTAGCAAGTACAACCATATCAGAATAGGAACATAGGAATTGTCACAATGGACCAAAAGAGTGGTCCAAGTAGCCCAGTATCCTAGTTTGGCACAGGTTGGCACAAGAATCTTCAGAGGAGGATGCAAGAAACCCTGCTGCAGATTAATCTGCCCCAATGAGTCCCTCATCCTAACCCCTAATAGTTTGAGATTCCTTCAGAGAGATATACAAGAAACTTCATAGTGGACAGTTATGGAATACTCTACCCACATGAAATGTTTTGTGCAACAACTGAATCAGGAAAGGAAAGAATTTTGAATATCTAAATGGAGTTAAAATACCTTTGTGGGTGTAGCAACACAAATAAGTAAGTGTGAAAGGGTATTGCTCCTGTGTGGATAAACACAAACCCAACAAGACCTCCCTCCAGCCAAAGCCAAGCACAAAGATCTAGCACATGGTTTGCTTCAGCAAAGTTCCAGAGAAAATGAAAAAACAGCACTCGGCCTCCTGGTTCTTCTCACAACCACAGACCTTTTCACAGACCTGGAGATCCTTCCTGACTCTTACTGCCTGATTGAACCTCTAATGCCCTTGGCACATCCCTTTTTAGTATACTGGGAGGTAATCATTCATTCTACACAGCCGACTAACACAGCAACCCAGCAAATCCCTGCACTTACAGCAAGCAGCAGAAGGATAAAATTCATTTCTTTCTTGCCAGCCTTTAGACAGGGTTTATTTACCCCCTCCGTGGTGTATCTGTTGTCATACATTTTACTCATTACATAAAGAAATATGGAAAATATTCACCCATGGAGGAAACTAGATATCATCAATAACTGATGCATAGTCGTAATAAATAAATAAAATAAATAAATATAAACAAACTACCGAATTTGTCCCCAAAGGCTTTATTTGTGCATTCATGCACCTAATATTTCATATCAAATCTGAAAGTAAGAAAGTAAACTGACATTTTGATTATGGAACATATTAGAAACTGACTATATTTTTATTGATCTATCAAAACATTTGAAGGATTGATTACTACAGTTTCCAAGTCATTCATTCCTCAGGAGGTGCAGACATGAGAATGTTGCAGTCCATGGCAAACAAAGGGAACAAAAAGCTTTAATGCTCTTGATTGAAAGTACAATTTTCAGTCTCAATGTAAGTGTTATAGCCATTTTTGCCTTGAAATTGTTGTGCTAAGCAAACAATACTTTATAATTAAGAAAACTACTAAGTGTTTGTTTAGTGCAGTGTTATAGATGTCTTTTGATAGGGTTCACTGAACCTTAAAAGATATGTCATTCATATTCTATCTTTAGTAAGACAACACAAAGGTAGCCTCAAAGGAAAAACAACGGAATTACATCGAAAATTCTCCAGAATGCAACAGTATGTTTGATAATTAAATTGAACTGAGTTCATTACATCAGATGGCACAAAAATAATTAAATGACTTAAATAACTCACTTAAGGTAGGCTGTGTCATTTATTCTCTCTCCCTCATTCACTCCTGAGTATATCTGTTGCAAGGCATTCCTCTCCTCCTTAACTGATAGTCTAACAGACGAGTCTGCCAGATCTCAAAGTAAAATGACAGCCATTTGCCCTTCAGATTGTGCTCCCATCTATGACTAGTAATTTAAACCTTCCTTAAGGTCCCTAAAGATCCAACAAGAGTGGCAGGCAGAAACAACACATGCATCTTCAGTGGTGCAACTGTATCATGAGATAGGTCCAAGTAGACACCTGACTATCAACAGGTCATCAACAGGACATCGTCAGAATAATCATCTGTACAGTCAACAGCAGAGAGAAAGTGCGTCAAGGAATTGAACAAAACAAGACGGATTAAGACAGTTTAAGAGGTGCTGTGGCCTGTGTGTAACAACGAGGTGAGAGTTTTGTAACGACTGGAAGGAGAAGTGATAAACAAAAAGGAAGACTGAAGACAGAGGAAAGCCCTAAGGGGAGCAGACTGTTTTCCTACCCTATTAAGAAGCACTTTAGGCAGAGGCACTGACTTTCTTCTGTCCGGGTGGGTGCTCCACCCCCACTGTACCCTGAGGCCCTGCCCCCACTCCGCCCTTTCCCCCAAGGCTCCATCCTCACCCCCTCATCCCACCCCCTGCTCTTCTCCCTTCCCTGAGCATACCTCACCCTCACTCCATCTCTTCCTGCCCCTTTCCAACCCCTCCCCCCAGCACCTATCATTGCCAAACTGCTGACTGGCAGGTGGCTGCTGAGCACTCACTGGTTTTTCCCCCGCATCTGACTGACTCAGAAAGGGAAGTCCCACACGCCTTGCGCTACGTGCTTTTCTTAAAGGTCTCCAGGGCAGAAGAGGTTTCCTGTATTATTGTGATTTGTGGCTCATGAGGCGTTTCTGAGATAGTGTACCAAGGGGAGTGATGGGACAGCACCATCCTGCAGTAGCTTGACAAGCAGAGCAAACAGTAGCAAGTGCACAATAGGGGAAAGTCCTGGAATAGCAGGGAGGGATGGAAGAGATGACCTAATAGCGCACCACTCTTCCCTCTACCCACATCTCTGACTCTACTGGACAAACAGAAGAAAGAGACCCACTTCTTGGGGCCTGAGCCACAATTCTTTTCTGGAGCTCCTGCTGGGGCAGCATAACTGTATGCCATCCCTTACACAGGAACAAGCACAAACGCTTATCAAGCCCACATTTGGTGCTCTCCCATCCATTTGTCATGTGCCATTTTTCCTACTCTCCAACACACTTTGCCTTTCGTACCTGACTCAACTTTTCACATACAGCGCCACAAGCACAAGTCCAGGAAAAAGAAAAGAGCCCCAACACTCCATTATGGGAGAGCATACAGACTCAGAGGCAGCTCCCTTCCAGCTAACGGTGTTGCTATTAGCTCATGGCTCCTTCGCCATGGCTCCTTCGTAGGACATACCCCCCGAACTTTCCATCAGATTTACTTCCTGAACCAGGGGGTCGTTCCCCCCAAGGGAGGAGTCAGAGCCTTTGGGGGGCATCTTTACATGTGCCAGGAGCACTTACCCATCCATCCAATACTGTAATTCTACTACAAAATATAATCTGGTTTAACTGATCTCTGGAATAAGTAGAAGTTTATGGACAAAAGAGGGTTCTAGCTAGTGATTCCTCCGGTGCTGAAGGAGAAGGAAGGAAGCGATAAGAGGAAAGGAGCAAACCAGCACAAATTGTTTTCCAAACCCAACTAGCTGAAGAGGCAGTCCTACTACAGAGTTTCCTCTCAAATTAGATTCCTCTCTCTGTAGCTTCCACACATTACTACCAACTCTCAATATAGCACATTTGAAATGAAAACAAATGACATTAGTACAACCTTAGATGCTGGAACTGCTTTCCAGCTGAAGTCATTATGTTGCCAAAAATATTTATGAATCTGAGTGCTGAGTTTCAACCCTTTCTCCTCAGCCCTTTTGATAAGAAAGAGGGGTTTACACACTAATGAAGAGTACTATTTATGCAATCTAAACACAGTATCCCTTCTTGAGCAACATAATGCCAGTTGTCCCAGGCATTTATGAAAATGCGAGGAAGAAAGCTGAGCGACTCAAAAGGGCAGCTGAATGGGACGTGCAAACTGGCTTTAGTGTCTGGAATGCATATCATTCACTAGCAGCATACTGGGTTTCCTTTAGTTGCAGAAAGCCATATTGTGTTTGCGTGCTTGCATAGACCAAAATGCCAGAGAGAGCACTTTATGTAGACAAACGCTTTTCCATAACACTCTGACCATCTAAAGCCATTAAGTATTTGGATCACCAATAACATGGCAGAAATTAGATCCATGTCAATAAGTTGTGATATACTGTAGTTGATAAGAGGAAAAATGTATCTACCCTTTCTAGAATGGGAAAATAGCTGTTCTCATTCAGTTTGGTCTCTAGAAGAACAATTTCTGAAATTCTTCCAAAAGCACCACTCCCAGCACCCTCCACATATGGGATATTCTTCAGTGGCACACAGCAATGCAGTGGTTCTATACCACTTTCCCTGGCAGCCCCTGGTATACATGGTATAACTGGAGAAAGAGCACTGTTTTGCCCTTGCCATTCTTGGCTACCAGAACAGCCTTTTGAGGACACAGAAAGCAGCCCTTTGCTGGTTTCTGAACTGGTTCCAGAAGATATGGAGTGCAAAGGTGGTCTTTGCCCTCTCCCCCTTCCTGAGCTGAGCAGACCTCAGCTAGGACTGAGAACCAGGGCTTCCATCTCCAAAACCACTTTCATTTGTATATAAACTGAGCCTTTTTCTTTCAGGTTATTCCCCCTTAGAAACTTCAGTGGCATTAATTTTAATTTTTGCCACTTTGCGTTCCTCATGTCTAAGCCAAAAAGAAAGCAAAGATTCAAGGTCCTGCTCAAACATTAGGAATTAATCACCAGGCAGTGAGCCATCCTTTGGATTGGTTTAGTAATAGATTTTACCCTTAGGCAAGCCATTAAATTAAGAAAACTCTTCATTCTGACATTTCAAACCAAAAAAGGGAAGGCAGCCTATGAGATACCATCCGGTACATCTGGGAGTACTGGAATGCAGAATTTATAGGTGGAGGGGGGATGGGAGGGGTGGCTTTGAAGTGGGGGGACAAGAACTATTAACATTTGCTAATCTAATTGAAATCCAAAAATGAGAATCATTTTTTTTCTATCAGACTTTAAAAAAAACTGTTCTAAACAATAATAAAAATCTCCAAAATATAAGCTTCCTAAATGAGCTACATAATGTTCCATGCCATAATCACCACTGCAACGAGAAAATTGTTCAAATCGTTTCTGAGCCAGAGTTGTCAGTCATGCTGCTCTGTGCTCTGAGTAGCAATGTTCTGTGCAATTAATATCAAACCTTCCAAGGCAGCTCTGACTTCTGATGTTCTGTGTGCTTCTGTCATTACAGAAAAGGCAAAGCCATACATGACGGTAATATAGAGCACTGAAGGGAAGAAGAGAGGAAGAAAGAACTTTTGTAGTCAAACAGGGTCCAGAAATTGTAAGATAATGGTGTGGTTTTGTGCAAGATTGCAGCAACTCACTTTGTCTCCTCCCCCCACCCCGCCCCACTGCCACATACACATTTTTATGCTTAATTATGGTTTTTATTGCACTTGTAAGAAATTCAGCTGGTAAAATAACCCTAGGAACCAAGAACAATTCATTTTTTCCCTTTTCGAAAAACTTCCAGCCCAGCCATTATGCACTCTCTCTTTGAGATGAAACCAAGTGCTGTTAGACTCTTGTTTACTTTGGGGTCCTCATATGTGATCATTATTCCGAGTCTGCATGAAAATCCTGGGGAAGGAAATGGACAAGTGGCACACAGGGATCTAAACAGGACAAAATTATTCTTCTCTGCACCTTGCTGTGCCTTTGCACTGCAAAATTACCACTAGCATCAGTAAAATGCACATCAGGCACTGGGCGTATAGAGCCCTAGCAAAGGGAAAAATCACAAATCAAGTAGGTATGAAATAATCCTGAAACCTCAGACACCTCCCCCCGCCCCACATATGTTTAAATTATACTCCCTAAGCATAGACTGCTGAAGAAACATCCCTCTGCATAAGCACTGGAGGGGTGGAAAGGAAGGAGAAATTACATATGAGGACATTCTTAAATAGCATTGAAATTCAAGATGGTAAGCGATCTGGTAAATATAGATTATTCATCAAACTCTTCAGTATATTTAGAACAGTGCAAATTTGTGCTCATTTACTATTTGTGACCAGATTAAAAAATTAAGCCCACAGCAGGCAGTACTGTGAAGCAGAATTTGATGGGCATAAACAGGAGCCCAACAGACATAATTTGGGGCTTATTTACGTGTTGCTGTCAAATAGTATCTGTGATCACTCCTGTAACCCTGACTCACATGAGCTGTCCTGATTAAATCAACAGGGCTACTCCTTAGAGTAAGGATTGCAGGATTTGGCCTTAATCATTAAAGGATAGTAGACTACACAGAATAGTAGCAATTACCTTCAGGCAACAGACTATTTAAGTAAGATGTTTATTTGTGGAATTCTAAGGATCCTGTCAGTAAGAAACAATGCTCTCTGGCTCCTGTTGAAATGAGATTTAAAATTAGTTGAAGAAATTTTACCTGTTAAAGAAAGGGCATCCAGCGACAGTGTCTATTACCTACAAAGAACTTCAGTTCATCTCACTAACTTCAGCTTCCAATGTGTCTGACCCACCACGCTCGCTCTGTTCCTCTTTCTCGCCTCCCCAAGCTTTTCCTCCCACCAAAATTAAACTCAGGCAGGTGGGGAAAATTCCCATGAAGTATTCAGGTCAGAGAATTGAGGAGTTGGGGGATTCAGGGATGGGATTTCAGCTAAAACACTCTTGTAACATCTGCATAATTTGAAGGGATACTATCAATTGAAATTTGGCCCAAAAATTTGATTTTATAGTAGCAAGCTTTTACCAAACCCAAGCCCAACAGAAATGTTTCCATTTAAAAAAAAATCCAACGGACAGACTACTTTAAAAAAATCCTCTGTACTATCTGTGATCAAAACATTGTGTCACTGAGAACCCACAATGAAATGGACTATGAAACAAAGATGAAATTGACTTAAATAAAATTGTAGGAGAAAGACAGAAAGATGGCATAAATGGTTCAAGTAAAAAGGATTTTTTACACAATATATAGATATATAAAATCAGTTATAAAACCCTCTGGTATTAATGACTCAGGTGAAGAAATATTTGTTTACAATGGAAGGCTCCAGTCTTGCAAACTGTTCTGCATAGGTGGACCCCCCTGACTTCAGCGGGGATCTTTGTGGGAATAAAGTTCCACTGAAATCAACTGGAGGGGCGGGGCAAAGAAAGATCGGCCTATACAGATCAGTGCAGGGCATAATATTTTAAATGAAGGGTCTCTTAATCATAGGGTGACCATATTTTCCCAAAGGGAAAATGGGACACCACACAGGGCTGGCCTGAGATCCCTCTCTGCCCCCCACATACACGGGACCAGCCAGAGCCCCCCTGCCACTGCTGGCCTTAGGCCCCTTCCAACTCACTGCATGTGGTGTGGGCCCAAGACCCCCTGCTTCCCGCCCACGTGGGGCTGGCCCAGCCGGACCCTCTCTTGTCACGGTTCCTCCCCCACTCTGAACTCTAGGGTACAGATGTGGGGACCTGCATGAAAAACCTCCTAAGCTTATCTTTACCAGCTTAGGTCAAAACTTCCCCAAGGTACAAAATATTCCCCCCGTTGTCCTTGGACTGGCCGCTACCACCACCAAACTAATACTGGTTACTGGGGAAGAGCTGTTTGGACGTGTCCTTCCCCCCAAAATACTTCCCAAAACCTTGCACCCCACTTCCTGGACAAAGTTTGGTAAAAAGCCTCACCAATTTGCCTAGGTGACTACAGACCCAGACCCTTGGATCTTAAGAACAATGAACAATCCTCCCAACACTTGCACCCCCCCTTTCCTGGGAAATGTTGGATAAAAAGCCTCACCAATTTGCATAGGTGACCACAGACCCAAACCCTTGGATCTGAGAACAATGAAAAAGCATTCAGTTTTTTTACAAGAAGACTTTTAATAAAAAAAAGAAGTAAATAGAAATAAAGAAATCCCCCCTGTAAAATCAGGATGGTAGATATCTTACAGGGTAATTAGATTCAAAAACATAGAGAACCCCTCTAGGCAAAACCTTAAGTTACAAAAAAGATACACAGACAGAAATAGTTATTCTATTCAGCACAATTCTTTTCTCAGCCATTTAAAGAAATCATAATCTAACACATACCTAGCTAGATTACTTACTAAAAGTTCTAAGACTCCATTCCTGTTCTGTCCCTGGCCAAGACGACTACAGACAGACACAGACCCTTTGTTTCTCTCCCTCCTCCCAGCTTTTGAAAGTATCTTGTCTCCTCATTGGTCATTTTGGTCAGGTGCCAGCGAGGTTACCTTTAGCTTCTTAACCCTTTACAGGTGAGAGGAGCTTTCCCCTGGCCAGGAGGGATTTCAAAGGGGTTTACCCTTCCCTTTATATTTATGACACGCCCCCCAAATCTCAGCTAGGGTGAAACACTGGCTGGGATTTCTTCCTGGAGCTCTAGGAAAACAGAGTTAATAAGACACATGCATCTCTAAATATACTACCAAGTACATAAAGACTAACAATATTTTCCACATCTCAAGGACGATTTTAACCAGTTGATTCTGGGAAACTTTCACGGGAGAGTGCATCAGCCACTTTGTTAGAAGCTCCTGAGATGTGTTGGATGTCGAAATCAAAATCTTGGAGAGCTAAACTCCACCGAAGAAGTTTTTTGTTAGTTTCTTTGACGGTGTGAAGCCACTTTAGTGCAGCATGGTCGGTTTGCAGGTGGAAACGCCGTCCCCAAACATATGGGCGTAGCTTTTCCAGAGCGTAGACAATGGCATAACATTCTTTTTCAGTGACTGACCAGTTGCTTTCCCTCTCAGACAGTTTTTTGCTGAGAAACACTACAGGGTGGAATTCTTGATCAGGTCCTTTCTGCATTAAAACTGCTCCCACACCACGCTCGGATGCATCTGTGGTTACTAGGAACGGTTTGTCAAAGTCTGGGGCCCTTAGTACAGGGTCAGACATGAGTGTCGCTTTAAGCTTGTTAAAGGCCTTCTGACACTTTCCGGTCCACTGAACAGCATTTGGCTGTTTCTTTTTGGTTAGGTCTGTCAGTGGGGCAGCGATTTGGCTGTAGTGCGGTACAAATCGTCTGTAATAACCGGCCAAGCCTAAGAAGGATTGAACCTGTTTCTTTGACTTTGGGACAGGCCACTTTTGGATAGCATCCACTTTGGCCTGTAGGGGGCTGATAGTTCCTTGACCCACCTGGTGTCCAAGGTAAGTCACTCTGTTTAGGCCTATTTGACACTTCTTAGCCTTAACAGTTAGTCCTGCCTCCCTTATGCGCTCAAGGACTTTTTGTAGATGTTCCAGGTGGTCTGCCCAGGAATCCGAAAATATGGCCACATCGTCAAGGTAGGCGACTGCATATTCTCCTAATCCCGCTAGGAGACCATCTACAAGTCTTTGGAAAGTGGCGGGTGCATTTCGCAGCCCGAAAGGGAGTACATTAAATTCATACAGCCCGAGATGTGTGATGAAGGCTGACCTTTCCTTGGCAGATTCATCTAGCGGTACCTGCCAGTACCCCTTGGTTAAGTCCAAGGTAGAGATGAACTGGGCCCGTCCCAGTTTCTCTAATAGTTCATCAGTGCGTGGCATTGGATAGTTGTCTGGGCGAGTTACAGCATTTAGCTTACGGTAGTCCACGCAAAAACGTATTTCCCCATCTGGTTTGGGAACTAGAACCACTGGAGATGCCCATGCACTTTCAGAGGGGCGGATTACACCCATCTGTAACATATCCTGGATCTCCCGTTCTATAGCAGTTTTAGCTTGAGGAGACACCCGGTAAGGGTGGACCCTAATTGGGTGAGCATTACCTGTGTCAATGGAGTGGTATGCCCGTTCAGTCAGTCCTGGGGTGGCTGAGAACGTTGGCGCGTAGCTAGTGCACAGCTCCTGGATCTGCTGTCGCTGCATACGCCCAAGGGTCATGGAGAGGTTCACCTCTTCCACACCACCAGCACATTTCCCTTCGTAATAAACACCTTCAGGCCACTCAGCGTCGTCTCCTCCCTGGGCTGTAAACTGACAAACCTTTAATTCTCTGGAATAAAAGGGCTTTAGAGAATTAATATGATACACCTTAGGCTTTCGGTTGGAGGTGGGGAATGCTATGAGATAATTAACAGCTCCCAGGCGCTCCTGGACCACGAATGGCCCTTCCCACGATGCTTCCATTTTATGGGCCTGGAGCGCCTTTAAGACCATGACCTGGTCTCCTACTTTGAAGGAACGCTCTCTGGCATGTTTATCATACCAGGCTTTTTGCTCTTTTTGAGCATCCTGTAAGTTTTCTCTAGCAAGGGCTAAAGAGGTTCGGAGGGTGTTTTGTAGGTTGGTTACAAAGTCCAGAATGTTAGTTCCTGGAGAAGGTGTAAATCCCTCCCATTGCTGCTTCACCAACTGCAATGGCCCCTTAACCTCACGGCCATATACAAGTTCAAATGGGGAAAACCCTAAACTGGGATGTGGTACAGCTCTGTAGGCAAAGAGCAACTGCTGCAATACTAGGTCCCAATCATTGGAGTGCTCATTTACGAATTTACGTATCATGGCCCCCAAAGTTCCATTAAACTTCTCCACCATGCCATTTGTTTGATGATGGTAAGGAGTGGCAACCAAGTGATTTACCCCATGAGCTTCCCAAAGGTTTTTCATAGTTCCTGCCAGGAAATTAGTCCCTGCATCTGTGAGGATGTCGGAGGGCCAACCTACCCTGGCAAAAATGTCTGCTAGTGCCTGGCACACACTTTTAGCCCTGGTGTTGCTTAGAGCTACTGCTTCCGGCCATCGGGTGGCAAAATCCATGAAAGTCAGTATGTACTGCTTTCCTCTGGGTGTCTTTTTCGGAAAAGGACCCAGAATATCCACAGCTACTCGCTGAAATGGAACTTCAATGATGGGGAGTGGCTGGAGAGGAGCTTTGACCTGGTCTTGGGGTTTTCCCACTCTTTGGCACACCTCACAAGACTGGACATAGGTAGAAACATCCTTGCCCATTCCCTCCCAGTGGAATGACCCCCCCAAACGGTCTTTGGTCCTGTTCACCCCAGCATGGCCACTAGGGTGATCATGGGCTAAGCTCAAGAGCTTGGCCCGGTATTTAGTTGGAACTACCAACTGTCTCTGAGGATGCCAGTCTTCCTGGTGTCCCCCAGAAAGAGTTTCCTTGTATAAAAGTCCTCTTTCTACAACAAACCTGGATCGATTAGAAGAGCTGAGAGGCGGTGGGTTGCTCCGTGCCGCCGTCCACGCTCTCTGGAGGCTTTCATCTGCTTCCTCTTCGGTCTGGAACTGTTCCCTTGATGCTGGAGACATCAGTTCCTCATTGGATTGGGGACATAGGCTTGGTCCCTCTGGAAGCGATATAGGGGATGGAGCTGTTTCTGTTGACTGTGAACCGCTCTCCGCTGGTGCACTATGTTGGGATTCAGGCTCCGGCTGAGCCTCTTGTGTAGGGTTATCGGCTGCTGCCAGTTCAGGTTCGGTGGGGCCCTCTGGTGTTGAGGTTGCAAGTACTGGATTCAGTGCTGACACGGGGTCTGGTGTTGGTTGTTCGGCTGGTTCCGGTTCTGGGACTGGTTCCGTCTGGGTCTCTGGGACTGGATCCACTACTGCTGTTGCAGACATTGGCCTGGGGTCCAGGTCCATCACCTCTGACTAGGTCCTGATAGAAGTTTCCGGAACAGACCTAGGCCTCACGGCTTGTTTAGCCTGGCTGCGGGTGACCATTCCCACCCTCTTGGCCTGCTTCACATGATTGGCCAAGTCTTCCCCCAACAGCATGGGGATGGGATAATCATCATAGACTGGAAAAGTCCACATTCCTGACCAGCCCTTGTACTGGATAGGCAACTTGGCTGTAGGCAAATTGAAAGAGTTGGACTTGAAGGGTTGAATCGTCACTTGGATCTCTGGGTTGATTAAATTGGGGTCCACTAAGGAAGCATGGATAGCTGACACTTGTGCTCCGGTGTCCCTCCACGCGGTGACCTTCTTCCCGCCCACACTCACAGTTTCCCTCCGCTCCAAGGGTATCTGGGAGGTATCTGGGCCTGTGGACCTCTGGTGTGATTCCGGTGCAATGAACTGTAATCTGTTGGGGTTCTTGGGGCAGCTGGCCTTTACATGCCCCAGCTCGTTACATTTAAAACATCGTCCAGCTGACGGGTCACCGGGGCGAGGTGGGTTGCTGGAGAACGGGGTGGTGGGACGATAAGGGGTCTGGAGGGTTCTTTGGGAGGTAGGTGGGGCTTTGGGCGGCCCCCGGTAATAGGGTGTGGTCTGGGGTGGTCCCTTCTGGTCTCCGCTCCAACTGCGACCAGTTTTCTTCTTCTCTGCCACCTCCACCCATCTGGCTCCAATTTCTCCTGCCTCGATTACAGTTTTGGGCTTCCCGTCTAGGATGTATCTTTCTATTTCCTCAGGAACACCCTCTAAGAATTGTTCCATTTGCATTAGGAAGGGCAAATTTACTGGAGATTCAACACTTGCTCCTGATATCCAGGCATCCCAATGTTTCACAATGTGGTAGGCATGTCGGATAAATGACATGTCTGGTTTCCACCTTAGGGCTCGGAACCTCCGACGAGACTGCCCGGGTGTTATCCCCATTCTGACTCTCGCCTTGGATTTAAACAGTTCATACTTGTTCATATGTTCTTTAGGCATTTCAGCTGCCACCTCAGCTAAGGGTCCACTGAGCTGCGGCCTCAGCTCTACCATGTATTGGTCAGTAGAGATGTTGTACCCAAGGCAGGCCCTTTCGAAGTTTTCTAAGAAGGCCTCAGTATCATCACCTGCCTTGTAGGTGGGGAACTTTCTGGGATGGGAAGTGGTACCTGGAGAAGGATTGCTAGGGTTTGTTGGTATATTCTGCTGGGCCTTTATCCTCTCCATCTCCTCCACATGCTTCCTTGCCTCCATTTCCCTCTTGTGGGCAGCCTCCTGTACCTCCTTCTCCAGCCGCATGAGTTCTATCTGTCTTTCATGTTCCCTTTGTTTTTCCTCAGCCTGAAATTTGGCTAATTCCAGCTGTAGTCGAGCCGAGGATTTGGCCATTCTAACCTCTCTGTTTTTAACTAACTTTACACCCGAGGTTTAGAAATAAACAAACAAAACTTGGCTGTAAAATTTTGCTGTGCTGGAATAGAATACCTATTCTCTGATAGTGATTGTCAGCCTACAGAAAAAGACAATTCCCTTGTCTCTGCTCTGGGCCCAAATTAAAGCAAAAAACCTCCAACTACTTGGAAACCTGCTTACCCAGCCCAAAGAAAAAAAAAATTTCTTTTCAAACCTGTGCTCCTTGTAAAACAAAAAAAAATCAAAATCCTAAAAAAAACCCTGCCACTTTTGTCTCCAGGCAAATGGGTAGAGCACACACCCCCTATTTACTTTTAGGAAGAAAAGAAAAAAAAAAAACCTCTGGGTTGGAAGACTGTGAATTTCCCTGCAGGAGTTAAGTACCCTGCCTCCAGGCAAAGAAAACCTGCAATTCACAAGATAATCCCCTTTTGTCTCTGCTTGGCCACAAAGCAGAGAGAAACCAAGCTGCTTTCAGTTTCAAAGCTGCTTTCTGGACTTCCTAAAAATTCCTTTTTAAAATCTGTATTTCTAGTTCAAAAAATCTCAACTGGATCTCAAAATGATTTCAGGTTAATCCCACCACTGTGCCACCATGTCACGGTTCCTCCCCCACTCTGAACTCTAGGGTACAGATGTGGGGACCTGCATGAAAAACCTCCTAAGCTTATCTTTACCAGCTTAGGTCAAAACTTCCCCAAGGTACAAAATATTACACCCGTTGTCCTTGGACTGGCCGCTACCACCACCAAACTAATACTGGTTACTGGGGAAGAGCTGTTTGGACGCGTCCTTCCCCCCAAAATACTTCCCAAAACCTTGCACCCCACTTCCTGGACAAAGTTTGGTAAAAAGCCTCACCAATTTGCCTAGGTGACTACAGACCCAGACCCTTGGATCTTAAGAACAATGAACAATCCTCCCAACACTTGCACCCCCCCTTTCCTGGGAAATGTTGGATAAAAAGCCTCACCAATTTGCATAGGTGACCACAGACCCAAACCCTTGGATCTGAGAACAATGAAAAAGCATTCAGTTTTTTTACAAGAAGACTTTTAATAAAAAAAAGAAGTAAATAGAAATAAAGAAATCCCCCCTGTAAAATCAGGATGGTAGATATCTTACAGGGTAATTAGATTCAAAAACATAGAGAACCCCTCTAGGCAAAACCTTAAGTTACAAAAAAGATACACAGACAGAAATAGTTATTCTATTCAGCACAATTCTTTTCTCAGCCATTTAAAGAAATCATAATCTAACACATACCTAGCTAGATTACTTACTAAAAGTTCTAAGACTCCATTCCTGTTCTGTCCCTGGCCAAGACGACTACAGACAGACACAGACCCTTTGTTTCTCTCCCTCCTCCCAGCTTTTGAAAGTATCTTGTCTCCTCATTGGTCATTTTGGTCAGGTGCCAGCGAGGTTACCTTTAGCTTCTTAACCCTTTACAGGTGAGAGGAGCTTTCCCCTGGCCAGGAGGGATTTCAAAGGGGTTTACCCTTCCCTTTATATTTATGACAGGGCCCAAGACCCCCTGCTTCCCGCCCACGTGGGGCTGGCCCAGCCGGACCCTCTCTCCCGAGCCCTCCCTCCCATGCAGGGCTGGCATTGCCACTTGCCTCCCCTCCCTCCCACACGTTGCTTCACACACTGCTAGGGTTTGCAAAACTGAGCTTTTGTCCAAGAGATTTTTCCTGGTAACATACCATGATGACCACTTGGCAAAAGCAAATGGGACAAATACCCAGTTTTGCCAAAAAAAAAGTTGGGACAGCCAAGACAGGGCTTAAAAAGGGACTGTTCTGGCCAAAACGGGACATATGGTCACTGTACTTAATCATGTCCTGATTTGCTGATCAAAAACAAAAACAAACAAAAAACAAACAAAAAAATAAACCTGACTCATGGGCCACTGAGACAGTTAAGACAACTTTTTCTTTGGCTGGTAGCTGATGTAGACCATATAAAACAATTAGGGCCTAAACTCGAGATGAACCGAGTGTCATAATTTCTATGATGTATCACCCCAGATCACTGACTGCCAGAATTCCTACGGACTTCAAGGGAAATTGCAGGTGCTCAGCACTTCTCAGGATTCAACACTGAATACTAGATCTGATCACCATTTATTTAAAAAAAAAGTTTCCGACAAATGTTTCCATATTTTTCTTCAAGCTTTAATTAGTACATTCCAGGGAGGACAGCTCAGAAATTACTTGTTAGTGTGAACATGAAAACTCAGTTTGATCCCACAGGGCTTCACATAGACTGTTCTGCAGAATCCAGTTCCAATTGTCCTCTCACACATCCACTGGAGAAGTCTTCTGGACAGAAACTTAGCCATACATCCACTCTCTCCCAGGGAAGTTAAAGTATGAAGCAGATTACCCTAGACTTTCCTAAATCTGAAAAGGATGTATAACCAACACATCTATTTTCCGAAGACTCAAATGATTAAGAAAAAAATTTTGATGTTGGTGCTTTGATTTTTCAGGAAAATGTTGGATTGTCTTTAAGAAGAGAGAAGCTTGGCTGAAATCCTTTTATCCTGAAGTTTATGTTAGGAAGAAAAAAATACATTTTTCCCACTGACCTATTTCATCAACTTTTGTGACCGTTAGTACCAGCCTTTAATTGATAAACATCAACTTTTCTAACCTTTCCCCTTCAGCTTTTGTAAGCACAACTATCAACATTGGGGTTGACACACTGGTAACCTCACCACAATCCGTTGTCAGAACATGGTTTCTAAAAATCAGTTATGATAGCATCACATTTTTCAGGTCTGTGTCAACCAGCTGTGCTCAGTCAAGAGGAAAATAGAAGGAGAAACTCAGTGCTGAAGAACAGGTCTGGGTTTGGGGGGCAAAGCACCAGGCAGCCTGGGGAGCACGGAAAAGCAGGATTCTGCACAGCAGACTTGGTTCAGTCATTATTCAGGAATTCTATGGCCTGTGTTAAGCAGGAGCTCAGACTAGATTATCACAATGGCCCCTGCTGGCCTTAAAATCTGAAACAGTAAACAGAAAGAGAAGAGTTAATGTGTCATAGACTCAGACTTGATTTCCTCCTAGTTAATCTTATTAATCTTGGTACTTTTGTGTGTGTTTGTCTGTCAAGTAAAATAGTCATAGCTTTTGTTTTCAAGGAGCGCTGGGACATAGCTCCTATAAATGAAAGGGAAAGTACCAGAGCTCAGTGTTGCCCCTATTTTGAAGTTATTAAATAAGATATATCATTTCAGTCCATGGTTGCTATACATACAAACTCATATCCCAATTACGCCTTGGTCACAATCAAGTGTACTGCCTAAGTATATAGGCCTCCTGGGCCCATTAGCTACTAAGGACTAGTCTTCCCTTTTTCAAGTCTTTTAACATTCATAGGGACCAGTTATTAAAGCAATACATCTCTCAAAATACACCTTTCATAAAAGATTAGGTGATAATTTATGTGTGAATATTTTAAGATGGAGAAATTAACCAGAAATTGCAAATCCTTTTTTATATTTCCCCCTTTATGTTTAACTTAGAGCTAGAGATTTTTCTTGGTAACATGCCAGTCATTTTCATTTTCCCTAGCCCACATTAGAAGCTTTTCAGGCTGAACTTTTTGTTCATTCATTTAGACTTTCTGCACTTTCATAAGAGCCAAACTTTTCTCAAATAAAAGATCTTATATGTCCCATACAAAAATCAATAAAATATATACTAAGAAGATGAGAAAAGCCACGTTTCCCAGTATTACTTATCCTTGGACAGATCTATATTCCTCTAATTGTTTTAAACTGGGAGGAGAATGGAACATCTTCAACTCTATAAATATCTAGGAAGATTTGTGACAGGGTTTTGCTTATACTCAGAACTCCGCTAACAATTAACTCTTCAGTAACCACAGAGAAAACAGGTCCCACACACATTCATCTGGGAAAAAAAAAACATCAAAGGCTGATTGACAGTACAGTACATTTACAGATTAAAAATACCAAATATAAAATAATTGCACCAATAGTCTCCCTGGCTGGACCGTGTCTCTATCAGGGCCAGAACTGCAGTACAAAGCAGAGCAAAAGCTAGGCAACAGCGCCACATCCACCCCTTGCCTGCCTAGGCAACCAGCAGCCATAGTCACCATGGTCTTTCTCCTGATCCTCCTTCATCTGGGCCAGTGAGGAGAGGCCATGACCAGCTTCAAGCAACACTGGCTATTCCACATTGCCAGCAGCAGAGGTCACCTGTCATCTGTTCTCTCCTGCCAGAGCCATGGTTTCATCTGGGCAGGGACAGCACCAGTAAGAACAGCCAAAACCTGTGAGTTAGGTCTAATGGGAACATGCTGTCTTTGAGTAATATTTCCAATTGTCCAATAACTGGCGGAGGGAGCAAAAATTCATTGGCCTGGGAATATGATTCCCAGGCCTGCAAGGGTGTGTATTTAAATGAATGACCTTTGTTCATACTTTTTCAAGAGACCTTTTTTCTTGTGTGTGTCTCTCTCTCCTAGGAGTAAACCTGAAACATATATGTCTAATTCTGGGGAAGAGGATATATGAGGGGAGTGTGGGGTGGGGCAGAGTTAATTATAAGAAGGATTCTTTAAAAGGTCTGTACCTTTAAGAGGACTTTGCAGTTTAGGATGAGTGAGTTTTTCTTTCTGGGGAAGAGTAAATAAGTAAGAGGCTGGCTAGAAGATTACTGGTGTATTACGCAACCCAGAAAAGATAGGCGTCCAATGCAATGTTGTGTATTGTTAAAAACATAGCAATAGTATTTGTAAATTGTGAGTTTGCATATACAGCAGTAATGCCGGCAAGATCAGAAGCAGATACTTATGCTGGGTGTCCTCATGGTGACTTAGAGCTATAAAGAAGATGCGCAGACAACTAGAGGCTTCTTTCTGGGAGGAGAGCGCGAACTCATACCATCAGTCCATTGATGTTTGGGAAATGTAGTTTAGTAATTGAGTGGCAATTTTATTGCAGGCTCTGTTGCTCCTTATTGGTTAAATTCATGCAGGTGGCTTTACTGAAAGAGACTGCCTATATGAAACTGTTTGAGATAAATTACTTGACCTGTTTGCAGCATGTGTGGGTTCATGGCATTTGTTTGTTTGAAATGAAAAGGGAGATTTTAAATGGGAAGGGGAACAAAGAGAGGAATTGGGTAATTAAAAGAAGGGTGTCCCCTCACCCCAACAAGGAATTAGATACAGCCAGAAAAAAACAGGAGTGGACAGAAGCCTGGAATCAGTAGCTGCATCTAGGTCTGTCCATTTTAATATGCATTTGTACTGTAAATTAGCAGACAACTCCTCAAACATGGTGGAAGTCAGTTTTGATCAGGGGATTTCGTTGTTTTAATGACCTATTTATTTTCTCTAATGTTTAAACGAGATGGCTTTCATATCAATATTCCTAATTATTCAGCCATTCACATTAACCATGCTGGACACTCTATGAAATCAGTAGAAAGCCTTATAAACAGATGCTAAAATATCACTCCAAACACTGTACTAATACTATTGTAAGCCAAAGAGTTTGTACCAGAACTGGTTGTTGTGTTGTTGTAGTTGTTTTTAGAACAGAATCAAGGCCGGTGCCTTCTCTTCTCCCTGATGATAGTGGTGCTAGCAGTAGGAGACGTTTCTGAGCGGGCCACCTACCACCATCTATGTCACCACATCACCCATTCCCTCTCTCCATCTCCTCATCCCACCTGTGGAGGGAGGTTATAGTGGGGAGATCATCATCAGGAGCCTGTTAGCAGCTGCAGCTGCTCCATGTAGCCAGTTAGGCTCCATTAGGGCTGAGGTAGCAATGAAAAGAACAGCAGGCAATGTAGGAGTGGCTCCCACAAATACTGGACTTTTGAAATGATTAGCAGCGGGGGCTGCCATCTTTGCTCCCACAAGACACTGCTCTATAAGGGCAGCTTTTCAGCACCGAAGACCACAACTTTCAACTTCCTAAAGCCTAAATGTGGATCAAGGTGATCAATATAGACCCAAAATTAGGGATGGTAAGTAAGTAATAGTACAGGACTTCCTTACTCAACAGATCTCTTCCATTTGTATACAAAATCATATCTATTTGCTTTGGGGGGGGATCAGTTTTTACTCGTTAACTCTGCAGAGTCAACTCTGCTAATAGGAAGTTGGGTTCTATTCCATCCCGTGCATCAACAGCTCAGTTTACTAAATTCTAGTTAGTTACACCTGTGTAAAACCCCATGATGGCAGCAAGGAAGGCACCAACTTACAGAAGCTTTATTACAGTTGAGGTTAAAGGGGAAGGAAAGAACCAGCTTGACTCTCAGAGTCCAGGCTAAATTTAAAGAGCTGCTGGTTGGAAAAAAAATCAAAAATGCTTCTTCTGTGTTCATCTGCTGTAGCCTGTGGCCAAAATTTTAAACAAGCCCAGTTATAGCTAATCACAGAAATCCAAAATGGCTGTTGAAAACATGCCTTCCTTTACATATTCTGTTTGGATTAATTCATTTTAAGTATGTTTTGAGAGTGAGGTATTCTTTACAAAAAGATCTCTGAATGTCTTATATCATGGCATTATGCTTATTGTCTGAGTCTATCTGAACTGCATGAGGTAGTGTTTGTAAGAATAACCACAGCTCAGGGGATTGGTAATGGATATACAGATCTTCAGCGGTTATTGGTTCAAATCTAGCCCACGTTCGTAGTGGCCAGAAGTCACTGATAAATTAAAATCATAATAAAATAAAACCAGATAAAACCTGATGGTTCCACAGTAGGGTTTAGAAATTTCGAAGCAGCAATGGGGGACACTCAGGACCAAGGGATGTGGAAACTTTCGTGGGTCCTTGATCCAGCTAATTAACAGCCCAAGAAAGCCCCAGGCAGGCCCATGTCTATCTCTAAATGCTGCTTGCTGTCTGTGATGACATCAGCTAAGTGATTATAGTTGCCTTATCTAAGCTGTATTGGGAAATGTCACTCATCTGTCTGCAGCAGTACCAAAATCTAGCAGCGAGTCCTGATCTAGCCTAGCCACAAGGGCTTTCTGGCCTGTCCAGGCCCCATCCTGTGGATTGTCAGGTCAATCACAAATATGCAGAAGAGACCTGGAGGACAACAGGGAGGCTAATAGATTTGGCCAGGGAGAATATGCTGATTGCAGCTGGAAGGGAATGTGTGCACAAGAGTCCTGGCTCTCCCCTAGGCACTTCTTACACTGCCTCTCTAAATGTATAAGATCATCTCTGCTTGCACACGCAGTCTGTCTGTCCTGCACTTGCTATGTGGATGATGTCAGGGCAGTCAAGCTTGCATTTTTCCATCAGCACTACATTCACATGGAAAAGGTAACAAAGAAAGAAATCTTTCATTTGATGCCGTTAAGCATTAGGGGTCTCAAATAGGGCGTGGATGCCAAGCAAAGACAGATTTAGATGAGGAACCTGCAATAGTTTTCATGTGCCATATCTTCCATAGGAAAAAGTCTTTCCTTCTGATGACAGCAATGCCACAGTGGTGTCACATGCCTTTTTATGCTTGGTCAAATCTGTTGACATTTACTTGACTAAAAAGGAATAGCTGAACAGTTCAAGGAAAGAAGAGTTTTTTTCAATGTTAGTAGAAGCCCATTAGACTCATTGTAGCAATAGATATCTGGAAAAAATAATAGACTATGCAGTGTGTTAGAAGAGTAGAGCCAGGAAGCACTGCATGTGAAGGCAGATCCATGGTAGAGTCAGCCACACCAGGGCAATAGCTAGCTCAGTCAAAAAAGTTTTAAGATACCAGAATACAATATAGAAAGCACAAGTGGGAAAGTTTACTCAGAAGTGTGACGGCTGTAAACTTCTCATCCTCTATAACACTAATGAAATGTTTTCATTTACCCTCATTTAGACTAGTCTAAGTCCTCTGAAATCAATGAATTGCATGCATGTAAATCTAAACTGTGGGGCTGAAAACCACCATATTAGGGGTTATTTTTCTTATAGCTTCAGCGTGGAAAGCTGCTGCTGCCACCTCCAGTGGCAGCTGAAGGCAATGGTGAACCCAACTGTATTATGACTTGACTTGCAAACTGTAGGTTGTGACATACACCAGCCAGGTTCCATGATAAGGTTCTGTTTGGTAGGAGTGGAAGTCCTGGTTTGTTAAGAGCCAGTGTCTTTAACAAGTCAGCCCATCCAGAGGGAGATAGGGTTTGCTGAGGTGGGGCAGAGAAAGGGGCAATTAGCAAAGACACATAATCCTGTCATACACACTTTCAAACGTGCCAAAGACTGAAAGCCCTGGTGCAAACTATGTTTGCTTTGCCTGGAATGCTGTACTTTGTCTACTGCCAGGAATGAGCAGAAGAGAGAGTAATTACCTGGCTCAAACACATGGATAGGAGTAGGGGAGTTCAAAAGAGCAGGTTGGTATGATTGTTAGTCATGCTGTGTTGGAGGTACAATAATGAGGAGTCTGGAGGTGAATTTTAAAAACATAAGCAGGGTATATTATAATCTAATTAATTCAACTACAGAAATGTGAGAGCTGGAATCTTCTCTGTGCCTAAGACACCAGTTCAGACTTTATTCACAGAATTTCAGTTTTCAAATTTCTCCAGCATGATAACAAGCAACAATACAATACACTAAAGAAAACACACGTTAGAAACATTACAGTGCTTCTTTAGGACAAACAGTCATTGCTTGATAAGTGATCCTGAGGGCAGGACTTCTATCACCTAGCTATTTTGTATATTAATACCTAGCTCTTATGTAGCACTTTTTGTCCATAGATCTTAAAGTGCTGTACACAAGAGTTCAGAATTATTCCCCCTATTTTACAGATGGGGAAACTGAGGCACAGGCAGGGAAGTCACTTGGCCAAGGTCACCCAGCAAGGCAGTGGCAGAGCCTGGAACTGAACCCGGGTTTCTCAAATCTGACACCACTAGACCAAACTGCCTCATCAAGTGGGTGATGCACATAACAAACCTGCCCAGTACTCTGAAATTGTAATGTGAACTTAAAAAAAATTCGCAATACAACCACCAACAAAATCATACTAGTTCTAATCTACAAATACAGCCCATCTAGAAGCTCTCCTGAGCTATGGTTAGCACATTAGATCTAATATCTGCATGCCCTGAAGATTAATGTCATGGTTTCTTTCAGTAGTAACACTTAAATGTTTGCTGATGCCATTTTGAAGAGATCTGGAATTTCTCAACCACAAACTGGAATTTCAATCTCTGAAGATATCTTAGAACCTCCTGGATAACTATGAATCATCTGAACCTTATTTATCCACCACAATTTTTAGCCATCTACTGCCACAGTTTTTACTGGACCATCAAGGATTTTCTTTATTTTCCTTTGTAACCAAGTTTCTCAATCTCTTCTTCCCCTATCATTTTTAAAGAATATTGATTACTCCAGGGAAGAAGGTACTTAGTGTGTTGGCTCACACTCAGGTCCCTGGGTTTTTCTAGGCAAGCTTGAAAGAGGATCACTATGTATGTATGCTGCTCTCCAGGATTACTATCAATATACTTATACTACTTACCAAGTATTTCAGCACCTCACAGTCATGAATTGATTTTAATCCTCAGAACATCTGGGTGAAGTAGGGATTTGTAATCCACATTTTACAGAAGATGAACTATTTCACCTACTTTATAACACCACAGCATGTCTTCTCAGCAGCACAGGCTACCATGAGCCCATCACATCTCTGATCCCTCCACAGGCTTCTCATAGGATATCAAATTAAGTTCAAGATCTCTGTCCTTATCTGCAAGGTGTTCCAGGGGCTGGGCCCAGGATATCTAAGAGACTCTCTTAAACTATAGGATGAAGACTGTGGTTGGCGCCTCTGGCACAGTGGAACTGTACAATGAGTAAAGTTTGTCTGTGCCATGAGACAGAACTTTCCTGGTGGCCAGTCTAGTCTGTGGAATGAACTCCCACAGGAACTCAGGACCAACACAAACCTCACCACCTTCCATGCCAAATGCAAGGCACATTTTTTGACCATGCCATCTCTAACATAAACACATAGGAACATGTATATTAAAACAAAAACCCCTATCAAAACAAGAAACGCCTCTGAACATGCTTCTCCCCCGTGGAGAGGATGAGAGAACAAACAACATATGGCAGCTGTGTAGCCCTGCTACTTAATGCATGACTGGAAGGGTCTCCGACGCTACGGGGTGAGTATGGTCGAAGAACCTGTACAGAATAGCAAAATCAGGTTAAGTAACCAAAGTGGCCCAGGAAGCCTGTGGCTGAGCTAAGAATTGAACCCAGCTCTCCTGAGTCCCAGTGCAGTGCTCCAGCCACAAGGTCATCCTTTCTACCCTTATGACGACATCATCATTCGATATCATGCTGTTATGCAGAGAATATCAACGAACATCATTAGTGTGAGCCCCTCTCTTTCACGATAACAGAGTTTGGGGACTCTAGCTCATTCTGTCTCTAGGTTGTCAGGCTTCTCACGGCTGTCTGCCTATCAGCATGACATCACAGCTCCTGCTCCCATGAGTGAGGCATCACAAGGCAAGGACACCAACAGAAAAGGATCGGAATACACCAACTCTTGTGTAGCCGCACCAGATGCTATGTGGCATTCCCATGACCCAATTTTTCCTTCTTGTAACAATTCAGTCAGTGATTTTGCTACAGTAGGTAAGCATGAAATAAATTTCCCACAATTGTTTACCAGTACTAGGAAACCCTATAGCTCAGGAACACTTGCAGATCCCAATGCTAGTCTGATTGCTTCTGTTTTTTTTCTTATTTGGGCAAATTTAGCATTAACTCTGAACTCTATCTAATCTTTTCCTTTACTCACAATTCATAGTCTTGACATCTGCTTATGGCTGCTTCAAAGTTAAACAGAATATTTCTACTGTGGTTTCTTCTGTAACTAAGATATTGTCTAAGTAACAGAGGACTTTTTTAGTGCTTGCGTTATCAGGTCCATAATTCTCTCCATTACATTGTATATGATTTATCCATAAGAATATGAGAATCATCCATGACAATGGCAAAGCTGGCAGAATAATTAATGAGTCCCAGATTGGGGTTATCCTTACACACCCTGAGTAATACTTTACTACACAGATAGTCCTATTGACGATAGTGGAACAACTTGTGATGTAAGGTACTATTCAGTGGGAGTTCGGTTATCCCAGTCTGGCCCCAGCTTTACAGTGGTACGGAGTTAATCAGTTCACTAAAGACTCAATTGTGCATTTACAATAAGAACAGCCATACTGGGTCAGAGCAATGGTCCATCTAGCCCAGTATCCTGTCTTCTGACAACGGCCAATGCCAGGTGCCCCAGAGGGAATGAACAGAAGAGGTAATCATCAAGTGATCCATCCCCTGTCACCCATTCCCAGCTTCTGGCAAAGAGAAGCTAGGGACACATTTAAGGTATCAAGGACAAATCTAAGAATGATTGTTTTAGCAAGCATAATCCCTCCTCCAGTTCCTTTTGCATGTCATGCTCCACACTGGAATTTCTTAAATTGGGAGCTGCACCATGAATCCCCAAAGAGTAAAAACAAAAAAGAAGCAAGTGCAGGTTTTGTCACTGGTTCTGCCAGCTAGCTATTTGGTTGCCTTGAGCATGATGATTACTTCTTGTTCCCTGCAAACAGAAACTCAGTGTACCCATGTAATTGTTATGGAATAGCAGAAAGCAGTGAAATCTTCCATGCTATGTGCAGTGCATTCAAAATTATTTGCAACATCCAGAGTTCTTGCCTAAGACAAATTTTCCTTTTAGTAATTTCCTACAAAGCTCTGTGTGGCTAATTCCATACACAAAATTGATCTGTCAGCAATTCTTCTAATGTAATGCCAAACTCAGTTGTGGAAGCCAACCTTTTTCAGACATGCTATAAATTCAAAAAACTTTTCTCCCAAATGTTTTCAATAGCCATGGAAACTATTACTGCACCTTTTGGCTGAGACATTGTTCATAGCTGAATAAATATTTCTTAATACCTTAATGGCTACATTAAATTGTAGCTTGTGCTTTTTCCCCCACGGACACCAGCTCCTATAGCAGGGTGAATATCTTCAGTACATTGGTTGACAGGAACACAGATCTTTTCTTGCATTCTTCATTATTGTCTGTTTGTAGAAAGCTCCACATATGTGCCAACTCCATCAAAGCAAAACCCCACTTTCTCATTTAAAAAGAGGCAAGTTTTTTCTGTGTTTATTTTCTTTCAGAGACTTTTCAAAACACCATCTATAATATTCTCATTGCCAAATTGATGTGTTTGACGTATAAGCAGAGATGGAGTTGAAACTATAAGATGAAAACTCTAAATCCAAATAGTTTTGAAGTGTGGGGCTGTTCAGAATGCTAACTCCGAGCCTGATTGCTTTCCTGGCAATCACAGGCAACATATGCCAAAACTTGGGAGGGCCCATAAATGGAACCTCAGTGGTCATCCATGCATTTATCTTTTGAAGCTACATTCCTGAGTGGTGCTATCGATTATCCTCACTGTGCAATTCAGATATTGTAATGTTATTAGTGTAAGTCACACATGCATATATATGCACAGTGGAGAGCATTGTTCCCTGGTAAGCTCAAGGGTTACATTTAAAGACAGGGATCCAAGTTCCAGAGAGAGAGAGAATGTATATGAGTGTAAATGTGTTTGTGTTTTCACAATTGAATTAGCTTCAGTCTCATTTCAGCCAAGATGCTGAAGCCCGAAGAGCTCCTTGCAGCCAAAATGTGCAATGGGAATTTATGCAGAGCCTTGAGAGTAATGGGTTGTTTTCTTTTTTATGTCCCTCAGAGAAATAGAGATTTGACATATATCACGTTTAATAGATTTTGCTTTGCAGCAAAGTGTATTTGTAAATATTTTCTGACTGCAGTATTCAGTTTAATTTAAGTCTGACCTCAGCCCAACTTGAAGAGGGGAGAAGGGTGTCTAACAGTGGCACAATGTTTTACCTTGCAAGGATGTGTGTGTAAGCAACTCCTCGCCACTAGGGGAAGACTTCAGCAACACCGTGGTGTGGCATTGGCTATTGTGCTGAAGGGCTGTGGAAAGAACCTCTTTGGCTGGAAGAGCAGTTGTTGAGGTGTGAGTTCCTGGGAATAGAGTGAGATGGATGAGTGTCAGTAGAGGAGGACTTATTATTTAGCATTAACATCTTCTCAAAGCCACACAAACATTAGCTATTGAATCCACACAACACCCCTTTGAGGTAAACATTGATATTTATCCCCATTTTATAGCTGGGAAAACAGACATAGTGAGGTGGAAAAGATGGGATTTTCATATGTGCCCAGGAAGTTAGGTGCTCAAATTCCTTTGAGTTTCAATGCAAGTTACGCACCTCTGGTATATAGAAATTGGGAAATATCCTGGAAATAGTTTGCAAGCCCTCTAGTGGCCCCTACAGGCTTCTGTGTTTCAGAAGCAACCAGAACACTATATAAGTAGCTAGGCCTTACATATTCTACATGGTGACTAAACATGATTATTTTGACTTCACTATGCCAGCGTGGTTCCTTCATATTGCACTTGTGCAAAGAGTAAAAGACAATAGCACCTAACGGCCTTAGGTGCTTTTGAAAACTCCAACCCAGTGAGGCCAACTTTTGCAACCTTATCCCAAGTCATGCAATATTTGATGTTTTCCTTAAAAGCCCAGTTTCTGGAATCAAAAGATTGCATGAGAATCTCAGCTTTCATTTGAAAAAAAGTAAGTTTCTAGACCCTGTGGTTGTGAAGAAAAGTTTGAAAATATGAAGAAAGTGCATCCTAAAGGCTCAGAAAACTAAGACAAAGAAAAAGAGCCTCAGCATTATTATTTTTTAAAATCTCATTTTTAAGTTAATATCATGAGTTCTGGAGACCTGACATGGTTTTTGAATGCTTGAGCTTAGCAATACTGCCATCCTAAGTGAATTGCTCAAGGCCACAGAACATAACAGTGGCAGAACCAGGAGCTGACCTACTAAACAGCATTGCCTCTAGGGATCAAATATGTTTCCCCGCCTACATCTGAAATGTGATATTCCATCTTAAAATGATAAAGAATTGAATATGTTTTGGTATGAATGTATATGAATATATAATCGTATACTGATATTCTTCTAATAACTTTTGCATTTTTATCTTTCACAGAATAAAAATAAATATTATTCAAAACTTCTCCTGTAACTGACGAGCAAAAAAATTACATTTGTAAATATGTTTTGTTTCCAAAGGGCACAGAACATGCAGATTCCACCTCATTCCAGAGAGTAATCAAGATGCTAAAAGAGCAATAACAGAATGTGGTGGGGAGAGGAGTTTTATTTTCATTTTGGCCTATTAGAAATTAAGAGACACTAATAGAAAACGTGTCACAGCAGCTGCACCATGTCAGAGCCTGCTAAAGAAAAGTGGAAACCATAGTTAATCACGTTCATTGTCAACACTATTTTTTAAAAATTGCAGGCAAGAACTAACATCTGCAAAAGTGTTTGTTCTCTGAGTGAGAAATTATCCATCAATCTCCCTGTGATGTTTTCTGCTATAGTGCAGGTTTGTTATCCTCCCATATTTTACTCAGTGCTTTGCTGGGAGGGGCGGGGGGGAGGGAATCAATGCATATGCATCCTGGAATAAATTCAGCTCCCAAACAAAAGAGAGGCATTTGTGATAAGCAGATTGTATCAAGAAAGCTACCTGTTACCTTTGTGGGTGCCAATTTATATGACAGACCAAGAGATGCTGGATTCTACTGCCAATTAAAGTTGCAGTGCTGGTAGCCACAAAGCTACCTAAGCATTAATCTGAACAGCTTAGTGATATGAAACCTAATTTTGCTTAACAGTGAGCATGGAAACAGTGATTCCATGTTCATGAATTATGTTTGTACTGTGAAATCAAAAATCATAGTTTTCAGCGAAGAACTAATTAAGAGCAAGAGCAATTGTTCTGTGTCTACAAAACCTAAGAGTACACTTTAAAAGGTGAGCAGTGTATATCCATAATGGGATTTCTGTGTTAGCTTTTCCTATCTACCATAACAAAAATATTGTAAAAAGAAAAGGAGGACTTGTGGCACCTTAGAGACTAACACATTTATTTGAGCATAAGCTTTCGTGAGCTACAGCTCACTTCATGCATCCGATGCAGTGAGCTGTAGCTCTCGAAAGCTTATGCTCAAATAAATTGGTTAGTCTCTAAGGTGCCACAAGTCGTCCTTTTCTTCTTGCGAATACAGACTAACACGGCTGCTACTCTGAAAAATATTGTAGATTCCTAAACCCTAAAATCTTGCCCCTTGTATAAAGTAGGCTATACTGATTTAGAAAAATTGATGAAAATTAAAAAAACAAAACAACCTTAGCAGTGGTAAAGGCAGCTTTAAGTAGCTGTGACTTGTAATATGGGTAATTATATTTGATTTTTCTCCGTTAGTGAATCCATAGTAGAAATGGACAAGTGTGAAAAGAGGAATGGGCAAAAATAAAAATAGTCAACAGTTCCTTTTGGATAAAAATCATCAGTCAAGAAACTAGGCACGAAGTCTCAGAAGGAAGTGAGATGTCCCTTATTTGCTGGTTACAAACTGACAAAAGAACTGTTAGAAATAAAATAAGCCTTTCTGAACAGGATGACTCATAGGATTAGTTGGTTGATAAAGAGCCTTTCACCTCTAGATCACTGGTTCAAATCCAGGCAAGGTCAGTAAGAACAGAAATTTATTATCACCTTTCAACTCTTCAGTGACTTACCATATATGAAATAAGATGGTGGCAAAGTCCAGTTCTCTGTGGAGAAGTGTCCACATCACAGAAACCACCACCACATGTGGCATTAGCGGGCACCCTTGCTGGCAGTCCCAATAGAGAGGCCAAAGACTGAATGGGCATAAAAATTAAACTATATACACATCCTAGAAGTGATCCTTCCAGGGCAGGAATCAAGTATGTTGGCAGAATAATGCTGGAGCTTGCATTGCCCCACCTGTTCTGTGGATAAATAAAAGACATTCATCCACCCTTCATAAGAAGTGTATACATACAGCATTTTCAGGACAAAAGAAGTTACCTCTATATTGGTATTTTTGTTCTTCAGCTCCTAGTCTAGGAGAAAATAAAAATCAACAAAAATCTTTGACTCTGGCTGTATCCTGTTCTTGAAATCCCTTCACTGGCTTCTCCTCACTTTATACGTTGGTTGAAAGATCCTTGTCCTGGCCTTCAAGATCCTGCCTGATTTAGGTCCTTCCTACTCATAAGAACATAGAAATTGCCATATGCACTCATACCCAAGGTCCATCTAGTCCAATATCCTGTCTCTGACAATGGGCAGCACCAGACGCTTTAGAGGAAGGTGCAAGAACCCTGCAGTAAGCAGATGTGCGATTAGGTAACCAGCCCCCCACATTAGGTCTCATCCTAATCTCTAATAGAGACTGGCAAAAGTCCTGACACAGAAGGTTTAATATTCCTTCTAAAGATATTGTTATCATTAATGACTGTAACATCTTGTTAGCCATATAAATGTCCAATCCCTTTTTGAATCTTGGAAAGTTTCTGACCTCAATGACTTCCTGTGGCAATGAGTTCCACAGTCTAATTAGGCATTGGGTGAAAAAGTATCTCCTTTACAAGTCTTGAATTTTCTACCTTTTAATTTAATTGAGTGTCCTCAATTTTCCACCTGTTAATTTAACAGAGAACAGAGGCTGGGCTCAATACCTGCCATTCTATACCCCCAGTCAAGGCCAGATTTTTCCCATTTAGGCAGAAAAGATTGTGGCTAGATTTTCCAAAGAACTCAGCACACTAGGTGTGCTCTCATCTCTCATTGCTTTAGTATGAGTATGTGCACACATGTGAGGAATCACACCCCAGCTCACAGTGTAAATGTAGACTACGTGTGCACTAAGAGTAAGGGTGACATGAACACCCTAAACAGAGAATGTGCAAATGGAGAATTGGGTGATATGTAAAGAAAAGTAGTGTAAATGAAATGTGACACTAGCATATATCATGTTAGATTGATGTCTAAATGCAAATTGAGCTCTTTGGAAAGTCTGGCCCTTAGAACGTAAATTCCTCAGGGTAAGGACTTTTGGGGCCTGTAATAAGCCTAGCACATCCCTGGCAGTATCTTAACAATGAATAACAGTAGAACCAGGAACTGGAGAGGCACACAAATATGGCGGCGGGGGAGGAGATCAACATACCAAACCATACAGCCTCTAAGAGAGTAGTCCAGAGGTCTGCACAAGGACGTTGCATTGCCTTCAAATACAGCAGTAGCATAGCTGCTGTTTGTCAGTACAGATGTAAAGGACTGGTCAAAAACTTGCACCAACTACTTCCACTACTCTTATTAAAGAGAGAAGAGGAGAGAAAGTTACAGTGATCAGAGGCTGTTAATAGATCCCCCATGCCAGGGTTGGCTAGTAAGAGGACAGGGGCACCACACAAGAGATATACATATAGCATTGTTGAAGGATACCAAGCAGAAAATCCCATTCAAAGCTCCTGTTGAGTATTTCCCCTTAGACAAGTGTTCCACTTTCTGGACCAGTCCCCAACACTGTTCCCTCTAAGCTGTGCGCGTGTGTGCATGCACACAGATCCTAAACCCCACGCACACGGCAAAACACCGTGCGCACAAAAATTTGCACAGAAGCACAATAATTTGCACAGAAGAAATTTTTTGTGCACACAGCCTGTCAGAAATTTGCACAGAAGAAATTTTTTGCGCACACAGCCTGTCAAAAATTAGAGGGAACATTGGTCCCCAAATCTTCAAAAATCCCCTTCACCACTTTTTCTGGCATCACAAGATTTTTGAGGCTGCATCATGAAATGTATGCAATGTCATGACACAGAGATCCGATTCTAGGGCTACATCATAATGGACACACCCTAAGATGATGCAACATCACAATGTTACTTTTCCCCCACAGAACATAGCACCTCCACACAATTTTGCACAAAGTGTTACTACCCAGGAGTGTTTCTATATTATCTGGTCCTCCCTCTCCATTTCCAATACAAGCAGGCACAGAGAGCCACAAACAAGCTTTTTCTTTCCCCAGCATTGCCCTTAAAAGTTAGTCCCTCATCCCCAAACTCTGCCAAAAAAATACAGTAAACCTAAAATTATGATAACCTCTGGGAGGTTCACAGAAATTATGGAGATTTATGACTGAATGACTGTGGCAAGACATTTCATCTTTGATTGCCAACCACAAACTGTCTTTAATTAATCTCAGAACACAAGTTGCTCTCTGGCACAAGCCACTTGCTTCCTGAATGCTTTGATATGTGACAACTTTTGAAACAGAAATACTTGGTTTTCATCCAAGTAAAATAAGCCTTAAAAAAATACCTAATTTACTAGTTCACATAAACACCATTTTATCATCCAGCATTTATATCTACTTTTCTGGGAAGCATTTAGTCCTTTTCAATCTCTCCCCCATTATAATCATTCTTCACATATTATTGCCTTCTCTCTCTCTCTGGTGTATAAAATCATGCTGCCAAGTCCACTGATTTGACACCTCTGGCTGCTGCTATAAACTAGATACTTTGCCTTCTGGCATCCCACCAGAAAAGAGCATGCTCAGTATTTCCTCTGCCATCCCATTCAATATGAGAGCATGAGTGGGCCAGGTCCCAGTGGCTAACAGAGCCTGGATAAAATTTGTACCTCAACAATTTCCACAGAGTAGTACTCTCTGATCTGAAAGATGAGCCAGACAGCACAATACAGTAGATTGCAATGGGGTAAAGGCATCTTCATAAGCTGAAGCTGTATATGTCTGGAGTTCCTCCTTCCCATTAGACTATTTCAGTGACTTCTTTCCATGTATGTGTCTTGTTCCTCTGAGGTCATTCTAACCCCAAAGATCACCAGGGAGGTATAAATCCAAAGAAACAATGAGGACTGAATTTCCATGCTCTTTCTGAGAACTGTGGTCTGTACTAACTCTCCTTGTAAAAAAGTACAGGGAAGTCAGAGCATGTGTATGGCTCCCTCCCCTCTTTTCCATGAGGCCAAGGGTCAGTGATTACTGACTGGGTCATTGCGGCAGCTTGTTGAAGTTTTCTAGTTGGGCAGGTGACATGCCATTTCAAATTTTTCATAATGGGAACTTTAGCTATGCACAGACAATTTGCAACTCAGCTCCAGAGAATTAGGAGGGAAAGACGGAAAAGTGAAGAGAGGAGAGGAGTAAATGAAGAAAATGCAGTGTTCATATCCAGGATGTCTAGAGGTAGGAACACACTAACTCCATCTTCCTATCCAAGTGTTACTTTAAAGTCTGCAAAACAGACTTTATGTAGATTCATTAACTTCCCCATGCTGCAACCCCCATGTTCTTCAAGCCTGACGTGGAAGAACCAGTTCTAGAGGTAAGTAGGCAGTTCAGTCTGTGTTTTGATGAGACTGACAATAGGGGTGCCAACTGGTGTCAGCATTGAGATAAAAACTGGCAACTTAGAGGTAAAAATCTCTGATTCTCATGACTAGTCTCGGTGGGCCATCAAGTCCTGAGCCTCAGAAAGAGTCTGCTTCTAATGTCATTGGGTATTAGCATAGATTGTCTGCAACTCAAATATTTCCCCTCAAAATCAACAGCAACAAGTAATATATTAATATAAATTAGCATTTTCAATATAAACTTTAGTGAACATTTTTGAATTTTTAGTGAAAAATGGCATTACAGAAATGCTGCTTATGGTGGGTTTGTTTTTAACTATGCAACAAAAATGAAGCTCTCACAAACATGAAACAACCAGGCTTTCTGATTTTCTCCCAATCAGTCCACCTCGAAAGGAGTTCTACATCACCAGCACTGACAATGAGCACACGCTGGCCTGGAACATTGGCACATGTACTTCCCAGAGACTTAACTGCAACCGTGGATGGAAGCCCAGTTTTAAATTGTGAAATGTCCTGATAATAAGGGTACCAAGTACTGCAATCAGGAGATCCTACTATGTAATTTAGTAATTTAAAGCTGGGCTTGTTTCCATGATTGCAGTTAGTTTCCGTAAGTCCTTTGTTGGTGCCAAGAATGTGTGTCATGGGGATATATTCTGGGTATGGAGCCATTTTCTTGATGATATTTCTTAAACCATTATTTCATTTTTTTATTGTAAACGCAACACATGGAATCAGTCACAATTAACCCTTAGAATGTTCAGGTCAGGGGCAGAAGCTGAGATGCTCTCCTTCACCCATCAAGCCATGCCAATCCCATTCTCTTTGTGTTCTCTGCCTATCTCTCCTAGCTGCTAAATAAGACTCCGCCCCACCAGTGTAGCCATCCTCTGATCAACCCCTCACTCCCACAAAGCTTTTGAAGAACTCCATCCCTTCCCAGAAAGCAGTAAGTCACCTTATCTCTGCTGTAAGATGCTTCTTCAGCACAAAGTTTTTTTGTGGTCTGTACCAGGACATCCTTTCCATGTCTAATAGCAGTCACTTGCCTGAGCTACTCCTTCCCAGCTGGTTCCTGGTAGGAGACGGGACAAGAGCTGGCAGGAAGAATAGGCTGACGAAGGTCCTAGGCAGGCTGGTTGAGGAGGGCTAGTTCTTGGTAGAGGCAGAGATTCGGTGGGACGAGACTAGCTCTGCATAAGAGTCTTCCTCCAAATGGGAACAGATCTTCCCTCCTCCGCAGTACAGTATGACTTAATGGACTTCCCTCCCATCAGGAAACTGACTGGTCCTGGTGATATAAAACACCATTAGGATTAGCCAATATTTTGTGCATTAAAATAACAATGCTTGGCCTTAGGGATTATAACTCCAGTTCCATGGTGCTCAATGTCTACCTCTAGAGATGTATGAGGCCGATTGTAGCACCTCTCCATCTACAAGCTCTTATAAAAGGTTGCAGGGTTTGTGATCTTACTACATAGACATGCCAAGTTAGGGTAACAAAGCAATGTCACAATGAGGATGGCACAACACAGGATCCAGTCAATACATGCCAATTATTTTGTGAAGTCAAAGCAGCTCATACATCCTATGTGCCTGGATTCCAAATGTAACAATTGGTGAAAATCCAGATTTGGGATCTGTAAAAGACATTAAAATACAGATTTGGGTTAGAACGAAGCAGCGCATTACAAGGAAAATGCAATGCAATATTGTGTAACTGGAGTGTATCTTCAGGGAGGAATTTTCTGAAGCAGTGAGAGAGCATCACAGCAGTAAAGGCCATGAGCAGTCAGAGCTAATAGGAGGGATGCAGGCACTGTCTGGATGAAAAATTAAAAACCATTCATAGCAGGTAAGGCACAGCAGCGGGCAAGCAAGTATATATACTAGTAGGGGATAGCACAGAGTGGGGCACTGCTTTGTCAAGCACTAGTACCTCACTAAACAGGGAATACCTTGGGCCAAAAAACACCTAGTAAGAGGATGCAGCTTCATTGAAGTCAATGGAGTTGCACCCGCACACAGCAGTGATGAATCTGGTTTATCGCACTGAGGAGCAGGGATGTTCTGGTATTTACAGACATGTTGCTGCTGTGCATGGAGCCACTACTGGGCTCAGATTCAGACATTACAGAAGCATCACTTGGAGTCTCATTGCCCAGCAGCAGCAGCTGCCTCAGCTCCTCTTGGCTGTTGTGCTTTTTATTCCCCAGAGCAGACAGGAGGCAGGAGCAGGTGCACCACTGCCAGTTCTGGTGTGAGCACCAGAGGCAGAAGCCTTTGACAGGGTGTATACACTGTCCTTTCCTTTTTAAGACAGGCAGAGCGATGGGGTCACTTTCCATCCCTCATGTCCCGCACCAATTCAGATGGTTCTATTGCACTTGCTAGCGGGGTAATAGGGTGCTCGAAAGATGTGTCTTCCCTTTCAATTACATTGCCCCTTCAGCATCATGTGAAGGAAGATAAAATGTGACACAACAGCCATTGCAGTGTCACTGCTGCCTGAATATAACCATGTTTCTTTTTTAAAGTAATGCTTTTAAGGCTTAAGAATTCCCTCAGTGACCGGCAGTTCACAAATGTTCCTTAGCTGTTGCATTAAAAAGAAAAGGAAAAGTGCTAGTCCTTTGGTTTAGCTTGCTGGGTGATTCATCCTCTGCCACCGATTCTGTACAACTTTGGGTAAACAACTTAGGGCCAGATTCTTGATAGCCCTTTTCGAGTGCAAGGAGTTAGGTCATCACAGAGGAGAACTCCCACTCTTCTCCTCTAGCTCTGCAAAAGGAGCAAGCACAATCCCCCCAATGCTTGTATTCCTGAAGCTGAAGGAAGTAGGGGAGTCACAGTAATTCCAGAATGGGGTGGGGG
The DNA here is from genome assembly GCF_965140295.1 of Lepidochelys olivacea. NCBI lineage: Eukaryota > Metazoa > Chordata > Testudines > Cheloniidae > Lepidochelys > Lepidochelys olivacea. The sequence continues at coordinate 125,780,350 of NC_140413.1, forward strand.
ACATGGTCATCTAGAACACCTCTTCTGACATAATGCATACATATAAGGGGGCCTGTAGGGCTGCTGACGAGTCACCCCAGCCCAGGAAGGACTAAAGCCACACCTAAGTCTCTTTCAGGCCCTTCCCTCAGGGCATGACTTATTAATTCAAACACAAAACCAGCAAAGTAACATACTCCCCTGACCAACAACATAATGTATAGAGGCCCCGAGGCCTTTGCAGCAATGGCAGCCCTCCCTCTTCTCCAGGGCCAGGAGCCACCTGTCTCCTGCAGTTCTCCTTCAGCTATGCTCTCTCTGACCTTTATGGAGATTATCTGACCCCTTCCCAGCTGGCTTTAATAATTAAACAGGGCTGGCTGGCCCCAGGCCACCCTGTTACAGGGTTGACTCAAGGTTGCATGGGCAATGTTTACTCTGGCATTTTCTAACTTCTGAGTGCCCGACTTAGCAACCTTAACATTAATTTATAGTAATTCTTTTGGATGTAACATTCATATACCTTGTCTCTTGATTATGTCTGAATGTCTCCAAGAACAAGATGCCTAGTCACATCACGCCCCTTGAGCCTTCTGGACAAGCAATACCTGGATCCCACAATATAGTTAAAGTTTTTCTTACTGGCCACCAACTGGGGGGTCTAAGATACCATTTATTATTTTATATTCTTCTGTCATATCCATTCTTCTTGGTCTCCTTACTGAACAAAAAACCAGTCCCCATCTTTTCAATCTCTCTTCCTATAAAAGTTATTCCATGCCCCAGTCATTCTCATCATCTGTTTTTGAACATCTTCTCTTTATACTATGTCCTGTTTGAAATGGGTGAAAACAACAGAACCCAGGATTCCAGGAGAGCATGTATCATAGTTTTACATACTGGCATAAATAATATTTTTGGCACCCCACCAAAGTTTTAGAATTTATATGCAACTTGGCCATGCCAACTGGATCGGAGGCATTTCCAAAAGTAAAAATGTGTATTTGTTTACATTATAATAAGAAATGTTTCTCACTAACTCACCTCTGCTTTCCTAAAAGTTTTGCCCTTTCTCCGAGCTCCTACTCATGCAAATAATATCATTTAATTCAAGTGGACCATTTACCAAAGTGTAACAGAACCAAACAGTCTAAACCACTTTAAAAAATAAAAGGAAAAATTGTCCATTGTCCCCTTTACCATCATTAAACTCATACCACACTCCTCTGAGATAGCTATATAAGTATTATACCCATGTTATGGGGGGAAACTGAGGCAGGAAAAGCCTTGCTCAAGGCCACAGAGAAATGATCAGATCAAGGATTAGAACTCAGGAGCTCCCAGACTGTTGTCAAATAGCTACTGTACACTTTTCTCTTTATCATACTGACAACAGCTGTTAGGGCTACAAATTTTGGCCATTGTGGGAGGCATTAACAGCACTGCTATCTTAAGTCTCTTGACATTTTGTAATGCCTGTAATGCTTTACCCTGACTTGCAAGGCATTGGGGCATTTTGCTAGCTTTAATCAGCAACACAATCCAGACAACAGCAGGGTTTACTAAAGAAGGTCTTTTGAAACAAATAGCACATAATTCTCAAAAACGAAATGTAACTCCTTTAAAGGGATCACCTCGAGAGTCACACATTAACACTGGTACATTGTATCAACCTTCACGTATCTCCACACCTCATCGGTTCTCCACCTTCTACCAAAAAAAAATTTTAAACATCTCTTCTCCCTCCTATCTACTTCTTAATTTCTCTCTCCCCCTGTTATTGGCCTCATGACCCAAATGCTGTCTGCCTTGCGAGTGATTAATTTATTCACCATACAGTGTCTAACACCACCATTTCCTATAATTTTATATTTCCTTGTATTATTTAACTGTGTAATACTATCTTGGGATACAGTTTGTAGGAAAGGGGGTATACAAAACAGAGATGCTTTGTGGTGTAATGCTGCAACATGATCTTGTTTCCAGAAAGATTATTTGTTTTTTAAGGCCAGTCAGAGGAATATAGTATAAAGGAAATAATGTAGATGAATCAAAAGGACACAATAGGAATTCAGCAAAAACAATGAGGAGTCCTTGTGGCACCTTAGAGACTAACATTTATTTGGGCATAAGCTTTCGTGGGCTAAAACCCACTTCATCAGATGCATGGAGTGGAAAATACAGTAGGGAGGTATAAATACACAGCATATGAAAAGATGGGAGTTGCCTTATTAAGTGTGTGGAGGGGTCAGCGCTACCTTGGCAGCTCTCATACGTATGTGCAGAATTTTATATCATGTCCTAGGAACAATTCTGCAGGTCAGTCACATTTACAAATGGTAAAGGGAATAAAAGTTTGAATCCATCATATTAGGGAAGTGAAATTATTTTGCCTCACTAGACAGCATTACCTTTTGTTCCACATATTGTTCTGCTAGGCAGCATTTCTACTGGGTGAAGAAAATAACCTCTCAAAGGGCAGCCAGCTTAAAAGGTTTGGAAGTTTGCTTCAGATCTCCCTGCTGCTGCATGCATTTACTCACTCAAGTGCTGCAGGTCAAATACAGCTTCCTGTGCCTTGTCTCCTTCCAAGGGAAAAATCCAATGGGAATTTTAGGGTATGTCACAGGCAGGCAATCAGCTCATCACAAAATCTGCAGCTACACAGTGGCCTCCAGGCCTTCCTCAAGTAGGTGAACAATGCTACCATCAACCTTGGTTACCAGTAGTCCTCCAGTATCATGTCAAATCTGTGCAGTACCGTAAGTATAGCATCCATTGTATTGCCAACCCTACCTATGTGACATGTAGTGCCTACAGAGTCAACGGCTCAGCAGGAGCTGGGGCAGAAGGTCAAAGCCTGTAATAGGAAACGGGGCTGGCCTTTCAGGCCCACTAAGCTGTAAGCCTTCAGTTTGGAGAGCCATGTGCCCCTCCCCACTGGATCCAGGAATCTTTCAGGGCAGACCCAAGTAGCCCCACACTTCACCTTTTCCCAGGAGCACCAGCATCACCAGCAGGAGCCAGGAAGAGAGAAGCAAACACTCCAGGTCCCCATCTCCAGCTCTCACCAAGCTGAGAAGCCTGTGACATCATCAGGGCTCCTTCTGAACCTCTGACATGAACTAGTATCTCTTGTTCTGTTATGTCCCGACCTGCACCCCACTCTGTAGCCAGGCCTTTGCCCACTACCCAGCTCTCCTTCCTTATGATAGTTATTGATGATTTCTATTGCAGCAGCGCCCAGGAGCCCCAGTCATGAACCAGGACCCTATTGTGCTAGGTGCTGAACAAACACAGGACAAAAAGATGGTCCCTGCCCCAAAGAGTTATAATGCAAGAACACGGTGGAGGCAGACAGACTGACTGGGGGGTGGGGGTGGGAAATCAGCCATTTCCCTCAGTCTCTATATGCCCTCTCCTGACCCTGGCTCTCTCTGCCCTTAAACGTCTGTCTCCATTGACTCCCCTCCTATGCCCTACCACATGCAGCACCCCTTATGCCCTTTCCATCTTATCTTACCTTCCTTTCTCCTTAGTATCCACTCCCAAAACAAAGCCATAACAATCAGTATTTGAATTAGGATAGCAACAGAGGCCACAAACGGAGACTGTGACCCCGTTGTGCTAGGCACTGTACGAACACATAGCAAAAGACAGCCCCGACCCCAAAGAGCTAGCAATCTGACAAAGGGTGGGAAGGGAAACAGAAGCACCGAAAGGTGAAATGGTCACTGGCAGAGGTAGGCATAGAGCCCACATCTCCTGACTCTTGGTCCAGTGTCCTACCCCCACCCCCATAAGTTTAGCTATTATCCTACACAAAACTCTGCAACTGTATAAAGTGTGCATAGCCAAGCAAACTTACAACCTGCTCTTCTTGTGCATCCCTCATGCTCTCCCCTTCTTTAGTTTGTCTTCACTGTTATTTTGGATTCTAAGTTCTGTTCGGGTACAGATCTTTCTATTTGTTCCATACGGTGCATATCACATTCTTGGGGACTAGTTAAAGCAGGGGTGGGCAAACTTTTTGGCCCAAGGGCCACATCGGCATTGCGAAACTGTATGGAGCACCGGGTAGGGAAGGTTGTGCCTCCCCAAACAGCCTGGCGCTCGCCCTCTCCCACTTCCCACCCTCTGACTGCCCCCCTCAGAACCGCCGACCCATCCAACTGCCCCTGCTCCTAGTCCCCGACCACCCCCTCCCGAGACACCACGCCCATCCAAGCCCCCCTCCCCCGCTCCCTGTCCCCTAACTGCCCCGACCCCTATCCCCTGACAGCCCCCCCCCCCGGACTCCCAGACCTATCCAACCCCCCCCGTTCCCCGGCCCCTGATTGCCCCCCCCCGAACCTCTGCCCCATCCAACTGCCCCCTGCTCCCTGTCTGCCCCATGGGACCCCCTGCCCCTTATCCAACCTCCCCCCCTCTTACCATGCGCAGGAGCGCACAGCCCCACCGTCTGGCCAAGGCCAGCCGCGCTGCCTGGCAGGAGTGGCAGCCCAGAGTGCTGGCGGCGCAGCACGCTGAAGCTGCTGGGGAGAGGGAACAGCAGGGGCGGGGACGGGGGCTAGCCATAGTTTGTCCACTTCTGGGTTAAAGAGTCTATATCAATAATTTGCGGGCTAATTTCTGCGTTTATTATTTTTTAAACAAGAAAGTTTCCAACTCTTTCCAATGCAGAGATAGAATTCAACACACAGATGGATCACTAGGCACGAACATTAGTCCTGAAAATCACCAGTATCTGCCACGGCTGCCCAAAACTTGCTAATTGAGCCTGGCAAGTCTGTGGCTGAGGGTACCCCATTTGAGACTGATTTATGACATGATGGCACTGCTAAGATTTCTGTGAACTCCCCTCTTCCATGGTCTGGTAGACTGTAACTGAGCTCCAAAATAGTCTCCAACCACAAGGGAAGAGACGGAAGCACAATGGTGTCGTCTTCTCAGCTGCACTGCTCAAGAGGCTAGAAAGGAGGACCCTGGAATTGCTACACTCTCAGCTCCCTGGGTAAACAAGAGGAATATGTTGGAAGAGGAAAATACAGTCTCGCTTCCCTCACCGTCAACAGCAGAAGCAATGTTCCGCAAGGGAGTGGGGAGAGGAAAGGTGAAACCCAGTGAGGAGACAGGAGTGAGGGGTCATGGGAGGGAGGGGGGTTTTAAGCATGGGGAGGATAAAGAGCTGTAGAGTCCTGCGTGGGTGGAGGGGGAGACAGAATGTAATACAAAGGGGAGAGCAGGGAATGTGTGCCCCTTATTGTATTTTGTCTATCCCCTTTACTCCTCACCTGCTCACAGAAACAGATATCGTCAGAAGGGAGTGAGCAAGGGGAATGGACAATGGGGAATGAACAAATAGGAACTAGAAAGGATGAGAAGAAAGGAGATGCTGTTTAAAAAGATGGAAACAACAGAAAGAGAGGAAGGAGGTATAATATTAAGATACATGCTGTTTAGCACGTTTACCTCTGGAAGTCTAGCTTTGAGGGAAAGGCTCTGAACTGGGGCTCAAGACAGCTAGATTCAATTCCTAACTCTGCCCCAGATTTCCTGAGTGAAATTCAACTGTTTTCTGTGCCTCCTCTGCAAAATGAGGATAATGTTTCCTCTCTCCACCCTTTGTCGTGTCTATTTAAATTGTAAGCTCTTTGGGGAAGGGACTGTCTCTTGCCATCGGTATTTAAAGCTCCCTGTACAGTGGGATCCCCCTGTGTGGAATATATATAAAAATAAGGAATGAGGAGAATGCTAAAGAGAGAGTTGTACAATTCTTTGCTATTAAGAGAAAGGGACAGCGAAACAAACAATACATGGACAATGATCAAAGTTCTGTGGGTTTCTATCTCCACCTTTCACCCCAGCTATCTAAGTCAGTTAACAAGATATCGGATCATTTTGCTTAATAAAAAAAAATCTGGCAAATTACAGACCATGCAGAAATTTTCACAGAATCTGAGAGGCCATTTCTTAGAGCTATTGCCGACCGCACTCCATGGGTGGGGGGATAGCAAGCTTTATGCTTTATGACAAGGGAATTGTTATGTGGCCCAAGTCCTGGAAATGTTTCCAATTTGCTTGTTTTTTTAAACCTCACAGCTTGCATTTCCCCTGAGCCCTACTAACAAGTGCAAAGCAAGGGAGGCACTGACAAGAAACCTATTAACCCAAATGTATCCTTGCTTCAGCTTAGCCAAGAAAAACAATTCACCAGGCCAGGAAACCAAAGTAAAATGTTTCCACCAGGCACAGAACTATTCAGTGGCTGTATGCCACAGTGCCTGTTCCAATGAATTAATGGTGGGCTGCAGAGCTACAGGTTCAGTCTGTTAAAAGGGGGGCATGTCTGAGGTGGAGGAGTCTGTTGAAGAATATATTTGGAGCCAGGAGGGTTCAGAGAACACCAGCTGTCTTCCTCATGCTCCTCCTCCACCCATCCCAGAAAGTTGTCTGCTCTCAATGCAGCAGCCCCGCTCCTCACTAAAGAAAGCAGAATGTGGGTTTCCTCTCTCACAGACCACATAAGCACCAACTTTGGAAAAGGTCTTTGGCAGCCTTCCTCCAAGAGCAGGTGGATGAGAGCTAGCGCAAGTATGTGTGCGCAAGTATGAATCGCACCCCTAACTCATAATGTAGAAGTAGCCCTAATATAGTAGCCAGAGTGTGTCTTATCCCTCTATCAACAAAAGAGGCCTTAAAGCCCATTGGCACACATTCATAAAAGTGCCCCCTACCCAGCCCTGTCAGTCTCCTGTGGTCCTGGATATATCATAGGAAGGGCTGGTAGCATCACCTATTATTAAGCTTGCCTGACACTTCACATTATAAGACCCTGTTTTCAGTTGCTTATAACTTTGCAAACGTAAACAATTTAGGCAGAAATTTTCCAGGTTGGATGCCTGCCTCAGGCTGAAATATTTGAAAGTTTTTGAAGCAGAATGGTTCAGCTGTTTCTGAGAACAAGACTAGGGGAAAATACATTGTTTTGCCTGGGTTAAAAAATTCTGGCAGTGTTTTCTTAGAACAGCTCTAGCGTCCCCATGCATTGAAACATGGATTTGAAATTTGGCAGGGGAGTGGCCTTCATGTCAGGGATGTGGCTTTTCCCATCCCTGTGAAAATCTGCCCAGATTTGGGCAAGTTTTAAGTCTTTGAAAAATTGCAGTTTGCACCTACTCAATAGAGACTTGTTGCTTGACAGCTAAAAGCTCTGAAGATTCTGCCCACACTGAGCATGCTCCAGCCTCTCACAGCTCCTAGTACTGACCAGACTGTGTAGTCACCATCCACACAGAGGGACACTGCATGCTTCAGCCTGGGTTTGAAGGACTTTCCCTAGAAGGGCTGGTCCGGGCCCAAGTGGAGCCAGGCACCGGAACAAAGAGTAGGAAACCTGTCTTTCCTCTGCTCGTAATGCACAGGCAACCTTAATTCTGGAATTTCTTAACTTTTAAGTACTTTTGTCTCGTTTCTCATGCATTTTTCCCTCTCAGCCATTTCTAAAAGATAAGGCGCTTCCTAATCTCCCAGGCTCCAATCCTGCATTGTGGTCCACATAGGCAGACTGTTGCACCCAAGTGGTGTCACAGTGAAACAATACAGGATTGGGGTCCCAATCAAAAAGGCTCAGGTAACATACTTCCCCGATTAACGGTTTCTAGAGAGGCAGTTGTTGGTGTTTGTTTTTAGTGGTTAGGGCAGGGATAGTAGGAGTCAGGGATTCTGTGGTCCATTTCCAAGTTCACCCTTGACTTGGACAAATCACTTGCAGTAATTGCTCCGTGCCTCAGTTTACCTGTAATGGTCATAATATTAAGACCAATATCTGCCTCACATGAGTGATGAAAGACATATGACATGGCAACATGGAGTAATGCACACTATGGGGGTGTGATTTCTAAAGGGCACTTACACATTGCACATTAATTGGTCCATGTAGACCCTGCTGGAGGGCACTGAAAGATCCCTAGTGTGCTTTCATGGATTCCAACGCCAAAAAGGATCATTGTGATCACCTAGTCTGACCTTCTGCATAACACAGGCCATCCAACTTCCCCCCAAAATTTCCTAGAGCAGAGCTTTTTTAAAAAGCATCCAACCTTGATTTAGAAATTGCCTGTGCTAGAGAATCCACCACGACCACTGGTAAATTTTTCTAAGGTTAATTATCCTCACTTTTAAAAATTTATGCCTTATTTCCTGTCTGAATTTGTCTAGCTTCAACTTCCAGCCGTTGGATGTTGTTATATTTTTGTCTGCTAGATTGTATATATTTGTCCTCATGTAGGTACTTATAGAGTGTAATCAAATTACCCATTAACTGTTTCTTTGATAACCTAAATGGATTGGGCTCCTTGAGTCTATCACTATAACGCACTTTTCCTAATCCTTCAGTCATTCTCATGGCTCTTCTCTGAACCTTCTCCAATTTATCAACATCCTTCTTGGATTGTTGCCACCAGAACTAGACACAGTATTCTGGCAGTGGTTGCACCAATCCCAAATACGGAGGAAAAAAATCTCTCTACTCCTACTTGAGATTACCCTGTCTATGCATCCCAGAATTGTCTTAGGTTTTTTGCCACAGCATCACATGAGAGCTCTTGGTCAGCTGATGATCCACCACCATCTCCAAATCTTTTTCAGAGTCACTGCTTCCCAAGATAGAGTTCACCATCCTGAAAGTCTGACTTACATTCTTTGTTCCTAGATATATACATTTAAATATAGCTGTATTGAAATGCTTGTGCCCAGCTTACCAAGTGATTCAGATCACTCTGTATCAGTGACCTGTCTATCCTCTTCATTATTTACTACTCCCCTAATTATTGTACCATCTGCAAATTTAATCAGTAGTGATTTTATGTTTTCTTCCAGGTCATTGATAAAAAATGTTAAATACTGCAGGGTCAAGAATTGATCCCTGAGGACTCTGCTAGAAACTGACCCACTTAATGATGATTCCCTGTTTACAAGTACATTTTGAGAAGAAAGCCAGCTTTCAATCCATTTAATGTGCACCATATTAACTTTATATTGTTCTAGATTTTTAGTCAAATGTCTTAAAGAAGAGTCAGTATATTACGTCAACTCTATTGCCTTTATCAACCAAATTTATAATCTCATAAAAAAAGATATCACATTAGTTTAACAGGATCTATATTCCATAGACTCATGTTGATTACCATTAATTACCCTCCTTTATTCCTTTATTAATTCAATTCCCACGTCAGCAATTCCCTCGTCTTGCCGGGGATTAGTGTCAGATTGACAGGTCGATAATTGCCCAAATCTTCCCATTTACCCTTTTTAAATATTAGTGCAACATTAGCTTTGTTCCCATCTCCTGGAACTGCCCCAGGGATGCAAGGCTTATTGAGAGTCAACCTTAATCGTCCTGCAAGTTCGTCAGCCAGCTCTTTTAAATCTCTTGCATGCAAGCTGATTTCAAACAGCACTAGATTAAAACACACTAGGGAACATATAGCACACACCAGCAGGGTCTGCAATGAATGTGCAGCATGTTAGTACACTTTAGAAAGAACACCACTGTGGTGCACGTTACCCCACCATGTAGACACATCCTTAAAGTTTACATGGATTGTGAGACCCTGTTGAAAGATACTAAATAGAAGTAAATACAGTCTATTTTTATTAGATAAACCTACAAGATTTCTTTGTCACCTTCGCACAGATGCACCCGATTGTGGAACTAAGCTTGTAGTAAGATATGATGTATCATTTTGGTAAACAGCTGGTAAACTATCTTTTCACGCTGATTAAAGTGGCAAGAGATGAGTCTGGCTTCTCTTGGAAACATAAAACGTTTACCCACCACCTGCTAAGAAGGCTTTTGTTACTTGCAATTTGTCCTTTGGGCCGTATATAGAGCAAGCACATATTCTAAGTGTATCTTCAGATAATGAAACACTTCTGATGTCTTAAAACATGTTTTCTCCAAAATAAATAACAGGTTGTATCACTTAAGGTGATTTTTAATGCTCATAAAAGGTACGGATTTGAAAGCCCCAGAGACCGATGTTCACAAAGGGCCAGAGTCTGAGCCCGCTACCGTCACTGGTGAGCAATTACTCATATGAGCAATACCACTCAGCAGAGGAAAGGCAGTACTATAAATTCATAGAACTGTACAGGACTAAAATTTCCATCTCACGGTGAGTGGTGCCTCCGCTTGGCTGTTCTAGGAATTAGCACTCTTCCAGTACCTTGCGGTCTCTCCACCTGTTGTCCTTTGTCTCACTCTGTGGACCCTCTCTCGCTCCAGGAGCTGCAACTTCCTCTTCGCGACTCAGCCCTCCAGCCAGGTCACTATGTGGTTTCCCCCTCTGGGTATAGAGTCTCACTTGACCTGCTTTCCAGGCACAGCCACTCTGTCAGTGGCTAGTGAGGAACCTGGGCCGACTCACTACTCCAGGTGCCATCCTAGGGAGCCTAGAACACACAGCCATGGTCTGTTCAGTCCCCAACCTTGCTGTTTTCTCTCTGGGCCGCTTCCTACTCTGACCCCCGGGGCTTTCTTCTCCACCCTTCTCTTTTCTGGGTATGCCCTTCCCTGACAGCCTGGCCGCCAGGGTCCTACTCTTTCCCTAGGTTCTCTCCCTCCTTCTTCAATGCACAGAGGGTGGCTACAGATTTCCTCACTGCAACCATTTCTGTTGCCAGCTTCTAGCTTTATACTTGCCCAGCCCCCAACTGCTCAGCTGAGCTCCAGCTTCCAATCAGGAGTTGCTTCTCCAGCCTAAACCCCTCATGTGCGGCCTCTCTCACTGACTGGCCCCTTTCTCCACTTCCTTCAACCTTTCAGGGCTGTTACGGGGTGAACAGCCCATCAACACCACACCACAAAAAAATTGCATTTCTGGAAAAAAAAATTGTTATGAATTGTAGAAATGCAAATTTTTCCACAGAATGGAATTTGTCAAAATATTGAACCAAAACAGAAGTTTTCAAACATTTCTGGAGCTGGGAAGCTGGAGAGACAGGCTCCTGGGGATGGATCCCAGGGAAGCAGGCAGCTGAGGAGCCTGGGGAGGCAGGCAATGTGGGGAGCTGGGCAGCTCACTAAGCATGCCGCTAGAGCATCAGGTAGCTGGAGGTGCCAAGAATTAGGTCAGCCCATCAGCCAGGCAGCTGGGCAGGCAGGCAGGCAGGCTGGCTGCAAACCAGACAGGGGCAGACAGCATCCCTTGTTTCCATTGAAAGTTATGATGGAATTGACACTTTCTCACAGATCATTCAACATTTTTCAACCAGCTCTATATATTAACAATATGGTTGCCTGACAGCACAGTACAAAGAGTGGAAGCTTACCCAACACCTCACAGCACTATGCCTCCAATGCTACTCGTCCTGCTCTTTTGTAATAACTAAAACACAAACCCACCTACTGCGCTATTCGTCTTGCCTTTTTTGTAAGAACTAAAATAAATACAGACCCACCTAGTTTGTCTGGAAAATATTTTCAGGCATCTCATATGTATTGGGATATGGGGACAGCATCAAATTAGACAGACTAAGTTCAGCTTGCAGATTGTTTTTAGTTATCCAGGATCTCAAACTGCATCCCAGATGTGACAAAGTTAATGCTTTGACTCAAATTACTTGGGGAGACGAGAAGGACAGCGCGGCAGGACATAGGAGGCTTGAGAGCTCAACTGTGGGCAAAAGCAGGGCAAGAAATGACTTTCCAGTCCTCTGGAGGGGTCTTTGCTGATGCAAACCCTTCATATGTAGCATTAGTTCATTACAGTATGTCACAAACTGACATGCAAGTGCAAAATGTAAAATAACGCAAGGAAAGCCAATTTGCGTGCCATTGCCCTGTACTTGTTTGCTGGGAACGCTAACATTTCAGGGGCTCTCCTTTCCTAGGCTTTTGAAGTTGTTAGAGGTTGTTCTCCCAGTCTCCCGAGTGCATTTGGACCTACACAAGCCACACTTTGATTTGGTTAGCCACAAGAACAGCTCCACCAGCACTTTTACCAAGGTGCAGGTAGACCCCTGGCTCTTCTACTGCCTTGCTCGGTGCACTTCAGAAGTTCCTTACAGTACATGCCACGCAACCTGGGAAAACAGCTGACGTGGGGGGAGGGTCGGGGCTGTCAGAGCTTTAAACATGCCAAGAAAGGTAATTCCAGAGCTAGTTTTGAAAACCAAACAAAGTGACAATCCACTTGGTTGTCCATTTTATGAGGAAAATCACGCTTCTATCATTACGAGCTGACTATAATATTAACTTATTAGCTGACTCAACTCCATTTTGTGTGCAGGATTGAGAAGGATAGCCTCCAGCTTTTGTCCCTTTAACTCTAATTATCAAGTGTACACCAGATTAAATTCAGAATGAAGTAGCCAGGTCAGGCAATCCACTTAAAGTTTAATGGAAGTTAATGATTCATTGATCAAACTCATTTATGTCTAATTAAAGCTTCCCTGCATTGCAAAAGGCAAGGGGTAAGTTTCATAATACACCTCTCTACCCCTCCATCCCCAGCACATGGCAGATTTGCTGCACAAATGAATGGAAAATCCACAGTGTGTGTCTTTCATGAGTACATGGCTTGGCAACTGCAATGCATATTTAAAGTATAATTATTTTAGATGACTTCACCAAATGGATGGGGTTTGCATGATGCTGCCAAATACAATCCTGGTATCCAGCTGCACACAGCCAGATTGCAAAGTAAGTGTGTGTGCACCAGCACCAGCTCACAATGATTACGCTGGGGGAGCATAATAACTAGAGCTGTGTGAGGCTTTCGAGCATGAACCTGAGTATAGCCAGGTGGCAAGGACTGAAAGCTTGAGCCTGAGAGGGAAACTTCTGTTTGTATGTGGATTCACTTTCTACGCTGCCCACATTTTAAAAATAGGCAAAATGGCAGAGCCCTCTAAGGCAGAGGAAGGATGGTGTTCAGTATTTGAGCATAAAAATAGAGAGTCAAGACAGTGCAAGATGCAGACTTTATTGCTTCCTCCACATATCAGATCCTCTGTCATCAAGCATCTCCTCAAAATAGTGCTCTCTGAATTCCTGGACATTGTGCTTTATACATAATCATACTATCAGTTTCCCCAATAGGGGGAATATCATAACAGCTTTATGTCACGTTTGAGAAAGTAAAATTAAACCTGAATACCATAGCCTACTTACATGTGTCACATGCTATTCCCTTAAAGTCTGTATCATCATTTATATATAATTTAACACCAACTCTTTGACTAACTCAACTTGCTTGAGAGCTGAAGTATTTTCTTTTGTGTTTGGAATGGTTGTTCTTTCATACCTTAGTATTGTCAAAGTCTTGCGTGCACCTTGCAGGTGGTTTAAGGTTGGAACGAGTGAGTCTTTCTCTGGTGAGACAGGAGACTGCCTTGCACTTGGTGGTTCTTGTGGCGTGGTGTTCTGAATCTGTTCTAATACCTGTCACTTTTTGGCCTGTGTTTCTTCTGTGTCCTGCTGATCAGGTAAGTATCAACAGAGTGTTTTTCACTCTCCTCCTCCTCCATGTTTATCGTTTGTGTTTGTAGTGGATTAAGGTATTTGCGGAAGTGGCTGTTGGGCCAAGTCACAAAGAGTGAGAACCCTGAGTCATGGTGTGTTGTGGGGGAGGGGGAGAGAGAGAGGGAGGCACCCTGGTGTGAACAACCAACAGAAGGGGGTGCCAGATGGGGCAAGACCCAGACCCAGCCACAAGGAGGTTCACCTGAAGGCATCTTGGGGCCTCTAGCAGTGGCTTTTTATAAAAGGCTCTACTGGTTTATTTTCATTTTCATTCAAATGGTTTCCCACCCTAGAACATACTGGTCAGACTCTTCACATGCAAACCTTATGGCAAGTCATTCCTTTTCCATTTGGGTTTCTCTTTTGTTCAGCTGCCAAGAGTGACTTTGTCACAAAAGCTACCTGCTCCACCATCCCCTGGTCCCCTTTTGTAGGAGTGATGCCCCAAGCCCCATCTCACTGGCATCACATTGTACAATTGTTTCTTTGTTCACTGGTATGCTGTCAGGAGTGCCTGACAGTATGCTGGTATGCTGTCAGTTAAGTGCCTACTTCAGGGCAGACTGACAAAAACAGGGCAGACACCCCAGGCTGGTGGTGTGTTCCATAATTAGAGTTCACCAACACAGTAACACATGTGAACTTCTGGATCACTGTAACAGTCATACCATGGAGCCACAGACAGTCCCCTTGGGCTCTCCAGTCTATCTTGCCATCCAGGCAAGCTGGACTTAGTGGTAGTTGGATGCTATACACCAAAGAGCACAAAAGATTCAGGTTACTTCCAGTCCCAAGAGATCCATCACATACCTCAGATCAATTTGTATCTCAGATCTCCCACCAAAGGCAATCCTGTGATTGTAGCCAGTCCTGTGATTAACTAAAGGTTTCTTAACTAGGAAAAAGAAACAAGACCGAGTTATTTGCAAGTTAATGCAAACAAGCATATACACATACATGAGCTGCCATCTATGGTTCCTAAAGATGAGAGATGTAGTAATCTGTCAATTCAAAACGTTTTTCAGAGCAGACCCAGGGGTAACAACTCTGAAACTGGGCCTATGAGCTCCGGCAATCTCCATGGCTCTCTGCAGTGAGTCCAACCAAAGTTGAGAGACTTTACTTTTGTAGGGTGAAATGTATATCAGTACGTATTTGCCATGACATTGAACAACCTTTTCAAAACAAGGTAGGTTTAATCATTACCTGGAATACAGCATCTCAAAGTTTTTAGGTTCGCATTAGACAGGCAATCTTAAAATAGGGTTCATATTGGTGGAAGCCATAGCCCAATCCATGCTTTGTTCAGATCCCAGTGCTCTCTCCTTGTTCCTTTGTCTAAGTCTCAAATGAGAAGGTTTTTAATTCCTCTGCACCCAGTGGGTAACAATTCAAAGTCAAATGGGTAAACTGAGACACGTTAATAAAAATATTACAGAAAAGTGTTGTTTTCATCACAGAAGGTATTTTCCATTGTCATGTTTTTCTCCACAGTATCCACAGGTCCTTTGCATTTTGTTTGCTTTGTATTTGTGCATTTGCTTTTGCATGAGCTTTGGTGGTGTAGTTTTTCCTTGTATTTCATGTTTTCCCTGTGCTAGTTGGTGCATTATTTCTGAGTTTGCTCCACTTATTCTCTGTGTTTGGATGTGAGCTTGTTCACTTGCTTTGCACACGTCTATAGCCCTTGGTAGAATTAGTGTCGATTCTCTGAGCATCTGCATTCAGGCTCTTGCATCTTTTGTCTGTATTACTAATTTATCCTGAATTAATTCATCTTTAAGGTTTGATCATTGCATGAGTCAGCCATTTTGTGAAGCTTGGCAATATACTGTGTCTACGATTCATTACCAACTGTGATACTTACCAGGCCCAACAGGCTTGGCACCTGCAAGATTTTCCCTTCAGGAGTCTGTGGACAATAATAGTGACACAGGGACAGCTTCTTCAAAACAAAGTACGATTTATTTGCCAAAAAGATCACAGCTCTCAGGATGCATCTACCCTGCATGCTTCTTTCTGCAGCATGTAATGTACATACCCATGTAGCCCCATTAGCACAGGTATAAATAGCAGCTTAGACAGAGAGGCAGGTGAGTAGAGTAAAGACACACCTGAAGAGTGGTGGGTATGTACTCCTACATGGATCTCTGTTCACCCATACTGTGCCTCCCTGTCTGCATGGTCAGGTTTAAAAAGACTCCTGCCCTTTTAAAACTAGGAATTTCAAGAGATTTTTAGAGCTGGGTATATGCTAAATTTTTTAGTTTAGTTTCTGGAAATCTGATCTCAAACAAATGGTCCGTGGATACTGATAGATACTAAAATCCTATGAGCTAGATTAAGTGCTGAATCACACCAGTTTATGATGGCTTAATGCAGATCTCCCAGTGGACGCAAGTCCACAGACAAAAGATGTTGCAGCCCAAAGTGACTGTAAATCATTAACCTCTCCACCCCAACCCCGCCCCGTCTTGCTGGGGGACAGCAGATAGCTAGCACAGTCCTGGAAGTAGGCAGTGATGGCTGTGGAGGAAGCCTGGCTAGAGTAGCTGGGGGATATACCAATTCATACCCACACCCTTCAGGTGTGTTTACTCTACTCACCAAGTCAGAGGCAAAGGGCAGGCTGCTGATGTTAACCCTGCCTCCCTCATATGAGGGTGAACCCACGGTCCTTACTGATACAAAACAAGGTGCCCACGTGCCTCTCCCCAGGCCAGCAGGTGTGACTCAGTCCTAATCTCTGTGATCCAAGGGAACAATCTGCACAAATTCTACCACAGTACATACTCAGAGATGTCCCTTGGGTAGGGCGAATCGAGGCAACCGCCCCAGGCCCCGCACTTCAATAAAATTGGGACTGTCCCAATATATAGCCCTTTGTCCTGTGTCCCAACCGATGTACAATCGGGACACCATTTGTCCCGATATTCAGGTGAGGAGGCGGGAGGGGAGGGCAGGGGTTGGGAAGCGGAAGGCAGGCGGGCGAGCGGGGTGAGGAGGTGAATGGGGAGGCGAGCAGCAGATGGACAGGTGGGAGGGGGTGAGGAGGCAGGCAGACAGATGATGAGGAGACTAGCAAAAAGGCGAGTGGCGGGCAGATGGTTGAGAGGTGAGCAGTAGGCGGGTGGGTAGACGAGGAGGAGGAAAACGGCGGGCAGATGTGGGTGGGGGTGAGGAGGCGAGCAGCAGCCAGGTGCGCCAGGCAAATGGCGAGGAGACTAGAGGGGAGGCTGATTTGTCCCGGGCCCCACATCCCCATAGGGATGGCCCTGTACATACTGTCTCAGTCCTGTCTCTCACTCCTCTGACTTCCTGCTCAACCCAGATCATGGACAGCTGAACTATAAATTAACTACGTGACTAGTAGGATCCAATAGTGACAACACATTAATATACAAATACAAGCAATAGTAATACTTCACACTTCCATAATGCCTCCCAGGCCAAAGCCTATACTTACAATGAAAATATACCATATTTTCAATACACCCTATACATATACCAATAAATTAATTTACAATATACTTTAACATTCCTGAAGCTACTGTGATGAATGTGCTAAGCAGGAAACTACCCTTACCAGCAACCCCCTCCCTGTTAATCTATGACCCTCCAGGGTAGAAGAACAGATCTAGTCCCATCCCCAAAAAGGAGGACTTGTGGCACCTTAGAGACTAACACATTTATTTGAGCATAAGCTTTCGTGAAGTGAGCTGTAGCTCATGAAAGCTTATGCTCAAATAAATTTGTTAGTCTCTAAGGTGCCACAAGTCCTCCTTTTTTTTTTGCAGATACAGACTAACATGGCTGCTACTCTGAGATCTAGTCCCCTACCCCAGCCAATAGGTGGAGGGGG
Organism: Lepidochelys olivacea; assembly: GCF_965140295.1. Classification (NCBI taxonomy): domain Eukaryota; kingdom Metazoa; phylum Chordata; order Testudines; family Cheloniidae; genus Lepidochelys; species Lepidochelys olivacea. Next base: position 125,797,719 of record NC_140413.1, read on the forward strand.
TGGAAACTCTTTGAAAGGGTTAGACCTGCTCTCTCTCTCTCTCCGGGAAGGTAGCAGCAGAGCAGGATGGGCTGCAGAGCTGCATGGTACGCAGGAGCAGAGCGAGGAAGCAGGAGCTGGAGAGTTGCTAGCAGTGCTCCATGGGGAGCTGAGGACAGGGAAGCAGGCTGCAGGGATGCTGAGGTGTTACACATGCAATGGCTTAGGAGGGTGCTCCTATCACTCTAATACACTCCCCTCCAATCTTTGCAAGGAGATGGCTTCGCAATCTCTGCTGTGGACTTTATGGGAATAACACGCAAATTCACCTCAAATCCAATGGCGCGCTCATCTTGTGGCGTTTCCTTTGCTTGCGTCTTTTCCCTCTGATCTTCATTGAATACAGCACTCTAGCTTGAATCAAATAAAAAATCATCCATTTCCTCTGTCGGCAGTGCACAGCTGCATTAGCTGCTTTCTGTAGGGTTCTCCTGCCTACTGGAGTTTCTGCCAGCAGTTCTCCCAGCAAGCAGGTCTATTTCTATTGGCTCTGGACCAGAAACATGCACGAGTTTGACTGGAACCTTCTCCCACTGTTGTACCTTGTAAACAGGTAAATCACCTTCAAGTTGTTCTACTACTACATATACTAGTGGCTCCCATCTATCTGCATTCTTAATTTGTTACCTCGTGTCATCCTTCCTGCTGAATTTCAAAACACAGATAAACTGGTAACAGAGGTTGCCTTCCAAAACGTTAAAAATCATGGCGATTGACAGTTGTATCATTCCTAATATGAAGTTCTCCAGTAGCAGTTAGGTACAGCCATGTTGCAATAGCATCTGTTTTCTTCCTATCTGGACAAATCCCCTTTCGGGAGATGGTATGACCCAAGTATTTCACTGAAGTCTGAAAGATCTTATATTTTGAAGGTGCCAGTTTCAAGCCATACTGCTACAGTCTGCTCAAAACTCTTAGAAGACACGGGTCATGTTCTTCTTGAGTAGCTGAGACAATAACCAGATCTAGAAATGCAACAACTTCAGTAAGATTCATGTCTGTAATGACATGCTCCAGCATTCACTAAAAGGTTGCAAGGGCATTGGTATGTCATGAAGGCATCGTTTTGAATTGTCAGTTATCAGATGGCTTGGTAAAAGTGTTTTTGCATGAACTTGTGTCTCTACAGGAACTTGGTAATATCCACTGTTCAGATCCAACATGAAAAACCATTTGAATCCTGCAAATAAAGTAAATGTTTCCTTTATGATTTAACTGTCATCACATAAATTCTGTGGAATACATCTCATGACTGGAATATTGGTATAAAGTGATATAGCTTGTTCAGAAAGGACAAGCATGGGTCAAAAGATGTTGCATTGTATATTAAGAATATACACACTTGTTCTGAGGTCCAGAAGGAGGGGAGATGCAGGCCAGTTGAAACGCTCTGGATGAAGATAAAAGAAAGAAAACAGGGGTGATATCATGGTAGGGGGTCTACCACAGAAGACCAGATCAGGAGGAGAAGGTAAATGAGGCATTTCTAGAACAAATAACAGAAACATCCAAGACCAGGTAGTAATGGGGGACTTGCACTACCCAGACATCTATTGGAAAAGTAATACGGCAAAATACAAAATGTCCAGTAAGTTACTGGACTGTATTGGGGACAATTTTTTGTTTCAGAAAGTGGGGGTTGTAACTAGGAGGACAGCCATTTTAGACTTGGTTCTCACTAAAAGGGAGGAATTGGCTGTGAATCTGAAGACTGAACGATGCAACAACAAACTATCCCTCAGGAAAGAAAAAATAAGAATGAATAGTAAGAGGTCCCATCAGGAGCTTTTTAAAGACCCGAAAATCAAAAAGGAATCCTACAAAAAGTGGAAATATGGACTAATTGCTAATGACGAGTACAAAATAATAGCACAAGCATACAGGGACAAAATCAGAAAGGCTAAGTACAAAATGAGTTACACTTTGCAAGGGACATAAATGGCAATAAGAAGAGGTTCTATAAATGCACTAGAAGCAAGAGATGGAGGAAAGTGTAGGTTGTCTGCTTAGCGGAAATGGAGAACTAATAATGGATGACATCAAGAAGGCTGAGGAATTTAATGCCTGTTTTGCTTCAGTCTTCAGTAAAAAATAGGGCTGTCTATTAATCTCAGTTAATTCATGTGATTAACTAAAAAAAATTAATCACAATTTAAAAAATTAATTGCGATGAATCGCACTGATAACAATAGAATACCAATTGAAATTTAGAAGATATTTTTGGATGTTTTTCTACATTTTCAATATAGGTTTCAATTACACCACAAAATACAAAGTACACAGTGTTCACTTTATATTATTATTTTTATTACAAATATATGCACTGTAAAAATGATAAAAGAAATGGTATTTTTCAATTCACCTCATACAAGTACTGAAGTGCAATCTCTTTATCGTGAAAGTTTAACTTACAAATGCAGATTTTTTTTATTACATAACTGCACTCAAAAACAAAACAGTATAAAACTTTAGCGCCTACAAGTCCACTCAGTCCTACTTCTTATTCTGCCAATCGTGAAGACAAACAAGTTTGTTTACATTGATGGGAGATACTGCTGCCTGCTTCTTATATACAATGCCACCTGAAAGTGAGAACAGGCGTTCGCATGGCACATTTGTAGTTGGCATTGCAAAATATTTACATGCCAGATATGCTAAATATCCATATGCCCCTTCATGCTTTGGCCACCATTCCAGAGAACATGCTTCCATGCTGATGGTGCTCGTTAAAAAAATAATGCATCAATTAAATTTGTGACTACTCCTTGAGGGGGAGAATTGTATGTCTCCTGCTCTGTTTTACCCGCATTCTGCATATATTTTCATGTTATAGCAGTCTCAGATGATGACCCAGCACATGCTCATCTTAAGAACACTTTCATAGCAGATTTGACAAAATGCAAAGAAGGTACCGATGTGAGATTTCTAAAAATAGCTACAGCACTCGACCCAAGGTTTAAGAATCTGAAGTGCTGTCCAAAATCTGAGAGGGATGAGGTGTGGAGCATGCTTTCAGAAGTCTTAAAAGAGCAACACTCCGATGCGGAAACTACAGAACCCGAACCACCAAAAAAGAAAATCAACCTTCTGCTGGTGGCATCTGACTCAGATGATGAAAATGAACATGTGTCAGTCCGCACTGCTTTGGATCATTATCAAGCAGAACCCATCATCAGCATGGAAGTATGTCCTCTGGAATGGTGGTTGAAGCATGAAGGGACATATGAATCTTTAGCGCATCCAGCACACAAATATCTTGCAACGCCAGCTACAACAGTGCCATGCGAATGCCTGTTCTCACTTTCAGGTGACATTGTAAACAAGAAGCAGGCAGCATTATCTCCTGCAAATTGTAACCAACCTTGTTTGTCTGTGTGATTGGCTGACCAAGAAGTAGGACTGAGTGGACTTGTAGGCTCTAAAGTTTTACATTGTTTTATTTTTGAATGCAGTTTTTGTACATAATTCTACATTTGTAAGTTCAGCTTTCATGGTAAAGAGATTACACTACTGTATTTGTATGAGGTGAATTGAAAAATATATTTTTTTGTTTTTTACAGTGCAAATCTTTGTAATAAAAATAAATATAAAGTGAGCACTGTACACTTTGTATTCTGTATTGTAATTGAAATTAATATATTTGAAAATGTAGTAAACATCCAAAAATTTTTAAAATAAATGGCATTCTACTGTTATTTAGCAGCGCAATTAATTGTGCAACTCATCACTATTAATTTTTTTAATCGCTTGACAGCCCTAGTAAAAAGGTTAACGGTGACCAGATTCTCAACACAATTAATATTAACAACAAGGGAGAAGGCACGCAAGCCAATAGGGAAAGAACAGGTTAAAAAATATTTAGATAAGTTTCATGTATTCAAGTCAGCAGGGCCTGACGAAATGCAGCCTAAGATACGTAAGGAACTAGCTGAACCAATCTCAGAACCATTAGCAATTATCTCATGGAGAACTCATGGAGAATCAGTGAGGTCCCACAGGAGTAGAGAAGGGCAAACATGCCTATCTTTAAAAAGGGGAACAAAGAGGGAATTATAAACCTGTCATGCTAATGTTGATACCTGGAAAGATACTGGAACAAATGAATCACTTTGGAAGCACCTAGAGGATAACAGGGTTATAAGTAATAGCCAACATGCATTTTTCCAGTACAAATCAGCCAGATCAGCCTAACAGGGTTACCAGTCAAGTGGATAGGGGATTTTAGTAAGGCTTTTGATGGCTCCACATAACATTCTCTTAATCAAATTAGGCAAATGTGAGCTAGATGAAATGAATATAAGGTGGGTGCAAAACTGGTTATACAGCCATACTCAGAGATTAGTTATCAGTGATTTGCTATAAAATGGAGGGGTGGGACATATCCAGTGGGATTCCTCAGGGATCAGTCCTGGGGCAATATTTCCATTAATGACTTGCATAATCGTGTGTAGAGCATGCTTCTAAAATTTGTGAATGACACCAAGCTGGGAGGGGTTGCAAGCACTTTGGAAGACAGGATTTCAAAACAAACTTGACAAACTGGAGAATTGGTATAAAATCAACAAGATGATATTCAGTCAAGACAAGAGCAAAGTACTACACTTAGGAAGAAAAAAATGGATTGCACAACTACAAAACGGAGAATAACTTGCTAGGCTATAGTTCTGCTGAAAAGGATCTGGGGGTGATCGTGGATCACAAATTAAATATAAGTCAATAATGTGATGCAGTTGCAAAAAAAGGCTAATATCATTCTGGGGTGTATTAAGAGGACTGTCATATGTAAGACCTGGGACATAATTGTCCCGCTCTACCCAGCACTTGTGAGGCATCAGCTGCAGTACTGTGTCAATTTCTAGGCACCATACCTTAGGAAAGATGTGGGCGAATTGGAGAGTGTCCAAAGGAGAGCAACAAAAATGATAAAAGGTTTCAAAAACCTGACCTCTGAGCATGTTTAGTCTCATGAAAAGAAGAGTGAGGGGGACCTGATAACAGTCTTCAAATACATTAAGTGCTGTTATAAAGAGGATGGTGATCAATTGCTCCCCATGTCCACTGAAGGTGGGAGAAGTAGTAATTGGCTTAATCTGCAGCAAGGGAGATTTAGGTCAGATACTGGGGGGGAAACTCCAAATATAAGGATAGTTAAGCTGTGCAATAGCTTCCCAGGGAGGTTGTGGAATCCCCATCAGTGGAGGTTTTAAGAACATGTTAGACAAATACCTTTCATGGATAGTATAGGTATCCTGATTGGTCCTGCTTCAGCACAGGGGGTTGGACTAGGTGGTCTCTCAAGGTCGCTTCCAGCCCTCCATTTCTTGATTGTAGGTAAAGGATAAATATCCTTCTAAGTAATGCTGTTCAGTTTTCTTCTGTCTACCACCACCCTGGGGACCCCCATTTTTTGATGAACGAGCACCACAGGTGATGCATATGGGCTATACCTTTCTTCAGATCACACCAACTGTCAGCAATTCACACGGATGTTGCTGCAGACTATCAAAGTCTGAAGGAGACACTCATCTGGTTCACACCTGGAATGATTTCGAAGTCACCTCACCTTCAACTTCCTGATGCAGTTTCTGACTGAAGAAGATGTACATGTAGGTTTCTGCCCATTCATCTGGTAATGAAATCATCATAAAACCAGAAAGCCATTCTTTCTTACAGTCTTCAGTTAAGTACTTCATCACATTAGTATCAATGAGAGCTGGAACTTGCTGATTCATTCGCTGATTTGGATGAACAAGGATAAGGATTGCATGTTTCCTGTTACAATTCCCAAAAGCCATTTTGGGACTCTCTTTAGGGGTATATGCCCTAAGCAAGGAAAAGTTTGACTTCCAGCCCCTTCAATCTTTAGTTGATCACTGAGAGACTGTCATGATATACCTAGTGTCCTGTTGAGTACCTTAAGCAGTCTGGTAAATAATAGCACTGAGCAGTCATGTTAAGTACACCTCATTAATTTTACATGATCACCCTTGAACCTTGATAACAACCTAAATAATGGGCACAGTATATTGGTGGATTATTATTAATTTGTGTTGGCATAACTCCGAGTTGGCCCAGTTAGGAAGTGGGACCCCACTGTGCTAGATACTGTGCTAATACATAACAAAAAGAGCTTTACGATCTAAATGTAAGACGAAAGACAACAGGTAGACAAACAGATTGGAGGGGGCACAAAGCAACAATGAAACAACTGAAAAGATACCCCCACCCACAGCTGAATGTAGCATCTATGTACAAAGATATATATTTAAGAAGAATAGTTATAAGGAAAGAATACTGCATACAGTACCTACAGCATTACTGTTTTCATTAAAGGTGGTTATTCAAACTTACTATACAAAGTTAGGGCAAAATTTCATGTACAGAGCCTAGTATAATGCAGACCCTATCTTATCTGGGGCCTTTCAATGATATTGTAATACAATAAATAAACAAACATAAAACATATTGTATTTTAGAACCCTCCTCCCACAGGAAAAATACTTTAAAGAGGAGTGTTTCTAATCCATACACAGCTACCATTCAAAACGTTATAAGGGCTCTAAACCCTCATCTACTTCAGGGCCTAAGCCAATCACTAATGGATGGGAGTTGGGTAAAATATCCCCTACAGGCAGGTTATTCCATAATCATCCATAATTGTGTTCTTTCTCATTTTTCTAAAGGATCAGGTACCTGCCGCTGTCAAAGAGCATCATGGATTAAATGGACCACTAGTCTGATCCAGTATAAAGTTCCTGTGTTTCTAGTATCCAAATCTAAACACTAGCATTCTTATTACACCTGTGTTAATCTCATCTACTTTTGATGGATGTAGCGAGACAAGCTTTTAAGGAAAGTATAATTACTTTTTTGGAAGATTTACATCATCTGCAGAAGGTCATTAGCAAGTTCCTAATATGCCTGAATTACTTTTGAAAGATTGAATAGACCTTAAGCAAAGGTGTTTCAAGATGAATAATCATTCATGGGTGTTATGATTTTCTACCCATTAATACTAGCTATGCAACTGAAGCATCAGATATTGAGTAATTAATAACAGGTATGTCAGCTGTAGTGTTTTTAGACCATAAAACTAAGACCATGTTAATGGAAGATTAGGTGGCTAAACAACAGAACAGAGCACCCAGGTCTACATCTTGTAATGGATGAGTTTATCCTTTGCATGATGTCTCCACCCACATAAGTTGTAAAGGCAAAAAATCAAGTCTCCTCGAGAACTTTCTTAGACTAGCAGTTTTCTATTATTACATACATGAGCAATATTTACAGGAGTGTGAATGTTTCCATATAAAAGCCAACAGCTTGTCACATAACCAGCACCAGGCTGCAGTCAGGTAGCTGTAAGGCCGGTCAGACAGCTGAATCCTGGTAACTTAGATCCTGTAGGCCAGGTGTAGCTAATGTTTGGCAGGCTTTATCACTGAAAAACTATTATGAGAAGGAATAGCTATTTTAGTGCAAAGCCGGTGAGTCAATAGAACCAGGAAGGTCCAGCTTTGACTTTATTGCAGCCAAGTGGCAGAGGTGGTAGGAAGTATTGTAGTGCCATAGCCCCTTCAAAATACCTTTACAGATCTGCAGTTGTCATCTGGATGGATGACAGGAAATGTATGTGACACACCCAGAGGGAAAGCATTTGGGAACTAAACAATCTAGGTGAAAAAGAGATGGACAGGGAAGATTAATAAGAGTGCTTTAGCGTTTAAGGGGGAATTTAATATTAAAGTTGTAGGGCACCCATGAATTCAGAACAAACATTTCTCCTAGACAATGCACCAGAGAGAAACTTGTAGACAAAACTCCTTTCCCCTATAGTCCTGAAGGCATAAAATTTCACCTGTCCTGTGAAGGATTTCCTGCTCTGCAGAATGAATGCCACTAAACAACATTGTCCCAAAACAAAACACACACACTCCTGCAGGACAAGAGGATGTTTTAAGGCTCCAGAATTGCATGTGTGAACAATCAGGAAGCAACCACAGCAACCAGGAAACACCTGTCTGGACTGTCACCAACTAGAGTACTGGTTTGAAATCCAGATTACAGGGCCAAGCAGCAAAAGTTATTGGGGGGGTTGGGTCTAGAGAGAGCAACTTTTTTGTCTACCCTGCCTTTTCCCAGGGACTGAAGAAAGAGTGGAGGTGAAAGGAAGGCAAGTAGGGAGGATATATGAGAGAGGGGACATGCAGGGGACAAAGGAAAAGGAGCAATATCAAGGGGAGAATATTTGTAATCTGGCTCAGAGAAAGAAAGGGCTGCTATCAGGAAAGTACACAATCAAGCAACAAACAATGGTACTGGAAGTGATAAACCACCTCAGATTACTGGCCTGGTGAACACGGAGTAGTGGAGGTCTTAGTGCCATACCGGAAGGAGAGAGTTGAACTCTGGTTCCAGCTAGAAGCCAGTCTTCTAGAAGATTCCAAGCCAGCACAGATCATTAACCACACAAATGAGCAGCGTAGACCCAGCCAATGTTTCATGTGAGACTAGAAGCAGCCTGAAAGATGCTGACATCACACCCAAGAATCTAACAAGATCATAAAGAGTAGAGGATACCAGTACCAAGGACTAATGGACTGAGACTTCATGGGCAAGCCTATGAGCCAAGCAAAATGTTGAGTACCCAGAGTACAATGCGCCAGTGTGGGGGCTTAGGAAGAAGTTGCAGACCCATTGGCAAAGGAGAAGCAGTGCTATAGTTTTGCATACAAAGCTGTTTCAGAAGACAAGCAGCCATCAGGATTACTAGGACCCACCCAGAGCAAGAACAAAATATTGCAATTTTTATTTCTATACACATACATAAATAATTATTTTTAAAATAATTTTAAAAACAATTCAGTGAGTTCTACTTATTTGTAAATACCCCCTAAACATTTTAGGGAAACAGACTTTCAGGCCATTGGTTGTTCACAAAATGTTCACTGGTTTCAGAGTGGTAGCCGTGTTAGTCTGTATCAGCAAAAACAATGAGAAGTCCTTCTGGCACCTTAAAGACTAACAAATATATTTGGGCATAAGCTTTCATGGGCTAGAACCCACTTCATTAGATGCATGGAGTGGAAAATACAGTAGCAGGTATATATATATATATACACACACACACAGTACATGAAAAGATAAGATAGATAGATATACACACACACACACGCACGCTACTGTATTTTCCACTTCATGCATCTGAAAGCCCATGAAAGCTTATGCCCAAATAAATTTGTTAGTCTCTAAGGTGCCACAAGGATTCCAAAATGTTCACTGTGATGATCTGCTGCCTGCAGTGTGTGATTGGTCACATTATATTTTCTGCTTCCTCACTAAATACTTGAAACTTTTGCAGCAGAACACTAACAAATAGAGCTGGCCAGGAATTTTTCAACAGAACATTTTTTTCAATGGAAAATGCAGATTCATCTAAACAAAACCCTTTTTTTGTGGAAACAGATCAGTTTTGACAACCTTTCTCAGGTCCAGGATATAACTCACAAAGAGACCTACCCCAGAATAGCTAATAACTTGGTGGTTAGCACACTTACCTGAGATGTGGGAATTTGAGGTTCAAGTCGCTGCTCTGAATAGCATCTCTCTCTCTCTCTCTCTCTGGCCCATATACAAATATGACAGCTCCACCAGGAGAGACTGAGACTGGCTCTATAGCAAGCTGGTGAATTAGGCAAGGCAGGGACTTGAACGTACGTCTCCCACATCAGAGGTGAGTGCCCTAACCATGGGGGTATTGGCTATTCTGGAGCAGGTAAGTCTCTCTTTTTTCCTTCATAGTGTTCTGCAAAAAAAAAAAAAAAAGTTTTTGTTTGATGTGGAACAAGAAGTATTTTCAAAACATTAAATTTTCCACAAAACAGAATTGTTGCTGTCTGGTCAGCCCCAACAAACGTCCATCCAATCACAAATAGTCAGTTAGAATTCATGAACAAATCCCCTGACTCTCCATTAAATGAATATTCATGTTCAAAAAATAATATGAACTCATTAGTAGCAGCAAATTGAATTAGAGGTCTTGGTGAATAGATTCACAAATCTATGTTTGTTATCTGACTAGTTCTAAAATATTATTTAATGGGTTATGAATTATTGGTCCTTTCCTTGTAAACTAAACTAATAACTAATGTTGAAGATGTAAGGATTATAGATACTTTCTCCTATTGTATATCACTCCCCATCTATCCATAACACAAGGCTACATGGTGTGTACTCTAGATCACTACAATTTTAATATGCTGGACTTATACAGAAAGGACATGACCTGCAGTTGCTATTGATATGTTAATAGTTTTACAGGTTAGAATTCAATTTTTCTAACCTTCCATATGGCGTCTAAAAGAATTTTGTTGTTCATGTAAAAATACAAAAACCAATTAAAAAATGAAAATTTTATATTATAACATCTTACTTAACACAAAAATCAACACAGTGCATTGCCCTCCTGAATTGTCACCTACAGGGATTGAATGGCAAAGAATCCTTTCAATAGTTAGAACTGGCTGGACATTTTTTTAAAAGAAAGAGAGAGAATATGACCACGTATGCTTACTTTCCATTGACCGGAGCTTTGTTTTCACTGTGCTGTTCCAATCCCCAGGGCCTCCCCTCTCCCCCCCAAGTCCCCTCCAAATGTAAATTGTCAAAATTAGTCTATTTAAAAAATAGGTTGAGTTACCATCACACTGACTTACATAAACCCATTTTCCTGTTTTATTAGTTGCATTAGCATTCAATTGCCCTTGAAATGTCACAAGTTCAAGAGCACAGCTGTACATATTTCTATTTGTTGTAATAAAACATGGGGATACAATTTCCTGGGACACAGAAAAGATGGAAGAGAAGGGGGAATGTACGCGGGCAGCTTAAAATTGACTAACACAGTAGACAGGAAAACAAGATTGTTTTCAGAAGAATGGAGAGCTGGAGGTGAACGTGAAGCAGTTTTAGAAAAGCAAATGATTGACTTGATTACTCAGTTATGAGGTTTGGCTTGTTTGTGTTGTCTCTATCTGGAGACATGAAACAGCCCAAAGACCTGCCACTGGCTTCCACTCAAGTTGAGGAAGAGAAATGACACAGTCTCTACTTCAAACAGCTTCCGTGACCTCTTAGTTGCCTTTTCAGAACTACATTGTACATTCTGACTACTCTCATTTGTTAGTGGTGATTTATTTGGGGGCAGAAGCTAGCAATATTCCCTGGCTGTGCATTAACTAACCTAAAATGTTCCAGGGTTACCAAGTGTAATAAAGAAATTGCAGATTACTGAGTAAGTTTTGAATAAAGTAACAAAAAATCCTGAACTTTTGGGAATCTGATCTATGTACTCTTACCTGCTGTAGAAACTCGGGGGAGGGGCGGGAGAAAAGACGAAGAGGAAATGTGCGGAAGAGAAGAGGAGAGAGAGAGAAGCAACAAAAATCAATTGTTGTTCTTTAAGTTGTGAACCTCTCATATTTAAAACCACTATTATCTCGTAATGGGTGTGCAAGATAGATACATTTTAACTCGGGCTTTTTTTTGAGGGGTTCATTTCTGGGGGATGGTTTTTAGCAATCTTTGTGTTGTGTACCTGTCCAAAAATCAGAGGGTTTCAGGTCTGTCTTTGTTTATATGCTAATGAGCAATGTACATTATATACATTACTCATTACAGTACTATATGCTGTAACAAGCAATCTCTTTGAAATGCTCCCTAATGCAGTTTAATATAGTATTGTTTTAAACAGCACTACATTAAAGCACCCTTTAGTGCACACCAATTAATGCACAACACATTAGTTCACTTTGGAAATCGCACCCCTGTAATCCACATTATTATTCTGTGTAGACAAGCCCTTAGATACAGCTAATGATAGGCAGTGTTTTTCTAGTGTCTATTGGATAAATACCAATTTGTTTTCTTTTTTCCTTTTTTTTTTAAATCAGGGTGTGTTATCGATGTTTATCAGCTAAAACCTAAAATCAGAAGTCCTAATTTTATTACCTGTCCTAAGCAGTTTCTAGGCAGAAAAGCCTTCTTTTGGTGGAGGGCTCCCAGTTGCCTGAAACGCATGCATGCCATTCAAGGACATACACATATAAGCACAGCCACCTAATAGACACATCTTCGAAACTTGGCTGCCTGTGGGGTTGGCCATCCAGAGATAAATGATGGCTACAACTCTTAGGATATGTCTATATTACCTGCCGGATCGGTGGGCAGCGATCAATCCAGCGGGGGTCAATTTATCGTGTCTAGTCTAGACACGATAAATTAACCCCCGAGCACTCTCCTGTCGACTCCTGTACTCCGGCACCGTGGGAGGCGCAGGCAGAATCGACGGGGGAGCAGCAGCAGTCAACTCACCATAGTGGAGACACTGTGGTGAGTAGGTCTAAGTATGTCTGGGAGGAGTAAACTGGGAAGAGTGGTAGATACGCTGGAGGGGAGGGATAGGATACAGAAGGACCTAGACCAATTGGAAGATTGGGCCAAAAGGAATCTGATGAGGTTCAATAAGGATAAGTGTAGGGTCCTGCACTTAGGACGGAAGAACCCAATGCACAGCTACAGACTAGGGACCGAATGGCTAGGCAGCAGTTCTGCGGAAAAGGACCTAGGGGTGACAGTGGACGAGAAGCTGGATATGAGTCAGCAGTGTGCCCTTGTTGCCAAGAAGGCCAATGGCATTTTGGGATGTATAAGTAGGGGCATAGCGAGCAGATGGAGGGACGTGATCGTTCCCCTCTATTCGACATTGGTGAGGCCTCATCTGGAGTACTGTGTCCAGTTTTGGGCCCCACACTTCAAGAAGGATGTGGATAAATTGGAGAGAGTCCAGCGAAGGGCAACAAAAATGATTAGGGGACTGGAACACATGAGTTATGAGGAGAGGCTGAGGGAGCTGGGATTGTTTAGCCTGCAGAAGAGAAGAATGAGGGGGGATTTGATAGCTGCTTTCAACTACCTGAAAGGGGGTTCCAAAGAGGATGGCTCTAGACTGTTCTCAATGGTAGCAGATGACAGAACGAGGAGTAATGGTCTCAAGTTGCAGTGGGGGAGGTTTAGATTGGATATTAGGAAAAACTTTTTCACTAAGAGGGTAGTGAAACACTGGAATGCGTTACCTAGGGAGGTGGTAGAATCTCCTTCCTTAGAGGTTTTTAAGGTCAGGCTTGACAAAGCCCTGGCTGGGATTATTTAACTGGGAATTGGTCCTGCTTTGAGCAGGGGGTTGGACTAGATGACCTTCTGGGGTCCCTTCCAACCCTGATATTCTATGATTCTATGATTCTATGTCAACTTCAGCTACATTATTCATGTAGCTGAAGTTGCGTAACTTAGATCGACCCCCCACCCTGCAGTGTAGACCCGGCCTTACTGTCATGGCACAAGCTAATGTTCACCAATATTTTCAGACTGGCCCTATATGCACGAAACTATTCCTTCACGGTGTAACGGGCTGCAGCAGTCTGATGAAAAGCTAGCCAAAACTCAGCTGCCACTACTGTGGATGCACTGAGCTGCAGAGGCAGAACGGTTGCGGCCAGTTTATTTGATAAGGGGGTGAACCTTCCAGTCAAGGGAATGTGCGTGTACAAGATGAGCTGAATGCTGCTCAGCAGGAACAGGTCGGGGACACAGTACTAGAATGGATCACTGCTCTGGGTGGCCACAGGAGGACACCAAGAAGAAATGAAGTTTTCTCCTTGTGCATGCAAAGGACAAGGTGGCCACCAATAGAGTGACTAGAGAAAGATTCTCTTACCAAAATTGGGGGAGGGGGAAGCAATGATTGACTCAGCAGAAAGCCCAGGTCACCACATCCAAGACCATCTATGGGAGCAGTGGTCCGGATGCTACATTAATAAGCTGCCAAAGGCAACATCAGAAAACAAGCACCTTGTGCATTCGTGTACCTCGTTTGCTGTAGTAGGTGGCCTAAAAGCCAAGTGTGTGAGGGAAGGCACTGGTGGGAGACCATTTCTTCCAGCCTCTCCTGGCTTCCACCTTCCTGGCCCATGACTAGCTTGCATGCACCACCCAAGTTAACCTGAGTGGACCCAGCACTGTTCTGAATAAAGGCTGTGATCATCAAGGCTCAGCCCATTTGCACCCACCCATTCTTTAGTGCATGCATGTTCTGCATGCAACCAGCTACACTTCTCTGAAAATCCCAGATGCACCAATCTTCCTCTTGTGCCCCAGACTGAACATTTGTAGAGGTATTTGCATGCATGTAAAATTTGGAAAACTTAACTCTGTTTTCTGGAAATGCTCAATGGTTCTCTCTCTCTTCAGCCTGTCAGGCCTGCAACCAGAGCAGTAAAAATGTGCTCTCAATAAATGTTAAACAACAAGTGAGATAGATGCAATACAACAATTTTGGTCAAATCTGAATGGATCTGTGGACTATATATCGTGCAGCAATGCATCCTCTGTTAGACACACAGATTGCCTTTTTCTTTAACTATTGATACAACCCCCCCACCACCACCACCTTTCATTTGATTGCTCCAATAAACCACTTGCCAGCATGTTCTATGGGTTCTGTTACTGTTTCCTCAGTCCTCTTTGTTGTTAATAATTTGGGAGGAATGTATGCAGATGAGATTCAAACATCTCTTTTCCTGGGATATAGTACGTATACATTGCTTGTTCTGCATATTAAATTAGAGGAGGATGTGGTAAGAACTTCAAGTGTTTTCAGCATTTTGCTTCAGACAATATTGTGCCACTCATCTATTTCTGCACTCCAGAGAAACAAGGTTTCAAGTGTACCCTTGAAACAGATTAAAAAAAAAATCCCTCATCCATACTAGACTCATAGACTTTCAGGTCAGAAGAGACTATCCTGATCATCTAGTCTGACCTCTTCTACATTGAAGGCCGCAGAACCTCACCCACTCACTCCTGTAATTGACCCCAACCTCTTCTACCACTTGTTTAAAAGGAAACTTGCCTTTATTCACAATGGAGGGTAGTTGAAAAAACAAAGAATGTGCCTACAAAACACAAATACACCTTCTGCATTTTGTTGGCAATTATGTAAAACACAAATGTCTGAAACAAGCAATGTCTCATTCGTGACCTGGCTTCTTCAATGACATCACAGTCTGTTATGAAAAACACATTGTATATGTTCAGCACTTGCATTTCACTACTAAATCCAGCAGGAACAGGAAATAGGCGAGTAAGAAATCCTTGTTTAAATACGCTTCTCTTCAATTGGCCACTAGGTCAAAACCATAAACTGAAATAAAAGACTTATTTGTTGATTGAGTAAGTGGCACTTCTTCATCTAAGTTACTCAGTACAGAACCAACGCCCCAATATAATGGCACTATACTGCTAGAGGTATTATATCTTTCAGATGAGATGTAAAACCAACCTCTTGATCACTGTGGTCATTAATTAAAAATCCAAATATAATTTTTTGCAGATACAGGAATATTTAACACCAGTGTCCCATCCAAATGTAAACCTGGGTAGTTACTTTCTACCTACATATTATCCCACTACAGTTTCAATGAGTTACAGTATAATTCCCTTCCTGTTTTTAAACACTATGGAGTTTTGCTGCATATTGTGTCTCTAAGAGGTGCAGCACAGAACTTTCAGCCCAGGAAGAGAGGGCCTAAGCTGACTCTAAACCTCCTTTGCACCCAGACTCCTGATCCTGGGCCGTTCCAGGGATGGAGAGGCCTCCAGCATAACTTATACAGCCCCGGGGCCTGTTTAAATTATGGAAGCCTGCCCAGGCTGCCTGTTGGGTCACAGTGCTGCCTGGAATCAAAACTCAGCACTGAAATCTCATCCCCAGCACATCCTTCCCATTCCCAGCATGTCCCCATGCCAGAGTTTGTGAGAGGGTCCTCAGAAGTCTTGTGGCTTTCTTCAAAGGGCCTGCACTAGGGGAATCTTGGCTGGATATGGGACATGTGAGTCCCCTTTATGCTGCCTCGGTCCTTTCACATGGCACAAAGGTACTGGAGCAGAGGTGAAGATCTCACTTGGGTTTTTTCAAGTCCCATGATATATTATGGAGTCAAAGGCATGGCACTGGGATAAATGCAATACTATCTAATAACTATCTAATAACATATCAAAACGCTCTACTTCTTATGGGTTTCAGAGTAGCAGCCGTGTTAGTCTGTATCCGCAAAAAGAACAGGAGGACTTGTGGCACCTTAGAGACTAACAAATTTATTTGAGCATAAGCTTTCGTGAGCTTTCGTCTCTAAGGTGCCACAAATCCTCCTTTTCTACTTCTTATGTCTGCCTCCACCAGATTCCTTTTCAAATGGCTGGCACTGAGCTTTAGGAGAGCTGTTATCAATAGCAGCATTCCCTACAGGATCTTTCCATTGCAGAGCAACAAATGATAGTCTTCATCATCCCGTTCCCACTTGCTCCTGAACAGCTGTTTAATGGCCCACAGCAGTGACCTCTGATCCTCATTCAGCTCCTGTGAAGTGCAAAAATAAGGAAAGCCAACACAGGTGGGTAGGGAGAGAGAGAGACGGATAGGAACCAATAAGGAGACAATGCTAGATGTATCCATAATCATAATGGAACTGGAGTCAGAGGGGCCATGTTCCCTGGAGGAACTGTAATTGATGGGACACCTCTGGAACAGGGACCATGGGACATTAGGCTGGAAGCTACTCAACCACATGGATAGAGCCATGCAAGTTCCACTTGTTCAATTTAACCTGCATTCAGCATCAGTCGTGCATGAAACATGGTGGCAGCATCTGAGCTGTGAGGTTTCTGCAGTGCAGCAGCTGGTGCAGTGAGATATGGAACTAGGTCAGAAGCCCCCTAAAGCTCTGGATTTTGCAGACACAAGCCTAGCCCAGTGATGGACCTGGTGGAAGGAGGAGCTCAAGCTATACACAGACCTGCCCCTGCAGGAGTATGACAACAGCAGGATGGTAAAACAGTTACTTTACCTTGTTGCAGACCAAGGCAGAGAGATCTGCAGCACACTGAAGCTCACCATTTCCTCAAGCTTCACAGCAGTCCTAGGAGCCCTGGGGAACTGTTGCTCCCCAAAGCAAAACAAAAGTGTGCAATATGCACACTGGTTGCTACCTGCAATTTTGGGGACTTGATGGACTCCCTGATTCGGGACAGGATAGTCTGCAGCATTTGGAATCACCACTTGAGGGAGCAGCTGCTCTGGGAAGGCAATTTCACATTAGTCAATTGCTTAGACATGGGGTGTGCAGCAGAAGCCCTAAGCGAAAGGTGAAAGCCCTAGGAGGCACAGCACCACCAGAAGAACAAGCAGTGTGACAATAGCAAAGGAGAGCAGGTGGCCAGGGTTCCATACCCATAGCAAGATGCATTTACTAGGGGACACATCATGAGCACCGAAAGGAGAAGTGCCCAGCACTCAGACAGCATTGCAAGGAATGTGGCCAGTTGAACTATTTTAGCAGCATGGGCAAGAGCAGAGGAAGGTCCCAGAAAGATTCAGTCAGACTTGTACAAGATGGGGATGGCACATCAGACAGCGGTGATGACATCTTTACTTTCTTGAGTCTAGGGGCATATCAAGTTCAAGCTGTTGGGACAGGAAAGCAACAAGCGATAATATGAACTTCCATGTGCAGAGTGGAGCAATTCCATCAGTACACTTATGGCCACTCAGTAAAAGTGCAATCAGACCCCAATCCCAGAGACAATCATGGCAAAGCCTCTTCTTAGTACTCCAAAAAGATTGCGGCACATGTTGATGCACCTCTAGCACTACCAGGTAGAGATCAGGTATTATCCGAGATGATTACCAGTGTTAGTGGACATGCAGAACAAGGCATATCTACACAGCATCAGTGATTTGGGGGAAAGGAATCAGGCACTGAATCCATTAACATGCTGAACTATCTCCCAGTTTCAACTGATGGAAATCAAAGAGGCTGCAGAAAAGGATCTCCAATCACAGACAGCCAAGAGAGTGATATTAGCAGAATGGCCAGAAGACAAAACAAAAGTGCTGGTAGGAGCAGAGTTCAAATGATGTTCAAATGATGGGGTCTAAATTAGCTGTTACCACTCTAGAACGAGATCTTGGAGTCATTGTGGACGGTTCTCTGAAAACATCTGCTCAATGTGAAGAGGCAGTCTAAAAAGCTAACAGGATGTTGGGAACCATTAAGAAAGAGATAAGACAGAAAATATCATAATGAGGCTGTATAAATCCATGGTACACGCACACCTTGAATACTGCATGCAGTTCTAGTCACCTAAAAATGGATGTATTACAACTGGAAAAAGTACAAAGAAGGGCAAGAAAAATTATTAGGGTATGGAACAGGTCCACCTGAGGAGAGATTAAAAAGACTGGGACTGTTCAGCTTAGAAAAGAGATGACAAACAGGGGAGATATGATAGAGGTCTATAAAATCATGACTGGTGTGGAGAAAGTGTATAAGGATGTGTTATTTGTCTCTTTGCATAACACAAGTATCAGAGTTCACCCAATTAAATTAATAGGCATATAACATATATAAAACATATATAAGGAAGTACTTTTTCCATACAATGCACAGTCAACCTGTGGAACTCATTGCCAGGGTATGTTGTGAAGGCCAAAAGTATAACTGGGTTCAAAAAAGAATTACATAAGCTCATGGAGGATAGGTCCATCAATGGCTGTTAGGGATGCAACACTATGCTCTGGATGCAACACTATGCTCTGGATGTTCTTAAAACTGATTGCCAGAAGCTGGGATTGGCTAACTCTATAATTGCCATGTTCTATTCATTCCCTCTGAAGCATCTGGCACTAGCCACTGTTTGAAGACAGAATACTGGGCTAGATGGAACACTGGTCTGAGCCAGTACAGCCATTTTTATGTTCTTAAGAATGACCTGAGTGTGCAGGATGGAATCATATTTCAAGGACAGAGAGCTGTTGTCCCTGCCTCATTACGTAGGTGTGTCATGCAAAAAAATACATGCTTGAGACATGGGCATTGACAACTGTCTTAGCCAGGCTTCAGAGTGTGTATAGTTGCCAGAAACGAAAATACAACTCCGTTTATTGATAGAAGGGTGTGACACCTGCTGGTCATGTGATAACTGCTTTCAGAAAGAGACTCCATTACCATGAGCTGCCTGCCTGACCATGGGAAAAGCTAGGAGTAGAGTTATTTGCCTTCAGTGAAAAGTAGTATTTGATTAGAGTGAACTACAATTCAAACTGTTTGGAGGTCGGTACCATGCCTGAATCAAGCAGCAAATCAGTGATTGCCAAACTGAAGGCTCACTTTGCACAATACAGCATTCCAGACACTGTATTCCAAGAAGAGACCCCAGCATGCTGTCATAAATATAAAGGGAAGGGTAAACCCCTTTGAAATCCCTCCTGGCCAGGGGAAAGCTCCTCTCACCTGTAAAGGGTTAAGAAGCTAAAGGTAACCTCGCTGGCACCTGACCAAAATGACCAATGAGGAGACAAGATACTTTCAAAAGCTGGGAGGAGGGAGAGGAACAAAGGGTCTGTCTGTAGTCGTCTTGGCCGGGGACAGAACAGGAATGGAGTCTTAGAACTTTTAGTAAGTAATCTAGCTAGGTATGTGTTAGATTATGATTTCTTTAAATGGCTGAGAAAAGAATTGTGCTGAATAGAATAACTATTTCTGTCTGTGTATCTTTTTTGTAACTTAAGGTTTTGCCTAGAGGGGTTCTCTATGTTTTTTTAATCTAATTACCCTGTAAGATATATACCATCCTGATTTTACAGGGGGGATTTCTTTATTTCTATTTACTTCTATTTTTTATTAAAAGTCTTCTTGTAAAACACTGAATGCTTTTTCATTGTTCTCAGATCCAAGGGTTTGGGTTTGTGGTCACCTATGCAAATTGGTGAGGCTTTTTATCCAACATTTCCCAGGAAAGGGGGGGTGCAAGTGTTGGGAGGATTGTTCATTGTTCTTAAGATCCAAGGGTCTGGGTCTGTGGTCACCTATGCAAATTGGTGAGGCTTTTTACCAAACCTTGTCCAGGAAGTGGGGTGCAAGGTTTTGTGAAGTATTTTGGGGGGAAGGACGCGTCCAAACAGCTCTTCCCCAGTAACCAGTATTAGTTTGGTGGTGGTAGCGGCCATTCCAAGGATAACGGGGGTAATATTTGTTACCTTGGGGAAGTTTTGACCTAAGCTGGTAAAGATAAGCTTAGGAGGTTTTTCATGCAGGTCCCCACATCTGTACCCTAGAGTTCAGAGTGGGGGAGGAACCTTGACACATGCCTTGGCAGAATTCAAGGAATTTGCACGCATATGCGAGTTTGACCACCACAACTCCTTCCCAGCAAACCCACAGAGTAATTGGTAACATGGTATCCGCTGTGAAAACAGATTAGGGACTGTTACACAGGGCTGTTTCTTGTGGTTCAGATCCTTTGTTAGCATTTTTGGTACACACAACTACCCCATTGTAGGGGAGTCAAAACAGCCCATTGCAGGCACTGACAGGACAAAGGACCAAAATCCTGCAATCAGTGAAGGTAAACCTATTGCAGCAAGAATGCTGGAGATGCTGCTGAGAGGAGATAACCAACAATCAGAAAGCAGCCATTTGAGTACAACAGGTCAGCCAAGGACCTACCGGCCCTGGAGACAGGCATTCTTATGAGGATCCAGCCATTACAGAGACACCAGAAGAGGTGGACTAAAGGAGATGTCAGGGGTACAGTGGCACATGAGTCATACAAGGCAACCGTGCAAGAGGGACAAGTGATTCAAAAGAAAAGGAGACATTTACAAGCCAGCAGACACAACGGTGACAGATGCCACCTGGAACTGGGGTACACTGAGCCCTCTGACCCACCAGCCTGGGCTCCCTCTCACACTGTGCTGCTGTGACAAGCTGCAAAGCCCTCCAGCCTGCACTTTCACCAGCATTCACACAGGTAGGGATACACACAGCTGCAGTTACACACAGGCTCTCTAACCACCAGCTTCCCAGCCTAGGACCCCAGAGCAGTACCATCCTGCCCTGGTCAAATCTGGCCAGTATATGGGTTTAATACCCAATCCACCTCTCCCTCAATGTGAGGAGAACAATGCACATTTGTGGTAAGCAGAGATTTTCCCCAAGCATACCAGTCAATGCTCACTGGTTTGGATTAAAACATAAAATAAGTTTATTAATTACAAGAGATAGATTTTAACTGATTATAAGTGCTATCAAACAGATCAAAGCAGATTACTTCGTAAATAAACAGAAATGCAACCTAAGCTTAGATAGATTGGATATGAATAGCAGATTCTCACCCTAACTGATGGTACAGGCAGACTTGTAGATTCTTAAGGGGCAAGCTGCATTTGCTTTAGATTTGGAATCCCGAGGTCTTTCAAACACAGGCTAGAAATCCCTTTAGCCTGGGTCCAGCACTTCCCCCAGTTCAGTCTTTGTTCCTCAGGTATTTCCAGGTGTCTTCTTGTGTGGGGAATGAAGAACCACCGACGATGTCACTCCCTGCCTTATATAGCTTTAGCATATGGCAGGAACTCTTTGATTCAAAACTTCGTTCCCAGACTGATTTGTGGAAAAATACTGACATCTCAAGATGGAGTCCAGAATCATGTGGCCTGGTCACATGACCTTGCAGTGTTATAGTAGCTATTGCTTACAGACTGGCCGAAGTGCCCACAGGAAGGTTAAGCTATTCCACGGTCCATTGGTTTTGCTGATGGGTCATCAGCCCCATCTGGCTTCATTGTTGCACCTGAAAGGCTGGCTATGGGTGTTTTCCAGAGTAAGCCCATTTGAAATACAGATCCCTAGTCAATATTCATAACTCCAGATAAAAAAAAGATACATGCATACAAATAGGATAATCATGTTCAGCAAATCATAACTTTTCCACTGACACCTCACATGACTTATCTTGCATAAAATACATCATAATAATGCTATAATCATATCATAATAATCATATGAAGAATATGGGGTGTAGTGTCACAATAACACCCAGAGAGATCCTACAGAGAGACAGAGAACCATCCAGAGGCTAACCTCACAGGAAAGCAGAAATCTCCACACAGAAATAGTTTGCTAGACTAGGAGATGGAGATAACTCACTCCTGGTGTTGTCACCTGTTGAGAAGACCAAACTATCTCAAAGACTATATCACTAGCTGAGTCTGTGGTAAAGACAAAATTTGAACTCAGCTATGTTCCAGAAGCCTCAGGCAGAAAGGATGGGGAATGGAAGGCTGGGTGTCAATTATTTGTTTTTAATGTTTATAAAATAAGGAAGATGTATCATGATGCAAGTGGAACTGGAGTCAAAGGGTCCATATTCCCTGGAGGGTTGTTATTGATGTGACATCAGTGGAACAGGGGGAATTAGGCTGGAAGCAATTCAGCTCCCTGGACAGAGCAGTGCACAGGGTTTAATAAACTTCCACCTGTTCACTTAACCTGCATTCAGCATCACTCTGTGAATGAAACATTGGATACATGCTTTACATGGCTTTATGTTTTAATCCAGTGAAAATAAACAGGTTAATTCCAAAAAACACGCAATGTGTGCACATGAGCTAAACTGAAGAGCACGTGTGTCACTATGTTCCTATGGCCTAGAAGTGTATGGGAACAGTAGAAAGTGATACATTGTTGCAATTAATGCTCACCTTCACCTGATGTGTAATTAGTCTGCACAGGGCAGTTTCAGAGCTGTACTGAGCATGGCTGAAAAGGGGGCTGCTTCTACAAGCTAGAAGCTGGAAAAACCTTCTCTTGCCCTTTGTAATTCTCTCTTTTCTGGCAAGTTCTCCAGAATCCAACCCTTGGATAAGTACCAGATATGTGTCATGCTTTCTTTGTAATATGGACATAATTATGTGTATGGTATATAGGGGGCCACCTGTGCACACTGTGACGGGTTGGCTCACAGAAACCCCCTGGGGCTGCCAACTGATGTACCAGGACTACTTCTGCCCCTGCTTTCTTGCCCTGGCAGGTTGGGACTCCAGCACCCTGTCTTGCTGAGCCAGACACACCAGTCTGCTCCAACACAGACCCAGCATCTGAACCACATGCCCCAAAGCTGCAGGCTAACTGAAAGCAACTTAAGAAGTGTTCCTTTCTTTGACACTCAGATGCCCAACTCCCAGTGGGGTCCAAACCCCAAATAAATCCGTTTTACCCTGCATAAAGCTTATACTGTCCCTGCAGAGTTCAGAGCAAAAAAGCACCTTCCACATGGGGATAACCCTTGGAGGGGACTGCTGACTAGCCATTACCTGCACAAGCCTCAAATGCCCTTTAGGAACACTGCAGAGAGTGGAATTCCGGGAACACATGGCTTCTCACAGATTCCAATTGATTCACGGGGTTTGGATGTCCTTGCAGCCTGTTCCACAGAGGGGGGTATAAAGTTACAAGCAGCAGCTCCACTTGCCTGATGGAACAATCAAGACACTGCTCTGTGAGGAGACCCCTCTGTTTACATTTCCTCCCCTTTAGTCTATGGCAATCGTGTTAAAATCTAAAATGCAGGTGCTTACACATGCTATGATAAGGCTGTCCAATGGAGGATTTCTTTTCTTTTTGCTTTTTTTCTTTTGGAATAAAAAAAGCTCTCCTTTGCTTTCCTAACATTTCCTTGGCTGGGCACAAGGCTGAATAAAAATAAATTTCTCAGCAAAAATATGTTTTGTCTGTAGCAACAGTGTAAAGAGACAGGTGCACAAGGCCAGAAGATGTATTTTACCTGGCGTGGCACATTTTGCCACTCTGAATGTATCCTGTGTGATCTGATACACTTATTCTAACAAGAGACAACCCCAGAGCAAGAGGGAGCATGTGACAGCAGTGATGGGGCGGGGAGAGAAATGCAGAAGAAACTCAGCTATTAAAAAAAATAACTAGACTTGAATCTGATTATTTGTTTGAGAAATGAGCAACTGAAAGCTGTTGCATTCCATAAGCAGGCAAGTGCTGTCATCACTGACCTTAGTGGGGGATTTGTGTGTGCCTGTTGAAATACAGCCTCATAAGCTGCACACTGGCAGGAGAAAGACTGTTCATCGTCATCTGGTGGATTACTGGAATGCGACGAAGCTTTTTTGTTCTTGTTCAGAAGCCAGGAGGATTGGCTGATGTCTCAGGAGCTGGCTTTGGTTGGTGCTATAAAGTACTAGAAATAGCTTAGTTGTATATGCATCCATGTCCTCTACGGGATGGAATGTCAGCCCTGATCATGTGTTTATTATGCTACCCATCACTGGCTGGCCTACGAAAAGGTTAGTAAGCTGATTGACACAACATGGACTGAGTGCGTCTCAAATGCCAGAGACCTGTATCCTTGGAGCTTACTATCCTGAGCCATATTTTGGCCCCCGTTCATCTTGGTTGCACTGCCCTGGCAACACATACCAACTGGAAAGCCACCAGATCCAAACCCCAACGGATATCTGCAGTGGGGCAGAGGTGGGAGAAGGGAGGGAGAATCCTCAAATGACATAGCATGGGGTGAAGTTGGGGCATTTCCTTATCTTGACTACCAGAATAGCCATTTGGACCCATGGTCAGCAGGGTGTAAATTACAACAGCCCAGAGACTACTCCAACTTATACTGGGAATGACCACGTCCTTGGCTGGCCGCATGGTCATTGGGATGAGGGGCGTAAAAGTAGCTTAATGTACCACCGCACACCCCTCCAGAGCTGCACCAAGATGAGAGCCCCTGAGTGCAAGGTGATGGGTGCATCACCTAGTGCCTCCTGCTTAATTGCTGTTGCTATGCTGGCTGCCCCAGCCCACCTGATCCCTACAGTGGCTGTCACCTTTGTGTTTGCTCATCACAGACACCATTTTGATAGGGGTCTCACTAGGTAGGCTTATTATTGTTTAATTTTGGTAAGCTAGGCATACAAGGCCTGTAAAGATTTCTGCATGCAACAGAAAAAGACTCTTGGGTAAAAGACTGAGTTTGCTTGTAAAAGCTGCTTTCTGTCTGTTGTCAGATGTTGGCTCCTTGTGTGTGTTTTTGCAATACCAGCCCTGTTCTTGTCCATTTCTGTGAGCCTGCCCACGGGCAGAACCTGACTTCTGCTCACAGCCAGTCTCTTGCTATCTTGACATTATATTAGCAAGGCTTGACCACTCCTTTAGTTCAGGCCTCAGGTCTCACACTGGGCCTCCGATACAAGGCCTTATGTCACAGGCTCCCTTTCTACTACACTGCCGCATAAAGAAACAAGCATTTCCTGGCCATTTTTACATTTGTGTGGTAATGACTAAAAGACAATGCTCCAAATTGATAACATATATGTGGGGCTAACAGCTATCCAGCAGGGAGAAAATAATGTTCAAATTGTATAAGCTGTCTGCTTCCATGGGCTAAGAAGGGTGGGAAGGGGTAACTGAAAATTTGGTCTGGTGGCATTAGAATTAAAAACAATTAATTCTAGGGGATCCCTAATTGAATAAAAAAGTATGAAGGGGTTGTGCAAAATTACCAACGATAAGAGAAAATCCTTGCTAATGTCACCAGAATGCCGAGATATACAGGACAGTGTTAGGGGGCTTATTCCTTCACCCACTTACTTCCCTGGTCCTTCTCGCATGAACAGAGAGCAACAATACCCAAAGTCCAAAGGTGCAAACAATTCGATGTTTATTGGGGTGAACTTCCAGCAAACATGATTCCAGTTTCCTTCCTTAGTATCCTCCTTCCCAGCTCTGACACCACAGAGCCTTACACCTGTGTCCCTGATCCCATTCCTACCCTTAGCCAAACATGATTCCATCTTCCTTACTCCCATTCCCTGTTCCCATTTCCCCCTTTAGCAAAACATGATTCCAATTTTCTTACCCCCATTCCCTGTTCCCATCTCACACACCCACATGCCCACCCCCACCCACACCCAGTCACTTCCTCATTGACTACAGATTATATAGTAAAACTCGAGTTCTGCTTAGCTATACCTTAACCAATCATTTTCCTGAAATTTAACTAACCAATCCTAACATATTGTAACATGATTATGTAACCAATTATATCCCACCACCTCAATTAGTTTACACCCAGCAAAATTAATTATACAGCAGACAGGAACAATCACAGAACCAGACAGAGATTATACAGACAAACAATAGCAAAGTGGGAACTACAATGACAAGACAACACAGAAGTGAGGATTTCACATCCCAGCTATTGATAAGTGAGTTCTTGCCAGACAGGATGCTATCAAACTAAGTTTCCTTTTACATTTTCTAGGCACTTCCCTTTCTCTGGAGGTGATAGGAATACAATCCTGTCCTGATAGTGCCTAACAGCCCAATAGCACCTTATTTCAATGCGACTAGTTTGGAATGTGAGGATGTGACCGTTCGCTTCCCAGCTTATGGCTGCCTCTGCTGCTTAGCCAAAGGCCTGAGCCTAAGCACAGGGCCTCAGACTGTCACAGTAAGAGAAGGCCCTTACACTGGCAGACAGTGGTTTTGATTCTTTCTTTTATACCTCTGTCACTAGCCAAGTGATAAGAATACACCTAAATTCTTAGAGTATAGGCCTTTACAGACAGGCCTGAATATCTATATCCTAACAGACAGTGTTATTACCATTGGGCTCTTACGACATTTTTTAATAATATAGTAGAGTAAGGCATATGGAAATTTGAAAAAAAAATCTGTATATTATAAAGTGGGAGAAAATAATTGATGAGTTCTTGCTGCTTTCCATCAGCCTTTTCTACCCACTCCTCCTTCCTTTATCCTCCCCACTTCCATAGGTGTAATTTTCTCTAAGACATCTTAATCAGGGGCTTAAAACACTCCATATATTTGATTTTTAAAGGGATTGAGTTTTGCCACTGAAGCCAAGGATATAAGCCCCGCTGGAACCTATGACCAGTTTACTGTTTTGATATTAAAACCATATTTTAAAGTCTTCTATGTGGCTACACCAAAGCCTTGTAATACATGGAGCTTGTGCCATGTTCAAGAAGGAAATGGAGTTTGAGTGACATGTCATTAGAGGCCATTTTTCAACTGAAAAATATGCTTGAAATAAGGCACCATACATACACCTGAAGGGCACCAGGAAGGTGACCCCCACCTCACCCCTCTATTGGCTCCACCACAGCTTCATCAACTCTCAGCTGGACCACAGCCATATGCAACACCTGGGCATGAAGCCACGGGTGGCGGGTGAATCCCCACTTTGGGGAGGCTAGCCAGCCTGCCCTGCTCCTTCCACCCAAGGCCCATCCCCGCCCCCGCATGCTGGAGTCCCAAACCCCCCTGCAGCTGGAGGAGCCCGAGGCTGCCCCCTCCCCATAACCATAGAAGCCCCAGCCTGCCCACCCCGGCCACGCCCACCCCCCAAGCGCCGGGGTGACCCCAGCACTGGACTGAGCCACCAGCGCTCCCAAGCACCAGGCCGGGTCACTGGCCCGATGCCCCTCCGTCTCAGGCCAGCCCAAGTGCCAACCCTGGCAGTCCTGAGGTCCAGGCCTCCAGCTGTAGCTGAGCCCTCAGAGGTTTCATGTTAGCCAAGGAGGGAAGGCGGGGCCTCCCAGGGGAACATGGGCAGGACCATGGTGTGGGTCAGGGGCGGTTTAGCCCATGCGTGAAGCCTTCAGCCCTTAGGAAACTCCAACTAGTACAGAATGCTGCGGTGCATCTCCTCCACAACATGGGCTACTGCGATCACATCAGATATGTCCTCCACTCTCTAACACTGGCTTCCCATAGACTGTCTAATCAAATTCAAAGACTCAGTCCTTATCTTCCAGGCACTCAGTGACCTGTGCCCAGGATATCTAAAAGATCATCTAGAGTTCCGAGATGGAGACCCTGATTGACAACTTCCCTCCTCAGCACAGTGACACTTTCTATTGTAAGGATAAAGTTCATCTGTGTAGGAGACCATGCTTTCTCAGGAGCTGTCTGAGACTGGAAGGAACTCTCCCAGGAACTAAGACCATCACAAACCTCAACATTTTCCATCCCAAGTGCAAGTGCACTTCTTTGACCTTGCCCTTTCTAATATAAACACATCACATCATATACGTTTAAAAAAAATCCTAGAACAAGACACTCCACACACAATCCTCCCGCTTGGAAGTGGATGAGAGGAAAAAGCAAACCTCAAGTGTCAGATGTTAATCATGTTGATTAATGCACTCAGATAATACAGTGATGGGAGTGGCATGAGAACCTATATAGAATGGAATATAAATACAGGGACAGAGCCTCTCCTGAGTATCTATCCCAAAGCATGGATATCTCTGAACTTTGAACTACTTGTGTCCTCAGAACTCACAAGGAATTTGACCATATCAACTTCTCATTTAATCATTAATCTGCTATTGTATTAATTGTACCATTGATTGGGACCACACACAAAGCACTAGTCACTATGAATAAGATTAAGGGCCAGATCCTGCCAATCATTGGACATTTAACTAGAGCTGAACAAAATTCAGATTTTTTGCCCCATAGGAAATGCTGACATTTCAACATTTGTTTTTCTCATATATCAGGACAAAATGATGGAATTTCAGAGTTTCCTACAGTATGGAAATTCTGAAGAGTTTTGCTTTGGAAATGTTGACGTGTTTTGTTTCAACATTTTCAGTCCAAACAAAATGTTCTAACATTTACAAAATTGAAATGTTGTTTGGTTTGTTGAAATGACCCGAAACACTTGGTTTCAATATTATGCTGCATTTTCCCATTGTGGCACTTTGCATTATGGGAGTTGTAATTCAGGATTCTCATGCTCCACATTCTCCCCTTTGTGCCACGCTCTCTGGCTGGACTACAACTTCTATATTGTAACCAGAATCAGGTAATTCCACTGATGCATCACACAGCTGGGTCAGAAGGAAATCAGTACCTTATAAGAGATGTAATCCTTCAGGGAGTATATATGAGTGAATGGGGGCCAGAACTACAACTCCGGTAAGGCAATGTGCTGAGAGGAAAATGCTGTTTAATGTTTTGTTGAACTGATTCAAAACTAAATGTTTCAGTTAAGTTCAAAAATGTAAATATTCTGATTTGGTTCAAACTGACACAAAAATGAAATATTTAATTTTGATGTTCCTAAGAAAAAATTAAAATTTTCATTAAAATTATTTTTTTCCATGGAAAATTTCAATTTTGTGAAAACTACATTTCCTTTTGGAAAATCAATCCCAGACAATGTTTAAATAAACTATAGTAACTTCAAGAAGCTTCTTGTAAATATAATCTTAATACACATTTCTGCCTCTGGCCTCAGATTTTGATCTCAAAATAAGGGAAGTACTTGTAAACAGAAAGCACATTCAAATGATCATATTCTAAGTCTTCTCATTTTCATTATAGTGTAATATTGCAGAAAGTCCAAAACCAAGAAGTACAAAGCAAACAAGTTGGGAGGGAAGAAGCCAACTTCTGGCACGGAGGTGTTGCAGAGCCTGGGGGGTAGGTTGTGTATTTTGTATTTTATAACCTAATCTGGAAACTAGTAGATGCCTACCTTTTGACCATTATTCCCCACCACCACCCCCGAGTATCATTGCCATTGGTGATTGTACTAAATTCACAGCAGTGACACACTATTATGTCAGACAACGCTCACTGACTGACAATGGTGATGTCACCTTTGAAGGTGGTGCCTCTGGAGATTATGCGCAAAAATATTATTCACCATAAGTTTTGACCAGTCTCCAAACTGGGCCTAATTAGTGCCCTTTTCCCCCATCATTCCAAACTTCTAGTCAAAATATATGTTCAAGAAATTGCATGAAACTGTTCTGTCCTTGTGGAAGCTGCTACAGATGCTCTGCAGCTGATTTAACTGCTATTTTTATCTAGATGCTATAACAAAGCTCCTTCCCCCAAAAGACAGACAGTAACTTTTTCAAGGTAGCTAATGAGATTAAGGAGTGGTAAAGCTGAAAAGGTTACTGTTCCTGACCTTTCATACAGGCCTAACTGTCTTAATGAATTCACAGGCTAAGACAAGTCAGCTTCAGACATTGGATTCCAGATTCACTTCCTCTCACATGGGAAAAAAATCTCAAATTTATTGAAGAACTGAGGAGTGGTGCATTAAAGAAAAAAAGAAAAGGCAAATCACTCAATACAGAAGTAACCCAACTAACTAAAAAAGATAGGCAGAGGTCTGTGTGACTGCATGGTAAGCAGCTATAAAAGAATGTGCGCAGAATATCAGTGGTCTTCAGAGAGGTCTTCATTTGTGCCAGATAAAAAATAAATTGAGACAAACTGAAAAAGTTTGTTTTCCAAAAACACCTGGGAACACAACCTATTGAATCTCCATATGGACTCACTGGGCCTAGTTCTATGCTCAGTAACGTGTACAATCTCACTGGCTGCACTGGGGAGCATGTGTATAAGTAAGGGCAGAATTTGCCCCACCATTTTTAAAAACATAAATAAATGGAGATTAACCTTAACACTCTCAGGGCTTGTCTACATGGTGCCTTAATCCACAACAGCAGGGGTGTAAATTCTAATATGCACCAGCGTGTCATGCACTAACTGGCCCCTGCAGACACTTCTGGTGCACGCTAAAAGTTCCCTCATGTGTTAACATAGCACTTTTTGAAATGTACTACATTTACCGTTTGAAACCATTTCAAAAAGTACTATGTTAAGGCACCCTAAGGAACTTTTAGTGTGCATCAGCAGTATCGGTGCAGGCCAGTTAGTGTGTGACACACTGGTGCGTATTAGAATTTACACCCCTGCTAGTGTGGATTAAGGCACTGTGTAGACAAGCTCTTATATATGAATTGGAGTTCTGGCTCCTTTCCCCTACCTCCATAACAGACACACCAAAAGAAAAAAGGTCTTCCTGGCCAACAACAATCTCCCCCTCTCCTCACCACCCCTTCTGGACACATGGTCTTTGTGATGCTCTGTACCTCAAAGTAGCACCCTGGAACCCCCACATTCACCACTGTCACATGATTATGATATGTTTTGTACAAAATATGCTTTGTGGGGTATCAATTAAGAAGTTTTGATTTGCTGAACATTAATATCCTGTTGGATTGTATGTACTATCATTGTATGTGAAGTTATGAAGTGCTGCTACCTGTATTAGTGAAGTATGTTGTGAGGTTGGGAGACTCCTACAGCTGGCCTTTCAGTTGCAACAAAGGAGCAGCTATCACTGACCAGACAGGTGTTAATGGCCCATCAAGAAGAATCCACCCTCCCAGAGGCTCCTGAGAAAGGGCACACATGCTATGGGGACTGCCTAAGCAATAGGAACTGCCTGACTCCCCACGTCAGGGCAAGGCTCTTTCTAGAGGATGCAAGAAAGTATAAAAGAGGGACAGTAACATCATCACTTGGCCTCTCCTGACCTTCCCCTTCCCCCATCTCAATACCTGGAAGATCATCTTGAAGACAAAACACTTGGAATAGGGAGATTGGGCCCAGGCTGGAAGGGAGTTCAGTCTGAGTATTGAGAACTCCCAGCTGCCTGTAACATCTATTAGGGTGAGAGACTGTTTGGTTCAGATCTTGCTTAGTCTATTAAAGTTAGAATTTAGACTGCATTTAAATTTTTATTTCTTTGGTAACCAACTTTGATCTCTATGCCTGCTACTTATAGTCACTTAAAATCTATCTTTCGGTCATTGTTAAATTTGTTTTATATTTTACCTAAAACAGTGTGGTTTTGGCTGACATGCTTTGGGAATCTCAGCTCAGATTACAAAGCTTGGTGCATGTCCACTTTCCTTTGAAGAAGTGGGGAACTTATTAATGAGCTTGCACTGTCCGAGGGAGTCTTGAGCAGTGTAAGATGGTATATTTCTGGGGTGCAAGGTGGGAGCTGGGGTGATTGTCTGGTGCCTCTCTATATATGATTCACGAATGGCTAAAGGAGCATTCATGCAATTTAGCTGGGGGTGGGGCTCCACACGTTGATGACTGAGTGATCACAGCACCTGGGGGGATTTGCTGCTTGTCACTGGCATAACTTTGTGAGAGACCCCCCCCCCCAGGCTGGAGAATTAAGGTGGCACTGCGGTCCCACAGTTCCAGGTTGTACCCTGGGCATCCCGTCACAGTCCTATAACACCCTGTCAATCCAGACATTAACAAATAGCATTGGGAAGCAGTAGTGTGATGAAAGGGGTGTTCAGAAAGATTGACAGGTTAGTCTGGTGTGTTGAGAGGGGATAGTTTAGTACATGGGGTGCTGGAAGGCTGATACCCCTAGGGTGCATGGTCTGTGATATGCACTATCACAGTGTGTGTACCATACTGTTAGATGACAAGATTTTAATCTCCTCATGTTTGTTGTGTGTGTATATAGCAACCTTCATTGTTTCACAATAAGGTTTCTGTCTGTGTATTAATTCTAATCAAGTTCCTTGTTCAGTGTCTGAAGAAAGTGACTCTTTCTGTGATCCTTTACCACTGTGACAAGACAACAGCTCTGGATACTCAAGTCCTCCATCCAAAGAGCACATGCATCCCAGCAATAGGTGTGCAAGGCTCTTTCATATACCTTACCAGTGTCTCAGCCCTTACTTGAATGGAGTCACATCTAGGGAGAAGAGGGCAGAGTTTAAGCCGCCAGGTCCTTGAAGTCCTGTTCCTCTCTGTTGAAACTGCCATAGTGGTGGTAGTTGCTGGTGTGGATATGTGCACAGTAGGAACCAAAGAAAGACCACTCTCTCATTTCACAGAGCAATTAGATAGTGACAGCATTCAGGTACAAAATGTAGGCTGGTTTTAAATTATTGTGCTAAATAGAGCTGGTCAGGAAGTTTTCATGAAAACATTTTTTAAAATTAGAAAATGCCAATTCATTGCAACTGAAACTTTTCAGAGGAAAGGGTCAGTTTCAACACATTTCTCAATTTGAAAAAAAAATGTTGGAAATTGTTGAAATGTTTCATTTTGACATTTTCAAAATGACAATGCCTGGTTTCCTGGGTCAAAACTATTTTTCTTTTAGGAATTCAAACTAATTATAGTAAAAAATAAAATAATGGTGAAAATCGAAATGAAACATTTTGATTTGACCCAAATTGAAATGTCTTTCAGATTTTCAGCTTGTAAAAATATTTGAGAAGGATTGTTCATCCTGATTCAGGATGGAAACAATTTTTGAAATTTCAATAATTTTGGCAGGATGGGAAATCCAATTCCCATCCAGCTCTAGTGCTAAAGGTCCCTTCCTCCATTTCTGCTTTAGTCCACCCTTCTCTGGCCCTGTACTTAAATTTTTTACTTTTGGTAATTTATTGTGTTTAAAGCACAGACAAAAAATGTGGTTTTTTATGTGTGGTATCAGTCACTCTGAAGGACTCACAATGGCAGGTGAAATTAACTCGTGGACTGCTTTAACCTATTGTAGTTATTACAGGTTTGTGCTGATGTAATTATCTTTTTAGTGTGCTCCTTCTATTATATGGCTTTTATTAAAATATGACCTCGGACGACCTCACACTATATCAATCTGTAGCAAGAAAAAATAAAGTCTAATTAAAAAAAACCCTTAGCACCTTCAGAATTGTTGCTGAATTGTCCATATTCTTTTGCTTTCTTGCAGTAATTAAATAGGCTTCAGCTCTGACAGGGGAGACTTTTAGTATTAAGGCCAATTGTTAGCGAGACGCTCAGTAAAACAGTCACATTTTTCACTTTCAAGGCAAAAATATAAAAGATAGCAACATTTGAATGAGAAGCAGAATGGAACAGCTCTCCAGAACACCCACTGCACCAAGGATTCTCAGCTGGAGTAGATTGGCCTGGCTCCAGTGCCGATTTATACCAGCTGAGCACATGACCCAGAATATTCAAATATAGTTTTCTCAAGTTTGTCACGTCTGTGGGCCCTATTCTGTAGCATTTCAACCGAAAGACACTAGGTGGTGATATGAAAGACAGTGTTCAGTGGTCTATTTGTCAAAAGCATGGCTGTGGCTAGGTTCCTGAGAAATTCCACTGGTGACATTAATGCCATGCTGTTCTTTTTAATACAGCGTTGCACACACCAGTAAAAGTTATCTGCCTGAGTTTCTACAAACATGTATCAGGCATAGAACTACAGCAAATGCCAGCAGCAAAATTAGGGATTTCCTAAATGTCTTTCAATAGCTACATATTCCTCACCTCCTCCTCCTCTTCTGCAATCTCTCGTATAAGAAAGCTACAAAACAACAATAGCAGAATTTATGGCAGACTCCCCCAGCCAGTAAATGAAAAAGAGTTTACTTGAATTTTCCCCTATCAGGGTTAGTCACCTCCACTATAGCAACACAAGATAGTTTATCTCCATGCTGGTAACAGAGCAGCCTCACCCAGCCTTCTAAATAGGGAGCAGATCATGTCCCTGTTTTGTGTGTTCCCAAAAGGAATCTCTCTTATTATCCAAGGACTACATGGGTGCCTCATGTCAATGACAACCCATTCCCTTGGCCAACAATGATATTACCCTGTTCATAGATCAGGCAAGTACATATGAAGATCAAACCCAAAATCAGAGACCATGACAAGAGACAGTGCTAGAAGTAGAACAGGGATGATGCTTATTCACTTTCTATCATTTCTGCCTAGGAAATTCCATTTTAACTGGGGACTCTGATTAAAGTACCAGTTCAGGAAGATTATTAAAGGGCCTCATATTTGTAGGCCAGTGCAGTTAGTGAATCAGATGCCATAGCTTTGGGCTCTGTAATATGCATCTCAGCCTTTGCTGAAACCACAGAATATCTGTTCATTAACACAGGCTCAGCAACATATTTTTGCAAAGTATTAGGGTGCAGTGTTAAATTCACAATTAAAAGAGGAAAGGCATAGGGCAGTCCCTGTTTATGCTAAAGGACCATGCTCAACTGTGAAAAGAATGGCACTGTTTTAAAGTAACACAATTATTCTGGATTACCAATATTTTGGAGCCATGCCATTATTTTCTAATTATTCATTTTTAAACACGCACACACGGGGGGGGGGGTCCCAATTCCCCTACTCCTGACATCTCCTAGATCCTTTCCCCAGCCCAAAATTCAGCGAGAGGACCCCACCACTTTCTCTTTGCAGCAGCTCCAGCACTTCTGCTATATACATTCTAACTAGGTGTGTGAATACAAGTTATTTTGTTGTGAGAAACAGTAAATTGTGCACCATTTGGGTGGTTCAATCCTGAAAAGTGACTATAAAAAAATCTGTGTATATTGTGGCCTACTGAGTCCATATCAAAATTGCTCAGATATCTGTTAACTGCCAGTCTGCACACTCACCCAGGGCTCTAAAAGTCAGACAGGGTTCTTTTCCGCCTGTGCATTATCATTAGGGCTCCATGTCTGTCACATGGAGGTCGCAGAAATCACCGATTCTGTGACCTCCTGCAACCTGCATGACTTCTGCAGCGGCCACTGTGGCTGACCCCAGGGCCGCCCAAGCAGCTAGCCCCGGAGCCAGCTGCTCAGGCAGTCCTGTGGCAGCCATACCAGCCCGCTGCTAGAGCAGCTCAGCACCCCACCACTTACGCGGTCTCGCAGCCAGCCACACCAGCCACTGCTCTGGGGACCACCCAAGCAGCTGCTAATGTGGCTGGCCCTGGGACGCCCCCCTCCCGACAGCAGCGGGAGCAACAGCGGGCTTCCTGGGGCACCCCCCTCCCAGTGGTGGCCAGAGTGGCGATGGGCCTCCCTTTCCCTCAGCGGCTGCAGGACCCCCGAGGCTCCATCCCCTGCAGCAGGCCCCCTGGGGTTCTTCCCCTGCAGTGTCCCCCTCCCCAATCATGAGTATTTTTAGTAAAAGTCATGGACAGGTCGTGGGGCCATGATTTTGTGGTTTTTGCCCCTGTCCAGTCCATGACTTTTACTAAAAATACTCATGATTAAATTGTAGCCTTAATTATCATCTCTAGTAAGCATTCTGCAGGACAGATTCTCCCCCTGCAGTTACACTTGCGCAGCTCCATTGCCTTCAATATTACTGAAGAGATGTGAATAGGGAAAGAATTTGGCCTCGCAGTCGGAACAATGTTAAAAATTCTGATGAAGACGCGTGAACAGGAATAGAATGCAACCTACTCTTTCAGAGTTGTGCAGGCTTGTTAGGAAAACCGGCGAAAATGTTGGGTGAAATCCTGGCCCCATGGAAGTCAATAGCAAAATTCCCATAAAACTTCCACAGGGCCTGGTTTTCCGCCTTGATTTTTGTCACTCAGGTCAGCAAATCTGATTGACTACAGAAAGGGAACGGATCTGTTGATTAAGGAAGTGTCATTTTTACAATCACTTTTTATTGTGCTTAAAACGGTTCTGCATCTGCCCTTCTGGAATGGTAGAATGTATATTAACAAGTCTCCATTTCATTTCTTCCCTTCTCACAAATGATTTTTCTCCTCTGCACATTTCCAGGGGAATCCTTTGATACTTCCCACCTGTATGGTTTTTAATAGGTTAGAAATCCAATTGTGTGCTGACCATTGCAATAAAGGGTGCACTGTACACCATTTCCAAACACCTACAATATAGCTTTGCTAAGAAGGGCAGAATTTGACGCTAAGATTCATCATACCATGATTGCATTTAAGTGAAAAGCAATATCTAGCTACCAGTCAGTTAAATAGTTCAGATGAGATTTGTAGCCCACAGAGCTCTTATACTTGTGTGTTACAAACTAAGATGCTGACTCAGGAAAGCACTGAAGTGCATGCTTAACTTAAAGCATGTCCTTAAATCACAATAATTTCAATTAAACCTAAGCAGATGCTTAAATACCCCTCCTGAATAGGGGTGTTTTCGTCAATCAGTGCCTACATATTTAGGCACCAGCTGCCGTGCACTTGAGTACAAGGTGTAAGGCCATTCTTTGTAGTGTCTTGTGGAAGTAAATGCAGGCACGTACAGGTAAAAAGCTAACGCTCTTTTTAGCAGAACTCTATATTCTTCTCCCCACTCCAAAGGCTTGTTTACTATGTAACCCGGGCAGCACTGGGTTTCGTTGATTACAGTATGGAGGCCTTAAAGGGACATGTAATTACAGGGTGGAGATGGCGCAAAGATGAGTACTTTCCTCCCCAATGGCAGTAAAAGCAGCTCTGCTCTTTCGGTACCTTGTGCTCCTGATGATTGGCACCCTTAGTTAACTGTACAATAAATGTCATAACTAGCCTGTAAACATACTACTTTGCTCTAAGTACATTTTTTCTTATTCAGATATAATGTTAGGGGTTGAAACTTTTTAAAAAAGGGCAACAGGTTGAAAAGACCACAAAAAGCAGCATTTTTTTAAACCAATCAAATAGAGCCATCCAAAATGGTACGTTGGGGCAGAAAAAAAGGGCATCTCCTGTCCTTACAATAGCGAAGGCCAGGCAGTATCTTTTCCACTTGTTCACTATAAGCAGAAATACAAAATACAATCAAAATACTTTGTCCCTCTGCAGTTGTTGGGAGGTATCAGGAAAGAATCTTCAATTACAGTGATTTGGACAGGAGATATTATAACACTGATAAAAGCAAAGAAGTTTGAATGCCAGAATGTTACTCTCAAAAATAGGAAAGAGAAAATGCTGCATATACAAAGCATTCAACAACCAATCATTAAACCAGGAAGTGGTGTTTTGAGCAAATGATGCCTGCAGATTATTTGATTGTGTAGTGCTATTCAGTAAAGAGTCCTAATCTAACAAACCTGGAAGAATGAAATGTGATTTCTGCTGAATACCCCCTTTCTCCTCCTCTTAATGGGAGTGTCAGTATCTCTTCCTCTCACCACCCTGTGGTTTCTCTCAACATTTAAACAGATGTAGTACTCTCTACCTCCATACAGAGCATCCAATTTTATTCTAAGTGCTGGAATTTTAAAGAGTCTGTGAGCTTGATGGGATTTTGAAAGAACAGACAAGTGTCTTTATCTTATGCTGCCAGGTTATGCTATCAAATCAGTAATGACATATCAAAATGGCTTGTTCCAGCTGTAGAACTATCAAAGCAGCACATGAACAAACGACAAAGCTCTCCTCACAGGTGAGTTACAAATGAATTTAGGACTAGTCCCCCGCTTTAGCAACGGGGGCCTGAGTGCCTCTGAGTACATTGTACACACAACCAAAAAGCTCACGCTTTGCATTTTTTCTTGCAATGGCTCATGATGTCCCCCCCGCCATAACAAATAGTCCCGTTTTTCTGCAACATACTTGCTCACAGCATCTGTTGATACTCTGACTTCCCCAGCATGTCACTCCCACACAAAGCTCACCTGTTTGGAGTGAACGGGGAAGTAAATCAGTTAATCAGTGTTTTTATTACATTGTACATTTCTTTTCAGTTTCTATTATTGTTGTATACACTTCCCAAGATAGACACAAAGGAACAAACAAGCAGGAGGCAGCAGAAACACATTTAGTAAATGAGGTTAGAAGCTAAGGGCTCAATTGTGCCTTGGAGGCACAGTCTTTCGTCAACACCTCATTTGGGAGCTGCCACACCTCAGGGGGAGGCAGAATGGCTTCTGGTGCTCCTGGGGGTACTGCACAGTACTGAACCCCTCTATGGAGTGCAGCCTGGGTCAGAGGTGTGGTCTTGCTCCCTTCCCACCCGTTTTGGCCACCTTGCTCCTACAGGGGAGTAGAGAAAGGAGAATTCCCCATACTTTCCAATTCTACCTGACCCTTATGTGTACTCTGAGAACGCAGAATCTGGCCCTTAATTCTTTGTGATTATTGACTGCTTGCTAAGTTAATTAATAAACCTGGAACGTCATTGTGCAGAAAAAACTCCGTTCCCACTATTTCAAAGCACCTTAGAGAATTCCAAATTATAAGCCAGGTCCTGAGGCTATGTCCTATCATATGGATCATGGAAGCCCCTTATCACCAACATCTATACCAGGTGTGCAACAGGCATAAAAAGCCTGAAGGCCATCTGACACAGTGCTCAAAAAGGGTAGAGGGAACCTGCTTCTGCTTTGGAGTAGGTGGTACAAAGCTACACACGCTACTTCAATTTATGGCCAGAAGAGTTTCTACTATGAGGCTACAGCAATTCCCATGGAACTTCTGCAGGTGAGTGGATAAGGTCTGGGTTGGATAGGGCGAGGAGGACAGTCTCACAAGCTCCACCCATAAACCAGGCCCCACCTACTTAAGAAGCCAAAATGAGAGGCCAGTTGAACGAATTTCAAATGGGAGTAGTGTAGCTAAACCCTCTAGTTGGCTTGGTAACCTCAACCTTTTGTCTCTACCTTGCACAGACTAGTGTCTGGAGCCATTGAACTCA
Source organism: Lepidochelys olivacea (assembly GCF_965140295.1). Classification (NCBI taxonomy): domain Eukaryota; kingdom Metazoa; phylum Chordata; order Testudines; family Cheloniidae; genus Lepidochelys; species Lepidochelys olivacea. The sequence goes on from NC_140413.1 coordinate 125,837,005, forward strand.
ATGCTGGAAACAAGTTAAAAAGTTGTTGTTCATCTAAGTTTGCACAGAAACATAACAATGGTCTGAATCTGAGTCTGGAGTGAATTCATAGCAAGCAATCTTTCTCTTTGAAGTCGATTCAAGACAATGTTGATTATTATACCAACATTTTAGTGTGCTATACTGGATATTCCTCTTCATTGGGATACTTTTAATTGGTGAGCTGCTACGAAGCTCTGCCTTTTAATACAGAATTCAGGTTTAAAGATAAAATACAGGTAATGCCACCTTTATTCAGTATTGTCATTCAAAACCTTTCAAACTGATTTTTGTTTAAATAATCTCTTGTCTTAGTCAGAACAACCATTGGCTTGGGATGGTTGCTATCCACTTAACTGGAACATTAGTCTACTTTATCCAATTACAAGATTCTATTGTATTTTCATAGAAGAAAAACAACTGAGGGCAGAAGAAGGGAGACATGAATGGACTTAAACAGTTAGTTCTTTTGAAGGGAGAACCTCAAAAAGTTCAAGGGAATAAATTGTCACAATTTAAGTCAGTGTAAATCTGGAGTAACTCCAGTGAGGTCTGCATTCACATCAATGTGACTGAGAGCAGAGTATGGTTCTACAGGTCCAACCAAACTACTTGTGTCTGCAGGACTGGACTAGAAATTTCATGAAAACATCCTGACCTAGATCAAGGCCCTCACTATGGACACTTCATGCCAGAAATGCTGCCTTCACCTTGGGGGCGGTTTCCTGCTAGCACAAGTTAAAGCCACCCTTGACAGCTGGTTTCACAATTGGCCCCAGTATCAGGAGGCATATATGTGCTGCAAAGTCACCTTTGAGTCTCGCTGCTATGTCCTGTGCCAAGTGGTGCTTAGCCAAACCAGAAGTTATGGGTCCTTTCTGCTTTCACTTATGATCAGAACCAGAAAGTGCAGAGGTAGGTGAAAGTGACCAAAAAAGGTCTTAACCCACTTTTCCCCCAGATTCAGCTTAGGTTAGTTCACAGGACTGGAGAAGTTTTCAAGTCCATTTTACTTTATCTGCACCAGCTCAGTTTCCCAAGGGCCAAATTATTTTATCCACTGCAAAGGTGTAAATCCAGAGGGACTCCTAACATGTGAACAGCTGGGCAACAGGGTGTGATTCCCTGGAGAATTTGGCATGGTAGCCTAACAGCAAGGAATGTTCAAAGCAGGAACGTGCAAACAAGTGTGCTGTTAATTACTGGAAGCCTTGGTAGCTGAGAAATATCACAAGCAGCAGAGAATGCATCAGTTTGTCTCCAAAAGACACAGAGGGGGCAACATTGACAGAAATCACAACTTGGGAGCTTCTAAGAAGGGATGGATTTAGATCCTGCCTGGTTTAATGAAAAGTATCCTGAGTGCAGCATGGGCTGCCAGGAGAGAGTGCCCATTACCAATTTATTGTCCATGCTTTTAGTAAATGAAAGAATAATTTTATAATAATTTCATATCTGAATATCCATTTTCATGAGAGCACTGCGCTCTACTCATAGAACGACACCGAACCGAGCCGCAGCACTATTAATGTCATAAACTGCTCCAAACAGATTAACACAGTATAGTGAAATAGCTTCTATGGATCCACTCTGAAGCATCCCCTCAAAAGCTCTATTTATGCAAATCTGCAAATGGTGGATTGACAAGATACTTTGTCTGCAAGATCCGCTTATTACTGTCTCCATACAACTGACTGACATCGCACGTTGTAAGAAATCCATCGTCAGGTCTCAGGCTTCTCTATATAAGACATTTTGCAGCTTTATGAAGCTCCATGTGTTGGTAAGTAATGAATGATGTGAAGCAAGCTCAGGGGAGCCAGGAACACACTGACACAGATCTATGAGCCAGCTGCAAAATGGTGGATTACATGTCATTACCTGTCTGCTAGCCCTGCCATTTCCAGGACTTTCAAATTGAATGTCATTGAGATACATGCAGTGCAGAGTGTGCTGAAATGACACCAACAATCTTGGAGCAACCCCAGCACCACTATGACATCAACATGTGCTGTAAGGATTGTGACCTGCTTCATTGTGTGGTTTACACTCATTTCCCAGCCCAGGATCTGTCATCTCAGAGAATGGCACCAAGAGGAACGACTGTTTTAAAAAACTAGAACACTTATAAATCTGATTCGTGTTTGCTTCTGAATACAAGTTAGTGATCTTTTTTTCTTTCTCTACCTCTCTAATAGAGCATTCGTCTAAGGTATTCCTATGGTATCTATCCCTTTTAAGCATGCATCCACGTGTGGACTTTGAATCAAATGTTGGGAGAACCCCAACGCCTCCATGTGCTCCAGATAACAAAAGAGCTTTAGTGCGCCAAGTTTCCATAACATTTGTGTTATGATACAACTCATCACTCATGTTCACAAAGGTTTGGGTTCATTTGTACAGGGTAGAACACAACTTGTTCAAATTTCCACCTGAACTACTTGCCCAGCCCTAACTCACATATAATGCAAAAAATAAGAAATACTTGCTGTTGTGTTATACTTGACGTGAGATGGGTGGGACTGTGACAATTGAGTCCCATTTTGTGGGTGGGACCCACAGAAGGTGATAAGAAAATGAAAATAAGATGTTAGATACTGAGGAGATGGATAGTACGAAAGGGAGATACACACAGTGGTCAATTTCTCCATCTACAGGATATGAGCCATTCGACTTGACTCCAGTGGGAGTTATTCATATCTTAATGTGTTGGTTTGGGGTTGCAGAATCAAGCCCCAAAAGAGAAGCTGGTGTAAATCAGCAGAGCTCCACATCAGTCAATAGAGATATGCTGCTTTACACCAGTTGAAGATCAAGCCTTTGATTCTCCCTACATTCAGCATTTAGAAGCAATATTTATGTTTATTCATATATAGACTGAAATAGAGGAAGAAAGCAGGCAGATAATTTGCTAGATCTCCTAGCACTGAGCTATTATGTACATTTTTCCTTGCTTCTTGTGCCAGGGCAGAGGCAGAAGCACACAATATGTACACACAAAGTACACTTTTTAATTTCCTGGGGGGCAACATTTCTTATGTCAACTCGTAATGTTGTGCTTCACTGCTAGACAGGTCTAAATCTCCATCACCTGCACCTACTATGACAGTGACCATATTATGTACAATGGTAGGTCTTCCTTGACAGATTAGGGAGATACTGAGAACTACACTGTGGGGGGGTAGTAGAGAGGGAATGGATCAGTCAATTTGTATGCAGATTTCAACTTCCTAACTATATCTCCTGTAGCCAGGAGGGCCCCTCAAACTGTTCTTTTAATCTGAGTCCATCTAAAATTTTCAGGTGCTTCCAAATCTAAAGGATATTGAAATGTATTCTGGATTTCAACTTCCATGAATAATTATTCAACCACTGATCAAAGTAGATGCTAAATTTAATACTTTTAGATTTAAATAAATAACAGTTAAAATGCCCATATGAAAAAGATCTCGGCACCCTAACAATTAGACTTTCAACCACAAATGATGACCACCCAAGCAGCAAAATAAATCATATTCAAACAACAAATTAACTCAGCCTGCCACTAAATCAAAGCAGCAAATTAACCCCTTTAACTGCTCCTCAAGAGCCCTCAAGCTTTCACCAAAACTCGGTCAAATACAGTAAATGGTTTTTGCAGCACACAGAGATGGTCCTCCAGTTTGGGCTATTTAGGACCAAGCTGTTGGATATAAATTGCTATATCATCCTCTTTGTTCATATAATTACTGGATTTTTTTTTCTACTCAGCTTTTGCAAAGATTCCTCTCTCTGTCTTTTTTTCTTTTTCATCTCAGTGCCTCCATTCCTTTCAGTTCTCTATCTTCTTCATGTGGGCAGGGGAAGAGGTCTAAAAGCTCTGTAAAACTGTCATACATCCAAAACAAACCAAGGGCTGCTGGAAAGAAAAGCGAAGACTTAGGAAGAGAAAGAACACAAGAGAGAAAAATAATGTTGGTTATTCAGACAAGATTATAAACCAAGGCTCTGACCGCTGAGCTATTGAAAGAAAAAACTGTCTTCATTCTGCTCTGCCATCGGAAAGTTCACAAGAGAACAACCACCTCCCATCATCCATAAACTGAGACAAGTATTTTAAAAAAAATTTAAGGATCAGGCCCTGCAAGATACAAGATGTCTCCGGTAAGGTGCCAAGAGCCTTTTGCTACCCCAGTGTTCAATGGGAACAGAGCGTGCTCAGCATTTTGTCGCAGTAAGCCTCGTACTTTTAATCTCAATTGACATGTCTGGGTTTTTGGCTGGAAGCAGCCATCTTCCAAGGGGTGACATTTATGTTAACAGGAGTATGGAAATCTAATGCTGGAGAATGTAAATCCATTTTCCCTCTTGCTTTAATACTGGGCTTAACCCTCATAAGTAGAACTTTAATCTTTAAAATTAAACATTTGATTTAAATGTTAAATATTAAGGTCCATCCATTCGCTAAAACATAGAAGTAGATTTTGAAAGCCAGTCTGTGCTGGAGCAAATGCGGAGTTCCTCTAATTTACATCACTAATGTAGCATCCTTATTGCAGTGATGGAACTTAATGGACCCTATATCTGTGGAGGATAGATGTTGCAGGGCACAGCTCCACATGCCCCCTCTCCATCTCTGCTCTCCCTTACACGTCCCCTACACTGCGGGTGGAGCTGGGGCAGAGGCAGGAGCTCGAGAGCTTTACACCAGAGGGGAGTTCTTCAGCACCAGAGAAATTCCCTGCTGGCCATGAGTAGCCAGAATCCAGTTGTTTTGCGCTACCTGAGTAGAGGAAAGGATGAGGATCTTAGCTTAGAGTCTGGCCTTTTATCTTCACAAGGTTTCGTAATATATTCAGAGCATGAATGCCAGTCATCCTGGTGAACTTTTAGACTGCTAAGTTGAGCAAATGAGGTTGCCTTTTCCTAAAAGGTCTCTTGATAATTTTCACAAGGGTAAGAATTTTAGCCCCAGCCTCCTGGCAAATTCCGTTTTAAGAAATTATATTCTGCAGACCTAAATTTCGTTTTTAGTTTCAAATAGTTAAATCCTTCTTCACATCTGTTCCTAAAGCCACTGTTGCACAGTTTTGCTGGGGCAGAATGGCCACCATGTTTCCACCTGCAAGGTGGCTCTGTAGCACTTTGGGAGTTTTTGTCATAGAAAAATGCAAAGTATTTTTAATTGCCCTTTAGCTCTCTGTTTACATTAACTGTGACAAGCATTCTTCCAAAGCAGACTATTCTTTTTGGCCTCTGTTTCAGAGTACAGCTCTCTTGAAATAACCAAATGATGAAGTTTTCAGCTCAGCTCAGTTCATGCCATTCTGAAAACTTAACTCATACAGACACCTCGTTTGTCAGGACTGGACACTATGCAGGGAGAAATCAAGACCGATCACAGCAAACAGAAGCTAGTTATCCTGATGAAAGATCTCAGGGAATCACAGCTGTAGTAAACTGCGACCCTTAACATCTCCTTTGCACTGTTCAGAAAATAAAGGACACATTGTACACAGATTCTTCTTTGATCTGAAAGCTGCGCACCCTGCTGATATTTTTATTATTTTAAAAACATTTCCTAGTAATGGCCTCTCTGATTTGTGGAGACAATATTGTGACTAATTGTAAGCAGAACTCTGCATTCAAGTGAAGGTCACAATTTGATTTTGGAAATCAGAATCCAGCAGTTCTCTGTGCATTTGCATCTGACCCTATAATCTTTGCCATACCACATTACTTGTATAAGAATTCATCCAGGTTTGTGATTTCAAGGAGAATAGAATCAGTACACTGTGAGGAGAGTGAGAATGGGGCTATCATGAGGAATTAAATACATCTTGAAGGCTTGTCAAGAAACAAAAGCGGAGTTAGCTGGGCTGTTTTTCAGATGGTGAGCAAACAGAACAGTGTTAAAAGGTGATGTGGCTACCCACAGGTCATTCTGCTGACAAAAGAGCAAAGTTCAAGGGGGACTGCATGGCTCAGGGGATTTGTAACGGGTTACAGAGCCTTTCACCTTTGGATCAGTTCTTGGAATCTGGCTAGGGCATTTCTCATAGGAAGTTACAATCAGCTGGCTGTCCTTTGTGAAATGGAGGGGTGGCCTTAGGCAAATATCTGTAGTGGACAGGAGCCTGTCGCAGAAACAACCATTACAAGTGGCATTAATTGGCATGTTGGAGTGGAAAGGAGTCCCTGTACTATACACAAGGCTATGGAGCAGCCCGTAGGAAGCGGCTATAAATTAAAACAAATGGACGCTGGGTGCTGCACTGGCCCCAGGAACACCCCAGAATCCCTGGAGAGCAAAGGTGCTTTAGTTTCTTTCACTCACACCCTGCCCTTGCTCCTAGGGGCTGTATTTCTGTGCTGCACCTCCTAGAGATGCAGCAAGAATTCTAGCCCAGTTATTATGATAACAACTAGAAAAAGAGAGCCAGTTTCAAGACGGGCATTAGGATCTTCATCTTCAGTCAAAAGAGACAGGAAGAACAACAGGAGAGATGTGATTCTCTTTGTGAAAATGAGGTGTCACATAGGAGGGCTAGTAAAAGACTGGACTTCATTTCCTAGCCCCAGGGGGCAGGGATACAAGACCTTAAAGCCACGTCAGCCAGCAGGTGTCAGAATCCACGGATTCTAATTGACTTGATTCTAAGTTCCCTTGCCCCAGTTATACAAAGATATAACTCCACTGTCTTCAGAGAAGATCCTTTACACCAGCGCGGCAGCAGAATTAGATCCTCAGTCCACAGGGAGAATGGTATCAACAGCACCTCCTCGTTGTTCTAGATACAGTCAGCAAACACAAATCTGCTAGTCGCAAGCGAAGAGCAAAACTCCAGGAATAAAATGGCAGCACAAATTAGATGCATGGTTGAAAGTCCTACAGCTCCACTCAGGTCAGCTTAATAGTCAGATAATCAGGGAGGAGAGAAGAACCCTCAACAGACACACATGGTCGAGGACTGGATAATTAGCTAGGCTTGCCTTGCGATTCCTGGGGCCCTTTGCTGTACAAAGAATATATCAAGTTTATTGATTCTATCTGTAAATACTTGGGAGGCATTCAGACTGTAGTGATAGAATGATATTGATAGACAGGCTGAAAGAGAAGATGGATGGACAGAGCCCAGTTGTGATCTCATTTACAATGGTTTTACTCTGGTGTAATTCAACTGACTACAGTGGAATAACTCCTGATTTATAACAATGAGAGATGAGAATCAGGTGTAGAGATGCCAAATCATTTCTTGAAATACAATACTGAACCCGTTTCCAGTATTTGTTATTTGGTTAAGTTCAAGCACAATAGCTTTTAGCTACAGTTGTATACATCTGAATAGTGTTACCAAAAAGTGGATAATATGCTCTCTCCCAGCCAATATTTGACGTAACTGCATACAACTTACCTTTGAAGTTCTCTCTTTCGCAAAAGCCAAACTTGTCTTTTTAGGGTTGCTCTTAGAGGGCAGGTATCTTTATTGAAATGTAAAGTGCCCTGCAATGCCCATCATCAGGTAAGAGTGAGTAGTGGAAGGGAACTATGTTGGGTTCCAACACTTTAGTTATCAGAAGCATAAAAAAGCAAGATTCAGATCAGGTCAGGTCGCATTTGAGGCATTAAAAGGCTCATTAGTTCAGTATGTTTATCAGGATTCACATTATTGGAAAATATCTGTTTCTATATATATAGAATTTTTAAGATGTTCATCAAATGCACAATCAGTATCAAGTTCAGTGTCCCAGGGCGTTAATTATTCATCAGCGGAGAAGGGTTTTCCAATCAAGTCCCATTGTCCAGCTCTTCTCAATAATGAGCAGAATGGGCTGCTTTTCCTTCCAGCCCATCCCCACTTCCTCCAAACCTCTGTCTGTATCTATACTGTGGAGAGTGCTTTGTCACCCTGAAGAAGTAGACATCTGGGAAAACCTGAAAAGGGATGGGGAGGGGAATATTTAACTACAACAGCTGCATCCCATTCAGCTGGCTTGTCAAAGTACATCCTGATTGGAATAAATTACATTGAAGCCTTCTGAATACTGGAGGGGAAACAAGGTGTTTACAGTATACCACCTTGTTGGATCAGATCCAAATCATGACTCATGTCACACAAAGTTGCCCTGGTAGAATTAAACACGGATTCCTATCCAAAAATTGAATGCAGTGCATTAGCATTAAAATTTGGATCATCATATTGTATGACAGCATCATCACAGGAAGGTCACAATTCTCCAATCCATTACACTGGCAGAAAATTGGTGTAACTCCAGATTTATAGAGTTACACCTGGTAAAGCTGATGTAACAAAGTGAAGGATTGTCCCCTAAAACTAAATAACTATTTTACTGGAAACCAAATTTTTAAATGTACAATGCAGTTCTACTCTGAAAAGAGATTTTTTCCCCAATATGGCATTGTATGGCTGCTGTTTATAGCCACTCAGTGATGCCAGATCAAATTTGCTCAGTTTACAAGTAAAAGATGACATTAAAAGAAAACTAATCACTAGCTCTATAATGTCAGGGCAGAAAGTGAATTTCAAGCTTTGTTGGAGTTATTTTGCACTTATCACTACTATTAAAAATTCTGCAAATTGAACTTGGTTATCAATTATGATGATGTGTGAGCCAGCACAGAACCCAATTCTCTTTGCCAAGAGTAAAAATTTAATCATCAGAATCAAAAAATATAACCATACCTCTACGGGGAGCTGATCCATTGTTTAATCGGGTGTCATTTCCATGTGGTCCCTTTTCTGACTACGTAAGCACATTTCTACTCAGCACGTGTTTCACTTAATGAAATTTGACTGAAAAAGTCAGAAACAGAATGTCCGCAATTTTTCTTGGCCCTCGTGAGGGAATTAAGAAGAGATCAACAAACTTGTGACTTTAGCCAGGATTTGAACTTGTGTATGCAGTGAGCACACAAAGTTGGTGATTCAAGTAGCCCTACAGCACCGAGAGTTTTAAAGGAAGGGGTCTTTAATCTTTGCTGATGCATGGTATTACCTATGTAATGAAATAGTCTCTCCTCCGATTGCTCTCCATCTCAGGAGGAGATTTCATCCTCCATTCTGAGCCTATCCTCTTACTACCAGGAACATCACAAAACAGACATGACAGATGTTAATCGCGTCAATTACTGCACTGGAAGGCACTCAGCTATTACTGCGATGAGGGTAGTATAAGCACCTGTACAGACTAGATTAGAAAAACGATACTTCACAGTGCCATCAAGTAGTCAAGTCTACTCAATACACCTAACGTGTTTTGTAATTTCTTATTCCTATCCCCTCTGATACACAGCCATCATACCATGGACGTTTCTGTGTTTGCCCTTTAAATCCATAAGCCATTTTTACTTTGTATACTTGAATCCAAACCAGTATAAACGATTTGTGAAGATTAAAACAATGATGGGTATTTTTGTGCTTACTCAAAAGTCCAGAAGGCTGCTAACTAGGCAACAGTTTGTCACCAGTCCTTTCAGCCTGAAGCTCAATTACTGTAGAAAAGCAAGCATTCTCAGCGTTTCACCATGTCAAATAGAAGATTAATGGCAATTATCCGGCTGTCTCTTCCCTGCTCACTCAGACCAGTGTAATATTCAGGCTCGCCCACTACCCTTTTCTACACCCAGGATGTCGTCAAAAGTTCAAATGCCCCCCGTCTTCCCACCCCCTCAACCAAACTCTTTTGCTTCAGCTCCATCAAAGGGTTGCTTGCTTCATTTACAGATAGGCAGCTGAACAACTGTACTGAGCTGTTTGCATTTAAGCAGAAAATGACACGGATTGTCACTAAATATAATGAGTGCCGTATGTACGTTTCATTGGAAATGCAAGCTCAAATTAGCCTGTCAGAATTTCACTGTACCCTGATGCCAGCTTGTCAAATGACACAATTAGCTCAAAAGAATAAAGAAAAGGCTTGTCAAAGGCATCAAGGCTTTCCTCTTGCTCAAGTCCCATCCCTTTGCTCACTACCTTTATTAAATCCAAATGCATTTCATACTTGCAGTTAGGTAACTGCTGTCTATGTCTCCCCTGCATCCCCCCCACTCACGTCCCTCCCCGCACCCATCAGCCCCCCTGTCATACTTTAAAAAACCATCAACTCTATGAAGAGGGAAGGGAAATAACTTCCTTACAGGCCTCAAAGTTTGGTTTTCTAAAGGTGAAGGGGATTTTTAACAGTAGATGAAAACTTATCAAAGGCTGAACCCTAGTGCTGTGCAAGGAAAACAAACAACAACAAAAATACCAGATTTAGAGCCGAACTGGAGAGCACAGAGTTGAAGTACAATAAATGATGATAATAGTTTTATTTAGGAGTATCTTCTCCCCCACCAAAGCACACAGAACACAATATTTCTTTTGTCATAGCTGCAGAATTCTCAGACAATAAGGAATCGAGCTCAGAATTGGTATCTGCTGCCTCAAAGGGATAGCAGGGTCCAGCACAAAAAGCAAACTCGCTAAACCCAATCGCATCGGAAATTAGCTGGGAGGTTGGTGATCCTGGAGTAAGTCTAAATGCCTTCCCAGCAGCAGCACCTTCTTCCTCTCCCAAGGAATCTTTTCAACTCCTCCCCAGTGCTCTTCACACTCAGAAGTCCCCTCACAATCACCACATTCTCTTTGGGTCCCTGAACACTGACCCTGGGTTAATGTACTTCCCGATATTGTTGCTTACTCAACTGCAAATGTGGGCAATATTTCAATTTTGGGAATTATTTATTCCTGTGGTCAATATTTTCGTGTTTTTCCCCTCTGAGCCAGCATAGAGTTGTAGTGAATAATCAGTTCTATGTCTCCTTTTCCTAAGCCTAAACTACAAAGACTCATTACAGTACTAGTGTTTAAACCCAGATCTGGACTCTGTTCTGATAAACAATGTTCATGGAGCCCATGCCTTAGGTGAGACTCTCGTCTCAGGCAGAGTCAGTGGAAAGACACACTCAAGGAGCACAGGGAGTGCTGAGCAAATGGACTGGAGCATCTGGGATCCCTTCCTGTCCCTCTAAACAGTCAAGAGAGGTGGAGCAGAGAAGAAAAGTGTCTTACCTTCTCTCCCATTTGCCACTGGCAAAGAGAGGGGAAATATTGTGTCAAAGTTGCAGAAAGGTACAAAAACAGTGGCTTCAATGTCTTGATGCTGAATTGTGATGTTCACATTATAGTGTTGCATCAACACAGAAGATCACTGTTTAGCGATGGCAAAATGTCATGGAACAAGCACTGGAGTGTCAGCATGCCACCCCAGGTCTGTCTGACTCCTGGAGATAGCTGTTGAAGTGGCTCTCCAGCTCTCTCAGCAGACACTATTTCACGCAAACCTCCACCCAATTCAAACATTAAAGGTTTACACTCTAAAAACCTGCTCAGCCAAGGTGTACAGTAAGGGCTTGTCTTGACTAGCATCTAAAGCTATGACATTGCATTGTGCTATCTGGCTAATCTAACCAGAGCCTTTGTACTTTAGCACATGCTACACTGAGCAGATTAAAGTCTAGGAACCCCCTTAGGCTTTAACTTGACCAGTTTATCAGGTACTCAAGTACAATTTGCCTTGTCTTGATTAGAGTGTAGGAAGGCGTTAATTAGATAAAGCTAGATAATGTGAGCTAACACACTTTTAAATCCTAGTCCTGGTGAAGCCTAACAGTCTACACTGCATCTGTTTTTAGTTGTGCTTGAAAACTGAGATTGGGGGTTATAATTTGCCTTAGTCCAGTTACCATCCACCCCCTCAAGCACTTTTTCTGGAGACACCCATGTACATAGGGCTAGCATCTAATGAAAGACAGTCACACACCTTGGATCTGCTATTGGTGTATGCACTACTGTACAGCAGTATCCTGTTACAAGAGTATCATCCAAGGGTGGCTAAACAAAAACTTCAGCAGCACAGAGTAAGAAACAGAAGAACATAACTAATGCTCTAACACTTAAATATTAATTAGACGGAATGGAACATGGAAATGTTTAAAATAAATGCTCTTGGTGGTATTATTAAATGTTAACTTTTATGCATACTAAATCATTTTGTAGCCTGTTAAAATAGCTTTGCTGTGGCCTAGGAAATGCATAATTAATATTATTTTTTTCTAGCCATTGATGTTTAATAATTAAATAGATTGACTAACATTTAGATGCTAAAAGAATAAAAAGTCGTTTGAAAAAGCCTAACATTTCATAAAGAACATTACCGAGATAAGTCATTTTTTTAAATCATTTATTTTAAAATAGCAAGCACCAGTCTCTTTAGGCCTTTCTGAAGTCCAGTGGGGATGGGAAAGAGGGTTTTTCCGGTCAACTCCTGAATTCCAAAATAATTCCTTTTTGAATGGACAAGCTAACTACATGGAATAGGTGAATCAATATAGAAAAACTCCCTTACAGAGTAACTAGATAAATCTGATTGGAGATTTTTTGCCATTACACTTATATTTAGCATCGAGCAAGAATAAGACTTTTCTTAATAATAATACTTATTTAGAACTTTTCACCATAGATCTCAGAACAGTTTGAAAAGTGAGTATGCATAATTATTTCTGTTTTATAAAGAGAAACTGACACTTAGATAGGTCAAGTGACTTGCTCAAGGGCACACAGCTTGTCAGTGGCAGAGATGGGAAGAGAACCGAAGTTCTCTGCTTGTTATTTTTATGAAAGGTATGAGAGGATTCTGGAACCTTTGGAGATGAAGGATGAAGAAATCTATTCTTCCTTTCTAAGGTAAATACCGAAAGTGTAGCTGACTACTGCTACTCTTTGAATCACACAGCCAAATACTCCCGTCTCTCCAATTGATCAACACCTTCCCCTCCCTCCCTGCACCTCACAATCATCTGTTTTGTGGGAGGCAGGAGGCTCTGGGGGTGGGGTGGGGGGGAACAAGGGCATGGTAGGCTCAAGGGAAGGGGTGGGAAGGGGGCAGGGCCTGTGGCAGAGCCAGGCGTTGAGCAGTGAGCACCCCCCGGCACATTGGAAAGTTGGTGCCTGTAGCTCCAGCCCCGGAGTCTGTGCCTATACAAGGAGCCGCGTATTAACTTCTGAAGAGCCGCATGTGGCTCCGGAACCACGGGTTGGCCACCCCTTATTGGAAAGAATTTAAAACAGGAAAGGAAGAGCACTTGAGGAAGAAAACTGAGTAGCTCTTTCTTGCACAAGGCATGATATGAAAGAAGATACCTGTCAAGGTTCCTTCCGCACTCTGAACTCTAGGATACAGATGTGGGGACCTGCATGAAAGACCCCCTAAGCTTCTTCTTACCAGCTTAGGTTAAAAACTTCCTCAAGGTACAAACTTTGCCTTGTCCTTGAACCCCATGCTGCCACCACCAAGCGTGTTAAACAAAGAACAGGGAAAGAGCCCACTTGGAGATGTCTTCCCCCCCCGCAAAATATCGCACCAAGCCCTACACCCCCTTTCCTGGGGAAGGCTTGATAAAAATCCTCACCAATTTGCATAGGCGAACACAGACCCAAACCCTTGGATCTTAAGAACAATGAAAAATCAATCAGGTTCTTAAAAGAAGAATTTTAATTAAAGAAAAAGTAAAAGAATCACCTCTGTAAAATCAGGATAGTAAATACCTTACAGGGTAATCAGATTCAAAACATAGAGAATCCCTCTAGGCAAAACCTTAAGTTACAAAAAGACACAAAAACAGGAATATACATTCCATTAAGCAAAGCTATTTTACCAGCTATTAAACAAAAGAAAATCTAACGCATTTTCTAGCTAGATTACTTACTAACTTAACAGGAGTTGGAAGGCTGCACTCCTGATCTGTTCCCGGCAAAAGCATCACACAGACAGACAGACCCTTTGTCCCGTCATCCCCCACCCCCCAGCTTTGAAAGTATCTTGTCTCCTCATTGGTCATTTTGGTCAGGTGCCAGCGAGGTTATCCTAGCTTCTTAACCCTTTACAGGTAAAAGGGTTTTGCCTCTGGCCAGGAGGGATTTTATAGTTCTGTATACAGAAAGGTGGTTACCCTTCCCTTTATATTTATGACAGTACCAAAGAGACGACTCAGAACCCGTTGAAGTCAAGCTCCTATTGACTTCAATGGTGCAAGTTTAGGTAGAGAGGGAATGGAAAGCAGAGACAAAGGAATGACATGCGGATCTTAGTTCAAGAAGATATTTTTCCATTTGCTTATTTTACGAAGTATGAGAGCATCACCAATTCATGGAAACCCAGAAAGAAACAATCTGAACTCCAACCAGTGTAGTGATGTGGTTATTTATGCAGGTACACGGCTGCTTTATAATAAGCCTTTTTCATCAGAAGCAGCAGCTAAGCTGATAACTGACTAATGCAATTAGTGGTGAGTCATTTCCTCAAAGTTTGGTAAATAAGCATAAAGTATATGTTACTGGGCAACATTCCTTCTGAGTAACGATGTTCTCTGTGCAGAAGAAGCCTGGAAGTGTGTGTCAATGAAAATTTCATATAGGCTACATTGTTCTCAAAAGCTTACAGAAAACATTCTGCAGACACAGGGGGTTTAAAACAACAACAATTTTTGCCTATTGCAAGGTTCAGACAAACAGTATTTTGTAACCCATGTACAGAATAAATATGAAGTTGCTAACAAAAAACTTCAGCTCTAGTTCAGCAAAGCCACTTAAGCGTGTGAGTAGGCCCACTGAAATCAGTGCACGTGCTTAGTGGATTGGGGCATTAGAGAATGAAGTGTCTTTCCTCGTAATAGATAACTGTGGTTAAAAAGAATTGACAAACAATTTTACTTCAGTCCCTAAACTATCCCCCTGTGATCCTGATATATTCTACTCCTGTCCACTGCTTGACAATAATCTCTCTGGAGAGGACATTTCTGACACACTGCTGTTCAACTTTCTTCAGAAATTTCAACTGTCACGTTTCAATCAACCAAAACTGCAGCTTGTTTGAACTGCCGTCTGGAACCTAGCATTTTCTCCACGGCTAAGATTTGGGCTGTACTGCCATCTAATGGACGTTTTGAAATAAACTTTTGGAAAGTGAGGCTAGCAGGAGGTGTTGTACCATTCAAAGAGGGTGAACTGGATTTGATGTGCATGGTTATACATGCTGCATCACAGACTGGCCTCTGAAATAGGTGTTGCTGTACCATAATCATTAGTGAAGTAAAAAGTGCAACATACTTAGATAAAAATGAACAGGATGTTAACCAATTAATGTTTAACATCCATTTAGTATGAGTTAATAAAATCATTTTCCACAAAATTGTATTTGATACACTAATTTTCTCAGAAATCTGTGAACATATATCCAGTTTGCGAACACTGTTTGACCACTGAAGATTGCATAATCTTCAAACTTCCCCTGACAGGTATTAAAGGCATATCCCACAACAGGTAGTCATTAAAACAATTCATTCATTCTTCTATAGTATATTCAAATATTGCAAAGTGTAGCAGAGTCAAAATAAGTAGACAAAAATCCAAGGTTTCATTATGTAGCACTTTTCACAAATGAAACTTCCCAAAAATGCTACATAGAAGATAAAGTTTAAAAAACTGGAAAGGATTTCAAGAAAATTGTCTGGGATATGCAATTTTGGGGCAAAATTCTTCTGACATCAGAGGAAATTCTGCATATGGATCAAATATTGAAAACCCAGGAGATATTTTTAGTGCAGATGGAAGAAGAGAATTTTCCCCTCAATCTCCGTGTAGACTCCTAACAGAAGGTAGGGAGATGGTGACTAAGCCCAGAGGTAAGTGGGGAAGTGGGATACCTGGAGAAAACACAAGGAGGAGGATGCAACAGGGGAGGTCTCCTGATTCATACTGAGAAAGTTGGCAATCAGCTAGTTAACGCAAGAAGCCTGGGAAAGAAGCAGGAAGAATTGGAAGTCCTGGCACAGTCAAGGAACTATGATGTGATGGAATAACAGAGACTTGGTGGGGTAACTCACATGACTGGAGCACTGTCATGAATGGGTATAAACTGTTCAGGAAGGACAGGCTGGGGAGAAAAGGTTGAGGAGTTGCACTGTATGTAAGAGAGCAGTATGATTGCTCAGAGCTCCAGTATGAAACTGGAGAAAAGCCTGTTGAGAGTCTTTGGGTTAAGTTTAGAGGCGAGAGCAACAAGGGCGATGTCGTGGTGGGCATCTGCTATAGACCTCCAGACCGGGAGGATGAGGTAGACAGGGCTTTCTTCGGACAACTAACAGAAGTTGCCAGATCGCAGGCCCTGGTTCTCCTGGGGGGACTTCAATCACCCTGACATCTGCTGGGAGAGCAATACAACAGTGCACAAAAAATCCAGGAAGTTTTTGAAGAGTGTTGGGGACAACTTCCTAGTACAAGTGCTGGAGGAACCAACTAGGGACCATGCTGCTCACAAACAGAGAATAACAGGTAGGAGAAGAAGAAGTGGGTGGCAACCTGGGCAGTAGTGACCATGAGATGGTTGAGTTCAGGATCCTGACACAAGGAAGAAAGGAAAGCAGCAGAATACGGACCCTGGACTTCAGAAAAGCAGACTTTGACTCCCTCAGGGAATTGATGGGCAGGATCCCCTTGGAGGCTAATATGTCGGGATAGAAGTCCAGGAGAGCTGGCTGTATTTTATAGAAGCCTTATTGAGGGTGCAGGAACAAACCATCCAAATATGCAGAAAGAATAGCAAATATGGCAGGCGACCAGCTTGGCTTAACAGAGAAATTTTTGGTGAGCTTAAAGACAAAAAAAGCTTACAAGAAGTGGAAACTTGGACAGATGACTAGAGAGGAGTATAAAGATATTGCTCGAGCATGCAGGGGTGTAATCAGGAAGGCCAAAGCAAACTTGGAGTTGCAGCTAGTAAGGGATGTGAAGGGTAACAAGAAGGGTTTCTACAGGTATGTTAGCAACAAGAAGTAGTTTAGGGAAAGTGTGGGACCCTTACTGAATGGGGGAGGCAACCTAGTGACAGATGATATGGATAAAGCTGAAGTACTCAATGGTTTTTTTGCCTATGTCTTCACAAACAAGGTCAGCTCCCAGACTACTGCACTGGGCAGCACAGTATGGGGTGGAGGTGAGCAGCCCTCAGTGGTGAAAGAACAGGTTAAGGACTATTTAGAAAAGCTGGACATGCACAAGTCCATGGGTCTGGATCTAATGCATCCGAGGGTGCTGAGGAAGTTGGCTGATGTGATTGCAGAGCCATTGGCCATTATCTTTGAAAACTCATGGCGATCAGCAGAGGTTGTGGACAATTGGAAAAAGGAAAATATAGTGCCCATCTTTAAAAAAGGGAAGAAGGAGAATCTGGGGAACTACAGACTGGTCAGCCTCACTTCAGTCCCTGGAAAAATCATGGAGCAGGACCACAAGGAATCCATTTTGAAGCACTTGGAGGAGAGAAAGGTGATCAGGAACAGTCAACATGGATTCACCAAGGCAAAGTCATGCCTCACCAACCTGATTGCCTTCTATGATGAGATAACTGGCTCTGTGAATATGAGGAAAGCGGTGAATGTGATATATCTGTATCAAAAGCTTTGCTAAAGTCAAATCTCCCACAGTATTCTTGACAGCAAGTTAAAAAAATACGGAGAGGATGAATGGACTATAAGGTGGTAGAAAGCTGGCTAGATCGTCAGGTTCAACGGGTAGTGATAAATGGCTCGATGTCTAGTTGGCAGCCGGTATCAAGCAGAGTGCCCCAGGGGTTGGTCCTGGGCTGGTTTTGTTCAACATCTTCATTAATGATCTGGATGATGGGATGGATTGCACCCTCAGCAAGTCTGTGGATGACACTAAGCTGGGGGGAGAGGTAGATACGCTGGAGGGTAGGGATAGGGTCCAGAGTGACCTAGACAAATTGGAGGATTGGGCCAAAAGAAATCTGATGAGGTTCAACAAGGAAAAGCTCAGAGTCCTGCATTTAGGACAGAAGAATCGCATGCACAGCTACAGGCTGGGGACCGACTGGCTAAGCGACAGTTTTGCAGAAAAGGACTTGGGGATTACAGTGGATGAGAAGCTGAATATGAGTCAACAGTGTGCCCTTTTTGCCAAGAAAGCTATGGCATATTGGGCTGCATTAGTAGGAGCATTGCCAGCAGATCGAGGGAAGTGATTATTCCCCTCTATTCGGCACTGGTGAGGCTACATCTGGAGTATTGCGTCCAGTTTTGGGCCCCCCGCTACAGAAAGGATGTGGACAAATTGGAGAGAGTCCAGTGGAGGGCAACGAAAATGATTAAGGGGCTGGGGCACATGATTTATGAGGAGAGGCTGAGGGAACTGGGCTTGTTTAGTCTGCAGAAGAGAAGAGTGAGTGGGGAATTTGATAGCAGCCTTCAACTATCTGAAGGGGGGATCCAAAGAGGATGGAGCTAGGCTAGTAGGATGGTGAAGCACTGGAATCTAGGGAGGTGGTGGAATCTCTATCCTTGGAGGTTTTTAAGGCCCAGCTTGACAAAGCCCTGGCTGGGATGATTTAGTTGGGGTTGGTCCTGCTTTGAGCAGGGGGTTGGATTAGATGACCTCCTGAGATCTCTTCCAACCCTAATCTTCTATGATTCTGTGGTGTAAAAAAAAAGAGAGAGACAAAAAAGTGGAAAAAAATATTTTAGGTAACGTGAGAAACAACTGAAAATGAAAATGTTCACACAGAGGAATATACCATAAACCAGACTCTGACAGACACCCTTATTCATCTTGGATAAATTGTTATTCTCCAGGTAGCCACAATGAAATCAATGAGAGAAGTAAAAGAAAGAAAATAAATTCACAAGTAAAACTCTAGGCTTTGTTTGTTTGGTTTTTTACTTTATTTTATTTTTCAGAACACCCATCAGTCAGTAGGACAGCTAGTGAACTGCCCTTACAAAGGGACATCTGTAACTATAGTTTTAAAATTGAAGTTTGATTCTCAGAAATCCAGAGCTCAGCTCTGAGAAACTGAAGTATTTCACACTTTCAGAGGGTCGCACCATGCGATAACTGTACCTGTAAGCATAGGTACAATCAAATTATTAGTATGAGAGATTCTACAAATGAGATCATGGGATTGATTTTGTTGATGTTCGAGGTAAGCTTTAGAACGTGCCCAGTGTGAAATAGAGGTTTTCAGTAGTCTGAGCAGTCTCAGACTGCTCTGAGTGCCGATGCCATTAATACAAACACTGAATCTTCTCTCCAGACAAACCTGATTCCTGAGTTCCTTAGTAAACATTCCAATCTGAGGTTTCTCTTCCTGAGCCTGGCCTCAGCACAGAACTGCCATTGACTTCAAAACACAAAGCAGTTGCTGGACCTTATTCAGCCTCAGAACACCCATTCTTTTTCTACAGAGTCAAAGGAAAGAAAGAAAACTGATTATAGCAAAGGGGAAAGTCATTATTATAACTACTGCCTAGAGGGAACAAGGATTACAGGGGATTTTCTTTTCTCCAAAGGTTATAATGAGGGCTGTATGAAATTCAGATGCTTTGGGAATTCAAACCACAGTATTCTTCACAGGCCCTCCAACTGCTGGACTTCTGCTTTGAGCTTCAGATTTGAATGAACACCTAATACTCCATTCAGCGACTTTGATGAGAGACAGTGCGAGCAGCCCTTACCCTATTGAGAGAGGTGTTTCAAGATCCAGATCTGAACTCTGCACACCAAGCACAGATCTAGTTCAGATTCCAAAACCATAAATTGGTGCAGCATCACTCTAAACCAGGCCCAGGTTCACTCAAAAGGCTTGTGAACTTTAACAGGGACGTTTCTAGGAACCTGAACTGAGTTTTCGGTTTGCAATAAAACCCTAGAAGAGGCAAGTCTCACATGGATTCAGCTCTCTTATATATGATACATGATTTCTACAAACCTTGAGGGCAAGTCTAGGTCAAGACAAAGCATGAAAACTTCACACACCCTTCCCCCCAGAATCAATATGTCTTGCTCCTTGGGCCTCTCTTTTTCCCCGTATTATCCCTTCCTTCCCATAGAACTCCTTGACCTCTCCCAGTTGTCTCAAAGATTCTTCAGCCCAAATTCTCCAAGGTATTTAGACGTCTTAGTCCCACTGTTTTCCATGGAAGTTAGAACCTAAATACCTTTGAGGATCTGGGCTTTAGTTTCTTAATGATTCCTTGCTGTGACTGGGCCCCTCAAAGCCAGCTCTCTGTAGCCCGACTTAACCCTAAAGCAGAGGTACATTGTCTCTTTAATTGAACAAGGACTAATTAACGTATAAAAGTAAAACATAGTAACCTGTAAATGGCCTAAGACATTGCAACCAAACTTGCTGGGAGATGGATAGCCTCCTTAACACAACACATGGCAAGGTCTAAGGTGAGGGGTACTACTCTGAATCCTTCCATCCAAAACTCCAAGTATCAAACACATTTTCTTTCTATTCTAACGTATTAGTTGACAATTTCCTTCAAACCAATAAAAAGGAGGCTATTGCACACCAAGATATAGAGGAAGAAACCAAAAATCAAACTTTTTTTCCAAAGCCCAAAAGGTGGTAAACTACAACAGAAAAGAAAGCATGATTTGATGAAGAGTTCAACCTTCAAAGAGTCTTCATTTGAGACATGAAAAGCAGAATTAAAAGGTTATAGTATTCTTTGTATAAAAGAAAACTCTCTAACCCAGCACAGCAAACTGGCTGATTATATTCAGATCAGGTGCTTTAACCAGATGTTACATATAAGCTCATCAGCATAATGCATGGTTATTGTGATAATCATGTAGACATCAGATTCTGGAAGAACCAATATCTGTGAGTAAAATAGGTGCAGTGGGTGTCATTACAATTCTGACATTTACTATTTGCAGTAAGCATACTTATGTTATTTGTGGAATTTCATTCTAAGTACATGGGGATTCTGCAGACCGTGTGGTATTGGTAAATACTGAAATACTGTGGTACAGTCAGCTCCAATGGCTTGAATTTTTTACCTGAGGGTACACTTTTACCACTCTGGCAGCGTAAAGGGATCTTAAAGTGACTCTAAACCACATCTCAAGTGAGCGTAAGGATCCTCTACACTGCCAGAGTGGTGTCAAGAGCCCTTCGTTTAAACGCAAATCAGGCCTTGAGTTTTTAAAGACATCCTCTGCAACAATATAACAAAGTATAGACTTACCCCAGCAGTCAATAGTCTGCTTGATAAACATCTGAGGACAACTCAGTGAAGGAAAAGGCTGACCAGTCCGCACAAGCTACTGTGGCATACGCAATAATGGCTGCGGTTGGAAAGGGTCAAGTAGAATTAGTTTCTACTTAAATTTCTCCTCTGACATAGGAATAGTTTTGCATGGTTTCATTTTCTGTATTTTCCTCATACTAGATTAAAATCAAAGCAACAGTAACATACATTTGTATAGTCTCTATTTTAATCTAATTCCACAGGAAAGCTGCTGCTTGACACGAGGCCCCAACTCTATTAAAGTGCTACTTAAAAACCAAGAACAAAATATAAGTAATTGTGTAAAGATAACCAAATTTCACAGATGGTGCGAACATGTCCAGACTCCAGGGCTTCTAAACATTTACGGTGGCAAACAAAGAAGGGGTTGAAACCCCATGATTTCTTTAGGTACTATGGAGTCATCCGTAAATATTTAAAGCATGTTGCAAAAAAGCAGAGGCGTCTCTGTGCGCTATGAAGCAACAGATCTTATGTGCTATGCTGGTCGTGGTGCTGGAACTAGGAGTGCTGCAGCAACACCCCTTGGCTTGAAGTGGTTTCCATCATATACAGGGTTTACAGTTTTGTTCAATGGCTTTCAGCACCCCCCACTATAAAACCTGTTCCAACACCACTGATGCTGGTTCATTTCTTTTGGCAGATCTGCATGGGCATATGTTTCTGAGTGGAGCTTCCACTTCTAGCCTTTTCATAAGGACAAAGCCTAATCCTGTGAATCTCACTCATGAATAATTCTTATAAACTCAGTGGCACTCCTTGCGTGTGGAAAGACTATTGCGTGAATTAGGTTTACAGTATCAGCCCTGGCACAGTGTTTATATTTTTGATTAGACATAGGTTGTTCATATTCATTTATGTAAATGGCATTGCCCCTGGTTGTCCAATCCAAAATGTGCTTCCATAGTCATATGTTTATTAATAGACATAACAGAGCAGAGTAATAACTTTGCATGTGAAACAACATACTGATTATTCCCCTTTGTGACATTGGATCAGAGAGAACTGAACTTCTTTTGATCGTTAAACTAAATGTTACCATCCTGGAACAGCCTGTGCTTTCTGTTTAATTCAAGTTTTCTGATGCTACAAAAAATGTTGATAGAACTGAAAAAGGATCCTACTGTAATTTCTGTCAAATACTTTAAAGTCTTCAAGAATCATAGAATATCAGGGTTGGAAGGGACCTCAGGAGGTCATCTAGTCCAACCCCCTGCTCAAAGCAGGACCAATCCCCAACTAAATCATCCCAGCCAGGGCTTTGTCAAGCCTAACCTTAGAAACCTCTAAGGAAGGAGATTCCACCACCTCCCTAGGTAACCCATTTCAGTGCTTCACCACCCTCCTAGTGAAAAAGTTTTTTTGAATATCCAACCTAGACCTCCCCCACTGCAACTTGAGACTATTGCTCCTCATTCTGTCATCTGGTACCACTGAGAACAGTCTAGCTCCATCCTCTTTGGAACCGCCCTTCAGGGGGTTGAAAGCAGCTATCAAATCCTCCGTCATTCTTCTCTTCTTGTCCAATCTGGATTCATTTCATGCTCCTAAAATACGTTGGGCCAGACTCACCACTGGCTTAAGTGGACTTGCATCCTTTTCCATCACTGGTGAATTTGGTTCACTCAAGAAGCAGATACATTTCCTGTCTCTTCTCTTCACTTTGGGCCTTCTGAACAAACTGGAATACGTTGCTTTGAAGTTTTTGTGCTCTGCTTTCCAAGTAATCATATTTTTTGCCCCCTTTATTGACCTCAGCTTCTCTCTCTCTCTTGATCATAACCATATGGACATGATTTATAGTGCAAATGAACACTGGATTTTGGGACCCCTGGAATAAAGCAAACTATTATCAGGCTATGCTGCCTGAAATTGAGTCAATTTTAAATCATTACTGCTACTTAAATTAGTCTTTCTTTTCATTCTGGGCTTAATTTTCAGCCAACATAATCATCCTCCCCAGGCTTTCGAACATTAACTTTTCTGACTTGTCTTTTCTATGTAAAAAACCTTCATCAAGGTTAAAGATGAGCATGAAGAAGAACTGAAAATGTTTTAACTGTATTCTGCTCCTAGGTTAATATCAAGGACCGCTAAGGGCAGGTGTACTAGGAGAGAAGAAATACAGTGGTCAGGGACTTTTTGCATGACCCCTTAGACAAGCAATCCATTATACAGTAAGTGAAATACTATGCAGTAATTGCTCTGCCTGTGGTGCTGCTTTTTTTTTTTTTTTCAGTACCATAATACCATTAAAATAGCAACTCAGTGAACATTATACAGAATTGCTACTCAGGGCACTAGACAATTCCACTATATGCTACTGAGCTGAATGACACAGAAAGACTTATGCTGTTCCCCCACAGGGCACCGAAGGATATATGTATACATAAAGAGGCCACCCCTACAATTCGGACACTTTTGGCTTGTGGTAAATTTGGTGGGAACACTGTGATATTAATTTAAATGGAAACCACTCTGTGTGTGCGCACACACTCTAGAGCTGGTCAGGAAATGGCCTTTTTCCATAGAAAATTTTGACTTTTTGATAAAAATTTAAAACCATAATATTTCAATTCAGAAATGCAGCTGCAGGGCCTCATGCGGGGTGGAGGTGGCGGGGGAGAGGGGTTGAAATTCTAGTGCCTCATGTTCCCAGTCTCCTCTATAGGTTGGGCTCCCTGGTCAGACTACACCTGCTATGATGAGAGGTTTTATCATGGGAGACCCTTGCCATGGTGTACAGCAATCAAGGTAAAATTTAACAAAAAACTTATTTGAAGTTTTACATTGCACAAGTATAGGGATGGCTTTAAAAAAGCCAGAAAGGTGCTTGTGACAGGAGATGAAGGCAACAAGTTTTACATTGAAACAGTATGTATGAAAAGATACAGGTCGCTTCAAAATACTATATGCTTTTCAGTGCAAGAAGGAACACTTAAAGCTTAAAAAAACAACAAATAAAACATGGTAACTGGGCATCTGCAGAATTCTGTCCAGTCATGACATAACAATCCTATGTACTATGAGTATTATGCTTTATACATAAGCTTAAATTTACTTTAAAAGCTTCTTTAAAAGACTGGATTGCATAGAAAGAAAGGCATTGTTTTGCCACTCATGCTAAGCATTTATTACAGTTTAGTTTAACAACTGGTCTACCAATGACCTCTCAGAAATTGCAAGCTGCACAGCAGGCTGAAGTAGGGATATAGGAGTGACCTCACAGCGGCTTATGTCTTGTAGCAGCCCAGACATGCTAGAGAGGCCATTGGCACTATCTCACCATGGCCTATGGCTGGTCAGCAGCCTAGTAGACCAGAATGGAATGTGCAGAGGCTTTGAGGCAATGCAGCAGCCCAGAAAGCTAAAGGTAAGAAACCCTGAAGTCTAAATTGAGTGAAGCAAGCACCTCACAGAAACCTTTATAAAGGGTGCTTACCCTCCCCCCCACCCCTATGGAAATTCAACGAGTCCAAAAAGCAAGGTGTTCTCTGTCCAGTCAGGGAGTTTTTCCTCTGAGAAAAAGAAGCTACAGGACAAATAAGTTTTTAAAAAATGGCAGTAGGAGATGTGGGAACAAAGCCAGGAGACACCTTAATTACAAAATCCCAAACCAAAGCTGAAACTCAACCCAGTTTAGTCAAGAGTTTTGTGGACACTTGTGAGCAAACCAGGATCCAGCTTCAAGCAAAACTGGGCCAATTTATGGTGGTGTAAAAGTACACAAATCATAACCAAAAGGAAAAAGGTTCATATGAACCCTGCCATCCAAAAGGATAAAGTTAGAAAAAAGATTTCCTGTGGGCAGTCTACTACCTCTCCAGGAGGAGGAAAGGTTTTTGGTTTTGTTCTACAACTGCTCTGCCGATCAAGAGAGCTGCTGCTGCCCTCCATTCTGTTATCCAGCACACAGACACTTGGCTTTAACTGTGTGATGTATCTTTGACATGTTTTCTCCCCCCAGTTGCCTTTATGACATCTTTGGCCAAATGCTGGGCAATTCCTTAGCACATGTGCTCGGCCACCTCTGGCTCCCAAGGATTTTTGCCAGTCAAGAACATTTTTGGTTCCTATTTTCAATGTTAATTTGCCTTTCCCGCCCCATTTTTAGCTAAGAGAATAGGAAGGAAAATACAAGCATATGCACATATATGCATGTATTTTTTTTAAAACAGAACCACATACAAGTATACATCTTCTAAATAAAAGCCTGTTTTTTCTTAAAAGAAGTTACTTAAATCCCCAAATTCACATGACTGAACTCTAAGCCTGCCACATAAATACCAGCTAGAACATTTTGCCCTTCATTACAGACACACATTTCTCTAATATGTAACACTTCTCCTGGGCTTACTGCACCTCTTATAGTTATCCACAAGCTGGGCCAAATCCCCTTTAATTTCTTCCTTCCTCATAAAAAAACATTGTATCTGCCACTCCACTGGGCTTGTCCCAAGTAGAAATGTTGACTGAACTTCACATGCACTGAAGAGTTAGTGATGGCTTGCCTCAGCCCCTCATTAAAGTTACCAGATTTCTCTTGGTTTGACACACCTGCCCCTGCTCTCAGGAGAACTCTCTTATTGCAGCCCCTCCCAGTGTGTCTTCAGTCTCTGCAACTAACCTGCCAGTTGCACTGCTCCAACAATAAGGAGAGGCAGAGCCACGTTGCTGCTACAATGAGCATTGATTGAGACTGTAAAAGCCTACTCACCTAAGCCATGTTGGAACTGGGAGCACCCCCACCACCCAGCTGTAGGTCAGACTCCACCAGGCCTCAAAGGACCTGACCCCTCCTCTCAGCCAACTCACCTTCCCCTTATCCTCAGGCCACGGGGGAGCCCATACTCTCAGGCTAAAGAGGAAGACTCCTCACACTTGAGAGATTCATCTCTTCCCCACCCATTATGGCTCCCCTTCACAAAAATCTTAAGGGGGTGTGAACAGTCCCTTCCCAAGGCACCAAGGGACAAAAGTCATAGGGGACTCACTTCCCACAAAGTTTCAGGAAATGGAACCTTATCTCTCCCGGAGATATCAGACACACTTTCTTCAAAACTTCTTCCTCTTTGAAGTCTCAGGGGACAAAACCTTCCCTACCCCAGGGGTCAAAGAACATCTTCCTCAACTGATCCCCTCACCCCAAGCCACAGGGGACCCAACTTACTCCATCCCTTTAGCAGCAGAGGAAACACTCCCCACATGAACTTTCCTCCCCAGTTCATCAGAAGATATGTGCCCAACATGATCCCCCACACAAGGCTTCCTGAACCCACCTCCCCAGAGACATGAAATGTGCTCTAATCTCAACCCTTTCCTCCTCTTCTACAAGTGAATCTCAAAGGACCTGACATCTTTACCCCAAGCCACAAGGTACCTGCTCCCTCCACTCTGTTCACAGGAAATCCACTATCATCTGACACCCTCCATCCTCCATGCACAACAGAACCCATCCCCTCCCCCGCAAGCCACAGGGGATTGGTCTCACTCAAACTTCCCATCCCAGATCAGAGGGAACTAAATCTGTACCTGACCCCAGATCTACCCCTGTCATACCCCCACCTTCTTCAGTTGAGAAAGACCTTTTCCCTCTTCCCCACAAGCTAGTCAACTGGAGTACAAACCCACCTAAACCCCATGGATATGTATTTGGGGCTGCTAGCCTCTGCTGCCACAGCCCATGCTATCACGGCTACTGTACTATTTGACGTGCTAGCTCAGATGAGAGCTAAGGCAAGTATGTCTACTCAAGCTGAGAATCATACCCCTATAGACTTAGCCACAGACTCTGGCCTAAAGAGCTTCCAGTCTAAAAACAAGCAAAAAACAAAGGGGTGGAGACAGTGGGGGGGGGATAGAGTCAATAACCTACATTTTTATATCCAGTATCATTCTATTTAAATAAAAATATTGCAACCATTCCTTCAGCCTTTACCTTATAAGCTGGTTGATATGTTGTAGACATCAGAGAAGAAATAGTTCTTGAGGAGGGAATTGAAATGGGAAATAGAAGTGGCCTTACAGATCACTTGGGGAAGGGGATCCCAGGAATAGGGGGTGGGGTGGAAAAAGGCATGAAGATAGTTGTGGGAGAAAAGTAGACAAAAAGTCATCCAAGGTTATATGGCTGGCAAAGTAGAGGGGACAGGAAGCACGGCTGCAAGAAACAAGTGGATATGTTGGAAGAGCCAGACCTGTGAAGGGCCTTTATGCCCATGTTTAGTTAGCTCATAGGAAGCAGGTTCACTGGAGGAAAGGCACAGGATTTAACAGCACAAGCAGCCCAGTCAGCCTGAAGTTCACAAGTAGAGTTACATTTTCAGAAGTGCCTACATGACTCAGGACCAGATTTTTTTAAATTAATCGAAGTTAGGTGCCTAAATACCTTCTTAAAATATCTGGCCCTTAAACCCCCCTGAAAGTCTATGAGACTTACGAACTTCTGAAAATTTACCCATAATGCACATGATCAAAGGCTTAAAAGAGATATTAACAGAATTACACCCATATTACCATATACATAAGCTCATCTGTATCGTCACGCCCATGATGATAATTCAATATCTAGTTTTTCTCTGCATGCACAGAGTGGTTTTATATGTTGTTTTTAATTTACTTTGTTAACAGTGTCCCTTCATCATATGTTTATCTTTTCCCTAAGGAGACTGGTTGTTAATTACAGTATCTTACTATTATCCACTTCATGCTCTCTGTTTATTGGAAAAAAATAAAAAAGATTGAATACACCAAATGTTCTAGGTTAAATAATTTAATCACTTTGGATAATGGCTTAATTAACTAGAAAAACAACACTGGAGAAATGTGTGCCACATTTTGATTCTCTGTCATGTGTCCAGATTTGTAATGACTTGAGATAAGTGTCCTGCTTCCCGAGAGCTAATAATGGAGAATTACTTGTCTTCTAATTCAACTTCTCTGAAGAGGATAGTCATGCCAGATTCTCACACTTCTGTCTCAGCCCCCTGGCATGAGAAAGACTGAGCTCCCCTAAATCTAGAGGACTTTTTGTTCCTAATGGTAGTGGATAGGAATGTGAGCCTCTCTGTCCACCACTGATGGTCACATTCCGTCCTGGAACCGTAACCCTTGGAAGCTTCCATACAATTCCAGATATGAATGGGAAACCAAAGTTTCCCAAGGAAAAATAAGCCAAGGACAAAAAATAAATGAACTGACAATTGTAAAACATGAACAACAAAGTGCACAACCCCACCTCCAAAGGCTCCCTCCACATTGTGTGGGTCGGTAAGTGGGAATCCTGCAGAATGAATCTTCAGGGAGGAGGATCACCAGGGAAGTAATGTCCCCTTTCTGAAGACACATCCAGGATTAAATTTGGACTGAGCAAGCCCTGCATGGTGGGTAAGTCAGGCTGTATTCATTCCTTAGTGGATTCCCTGTGGGGTTGGCCAGAGACAATGTACACCATCTCAGCCACACACCAAACATTTCCATCCACACCTCTGAAATTCAAGTTCCTCTAGTGGGCTCTCATTTCAGGGGGTGGGAGGAGATCTGTGCACAGAGGGCCTTTCCATGATTGAGACCCTGTGGGATGACTTGGCCTTAAATTAGAAATTCAGGGTCTGATCCTGTAGGATTAGAAGCTCTTCACTTTCCTGTGAGCAGTTTGCTGATATAATGCATGATCAGATAACCAAAAGTTTCCCCATATCATCTCCAGTGCCGCAAGTATGAAATATACAGGATACTAACCCTCAGGAGTGAAATCCTGGCCCTCAGTGAAGTCAATAGGAATTCTGCCATTGACTCCAACAGGTCAGAATTTCACTGCAGAGGTGTTTGCCAGAGATGTTTAAACTGAAGAAATGGGGTGTCCAAGTCTGCAAGCTCATCATCATTCACCCTCGTTTACAAAACTGCCATAACTCTTGAAAATATATATTTCACGTCTGCCTTGCTTACAAAAAATCCTTCATAGACTGCTAGGACACTGAAACATGACCAGAAGTAAGAGGCAGTGCAGCTGTTGAAGGTGAAGAATATGTTGTCAGCAAAAGAACTGCATCAGAATCTGCTTCTGAAAATAAGGCTTTGTTCTGTGATCACTGGTCTTCCAATCTGAATGGTTCCATTACGCAAGCTGCAGTGGATGACATCCTGAGGCTCTTCTCTCTCTGATCCTTCAGCCAGATGGGGACATCAAAGCTGGTCAGCAAGTTTCCTCAGTCCCACCAGTCCTGCTGACAAACTGGGCTGGCCTATGATTTGCCAGATAAGCATGGGGCTATAGGACTGCCAATATAACGGTCACCAAAGCTCTCACTTGTGTTGCTTGTATTTAAGGCTAGCTCACTGTGTCTTTGTGTATAACACTGAGCATCCAAGAGGCTTGGGGTAGGAAGAGAATGACTATATACAAAAGTTGAATCAGAAAAATAACTAATGTTATAGTTATATGTTATAATGTGAATGGCATTTATGCAGTGTGGAGGCACAGACCCTGTGGAGAGTTTGATGTGGTCAGAGTGTGGCAGATGGGAGGGAAGGGAAGGCGTGCATAGATATGACATAGTGTTGCCAAGATGGCACTGTGAAAACCACGTTAGTAGTACCAAAGGTTGTTTTCTTGCTCTTTTTAGTTTTTCAATTAATTTTTATGAGTAAACGGATCAGGAATAAAATAATATTTAAACTTTGTTTATAATTGAAAATCAGTGTGCTGGAAAGCAACACATCTAAGAAGGAAATGGCAATTTTACTGTTAAACAGAATTCTATCAGTTTAACAAAAACAAAAACAGTACCTCTTCCAAATCTAATTAAGAGGCCTGCTCTCCTTGAACATAATGAGTAACATTCTATTTTAAGGACTCAGTGGAAAGTTCTGAAGAGACCTTGAGAGTTTGCTAGTAGAAAACATTAATCATACAGTTGAAGGAAGACCTAATAAAAGGCATGCTGTATGGGAGTTAAAAACACATGTGAAATCAAATCTCAAGCCTTCATTTTGTGATAAGACAATTTGTATTCTAAAAATAACATGTACTTCACTAGCTAGTATCATTTACGCCATAGGCATGTTAGGAAAGGAGGATCTCATATCCAAGACCACTGAAATTAATACATGGACTCAGAATTAAGGTAAAGAATAAGTTGTGGCTGTCTATATAGAACTTACTAAACACTTCTAAAATGTCCTGTTCTAGCATATTCAGGGGTTTGTTTATGACCTGCAAGGGACTCTTCGGAGATGGTATCTACTCTGATTGTCTGAAAGTTTGGGTCTGGGACACAGATGGGAACTTTTATCTAACTCCTCTATCATCCTTTACTCTTGGTTTCATGCCTATGCTGCCCTTTATGCCTGGAGCATACATATTGTCCCCATCCACCAAACTCCCCAGTCTTTCTTACTCTTCTAAATCTTCCTTAAAATCCACCTTTTCACATCATTGTTCTTCCATTCTACTCATTATCATACTCTCACTCTCCTTCTGCTGAGCTGTTGTCCTGGGTCTTACATTTTCTTTGTCCTATTTAGACTATTTTTTTTTCAGGAGATGGAATGCAATTTATCTAGATTTGCAAAATACCCTGTAAATTAAATGTTACACAAATGTTTTTAATAATAATAATGTGGATTTTACACAGAGAACGATCACAGTCTAGTCTGTTGCTTATCCATCTTCATGCCAGAGTGAGGGAACTAGGGGTCGTTTTAAGCCTTTTGGGGTTTCTTCTGAAGGAAATAAAGTCCACTAGAACTTTAAATCACCAGTGTATTTCCACCTTCCAAACCTCCTATCATAAATATAAAGGGAAGGGTAACAACCTTCCCGTATACAGTACTATAAAATCCCTCCTGGCCAGAGGCACAAAATCCTTTTACCTGTAAAGGGTTAAAAAGTTCAGGTAACCTGGCTGGCACCTGACCAAAAGGACCAATAAGGGGACAAGATACTTTCAAATCTGGGGGGTGGGGGTGGGGATAGGTTTTTGTCTGTTCAGTGTGCTTGCCAGACACAGATCAAGAAAGCAAGCAGTCCAACTCCATTAGAATTAGTAAGTACTAGCAAGGGAATGTGTTAGCTTATTTTTGTTTTGGCTTGTGATTTTCTCTGTGCTGAGAGGAAGGTGTATTCCTGGTTTTCTTTTTGTAACTTTAAAGTTTGGCCCAGAGGTAAATCCTCTGTGTTTTTGAATCTGATTGCCCTGTAGATTATCTTCCATTCTAATTTTACAGAGGTGCTTCTTTTACCTTTTTTCTTCCTAATAAAGTTCTGTTTCTTTTAGAATCTGATTGGGTTTGTTTTTTTTTAGTGTCCTAAAAAAACCCAAGGTTGTTCTGTGCTCATCTTGTTTATTCTTAAGCCTCCCCAGGAAAGAGGTTTTGGGGGGTTGGGGGGATATTAAGGGGGGAGTAGGAACTCCAAGTGGTCCTTTCCCTGATTCTTTGTTAAATCACTTGGTGGTGGCAGCATACCCTCCAAGGGCAAAGAATTTGTGCCTTGGGGAAGTTTTAACTTAAGCTGGTAGAAATAAGCTTAGGGGGGTCTTTCATGCCAGTCCCCACATCTGTACCCTAAAGTTCAGAGTGGGGAGGGAACCCTGACACCTCCTTTGTCTGCTCACTGCCAAAAACAGACCCCCTCCTTTTTGAAAGGAAAAATATTTTCTAGTGTCAAACTCTATCTTCTCAAATAGTGGTGTGCCTTCTAGCTTGACATCCAGCATCAGATGAGGGAGGAATTAGATTCCCCTAGAACAGCCATAACTGCCAAATAAAATACAATTTCCTAGGCCTACTGCATCTGAGAAATGGAAGGAGAGTATTATATGAGCCACAAGCCTTTCTCTTCCTTCTACAAGCAGATTTACCACTGCCTGGGCAGAAGGATGGTAACAATATATAAAAAGGTTATACAAAATATTTCTGAAATTAGTTGGTTACCAGTCCAGTTCTTAGTGAATACATATCCACAACAGAAAAACCACCACAACCACCACATTTGACACTCCTTGTTGGCGATCTTAGCAGAAAGGCACTGCACTACCATACGTATGTTGGAAAAACTAGGCAGTGGTCCCTAACCTTTCTGTGGGAACAGCATATTCCTATTCCCAGAAGACTGTGGCGGGTGCCAGACACCCCGCCGCCGAAATACCGCCAAGAAGTGGCAGCGGCAAGAAGCGTTGCCGCTGAAATGCCGCCGAGAAACGGCAACGCTTCTTGGCAGCATTTCAGCAGGCGGTGTCCTGCGGGCACACACAACTGCCCCAGCAGGCACCATTGCGCCCGCAGGCACTGCATTGGGGACCCCTGAACTAGAGGATATATTCTAAGAAGAAAAATAAAATGACTGAGGGACTGGGAGGATTGATTCATAAGAAGAGATTAAAGGCCTCATCCAGAGTCCATGGACATCAATGGAAGCATCCCCAATAAGGATCACGAAAGAATGAGGACATTCCTTGGTAGCATCTTGTGCTGACTATGTATACAAATGTTAACAAAAAGTGAAGGTAAAGATTAAATGTGTCCATAAATACCAGGTTAAGTGACAGCTTCTCTTATAAATGAGATGCTGTCTAGCATTTTGATTATTAAAAACAAAAGAAAAGAAAACAACTACTTTGTTCACTAGACTAGAATTCCATGCCCATTTTGCCCCTGACTTGCTAGGTAACCTTGGAAAAGTCATTATTTAGTTTCCGTTTGTCCCAGTTTATCCATCTATAACATGGAAGTGTTGTGAAACTTAATTAATGTTTGTAAACTGCTTGGAGAGTCTCCGTTGAAAGGTGAGCACAAAACATTATTATACTTTCAACACCTTAGGAGCACCCATATTTTTTCATAAATGCATTAAAAGTAAATAGGGAATTACAAGAAGAAAATTATTAATCTGCTGTAAGAGTTAGCAAGTTCAAAACGCATATTCTAGTTCATAGAATACCTAGGTACACAGATACAAGAATGCACATCAGAGTTTATGTACTGATTGTTTTACTTTACTAACAAAAATGAGATGAAGAACATTTTCCCTACATTCAGCTTTAAATTTCTGCAGGAGGAGAGCTCCTATTACCTTTTTTCAAGTTATTTTATAGTGATAGATGCATGCAAAAATACAGAAAGAATGAAGTATGGAAGAAAGGTGGCCTTGTAGTCAAGGCACTAGACTGGGCCTCAGAAGATCTGTGTTTAATTCCTTGCTCTGCCAGCACACACACTTCCTGTGTGACCTTGGGCAAATCAACTAATCTCTCCCAGTTCCCCATCTGTAAAATGGAACATAGGAATTGCCACATTGGATCAGCCTCATGATTCAGCTGGTCCAGTATCCTGTCTCCAACTGCAGCTGGTACCAGACGTTTCAGAGAAAGGTGAAATTAACCCCACAGTAAACAGCTGTGAGATAGTTTACCCAATATTTAGTTCCGATTCTAATCCCTAAGAGTTAAAAACTGGTTTAAACCCTGAAGCGTGAGGTTTTGTATCCCTTCCAAAACTGATTTTTTTTTTTAGCATTCACAGTTATAAAAACTGGATATTCCTGTAATCCATATAAACATTCAATATCTCTGAATCTTGCTCACTTCTTGGCCTCAGTGACATCCGGTGACAATGAGTTCCAGGGTCTAAATGTTGAATGGAAAAATATTAAATGGGGATAACAATACTTCTTTTTTCCCTCCTTTGCTCTTCTTGTCTATGTTAATTGCAAACTTTTCAAGGTAGGAAATATCTTTTACCATGTGTATATACAGTGTGCAGCACAAAGTCTTGATCAAGGTGATACAAATATATAAAAGTTTTGATACTTCTAATTGTAAGGACAAAGACCCAAGATCCCCCTCAGACTTTGAAGAAAATAACTGTAATGCTCTAGTCTCTGTTACATCAGTGACTCAACAAAATAATTATTAATATACTGGAACGATATGCTACAACTGAACAGGCGAAGCCGAAGAACAGAAAATGCTTGTTTCATATGTAGGCATATTGTTGCAGCACTAACTATTTCAACAAGAAGATTAGTCATCAGAAAATATCAGCCAGCCAGGCAGGCAGCAATTCAGAGCCTGCCACATTTTTCTAAAAATGGAAAACAATTAAAATCATAACAATTTTGCTTTACTAGAAATATTGGGGCCTTCCTAAACTTGGCACTACACTAGGGTATAATGTCCCTTTGACCGTTTCTCCTCAAACCTATCAACACTGGTGGTTTTCAACCTGTGGTCCGCAAACCAAATGGGGTCTGCAAAAGGTTGTCATTACATAGAGCAGTGGTTTTCAACCTGTGGTCTGCGGACCCCTGAAGGGCTATGTCTAAGATTTCCAAAGGGGTCTGCACCTTCATTCAAAAATTTTTAGGGGTCTGTAAATGATTTTTTTAAAAAAAAAACATTGCTCTACACAGTTAAGTGTACATGTGTAGTCACTAAAGCTGCCAAGTGAGCTCCATGGAAAATGTTACATTAAATGTGAAATATTGCAGTGCCATGCCTGGCCCACCTTTATCACATTTTACTAATGCAGTGATTTAGTGAAATAAAGTTTAAAAACAAATCACTGATGAAAAATAATTTAAATAGCCTTTCATTCCTGCCAAGTTAGAGATAGGTTTGAACTAAACCCCATGATCCAAATATCCTTGAATTATGGTAGAGTGCAGTTATCTATCTAAACTTTGTTCTTGGGCCTGAGTCAAAGATTGACCTGTAAAAAAAGAAGGTAGATGTGCTCTTCCAAGCTCTACTCATTGCAGATGCCGAAAGGAGAGGCTGCACTCAGCAGATTGTGCATATTGTGTCAGGGTCAGGCCAGATGGCTACAAGAGAGTGGTTGAAGGTAGATACATTAGTTCCAGGTTAAGCAGGTCCCTTTTCCCTGGGTAAGGTAACAGGGACTGTTCCAGAACACTCAGGAACTTTCTAGAACTAATTAAGGCAGGCAGGCCAATTAGGACACCTGTAGCCAATTGGGAAGCTGCTAGAATTAATTAAGGATACTCAGGACACCTGGTTTAAAAAGGCTCTCACTCCAGTTAGTGAGGGGTGCGTAAGGAGCTGGGAGTGAGAGGATGTGCTGCTGGAGGACTGAGGAGTACAGGCGTTAACAGACATCAGGAGGAAGGTCCTGTGGTGAGGACAAAGAAGGTGTTGGGAGGAGGCCATGGGGAAGTAGCCCAGGGAGTTGTAGCTGTTGCACAGCTGTTCCAGAAGGCACTCTACACAGCTGCAGTCCACAGGGCCCTGGGCTGGAACCCAGGATAGAGGGTGGGCCCGGGTTGCCCCCAAATCTCCCAACTCCTGATCCAACACAGAAGGTTCCACTGGAGGGGAAGTTCTCTAGGCTGTTCCCCGACCCACACGGTGGATCAGCAGAGACTGTGGGGATTGTTCTTACTCTTTTTTCCCCATTCTGGCCAGTGATGAGGTTATCTGAGTGAACGGCAGATTTGAGCCATGAAAGTGGCCAAACTGAGGGCTACTGTGAATCTCTGAGGTGAGCAAAATCCACCAATAAGCGCAGGACCCACCAAGTTAGAGGAGGAACTTTATCACAATATGTTCCAAGTTTGATTGTACATGGTCTCTGAGCCTCTTGAGTTTAGCTTCACCTTACTGGGGGATTCAAATACACCCAGAGGCTCTGCTAGCCTCCCTGGCTTGGTTTTCTCTCAGGGTACTTCTGCACTGCACAAAGGTTTTAGCCTGAACCTACCATCCATATTAAAAAAAAAACCTGTGACCTAGCTTTAATTTCAGGTTATCTTACCCAGCTGGGTGTGCAGGTTAGACGTCAGTGGCTAAAATCACTCAAGTTCTGACAGTCCTCCAGTATATTTCCCAGACTGGACAATTGACAACTAACTGGGAAAGAATTTTAGAGCACCTCAGCAGAAAGAACTATGGGATATGCCCATAGACACACATTGGCAGACACAGTGGGGACACTCATGTCCAGGCTAAGCTTACCTGGCTGCTCAGACCCAGGGGCCAGTCAGGGGTTATTTACCTGTGCAATGTAGACATAGCCTGGGTGGAGTATGAATGTCCCCCTACTCTCCCTGGATTTTGGCTCCTTTTTGATTGGGGAAAATAATTAGTAGGGGTATTCTCCCCCTTGTTGCATGGCAAAAAAGGAGCTGCTACTTGCAGTAGTCTGTGCAAATCTTCATAATATCAGTCTTCCTTCCTTCCTCTATTTTTTCTTACATACTCTGATGAGCCATGAAATAATAAACAATGTTGACATTTAAAATATCATTACTGGCATCTGAATTAACACCTCTTTGAGATGAATGGGGCAATACACACTTCGGAGCTAGCTTTACAGGCACTCTGCAAATTCAGGCAGACACTGCTGCTTCACATATACTTGGTTTGTGTTTTCAAGGGTTTTATTGCAATTGTAACAGCTAGACATTTACTTTTCTAAGATGGAAGCTGAGATTCTGAAGAACAAGAAGGGCTTCCGGGAGAGGTGCCAGTATGCCATACCACTGTATACCAGTCCAAATCAAGTCCTGTATGCAGTACTTGCAAGAAAGTGTTTGCACACAGTGATATAAATAGATCTTATTTAGAAGCTGCAGCTTCCATTTACTTGAATAGCTGTTAGTTGTGAGTTCCATCCTGGGATTTTAATTAATAACCTCTGCCACTTGCATAATAAAGGTTCCATCACGAAGCGAGGGCGGCTTCTATTGAAAGCTGCATGGAAAAGGCATAGTTACTTAAACAATTGCTATTACTAATTCAGGGCATTTTCTAGATAGTATACAGTAATCTCTTTCTATATATACAGAATACCAAACCATGATAAATTTGTGTAAAAAATGGCATGCATTTCTATTTCTGAAGTTGCATTATTATACTTAATTCTGAGACTCAGCATCAGTTTTTCATATTTGGATTTCATTTGCATGGTTTCAAGGTGTCAAGTATACCATCAAGGCATCTACAATTTATCTTCCTACATGTTCTTCTGAATTGTCTGACGATTCATTATCTTCAAGTGACAAGAATTTCTTCAGCAACTCCCACAACTTTCTAAAAACAAAAAGCACACAATCAATACACTAACTGCATAGAAAGCACAGGGTAAAAGTGTCACAGCAAACATCTGGGACAGAATAGCAACCCCTCCATGAACTCTTCCACTGTCAGCAATATAAAAGGAAAGAAAGGTTACTTACCTGTGCAGTAACTGGAGTTCTTTGAGATGTGTGGTCCTATCTGTATTCCACTTAAGGTGTGCATGTGCTCCATGCGCTGAGATGGAAGATTTTTGCTAGCAGTGTCCATTGGTCTGTGCTTGCACCCCTCTACTCCTCATGCTTTGAACTGAGCGAATAAGTGGCAGTGTGACCTCTCCAGTTACTTTTCTACTGTGAATGGCTGTAGGATAAGGCTCCACAGGAGAGGAGCAGGAGGATGGGTAGTGGAATACAAATAGGGACCACACATGTTGAAGACCTCCAATTACTGTAGAGATAAGGAGAGGTCACTTACCTTGTGCAGTAACTGGAGTTCTTCGAGATGTGTGGTCCCTATGGGTGCTCCACTTCAGGACATGCATGCGCCCATGCACTCTTGATCAGAGATTTTTATCAGTGGTGTCTGTGAATCTGCGCCTATGCCCTGTATATCCTTGTGCTGCTCTGCAAGGATTTTCATGGGGAAGTGGTCCTGCTGCCACTCCAGTTCCTTCTCAACCACAAAGTCCAGAGAGAAAGAGATTCTGAGGCAGAAGTGAAAGAAGGTGGGGAGTGGAGCACTCATAGGGACAAAACTTCTTCAAGAACTCCAATTACTGTACAAGATATGTAACCTCTCCTCCTCCTTTGAGTTATTGTCCCTCTGGGTGCTCCATTTGATTCCCATGAAGTACCTCAATACTGAGGAGGCAGATTCCCTACAGACTGTAGAACAGCATCACCGAAAGTTGTGTTGGCTCTGAAAGCAAGTGTGAGAGAGTAGTGCTGGAAAAAGGTGCGCACTGAAGATCAGATAGCAAATAACTGAGATGGATGTTTTTAGTAGGGTCAGAGAGGTTGACTGGATCCTAGCAGAATAAGAAATCATCCTGGGAGGGGGATGCACCCCCAAGGCATTGTAACAGGTTAAGATGAACCCCAAAACCCATTTAGACAGTCTTTGAGTGGAGATCAGATCAGATTTGTTCTGTGATCGAGATGAAAAGTCTAGGGCAAGCCCTAAAGTGCTTAGTCCTGTCAAGGTAAAAAGCAAGAGCTCTTCTTACACCTAGTGTATGAAGGGTTGCTGCTTCTCTCACAGAGTGAGCCTTGGGATAACACATGATGTATGTCCTGATGAATGGGGAATTCTGAAGAAATTTTAGGTATGAAATGAAGACAGGGATGTAATGTCACATTGTCCCAATAGAATGCCATGCATGGTGGGTCATCCATAAGAGCTCCCAGCTCCCCAACCCTCCTGGCTGAGGTGATGGCTGTGAGGAATGAGGTCCTGAGGGACAGACGAAGGTGGGAACAACTGCCCAGATGCTCAAACAGTGGTTTACTCAGCTTATTAAGAATGAAATTGAGGTTCCATGGTGGAGTAGGTTCTTTGACAGGAGAAAAAAGGTTGAACAGGCCATTAGCAAACCTCATGGTGGTCAGGTGAGCAAAGACTGAAAAACCTTCAATAAGGAGGTGAAAGGCTGTAAAAGCAGCCAGATGAACTTGGATTCAGCTCAGTGACAATCCTGTGGTTTTTAAATTCAGTAGGTAATTGAGAATATGTGATGCACAAGACTCAAGAGGAGGTGCAGACTGATGGCTGCACCAAACTTGAAAATGTTTCCACTTCTGTAGGAAGGTTTTCCTCATAGTGGATTTCCTGCTCTAGAGCAGTACTCTTTATACTTCTGCTGAGCAAGCCAGTTCTATGCCAGTGAGCCACGTGTTGCCTCAGTGCTTGAGGTAAAGCACTGAGAAGCTGGGCTGGGTGGTGAATCTCAACTGCTGGGTAAGGAGATCCAATGTTAGAGGAAGGTGGAGAGGTGGCTGCAGAGCCATGCAAATCAGCTCTGGGAACCATGACTGTCTTGGCACAACAGCGCTATGAGGCTGGTTACTAATTTCTCCTGTTTCAGCTTGTTCAGAACCTTGCGTAGTGATGGCGTTGGAAATAAGCATATAGCAATATATGATGCCTAGGAGTGGCTAGGATATCTCCCATTGAGTTGCAGCCATGCTCCCCCCAGACAGAAATGCCTGCTCAGGGAATCGACTACTGTGTTCTGCAACCTTGGTAGACAAACCACGAGATCAGGATGCAGTGAGATACGCACCAGTTCCATAGTCTTATGGACTCTGTGCATAGGACTGGGGTCTTGCTCCTCCTCATTGGTTGATATAATATATTGCTGCTCTGTTGTCCACCATTATTCTGATTGGGTGTCTCTTGATATGGGAAGTGATGGCAGTGAAACTGACTACTCTGAGCTCTAATATGTTGATGTAGGGGTTGCCTCCTGGAGGGCCTATTTGCCGTGAAGTCCTGAAAGCGTGCACCCCAGCCTGAGTCCAGTGCTGATGTCAATGCTGTTTCAGGCGGACTGCTCTGCTGAAGGATGTCTACTACAGAAGTTTGTATCATGACATAATGTTTTACAAAACTGTGCATGGAGCCTCATGCTGCAGCCCCCTGCGGATCCCCAGAAGAGGGGCATCTCAAATTACGCTACAGATGCAGCCTAGCTTCTAGTCAAGTGGGGCCTCAAACCTTGTAGGGGAAGAGTCACTATTAGCTCATAACAAAGCAAAATGTAGCCCAAACGCCATTTGAAAAGTCTTTGTGTGGAGATTATTTCCCCTGTCATACACTCAGCAAAGGAGGCAAAACGGTCAAGAGATTTCCTGAAGGGTTTTGTCCTTTGCAGGTATAATGTCAGGGCTCAACAGTGTAG
This sequence comes from Lepidochelys olivacea, assembly GCF_965140295.1. Classification (NCBI taxonomy): domain Eukaryota; kingdom Metazoa; phylum Chordata; order Testudines; family Cheloniidae; genus Lepidochelys; species Lepidochelys olivacea. Next base: position 125,877,119 of record NC_140413.1, read on the forward strand.
TTTCCTGCCCTCTCTGGTAACATGTGGCTTTGAATAGAAAATTGGTGAGTGTATGACCTCGTTTTAAAGAAATTCTGAGATTATTTTTGAATGAATTTGGGGTGTAATCTCATGGAAACTTTCTCCTTGTGGAATTCCATATTTAGGTCCACTATAAGGGCCCCAGCTTACTTACTATTCTGGCTGAGGTGACTGAAACCAGAAAGGCAAACTTTATAGATAGATGAGCAAAGGCACATGATGCTAACGGTTTGAATGGAGAGTTCATTAAACCCAATAGGACAAGATTGAGGTCCCATATTGTGCTAAACATCAGCAGTGGAGGAAAGATTCTGACAAGTCCCTTCAGAAACTAGTAGTAGGATGGGCAAAGACCATATGGCTATCCACTGGAGAGTGAAAGGCTCTAACAGCTGCCAAGTGCACCCGCAAGGAACTGAGAGACAATCCCAACATTTTTAGAAGGAGGAGGTAGTCTATAATAGTAGGGATCTCAGCATCCTCTGGGGGTATCCCACAATGCTGGCACCAGGTAGAAAATCTTTTCCATGCTGTGTAAGTATATTTGAATGAATTGAGCAGAGGGTTGAATCTGTTTATGTGAATTTGCAGTTATAGTTTCTTAAGCAGTTGCTTATGTTGAATCTGTTGTTATATAGCGGTTACTATGTTTTTCTTCTCTCTCTGCAGTACAAGATGTAGTCAGCCATCATGGTTCAAACCATGTGTACATGAATGTGTTTCTAAATCAGGGACTCATGCTGTTTCTGCCATACAGAGCAACTGGCAATGAGGATTTCAAGAACATTCTATGCATCAAAGGAGCAAAACAATGTCTGACATTGCTTGCAGCCCTGCGTGGGGAGAGGAGTCTCCTATAACTGTGACTACTCCAAAGTACTAAACTAACAGCAGCGAGGTCAAATAGAAGGCTGTACTGGAAATATGAAGGCCTTCAACACTGCCATTGAGGACTGGCTCACATATAGAGAGAGGCTGGAGCTGTAGTCTGAAGTAAATGCACTTCCACCAGAAAAACATGTAGCAGCATTATTGTGTGTGATAAGAGGAAAAACGTAACAGTTTAATAGGCAGTCTGATTGCCCCAGAGAAACCAGCAAGCAAAACCTTTAAAGAGATAATGCAAACCGTTCAAGAGCACTTGGCACCCAAGCCCCTGATTATAGCACAAAGATTCAGGTTTCATAAGAGAAATCAACTTGAAAGTGAATCTATTTCTGCCTTTGTGACAGAGTTTAAAAGGTTATCACAACATAGTGCTTTTAAGGATGGGCTTAACAAAGCCCTAAGTGGCAGATTTGTGTGTGGACTGCTTAATGAAAGCATACAGAAGAGGCTCTTAATTGAGGAAAATCTTATCTTTAAACATGCAGTAGAAATTGGAGTAAGGCTGAAAACTGCAGCAAGGGATGCAACAGAATTGCATACCGCAGCTAAAACGGAAGTGGGAATGAATAAACTATCTGCAACCCAAGGCAAGATCTGGTCCACTCAGCAGACAGACACGTTATTAGTGCAGAAAAGGGTTTCACACTCCTGATTGCTGATTCAAAGATGCATATTGCAGAAGCTGTAATAAAAAAGGTCCTATCCAAGCTGTTTGTCACACTAAGATTAATATGGAGGAGACCAAAGATGCGAATTGAAATGGACTATTAGTGTATAGTCTGTAAACAGAGGAAATAGTGACACAGAGCGTGAGAGTGGAGTAGCCAGCCTGGATATATATAGTCTGATTAAAAATGACAAGTCAGCAATCTAGTTGACATCCTGGGTGGTGGGAAAAGTGCTCAAACAGGTGCCGCAGTGTCTGTTATCTCACGTCTGGAATATGGAAACTTTTAAAAATACCAAACTGAAGGGGACATTAATGTTGCTGAAAAAAGAGTGCCAATTGGAGTGATGCAAGTGAGTGTGGAGTACAACAATAAGCACTGTTTATCAGACTTATGTCATTGAGAAGTGGGGACTGGCTCTGTGAGGCCATGAATGGTTATACAATCATTATTCTGGATGGGAAATCTATAAAGATGCTGCAGTCACTTTCAGAAGACCTCATGAAAACAGTTGAACAACAGCTGGAAGGGATACTATGTCAGGCACTGGGAACCTGCAAGAAGGACATAGGAACTCTAAAACACATAAAGGCTAAAATAATCCTAGCTGAGAAGTGCAGCCCAAATTTCACAGAGGTTGACCTGCCCTTTCAGCAATGGAACACCTTTTTTCATTTGTGGACCCCTAAAAAGTTTCAGATGGAGGTCAGAACCCCTTTGGAAATCTTAGACATAGTCTGCGGACCCCCAGGGGTCCATGGACCACAGATTGAAAACCACTGTTCTATGGTAACGGCAACTTTTCACAGAACCCTTAGACAGTCTGCAGACCCCCAGGGGGTCACGGACCACTGGTTGAAAACCACTGCCTTACAGTATTCTACTCCTATCGTCCCAAATGTTAAACTTGATGCAGTAAGGGTATGTGGAGATTTTAAGGTCACCGTAAACCCTGTACTGACTTGAAAAATGCCCCCTTCCTTGAATTGAGGACATTTTTGCTACACTGGGAGGGGCAATGATTCAGCAAAATGGGTTTGTCACAGGCCTACCTACGAATGGAATTGAAGGAGAGTCTAAGGCAAACCTCACAATCAAAAGGGTATGTATCAGTACCACAGACTAGTGTTTGGTATTGCTTCAGCTCCTGCTATGTGGCAATGGACCAGGTTTTGCAAGGTATTCTCAGAACAGAGTGTTATTTGGATGACATTATTGTGACTGGTGGAAGTGAAGAACATCATCTGGAAACCCTGAAAAGCATATTAAAACATCTTGAAGAATATGGCTTATGAGCCAATCACATAAAATGTGAATATTTCAAGGACTCGATAGCTTACTGTGAGCACATTATTGATGCATAAGGCCTACATAAATCTCAGGAGACGATTAAAGCAGTTCTGAAAGCTCCACTGCTAAAGGATGTGTCACAACTTAGATCATTTCTCGGATTTATCAATGACTATAGCCAATCTGTACCAAGTATAGTACTGTATTGCATCCGCTTAATTGTTTACTGCAGACTGGTCAAAAGTGGGTATGGTCATGTGAGTGTCAAAAAGCTTTCCCGGAAGCAAAGCAGTAGGTCCTTGAGAAAGTGTGCTTACACACCTTAACCCATCCTTGCCTATCAAGTTACCATGTGAAGCTTCATCCCATGGAATTGGGGTGGTTATATTGCACTCCATGCCAGGTGGCAGTGAGAGAGCCATAGCGTTTGCCTTAAATCTCTCACAGCAGCAGAACATAACTATGCACAAATAGACAAGGAGGATTTAAATTTGGAATGGGGTGTGAAGAAATTCAACCAGTATCTATATGGGAGGAAATTCACCCTTGTCACCAACCACTGACCATTAATAGCCATGCTTCATCCAAGGAATGGAGCTTCTGTAACAACAGCAGCATGAATGCAATGCTGGGCTCTCTTCTGGTTACATCTATGACATCAAATTCAAAAGAAAAGACGTGCACACAAATACAGATGGGCTCCCCCGCCTGCCTGTGCTAGTTGAAGGGCGGCCTGTAATAGAGACAGGATCTATCAAATCTGTCAATGTGTTTCAGATCAAGTGCTCCTGAGTGAATCGTAGTTTGATTGAGCAAGAAACCAAGAGGGATCCCACACTAGCTCAGGTTTATGAAGCCAGCTTTGAAGAGCTGGAAATATACTGACTGCCCTAAGCTGGCACCTTTTTACACATGCAAAGGTGAGCTTACCATACATCAAGGGTATGTCACGTGGGGAATTTGTGTTATTTTACCTAGTAAACTGGGCACAAGAGTATTAGATGAGATTCATTTAGGTCTCTTAGGGGTAGCAAAAATGATGGCACTTGCCAGTTTTGTATGGTGGCCAGGCATTGACCAAGAAATAGAGCAGCTTGCTAAAGAATGTTTAGGATGCCAACAGGTACAGCGCGTGCCTAAACCAGCACCATTACACTCTTGGGAATGGCCATCAACTTCCTGGTAATGTCTGCATTTTGATTTTGCCAGACCATTTTTGGGTATGATGTATCTAGTAGTTGTAGCTGCCCATTCCAAATGGCTGGAAGTTTTTTGCATGAAAACCACCACAGCTGCACAGACAGCATAGAACGTCAACGTTTGTTTGCCAGAACTGGACCACCAGAATAAGTTGAGAGTGAAAGGGGTCCTCTGTTTCGTTCAGAAGATTTTCAGCAGTTCATAAAGAAAAATGTTATTAGATATATTACCTCTGCACCTTACCATCCAGCCATAAATGGCTTTGTTTAAAGGTTTATATAATTCTTTTAAGCAAGCCCTGCAATTCTTGGCAGATGAGAAGGGGTCACTACAGCAAAAGCTGGTACATTTTTTGCTAGCATATCAAAATGCAACACATGCCAATGCTGTTTGTGAGCCAAAATCTCAGGTCACACTTGGGCTTATTAAAGTCAGATATAAGCCAGAAATAATACGTCAAGTGAAGGTGAGAAGGACCAGGGCACCTCATCAGCTACAAGTGGGTCAAACAGTACTGGTGCATGATTACTGGGGACCCAGTACACGGCTTTCATCAATTGTTAGTGCACAAATGAGTCCTTTGTCCTACACAGTACAAGTGGCACCAAATATGTTTTGCAAACGGCACACTGACCAATTGCGAGATTTGTTGGTGACTCCATGTCTGACAAAAAAAGCAACAGTTAGGGAGACGCTATTTGTGCCCCAGCTTGATGCAACAACCAATAACATTATACAGAAAGCAGCTGTGCTGAACAACTGGCATCATCTGAGGGAACACATGAGTCAGACATTGCTGCAGACACCCCACTTCCTCAGGGGAGTGTTCAAAATGTTGGCAGACACTATCCAGAAAGAAAACACTAGCCACCTGAAAGATCTGATTTGTAATTGGACCTTGGATTGTTCTGCCACAAGTATGTCTGACAGCGCTGTGCCCATTATATTTCTGGGGAGAAGACAGATGTGATATATTTGAATGTATCAAGCAGATTTTGAATCTGTTTATGTGAATTTTGCAGTTATAGTTTCTTAAGCAGTTGCTTATGTTGACTCTGTTGTTAGATAGTGGTTACGATGTTTTTCTTCTCTCTCTGCAATACAAAAGTCAGCCAGCCATCATGGCTTCATGTGTACATTTCTGTGTTTCTAATCAGGGATTTGTGCTACATCCACCATACCCAACACTGTTAGATGGAGGGATGCAGGGTTGGGGTATTTGCTTCTGTCTGAATCAACAGGTCTGGGAAAAGCCAAATATGGATGCACAAGGACATCTTGAGAATGCTTGGACATCAGAACTATCGGGGCCATTGGGGAGCAATCACGATTGCTGACATTTCATCTTCTTTGATCTTCTTCAGAACTTGAGGTAAGAGAAGGATCAGAGGAAACATGTACATCCTCTGTCCTGACCATCAAACTAGACGTGTGTGCCCTCTGGAGTTGTGGCCTGGAGCAGGAGGTCAGGCATTTCTTGTTCTGTTGAGATGCAAACAGATCCCAAGATGGGAATGCCCACCGCATTCTCCTCACCACTAAGTCAGATAGTTCCCACTCCTGGTCCTTAGAGAAACATCTGCTAAGGATCTCTGCTATAATGTGTTGTGCACCCGTGGAAGGTGCGCTGCTGAACAAGTGATTGGGTAGCAAATGCACCAGTTTGAGATTGCACAGAAGCAGTAAAAGAGGGATGGACCTTGTTCCCCCTTGTTTCTTGCTGTGGTCTTCATTATTGATGACTTCTTCTCACTCTGTGTTGCTACTGACAGCGTAGAAGATGTCTTCTGCCTTTTTCCCTTTGCCAGTGTTGTGGATGGTCCTACTTTTTCAGTTAGAAAGCTGTTTTCAGGGTGCTGTTGCCCTTTGGTGCCAGGAAACCAGTACCATGTTCCTTGCAAGCTCCTGAAGCTCTCATACTGGGGTGCAGTGTCTCACCTGACTTAGTGGATGTCAGAGATGAGGATCTCTTCTTGGATGTGGACATCCACAGGCTGCAGGAGGAGCTGAAAAGGGAAGCAGAGAGTAGCTCGCCTGCAGCAGCCAGTGAAGGTGAGCAGACCTGCACTCTGAAGCTCTGCAAAAGGAGAATTTTGGGAGGCCCAGCTGCCAGGGCCCCTGACACATCTTTCCCTGCTAAGAGAAAAGGACTCTGGACATTTGCAAGGTCAGAGACATCTTCTTTGGCTTATTTTCTTTACCGGTTTTCTCTTGGAGACTGTTAGGAAGTGATCCAGGGAGACAGTTGCATAGCACTCCAGAGTGCAGGACTCAGCTGCCTGCCTCTGGGCCCTGAATTAGAACCTCATACAGAGGGTGGGATCAAGTTCCCGTACCCATACACCCTGCTCCTGATAGGGCTGGAGGAAAAAAGCCTATGTCTGACACCAGAGACTTATTAGGAAGACCTCCATATCCCAGAGAGTCCTGACTCAGGGACTTTGGCCAGGTGAAGCCTGATGCCCCCAGCTGGGCTGCAGAACTATACTTCGTGGCACTCTTCACATACCCCGGAAGGGGTGGATGCAACTTGTGGCCCACTCAGAGGGCCAGTCACAGAACAGTGCCTGTCATCCTCCTCTGAGCACTAGGTGGTGCCCTGTGGGGCGCAGACCGCTTCACAAGGGGGTTCTAATGAATCAAGCAATAGAGGCATGAGTTGTGATTGTCGCTGATTGGAAAAGCCCAGGGGAGCAAGCCATGCACTTTTTAAATCCAGGGATCCTGGACATACTAGACAGCCCATACAAGGGGCTGTTCGGGTTGGGAGGGATCCCAAGCTCCCATGACTCCTAAATTGCACTATCTAAAAACAGGTTTACAACTATTGGCAACTAACTACAGTTTAAAAGAAGCAGCTACCTAACGGTGCAGGTACCAAAGAGGTTCTGTCTCAGACCACTGTGGTGGAAAGGAACTGGAGAGGCAGTCAGTCCGCACTGCCACTTACACCCTCGGTTTGAAGCACGAGGAGGAGAAAGCACAGGCGCAAAACCAATGTGCATTGCTAGCAAAAATCTACCAGTCTCAGGTGAATGGAGCACATGCGCTCCTGAAGTGGAATAGACATAGGGACCATCACTCGAAGAACTAAGGCCTGGTCTACGCTGGGGGTGTGGTGGGGAGATGGATCTAAGTTACGCAACTTCAGCTACATGAATAACGTAACTGAAGTTGACGTACTTAGATCTACTTACTGCGGTGTCTTCACTGCGGTAGGTTGACTGCTGGCACTCCCCCATTGACTTCGCCCGCACTTCTCACTCCCACGGAGTAACTGGAGTCGACGGGAGAGCGCTCAGCGGTTGATTTATCGCATCTTCACGAGATGCGATAAATCGACCCCCGCTGGATCAATCACTCCGGAGGTAAGTGTAGACATGCCCTAAGAGTTGGAGTCACCATTAGTTGTTATTGTTCGATTGCATAGTACTCCACCTCTCTCTCTCTCTCCCCCAACCCCCGCCACCCCACTGGAGGCAACCGATTTGGAAAGTTAAGCTTGGGCTGTTCCCTGTAAGTCTCGTACTGGGAGCACAGACCAAAGAGTGTAATTTATACAGCATGTATCTTTGGAGAATAATAAATCTGTGACAACAGATAATGGTTTACATTAATTGTCACAGATCTGTACATCCTTTATAATGTTAAATGCAGGCATCTTCACATCCTGCGTTTAGTTCTCTCACTGCAGCTACATGCTGCTTTCCTATGGAAAGAGGAGTAAACCATGGATCAGGTGTTAATGATGCAAGGAGCAGCATTAACTTATACCATTAACTGCCCTATGTCGTACCAGGGATGACTTTGCGGGCAGAACAATGAATGCAATTTTTTTTGTAAATATTCATATGTTTAAACACATTCACTTCAACCATCTTTGTGACACATTTGTGGGCATTTTCTGCAAATATTTGAGGGATCTAGAACTGTAAGAATAACTGGTTTTTCAGGTTGGTGTCCCAACTGAAAAAGTGTTTAAGAAAGAAAGTCAGATAGATTGTTTCAGGTCAAGTGACACAAGGGGGAGGTGGGAGGGCATTGAATTTTTAAGGGGGTTCTTTACCATTTTTAAATAAAAGTGAAGTACAATTAAAAACAAAATGTCATTTTGAATTGAAAAATAAAAAGGTTTTGATTTTTTTGCTAGTTTGTTGGGGGGGGGGTTAATTGCCCCCAAACAATTCAGTGAATTTGACACAAATTTGCAAAATGTTTCAATCTTCCTGAATCTGCATTTTTTTGGCAAAAGAAAGTTTCATCTGAAAAACTTCATCTAACTTTAGAGAAATCCAGTTTACTAGCATAAATAATTTCAGAAAGCTAATTCTGAAGGGAATTTTTACTCCTTGTGCTGCAAATCCATGCACACTCATCCAGCCAGGGAAACAAACAATACAATGTGACTTAATCTGTCCAATTACAACTAAACAACAGAATTTGAGTTTAGAATATTTGCAACTAATCAACCGAGGAAAGATACTGTAAAGCCATTTGTCAAATGGAAAATAAATCTGAGGAAATCACAGCCATCTTCCAGAAAGCTGAATAAATGTCTGCAAAAGATTTTCTCAGCTCTCATCACAGGCTGCATGTTTCACCCCTAATTCACTGAACAATCCCACAGCACCTTGGGGAAGCTGCTGCTGTAGAGATTAAATAATTAAATTGTTAATCTATGCCTTGCCTGTAATTAAATTCCATATTAATAAAGTTATGTGCTTTAAGGGCAAAGGATGATAAAGTTCTGACATCAGACAATTAGGTGTTCTCCTTCAATTGTGCCTCCAGACAGGCTTTGATTCAGAAATCTCATGCTATTGCTAATGTTTTAGTTTTCCTGATCTATCCTGGATAGGAAGAGTAATGTCAGCTCCAGAATTGAGAATCATAATACTAGGAGGGCAGAATTTGGAGGTATCTCATTTATAATATGCCTTATTATGCAAATATCCTGAGGCACTGTACATTTTTAAAGGGTTTATACTTGAGCTCTGCTGGAAGCAAAACTTAAGTCTTTATGTTACATTAAAAAACATTTAGTGAGGGCCCTTTCTTAAGTACCTCAGGGCTAATTACTTTTAATAATTAACATCATAGAAATGAAACTAATTAACTTTGTATTCAAGTATATCTACTACTAATTTCCTTGATATTTTATTTCTAATAACCTCTTGGCTAAGCAAGCGCTGCATTTGAATGATTTTAAAACAATGCTACTGAATTTTTATTTTTTACAAAATAGTTCTCATTATTCTTTCAGATGCAGTGACATTCCATTTTCTTCCAAGTTTTCTTTGTCATATGCCATTGACTTTGGGTTGGGAGGTTCCACTCCTGCTCTCTGGGACATGCAGTTCTAATCTAAAATGTTGTTTTACCTCACAGAACCAAAGGACTATCAGAAACTAAAATCACATGCAGCCCTGTAATTCTGCCCCTCCCTCTAACCAGATCTGAGTTGTCACAGTCCCTAGGCTAACCCACACCTCTGACTTCTCCAGATGTTCCCACTTTGTATCAATCAGTGGGTCAGAGATTGACTCTATAGCCTGTTAGTCAGAGCACTCACCTGGCATATGGGAGACCCAATTCTGAGCTCCAGATCAGGCACAGCAGGGATTTGAAAACAGGTCTCCTATTCCACCCCCCCCCCCCCCCCCGCCCCATGAGTGCCCTAACAACCAGGCTCTTGGCTGTAATAACATGGGAGCTCTTTTTCTCCCATAACCACCCCCACACACACACACACACTTTTTCCCATGAGAAAGTACTGAGCTGGTTTAGGTGCCTAATTCCAGGAGAGGGTGCACAGGTGTGAATCCCAAGCAGAAATAGGCACCTCCTCCTAGCCCAGCATTAGGGCAAGAGCCGAGTTCAGGCCCCACCTCTCTCCTTTGCATTTTCTATTGGCCACCTCACTTAGCTTCCCCACTCACATGCTCTCTTCTATGAATCCCATTCTTAGGCACCGACTTTCTCCCCATGTATTGTATAGGGAGTCTGAATGCCTAAATTGTGTTTGTTAATTCCACTGGGCAACAACTAATTCCCTTTGTGGATTTAGGCCTTTGTAACTTCTTATAGCCTTTTGATCTGTTAGTTCCCAGCTCTGGCAAAGCAGTCTTGCAGATCTGGGCTTGAAAGTAGGTTGTTGTCTGAGGTAATTATTTGTTGGGAGATTGCTTATCCAGATCCATTGTGTTGCTTTTCTGCCTGTTTTTCCAACAGTCTCCTATCAAGCTAGTTTAATACATTCAGACAGGAAAGTCTAATAACCCAAAACACAGCAACTTCATTTTGCTGACCTGGTCACATAAGTATTTATAGCATTACTACAGATCAGTATTCTTAGATAATTACATAGCAGCTCTGTGTCTCCCCTATGAATTGTGAGCCATTTTGCAATGTGGCACTGGACCTCCAAAAATAAAAACCACTGTGATACCACGGACTGACAATCTACAACTAAGTAAAAGAGCATGAAGCAGATTCTGAAATCTTCTCTTAAGTTTAACACTGAACTGAAAAGCTTTTTACATGTCAAGATTTGAGATCACAGTTCTCTATTTGCCACAAGACTCCATTAAAATACCTCAAAGAGTGATGTGACTTTTCTACATTCCAATTGTTGATTTAAAAGTTAGTGATTCTGTCAATGGCAGCAAATAAAGCACAGACTCCATTTAAACTCAGCCCTTGGCAGGTAAGAAGAGAAGGAAACAGTGTTCCACTAATTGCATTATTATGCCATTTTAATCCTAGTCTACACATATAGATTCAGATTTGTACCATTAGTCACGTAACTGCATGTGTACATTTGGGAATTTTGCAGACCATGGCCCTGTATCTACAGACACCATTGTTGTCTGTGGGTACTGAATGTGAGACTTTCACCACCAAAAACATACACACCTCCCATCTGGGCTCAGGGAATAACGTCTGTAGCTATGGTTAAATAGCATAGCATTAAAATACTATGGGGACAGATACTATAAGGAGATAGGCATTTAATGTCTCAGATCATTAAGTCAATGAGAAGCTTTTCTTTCAGTGTGCACTGGATCAGACCCCATACCAGTATATCACATGTGTCTAACTGGTATGTGAAAAAAAATCTGGCCCAAAAATTATCACTGAAATGGACTCTTAAAACTTTTTATGTAACTTTCAGTCTACTGTTAACCTCTTTCTGCTACAGAAGTTTGCAAGTTAGGTTTTCATAAAACTATATTGCAGACCTATAATACATACCCAAACCTGATGTTATACTACACTAATTTGAATATAGACAATTAACAGAGAGAGCAGTATGTGGTTAGCTGAAAACATCATCTGTAGACCTAATAAATGAAGTCTTGGGCTAAATCTTTGCACCTAATTGAAACCATAATAATAAATACTTTCCTTACTTACCTCTGAAATAAGCATAGATGTCAAAAGTGTAGTCTTTATAATGCAGACTTAGCTGCGTGCTGTCTCTTTTTTCTTTCAGCCCATCTTGATACTAACAAGATGTCATGTAGGAAGGTGGGGAGGATGCCTGAGGGGAGTGGTAATGGAATGTACAGTCTTCTGCCCCTGGCAACCAATTCAGATCCAGCCCCGCTCTGCAGTGACCACTGTTCCCTCTAAGCTGAGCACGCGTGCACAGATCCTAAACCCCGCACACACGGCAAAACACCACACGCACAAAAATTTGCACAGAAGCACAATAATTTGCACAGAAGAAATTTTTTGCGCACACGGCCTGTCAAAAATTAGAGTGAACATTGGTAGTGATTAAAACTTTCTAACTCATTCCTTTGCAAAGCACTCTGAAATACCTTGAATGCAAACAGCACTACTTAACCCAGAGAGCCACAGACAATAAAGAAGCTGTGTGTGAAATAAGGTCTCAGTTCAGTTCCTATGGACATGAGTCCACATAATAAAAAACACTACCACACCTAGCACTGGACCGCAGCCTCAGAACAGAGGCCAAGGACTGGATGGGCATGGAGACTGTACTACTATCTCATGCCCAGAGGTCACTTCTCTGGGGCAAGTCAGAAGCATATCAGCAGGGCCGTGTGGGGAAGCTTAAACAGCCTCTAAAATATATCTGCTCAATAGTTGAATAGACAAGTGCAGCAAGTGGGGGTGTCAATCAAACATCATGCAGAAGCACTCAGATTCACATTATTTTTTTCTTACCTTATTCTAGACTACAGGGCCTTATTTAAACTGAGTCCCTATCTTAATCCCTAAAGTGCTACTGTGTATGTTGTACTAAGTAATACTTAAACCTAGCAGCTATAAATAACTGATCTTTCTTACTCTATTCTGGGACGTTTTTATGACGGGGTTTCAATCATCATTCTGTAACATGTAACATTTATAATATAGACCTAAAACAATATAGTACATCTCAAATACGTACTAACATTTAAAACTCACCGCTGAATTTCCTGGGTGACCTTCTGTTTATTTAAGATGCCTGTGATGTTGTATTGAACTTCCTAAAAAAACACCAACAACAAAAAACTCATCTATGTATAAATGCAGAGAAATATTTTTCAGTGGTTAAGAAAAAAATGGTTTGTGATGCAGTATCTGTGATAAGTAATTGGTGGTGCTGAAGTCTTTTTTAACTTCTTAACCTTAATTTATGGGAAAGGGATACGATGGTTCCTGTGCTATAAAAGGTTAAACTTCAGCAGGAAGTTTAAAGTTGCCAGGCATCTTTGGACATTATGTAGTGCTACACTTCCTGTTGATTCTCACAGGCTCTCACAAAGACTGACAGGAAACAATTGCAGAGATTAAGACAACTAGGTTAGATTACAGCACCGCTGACCAGGCCGTTAAAAGCTGCAGGGCTAAGGCAGGCTAGTCCCTACCTGTCCTGGCCCCGCGTTACCCCCCAGAAGCAGCCAGCAGGTCCGGCTCCTAGGTGTGGGGGCCACAGGGCTCCCTGCACTGCCCCCGCCTCGAGCACTGGCTCTGCACTCCCATTGGCCAGGAACCGGGACCAATGGGAGCTGGGGGGGCAGTGCCTGTGGGCGAGAGCAGCACACGGAGCCTCCTGGCCCCCCTGCCTAGGAACCAGATCTGCTGGCTGCTTCCCGGGCACAGCATGGAGCCAGGACAGGCAGGGACGCTGCCTTAGACCCGCTGCGCCACTAACTGGGAGCCGCCCGAAGTAAGCCTGCGCCCCAACCCTGAGCCCCCTCCAGCACCTGAAACCCGTCATCCCGGCCCCACCCTAGAGCCTGCACCCCGAACTCAGAGTCCATAACCCCTCCTGCACCCCAACCCCCTGCCTCAACCCGCAGCCCCCTCCCACATTCCAAATCCCTCACCCCCACCAAACCCAGAGCCCCCTCCTGCACCCTAACCCCCTCATCCCCAGCCCCATCCCAGAGCCTGCACCCCCATCCAGAGTCCTCACCCCCTCCTAAACCCCAACTCCCTGCCCCATCCCGGAGCCCCCTCCTGCACCTTGAACCCCTCATTTCTGGCCCTACTCCAGAGTCTGCACCCCCAGTTAGAGCCCTCCCTCTTTCCCACGCCCCAGCCCAGTGAAAGTGAGTGAGGGTAGGGAAGAGCGAGCCACTGAGGGAAGGGGAATGTAGTGAGCGGGAGGGGTGGGGCCTTGGGGAAGGGGCAGGGCTAGGGTGTTTGGTTTTGTGCGATTAGAAAGTTGGCAACCATACTCTTTTGTGAGTTATGCATTTTGTGGGTATGTTAAATCCACCTAGCATAGGAACCCGTCCTTCATGCTAGTTCCCTAATTATACTAGCCGCTTTAGCATCATTGATTGAGTTATGAATTATGAAGCTTTGACAAGTTCTTGTAAAAAATAATGCAAATGGTGATCAGGAGAAATTTGCTTCTGATCAAAGTACCCTAATAGCTCTCCTAAACGGTGAAAAATAGAGTAAAGGGACAACCAACACCTTTCTACTCTCTAGCAGGTGGTTCACCTTGTGCCTCACGCAGAGCCCACAATAGTAAATGGGAGTCTTTCCAATGACTTCAGTGGGCTCTGGATTAGACCTAGTGAAGGCAACTGGAGCAAACAGGTTTAATAATGGGGCTTTGGACCATATCACAGTTCTAAAGAAGAAACTTACTTTGATTTGTTTCTGAAGGAAGCTGTTGTCTGAGCTGAGTTTGACAGCTTCGGCCTGTAAAAGCAATAACACAGCTTTGCTAAACTGGAGCGCAACATTTCCAAAAACGCAAGTCATTGAACTGACCTATTTTTAAAATTTCATACATGTGCACAGTACAGGTTCCTGCCATCTTGGCATTATGACATCATAGTGTTAGGAGAACTACAAAGATGGGCTGGTTCAATTAGCTTGCTCTTCTTAAATGATAGCATACTTGCCCTTTATCTAAATATCCAGTGGGTGCAAGGTTTAGATTATAGCTTTATTATTATGAATAATAATTTGAAATCATATACACCTTATACATTCAGACCCAGATTAACTAACCACCCATTTGCTTGGGGAACTAATGTCTCAGACTTTGTAGAGCAGTGGTTCTCAACCAGGGGTACATGTACTCCTGGGAATATGCAGAGGTCTTCCAGGGGGGACATCAGCTCATCTCGACATTTGCCTAGTTTTACAACAGGCTACATAAAAAGCACTAACAAAGTCAGTACAAACTAAAATAGGGTAAAGACAATCACTTGTTTAGACTGCTCTATACTCTGTACACTGAAATGTAAGTACAATATTTTTATTCCAAAGTATTTATTTTATAATTATATGGTAAAAATTAGAAAGTCAGCAATTTTTTAGTCATAATGTGCTGTGACACCTGGAGTGGCTACACATGAAGCATCCAGCCGGTCTGCCTCAGGCAGCAGCTGCATCTCTCAGGCTGAGAACGCTGTGCAACAGTGCCCTCTGCTGGCTGCTCTTCCTCATTCCAGCTCAGGTAAAGTTAGTAAAAAAATTCATAGATTCATAGATATTTAGGTCAGAAGGGACCATTATGATCATCTAGTCTGACCTCCTGCACAACGCCAGCCACAGAATTTCACCCACCACTCCTACAAAAAAAAAAACCTCACACCTATATCTGTTTTATTGAAGTCCTCAAATTGTAGTTTAAATTAAACAAATAAAAATAACATGAACAGAAAGTTAAACCCATATAAGGAACTTCTGGTTACTCGTGTCCCCTTAATCGGTATCTCTGGAGCAGAGAAAGGATTTATTCCCTTAAGGTGCTTCACATTTCGCCCAGAAATTAATTGTTTATTTAGCTGTGAGGGGCATAACTCACACATTGTTGATCAGTTTGCAAAAGAAAATTTTCAGAAAATATCTTGGGCTTATACCCTTTCTTTGCCAGTACAAACATGGAAAACTGTGGTGGCTTATTGTTGTTATTCTCTGATCTAATACATTAACACTATATAAATTCATCTGAGTCCAGACTTTCTCTCCAAATGAATGTTTGTCATTTGTGGGTGACAGGTTTTTTTTTTTTTTTTAAGTGAACTAGTTTTCTGTCTTGTACGGTTTGATAAGAAGACAAGATTGAAAAAATTGGCAGACAAGACAAAGAATTGGAATGTATTCTGTCAGTTTAAAGGCACCCAAGTGAAACCCAGCAAACACCATGATGGTCTGTGCACTTGATCTGGAAAAGACAAGAAGTGTGGAGTGTGCATGAATTTTGGTCTGTGTGTTTGTTTTCATATTTTTTCCTGGATGCTACACAATTGCATGACTGCTCTGTTTTACTACCAGTACAACTAACTGAATGGATCTGATGTCCTGAAGGAAGGCTAAATTCAGCCTCAGAGGACAAAAGGCTTGGGGAAACATTTGAATGTTAGATGTGTATTTAAATCATGTCTACCCATCAATAACTGTGCCACATTTCACTTTCTGCATGAGCAGGGAATATTCAGCTTTTATTTAATTTCAGGAAATTATTTCACTGAACACACCTGGGATTCCTATCCACCTGATCAGGGACAGGGAAAGCATGGCTCTGTTGAGAGCTTGTGGTATTTCTAGTGGCATAATTTCCAAAGGAAAGAGAATGCTGTTTTTAATGTGTTTGGCACCAATCCTGCAGGCACTTACACACATTTGACTTGTCATACTGTCAGTGATCCCAAGACTTCAATGGGACCACTCACAGAGCTAAAGTTAGGCCCTTAAAGTCTCTGCGAGATCAGAGCCTTAGACTGTACACTCCAGAGCAGGGACTGTCTCTTATCCTCAGCACAGTGAGGCTCCAATCCTGACTGGGACCTCTGAATGCTACTGGAATACAAACAGATGATAATTTTTGTAACAAATATTATTAACATATATTTGTAGTTTTATTCCTCTGCTTGGTTTTATTAAATAAGGATTTTATTATATATTGACAGTATATTATAGGCCTTATATTTTCAGTCTGGAATCATCCAGGCCTTCCTTTCTGTGCCTGAAATGTGGTGCTCACAGCTAAGTTCATTTAGACATCCAAGAAATTGATTTGCAGGCACATTCATATATTTAGATGTCTACGGGTAGGATTTTTTAAAAGTGCTCAGTGCTGGTCCAGCCATGCTCCCTTTAAGCCAATGGGAGTTTACCATTGTCTTCAATAGGAGAAGAGTTAGGCCAACCAAGTGCTTTTGAAAATCCCACCTGTTATGACCTTACCAGTGCACACAGTTATTACCACACATCAAGTGCAGGAGCAAAAGGAGAGAACATCAGTTTAAAAAAAAAATCAGACCCTCCACCTGTATCACTTATATATTTTAACGTATGTACTTTACAATACATATGGCTCTAAAGCCTCAATCCTGCAATGTGGTGCATGCAGACAGACCCCTGTGTCTCCAGAGCTCCATTTACTTTAACGCGGGGGTCCACCCATATGCATCACATTGCAGGATCAAAGCCTAAACACCATGGTGGGTTGCGGCCATATAAGTACAAGGAGTAGAGATGTATGTTCTCAGAGGAGAAAATACAGGCAACTGAGTCACTGTCTGTCTCATTCTAAAGAGCCCATCACCAAAGTAGCTAGCTAGGCACCAATAAACTTGATAGGAACTGTTTAGAAATAATTATGTCATGCCTCTATGTCTTTAACCATCTTCTCTATAGTATTTGCCATCCCAGCATAAGTCATGGTTTCTCGAATCTCTTTCTCTAGCGCTTGCATTTCCTCCCACTTAGCGAGAACTTGGCACCTCATAGATTCAATCTGTTCAGCAAGGGTGAGAGGTTTCTCTTCAGGCAGTTTCATAGTATGGTCCCTGGAGGTCTCTGGAACTATAAAAAGGCAGGCATGGTTAATAAGATAGTGTTGCCAGAGAATTATTTGGCTATTCTGTGCTAAACCGTTGCAATCTCAGTTTGAGGACCCAGTGAAAATGGCAAAATGTCTACAGAGAGACCAGTGAGACATTAGATTGCATGCTCTTTTCTCAGAAATTGCCAGATGATGAATCAGCTTGCAGGCACGCATGGTACCTGGGAATTACATCTTGTCCGGCAGCACAGTGAGTATGATAGTGTCTGGTTCATTCCTAGTAGATAATAAAGTTGATTGAGTGTTTTAAAAAAAGAATGAAAAATCTGCCCAGTTAGTGAGTAAAGTATCTCTGCTAAGTATCTGCTAAAATATTTAGAAATAACCGTTCATAAATTATACAGTGTTTTGTTATGGTGATGCTCTAATGTTTTTTTCAAACCAAAGATCCTTCTCTATTCAGATGACCCTCCCCAACTGCACACTTGTTTGCCATCCCTTGCAGCTACCTATGTTTCTAACTTAGGCTATGTCTACACCACGCACCTTTTCGCGACAGAGCCGTGCCGCAACAGGTGCGCAGTGTAGCCGCTCTTTGTCGCAGGAGAGCTCACCCGCCGACAAAGCGCTGTTCACACCGGCGCTTTTCATCAGTAAAACTTTTGTCATTCGGGGGGAGATGTGTGTGGTTTTTTCACACCCCTGAACGACAAACCTTTACTGACAACAGTCCAGTGTACACAAAGCCTTCATTTCCTGTTCCATGCAGTGAGCATCATCTTCTTCCACACATCCCCCGCCAGGAAACAGGCAGCATCACATTTCTGCCTTTGTCCTTCCAGTGATCATACTTGGTATAATAAACAGCAGTCACTGCATACCCCCCGTCTATTGTAGGTAGGCCTCACAGCAGAGGTGAGTTTTAAGGAGGGATTTGCTAAAAACAATGCGGTAATTTGTAATGTTTGTAAAGGTTTTGAAGGCACAAACTGCTAAAGATTATCATTGTGGTTAAGGTTCTACGCTCAGGAGACCTGAATTCAGTTCTTGCTTATGCCACAGACTTCGTGTGTGACCTTTGCCAAATATCTTAATCTCTCTGCTTCAGTTCTCCATCTATAAAATGGGAATAATAGTAGTATTTCCTTTTCTGTCTTGTCTCGACTATAAGTGTACAGAACAAGGACTGTCTCTTACTATGTGTTTGTATAGTGACTAGCACATTTGGGCCTCAATCTCATATTGGATTTTTAAGCATAGTATTCAGCCCCTTCTAATTTTGTTCTTTGTAATTCCTTTTTATCTGAAGCTTTCCCCATACAGTTGTCTAATATATTGAAAATGTTAGGGAGGGGAGCTTGGAATGAATTGGACCAGCACTTCTGAGATGCAAGACTTTAAAAAAGGAAGCATTTTCACATAGTTCTTAAGTCTTCTAACTTGTTTCATGCACAGCCATCTCTAAGAAATGTCTTGGCCTAGAAACTTCAAATTCATTAGTTCTGTCAGAGATCTAGAGCCAATTATCATTTCTGAGAGGGACAGCTGTAAACCTTTGGAATTCAAAGCCTGTGCCAAGTTGTAGAATCAGACATAGCAAAGCAAATGCAACCCCAGCTAAGTCCACTAAAGTGCATGGAG
Organism: Lepidochelys olivacea; assembly: GCF_965140295.1. NCBI lineage: Eukaryota > Metazoa > Chordata > Testudines > Cheloniidae > Lepidochelys > Lepidochelys olivacea. The sequence continues at coordinate 125,896,100 of NC_140413.1, forward strand.
TTACATCAGGGAGGAATTTGGGCCAGCACATTTCCTGAGTGATGGAAGAGCAGAAGTTGGTTTGATTATACGGCACTTTTCATATGCAACATGCGTTCATAATAATAAGTAAGATACTGATAGTAGCACCTAAAATAAGGCACTAATAACAGATCACATGCAGCCTTGGGTATGATGCTGTATTTAATTGACAGGGAGAGTATGGGCCAAAACAGAGTTACGTCCTCCATTTCAGAAGCTGCCATTTTGTATTTAACATATGTGTGGAGCAGCTATCAGAGACAGCCAGAAAGCATCTCACCTTAACAACTCATGTGGCTATTTATTTATTCTCTCTATTTACAGTGTAGAAGCTTACCATTTTATATGGTCACATGCTATGTAAAGAAGCCATGTTTTGCATCTGCCATAAGTACAGAAGTTTAACAAATGCATGAAATATAGATGTACTATGCAGTCTGACTTGGCATACTGTATTCTACCCTGATGACATTTTACAGAACTTCAGAAATGGCCCAGTTCATCAGAAAATGAAGTCTCTTTCCTTTTTGCCCTTTCATGAGCTTCCAGATTCACATACTCTTTTCTTTATTGAATCAGCTGAAAGACCCTGATCCAATGCTCATTGAAGGCAAATTCAAAACTGATCAAAGGAGAGAATTATTCATGCAGCACAGAATTAGACTGTGGAACTCATTGCCACAGGATGTTGTTGAGGCTGAGAATTTAGCAAGTGTCAAAGAGGGATCAAACATTTATATAAATAACAAGATTATCCAGAGTTATAGTCGCTGATGCTTAAAAGAGTTTATGAAAGGACTACGAAAGCTCATGCTGCACAACTTAACCTGCCCTCTGACTATTAGAGATCAGGACAAGACCTTCATGAAGTATCAGATTATCTCACGTCTGAGGCATCTCCTGCTGGCTATAAGATACTTAACTAGATGGACCACGGGTCTTATTTGGTGTGACACATGCCCCGTGTTCTTTAATAAATGCAAATTCTCCTGTTGATTTCAGTGGGATTTAGATCAGGCCAAGAATGAAAAGCAAGGAAAATGTTATGTTGCATTATCCCACAAGATGCTCAGCACCACTGAGATCTATTTCTTTGCTTTTCGTGAGAAGCTGTTTAGCTTTAGTGTGTTTTGATACCCTGAGTCACAATATATGCGCGTGCATGCGTGTGTGTATTTGTTTCTTGCAAAACATCAATTCTGTAAATCCACACTGTGTTGTTACTTACCAATTTTACTCTCAGGAGACTGGCTCACCCACAATTGAATTTCTAATTCATTTCTGAGTCTAGCGTGGAACAAAAGAGAACACTGTGTTAATGTGATCACTGCCATGTTTTGAGTATCACGCTGCAGATTAGACATGAGCCAAGGCAATTCAGGTAATCCTGCAGCTCTGATACATGTGAGGATTCCCACGGACATCCATAGGCCAAATTCTGAGCTCAGGTATACTTGTGTAAATGCAGAGTAATGGTTAATTCAGTGAACTGACTGGAGTTACTCTGGATTCGAGTGATGTAAATCAGAGAAGAATTTGGTCCATGATCCCTGCTCTGAGAAACTTGCAGACTCGAGGCATCATCATACTAAGCCCTTGTTTCCTGAAGGAAGTAATATTAAAATGGCAACAGAGAGAAAACAGCTTGTTTGCTAAATGGAACTACTGAAACAACTACACATCATTTAAACACAGGGTAGGGTACACACATAACCCAGAAACACATGTGGAGTGCTGTCCGTGTAATCCACTGCAGACCCATGTAATGATCAGCTGATCACATACTTGGCCCCCCTCACCTGCTCTCTGCTGATTAATCCATCTCCCCTGGACTTGTTTTAAAATTGCAAGCAGCTTCAAACAAATGCCATTTTAAAAAGATATCAACCAAGAAACATTTCCTTCTTCTGCCCCTCCTCCACCAACAATTACATGAGCCCAAGCAAAATTCAGACCTACACCAGTAACACCTTTGGTCTACTTAAAAATGTTACAGCTTTAAATTCAGATTACTAGTGGCAGAAATGAAGATACCATTGGGACAGGGAAATCCCATTTCTCTTGTAACACAGACTCCCCTCTAGACCTGGAAGATCTTGTGATAATGGACTTCTACCCTCTGAGCCCAACACAGTTGGATTCATGGTAAGAAAGGCAGCTGGATTTGCTACTAGAAGAATACAGAAAATAGTAAAAATGCATTTTTCTTAAAATCTAAACATTTGTATGATATGGTGCATATACAGAATGCATGAAGTTGTGAGATGTTATAAAGGTTTTACAACACACTCCAAAAACAACACACAAAACCATTCTCTGAAGTGTCCCTAGCCACTGTTTGCCAGAAGCTGGGAATGGGTGACAGGGGACAGATCACTTGATGATTACCTCTTCTGTTCATTCCCTCTGGAGCACCTGGAATTGGCCACTGTCAGGAGACAGGATACTAGGCTAGACGGACCATTGGTCTGAACCAGTATGACTGTTCTTATGAGCCATCCCAAACTGATATCAATAAAACCCTTCTCCCATACCAATCTGTCGCACAATCTGTCTCTGTAGACATCTACATGTTTAATTGTTTGGGCACTGTTTATTAGCAACATGTTTTTGCTACAGTTTCGTTTGGTGTAAACAAGGCTCTGTCACACTTCAATATCTTAATGATCATGGAATTATACAAAATAAACTTGGAAAGCGCAGTGTTAATGCTGTTATGTACACAATTTTGATCAAATAAAAATAACTACAAAATAAATTAAACAGACCTATTCAGTCATCTAATCTAGGTAGCTCATGCAAATGAGAATAAGGAAAAAAGATGAAAGGGAGCAAAAGTCAACTAGGTTAGATTGTGACTCGCTAGTTCTTGACTTTGATGGAAGGGGTGTTGGAGGCAGGAGCATGTGATTGAATTGTCTCCAATTCATGTAAATGGGTCACCAGCAAGATTTCAACAGTCCAGTATGGACTCAACAACTTGAGCGAGGAATAACTCCATTTCTTTTGCAGTAGTAATAGACTCTCATCCTCTATGAGTACTAGGCACTAGAATGGGATAACACATATGGTTTGTACGTGCCTTACACTTACGGCACTTACTCTTCATTTCTCTCCCAGACACTTTTGGCTTTTTTCACAAGGGTCTGTACTTCTCGCCTGAGCTCTTCTATTTCTCGCGTCTTCAGAGTTCTTTTCTCCATACCTTTTACCTGAGCCATCAGGGTCTGTGAGATTAAATAAACAGGAGTGAAATATGAGAACGTGCACATTTATAAGGGGCATATGGAAGAAATATGCAAGAACTTGTACAATTTTTCTCCATTGGGCCGATCACAATTTTTTTTTTTGAGGTGAAAAATCAATTCTGAGGGAAACTTCTGAATGAGGATAAGTGCTAATGCTAACACTTCCACTGATGAACCAGAAAAACTACCGCATGTTTTACAACCATCTCTATAAATGGACAATTCATTCTAATTCCACCGAGATATTGGAAAGGTAGAGTAAAGGTGGTTACCAACAGAAAGAAGACTGACAATGCTGTGTGTCTTCCCCAGCCAATTATCTCTCCATTCCTATCCATCTGAAGGCTTTGCTGCTTGTGGGATAATCACTTTCGTTGCTTCTCTCCTGTGTAATGGGCTAGTTATGCTAGAGAAAGCATACTTCCACTACTGTCAGCAGTTTCAGGTTCATCATTACTGTGATTTCAACAGATCATCATAGTAACACAGCAGCACCAGGGCCACAGCACAGAGTGCCATTAAGAAAGGGAGGTGGTACCTAGGGTGAAATCCTCACCCCATTGAAGTAAATGGTAAACTCCCATAGGGCCAGGATTTTCACCTTGAGCCTACAACAAAAGCCTGTACTTGTGGTTGGCAGGAGACCATTGACCGAAACAATTACTTTTATATTTCACAGTAAAAGCAAAACAAAAGTATAAAATGTCACACAGTATCCTTGTGTTACAAGCTTCCTGACAGCAATATATAACAACAGCAGAAAACACTATCAATCAGAGAAAATAAAACAATTACAAAAGAGAATAAGGTGTGTCAACACAGCGACAGGGAGCGTGCTTCCCAGTGCGGGTTGACAGATGTGCCCTAGTTCTCCTTGAGTGAGAGTCCTAAAAATAGCAGTGTGGCCACCACAGCATGTGTGGCGGTTCGGGCAAGCCCTCCTGAGAACAAACACACCAGATTACCTGACTCCCTGGGTCTGCAGGGTCAGCAAGGCCACACTGCCACTATGGCCACACAACTATGTTTAGTGGGCTAGCTCAAGTGGAGCTAGTATGGGTCTGTCTACCCACTCTGGAAAGCATGTTCCCAGCTACTATGGATCCCTACCCTTAGAGAGCCAGTTTCTGCTACCTGATTCAAAGCTACCCAGTCCCTGGCCCAAATGACTACATGCTGGTGGAGAATCAGGTGAATCACGGCACCCCCCCTCCCTGTCCTGCCTGTATTGCACCCCAGAACACTCCCAACGTTCCTTTTTCTTCCCATTATGCTAAGGGGGAGCGGGGGAAGGCAGCTGATGTAGAATGCACAGGAAGCTAACTTTACCAGCTTCATTCCAATGGTGAGTTCCTCTGCACAGGAGGAATTCTCCTCCTGCTTTAAGGGAACAATACACCACAAAATTGCCTTAGACAGGAGTTTCTGGCTTGAAATGTTTACACAGCTCTGTGTAATTTTCAGTACAAATACCAAAGTTTAAAATTCAGATTTTGTGCTCCGCACAAAATCACTGTGCAGAACATTTCTCGGAGGAACCCTCCCCACTCTCTTAGCTTTAAACATCTGGCTGTGTGAACATATATTTATGTAACATGTCTACACATAGCTGGACATTGCAGCTTGGCACTTATTCAGAATGCTTTCTTTTCCATTTGTGAGGGTGGTATTTTGTGACGCAGATATAAGTCCACTAGGAATTGGAGTGAAACCACTAGCTCACTCGACAGAGACCAACAAAACAGATGTCAGTGGTAGGGACTAAAAGTCACTATCATTCTGTGCTTGCTTCAACCAGTGACTCAGAGATAAATAATACTGAATTTAAATTACGAATCCCCGAGCCATTCGTTCTACTTAAATTCCCCCTTCTGACCACAGAAGAAAATGGAACATATCTTAATACAGAGTGAACAGTGTGCAGATGCAGTATTCATCAATGAAGTCAAAGCCCCCAACAATACATATAGACAGACGTCATGGTTGGGTGCTTCAACATATTCAATTCATGCTGCTTCTGCCAACTCTGTTTTTATGCCTGAGATCTGCAGCCTCCTTAGCCTTTTGCTGTTGGTGCTCCTGCAGAAGTCCTCATAAGCAATGAAATAACAGGCAGGCTTTAGATCTTTGTATCAAAGATAAGTGCACATCACTTTCAGCGGTCCCAAAAGTGTCTAAATCACAGGACAAAACAATCAAGGGCTGTTCAGTTTCATGTAGCTTGTGTGTGTGTGCGCTCATGTGTGCATGTATCCGTTTGCATGTGTCCAAAGGAAGTTTTAACTCATCCATGTGGCTCCACCCACTGATTTCTAAGCTTTGAATGCAAGTAACATTGACCTTGTGACCTCCTTCTGAGCTGCCATTGGCAAACGACTATTACCTTGTATTGTGTTGTAGGCAGAGAATCCAGAAGTATCACCATGTAGAGCTCATATTCATTCTAAACAAACAAAGAGGAACAAGGAACATTACAGAACAATTATCAACAATGTTCAGAGATTATACAAACTGGATTCACTTCAACACCAGCAACCACGTACTGTACGTGCTCTACAAGAACCTTTTCTGATAGGGCTAGGAATGAGTGTGGTCTTGATCTCACTGAAGTCATTTGAAAGAGTTGGATCATGTCATTTGTTAGTAAATATACCGATTCGTAGTGCATTCTTGCCACCCCCTGAAGCTTCCTTTAACATAGACTGTCTTTTTTCTCCAACCCGCCGCTCCTTCTCTTCTCACTGCCATTAATCCAAGATAGTACTCTGTTTCCTGCCTTTTGCCATTACCCATTGCCAACTATTGGAAGGCACTGGGGTGTGTTCACTTTCTTAACAAGTGTGAAATGTTGCCATTTCTCTCCCTCTCAAATATCAGACCGTGTGTCAACCTGGCACTGTCTAATGCCAATGGCATAACTCGACTATGTACAGAACAGAAAGAGTGAAACTCAATTTTCGTACAGAGTTTTTAGGTTCTGTTCCATATTAGAGTCACTCTCACAAGGGTACAGCCGGAGGGACAAATAGATTTGATGTCCAGAGAGTTTTAAATGTTAACTTTCAACATGACGACAGTTCAAAAACAGAGGGGGGATAACAAACACTGACTATTGCAGCTAGGTAATAATACAGGAATCAGCATTTTTCATATGTAGATCTCTGAGAGCTTTACATGGGGAAGTATTACCATCCTAATTTTACAGAGAGAGGGAAATTAAGACACTGAAAGGTTAACCCCGAATGACAAAAGTTTTGCCGATGAAAAGTGCCGGTGTGAACAGCGCTTTGTTGGCTGAGCACTCTCCTGCCAACAAAGCTACTGACAGGTTTCAGAGTAACAGCCATGTTAGTCTGTATTCGCAAAAAGAAAAGGAGTACTTGTGGCACCTTAGAGACTAACCAATTTATTTGAGCATAAGCTTTCGTGAGCTACAGCTCACTTCATCGGATGCATACTGTGGAAAGTGTAGAAGATCTTTTTATATACACACAAAGCATGAAAATATACCTCCTCCCACCCCACTCTCCTGCTGCTAATAGCTTATCTAAAGTGATCACTCTCCTTACAATGTGTATGATAATCAAGTTGGGCCATTTCCAGCACAAATCCAGGTTTTCTCACCCCTCTCCCCCCCACACACACACAAACCCACTCTCCTGCTGGTAATAGCTTATCTAAAGTGACCACTCTCCTTACAATGTGTATGATAATCAAGGTGGGCCATTTCCAGCACAAATCCAGGGTTTAACAAGAACGTCTGGGGGAGGAGGGGGTAGGAAAAAACAAGGGGAAATAGGTTACCTTGCATAATGACTTAGCCACTCCCAGTCTCTATTCAAGCCTAAGTTAATTGTATCCAATTTGCAAATGAATTCCAATTCAACAGTTTCTCGCTGGAGTCTGGATTTGAAGTTTTTTTGTTGTGATATCACAACTTTCATGTCTGTGATCACGTGACCAGAGAGATTGAAGTGTTCTCCGACTGGTTTATGAATGTTATAATTCTTGACATCTGATTTGTGACACTACAGTGCTAATAAATGATGGTCACATAAACACCACCCTATACCGGAAACCTACTGACCGCTATTCCTACCTACATGCCTCCAGCTTTCACCCTGACCACACCACACGATCCATCGTCTACAGCCAAGCTCTGCAATACAACCGCATTTGCTCCAACCCCTCAGACAGAGACAAACACCTACAAGAGCTCTATCAAGCATTCTTACAACAACAATACCCACCTGCGGAAGTGAAGAAACAGATTGATAAAGCCAGAAGAGTTCCCAGAAGTCACCTACTACAGGACAGGCCTAACAAAGAAAATAACAGAATGCCACTAGCCGTCACCTTCAGCCCCCAACTAAAACCCTCCAACGGATTATCAAGGATCTACAGCCTATTCTGAAGGATGACCCAACACTCTTACAAACCTTGGGAGACAGGCCAGTCCTTGCCTACAGACAGGCCCCCAACCTGAAGCAAATACTCACCAACAACCACATACCACACAACAGAACCACTAACCCAGGAACCTATCCTTGCAACAAAGCCCGTTGCCAACTGTGCCCACATATCTATTCAGGGGACACCATCACAGGGCCTAATAACATCAGCCACACTATCAGAGGCTCGTTCACCTGCATATCCACCAATGTGATATATGCCATCATGTGCCAGCAATGCCCCTCTGCCATGTACATTGGTCAAACTGGACAGTCTCTACGTAAAAGAATAAATGGACACAAATCAGATGTCAAGAATTATAACATTCAGAAACCAGTCGGAGAACACTTCAATCTCTCTGGTCACACGATCACAGACATGAAAGTTGTGATATTACAACAAAAAAACTTCAAATCCAGATTCCAGCGAGAAACTGTTGAATTGGAATTCATTTGCAAATTGGATACAATTAACTTAGGCTTGAATAGAGACTGGGAGTGGCTAAGTCATTATGCAAGGTAACCTATTTCCCCTTGTTTTTTCCTACCCCCCCCCCAGATGTTCTTGTTAAACCCTGGATTTGTGCTGGAAATGGCCCACCTTCATTATCATACACACTGTAAGGAGAGTGGTCACTTTAGATAAGCTATTACCAGCAGGAGAGTGGGGTGGGGGGAGGTATTTTTTCATGCTTTGTGTGTATATAAAAAGATCTTCTGCAGTTTCCACGGTGTGCATCCGATGAAGTGAGCTGTAGCTCACGAAAGCTTATGCTCAAATAAATTGGTTAGTCTCTAAGGTGCCACAAATACTCCTTTTCTTCTAACAAAGCTACTGCCGCTTATTGGGGGTGGAAGAGTTTTGTCGGCAAAGAGGGGCTACACTGTGCACCTTCTAGCGGCATGGCTGTAGCTGAACGGCCATGTCACTATAAGGTGTATAGTGTAGACAAAGCCTTAGAAACTGGAGAACAGCAGCCGAAATGAAGATGAAAGGCAAGTATTGAAAATATAAGAAAACATAGAGTCTGTGGCATTCATAAAGTCACAGTTAAAGACCTTGTGAAACTCCGGATTTAGTACCTTTTAATGGCATGTGCTCTATGCCTATTACGGTTGAAGATTTTGCCAAGTTATGTTAAGAGACCTAGTTAATTGCTATAAACCTTCAAGTGTAACCTTTGATTTATATATTTCCAATTCGCAGTTTAAAAATGAGGGATAAAAACCAAACTGAATTTTTTAAGGCTTGAGCCTGCAGGGTAGTTATAGATAATTGAATTTAGTGGAGATTTGTGAATAGCACATTAAGTGATAAAATTAAAAACTTTATTTAATATAAAATACTTAAGAAAACAGGCATTACAATATAACCATACACTGCATTTATACTTATATTTTAAGGTGGAATGAGGCATTTTTAAAGGTGATTAGTCCCTAAATGAAGAAAATGTGTATAATCCTTTTTCTATCAGTTCCTTGATGATGGATGGGCATACCTAAGCTAAAAGTAGCAGGCTACCCTTTTTATAATCAATTATAACACCCCTTAAATAATTAAAATTAAATTTACTTTTTACCATTCCTATATTTCCGCTACCATGATTAAATATATTTTTTACTTTTTCATTGGCTATTTAACATTAAATATTATTTTAATTAGCATTTGTGTAAATACCATACCACTAACTATTAATATAGAGAACATTTTCCAAAACATTAACCATTTATTTAAAACACTTGTAAAAACTGGTTAAGATCAAACCATGTTTACAATGACCGCCCTGCAGCTTAAGTGGGGAGGTAAGGTGACCATTTTAGCTGGGACAGTACCTTTTTTAAGCCCTGTCCTCACTGTCCTAACTTTTTTTTGGCAAAAGTGGGCTTTTGTCCCATTTGCTCTTGCCAACTTGATCAGTTGGCAAGAGCAAACGGGACTGTCAAGGTTCCTCCCCCACTCTGAACTCTAGGGTACAGATGTGGGGACCTGCATGAAAAACCTCCTAAGCTTATCTTTACCAGCTTAGGTCAAAACTTCCCCAAGGTACAAAATATTCCACCTGTTGTCCTTGAATTGGCCACTACCACCACCAAACTAATACTGGTTACTGGGGAAGAGCTGTTTGGATGCGTCTTTCCCCCCAAAATACTTCCCAAAACCTTGCACCCCACTTCCTGGACAAGGTTTGGTAAAAAGCCTCACCAATTTGCCTAGGTGACTACAGACCCAGACCCTTGGATCTTAAGAACCTGAACAATCCTCCCAACACTTGCACCCCCCCTTTCCTGGGAAATGTTGGATAAAAAGCCTCACCAATTTGCATAGGTGACCACAGACCCAAACCCTTGGATTTGAGAACAATGAAGTAAATTGTTTAATAAAAATAGAAGTAAATAGAAATAAAGAAATCCCCCCTGTAAAATCAGGATGGTAGATATCTTACAGGGTAATTAGATTCAAAAACATAGAGAACCCCTCTAGGCAAAACCTTAAGTTACAAAAAAGATACACAGACAGAAATAGTTATTCTATTCAGCACAATTCTTTTCTCAGCCATTTAAAGAAATCATAATCTAACGTATACCTAGCTAGATTACTTACTAAAAGTTCTAAGACTCCATTCCTGGTCTATCCCCTGCAGAAACCAGCATATAGACAGACACACAGACCCTTTGTTTCTCTCCCTCCTCCCAGCTTTTGAAAGTATCTTGTCTCCTCATTGGTCATTTTGGTCAGGTGCCAGCGAGGTTACCTTTAGCTTCTTAACCCTTTACAGGTGAGAGGAGCTTTCCCCTGGCCAGGAGGGATTTCAAAGGGGTTTACCCTTCCCTTTATATTTATGACAGGGACAAATGCCCACTTTTGTCAAAAAAGCGGTGTGCGGAGGAATGTGCGGGGTGGGGGAGCAGCAGTGGTAGCCCATGCAGGGGGAGGCAGGGCTCGGGTGAGAGACTCAGGCCAGCCCTGCGGGGGACGGGGTGGCTCAGACTAGCCCCACACGATGTCCCATTTTCCCTTTGGGAAATATGGTCACCCTTGCGGGGGAGGGTATTGTCTGGCTTGCCGGGGGAGGGGGAATAGAGTTTTACAGGCAGGAAATAAAAGAGGGGCTCAGAAGCTGCCGCAAAAGTGGGCGTGGGAAGGGTTTTGGAACTGTGTAATGTATACTGGCAGGGGCAAGAAGTGATGATACATTTCTGAAGGTCAATGACTTATCGGGGAGGCTGGGGTGAATCTGTTATTCAGGTGGTGAGCCTGAGGTCTGCCCCATGGAGGCTTTGAGGGCATACGACTGGAGAGGGATGGGCCTCTCTTTATGCATGGTGACGGGAGTCCCCTCACAACGTACCAGTTCGTTACAGTGTTGAGACAGGGACTGACAAGGCTGGCGCTGCCAGCCCAGGAATTTGATTCCCACTCGTTCAGGATTGGGGTGGCACCAGCAGCAGCACAGCTAGGTATGGGGGCAGAGGCAATCGAGGCAATCGGACATTGGCATTCAGAAGCCTACAGGATGTATGTGAGACCCCAGGGGGTGAGTCAGTGTTAATTTATTGTATTTTCATTCCAGAGGAATGGATGACCAGCCATGCAGATGGTGGTGTGGCTCTAAGGGCACAGTATTGGGGTTTTTTTGAGCGCATAGGTGAGCGGCCAAGTTGCCTGAGAATTCGCAGCTGTGAGGGCTTGTCAGCGGTCACCAGATATAATTGTGGTGCACCAGGGGGGAAAACAATTTGGGAATGTGTGAAGGGAACTTTTTCCAGGAGTAAAAATTGTGTGGTTAGACTTGCTTCAATGCAGAATCTGGCAGGGAGCTGTGAAGCCCCCCAAGGTGGACAAGGTAAGGAGGTATGGGAACAGGGAGTTGGCCAAATTCCTTGGAGCCATAGAAGGGTCGGTAATTTTGCATTCTGGCCTAGCATATGGGGAACCAGAGTTATTTCAGGAGGATGAGGTTTACCTGTCAGACTTGGGCACAGACACGTTTTTGGCTGATATAACAGGGGCATTAAGGAATGTCTGGGAACCTGACTGGATGGTAATTACTGGCACCTCCTTGTGGCGGATGTCCAGTGCAGGGGAGGGATACAGTGATCAGATAAATGGCTTGGTAAAGGTCTTAAAAAGGAGGTGGTTGTTAAAGCAGCAGAAGTGGGGGAGGGGATTCTGGGCTCCTATGACTGGCATGGCAGGAAGCCGACCCCTCTTTTTTATCGTCCACCTTCACCCTTGTTCAAGGGGTGGGGGAATGGTAAGGTCCCAGCAATGAGTTGGCTGGGGGATCTGGATGGAAAAAAGGGTGGGACGGGCGCTGGCAGAAGCTCCTGGGTAGATACTGAATGATCATGGAGGTTCCTGCACTGTACACTTTTATCTGCCAGGTAGTCCCAGACATCCAATAATAAAGTTTCAGCCTGATTAAAACCATATCAAGTGTCTCCTGTCCTTCTTTCGGTATAGCCAGATAACATGACCTGGGGTTATGCCCTAACTTGTTTCCAGCTTGCTTCTGAATTGTTGTACTTAACTTTCCTTATATTTCACCAGGCCTCACTTGGCTATTGTCAAACCTTGTTGAGCATACTTACATTTCAACATATTTTTATATCAATATAAGCAAACATTATCTTTATAGGCTACGCAAGACCCCACACCTCCCACTGTGTGCATGTTCACAGCCCAGGAACTGCTGCCATCTCCTTCGTGGATCTGTGGAAGACCCTCTCGCTATTAGCACAGCGATACCTGGAGATGGTAGGGAAGCAGAGAAAGCTTTTTGTCACCTCAGATTGCTGGGCAGGCAGACTGACTTTTTCTCCAGTTGCTCTCTCTCTCAGCACTTCTCTGCTCTTGTATGTTTAGCAAAATAGAGCAAAGGAGCCAGGAGAGAGCACAAACTAAGAAAGAATCATCCAACCTTCGTGGGGGCATAACAATTACATACAAATTAGGAGATTCTTTGAGCATATCAGGAGCACAGGAAGGCTTCACAGGTGTGTCTGATTTTAATGTGTGGCCAAGAGATCAGGGAGGAATAAAAGGAAAGTAAAAATGTCACTTCATTTACAGTAGCTAGGAAGGGATGGACATCTTGGTTCCATAGAGTAGTGTTAGCTGATTCCATGACATTTTGTGAACAGTCCCTAGAGTTCATAGGGCACAACACTGATAATACAAAACAGGAGATAGAGAACCTTTAGATCACAATGTGCTAAGCCTGACTGGTATCTCTTACCTTAACTTCCTTCAGAATATCACCAAATATTAAAGAGCTGTTGCAAATATCTTCAAACACATCCCCAAAGACCTGCAGCCGTTTGAAATGGGGACGGTTACAATCACAGATCCTCTGGAGCTCCTGGAGTAAAAATCAGAATTAACAGCTGCATGCAGGTGTGTGTCGGATGCATCATCCCCACTCGGCTCTAGAGGGTACAGACAGCACAGACTCAGGGATATGCTTTAAACCAGTGATTCTCAAACAGCAGTCCTTCAACCGTCTGTGGATCTGTGGAGCCCGTCCTGATGGTGTACGAAATTAAATATGGCAACCAAGCAATGGAAGATTAAAGAATTAGGAGGAGATCACTCAAGAAAAGATTTTCTCTCACTCATAACACAGTTCACAGGATGAAAAATACATTTGGAGAACCCTGCTCAGCAGTAAGAAGAAAGGCTCAGATTGGAAATGAAAAGTAAGTGTTGTTTATAATAGCCAAGAGAAAAGAAAGAGAAGCCCTAGGAAGAGTGTTATAGGCAGCAATTAGTATATTAGACCTGAATATATTGTTAAGTATCATTGCTTAGACGTTTAAGGCCAATTCCTCAGCCGTTATTAATCGGTATAATGCCACAGGCTTCCACGGATCTATGCCTGTTTACAACAGATGAGAATGTTGCCCTTAGAATCCATCATCTCATTCCTTAAAGAAAACTGTTATGAAATCTTGGACAAGGTATGCAACATTTATAACCTCATGGTTAGGGCTCTACCAAATTCACGGCCATGAAAAATGCATCACGGACCATGAAATCTGGTCTCCCCACCCATGAAATCTGGTCTTGTGTGCGCTTTTACCCTATACTATACAGATTTCACGAGAAAGATTTCAAATTGGGGGTCCTGACCCAAAAGGGATTTGCAGGGGGGTCACAAGGTTATTTTAGGGGGGTTGCCATAAGGCCACCCTTACTTCTGCGCTGCCTTCAGAGCTGGCTGGGTTGGAGAGCGGCAGCTGCTGGCCGGGAGCCCAGCTCTGAAGGCAGAGTCGCCTCCAGCAGCAGCGCAGAAGTAAGGCTGGCCTGGTATGGTGTTGCCACCCTAACTTCTGCACTGCTGCCTGCAGAGCTGGGCAGCCGGAGAGTGGCGGCTGCTGACTGAGGGCCCAGCTCTGCAGGCAGCAGTGCAGAAGTTAGGGTGGCAACACCATACCAGGCCAGCCTTACTTCTGCGCTGCTGCCGGTGGCGGCTCTGCATTTAAGGCTGGGATTTAAGGCCAGCAGCTGCTGCTCTCCAGGCACCCAGCTCTGATGGCAGTGCGGTCACAGCAGTAGCGGAGTAGCGAGGGTAGCAGTACCGCATCCCCTCTACAATAACTTTGCACCCCCCCGACACACACACGCGCACACACACACACACACACACACACCTCCTTTTTTGCTCAGGACCCCCTACAATTACAATACTGTGAAATTTCAGATTTAAATAGCTGAAATCATGAAATTTACAATTTTTAAAATCCTATGACCATTAAATTGACCGAAATGGACTGTGAATTTGGTAGGGCCCTACTCATGGTGTTGTGACTGTTCATATAGACATCTCTTCTGACTACAAAATCTTAGGCATTAGAGACAGAAGAGATATGTTAAGTCATCGGCTCCATCCCCATCCACTGCAACATTTGCTCTATAGTGCTTCTAGTCTAGTCTTCTAGTGCTCTGTTCATCTCCAATATCATACTTGTTTCAGGGAGATGTCCTTATTCAGGTGATGAGCCATGGCACAGTTTCACTTTGTGAACATTCCTATCTCCCAACAGAGGCAGAAAGGGAAATGTGCAGATCCAATCAAAGGCCAAAGTTTGCCATTGCTGCTGGCTAACAGCTTTCACTGTAGTAGACTTTCACAAAGTCACAAAAAAACGTGATGGACTCAAACTTGTCTTGGGGAAAATGTTCTCTGTATTTTTGTAGAGAAATGTCAATGTTTTTGCAGCAAATCAGTTGTGGGTTATTTTTTTTTATTAAGGCTAAACTGCTCTTTTATTCGAATAGCAAGATGCCATTTTCCTGCTTATGATAATGAACAGCACACAATCCCTTCATTTCAAATTGTGGCAAACCTCGCTCCTCTGATTCTAATTCACATCGATGTACCTTCTCTAGCTCATTCTACTGACAGCGTGATCATCTTTTCTTCCCAGTGAAGAAAAGTCTCTCTTGATTCATTATTGCCTTATAACTGTGTCCCTCAGATGAAGAATTAGTAAGTGCAAGGTTGGCCTATAAATTCTTGGTTTTCCTGGGAATTTTTAATGCAATGGCAACTCTACAAAGAGGCAGTTCCTGGGAGGTCTCTCTCAGGCATGTATTTATTCCTTTGCCTACTCTTCTCCTGTTCTCTTTGATGCACCCTGGGACCAAGTGGAGAGATATTCCTCTAGGGATACCTATTGCAGTTGGAAGTTACCAACTTCTTATCCAGTTCTCTCAGCATGGCAGCTTGTATCTAAGAGGAGCCAAAGGTCTGGTGGTGGTTATCCTTCCTCAAGCATTCAGCCCTCTTACCAGAGATGTACACTTTGTCCTAGTGCAGCTGCTGCAGTAGGTTGGAGGCATCCAGGAAGTGGGAGCACACCTTTCCTTAGCTGTTCGTCACCCATTTCATTGCCAACATCTGGTTTGCCCAGTGCTCTCACTGAGGGGGGCTGCTGCCTCTTTCAAGCCTGGACTATCAGTCTCCCTCTCTGGCGAGCAGCCATCACTACTCACTGGCCTGTTAAGCTGAACTCCCTGTCTGCAAATACCACTGATCACCAACCCGCTGCACTCTTATAAAATAGCTAGTGTGTAAATTGGGTGGGGGGAGCTTTGCCTCTTGCACAGCCACAGGATAACATTTCAAAAATCTTGTATGCTGCAGTCAGACAGATTTCTATTTCTGCCATCAGTACTCTTAGCTCTCTAGTTATCTCCCTGCCTACTGCATCATTCCCAAGGCTTCTGAATACCACGGTGACATAGGCAGACAAAGCTGACAGAGAGGACAATGAGGAGCCAATGTATCAATGGCCAGGGACAACTAAGCTATCTAAAGTCACCCTGGCCCACCAGTAGAGTGGTCCATCAGCAAAATGGCATCCTTCCTTCGAGACCTCTGAAACCTGGTGGGTTCCAAAAATACAGAACAATTAGTGTTGGTGACTTGAATGCTGCAGTGCAAGCAGGGATTCTACGGTGCACCAGAGAACCTCTGCTAGTACCTTCTTCATCTCATTCTGACATTCACATCCAAGCAGGACACCCTTAATCAAGGCCAGTTTTAGAGTGGGAAACCACTTGCACTGAAGGGTGGTTGCGAAAAGCTTGGCTATATCACCTCCTAAACTCTCTCTTGATTCAAGCTGAATAGAGTGCCCAGCTGCAGTCATCCAGTATGCAAAGCCCAAAGCCTCATCCCAAATCAAACCATGGTTAGTGATCACAGGTAGCCTGTATTCTTAAACTTAACAGCAGGAACTGAAGAGCAAGATCAGGATCAGCCAATACCCTGTGCTTCTGAGAAAGACCCCATGCTGTGTATGTCGGTGGGACCAATACTGACAAACTGTCAGCCTGTGCTATGACTCTTCCTTGACCTAGAACAAATTTGTACCCACCCTCACACCCCTGCCCACCATGGAAAGGGTCAAGGGACACAAGGCCTTGTAAAAATGATTCTCTCACATGCCCAGACTGAAATACATTTCCCTGCTCACAGCAATGTTAATCAGCTGTTCGGTGACCCAGCAACTGCAGTTGGGTGCCCAAATGAGAACCTAACAAATCTTTTCTGTCTCTAACTACTACTAAATGAATCTCTTACTGTAACTCCTTGGCTACGAGTGGGGCTCTCTCATAGCAATGATCAGATTTATCATTTCTTACCCTGTCCAGTTTAGAAAGTTTGTAGGATCTGGGGGGAGGATGTGTTGTGTTTGTAATAATTATTGACGTGCTTTTCCTTACCTGAGCCAACTTCCTTTCATGCCGCTCTGATGCTTTGCTCCCAGTGGTGTCATTCTCTAGCAGATCACGCTTGACAATAAAATCCCTCTGAAAATGTAAAAACTTGTTAAACTGATCAGTTTTAGTCACTCCAGCCAAATATGAAGGCATAAACTGGTACTCATCCTTAGCAACTTCAGCAGCAGCACGTCGGCTGTTCTTAGCTGGCTTGTACTTCAACACCTTCATCTCTGGCACATCTAACTCTTCTCTTTTAAGTGGCTTATTGAGTCTGTCAGTTTCTTCCTCTATTTTCTTTTTAAGCTCTTTCAACTGCCTTTCCAAAGGAGTAGAAGTTAATGGGCCATTCACTGGGCGATAAACACTGGCCATGAGTGCCTGAGAGTGTTTGTAGATAGGAGATGCAGATTTGGCACGTACTGGAACCAGTGTGGTGCTGGGGGTGAAAGTATTTTTCATCTTCTTGGCTGTCTCATCGCATATATTTTGAGCTGGGAATTGCTTTCTTTCTGTCATGAAACGTGGTGGTTTCTTGGCGCTGTCCCAGTATCCCGGTTTTATATTCTCTTGCGGCTTATAAAGCTTGTTATGGTTTAAGTGTCCTGAGGTGTAAAGTTGAACATCAGCTCTGTGGGCCTTTTCCAAGCCATCTAAAAGATGAGTCAAGCTCCTCTCTTGCTTGCTTTCTGCCATGGTAAAACTGATGATTATATCACAGAAAACAACAACAAAAAGTAGGAAAGTTTTAGTTGAAAAAAAATTCAACATTTGCCTCACCTCTTCTAGCTTCATAATAGAATATTTTAAGTGAAATTAGTGGTTGGATTCTCAGCCCTGGATAGCCAAGCCCATGAAGTATCAAACCAAACAGCACAGGAAGCAGTCATGTCAAATTCAACATGCCTTCCCTACAATGTGCCCCATTCAGCATGTCCCAACCTTGAACTGGGAGTACCACCTGTAGGGCTAAAAGTCTGCATCCATTCTCCATGCCCAGTATATTGCTGATCTCATCTCTACAACCATACCCGTAGGTGCCAGTTGTGATGGGAATTTTTGTAGGACCCATGAATGACATTAGACTCTACAATGAGATAGACTGCAAACAGGGTGATCTGTGGAAAATTATAAGAAAGAATTCCAAGAGTTGCCAAAAATATTAGTGACATGGAAAATTATGAGGGGAATTTCCTGATTTTTTGCAGGGAGGAATTGAGGTTTTTTAAAAAATAATTTTGTAACACATCTGATTGTCACTCACATTCTGTTTCAAAGTTATGTCTTAAATCAGATCACTGTGGTGTTGTGGTCCCTTTGAAATCACTCAGGAAAATGCCATTTCTGCAAAGCATCTGACAGAGGATGTCTGTGTAGTTTCATCAGGACGCAATGTGGGAGAGCTGTGCATAAAGCCGTCATCCTACACCTATTTATGTCTTTGCTTAACTTTAAACACAAGAGTAGTCCCACTGATTTCAATGAGATTACTCATGTGCTTAAAGTTAACCATGTGTATGTATAAAAGCTTGCAGGATCAGGACCTTAGTACTAGACCTAGTGTGTGATTCAATTTACAGTAGCTCAACAACCAAGTATAACTAAGGTGCTTAAGTTTAAACTCAGTTGTGGCAAAAAGAAGTTTGTCTAATACAGTTTGGGCAGCCAATTTAGACGTGTTAGAAGAGAAGTATTTTGCACATACAACATGGTTTTTGAGTATAGCTCTAACCTAGTTTGACTCCATGCACACCCGCCAGTTATCACAGCTTTTGCGTCACTACATGTAGGTTGGTATTTACCCAACAAATCTGTTGGACAAACCAGGCTTTGCAGAAGTATGTGCTGAGCCTCCAAGAGTCAGGGGTTCTGTTGCAGCTCCTCAGCAACTCACTCCCACTGGCACATGTGCAGTGGCTTGTAGTGAGGAGCTAAAAAATAATTAAAAAAAAAATCTACATGCAGGTCCTTCCCCGCCCTTGCTATGTAAGAACGGTGGCTGAGAAACTGCAAAAAACAAACCCTAATCAACCAGCTTAGTTTGATAGAAAATCACACTTTGGCCCCCGTCTTTACTGGCCGTAGGACAAAATCATATTTAAACATGGTTCAATCACTGCTCCATCTAACATAATGCAACATGACAGATCGGTATTGTCTGTGGCCACCCCATGTTTGGGGCTGTGTCAGACCAAAGGTCCATCTAGCCCAGGATCCTGTCGTCCGACGTGGCCAGTGCCAGGTGCCCCAGAGGGAATGAACAGAAGAGGTGATCACCAAGTGATCCATCCCGTCGCTCATTCCCAGCTTCAGGCAAACAGAGGAGCCTGGTCTGACTCTCTTTCTTGGCCACCCAGAAGCTGGGGCTATGTGCTGGCCTGGGGGTGTAAGGAAAGAAAAGGGGTTGTTACGGCAGCCCAGGGGCCTCTCTGCATTCCCCTACCCGCAGTGCAGCTACCGCTCTGGCAACTCCCAGGTATTCCTAGTGCAGTGGAGGCTGCCGTTGTGGGAGTGACAAGGCTGGGCTCTTCAGAATATTTAGTGGTTTGAGCCAAAACGTTCCCAAGGAGAGACATGAGAGGAGGGAACTGGTGATTTTTAACACTCGGAGCTTGTCTTCAAGAACAATTATTGCAGTTGTTCATGGCAATCAGGGGCGTGAGTGTGCGCTACACTAGCCTGCTGGGGTCTGACTGTCCCTCAGCATCCTGCTGCTGGGTGTTAGCAGCTTGGCAGAGCGCTCTGAGCTCGTCCTTTTTGAAATGGGACTAGCTCAAAGCGCATCATCAAAAAATGGTGGCTGCCCATTAGCAGAGTGCTGAGGGACAGTCAGACCCCAGCAGGCTAGTGCAGAGTAGATTGACACCCCAGCTTGCCACAAACTCATTGTTCCTGTGGACAAGCCCTTAGCTAAATCTCAATAGACGATCACCAGACACAGAAAAGGCACTTTTGTAGCATGAAGGGATCTCCCTGTCCTGAATGTCAAACAATGGAGGTGCTAATGCTTCTTAGAGAAAAGGTCCCAAAAATCCATTATAATGGAAAGTGTTAGGAAACATAAATGTAGGGGCTTGCGACGACCTCACCCTATCATTAAAGAAGAACAAGCAACAGTGTAAATGAATGTGTTTTATAATATTCTGCAGTATTTGTTCAACGTATTACATTTTACAACAGTACATTCTAATACAATACTACATTATAGCTATAGACGGCAGAGCTTGGGGGCTTTCCTGTGTAAAACTCGAAGTGAGCTGTAGCTCACGAAAGCTTATGCTCAAATAAATTGGTTAGTCTCTAAGGTGCCACAAGTACTCCTTTTCTTTTTGCGAATACAGACTAACACGGCTGTTACTCTGAAACCTTCCTTGACAAGGTTACTTATGCCTGTTCCCAGCCTGCTCTTGAGAGCTGCTGAGTGCTCTCAACCCCCACGTGCTGCTCAGAGCCTTGTTGGATCATGCTCTGATACGGTAAGCTCACTAGGCTAGAGAACTTGAGTTCAATTCTGGCCCTATTTATGCCGGTGTAAACAGAATTATTGGAGTCTTTGGAGTTACTCCGTATTTATCTCAGTGTAGCTAGGAGCAGATTGGGACCCTGCATCTGCCGTTATGCTTTACGTAGCACTGACCACACGCTTGGTACTGAATAATGAATGGTAGTAGTCCTGCTCTGCTTCTTGGGCTTGAGTCAACTGAAAGCACAGTTCATTTTCAGACACGCCAAACCCGCAAAGAAAACGCAGACATTGGGCTTGTTTTTGGCTTAATTGGCTTGTGAGTTGCTTGTTGGCTAGTTTTTGGCCTGTAGCTTCTTGCTTGTGTTTTTTTATCGGCCTCCCGCAAGCAGGGGCAAGAGGGGGAGAGAGTCAGGGTGCACAGCAGGCCCACCACAGTCCCAGACTGCATGCCGGGGGCAGGGCCGGATTAATGCAGGGGCTTTAAGGGTTGCAGCCCAGGGTCTTGGGCCAAGGGGAGGCCTGCGGGATGGATGGGGCCTGTTGCTTCTTTTCATCCAGCCCGTGGCAAGTTTCCACGCTGAGGGCCGGTCACGGGTCCCCGAGCCTCGCACACTCAGCCCCGGCCCCACCCCCACGGGGCTGGAGCCGCGAGTGCTGGCATGCCCCTCTTGCCTAGAGGCCGCAGGAGTTCAGGGGCAAGGGCAGGGGAGGGGACGCACACACACACTCAGCGCTGCTGCCACGCACAGTGACGCACACACATGCTATAGCGGGACTGGAGCCAAAATCACCCAATTCAAGCTTTCATTCTGATTGGCCGGGAGCCAATCAAAAAACAAGAAACTACAAGCTACTGTAAAAGCCCTGACAGCCAAAGAGCTAGCCAACACGCAACGCACGAGCCAATTCAGCCTAAAACAAGCCCAATTTCTGCTTAGTTTCCATGGATTTGACAACTCTTGGGGATCCTGCCTTAGCCCCGCTGTGCCACTGACCAGGAGCTGCCCAAGATAAGCGCCTTCTGGCTGGAGCCTGCACCCCCTCCTGCACCCCAACCCCCTGCCCCAGCCCAGAGCCCCCTCCTACACCCAAACTCCCTCCCAGACCCCGCACCTCCACCTGCACCCCAACCCCCGTCCCAACCCTGAGCCCCTTCCTGCACCCAAACTCCCACCCAGAGCCCACACCCCGAACCTCCTGCTGCAACCCAACCCAACCCCATCCCATCCCTGGCCCCACCCCAGAGCCCACCACCCAGCTGGAACTGCACCCCCTCCCAGACCCCTGCCCCAGCCCTGAGCCCACTCCCACACTTCAAACCCTCAGGGGCCCCATAAAATCGGATAGCCCTGGGCCCACAGGAGAGTTAATCTGGCTCTGGCCAGTGTGATCTAGTCACATAGAGTATTGGGTTTCTCAGGGGTTGGCTTGTTTTGAAATGGGATTAGCTTGATTTTTGGCTTATTGTGAAAGTCAAGGTGCTTATTGACCGCGTGAAAGTCGGCAACTGTGTTCATTTTCTGTAGCGCCCTTTCACTGCACCTTCTAGTAGTAACTCGCTCGCTCTGCACAGCCCGGCCCACAGCCTCCAGGACCCACCCATGCAGTGCGTTGCTTTCTAAAAACGACGGACTCTAAACCACTGTCCCACAGAACCCAGCCCCGGGGGAAGCATTGCAGCAGAGGCCCGAATGGTGGAACGGTAACTTACGTCAAGGCTCCGCTGTCTGCTCTCACCGGCTCCACTGTGTCTCCAGCATAACGGCTCCCCTTCGGCCGGGATGCTGTTACCGGGAAACCAGAGAAACATTCTGCATTCTCGCTCCTGCTGCTGCTGAGCGACCGTGCACGCTGCTGCGAAAGGAACCTCCGAAGGCCAGGGTATTTCCCAGTGGAGTCGAGCAAGCTTGTGGGATCAAAACCGCCTCCCTGGTGGGAATTCTTTTTCTCCTCAAGGTTGACGACTGGTATTTTAAATTCCAACCTGATTGTTTTGTTTTTGTTTGGAATACTGATCTGTTAAAACACACTGGACAGTTGGACACACTCCCAGGAGCTATTCTGCATCCCAAGGAGCGACAGCCTGTTCTTCTTTGTATATTGAATGCACATAACACCTTGTGCAAAGTTGAAAGCCTATTTCTCCCTGCTGTCAGAGTTCAATATTTGCAAACAGATAACACCCCGGAAAATTACACTCTCAATAATTTAAACTCTTCGGATCAAAGACTGTCTTTGTTTTTGAACCTGATACGGCACCTAGCAGATCATAAATAATCATTAAATAATAACTTAGTGCTCATGTAATTGTGGGCTATTAGGCCTGGCTTGAGCCAGGCACTGTGTGGGCAGATGCATTGCAAACTCTTATGTAATATGACTCAATGACAGCACAGTGCAAGTTAATTTTTAGCACAGTGATACACTGTGTCAGAGATACACTGGTAACATAACAGGGGTTTATATTTACAGAGGCGTGGAGCAGAGCAAGGGCCCTGGTCCCATGGTATACTTCCTTGATAAGTTTAACCATTGTGATGCCATTATATCTAACACCCACCTTCAGCATACTCTATGCGCATGATACCACATAACAGAGGTTAATATCTGCTGATTTGTGAAGGTGTGCTTCCATGGTGGGATCATTCCAACCACATTTCTAAACACTTTATTAATATATAATTATTAAGCTTTCCATCTAAGACACTCCAATACTATAGTGCTGGAGGTCATGAATTCTAAATAGATCAATAAATAACTAGACTAGTAGTATTTAACTGCTATAAAAGTATCACTTATTACTAAACAATAAGGAGTACGGTGGCACCTTAAAGACTAACAGTTTTATTTGAGCATAAGCTTTCGTGGGTAAAAACCTCACTTCTTCAGTGGGGTTTTTACCCATGAAAGCTTATGCTCAAATAAATCTGTTAGTCTTTAAGGTGCCACCAGTCTCCTTGTTGTTTTTGTGGATACAGACTAATACGGCTACCCCCGATACTTGTCACTTATTACTGATCATCTTACTACTACAATACAAAAGGCATCATGATTATAAAGTATTTATTTTACAGAATACTTCTGGAAGGCACAACAATGAATTATGAACACAGTGAGCACCACAACACAGAATTTAAAGAGATACAGGCCGCCAACAAATATTACAATATAAGAATATGAACAGGGAAGAACTGAGAATGGGCCCAGTGCTGTGAAGATGAATGCGCAGAACCCTTGCAGAATCAGGCATAGTTTTTGGGGAAGGAGCTGAGGCGAAGGGTGAAATCTTAGTCCTAAAAACTGCTTGACCTCAATTGGCCAGGATTTCACCCTAAACGTTTTAGAAGTCATTTGAAAGTACATGTACAGAAATAATATATTACATAGCAGAAAAGAATCTATAGAGAGAGTTTGTTACACCAAAAAAGAGGCAAAAAATAGAAAATGGATGGAATCAGGAAGAGGAAACACACAAAAAGAACTGAATGGAAAAGAAGTGTGCAGTGGCTAGCAAACAAAATGTTTGGATTTAGGTATGAAGTTTGGAAAACATGGAAACAAGATGGGCCAAGCAAAAGTGTGGAATCAAAATTGTGAACTCCATGTAAATTTGACTCAGTAGTCAGGTAAGCTGATGCAGCAGTGAGAGAACAGATGAAACAGGATGGGCTGTGGAATCCATTCCACGTAAGGCAAGAGTGACCACCTCTAGGACACCCATCTGTTGAACCTCAGGTTTCCCATATCAGTTATAGTTGCTTGAACATCTGTGTGTGCTCCTGGCAAGGGTGATGTCGAAATAATGTTAATACCTGTGTATTAATCCTCAGAGGGTGCTCAGAAGCCTGAGCAAAGTCCCAGTCTGATCCAAGCGCTCATGCTGTTAACATAAGCATTGTGCTGCCTTCTCCTGACAAACCAGGTGACTGAAAGCTCACTGAACACTGCACCCAGCACTGATTTTTTCTCTCTACCTCAGAGAACAGGCATATGGTGGTTCTCATGGCCAATACCGTTTCTACAATTTGGCACACAGCAGTCCAGATGCCCTTCCAAGGCATTGTAGTATTTACACACATGGGATCCGTGAGGCAATTGGATCTGCTAATAGTTTGGAATAAACCTGAAACTGTCCGTCTGTGCCCAGAATTGATGTCTCCCAGCTGGCAATGCTGTACATGGCCACAGAGCCAGCTAAAGCAACATCATTTTTTAAATCATGCTCAACTTAGGCACCGACCAACTTCAAAACCTCCAATATCCTTCGGCTGATTCCCTATTCCTCAAACTATGTTTGTTTAAAGAGTAAAGCAGCTGAAGCAGTCTTTTCAGAATGACTGTTAGTGCCACAAGGCTTTTGTTTGCGGCAAACACCACATTGGGCTGCCAGGAAACCAGACCCACTGTTACATATTTTATAGATATTATCATTCCAAAACATGTTCACGATGCACGTTTCTAATGTTGAACGTCTTATTTAAAACAGAGACATTCACATTGCTAGTCCCACTTGCTTTAGTTTCACACTGTTGTTGAATAATATGTATTCATAATAAGGTAAATCCACAGAGGGCCCATACTAGGCTACACACATACCACACAAGCCCTGAAGGCATAATTCAGGGATTCAGAGCTCAATCCAAGTGTCAACGTAGATGGAAGGAGCGAATCTTCCCTCTAGACTATAGAGCTGTTCCATGGAGGCTGCTTTAGCCCAATGGCACAAGACTCCATGGCCCCAGTGTCTCCACATCCTGGACTGGAGGATGTGCATGCAAGTGGAGCCTCTGGCCCCTCCCCTTTCCACAGCCCCACTGCTCCCCTGCCCAGCCAAATTCAGCCCCAAGAGGCTGCTAAGGCAATGTTCCATGGCTGAAATGTGAGGACTGCTGTCTGACTGTCTTACCCAGATTATTATTAGCCATCACTGTGGTATCTGACCACCATGGATGTATGCTTTCCTTTGGGGCTGAAGTAGGACTTCAGCAGAAGCTATGCCTTTTTAAAATCAGGTGCAATTTGGCCCTGATTGCCTTTTATTGAGTCGGACAAAATGGAACGAGATTCCATATTTACACAGTTCTGCCTGTAAGTCTATGAAAAGAAATAAGAATACAATTCTTAGGTCATTAATATACTTCTGATCATCTAAAACTGCCAGAGGACCCTCTCAGGGATCTTTTCTAGTACAGCAACTAAGAACCTCCTTCAGCAGGGGCTTACTGTCAGGGGTAGCTATGTTATCTATGTTATGTTGTGCAAAGACATGGGGGAGAGCTGAAACCCCCTCCTTGTGTGGCCCACAGAAAAGTCAGGCACAAACGCAGTCCTTAGGCTCAGGGAAGGATGGAGCACTTTGCAGGGCTAGGCTCTAGGATCAGACCTGTGAAGGAAAGCTCAACCTGGCTGTTTATAGTGCAAGTATCTGCAGTTCTCCTCATTGTTTTAATGGACCTTAAGCTATGGAAGCCTCAGCCAGGGCAGGAGTGGAGGAGGGGCTGTATTAGGTGCAAAGTGCCTACTTGTTGCAACAGCAATGGGGCGGAGCTACTTGCCTGAGACCTGGGAAAATCTTGCTGATTGCAGAAGTCCTCCTGGGACAATTTCATGACTTTGGACAACATTTCTACATGGAGTGGGATCAGCAGGGGCTGCAGGAGTATGCGGCATTCTGTAAAGGTGAAGTATCAAGTGGTAACGTAAGTTCTCCATTGGTTCTGAGTTTTAGCGTGCAAACTATGCTTGTAAATTTGTGTATGAAAATTGCAAAAAAGTCACGGTCTTTGGATTATATAGAGTAGATGGGGCTCAAATATGTTCCATATTTTCTTAGAAATTGTAAAGTCACCATTTAAATTGTAAGAAGCACTCTGGTTTTTTTCATGGTTTGTTACACACTACACTGGCAAGTTTACCTTGACTGTGGCCCTGAAGGGTGGGATTTTAGTAATATCACTGGCAGTAGAGTTAGGCCAATGATGAGTGCCTTCAAAAATTCTATCCTAAATTCTTTTTAGTGTGTGTTAATAACTAGGGTAGTTGGGTCTGTTGCCTGTTATTCTGGTGATTGGGGTTATTTGCTGTTTTTTTAAGAGGACTGTTTGAGATATGAAATGGCTTATGAACATCATCCTGCCAAGTGCTGAGCACCTCTTGCAAATAATACTGAGTGCTTCCCTCTGGTTCCACTGAAGTCAGTGAGACTGATGTGCTGATCACGTTGCAAGACTGAGCCATATACATTCATAGCCTTTAAGGCCAGAAAGGACCACTGTGATCATTGCATCCGAGCACTACATCCGAGGGTGCTAAAGGAGTTGGCGGATGTGATTGCAGAGTCATTGGCCATTATCTTTGAAAACTCATGGCGATAGGGCAAGGTCCTGGATGACTGGAAAGAGGCTAAGGTAGTGTCCATCTTTAAAAAAGGGAAGGAGGAGGATCTGGGGAACTATAGGCCAGTCAGCCTCACCTCAGTCCCTGGAAAAATCATGGAGCAGGTCCTCAAGGAATCAATTCTCAAGCACTTAGAGGAGAGAAAAGTGATCAGGAACAGTCAGCATGGATTCACCAAGGGCAAGTCATGCCTGACTAACCTAATTGCCTTCTATGATGAGATAACGGGCTCTGTCGATGAGGGGAAAGCGGTGGACATGTTATTCCTTGACTTTAGCAAAGCTTTTGACACGGTCTCCCACAGTATTCTTGCCAGCAAGTTAAAGAAGTATGGGCTGGATGAATGCACTATAAGGTGGACAGAAAGCTGGCTAGATCATTAGAGGCTTAACAGGTAGTGATCAATGGCTCCATGTCTAGTTGGCAGCCGGTATCAAGCGGAGTGCCCCAAGGGTCGGTCCTGGGGCCAGTTTTGTTCAGTATCTTCATTAATCGTCTGGAGGATGGCATGGATTGCACCCTCAGCAAGTTTGCAGATGACATTAAACTAGGAGGAGGAGAGGTAGATACATTGGATGGTAGGGATAGAATACAGAGGGACCTAAACAAATTAGAGGATTGGGCCAAAAGAAATCTGATGAGGTTCAAAAAGGACAAGTGCAGAGTCCTGCACTTAGGAAGGAAGAATCCCATGTACTGCTACAGACTAGGGACCGAGTGGCTAGGCAGCAGTTCTGCAGAAAAGGACCTAGGGTTCCGGTGGATGAGAAGCTGGATATGAGTCAACAGTGTGCCCTTGTTGCCAAGAAGGCTAACGGCATTTTGGGCTGTATAAGTAGGAGCATTGCCAGCAGATTGAGGGATGTGATCATTCCCCTCTATTCGGCATTGGTGATGGTGAAGCCTCATCTGGAGTACTGTGTCCATCCACACTACAAGAAGGATGTGGAAAAATTGGAAAGAGTCCAGAGGAGGGCAACAAAAATGATTAGGGGGCTGAAGCACATGACTTATGAGGAGAGGCTGAGGGAACTGGGATTGTCTAGTCTGTGGAAGAGAAGAATGAGGGGGGGATTTGATAGCTGCTTTAACTACCTGAAGGGGGGGTTCCAAAGAGGATGGATCTAAACTGTTCTCAGTGGTACCAGATGACAGAACAAGGAGTAATAGTCACAAGTTGCAATGGGGGAGGTTTAGGTTGGATGCTAGGAAAAACTTTTTCACTAGGAGGGTGGGGAAGCACTGGAATGGGTTACCTAGGGAGGTGGTGGAATCTCCTTTCTTAGAGGTTTTTAAGGTCAGGCTTGACAAAGCCCTGGCTGGGATGATTTAGTTGGGGATTAGGTCCTGCTTTGAGCAGGGGTTTGGACTAGATGACTTCCTGAGGTCCCTTCCAACCCTGATATTCTACGATTCTATGATCACCTAGTCTGACCTGTTGTATAACATAGACCATAGAACTGCCCCCAAAATAATTCCTAGACTGTATCTGTTAGAAAAAACATGTAATCTTGATTTAAAAATGATCAGTCTTGAAGACTCCACCATGAACCTTGGTACATTGTGCCAATGATTAATTACTCTCACCATTAAAAAACTATACCTTATTTCCAGTCAGGGGTAGCCTTGTTATCTAAGTGTTACACGGGTAAACTGTTTTGAAGTTCTGTAGTGTTCAAACTTACATGTCATCTCTTTCTGATATTTCAGTTGGTGATCCTTCACTTCCTATCCTACACTATTGTGCAATATATCTAGTCCTGTTAAAAAACTACCATGGTCAACCCCACAGACAGCTTTATGTCATCACGGGTCAAGTGATCCCTGTATATAATCTCTAAAAACGTCACATGGTCTCTCTGTATGAGCAAAGACACTGTATATAAAAAAGCTGGAATTCTCCAGGTGAGATTCCGTGCTGTACCTCTAAGGGGTGCAACACAGAATTCACAGCTCAGCACTGAAGCACTTTTGAAAATCCCACAAGCTGCTTAAGCACCTAACTCCCATTAATTTCAATGAGAGTTAGGGACCCTGCCACTTTTGAAAATCCCACTAGGCGCCTATCTGCATTTTTAGGTGCCTGAATATCTTTAAAAATCTGACCCTCGGTGACTTGTACAAGGTCACACAGGAACTCTGTATGGAACAGGGACTTAAATCCAGATCTCCCAAGCACTTAACTCAAATCGAAATGGAGACATCAAGCAGGATTCTTCACAAAATCCCATGCATTTTATGTCAACTATCTTGTGCCCATAATTTGTCACCTATTCCTTTCCCAAGCCAATCCATACGGCTAACAATAATTGTCAAGTGAGGTGATTATTTACTGTTTAGTCACTTTTACAACAGGCACCAATACAGGACTTTACCTGCCCTTAAAAGTGGGCATTGAGGGAAGGGTGGAATCTCCTTGGAAACTAGGCAAATCACGTTCAAGTTCCACTTTACTTTAATTAAGATTGATCTGATGATCTGTGGTATTTCTGGTCTGCCTATTCCCCACAGTATTTGGACACTGATGGTAATATTTTCAAAAGTGCCTAGCAGATGCTTGAAGTCCCTCTGGTACGAGTGAAAATTTTACCCCGAGACTTGGAAACTAGGGCTCTTTTCTGGACCCATAGTTTTGATTTATTGGTGCAAGATGCTGTTCGTGTAAAAACAGTGTAATTAGAGGTAGTTCTCTGTGAATAATGTACTGAATCAACAGCCATTTTCGCTGTATTCTCTCACGGGTGTTCAGGTGCTGTGACTGCAAAGATTACCTAGACCTTCCAGTAATCTTAGAACATAAAGGAAAATTACTTACCTGCTGTAATTCAGCTTTTCCAAAGGTGTCATTTGACTGGATTCCTATTGTTGGGTTTCAAGTTTCCAGTGTGAGACAAGAGGGCACTCTTGTTGTTCTCAACAGACTTTTGACTTTCAAGCACCAAGTGGTGTTCTGTGTACATATCAGACACCAGGACCTTCTAACATGTATCCCTTGGGTTTCTTCATGAGCAGGAAGCCAAGAGCTCCCTCATCTCCAAACAGTATTTATGCCTGATATAAACTTTCCTAAGACAAAATGAGCAGAAAGTTACTGAAATTCAGCTTCCCAACTCTGAGGGGAATGAAGGTGTGGGTGAGCAGTCAAGTAATATTTTCAGAGAAGCTCTCTGAAGATACCTGGGGAACTCCTGGCTCTGTTGAAGACACTGGTAGTTTTGTCAGACTTAAATGGCACCAAGATTTCATCCCCCATATTGATGTGGATACCTATATTGGAACCTGATCCCAAGTTCATGAAATGATCCCCCCCAGTAGCTTCAATGGGTTTTGCATCAGGGCCTTGGAAACTAAAATGTTCAAAGGAAGTATCCACAAAGCAGTACATTCTCTAACTTATAAGGGGGTAAGAAAAATTCAGAGGCATTTTTGTAAGTCTCAAGAAACCCCTTTCATCAAACAGGAGGTAAAAGAGTTGGAGAAAATATTACTGGGTGGGTAGCAAAGAGTCACTGGCATGCAATGTTCTCTGCAATGTAAGAGCAACTACATTGCCTGTACTGCAAGAAGGAAAACATGAAAAGAGCAAAGGACGTGCTCTATTGCCACCAATTTGAGAAGCTGGATCAAATAGTAACCAATTGGTCCAGAATACTAGTTCTTACCAACAATAAAAAAATTGGTGGAAAGGACCAGGTTAATAAAGAATTTGCAGAAACATTGTCCTTGTGCAAACGTGTTGGGATAGGGGAAAATGTCAAACTAGGATGAGAAAACCTTTGTCCTACACACAGGTCAAATCTCAGCACAGTTAATGTATTAGAACATTGGTCTTGAGGTTGAAACAATCCACAGTTAGATAAAAGGAGCTGAGTCTAGAAGGAAAAGGGAAGGGGTTTGTTTCCCTAAGGAATTCGGAAACAAACTTCAAAACACCCTAAGTGAAGGTGGAAAAAGACAAGCTACAATATGTCCAAAATAGCCTCTGAAATATCTCTGAAGGAGGCACTCAACTCCAGCACAGCAACAAAACTAACTGCATGAGTGAGAAAGACAATGCTCCTCCCCTCAGAAGAGCTGAGGCTGTTGATGTGCTCAGGACTGAGGAGTCCCATATGCCATATCAACACACCATAGCTGACAGAGAACTGAAATTCCCTTATCAACCCCGATTTCAAAGTCCTAGTTGGTTATGAAGTTGAAGGGCTAAGAAAGAAATCGGTTCTCCAAGCAATCTACTGGGAACAGGGCACTGAAAAAAGGATACAGAGCACTGTCCAAGTGGAACTGAGGTCTGCAGAACTGGACCTGGCCTCTATGGCAGCAGTTCCAGCAAGGAGCTCCTTTGACAAACTCAATAAAAAAAAAAAGGAACTGGAGGGGAACATTACACAGTTGGGATTTTCATGCTTTTTAAGTGTGTGGACCCAAATCATAATAGACATTGTTTCATGGATCATCTCCCTTTGATTCAGGACATCATGGATCTCCCTTCCCCCTCCACATACTATCAATCACATAAAATTCTTGTGCCAACTATAGCAATTGCTTACATGGAAAAATAACATAAAGAGATAATATATGTATTTGTATTAGTCATCTAATGCAAGGCAAGAGCTGAAAACAGAGGGAGCCAACAGCATCTGACCAGCCAGTTCTCCACTGATCACTAGTGAGTGCCCTGTGTTCAGTGGGTGGTCTTTTGAAAACTGTTCAGGAGGGCACTGAGGCACCTACTCTAATGTCTTGAAGGGTCAAAAACCATTGAGAGAGATGAGAGTTCCTGCCACTCATGCTGGAACTTTGCTACTTAAAAGTAAGAGTCCAGTCACCATGGTATCTTTAGATGTATTTTTATTATAGTGATCACCATTAAAAAGTCAATGTTTCCCCATAGCTACCCACCATTCTATACCCGAAATAACACATTTCCCTGCACATACAACAAGAAATCTCAGTTACTATGGGCGAATGTTGATTTTTAATGGCAGCTACAGATGAATCTCATTTTGACAGAAGCATATATAAAATCACCTGTTGTATTGAAATTAACTCATCCATGTTATTTTCTACAATTGTCAATACTACCTCACATGATCACATGCTAACCCAACAGAAGGCTCTTATGGAGCAAGGATTTGTTTGTATAGCATCAAGCAGAATCCCCGTCTGGAACGTCTGAGTACTACTGTTATATAAATAGTAATAAAAGGAGGAGTGGCAGAATTATAGGTACTGTAATAAGGTGCATTCATATGGTCTTTTTTTAAATCTGTAATTTTGTCTAGCCATTTCTACCGTGAGGTTTGTCTTAGCACACCTAGCTCTTCCTGGGAACAAACCTTTTCTCTCAGTTAGATGTACCTGTGTGGCTCATGAAAAACAGGGTTTGGAGCATAAGAGTTCTGAAGGAAACCCATGTAAAGAAACTATTCTAACAATACTAATTTTTTGCCCCCTTTCCTCCTCATCACTGTGCCTAGACAAAAAGGGCCACAAATCTTTTCAAGCAACATATATGTAGTTCCAAGGTGCTGGAAATAGATGGATTGTAAATGTACTCAATTAAATTTAATTGTGAACTAAAAAGGATAGCCCAGATCCTCAGCATGGAAATCAATGTAGCTCTGGCAATTTACACCAGCTGAGGATCTGATTGTAATTTTAATATTTAACATACAGCAAGACATATTTTGTTATAGAAAATAGCTGCAACAGCAGACGTTTGGAAAAATGCACCTTAACTGATAAGTTGTCACATGTACAGAAAATCAAATGTTGATCTTTTTCATGGATTCCATTGCCTTTTGTTCTTATTTCTCCTTGTATTTTACTTGTAGTGGATCAACAAACATACACACAGATCCACAAGAAGTCCCTCTCCCTCTCCCCCACTCACAACACCACCAAAAAATGAACATAGAAAATATTAAAAAACTCTGTATTCAGTAATATTCACACCAAAGTGTATGGATATGTATATATCCATTAAAATTATGAACATTTCTAAATATATTTTATGTATCATACATATATTTATATGTATAATTACATATCCACAGAAGTTATCTTGCTGTGCTAAAGCCAGCAATTAAAGCAGAAACAGGTTTCACAACAGGACACCCATATATGCATATGTACTGGCTGTTTGGTTTGTTAATTTATTTACAGCTTAACTATATCATAATAAATGATTACTGCTCTATTGTACAAACATAATAGTAAAGGTTGTTTGTTTTTTAAATACAAAGACTGCAAATGAATACATGAAAAAATACACACCATGTACAGTATTTATAATTTATAAATGCAAAGGTAAGACCTCTTTAAATTATTGCACTTGCATTTTTTTTTACAAAGAAGATAGTTTATATGTGTCATATATATAAAATCAATTTTTCAGCTCACTAGATGTCAAAGTTGAATGTTGTTATCTTGAAGTTTTTTCTTCTTCACAGAACTGCCCCCCCATCCCTTGAATTTTGAATATACATGGATCTACTCTACAAACCAGTTTGATCTACCCTGCAAACCGGTTGATTACTAACTTTTTCAGTTTTTGACAGAGCATACACCCAAATTACAATCGAGCACAGTTTTTGGTCAGCAAGCAGACAAAAAATAGTTGTGATGTGCCTTTGCTAGATTGGGATACATAACCTAAAATTTGAATATGAGTATCCTTATAGGAGAGTATAGAAAGTCACTTACTCTCCTTAGAATGAACAATTTACTGCACCATTTCACAGAATGGCAACTATATCACAGTGTTTTAGGCAAATGCATTTCTTCAAGAAGGTTGCAACTGTCTGAACAGGTAAGGGACTTGAGTATTTCTTTTAGATAAATAATGCTCTATGTTGCCCTTACAATTTTAACACTAAGTGGCCTGAACACAGTAACAGCAAGAGACTGATTAGCTAGTACAAATATTTCTACTTCGAAATTTGCAATCCATACAGATTATTTAAAACACACCTAAGTACTGTGTACTGCGTGCCATATGAAAATGTAAGTGCCACACTGCATGCCTCCGAGAATCTAATTAACATATTTGAGAATGTGCTCCCATTTAAAAAAAAGCAGTACATTATTCTAATGTAATGCTTCTACCATGCTACAATTTATAACAGTGTAGCTGCAATGTGCTGACCCATTACAGTAGAATATTGCACTATCTGACAAAAATTCTTAATGTGATTACCGCAGTAATGGAGTTTCCAGCAAAGCTTTTATAGAATATACAGTATATTAAGTGAAAGCTAAAATGGCTAATACCATCCTGTGCCAACCACTTTTCACAGGTTGGCTATGTTTTCCGTATTCATTATGTTCCAGGTATTGTTTCAAGATGCATCAGCAGGAGCTATGGCTGAATATGCATCCTTCTCAAATTCAGCTTCTTACACCTACTCAAAAGAATGCTCAAATATGGCTTGAAATAGTCCCTTTTTTCTATTGTTTTGTTTAGAAGGGAAAAGATCATTAAAACTTTAATAAAAACAGTGCTCTTTTGGGAATAAAAACTATACATTTTACAAGACTTCTAGGAAAAATGTCTGTGCCAATTTTTTAAAAGTTCTTATTCATTTTGTGTGACTACATTTTTAAAGAGACAAAAACTCAGCTGACATTTGACCACAAAAATGGTTGTGTCAGATGTTTAGTTGTTCTATTTGCCAGCACAAGTATAAATTTTTGGACAACCAAATATTCAACATGGACCTGAGTCATGACATTCAAATGCAGACTCAAACTTCTTCTTAGATTAGGGTTTTCAGTTCTGGGATACTGATTTGGGTTTACTTCTGTCAAACACCTGGATGCCTAAAATTGCCCTCACTAAATTAGTCTATAGGACAAATAGATGCAACTTAGAAAATTTTGCCCATTAAGACTATTATTTTTGTTGGTGCCTAAAATATAGGTAGGCTTTGTCCGTATGGTTTTACTCTTTTCCCCTGTCTTACTCCGGAGGAGAAGAAAGGGGGTGGGGGGACTGTATTAACTCTAATGGAACTTTAACAAACTATTTTAAGTGGTTCAGGTTACTCAAAATGTCAAGTACCAATATGGTTGTCTCACCACATTAATAGAACTATTTATTGCAACTTTGCTTAATTCGTTAGGGAAATATTTAAAGCACCTATATGATACTGCCAAGCATTTTCAGTGACGACTCATGATTTAGTTAATTTCGATTTTACAGTCACTGACTGGAAATCAGACAAACTTTCTGTGAAATGAATATAGCATGTGACAAGGAATATTTTGCAACACTGACAAGACCAGCAAATAGAGGGAGAAGGGGACAGTAATAACAGACATGCTTGAGCCATGAAAGAGATTTTCAATATGAGTTGTTTTGGGTATCTCACAGATATACAGACAGACTGTATTTGAGGCCACCACTGTGAAGTTTCTACATAAATCAGTAACTCTGTGTCCCAAGTTCTTTGCTTGCAGTCACGCAGGCTGCGTATGAATTGCGTTATTTAAACCAGAACTGATAAGGAATAAAGTAGAGGACACACTTACGTCGATCTTGTTTGTTTAGTTTGATAAAATTGCATCCTTATAATTTTTTTTCATTCCCAAAAAATTCACTGGTGACTATGCAGAGAATAACAGCATTTAGTATTGGCAAAGCAAATTGAGCGTTGCATGGATGTTGCTAGACATCCTTTGTCCCCTGTATGATTCAGATCTGAACTTCAAATAAAAAGATTTGATCAAGATACCCCAAATCTAACCCTACATGGTATTTTATGTACTGCAAAGGCTTATGTATACGTTATGTGATTACAGATCACAAACATATACTGGTTTGTGCTCAACCAGAACAGAAGGCAAAGCTCTTCAGGGACCCAGACATTTTAATAAAAACAAATAATAAGATGCATGCTTATTAGATCAATACAGTTCAGTAAACAAGAGATACTACCTATTGCCTTTAACTGCTGACCGTACTACTTCTTTGTATTTATACTACACGGTAGTGCTGTCACTGAACCACTTCAAGACTTGCCTATCTGCAAGCAGGTAAGAAGAGTTGATTAATAGAACGTAGGCGCGGTGGCGCAGATTACACAAATGCAGGGTTGCTACCGACCGGGGTATAGACAAAATGTACTATATACTGAAAGTTTATTTTATTTTTAAAAAGAAAGATTCAGGGTCAAATTCTGTATATTGAAAGTACACCCTTTGCAACCACATTAAAATCAAAAGGGTTGCATAGAGCATAAGGCCCAAAACTGCAAACTGTTATACATGTGCTTAATGTTAAGCACATGCATAATTGTTTGCAGGATCAGAGCCCTATATCAGCACAGAATTTCTTCCACAGAGTTTCAGTTTTCTGAATCAGTTATTTTTCTGCTTATTTAGGTAGCTCTAAACTTGGAAATGTTTGCTGAACTAGAAAAAAAAGCAAACATAAAAAAGGTAAATGGCTTCCCTTTTTTCTTTTTTTTTTGTAGTAGAAAACATACAGTACTGGTGAGCAACATAAAAGCTAGTCAAAGAAAAATACTTTCCTTTTATTGTGATGGTACCGCAGTAATGCCTAGTATACCTGACTTTTCTGACAAGGCTCCTACTTCCAGCAGAAAGTATTGTATGTTAAACATGTCTCTCTAATATTTTCTAAAATATGACTCACCACGAAAAATATTAGCATGACCACTTGACATATAGCTAGCTAGGCAGGCAGATCTCTGCTATTACATTCAAACTTTAGCCCGTCATTTTAGTCAATGTTGATAAAAAGGTCCAGCCTGAAATTATATAAGCCTGCATCTTTCCTTACTGGAGATAAATATCCAGTACTTCCAGTGTATGAATGGATGAGCTCTCTAGCTTTTCACATAATTACAAAAAACCGAAACACAGCCAGTGCTTTCAACATTTAACTTGAGAAATAAAACAGTTGCTCTGTGATACCTAATAGAATTTTTGGAGCCTTGAACCTAGAAGTTGATTTTCCTTCTGTCTGCAGCAAGATAATTCAAGTACTGTAACTTCAGTAAAAGTTACAGCTCCAGAGGTTTTCTGCTAAATTTCAAACTGATTACCAGTAGATCACACATAAACATTCACAATAGCAATGTGTAAAATGTTCTATTTATAGCCAAGAACTCCCAAGTGACACTGGTGTTAAATCCAGCCACAGTACAATATAATAAAAGTACCATTGAAACCCTTACTAGAAAGATACAATTTTAAAAGTACCCCCTAATATTTTTCCCTTCAGTTTTGAATTAAGGCCTCAGCAATGTAGCCCATGAGAAAAGGCCAGTCTTTTATATTCACATGTCATAAGTTTGCTTTGACAGCTGATTCTGAAGCAACTGAGTTGTCAGTCTCTCTCTGGTTATGTTGTGTCACTGATGTTAGACAGGAGACTGGTGGACAGTCACCTAGCTGAGGTAACTCTGTAGGTATTACCTCCACAGGCAGATCTGCTTCTCAGCATCTGTAGCTTTTTTTTTCCTTTCCAAAAAAGAAAAAAAACCAAACCAAACAAAAAATGAACAAAGGAGAGATGCCTTAGAGTTAAAGCAATTTGTCACGGCTGTTTAGTCATCAATCTTCACAGGAAGTGAATCTGAGGTCTGGGGATCATGTGATTGGGACGGAATCCATAATGAAGTTTCCTCTCCTTGTGTCAATTTCTCCCATTGTTTGAGATTTTCCCTGGAGATGCAAAAAGAGCAAAGCCTGTATATAAATTTAACAGTTCTTTCCTAATAAGTTCTGCTACATTATACCAACAGAAGTAGCTTTATGGAGTACATAACACTGGTCTATAATAAAGTTTTTCTTACTACTGTATTTATTTCATCTTATTTCTTTCTGTCAACACCACATTTTTAATCTTGATGCCTATTTTAGGGAAGTATATGCTGGCTATTGCCAGGATCCTGTGTGTTCTGCAATTCAACAGCAGCCAATTTGCCACAGAATTCACCCCTTGCTAAAGAATTGTGCTAAGGAACCTGCTTCCATTTCTTATAAAAATTGAATTTCTAATCCTCATCATTGCAGAGATGTCTTTGAAAGCATGACGTAATGCCGTGATGCCTGCTCAAGGCTGCAGAGAAACTGAAACAATAGCTTTTGAGAGATGTGACCTGTCCCATACCTCACTCAGGGAATCATGGACTTTGTGGCAGCCTAATTTGTTGTTTTTCCAGGATGCCACAGAATTCAGCATTCTTGCCATGCCATTTGCCTCTATGGAAGCCATGGAAGCCCACAATTCTTCATGAAGTCCTCTCTCCATTTAGAGCAGTAAGACAATACAATTCTGCTGGCCAAAGTAGCTAATGATATTTTAGATATTAGGATTATTGTATTAGTCAGTCTTCTCCAAAGCAAAGGGCCTTCGAATAAGGGGGGGTGTTCTTGTCTGATATTCTCCTTCCTAGAGGAAGAGAGTGCTCATTACCTTAGAGCCTGGCCTACCCTATCTTTCAAGTCTCCAAACTTTGGTTTTACAAATCATA
This sequence comes from Lepidochelys olivacea, assembly GCF_965140295.1. Classification (NCBI taxonomy): domain Eukaryota; kingdom Metazoa; phylum Chordata; order Testudines; family Cheloniidae; genus Lepidochelys; species Lepidochelys olivacea. The sequence goes on from NC_140413.1 coordinate 125,934,421, forward strand.
AAAGTATCAAATAACAAAGTTGTACAGGGAGATTTTGGAAAATCAGTAAAGTACCTGAAACCACTATTGCTTATTGCTAAAAGCAGCCAAGTTAGCAGGCCGTAAATTGGCCATGCAGCAACCTCAGCTTAACCAAGGCAGGAGGGGAGGGGGTTTTGGGTGCCACAGAAAGGGCAGCTTGACCCCACGTCCTTCCTGACAAAAACTGTGTTGAAGTTGCGGATACATGCATTTTAGAAGAGCAGGATGTGCCACAGGAATGTCCATTAGGGCTTCAAGGCTGCAAACTCTGGGAAAATACCCACACCTGATTAATCAATAATCAGAAAGAAACCTCTTACTTGACCGTTGAAACTGCTTGGTTAACAAGTTTTCTTTAAGTGACATGTCATTGTATTATTAATGTATAAATAAGGGGGAAAAAGTTTGAGGTAATGGGACTGCATTCCTCCTCTGAATGCGTCTTGTGTTCCCCACTGGCAGACAGGCTGCTGCTGTGCCACTCGAGAGTCACACTCAGCTTTGGTAATTATCGAGGGTTGGGGGTGTTTTACTAACCTGTGGCGGACGTGTGAAAGTGCTTGAGACTAAGTAAAGTTTAGCTTTAAGTGAAAGCACTCCTGTGTTGTCCTGTTTGTGCCAGCCATCTATCGGTCGGACAGCCGTGTCTCCCCTGATTTATTTCCTGACACCACCCCGCACAGAGCAAAAGTTACCAAGAGCTTTGGGTTGAAAAAACCCCAGGTAACACAGCTGCTTACAGCTTAAGTATCTGAATGGAATATGGAGCCAGAGTTTCACGTGGTGTAAACTTGTATCACTCCAAGGACTTAAATTGGATTATGTCAATTTATATTGCAGTGGATCTAGTGAGTCCATGATATTTACATATGGTCAAAATCGACCATTCAGTTTTCAAATGCAGAGTAAAGGACAGCCATACTATCTGAGCTTTAACAAATTCACTCCATTCTGTCCTACCAAGTGTCTAGTTATGTAGACAGACTCTCAGACAGATGTCTGCAGTGAAGGAATAGGAATACAGTAACTCCTCACTTAAAGTCTTCCCAGTTAACGGTGTTTTACTGTTACATTGCTGATCAATTAGGGAACACACTTGTTTAAAGTTGCGCAATGCTCCCTTATAACGTTGTTTGGCAGCTGCCTGCTTTGTTCACTGCTTGCAGAAAGAGCAGCATTGGAGCTCGTGGTGGGGGGCTTGGAACCAGGGTGGACCGGCAGCCCCCCACTCCCCTAAGTTCTCTGTGTCTGGACAGTTCAGCTGTCCCTCCCTCACTGCCTTGTGCTGCTCCTGCCCTCTTCCTTGGACCTGCCCCTGGGAGCCTCCTGCTTGCTGTGCAAGGGCAGGGCGGGGGGGGGGGGCAAAGAGGGGTGTTAATGTCAGGGTGTCCCTCTTGCCCCCCCCCCACTTTATCCATCTCCATAGAACAGGGCGGTGACACGACAGGACTTAGGAGGGAGGGAGCTTGATGGCAGCAGCTGCTGTCTCAACTTGCTGATCTACTTAAAAGGGCAATGTACTTAGAGTGGGGTCAGCCTACTTAAAGGGGCAATGCGCATCTCTCTCTCACGCACGTGTGTGTGTCTCTCTCTCTCTGCCATGATGTTTTTGATAAGCCTAAAATTTTGAAAAGTTTTGGGACAACCCAAAAAAGGGGTTTTTTTGGAACTTCTGACAATTATATGCTGTGCAACCTTATGCATCTTATTTACCCTCCCTTATCCTTAATTTCCATATCTCTAAAATGATGATAATAATGCTCAACTACTTCACACAAGTATTGTGAGGCTATGTACATATTTGTAAAATAAGTGCAAAACATAATTAAGGCCAGTCACGTGACTGAGGAGTTCCTGGCTTCCAGTCCTGAGGTTAATCCATCAATCATGTGGCCTCTAAGAAGACTTCTTTCCCACCTACTTCATAATGAAAATATTTAAGAACATATTTTTGAGCAAAAGTGGATTTCTGATTTCAAAGACATCCAGCTAATGGGAAATATTTCATGAAGAAATTCATCTGGAGTTTTCATAAATGTAAAACATTTTGAGGAAGTTGAATACTTTTTTTTAATTTAAAAAAAAAACAAAAAAAAAACAAACAACCAAGACAGCATAATTGAGAAAAATTGTGATGGGAACCAGCTCTGCTACAGAATATGCAATTTGTCTTTAGGCCACAGTGGACCAGCCAGCCAACATCTAGCTTTCAGCTGTTGATATTACTGGATGACTATTTTGTACTTCCTGCGTGGGGTAGATTACTAATCTAGCAATTAGCAAGGTTGCAAGATCGCACAAGCTACCTCTACAAGACAGCTGACTGATTCACAGTCAATTAAGATTGTTTACAAGTAGTTTTATAGGGAACTTTAAGTGAACTAATTTTTTTTTTTTTTAAATTCTCAGGATTAGCTTTGGTCTTTTGTTTCTAGCATTAGGAAGGGAGTCTGGAGCCTCCAACACCGAAGGGAATGAGACATAAGGTTCCACTGAGGGAAACTCAGTGTAATAACAAAAACTATGTTAAAGCAGATAGGAACATCTGGAATAGGCAGAAGTAGGTCTTGCTGCCACAGTTACATTTAGGCAATTGGTGGGCTTACATCTGATATGTAGAAAAGGAGAGAATGCAGAGGAAAAAAGGTATGTGCATGCATGGGTGGGAAAGAGTTAGGAATAGCCTCCATCACAATGAGATCTAGAAGTGGTAGTATTTATTTTATTTAGCATTTGCATATTTGCTGAGCCAAGCAATGTGGCCAAGTGGCGCTCTCGGAGCCCATCAATGAATTTAGTTAGCGGGCACTACTCAGTAATGGATATAACTGCTTGATCTGTGCCACAGCTGCAGCTTGCATTGTCTCGAAGATCCCAGTGGTGCTGGTTGGCTGCACAGAGGCCTTGCCCAATCCCGGATCGACTAAGAAGGACCCACTGATGACATGGCAGGTCGAAGCTGGGTGGGTGAGCAGAAGGGTCTGTGATGAGGAACTGATTGGTGGTTGGTGTTAAGCACCAGTCTTCCCGCCACAGGGATTCTGCTGTCATGTCCTGACGTAGCAGCCTCGACCATGGTGAGTGTCATAATGAAAGACATGTAGCTAGTGGGCTAAAAAGGGCGTTGAACAAGGGCAAGTTTGGATTGGCATGTCCCTTCTCAAGCAGTTTGCCAGCTGCAATCTCCCTCCTGACGTAAGGGGGGATCAATGTGGCTCAGAATTGGAAGCTATGGAAGATGAGTCAGTCAGACGGTTCCTGTGATAATGTGTATTGTTGAGCTGATTTGCATGTCAACAAGTTTGGTGTTCCCTGACCGACTCCATACTGGCACACAGTATTCTGCTATTGAGTATGAGATGGCAAGGGCTGAGGTCCTTAGGGTTGGAGCATCTGCTCCGCATGAAGAACCTGCCAATTTGCTGAGAAGGTTGTTGTGTGTCTTGACCTTGTTGTATCTTGCTCAGGTGGCTTTTGCAGGTCAGTGTTCGGTCAAGGGTCATGCCTAAATAAATTGGGTAAGCTTCATGCTTCAGCCTCTGGACATTTATTATGATGTTTAGTTCCCTCTTAGTGTTTGCATGGTGGAAGTGGTATGTGCTAGAGACTGTCCTGCTGGTGCCATGTCTTGAAGTAGTTAGCCAGCTTTGCAATGTTATCACTTCTTCAACTCAGAGAAAGTCGGAGCCTACAGCCCACAGCAAATGCTGTCTACAAAGATGAACTTCTGTGACTGGATTGGTGGCAAGTCACTGATGTATAGGTTGAACAAGGTTAGGCTAGAACAGACCCCTGGGGTAACCTGGCTAAAACAGACCCCTGGGTGGCAATGGATCAGCATTCTCATTGCACCACCGGTCAGTACCCAGTACAGTCCAGGGAAGCTAATGATCCTCCTAGCAAACCAAATTCCGCAAGTTCATACTTGAAGAATCCCAGTATCGCCACTTCCCGTAACCCTAAGAAATGGTAGTGTCACAATGTAAACAGTGTGTGTTTGTACCCACACCACGTCTCACACACACACACACGCATGTAGCTAAAAGCCTGTGCTTCACCTACGTGTGGCAGTTGGGCCAAGTAAGCCACCATCTGAGTATTCATGTCATATAACCAATGGAACTGTTGTATGCAAATGCTGTAGAGCAAGGGTGGTGATTTGTTGACTTACCTCTGAAATCACGTTAGTTCTAGGTCTGTTGGCATGGCATAGATACTTACCTTGCTGTCACACGGATATAATCTGCAAAGTCAAAGTGGCTGAGAACTTAAAAATTGGATGATAACAGACTGTGTATCCCAGTGATGACTGAACCTGGTGATATTCTGAATTAAAAGAGCTTTCAGCCGAGCTTGTAGCTGTTTCCATCACTTCACGCTGACTCAGACGTTGTAGGCTTCAGAGTGACAGTTCTGGAATCTTATTTTATTTATACTACGTATACACAAACACACACACTTCTGGACCTCAAATGTATATTTTAGATGGAGGAGTGGATGGACAGAGAGAGAGAGAGAGAGGATTTCCTTCTATTTACTTTACACTGCCACTGTACCCAGAAAAGAAAATGCTAGTGGTTTAAAGATCTGAAGAACGAAGAGAGTACTCTGATCTGCCACATAGGAGAGAGAGACATGTCTGTTAAACTAGAATACAGGAACACAACCAGAAGAAAAGGAATAGGAGAGAGATGAGGAGACAGTAAAAGCACAGAAGAAAAAGGCATTTTAATTCCCAGTAGTTATGCAAGTAAAATGGAGGCATGAAGCAGACAGTGGGAAGTTGAGTTGTACTAGGCTAGATGGAGGCAGTTAACTGAGGACACATTACGGATGGACCTGTTTGTCTACAGGTAGTTTTGACATTAAATAGATTTTAATAGCTGCATCGATGGACCTGTGTTGGCTGAACCTACCCAATAATCCCTGCCTCCAGGTGTTGGATGCACTTGCTAGAGAAGAACATTTATGTTTGTCTACATGCAATATTTGGAATTTAGAGGCATATATTTCTAGACAGATATATGTAGTGGGACACACTCTCACTCAGCCAAGATATATGCTGTGCAAAAACTTGCACTGCTACTCACCTGCATGCCCGGAGTAGTGGCCCAGCAGGAGGGAAGATCTGTGTGAGTGTGGTGTAACATGGGATGGCTACAGCATTGTAGAATCCAATCTGTGAAAAACAGTGGAAAAAATATTGACAGGAGCCAAATTATGACACAGTTAACTGCAAAAGAGCCCCAAACTAATCTATTTACTTACTTATTTTACAATTTACTGACTTACAACCTATCTTACTGTTCTGTACTGCTGCCCATCTCCACAGCATCTGAGCACCATCAAAGTGAACTCAGTAGCAGTCAGCTCTCCCTTTTGGGGGTAAAACATACTGCTTGAGGTAGGTTTTCTCTTTGAACTTTGTTGGCTGGTTGATTTGTTCATTTTGGGGGTTGGAGGCATGTGGGAGGATGGGACTGTCCATGTTCGGAGTGTCATTCTTATGGTGGAAAGGCTTTTCAAAGCGGAAAATATTGCAGTGTTCCACAAAGATGGGTCAGATTCTGGATTTGACTTATGTCCTCTGGAATTTTAATTCACACTTGGATTCTCTGGATGTTCTAAGGATATGGTATACTGGGGAAATTTTCTAAAAATGTCTCTTGTTTCTAAATACTGGTTTAGCTCTACCTGTGGGGCCCCTCAGTAGATGGCTCAACTGACATTTTTAATGCTGTGTCTCATAACGCTGCTTAGAGCAGGTCTAGTCAACACAGTGTTAAAGGTGCCACTAGCCCATCTAGGGTAGGGCTCCTAACGTTGCTACCTTTGGTGTACCTGAATTGGTGTTAATGGCAGGACATTTTCTGAAAACGGCCCTAGTACAGGCAGGGCTAAGGGGCCAAATTCAGCCCTGCTGTAACTTCACTGATTTAAATGTAGTGTTTGCTTACACTATACATTTAAATTTGTCCCCCTCCTATCGCCTCTCACTTTAAAAAAAAAAAAAATCCCCACAGCTTTAGTAGAGGACCACACGCTAGCCAGTCTAGTGCAAGAATATCCACAGTGTGGGCTACCAGTCTTTTTTTCTGATATATAGTTTTAAATGTATTTTAGTGAAATAGCATACTGTACCATGATCACAGGGTTGACATGTAAACCCCTTTTTATCTACTGACATATTAGACCTTATCCACATCTTAAAAAGCAAATCCTACCTCTGCCTCCACAGATGCAGAGGTTCCCTCTGCAATGGAAGTGGAGTGTAAATAGGTGTGTTTGGTGCTCTACAACAGATAGGAGATACAGTCCCTGTCCTCAGATTCTTACAGTCTAGGCTACAGAACATATGACATGACTGACAGAGAGGCTGCAGTTGGTAAGGGGGCAGGGCTGCAGCAAGAGGAGGGAGGTTTAAACATCACAAGGGAGCTCACTATTTTAAACTGTATGTTTTATATGCACAACATGGGTTTTTTTAAAGATGTTTGTAATTAATTTTTATTTTATTTTAAGAACTGACAGACTGCTACAGACCTGTCACAAATTCTAAAGGAAATATCTGCTTAACCTATCAGTATTAATACCATGTCAAAAAAGTGAGAGGTTTTGCCAAAATTAAACACATCTGGGATTTACATCATAGAATCCTATCACTGAAACCACAGTACTTAGAAATAAAATAAAATATTATGGTTTGAGCCGTATTAATTAGACCATTTTCATTTAAAAAATACACAACAAACTGGACAAACTCTGAGAGGGTCAAAAAGAGGTAGGGTGGAAAAATGAATAAAACCAGTTAATCCATGACAATTCCTTGAGATAGTTTCCACTTCTGACCAGGAGCTTTAAATTTTAGATTTTTTTATTTTAAAAAGGGCATGGATTCCCCAAACTAACATTCCAGTTCTCATCCTCTCAACCATACGTCTGCATTTTAAGGGCAGATTGTGGCTAGATTAAAGAATTTCATATAGTTCCTCTTTAATTCTGTTTTATAAGTACATGAATATGTAAAAGATTGCAGAAAAACTTTCAAAAGCACCAAGGTGACTTGGGCGCTTAAGTCTCATTGACCTTCAGTGACACACAGGCTCCTCAGTGCCTAAGTCCCTTTTTAAAATGAAATTTAGGCATTTTTGAAAAAGTTACCCAATGTTTTTCCATTTATTAATAACCAACATGTTAAAACCATCACTCGCTTTCATAAACAAGGCTTTTAACTTTCAGAGAATAAAATTTAAAACAACTCTATTTCAGTTTTGCTGCATAAGAAAAAAATTATTTTATTTTCCTACCTGAAAATCCTATTTCTGAGAAAAGCTGTCTTTAATCTGAAGTGTGCGTGCAGCTCTTTCTTCCCTCCCTTCATTACTACGGCTGCATTAGTCTGCTTATCAACAGGGCTTGCTGCTCAATGCATAATTGTGGCAATCACGCATCTGTTCAATGGACCTCAAAAATCTTACTCTTCCAGGTGGGAGTGGAATTCTTCTGAGTGAGAGCTTTGAATCTGCCCTCTCCAAGCAGCTGATTAAAAAGAGCTAAGGTCTAGAGGAAGTAGAGCTGCAACACACTATATTTCAGGACAGCATGAAATAGCATGCTCTTGTTCCAACAATGTCTCTGAGGAGGATGTTTTCAGTTGCCATTTTTAAAATCAGCTATGGGTTTGTATGTAAAGTGTGGAATTTGGCATGACAACTCACAGGTCAAAAAATTATCACATGCCTTGCTAGAGGCTAATATCATATCCCCTTATCAGGTTTTACTTGTGTGTATCTTACAGCAACTATAAAACATTTAATTTTAGATAGCCCATACTTGGCCTTGAGGGACCTCATCCTTCTTGTCTCTGTCCATCATAGGTATAGGTTGAATACCTATCTTCCTCATTTCATCACCCTGAAAAGAGAAAGAAAAAAGGGTAATGTACTCCCCAAATAACTAAGGACATTCAGAAGGAAAATCAAGATTTCTTAAATCAAAAAGTGTTTCAAAAGGTGTTTCTGGTTTATATTATTTTTAATCTGAGTATTTAGAATTCAACATACCATACGGGAACAACTGAAGATACAATCTCAGAAAACTGTACAAGGACTCCTTTCATAGCATGATACACTCAAATGGTAATGCAAGCAATAACTCCTAGAAACTAAACACAACTGTGATATATTTTTGTGTATTTAATTTTGTTTTAGATGGGCCTATCCAAGGTTGAAGCACTTGTACAGAGTAAAAATAACAGATCAATATAAAGATTTACCTGTCCTCCCCACAATCAACCTCATTTCTCTCAAAATGTGTCACCAATGCCTCATAAAATAATGATCTGCTTTGACAAGTTATCCCACATCCCTCAACTCACTCATTCAGGAAAAGCCCAAGAGATGAATCTTGCAGCATGCCCTGAAGGTCAGCTGATCTAGGCAATTTTGGACCAACGGTAAGGAGTACATTTCTCAGTATAGGGCACCTCGCAGAAAGTATCTTGCCAATCAGACACCTCTTTTAAAAACAGATGGTGCTAGCCACGTGCTTGTGCTCATCACAAGTGCTGCAGTATTACATGGTGAAAGAGGCAGACTTTCAGGTATATGGGAGTCACACCTTTTATAGGGCAAAACCATCACCTTAAATTCTACCTGGGAACTAAAGAGAACCCAGTGCACCCTGCTGATCACCACAATAATGTAGTCAAGTTGCCCAATGGTCTTAAAACATAACAGCATGTTTAGAACACTGCAAAAGTGTGATCTAAGAAACATATAGATGCAATAAGATTAGTTTTGGCAACAGCCAGTACTTGAACATCCAGGAATAGTAGAGAACCTAATGTGACCTTCATACTGAAAAACTGAGTAATAAATGTTCTAGAAACTACCTCATTAAGTTGCTGATATAATCTGTGCTTGTTTCAGACCTCTACTGTATTAATAAAAGGCAAATAATTTGAAAAGCAGGTACTGTTCTGCACACTGTAAGAGAAACACACCTTACAGTACATACTGCTCTCTAATGGCAGATGTAAGCGCAAATCTGGTTACGAGTGAGGTTTCCATATGCACACTTCTGGCAAATATGGTCAGTGTTTAACTCAGATATACATATATATGGATCTTTGTTTACACGTTTTTGTCTGTTTGTATATCTTGTTCGGGCAGTCCAGTCCAGTCTTCCTAGCCATTTCTACAAACCAGAACAGTAATTGAAATTAGCATGAGGTGAGATGAACAAGTTGAACCAGCAGAGTCCAAATAACTTAGATAATATATGCAGGTATGAAGGAGGTGGAGAGAATTATTGATCTGCAGGGTTCCTAGAAATCTGTTTGCCATGGAAAAATGCAGAATTTGTGTTTTTACATTGAATCTTTAGTTTTTACATTTTGTGGGGAAAAAAACAAAAAACAAATAACTAAATTTTACTGAAAGTATCAGTGTCACTTATTCAACGAGTACAACCTCCCGCTCTTGTGGCTGATTTTTTAATTTGCTGACCACCCCAGCCGCTATCAGCCCTGGGCAGCTGGTGGTTTGATTAATACAGAAAGCCAGATAATGGAGGCTTGGATAAACAGGGTTCTATTGTACATTGCTAAACATACTCCAATAAACTGCTTCTGGAGTATAGAGGCTACTCAACGGCATACCAGGATTCATGTTTTAATGCATCTCAAATTTCACTTTAGTCTCCAGGACTAATTCAGAAAGTGAGTAATGTTAATATAAAAGCAATTTTTATTTTATTTTTTGTGCTTTTCAAAAAAAAATCTGAAAATATAGAATACAGACATAGAAGTATTTGGTATATGTAAGAAATACAAATTGCAATTCTATTATTTTTATATTATAATGATTGATGGCACTGGTAGGCTTTGAACTTGCTTAAAAATTGTAAATATATCAATAAAACATTATGTTCAACTGATACCTATATATAGATGTATGTTCCTATTTAACACTTACACAAAGTGAATAACATTTTAAACATACTAGTATTATTAATACTTGTATTCAATATATTGAAAGTAGCTATTAATCTCATATGCAGTTTGTAAGCAAATGGCTTTTCCACTCATCTCTGAGAACTGTACAGACAACAGCTAGATCTTGTCCAAACTTACCCTATTACCCCAGTTTAGCATTATTGCTAACTTAAGTAACAACAAAACATATGGTGGAATGCAGTCTACATTTTCTACTGAGTTTGGCTGTTCTTATGGTTTCCCCTGCAGGATACATCTGTACCTGCCCCTAGTTTCCTCTGCTTCAGAGGAACCTTCAGATCCTTTTATGTTCCTGAGGTAGCACTTGCCTGTACTGCCTGCTAGGACAGGGTGAGGCACCAGAATAAATGCATCTCCTACCACCTGCCACCCCCTCAGATGATCCTTTTCTGAAAAGTGATCCAGTAAAATATTATTGCAGGGCTCTGTGTTTATTGTCAATAGTTTCCAAAGAAAATTTCCTTCATTTACAAGTAAAGAGATGTTTCTCTTAGACACATCCTGGTATTAGGGAGTCGAGTTAAAGTTTTTCCTTCTGGCACATCCTCACCAGTCAAACACTCTGCAGGGCAAATTTTGTCCTTAATCTCACCTTTATTACTGATTAGAAAAAAAACCCCCAACTTGACTCTCCCCTTCCACGTTGGGTTTACAGCTCTGGCAGTTACAATTGAGGTCTTTATACTTGTAAGCAAAGCAAATTTGCTACAGAATCACTGAGATACAATAAAACAATAACCAAATAAATCATTCACATTTTGAATTCCAGAAGAAACATGCAGTAGACAAGAAACAAACAAAATCCATGAAAAACCCATGCAACATCAACTCTGTGAGCCTGATTCTCGCCTCACACCATTGTAGATCACGAGTAACTCCACTGAAGTTAACAGACACACACCTAGTATATAAGAGAAAGGAATCAGGCCCTACAACTTACACATGCAACATCAGTTCAAAATATACAACAGATCTTCTGAAACTGAAACTGGAGAATTGTAGGATAGTTCTTGTTTTAGTTTTTTAGCCCATATTCTCATCTTTGTTCATCTAAACCATTGTCCATTAAATGGGAAATTATCAATCTGTTTAGGCTCTAAAAATATTTTCTTCAAAAGGTTTCAGAGTAACAGCCATGTTAGTCTGTATTCGCAAAAAGAAAAGGAGTACTAGTGGCACCTTAGAGACTAACCAATTTATTTGAGCATAAGCTTTCGTGAGCTACAGCTCACTTCATCGGATCCGATGAAGTGAGCTGTAGCTCACGAAAGCTTATGCTCAAATAAATTGGTTAGTCTCTAAGGTGCCACTAGTACTCCTTTTCTTTCTTCAAAGGGAAGCTAAATCCAGTGCAACATTCTTTGAATAATACCTTACATTCACTTTATCAGTCATCCTCCCCCCTCTTGTTTTTTTGAACTATTGTAACAGTATTTGGGTTCTCATTTATCTAAGCACAGGACATAATTGTACAAGTACAACTATGTTCCATGTATAGATTCTCATTACATCGTCTTTGTAAAGGGAGCTTTGTGGCTTATTACAAGGCTACCATCACAAACATCTAGGTCTACTTTAGAGAATTCCCACTAGTGACCTGAAAATCATACAGATTTTCTTCTCTTTCGTCTTGTTATCCATTAAATCACTTTCTATTTTGATGAGATAGATGCCTTCTAAATATAAATCTTTTATTTTGGGAAAACAATATACTTCTTGCTTGCAAGTTGATGACAAATCCCCATACTAATTTAGATGCTCAAATGCTTTCCAGGGAGCTTACAATACCTCTGCATGCATACATGAATATATTTCAAGACATATGTGGTAAGTAATCTATTGAAAACTGTTCTAGATCAACCTACTGTTGTGTTCCTTTCTCTCATTTATCTGAATATTTTCCATATGTAGAACAAATGTAAGAGACATATACATACCTCAGCCCAGAACTCTGCATATATATCATTAGCTGTCAATCTGGTAACTGGCCACAACTTTGTTACAGAACATAGATCACAAGCTGTCATCATCAGACCAATCATACGATCCCTAGAATACAAGAATATGAAATTTGTTATTTAGATAAAGCTTTATGTTATTGTGTTTTGAAGCTTTTTGTGTGTCCTGTCATATATATGTCCAACAACAAACAAAAAGTACAGATTCTACAAAATACCTCCCACATAACTCCACCATCCCCCTTTGATATTAGCTCATTGATATTTCATCAAATGAATCATATTAGTAACATATCACTCTTATTCAGTTCAGTAGCTTATACTATTGAAAAATGGCTCAATTCAAGAGCAGCCAAGTGAAAACTTTGATGGCTGACCCAAGCAAGTGTAAATAAATGTAGTGTTTCAAGGAAGATCATGCTATAATTGATTTATAGCATACATTATCCACTTTTGAGAAAAATTATGTCCCGTGATTTATACCTGTTGTATTTGTGAAGTTTTTAAGCAATTATTATATCTGACTTGGTACTATACTAAAACGTCCCTTTGTATTTTAACTATTATATGATCCTAGTCTGTTTTGAACATGTGTTAGTTGTAAATTAGAATTTTGTTTGTGTTAATAGCCTGTCTTTTTATTATAAGGTAGATTAATTTAGGGCCATACATATAACGTGTAGGAAATATGAGCAAAATGAAGATCTTTCATAATTATGCAGAGATATAAAAATTAAGTAGTCCAAGGATATCAGTGGTCAGATATTTTCATTTTTAAACAGTAATATATGTGCCCACTCTCGTATGAGTAAGTTTAGCCCAGAGCTCATTTTCTATTGTTAATTTACATAATGGCATGTCTACTCTTGGAAATTTATCAAAATATCTGTTTTGTAATAATTATTTCAGAATTGCTATTTTGGTAAATTTCCAAGCCCTAAGAAGGACTTTTCAGTTCTTGGGACATTCTCAGGGTTGCCATCAGGAGGGTAAATCCACTTTTGTTGCTTTCAAAGTGGGCTTGGGAAGCAATGGGGATAGAGGAACTTGTTGCTTTCCTTGAGTTTCAAGATACTACAATGATGGGTGCTATAAGAAACAGCCAAGGTGGAAATATTTTTATTCTTTACATGGTCAGGACGCTTGTTCCAGAGTGTTTTCCATTCAAGTACCAGTTTTGCCCCAATGTAAGACATACAGAGGGACTGAAAACTGGTCAAACTGGGATTTTCCACAGGAAACTCGCTCTCTCGCTCAATCATTTTGAAAAGTTTTGTCATACTGTGCTACTTTGGTTTGGAGGGGTGGAATGTGTCTGTGTGGTGCTTTGGGTTTGTTTGTTTTTAATAGGTATTTGGGCCTTTGTAATTTACAGGTATTTGTAATTAAGGACGTATGTTGGAATTGCACATCTGAATTGAGAATTTATGGCAAATATATATCATAAATGTTTAATGTAATTATTGCTAATGACAATTAAAAAGTTATAAAGCACAAAAACATGAATAATTTGAAACACCCTGTATTACCCGAAACCAATTCAGAGAGTTAACTGATTAGAATCTGAGATACTAGGAGAAAGTAGGGGCTAAAATATTTAAATACCTTTTTACATGTCACAAAAATGCTGCACACTCATATTGTGATAAGTAATGTTCATTCTGTTGTATCCTCTCATACATGATTAAAAATACTTAATTAAAAAACTGCATCTATCCTATTTTGTTTTATCCATAAATTTTAAATTTCAAATGTTAATGCAAAAATGCTTTGAGTATACATTTCTGAGTTTAGTTATGTTGAAAGGTACTTGTGATCTTTTGTGCTTTCAGCTGACCAAATTCTGAAGTACTTGGCTCAAGAGTCCATTCTCCCCTATACCAAATATTTTAATATGGTGTAGCGGTAGTGCTCCGATTTTTATTTTGGCAGGGATGAAAAAACATCCCATACAATCTCTGTGTTTTGCATGCCCAAAAGTAATACATACATAGATTTAATCCAACTCACTCTGTCAAGCAAAACCTTAATAGTGACCTCAGCAATCTTAAAGCAGAGTAAATGGACTGTGTGGCAGTCAGATGTGTCTATCTGTTGATTCAAGAGAGTATGAGATCACTATCAAGATTTGGCATGACAGACCAAGCTGGGTGAAGCTGGGATATGTACTGCTTTTCAGTATGTGCTGGAGGTAGAATAAATGCCTTATAAAATGTGATGCAGATTATGTGAAAGTGGCAAAAGACATTGGAGACTTTTCCCTTAATTCTTATTTTCATGCTTTCAAGGATTTAGGTAGGTGCGGTGAATCCTGGTGCAACTTAGCTTTTGTTTAGGCATGCAAGTGTGAATGTATATTCTAAAACCAGGTGTTTCTGTGGTCTAAATCTCAAGGATAAGGGGGCTGATTCTCCTCTCACTAACCCCGGGTTTCCAACCAGTAAAACTCTACTGATGTCAGTGCAGCTATTCATTATTTACACTGGCATGGGAGGAGAATCAGGCCTTAGGGCTAAAAGTATTTTTATATTAACTGTGTGAATAGGTAATCCCCGTTAAAAGGATTAATTGATTTTAACTAGAGTCGGCTCAGGCACTTAGGCCCTGATCCTGCAAACACTTATGTATGTGCATAATTTCACAAATATGCATAATCCCCTTGAAGTCAATGAGACAGGTGTAAAGTTAAGCATGTGTGTAAGAATTTGCAGAACTGGGGCCTGAGTTACTAATGAACTCCTCAATAGGAACAGTTTGAAAGCAATGAAATGTCAGTGTGATAGATTTAAACATACAATATCTGAACACTGTAAATTGTCCTTTTATAGCTGGAATACTATATTTGTGCATCCATATTTGCTCGTAGAGCTTACTCTGTGTAAAGAACAAGATATTGTGTGCATGGTAAAAGTTCTCATCTTAATTCTTCTTTGTTGTCATTTGCAGAAACAAGGTTCTTTCTTCAAGTTATGAATGTTTGCTTGTTTGCTTTACCTATGTGCTTGGTTTTTAAGGTTTAAGGCTCCTGTCTGATGCAGTTCTTCCAGCTGTTTTCTGTTTCCAAAGTACAGGGCAAGATCTGTGGCAATGATGGCTTTGCGGATGATCTCCAGGACCTGCTCGTACTCGCTGGAGCTCAGTTTGGAGAAGATATTGTGACCTTCCAGCTACAAAAAAATAAAACCAATAAAAAGCACAAGCTCTAATTTTGAGATGATTCATGGAGGACAGGTCCATCAAGGCTATTAGCCAGGATGGGCAGGAATGGTGTCCCAACCTCTGTTTGCCAGAAGCTGGGAATGAACGACAGAGGATGGATCACTTGATGATTACCTGTTCTGTTCATTCCCTCTGGGGCACCTGTCACTGGCCTCTGTTGGATGACAGGATACTGGGCTAGATGGACCCTTGGTCTGACCCAGTAGGGCCATTCTTATGTTCTTCTTATTCCTATATTTATCAGTTTATAACAGTTTTACAGCCCACTAAGGATTTTTGTATTTTGTAAATGAAACCATGAACAGCATGAAACATGCTTTGATATTTTCTTTTTAAAAGGTTAACATGGAGCTGTTGCTATGATTGAAATGCTGCTCTGTGTTTAGGACTCAAAGACATGCCGTCTCTCACAATACTCAGATCATAGATCCCTATTTTTTGCCATAGTACAGCCTACCGTGATTAGCCCAATCCATTGTCATAAACAAACATATTATCTCTATTATGAATCTTAAATTTGCACTCCATTTATTTCTGAACTCTTCATTTCCCCTAAGTTTGCAAATGAATTTACATTGTGGGCCAAAATTTAAAAATTAGGAAAAAATATCTGCATGTGTCTAACATGTACACAAATAACAAATGTGCAAGTTCAAACCAGAGGTTTGGTCTCTTACATTGTCAGATGTGTGAATAACTGGGCATTTGCCCACTTTAGTACCTGAATTGCACACAAATTAGGCACTTGAAATATTTACATGCATCTAACTTTGAAGATCTAGCCCTGTGACCTTCCCTAAAGATATGTCCTGATGCTGGAAGGTGCTGGGTACCTACTGCAAAGTACTGAGTGCCCCACCAGCCCAGGAGCTGATGGTTCTCAGCACTTCTCAAGCCCAATGTTTGCTTGTTTTTTTTTTTTTAAACACTCCTCTCTCCTTCTAAATGGAGAAAGCTCTCTAAAAGTAGAAGAAATTACTAGGCAGAAATACATTTTAACAAAACATTTCCCAGAAGTTCTACAAAGCACTCCCACTTACAGCTGGCTTGGGAGCCTGGGATTCCCAACCTGATCCAGAGTGCTGAGCTGCCACTAGCCTGGCAAACTGGCTTGGGATTTCTTCCTGAAGATAACAGGAGTGTTTTAATAGTGCTCAGTGTATGCACAATATTTAATATGGATAAAGAAATATCTAGTTACTGTAATAAGGTTATTGCAATTTGATTAAAGTGCCCTAAATGAAATGTAATTAATATTCATTAGCAGATGCAATTTCCTCTTTCAAAACCAAGTTAGGTACAGTATTTTCATGTGTGTATATTTAGGAAAAAGCAGCTTTGTTTAAGAATGAGCTGACTTATGAACTTAGAAGAGAGAATAATGTCTTACACCAGGGAGACTGTGGAAACATGCCATGCTTCATGCCCTTTCCATTTTTGCTATTATTAAACCATATGTAATGAACAATATCCATATATGGTAATCGCTGGTGAAAGCTACACCATATAGTTAGAAAACTCTGCACTATCCAATGTTTTTCTCCTTTTGGAAACAATTAATTAAAGGTCTTGCTAAAGCCCAGAGGGGGCAAGAAGAAAAAAGGATGAACCAGCTAAATCAAGGTGCACACATTCACAAACAGAAAACATAAAAAATATATTAAACTTGGATGTGCTTCAACATTTCACTGCCACTTGTACAGAACATAACCAAAAGCCTCCCTGCCTTTTGTCAAGATTTTCTATAAGGATAAGTTGTTCAAAAACAATTTCTTATTGGTGCAAATAAAATAGGCTTGTTTTTGCCATCACCGGGAATGTGAGCTTTATTTTCTAACATTTTGCTTGGACAAATAGATTTATTGTGAATAATGAAGAGAAAATACAATCCATTTGTGTCTCAATGTTCCAAGTCATGGTACAGGATGTTTCAAAAAACTTATTTTAATCCATCGTCAGCACTCTGGTGCCAGACAATGTTTAGCAGTAGTTCTCCTAGTCTGGATTTTTGGCATTGATTTTTTTCCTACTCTTGCTGCATGATTACTATTAATATACTCCAAGTTCTATTACTAAGGTTATACCGTGGCACAACACCACAGGGTATACAGTAGACACCTCTTAGGACCTCAGAAGTTACAGTATCAGGAACATTAACATGACCAGATGGTTATGACTGTTTCTACACAGAGTATTTACCTACAAAAACTGGTTGGTTTCTTATCTACTAATGGAAGTTGCCATTTTGGATATGCCATTTATGTTTCTGAACACTATGTGAATGCATGCCTGCTGATAAGGTTTGTTTCTTTCCAGGATCAGCTAAAACTGGTAACTGGAATACTCTATATTTATACAAAATAAGTAGGGCTGTCAATTAATCATAGTTAACTCAAGCAATTAATGCAAAACAAATTACCTAGATTTAAAAAAAGTCACAATTAACTGTATTTTTAATCACACTGTTAAACAATAATAGAATACCAATTTAAATTTATTATAAATATTTTGGATGCTTTTCTGTAATTTCAAATATATTGATTTCAATTACAATACAGGATACCAAGTGTACAGTACTCACTTATATTATTTTATTACAAATATTTGCACTGTTAAAAGATAAACAAAAGATATAATATTTTTCAATTCATCTCATACAAGAACTGTAGTGTAATCCCTTTATCGGGAAAGTGCAACTTACAAATGTAGAATTCTTTTTTTACATAACTGCACTCAAAAATAAAACAATGTAAAACGTTAGAGCCTTCAAGTCCACTCAGTCCTACTTCTTGTTCAGCCAATTGCTGAGACAAACAAGTTTGTTTACATTTATGGAAGACAATGCTGCCCGTTTCTAATTTTTAATAAATAATAATATATGTGAGCACTCTACACTTGGTATTCTGTGTTGTAATTGAAATCAATATATCTGAAAATGTAGAAAAACATCTAAAAATATTTATAATAAATTTAAATTGGTATTCTATTATTGTTTAACAGTGCAATTAAAACTGTGATTAATCACAACTTTTTTAAAATCGCATGACTGTGATTATTTTTTTAATCATTTGACAGCCCTAAAAATAAGTATGGCATAAACCTATGTTTATGATGGTTGAAACAAATAACTATAAAGTTCTAATTAATGTAATGTTTTTACTATTTATTCTGCTGACACACAAGGCCAGATCCCCTAGCTCTGGTTGGTGCTAGTCTAAGAAGGTTCCCTGATCCTGGGCCATCCAGTCCCTAGTGCAAAACGGAGCAACCTAAAGGCTGCTTTATATGACACTCGCCACCAGTGACCCCAAGTGACCATTCTGGCTGCCAGTATTTTAACCTACACAGTAGCATCCCTGCCATGTCCCATTTCCCAAAACACCACCCCATGCCTAACTGCCAGGGCTAGGATGTGGCATAGGAGCAGCTATGGTGGATTTATGCAACTCAGGGATTCCACAACACAGGGAAACCCCAAATAGGCCATTAAAGTACTGATTTAAGTTTGCTTTGCACTTCCAGAGTGGTACAAAGAAGTCTTAATAGGCCTGAGTTTCTTGCTCACTGTATATAAACTCATTTGAAAAACAAATACTAAAAATCTAATGCCATACTAACACTGATGGACTCATTTACACCCTCCTAAATGAAGGAACATTAAGAGTTAAGGCTTACATTCTGTGAAGGCCTCCATGTATATGAGTCCTAAAAATATGAATCACATGATGTGCTTATGAATGTGATACAGAACATGTGTTTTTATGAATAGCTGATAAGATATTTAAGAAAATAAATAAGTCCCCCTTGAAAGACCAGGAAGAGAAAAAAGTTAGCAAGGGATGAAAGACACAGTACCATGTAAAGGGTGTGTATAGGGAATGTGTACACCAAAACGAAAAACAGTGAGCACAGAAATCATAATGGACTAGGAGCTATTTTTGTAGCTATGAGGTCTCTCTCTCTTTCCAATTCAACATCAGTTTATTTTTAATGAATAACAAAATATCTGTGTGTTATCACTAAGTTTAACTTTCATGAAATTGGTTAGCACGCTCTGTGGTAACTTTGTATTAACTCAACAGACAAAGGCACTACTTCATATTATGTACCCACCGGCATGCAAAATTTAATATTTAAAACAGTTATTTTTAAATCAAGAAGAACAAGAAAGCATATGAAAACAATCAAACTATTATGTACATTTTTCCATGCATGCCAAATATTATGTTTGCTCCTAGGTAAAAGATGCATACGCATTTAAAGCCATGCATTTAATTCTCTCAGGAATTTATCACAGCAGATTGCTATAACTCTGCAATAGACTGAAATAAAAGACTAATAAGCACTGTTGCCAATTCTTGTGGCTTTATTGTAAGTCTCAAATTTGGTCATTTTAGGTATGTCTACACTGTAATCCAACATGTGTTTACCTATGCCAGAATGGCTGAAAACAGCAGTGCAGGTGCAGTGATGCAGACTTTAGTGCAGGCTGGACAAGCACCCCATGGACCCTGGGTACCTACTTGCATTGCTAGCCCATGCTGAAGCCCGTGCTGTGGCATCCACCTGCCATTTTAGCCATGCTAGTGTGGGTAAAGTCAGCGTAAGTCTACCTGAGTTGCAACCACATCTCAGGCTGCAGTGTAGACCTACTCTTTCTTGAAGCATCAGCTGCTAGAATCATCTAACAATATGGGAATCTCAGGGAATTTTTCATTTAAAAAACAAGTACGTTTCTAGGTCTTCACTGCTAGAGAAAAAAGCATCAAAACATGACCCAGGTGCGTTCTAAAGCCTCAGAAACCAGACAGCAAATAAAAAGAACTCAATTCTTTATATTTTTTAAAATCTATGGGGTTTTATGGAAATCTCAAGATTTTGGGGGATGGAGGGGTTGACTCCTGATTTTTAACGCTTAGGGTTTGGTAATAGTGCAATACAGGCTTGCTGTAATAAACCGTGGCAACATCCCTTGCAAATATTTTTATTTTCTAGACTAGCACTACAAATCTAGTAATAAAATTAAACATGCTTAAAAATAGCTATTAAGAAATGCTGAGTCTACTACATTCACTACTATGATTCTAAGATGAGCATTCAGTAATCCTACCTGCAGAATGGCCACTGTCTGGGAGAAGTGGTGTTGCTCCATAGTCGAGGTGGAATAAAGAGCTGCCAGAGGGTGATCAAATTTCTGAAGGTAGCTGTTGCTGTAACCCCTGTGATCCAGGTCATGACACAAGCATGCAACTAGGAGACCTTTTCGCTAAAGAAATGTGTGAGGCAAACAAAAGGAAAATATAAGAAGTGAAGAGATGCATTTCCCTGTCTCTAGGTTTCACTTCAATCTCTTTAAATATTGTACAGTCACACTACAATATATAAATTAAAAAGAAACCAAATGGCAGTTTTTCACTCTATGCAATGAATTTTTGATGCTCTCAATTTTCCATTTTATTAGTACGACTGTTTCAGGTTTCCTGTTTAAAGTATGTTTTCTTGGTATTCTAAACTCTTTGTAGTTGTCCACCAGATGCACAGACTATAGCATGTTTCTGAGAAGATCTGTTTTATCACAGAAGTTACACAGGGTGTAAACATATTTGGCCAAATTGTTCTCATTAGATCCATGAACTGAGCTTGACCTTCTCACTTGTGTGTGTATATCAACTACCTGCCCCCAGATCCACTGAGGAGTTTCCAGGGGTCCAGGAGTCTGTGTGGGAGGAGGATGAAGGAGTCAGGGAACATACATCATTCCACCCAGTACCCATCTATCAATTTACTAAACAATTAAATACTGGCTGTGGCTGTATTAATCGGATAGTGGAAATCCTTCTGTGCTGGAGAAGAACTATGTGGGAAAAGTTCCCACAAGCTGGGGAAGTTCAGGAGAGAAGCAAGAGGCCCAAAAGCCAGTGCAGATAGTTACTGAGAGTCAACCTACTGTTTCTTCAGTAGTAGGCAAACCCTGTTCCAAATGGAAAAATATGGAAGAAACTCCAGGAGGGGGACTTTGCAGAATTACAGAATACACATACATACTCCAGAGGAGGGGCAACTGGGCCCATTTTTGTTAGGTGTTTATGTGTGTGTATGTATATGTATGTATGTCTGTGTGTGATGGTCCAAAGAGAGGGTGGAGAAAAGCAACACATTTATACTTCATCTGAAGACAAAGTGCTACATTCTACACCCAGCCTGAGCTCTGCTCAGACACAGAAAAGGGGGAGGCATGAGGAGCTGGTTATTTCTAGGAGCGGCTCTAATTTACACCAGTAGTGTAAGGTCCACCTTATTCCAGTAGAGAACTGGGAGTAGAGAGGAGCAAAGTGGATTTAGCAGACCAGAGAGAATCCAGCCCAAAGATTCTATGGCTTGGAAGGGATCATTGTTTATTTAACGGGATTTAACAGCAAACTAACAATTTAATAACAAGCTAACCTTGTTTTGTTTTTTTATCATCACATTTAAAAAAAAATGGTCTGTCTGTTCTTATATTACAGGAAGGCAAAACAAGGAAGCTAATTAGTTTCAGATTATTTTTCTCATACAAGTTGGGCAATGATAGTACATAGAATTACATTTTTATATTGCAGGCTCTCTCTCTACCATATAGACAAATTGCATTTGATAGGTTTTATTTAAAAATTCTTATTTGAACTAGAATACTAGTGTCACCTTCTGAGGTGCAATCCAGACTGGTGAAGAGTTGTGTCACCTTCTACCTTGTGACCCTGAGTACCTCAGAATGCCTTGCTGCTGTAGCTCTCTGCCTAGGACACCCACAATTAGCAACAACCATGAGCGCTATGTCTATGCATTGGGCAGCCCTGATCCAAAGATTTGGATCCTGGAGCTTGCCTGCAATACTACAGACTTCCACGGCTCTCCACCAGCCTTGGTTAACAACTGGTAAGGTGATGCCATGCTCCAACCCCAGCCCTAAATTTTCCCAAAACATGTGATCTGAACTGTCCTGGAACAATCAGAGGAATCAGAGTAGCAGCCGTGTTAATCTGTATCCGCAAAAAGAAAAGGAGTACTTGTGGCACCTTAGAGACCAACAAATTTATCTGAGCATAAGCTTTCGTGAGCTACAGCTCACTTCATCGGATGCATGCAGTGGAAAATACAGTGGGGAGATTTTATATACACAGAGAACATGAAACCATGGGTGTTGCCATACATACTACTCTACTTGTGCTACATTGATGAAATCTTCATCATCTGGACCTATGGAAAAGAAGCCCTTGAGGAATTCCACCATGATTTCAACAATTTCCATCCCACCATCAACCTCAGCCTGGACCAATCCACACAAGAGATCCACTTCCTGGACACTATGGTGCTAATAACCGTTGGTCAAATAAACACTATCCTATACCGGAAACCTACTGACTGCTATGCTTACCTACATGCCTCCAGCTTTCATCCAGACCACATCACATGATCCATTGTCTACAGCCAAGCTCTACGATACAACCGAATTTGCTCCAACCCCTCAGACAAACACCTACAAGATCTGTATCAAGTGTTCTTACAACTACAATACCCACCTGCTGAAGTGAAGAAACAGATTGACAGAGCCAGAAGAGTACCCAGAAGTTACCTACTACAGGACAGGCCCAACAAAGAAAATAACAGAACACCACAAGCCATTACCTTCAGCCCTCAACTAAAACTTCTCCAACGCATCATCAAGGATCTACAACCTATCCTGAAGGACGACCCATCACTCTCACAGATCTTGGGAGACAGGCCACTCCTTGCTTACAGACAGCCCCCCAACCTGAAGCAAATATTCACCAGCAACCACACACCACACAACAAAAACATTAACCCAGGAACCTATCCTTGCAACAAAGCTCGTTGCCAACTGTGTCCACATACCTATTCAGAAGACACCATCATAGGGCCTAATCACATCAATCACACTATTAGAGGCTCATTCACCTGCACATCTACCAATGTGATATATGCCATCATGTGCCAGCAATGCCCCTCTGCCATGTACATTGGTCAAACTGGACAGTCTCTACGTAAAAGAATAAATGGACACAAATCAGACATCAAGAATTATAACATTCAAAAACCAGTCGGAGAACACTTCAATCTCTTTGGTCACTCGATTACAGACCTAAAAGTGGCAATTCTTCAACAAAGAAAACTTCAAAAACAGACTCCAACGAGAGACTGCTGGATTGGAATTAATTTGCAAACAGGATACAATTAACTTAGGCTTGAGTAAAGACTGGGAGTGGATGTGTCATTACACAAAGTAAAACTATTTCCCCATGTTTATTTCCTCTCCCCACCCCCACTGTTCCTCACACATTCTTGTCAACTGCTGGAAATGGCCCACCTTGATTATCACTACAAAAGGTTCCGCTGCGCCCGACCCCGCTCTCCTGCTGATAATAGCTCACCTTACCTGATCACTCTTGTTACAGTGTGTATGGTAACACCCATTGTTTCATGTTCTCTGTGTATATAAAATCTCCCCACTGTATTTTCCACTGCATGCAGCCGATGAAGCGAGCTGTAGCTCACGAAAGCTTATGCTCAAATAAATTTGTGTCTCTAAGGTGCCACAAGTACTCCTTTAATCAGAGGAATGTTAAGGTTCATTGCTCCTTTAAAGGGTCACTATCCAACAGCTGTTACTTTAACTGGAGCTACCAAACAGTTCAGTTCAAACACAGCATTGGATTGGTTCACATGGAAAATAAAGCAAGCTTACTTCATTCCAAAGAGATAGATTTTAAGTGTGTACAAGTATAGGGATTAAAGCCAGAAATGGTAACAAGAGAAATAAAGATCAAAATGATTTTTAGTAATTAAAACTTAACAAGTTAGACTTGGTTCAAGGTAAAATCCTCACCACACCTTTCCATCAAGATGGCTGACCAAACCCCAAGGTCAGGACCTATCCCCCAAAGCCAAATGGCTGGTACCTTTGTCTTCTGAGTAACTACCTTCTATCAAAAACTGCAACATGAAAGGAGACAAGGGCAGATGTAGACGGGGAGGGGCAGAGTTGAGAAGGGTCTTGAAGGATAACAATTTTTATTATTACATGTGCTAGGTTCTTTCCAAACACAGAGGATGAGAGAATCTGTGCACTGAATAGAATATACTCTGACTACTGAGGCTATTCTGAACCCTTTGTTTCCTATGCTACCAGGAAATTAAAACAAATATTAAAAGACGCTTTTGCTATATAAATAAAAAGAGAACAAGAAAATAACTGGAGCCACTTTGCAGCGAGGAAGGGTAGAGACTAAGGATTATTTAGTTATGACCCAAAAGCTAGAGGAATACTTTGCTTCCATTTTCAGTAAGGATGCTAATGTGGAATATGGGGGCAAAGGCCGGTTGGCAAATGGGTGTGAGTAAACAGAAATGCAAATGGTCTTATTTAAACTCAAACAACTTCATATGTTCATGTTGTGGTGACTGGCTAAACTCCATCCCAGAATACTGAAAGAATTGGCACATAACATTTTAAGTCTGGTAGCAAGGATTTTTAATAAATCTGTCAAGTTGGGGGTGGTACCATATGACTGGAGAACAGTGAAAGTAGTACCTATATTTAAGAAAGGGGAAAAAGGTGATCTGGACAACTGCAAACATGTTAGTCTGACAGCACTAGTATGCAAGCCTTGAGAACAAATTTTGAGGGGAAAAATCATTAAAGATGTGGAGGTAAATGAAAAATGGGATACAATGCAATGTGGGTTTACCAAAGGTAGGTTGTGCCAAACTAACCTGATATCTTTCTTTAACTGATATCTTGCAATTCAATAAAGCATTTGACATGGTATCACATGGGAAATTATTAGTTAAACTGAAGAAAATGGGGATTATTACAAGAACTGTAAGGTGGGTAAGGAACTGGCTAATGGGGAGATAACAGATTCACCTAAAGGGGAACTATGAGCTGGACAGAGGTTACTGGTGGAGTTTCTCAAGGATTGGTGTTGGGACAAAACTTATTTAACATTTTCATTAATGACCCTGGCACAAAAAGGAGGAAGTACTAATAAAATTTGCTGATGACACAAAGTTGGGAGGCATTGTAAATCCAGAGGAGGATCAGAATGCGATACCAGAAGAATTGGGATGACTTTGAAGACTGCAGTAACAGAAATCGGATAAAAATTAATAGTACAAAGTTCAAAGTCATGCAATTAGGAGCTAACAGCAAGAATTTATGTTCTAAACTGGGGAATCATCAGTTGAAAACAACAGATGAGGAGAAAGACCTGTGTGGATTAGTCAACTCCTTGATGACTATGAGCCATCAATGTGATCAGGCAATGAAAAAGGTAAAGGCAATCCTAGAATGTAAGAGGCAAGGTATTTCTAGTAGAGAGAATTAAAATATGTTTCTTCATGTCTAAATATTAGTGACATTGTAGCAGAATTTTTGGAAGCCTTCTTGATCCATTGCTAGCTTCAAGCACTCAGCCACTGACCTCCCAGGGATCTGCTGCACACCATCTACCCACCTCCTTGCTGGTTGTCCCCTACTGCAATGACCTGCCACCATTCCTTCCATAATAATGTTCTCAAGTTTATTTCCATCTCTACGCCTGATGTGATCAAAATACATAGGTTTGTACCTGCTGATATCTGACAGCAGTGTCCGCTTCTCTCCAATAAAGAAATGTAATAAAAAGGTGGAAGAGTTGAATCATGCAGGGAAGGAAACTGGAATCCACTCTCTGTACTTTCTCCCACAAGAAGTATCCAGTAGAGATAGGGAAGTATTAATGCCATTTTACAAGACACTGGTAAGACCTCATCTGGAATACTGTGTACAATTCTGATTGCCCATGGTGAAGAAAGATTAACTTAAACTGGAACAGGTGCAGAGAAGGACCAATAGGAGGATTAGGGGAACTGTGGATCCATCTTACGAGAGCAGACTGAAAGAGTTTGGCTTGTTTAGTTTAGCAAAATGAAGGCTGAGAGTGGATATGACTACTCTCTGTAAATACATCTGGGGGTAGGCACTAGGGAAGGAGAAGAGCTATTTAAACTAAAGGACAATGTTGGCCCAAGAACAAATGGTTATACATTGGCCATGAATAAATTTAAGCTGGAAATTAGAAGACTGTGTCTAACCATCAGAGGAGTGAGATTCTGGAACAGCCTCCCAAGAGCAGAAGTGGGAACAAGTTGCCTACGATAGCAAGGGACTGCACCCAGTTACCCAGGGGGTCCCTTCCAGGCTTATGATCCTCTGAAGCAGGGGAAGACACAATTCTCTGTGAAAAACCACTGCATTTTATAGTGAAATTTGTGCAACAAAAGTATTATGCTTTGCACTGACTTCAAATGGGAATTTTGCATGCATAGAGAACAACAGGCCCATAATTTGGATGTCGTTTTTCTTTTTTAAGTTGTTAACTGAAATACCACCCAAATGAAATGCTGTATTTTGGGCAAAGAATCTCTCTCTGAGTAAGACCAAATTATTTTTGTCAAAGTTCTGAGAGGTTGAAAATATATAAATAAACCCAACCGTCCCCCTCCCCCAAGAAATCCCCACATCAACCAATACACACTTGTAAATCTGAACCCTAGAACTGTTGTCTTGAGGATGGAAGAACTCCCAATCTAAGAACTACATTTTGTAATTTTATATGGCATGGATTCCATCTAAATCAACTGCTGAAGTAAAAAACATTTTGTTCTTTCAGATCTAGAAATTATTTCTTGCACAGTATTAAAATTCTGAACAACCATCATCATGCTGTGTAAGAATTCTAATTTTAGTTGGCTTAAAGATCATTCTTCATGACTGTAAGCATTATTATGGTAATTTTATCCATCCTGATCTGCATCTGAATTATACAGAAAGCAAGCTTTAACTTAGAGAAAGAACACCTTTGCTTTAAAAGAATATATAGGGGCTTTTTTCTTTTACAGAGTTTGCCATTAGAAAGTCAACATTTACACACAATTACCAAACAGTGATACCAGATATCACATTATTTCCTGTATTTAGAACAGCTGCAGCGTTGCTCATAACACTGTGTGGTAAATATGGATAAATGCTGACTTTTTAATGGTAATCACTGTATGGGAGAGTGCCATCTTGAGGACACCGCTGAGAGTATATAAAGGCCAAATTTTATGGAAAAGCCCACAGAGAATAAGTTTACAGAAAAACTCAAAGCAAAACAATAACAGACGAAAGATACTGTACATATTTCCAGGACATTTGACACCTTCCTTCCTAGCTCAGAATGACATTGCTGTCTGAGTTATGAGATTTTATGAGAGTACTATAGTCCCCGTGCTTACCTCCAGATCTGTGAAAAGCCCTTGGTTGTTCTGAAGTATGGCATACATGCAATGTGCAACTGTAATTGCATGCTTCCAGTTGTGATAGGGCACACGGCGATAGTTCTTCTTTACAGACATAGTAAAACGACATAGCTTTTCAAGTTCAAAGCTTCAAAGAAAAAATTGGTGAGAGAGAAGAAACAAAATGAAAAAAATGAGAATAATTCTATTTCATCCCAAAATAACCCACTCTTTATAACAAAAAATATATGATTTGGTTTCCTTTCTAAGATCTGTTAGAATTATGAAACTTTTAGATTCCAATAGTCATTGAGTACAAATCCAGGATGGTGGTCTGATTTTGGTCTGCCATCTTCTGATGCAGACCATTTTCCCAAGTAACTCTCAGGGTTCATTTGAACAAAACCCTCAGAATCCCTGACTGTTGCTTTCTTAAACAGGTATCTACTGCTAATAATCTCAAGAGAAATAATGAGTTTAAAGTGGACTATGTTTGTCAAGAAAACGTAACAATTTTTCCTTTTTTCTTCTTCTTTGATACATTTTTGTCTAGAACTCCATTCAAATTGTTGGAGCATGTAGTGGCTCCAGAAATAGTCTCATTGGCTTTTTTACTGAGTTATTGTCACTCAAACATAATTGACATCCTCTGACCATAATCCATGTCTCAATCTATATAGTTTGAGGGGCTATTTTATTTAAGGAAACTTATCTCTAAGCCTGCTTACCTACTATGAATGCTTAAAATAGACTGGTGGTCAAAAGAAATTGGGGAGTAATAGTAAAAAGGACTGCTAAATCAGCATTATGTGATTAAGCATAAGCACGCAGCATTAAGAATATCTACCAGCATCGCTGTTTCTGACTGTCAGCATATTTATATGGCCCTTGTCACAAACGTGTATGAGTGTCTCACAATCATTAATGGATTTTGTCTACATAACACTCCTGCAAGATGGCAGGAAGCAGTATCCCTATTGTTACACAATGGAAATTTAGGCCTCGAATAGTTTAAAGGTAAAATTTTCAAAAGCCCCTGCATGACCTGTCAAAGGTCACAGAGGAAATCTGTTGAACCCAAGTTTTTGAATTAAACCCAAGTCTCCTGATTTCCAGTTCTGTGCTCTTTCAAACTGCCCACTCTTCCAACCTATTTTAGCAGTTTCTTTGAAACTGAGGTGTTGTTCTATAGCAGAATTTCTTGTACATTACATTAGCTAGTTACTATACTGATACTGTTTGTGTGTCTAAAAATGGAGGTTACTTCCTTCTTTCAAGATAGGTGGTCCCTATCTGTATTCCACATGGGCATGCGTACCTACGAAAGGAATACACATGGAAACCAGCACTCAAAGAAGAAATGGCAGTTACTGCAACTAGAGGTTCTTCGAGATGTGTGGTCCCTATCTGTATTCCACTCGGAGGTATGCATGTGCGTGTGGAATACACAAAGGGTCCAGCACTCAAAGAAGTAAAACTTTGATTATATATAATTATTATTAATAATAATATTAATATACATTTCATACACCATCCTTCACTCAAGTTTAAATGCCTGGGTATTGCAATGTATGTTATATGCATGATTACCAACCACATGGTGAGTCCTTCAATATTATGGTTGAACATGCAAAGTTAAGGATGAAGTGGACACATTAATCATAAACCCCTTCCTTTTGGTTAGTGTGGATTGACTGTCTGACCTCATCTGGGAGAGTTCTCTTTGGTTTTGTTACTCTTTTATATAGTGGCAGTATTAATGTCCTGCTTTTACAGTATACATGGGCTGAAAAAACAGCTAAATGGTTCTGACCTATCATGTAAAAATGTAAACACATTTACTATAGAAAGCTATTTAGACAGAAAAATATAGTACTCCATGCTTATTGTTTAGTATTATAACATTTACAGAGCTTTAGCCTTGCATCAGAAAAAAAACTGGAGGCATATTGTCTTTCACAAAATCTTTAGTATTTTTTCTTCTCTTTCTTAAATTCTAGAGGTTTCAGTCAAACATTTTCAAACATTTGTTAAAAATATTCTTTGAAATAGGATATTCCTCAGAATATATATATTACAATGATCACTTCCTTCTGTACAAATACCTGTCCATGCCTATTTACTTTCAGAAACTACTAAAGGACAGGACAATCACCACCAAAAGCAAAATCACCACAGAGAGAATACCTCAGCCTAGAATATAACTATTCCCTCTACTGCTGTGCTCTCATTAGAGGGCAGCACTACATCACTTCTTATTGGGAGCAAGCAAGGAATTGTCACTGGGAGTTGCAGCTCTTTCTCTACACTCCCTCTCTGTGGACAGCTTAACAGCTACACTCTACCCTTTACACAGGACTGTGCTCAATGGTGTAATTCTAGTCCTCAATAAGCTCAGCATCTAAATGCAATGTTAAGACAGTTGCAGACTTTGTTTTGGAGAGATAAGAAGCTTTTTTTCTCTCTATATATATATTTTTAAAAATATAAGAAACTTCAAAATAATAAATATGTTTGGATGGCTTGAAGGATTCCAGGCCTTCCAATCTTGACAGTATTCCTTTGAAAATATTTTTTTCTCACATTTATTTATTTTTTAAAAATATCTGTGGGCTAAGACTCACTAAGCAAAGTTTCAACTTGGTGCAATTTTTTCCACACCAAACTGAAACCCCCTGGAAAACAAAGTTTAGAATAGAAGCAATTTAGGAGTAAATTTAGCTCCCATCTCTGGAACCAAAGACTTCTGACACTGGAAACAAGGTGATTTTTCTGTGAAGCAGGGTGCTGTATTTAAGAGGGGCTACTGCTCATCCACGTTGCAGCATGGAGGCAGAAGGGAGCAGAATGCGTCAGGAATGGGGCCAGAAGGGCCATTCATGTCTTCTATTCCTGTCCACAGTTGTTGAATGCTAGATAAGGTTCTAATCAATAACATCTTTTTAGACACTATTTAAATAATATTTTAAACTAATTCAGCAGCTATATTTTGAAATCCTGTGTAGATGAGCCTTAGGTCTCCTTTACTATTGAGAGGTCCTGTTATGTTGCCATCATCCTTCTCACTGAGGAGCAGCTGATGCATCTCCACTCAGAACCAAGCAATGCTGCTGTTTACTCAAAGGGCCATTGTCCAATGGAAAGAGTTCCCTCACTCGGAACTGAGCTCACTGACCCCACAACATCCCCAGCCCTACCAGCTGAGGAACAAAAACTGGGCCTGGAAATCCAATTTGCTTAATAGATTCCTGTGTAGACAAGGTATACTATGTTGCTAAAAAAAAATATCCAAGCATGAGGAGTCTGATTACAACATTCAGTAAAAGAAAAATAAAATAATAATAATAATCACAGAACCAAAATAATAGTGATGAAAAATACTTGTAATTCATACCAGGTTGCACCACAGGACTGGTGGACCATGTAGACAAAAATGGCCGGCCAGACATCCTCGTAGGGACCGATATCAAAGTGGTATCTGACATAAAGAATATTTAAGTTCAGCAGCAGGAAATATCCTTTAATTCTTATTATACTTAGGCTAAAAACTGCTAGATGACATGCTCACCTGACAGCAGAGTCTTGTTTCTGACCATACATACTATATTGACTTTGTCGACCAGATCCTCAGCTGGTGCAAGTTGGTGTAGTTCCACTGACTTCAATGGAGCTAGGAAGATTTACATCAGCTCAGGACCTGGCCCTATTGCTTAATAGAAACATCCTCCCCTTTCCCTTTTTAAGGGAACTATATCGTTTAAAGAACGAGTAAGAGAGCTCATCAGAATCTTCTTTGTTGAATTAGGATAATGAGGGGAGTTATAATGTCATTCAAAAGTATTCAAACTCAAATTAACCCTTCGCCACACAAAGCTGTAAGGGTGGCTCATATTTAATGAGAAATTCACTGGTGTTTTCAGGGCTGGTTGAAATCAATTACTTATTTCAAGAACTGGATGCAACTTCCACCAGGTTTCATTTTTGTAGGGAAAAACATTAGCTTTTACTATTTAATAGAAACTAAATAAAAATGTCAAAATTTAAGGATTTAATACTGTACTTTTATGCTTCATTAGTTGATGTTCCCCCCTGCCCACCCATATCAACATTCATAGCCTCATGTTGGGGGCTAGCATAGCAGAGCTGCTTGTCCTTCCAATATTAATTACCCTCTTTCATTGCACCTGATGTGCTGAAATGTTCTATTTATGTCCCATTGAATCTAACCAAATGTTAGAGTGTCTGTGATACACTGAACAGCACAGCAGGTGTCAGATCTGAAAGTAGCTGAATTGTTTGGAAAACGATTACCTGTGTTCAGATTCTAAAACAATGGGGGTTTGTATTTCCAAAAAGAAAGCCTGCCATATTTAAAAGTAAAAATCATTTTGTTGAGGAGGTGCGTTATATAATATCATTCAACAAAACATTAAAAATTATACTGCAAAGAACTATCCTACATTACGCTTAATCCTGAAAACTGCTGAGCACTCCAACAATCAAAGCACTTAAGCACATATTTAACTTTAATCATGAGTAGTCCCAGTTAAACTTAAGCACATGCATGCATGCCTTGCTGGATTGGAGCCAGAGTGCTCAATGCTTTGCATCACTGAGCTTTTGTATTTTCATTTTTTTGTGGTTTATTTTTTATATGATCAGAAAGTCGGGTCTCCCTTACTTGGTTTCTCCTGGAAGCCTCATTCACTACAGGAGAACTGGTAGGATTAGGATAGCAGAGATCCCATGCAAACAAAGCCTAATTAATAGAACTTTTTTCTCTACATTCCTTTGGCTTGATTTACTGTTGCTGTGCAAAATATATAATTATTTACACGTGTGCAAAGTGGATGCAAAATGCTTCTACTCTGATTAGGTAACATTTTACATTTGTGTTACACTTTGTACAGATATAATGAGGTGCAAGGTAATTCAAAATGAATCCCAATAGCTTTAGGATGTTTCTTTGATAACAACTTCCACAAACCCTCTGCTGTACATGGAAAATTTAACTTCATGAGCAAAATACAGGTTATAGCTGCTGTTGAAATGACAAAAGACTCACAGTTCAATTTCTTTGCAGATGTGGGTAGGGAGTGTGCAGTTCATGAGATTTTGCCATTCTTCTGCTGTACAAATACTGTGATAGGACAGCTTCTCCATCGTTACACGATAAATACACTCTGAATGGCGAATTCTGTGGTACATCTGAAAGAACAATCGTTATTCATTAACACTGGACTTCGGTTACAAAGATAATGCCTGTTTCCTTCAAGATCAAACATTTATTCTTAATAATAAAGGCTTACATTTTCAAAACTGACTAGTTATTTTGGATGCCTGACCTGACACATTTTATAAGAGCCAGATGTTACGAAGGTGAAAACTTAGCACTTCTGAAAATCAGGTCCTTTCCCTTTAAGGCAGGGGTGGGCAAACTTTTTGGCCGAAGGGCCACACTGGCGTTGCAAAACTTTATGGAGTGCTGGGTAGGGAAGGCTGTGCCTCCCCAAACAGCCTGGCCTCCGCCCCCTATCCACCCCCTCCCACTTCCTGCCCCCTGTCTGCCACCGTCAGAACCCCCAACCCATCCAACGCTCCTTGTCCTCTGACCGCCCCCTCCCGGAACCCACAGGCTATCCAACCCCCCCTGCTCCTTGTCCCCTGACTACCCTGCCCTGAGGGACACTCAAAAAAGGAAGCACCTCTGCGAAGCCTATTTCAATGCCCTTGCTACTACCTGTGATGTGGGTAGAAGGTGCAGAACTGAGAAACGAGCACATTGCATCCTTTTGACCACTGCGCTAGCCAAGCCACAATTTGGCCCAAAAGAGCTAATTTAGATAACATATTTTCTATACATTTTCAATCTCCCACTGAGTTTTTCAAGTAATGTATTGTCACTGTTGCTTCAGGGACAGCGTTTTTCACAACAGAGAGTGGAGAAATTACCACTCAGCGCCAGGGAAAAACAAGTTCAATGATATAGTAAAAGATTGAAATTCAACTATATTAGGCCTGGTGTGGATTGTAAATGAGTAAAGAGAATTATGCTTCATTTGTAGAAAGTCCCCAGGAGCAACATGCTTTGAGGGTTCATCCTCTAACATGGTAGATCCATGTCCAATAGATGGACTTGACTGGACCTGATCCTGATTTACACTAAGGCCACTTTATACCACTCTAAAGAGGCCTTAAAGTGGGCATAAATATAATTTACTTCCCCTTTTACAGCCAGAGTGCTGTAAAAGGGATCTTATGAGACTCTGGTCTATGTCATTGTACAATATCTCTCTTCAATAAAATGTGCTGAGTTCCTCTTTGTAATGGTCAATATTGCATTTTTATACCTATATGGTAATGATTATAAATGTTTTTATACTTTCTAAATGAACAGTTATCTTTCTTTAAAAGAAAAAGAAGGCTGACTTTCACAGTTAATAGCATCAACACTCATCTAGACGCATGGGTAGTTATGTGAGAAAATTCCAGGATGTTAAAATAAATATTCAAATGTATTTGATATACTCTTTCCACACTACGTATTTGAGTACACTCCCTCCACCATGCAGTAAACTGTGCAAAATACATACTCTGAACCTGAATAAATGACTCAGGCCCATTCACCTTATCTGAACAAAGTTAAGTGGTGCTCTACATACTTTGACTGGAGTACATTGTTTTACGTTAGCTGTACATAACAGATATATCAATTGCACAATTATTTCAGAAGAAATCAACCGAATCCTTATTGTGAAAGAATCAACATATTACTGATGCCCCATTAGCTCAACAAAACAGAATTATTAATCAATTTTAATGATTTGGAAGATGAAGCAGAATTGATAAAATCCCAAACTGATCCTAACTCAATATGTTACAAGCAATAGCTGACAGAACTGAAACTATTTTCTTCACACTTCATATTAGGCTTTTGGGGGGTAAAACTTACATTAGCACAGTGTAAGGCTA
The DNA here is from genome assembly GCF_965140295.1 of Lepidochelys olivacea. Taxonomy (NCBI): domain Eukaryota; kingdom Metazoa; phylum Chordata; order Testudines; family Cheloniidae; genus Lepidochelys; species Lepidochelys olivacea. Next base: position 125,968,930 of record NC_140413.1, read on the forward strand.
AAGCACAAAAGACTGCAAACATTTTAAAGTTGTTCTCATCGGTTTTAGAGAAGGCACTTCCACTTATTTTGTTCACCATCTGCACAACGCCTATTACACTCCCTCGACTCACAATCGGCATGCACAGAATGTTCCTGGTTGTGTAGCCTGTGTAGAGGTCAACTTCTCTGGAGAGTTGGGGAAGAGAAGGACAACAGTTAATGGTCATCCCTTCTTCCCTAGAAATGTCATTTAAATATACACAGGGTTCACTAATCTAACACTTAAATGCATGCATCAATTATTATAATACCCATTTAAAAGTTAAAGAAATAAACTTCAGCCAATTAAGTCAGCTCATTCATAAAAATACTGAAAATGTTTTAAAAACTCTATTTTTATGACTTAGCTGGTCGTCAGGTGACTGAAACACACCTATTTTCTAAACCAATCAGACTTAATTAAGGTTATTAATGTACAGCAATAGTCCATCCAGCTGTGCAAACTTCTATATAGAACAAAATAACTAATGCTTCCTCAATTATTTGGTAAAACAGAATCAAAATCATTTTAATAGACTACAGTCACAAGATCAGAGTGCATGCTATGAAAATAAATATTTCAAGTTTGTCTCTTCATCATACCCCTTAATTCCATGAAAACGTACTAATCAAGTGATAATGTCTTTAAAATTTGAGTGGAACATTAAGTAAAAAGCAAGCTTTTTTTTTTTCCTGTCTTAGTTGTAATTAAAGAATGTCTTACCTGTTAAAGCGTGGATCTGCATAGGCATCAGGAATGTTAAGGACTTCACCTGTTCTTGCTACCTGACCCGCTATTCCTTTCTCAATAGAAAATCTGCACATATTAAAGAAACATGTTGATCAGCATACGAACAGTTTGAATAAACATTTTTTCATTGTAGACTACCCTGAACATACAAATGTACATTCAATCCAAACCAGCTTAATTTTGTTGTTTGTAAGGATAAAATTCTTGAAAGACAAGAAGGAATTGTAATGAATAATACAGATCTACTGAAAATATTTATATGGATATAGAGCAGGGGTGTGCAAACTTTTTGGCCTGAGGGCCACATCTGGGAATAGAAATTGTATGGCGGGCCATGAATACTCACAAAATTGGGGTTGAGGTGCAGGAGAGGGTGAGGGCTCTGAGGTGGGGCCAGAAATAAGGCATTCAGGGTGCAGGAGGGGGCTCCAGGCTGGGGTGGAGTGCAGGGGGATGGGGAGAGGTGAGGGTTCTGATTGGGGGTGCAGGCTCTGGAGTGGGGATGGGGATGATGGGTTTGGGGTGCAGGAGGTTGCTCTGGGCTAGGATCGAGGGGTTTGGAGGGCAGGAGGGGGATCAGGGCTGGGGTAGGGGCGCGAGGGGAGGCTCAGGGATGCAAGCTCTGGGCAGCGCTTACCTCAAGCATCTCCCGAAAGCAGCGGCATGTCCCTTCTCTGGCTCCTACATGGAGGCACAGCCAGGCAGCTCTGCTCACTGCCCCATCCACAGGCACTGTCCCTGCCGCTCCCACTGGCCATGGTTCCTGACCAATGGGAGCTGAGGGGGCGGCGCCTGTGACGGGGGCAGTGTACAGAGAGGAGCCCCTGGCTGCCCCTAAGTGTAGGAGCCGGAGGGGGGCCATGCCGCTGCTTCTGGGAGCCACACGGAGTGGCCCCAGACCTTGCTCCCTGGCTGGAGCAGGGCAAGCCTCAGACCCTACTTCCCAGCGGGAGCTCGAGGGCTGGATTAAAATGGATGGTGGGCTGGATCCGACCCACGGGCCGTAGTTTGCCCACCCCGATATAGAGCTAAAAAAGGTCCCATACTATAATCATTTTGGTTCAGTATGGATTGCTGCCCATAATAAGATTAGAGGTTATTTTTAATTCATGTTCATTACATTCAATTACATTTGCGCAGTCTGATGACTTGTGTTTAAGTCATCAGTTTATTTTATAATTTATCAACTGAATCTCTTATATTCATGCTATTTTATGAATGAATCTCATGTAATATGCTTCTTTGGTGCAAAAAAAAAAAAAAGTTTGGAATAAGTCAATGGAAAATGTCAAGTATGCAGTTCATGTGCACTTGGGTCACACAGACCTTAAAATGGATGGATAAATTTCATTTTACAGCAAGGTAAAATGCACTAGTACTGACAGAATCTTGTAGACCTTCCACAATGAAATCAAATACATGAAGCATACTATAGTTGAATCATACAAATCCTGCAGTCAATATTATTACAAGAAAATAATTTGGATCATTCTTCAACATAAAACACTTCTGGCTTTTATAATTCAAAGGAGACATGGGTGAAATAAGCAGAGATGCTCAAAGGTGGGCCACACGCAGATGTTAGTCTAAGTGGGTAAATCCTGGCTCCACTGAAATCAGTTGCAAAACTCCCTTTGACTTCATTAGGGCCAGGATTTTACGCAGTACAGCAGGAAAGCAGAGTTGCGAACTGAACGGTCAACCACACACCTCATTTGAAAGCAAATACAGTACAGTACTGTGTTAAATGTAAACTACTAAAAATATAAAGTGAAAGTTTATAAAAAGATTTGACCAAGTAAGGAAACTGTGCTTGTTTCATTTTTCTTCTGTATAGCAAAGTTTCAAAACTGTATTAAGTCAACGTTCCGTTTTAAAGTTTTGAAAGAACCACTGTAACATTTTGTTCAGTTATGAACATTTCAGAGTTACAATCAACCTCCATTCCCCAGGTGTTTGTAACTCCTACGTTCTACTGTATGTCTAGAAGAAGTTTAAGTTGGTGTATTCTATACCTTCTTCTGCCTATCCCCACAACATGTACACCAATTACAGCATTATACCAATTCAGACTACTTCAGACAGACTCTTACCCTCTTGCAAATGTATATGTTACAGTCCTTTCCCCTTATACATCACACCTGAATTTGCCTCATAGATTCCCTTACATTCAAAGTCAAAATTTGTGTAATTCTCACACTGAGGGGACAGACGAGAGGAATGTAAACAAGAAAATCAATTATCAGGAGGGTATAAGAAAGTGTAAGTAGGCCACCTCCTTCTTTAATTCACACCATCTTCTTGCTCCTTAATATGTAAACTGCACCAGTGTAGACTCTCTTATGCTCATGTACACAATGTAGTAAGAAAGAATAAACATCAGCCTACGTGAGTCCCATTGAGAGTATGGGAATTTGACTTACATTCTTGTATGAACCATATCTGATACTATAACTTTAAAGATACAAAGAAACAATTGAATAAACCATTTTAGAATGTCACTGCTGAGTGAAGAGTGGTATGTATTTTATGTTTGAAAGATTTTGAAGTAATGCATGGGATTTAGTCACACATTTTTCACTAAACTATAAAACAATGTGGACCCAAATCCCCTACCCTGCTTTGAAAAATCTCAACCTATATCCATTAGGGATTTTCCTGAACGAAAGGCACTATATAAATTATCATTCGCTCCTAAAACTGAAATATTTAAAAGTTACCTTGTTATTCTGGCTGTTTTTTCCACTAAGGAGGTGTGTATGTGTAAAATGTACACATTAATGAGGCAATTTGTACCATGTAGATGATGCACAAGTTTTAAAAATACTCATAGAATCTTGTGTAACCTTCCATGCCTGTGCAAAGCTTAAAATTGACCAGTTCCAGTGCACTTTAAAATCACAATTATTTAAATCAGAACAAAGTCCAGACTCATCATATCAGGTGAGGCAAGGAGACACTAAACTAAGAGTAAATGGATTGCCCACCTTAAAAGGATTGATTAGATCTGACCAGTTACCGGCAATGCCTGATTCGCCAACCAGAATTACCCACAATAATTTCCCTACTTTGGGTGTGTGTGAGAGAACATGTCACATTTAGATTGATCTTGGGAAAGCCAATAAAAGTCTTGTACTTTCAGAACTGTAGATAAGGGGGTTTAATTTAACACCTGCTCCTTTACCTACCTTGGAGCACCTGTGTTTTTTTCCAACCTGATTTCCAAAAGGACCGCCTCCGGAAGACGGCATTTCCAGGAGTGACGTTATAGCTTCAGAGACGTTGTTTCGATGGCACTGCAATGTCATTCCCAGAAGTACTACCTTCTGGAGGCGGGTCCTGGTGGGAATGATATCACAGTATGACAAGTATTGTCAGGGTAGGCACCTGCAAGTAGGCACAGACACTGGGTAACAAAATACCTGCCATCGCTAGTTAGAATTAAATTGCATTCTTCTGCTGTTCCTACCTTATTTCTTTGGTCTTCTTGAAGACAGGTTTCCCCTCCTTCTCCTCTCCAATATCAAAAAGGTCTGAATACAGCTCCTTGTTTTTGTGATCAACCTGGAAGAGTGCACAGCGGTCTGCATTCACCAGGTTTTTTGCATATATCTATAGACAAAGAACAAAACTAAGATTAACCATCATGAGATTCAGGTGAACTTTAGTCCCTAATCTGTTCATGAAGGTAGACCCTTCGAATATGAAAGTTCTGACAGCTTTTCTAATAGAGAAAGCATTTTCCAGAAGTTTCCTCAACTATAACAATTTAGGCCATAACTTCACACAAAAATATTTTTTTTGTTTTATACAATAATTTCTTTAAATCAAGCTGTCATTTACAGTTTTAACATTTAAATTTAAAAAGTCAGGGATTTTTTTTAGATGCTTCAGTGGGTGATGTACAAGGAGAAAAATGGGTCTCCCATTGAAGAGGGGTATTTTGTGGGTAGAAAGTCCTTGCTTTTGGACTGACAACCTTTTCCCTACTTTTTAAAATGATTTACTTTCCAGTACTTTAATAGATTTGAAGACACAACAATATCAAAGAACATTTTATGGGCATTATGATTTCTAAAACTCTGAATAAATAGTGTTCCTAATGGAAACGCAGACTGACCAGTCACTATATCATTACAGCTAGATGCACCTATCAAAATGTGCTTTGAGGCCAAAGAGAGAAGCATCACGGCATCCTACTTTACAATTAGAGCTTGATGAGATTTTTCTGACATTTCTTTTCCCATTTTTTTTAATAAAATAAGCAAGAAAAGTCCTTGCTTTCTTACATCCTTTAGTTTATTTATCATTAATAGCATTTATTGTACTGTGGTAGCATTTAGATGCCTCAGCCAGGTTGGGACCCCTCTGTGTTAGGCATTGCACAGACATATAATAAATGACAGTCCTTGGCCCCAAAGACATAGAGACTTCAAACCCCTTGGGGTTCAGAGTGTTTTCTCAAGATTAAAATACTCCACATTTTAAATGATAAGCCAGATAAATATTTATTGTTTGAAAATTATAATACGCTTAACTCCTAAAGTGCTTACCTAGGTTACTTCTGAACTATACAAGAGCAAGAAAATTCTGGGATTAAGAGCTAACCCCTGAGTACACGAAACGCAATCCCTCTTGCATATATGATATTGCAGCTCATAAGGGCACAGTTTAGCTCAAAATACACCAAACTTTCCATCTGCAGAAGCCTTGAAAAATAACTTTTTGCATAAAGTCCAAAAGTACTTTTGGTTGACTCAAGTACACAATGCATATCCTTTCCTAAGAGTTCTGAAATATCCAGGCCCAACAGTGTGACCTAAGGACACAGCAAAAATCTCATCTCTGAATTCCTCCTCTCACTTCAAATGAGAACAGGTTAACACTTCCCACACACTACTCTGTGGGATCACTTTTCAGAAAATTAGTTTGCAGCAACTAAAAAAAGAAGAGAGAGAGAGAGCAATGGACAGAGACTATCCAAATGTATGAGTCCAGCTGAAGTAAAAGATTTTATATAATATTTTTCAAATGTATTGTGTAGCATAGTAGTCATTTTATTATCACGTTACAGGATTTAATGCTACTGTATATATTACATAAATTATATTCTGACATCTGAAAATATAGATCACAAAAGCATGTGTATAGCGGGTGTGCTCTCTCCTTATACTACTAATATAGGAGTTTGCATACACACAGTTTCAAGCTTTTCCAGGACACACATAGACATGTGAAATCCATCAGTAACAATCCCAACCAGATTTTTAAAAGGATGCAAAAGGTAAAATCAAAACTGGACTTTAGAGCATTCAATTTTGGGAATGTCCCCTAATCATGATGATTTCAGCTGGACAAAACACAAACACAAACGCACGCACATCTGATTCTTTTTTTTCTCATTTGCTTTGCCATTGTGAAGAATACCCCGAGATATGTTCATTTACAGCAGACAAAAGGGCCAGACCTTAATCTCAGATTTTAAGAACTCTATATTTGTGTGCATGAATTTTGTTAAAATATCCTTTGTGCGTGTGTGTTAAACATACACTCAAGAATGCTAGGATTCTGAAGTTAGCATACATTTCTAAAGAAGCAAAAGTGCCATTTTTGTCATGGATAGTAGTGAGATATAAAAATATTGTGCCAGATTCTCATCTGTACCAATGTGCGCTGGACTCAGCCTGAGTTGCAAAAAATCTGTGTGTGGCTCCCTGATTCTGGGGCGAATGCTATGCCAACTACCTTTGGCACACAAGGTACCGACTGCCAGCCAGGGACTGCTGGACCACAGCAGTCCTGTCGTACTTTCTATATCCTATCCCTTATGCTGCGACCTGTGTAGAACCCAGCTACACCAGCTGAAGGCTCCCCTCATGCTGGAAAAATCCCCATCTGGAGAGATCCAGAAGTGTTCTGGCTCCTTGGTGCCACCAGGCTAGTGCAAGAGGGGAAGATGGCAGGCTGAGTGTCAGGCCCAAGGTATCTTTTCTCCATGTGGGAGTTCATTAAAAAGTCTAGCCATTCCCATTATTCCTTTATTCAGTCAAACCAGAGGAACTAATTTAAACCACTTTGGCAATCCCTGGGATTACAGTAAAGGAGGTTTCCCTATGTACCTTCTGAAACCATGTCAGGTGCTTCGTAAAGCAGCAGTACTTTAAAACAGACCACAAGGCATTGTATTTTAATACATTCAACTCCTGAAGGATGATGTCATTTATCTTATGTCACAACCTATTTTTGTCAGACTTGCCTGCTTAAAATACTACTGTTTGTGGAGCAGATGCCTAACGGGTTTGGCAAAGCCTTTCTTCATGGGTCATTGGCTCAAATCCAACCCACCTAGACAGTGACTGGCAGGTGATATAATCACAAAAGGTACCCTTGTAACTAGAGTAATAAGGAGGCCAAGGACGGAAGGGGACCAACCTATCATCTCTCCCCTCAGGGCAGAGCCTTCAGAATAGTTCTGAAACACATTAGTGAGGCAGTGTGTGGGGAAACTTACACTCCTGTTCCCTACGCTGCACCACTTCTGTGGATGAAGAAAGACCTTTATTTTCAGGTGCTCCCAATCAGGCACCTTTTACTGCACTAAATTCACTAAGGAGTTTGAATAAGAAAGAAACAAAGATATAAAGATAAACTTAAAGCAGAGAAATGCTACTATTATTAGTGTAAGAACCATCAAAAGCTTGCACTGTAATCTCCAGGAGGTGGACTGGGGAGTGGAGATTGATTCTTGCTGTTCTCTCACTCTAGGAGATAGGGTGAGTCACAGAAATGATCCAACTGGTCTCCAGTAGAATTGCAGTGGATGCACAAACTAGCAGATCCATCCTTCTCTTTCTGCTAGACCCAGAAGAAGCCAATTGGCACAAACTTCAAAGGAAGTTGAATGTGAAGCATCAAAGCAGGTTGTACAGCAGAATGCTGAGAGCAGGTGCTTGGAAGGAAGATGAAAGAATAAGCATATTGCATTGCCATGTGTGTGTTCTACTTGGTGACTGTTCACAGAGAAGAATATCATTATCTGTCATTAAGTTCTGTGTATTATGTTACCACAGTGCTTTTAAATGTTAAACAATGTTGTGAAGCAATTTGTGTAAATAAGAATAGACAAAGCTGCTGAAACTGAGGAATGTTTCTTGTGCATTGAAGAGAGCAATTCTTGTCTGTGTAGTAACTAGATTCAGCTAAGACTGCAAAATATCTCTCCTGAATATTGATTTGAATTTATGAACAAATTTGCTTTGACATGGTTTGCACTGTTGGTGTGCTTACTTTCTGTGAAGATTCTAGCTAAAAAGTTCACTGATAAGGTTAGGGCAAACACTGGAGAGTATTGTTGGATAGCGATTTTTAAATTGGTAAAAATGCAAGCACTCATCAGAAAACTGACTCTTATTTACACTCATTCAATCAGGGAAGAGAACCATATTATTCAACATGTTTGTCCAAAACTAAACACATTCAAACACTCAGCAAACAATCTACAGGCAAATTGATTTGCAGATAATGTTCAATGAATAATTCTGAATAATGAATAAATTCAAGAAAATTGTGATCGGTTTATGAACTCAAAAAAGTGAAATCCATTGACTAAATAATCTGTTAGTTATTACTATGCAACCAGCTTTAATTGCTGCCATAATGTTCTGTGACTGACTGTGCCACTCTGTAACTGCGGAATCTAAATCGGTTTATGTCCTAATTGGTAGGAAACAACTCTCTTTTGTACCTATCACATGTCATTGGATAAACTATCTATGGGTAATACTGTCTATTTTCACATGGCTTCACACAGAAAATGCTCTTCAATCAGAAGGGCTATTTTTGTGGGGTTTTTTGAGGAGTGTATTGTAATGTGCAGTGATTTGAAAGTAGAAAGAACCAGTCAGAGGAACAAGTTGAAATGATAAGAAAAAGTGGTACCTTTCCATATACAAATATTCCATTTATCTAGCAAATCTGAGATCAACATTTAGTTCACAGAGACCCAATAACTCAGTACTTATGAAACTGTGAAATGAAGTTTTTGCAATAAATAAAACCAAGAGGACCCTTATCACTATTTCCTTATAGACCATCCTCAGAATTACTGATCATATGAACTCATTATAAACAGCTTCTATGGTTCAACAATGCCACACTTTACTTCAATGAAAGAGAGACTGGAAGACTAACAGATGTGATGTATGAATTTAAAGATGAAAAAAGATAGCTTACCATTATATGTTCAAGTAGAGAATCTATTGCGACTATATTATCAAAATAGGTTCTGTAAAGAAGAAGAGATACAAAATTAGTAAGTAATGTTATTTAGATTGGTGCAGAACAAGGATTTGAGCAGGTTCCAAGTTGTAGTCCCTTTTAGATAAGCATGCAACTCTGTTAAAAATAAATAAACAAAATAAATGAATGAATAAATAGAGAGCCTACCATATGCTGCTTCAGGCCCCTATTTAGCAAAACTGTTCAGCATACGTTTCAGTGCTTTGCTGCCCTTCAGGGCAAGTGTTCCTTACTCTCTCTCTCTCTCTCTCATTAAATGCTTTAACATATGCATTATTTAATTCCTTCCAAATATACTTCATTAGGTTTATGTATTAGGTTATTTGTCAAAATTAATGTCATACCAAACCACTTTTCCTAATGGAGGCAAACACCTAGAAAACATTTAAATGAACGTTCTTTATTAACCCAGGTAAAGTCTGCTTGGGTGGGTGGAGGCACAACAGCGCAAGACACCTGCACCAATGGGAGCATTAGGGAATGCCAGTGCAGAAAAGCGTGGTGCTGGTGAGGGTGGGGCTTGGGTGACAGGAAATGCACTTTGAGTCCTGGCAGAAATTAAATTCTGGGGAAAGCAGCAGTGTAAACACCACCTGCCCTCCCCATTTATGGCAAAGTTCCCCATCAAGCACAGAAGCTCCCAACACTAGAGAAGCTGACCCACACCGCTGTATTCTCATAGTAAGTCAAAAGGCCAGACATTTTTTTTAAACCGTAAGTATAACAAGGCATCTGGGAAAATAAAACAGTCTTGGATGCTCTCTGTCATCATCACAAAGACAATGGAAAGACTTCATCCACACAGCCCTTGAATTTACTACGTTATTCTAGACAAGGCCTCAACCCATTGTGCTGCATATGGGGTTTCTTCAGATTAAGGAGATGTTACTTATCTGCACAATAACTGGAGTTTTTTGAGATGTGTGGTCCCTAGCTGTATTCCACTTGAGTTGTGCATGTGCTACATGTACTTGATATCAGAAAATTTTTGCTAGCTGTATTCATTGGTCCATTCCTGTGCCCTTCTCCTCCTCATACTCCACATCAAGGCCACATGGGGCAGTGAGGACTGCCTGCCTCTCTAGTAACCTTTCTACTGCCAATAGGCCTGGGATAAGGCTCTGCAGCAGAGGGGAAAGACGGCAGGTAGTGGAATACAGACCACAGATCTCAAAGAACTCCAATTAATGTACAGGTAAGTAATCTTTTCTTCTTCTTCGTCAAGTGGTTGTCACTATGTGTATTCTACCTGAGGTGACTTATAAGCAGTATTCATTGAGGAGGATAGTGCAAGGAATGCTGCTGTACCACATATTGAAGGACTGCTAAACCAAGAGGCTTCTGCTGTAGAAGCCTGTACCAGGGCAAAATGTCTAACAAAGGTACAGATGGAGCCCCACATTGCCACTTGGCAGATATCTAGAAGGATGTCTCAAAGTGAGGCTACTGAGGTAACCTGGGTTCTTGTTGAATGGCTCTCACCACCTGAGGGGGAGTAGTCACTGATAGTTTGTAATGTATCAGGATTCAGACCAAAATCTCTATAAAGGAGACAGCTTCTCTTCTCATGTATTTGGCAAAGGACACAAACAGTTTGGGAAATTTTCTAAGGGGCTTTGTCCCTGTACGTAAAAAAGACCAGTGCTTGGCAAACATCCAGAGAGTGGAGTATTCTGACCTTTCTAGTGACATGGACATTCAGATAGAAGACAGGTAGGTATACGACTTGGTTCAGATGGAATTCCAAGATTACTTTGGGAGACTACATCCTAAATTCAGGAAATCTTTATCCTCATGGAAGACCATACATGGATAGTCAGCCATAAGAGCATCCAGCTTACTGACTCTTCTGCCCGAGGTGATTGCCATGAGAAAGGCCACCTTCACTGAGAGATGTGTGAATGAGGCTGAAACTAATGGTTCAAATGGGGTCTTCATCAGTGCTGATAAGACAAGATTGGAGGTCCCATGTCGGTGTGGGTCTCAGCACTGGAGGAAAGGTTCTGATGAGCCCTTTTAAATCCTTCCTGTGGTAGGATGGGTGAAGACTGGAGGGCTTCCCACTAGAGGCTGAAAACTGCTAATAGCCACCACATGAACATGCAAGGAGCTAAGAGATAGTCCTCATGTCTTTTGAGAGAGGAGCTAGTCTAAAATAGTAGGGATCTCAAAAGTTTCTGAAGGTATTCACCAATGCTGGCCTCAGGTAGAGAATTATTTTCCATTTTGTGGCATAGTGTTTTCTTGTGGAAGCTTTCCTACTATTGTTAAGGATTGTACTGCCACTGAATGTGCCTTTTCTATGTCCGTCATCCAGACAAATAACATGTTGTTAGATGGAGGACTACTCGATTGGAGTATTTGATTCTGCCCTCATTTTAACTCAGTAGGTCTGGGAAGAGGTGAATATGGACACATGGGCCTGAGGCCACCTGGAGAATGCTCATAAACCAGAACTGTCTAGGCCACCAGGGAGTAATCAGGATAATCAGCTCTCTCTCTTGTTTGATCTTCCTCAGAACTTCAGGTTCCCCTGAGATGCAAAGAGCTCCCACAATGGTAATGTCCATTGCTGAAAGACACTCCATACCACTGAGTCGTGCAGTTATCACTCATGGTCCTTGGAGAAATGTCTGCTGAGGTTGTCTCGCGTGACCAAAAGGTGCACTGCTCTAAGAGGGTGAGCTGATGGAGAATACACTATTTCCACTATTCACTGCTTCTATGCAAAGAGGGGTGGACCTTGTTTCCCCTTCTTACTTGATATAGTAACTATTTGAGAGACAAGGTGGATGAGGTAATATCTTTTATTGGACCAACATCCATTGGTGAAAGAGACAACCTTTTGAACTTACACAGAGCTCTTCTTCATGTCTGGGAAAGGTACTCAGACTGTCAGAGTTAAAGACAAGGTGGAACAGTCTGTTAAGCAAGGGGAGTTAACACATATTGCAAGGGACGTCATCCACTTTCTCTCTCAAATGCCCTGGGACTAACACGGCTACAACAACACTGCAAATATAAACTATTCTTATGTTGTCTGACATGACCTGGATGTGCAAGGTCTAAATAAAGAGTAGGATTTGTTCGTAGGCATCATGTACAGCAAGCAACTTCAGAAGGTTTATATACAACTGGGATTCTTGGTTTGTCCAGGTACCCTGCATTACATGTTCATATAGGTGAGCTCCCCTCTCTAGGAGGAAGGCATTTGTGATCAGTATTTTTGTCGATGGGGGACAGATTTCAATTCCAAGCAATTATATGCAAGAGTTATATTCAATTCTTTGAGGGAACGTAATGATTCATCTGTCTTTCCTCTCAATAGATCATTTCCCTCAAAAGGCAGATCTTCCATGGTGGATTGGACTTCTTTGGGAAATATGGAGGACTGGAGCCACAAATATCATCTCAGGACTATGGAAGTTGCCATCAAGTGGGAGATTGTATCTCCCGCATTCACTGAGGCCAGGAGAGCCAATCTACCCAGCAAGTTACCTTTGTTGATAATTGCTTGAATTTGAAGTCTATCTTCTTGAGGGAGTTTGTTAGTGAATTCTGATAACTTATTATAATTAATAAAATCATATTTTCACATTAAAGCTTGGTGGTTCACTATGAAGAACTGTAAACTCACCGAAGTGAAGTTCTTTCTCCTGGAGGGGTCTAGATGTTTGGACTCCTTATTAAAGGGCGTAGATCTGGAGCAATGTTGCCTGTTCATTTTGAGGAAGCTTGTCTTGATTCCTGGTGTGATCTTATGGATTTGGGATGTTGCACATAGAATCCCAGAGACCCCAATAAAGCCAGTGTGAAGGGGCTGTAAGGAAAAGGGGGTGGTCCCTGTGACTGTATCTAACCCCTGGCCCAAGACAATGGACTAGGCTTCTTTCTTTTGGTCACGCCAGAGTTGTTGGTCTTGTCATGGTCTACAATACTGACTCCTTCGTAGGCCGTGTTGGTATCATTGGGGTAGGAGGCATCTGCTGCCTTCTTTCCCTCTCTGGTACTGAGGATGCTCCCACTATCATTGATCAGGTCTGGTTTTGGGGCACACTTGCCCTTTGGTGCCACAAAACTGGTACCATGCTCCTTGTGAGTGCCTGACAATTCTATAGCGAGGTGCAGAGTCTGACCTGGCTTATAGGATATCAGAAAGGAAGTCCACTTGGATTAGGACTTGGAGGGGGGTTTCTCACTTTTTTTGTGAGACTGTTTGGTTTTTTCCTCCTACTTGGAGGAGTCGTTTGCCCTACTCCAGAACTAGAGACCAACGTGCTCAGAAGGGCACTTCTTGATGCCTCTGCCCAATGTACACAGGGATCTCATGGGCCAGGATCAGACTGGGGCCTCATAGCGCTATCCACTAAGGATTCTCTGAAGCCTATACTCAGAGGCTTGACAGGTTCTACTTGAAAAGGACCAGCAGATACTGCACTTAGAGTAGAAAGGAACTGTAGAGGTGGTCAGTCCGCACTGCTGCTCCTTATGCCCTTATTTCAGAGCATGAGGAGGAGAAGGGCATAGGTGTGGACCAACAGCCATTGCTAGCAAAACTCTTCCAGTCTCAGGCATATGGAGTACATATACACCTTAAGTGGAATGCACATAGGTACTATTACTTGAAGAAGAAGTAACAGTTTGATATAACAGTGTCCAGCAGTGCAGTGTGGATTGCAATCATCATCGGTGGCAGCAGCAGCTTCATATGGCTATGATGTAGTTGTGGGGGCAAACAGAATGGACTTCCATCTTGAATGGGGTCCTTCGCAACTCTTCTTCCTTTAGGAAGATTCAGTATGGGAGGATTCAGGCTTATTCAATCCTTCAAAATTGCATCTTTCAATCTCATTCATGGTCAGCCTTCTGCTCTCCTTCCTTCGACCTCAGCTCCATAAACATGTAAAAACATACTTTCTTTTGTGCGGTTGGACATAACCCCACCACTGCAGTCAATCTTGTTCTCAACTGGTGCAAGAATGCAACTTGCTGCAATCATCTAAGTATCTCCTCCATTGTGACAAAAATCAAACCAATGGATGTTAAGAATATAACTTTTGACGCTGAAAACTGTTTCGACTACTTCCTCTCCTCAGCTCTTTTTAATGACCATGTTTCATCTCCATATAACAGAGTTGTCATCACCAAACACATTGAACACTTGTATCTTAGTTGTCACACAAACATCACACTGCCCAAACAGAGGTCTTTGATATTGCTGAAATGCCAGCGATGTAAGACCAACCCAGTGAGTGATGTCTTTGGATATAGAATCTCTTGCTGTCAACTGACTACCCATTCAATGTCTGTCAAGGTTCCTCCCCCACTCTGAACTCTAGGGTACAGATGTGGGGACCTGCATGAAAAACCTCCTAAGCTTATCTTTACCAGCTTAGGTCAAAACTTCCCCAAGGTACAAAATATTCCACCCGTTGTCCTTGGATTGGCCGCTACCACCACCAAACTAATATTGGTTACTGGGGAAGAGCTGTTTGGAAACGTCTTTCCCCCCAAAATACTTCCCAAAACCTTGCACCCCACTTCCTGGACAAGGTTTGGTAAAAAGCCTCACCAATTTGCCTAGGTGACTACAGACCCAGACCCTTGGATCTTAAGAACAATGAACAATCCTCCCAACACTTGCACCCCCCCCTTTCCTGGGAAATGTTGGATAAAAAGCCTCACCAATTTGCTTAGGTGACCACAGACCCAAACCCTTGGATCTGAGAACAATGAAAAAGCATTTAGTTTTCTTACAAGAAGACTTTTAATAGAAATAGGAGTAAATAGAAGTAAAGAAATCCCCTCTGTAAAATCAGGATAGTAGATACCTTACAGGGTACCTTATTAGATTCAAAAACATAGAGAACCGCTCTAGGCAAAAACTTAAGTTGCAAAAAAGATACACAGACAGAAATAGTTATTCTATTCAGCACAATTCTTTTCTCAGCCATTTAAAGAAATCATAATCTAACACGTACCTAGCTAGATTACTTACTAAAAGTTCTAAGACTCCATTCCTGGTCTATCCCTGGCAGAAACAGCATACAGACAGACACACAGACCCTTTGTTTCTCTCCCTCCTCCCAGCTTTTGAAAGTATCTTATCTCCTCATTGGTCATTTTGGTCAGGTGCCAGCGAGGTTACCTTTAACTTCTTAACCCTTTACAGGTGAGAGGAGTTTTCCCCTGGCCAGGAGGGATTTCAAAGGGGTTTACCCTTCCCTTTATATTTATGACAATGTCATTGCCAACTACATGCAGTATTAGCAGGTCATTCATTTCCATTTTATAGGAGGCATGCATAAATTTGGTTTTATATCACCATTGATCTTAAATCCTATAGGTTCTGCAGTTTTTCACAGCTCTTCCAGCATTAGCTGTAGTTGGTCAGTAGTCTGTCCAAATAAGGCAATATCATCAGCCTACCCAAGATTTCACACCTTCTCTTTTAACCTCTATCAGCTTTGTCATCAGATAGTCTATTAGAACATTATTTAATATAGGTAAGAAGGATCCCTGGTGTATCCTTGATTCTACAGAAAACCAGTCTGTAATACAACCACTGACCCTCACACAGTTAAATGTACCATAATACAGTTCCTCCACGAGGCACACTAAGTCCTCAGGCACCCCATAGCCACAGTGTTGATCCGTGCACTGAATCAAAAGATGAATTAAAAGAATTAAAAGAATATTTTAAAAGACACCACACACTTGTATAACACTTTGAAAATGTAAATGGGATCCTCCAGCAAAGGAGGTAAAGACTAGTCTTACATTCCTGACATATTAAGGTTAACAAAAACCCAAAGCACAGATTAAAAAAAAAAGTTTTAAACAATCTTTTTCAACCCTTCTAATACTCATCATAAGCTAAAAGAGATACAAATACCATTTTCTATTTTTCTGTAGCAAGACATCTTTAACACTGGAGACAGGAGAAAAACATGGAGACAAGGAAAAACAAAGAGAAAAAAAAACTCAAATAGAGAGCAGCAGCAAATACAACACCTTACTCTTGTTTTAATGGGATGCGAATTTCAGAGCCTGACACCATTTAAAAGCTATTGTTAAGTAGAGTTATTTTCTCCTCCTTTCCTCATTTAAACAAGGTAACTAAATGGAAAAATATTGACCTGATGTTAATCCAATGATCCCTTTACGGCCCCTTGATAAAGGGTTGGGGCTAAGTCAGAAAGAAGGTTTAAAAGCCAGCTCCTAAGCAACCAGAGGAGCTAGTGAACTGGTGCAGCAAACAGGGCAGTTTGGTGAGGGAGTTCTCCATGAGAAGGAGGAGAGACTACATGACCCTTGCACTTGGGGTGAATTTGTCTGTTACCTTGTTGTCTGCTCGTTTGCTTGTTTATCTGCTTGCTTGCTGTGTGTTTGCTTGATTAAAGAGTGTAGCACGGTCTGCTGTAGGGCTGTGTGCTGAGCCAAGCGACCTGCTAGGCTAGGCTGAGAACTTCCTAACGAGGCTCTAGCCTGCCATCTTTTGGTCCCTTACCCCTTTACAATCCCTTGATGGGGAGAAAGGGAGGTGGGTTAGCTCAGGGAGAACAGGAGTTTTAAAAGTCATTTCCTAAGCCACCAGAGGAGCTAGCAGACAGGGGAGTTTTGCAAGGGAGGGTGAGAGGCAGACACACCTAACAAACATACTCTAAACTTAGGCCAATAACCCCCCAAAAAACAACCAACCAAAACAAAAATCCCTGCTAGAGTAGAAATAGTGCAGGTAGAAGTCTAGCAGCAGAGTAGGGGCGATCCACTTTATTGCACTGAATGCAGCATGTACGATATTTGCCTTGTATGCAGGTGCCGTATCAAGCAGTCAGCAAAAGCAACTCATGGCCCTCAGAGCCCAAAGCCGCTGAACTTGACGAGCTAAGGGAAACAGAGAGGTACACAGAGAAGACTTTCAGAAACACAGTAGAGCAGTCCCACACCTAGTGTGACAGCCTCTGTGCTACTAAGGAGGATAAAAGTCTCAGGGAAGGAGCGGAGGGAAACAATCCCATATTTGGGACCCTCCTTCGAGATGATGTCATATCTTCCTGCACTCAGGATATCTCTTCAGGGATAGGACCCTAGTTATGAGGAAGAAACAGGTAATAATAATGGGGGGATTTGATATCAGAAATACAGATAGCTGGGTTTGTGGTGACCAGGAGAACCACATGGTGAACTGCCTGCCAGGTGTGAAGGTTGCAGACTTGGAGACATCTAGATAGATGTATGTGCAGTGCTGGGGAGCAGCTGGTGGTCATGGTACCTGTAGATACCAATGACATAGGGAAAGGTAGGAGAGAAATCCTGGAGGCCAAATTTTGGTTGCTAGGTAAGAGAGTGAAGTCCAGGATGTCTGCAGTAGTATTCTGTGAAATGCTTCCTGTTCCATGTTCAGGGCCAGCTAGACAGACAGAACTGTAGGGTTTCAATACATGGATGAGATGATGGTGGTGGGAGAAAGCGTTTTGGTTTATTGATAACTTGGAATCTTTGATGAAAGGAGCATTTTATACAGGAAGGATGGGTTCCACCTAAACCAAAATGGAACCACACAGCTGGCATGTAAATTTTAAAAGGCCGCAGAGGACTTTTTAAACTAAGGGCTAAGGGAAAGTTGACAGGTGCAGAGGAGCATATGATTTGGAGAGAGACATCCCTTAGGGGAGGGTTTATTTAAAAAGATAATCTATATACTAGTAAACATGAGAGGATAAAAGTTGATAAAGTACAATTAGGAGCCAAAGAGAAACAGTCAAATGAAAAAGAGTCCCATTCAGTTACAACACATGAAGGCAGACAACTAAATATTGACAAATTTTATAAGTGCTTGTATATGAATTCAAGAAATATAAATACTAAGATGGGTGAACCTGAGTGCCTGGTATGAAATGAGGATATCAATATAATAGGCATCACAGAAACTTGGTGGAATGATGATAATCAATGGGACGTGGTAATATCAGAGTACAAAATATATAGGAATAACAGAGTAGATCACGCTGGTGGAAGAGGGACACTATATGTAAAAGAAAGCATAGAGTCAAATATAGTAATAATCTTAAATGAATCGAACTGTATCACAGAATTCTATGGACAGAAATTCCATACTTGAAAAATAAGTGTACAGAAGTAGGAATACACTACTGACTACCTGACCAGGATGATGACAGTAATTGTGAAATGCCCAGGGAGATCAGACATGCTACAAAAACAGAAAACCCAATAAAATAGGGGATTTCAACTAACCCCAAATTTGCTAAACACATGTCATCCCAGAATGGGATGCAGAGATAAAATTTATAGACAACATATGACTGTTGCTTGGAGCAGCTAGCCCTGGAACTGACCAGGGGAGATCAGTTCTTCATTTAGTGCTAAGTGGAGCACAAGATCTGGGCCAAGAGGTGAACATAGATGAACTACACGGTAACAGCAACCATAATGTAATTAAATTTAACATTCTTGGGGGGGGGGGATATCAAAGAAACCCAGCACAGTAGTTTTTAACTTCAAAAGGGGGAACTACACAAAAATGAGGAAGCTAGTTAAATGGAAATTAAAAGGAACAGTCAAAGGAGTGAAATGCCTGGAAGCTGCATGGAAACTATTTAAATACACCATAATAGAGGATCAAATTAAAAGGATACTCCAAATAACAAGAACTGTAACAGGACCAAAAAAAAGCCACCAAGGCTAAAAAGCAGAGTAAAAGAGATGGTTAGAGGCAAAAAGGCATCCTTTAAAAACTGGAAGTCAAATCCTTCTGAGGAAAATAGAAAGAAGCATAAACTCTGTCAAGTGAAATATAAAAGTATAATTAAACAGTCCAAAAAAGAATCTGAAGAGCAACTAGCAAAAGACACAAAAACTAAGAGCAATTTTTTTAAAATACATCAGAAGAAAGAAACCTGCCAAACAATCAGCGGGATCTCTGGATGATCGAGGTGCTAACGGAGCACTCAAAGAAGACAAGGCTGTTGTGGAGAAGCTAAATGAATTCTTTGCATCTGTCTTCACTGCAGAGGATGTGAGGGAGATTTGTCACCTAAAAAGAATGGCTCAGGAGTGCCAATCTGAGGAACTGTCTCAGATTAAGGTGTCAGTAGAGGAGGTTTTAGAACAAACTGATACATTTAACATTATAAAGTCACCGGGAACAAGTTGTATTCACCAAGAGTTCTGAAGGAACTCAAATATGACATTGCAGAACTCTCTCCCTCATTCAGTAAGGGTGTGGGACCCTTTCTAAATGGGGGAGGCAACCTAGTGACAGATGATGTGGAAAAAGTTGAAGTACTCAATGCTTTTTTTGCCTTGGTTTTCACAGACAAGGTCAGCTCCCAGACTGCTGCACTGGGCAACACAGTATGGGGAGGAGGTGAGCAGCCATCAGTGGTGAAAGAACAGGTTAAGGACTATTTAGAAAAGCTAGACATGCACAAGACCATGGGTCCAGATCTAATGCATCCAAGGGTGCTGAGGGAGTTGGCTGATGTGATTGCAGAGCCATTGGCTATTATTTTTGAAAATTCGTGGTGATCAGGGGGAGATCCCGGACGATTGGAAAAAGGCAAATATAGTGCCCATATTTAAAAAAGGGAAGAAAGAGAACCCGGGGAACTACAGACTGGTCAGCCTGACTTCAGTCCCTGGCAAAATCATGGAGCAGGTCCTCACAGAATCCAATTTGGAGCACGTGGAGGAGAGTAAGGTGATCAGGAACAGTCAACATGGATTCATCAAGGGCAAGTCATGCCTGACCAACCTGACTGACTTCTATGATGAGATAACTAGCTCTGTGGATATGGGAAAAAGTGGTGGATGAGATATATCTTGACATTAGCAAAGCTTTTGACACGGTCTCCCACAGTATTCTTGCCAGCAAGTTAAAGAAGTATGGATTGGATGAATGGACTCGAAGGTGGACAGAAAACTGGCTAGATCGCTGGGCTCAACAGGTAGTGATCAATGGCTTGATGTCTAGTTAGCAGCCAGTATCAAGCGGAGTGCCCCAGCGGTCAGTCCTGGGGCTGGTTCTGTTCAACATCTTCATTAATGATCTGGATGATGGGATGGATTGCATCCTCAGCAAGTTTGCAGATGACACTAAGCTGTGGGGAAGATGTAGATACGCTGGAGGATAGGAGGGACAGGGGCCGGAGGGACCTAGACAAATTTGGAGATTGGGCCAAAAGGAATCTGATGCCGTTCAAGAAGGACAAGTGCAGAGTCCTGCACTTAGGACAGAAGAATCCCATGCACCGCTACAGGCTGGGGACCAACTGGCTAAGCAGCAGTTCTGCAGAAAAGGACCTGAGGATTAAAGTGGACGAGAAGCTGGATATGAGTCAGCAGTGTGCCCTTGTGGCCAAGAAGGCCAACGGCATATTGGGCTGTATTAGTAGGAGCATTGCCAGCAGACTGAGGGAAGTGATTATTCCCCTCAGTTTGGCACTGGTGAAGTCACACCTGGAGTAGTGTGTCCAGTTTTGGTCCCCCCACTACAGAAGGGATGTGGACAAATTGGAGAGAGTCCAGCAGAGGGCAACAAAAATTATTAGGGGTGCTGGGGAACATGACTTACAAGGAGAGGCTGAGGGAACTGGGGTTATTTAGTCTGCAGAAGAGAAGAGTAAGGGGGGATTTGATAGCAGCCTTCAACTACCTGAAGGGGGGCTCCAAAGAGGATGGAGCTAGGCTGTTCTCAGTGGTGGCAGATGACAGAACAAGAAGCAGTGGTCTCAAGTTGCAGTGGGGGAGGTCTAAGTTAGATATTAGGAAACCCAATTTCACTAGGAGGGTGGTGAAGCACTGGAAGGGGTTACCTAAGGAGGTGGTAGAATCTCCTTCTTTAGAGGTTTTTAAGGCCCTGACAAAGCCCTGGCTGGGATGACTGAGTTGGTATTGGTCCTGCTTTGAGCAGGGGATTGGACTAGATGACCTCCTGAGGTCTCTTCCAACACTAATATTCTATGATCCTT
This sequence comes from Lepidochelys olivacea, assembly GCF_965140295.1. Classification (NCBI taxonomy): domain Eukaryota; kingdom Metazoa; phylum Chordata; order Testudines; family Cheloniidae; genus Lepidochelys; species Lepidochelys olivacea. The sequence goes on from NC_140413.1 coordinate 125,989,992, forward strand.
AACTATGGTATGTAACCTATCACTTAAATCAGCCTCTGTACCAGATGACTGGCAGATAGCCAATGTAACACCAATTTTTAAAAAAAGGCACCAGAGGTGATCTGGCAATAAAAGGCTGGTAAGCCTGACTTCAGTACCAGGCAAATTGGTTGAAACTATAGTAAAGAACAGAATTATCAGACACATTGATGAACACGATATGTTGGGGAAGAGTCAAGATGACTTTTGTAAAGGAAAATCATGCCTCATGAATCTATTAGAATTCTTTGAATGTGTCAAACATGTGGACAAGGGTGATCCAGCTGATAGAGTGGACTTTCAGAAAACATCTGACAAAGTCCCACATCAAAGGCTCTGAAGCAAAATAAGTAGTCATGGGATAAGAGAGACTGTCCTCTCATGGATCAGTAATTGGTTAAAAGATAGACAACAAATGGTAGGAATAAATGGTCAGTTTTCACAATGTAAAGTGGTAAATAGCAGTGTCCCCCAAGGATCTGCACTGGGATTTGTGCTGTTCAACATATTCATAAATGATCTGTAAAAAGGGGTAAACAGTGAGATACAAAGCTGGCAGATGAAACAAAACTACTCAAGATAGTTAAGTCCAAAGCTGACTGTGAAGAGTTACAAAGGGATCTCACAAAACTGGATGACTGGACAACAAAATGGCAGATGAAATTCAATGTTGATAAATGCAAAGTAATGCACACTGGAAAACATAATCCCAACTATACATACTAAATGATGGGGTCTAAATTAGCTGTTACTGCGCAATAAAAAGATCTTTGAGTCATCATGGATCATCCGCTCAATGTGCAGTGGCAATCAAAAAAGCTAACAGAATGTTACAAACCATTAGGAAAGTGATAGATAGTAAGACAGAAAATATCATAATGCCACTGTATAAATTGATGGTACACCAACACCTTGAATACTGCATGCAGTTCTGGTTACCCCATCTCAAAAAAAGATATATTAGAATTGGAAAAGGTACAGAAAGACAACAAAAAATAATTAGGGGTATGGAACAGATTCCGTATGAAGAGAGATTAAAAAGTCTGAGACTGTTCATCTTAGAGAAGAGACAACTTAAGGGGGGAATATGACAGAGGTCTGTAGAATCATGAATGGTGTGGAGAAAGTGAATAAGGAAGCATTATTTACACCTTCATAAGAACCATGGATCACCAAATGAAATTACTAGACAGCAGATTTAAAACAAATATAAGGAAGTACTTCTTCACACCCCACCCAGCCAGCCTGTGGAACACAGTAAATGCCAACTATGATTTTAACAGCCACATTAACATGTTACTTGTGTTTATTATTTCTTTTCCTATTTTCCCAATTAAATGCATAGCTGAATTATAGGGAAGCAATGGACTCCAAATGCAAAAATTCTATTAATGATGTAAAAGAATGCCTATGGGCATTTGCCAACTCCAGTTACATCCTAAACATTAGCAACTTCACGTATTTCTACAAAACAGTAGAAATGTGGTAAAATGTCTTATATTTGAAGTGTAATGATCAGAAGTCACACTAAAACACAGTAAGTGACCTTGAAGCAAAAATACAAATATTTATCACATGAATAATGAATAAAATTGGGACTTTACAAGACTTGTATTGTACAAGAGAAAGCCTTAAGCAGCATTGAAAAAAGGGCAAATGCAGAGAGAGGAAACCCATAAACAAACAGGGAAAATGGAAGGGAAGCACAAACATACAAATTGCCAAGGAAAAATATGAATTAGTAACTTTCACTTATCAAAAAAGGAGCCTGTCACAGAAGCAATCATTCAGCTGAAACTGGCTTGTTGCAAATCACACTTACTTTGATACGTCAAGCAGGAAGTCATTCAGTTCAGTCTGTTTGGCAAGACCCCTGCACACCTGAGGGAAACACATTATACATTGTTGCTTATTCCAGGAGAACACTGGACTCATAATGAAACTGTAGGACAAACATTTTATTGGTCTAATCTGTATATAAACAAACAGGTATATATAACAACACGTGTAAAATGTACCAAAAAGCTAATACAAGTTTGTATGTCGGGCTTCAAGTTTAAATATCTTTTTGCAGAGCTGTGGATATGTTAACATGGATGAGCAATACATTTCTCCATCTCTGCTAAAAAAAATACTGCCTATTGTTCAGTACTGTAAAATTTGAGGTGCCATTAACTGGCATCTTTGGGTCCTGCTATGAAATCAACTTAACTACTGCACTTCCATAACAAATGCTACACCCTTGCTGGGAATGCTAATAGCATTTGTTTCCTTTATCCCTTATCCTGTTCCTTCATCACTTCTCTCAGCTTGCCAAAAGTAGCCCATAAAGGCACCTAATGAGTGAAGTGAAGCAGAATTGCTAGATTCCCCTTCCCCATGCTCTTTCTTTGGGGAAGTCAACAGGATTACAGAGACCGAATACAATTAACAGCGCAGGGAAAGGAAAATATTGCTGGATGAAGTGAGGACTTTGAACCCCATTGCTACTTCACCAGATTTCATACTCATTTCATATTAGTTGACAAAAGAATTTTACTCCTATAATGTGCATGAAGCTTTGCAGAAAGAATAAAGAAAACGGGCCTTTACCGCTCTGCACCTTTTATATCATAAAATACCATTCAAATCTGATAATGCTTTATACATGTGCAAAGTGGATGTAAATAACTACATAAAATGTGAAGAATCAGACCCACAGTTTCTACTTAGATTTACTCTATGGTTCCTTAAAAGTGCCATGAAACAATTAACAATTAGGCTAAGGGATGACTTGATCACAATCTCTGGAGAACAAAATTTGATAATCGGTTTTTGAGTATAGCAGACAAAGGTATAACATGATCCAATGGATGAAGTTGAAAAAAAAAATTCAGACTGGAATAAGGCACACATTTTTAAGTGAGGACAATTAGCCATTGGAACAATTTACCAGTGGTACCGGTGGAATCTCCATCACTGCCAACTTTTAAAACAAGATTAGATATTTTTCCAAGTTATGGGCTCAAACTTTTAAAGGAATTTAGGCGTTGCTGCACTTGCAATGCCTAACTGATTTAAGAGCCTACGTCTCATTTTCAAAATGGATTTAGGCACTTAATCCAGGGGACAATGTGATTTAAGCTCCTAAATGCCTTAATCCCTTTTGAATATAAGTTTTAGGCTCCTAAATCAGGTGTTGCAAAGCTCAGCGCAGCAACACCTAAATACCTTTAAAATCTGGCTCTGCTCTAGTTCAAACAGGAATTAATTCAGGGCTATCCTATGGCCTGAAATATGCACGAGATCAGATTAGATGATCACAATGGTCCCTATGAGTCAATGAATTCAGACCCACCTGTACTTGATGTATTGCTACCGAGGCCCATGCAAGATTTGCTGTTGCAACCTGAAACAAAATATAAGAAACCAACTTTGAGGAAGTCCAGTAAATTTCAAACCAGCTCTATAATACTTTGTTTTTTGATCCAGCTGCTAAATGTCTTTGAATATCCTAATACTTCACCTGCTGATTGTTTTAGATCATAGACAGGGAACTATATTTTGCAGGGGAGGGAGGACAGACAATGAATTTATGAAAGTGTAACAGGACTACCAGTGGTTCATTGTTCTAAAAGAGTATTCAGGCCACACATAGCAAGTGTTTAATACTTTTCATTTGTTTTGTGCCATTGGGAGGCTCACAGAGCTGTGCTCTCCAGAGGCAGCATGACAGATTCACCCCAGCAAACACAAGACAGAAGCAGCCCTTCCAAGAACTCAAGAGGGGCTTTAAAAACTACATTTCATACATTGTTAAAATGTTTCTGCCACACAAAGAAAGATCCTTGTGAGAACAATATATTCTTTATGAGGACCAATCCATTAAACCACCAATATTTCTAAGGGAAAATCTCTGTTTGTGGACAGGCACTGCTTTCTTCATTGCCATTTGTGTTTCAGAAGAATCAGATATGATCACTAAAACAAGAATTCTGTTTAAAATATGTCCGTTTCTGTACAACATTTCAAACAAATGTCATGTAATCTGTAGTTAGCTAAATTTAAATAAGATGTGCTACCAGGCATAATCTCCTGTCCTTAAAGCACACAGGTTTTGTTGGGAACAAACAGAACTGTAAAAAGTCTACTGTTATATACTCTATTACAGCGTTTCTCAAACTGGGGTGTGCAGACCACTGGGGTTCCCCCGAGTGTACCCCAGGGGGTTCGCGGGCCCTGCTGATCAACTCCTCTCCAGCCCTCCCAGCGCCTCCTGCACCCAAACTCTCTCCCAGAGCTCACACCCTGCATCAATTCCTGCACCCCAAATCCCTGCCCCGGCCTAGTGAAAGTGAGCGAAAGTGGGGAAGAGCGAGCGACAGAGGGAGGGGGGATGGAGTGAGCAGGGGGCAGGGCTTCAGGGAAGGGGCGGAGCAGGGGCGTGGCCTCAACAGAGGGGGAGGGGTAAGGGCTGAGCTGGGGGTTCCCGAAAAATTTTACATCAAAATGGGGGTCCTTGGGTTCCTAAAATTTCAGAACCGCTGTTCTATTAATATACATATTTCCTATAGAAGATACTGTAGCTTTTTTTAACTGCATAACTGTGGCATAAGATGTTTTGTGAGATAAAATTAAAAAGATTAAAAGGAAACAAGTTACCTTAAAAATTCTCAGATTAGAACGAAAACATTTTATGCAGCATTATTTATTTTTTAAACAAAAAGCTACTGAATTATTGGAAATGTAGCAATTAGTTTAAAGTAGATCCCAAATGTAAACAAATTGTCCAATACATACACAGCTTTGTACAGAACAAAATATGTGTAAGACCTACAAGAAGTGTGGTTTTATTAACTGCTGAAGTTATTCTAGGGAAGGTGAGGTTACTCACCCTATGTAGTAACTGTAGTTCCATAGCATTTTTGCTTCGGCACAAAGAGAAGGGGATCTTGCCAACCGTTGTTGGTTGATGTAAAACATGCAAGGTATGCTGTCTGTCATGTTTTAACAGATTTGTCTCTGATTCCTGACTGCCCTCAGCTCCAGAAGGTAGATATGTAAACGACCTTCTTGGGCAGACCATTGGCCCTGAATAGCATTGTCAAGGTTCCTCCCCCACTCTGAACTCTAGGGTACAGATGTGGGGACCTGCATGAAAAACCTCCTAAGCTAACCTTAACCAGCTTAGGTCAAAACTTCCCCAAGGTACAAAATATTCCACCCGTTGTCCTTGGATTGGCCGCTACCACCACCAAACTAATATTGGTTACTGGGGAAGAGCTGTTTGGACGCGTCTTTCCCCCCAAAATACTTCCCAAAACCTTGCACCCCACTTCCTGGACAAGGTTTGGTAAAAAGCCTCACCAATTTGCCTAGGTGACTACAGTCCCAGACCCTTGGATCTTAAGAACCTGAACAATCCTCACAACACTTGCACCCCCCCTTTCCTGGGAAATGTTGGATAAAAAGCCTCACCAATTTGCATAGGTGACCACAGACCCAAACCCTTGGATCTGAGAACAATGAAAAAGCATTCAGTTTTCTTACAAGAAGACTTTTAATAAAAATAGAAGTAAATAGAAATAAAGAAATTCCCCCTGTAAAATCAGGATGGTAGATATCTTACAGGGTAATTAGATTCAAAAACATAGAGAACCCCTCTAGGCAAAACCTTAAGTTACAAAAAAGATACACAGACAGAAATAGTTATTCTATTCAGCACAATTCTTTTCTCAGCCATTTAATGAAATCATAATCTAACACATGCCTAGCTAGATTACTTACTAAAAGTTCTAAGACTCCATTCCTGGTCTATCCCCGGCAAAAACCAGTATATAGACAGACACACAGACCCTTTTGTTTCTCTCCCTCCTCCCAGCTTTTGAAAGTATCTTGTCTCCTCATTGGTCATTTTGGTCAGGTGCCAGCGAGGTTACCTTTAGCTTCTTAACCCTTTACAGGTGAGAGGAGCTTTCCCCTGGCCAGGAGGGATTTCAAAGGGGTTTACCCTTCCCTTTATATTTATGACAAGCATATGTCCCTAGATGAGCCTCCCAATCCAACAACAAAGTTAAATTTGTCTTTATGGTGATGGTTGTAGCTGGCTGGATAAAGGGTACTCTGGTACAGACATTGTGAAGTTTCTTCAGACTGTTTGGTCAGCATATAAACTGTAAGCAGAAAAGGCATCACCTTGTATGACATGTTATGGCAGCTTGTACTTTTGTATGTCCCAGAAGCTGAAGACAATTTCTTGTCAAAGTCTGGGGGCTTATTTGAATCTTTGCAATGTGGTTTGAATGAGTCGAAATGGGTCCATGAGGAGGGAAGCTCTGGCTGCTACTATGTCTAAGGAGTCGCCTATGAATTCTACCCTTTGAATAGAGGTCTAAGTGGACTTTTCTACATTGACCCGGAGATCTTGTCTGAGGAACAGGGACAAAGCTATCTTCGTGGTGGAAAGAACCTCACAGAAAGACCAACCAGTTGTTGAGGTATGGAAAAACTATCATCACCTTCCGACACAGACAGGTGGCAACCATTGCCAATACCTTTGAGAATACTGTTGGAGCAGAGAAAAGGCCAAATGGAAGTACCCAACATTGGAAGTGGTCTCAGCTGACCAGAACCCGAAGGAATCTCTTTGTGAGATGGGTGAATCATGATATGAAAATATGCATCCCGAAGGTTGAGGACCAAAAACCTAGATCCAACGATGGAATTTTTAGCTGCAAGGGTTCCCATCCTGAATTTCTGTACTTTCACTAAGATGCTATTAAGTCTTAGATCTAGAATAGGTCTCCACTCTTCTATGGGACCAGAGAATACTTGGAGTAAAATCCCTTCTCCCTGTGCTGAGCAGGAACTGGTTCTATGGCTCCGAAGCATAGAAGGAAAGTGATTTCCTGTCTCAAGTATTTGTGAGAGGGATCCTTTAAAATGGAGAGGGAAAAGGGGTGGGGTTGGAGATGCAGGTCAAATGAATGCAGTAACCTGATCTTATAAGCTCCAAGTTCAAGTGGAGAGTCACGTGGTCCCATGGAGACATGTAATTCCAGTGACTGTGTCAAACTTGGTACCAATAAATGTTCAGTACTCATCAGGGGAGGGGAGACTCTGGATCATCTGAAACTAACAGGTAGCTAGAATACCTAAACTCCTGCAAGACTGTGTGGGTTAATGGTACCGAGAGAGGAGTCTACCCAGAAGAGTCTGTTGGAGTGGAAGTCATCAGTACCAACAATGTTCATTGCCTCAAAGAGCGTGTGGTCTGAGGTGGCTTCTTAGACTGAAGGAGTCATGGTGCTAGGTACCAGAGGTTGTGGAGGAAGGTCCATCGGTACCATCTTGCTAGAAACAAGCTGCTTCTCTCTGCTGCCCTGCTTGCATTTTGATAGTACCCAAAATAGTTTAAGTACCAATGCACATTTAGAATCATGGCTCCTAGAGGAACTCAAGAGTCTTTAAAGCACTATTGGTTGGTACAGGAGGAGCATGGAACCTCAGATGGTATCCAGCCCAGAACCTGAGGGCTTGGACATGGTCAACTTGTGAGAAAACCAAAATCTTTTTGAAACAGGCTCTTTGTGAGGAAAGGTAAAACTTCTTTTCTGAAAGTCACTCCCAGAATGCGGTGTCAAGGTAGAAAGGGCACTCTGCTCACTTGGAGACTGATGAACGGGCAGAGGGTCTCTCATAACTCTCTGGTGAGGGTGAAGAGAGCTCTCTCTGATGAAGAATTGAAGTCTAATCTCTGTTTTCTTAGCCCTGCTCTTAAGTCAAAGTTCCCCTGAGCCAATGGCTCACTGGACTGATGTGGTTAAGGCATGTCAATTTTATAGCCAACAGTACACAAAGGAGTAACGTGGCCAGCACCACATCCAACTGCCTTTGGCTGCCCTAACCCGATGGATCAAATACTCATTTTCCCCATGGGTGTACTGGAGGTGGCTTTTCAGTGTGAGACTAAGCAAGATTCAAGCACCTTACTCACTCAGCCACCACACTTCTAACGGCACTGCACCTCAGCTCTTAAGGGCTGAGCAGAAATTGCATTTGTGAGGGATGTGCATGCCCCCAGATAAGGAATGCACCAGGAATGCCTGCTGATGACTGGGATAGCCTATTGGTAGGTGAGGCAACACATGAATCTTGGTGATCCTGGTATACTGCCTTCACCTGGAGTGAAAGCCTCCCAAAAGGAGGGTGGGGGAACACCCTGAACAGGCACTGCTACCAAACATCTCTGATCAAAGGTGCATGAAACACATGCACACTTGAAGGGGAGCACCGTACTTGAAGAATAAATGCTTTGAAAAAGTTGACCAGTGTAGAAACACTACCTACCCATATTGCAAAATATAGCTTTACCAAAAGATTTAAATTGAGCTCTGTGTAACTTGGTAATGTCCTTTTAAACAGTAGCAATTTCATTCTGTAACACTAGTTCATGTACTTGTAATAGCCTGAGCTTTCATTGACCCACCCTTCCATTAAGGTGCTGACAACATCTATTATTTTAAAATTCATAATCAATAAACAATTGATAACAACATGCTTTCAATTATTCCCACAAGATGGAACAAAACAATTAGAAAATGCTGTGTGTATGAAATGAATCTTTACCACTTCCCACTCAGAATACCAATGAGAATCAACCGGCCTTATAAGGCCCACTCTCCAAGTACATAACTCAATTACAAAAAATATCGAAACAAAATGAGGGAAAAAAAGGAGGAAGTCTGGGGTCAAAAGTAGCTGGCACCATCTTGAAGGGGGAAATTTAAAAAGAAAACCAGCTGCAAAATTTTAGGCCTTACCTCCTGGTGACTGAGATGGAAGGCTTCTTTGCCCCAATGCCGATAAAGCTCCAGGATACCAATCAAATCACCAATTGCAGTGACAATCGGTAAACAAAGAACAGATTGGATACGAGTCCCTGATTCCAGTCCAGTACCTTTGGGAAATCGTTCATCCTAAAAAGTGCAAACAATGTTTCATCAAATGTAAATATTATAACATTAATATAAAAAATAAATCAACATTTCTCTCTCAGCTGGCTGAACCACTTAGCACGAACAGCTACACCCTTCACGTTCAAGAACTCAATCAAAAATGTCTCTCCATGGTTATTCTACAAATATAAATGACCTTATCCAAAGTTAGACTCAGTTATGGTATCAGATGCAAGCTTTGTATTTATTTTTAAAGTACATCTCTTTTAACCTCACGCTCAGCAGAAATAGTACCTTATTGCTGAGGCTAGTCTGTACAATGGCAGAAAGAAAACTAAATACACTGGCAACTGTGCTGTGTCTACACTACTGTGGTAAGTCAACCTAAGTTACTCTACTTCAGCTATGTGAATAATGTAGCTGGAGTTGACGTAGCTTAGGTAGACTTACTGCAGTGTCTACGCCGTACTGGGTCAACAGGCGAGCACTCTTCACTAGACCCGCTAAATGGACCACATGTGCATCGACTGCAGCAGTGTCGATCCCGCAGTAGTGTAGACGTAGCCTCTGAATTGAATTGCAGCAACTCAAACCACAGGGTTACCAAGCAGGCAATAGCCTCTGCGGGAGTAAGTAATCAAAGCCTGAGGCACTCACCGGTGCCAAAGGCCCCATGGAGACACAAATCTGCACTAATAATTCCCAAACTATCCCAATGCTGAGGACAAAAGTTACATCTATACAAGACAGAAAGGCTCTTCCCCATATCCTATTGTGCTTTACCACCCATCCTTAGTATACCTGTTCTCAAACTTGGGCAAAAATTACAGGAAAGAATGTCATGACGATGAAATGCTACCACAAAGGGGTCCAGTCTATCAAGTTGTGCCATTAATAAGATATGCCCCAGGCTTTACAGATCAAATGCCCCAGGAAAGGGAACTTATCATGAATAGGAAAATTGCCCATATGCTATTTTTTACTGGGGTTGTAACTAATCTCGAGGTGTAACTGTGGGCCCACACTCTTGAGCACTAACTCTTTAATCCTCTACTCTCAACAGATGATCCCTGCAGTGTGCTCCAGGGAAAGGAGAACACCCCTCCTAGCTTGGCCAATCTGCTGTAGTGGAAAAAAATGCCTTCCTCACCCCAAATAAGGTGATCATTTTCCCTTTTAGCATGACAGTGAGGGTCAATCTGAATGTAACCCATAGCCTGAAAGCAATCGTCGCTCAAACCAATGGTAAATAGTCCCTCCCTCAGGCAACCCCAAAGGAAGGAGAATGTGAAGAACTTCAGACTGTCAGGAAGCAACATAACAGGAGGATCCTACTTCCACTAGCAGACTCTTTTAGTGCCTGCTTGCATGGAGAGGGATCTGGCAAGTCAGTGTACAAGGGCCTGCTGCTTCCCCTTGTTGAAACACTCCAAAGCCTCTGGAACCCATTCATCCTGGTCAATAACCTCCTTGTAGAAAAGCAAACAAGAATAAGGGGTCTGGGAGGAGAGGAAAACAGGCCAGGTGGAAGCAGCCCTTGCATTTTTCCCAAATCCAACCCACAGGCCATTGTAACACTGCTCACTCTCTGCTGAGATGGAGAGCCTGAATTCTAGAAGAACATAGACTACGCAGAAAAGATTTCTTCTGAGACGAAGGTGAATGACTTGGCACATATGGATATGCACAATCTTTGCAAATAAAGATCTATTTGAGAAGAGAAAAGCTGCCATGCTATACTGGTGCTCTGGTGAGAGTGTAAACCGGAAGACATTATTCATACGTTTTCCCCCACAAAAACTCTAGAATTTGATTATGAATATGAAAGATACATATATAAAACATTAAGGTATTCACTGAAAACTACTGAGAAAATTTTCAAGTAATGCAGTCAAGTAGTGTCATGTATTAAATCAAAATTTGGTTGACTGTGCAAGTTAATAGAGTGTCAGTCACTTTAGCATTTGGGCTTGGCATACTGCCTGTTGTGAGGGCTAGGAAGGGAATTTTGGCTGATCATGCTTTTTTCTCCCAGGGATTTTTAGTGCACAGTAGTGTTATTTCCCTTTTCTGGCAGAAAAAAAGTTAGTTTTAAAAAAATGTATAAGATTTGTAAAAGTTAAAAAAAATTATACAGGGATGAGTTTTTATTAAACCAATCCAGACACAGAGAATTCATGCTTCTGGTCAGACACTACAAGTAGCAATGTAAATTATTTACTCTATGAATAATCCAGTTTACATTTCAACAATAATACATTTTTTGGGGAAAAAAAATCCATGTATCTCTTTAAAAAGAGAAAGTAATTTACCCCCAGAATATCTTCTACTAACAAAGTTTTTCTATATTTGGCTACATATGCAGATATTGTGGTGCCAAGTGCAATGGGCCCTGCAGGAATGAGCTGTGGTTGTCCTTCCTTAGCTCCCGGAGGTGTGAACACACAGAGGCTCTAATCAGAAGAAGAAAGAAAATGCCATTAGAAAGTTGGACTGTATTTGCACTGTAATTTGTGTTATTATGTATTGTACAATAAATAATAAGAAGAATTAAAGGATAAATTAAAATAATTTAGGTAGATCCATTTTGAGCTGATACAATGAAACTGAGGTGGACTGATGGACTCAGCTTCATTCTGTCAACAACTGTATCAAGAGATTATAGCAAATTCTGCCCTGGCTTAAGTGGATACACCTATTGTAGTCAATATCCACTGTGCTCACTTACATCAGAGATAGATTCTGCCCTTTTGAATACATTATGTATCGTATATAGAACTCCAGAGCAGTAAGTGACAAGATAACAGAAAACTACTCTTTTGTCAAGGATACATTTACTTCCAACTTTTCAAAGAAAAGTTTTAACAAACATGGATAACTCCAAGTTCTTGTTTCTCTTTCCTGTTACTTCCCCACCTCTATCTCCATGGTCAGGTGGCTTTGGCCCTGAACCTGCAATTGTATCCAGGCAGATAGACATTTGAACCCATGTGAAGCACAACTGACGACAGAGGGCCTCTGAGCAAGTGTGGAAGTGTCCCGCCGCGTGCATTCTGTTTTGCTGCCTTTGCACCCAAGATCAATCCGAGCTGATTATGTTGCTGAAGACTCAGAAGTAGTTATGACAACTTTCACTTTATGAAAGCCGTCCTCAAAACAATGACTTTTTTTTAAAAAAAGCTGAAGTATAAACCAAGGTAGCATTAGTAAAGTAAATAAGGCCAGCACAGAAAAAAGCTGCTGGCTAAATGGATCCAACTGCAGCATCAAGGCCTAAGAGAGACTAAACTAGAGCATCTATTTTTTCCTCTTATTAAAATCAAACATTAAATTACAAATAATAAATAGATTGAACACAACCACTAGCATACATAGGGGCTAACCTGCCAGCCCTCCAGGTGCCCATCTCCCATTGGGAGTCTAGGAGAGTTGTGTTCACAAGGATTTTAGGATCAACTATATACTGCAAGGAACAATCCCATGCTGGAAGGAAAATGGAATAGATGATCACCATCTTCCATTTCATGAGTCTATAGAAGTAGTTATGGCTTTCTGTAAGGTATTTATTGCTAGATGAATGGAACAAGTAACCCAGCCTGCCATGAATCAAAGTAGCGCCATTACCTTCAATGAGGAACTAGTCCATAGTTTCAGTACTATTTCCCTGTTTGTTACTGCAATGACAGTGCTGTTTGAGTTACTGTTTTTTGCTGGGTTTCAGAGTAGCAGCCGTGTTAGTCTGTATTCGCAAAAATAGAAGGAGTACTTGTGGCACCTTAGAGACTAACAAATTTATTTGAGCATAAGCTTTCGTGAGCTACAGCTCACTTCATCGGATGCATTCAGTGGAAAATACAGTGAGGAGATTTATATACATAGAGAACATGAAACAATGGGTGTTACAATACACACTGTAAGGAGAGTGATCACTTAAGGTGAGCTATTACCAGCAGGAAAGCGGGGGGTAAGGTAAACCAAGGTAGCATTAGTAAAGTAAATAAGGCCAGCACAGAAAAAAGCTGCTGGCTAAATGGATCCAACTGCAGCATCAAGGCCTAAGAGAGACTAAACTAGAGCATCTATTTTTTCCTCTTATTAAAATCAAACATTAAATTACAAATAATAAATAGACTGAACACAACCACTAGCATACATAGGGGCTAACCTGCCAGCACTCCGGATGCCCATCCCGGGGGGAGAACCTTTTGTAGTGATAATCAAGGTGGGCCATTTCCACCAGTTGACAAGAATGTCTGAGGAACAGTGGGGGAAATAAACATGGGGAACTAGTTTTACTTTGTGTAATGACCCATCCACTCCCACTCTTTATTCATGCCTAAATTAATTGTAACCAGTTTGAAAATTAATTCCAATTCAGCAGTCTCTCGTTGGAGTCTGTTTTTGAAGTTTTTTTGTTGAAGAATTGCCACTTTCAGGTCTGTAATCGAGTGACCAAAGAGACTGAAATGTTCTCCGACTGGTTTTTGAATGTTATCACCTTCAGCCCCCAACTAAAACCTCTCCAATGCATCATCAAGGATCTACAACCTACCCTGAAGGACGACCCATCACTCTCAGATCTTGGGAGACAGGCCACTCCTTGCTTACAGACAGCCCCCCAACCTGAAGCAAATACTCACCAGCAACCACACACCACACAACAAAAACACTAACCCAGGAACCTATCCTTGCAACAAAGCCCGTTGCAACTGTACCACATACCTATTCAGGGGACACCATCATAGGGCCTAATCACATCAGCCACACTATCAGAGGCTCGTTCACCTGCACATCTACCAATGTGATATATGCCATGTGCCAGCAATGCCCCTCTGCCATGTACACTGGCCAAACTGTACAGTCTCTACATAAAAGAATAAATGGACACAAATCAGATGTCAAGAATTATAACATTCAAAAACCAGTCGGAGAATACTTCAATCTCTTTGGTCACTCGATTACAGACCTAAAAGTTGCAATTCTTCAACAAAAAAACTTCAAAAACGGACTCCAACGAGAGACTGCTGAATTGGAATTAATTTGCAAACAGGGTACAATTAACTTAGGCTTGAATAGAGACTGGGAGTGGATGGGTCATTACACAAAGTAAAACTATTTCCCCGTGTTTATTCCCCCCCCCCCCCCCCCGTTCCTCAGACATTCTTGTCAACTGCTGAAAATGGCCCACCTTGATTATCACTGCAAAAGGTTCCCCCCTTGCACCCCCCTGCTTGTAATAGTGACCTTAAGTGATCACTCTCGTTATAGTGTGTATGGTAAATCCCACTGTTTCATGTTCTCTATGTATATAAATCTCCCCACTGTGTTTTCTACTGAATGCATCCGATGAAGTGAGCTGTAGCTCACGAAAGCTTATGCTCAAATAAATTTGTTAGTCTCTAAGGTGCCACAAGTACTCCTTTTCTTTTTGTTTTTTGCTGGTTACTGCTTCAGATCTATTTGGCTTTCTTCTCTAGCCAGCTGACACTGTACTAGTTGTAAGATTTGAAGGATCACTCAGTCACTCAAAAGCATCTGACAGGCTGCCACTGGTGGCTGAAATACTGTGAGACATCATGCATATCAGCAAGAAAATTAGCTAAAATGTTGATTAATGGGTTAAATAATTATTTAAGTTGTATTTCTAGAAAGCAGGACTGTTCTACTTAATTTACTCTTTGCTTGTTAGTAAAAATAAATCCACTAAGATACTGTTCTCTACTGTCAGAATGTTCTCTTCTCTTCCCTGCTCCTAACCAGTTCCCCTTTAAAATGATTTCGTTTTACTTCTCAAATAATCAGACATCCAAAGTTGAATGGCAAAACAATAAAGCAACATGTTAGTGACTGTCAGTATAACAGTCACATAAGATTATTAAATGCACAGGAAGCAGAATGATATTTCAAACCTTAATTGGAATCCTGGCTCTATTGAAATTAATAGCAAAACATCCATTGACTTCAAGGGGCCAGGAATTCCTGCCCTTATTTTTATTTACTTTCGGTAATTATGTGGCCCCAGGTACCATAGTATCTGAGTGCCTCACAATTTTTATCTTCACAACCACCCCCAGTGAGGTAGGGCAGTACTATCATACTCATTCTACAAATGGGGAACAGAGATACAGAGCGGCTCAGTGACTTGCCCAGTCACACAAAAAGACTGTGGCAGAGCACGGAATCAAATTCTGGCTTCCCAAGTCTGAAGCCTAGTGCTCTAGCCACTGCATCATCCTTTTTTTAAAAAATTCTTTACATTAATAAAACCCAAAGCACTTTTTGAAGAGACTCTTTTTAAATAGGCAAGGGGTGGCTTGTTACTAGTTTGGTGCTGAAATCTTTAGCCCAAATGGTTTGATTTGTTTCAATAGCAAAATTAAATAAAACTGAACCAATAATAATATGCAGAATTTCCATACAGTAAGTAACAATAATGATAAATAGTATTATGACTTTTGGTACGAAATAAACAGGAGATACACTAAGGATGAGAGCTCTTTATTCATGCAAATGTCCCTACTAATAAAAATTATGGAAACAGAAATCAGAAAATATATAATATTTAGGGAACAATTTCTCCAAACCGAATGTACTGCAAGCTTTTTCATTAGGTATCAGAAAGTCTTAATTGTCCAGACACATATGCAGTCATATGATTGCACTGATTAATTTTACCATCAGATGCTGTGTTCATTAAGTCTATTATAGGGATTAAATTCCCCAAGCTTCAAATACTATCACAGACATTATTTTTAAGGATAATTAATATTAATGAATTTTGTTTATATCTTAGGTATATCAAACCTAAAGCTTCCTTTGCCAACAGTGGAAAGCGATACTGCATGTACTCTTCTGCTATGAGAGAATCAAACTGTTCAGAACAGAGCACCACCTTGAAAGCCAGAACAAAAACACCACCTTCTTTCTGAGGCCCTTTTATTTCCTAAAATGGTTTCAGTTTGGGTATAAGGTTGAATCAGGGGACTGGCAGTAATTTTGTTATTTGAATATTACAGTGCCCTAAATATGAATGACCCTTTGTAGACAAAGCAGCAGCAAATCCCAGTAGATTTTATAATCTCAGGGCCTGATCCTGGAAACACTACCAGACACAGGGCTTACCACCATGAGTAGTCCCATCCAACTGATTCCTCATTTGGTAGCTTCTTGTGTTATATCTGATTGTTGTTTGTTTCACAGCACCCAAACTGTGCTAAGTGTGTTATTAAAACACCAAAAAGACAGCTCCCTATCCTGAAGAGTTCAGAATCTAAGTAGGGTACAAAACACAGAGACAAGGAGCAGCAAGGGCCAGGAGGACAACGGGTACAAATACAGAATCATGAGCTGACTTTGGTGGTCTTAATGCATCTTGTGGATTTTTTCATGTATTAAATGTTCTGTCAGGTGAGGGTTTCGACTATGCAAAGGGGGACAAAGAAATGGTTGGGAAGGTGAGAAGAATGGTCAAGCCAGAGGAGCAGAAAGACATGCAGAACTCAACTAGAGGAGGAGGAAGGAATGAAAACTGAGAAGGGGATTGGATCAGAGGATACAGAAACTTTCACCTGTCTCTGGGTGGGCGTGATAAAAGTAAATGCCATCTGCTTGCAGTGGCCTACACTGAATTAGATGGTAGTCCTGTGTCCAGATCACATAAATACCACTAGAACAATTGTTGACCGTGTCAGAAGAGAGGTTAAGGGCTTGTCACTGCAGAGACTTTGTACAGGGCAAACCAGGCTATGAATCTACATTGCACTAGCCTGCCATGCACTAAAAGTTCCATAGTGCGCTTTGACCTACTGTTTCTAACTTTTAACTCTCATGACAGTTACAGTATCAGAGTGACATCAAAAGTTACTGAAATCCTGCATCCTGTTACGAATAGTGGTATGTCCAATCACACTATGGAACTTTTAATTCACGGTAGCAGGGTCCTCATGGCCACATAGTACATGGCAGCCTTGTAGGCTGTAGATACATATCCCAACTTGCCGTTCACTAGATCTCTGAATAGATATGCCCTTAGTACAGAATGGGCCTGGATGCTGTGCTCCCTCTAGATCAAGATTGAGGTACCTTGATGGAGGTAGTGAGGAGAAACTGTATCTCTTTTGTAGATACAGATCTTCAGTAACTTGTGACATCAGTCTGATATTGTCACACCGATGGGAACCAAATTATCTTAATTTTTTTTTTTTTTTTTAAAAAGAATAAATAAATAAATAAATAGTCCTTTAGCTCTGATAGATTCCACCATGGTGTATTCCATACTACTTACGTGATCTGAAGAAACAACACTTCTTTGGACAGGAAAGTGCTAGTGACCATGCACAAGACAACCATTTTCTTCTGCTGCACCTAGTAGAGGCAGGTGCAATACTGAGGTTTGGTGCTCATTCACTTAAGTCTAATCTGAGACATTATGCTCTGAATCCATATAAATTCACAACTTCTTTTTAAGTTTGGCCTTTTGAAGGGATAAGGGAACTGTTCAAGTCAGATTCTTTGCTATACAAGTGTAGTTTCTTATATGTAGTGAGAAAGAAAATTTAAGAATCCAGCAGAAATCTACCTTTCAATATAATGGATAAACCCATAAAAGTCTGCAAAAGACGGCCAGAATAGAAAAGCATTTTTATTCTACTTTCAATTACATTCTTATAATCTAATGGAATGCATATACATTATTATATTCAACTGGGAATTTTACGTTTACATGGCTACTTGCCTTTCATGAGACTTAAAACTTAATCCGAGTTTGACGTTATTAAGCTTATTTCAATAAAAGCAAGAAGAATATATTATGCAACAGACACAAAGTAGGGGTCTTGGGATCTGAATAGAAATGAACCATCTTAATAAAACTCAAGAAACCACCACACACAGAAAATGCAGTTACCCCCACCCCCGATTTGTTTTTAAAAAATCAAATAAGCTAATAAACCTACATGCACATTTCTTTCTTTCTAAATTTTGTTTTTGTTAATTTGTACACTTCTAGGGGAAAGAAGGGCTGAAGATTTAGAAAAACATAAGACTATGATTTTGGTATGTGTATTAATAGTATTATTTGTTTAGCACTGAGAGTGTGCTTGACAGTGTACACAGTATCCAAAAATGCAGATGTTCCATGAAACACACAAAGATGGGAGTAAGAATGATATAATATGACATGTGGGAATATGAATGAAAATTACATTAAATTAACAGGACACTGACAAGCCAAGATGACCTCTTGCAGACTTAAAAGCTAACAGTTCGTTTCAAAACAATCTCCTGAACCCCACCCTTAAAAATGTATCTGGTCCCCCAAGATGACAGCAGAACATATGTGAAACTCAATTCAGCAAAGCAATGGTATCGCTATTTTTTTAAGTTATTAGTTAGATGTATTAAAGGGGCTCTTCCACATAAGTCCAGGGGCATGTCCAACTCCGAATATAAAAACCATACACACAAATCTGTCTCTTCTCAGAGGCAACCCCACCCTCCTTTCCTCCCCCTGAAAACCCAACAAAGCGAAGCAAAACAAACAAAAATCTCATAACAAAGGATGTTCCATCCCATTCATGGGCCTTCCACTGTGTCCTCAAGGCCAGTAAACTGAGATATCTCTATTTATGGGTAAACATCAAAAGGATGGGAGAATCAGTTTGATTTTGAATCGCTGGAAACTTGCTTGAAATTCCAATCCTGTAGAAGCTAGCACTGTCCTAGAGAGCAAGAGCTCCCTCCATCCCACTCAACAGGCCTCTGCTCTTCCCTATCTTGATCTGTTATTCTCTCTTCCAGAGGCAGCAACAAAATCTCTTCACTCAGGTAGGACAGTGGCAAAGACTGACAGACCATTATCCCCCCTTCTTTCAGCAAGGTCTGTTTGGTGACAGACTTCTTCCTCCATTAACTGTGGCTAGTTAGTGGGACCCAAGACTCTCACTGTTGACCCTAGTGCAGAGGCCCCCAGAATGTACTGGAAACTCCCTTCCTCCCTTCTCTGTCAGAACTAAAAAATTAGGAGATTTGCAACCAAAGAGGCGCAGTATTTTTCTACAAAGTTCCCTCTTGTGTCAGTTTTTTAGACTTACGTTAGAGTTTACTGTCCATTAACAAAAACAAAAAAATCTCATGAATCTTGGTTGAAAGGTGTTATTGTGCATAAATAGTGATCACTTTTCAAACTCAAATAGCTCAGTCATTCTCATTTATGAATTCTGAAGTATTTCAGTGTACCAGGATTCATATTAAGCATTAAAGGCCTGTACAATTTTAGTTGATAAAGAAATACATTTTTAGTTACAGGACTGTAAAAAAGAATCTACAGCCACACTACCCCCTACCTTTGCTGCTGCTGTTATTGTTTGGTTTGGTTGGTTGTATTTTTTGCTGTGCGGTGATGGTTTTTTATTTTGTTTTGCTGCCTATAAATTAACATTGACCAAACCAATTTAAACCAAGTTTATCACTATAATAATTTTTTAAAACAGTATGCTAAATTTTGGCCTCAAATCTCCACTGGTCAAATTCTGAGTCTCACAAAATAAGAGTTGCTAAAAAGAAACCCTAACAACTTTTACTGGAGGTTAAAAAAAATAACACAACTGCCACTCAACTTCCTATGTACTCTACATATACACAACCTCTACTATATCATCATCACCATGACACTAATATATTAACAAATTTTATGGTTTACCATAATGAGGAGTGATGCATGTTATAATGAATTTTGGAAGAATTTCATCAACTAGACAATATTCTCAGGTACTTGTTACTTTAGCAAAGCTGAACATTTGTTGGATATTTTAAGTGTGATTTTAGTGTTTGATCAAAGTGCTAGATTGGGAACCCCTGAGACCAAAGCCCTCTGTTTATCAACAGAAATGATACAGCATGAGCAGCAGTAGTCTAAGTTTCCCCACAACGTGCTACCAATGTTCCTCAACCATCTTCTGGAAAATCCACTAAGGGATTCGCCGGGCTCAGTCAGTCATTGGCCTTTCAGATGAGGCTGATAACAAAGGAGCCAATTCATGCCAGCTCTTATTGTGGCTGCTGTGCTGTAGCCATTGGGAACCTGGTAAATCACCAAATACATTTTATATAAGCAGTCATCAGATGACAAAAAGTTTCCTTGGGCTGCATTTGAACTGGAGACCTGTTTCATTAACAACTAGTGAGCCATTCAGTTGCTCTTTTTCTTTTTTAAAAAATACTCCTGCTCAGTTAAGCAATACCAGTAACAATCAGATTTTTAAAACACTTCAGATTTTTATTTCACAAAGACAGAAGACAGATTTTGCAGTTAGAATGAGTTTAGGGTTAAAGTAAGTACACACGTTATAAAGCATTCCACCATTAACAATTTGTTTGGTTTTTTTTATTACAGGGGATGTGATCTTGCCCCTACTTCATTCACAGAGAGTTTTGCAGCTCATTTCACTGGAAGAAAGAATGGGCCCAGAAAATGCTGAATGGAAAATTATTTAACATTCAATTAACATTAAATGGACACATCAGTGCTAAATTATTGTTGTATACTTTGGTGCCTAGAAAAGACATTTCCATTCAAGAGAATTCTATATTAAGCAAGTTGATATTAAGTGAGCTTAAGTATATCTGCATCTCACATTCTCTTCCATTTGGTAGCAGAGGCAGGGTGGTTTGTTTTGTTTGTTTTTTGTTAAAGGACATGGCAGCCCAACATATAAGAGCATATCCAAACTCTTGTACAATAAAAATTCTTGGCAAATATATATCAAGGACTGTGCCTTAAAATCATATTCTTAAATGAACAAAACTAAGCCCAGTAGAAATGACGACCAATACAACAAAACAAATCAATAGAAAAGTATCCCCAGCAGAAAAGGTTGGAATTGTAAAATGCCCAAGTTGAAGAACCAGCCAGATGCTATAGCTCTAAAATCTTCCACAGTTAAAGCCAACTGTATCCTGTGTTTGAACACAATTGCCAGCAATCCCACTGCTACGAGAAGTTGGCCAGGGGGAAAAGAATAAACAATAACTTCTTGCATTTTTACAGAAACATTGATAACTCATGATTTATCTGAAGAGCTCTGCATTTTTCTATTATACAGTATTAAGTATGCTGGGAAAACAGATATAAATGTTAGAAAACTAAAGCAAAGACAACATATTTGTACACTGTAAAACAATTTGTAACGTAGCTGATAATTTTGGGGGCCTGTGATAAACTAATCACTTAAGGATTGTGAAGCTGCATGATGGGAGTGCTAAATTATCATAATTAAAAGTCATGCTAAAATTCCAAACTAGTTGGTATATTTTCTGAGTGAATTTGTTTGTTTTTAAGATGGGGGCTGCCATTTCTAAATGCATTTAATTGCTGAAGACTTTGCTATTGGGCAGTGCATTCTACACTGACAAATATGAAAGAAGCAAAGATTTTTCTCTCTATATATACACAAAGGATGCATAATGGCAGAAGTAATTTTAGTAATTTTGGGAGCTATCAACTTGAGACACCTTAAAGTGATTGATTTTCAGAGAATGGGTGCTCTGTTCTTTCACAAAAATCAGTGGCCTTTAAGCTGTCTCCATTTGGCCATCCAAAAACAGAGACAACTATAATCACTAGTCATTACTCCAGGGTTCTTAATATCTACAATCTTCCCTTCTACATAAAATCACTAGATGGCGCTGCATATCTAGCTAGAACAATAATTTCTACATACTGTAGGAATTCTAGAATAATAGCTCTATTACATTCACCCTGAAGCACAGAGTATGTGCACATATTTGTGGCCTCTGACAAGTCTCTCTACAATAAAGCTGTTGTGAATCACCATTTGAAGGGAGGATGATTGATTTGGCATAGCAATTTACAGCATCAGGAAATAGACAATGCTCACAATATAAGATAGAAACTAATGTAAGCGTCTTGCTATTACATTTCAAAAACTAAATGGGTCCAAACCTGCATATCCTTACTCACATGAGTATAGTATTATAACTAACCAATGAGGAATTACTCACAGGAATAAAAACTACATGAGTGAGAAAGCATTTGCAGGAACTGCTCATATATTAATACATAAATATTGTAGTTGTGACACAAAACAAAAAGTTTTGGGAACATTCACATACATAGGCCACAAACTAGAAGCATGTACTTAAGTCCATCCCTATTTAACATAGTACTTAGGAACATGTGTAAATCCCACTGCAGTCAACAGGACTTAATTAAGTCATTCAAGTTAAGCACATGATTAAATGCTATGCTCAATTAAGACCATAACTGCTAAAGTTTTGAACTGTATGTAATTCCCTGTTTTGGGTAATAAAACGGAGGGAACAAAATAGGACAAACGTCTTTTCTCTGAGAGTTGACAAACATTACTGTTTGCTTACAAGGCTGTTCCAGTCTCCAAGGTAAACACAATTAGTTGGTATTTTCAAATATGTGTTAGTGCCCTTAAGAGCAAAGTGTCTTATTTGTAATTGTACCAGCCTATCAGACAAACTTTTAAGTAGACCATTGCACAGGCTAGATAGGACAGGGGCCCAGGGTATGTGTGCGCAGGAGGGGGGTAAACAGGACACAAGAAGCCCTTTACACTCTTTCAGGCAAGAGTGTAGGAGGCAGCAGAATCTTGGTGCTTGCACTTCCTGAGCACATCGTGAAGGGAGTGTTAGCACTGCCAGCAGTTCTAGACAATCCAATGCTGTCATAAATATAAAGGGAAGGGTAAACCCCTTTGAAATCCCTCCTGGCCAGGGGAAAGCTCCTCTCACCTGTAAAGGGTTAAGAAGCTAAAGGTAACCTCGCTGGCACCTGACCAAAATGACCAATGAGGAGACAAGATACTTTCAAAAGCTGGGAGGAGGGAGAGAAACAAAGGGTCTGTGTCTGTCTGTAGTCGTCTTGGCCAGGGACAGAACAGGAATGGAGTCTTAGAACTTTTAGTAAGTAATCTAGCTAGGTATGTGTTAGATTATGATTGCTTTAAATGGCTGAGAAAAGAATTGTGCTGAATAGAATAACTATTTCTGTCTGTGTATCTTTTTTGTAACTTAAGGTTTTGCCTAGAGGGGTTCTCTATGTTTTTGAATCTAATTACCCTGTAAGATATCTACCATCCTGATTTTACAGGGGGGATTTCTTTATTTCTATTTACTTCTATTTTTTATTAAAAGTCTTCTTGTAAAACACTGAATGCTTTTTCATTGTTCTCAGATCCAAGGGTTTGGGTCTGTGGTCACCTATGCAAATTGGTGAGGCTTTTTATCCAACATTTCCCAGGAAAGGGGGGGGGTGCAAGTGTTGGGAGGATTGTTCATTGTTCTTAAGATCCAAGGGTCTGGGTCTGTAGTCACCTAAGCAAATTGGTGAGGCTTTTTACCAAACCTTGTCCAGGAAGTGGGGTGCAAGGTTTTGGGAAGTATTTTGGGGGGAAGGACGCGTCCAAACAGCTCTTCCCCAGTAACCAGTATTAGTTTGGTGGTGGTAGCGGCCAGTCCAAGGATAACGGGAGTAATATTTTGTACCTTGGGGAAGTTTTGACCTAAGCTGGTAAAGATAAGCTTAGGAGGTTTTTTCATGCAGGTCCCCACATCTGTACCCTAGCGTTCAGAGTGGGGGAGGAACCGTGACAAATGCCCATGTCCCCTTTGGCATCTGCTAGGGGCTGCTGGTTTGTGTGAAAAAGCACAGTGAACACTTTAAACAGATGTAGCAGCTGCCACCTCAGAGATCCTACTCCAGGGATCTTGGGGGCAATCTTTGCCTCTTTTCTCAGCAGGAAACTGCTGCAGGTACATTGCATTACCACACAACTCCTACATACCTTTATAGAAAAGTCCTGTAGAATTTAATAGGGATAAAACCAACAAGGTTATAGAGAAATTACTCTGAAAACCTACGGAATTTTATTAGGAGTGAAAACTACTTAACATATATTTTAACAATCTTATGAAATTCAAGAGCAAGGATATAATTTCCTATTCAACTCCGTCAGATGGTTAAAACACTTACAGAAAGATATCTTGTTCTGTTAAATTATATAGGACTTTTCTCCATTAGTGAGATACCTCTTTAGAAGCCAGTGTAACACCTGTATTATGCACAAAGCAGAATACAGCAGACAGACTAATTCAGAGCTTTCTTTTGAATTAATCAAATGTGCATTAATTTTTTTTTAAAAAAGCACATTCATTTCACCATATTCAAATACAATTTTCAAATACAGAAAGGGCTATCCATACTAAAACCAAGAGAGTGGAAAGCATTTATGACTAATTCATTAAAGCCAATTTTAAAACTGCAATGACAAGGCTGTTTCCCTGTTCCTTCAATGAAATTTTAAAAAAAGCACAAACATCTTCCATGATATGAAGTAATCACTTGTTGGGTCTCACTTTGTAAACCTAGATTCTGAAGTATCTGAAATGAGGAAACTTTCTTCTGTGTTATGTATAAATTAATGCATTAGAGAAATGGTCAGAAGTAAATAGGATGAAATTCAATGAGGACAAATTAAAAGTACTCCATTTAGGAAGGAACAATCAGTTGCACACATACAAAATGGAAAATGACTGCCTAGGAAGGAGTACTGCATAAAGGGATTTGGGGGTCACAGTGGACCACAAGCTCAGTATTATTCAACAGTGTAAAGCCATTGCAAAAAAAAAGTGAACATCCTTCTGAGATGTGTTAGCAGGAGTGTTGTAAGCAAGACATGAGAAGTAATTCTTCTGCTCTACTCTACTCTGATTAGGCCTCAACTGGAGTATTGTGTCCAGTTCTGGGCGCCACATTTCAGGATGGATATGGACAAACTGGAGAGAATCCAGAGAAGAGCAACAAAAATGATTAAAGGTCTAGAAAACATGACCTGTGTGGGAAGACTGAAAAAATTGGGTTTGCTTAATCTGGAAAAGAGAAGACAGAGGGGACATGATAAAAGTTTTCAAGTGTGTAAAAGGTTGTTACAAGGGGGAGGAAAAAAAATTGTTTTTCTTAACCTCTGAGGCTAGGACAAGAAGCAATGGGTTTAAATTTCAGCAAGAGAGGTTTTGGTTGGATATTAGGAAAAACTTGCTAACTGACAGAGTGGTTAAGCTCTGGAATAAATTGCCTAGGGAGGTTGTGGAATCTCCATCATTGGAGATTTTTAAGAGCAGGTTAGACAATCATCTGTCAGGAATGGTCTAGATAGTTCTGCCTTGAGTGCAGGGGATTGGACTAGATGACCTCTTGAGGTCCCTTCCAGTTCTATGATTCTGTGATTACACAACTAGTTGCAAGACAACAGTGGAACACTGGGCATCAAGATTCCTACTTTCTTATACAATATCATCCCTCCTTTCCCCATGTACATACATATATACAGGCCCACACACAATGATGTCACTAGTCTCAGGCACCAAAACTTCTCAAATATTCCTTCAAAAAGCATGATGTTATGAGGCTCAAACAAAGATTGGCTTAACACTGAAGTAGTCATCCTGACTGTTGAGATTACTTACTGGATGGAATCAAGAAGCTTTTCAAATATTTCCAAAGTTAGCTAAAAAAGCCTAAGGCCAATATTTCAAAATTGTCCACTATTTTTGGTTGCCAAATTTGATACAGTATAGCTATCCATACCTCAAACTGGATACCCGAAACACTGAGCCACCAAAAATTAGAGGCCATTTTTGAAAATATGGGTGTAAATATTTAACTGCTTCATTCATCTAAATTTAGGAACTTGTATCATTTTGCATTTATATATGCTACACAGAACAGCAGAGCAAAACACGGGAAGTTTTATCTGTGCAACAGAAGTAACTGTAACTAAACCACCAAGAGGGATACTTTCAAACACACAACTGGCAATGAGAGATACCTACCTCGCACTGAAAGTCAATGGTAGTTAGATACCTCACTGTCATTTGTGCCTTTGAAAATGTAACCTCCTTAAAACTACAAAACTTAGGGTAGGTCAAAAATGTTATAGGTCCAGTACACAGGAACAAGGATCCCCAAATTAACTGTTAGTTACAATTTTTTAAAAAAGAAGTCTACTGCATTACTATTAAGTGACAGGAGTACAATATGGGCCTAACCTCAAGCCACTGAAGTGGCAATGGGCTTAAATTGGAGCAAGGGAGGTATAGGTTGGACATTAGGAAAAACTTGCTAACTGACAGAGTGGTTAAGCTCTGGAATAAATTGCCTAGGGAGGTTGTGGAATCTCCATCATTGGAGATTTTTAAGAGCGGGTTAGACAAACACCTGTCAGGAACGGTCTAGATAATATAGTCCTGCCATGAGTGCAGGAGACTGGACTAGATGACCTATTGAGATCCCTTCCAGTCCTATGATTCTATGGTAAGTGAACAGAAAATCTCACATGGGTTTTGATGGGCTTTGGATCAGGCCCTATATGACCAGATGAACACCATGCCATTGTGGGGCAACTGTAATCACATTTCAGTGACAAATATAATCAATGTGTATTTTTTATGCAGCTGGTATTTATTTTTTTCAGTGGTAGAGTTCATTATAATGGAGCACATTATCTTGCTTGTCTAAAAAGCTATAAAGACAGCAAACATACAGCTCCCATGTCAGGTGCTCAAGAGGTCAGGAAGCTGTAAGGTACCCCTCCTCATCTTGTTCCCCCCATGCAGAATCATAGAATATCAGGGTTGGAAGGGACCCCTGAAGGTCATCTAGTCCAACCCCCTGCTCAAAGCAGGACCAATTCCCAGTTAAATCATCCCAGCCAGGGCTTTGTCAAGCCTGACCTTAAAAACCTCTAAGGAAGGAGATTCTACCACCTCCCTAGGTAACGCATTCCAGTGTTTCACCACCCTCTTAGTGAAAAAGTTTTTCCTAATATCCAATCTAAACCTCCCCCACTGCAACTTGAGACCATTACTCCTCGTTCTGTCATCTGCTACCATTGAGAACAGTCTAGAGCCATCCTCTTTGGAACCCCCTTTCAGGTAGTTGAAAGCAGCTATCAAATTCCCCCTCATTCTTCTCTTCTGCAGGCTAAACAATCCCAGCTCCCTCAGCCTCTCCTCATAACTCATGTGTTCCAGTCCCCTAATCATTTTTGTTGCCCTTTGCTGGACTCTCTCCAATTTATCCACATCCTTCTTGAAGTGTGGGGCCCAAAACTGGACACAGTACTCCAGATGAGGCCTCACCAATGTCGAATAGAGGGGAACGATCACGTCCCTCGATCTGCTCGCTATGCCCCTACTTATACATCCCAAAATGCCATTGGCCTTCTTGGCAACAAGGGCACACTGCTGACTCATATCCAGCTTCTCGTCCACTGTCACCCCTAGGTCCTTTTCCGCAGAACTGCTGCCTAGCCATTCGGTCCCTAGTCTGTAGCTGTGCATTGGGTTCTTCCATCCTAAGTGCAGAACCCTGCACTTATCCTTATTGAACCTCATCAGATTTCTTTTGGCCCAATCCTCCAATTTGTCTAGGTCCTTCTGTATCCTATCCCTCCCCTCCAGCGTATCTACCACTCCTCCCAGTTTAGTATCATCCGCAAATTTGCTGAGAGTGCAATCCACACCATCCTCCAGATCATTTATGAAGATATTGAACAAAACCGGCCCCAGGACCGACCCTTGGGGCACTCCACTTGATACCGGCTGCCAACTAGATATGGAGCCATTGATCACTACCCGTTGAGCCCGACAATCTAGCCAGCTTTCTACCCACCTTGTAGTGCATTCATCCAGCCCATACTTCCTTAACTTGCTGACAAGAATACTGTGGGAGACCGTGTCAAAAGCTTTGCAGAAGATGAGCATAATGTGAAATCTTGAGCTGCAAGGTTAATGCTACTAGTAGTTTCTGCAAAGAGGAAGTGGAGGAGGTAGGGCTGTTGTTCAGTTCTCTCAGAGTACAGCCACCAGCAGAGCTAGCCATCCATCCACATGCTACACCCTCATAAGTGAAGGCTAAACTTCCTGCGAGCTCAGTGGAGGTTTGCATCACCCCCAAAGTGGAACAATGATTAAATGCCAGAATTGGGCAGAAAAAACTGAAGATGGTATTGACAGTCGGTGGGCAATGTGTGGAAAAGCATACGCCCACGGAAGAAAAGTGATGTCTTTTGCAAGAAATACCTATGTTACAAAACTCTCCCAGAACAGGACTGATTTCTGAATCATAAAATGGGTTATCTTTATTATACCAAATATTTATTGAAGGAGTGAACTAGAACCCGAAAGTTAGATTCATTTCTTACTTTGAAAGAGCTATTGTACGACATTTAATTCATACCTTTGAATGGGACACTGTCGACTAGTCTGTTTTTAACAAATGAGTTAAAAGTATTTCCAGGTAGTACTCCAGCCCCCTGTCAGTTAGTGCACCTTTACAATCATGCTTTCCTGCTGTTTTGTAAGTAGTTTTCTCTTCTCTTTCGCTGCATGAAAGACCCACACAAACAGCAGCAGGGAAAACTGAATAATGGACTATGCAGGAATAAACCATGAAAGCTGACTAAAGTGAAAGATTAAACTAAAACAATGGAGAAAAATGTTTTGCCTCTCTAAACAGTTGCATTTTTAAGAGTCGGAGGTGTTTCTTGTACCAACAGTAGGCACACATTTTTCAGACAAAAATGTGATTTTTAACTCAATGGTGTCCCTTTAAAGTGTAACTACATTTTCCTGCCTGCAATTTTGTCACGTAACTAAATCTTATATGAGGGCATCTGGATAAATTGCCAAGATAAACATTTCTGCTTAACTTAATGCATTCTAAAAACCACAGCAAAATAGTGATTATACAACAAACAACACTGGACTAAACTCATTCCTGTTATAATTGTTGTAGCCAATTAATTTATACCACAAATTAATTTGGCTCCTCATTTTAAATGTATGTGATCTATTTCTTCATGTTAATCAATGCAGGAGTTTGAAATTTAGGTCACTTCATTTTCAGCCTACAATTGACAACAAAGAAACTGATGAAGTTTAGAAACCAGAAACTTAACAGGATAAAAAGAGTAAGTCACATTTAGAGAAAATCAAAGTTACATTTTCTCTCTTTAAAGAGAACATCTTTGGATAAATGCCAGGACTTGTGCTTGGCCATGTTGTGGGGAAAACTGTACAAGAATGCAGTCTTGCAGCTTCATAGTAACATAAGAATGGCAATACTGGGTCAGACCAACATCCACCTAGCCCGGTACCCTGTCTTACGACAGTGGCCAATGCCGGATGCTTCAGAGGGTAATGAACAGAACAGGGCAATTATTGAGAGACCCATCTCTTGTCGTCCACTCCCAGTTTCTGGCAGTCAGAGGTTTAGGGACAACAAGAGCATGGAGTAGTGTCCCTGACCATCTTGACTAATAGCCATTGATGGGCCTATCCTCCATCAACTCATCTAATTCTTTTTTTGGACCCAGTTACACTTTTGGACTTCACAACATCCCCAAGCATCGAGTTCTACACATTGACTGTGCATTGTGTGAAATGTACCGTCATTTGTTTGTTTTCAACCTGCTGCCTTTTATTAATGAAGTTGCTAGACTTTAGAGAAAGAATAGCATTATATCTGTAAAGCTAAAAAAATACTGATTAAAAAGCAAGGCCCTTGGAAGCTCAGTGCAAAAAATACTTTTGCTCATCACTAAATTCAGCAATATTGCATCTACAGAAACAAAAATAATGTAAAATTAATATTCAGAACTTAACTAGCATTTCCTGCTAAATGATGTACAAATAAGATTACAGTATATTTGGGGAAGTGGAAAATGCACTTTTAGTTAACTGTACAGAAAAGCAGCATCTAAATCCAGAATACTTACATTATTGCATTCTCCCAGGAAATATAGTGCAAATCCATCAGCTTTTGTAGCTGCCAAAGCAATAATAAAAGAAGTAATTGTACTCAGAGGGAGAATCAAACTTTTGCATGTTCTCCAAGGTGAAACCATAGACTCATTCCACTTAGGACAATCAGCTAAACTTCTGAACGTGAAACACCATTGATGTATCTCCTAAAACTGCAAAGTTAGTGGCATATGATAATACTTTGCAGAAACCCTGCAAAGTTAGTGGCATATGATAATACTATCTGTTTCCCCACCAAATTTAATATATTTGAGACATAATTGGAAGCTGCAACCTGATAAACTTACCTAGTCTTTACTTCATGTCTAGTGAATGTTACATTGCATGAATACATATTACAGCATAAGAATTAAGTAAAAATACACATCCATAATGTAATCATACAGAACATAGATAGCACATTTTCCATCAACAGAAGAAAAGTTGTTTCCCATGTATAGAGCGTAAATATCTCTGTCCTTGCCTTAAGATACATAAGCATGGCAAAACAACAAATAAGCCTCAAATGCTGCTACTAAGTGTGTATGACAGGATTGTTTCTAGTTTCTATGACATGTGGAGGCCTATGTTTTCCATAGCTGTTCTGTATTAAATTCATTAAGACACTCCAGGGAGTAAATATTTGCTGGCAATTACTGCAAGACTCAGGTGGTGTTGTGAGGCATAAGGCCAAAGGCTAAGTGTTTAAACATGAAAAAGTGCAATAATCCCTTAGAAATAAACCATCAGAGGTATCTTATTGCTAAAACAAAAAAGAACTCTCGGAAACAGAAGAACACATCAAGCCTGTGCTTTTACACTCAGCATTACAAAATAGGCTTAACACTTTGGGCACAAATAGACCTCTCTGCCTGTCAGTAATGCTATCTCCTGTAAATGCACAGGTCTGAATGATTTCCTCATTTTTATGAACAAATAAAACACTCCAGTCAGTGCAGTTCAGGGAAATGATTATATTTTGAGGGCGGTTAAAGTCAGTTGGCCTTCTACACTTGTTTGACAGAACCAAAACTCCACTGTCTGATTGCTTAATTATTGACATGGATATGAATCACATCATTGCCAGTCAGTGAGAAGCTCATTTGTATTTGAGTTCAAAAGTCATTTCTAGAGAAAATATTACATGTCTATTGGACATTACAGGAAAGAAGAGCATTGTAAGTTAAGGAAAGAAAACCTACTCTCTAGTCTACTAGGAGTATGGAAGGATGTGCTGCCTTTGTCTCTCCTCCAGCCCTCATTTGCTCTCTAACATAAACCAGTACTGACCAGCTAGGATGAAGTTGAATCAGAACCCTCAGGGGTTCTCAAACTTCATTGCACCACGACCCCCTTCTGGCAACCAAAATTACTACATGACCCCTGGAGAGGGGGCCAAAGCCTAAGCCTGCCCATGCCCCTCTTCCAGGAAGTGGTGCTCAGGCTTAGGCTTTGGCTCCAGACCCCAGGAAGTCTAACGCCAGCCCTGGCAACCCCATTAAAATGGGGTCCTGACCCACTTTGGGGTCCTCACCCACAGTTTGAGAACCACTGCATTAAAGTGACGGTAAACAAATACGGTCTATTTGAAATACAATACACATAAAACAGAAGAACCAGCTTCATGTTACAAAGTGTCAAGAGTGGTAGGGGTATGGGGGAAAGGTTGTAAAACAACTATTTGCAAAGTATGTGAGGCAAACAAGCCTGAAGAGATGCTTTCAATACAAATCTGCCTGTTCTCACGTTGGTTAAAATTTGGGGCAAGGGGAGGTGATGGAAGCTTTACATTTTTACCGGAAACGTGTTTCACTTTTATTCTTGGACAATATTCTGTTTCACAAAGAGGCACCTGTATCACATCAAAAAGTGCTATAACTCTATAGAGTTTTAATTTATCTTCTAGGAAAACACACATCCAAATCACCTCACTTTTGTTAAAGGAGCAGTCAAGATTTGCAATAATATTGCTGATAGCTAATTCCACAACTTTCCAAAGCAATCTGTCAGGCAGCACCAAAACCAGAATAATCTACCAAGTGGTTTGCTTTGCAGCGGGCCCTGATCCTGCAACTGGACTCATAGCTGGGTGGACCCTTGCCCCAAGCTGTAGTTCCACTGACATCAGTGGGGCTCCATACCAAGGCAAGGGCTACTTGGCGTGGATGCAGTTGCAGGATGGTGTACCAAGCACGTACAGTTATTCTGTAATAACAATATTTATTTAATAGCTTAAGTAATGCACAGAGTACCAAGACAAGGCTTCAAATAAAGGGCATCAAATCCTCTTCCTTACCTATTTTAATGATGCTGCTCAGTTCATATAAGAGAAGTTGGTTGTCTCCGCCTGTATCCAACCGTTGTTCTATGTAGCTGTTCAGTTCGTACACCACTCCTTGCATATTTGTATCCTGGTACTATTGACCCAAAGAGGAAAAACCCAGTTTA
Organism: Lepidochelys olivacea; assembly: GCF_965140295.1. Classification (NCBI taxonomy): domain Eukaryota; kingdom Metazoa; phylum Chordata; order Testudines; family Cheloniidae; genus Lepidochelys; species Lepidochelys olivacea. The sequence goes on from NC_140413.1 coordinate 126,022,244, forward strand.
GAACAAACATATTCTACAACTTGAAAAAAGCGTTCTCAACATACATATAGAAAAATACACAGTGGAGGTAATGTATCTAATCAATCCTCAATTGTCCCCCTAACCCAATTGCCTGAATATTCACGCCATGGCCATGTGATATGAATTAACATTCCATGCTGTAGCCAGCTAGTCAATTGTTCAAAACTCAACTATCTTTAGTAATTATGTATCATCTGGCTTCAGAGGGGTAGCCGTGTTAGTCTGGATCTGTAAAAGCGGCAAAGAGTCCTGTGGCACCTTATAGACCAACAGATGTATCGGAGCATGAGCTTTCGTGGGTGAATACATCTGACGAAGTGGGTGTTCACCCACGAAAGCTCATGCTCCAATACGTCTGTTAGTCTACAAGGTGACACAGGACTCTTCGCCGCTTGCATCATCTGCAAATTTTGCCACCTCACTGTTTACCCCTTTTTCCAGATCATTTATGAATAAGTTGAATAGGACTGGTCCCAGAATAGATCCCTGGGGGATAGCACTATTTACCTCTCTCCATTCTGAAAACTGACCATTTATACCTACCCTTTGTTTTCTATCTTTTACCCAGTTACCAATCCATGAGAGCACCTTCCCTCTTATCCCATGGCAGCTTACTTTGCATAAGAGCCTTTGGTGAGGGACCTTGTCAAAGGCTTTCTGAAAATCTAAGTACACTATACCCACTGGATCCCCTTGGTGTACATGCTTGTTGACCCCTCAGAGAATTCTAATAGATTGGTGAGACATAATTTCCCTTTACTAAAACCATGTTGACTCTTCCTCAACAAGTTATGTTCATCTGGTTCTTTTGGGTGTGTAGGCACATTTGACCAACCATACTTATTGATGGATTCAACACACAGCTTACCCCAGGCATCCCAGAATATGGTGTGCTGTTATTTCTGCTATTGCTTTCTTGCATAGATTTCTACTATTTGTATAATTCCCTCCACACTTTCTGCCACAAATACAGAACATATGACCCTATACATCTGAGAGTCATTTGGTTTCCTCATTTCAAAACAAGTAAATGCTTGCTGAGTGAATAGCATTAATTCCCAACAGCCTTATTTAAACTGAACTTTTGTCATCAACGGAACTGAATACTGACCAAAAATGCTGATGGGAGAACAACTCATTGTTTGACCCATAACCTCTTCTTAACTACCTTAATACTGTGTCCACCTATTGTTCCAATAGACATGTACAACTGCATGATACCTGGCAGCTCAGATATCCTCCTTGAGGTTAAGGTTGTTTTTAAATTATATAATTTTTTAAATTATTTGTATTACAAACATTCCTGAAACAATATTAGGTGACAGTGGATGTGTGTGTTTACATTTTGGAAGAGAGCGTGGTGCTTACCAAAAAGAACATCTACTAACATTTTTTTAGAGGAGCACACAGTGCAAGTAAGGTGCTTGGCAAGCTGCGTCCACATACTGAACCTGGTTCTCCACTGCCTTACCCCTTGTGTAGTAATTTACAAGGGAGTACAATCAGAATGGTGGTATTCTACATATAACTTAGCACTCACTTTGCACAGGCACAAGTAACTACACAAAGAGCAAGGCAATGAAGAATGAGGTCTGGTGTTGCCAGCATACATGAGCCCAGATCTGCAAACTCATGTTGCCACAGTCTGGGTTTCTCTAAAACCAGGACTGTAAATCATGAAAAATTGCACATTGGATTTGTTATGTAGAAAAATGTCCTCAAAGGACTTGGGGGTGACCAAATTCATTTTCACCTGTGACCTACAGTAATCAGGATTTGAAGCTAAATCTTCAAAGGTTAAGGCTTATATTTTAACCCGCTCCATCATCTACATCAATCTATCAGCATAGCATCATAACCCTTTACTCAACTTTCACATAACTCAGAACTATGTATACATTCTAATTATGCAATTAACTATGTGAATAAACGATGTCACCTTTGTAACGTGTTAGCAAACATTTAATAAATCTAAGGAGACTGAAGTTCCTGCACACATTTGTGCAACTGTGAAAATGCTAGCTGCATAACAAGAGTATTAATTTGTAACATGGCAGATTTCCATCCTGAGATTATCTGGATTTGACAACCGGCAAGATGAGCAGAATTTGTTTAGAATCATAATCAAGTCATTTTATAAGAGGCTGATGAGGTCTAAGACAAGTGGAAAATAAAAAGCTAAATCAATCACTATGACTTTGGACCTGTACTGGTTTCATTTTATAACACAGACTAGCACATATTTTGTACAGGTTTGGCAAAATAAAATCTAAACTGATCCCAGCTGATGAAAGAAATTCCTCAAACAATTCAACCTTCAGCAGGAAAAAAAAAGGCATGCAAATATGGTTATTTGCCATCACATAACTATGAAAATATTTAAACTGTAACAGGAGTCCTGAAGGTTAAAAATTACCAACAATACTCAAATCTAACTAACCCCTTCCTCTGCCTACTCAACACTTTGTGTATCAAACTGATGACCCTACCAATATTTTGGGGCTTTTAATTGGGAAATCTAAATTTCAATGTCACTAAACTAAGGCAGCATTAATCTATTTTAATTAACTCTATCAGTGCCAGTGATAAAACTGCATCCTACTGACATGTTAATTGTACTGATCACCTAAATCATAGTACCATAAAATGGGATAATAATTTGAAGGACAAATCACTTTGTAAACATCCATGATTAAAGAACTTTTTGCAGAGCTTTTTCAGAAATACTTCTAGCACCTGTTTATCTTTAGAACATACCAGTAAAGCGCAACAGCTGACAAGAAATCAACAATGAAAAATAATTGGAAGAATACTGCTAGATTTTCTATCTAAACAAAAGGACGCACACTTTTTTTAGAAAGCTGCACAAAAATTACAATGATCGCTGAGTCCATGCAGAGATATTGTGACTTCAGAAAGAGTCAGATGGATGTGAGTCATTCAATATGAAGAATTAAGTAATCAAAAGGTAAAGTGTATGTAACATTAAATGAAACATGAATAAGTATGAAGAACTAAAGTGACAGATTAATCTGCATGCCTTGCTGCTTATAAGGTAACTGTGCCAGGAACATTATTCCTCTTGCTATTGCGGCGGGGGGGGAGGGGGAGGGGAGAGGGAACTCAACAAAAAAACGACTGATATAATCTGCTGTAACAGAAAGGCTATGGTAATAGGAATCAATGTCAGTAAATACAAAGTTAAAAATCAGGTTTCAGAGTAACAGAGTAATGCATCCCATGAAGTGAGCTGTAGCTCACGAAAGCTTATGCTCAAATAAATTGGTTAGTCTCTAAGGTGCCACAAGTACTCCTAAAGTTAAAAATTAGTAGCAGACATGTGCCTATCTTAGTGTTTTCTATAGTTTCTTACAGTGTTTGCAGAGTTCCTGTGGCAAAATATTAACAACAAAATTGATATTATAGTAATTATTATTATTATTTTCTCCCCCCAAATCAGAGATTCCCAGCCTGTGAGGTACAGCCCTGTCCTTTTATGTGATCTCAGTTATTCAGCAGAATTCACTTTGCAGTGCATGAAATTACTTACAGGATTTTAAAAACTAGGACTGTAGCTTCCCTTTGATGTGTGAGAAGGGAGTGCCAGACGCATTTTGGGACTATAGAAGGATTGGAACTCAGAAACCTCTCTGGATAAGGTGAAGAGAGGTGAGGAAGCCACAAAACATGATGGAGGAAGGGGAGGCAGTAAGAAAGATCACAAGCTTTAAAACAACATTGCTTGAGACATTTAAGAAATGAACTGGCCAGAGCACTAGAAAATATTTATGATGGATTTGGAGCTACTCTGTAATAACCTTAGGGTGACCAGACAGCAAGTATGAAAATCGGGAAGGAGTGGAGGATAATAGGCATTTATATAAGACACAGCCCCGAATAATAGGACTCTCCCTATAAGAGTGGGACATCGGGCCATCCTAAATAATGTATGAATATCATATATTCTAACCATTTGACTGTTGTAAGGGGGGAGGCTGTTTACTGTATGAATACAAAGGGTTAATTCAGGTAGGGGCCAGCTGCAAATATGCAGAATAAAGGACAACAGATTCAAATAGCAACCCAGTTACTCACACTTCAGGGAGAATATTTGACCTATTCACTTTAATGTCCTATATCCAACCCGCTATGGAGATCAAGGGACCAGTTTGTCATGGGGTGATCTCAGTTTGTAAACATAAGAAAACCAAAAAGCCTGGGAGTCTAAGACAAAGGGCTCCTGGGGGGGATAAAAGTGCCATTCTTGAGGGAGCGGGGAGTGGGTGTTGGGAGTTGCTGATGAGAAGCAGGTTCTCATTGGGTACGTCTACACTGGAAAACAAACAAACCTGCAGCACCATGCCCCACAGCCTGGGTCTGCAGACTCAGACTTGCACTACACCACTAAAAATAGTGGTTTAGTTGTTCCCACCGGGCTGGAGCTTTGGTTCTGAGACACGACCCCCATCACCAGGTTTCAGAGCCGGAGCAGGAACCTCCACATTACTGTTTTTAGCACTGTAGCATGAGCTGGTCTATGGACCCAGGCTCTCTGGCTCACTGCTGTGGGTTTTTTGTTTGGTACTATTTTTTTTTACAGTATAGACTGTGAAGGGGCAAGGCCAGATGGCTACAGAAAAGTAGTGGGAGATAGATATATTACCTCCAGGCTAAACAAATGCCTGGTACCAGGATAAGTGAAATGGCAGCTGCTCCAGGTTAATTAAGACACCTGGGGCCAATTAAGAACTTTCCAGAAGGCAGGGAGAATGCTAGGTTGATTGGGACACCTGAAGCCAATCAGGGCTGGCTGAAACTAGTTAAAAGCCTCTCAGCCAGTCAGGTGGGTGGGCATGTCAGGAGCTGTGGGAGGAAGTTGTGCTGTTGGAGAGACTGAGTAGTACACACCATATCAGGCACAAGGAAGGAGGTCGTGAGGTAAGGTGAAGTGGAGCTTGAGGAAGTGAGGGCTGCTGTGTGAGAAGTAGCCCAGGGAATTGTACATGTCATGTTTCTAAAAGGTCAGCTACCATAGTCAGCGGGGGAGCTACCCACCTGAGCCCCAGGGCTCCATGTGGAATGGCAGCCTGAGCCCCAGGGAGAATGGCGCTGGGCAGTTGGGGCTGGCAGCCTGAGCCCCAGCAGTCAGTGGGACCTGCAGCCCAAGCTCAGTGGAGCTCAGTTGACCAGGGCAGTGAATGGGGTCCAGCAACAGGAGCCTCACAGAGTGCGGAGGAAATTTAAACTTAAAACCCTGGAAATATTCATTTTTAGGAGGGGGTTCACGAGATTTCACAATTTAGTGAAGGGTTCACAGGCTGTTAAAGTTTGGGAACCACTGCTCTAGGTCCTCATATCCAGGCTATTTCCAAGTCTTGTAAATTCTTTTTGCATAACATTGACACATTCTACATAACATCCATTCTTTCTGCCTTTCCTATCCATCCACGAGAACTGTAGTCCAAACTGTCATAAATATCATGCCTCAATTATTGTAATATCCCTTTTGCTGGCCTGAAGATATGCAGTCTTGCCCTATTGATATCCATTTGGTATACTGATGCAAAGATCATTTTCCAAGTGTGTTGCTTTGCCTTACCATACTGACTATATTGTTTCCTTATAGTACCAAGTCAGTCTGTCTGTATACATCTGTTGTCTCTTGGCTTAACCTTAGAGAATAAGCTCTTTGGGATCGAGGCTGTCTTTTTGTTCTGTTTTTGTACAGCACCTAGCACAATGGTGTCCTGATCCATGACCAGAGCTTCTAGGTAATACAATAATACAAATAATTAATATAATAATAATAATAGATGGATGTGTTGTGGAGAAGAGGTAGTCTCAGCCTCTTAAGCCATGTAAAGGTTTTCCATGGCTAACTTGTTGGCTGAGGAATAATAATGATAAAAATCAGTTTGAAGACAAAGCAAATTACCACCTCAAATGCACTTTCCATAGGTGACAGAGGATGAAGCAACATAGATCACTTGTGGGAAAGAGGAAAGACATTTCCATGCAACCAGTCCAGTCAGCATTATGTGAAGAGAGAAAAAGAAGCAGAGAGGAGTAGAAAATACCCATTTATAGAAATTTATACACTTATTTGAGTGAGAAGGATTTAGTTCTCATTTGACACACAAAGTGATTACCTATATATGAAAAAATAATGTACTTTATTCCATAAATGATAAAAGATGGCACTAGGTTCCTTACAGATAGAATTTATACATTTAGATTACACAAACCAAAGTAAAATATGCTGACAGCATCTAAGAGCCAATTTTCCCATCAATTTCTTTTCCCAATCATCCCTGTGATGGGGTGGGGATCCCCATCCAGTGCGGGGTGAGTACACCCCACCACTCGAGCGCCTGTTTCTTCAGAGTAGGACGCCTGATGGACCTACACTGATAAGATTAGCAATAAGGCCTAATATTCAGAGTCAGTGGAGAATCTCTGGTTCGCAGGGTCAAGGCTTAGCGGTCTGAGTTTATAGGGGGTCTCTGATTCACAGGGTCTCGAGGCCTAGTGGCTGGAGTCAATAGTGGTTCCCTGGTTCACAGGGTAGGCAGACCTAGTGGCCAGAGTTCATCAGGAGTCCCTGGGCTGCTGGGTTGGTAGGCCTAGCGGCCAGAGTCCATGAGGAGTCCCTGGATGGCAGAGTAGGCAGGCCTAATGGCCAGAGCCAATGAGAGGTCCCTGATTCACAGGGTAGTGGGCCACCCCCAGGGGGAGGGTGGCAGCCTAGGGTAGGCGGACCTGGGTCCTCCCTACTCCACCGGGTCCCAGCCCAGCGCCCTCGTAGTGGCAGAGGGTTCCACCAAGGAGGTCAGCAGGGATCCAACTGCAACACGCTGCTTATGTCTAGGACTATGGCTAGTCCCCCCCAGGCTACTTCCTACTGTGGTTCTGGTGGAAGTAGTTGGGGCATCTTCAGGTTGCTCAGCAGGGACTGTTCCTGGCGTCTCCAACCCCTCTTGAGTATCAGTGGGTGCCTGGGCGTCAGCCAGGGCCTCAGCGTTTTGGGCTTCTGCGGGGTGGATTGGTAGCTGCTCCCCAGCGAGGCCCTGTATGCTATATCCTTCCCCTCTGGTGATCAGCCCCAACTGAACTGGGCTGTCTGCCTTTATACTGCCACTGCACCTGGAGCATGCCCAGTAGGACCATGGGGGCATGGCTTCCTCAGCCACCCAGGAAGAGTTAACCCCTGTCCAGTGTCGGGTGAGTACACCCTGTCACAATCCCACAGAAAATGATGACCAAAGTTCCTTTAAAGACTATGCATAGTGTAATTATGTGATGTTTGTTCATATACAAATGCATTACAAAATGTCATGTCAATGTTTTTCCTACTAGCAGCAGCCAGCACAAGCTTTCATTACTTTAACAACAAGATCCTTAGCACTGAAACAGAGAACCATCAATGGAAAAACTAAGCCATCATTTTAAAGGTGAACTGAAAAATAAATCAATACAGGTTATTTGTTACAGTCTGGAGGGCTAGAATAATATTTTGTCTGGATGCAAATAAAAACAATATGATCCTCAATGTAGTCAGGATTGAGGAATGCTGATAGTGTTACATAGGGAAGTTTGCAATGCCACTGCTGTGCTATATCTGTTTTGTAGATAATTAAAAGATTTCAGCTCCCACAGCTACAATCCTGCACCTTTCACTATTGCTATATTATTCAATAATTTTTTAAAAATTAAAGATAATAAAATGATTTGATGTATTGTGTTAAAATACATTAGCTGCCCTTCTTTTGAAGTAGCATTTGGTCTTATGAAAAAAGAAAGACAATTAGGAGGTGAAGGTGTACTGCATGAATTTATTGGGCTCTCTCTACATAAGATTCACTGTCTACACCATCATCTTTCTTCATGGCAGAATATTACAGGCTGTTGATTTATTGTATCATAAAAAAATCAAGCTATATAGTTTAAAGAATCATATGACCATTGGCTTATTTGTCCACATAACTACCTTTCTCCTAATTTGCTTCTAATACAAAAATGCATTCTCTTCTCCAATCTTCCTTTGTGGCCTACTTTTAAAAAATACTAGAAAAGAAACACTGGTGTAAAATAATTTTCTCAACCTCAGCCTAACGGGTACTTTCAAAGAGCTGCCAGGTTTTGCAGTGCTTGGTTGCACTAATAGCTAGATCCTTCATATATGCAAATTGATATTCCCATTTCCAGTCATGAGTTACAGTGACATATCTTAGCTATCGTGCAATGATACTGCGAAAACAGTTAAACCACACCTGTGAAGAACTGAAATATGGGACACAGTTTCATGCCCCCCAAAATTATGGAAGGTCATGAAATTCCATTAAGACAAAAGTTTGATTTTTGAGGGCAGAAGCACTGAGCGGTGGGATATCATATACTTGGCTTCAAAAATAAAAGTATAGAGAAACACAACAATAGGCTTAAAGTATCCACCTGGCTTTCAAAGCAGTAGAGATGTTGAAGACAGGAAACAAAGAAATCTCCTTGATCCAAAAATCAAGGGTTGGCTTGTGTGAGCAGTTTTGTTTAAGCGTGGACACTGGAAAGCATGATGCTATAAAAAGCTGGCTCTGCTGTGATTAATTGTAATGCTTGTATATAGCCTGAGAGCAAACTGCTGCTACATGTATTTGTCTGACGTCTATTCTTCTTGTTTTGACTGAAGAGGACATGGGTTATAACTTGTTCAGTAAATAAAGCTTAACTTTGCAGCACCATGCACAGGTATTTATGAATTGTTTGTTCACACATCAAATGCTGCTCATGACAAAATCAAAGGAGGGAAAAATGTGAAATAACAGCTGGCAGGACAAGCCCTATTATTAAGTTGAAGGACGCAAAACAGCTCTATTACTACACAGAGAGCGCTCACAGTTTTTGAAGGCATACATTTTCCAGCTTGTTTATACAGTTGATTTTCAGGCCTGATCTTAGAGAGAGAGAGAGAGAACACTGCCTTCTGAACATCAACTTCTTGCCGCATAGTCACTGATCGCTGGCATCCAATCCCAGAGACTTTCCTCCAACTTTTCATCCACTGGTACATGTCAATATTGAGACAGATTCCCTCAATGCAAACATTAAATTAAAAATTATTTTTAATGGAGTGAAGGAGGCATTGACTGGACTATAAAGACAGAACACTTTGATTATGCAGAACAGAAAAGACAGACCCATTTTATAAAATCTGATATTCACTGCAAGTGTTACGAAGACCATACTACCTTAGTTATACCACTTATCCAGACAACAGCATTGTGAAAAACATTTAATGAAGTCCATTAACCTTTATATTTTAATTTGGCAGGTCTGGATATTGCAATTTATTTAAATTTGCCTTGATAAATTGCACATTCCCTGTTAATATAGCTATGTTGATGCCTCACCTGTAAAACACTCCAAAAGACATTCCAAAAGAAATCATGAAAAAATTAAAAATATGGTCCAACCTTTTTCCATCTCCATTCTGCTTATCTGCCCCTTTCCCTAGTCTCTTACTACTACCAACAGTATCCATAAGCCTCTTTCTCCATTCCAACTTCATAAAATGCAAGCATCTTCCTCTGATAACACTGAATGTTGTATTATCTTCTGAAGGATATATATACTGCTCCTGGGGGAATTCTATGCCACTGCGCATGCGCAGAGTTCATGTCCCTTACAGATTTCTTTGTTTCCCTGCAGAAAAATGACTTTCTGACAGGGAAGCAAAGGAAGCCACAAGAGCAGTCATGTGACTCTCCCCAGGAGTATATTTTGGGTGCCAAGGGCAGCCGGCAGAGAGATAAATCACTGTGGGGAAGGGGGCAGGACTGTGGAAGACCCAGCTGGTGGCTTCTACCCTGTGCTGGGCTAAGTTCCTAGTCCCAGCTGGGCTGGGGAGGACAGGACTTCCTCTTTCCCTGCACAGCATCTAGGGCCAGGTCAGACATCCCCAGATTTCTCCCCATGCTGCAGGAAGCTTTGCAAGCTCACTACTCCCTGGCTTCTTGCCTCCATCACTCCTCAGCTGCAGGGGGAGGGATCACTGTACGGGAAGCTGCTCCCTCTTTCGACCAACCCTCATACTCAGATCCTCATGCCCCCACACCTAGAATCCCTCCCCCACACACGGACCATGCTGACAAGTCATATGCACCCGGATCCCCATCCCACTGAGCCCCAACCAGGTGCACCTGGAGCCCCACCCCACTGAGCCCCCACTCCCCCCAGCATTTGGACCCCCCACTGAATCCACCACACCCAGACCCCCCTGCCAAGCTCTATCCCCACCCCCCCCCAACCTACCCCCGCTGAGTTGCAACCACTTTAACCTGGGCCCCCCTACAGCATCCCATTACTGATGCACCCAGAACCCCACAACAAACCCTTGTGCATCCAGATCCCCCCTGCCCCCAGGTCCCCCACTTAGCTGCCTGCACCCAGATTGCCCCCCCACATAACCCTCTCAACCCACACCAGGATCCCCCCACACGAAGTTCCTCCACACTTAGATCCTGCTGGGCTGAGCCTGCCTGGCCATACCTGGTGCACCTGGCACAGAGGGGGCAGGGACCTGGGGTATTTCTGGGGCAAGCCCGGTCCCTGCCCTATGTCAGGGTTGAGTCCAGCCTTACTGCTGAGTCCATTTCCCAGGGGGAGCTGCAGAGTGATCTCCCACCTCTGTGCAGCCAGTGGCCTGTGCTCCCCAATGCCATGCTGGAGCCTCCACATTTAGTACACAAATAAAATTTGCAGAATTTTAAAATATTGTGCACAGAATTTTTTTTTTTTTGGGTGGTAGAATGCCCTCAAGAGTAATACATATATGTCTGATGTCCTAACCCTTTTCTTTTAACTTTTCATTACACCATTCATTTTTGGTTGTGAAAAAGTTTAAATCCTATGATCAATAAAGAAACGGTGTGAAGAATGAATAATGAACTTGCTGTGGCAGGGAAATATGGAAGGGATTTAAATGGGACAGAGAAGTCATGCAATTATTACAATTATTTACTGAAAAGATACTGATTCTGTAACTTTCAGTGGCATATTATGCGAGGGTGTTACCTGGTGCCAAGGCAGCTGCCAAAAGCCCTAAGTCCAAAAACGGGAAAGGAGAGGATTAAGTGTTATTGCCATTTCCAAGAATAAAGTACTGTAAATCAGTTAGTCATTTGCTAGGTAATAATTTCATGGTGTTTATACTGTAAACTACAGCAAAGCGAATTGCTGCTGGGATCACTACAGTTTACAAAGCAAACAGGCTTGCCAAAATGCAGCTTCACCATGGGTACTGTACAAGCCAAAGTGGAATGCAAAAGAAGCCATTATTTGAAATGAACAAGGGCTAATTTCACTATGATTATATCAGGCACACTGAGCATTTTTGTTTAAGTTTAAGGTTCTGAGGTACAACATGGAACACAGCCACCATGGGAGAAGGAAGCAGCATACAGGACAAAATCCTCGCCATGACTTAAGCAGCAGTATTGGATATGTTAACCCCTAGCCTGCACACACATGCCAGTTCTGCACCAGACCCATCCACAACATACGTGATATCCTGTACTCTCCCCTCCCTGCACAGCTGTCTGTGATCCCAGTCTTTTTCTACCCATGGACTGGGAAAGCAGACACACAGCACCTTTCACGTAGTTGCCATAGGGGAAAGAAAGTGGTGGGAACCAGATGCATTCAGGGTGGTCAGACTGTCTGGGGTTGCTTGGAAGGCCATGTCCTTCACTTTCCAAATCACCAGAAGTTTCTCCATTCCAAGAAGTTCTGCACCCCTATGGAAGATCTCTTAACTGGACTGTGTGTTCTATATAGTCTCACCAGTCAGTCCATTCCCCCGCGGTCTTGGACGGACACTGTACATGCTTAATGTCTCTCTAATGTTATTTCTAATGTCTAGATGAGGCAGAATTATGGACTTTACCCCTGTTTTGGTAGCCATAGAAGACTGACCCCTCTCCAATTCACAAATAGTGTTTTACTAATATTGTGAATGGAATGAGTCCTTACCTCAGTCTAGCACAGAACACACATATGCAAGATTAGTGCCCAAACTCACCCTTCTTCCTGTAGCAGTTCCTTTCTTAGGAGGTAAAAGAGTGATAGCACAATATGAAGCTTAACCTAAGCTATTTCCACTAGGCTGATTCTAGGTTTTCCATCCAGAACCTCTGTCCCAAGACCCTCTACCCTGATAGCCACACCCACCTCTAGTATACCTAGGAAAAGAAAAAATAAGAATAAAAGAAAAAATGACACATGAAACAGAACTCCTGGACATCATTTTATAATGTGTTCAGTGACAAAAAGGTTAAAAAAGAGTGGCGTGGGGGGAACAGAAACTCAAAAACTTGAAATTTTCAGAAAAATAAATCATTGTTTCACTTTGAACCCTGCAAAATAGAAACAACTAAGCAAAACTGTCTTTCCATTTTTCAACCATTTCTGCTCAGACCTAGGGTGCAGGTAGCAAGATGACATCTGTACCGTAAATGAACAGGAATCAATCAGCATTTCCATACAGGTTCCCCAACATTTGTTCACAGGATGGGTCAAAAGAAGGTGCTTGCCACCCATTACAGATACTGAAAGATATTTCACAAATGTTACAAAGTTAAAGTGATAACATGCAGAAAAAAAGTTCCTAGGTTCAAAGTTTCATCACAGATGTTTATGAAATATTCTGATTCTTGCATTTTTGATGGTGATAACAACTCTCTGTGATCAGAAAATCCTTGGTAGAATGATTTCCATTTTTGTGGGGGACAATATTTATATCAAGACAATCTAACATCTTTACTTGAGATTTCTGAACCCAAGTTGGTTGAAAAATTGAAAGAATTTTACTTTGTTGTTTCTATTTTGCCAGGTTCTAAGTGAAACATTTTTTTTTTAATTTTAAGTTTTTGAGATTCAGTTCCCTTCACTTCCATCCTTTTAAAAACCTTTTTGCCAATGAATACAATAGAAAATAATGATGTCCAGGAGTTTTGTTTCACGTTTCATTTTTTCTTTTGCTATTTTGTGACTTTTCAAACCTTCTCCAACTTTTCAAAGATGAAAAAAGGAAAAATGAAACTAACTCTGGGACTCTAATTTTTCAATACTTTGCCACTCTGTAACTTTTGAAAAGTTGGAAGAGTTACAAAGCTTCATTTTTCCATTTTCCATTCTCACTTTTTCAAAAGTTGAGCAAATGCTGAAAAGTTACAGAATGGAAAAAAGAAAAAAAAAAGGAAAAAATGCTACACAGCACTCCATCTATTGAATTTAGTGATAGAAAGGAATTAAAAAAAAAAAAAAGAAAGAAAAAACTGGAAGGGGGGAACAAAAGAACACAATTCACATTTTTCAATTGCAAAAACCCCTCTCCCCAAAAATAAAAAACTATTCCTATATGAAAGTTTTTCATAACATTTTTTACTTTTGAAAGGCCATTTTTAATTGTGCAAGAGAGTACTGAAGCAAGTTCACAGCAGAACATAGGAGTCTGATGTTTCATTTTAAAGTTAGTTTTTCATGAGACGTGGTGTAAAGAAAAATGATTTAGCTAGGAAAAAACAAGTAAATTTCAATTTTAGAACTTTGAATAATTTAAGGTTTTTCCATCTATGTACTCATTTTACTCTGCAATAAAATAACTTTCATTGAGCTCTTTGCTTATATTGTAAATTGTCTGTGATCCAGACAAAAGTACTTTTTAAACATTTCCAGAAATGAAAATGTACCATTTATTGCCTTTAAAACTCCCACACAGACTTAAAACTACTTCAAAAATTGTATTTTTGCTGGGTCTGGAGAACTCTACAATTATTCAAGTTTATTATTTTCAGAATTCAATTCTTGAGCAGAGAGATATTTACAATCCAATTACATTTGAACCTGTTTTGGGTTGTTACTGAAGGTAAGCAGTGCACTACCACAGTCTAGATTATTATATACTGTTTCTTAGAGAATACAATATATGCTAACAAAGATGTCTACAACTTTATATACACACACATCCATTTGTAGTGCTGTGTATTAACCTCTGCGTGCCAGACGGAGTCCATTAAAATTATGCAGTGAACCATACTTATTTAATATACAACATATTACATACAAAGTGACTAATATTAAACGTTTGAGGAATAGGGATACCCACATTTACACCCCAAAATTCTGCACTGCACATTTGTATGCAGATAAGTTAGCTTTGTACTCAATTGGCTCCAAGATCTATACTGAAGCCTCACTGGTCTCTGACTGGAGTTTAAGGTGTTTCTTATGATTTGTACGCCTATAAAAGAGTTGGGACTGGCCTATCTGAGGGATTGCCTCTCTCCCACTTCCAGCTGCAGTCATGGGAGATACCCAAGCTGGATCCCCTCACAATAAAAGAGAGGGAGAGCTGGCACAGCATTCTCTGTCAGAACTTCATGACTCTGGAAACTGTTCCCCTGCTTAGTCCTAAATAACCTGAATCTGGAGGCCTTTTGAGCATGCTGCAAAAGAAATGTGTTTGATAGGATTTTTGGAGAGGAATGAGGAAATGATTCCCAGAACAATTAAGGGGTGGAAAGGAGTTTCAGTATGTGGCTGGCTGGCTGGCTGAGTTCCTGTTGAAATGATTAATGCTGCTGGGGTTTTACTGCATTGTTAATGATGTGTTAGGGCATCTAGAGCTTTGGCATCATTTTAATTATCTTAAATCTGAACAAAATAAATTATTAAATATCCCCTCAATTATACAATTAACAGTAGGATGAGTACACAGATAAATTAGTTTTATAGATAACCACACTATCCCCCTAATTTCAAAAGCCCTCCAGATATCTCTACCATGTAAAAGGATATGGAGGACTGACCTCAGCATAAATTTACTCAGAAATCTTTCAGTTTCTCATAAATAGCCTGCATTAGGGATTAAGGCTCAGTTACCTAACACGTCAGTCCTTTGCCTTCAGGGTTACTAATCCAAGAAACTTGGTATCAGGCTTCTCCTATACCTTCACAATTCCTTTCTTCATAGCTGTTGTGCAAAAAAGATTCACAGTGCAACCATGACACTTCAGCCTGGGTCTGTGGTCCCTTGGACAATCTTGTTTTTAATCCTCTAGTGGAGACCTCACTATATTGGTTTCAGTCGCCTTTCTTTAGCAATTACTTCTGTTAGAGTAAGTGATTTGAGATGTCTGTTGTTTGGAGAACTCTATCTTTAATTTTTTCTTCTGACTTTGCACACAAACAGAAACCAGAGTTCTATTTTTCTCTTTAATGTTTATACTCTGGACGTGAAATCAGCTTTAAAAAGTCCATCTACATTGGATTAAAACAGAGAACGTCAGAGACCTTATTCTTCAGGGAAAGCAAAAAAAAGCTCAAAGGCCTCTAGTACTCAGTTGCTTGATGGATCATATAAAACATATGTCTAACTTGCAAAGCATTCCATAAGAGACCTCCTAAGGGTAGCAAAATACATTCTACAAATTGTTTCCCAAAGCTTTAACCTGATATGCAATATCACCCTTTCAGGTTTAAAATTCTTTCACTGAGCACTACAAGGCTGATATTCCATCCTTGACTGATGCAGCCTATGATTCTTCCAGCTTCCCTTCATCCAAACTAAGTGAGCAAATAAAGTGAAAAATTACAAAAAGTAAACAAAGAAATGTTTTAGTTCTATTTCTTTGTTCAATAATAATGCAGAAAAGGCAGAGGTAGTCAATAAATATTTCTGTTCTGTATTTGGGGAAAAAGCAGATTATATAGTCTCATCATATGCGGATAACAATACTGTTTCCATTCCACTAGTATCTCAGGAGGATGTTAAACAGAAACTGCTAAAATGAGACATTTTAAAATTAGCAGGTCCATATACTTTGCATTGAATAGTTTTAAAAGAGTTTGTTGAGGAGCTTGCTGGACCATTAATATGGATTTTCAATAAGTTTTAGAGCACTGGGGAAGATCCAGAAGACTGGAATAAAGTGAACATTGTCCCAGTATTTAAAAGTTTAAATGGGATGAACCGGGTAATTATAGGCTTGTCAGTCTGAGACTGATCTCAGACAAGATAATGGAGCAGCTTAGCTGATAATAAGGACTCTATTACTAAAGACTTAAAGAAGGGCAAAGTAATCAATGCCAATCGACATGGATTTATGAAAAGCAGATCCTTTCAAACTAACTTGATATCTTTTTTTTGGATGAGATTACAGGTTTGGTTGGTAAAGATAATAGTGCTGATGTAATATATTTAGACTTCTGTAAGGTGTTTGACTTGATACTGCACAACATTTTGATAAAAAACTAGAATATAAAATTAACATTGCACACATTAAATGAAATTAAAAAACCGGCTAAATGATAGGTCTCAAAATGTGATTGTAAATGAGCAATCATCATTGAGCAGGTGTGTTTCTAGAGGGGTCCCACGGGGATCTGTTCTTAGCCCTTCACTCTAACATTTTTATCAATGACCTGGAAGAAAACAAATTTATCACTGACAAAGATTGCAGATCACAAGCAAATAGGCTGACCAGATAACGTGTGTCAAAAATCGGGACAGGAGTTGGGGGATAATTGTGCCTATGTGAGAAAAAGAAATCGGGACTGTCCCTATAAAATTTGGATATCTGGTCACCCTACAAGCAAACAACGTGCATTTTAATACAGCTAAATGTAGATGTACACATCTAGAAACAGAGAAGGTAGGCCATACTTACAAGATGGCAGACTCTATCCTGGGAAGCAGTGATTCTAAAAAAGATTTGGGGGTCATGGTGGATAATCAGCTGAACATGAGCCCCAATACAACACTATGGCCAAAAGGGCTAATGTGATCCTTGGAGGTATAATGGGTTTCTTGAGTAGGAGTAGAGAGGCTACCTTTATATTTGGCACCGGTGTGACTGATGCTGGAATACTGTGTCCAGCTCTGGTGTAGACAATTCAAGAAGAAAGCTGATAAATTGAAGAGGCTTCAGAGAAGAGCCATGAGAATGTATAAAGGATTAGAAAATGTGCCTTATAGTGATAGACCCGAAGAGCTCCACCTTATTTATCTTATCAAAGAGAAAGCTAAGCTGTGACTTGATTACAGTCTGTAAGTATCTACATAGGAAACAAAGATTTAATAATAGGCTCTTCAATCTATCTGAGAGAGGTATAACATGATCCAATGGCTGGAAATTGAATTTAGGACAAATTAACACTGGAATTAAGGCACAATTTTTTAGCAGTGAGAATAATAAACTATTGGAACACTTTATCAAGTGTCATGATGGATTCTCCCTCATTGCTAATTTTTAAATCAACACTGGATGTTTTTCTAAAACATATGCTCTAGGAATTATTTTGGGGAAGTTCTACTGTCTATGTTATACAGGACGTCAGACTAGATTATCACAATGGTCCCTTCTGGCCTTGGATCTTTTCCCCACCTTTTTGAAATTATATTTTTGGATTTCAGGCTGAAAAGCTTGGACACCACTGTTTTAGAGGGGAAAATATTGCCCTATATTGATGTTTCTTCCTTTCCCAGAAGGAGCAGTTAGCCACGAGTAGCTAATGGGGCTAACTTGCACCAGTAATGTCACAGCTGTGTAGTGTTACTGATGTATTGCAGGGTGCAGTAGCACCTGATGCTACTGGCAGGACTCTTGGCATACATGCTGAAACTACAGGTACTGGGGGTGCTGCCGCACCTCCTGGGTGGAAGTGATTTCCATTATATACAGGGTTTACAGTTTGGTTCAATGGCTCTCAGAACCCCAACTATAAAAACTGCTCCAGACCCCCTGCCTCTTGGGGGAGCAGAAGCTGTTCCAGCCCCTAGAAGCTACAATATATATGACTGCCACCAGGCGACTTTTGGCCCTCAGCACACAGACTGCAAGCCTCAGAGGAAGGCAGTATAAAATAGGGAATACAGGCTTCGCTGACTCTAACCCCACAGGCGCAGAATCTAGCACTCTTTGTACATTCTCTCTCAAACTCCTGAAGTTCATGCACCATATGGAGAAGACATAGAACAGGATATTCCAGATCCCATGCTCCCTACAGCCTCCTCTACTGCTTTTCCAGACCCAGCAACAAGTCATGGGGAATTTCTGAGCAGGGTGGACTGGAGCTTCTGACCCCGTGCTGGTGATGAGTGTCAGGTTGTAGGGAGAAGAATTCTGACACTGAATTTCTGTAACAGGATCCACGACCCGCCCCTCTTCCTGGGGCCCGCCTGATGCCCCAGTAAGGCTCAGAGAGGCTTCAGGTTGTGCAAAACCTGTGTCTTTGTTCACTTAAGGTTTGCTCAAGACCGGGCTACGTTGCGGGAACTGGTAAACCAGCTAAAGGCCCTTACAGAGCTGAACTGCAGCCATGATGGGACGCAGATCATGCGGGCCAGCAATTGGCTGCAGAAAATGATGCGGGAGGATGATGTAGAGGCATACCTCCTAGCCTTTTAGAGGACAGCCTTGTGGGAGGTTTGGCCCCGAGAACAATGGTCTGGCATCCTCGCTCCATTCCTGTGTGGGGAGGCCCAGAAGGCCTATTATGATTTGCCTGAAGAGTACACTGCCTGACGTCCCAAGTACACTGCCTGACGTCCCAAGTACACTGCCTGACGTCCCAAGTTGCCCAACCCCATAGTGTTGAGCGGGGGCGGGGGGGGTGTATATGTGACAGGGTCGGGCCAGATGGCTATAGGAGAGTAATAGAAGGCAGGTATATTAGCCCCAGATTAAGTAGGTCCCTTTTCCCTGGGTAAGATAACAGGGAAGATTCCAGAACAAACAGGAATCTTCTGGAGACAATTAAGACAGGCTGATTAGAACACCTGCAGCCAATCAAGAAGCTGCTAGAATCAATTAAGGCAGGCTAATCAGGGCACCTGGGTTTTAAAAAGGAGCTCACTTCAGTTTGTGGTGTGCATGTGAGGAGCTGGGAGCAAGAGGCACTAGGAGCTGAGAGTGAGAATGCGGACTGTTGGAGGACTGAGGTGTACAAGCATTTTCAGACACCAGGAGGAAGGCCCTATGGTGAGGATAAAGAAGGTGTTGGGAGGAAGCCATGGGGAAGTAGCCCAGGGAGTTGTAGCTCTCGCACAGCTGTTCCAGGAGGCACTCTAGACAGCTGCATTCCACAGGGCCCTGGGCTGGAACCCGGAGTAGAGGGCAGTCCCGGGTTCCCCCCAAATCCTCCCAACTCCTGGTCAGACACAGGAGGAGTCGACCTGGACTGTGAATTCAGAAAAACGGCCAAGCTGAGGGCTGCCGTGAAGCTCCAAGGGGAGCAAATCCGCCAATAAGTGCAGGACCCATCAGGGTGGAGCAGGAACTTTGTCACACTATAGAAATGTTAAGTAGGAAGAGGAGAGTGAGTATGTGGAGGGCTATTTCTTGAGCTGGTGAGGATTTGGGAGGTTGTGAGCTGGAAAAGTATGTGTCAGGTTGGCAGGGGAGTCAACTGATGAATGAGATTGTGTGTGAATTGAGCAGGAGATGGTAGGATCACACCTAGATTGGAGGAGCAGAAATTGCTTTACGAGAGAATACTTAAGGAGTAACAGGGTAAAACTATTGTTTTCTCCCACACTTTCCTTTTCTGTAAAGTGCCCCAGTTTTTCACCTCAAAAATACAATCAACCTCGGGGGAGCGGGAACTGGTGGGAGGTGCAGATTGCTATTTGCAGCCCTTCCACTTATTTTGGGAACCAGCTGTCACTCTAAGAATCAGCCTACTTCTTATTACTTCCCGTAAGCAATGTCCAGATACATGGCTATCCATGACTGAGAAAGAGACAATTAGTTTCCTTACTTGTAAATTTTATTTCCCATAACAGAAAGCATCTGGCTTGGATAAACTCTTCCTATATATCAAAATGTTTTTGATAAAACAGACTGTAGATGTTATAGTCTTTATTCTATTAAATTTACAATTTACAGTGGTATTACCTCTCTCTTCTAACTAGTTTACATAGTTTCAGCTTCAGAAGATTTCACCTGTAATAAGAGTATGGTCCTGCAGCAGACTCACAAAAGGAGTCTGAACTCAAAGCCGGGAGGAAGGAAAGCGTGGTCGGGGGGAAGCGCTTAAGATGCCTGTATTGCTGTGAAATTAGTAAGGCTTACCTAATGAGTAATGATAATACCAGCTGATTCCCTCCATTGTGAGAAATAAAACTACAGGTAAGGAAACTAAACATCTCCATTCTCAGGAACTTTTATTTATTCAGAAATAGATTTTGATTTTACAGAAACTAGAAAAACTAAAAAGGCACAAATTTCTCCCACCGTACAGGATGTTTTGGAGGAAACTAAGGGGAAAATTCAATACTCAGAATTACATACACACACGCACATAATACCTTTGGCTTCGCCGCTCAAGTTTATGCTTTTATATGGTAAATATGACAAATTACAATTAGGTTCAGACTGTTCTGAGATGAGTGAGGTGGCATTTCTTCTTTTCTATGATTTTGGTTAAGAAAACAGCAGTTACACACTAGTTACCCTCTCATTAGTTACCCTTCCCACACCATGATCATTTTAATGAAACTAGGTTTGATGCATGCACAGCTCAACCAAGTGACTGTTTTCAGAACTCTCCATATTGGCAGCTAGTTAGGGAGGTGGTAGGGGTAGAAGGTTCTAGACTCCATGCCCAGGTAGCTCTAACAAGCCTTAAACTGATGACTTGGGCAAATGTGTGCATTGTGCTGGGAGATATGTGTTGATTTGTGTGGGTGGCAAATGAGAGGTGCATGTTACAGTGAGGGGCTGTGTGTGTCTGGGGTCAGTGTGTGTGCTGATTGTATTGCTTTGTGGGTGGTTTGACTGATTTTTGTCTGGGGACTGTACTGGGGGTTTGTGTGTTGATTTGCGTGTGGTTTATGCTGGAAAATTTTGTGTTCCTTTGTGTGGATTGTGATAGGGAGTTAGTGCTGAGTTGTATGAGTGGCAAATCAACCCCTAAAGAACTGTGGCAATTGGGCCAAGCAACCCACTATCCGTTCAGTCTAGGACTCTTGCCATAGAAACATCTTTCTGATAGTGACTAACAGTTTTGTAAGTGCGTGCCTGGAAAAGATGAATTGTACAATGCTTATTTCTTTCGTAAAACAAGATACGGTTTTCAAGATTACAGTACACAATTAGCACTCAGTAGTTGGGTTCAAAAAACCATGCATGTAATCCCCGGAATTTCAACAGATTTCACATATCTTGGATAAACAGTCTCTACTAGACTTATCCCCTTAAAGACTCAGACCACAGTGAAGATGAAAACTGCAGATGTACAATACAATTCTGGGTGTGAAACTGAAACCTGAAAGGCTAGTCCTGATTCAGATACTGATGCTACTGTATTTGTTTGAGAGTAATTATTTTACACATGTATAATTATTTATATTAATAACTTAAATACCAGGATAGTGTCAGAAAAGTAACTAATGCTACATAATGCTTTTTTATTTCCTCTTCCTTGTCTAACTTTTATTTTATGCTGTGTCATTGTTATAAGGATTATAATCATGTCAAGACGTGATCTTAGTAATGTTTAAGAAATTTGGAAAGATTGACTTTATAGTAGATCCTTAATCTTTAAATTTCCACCCATTTAAAAGATTCTAACCTATTTCTGGGCAGAAGGTTTTCTTCAAAGGTTATTTTATTATCACTTCTCCCTCACAGACAGATATACTAAAAGGTTTGGATGACAAATGTGTTGAAAATATGCTTAAATAATAAACTGATTGCTGTTGGTTTTACCTTTAAGTGCAGTATATACTTAAATTCCTTTAAAAGTAATAGTATTGTTACTCTAGATTTGTTTTTCTATGTTGTAGTCTTCTGTGGTGACTTTTGATACTGTTAAAAATTAAAGTTGCTACATGAAAAATGTATCAACAAAATCAAATAACATTTGTAAATCTTGAGGAAAAAATGTAAACAAATATTCTGATTGAAAGAGATACTGAACTTGATTGTCTATAAAACGTTCTACCTTTAGCTTATTCAAAGTTATCGTAAGATTGATGGTTATTGGGCTAATGTTCCTTTTTTTTTTCCCCGCTGTGAGGGCAGCATTAATAGGTGTGAAAGAAAAAAGGCACTGAAAAAGACCATCGTTTGGCTAGGGCTGATGCATCAAGCAAATCCACCATTCATAAGCGAAGTGTAGAAAAGGCTATTGATGTCCCTTAATTACATGATTATATCTATGACTGGCTCATGAGATGACAGACATGGTAATGTCACTGGTGGAAGAGAGTCCACAGTGAAAAAGGGAAAAGCAGAGAAGTGTGTTTAGAAGGAATAAAAAAGGTGGCAACCATTTGTTTGTGTGGCAGATGGAAGGTTAAGAATGCAAATAGAGCAGAATTATTTACCAAAATATCAAGGTACAACATGGGAGCAGAAAGACATCACCACCTAGTTACCACAAGATACTACATGGTAGACTATGGTAACTCTTTCAACATGAAGTATTTGTTCATTGTATATATCACCCAGATAAATAGGGCACTGAGACAGAAAGAAATACATAATTCTCAAACACTGAAGTTGTGTCATATTAGTTTTCATTCAATAGATTGCAAAATATTTTACATCAGTGAATTTAGTTCTTCTGTACCCTACCATATCTCAAAGGGCAGAATTATATAGGACATAATCCTTGCCTTGTTTCCTCTTCAATAGTATCATGCATGCCATCTCTCATGGTAGTAATACTGATTAAATAGTGGGTAGTCATATTAACAACTAGTCAGAACATTCAAAGTTGCTATGAATTTCCTGTTTTTGTTTAAGCAGCCTTGTTCACATGGGATCATACCAGTAGCTCCTGTATAAGCTCCCTTATTTTGCTAATGAAAAGACGTGACCTTCACTCATTTACAACTAATCAAATGTTTTGAATAATAGGATTTTGTATTTTAATTGCTCTGCAAGTTGTCAGTTAGATATACTTCTCTGGAGATCTGATTCATTCAGGGAATAGAGCATAGCCTTGATCAGAGACTGAAAGAAAGTTACCTCAGGTGACCAGTGGGCCAGAGAGACCTCTTTTTTTTTTTCTAGTGTGGGATGGAGAGATATCTGTAAAGCAGTACTTACCCTGCTGACTTCCTTAGGAGGTGACTCATCTGTGAGGAAACAAAGCAAACAGTTAGGTTCTAGAATGAATGTAGAACAAGATATTGTCCTTCAAGAAACTTTGTACTGTTGTACAAGACTTTCTCTGACTTAAGTTAATTATTTTGGTTGAAATGTCTGTTTTTACTGATATATATTCAACTGGCTTGCCAACAGTCAAGGAGTATAAAATTCCACACCTAGAGCCACAGCAACAGTCTGATTAAACAGGTGAGCTTTGCTGTTACTCTTAAATTAGGACACTATTAGACAAGCTGGGGAAGTGAGTTGCCACCAGATCCCACATGTGCAAGGCTAGAAACTGAGGGCTCGATTCTGCTCTATTTGACGCCAATGACAATACCCACATTTACTTCTTTGGGTGCAGGCGCAAGCCTTAATGACCAAGAGCACATTGATGATGTTGCCTGGCTTAACATCAAAAAAAGAAGCATAAATTATAGAAATATATCTCATCATGTCTTCCATTTTTAGAATACATACAGGCTATACTGTGCATTTTTTGAAGTTTACATTTCAAGTTATAAAGACAGATATAGCAACGTGGCATATCTTTAAAGGATTATGCAACACTTCAGCAAGTGAACAAAGGGAAAGTGATCATACAATAAGAGACCCTCTATGACATGAAGGTTATTATGAACCTACAGTCTCATGTGTCTTCTGCTGCATAATTATTTCTAATAAGAAAACAGGGAACAATCTGTATCTTTCTATTTTTGATCCCACAAGCTAAATTATTACTTTTTGGACATGTCGTACACCCACTATCAAAGAAACATTTTTTTTAAAAAAAAAAGCGTTGGTGACAAAGTTCTGGACAAAATTTACAAGGAAAGTCTGATATCACTAATCGTGTTCATCTCCTCAAATTTGTTTGAAGGATGCTAAGTAAAATAACAGATTTCATGGTGATGAACCATTATGCCTGACCTTAGTTCTGAAAAATAAATCTTACATTGAAAATTCTATGCACAAAGAGTACAGAGATATGCCCAGCTGAGCCATTCTAATTAGTCCTGTTAAAAACTTATCAATGGACCTCTTGCACTTTGCAGTGTGACATACTTATTGTATACGGAAGTGTACATCAAAGACATTAGATCACCATCCCTGGCTGGATCAGTCCAATGTGATTGTCCTTGCAATCATACGGCTTTCATAGCATTTCAAGATGTGATTCTCACTACAACTCCAACTGACAGCCAGAATATGAATAAACCAAATGCCACGAAGCTAAAATCAGCAAAGAGTCTATCATGTTATATGCAGCCTGATTAGATCTTCATTTAAGATAAAAAGAAAAGGAGTACTTGTGGCACCTTAGAGACTAATAAATTTATTTGAGCATAAGCTTTCATGAGCTACAGCTCACTTCATCGGATGCATTCAGTGGTTGAAGTGAGCTGTAGCTCACGAAAGCTTATGCTCAAATAAATTGGTTAGTCTCTAAGGTGCCACAAGTACTCCTTTTCTTTTTGCGAATACAGACTAACACATCTGCTACTCTGAAACCTGTCATTTAAGATAGTAATTCCAACATCATAAACACCAATCCATGGCTATATATTGTTCCGCACCTTCACCATGACATTGTGATTTCAGACTCCTCTCTGAGCTAAATAATTTTAGCTGTATAATCTGCTTAATGTGAAACAGCATTTCATTCTTCCTGTAAATATTTTATGCAAGGCTTTGGTATATAGGTTACCAGACATTTAGAGGTCTTGCAGTTCACAATTAATGCCTTTATTATTATTTATATTTTCTAGTAAGGAAGCATCTAGAGACCCTAATCAAGGTTTGGATCTTATTAGTGCTAGGCATAGGACATGCCACATGAAAAGACAGTCTCTTGTACCAAAGAATTTACAATCTAAGAATATCAATAACTGAATATAACAAACAAATGGGGAGGAGGGGATGACACACACAAGGTATCAACGAGACAATTAAGATTAGAATAATAAACAGCAGTCACAACACACTAGCCTCCTAGCCACTATCTTTTTCTTTGGGGGTGGAGGGGACACGCATCACACTGATGGGTTTTAAGGAGGAATTTCAAGGACAATATAGTGGTGTTGCAGATTTTTCCACTATGCTTCTCCCAGTGGCAGCATTGGGAAAAGCACAATGGTATCTGAGGGAAAGCAGAGGTCAAAGGCTAGATGCTAACCAAGAGGCGACAGGACAGGGCTTCAGCATCAAGGGTCTTAAAAGCAAAGACAAGTTATTCATTCAATATTCATAAATGGCCTGTTCCAAAGTCCACTGAAGTCAATATAGTCTTTCCACAGTCTCCAATGGACTTTGGAGCAGGCCCAAAGTCAACAAGCTTTCATGACAGACATGTCCCAAATGGAACTTGAACCACAGTGTTTAATATGTTG
The DNA here is from genome assembly GCF_965140295.1 of Lepidochelys olivacea. Taxonomy (NCBI): domain Eukaryota; kingdom Metazoa; phylum Chordata; order Testudines; family Cheloniidae; genus Lepidochelys; species Lepidochelys olivacea. Next base: position 126,047,808 of record NC_140413.1, read on the forward strand.
AGTTTCAATTCTTCCAAACTGAACTACATGAGAACTGAACATACTGGTCCATTAAAATTCCAACTCTCAGTCTCCATAGGGAAAGCATGTTACTCAAGATAGAGTAACAGTAATTGAGGCAAAACAGTCCCCAACCCACATAACAACGAGTTCTGTAATAAACTGGGGCTCAATTCTCCTCCCCTAAATTCCTACAGCTCCCATTGGCGAGGAATGGCGAACCACAGCCACTGGGAGCTGCGGGGGACTGTGCCTGCAGATGGTGAACGTAAACAAAATGTTTCACAGCCCACCAGTGGATTACCCTGATGGGCTGCATGCCGAAGGTTGTAACCCTGAGTTACAGCATCCTTGGGGTTGGTTCTTCTAATGAGCACCTGAACGTATCCAGTTTACACCAAAAACAGGAACAATTACTTTCCATAGGATGAGTTGGTGAAGCCCTTCCAGCTTTAAAAAAGAAAAAGCCCTGCGGGCTCTTTTTACAGCAGTAAAACAAGCACTGTGACCTGGAGGACCTGATGTATACTGAATTTATTCTTTTGGAATACAGGGAAATGTAATGCCCAGGGACATTCAGTGTTGAAGGAAGCACGTGGAATATCTGTCGATCTCAGTTTGATGTTTGTACTTGCACTATTCTACAAATCTACACTATAATGTGAAGCAGCCCTTCTTTGTGGATCATTTCCATGCAATGAATACAACAGACATCACTGGTGGAATGGCCTCTTTTCATTAATGATTTTATTCAACAGCAGATTGCTAACAGAATCAGTTAATACATCAAAAGAATGGAGAAAGTGGATATAAAAGGGAATGCCCTGGATCTGTACACCTGTGTTTATTTAAAAGACAGCACATAAACACACCAAGTCCTTTTTTGTAACTCAAGCTCTGCAACTTTAAGAGTTATGAGACATTCAAATAAATTGATTAGTAATTAAACTATACAAAGGTGCATTTATCTTAACACATAGTATGTGAATCCTGCCTAGCAAGTTAAAAGCTTAGGGCAAAATTCAGTCCCATTCTATGTAGATGGTTCTCATTTAGTCAATGGGGATAGGCGGAATTGACAGAATTTGGCCCTTAGTGGAAAGTGGAATACCAAACACATGTAGTACACAATTTTCAATACAATTTTTTCATTAAGTTTTGTCCAAACAATCCATGGTATCCATCTTTATTGACAAGCAAGTCCACGGCAAGTTTAAATTTTGGGAGTAATGAGAATGCAAAAAAGAGTGTGTTGGGAAAGTCTTCTATTACCATGATCTGTTAATTCAAAATTACTGAACAAAATGTTAAATTTAAAAAAAAAATTCATCTTTGGACTGACGGGGAAAAAATATCAGCCATTCCCCCACTTTCCCAGAAAGTTATAAACATTTTTAAAAACAGGGTTTGAAATGAAATTTCTTCCCTTGTAATGACAGCTGTATCTTGTCAGTAATATGACACTTAAAAAATAAAACAATGGTCCATAAAATCAGTCCTTCCTTCACTTACCGGAGTGCAGGGTTTCAAGCAAGGACACACTAGAATGGCTCACACTGGCTTAGCAAGACAGCACTTTTATTTTATTTTTTGAAGAGGCTATCATAGAATCATAGAACTGGAAGGGACCTCGAGAGGTCATCTAGTCCAGTCCCCGGCAATCAAGGAAGGACTAAGTATTATCTAGACCATCCTTGAGAGGTGCTTGTCCAACCTGCTCTTAAAAATCCCCAATGATGGAGATTCCACAACGTCCCTAAGCAATTTATTCCAGTGCTTAACCACTCCGACAGTTAGGAAGTTTTCCCTAATGTACAACCTAAACCTCCCTTACTACAATTTAAGCCCATTGCTTCTTGTCTTATCCTGAGAGGTTAAGAATGATAATTTTCTCCCTCCTCCTTGTAACAACCTTTTATGTACTTAAAAACTGTTACCAAGTCCCCTCTCAGTCTTCTCTTCTCCAGACTAAACAAACCCAATTTTTTCAATCTTCCGTCATATGTCATGTTTTCTAAACCTTTAATCATTTTTGTTGCTCTTCTCTGGACTTCCTCCAATTTGTCGACATCTTTCCTGAAATGTGGCACCCAGAACTGGACATGATACTCCAGTTGAGGCCTAATCAGTGCAGAGGAGAGAGGAAGAATTACTTCTCGTGCCTTGCTTACAATACTCCTGCTAATACATCCCAGAATGATTGCTTTTTTTGCAACAGCATTACACTTTTAACTCATATTTAGCTTGTGATCCACTATGACCCCCAGATCCATTTCCGCAGTACCCTTTCCTAAGCAGTCATTTCCCATTTTGTATGTGTGCAACTGATTGGTCCTTCCTAAATGGAGTACTTTGCATTTGTCCTTATTGAATTTCATCCTATTTACTTCAGACCATTTCTCCAGTTTGTCCAGATCATTTTGAATTTTAATCCTATCCTCCAAAGCACTTGCAACCCCTCCCAGCTTGGTACCGTCTACAAACTTTATAAGTGTACTCTCTATGCCATTATCTAAATCATTGATGAAGATATTGAACAGAACTGGACCCAGAACTGATCCCTGCGGGAACCCACTCATTATGCCCTTCCAGCATGACTATGAACCACTGATAACTACTCTCTGGGAACGGTTTTCCAACCAGTTATGCACCCACCTTTTTGTAACTCCATCTAGGTTGTATTTCCCTAGTTTGTTTATGAGAAGGTCACAAGAGACAGTATCAAAAGCCTTACTAAAGTAAAGATAGACCACATCTACCACTTGTTACCCTGTCAAAGAAAGCTATAAGGTTGGTTTGACAAGATTTGTTCTTGACAAATTCATGCTGACTGTTATTTATCACCTTATTATCTTCTAGGTGTTTGCAAATTGATAGCTTAATTATTTGCTCCATTATCTTTCCAGGTACAGAAGTTAAGCTGACTAGTCTGTAATTCCCTGGGTTGTCCTTATTTCCCTTTTTATAGATGGGCATTATATTTGCCCTTTTCCAGTCTTCTAGAATGTCTCCGGTCTTCCATGACTTTTCACAGATAAGTGCTAATGGCTCAGATATCTCCTCAGTCAGCTCCTTGAGTATTCTAGGATGCATTTCATGAGGCCATGGTGATTTGAAGACATCTATCTTGTCTAAGTAATTATTTACTTATTCTTTCCCTATTTTAGACTCTGATCCTACCTCATCTTGTGCTCCAAACTCTAAACTTTCAATTAACATCAATTCTCTAGCTCTTATGGTTGAAAAATTTTCAAATGTGAACCAAGTCTAACACAGTGGAGTGATATCTCCCTGATTCCACAGACAACCTGAAACAATGATTCAGAGAAACATGAATTGCCCCATTTGTTTCAGTGGCTGTTAACTTTGAAGCATAACAATGACCATAATTTAATTGACAAAATTGTTAACTGTTGTTAAAATGGCAGATCATGCAGGAAAACCTGCAGATTCTACAGTAAGTGGTTTCTTATTTTGGCATACCAAGCAGATTGATCTTTCTTTGTGAGCAGAGCCTGGGAGAGTGCATCTACTTTATTTCCAGCTCAGTCTCTACCATCAGGGTGTAACTTAAGATATTCTGTAATAATCTCTGGAATCATTAGCACTGTGTAAGGAAATGATCTAGGGAATTTAGTTCCTGCATTGTATGAGTTGGTAATGTCATCAACTGTTGCAAGAGCAATATATGCATGTCCTGTTTTTTCAGATATTAGAATCCTTTGGGATATTACTACAGTCTGGTTGGCTGTGGACAGAAACTATGCTGATAATCATTCCTGCTACAGTTCAATACGTGTACAGATTGTAATTCCCAAAATATGCCATGTTCCTGGAAACTCTTATAATTAACTAGGCCACATTGCTCATAGTTGTGTACTTTAATACACTGTCTGTTACAATTGTGGTTTGTGAGGCACCTTCAATTAGTTAGCAAAGCTGCTTCCATCACACCTCTGAAGAATGTGCAATTTAAACAAGAAGTGAGTTTGCCATTCTAAAAAAATGCAATTGGGCATGTGTCAGTTTTTGAGCAGAGTTCCTTCATTTAGGTTGTGCTTAGGATCTAAAGACTGATAAGTTTCTTTGTTGTTAATCCAAGTACAATCAATTCTTGATTAGACCAGAGAAGAACAAACTGTCAGGTGACCTGGAGAGAATGTGGGAGCTGCAAGCACTATGAGACGACTCGGTACAACTACTTCTACATACTATTAATAATAATTCCTGTCTCTACTATATCACTTCCCAGCAGTAGATCTCAAAAATTTTAATGTATTTACCCTCATAATACCTCTGTGAGGTGGGGAAGTGCTATTACCCCCATTTTACAGATGGGGAACTGAAGCACAGAGAGTTTAAGTGACTTGCCCAAGGTCACACAGGAAGTCTGTGGTGGAGCAGGGAATTAAGGTTGACATCCTGCAAGGAGGGAAAGGAAATAGTTCAACTACAAAATGGGGGGAATATAACCAAGTAGCTATCCAGCTCATTAAAGCAGTTATTTTTAAAATCTTTTCTCCTTAATACTTTGCAAATGTTCTTTAAAAAAGCCACAACACCATCATACCCAGGCATTAATGATGCCACAAAGAATGTGTGGGGTAGTGAGGGGAAGTGCCATAAGAGAATCTCAGTTTTAAGTGGTTCACAATCTGACAACTTTGAATGACTCAGCCTTAGCATGTGTAATTATGACTAACCTCTCTACATATAGCACCACAGGTGTGCATAGCACTTAACATGGTTATAAAAGACAACCCCTGACCAAAAGAACTTCCAGTCTAAACTAAAGGTGGGAAGATAGAAGAGGAACAGAGAAAAAGATTAGAAGGATGAAGGGAAAGAGTACATAGAAGGTGGTTATGGGGATACAGTAGAACTTCAGAGTGACTAACACCAGACTTACGAACTGACTGCTCAACCACACACCTCATTTGAAACTGGAAGTATGCAATCAGACAGCAGCAGAGACATATACACAAAAAAGCAAATACAGTACAGTACTTGTTAAATGTAAACTACTAAAAAATAAAGGGAAAGCAGAATTTCTTATGCATAGTAAAGTTTCAAAACTGTATTAAGCCAATGTTCAGTTGTAAACTTTTGGAAGAACAACCTTGACGTTTTGTTCAGAGTTATGAACATTTCAGAGTTATGAACAACTTCTATTCCCGGGGTGTTTGTAAATCTGAGGTTCTGCTGTCTTCTCCTTCTTTCATGCAGGGCCAGCTCTTGGTTTTTTGCCCCCCACCCCAAAAAAAAAAAAAAAAAGATGGCCAGAATGCCGTCCCTGCAATTGTGCCGTCCCAAGCATGTGCTTGCTCTGCTGGTGCCTAAAGCCGGTCCTGCTTTCATGTAGCTTGGGTAGGTAGCAACAACTACAAATTTATATCTAAGTTTGACAGCCAGCACATTACCACAGAAGTGAGCTGCTGAATATCCTTCAGGGCCCCAGAAAAAGAACAAACGGAACACTCAGATATGATGAACTCTATTGTTTGTGCCTGGTGATCACAGTTACATACAGGTGTTTGCCTCATTTTCCATTTAAACGGGGTTTGTCCACATCTCCCATGAGCTGTCCAGATGCTATTCAATCTGCACCAGCCTTTCCAACACAAATCAAAACCCGGTGGTTCCTCAACAGGATCAATGACAAGCAGTTTGTTTTGAGCAAAATGCTTCATACGACTCTCCATTGAGCCTCAGCACCGAAATTCGGTGTAAGGATCTTAATACAGTTGCACAGAGGGTTGAAGGATTTTAATCTCATCTTTGGTGGATTCTGCAGGTCATGGTGTAGTGGGATCCTTGCATTTGCATTAACATGGTTAAGAAAATGAGAAGTCTGAGCAGCTCTTCTAATCTGTGGAGGCTGGATGTGCGATAGGACCGGAAGGCAGTCAACTATAATTGGGAGGTGAAGTACAATTCAAGCTACTTGCTAAGTTTGTTTTGGTTTTATAATATTTTGTGTTAAATGGGAACCTTAATTTTGGAATTTTGTGCTTTCAAAGTTTCATCCTTCAGATATGCATATTTTATAATAGAAGATGTAAACTTCTATTTTACAGAGGGGGATGATTCTCTCACAGCTGCACACTGATAGACTAGAGTTGTACTGAAAAAACCATGATGCCAAGCAGTCTTTCAGCATCTCAACCGCAATTTATCTGATGGGTGTATTGAGGAGACACCTAGTAAAATGACCAGTCATTTGTAGTCAAAAACTTATTAGTAACAACAGTACTGTAGTTTCCCTTTGGTGTTGAACTGCTTTCTGTTCTGTGCAGAAAAATAATGTGGTACTGTATTTGAATATGTTTCAGATGCACAGATTAAGGGCTGATGTTTATGGTCAACAGGAGCGTTAATGGGGGGAAACTGCAATATGAAGTCAGGTCAAATATCACCCAGATTTACACCTCATAGAACTCCATGGAAATCAAAGGGACTTCTGGGATATCAGTCAGGGGAGATTTTTTTTTCCAGACATGGGGAGAGAGGGGGAAAGAAAGTAGTAGTAGTCTAAGCTTCACCCACAAACTCCACACACTTGAGATGCCAAAATGACACTGCTCAAGGTAGATTGGTCATCAATTAAAAATATGATCATGCATTCTCTCTGTGCTCTCCTGGGCCCCTTGAGTTTAGTTTGCTCATGTTTAGCCATGGATGATGCAATAGTCTTATGACTTATGAGCAGGCCTCTAGAAGTTGTGACTGGACAGAGTCAAGTGAGGCCATAACATGATTCTTCACTGGGTCTGAGCACATGGGAACCACAGTGGTTGTGGCTTCCTGATCCCAAGCAACTAGTTCTGACACCAGTTAGAACCTCAAAGGAGGACTGGACATATTATTTGTATCACAGTAGTGCTTAGAAGCTCCAACTAAGATTGGAGACCAGTTGTGCTTGGTGCTGTACAAACATTAGGTGGGGGGAGGAGGTGCTAGCACCACCTGTCATTAAGGTTGCTTGACACATCCATTTATAGGGCCCTGTTTTATGTTGCTTATAACTTTGTCAAACTAGCTGTTTGGACTGAAATTTTCCAGGCCAGATGCCTGACTCAGGCTGATTTCTTTCTTTCCTTTTTTTTTTTTTTTTTTTAAACTTTCAGCCAAAACAGTTGAGCTGGTTCAGAGAACAAAGCTAGTGGAAAATTCACTGTTTTGCTCATGTTAAAAAAAAAATCTGGTGATCTTTTATTTGAACAGCTCTAACTCCCCCATGCTAGGAAGTTACATACAAAATATGTATGGTAAAAGTTTATTAATGTTATAAAGTCCAGCACTCAAAAGTTAAGAAATATCAGAATTAAAGTTTGCCTATGCACCCTTAATTTGGCCCTCTTGTGCTTATGCATGTTGATACATGGATCAACCTGCTTTGCAAATACATCAGGGTTGCATAGTGAAGGAGACTGTTGCCTGTAGGACACTAGCCTCAGTAGTTGTGGCAGCTGGCAAGTGTGTAGAGAAGGAGGCAGGGGATTGCAGAAAGAGAAAAGGGAGTCTCGTGGTTAAGGCAGTTGAATGCTGCCCTGGAGAGCTGTATTCTGTCCCTGACTCAGCCACAGAGTTGCTGGGTGATGTTAGGCAAGTTACTTAAACCAATTTTTCACAGGTGGCCACTAATTGTGAGTTCTTGGTTTTCTGGGTGTTAAAAAACATAAGACCCTAGAGTCTGCATTGCAGAAGTGCTGAGCACTCAGAGATGCAACTGAAGTCAATGGGAGCTATGTTCTGAGCACATAAATTACTGTATAAAGCTAAATACTCTGAAAAATCAGGTCCTAGGAATCTCAAATTGGGCATGCCAAATTAGTGGATACTTTAAACATAACTCTCTGTGCTTCAGTTCCCCATTGTAAACGGGGAATAATACCCAGTCATCTCATAGGGGTGTGGTGAAAAACACATTCATTAATATTTGTAAAGCACTCAGTTATTATAATGATGGCATTTCTGCAACCTTAATAATGTATATTTAATGTAGTATGGGCATTTGTAATATAGCAAGAGACAGATTATAAGCTGCTTCGGGCAGACACTAACAGACAAGACAGACAAATGGTACAGAAATAACATACAAGCAGATTTATCATTATGAGCTTGTCTTCATATTGCATTAGTCCGCATGAGAGGGGTCTAAGCTCTAGTTTTGCATGGAAGCAATGTTTCAAGTAACAACATCCTTGATGCCCTTAGCCTATCTATCCAATTTTGGCAACTACTCCCAGCTCCTAAGAGCCTGAACCCAAGGAGAGAAGTACAAACACAGGGATGGAAAAAAGAGTAATAGTAAGTGGGTCTGTGTATCAGAGAACTTCAAATGTCTTTATGTCTGTATTGTGTCAGAAACCAGGACTAGCTAAAATTACAATAACTAGTCCCGACTGCTTCCCCACTGTGTTCCTGAACAAATGGTGAAGTACATATTGGTTGATACTGGCTGATTATGTAACACACACTGTCAAATAAAAGGTGTGTGCACACCGAGACTTTGCACTGTTGGATTAGGATTCTTTTTTCAAGGGATATATGTTAGCACATGCTGGGAGACATATTCAGAAGATATTTATAGGTCGGCCATGCAATTTAGTGTTCAAAAATGTAGAAGTGAAATTGTTTGTCTAATTTTTGCACTCAGTTATCACGACCACATGCACAAATTGGGTATTTATGTGCATGAATGACCTGATAATTCTCTTCAGAGAGTCCAGATCTCACATAGGAATGGAAAGGACAGGCACTGCTTTCTCCTCCATCAAGCTCTGAGTGACCCCCCTCAGCCATATATGGCGGGGGTAGAATCCAGACTACGTATAGAGGAGAGGGCAGGCCAGGGTGGCTGGGACAATGCCATGGGAAGTTCTCACCTCTGGCCAGAAGCACTGTTTCAGGGACTCAGAACCCAGCTGGGCCATGCGCATTGGCTGAACTCTGTGCTTCTGATGCAGCAAAAAAAGGATCTGGCACTGTAATAGGAATATGATGTGATGGTCCTTGTTTCACTGTATTGTAGAAGCCCTGGAAACATTTCAAGTTGTATGCAAATATCTTTACTTCAGTTCTGCATTTTTCCCTTTGTTGCCTGTTATATTGCTCTCATTACTACCCATTTTATTTATTTGCCATATTTTCACCTGTAACTTTTTTTTTAAGGAAATGAACAAAAAATATTCCTGTGGCAAAAGAGAAGTAATGAAGTTATTATACCCCTGTGAAGTTGCTCCAAACTCCCAGCTTCCACTTCTCATCAGCCACAGAATCTGAAATAGACTGAGGAGCTTTGCTTACTGGCTTACTTTCTGCTGCCTATGTCTCTGAATACATTGAAAACAAACAGATTTGTGCTGAACTTTGCAGTGGAACTCTCAACATCTGCAGAGAAGTCAAGACTGAGCAGTTCTCTCTTCTCTTAGACCAGCTGACAAGGGAAACAAAAGGAAATGTCCTGGGGGAATAGTCTGCTAACGTCAACAAGGGTAAGAAGATCATTAGCAGCTGAGATGATACGTTACCACATGGGAGTACCATAGTGAGCCACTGTGGAGCATACTTACGTCAAGGGAATCATTTCATTCCCTCTGAAGGAACCCTGCTGTAACTACAACATACGTACATCTGTATTAGAGACGTATGCTATTTATTTTGCCCAAGGGATTGAAAACAAGAAACTAAAATGTGTTCTGTGTCATTTAAATAAACACTGTAATAGAATAAAAATGACAGAATAAATGCTTGTATGCAGTCATTTTAGGATATTTCCACTGACCTGTTTGTAATCCCAGTCCAGTGTTGACTGGATGTGTGTTGTATATTACAGAATAATGATATGCAGACAGTTCAAGATTTTAGAGTCTTTGGAAAATGGCAAATTAAACTAACATGATAAAGTAATAGCAGCTCACAATAAATCTAAATGATTTAGCACTCATCACCCTTCTTAGCAATATCACTACTGGGAGTGAAGCATTTTTCTCTGCTATAAAGAAATTACTTATCTGGAACTGCTGTTGTCTGAAACTGTATGTTGTAACAGATTCCCACCCTCACATCCATTCTCCGAGTAAGTGACTGGTGGGAACTACCAAAGCTTCACAATTTGGGAGGCAGACTCCTCACCTCCAAACTAGAACAGTGTAGGAGTCCCTAGAGTTAGTTCCTTTTTTAAAGACACTAGAAAACATTAAAAAATATCCAAATGTACCACCAAGTCTGGGGGGAGAGTCAGTCCATGAATACCGACAGGGAGAACCCAATCCTCAGTGCATTGGTGACTTCTCCATCTCTGGGCACATCAGTGTTTAAGGCAATGGTTTTCAAACATTTTGTATTGGTGACCTCTTTCACATAGCAAGCCTCAGAGTGCAACCCCCCCTTATAAATTAAAAATGGAGTTTTTAAATTTTAATTTAACAGCGGTTTGGGGATGACAGCCCCCACACATGGCTGGGCTTGTGACCCCCCACATAACCACTTTGTGACCCCCTGAAGGGTCATCACCCCCAGCTTGAGAACCCCTGGCTTAAGGGAATCCCCTTTTCATCTCTCTGGCACCATGACTCTCCATTAGCACTTAAGAACTGGAGGGAGACAATGATGGGTACCATTGATGTTTGGAGAATCTGTGGTACCTTGGTGCACCAGTGCTTATCTAGCTATTAACACTCACTGAAACTCCAAATATGGCTGCAAATTGATCACCTGTGGTTGATGAATCCTATGTTTGTCAATTACAATTTCATTTTTACAAACTTACCATTCTGGCTGTTCGTCTCTACCAACAACCTTTCTAATGTAACCAAGTGCCACATTTATAGCTTGAATAGGAATTTTGAAAAATAAGTTTGAGTATGTGACCGATTCTATAGAAATCTTCTGCATATACTGCATCTGCCTGTAATGAGGAACTCAAAGAGTTTATTATATTGTTTGCAACCACAGTTCAGTTTGTTTCTAACTTTCCATAGCCAAGCAGAGTAGCATGAAATCTCTCGTATGCCTCAGCTTAAATTTTAGAGTATTGTGAGAGTGAATTAATATTTTAACAGAGAATAACTTAATTTTTTTGCAAAAAGAAAAGGAGGACTTGTGGCACCTTAGAGACTAACAAATTTATTTGAGCATAAGCTTTCGTGAGCTACACATCACTTCATCGGATACATTTTTTTGTAGCAGGGTGAGGGAGGAGTGACCTGCCCAACCCCATTACCTCCCCTCCCGGAATGATGTGGGGAGGCAGTTTTCTTTAATAGGAGTCCAAGAAACTTTAACAAAAGTTTGTCTCATCAACACATAGCTTGTTCAGGCTCCTTTCTGGGGGTAGGTGGTCCCCAAAGAAACTTAAAAGGGAAACAGAGTCCCAAAAATCTGTCCCAGGGCATGGCTCTTACCTCAGAGCCTGAGTGCATGAAAAGGATTCCTTCACAGAGTCTCTCTTCTGGGCTTGCAGATGCCCTGCCCAAGCTGACTCCCTTGTGGCTTCTCAGTCAGCCCTGCCCCCCAGAACTGCTTCAACTTTCTAACAAAGGAATCGGCTGTTTAAGGTTCCTTTCCTGAGCCAGGTGTCTCCGATTGGCTTATTTAGTAACCCTGCTCCAGGCTTCAAGTCTCCTGCAGAGCAGCTTCCTCACTCCCTCTCATATCCTTACATATCCTTTATCTACACACACATCAACAGTTCAACATAAAAGATGGACTTTTTTTGAACACACAAAACTAATAAGACAGACACGAGAACTGTCAATTGTTTAAAAGTGCTAAATAGAGAGTACGAAAAAGGTTATACTACCCTTTTACTGAGGTTGGCTGTATACATGCAATGTCTAATATTTGATTTAGGATTGTGACATAATATTTCATGTCAACTTTTGATAAAAAAATGAAACCATATTTACATACAAAATAGAAAAATAATAAAAACTAAATATTCAAACTTTACCTTCCTGCTAATTTACCACAGAAGAGAATAAAATCCCTCCCAGTCTTCCACACACACAAATAGAGGTGTATACCACTGATAATCCTTGCAGCAGTTACTTAGTCCTTACTCTTTCCTAACAGGTCTTTTTCAAAGTCTCCTCCTTAGAGCTCTTAGAGATACCCAAACAGTCTCTTCTCTGTCTAAAGATTTCCTCCTCAGAGCTGAAAGTCCATATCCAATTTATCAGAAGGCAAATCCAACCTTCCCCCGTTGCAGTCTGACATACAATCAATCCCCTCACAAACATGTTATTTCAGTACCTTCCAAATCCTCTTTCTAGAACTCTGGGCAAAAGATTAAGGAATTTACATTGTGAAGTTACTATGGTAACTGCTGTGTGTCACATTTAGAATGTCTTGAGGCTCTGTAGATTCCAGCTTTACAGTTCACATTTCCATCCCATGTAGCTAAGATGATTTTTTGGGGGTCCAATTGAAGAGGAATCTGCAGTCAGAAGTGATGAGAAAAGAGTGCTCAACATCCATGAGCACTGAATCTTCTGGGAGCTCTTGGGCACTTTACCACTTTTGAAAATTAGGCCACTTATACAGAGGCCTAAATATGGGAGTGGGGTCAAGTAGAGAAATGAAACTTCAGAACAGAGCAGAACAACCAATGCATAACAAAAAGGCAAACACTTGAAAAAATAAGTAACAACTAAGAAAAGGAAATGGAAAATCAAAGAAGAGGGCTTCAGACAGAGTTGCTACTTGCTGAACCACTCTGCACAGGGGGAGGAAGAATAGAGATTCTGGGAATATTAAGAATCTTAGAGAAAATTCTCTATTGCAATTGGCTGTGACCTGCTTCACTGACTTGTGTAGGAATTACCTCACCTGCTTCCCTGGTAGAAAGAGGAGCACATTCTGCCATGCTTACCCAGAGGCAATAGAACAGTGTCCTACTCCACAAGTAATCCGAGTGAAATCAATGGGTCTATTTAAGGAGTAAAACAGTACTCACCATAACTATAGGAGGCAGAATCTGAGCCAAAATGAAAACAGAATTGTGAAAAGAAGTAAACTGTGAACAAAAAAGCAAAAACTGGGAACTTAACCCTCAACGTTTTAAAACAGTCAAGTCAGGCATTGCAGTGTACTAGATTGATTTCCATAAAGTGAACAGATGGCATAATTAAAATGTTAGAAGAATCAAGTACGTGTAAGTTCCTTAGAAAACTTTCATTATATGAAAAAACTGAGATAGATAAAATTAAGCTACAGGATTCTAAATGACATGAAAACACAAGCAACTCTTCAACATTTATAAGACCCAAATTTTTGAATTCGTTTTAAAAATATTAACTACTGCATTATGGAACAAGAACTACTCAGGAAATACATTGAAGGGACTATAAACCCATGATTCAGTTTCAAAGACCATTTCCAAGTTATACAATATTTTCTGAACCCGAATTGCTGTTAATTTCATTTGAAGGACAGAAGATGGAAACTAAGCAGTCTATAAAAGAACAGAGGGAGGAAAATAGTTCTGCACCTTTGTTGGTCTCTTTGCATCTTTCTCTCTCAAAGCCACTCCATTAATTTCAGGGATACAATACACTTAGTGTGAAAAACCACCTTTACATGTATATTCTCAGACTCATAGATATTAAGGTCACAAGGGACCATTATGATCATCTAGTCTGACCTCCTGCACAATGCAGGCCACAGAATCTCACCCACCCACTCCTGCTATAAACCTCTCACCTATGTCTGAGCTATTGAAGTCCTCAAATCATGGTTTAAAGACTTCAAGGTGCAGAGAATCGTTCAGCAAGTGACCCGTGCCCCATACTACAGAGGAAGGCGAAAAAAACCAGGGTCTCTTCTAATCCTCCCTGGAGGAAAATTCCTTCCTCACCCCATATATCGCGATCAACTGAACCCTGAGCGTGTGGGCAAGATTCACCAGCCAGATACCCAGGAAAGAATTCTCTGTAGTAACTCAGATCCCACCCCCCTAACATCCCATCACAGGCCATTGGGCCTATTTACCATGAATAGTTAAAGATCAATTAATTGCCAAAAACATGTCATCCCATCATACCATCTCCTCCATAAACTTATCGAGTTTAATCTTGAAGCCAAATAGGTCTTTTGCCCCCACTGCTTTCCTTGGAAGGCTATTCCAGAACTTCACTCCTCTGATGGTTAGAAACCTTCGTCTAAACTTCCCGATGGCCAGTTTATATCCATTTGTTCTTGTATCCACATTGGTACTGAGTTTAAATAATTCCTCTCCCTCTCTGGTATTTATCCCTCTGATATATTTATAGAGAGCAATCATATCTCCCCTCAACCTTCTTTTGGTTAGGCTAAACAAGCCAAGCTCCTTGAGTCTCCTTTCATAAGACAGGTTTTCCATTCCTCAGATCATCCTAGTAGCCCTTCTCTGTACCTGTTCCAGTTTGAATTCATCCTTCTTAAACATGGGAGACCAGAACTGCGCACAGTATTCCAGATGAGGTCTCACCACTGCCTTGTATAACGGTACTAACACCTCCTTATTTCTACTGGAAATACCTCGCCTGATGCATCCCAAGACCGCATTAGCTTTTTTCATGGCCATATCACATTGGCGGCTCATAGTCATCCTGTGGTCAACCAATACTCCAAGGTCCTTCTCCTCCTCCGTTACTTCTAATTGATGCGTCCCCAGCTTATAACTAAAATTCTTGTTATTAATCCCTAAATGCATGACCATACACTTCTCACTATTAAATTTCATCCTATTACTATTACTCCAGTTTACAAGGTCATCCAGATCCTCCTGTATGATATCCCGGTCCTTCTCTAAATTGGCAATACCTCCCAGCTTTGTATCATCCGCAAACTTTATTATTATTACACTCCCACTTTTTGTGCCAAGGTCAGTAATAAAAAGATTAAATAAGACTGGTCCCAAAACTGATCCCTGAGGAACTCCACTGGCAACCTCCCTCCGGTCTGATAGTTCACCTTTCAATATGACCCGCTATAGTCTCCCTTTTAACCAATTCCTTATCCACCTTTCAATTTTCATATTGATCCCCATCTTTTCCAATTTAACTAATAATTTCCCACGTGGCACTATATCAAACGCCTTACTGAAATCTAGGTAAATTAGATCCACTGTGTTTCCTTTGTCTAAAAAAATCTGTTACTTTCTCAAAGAAGGAGATCAGGTTGGTTTGGCATGATCTACCTTTTGTAAAACCATGTTGTATTTTGTCCCATTTACCATTGACCTCAATGTCCTTAACTACTTTCTCCTTCAAAATTTTTTCCAAGACCTTGCATACTACAGATGTCAAATTAACAGGCCTGTAGTTACCTGGATCACTTATTTTTCCTTTTTTAAAAATAGGAACTATTTTAGCAATTCTCCAGTCATAACGGTACAACCCCTGAGTTTACAGATTCATTAAAAATTCTTGGTAATGGGCTTGCAGTTTCATGTGCCAATTCCTTTAATATTCTTGGATGAAGATTATCTGGGCCCCCCGATTTAGTCCCATTAAGCTGTTCGAGTTTCGCTTCCACCTCAGTTATGGTAATATCTACCTCCATATCCTCATTCCCATTTGTCATGCTAAATAAACAGAAACAAAATTACACTTTAAGTATAATCTATGCAGAAATACAAACCTTATTATCTAGGCTGAAGGTTCTCATAAGGTAAACAAAAGGTCATTCAAATGTCTAAAATACATGTGTCAATGCTTTTTAATGTAATGTTAGATCTGCTTATTTGACACCCAAACTGTTGTACTTTGCTGTCCATTTCACCAACTTGAATTATTATACTGGATGGGATTCAACTAGGCACCATATGATTTCAAACCGCTTGTCTTACTTCCTATTGTCTTGATTCTAGCATCTGCAATGGCTTGATTCAGTAAGATGATGTCTGCTGATATTTTAATTTACATAAAGAGATGAAGATTCCTTGTCACCTCCAAAATGTGAGAAACTCAGTATATTATGAACAGGTGACAGACTAAAAACACTGTGAAAATTCAACTTTCCCCCACAAGCTAATATGCAAAGTTTGCATGTAGGTTGTCTTACTAAGATAGACATTTCTTTCACCTCAGGTTTCATTAGCATACTCTGGAGTGTAGTGAAATTTGCCTCTTTTAAGCCCTTCACCCCCTCATTCTAGAAAAACAGTCAACAAAATAAAACAATTACATGATAACTGAATTATATTCTCAAATTCTCATTTTTCAGAGGACAGTGTCAATTATGGGTGTTCAACAGAAATGTGTACATTAAAAAAAAACAACAGTAAGCACTTTCCCAACAGTCAAGGTCAATGCAGGGACTGAGCCAATTAAAGATGCTAAAGGGCGAAACTAAGACAGCATTGCCCAGCCAAAAAAGTGTCCTTTTGAAACTTCCTCAGGTCCAAATTTGTAACTAGAACTCTGAGGAAGAGGAAAACGTGCATGTAGAGTTACACTGTGGAGAGGTTGTCTCAAATAATTTTGGTTACAGGTAAGTAACCTTCACTTCAAGTAGCCTCTGCACAACCCCACACTTAGAAGTTTGAAGCAGTGCTCCTCTCTCCAGATGCAGAGTCCTAGTTTAATAGGGATTGCAATATTGCTTTTGTGATCTAAGAAATAATGTTCTGAGAAGTATGAATCAAGATCCAACTGGCAGTTCTAGAGAGTTCTAATATTGGAATATGTCTAAAGGAGGACATGAAAGTGGCCTGTGCTCTAGCTGACTGAGATCTAAGCCCTTCTAGAAGGGAAACAAAAATGTATTTCTAACACTCTTCAGTATAGACTCTAACCTCTTAGAAAGGTATTGGGATGTGACTGCCTGACCCCTCTACTCTTATGAGAAGAGACAGTCTAAGTCATTTTCTGTATCCCTTAGATCTATTCAAACAGTAGGCAAAATCCACACACTTTGCTGGGTCAATAGGTTTAGATTTGCAGGATATAGTCACAATAGATCCTAGAACCATTTTTGTCTCACTCAGGCTGTTGCTATCAGAATAACCTTCAGTCTCATTTGATTTTGTTAAGAACTCCCTCAGTTAGATGAGGGAAGGCATGAAGGAGACCTAATCCCACAAATCACCCCAAATTTAGAGGAAATGCATTTGAGATGGACTGGTTGTCTTCTCCTGGTTTGGAGCAAAATTTTGACATTTGGAGTTGTGTGTAAGTGCCTTACACTTCTTTCCTGTATGTTTCACTATTGAAGATAATGTATACAGTGTTGCATGGGGGGTCCCGATCCAAAGGGTCCAAATGAGCGTGTTCTAGAAGCACAACATGATTAACCAGAGCCACCATGGTAACTGTGGATCCAGCAGGAATAGATGGATTCAAAAAATCATCAGGTGCCTTTTAAGGCTTACACTGAGGTTTCAGTCATGGAACTGATGGCCTCGGATGGGGGCGGGTTGTGGAGTAAGGTGTTCCTCTATTTTGCAAGATGCATGAAGAAGGCATGAGAAAAACTGCTCCCGTACCACAACCAGTAAGATGCATTTGTCTGAGATTTTTGTTTTTAATTGGTGGGGGAAGAATGAAGAAAAACAAAGTCAGATGTCCCCTAACTACAGACTTTTTATCTGGGAGACAAAAATGATTGTCAAGCATTTGATCTGGCATTTGTTCTTGAGGAATCTGTGGAATCCTGCTTGGTTTGCCACTTTCATTGCTCCTATTTCAAAATTTGGCTCTGCTATAATTGGAATCTTTCTTGATTAATTTGTTTGTTATACAGGCCAAATGAATGCTTCTTCCTCACAATAATTTCATCCCATCTTTAAAGTTCTGAGGAAGGTTTTTAATGTTTAGCTTTTTCAGATGACCCCAGGACCGGTTTTTTTAGAATCTTGCCAAATAGTCTACCCTTTCTTAATTTAGCAAATGAAAAGGTTTAGCAAATAAAAATTATTATAAACTTGCCAACCATGTAAACAGAGGAGTCTTTTCCACTATGTCCACTAGAGACAACTTCAAAGTAATCTATAGCAACATCTGCTATGAAAAATGTGACTAAGGTGAACTTCTTCAAAGTAGGTTTGAAATTATTTTCTTTAGCATCTAACCAGTATCACTGCACCAGGAGAAACAGCACTTAAACTGAGCTGTCTGTGAGGAAACATACAACTTCCACATTTATCTTTATAGTTCTTGAGTGTTTTGACCTAATAGATTTCTCTTCAAGGAGTATTCCGATGGAATGACCATATCTGTGACAAACAATATTACTGCAGTATTATGTCTGGGATAGACACAATGTGGGATTTGGAATGTTGCAATTTATAGCGTGGTTGACAGATTTACCTTCAGGATTCTCACTCTGAATGGGCAGTCTCCCCAAAAGAAAAATAGCTAAATAATACCTTATTTTTATTTGTGGTACATTGAATTGTCATACTAGATCAGGCCAACAGTCCATTTAACGTTCAGCCTCGGAAAGTGGCCAGTAAAAGAAACTTCAAAGAAAAGTGTAAAAAAGGTTGACAGTAACAGTATTTCTGAGAAGATTCATTATACTTTTATTAACTCTCCATTATCCCTTTGTGTTGACTACTTTGAATCAAGGTTTCAAACATTTTGCAGGGAATAATTTAGCCTACTGGTCCTGGTCAAACTGTATTGATTGATAACTTGACAAATCCCATTCCACAGTTGAACTAAGAACTTTTGATAGAAAAAAACAGAACTTGATACCAGATTTCTTAGTTTTTTCTATATTTCATTTTTAAAGACCTTTTCCTGTCAATTTCCATGCTGCCATCTTCACTGTATTTTACAATATGTATAATGACTGCTAATATAACCACCTTGGACATTAAAATGTCCCAGAAATTTATTCACAATGGACATTGATACAGCTGTCATGGGTGAATGCTCACAAGCTAAGCTTTCTGAGGAAATGTGGTAACAAGGACATTGCTGGAAAACACTTAAGTCATTGTAGTATAAATCTTTTATCTGACTGGAGGACACATAAGAGTTTCCTACAAAGACATGCCTATGACAACTTACTAATGTTTGTCCAGCTATAAGTTTAACAAGAGGAATAGGCAACAGGGAAAAAACATAGACGGTTCCTAATGTGTCTACAAGCTTTTGTTGCCTAGGCCAGTGGCTGTCAACCTTTCCAGACCAGGTTGACAGCCACTGGCCTAGGCAACAAAAGCTTGCACACTGCACTCATAAAGATACTGCTCTGCTGTGAAATTGCAAAGTCTATGCCCAAATAATGGCATCTGGCCTTACAGCTGGCATTAGCGCCAACCATACATCTACACTGGATAGCAGTGGAATTCACCAACAACAAATATATAAGCAACAGTAAATGGAGCTCACAACAAATGTGCATTTAGGAGCTAAACAGATTAACAGAAGCACCTGTTCATGATTATTGATTATTTGATTGTTGATTATTTGAAGCAATGAGTTGAGTGGTGGATGGAATGAAAGAGCTGGGAATGAGATGGCATATTCATGTCTTTTACTAGAGAGCTGCAAATTAAGATGCATTCATAAAACATGCTACTGTAGGTAACAAAGTAGTTTAATGCAGTCTAATTTGCATTTAATTGTCAGCATTTATTTCAATTTTTACAGCATAAAGAAGCGCACAGGATAATTTGACGTTTATGTAATTTTACCTCTTCAAAGCATTAGAACTACTGATGGTCAGTAGAATCATAGAATATCAGGGTTGGAAGGGACCTCAGGAGGTCATCTAGTCCAACCCCCTGCTCAAAGCAGGACCAATCCCCAACTAAATCATCCCAGTAGGATAATAAGGTGAATTTCAATTACTCACAAGATACAAAGGCTCTGAAATATTTTTTCAACAGCAGATGAACAGAGACTGGGCAGACAGACTAAATCTAGCCAAGCACACAGTATAGAATAATTAAATTCTTATAATCATCTATCTAACAACACTGCTAGAAATGATAGCTATAAAACGGATAGCCCTGATTCATCTAATACTAATTCCTCTGTTACAAACTATTTTAAAATTGATACACTTTGTATGTGCTTCATAGTCCTCTGTCTTAGACAACCTGAATGTTTATGAAAAGCCTGAGTATAAAAGATAAATTTACCTTAGTTGGCACTCTTTATTAAACGTCAGTCAGAGATGGAGAGAGATGTGGATACTTGCCTCTTCCCATAGAGAGACAAACACATCAATTTGTGGAGCATAATATATATATTACCATTAGCATATCTCCATGGAAAGAAACGAGTTTATGTTCAACTTCAGGTGTTCTATGTTTCCGGGGAGATAAGTAAATGGCAATATTTACTGCATGACTCACCAACATATTTTTAATACCATATATGCAATATATAGAACACATGATCTGGATCTTTGTGCATTTATTTTTCAATATTTGTAGCCAATATGTAAATGACAAAATAAATGCAGTGTTAATTCATAGAGTAATGAAGTATAAGGCCAGAATAGACCACTGTGATCCTCTAGTTCAATATTCAACATTTTTCCATTTGTGGATCCCAAAAATTTTTTGAATGGAGGTTGGGACGCTTTTGGAAATCTTAGACACAGTCTGCGGACCCCGAGGAGTCACAGAAAACAGGTTGAAAGCCACTGTTCTATGGTAACAACAACATTTCACAAACCTCTTAGATCAGAGGTTTTCAAACTGCGGGGCAAGTCCCTCTGGGGGGGCATGGAGGAATTTTCAGGGAGGGGGTCTGGAAATGCCAGGCAGTTTGGGCCAGCAATGCCGGGGGGGGGGGGGGCGGCGCTCAGGGAGGAAGCCCCACCTCCAACCCGATTTACCTCAGCAGGACACCCCATGTGTGGATTAGTGTCAACATTGCTACACTGATTTCCGCTGCCAGCAGCCTCTGCCCCAAGAAACTGTCGCACACGCCTTCTCCCATCCTGAAAACCTGAGCGGGGAGGGGCAGGTATTGTGTCTATTTTTGTCTAGGCAGGGAGGCGCAAGCAAAAATTGTAACTCAAAGAGGGGGCTCAGCTCAAAAAGTTTGAAAACTGCTGCCATAGACATAGCCTGCAGACCCCGAGGGGACTGAGGACCACAGGTTGAAAACCACTGATCCAGACTGACATCTTGCATAAAACAGGTCACAGGGCTTCCCTGAACTAAGTTCCTGTTAGATTTAAAGCATATCTTTTTTAAAAAAATCTGATCTTGATTTTAAAATTGCCAGTGATGAAAATCCACCACAATCCTTGATATGTTGTTTTAATGGTTAACTACCCTCACTGCTAAAAATTTCCAACTTATTTCCAGTCTGAATTTCTCTAGCTTCAACTTCCAGGCTTTGGATCCTGTTACATCTTTGTCTGTTAGATTGAAACCCTTCTATTATCAAATTTCCATTCCCTGTGTAAGTATTCATCAGGGTGGATAAAAATCAATGATTTAAAAAAAAATCTGATTTTGTTTAATTTAAATTGGATTTTTTTGATAAAATGCTTTTTGAGGAAAAAACCTATCTAAAGTTAGTTTTAATTAAGATACATTATAGCTCAAAGATATCTCATCATGGAATAGGGATTATAAATCCTAATTCTATAGTATGAGACAATACACCAGATCGTCTACATAATGTGAATTCGGATATAACGCAGTCACGGCCATGGATCTCAAACTTAAGTACTGTACAGTACAATTTTTTTGAGTATAGACGTGATAAATCGACCGCTGAGTGCTCTCCTGTCACCTCTAGCATTCCACCAGAACGAGGGGCACAAGCGCAGTCGACGGAAGAATGTCAGCTATTCACGTAGCTGAAGTTGCGTATCTTAGATCAACCCAGCATGGTAGTGTAGACAAGCCCTAAGACGATTTCTGTAGGTCTAGAACGCCATACAAATGTAATGTAATAAAAATGTACAAGTACAGTATTTATCTTTAGAAAGATGTCAAAAATGTCAGGCAAAAGGAAGGCTTAATCGGTGCAGCAGAAATTGGATGCTATCGAACGACTTAGGAATGGCGAAACCCAGACAATGATTAGCTGCAATATTGGCATTAACGAGTCCACCATTCGTGGATGGCTAAAGAATGCTGACAAGCTCAGAACTTACATTCATAACCTGGATGAAGAGCATGGCCTTCAAAGAAAATGAGTCTGTTTAGCGAATGATGCCGATCTTGATTTTGCGGTTTACACATGGTTTGTGCAAGAACAGCTGAAAGGCATTCTGATTTCTGGTCCACTTGTAGCCATGCAAGCGGAAAAATTCGACTGGGAACTTAATGGCGAATTCAGCAATTTCAAGGCGAGTTCGGGTTGGCTATAGCGATTTCAGAAAAGACACAGAATCTCTCAGATCGCAGTTTCGGGAGAAAAACGCTCTGCTGATGCCGACGCCACGCAATCATACCCTGCGAAGCTGAGGGAAATTTTACAGGCAAAGGGTTACTTAGAGGAACAGGTTTACAATGCAGACGAAACAGGAATTTATTATAAAATGTTGCCTGATAAAACCCTGGCTGTCAGAACAGATGAACATAAGAAAGAAGGACATAAACAGGCAAAAGATCACCTTACTTTATCGTTTTGTGTGCGTGCAACAGGCAAGAATAAATTAAAACCACTGTGCATTGGAAAGTCTCGCATGCCTCGGTGCTTTCATCACGTAAATGTGAATTGCCGGCTGTTTTCATATTCCAAACTCCAAAAATTCCTGGATGATAAGAGAGATTTTTGAACAATGATTCTTCACTGAATTTGTCCCTTCTGTGCGAAAGCATTTGAGGGCAAAACACTTAGAAGAAAAGGCCGCTCTTTTGCGAGACAACTGTCCAGCGCATCCTCCAGCCGAAAGACTCAGAAACCATGATGGTATAATACGGGTTGAATAATTACCTAAAAACACGACTTCCAAAATCCAGCCACTTGATCAAGGTGTTATCACCATTTTTAAGCAGCACTATCGACAGAACTTGGTATGACAAATGATAGAAAGCGAATTGTCTGTCACCGATTTCTAAATAAGTTGATTATAAAAGACTTCTTTTACATTGGCGGCGATTCCTGGAATTCATTACACGCTGAAACAATAAACCGCTGTTGGATGGTGGGACTGAGAGAGTCGTTTGGCCACCTGCTCCTGAAAGAAAATGAAGAAAGTAGATCACAATCTGACGAGAAATTTGACTTCGAGGGATTTACAGAGGAGGAAGTTGGAAGTGGATGCAGGAGCTGTGGATGCAGGAGCTGTGCCAGCAACTGTCCAGGCTCAGGGTAACTGTTCTGCCACAAAATATCGAGTCCTGGATAAGAGGTGATGATGAAGCAGAAGAATTTTGTCCCGTTGCTGAAAGTCTAATGGATGACCAAATTCTTCAGGCAGTACGACCAAACAACATTCCAGAAGCTGAAGAATTGGCCTTCACCGTGGAAGAAGAGGAGGAAGATGAAGTGGACGTCGTTCCAACATCAACTGCGACCGTAGCTGGCTTAGAGACTGCTTTGAGATGGTTTGAGTCGCAAGACGTTGAGCCTATAAAAATTATGCAGCTACGTAGTCTTTTGCAGTTTGCTAAGCGGAAGCAGACAGCAGCAAGAAGCAAAAGCAACTCACCGACTTTTTAAAGAAAAACTAGACTAGTTTATTGTAATGTCTACTTTAAATCTCTAATAAAGCAACACTTTTTCTCGTTTATTGTTTCCTTCAAGTAGGAGTTTATTTTCTAGGGTTTTCTATACTTTATGGATGTGACATTTACTGTATACAGTAATTTCATTTTAACGTGGTCCCCGCTATAACACGGTACTTGGCATGGATCCCAAATCTCACGTTCTAGCGAGGGTCCAGTGTATATTCATGTAACGTTGAAGAAAAGTTTTGTAAATGATTTCCAATAGTTCATGGATTAGGGACCTTATCTTATGGGGTTCCAAGGGCTTCTGAATAGATTATTTAGGTTAATCTTTCTATCTACCCAATAGGACTCAGTGCTCGGTCTAGAAGATACCATCAGAGATGCTTAGTTTTGCAGTTCTCAAATTGTGGATTTGTATCTCCAGAGATAACATGCTTATGAACAGCAAAAATGTTTAAAATAAATAATATATTGAGGTGAAAAATAACTGACCTCAACCCTATTGACACTCTGCAAATCTGTGTACACAGAGTCAATCCCTTATCTCTCTCTAAAAGTGCAAAGTTTCAAAAAGTTCAATGAATAGAAGATTGCTGGGGACAGAATAGATCCAGACAAGGAGAAGAACTCTGGAGATAAATGTGAGAAGGCAGGGACAGGCAGTAGAAACAAAAGTGAAACTGTTTGAGCAGCATATTCCCGAAGTCTTGAAGTCTTTCTGAGTGTAGCCTTCATTGATTTGAGATCTACCATACTATTCTCTCACTAGAAAAGGAAAACCTATAATGGCAGCAGGCCGTAAAAGAGACCCACTTTGGGAATAAGAAAAGGAGTACTTGTGGCACCTTAGAGACTAACCAATTTCTCTGTGTATATATAAAGTCTGCTGCAGTTTCCACGGTATGCATCCGATGAAGTGAGCTGTAGCTCACGAAAGCTTATGCTCAAATAAATTGGTTAGTCTCTAAGGTGCCACAAGTACTCCTTTTCTTTTTGCGAATACAGACTAACACGGCTGTTACTCTGAAACTTTGGGAATAAGAACCATTCAAGAAATATATGTTTGCTGCTGCTGTTTTAAAGAAAGTCACACCAGCGAACTGGTGGAAGCCACTTAAACACTTGGATTCAGAGACTGTTGAAGTGATAATCTCACTTTTAACAGCAGTAGCTTCTTCTCCCGGTGTAGAAAGAATATTTTCTTCCTTTGGACTAATTGATTCCAAATTGAGAAATCGTTTGGGACCTGAAAAAGCAGGAAAGCTTGTTTTTCTTTACCAGATTATGAACAAATTGGAAAATGAAGGTGAAGATGACTGAGTTAGCTGCAGAAGCCAATGTTCTAAGTATTTCATGTTGACCTGGCTGACATAGTCGTTTTAATTTTTGTGGGTTTTTTTAATTTCATTTAACTATTTTAGTTAAAAACTATTATAACAAAAACAAACCTGATTTTAAAAAACTTGAATGTTTAACTAAATTCAAAAATTCATGTCCTTGTTTTGTTAAAATATTATGTGTTTGCTGTTGAAGAAAAAAATCCAGAATACCTAACGTTGTTGTTTTAGTTTAATAAAATAGTTTAAATGTCTGGAGATGTTCTCCTCCTTATACAGCATGGCAAGAAAATCCTCCAAATAATAATTAACCTGTTGAATTGGAGACAGTTCACCTCCCAATGACTTCATAAATATCTGCTTCAATTACCTTTGGTAAATGAAATAACCAAACCATCATGCATTTTCTGATATAGCTGTGATACTAGTCTGAAAAGTTTTCAAAATAAATCACTTTAAAAATGTATAGTGAGTACCTTCTAAAAATGAAACCTCCATCTATCTCTGAGTTGTGAAGAATATGTATTAAAGTTATAACAACCAACAAGAATGCACTTTTATGTAGAAATCCATGATTAAATCAAGTCTTCCTGACTAGTGATTTAAATCAATTTGATTTAAATGAAATCCACCCTGGTTTCACAGACTGTGATCACGTCATCTCTTAACCTTCTTTTTGATAAACTAAACAGATTGAGTTCCTTTCACTACAAGGCATGTTTTCAAATCCTTTAAACATTCTTGAGGTCTCTTCCAGTTTATAAACATCCTTCCTCAATTGTGGGCACTAGAAATGGACACAGTATTCCAATAGTGGCTGCTGTAGTGTGAATAGAAAGTACAGTACAAAGGTACAGTACAAAGGTACAGTACAAAGGTAATATAACCAATTGTACTCCTGCTCCATATTCCCTTGTTTATACATCACAGGACCACCTTACCCTTTTGGCCACAGCATTTCACTGGGAGCTCATGTTCAGCTGATTATCTACCATAAGCCTAAGTCTTTTTCAGAGTAATTTCTCCCTAGAAAAGAGTCCTCCATCCTTTACGTATGGCCTACATTCTTTGTTCCTAGATCTATAACTACACTGGTCATACCGAAACACATACTGTTTGCTGGCATCCAGTTCATCAAGCAGTCGAGACTGTTCTGTATCAGTGACCTGTCCTTTTCATTTTTTACCACTCCCACAATCTTTGTGTCATTTGCAAACTTTATCATTAATGATTTTATGTTTTCTTCCAGGTCACTAATTAAAACATCAAATAGTATAGAGCCAGGAACCAATGCCTGTGGGACTCCATTAGAAGCACACTTGCTTGATGATGATTCTCCATTTACAATTACAATTTAAGACCTGTGTTGTTTGCACTGATGTTGTAGCTATGTTGGTCCCAGGATATGAGAGACACAAGGTGGGTGAGAGAACCTTTTATTGGACCAACTTCTGTTGGTGAGAGAGAGAGAAGCTTTCGAGTTTCACAGCTCTTTTTCAGGTCAAGAAGAGCTCTGTGAAGGTCAAAAGCTTGTCTCTTTCACCAACAGAATTTGGTCTATTAAACTATTTTACCTCATCAATCTTGCCTCTCTCAGTTTAAGACCTATCAGTTAGCCAGTTTTTAATGAATTTACTGTGTGCCATGTTGAATGTGCCATATCTTTCTAGTTTCTTAGTCAAAATATTATTCAGGACCAAGTCAAATGCCTTACAGAAGTTTATTATGTGAACACTTTTACCTTTATCAAGCAAACTTGTAATCTCATCAAAAAAGATATCATGTTAGTCTGACAGAATCTATTTTTCATAAACCCATGTTGGTTGGCATTAATTATATCACCCTCCATTAATTCTTTATTAATCAAGTCCTATATCAGCTGTCACATTATTTTGCCCAGAATCAATGCCAGGTTGACAGGCCTATAATTACCACCACCCTAGGCTTGTGATTATGCATTATCATACAGTCTTCAGTTACATGATCACATACTATTTTTTCTCATGACATCTGCCTCATTCAGTGCATTGGACGCACAGTGATCATTGTATGGGTAGCTATTCAATATATTGTTTTACCCTCATCATTTAATATGTGGTCCTAGGCTTTATTTACTGGACACCATCCAAATCCTGCATTGCATACAGAATTATTAATTTCTTTGTGGACTCTTCTGCAGTGTTCCTCACCACAGCATCCAAGATCGTCAAAAATATTAACAAATTTATCTTCAAAACATACCTCCAAAGTGTGGAAATGATATTATTATCCCATTTTACACATGGGGAGCTAAGGCACAGAGGAATGAAAGCTAAATTTGTCAAGTATCCAGTAGTCTGGAGTGCCCAGTGTGCAATCCCTATGGCCTGATCTTTCAGAGTATTTAGTATTGTATAGCACCTTTATATGTTCAGAGCAGTGGTCCCAAGTTGCAGCTGAGTGAGTCCTCAGCACTTCTGCAACTCTGACTCCAAAAGTTTCAAATTGCACAACCAGAAAATGAGAAACACAATTAGTGGCCACTTGTGAAAAGTTTGGCTTGGGAAATGCAGGGACAGAATCCAACTCCCCAGGGCAACATTCAACTCCCATGAGACCATCTTTTCTCTTCCTGCAGTCCCCTGCCTTAGTCACTACACAATTTCCAACTGCTGCAACAAATGAAGCAGTGGTCCTATAGATCAGTGGTTCTCAAAGCCGGTCCGCCGCTTGTTCAGGGAAAGCCCCTGGCGGGCCGGACTAGTTTGTTTACCTGCCGCATCTGCAGGTTCAGCCAATCACGGCTCCCACTGGCTGCAGTTCGCCGCTCCAGGCCAGTGGGGGCTGTGGGAAGTGGTGTAGGACAAGGGACATGATGGCCACCCTTTATAGTTAACAGTTCCTCCACTATGCAACCCTGATTCATCCCCTGATAGAAGCATACAAAGGCATAAGAGGATTCAGTGATTGATAGCTGAAGTTAGATAAAGTCAGACTAATTTTTAACAGCAATAGTCATTTACCATAGGAATAATTTACCGAGTGATATTGTGAAGTCTCCATCATTAAAAGTCTCTAAATAAAGAGCAAGCGTCTTCATATAAGATATGTTCTAGCTCAGGGGTTCCCAAACTGTGGTACATGTACTACTGGTGAGATCTGAACTTCATGTTCCATCCATTTACTTCATAACATTTTTTTAAGGTGATACATGAACCAGTGAAGTTTGGAAGCCTCTCCTCTAGCTCAACCAGAAGTTAAGGGCTTGATGCAGGAAACACTTTGTACGGTTTTATGGCGTCAGTTATGCAAGAGGTCAAACTAGATGGTCTTAAAAGGAACCAACTTCCTCACCTTAATACTTATAATGGGGAAGGGAAGGAATGGAGATACATAAGGAAATAAGGAAGAGGATTAAGGGAAGGAGAGGAATGAAGGATGAATTATGAATTATTATTATGAAGAAAAATGAATTATTTCTCTCTCATAATGTCACATTGGCATGTGTGACACTGCTTGGGGGCATCTGAAATGCTATTGAGTCAGTTACATAGTTACATAGTTCAGTATCCTCACCAGCCAACTTTATTATTTCCAACTAGAAGGAAGCCATTTTATAAAGCAGGGTATGCTCACAACTTTTTTTCTAATCCTACCAATCTTCATGGTACCTTACATTTAAGAGAAGACTCCCCAGATACTTCTGAAAATTATAAATGGTAGTAGGCTTGAGTGATAAACTGTAAAGCTCACAGTTACTATCCCAGTGCCAGTATTGTAAGTGGAACACTGCCCAAACAATTCACATATTCACTGTTCATTTTTGGCAAGTATTCCTGCTTGTTGGTATATCCTGGGAACGTAAGCACAGCAAGGCTGCATCAGGATGAAACGGCATGCTTACAGCATCAGTGAAGCATGAATACAGCCTAAATATAAAACATGGAGGTTATTAACATGCTGCCATGTCATTTCCTTTTGCACAGTCTGATGAGGTATCAGAATTGCAGTGAGTTATGAAATGTTGCTACTAGAGTAATACTCCCACTTTTTGAATATATTTACTGCTCTTTCATATACACGGTTTGGAAGTACTTCATTAACCTGCTGAACAAACTAGTATTAGCAACTGGATGGTTTGAAGCTGTAGAGCTCCCAAAATAGGCAAACCCTCCATAGGCTCCTTCCTCCTATTTTTACAGGCTGATAGCAAACTGCCAGATTTTTAGCACCACACATACACTGATACAAGAACATTCCTGCTAAGCAGAAACATTTGGCAGTTAGCTACCTTTCACACGTTAAAAGTCTGTGGACAAATTGCAAATGACACATCTCTATATTGCACCATTTAGTAAAAAGTTCTTCCAAATAAAACCTTTAAAAACATAGGCTGTACAAAAACCCAGAAAGTAAATGAAGGGAAAACAAAATCATACCTTACTTACTCTAAAACCATACACGTTTGTTGTACTCTTTTTATTAACATGCCCACAACACAGCAGAAAAACAATTCCCTTTTCATACCATACCCACAAATACTGAGAAATTACCTACTTCCTATTGGTAACAACCCATCAATTACTCTCAAAGACTCGCTTGCGTAGGAAGGGAGATTGGGGTGAAAGGAAGAGATTAATGTAATAGAAGTCAGTGTAGTGTACTCTAAAGTTGAACATTATAATGTGAGGTATTGCAAAAGAAACAATTCCCATTCTATTTTGGACCATGGAAGAATTGTTTTTCATGATTCAGCACTGGACAGATTTGCTTTTAATATAAGCCTAAAGGACTAGTGGACAAATTGTCTCTTTTGTGCAGAAGACAACCTCAGGGTTTGGGAACGATTGAGTCTTTTGGTGCAGGTTCCAAAGTTTTATAACAATTAAAACACAAAAACTGTCAACATCACATGTCAAAATATTCAAAGTAAATATCCTTCAATAGACCTATGAGTCTATGACTCTAAATCAAACTCCAAGTTCTCAAGCAACATTCTTCTTTCTTTGCCTATCTGTAAATTTCTATTATCACTGAAGGAAATATTTTTCTGTCAGTTTGTATGTGTATGGAGAAATTGATGTTTACTGACATTTACCATTAAAAATCTAATCCTTTCAAGTCTAGGTGTAATGTAGCTGAGTCTGGATGGCATAGTTGCCCCTCCTTCTGGGAGATTACCTCTGGAAGAAGAGGTACATATATATTGGCAGATGAATGGACAGATTCACTGGGGCTGAATATCAGAACTGATTATCATGGCTGAATACTGTCTGAGCTTCCAGATGTCCCTTGGTACCAGCGGGATAGGTAGGTTGATGAATATTATTCCTGGAGCCCAGGGGATCAGAAAGGCATTTGACAGAGATCTTGGGATCTGGCACCCTCTGGAGCGGAACATGTGGCATTTTGTGTTCTCATTCTTTGCAAATAGGTTTATAATTAGGTGATCTCACTTGTCATATGTCCTGCATGACGGTGTCTTTGACCATTCATGGTCATTTGCAAAATGTTTGCTGCGGTGGTCTTCCAGGATATTCTGCAGCCTGGCTGCAGAAACAGAATTAAAGGCACAACTGTAAAATATGCGAAAAAAAGATAGTACAAATAGTAAGAGGCCATTATGGCTCTTTCAGGAGCTCCTTAATTACCTCAAAATCAAAAAGGAATCCTACAGAAAGTGGAAATATGGACAAATTGATAAGGAAGACTACAAAAGAACAGCACAAGCACATAGGGACAAAATCAGAAAGGCGAAGGCACAAAATGAGTTACACCTAGCAAGGAACATAAAAGGCAATAATAGATTCTTTAAACGCAGAAGGAGCAAGAGAAAGATGAAGGAAAGCATAGGTCCTCTATTTAGCAGTGAAGGAGAGCTAGTACCTGATGATATCAAGAAGGCGGAGGTGTTTAATGCCTATGTTGCTTCAGTCTTCATTAAAAAGCTTATTGGTGACCAGATACTCAACACAATATTTACCAAAATGGGGAAGGAACACAAGCCAGAATAGGGAAAGAGTAGGTTAAAGAATATTTAGATAAGTTAGATGTATTAAAGTAGGCAGGACCTGATGAAAGTCATCCTAGGGCAGCATTTCTCAAATGCGGCCACCATGGCCGCATGCAGCCAGCCAACAGGGGCTTTTCTTGCAGCAACAGGCTTCTGGGTGGTGACTGGGGCGGGGGAAAGAAGTGGCTCCTCCCCTGGGGCTGCCAGGAGAGGTTGGGCCCTGCCCACCTCTGGAGCCACAAATGCCAGAGGAGCAGGAAGCCGGTATGAATTCCCCACCTTCCTGGGGGCAGTAGCGGGCGGACTTCCGGCTTCAGCCCTGGGGTGGCAGGCTCTGGGCATGTGGCAGTGGGTTCAGGTGCCGACCCCAGGCTCACAACCCCAAACATTGCCCCAGCCCGTGCTGCCTTCCCCAGTCCCCCGTCAATTCCCCCATTGCCCCTGCTGCCTCCCTATCCATCTCCCCATTTGGACTTAATTGTACCCTGGTTTGCTGGGGATGAGTAAGTCTGCTGTGAAAAGTGATATTCGTATATTTGTTAATATCACTTTTCAGTACCTCTCAGCTAGCTAGCAGACTTCTAGCTAGCAAGTCTAAAAAATAAAGAAACCAAAAAGCAAAAGAAACAACAACGAAGACAAGAACATGCAAAGCACCTTATATGTGTTTCTATTCCGTTTAGGTTCAGTAACGAATAGAGACAACCATACATTATTTTTATTATTGAGTCTGCAAACAAAACCCTACATAAATAAATTACAATGATTTGGACATGTACATGTGCATATTTATTTTTTTCCCTAAAATTAAGTAAGTATTTTAGGAAATATTGTCAGAGTTGCTGGCTGCACTCTGAGGCCACAAAAGAATTTGTTGTGAGAATCCCTATCCTAGGGTTCTTAAGGTAATAGCTGAAGCAATCTTAGAACCATTAACAATTATCTTCAAGAACTAATGGGGTATAAACTCATGGGTATAAGTAAAGAGCCAGAGGACTGGAGAAGGGCAAACAAAGTTCCTATCTTTAAAAAGGGAAACTAAGAGGACCTGGAGAATTACAGGCCAGTCAGCCTAACTTTGATGCCCAGAAAGGTACTGGAACAAATTATTAAACAATTATTTTGTAAGCCCCAGAGGATAATACGATTATAAGAAATAGCCAATGATGAATTTTTCAAGAATAAATCATGCCAAACCAACCTAATTTCATGCTCTGACAGGGTTACTGGCTTAGTGGATAGGTGGGAAGAAGTAGATGTGAGATATCTTGATTTTTGTATCTTTGACACAGCCCCATACGATATTCTCATAAGCAAACTAGGGAAATGGGGTCAAGGTGAAATTACTAGAAGATGAGTATGCAACTGGTTGAAAGGCCATACTCAAAAGAATAGTTATCAGTGGTTTGCTGTCAAACTGGCAGTGGATATCTAGTGGGATCCCATAGAGATCAGTCCTGGGGCTGATACTATTCAATGTTTTCATTAATGACTTCGAAAATGGAGTGAAGAGTTTGCTTATGAAATCTGAAGATAACACCAAGAGGGGAGGGGTTGCAAACACTTTAGAGCACAGGATTAGAATTCAAAATGACTTTGAAAAATTCGAAAATTGGTCTGTTAAGGATAGGGCTGTGGCTTTCTCCTCTAAGCAGGTGCTTAGACATCCAAAGATCTCAATGTTGCTCAAGAATATTTAAATGAGCACAGAGCCTCATCGATCTTAATATTAAATAAAGTGACAGCCTTCAAATAGAACACCTTCTATTGTTGTCTGTACCTCCGTAGGCATGCCAGAAAACTGTAACCTTCAGGATCTCCTGTTAAGAGATGGCCATGGAAACTCAGAGACAAGAGACTTAAATTCTTCCCTGCTGTGATGATATTTGTCTATGAATTTAGAAGCATTGTCCCAATTCAAATAATCCTATTTTGAAGTCGCTTCTAACCCTATCTGTGACACTCTGTACCTCAAAGCAGCACCCTGGAACCCTCATATTCCCCACTGTGATATGATTATGACAGGTTTTGTACAAAGTGTGCCTTGTGAGGGATCATTTGCTGAACATTACCATCCAGTTGAATTATGTGTGTTAGCATTGTATCTGAAGTTATGAAGTTTTGCTATGTGTGTGTTACTGAAATATGTTGAAACAACGAGGAGAAGTGGGTTTTAGCCCACAAAAGCTTATCCCCAAATAAATGTGTTAGTCTCTAAGGTGCCACAAGGACTCCTCGTTGTTTTTGCTGATACAGACTAATACAGCCACTACCCTGAAACCTGAAATACGTTGAGAGTCTGAGAGATAGCCACAGCTGGCCTTTCAGTGGCACAAAGGAGAAACTAACACCCTCAAGAAAGATTTACATTCGGCAATGTGTTGCTGGCCCATTAAGGAGAATCCGCTCACTCAGTAAGCCGCTCCTAAAGCACTTAGACAATGGGAATTGCTTAACTCAGTAGGAGACATAGAACATGTGATCCCTAACTCCATGTTTAAGACAGTATCTTTCCATGTTCATGGATTGGGGAGCGGAGGGTAATAAATTGGAGTCTGTGATATCAGCCCAGGGCCTCTCTCCTCCCCCTCCTGCTCTGAAAGCAACAAGAACATTCAGTAGAAAAGACTTTGCACTGAAGAGACAAGTCCCAGCTGAGCACAGAATTAAGCCTGTGTATTAAGAACTGTGAATTGCTTACAACACCTAGTAGGGTGAGAAACTGCTTGATTCAAATCTTGCTTAATCTGAAAAGATGTAGAATTTAGACTGCAATTTTATTTTTATTTCGTATGTAACCAACTTTGGCCTCTATGCCTACAACTTATAACTAAGGCTAAGATTTTGTCTCAGTTATTTTTACTAAAAGTCATGGACAAGTCATGGGCAATAACTAAATATTCACGGAAGCCCGTGACCTGTCCCTGACTTTTATTTAAAAAACTATGACAAAATGGGGAGGGAGGAGGTTCCAGCACCCACTGCTTCTGGGCTCTAGAGTTCCCCCCACCCACGGTGGCTGAGAGTGCAGGGTTTCCCCTGCTGCTGGCAGCAGCTTAGAGTTGTGGGGTCTGCCCGTGGGAGCTGGGAGCTGCAGGGACCGCCCCCCAACCCGTGCTGGCTGGGGGCTGCAAGGTTAATTATGGACACCTGAGTGCAAATAAGTGAAGTCTATGACTTTTAAAAACCTCTTCAGAGGAGGGATGAGAAACAGGCAGCAGAAGGGTTGTGTGCAGAAAAGGGGAAAGGTTCTCCTAGATAAACAGGTGTTTTTTTCTATAAGGGAAACCTTGTGTTTATTTCTGTTTGGGGATGAGGCCTTGGTTCCCAGAATGGGTTAGTAAGGGTGGCTGACAATTGGTAGCCAGCATAAGAAGAGGCAGTACTCCAGTGGGAGTTAGGACGGGGGGAAGAGGAGTGGTTTACAAAACAAAACAAAAAACCTCTTGGGCTAACCCTAGGGCCTACCCTGTAAATGCTGAAAATAAACCAATGCTAAGAATTAAACCTCCAGAGTCAGACTGATTTACTCCAGACAGACCAGCCACCCACCAATGCCAGAAGGAGAAATGCTGAGCCCTGATGTGTTGAAAGAGGTGCACTGTCACAGCACCCAATAGGACTAAGGCTGGGAGGAGCTGTCAGGGGTAGGGAACCAAGGCGAATGCTCATGTTTGGAACCACTAGGTCTAGGGAAATAACACTTTGTCCTAGATTCCCCATCACAGCTATAGGGATCAAATAACTGGGACCTTTGAGAGCAGATTGGTGATGTTTCCCTGATGTGCTCAAAGGCTGAAGAGGAGAATGAGTATTCTTTTTCGAGATGTGAAGCTACCTTCACTGGGTCCCAGGCAAAATTATAGTGTCAGATCTGGCCTGCTCCAAGGAAGCACTCAATCCCATAATGGTAGAGGTGCCCAGTCCCAGGAGTGATACTCTCACAACACAGGAGAGTAGTGGTGATTTAAGTAGAGATGACACACTAAGGCGAATCAGCACCATAAAGGCTTTCAGAACTAGGAATAGCAGTACCGAGGGCAGGTGAAGAGAGGCTGTCGGTCTGGAGCGGTGGGCACTGAGAGTTTCTGTGCTGACAAATCAACATTGGATAAGACATGAAACTCATTCTGAGGCATTACCAAGCCGTGGTGCCTGACGGGGTACAAGAGGAACCCATCTTGGGTCTTGAGCTACCCTTTAAAGAGGCAACATGAGGAGATTTCTGCCTTTTCTTGCCAGGATCTGGTGATGGTGACCTAGATCTATGCCCCTTGCAGGAGTAGTGCTTCTTCTTTCCTCTGACCTCAGCTGTTTTACCAGTAATGGAAGACATCTTCCTAGAGACATAAGCCCTAGAACTATGAACCAAGCCTGACCTCTCCGAAGCACTTCATGAAGAGGGTTGGCCAGGTGTGAGGAAGAATGTAGAGGAAGAATGTATAGCCCTCTCTAACAAAAAGAGATTCTTGTGAGCCTCTCTTGCCTTCTGCCTTCTCTTAGAGAACAATCTACAGAAGGCACATTTATCAGGAGTGTGTCCCTCTCCAAGGCACAATGTGGCACCCTGTATGCCCATAATTCAGCAGCAGCATCACATCAGAAGATGGGCAGCTTTTAAATCCAGGAGACTTCTGCTCAACAAGAAGAGCAGGAGCTGGTACTGGGAAAGTCTCATAAGAAGAAGTATGAAAGAGCAAGAGCGAGAGATTTTGTGCATGTGTGTGTTTTGTTTTTTTACCAGAGAAGACTGCAAACTACTACTTACATAATTAACCCTAACAGCTATTTAAAAACTATTTACAAGACAAAAGTTAGCCACACAGTGAGTGAGAGAGATGGACACCGCTAGGATTCTGACTCACAGCCACTGGTGGTAAAAAGGAAATAAGGGGCAGATGAGGTAGCCCCATACTTTATATCCTCACTTTAGGGTCATTAGGACTCCTAAGGTGCAAGATGCCACTGCTGGTCAAATGAATCTGAACTCAAGTGCATGGGATGTACATGCACGCAGAATGGAAAGCACATCTCAAAGAAGAGAAAGAATTAAAAGATGAAAAATTAAAGCTCCTATTTTGCAGAGCACAGACCAAATTGTGGAGACTCTCTGAAATAACAGTATCCATAATTATGTTTCTAATTTATTATTAGTCTGATTATTGAAATTCTCTGGTGTGTGTTTCAATGAAACTGATATTGTCCTTAATGTAAACACACACAACAGTAGCTTCTGTACCTGCAAGGTCCCTGACAAAGCCAGGTTTGGAGAACATGCATTCTGCTGTGTCAAAGGGAAGTGTGTTTTAGTATGCTCTGTTAAAGTTCTTAGCAGATGCTCACAGAGCATAGTTATAGATTATTTTTAAAAAATCAATTACTTTATTCACAGTCTTTCAAGCTTCAAGAAGACTAGTAACATCTTAGATAATTTCTGAGCTACTAGTCTGGGGCAAAAGAAAAGCATGGCAATAATTTTCTTTAAAAATAATCCCCCTGCCCCCTTTTATCTTGCCATTGTAACTCAAACAACTATAAGGATGTTGCTTACCCTTCACCCTGCCCCTCCCAAAAAAACAACTTTAGCCAGAGACCATGCATGGAGTGTTTCTGCCCAAAAGTTCAATTTTTTCAGAAAATTAAGAGCATGTAAACCAAAGAGTTATTCACTCAAATTGTTTTGCAAGCTTAACGATAGCACTTACTGTCAAGTGAATGCTATAATATACAAAAATTTAATTGCAAGCTGAATTTGTGTGGAATGGATCTGTTATTTTAATTGCCTTCTTATGTAGATTATTATTGAATACACCAGTTACATCACGGAATGCCACCATCTGTCCACACACTGACTTTACAGCTCTTCATGCTTACTTTGAGAGAGACTAGTTAACTTTTCTGCCTAATTTTCTTGGAATTATATATATAAGCACATACCAGAATGTTACAAAATTTCAATTTTAGAGACAAATCCAGGTTTAGGAAAGAAGAGATAAAACTCAGCCAATGTCTAGAAGGCACCACTGGATGTCCTTCACATGCACTTAAAAATGAAATGGAACTGCAGATTATGTTACAAATCATATTTATAAGTATGTGACTCACAGATGTGAAAGATCCTAATGTAACCAAAGCAGGAAGAGTCAATGCTTCAATTTTTCTACTTTGTGATATATTACAGTGGTTCTTAACCTTTCTGTACAGCTAGCCTGCACATTCCTAAAATTGTTCCTCAACAATAAATGTTAGCGTGTCTTCTTTCTGTTTGTCTTAGTTCTAGGATAATTTGTTCTCTTCATATTACTCTTATTTTGTGTTCCTCTCATTTGTTTGCATGCCTCAGAATTGTCTGTCATTTTGTTGTGTCTCTGTTCAATATTTTGTTCTGAGTCGTTACTAGATAGATCATTTGCTATGATAAGTGAAATTCTAAGGTCTTTCTTCTCTTTTCCTGAATCGTTGTATTCAGTCTTTTGTGTATGTGTTTTTCATATGCATTTTTCCATTCTCTTTTGGTGTCTTCTGTTTTCTTCTTTTTAGTGCCAAGGGTAGAAAGGGAAATGTTAGAATGTTGTGAAGGCCTAAACCATAATGGGGTTCAAGAAAGAATTAGGTAAGTTCATGGCGAATAGGTCCATCAATGGCTATTAGACAAGATGGTCAGGGATACAACCCAATGCTCTGGGTGTCCCCAGCCTCTGACTGCCAGAAGCTAGGTGTGGGTGACAAAGGCTGGATCACTCAATGATTGCCTGTTCTGTTCTTTCTTCTGAAGCATCTGACACTGTCAGAAGATAGGATACTGGTCTAGATGGATCATTGGTCTGACCCAGTATGACCATTCTTATGAGAAGGAAAAACAGTTGGCATGCATTACAATGGTGCAAGTCATATTTTGCACATGTGACTACAGGCTTCCAAGAACAACCTTAATTTCAAAGAACTGAGCTATTTGGAGTAGTTTTAAAATATGAATATCTGCCTGTACAACTCTGCAGAGCCAAGAATATGTACAACCATACCTCCCCAGCATAGAAAAGAGAATTTTCAAAGCCCAATAGTGAGCATTCTTTCAACTCTGAGCTTCATATTACTTACATATGGAAGGCAATCACTTATTTCTGAACTCCTTTTCCATTGTGCTCAACAGCATTTGCTTACTATAGGTATTTGGTAAACTTACATAATAGTAAATATGAAACAATCAACACATGTATGAAAAGGCAATCTAGATGTTCAAGTAATCCTCTAAATTTGCATAATTATATTTTTATATAGCTATTGGGCAGAGATGTAAGTATATACAAAATCTGACATGTCCAATTATATCTTCATTTTATTGTTGTCAAGATACACTAAGATTTCACTCATTCCAAAATTTCATACTTATCAAGCTCTATGCAACTCATTCAGAGTTTACATTTGCAGCTGAACATCAGAAGAAAAACATACAGTAGTGACTACTTCTCATTATAATAGCATCCATAGGATGTATTCAATGTTAGTTTCTTAAAAGATTATGACTTTTTGCCATTACAGCTAATATATAGCATATGTGGCTTTCTTTCAGAAATAAAGATTTCTTTTGGCTTATGTTTATCTAAAACATTTTCCTTTGCAAAGTCCAAAATGGAATAGCTGAAATATTTTTGTATGTACAATGGTCCATTTACGGCAATTGCTTCCAAAGCTTTGTCAGGATCCTACTCATAATAAAATATCCTGAAGATTAAATTAACAAATATGTATAATTAATAACATTTCTCCCATTATTTATTAATTGTGGTTTCCTCATCTGTAGACTGGGGAGTGCAATACTTTCCTATCTTCCAAGAAGGTTGTGATCATTAATGAATGTTTGTATAAAGTTTTGAAAATATAAAAAGTGTTATATAACTGCAAATAGCATTTGCATACTGCAACTGTCATTAGCATTAGCAACTGTCTAATCACACAATAATTTGAAGGAAATGATTTCTCTTCTCCTTGGTTACAGTTGTTCAGATGTCACCTGACCAGAACGAAGGTTGCTGAGAGGCACATTTATTTGCCTGATTTTGTAAATAGCTTCAGCATTTTTCCATCTAATTTTTGCGAAGTCCTGAAATGGCAATATAATGCCACCCAGGCAAATCTGCACCCCTCCCCACAAACAGTTTGAAAATACACTCATGAATATACCTAAAATCTGGATTTGGACATTCAATAAATATGCAAAAACATGCTTCCTTATTGGGTCAATGGAAATCACAATTATTGTTTCTGAAACTTTTAACTTTATCTCCTTCAAAATGTTACTTATAAAATTTTTTGTTAGATTCAAGAAAAACTTGGCTCAAAATCAGAGACTTCTAGCTATCGCTCACAAAAATATAAAGAAAATCTGTAACAATCTATACATTGACTTCACGTTTCAAGGAAAACCAAGGTTTATTGACCCTAGAGTTGTCAACTGTCTAATCACACAAAACCAAACAGCCTTGCCCCGCCCCGCCCCTTCCCCAAGGCCTTGGCCCTGCCCTGCCCCTTCTCACTCCATCCTCCTTCCCTCCGTTGTTGCTTGCTCTTCCCTGCCCCGGCAGGGCATTGGGTTTTGGGAGGGGGTGGGGCTGGGGGTGGGCCCAGGGTTTCAGAGTGTGGGAGGGGACTTGGGCTGAGCCTGGGACAAGAGGTTAGGGTGCAAGAGGGGGTGCGGGCTCTGGGAGGGAGTTTGGGTACATAAAGGGGCTCAGGGCTGGGACAAGGGCTTGGAGTGCAGGAGGAGATGAGGGGTAAGGGCTGTGGGAGG
The DNA here is from genome assembly GCF_965140295.1 of Lepidochelys olivacea. NCBI lineage: Eukaryota > Metazoa > Chordata > Testudines > Cheloniidae > Lepidochelys > Lepidochelys olivacea. The sequence goes on from NC_140413.1 coordinate 126,087,515, forward strand.
GAGTTTGGGTGTAGGTGGGGGCTCAGGGCTGAGGCCGGAAGTTGGGGTGCAGGAGGTGATGCGGGGTGTGGGCTCCAGCTGGGCGGTGCTTACCTCAGGCAACTCCCAGAAGCTACCGGCATGTCCCTGCAGCTCCTAGGCCAGGCGGCTCCGCACACTACCAATGCCTGCAGGCACTGCCCATGTAGCTCCCACTGGCCATGGTTCCCGGCCACTGGGAGTTGTGGAGCCAGTGCTCAGGGCGGGGCAGTGTGTGGAGCCTCCCTGATTGCCTCTGTGCCTCGGGGCCGCAAGGACATGCCAGCCGCTTCCGGGAACCGCACGGAGGCAGCCCTCCCTGCTGTGCCACCGACCGGATTTTTGGCCTATTAAAATCTCCCAGATTGCTTTCAATAGCAACTGGGAGACTGAGGCCGATTCCAGGAGACTCCTGGCCAATCTGGGAGGGTTGGCAACCCTAATTGACCCTCAAGGTCAATATTTACCTTGTCTTTGTTAACTGGTTGGCTCAATACAACTTGAAGCTTACTTCCACAGAAGTCACCATTATTAGAACGTTTTAATGTCACACCCAAGTGTGTGAACAAGCACCATAAGATAATGGCAGCAGAGAAATTCTAAGCAAACCAAAATAACTTCTACTTAAAACTGTCATGTTCTCTGAACTGAAACACTATCTGAAACTTTCTGCCACATTTAAGCACTCATATTCTTAACTCACACCATAACCTACATTTCACACGGAATATCACTCCCTGTACATATCCTGGCCTGTTGTAGAAAATCACCCTTTGCACAGGGTGGAAAGACACTATTGTAATCTAAAATAAGGATTTTCCTAGTAGCACCAAAGTATTTACTAATTTGTAAGAAGTCTGACTCAAATGAGTCCATTAGTAGTTACTAGGCTATTCTGCACCCCACCCCACAAAGCTCTCCGTACAGACATAGTATACACTTATGGTTCTATTGGGTATCACAGTTCCCATGAGTAACAGTCAAAATAAAAAAAACCCTAACTTTTAGCTCCATACTTGACACACAAACTTGATACAGAAAAATGCTGTTGTGTATGTGTAGATAAATTATAAATATAAACACTCTGTTGTGTATCCATTAAAGTTGCACTATACCTATACCTAAAACAAAACCACAAAAGTAAATGAAAGAACAACTAAGGAACCTAATAGTACGTACCCACCACTCCTTTTCCTAAACACAGGCATCTCACCATTAGAACAATCATCATACACCAAAGAAAATACACTGCATCTTAACTCTGCACACATAATAAGGCCATCCATGCAGTACTACCTTTCACAAACTCCTTAGCACCATTACCACAAACAGACCAGATTCACCCACCACTATCCTTTCTGCATTGTTATAGAAAATCATATTGACTCGTATATGGGAAAGTGGCAATATTCCATATATTTAAAATGGGGAATATCATTCAAACTAGTATTTTAAAAAAACAAAACACAACAAAAACTATTTATTGCTGCATATACGGAGCAAAATCAGGCTTTTTTCCCCAACCTACTATACTGCAACCTCATGTACAATTTGCTACTGTGATCCAGAACTTTACTAGAATTCATTCCTTCCAAGTGTCTCCTTTGCATTGACTCTCTGACGTCTGGATGATGTTTTTCCCCCGATGAATTTATTCACATTTTTCCAGAAAAAATATAATTGTTATTGCCTGTCAATATTTTTTCCTGGTAATTTTTATTTCTCTTCATTCCTCAGTGTTTGCAATAATTTTATTTAATTTCATCTGCAGACCTAGGTTCCAGTGTTGCAAACTACTGAACAAGCAAGGACCTTTCATCTCACAGCTCCACTAAATTCAAAAGGGTTCCAAGTATCCATTCACGTACAACAGCTTGTAGGACTGAGGCATTAGTTAACAAGTTGGCTATCAACAAGTCCAGATCATTAAAAGGAGAAGAGCTCTATGTAGCTGTAAGTCTGTCTCTTTCACAATAGAAATTGATCCAAGAAAAGATATTACCTCACTCACCTTGTCTCTCTGTTAAGTATAAATTAAGCCTAATACTGATCCTGCAGCAGCGCAAGAACCTCCCCATAATTCAATACATTGCTTTTTATAATTACCCTTTGCTTACAATCCATGTGTCACTGCTCATATCCAAACCCATTTTAATTCATGTTGCATGTAGGAATTTGCGAGGTAACGTACCAACTATTTTACTGAAGGCTACATATTATGTGTTGCAGAACCTCCTTTCAGTATTTTAGCAATTTTAGAGGTAAGAAACAAAATTATGTTTTCAATAAACTTGCACCGATGTAATGTTTGTAATGATTAATGGTTGGCCCAAATGTTCATATTTATTCATTTTCAGTTACAATTATTGGACTAAACTTCTACAAAGGAATACCAGTACATTCAACCAGAAATAGCTAACGGCTAGAAACATAAGGAATTCCTAGCCTTTTTTTTTTTTTAACTTTATTAAAAATTTTGCAACCTTGACATTTAAGCTACAAAATACAAGTTTTAAAGAATGAAGCCGGTTTATAAAACCAATCTCCAACCTGTTTAACATTAATGTTTAATCACAATTAATAAGATTTTACCTTCCTGTCTGTTGTTTTTTCTCTTCAGCCATTTTTCCACTGTCTCAGCACTTACGCTTTCTGACACAAATTCATCCAGTACCTGGGGGTGAAGAGAAAGATAGGCCTTCACTTTTTCATCTGTCAAACCTGCAAAAGAGAATATTAACTGATTACATTTTTAATCACATTATTCCTTATAGAAATGCTTAGAGACCCCAATCTGGATCAGGGCTCCCAATTGTGCTAAGGGCTGTAAAAATACACATGTACACATGGTTCCTGACCTGAAGCTAAGGTTGCCAACTTTCTACTCACACAAACCCGAACACCTTTGCCCTGCCCCTCCTCCGAGGCCCCACCCATATCCTGCCCCTTCTCTGAGGCCACACCCCCTGCTCATTCCATCCCCCTTCCCTCTGTCGCTCGCTCTCTCCACCCTCACTGACTCGCTCATTTTCACTTGGAGGGTATCAGGAGCGCAGGCTCTGGGTAGCACTTACCTCAAGCAGCTCTGGAAGCAGCCAGCACGTCCCCCTCCAGCTCCTACGCAGAGCAGCGGAGGTGCAGCCAGGCAGCTCTGTGCGCTGCCCCATCAGCAGGCACCGTCCCCACAGTTCCTGGCCAATGGGAGCTGTGGGGGCGGTGCTTGGGGCGGGGGCAGCATGCGGAGCCCCCTTACTATTCCTACACATAGGAGCCAGAGGGGGGACATGCCAGTTGCTTCCCCAGAGCCACATGGCATGGAGGCTAGCAGGGAGCCTGCCAGCCCCGCTGCACAGAGTCACCTACCGGACAGTCAACAGCCCGGTCAGCGGTACTGACCAGAGTCTCCAGGATCCTTTTTTGAAAGAGTATTCCAGGCAAAAACCAGACATTTGGTCACCCTACCTGAAGCGTTTACAATCTAAGACAGGAAATGACATGCAAAGAGTGGGAAAAGGGGATATGGATCCATTCATGGAATATATTTCCACTATAAGGAGATGCATGGAAGAACACACAAAGGCTGTTACGGGGTTGTGGGAGAAAAGTATAGGCAGGAAATCAAGGCTGGAATCGCCGGTGCAGTGATAGGAGACATGTAGGCAGGTTTGAATGAAAATGGGGAGACAGTGGAGCAATTTCAGGGGCAGCACGATCTAAGAATGAGGATTTTAGCAGATGCATTTTGTTAGATTGGAGAGAGGGGATGTGAGAGGAGGAAACTGCAGTAGGTGGGGTGTAAAGGCCTAAATGGGGATTTTTTGAAGCAAGGACAGAGATTTTAGAGACGTTACAGAGGAACAACCAGCAACCTTTGGACACGGCCAGAGGGGATAGGGTGAAGAAGAGTGAGGAGTCAAAGATCACCATTGGGTTACAAGCCTGAATGACACGATGGCTGGTGACAGTGTCATCAGTAACACAGAAAGCGAAAGTAGGGGTGGTTTTGAATGACAAATCAAGAGTTCAGTTTTGGCCAGGCTGAACGTAAGCTAACAGTGAGACATTCAGGACGATATAATTGGAGAGAGAGGCTGAGATGTGGGGTTGGATGCAGGAAGGTAGCCGGGGTAAACATGTCTCATATACAGTGCCAAACTCAGTTTCATCACTTAAACAGCAACAAGAGCAATAACTACAATAACATGTAACATCAAAATTAGGTGGGAACTTAAAAAGGAAAAAAGTTGCAGATATAGCTTCAGAAGCAGAAGCAATATTCAAATCAAGAAGCAACCATTATTTTAGAAATTCCGTTATCATGCTAAGATTACACTTAAGGGTATATTTCTTTACAATATCTAACAACAGGAAACCAGTGATACGTATTTTAGAAAATGCAGGACAACCAAAAGGCCAAATCAGAAATTCTATGATATGGGAAATTCCTGATATCACAAACCTACTGTACCATTCAAAAGTCCACTTAATGTAACTACTCACTTCAGGGGTGTGCAAGTGAAATGAAGCTAAAATTTTTCAAGGGAGAATAGGAAACAACTCTAACTGCCTTGAGAGAGATACATGTTTTCGCAAACAGAAGGTATACTGAATGCAGAAGTGTTAATTAGTTCTGCTGGGGACTGAAGTAACAATTGCAGTAACTCCTTAACTACCTCTTCTCCTCCAGAGTTGTGTGTACATAAACATATTGTCAGTGAAGCTGTGAATTAACGACAGAGTTAGCACAAGTAATGAAAAAGCAGATCAGCATTAGACAAACCTGAAACTCTCCCCAAACCGTGTTAAGTTTGTTTTGAGAATTCCGACACAATACCGAAACACTGATGCTTCTTTTCATATTTCTTGCTTAGTACAGTGTTAGAATACACTGAAAAACCCCTTCAGCCACTGAGATTATAAATTGTAATAATATTCTATAGTAATTTTAAAAATATTATAGCTAGTGTCTTTCAGAATGAAAATATTTGACAAGTAATATCAAAATACAAAAACAAACACAGCACTGACATAATTTTGTACTATCCAGATTCATTAACACTGAATGTTGGAGCTGCAACACTAGATCAGCCACACCAGACCACTAGTACCAAACTGACCACAGATCATACCATTAGTACCAAATTAGTGAAGAATCTCAGTCCACCTAATCCGGGTACATTGCCTCCAGCAGCAATCAGTACTTGATGCAGCAGATAATAGTTTCAAAATACCAACTGACCATGCTTGCACAATTTAAGTTAGACCACATAGCAGGGTGCTTGATTTTCGTTTGGGACAAGCAGTTGGAACTCTCATTTAAGTCAATGAGAGCAGCAGCTGCACAGCTACTCTGAAATTCAGGTTACTTCTTTGGATGCCTAACCTTAGGCAACCATATTTTAAATGTGTACCATAATGCATCGACCACAATCCAGACGTGCATGCTCTGTACGGATTAAAAACTCTCAGCCGATGTAGATCATCATCTACATCCTGAAGAATTAGATTTGGTTACCTATATATAATTTTTGTAACCGGCTGCACAAAGAAATACACAATAATATTTTGGTATCTAAAATACTGGTATTCTTATGGGACAATATGTTTTAATAGGATAATATGTTTACAGTAATGATGTATAACAAACATTTTGGAGATTCAGTTCAGTTAAGCATCAGAAAGTTGTTTAACTTAGCCAAAGCTCTCCGGTCTAAAAATATGGCTGATAACTCATTAGTACAGAAATGCCTGCTATGTTCCAGGTTCTATGCAGATTGCAAGGACAGAAAAAATAGCATTTTTTAGCACTCCTGCTTCTGGCCAAAACTAGGAATCGGGAGGCATGTAAAGCATAAAAAAAATTTACTCCTACAAGGTTTGGTTTGAATTTTAAATGAAAGTTCATGTCTCCTCTCATTTATCTGAACTAGTCAGCTAATTCTTAAATTTACATTGAAACATAATGTTAAAAAATTATGAATTATGGCCCAATCTTGTAAATCATTACTTAACTTGAGATACTGCGGAAACTGCAGATTCCCCAATATTCAGTTTCCACCACAGGTCTGATAGTGGGAGCCTCCGCTCTCAGCCCCACGCGGCTGACAGCAGAAAATCGCAGAAAAGGAATAATGGACTTTAGTACCGCAAATAATAAGGACCATTATTACTGGTCTGCAATTTTCCATGGCTTGCCCGCAACCCAGCCACACTTTTTTTTGACAATCACCCTGCAATTCAAGTAGGACCTTACTTGTGAGCATAGTCCTTATTCCTTGCCTTCCAAGGAAAGGAACGTGTGCTTTAAACTTTTATAGGATCAAGTCCCATATTAACACTTGCCATCATTCAGTAGAATGTCCACAGGAACTAAGAGCTTACATCTACATTCCATACATTTAACTATAACTTCAAAAATAATTTTGTCCCAAATGTCTTGCAACTTCAGCTACCCTGCGCAGAGGCTTCTGTTTTAACCTCATGGGGACATGTGAGTCTTTCGGTCAATAGGAGAATTCCAGCAGTAATCCAAGAGGAGCACACTTGCATTTGGCTAAGATGTATGTGTCCACACTTGGCTTTGTGTGTGTGTCAGACAATTAAAATAGAATAAATAGGTTCTAAATTCTATTCTATAATTGCAGAGGTGAAAAGAAATGGCAAGATTAATTACAAAATAATAATTTGAACTAATTTTCTTTGCAACATAAAGCAGGTATTTTACCGAGGTTCTAATCTTTAGCCTTCTCTATAGAAAAAGAAATGTTATAGCCACATTAAGAAACCATGTTTTAACCTTACAGATTTTAAACACTGTTCACTTAATGTGGCTATAAAATTTATTTTTCTTCTGTACACGAAGACAATAAAAGTGTTATAATACAGTTTGGTCACAAAAAAGTTTACTGCATTTAAACAGAGCTATTCTGTGGTATATATGGGGCTTTCCATGTCACAGGAATTTATAGGTATTAAATTAGCTACACCACTCTCTTGTTGATCCCTCAGTGCTAGGGAATCATATTGCAGAATTAAAAAGACAATAGTCAATTAATAAAAATTTAACATAAAGGACTATAAAGTTCATACCAAGATGCATGTGCCAGAAATTTTTCATACAAATCTGACATTTTTTACAGAGCATTTAATTTATTCAATAAAAAAACAGAATGAGAAGGAAGAAAAGGATAAGACAATTTTTGCAATAAACCTCTCTTTAAATGTGTCAAAGCCTTAATTATCAGTGCTCTTAAAATATCCTTTTCTGTAAAATTAAAAATATGTATTTTTACATTAAAAATATTTTTTTTCTATTTCTCTCCACCTCCACCCAAACCTACAGCATATGTAAATTAAATGAACTTAATTCACCTATATGAATTAGAATTTACACTTGCAGATCTTTTGGAAGATACCATGAATGAAATCTTAGATCTCACTGACTTCAGTGGAGCCAGGATTTCACCCATGTTGTTAGCAATTCTGGTGCTGAACATTTTAAAACTATGTAAACAGCATTTTACAGAAGTCATATCTCCAGAACTTTATTTCTATTTGATGAGCTCACAAAGTTTCACAGACCAGTTTCCTCCAAGGACCTACATTGGTTCTTCTGGCAGAAAATAATGAGCATTCTCATTTCCTGAAAACAATTCTATCCTCCGACAGTGCAGGGATAGTATCAAGAGGGACTATCACTCAGGAGACCTGAACTTGGGCCACTAGCTTACTATACACAAAGCCAGAGCACACAGAAAGGTTTGGAACAATTGATTCTTCTGAGAATTAAAAGGAAAACTTGCATCTCAGTTGACCAGTCAATGGTTCCCTTTATGCATTAGACTTTGCCTTGCTGATTCATACATATCCTGTTTAAAAAAAAACCCACCACAATGCATCTTCCAACTCCCATTTTTCCTCTTTTTTAGGTGATAACCCTATATTTTGGTGTTGACATCCCTTGCTGCAACCTGCTAATCCCCTGTTACATACATGTTAACTATTTGTTCTGGTTTTGTGATTAAACAACGATTATAATGAAACTAAAACACAAAAAGGACCCGCGTATCAGATAAGCACTTCCTTTCTTCATTTCCCTCAGAACAAACTGTAAGCAGAGAAATTGTGCAGGGTCTACCCTCTGCTTCTGCTAGGTCAGCAGCTACTAACTTCCTGACCAGCACATTTGTTTAGGTTCTCTTTGTGGAGCTCACTTAGAAATGTTCCCTTAGGCCAAGCATCCAGTTCATAAAGTTAATTCATATGCGGGACTAACCAGAAGGACTTTTTTTTCCCCCTGGCTATTGCTGTCCTGATAGTCACTGAACACACATCTCTACATCACTGTTGTATAAATGACAACTTTCGCGTGAGTTTTACACACTGTTGTGCTCTCTGTGTCATTCAGGCTAGCTTGCTTATTCTATGGTCAGGAAGAGACTAACATTTTTGGAACCCTGTAAAACGAAGAAGGGAGAGAGGAAACAGCATAGTTTTTACAAAGACAATGCCCTGATCCACAACACTGGTATTTATCACTGAGGAGGGATAACCTATGTTGGAACTGGTTTATCCAGTAGCATTCAGGCAATATCCATCAGGCAAGAGGGAAAGAAAAGGGATACAAAGATGATTTTTCCTAATATTTTTCCATTTTGATTTGACTTGGTTAGGGTGTTAGCTGTGGCCTATTCATACAGTGACTATAAACATTTGGATACTGTGTCCAGTGCATTCAAGTGTACAGTCGAGGTATGATCTGTTCCCTAATCTGCCACCAACGCCTACACAGTCTATAAGGACAGATTTTTTTTTTAATTAAACTTCCTGGCCTTGAATGGAGCAGGCAAAGGGGCAACATTTTTATTCTTGGCATAAGGCAACATAAACCACTAAATTTAACATTACATTTGTCTTTATACCAAGGCAGAATTAGGGATGGAGTCTTTCCTCTTCTTCTTCCTGTCTACTTTTTTAACTAATTATAGAAAATCTGAACGTACATGTTTTTCTAATATTACTATGTAATGACATAGTTTAGTTTTCTAAGCACTAAAGTTGGAGCCAAGAATCTGAGTGCTAAGTCTGGCTCTGCAATTTTTTTTTCTTTGGCCTTAGGTCTGTCACTTAAAGTGCAGAACTTCAGTTTCCTCATCTGAGAAACAGAGAGAAATCTTAAAAAGTTATTGTGGTGATTAATTCACTAACTTTTCTAAAGCACTTTAAAGATGAATAGCACTGAAAGTACATACTGTAACAGCTAAGCATTAATATTATCCATTATTTCTGATTCCATCATTCTAGTGGAACTAGAACACTGGGGCCAACGGCATAACTAGAACTTGGATTCTGTTGCTAGTAGATGTACTACTCTCTCCTTTTTAAAAAAAAAAGAAAGCATGGTATGAATTGTAGTATTGGTGAAAGGTTTGGTTTGCAAAAGACTGACAGTTCTAGAGTCTGACAACCTTCACTTGTCCACATGAAATCTCGAACATTTTATTTGCTCCCACTTTTCATTTGCAGTGACTACAAAGCGAACACCAAAATGGATTTTTGAACTCACCGCTCAAAACCGGATTCTGCTTCTTCTACTATCCAGTGTTAGTAAATAATCAAGAGCTTCACTAAATCAAACAGCAAATCCATAACAGAGTACATGCTATTGGCTTTGATGAGAAAGATAATAAAGCCTGTACAAGAAAAACAAAGTGGACTTCTTGTAGCAACTGGGAGTACTACACAAGTGGAATATATACACAGAATCAGTTTCACTGCAACTCAAATAAGTCTCCTGTTCACTATAACCCTTTTCAAAACGGCAGTCCCTCACAGAGTTTAAATAATTAATAAAATTTGTTACGACTGTGAGCAAATGCTTCAGTCACAGTGAGCTCAGCAATAGTTCACTCACAAGCTAGGAAACTCTTACTGAGAGAGGAATGTTGGCCATAACACTGGAGCTATCTTTATACTTTTTTTAAAAAATGCAACATGAACTTCTAAGTTCCACCTGAAAAATCACACAGTCACAGAAAGGATCTTGAGTTAACATTTTCATATGCAATAATGAACCTGTAAATACAACCAAGACCAATATTTCACTGTTAGAAGTAGACGGTATCAGTGCAAAGAGTTTTTGAGATGCCTGAAGTCAAAACAAAATGTTTCAAATGAAATGCACATATTTCCACTTCAATCCAGTGACCAGAAAATAAAAAATAAAGCGAAGCCAGAAGACAAAGCTTACAGAATAGGAAGACTAATGCAACAAATATATGGGCACTCTCCCAGTTGATAAACACAATACTCATAATTTCTATGGTAGGATTTAGGAGAGACAGGATCTCTAAATACTGTCATAGTCTTATATACAGCAGTCCCTTCAAGATGCCTGCAAAATATTCCTTGGAAAATTAGTCTGTATGAACATTTTAGTTTGTCCAGTGCAAAACACTATCACTAACTTAAAAGACCGTTATGTATTCAGCAAGTATGATAAGGTATATCCTTTAGAAAGTCGATGCTTTAAAAACTTGAAAAACGCAGTGGCAACTGAGTATGAAAAGAGATTTCGTTCAAATAGGAGTGGAGGGGAGTTCGGATTTACAAAGAGAATGAAATCTTTCATTCCTGCACCCCCCCAAAAAATAAAAATCCCTCCTTCATTTGGAATTTACAATGAAACAAAAAAATACCAAAATTATGTTTCTGCTATTAAAGGTATATGTTTTGTAAGCCATATAAAAAATATAAGTTCTTTAGACATTTTGTTTTCATTAACAGCCCAATTCTGGGACTCTTACACATGCTGTGTATCACTTTGTTCTGGGAGTAGCCTCATTGAACTCAGTGTAAAGCAGTGCTACTTGAAGTGGTGGTCCGCGGACCGGTGCCAGTCTGCGAGCCATCGGCTGCCAGTCTGCGCGCACATTGGAAAAAAAAAATTCCGGTCCCCCACATCAGATAGCTTGCGAAGTACTGGTGTAAAGTACTACTCACTTCCACGATGAATAGGTGGAAGAATTGGGCCCTGTAGCTACACTTTAAAAATCCGTTGTGTTTGGCACCAAGAGTAAGTCACAACCTTGCCGGCTCTTACAGTTTTATCACAAATCTTGCTTACTTGGTGTTGTACAAAAGGTGCCAACTAAAGCAGCCATTCATGTGACTATGTGAGAATCTCATCTTTCATTTAAAAAAAAGTTTCTAGCCCCCTGGCTGTTGAGAAAAATTTGAAAACATGAAACCTAAAGGTTCAAGCACCAGCAAATCAATAAAAACAACCCAAATTCTATTTTTAAAATCTTGTGATTTTTAAGACAGTCTTGTCATGGGGTGGGGCGGGGGCTGGACCTGTCTCACAATTTTTCTACAAACCTGTTTGGACATACTCCAGTCACTGCTATCCCTCAAAGTTCTTCTGCAACGCCCTCAGTGGAATATCATGTTGGTCTAGACACGGCCAATCGCTTTAATAACCATTGCAAGAAAGACCACTAAGAAATTAAGACAGGTTTCAGAGTAGCAGCCATGTTAGTCTGTATTCGCAAAAAGAAAAGGAGTACTTGTGGCACCTTTTCTTTTTAAGAAATTAAGCAGATTTTAAAGTATAGACCAACAATGATGGGGAAAAACAGCTTCAAATATTACAACTTCTTTGGTAACGGAAGTTTAAAAAAAAAGCTGGTTTTGCTCTAACTCTGATGGACCACTGCAAAATATTTGACAAGGGCAAATTCATCACTTCTCCACACAATTAAGACAGATATTTTGTACCAAGCATAAACTTTAGCAAAAACACATTATGACAGACTACAGATTAGAAAACAACCTTACCTCCAATAAAGGTAAAAATTTTGTAATGTTAAAATAAATCCTTTCATTTGGACCCGAAAAATGATGAACAGAGATGTGTAACAGCACTTCCTATAAATAAGCATTTGAACTGGAGTGTCATAGTCGGCACAGTGAGATCTTTGACATGAAAAATTCTCAAATTAATCCAGCAAGGAAATGTCAATGCATTTTTGCTCCTATCTTCCTTCCTGAATAATTTAAATAGTCCTGTCCCATGCCCACCCAACACAAAAATCACCTCAGAGTGTCTCACTACAGAACCTTATAACTGTTATTTGTACTCATTCTTGAAGGCATTTGGGGCTTGTGTGTACACTGCTTCACTTGGATTAAACACTAATCCCATTAAATCAATCCCTTCTTTGTTCAAAACATCAGGATTCAAAACCACAGACATAGTCAGTTTTGGAATATTCTTTTAAAGTCAGACTTTTTATCTTAATCCATTTAAGTATACAGGAATGTAATGCAACCAAGTGCCCAAACTGCACAATACCTAAGATTACACTGGTTTGGCAAAAAGTGTAGTTGTCAATTGCTAGCAATCAGAATGGTTGGATCTCTTCTTTAGTTTAACTAGCATTCAGGCTACCTCTTTTCCTTCTTCCTATCCAACCCTCCACTATTACCCCAAGCCTTAATTGATAGGAAAAGAGAAATCATAAATTATTCCTTTGTACACTGACCAGCAAACCAAGTCATTTCTGTATTAAAAACAATTACAAGTATTATAGCAGCTTTAGATAAAGATATTATAGTGCACATAAAAAATACAACAGTGAAAAAGTATCTAAAGATAAAAAGGTAAAATCTAAAATTGTCTTTAGAGTTCAAAAAAAGTAGGTGTTTTACACACCTGATATGGTTTACAAATATATTTGTATATCTGTTGCACATTTTAAAATATTTAATCTAGATGCGGAGACGGGACTATGTTAAATTGAAATTGTATGATAAATGTTAAGTGAAGTTTTGTGAAGGGAAATATTGTTGGACAGAAATCAACAAAACATATGCTGCTGGGAGATACAGAGGCTTAGACACCTGGACAGAAGCTCCGCCCATCCTGCTTGTTCGGAAGTTTCGGGGGGTTGAACTGGAAGAGTTGCTGGTTGTCTCCAGAGGGAGGGAGCGAGTGAGCAGGATCAGGGAAAGGGGAGAGCTAGACTATGGTCAGGAAAGGAAGCACTGCTGGATTAGGCTTTCCCTTTGGGAATAAGAAATAGGAGGGATATTGAATGCTATTGTTATGTTTATTCTGGTTAACCAAAAGTTTAGTGGTTTTTGAAACCCAAAAGTTGGAGGCATCATTAATCAGTAGTTTTTGAAGAGATCTTCAGGGCCTTCAAAATAGACTTAGAAACAGCAGCCAGAATGGCCCATTATTCACAGGCAAGTGTCGTCAGGGGAAGCTTTGGAGGGGTTAAAGGGTTGTACTAGGTGACCCAGAGACACACCATTGTTGAACAGGGTCAGGTCATTACACTATATGGTATTGTAAACTGTGTACATATAGGGAATGCTTCATTTCGTCCACCACCAAAATGCCATCTCAGAAGTGGAATATGGTAATTAATATAAGGCTTCCAGCAGCACTACACAACAGTTTGAGAGAGAGAAAATGAAGAATACCTTATCCAATTAAAGCAACAAAGAAATTTAGGCAGGTAGAGCACTCGTAATCATACTGGAATTTAGCCAAGATACAGAGGTGAAAGTAAGCCAGTACGCCCCGGTACGGCGTACCGGCAAGAGCCAGTGCGCTGTACCGGGGTGGACTGGCTTCCTCAGGTGCAATTTAAAGGGCCTGCGGCTCCCAGCAGTGGCTGGTGCCTCTGGCCCTTTAAATTGCTGCCAGAGCCCTGGGGGAGCGGCAGCAGGGCAGCGATTTAAAGGGCTCAGGGTGTTAGTGGTGGCTGGAGCCCCATCCCCGGAGCCCTGCTCCCAGAGCCCTGGGGAAGTGGTGGCGGGGTTCCGGGGATGATTTAAAGGACCCAGGGCTCTGGCTGCCGCTACCGCCCGGGGCCCTTTAAACCGCTGCCAGAGCCCCCGGCTGCTGCTGTTACCCCAGGGAGGGGGAAGGAAGCACTTGCCGGTACAGGGTGGGCCGGGGCTGGCTCGGACCTTCCCCAGCCCCGCCCCTTCCCCCCGAGGCCCCGCCCCTTCCGGGGGCCAGAGCTGGCCCCAGCCTAGCCCCAGTAAGTCCCTAGATTTACTTTCACCCCTGCCAGGATACCATGGTTCAAGCCCCTTACTCTTGTGAAAAGTGCCTCAAGAAACTTTAATGACTACGGGGGGGGGGGGGGGGGGGCTTGATCCCACAGTCTGAGCAACAACGTGAGGTGCTGAGCACCCTCAACTCCTATTGACTTCAACAAAAATAAAGTGCACTGAACACCTCCAGAAACTGCTCAGTTTCTTACAGAATCTAATCCTAGAATTGGTTATGCCCTCTGTCTGATATGTCATCCAAAATATTATACTCTAATGCTCCAATAACTCCAGGGCAGAGCCCTGATTCAGTACTACCTAGTATATGGAAGAACACCATCTATTGAATCCTTATCAAATTTAGTTTTTATTAACTAGGGTAACAAAGATCTGTTCTCTTAGCTTAAGACTTACACACTTGAATGGGTGAATAACCCCCCATGATTTTAGCATTCAGTTTTCAATAAAAACATAAATATTAATACTGAATTGAAAATCTATATATTATGCAACACTGCAGTACATGTATACTGTTATTATACAACATTATCCATCAGTTAATGTACAGGTATTTGATAAAATTGTGACCATTACTGTTATGCCCTGAGAACAGGTCCACTACATTTCTAACTAGAACTCTGGAATAACTTTAAAGAATGCATAATAAGTTTTAGTCTCCACCCAAGTGCATGCTGGGACAGAAGACTGGGTATTTAGTATGCAAGAAGCTCATGGAATGAATGCAGACACACTAACAGCTTCAGATTTTAATCAAAGTAATCTCAAAAATTTGCCTGAAGAATAAACTAAATATTCACTCAGAATTCATGCTAAAGGTGATTACCAACATTTGTAATGAAGTTTCAACATTTCTACAAGTAGCAGAATTAATAACAAATATATAATGAATATTTCACTACAGTTTAAAATCATTTGCCCTTTTTTCCTTCTCTTGTGTAGATTCATGAAAATATTTCCTATTGCCCAGGTTTTCACCCAACGTGCTCTGTGCTAACAGTCTAAATTAATATCAACACGTGCTGAAGCCGTATCTGATTATACATTATGTAACTCATCCAAAACTAAGTAAATTTCATAAAATAAACAAACACATAAATCAGGTTGCAAAATTAATTACTCAAATGTCAAGAAATGCCAAAGATAAGGATGCAACCTTAACCCTGCCTTTGGGTGTCTACAGTAATACAATTTAGTATACAAACAACATTTTCTACAATACAGGACCTGATCCTATAACGTTTATATATTTGAATAATCTCACCGGTCTCAATATTAGTCTCATTATCTATAATCAAGTACTACACTAATTTTTTATATTCATGATTAGAATTCTAGTTACATTAGCCAGAAGCTAAAAGTTTGCCTGATGAACAAGCTGGATACAGAGGTATTTACTTATGAAAGGAGCAAACAAATCAGCCAAACAGTTGCATGCTCAGACAGTTTACCTGGAGCACACAGAAAATCATAATCATGATACAATCCTCTGACGTAATGATTAACACAGAACATTGATGCAAAATAATCTATTGCATAGCAATGAGACTGTGCACCTGTGTTTTCTCCACTTTGGTGTTATCGGGTGCCCATTTACAGCAGCATACCATAGCTCTACATTTCATTGTAATTGTTTCCAACTTTCAGTGTACATTTTCAGAGAAAAATAAAGGAAAAGTGCACTAAGAAAAGAGAAGATATAAAAACACGGAAACCTGTCATTAGGAAGTTCCATTAGTAAGAAACCTAACATGACTTCCTCATGTTTGATCTGGTACGTGAAAACGTAGCTCTTCTAATACAAACTATACTTCTCTAATTACGTGTCATTTTATTTGTAATTGAGGTTAAACTAAAAATCATAGCTTTTCGTTAGCTCTTTATGAGATATAAAGTAATATAGTCCTAAATATCTTGAGCTGTGACTTTCTCAGATCTTTTAAGATTGTCAGGAACAATCCTGTTTAGTACTTGAATGGGAGATCTCAAAGGAAAACCCCAGGTCCCAACAGGAACGTGTACTGATGCTTTCGGAGGTGGCACTCTTCCATCTGACTTTGACCTGAACGAACACCCAGGCCTGGTATTGATAAATTCATAGCTTTTAAAGCCAAAAGGTAGGCATAATTGTGATTATTTTGTCTGATAAAAACATAAGAACAGCCATACGGGTCAGACCTAAGGTCCATCTAGCCCAATACTGTGTCTTCTGACAGTGGCCAATGCCAGGAGCTTCTGAGGGAATTAACAGAAAGGTAATCATCAAGCAATCCATCCCCCGTTGCCCATCCCAGCTTCCGGCAAACAGAGGCTAGAGACACCATCCCTGCCCCTCTTGGCTAATAGCCATTGATGTACACTGTCCTCCATGAATTTATCTAATTCTTTTTTGAACCCTGTTATAGTCTTGGCCTTCACAACATCGTCTGGCAAAGAGTTCTAAAGGTAGTCTCTGCGTTGACTGACCTGCCTAACACAGGCCACAGAACTTTATCCGGTAATTTGTGCATTGAGCCCAGTAAATTGTGTTTGACCCAGCGTATATCTTTTGAAAGACATCCAATCTTGAATTCAAGACTTATAAAGGTACCTATAGCCTGTACACAAATAACCTCTTGACATGCTCTTCAAGAGACTAAATAGATTGAATTCCTTAAGCTGAATTTCCTTAATTTAAAGGGGTGCTTTATTACTTGTGATGGCATAATTCAGATGAGATTTATAAAACACAAGGCCTGATCACTCACATTTATTATCACATAGTAGATTCTGACGAGTTTGGTCTTGCAGTTCAGACTAAGGGGGTGTGAACAGCAGTGCGGACCAGAGTACTGCACTGTAACTTCTCTATGTGCACACTGAAGGCTTAAACTTAAAGGTCCCAATTTTGCACTCCTGTAGTTCTCTTCAAAGCTGTTCAAGAGGACTACACTAGCTGAAACTTGGGATCTTTAAGTTTATGCCTGCAGTGTCCACACAGAGGTGTTACAGCATAGCACTTTGGGGCGGTCACACCCTCGTAGTCCCACACAATATAAGTTCTCAAAAATTGACTTGTATATCATGGACCCTAGATGTACTGCATTTTTTGCTACATCTGACTCCTAAACATTAAAGTTGCTCATGTCAGAGAAGTTAATAGCACATTCACTGCTATGAAAACTACTCTCGCTATTTTGTCTCAATACTGCTGTAAAATATAGATACTGTATGTCACTCTCTTCAGATCTAATGCAGTTCTTGACGGACATTAAAAATAAAATTTACCAGTCAAATTCTTGGGGGGAGGGGCGAAATTCCCACTTTCACACTAATTAAGTGTTGAAAATTAGGTGCTGACTCCATCAAAGTGTCAGAAAAAAGTTAGAAATTCCAATTTATTTAAAACAAGATAAATGAAAAGCAGTGTTTTTTTTTCCAACATCTCAGTCTTCAGATGTGCAAGTGAATAGAGTGAGAGAGGACGCTTTAAAGATACTAATACTGCTCAATTCTGTGGTGATGGATGTAATGATATCTCCATCTAAAATATGGCCTAAAAAGAGCAGCATAATTTAAGAGATTTCAATAAACACTCTGCTAAAGTGAATGGTGATTTAAAGTGACAATTAAATACTGTGTTAAGCTTACTTTTACATTACAAATAAGACTAAGTTGCACAACCCGTGCTGCGAGCACTTACTCAACTCGAGTATTCCCATTGACGTCAGTATATTTGTGTGGGTAAATAGTCACCAACATGATCAAGGGTTGTGCAACAAAGCCCCAACCATGTTTCATTCCACACATTGGTTCAGACGTTATTTCTTTGCCAAAAGTTGCTGCTTACTAGTATGTACAATATTACTTCATTAAATCATGACAATACAAGAAACTCTTTGCATGCACAAAATATGGTTACAGAATTGTTCAACAGCAAGTTACAAATTATGGACCCAATCTGGCTCCAACTGAAATCAATGAAAAATCTTCCACTGATTTGAATGGGAGCAAAATGGGATCATAAACACAAATGCATTTCAAAAGATACATGGTAATTTGGGAGGATTTGCTATTTGCTCTTAAGATAAAATAGTGGAAGATAAAAGAAATGTAGAACAAGCAAACTATGGATATATGCTGAACTATCAGTGTGCAAATTCAAAAGATACCCATGGGCTGCAGCTATTAGAATATGAATATCGTGTTTAAGTTTGAAATATGAAAATTGTTGATAATCTTAATACTTAATAGCTCGTTAGTGCCCTTCATCACAAAGGATCCTAAGGCACCATATGAACTATGGAAATCATCCTGCCATCTTTAATCTTCATAAAATTCCCATAGATTCAATGTGCTATTATTTTCACAGGCCCTGAAATATTAATACAGAATTTTGCAGCACTATTACTCCTATATTTGATGCTATGCAATATTAATAAATTCAGATCAAATTACAAGATATACAATTCAAAAAGTTTTCATTAAGAATGTATACAGTTTCCTTTTCAATATATTAAATACATTATATGCAGTGAATGCAATTAACCAATGTTGCCATGAGCATATTAACAAATTACACAATCCAGCATTTGTAATTCTTTTTTGACAAAAAACAGAATGAAAGGTTCTAAGTTATGGTAACATCAAATCAAGAACTGGATGGTTTGCATGTTACACGAATGAAAACTTGAGAACGTCTGGACTAGGTTTTACAAACTAAATGTTTACACCACTACAAAGCACTACAAGCTGACAATACCTAGACGTATAATGTCCCAAGACCTTTGCTTATTGCACAGTAATTTGCTCACTTACTCTTCCCTCATCACCCTCATTTATGCCTTGGTCACCTCCTGCCAGGACTACAGCAATGCAGCATAGCTAAGCATGATGCCTTCACCACTTGCAAAAAACCAAATAGTACAGAACGCTGCAGCACCTCTCAGCAACATGGGTTACAACGACCACATCAGACATGTCCTCCACTCTCTACACTGGCTTTGTCCTATGACTGCAAAGATTTTAATTATCCACTTCATTGTGAATGGCTTCTTGTATTATGCATTAACTCCTTATACTTAACAATCTGTTCCGCCTTGATACTCTGATTACCTTCCCCAAACCTGAAGAAGAGCTCTGTGGTGCTTGAAAGCTTGTCTCTTTCACTAACAGAAGTTGCTTAACAAAAGGTTAAAAAGTTGTATTTTACAGAATAGTGCAGATAAGTGAAAAGGTTTTGAATTGTGTGACGCAGTTTATGGGAGATGGTGGGTTTTCCATTAAGTTGTATAGATGTTTGAAAGCCAGTATGTCTCTTCTGCCATCCTTTTCAGTGAGTGGTACTACAGAGTGACAGATTTTTTAATTACTTTGTTCACCTATACAACCGTGGGCAGGAAAAAGAATGGAAGGCAAGACAAGACTGGTGGACCAATCGTGGATTCAGAGACTAGCAACAGTAGTATGAGTGGAAGGGACAAAGTTCTGGATGTAACAGAAACACAGTGTCCCAGTAAGGTAGGGCAGCCACTGAGAGGGAGTGCTATTTACTTTTTTCCCCCCAAAGAAGAATAATTTTAAAATTCAGAATATGATTTCTCTTCATCTGCAGCTCCAATTTAATTTATCAAAAAAATTCTAAACATACATTTTAAGAATCAAAATTGACAAAACCACCTAAGATTTTAGCTTTAAAAATAAATACTATAATAACAACTATTGATAATAACACTATGACACCATACATTGCCATGTATATGAGAACCTCAAAGCACTTTCTAAAGGTGGATAAATACCAACGCCCCCATTCCGTAGATAGGGAAAACAAGCATTGGAAGGTAAAGTGACTTGCCAAAGGTAACACAATAAATCAGTGGCAATGTCAGGAATAGAGCCCTGGTCTCCTGCCTCCCAGGTATCTGTTCTAACCATAAAAAAAAAATCAGAATGCTGCCTATAATATCTAATATTGGAAGTGGTTTGCAGAAATAGCAAGGTAAGTACAAAGGTGACTGGCACTCTGGAAAGGAACAAATTTTGAATGGCTGCTTTTCCAAAACTTTCTATTGGTGTGACAATCTTCCACTAATAGCAGATTACTTGGCAAGTGATGTTCTAATCTTTAGACATGTAGTCTAGTGCTAGTTTCAGTTCTAGAGGTTTCCCCTCCCTGCACACAATCTAAAAAAAGAGTCACAGGATTTCAGTCAGGCCTCCTAGTTTACCACAATGCTTAAGCAAATGCCACAGAATTCAAGGCTGGCCTCAGAAATTAAAAGTGAGCAGCTGTTTCTCTTCTCTCTCCTCCTCCCCCTCATCACTTCCCCACCCTTTTTCGTTTGTTTTGGAGACAGTGCAGCTCACCACCATGTGTTAATGTCTGAAAAGCATCTTCAAAGGAAAAAAGAGTTGGAAGAGAAATGGAAAAGTAGTGGTAGATGGAAAAGGAGAGATTTCCCCCGGGTTTGTTCGGGACTCAGAAAACACCTAAAAGAATTAAATTGCAGCCCCCACCTTTGCACTCACAATGTGTCTTTGTTGTAATGACATATACAGCATTAGTCAGTCAGTAAGCATTGTGCATGCTCTGATTCTAGACTGTTAAGCACCTAAAGCCCAGGATTCTGTTTTGCATCTGGTGCACTGACCAAATGCAAAGATGCACACATTACAGTGCAATATAAATGTCAAAATAATAATAGCGAAAAGAAACGTGGAAATCATGAAGCGGGCACTTATAAACAGACTGACCCGTTCTCAAAATGTATTAGTTAGAAATTGCAACATTAGAAAACCTCCTGTAGCAGAGGTACACCGTGAAATGATCACTTAATGCTTAACTATTAAAATCAGTGAAAAAACACAGAGGCTTAATAAAATGTAGCTTTTCAAAACCTCAAAATTAAAACCTTTTTTGTTGACTTCAGAGAGGGCCTCCACATTAGCTGTAAAATTGCTGCACTTGTAGGCAAGACCGCATTAATTTAAAGGCAGCTCAAATTAATTGACAGTGACAAGAAAAGTCCGGAGAAAGAATCATTAGGCATAATAATTGAGATACTAAAAGTATTGCATCTGTAGGATGCAGCACAGGAAAAATGGACTCCAGAGGTCTCTCTGGCGTATGGTACAACACATTACTGCTTCTCCTCTTGCTCTTTAGATTTCCCCAGTTTCGAACCTTCAGTGACAATTTTTGGGACTTCATCCTGCTGACATGCTATTCATGTTATTCCATGTGTTAACACTTAGGAAGGCATATCTTACACTTAACTTCTAGTTAATCCTCCTGGAAGGAACAACTTTTTCCACTGAACAATGAGTCCCAAAAAGATACAATATGCTCAAACTACCGTGACTCAAAGATAAGATCTTAAGTGTGAGACACACTTTATGCAATTATTTAACTCAGTAAATATTATACTATTCAAGATATACAAAACTTTTTCTTCTAAAGTGCGTTTTTGGTTTATTTTTGTTTTGCTTTCCTGGTTTTCCTGTAAAAATGACAAAAGCAAGGTTCCATACTTATACTCTCTTAATTGCTCCATATCAAGTGACTTGACAAAGTACACCCAACATAAGAGCAAGTTGCAGACTTCTTAATCTGTCTGTATTTTTTACTTTGAGGGGGCAAGCAGAGAGGAGGAGTGCACAGAATGAAAGGGGAAAGAGGGCAGACAAAAGGGGATAATGAGAGCCACGCTGACTCACAATTCTGATGAATAGCTGCCTCCCACTGTAATTGGCAGGTCACACAAAGCCTGCTGGGTGCATCGGCAGCAGGGAACCATCACGGGAGCTCTGGGGACATCAGCTATTATAGAGGGAGAGGAAGACAGAGCACAGCTGGAAGACAGCACAGATAGGAGAAAGATATAAGCTCCAGAATGTGTGCAGATAAACAGGGAGCCAGAAAGAATGAGGAGGGGATTTAGGAAACAAGTGAATGAAATTTCAGTGTAGGTGGTGGTATCATGATCAGCGGAAATGGAGTCACAGGGCCCATATTCCCTAGAGGGATTGTTGTTGGTGGGACATCAGTAGAACAGGAGAAGCAGGGAGTTAGGTGAGAAACAGTTTGGTCACATGGACAGAGCAGTGCACAAAGTTAATAAAGTTTCATTTGTTCAGCCTAATTTGCATTCAGTTTAACATTTTGCAAATGAAACAGGTGGGTGAGGCAATTCTATGGAAGGGTGGAAACAAGAGAAAAACAAAAGAGAAAGGACAATTCAATTAACTGTGGACATGACTTCTTGGAAAGCAGGGAAAATGTTTTGCAAGAATGATAGGATGTATACTATCTTATCATGAAAAATAAGGTCTTAAGGGAAGCATAGATAAATCCTATGACTGCAGCATGGCTCTTTCCTCTCTTCCCTCCCTCCCCCCCAAACCTGAAGAAGGAAAAAGTGAGGCATAAAACCACACCAAGATAAAACACCTAGTGGAAAGCAATCTCAAAGACAAAGGGGAGTGGACATGACATTGGAGGTGGGAGGGATCAGGGGAGGATGAAGCGGTGAAGGTATCGGAGGCAATACTTTCAATGTAATCTCAGGATTTTATTTTTATTTGTTTCATTTTCTGCCCCCTTTTGGGGCCAGTAGTACTGTATAGTTATATCGGGTCTGCTGTGCCAGAAGTAATTCACATCAGTAAAGTAGAAACATACATAACTAATAAACAAACATGTTGCTACATGTTATAAAGCCACATTTTAACCTGCAAGTATATAATGTATAGAAAAGTTCAGCTACACACGTTAATCGTACATGTACACACAATCATTTAATAGTTCAACAGGATTTTTTCACTTGTGAGATAAAACACATATGCCCCACTGTGATAGGATCCCTGGGGTACAACCTGGAACTGTGGGACCACTGCACCTCCTTAACTCTCCAGCCTGGGCTGTCTCCCACAATGCTTTGCTCGTGACAAGCAGCAAACCCCTCCAGGTCCTGTTATCATTCAGACACCAGCATACAGAGACACACCCAGCTAAACTGCATGAATGCTCTCTAACCACTCATGAACTATACACAGGGAGACATCAGCAAATCCCCCCAGCCTTACACCCTAGTGTGTCTTACGCTGCTCAAGACCTTCTCTTCAGCAATGCAAGCTCATTGATTAATTCACCACTTTGTCAAAGGATAGTGAAATGCACCAGCCTGTGTAATCTGATCAGATTCCCCTAGCACTTAGGACAAACTCACTGGTAAGGATAAAACATTAAAGTAAGTTTATTGACTACAGAAGGATGGATTTTAAGTGATTATAAGATGTAGGCATAAAAGTTGGCGACAATTACCTACAAAAATAAAAATTAAACACCCATTCTAAAGTCTGAACTTTCAGACTAAGGAAAATTTGAATCAATCAGCTTTTCTCACCCCGTTGGATGTTGCAGGTAGGTTACAGTTCTTAATACACAGGCTGAATTTCCTTCTCAGTCGGGGACCAATCTCCTCAATTTAAAGTCAGTCTTTCCAGAGTTCTTGTTGTCTTCCGCACAGGTAGGAGAGGAGAGAGGTATTCTCCTGGTGCCACTATCCCTTATTTTATACTCTTAATTCATGGCCCAGGCATGTCCTGGTGGGCCTTGCTGAGCCACAGAGTTGAGCAATTCTCATTGTGTGCGGCTTGTACAACTGTCTTACAGAATTGTAAATCCCTTATTTACAATTCCTCTGCTGATCTATGGCTCATGATGGTCAGTTAACGCCCATTTGGGTGTGGGTCACCACCTTTGTCACCACTGAAGAGCTAGCAGTGTGTGACTCCCAAATTCACAACATATTTCAATAAAAACCATATAGCAAAATCTCATAACTTCATACACACTAACGATATACCTATTTTGCCAGAACAATGAGTTTCAGCAGATCATCACTTTTCATATGACATCTTACATGGCATGCTTTGTATGAAATATCAGAACCGCAGATAAATGACAAATATGGGGTGCTACTTTGAGGCCCAACGCATCACACCCATCAAAACTGTTCTCAGTGAATATGCATTCACTTTATGGGAGCATAAAGAACATGTCAGAATTTTTAGGGGAAAATATCTTCTGCACAAAACCCTGAGCTGCTTAGCCTTCTTGGAATACAATAATGCACCCATTGTACAGTATTGTATTTCTTATGGCAAACTCTTTCAATGTCTTCAACTATGTCATCAAGCCATTTTATTCCAAAGATGTAAAACTTCTTTAAGCTCTGTTTCTTGTGACAGAGATGTTTGCTCACATTAAGAGGCTTATCTAAAGGGATCATATATGAATAACTTGCCTTTTTAATATTTAAAGCCAGTGTAACAGCCTTGGAGATTAAGTACCACTAGACAGCTACAGAACAGATGATGCAAGCTTCCTCACAACTCCCTGCTCCAAAAGGGCCACCTCTAGCAATGAGAGCAAGATTTGCCAGTGGAGAATGGGAAGACTGCGAGGTGAGCATGGGGATCTAAGTCATCAGTTTGGGCATAATTTAAGCTTTCATTTAAAAAAAAAAAGTTTTTAGCCCTTATGGTGGCATGCGAAGTTTTCATTCTGTTCACTTTTTGAAGGTTAACTGATGAAACCACCAGAGTCTGCAGAGTGAGCTGTAGCTCACGAAAGCTTATGCTCTAATAAATTGGTTAGTCTCTAAGGTGCCACAAGTCCTCCTTTTCTTTTTGCAGTGGCTCTGTTGTTCATAGCTTTATCAAGCAGCCTCAGAGTGAAATAACAGGTCTCTGTTCAATTTCATTGTTATTATTCAGAACCCTGAGGGTTATCAGGAAACTTTTAAGAATGATGTCAGTTTCATGTTGCTACTTCTTGGGGAAAGCTATCAGCAGAGGCAGGGAGTAAAGTTATTCACAGGAAAGGAAAACCCCTTCAACCCTCACCCCTCCCCCCCGCAAAAAAACAACCACCCATTGTCACACACCAAAGGCTGTTTGAAGAGTAGAGCCATGGAGAGTAGCAGTGGAGATATCTTTCCATTTTCATTGCAGTGGGCAAGATACTCTTTGGGAATGCAAGGGGGAGGGGGGAGAAGGGGAGAAGAGACAACGTTCTTTCTCCCTTCCAGCAGCTAGTCAAAGAGAATGGGGATAGATTTCAAATTTACAAGACTCCTACTAGATAGCAACTGATAAGAAAGATGGAGTCCCCCACCAAAAGGGTTCAGGATATCATCCTAGTAGACATCACTCTTTTCCACCAACTTGAGGCAGGAAGGAAGCTTGGCTTCTCAATATGCATTTACTTCTGAACCTCATTAGTGGGGCTCCCTACCCTCATTTATTTTATCTATTTCTGACTATAATCCTCTAGCTATTAGATGTCTAGTAAATTTTTGATTCCTCTAGGGAAGCGTCTAGCTTATCCAAACCTTGTCCTCTATGCTAAGAAAGTTACCAGTTGGTGCCAATATGATATATGAGTGAGTCCAGTCTGCAAATACCAAGGAGGATAAAAATCAACAATTTTTGTTAAATAAAAAAAATCTGATATTTTTATTTAAATTCAATTTTTTTATTTAAAATTGTATTTTAAAATTAAATTTGAAATTAACAACTTACATTAAGGCTTATACTTTTTATAACTGATTTAAATAATTTAAATTAAATACCAAAAATAATATTAGGCACTATGTGTTAGCTGTCAAGTTTTAAAGAAAGCCAGATCACTGAACTGGTGGAAGTCACTGGCTAAGCACCTGGAACCAGAGTTTGTGGAAGAGCTGAACCAGCTTCTGACAACAGTAGCCTCTTCTGTAGGCGCAGAGAGAATATTTTCATTTCAGTTTATTCAACTAGTTCAGTACAATGACTGGTTCAGTCAAAATTAAGAAACTAACAGGGAGTTGAAAAAGGAGAAAAAGAGAAGATTACTCAGTAACTGAGATTCTTTGAGATGTGTCCCCCTGTGGGTGCTCCACTGAAGATGCAGCAGCCTGCACCTGGGATCAGAGATCTTTGGGAGTAGTGCCTGTCACACCACACATGCGCTGCTTCCCATCTCATACCATGAACAGCATCTATATATAGCACTGCACAGTCCAACTGCCCCCCAGCTCCTCCTTTTCCACAGAGCTTATATGTCAGCTCAGAAGCAACAGGGAGGAGGGCGGGTAGTAGAGCACCCATAGGGGGACACATCTCGAAGAACCTCGGTTACTACACAGAGTGAGTAACCTTCTCTTCTTCTTCAAGTGATGTCCCTATGGGTACTCCACTGAAGTTGACTATAAAATAGTGCCCCTAGTTGGAAGGCTGGGGCTTCAGAGTGGTGTTTAATGCCAAGGATAGAACAGTCCATCCTAGTAGGGCATCTGAAGCTCCCTCATAAGTAATTGCGTAGTGATGGCTAAAAGTGTCCGCAGATGCCCATGTGGCTGCTTTGCAAATGTCAGCAATTGGGACACTGTTGAGAAAGGTTTCAGAGTGGTAGCCGTGTTAGTCCGTATCAGCAAAAACAACGAGGAGTCCTTGTGGCACCTTAGAGTCTCTAAAGTGCCACAAGGACTCCTCGTTGTTTTTACTGTTGAGAAAGGCAATCAAGGTGGAGAGAGAACAGATGGAATGTGCTCGAGTTCCAGGAGGAGGCTGTTGAATGTTTAGTTTGGTAGGATAGGTGTATACACTGCAAGATCCACTTGGAAAGGCGCTGCTTAGAAATGGCCGTGCCTTTCGATCTTTCACCAGTGGGTTGGAATAAGCTTGGTGATTGTCTGAAAAGGTTTAGTTCTGTCCAGGTAAAAGGCTAATGCTCGTCTGATGTCTAAGATGTATAATGCCGCCTTCTGCTGGTTGTTTCGTGGTTTTGGAAAGAAGCAGGGGAGATTAATAGGTTGCTTTAGATGAAAGGAGGATGGTACTTTGGGTAAGAATTTCAAATGTGGATGTAACATAATTTTATCTTTATGAAAAATCGTGTACAGGGGTATGCCATGAGCCCACCAATTTCACCTATTCCTCGGGCAGAGGTGATAGTAACAAGAAATGCTGTTTTCATGGATAAATGAATATAAGAACACATTGCCATAGGTTCAAATGCTGGTCTAGTAAGAGAGTGTAGAATCAGGCCAGGGTCCCAAACTGGAGTGAGATCCTGTATGTGAGGGTAACGGTTTTGGAAGCTTTTCAGGAATCTTTTCATGAATGAGTGAGTGAAAACGGAGTGGCCGTCTATATCGTGGTGAAAGGTCATGATGGCAGCTAAATGTACATGAATGGAGCTTGTGGATAACCCTGATCTTTTAAGAAGTAAAATATAGTCTAGGATGAGCAGTAATGGAGTGCTCTTTGCCTCGACATGATTGGTGGTGCACCAGGATCGGAATCTTGTCCATTGTTGCAGTTCAGTGTGTCAAGTTGTGTCACATATGCTATTGAAGAGTACTTCTTTTACTGCCTCTGAACAGGTCATCTCTGAATCCCGAAACCATGGAGAAACCACACCTTCAGAGGGGGTAGCTATGGACTGGCATGGAGGATTCGACCCGAATCCTGTGAGAGGAGTTGTGGACTCGATCACAGAGTGATAGGAGGACATACCACCATGCAAATAAGGTAAGTTTACCAGATCTGTCATGGCTATGTTGGAGCTATAAGGGCTCAGTCCCCTAGGATCTTGTGGAGTATTCTGAACAAAAGGGAAAGAGAGGAAAGGCAAAGAGTAGCTAGGCATTTTAAGTGAGGAGGAACACGTCTCCCAAGGGATTCGTGGCCTAGGCCTGCCCTCAAGCAGAATGGAGAACATTGGGCATTCTCGAGTGTGGTGAAGAGATCTATGGTGGGGAATCCCCAGTGGCTGAATACGTGGTGTAGGGCTTTGTAACCAGCTCCCACTCATGGTCTTGGGAGAATCTCTTGCTCAGTGAGTCCTCTATGGTGTTCTGGTGTCAAGGGAGATATGTGGCTGTTGTGTTGGATACACTAGTTCCACAATTTCAGTGCTTACAAGCACAGAGAGTGGGACCTCATTCCACCGTGCCAGTTAATGCAGAACATGCAGGAAATATTGTCCGTCATAACTCATACTGCACTGTCTGATCAATGGCAGAAAAGGTCAGCAGGCATTGTGGACCGCTCATAGCTCTAGGGGTTGATATGCACGGTGGGACCATCCGCCCTGCACTGTATGGGTCTGAAGGCAGGTAAGGAGGCATGAGTTGCTAGCATCATGGACGGTGCTTGCTGAAGGAAAGGGACCCTGTGCAGATGGTTTTGGGTTGGGTCCACCAGAGTAGCGAGTTCTTGACCTTGATAAACATGGATAGGATTTTGTGAAGGCTGTGTCTGTGAAGTACATTAACTGTATGTAGCCATGCACAGAGACAGTGCTTGTGCAACCCTGCATACTCTCCCACAAAGTGGTTGCTGCCAAGGGGCTGAATAGTTGAAGTGATTTCCTGGCTGATATCTGGGGACAGCTTCTCACCATGGATACGAGATCGACTATTGCTGAAAATCTTTGAGGTGGGAGGAAAGCTCTGGCTTGTATGGCATCCAGTTGTGCCCCTATGAACTCCAGGTGTTGCACTGGTGAAAGTGTAGATTTTTCTAGGTTTATGCAAAGGCTGAGGCTTGAAAAAAGGTCCATTGTCAGTCATATGGCGTGAAGGGCGTTGGCCTTGAATGGGGCTTGAGGAGACAGTCGTCTAAGTATGGAAATATGACTATGCCATGTTTGCATAAGTAGGCAGCACTACAATGAGGCCTTTGAAGAATACTCAGGGGGCTGTAGAGAGTCCAAAAGGTAGTACTCTGTATTGATAGTTATTGGTCCCCATGATGAATTGGAGGAACTGTCTGCGGGCAGGGTGTATTGTGTTGAGGGCCAAGAACCAGTCCAGCAGGGAGAGAACTTGACCAGGGCTGTGACAGATGTGCAAACAGAATATCTAACTCAACAAGAAGAATTAAAGTACTCCTTTTGAAGGTGGGCAACATTTGCTTTTATCAATTCAGAGAGATTGGAGAGATCCTTGGGAAAGCAGCCAAACAATTTTGTTCCTGAAATTTTTTAGAAGTCAGCAATAGTTTTCAGTGGTTGTCAGCCTTCCATAGTACTATATTAATATTTTTGCTTACAAGCCGTCAGTGGCTCTTTCCCAACACAGTACTTTCTCAACACAGTCCCAGTCATAAATAACTAACAATATAAAGGCCTGATCATTCAGAGCACTGCACCTCAATAAAGCTGAGCACCGCTACCTAACTCAGAGACACAGAACAGTTCAGACACAAACACAATGGATGACCAGGGGATGGTCAGATCTCAAAGCACTGTACATTGGGAGAGTGACTTCAGCCAACAGTGGCAGAAAAATGTTAACTCCCCTTCACTGATTCAAGCAATAAAAGGAAAGAAGGAACAGAAGATAGAAAATCTTTTCTTGGCTAGATACCAAATTGCTAGTGGAGAAGTCAACCCTGGATTTTATTTAAAGGGGTGAAAGCATTTGTGCAAACTTGTCATATTTAATATACGTCTACAGTCCTCTGTTGCATAAGCTGAGCTGAAGGTCCTCAGCTCACTCAGACATCATGAAGCAATGCACTTTTTTGCAAAACACACAAATTACAATTTCATGGTTTTAAAATCTAGACTTAACCCCTTCACTCCTGGAGAAGCAGCATAACATTGTGCACTAGAAAGCATATATGCACTAGAAAGCACCAATATTCTTGAGATTTCAGAACAAGATATTTAAAATATTATTGTTGCATACAGCCTAGGGTAAATCTTCCAGAAAATGTTAAACATTACGCAAATGCTAAAGATTATTAATAAAACAGAATCAATCTGTATTTTGTACCATGTACATTGCTGGTATCTTGAAATTCTACCTGTCCTGAAGGAAGGAAAGCTTTTGTTTTGTTCTTAAACAGGAACCCATTAACATTTAATGGTCTTTGCCCTACAGGAAAAGAAATCTCCTGCAGGACAGGTAGAATTTTATCCTTCAGAAGATTTATATATATATATATATATACATACACACACATACAGAGAGAGAGAGTAATAAAAATCCTTAAGAGTTAGTACACAGAAATGTACATCAGAATAAACCACTATTAAATACTATTAAGTATCTTTGTTCTTTTGACTAATTAGAGAAAAATACAGTAACAGAACAGTGATCCATCTGTGACACACATTTGACACAGTGCTAAAAATTGAGTTTTTATTCAATATTTGGGATAATTGAATATTTCAATTCTACAGTCTGGGATATCCACAGGCAGGTCTCCTGACTGCCTATGGAATCTCTGCATATCAGCACAGCAGCACAAAGCATTCTAAATACTTCCCAGTAGACCTAGCTATTGAAGAGTAGTTAACACATACAGTTTTTAAGCACATAGGCAAGCTACTGTTTGAACTCTAACCACCAAGTTTAGTTATTAAAGAAACAAGGTGTGTGAAGTACTATCTTTTATTGGACCAACTTCTGTTGGTCAGAGACATATACTTTCGAGCTGACACAGAGCTCTTCTTCAGGTCTGGGAAAGGTACTCAGAGTGTACTGCTAAATACAAGGTGGAACAGACAGTTTGGCATAAGTAATTAACACCTGATAATATCTCTCCAATCACAGGAGGGAAAGGAAAGCAGCGGGGGCGGGGGGGGGAGAATGCCACAGGGGAAAAGGGTGTTGTTAGTGGGTTATAGATTGTTGTGATAAGGCATAAATCCAATTTCTCTAGTCCATGATTTTTAGTGTCTAACAAAGTTATGAATTTAAGCTCCCAGGTTCATCTTTTGAAAGCATTGTGGAGGTTTCCTTTGAGGATGAGGAGGCCTGAGAGATCAAATACAGCGTGATTACTTTATGAAAACTGTTCACCCACAGGTGATATGGTGTTTTTGTCTATCAGTTTCCTGTGTGCATTCATTCAAGAGCGTAGTGATTGTCTGGTTTCACCCACATAGTTGTTATTGTGACATTTAGTGCACTGAACAAGGTACGCCACATGCTGTCATACACATGTGTAGGCCACATGGATCTTGAAAGGTGTGTTGTGGGCAGTGTTGATCATTGCAGCAGTGGAGATATGTTTGCAGGTTTTGCATCTGTTGTTCTGGCAGGATCTGCTGCCGCTTTGATTGGTGTGTCTGTGGGGAGCTTCCTTCTGATAATGACCTTGGAAAGGTTGGGAGGGTGTTTGAAGACCAGAAGAGGGGATTCAGGAAAGATTTCTTTCAGGATAGGGTCCCCATCAACTATGGGTTGTAGTTATTTGATAATATGGGTTCCAGTGTGGGGTGGCAAGTGTTAATTAGGGTTGTGTGATCAAAGGGGAGCTAATTTCTGTACTGAAGCAGGTTTTCTCAGGGTATTTGGTGGGCCCCTTTCCATGATGCAATCTATTTCTCTGGTGGAGTGTCTTTGGAAGACAGTTTGGAGTATGTTAAGATGTAGATCTTGGGCTTTCTTCCCGGAGCATATTCTGTGGTATCTGAGTGCTTGGCTCTAGATAACATTTATTGATGTGTTTGAGGTAGTTACCTGATCTATGAAGATAGGTGTGGGGCCTGGTAGGTTTCTTGTACATAGTTGTCTGTAGTGCTCCACTGTTGCAGCTGATCAAGGTGTCCAGGAAGTCATGCTAGTTAGTGTCCAGCAAGGTGTCCAGGAAGTCACAGCTAGCCAAAAACTCAAAAGGTAATAACAAAATGTTTTTTAAGTACATCAGAAGCACAAAGCCTGCTAAACAACTGTGGTTTGAAACCTGTCCTTTAAATCAGCTTCTGTACCCAATGACTGGAAGTCAGCTAATGTAATGGCAATTTTTAAGAAGGGCTCTAGAGGTGATCCTGGCAATTACAGACTGGTAAGTCTAACATCAGTACCAGGCAAATTAGTTGAAACAACAGTAAAGAACAGAATTGTCAGACACATAGAAGAACATAAATTGTTGCGCAAAAGTCAACATGGTTTCTGTAAAGGGAGATCATGCCTTACTAATCTATTAGAGTTCTTTGAGGAGGTCAACAAACATGTGGGCAAGGGGGATCCAGTGGACATAGTGTACTTAGATTTCCAGAAAGCCTTTGACAAGGTCCCTCACCAAAGACCCTTATGTAAATTAAGTTGTCATGGGATAAGAGGGAAGATCCTTTCATGGATTGAGAACTGGTTAAAAGACAGGGAGCAAAAGGTAGGAATAAATGGTACATTTTCAGAATGGAAAGGGGTAACTTGTGGTGTTCCCCAAGGGTCAGTCCTAGGACCAATCCTATTCAACCTATTCATAAATGATCTGAAGAAAGGGATAAAGAGCAAGGTGGCAAAGTCTTCAGATGATACTAAATGGCTCAAGATAGTTAAGATCAAAGCGGATTGTGAAGAACTTCAAAAAGATCTCACAAAACTAAGTGATTGGACAACAAAATGGCAAATGAAATTTAATGTGGATAAATGTAAAGTAATGCACACTGGAAAAAATAACCCCAACTATACATACAATATGATAGGGGCTAATTTAGCTACAACTAATCAGGAGAAAGATCTTGGAATCGTCATGGATAGTTCTCTGAAGACATCCACGCACCATGAACGTGCAGCATGTGCAGCAGCAGTCAAAGAAGCAAACGGGATGTTAGGAATCATTTAAAAAGGGATAGAGAATAAGACGAAGAATATCTTATTGCCCTTCTATAAATCCATGGTACGCCCACATCTTGAATACTGCGTACAGATGTGGTCCCTCATCTCAAAAAAGATATACTGGTATTAGAAAAGCTTCAGAAAAGGGCAACTAAAATGATTAGGGGTTTGGTCTGTCCCATATGAGGAGAGATTAAAAAGGCTTGGACTTTTCAACTTGGAAAACAGGAGGCTCGGGGGGATGTGATAGAGGTATATAAAATCATGAGTGGTGTGGAGAAAGTGAATAAAAGTTATTTACTTGTTCCCATAATATAAGAACCAGGGGCCACCAAATGAAATTAATGGGCAGCTGGTTTAAAACAAATAAAAAGAAGTTCTTCTTCACACAGCGCACAGTCAACCTGTGGAACTCCTTGCCTGAGGAGGTTGTGAAGGCTAGGGCTATAACAGGGTTTAAAAGAACCTCCATGAATTTATCCAGTTTTAAGTCCATTAATGGCTATTAGCCAGGATGGGTAAGGAATGGTGTCCCTAGCCTCTATTTGTCAGGGGGTGGAGATGGATGGCAGGAGAGAGATCACTAGATCATTACCTGTTAGGTTCACTCCCTCTGGGGCACCTGGCATTGGCCACTGTCAGTAGACAGGATGCTGGGCTAGATGTACCTTTGGTCTGACCCAGTATTGCTATTCTTATGTTCTTATGGGAGAGTTCCAGAGAGAGTTTAATGGATGGGTGGTGGTTGTTGAAGTTGCGGTGGAAATCCGTGAGGGATTTTAAATCATCTGTCCAGACAATGAAAAGATCATTGATATCTCTCAGGTTTATCATTGGTTTCATGGTGCATTTGTCCAGAAATTCTTCTTTAAGGTTGCCAACCTCTTCATGGGCCACCTTGATGATCTTGATTAGGAAAGGTGTACATTGGATGTAGGGCAGTAGTTAGCATCTAGGGTTGGCTTCTTCAGAAACAGTTTGATTATTGCCTTCTTCATGGTAATTGGCAGACTTTGATGACATTGGATACTAGTGGGTACAGATGTTCTTAACTGCTTTTCATCAGCCAGAAGGGGCAGATGTCTGTTTCACATATGGTGATCTGGACCTACTTCATAGCCTAGAGAGCTTCCTATTTTTTATGGTCAGAATGAATTCCCTGAAGTACGGATTCTCTGATTTAAAGAGGGTTGTTGGTTCAATGTATCTTGTTCTAGTTGTCAAACAGAAGCAGACTAACTTTTTTTCAAATCTGAGTATCATTCTAGTTGCAGAATACAATTGTATGAAACATTATATTTGTGTTTCTTCTGAAAGACCAGGATCATATTGGACAAACATACATAAAGTTCTAAACCAGATAACCTCAATAACTGTTTTCTAAAATTGATGGATACCAAAAAGTCAAAGGTTGCATAACTCTTGTGTTGGACGCTCAATCAAAGCATGTTTGTGGTCATCAAAAGATTAGGCTCCAAAAGAAAGCACTTAGGGTCACAGCATTTGTTGGCATATTGCATGCATGTCACAGCTAAAAATCAGATGTGTGATACTCTTCACTTTACTGATATGCAGACCATAAAACCCCTTCACACATTGGATAAACAACTTCTATTGCCGCAGTCTCATAAATGTTCAAACACAAAAGTACACTTTTTGTTCAGTCAATAAGTGTGAAGTTTCATCTGTTGCCAAGTTAATATTTATACTATAAATATTTCTGAGTTTGTTTGGGGTGTATAGCAATGGCTATTCTTGTTCAAAAATGTACATGCAACCTGAGTTAGCTCCTGCTAATGTGCTCAGTTCTCTAAAGTGGTTGCCAAGAATTCAATCCAATTTTCCTGCTTTTCCTTGGAGACTTATCCTGGAATGTGCTCATGGGCACTACACAAAGCTGGGCACTCTGACACAGCTGCCCAAGAATATGTGAAAACCCTTCTATTACCAGAACATTAATACTGGTGGACAGCATACAGAGTTAAAAGAAAGATAAATTTAGTTTAGGTTGCCCCAAGATGCCAAAAGGAAAGTTTTGGAAGTATAATCGTCCCAGAACATCTCAAATCCATAAAAGGGTCATGAGTGCAAAAGTCGGAGTTGGACTCTTTACATTAATATATAAGAACAAAGGGTTAAAATGAAATATAAATTAAAAACAGAAATTAAAAAGGTATAGTGCCAAAAGTGAAATCCCTGCAAGCAGCATGGAAACCTTTTAAAGACACCATAATAGAGGTTGAACTTAAAGGTATACCCAAATTAAAAAACATAGTAAGAGAACCAAAAAAAGTGCCACCGTGCCTAAACAACAAAGTAAAGAAGCAGTGAGAGACAAAAAGGCATCCTTTAAAAAGTGGAAGTTAAATCCTAGCGAGGAAAATAGAAAGGAGCATAAACTCTGGCAAACAAAGTATAAACATATCATTGGGAAGGCCAAAAAAGAATTTGAAGAACAGCTAGCCAAAGATTCAAAAAATAATAGCAAATGTACTTTTTTTAAGTTTATCAGAAGCAGGAAACCTGCTAAACAACCAGTGGGGCCACTGGACAATCGAGATGCTAAAGGAGCACTCAAGGATTGTAAGGCCATTGCGGAGAAACTAAATGAATTTGCATCCATCTTCATGACTGAGGATGTAAGGAAAATTCCCAAACCTGAGCCCTTCTTTTTAGGTGACAAACTATGTAGACTCCCTCCTCAGGCCCTACACTACCAGCACTCCCAGCTACCTTTGAGACACCACTGACTTCCTGAGGAAACTACAATCCATCGGTGATCTTCCTGAAAACACCATCCTGGCCACTATGGATGTAGAAGCCCTCTACACCAACATTCCACACAAAGATGGACTACAAGCCGTCAAGAACACTATCTCCGATACTGTCACTGCTAACCTGGTGGCTGAACTTTGTGACTTTGTCCTCACCCATAACTATTTCACATTTGGAGACAAAGTATACCTTCAGATCAGCAGCACTGCTATGGGTACCCGCATGGCCCCACAGTATGCCAACATTTTTATGGCTGACTTAGAACAACGCCTCCTCAGCTCTCGTCCCCTAATGCCCCTACTCTACTTGCGCTATATTGATGACATCTTCATCATCTGGACCCATGGAAAAGAAGCCCTTGAGGAATTCCACCATGATTTCAACAATTTCCATCTCACCATCAACCTCAGCCTGGACCAGTCCACACAAGAGATTCACTTCCTGGACACTACGGTGCTAATAAGCGATGGTCACATAAACACCACCCTATACCGGAAACCTACCGACCGCTATTCCTACCTACATGCCTACAGCTTTCACCCAGACCACACCACACGATCCATCGTCTACAGCCAAGCTCTACGATACAACCGCATTTGCTCCAACCCCTCAGACAGAGACAAACACCTACAAGATCTCTATCAAGCATTCTTACAACTACAATACCCACCTGCTGAAGTGAAGAAACAGACTGACAGAGCCAGAAGAGTACCCAGAAATCACCTACTACAGGACAGGCCCAACAAAGAAAATAACAGAACGCTACTAGCCGTCACCTTCAGCCCCCAACTAAAACCTCTCCAACGCATTATCAAGGATCTACAACCTATCCTGAATGATGACCCAACACTCTCACAAATCTTGGGAGACAGGCCACTCCTTGCCTACAGACAGCCCCCCAACCTGAAGCAAATACTCACCAGCAACCACACACTTCACAACAGAACCACTAACCCAGGAACCTATCCTTGCAACAAAGCCCGTTGCCAACTGTGTCCACATATCTATTCAGGGGACACCATCATAGGGCCTAATCACCTGCACATCTACCAATGTGATATATGCCATCATGTGCCAGCAATGCCCCTCTGCCATGTACATTGGTCAAACTGGACAGTCTCTACGTAAAAGAATAAATGGACACAAATCAGATGTCAAGAATTATAACATTCATAAACCAGTCGGAGAACACTTCAATCTCTCTGGTCACTCGATTTCTGACTAAAAGTGACTATTCTTCAACAAAAAAACTTCAAAATCAGACTCCAATGAGAGACTGCTGAATTGGAATTAATTTACAAATTGGATACAATTAACTTAGGCTTGAATAGAGACTGGGAGTGGTTGAGTCATTATACAAAGTAAAACTATTTCCCCTTGTTTATTCCTCCCTGCCCACTGTTCCTCAGACGTTCTTGTTAACTCCTGGAAATGTGCTGGAAATGGCCCACCTTGATTATCACTTCAAAAGGTTTTCTTTCCCCCCACCCCACTCTCCTGCTGGTAATAGCTCATCTTAAGTGATCACTCTCCTTACAATGTGTATGATAAACACCCATTTTTTCATGGTCTGTGTGTATATAAATCTCCTCACTGTATTTTCCACTTTATGCATCCGACGAAGTGAGCTGTAGCTCACAAAAGCTTATGCTCAAATAAATTGGTTAGTCTCTAAGGTGCCACAAATACTCCTTTTCTTTAAACTGAGGAACTGTGGCAGATTGAGGTGTCATTAGAGGAGGTTTTGGAACAACTTGATAAACTAAACAGTAATAAGTCACCATGTCCAGATAGTATTCACCCAAGAGTTCTGAAGGAACTCAAATGTGAAATTGCAGAACTACTAACTGGTAGTTTGTAACCTATCATTTAAATCAGCGTCTGTACCAAATGACTGGAGGATAGCTAATGTGACACCAATTTTTAAAAAGGGGCTCCAGGGTGATCCAGGCAATTACAGGCCGGTAAGCCTGACTTCAGTACCAGACAAACTGGTTGAAACTATATGGTAAAGAACAAAATTGTCAAACAAATAGATGAACAAAATGTGTTGGGGAAGAGTCAACATGGTGTTTGTAGAAATCGATGCAAGAAAGCAAAGCAGAAACAACAGCACACCATATTCTGGGATGTCTGGGGTAAGCTGAATCCATCAATAAGTGTGGTTAGTCAAATGTGCCTACACACCCAAAAGAAGCAGATGAACATAATTTGTTAAGGAAGATTCAACATGGTTTTAGTAAAGAGAAATCATGCCTCACCAATCTACTAGAATTCTTTAAGGGGATCAACAAACATGTGGAAAAGGAGGATCCAGGGCATATAATGTACTTAGATTTTCAGAAAACCTTTCACAAGGTCCCTCACCAAAGACTCTTAAGCAAAGTAAGCTGTCATGGTATAAGAGGAAAGGTCCTCTCAAGGACTGGTAATTGGTTAAAAGATAGGAATAAATGGTCAGTTTTCAGAATGGAGAGAGGTAAATAGCTGTGTTCCCCAAGGGTCTGTACTGGGACCAGTTCTATTCAACATATTCATAAATGATCTGGAAAAAGGGATAAACAGTGAGGCGGCAAAATTTGCAGATGATACAAAACTACTCAAGATAGTTAAGTCCCAGGCAAACTGCGAAGAACTACAAAAGGATCTCACAAAACTGTGTGACTGGGAAACAACATGGCCGATGAAATTCAGTGTTGATAAATGCAAAGTAATGCACGTTGGAAAACATAATCCCAACTATACGTATAAAATGATGGGGTCTAAATTAGCTGTTACCACTCAAGAAAGAGATTTTGGAGTCATTGTGGATAGTTCTCTGAAAACATCCACTCAATGTGCAGCGGCAGTCAAAAAAGCAAACAGAATGTTGGGAATCATTCAGAAAGGGATGGATAATAAGACAGAAAATATCATATTGTCTCTATATAAATCCATGATACACCCACATCTTGAATACTGCAAGCAGATGTGGTCGCCCTATTTCAAAAAAGATATATTGGAATTGAAAAAGGTTCAGAAAAGGGCAACAAAAGTGATTAGGGGTATGGAACAGTTTTCATATCAGGAGAGATTAATAAGATTGGGACTTTTTAGCTTGGAAAAGAGATGACTAAGGGAGGATATGATAGAGGTTTATACAATCATGACTGGTGTGGAGAAAGTAAATAAGGAAGTGTTATTTACTCCTTCTCATAACACAAGAACTAGGGATCACCAAATGAAATTAATAGGCAACAGGTTTAAAATAAATAAAAAGAAGTATTTTTTCACACAACGCACAGTGAACCTGTGGAACTCCTTGTCAGAGTATGTTGTGAAGCCCAAGACTATGACCGGGTTCAAGAAAGAACTAGATAAGTCCATGGAGGATAGGTCCATCAATGGCTATTAGCCAGGATAGGCAGGGATGGTGTCCCTAACCTCTGTTTGCCTGAAGCTGGAAATGAGAGACAGGGGATGGATCACTTGATGATTACCTCTTCTGTTCATTCCCTCTTGGGCACCTGGCATTGGCCACTGTTGGAAGACAGAATACTGGGCTAGATGGACCTTTAGTGTGACCCAGCATGGCCGTTCTTATGTTCTTAAGCTAAGATTTCTACCAGAAATGTTCTATATACTCTGCAAAGAAAAGAAAACCCTTAGAGACAGTGATGCCAGCCTGAGCTAAAGAGCTGCACAGTTTTAATTAAAATAGGCACCATAACTCCATAGTTAAGAATACTCTTATAATAACTCTCTTCTCTGGTCCTAATTCACAAAAGGAAATAAAAGAATATGGAAGTTCAACCCAGTACATTTCTCTATGTGAAGCCACATTGCTAACTAATTGCTGTAAATATGCCCACTGTGCAAACGGTGTACATACAAGGCCAAATTTATCCCTGGTGCAGCTCTATTGAAATCAACAGAACTACAACAAGGATGAACTTGCCCCACTTCTTGTCAATACGACTAGTTCCAAGCATATTCATTTATGCTCTCAGGGTTAATGAAGTAAATATGTTTTTAATATCTTTATAGATATCTTATTTTTCATTATAACGATGCACAGAACTATTACTCAATAACAGTATAATGGAAGTGTTTATCAAACATTATTAATTATCAAATATAACACAACAGACGTGCATGGCACTAGACAGCCATGTCCTTGTCCATAAGGATTTACAATTTAAAATACAATGTATAACCAGGACAGACAAAGGAGTGGAAGAGTGATGAGTAAACAGTGAATAGAAAGGATATAATGAGAATTATATTACTGTAGCATTTAGGGATATGTCTACACTGCAAATGGGAGCATGCTTCCCAACCCCAGTGGAAAGACATGTGCGAGCTTTGTTAGAGCTGCTGTGCTAAAAATAACAGTGTGGACATTGTAGCACAGGACACAGCTCAGGCTAGTCACACAACTATGTCCTCCACACAAAGTTACAGCCTTTCTAAAATGCTACCAGTAGCTATGCTGCTTTGAACATTGGCTCACTGTAATGTTATGAATAAGGCCCTACCAAATTCACGCCATGAAAAACGTGTTACGGACTATGAAATCTGGTCTCCCGCCGTGAAATCTGGTCTTTTGTGTGCTTTTACCCTATACTATACAGATTTCACGGGGGAGACCAGCGTTTCTCAAATTGGGGGTCCTGACCCAAGAGAGAGTTGCAAGGGGGTCACAAGATTATTTTAGGGGACTCACGGTATTGATACCCTTACTTCTGCGCTGCTTTCAGAGCTCGGCAGCCAGAGAGCGGCAGCTATTGGCCAGGCACCCCAGCTCTGAAGGCAGCGCCCCGCCAGCAGCAGTGCAGAAGTAAGGGTGGCAATACCATACCATGTCACCCTTACTTCTGTGTTCCTGCCTTCAGAGCTGGGTGGCTGGAGAGTTGCAGCTGCTGACTGAGGCCCCAGCTCTGCAGGCAGCAGCGTAGAAGTAAGGGTGGCAATACCATGCCATGCCATCCTTATTTCTACATTGCTGCTGGGATCCAGCCAGCAGGTGCCACTCTCCAACTACCCAGCTTTGAAGGCAGCGCCACCACCATCAGCAGGGCAGAAGTAAGGGTAGCAGTACCACAACTCCCACCCCCGCCCATTGCCTGGCAACCTTCACATAACTCCTTTTTGGGTCAGGACCCTACAATTACAACACTGTGAAATTTCAGATTTAAATAGCTGAAATCATGAAAGGATTTTTTAAATGCTCTGGCCATGAAATTGACCAAAATGAACAGTGAATTTGGTAGGGCCCTAGTTATGAACTGGGTAAAATCTTGTTATGGGTTAAAACCTCATTGAGATTAATAGGTGTGAACCTTCAATTAACATAATGTGACAAAGCTCTGTCCTTGCCTCCATGGGTCCAGTGTTTCCTGGCGGATTTCGCTAGCCTCAGAGGCTCACTGTGACCCTCCACGTAACCCTTCTCTCTCTAGAGACAAGGATCACAGTCTACTGAGCCACTTTCATCATAAGCCAGCGAGGGAGGTGAGGAGAAGTTATCCTTCCTTGCACAGTCTCTGTTGCCTTCCAGTCTCAGTGATTAATCAGGGGGCTAAGGGGAAGTGGGGGGGAGCCAGGTCCACCCTCTACTCCGGGCTCCAGACCAGGGACCCTAATAGTATCAGCTATGGTAGCTGACCTTTTAGAAACAGGACATGTACAATTCCCTGGGCTACTTCTCACACAGCAGCCCTCACTTCCTCAAGCTCCACTTCACCCTTACCTCAGGGCCTCCTTCCTTGTGCCTGATATGGTGTGTACTGCTCAGTCTCTCCATCAGCACAACTTCCTCCCACAGCTCCTGGCATCCACGCCCACCTGACTAACTGGGAGGCTTTTAACTAGTTTCAGCCAGCCCCTGATTGGCTTCAGGTGTCCTAATCAACCTAGCATTCTCCCTGCCTTCTGGAAAGTTCTTAATTGGCCCCAGGTGTCTTAATTGACCTGGAGCAGCTGCCATTTCACTTATCCTGGTACCAGGGATTTGTTTAGCCTGGAGCTAATATATCTATCTCCCACTACTTTTCCATAACCATCTGGCCTTGCCCCATCACAATAACTAAGGATACATTAATTACAACCCTCCCACCTCCCACTTAGAACAAATAGGGTTATGTGAACCTAGCCAGGAGTTTTCGGATTGTGTAGACAGAGGAGCTTTTGCTGAGTAAGCACAGTGTGGCTTTGGGAAAAGCTAGAGAGAGTGCACTTTTGGGTCTGGGTGGCTGGCTGAAGAGTAAATTAAACTGCTCATTTTCTCTTTGGTTCCTCCTGCATTAGCAGAAGCAGGATGTTGTATATGCCTTACAAATAAATAAGATTGCACCAAAGAAAATACCAGACTCCATCATCAATTTCTACTCCCAGTGGAACATCTCCAGGGCCTCAAACTTAGACTAGCTGCTTGGTTCAGAAAAGGTGCAACAATCACTTCAGAAGCAGTAGAATCTTCAAAATGTGCTTAATGTACCCCAATAATAAGAAAATAAATCTGAATCTCCTCTTTAAAAAGAAAAAAAGAAAAAAAAGTTAGTGCATGAAATTTGGAAAGCCCTGACATTGATGTCACAATAGTCTATATTTATACTTCTGTTGTGTCATTATTTTTAAACAATAATATAAATTGTTTGTTCTCAGCAATTACCTTTTCTAAGACTTTCTGTGTATTCTGTTCCTAAACCAAACAACACACATGAAAATCATGTTAGTGTCCACTGCCTTTATATTGTTATTTCAATATCAAAACATGGACTTCCCATATTTTATCAGAGACACTCCACAATACTC
Source organism: Lepidochelys olivacea (assembly GCF_965140295.1). Lineage (NCBI taxonomy): Eukaryota > Metazoa > Chordata > Testudines > Cheloniidae > Lepidochelys > Lepidochelys olivacea. The sequence continues at coordinate 126,129,796 of NC_140413.1, forward strand.
TATCGTTTTTTTGGCTAGCAAATACTACTTTGCACTTAAACAGAACTTTGAAGCATTTAAAACACATTAAATTAATTAAGCCCATGAGGTAGGCAAGAATTATGAACTCATTATAGATATGTTATAGATGTAAAAACTGATATGGAAAGGCTAATTGATTTCTCCAAATTTATATTGCAAGAGCTGAGAGCAGAATCCAGGAGTCCTGATTTCCACTTCTTTGATTTAACTACTGAACAACTCTCTATCATTTTGAGGGAGCTAACAATGCTCCCAAACTACTGACAATTGTTTATGTTAAGACCCCTGCCAAAGCATCTTAAAACAAAAACAAAAAGGCTTTTAGTTTAAAAGGTTTTGACATCACTGACACAGAGGGACAAAACTTTCATGAGAATTTTAGCTTTAAATGCTAAAGCTGTATTCTCATATAAGTCCAAAACTATTACATCATTAGCATCTAACTCTCTGGAAGGCGTATACAATATTTACAACTTCTAAGAATATGCCTGTATGTAAATGTATGTATTGAAGCCCATGTAGCAGCCTTATATATCTCAGACATTGGTACATTCTTCAGTAATGCTGTAGACGTTGCCTAAGATCTTCTAACATCCAGGGTATGGAAATAGGATTCCTGCTGAAAACTATCAGATTTCAGAAAAAAATACTAGTGGATGGATTGATTGAGGTGGAAATCCGATAGAACTTTTGGTAAGAACTTAGGATGTGGGTGCAAGAACACTGTAAAGGAGGGATCGCCATTAAGGCCCTGATTTCCCCAACCCCACAGGCCATGTGATGGCAACTAATAAGGTAGTCTTCGTAGATAAATGGAGCTGGGAGCAATTTGCCATTGGTTTGAATGGAGGTCTCACAAAGTGATTGAGAACCAGGTTGAGGTCCCAGGTAAGGGCAAGCTATGTAAACGTTGGGGTAGAGATTTCCTAACTCATTAATGAATCTAGATGATGCTGGATAAGTAAACACAGAGAATCTTACTTCACTGGGGGATGAAAGGCTGATATAGTGGCCAAATGTACTTTAATCAGGATAATCCCAATTTCTTCAGATCCAACAGATAATCCAGGATGAGTGGAAGTGTAACTGAATCAGTCCAGAAGGAGCAACGATCGCATCAATGAGAGAATCTCTTCCACTTTTGTAGGTAAGCAGTATGGGTTGAGGTCTTTCTAATATTTAATAGTACTTGTAGTACTTCCACAGAACAGGAAGCCTCTAACCCCAAGAACTATCAAGGAATTACACCTGAGCATAGAACCACTAGACTGCGCTGAAGCACATGACCCACATCCTGAGATTGAAGGTGAGGAATGGTTGGAAGTTTGAACAGCGGTTGAACAGATAGGTGAAGCAGGTACAGGAAACCAAGGTTGTCTTGGACAGTTTTGCACTATAAAGATACTTCTGGCTCTGTCCTATCTGATCTTGATCATGACCCGGACAATTAAGGGTGTAGGGGGAACCACATAAAGAAGGTCCTTCTTCCAAGATAGAAGGAAGGCATCTCCCAAGGAGTGGTGACCCAGACCCCCTCTTCAGCAGAAAAGAGGGCACTTCTTGTTTTTGGAGGTGGCAAAAAGGTCGACCTGGGACAGTTCCCATTTTTGGAATATGCTGCGGAGAATCTGAGCATCCTGTGAGAATCATCTGCTGAGGGCATCGGCTGTGGTGTTCTGAATGCCTAGGAGATAGACCACTGAAATATGGAACTGATGGGTTATGCAATTCCATAGCTTCAGTGCACAAGGAAAGAGCCCTTGCTCCCGCTGCTTGTTGATGCAGAACATGCCGGGCATGTTGTCCGTCATGACCCTGACTTCTTTGCCCTTTATGAGGGGCAGAAAAGGACAGCAAACATTCCTGACAGCTCTGAGCTGCAACGTACTGATGTGTAGACTGCTTTCCTGGGCTGTCCATCTGCCGTGAATCATGAGGGTATTGAGATGTGCTCCCCATCCTAACATGCATCAGTTGTTAAAGCCACTGATAGGGCTGGGCAACAGAAAAGGACACCAGCACAGACGTTGATTTGCTCCTTCCAACAGTTTAGGGAGTTTTTTTACTTGCAGAGGAACCATCATCTGTCCATCTAGGGTGTCCCTGACTGGGGAGTAGGTTGATCTGAGCCAACCTTGGAAGCTTCAAAGACACAGCCTTGCATGATCAATCACAAATGTGCAAGCAACCATGTGTCTCAAGAGCCGAAGAAAGTTCCTTATTGTGGTTTAAGGACTTCCCTGAATTGCCCCTACCAGACTTGACAAAGTTAGCAATCCGTCCAAAAGAAGGTAGGCTCTGGCTATCAGTGAGTCCAAATACACCCTTCTCCTGGCTGCTTTTCCCAGGCACAAAGCCCCTTTCTGCCACTCATTTGAATGCCTTGCCACTCTCTCTCTCTTTATGACCCAGCGTGCTCCACCTTCTTGGCTTGGCCCTCCAGCCAGATCACTGTGTGCTTTCCCCTCCCCTTTCAGGGGATCAAAATCCCACTGCACACCTGTCCTAGGGAGTCTTCTGCTCCACTGCTTGGCCTGTACCACTTCCTCGGTGTCTGGTAGGGGAATCCAGGCATGCCCACTACTCCAGGTTCCAGCCCAGGGACCCTACAACCAGCAGCCAAGGTCTGCACAGTCCTGAACCTTGCTATTGTTTCCCTGGGGTGATTCTATTTTGCCTTTTTCTCCACCCTCGTCTGGGTACATCCTTCCCTCAAGGCCGGGATCCCAGGACTTCTATTCTCCCCCTTTTTTTTCCCTTTCCTTCTCTACGGCTAGAGTGACTGCAGGCCTCCACACTGCAGCCCCTTTCTGCTGCCGTTTTCCTGGGTTTCCTGTTCCTTCTTAGATCAGCTCTATGCCCAATCACGGGCTGCTTATCCCACCTAATTCCCCTCAGATGTGGCCTATCCAGTTATTTGTTAGCCTCATTAACCCTTTCAAGGCTGGTGTAGGGGTGAACACCCAATCACACCCCCTATAAAGTGTACCCTTTGTACGAGCGTCAATATGGATTTCTTTTCATTCAGCTGCCAGCCCAACTCCTGGAACAGGGTGAGGGGAATATGAGTTGATGATAACACTGATTCATAGGAGCAACCCTGGAGCAGCCAGTTATTGAGGTATGGAAAGTCTAGGATCACTTCCTGCTGAAGGTTAGCCACCCTTGCTGCTAAAACCTTTTTGAGAATACATTTGGAGCTGATGATAGACCGAAGGAAAGCACCCAGTATTGGAAGTTATTCTGGCCTATGGTGAAGCATAGGTATTTCCTCTGCAATGGGTGTATTGCTATATGAAAATAAGCATCTTGTAGGTCAAGGGCTGAAAACCAATCCTCTCCCTCCAGTAAGGGAATTATAATGGCCAGAGTTACCATCCTGAACTTCTGAGGCTTCATGTGCTTGTTTCATGTATATCTATACATACAACACTGCTGTGATGCAGTTGTACTGATACAGAGATGCACTTAGAGTGGCCATCGCTTATAGGAATAGCCTCTCAGGAGGAGAGGCAGTGTTTAAAGCCTGACAAGCCAAGCATGCCCTGTGAGGTAAACAAGTCTCCCAGAGGAAAAAGGGAGAGGAGAACAAAACAATCCCCTCACTACCTAAACAAACTATCTATACCTATACTAACAACTGCAAACTAAGTATATTAACACTAAGGAGAAAGAAACCAGAAAGGCCATGGCACGCTCAAAGCAGACACGCTAAAGCTCCATCTCAGGCCAAGGTGGTTGAGAAGGAACTGAGAGCACTTTGCCCGTGCACCCCAAGTAGCCTCTGTTTCTGGCACAAGGAAGCTTAGGGTGCATGCTTGGAAGTATTATGGATACTGCTAGCTGGTTGTGGGTCCCCTTATCAAATAAGTTGCCTGTCTTTTTATTGGCAGAAACCGAGAAGCATCTAATTCAGCATTTTCAAAAAGAATTCCCATCACCTTACCATGAAAAAAGGTGATAAGAATGAAGCATGTTTCTCTAAAGGGGACTCCAACACTTGCTTAACAGAGTAGTTGGTACCCACAGATGTCTTCAGGCAAACACAGCTTACCACTGCATTAACACACTTAGGTTGGGGCTTGAAGATAAAATTTTGAAGACTATGGGCCAGATTTACAAAGGTATTTATTTAGGCATGTAAAGAAATGGGTAGGTGCTCAAATGTGTCACTTTGAAACCTAAGACCCAACTATTTCAATGGGAGTTAGGCACCTAATCTATTTAGGTGCTTTTGAAAATCCCATTAGGCAACTATCTGCATCTTTGGGCACCCAAATCCTTTGTAAAGCTGGCACTCTGACTCTCTCTACTCCGTTGTTTGAAACAATTCATTTATGTTTGGATAATTAATATCAAGTGATGGTAATGTATTGCAATAACATTGTGCCTTTCATAAAAGGACGACTGTCAGTTTAAATTAGTTTACAAACAAGGGTGCCAAAACATTTTTGCTGCCTGGCCAGATCACCACCACCACAAAGAGGCTCTGAGCAATAACTGTCTCATGGCTACTTCTTTCCAGCCCACCCACTGTACTCCTTCAGGTCACTGACTGGGCTTGCCTGCCTGTTGTAACTATAACCACCCCCCCTTTTTTTTGAAGTCAAACCTTCCATCATTTCTTATTTGTCCTAGTCCTGTCTCCTCCTCTATCACTATATTAAGTTTTGCCAACTACTGAAAGAAATAACAGCAGCCAGCTGTACACTCAGCTGCTGCACTTTGGTCTAGATATTGTGTAGATGACTGAACATGTAAAAATTTCAACTGCCATGCTGACTACGATGGGCTGCATTACAAGTGCTGAAGGCTTATCCAATGTGTCAGTTCAGTTTGACACAAGAAAATCTTTGTTTTCTCTTAAATTGGTTATTTCACTCTTAAAGTTCATAATATGTATCAGTAAGGTTACCTGCTTTACATACACCATTGTGTATGGCATAGTATTTACAGAAGCAAAAAAATGCTACTGACATACGCTATTCTCTAGACTTAGCCTCACTGATATCTCTATTCATGCCTAAATCACTTCCTTCTGGACTTCTGCAACTCCCTCTCAGAAGAGCTTAAATCCACACACCAAATTTCAGGAAGTCAAGAATACTGTGGCTGCATTCTGAAGTCATGCCAGGAAGTGAGTTTATCTCATCTCTGCCCTCCATTGCCTTTACTTGCTTCCTAGAGCCACCTCCATCTCCAATTCTAAACTGACCTCTTGGTTTTCAAAACTTTCCCTGGACTCACTCTCCCTCTCTGATCCATTCTTCACCTAATCTCTTGCCTATTCATCCTGCTCCTCCAATCTTGGCTTTCTCTCTGCCCTCACCTGGCAATTTTTCATAGTTCGGAGTGGGGTGCGGGTGTCACTCTTTTGTCTTGAGCCATAATTCTGGAATTCTCTCCCCCTTCTCGGAACAACTGAGTCACTGCCTCTTTAAATCTTGCCTAAAAAAACCTTTCATTTTCTCCTTAGATTATGATTGTGTAACTTCTTTGTGCAGCATTTTCTGATACTTGCTATGAAAGAAGCCGTATAAAAAATACAGTGTAAAAGTGAATGAAGTTGCTCAATCACATTCATTTAACTATAGTTTAATGATGACATGCAAAATACTGTACATCTGTTTTGCTGTTCTGGAGGGAGTAGGAAAGCTGTGAAAGGAGGTCAGTCTGTTGTTTTTTTGGAGGAGAACAGGAGGGATTTTCCGAAATGCATAACACAGAAATTATGAATTTTAAGAAGTATGCTGCCAAAAGATTCAGGCCAGAGGCCAACATGTAGGTTGGTCTCTAATTTTCTCACATGAATTACTGGGGAAAAGGCAGAGCTGAACATACTTTTGTATCATTAAAAAAATGTTTTAAACTTATAGCGTTAATTCTTTATTTTTATGGAACCATCAAGATTACCCTAGTAAAGTTATCAAACAAAGCAACTGTAAATACAGAATTAGCTGACCTTTCTGTACTAACCTTTCTGTAACTATTGTTCTTCAAGATGTGTTGTTCATGTCCATTCCATGTTAGGTGTGTGCACACTGCATGAACCATCACCAGAGATTTTTTCCTCAGTTGTATCCGTTGGGCTGTCTCTAGCACCCGCTGGTGCAACATGCCTATGTGCTGGTATAAGGGGCACTGCTGACCCCGCATCCTCTCAGTTCCTTCTTGCCAGAGAACTCCGACAGACGGGCAGGAGCATGGGTCGTGGAATGGGCATGAGGAACACATCTCAAAGAACAACAGTTACAGAAAGATTAGTAACTGGGGTTTTTTCGTTGAGTGCTTGCTCATGTCCATTACATCTTAGGTGACCCACAAGTGGAGGTGGGTTCAAAGTCCTGGGAGGTGGGTTCAAAGTTCATGGACGTGCGGATTGCAACACTGCTCTCCTGAACCTGGTGTCATCTCAAGCCTGCTGGGTGATGGCATAGTGGGAGGAGAAGGTATGCACTGACAACCAGGTTGTAGCCCTGCAGATGCCTTGGACTGGGACCTGGGCCAGGACCACCACTGATGAGGCCTGAGCTCTCGTCAAATGAGCGGTGAAGGTAGCAGGAGGTGGGATGCCTGCCTACCCATAGCATGCCTGAATACAGGAAGTTATTCAGAATGAGATTCTCTGGGCTGAGACTGGCAGGCCTTTCATCCTCTCTGCTATTGCTACAAGATGGCAGAGTGAGCAAAACTGCTGACATTTTCTGTTCTGCCTGGTTGTGAAGAGGTCTACCTGGGGAGACCTCCACATCTGGATGATGTATCTGGTCACTTCTGGGTGAACGGACCACTCGTGGTAAGAAAAGAAAGGTCTGCTAAGGTGATCTGTGAAGGCATTCTGGGCTCCCGGAATATGGGAGGCCTCAAGGTGAATGGAGTACTTTACACAAAAGTACCACAGACAGAAGGCCTCCCGGCACAGGGTAGAGGAGCACACTCCTCCCTGTCTGTTGATGTAAAACATGGCTGCCATGTTGTCCATAAGCACTCGAACTACTTTTCCTGTGATCTGGGGAACAAACACTTGGCAAGCTAAGCGGACCATTATGAGCTCCCTGACATTTATGTATGTAAAGGGATAGCTCTTCCTGGGACCACAGGTCCTGCATCCTGAGGTGTTCAAGGTGGGCTCCCCAACCTGCATTGGATGTGCCCAAAATTAGGGATCCTGAAGGGTGATGGGTGGCAAAGGGAATGCCTGCAGCTACCGACTGGGGGCCCTCCACCAGTCAAGGGAGGCAAGTCCCTGGGCAGGAACCATAAGCACTGAGTCCAAGTGGTGTCTGTTTGGTGAGTACAATGAGGCCAGCTACATCTGCAAGGGTCTGAAGCACAGCCTTGCATGTCATACCATGTAAGCAGACACAGCCATGTTCCCCAAAAGTATGAGCTGTTGCGACAGGGTGGGCCTTGACCCTGGATATCAGATCCAATATCGTCTGGAAACAGGCCTATGGAAGGAAGACTCTGGCCTGGGTCGAGTCTAGCACTGCCCTGATAAACCTCTGTTCTCTCTACTGGAACGAGAGTCTACTTTTATTAGTTTATCAACAGGCCCAGTATTTGGAAGGTGGCTTGGACCAGGCTGATGCTGTTCCTTACTTAAGTCTCTGAGCGACCTTTGATCAGCCAGTTGTCGAGGTATGTGTAGACTTGATTGCCTTGCCAAGGGGCTGCCGACAGGCCAAAGGGGACGATGGTGAATTGGTAATGGGCTTGGGTTACAATAAACCTGAGGAACCTTCTATGGCCTCAGAATATTGAAACAGGCATCTTCAAGTCAAGGGCGGTGTACCAGTCCCCCAGATCCAGGGAGTGAATGATGGAGGCCAGGGAGACCATACCGAACCTCAGTTTCTTGAGATATCTGTTGAGGCAGTGCAAGTCCAGGATTGGTCGAAGACCTGGTGCTGGTGGGGGGAACTGCACCGGGGTTCAGTGGGATGTAAGAACGACAGTGGTGGCAGCTCTTAGACTGGGCGTATGGTTCAGACTCCGAAGAAAAGTCCTCCTGAAGAGACCATGGGGGAGCGGTAACCCTTACTTCAAAGGGGGTTGAACTATCTACACTATAGTATTTACACTACTACTAACTAAGACTAATAAAACTAAGTTGAAGAGAAAACCACTGAATAATGCCTTGCCGAAGAAATAGGTGTTGTTCCAGCTCACGAGCAGTAAGAAGGAACTGAGAGAGCGCAGAACTGGCAGTGCCCCTTTTACCGACACACAGGCATATGGCACCAGAGGGCACTAGAGCTAGTCCGACAGACACTACTGCGGGGAAAATCTCTGGCAATGATGCACCTGGCACGGGCACACCTAATGTGGAATGGACATGAGCAAGCACTCGAAGAAGAATGACAAGCTGTCCTTAATTAATGCCAACTTGTACAGAAATATATTAACACTCAAAACACTTAAAATATGGTGCACAAATGACAAAAGAGTTAATTAATATTTAAGGCCTATCTGCTATCTTTAACTGTAAAGTGGCTTTGACAGATGTATTTCAACTGTTATTCAAAAATCAATGTAAGTGATTATAAACATACTGTAGTTTTTGGTGTTTTAAAGGAAAAGAGTACGGTAATATAAAGAACATCAGAATCATTAGATCTAGTTACAAAGAAGGGGGCATGATGATGCTTCCCTCACAGAAGTCAACAGACCATCTCCACTGACTTCAGTGAAAGCAGATTAAATCCCTCGTTACAAAATGTAAACAATAGAACTATTTACATTCAAATAGGAAGCTGTCCTCTTGTCAGTCTGATATTATAAAGAAGAATACTGCATGTCTGAGATAGGTGATTTTCAAAGTTATATGGTAATTATATTTATTTTCTAAACTTTTTTTAATCAAACATTTTTGATGGATAAACAGAACTTACAGTTTTAAAAGTCATCAATTCAAATGGGAACTGAATGACCTGTTCTCCCACATCAAATTTCAGAAACTCCTATTGATTTCAATTGGGAATATTCATACCCTACTGCAAGAGAATAGGGACTCAAGTCCTAAGGTGAAATCCTGACCCCACTCAATTTATTAGGAATTTTGCCACTGTCTTCAATGAGGCCAGGATCTTACCCCTAATTTACAACATCAGGTTCTATCTCCTGTTGGGAAGTAAAATTAAATAGCAGATCCCACAAAGAGACATGATTTACAGTTATGGAGATGACGAAACAGAGGTTGGTATTTCTAAGCTCTTATGATAATTCATTTTTATTATGTATTATTTTTGTACTAAATATTTAAACTGATCATTGATCAGTTTTTCTTTGAAATAAAAGTTCATGCAAAAGTTCTAAAATATTTGGTTATCTATCAGACCAAACTGCTCCAAACGCGTCAGGTAAATTATATTTGAATAATTTATTCTTTTAAATGTACGCTGCATATTCTGTTCTTTATATAAGTAAATATGCACATAGTCAAATAGGTTTGACCAAAAGTCATCCCCTCCCACCCCCGAAAATACCAATACGGATAAAGTGATTAGCTTTTACACAATGAGTTACCTTATGCCAAATTTCATTTCAATATTATTCAAATGAGCTATCCAGATGAGCTCCTCACTTCAACAGTCCCTTATCTGACTGTTCAGTTGGGAATTAACACGATATTTTTCACAAAGAGATAAAAACAGTGTTCTGTCCAATATTCCCACTCTGAATAAAATCTGAATGTATGAGACAGTGTATAAACTGCTATCAGTACAGTCATTCCTACATTACCTCTTACTCGATCATTGTGAGCCCAATCCTGCAAGCTCTCCATGGCTGGAACTTTGACTTTAATAGGAGTTCCCCATGCAGAGAGAGCCATTGTAGGATCAGGCTCTTGATTGCCATATAGTAAAGCTGCATTTTGAGTTACCCAGAATATGAAATAAGCAATATAGAACTAAATTCTATTATACTGGTTTTGAGAAATATGCATAAGAGGTTTTTCCAAACTATTATGTGTTTACAGGCAGTTGTGCATTGCATAGGTAAGGTTGAACTGAGTTTTGTACTTAGAGGAGCAATTCAACCATGTTGTTAAACATGAAAAACACATCATATACCTGTCCAAGTTACAGTACTTATTCTTTGAGTACAGAATGAGTTTTCTGAGAACTTACAAGTAAACTGATTTGCATTAAAATTAATTTAACAGTGGTGCTTAAAAAATACAGCATATTATGTTAAACTTTTTTGTCCCAAATTAGCTTAATAACAGAATACTGCAGACTTTTCAAACTTCCCATCCATCAATTAAAACTCACTAAAATCTCAATACACTCGGTTATATTTAAAACAAATGTTTTTTTAGGATTAATGGTCATTTTTCCCATTATTCTTCATAATTGAAAGTTTCCTCTTCAGCAGGATCTGACAAACACTGCTGTGCTGCAGAGAATTCCATGACAAAACGGCTGACATACTCTATTGTTTTCAATGGGAATGAGGCTAGAAGTTCCTTTATCAAAGACGCCCCAATGGGCACTGCCACCCATTGTTTCCATTCAGAGTAAAGAAAAGCTGCCCTTGGAAAAGAAAGTAATCCACTATACCGTCCTTAACTATGGAGTTAACTACCAGGGTCTCCATTATATGTACACAGACCATGTCACATATGTGAAACTGATATCTATCTCCACTAGAACATATACTTAAATATATAACTCTTCTTCATCTAAGGGTATAGCTACACTTCAAGCTGGGGTGTGATTCCCAGCACAAGGAGACATACACCCATGCTAGCTCGAACAGACTGTACCTGTCCAAGATGCCAGATATATACTCAGGCAGCTAGCCTCTCCTGCTGCTCACACTGCTGTGGCTACACTTCTTATTTTTAGCTCAATAGCTTGATCTTTGAGCTGGGAATCACTCTCCGCTCAAAATGTAGACATATCCTAGATGTGGTGCCCACTAAAAAAATGTTTCCTTCTTTCTCCTAAATGGAGAATTCCACTGTCCTCTGTCCCCCAAAAATTTACACTGGCACAAAACAGGCTGTATTTGGTCTTGGATTAGTTACTCATTTAAAAGATCAGTAAGACCAAACCTGCAATGTTAGAATTGGGAGCCAGGATTAACTTCTAGCCTCAAAAGTCCCAAGATATCAGATTCCAAAGCTGTGATATTTTACTAGATATAAAAGTAATTTAGGGGATTTTTTAGAGGTTTTTAAGATTTACAGTGAGGCCTGTACAGATGGACTCAAGACAACCAAATTATTTGGCTTTATAAGCAAAAGGATGCAGAAAGTAGCCCCAATAAAATTTTTACAAACTCTCTGAAATATTTCAAAAGTAGTTTTTTTTCTGAAATGTGTGTGACACATACACAGAATACTATGATGGTATAATATAAAGCTTTTACCACCACTCAGACTGACCTCCACAACTCACTCATGGCTTCACAATTTATCATTAATATGGCCATCCCAGACACATTCTTAAAACCTTTTTACACTACATCACCACGTATTCCCTACAGATTACGCCAACTGGCTCAAAAATGGTCAAACAAAATTAAAATACACACACAACTAAAATAAAAATATATATGCCAAGTTATAGGTGGGGTGAACTTTTATAGGCAATCTGCATACCCATGAAAATAGGACCTTTAAACAAAAGGCTTACACAACAATTACTTATATAAATCCATCATAAGAAGGGACCAAACACAGCTCATAAGCTCCAGCATTAATTCAAAAGAGTTTCAATGATTCATAGACGACTGCCTGAAAATGGCAGCTAACTGTCCCCATTTTTTCCTGTATATATCTTAACATTGAGCAATATTTGACAAAGAGGACACTACAGGTTTTTGTTGATATACAAGACATTACCAAGAGAGAGAACACCAAGGAGTATATTATCAAAGTATGTTTGCACTTCTTTAATGATCGCTTAGGCTACGTATACATGAGAGACCTTACAGTGGCATAGCTCTACCAATGCAGCTGCACCGCTGTAAGATCTCCCGTGTAGCTGCTCTATGCCGACAGGAGAGAGTTCTGCTATTGACATAATTAAACCATCACAAACAAGCGGCGGTAGCTATGTCAGTGGGGGAGCGTCTCCCGCCAACATAGCACTGTCCATGCCAATGCTTCTGTCATTGTAACTTATGCCACTCAGGGGGGTGGGGGTTTCACACCCCTGAGCAACATAAATTATACCAACAAAAATGCTAGTGCAGACATAACCTTAGAAGTATCACAACTGGAAATGCATTACAAAATGTTACAGAGTAAAAAGAACCATAAAGAGAGAAGATAAGGAACAACAGTAAACAAGTAAGAATACTGTGTCAGTTCTCATACTCCATACAGAGTACTATCAAATTCTATTAATACTATTACATTTCAATATATTACTTAAATAGTGTAATATTTTGAGACAACACATGCTTTATCTAAAATTATTCTTGGATTTCATGACATTTCTTTCTGGCCCTCAGCCAGAAATTGGGTTCTTGCAAAGCGTACTTCACATAGCTTTTAAACAGCACTCTGTAATACACAAAAAAGTGGGTTCAGACATCCCATTTTAAAAACAATACATGCTGTATTCTGCATCTGATGTGACAAGCATAATGAAGTACACATTATGCATGATGAATTAAACACTTTTTTCTAGTGAACATTTATTCTTGCCAAACAATTTAGAAATAATACTAAATAGTTTAAACAGACAGGACTCTGGCTTTAATTCAAGAAAAGCAATAAGATGTTAAAAAAATACCTCAACAAAGCTGCCTTTTTCAGACAAAGAGCCTATTTTCCCCCTCTGGCACAGAAGTTTGGGAACAGAGCCAAGATGCTACTTATCAGCTGTTTGACATCAGGGGAGAACTGCTTGCGTCAGTAGGCCCAGTAGAGACCCCTAGCTTATGGCAATGGACCATGTGGTTCTTATCTTATCAGTTTGCAGGGTCTGGCACTTCAACCCATTGCAGTGTGAATAGAAAAAAAAAATAAAAGCAGGAAGGTGTGTATAACTGGGAGGGAGGAGGTGAAAGATGACTAGCGAACCAGGTTATGGTGTGTTACAGCTGGCAGCCCGATTCTGTTTGAGTCTTAGTTTGTCGTACAGTGTTGGGGGGAGGGCATAAGTAGCTTTCCCCACAGTACCCCCCATTTAAGGTTCAGGCAGAACTGCAACCCGTGTTCTGTATGCCACAGGGATTGCTCCTTCTCTGTTTGCCTGGGAGCAGACACAGCAATGTCTGTGTCCCCTCATATACACCAAATCAGTAGAACTGGCTACTCGGGTAAGGGGGAAATAAGCTGCACCCCACAAAGGGGTATTATAACAAACACACTGCCTCCTGGTGTCCAAAAACTTTCTGCGGCAGTACAGCACCACATGACCCTTTACTATGGACTGCGTCTAAATTGCACAGCATAGTCCTTAGCACAGCTTCAGTAGGACTTGTTACTAAAGAATACTACTTTTGGAGCGATACTGTACCATGAGGTACATAACTCACCATGCCTAAGACCCAATTGCACACAATGACCATTTATTTTTAATAATTAGAAAAACATTCACCTAGAAAGGCAACCATAAAGTAAAACATTTCCTTTTCAACAGTGCTATGCCAACTGAAAAATTAGTAACTTACATACACCACTCAGAAAAATATAAATCTCCCCACCTGTCTCTCCCTCTTTCTCTCTCTCTCTCACACAATGTATGTGCGAGTTGGTGAAACAGAAAGCTGTCTCCTTTGGATGATTTTTTTTTTTAAGTAATACACAGCTCTGCTGAGAATGAGAGGGCAGTTACCCCATATGTTCTAAAGCTGCATCATAAGGCACATATTATACAAGGTTCATTGAGAAGCTGGTTAAAATATCTGTGGAAACTAGCTGTTTTATGTCCTTGACTAACTATAATTCTGTTCAGATTTTTTCCTTCCAAAGATATGTTACTTTATACTGCAGTAAACCAGAACAACAGCAGTGCACAATATGGTGGGACTGCATAACAATTTAGCAGCCACACAGAAACCTTATTTGTTAAAGATTCGAGGCAGTTTTCTAGAACTTTTATCCCTTCTTGCCAAAGTCAGAATTAGCATGGGCAGCTTATGGTGGACCTCCGATGACTTTAATGAAGGTTACTTGCTTTGTTATTCCAAATACATTTTATATAAATAATGTAACTAGGAATAAATCTTTTGCTGCATATAACCACCATTTACTAAAAATATTTCTTAAGTTTTCTCCATCATGTTACGGCAGCTCTGTCAACCATAATAACCTCAGGCAGTTTGTGGCCCAGTGTTGAGCTTTAAGTATTATTAATCTGAAGAAGTAATATACTTTGTTATGGTATAAATATACTACAGTAAATGATCAATTAAACAAAACCATACCTTAAGCCTTGACACTAGAAAAATTAAAGCAATACTATGAGCTAAGTGTATTTTGCTGAATTTTCCAGTACACGTAATACACTTTCCTCACCCCAGCTTTATAAGAAAGCTCTCTGTATTTATTAGGTAAGACTAACAATGTGCTTGGAGAGATACAGGCACAAAATAAAGGCAGTCCCTTCCTCAAAAAGGCACATGAGGTTCTACATGAGGTAGACATGGGCACTGCATGCCCATACGGCTACAAAGAGTACAGTTTCCTTATAAATGCCCTCTAATATTCATTCTTCCATACTGGTAACAGCTAACCTTTCAGGCAACCATTGCAGAACCCAAGCTTTTTTTCATTGTACTTTCAACATGTCTGCAGGGGAGATAAAGCAAAATCCAAGTCTGAGAAATTGCTCAATTTTTTTTTTTTTGGAAATTGAGGAATAACTGCACAGTCATCTCCCCAGCTATAGCTCGCAGTTCCCTTCCACTCAATGCAATACTTCGGGGGGGGGGGGAACCATATCGGGGAATAACTTCACAGTGTGCCTTTCTTTGTCTTTTTGAAGAAGGCTATTCTGTGCCTTCTAGCTACCCACTTCAGTGTAATGTCATCCAGAGTCAAGACACCCTAACGGGAGTTTAGGGAGAATTACTATCAAGCTCTTCCCCCAGATGCCCTCCGCTAACCCCTCCAACACCATACAGACACTTCCTGGCACAGCAAAACTACAAAGCCAGACCAGGAACCTAATTCCCAACCCCATCTCGTGACCAGGAACATGATTCCCAATCCCACTCCACCCCCAGCCTCCAAGGCACAATGTCAAAGCCACACCACATACACTGCACAGCCAAAAATCCCAATTCACACACTACTGACTACCTCCCAGGTTCCCTCATGACAGGGAAGAATCCCAGGGAGATAAAACCAGACATACATGTTTAAAAAAATGCTATCACAGCCTCCCTAGAATATGAACAATAAGTGTTTATCTTTTCTTTAAAAATATCTCCACAACTATGGTAACAACACCGGCCTGACCTTCAAGGACAGGGGCCTTATCAATGCCTGAACAGCTGAAAAACCTAAGGGGAAGAAAACAGAAAACTCATGTAGAAGTGTTTGTGGACATCATTACAGAGCCTCTCAGAAAACCAGCAAAATGCAGAGAGGTAGAGGCAATGTGTGAGGGAAGAGAAGAATCTGATAAGGAGCTTTCCAGGGAGATCATTGTGGTGACCAGTGACAGCACAGCAATTTCCAGGGAAAGCCTTGCCCTGGCCACTATGGAAAAAGACAGGAAGATGCAGAGACAATTCCTGGAGGCAATACAAAGAGCAAATGCCTGCTGCCCTAATAGTAACATGTGCTGCAACAGGGCAATACAATTCTGTAAACCAGCACCCAGCCATGTTATACAGCCATTAGTCAATACAGGCTACCGGGAAGAATAGAAACTCCACCCTTCTGTACCTCTACAGCACTGCTCCCAGAGGCCATTCCCCTCCTAGACCCCAGCTTAGGGCACCAAGAACAGTGGTACCTGGGACCCCCAGCTCTTTTGAGCCCTCTATCACCGATGGTACTTTTGAGCCTCAGCACTCCAGGCCAGAAGAGGCAGAGCCAAGACATATACTCGCCTGTGACTGTAAGCCCCTGCACTGTGTCCTGCACTGCACTGTTGCACTTTATTGTTTTGTTTAGCTGCCGGTTTAATAAAAGGGTGCTTTGAGTTAGATCATAGATTGGTTTTTAATATATTGTTTCATAATTATAAGTTGGTTTTTCATTTAAGCTGAAGGTTCATTTCTGTTTGTTCCATGATATATTGTTTAATAATAAACAAACTTTAAAATTTCATTCATACTGAGTCTACAGTTCACTCTGCATAGAAAATAATTAAGTGTGCACTAATACATAAGGTTTTTGCAAACACAGATAGGCAAAAATACAAGATACAATAAAGAATTGCCACAAAGTTGCACTTCTACTGCCAAAAAGCAACACTGAACTGCACAAAAATCTTCCACTCCACACGTAAACCGCTGGAGGTACAGCCGCACCGTTTCAGGCCTGAGATTCAAAATAGGAGCAACAGGCACCCCTGACAACTTTCCTCTGCCTATTTCCATTTTGTATTGGACACCTTGCTGCTTGCTGAAATCACTGAGAAAGTCTCTTCACTTCAGCTTCCCACTTATCGCTAAGCCTTTCTCCCTTCCTCTCACAAATATTGTGCAAAATACAACATGACGTGATAAATTTTAGGATTTTTTTTCGCTGCTTGAAACCTATTCCACTAAAAGTGACACCTTCCTTTCAAACAGCCCAATGCACACTCCAATACCAAACTGCAACTACTGAGGCAATAGTTAAACAGTCCCTTCCTTCTGTCCAAGCAGCTTGTGAATGGTTCATTAACCAGGAAAGCAGACAGTAAGCCGAGGTATCCAGGATAACCAGAGCAACGTCCATATAATTAATATCCATAGTGCTCCCAGGTGCAAACATGCCTTTCTCCATTAATCTAAACAGAGCTGAATTCTGCAAGATCCTAGTATCATGGACCCTTCCAGATCGCCTAGCATCTACGTCTGTAAACATGCCACAGAGGTCAACCAGCCCTTGGATAACCGTGAACAAATATACTTCCTGTTAACGAATTCTGAGCCCAGGCGGCAGAAGGGACAACAAATGATAGGTACACGGGTTCCATCAACTGCCCTAATATGGTTTGGAAACCCCACGGCTGCAAAGACATCAATAAAATCCTGAGTATTGCCAAGCTTTATAACCTACTGCAACAGTACGTATTCCATGGCATCACACACCTGCATGACAAGGGCCCCCAACATCTCTCCCCAACCTAAGCTGGTTTGCTACAGACCCATTACATTCAGGGGGTGACCAGCTTCCAGATGGCAATGGCAACATACTTGTGCATGGATATGGGGCACCAGGTGTTGGCAGGCTGACAAACAAAAACAAACTATAGATTTATGATAGCCAGATATGTAAAGATTAGATGTGATGACTTCAATAGCCAAGAAAAAGAGACACACATGAATTCCAAATGTACACTGTCCCCTTTGAAGACTAAGGATCTGCCATACTAACCAACTGCATCATCTAAGAATAAACAAATATATACATAAATAGTAAAAAAAAAATCTTGTACACTATGTGTTTCACTTTACTTTAATCGGAGACTGATAACAGAAAAGATTCCTATGCAAGCGTACGATGCCAATGCACTATTTTTTAAATCTGTTTTCCTCTATAAAAGTATACTAAATTAAAAAAGAGTCAGATACACAATTATGCAGTCATATATCTTTCTACTATTTATGTAAAACACAATTATTCTTTTATCAGAACATTTAAGAATGTCAGAGATTCCACACCATGAAGTAAATGATATGCATTATTAAAGTGTGGTTTTATTCTGAAATGCAACAGTAAAAAAGCACAAAATGGGAGCCCAAAACAAGTTTTGGTACTTTTTGCTCTTGTGACACAGCAGAGCCAACAGAGTTCTGTTCCTTTTTGAGCAGTAGCCACAGTATTGTTACTAAATCCCAATTAGTTATATTTTGACACATCTACTGAAGACAATGGGTTTTGCAGTGGTGTTGCTGTAGACTTACTTTTACCAACAGAATATTTATTACAGATGATGACATAGAAGAAAGAAGGAATCCAACTCGATTTTCAGGTCTTGGGTTGAAAATGTATATTCTTACCTGACAACTGAGCACACCAGACATGAAAAAAAATCAGAAAATTAAACAAAGAATCCCACAATGCTATTATTACAGAGTCATCTTTCAAAGCAGAACTGTGCTTTAAGGGAAGTCAGTTTTGTAGTAAAACTGAAACACCGAAAAAAGTTTAGGGGCATCAGTATGTGTCCATCAATGGTAATGCTAATTTTAAAAGTGAAGATAGTAGTACTAGTTAGTTTTACTCATAGTATACTGGTAACACACTTCAGTCTTGACTTTTACTATATTTGCTAGTCTAAAAGCTACGTCTACACTACAGACACCACAGTGTCATAGCTACGGCTTTGCAGCTGTAGCGTCATAGTGTAGACACTTGCTACAGTGACAGAAGGGGTTTTTCCATTGCTGTAGTTAATCCACGCCTCCAAGAGGCAGTAGCTAAATCAGCTGAAGAATTCTTCTAATGAACTAGCAGTATCTACACTGGGGCTTAGGCCAGTTTAACTACGTCTCTCAAGGGCGTGAATTTTCTCACCCTGACCAACATAGCTAGGTTGACCTAAGTTTTAGGTGTAGACAATGCCTACAATTTATCCTTTACAGAGCACAGAATACCAGTCATATTGAATAATATGTCTAATTGTGTGATGTTCTTGTGGTGTGAGTAAACATCCACTAGGGAGTAGACTCAAATAACCTGATTGTCACTTGTAACACTTTCATTTAAATGAACAAAGTTCCTTCCTACACAACTAAAGTAATATCTGTATGGTATATTGCACTTATTAGGAGAATTTGACTTGGGATTGGAACTCTGGATCAGATATCAGAATCTACCTTTGAGACAAAACATTCCTTTAGAAGAGGGAAGTGTCAGATGTTTCTTACTGTAGCTAGATTTCTTGTCAACAGAAGAAACACACTGCTGCCAACTATAATCCTACCCTAGAGGAAGAAATCCTGATGACACATTGGCCAAAACACCGGAAAGAATAATAAAAGAGAGAGAGAGAGAGAGAGAGAGAGAGAGAGAGAGAGAGAGAGAAAGTCTGGCCCTCTGGTATGATCTGCCAGAACCACACTTTATGAGATTAGTGAAGATATAGCTACAATGTAACTAACAAGTCTGTTCAAACTTGGTCTGGCATTCAGAAAAACCAGTAGTAGCTGCTGTCCTGAAGTAGGATAACCCAACACAAGAGAGATGAATTAAAACCAGTGATTTTAAAATTCAACTCACTTTCAGTATTAATACTTATCGGACAGTAAACTATTAAGAGATGTTTTGCTAGTGGGTTTTTTTTTTGGTTTTGGTTTGCTTGTTCATTTTTTGACGGGAGTAAAAATAAATGTTTGAATAATCACCTCAGTTCCTCATCACTTCCATTTTTAATACAGTATGGTACAAGATGTTAAATATTAATTTGCCTGAGGTTAAAAGAATATTGAAAATGAACAATAATCCTCATTTACTATTTCATCTTTTTTGATTTCCCCCCGTCAGTAAATGGTAGCAAATGAAAACTGACAATGAGAAGTCTATTTTTCTTAAAAATCAAGAGTAACAAGGAGCTCCATGAAACAAGTAACATGAAACAAGTAACATGAAACAGATAAAACAGTATCTTGTCGAACCACTACATCAGATAAATGATTGGCTTGCTGTGCTATCCAATGTTCTAGGCAAAAAGTTCAACAAAACTACACAGAACAAGTTTTGATTGCTTAAAAGGAAGACTTGTCTTGTGAACTGAGAGTCACGAAGATCTGAGTTAAATTTTCAGCTCTGTCTCAGACTTAGTTGTGTGACCTTGCAAATCACTTAATTTCTCTGTGACTAATTTCCATATCTGTATAATGGGGAAAAGACTTCTTTTCTCCCACACTTTTCCTCTTCTACTTGGGCTAACACTCAGACACTTAACTTGACTCTTGTAAGTAGTCTAATTGAACTCCATGGAACTACTCATGTGCTTAAAGGTAACAACCTAAGGAGCCCTGAATTGTAAACTCTTCAATGCAGGAACTATATCTCACAAGGTATGTGTACAGCACTTTGAACAATAGGACCTCAATCTTGATTGTGGCCTCTAGGCACAACTATAATGCAATAAATAATCTTATTATTAAATAGCTTCTTAGAAATAATCAAAGCAATAATATTTTACAAATTCACAGCAGGCTTCTCCTGAGGATTCCAAACTGCTATACAAACTAACTAATTTAAGAGACAACACCCTTGTGAGACAGATAAGGGATATATACAGATCACTTCACTCACCAGTGAAATGGCACATCATCTGGGGTGGAACCCTGCTCTTTTTAATACCATACCACAACACTAATAAACAGAGATAAGCAAAGAAGAGCACAGTATCTTACTGAAACTGAAAGAGGAATTTAAGTAGGAAAAATAAAATTACACGAGTTAAAATTTAATCAGGTCAATTGGGTTAACATCCCCATCCAAAGAGTGCCACAAGAAAGTCAAATGACCTCAGGTGGTGGGGACTATTGTTTTACCCAGAAGTTCACACCTCCGATAACAAACTTCCCCTAAACACTATGCTGGAACAATGATTCAGTAGTGACTCAAAGGGAGAAATGTACTTACTGAGTCACCAACATGATTTCCATCACCACCCGCATGTTTCCTGGAGATCCCCCACTCAGGTACTAACCCTGCATAGCCCTGCTTGGTTTGTGACATCTAAAAAGATCACAGCTCAGTTTTTACAGTTGCAGGCAAACGGTCTCAAATACAAACTAAAACATGCACATCGCATAGTCTAAAAACACAACAGAAAAGTTATAGACAACTGTGCTCTTTACAACCCTAAAATGTTTATTTTTCATAAGTGTATATTTTAGCCACAATGTTACATGACCTACATCAACTTTGACAAGGGAAAGAGTTGAGGAGGGATGAATCATAGACCACAGAACATTTGCTACAGAAAGGTGTTCTGAGCCCATTATAATGGGGCTTATGTTTTTTTAATATGAGTTATGCAAAAGCACCTAAAATGTGGCTTTATCAGATATTCTGCTATGTCTTACTTTCCCCTTATGGAGAATACTATAGAATTTAATAGACAATAACCACCTTTTTATTGACTTTTTAAACCACTCTACTTAATAATGACATATCTGCTACAGAATTCTATAGAATGGATACAAATATACATAAGAGATATAGATTTTTGAGTAATTTCTATAGAATCCTATTATTTTTAATGAACCTGGTAATGTTTTTCTATAAGGGTATTAGTACAAGAAATTAATATTCTATTACATAAAGCATGCAGAATTGGATACTTTTACTGTGTGCCATTTATGAGAATTGTGTACTTATTTCCTCCCTAAAAACAATGAAAATGCATATCCCAAAGCTTTTACAGAAATAGGCAATCTGGACATGTAACTTTCAAAAATAAATGAAATCCATTATTTATATGTTGGCAGTTATAACCATCCTTTTAATCTTCAATAGTACAAGGTGGTGTGTTGCCTTTTTTAACTCCTGTTTTTATTTTCTCATATGGAATATGTTTGTAAATTTTAAAATCACAAAACAAGAGGTTGTGTGTCAAGGTGATTTTGGAAAGACTGCAACCAATGGCGAAGGAACCAGGGAAGGGTCAGGGGGCCACTTTTAAAAGTGGGAGAGTTCGGGGGGGGGGGGCAGGGGATGACATTGTCCCCCTGAACTACAAGCCGCCGGCATGCATGGAGCAGCGCTGCCAGGGACTGCAGTGGGGGAAGCTGATAATTGTGATCAGCTCCCACACCATGAAGCGCAGCCCCTGCCAGCACCACTATACACCTGCCCAAGGCTTGCAGTGCCATCCCTTACCCCCAAACTACACCCATGTTAAAAAGTGGGGGCATGGCTTCCTCCCACCCTCTCCAGTTCCATAACCGGTGCCCTCCCCACCCCTTCTACAAATGTTTCAGCATACCTGACTGCAATAGCATTCATATCAAGAAAGTTTGCAGTAAATGATACAGGAAATTATTATTTTCCCCACAGTAACAATACCTTTGCTAATACAAACAATTCTGTCTTTACCACTAATGTTGCCATGTAGCAGATGTGGTTTCTGGCCTACACATTGCATTACCTGACCTTTCTGCAAATTTATGTTGTGTCCCCAATACATACCTTTTTTGCAAATTTAAGCCTCAGAAAGTTTTACCAGCATAAGTTCTGCCAATGCTCTAGTTATTTCAGCAGACTGCATTCATATTTGTCTGTCTTTGCCAGTGCAGTATATATCTTCAGCACATCAGGCGGTACACACAAAAGATGTGTGGCACTGTCAGTAGGCATCCCAGTGTTCTCTGCTCCACCGTCTGGTGCACTACCTTGTGGGAAATGTTTGCAGTTTATTGTGGGCTGCTGCCATGCATTGTGGGATATCCCTCCTCCCAGGGAGCTTTTCATTCTATCATCCAGTCTTTTTCGTGCCATTTTTCCATTTTGCACCCAAAATACATGGATGTGATACAGATCAACAGAGCTCTCTTAACCATTTTAAAGACAAGACAAATGACTGTTGTGTATTTGTGGAACCACAGCTAGCACACAACACATTAAAACAGAATTTCTTTGTCCCGTACGTGACCAGCCACCATTTTGAAAGAGATGTTTCGGGGGCCTCAGAGAAAATAAACAAAATGGCCTGTATTAGAGGAGCAGTCTTACTAAATTGCATGTACCCGAGCCCCCTTCCTCAGTGACTGACTGAGTCTTTGGGGCTGGCTGGTTCTCTAAGAGTTTCTGGCTGTTAGACTGGCCCAAACATAGTCCATGTCCCTGTTTTCAGTGCTCTCTTCTTTGGTCACCAGTTGTGGGGTGCCCTACACTGCAGCTCACAAGGTGTCCACTGTTTCTCTCAAGGGAGAATCCCAACTCAGCAGGACTATTATAGGGCCAGGTCTTGGGGAGCACACCAGACTTGAGGTTGTGCTCCTTTGTCTTCTGGTAAGCCTCCACAGCTCCCCGCAACTTTGCCAGCATTGGCCCTTGTCCATCCTGCACCCCAGGTTCTTCATGGCTCTTACAATGTCTGCATATCTTTATTCCTGTGGGAATGCTGCAGCTGTGTCTGCAAAATGTTCCTCCCCACAATCTGTGGCCTCACTCCTGGACTAGAAAGCAGCATGAGGGCAAGCTGTAGCCATGCTTGTACAGGTATACTTATAGAGGGGCAGGGAAAGAGGTATCTCCAAAACACAGTGGGAATTTTAACTGGGAGGTGGGCTTCTGGTCATTGTGAACCCTGGGAAGTAGCATTCAAAAATTTGACCAGAGTGGTCACCGCCGCAGGGACAGCTGCACTGAAAGCTTGCTGCTGCAGGACTGCTTTAACCTGTATAGCGTTACTTCTGTGTCCGCATGGGCATGGTGCCAGTCAAACTATACCAGTAGAGGGCTTGTTTCATTCAGGGATTTTGTGAAATTTTGCTGGCAAAAGTTGAGGGTGTTGACAGCAAACTCAAACAGAACATGAATGCAGGAAAGCTGTGCTGACATAAGGAAAGTTTGGCCGGTAAAACTTATGCACCAAACCTGCAAATATGTATGCATGAAAGATCCCACTGAATTCAAAGAAACTGACGATGTGCTTAAAGTTACTCACATGCAAAGGTAATTTGCTGGATTGAAGTCTGATGCTGTATGTGCAAGGGTGCTAAATTTGTTAAAAAGATACTTTTTCATTAGGGCTGTCAAAATCTTTCAAGACTCCTCATTTACAGTACACTTTGCACAGTAATTTTTTCTTCAGGTAAAACTGATAAAAATAGGGAAATTTATATGTGCTTACCTGAAAATGTCCTTTCTTCAACTAGTGAAATCCAGAGATCTTAACAGGCTTTCAACCTGCTTGCAGCTCTGTGCCTAAAATGGAGGGGGTTTGGGGTTTGTTTTTTGTATTTTTAAGATGTACATCTTCATGGAGACACACCCAGGGTCAGAACCAGGCTTGGTTTTGATCCTACAGTTTTTGCACTTCCTTATGAATCAGATACAGTAGGTATATCTGAGGAACGGCCAAAGAATTTCCGTAGAACGCCAAAATCTCCCCAGATGATTGTAGCTTTAGTTTGCCCTACGGGGCTAATCAAATCTTTGTTCTCCTTATCTAGGCAATAAGGCTTCATCTAGATTTGAATTTGGAAGGGGTTTGTTATTACCTGTTATTCTAAGCAAGGCCTTAAGACTTTCTTAATCATTATTTTAATTGACCGACAATTAACTCAGGTTGTTTGCACTGTTGTAGCAATGTTGGTCCCAGGATATTAGAGTGACCGGAGGAAGAGCTCTGTGTGGCTGAAAAGCTTGTCTCTCTCACCAACAGAAGCTGGTCCAACAAAAGATATTATCTCACCCACCTTATCTGGCTAATTAACTCAGGGTAACTGACCTATTTGTAAAGACTAAATCTGGACATTCCCCAAACATTTTATTCCAGGCTACAAATATTTGAGGAGTGTCCAGACGAGCCTTTATAAAGTGTTGACAACCTTGAGATAACTGGCAGTCAATTAACTCAAGATAAATGTATAGTCTAGTCAAAGCCTTAGAGGTAAGTTCTGGGAAGGGGACACTGATATGTGTTTGGGCTTCTCTATGGGAATTTTTGCTCAGGATAGAAAGTCCTAGGGAACCCTCAAGGTTCATTTAAACCAAGGGCTTGTCTTCAAGTACAGTACTGTCAAGTACAGTCTTCAAGTACAAGAAGGATGTGGATAAATTGGAGAGAGTCCAGCGAAGAGCAACAAAAATGATTAGGGGTCTGGAACACATGACTTATGAGGAGAGGCTGAGGGAACTGGGATTGTTTAGTCTGCGGAAGAGAAGAATGAGGGGGGATTTGATAGCTGCTTTCAACTACCTGAAAGGGGGTTCCAAAGAGGATGGCTCTAGACTGTTCTCAGTGGTAGCAGATGACAGAACAAGGAGTAATGGTCTCAAGTTGCAGTGGGGGAGATTTAGGTTGGATATTAGGAAAAACTTTTTCACTAGGAGGGTGGTGAAGCACTGGAATGGGTTACCTAGGGAGGTGGTAGAATCTCCTTCCTTAGAAGTTTTTAAGGTCAGGCTTGACAAAGCCCTGGCTGGGATGATTTAATTGGGGATTGGTCCTACTTTGAGCAGGGGGTTGGACTAGATGACCTCCTGAGGTCCCTTCCAACCCTATGATTCTATGATACTGCAGTGGCACAGACACACTGGTACAGCTGTAGCGCTTTAGAGAAGATGCTACTGCACCAACGGGAGAACTTCTCCCATCGACAGAGTTAATTCACCTCCCCGAGAGGCAGTAATATCTTGGTGGCAGAAGCCCTCCCATTGACATCATGCTATATACATGCAGGGTTAGGATGGCATAACTAGGTGGATTTTTCACACTCCTGAGTGACACCATTATAGCAATATAGGTCTGTACTGTAGACCTGGCCTAAGACTTTTGCATGTGTGCTTCTGATCATAGCAACACCTACTGATTCCACTAGCTAAACAGTTACATCACAAACTGCTGCCACAAAAAGGACAATGAGATTTTAAATAGAACACATTATGGGCTAAGAAAATTGCAGATTCAAGTACATGAAAAAGGGAGAAACTGTTTTATGAGTCATGGGAAACAAGAAAAAATAGTCTTATTCTTATTAATTATGTAGCAAAGGCAAGTACTGAACTTCAGAAGATGGACAGTTAAGTCAAACATTGTTGACAAATGTGATTGAAAGCAGTCTGTCTGCACCATTATTCAGCTACAGGAACAAAGCTTTTTACTAAACTCAAGATTATAACATACCATTAAAAGTCATGACTTTGAGCTATTAAAATTGTCACAAAATGTCATCACAACAAAAATGTAATTCTAGAACTTAACATAACAGTTCTTTACATTTTAGCTACTAGTACTTCCATCTGAATGGCAAGAGAAGTGGGGGGAAAGAAAGGAAAATCGGGTGGATTAAGCCAAGGCCTTCCATCAATTTGCACCCAGAAATCCCACTCAAGTCAATTGTTATCTTTCTTTACACACACACAACCTATCTACAACCTCAAGTGCTAGGGATTACACATGGAGGCAAGCTATAAATCTCTAGGGCACCTCCTTTTTAATATTTAGTTAAGAATATCATGCTGAGAATTTAACACAAAGAATAAAAAGGGTGCTCCTGGAATAAAGCTATTTTGGGTTTACATTTGATCCAAAACAGGATTGTGCTTGGCAATGTCTTTGCCCAAGGAAACTGAATAAAGCTGCAATAATAAATACTATGATGGCTAGTGGCCTTGAAAAAAATAATAAAAAAGCCTATTAAATATCTGACAAATCTTTGTATGGTTGGTTGGAACTTTAATCTTCAAAGGACTGCAGTCATAACGTATGCCATACTTTTCTTAGGAGTTTATGCCCGATTGCTTACTTCCTACCCTTAATTCCAACTTTTTTCTCCCTGCTCCATTTCTTTTTCCCCAGTCTAGCTGCATTTTTTAAAACACAAATCCACTATTTTTAATCTCTATGATTTGTAATAAAATGTATTTTCTATACCATTTTAAAACAGTCTCATCATGAGGGCTTGAGAATACTGCAAGGTTAAAGAGCACTGTGGCCCTGATCCTGCAAAGCACTGAAACATGTGTTTAACTATAAGCACGTGAATAGTTCCACTGAAGCTCTGCTGGAACGGGGTAGAGTACAAAGCACGTTGCATGATCAAGCTCTGAATTTATAATGGAGCAGAAGCCAACATGGGCCTACTGTTTACTTTTACTACTTCTTTTTTTTATTTATCATCCTTATCACACACGGATGCCAATTCTCACTCTGGGCTTGGCCCCTATACACCACTGGAGCAGTATACAGGACCAACCCAGGAATTGTACATGGTGGCCCAGAAGAATTCCCCCAATGCAGGAGCAAATAGAGGACCAAGAATTTTGGGGAGCAAAGGTGATGTAAAACCACCTTTCTTCCCCAAGCTTCACACTGAATGCTTCCCTCAGGAAGAAAAGCATAGGATCTAGTCCAATACATCACCATAGATGAGATGCTGTACACCACTCAAAATGATTCATTTCAACCCTAAGTAATAAAAATATAGCAAATTGGTAATATTCAGTTTCAAGACCAGGCTGGCCCCAGCCTGGGGCAAGGAAGGAAAAGCACATGTTAAATTAGTGGCTTAATACCTCATTGCTACATATATGTTCTGAGGCAAATGCATAGTTAATTACACTCAGACATTTCTTGAGTTCCCTTTAATCAACCTTCATCTTCATGGCTCTTCCCCAAATGTCTGCACTCATTTACAAAAAATGCAAACTGCAGCCATTAATAGGCAAATTTCTACTAAACAAAAATGTGTGTTGACTTCTCTTCATCTCTACAAGCAACATCAGTGATGTTTAACAGGACTGATAAGTACACAGACTTGAAAATGCTAATGTATTACCACATGGCAGGGGTGTAAACAACTGTTTTATTTGGGGGTCGGGAGCAGCTAGATTTAAAAAAATAATAATAAAATAAGAGTTGCTGAACATCGCTTCAGTGAGCAGTTCTGTACCATGAATAAATCCATCCATTTTTAATAAAGTGAGATAAATGATCTAATACAGTGTTTTCTTTACTAATGCAAACCCTAAATTTCTAAAGCCTCACTAAGTCCTCAATTGCTTATCCACATACAGAGGAGAACTGAATAAGTGTCAACTGTAGTAGACGTCAAATCCCTTCCACTTCCACCAACAGAGTGGACTCAAATAGGGTGGATGGCATATAGAAAATGGGGGAAATGCTATTTCAATGTTGTGCTTTCCCCAATCCCTAAAATACCCTTCTACAGGTGCAATATGGTGTCTTCATGACTCCAGAGATGTGCCAGTGACAGGAGGAGAAAACATGATGGTCACTATGTGGCATCACCCTTCCTTATACTCCTCAGGGATTCCAAACGTAAAATAATGATAACTATCAGAATTATCTTAAGTGAAGGGCTGTTCCACGCACTGAAGGGAGTTACAGGTATAGCAAAAGCAAGGAGGCACTGGCAACATGGTTCCTGAGTAAACTGGGAGGCCATCAGTGACGGGGAATGATGAAGAGGTGAGGGTCTCTGAAGTATGGGGCATCCATGGTTTCAGTGGTAGCAAAACCCCTGTCCCAGCTCCCTCTTCTTCATGACAGCAAAAGAAACAGTTTGAAAGAAAGTCTATGAGTTAAAATTTGAAGTTTCCTTCCCTTTATATAGCTTTATTTTCTCATGTAGGATTTGGCCTTTACCCATTGAAAACGAATCTTCTTAATCTGTTTAGAACTAAAATGTTACCTACTTTTTAAATTTTCTGGTGAAATGGTCTTCCAGGCCCTAAACATTAAAATCCACAAAGCTATTTCTTGGCAAATTAAAGTCACGTTAAATTTTCAAACAAGCACCTTCATGCTTCAAGCACCTCACAAACATCCACAAAGCTACCTCATTATCCTCAAAACTCTGCTTTGCCATGACGCCTACAAAAATAAATTGACACTGGTTAGGCTGCTGGTGTACAGAGATCACTGCTTATCATGCTGACCAATGTTGTCTAATTGTTTCCTTGAACTTCCCCTTCTGTCTGTATCCATCTGTTGTCTGCCTTATACTTGGATTATAAGATCCTTGGGACAGCGATGGTCTTTGTGTTCAGCGTTTCTACAGCATCTAGCACAATGGGATCCTGGTCCATGACTAGGGCTCTTAGGTGCTACTACAATACAAATTATTATTTTGACTTGAAACACTAAAAAGCAACATGCTCCCGGCACGCAAATACAATTTTGTGAACCTGTATTTTGGGAGATCCTGGACAAGATACATGGTGTGGTACCAATGCTGCAGACGCCACAATTTTAATATGCTCATGTTTTTTGTACTCCTGTCATTTCTCTATCTGGAATAATTACTGTGGTTCTTAACTTTCTTCAAGCTTAAAAATCAAGGTAGATGCAAAATTAAACCACCAAAATCCAGCAAACTCAGCCTATTCAAGATTAAAGGCTGAATAATGTGACCCCAGAGAAATAAACAAAATGAACATCTGTGAGATTTCCCACAAAAAATGATTTATAGCAAAATTCCTTTCTTTTTGATGAATTATAGTGTCATCTATCTTTATTTTTCTTTGAAAACTGCACACTGTAATATGAAAATTTAAGATTTATAGTAGAACTGATGCAATCATTTCTAAATAACCAACTTTATCCAGGATAATGTGTGGTATGTATTGTATTTCACCATAGAGTAAGAAAATAGTGAGTCCTAAAAACATTTCTTGTATAAAACATGGACATGCAATTTGGCGGCCTGCAACAGAGACTATATTAATAACTTTTACACAGATTTATAGGCTCTTACACATATTTAAAAACTAATGATTGTAGACAGAATTTTGAAAACTGAGGAGATCATATCTCAAATATATTTGCTGCATTGACACACTGGTATAACATACAGTAGTAGTTGCAGTTAGAGACAAATCCTCCCATGCATCACACAGACTGATACTTTGCTGAGGAGGAAGGCCAACTGGGAAGGAATCCTCCCCGGAGGCCATGGGCTACTCTGCAGCCACTACTGCAGCTCAAGATGCCAGTAGCCTCACAATCCTGCAAGCAGGTTGCCACCTTAGAGCTGAATTCTGTGTAATACCAGCGCCCAATTTAGCCCCCTAGACAGAACTGCACCATTTCTACTGATAAGAGACTCTCTTCATTCAGAGGAGAAGGAAGCAGATTTTACTTACTAAACAAGAACTAGCTTCATCTTCACAGAATGCAAAGGAAACATCACTAAAGCTGTATGAAGTTTAAATTGATTAGCAAGTTATGATCTTTAATACAGTCTAAGACAGGGTTTTCAAACTTCCTCCACATTTTAAACACAGAGATGTCATGGACTACCCCCTTTCAGTGGACCGACTACTTCCCCTCCCATTCACATGACACAGCACAGCACCTCTGTGGCATCTACAGAAACTGCCAACATAGAAAAGTCATAACAGGAAATTATTTAATATATTTTATGTCCATCACCTTGTGACCAGCCAGCTGCCTCCACAGACCACAATTTTGTCACTCTAAAATTCAGCCCCCGATCCCAATACACACACACACTTCATGGCAAAATGGCAGAACTAGCATAAGGAGGTAGAGTAATCTGGATAGTCCCCAAATTATTAGTTTTTATTTAAAATGGGTCTGAATCAAAACCAAAGATTTAATCTTCATCTCTGTATAATGGGCCACATCACAAATGACTACATCTAAATATGGAGGTTCAAAATCTGTATCCAAACTTAAATGCCACTTAACAAAATATATTGGCGCATAGATTCCATAATCATACATGGCCCAGTAGAGGCACAAGTCTGAGCTACAAATTCAGACCTGGACCGAGATCTATGGCTTAGACCAAGCACTAATCTTAATATAAAACCAAATCTAGGGTCCAAAGATATTGGCAATCCCTTTGGTACAACAGTACATCTCTTTCTCTTTGCCTCTGTTTTGTTTTCATAGTTATTTGTTTTGTTTTCTTTCCATCCATTCTCAATTATTTAGAGGACTCACCCTATCCTCTTTCCTCTGCAATACCTTTATCTATTCTTGACCACATACCACATTTTCCCTTTGCGCTATAATAGATGGGTCCAAATCTTCATGTCAGAATGAAAAGATGATCAGAAGTGCTTTCTAAATAAATAATTTATAGCTTAAAAGCTCAAATTATGACTATAAATGTGTAAACTTAATTATTACAAACAAGTCCATTTAAAAACAAGATGAAAATAATTTCTGCTGTCAAGTAACTGACAATATTTTTATTCAGACCTTTTGGGTTCTGTGTTCCCTCTGTTTGATTGGTAGCTCTACTAATGTTTAAAGCAGTGAAAGAAATGCAACTCCCCCAGTTTAGGTGTAAGTGATGTCTCCAACTGTTATGAGAGAAATACATAACTCTCAGGGACTGAACTCTGTTCCTGGCAGGAAAATCCCTTTCAATTGACCTTTACATTTAAACTGCAGCATTACTTACTTTAAATCATAAGGTGAAAAGTAAAATTACTTTTTAGCTACACAATATGCCATAGCATTTAACTGGTTTGCATTAAGTTTTTGTTGTTAAAACTAGTAAAGCAGGGATGGGTTAATATACAGCATGGGTGCATCTTATCATCCCCACCTATTTTCAGGAAAGTTTTTTACTTCTAGGAAGAGAGTAAATCAATGTGTGAAAGATATGGCAGTTACCTATAATATCCTTGAATACCTTATGGTTTTAAGTTTATGTATTATTGTGGGCCAGGACTGAATGTAACTTCTCAAGGAGAGAGATGAGACACATATTGCAATGCAGTATCTTTGGGGTCCATTGTGTTAAATGAAAGTTTTATAACTGTGTTATACTCAATGGGGAGGGATATCACAGCTCCCCTCTGGGAACTAAGCATTGTATGTGGTGATTATGGCAAATCAACCAGGTTGTAACCCCCCACAAAAGGTATCACATATACTAGTTCAAACTGAATTCTCCAGAGGCCAACAGACAAAGAAAGGACTTTGAGATAAATAGCCTGCATTTGAACTGACTTGGTACCTTCTTTCGGATCCAGCCAACGGACGGAACCTCCAGCTCAAAGGGGGTCCCAGCGCTTGTGGAAGGGTCGGAAAGATTTTGGTCTCCTAAGCCCTCATAAGGTTAATGGGTGACCTCTGGTAAGCTGTTAGCATGGGTTTAGGAATGCTTATGTTTTTTATATCTTATCTGTAATGCTTTTTACCTGAAGAATAAATGCACTTGCTTAAAAGGAGCTGTGTTGTAACTTTTCACTGTGGTCAACACACAGGTTTTAGCAAAGCACAGATGCTGGCCTGTTTAGGCAGTTTGGCTTGTTGGGGATATCACAGTGTAAACCCAGGGAACTGTGCAGCCTTAAACCTCTCTGTCAGCAGAGCCTGAGATGCAGGTCTCTGCCCAAGAGAGGTAATGGCTGGGAGCTAGAAACCTTTAAGAGGGTGCCCTTTCTGGACCAGAGAGGGGGAAATCAGGTGCAGTTGGATTAAAATTGTGACACAATATACCAGATCTTCTATCCATCTGATATCTCCAACTACAGAAAGACAAGAATGTCCCTTTGAATTTACTTTTATTATAGCTGGAGCACATACCTACAACTCTAGTTAAAGGGACACTGTCAATTTAAAACTTACTTCTGACTGATTTTATTTTTAACTACAATTGTTTCAAACAACACCTAAAGTTTCTGTACACTAAGAAAAGGAGTACTTGTGGCACCTTAGAGACTAACCAATTTATTTGAGCATGAGCTTTCGTGAGCTACAGCTCACTTCATCGGATGCACACTAAGAGTATGTCTACACTGCAGCTGGGAGCATGGCTCCCTACACCAGTAGACAGTGCATTAAAAATAGCACTGTGGACTTCGTGGCACAGGCAGTAACAAAGGCCAGCCACCCAAGTATGAGCGTGCCACCATGTTCACGGTGCTATTTTTAGCATGCTAGCTCAAGGAGAGGTAGCGCATGTCTGTCTACCCTGGCTCACAGACACACTCTCAGCTACAGTGTACACATTAGACAAACAAATATTTTCTCTATTTTTCAGTTTATTTCCTTTGTCAATCTGACAGCATTCTTCGTATAACCAGTTTAACATTTTTCCCTGTTCAGTCACTATCCCATTTATATACATCTTTCCCACAGCAATAAGAGAGAGAAAAACACTTTAAAATACAACTTGATAGCAAAAAATACAAAAATTCATTTTTCACTGCCTAGATACAAGTATTCTAATTGTTAAAACACAAGTTTAGCATTTAGTCCAGAAAAAAAATCACAATTATCTGATATTTAACCCAGGTTTTGTAAATAAGAGTGTTGTCTCTTCCTGTTAACTAAATGCAGTAACTAATGCATTCAATATGATATTGCTAGGATTTTATAGAGGTTTTTATTTATTGTTACTGTCTAGTTAATAATTTTCCCTCTTAAACTCTATCAGATGCTTTTCTTTGGTCTGGTTGTTTTTCTGTCCACTGGCTGACAGAGACCAGATTTGTATAATGTGACATTGCCTGTTATAAACTTTTGAGAATTCCATATACAACTCTGAGCTTCACATCAGTTGGTTTTGTATTCAGTTTAAGTTCCTTTGGCTTAAACAAGTTCCTACAACAACATCAATTCTTCCATATTGCAAATGTGTAGGATTTTCTATTTCTACTTTATTGATTAATGTAAATCTCAGACTGCATTACAGTTTGTGTTGTTAAATGAATACCATAAAATATACGAAGTATTCAACATGTCCAAGTTAATGTTGCAAACTTTAACAACCTTTAACAGTGGAGAAACATTTTTCCTCCCCTCATATAACATTTATATTAGAGGGAAATCTGAAAAGGTGGAGAACATTGTCATGCTATAGTCTGAGGTCCCAATCTTACAATGCAATCTATGTATGCAGACCTAGGAGCTCATGCAGTTCTGAAGTCCATGGGAATGAATAATATCTTAAGAAAAATAAAAAACATAATATACAACAAATCACATAAGCACTACTAAGCAACTGTCAATCACTATTCAAAAACATCATACAATCAGAGCAGCCTAGGTGTTTTAAGACATTTTTGAAGTACAGTGATAGAGCTGTGTTGGGAAGCTTGCACGAGACCTGTTTGCTAGCCAAAGCATGTGGCTCTAGCTAGTCGTCTAGTCCCTCACTTTTGTGAGTACTAAATACACTCAAATTTGAAAACAAAAGCACAATATATAATAACACCAATTAAGCCCTATAAAAGAAATTCTCTGAAGTGATTCAAGTAAAATTCTTGCCAAAAAGATCATGGGGAAAAAATTAGTAACTCAGAAAAAATTAACCTAAAAGAAAGAACAACGAAGTTGAGGGCAAGTTTCTGTGTGCATGTATAACAAATATAGCATCTTTGGAATAGACATCTTTGGAACAGGCTAACTATTAATGTTTGCTGCTGATAGTCACTTGCTGCAGTAGTGGATCCCACAGCACTAAATCTGTTCCATGTAAAACTTCAGCTTCAGAAAAATCACATATTAGTATTGTTATAATTGAAATTTAGGAAAACATGTTGTTTGGGTGGGCAAAAAATGTTTTCCTCCCTGTTCCATACATATCATATTTTAGGGATAATAATTAAGAGGTTACATTCATCAGGCATGTTGTTCAAGCATCATACTACATATCTGGCGGTGTGGGGGGAGAGAGCCTCCAACCACTACCTGCAATTCAGGTTGACTGAAGATTGACAGTCAAACTAGTGGCATGCTAGGGTGTGCATGAGTTGATGTATAGTCTGCGCAGTATTTATGTCTTTGTCATAATACTGCCAGAGAAACTGTCCGGAGAATAGTGAAGGACAACTCTTGTTATAATTCAAAAGATGTAGACCATGCTCCTCCTAGTGTTGCTTGACTGATGCATGATGGGCAGAGCAACAGCTCTATATGCACACACTATTACCTTGCCCAGATACACCCTTTTTGGTGCCAATGACAGCCAACAGTAGTACAACCCTTACACTCCCCACAGCCAATTTCTGGCTTCCCCTGCTCAGATGTGTAAGGAGCAGGAGAGAGAGGGCTTCTCATGCCTTCTTTCCTTTCTAGGGCACCATGCTAGAGCAGCTGTACTCTGAGACAAAGCCTAAGAGTTAATATGAGAAATAGCAGACCAAAATCCAAATATCCTGAGAAGAATTGATGGTAATACATCTGACTGAGTTACCTGATAATTTTTAATAAATCCAGCAAAGTAGTGGTAGTCTAATTAACTGAACCTGGTAAGGAATACAAGCCATCTGAAGACTGTGACACAACTTCAACTAATTAATGCTACGATTTAAATTTAAAGGTGAATTGAACAGCTTTAACCTTGCCAAGACCAGAATTCAGGACTTAGAAGGTTGAGGGGAGATATGATTGCTCTCTATAAATATATCAGAGGGATAAATACCAGAGAGGGAGAGGAATTATTTAAGCTCAGTACCAATGTGGACACAAGAACAAATGGATATAAACTGGTCATTGGGAAGTTTAGACTTGAAATTAGACCGAAGGTTTCTAACCATCAGAGGAGTGAAGTTCTGGAATAGCCTTCCAAGGGAAGCAGTGGGAGGCAAAAGATCTATCTGGCTTTAAGATTAAGCTCGATAAGTTTATGGAGGAGATGGTATGATGGGATAACATGATTTAGTAATTAATTGATCTTTAAATATTCATGGTAAATAGGCCTAATGGCCTGTGATGGGATGTTAGATGGGGTGGGATCTGAGTTACTATAGAAAATTCTTTCCTGGGTATCTGGCTGGTGAATCTTGCCCATATGCTCAGGGTTTAGATGATCGCCATATTTGGGGTCAGGAAGGAATTTTCCTGCAGGGCAGATTGGAAGAGGCCCTGGAGGTTTTTCGCCTTCCTCTGTAGCATGGGGCACGGGTCACTTGCTGGAGGATTCTCTGCTCCTTGAAGTCTTTAAACCACAATTTGAGGACTTCAATAGCTCAGACATAGGTGAGAGGTTTTTTGCAGAAGTGGGTGGGTAAGATTCTGTGGCCTGCGTTGTGCAGGAGGTTGGACTAGATGATCATAATGGTCCCTTCTGACCTTAGTATCTATGAATCTATGAATTATTTTCCTGCAATAGTCAATGACATCACTAATGCCAACAATTATACCACTTTAGGTGTTAGTGATGCTGCCAAGTGCAGCAGTGGAGACATGGAATCAGAAAAGACAAATAATACGAACACACATGTCAAGGTTCCTTCCCCACTCTGAACTCTAGGGTACAGATGTGGGGACCTGCACGAAAACCTCCTAAGCTTACTTTTACCAGCTTAAGTTAAAACTTCCCCAAGGTACAAATTAATTTTATCCTTTGTCCTTGGAATAACCACTGCCACCACCAAACTCTAACTGGGTTTACTGGGAAACGTAGTTTGGACACGTCTTTCCCCCCAAAATCCTCTCAACCCTTGCACCCCACTTCCTGGGAAAGGTTTGGTAAAAATCCTCACCAATTTGCATAGGTGACCACAGACCCAAACCCTTGGATCTGAGAACAATGAAAAAGCATTCCGTTTTCTTACAAGAAGACTTTTAATAGAAATAGAAGTAAATAGGAGTAAAGGAATCACCCCTGTAAAATCAGGATGGTAGGTACCTTACAGGGTAATTAGATTCAAAACATAGAGAATCCCTCCAGGCAAAACCTTAAGTTACAAAAAAGACACACAGACAGAAATATTCTATTCAGCACAATTCTTTTCTCAGCCATTTAAAGAAATCATAATCTAACGTATACCTAGCTAGATTACTTACTAAAAGTTCTAAGACTCCATTCCTGTTCTATCCCCGGCAAAGCAGCATACCAACAGACACAGACCCTTTGTTTCTCTCCCTCCTCCCAGCTTTTGAAAATATCTGGTCTCTTCATTGGTCATTTTGGTCAGGTGCCAGCGAGGTTACCTTTAGCTTCCTAACCCTTTACAGGTGAGAGGATTTTTCCTCTGGCCAGGAGGGATTTTAAAGGGGTTTACCCTTCCCTTTACATTTATGACAACACACTATAAATGAGACACTGTCAAGGACAAAAGGCTTAAAATGTGATGTGTCTGCGTTGATCCATCCTTCTGCATTGCTCTTCGGCTCCATTCTTAGGAGCAGGGGAAGTGTGGATATATACAAGTGTCCTGCTTTCCAAGGGGAGCTATGTACAAGCCGCCTCCCAGTAACAAGCTGGAATTTTATCTGCATTATTGGCAGGAGGGACTGATAATATTTTCTCAATCAAGGGCCATGAGTGTATTTCAAAATTTTGGATTGTGATGACCTGAACAAATTCATTTTAAGGCTTTTTTTTTAAACAAGCTCTCTATTCTACCCTTGAGTGTGTGTACTTAAGCAACTGAAAATATTCAGAAACCTCAGATATAACATCCTGGTGAAAGCGTTAACATTTACTTTTCATTTGGCCTGGCAAAGTACATCTTTTTTATACAATCTCCTCCAATTTTGTCATTTGGCTGTTTTATATTTCACACTGTTGGTGGAAATGTATTAAAATACAGCACCTCAAGGTAAAACAGGGTGGGGTTTTGTTTGTTTGAAGTCTAGACATTTATATCAATAAATAAAATCTCAGCGAAAGGAAAAAATTTTGTTACAAGATCCCCTCAATTTTCAGATGTATTGAATCAAGACAATTAAAATAATGATCCAGAGTTTCACAGGTTTCATTTGATTGTGTTTGTCTTTTATTAGTCATGTGCCTTCAAAGTGCAGCCCAGCAATGGAAGAGGTATTTTTATGAAGCAGGAAGTGCACGTTTGGGAGGGAGGCGATTTAAAAGGAACTATGCACAATACTCTTGGATAAGACAGTTGTGTCAAAAAGGGAATTATGCTGCTACCTTCCTGTACAGCCAACACAAAGGTGCTTTTCTTTTACAGCCCATAAAGAAGGGTGAACATGTTTAGAGAATTTTATTACTGCCAAGTTTTTCCAGTCTTTTTCTCTTTTTTTGGTAGAAGGAGAAAGGAGTAACGTCTAACACAGTGGCTCTCAACCTTTCCAGACTACTGTACCCCATTCAGGAGTCTGATTGGTCTTGCATATCCCCAAGTTTCACCTCACTTAAAAACTATTTGCTTACAAAATCTGACATTAAAATACAGAAGTGCCATAGCGCATTATTACTGAAAAATAATTTACTTCCTCATTTTTAACATATTATAAAATAATCAATTGGAATATAAATATTGTACATTTACATTTCAGTGTATAATATATAGAGTAGTAGAAGTCATTGTTTGTATAAAATGTTAGTTTGCACTGACTTCACTAGTGCTTTACATGTAGCCTGTTGTAAAACTAGGCAAATATCTAGAGGAGTTGATGTACTCCCTGGAAGACTTCTGCGTATCCTCAGCGGTATGTATACCCCTGATTGAGAACCACTGGCGTAAAAAACTTTGTAGTAGATGCTAAAGCTGTTCCCACTGTATTGATGGTAGTATGTTGTTTTATTGTAACTGATCTGCCAAATTCCAGCCGTTTCCT
The DNA here is from genome assembly GCF_965140295.1 of Lepidochelys olivacea. NCBI lineage: Eukaryota > Metazoa > Chordata > Testudines > Cheloniidae > Lepidochelys > Lepidochelys olivacea. The sequence goes on from NC_140413.1 coordinate 126,168,114, forward strand.
ATTTATTGCAAAATGTGGGTTTTAAATGAGAGGCAACACAGCTGCTTAAAATGGTTCCCCAGAGATCTGAACCACCACAAACATTACTCATCTGGTCCTGCCCTGATCAGTTTTTTTGTCCAAAAGTCAGGGTCAGGCATGCCTGAGACTTGGGACATACAAACTAAAACTTTAAAATAGTACTTTTCTGAATATGAAAACTATTCTCATGTATCCTCTGAAAAGTTACATATAGTTCTGACCTAGGTTACAAATATAATCCACTATGGTCGTTTTTTATGGTCCTCTACACTAAATAGTTATGGGGTAAAGGACTATAACTTATAACTTGAAACATATCCACAAAACTACATCCATCCACCCAAGATGGTTATCAAAGGGGACAACACTAACCGTTTTATTTATTCCTAAGTAGTTCACTTTAAACAAAAACAATCTGTAAATGTTTCTCTATACACGCTTGCCAACTTCATCTAACAGGTGCACACAACTGTAAAAAGCCATTAAAAAGCTTTGCATTCTGATTGACTAACAGACAAGGCATTGTGTGGTATAAACACAACAGCACAGGTTCAAAATTAGTTTTGTTTGCTGAACTGCATCACAAATACTATCAACAGAGCCATAGAAGTTATGGGTACTGACACTTAATGTTGCATTTTCTAGTGGCATTGCTCATATTTTAACTGTATTTTTATCAATAAAAGCTTTGCACATGACAAAACCAAAACCTTCCTTTCTTCTATCCATTTATTCCTTGTTTTTGGTTTACTAGCCTATATTTAAAAATTCATGTCTTAAATTTTCCCCTAATCTTTCATCACGTTTCTCTGGAAGACCATGACTTACTCTCCTGCTGGCTTCTTCTGCTTCCTGGTCTCTGATTCTCTACATCTCTTTGCCTCTCTTACCGTCTCTCTTCCACATTTTGTACTCTCCTGTTTCCTGGATAGATTATTGTAGCTTTATATTTGAGAATATTTACCCCCCCCACACACACACACACACACACTTGAATAGCACTTTTTCATTTTGAAGAATTCTAAAATGCTCTAAAGACTAACGTGATTTTTTCTGTTATTGGGCAACCTCCTGGCTTTAGAGGCAAATAGTCTCCCTAAACTTACTGAATACAAGATTGTTCCACCTACCCAGCCAGCAGTTTCTGTCAAATACATAATTTTTCCAGTCCCTGGCAGATGTGTGTGTACTGTATATATTGTAGACTGAATTAGAGAAGATAAATCACTCCCTCACTACTGAAATGCAGCTTTTCTGAGTACAACATGGCGGACATTCTGCACCAGTACCATGCACACCAGCCTTTATGAGAGAAGTGGACAATATCTTCTCCCATAAAAAGAATTTTAGGTAAGCAGCATGGGTAATCAAGTAATCAAACAGGTATTTAGTGAAGTGACAATAGCTAACACCACTACACCTAAACAAAGTAGCACGGGACATTTAACAACAAATGGACAGGATCTTGGCTTTTAAAGCTCATCCAAAGCCACAGTCAACAGCATTGTGTCCTCTAGCATTACATGCTGGAATTACTTCATTATTGACACAGAAGAAAGAATGCCACGCACCGAATCACCAAACTATTTCCAACACCCTGGGTTTGGAGGCCTCTTCTCCTAAATGCTGACCAAGCTTATTCACCCTGCTCTGGAGATGATATACGACTGCAGGCGTTGATACAGTATTCTTCACCAAAATAACTTCTCAGCTCTCCTGCAAGGTTTTCTAAACTTTTGCATTTAAAAGTAAAATAGCTAAATCATTAATGACTCCAGAATAAAATCTAAAAACCTCTCAGGCAAGAGCAGATGCTATGTTAGTGGATGAAGCAGTGAGACAGGAAAGAAGACTGTACAGGACGCCAGTTTCTTCCAGAGACAAAAGAAACAGAAAAACCAAGAGGAGCAAGTTTTTAGATTTTAAAGGTCTTTTCTTTTAAAAATGTATTTATATATTCCATCTTTCAGTGGAGAAAGTTGAATCAGTAATTTGCGGCAAGCGTTAAACAGCAAATTGAAGATTTTTCCTTTTTTGAAGCTTTTACAAGCTCAACTGGCAAATTTATAAAGGCAAGAATAGTTGAACTGACTTCTGCAAACAATAGGAACTGACCCACTTGCAGTAGCGACAGGGACGTTTCAGTCAGAGTGACGCATGCATAATATTATTTTGCCTAAAGCTTTCTGGGACTGAAGCCAGAACACCTACCCCTTAGAAAAGCAGCTAGTTTCATTCGACCCAGCTGACCCTCTCTGCCTAGCTCTTCCTTCTCCCTCTGGAAGGAGCCAGCCAGCTCACTCCATTCACTCTCCTGGTCGGGTTAGCCAACTTCTGTCCCATTGAGAAATTGACATCCCATCCTTCCAATGGGGGCTAGCCAGCTGCATCACTCTCCTCCTTAATGAGGCTTGCCTCCTCACCCTCTAGCAGCGTCCAGGTGGCTCTGCTCCCCTCCTTTCACTTAATGTGTCTAACCTTTCATTGCTTGTTTCTGATAAGGCTGGCAGGCGCCAACCTGCTCTGCCTTGCTTCTCCCAGACTCCTCCTCCCAGGTCCCGCTTTCCCTCTCCAATAACTCTCTTGCACACCTTCTAAGCTCCTGCAAAACCTTCTTGATAGCGTCCCTTGTCACCCTCCCATTTTCTGTCGGTTAGCGTTCTTCAGCAGTAATTACAGGGTGGGATGCATCTGCAAACCCTGCTAGCAAGGGCCTAGTTACCAATAAAAGGAAATTAAACTTTGGCTCTGTCAACACTACAAAATAAAGTCTCTTAGGAAACCATTTTTCAAAAAAGTGACTTAAAACATCTGAAAACTATCAACAGGGGCATCTGAGGAGATAAATAAGGACACAGAAATACACTGTATTTGGGGAGCTTTTGAGAGACAGAACATGGAAAAATGGTATGTATCTGGCTTGAACAACAGGTCTGTCCCTCCAACCTAGCAGTTTAGCCAACATGGGTTTTGCCACTTACATGAACAGAATACAAATGTGTTAATTAAAAAAACACCACACACACACGTGCGAAACTAGTTTCAATTATGCCCTGCTCCCACGGGCAACAAAACCATGTGAGGCTGAAATGTTAAAATTTGATTTGTGAAGCTCTGTTTCTTTGTTGTACCATGTATTATTTTCCACCATTTCAATAAATGTGCCCCCTCACCACCACCACGTGCTATCACCTATCTGCGCCCACTCAAAAGTTTGGGACACAAATGCTTCTCCTCACCGAAGTTTTTTCCTGCCATCCAATACATGCTCTGGTTTTTGGTTTTCTGGTCCCTCTTACAGGCTGCAGGTGGTTCTGGTGTTTTGAGCACGCCAAGTTTGGCTGTCTTGCCCCTCTTCTCGCTGGTGTCGTCCATGCACTCGTGCTGAGCGCCTGGCACAGCGCTGCTTCTGACGCGGCCTGGGAAGCGCAGGGAAGCATCAGATAATGGGCCCACTCAACAGAGCACCGCAAGACAGGTTGGGACAGCAGACGCCCCGGCCCTCGCTGAGTGACGGACACACAGACAGGGCTCCGCCCAACAGACAGTCTGCCTCTAACTGACCAACTGACTCTTCCTAGAACTTTCTTTCCGGGCTACTGTGACATCAGCATCTCCTCCCTTTTTCGCCCACTGGATTCTAAGCGGCTCTCAGCACCAGGTGACTGTCAAACATGTTAAAAAGGGGCACTGCAAGGCTAAACGTCAGATACTTACAAAAACTTTTATTGTGCTAATAGCACCGTCTGAGATGACTAAATCTGAAAGTATCTTAAAAATCTAATTCAATTTACTTTTCACTAGTCATGCCATTGGTTTATGCGTCACACTTCCCTCAGCTTGGGCAATGTACATCACATTAGTCTCTGTTATGTGATTATGTATTGAAAGACCTTCCTGTATGTGTATATACAAGGGGGAAGAGGTCAGACTGTTGTAGGAAACAACATGTAATGAGACTGAAATCATAACTTTAAAGATGCATCAACTTTTTTGTGCATGTTATTATATTTAATAGCACCAACCACATGTCAGTTCAGTGGTTTTCAAATTTTTTCCTAGTGGGACTCCCTTTTTCATATCAGAACTTCTTTTCCTATGCCTCCTCAATCTAGCTGGACCTAGCCGACAGCACTCACCCATATAATCGTTTGGAAAGGGCAGGGTTAGCAGGACCCCTAGACACCAGTGTGCAACATGCCTTCACAGTGTGACCTCCATTTTGAGAACTCCTACATGAGGCACTTCACAGAGGTGGCAGGAGTGAAAACAAAACCGCAGAAAAATCCTGCAGAAGACAAAACTGCAGCAGAAGTCTAATGTAGAAAAGATACACATTTCACAAAGTTCTTCCTTTTTTATAAATTGGCATTCTCCTATCCATGAACTAGCCGCACTTAACTTTGCCTAGCTGAGAGACCTGACATAGCTGACCTGACTAGTACCAGCTAGTTCGATAATAAAACAGAACAATCATTAAATCCTGGGGAGTAGATAAGAACAGCAAGCATCAAACACAAATATTACAAATAACTACTGCTAGGCCACAAGGTAAAAGCTCAAATATATAAAATCTCTCCAACTAATACCTCAGAAAAATTACAGACAATGCCTACAGTTAAGGTTGCCTAACACTTTCCATTATAATCCCCCTTTACAGCTGTTCATAACTACAACAAATTTTAACTATTTAGGAGGAAATTTTCCATGCATGGTCTCTACTTCAGGTTACATTTTTTTTTTAAATAAAGTTGAGCAAAAATGGCTTGACTGTTTCAGAGAATAAGGTGGTGAAAAATATATAGGCTTACCAATACTAAAAAAAAATCAGTTCATTTATATATTTATTTTCTTAACTCTAATGTCTCAGGAATTTAGGAGTAGGAATTTGACATTTGGCAGTGGGTACATCTGAGGTCAGAAACGAGCCTTTCACTGTCTATGTGAAGATTTGACCAAATATGGCGAAGTTATAACCAACCGAAAATCATCCACTGAACATGGACAGAACTTGTTCTACACTTGTCCTTTAACTTTCTAAATGTTCTGACTGAACTTCACATGCTCCCAGAATCTGCTGAGCCTCCTGCAATACACACAGCTTCAGACAGGTCACAGAAAAAACTTATGCTTCTGCTCTTCATCAAAATACCCGTGAGCCTTGTGGAAGATGCACTGTGTTGGGAGCCAGGAAACCACATATTCTACTCTTCACTCTTCCACTGACTTCTGATAATATTACTTGCACTTCACAATCCTCCTTATTAAGCAAGGCCTCATACCGCTAACTCAGGAGGCTGGCAAGTAGTCTGCCATTTCTCCTCATTTACAAACTAAGTAACATGATCTCTTACAGTTGCGCAGAATGGAATTTCTTTGATTTTTCAGGTTTCTGTTTTAAGAAACCTAGGTAATGTCTTTTTTTTTTTTAAATCTACATTGTGCGACCTGATTTGTGCTCTGTGTTTTGTAAATCAAGCCATTTGATAGTGAATACTGTACCTCTGTTCTTTTACTGAAAAAAAAAAACTGGGAAGGCTGAACTATACTTAAGTAAATAAAGAGCACCTGTGTACTGTGGGTAACATTAGCTAGAAGAATGAGAATGATCAAAGCATGTCAGGTGCTGTTAGCATAGACAGCTTTTCTACAGAGCAGTTGGCCTCTACATGAACTATAATGGTAATATTATCACTCAACAAAGTTTAGCAAGTTAATCTTTGACCTCAACAAGCTAAACTGTCTGTGACCACTACAGATTTGCCTGCATGACAATATAAACTTAGCCTGTACCACAAAACTCTGGAGCAGAGTTTTATTCATCTCCCATAAGGACTACTGGATTCACAAAATCCTGACCCCAAGTCCAAAACTAAGGAACTATTATTGTCGCCGCAGAGGTATTACCAATCTTTAACAAATTTTACTGATCTCTGATAACACCACTATAGATAACCTGACTTTAATAAAATTATTCATTGTTACATAAAATTGCTGAATGCCGAATTACTACTGAATTACAAGTACATCTTTCCCTCTGGAAAAATGCTACTACACTGAAACGTAATACAGCCTCTCAACAAATATCACTTGTGCCAGGGATGATTATACTGCTCATAGTGAAACACCCAACATTGAGAGACTGGAATAACCATTTCTGATCAGAGCTGACATGCCCCTGCAAATCACAGCAGCTAGGGTTACCTGTTACTTCACAAATAGGAGAATGGCTTGTATCTCCTGAAGCTAACTCCATTAATGAACAAAGAAGGGGGAAAGTGCAACTGCATTATTTAGGAGTAGAATTAAATTAATTACAAAACATGCCCAGGGTTACTGATATGCCTTCTAAGGCATTCCTTTTCATCAAAACTGCTAAGAAAGCTTCTATTTATACATTAAAAAATAAATCCCAACAGGATAGATCAGGTTCCACCCATTTCTCATTTACTAGGTAATTTAAAGAGGTAGCCTTCATGGGCCTCCTCCGGTCCCTTTACAGTCAAGGTAAGTTTCATTGCTGACTTCCGTGGAAGCAAGATCAAGCCTGTGTTTGTTACCGTATTTTGCATGATGTTTTTAAAATATATATTTTCTGGAAAGCAAAGTAAGTAAAATTAGTACTCAAATTAAACTGAGTCATGACACCACATATCAGACTGCAGCAATTTTTAAAATCAACTCTGCTTGCTTTGTACAACAGCTAGCATGCTTGGTTATACATACTAACCTGCCAACCTGAAATCATTATTTAAGATGGGTCTTTCAGTTCTATGCACTAAGCCTATTATGCAATTTTACCAAATAGCTTATAAATATTATAGTAGTATAGTCATTACTTTTTAAACATAAAAATTAGAATTGTGTTCCAAATGCTATCTCGATTATCTTTCCAAACACAAAGATGCTGCTGACTCATTTGCTGAATCTGAATCCAACTTTGCACTCTGTCCAAACTCATTCACATTCCCTACAAGGACAGCTTACTGTAGAACAGGCATTCACAAAACCCACAAGTGCATAGAACAATATCAACATTTTACTATGTACTGTAAATACAAAGGCAGACTAAACATAATCAGCATATTTTGTGAATACAATCACAACTACAGAATGAAAAGGAACACACCACTTATTGAATAAATTAAAAGAACTGCATAATTAAACATGAGAACCTTCTAAAAAACACACATGGATAAGATTTTAAATAAATTATTAGACTTAATACTTATCTAACATTAGACATTTTTCATTTTAAGTGTGAATTTCCTAAGCAGGTTCTGTACAACCCACGTCACTAAAACTGTTTATTTTAATATTGTTGGGATGACAGACAGTTGTGATTTCATTCATGAGTGACACACAAAGGAAGATTATGAGTCTGTAATGAAAGCAAGTGGATATTATCATTGGGTAAAAGAGACAAGAAGATAAAATTTGAACACCAATAACGGTAGTGATGTCACTCAATAAGTTACAATATTAGGCCTGGATTCCACAAAGAGATCCACCAGTGTGCACCCTAATCTCTATACTCACCTGGAATACTTTAGTAGGACTCCATAAGGGTGTCCAGTAGTGGTTCCTTTTGCAGGATCAGAAATTGCTACAGAAAGTTGCAAAATGTCTACACATTTTGAAGATAACAGCAAAATAGTCAAAACAACATTGACATGAAACACTTTTAAAAAAGCTTATCACTCTAGGCAACCAAAACTGACACAAATTAATTTAGCTTTTAAAAATTCCCTCATTTATGTTGTTTATTCTTTGCATTTCATTTATCCCAGACAATGACACTAGCTTGGTCCCTTCCACTTTCTGGTTCTCAGGCATTAATCGTGAAAGCCTACAAGGAATGGTTACATTAAAAACAAAAGAAAAGATTAAATTCACTGAAATTTTATTTTAAAAAATTAAAAGATCTAGAAATTAGGTTTCGTGAGCACACTGCTTTTTATTTTTATCGGAACCTACATTTTGGGCCTAAATTAAGCACCATATGACAGTATCCTTGTAATTCATGGTTGATGATGAGAAAGAATCATAGAATATCAGGGTTCGAAGGGACCTCAGGAGGTCATCTAGTCCAACCCCCTGCTCAAAGCAGGACCAATCCCCAATTAAATCATCCCAGCCAGGGCTTTGTCAAGCCTGACCTTAAAAACCTCTAAGGAAGGAGATTCTACCACCTCCCTAGGTAACGCATTCCAGTGTTTCACCACCCTCTAGTGAAAAAGTTTTTCCTAATATCCAACCTAAACCTCCCCCACTGCAACTTGAGACCATTACTCCTTGTCCTGTCCTCTTCTACCACTGAGAATAGTCTAGAACCATCCTCTCTGGAACCACCTCTCAGGTAGTTGAAAGCAGCTATCAAATCACCCCTCATTCTTCTCTTCTCTTCTGCAGACTAAACAATCCCAGTTCCCTCAGCCTCTCCTCATAAGTCATGTGTTCCAGACCCCTAATCATTTTTGTTGCCCTTCGCTGGACTCTCTCCAATTTATCCACATCCTTCTTGTAGCGTGGGGCCCAAAACTGGACACAGTACTCCAGATGAGGCCTCACCAATGTCGAATAGAGGGGAACGATCACGTCCCTCGATCTGCTCGCTATGCCCCTACTTATACATCCCAAAATGCCATTGGCCTTCTTGGCAACAAGGGCACACTGTTGACTCATATCCAGCTTCTCGTCCACTGTCACCCCTAGGTCCTTTTCCGCAGAACTGCTGCCTAGCCATTCGGTCCCTAGTCTGTAGCTGTGCATTGGGTTCTTCTGTCTTAAGTGCAGGACCCTGCACTTATCCTTATTGAACCTCATCAGATTTCTTTTGGCCCAATCCTCCAATTTGTCTAGGTCCCTCTGTAGCCTTCCCTGCCCTCCAGCGTATCTACCACTCCTCCCAGTTTAGTATCATCCGCAAATTTGCTGAGAGTGCAATCCACACCATCCTCCAGATCATTTATGAAGATATTGAACAAAACCGGCCCCAGGACCAACCCCTGGGGCACTCCACTTGACACCGGCTGCCAACTAGACATGGAGCCGTTGATCACTACCCGTTGAGCCCGACAATCTAGCCAACTTTCTACCCACCTTATAGTGCATTCATCCAGCCCATACTTCTTTAACTTGCTGACAAGAATACTGTGGGAGACCGTGTCAAAAGCTTTGCTAAAGTCAAGGAACAATACATCCACTGCTTTCCCTTCATCCACACAACCAGTAATCTCATCATAAAAGGCGATTAGATTAGTCAGGCATGACCTTCCCTTGGTGAATCCATGCTGACTGTTCCTGATCATTTTCCTCTCATATAAGTGCTTCAGGATTGATTCTTTGAGGACCTGCTCCATGATTTTTCCGGGGACTGAGGTGAGGCTGACTGGTCTGTAGTTCCCAGGATCCTCCTTCTTCCCTTTTTTAAAGATTGGCACTACATTTGCCTTTTTCCAGTCATCCGGGACTTCCCCCGTTCGCCACGAGTTTTCAAAGATAATGGCCAATGGCTCTTCAATCACAGCCGCCAATTCCTTTAGCACTCTTTCATGCAACTCCTCCGGCCCCATGGACTTGTGCACGTCCAGCTTTTCTAAATAGTCCCTAACCACCTCTTTCTCCACAGAGGGCTGGCCATCTATTCCCCATGTTGTGATGCCCAGCGCAGCAGTCTGGGAGCTGACCTTGTTCGTGAAGACAGAGGCAAAAAAAGCATTGAGTACATTAGCTTTTTCCACATCCTCTGTCACAAGGTTGCCTCCCTCATTCATTAAGGGGCCCACACTTTCCTTGGCTTTCTTCTTGTTGCCAACATACCTGAAGAAACCCTTCTTGTTACTCTTGACATCTCTCACTAGCTGCAGCTCCAGGTGCGATTTGGCCCTCCTGATTTCATTCCTACATGCCCGAACAATATTTTTATACTCTTCCCTGGTCATATGTCCAAACTTCCACTTCTTGTAAGCTTCTTTTTTATGTTTAAGATCCGCTAGGATTTCACTGTTAAGCCAAGCCAAGGCAAGTTTTCAAACTCCTGAAGTTATTTCAACTTAAGTTTTCTTTCTGCATTGTTTTCCATTTCCTCTCTACATTACTTACCAAGTGCACAGAAGTCTAACAGTTCAGTACTTTGACTATTTGTTATTTTAGAACAGATGCACTAACTACTTATCATTGAGTTTACACAAAGAAATAAAAACAGCTCTTCCAGAATTGCTTGTTTTACTGGACCTGGTTATAAATACAGAAAAACCTGCCTTACAGATCGCCTCTGAAGACAGGAAAATCAACCCTGGAACATCACTATTCTCTGGTGTGCAAACCTTTGAAGAGAGAGCACTTTTGCTAAATCCCAGATCTGGTCGCTCTTGGCAGGTTTTACTGTAAGTATATAATCATACAGGAAAAATCAATTTCCACCTGACATCCAGTGCAACACTGGCTACCAGGAAGTTACAAGGAATCTTGCTTGAGCAAACAGAGCACCAGACTGGGAGTCAGGAGCCCGGAGCTCTATTCCCAGTTTGGCCACAGATGCGATGTTCAGCTGGGGCAAGTCACTTCACCTCTGTTCCTCTCCCTCCTTTTGGGTGTCTCTCATGTTTTTATCATGTAAGCTCTTCCTCAGGGCAAAGACCATCTCTTATTATATGTGTTTGTACAGTGCCCAAATACATTATTTGTAATCCAAACTAATAATAGTAACATCAAGAAATTATGGGCCAGACTGTGCATGCTCGATTCACTTACAAATCTCACCCCTCCCAGGCAGAAAGGGAATAGGACACAAATAATCACCTCTGCAGTTCCCTTCCTAAAACCATGAGAAAGACACTGCACAGGTGGTATTCACAAGGGGAAGGAGACAGGGATCCAGCAGCCTTATATTGGGCGAGGACATGGTCAGGCCAGGGTGGGGCAGAATGTACATTATCCCTCTGATCTTTAACTAATCACATTCTAATACCAGAGGAGATTCTCAAGATGGTGTCCATGCTTAATGGGAGAAAGATTCATTTTACTAATGTCTTTAGCTGCTATTCAGATTAAACTAGAATAACCCCTAGCAGAAATATGTGCTGTTAAATTTAAAAAAAAAATACAGATGTTCCAATGCCCTGATGGTGGCACTATGCACTGCCAAGTGAGAAACCAAAGTTTGGATCTCTGAAATAGCCTTTTGCTTCTTAGGCCAGTAGCTTTAAATTGATGCAATAAACTCCTTAGGGCAAGGGAGCCTCATGTTGCTTTAACAGCAGTTTACTCCCTTAAATGGCTACTCGATGAGCAGCTCATGCTTGGAACTGTGATCCAGGTCTAGTTACATGGCCAGAAAAAAGATTAGGGGAAAACAAAGCAAATCTATTCGTACAGGAGGATAGTTTTGAAGGTTTGGAGAGAAGGACAAATTCAGATCTCTGTTTCTCCAGTTTAAATCTCTAGTAACTTCGCTGCAATTACTCTGGATATATATCAGTATAACCGAGATCAGACCCTAGATCAGAATGCTCAAAAAAGAGGATGCGTGCTCTTCAGACCTTCCAACCTAGGCCCTGACCCTGTTTCTGATTAGTCTAAGTATCCTAAAAAGAGGGGAGAAAGGTGGTGTGTTCGTCAGCCACTCTGAGGTTGAGGAGACACCTGTTAGATGCAGCCTAGGTGTTTAATAAAGGAAATTAAAAGATTCAAAGAACCTTGTCATTAAGACTAACCACATCTAGCATTATGGTTTAAAGGGTCCTCTTCATTGTTCAGGAAACTCCATGGGGCTATAAAGCAATTATAGTAGTTCAGTCCACAAAACAAGTTATAAACCAGCCGGGACATCACAACTGTCACATCAATCTTTATGTAGGTGGAGAAGATGATAATCTTCTCTTGTCATTTGTAGTTTCAAAGTAAATTGAATTTTTATTTCCAATTTCAGAGTCATACAATTTCATAAACATATTTTTCTAACTTTTGACAACCCCCTCAGACACAGAGCGCAATCTCGTACCCAGTTATGTAAATGGAAGTTTTGTGAATGGATTTGATGGCAGCAGGATCAAACCCAAGTGAACAAATCACCTAAAAATCAAGATAGCATCTCAAAACAATTTAATACGTAAAACTTAGCTCTACTTTATAAACACACAAAACACTAACAGATTAAACTGGCCCATGGCAAGATACTCTCTCATCTGAACTAAATCCCTGCAGTTTGATTCCTTCTCAATGGTTGCTACATATTTTTAATGCAGTATTTCACCATTTTCTTTCCTGAGAGTGGAGAAAACACAAGCTGATAAGAATTAGCTACCTCTCGCATAGCCTATAAGAATTGGTGTAGCACAGAATCAAGCCAAGGTTTCTACAGCACTGCTGACTTAACCACATTGTCCATATAGAGTATTTTCTATTCCTGTTTCTGTGGCAAATGTGTAATTTATATTCAAAATATACAAATGTAAAGATTCCAACAAGACTTTGAAGTTTACATCTCATTAAGATGAACAGGTTAATGGACAGCAGTGTTTCCATCTTTGATGATGATTCTGTTTGCCAGGAGACAATTTTCTGCAAAACTGAGTTAAATATGGCCGCATCACATAGGTTTATATCAAAAGAAAAATAGAAACTTCTGTTCAAAATAAGAGTCTAAAAATTGCAGAACATCACAGAAAGCAGCAGAAACTTCAGGAGCACCTTAAATTGCCGGATCTCTGCCTTTTTTTTATATTTTTTGAGACCATGGTTTCTTCCTCTCTTTGATGTTGAGGCAGGTTTGGTTGGATTTGTTTTTTTGAGGATTTAATTGTGGGTCTTTCAGCAAGATATTTACATCAGCCTTGCATGAACTGTCTCAGCAGCAGTTATGGACAATGAGAATGTGGCTGGGCAAAGAGAATGTGGCATTCAGAGACAAATTACGTGATGTCTCAAAGGAGATGGGTTTCAGCAGGCTTTGACAAAAATCTGAGATAATCTCCAAGCATGTTCTGCAATGACGTTTCCATCACTTAGATGTTACCCAAGTGTCATGCTACATGTGTGATGCACCTGCAGGCCACCTACCACCATCACCACCCCACACTTCTGCAGGATTCTCTTACACATGGGCTGCAGGGTGGCAGTAGTGATTCCCCTGTAATTTATTCTACAGACTGCCAGGGCTTCTGTGGAGCTGAGATCAAGGGTAGCAAGGTTTCCTCTTTCTCACTCCTCATAATGCTACTCCTGGAGGCCATCCAGCATGGAACAGCCAGAAATAAGGAGGAATCAGCAATGGCAGGCCTAGTGCAAGTGGGAGAACTGAACACTGGGGTCAAATGGGGGAAGCTGCCTCTGGTTCTCCATGAACCTGGTCAACCACCCCCTTAGGCTGCCCCAGATCCCCTGCCACTTCCACACACACAACCCCCTAGTCAGTTCCACAGCCAAACTACACCTCTTGGTGGCCTAAGGCTCTCCACCTTCCTCTCCCAATAACTGCCCTGCCCCAAAATATGCCCCGCTGATTTTGCTCCAACACCTCCCTCTTGTCAGGCTTTTTACCTGAAATTCAGGCTTTTATAGGATTTCTCAGGCCTGCCTCCAAAATCTCATAACATGTGGTGCTGCAAGTAGGTCAATGACACTGAATACCACAGATGAGGAAGAGGGCAGGGAGTTCTCTCCTGGTAGTCTGCAAAGAAGGTAGTTCTCAAGCAATTTGGGCAACAGAGGATCTTGAGTCACAAAGTCAAGGAACATATTATTGTTTGATCAATGAGAAACTTTGGAGGGAGAGAATACAGGGAGTGGTTGCCAAGACGAAATAGGGAACCGGAGAGCAAAGAGGCACAGAGACGGAACAAAACTTGAAAGAGGCTCAGAGAGCTGAGGGGACAAGAAACAGAGCAGAAATAAGTTACAGACTTATATGAGACATGTCCAGAGAAAGCGGGGAGGGGCTCAGCCCTTCAGGGAATGAGGAGAGCATCTTCTCAGGTTGCCGCAGGGTGGCAGACCATCTGCCCTTGAAGATGTGGAAATTAGCGGACGGAAATGCTTGGTTTCATTTTCTCAAAGAGAATGACTATTAAAATATACACAAATTAGCAATTACCTCAAGACACATATAAAGGGTTTATCTAGATTAGAAAAAAAGTCTTCAAGCTTAGGTCAGACTTAGCTAACTTATATTAGCTGAGCCTCACCTAAACTCCAACTTTCTCCTAGTGAAGACAAGGCCAAATATTGGCTCTCAGCCTAAGACCAGGCAGGGAAAGAGTCAGTCTCAAAAGGATTTTCTTTTTAAAAGCATGTGTATAAGACCTGAGAAGGTGGAGGCAAAAACCAAACTAACAAAAAAATCCTCCACTCTAAAAAGGCCTCCTAACCAAGCCCACTGGTCAACTTTCTAGATCTTTTATGGTTCTAGGTGTCAGGCAGGCTTTCTTCTTTCCCTTAGACATCAGGTTGGGGGAAGAGCAAATTAACAAAGTTCATAACCCCCTTACCTCAGAGCCTTGAGTCAGTGCAACCAAATTTACAGTCAGCAAAACAAGAGTCTCTAGGGTGTCCTTGTGTCTAAGGGGGCCTAAAATCCATGGCAGCCAGCAGGACTTCTGCCTCCCCAGATCAGCATCCTTTTCCTGTTTAAACAGCCCAGCCCCGAGCCTCGGGCAGGCTGCTCCTTGATTGCACCCAGGCTGTCTCAGCTATAAGCACCAGACTGTCCCTTAAAGGGGCAGTACACCTCACTTAAGAACTTCTGAAAACAGGAGGTTGTAACGGAAACCATTTTGCAGCCCTAACTGTATCTTTTGCTTCTAGCAAAAGTTAGAATAGCAAAAAGGAAACCACCAATGATTTTAAGTTAGCTTAATACAGAGAGGAAGATAAAACAAAGCAGTGATCATTTTCACAGTTCAAGGTCTACCAATTAATCTAATGGGATACGTGTAAATTAAAACATTGATGACCAGGGAATACAAACATGCTCATTCCAGATAACAAAAATGCTCACTGACAGCTTTAAGGGAAAAAAGGAAATAGGATATAAGCAAAAATTAAACACAACCCTTATTTTTTTATTATTATTATTACTACAAAAGCTCACAACCATAAGACAGAAGGTCTGTTGCTTAGAATCTACTCATGAAATAGACAGACAGAAATAAAAATGTTTTCCCCATGGGGAAAAAAAAAATCTAGGGTAAAATATGTAGGCCAAAGTTCAGAAGTTCAAACCACATCTATCTAATGTTGACTGAAGAATCTGAAGTTTATAGAACCCCACACATTTATAGACAGACTACTGGAAACTGCATTATTTGATCTTCTTCCCAGTGAATGCAGTCAATCTAGGTACTGGTCCTTTACAACATTTGACCACACCAATCTCAAAGCCAGAAAAAGATCTCCCCCACCTCTTCAAATTTAATTCTGTTTGGTACCAAAAAGCATCTGAGGCTACCCAGTCAATCTTTTTTTAATTTAACATTTAAAAACAAATCACTTTAAAGGGATTATATCAATTTAGGCAAAACCCCTGCAATTATCAAAAAAAGAGGCCATTACATTTCAAACTATTGCCATGCCTCCCCAATCTGCAGTACAATATTTTATTATTTTGTAAGGAATATATTCTGGGATTGTCAATGGTGCCTAAAAGAATTAGCTGCTCAAATCCCATCAGCTTCCCCACTGCCTTTGAAAAATTCCACCCATCATCTTAATATTCCTTTTTCCTTAAAAGCACAATATTTAGAAAAAAATAAACCTTGGGTGATTTCATAAAATCTCATATGCTTAAAGAGTGCCAAATTGGGTCAGTTCTAGGGAAACCTTCAGAGAAAATCCAATTGCTGTAGGAAGTGGTTTGGTGAGTCGGTAGATTGCACATTTTCCTTTGACCATGCTTAAACAATGCCCTACAACAGTACTTGTGGGCACTACGCTCAAGGTGCAAATCTTTTGGATAAGACCTACAAATGAGGTCCTGGCCATCTGCAGCCATTAAACATCCCAAAGCATTTAAAACAAAAAAAAAAAAATGGGAGCAGAGATGTTAAACATAGCACACCAGCCAAATTCTACTTTGGCTGATTATATTCTGTCTACTATAAACATACCAATTTAGTTTCAATTGGCTACAGTATTCTTCACTTCCTGTCCTAACTGTAACATGATGTTTCTGTGTTCTTAGACACAGCAGCTGTGTCTTGCTCTAGAGATAGCTGCATTTCATCAGTGGCTAAAAGAATTCCTAAACATACCTTATAAATCAGCTTGTAGCATTTTGGGATCTTTCTGAATGAAAACTATGCATCTCCTAGCAGCTTCACACTCCCTTTGTACATACAGGGGAAAACTGGGGGAAAACTCTACAGAACCCCACATGACAGCCTTCTGGGTGACTGAAAAATAACACCACACTCTGGGATCAATCTTAAACAGTGCCTACATGAGGATCAAGATTTCCCAGGTGGCTCCTGAATCTCCCATATGGTAATGCTTAATATTGTCATCCAGGCCATCAACTCACACCAATGGAGGCCTTTCTGAAAGAGATAACTGCAGTAAAGAGCTGGACATAACCTAAGACAGACATACTGAAGTAGATACGATTTTAGTTTTGTACTTTCAACTTCACGGTAAAGCAGCCTAATAAAGATTTGTTGGAAATACACAGGTCCCATCTGCACCAGTGGCAATGTTGATTTTCCTCAAAATAAAAACCTGCCAAATAAGTAGGGTGAGAGTAAACATATTTATGCTAGCCATTTACAGCAGTGATTCTTCTCCAAAACAGTCTCATGCTACAAACTTCAGTCGACACTGTTTTGACATCTAGTAGCCCATTATTTTAAGTTGGACCTCGGCTTACACTTTTTAAAATCCTGTAACATTCTATGCTCTTCTGAAAGATTACTGCTTCTACTCAGCTAGGCAGAAGATTTGTCCATATATGGACAACTGAGAAGACAACAAATGGCTCTTTTCCCAGTCTATCAAGCCAGGAAATTAGAGGGCTTGAGGTAGTCTGGCTGACTTATTTTGTTCAGAGCCTTGACGGAAACCTTTATGAATTAGTTAGTTCCATGAAGAGATCGATACTCTATGATGTTGGCTGCAGTCAGCACTGTCAATTTCATAAAAGAGCAGAAGACGTGGCACTCATATAGATACAGAGAAGAACTGATGGTGATTGCTGCCATACTCCCAAAAGGAGTATCTCCTGATAAAATGCACATCAATAAATCCAACAACACTTACAGGAAAAATTGGCACCAAGGAGAAAGTCAATCCGTTATTTGCTGCTTAAAGCCCCTCAGAACTTTCCTCTTGATTCCTAAAATTTTGCTTAGTTCTTTATAAACGTAAAATTTGCAGACTTTGATCAGTATGCAACATTTTGTCCTCCGACACTGGATTATCTGTAAGACAGTTTAACTTTCTTCAGTGAATTCTAGTTGAAACTGTTTTCTTCTGATATCAAAAAATGCAATGGATGAATCAAACAAATTATGGGACTTTGAACCATTCTCAAAACATAGATTTAAGATCTAAAACAGAACAAAATTTCACAGGTAAGCTTTCTCACACTGGGACCCTGGAAAGAAATTCCCTTCCAGTCAGCTCAGCTACCTGGAAACTTAACAGTATGCCGTGCCTTGCGTTTTTAAGCTGCAACAGAGGAAATGATTAAGGAAGCATTAAAATCTAAATGCACCATAAAAGGCATCTGCCGGAAAACTAGCTGCTATTTGCAGTAAGGAAAGTATGTTATTCACACAACATAAAGAAACAGCAACATTGTCCTCTAAACGTTTCTAACCAAACACATGAACCATGAACCAAGGTTGGCATTTCAGAGTCTCTAACTGGCAGAGTTTATTTCAGGAACTTGAATAAGTGGGGCAGTATCTCTCCAGTGACAAAAAAACATGAATCAAAGTTTTAAGAAGCTTCATGCCCCAATTTTATTTTGTTCAGGTTTTTTTACCCTTTACCTTATGCCAGAAAATCCTTATCACCCCTTCAGTTTCCTGATGCCTGAATTGATTTTTTGGTAGTACTTATTTTCTTACTGGCAAGAAAGCACTGAAATTCTCTGCTGTGTTTCTTTTTGTGTTTTCTGTCTTCCCTTCTGTTTTCCTACTAATACCCCATCCTGCCAGTCACCCTACCCTTAACCTTTCAGGACAGATCTAATGGTACAAGTTAGCAGCCATTCTAGTATCTTAGCCAGCCAGCATTTAACACTGCCAGTAATAGGCATAACATACTGATACAATTGCTATCTATTATTGGCATAGAATTCATTACTCAAGAAAAATTCTTGCAAACTTTTCTTAAAGCTCTCCTGTTGTAAGAAAAAATTAAAATGGGCCAGGGAAATAGCAGTCAATCAAAAGCATTTGAGTATTCCAGTGTAAATTGGATTTGATTTGATCAAATTGATGACATTTGCACTCTGCATAAGTGCAGTATATTTTGCATGGGATTTTCTTGTTCAGCTCATAAAAGTGAGAAAGGAAAGCCAATATGCACACAATGTGTGTGGTGAAAAACACAGTGCAACTGAATAGTTAATGAAGGAGGGCTGTGCAAAACTGATGTGTAGTAATCTTTGCTTCAAGAGTTGACAGCCTCACCAAGTGAGGTCAGATAAGGCGAGCCCAGGAGCTGCTAGAAAGAAGTCTCTGTTCTGCACAGTACTGATTTAATAATAAAAGCGTTTACAGATTAATATATTCATATTAAAATCATGCTACTATTAACAAGAGAGATTGAAAAATCCACTTACAAAATACAAGACCAAGTATGGGGATCTAAGCCATTAATGATGGCAGCATCGAAGCTTTCATCTTTTTTAAAAAAAATATGCATTAGCCTTTATGCACCCTCCACATGGGAGCTTACTGTAAACAAGTTTAGTGCCATCTTCCTGAGTCTGCAGACAGAGAGCTAGCTAGATCCAGGGCCTCTACTATTGCTCATCGCAGAGTGAAACTAACAAGATTTTGGAAGTTTCAGTGCTACTATTCAAAAGATTGTGGGTAACCATCAAACTGCCAGTTTTTAATCAATTGTATGCTGCTTCTGCTTGGGAAAGCTGTGATAGAAAGCTTGGGAGAGCAGAAGAGGCAGAAAGTAGAGCTGCTGAAGGGTAAGGCCTCCCACACCCAAAAAATGGAAGTTGGGGTGGAAAAGAAAAATGAAAACTTCCCCCTTCTTCCCCAAACACTGCTCACAGCAGCCAGGAGGCTGTGGGAAGATTAAATTAACACTAATATACACAGCTGGCAGGAGTTCTGGAAGGAAGAGAAGAGACAAAAAGTTCTCTTTCCTTTCCAGCAGCTAGAAGGCAACTTAATAATTCACCTATCTGCCTCAAGAGGATATGAAAGGTGGAGCCATGAAGCAGGTTCAGGAACAACATATATTGGTAGAAATCCCAGCACCCCATTTTCCCAGTAGCTAAAGGTGACATGAATAGGACTAGGCTGCATGCAAGGGCTACTCCTCTTTCTCATCTTCTGAAAGTTGTCGAGCTAGTGTGTCAAAAATGAAAGATTTGGGTAACAGTACACAAACTACTAGTTAAAAAAACAAAACACAGCAGGTACCAAACATATACCACAATCCCATGCCAATGCTATGTATATTTCTCATTTAGTAAATAAATATTCGAGAGGGGAGGGTGAATAAAGAGAATTGCAATGCAACAACTCTAGTGGTTAATAATTTAACAAAATATTTACTTTTTAAAACAAACTTTTTCTTTCGATTGTTGAACCAGTATTAATCTCTTGAAGGCTGTGTCACACACCTGCTGTGGTACTTAAATTGGAAATGCCAACACATCAAAAGGAAGCAGCTGCAGTCCACATGCAGCCACAGTAGTAACAAATGATATAATAGAAAGTAAAGCTAGTTTGCAGGCTTACACGCCACTCCCACATTCCAACTGTAACCAGCAGCATTGCTTTTTCAGCACGATGGCAACCTTTTGACATAGGCTCAGAATTAAATGCCAACTACAATTTTGTTTAAAAAAAAAAAGGAATTACTTATTTCAGTTCTATTCATGGGGAGAATAGAATATATTACTTTTAATATATTCAGACTGTGATGCTTAAGTAAAATGAATTCAATTTTCCTGTAAGCAGGACTGTAATTGACTACCTAACATTAGATTGTAAAATCATCAGGGCAGGGATTGTGTCTGCCTCTGCTTGTACAACAGCTAGCAGAAAAGGCTCATTGTTGGAGAAGGGACACTGCATCCTACTGTAAAATAGATATTAAATATTTAATAATCTACACAATATTAATAAGGATTTTTACCATGGCAGTTGTGAAGTCCATGACTGATTGTCATCATCATCAACCAATTTGCTTGATACTGAAGTTAGGCTGACTGTCTTATAATTGCCAGGATTGTCTCTGCAGCCTTTTTTAAAAATTGGCGTCACTTATCTCCAGGCTTCTGGTACAGAGGCTGATCTAAGCAATAGGTTATATTCCACAGTTAGTAGTTCTGCAATTTCATATTTGACTTCCTTCAGAACATTTGGGTGAATACTATCTGATCCTGGTGACTTATTACTGTTTAATTTATCAATTTGTTCCAAAACCTCCTCTACTGACACCTCAATCTGGGACAGTTCCTCAGATCGGTCAGCTAAAAAGAATGGTTCAGCTGTAGGATTCTCCCTCACATCCTCTGCAGTGAAGACTGATGCAAAAAATCCATTTAGCTTCTCCACTATGAAAAAGGTATGCACAAATTGCTATGAACTGAAATCAGTATGTTTTGCCTAGCTGCATGTGTCACACATGCTCTAATGGACAATGATACATACACAAAGAGCACATCCATGTGAAAGTCAGTAAGAAAAATCCCTACTTTTCTAGGTGAAAGGTCTGTCAGAGTTAAAGAAACACCTTTGGAGGAGTATCAGAAGTGAGAGACAATATTTTGATATGCAATTTATGCAGAAATAGTGGCCAAGAAAATGCCAGAACCTTTTCCTCCCAGCAGGAGTTCATATTATCAAGAGACATGCTCAGCTCCTATTAAGTGGTTTTAAATACTATTCAGTGGAATCTTTTTACAGGGAAGAAATATTTTTTACCACAACAAATACAGATTTACTTATCATAACAGCAATTTGAACATTGCCACGAACTGAAACAGTACAAAGCTTTCAACCTGCTGCACTCAAGATGAAATTTTACCATATTAGGCTTAAGTGGGCTCCAACAGTACTTAAAAACAATTGATAACTAATGTTCCTTAGTAAGTTTTATGCAGTGACTTCTTGGAGAGGAAGAGCAAGTTTAATAATTCTGAAATGATCGAACAGCTAGGCAAATACAATTGTTCCACAGTGGAAAATCAAGGTGTGACCTAGAGCAAGACTCCTGCACAGGCCAATCCAAGGTCTATGCACCACTCAAGTCCTTCTTAAACCATATATTTAATGTTGAGTGGTGCACAGACCTTGGGCTGGGCTCTGCAGAGGGGTGCATTGTCATCCTACAGGGTGAATAGCTTTCTGAAAAATATACTTACTTTGTTTAAAAAGCATCTTGGGCCATTTTGACAAGGTATCTTAGAAAAGCTTTGTGCAAAGATGACCATTTGGGAAACCTCACATTCAAGAAGTGTGTCAATCTAGCCCTTCTACCTTAAGGCATTAGCTGAAGCCACAGAAAGAGCAGTCTCTCCCTTTTCTTCTTTCCACTGTAAACTGGGAACAACACTTACCTTACCTTCCTCCCTCACATGGTTGTGGTGAGACTCAATCAGTGTTTGCAAACCTCTCTGAGATCCATGGATGGAAGATACTATACAACAGTGGAACAAATTCTCTTTATTTGCAATTTGTGTCCACTTCAAGTTTTTTTTCCGTTCTGCTGATATGTGAAGTCATTTTTGCTATTAAAACAGCATCTCTAATTGTTCAGAAACTTTAGAGAAATGTCTAAAGTGAGTATGTTCATAACTAAAGCCACTAAATGGATTTTGCTGAATCCTGCAAGCATCCAAAAAGTGCTTAATGCAAATAGGCTGATTCTGAGTTTAAAATTATTTCTTCAAGGATAATCTAACCTCTTTCATAATATACATACATTATTTTATACACACACTTTAGAATTTTCACATACATTCCCTCTTCCCCTATCCCCCTCTCTTATCACACGCAAAAATGTATTTACAAAATTACCACGGGCCAAACTGTGCCCTCAGTTATACCCATGAAAATCCCACTGAAGTTAACATGTATAGCTGAAGGCAGAATTTTGCCTTACGAGTACTGTTAAAACCCTTCTGGGTATGCCTTCTTTACACAATTATTCACCACATAAATTAGGGAAGTTTGTGGTATAGAAAAACACATTTGGACTTCCCAGCAATTCAGAGTGACTGCTGGTACATGAAGTAGTTCATGTGTGCAGACTGTCAGCTTTCCTTATTCTGTCTGAAGTGACTAAAGAAGAGGCCATGCCAGACAGTTCGTAAGAAAGTCACTAGCTTTGGGATGTCAAAACCCAAATTCAAAACAAGTTATTTCATTTTAAATCTTTAAAAATATATAGTAATTCCTTGAGTGATGGAGTGCAGTGTGTTCATACTTCAAATTACATGAATTATTGTAATATATTTGGACTAAATAGCTAAAATAATACATAATATAGCAAACTGATTTGGTTTAAACACACATTCACGCAGTGGATAAGATCCAGGTGATACTGTCTCTACCTAATGCACTTTTATCTTCCAAGAATGCAGAGTTTAGATCAAGAAAGGCCAGGAGGGATCAATATGTCTTCATCAAAAAGCATTTAGTCATTAAGGTCAGTCATTTCCATGAAAGTACTGTGCATTAGACAGCTGTATTCTTTCAACACATTAAATGTTTATTCTATTTATCAGATTCATGAGGTTTTATGCATTTAGCAATTCTTATTGTGGAATCAATTACCAAGGATTCCCTGGTTCAGCATAATGCAAAACTAAACAGAGGTTTCATTAAACTCAGAAAATTTCCTTGCACTAAGTTTAAAAATAAAGCTTTTTCTCTAGTTCTGTAGACAGCTGTACGTGAACAAAACAAAAAACCTGCCACTTTGCAATGATTTGCAATGAGGGATCAACCTCAGGAAACTTGTTTCCTAGACCAGTGGACAAACAACAAGGTCAAACACTTGGGGTGAAATTCTGGCCCCACTGAAGTTGATAGCAAATCTCCACTCACTTCAATGGAGTCAAGATTTTGCCCTTACTTCGAAAGGGCTATGAATGAATTAATCAATAGAGAGGCATTAATGGTATAATTGTAACTGCAGAGACAAATCCCATAATGACAGCTATTTAGGTGAAGATACACTGGTAAAGAACATTGGGAAGGTATGGAGCCCCTCAATGGTCATGGGAACTTTGACCACATTCTGAAGCCTCGTATGCAAGAACAGAGAACTCTTCGATCCTAAAAGGCAAGAGAGTCATCATCAGAGAATCATGGCTGCATTAGAAATGAGTATGGGCATATCTTTAAACAAATCCTTTCTGGAAATTCATTTGGACATTTTTCTAAAGGATTTATTTTTTTTATTTGCTTAAATGCTTTGTCGTGATTGCACATTTGCAATTCACCAAGATCTCGGCAGAAAAAACATGCAAGTCAAGTGCCTGGAAAAACATAGACTGATCCTGTGAAAGGAGACAGTGATTTGGGAATACTCAAACAAGTTATCACACTACTACTAAAAAGGGGAGTAGGTGCCAGTAAAACTAAATATAAGTCAACATTTTGTGCTTTACCCACAGATACTCACATTACCTATGTAACAGAATATATGAATAGTGTAGCTTTTTCAGAGAAGTACTGTTACCAAACAAGTGTGGGATAAGAAATCATTAAAAATATCTAAAAGTGAATCTAAAAAAGGCAAATTAACACAAGCCTTTATTTGACAGAAGGTGGTACTAATTACCAAACAATTAATCCCCTGCTCAGATACAACACTGCACAGCCAATCAATAAAAACCAAACACCAATAAGCAGAGGTCTGTAGACAAGTATTACTTCTGCATTTTATCATATATAAATGCCAGCAAATCATCTGGAAAGCAGTCTAGGAAAGAATTGGCAACCAGCACTGTGGAGCCTGAGAGCACATTCCAGCTTCTCTGTGATTGCACTGCACGATGTTAAACATGAATGTCCAGCCCTCTTTCCTTTCTCCTCCCTGTCCTCTGGTATTTATGAATGCATGATGGTTTCAGTGCAAGAAGATCTCTTACACTTTCTAAAACATCTTCACAAAAGTTTCTGAACACAAGCAAAGGAATATGGACAGAATATTGAGAATGACCATAATAAGAGTCACCTCGCATAATCTCTAGTTTTGCCACCCTTAGACTAAGCAGTAGTTTACTCTGCAAGTTATGCCACTGAAATCAATAGAACTACTTGTGGACAAAGGTTCTAGTCAACATAAAGAAGGAAGAATTGGGCCCTTAGTCTGAAAGCATAAGGCAAGTACCAGTGCTGCAGTTGGAGACTGATGGGGGAAAAGAACCACCACGGGGAAGAAGCAAAATTTGCTATAAATTATGAGGCCCGAATAGAAGTATGGCAGAAGAGACCAACTGTCCAGAAATCTTCTGAGCCAAACACAGAGTCTGGCAGCATTTTAATATTATCCTTCCCTGTTTTCACTTCTTTTGTCTTATTTATTTTCTTATTCCTTTTTTTTTTTTAATTACTATTGCCCAGGTAAGATGGGCTCCATTATTATTTCTGTCATTTCTCAACAAATGTATCATTAGTTCCTGAAATGGTGATTGCTCCCTGTGAATGAGGACTTGTCTAACTTAGAAAAGTTGCACCACTGTAATTAAATTGATCTAATTACACCATTTCAGCACTCTTAAACCGGTTTCAATATGCCTGTATGAATCAGTGTTTCCAAAACGGTGAGTCTCGACCCACAAGTGGGTCATAGGAAGGGTCTAGCAAGGTTGCTCGCCATTGCCGCCCTCCCTCCACATCATTCCGCACCCTGTGTATACCCCAGAAGCAGTCCCCCACAGCAGGGCCAGCCAGGGCAGCGGGAAAAGGGGCAGTTTACCTCAAAGCCCAATTTGACCGAGTTCCCAAATTAAGTGATGTTGCAATCTGGTGCACAGGGTCACAGTGCCACTCAGTTTTGGCCTGTCCACCCTTCTGTCATGATGGAGGGGGAGACCATGCCAAACCTGAGTGGCACTGAGACCCCATGCAACAGGACGCGATGCCCGAAGTGGGGAGCCGGGCCCAGCTGGGTTGGGGCAGGCTCACTCTTCAAACCACCACCAGGAATTCTCCAGCCAGGCTGAGGAAGGGAGGAGAAGGGGGGCAGGAGGCTGGGCAGTGGTACTAGCAGTGTAGAAAGCACATAATTGTGTGTTTTTCTTTCATGTTTGAATTTTAAAAAGTTAAAATATAGTAAATAGTCGTTACCACACTTACATACGTACTCTCTCTCTCTCCCCGTGTATAATATATGCAATTGTCAGTCACCTTAATAAACAGGTGGGAACCACTGGTTTAAATAGCTCTTGAGCCATTTTGTGTTCCTCATTTTCTGGCTGCTCAACCTGAGACATCTGAAGCCTGATATGCAGAAGTTCTGAGCCCCCACAACTGTAACTGAAGTCACTGGAAGCTGTAGATACTCAGCACCTGTGCCAAGGCAAAGTGATTCAGAGAACTGAGCACCAGGTAGGGAGCAAGGAGAGCCTGAGTTCTAATTCTGGCTCTCCACTTATTCACTGTGTAGCCTTAAGCAAGTCACACTGTCATTGTGTGTGCTTTCTGGTCTGTAAAACAGGGATGACGATGATGCCTACCAACTTACCTTCCAGGTGTGCTCTGATTAGCCAATGCCTGTACAGTGCTTTGCACAAATAAAATACTCAGAAATACCAGTCCCTAAGTATCTCAAATTGGGGAGCAATCACTGAGGTGCCCAAAGTTAATAAAGACTTTTGCATAGTGGCCTCAATCTCCCTGTTTCGCAGCTCCTCATCTGTACAATGGAAATTACATTACTACCTCATAAAGTGGTTGAGTAGATAAATTCATCAATGCTTGTGAACAGGGCTTAGTACCATAGAAAAGCACATGGGAAACTCATCACTCCATGCAGGGTTTGGATGGTGTGCACAAAACATTGCATAATGAGGAAAAAATAAATATTACATAATAATAATAATACCTCTCTCTTATATAGCGCTTTTCATCGGTAGATCTCAAAGCGCTTCACAATCTGCTTTATTCCCAAAGCACTATCTACGCTGTGCACTGAATGAGGCAGGGGTCCTGTGGAAGAAACAGTATGCAATCATGTAATTAAGGAGTGTTTCATAATGCACATACACAAGGTGGCAAAGGCAGTACAGGCACCCTCAAATCAGGCATTTCTTAACTTTCAAATGAGGTAGATTTTGCAACCTCAATAACTTTTTTTAATTAGGGTTTTTTTAAATTGAGAGAATAGGGGAAAGAGAGAAAGAATGATTTTTGTGTGTGAGTGAAAAACTGATCTTTATTTTCCAGAAATATACAAACTTATTCTCTCATTTCTCCATCTTCATCTTCTACTCCTCTGATGTACAGAACTTATCAAAACTTCACCAAGGTGCCCTGACAATGCACCATCTATGTATTCTTCTGTGTTTACAAGCTGCATGTTCATGTAGCTATCGCCAGACACCAGGTAGCCCTTGTACTCCATGATTGCAGGCAGAAAGAGCATGCTGGTAGAACTTAAAAACTTTTCTAAAGCTAATTAACATTAGGTAAAGGTGCAGAATATATTTTCTTGTTAATTTAAAGTAAATGCTATGACTTTGGCTCTGTATGTAGCAACAGTAATCTTCCCCCAGACTGAACCTCCTCTTTTTTTCCTATCCTTTAAAAGGCATCTATGATCAGCCTTTTTTCCCTCCCGGGGTACTCAGCACCTTGCAGGATTAGGCATTTAGTGCCCCTTCTGTTCCATTGAAATCAATGGGGAAAAACAGTCAATAGAGCTCTTCGGAATCCATCTGGATGAGACACTCTACAGAAATGCAAGATCCTTATCAGAAAGACAAGTAACCAGCACTTTAAACTTTGGCAATTTAAACAAATGCACACTGATTACAAGACACTTGAGCACACAATTTACTGTAAGAAGTATGTAGAAAAGAATAGCTCCTCACAGTTTATATATCTAGCTTCAAGCATAAAGGAGAAAATAAGTTCCCAAGAGTAATTTTTTTTAATAAATAGATTACAATGGATATAAGCAAGACTCTAAAACCCTTGGCCAAATACAAACTTGCACCAGTTCAGTTAAAGTGATTCAAAGCCAATGCAAAATTCTATGTAGAGACTTATTTCAGTTTGAAAATGGCTAATTTCAGTTTAGTTTAAATCTGTTTCTAATCAATGTAAACCAACCAAAATAAACATGGTTTAAATTAATATACGAGTCCCATCCACACAGACTTCTGTACCAGTTTAATAAAATCAGTTTAAAATCACACCTTGAGTTAAACTAGTATAACTCTGTATGTAAAGAAGCCTCCCCATGACTTTATGTCTTTGATCTTAACAACATGCGGATTTCTTCTCAGTACTGACCATTTTAAGTGGGTGACCAGCTTTGTTATAATCTTTTTTCTTATGCATAATTTATGGAGAAGAATTCAGCTTTCCTAAAGCCCCTTTATACTACATAAGCATCAAACAGAAAAAATGTTTTCAAATAGAAAAAAAACCCTCCTTTTGTAGGGGATTGGAAAAAAATTGCTTCTTGGCTCTCCAGAATGGCCAGTTGCTTTGATTCAGGCTCAGTCAGCCTCAAAGACGTTAAAAAAAGATGTTGCAGAGAGTCAGCAAAGTGGTTCATCACATTAAGGTACACATAGCTGAATGCACCAAAACAAATAAAAGTTCAGTTCTTACAGCCATGTTGGAAGTGAACACAAATGTAACATCATATTCGTGATCTTGACAGTAAATATTGACACTTGTCTTGGAGCCAGAGTACTTTACATACTGCCCACGCAATTGTCATCAATACTAGTCTCTATTTTGGTGGTCTATGATGATATCACAGCCACACACAGGTCCTTTAGAGCAGTGGTTCTCAACCAGGGGGTACATCAACTCACCTAGATACTTGCTTAGTTTTACAACAGGCTACATAAAAAGCACTAGCGAAGTCAGTACAAACTAAAATTTCATATGACTTGTTTATACTGCTCTGTATACTACATACTGAAATGCAAGGACAATATTTATATTCCAAAGAATTTATTTTATAATTATATGGTAAAAATGAGAAAGTCAGCAATTTTTCATTAATAGTGTGCTGTGAGACTTTGTATTTCTGTGTCTGATTTCTGTAAGTAAGTGATTTTAAGTGAGGTGTAATTTGGGGGTACGCAAGACAAATCAGACTCCTGAAAGGAATACAGTTGTCTGGAAAGGTTGAGACACACCCTTTTAGAGACTAATCAGATTAACAAATCAAAAATGGGCAAGCAGTATCTATGTAACCATATTTGTATTATTCATGCAGGGAGGGAGAGGAACAATGTGCACAAATCATTGTGTTACAAATAAAGGATACAACGAAATGTACTGAAGAAAGTACATAAAAGTCCTAGAGTGACTTAGCAGAAAAATGGTAAAAGACTGGGCCAGTTTACATATACAAAGGTTTGTTACAAAGAAATGAATCAGATAAGAATAATAATGTTCAAACTGCAAAAAGTGCAGAATACACATTTTAGGCACTCACTGCAAATGTATAAATAAATTCAGAAACAATATACCAGTATGGATGCTTGGTGACTTTTATCGATATTAAATAAAGGAAAGAAAAACATTTTTGTTGAAAGGAGGAGATGATGATAGTTAAAGAAAGGGCTGGAGCCACATACAGGAAAAAACCTCATCTTACTTCAATGAAAGAATATCTACAAAATCATATCAACAACTTGCTGACAGACATCATTTACAAAGTAATGGAAAAATTGTTTCATCTACCCGAAAGACATAAGATTAGAGTTTAAATATAGCCTTCTCTAAAGGGATGCACCTTTTCTTCCAATGTAATCACATTCTTTTGAGCACTGAAAATGTTGCATTCTCCTTCTTTCCTATAATGTTTTTCACTTTGATTTCTTTGTAATGCCACCACTTTAACTAGATATGTTGCTGTCATTTTCCCCTAATATCTGCAGTCAAAATTATTAGCATATTCTAGCCTCTTGTCATCAATAGATAAACTTTTCCCCCACCTTATAAATATACTTAGCACTTATATAGCAGTTTTCATCCAAAGCTTTCAGAGAGTTTTACAAGGTATTGTCAGACAGGGCAAAGGCACAGATGGGTCAAATGATTTGCTCACGGTCACACAACAAATCAAAGTCCACCACTCTGGTGCCATATCCAATGGACCCCTCTGTTTCACTTACCAGTTTGTATGACATATGGTTCTGCTTTAAAGGTGAAATACTGGTCTATGATTTTGTGGAAGTAAGGGCTGCATTAGCCCATTCAACAGCATATGCTAGCTCTGCACTGGCTCAAACAATCCAAGGAAATTGAGGTCAGGTATAAGAGGCGCAGACAAACTCCACAATCAGAATTTGTGCAACTGCTCAGCTGGCAGGAGGCCTCTGTGGATCACAGACCATTTTCTTCCCACACAGTCTATGCAGGTTTCTCTCACTACACAGAGTAGATACATGAGGAGAAACAAAGGCTGAAGCAAGGTCCCATTCCCCCTAGTGATTATCCTTGACCGATACAGTTTTCACTGAAGAGAGTTTTGCAGGGATGGCTGGGGAACTAGTAATCTCCATTCCTTCCCCAACCAAGACAGATGTTTCTGCAGGCCTCTACACATTCCCAGGCTACCTAGCTCTTCCCAGACTCTGCATTACATCTGGAATTTGGCCTTCAATTCTTAGAATAGGACATAACTTTATTTAGTCATGACCCTGAGTCACCTAGAGTTTCTTGCCTTTCTAGATGCAGTGGCTGGAAAGAAGCCAGTAGTCCTGAAAGCCATGCTGAAGCTGATTATACTCATAATCATAGACTGACGGATCTGAAAACTAAATTCTACAAATTAGGATCTATGCTAAAGATCAGCTTCTCAAGGGAAGCTGACTCAAAAACATTATTTGTGAAAAGTAAAGACTGAACCTCCTTCCCCATAAAAGTAGTTTCCCTACAGGTTTGTAGTCAGGCACATCAGAAGGCTGGTGTAAAGAAACTTGCGCATGCTGGCTAAGGCAGCGCCAGTTATGAGAATAGATTACTTCAGTTTTCTGTTACATCAAACTGCACCTTTTAAGAGAGCTAGAGTACTGTGGCACCTTAGAGACTAACAAATTTATTTGAGCATAAGCTTTCGTGAGCTACAGCTCACTAGAGCTGTTTGCTTTAAGAAAAAAATACTAGTGATATCACACTTAGGGCAAGGCAGACAGTGCCAGATTAGGAAATTCAGTGAATCACAGGAAACATGCAACACATAGGAAGGTTTCTGAGATTGCTGTGTGTGATTCGGAATTCTTGGTGGGGGTGGGTGAAGAACAGGACATATAGGTAAAATGAACTTGAACTGAAGTAAGACCAGTGCACTGGCTCAGAGGAAAACAGCTGTTGGGGGTATGCTGTGGGAAACTAAAACCTGTAGATAGGACAGGGTAAAGAGTCAGGCATATGGGGGGAGGAGAAGGAATCTCTACAGAATCCAGCAATCAGGAAGGAAACAGCAGCTAAAATAAGCTGATGGGTGGATGAGGAGGAAATAATATTAAGCAGAGAAACAGATAAGGCCTAAACAGCGGGAGAGGATGATCGTGAAGACAAAAATACCGGAAACAGGGCGAAACTCCAAGAAAACAATAAAGAGTTCACTCAGAGGAAGTTTCCAAGACATCTGTATATAAATGAAAGAAGCATATCAAAAATAAATAAAATAGACACTATAGGCAAACAGGTGATATATCACAAGCATGAGAAAAGTCAGTGAAGGATAAATATGGAGGTGTATAACTTTGCTTTTAGGAAATCTCAGAGCAGAAGAGAGACTAGTAGCTTTAGACATACAGGAAAGTTTGGAAGTAAATGCAATAAGACATCATGGAAGGAACTACTATTGAGGTACAAAGATTAGATAGTGAAGGGAACTATAGAGAAATAAGGAGGACAGATACCTAGTTATCACACTAAAGATAGGAGAGCCCAAGTTTAGCCTCTTGTTCTCTGAATCAACAGAATTTTTGAGAGTTGCAGAAATGTTGCTGAAATACTCAGGACAAGGAAAAGGTATATTTTCTGCCAATATGATGTTACCCTACAGGCTGAAGCAAATTAAAGCTGCACTCCTAAGGGGTACATATACTAGTTTATGGCTTTAGCTGGAAAGCATTAATTCCTAAAAGATCAGGTGGTCCCAAGCAGGAAGAGGAATTAGATGATCTAGATCCTGACCATCTACAACTTCTGAAGTTCCCTCCATCATGCAAGATCAGGATTATTCTTCTTCTTGTTATAGGATTTTTTAAGAGATATTTTATTTTTGAAAAGCCACTTTAAAACAAAACAAACCACTAAAGTAGTTTGGGCTGCGATTAACATCCCAAAGTCATTTATTTTGTGACTTTTTAGGGCTAGGTTAGCATGCTAAACCCCACCGGGAATCAGGGATTCTCCCTCCCAGTGGCATAGAGCTCCCATTTCTAGCCTTTTGGGACTGTGACATATCACTTTTGAAGATGTGACCATTTAATGAACTGAAAAGCTGTTACTTGCCCAGGATTAAATCTTACCTATCCTGGGATACAGACAGGTGTACTACGGGGGAGGTCAACATTTTAGAGAACAAAACATTTCTATGTCAGCTTTTTTTTTTTTTTTTTTTAAATTGTACCTGTTTGAAGCATGAGTTCTGGGCACTGGGGTTGAGGGGTGTATAAATGACTTCATCCTCCATCTACAAAGTACATTGATTTACAATGATCCAAGCTTTTCCCAATAAATCAATTAGCAAAATCCATCTCTGATTAACAATTACCCTAAAATGAATGATATTGCTCATGAGCATTAAAAGAATGATTCATTCTTTTTCTTCAGGATAAAATACAGCATGTTGATCTCTAATTTAAATTGGGGTGTTTTTTTTAAATAGTGGATTTGATATGCATAAGGTAGGAGAGAAAACAATGAGTCTCACTTGCAGCCTTTGTTAATTCTTGGCAAGAATATACTGTAATACGTACACGAATGAATGTTCGGAAATAGCCATCATCTAAGTACATACATATACACAATACTGTTTTCCTCCACACCATTCCCACAACAGGAGCTGCCATGTTTCATTGATGTTCTTCAGTACTGCCAACACCAAAAATTCAAAAAATCATGTATCAGACCCTTTAAAAAATCATGAGATTTGAAAAGATTAAATCGTGGGATTTGGTCTGTCTGTGATTTGAACCCCCAACTACTCCCAATATGTCTGCGATAATGAACAGTTAAAACTAATTCTGTCGTGCACATTGATTCCAGCTCACTCTGCTTCTCCAAAATCCATAACTGCCGACATCTTCTGTCAAAATAAGCAGCAGATCTTTAATTTGCATAAAATTATAGAAAAGTGTATAAAGTGCTTCTGATAGTGTTGAAGCTTTCCAACTTCTCCCAAAACTCAAAAATGTCATCTAAATAATTCTGTATCCCTTCTAACCCCTCCCCACTACTAGGCCAGCCTTTTGTCTGGTTTTAAGCTTGACAGTCCTGTTTTATCAAGGTTTGTCTGCTGTCTGGTACCAGTATAAAACTGGACATGGTTTTGCCCGGCATTGGGCATGGAGGACGCCATTTTGAAGAGCAAGCCATGCTGCTTCCGCTGGCATCCTCCAGGGGCAGAGTAACACAGGCAGCGTGGGCCCATGACATTCCTGGATGTACCAGAATGTCCAGTATTTTGGGGGTCATGAGTGGCCACCTTACTATCCATTAATTATCCATTCCTACAGCAATCGATTCTGCACCTCCAGCCCTGTAATGCATGTCTGCCCTCAGCTCCAAATCAATCATTTTTTGCCCCCCAAGCCCACATCAATTCTGCCCACCCGGTCACACAACTGTCCCTGGCCTCCTGCCGCTGCAGATGTTGTACACCCAGTGGTTATTAACCTGTGGTCTGTGGACCCCTGGGGGTCCACAGACTAAGATTTCCAAAGGGGTTCGCACCTCTATTAGAAATTTTGTTTAGGGGTCCACACATTAAAAAAGGGTTGAGAACCACTGTTCTCTACCCCCTACCAGGACGGAGAGCATCCAGGGATTTTTCCACTCCCCTCCCAGTCCTGGGACAGTTCCAACAGCAGTCATCTTCTGCCCCTTCCCAGCATGAGGCTGAAGGAGAAAGAGGAGGAAAGGAGCATAGATGAGCTGACAAACTTATTACAAGAGAAGAGGGAACAGAGTCATCCTGAGCTGCTAGTCTCTGATTCCTCCCCCCCTGCCCCAGCACCTTATGAAAGTGATATCAGCTGCTTTTTGCTCCCAGAACAATTCTGCCAGCCCTTGACGGGACAGAGAGCACTGCCTGCAGCAGCTGTGATTGCCTGTCCATCCCCAGGCGGCAGGTAGTGGGGAAGGCAGACAATCAGAGGAAGTTTTCCCTGGGCAGGCCTGAAAATCACATGAAGACTTGATTCAGAGTAACAGTCGTGTTAGTATGTATTCGCAAAAAGAAAAGGAGTACTTGTGGCACCTTAGAGACTAACCAATTTATTTGAGCATGAGCTTTCGTGAGCTACAGCTCACTTCATCGGATGCATACCGTGGAAAGTTTCCACGGTATGCAACCGATGAAGTGAGCTGTAGCTCACGAAAGCTCATGCTCAAATAAATTGGTTAGTCTCTAAGGTGCCACAAGTACTCCTTTTCTTTTTATGAAGACTTGAGTTTCTTCACATCATGGTGTGACTGCTCATAGCATATGCCAACATCACCTGTGAGAGTGAGCAACGCCAATTCATTCTGAATGTTATTCTTTGAGTAACAGATCACTACAGATCAAGGGACCAGCCTAAATAACTCCTGCTGTTCTACACCTTAGGACAAAAAAGTAATGAAGAAATAAACAAAATAAACCACGGAATTACACCATTTTATTACATTTAAATGACTACTGTGACAATGAATAGCTACATTAAAAAGAAATCTTCCAGAATCAAAACTTTGTTTCCTTGCTTTGTCTGAATTAGATAGTAAAAACCTGCCATTGGATAGAATAGGCCAGCAGAGCTGAGGCTTGATTCTGCTTAAATGCCACATGCAACCACACAAATCTGTGCGGAGTGCCAGTCAGATCTCACAAGTTAAGCAGAGTCAGGCTATGTGAGCATCTGAATGGAAGAAGAAACACCAAGGTGCTGCAGGAAGGGATGTTTGTGATTCAGTCTGTGTCAGAATTAAACCAGAACACCAGCACAGATGAGGTATAAAACAGTGGCCTTAACCATTTGGTAGTAACTAAAGATCTTGGAGGCATGGTCCAAATTCCATGCCTACCTAAATTCCCCTTGCAGTTTCAGCTAAATAGTGGCATTTACTTCCAGCTCTGAAATGTTGCTATACACTCTTAAAATTACCTTATTCCCCTCCAGAAGTTGCTGCATTTCAGTGGTACATGAAGCAATCCCTGGCTTAGTCTGTAAAATGCTCAAGGATGGAAGGTGCTATATAAGTGTAATACAATTATTGTACACTGGTGCACAAATCAAGTTTCCTATAAAACTAGCTATTGCATTTATACAAGAAACACATGAACACATGCCTATACAACTAAATATAAGATTGAGCACTGGTTGTGGTGATCTTACAAAGTAAAAAAAAAGTTCATGGCCCTTTCTGCAGTTTTTAAATCCCATACTATGACAGAATATTGTTTGGTGTATAATACACCCATCTGAGACTTTCCAGCGTAGTGTGATATTTATTTACCTTGGTGTTTATTTACTGATAAAGGAGATCCTCACAGGAGTCAAAGGATATCAACTTTTCTAAAGTTAAAATCAATGCAAAGTAAAACAAAAATGAGAAGACCCTTCTTAGAAATTTGCACATATTTTCTTTTTCCACCAATTTTTTTTCATTTACCAACTGTAAGTTCTTCTGAATTTCTACTGATGATTGAAATGAACACAGATTTCTGCAATTCTGAATACCAATGTTTCTGAAAGCATTGGTAATATCAGCACAGATTTAATACCAGGGTTTGAAATAGTTATTTACAATTCAAACAGCCAGCAGAGGGAGTAGAAAAGCCCAAAATATACTGAGTCAAAGAAAATAAAGGCAGTTAAGTTTGAACAACAATAAAAAAAAAAACATTGTGTGCAGTGTTGTTGTAGCTGTGTTGGTCCCAGGATATCAGATAGACAAGGAGAGTGAGGTAGTATCTTTTACTGGACCAACTTCTGTTGGTGAGAGAGACAAGCTTTTTGAGAAAAAAGAAAAGGAGTACTTGTGGCACCTTAGAGACTAACCAATTTATTTGAGCATGAGCTTTCGTGAGCTACAGCTCACTTCAGAAGTGAGCTGTAGCTCACGAAAGCACATGCTCAAATAAATTGGTTAGTCTCTAAGGTGCCACAAGTACTCCTTTTCTTTTTGCGAATACAGACTAACACGGCTGTTACTTTGAAGCTTTTTGAGCTTACACAGAGCTCTTCTTCAGCTCTGGGAAAGGTACTCAGAGTATCACTGCTAAATACAAGGTGGAACAGATTGTTTAGCATAAGTAGCTAACACATATTTCAGGTTTCAGAGTAGCAGCCGTGTTAGTCTGTATCTGCAAAAAGAAAAGGAGTACTTGTGGTACTAATAAATTTGTTAGTCTCTAAGGTGCCACAAGTACTCCTTTTCTTTTTACATATTTCAGGGACCATTTAAAGTGAAGTGGCAACTCCTCTCAAGTCATATGGGGGAAAGGGGTGGGGGAAATGCTGGGGGAGGGGTAAGTGGGTTATAGATTGTTGTAATAAGACATAAATCCAGCGTCTCCATTCAGTCCACGAGTTTTAGTATCAAAGTTATGAATTTAAGCTCCCAGGTTCGTCATTTGACGGTGTTGTGCAGCTCTCCTTTGAGGATAAGGACTCAGAGGTCGAATATAGAGGGATAGTTTTATTAAAAGCATTCACCTACAGGTGATAATGGGTTGGTTTTTGGTTTTGTTTTATTGTCCTTTAACATTTTCCTGTGTGAGCTGGAGAACGTAGTGATAAAAAAACATTAACATCCTAAAAGTATAAAAGGTATAAATTCTGTGCTAAGGAAAACATGCCATTTTGTATTTTTAGAAAATAATAAATAGCAAAGGAACAGAGACTATTCTTTAAATGGTGTTATTCATTTAAATCTCATTGACCAAACTACTATTCAACTGAAACCCTGTAAAATTTTGGATATATTCAAGCCTGACACTAAACTGTGCTCTGTTTTTAAACTATGAACATACATTCAGAGAATATCTGATGGGCGTGTTTTATAAAGCAAAAAGTAAATTAAAACAATTTCAAAAATTTACTGGAAGCTGCTACGTACACTCTATTGGTATTAGAATAATGAAGGAGAACAATTTTAAAGCTGAATAAAGGGAGGTTTTGGTCTGTACAAGAGATTAAAAAGTTGGTAAGAACAAGTATTTACTGAGTTTTAGCAGAGATAAGTGACTCAGTGGCTTGGGTGTGAAAGTTATATAAACACATACATATGTACCCATCCTAACACTCTAATTTCCACCAGATCAGATTAAATGACAGTGGTTCAAATACCTGATACCACT
Organism: Lepidochelys olivacea; assembly: GCF_965140295.1. Classification (NCBI taxonomy): domain Eukaryota; kingdom Metazoa; phylum Chordata; order Testudines; family Cheloniidae; genus Lepidochelys; species Lepidochelys olivacea. The sequence continues at coordinate 126,205,050 of NC_140413.1, forward strand.
ACCAAAGGCAGGAGGGAGGTCAGTGTGGGTGTCAGGACACTCCATTACAGTTATAAAACTTTAATCCAACAAAACACAAAAAACCTGTCCTTTTCTGAAAAGTGGCATCTCACTCAAGTGGTGTGATCCCAGTGTCCATTTGTTTGCTTCTCCCACAAAGATTCTTCTGCTTTCTTTCACACTGCCCCTTCCACAAGGAATGCACCCCCTAACTGATATGTGAAATCACTACCTCCGCAACTTAAGACCTAATTCTGCCATGATGCCTACAAGAAATCAGTCAGTCAATGACGCTGGGGAACATCTGATTTATTTATAAAATAAATCACAAGATTTAGAGCCATGAAGTTGTTCAATAGCTAACCTATGTAACTGCATGAGCCTTTTATCATTACCCTGTTCGTCACTGCTCCCATTCCCTCTCCTACTCCCTGATATATACAATTTTTTTCAAAAGAAACAAGTGAATGCTCTTCATAGCAAGGCCCCTGGTGTTCCTACATGTTTGCACAGAGCAACAGAACAATCCTGATATGGCCTTTCAGTGACACCCCAAATCACATAAATAATTGTTTATATTACTTCAGTGACATTTCTACTCCCATAAACAATGCAGAACCAGCACATTTATAAGAGTGAGAGCCAAAGCCTATGCTGGCTACTGCATCATCAACTAAGTTCTAAAGTAAGATTCAATTGCAAAACCTACTTCTGCTCAGTCACACATCTGAATCACTGCTGAAGACAAACATTTGTCCTACAAAATCTTGATGACAAGTGATGATACATAAGCCAGAGACAAAATAGCTTGATCCCAGGTAGAATTTCCTGTTAGCCAGGCTAACAGGGGCATTCAAGATACTACTTTACCTAAAATCTCATCCTTCCCCACACTTCCACATCCCACTACATCCACCCTTTTTGGATGATTACTTCATACTGATGCTTTAAGTTTGCACATTTAAATGCAGACAAACTCGTGGCATCACAACAAAGCATTATTGAGACATGAGATTGCAAACATGAGACCCAAAGTATTAGTGTCACAATAGTGTTTCTACCAGCACAGGTCTCCAATCTGCAAATACTTATGCATACGAGTAATTTTCTGTATGCGAGTAGTCCCCTGGGACACGCACATGGAAAGTTATATGTGTGTTTGCAGAAGTGGCCTCTTGGAAATTAAGACCATTCCACAAAAAACGGGAATGGGTGGCAACTTACAATATCACAGCTACTGTGGAATTCCACTGGAGGATGGACCCAAAATCAAGTCTTATGGATTAGATTAGATTATATGTTTCCCAAAGTTTATTTTATATCCCAAATTATCTTAAATATATAGTTTTTAAAACTTTGAAAAACACAATATAATAATAAAGGACATTTACCTGACCCACTGCAGGCCAGTGCAATGCTCTAGTTGCGACAAAACCAATATGTGGCATGTTTGGGCATCACAACAGAGCAAGAACCAGCCAGATGTGGCATGAACTGATACTGCAGGACCTGAAATAAAAAATATAATCAGCTTTTAGCTAATATTTTGAATGCCACTATTAGCCTGGTTCGCGTGGACATGTCGAAGAGCAGTGAGGAAATAAATTCCTAGCAACTTCATCTGAATCACAATGCTGAGAACTTCAATTAGGTCACCTCAACGTCTCTTTTCAAGAAACCCATCCCAATTTCCATAACCTTTCCTTATGTAAATTTCATTTAGTCATTATATTGTGCAGTTTTTCAAAGATTTTATTTACACACGCACAGTGTTTGGGATAGAAAACAAACTTTGAGATATGCATAGTATAATCCATCAGACTCATTATCTTCATTACCCTGAACTACCTCACCTTCTTCATAACAGTAATATCGTTCTTACGATACTGTAAGCAGTAATGCAAGCAGTATTCCAAATGTGGACTGACAAGTGCATTTTCCAAAAGATATTCTGCCTTTTACAATAGCCCCGCTAAAACTGTCTAGACTCTAGTATTTTGTTTGACTTTCTTCCCTTATTTATTTATTTAAAAGCTTCTCTGTGAACTGGACTCATGTTTTCAAAATATTTTACATAATAATCCTTCAAATCCTTTTCCTGATGAAGTGTGCCAGAGAACTGCCCAACTGGCAGAAATTCACTGGTATAGTCTCTTGTTCTCAGACTATTTATTTTAAAATATCTGACTTGTGCCGTAAGTATGAGTAGCCTTCTACCATCTCTCTCAAAGTGGGAACAGGAATAAAGACAGCAAGAAACCCCATGGCTTAAGCTTTTTCTTTTAATTTCTATTTCTACAAACACTTCTGGAATTAGCTATACATGTTTGTAGTGTGATAACACTGTGTATGTGAACATGCATAAACAGCTATATAAAAATTTGATTGTATGGCAGGGTGACATGCTGATCAACATGGAAAGAAGTGCCAAAGCATGTGTGAGGGAGTCCTTTCCCATGCCAATCAGATCACAAAGCAACAAATATTCACTATGCTAATTACACTAAAATCACTGATGAGTTATCAAGCAATGTGGTGCGATTTTAGGTAGCATCCCTGCAATTTTTACTTTACTTCCAAAATGCCTATATTTGTGTATGTAAAATAGCTTTTACATGCACCCAAAAAAGTCAGCTAATCAAACTGAACCTGTGACATTAAAAATAATTACGATTCAACAGCCTTCTAGTTAACAGACCCCTATGGCAATAACCAACTCCAAAAACTACCTGTGATTTTTTTTTAAATGAAGTAACTGGGTGTCAAAATTGGCCCCAAAACATTTTCACACTAATACAGTTACAATACCCTAGGGAGGAAAAACGCAACTCAGGTTCCAAGTAAAGCAGAGAAAGCTTAATACAGTTCCATAAATATTTGCACTTGGGTGAAATGAATTTCTCCTAAAACAGAACCAGGGGTGCTGGAACAATTTGTATAGCAGTGGCACTGAGAGCCATTGAACCAATCTGTAAACCCTGTATATGATGGAAACCACTTCAAGTCAGGGGGTGCTGCAGCACCCCCAGGTCCAGCGCCTAGCACAGAAAGGACCAATCCAGGCGCGTGGTCATAGATTGGCTAGTTCATGCGGCTCATTAAGCAGAACAGCGAGAATTCCCAGAAAAAAAAGCCCGTTTGTCCTTCCTTCTCCATTGTGCAAACCTCTCCCCCAGCCTCCTTTCACAGCCAGAGCCTGGCAACTGCCCCCCGGGTCCAGAGCTTCCAGGGCGCGACTCCCATCGCCAGTCCCAGCAGCGAAGGGGGGTGGAGAGACGCGAATGCGAAGCGCAGCACGGCCCTGGGGGCGGGGCTGACACTCGGGCGCGGAGGGAGAGCCCGGCGCTGGGTTATGAATGGAGCGGTCCTGCAATGCGAAGACTCGCTCCCCTTTCACCACCTCGTGGATTTGGCAGCTCTTCGCTGGCTGCGAGCGGCTCCCCGCTCCCCCGCGCCATGTGCTCCGCTCCCGGGCACCCGCCCTCCTCTCAAAGCTGCCCCCCGTCCACGCTACCCCCTCCTCCTCCGCCGACAACCTTCCTCCCCCCGGCCGCCTGCCCTCCAAGCCACCCCGCCACGTGTCCCCCCCAACTGCTGCCGCCACCTCGTCCCTCCCATGGAGCACCAAGGAAACCCCCCCCACACACACACCCCGCTGTTGCGACCGGACAACTGCGAGCCTGCCCCCAGACCCCGACTGAGCAGTGCAGGGAGGAGGGACGTTGGGTATATTGGTCTCACTGCCACCTCTTGGTACTTTTGTAACTGGGCACACCGACACCTGCTTATGTGTAGACCGGGGGGGGGAGGGCGGTCTGACCGCTTCTTGTGGGGGTGGTAGCTATTAGTCGTACGAAAGTCCCTTGTGACTGTCCAGACCCATTGATTTCAGCCTCCTGCCACTCGGGCACCAGCCACCCCAGCGGTATCCCGCAGCTGCACAGAGCACGTGTTTCTGCCGTGGCTGTTGTTATCCCGGCGGCACGAAAAGCCACAGCCAGGAGGAGAGGGCATTGGCTGCTGAAGAGCGACCAACCACACACCCATCTCCTTGTGTCGGATCTGACCGGAGCGTGGGGTTTTGGTTGGTCTTCTTCAAAGCATCCCACCCTTTCTCGTCCCGATTCCATATTCTCTGCTGCTGCTTTCCCGCCCCCACCTGGAGATAGCAGGAGCTTGGTGATTTTACGACTTTAGGCAAGTCCTGAGCCTGGAAAGGGGGAAAGTCTCCGATCCTCCCCCGGGGTACCCACGGCATGAATGGCCACACAAGCATGCACCAACTCAAACACTGATTCCCCCCGCGCTGCAATTGATTCTAAAACAACGCTCGAGAGAGAAATTCCGAACACATCATAGCCTCCCCCAAAATAAAACTCGGTCCACCCACCACCCCCTTCCGCCATGCACCCCATCCTCCATGCATCTCCACGCACCCCGCTCTGTGCATCCTGAGCCACCCCATCCTCCCCACGCGGAGAATAAAAGGCCTTCCCCTTCGTGTAGCTCCCCCAAAACACCCCCGTCCGTGCACCCAGCCCTCCCTCCATCCTCTCCCCCCCGCAGGCAAGCAGCCAGTCCCTGCCCTGAGTGCTCGGTCACCTACTTGTGCCCAGGAAACAGTCTGTAAACCTCCTAAAGCAGCTTGTAGAAGAAGATCCATCTTCCATGTCTGGCCTTAGCAGCAGGGGAGACGAGAAGGAGAGGAAGGAGCCTCTATGCCGCTGCCTAGGGGTCCTGCTCCTGCCGGGGCCGTCTCCTCTGATCCCGTCGCCGCGGGCGGCTGCTGCTGCAGCACCCAGGAAATTGTAGGACCACAGACGAGAGGCAGCTGGGGCCAGGAGGAGCCGCGGCTGGTGCTGCCGGGGTCCGGCGGCTGGAGAGGGGAGCAGCAAGCCCTGGATGGAGGAAGAGAAGAACAGCCTGCTCCTGCTGCTGCTCCTGCTGCTGGGATGGACGATCAAGGGAGCTGCTGCTTCGGCTCCTCCAACATCTCCTCCTCCTGCCGCCTCTCCTCCTCCCCCCTTTCCTTGGAGACTTGCGAGCGCAGAGGCAGGGGAGGGGGGGAGGAGAGGAGGAGGCGGCGGCAAGAAGCGAAGGGAAGAGGGAGCAGGGGCGGGGAAGAAGGGGGCTGGAGGAGCCCGGCGAGGAGCGGCGGCGACTCTGGGGACGACGCTGGAGGAGGCGGCGGCTGCGGCCGTCCCCGCGGCGCGGCGGCTGTTTGGGAGCAGGGCAGAGGAGGAGCTGCAGGCGGCCGAGCCGCTTCTCGGAGGAGGAGGAGCCCGGGCGCTGCCTCCGCTGCTCTGCCCACAGGAGGGGACCGTGCCGGAGCCGGGCTTTTCCCCGGCGGCAGCCAGGGGGGCCTGGGGGCGGGCTGAGAGCAGCCTCTCGGGGTTGGACATCTGCCCGCCCGGAGGCAGGACGTTGGCCGGCGACACGCGAGCGGAGGGGAGAGGCGCGGCGGGCGAGGCGCTCTCCCCGCCCCCCAGCAGATTCCCCCCGGGAAACAGCTTCACCCCCCCCTGCTTTAGGGCGGAGGGGCCACGGCGCTGCTGCGGCTGCGGCTGGTCGCGAAGCGGCTCCGCCCCGGGTCCCCTCCCCCCCCCCGGGGGGCCCCCGCGCCGGCACGCGCTCGCCTCGCGATTTCAAGGCAGCTGGAGCGTCTTCCCCGCCATGCAAATATTTCCGTGCGTGTGTCTGCGAGGGAGGCGGAGAACCTGGCCGCCGCCGCGCGCCCTGCAGCTCCGGCCCCCGCCGCCAGAAACCGCCCACTGGCGGAGCTCTCGCTGCCCCGGCTGCCTCCGCGCCTCTCACGGCCCGCCCGGCCGCCGGAGCCACAGCACGCGCGCTACCCCCGGGAAACGCGCGGGCTTTGGGTTTTTCTCTCTTACGGGGAGGGGGGGGAATCCTTCCTAGGGGGTCCCGTGACCGAGACAGCTCCAGCTGCGGAGCTCAAAGAGGCTGGGTGGGAGCAGATGCGATGCAGCAGCGGCGGCGATGGGAGCGTGAGGTAGAGGACTGCTGGGAGCATAGTCCAGTCTCCGCTAAACACCACCGCCCCCTTCTCTCGCTTTATATAGAGAGACATCATGATGTGCATAACCACACTCCCCCCCCCCTTCATTTATTATTTTATCTGAGTCTCCAAGTTTCTATTACGCTCATGAAGCCAGAAAAATAGTTCACACGTTTGAACCCCCCCCCCCATAAACCTCCTTCTGCCCCGCCCCACCCAGAGCTATACCCTGATCTCCCACGCCGGGTGGTGCAAATCTGATGAAAATGCATTAAATTCGCTAGAATTACTCCAGATTTACACGGAGCGTAACTGGCAACGGGATGGGGGTGGGGGAAGAGGAGGCGTGCATGCAAGAGTGGCACATTAAAGTTTGTGGTTGAATTTAGGGCATATACACTCAGTGGTCAAATGAAGTAAAAGATCGCTTTAAGAAGGCTACGCAAACAAAACAACACAGCCACCACAAACAAAGAAACCCAACCTTGGCTCTGCTTGAGCTGATGCCTCACTAATGGGAGACCCCTGGACAAACCCCATGGTGGCTTTCCAGGCTCTCTCATTTACCAGCACATGGACCTATCAACACCGCACAGTTTAGGACCCACAAAGAAATGGCAAATAGCAAAGCGGGGTGTTTGGAAAATAAACCTCAGTTGATCAGAGTGTCAGACAAAACAATACCTAATAATGGGGAGGGCTGTGCCGGGCAGCAGTGACCCAAGCACATCCTCTGGAGAGGTTTGACACGGGGCGGGTTGAGGAGCTCCACAAGAAGGCTACACAATCCAGATTTCGTTCTCAGTTCAAATCTTTTTAAGCACCACATAGAAAAGGAAAAGATAGAGGAGTTTTAAATATGCCCTTCCTGCCCTTCACCCTCAAAAAGGAGTGGGGGGGGGGGCTTACTGCAGTTACAATACGATATGGATAAGTATAAACAGCCAAACAAAACAGTACCACGCGCAGAGTTACAACAGGATGTAAGGAGAACTGCTCCCTGTAGTAATAACGTCTTTCGCACATTTTAATACCCTAATGCTGTCCCCCCTCCCCCACCGTAGAAAAGTTTTACTCTCTCTAAGGTGCATGGTTAAAAACAAACTGTTACAAAGTTCAGGGGTTTGATATTGTCTTCAGTAGAAATCAACTGCCTGCCTGCCTTTAGTTAAGCTAGCCATTCGTGAAATATTCCCCCATTATTTTATCATTTTTGTTTCTAAATCGTAGTGAAAATTCGTTAGCTAACGGAAATTAGTCTCATCAGGAATTATATCAACATTAGAAATTCCCAGGGAAAAGAAAATACAGCCACCGACTTGCTTATTAAAGAGAGCTGCGTTTACATTGGGATGGCCGTTCTTTCATGGAGAAAAAAAACTTGTTCTCGCAAGGAAACTATTTTCCCCAGACATCCAGCAGTGTAAAATCCACAAACAAGCTCGTCTACTGTTCCTTTCTTATTCTGACAGTTGAGTCCCCGGTGCTGGGGGCATTTCCTTGCATTTGCTGTTGTTGGGGGGGGGGGAGTGGAGGATTTGCAGCAACCTCCTGAAAAGAGGTCCGATCCTATATTAGCTTCAAAAGGTATTAGCTAAGAAATTTAGTATTAATAGTAGTCGCATCCAAAGAACCGTTTTCCAAACCCTTAGCTCTTCCTCCAAAAAAGAAAAAAGTCCTATTACAACTCTATCAAATTCAGACCATAACAAATATATTTTTCCTTGGGGAGCACACACATTTTTGCTATACTATCCCAAATTTAAATGAGGTCTTCATTAGTCTAATATAAGCATTTAATATAAACTTCCCTCCTTTACTAGATTCAGTCTCATCTTCAGTTATTATTTACTCCCCCTCCCTATTTGCCAGTTTTAGTATATAGAGCAAGCTACCTACAGTTCTCTAGGCTTTTGCAAAACTGATAAGAAAGGTCTCTTTTTTAAAAAATCCTCATTATAGCAATGCCTTGTTAAATGCTTTTAGAGCTATTACTGGGAGAACAAACCAAACTCTTTAATTAAAGATGATTCAAATTTACATTCCTGCATATAATAAGCCACCATAAACTGAGTTAACATAAAAAGTCAAGGTCTAATTTGAACTCACAAGAGCAAAGAAATTATTCTTTACTTACCCTTTTGTGCTCACACATTGGAACGGGGATAGTATTTCTGTGGACTAATTTCCTTTGTTTTGATTTTTCTATAATAATGTAAAATAAGGGGAATTTGTTTAATTATATGTATATGGACCTATTGAGGCTCTTTCAGAGACCTGTTGAGTTTTGCGCATTATTCTTATATTTAAACACAGTATACTGTAAAATCAGATCAGCATTAGTATGTGCATAATGGATCAGAATTACAGAACATTTCTGCATTTTGCATGCTCTTTTTGAATTGGTATCATAACACTAGCTCACATTTGCATATTATGGATTTATAATACTAATCCATAGAAAAAGCATGAATTTCAGAAGTATTTGTATGAGTATTAGCACTTATCTGTATTACATGTATATAGTATTATACATACATAATCTATTGCATATCTATCATACGTTCATATTGATAAGTTGTGTTACATGCATACTTTATATATGTGACCTCACGTATTAAAAGGGTCTTGGTCTACATGATACAATAACTAATTTTAAAATATATTTTTATCAGACACAAAAAAACCCAGCTGTAACTAGTAATAGTCTGTTTTCCTCTAGGTCCACCTTTACCTCTCCATGGACCTAAATATTTAATTGCCAGGTTTCATTCCTGAGTTAATTGTTATGGCTAATTTATTTATAAACCCCCTGAACACAGGGGTTTATATTAAGAATCCTGAAAAAGTTGACAATTGCAATTGAGAAAGAGAACTACTTATAATCTTTCCATTTTAACCCTTCTCCCTGAAGTAGCTACTTATTTTCCACTCAAAAATACTAACACAAAAGTAAGATTTTGTCCTTTATTGTAATAATACAATTATTTTTACTTATTACTTCAGGTACAGTTTTTAAAAGGCTAGGAGGACTACTATTTCAGTTTAAGGATCAAAGCCCTGATGTATCATCACCATTAACCCTGAAAATTATCAAATGAGATGGTATTTCTCTCAAGATCATACAACCCTCGGAGTGAAATACTTTTGTCAGTTATTTGAATGCTTGTAACTGTGGAAAACAATCCACACAGTTTGCAAAATTTTTGTTCAAGAGATCAAAACAGATTAGAGAACTCATTTTAAAAAAACAGAAACAGAGGTTGGCAGGTTTTGGTAAAGTTGCTATCCTACATATATAACCTATTTTTGCCTAAAAATGCTGAATTGAAATACAGAAAAACAAAAACAGTGGATTTGCTTTCATGACTCACACTTTCCATTTCATACTGTTTGACTTTTTGTCAAAACAGCTTAATAACTGTAATTTCACATATATATTGAAGTTGGACAGAAAGTAAATACTTTTGTTTGCTTGAATGTGAATATGTTATTTCTTGTGAATCAATCAGGATTCCTAGAGATTTATAGAATAATACAATTCCTTTACAAAAGATTTAGTTAGTTTACAGAAAGAAGAGATTAGTGAATGGTGTTTTATTGTTGCAACCTATTTTTAAATGCATATATTTTGCTGACATAAATTTGTAAGCTCTTCAGGGCAAGGACCTTGTCTTTATTTCTGTCTGTAAACCACCTAGTAGAACCAAATACATTAATGAGCTGTCAATTGCTAAGCAAATATCTGTAGTTACTGTTACAAAATATTTAATAATAAAATATCTTACAAAGAAGAAGAAGAAGACTGTCAAATTAGAGTAAAACTCTCAACAAGGAAAATCATCACCAAAAATTAAAGATACCAAGCCATCCAAAATCCACCTTTATTGTGTTTAGGTATTGCAGTCAGTATGGGATTCAATTAATTAAATTAGTTACTGAATCTCTACATTTTCAGTGCATGTTTTCAGAAACCCTACTAGACTCTGAAAATCTGTGTTAAGTCCCTGTATTGTTGCTTATCCAAAAGTATAGCAGATTGAACAGTATTAATCAAACCAAACATTGCCATAGTTTGGCTTTTTATATTATGTTATACACAAACACTCTTCCCCCCTCCCCCCCCCCCCACAAATCATTCATACTCCATTGAGGATGTATTCTATATTTGTAAGAAATCACCAGATTCTCCAGACAAATAGTTTTCAGGCCAAGAGTTGTTTGCAAACTGTTCACTTCATTTATGTATTATTCATTAATTTGTTATTCATGGATGATTGGTCCCATAATATTGTTTCTGCTTTCTGACTAAATGACTGCAGCATTATTAGAACAACAAATAGTGAATAATGAAAATAAAATTTTATAAGATCTACATTTGAGAACTTTTCTTGATTTGAGAACATTTTCATGAATGCCTGGTGATTATCTGAATAATCAGGAATAAATCAACAGAAAATCGTATTTGATTCACAAACAGATTTGTGAATAAACAAATTTTTCATTATTTGACCAGCTCTATTCAAAACCCAGTATAACACAACTGCCAGTGCCACTGTGGAATGATGGGGCTGTTACAACAATAGTGCACAATCCTACATGCTTTGTATCTCATAGAAACTCCCATGGACTTCAACACCACTTTTGGGTGTGTAAAGAACGCAGAATCAGCCCTGAATCTAAGAAATCAAACAAACTTTTCTTGTACAAAAATAAATAAAAAAGTTAAAATGATCCTCCCTACCCACCTGATTCAGATGTGTGCATCCCTCCGAGAACAAATGATACCAATACAATATGGTCAAAATGTATTCTAGGTGGCATTTGCAGTTACAAATGTTGATTCTGATCCTGTAAGAGCTCCCCATACAGAACTCCCATTGAAGTCATCATGAATTCTGTATTCAGTGCACTTACATCATTAGAAATATTATGAAAAGCAGTTTGTGTGCCTATCCAGGAGCTACTTTACAACAACAATAGTTTGGGGGGTTTTTTTGTTTGATTGTTTTTAAACATAGTTAACCAACAAACACCCCAAATTTGCCTAATTCCACTTGTAAACTGTGACTTTTCAGGAAAGACAGCAAAGTAGGCTGTCTGATGTCTGGCCCCCATTGTCTGTTCCTCTGCCTGGTAAATACTCCTGTCTCTGAGCTGCCTCCATCCTGGAGCCCACTCTGTGCAAACCTGGTCTACTCCCTTGAAAGAATAAAGAAAAACAGCCAGAGAAAGGGAAAGGCAAATTTAGCAAAATCTAAGACTGAAGTCATCCAGAATTCAAGATTCAGCAGATGAGAGAGATGGTTTCCGCGTGGGTTAGAGAGGGGCCGCAGCTGTGAAATGTAACCTGCTGGAAAAGTGGAGCTGTAACCAGAAAGTGGAGGGGTGGGGGGTGCTGGGAGGAGGAAGAGGCAGAAAGATAAAGACAGATAAGACTCTGTCCTAGCACTGAGTAAATACCACCTTTAAAGAAATCCCTTATGTAAAAATCCTTTGTAATTCAATAACAGTGACAGCCTTTTTATAGTTTTTTTCTGCTAAATTATCTTACAAAATGTAATGATTATATCTCAGCTACCAAATTCCATAGAGTGATAAAAAAGCCCCACTATATAAAGGACATTCTTCTTTATTAAATTCTATAATATTTTTGAATAATCTATACAGAATACTTTTGGTTTAATCCCTATTACATTCTGTAGCACACTCTCATGTGGGATTACTCAAAGATTTATAAATCAAAAGCATGAATTCAATACAAGGGTATACACCAGCCATTTTATTTAATTTCCACATTCAAACGAGCTAATTCTTGTTCCAAGGTCATTGACTAAAAGAGAAAGTGTTTAGAATACTCACACAAGTATGTATTTACAGAACTATTCATGCTGCTGGCCATTTTGAAGGCTCTTTATGAGTTTGGGAGGCATCTAATCCAAGAGAAGAAATAATACAGTTTGATTTATGGTGACCAGAATCACTCACAAGGTGCAAATAAGGAAGTACAAATACCCAAAGCAATACTTGCAGCAAATAATTTGTAAGCATCTCATAGGCTGCAATATGTTCAAATAAAACTGTTAATTGAATAATTCAAAATAATGAACACATTCTTAAAAATCACAGATCACTGGCAAATAGGAAAAAAGGGGGGAGGGCTAAAGTATGAATATATTGCTCATTCTGAGTAGTTCCCCCAGCTCTGCTCATCTCACTCTGCAATATGGCAGCTGAGAGAATATGTATTCATAGGTACCAATAGATACAAAATATTTAAAACTTTCACAGGAGTCTGTTCAGTAGCAGTTATTCTTTAATGTTAATGATATATTCATTTTCATAGATTTTTTTATAGTTGGTTGGAAAATATATTACCCCCCCTTACAGAAAATTTTAATTTGGGGGTGGGGGGGGAACTGAAAAAACAAAAAGGGTTCAATTTTTAACTTTTTTTTTAAACAAAAATTCGTAATTCCCTATGGAAAGCAGGTAACTTGTGGGAAAAAAAATCCCCATCCACCATTTGGTGAAAAAACCCAATATTCCATCAAAAAACATTTTGACAGAAAATTTTTGATTTAATATTTCAGACTCTGTTTAAAAAAAAAACCAAAACAAAACAAATGTTATCGTTAAAAACAGGAAAAGGTTGGTACCAATGCACAAATTGAATTCTGAGTCTGACTTTCTTTTTAGTCATGTGCTTGGGTTTGTTCACTCTAAAAAGATCATGTAAACCTAAGCAGCCAAAGAAAATATAAATTTTGTGGCTTCTTCCACCTTGTCTGTCACCATGAAATACACAGGTCAGATATTGCATAGTTTTTAGGTGGTTGTTTGTTTGTTTCGGGGCCGGGGGGGGGGGGGGGGGAGATTGGACAGGGGAGAAGAGAGAGAATTTTTTTTTTATTTCAATGGTCAAAATAAAGGACATAAAAATCACTAGTGAAGGACTGACACCTTCTGTCTAACAAATGGAACCGTAATAAATAATAATAATAATATCTAGCTCACACAGAGTTTTCTGGCAGCAAAAGGTTTTACAAGGAAGGTCAGTACTATTTCCCCCACCACCACTTTACAGATGGGGAAACTGAGGCACAGATTTCAGGGTAACAGCCATGTTAGTCTGTATTCCCAAAAAGAAAAGGAGTACTTGTGGCACCTTAGAGACTAACCAATTTATTTGAGCATAAGCTTTCATGAGCTACAGCTCACTTAATTGGATGCAGCTTATGCTCAAATTAACCAATTTATTTGAGCATAAGCTGCATCCAATGAAGTGAGCTGTAGCTCATGAAAGCTTATGCTCAAATAAATTGGTTAGTCTCTAAGGTGCCACAAGTACTCCTTTTCTTTTTGAGGCACAGAGGTGAATTGTTACACCTTACACAAGTTCCCCCAGCAGGCCAGTGGCAGATCTCCTCAGTCCTAGTCTAGTGCTCTGTTCACTAGGCCAGCCATCAGCTTTAACAGTAACATTTAGAACATACCTTGTTATTTGTATAACAAAAGTTCCACAAACAAAGTAAGCTCTTTGAGGCAGGGCCATCTTTTTTGTTTGTTTGTAGAACCTATAGCACAATAGGACCCTTGATGAGAACTCATAGGTGCTCTTGCAATACAAATTATAAACAGCAGCAGCAGGCAGCAATGTGGAAAGCAGAATCAGGAAACTGATGCTATTAAAACAGCCATTTTTGTTATGCAAATAAAAATAAAACCAGGCTACCAGTATTTTTTTAATCCTATTTTTCAACTGTAATATGCAAATAATTTATAAAAATCCAATGATTACAATTATGTATCTGCTAAGTGACAAGTAATATTGATATGTTATTTCAATTCAGTAATTAATCAGCACACCTACACTAGGTTGAGAGAGAGTTAGGATCCCTCTATACAGAACATACCTAAGAAAACCAAAAAAGCAAGGAAATGAAAAGGTAAGGCATCTAACATGACGTATCTTTTACTCCTCCACCTAGTGACACACATCTGACTACTACACAACTACTGTATCCCACAGACAACCCACCACAACCTCAACCCTGCTCCAATTGGCATACCAACCTTCCAGTGCCCTTTCCTAAACTCACCACCCACTATGAACATCCAGACTTTCCCTGTTCTGCACAGTTTTGGAAAATTGCACTTGTGGTTAGGTTTCAGAGTAACAGCCGTGATAGTCTGTAACCGCAAAAAGAACAGGAGTACTTGTAGCACCTTAGAAACTAAGAAATTTATTTGAGCATAAGCTTTTGTGGGCTACAGCCCACTTAATCAGATGTATAGAATGGAGAATATAGTAATAGGATATATATACATACAGAGAATATGAAAAGGTGGAAGTTGCCAGACCAACTCTAAGAGGCAAATTAATTAAGATGAGCTATTATCAGCAGGAGAAAAAAAATTAATTAAGATGGCCATCAGATGACACCACTGTTGTCTAGAATACATATTAAATGTTATTAAATATATATAAACAGGCACACAGGATTGACACCTTATGGTCCCCTAGGCACAGCATCTTCAGTGCCCCTTCCCCACCCACAGAACCTCCCCCTGCCCCCACTCCACTGCCCAGCACCTCCCACAAACTCTTAATATACTGTAAAAAATGGCAGGAAAGTTTGGAGAGATTAGATGGAATTATTGAGATCCTGCAGTTGTTTGTAGTATACCACTAGGTTAATAAATAAAATAATAATAATAATAATAAAAAAGTACTTATTTTTTAAGCAATTTCTCTTGAGCCTTCACAGTAAGATACAGAAAAGAAAGACTGCACAGTTCAGCATAGTCCACTAGACTCAATCTCTAAAGTGTCCTCAGTGAAAACTGATTTTGCTAGAGAGACTATGCAGGAATGAAATCCTGCAACTAAACAACTGTGGGTTTCATATGTATATGATCAGATGAGTGCCATTGTCATAAATATAAAGGGAAGGGTAACCATCTTTCTGTATACAGAACTATAAAATCCCTCCTGGCCAGAGGCAAAACCCTTTCACCTGTAAAGGGTTAAGAAGCTAAGATAACCTCGCTGGCACCTGACCAAAATGACCAATGAGGAGACAAGTTACTTTCAAAGCTGGGAGTGGGGGGAACAAAGGGTCTGTCTGTCTGTGTGATGCTTTTGCTGGGACCAGGTCAGGAATACTCTTCAGAACTTCTGTTAAGTTAGTAAGTAATCTAGCTAGAAATGCATTAGATTTCCTTTTGTTTAAATGGCTGGTAAATAAGCTGTGCTGAATGGAATGTATATTCCTGTTTTTGTGTCTTTTTGTAACTTAAGGTTTTGCCTAGAGGGATTCTCTATGTTTTGAATCTGATTACCCTGTAAGGTATTTACCATCCTGATTTTACAGAGGTGATTCTTTTACTTTTTCTTTAATTAAAATTCTTCTTTTAAGAACCTGATTGATTTTTCATTGTTCTTAAGATCCAAAGGTTTGGGTCTGTGTTCACCTATGCAAATTGGTGAGGATTTTTATTAAGCCTTCCCCACGAAAGGGGGTGTACGGCTTGGGGCGATATATTTTTTTGTGGGGGGAGGGGAAGACATCTCCAGGTGGGCTTTTTCCCTGTTCTTTGTTTAACATGCGTGGTGATGGCAGCATGAGGTTCAAGGACAAGGCAAAGTTTGTACCTTGGGTAAGTTTTTAACCTAAGCTGGTAAGAAGAAGCTTAGGGGGTCTTTCATGCAGGTCCCCACATCTGTACTCTAGGGTTCAGAGTGGGGAAGGAACCTTGACATCCATACTGCTTCTAGCCATAGAAAATAGTCAAATCCACAAACTGACATATGGTGCTTGACAACCCCTTGAATTTCTGATTTCCAGGGAGCAGTAAAACTATAGCAACGCAACAGTTCCAATACCCCGGTCACATCAGATGATCCCTATATCTGATCTGACTAGTGCACACAAAAGTGTCATTGTCTATCATTACCTTTTTTTTGTAAGGACAGATTGACATTCAGACTAAACAGATTAGGGCAGGAGCAGCTTTGGGTTTTTATTTGTGGAAAAAGGATTAGTTTGTGAGACCACAAAACCTTATAGTGAACCGAAAGCTGTTTGTGGGAGTTTTTCACAAGTTATTCTAACCTAACTCATGGCTTAACTGGATGTGACTTCACTACAGAAAATCTAGGGGTGTTTATTAGAAAAGCCAGATACCTGCTGCCAGTAGCTTTTGCAACCTGTCGGTCTCCTGTCCTTCAGCATCATGGCCTAACGCAATATGGATGCAGAGTTCGAAGACCATCTCTCACCTACAAAAATGACAAAGAGTTGATTCTCTACCTTCAGAGGGGGTTTACATCTGTTGCTGTTTAGATTCTCTAGAACTCCAGAGAGAGTGACAGATTACCACTTTAATCCATCTCTCAGACAAGACTTTAAAAAAAGGGGAGCCATGAAAACATTTAAATGGGACAAAAATAAGCACATATTTGAAAATGAAGCAGATTAGGTAGATGGAAAGTTGAGGTGAGTAAAACCTTTAGGAACAGACCATTTGTCGTACCAGGTAAGACCACTGGTACATTATATCTGCAGTCCCGTCTCTGGCAGCTTTTAATGGCAGATAAAAGCCATAATGCAGTTTCAGTTTATTGCACTTTTATTTATTTATAGGTATTTCTAAGACACTCATGATTGTAGTACCTCAGTGCTTCACAAATATTCATGAATTTGACCTCTTAACACCCCTGCAAAGTACATATTAATTACATGTAAAGAAAAACAGGGAGGTTAAAATGACTTTCCCAAGGTCATGCAGGAAGTCTGTGGCAGAGTCAGGGGAAAAAACTGGCACCCTGGTTCCCAGCTCAGTATTTTACTTACAAAGCCACCTTAATACCCTTCTTCTCTCTCCTTCAGTGGAGAAGAATTAGTAATTCCTTCCTGATTCCTGTGGTGATCAGCTTACAGCCAAAAGCATAGTGTGTGTTATCCTTATGTTAACATGCTTAACTGCAGATAGCGTTATTCGTCATAGAACTCTCCAGTTCTTTTAAAAATTCAGCTACAGTGTCTGATTATGGCCTCCCACAGGAGCAAACTGTAGAGACTTTCATGGCACAGTGTACACAGGGGTAGAAAACTGAAGCACATGGAGCCCAACACCCTTTCAGTTTTAGGGAACCTTGAGTAATCCCATTAAGGACCACTTTTAAGAAAGGGAATTTAATACTAAAGTGTTGACCTCTGTTTGACCTTTCCATACAGACTTTCTTGCTACTTATTAGGGCTGTCATGTAATCACAGTAAACTCATGTGATTAACTCAAAAAAATTAATCACTGTTAATCATAGTTTTAATCACACTGTTAAACAATAGAAATGTATTCTATATTTTGGATGTTTTTCTACATTTTCATATATTGTATTTTGTGTTGTAATTGAAATCAAAGTATATATTTTTATTACGAATATTTGCACTGTAAAACTGATAAACAAAAGGAACAGTATTTTTCAATTCACCTCATACAAGTACTGTAGTGCAATCTCTTTGTTGTGAAAGCGCAGTTTAGAAATAGATTTCTTGTGTTACATATCTGCACTCAAAAACAAAACAATGTAAAACTTCAGAGACTACAGTCCTCTCAGTCCTACTTCTTGTTCAGCCAATCACTAAGACAAACAAGTTTGTTTACGTATCAGAGGGGTAGCCATGTTAGTCTGGATCTGTAAAAGCGGCAAAGAGTCCTGTGGCACCTTCTAGGCTAACAGACGTATTGGAGCATAAGCTTTCATCGGTGAATACCCACTTCGTCAGATGCATGTAGTGGAAATTTCCACTACATGTAGTTTGTTTACATTTACTGAGATAATGCTGCCCTCTTTATTTACAGTGTCACCAGAAAGGGAGAACAGGCATTTGCATGGCACTTCTGTAGCCAGCATTGCCAGATATGCTAAATATTCATATGCCCCTTTATGCTTCTGCCACCATTCCAGAGGATGTGCTTCCATGCTGATGACGCTCGTTAAAAAAAAATAATGCATTAATTAGATGTGACTGAACTCCTTGAGGGAGAATTGGATGTCCCATGCTCTGTTTTACCTGCATTCTGCCATATATCTCACGTTATAGCAGTCTCAGATAATGATCCAGCACATGTTCATTTTAAGAACACTTTCACTGCAGATTTGACAAAACGCAAAGAAGGTACCAATGTGAGATTTCTAAAGACGGCTACAGTATTCAACCCAAGGTTTAAGAATCTGAAGTGCCTTCCAAAAATCTGAGAGGGATGAGGTGTGGAGCATGCTTTCAGAAGTCTTAAAAAAGCAACACTCTGATGCGGAAACTACAGGACCCAAACCAACAAAAAGAAAATCAACCTTCTGCTGGTGGCATCTGAATATGCGTCAGTCCGCACTGCTTTGGATTGTTATCCAGCAGAACCAGTCATCAGCATGGACGCATGTCCCCTGGAATGGTGGTTGAAGCATGAAGGGACATATGAATATTTATCATATCTGGCACGTAAATAGAATGCCTGTTCTCACTTTCAGGTGACATTGTAAACAAGAAACAGGCAGCATTATCTCCTGAAAATGTAAACAAACTTGTTTGTCTAAGTGATTGGCTGAACAAGAAGCAAGACTGAGTCAACTCGCAGGCTCTAAAATTTTACATTGTTTTGTTTAATATAATTCTACAGTTGCAAGTTCAACTTTCATGATAAAGAGATTGCACTACAGTACTAGTATCAGGTGAATTGTCAAATACTATCTTTTTACAGTGCAAATATTTCTAATAAAAATAAATATAAAAGTGAGCACTGTACACCTTGTATTCTGTGTTGTAATGGAAATAAATATATTTGAAAATGTAGAAAACATCCAAAAATATTTAAATACATGGTATTCTATTATTGTTTCACAGTGTGATTAATCGCTTGACAGCCCTACTAGTTATACATCACACCTGGTAGCCTTTTAACCAAACATCTGATCCAACAGAAGTGTGATTTTTCAAAACCACTCTTAATGCTGGGACTCAACTCAGCTTCCTCCACTGTGGACTACCAGCACATCTTCCCAAGACCCCTCTACAGAATGTTAAATACATCATGTGTGTTAGTTTCTTAATTTCATTTTACATGAAATTTTAAAACTCCTAGCAACAGTAACTTCACTATAATCTCAGAAGGAGCTCTTGTTTTATTTGTACGATCATTGTGTGATTTAAAGCAGTCAGGGTTCAGCAGATACATTTGCTTAAATGACAGCTTGTTCTTTGGGTTTTCTGGCATGTCACACACAAAATGTGAAGAGGAAAAATAATTTACTGCCAGATTGTCACCCAAGAATTAGTAATATTTATTAACAATAACTAATTGATTTCATAAGATAACATAGTAATCTTATACTTTCCTCACAGATAGAAGAATTAGCCTTATACATTTAAATATAACAAAATATTTAAACCATGTGGTAAGGGCAGAGTCTTGAAACACTGCATTGCTTTTAGTGCAATTTCATACACTTCTGACATGTTTCTTGGACCTTGTATATTCTTTCAGTCACTGGTGTAGCTGCACTGGTAGAAAACGCTATTGTGGACATGAGTCTCACAGGAGGGACATAATTTGCATTAGTGCAAATTGTATTCACTTCAGGGGGTTGCCCCAGTGCAGTTACTCCACTGGTTGAAATCCTAGTGTAGGCAAGGCCTTGTTAGTATGCAGAATAAGTTTCAATAAAGATCAAGACAGAGGGGATGGTGAATTCTGTAACACTGCAACTTGCTCCAAGACACCTGTTTCAAAAGACATGTTGAAATGGTTACTGTTCTGGGCCACAGTGCAGCCACCTCTGGGGTGCCCCCCATGGCCTCACAGGGGCCCTGAAAGAAGCCCCTTGCCCCTGTTGCTGGGGAGCATTCTCCTCCCTGTTTCTCTCCCAGGTATGGTTTATGCACTTGCCTGGAGACATCAGCAGGCTTATCTCTCCATCACAGTGCATACTTCATCTTCAGCTCTCTTCATCTTCCTCTGCTGCTCTCAGCCTTCAGCTTCCTCCAGCACTCTTGGGTCTGGAAAAAATTTAGGGGACCCTGAACTGCCTTCTTTCCTTCTGTTTTCACCAGCCTGCTCTGTCTCTACTGCTCTCTCGGGAACTCTCAATCCATGTTCCTTCAAGCACATTCGCTCCCTGAAGCTCTCAACCCCTGCTCTTGTTCTGAAATCTGGCTTCTGAACCCTCCCTTGCTTTTGGGGCTCTCACTTATAGCTCCCAGGGGCAGCCCTGCCTCTTCAGTACACCAAACTAGGGGGCACCAGGACAGGAACAGGAGAGCTGGGTCCAATTTCACTTAAGGGGCCAGCTACCCTGTTACATTGTGATTAGCAGAAATATTAATTTGCACTGTTACTCCTTGGTGAGAATAAGCTTCCGTGAAACCTATACAAAATATTTCTCCTGTATATGGATTGTGTGTTTCTGCTGAAACCTAGCCCCACAACTAGTCAGTGAATGTGACTTGAATGAGAAAAACCCAGCAAATGGTCTCAACGTTTGCAAACATTAAAACATACGACAGAGAAAAAAAATTGAGCTTTATTATCTGACAGCAACTTCAAATAGGAAAGAGAAAGGAATGTGGGGGGAAGGTAATGAACCATAAGCCACATATTAGGGCTTTGGGAGAACCCCCTGGTTTAGGATAAGTGGTCTTTGAACACTCCATCTCCCTTTCTTTCTTTTTCTCTCTTTAAAAAGCCAAATACATTAGTTAATGGTTTAGCCAAGGTTTGTTTCTTTTTTAATTAATACAAAAAGTGAAGGTCTCTGATATCTAAAGCCAAGCAATCAGATATAGGGTGATGAGCTCATCCTTCAGCCAGCATTATTGTGCTACCCAATCGGACAATCTTCCTGAATGAGGAGGAATCAGAGGTGACCAAATATGATTCACAAATTCAGCTGGAAGGAAGACTACCATAGGAGGTGCACACAGTCCAGATCACCCAGGCCGACCTTGAACGAGGCCATAAAATGCAGGAAATCTTTAGATAAGGATAAATTACTCAGGAGCAATTTAATCACTGTGTAATAGACACAAAGCCTCTCTCTGCTACAACTGAAAGATTAGGCTTGATTCTCCTCTCATTTATGCCAGTGTAACTCTACTGACTTCAATGGCATCACTTATTTACATATGTGGAAAAGAAAGGAGAATCAAGCCACATACCTTAGCCACTTTCTTCCAGTCAGTCACTGTCCTGCATTTCTGTCTCATTCTCCCCAATGAATTCAAGCATCACTTGTTGCCTTCGCTATAGATCAGCAGCAGGTCTCAAATTATGGTCTGTGGAAAGCCGGCTGATCACAAGGTGCTGGTTTCCCCTCCTTGGTTCCACCAGCTAAAGAGCATTAAAAAGATACATAAAAATGCATTGCTTTCCTACTATTACTTTTCCAGATAACCACTTACTGTAGTTGCCCCATGGACATTACGCGATCAAGAATGGAAGAGGAAGCACCTATAAAACAATTTCTTGATAAGCTGTAGTCCACACTATAAAAAAGGGTTTGAGAACCCCTGTTATGCATATGTGGGTTACACATAAGAATGATATGAGGCTAACAGTAATGCCCAGTATAAGTGGCATTGCTCCAGCTGGATGAACCCACCAGTCAAAAAAACTTGCTTCATGCTAGAGATCTTGCCACATTCAGCATGTGGCTTCCAAGGAAGTTTGAGTTAAAAAACAAACACAAATCTTTAGAAAACTAGGAAATGCAGAGCTAAGACTGCACTTCTCACACAAAACACCCAAACAAAATTGCCCTGGTTAGTAACCTCAGTCCTCTCAGGCTACCTAGATATCGGGGACATTTTTCATGCACTGAGTAATTCTTAGATTAATGGGATTTTCCTAGAACTGACTACAATAAAGCATCTTTTAAAAAGAAATACAGATGGGACAAAACACACATGATAAAAAAGCCCATTTGTGCTTAATACACAGAAGAAATTGTTTAAAAAACTTTCATTTCTATAACATTGCCATGGTCGGTGTCTGATTAGGTAACTGGTCAAAGCCAGTCACCCCAGAGGCAATTTTGACTTGCACAATAAAGATTTTCAAAGGCATTCTATGTTCTGCTTTTAGGAATAGGCTGCCTTGTTTGGAAGAAAGGAAGCCTCTCTTTTTCTCTGCCTCCACCTCAGCTTATACATCCCCCTACTGTTCACTGGGCTGAATAAGTATTTAAGATCATTTTGGACTTTATGCAAATATCCACATGGGATAGTGCTGGTTTTAGAGTTTTGCATGTTCCATACACAAGACACTGGCCTTCTATGGGTTGCAAGTGATTAGAGAAGAGAGTTCTCAGTGTTTAACCCCTTGAACACTTTACCCCTGTGCACTCAAGGTCTGTAGGGATACCATGGAAATAAAATTATGAGTATAGGAATCACTGTGCAAATAAAACTGGTTCTATCTCAGTATGGGGATGACTGTGCTAATACCTGTGGGCATACCCAATGTGAGCTGGATGTTTTCAGAAATCTGAGCAGACTCAGATGGAGCTAAACATTTGTAAAGTGTTGTGCGTTCTTCTGAAAGATGACACATGCCCAACTGAGAACAGAGAGACAAGGTGGGTGAGGTAATATCTTTTTTTGGACCAACTTCAGTTTGGTGAGAGAGACAAGCTTTTAAACTTACACACAGCTCCTCTTCAGGTCACTAATATCAGCTCTCGTTCTTCAGCTCTCTACTATCCTGGGACTGACACGGCTACACCACCACTGCATACAACCAATAAGAAATGTTTAAAATACACAATGCATAATTAACCTGTAGAACTCATTGTCACTCAATTTCATTGATCTCCAAAGCACAGGAAGATTTAAAAAATGATTAGACATTTATAGGGATAATAAAAACATTCACATTTATATTAGGATAAAAATTAGCAGAGATGCAAACCTTCATGCTATAAGCCAACCATTAACTGAAATGAGAAAAATCATCTTGCACCTTCTTCTGAAGCCTCTGGTTCTGGTCTCTTTCAGAGACAAGGCACACTGCACTAGACATTGTCACCTGGCGTGGATGTCCTTATGTTCCTGACAAACCAGACTCCTGCATGCTTTTTAAATGTTACTGGGGGATAGGGAGACCCATGACTTAATCAGAGCAACGAAACAAAGTCAACGGGAGTTTTGCCAGTGTAAAAAGTGAATAAGAACTTTAGGATACAGCCCTTGAAACAGATTGTACTGCAAATGGTACCTGCAAGAACAGTTGTTTTAATGTATTTTGTGTGACATAATGGTACCTCAGAATAGAAGTGATTGTCTAAACAGACTAGTGTTCATATAACATTAGTAATAATATTTCCACAGCCCAGTAAAAGATTGTCAGAAAGAAGATAAGACGACATGCAGGATACCCTTCATGATTGCAGCCTCACATTTTTAGACCTCCAAAAGGTGCATCTTTCATTAGCAAAGATCTTCTGGATAGCAATTCCCCCCTTTCCCCCCAATCAATTTTCTCCTCCAGTTCTGGGAATCACTAAAAAACTCCCCATTCTAATCTAAAAGGCAATTACTGACCTTATTGAAGCCCATGTACAAACAAAGCCCTGCACTCAAGTTGTGACTGCAGATGGCACATGCATGGTTCTGGCACATAAGGAGTTAGAAGTAATAGTCGTGCATCTTTATCCATATATGCCAGTTGTTCTCACTCAGGGACAATATGCCACATTTTAGGAAATTTATCTATTTCCCCCCCTCAATGTCTACCCAAAAGTGAATGGATTTACCAAAAAGAACCACCACCCCCCACCCACACCCCTCTTTTAGCCATATTGGCTAAAGGATCATGCTTACTATGACAAACTGAAATATCCTGGACAAACATTTGGAATTAAGTTAAATCTTATTGAATTAGGATTAAAACCTTTGGGGGCCATTGAATTAAAAATGCTATTTGGTATGTGTTATTGTGGAGCTGTAACTCCTGTAGGAGAAGGGGGATGGTAATATAATTCCTCCAGTTATCAGTCTTTTGAAGCCACTCCCTGGAGAAGTTCACATATACTAATTTAAATGGGATTCTCCAGGGACCACCAGACAAAGAAAGAACTTAGGTATAAATAGCCTGATTTTAAATAGGCTTGTGGCCTTCTTCCTGATTCAGCAAATGGACAGGACCTCTGGTCCACAGAGGGCCTCAATCCTTCAGGAAGGATTGGGCCTACTGAGGCCCCTTAAGACTGGGTGCTTGTTCTGAGCTGAAGCTGTGATGAACTTGGAAAGCACAAGGAAACCCTTGGATGGGGTGCTGAAGAACTGCTCCTGCCAGACTCCAAGTTAGGGCTGGGGTGATCTCTGGTAAGTTTATTCACAAGTATGTAGGCTCTTTTATTGTTTTTAATAGGTTTCTCTGTAATGCTTTTACCTTAAAAATAAAATAGGCTTCCACAGGAAGTATTGTGTGGTACCTTATAGTTATGGGCAATTACTCTGTTTTTCATCTCTGAAGAGAAAGTAAGCAGCCCTGCTTAGGTAGAATCACTTGCAGGGGTATCACAGTGTAGTCAAGGGAGTATGCAGACTGGAAATATCCCAGCTCAGAAGGGAGCGAGGTGTGCTTCCCCCCTGATGGCCAGGGGAGCCCGAAGCTCTTGCTGGACCATAGAGGGGGAATACGGGTGCAGATACCCTGAACCGTGAAACTTACTCTTTTCTCTCCACACCCACACAGAGACCCTGTTAGTATCTTCCAAATTGTGGCAAATTTTGTTTTCATGACTGTACCAAAGTATCTTAACCCTGTTAACACGGCAGACTGGCTTGAGCCTCATCTGTCAGGCCTCTGTGTTAGGGCACCATTCTTCTTTTACATGCCCACGACTGCCTCTAAAGTCAGCAGGCTATTATAAACTGTCTGCTGTACGCAGCCCTAGATAATGGAAATTATTCTTCCTTGACAGATACTCATTTAAGTTCCTCTCTCCATATTTATCAAAAATTAAAAACCTTTGAAGTATGTTTGCTTTTATTTATGAATACCATTGACCTCATATCTATTATCTTTCTCCTCACCCCCCAACCCTACTTCTACATACATCTTTTCCTCCAGGGGATCCGCTTGGACTACTATTGTTTATTTGGATTTCTAGAGGCTGGCATTTCATTTTAACATTTTTATGTATGTGTTTGAGTTATGGCTCCTATGTGGTAAGCACAATAAGAGCCTCCAGAGGGAATGTTGTAAATCCTGCGGGTTTCATCTCAAATCCAGCCACTCCTCTCAATCCGCACTGCTAATACCCTTGATTCTCTTGTGCATTGTCTTGATTCTCTTGTGCATTGACTGCTGCAGTTTCCTCCTCTCTGGTCTCCCTGACACTCACCTTACTCCCTCTCCAAACCCATCCAAAGCTAGGCTGGAAGGATCATCTATCTTAACCTATAACACATTCAGCGCCTCTTAAATTCCCTTCACTTGTCTTCCCATTGCCCACACCCCAAATCAAATACAAACTCTGTGTTTTCACCTCCAGGGCCCTCTACAGTCTAATTCCTCCCATCCTCTCAGTCTCCTCTTACTACTCTCCTCTGCTCAGCACAAGCCACTCACCTGGGTACCCCCTACCCCCCCATCCTCTTTGCATTCTTTTTACATGCCTGCTTCTAAGTCATCTTTCATGCTGCCACTATGCCTGGATTTCCCTTCCTAAGCCCCATCTGCCATTTATTCTCTCCCTCTCCTACCTTAAATCCCTGCTCAAAACCCACTTCAAGACGACTTACAACAATGGCATCTTATACATTTCAAAATGAATTGACTTTTTTTAGGACACCTCATTACTTCCAGCCCATGATGTGCATTAG
This sequence comes from Lepidochelys olivacea, assembly GCF_965140295.1. NCBI lineage: Eukaryota > Metazoa > Chordata > Testudines > Cheloniidae > Lepidochelys > Lepidochelys olivacea. The sequence goes on from NC_140413.1 coordinate 126,230,955, forward strand.
TTTCACAAGCAGCCACATAATTATACTGGTCTTTTCTTCATCCTCTCCTCCCCCCGTCCCCCATCTTACTGCCCTCTGCTGTTTGCTCTCGACTTAAATCAAGTTGTGAGCTCTTTGGGCATTTCTGTCTTGACTGCAAGTGCCACGCATATCTGTGGCACTATGGAATAGATAAGTAACTGAACCGATTGGAGTCAAGATGACTCAAATCTTGCTGAAGATGCTGCGTCAAAGCCTTCTCAGTTGCCTTCTCCAAAAGGAGCAGATTTGAGACACGTGATCAAGAGTTTGTCTGTGTTAAGAGATGATTGCTTGAGCTCATATCTAACAACCACTTCTTTCACAGAAGATGGCATCTTGCCCACCATACGGAAGGCAGTAAATCCACTCAAGAATTTCCTTGCCGTGTTTCACCAGCCAGGGATGGCATAAATACAACTCACAGGACTTACATAAAGCTCCCCCAGCTTCTCTAGAACTTCAGTGAATGACACTGGCTGGCTCTCAGGATGATAGGACTCTATGTTCCCCTCCTAACACCATCCCAGACATGGCTCTGCTACTGTAGAGACTGACAGTTGGGTTTGTCATATCACAATAAAAGTTCCATTGCAACAATCTTAGTTTTGCCACTGGTTGCCTGTGTGAAGTCACTTCATCTCTCGGCCTCAGTTTTCCAGTCTGTAAACTGGGAATAATACCTATCTACCCAATATGAATGTTGTGAGAACTAATTCATTCTTGCCCTAGGCACCTGAGCAAGGAAGTAAGGAGCCAGAAGGTACATCCTTATTTATTAGTATTGCAGTAGCACTTTGGAGCACCAATCATGGACCAGGACCCCACCGTGATAGGCACTGTACAACACAGAACAAAAAGATGGCCCATGCCCTAAATAACATATAATCTTAATCCCCTGTGCAAACTACCTGCATCATAGGTCACAACAGTGGGGAGAGCAGCCTCTGTGGGGGTTACCATTCCCCCTCCCATGCAGGTGGGCAGGCAATGAGAGGAGCATTGGCTTGATCAGCCCCCACCTAAAGACAGCTGAGTCACCACAAAGAGAGATGTCATCTGCTACAGTACTCCTAGCCTGGATCAAGGGAGGAAGTAGGGAGAGGACTGTCCATGTAGCATTTGTCATAGGCTATAAATCCTATTATCAATCTCAAATTCAGAGAGAAACCATATTTTTCAATGTATCAAATACATTTCTTCTTGATCTTCCACCTCTCCCTCTACTGCCTGAACACAGCTCAGAATTTAACAATAAAACCTAGTCTCTTCACCACAGCCAGTGAAATACTAAGGGCCAATTTTTTTCAAAAAAGAGCGCAAGGCCAGAATTTAAAGTGTTCATCCTCTAAAACTGGTGTCCAGTTTTTGGAAAAATTCAGTTCCCTTTTAGGTATATAAATCAGGGCTAGATTTTCAAAATTGCTTAGCACCCAAAGTACTGAGCTTTTATGAAAACGTAAAGACTTATTACACAGCCTAAATGAAAGTGAAGCTCTTTTGAAAATCAGTTCCTACCTGCTTGTTTCTAATATCAGAAACAGATATTCAGCATTTCCCCAAATCTTAACATCAATAACTGTATAAGGAAATACAGTGGCTGATTGTTCCAGAATTCATATAAGTATACACAGCTGCACACACTAATGCAACACTGGAATTCGTTAGCAATATTCTTATTGATTATCATTGATACATTCAAGAGCAGCAACCAAGGAGATTTAATTAGCCTGATTATGATCTCAATCTGTGGCCTGATTTACACCAGACTGAGACCAATATCAGGCCCAGTAGCCCTGATATGCCACAGAGAAAGTGAAAGGACAGAAAAGGATACAGAATCTCTTGGAATCTACATTTTAAAGTGATACTTAGACACACAAAATTAATCTATGTCATGCTATCCTTAAACAATGTAAAGAAAACAACCAGTCCAACAAGGAGAAGAATGATGAAGGAAATAAAGAGAGAATAAGGAAAAAAACAGATATCTGAGCTCTTCCCTATTTGTAGTTAGGAACACAAACCATCTCCTACATTTGAATTTGTTTACAGTGTCCAGGCAGTATTCCCATATATCCTGAAAGTTTGAAAAATTATCGTTACATCAAAACGTTAGAAATTAGTCCATGATTATGTAGATTCAGTTGTGGATTTCTCTTCTTTTTGCTAAACCAAATCACTAAATCACTGATCCTACAATGCACTCTGGGCATATGTAGGGGGTCCACACATACAGAGCTCCTTGTGGGATTGGAGCCTTACTGGTTAGCTGTAACATACTGCTCAGATCTTTAACACAATATAACATTAATAAAATGCCAAGACTAACAATTGTTCTTGCCATCACTTGGTCAATATTGTCTGACTACACTCATTTACTGAACCCATGCTTTTAAGATTATATTTATCTGTGTCCTAATATTTATCAGTGCCAAATAACCAAACCAAAAGTGGACTTTATACTGTCAGGCAAATATAAAACAAGAAACAAACTGAATTAAATGAAACTTATTTCATTCAAATAAAAATTAGAAAATAACCTCTCTCCCCTACTACATTTGCACTTTATCATGCTGATAGTTCATGTATATTTTATTTCTGTTGCATCATTTATTCCTGTGGGGCTGGACTGTAACCTTACAATTAGAGCCGGCCAAAACTCCAGGTTTCTGGTTTGCAAGAAATTTCAGCATTTCAAAATTTGGTTTTGTTCTGAATTGGATCAAAACCAATATTTTTAAAATTTCTCACAAACTGGAAATCCCCCAAAAATTAATTTTGGAAACATATGGTGTTTCTGAAACAAAATATGCTCCTTAGGACTACCTGCTGCTGACTGAAACTAACAGGAATGTGAATTTCATAGATTCATAGATATTTAGGTCAGAAGGGACCATTATGATCATCTAGTCTGACCTCCTGCACAATGCAGGCCACAGAATTTCACCCACCACTCCTAAAAAAGACCTCACACCTATATCTGTGCTATTGAAGTCCTCAAATTGTAGTTTGAAGACCTCAAGGAGCAGAGAATCCTCCAGCAAGTGACCCGTGCCCCATGCTACAGAGGAAGGCGAAAAACCTCCAGGGCCTTCCAATCTGCCCTGGAGGAAAATTCCTTCCCGACCCCAAATATGGCGATCAGCTAAACCCTGAGCATATGGGCAAGATTCATCAGCCAGATACTACAAAAAATTCTTTCCTGGGTAACTTGGATCTTACCCCATCTAAAAACCCATCACAGGCCATTGGGCCTATTTACCATGAATATTTAATTACCAAAACCATGTTATCCCATCATACCATCTCCTCCATAAACTTATCGAGTTTAATCTTAAAGCAAGATAGATCTTTTGCCCCCACTACTTCCCTCGGAAGGCTATTCCAAAACTTCACTCCTCTGATGGTTAGAAACCTTCGTCTAATTTCTAATCTAAATTTCCCAGTGGCCAGTTTATATCCATTTGTTTTCAGTCAGCAGCTTCCGGGGCTCCAATGGCCTGTGGCTCTAAGGCAGCCCCACAGCTTCCAGACTTCTGGAAAAGCTGGCTCCATAGGCTGCCGGCCAGCACAAGGAGCCAGCTGGCCCGGAAGTCACAAAGTCCTGAAGCTCCCAACACAGGCCAGTCCTCATGACAGGACTGCCCCAGAGCTGCAGACTTTGGAAACCCAACTCAGGAGGACTTCTAGGTTCCCAACTCTATGGCTGGAACCCTGGAAGCCCTGGTATGGCCAGGCTGCCCCAGAGGCAGGGATCCTGGAAGTATGGGGTCCCAGGGCTTGGGGCAGACAGCATGGAGCCAGGGACCCTGGAAGCCTGGGCTCTCCAGCATCCTGACAGGCAAGCTGGCAGGGAACCAGGCAGTTTTCCAACACAACACTGCTTGTGATTAGGTGAAAGTTTGTTGAACCCAGCACACTTTTATGACATTTCAGGTTCAACAATCAGCATTTTCGAGCTAATTTTCTACTTACAATCCCACCCACGTAAGGAGCAGTGCTGCCTCAGAAGCACAGCAGGAACCAGGCTGCAGTGTTACCCACTGTCAAGATATTTGGTGATGTTCTTAAAATCCAAGATAACAGCTGGACTGTAGTGAGGTCAAGACTCACCGGTGCAGTGCCTCTTGCTCTCCGCCCTGGGAATTAGCTCTACTCCAGCTGCAGAGCGCTCTCAGCTGGTCCAGTGTCTTGGCTGCCTCAGGCCCTGTGTCCCTCCCGGACCTGGTACCCCTTTACCTCGGGGTTCTGCCCCAGCAGTATCCCCATATGCTGGGTCTCCCCTCCCAGGGGAACTCCTAATCCTCTACACACACCTTGCCTCAGTGGCTACTGCCAGTCATCAGCTAGTCCTGGCTCCCAGGCAGCCAGGTCCTTCTCTCTCCACAGCTAGAGAGAGGCTGACCCAATTCCTCCCTAAGCCCTTATAACAGGGCCAGGGGTGACCTGATTGGGGCGTGGCCCCAGCTGTGGCTGCCTCCCCAGTCAGCCGAGCCTTCCTCCACCAGAGCAGGGTAACTGCCCCACTACATGGACAACCCACATCAGTGACTGGATCCCCAGAGATCACAAGCAACCTCTGGGCAGACTGAAAATGCATTGGGCCAATCTCATGACAAAACTCTTTGGCCAGATATAGAAAGAATGTGTTCACAACAAAACGGAATGGTGTGGCATCAACTTGCGTTCGTGGGAGGAAGGACGAGGACAAGCCAGACAAAGGCAATAAAATTTCAGCTCCTGGAGTCAAAAGAGTATGAGGAATATCTCATCTTTCAGTTAAAGGAAATAAAAATAAAAAGATTTTAGCCCTCACGGGGGTGGCGAAAAGCTTGAAAATGTGACCCAAGTGCGCCCATAGTGGTTCACAAACTAGGAAGTAAATATGAAACCCCACAAAATATGGGGTTTTTTTTAAATCTTTTTGTTTTTAAAGCCAATCTCGTGATTTTGGGGCCTGACCCATGATTTTTGAATGCTTGGAGTTGTCAGTACTGAGACAGCGATTTCAGTCACAATTTTATCCCTACTTTCTTCTCGCTCTAACAGAGAAGACATCTGTTCTAGCCCTTTTGCTGCTACAGTTGACTTCCCCTTCTGAAACTAGCTCAATATTGCTGACCAGTAAGCCGGAATGGCAGAGCCAAGAATCTACCCAGTCTCCACTCCTGACAAGCCACAAGTAGAAACTTGGCAGCAGCAGCTCTTCCAACAAGCAGGCTGGGGTGTTTGTGGGTTGCCCACAAAAACAGAGTTGCAGGGCTCCTTACACACACTTCCTTCTGCACAGATGGGCTCACAACTGATCCCACGTTAAACTTCCCTATTAAAATGTATTTTATTTTTAAATATGTAAAATAAACCTAATGTTACACACCCAGAAAGAACATAACACATACATACCTACTACAAACTAAAACAAAAGTCAGATAGGCACTTATTTTTGAAAATTTTTGCCTAACGTGCCCAAGTGTATATTTAGGTGCCTAAGTATGGGCATTTCAAAAGCACTTAAGTGACTTGGGAGCCCAAGGGCTGAGATTTTCAACAAAGATAGGTCCTCAAATCCTGTTGATTTTCAATGGGAGCTGGGCACATGATAACTTCCGTTCTTCCCTTTGAAGGTCCCAGCCTGAGTCCCATTTTCAAAGGCAATTTACGGTTTTAGGAGCCTAAGTTTCACTGAAAGTCCTTGAGATAGTAATTAAGATCCCTTTTTTCTAAAGTTAGACTTAAAAACAAAACAATCAAACAAAACCAACCACCACTAATTTTTAACACAAACTGGAATTTTTCAAGGCAGAGGACAAATGACAAGGATCTAATTAATCCAATAACATACCTGACTTCAGAAACGGGTCACACAGGCTGAATGTCAATTTTCAGGGACTTGTAAAGCCTACTATATCTTTATAAAAGTATTACAGAATTCTACAGTAATGCCCCAAAACAATGGAGGTAAATTTGAATCTCGGTTACACCACTGCAATCCCAGTGTATTCTGTGGAGTTTTACCAGTGTTAGCAAGAGTAGAATTTTACCCAGCAGTAGTGCTGAACGTTAGTATTTTCCTTTTTTTTTTTTTTTTTTTTTTAAATGCTATTGAATGCTACTGTATTCTTGTTTAAGGAGATGCTTGAATAGCGGAGACAGTTTTGCTGAGTTCAGCCCTATGTTTTCTTTATATTTTACACAGAAATTATTTATTGTGTAGCTTGTAAGCTCTTTGGAGCAGGGACTCTACTACATTGAGTTTGTACAGTGCCTAGCATAATGAACCTCTGATCTTGGTTGGTTTCACAGCAATACCATAATAAATAATAATAATGATTTAATGCTGGTAATGGTGTATAAGCAACATCACTTTTGTCTAGTCTTTTTTTAAAAAACAAAAACACCTTTTTACATTCTTGGCTGGAGCTCAGGAGAAATCTGCATAATTGGAGTTAATAAAATGGCAATGTGGCCTACTCATTGTGCTCAGACTGCCATATTTATGGGGCCACATACAGGCCTCTCCTGTTTTGGGCTGTAGGAGAAAGCATTCAGCCTACATGTGAGCATGGGGCGTGTGAATGTTTGGGGGCAGAAGAGATTACTGAAAAACTGATTTAAAATACCGCTGAATTCCATAATAGCAGTTCAAAACACTGTAGCCATAACACAAGTTTAATTATGTGTTTTTAGCCATTGCTGTAAAATATTGTAAGTTTATTTCGGTGCTTTTTAATAAGGAATAAGGTAATAAGGTAAGGAAATGCCTTGCATTGCTCAGGGATCTGAAAGGAACATGAAAGATACCCAGAGGGAGTAAAGGCCAGGAATCAAGTTAAATCAGGGGAAGTAGCAATAGCTGTAAAAAGCTCTTGCTATTTTTTGTGTTCAGGTTTATAAAGCCTCCTGCAAATGAGTAAGTCGTATGAAAACGTTAAAAGGTTACAGTTAGACATGGAGTAAACTCAGCTGTGTGTGTGTCACAAACAGCAATATGCTGCATTCCTAACTTGGAGATTCTAGATACATTTTGGAAGAGACCCAAGCTGTCAGGCTCTGGGCCAGCAGAATCTGTGGGTAGGTGCCAGTTGCACTCCTAGAACAACACCCATTGTCAGCTAACCTATGGCGCAATAATGGCATCAGTTTTGGAGGGAGATATTGATCTGCCTTCCAAGCAGGAGATGAAGAGTTAGCATGGTGGCAGAGGACAGCACGGTGGAAGGAATTCTAAAAAATGGCTTCGCCTCAATTTTAGGTAAACCCCACTCCCAAAATTACTTTCTGATGTCATGATGAATATTGTTAAACAGCACACTAAGGAGAGACTTGATGAGAGGATCTTTGAGAGGATCAAAGACAAGGTAAAATCATATATTAAACATTTCTTAATCAGTATTTCTAACAATACTCAAATGTATAGGAAGGAACAGAAAGAATGCAAAGAGGCTATTCAAAGAGCAAAAAAGAGGAAGTGAAACATATTAGATAAACATAATGGGAGGCTGAAAAATAAGAGAGCAAATGGGGCCATTAATAGGGCAACAAAGTAGAGAATTTTAGGTTACTGAATAAGAAAATGAAGAAATAAGTAGTTTGATCAAATCTGTGTTTGTTAAAAAGAGAGATCCCTGGAGAACGTTTTTCTGAGAACGGATACTGACAAATCAGAGAATACCAGTTACTAAAAGAGTGATAAGCAAGTATTTGGATTGGATATAGGTTGCTAAAGGATCACATCGGAATAAGTTACATCTTTGGATTACTGAATAATATACTCCACTCATTTGGAAATACCTTATTAAGAAATGAGCCCTGATTCTGTGGTCTGGATGCCGACAGAACTCGTCCTGATAATTCCCAATGGTAGTTCTGTCTAGCTAAAGAATGTAAACGAGTAGGTGGAAAAGAGAAGGCTGGAATTAGTCATGTATTCTTCCTGGAAGTTCTTGAGAAGTGGAATTTTTCAGGGCTCTATTCTAGGACCAATGCTTTTATACTGTTTTGATACAATAAATAAAGTAATAATAATGTGTACTTCTGTAGTGCTTTTTATGCAAGGCTTTCAAAGCATTTTACAAAGGTCTGCACTACTATCCCCATTTTACAGATGGAAAAACAGGGGCAAAGAAAAATCATAGGACTTGTGTAAAGGTACAAAGCAAGGGCTCTGCACCACTGAAATCAATGGTTGTTTTGCCACCGAGTTCAATGGCAGCAGCTTCGGGGTCCAAATCAGTCCAGAATCAGGAGTAGAGCACTTCATCTTTCCTGTTTCAAGTCTGTCCAAAATGCTGAAGCTATTAATGTCATCGTCCCCTCGCACCACTCAAACTAGATCACCTCCTCTTTGAACCCGTTAGCTTCCTCTCTCTCTTGCTGAGTAAAATGCACATGCCCTGTGCTCACCTAAAACAGCTATTCTATCTACATGTTCTCCTGTACTCCCTACTGCTCTCTAGACTTCCCCGTTCTCTCAGCTTACTCTGCTTTTCATTTCCTCATTCTAGTCTCAGATTTACATTTTATATTATCTCACCCCCTCCGGTAGGAGCACACTACCTGCCAAGTGCCTTCTTGCTTTTCCTTTAAATCACTTCTTAAAACCCATCTCTTCCAGAAATCCCCCCTTTCCTAGGTCTTGTTGCGCATTTGTCTTGACTCTTAACTCTCTACAGAGAAGGCATCGTGTCTGTCTATGTTATGTAAAGTAGTTATGTTAAACTAATTATGTTAAACTACCTAAAGTAGTTATCTTATGCAAAATAGATCTCCTAACTCCCACTTCCCTAATCCAACCACTAGACCACGTTATAACATTGTGTTTTGGGTGGCAATTGTTGAATTCCCTGTTAAGTAGACATGGAAGTAGTTAAGATTTAGAGACACACAGCTGTTTTAGTGGATAATTGTAATAGATTAGGTGAATGGACTCAGAAATACACTATGAAATAAAATGTTTAATTGCAAAGTAATGCACTTGAGTAGAATACTTACGCTACATAAAGTTTAAATGGCACTGGATTCATTATTATAGTAGAGAAAAAGATCTGGGTATTTTGGGATATCCAACATTCATATACTAAGTTCAGAGAGGAGCACCAATAAAGATGAACAACAAGATGTTTGTTTGCACCCAGGGAAGCAATCCAGTGACTAATTAGATTAAATCTGAACTGTAGTGTCCAGTGTGCGTCATCTTATTTAAATAATATACTTAAGAGAACACAACATAAGGCAATTAACATGCTGAAAGACTGACAAGCTTGATATTTAGTTTTGAAAAAAGACTGTTAAAGGGGAGGTATTTGAAGTATGTAAACTAGCTAGGGACTAGTTTAAGTTATTAATGTAACATAAAGAGGCCACAATCACATTTCTGTTGGAAATTTTTGTACCTAATATAATCACAGCTAATATCTAATGATGTCTAAAACTGAAACAAGTTGGAAAAAAATTCTCTAGATGTTCAATTTGTACATTTGATGGCACTTTGTATATAGTAACTTCCAATGTCTGCAAAGACCTTATTCACCATAAAAAGTGAGCAGAAAAACCCTTCTAAATATCTTTAAAGGATTTTTTAAAAATTAGGTTATACTATTTAAGAAGCAGTCTCACAAAATAGCTACTTGTAATTAGTCAGTTTTTAAAAAATTCAAGCTGACAGTCTCTCTTTAAACTTGATCTAAATGAGGTTGTCAGAGCAGAACTAAGGAACATAGGTATATGAATTAAATGGAAAGACTGTCAGAACAATTAAAAAGGTATTATATGTTAGAGTGGTGAGTAGTTAAAATAAACTTCTGGAGCCAAATGGTTTAAAGTTTTTATGCAAAAACTGGATGACTATATGGAATGGAATGAGACAAAGTATTTGTTTTCTCCTTGGATGCAGTCACTCTCCCTGCTGGGGTTTATCATACTTTCCCTTTGTCTCCCCCACCCCACACCCGCAATTGGCTTTGTGGTATTTTGAATGGCAGTGTTTCTGGGAGCCCTCTGCCAAAAATGTTATAATGGAGAATGATACTAGAGTTGTAAATTTCACTTTCTGTTTAGGGTTCATTTCACTCCCCAGCTCTGATGCACTAGCACAAAATTCTTTTGTTTGGATTCGCATTACAGGGGATCTCAAATATGTTTTTTAAAAATCCTCCCCCCCCAAAAAAATAATTATGAAAACAACTGTTTTCATACCAATTTTGTAAACCAAGTCTTTCAGCTAAGCCCACAAACTAAATTTTAGGCCTCAACTAAATTGATACTGTCTTTTTAATCCTCTATAATAACCACTCTCAAAAGGATGGGAAAGTTACAACTAACTTTCTCAGATTAGTGCGTAGGCGCTTAACTAGGTTCCACTCCCCCACAACACTATTCAATCAGCTCTCCACATAGAATCTCCAAGGAATTTGCATGTGAAAACATCACAAGATACTGAAAATCTTTGAAAACTGGAATGTCTTAAGTAATTGGTTTTAATATAGAATTTAGAATACTGGTTTTAATAAAGAGCTGTTTGGAGGTTGTCTCCTGTGCCCTTGAGTTTCTGCTTATGAATATTTATGTTGCGCTGGGAAACAAGGAAAAAGGCTTCTGTGCAAGTTCAGCCTGTGACAAACAGATGAGTCCCTTGGCTCTATCCCAGATAAGACAGCCATAAAACAGGTAGCTGATACACAGTCACCATGTTCTGCGTTCCTGGGCCACAACAAAATTACAGTCTCCTAAATTTAGTCCACTTGTCCCTCCCCCCCCTAGTAACCAGGTCCAATCACATGCCTGGAGGCTCTTATCCTCCTGGAGGTTCAGACATGGCATAGGCTTGTTAGGAGCAGTACACACAGTGTTTGCTTCACCTGACTGCCAGCTCCAGACTCAGCCTGCCTAACCTCTGGCTTGCAGCTTCTCTTTCCAGTCACCACAAACCTTACAAGGTATTTCATAGGTTCAGATAAGAATTTCACAGGTAAAATGACCTTCTCTAGCTGCCTTAGGGCCCCATAGGCAGGCACTCCACAGCGGGAGGACGGCACAAGGCTCCGAAGGGTGACAGGAGAAAGAGCCCCTCCAACAAGTTATTGGTTCAGAATAGGGGTAACTGGGTGAAATTTATGGCCTGTGTTATACAGGCAGTCAGACTAGATGAGCACTGTGATCCCTCCTGGCCTTAAAACCTATGAACACACTTTACAGATTGCACAGCACAGAGTGTTCCAGTGGTGTCTTGTCAAATAGTTCAGGACTGGCTATAATCGGATTATTTTAAAACAAAACAACTTCTGAGAAACGTCATGCAAAAAATGAATGAAAAGAATGTTAAGACTACACAGTGAAACTTTCAAAAAACAGGAACGGACTAAGTTAAGATTGTACATGCAACCTAAACTCTACCCCTTTGTGCATATGCATTATAATAGTCTGCTAATTACACAGGATACATATAATTGCTCAAATAATGCAATGTACATTTTTTCTACTAACTTAGATACACATGTGAAGCATCTTGTATTACTGCATACAATTCTGTGTATGCCAGAAAGAGTCCATGACAGTCCGTTATTTTAAAAGTATATATTAAATCATTTACTCAGCATATACAATAGTAATAAACATATATAGGATACCTAATTTTTCATATAAATTAGCTTTGATCTTAACTGCCTCATCCCATAAATTGCATCTAAAAAAGCTATTAAGTTCTGGTATCTCCTGACGGGCTGGAGTATGAAAAACACTGTATTACTGTGGAAAAAGAAGGGTTTCAGGATCCACAGTGGGGTGGACAAAAATATCATTTTGAGTCTTAAAGATGCTTGGGACCCTGGATTTTAAACCCCTCCCTAACAGAGAAGTGAATGTTGCTCACCCTGTAATTCTGGGGGAAACTCCACATTAAGTGAGGAAAAACATTTGGGGAAGAGGGGGCTTGTCTTATCTTGTTTGTTTTCATAGATTCTTAGTGTTTAAGGCCAAAAGGGACAATGAGATCATGTAGTCTTATCTATTGTATATCACAGGCCATTACATTTCATACACTTGAAACTTGGGTTTGACAAAGCATAAAACTTTGTTTGATCTAAGTATACCTTCCAGAAAGGTGTTCAGTCTTGATCTGAAGATGTCAAAAGATAAAAAATCCACCTCTCCCTTTGGTAGTTTCAATGATTAATTACCCTTGCTGTTAAACAAACAAATGAACAAAAAAAAAACCACCTTCCCTATTTCCAGTTGGAATTTGTCCGGCTTCAGCTTCCAGCCATTGGTTCTTGTTATGTCATTCTCGGCTAGATTAAAGAGCCCTTTAGTACATGCTATTTTCTCCCCATGAAGGAACTTCTGCATGGTGATCATGTCACCTCTTAGTCTTCTTTTCAATAACTTTAACAGATCCAGCTCTTTACATCTCTCACTGAAAGGCATTTTTGTCTAGTCTTGAAATAATTTTTGTGGCTCTTTTCCATACCCTCTCCATTTTTTCAGCATCCTTGTTAAAATGTGGATGCTAGAACTGGACCCCGTATTTCAGTGTTCGTTTCACCAGTGCTGTATACAAAAGGTATCACCTCCCTACTCCTACTCACCACTCCCCTGTTTACACATCCAAAGATCATGCATTAGCCCTTTTTGGCACAGTATCACACTGGGAGATCTTTCTGTTGCTTGTCCACTGTGATCCCTAAATCCTTTGAGTCACTGCTTTCCAGGATTCAGTCCCTCATTCTGTAGGTAGGGCCTGCATTCCTTGTCCCTAGACGTACAACTTTGCATTTGGCTGGATTAAGACATTTGTTTGAATGTGCCCAGCTTACTGAACAATACAGCTCACTCAATACGACTGCCCTGTCCTCCTCTCTATTTACCATCCCATCAAACAGAGTCATCCATAAATTTTATCAGCAGTTATTTTAAATTACTTCCAGATCAATGATAAAAGTGTTGAATAGCTTGAAACTTAGAAGCAATCCCTGTGGAACTCAACTAGAAACATCCCCATTTGATGTCAGTTAGCCAATGAAATCAATTGAATGTGATTCACCATTGATACTGGATAGTACTGCACAACATTCGGATGAATAAGTACTAAGTCAAACGCTTACAAAAGTTCATGTTACATCTATGCTTTATCAACCAAATTAGCAGTCGCCTTAAAGAATGAAATCAGATTTGTTTGACGAGATCTCGTTCCATAAAACCATGTTCATTGGCATTAATTGTATTTTATCTTTTCGTTATCAGTTGAATTCTGTATCAGCTTTTCCATTATTTTACACAGTATTTATGCCAGGCTAACCCGTCTATTGTGACTTAGGTCACCCTTCCTGCCCTCTTCGAATACTTGCACAACAATAGCACTCTTCTAGTCTTCTGGAACTCCCCCCCGTACGCCAAGGCCTACTAAAAATTAACATCAGCAGCCCAGAGATCTCCTTAGTCTGCTCTTTTAGAACTGCTGAGTACAAGTTATCCAGATGATTTATCCTGATGATTTAAAATGTTTATCCCTGGTAGATGTTGTTTAACATCCTCCTGAGTTATTAATGGACTAGAAAGTACATCAACCTCATATGATACAAACATATAATCTTGCCTCTTTTCCAATAGAAATATGTGTTAAACATTTCTGCCTTTTCTGAATCATCAGCAATTTTTCCATCTCCATCTAGTAATATGCCTATATCATGTAAGTGCTGTTTGAAGCTTCTCAGAAGTTTGGAATGTAAAAAGTAGTCCAGGTGGAGATGTTTTAGTGGGAGAATGCTGGTGAAATTGGGGATGAAAGATGGTCTTGTGCTTAAGGCACTGGGAGAACTGGATTCAATTCCTGGCTCTGCCACAGACTTCCTTGTAACCATGGACAAGTTACTTCATCTTTCTGTGTCATAGCTTACCCATGTATCAAATGAGCTTCCTTCCCTCAACAAGGGTTCTGTAAAGTTAAACTCATCAGGTTTGAATAGAACAGGTACTATGGTGATGGGGATTATATAAATACTTAGATAGCAAGCTAAAGGTGCATTTATCGCAAATGAGGTATTAAAAAAAGAACCGATTCCTATGTCTTCAAGTCTACATCAATGGCGACCTAGTCTATACAATCATCCATCCAATATACAAAGGATAAGTTGGTTTCACTCAGTTTAATGGTAATAAAAATATTATCTTTAGACACCGGAAGTATATACAGCATCAGGAACAGAAAAGCAACAAAAAACAAAAACAAAAAACAACTAACAATCCAAACACCCCAGAACTTTGAGAAAGCTTGAATCTTTAAGGCTAGTCCCTATTTGTGTAATGGATTAAGCCAAAACACATGATCCAACACTAAAGTGCACTGAAACAGTTTAAAAAATTATCATTCCACTTCATCTTAAGATCCTGAGTTACCTCAAGCCACAACTGTTACTGCATGTCCCTCTAAAGCAGTGGTTCCCAAACTGGGGTTCATGAAAAGTTACAGGGGGTTCTCGGGAAAAAATTCTCTAATGGCAGACAGCTGTCCCTAGGAACCCCGGGCAGCATGGGGCCAGCAGCCAGGAGCTCCTGGACTTCCAAGAGCTAAGCAGATCAAAGCAAGCATATCTATCCCACTGAGGAGATTTACATGTTAAGACTCCTTATAAGAAATGGAAAAGGAGGGGGATAATTTTTGCTGTTTTGAAAATTAAATAGGCAGCTAGTATTGTTTTAAAAATTATTATGAAGAACAAGTTTAAGCTTCGTTGTAACGTGCATATTTGCCTGGACTGCTGAAGAGCTGAATGCTTGTGTAGGAGGAACTCTGAGTTGGCTTCTTACATCCCTTCATGCTGTTTCACATCTGATACTCCTTGATGAAACATAGGAGCCTTGTCTTATAACAGGCTTATTCAAAGTGATACAAGCTATGAAAGTGAGATCTTGGAAGAGCGTTGCCGTTTTCATAATGCATTAAAATACTGTCAAAAATAATAATTAAAAATAAATAGTGTGTAATAAGCATGTCATAAAACAAATTTTATATTTCCAAGACCACTGCTTTTATAATTTATACTCAGGTAAAGGAGAAAATCCCTGGAAATATTCATTTTTAGGAGGGGGTTCACGAGGCTTGACATTTTATTGAAAGGGGTTCACAGGTTGTTAAAGTTTGGGAACCACTACTCTAAAGCAACTGAGAATAGTTACATTGCCTGTGTTCTCTGTCCCATGGTGCCATCTTGACAAGGCTAAGAACAGAGGTTTCCCAGTTCAAAGCCCTTGCTCATGGAACTCCATCTCCAAGGATATCCACCAGAATCATTCTGTAGCTCTTGTCAAAGGCAGGTTGAATGCCCTTTCTATCATTTTTACTATGTTAGCCTCCTCTTGTGGGTTATTTTCCCCATGTGCTGATCATCTGGTTTGTTAAGAGTGGCCAGCTTTACTGGGACATAAATATTTCAGGTAATATATTGGAAACTTTTTCCAGATAAAAAATAGGAATATCTATTTAGGCGACTCATGATCTGCTATTTTGTACCATTTTGCACAGAAAAAAAATGTTTTTAGCAAAGATGACATCACTGAACTTTAAAAGGGTTTCATCGGACAGACTTCCTGTAAAAAGAATGAATAAAGTTAATTAATGGCTGATTCAAAGCTCTTATTTAACTTTTAGAGATTGAATATGCACATTCTAAGCCTTCTATCTAAGCAGAAGCATTAACGACTCTCTTGTTCATTTACTTCAATTCTGTTTCCAAACTAAAAAAAACCAAAAACCTGGTTGTAGTGGCATTCGTGGAAAAATATATAAAATTACTAAGTTTGTGCCTTTCGGATCCAAACACATGGTTACAAAACGGACAACTCAGTTCATAAAGCAAGAACTTCTGGACCATAAAACTTCACGTTTGTAATACACAAGCAAAAAATAAAGCAGGTTTCAGGAAGTGATAGGATCAGGGTTTTTGCTACTCCCTCTGTTTGAAAAAAATCCAAAGGAGTCTTATCCTCATGAGATTTGGGTACTGTGTTAGTATTTTTACATCTGAACATCATGAGAAAGGAAATAAACTCCATACTGGTGAGTTTTCCACAGCTTGACACAATCAATAAGGTATCTTCAAGGTGTCTCGATCAAAGGACAAGAGGGATACTGTGAGGCTATTTTCAGACGAAACGGTAAAAGTGATCCCAAATTTCTCTCTCTCTCTCTTTTAAAATAAACACAAATACTCACACTTTATTCTATGATGCAGAAGCAATTCAAGTTTATGGGGGTCAACAGGAGCAGGGTTATTGGATTTATTGTTTGAGGTGGAGAAAGGGGCTGGTTAACTCAATTCTCTCTCTACTTTTGGCTGTTTAGGCTAACTTGCATGCCAGCCACTAGCAATCAGGAGGGAGCACATGACACTGGCTTCTAATAGATGTGGTGTATGGACTAAGGAAAGGGTCTGCCAGGAAAAAGAATTCCCATTCTGCTAACGTCATGTCTACCACAGAGTTTATAAGGACACTATTACTAAGCATTTATATAACACTCTGTCTTATATTTAAAGTGCTAAACAAATATTAATAGTCATAAATATTCCTCGAAGGTGAGCTGAGAAGCATTATCCTTGTTTTCAGGTGGGTAAGCAAATATATTCTCCGATAACGTTGCTACGCCCACTCTGCCTATCATTTCTTGTTCACTACTGAGATGTTGACTCCCACCTCTGAACAGCCCATGATCCCACCCTCCATTGCCCACTGGTTTAAATTTTCAAATGAACATCTCCTTGTTTTCTCCTATGTTGCCCCTCACACTGGGGAGGTGCTCCCCATAAACATCCATAAAGCTACCTCATTATCCTCCTTCAAAACATTCCTCTGCCATGAAGACTACCAAAAACCTGACAACAGTTGGACCACTGGTGCACTAAAACCATTGCCTCATCATGCTGACCAATACGGTCTCCTGGTTTCCTTGTACTCCCCATCTGACTTTATCCATCTCTTGTCTTTTACTTAGATTGTAAGCTACTGGGGGCAGGGACTGCCTATTTGTTCTGTGTTTGTACAGCACCTAGCACAGTGGGGTTTTGGTCCTTGATTAGGGCTTGGAGATAGGGTTCGGTGGACGAGTCTAGAAGATTCTCTCCACCACTTGCAGTTCAGTTAATTTATTGAACGCACTGTTTCATTCGCAAAGTGGGAGGCCGAATGCAGGTTAACAAGGTTGAATGCAGGTTGAACAAGTAAAACCTCATTAAACCCTGTGCACTCTCTATATGGCTGAGTTGCTTCCAGCCTTACTCTCCACATTCCCTGTTCCACTCATGTGCTCTCAATAACAGTTCCTCCAGGAAACATGGGCCCTCTGACTCCAGTTCCACTGATCACAGTACAGTCACTTGTTATTCTTCTAATCTGCCTTCAGACTTTTAATTACTGTTGCTCCAAAAGACACTGCCACAGCTTTGATGGAATGAGATCAAACCATTATAGGTACAGGAACTTCTGCTAATATGTCACATTGAACAATTCATTGTTTAATCCATCTAGAAACAGTGTGGGAAGACACAGTATAACCCGTGTGATTCTTAGCATAAGACACAAATAATCTAGATGATTTTCAAAAGCTTTTTTCTTCTGTTGAAACAATACATAAGAGCTCTTCTTGCATCCAAAGTATATAAAAGAGTTTCCCCCTTATTAATATGGAGCTCTGGAAAAAATACCAGCAAATTCATTGTCTGATTGATGTGAAATTCAGAAACCACTCCAAAAACCTGGGATCACTTGAAGAAAAAAGGTTACTTTAATATAGCAAGAGGACAAAATGTCACTCACAAAAAATTAAGTCATTAAAACAAAATTTAAAGGGACTCTGAAGCATGGAATGAAATTCAGCCATCTTGAGTCTTCACTCACTGGCATAAATCAAAACTACTTATTTGCTACATACTGTGAGGCTTATTATCCATTGGTCGGCTAGACAATAAAGGAGTTAGAGTACAACAATAATGGTAACGTGCTAATCTGTTTTATTTCTCATAAGCCAGAGTGCTTTTCTTGTGAAACTGATTAGTAAAATGAAACAAAGAAACACACACCACTTTTTACACTAAATAAACAACCTCCAATCCTATTAAAATTCAGACCAGAAACTTATAAAAAAAAACATTTTGCAGGAAATGGATATGTGATTTATAAAGACAGTTAAACATACTATTCCTTTTTCAGTGAAAGGGCAAAATAAATATCAGTCTTGCAATCACTGGACTGTCACACGAGTCAACAGCATTTGCTAACAGAGACTGCATTAGTATCATACAGGAGGAGAGGACTCAGTCTTTTAAATTCACTAGAAACAAGGTGCATTCTAACCTGCAAGAGAGATTTATGCTTAGTGCCTTATCCTGTGGTCCAGACAGGGTAAGGCCTGGGGCAACAGTAAACAAACCTCAATATCTAACAGTCAAAAGAGTGAGAAAAGGAACTAATAGATTTCTTATCCATGACATTTTTCACTTTTTAATTTTACTCACAGTCATGTGTTTTGTTATGGCCCACTGGTTGCTCTCTGATCATTTGTCCAATGCATTTTTGCAGATACTTGAAGTTGTGCCTGTTTGCTGAATTCAGTTCCAGTAGCCTAGGCAAGATACAGAGGTATGGGGAGAAAGAGAGAGTTTTACTTCCTGCCCTTCAGTGGAGCAGGCTGGGAGGCAGTGTTTTGTTTTGTTTTTTTGTTTTTGTTTTATCCCAAGGCAACAGAAAGGGTTAATCCATCACTGCCCAGGAACTGCAGTCTTTTATCATAAGGAAACATACAGATATCCTGACTCA
The DNA here is from genome assembly GCF_965140295.1 of Lepidochelys olivacea. Lineage (NCBI taxonomy): Eukaryota > Metazoa > Chordata > Testudines > Cheloniidae > Lepidochelys > Lepidochelys olivacea. The sequence continues at coordinate 126,249,777 of NC_140413.1, forward strand.
AGTATCTGCAATTGTCTCCAGGCTTATGTACACCACAAACAGTGCCATGTTGTTTGGTCCTGCCTCTGTAGACAGGACTGAAATGTTTTAACTATGTTGCAGATTTTTGCTGTAGCCTTGGACTTTACAAGGCTCTATTGTGATTTAGTAATGTGGTGCAATATCATCTTTAGGTGGTCAGACCAGCCAATCACAGAGGTCCCTGCTGGCCTTAAAAGATCTATGACTCTTCTATATAGGCAAGACCAAACCATGTTCTGGCCATTTTGTGGCACTACTTTCATGTACTCCAATACTGTACTTTGTGCAGTAAATGGGACCCAATGCTCCATTTCAGAAAAGTACTTAAGCATGTGAGTAGACCTAAAACAGGAATACGAATGTCCTGGGACTACTCATGTGCTTGAAGTTGGGCATGTTCTTAAGTACCATGCTTAACTGGGACCTGAACCTATAACACTGTAACAAGCTTTTAAAATGTTCAGTTTCCGCCCCTTTCAAAATTGTAAAGATGACATCTCTTTCAACACATCCCCACAGCACACACATTAAATTTAGACAGCATGTCAGACTGCTGAATTTTGTTTATTAATATTTAGAAGGTTCCTCTCCAACACGTAAGTGTTTATGACAGCCTCCTTTTAACCTGATCACCATGTAAGGCATTGAAAGATCCCAAAGGGAGGGCTCCAGGCAACTGTGCACTCCAAGGTCGCACTTATATTATGGAGAAGGCTGGTAGTGACTCCATAGTTCTAAAACTATGTTGTGTGTTCTAAAATGGATTTAAAATAGGGCATAAAATCCTGTCTCTCTAAAAGTAGATGGCTTATTCAGTGTGAAGTGTCATGCAGGGATAGTTGTTATACCCTTTCAATTTTCTGTATAGTTTGTTTGGTTTCTATTAGTTTTTTTAAAGTAGTCTTTGAACTTGGACTCTATCTGAATTTTTCCCTTGACAATCCTACTGTTGACCAAGCTCTCTTCAAAAATCTTTGTCTATACAAAAATTGACAGAAAGGTGGACTCTGGTGCAAAAGGTAGTTTTTTTAAAAAAAAGTTACGTTTAGATTAATTTTTAGTCATGATTCATGCTGTAGGTGTAGGTGCTGTGCATGCAAGCCCGATTGGCTGATGGGGGCTGGCCAGATGCATGCCTTATTTGTTGATATAGGCACTTTTCTGCCTGACTGTCCTACAGCAGAGGAGGATTCATGTGCAGCTGCATTCCCTATCAGCAGCTGTACTTCTACCCACACTCCTAACTCACTCTCACAGCCAGTAAACCATAAACAAAATAGAAAAGTAATGTGTGTTGTGAAGCAGTTAGGATTGCTTACATATAGAATTCCTGACAAAAAAAGGAAATGAAAAGATAAGCCACCTAAAAGCACATCCCATTTACTCCTCCACCTACAATTACACACTTTGCTATTAACACAACCATCATGCCTCATGCAGACCATGCAATGTACCCTTAACTCTGCATCCCTAAGGAAGTCAGCCTTCCATCACCCCCTTTCGCTGCCCACCTGCACATAACTCGTTAGTGAAGTATCCTCTCCCAATGCAACCTACTACCGCACCCAACAGCCACAGCTAATAAGAGCATGGGGGTGGGGGATTATCTAATAAAGGAGTACATGTGGAGAAAGGCAACATTAAGGTTGAGTTGCATACCCTATAGAAGGTACAATAATCATGGTAATGGTAAGATGCGAGCTTGCAGAGGGAGGAAGAAGCAGCAGATACGTACTATTAGGAGGCTTAACGGTTCATTCCTTGATTTTGTGGCTTTGTACCACACAAGCTTGCTATGCACACTATGTAACTGCTTCACAATAAAGATTTCTGTGTATTAATACCACTAGCACTCTGACAGCAGGGGTTGTACGTACAGGCAAACAAACACCATTTCCAACAGCAAACAGATATGAGGAAACCTTACCCAGCAGAATCTTAAGCCATAAAAGGATAGGAACATGAGGAGAAAGTGAATATTGGATACCATATCTTACCAAGAGAGTTATTAGACAGATCAATAGGCTGATTACATACACTAGACAAAATTCATCCCTGATGAAACTCCATAAACTTCAGTGGTGTGACAGGGATGAATGCGGCCTGTTTTGATGAAAATCGCTGTGCATTTACAGCTCACTTCATCCGATGAAGTGAGCTGTAGCTCACGAAAGCTCATGCTCAAATAAATTGGTTAGTCTCTAAGGTGCCACAAGTCCTCCTTTTCTTTTTGCGAATACAGACTAACACGGCTGCTACTCTGAAACCTGTGCATTTACAGTGTATTCTCACACATGTGGGTGTTATTTTAAAACTATATATTAGAACTATTATATAAAACTATAATGAAAATGAAGCCAAAAATTAGATGATTTTAGCACTTTTGTGGACTCCAGCAACTGCAGATCATATGCTCTATATTGCTGTTTATTTCCTCAAAACGAGGTCATTAGAACTTGGAAAATTCAGTTTCAATAACGCAGAAGTTTTGGGTAAGCTTTTGAAAACATGAACTTTTATCCAAATAATCCAGATTTCTTTAGTTTGGCAAATTTGAATGAGAAATTACAATGAATGAACTTTCCTGGAATGTCAGCTCTTCAGCTTATGGTCCTTGAGAAATCTGGGACAATCAGAGCAATGTGAATAAAAAAAATTAGTGAGTGCGCTTGCACGGGGGAGGGTCATGTACTTAAACGTCCCACCCCCAAACACCTTTATGCAAAAAGGGTTCACAATCTGAATTCAAGGTCATACTTGTTTTAGCCAAATTTGGTGACCTCTTCCTAGTCCTAACAAATCAGTTTGCAGACTACTTACTTCATGGGATATTAACATGGACGAAGAGGCAATTTAAGGTACATCACCACAAATATTTGGATGTTGTAATATGGCTCACTTAACAACAGAAAGACCATAACATCTTTAAGAGCTCAGGTTAGCCAGTCCAAGGTTTGACTCTCTATTGCATATGGATGGCACTGCAAGGCCGTGTCATGGTAAGTAGTTCCAGATTCCATCAAGCAGTCCACAATCAATTAAAAAGCAATGCAATCCAGATGCTTTCTCTAGTAAACACTTCCTTTCTCAGCAAGGTGAACTAAATGCAAAGGATATTGCAATATAGTTTTTTTTCCTAGAACATTTATTTTACAGAAGCTAAAGTCAAGTGTAAATACCATAAATGTCTTTTCTTTCAACACAGTAGAGCCTTCTGACTTACTTCTTTGTGCTATCCATGTTGTAAGCCAAATTCTTGAGGACATAAATCATTCATGCAAGCAAGATATATTTGCCTATAGATATTTGTAAGCCTACTCTTACTAGGACTGACATGTCAAATTTGGCCCCCAAAACCTTGCAACACAAATATTGGTGTTTTACTTTTGTACCTAGAAATAGGAACTGAAATTGACTATAAATAAAAATGAAACTGACTAGCATAATTATTGTCCAAGCTGAGAGAGATACAAAAAGTATCAAATACAATTCATTAATTAAAAGCATAAAAACTACAAAGTAAATAAATTATTTTAAAATCTTTTCATTTTTGATCATCCTTGTACCAGAGATAAGGATTTTTTAAACATAATTTTTAATCTGATAGAGTCACTTTCAATGGAGGCAAATTTTCTCAAAGTATGAAACTTTAATTGAAATGTGTTTCTGAATTTAGGTTTGGGGTTTTTGTTTGTATTTGCTTCATAAAATTTTTGGCTGCTGAAATTAACAAAACAAAACTTTTCAAGGGAGACAGAATGTGTGTGTTAAAGCTGGGTCTGTCTGAACAAACGTGCAAATAATTTAGAGCTCCATACTCAAAATCTCAAAGGAAATGACTAAAACCTCTCAAGATCAAGCCCTTAGGATATCATTTAGGTACATTCTTCCTTTTAGAATCCAAGGACCAGATTCCTCAGCTGGTGCACCTGGGAGCTTGTGCGGAGCCCCATTGACCTCAGTGGGGATTTGTGTGGGTGAAGGGTGGGTCTAGCAACAAGTCTAGGACCTAGTGGAGGCTTCTGTAATCCTGCCCGGAGAAAACTGAAGGCCAAATCCTGCCCTGGATGACACTATAAGGGGGTTGGGGAGCAGGATAGCTGTCATATGGTGGGGAGAATTTGCTGTGGTTCTGAAAAGGAGTATATCGTATCCCCTAGGGCCACAGCATATCAGCCACCATGTTCAGTGTCTCTGCCTTTCTAGGGTTCTCATGACCAGTAAAGATCTTAACCATCCGTTTCTACATACACTCTCTTCCCAACCCAGTGCATCAGATGGAAAGATCTAGCCCTGAGCATCAACAACAGATTTCATTCACTCAATAAAAAGGGTGTCAGCTTACTTCATGTAATTCCTCTTCTATGTATGGTCTGCCACAGATTCCTCTACCTGAGCAGGCAGCTCCTATGGTGCGGCTCTGTGGAGGGAAATATCCTGAAGGAGAACACATTTTAAAATACAAATCTTGATGCAGCAGCCTCCCTAGTGCTGTACAGGGGATCGACTGCTTCAGCCAATGCCTTGATAAATTAAACTATGCTACATCTGCTCATCCTCCAAACACAGCACGTGGTTTTGTAGCTTGAATGAAAGCTACAGACCACCATACTTCTTGATTTAGGATTTTAGCTAAAATAAATAATAATTTATCTTGTAATAGGTTTTTAAACCTAACCTTGTCATCTTGAAAAATGATGCAAGATTCAAGTATAAAGAAACTGACAAGCTCAAGGGTCATTTTTATATGCATACATCCCATACAATACCTACTGTATCTGCAACCATCTAGAAGATTCAAAAATCCCATCACAGCTTTTACTTTGGAGCAATTACATTAAAAAGCAATAAATGAACATTAAAAACCATCTTATCCAATATAGAAAAACATCAAAAAATAAGTGAAAATGAGGTATTCCTTGGTGAAAACTAGCTTATATAAATGAAACAGTGATCATAACCATTGCTCCATACATCACAGCATTAAAGGAGATCTGAAAAATCTTTTTGTCTGCCAGAATCTGACTTCATTGCTTTGAGTTTCTTTTGCTCAGGCTGATATTGCTAGCACCAAGAGCAGACATTTTCCTATATTTTTGCAGTTTTTAGTTGCATGAAGGCAGATTCTGTTCTTACTGACCACAACATGAATCCAGAGTTCCTCCACTGAAATCAACGAAGATAGTCTAGATGTGTACCACGGAAATTATTGTGTGCAGTGTTGATGTAGCTGTGTTAGTCCCAGGATATGAGACACACAAAGTGGGTGAGGTAATACCTTTTATTGGACCAACTTCTGGTGGTGAAAAACAAGCAAGCTTTTGAGCTCAAGAGAGCTCTTCTTCATGTCCTGAAGAAATCAAACTCCAATTGTGACATTTATAGTAAATAAGTGAAGAAATGATTTTTAATTTTTTTTATTTTAAATGTTGGATATTTGTACGTTTGAAAGTATATTTTCAGAACTCTGATACAGTTTTGAAAACCGGTCCCATTAAGTTAACACACACACTATATATATTCTGTCAGAGTACTCTGGGAAGCTTTTAAAAAAAGAATTATTGAAAAGAAAAGGGAACAAAAAACCTTTAAAAGTGGTTTGGGTAGAAGGAATGCAAATTTCTCTAAACAAGACCACACAACAAAGGTTTATTTGATGAGAAGAAGTGTCTTGATTTAGTCCTTTCCTTTCCCCGGCAGTCTGGTCTGTGAAGTGTAGGCAAATGATGCAATCCCTCTGGGGGATGGGGAGAGGACAGCAAGCAAGCAAGCGACTATTTCACAGCGCAGTGTATTGCTGGCATGTCTGAAGTTATGTAAGCTGTTCCTGAAGCTAATGCAGGAACTCTCAAGTTCACTGCACTGCAGGGAAAGCTGATAAACAGGGTGCTCAAATCCCCATTCTGGCTGTAGATGTGCCAGTCACCCATCTCAATTAAGTACATGAGATTTGGGCTGAATTAGGAAAAGCATCAGAAGTAGCCAGATCATCTAAATTAAAAAAATTGTAATTTTAACATTTTTGTTTCTAAAAAACAGCCAATCCAGAATCAGAACATTGATGATTTTTCTGAACTGAAGATTAGCTTTTGTTCTGGTGTTTGAACTTGCCAAATGTGTTTACCCTTAAAAAAAGCAGGCAGGAATTATAAGGCTCTTCTAAATTTCTATACGATCCCTTACAATTCTTATATACAATTCTTATATAACATATTTAGAAAGCCAAGGAATGTGTGGGCCCCTTACTGAATGAGGGAGGCAACCTAGTGACAGAGGATGTGGAAAAAGCTAATGTACTCAATGCTTTTTTTGCCTCTGTTTTCACTAACAAGGTCAGCTCCCAGACTGCTGCGCTGGGCATCACAAAATGCGGAAGAGATGGCCAGCCCTCTGTGGAGATAGAGGCGGTTAGGGACTATTTAGAAAAGCTGGACGTGCACAAGTCCATGGGGCCGGACGAGTTGCATCCGAGAGTGCTGAAGGAATTGGCGGCTGTGATTGCAGAGCCACTGGCCATTATCTTTGAAAACTCGTGGCGAACGGGGGAAGTCCCGGATGACTGGAAAAAGGCTAATGTAGTGCCAATCTTTAAAAAAGGGAAGAAGGAAGATCCTGGGAACTACAGGCCAGTCAGCCTCACCTCAGTCCCTGGAAAAATCATGGAGCAGGTCCTCAAAGAATCAATCCTGAAGCACTTGCATGAGAGGAAAGTGATCAGGAACAGCCAGCATGGATTCACCAAGGGAAGGTCATGCCTGACTAATCTAATCGCCTTTTACGATGAGATTACTGGTTGTGTGGATGAAGGGAAAGCAGTGGATGTATTGTTTCTTGACTTTAGCAAAGCTTTTGACACGGTCTCCCATAGTATTCTTGTCAGCAAGTTAAGGAAGTATGGGCTGGATGAATGCACTATAAGGTGGGTAGAAAGCTGGCTAGATTGTCGGGCTCAACGGGTAGTGATCAATGGCTCCATGTCTAGTTGGCAGCCGGTATCAAGTGGAGTGCCCCAGGGGTCAGTCCTGGGGCTGGTTTTATTCAATATCTTCATAAATGATCTGGAGGATGGTGTGGATTGCACTCTCAGGAAATTTGCGGATGATACTAAACTGGGAGGAGTGGTAGATACGCTGGAGGGGAGGGATAGGATACAGAAGGACCTAGACCAATTGGAAGATTGGGCCAAAAGGAATCTGATGAGGTTCAATAAGGATAAGTGCAGGGTCCTGCACTTAGGACGGAAGAACCCAATGCACAGCTACAGACTAGGGACCGAATGGCTAGGCAGCAGTTCTGCGGAAAAGGACCTAGGGGTGACAGTGGACGAGAAGCTGGATATGAGTCAACAGTGTGCCCTTGTTGCCAAGAAGGCCAATGGCATTTTGGGATGTATAAGTAGGGGCATAGCGAGCAGATCGAGGGACGTGATCGTTCCCCTCTATTCGACATTGGTGAGGCCTCATCTGGAGTACTGTGTCCAGTTTTGGGCCCCACACTTCAAGAAGGATGTGGATAAATTGGAGAGAGTCCAGCGAAGGGCAACAAAAATGATTAGGGGACTGGAACACATGAGTTATGAGGAGAGGCTGAGGGAGCTGGGATTGTTTAGTCTGCAGAAGAGAAGAATGAGGGGGGATTTGATAGCTGCTTTCAACTACCTGAAAGGGGGTTCCAAAGAGGATGGCTCTAGACTGTTCTCAATGGTAGCAGATGACAGAACGAGGAGTAATGGTCTCAAGTTGCAGTGGGGGAGGTTTAGATTGGATATTAGGAAAAACTTTTTCACTAAGAGGGTGGTGAAACACTGGAATGCGTTACCTAGGGAGGTGGTAGAATCTCCTTCCTTAGAGGTTTTTAAGGTCAGGCTTGACAAAGCCCTGGCTGGGATGATTTAACTGGGAATTGGTCCTGCTTTGAGCAGGGGGTTGGACTAGATGACCTTCTGGGGTCCCTTCCAACCCTGATATTCTATGATTCTATGATTCTATGTTTGCAAGAGTAAATCACAAGTCACATGCATCCTCTCTACTTACAAGTGAGTGACTAGTTAAATGGAGTTTATTTACACTACAAATTACACAGAATGAAACTCAGGTTAAGCATTAGATGATTCTCCAATGTAACAGGGTAACTTTTCAGCATCAGGAACGTTTTGAAGCTTATTTGTATGTCTATCTATGGTCCTGAATCAATTCCCATCAAAGTCAATGGGAGTCTTTAATGGATTTCAGTGGGGTTTTGGATCAGGCCATATCTGCCTATCTCCAGTGTTGCTAAGTTTCATGATTTTATCACGACTAATTTTTTTTCCTAAAATCCCAGGTGCTAAATTCAAGAGATGGCACGATAGTTTCAGCATTCATTTCTATCTATGACATAGCCCTCCTGGTTGTGGAAAAAGCTTGAAAGTGTAAAGTGAATGAACACTAAAGAACATTCCCCCACAGACCACCAACACTGCTTTAACCTCAGGATTTCTGAGGGCTTGATTCATGATATTTGAAAACGCACCAGGCAATATGGTACCTATGTGTGTTGAGGGGTGGGGATAAATGGCACAACAGTCAAAGGACTTTAAATGGAATTCACTATTTGGTGCTAAATGAATCCGGTTTCAGTCCATTCAAACCTTTTCTACTCCAAGGAGTTTCATTCATTTTAAAACTCGTCTCCCTCTAGATTTAGCTCACACTACTTGTCACTGCCTAGCAGTCAAAAGGGATCATCCACAAGGATGGCTGTCATAGTGTTGCTGAATTGCAAAAGGGAAGCAGTATGGTCTAACAGAGCACAGGACTGGGATTCAGGAGACCTGGCTTCTATTCCTGGCTCTGCCGCTAACATGCCATATGACCTTGGGCAACTCACTTCAACTCTGTGCCTCAATTTTCCCCATCTATAAAATGAGAATGATACTGACCACCTTTGTAAAGCACTTTGAGATCTACTGGTGAAAAAAAAGTGCTGTCCTGGAGCTAGATATTAATAATAATACAATTTAGTCTAAAACGAAGTGCCAGCTACAAAGTATATTAATAAAATAATATGTTACATATAGCGTGGGATTCCTCCCAGAAAGGACATACTTTATAATTGTACTTTATGGAAACACTACTGGGTGGAAAGGTGGGAATTATTTAACAGTGGATTTAAACACTACAACAATAATTTAGAACAGAGAGTGAGGAACACCTTATCCAACAGAAACTGCAGAGGTAAATGAGGTAGAGAGAAAGTAATTACTCGGCAACATTCTTGTCAATGGAACCATATGCCAAAAAAAACCCCAAAACAAACAAACAAAAACCACAATCAAGCACTTAAGTGTATCGTAGAGCATCTGAAAACAGAATGTAACATCAGACAAGGAAAAATGCATTTATGAACATATATTTTCAGAAAAAAGTGTCAGCCTAGCTCTTTTAAAAGTCAAAGCAATCAAGATGACGATAACACAGCAGTGTTGCAGATGTCTAACCATTCGCATGCCAGTTCCTGCTTGTGTCTCCTCTTATATTTTCCAACTTTGACTGCTTCATTTAAATGACTTCTAAAACAAGACAAGGTGCTTGCATGGATGATTGGAGGCATTTGAAGGCATAACATCTAATCTTGCTGAACAGATAGCATTGCTGGACTTTAGCACTACTTTTTACACCAAACTTGTGGCTAATGTACGTGCATTCTGATTTGCAGCTAGGATGACTCAAGTAAATCCTGCTGGATCATCATCATGTTGTAGCCCTTTCAATCGGAAACCAGTCAGATGACAAAAATAAATAAAGATTTGTAGACAGCAAGATTTGGCTGGGGGGTGGGGTGGTGAATGCTTTTACCCATCCTTGTATTCTGCTCTATTCATCATAATTATTGATCACCAGACACTGGTAAACCCTTCTGGAAATACTAATGCCAAAGCAATCAGCCAGGACTGAATGATGAGACCTATGACTCTAAGCGTATACTTTTGAAATACTTCACAGATCTGGAAAGACCAGGCCTGCTGACTCCGTCATCAGACACTGCATAAACACTATAAATCCCCCTCCACCAACTGCTGAAAGAACATCAATCATATTGTCATTGACGCAATTCCAGAAATCTTGGACTATGAAGGAAACTGCAGTCACATCATGAACTGACCCTGCTCTGACCTCCATTAGACAATGAAGACAAAATGAATAGTGGTTGGTAGAATATCTTACTTTAAAAGAAGATGAGGATTTTGTTCCTCCTTGAAACAGAAGAGAACATACCACACAAGGATTCTACTCTTTAAAAGAAAAGGAATCTGGCAGTACCTGCAACTCCCAGGAAGATGATCACTGAAGTTGTGTATTTTTAGCCTATGTGACACACACATTGGAGGATGATTTAGACCCTTCCACTGCATTTAAACTACTCAAATCACAGAAAAAATTATTTTGCTGAAGATAGCAAAACATCTCTGGGACTAGCCATACCAGGTGACTCAAGATAAAATATTACTATAAGGCTGATAATTTCACTTTCTCCCAATGACACTGTGCGATGCTATTTGAGAGTTTTGCATAATAATATTCTACATTATAGCTGACAAACTGAAAAGGCTAGTGTAACAGCCATATAGTTTCCCCAGATAAGAAGAGCAGTCGTTAATCAATCCCCACCTTGTGCAGGTATTTTGTTTTCCTGCTACATGAAATAAAAGAAAAAGTACTTGCAGCACCTTAGAGACTAATAAATTTATTAGAGCATAAGCTTTCATGCACTACAGCTCACTTTAGCTCACGAAAGCTTATGCTCAAATAAATTTGTTAGTCTCTAAGGTGCCACATGTACTCCTTTTCTTTTTGCGGATACAGACTAACATGGCTGCTACTCTGAAACATGAAATAAAAGATGACTCTTGTATAATTGTCCCAGAATATCGGCTTGAGCCCAAATAATCTCCAGATGGTAACTTCAGACTAACATGCTTCATTCTTGGGGCCAGATTTGGATGCCTTTACTCAAACCAAGTAATATTTTATCTGCTAATAGGCTCCTCAAGGAGTAAAGGTATACTCAACATGACTAAAGGTATTAGAATTGGGCTCTGGTGTTAGGTGGACTGCTTTTAGTAAATTTAACGAACAAATCAACATGGTACACACAAAGACAAAAACTGCCAAGAAACTGAAATACATATGGAGCGCTTGTTATTTGGCAGCGTTTTGTACCCAGTTCACACTAGTGTAAATAATTACACAAAGTGCAGAGACAGAGAATCTGGCCCAAATTTTAACTCTCCTGCCCCATTTCTCCCATTCCTATACATCTGTCTAACCCAGTGATATGCAGACTGAAGCTCATGAGCCACAAATGCTGTTATTGCTGTTAATATATTTATTTCCAAGGTACTCAAACCTGAACATTTCTGCACAGCTAAGAAAACCCAACAACTAAACTCAAGAATTTCAAAAACACAATAGATTTGAATAGCAAAAGCAATACTTGAGACAGTATAAATACCCACCCCCCTCCCCCGCACACACACACACACAAACCATCACCTACCCTAGACAATAAAAACAAAGGAAATAAAGAAAAAAAACAACTAAATTCAACATGCAAACTGCAATCTTAAATGGAGATGTCAAATGGCTTTCGGTCATTGCCAAGTGCTGTACTACTATGTTTACCTCTGCACAATGTAAGCACTATAGCTGCAGATCTGGTTATGATCACTAATGTAGAATTAAACTTGTTGAATAGGCCACACAATGTCTAACAACAATAAATCAGTTTGCACGTGATTTGAACAGCAGCAAACAATGTCTGCTTCAAAAGTTCAAGGGTGAAATCTCAGCCCCACTGAAGTTAATGGCAAAACTCCCATTTCAGTGAGATTGGGATTTCAGTGAGATTGGGATTTCACGTCAAGGATATGCAAGTTTATGCCTCCTGTAAAGTTGAAACAATTGATTTCAGATAAGCCAGGCAAAACCTTGGAAGGCCAGGCAAAACACAAATAAACTCACTAAAAACACAATACACTCTTTTCCACTTGGAAAGGCTTGTCCTTCTGAAAACATTTCATTTTAAAATATCTCTCATAAGTCCAAAACAATAATGCGCTCCAGTCCAAAAACTACCATTGATTCTGAGCAAGTCACTTTGATCTTCTGCACCTCATATCCCACATCTGTAAAATGGGGATGATAATCAAATTTATAAAGCACTTTGAGTTCTATGAATGAAAAATGGCAGACAATTGCTACAGTATTACCATTAATAAAGTTTACAATGATCAGCCAATCCCTTCCCATCTCAGTATAGTTGCCTTTTCTTTTCTGTCGTTTCACACAGTCTGCCTCAATAGTGGCATGGTAGTCCAGGTCTGGTTAGTATCTCGCACCACACACAATAGACAATAAAAAGAGGAGCCAGCATTTGGGATTAAACATGCCAAAATTAAACATGCCAAAATTCATTTTTACAAAGTTGATGAGTCACTTAATTCTCTTCCCTGCAGCAGGAGCAAGCAAGCCTAAAATATTCAGGACTCCATCTTATGCTATATTCTGTCCTCCACCCAAAATTTACCTTGATGTTTGTCTTTTGAATAAATTTTCCTGGACTAACACAGTGGGCTTAAAAAAATGAAGCTGAAGATATTTTAAGAGAGTCCAATATAAAAACATGCACAGCACATTATATATATAGAGAAAATATGGGATCCAGTTCTTCCTTATAACAGAAAATCATGCTATTATTGTATATGATGGTCCAATAGGACCATTCAACACTACTGTCCAGTTACATGGTAGCAAAACTGGAGTAGAAATATCCAGTAATGGACATGAGTAGACAATGAGGACAGCCAATACATAGGCATTGGATTATAAACAGACACTTGCCAAGAAAGATGGACTGACATCCATAGACAGAACTTGTCAAATGCTTATAGTAACAAGACTATCATGAAACCTATGGATAGTCACTGAGGAAGGTAATATAAAGGGATACCTATAACATATATTTCAGGTTCTTGCAACACGGGCAATATTGTCTACTTAAGCCTGGTGTGTTCCAGTCTATTTATTACAGATCAGTAATTATTTAATATTTATTAAATGCAGACAAGATGCTCAATGCTGTATAAGATGCAAACAACCCAGAATCCACCGGTGAGGTTTCTGTTTCTGCAGCAGTATACTTACAATGCTATGCAGGAATTACATTTTAATGTCAGGCAAAACATCAGGGTACTTTAAGCCCAAAATTCAAGTTTCATGTACAAAAAAAACAAAAAAACCCCAAACGACTGATATGATTAGAAATGCATTCATGAATGGCTTTAACATGTCTACTTGAGCCTCATATTTTCCTCTCTAGGCTACCACAGAAGGTGTTTGAGAACAACCACTTAGTCTTAAAACGGGACACCCCAGATCCTTTCTACAGCTTTACAATGAACAACACAGTGCTGAAGCTATATTCACAATTGTTCAGTGTACCCACTGAATGAGGATCAAAGAATGTTAATATAACCTCTCTCACTAACAGGACATAACTGGGGTTTATGATTTAACTGGAAATTGGTCCTGCTTTGAGCAGGGGGTTGGACTAGATGACCTTCTGGGGTCCCTTCCAACCCTGATATTCTATGATTCTATGATTCTATAACACAGAAACTAAAAGGAGTTGTAAGTCAAAACACATATTAAGAACAAAAAAATCTAATATTTAAAGGAATATTTAATATTCTTTCCCATGTGGACAAAAATCAGATTGGCTTTTGGACTGATTCTCCTATAAAAGGTAGCTGTCCAAATTGTGCATCAAATAAAAGGTTGAAGAAAGAATTCAGCAAATCAAAAGAGAAGGCAAAATCTAAACGTTCTACCCTCTATTATAAAATGGGGCCAACAACAATCAAAGAAGAGATTGATAGTGCCAGAATAAACGCAGTGTAATTTTCTCCTGCATCATTATTCATCATGACATTTCAGAAATAGACGCCCAGATACATTTTAACTATACAGTTATCAAATTTAGGTGTTTCTATTATGCCCATGAGTATCTACACTACTAACAAAAGGAAATGGCACACATAGAGGGAGTAAGGTAAAATCAGGGCTGGCCTTACCATGAGGTGAACTGAGGCGGCCGCCCCAGGTGCCAGACTGTGCAGGGGTGCCACTAGGATCCAGCATTTCAAAGTTTTGGCCCAAGCAAGGGGGCATGGGGCATCATTTGAGCTTCCCGCCTCAGGTGCCAAAATGTTGTGGGCCGGCCCTGGGTAAAATGGGGGAGTAGAGTAAAAAGAAAGTTCTAAAGACACAGGTACCCAAAACATCCTTACAGGATAGTCACAAGGAAATAGGGATGGCCCTAGAGGTGAAAGTAAGCTGGTACACCGTGCCAGACTGGCTTCCCCGGGCAGGCGATTTAAAGGGCCCAGGGCTCCCTGCAACAGCCGGAGCTCCAGGCCCTTTAAAGTGCTGCCTGAGCCCCACTGCCTGAGCCCCAGGGTAGCAGCGGCAGGGCTCTGGCGGTGATTTAAAGGCCCAGGGCTCCGGCTGCTGCTGGGAGCCCCGGGCCCTTTAAATCACCGCCGTAGCCCTGCCGCCGCTACCCTGAGGCTCAGGTAGCGGGACTCAGGCAGAGATTTAAAGGGCCCGGAGCTCCGCTGTGGTAGCGGTGGCTGGAGCCCGGGGCCCTTTAAATTGCCCCTGAGCCCCGGGGCTCCAAACCACCTCTGTAGCTGGGAGCTTCGGGGGTGATTTAAATGCTGCAGCTGGGAGCCCCAGGGCCTTTAAATCTTCTGGTTGAGGCCATGCCCCCACTCAGGACTCCAGCATACCGGTAAGTCCTTTAAGTTACTTTCATCCCGGGAAACCCAGAGGCAAAACTAGCATCTGTCAATGCTTTCTTTGGTCTCCTCCCTGTCAACAGTACAGAGAACCTGATTCACTTCTTATTTCCATCAGTGTAAACCTGAGATAAGTGAAAGGAGAACCAGGATTCTATATGGCTCTCAGTTATACAGCTCTCAATTATATGGATCTAGCTTACATCAAGAGGAGGAGATGGTCTTATCTGAACTGAGATTTGTGGGGTGAAATCCTGGCTCCATTTAACCAATAGCAAAACTCCCAGGGAGGCAGGATTTCACCCCAGAGCTGCACAGCTGTGTACCAAGTGAGGCAGAAAGAGAGCTAAAGTGCTGCGCCAGAGATGCTGACCCAATGAATACACCGAAATGACCACGTAATATGCTTTTCTGCTTCCAAGAGCTTCCGAAATCAACTGTAAAGCATTTCTCTCTATTTTCCTCTTACCTGTAAAACTATTTGCCATAGATAGTTTAAAGGTAAAGACATTTCATTTCACTGTACTCTTCCACAGGAGCTCCCTCATTGCTTATGAGCACTAGAGAGCCAGCCATTTATGTAAAGGGAGTGCTTTGCTCTGAACCACACCCTCCCTTCTTTATACCACCATCCTGATGAAGGGAGGAAAGTTCAGCTGTATTACACTGAGCTAGATAAAACCCCAGTGCCTCCCATTAAGGGCCCCACATATTTTAGCTAACTAAGGATGTGACTTTTACCTCGCAATACTATGAGGTTGTTTTTACACAGGGGAGAATACAGGTAGCAGCTGAAATTTCAGTAGCCTTCTAACTGCCTATAACTTACTTTATGCCAAGTAAAAGCCCTCATAGGGAAAAAAAAGTCACCCATGTTTTGGTTCCAAAGTCTCAGTTTAGTACTTTCCCCACATTTCTGCTGTTCCATCCTGTGTGAACGTCTTCCCTTCTTGAAGGGGAAGCAGGTGGCAAAGAGAGAAAGTGATGGGGAAGGCTAGGAGATGGAGAAGAGCAGGTAGGTGTTTCCTGAAAGGAAGTTACAAAAAATTTGTCTGTATTTTGTGGTGACTCCTGTCATTTTTGCCACTGCTGCTGGTGATTCTGACCCTCAAAGCAGCTGTGGTCAGCAAAATGAAAAGAATCCTGTCAGAACTTCGTCTCAAGCAGAAAATTAATAGCAGCCTGATGTTTAAAAATATCTATCCTTGCACTAGAGAGCATGAAATTTGTTCCCTTCTCTGATATAAGTGACTCAATAAGGTTACAGAATAGCAGCCATGTTAGTCTGTATTCACAAAAAGAAAAGGAGTACTTGTGGCACCTTAGAGACTAACAAATTTATTTGAGCATAATCTGTAGCTCACGAAAGCTTATGCTCAAATAAATTTGTTAGTCTCTAAGGTGCCACAAGTACTCCTTTTCTTTTTGTGAATAAGGTTAGTGATTATAATGAATTCTGATTATTTAAGGGCCAACATTGGAATACAATAATAATACAATGGAATAATAATGCACCTCAGATATTAATGAATTCAAACTGACAACACCTTACTGAAGGAGCCCATTTTGCATATATGGAATTGAAGCACAGGAGGGATTAAATGACTTGCCCAAAGGTCATCAAAAAAAAATCCATAGTTGAGCTGGGAAAAGAACTTAGATTTTCTGACTCCTAGTTTTGTGCTCTAGCCACAAAACCGTCCTTCCCGACAATAACCTTTTACCAAAGTGTGTGATATCAGAGAGCTTTATACTAAGGGCTCGTCTACATGGGAAAGTGATACTATTATAAGCTAGGGTATGAATTTAAAATTAAATGCATGTATAACTCCCCACATGGATACCCCTATCCTGGAATGATTTTTTTTTTTGGCTTACCCCGTGTCACTTTGGAAGGGATGAAGCTAAATCAAAGTCACTCTTATTCTAGAATGAGAATGGCCACATGAGGAGTTATAGATGCATAACTGGTAAAAGTTTCCTGTGTAGACAAGCCCTTAGACTCTTGGGTGATAATCAACAATCTATACTTGGTTTAAACGTGGTTTCAACAGAACTGATTTCTAGCAGTGTAGCCTTCTTTACACTGAGCTGTTTTTGTTTTTTAAGTTTCCCATCAATGCAGAGCCATCCAATGGGAGCTCATGTACAAAAGGTTCTGGTTACCACTAGCGATCTGAGCACCATGTCATCTAGACTAGCTCTGAGCAGGGTTAGGAAACACATTGGTTAAAATACTGGTTGTCACTGATATTTTCTTTACACTAGAGCTCCCACTGCTGCTGTCTCCAGTGAAGCTGACTCATCACTAATGTCATCATGAGAAAGGACCAGGACAAAACAGAACTTAAAAAAAAAATCATATTATGGTTTAGATACCCAGGTTTTTTAAATAGTTAGGTCACATCCACAAGGCCTAACTATGCCAGAAATCAGTTTTCCCTGAAGATGTGTAACACCACAGTTATATAACTCAACCCACTTGGAAGCCTGTTACAGATGGGACCTATTGGTAAAGAGAGGGTGATCAAGTATTCGGATTGTCTATGACTAATGTCACCAAATTAATTACCATGACAAGTCAGATTAAAAGAAAGAAAGAAAAATGTTCTGATGTATTTTGAATTTCCCACTGAAATTAAAGTCTTATGCATCAACAGCAGGATAAGCCAAACATAGGTTGAGTGCAATTGTCTGGGCTAATCCCTAAACCACCATGAATGTAGAGTTTGAATACGTGGTTTCAATATATTTTTCTCTCTAGACCAAAACCAACACAAACCCTCCCTCTGTGTGAAAACATTCTGGGAGAGACAAAAAGCAGTTTAAATATCCACTCTCCTTTGCCGATAACTGGAGAGCAGCACCATTTTAATCACACCAAATGGTGAGAAAAGATTTTTAAGAAATCTGAAGCCTTGTTTAACTGTGCCACTTAAAACATCCTTAGTTGGGTGTGACATCAGACAATGCTGCATATCCCATTAAGTCCATACCTTTTTTGGTATACTGCAGTTTATAGTGAACAAATTCCTTTTTAACCAGCGGTAAAAGCTGACTGACATAGATGGGTAGAATAAAAGTTGTGGTGGTGTATTGTTGTGGGTTTGATTTTGTAATGTAGTAGTTTAGAGTCTGTAGTTAGTTGTTTTATCTACATTATATGCAACTGCTGCAGAATAGTACTGACGAGTTCTGTGAACCCAGCCATAAGGTTCACCTGCAACTTAGACTGTAGGCTCGATTCTCCTCTCATCGTTTATAATGATTTTAAGCTTGAACTACTCCTATTAATTTGGAGGTGCTCCTGATTTAAGCAATGACAGATGAAACTAGAAATCAGGCCCCATGATTTTATACAGAAAAAAATGAACTGGAGGCATTGAAATGGTAACCAAGGTGGCTAAGTTAGCTCATTAGCTTTCAAACTTGGACATATGGGTTCAAAACGTGCTTTCAGTCACAGATGAAAATAAGGTTAGTGTCCCATCCTAAACTGCAGGACAACACTGGTTCACAAACCACAATTCAATAATGATACTTCACACTTAAAAAGCACTTTTCAATGTCAAAGTCTTTTGCAAACTTTAACTAATTTGCCAACGTGGGGCAGCGTGGATGGAACAAAGGCACCACAAGTCTCCCTTAAATTTTTCCGCTTACTTGGTTAGATCAAGAGTGGACATGATTGGTTTTATTGGCGTTTGAGTGGGAGTTCTGTTGGAGGAGAAGAGGCTTGTAGGGGCAGTGTGCTGGGAGAGAAGCTGAGCTCTGATTAGGGGGCGGGGCTTCTCTGACTCGGGGTCCTATAAAGGTAGACAGCCAGTCAGGCAGCGGCACAGACAACTGCAGCGGCACAGGAGCCAGCAAATAGAGGAGCTTGAAAGAGGAGTTTGGGAGGAAGACTAAGAGAGCCAGGCAGAGGAACAGACAGGCTAGTGAAGTGAGTGTGTGGTGTTGTGGAAGTGTTTTCATGCTCGTTGGGGGTTTGTTTTGCTCTGGGTGGGTGTTTCGGTTCGGTTTCTGTTTCCCAGACTAACAGGACTTAGGTGGGAAGGCTATGACAGACACAGAGGCAGCAGCGGTAGTGACCCACATAGTGGAAAACACTATGAAGATGACTGGATGGAGAAGCTGTGGCATGTACATGACCCTGGAGGGGGTACCTTTAAAGAATTTCGTCTGCATGAAGTGCCGCCTGATAGAGCTGATGGAAGAGAAGATCCTAGGATTGGAGATGCAGGTGGAGACTCTGGTTGAGTTTAGAAGGGCGTTCGAGCGGATGATGGAGCAAAGACATGAGGAGGTTGAAAGGAAAAGCTCAGACTTGCAGATAGAAGCAGGACCGAAGAACTCTGAGGGAATACTACTGGGTGAGGAAAGTGGACAGTGGAAGCATGTGACTAGGAGAACGAGGCAGAGGAAAAGATGGGGCAGTGAAGGAGAAATAGAGCTCAGAAACAGGTTTGCAGAGCTGGAAAATGAAGAAGGGGCACAGCAAGTGGTCACTGAAGGTGAGAGGACAAGGAAAAAGAGAAGAGCAGATAGTCCTATTGGAAGAGGGCAAGAGTCAATGGAGATAACACACTAACCCAGGAACCTATCCTTGCAACAAAGCCCGTTGCCAACTGTGTCCACATATCTATTCAGGGGACACCATCGTAGGGCCTAATCACATCAGCCACACTATCAGAGGCTCGTTCACCTGCATATCTACCAATGTGATATATGCCATCATGTGCCAGCAATGCCCCTCTGCCGTGTACCTTGGCCAAACTGGACAGTCTCTACGTAAAAGAATAAATGGACACAAATCAGACGTCAAGAATTAGAACATTCAAAAACCAGTCGGAGAACACTTCAATCTCTTTGGTCACTCGATTAGAGGCCTAAAAGTGGCAATTCTTCAACAAAAAAACCTTCAGAAACAGACTCCAACGAGAGACTGCTGAATTGGAATTAATTTGCAAACTGGATACAATTAACTTAGGCTTGAATAGAGACTGGGAGAAGATGTGTCATTACACAAAGTAAAACTATTTCCCCATGTTTATTTCCCCCCCTACTGTTCCTCACACGTTCTTGTCAACTGCTGGAAATGGCCCACTTTGATTATCACTACAAAAGGTTTTTTCCCCCCCTGCTCTCCTGCTGGTAATAGCTCATCTTACCTGATTACTCTTGTTACAGTGTGTATGGTAACACCCATTGTTTCATGTTCTCTGTGTATATAAATCTCCCCACTGTATTTTCCACTGCATGCATCTGATGAAGTGAACTGTAGTTCATGAAAGCTTATGCTCGAATAAATTTGTTAGTCTCTAAGGTGCCACAAGTCCTCCTATTCTAATCTCTGTACTAGTAACTCCAGTGCTTTCGATTTTATACCTGTGTAACTAGAATCAGAATCTGAGCTCAAAGGACCCAATTCTGTCACCTTATACTGTGGGTACATTCAGACCTTCAGCGTAGCTGCTGCGGTGCAAGCAGCAGGGTGGGCTAGCCACCTGAGGTACAGGCCTTGGGTCTCGGAAGGGTATGTGCTTGGGGTGGGTGCATCTCCTTGAGCTGGGAATTGTGTAGACAAAGTGTAGTGTAGACATACCTGCAGAAAAGTACTTCAATCTGAGAACACACCTAGTGGTTTCAATAAGATTATCCACAGAGCAAGGTATTTCTTGCTGTTTGTAGCAGTGAAATAATCAGGCTCAGAAAGAGCAGGGAATAGTACTGAGAATTTCCTAGCCTCCAGTCTTAGTTTAGACTCCGAGACCAGGCTTCTATCACAGCAGGCTTTTTTTGCTCAAGAAAAGCCTGGAATTAGAGGAGTGTTGCATGTCAGGACCGAGACCATGTCTACAC
Source organism: Lepidochelys olivacea (assembly GCF_965140295.1). Classification (NCBI taxonomy): domain Eukaryota; kingdom Metazoa; phylum Chordata; order Testudines; family Cheloniidae; genus Lepidochelys; species Lepidochelys olivacea. The sequence goes on from NC_140413.1 coordinate 126,270,499, forward strand.
TAGCGAGCTTACAGCACTACAGCTGTACCAATACAGCTGTGCCGCCAAAAGCTCGCTCATGTAGCTGCTCTATGCTGAGGGGAGAGAGCTCTCTTGTTGGCATAAAACCACCTCAACAAGCGGTGGTACCTATGACAGCGCTGTGCACACTAGGGCTTATGCCAGTGAAATTTATGTTACTCGGGGATGTGTTTTTTCACACCCCTAAGCGACATTAGTTTTACCAACATAAGTGGTAGTGCAGACATGGCCTGAGGTGCATTGACAAACCAGAAAAGAGCCCCAGGACTGTTGACCCCTGCCCTCTACCAACACAAACAACCCCATCATACAGTCACACTCTAATTTGTCCATCTCTTTTAAAACTAATTAAGTTGTTTGCCCCACAACTCCTATTGGGAGGCTGTTCCAGAACCTCACTCCTTTGAGGGTCATAAATCTTCTAATTTCCAACCTGAATCTTTTCATGCCCAGTTTATACCCTTTCGTTCTTGTGCTAACATTGGCCGTTAGCTTAAATAGCTCTTTACCCTTCTGGGTGTTTACCCCTGTGACGGGTTCACTCCCCCACGCTATTGCCTCCTGCTGGCTGTCCCAGGGGGTTAGTTCCTCTCACCAGTGTGCCTTCTTCTGGTGTGTCTCACCCTCACCACTTCTGCTCCTGGACCTGTGTTGTTCCAAGAATAATTTTCAGGACACAGCCCTCCGCTGTGCCACACCCTGTGTTCCCCAGTTCCAGGGGACCTGCAGTCCACTGTCCAGCAACTCTCTCAGTGGCAACTGCACCCATTGTCTGACCACTTTCTCGGTGGCAAAGGTGGGAGTGGGAGGGACCCGGGCCCACTCACTACTCTGGATCCCAGCCAGGGACCTTGTAGAAGGCCGCTGCTTGTGGCACCCTCTCTGACTCCTCAGTAGATTTCCCTAAGCTACAGCCCCAGCACCCTCCTTTCTCTTGCCTGAGAGCCTCAGCCTGCAGATCCCTGCAGTGCACCAGGAGCTGCTGTTAGCTCCCCAGGTCTCTGCCTGCACCACTGCTCTGTCCAGGGTACTTGCTGCCATCAGCCTGCAAGGCAGCCAGTCCTCAAGCTCCAGGGAGTGATGAACCTGCTCTGCCCTGCAGCTTTTCTTATGTAGGCCTACCTAGCCCTTCTCTGATTGGCTGCCTCCTGCGCAGCCTCCCAAGGGCTCTATGAACTGCTTAGAGCCCAGTGTGGGGCAGGCACCCCATCACAACTCCCTAATATATTTAGAGAGAGCAATCATATCCCCTCTCATCCTTCTTTTTTGAGAGACTAAACAAGCCTGGCTCTTCCAGTCTCTTCTCATAAGATAGGATGATCAGGGAATGGAGGGCCTGATAGCCCTTCTCTGCACCTGTTTCAGTTTAAAATTCATTGGCGACCAGAATTATACACAGTATTCCACAGGGGGTCTAAACAGTGCCTTGTACAATGGCATTAATACTTCTCTCTCTCTCTCTACCAGAAATGTCTTGCCTGATACATCCTCAGATTGCCTTTACCCCTTTCACAGCTGCATCACACTGGGGCCTCAGTCATCCTGTGACTGACCCCACCCCCATCACACACATACAGGTCTCTCTCCTCGTCAGTCACTTCCAATTGATAAACCCCCACATTGTAGCAAGATTTCTCATTAAACTAAGTGTATGACTTTGTACTTCTTACTATTGAATTTCATCCTATTTCTCTCTCTCCAGGCTTCAAGGTGATCCAGATCTTCCTGTATAGTATCCTGATCCTGCTCTCTGTTCACAAAGCTGCCCAGCTTTGTATCAGCAGCAAATTTCATTAGCATGTTCCTAATTTGGGTGCCAAGATCAATAAAATTATTCAACAAAATTGGTCCCAAGACTGATCCTTGAGGAACCTCAGAAGTAACCTCTCTCAGCACAATAGTTCCCCTTTTGGCACAATCTATTGCCTTCTCCTGATTTATCCAGTTCCTTATTCTAGTCACCTTACAATTCTTGTACTAATCCTCATCTTTTCTAATGTAACTAATGATTTCCCATGTGGTATGGTTTCAAATGCTTTACTGGAGTCCAAGTGTGAGATCTACTGCATTTCCCTTATCTAAAAAAAATAGTCATTTTCTCAAAGAAGGACATCAGGTTAGTTTGGCAATATCTATCTTTGGTAAATCCTTGTTGCATTACATCCCCTTTACCTCCATGAATTTAATTGTTCTTTTCTTCACCACTTATTCTACAGCCTTGAATAGTACTAAGTTCAGACTAACAGATTTGTAATTGCCTTTCTTAAATATAGATATGACATTAGCTATTTTCCAGTCATATGATGCCACCCTCAAACAGATAGTTGCTACTAGATTAGCAATCTCATATGCCATTCTTTTAGTAGTAGTATGTGTGGCATGCGCAAAAGAGTCAGAATTTACAGAAGGAAAGCTAAGTCAAAGAAACAATTTTTTGATTTAGTTCTGTATATGGTAAAGTCAGCAGCCATTGTTCTCTCTTCCGGAACAGAGGTCTGTAAGCTACATCTATTTCCTGTGACAGTCCTGTCCCATGAGCTGACAATCCTCAACAGTTTCCTTGGGCCAGTCAAACCTGTTGTGGTGGGGGGATATAATTTTAAGGTTGCCGAGAAAGAAGCCAGGGCCAATCCCATTGATGAGGTTGAATATCAGGACAAGTTCTTGAACTGGATTCTGTATGCAATGGGGGTATCAGTGAAGAGTCAGAGCACTAAGCTGATGTGTTCATAGTGAACTGCATTGTTTAGAAAACAGGCAGCTGCATTTTGTATCAACTAGACTCTTTCTGGTTGCGTGGCTTCATTTCTAGAGATGAACTGCAGTGATCAGTTCTGGAGGTCACATATCATGGTGTCTGGGCCTGTATCTGACAGACTGGGAAACAATCTTGGGGCCTTTTGCAGATGGAAGTGAATATTTGTGACCCAGGAATCTCTTAATGGCAGTTAGCAAGAGGGTGCAGAGGGGTTACAGAAATCTCCTGAGTCTGGTATGTACATTCTAGTTAATCAAAACAAGTCATGTGAGGTCTCAAATAAAAGCCGGGGTCACAGTGAGAAGAAAAGGAGTACTTGTGGCACCTTGGAGACTAACCAATTTATTTGAGCATAAGCTTTCGTGAGCTACAACTCACTTCATCGGATGCATACTGTGGAAACTGCAGAAGACATTATATTCACAGACACCATGAAACAATACCTCCTCCCACCCCACTCTCCTGCTGGTAATAGCTTATCTAAAGTGATCAGTCTCCCCACAATGTGCACGATAATCAAGGTGGGCCATTTCCAGCACAAATCCAGGTCTTCTCACCCCCCCCCCCCCCACACACAAACTCACTCTCCTGCTGGTAATAGCTCATCCAAAGTGACCACTCTCCTTACAATGTGTATGATAATCAAGGTGGGCCATTTCCAGCATAAATCCAAGTTTAACCAGAACGTCTGGGGGGGGGGGGAGGTAGGAAAAAACAAGGGGAAATAGGCTACCTTGCATAATGACTTAGCCACTCCCAGTCTCTATTTAAGCCTAAATTAATAGTATCCAATTTGCAAATTAATTCCAATTCAGCAGTTTCTCGCTGGAGTCTGGATTTGAAGTTTTTTGTTGTTGTAAGATAGTGACCTTCATGTCTGTAATTGCGTGACCAGAGAGATTGAACTGTTCTCTGACTGGTTTATGAATGTTATAATTCTTGACATCTGATTTGTGTCCATTTATTCTTTTACATAGAGACTGTCCAGTTTGACCAATGTACATGGCAGAGGGGCATTGCTGGCACATGATGGCATATATCACATTGGTGGATGTGCAGGTGAACGAGCCTCTGATAGTGTGGCTGATGTCATTAGGCCCTGTGATGGTGTCCCCTGAATAGATATGTGGGCACAGTTGGCAACGGGTTTTGTTGCAAGGATAGGTTCCTGGTTAGTGGTTCTGTTGTGTGGTATGTGGTCGTTGGTGAGTATTTGCTTCAGGTTGGGGGGCTGTCTGTAGGCAAGGAGTGGCCTGTCTCCCAAGATTTGTGAGAATGTTGGGTCATCCTTCAGAATAGGTTGTAGATCCTTAATAATGCATTGGAGGGGTTTTAGTTGGGGGCTGAAGGTGACGGTTAGTGGCGTTCTGTTATTTTCTTTGTTAGGCCTGTCCTGTAGTAGGTGACTTCTGGGAACTCTTCTGGCTCTATCAATCTGTTTCTTCTCTTCCACAGGTGGGTATTGTAGTTGTAAGAACGCTTGATAGAGATCTTGTAGGTGTTTGTCTCTGTCTGAGGGGTTGGAGCAAATGCGGTTGTATCGCAGAGCTTGGCTGTAGACGATGGATCGTGTGGTGTGGTCAGGGTGAAAGCTGGAGGCATGTAGGTAGGAATAGCAGTCAGTAGGTTTCCGGTATAGGGTGGTGTTTATATGACCATTGTTTATTAGCACTGTAGTGTCCAGGAAGTGGATCTCTTGTGTGGACTGGTCCAGACTAAGGTTGATGGTGGGATGGAAATTGTTGAAATCATGGTGGAATTCCTCAAGGGCTTCTTTTCCATGGGTCCAGATAATGAAGATGTCATCACTATAGCACAAGTAGAGTAGGCGCATTAGGGGACGAGAGCTGAGGAAGCGTTGTTCTAAATCAGCCATAAAAATGTTGGCATACTGTGGGGCCATGCGGGTACCCATAGCAGTGCCGCTGATCTGAAGGTATACTTTGTCTCCAAATGTGAAATAGTTATGGGTGAGGACAAAGTCACAAAGTTCAGCCACCAGGTTAGCAGTGACATTATCGGGGATAGTGTTCTTGATGGCTTGTAGTCCATCTTTGTGTGGAATGTTGGTGTAGAGGACTTCTACATCCATAGTGGCCAGGATGGTGTTATCAGGAAGATCACCGATGGATTGTAGTTTCCTCAGGAAGTCAGTGGTGTCTCAAAGGTAGCTGGGAGTGCTGGTAGCGTAGGGCCTGAGGAGGGACTCTACATAGCCAGACAATCCTACTGTCAGGGTGCCAATGCCTGAGATGATGGGGCGCCCAGGATTTCCAGGTTTATGGATCTTCGGTAGTAGATAGAATATCCCAGGTCGGGGTTCCAGGGGTGTGTCTGTGCGGATTTGATCTTGTGCTTTTTCAGGAAGTTTCTTGAGCATATGCTGTAGTTGTTTTTGGTAACTCTCAGTGGGATCAGAGGGTAATGGCTTGTAGAAAGTGGTGTTGGAGAGCTGCCGAGCAGCCTCTTGTTCATATTCCGACCTATTCATGATGACAACAGCACCTCCTTTGTCAGCCTTTTTGATTATGATGTCAGAGTTGTTTCTGAGGCTGTGGATGGCATTGTGTTCTGCATGGCTGAGGTTATGGGGCAAGTGATGCTGCTTTTCCACAATTTCAGCCCGTGCACGTAGGCGGAAGCACTCTATGTAGAAGTCCAGTCTGCTGTGGGGAGAGTGGTCGCTTTGGATGGGCTGTTACCAGCAGGAGAGTGAGTTTGTGTGTGTGTGTTTTGGGGAGGGGGGTGAGAAAACCTGGATTTGTGCTGGAAATGGCCCACCTTGATTATCATGCACATTGTAGGGAGAGTGATCACTTTAGATAAGCTATTACCAGCAGGAGAGTGGGGTGGGAGGAGGTATTGTTTCATGGTCTCTGTGTATATAATGTCTTCTGCAGTTTCCACAGTATGCATCCGATGAAGTGAGCTGTAGCTCACGAAACCTTATGCTCAAATAAATTGGTTAGTCTCTAAGGTGCCACAAGTCCTCCTTTTCTTTTTGTGGATACAGACTAACACAGCTGCTACTCTGAAACCAGCTATTTAACAGTGGCTCTTGGACCATATGACAGAAGTATCTTCTTATTTCCAGATCTGAGACTATGTATACACAAGGAACAGGGTTGTCTTAGAAGCAGGCCTCCTAATAGGAATCAGAGACATTGTTGCTATATTCTGGTTAAAATGCAGATCCATCTCATAATGGAAAACTATACTTATTTTGGCAAAGCAACCCTAGTCAGCTAGTGATCCCAAACTGGAATGAATGCAAGTACAGATTTCAGGCCCTGCAAGCTAAACCCATTACTCTAACAAAGTTTATTAGACTCTTCTGAAATTTATGAATCTGTGTATGGTTATTCATATTTATGAATATATTAATTAACAAAATTGGGATGTTTAATGTGAGTTGGTTTATTCCTCTGCGTGGGAATTATAAAACAATTAGAAGAGAAACAAGAGCTGCATATTAGGGGACAGTATTTTCACCCAAAAGTTCAAACTTGTCCTAACAAATGCTAAATCCATGATGAAAATCCCAGCCATCTGGAAAATTATAACTGTATCAGTGAACTTCTAAAACTGTGTTTGTTCAAATCAGAGCCGGTCGCTGGGAACAGGCCAAAGATGTAAAAGCTATAATGTGTCAAATTCTGGGGCCACACAGGATGCAAATGAGAAATGAACTTGTTCCAAAGTGCTTTCTTACTATAACCCCCCTGAATAAGCAGCAACAGCGAGGCCATGATGTCCGATCACAATCCTAATATTGCATGGATATCCTGAAATCTTACATCAAAGATTGTTTATTAAGTGGATTATTTTTATTACCCCATTGTACTCCTGCTCTTCCCAATTTCCTTCCTGTATTGTCCGCTGTAATCCTCAATTGTTGGCTTTGTCATATTATGAAACACACACAAAATCAAAAATCACTTGATACGTCAGTACTCAAGGAAGAACGAGTGTGTGATCTCACTGCTTGTTCAAGACGTCCTCTTTTTTTTTTCCCGTCCAGATTTGAGGCATACGTTCCTCTGATTCCAACAATGTGATCTTATCACAGGTATTTGGCTTGCGTTCTACACTTTCATTTTTATTGTGTGGGGTCTGAGCCTCTGATGCAAACAGTCTGCCAAACATCCTCCCTCAACTGCACATGATTTCCCTCCCCCTCTTCAAACTCCTCCATGCAGTGCACTCTAGAGTCACCCTGGCTCCAGCCAGCTCCCATTGTTTTCATGTCAAGGGCGTGAGAAGGATCTTTTTGCCAGAGCAGCAGTTTAAAGAGTAGGCCTTGAAAACATACTCGCTGTTTGCAGAACAGCAGCTATCCGGCTCTTCACAAGGCCAGAGATGAGGAACAGTTCTTTGTGGTTTAAAAAAAGAGATGGGCAAATGGAATTAAATGATAGGGCCAATGTTATAAACACACACACACACACACACCAATTACAGAACTACGTGGAGACACCAAAACCAAAGTCTTTTCTGGAATGGCACAAAAAGAGGTATTGCCATAGCAGATTAGACTACAGCTCCAAGTTGGCTGGTGTGCTGACTCCAGTAGAGGTCAATACCTGATGCTTCAGAGAAATTGAGTGTTTGGGGGTGACAGAGGTAGATAATAAATTTAACCAATTGTGCAGTGTCGAACACAGGGTATGAGAAGTTTCTCCCTGACCCATGCAGGTGAGCTTTAGTATTAATCTCTTAGCTTGCTTAGGCAGAAATGTTACTACAGGTCCTAACATTGTCCAATCCTTTAAAAATAAATCCATCCACAGGATTTCTCATTTGTCTAAATCTTCTGAGACAGCAAATTCCAGAATTTGATTGTGTGTTCGGAAAGGAAGTATATCCTTTGATTTGCTCTAAATTTACTACACTAGCTTCATTGAACACATCCTTGTTTTTTGCATTATACTACAGGAAAAAACACCAGGAAATGATAATTTTTCACTCTCTCCATATTTTTTTTGTTACTACTCTCCTTCATAGTTTTAAATGCCCCAATCCCATCTCCTTTAGCTCTTCTCCTTTTCTTTCTCTCATTATGTGTAAATCCTACCATCCTTCTATAACAAGTCCTATCAGCTCTTTAACTTTTCCAATCACTACTAATTTTTTCTTAAGAGGTGACCAAAACAGGACACAATATTCCAGGCTATCATGAGTCTATACAATGTCACTTTATATTTTCTAGCTTAATTTTTATCCCCCTTTTAATGCAAGCGTCTTAGTAGCATTGTTAATGGCTGCTATGCCCTTCACAAACATCTTCCTTGAGATATCCACGGTGATCCCAAGATCTTTTCCTTCATGCAGTCTTGGAGCCTGTCAAGTGTCCATGGGAAGTCCAGACTATTTTGCCAATATGAATTATCTTGCCCTGTTCTAAGTTAAGTTGAATCTCCATTGTGTTACTCACTCCAAAAAGACGTCTACATCCGAGTTCTCACAATTCTGCACACATATTACTGACCAAAACACTTTTGTGTTACTAACTCACTTCACTAAGGGCTCCATCCAAAGCTCACTGAGATCAATGGGATTCTTTCCACTGACTTCATGAGTTTTGGATCAGATCTCAACCCACATTCTGCTCCCTCCTCTAAACCAGCAGCTCTCAACCTTTTCAGACGACTGTATCCACAAGTTACACCTCATTTAAAACTACTTGCTTACAAAATCAGACATAAAAATACAAAAAAGTTCACAGCACACTATGACTGAAAACTGCTTGCTTTCTCATTTTTACCATATAATTATAAAATAAATCAATTGGAATATAAATATTGTACTTGCATTTCAGTAGATAGTATATAGAATAGTATAAACAAGTCATTGTATGACATTTTAGTTTTCACTGACAGCATAAGTGCTTTTTATGTAGCCTGTTGTAAAACTAGGCAAATATCTAGATGAGTTGAGGTACCCCTGGAAGACCTCTACGTACCCCTGGTTGAAAACCATTGCTCCAAATCATTAGCAAACGTATTACACACTTATTCTGTCACGAGTGACTCACTGCCAATCCACTGTTACAACTACCAACACACTACAAACTTCACTCTACTTTGAGGAGCTGCCATTAATGATTTATTGTATTGTTTTGTAGAGTACCCAGTGGCATAGGAAATATCTATGGTTCTGAATCTACCTCTTAGCCAAGATGTAATCCATGCCAAGACTTGACCCCTTACCCTGTGATTATTTATTTTCCTTGAAGTTTCTTATAAGGGACGTCACCAAAGTTTCTGAAAGTCTAAATATATCATGTCTGCCAAGACACCACTATCTATTGCACTGACTTTTTCAAAGCATTCTAACAGGGTAGAAAGACACAATGGATCTTCCCTTACAAAAGCCACACTAACTTGGCCTTATTAGGGTATACATGGCCAAATGTTGCACTTTCCTCTCCTTAATTACAAGCACAATAGTCTCAAAGAGAAGCATAAAGCAGTAGTGGGCAACCTGCGGCCCGCAGGCTGCACACAACCCATCAGAGTAATCTGCCGGCGGGCCACAAGACAGTTTGTTTACATTGACCATCTGCAGGCACAGCTGCCCGCAGCTCCCAGTAGCTGTGGTTCACCGTTCCCGGCCAATGGAAGCTGCAGGAAGCAGTGGCAGACAGTCCATATAAACAAACTGTCTTGCAGCCCACCAGCAGATTACTTTGATGGGCTGCGTGCGGCCCGTGGGCCGCAGATTGCCCACCACTGGTATAGAGTCACCAATCTGAAATAGGCTCCCGCTGATTAGTTTTTGGCAGTTTGGAAAGTCACTAATGTCACTTTCAGAAACTCACTTTCTGAAGAAAGTCACTTTCAGAAACTCTTGCTGTTTTTACAGCTATTTCATATATATTACACTTGGGGCCTGATCCAGAACCCAGTGTAAAAAACAAATCAATGGGCATCTTTCAGCCAACTTCACTAGGCTTTGGATTGGCCCATTCGGAGTATATTAGTATTTTTTCTGTTGCACAATTTATTTCAGAATTCTTAAATGAATACTGGTACCTGAAAGACCTGGCAATTTACTGAGCTTCAGTTTCTCAAGTGGCTCTATAGCTTCCCCCTCAGACACATCCATCTCTGTTAAAGAGACAGACTGGTTAAAAATTGTATTTTTAAATGTCAACATGTCCTTTAGAGAGACAAAGTGAGTGAGGGAATACCTGGTTTTGGACCCACTGGTCTTGGTGAGAGAGACAAGTGAGCACTCTACATCTGACCTATCAGTCCTCATCCTCCAATGAAACCCGAGCAACACTTTTGTCATAAAGGGAAGGGTAAACCCCTTTGAAATCCCTCCTGGCCAGGGGAAAGCTCCTCTCACCTGTAAGGGGTTAAGAAGCTAAAGGTAACCTCGCTGGCACCTGACCAAAATGACCAATGAGGAGACAAGATACTTTCAAAAGCTGGGAGGAGGGAGAGAAACAAAGGGTCTGTGTGTCTGTCTATATGCTGGTTTCTGCAGGGGATAGACCAGGAATGGAGTCTTAGAACTTTTAGTAAGTAATCTAGCTAGGTATGTGTTAGATTATGATTTCTTTAAATGGCTGAGAAAAGAATTGTGCTGAATAGAGTAACTATTTCTGTCTGTGTATCTTTTTTGTAACTTAAGGTTTTGCCTAGAGGGGTTCTCTATGTTTTTGAATCTAAATTACCCTGTAAGATATCTACCATCCTGATTTTACAGGGGGGATTTCTTTATTTCTATTTACTTCTATTTTTATTAAAAGTCTTCTTGTAAGAAAACTGAATGCTTTTTCATTGTTCTCAGATCCAAGGGTTTGGGTCTGTAGTCACCTAGGCAAATTGGTGAGGCTTTTTACCAAACCTTATCCAGGAAGTGGGGTGCAAGGTTTTGGGAAGTATTTTGGGGGGAAAGACGCGTCCAAACAGCTCTTCCCCAGTAACCAGTATTAGTTTGGTGGTGGTAGCAGCCAATCCAAGGACAACAGGTGGAATATTTTGTACCTTGGGGAAGTTTTGACCTAAGCTGGTAAAGATAAGCTTAGGAGGTTTTTCATGCAGGTCCCCACATCTGTACCCTAGAGTTCAGAGTAGGGGAGGAACCTTGACAACTTTCAAAAGACAACCTTGGAAGCTTAAATTCATGACTTGGCTGGGTGCTAACGCACCCACCCCCCGGACTCAACAGAGGCACTGGTTTTATGGCTTAGTCCAACAATCTGTAACCTGAGCTCTTAAAAAAGCAGGCCAGGACTGGACACGGGCAAGTAGGAGGGAAAGATGGCTGCAGAATTTGCTCTCAGCGCCACAGCAGCATAGCGCCACCTGATCTGCTCTTCCCACAGCACTTCTGGGGTGGCTCGTGGGAAAGGGCATGGAGTTAGCATCCCCTGTGCACTGGCGGCAGCAGCTGCCGCACTCAGGACAGAGAGAGCATGCCTGTTGCCTCAGTCCCAGCCCTAGAGAGGGCTAAACATGTTAATAAGAAGAGCCATTTGTGGACGGGCAGGCAAACAATTTTATGTCACCTCACCCCAAGCACACCTGATTCATAGTTACCAGCCTTCCAGCACCTATGCATGGGACATTTCTCAAATGGAAGGTGGTCATGGATTCCTCTTCCCTACAGTACCCCGAGCAACAGGAACAGGGTGAGATTTAGGAGCCTATTCACCCTGTCCACCATTCACAAGATCACATAAGGATTTGGGGGAGCATCAGTGATAGGAATACACATTTATTTTTAAAATAAAATCCCCTATAGAATGTTTTTTTTAAATCATGCACATATTTCTGTACAGTTTTCCAAAATTATGAAGAAACTTACATTGGGGATTAAAATTTAACTTGATTATGTTCCAATGGCTGCTAATTTTCTGGAAAAGTCCTCTTAGAAGAGGATTTTCTTCATAGTCCTCCCCAATAAAATCCAATATGCATAGTAACTATAGAGCTTGATCATGTGAGAGCCCTATGCTCAGAGTGGCTACGTGATCCAATCACAATTAACTCTTTTCCTATCTCACATAATTCCAAGTTATACTTCCTCTCTGTAAAGAGGAACAGGATGGCGGAAGGTGGGTTTGCACTTCTTTGTATTCTAAACCCACTTCCTGGCATGGGTTAGAGCAGCCTCAAGGCTGTTCTAACTTATGCTCAGCAGGAACACAAATTTCACAGCTGAGAGTAACTGGAGCACAGCAATGCTCTAGCCATGACTCTCGCATGTGTCCTAAGCCAAAGGCTGTGATTGGGCAGCACAGAAATAGTTTGCCAGGTGTACCTGAGCCAGACAACCCCATTTCACACAGTTTGTTGCCCAGGGGCTTGTTCTGCCAGATTTACAGTCTCTTTCGGCCACTGGAATTGCATGAAAGGGCTAGTATACAAGATAGAGGGTAAAGCCTGTGCGCCTGATTGGCTCTCTCTCCTGATATAGAAAACATACCTAGCTGCCGTGCTTTAGCTGCATCTTACCCAATACTGTTGCCATGCTACTTTCATTGCTCAGAGAGGATTTAGCCTCTGAAAGAGATGCTTTTTAGCCCTAATAAGCTTGTGTACTTCTCTGCTTAATCATGCTCATTTTACTTTTTCTTCTTTTGCTCAGAGGCACACCAGCTTCCTGGGCCTCTAGTACAGTGTTCTGAAAAGCCTGCATGTTGGTTAGGTTCTTATGGCCTTTACTTCACCCTACTGCTAACCATTTTCCTCAGTTTTAAAATCTGCCCCTTGAAAAATCTATTGATGTTGTTTCAGAGTAACAGCCGTGTTAAGTCTGTATTCGCAAAAAGAAAAGGAGTACTTGTGGCACCTTAGAGACTAATTTAGATTGGTTAGTCTCTAAGGTGCCACAAGTACTCCTTTTCTTATTGATGTTGTGTTACTCCCCTTAGAAAAGTCAGCCTATCACGATACTCATCTCTATCATCATTATTATTTAGTGACACGTTTCAGAGTAGCAGCCATGTTAGTTTGTATTTGCAAAAAGAAAAGGAGTACTTGTGGCACCTTAGAGGCTAACCAATTTATTTGAGCATAAGCTTTCGTGAGCTACAGCTCACTCCATCAGATGCATTCAGTGGAAAATACAGTAGGGAGATTTATATACACGCAGAACATGAAAAAATGGGTGTTATCATACACACTGTAAGAAAAGTGATCACTTAAGATGAGCTATTACCAGCAGGAGAGCTGGGGGTGGGGGGGAGGAAAAAAACCTTTTGTAGTGATAATCAAGGTGGGCCATTTCCAGCAGTTAACAAGAACATCTGAGGAACAGTGGGGGGGGGGGAATAAACATGGGGAAATAGTTTTACTTTGTGTAATGACCCATTCACTCCCAGTCTCTATTCAAGCCTAAGTTAACTGTATCCAGTTTGCAAATTAATTCCAATTCAGCAGTCTCTCATTGGAGTCTGTTTCTGAAGTCTTTTTGTTGTAATATTTTGAATTTTAGGTCTGTAATCGAGTGACTAGAGAGATTGAAGTGTTCTCCCACTGGTTTATGAATGTTCTAATTCTTGACGTCTGATTTGTGTCCATTTATTCTTTTACGTAGAGACTGTCCAGTTTGACCAATGTACATGGCAGAGGGGCATTGCTGGCACATGATGGCATATATCACATTGGTAGATATGCAGGTGAATGAGCCTCTGATAGTGTGGCTGATGTGATTAGGCCCTATGATGGTATCCCCTGAATAGATATGTGGACACAGTTGGCATCGGGCTTTGTTGCAAGGATAAGTTCCTGGGTTAGTGGTTCTGTTGTGAAGTGTGTGGTTGCTGGTGAGTATTTGCTTCAGGTTGAGGGGCTGTCTGTAGGCAAGGAGTGGCCTGTCTCCCAAGATTTGTGAGAGTGGTGGGTCGTCCTTCAGGATAGGTTGTAGATCCTTGATGATGCGTTGGAGAGGTTTTAGTTGGGGGCTGAAGGTGATGGCTAGTGGCGTTCTATTATTTTCTTTGTTGGGCCTGTCCTGTAGTTGGTAACTTCTGGGTACTCTTCTGGCTCTTTCAATCTGTTTCTTCACTTCAGCAGGTGGGTATTGTAGTTGTAAGAATGCTTGATAGAGATCTTTTAGGTGTTTGTGTCTGTCTGAGGGGTTGGAGCAAATGTGGTTGTATCGTAGAGCTTGGCTGTAGACAATGGATTGTTTGGTGTGGTCTGGGTGAAAGCTGGAGGCATGTAGGTAGGAATAGCGGTCAGTAGGTTTCCGGTATAGGATGGTGTTTATGTGACCATCGCTTATTAGCACCGTAGTGTCCAGGAAGTGGATCTCTTGTGTGGACTGGTCCAGGCTAAGGTTGATGGTGGGATGGAAATTGTTGAAATCATGGTGGAATTCCTCAAGGGCTTCTTTTCCATAGGTCCAGATGATGAAGATGTCATCACTATAGCACAAGTAGAGTAGGGGCATTAGGGGATGAGAGCTGAGGAAGCGTTGTTCTAAGTCATAAAAATGTTGGCATACTGTGGGGCCATGCGGGTACCCATAGCAGTGCCGCTGATTTGGAGGTATACATTGTCCCCAAATGTGAAATAGTTATGGGTGAGGACAAAGTCACGAAGTTCAGCCACCAGGTTTGCCGTGACATTATCGGGGATACTGTTCCTGACGGCTTGTAGTCCATCCTTGTGTGGAATGTTGGTGTAGAGGGCTTCTACATCCATAGTGGCCAGGATGGTGTTATCAGGAAGATCACCGATGGATTGTAGTTTCCTCAGGAAGTCAGTGGTGTCTCAAAGGTAGCTGGGAGTGCTGGTAGCATAGGGCCTGAGGAGGGACTCTACATAGCCAGACAATCCTGCTGTCAGGGTGCCAATGCCTGAGATGATGGGGAGTCCAGGATTTCCAGGTTTACGGATCTTGGGTAGCAGATAGAATACCCCAGGGTTGGGGTTTCAGGGGTGTGGCTGTGCGATCACAGGCGTCCCATGGAGTTCCTATGTTTACCTCTTGTATGTACTCTGACAACAGCGAGTGAGGCTACTCCCTCAATAAAGTTAAAGCTAGCTCCCCCCATTATATACCTAGTATCAACTCTTCCCAAACTTGTATTGATCTTGGCGCAGTCTCATGCTCTCTCTTTCTATCCCTTGGATATCACATTCATCACATTATACTAAGTGAGGTTTTGGTCTTTCCTCCCCATCTTTTTCACTTTCCTCCTATGTGCACAGGAAGGAGCAGTTGGTGCAGAGTTTGACTTTTGTTGTTTGCCTCTGGATCTTGTCAATTACAAGTTATCTAGCCTTCGGCACAGAGGACTGCTTCAGAGATGGTCCCAACTCTGAATGATTACATTCAGATGCAGCAGATACTCGGACAGCCTTCTCTAACAAGAGAAGGCTAAGCTTCAATTCTCAATGGCCATAGGTGCAGGAAACAAAGAACATTCAGGTCAAGTACAGACTTGAGCAATCCCCTTTCTTCCAGGCACTACAGGCAACAAGAATGGTGGTCAGTGATGGGCATCTCGTCTTGGCAACATGCAGACCATTTGAACCGAGACTTCTCGCAGAGACTGGTTTTGTTGATAGCACCAAAGAATAGAGCTGGTCAGCCCATGCCACATGCGGTACAGAATAGAAATTGATCCCAAAAAATCCATTTACCTACACTAACTACAGAACTAATAATATACTGATTACCACTGTCTTCACAAGTGTTGGTTTACTGAAATGTTAATGGTGAACACCTGTTAAAGTGAAAGAAGAGAAAAACTAGGGGTTCCACCTGTAGCTGATGCACTAGGAGGGGCTGAAGTTACACTCCCATATATACCCTCAAGTCTGAATATATAGTGCTGTCAGCAAGCAAAAGTGCAGCTTCAGTCATCATTCCCTTCTAAAGAGTGTTCTTACCTGATGCTCTTGGGCACATGCACATTATAAGAGTGGAGATCCCCACTGCCAATACTCAAAGGGCAATATAGTATACAATGCTTAGGAACCCATTGTGACAGGTTCGGTCACAGAGACCCCCTTGGGACTGTCACCCGGTGTGCCGAGACAACCTCTGAGCCCATTTTCTCTGCCAGTTTGGGCCTCCAGAACCCTGCCTTGTTGAGCCAGACATGCCAGTCTGCTCCAACGCAGACCCAGGGTCTGAACCACGTGCTCCAAAGCTGCAGACTTAACTGAAAACAGCTTAAGAGGTGCTCCTGTCTCCAGCACCCAGACACTCAGCTCCCCATGGGATCCAAAACCCAAATGAATCGGTTTTACTTTGTATAAAGCTTATACAGGGTAAACTCATAAATTGTACACCCTCTATAACACCGATAGAGAGAGATGCACAGCTGTTTGCTCCTCCGGGTATTACTTACTTACTCTGGGTTAATTAATAAGCAAAAGTGATTTTATTAAGTATAAAAAGTACGATTTAAGTGGTTCCAAGTAATAACAGACAGAACAAAGTAAGTTACCAAGCAAATAAAACAAAACACGCAATTCTAAGCATAATACATTAAGAAATTGATTACAGATAAAATCTCACCCTCAGAGATGTTCCAGTAAGCTTCTTTCACAGACTGGACTCCTTCCTAGTCTGGGGCCAATTCTTTCTCCTGGTACAGTTCTTGTTAGCTCCAGCTCAGGTGGTAACTAGGGGATTTCTCATGACTGGAACCCCCTTTGTTCTGTTCCACCCCCTCTAATACCTTTGGCACAAGGTGGGAATCTTTTGTTTCTCTCTGGGTCCCCACCCATCCTTCCAAATGGAAAAGCACCAGGTTTAAGATGGATTCCAGTACCAGGTGACATGGTTACATGTTCTGTGAGACACCAAACCTTCATTCTTCCTGGCCTGACTCACAGGAAGTCTTGCAAGTAAACAGAGCCATTTACAACCAATTATCCCAGTTGATGGGAGCCATCAAGATTCCAAACCACCATTAATGGCCCACACTTTGCAATAGAACCTGAGAATTATATTTCATATTTCTAGTTTCAGATACAAGAATTATACATTTATACAAATAGGATGACCCCACTCAGTAGATTATAAGCTTTGTAAGGATACCTTACAAGAGACCTTTTTCATGAAGCATATTCCAGTTACATTATATTCACACTCATTAGCATATTTTCATAAAATCATATGGAGTGCAACATCACACCCACACATTAAAACCAAAGAGTTCTGCCTTTAAAAGACAGGATTTTGCATGACATGAAATAAATTGTTGCAAAAAAGATCTTTTTTCCAAAACGCTAAGCTTTGCTGTTCCTATTTTAGAGCAGTGTACAAACACCATCCAAAACCATTAACTTCTTTTTTCCTAAACAACCTTTTTTCCTAAACTTCCTCTTGTGCAGAGACCTTGCATGCCAAGTTTCATTTATTCCCAAAACAAGCAGTTTGCTCGCTCACAGCCTCCTGAAATCAGCCAATATCTGGGCTGCTCCAGAATCATTCCTTTTGCTGTTTTGTAATGTTCCTGACAGCAGTGAGAAAAAATGGCTTGAGTGGGCACATGCAGCAAAAAAAAAAAAAAAAAAAAAAAAAAATCTTTGGGCTAAACGTGCAACTTAATAGTAACATTTGTCATTTATTTGTATTATTGTAGCATCTCTGAGCCCCAATCTTGACCAGGACCCCATTGTGCTGGGCACTGTATAACCAGAACAAAACAGACAGCCAGGCTACAAAACGGGCTCCATTGGGAAACAGACAGCCATGTCTACATTGGGATGTTAGCCGCTGGTGCAGCTATGCACACACAAACCCCTTGGTGAAGACAGCGTTTACTGCAGTGTGGCATTAGTTTGTATTGAGGTCAGATACACAGGTTTAAATAGCGTCTCCTCGGTTTTGCACCCCAAAAGCTGCGCCAGTGACTAAAATCCCAGTCCAGACATCTTAAGAAGAAACCAATATAGGTCTAATTTTCGTGAGCACATTTTTAATAGGCCCCACTAATACCCTAGGTTCTGGCTTAGTGATTAACCATAGCTGACCATATTATGAAATTCTTTCAAAACAAAAAGTGAAAGTTTTTCATTAAATCTTTTCCATTTTCTATAAGTAACACTAACTGCCCTGGCCAAATTACTCAAAAGATTCCATAATAGAAACAAGTTACCAAGCAAGACCTTGTTCAGTGTATCATTTTATAACCCGGTATACATCTGTTCTGCACAGCTATTTCATGGAAATTTATACTCCAAAATTAAATCACACACACACAGATGTGGATCAGACTAGTTTAATTAGGATCTGGAATGATACGGAGTATCTCCTACTGCTAAATCACAGTCCGTTACTGTTAAAAAAAGAGATCATGCAGCAAGGCTATTAATTTTAACTACATTGACACCATAACCCTTAAAACATATCATTGACCGCATGAGACTGTAGAGAGAAAGGCCAGCAGCAGAGGGAAAACACTGGAGGGTGGGGCAGAGTCGTCAGAAGAGGGCTGGGGTCTTGTTGGTCAGAGGAAGGGACCTGGAGAAGGGAAGGAGATGGGGATACCTTTGGGGTGTGGGGAACACATCCAATACCTACATAACATTTGGGATTCACCTACTAAGCAATAACACCATGGTCCTCTCTCTTTTACAAATACAATAATCCAATTCCTGAAGGGATAAGATACAAGAATGAAGGCCAAGTAGTGTAGTCACAACACGGGAATCCAATTATTCTTGAGGAAACAAGAGGGGCAAGGATATCATTGCTATCATCATACAAATTAATGCAACAGTGAGGCTAAGAAATTAAGGACATAAAGTCAGGGTTCCATTTAAGAAACATATCAGGGGTGAAAGTAACTTAAAAGGACTTACCAGTACTCTGGAGTCCTGAGCAGGGGGCATGGCCTCGACCAGAAGAGGCATGGCCTCAACCGGAAGAGGCGGGGCGGGCCCTTTAAATCAACATTTAAAGGCCACAGGGCTCCGGCTGTAGCTGGGAGCCCCAGGGCCTTTAAATCTCCCCCAGAGCTACCAGCTGCAGAGGCAGCTGGGAGCCCTGGCGCTCAGGGGCGATTTAAAGAGCCCCGGGCTCTGGGCACCGCTACCGCAGTGGAGCTCTGGGCCCTTTAAATCACCGCCGGAGTCCTGCTGCCGCTACCCCAGGGGCTCTGACAGCGGGGCTCGGGGAGGGGGCGCTTTAATCCTTCTACGTATTATTTACTAGCTACTTTTGCTATGTTTGATCACCTGAACATTTTCTAAATTTCCCTATTTTATTTGGATGGTGGGGTTTGTTTGTGGTTTTACAGGTCCCATCCCCAAGCATTATCACTTATGAAAACATGGAGTGCATAAAAGCTGAAATCAATTAAACAAAACCCTCCTGATCTTCAATGGTCCAGTTAAAAATGGAATCCATTCTGATCCAACCCCAATCTTGGCTTTGCAAAATAACCCAAGCAGGAAGGTTTTACAAAACAAAAGCCATCACTTCTGTTTTGCCCATCTACAAGGTTACACAAAAATCTTTATATTGTACAAGATAGATTTGCTTTTTCCAAATATAAATATACACTAATTATGTAGCCCTGAGCTATATTTGTTACAAGCATTGATAGACTGTCCATCATTGTAGTGTCTGGGCACACTTGTGTCTGTGTCTTATACCAATTTTACTGCAAGGCAATCTGAAGATGAGTGACTTGTCCCAGGTCACACGAAAAATTAATGTGGAATGGAACCCAAATGTCCTGATTTGTCAGTCCCCTTTTTTAGGGCCTAATACTGTAGACACCTTATTCATGGGAATAGAAATAAGAAAATCATTGGGACTACTTAGGTGTGTGGCTGTACTACAGGGCCTACAGACAGTAGACCACATCTACTGACATCTGACATTTTGCCATTCTGAGATGTTTTTAATGAAAACAATGTACCAAAAGTTACATATTTCCTGAAATTGTAGACTTTTTCAGACTTATTTATACAAGCTTTTAGGGGTGGGGGTTTTTGGTAGGTGTGTTTTTTTTTTCTTTTTTGAGGGGGATGCATGTGTGGAGGGAAACTAACTATTTTGTCTTGTCCTTTCTTGTGCTGAATTCTTTTTACCAGTTCAATTATATAGGTCACTTTCACGAGACAGGAAAGAGGCATAAATGACAGGTTGCTTCAGCTGATCCTTGTGTCTGCTCTCTAATGCGTCTACTCATCCAGTCACATTTACTATGTATATATGTGACTGGATAAGTAGAAGAGTTAGAGGGCAGACACAAGGATCTGCTGAAATGACGGGTTGCTTATGCCACTTTCTGGTCTACCAAAAGTGAGCTAAATAAGAGAACACCCACCCAATTAATTTAATCTGCATTAAGCGTCTCTTGCACCACCGAAGTCCAGGGAGATTTGTTCTTGCTCGCCGTAAGAGCAGGAGCAGGCCCTAATTTATCTGTGCATTTGGTTTCTTGAAAGGACAGGCATGGTGTTCAGCCTCACAGCATGAAGGAGAACTGCATTATACACATTCACCAATAATTTAATAAACTGAAATGATTTTTAATCCAGACAGAATTAGCATGGACAAAAATAGAATCAGATTAATTAGGTCTGACTGGTTTATAATAGTTTCCCCAGTAGTAGCCCAAGACAGAATCAGAAAGGGACCTGTCTGCATTCACGCAGTGCCATCTGATGGCCACGTCTCCTACCCAAGCTTCAAGGAAACACTGCAGTGATTAATCATAATTTGAGAGTTAAAATAAATATTCAGAGCCAGATTGTGTCTAACCCATATACAGAGATCAAGCATGTCAGGAGGGGAAGGACTGCTTAAGGGGCATTACCTCCTTTGTCTTCCCAAGGCACTGACTCAGATGTAGTACCTATATACTGCTCCCTGCAGCTGCCCCTTGGTGTGCCAGCCACTCTAAATAGGGCTTTTAAAATAGCAGAACCTGAATTTAAAAAAAAATTTAGAAGCATCTGAGACCAATTCAGTGTCTGCAGAGCTCTGAACAGTTTATGTGGTAGATGTAGAGATTCAAATATTTTATATATTACTTGGCAGTTTTCCGACAAGCAATCTCTCTGACGGAAATATCACTGTGGTATATAGCTGCCAGAATACACTGGCCTCACCCTGCAAGACTCTCTCATGTGATTAATCCTTCTGACTTCACTGGATGAGTAAAGGCTGCGGAGTTGGGGCTGGAGTTTGAAGAACATACTTTATACACTCACTCATCACAATAAACTTTCTGCTTCTCCCCACCCGCATCCTTAAATTTTAGTTAGAGCCTTTCAAGTTCCAGCACTATTACCTGGGATTTCTTATGTATTTCTAGGAATAGCTAGTGAACTACTTGCAGGAAAGTCATTGACTAAGCAGGCTGACATCACCACACCAACAGTTTCCAAGAACAGCTGTCAGAACACCACCACCCACCCACCCACACAGAGGTATAGAAGTATTTGTTGATTTATTTCAAATCCATTGGAGCAAACCCTGGCCCTTGCTGCAGCAACTCTGAGCCAGTCTGCGAGTACAAAACAACCACAAAGCCACTTTATCTGGCTGTACAAGGATTCTCCCAGCATAAAGGGGAATCCCTAGCTGATGTAGGGCTGATATAGCTGGCTCTCCATCACTCTCTCATGGCTTCTCCACCATAGAGACTATAGTGGGGAGTAAGGGGACAAGGCTAAAAAAACCCTTGTATTCCAGCATTCTGCCAATGACCAGAACAACCCACTGGGGGATACTCCAGCTGGGCACAAATTAGAGAAGCCCAAAAGCTGCTCTAACTTTAACTGAGGGCTAAATCAGCTTCCAGTCAGGATCAGGAAGACATATGCTCAGGTCCTGAGCCAAGTGATGCTCAGATAGGCCTGAGGATCTAGCCCCTTGTTTCCAGGTTCATAGATTCATGTTCGTATGATCACTATTTTGCACATGGCCTCTAACAGCAAGGTTCAGACACTTAAAGCGGAACAAACGGAGCTAAATATATTATTTAATGGGGTTATTACCACCATCTGCCAGTAATCAATCTTCCCTCCATTACATTCCCCCACCCTCTACCCACACGCAGCATTTATTTATTTATTTAGGTCTTGCTGTTTTACTGGAATTAGTGTGCACACTAATTTTCCATTCATTGCTTTACAGTCATCCTTTCCAACTGCTTATGATTATCACCTTTTTACTCTAATCTTCCTTCCCAAGGACACTCTTATAAAGAAGATGCAATTTACAGCTGCAGGTTTTTTTCTGAAATTTTAAACCTAGCTGTCTTTTTTTTTTTTATTTTAATTGAAAAAGGTAAAAAATTAGGCACAGGGAGCAGAAAGAACAAAAGCTCAGAGGGCTCTAGTGCATTAAAAAAATCAATAGCAGCAGTCGAACAGCGCTAAAGGTTGATTCATGTAAAAGATGATGGATCAAATACATATAATTTCTGCAGTTACCTCAAGGGCTCAATCTACACGTGTGCTCCCTTGCACAGTCAAAGCCTGGAATGCAACGCAAGGTTGAGTCAGACCATTAAAGGGCTATTCCGTTCTCTATATGTAAAACAAAATAAATCCAAATTAAGAACATGCCCTTTTAAAACTTTGGCAAAAAACTGGGTACAATAAGGTCTTGTCTACACTACAGAATTTTGTCAACAAAAGTCAGCTTTCATTGGAGGTGTACATGCTCCAATGCTCCTCCTGCCGACAAAACTCTCCTGCTTTGCTGAAAAAATAAAATCACCTCAGTGAGAGGAGTGGAGGTTTTTGCAGTAAAGTTATAATCGACAAAGTGTCAGGGTAGACACTGCGTTTGGTTATGTTACTGTAAATGGCCTCCAGGAGATGTCCCATAATTCCCATCCTGACCGCTCTGGTCAGCAGTTTGAACTTGCTGCCCTCCACCCAGGTACACAAAACATCCACCCCTTCCGCTTTAAAGGCCCAGGGATTTTTGGAATTCTACTTCCTATTTGCTCAGCATAGAGAGCTCATATTGCATCTTCTGAGCTGACCATCGTTTGCTGCATGGAGCCACCCTCTCCCGCTTGGAGCACACCTGAGTTATTGGCTCTGTGGGGAAAGCAGGCTGTGCAGTCTTCGCTCCGCTCCAGCCATAGGAACTTCGACATGCAAGGTCAGATTTCTCGTGGCATGCTGGAGAAGGGTTATGAATGGGACATGCATCAGTGCCCTGCAAAGACCAAGTAGCTGAGGCAGGAGAACCAGAAGGCAATGAATTCAAACCGTCACTCTGGTGCTGCACCGAAGACCTGCCACTTCTAGAAAGAGCTGGATGCCATCCTTGGCAGCAATCCCACTTCCACTGCCGAGAGCCTTGCGGATACTGCAGCAGAGCTGGAGCCAGTGGAATCACCCCCAGAGGATGAAGTTGTGGATGAGGAGTTCGAGTTGGAGGACAAGCAATAGGATCATCCGGTACCATGCGGAGCCAGGACCACTTCTCAACTCCGGAGGGTTCTAGCCAGTACTGTCGCTGGCGTGCATGACGCAAGAGAGGGGAGCTCTGGTAAGTCATCTTTTTGAGTTGATGCTGCTCAGTTATGAGGTAGAGCTGTCCTTTGCTTTGTTATATTCTAGAAGTGGGTGAAGAGATAGAAATGTATATTATTAGCTGTTGTGTGCTTCACATTCCCTTGTGAAGCTAAGCAGTGTGGCAGAGATTTTGCAGGAATCCTCCATAGAAATCTCTAGGAAACTTTCCTGGAGGTACTCGCCAATCCTCGGCTGAAGGTTCCTTAGCAGAGCAGCTTTGATCTTTCCCCCATTGTAGGAAACTTTCCCACATCAATCAGAAATCGCTTGTGCAGAGATCAAAGCGGCACATAAGCGAGCAGCACAGTGACCCGATCTGAAGCTGCACACATGCAGGAGATGCGCCTATGCATCCTTGTTTGCCCTCAGGAGGAAGATATCAACTACAATGACTCCTGCCTGTGGAAAATGGTGGCTGAATTTACAAGTTTGTCCTAGTCACCTGCAGTGATCTCCTTAAAAAGCCATGTAGATCCTTTGCCCCATCTTGAGCCCCCTCTGCCTTCCATGGGCCGAACGCACAATATTTAGGGCATTTGCCAAGCTGTGCGCTTGCTCAGGGACAGTGAGAAACTGATTCGTATTTAAAAAGAGGTGTATTTTACTATAATGATTCAATGCTGTAAGTGCACTAACAATCATGCTTCTGTTTATTGTTTGCTTCTGCAGATGTGGCTTTCAGGAGAGCCCCCTACACACAGAGGTGAAAGTAAGCCGGTACGCCCAGGTATGGCGTACCGGTAAAAGCCAGTGCGCCGTACCAGGACCGGCTTTCCCAGAGGGCAATTTAAAGCCCTGGGGTAGTGGCGGTGGGGCTGCGGCCAGGATTTAAAGGGCCCCGGAGCTCCAGCCGCTGCTACCTCCACCCCGGACCCTTTAAATCCCGGCCTGAGCCCTGCTGCCCGAGCCCTGGGGTAGCGGCGGCGGGGCTCTGGTGGAGATTTAAAGGGCACCAGAGCTCCAGCCGCTCCTACTGCCCCAGGGCCCTTTAAATCCCAGTCTGAGCCCTGCTGCCTGAGCCCCAGGGTAGCAGAGGTGGGGCTCTGGTGGGGATTTAAAGGGTCTCGGAGCTCCAGCCATTGCTACTGCCCCGGGGCCCTTTAAATCCCAGCCTGAGCCCTGCTGCCCGAGCCCCGGGGTAGCGGAGGCGGGGCTCTGGTGGGGATTTAAAGGGCACCGGAGCTCCAGCCGCTCCTACTGCCCCAGGACCCTTTAAATCCCGGCCTGAGCCCTGCTGCCTGAGCCCTGGGGTAGCGGCTGAGGTGGGGCTCTGGCGGGGATTTAAAGGACCCCAGAGCTCCAGCCCCCACTACCCTCCTGGGGCCCTTTAAATCCCTGCCTGAGCCCTGCTGCCAAAGCCCTGAGGTAGCGGCGGTGGGGCTCTGAGGGGATGTAAAGGACCGCGGCGGTAGCGGCGGCTGGAGCCCCAAGCCCTTGAAATCCCTGCCTGAGCCCTGCTGCCTGAGCCCTGGGGTAGCGGCAGTGGCAGGGCTCAGGCGGGGATTTTTCAAGGGCCCCGGAGCTCCAGCCCCCACTACCCTCCCGGTGCCCTTGAAATCCCTGCCTGAGCCCTGCTGCCAAAGCCCTGGGGTAGCGGCGGTGGGGCTCCGGCGGGCATTTAAAGAGCCCGGGTGGTAGCAGTGGCTGGAGCCCCGGGGCCTTTTAAATCCCTAGTGGAGCCCGGCCACCGCTATCCCAGGGCTCGGGCAGCAGGGCTCAGATGGGGATTTAAAGGTCTCGGGGCTCTGTAAGATGTTACCACAGTGGAGCCCCAGGCCCTTTAAAGCTCTGCACATCACCGGGAGCCCCCAGGGCTCCTCAGTGATGTAGAGGGCCCAGGGCTCCGCTGCAGTAGCAGCAGCTTGGGCCCTGGGCCTTTTAAATTGCCCCCGAGCCCCAGGGCTCCCAGCCGCCTCTGCAGCTGGTAGCTCAGGGGTGATTTAAAGGGCCCCGGGCTCCCAGCTGCCACTACTGCAGCTGGAGCCCTGGCCCTTTAAATCAAGATTTAAAGGGCCCGGGGACTTAAGGCCCTGCCTCTTCCAGTTGAGGCCATGCCCCCTGTTCAGGACTCCAGCATACTGGTAAGTCCACTAACTTACTTTCACCCCTGCCTACACACCTGCAGAGTGCCTCCACCCGCTAAGGAAACGACCAAGGAGGAGCAAGGACAACATGTTTCAAGAGGTGATTCAATCCTCAGAGGATGATAAACAAGAATGTAGGGCGTGGAGAGAGACTTTAAAAAAATTATAAAATAGACAGGCAGGACAGAAAGGATAGCCAGGAGTGAATTTTAACAGGCCAGGAGAGGATGACAAAAGTGGAGGATCACCAAACAGATGTCGCAGTCCCTAATCACGCTGCAGGTTGAATTCATGCATGCTCACCTCCCCTGCAACCGATACAGAACTGCTTGCTATGCCCTCCCCAAACTCTCACACAGTCCTTGCAACCTCCCAGCCTGTCTCGGTACCCTGTACACTCCACCCTTTGGACAGCTTCCAAAATGATAGCTGCACTTACACACAGCTATGAGCGCTTACACTGCCCTTCAGCGTTATCTCCCTTCCCACCAAGTGTTGTGTGTGGTTAACTGGTATTTAATGAAAACATTATATGAAAGATCATCTTTATTTGTCTCCTACCCACGGTGGTTACTGCTGAAATTAACACACAGTGGCAATTGGATCATTTGCAGACTACAAATCCTGATCAGGGATCAAAATTTTCATGCAAGGCAGCAAATTAACAAAACATGGTAGAGTGCTCTACAGAAAGACATTACTAGTGCTCATTGTCAAAATGGTGCCTCAAGACCTCCCTGATTCGAATAGCCTCCCTCCCCCGGGTTGCGTGCCCCGCATAGTCCTGGTATCTGGCTGCACATAATCAGTCACCAGGTGCTCCACCTCCATGTTCCATGCCAGGGGAAACTTTTCACCCTTAGCCTCACAAATATTATGGAGCACACAGCAGGCTGCTATGACCATAGGAATATTTTCCTCATTTAGATCTAACCTGCCATAAAGGCAGTGCCAGTGTGCTTTTAATCTGCCAGAGGCACATTCAACAGTCATTCTGCACCTGCTCAGCCTATTATTGAAGCGCTCCTGGCTGCTGTCCAGCTTTCCCATATAAGGCTTCATAAGCCATGGGAGTAAAGGTTGGCTGGGTCTCCCAGAATCACTATGGGCATTTCAACATCCCCCACTGGTCTGGAAAGAAAGTCCCCGCTTACTTTCTGTACAGGCCAGTACTCCTGAAGATGCATACACCATGCATCTTCCCTGGCCACCCCATGTTGATGTCAGTGAAACGCCGACGGTGATCCAAAAGCACCTGCATTACCATAGAGAAGTACCTCTTTCTATTGATGTACTCCGTCACAAGATGGTCCGGGGCCAAAATAGGGATATGCGTGCCATTTATCGCCCCGCCATAGTTAGGGAATCCCATTGCCACAAAACCATCCACTATTTCATGCACGTTGCCAAGAGTCACAGTCCTTCATAGCAGAATGCAATTAATGGCCCTACACTCTTCTGTTACTGCAGCCCCCAACAGTGGGCTTCTTGACTTCAAACTGTTCTGCAACTGACTGGTAGCAGTCTGGAATTTACACAGCAATCGCCATGCATGTCTCCACCAGCTCTCATTTTGGTGTTCTTCCACCGCAATGCTGGTGTGAGCTCTGCACACGTTTCCAGGAAGGTGGAATCCTGCAGCCCCTGTTCATCATCCAGGCCTGCACAATGACACGATATCACCATTCAGCACTTGTTTCCCAAGACCTTAAAGCAACAGTCCACCATGTGCAGCTGCTCTGTGAATGCCAAAAGTAACCTGGTGTTGTTTCTTTCCAGGGCACACAGCACATCAGGCATGACCATCCACAAAGCAGTAGACATGCTATATCTTGACTTTAGTAAAGCTTTTGATACTGTCTCACATAACCTTCTCATCAGCAAACTAGGGAAACACAACGTAGATGGAGCTACTATAAGGTGGATGCAAAACTGGTTGGAAAACTATTCCCATACAGTAGTTATCAGTGATTCACAGTCATGCTGGCAGAACATGACAGGTGGGGTCCCGCAGGGATCGGTTCTGGATCCGGTTCTGTTCAATATCTTCATCAATGATTTAGATAATGGCATAGAGAGTACACTTATAAAGTTTGTGGATGATACCAAGCTGGTAGGGGTTGCAAGTGCTTTGGAGGATAGGATTAAAATTCAAAATGATCTGGACAAACTGGAGAAATGGTCGGAAGTAAATAGGATGAAATTCAATAAGGACAAATGCAAAGTACTCCATTTAGGAAGGAACAATCAGTTGCACACATACAAAATGGGAAATGACTGCCTAGGAAGGAGTGCTGCAGAAATGGATCTGGGGGTCATGGTGGACCACAAGCTAAATATGAGTCAACAGTGTAACACTGTTGCAAAAAAAACGCCAACATCATTCTGGAATGTATTAGCAGGAGTGTTGTAAGCAAGACATGAGAAGTAATTCTTCCACTCTACTCTGCGCTGATTAGGCTTCAGCTGGAGTATTGTGTCCAGTTCAGGAAAGATGTGGACAAATTGGAGAGAATCCAGAGAAGAGTGACAAAAATGATTAAAGGTCTAGAAAACACAGGATGACCAGATGTTCCAATTTTATAGGGACAGTCCCGATGTTTGGGGCTTTGTCTTATGTAGGCGCCTATTAGTCCCCCACACCCATCCTGATTTTTCACACTTGCTGTCTGATCACCCTAAGAAAACATGACCTATGAGGGAAGACTGAAAAAATTAGGTTTGTTTAGTCTGGAAAATAGAAGACAGAGCGGGGAAATGATAACAGTTTTCAAGTATGTAAAAAGTTGTTACAAGGAGGAGGGAGAAAAATTGTTCTTCTTAACCTCTGAGGATAAGACAAGAAGCAACGGGCTTAAATTGTAGCAAGGGAGGTTTAGGTTGGACATTAGGGAAAACTTCCTAACTGTCAGGATGGTTAAGCGCTGGAATAAATTGCCTAGGGAGGTTGTGAAATCTCCATCATGGGAGATTTTTAAGAGTAGGTTAGACAAACACCTGTCAGGAATGGTCTAGAAAATACTTAGTCTTGCCATGAGTGCAGGGGACTGGACTAGATGACCTCTCAAGGTCCCTTCCAGTCCTACGAGTCTATAATAGCAACCTCAACAGTGGAGAGCAGTGCAGGATCCATGCTTTTGGGCAGAGATGGTGGGTGCACAGTAAACATGGACCATTGAAAAATGCCACAAAATGCAGTTGGAAGCCCATTGAATGATGGGGTCAGAAAAAAATGCATCATGGGACGTTGAGCCAGCACTCATGATGCACTGCAATCCACTCTGCCTTCCCAGAACTCCTAGCTGTAGAAGGTGGTGAGTTGCACAGTGGGAGAGCTACCCACAGTGCACTGCTCTTACAGATGATGCTAGAGCACCAACTGTGGACACTCTCCACCAACAGAAGGAGCATTGTGTGAACATGCACAAGTCAGATAATTATAAACACTTTTGATAGTTAGTGTAACTCACTTCAACAAAACTCTGTAGTGTAGACAAGGCCTAATGTTCTCAACAGGAATTTTGATGACATGAGTTCCTCGGAGGCAGTGTTTCCGCTCATAACTTTCTTGTACATAATGTAAATGGTTGCTTCTCAAACAGAGACGCATTGGGTGCATTTATGTTATAAGGCCAAGGTTTTCAAAAGTGACTAGTAATTTTGAGTTCCTCACTTGAGAAACCTTTGAGATGCCTGATTTTCAGAGTGGCACTTTCCAAACATCAGGCCTCAGTAAGGTGTCAAGTTGGGCACTCAAAGTCACTTGTGAAAATCATGGCCTCGTTTTCCAATTCAGATGCGGGAAGTTAGACACCTAAATCCAGAATTTAGCACATAAATACCTGCTTTTAAGTACTTACTGTAAGTCCTGATAGGTCAAAATTTTCAAAGTCAGGTCCATAAAGTTAATTCCATAGTTTGGCACCTAAAACAAAAGTAGTCCAGTCTTCAAAGACATACTTGCAGCTTCCATTATACTTGTATATGCTCAGCACCTCTGGGGTGGGGGTAAACCACCTATTTCAGGTGACCAAATGCAAAATTACGTACCTAACTTTCATGACCACATTTGAAACATTTCATACTAGCACTTCATCAGAGCTCAAAGTGCTTTCCAAATGTGATAAATATAATTATCCCATTTTACATACAGAAAAACTTAAGTGTGAAAGACAGATTACTCCAATAGAGTCAAACTAGTACTGACTCCTGCCCTATACTTAAGCCCCTTTGTTTTCCGTTTAAACCAATTTTTATTGAAGAATTCCTAGGTTTTACAAAAGTATTATTCATTTTTTTCTGATTTTCACCCTACTTTTGTATCATTCAAATATATAAAAAAATTGTATTTTCCTAAAAAACCAACACGTTGCATGAAATATGTGTACAGTATTACAACAATACATTAGTCTGTGCGTATATGCAAAACTGCCTGTTGAAGTAAGGCTATGCATTAGTCCAGAAGATACATCAAACAGACACATATGCAGGCTCTGAAGTGCATGCACATCTGAACGTACTGATGAATCTCACGCCCACCTCATACACATTTCAAGCTGTTAGCAGATAACGGTTTAAAGATTTGACACACTAAATGGGAAAAAAATGAAAATCTGTATCAGAATACATTTCAGAACACAAGGAAGTATTCAAAAGTTTAAAAAAAAAACAGGAGAAAAGGATGAAGTTGAGTGTATGCGCTGCAAATGGTGTGGCCCAATTATTAAATGTAAATATTTAGAGACTAATAGTTCTAAGTCTGCAACAGCAAACTCTTCAGTCAAATGAAAAGTTATTTGGGGATCAGAGATACATTGTTTTCTTAAACTCAGAGGTGGCACTGTGTTCTGAGTTCTGTTTTAGTTCTGCAGAAAACCACACTGAATTCCATTTCTCTAAGCATTAATCTACTGAATACTTCCCCCCGTCTTTCCATCCACCAAAATAAACCCTGATATTTACCCAGAAAATTAATAGTTTTTGCACTGATTTTCGTCTTTTTTGTTCTTGTGGTAATAAAAACAGATAAATTCCCAAGAAAAATTAAATAAAATAAAAACTGAAAGTGAAGGGCCCTACCTATACTGGATACAACAAACACTTCAGCATTACTAAATTTTGTCAACCTATGGAAAAGGATTACCTGCTGGAGATCTGCTACCTGTCAATGGCATGTGTTGGGGAAATATGCAACTGAAGCTAGGTAAAGCAGTAGTCAGATACTTCACACATGCAAAGCATCCTTTTGACACATGATTTTGGCTGGCAAAGGATTAAAGTTACTATTGTATGTACGCAGTAGAGATTCAATCCTTCGAGTTTAAAAGGTGAACAACAAAGGTTAAATAGTGTGACCAAACAAACATATGTGGCAGGGATTTTGGCACAATAAAACTTGTTAACCACTGGCGTGTGGCTTTAGGGACTGGCTTGGGGAATCTTAATCTTCTCATGTTTAATGCCCAATCTTGTAAGGTGCTGAATCCCAGCAGCTCCTATTGACTTTAGGGGGAATTGAAATCACTCAGTGACCCTTCAGCATCAGGCTTCAAAAGCGTGTAGATATTCAAGCATGGTTCTGGTCCACTAGAGGTGGATAATCTGCTTCATCCAACAGGCACACACAATAAAGTCATGGCTTTATAAAGTAATTTTCCATTATTGCATTTAAAATTAGTAGCTAATACAATATTCATTTTTGCTTTTGGATATATCCACACAGAGCCAGCTAAATACCGATTTGTTTATAGTGTTACTGGTTTGTTTTCTGCTTTTACAGTTAAGTTACATGGAGCAAGGGATTGTCACACAGTAACTTGGCAGATGTACTTTACTAGTGTCTATTGCATTCCATTTTCTGCATAAATCTGATGCTGGCATCCAATCATTACAGTTGCCTCTTCCCTTATCCTCAAATTTCAGATCATTGCTGTGCTTATGAATGTTAATGAAAGAAGTTTTTAATAAATTTAAAATTGCAATTTATTTTTCTTAACAGGAATCTGGCACCCTGACACTTTAAAAATATTTTTGACCCAGAAGTAGTTTGGGGTGCATTAGCCAAGACTGCAAGAGATTTTCCAACAGTGTTGTGACATTCTGCAGTTTTTGGTTGGTTTCAAAACAATGTGTTAGTTCATTTGAAAGTAGTCAATTTCACCTTGTTGTCTGAAATTTTCTGCTTCTCCTCATCCTTCTTTTTGTGGTTATGAAAATAATCAGTTGGGAAAGTGCTGTATTTACAGGGTGAAGGAGGAAATCATAGGGCAAGTGACAGCACGTAAGATGGGGAACATTTTGCCAGGATCCTGTTTTGAATGTGATAGCTTTATACAGTGGAATATTAAGTGTTGTTCTGACTCCTACTCATATAAATCTTGCTCCTGAAATTGACTCACTGTTACGGGACCCTACTGACTTCAGTGGCATTCTACACAGTGCAGGAGTGTGTTCACACGGAGGCAACTGTAGGATGGGGCCATGTTACTATGTCCATATATACACACACAGAGCCAAATTAAGTTCTTCATTACACTGGCTTGATCTAAAACAAATCTGAAGTTACTCCAGCTTTACACCATTGTTTGTGAAAGAAGTATTGGGTCTTTGGCCCCCGTTTCCTTTAGATTGATGTATAATTTATTAGAGAACAAACCAGTCATGATGCCTTGTAGCACACTGGATGCTTCAGAGTTTATAAACCCCAATGTGTTATTTATTGGGACCCCCCTCCACCACTTCACTAGTACAGCTTTGGGCAGGAAGACATAATCTTAAGTAAAGTCCCTCCTTAGCCCACTCTGTATCCTGATCCTGTATCCCCTGGTCCATGTCAGCCTCCCCACTTATACTTCCTTCCTCTCCTTTAACTGTTCCTAGCTGACAGGTTGATTGCTCTCATTAGCTTGCCAGCCTCTGGCCTAATCAAGTCATTGTGCACCCATCCCCTAAATTAAATCCACTCTTGGAGGGAGAGGGAAGAAACAGCTAGTAACTTAGTTACCAGAGGGCTGGGTCATGCTAGGTTCTTAGTACTTGTCACCTGCCTCAATAAGTATTCCCCCCCCCCATACAGGCTGCCTCTGTATTAATAAAGCTCAGCTCAAAGGTCCAGCTGAATGTTTCTGCACAGGAAACCAGGTAGGCAAGTTGGCTGGGAATCCAACTGCGGCATTTAACGGGCTTTACAAATTAACGTCAATGCTTCATGCAATTGTTTTTTCAACCTGGTCAGGTTTCTCTGAACTCTAATTGTTCTATAGCAATGTGGTAAACACTTCCTGCAGACAATTTGTTAGGAAGTTTGGATTTTATATAACCCAGGAAATGAAGTCATCAGACCTGTAGGCTGACTGTAATGATTCAGTCCCTGGTTCCTGAAAGAAGCAGACCTTTTGGATCCATAAAAAAAACAATCCACAGGCAGTGAAAGTAATTGAAGAAAAATTGTGGATAACAGTTTCTTAACTAACTCCATTTGAAGAGTTGTAGGGAACTCCTAGATGCTTCTGAGCTTTTTATTTTACTCTAGGGCTGCAAGCTTTATATACACTATGTGTCATTTCAGCTCAAATCAATACTGAATGTTTTTTTCCATGATACAGAAAGGGTGGAAAGAAAAGCAGAGTTTCTGTCCCTCTCCTTTTTCATTTGGCAAATGTGGATTTTCTACTCTCTATTTCTGCTTGATCTGAAAGGAAGATGGCATTTTTTATGTATTTCCCTGCTTGTGCATCACCACCACCACCGACCATTTAATCACAGCTCTGGGAAAAATGTTCTCGAAACTACTACCTGGTACAGAACAGCAGGGGGAGTGTCACCAAATTATTTTTGAGTGTTCCACCAAACTTCTTCTAAGGGTGCTTTCTTGGCAATGGAGGTAGAGTTTTATTAAGATTAAAAAAAATAAAGATATTTAGAATTTGGAGGACTTTCCAACTAGTATGTAACACCATACTACCTCTCGCTCCTGGACACAATGCCACAGCTTTGAAAAGTCCATGTACGCTAGATCCCTCTCGGTGTAACAGAAGGGGCTGCTGCCCAGTGTTCTCTGGAATAGCTCACTGGTTCAAAATAGCTCCAGCTCTGGTTCAAAATAGCCTGGATTGTCAACAATGGAGCATGCTGCAGCTCTCATTTGTTTCACCAGGCCTCAGAGGAGAATCAGGGGAGGCTTAGATGCTGTCTGATGTACGGGGTTATTAGTATTTTATATTAAGAAATGTGTCTTTGTAGGACTGAGGCCAGTTCAAAATGCACAACTCATTTTGGAGGTTTAAATAACTCTGAGGGTGTACAGAGCCTGTGTGGGGGTGCTTTTTAGTGCTGCAAATCAAAATAAATTCAACGTAATTTCCAAAATACAGTCACATATTGGATACATATTTTGACAGTGTACCTATCAAGGTGATCTGAATCAAATAAAAACCAGTTCTACCCTACACTGCTCATATATGATAAGGCACTCAGTTTCTTTATTTCCTACTAAAAAGTAAAGTTTCTGCTTGTTTTGTACATTAGGAACATGAGGTCCTGAGTGCTCTTTTTTTCCCGGAAGACAATTGCAAACTCCGATGCACCTGTTTTCCTGGAAACTAAAATTTCCCCCATCTTATTTTAGACCCATTGAACCATGCAATGCCCCCCTTTTGAAGTTCTAATGCATATTGTTCCTTCCATCCAGCCCTGGATCTGCACATAAATGTGGAACATGACCTCAATCTGGCCATTCCCCAAGGTACTGTAAGTGTGTTATACTGGAAGCAAAACACTTATAAGCAGAGCAACATTCCTCCCAGTAGCCTCGAGGAAAAAAAAAAACCACAATAGGTATAAAAAGATGGAAGGAATTTCATGTTACAAACAAAGGACAGTCCTCTCTTGCCTAACATCCTGGAAAAACAGTGCACAAGCAATTCATCTATGGGAAAATTATACAGTACTCCACATTTAATCAGGAAAACTGCTTAATTGCACATCTCCCAGTAGACAGACCGAAGCTGACTGCTACTTAGTGTGTCTGCCACTGAAGCAGAAAGCTTTTGGGGTACTTACTGGCATTCAGACATTTTACTGTGTCTCAGCTTAATACTGTTTTTGCCAGTCTGCTTTTCAAACAACAGTTTTTAGTTCCTGTTTAGCCATTTTATGTACTGGAGGTGATTTAAGTGCTTCACCACTGCATCCTCCTGACTGGCACCTTGCTCCTTCCACATCACTGGCAGCTGTACAAGACATTTTGAAGCAGCTCAAATGCCAAAGTTGGGCAGACAGCTCAATCTTCACCCAACTGCATATCTAGGGCCTCCGATATCCAAGCAATATGCACTCATGTGACTGGATCACTGCAGCTTAAAGGAAGCCATGTTACTGTTGAAATGCCACCTCAGACTGGAATTCTACACACACTAGAATTACTGATCTTCCCCTGAATTGTCTTGCTTAAGAGGATTCTACTCTACCCGTGTACTACTGCACACCTCAAGTTCTAGTGTTATGCTGTGTTAGCACCGGTCTCACAAGCTAACACTGCCTGAGGGCACTCTTCACTTGGGGCCTGTCAAGATTCCTTCCCCACTCTGAACTCTAGGGTATAGATGTGGGGACCTGCATGAAAACCTCCTAAGCTTACTTTTACCAGCTTAGGTTAAAACTTCCCCAAGGTACAAACTATTTTACCCTTTGCCCTTGGATTTCCACTGCCACCACCAAACGTTTATCTGGGTTTATTTTTATTAGGAAAGCATTGTTTGGAAACATCTTTCCCCCCAAAATCCTCCCAACCCTTGCACCCCACTTCCTGCTGAAGGTTTGGTAAAAATCCTCACCAATTTGCATAGGTGACAACAGACCCAAACCCTTGGATCTTAAGAACAATGAAAAAAAGCATTCAGTTCTTGAAAAGAAGAATTTTAATAGAAGTAACAGTAAAAAAGAAGTAACAATAAAAAGAATCACCTCTGTAAAATCAGGATGGTAAATACCTTACAGGGTAATTAGATTCAAAACATAGAGAATCCCGCTAGGCAAAACCTTAAGTTACAAAAAGACACACAGACAGGAATATCCATTCTATTCAGCACAGCTTAATTTCTCAGCCATTTAAAGAAATCATAATCCAACGCATATCTAGCTAGATTACTTACTAAATTCTAAGACTCCATTCCTGTTCTGTCCCCAGCAAAAGCATCACACAGACAGACACTTTGTTTTTCCCTCCCCCAGCTTTTGAAAGTATCTTGTCTCCTCATTGGTCATTTTGGTCAGGTGTCAGTGAGGTTATCCTAGCTTCTTAACCCTTTTACAGGTGAGAGGATTTTTCCTCTGGCCAGGAGGGATTTTAAAGGGGTTTACCCTTCCCTTTATATTTATGACAGGGCCCAACCCAACCACCACTGAATTTAATGAAAAAAATCCCATGCCAGGTATATGACAGGACAGTGAAAGGTAAGTTTCCTTTCTGAGATGTGGCATAATTTGAATGGGAAAATACCATGGCTTCAACCTTGTAATTCAATTTAGGCAAACAAACAATCAGAGTTGCAGAAGGCACATACAGACAACCACAGATGAGCTCCCGTGTGGTAATTCGTTCCACTGAGCACACACGTATCAAGGATCTGTGAATCTGTCCCTTTTAAATGTGATTATCCAGGCGTAAGCAGGCACCATCCGCATTCCAACACATGTATTTGCACAAGGAGAGGTTGCTTACCTTTCACTTGCATTCTTCAAAATGTTTTGTCCCTACAGGTGCCCACTGTAGGAAGTGTGTGCACCCCTGTTCTCTCGGAGATTTGTATTAGCAGCATCCATGGGGCTATGCCTGCACACCATGAAGCCTCATGCTCCAAAACAAGGGCATCTAGGGAGAAGCGGACCCGCTACCACTCCAGTTCCTTCTCAACTACAGAGCAAGAGACTCCGCAGCAGAGGATGACAGGAAGTGGAGCACCCATAGGGACAAAACATCTTGAAAAATTGAAGTTCTCGCTCCTCCTCCAACTGTATGTCCCTATGGATGCTCCTCTACAGGAGACTCCCAAGCAGTAACTCAACATGGAGGTGGATCCAAGAAGGTGTGGAGGACAGCATCAAAGGTCATGTATGTCCTGGGTGCCAATAGAATAGTATAATCTTTAGAAAATGTCTGAACAGAGGACCAAGTTGTGGCTCTGCAAATTTCCACAATGGGTATGTCCTTGAGGAGGGCAACAGAAATGGACTGAGCTATCACCCAAGGATGAGGCTGTACACCTTGGACCTGATAGCAGGCTATGAATGAAACCTGAACCCCACTTTGGTTTGTTTGTTCATATCCTTTTCTGAAAGAAAAAGAAAGAAGGAAAGAAAGAACTATCTAGGAGAAATCCTAAAGGTTCTAGTCCTGTCCAGAAAAAAGGAAAACACTCTCCAAATGTCTAAAGTATGAGGATGGCCTCATCTCTCGAACAGTGAGGTTTGGGAAATAATGCTGGCTGACTGATACAAAAGTCTGAGGAGATCTTCAGGAGGAACAGAGGATGGGGGTGTAGCATGACCTTGTGATGGTAGAAGGTAGCGTAAGGAAGGTCACTCATGAGGGCCTCAAGTTCTTCCCCCCTACTAGCTGAAGTGATGACCAGTGGGGATGAGACTTTAAAGGAAAGATGGCAGAATGAACAGGTAGCCATAAGTTTGAAAAGGTGGCTCCTTAAGGCACTGAGGACCAAATGTCTGATGGAGGTGAGGGATTCCAGATATAAGGAAACGATCAGATGGCTGTGGTCGGGTAGGCAAAAAATGAGAGAACTTCGTCAGGCAAATGAAAGGCCATAATAACCTCCCGGTATACTTTAACCAAACTCATAGATAATCCCCTTGTTTTTATTCCAGCAGGTAAAAGGATTCTTGAGAGTTGCTTCTGAAGTGGATAAACAGTTACGTGAACACCAGGAAAGAAAGCATTTCCACTCCTGCAGTTTTATGTGTGGAGGGCTTTCTACTATTGAGAAGTACAGACTGGACCTCTGCCAAGCAGTCCAGCTCTAAAAAGTGAAGCGCCATTGAGGAGCCAAGCCTTGAGGTTCAGGGATGGAAGATTGGGATGGTTCATGGTCCCTGAGTTCTGTATAACAAGCTCTCTCTAGTGAAAGGTAACAACCCCAAATACCACATTTGTCTGGGCTTCGACAACACTATCAGGATGACCCTCACCTGCTCCTGCTGTAATTTGATCAGTGTCTTGAGAATTAACGGTGCTAGAGGGAGGCATAAAGATGAATACAAGACCAGGAGATATGGAAGATATCCCCTAAGGAGTTGTGGCAAGTCCCCCCTCTGAGCAGAAGATTTGGCATTTTCTTTGTCCAAAGTTGCAAATAAATCCACTGCGGGGATGCCCCATTCATTGCAAATGTAGCAAGAGATCAGATTGTTAAGCTCCCACTCATAGTCCTAATGAAGTGTCTACTTAGGCCATCTGCTACCACATTCTGGAGGCCTGGTAGGTAAACTACAGAAAGCTCTGTGTGACGGGCAATGCACTAGTTTCAGGGATTCTGTGCATAAGGACTAGGATCTTGCTTCCCTTAGTCAATATATATAGTATATTGTCACCTTGTTGTCTATCATTACTCTGATATGATGCCCTTGAATATTGTGGAAAGTGTTGGCATGCATAATGAATTCTCCATAGCTCTAGAATGTTGATGCCTAAAGAAATGTTGCTTTACAACCATTCGACCTTCACTATGGAATTCTAAGTTGGCTCCCCAGCCTAGGATGAAGGTGTTCATTGTGATGATTCATGCTGGTGAATCACCCAAGATAACCCAGCACCTATGAGGGTATGGAAAGTCATTTGGTAAGGCTGTGCTTGTTTGGTGTGTATATCGATTTGAGACAGGCCTGAAGATGTGCATGGAAGATGTAGTCCTGCATATGGGGTTATAAACATTAAAGCAGACATGTGGCCTGAAGCCAGGTCCTTGCTGTTGTCTGGGGACTCAGCTGTAGGGTAATAACTAGATTAGATATGGCGGAGAATCTGTCCTCTGGTAAATTGGATCCGGCTGTTTGGGCATCCAGGGTAGCCCCAATGAAATCTATCTTCTGGCAACATGTTGTCATAAATATAAAGGGAAGGGTAAACCCCTTTGAAATCCCTCCTGGCCAGGGGAAAGCTCCTCTCACCTGTAAAGGGTTAAGAAGCTAAAGGTAACCTCTCTGGCACCTGACCAAAATGACCAATGAGGAGACAAGATACTTTCAAAAGCTGGGAGGAGGGAGAGAAACAAAGGGTCTGTGTGTCTGTCTTATACTGGTTTCTGCCGGGGATAGACCAGGAATGGAGTCTTAGAACTTTTAGTAAGTAATCTAGCTAGGTATGTGTTAGATTATGATTTCTTTAAATGGCTGAGAAAAGAATTGTGCAGCATAGAATAACTATTTCTGTCTGTGTATCTTTTTTGTAACTTAAGGTTTTGCCTAGAGGGGTTCTTTATGTTTTTGAATCTAATTACCCTGTAAGCTATCTACCATCCTGATTTTACAGGGGGGATTTCTTTATTTCTATTTACTTCTATTTTTATTAAAAGTCTTCTTGTAAGAAAACTGAATGCTTTTTCATTGTTCTCAGATCCAAGGGTTTGGGTCTGTGGTCACCTATGCAAATTGGTGAGGCTTTTTATCCAACATTTCCCAGGAAAGGGGGGGTGCAAGTGTTGTGAGGATTGTTCAGGTTCTTAAGATCCAAGGGTCTGGGTCTGTAGTCACCTAGGCAAATTGGTGAGGCTTTTTACCAAACCTTGTCCAGGAAGTGGGGTGCAAGGTTTTGGGAAGTATTTTGGGGGGAAAGACGCATCCAAACAGCTCTTCCCCAGTAACCAGTATTAGTTTGGTGGTGGTAGCAGCCAATCCAAGGACAACGGGTGGAATATTTTGTACCTTGGGGAAGTTTTGACCTAAGCTGGTAAAGATAAGCTTAGGAGGTTTTTCATGCAGGTCCCCACATCTGTACCCTAGAGTTCAGAGTGGGGGAGGAACCTTGACACATGTCAATGTGGATTTTTTTAAGTTGATAAGAAGACCCAGAGACCAAAACAAGGTGAAGGCCTTATTGGTTGCTGATTGGACCTCTGAAGCAGAGTTCACCTTGAGGAGCCACAACATTGCCATCTTGATTTAAGTGAACAGTGACTATTGAGAGGACCATCATAAAATGTGTTGGGCTGGGGAAAGTTCGAAGGGGAGGAGATGGTATTGATAATGTTCTGAGCCAACAATGAAGTACAGAAAATGTTTCTGGGAGGGGTTTTTTCACGTTGCTATGCACCCATTTTGAAGCTCAAGGGCGGCAAACCAATCCCCCTCGTTCAGGAATAGGATTATAATAAGGAGAGTCACCATGCTGAAATGCTGTGAAAGGATATATGTGGTCAGGCTCCTGAGGTCTAGAATTAGCCTGCAACTACCCTTTCTTTTCGGAACCAGGAAATATTTGGAGTAAAATCCTCTCACAACAAATTTTAAGGGAATTGGCTCTATCACCCTCAGATTGAGGAGGAACTGAACCTCCTGTTTCAAGAAATTGTTGTAAGAGGGGTCCCTGAACAGGGAAGGGAAGGGAAAGGAGGGTGGGCCATAGATTGGAAATGGACAGAGTAACCCATAGCTATTACTTCTCAAATCAACTTGTCCATGGTGATAAGTTCCCACATGTGCACGAAATGCGAGAGACTGTTCCCAGAGCAATGACAGAAGGCAGGGGAGCGAAGCATACCCAGAGAAGGGGAATGATTGTGACCCTCAACAAGACTGTCAAGATGGTTGTTTGGAGGGAGACCCACAAAGGGAGGTGGTTGTCAGGATTGTCCCTTTCTCCTGTGAGGCCTGGGTCTTCTTAGGGGAGGTTCTGTAGGTCTGGAATAGGCCTGGGATGCTTGATACGGAATGGCTGGGATTGTTGTATTATCTGAAATTTACTCGAACATCTTTGTACCAGGTACAAAGATTCTGAGTGACCTCATGGTTGCCCTTGAATCTTCGAGGGAATATAGTGAGGTGTCATTATTGTCATGGAACAGCTTCAGTCCTATGAAGGGGAGATCTCCCATTGTGTTTTGTACGTCTCTGCGGAGGACAGACAATTGAAGCCAGGATGCTTACCTCATCACAATAGAAGTGGCTAGAGAACATGAAGCTGTATCAGCAGTGTTAGGGCACTCTGTAAAGAAGTCTTGGCTTGGAGCTGACCCTCAGAAATGAAGGCTTGGAACTGCTACCTCTTGTCCTGTGACAAATAATTAATATGAATAACTTTGCATAGTTACTAAAGTCATATTTTGTCATCAGACTTGGTAGTTTGCTACCCAAAACTGAAGGGCAGAGGAGAAATAACTTCCTGCAAGGAGGTCTAGGCATTTGGTCCATGGCCCAAGCCAGAGATTTGGCAGAGGGATAGCTTAGTGGTTTGAGCATTGGCCTGCTAACCCCAGGGTTGTGAGTTCAATCCTTGAGGGGGCCATTTATGGATCTGGGACAAAAATTGGGGATTGGTCCTGCTTTGAGCAGGGGTTGGACTAGAACTCCTGAGGTCCCTTCCAACCCTCATATTCTATGATTCTATGAAGGACACGGTATCCAGGAGGATGCTGAGGTGACAGACTGGTATTTCTCTGGTTCGAGTGCATATGGCCGGAGGATGGTACTGGAGAGTCAACTAATACCAGAGCTTCAGGTTTCCTCAGGTCCTTTGGTTCAGACAAACCTTGATGCCTAGACAGTGCCAGAGAAGATGGCTTTCTACTGTGCTTGCTAGCAGGCTTGTCTCAAGTTGCCTGCTTGGGCTGTACCAGGGCCCCGGGGCAGTGTCAATGGGGGCCTTGGAGGTACTCATTTTGGGACACGAGCTGACTTACCTCTTTTTCTGGAGGCTTTGTCCAGAAGGAGAGCTCTCTCTTTTTAGAGTGCTTCACCTCTGAAGGAGTCTCAGTAGCCACTGAGGTACTGGGAGGAGTGGGAAGATCAGACCCCACAGCTCTTAGGGAGAGCTCCATGAGGAAAGGTTTCAACCTCACCTCCCTTTCCCTGCAAGTCCTGCTCTTAAACATTGTGCAAACTTTGTATTTCACCATGTTTAAGAATCTCCAACACACCAGAGATAGCTGGAGTGCCCATTGCTCTGAGGGGGGGAAATGTATTGCATAACTGGCAGGCTTTGATGCCTGGAGCTTTTGGCATGCCCCATCGTACGGCCAGTGGGAAGATCAAAGAATTTGTCCCCCAAAAGCAGGAAAGACTGGGGCAGAGGAGGGTCTCTAAACACACAATCTGTGCAGGGGTGGGGGATGAGGGTGGATAAAAGCTAAATACAAGGAAAAATACAAAAGAATAAAATAAAAGTGAAGGAAATAAGTAAGAAATTAGTATAGCTACTAGAAGCAGAGGCCATGCAGTTGCTCCATCTCAAACAGCAGATGGCTGAGAAAGAAGTAGAGTGGCCGAGGGTCCTATAGGCCCTCATTCTGGAGCGTGACACTGCTAATTCAAATCTCCAACCAAGAGCGTGCAGGCCTATGCACATCTTATGGTGGAGCACCCATAGGGACATACACTGGAAGAAGAAATCAGACTCCTTCGTATTCTGCTTCAGCATTTCTTAAGAAAACAGGATCAGCCCTACAGACAATACCAGCTTGAAGGGTTTTGCTGCCTTATATCAAAGTAAAAATGCATGCTGTTCCCAGTCTGCAGTCACTCATACCACTAGTGATCACTGAAAGGTAGGGAATTAACTGAAGATCTGAAAAAACTGACTAGAATAGCATCCTGGGGGCTAGACAGTGTATTATGAGAGCCTGGATTGAAGATGTTGAATCAATGGTATCAGCAGGGATACTGAGGGAGAATTCTCACCCTTCATTAGAGGCATGGTCATGTAAATCAGTGTAGGGTAACCACATCTAAGTGTGTATAGAATATTTACAGTTAGTACATTTAGTATTTATATTTGCTACCTATACTTCAAGATTTACTTACTTCCTGCACTTATCAAGTTTTGTTTTCATTGGAGTTTGGGTTTGTCATTTTTGTAGGCCACCTGATCTTGGAGCCAATGAAGTTAATGGCAAAACTCATCTTCAAAGGGAGCACAACTTGGGCAAAAGATAGGTTTCATTTAAAAAACTGGGGGAATGGGGGGGAGAAGCAAACAAAAAAACATTCTGGGGAAAAATCTTACTGTCTGTACCCACACAAATAGCCCCATTGACTTTGACGGGACAACTCCTGGAAATAAAGCTCCTTTATTATCTTGCATGATGAAATGTGTTAGTTTCGAAGCACAGCATCAATTTTGTTGTATGTTTTTAGCTATTATAAACACAAACACACACACTCTCCCCACTCCTAAGTTCTTCCCACCTGGAAAACAGATTCAGAGCTTCAGATGAGTAAAAGAGGCAACAGTCATAAGTAAATCCCAAGAGAGAAATAAAAGGACTTAATAGCAGGCTATTATTAAACTCTATTTGACATATTAAAAAAATCACAAGCATGCCTGTCAAAAAAAATTACCATGCTCAAATAAATTGCAAGGCAAAGCTGTCAGTCACATCATGTGAACAGGTGAGGCAGAGACATGATGGAAAATAAAGAGTCGCAATGCCAGTGAAAAGTCAGCATTGTAACACTGAACAAGTTGATGTCCTGGTGCAGCTACTTTGTCCCCAACTAATCCTAGTCACCTGCCACCTTCATAGGTTGGCCTTCTTTAGTTGTTGGCCTGGTGAAACTTAAGAGCAGTACATAACCCGTATTCTGGTGCAGAACCCCCTCTAAATAAAACCCATTCTTCTGCTCTATGCTAGTTACTGTCTACACAGTCATTGTACTAACTTATAAGTAACTGCTTTGCAAACTGCTTTTGGGATTATTTTGGTGGTTTATAAAACCGACTGTTCCACATCATTGAAGCACCTATCTTACAGATAGTGCCAGACACTGGCAGAGACTTTCGTTTAAAAGTGAAGCTTTTTAAAATAAAAAGAAGCCTTTTGATGTTTGTCCCCAACACACTCCATGCAAAGGTGCAGCACAATGTATCTAATGCAAAACAAACAACAAAAACAAAATCCACACCCCACAACATACACAACATCATGGTTGCAAAGTTAAGCACTCAAAAGTCCGGAAATGGGAAAGTCAAGGGTGAACATATAATGAAGGCACACAAAGAACAGAGATGAGGTTACAATACTGTCTAGGATCACATACTATTGCCCAAATTATACAACACAAGGCAACTTCTTCTACGTCCTCCAATACACATTCATATCACAGAGAGTGGCATAGATTTAAAGACCATATCATAAGGTACATGTGGAAGAGGGCAGAGTTAATGTTAAATGTTCAGCTTCACTTTTTAAACTTAATATTTCCCCCCCATTTCATTTGCTGGACATATTTTTAAAGAAAGGTGGGAGAATTCCCAGTTTTATAACAAGGACATTCAGCCAACTTGTGCCTATCAACATAGTTGGCAAACAGAGCACTTGAAGATTTAACAGGCATGAATCAATAGAAGATTGACTAGTGTCTGTTAGCACAGCAGGCTAGGTGTGCATTTCCACACATATTTGTGTCTATATCTTTATAAGTATTGAATTTAAGAAATAATTAAAGGTACATAATACTCCTCCTGTATCCTGTCCAGTCTTCTAGGACATTGGTACTCTCCCCGCACCCCCAAGCAACATTGTGAGTGGGAAATTTTTCCAGTTTAAAATTTTCCCAAGTCTTAATAGGTGGGTTAAAGCTGCTTATTTG
The DNA here is from genome assembly GCF_965140295.1 of Lepidochelys olivacea. Classification (NCBI taxonomy): domain Eukaryota; kingdom Metazoa; phylum Chordata; order Testudines; family Cheloniidae; genus Lepidochelys; species Lepidochelys olivacea. Next base: position 126,314,655 of record NC_140413.1, read on the forward strand.
TCTTAACCCACCTACCATGGGGGCTGGCCCTCTGAAGGGTCAAGCACCCAGCCTCCCTATGCAGGACCGGCTCTAGGCCCCAGCAAAGCAAGCACATGCTTGGGGCGGCACATGTCCAGGGGTGGCATTCCGGCCATCCCAAGCATGTGCTTGCTTTGCTGGGGCCTAGAGCCCATCCCATCTCCTCCCCCGCGAGCATGCCCAGGGGCTTGGCCCTGCCCTCTGGAGCTGGGCGTTGCAGCCCAGTGCCAGCAGGAGCAAGCAGCGGGCATTGGGGCGAGTAGTGGGCCTGCTCGGTCCCTCCAGCCAGGGCACAATCACCTCCGCTCCCCTGATGCCAATCCAGAAGTGAGTAGCTCACTCCCCAGGAGCTTCAAGAGAGCTGGATTACTCCCAGTGGTGTCTCCTTGGAGAGCAGAGGCTCCCAGAGAGAGGAACAGCCCCCAGAATACAAACAGAGAATGCTTTAGAGGAGACAGACTATGAAGCTGTCCAGGAAAAGAGGGCCCGAGAGAGTACCCCTGCTAACTCTGGGTGACTGCAGAACTCCAGGCTGTGGAGAAGCCTGGAGACATGCAGCAAAAGGTGGTTTATATACGTACCACGTCTGGCAGTTGATTAAATAAATCAGACCCCTGAAGTGACACTGTTCACAGTCACTGAATTTACTGAAAGCTCAATAGGGGAAACTGAGGCAGAGATATAACTGCCATTTCCGGGGGGCACTCTAGGGGTGAGTGCCTGCCACTACACCATCTGAAAGCCAAAGCTGGCTTGCTTAAGACAGAAGACATAATGAAAGCAGCAAAAGTATGGACATAAAGAGAACAAGCATGACTTGGCCAAAGGTGGGTTTAAACCCCATACTTCACTTTAAGGCTTTAGAGTAATAGTTGAAACTGCAGAAAGTAAATAACAGATCACCATAGAGAGGGAAGACAACAGGACTGCTGCAACTTAACCAGTCTTAGAAAGTGAGCACTTCCTCAGCTACACACCTGCATTAGGTGCATCTACCAAGGAAAACGCCACCATTCTATTTAACATGTTCAGTAGTTTTCAAACACTCCTAAACATTTTCTTTCAAACCAAGCGAAAGCACTAGTCTAGAAAGCAGAGCGGCTAGTGCATACTCAGATGTCCCAGCTGCATGCATGCTCTTATAGGAAACCCCGTGGCAGACAGAAGTTGTAGGTACAGCATTGCAAGGGAAAGGCTGGGAAGGCTCCCACTGCCAGCGACCCTGTAGTTACATCCCACCCATTTAAAAGGGACATGACAACTAACCTTTAGAATCCAGTCAAGCTGGAGCCCTCCATAGCCGTGCAAGAGGTAGCCCAAAAGACATGGCATGTACTTCCACCAGCATATACCTGATCTTTGGCGGAGAAAGAACATGCCGGATATTTGAATCTAGGGCCAGGTCTACCACATGCTGTACCTAGGTCATAATCCAGCAAAGCACTTAAGCATGTACTTAACTTTAAGCATGTGAATAGTTGAAATCTGTGTCTAAATGCTTTGCTGAAGCAGGGCCAAACTGTTACAAAGGTTCAGCTCTTAACCCATACCACATATAAGTAGATGAGGTGGCTTTTGTGCCTCATGCTTTAACAAAACAGGGATTGAAGAGCAATTCTTTGCAGAGCGGGCTTTCTGCTCTACAGCATACCTGTGTGCAGGCTGCAGACCCACCTGGTAAAAAAACTCCTGGGTTTCCTTTTTACATTTGCAGTGACAAATTCATTCTCATACTGTCATTTATCCTTGTTTGTAGTATATAAGCCTCAATATAGCTACTGTGACTTCTCAGAGAACTAGCTCGCTGCATTCTGCTGATGGGCTTGACATGGTGTTGCTAGGACAGTCTGGTGTGGGTTACTTTTTCCTCTGGTCCCTACTAGGGCAGCCTCTCCTGAGACCCAAGTAAAATGCCCCGTGTTACACAGGAGGTCAGAATGGATTATAATGGTACCTTCTGGCCTTAAAAATAAAATCTATCAATCCACGTAAGTGCGCTACTCCAGGTCAAGGGTTACAATATTTTATTGGCTGTACTTGTACTCACTGCTGCACTATCCTTGAACCAACTACTGAACATGGGGTAGCAGCTGGAGAGGCTGTCTGGTCTCCCTACATTCTCCGTTTGCCCTCCCCACTTTGCTTCCAGGCTACGCTCTGTCATGCTTAGGGCACTATGAGAGGATGTACAACCTAGTTAATTATTCCAAAAGAAAAAAAAAACATTAGAATGGATTAGGTTAAAGTTAATTCAAAATCTAATTAAAATTAGGTTACTGACACATACTCCCAACTGTAAGGGTAAAAAAACATTACAGGGTGGTTGTAAGTATCCCAAAACCAACCCTAATACACCCAAGAAATCCAGACATAAGGTTAAAAGAAATCCAAACATGTTAAGGCCAGAAATGCACAGTTAGAGCACCCAAACAACTTTAAATCTGTCCTATAGTGACACCAGGCAATAATTATATGATTAAGACTTTAGTTTTTATGGTCCCAGAATAAATTAAACTAATTTTCACAGACCCCTTCATTTCTTCCCCTTCACAGCATCACTACAGGGTAGAGTTAATGTAGAATTTCCCTGGTCTTTCAAAATTAATAATTTAATACACAAGAAACACAAAGAGAATGCTATGATGCCTTCAAATCATTAGAAATATCTAGTATCAACCTTAAATCACTTTTAAAATATTTTAACTTTTGAGAGCAGAGTCACAGATACACCAGATGGCTACAGTGCACTGGACAGGTAAGCTGTGGTTAGAACTGCTTTCATAGATGTTAAGGCCAGAAGGGACTACTGTGATAATCTAGTCTAACCTAGTGCATAACACCGGCCATAGGATTTCCTTGAATTAATTCCTACTTCAAGTCCAATACCTGTGGTTTAGCTAGATCATACCTTTTAGAAAATCATCCACTCTTGGTTTTAAACTTTTCAGTGATGGAGAATCCACCATTACCCTGTCAAAAATTTGCAGATGCCACTCAATATAAAGTCCCTCGTGATAACATAGCTTTCATTCATTCACGTTATAGATATGTGCTTCAGGAGCCAGTCATCCTGTTCCCTAGTGTGACTTTGTGGTCTGTAGCACACCAACTAGTGCCCCATCTTGTGCACTTCATCTGTTAGATTACTGATCCATAAGCATTCAAGAATATTCTCTTCTGAGTTATCAGTGACTTGGAAACAGGTAATGCATTTTCTGACTGAGTGTCACTCCCCTTTTGCCCATTCAATCCTTTCTAAATAGGTTATAACCATTTATTTTAATGTTCCAATCATGCGACTCCTCTCACTAGAGTTCAGTAATACCAGACAGGTTGAATTTATGCTCTTAAATGAATAATTCCAATTCCTCTTGTTTACCACGCAGAACTCTTAGCATTGGTGTATTCTTCTCTTCATAGCCCTTGGTGTCTTGATTAATTTGGTTCTCTACATCTTGATTTTGTGCTAAATGAACACTCATTTGTTTCCCCCGTTCACCCTCCCTTTTTGTTGTTCATTTAACACCCTCCTGACTAGTCTAGGCATATTGTCCCTTAGAAGACTGGTTCTCCTTCTACTGAGATGGCCCATCTCCCCATAGAAGGTGGGCCAACGTTCCACAAAACTAGAACCCTTCCACCCTACACCACTGACCTTGGCAGTGATTCACCTCTAGAATCTTCAGTGTGCCATCTTCCTTCACTCATGGGACAGGACGGATCTTAGAGAAGATCATTTGACCATTCCTCTTCTTCAGCACACTCCTGAGTTCCCTGAAGTCATCATATCTGTGAGGTATCCTGAGCAGCAGAGCCTCTGATGGTGCATATCTGCACTATCACCAGTGAATCCTTGCCTGCCTCAAAAGCCTATCAAATCTTGGTCACATCTCATGTTTTGGCTTCAGGAAGAGAGCATGTTACTCTGTTGTCCACCTGTCCCTTTCAGAATGTTCTTTCCAGTACAGAATCCCCACCAAGGATTACCTGTCTTTGCTGGATGGCTGGAGATATCTTTGTGGGCACAATTGATTGTCTTGTGGATTGGGCTGAGAAGCTATGGGGGCATACCACTATGAATTGGGCATTCTCAGCTATGTCCCATACAGCTCTCCATTCTGTTCAACCAGCTGGTTCTTCAGACATTTTTTCTGGAGGTTTCCACACTGAGCACGACAGTGATTGACTACTTCTAGCTCTGTTGAATTCCTCCTGGTCCACTTCTCTCCAGTAGTCTCAGCCTGCCCATTCTTGTTTGCCTCCAGCTGTGCAGAATGTGGTCCTTTTGCCTCTGGTTACAAACTTCCAAGACTCTTCTCTGGTATCCACTCTCTCGCTGGTTCCTCCTGACCAATTCCTTTTTTCCTTGAATCTGGGGTAATGACATTTGCTGAACCTGGCTGTCCAAGAGCTCCTCTCAAACTCTTTAATAAGCGGTCATGTCTGTACTTGCTCTTTCACATCATGAATCTTTTCTTCCAGCAGAGCCACCAGCTTATACTTAATGCACAGGAAGTCCCTGCTGGCTTCAGGCAGCACACAAAATACATTGCAGGTTGTGACTACTGTTCTATTGCTGGCTGTCACCGGATTGAGCGTAGAACTCTGCTTTCAACGAAAACCTCACATACTCCCTCCTGTAAACTCCTTCAGAAACTCCACTGATTGCCATTCCTGTTCACCTGCTCAGGAATTTGAGATGAAGAGGGATGAAGTGGGGAAGGGAAGAGGGGAACAGGGAAGGGAGGAGAGGAGAAGATGATGATGACTAGCAGAAACTACCTCTGAAATCACAATCTTAGCAACTCAGTGTTTCATGGGTACCAGATAGTTCTTACTGACTGACTGTTCTCTTCACCTTTTTGAGAACCAGGGATGGATGAAAGTTTTGTATTGAAGGCCAATGATTACCTTTCAACTTTATTTCTTAAATTTAATCTCTGAACGGGCCTGAATTCATGCTGACTATGCTCTATTCCACAGAGTCTCCTAAAAAGTCACTGTGCTTTTATTTATTCTTTCAAATATCTGAAAGCTATTTTTCAACAGTGGCTATTCAATTTCTGTTTGAGGGGATCTCGGTTCATCACAAGCTACAAGGTCAGCATGAGATAGAACAATGACTTGTTGCAGATCATCCTGTGATGCAAGAAATAGACTAAAGGCTAGATTATAGCAAACACTAATGCAGCCATGCAGGGAAATGAGCCCCACACCTCTTTGCATAGATGAAAAAGGCCTACTCAGATCTTGGGACCAGGCCATGGGTATAGCACACGCACTACAAGGCCAATGCTCCCAACTATGAGCAAGTAAGCAGGAAGAGGATGGGGAGAGAAAAAGTGGGAGGAGCGTTTATTCTACTCCTCTCTCCCCACAACGCCAACCAGCACATCTGGCTGGGCACACACAGTGGAGGGAACAGGGGAATATAATGCACTCTTTCAAGGGCTAGAGTAAATTATTCACCCCTCCTCTGAGCCATAATTCCTTCTAAGCAATGCAGCTTGTGAACCACCCCTTTTGGGGCTGTGCATATAGGCAAAATCTAACCGGTAGCAAGTTGGTGTAAGATCCTGTAAGATAGTCCATCTGCAGGCAACGTATTGACAAAAAAAATCCCAAAGGAAAGTTTAAAAATCTCAGATGTAGAACAACAACAAATCTGCAAAAATTTACAAAGCCATAACTCCCACAAGGGGCAGAGGGCGGTGATGAGAGACAAAGAAAGCAAAGCTTGAGTGGTTGGCAATATCAAAAATACCATGCTGGAAATGGAATTAAAGTTTGCAGTTTTTCATTTATATTGCTCCAAAACCTTCCAGAATATCTTCCACAAACCTGAAATACAGTTTCTGTTCTCTCTCCTCCTTTACATCCTCCGCTTCAAAACCCACTCCTTTCCACAACCTCACCAGCAATGACTCACATCAGCCTAATAAGACAATTTTGAAATTCCTGAAGTAAAAAACTAGCAACACAGGCCTGGCTTATGCAAGCAACCTTATGACCCTACTTTGTGCAAACCTCCCCTCTTTAGGTCTCCTCCTCATGAGCCATATTATATTACATCTAACCTAGACTGAATGCTTCTCAGGGCTGGCACTAAGTGCCACAAATACCTTTGGTGCTATACATAACTAATATCAAAACTTAGTTTGTTCTCAAGGTTGGCAGATTGCCAGTTCACGAGTCTGAAGCTCTCTGCAAAGTAAAGGTACAATACAGGCAATAGCAATACAGGCTGCCCTGCCAGCGAGCCTCAACCCTGACTCAGAAGGACCAATTCAGTGGGGTGAATCACTTCGCTTATCCAATCCTTGGCTCCTTTAATGAGACTGCCAGTGGAAGCCTGCTGTGTTCATGCTTTTGTGATATTGACCATAGTGCACTGGGAACTGGACTAAAGTCACCAAAATGATTTCAGAGCAACTTGATATCAATGGTTTTCATTAGATGCTAACCTAGGATGGAGCTGGTCTATAGGGGAAAGAATTCTGACTCCTTACCTTATTATGAAACCTTGGTGCCAGCCAGTGCCCCATAGTACTTGAAGAGCAGATATGGAAATATTTAAATTATGATGTAACTGTTCATTTTGATTGTAAAATAACCTTAGACACTGACAAGCTGTACTATAATTGATTTGTGAAACACTAATGTAATCTACTGTAATGGCTCAACACACTATGGCCCTATTCCCCAGCTGCAGCCAAGGAGCACACAGCACAACTCAGGAGGGGCACGTGTACACAAAGATGGTTCAGGCATCTCTAGGTTACAACAGTGTACTGATTCTCTTAATCCTGATTCAGGCAGTGCACTGGCATAAGCTAGAGATGTCTGAAGGCTGTTCTAAATTAGATCAGCTGCTACAGCTTCACTGGACTTAAAGGGCATAGTAGCCATTATACTAACTCTACAACACTGGAGTACCCCCATATGTTGAGTGAATCTCTGAAGCAGTCCCAATGCAGCCAAGGATCATAGATGACAGCTCTTCTGTTGCAAGAGGTGTTATCTTATGTGATTACCATAAAATACAGCCTTTAAAAAAAAACATAATTCAGTGTTCATACAAATATTGTGATAATTCTATGTCCTCTGCCATGCTGCACATTTATAGTTGAATTTGTCTTTATATATTTCTAGCATACAGAGTGAAGCAATTTTCCCACAAATATTTAATCACATTAATCAAAAACAAGGTCAATGGAGGAAACGAGATTAGACATTTCAGAGACCTGATCTGTTGCCGTAACAAAAAAGCACAAGATAAAAATCAACATTGTTAAGCCAAATCGTGGTTAGGCTGAAGCAACCTCTCCAAAGTAATTGTCCCCAAAAATTCTCCTTTCTACTCTAGTATTGGCCATTGCAATCAGAATTACATAACAGTAGTAACCAAGGCTTCCTTAGCAACCAGCTTAGCGATATGCCCTCATCGTCCATTATTATGGCAACAGGCTGATTTTTTTTTCTATTTATCAACTTTTTATAAAGTCATCAGAAGAAAAACAAAAAATTAAATGTTTTTCTTGGACTTTTTCCCAGGCACACAACACCCAGTAAGCTACCAGAAACACAATGTGTGCTGCTAGACGAATAAAAACAAAGTTTCCATTTAAAAAACTGCCTTTACTATACAGAACAGTTGAGGAGAAGGATAGAGTTATTGCTGCTCTTTCTTTGTTATGGATAGAAAGGGTTCAATTCTTGCAGACATCTATATGCATCAGGCAGACGTCCCTTAAAATGACGGGTGTTCGCATCAGGTGAAAGAGGATGGCAGATTGAGGGTTGGTCTATACCCAAAACTTAGGGCTGTGAAAAATTTTACACCCTGTGCAATATACTTCAGTTGACCTAACCCTGGGGTGGACACTGCTAGGTTGATAGAAGAATTTTTCTGTCAGCATAGCTATAGGATCACCAATTTTCAAATTTCTCCAAACTGGACACTACACACAGCTATGGTCAACATTTTTGATGTTGAAGGGGACTGTGTCTCTCCTGCTCCATCCAGCAGCAGCTCTGAGACAAAGAGTTTGCAGGGAGCGATGAGGGCAGGAAGTGGGGCGGGGGAGCTTCCTGAAGCTGGGGGAGGTTCCCAGAGGTGCTATCCCTCCCCTGCCTGTCTGGGACAAGCAACTGGGGCACCACCAGCTCGGACCCTCCCCATCTCTGGGGCCAGCGCTCAGCGGTTAAAGGGACCTGGGACTGGCATGACAATGCGATAGCAATAACTGGACTTTTGGTGTCTGGTCAATACTTCTGACCGGAGACTGCACTGGTCTCCTTAAAACTGGACTTTCCAGTCAAAAACCAGACACCTGGCAACCCTACATAGCTACCACCTCTCAAAGGGATGGATTTACTCCAGTGACTGCCACCACGGTAGCAAATCTCTACACTACAGCAGTGCAGCTGCAATGCTTGGAATGTAGACTACCTTCAGGAAATCTGGGGTCTGCCACAGAGTGACTCTGGGAGCTGGGACAAGTCCCATGGGGGAGTTAGATGCCTCACTATCACTTGTGCCTGTGCAATCTCCCCCTTGTGTCTCTCTGTACCTCAGTTCCCCCATGTGGAAAAGGAGGATGATTATACTTCCCTTCTTCCACATGACCTTGTCTACTGAAGTTGTAAGCTCATTAGGGCAGACTGTGTGTCTCTATGTGTACAATGCCTAGCACAACAGGACCCCAGTCTCAACCTGGATGATTCGGTGCTACTAGAATACAAAGTTAATTAACACCGTTGGTTGAGAAATCAGTTAAAATGTTGTATGAAGTATTTGCAAATTTTCAAAATTAGAAGAAAAAAATGCATCAAGCTCTGTAGTTGGTTGAGAAACTAACTGTGGACTGGAAGCACAGTTGCTCTCAGTTCCTGAAAACTCAGTGTTGTGAAATCTCCACACCTACAAGGAATGTAAAATTAGGAAAGGAAAACAAAGAATTTTATCCTATCTGCCTGCCATTGTGCTGCTGCCATTCCCCATATCTTTGCTGCTGCTGGTGGTGGTGATAAACTTTTGCAGCCAAATCCAGTGTTGCTCATCTTCTAAACTTTTCCACTTCCTACTTGTGCACCCTGCTTTGAAGGAGCTGTTTATTTCAGGGTTCTGTGCTGATGTTGTAAGCCATTTGGGGGCAAGGACCATCTTTGTGTTAGGTGTGTGCACAGTGAGGCCCCAATTGGGGTCTTTAGGTGCTTCTCCAATAGAATCAGCATCATCATCATACTGGACCAAATTCATACCTGGTGTAAGAGGATGAAGTTTCCATTGAAGTCCATAGGAATTGCCCATTACTATGAAGCTTATTAGAAAGACCACCAAGAACAACAAGCCCTCTTCTAAAAAGGTGAACATTTTCTCCAAATGACTGGGATCACCATATAGATGCTTCCAAAAAGCATATCCAGCAAACTATTAGTACTTCACCATTTATTAATGAATTAGTTCAAGTTCTCATTTTAAAAATAATTTTAGAGTGGAGATGTCTTCACCTTTGGGTTGCAGAAAACTAAAATTGACAGTATGGTTTAACACAAAAACTCTCATCTGTTCATTCTAACAAGATCTTCTTTTAATCTCTTATTGCTTCAGATAAGCTTAAAGGAGGGATGTGAACAATAAGCGATTAAAGTTGCACTACTTAGAATCATAGAATATCAGGGTTGGAAGGGACCTCAGGAGGTCATCTAATCCAACCCCCTACTCAAAGCAGGACCAATCCCCAATTTTTGCCCTAGATCCCAAATGGCCCCCTCAAGGATTGAACTCACAACCCTGGGTTTAGCAGGCCAATGCTCAAACCACTGAGCTATCCCTCCCCCCATTGTATTATATTGTAAACAAGTGAGATTATGTATAATGGTTTTGATCACTTTGCAGTAACATATTGCATATTAGCAAGATTATACTACTTGGTTAAAAACAGATAATGTTTCAATGGACAACTCAGCACAAAATCCTCTCTTAAATTCACTTGACAATATTTCCATACTCTGAACTGTACAGTTATACATATTAAACAAGATTATGTATACTAAAAACAGTCAAGGTTAAGATTTTATCAGGGTAGTCTTAGTAAAAGTCACAGACAAGTTGCAGGCAATAAACAAAAATTCATGAAGCCCACGACCTGTCCTTGACTTTTACTAAAAATAACTGGGGGGTGGGACTGACTGCCGGGGGACTGAAGCCTGAGCCCTGCGAGGTAAGGATGGGAGAAAGGCCTTACAGCTCCCGCCACAGCCACTGGGGCTGAAGCAGTCATGGACGTTCATTAAAAAGTCACAGAATCAATGGCCTCCTCATATCATATCCTTAAATGTAATGTGTGTGATTTGTAAAAGTTAGACCATGCTTCACAATTCATCTTTCCCCATCAACCTCCCATTGTCCGTCATCTCCTCCTACTCAGCTTATACTGACAACAAACTCTTCACAGTAGGAACTTTGTCTTTACGTGTTTTGAACTGTTTTACTTATAAGGCACTATGCACATCTATGTCTCTGTATAAACAATACACAGTGCTGATCCTAGGCTTGTTTACCAGACATGCATTCGATGTCTGTTAACCACAACTCCTTAATGGACATCCGAATTTACATCATAGTCATGCATCAGACCATGACCTTAAGTTGTGGTTCATGCAGCTGATCTGGGCGGGGTACAAACAGAAATGGGAGGCTGGTGAAAAGGAGTCTATCATAGGAGAAGGCTGCGTTCTCTCCCCATATAGCTAGCTGGTGCTGGAAAGGTGCCAGTGTTATTACCCAACAGTTTAAGTTGATTTGTTTGGTCTAAGAGAGTTTGTGTTTTTGGAGATAATGCAAGCCCTGAGGAAAGAGCTATGAAGAGTCCTGTAGTTGGGATTTTTCCCCCATCCTTGGCAGCTGGGTATGCACCCTGGCTCACACAGTATTACTGGGTGCACTAGTCTGAAATATACTAGAAAATACAAACTCAATCATATATAGACTATTTTACTGCTGTAAATAGTAAACAGAACATACTGAAAGAGTGTTCATGCAACATTAGAGCTCTGAGAACACTGGAAATTTCAAAATTAAGGTTGACCCAGCAATGGTGACTTGGTCATGCAGTATATCCTATGTATTTCAAGCACTAAAACTGGAAACATGGTTTTATTTTACAGCAAACTCTGTCTATATGTTAGTTAAGTAAACCAAAAAACTAACACTTGGGACTTCAGGTATTATTGTAATACTTTACAGCAGTTTGTTTTTAAATGCACTTTTCCAGTACTAGTAAATAATACACATTTAAAAATATATTTTATGTTTTCATCCTTTCCAAATACTAAGTAGCTAAAGGATTTTGCTCAAAATTTTCTAAGAGAAAACAAATCTTCCTAGGAAGAGATCAGCTTTCAAGGTTTTCATGCCAAGCAGTGAAAGTTTCAGAAGGTGAAGACAAGAGGATGTAATTTAAACGGTTTTGCAACCTTAGCTATGGTATCATGGATGCTACCAGCTGACTGCCACAATGCAGTACAACTGCAAAGTTACATGTCAATTAAGAGTCCTTCAGACATTAAGGGCCTGATCCAAAGGTTGCTGAAGTCAATAGATAGATTCCAATCAACTTCAATAGCTTTTGAAATCAGGTCCTAACAGTACTGGTCATCTAAAGTTTTGCATATCTACTTTGAAAAAGAAACAAAAGAATTTTTAAGTGTAGAAATTTTATGACAGTAAATTTCATTAGTGAAGTTACTGTAAAACACAAAAAGGATTAAATCATTAGATGAATCACTGACATGTTAATCAGCCTCTGGGAGTCTGTCACTCTCATCAGGAGTCAAATGCTTTCACGAAGTTGCTTTACTCAGTTTATGAGTACACTTTACAGAACATGCACCTACTGATTCGGTCACAGTCACAGTCTCACACTTAAGCCTACCATATATGTAGCTCAGAATCTCTGGGCTAAATTCACCCCAGTGTAGATGCAGGTCCTGGAAGAGGGGCTGTGTAACGGTGTAGCCTTCCCCTTTATGGGCTGGTGACCAGGAGCTAGCCTGTCCTGCCTGCCACACCTGGGATGAGGTATGGGGTTTAATTAGAACCAGCTAGGTATGGACTAGATTTCCCCTATAAAGCAGGAAGCTGCAAAGCCGGTGGGGGGTGGGGAAGGAGCTCAGGATGCTGCAGAGAGTGGGAGACAGGAGACCTACTCCAGCTATGAAGGTCTGCGACAGGCCTACTAAAGCAGGAAGGACCCTGCCCAGACCAGACCCTGCCCAGTTGAAGGCTGCAGGGAAGTCTTTCCTGTTTATTTTTGAATTTTAAGTTAATGAACCAGACCCAAAGGAGAGCTGGTGTGATTGGACTTGTAAATACTTTTAATTCACTGAGGAACCAAGAGGGTAAACTGAGATGATGGGGCACTCACAGGGCCCAAGGCCATGAAATGGTGCGTGTGATCAAGCCACTTGTTGACAGGCTGCAGCCTGTCAACAATTGAGACAAGCCCACCGACGGGGGGGCCAGGGGCAAAGGGGGGCAATTGCCCAGGGCCCTGGGTGATTTAAAAGGGTCCAGGGGCCCCTGGCCACTGCCAGGGGCACAGCAGGGCTAAGGCAGTCTTCCTGCCCACCCTCACTCTGCACCACTCTCGAAAGCAGCTGGCGTGTCCCTGCGGCCCCTAGGGAGGGGGTCTCTGCAAGCTGCCCCCACCCTGAACGCCGACACCGTAACTCTCTTTGGCCAGGAACTGCGGCCAATGGAAGCTGCAGGGGTGGTGCCTGCAGGCAGCAGCACACAGAGATGCCCTGGGCTCCCCGCTTAGGAGCCGCTGCCAGAGGGGAGTGCTGGTCGCTTTCAGGAGCCATCTGTGGTAAGCACTGATCCCCTCCTGCACCCCAACCCCCTGCCCCAGCCTAGAGCCCACATCCAAACTCTCTCCCAGAGTCTGACCCCGCATCCCCTCCCACACCCAAACTCCCTCCCAGAGCCTGCATCCCACACCAACCCCTGCCCCAGCAGGGTGAAAGTGAGCGATGGAGGGAGGGGGATAGAGTGAGCAGGGGGCAGGGCCTTGGAGAAGGGGTGGGAGAGCGGCATGGTCTCAGGGAAGGGGCAGGGCAAGGGTCTTTGGGTTTGCGCAATTAGACAGTTGGCAACCCTATCAGGCGGGTATGTGGAAGCCCTGGCCATGCCGGCAGCTCACTGGCCACCAGCCAGTGCACCGCCCAAATGTCAGGTGGACAATGGCCGTGGCTTGTGTGTGCGTGGGGGCCTACTGTTCTGCCCTGGGATCCAGAATTGCTGTCAGTGGGCCTGAACTGAGAGGACTCAGGGGTTCGGTCACTATCACCCAAAAAATAGAGTGACTCTCTCTGGAAAACGTGTGTGGCCAGCATGTGCACTCATTTGGCACATCCCTTCAGCAGAGTCTGGTGATGGGTTTCCTATAAACCCAACAGCAAATTAAACTGCCTTTCCCCATGGAAAGCCCCAAAAAGAACCCCCGCACGCCCCTATGCTGAGGGGGGGGGGAGGGAGTGAGTGTGAGTGAGTGTTTAAAGAACCTTGCTGATGCAAGGATACACAATTTGCTTCTCCTGTGCTAGATTTAATCTAGTCCTATATAACTATGATTTTTTTGGACAGAAATTTGAGACAGTTACCACACTTAAGACCTTGTCTTCACTAGGAAAAGTTTCTTTTAAAAATAATCCAGTTAGCTAACTGGATTTGAAATTCCACTTGGCACCTAGAAGGGACACAGTTTAACACTTAAAGTTAGTGAGTGATGGGGTGCCCTGCCAGATAACCTGGGGTACCCCATGATCTACCACCATGAATTTAAGTTCTTAGATCCTGAGACCTCTGAGCAACAGGCTTCCTTGTGTCCCTGACAGTCTGAGCGACATCACAACTGCTATAAATATAGATTCTCCTCTTCTAAACTTCTAATTTTAATTTATTTATATTATGTGCTGTGCCACTCAGCCAAGTAACCCATTGCTTAAATTTCTAGGTGTCTTTGGACAAGAATTTTGCTAAAATACACTTCATTGCTACACTAAACAGCCAGTCCTGGTATTTCTTTTAATATCTTTCAAACAAGTTTTCCAATTCACCTTTTAAATAAAAAAATGTAAACTTTTGAGAGGAAGTTGGATTTTTTTTGCAATCCACCATTGGCCGCATTCTGAAAAATCCTCCACATTTATTCTATTTTAAAATAAAGTTTGACTCACATAGAGATGGCTTGAGCCGTGTTCGCTACCCCATACTTTGAGTAGTTGGTACAATACTTTGACAGGCTTTGGTTAGTCTGTAATTGACATTTCTACATAAATAAGATTAATAGACTTGCCATGCAGCACCTTGTTTTCTGTCCCTTGACTTTTACTGACATCCAGTGGAGATGTAGTCAGACCTCTTTAACGCACTAATATCAGCAGTGCATTTTAAAGATGCTGTAATTAATTCGCTAATGAGCTGGACAAGTCTGTCCTTGTAAAAGCTAGGACTTTTCTCACATTTTATCTATATTTAGCGTGTTTAGGAAACCAACTCACAGAAAATCAAACCTTAAAATCATTTCATTAATTTAAATAATTACATTTCACAGTTCAGTCACAACCATCCTCTTGGGTTAAATTTCAACACACTGGAATTCACATTCTCCTTCCCCCTCCCCAACCTCTGATCACAGAAAGATTAAAAACAACACGTGATGTGTTATTCTTGCACATGTAAACTCAGTCTGTTAACTGGAAGAGGATTGCAATCGTAAATGAAAGCACACCGGCATACACACCGGACTTGGAATCCAAAGAGAGAGCATCTGGAATATTACAACTAGAATATTCTATTTATGAATGAAATTAAACAATCTGATCTAAACCCTCCTCGGTTCTCGTTAACCTTAGCTGGGTTATGGCCCCCAGCATCCATTATTTACGTTGCAGTTTCCCACCTTTTTGTACAAATACAACCCCCCACATATCTAAATAAACTCAGTGTTCTCCCACAGTATTTGGATAAACTGAGCCCCCTTATAATAAAAACTTAAAACACAAAACTTGCTCTTCAAGATCCCATATGCTACAGTATATTCCAGTCACAAAGCAAGATGAATCTGGTATAAGGATCTTTCAGTTTTTTTCTGGTTTTGTACAGCGTATTATAAAACTTTTAAGAGAAAGGGACATTTACATAAATTTCCCTATATATTGGAATCTCTGAACAGTGCACCCCAGCACAATGAAACTGTCTAGTGATGAGAAACAATTTAGAATTTGTTTCAAGGAACAGCAATGGGCAAACTAATTCTGGTTACAGTGAAATTGTTCTTCCCCCTCCCCCTCCACAAAAAAAAAAAAAGAAAGAAATGTAAAGGGTTCATCGGCATTTCACTTTTTATTGTCTTTGACCTGAACTGGATCCCCAACCCAATTGCCTTGAATTCACACAAGATTAATTTACAGATCTGTCTCTGAGCTTTAGCCATCTGTCTCAAAAATAGTTCTATTACACTCTTATAGGTCCAGCGCTTATTGTGGGCAAAAGTTTGTGTGAAAAGAATAAGTGTGTTGTAGAAATTTGGGGACTCATTTACCACTCCATTACACCTGTTTTGTTGCTGAAGTCATAGCAGCATAAAAATGATTTAATGGAGCGGAAAACGAAGCCCTTTGTTCCACAACCCTTCATTTACCAACTTCAACTTTTCATATTCTGAGGACAAATTTGGAAAAACAGATACCTTCTGGATCTGCCACAAAAACACAGTTGTAAAACCAGCAAATGTTCTGAGATATATTTCGTCCCTGCCATATAACCACTAAGACAATCTTCTCTCTTCCCACTGACCTCAATATTAATGTCCTAATTTCTAAACTGTGGTATAATAAATTATGCTATAATCACCAAACCACAGGGCCTCTATATATGGGTACTACTTTCTCCACAAAACACAACTTCTTACTTGTTTATACATATGTCCTCATACAGGTAAGCTTCTTCTGGTGACTTGCCCAGCTCAAATCCTGGTCCAACTGAAATAAATGAAAATTTTGCTATTGACTTCAAATAGATTAGGATGTAGCCTCAAGTCCTGTTTTGGAGCTTTCTCAGAAGCAATATTTAACACATATAGCTTCTCACCCTTTTTCCAAAGTGTTGCACAAACAAACTCAGTAATGCTCACCTCGCCCCTTCAAACTTCCATCAGTTAAGACATGCCAGTGTTTCCATTCTTAGTTCCAGGTGTTCATTTCATTTCTACTTCTACTCAGCCTTTGCCCAGGGAAAAAAAATCTCAGTTACCCCCACTTCATCACCATCAACTCCTCTCTCCTCTCCTCCCCTTATTCAGTCAAATATTTTACCTCCAAAGTTTTAGTTCTTAAACAAAAACAGTTGATATATGTTCTTATATGATTTGGGTTTCAAGTATATAAGAATGTTTGTTCTAAAATAGACCTAAAAGTTAAAACTATGGCCCAGATCATCCCATATCTAGGAGTAAAATCCATGGAAACAGGCTCTGGTGGAAGTTTCCCCGATGATCTGCTCACAACATTCCTATCTTATCATTCCATCTGTGGAGCAGAGGTTGCCTTCTATTCCTGGGAAAAGGAAACTGGGTCCACCACCAAACCTGGTAAAATCTCCATACTCAGGTACAAGGACAAGCACTTCCCTGGCACAGTCCTGAGTACCCTCAATTTCTGTTAGAGCATCTGGCAGGGACTGGCCTCTAATTCATACAGCTTTGAAAGAAGCAATATACCTCAAAATGCTATATGTTATTGCAACATGGCGAAAAAAAAACTCACCCACACACCTTGGTCTTACTCTTCTAACATTATGGCAAGAAAATATGTGGTAATGGTTAACAGGCAACTTTCAGAATCTGCTAGATTAATGTCCTCAGTGAATGAAAATATCTTCTGGTAATGGAAATTTTGACTTTGGGTTTCTTCAGACATGTTCTTACTTGATGTCCTGCTGAGATGCGTTCAGGGGTGGAGTTCCGTGGAATAGCCAAAGAGGCTTCTCCCGTCCACACACAGCTCCGAAAGAAGTTAGTTTTCTAATCCACCTCAACACTGTTAGGATCAAATCCTGTAAAGTGCAAGTATGAGAGACTTCCTTTGATTTCAGAGACAAAGAGCAGTGGCTCAACTCTTCTCAGGATTTGGCCCTGTATTGCTAATGCTCAAACAACAACAAAAACCCACACAAAAAAACCCACCCTCCTTTCTGCTATTTTATTTTAAACTTTTAGATCTATCCAAAAGGTGCCTACTTGCTATTTCAGATATTCATTTCATCTGGCTGTAGCAGGTGTTATTCAGTTTAGTATGATTGTTCATGTAAGCAAGCATGCATGCTATCCAAAATATGGAATCACTGTGTCCTGACATGTCTAGTATTATCTGGATGATCCCCTGTCCTGTACCTTGGATAGGAACATTTTTTGTTGTTGATTTTCTCTGGCAGGAATTTCTCTCGCTTACTTCAGCTCCACATCAAGTTTCCTGGTTTTAGAGACCTTTTCCTCAACTAACAGAGTGCTGTCTGGCAAGCTCAGATGTGAGAGCAAGATTTCTCCACAGGGATCTAGTAGTATTTTGTGTAGTATCAGGTACATTACATCTGTGCCAGGGTCTTTCCTGGTCAGGGAGAGCTCTTCTCGAGAATACCTTTATCATATACAAGTGTAACACTGACAGACCCCAGTGGTTGGTAGGCGGAACCGAACCTGGGACCTCAGTGCATGAGCTAAAGGCCAGCTAGCTCTTAGAGAGACACCCACCCACCCGCTCCCTGACTATACATTGAACTGTGTTAATGACCAGTTAATAATTGACCTCTAAAGGACAAACACCAAAACAAAGAAGCAACTTTTATTGAAAATAATTAGGGATGGACGGACACTACAAAATTCTGATTCAGATTTCAAACAACAAAATTCAGGGCTGTTCGGATCTGGAGCACTTGTTCAGGGCTCCTCATTATACAAAACAAATGTGAAGCATCAACTCATTTAGACCCTCATTATAGATATCTCATTGAGACCCTTCAAACTGCTAAAGCAAATATAGAAAGGATATTCATATTTTTCTTTTTGAAAGTAAAGTAGTTTCATTTTAGAGGCAAATAGCACATTTTACAGGCAGAGAAAAGGTGTGTCACTCTGGTATGTTCCCATGGGTACATACTACACTGTGCTGAAAAAGAAGGGAATTTAGTCATTTCTTGCTTATATCTCGCAATAAGGGGAAAAGGGCAGGGAGGAGAGAACATGGTTCCAAAAAAAAAAAAAATTAATACGCCTACAAAAGATATATTACAGGTTATATAAATATAAATCTATTTCATTATAATCATTTATTTAGAAATACATACTGCATTCATGCAAATACTCTGGCCAGACTGGCCTGGTTTGCACCATAGTTTATACCACTTTAACTGACCCGAAATGCCCCCTCTAAGCATTATGTTAAATGGGCTGTCAAGCTGTCTAGTTTCATTTTACATGCAGTTCTTTATCTTCTGCTAAATACCCTTTTTAAAAACAATTTTTACAAGGTCCTCAGTGAATTACTTCAGATATGCCCACGCCTGCTGCAGCAGCTTTTATGTAACACAGTCTATATCTGTGGTGCTATATAAGTGACTGATTAATAACATGACTTTTTTCACAGATGGGTAACAGTCTGCAGTGCTAAGGGCAACAGCTTAATGAGTGTCCACTAGTAAGTTGTTTGAGGCAGGGACTGTCCTTTATTCTATGTTTGTATTGCACTTAACACAATGAGCCTCAACCTGCTTGTGGCCTTTATATATGACCATGAGGTAAACGATACATTTTAATCACTCTTTTGAATGCCTCAGGATTGGGGCATTCTAAGAGACACCAATGGCCTAGTTATTAGAAGCATTAAATTTTGAAAATGCAGGTTCTCAGCAACTCTGACAATTAGGCCCCATGCATCTTAACTTGAGTAGGGATGCCACCTGGCCAATATTTGACCGACCTGACCAGGATTTTTATGGATTTGCCAGTTGCTAGAAAAAAAAATGAAATCTGCTGGCTTGTTTTTTTTTTAAGTGATCTAAAGATTTGCATTATCACCACAATACAGTGAGATATCGAATGTTAAAAGTTTGTGTCCAGCTAAAGATGCTGCAGTGTTCCCACTGCCGCCATTTAAGAAAGAAAATGATGTTCTCTCTTTAGATACTATAAGTGGCTGTTGAAGTGGGGGAGGTGTGGAACTGCCGTGTGGTTGGGGTTGCGGTGGGCACCCTCTTTTTGCATTTCAAAGGTGGTAACCCTACACCTGAGGCATCCCAAGTAAGTGGACGCACTTTGAAGTTTGGGCTGAAGCAATTTGGACAAGGTCACACACTGAGTTAGTGGCCAACTGGACACTAGACCTGAGGAGTTTTAATTCCCAGTTCCCTGCTTTAACCAACAAACCACATTCCCCTCCCCCCACAACCAAAGTCATGATGCTGTATTAATGATCCCTGATGGGACAACATACCGCGTTTCCATGTTAGAAGAGGGGGGTTGTTTATGTTGGACATGGTCTCACAGCTGATGTGAATTATGAATGCACAGACAGCATCAGAAGACTTAAGAGGTATTTGATAAGATAAATCAGGAAACCTATGAACCAGGTTAAATTCTATTTTCTATATATTATTCATAATCTGCATTATTATTGTACCAAGATAATTATGGCCTCAATTCTCCAGTAAGTCCAAGCTACACTTGGACATGGTTCCTTGTGGCTCCACCCTGCACTAATTGTGGTTCCCTAACCTTGGTAGTTTGACCCTACTGGGAGGGTCTCCTGCCGTTCTAACTTCTGCCACTCTTGGAAACTGAGTTTATATTAGCTAGGGATCAAGCATTGTGGAGCACAGCTCTACCATGTACACCCCCCCCAGTCCTGTTTACACCATAGGTGGGGAGACTGCAGAGGAAAAGTTGGCACAGGAGGCAGCTACACTGCTTCTGTCGGTTTTGCACCTGCAGAGATTCCTCCTATTGAATTTCTTCTGTGGAGGGGAAATCTCTGGCCAGTTTAGTACGCTTTGTGCTGCATAAGCCTAAGAGGCACAAAGTGAAATTTGCCGACTGAGAATCCAGCCTTGTGCTGTTTAAACTATTCTCTTTTAAAAAGAGCAATTACTTACATGATACATATTTTCCAGATGTAACTTTTAAAGACTATATGGTGATTCATAAGACTTTAAAAACTTTTGACGTGGGTACAGAACAACGTTAAACAGTGTACCTAATTGTCAGTTTTTCTTAAATCGACAAGAGTTATCACATCTACAATAGCAGAAGTATAATAATATCTTAAATATAAAAGTGAACTGTCATGATGATTTAATTCAAGCTTATATTTTAATTTGTACAGTATATTATGAACTGTAGAGTACCATTATATATTAGCAAAAAAGATATAAACTTAATTTTATAGATGACAGTAGATTAATATACTGAGAAGTCAGATAAGAAAATTCACATAAGTTCAGTTTTTAATGAATCTATGATATGGCAGTTTGCAAGTCTTGAAAAAACTCGTGAGAAAGGCAGGCAAAAAAATCAAATTTTAATTAAAAAACACAATCTGATGGAAAGAAACAAAGTGGTACAGAAAATTCTTTCCCAATGCCTAAAATTAGAAAATACTCCTAGGAGTTCAAAGAAACTGCACAGTACAAATATATAGTTTTCAATCTTTGCAATATATAAATGAAAACAAATAAAGAATGAGCACTCATGATTCAGCATGTCCATCAATCACAGAATGTTAGTGTATAATTATGGCCTAGTTAAGTACATGCTGTATTTATTTTCTAACAGACACATGGAATATTATTCACACATATTTGGGTCAAATTTATACTAAGTATATATAAAAAAAATTAAGTGAAATTCTCATGCACACTAAAACTGGAAAAACTATTTCCTTTAGTAGTCGTAATAGAAGTAATGCAAATGTTTCTTTTAATTATCTCAAATTAGACAGAAGTCTATTGAAGTATTTTTCCTGTAATAAAACCCTTTAAAAGCTAGGTTTTGGCTGGCCCCTGCACAGGCATGAAGGAGACAGGTGATGGAGAAACAGTACAAGAAGCTTTTCCACTATCCTATTGCAAGGACCAAACAACTGCAGGCCACGGAATCAGGGGACAGCAGGAATTTCACTCTCCTAGAGCACCCATAGAAAGAAACCATCCCAAAGGGAACTGAGTGGAGGTAGGGTTACAGCTTTGTCTTCCTGTCTCTACCACCATGCACGCACAGAAAGCTGGCTTACACCAGACGGGTAGTGCAGCTGGCTCCCATCTAAGGAACTGAAAACGCCAAGAGATTGTGCTTCAGGAGGTACAATCTCATCAACAGCTCCCTCTCAGGAGGAGCATTCTGTACTGTCCTAAATAGGAGCCTGTGACTGTAAGACACATCTGGTCCTAAACTGGGGTGGCCAGGTGCCTGGTTTTTGACTGGAAAGTCCGGTCGAAACAGTGTCTGGCCAGATCTACTGACTGGAGACACAAAGTTCAGTAACAACAGGAGGGGAAGGTGCCAGGTCATCACCCGCGCCAGCCCATCCTCGACCAAGGCCGCCGCCTACATGCATTGGGCATCTGCAGCTCACAGCCCCGGAGGGAAGGAAGGAGGGAGAGGAAAAGCAGTGAGCGATGCCGGAAGGGAGGGAAGAGGAGTGGACAGGGACGAGGCCTTGGGAAAGAGGCGGGGCAGGGGAGGTTCCGGCACTCCTGCTGGAGTGTTCAGTTTTTAAATATTACCAAATTGGCAACCTAGTAACAGTGTATAACAGTAACAAGCTGTATAAATAAGTGAAATCAGAAAATGGCACATGACACTGAATGCGTGGTATTTATATAGGGTAGTCAGTCCATTCCCACGAGAGCCATTGTCAAAGTGCCTTTGTGGTTTTTTCATGATGAAAGATTAGATCAAAAATAATTTGTGGAGGTGGAGGGCAAGGAAGAATAGGCGTTAACTCTGCAAACACATGGAAAACAAAAATATGCCTGCCGTCTTTGCCACTGGTGAAACCGCATTTCCAACTTGTACACTTTTAGTGAGAGTCTCGCAATATCTGGTGCACTTCTTGAGGTCTCACCATCTGGAGTCATGTAATTATATGAGCAGAGCAGCTTTTGTTTAAAAACAACAGTTTCTAATCCTGCTGGTTGCAGAAAAAAACCTGGAAACATGACCAGAGTGTACCCTAAAGGCTCAGAGAGCCAAAGGCAAATAAGAATCATCTCAAAGTAACTAATTTTGTTTAAAGCTCATGATTCTTGGGGCCTGTCTTGTGATTTTGAATGCTTGGGTTTGACAGTTCTGGTACATGCCCTTCATTTAGGGCTGATGTGATAATCTTGCAAAGATTTCCACATGTGTTTAACTAAATTCCACGCTAGTCCCACTGAAATTAATTGGATTACCTATGTATTTAAGATTAAGCACATGAGTAGGTCTTTGCAGAATCACTGTCTTGGACTGTAAGCTATTTGCAGATAGGGAATTAACTTCACAGCTGTCTGTAAAGCACTATGTGAATAAATATATAAATAATGAAGTAAACATCAATGACGCATGTGAAATAATATTACAAGTCTATTAATATTATTTTCCTGGTCTACTTTTAAGATACATATATAAAACTAAAACTTAGTGCTTGGCAAGTTAGTGTGCTGTATATTCACACCCTCCCTTGCTTCACACTATGTCCCTGTGTGAACCAGCAAAGCGAAAGACCAGAAAGAGGATAGGGTTGACCTTAAGCAAGGTATGTAGACTTCACTTGGCATTCCTATCCTGCCCCACCTGCCCAATACAATATTTTCAATCTGCAGTTACCTACCAATATTCCGTTGGCTAGCGTTTCCAAGGGAATATAAAGGTAAGATTGTTTACTTCAGCATTCTGCAAATACTATAACAGGATTTGATCCTACACCACTGCAGTCAACAGATAGGCTGTCATTTCTTTCAAGGGAAGCCAGGACCAGGCTCCCAAAGCACAATAATTTATAACCTACTCTATCTTAATGAAGCCTTCTGTCTGAATTTCTCCCCCTTCTTTTCCTATCAGACATTTTAAACAACAAAATGAAATGAACGATAGCCTTCTTGACCGTATGGCAACAAATTATAAAGAACAGAACATATTCTACATAGTCTATATCAAAAAGTAGACCAGTTAGGAAAAGATCTGTCTCTGCAGATGTGAGTTAAAACAGAAAATGTTGATGATCCACAACAGCTGTGTAACATATTACAAATATTTCATGTAAATTGTTCAATATCTGTATCACATCCACAAAAATAGTTCACACTTTTGTTTAAGGACTTTCAAAACCATGTATTAAAAACAGTTCAAAATAATTTTAGTGGTCAAATGCAAACCGGAAACCAACAGATGGTAAATCTTGTAATATTTCTACATTACAAATATACTGGTGTGTTTTATCTTGATTATAGAACAATGTAGTGTCAATTGCAAATGTGAATGGAAATCAAACATTTCACGCCTCCAGAGAAAACTGACTGCCATTCAAAAGCCCACATATATCCCCTTGTAGGCTTGGGTTCATTTTCTATTACCTAATTAATGAAATATACTAACTGTATAGACCTATATTTTCAGCTGGTGTGACCTGGCATAGTTCTTTTGACTTTGGTACAAGTACGTCAGTTTATACCAGTTTATAATCTGGGCCTCAGTGTTTAAATTAACGAGCCATTCTAAATGGATGATCATTTTACAAAATGCTAAAAAAAAACCAACCACCCCACTCTTACTTAGATTTTTTTCAGAATACGCCCTAACTGTAGCATAGAAAATAAGTTCTCAGTACTTGGAATTTTTATTTGAAAGTATACAGAAATGTTTTCCTGCTTCAGTCAATCAGACATAGTCTATGGATGTAAATAAGAATTGCAAAATGATTTACTTGGTGGCCACAGACATTTTTATTTTAGAGATTTTGTATTCCCAGCCAGCCATTGTGTGATGGAAGTCCAGAATCCCAAAAATGTGAACAATTCAGATAAGCAGGATTCATATGCTATACACTTTGAATTGTATTATGATCCAAAAGTGTAGGCAAAGGGAATATAAAACCAATATAAATATGACCATACATTGTATCAGAAGATGAAATATTGAAGGCATTGTAAAATAGTTTTATCTTTCAAATTATATATTGATATTGTTAATATGGGGCAGTTTAAACCAATTTCAAAAACAGCAGTAAACTGAAGGAATGCTGGAAACCTATGGAATGGAACCTAGGCATCTCTTAGACAAAGTAGAATGGACATTACCAAAAGACAAGGTCCCAGAGGTACCATCCAATGGAGAAGAAAGTAAGCTGCAAAGATTGACTGTTTGCCTACGTCACAGAGGAAGAGATTACATGAAAGGACTTACAAAAGATGTGGTCACTCAAACACCACTAAAGCCCTTGAACAAATTTGGGTACTCAAATGCCAAGTGTTATGGAAACTGGCCATTACCAGGATACATGGGTGTATACCATACAAAGCATAACTTCTATGTTCCTTTTTCAATTACCTATTCTTGGACAAGATGAAACAAGTAGGGAATACTCTCACAATTCTGAATATAAAACCAATCCAGCGCCAATACCTTCAACACTTTGTTAACCCAAAGGAGTGCTATTACACCTTCAGAAGCCTTTCTGATGGCTGATCATCAGACCCCTAAGTCCACACCCCTGATCTGCCTCTTTCCTCCTCCCTGCCCCCCACGCCAAGTCTCTGCCTCTCCCCTATGTCCAGATTTTTTAAAAAGGGCTTGTCAAATGGCACCTGGATACACAAGCCAAAACCCGGACTGTCTGGGTGGAAAAATGGACAGGTGGCAACCCTACTTCTAATACTTTGGTTATCTGGCTTCTTACGGTAGGGGATAAGTGTGACAACTGCAGTTTTAATTTAATCTTAATTTTTCCCCTCATCCGCCTGCTGCTCATTCTTCCAAGAACTCTATAATAATTATGTCATATAACAGTTACTATAGACAGACATTTTACTTGGCTTGTCATTAGACTGGTATACAACACTGCTGCCTAGATTTTCTTAGGCAAGATTTTTTCCAAGTCTGGTTTTTTTCCCATGGTGTCCCTTAACATTATAGGATTTTTCATGCCAATTCAGTGTCACTTTGTTGATCTGCTGTTTCACATGTATCACATTCGCTGTTCGACAGTCTTAATTCCCATGCCCAGTTAATAAGCTCCCACGTCTCTCAGAAAGTAGTTTCTTTGTATTGACTAGATGTGTCATTTCCGATATCATAAAACTCACTGTCTGCTATAAAAAGCTGAGTGGGTCAATTTTAATAGCAGGGGTGTAATCCATAGAGGGTACATGTCCCAACATGCTCGGCTCTATCTTGATCAGAGCAGACCTGGCTGCTAGCAAATTAGCTGCAATAGCTTTTACATGTCTCTTATGTTTATGACTTGCAAACAGGGAAATTCTTCTATTCTATCTGAAAAACAAAGTTTCACTATAACCACCAGTGCCCACCATTTTAGAGACTCAGCTCTTTGATCACTTTACAGCTACGAGTAGGAAAGGACTCTCCTCTCCTGCCCATCCTTCTCCAAATCTTCAAGAGGCAGCGTGGGTTAGTGGGATAGGACATTTGATTGGGAGTCAGGAGCCCCAGGTTCTATTTCTGGCTAAGTCACTGATCAGCTGTACGACTCTGAGCAAATCACTTCACCTCTCTGCACTTTTGTTTTCCCTCCCACCCTGTCTGCCTGCCTTGCCTATTAAGTTCTTGAGGACAGGGGCCATGCATCAGTATGAATTTGTACAATGCTAAGCACCCTGGAGTTTGGGTCTCAGCTAGGTCCTTTCAGCACTATCATGCTTCAAACACACACAACAACAAATATAGCTATCTGGATAAGTGAATCAAAGAGGTTTATTATACAGGCCCCCTAATGAAGGGACTGGTTCCATCTGCACCATGCAATTGCAGAAACTTTCTAAGTGGCAGGGGAAAAAGTCACGCGACTCAGAAAGCTCAACGGTCAAAAATAATGAAGTTAGTAAGCCTATTGGGGCAGAGAGCAACTTAACATTAGGCATATGTACAACATCCAACACAACAGAGCGTAAGTCAGGGATCTGGGGCCTAAGTGCCACCACTGTACAAATCAACAAAACAAGTGTGATCAGAGCAGCTGCTGACATCACTGCAATTCAATCACTTCACAGTGCGAAGGGTGTCTGAGCCAATCAGACCACATTGTCTAAAATTTTAAATGCAGCCAGGAGTGGCTCTCTCCCAGGGCTGGGTGCCGGCACAGCACAAGCAGCACCATTTCTCTCTCTCAAACCCAGCTGTCAGGCTATGGGGAACCCACCACACTATTAAGCTCTGGTCAGAAACTAAAACTTTTACAACTTGACTTAGAGATGGCAACACACTTGTTCCAAAATCCTTCCCCCAAACAACAGGAGACCCTTTCTGATGCATTGATAACCTTTTTTTAGGAAAAAGTTATTTTTCATTCTTCAAGCTGTATATACAAACAAAATAACCCAATAAAAAGTACATCCATTTGTAGCAAAGCCAGAAGGAGCAGAAAGTGATCTTCTCCTTGCAGCAGCAAACTTCCCAGGAGATTTCCCATTCATAATGCTTTGAAAATTAGGGTCATCCGTTCTGGTTGTTACTTGAACTCAAGAGAGCTAGTCTGGGTCTTAGCCTCCCACTCACTGAGCCAATGTGTTTCCCTTCATTTAGGCTTTAAAGACCATCAAGATTGGTATTAATTCAATGTAATCACCACATTTAAAGAGTTATTTAACTGAACACATCACCCTCGGAGAAAAAAAGAAAGTGTTTCTTCCACCAAACGTTCTATAAAAAAGGGTTGGGTTATAATCTATTTTGAGTTTTAATGAGACTGTATCTGCACATTTTGGAAAAGCTTCCTATGGAATCTGAAACAAAGGAAAAACTAATTTAAAAGGAACTCTTTATATTCAAATAGCTGACTAAATAGAACCTAGTAAGAGCTCTTATTAGATAGGACAATGATGAGCACCACATAAATGCCTCTGAATAAACAGATTGCAGGACTACCAATAGCGCATGGAAGACAAAAGGTCATTAAGGGGGTAGCAACTCAAATTACTTTCTACATACATTTGCACTGTGTGTGTGTGTGTGGGGGGGAAGTTAACCTATAATATGAAACTATGCCTGAAAGAGGACTGTGCAAGTTTTCCCATAATTTGATTATATCATCACAAGAAAAGCACATAAAAAAAGAAATTTGCTTATTCCCCAAAATAAACCTATTTAAGTAGCAATCCATCCATTATATGAGAACTACATACGCTCATCATCACAGATGGGCTAACAGCTTTAGGCAAAGTAAAAATTATGCAACAAGACTCAAAGCTTTGCAGAGCACAGAAATGGCTCTAGCTATTATAGAAAGTCATATCTAGGAGTGAGAAAACACACTCTGAGAAAGCTCCAACTGGTGCAAGAGGTGACAAGCCCGCCTGCTTAGCAAGCCAGGTAACCATGAAAACATCCCCTTGATGCTCTGCTCTCTGTGCTGGATCCCCATTCAGCACAGTGTCCACTTCAATGTTGATAGCTAAAGCCCCTTGGAAACTTTCATAGGAACTGGGCCTAGATTACCCAACTCACTCCCAGAAGATGGACAAACCACCACAGATTTAGTCATATCCCAATTAAATACAAGACTCTCCTCCCTCATCTTCCCCTCAGTAAGGTGTACACTCACAAATGAATCAAGTCATTCCCTTTTATTGGTTAGGAAGGAGAATATGGGGGATTGCCTCTCAAATATTTAAAGTTAGAAATGAGAAGAACACAGATACAATGGTGACTGGGGCCAGGCATCGACAGCAATTGATTAACTAGTTAGACAAGAACGGAAGAGAGGGCTAGAACAGTCCCAGCAAGAATGATCCACTGCACATGCTTGCACTAGAAAGTGTCCATCGCTCAGTCTCTTTGCACGATCAATCCCCACACACAACATTTTAGTATAAGAGAGTACATTCTCCGAGAACAGTGACAACAACAGGTCAAACATGAGGAGCTTTGCACTAGAAAACTCTGATGAACAGGCCCCCATACATATGTGCGCACACACACACTTCCGTTCTATTTTAAACATGGACAAAGGAGGCCAACCCTATTTACCAAACAAATGAGATGATGCAAGTGCAGTTCTAACTTGACACACCACTATATAAAAGTAGCACGTTATTACAGTACTCAACTTCTGTTTGCATACTGAGACTTGAGAGAAATAGTTTTTGTTGCTCTATTATTCCTGTTAGCCCTGCAAAAACAACACAGCTAAGGAAGAACAAGGAAGATTTCATTCCCTGTGGTACCTGAACAGATTGTTCCAGTTGGTGGGATCTGGGTATATCCATTCCCTTCAATGGGTTTGCACAGGTGTTGCTAAGAGTTTAAATGGGCCTGCAGAACCTTAATAACTGATGATGATGATGACGACAAGTGAATTGGTCTCAGGCTGAATTTGCAGGGCTAGGAGTTGTGGGGAGGGGGACTTAATTGTAAACTAAACTTAAATAGTCTTGATCTGGAAATCAGTGAAATGCAATAAACATGAAAACTCACAATTCCATTTTTATAATTATTTTTCAGAACAGAATTCCAATTTAGAGACCCAAATTCTGCTAGCGTTTGTTCTTCAGAAAGAAGTCAGATATAATACAGGTGTTGCAGTTTCTAGCATTGTTTTGTCTTTCAAAGGCCAAAATCACCACGTCCATCCCTAATAAAAAAAAACAGAAAGCCTTTAATAGATACACACACCACACACTGAATGATGGCAAGGACAGTTATAGCCAGTGACATAGTAACAGACATATTGCTATAGTTTAGAAGGGGTCTCATGACAGAGACAAAAATTGAAGTAGTAGACTATTGCTTAGTTACCTTACAAAATTGCTCATGAAGTCATTGATTTGGGGATAGATCTTTATCCCCATTGCAGAGATAGGGAGAACTGAAATGCAAGGAGTTTATGTAACTTGCCTACGGTCATACAGCAAGGCTTTGTCTACACCAGCTTTTCCTTGCCATTCCACTAGCATTGCTGCAGCTGTAGCAATGATGGAAAGCCTCACGCAGACTTGGCACAGATCTTTCCAATTACTGTGAACTAGATTTTTAAAAAGGTATTTAGGTGCCTAGTGGGATTTTCAAAAGCATCGACATGCTTAACATCCAGTAAAAATCAATTAATGATGCTCAAGGCAGTGGTAAGCACACATGCAACTGATCCATGCTAGCTGCTAGCACAGAGAGAGTCACACTAATGCCAAGCCAATAGCGAGTAAAGGGCTGAAAATCCCCAGCAGAGACATGCCCCAGGAGTGGCAGAATAGACTCAGACCAGTGCTCTAAGCCCTAGTACTTATTGATGGGCAAAGGGGCAGATCTTCTGAGAGTTTAAATGTTCATTATTTTAAATTTGCTCTAGGTGAGGACCTGACCCCAAGCAGTCTTTAAAGAAAATATTCACTGAGTTCTGGATCACAGTAATGAAGTGTCCTCAAAGGTGCTTTGTTAAATTAACTAGTGCCATTAGATTGAAAACAGGGATAACTAAATATTTTAAAATTTACCTCAAATCAATTGGAGAGTAGTCAAACATCACACAGAGTGTGTGATTGTGAATTCTGTAGACACTAGGCATAATGGAAACAATAAAATTTTAGTTTCAAGTATTTTGAACAAGGAGGATATGGAAAAAGTGAAGAGACACATTTAAGGATAGTTTGAGGAATAGTGATCTCATTTTAATAAGGTTCCAAATACATTGGAAGGAGCTCAGTTTCCAATATGATCAACCTTGTAAAAGGAGAAATAAAGTGAAATAGATGGGCATAGTTCATAGAAGTGCCATAGATAAAAACTAGCTACAGTTTAAAGAAGTGATGGAGTTAGCTCAAAGGGAGTGTATACTATTATGCAAAATTAAGCACAGAATTTCAAAACCAAGGAGTCTGAGTGACAACTTGCTTAAGTTAATTGCAAGTAAAAATGGAGCTCTAAAAAATTACAGGGAGCATAAGACTACAGCATTGTTAGTTTTAAAAGGAAAATCAAAAGGAATGGAAAGATGGTATTTCAAGCGCACAAAGGAATAATGAAGCACAAATAGCTAGGAGTATTAAGACTAACAATAAGATTCTTTAAATATATTAGAGAACTGAAAAATGAGAAAGAACAAGTGGTTCCATAAATAAAGTGACAAAGTAAGGAAATATTTGTTGTTGAAAAAAGAATTAGCAGAAGAACTAAATACTTTTCCACATTTGTATTTGAAGACATTATTAACTACAAATTCACTGTGAATGTATTTGTGGTTACAAAGGAGGACAGAAACTGAGAAGACTAAGATTAATATTAAACAAGTATATTTGGTTAGTGAACTGCTGAGACCCCATTTGCAGTAAAATGTTTAATTGTGTTCACATTTAGGTAACCTAATGCTTTTCCATTATACAAAAAAGTTGGCTTTAAAAAAAAAATTAAAATACTAACATGGCTTACAGCAGGAGCTTGAATTTTGGCAGGGAAATAGTCTCAGTGCACAAACTGTTACTCTCCTAAGGAAAATTCACTCAAACTGGACCATGTTATACGATGTTAAAAAAAAAAATCACCCTTTGCAGTCCTCCTTTTGTTCAACAGAACTTGCTAGAGTTAGCTACTCAATTCTACAAGTTTGCAGATGACACTAAACGGGGAGGAGAGGTAGATATGCTGGGAGGGTAGGAATAGGATACAGAAGGACCTAGACAAATTAGAGGATTGGGCCAAAAGAAATCTGATGAGATTCAACAAGGACAAGTGCAGAGTCCTGCACTTAGGAAGGAAGAATCCCATGCACTGCTACAGACTAGGGACCGAATGGCTAGACAGCAGTTCTGCAGAAAAGGACTTAGGGGTTACAGTGGACGAGAAGCTGGATATGAGTCAACAGTGTGCCCTTGTTGCCAAGAAGGCTAATGGCATTTTGGGCTAGATAAGTAGGGCACTGCCAGCAGATCGAGGGACGTGATCTTTCCCCTCTAATCAATATTGGTGAGGCCTCATTTGGAGTACTGTGTCCATCCACACTACAAGAAGGATGTGGAAAAATTGGAAAGAGTCCAGTGGAGGGCAACAAAAATGATTAGGGGACTGGAACACATGACTTATGAGGAGAGGCTGAGGGAACTGGGGATGTTTAGTCTTCAGAAGAGAAGAATGAGGGGTGATTTGATAGCTGCTTTCAACTACCTGAAAGGGGGTTCCAAAGAGGATGGATCTAGACTGTTCTCAGTGGTACCAGGTGACAGAACAAGGAGTAATAGTCTCAAGTTGCAGTGGGGGAGGTTTAGGTTGGATGTTAGGAAAAACATTTTCACTAGAACAGTGGTGAAGAACTGGAATGGGTTATGTAAGGTGGTGGTGGAATCTCCTTCCTTAAAGGTTTTCAAAGTCAGGCTTGACAAAGCCCTGGCTGGGATGATTTAGTTGGGGAATGGTCCTGCTTTGAGCAGGGGATTGGACTAGATGACCTCCTGAGGTCCCTTCCAACCCTGATATTCTATGATTCTATACAAACATCCCCTCTGGACTCCGCATGTACCATCCCTACTGAGCCTCCTCACAGACCCCTTCATGCTAAGCATGCTCACCAACATCAAACCTGAAGCAGCCACAAGGAACCATAAGGGCAATGGGAGAAAAGAATGTGTCCTCCTATAACAGAGTCCACTGCCCAGTATACCTCCCTCATGACCCAGTGTGACATAGCAACCCCCAGGTAAGCTAGCATCCCCTGTTGACAGTCACTCTGGCACCATGGTGGTTTCTCTGTCAGATAACTCAGCCCTCTAGGCAGCGTGCAGTCTTTTATTCACCCTTCCAGGTCACAGTCAGCCAAGCTAAACTTCAAAATTATTTTTAACAGAAACAAAAAGTTTCCACCCTTGTCTAGGGCTCTTCTTCAGTCAGTATCTTCCCTGGTTATTCAAGGTCTACTCCCAGACCTCCCTGCTCGAAAAGCTTGCCTCCCCACTCATTCACTCACAGTCCTGAAGGAGCTTCTTGCAATCTCTTCCAAGCAGCCTTTTCCCAGGTGGACCCTCTCAGGGCTTAAACCTGGCCCCTTTTAATACAGGAATCATCTGATTCCTTTCAGGTGGGGTCCATTCTGTAATCAGGACTGGCTTAGCCTCAGGCTCTCCAGTCCACAGGGCAAGCCACCCTGTTATGCCTCCACATAGTGATTTCCATTCCAACTTTGCTTTGCCAAACTGTAAAAAGAAAAGGCTCCTTCTTCCCCTTTCTCCCACATGCCCGCCTGTTGTTGCTAGTCTCCCTTTAACACCTCCTGGACCAAGCCATTAGCTTACCTCCTGTTGGTGCCACCTAGCTTCTGGATTGTTGGAGCCAGCAGATCCTGAAGGGAGAGAAAGAAGCCCAGGTACTGTAGCTCCTCCTCCTCCTAAGGGGATGCAGGGAAAAGCGTGTGCTGTGGGGACAGGGAATGTGCTGGGGAAAGGGAGGTGGGGTCAGAACATGTTGGGGGAGGGACACAGAGGGGAAAAGAGCATTTGATTACTATATGAAGATCATCATAATACATACAGATGGGGGCAGAACTGAAGTTGCATGGGAAGCCTTAAATCCAATATTTCTTAGCTTCCTCATGCTTGATTTTGTAACCCATGTAACATGCACTTAGCACTTTAACCCACTAACCCCCTTTTGGGGGGGGGGCGCTAAGATTGCAACAGTATTAACAGGCCACTGTACCATGAATGGTCCCTTAGAATATGTGCTAACTACTTATGCTAAACAATCTTCCAATGTGCATTTAGCTGTGATGCTAACAGTACCTTTCCCAGGCTTGTACACACTGCCACTTGTGTCACTCAGGGCCATGAATAAGCCACCCCTCTGAGCGACGTAAGTTAGACCGACTTAAGCACGAGTATTCACAGTGCTAGGCCAGCGGGAGACCTTTTCCCGCCGACATAGTTACCAGTGCTCATGAAGGTGGTTTTATTATGCCGATGGGAGAGCTCCCATGCAGCTAGTGCTTCTAGTGTAGACTACCCTGCAGACTTGAAGAAGAGCTCTGTGTGGCTCGAAAGCTTGTCTCTCTCACCAATAGAAGCTGGTCCAATAAAAGATAGTACCTCACATACCTTGTCTCTCTAATATTCTGGGACTGAGACAGCTACAACAGAACTGCTTTTTAAAATGTAATTTTAAGAAATGCATAACTAAAAGGGAGATAGTATAGCATAGGGAAATATTGATTATAGGAGGGACAGAGGGGATTACACAGCAATATGGGGGGAGACTGACAAAAGAAATTGCTTACTCTCAAGAAAAGACAAATGAAAGGTGACTTGATTAAGTATGGAAACTAGGCTAAGCATTGTTCTAAAAATTAAGCTTCATGATTTACTCAAGGTCACTGGACAAACCAGGACTAGAGGTGTCAGAAAAACTCAAGGAGATATTATTTTAGGGAGCGAGTGTACTGGGTAACTGGAGGGGACTTCCAGTTGAGTAAAGGGTGTCAAGTAGTATTAATGTGTTTCAGTCAGAACTGGTTGATTATATGGAATGTAGTACATCTAGAGAAAGGTGTATTAGCTTGGTACCTGGGAGTTGCTAACTAGAGCTGATTGAGAAGTTTTCAAGTAAATATTTTTTCATTGGGAAATGCCTATTTGTCAAAACCAAAACTTTTCACAGAAACGTATCTGTTTAGACAAAACTTTAGCTGGGAAGATTTCTCACGTCCAAGAAGAGATTGTGTGCAAGCGTGCACCTACAATAGCTAATAACCCAGTGCATAGGGCACTCACCTACAATGTAGAAGACCCACACTCAAGTCTGTACACTGAATCCAACTGAGCAGGGATTTGAACCTAGGTCTCCCTCATCCCAGGTAAGTGCACTAACCACTGGCCTATTGATGACTCTGTAATGGGTGGGTGTGCGTCTCATGTTTTTTTGTGAAAAAACTGAGCAGTCTCATTTTTGGACTGATGCAGAAAACAAAACAAAAAATTCTGGACAGGAATTCTGGTCAGCTCTCTTGCTAACCCATCTTTTGAGGGTAGGTCACAAGAAAATTTCCCCCACTGATTTTGTTATTCCCCTCCTCCCTGAGGCTGGCTATTGTGTTTTCTTTATTCAGAATGTTTTACTTTTGCTCTGGTACAAAAAGATTTTTTTTAAAAAATTTTAAATGTAAGAATGTAAAAAATTGAAAAACAGAGGAGGAAAAAGAAGCAGACTGTTATCAGTTGTTCATGAGATGAAAGCCTCTTGGCTTGCTTCTCTTTCCAGCTACGCAACTATAGATCGGATGTGGTAGCATAGCATGCTGCTGTCCGAGTCACTGGGTCAGCCAAAACAAACTCAGAGGCAGCAAAAATTGAGGAAAAGGGGACACCGAGCCATAAACATTCTGATCTTTAGACAGCAAATCAATCAAGGAGTTCCATGCTGTTAATCAGAGGACTGATTCTCTCCACTTTCCAAGATATTGAAAAGAAAGTGACAGTTCAGAAATCCATACAATATGGTCTATATTCCTCTCCTACAGATTACAATAACCTTTTATTTGGGAGTATATCATCAGAGCCTGTACCTAAAAGAAATCAGTTCAATGACTAAACCACTTACTCCTCTTCTGCTTTCTTTTAGCTCAGCTAGAATTAACACTGCTTCAGAAAAACACAATGTACTGCCTAGTCCTTCAGCTTTTACAGCCTGGTTATCTGTCCTGCAGCAGAGTGGATAAACAGTTTTCTTGCCAAGTAGAAGTGGATTAGCTAGAGCAGTGGTGACGATAGCACAGTGTGTGGATGGACAAGAGTTATAATAGATATTCCCAGAGATGTAACATGAGATGGGATAGGAGGAGATGAAATGGCATCATTCAGGCAAACATCTACATGCTGTGGAAAGGATGACCGGGATTTGGATAGAACAGAAGGGCGAGTTTGACGTCACATATCTCATCAAAGTGCACTGGATAAAAATCATCGGTGCTGAACTTTAACTCCAGGCAGTCCCACTTCAGCTTTAGTTCTGAAGATATAAATGCAGGTTATGCTGCTATGATAAATTCCGTGCAGCAGGTCACCATTAAAGTATTCAGGATTCCAACAGCGTTAACAGATCAAGACTTTGACATTTTCTGTTGTCAGCACTTTGATGGCTGAGGAGTGGAGAATTCTGTCTCTATATTTCTTTACTCAGGGCATGGCTACACTTGCAGATGCAGAGCGCTTTGAGTTAAACCAGCTTTCGTAGAGCGCAGTAGGGAAAGTGCTGCAGTCTGTCCACACTGACAGCTTCAAGTGCACTGGCGTGGCCACATTTACGGTACTTGCAGCAGCATTGGGCACGGTGCGTTATGGGCAGCTATCCCAGCGTGCAAGTGACTGCAACGTGCTTTTCAAATGGGGAATGGGGTGGAGTGTGACAGGGAGTGTGTTGTGTGTATATGGGGGGAAAGAGAGTGGGTTTTGGGGGCTCTGAAAGCATGTCAGCTCAGTCTTGTAAGTTCAGACAGCAGCAGACCCCCCTGACCCCCGGCCTCTCCCTCTCATACACACAGCATTCCACACTAATGGTTGCTTTGTCTCAGAGCAGATAAGCATGCCAGCTGGCAGAAACTGAGCTTTCAAAGGGCATATCCGCATTCCTACAGTGATTCAAAAACAATGACAAGAGTGGCCACTTGACTTAAGGGGATTATGGGATGTTTCCGGAGGCTAATTAGAGCGCAGTAATGCAACACCTTGTCCACACTGGCGCTGTGTCGCTCCAGCGGGGGCACAGCAAATGTTATTCCACTCGCCGAGGTGAAGTACCAGCAGCCCTGTAGCCGTGGAGTCAGAGCGCTCTATGTGCCTTGCCAGTGTGGACGGGTAGTGAGCTAGTGCTCCTGGGGCTCCTTTATTGCGCTGTAACTCGCAAAGGTAGCCAAGCCCTCAGGGTCTGATCCTGAGAGATGCTAAGCAATCTCAATTTCCAATCATTTCAAAGAGCTGCCAGTCCTCAGAACCTACCAGGATCAGGCTTGTAAATTGATTCTAACCAGCCAAGAACAAGTTGTCCAAGATTACAAGGGGTCTGGAAAAATTGGAGGGAAAAACCCCATGCAAACATTGAGTTACTTACTATAGGAGTATTAACTATCAGAGGGGTAGCCGTGTTAGTCTGGATCTGTAAAAGCAGCAAAGAGTCCTATGGCACCTTCTAGACTAACAGAAATATTGGAGCATAAGCTTTTGTGGGTGAATACCCACTTCGTTGGATGCATGTAGTGGAAATTTCCAGAGGCAGGTATAAACATGCAAGCAAGAATCAGGCTAGGGATAATGAGGTTAGTTCAATCAGGGAGGATGAGGCCCTCTTCTAGCAGTTGAGGTGTGAACACCCAGGGAGGAGAAACTGCTTTTGTAGTTGGCTAGCCATTCATAGTCTTTGTTTAATCCTGAGCTGATGGTGTCAAATTTGTAAATGAACTGAAGCTCAGCAGTTTCTCTTTTATGTCTGGTCCTGAAGTTTTTTTGCTGCAGGGTGGCTACCTTTAAATCTGCTATTGTGTGTCCAGGGAGACTGAAGTGTTCTCCTACAGGTTTTTGTACATTGCCATTCCTAATATCTGATTTGTGTCCATTTATCCTTTTATATAGGGACTGTCCAGTTTGGCAGATGTACATAGCAGAGGGGAACTCCTGGCACATGATGGCATATATTACATTGGTGGATGTGCAGGTGAATGAACCGGTGATGGTGTGGCTGATCTGGTTAGGTCCTGTGATGGTGTCACTGATGTAGATATGTGGGCAGAGTTGGCATCAAGGTTTGTTGCATGGATTGGTTCCTGAGTTAGAGTAACTATGGAGTGGTGTGTAGTTGCTGGTGAAAGTTACATGAGTATTGTACCACAGCAGTGTTTTTCCAGTTATATATTGGTGTTCCTAGACTTGCCCAATTTAATGCAGTACTTGACATACCAAACATCACAAACAAAACATTTTATGGATTGGTATGTGGTACTTCCCTCAGTGTCTTCTGAATGAAGTAAAGCTCATGTACCCCTGAGAGGTACAGAGGCATTAGCACCATTTTACATATAGGAAGAATGAAGCACAGAGCTGTTAAGAGGAAGGTTGGTCCAGTGGTTAGGGCACTAGCCTGGACACAGTTGCAATTCCCTGCCCTGCCAGAATCTACCTGTGTGACTTTAGAGAAGTCACTTAGCTTCTTGATGCCTCACTTCCTCCATCTTTAAAATGAGGATAACAGCACTTCCTTTGCACCCCCCACATAGGTTTTGTGAGAATAAATATATTTAAAGACTATGAGGAGCTCAGATACTATGGTAATGGGGTCGTATAAGTGCCACAGGCCTTTTCCAAGGTCACAGAGACACTCTGTGGAAGATGTGAGAACAGACCCCAAACCTACAAGCTCCCACTCTTATACTTTGCCTACAAGACCATCCATCTCCTTCCTCAAAGTATCTGATTTATGTTATGACTGGTGATGCCATATCCTGCCAGTTTCCTATTGCTTCACTTTCCACATTGGTTCTCTCCTTTTTAGTGTGGGTTCTGAAACTAGCTCAGGTTCTTTCACTGTTTTGCTCTCATTAACAAAGCATTCAGCCAGCACTTTTCTCTGCTCATGTTGAAGAATTTGTTCCAGGTCATTGCTGAGCTGAAGATAATGTCCTTGAACGCGTAACCTGTAAAGAAATGAATGATTCCCTTATCAGTTGCCAACTGTTCATCCAGGACATTTCTTTTTCCAGACATTTCATCTGATTGTTGGACTGGCTCCCCATTCCACTCACTGAATGTGTCATGGCAGGGTAAAAGAAAAAAAAGGGGGAAGATGGAAAAATTAGAGCTATTTCTCCTTCCCCAGTTCACATCCTATGGGATCCTATGGAAGGGATCCTATGGATGACCTGGGTAACAGTCATGGTTTGGGCTTTGCAAACTG
This sequence comes from Lepidochelys olivacea, assembly GCF_965140295.1. Taxonomy (NCBI): domain Eukaryota; kingdom Metazoa; phylum Chordata; order Testudines; family Cheloniidae; genus Lepidochelys; species Lepidochelys olivacea. The sequence continues at coordinate 126,352,856 of NC_140413.1, forward strand.
TTGTGTAAGTCACTATTTACCCATATTTCGGCAGAATTTGAAGTTTTCATGCAGTGCCTACAGACCACCCATATTAACATGCTTAAAGAACTTAGATTTATATATAGCAGTCAATTATACATAAGTAGCATCCCAAGCAGCATCTACCACATAGCAGAAGTGGAGACTATGATTACGGAAGTTGCACCCTAATCCCTTTGAGTTAGTTGACCCAGGCAACATCCCAGTGACCAGCTATTGGTCATCCCCTCCAAAAGCAAAGCTGCCCATCCCCTTCCCCATCCCAAATCAACTCAGTGTCATGGCCACAGAAGGACATAATTTATTTACAAGTGCTAATTTGTGTGTTTTTACAACAACGTTTCAACATGAAATGTAAAAAAGTTTGCTCCTTCTTTGCTGGGCAATGCTGCTTGTGCCATTCACAGCCAGTCTTCAATGTGCTGTCTACAGAAACCCAGCAGAAGCTGCTAGAGCCTGAAGGACTCAGGCAATAAGCATCTATTCCTTTTGTTTGAGAGACTTTCATTGGGAGGGGAGAGGATAAGGAGCATCCCCAACTCTTTCTGCCTTTTCTGGCTATATTGTCTTAGCCATTAGACTAATCGGTTCCCCCTTTCCCCCTCACTCCACCCCAGAGCCTTTAAATGTATGTAAGGGACATATGAAACAGATATGCCATGAATGATTAATACCTACGGATTCCTTCTGGCCCTCATAACATTAGAAAAGCTGTCCACCTGTGCTTATCCAAAATAGATTTCACCTAAGTTGTAGAGACAATAAGGTGGTTCACATCATGAGAGACGCTTTGTCAAAGAACCCACAGATCAGCCCAAGATCGGGAGTTTCTATCCCCAAACACAGAATCTGAACATGGCTAAATGAAAGTATTGTTAATCACCTAGGCAAGAATCCCTCATAATCTACATATGAAAAAAATACTTTCCCTCCCACAACCTAGCAGAAAAAAATCAGTTACCAAGCAAGGGTCATGCCCTGCTTTCCTATGCAAAGTGTTTGCACCCCAAAGTAGTAAACTATACAGTGTGTTCTTTGTAAAATCAAACTTACCATGGAAATCTCTCACCCCAAATTAGATGACCCAGGCGTACATCCTTCTATATGTGAAAAAATGTCTCATTGCTATAAGTCCTAAATAAGGTGAAGTGCTTATGTACAATCAAAGAATGTATGGAGTATATGTCCTTCAAATTTAGAAGATTATAATAAGCATTTTGTTGTTTTTCATTGTAAATAACTGTTGCACTCTAGAAATAATAGGAATTGTGTGGCACAAAAAAGGGAAAAAAATATTAAAAGATATAAATCAGGATATAACTTTGGGATATTAAGACCAATTGCTTAAGAGGAGGGATCCCAGTTGATAGTAGGGGAAAATAATGAAATACAATCCTTAAAATGAATCAAACTTAAAGCCTCCATTAACAAAAGGACTAAAGAAATTGGTTATACACCAAAGCCATCTACTGGATACCAATGGAAGCAGCAAAGAAACCTAAGCACTCACTTGGAAGGTATCGAAAGGGATTAAGAGGGTGGGCCCCCTCCTACGAGCTCTGAAATGAGGGTATATAAAGTGACATCACCATGCGCTGAAGAGAATTGACCAGGGATGCTGGAACAATTTTACAGTGGGGGTGCTGAGAGCCATTGAACCAAACTATAAATACTGTATGTAATGGAAACCACTTCAAACCAGGGGGGTGCAGCAGGACCCCTAGTTCCAGCACCTATGGAGTTCACTGAACCCAACAAAAAGGTGAAGAATCCTAAGTGCAACCAATACTTGGACTAGTTGTGTGGAAAGGATTCTCACCCATCCTACCGTTAAGAGGATAAGAAATGGTGAACATGGGACATCACCATCTTCATTGGGGGCTGGAGGACCTGGGGCTCCACGCAAGACCCTACCTCAGCCACCTTCAGCAAGAGGCAGAGTTCAGCATTCCAGCAAACTGCTGCTCAGTCCCTGGGTCCCAAACCCAGGTGGCCATGCTGGCTGCTGCTTCTCTTCAGATGTCCCAGGTTGTAGCTCCCCAGGTGCCCCAGGCTCATTAAAATAGCATGCTAATGCCTCTGGACACAGTAAAAATGGAGTATCCTACTGGATTCCAATATATATACACAAATCTAGTTCATTAGATTTCAGTTTTAAAATCTAACTGGCACCCTGGCATATTGATAAATTGACCCCCTTTCATGCTTACATGTGATGTTATGAACACAAGAAAGAGGATCAAATCAAGACTGCAGTAATTACATCCTATTTAAACTTGACCATTAGGATGGTTAAACTTTTTTTTAACATGTCTGTTTTTATTACAATAACATCTTTATATGGCTGAACAACTTTAATTTGGCTTTCCTTTTTTTAAGGACATGCATGTGAAAAATGTTGACACCAACAATATGATAGATGGATTTACAAGAGAGGCCTTTTCATGGACTGACCATGAACAAATAGCCCAGACAAGAAAGATGGGTTTCACTAATTAATTTGCTCATTTCTGGCTTTTTAATACAACTACATTTTGATGGTTCAAAGTCTACCAGCTACATGGGTCTCCCAAAAGAAAGAGGGAGGTGGAGAAACAGCAGTGAACGTACTGCAGCTCTTTCTTTGCAGAATTTTCTCCCCCTCCAAAAGCATTTAAGTTAATTTTGACTAGGTTTGACAAGAGTAGGCTTCAGCCTCTGTGCTGAAAACATTTTCAATGTGACAGCTCTGTCGGGGGGGGGGGGGGGGAGAGAGATCTGTGATATCTTAAAGTTACACAATAAAAGTTACTTTTAAAATGTCTTCTTTGTTTGCATGCAGCTTTTCACCAATGTCCTGAATAAGCCCATTCTGTCAAGGAAGGACAGAAACAAGGTGGTTAACATAAGCCAGCTGAAGACGCCTGCTGCTTTTCCTGTAAATAAAGCTGACCTTTTGGAGCACTGACAGAAACTGCTGTAAAGCAACAAAATAAATTCTTTGTTTCTTTGCAAAGATACATTCATGAGTGCATGTATTTAGGTACACCTCATGTTGTTAGCCAAACAACCAGCTTTCATGCACAGAGTTGCAGTACAGTGCTCAGTTCAGCAGTCAGTTTGCTGTGGAGACAAAGCTCTGTGGCAAAAAGTGTGACTGTTTACAGCATACTGCAATGAGCCCAGAAACTGCAGGCAGTCAGAAACCCAATGACAATTCAACTACACAATCACTACTGTAGCAGAGGAGGATTTTTGCCCACTGCCCTTTTTTCATGCAGTGCACTGCTATTTATTCAGAGCTGGAGGGAGAGAGAAAGAGTGTGGGCAGATAATAGTTTCAAGAACTGTCTACTAAGAAGACTGAAAAGATCACAGAGCTACACCAGCACTTTCCAACTTTCTCCAGTTAAAGTAAGTAAATTCCTTGGAGACTATCATCAGTGTTTCTCTTTCTCTCAGGTTTGAGAAATAACTGAGCACTTTGAAAGATAATAGGAATATCTGTCCCTGTACTTAACTGAGTACCTCACATTTATTAGTAGATTTTATCCACACAACATCCCTGTGAGGTAGAAAGCATTATCCACCTTTTACAGATGGGGAACTGAGACCGAGAAGATTAAGTGATTTGCCCATGGTCATACAGGAAGCCTGTAGCAGAGGTGGGTACTGAACCCAGGTATTGAGTCACACTTCAGTGTCCTCTCCAATAGGCCATTTCTTCTCCCCTAGGAATGTCTACCTAGTACATCTGAAATATTTACAAGGTGACACTCTCCCCCAAGAGCCATACCAATCTTCTGTATAGAGCCCCTCTCCTACTTCCTCCCGCACACTCCAGCCTGAGAGAGGTGAACTGGACTAGTTTCCCCCTAGTGATAGAAACATCAAACTAGCAATAATAGTTTCTCCTGATCAGCAGGAACGCCACAGATCCACACAGGGATTGCTGCTGACTAGCAACTAAACCAGAAATTAGTGTGTGTATATAAACTCCTCCGACCCCAAATCCCATCCCCACAACTTTTGCACATTTCCTCTTCCATTCTAAGATTCTGCTCTGTCCCAGAGACTTGATGCCATGTACTCTGACAGTTTCAGGTTTGGCTTTCTATGCTCTCTGGGATAGAGAAATTAGGAGATCAGAGGAATGCAGGCAAAAAAAGGAAGATTTAATGGCACTCTGGGAAGTAGAAAAAGAGCTCAGCTGGCTACACTGCTTGCTAGTGCTATCTGCTGGCAAAAGCATGGGAACCACAATGGTGTTACCCACAGACTGTGTTGCATTTGAAGCCATCAAGAGAAGGAGCAGAAGGGCTAAAGTTTATGGGGGAAATGGAGGGTCCCCAGGAATGAATCAGAGGCAGCTTACTCTTTGGGATCCTGCTTGGACCAACTTTTGGAATGGAGGCAGGCCTAACAAGGAGGATTCTTGTGTGGGGCTTTAAATAAAGCAGAAATGTCACTTGGAGGAAGACAGTTTGTACAACAGGAGGTCTGTCCTTCCAACTAGGAATTAGTTTTACCAGCCCCTTTTCCTTTAATTTTTGAGAGAAAAAGGAATAGACCTAAAACCTTATATCTGAAGACCCCAACGATGAGTGTAGTACAAGCCTCCCTCTGTATTGTGGTAGCACATAGGAGCTCCAATCAGGGTTTGGGGCACCATTGTGGTAGGCTCTGTGTAAACACATAGCACAAAGATTGTCCATAATAGACAATTTAGGTAAGGCTCCACCATCACTAGAGGAAACATCCAAACGCATGATTGCACTCATACACATGAGCATTGACCAGCCAGATGAGTAGTCCCGTTCATGGACCATTGAAATCAATTATCCTTATGCGAATGAACCCTTAATATATTCACTAGTTTGCAGACACCACTGTAATGCAATATAGTGGTTATATATTTTTAATTAGAAAAGTAAATATTCTAGAAATTGGAGTCCCCCTCCAAATGAACTTCCATTCATTTGTTCCTCTCTATGATACTTGAACAATCCTCAAAGGTAGAGTTGGTTACAGCATGCCTCCGCCAGGTTTAGTTCTGTTCCACCAACATTACCTTGCTCTCAAGGGAATTTATTGTTATGTGCACTGAAGAATTTCAGAAGAATGTCAGGATGGAGGGGCCATTAGATTAGATGAAGAAAACATCCAGATAATTAGATTGGCAAAATGATCCAATTGTTTACACACATTAGCAAGTTACCTCTTCATACAGTATCCCTTCTTGGAAGTCTCAATTAACCTCTTTCAACAAATATGTGCTCAGAAAGAGACATGAGCACCTAATATGGACGGTGTCATCAAATTAAAAAGAGAGCTTATCATCCAGTTTCACATTATGCCACTGGGCAGCCACTCTGAAGGTAGTAGTATGTTTGCACTCAGCTCCATGCCATTGGGCAGATCTGGACAGTAGTTTTTTAAGGAGACACTGAAGAGGTTTAAACCAAAAATGAGATTTTTGACAGAAAGCAAAAGAAAAGGGGTTTTACAGGAAAGTATTAATAAAAACCATCAGTGAAACCAATGAATTAAACATTCCCCTGTAATCAGACATCCAAAACACATGTGCTAATGCATGAGAAGAAATTGAAATGGACTGTTGGATTCTCAGAGTCAAAGCTGAGAGAAAAACAAAGTAAACAGTATAAATAGGGAAAAGTACACTTGATTTTTCAAGGGTTTTTTCATTTTAATCATGAGGTATTATTAGAAAAAGACAGGGATTTATGATTTTTTAGATTAAATTTACAGGTAAAACTGTTCAAGTGCCATCAGTGCAATTATTAGTTACAGAAATATTAGCATCCAAACCACAAGCTCATCTGCTTCCTGTGGGGGTCTACAGCTGAGGACAAGTAATTCTGGGCTTCATTCACAGCACTTGTGCATATTTGAATAAACTCCCTGTACAAAAATATTCACTCGGGGTAACTCATGAGCCATCTTCTCCTCAGTTTCCAGCTCATCCATTTCACCTCCTGCAACTCATGATTAAAATCACATAGCATCCTTCAAGCTCCAGAGACTACCAAAATACAAGTCAAAGTCCAGAGGCCCCTCCAATAGCTACCAATGAAAAGACTGACATCCTGTTTGGAAGAGGAGACCAAAGAGGTCATGGTACCAGTGAGGAGACTACTAAAAATCAACAGCACTCATGAAATGGTTAGGCTGGGATTAAATACATTCGAGCCCACTCTGATGTGGATATGGAATAGTCAGCACTGGTACTGGTTGGGTGATGGTCAAATTCTGCAACAGGAGTTTCTGCATTTATAAAAGAAGATAGTCTATTGCCACATGATCCATTTAAATTTTTTTAAAATGGCAATAATTCCTAAACGATGCTTAACATACGGCAGTGTAAGAACAGACTGAAGCAGAGCCTCCCTAGGAGGGTCAAAGCACTCCATTCCAAAACAGTAAAATAGAGGCACTAAGCAACAGCACACTTTAAAATAAAATGTACACTTTCCTCAACGACCAATGAAATGTCTATGTATTCCTAAATCTAGCATCCTTAGAGAAACAATTTCAAAGGAAGAGCCTAGCTACCTCAGGTCCTATCAGTGAGATCTCAGAAAAGCTATATTATTAACAGAAGACTGAAAACAACCACCAATATCATGCATTAGGCTGCACGAAAGAAGCTGCAATAAGGCCATGAAGAGCTTTGAATGTAAGCAACATAATCAACTACTTTTACTGGAAGACCGTAGTGGTGATAAAACATGTCCACTAGAAGGACACTTGGATCTTTTCTTTTGGAATTACAGTTTAATATTAATAATGCCAGTATTGTTACTGCTAGGTGAAAAAGAAAAGATGATGAAACTGTTTGGGAGATAGCTGAAGTTGGAATGACTAATTCAGATGTAAGAATTAGAAACTGGAGAAGAGAGGATTTTGATTCTCTAGATCCCAAAAGCTGGCATGAGGTGGAAATGGAGAAATCAAACTAGTAAGTATATCTGGCTTTTTCCTGCAGAAAGTCCTTGGGATTGAAAGGATGTGTTAGGGGGCTTATTCCTTCACCCACTTAGCCCTGGTCTACACTAGGAGTTGAGGTCGAATTTAGCAGTATTAAATCGATTTAACCCTGCACCCTGCTCCATTGTGACCGCTCTGGACAACACTCTCAACTCAGATGCACTGGCCAGGTAGACAGGAAAAGGCCCACGAACTTTTGAATTTCAATTTCCTGTTTGGCCAGCATGGCAAGCTGCAGGTGAGTGCAGAGTTCATCAGCAGAGGTGACCATGATGGAGTCCCAGAATCGCAAAAGAGCTCCAGCATGGACCGAACGGGAGGTACGGGATCTGATCGCTGTATGTGGAGAGGAATCCGTGCTATCAGAATTACGTTCCAGTTTTTGAAATGCCAAAACATTTGTCAAAATCTCCCAGGGCATGAAGGACAGAGGCCATAACAGGGACCCAAAGCAGTGCCGCGTGAAACTTAAGATGCTGAGGCAAGCCTACCAGAAAACCAGAGAGGCGAACGGCTGCTCCGGGTCAGAGCCCAAAACATGCCACTTCTATGATGAGCTGCATGCCATTTTAAGGGGTTCAGCCACCACTACCCCAGCTGTGTTGTTTGACTCCTTCAGTGGAGATGGAGGCAACACGGAAGCAGGTTTTGGGGATGAGGAAGATGATGATGATGAGATTGTAGATAGCTCACGGCACGCAAGCGGAGAAACCGGTTTTCCCAACAGCCAGGAACTGTTTCTCACCCTGGACCTGGAGCCAGTACCCCCCGAACCCACCCAAGGCTGTCTTCTGGACCCGCCTGGCGGAGAAGGGACCTCTGGTGAGTGTACCTTTTAAAATACTATACATACAAAAGCAAGCATGTTTAATGATTAATTTGCCCTGGCATTCGCGGCTCTCCTGGAGCAAACCTTGCAAAAGGTTTCTGAGGAGGGCAGCCTTATTCTGTCCACCATGGTAGAACACTTTACCACTCCAGGCCAGTAGCACGTACTCCAGAATCATTGTAGAACAAAGCATTGCAGTGTATGTTTGCTGGTGTTCAAACAACATCTGTTCTTTATCTCTCTGTGTTATCCTCAGGAGAGTGCTATCATTCATGGTTACCTGGTTGAAATAGGGGGCTTTTCTTAAGGGGACATTCAGAGGTGGTTGTTCCTGCTGGGCTGTTTGCCTGTGGCTGAACAGAAATGTTCCCCGATGTTAGCCACAGGGAGGGGGGAGGGGCTAGCCACGTGGTGGGGGGAGGCAAAATACAACCTTGGAATGAAAGCACATGTGCTATGTATGTAATGTTAACAGCAAGGTTTACCGTGAAAGAGTGTACCCATTGTTTTATAAAATGTGTCTTTTTAAATACCACTGTCCCTTTTTTTTCCCTCCACCAGCTTCATGTGTTTCAAGGATCACAGGATCTTCTCCTTCCCAGAGGCTAACGAAGATAAGACGGCGAAAAAAACGCACTCTCGATTAAATGTTCTCTGAGCTCATGCTGTCCTCCCACACTGACAGAGCACAGACGAATGCATGGAGGTAGACAATGTCAGAGTGCAGGAAAGCACAAAATGACGAGGAGGAGAGGTGGCAGGCTGAAGAGAGGGCTGAAGCTGAAAGGTGGCGGCAGCATGATGAGAGGAGGCAGGATTCAATGCTGAGGCTGCTGGAGGATCAAACTAACATGCTCCAGCGTATGGTTGAGCTGAAGGAAAGGCAGCAGGAGCACAGACCGCCGCTACAGCACCTGTGTAACCAACCGCCCTCCTCCCCAGGTTCCATAGCCTCCACACCCAGACGCCCAAGAACGCAGTGCGGGGCCTCCGGCCACTCAGCCACTCCACCCAAGGATTGCCCAAGCAACAGAAGGCTGGCATTCAATAAATTTTAAAGTTTTAAACTTTTAAAGTGCTGTGTGGCCTTGTCCTTCCCTCCTCCACCACCCCTCCTGGTGCTTCTCTCCTCCACCACCCCTCCTGAGCTACCTTGGTAGTTATCCCCCTATTTGTGTGATGAATTAATAAAGAATGCATAAATGTGAAGCAACAATGACTTTATTGCCTCTGCAAGCAGTGATCGAAGGGAGGAGGGGAGGGTGGTTAGCTTACAAGGAAGTAGAATGAACCAAGGGACGGGAAGTTTAATCAAGGAGAAACAACCAGAACTTTCACACCATAGCCTGGCCAGTCATGAAACTGGTTTTCAAAGCTTCTCTAATGCGCATTGCGCCCTCCTGTGCTCTTCTAACCGCTCTGGTTTCTGGCTGGGCATAACCAGCAGCCAGGCAATCTGCCTCAACCTCCCACCCCGCCATAAATGTCTCCCCCTTACTCTCATAGATATTATGGAGTGCACAGCAAGCCGTAATAACAGTGGGAATATTGGTTTTGCTGAGGTTTAACCGAGTCAGTAAACTGCACCAGCATGCTTTTAAACGTCCAAATGCACATTCTACCACCATTCTGCACTTGCTCAGCCTGTAGCTGAACAGCTCTTGACGGCTGTCCAGACTGCCTGTGTATGGCTTCATGAGCCATGGCATTAAGGTGTAGGCTGGGTCCCCAAAGGATACATATAGGCATTTCAACATCCCCAACAGTTATTTTCTGGTCTGGGAATAAAGTCCCTTCCTGCAGCTTTTGAAACAGACCAGAGTTCCTGAAGATGCGAGCGTCATGTACCTTTCCCGGCCATCCCACGTTGATGTTGGTGAAACGCCCCTTGTGATCCACCAGTGCTTGCAGCACTATTGAAAAGTACCCCTTGCGGTTTATGTACTCGCCAGCTTGGTGCTCTGGTGCCAAGATAGGGATATGGGTTCCGTCTATGGCCCCACCACAGTTAGGGAATCCCATTGCAACAAAGCCATCCACTATGACCTGCACATTTCCCAGGGTCACTACCCTTGATATCAGCAGATCTTTGATTGCATTGGCTACTTGCATCACAGCAGCCCCCACAGTAGATTTGCCCACTCCAAATTGATTCCTGACTGACCGGTAGCTGTCTGGCGTTGCAAGGTTCCACAGAGCTATTGCCACTCGCTTCTCAACTGTGAGGGCTGCTCTCATCTTGGTATTATTGCACCTCAGGGCAGGGGAAAGCAAGTCACAAAGTTCCATGAAAGTGCCCTTACGCATGCGAAAGTTTCGCAGCCACTGGGAATCGTCCCAGACCTGCAACACTATGCGGTCCCACCAGTCTGTGCTTGTTTCCCAAGCCCAGAATCGGCATTCCACCACATGAACCTGCCCCATTAGCACCATGATGCCCATATTGCCAGGGCCCGTGCTTTGAGAGAAGTCTGTGTCCATGTCCTCATCACTCTCATCACCGCGCTGACGTTGCCTACTCGCCAAGTTTCGCTTTGCCAGGTTCTGGTGCTGCATATACTGCTGGATAATGCATGTGGTAACGCATACCCTTACTTCCCTGGTGTTTAATGTGCTCCTAATTGCCAAAGTGATCTGAGCGAGCTCCATGTTTGCCGTGGTGTGGTGTCTGCACAGAAAAAAGGCATGGAACGATTGTCTGCCATTGCCCTGATGGAGGGAGGGGCGACTGATGACATGGCTTACAGGGTTGGCTTACAGGGAATTAAAATCAACAAAGGGGGTGGCTTTGCGAGAAACTGAATGGCCCCCTCAAGGATAGAACTCAAAACCTCAAGGATAGAACTCAAAACTGGGTTTAGCAGGCCGCTGAGTTCACGGAGGGAGGGAGGGAGGAGAAAATGAATACAAAACAAATCTGGTCTATTTCTTGTTTTGAGCCACTTCATCTATCTTTATACATCTTGCTGGCAGCAGACTGTGCAGTACGACCACTAGCCATCGTCATCTCCTGGGTGCTCGGCAGAAGACGGTGCAGTATGACTGCTGGCCATCATCTTCTCCTGGCTGCTGATTAAAAGACAGTGCACTGCCGGTAGAACTCAATCGCCATGAGACGAAACTTAAAAGGGAAATGACCTGGCTGAGTCACTCCCATGTTTGCCCAGGCGCCCCGACCTCATCGAGATCGGTTAAAAGAGCACCCAGGACCATGCCGATGACGGTTACCAGTCATACTGCACTGTCTGCTGCCAAAAGGCAATAAACTGCTGCTGTGTAGCAATGCATTACCACGTCTGCCAGCACCCAGGAGACATACAGTAACAGTTAGCTGAGCGGGCTCCATGCTTGTCATGGTGTGGCGTCTGCACAGGTAACTCAAGAAAAAAGGCGCAAAATGATTATCTACCCTTGCTTTCACGGAAGGAGGGAGGGAAGGGGGGTCTGACGATATGTACCCAGAACCACCCGCGACAATGTTTTAGCCCCATCAGGCACTGGGATTTCTACCCAGAATTCAAATGGGCGGTAGAGACTGCGGGAACTGTGGGATAGCTACCCACAGTGCAATGCTCCGGAAGTCGATGGTTGCCTCAGTACTGTGGACACACTCCACCGACTACATGCACTTAGAGCATTTGTGTGGGGACACAATCAACTGTATAAAACCGCTTTCTAGAAAACAGACTTCTATAAATTCGACCTAATTTCATAGTGTAGACATACCCTTACTTCCCTGGTCCTACTCGCATGAATAGAGAGCAACAATACCCGAAGTCCAAAGGTGCAAACAATTCAATGTTTATTGGGGTGAACTTCCAGCAAGTATGATTCCAGTTTCCTTCCTTAGTGTCCCCTTTCCCAGCTCTGACACCATAGAGCCTTACCTGTGTCCCTGTTCCCATTTCCCCCCTTAGCAAAACATGATTCCAATTTCCCCACCCCCATTCCCTGTTCCCATTTCCCCCACCCACACACTTCCTGATTGGTTAAGGTATAGCTAAGCAGAACTCAAGTTTTACTATATAGTCTGCAGTCAATCATTTTACTGAAATGTAACTAACCAATCCTAACATATTGTAACATGATTATTTAACTAACTATATCCCACCATCTTAACTAGTTTACACCCAGCAAAATTAATTATACAGCATACAGAAACAATCACAGAACCAGACAGAGATTATACAGACGAACAATAGGGAAATGGGGGCTACAGTGATGGAACAACAAAGAAATGAGGATTTCACATCCTAGCTATTGATAAGTGAGTTCTTGACAGACAGGATGCTATCAAACTAAGTTTCCTTTTACATCTTCTAGGCACTTCCCTTTCTCTGGAGGCAATAGGCACTATCAGGGCAGGACTGTATTCCTAACAGCCCAATAGCACCTTATTTCAATGTGACTAATTTGGAATGTGAGGATCTGACCATTCACTTCCCAGCTTATGGCTGCCTCTGCTGCTTAGCCAAAGGTCTTAGCCGAAGCACAGGGCCTCAGACTGTCACAGTAAGAGAAGGACCTTACACCGGCAGACAGTGATATTGATTCTTTCTTTTATACCTCTATAACTAGCTAAGTGGTAAGAATACACCTAAATTCTTAGAGTATAGGCCTTTACAGACAGGCCTGAATATCTGTATCCTAACAGGATGTATGAATCACGATCACACATTTAAAGTGGATTCTCATGCAGTATGTGGTCTTGAACAGGAAGAAAGTGTTCACATCTATTACACTTAGCTTACATTTGTTGAAAATTCAGAAAACCTAATTTAAGGCATTTACACTTCGCCACTGAAAGCAGCATTTTTGAAGCTCCATGCATCAGACTACTTCAAATGGCATACATTACCTTTACTAACTTCTGTCAACCCAACCACTTGATCACACAGATTCAAACTAGTTCTTTGTAGCTTTTACAGTTAAGTTACGGTCCAAAAGGTGGCTATGTAAAAATATTAAATGTACCATACTAGCTCCCTGTGTATATTCATATTCAAAGTCATACCTCATTGTTGTGTTGACAAGCAAGTTTTACTATTGTTAGCAAATTTATTCTTCAGGCAGCAACAAAATTGTCAGATAATTACAAAATCTCATTATAGGCAAATATGTAAGATGCAGAAACTACACAAGCCTGGTTTTCAGATGCAGGGGGATGGGGAATGAAGCATCTTTTGCTAATACTAAGCCTCTGACTGAGTTCAAATATATTCAAGTCTGTGAGAATTCACAAATGTGCAAAGCTTTAGAGGTGTTCTAGATTAACTTGCTTGAATACATGTATTTGATGTCTCGTACATAGATTTGCCCCACCTCTTGTCTTTATATATACTTGCTGTGTGTCACATACCAGTGTGGGAGTAGGGGAGCTGGAGAGGGAGCCTGTGACTCTTGAATGTTACTGTATTGAGTGTTCACTGTTCTCTCTCTCAGAGGGAGAGCGTGAGTGTCGCTCTTAGCAACAGTGCAGGAAAGTAAGGGGGTAAGGGGATAGAAAAATTACAGGGACCAATACAAAATATCAACACAGTCTATTTCACTCATGATCTCGAAGCTACTCTTCTTTTATTTATTTGCTTGCAACAGTCATCAAGTATTTTAAAAGCCAAGTATATCTGCAGATACCAGAAGTAGTTCACAAATTATTTGTAAAGACATCAATCCAAAATTGGCCCAATTTTGTATTGAGTGAGTACTATTCAAACAGATCCCATTGGAAAGCATGTTTTCAGAATATAATTACATTTAAAAATGATTAGCAAGCTTTCATGGAGGAACACGGTTTACAAATGCTCGGAGACTGCATTCTGACAGTTTAGTATGAAGGTGGCTACCTACCATGGTTTAGAATTGAAATTCAAAAGTATTTTGGCATGTTATTACATATTAACGGTTTACACATTAATGAACTTTGGGTATTAAATGGTTATATACTGTACCAGTTAATTGCAGCACATTATGTTGCATCAGGCATTTCTGTACCACAAATGTATTTTTTGTTTTTGTTTCTATAAAGATAACAAACAAACAGTTACCTAATTAGGGGTTACATTGTCACCAGCCAGTTTTCCCCAGATGGGGTCAGGAAACTCTCCTTTTGACTTACAGCATTTTCTCCTACTTATTCCATTGGGGAGGATGGAGAAGTTTGTTGTTCACCTCCAAATCATGGACATCCGAAGTTCCACAAAGACCACAGGACAACTGTAGAGATCCTGTCCCTCTGCACTGCTTCCTGTATAGGATTCCAATCACTTTCTGCTGGTTGCTGCCCGTAATCCCCAAGAGGTTTATTCAATGGATGGGGAATGGATAAAAGATAAGGCTGTCCAGGTCCACGTTAGCTTACACAGGGAGTAAACTGTCTTGAATAGTGGTCAGGGCCAGATTAAGACCTTTAGAGGTCTTAAGCACTGAAAAGATTATGGTCTCCCCCGATATGTAATTCAAAAGAAAAACAATACTATACCGTAAAATAAAATTTTATTTTTCGAAATGACAAAAAAAAAAACTTACTTGTATGCTGAAATTAAAATAGCTTCTTTCTAGATTTTCTGATTGCAAAATTCTGGATAAGTTCATCGAAGCTGACTAGACAAAGTATGTCCGCTTCCATACACAATAGGGAAAGTGAATCAAGTCTGTCCTGACACACTGTTGTTCTCTGAGGATTTTTTATTCGTTTCAGCGGAGAAACAGCGCATTCTGAAGAGCAGTTAGTAATCATCAATGTTAGAAAAATACATAGTGCAATCTCTACATTTGGAAATACACATTGTATTCCATCTTTCAATATTGTGTCATGAAGATCAATGTGACTGAATTTCATTTTTCCTGTTCCATTAAACTTTGCACGCATGTAACAGTGGAACTGCCGTACTTCTCCACAGAGATTCGTGTTCAAGTCAACAGGGTATGAGTCAACTTGCTTTTGGGAACCTTGTGAATATTGTTCGTCAGATAAGTCCATATCGTTTAGAAAAGAAAATCTACTTGATACTTCTTTGTACACTTCACCTCTCCTCTTCATATGAGCTTCAAGTGTATCAATTATAGCATAGTAAGTAGATATGCAAAATTTATCTCTAGAATTTAATACTGTTTCTGTTGCACTGCTATCATTTGTTTGTTTTTTCCTGCTTCGCTTGCGGGACTGGGCTTCTTTGTAGTTAGTATCAGGCACGATATCTTTTGATACGTCTTCAAATCTTTCAAAATCATTCCTCAAAGTGTGTAAGTGGTCTGCTAATGATTGACAGAGGTCTGCACATGTTTTCAAATCCAATTATTTTTCTTGGAGAGCTTGACTTATGTGGTAAAAGTGTTGTAAAATTTCAATCCACATGGTCAACATGAACACAAACCCTAGTTCTTGCATCTTGTTTGCAATGTTTTCTGCCTCTCGTATAGTTTCTCCCTTTTCTGATTGGTCTTCGGCTGTACTTTCTAATGCATCCAGTCTTTGAGTTGGACTCCAGAATTGCACTTGTTGCTAGTGATGTGCGAGTATTAGAAAGAGATTTCAACACACGATCATTGCTCAAATATGTTTTAAGAACTGCCCATCGGTGTGTTGAGGCAGAGAAAAATGTATGAAGTAACTGGACTGTTGAGAAAAAACTTACTGCCACCGGACAACAATCAACAGCCCTGCGGCCAAGACGACTGAGAGAGTGTGCAGCACATGGTATGAATATGGCTTATTTGTTCTGTTCGAAAAGCTTCTTCTGCGTTCCTTGATAACGCCCTGACATGCTGGCAGCGTTGTCGTAAGATTGACCCCTGCACTTTGAGAAATCTACTTTGCAAACTTGGCACAGATAATGCAGTACTTGATTTGCCATTTCTTCACCAGTGTGGCTTTTCAAATTGAGGAATGTTATAAATCGTTCATCTGGTTTTCCATCAGTGGGAGACACACATCTTAGTACAATACTCAACTGATCAATATGTGAAATATCAGGTGTAGAGTCAACAGATAAACTGAAGTAGCCAGCAGTACTTATTTCATCCATACAGCTGAACGAACTTTGTCACTCAGACCAATGAATTCATCACATATTGTCTTGGATAAGTATGATGGGTTACCTTTGCCAGCATTCCCATATTTTGAGATATGGCCTGCTAAAAATGGGTCAAACTGAGCCACAAGCTCCAACAGTCCCAAGAAATTTCCATTGTGCAATGATCCAAATGTGTCATTTGAAAGGCAGACCACGTTCAGGTAATGTTTGAACAACAGCTATAACACGCTGCAAGACATGTTGCCAGTATTCATGCTCCCCTTTAAATCGAAGACAGGGCTTTGGATTGACACAAAAATTGGAAGAACAAATTAAATAGGTCAACATTGAATCTCTGTGAGTAGTGCTATTTTCATGTTGTTCAGTTAAAACAGTACTCCGCCAGTCACTAAATCCATCTGCAGCAAACTGGGACGTTGAAGGTTTATATGCAAAAAGTTTGCAAACAAAACAGTACCCAGAACCTGTTGATGGTGAATACAGTAGCCATTCTCAAGTGTATTTCTCACCATTTGTTTTTGTGCCTGTTTTACCACCAGGAGTAGGATGATCAGTTACAGTCTCTGACACATCCACATGTTCTTCTATTGATGAAACAAACACCATTCCAGAAAGGTCAGTCTCTGAAACACCTACAGGTTTTGGAATGATGTCTGTGCCACTGAGAGAAGACGTTGCTTCTGATGGATTTGCTTTGAAAAATGTCAGCTTTGGAAGATTTTGCAAAATTTCACTAGTTTTCTTTTCTTCCACCAGTTTACATTTCTGTGCTCCACTCAGTTGGTTATGTTTCATCCTGCCCCTTATCTCAGTTATCTGACCTTAAAAAAAACAACAAATTACACAGTGTACACTATTTTGTGTGTGTGTGTGTGTATTATATATATATATATATATGTATAAAAAAAATCAAGCACGTATAACTCAGAAGAATATATCAATAATAAAACAAATTTATTGCAATACATGACAGGATCTGATTTCCTCAAATTATTTTGATCTATGTTAGTAGGACACCCCCCTGGTTTAGGTGGGGATAAGTAATAAAAAGAGAACAGAAAAATGGGTGTGTAGTGGAGTGTAAGGAAGTCTAACAAAGTTCTGATTTTTCCCATGACGACTACTTTGATGCTTTTTTAAAAATATCAAATATCAATTTTTTTCCAAAACAAAATCTCATTTTTGTGCCCCCTGCTTTGCTAGTGCCCTAAGTATGTGCTTAGTCTGCCTTTTGGGTAATCCAGCCCTGACAGTGGTCATAACCTCAACCCAGCCCTCCTACCCCTGGGCCCAGCCTCCTCCCAGCCCACAGAGCTATATGTGAGGAACCTATGGAAGGACTTGTGGACTGGTGGATAAAAGTGGGGATAAAGTCAATATTCTGTATTGGAGTGCCCTTCACCCTAGCACAGATAACTCCAGTCTTAGACAAATGTTAAAGACTAAACAAGTGGATGGGAGAATTAGGGCAAAAAAAGCATTAGTGTAGCCGGTGACACAGATTTACATTGGGGTTTCTCTTTCAGAAGCACTTACGCAAGAGATAAAAAGATCCAGATACTATATCAAAAAGTTTATTTCCAAGAAAAATCTGAATTTTTAGCATATTTACCAGATATAAGAAAGGAAATGCACACAAAGACCGAGAACAACAAACACAAACACTCCTATAACTAGTAATGAAGCATTAAAATACATTTTCAGAAAAAAGGTGCAAGTCATTTTCCAAAGCACATAAATCCCATAGGAGGCTAGGTCACAACTGTCTATGGGACTTAGGCTCCTAAGTTACTTAGATGTATTTGAAAATTTTACCCAGGGTGACGATCTAATGGATTTTCAAAGGAGTGTAATGTACCAGACTTGGATTATGGGCTGGCAGCTCGGAAAGATATGTGTTTTTCACTGCAAAATCCACACCATGCAGCTAGGGAAAGGGTATCTCAGGATGTCTTTTTAAAACTTTTTTTGTTTGTTTGTTTTTTAGTACCGGTAGAAGGTGATGAGTGACAGCTCTGAAGACTGAAGTTCTCTATTGTACCATAGCCCGGGTAACAGAACTGCAGCTCTACATTTTAAAAAAAAACACTTAGTCTGGTATCAAGTGCCTCAATCCTGATCCTCCAGGGACCACTTATAATGATGATGATGACAGTAGTTCAGGCTCAATGCCCATCAAGTCTCTTGCCTCTCTGCTGCAATTGCCAGTAAGGATGCCAGCTGGGGGAGATGGTTTTGTGGATGGGAAAACCTCTCAAGGAGCTGCACCAATGTATACTTATTTCACAGAAGGCATCAAAACAGGCACCAGATGCCTATAACTTCTGCTCCTTGCTAGACCTGGATCTGAACCAAACCCACCAGGGCTGAATATTTCTGAACTTTGTGGAAAGAAAGACCTTTGTGAAATCTGAACATTGATCCAAACTTTGCAGCTAGTACCTGTCCCTACAATGGGTTGTGCCATAATCCTGGATTCAAGCAACTTTCAGCTTTTGAAATTTGGATCCAGACCAGAATTGCATCATGCAGAGCCAATGTTTAATGACTGACAACTTAGTGTGAATTTGAACCTATGAACTAAGCCAAAACTGTTCCCCTTTAATAGCCAAAGAGCCATTTTGTTATCAAAGTATATGCCGCAAAAGAACAAAACCCAATAGAAAGTATAACACAAGTTTATTATTGGACAAATGCAATTGTCTCGGTCAACGAGACTGCAGGGAGGCAGTAGAGTTACTGATGCACAACTTCTCAGTTTTTCTCCAGATATGCAATACCCTGCCTTACAATTGGTTGTGGGTGTTCGATTTGCATAATCGTTCATGATATTCCTCAATAACCACATAGCACGCAAATCCCTATACTTTGCTTGACAGCCACTATTAAGCAATCAGAGAACAGGAATTTTCAGGCTTTTTACTAGCAACAAAGAAGCCATCTCTTGTTCTTGCTTCCTTCAGCTGAAGCACAAAAAATTGCAAGTAGTATCTGAAAGGAAATTATGTACAGCAAAAAGCAAAGAAAACAGGGCTGTGAAATCAGATAAATGGATTTTACTTAAGTTTAAAAAAGAAATGAAATCTTTTGACACCTCAGTCCTTTCTCTTATTCCTACATCTAACTTCTATTACCTCCTCCCTCCTATATAGTCCACCAGAGAGCTAGCCACTTTTTTTTTTTTTGATGGAATAGTTTTCTGCTTCTGAAACATGTCAATTCAACAAACTTTTGATCAGAAAAACTGAAATGTTCCAATAAGGTCCAGACATTTCAGTTTGGACTTTATCATTTTGATTCATTTTGTTTCAACTTGAAGAATATATAGATGTAGACGTAGATATAGATATATACTATAGTGTTTCCACATTATCAGAAAGAAAAGATTCAATGATTCCTATACAACATTTTTCAGAGTTCTTGACATACAATTGATTACTCAAACAAGAAAAAAAATTATTTTGCCGTCTGGTGTCCGAGCCTTTAAGATGCCCTTGCTTCACATTTTCTAGCTTTTCTCGGCAATCATGAGGACGAGAAATGTAATTTCAAAAAAAATGAAAGACATTGTCATGCAAGCTCTTGTTTCCAGTGGGGCTTTAAGAAAAATAATGCAAGTCTCACAATAAAAATCACAAGAGGTGGCAACATCGGTTGGGGAAATGTCCCCCCATACTGATTAAAACCTGTTCATTATCAGGGCTGGTTGACAATCTTTGAAGGAAAATTGGGGTTTTGACAAAACAAAACATTTCTATGAAAAACGTTTGTTGCTTTCCTCAAAAACAATTTTCTTTTTTTTTTCTTTTTTTTGTTTCAAACAAGAAGTTGGATTTTCCTCCACTGAAAATTTCAGCATTTTTTGACCAGCTCTACTTGTTACCCAGGAGCAAACTGGAATAAAAATCTTTTGTATGTTATTCTCTGACAATTTTCCCTTACCTCCATTTTTTTGAACTGTAGGAGTGAGTTTTAGATAGAACGGAATTTGATACAGTTCTTATTGATGATGAGAAAACATCCAAGAGGAAAGACTGAAGCACAGCATCACAGCAAAGGAAACAATCATCAGAATCCCTCATATTTTAATAGGCTCACCATGCAGTTGAAGAATATTGAAGTAGTGTTCTGTTTGCTCATCAAGTAGCAAATGATGCATTTCTGTCCTGATCGATCTCTCAACTATTGTAGAGGCCCAGATTTTAGCACACAACTATACTGCTGTGTTTGTATGCTTGCTCACATTGCCATCCTATGTCATTTGGAGGGATTTGCCTCCCGTTTCCATTTTATGATGTTCTACTAGTGATATCATTGTCTATACTTCACAAATCCGCCCATATTTGTTTTTGATAATTGGCTACAGAAGCTTTCATAGAATCATAGAATATCAGGGTTGGAAGGGACCCCAGAAGGTCATCTAGTCCAACCCCCTGCTCAAAGCAGGACCAATTCCCAGTTAAATCATCCCAGCCAGGGCTTTGTCAAGCCTGACCTTAAAAACCTCTAAGGAAGGAGATTCTACCACCTCCCTAGGTAACGCATTCCAGTGTTTCACCACCCTCTTAGTGAAAAAGTTTTTCCTAATATCCAATCTAAACCTCCCCCACTGCAACTTGAGACCATTACTCCTCGTTCTGTCATCTGCTACCATTGAGAACAGTCTAGAGCCATCCTCTTTGGAACCCCCTTTCAGGTAGTTGAAAGCAGCTATCAAATCCCCCCTCATTCTTCTCTTCTGCAGGCTAAACAATCCCAGCTCCCTCAGCCTCTCCTCATAACTCATGTGTTCCAGTCCCCAAATCATTTTTGTTGCCCTTCGCCGGACTCTCTCCAATTTATCCACATCCTTCTTGAAGTGTGGGGCCCAAAACTGGACACAGTACTCCAGATGAGGCCTCACCAATGTCGAATAGAGGGGAACGATCACGTCCCTCGATCTGCTCGCTATGCCCCTACTTATACTTCCCAAAATGCCATTGGCCTTCTTGGCAACAAGGGCACACTGCTGACTCATATCCAGCTTCTTGTCCACTGTCACCCCTAGGTCCTTTTCTGCAGAACTGCTGCCTAGCCATTCGGTCCCTAGTCTGTAGCTGTGCATTGGGTTCTTCCGTCCTAAGTGCAGGACCCTGCACTTATCCTTATTGAACCTCATCAGATTCCTTTTGGCCCAATCCTCCAATTTGTCTAGGTCCTTCTGTATCCTATCCCTCCCCTCCAGCGTATCTACCACTCCTCCTCCTTTACCTGTGCTCCTCTTGTATGGTACCCCAGTGATCTCATTTCATTATAAATTACTCTATATGCCTACTTTTCTTACTTATTTCTGGCTGTACTTACTATATTACTAACATATCTGCTTATTTGGACTGCTGTTTGGTCAATGGCTTGCTGAACTCATGCCCTGCTGCATAGCTCCAATACTCTGCCTGAAATTACCCATTTCTTGCATTGCTGCCCAAATTAAATTTTTTCTGCAGTGTCAATTGGACATTGCTGTTTATCTTTGCATAGTTCTATTTACTGCTGTATTGTTTGCCTTCATGATATACAGTGGAAAGGGTACGCCTTTCTTGCTGCGTTGCTGAATCATGCTCTGTATCACCGTTGCAGTATTCTTGCCCTGCTTCTTTTTGGATCGCTCTGTGATATTATTTCTCTCAATGTACTGTTAAAACAGGTTACCCTTTACTGCCTGGCCCATTTCTCATCTAGTTCCTGCACAGACCCGGGTCTTGTACAAACATATACTCCCTGCAAGCCTTTTCCTACTCCTAGGAAGAAATGTTGGATTGTCAGTCATGGGCAGTGAAGACTTCACTTTATTCACAAACCAGGTACAAGTTTCCCCTGTCACTATTCCTCTAAAATACTCACTGCTGGCCTGGAAGGAGCATCTTTAAGAGACCAGAAAGTGGTCCCAGTGTCCACTGTCTACATTTCATACAGGCCACCAAACAGCTTTCGAATGACACTGACTTTCAGCCAATGCTGATTTAGGCCATATTAAAAATAATAATAATAATTTGCTACCCAGGGGCAACTGAATCCTTATTCCATCACCAATTCCCAGGGCTATCCAGCTGTTCCCACCCAGCTCCCCTTCCTCCCCCACCCCTTTTTTAAAAAACGTTCTGAATGACCAACCATTACTTTTTTCCTTCCCAGCTCTAGAAGCCGGCATCAGCAAGCTTTAGAGACTTGAAATAGGATTAAAACACTATCTAAAATTCTCTCTTCCACTAGAAGATTTAAACCTTTGTTGTGCTCCATTCTAATATCCTTTTCTCTACAAACAAAATGTTTGTTCCCCTTGAAGCTCGTGCTGTGACACTGAAAGTATGAAACGGTGTCTTTAGCGGATAGGTGCTACTAATCACTGCCCTCATTCTTTAGCTGCTCTCGATATCATTTCAACGTGTTTTAAAAAACAGTCCTTCCCAGACCACCATATTTCCATTTCCCCTTGAAAATGAACTGTTACCGTATCACAGAATCATAGAAAATTAGGATTGGAAGAGACCTCAGGAGGTCATCTAGTCCAATCCCCTGCTCAAAGCAGGACCAACACCGACTAAATCATCCCAGCCAGGGCTTCGTCAAGCCGGGCCTTAAAAACCTCCAAGGATGGAGAGTGGGTATGGTTTAAAAGGTTTTCTAAAAAAACCTACAAAATGGATATTATTACTGACCCTATTGGTATTCCCTATAAGTTCAAACCAGTCATAGCTTCTCCTGTTGGTTAAAATAAAAAAGGTAAAAGAAAAACATTGAGCCCACTGTATATAGTGTATGATGCTTTCTCCCAATAAAGAGCTTCTGTACTATATGGTCAAAAGAGGAATAAATGCCTCTTCAGCTGACAAGAGCACAGTTCCATACGTTCTCGCCCCATCCCCGAGGCAAATTATATTTTTTTGTTTGGTTTGGGGCAAGTGGGGGCAGAATCTGCAGAAAATTGAGGGCAGGGTCATAATGAAATATTTATTTAAACTTTATTTTTGTAAGATTAAAAATATTTTCATCTTTCCTTTTTCAGATAAACATGCATTGTAATTTCAAGACATTTGCCACAGTCTCTCAATGAACTGTGTGACATGCCTGGGTAAGCAGCCTTTTATTATTATGGTCACCACTTTTACAAGACTTATTTTTGTAAATAAATGTTGTACAACGTATACCTTGTGAGTTATCATTTGAAATATCATAATCTGCTGAATATTATTGTCCTGGTAAAACATGTGTATCAGTATTGTATGTAAAGTTACAAGATTCTACTGTATAACATTGTTATAACATGCCCCAAGGTTAAGAAAAGGAGGCCCAAACCAGTTTTTCAGAGACAAAGACTCACTGGCACCACAACCAGGCGTTAAAGAGCTAACACTGGCTTAAGAAGCCATTCTCCAGCAATGGGAAGGCGTAAACAAGGAATTTACATTTCATCCCAGGGACAGTTCAACCCTCACGTCCACAAGAGACTACTTGTCACCTGCACCCCAGCTGGGGGTAACCCTCAAAGAGGGGAGAGTGGTAGAAATATGAGAGACAGTGGTCTCCACTTCACCTCTCTCTTCCTTGATGTCATGAGCAGAGATGTACAGTAAAAGAGCTGAAGCAAGTGGAAGGAGTCCCAAGCTGAAAGGAGACCCAGCCTGTGAAATTTACTGCAGCATATGGGGAGACAAAACTTTTTGCTTTTAAGTTCACTTAGCTTCTTAAGTTAGGTATTAGCTTGAGTTTTAC
Source organism: Lepidochelys olivacea (assembly GCF_965140295.1). Classification (NCBI taxonomy): domain Eukaryota; kingdom Metazoa; phylum Chordata; order Testudines; family Cheloniidae; genus Lepidochelys; species Lepidochelys olivacea. The sequence goes on from NC_140413.1 coordinate 126,376,475, forward strand.
CCTTTTCTTTTGTAACCAATCCAGACTTGTATGCTTCATCACTTGTAATCACTTCAAATCTATCTTTCTGTAGTTAATAAACTTATCTTATTGTTTTATCTTAACTAGTGTGTTAGAATCATAGAATCATAGAATATCAGGGTTGGAAGGGACCTCAGGAGGTCATCTAGTCCAATCCCCTGCTCAAAGCAGGACCGATCCCCGACTAAATCATCCCAGCCAGGGCTCTGTTAAGCCGGACCTTAAAAACTTCCAGGGAAAGAGATTCCACCACCTCCCTAGGTAACGCATTCTAGTGTTTTACCACCTTCCTAGTGAAAAAGTTTTTCCTAATATCCAACCTAGACCTCCCGCACTGCCACTTCAGACCATTGCTGCTTGCTCTGTCATCTGCCACCACCAAGAACAGCCAAGCTCCATCCTCTTTGGAACCCCCCCTTCAAGTAGTTGAAGGCTGCTATCGAATCCCCCCTCACTCTTCTCTTCTGCAGACTAAATAACCCCAGTTCCCTCAGCCTCTCCTCTTAAGTCATGTGCCCCAGACCCCTGATCATTTTCATTGCCCTCTGCTGGACTCTCTCCAATTTGTCCACACCCTTTCTGTAGTGGGGGGGCCCAAAACAGGATGCAATATTCCAGATGTGGCCTCACCAGTGCCAAATAGAGGGGAATAATCACTTCCCTCCATCTGCTGGCAATGCTCCTACTCATGCAACTACTAATCGTAGTACTAAGGTAAGAGTCACGACGTTAGCAACAGCACCTCTCATGGTAGAGGAGGTTTCAGTTTACGTCTAAGCCAGCACTTATTTGGGATTTAATCAGAAGTGTGCAGTGACTCTGAACTGCATCTGTGGAAACCAGCCCACATTTACAGTAACAGCGGCAGGGGCAGGGGCACAACCGTGTATCTCTTAAATGACGCTTGCTACTCAAATAACTGCAAGGTATTGAATGTGCAGTGGGGGACAACACACACATGCAAGATACGTGCTGACGTTAACCTCAGCTAATGAGACCTTTATCAAGCCCGTCCTCTGAGTCACCCAGCTCAGCAGCAAGATAAGAATAAGCTCATGAATCAAACTACATCATTGTAATGAAATGAAGCAGGAGGGGGAAAGCAAGACACGGCTTCTGTCAGAACAGTATCCAAGGCTGTTTTGTTGCGTCTCTCTTTTCCGTCCCTCACACCACTCCTTTTCTTAGGCTCTCATACCTGAATATGAAATACTGTATGTGCCACTCCTTAGCTCAGAGGCCTTGTGGAAAAAGCATGTCAGAGCAGTGGAATGGATTCATGAGGGCCTTACCTCTGCAGAGCCCAGTTGTCACTGTAGTATGTAACAACTGATGTTTACATTTGCACAACCACTTGCCAGGCTTGTCATTCAGCATTCAAAGACTGCTTGTACTAACTATCTGAACATGGCTTTGATGGGCAGGGGGAATTGGGAAGGTGGGCTTTCACTGGTTCCTTGAGAGAGTTAAGAGGATCGATGCCAAGTCTCTCTTTTCATGTGTACAAATCAGAGCAAAAAGTGACTAGCAATGGAAACTGAGCCCCGAAAGGCAATTTTGCAACCTTTCACCATGCAAAATGCTGAATGGCATAATAAAAAGAGTTGGCTACGCTGGAAAACAAAGCCAAAACATCACGAATGATTTACTATGACACCTGCACAGAAGTCTGTGAAAATCCCACCAGGGCAACTGAAAGCCCAAATCTTACAGGGCGGGAGATTCAGTATTTTTTCGTTTGAAAAAGGATTTAAACAGCTCAGAATCTAGGTGTAAAAAATATTCTAAGTCTCATTAAAAAAAACAAAACAACAACACTACTTTCCTCTATAATGCATGCCTGGAAGAGTTATTTGATGTGTGTATATGACTAAAAACAAACAGAAGGTTTTTACACTTACAACCCCGAGTTATTTTTGGCCAGTCTCTTAGATCGTGGCGTACTCCAAGGGCTAGGCAGTGAGTTAAATGATGTACAACTCCACGCACTAAAGCCATTATGCAATTCTTCACATTCGAGAGATTCCTTGGTTATTCCACAAGGGCTAGGATCAAACCAAATGTCTGCAAAAGATTGGTTCTCCATGCTCCCAGTCCAGGATTTCTGTCCCAGCATCCAACTACTGTAGCTACTTCTGGAGGGGAGACGATGAAACTGGCAGGAGAAGTATTAAAAGCCTCTGTGCCCTGCAGAACTGACACACATGATGCAGAGCAACCAGGCTTGGAGTGAATCTTGTAATTAGTATTTTTTCAAGGGGCGGAGGGTTGGGGGGGGCACGGGGGAAGGGTTGGTACCAACAGAAATGGTCACCTTGCTGACCAATGCAGCAGGGCTAATTACACAAACAATGGCAAAAGGCAGGATGAAATTTAAAATGAATTAATAGTCATTAGGGCTGTCAATTAATCGCAGTTAACTCATGTGATTAACACAAAAAAATTACCACAATTAAAAAAGTAAATAGCGATTAATCACAGTTTTAAGTGCGCTGTTAAACAATAGAATACCAATTGAAATTTATTAAATATTTTGGATGTTTTTCTACATTTTCATATATATTGTAATCGGTGTTGTAATTGAAATCAAAGTGTATATTATTTTTTATTACAAATATTTGCACTATAAAAGAAATAGTATTTTTCAATTCACCTCATACAAGTACTGTAGTGCAATTTCTTTGTCATGAAAGTGCAACTTACAAATGTAGATTTTTATTTGTTACATAACTACACTCAAAAACAAAACAATGTAAAACTTCAGAGCCTACAAGTCCACTCAGTCCTACTTCTTGGTCAGCCAATCAGTAAGACAAACAAGTTTGTTTACATTTACAGGAGATAATGCTGCCCTTTCTTATTTACAGTGCCACCAGAAAGTGAGAACACGCATTCGCATGGCACTTTTGTAGCCGGCATTGCAAGGTATTTACATGCCAGATATGCTAAATATTCGTATGTCCTTTCATGCTTCCGCCACCATTATAGAGGACATGCTTCCATGCTGATGATTCTCGTTAAAAAAATAATGTATTAATTAAATTTGTGACTGAATTTCTTGGAGGAAAATTGTATGTCCCCTGCTCTGTTTTACCCCCAATCTGCCATATATGTCATGTTATAGCAGTCTCGGGTGATGACCCAGCACATGTTGTTCATTTTAAGAATATTTTCACTACAAATTTGATAAAATGCAAAGAAGGTACCAATGTGAGATTTCTAAAGATAGCTACATCCCTTGACCCAAGGTGTAAGACTCTGAAGTGCCTTCCAAAATCTGAGAGGGACAAGGTATGGAGCATAATTTCAGAAATCTTAAAATTCCTCTGATGCGGAAACTACAAAACCAGGAACCACCAAAAAAGAGAATCAACCTTCTGCTGGTGGCATCTGACTCAGATAATGAAAATGAACATGCATAGGACTGCACTGCTTTGGATTGTTATCGAGCAGAATGCATCATCAGAATGGATACATGTCCCCTGGAATGGTGGTTGAAGCATGAAGGGGCATATGAAACTTTATTGCATCTGGCACATAAATATCTTGTGACGCCAGCTACAAGAGTGCCATGAGAATGCCTGTTCTCACTTTCAGATGATATTGTAAACAAGAAGTGGGCAGCATTATCTCCTGCAAATGCAAACAAATTTGTTTATCTGAGTGATTGGCTGAACAAGAAGGAGGACTGAATGGATTTGCGGGTACTAAAATTTTACATTGTTTTATTTTTGAATGCAGTTTTTTTGTACATAATTCTACATTTGTAAGTTCAACTTTCATGATAAAGAGATTGCACTACAGTACTTGTATTAGGTGAACTGAAAAATACTATTTCTTTGTTTTTTTACAGTGCAAATACTTGTAATAAAAATAAATGTAAAGTGAGTACTGTGCATTTTGTATTCTGTGTTGTAATTGAAACCAACATATTTGAAAATATAAAAAACATCAAAAAATATCTAAATAAATGGTATTTTATTATTGTTTAACAGTGCAATTCATCGCACAATTTATTTTTTTAATCGTGGGATTAATCACAATTATTTTTTAAATCGCTTGCTAGCCCTAATAGCAATATTAATATTAAAGTATCTAGCACTTAACTAGGGCCTTTCATCCAAGGATCTCAAAGCATTCACAGAAGTCAGTAAATATTATCCTGATTTTGAGGAAGGAAAACACAAGACACATAAGTTAAGTGACTTGTGTGATGGATTTGGAGCCGCTTTGTACTAGTTTATGAATACTGCACGCTGACCTGGTTACAGGGATGTTCAGTTTCATTAAAAAGGGGCTGGAAGTAAACAAGCATGAAGGAAGGAGAATGGCTCAAGATAATCCACCTCTCCACAAACACACAAGATTGTTAAGAGACATTGCCAGGACAGGCAAAAGCCCACAGACACCAGAGATCAAAAGGACTAGAGCAGTTTGAAAAGGGACACTCTCTCTCTCTCAAGAGAAGGGTGGGTTGTTCAGGGGAACAAGCCAGAGACACAGAGACTCTGCTCAGAGTCATGCCCCCCAGCACACTCCTGCCTCTTACCCTCAGTGGTTCCTCCCTGCAGCTCCTGGCTGTTTGCTGCTGCCTCTCCCCACAGCTGCAGCTTGCCAGATCCAGGAGTTGCTGCACAGGGAGGGGGCTCGGCCAGCAAACCCTGGCAGAAATCGGTGGGTGGGGTGGAGTACATGACCCCCACGTACCACACCCCCACATTTTCGCTGGGAGCTTTGATGGGAGGATCACCCAGCTTCACCAATTGGTCCAACTATGCTATTTAAGCCATGAGGAGAAACAGGAAGTTTGCCTGAGCAACAAGGTGGCTTCCTGTTGTGGCTATTTTGGACCCTGCTTGTGCACCTGTTCCTGCCTCTTGCCTTACCCCTGCCTTCACTCCTGTTCCCACCGTGCACCTGCACCATGCTTGATCCTTGCCTCTCCTCCTGCCCTTATGCTTCACCTCCAATCCTCAGTGACCAGTGACCTTGATCCTCGGCTCTGACCCTCAGCTTCGATTCCTGGTTCTGACTCTGGCTTGACCCCTGTCTCTGGTAACTGGCAGTTGACTCTGGTGCTGACACTTGGCTTCGTTCCTCAACCTGGATGCCTCTTTCACCCACTAGACCCGACTCCTGCTCTGATTACTAGGCCAGACCATCTACATCAGAGGTGGACGAACTTTTTGGCCCGAGGGCCACATCTGGGAAGAGAAATTGTATGGCGGGCCATGAATACTCACAAAATTGGGGTTGGGGTGTGGGAGGGGGTGAGGGCTCTGGTTGGGGGTGTGGGCCCCAGGGTGGGGCCAGAAATGAGGAGTTCAGGGTGCGGGAGGGGGCTCCGGGATGAGGCGGGGTGGGTTGTAGGGGGAAGGGTGAGGGGTCCGGCTGAGGGTGCAGGCTCTGGGGTGGGGCTGGGGATGAGGCATTTGGGGTGCAGGAGGGTGCTCCAGGCTGGGTCCGAGGGATTCGGAGAGCAGGAGGGGGATCAGGGCTGGGGCAGGGGGTTGGGGCATCGGTGGGTGAGGGCTCTGGCAGGGGATGTGGGCTCTAGGCTGGGGCTGAGGATGAGAGGTTTGGAGTGCATGAAGGGGATCAGGACTAGGACAGGGGGTTGGGGCATGGGGGGAGGCTCAGGGATGCAGGCTCCAGGCAGCGCTTACTTCAAGCAGCTCCTGGAAGTAGCAGCAAATCTCTTCTCCAGTTCCTATGCGGAGGCACAGCCAGGCGGCTCTGCATGTTGCCCCATCCGCAGACACCGCCCCTGTAGCTCCCATTGGCCGCAGTTATCAGCCAATGGGAGCTGTGGGAGCAGCACTGGGGGTGGGGTCAGTGTACAGAGCAGAGCCCCCTGGCTGCCCCTTCATGTAGGAGCTGGAGGGGGGCCATGGCTGCTGCTTCTGGGAGCCGCATGGAGCAGCCCCTGACCCTGCTCCCCAGCTGGAGCACAGGAGGGGGGCAAGCCCCATACCCTGCGCCCCAGCAGAAGCTTGAGGACCAGATTAAAATGGCTAGTGTGCCAGATTCAACCCGCAGGCCATAGTTTGCCCACCCCTTGTTTACATCTCCACCCATAACAGCTATCCTCACAGGATGGTAGGGCTTTAGATAAAATAGACGTGCGTAGTCTGTTTTAAAATCCTTTTTCTCTAATGCTTTGTTCCTATTGCAAAATAAATAATAAATACTTTGGTTTAAAAAGGCTGTCTGATCACTGTACACCACTGGTCATAGACTCCCGTAGGGAAGAACGGCAGGTACGCATACTCCGTCAGTCCTGCTGGGTAAGCACAGTTGATACACAGGGCTCTCGAGGGCCCAGTCTATGAGTGGCAGAACTGCAGAAGTCTACCGCAGGGGAGGAAGGAGCATGAGGCCCAACACCTGAGGGGATGCACTCAGAGACTAGAAAGGGGACAGAGATGCAGCTGTCCCTCAACATGCTAAAGGTCTGACGTGATACAGAGACAATAAATCAACTAGTCTCTGCTCATTAAAAAAGTAGATAAAATGCCCTGGATACAGATCACTGGGCAACACTTTCACACCTGAGGGTGAAATCTTGGCCCCACTGAAGTCAATGAGAATTTTGCCACTGCATTTGGGGGTCAGGATTTCACCCTGAGTGCCTAAAGTTAGGCTCCAAATGAATATTTAGGAAATTAAATAAACAAAAATGGCCTGGTTGCCAGAGGTGCTGAGTATCCCTGCTTCAGGTGCCGGGTGTCCAGTTTTCGAAAGGAATGCCCAGTCAAAAAAGGACCTGGCAGCTCCGGTCAGCACTGCTGACCAGGCTGTTAAAAGTCCAGTCGGCAACGCAATGGGGCTAAGGCAGGCTCCCAGAAGCTGCAACATATCCCCTGCTCCGCACGCTGTCCCTGCCCCAAGCACCAGTTCTGCAGCTCCCATTGGCCAGGAACTGCAGCCAATGGGGGCTGCAGAGGTAGCACCTGTAGATGGGATAGCGTGCAGAGCCACCCGGCTGCACCTTGCATAGGAGCTGGAGGGGGACATCCACTGCTTCCAGGAGCTGCTTGAGATAAGCACCACCCAGAGCATGCACCCCTGACTCTGTCCCACACCCCAACCCCCTGCCCCAGCCCTGATCCCTCTCCCACCCTTCAAACCCCTCGGTCCCAGCCTGGAGCACCCTCCTGCACCCCAAGCTCATCATCCTCATCCCCACCCCAGAGTCCAAACCCCCAGCTGGAGCCCCATCCCCTCTCCCCCACATCCCAACCCCCTGCCCCAGCCCAGAACCCTCTCTGCCCTCCAAACCCTTCGGTCCCAGCCTAGAGTACTCTCCTGCACCCCAACTCCTCATCCCCAGCCCCACCCCATACCCCCAGCCGGAGCCCTCACCCCACCCCCACACCCCAACCCCCTGCCACAGCCCTGATCCCACTCCTACACTCCAAATCCCTCAGCCCCAGCCTAGAGCCCACTCCTGCACCTCAAAACCCTCATCCCTGGCCCCACACCAAAGCCCACCCCACCCCCAGCCAGAGCAGTCCTCAAATCATGAAGTCCTCAAATCATGGTTGAAAACCCCCCAGGGCCTCCACCAATCTGATTTAGGAGAGAAATTTCTTCCCAACCCCAAATATGGCGATCAGTTAGACCCTTAGCATGCGGGCAAGACCCAGCAGGCCAATATCTGGAAAAGAATTCTCTGTAGTAACTCAGAGCCATCCCCATCTAGTGTCCTGCCTCCAGCTGTTGGGTATTTTAAAAGAGCTATAAAAGTGACTTTTATTCTGGAATAGTGTGTGTCCACACCGGGAGCTATTCTGGAATAACTACAGAGGAACAGCTACTGAAGCTATGTCAGTCAATTTCCTCATATAGGCAAAGTCTGTATTTCCTCTTTCTCCACCAATGGAAGGAGATAGGGGGAGAAATCCAACAAACCTGTGCTAATTTAGGTAAAGGTTTTTGCTGCATCAGTTAAACTATGCAAATAGAAGGCAAGCCAACACATTGAGTTTTACATTGGCATTTAGATAGTTCAAAAATAATTGCAACCTTTGGAATTGTTTCCCTCTTTACTAAGGCCTCTCCCAAGGGCATCTCCATCACTCACAAACATATGGCACAGAAAATATAGTGTAAAATACCTGTTTATGGGAGCCGTAGTCACCCAAAATTTGGTCTGCCCAAGCACAGTGAGAAATAACTACTTTTAAAATAAACACATATTTGTATTTCCCCTTAAATTTTCAACTACTGCACATACACAGTGTGTGTCTCTTGCTTCTCTAACTTAGCCACAGACAAGAGTTTTCAAGAGAATCTTTTTTCATATCTTGTTTCTTTATGGGTTTTCCTGGCACAAGGAAATGATTTATCCCCTCATTCCTCCACTGCATATCAGTCTGACAGGGGCAATTATTCTCCCCAAAGCTGGGGGAAGTAAGTAATAAAGACACTCCTGGAATCATCATGAAATCCCATGCTCAGAACTTAATAGAGTTCCCAGAAGCATCATCAGTTCCCCCGTGAGATGGTCCCCACCAACTACTTTGCTCCTACTAATCCTACTTGGGCTTCCCTCATGTTACCCTTCCTTCTTCGGCTGGACTTTCCTCAAATTCTCCCTAGCAGCATCTTCAGATAGTGTTCCAAGTCCCTCCTTTTGAAGTGTGCTGCTTATATCCTCCACCCACAGCTAGACTCTGCCTCATTTCCCCATTCCTATCTTCCTCTCTAGGCCTCCACACATCTGTCTGTGCTTTGATGTTAATGGTTATTTCCTCTCCCTGAGTTCAGGGCTTTACTTTTATTAGTATCACTCTTCCCTTCATTACCTGCAGCCCCCAACACACTGTCCCAGATCCAAACACTCAGTCTTTGATGAAGTTCAGATCTTGCGGGCCCATTTCGAGACCTCTCTTTTTCCCCCCAAACTCACTGACGGAGGCATCTGAAAGTCCCTTTAATTGTAGAGTAACCATAGCATTGAAAGAGTTTCTGTAATTTTTAAACCAGCTTAATCATGGGGTTCAAATGACATTGTAAACCACTCTACAGTAGCGCCACTCAATTCAGATTCTCAGCAACACTCTTGGTGGATTTCTTCCCCCTTATTAATCCTTCTAGTCCATTCATTATTCTCTATCTTCAATGAAAAAAAGCTTTGTTAATGGAACATTATGACTGAGATACAGATGCAAATTAAGACAGAGATTTAAACCCACAATTAAGGGAATTCTGAGGTTTTTCCCTGCCCTCACCTTCCCAATTCATTCCTGCCCCATCTCCCCCAAACTCCTCCGTCATGCACACATGCACTTAGCGCTTTGCAGTTTCCCAAGTATTTATCCCCATTTCTGAAGACAGGAGACTGAGGGTCAAAGAGGGTAAGGGCACATTTTTCAACTTGGGTGCCTGAAGTAGATGTGGTGTGATTTGCAGAGGTGCTGAGCACCCGCAAGTCCTGTTGCTGTCCATGGGAGGTGTAGATGCTCAGCACCTCTGCAAGGCATATCATTTGTTTAGGAGCCTAGAGGTATATCTATGCCACAAATTAAGGTCTGATTGCAGCACTGGTAGGCATACCTGTGCTAGCTTTGTCTAGCTAGTAACAATAGGGAGTAACAATAGTAGTGAAGAAGTTATGGCAGCATGGACTTCAGTGCAAGTTAGCAAACCAAGTACATCCCCAGGGGGCTTGTACTGGGGTGCCTAGCCTGTGATGATCTCCGTGCCACCATGTCTTCGCTATTATTGTTACCTGAGCTATCTAGATTAAAGCCACTGCAAGTATGCCTGCGCTCGCTGCAGTGACTCTGTCAGCTGTGGAATAGACGTACCCTGAATGTAGATCTAGGTGTCTAGTTTTAAGCACCCAAGTTTGAAAATATTGGCCTAAGTGAACAGCCGAATGTCACACAGTAAATCATGCAGAGCCAAGATTAAAACAAAAGAATTCCTGGTTCTTCATCATTTATTCAGTTCGCTAGTCCATCCTGCTGCTTAATTGGATGAACCCAATCGGGAACCTCACCTATGTTAATTTACCTATATAAAGCTCTGTTAATTATGTTACTTGAATTATATGAATAGCATCAGCAGCCAGGGGAGAAAAACCAACCTGCACAGAGATGGATTACAATCGGATCCATGGATCCACATCCTAGAATAAAAGGAAGCCCGTGGACCCACAATGTATGGTTCCAAAGATTCATGGTGAGTCCCATAGCCAGAAAGAGTGGACCTCTGCCATGGGGACTAGGAAACATTAGAAGGGCAGGCAGCCAGGAGTGCCATTGCACTGTTGTTCCCAGGCTCTTCCCCATTCTCCCCGCGTCTGCTAACTCTAGCCCTGCCAGCTGTCAGCTGGCCAGCAGCACTGCACTATGAGGCTTAGGAACAGTCTGCAGTTTGCTGAACTAACTGCATGCAGAATGGGGAGCAGCGACACTCCTTTACTCCCTCCATCTCCGTGTCCATCCCAGTGGCAGCTCTCACCTCACATCCACCCGCCATGTCAACAGAGACAGATCCAGCCAAGATTTATGCTCTATTTCAGTTTTCCTCTCAGAGTTTTATTTCTGTTGGAACTTTAATGACCTAAAGGAGGAGGGGACCCCTTAACCAGCAGGAGACTGATCAGGGTCCATCTCCTGCCCCTTGCTCTGTATAGCCATAAGGGCCTGAGCCAATCACCTAGCCACTACACACAGGCCCACTACCAGACTTCAGCAACAACACAAAAATTATTTAAGTAGGGCCCCTCAGGGAGTCATCTGAGAGGGTGGAGGGAGGGGGAGCATAGCAGAAAGAGAACATGAACCTTCGAAGCTTAAAAAAAAGAAAATAGGGTTAATGTATCATAAAACACACAAGCACATTTGCTGGGTGAGCGGGCTGTTGGACAGGGTCCAGCACTTCACCTGCAGTCCCCTGGCCAGCACCCATTTGGAGACACCAGGTCCCGCTCCTCCCCACCTACATGGGAAAGCCACAACCTCACTCACATCCAGGTCAACGTCTTAAAGGTCCTTGCTCTGTAAAAGCCCCTCTAGCCAGCCGCAAACAGCAGGAGCCTGTGAGAAGGGAGATATCAGAGATGTCAGCTGTTTGCTAGAACTGTGAAGGCAATGTAACCAGTGGTGATCTTCTCTTACCTCAGACTTTGTTACATTTGTTTGCATCCCCTGTTTTACAGTATTGGATCACAAATCCTGCTGTCATGCCTAACTGGCCTCTGGGAGCCTCAGTCACAGACCAGGACCCCACAGTGATAAGCACTGTACAAATACAGAACAAAAAAGACGGACCCTGCCCAGGGACCTTAAAGCTCTGTGCACATCCATAGTACTATAAAAAAAAATGAAACATTCCTGATCTTTACCGCTCACTATTAGTGCAACGTTTGATTTGCATTTAGAGATGGTGGAAGGATGAGATGAATTTTACACAAAAGTTCACATGAAAAAAGAACCAATTTTTAAGTCAAAACATTTTTTAATTTAAAAATTTCCTGACCGTCTCTAGTCATATTATGATTTCAGGTCATCCTGAAAAGCATTTTACAGACAGAAAGCTCACTCATTCACTACTGTGGTGAAACGTCAACCATTTCACAATGAATAGCACCACCACACAGGTGGTTTACACTTTCTTTTCTTCCTTTAAACTAGCATCACCATTCCACCTACTTCTTGTCCCTAGAGCCCAACAGATCTGAAGGGTGGGAGGCTGCCTTAAAAAGTCCTAAAAAGGGCCATCTTCAGTTAATACTGAAGATAAAGCTTATAAGAGCAAGTGGACACTGCAACAACATTGGTATGGGGGTCTGCAAAATCTGCAGCCAAGAGAGGTCTTTGATGTGTTCTCCACCCATTTATGGTAGTTCTGAATTTACGGTAGGAATGGAGGTGTCTATTGCTAGCTGCATCCTTCAGTGCTCTGTTAATTCTGCTTCATCTTAGGCAAAGCTAGCAGAGCAAAGATCAGTGGGCACTCTGCTGACTAGTCCTGGGCTAAGACCCAGTAGCCAGTTTCACTCCATCTTAATGGTTGTACCTGCCAACTAAGTGCCCTCTGAATCTGAGCACAAACTGTTTTAGAACATTACTTAGCCAGTGCATTTCTAGAGAACCGGTCCCTGGAAGTTCCTCTGGGTTTTTTATCACAGGAAGCACAAGGACAGCTTTTAATAACACTTCACTACTATGGCTGGGTAAAAAGACTTCTCACCAGTTGGGATCCAGTGAAAACTACAGATTTCAATTTTCTGCTGAAGGAAGAGGGGATTTTTGAGCTAGAATACCTTTTTCTCCCCTCTAAAATTACCCAAAAACTCTATTCAAATCAGTGGATGGATCAAATTAAATGAAACTGGGAATAGCTCTGATACTTTTCAGTACTTAAGTCCCACTATTTTGAAATCTGGATTGGCACTCCTTCCCTCCCATTAACAAGCGGAAAACATAAAGCACGATGGGCTTTATCTCCTCTCAGCATTCACGTAGCTCCCATTAACCACCTCAATGAGAAATAAGAGATATAAGAACAGGAGGACTTGTGGCACCTTAGAGACTAACCAATTTATCTGAGCATAAGCTTTCGTGAGCTACAGCTCACTTCATCGGATGCATTCGGTGGAAAATACAGTGGGGAGATTTATATACATAGAGAACATAAAACAATGGGTGTTACCATACACACTGTAACGAGAGTGATCACTTAAGTTGAGCTATTACCATCAGGAGAGCTGGGGGGGGGAACCTTTTATAGTGATAATCAAGGTGGGCCATTTCTAGCAGTTGACAAGAAAGTCTGAGGAACAGTGGGGGGTGGGGAGACAAACATGGGGAAATAGTTTTACTTTGTGTAATGACCCATCCACTCCCAGTCTCTATTCAAGCCTAAGTTAATTGTATCCAGTTTGCAAATTAATTCCAATTCAGCAGTCTCTCGTTGGAGTCTGTTTTTGAAATTTTTTTGTTGAAGTATTGCTACTTTTAGGTCTGTAATCGAGTGACCAAAGAGATTGAAGTCTCTCGTCCCCTAATGCCCCTTACTCTACTTGCGCTACATTGATGACATCATCATCTGGACCCATGGAAAAGAAGCCCTTGAGGAATTCCACCATGATTTCAACAATTTCCATTCCACCATCAACCTCAGCCTGGACCAGTCCACACAAGAGATCCAATTCCTGGACACTAAGGTGCTAATAAGCGATGGTCACATAAACACCACCCTATAGCGGAAACCTACTGACCGCCATTCCTACCTACATGCCTACAGCTTTCATCCAGACCACACCACACGATCCATTGTCTCCAGCCAAGCTCTATGATACAACCGCATTTGCTCCAACCCCTCAGACAGAGACAAACACCTACAAGATCTCTATCAAGCATTCTTACAACTACAATACCCACCTGCTGAAGTGAAGAAACAAAAATGACAGAGCCAGAAGAGTACCCAGAAGTCATCTACTACAGGACAGGCCCAACAAAGAAAATAACAGAACACCACAAGCCATCTCCTTCAGCCCCCAACTAAAATCTCTCCAACGCATTATCAAGGCTCTACAACCTATCCTGAAAGATGACCTATCACTCTCACAGATCTTGGGAGACAGGCCACTCCTTGCTTACAGACAGCCCCCCAACCTGAAGCAAATACTCACCAGCAACCACACACCACACAACAGAACCACTAACCCAGGAACCTATCCTTGCAATAAAGCCTGTTGCCAACTGTGCCCACATATCTATTCAGGGGACACCATCATAGGGCCTAATCAGCCACAATATCAGAGGTTCGTTCACCTGCACATCCACCAATGTGATATATGCCATCATGAGCCAGCAATGCCCCTCTGCTATGTACATTGGTCAAACTAGACAGTCTCTACGTAAAAGAATAAACGAACACAAATCAGACGTCAAGAATTTTAACATTCAAAAACCAGTTGGAGAACACTTCAGTCTCTCGGGTCACTCGATTACAGACCTAAAAGTGGCAATACTTCAACAAAAAGACTTCAAAAACAGACTCCAACGAGAGACTGCTGAATTGGAATTAATTTGCAAACTGGATACAATTAACTTAGGCTTGAATAGAGACTGGGAGTGGATTGATCACTACACAAAGTAAAACTATTTCCCCATGTTTATTCCCTCCCCCCACCGTTCCTCAGGCGTTCTTGTCAACTGTGGGAAATGGCCCACCTTGATCATCACTACAAAAGGTTCCTTCCCCTCGCCCTCCCGGCTCTCCTGCTGGTCATAGCTCACCTTACCTGATCATTCTCATTACAGTGTGTATGGTAACACCCATTGTTTCATGTTCTCTATGTATATAAATCTCCCCACTGTATTTTCCACTGAATGCATCCAGTGAAGTGAGCTGTAGCTCACAAAAGCTTATGCTCAAATAAATTTGTTAGTCTCTAAGGTGCCACAAGTACTCCTGTTCTTTTTGCGGATACAGACTAACACGGCTGCTACTCTGAAAAGAGCTATAAAGGTACAGCATGTTGCATTGCAGAACAGGTCAGAAATCTGGCGGTGATTATGTTTGGTAACAGCAGCTTGCATGATTTTACTCAAAGCAATTTGAGATCTGTAGTGGGGCAGCTGCCCCACTCCCACAGAAAGTGAGTTAAAAGCAGCCCTGGAGAGGGCTGCGGCTGGGAAATGGAGTGAGAACAGCTGGGGGAAGCTGTGAGGAAGCAGCCACAGCTGTGGCCAGCTCAATTAGGGCCTAGCTGGCCCTTATAAGAGGGCTGTTGGCCAGAAGCTGAAGAGTCTCACTCTAGCCTTGAGAAGGGCTAGCTGCCTGAGAGAAGCTACCTGAAGTGGAAAAGTGCTGGGGAAGGGCAAAGGGAGCTGGGGAGCTCCAGCCTGGTAAACCCCCAGGCTGCAGGCCTTGATAAAGGTCCAGAAAGGTACTGGGGCTGTAGAAGGGCAGCCTGAGGATAGGCAAAGGCAGCAGGTCCTACGCCCTTGCCAATGATGAGTGGCCATTACACTGTAGTCTGTCCCAGTGAATGGGGGCTAGCTGATGACTGGCAGTAGCCCCTGAGGCAAGGTGGTCTGGAGGGTTTGGGGTTTCCTGGGAAGGGAGACCTAGAGTGGGGGTCCTGCTGGGGCAGAACCTCAGGGAAAAAGGCACCGGGGTCCAGGAGGGACATGGGGCCAGCGGCAGGCAAGACACAGGCCCACAGAGGGTGCTCCAATGCTGGTGAAGAGCTAATTCCCTGGAGAACCAGCAGGAGGCACCACACTGGTGTATATCGTCCCACTACAAGACCCCTGCACATACTGTGAATGGTCTTACCAAGGTAAGTAGTGCAAGCCCCATTCCTCAAGATATTTCAGACTATACCGATGGACCATTAGAAAACACAGCAAAAGAAACCACCCCAAGGGGGATGAAGCTACTTCGCCAAGACATCCCACCTCCCTGATAGCAGCCTCCTGGGCCTAAAGACAAAAACTACCTACTACTTCTGTGCAGGAATATGAGCTACTGTGGGAGGTAGCGAAGTCACCAGCTTTATCACACCAACAGCAGACACTCCAAGACTACAGATTCCACCATCAACCTACTGACCATTGCCTCTTCTTCAATTCACTGAGCTTTTATCATTAACAATTGATTTTCCTTGCCTATCCCTAGCAAGAGCATTTGTCCTCCTGATTCTTGCTTCTTCCTGTGCCTGACACCACCCCACTACTTCTCCACATTAGAGAAAAAAAATATTCTGAAATTTAGGACAATTAAAAGGTGCTGCATGCATCCAGTAACATTTTCTAGCCCAAACAACACAGTAACTAGGGTTTTTTTTAAAAGAGTTCTATTCGCAAAATACGAAGGGATTTTAGAATATGGCTTGCACATTCCTATGTAGCTTTCATAGTTATCAGACCACAGAAAAATAAAAGCATTGAGTCCCTCTTTTTCCGACTCTATTTCCACTTTAATAACTTTAAGGACAAACCATTTTTCAAAACACTTTTGGAAAAAAAAATTAAGTCTTGGGCAGACAAGTTTAAACACACAGGGATGGCAGAATTGTCCATCCTTGAAAGCAAGGGTCTATAATGCAAGTGACACAACGCAACTGTGGCAGTACAAATGGTGCTGCTAGGAGAGGCTTTTAACTTATTTATAATAGGAAATACTGCTAGATTTAATCAATCCTGCCAGGGTTTTATTACTGTACTTAAAACATGAAATTTGGGCAGACATGGTAAGCCTGACTATGCTTGTTTAAAGTTCAAGGCTGTTTATTAAATGTTATTTATATGCTGCTAAACCTCAGCGAGAGAAATATTAAACATGTCTGGGGTTCAATGAGCACACAAGACAGGCACTAAATTGTACCCTATGTTATATAACTTCCTACGGAGAATAAATCCGCCAACAACTGCTAAATATGTAAAGGATTTATGGCATTTTCATAAGGTTTGCTTACTATGAAGACATCATGATTTAACAAACTGGTATTTTCAAGCTTTTTTAATACCGACTGCACAAGATACAAAAATATTTCCTCATCGCTGTTGCCTGATGGAAGAAAGAGCCCCCAAGCTGTAGAACTAGCTGAGAGAAAGAGAGAAATTGCATCTCAGGTCTTGTTTATAGGACAGAGTCCTTGTGCTTCTCTTGGCAGTTACCAGAGCAAGGTACAGTGCTGCATATTATCACTCTCCAAAATCCTGCTGCTGGACTCAGAGTCAACAAAGATTATAGCACAGTGCAAAGACCCTCCATGCCCCTGAGGGAGAACGTGTCAGGCTCTCCTCCCGAAGGATAATGAAATCAGACATTTATTTTGGCATTCAGAGAGCTCTCTCTTAAAACCTAATAAGTTCGCATATGCTGGAAACCTTTGATTAAATGCTATAACGTTATCGTATCACTAGGCAATAATCATGTACACTGACAATAAAATGGAAAATCTGGGTATGGTGAAATCCTGTTTGCACCAGGTCAGGGAAATCCCATTATCCCTCCCACCCCCAATGTATTGCTGTTCATTTACATGAATAGTCAAGCTTCAGCGTCATGGTAAAATTGATTTCTACTGTTTTAGGGGAGAAAAAGAGACAGGCAGACAGAGGCTTAATTAGGATGCCATGGAAAGCAGAGATTTAGCCTTTTCAATGGGGGAATAAAGGGGAGTATCTGCAATTACCGGAAGCATCTGCAATTACCAAATGAGAAAATAAGTGAAACCACCAGGGATAAGAAACTACATGTCTGAGGCCAAACTGTGTGCCGCCCCCACTGACTTCAATGGAAATTGTGTCTGTGTGTGAATCAAAGAGCAACATTTGGCCCATGAACTCTCAGACATGGATGAATTATTCCAAAACAAATTATATTTTGCTTCCTGGTCTCCTGCCTTTATTCCCTGAGCACTATTGGCTAAAATCAAGTGTAGGCTTAATTAGGATGCCAAGTGTAGTATCACTTCAATATCTGATGCAGCCTACTTCATGGAATAATATGTCCCATCCTTACAATGGGATGGAGTTTATATAATCTAACTCAAGTTTTTCCATTTCTGTCCTCCTTTATTCCTCCAGTCCCTGCAACAGTTCAGGTCAAACTTTAAGGGAAAATTTCATCCTGGAGATATTTGCACACAACTTCCTGTGAAGCAGAATTCAACAAGCATTTCACATGCATCTTCGGGAAGACTCTGGCCCTGAGGGAAAGCAGAAGTGTTAGGCCTGTCCTAGCTATTCTCAGTCATTTAAAAGCCAACTGCCAATGCAGGAGCTGTGAACACAGCTCAATTTTTAATATCTGTACATGACTTTGGGGCAGAAAGGCAAGAGGGCATTTCCAAGTTACAGACATCACAGTGCCAGTAATGACAATTTGCCAGCACACCACCATTCCCACTGATGCATCTTTTTACAGGACAGTTGTCCTACCACAATATATCAAAATACAGCTGTTGCACCCACAGGGATAGACTGAGGTGTTTATACACATTTATCTCTAATCAACATCCACATAAAAGCCTGAATCATAATTTGAGGTCATACCTTACAATCAAAATTCTCCAGGGCAGGGATGCTCATAGTTTTGTGAAGTGCCAGGCCCATCTAAGGCATTGTACAATGAATAATAATAATATTTCAGTGCTAGTCAGTCTACAGATAGAATCATGCAGTCTACTCTCAGACACCTAGGGATAAATACACAGACACCAATAATAGAAGAAGTCTGCCTTTACCAAAGTTAACTTCCTAACACTCTGGTGAAAAATATGTCTTTCAATGATTGAAGCACCGATTTTATTACTATTATTTAACATATGTAGGTTAGAACCGCATGTGTGAATTGACAAGGCAAAAGATATTGAGGAGAAACTTTGTTACTCCTTGTAGAAGCACATCCCTGAGGCGGTGTCTACATTAGCACTTACTGTGGCAGATGTTATGTTGCTCAGGGGTGTGGAAAAACCACCCCCCTCAGCAAAGGAAGTTACACTGACCTAAGTGCCGGCATAGACAACTCTAGGTCAGCAGGAGAGTTGGACTAGGAGGATTTGTAATTTAAGGATTTTGATCTCAGATTTTCAGGGGGGTACATACTAATCAGAATACAACTGATGTTGATAGGTACGGAGAAACAACCTGAAGTTATGTTGGAGATTGTATTAACCTCCATGACTGAAGATGTGCACCTGCCATTCAGAGTCTGAGGTCCGGTAAGAAGCAACTATTGGTTTAGAGGACCAGCAGCTATGGTCAGAACAGCTTTCTTTGCAATCTTCATCCATTCCTTTGTCGTTCAATTATTGCAATGCCTTCTACATGAAGCTACACCTTAAATCATTTGGGAAGCTGAAACTGGGGCAGAATGTAGCTGCCCACTTCCAGAGTGGAGTGCCTTGCCAGGAGTAGGTGACATCAGCCTCCCATGAGCTGTACTGCTTGTTAGCTAGCTTCTGGGGAAAGTTCAATGTGGTGGTTCTGACCTATGAAGTCCTAAATAGCCACCCACGACTCTGCCTGCCAGAAAAGACTACATTTTTCCTCCCACCATCCCATTACAGTTGAGATCAGTAAAGACGATAGTGCTGGAGCTCCCTTGCTTGGTACATACAGGAGAAAACTGCCAGAAAGCTCTTTCACTAAGTGGCTCTACCGTGGAATCCATAAGCTCTTTGGTCCAAAATAGCTTGAATTATTAATATTACAATAGCACCTAAAGGGCCTAATCAAGGTCATAAATATTGTGCTAGACACTGTACAAACACCTAGTTTAAGACTGTTCTTGCCCTAAAGAGCTTGCAATCTATAGGCCCTGAAGGTCAATCTCTTGCACATTTGGGAACAATGAGACTATAGATGGTGTCTATCACTTAGATACATATATAGCCCTCATTATCATGGTATCTGAGCACCTCAGCTCAGTGAGATAGTGCTTTCCTGATTATTCCCATTCCAAGATTCACAGCCCTGCACAGTTTGAACTAGAGCTTTATGCCATCAGAGAGGAGATGTTTCTAGCTCTGCAGAGGAGCACACATCAATTGCTTCTAAATCTGGAGGGTCCCCAAGATACTGACTTTAAGTACCTAGCTTGGCAAAGCATTTCTGCTCATGCTTAATTTTAAGAATGTGTTTAAGACCCGCTGAAGTCAATGGGACTTGAGCACAGACTCGTGGTAGCAAAGCCATCTAGTTCCACACGTGAAGAGATACAAGAAATAGTCCAAATAAACGTATTTAAAACTCTCCAATGTATTTCTAAATCACTTTCTGAAACACGTGTTATATACAAAAAACAGGATGTTGTGGTATAAAGCTTTGATTGGCACTCACTTAGAATGACCTGAATAATTCACTTGTGGCTTCATCACTCATGAGTAATGCAGTCATGAAATTCCCACTAAGACATTTACACCACATCATTATGTATGTATGTATGTATGTATAAAACAAAATGTACATACAATATACACATACATAAAATTTTGTGTCTATGCATGTAATATCTATAATATAAAAGTGTGTGTATAGATATGAAACACATCACCATCCTCAATTTCCCCTTACTTTTCCATTTAAGCTTTATTTTTCACTCTTCAAAGCTTGATTCATTTAGATTTGTCTAAACGTTTTTAGCACATTCCTACTGACAAAGACTAGGGACAAGGCCAACTTCTAGAGAATTTGTGCCCTCTGCTGTTCATTGGAAGGCACTGAATTCATAAACCATAGCAGTTTATCTGCGCTTCTACAGCATTTGCTTATTGCCAAGCCTTGGTTTGCTGTAATATGTATAATTTTAACAGAATAAATTATTTAACCAATGTCCACTTAATAGTAAGAGGATGAACAACAAAATATTGGGCAAGTTTTCTCATTTTTAATATATTTACACTTTATATATAAGAGCCCATTAATAAAACAGTGGACAGGCTATAAAGTATTCATTTGAACAGATGATACTCTGGTTTCAAAGAAAAAGTGAAAACATTTCACAGACCCTAGGAAAGGTGCTCCTTTTATATTTTTTGTAAAAATTCAAACAAACAAAAACAACCCTGGTTAACCCTAGAGTCTAATGAGGTTGTCAGTTGATTTAATGTATTGTAAACTTCCAGGTTCTTTACATAACATACATGATATCATTTAGAGATGCTTCCTTCAGCAGGGCTGTTCCTGTGTGTTGTTTTCAATAAGTTAAGGCAAGTTCTAACTTCACATTGGCACATCTGTACTATGAGGTCTACATCTAAGTACGCAACTTGGTGTGAGCCTATTCAGGTGTTGATAATCTTTGTTCCATTGATGATCTGGAAATCCAGCTACATGCTTTCAGTTAGTTAGTCCAGTGGCTCTGAACCTTTCCAGACTACTGTACTCCTTTCAGGAGTCCGATTTGTCTTGTGTACCCCCAAGTTTCACCTCACTTAAAAACTACTTGCTTACAAAATCAGACATAAAAATATAAAAACATGTCACTGCACAGTAACTGAAAAATTGCTTATTTTCTCATTTTTACCACATAATTATAAAATAAATCAATTGGAATATAAATATTGTACTTACGTTTCAGGATATTATACATAGAGCAGTATAAACAAGTCATTGTCTGTATGAAATTTTAGTTTGTACTGACTTCGCCTCTGCTTTTTATGTAGCCTGTTGTAAAACTAGGCAAATATCTAGATGAGTTGATGTAGCCCCTGGAAGACCTCTGTGTACCCCCAGACGTATGTGTACCCCTGGTTGAGAACCACTGAGTTAATCTAAGGAGGCCAGTAGAGACATTTTGCTCCCAGTCAGGTTTAAGGTAGTTTGTGGTCGGATTTTGGTGACTGTATTGTTGTGTTTTGCCATCTTCATTGCTCTACCACCTTCGCTGCATTCTTGATCTGCTCCCAATAACAGCTGCAAAATTTGAAATCAAAATTAGAAAGAACTGTCCTCCTTAAAGCTTTACAAAGGATTACACAGAAGTTTAGCAGGCTATTTCTGTGGTTAATCAGCTGAGGCAACCAAAAAGGAAGGTTTTAGAAGGATTCCAATGGGAGTTCGCAAATATCCTGCTCATTGGCAGTACTGTATCACATGATCTCTCAGTTTGCCTCTGTCTTCAGCAGAGCCAATGGCCATGAACACACCACACTGGTGTTCCACACTTCGCATTAGCTGTCAGTTGTATTCTGGGGCCAACTCAACCTCATCTTGCACATCTAGAATGGGCAGGGGCCCATTTGCTGTACCTCAGGAACCATCTCCCTATGCTCCTTACCACCCTTGCTTCATTCCAGTTGTTACTGCTGTGCTGAGAGACCTCACACTTCCTCCTGGGACAGTAGAGAGAAGGGTATTCTCAATAAAAGGCTCATTATTACAAAGGAGACTTATCCCCAGTCTCAATCACCCATAGGTGTGCTCCAAGACACCACACTGAACAAGGACTTCCCCAAGCAGCTGTATCATAATGACACCCAACACAGAAGGCATCAGCCACCAGCCTCCAACACTGGATGGAACTGGTTTAAAAAGAGAGAGAGAGAGAGAGAGCGCGAGCGCGCGCGCCACAGAAATCCCTCGGAATAAAATTAAATAAAACACTAATAGCCCTTTGCCACAATTGCATTAATGTGACTGCTGGTATCTGTGTCATTACAGGAGTCCACTCAGACAATGCACTGTGGTAATAAGTCATGCACCATGTACCTTTCAATAAAGCTTTCTTGTGTATTCTCCTAACCATAACAACACATTTAGACATTTTATAAACATAGCTGATTCATTTTAACATGAAATTTCACAGCAATGCACTCTGATTCCTTAATGCCTAAACTTCATTATTATAGCATCCTGGGAATTAATCGAACATATACCACATACTGTTTGCGTGAATAAAAAAAGCTTTCATCCCAAGTAAGATAGTGGTTTAATGAAGTGCAATACTGGCCCATCCAGTAGACATATAATGGTCCATCCCAGACACTCACTGGAAGCTACAGACTGAAGCTTTCTGTGCAACTCATCATCAGCTTTCCAATTTGCTGGAAACTTAAGATTTATTTTAAAAAACTGCAGTGTCACAAGTGTGGTTGAAATCAGTAGTCTGACAAGCACCATGAAAGCGGTTTGTTTTAGTGGCATGGAATTAGTTTCCATGCCCATCAGTTACGTGACAAATTTCACAATCCCATAATTAGTCTAACAAATGCAAGGAATCTTTCAGTCCCACACCCCACATCAAGCAAGAATGATTTGAATGGAGCTCAAAGTTTGGGAAGCTAAAAATTTCACCGGCATGCAATTCATAGCTCAAAGGAAGAGTTGGAAAGTGCACTCAGTCTGGCAACAATTTCTTCCAGCAGAGTGTGTTTGACATGGGCGGCGGGTATCATAGGCTGGGGGAGGCTGTGCTGCCCTAAACAGTCTGGCGTGGCCCCGCCCATGCTCCACCCCTAGGCCCCTTCCTGCAGTTCCTTCCCGGTTCCTACTCTTCCATAACCCAGGCTGGTTAGGACTGGGGAACGCTGGCATGCCCATGCCACATGGACTCGGGGCTCTGGGGCCTGGCTGCGCCTCCCGCCTGTGGTGCTAGGACCACCACATCCAGCACTCCAGGGCTGGGGTTGGTAGCCCACCCGGAGCTCCAGGGCTGGGAGTGCTTGGGCGGGATCAGCTGCGGGGGGGGGGGGAGCAGAAGGAGAGAGCAAGGGGTAGGGCCTCAGGCAGAAGGGGAGGGACTGGGGGCTAGTCTCCCCCAACAGCTGGTTCACTGGCCACCCATGGTGTTTGAGATTAAGGGTATGTCTATACATCCAACACTGCAGCGAAGCAGCTGTACTGAGAGCGAACCTCCCCCGTGAGCAGCAGAACCTATGTCGGCAAAAGAAGCTCTCCCATCAACATAACGCTGTGCACACAAATGCTTATGTTGGTGAAACCTATGTTGCTCTGTGGGTGGCTTATTCACACCCTGAATGACATACATTTTGCCAACATAGGCTGTAGTGTAGCCATAGCCTAAGAAGGCAATGGAAGCACTGTGTAGTGACAAGACTCCTGGTTCTTATGAGAGTTTCAAGTGCTTGGCCGTATGTTTAACCTCAAAAACAGCTGGCAGGATGTGATGAACAAGCACCAATCACTGATTAGTCATTATTTCTTGGAAAACCTGTAAGAAAGCTTCTGGATCAATTACAAATTTCAGGGCTGTTATGACAACCATGAGATTTTCCTAAATGGTTTCTAGCTTAACAAATACAATGGGCCACACTCTGGATATCCTAGATTAGGAGGTAGGATCAGAACGCTGGGTTGGAAGTGGAAGTGTCAACCTTGCAATGACCTATTCACTACCCTCTCTTGTTTAGAATTGGGGCCCACCTTTCCTGTGGGGACAAGATCTGTTTTCATGGTCCACCGTCTCAGGTTAATGGAACCAGTGCATCTACAGTGGTGTGTTTTAGTTGTCACTGTCGTCACAGTTTAAGAAAAAAACAGCAACAAAAATCCCGATCCAGACAACTGATTCTTTCCTACTAGATCATAGCTGGGGTGCCTTATAATTAACAGTTGATGAAGTAGCCTCCAAATATCCTCTTTCTCAGATTCAATCTAACAGGTCATCATGATTCATGGACAATCAGCAATAGCAAAAACAAGAGGGGAGACATGAGCACCAAGGGCAGGAATCTTGTATCCAGTCTGACCATGACAACACAGAATAGTGCTTGAAGTCTTCTACCATGCCTGTGTAGAAGGTGAGGAAAGATGTCTTGGCCTCCACCACAGCAACTGTGAAGTCTTTAGCAGCAGAAATATTCCTGATAATATTTCTAGCTAATCTAGCCTAGCTAATCTACCTTGCCCCCACCATCAGTCTTCTATGTGCTGTTCACAAACACGTACAGGTTTTCATATAATAGCTGTCAGAGGCTTGTATTTGCATAAATACGCTTGTTTGTGCAAGAACATGAATTGTCACTGGAAATTACAATACAATGGAACTTCACTGACCAGTCATACAAGTCAAAAAAACAAATACTGAATAGAAAATAAATAATCACACCAAAAAAATCTGTGAGTAATCCAGTCTGAAATTCATTTACATATCATAACACCTGCAACTTCCCCCATGATTACCTGCTCTCCATTGTTGTTTGTTTACAGGAGGTGAACAACACTATAGAAATTACCACTAAGTTATGCAGTAGATTTGCCCAGAACATTTCCGTTACTCTTGGCCTTCTGATTGCAGATGAGGTTTGTTTGATCTTTAATGGAAAATTTCAGCATAACCCAGTGAGAACTTGAGGCATTCCTTACAGGTCCTGTTTACAATTGCTAACGCTTACCAACCATTTAATAAAGGTTTCCCTGATGAAGAGCAAACGGCTCTCAACAATATCAATGGGCCAACTGTCTCTCTTTGGTATGCAACAAATTGAAGGCAAAATAATTCACTTTACAGATGTGACTAAGGGTTGGTCTACACTTGAAAGTTACTCTGGAACTCTGGGAATTTAAAGTGTGATCACTGTTTCTGAATAACTCCATGTGTTTGCATAATTCACTTATGCAAAAGCAAGAGAGTGTCTTGCCTCTGTGTAACTTAACCTACTTTGAAACTGCTTTTGGGACCCAGGATTATGCTTGTGGAACACCAGAAAAATAAGAATGATGCCGCAAATAGCAGGACTGACAACAAGCCTTCATTGGCCAAGCTGAGCCACCTGTACAGTTGAAACAGAGGAAGAGTAATTTAAATGGGGAAGAGTAATTAGACAAAGTTTTCAGCTTTAGCAACAGAGTGATATTTAGGGACAATGCTAAAGATTTTGTTAATTCATGCATTTTATGTTGGCCATGCCCTTTTAAGGGAATTCTGTTTCCTTAGGTTAGAAAACTAAAAAATCCTTCATATATTAGGCATCTCTTAACTGCTTGAAATAGGATTTAGACATAATGTCAGATTCAAACACCATACTAGACTTTCCAAAACAAATAAAAGAGCTACCATCTGAACAAAAAGAATAATCTTACAATTCATGGAAGCAACTGGCTGCAGCATCACCTGCTTGCCATAATTCAAGAGATTTTCCATGTCTGTATTCACTCTGGGTGGGTTTGGGAAGAAAATGTTCATGTAACACTTTGAACAAAACCTACTCCAGGAAGATTTTGAAAAAGACAACTGGGCAGAGGAGAAGAAAAAAGGCAGAAAGAAGTAATTTAAAATATGATTCCATATCAAAGTATTTATTATACAAATAGGAACATTGAATAAGGTAAGAAAACAAGGCATTCTGTCATTGATTTGACTGAAACACAAGGAAACCGTACCATAGGTTTTGGATGGAACTGTAGAATTACACAATCCATTCTCTACTCCCAAACAAGAAATTAAGAGTGTTTTCATCAGACTTCATATACTGACTCACAGACTTTGAGACTGGAAGAGATCATCTAGTCTGACCTGCACATTGCAGGCCAAGGCCACAGAATCTCGCCCACCCACTTCTGTAACAGACCCATATCCTCTGGCTGAATTACTGAAATCCTCAAATCATGATTTAAAGACCTCATGTTACAGAGAATCAATCCACCATTTAGACTAGTTTAAATCTGCAAGTGACCCATGCCTCATGCTGCAGATGAAGGTGAAAAACCCACAGGGTCTCTGTCAATCTGACCCAGGGGGAAATTTCCTCCCAACCCCAAATAGGGCAAACTCTCAGAGCCAAGAATCATGCCATTTCATGCATCAACGTTAGCAATACAATGAAAGATAGAATATAACCAAAGAAGCATTCTATGCAGGCAAAATGAGGCAAACTACATTATTTATGGGGATAACATCCATTTGCTAATGCACATCAGTTGCACATGTGCACTAAGACCACTCTGATATGCTGGACATTTGCTGTCTGTTATAGCTAACTAAAAATGAATAAAGTTTGATCCTTTTATATTTGGCTTGTGTTATAGCTACTTCAACCCAGCACGCAGAGTTCTTACTCACACAAAACTTCAATGGGACAACTCGGATGAGTAACTTTGCACCAGCATGAATCGGGGCTCCACAATCTGGCCCTTAGCGTGGGAACACATTTCCTAGATATAACACCCCATGGTGCAGGCAAATTGAGTTCAAATTCTTTCGTGTAATAAGAGATGAAGAGTTTGCAGCAAGTATCTTGGCAAGTTTTGCTTTCTCACCTGAGGCCCCCCCGGGGAGAGAGAGAGAACAAGTGCAACTGAGCACACACATACATACACAATATTGACAAAAGAGGGAAGACTTTCTCAAGTTGGCAACATTGTCCGTGTCCTGCCTATTGATTTGTACATTCAGAGTGCCTGTCATGCAAGTGAAATAGGATAAAACTAACTGCATGGTATTAGCAAAAGCCTCACTGAAAGAGCATCAGCTCACTCAATGAAGAAACAGTAAGCTAACTGTTAGGGAGACACTGACAATAAGTTGCATTAGTAACCAAGATCAAGCAATGTTTGTTAAATGAGTGGTTTTATCAAGTATGCAGAGTTTTGTTGAAGATGTCACTTGGCTTGGACAGCAAAATAAAAGTGGAATTGATCAGTTTCTAGCTCCCAGAGCATACAGCTGCTTCATCTGAATTCGCAACATTTCAGGGGAATCCCTCAAAGATAATTTTCACTGAATTTTATTTTTAATTATGATAATATTTCTATTTGTATTATACTTTGTAAATCTCCTTGCATTGCACAGAAATCGGAGGTTAGCCACATTCCTTGCGTCGCAACATTCTATTCTTTCTGGCAGGCTAATTGTTGTTCTACAGCAGGGGTGGCCAAACTTACTCACCCTCCGAGTCGCATACAATAATCTTCAGAAGTTTGAGAGCTGGATGCCACTGCCGGGGCTTCCGCCCTGCAGGGCACGTCTGCCGGGGCTCGGGGCTTCTGCCCAAAGACCCCCCTCCCCGCAGGGCAGAAGCCCCTAGCCCCACCACCCTGCCACAGGGCAGAAGCCCTGAGCTTCCCCTCCCCCAGTCTGGTAGGTGAAGAATGGGGGGAGGGGGGAGTGCGCCATGGGGGCTCCACGAGCTGCACTTTAGCTGTAAAAGAGCCATAGGAGCCAGAGCTGTGACCCATTATACTACTTACTCCATTCTTGTGTCAACATTATCATCTCCCCACGTTTCTCTCTCTCAAATCACAAACTAGAATTTTAGCATAAGACAATAGATAGTGTCCCTTTGAAAAGCTTTGCACTGAAAAATGTGCTTCAGGGGCATGTTATTTGGGCAATCCTCTCTCTTGGGGTCAGGATGGTGCCTGAGATCATTAACCCATCAAGTGGTGAAAGCCTAGAAAGATGAAGTTCCATTCTTGCAATTGCTGATACAAATGGACTTGCAAGCCCTGGCTCAAGATGGCAGCAAGCATCTTTGCAACAACAAAGATCCAGTTTTTGTTACCAGCTGGTCAACAGGAGGTCATCGTATGTAAGTAACCACATACTTCAGTGTGATTTCCTAGAAACTTAAATTATATATTAAAAAACAAAGAGGACGTTTCAGGGTTGGAACTGTTTGGCTAGGCACTGCTGGAACATACTGCCTCTCATAAACTTGTCAGGTTCCAAGGCAGATCATCCTCCCCCCTATGAATCTTAGGAGCTGTCCAGCTTTTGCCTTAGAAGGTGTCCATGGGAATAAGAACCCTTGCTTCTTTTACTGTGCAGCTTATAAGATAGGATCCTAGAGGAGTCCTTGCCTTCATGGCCTATCTCATTTCACTGTATATATTTATTATGGGCTCAGACTAAAGGCCATTGAAGTTAATAGAAAGATTCCCATTGACTTCAATAAGGCTTGCATCAGGACCCATATTATTCAATATGTAGATAAGTTAGGCTTTACTGTGTACGCATGTAAGACTCTCTTTATTCCAAAGAGCTCTAAAAAGAGAAAAGATGTATCATTTGTACTACTCATATATGAAACCATGTTCGTAACCCAGTCAAATAAAAAACAATGGTCACCAGAACACTCAAGCGCATTTCGCCATGAGGACTGTTTCCACCACAAATTTCAGCTTGCTCCCCTCATTCCTTTCCACAGCTGCTCAGAAAAGCAGATATATAAATAAAGGGTTTCCCCACCACAATGCACAAACGTCTGAACCATTTTAGTTCAAATCTTCCAAATAAAATTTGCCCTCAGGCAGGGTCCAAGCCTAGGAAATTTCAGCCTGAAATGTGAAGAAAGAAAGAAAAAAAACTTTGTAAGTTTATAAGCATCTGAAAACAGGGGGTTAAAACGGAAACCCTTACACAGCCTTCCATTCCCACGGGATTTGCCACAGACTCCACCCTTTGCTTTCAAATTGTGCTCAGGAATGTGAACTTTAATATTTTATATGTGACAAGAGCCTCAGTTGGTGTAAGCCTGCATAGTTCCACCCTGTGTTTCTAGTCTGCATGCTTTCAGAGGGCAACTTCCAAACCCAAACTGACCATACACGGATGCAATGTTGCCTGCCTGAGCATGAACACAGCCTGGAACAACTTAAGAGATGTGATTGGCTTCAGTCATCTCAGTGAGGTGTCAGTTCTGAAATGTAATGAACTGCCTTTCATATCTTCCCCAGGTACCAACATCCTTAACTGTCCCCTATTCAATAACCAAACCTCCATCTTCCCCCAACCAACAGGTTTCTCCATCATGCGGCCAGGCGACCCTAATCCACTCAATGGGAAGGAGTTTCCCATGGGTTGGAAGTGCTGGATCTGGCAAAGCTCAGTCAGGCTATAGCGATGGTCATGTGCCTTCCCCTGAATATTCTAGTGCTCTCAGTGGGTGGAAGGGCTGTGGCCTCCTGATTAGCAGCCCTCTGAAGATGGGGAACTAGCCACAGACTGGAGGGGAGGTCATCAGTGCTCCCCCTCCTCCTGAGGGCTTCTAAGGTAAGAGGGGCAGCCAGAAACTGGAGGCTAGATGTCAGGAAATGGAGGGATGAGAGGTGTGGAATGGGGGGTCCTCTGGGCAGCAGTCACCTCTGAAGGAAGGCACATGGTTCTGGAATCCTCACCTCCCACATGGGCCTCGCTAGCACACTGTAGGTCTCTCCTGTTGAAAGCAACAGGGAACTGGGTAGCAACTGCTCCCCAGCCAGCTCTCAGACCGAATGGCTAGACTGAGTCACATAGGGCTCCAGCCAGTTGCATACAAGGCTGGTAGGTAGCAGGTAGAGCTCGGCCTGTTACACCTGGCCAGGGACTGGGTCATCTATCACAAAATGTAGCAATTGCGATTGGCTCTCTTTTCCCAGGAGGTGGGTGAATGTGAAAGAACAGACAAATCAGATAGGATTTCCCTTGTAGACCAGGGGTTTTCCCGACTGATCACTATAAGGGTCTGAAAATTCTTAGTCTGTGCCCTAGTCTACACTTGGGACATATGTCAGTATATAACTATGTTGCTCAGGCATGTGGAAAATCCATACCCCTGAGCGATGCAGTTATACCAGCCAAACTCAGGGTATAGACAGCGCTGTTGACGGGAGGGCTTCTTCCTTCGATGTAGCTACCACCTCTCAGGGAGGTGGAGTTCCTATGCCAATGGGTGAAACTCTCCCATCAGCGTAGGTAGTGTCTTCACTGCCAAGTTTTTTCCCCAAAAGTTACACCACTTTTAATGAAGAGCTTTAAACAAACTGCAGTTGCACATCCACACTGTGCTCCCTTGTGTCGGCAGAGTGCATCCACACGAGCAGCTCTTGCATCAGCATAGAGAGCAGTGCACTGTGGGTAGCTATCCCATTGTGCGATTGGCCGCAGGGTGTTTTGGGAAGGGTTTGCAGTGCCTCGTGGGGCAGGTACAGCAATACATGATGCAGGTTTCTCAATCCAATCATTCCATGGGCATCCTACTAGATTGCCAGCCACTTTTCAACTGAAGTGGGTGGGGGAGCATGTGTGTATGGGGTGTGGGGGAGACAGACAGTGTGTGTTGGGGGAGCATGAGTGGGTCGGCATGCTGTCTCTTTGTCCAGACAGCCACTGAAAGCAACCTGTCCTGAGGAAGAGGGAGGGGGAAACCCCAACATCAGCCCTCGCCTCCCTCCCTGGCTCTGCACAACCATCAAGCTCTCTCGCTCTCTCTCTCTCTCTCTCACACACACACACACACACACACACACACACAGAGGGGCTGTCAGAACGGAGCTTTGAAAGGGGAGGGGTGCATGTCTGCAGAGTTCAAAACAATGAGCAGAGCTGTCACCGCAGGCATTGTGGGACACCTCCGGAGGCCATTTACAGCGATAAAAGCAAGTGAGGTGTTTACACTGGCACTCTGCTGATAAAACCTTTGCGCAAAAAGCCTTATCATTCTCCTGGAGGTGGTTTTATCACAGCACTGCAACTGAGGAGTTTCCTCCAAAAAGTGGCTTTGCAGTGCGTACACCTCTGCAGTTTCATCACCAAAAGCTGCCTTTTGGCAAATAAACTTGGCCGTGTAGATGAGGCCTAAGTGTTACAGCAGTGCCGCTGTGGTGCTGTACATTTAGACAAGCCCTTGGACAAAAAGCTGTAGCATTGGGAGGCTTATTGAAATGCTGGGAAAGATCAAAGAGGTAACAAACTCTTCTGGAACAGTAATAGGGGGAGAACTTTAACAACTTCAAAATAAACTGGTTTACCAGCACATCCAGTTCTGGTTTGGCAGTAAAAATTCCTTTATACCATAAATGATTGTTTCTTGGAAAAAATCAGTCCTTGATGTTATAAAAAGGAGAAACTACTCTTGACTCATTCCTGAGTAACTCACAGGGGATGGGTCTATGAGGTAAGTACAATGAGCCACTCAGCAACAGTGACCACAGCATAATTAAGTGTGACATCCTCTCTGGAGAAATTCATAGCATTTGTTAATACTGAGATACTATGCCAAGAAGGCTGGAAGGGATTTTCTGAAAATAAGAAAGTTAGCTAAAAACTGCATGAAGTTAGGAAATTAACATGTTTAGGATCCACATGAAATACTCTTTGTGCCAATTTAACTTCTGATATAAGGGCACGCAGCAAAGGGCATCCCTCTGACTTCAGTTGAAGCTGTACCCTTTAACCCAGGGCTGATGTAATCCTACCAGATTCGCAGAAGGTTGCAATACTTAAACAAAAAATTGAATTCAAAATGGGAGGGAAAAAGCTGTGATTAAAATTGCTAGTTATAAGAGTTACTGTATCTTTTTAACTTTACTACTTAAATAACTGACCCTTTTCTAACAGGGCTGTTTTTATAGGCAACACATGTCAGATACTGTACATCTGCATTAGTCCCTCTCTACACTGACTTAAAAACAAAAAAGACAGTTGAAATATTTTGATGAGTTCCCCCCTCCCATTCTAAAAAAGAAGAACTAACCT
This sequence comes from Lepidochelys olivacea, assembly GCF_965140295.1. Lineage (NCBI taxonomy): Eukaryota > Metazoa > Chordata > Testudines > Cheloniidae > Lepidochelys > Lepidochelys olivacea. The sequence goes on from NC_140413.1 coordinate 126,408,392, forward strand.
TCAGTTGAGAGGAATGAAGAAAGGAGAAAGTGCCACATCCAAAAATTGTTAGAAAACTATTGAGTTCTTTATACAGCTAGATAACCCAATCTTCCTTTGATCTTTCTACAATAGTTTGGCTATGGGGAAGCATATTATTTGATACACTGATTGTAATCTATCTAGATTGACATAGCCTGGCCACTTCCAGCTATACCCTTTGAATGGAAGGTGCCCATAAGAAGCTGGATTTTTAATATTTTACACACACACACACACACACTTCAGCTCTATGACAGTACATCAGAACAAAAATATAATAAAAAAAGAATGGGGGAAGGCAAGGAAGAACATTACCATCTCTCCTTTGGAAAAGAAAATATTTTGTAAGTGTTTTCAATATTCTTAAATTCTTTAGCTTGATGTTTTCGAATTCAAAAAATCCATTTCATTTTCATAGCAGGGATTGGTTTATATGTTTATACAGCACAAAGGTCCTCTGATTCTGAGTGGGACCTTTATGCATTACCTCAATAAAAAAAAAACAAAAACACACAGTACATTTGAAACCCTTTCCACTGGTTTTCTCATATAATCAGATCTGTATAAACCTTACTAAAATATATATCTCATAATTAGTGTCCTTGTGTCAGAAGACAGCTCACTAAGTCCCTATATCTTTTGAAACAGAATGTTCTAAAATGCAATGTTGCAAAAATATCTACAGTACTGCTCAGGGTCAACCTCAGAGTCCAGTGGATATAGTGTACTTGGATTTTCAAAAAGCCTTTGACAAGGTCTCTCACCAAAGGCTCTGAAGCAAAGTAAGCTGTCATGGGATAAGAGGGAAGGTCCTGGCATGGATCTGTAACTGGTTAAAAGATAAGGAGTACATGTGGCACCTTAGAGACTAACAAATTTACTTGAGCATAAGCTTTCGTGAGCTACAGCTCACTCGATGAAGTGAGCTGTAGCTCATGAAAGCTTATGCTCAATTAAATTTGTTAGTCTCTAAGGTGCTACACATACTCCTTTTCTTTTTGTGGATACAGACGAACACGGCTGCTACTCTGAAACCTGGTTAAAAGATAGGAAACCAAAGGTAGGAATAAATGGTCAGTTTTCAGAATGGAGAAAGGTAAATGGTGGTGTCCCCTGGGGTTCATACTGGGACCAGTACTGTTCAATATATTCATAAATGATCTGGAAAACAGGTAAACAGCAAGGTGACAAAATCTGCAGATGATACAAAACTACTTAAGATAGTGAAGTCCAAAGCAGACTCTGAAGAGTTACAAAGGGATCTCACAAAACTGGGTGATTGGACAACAAAATGGCAGATGAAATTCAATGTTGATAAATGCAAAGTTTTTCAGTGTGTATTACAATCCCAACTATACACATAAAATGATGGGGTCTAAATTAGCTGTTACCACTCAAGCAAGATCTTGGCGTCATCCATAGATTCATAGGTAGATTCACAGATATTTAGGTCAGAAGGGACCATTATGATCTAGTCTGACCTCCTGCACAACGCAGGCCACGGAATTTCACCCACCACTCCTGCGAAAAACCTCTCACCTATGTCTGAGCTATTGAAGTCCTCAAATTGTGGTTTAAAGACTTCAAGGAGCAGAGAATCCTCCAGCAAGTGACCCGTGCCCCATGCTACAGAGGAAGGCAAAAAACCTCCAGGGCCTCTTCCAATCTGCCCTGGAGGAAAATTCCTTCCCGACCCCAAATATGGTGATCAGCTAAACCCTGAGCATATGGGCAAGATTCACCAGCCAGATACTACAGAAAATTCTTTCCTGGGTAACTCAGATCCCACCCCATCTAATATCCCATCACAGGCCATTGGGCCTATTTACCATGAATATTTAATTACCAAAACCATGTTATCCCATCATACCATCTCCTCCATAAACTTATCGAGTTTAATCTTAAAGCCAGATAGATCTTTTGCCCCCACTGCTTCCCTTGGAAGGCTATTCCAAAACTTCACTCCTCCGATGGTTAGGAACCTTCATCTAATTTCAAGTCTAAACTTCCCAATGACCATTGTGGATAGTTCTCTGAAAACATCCACTCAATGTGCAGCAGCAGCAGTCAAAAAAAGCTAACAATGTTGGGAATCATTAGGAAAGGGCTAGATAATAAGACAGAAAAATCACATTGCCTCTATATAAATCCATGGTACGCCCACATCTTAAATACTACATGCAGATATAGTCGTCCCATCTCAAAAAATATATATTGGAATTGGAAAAGGTACAGAAAAGGGCAAAAAAACAAGTAGGGTATGGAACAGCTTCCGTATGAGGAGAGAATAATAAGACTGGGACTTGGAAAAGAGACGACTAAGGGGGGATGTGATAGAGGTCTATCAAATCATGACTGGTGTGGAGAAAGTAAATAAGGAACTGTTATTTACTCCTTCTCATAACACAAGAACTAGGGTCACCCAATGAAATTAACAGGCAGCAGATTTAAACCAAAGAAAAAGAAGTACTTCTTCACACAATGCACAGTCAACCTGTAGAACTCTTTGCCTGAGGATCTTGTGAAGGCCAAGACTATAACAGGGTTCAAAAAAGAACTAGATAAATTAATGGAGGATAGGTCCATCAATGGCTATTAGCCAGGATGGGTAGGGATGGTGTCCCTAGCCTCTGTTTACCAGAAGCTGGGAATGGGTGACAGGGAATGGATTTGTCATACATATAAAGAGAAGGGTAACAACTTTTATATATACAGTAACATCAAATCCCTCCTGGCCAGAGGTACAGAATCACTTACCTGTAAGGGGTTAATCAGTTCCATTAACCTAGTTGGCACCTGACCAGAAGGACCAATGGGGAAAGAAGATACTTTCAAATGGGGGGGTGGGAGGGAGAGGGGAAGAGGTTTTGTTTGTGCTCTCTGTGTGTTCCCTCTCAAGACAAAGAGAGAGACCAAGCAAGTAATCCATCTTCTACTGAAATGACACATCTAAAATTACAGAAATTGTAATAGCAGGGAAATGCATTAGGTTATCTTTTGTTTTAGCTTGTGAATTTTCCCTATGCTAAGAGGGAGGTTTATTCCTGTGGTTTCCGTAACTTTGAAGTTTTGCCTAGTTTCTGTGTTTTAAATCTTATTACCCTGAAAATTACCTTCCATTCTGATTTTAGAGGTGCGTTTTTTACTTTTTTCTTTATAATAAAGTACTGCTTTTAAGAACCTGATGGGTTTTTAGTATCCTAAAAACCCAAGTGTTTGGTCTCTGCTCACCTTGTTTACCTATTTGATTGGTATAGCATTCTCAAGCCTACCCAGGAAAGAGGGCTTGGGGCGATATTTTGGGGAAACAGGAACTCCAAGTGGTCCTTTTCCTGACTCTTTGTCTAACTCACGTGGTGGCAGCAATACTGTCCAAGGACAAGGAAGAATTTGTGCCTTGGGGAAGTTTTTAACCTAACTTGGTAGAATTAAGCTTAGGGGGTCTTTCATGCGGGTCCCCACATCTGTACCCCAGAGTTCAGAGTGGGGAAGGAATTCTGAGAGGATCACTTGATGATTACCTGTTCTGTTAATTTTCTCTGAAGCACCTGGCACTGGCCACTGTCAGAAGACAGGATACTGGGCTAGATGGACCTTTGCTCTGACCCAGTATGGATGTTCTTATGTTCAACCTGCTTCTCACAGCAGACATGTATCAACATGAGGAAGAAACAATTACTTACCTTACTGGAACTGTCGTTCTTCAAGATGCACGGTCCAGTCTCAGTGCCCATGTGACCCATGTGCTCAAGTATAGATTCTTTTGACCAATAGTGTCTATTGAGTGTCGTGCTTGAGCCATGAGTATCCTGATGCCTCCAGCTGAGCACCTGGGGGGGTACCGGCAACTGCCCCTCAGTCCCTTCATCAATACAGAATACTGTAAAGGTAAGTATGACCTAAAGAGCAACCCTATGCAAGAAGCCAAGGGGCTCTGTGCTATCTAGCAGTAAGCCTCAGCGGACCCAACCAGCTCAGTATACTCCAACTCATTGTTGCCAGAATCTGTGTCTAAAAGGTGTTATGCAAGGTATCAAATGTGAATTGGTAACACACTGGCTCATTAATATTATTGCCTGATGTATGTACAAAGAATGTACAGAAAATTACAAATATGTGCTGAAAATTATGTCAGTAAAATGTGTGGCAGGCAGAGCATAAATTACACCACTCTAGACAAGGGAATTTGCTTGTGCCTTCTTGACTGTGTCTCCTTTGTAAATCAAGCCAAGGATGGCCAGAAAGACAATGGGTGAAGGAGATTGCCAGGACATCATTTGCATTGTAAAAAGAAACAGCAGGGAACAAACCAGCATGGAGCCTACATCAGACAGCCTACAATCCTGGCAGTTACAGGCCGGTAAGTCTAACTTCAGTACCAGGCAAATTGGTTGAAACTATAGTAAAGGACAGAATTATCAGACACATAGATGAACATGATATGTTAGGGAAGATCAACATGGCTTTTGTAAAGGGAAATATGCTTTACCATTTTATTAGAATTCTTTGAAAGGGTTGACAAACGTGGACAAGGATGATTCAGTGAATATAGTGTACTTGGATTTTCAGAAAGCCTTTGACAAGATCCCTCACCAAAAGCTCTTAAGCAAACTAGGCAGTAATGTGATAGGAGCATCCCATTGTTCTTACCGTGGAAAATTACAGCAACAGGATGGAGTTTGGAGTCACATGGGCAAGTCACATGGCCATGCATGCCCAACCCAAAACATAACCCCAAACTGGTAGCTATTCTTTTAGAAGATATACCAAGCCAGCCACAAAAGTAAACTCCTGTTTCGCCACACTGGCTAACAAGAAAACAAAGGCAGTTTCCTCAGGCATTCCAGTTCTTATATCACCACTGAATTCAGAGATGAGTGGTTCTTTACAACCCTTCTTATCCCAAAGGACCAGCCACACACCCAGGTCAATATATAACTTAGATCTTACCCAAAAATCACACTAGTGCCATTCTAAGAAAGAAAGAATTGGCTAAAGGAATCAATTACACACAGTAATGGCAAAATTCTTGGTTCAGGCTTGTAGCAGTGCTGGAATAAACTGCCGGCTTAAGTCAAGTCTCTGGAGTACATCCACAGCTTGGATGGGTCATTCAGTCCTTTGTTCAGAGCTTCAATTTGTAGCAAAGTTCCTCCAGAGGTAAGAAGCAGGACTGAAGACCAAATGGAGGTGTTTCCAGGGCATTTTATAGCTTTTGCCATGTGGAGGGCATCCCATTGTTCTTACTGTGGAAAATTACAGCAACAAGATGGAGTTTGGAGTCACATGGGCATCTCCCATGGTCCACTGTCAATTAAATGTTCTTTCAATGGGCCACTCAATTTGAGTAGTCCCTCCAAGATGTGCTGGCTAATTACTTTGTGGGCGTTACCCCAGGAGCAAACATTTGAAATTCAGGTAGAGCACCAATACTCATAATTTTAAATACAAAAATGATACATGCATTCTTTGTACAAGATTTGCTGCAAATATATAATAGTGGTTGCAACAATGATCTATATGGTTAAATTGTAACCAGATAACGTCACACCTCTCTATAGACATTTCAACCTAGGATAGTTTCTCAGGTCTGCCACCTAAAAAGAATGGCTTACGTGTGGAAATCTCCCTTACCTCCTATGCAATGAAGACCAATGCAAAGAATTCATTTAGCTTCTCCACAACCACCTTGTCTTCCTTGAGTGCTCCTTTAGTACCTCAATCACTCAGTGGCCAGATTGTTTGGCAGGCTTCCTACTTTCGATGTACTTTTTAAAAAATTGCTGTTCGTTTTTGTGTCTTGCTAGTTGCTCTTCAAATTCTTTTTTTTGGCTTGCCTAATTGTAGTTTTACACTTGACTTGCCAGATTTTATGTTCCTTTCCATTTTCCTCCATTTTTAAAATGCCTTTTTGTCTCGAACCACTCTTTTTACTTTTGTTTGGCTATCATGGTGTTTTTTGGTCCTCTTACTATTTCTTTTCATTTGGATTCTATAGTCTGAACATCTATTACGGTGTTCTTAAGAAGTTTCAATGCAGCTTGCAGACATTTCACTCTTGTGACTGTTCCTTTTAATTTCCATTGAACTAGCCTCAGCATTTTTATATAGTTCCCTTTTTTGAAGTTAAATGCTACTGTGGTGGGTTTCTTTGGCACTTCTGCCCCACCCCAAGGATGTTAAATTTAATTACATTATTGTGGCTATTACCAAGTGGTTCAGCTAGATCCACCTCTTGGACCAGACCCTGCACGCCATTTAGGACCAAATGAAGAATTGCCTAAGGGATGTGTCTATCCAAACAGTGTGCTCCTCAACACCTTTATGGTTTTCCCCAGCTCTTAGTTTAAAAATTCCTCTACAACCGTTTTAATTTTACACACCAACAATCTTGTTTCATTTTAGTGTAGGTGGAGCCCATCCTTGCAATTTAGGCTCCTCCTTTCCCCAAAGGTTCCCCAGTCTACAATAAACCTAATCCCTCCTCCCAACACCATCATTTTATCCATGCATTGAGATCCTGCAGTTCTGCCTGTCTAACTGGCCCTGCACATGAAACTGGAAGCATTTCAGAGAATGTTGTCATGGAGGTCCTGTACTTCAATCTCGTACCTAAGAGCCTACATTGAACCTCCAGGATCTCTCTCCTGCCTTTCCCTATATCACTGGTACCTATATGTACCACAAGCACTAGCTTCTCCCCAGCACTGCACATAAGTCTGTCTACATGTCTCAAGAGGTCCACAACCTTTGCACCCAGTAGGCAATTCACCAGGAGGTTTTCCTGGTCATCAAAAAACCCAACTATCTATATTTCTAATAATTGAATCCCCCATTACTATTCCATCCCTCTTCCTAATAACAGGGGTCTTCTTTCTTGGAGAGGTATCCACAGTGCGAAAGGATACCATGACATCATCTGGAAGGAGTGTCCCAAATATGGGATTGTTTCCCTCCACTCCAGCCTGGGTGTTCTCCTTCCTTGAGACTTTCATCCTCCTCAACAGCACAGAGGCTGTCAGACTGGGGATAGGACCACTCTGCTGTGTATGGCAAAGTCTCGTGTATGTACCTCTCTGTTTCCATTAGCTTCTGTAGTTCAGACACTCTGGTCTCAAGAGCCTGTACTCGGTCTCTAGGGGCCATGAACTGCTTGCACTGAATGCACACATATGCCACCTGCCCACAAGGCAGCTAATCATACAGGCTGCATTCAGTACAATATAAAGTGGTTAGGCCCCACTTTGCCACTGAACTTCTGCCTGCATTACTTTCACTCTTGCAGGGGTTCTTTGTTTATTTGTTCTTTGCGTGTGTGTGTGGTTTTTCATTTGTTTGTTTTTGAGGGGGGGCAGTTATTGGCTTAAGTTTTTGGCTTAAGTTTATTAGGTATGTCTGGCTCTCATGCTCCCTCTCTCAACTCCCTTGTAACGCTCCCTGGAGTTCGTATTGACTTTGGTTTGTCTACTTTTAGACCTGGAAAGGTGAAAAGTTGCAGAGACTGCTAAACAGACTCAGTTACCTGTGGAGACAACTTTCCGCAAATGATCCAATGGTCTAAGTATGGATAAACCTAGAGCCGTTTTCTCCTCAGGAAAGCTGCCATTACCACTAGCTATTCTGTGGAATACTCAACTGGCAGTGGAAATTGCACACTTGAAATCTCAGACCCTTTCTGTGGGCAGGGTGAACTGCTATCTGGAAATGAGCATGCTAGAGGGCAAAAGCTGGCCATCAGCCAAGGTGATCTAGGGTTGGAATCATCTGTGCCAGAGTTACCATCCAGAACTTGAACTTGCAAACTGAAGGATTTGTTTGTCTTAGGTCCAGAAGAGGGCACCAAACCCCTTTCTTTTGGGGAATTAGAAAGTAAGGAATTTAAAATCCCCTCCTGCTCCATGTTCTGCTACCTCTTCCACTGCTCTGAGAATTAGAAGTGACTGCACCTCCTGCTAGAGCACGCTGTTGTCAGAGGGGTCCCTGAAAAGGAACCAGGAAGGTGGGTGGGGTTTGGGGAGGGACTGATATTGGGTGGAATAGCCCTGCTCTACAATTTCCAGGGCTCAGTAGTCCATCATGATGATGGTCCAAACCCCACAAAAATAAAATAAATGACTCCCAAATGGAGGGAATATAAAGAGGAAAATCCAACAGAATTTGTACCCAATTCACAAGGAAGGAGTCAAATCTGCTGCCTTGATGATGATGAGAGCTGAGGTGCAGACATGGCAATGGATGCAGAGGAGTTCCTTCTGTGGAATTTGTGGGGGTTTCTAGGTGGTTCAGGTTGCCAGTATGGCTTATTGACAGCCTCTGATGTGCTTATGGCTTCAAGTGCTTCTGCTTTGGTGTAGGAGCACAGACTCATAAAGACCTCCATTTGCTGAGTCCTTCAGAGGGTATAAAGCTTCACCTGTTTTCAAACTGAAAAGTTCACATCCCTTAAATAGAAGATCCTCAGTTGCAATTTGTACCTCCTTGGGGATCCCTGATGACTTGAGACAAGAGGACCTCTCCATTGCTATTAAAGTGGCCACAGATCTGGAAGATGTGTTAGAAGTACCAAGGACTGGTTGGGGGGAGAAGGGGAGGTTAACATTCCATAAATTGAACTTCAGCAAGCCAAGACTTAAAATCCTCCCTTTTATCTTAGGAGTAAGATTTTGTCTGCAATTTTAGACATGAAATCCAAGTTCAAATAATCGTACTTTGCCAACAGGGCCTGGTTATTGGCAATTCTCATTTGGAGACTTGAGGTAAATATCTTTTTTAGCCAAACTTCTATTTTTTAGGTTCCTTGTCTTTTGGTATCACTTTTTGTTGACTTTTTCTGGACCTCTCATTCACCACAGTGACAAATAATGACCCCCAAAGCCCTCAAAGCACTTGGCTGCAATGGTCTGCTCTTAGTGTTGGTGCCAGAGATTTGTGCTTTATTTCTCGTTTGAATTTATCTGGCTTAAATTGCCAGCCATTGGTTCTCATTTTGCCTTTCTCCACTAGATTTTTCTCTCTTTGTAGGTATTTATATATTGTAATCAAGTCATTACTCAATCTTCTTGTTGATAAGCTAAACAAGCTGAGCTCCTTAAGTCTTTCACCGTAAGGCATTTTTTTCTAGTCTTCAAACAATTTTTGTGACTCTTCTTTGCACCCTCTCTGATTTATGAGACTCCATCTCTCTACGCTGCATCTACAAGCTCTGTGGAAATAATTGCACATCAGACATGGAAGGAACTGGGGCAAGACCGGATCATATTACCAGCTATCTTTTGCTCCTCCATCTCCACAGTAACAATTCTATACCAATAAAAAGCACGGCTTCCAGTACCTCTGCATATATCTAGCTAAACTAAGTATTTATACTACCCATCATGGTGGTAACTGAGCAGGTCTTTTGAACTTTCTGATACTCTGTATAACATGTAGACTGTAGTAGCACCTAGAGGCCCCATCCAGGCCAAGGCCCCATCCAGGCTAAGGCCCCATTGTACTAGGTACTGTACAAACATTCAGTAAAATGATTAAGTTGCGGGATGAAAAAGAGGCCCAGATTATGATCTCAATGACTCTAGTATATATCCAGAACCACTATACCGAAGATAGCGGAGTTATTCTGGATTTACACGAGTGTAACAGAGCAGAATCTGACCCATAATCTCTGACATAGCTGGGAGGAAGCCCAACATGGCTGTGCCACTCCTGATTTTTGAAGCCTTTGCATGCAGCACATGGACTATATTTTGTGCTTTCCTGATCAGAAACATAGGACAGACTCCCAAAAATCAAAACAAGAAAGGGCAAATATTTTTCAGTAAGCAAATGCTGTGAACTAAGGCCTACAAACCAGTGCAGACCAGGGAAATCAGAAGACAGAGGGAGCCTACATTACTAAAGTTCAGAAGATTTTTTTTTCCTCAGCTCCCTAATTCAGATTTTAAAATTAGACTATTTATTGCATTAGCATCAGTTCTTTGTTCAAAGAGCTCTTACTGAGCTTTAAAAGTGTGAGAAAAACAGCAAGGCCACAAAATGTTCCCAAATTACATTCAAATATGTACACTATCTTCATTTATTAGGCACATTAATCTTCTAAGGAACTTTTCTGGCATTTAATTAACATGTGACAAGATACCAAAGTTAAGGGAAAATGCCAGTATTTAGTACACTATCCATACACATTATTACAGCATTTGCAAAATTAAAGTTTCAAATGGATTTGTCTTTATTTTAATGTGGCACTTGGGTGTGTATCTTCCGTCCTATTTTAAGGGTAAAACTGAGCCCACACTAGGTCATACGGTAACAAGGGGTAAAATTTTCTAATGCGCTTAAGTGACTTAGGAGCCCAACTTTCATTTTCGAATGAGACTTAGGCACTTTTTAAAGCTGTACCCAGGGGCTTTTTGCTGTTATACAGTGACCCATTGTTAGAATTCATTTTGGAATTCTCACTCTAGGAGTTTGAGCCCATTGAAGTCATCTATAAAGCAGTCTGGGCTGTGGGATTTCAGAAAGTCTGCACATTCTGCCTGCCCAGCATTTAAGCAGAAATAAGAGAAATAGTCTACAATTAATGTACAAATAATAAAGTCAAGAAGATTAAAAAATGCATCCAAGAATGAAGAGGTGGAGAAGAGCTATTATTTGAAGTAAACTGTCCCATCAAATCAGAGCTCCAGTTCCTTTACAGGCACAAATCCTGCTCCTTCCACAATAGATCTCAATCCTTACCTTTCCTGAAATGTAAAAAACAAAAAACAAAAAAAACAAGTCACTGACTTCTCTTTCAGAGTATTTGCCACCTATCCTGCCCATTTATCTTTGGCTTCTGAAGCACGTCTTTCTAAACACTATCAGATGACAGAGTGTATGAGACAACCCTCAGTTTCTATCCAATCAGCTGGCGACATAATTTGATGGATTCTTTATAAGATAATATATTACGGTTTTGCTGCCAGATTGAATTCAGAACACACCACATGTTTTAAAATTCTCTGGTACTAAAGACAGTCTCCCTGGATTCCTCTTTGCTTGTCGCATAATTTATGTCAAAGGCAATCACATTAGACTTTACTTCTCTTTTACTGCATCATGACTGGTATTTAAAATAAAGCACTGTCCACCAGGCATGTGAATACAAATAGTTAAAATATTTAATTTACTGAGTAACTATTACTAGGTGATAAACAAGAGTACAGAATAGAAAAAACACACCTTACACAGGTTTAATCAAAATCTGAACAGCAATAAAAATATTGGAAGAACCAAAACTGACATAAATATATAGAAACAGAAGAACAACGTAAGATTTAGGTTGAACTATTTTCCTTACTTATGATCTTAAGCAACGAGTTACCTTAGCCCCCCTCTTGGTCTAGAAGTTTGAAGAGGCCACCTTTTGCTGTCAGACACAGGTTGGCCTGCCTTTCATGCTCTGTCAGAGACAATGAAGCCATTTTACATTATTCACTCATCCCTTCAGTCCACTCACCAAAAGAGTCTGGGACTCTAACTCTGCTCTCAGCCAGAGATGTTCCATAACTAAGCCTTTTCATTCTCCCCAGGAGCTTCTAGAATCTGCTCTCTAAATTTCCACAGTAACAGCATACAGCTAACAATGGCAACTGCCCATTCAACTTCACAGCATGCACCAGAAGACAGTCAGAAAATCAGTCAAAGGAGAACTGTGCTACTGCTGTAGAAATCTGATCTGAATCAACAACACAACAGAACATACAAAAGTTGATTCTTAATATTGCAACTGCACAAATTTGGAAGGGTTTTGTTTGTGATTGTGTCCTTAACTAAACCCTGCACCTCTTTGGACAGGTCTTGAAACTATTCCTGCAAGTGGTTTTGTAAGCTCAAGTTGAAATGCCAGTGATGATCTCTCACTCACCATATCCCCCCCCACTCCAGTCCTCAACATGCCCCATGATATTCCTGTTTACCATCAGTCTCACCAGGAGGGATTATTATCCTTCTACCACTCCTGTGCCTGCTGGTTGGCTCGCTTCCCATCTGCTTTTTGGAAGGAGATGACTGGATGAAGCCACCAAGAATTGCCATTGCCCCACAAGGTCCTCTGAAGGGCTAGGAGGTGTCCCAGTTCTCCTCCCCATTCCTCACTAAGGACAATGGAAGAGAGAAACCCTCCCTCTCCTCCTGCTGCAGCAAACTCTGCACTTATCCCAGGGTCAAGGAGGGGCAAGCTGCATAAAGACCTAGTGTGGTACCTAGGGAACCTTAAGGTTCCTTTAACAACTACCTATGAGGTGTTACCTTCCTACTCCCCCTGCAGTCTTTTAGAGGTGAAGGGGAGTCAGACCACCTCCCGGCTTTGCCAGGAGACCTTTCCTGTCAGCCTCTCATGCTCTGGAAAGACAACTGGGAGGGAGCAGCCAGACAGATTCCCCTTCCCCAAGACTAGGATGAGGAAAAGGTAGCCTCAAAAATAGCAGTGGCAAGTATGGAAGCCATGGGGCATGGTAGAGAGAACTGGAGGGTGATCAGACAGCAGTAGGCAGGAAGTTAGGCTATTTCCCAACTGCACAAACTTCCTCTGCCCCAGTTTGCAAAATGTAGCAAACTGCATATGTATGCAAGGACACTGAACAGCTTGCACTTAATAGCCACATGTTATATGCTCCTTAAAAAAGAAAAAAATCATCTGTAGTCCTCTCCTTAAAGGGGAATGAACAAAATACATGACAAAAGTTTGCTTTACAAAGTTTCAGTTTACATACCACCTGATGAAGTCCATGCTCTATCACTTGGCTTTTTAATGCCTCACTTCCCATTAGTTGTCCAGGATTATAAGCTCTTTGGGGCAACTGGAGTGGATCCAGAATCAACACCAGACTCACCTACAACAAGCATCTTGATCAACAATGATAAGCAATACAAACACTTCAAGAGGAAAGTAGTACAATAAGGAAACCGTGGGGTAAACAGACACAGGGAGCTACTCTTGGTACTCTGGAGAGTAAACATGACCCGAGGACAATGAGAATACAGAATTTAAAGAATTAGGAATCTGAAAAAACAAACAGCTCAAACTGGAGCTAGCAGGGATTAAAAAGTATTAAATATGAACAGTTTGGCTAAATAACCACTAAGGGGAGGATACGATAACTATTTGAGTTTTTGAATAACGTTTACATCAAAGAGGGAGAGAAGTCAGTTAAGATGATACATGGGGATAGAACTAGGAGTAAGGGAGACCAGAAGAGACTGGAATGGTGGGCAGTATCAGTAGTAATTAACTTAAAGTCCTACTCCCAGGGAAAAAGAAAACGAAAAAAAACATACAGCAGATAAAATGGCAGGAGCTTGTAACCAGACACCCCCATCCATATCATTAAAGGCCTGAGCCAAAGCCCACTAAAACCGATGGGAGTCTTTCTATAGATTTCAATGGCCTTTGAATCAGGCTCGAACATTTATTTTCATCTTGCCTTAATCTACTATGTAACCAAGTCCTACAGCTGCCTCAGGGAAGGTACAAGCTGTCCAGTCTCTCTCCTGAAGCAGGAGCATCCAGCATTGATGAGTTTTTCACATTCCCTGTCAAACTCTTATAATCCCTCCCACCTCACATTTCCAACAGACCTGTACCATTCTCTGTCATCACATTTTCTGTTATCACATCACATGACAATGGTTCCATGTCTAGTTGGCAGCGGGTATCAAGTGGAGAGCCCCAAGGGTTGGTCCTGGGGCCGGTTTTGTTCAATATCTTCATTAATCATCTGGAGGATGGCATGGATTGCATCCTCAGCAAGTTTGCAGATGACACTAAACTGGGAGGAGACGTAGATATGCTGGAGGGTAGGGATAGGATACAGAGGGACCTAGACAAATTAGAGGATTGGGCCAAAAGAAATCTGATGAGGTTCAACAAGGACAAGGGCAGAGTACTGCACTTAGGAAGGAAGAATCCCATGCACCACTACAGACTACGGCCCGAATGGCTAGGCAGCAGCTCTGCAGAAAAGGACCTAGCGGTTACAGTGGATGAGAAGCTGGATAAGTCAACAGTGTGCCCTTGTTGCCAAGAAGGCTAACGGCATTTTGGGCTGTATAAGTAGGGGCATTGCCAGCAGATCGAGGGATGTGATCATTCCCTTCTATTCGACATTGGTGAGGCCTCATCTGGAGTACTGTGTCCAGTTTTGGGCCCCACACTACAAGGAGGATGTGGAAAAATTGGAAAGCGTCCAGCGGAGGGCAACAAAAATTATTTGGGGACTGAAACACATGACTTATGAGGAGAGGCTGAGGGAACTGGGGATGTTTAGTCTTCAGAAGAGAAGAATGAGGAGGGATTTGATAGCTGCTTTCAACTACCGGAAAGGGGGTTCCAAAGAGGATGGATCTAGACTGTTCTCCGTGGTAGCAGAGGACAGAACAAGGACTAATGGTCTCAAGTTGCAGTGGGGGAGGTTTAGGTTGGATATTAGGAAAAACTTTTTCACTAGGAGGGTGGTGAAGCACTGGAATGGGTTACCTAGGGAGGTGGCGGAATCCCTTTCCTTTGAGGTTAAGGTCAGGCCTGACAAAGCCCTGGCTGGGATGATTATTTGGGGATTGGTCCTGCTTTGAGCAGCGGGTTGGACTAGAGGATCTCCTGAGATCCCTTCCAACCCTGATATTCTATTATTTTAATCCATCTTTCACTTCTGACACACATGACCAGAGTGGGAAACTGAGTTTGGGTCAAGGGAGTGTTCCTTGTTCTCTAGTGTGCAATCCTTGCCCCGACTTGTATTTGGCTCCCTGAGCTGGCCTGGTGTCATAACAGACTGATAAATAGTTGTGTCACCCCTGCCCACCTTGCAATGCTTTGGCTGAAGCAGCTCCCACCTGGGCTGCTCACAGACAGCCTTCTAGCATGCAAGGCACACCCTGAGCATGTGTGGGTAACTGTGACCTGCCAGCCACACTTGGTTTATGCTCTGGCTCTCACCAGCCTTGGTTATACTGCAAGATGACCCCAACACACCCCCAGTCTTAGATTTCCTCCCAGAAATGTATCTCCTGTATTGCTCAGCAACACTCCTGGACAGTAGAAGTTTATATAAAATGCATTATTTCTTTAATAGAAATAATATGCAGACCCCTGCACGGTTATAAAATTTATATAATTTCAGGTCGCTGGTTGCAGGCGCCAGCACCCCATGCAGGCAGCTCCCCTAGCGTGGCTGTACCATCCCTAGCCCTGCCCTCACCAGCAGCTGTCCCTGGTCATGCTAGTGCATGCAAGCGGCTCACATGTTCCCAGATAGGAGAGACAGACTGCTGCATGGAAGGAACTCCTGTCCAGGGGCATGCAAGCTGCTTGCACACTGGCACAACCAGGGACAGCTACCAGTGAGCCTGGTGCCCACCCCAGTGGGCGGGGCTGGTGGTACAGCTACACCGGAGGAGCTGCCCATGTGGGGCTCTGGCTCCTGCGAGTGGCAGCCTGATATGCTGCTGCTTTCACCACAGCAGTTCCCAGTAGAGCCCTGCAGCTCCATGGCTATCTGATTTATATCTGCATATCCGCATCCATGGACATACATTTTGTATCCGCACAGGGCTCTAAAAATACACACACAACTTGCTATCCTAAATGGAGTTTCCCCAAACACTTCAATTTGAACTTACTGGATAAGATAAAACAATAAAACAAGTTTATTAACTACAAAGAGATAAATGTTGAATATAAGTAATGAGGCATGAAAGTCAGAAATGGTTACAAGAAAAATAAAGATACAACAGGTGCCTAGCTTAACAAACTATGTTAAATTCAAAGCAAAGCTCTCTCAGCGCATGCTTTCAGCAGTCTTACTGATCAAACTTCTTAGGTCAGGACCCCTTCTCCCAGAATCCAACTCATGCTTCCTTTGTTGCTTCAGGTGCTGCAAATGCAATGGTCAAGGGGAGAAAGATGGGTGCCTTGGGGTGTTTACCCCTCCTTTGTATAGTTACAGTCCCACGTTGAAAAACATTTCCAGCGGTGTTCCAGGAGACAAAAAGTCGATGGGAAAGGATGTTCCCTGCTGCTTTTTCCTCATCAGTTTGAGCTTCAGAAGCTGGGAATGAGCGACAGGGGATAGATCACTTGATGATTACCTGTTCTGTTCATTCCCTCTGGGGCACCTGGCACTGGCCACTGTTGGCAAACAGGATACTGGGCTAGATGGACCTTTGGTCTGACCCAGTAGGGCCATTCTTATGTTCCTTTGTTTATTTCTTAAATCCACATTAAGCAGAGCACACTTTCCTTTGAGACAGACCTGTTTGCCAACCTCAGTTTGAAGCAGGTATTAACACCACCATACAGTAGAATCTTATAACTTCACATACAATGTTGCCACACACATTTTATCAAGACAATAATGACGAGTAAATTATGAGTTTTCAAATGATAGCTCACAGGCATACTTTGTACAAAGTATATTACAATAGTGCATAGACATGGGTACATTCTGTCACACAGGTTGAGTGAGACATTTGATGACTGGACTGTCTGAGGCATATGGCAAGTCCTGGCGTGAGGAACAGGGAGAGATGAGAAAGTTTTGAGAGAGCAAAAAAAGCAGTGGGAAAGAAAGTAAAGCAGGAGAAACAAAATCCAAGCTTCTTTTCTGTCCCCTCCTACATACTTCTACTTACCTCTTATATAGTACTTCTCATCTAGGATCTTAAAGTGCTTTACATGGGACGGCACATATCACCTTCCTCCCCCACTTTATAAATAAATGGGGAAATAGAGAGAGATGAAGTGATTTGCACAAGGTCACACAGCAAGTCAATGACAAAACCTTGAACAGAACCTTGTTTTCCTGACCACTAGACTAGTACTTTTACCACTGTACCATGCTTCCTTCCTTGCAAACTCTTCTCATGCCTCAGGTTGATACATGGCAGCTCTCAGAAGAATGGGCTGACAGCAATGGAGTGTGCCTTGCACCTGGAAAAGAATGTGAACCAGTCACTCCTTGATCTGCACAAGCTGGCAACTGACAAGAATGACCCTCACTTGTGTGACTTCATTGAAACCCTAAGACACCTATCACTGTGACATCTGAGCAATTAAGTGGATAGATATTCAGGCGATCTTGATTTTAAGAGGTGTTCCCCAATGTAAAAAAAATATGACAACCTCTTCTCTAGCAAGATGGATTCAGGGAAGTTGCATATTTACTTGCTCCTTTCTTGACCTTTAAAACATGCACCATTTAACTACACTAGTAAAGCAGGACTGAGTATCTCTCTCTCTCTCTCTCTCAGCATAAGCTTTTGTGAGCTGTAGCTCACGAAAGCTTATGCTCAAATAAATTTATTAGTCTCTAAGGTGCCACAAGTATTCCTTTTCTTTTTGCGGATACAGCCTAACACGGCTGCTACTCTGAAATCTCTCTCTCTCTCTCTCTGTTTACCACAGGGTGGCAGCAAGAGTTAGAAGATAAAAGGAAAAATAGCTAAAGGGGAGAAAGAAGAACACTACATTTGCCTTCTTAGATATCAGTGACATTTTAAATGCTGTGGGATTCATTCCTATCGTGTAAATAACTCTATAATGTTCGTGATTCTTTGCTTTTGAGATCAATACATAATTTTCAACAAAAGTGAAGGAAAACTGAATTTTTGTGGGACAGATAACTTTGGGGTTGAAATGAGTGATATCCTTCAAATGAGTAACCTATAGAAAGAATGTACCAGCAAAACATCCTACAGAAAAAAATTAATGTTCAAAATTAATCTGGACAGAGAAGGAATTTTCCTTCTCCGGGTACATTTAAAAGTTAAAATGTATTCTAGATAAAGCCTTAAAACATATTCCAGATAAACTTTTAAATGTACCTGGAGAAGGAAAATTCAAGGACCTGAGTTTGCTCAATGGGGGACATCTGACAAACTATAAAGGACTTTGGCTTTTTAAAAATTAAACAAAGTATACATCTACTTAGTGTAGAACATTCATAGTTATCTAACAAAAATAATTTTATTTACAAAGCCACTCTGCTAATGTGCTTATAATGATGTAGAACAGAATAATAAGAAAAAACTCCCTTTTAAACCATGGAAATTATAGAAGAATCCAAAAGAATTAACAGAAAATTAAATCCTTCCAATAGATATTTTTAAGCCAGGCTATAGAATTCTCTAGCAGGGGTATCTTATTTTATTCAAGTAAGCTATAGAATGCAACAGAGAATGGCACCTATGCTGTTGAACTCTACAGTGTTGGCTGAAACAAAAACTATTAAAAGGGTTTCATTCTTTATTAAATTCTATAGGTTTTAGAGTAATTTCCATAGAAACCTTCTTAATTTCTACAGACCCTTATTGATTTCATCCTTACTAAATTCCATAGGGTTTTTCTATAAGTGGTATGAGAACAAAAGCCTTAACAACGGGGGGGATGCAGGATGTCAGAGCTATTCATGAAAATGGTGCCTGGAATAGAAGTCTGGCTAATGTTACCAAGAGATTTTTAAATTTTAAAGTAAATTCTTGAATCAAAATATTCTCTTTTTTTCCAAGCCAGATCTTGTTGGCTATTGGTGATGGCTGTTGATTGTTCACTGCCAAAGCAATCCAATAGGTCCTCCAAGATAGCTGGTAACCCATCATACTTCTAAGCAGTAGGATATTTCAGATATTTGGAAGACATCTGTCACTGAAGTACCAGTGGACCCCCAATAAGCTTTGAATCAGACCTTACATAAATTAGGCTCAGGTGTGGTCGCAGGACTCCAGTCTCTTGGGTTGTCAACAAACCTGTAACATGCACACTTCAACAGGTTAGCTCTTTCCCCCACGGTTCTCACATACTCCTCTCTAATTGTTGTTTAAAAGCCCTGCAGCACTACAGGACAAGGTTTTTCTGGTCTTAAAATCAAGGTGGCCACTATCATGGCTACTGTGCTAGAAACGTACACTTTGTATACGAGAAAGTAAGACTATAAAGTTGGTAAGGGGAAAAAATGACAAAGTCCTTGCTTCTGTCTCAAGGACATAAGAGTCCATTCAGCTTACAGATGAACTGGCCAGAAAGAATCCATGCTCAGATACCTGGGGACGTTCAATGTTCTAAAATAAGACTGTTTCCCATATGCATCAAACACACCAAAATGATTTATTCTGGAGCAACCAGCAGCTGCATTCCTACATTTCTCCCATCCATGACACTGTCATTCCACAGCTATGAAGGAAGATTCTGAAAAAAGTGTTTTTATAGCCTTCTGAAACCTTCTTGCTGCAAAAATAGACTGTAACCATCCTTATGGTGTGTTGTTGCTCAGCAACCTTTTCTCTTTTCTTCTTATCTCCCTGATCTCTAATTTCTCATAGGTCTTTGTAGCTATCAATCATTCACCAATCAGAAGCAGCACTGCCTGCTAAGCTTGCAGGACATTCCACCCTCAAGTGATTACGCAGAGCTAGAGAGATGGGACCGTGGGCAAGCAACAGCAGATAGGACACAAACTTGAGGGAGAGCGGCTAATTTGAAAGAAATAATAATAATAGCGAACATTCTTGCAGCGTAGTCCCCTACCCTAAGGGAATATCTCCTTCAGCTTTTATCTGAAGTTAAAGAAATTTCTGGGGAGCCAGCTGGGTACTTTTTCCCCTTGGTCAAGTTCAGCACTAGAAAAGGAGCATGGAAGAGACAGAAGGGAGAACAAAAGAAGATAACCTCTTCTCTGGTGGCTGAACAGCAGTGGAGCAATAGGAGATGGGATGTTGGGACACTCAGTTTCACAGCTGATGGTGAGTTCACTTTACTAATGGGAAATGCTAGGAACAGGGCTAAGAATCTCTTGTGCTGACCTCCATCACACACAGTCCTGTTTACAGCCTCTCCCAAGCTGACCCAATGGACTAGTATACCAGCGCACACCAAGAGAGACAACAGAGGAAGCATCTTGATCTTTTAAAATGTACCTCAATGCTCTCAACAAAATACCCCAGGAGAAGGAATACAGCCAGTATAACCTCAAGTCTCATTTTCCTAGACCATTCCTCCTCGTTCCCAAGACTTCCTAACAGCACAGGACAAAGGAAGCTTTTCCTGCTTTAATGAAGCTTGCTGCCTCCCAGGAATGGTCAGAACCTTGTGAACGTCCTACTGCCAGCTTGGAGAGTTGTGATACATAAACACAATGGAAGTCTGGGCAAGCATGTGATATCTGCAAGGTTTGATTGCCACCTGGTGAAACCCTTTCCTTCTTCTCAAGTGATAAGTTTTCCCCTGTGATTTCTCTACAGACCACACAATATTTCAACTGCCTAACCTCACTGTGATGACTTTGGGAATCTGCGTAAAATTTATCGATGCTGGTTCATTTTCTGAAATTGCTGAATGCCTCAAGGTTTAGCGAGTCAGCCATAAGCCCTGATGCACATCACCTCCTCGCCTCTGGAAGAAGCTATAGAACATATAGATGTGTGCCTGAAAGGCCAAAAAGAGAGAGCCTGATTGGATGGAGCCTACTGAGACTCAGGAAAGCTTTAAAGCACATGAGCCTAATGTGTGAGGCCAAACACAGCAGCCTGGTGAGTGTGTCCAGCACAGGGAGCATAACCAGGGCTGACACACATACTTATTCCCTGGGATCACCACTCAAGCATTTTATTAAGAAATCCCCAGGCAAGATTACATTTTAAAAAATCACAGGTAAAATCCGGACATCCATTTATATCAATGGGAATTTTACCACTGACTTCAAGAGTCCTGCAGTTCACCCCAGGTGTTGAGCTACTCCAAGAATCCACATTCACTTCCAAGAATAGAGCTCTAAAATGACTCTGCAGATAGTCACAACTATGATCTGATTCAGGTTGGAAAAAATGTTACAGACAAACTTCAATGCTTATTGCAAACATAGTGGAATTTCACCAGAAACTAAATTATTAAGTATTCTGATTGAGGTGTGTGTATGAGGGATGGGGAACAAAACATGAAATTTCAGCATTGTAAAAAATGTATTGTGGTAAAATTGTATTTGTGTGACTAGGCTGGCTCTGCCTGTGGCACCGCCTGAATCAGGCCATCGACACAAAAGGCACGCCTGCCTCAGTTTCCTCTCAGAGCTGCCATGAAAAGAGCACAGCTTACCTCTCCCTCCAATACAAAGCCCACCTCTGGGCATAATTTATGCACACACACATACAATAGTCTGTAGAATCCTAATGGTCCTCCCAATTCCCACAGTAACACATTAAAGATACCATGGTTTTTCCCCTCTCCAGAGACATCAATTCCTGGTCTCCCACCCGTGACTTCACCAGCACTCAGTTCTCTGTTCTTTTTTGCTCTTATTCCAGGGCCCCACTCTCCAGCCTAGCCATCTGAAAGTGACCAGTCTCAGGATGCTTCTAAGCAAACACAGTCCAACAACTCAGCCCCGTTCAGTCTCCCACCACTAGACCTCTGGCTCAGGAAGATGAGCAATCTTGCCCCTCCGCTGGTCTCCAAAGAACTGAGGCTGCAGAACTTTCTGTTCTCTACAGCTTCCCTGTCTCTTCCAGGCAGCTCTCCCCTGCCCCTTTTCCTTGCTGACTCTCCAGGTCTCTAACTCACCCAGACTCGTCCCCTCTAGGACCCAGGTGCCCTGTGTATCATGATCAGTGGAACCCATGTTCCCTGAAGAGACTGTTATTAACAGGACACCAGCGGAACAGGGAACACAGGGAGTTAGGCTGGAAGCTACTCAACCACATGGACAGAGCCCTGCACAGAGTGTAATAAAGCTCCAATTGTTCAACTTAACCTGCATTCAGCACCACTTTCTGAATGAAACACAGTGGCAGTATCTGAGCTGTCAGTTTTCTACAGTGCAGCAGCTGGTGCCCTGAGACATGGAACTTTGTCTGAAGCCCCCCCGCAGCTCTGGATTTTGCTGATGCAAACCTAGCCCAGCGATGGACCTGGTGGAAGGAGCAGCTCAAGCTGTACACAGACCTGTCCATAGACGACGACAACAACAACAGGGAAGTAAAATTATTATTTTACCTTTTTGGGGAACAAGGCAGAGAGATCTGCAGCACGCTGAAGCTCACCACTGCCTCAAGCTTCACAGCAGTCCTAGCAGCCCTGGGAAACCATTGTTCTCAGAAACAAAATGAAACTGTGGAGTGACAAGTTTTTCCACTAGAGACCAGTACAAAGGGAAGGGGGGATAGACCCTTTGTTATTGCCTTATGCACACTGGTTGCTACCTGCAATTTTGGGGACTTGATGGACTCCCTGATTCGGGACAGGATAGTCTGCAGCATTTGGAATCACCACTTGAGGGAGCGGCTGCTCTGGGAAGGCAATTTCACATTAGTCAATTGCTTAGACATGGGGTGTGCAGCAGAAGCCCTAAGAGAAAGGTGAAAGCCCTAGGAGGCACAGCACCACCAGAAGAACAAGCAATGTGACAATAGCAAAGGAGAGCAGGTGGCCAGGGTTCCATACCCACAGCAAGATGCATTTACTCTGCGAGACCTCATGAGCTGGTAAAGGAGAAGTGCCCTGCTCTAGGATTCAAGGAATGTGGCCCTTGAAACATTCTAACAGTGTGGACAAGAGCAGAGGAAGGTCCCAGAAAGGTTCAGCTAGATTTGTACAAGAGGGGGATGGCACATCAGACAGCGCTGATGACATCATGACTCTCTCCCCTTGAGACCAAGAGCAAATCAGATTCAGGCTGTCGGGACAGGAAAGCAACAAGGGACGGTGCACGCATGGAGGCTGATAATGTTAATAGAGAAATGCCCTGCGCGATTTCAGCTGCAAAAGTGGGCCTCCTGCAATGTGATTCCTCGGGATGAATTGGACTAGAACACATCCATTACAAACAGCAGTCGTAATCTAATCCCACACGATGACAGCATAATGCAACCCACAGGAAAATGTGACAGACAAAAACAACACATGGTAACAACTGAAATTTGTGGTGGTGGATGGTAAGTGCCACACACCGCTCTTGTGGAACACAGCCATACCAGCCATGTATCTGATCAAGCGATAGAACTTTATAGTTGCAGTGCAAGAAGCTAAAGGGAGAATCCCATGGACAATGGAGACAATTTTAAAAGCATATGGGGATGTTTTCAAAGATGATTGCTGCTTCGAAGGAAAGCGGAGACTGGAGGTAGACCTCACAGTGGAAACTGTGTGCCTAGAATGAAGAAAAATTCCAATGGTCCTGAATAATTCATTATGCAAGGAGCTTGAAAATCTGCAGAGCTGGACAGGCCAGTACACCTAGGGTAAACAGCATGGTGGTGGTAAAGAAGTCATCAGGGAAATTACATCTGTAGAGACCATAAGACTCTGAAAAGATACCATTATTCACTGCCCTCAACTGATGACACCTTGCCAGAACTTTCCCCAGCCACAATCTTTACACTCCAATGTGAGGAATGGATTTTGGCACATAAGCTTAGACAAAAGGGTCCACCAGAATAACAACGTTTGCAACACCATGTGGTCACTACAGATGACTGTGCCTAGCAATGGGCATAAAACTTAGCCCAGCACCAGAAATGTTACAGAGAAGAGACCCAAGGGCTGGAAGGACTGCCTGGGATGAAAATCATTGCAGATGATGTCCTCACTGTAGGTGAAAGGAGCAACAATACAGAAGCTGAACAAGACTAAGACAGAAAATTACAAGCTTTTCTACAGCAATGAAAAGACAAGAACATGAAACTGAACCCAGAAAAAATGCAGCTCAGACAGTGTGAGGTGATGTACACTGGGGCTGAGGGACTGAAAGCAGATCCCAGCAGGATGAAGGCAATCAGAGACATGCCAGCTTCAGTGGATACAAAAAGTTCTGTCCACAATTGGCTGCAGTAGCGAAACACGTACATCAGCTCAGAAGACAGAGTGTTGAATGGGGCTGGGCTGGTCACCAACAGCAATCATTTGACACACTGAAAAAAAATGAGAACAGATGCTGTGATGGGACACACCACCCTGCCACTGACAGCAAGCCTAACGAGAGTCCCTGCACTCAGACATTAATAATTAGGAGCAGCACCAGGGACTGGAGTTAATTAGACCCAGAGAGGATCCCACAAGTGAGCTCAACTCCCATGGGGATCAGTGATCTAGCCCAAGAGCACTGTTCCCTCTAAGCTGTGCGCACACACAGATCCAAAACCCCGCGCACACGGCAAAACACCGTACACACAAAAATTTGCACAGAAGAAATTTTTTGCGCACACGGCCTGTCAAAAATGAGAGGGAACATTGCCCAAGAGTGGAGGCTCTCATAGGGGACCCAGGGCATCAAACTGGAAGAGACTATGGCCAAGCCCAGGCTAAGGGTCAGCCAACTATTGGTGGGGAATGCCTGTAATGAAGCCCTATGGCCGAGACAAGGCCCGGAGACAAAAACAGGTTCCGCACTACTCCATTGAGAGGGAGGTTCTGCCAAGATGGACCCCGAGCACTGGCATAAGTGGATGGCAGAGTGGCAACAGCAGCAGGCCAACCAGCAACAGCAATTCTAGCAGCAAACGTTGCAGCAGTGAACGGCCCAGCAGCAGCCCCATGCAGTGCAGCAACAGCAGCAGTAGCTGAAGGAGATTGTGTCCCAGCAGCAAGAACTCCAGAGAGACTTCCTGCAACAGTTAAGACCACCAGCACCTGCCCAGGTGCGCCCTGCAGGGCCCAATACACCGGGGAGCCCTGACACCCGTGCCAGTGAAGTTAACTAAGATGAGCCCAGACAACAATCCAGAGGCATTCCTCACTGCCTTTGAGAGGGAGGCACTGACCTCTCAATGGCCTCTGGAGCACTGGGCATTAGTTTTGGCTCCATACTTGATGGGACAGACACAGCTGGCCTACTGTAACTTGATTCAGAGCAGGCTCAAGACTATAGCTGGGTGAAGGCTGCTGTTTTAGATTATCAGGGTATATATGCAAGGAGACACATTGGCAGTGCTTTACAGCAAGGCCATACCCCAAGGGGGCATGCCCCAGCGGTAGTGCATTAAAAGAGTATTGTTGGCAGTAGCTTCTCCTGGAGGAACACTCGAAGGCCCAAATTGCACAGTTGGTCCTAATGGAGCAGTTTGTATCTATACTTCCAATAAGGGGCCAGGCATGGGTGCTCTGTGAATGCCGGATGCGGTGCAGCTAATGGAAAATTTTCTCACAGCTGATGCGTCGCTACAGATGGAACATGCACAGCCTCCACCCACTTGCCAACCAGGGCCACTGATGGTGCTGGACTCCTGCCAGCAGATGCTGCATCCTGGGCATGACAGAAAACATGTAAAAACCCCACCCCAGTGACCTGAGCACAGAGAGGGGAAGGCTTCGGTAAGACATAGGTCGGAGCGATCTCCCAGATAACCACCTAGGGACACTAACAACCAGGCCGGAGCCCTTGAGCTCAGACACAGGTCAACCTCCTAGTTTAAACCTGCTTCCTGCCAGGAAGGAGCCCCTGGGGGTAAGCTCACCAACCAACTTCACCTGTGGCCAACAGGGGCACAGGAGGAAAGAGTTCCCATGGATGGAATGCCAATACGCAGAGGGTTGGACAACACTAGAGAGGGCCCATAGGAGGACTCCTCTTTCCCAAGTTGGAGGTCCCAAAATGAACCCAAGGGAAGGAGATATTGGTGCATGTAGAGTCGGGGTGCAGCCAAACCGTGATGCAAGCAGCCTTAGTGGGCAAGACGACCACCCCGGGGGGATGATTTGCTTGCAGCATGGAGATATAAAGCCATCAAATCATTTGCACCAATTGGATCTTCAGGTCTGGTGAAAGGGCCTCACTCAGTGGTATGGATTCAGATTCTGGGCAAGCAGCTACCTTGGGCCTAGTTCAGGGTTCTTCGGCCAAAGGTCAATCAGGAGAACTTGATGCTGCAGCCCCCAGAGGGCTTGATGCCAGCTCTCCATCAGTGACCTGTAGCTGGACCAGAGGAGCAACGACAGGGACTGGAAATAATTAGACCTGGAAAGGACTCCAGGGAGTGAGTTCCACTCCCGCAGGGAACAGTAAACTTGACCAGGAGTAGGGTGCTCCTGTAGGGGACCCAGAGGAAAGAAACAGGAAGAGACTATGGCTGAGCCCAGGCTGAGGGTCAGCCAACTACAGATGCCCCTATCCTGAAGCCAGAAGAGCCACTGACACTCCAGCATGAGGCATCGGAGAAAGGAGTTGGGGTAGCTCTTTTGCAGGAGCAGCTGGTCACTTATGAGGGCAGAGACCTCTCAGACTGAACAGGGGTATGCCCAAATTGAAAAAGAGCTTTGGACTATGGTTTCTGGAGTGGAGTGATTCCATCAGTTCATCTACGGCCACCCAGTAATAGTGCAATTTAGACTACAAACCTCTAGAGATAATCATGGCAAAGCCTCTTCTTAGTGCTCCAAAGAGATTGTAATGCATGTTGATACACCTCCAGCTTTACCGGACACAGATCAGATATTGTCCAGGACGATTACTCGTATTAGCTGACAGTGGAGTTGGGGTTAAAATATTATGTCACAGTGCCACTAGATCTGTGGATAAAAAGGAAGGTAAGCATCACTAGACCCATTTCATATATTAGGAAATGGAGGCACAGAAGTGATTCACTTAAGGTCATGCAGCAGAGCACCGCAGAGCCAAGAATAGGATTCTGGCTTCCTTTCTCCCAATCCAGTGCCCCGCCTATTAGGCAACATTGCCCTATCATTACATCTGTTTGAAATACCAAAAAAATCTTCTAACCTAAAACAGATTGCTCAGTTTAAATGGAATAGAAATTAAATAGCGTGATGATTTTTAGCTAGCATTATCAGGTAAAATCTAAAATTACTACTCCTATATACATATATGCCCTGGAGTACAGCTTGATTTTTGGAATCAAATTGTGCTGGAAAAGACTAAAGCTGGTAACTAATTTTATAATCAGTTGCTTTGAAATATATAATGCGTCAAAAGCGGCACCAAAAAAATTCTAGGGAGGCCCAAATGTTTGGTTTTCCCCTTAACCCTAAACTTTTCTCTGTTAGTATCCAAGATTACTCAAGATACAACAATTTGATTTTAAATTCCCATTTAAAACAGATAATGACCAAAATCTGACATGGATATGGTCCTCAGGTCCTGTGTTCCTAACAATAATATTTCACCTGTTTAGATTTTGACAGCATTTGAGTCATCACAGTTCTGGATCAACAGATTGCAGATTAGGAATTGGCTGTAGTCTTTTCCAGCACAATCTGTAATGGTTATTTCTCTTGGGTTTTTTTTAAAAAGCAGAATAATTATACATTCCAAAGTTAAGGTTCCCATAGCAATGTTAACTCGGCCACATTGCACATATGTAGTATTTTCAATAACTGTTAATTTATGCTTTACTATGTCTCTTAAATGTGGCCGAGTTATCGTTGCTTTGGGAACCTTAACTTTTGATTGTCTTGGCTTCTTTGCATAGTTAAATTCTCGATTATAAACATTTTATTAGCATAGAGGATTTTTTAATTTTTTTTTAATTTCCTTGTTATTTTTCTGGAAATAGAATGAGAGGGAGGAAAAGAGACAAAGGACCAAATCAGAAGCTATGACTGTGTATGCAAATAAAAGCTCTTAACCTGTACCTTTTTCTTTCAACCAATTTCCTTATAATATATATTGTAATCACTACACCATCTAAGAAATGTGCCAATTCTTTCAGGAACTGCAACATGAAGTACCAGTACAAACACTCCTGTTTTCATACTCACTTTTTCATAGTGTGAACCACACCTTAATAGTAAGATTAGACCACTTCCCTAGTATTTGTGATCACCTGTGGCAACTACAGTAATTGCTGGTTACACTGAAAAGTAAAAGTACTGAATGCATCAGCTGTCTCTTTAATGAAATTTAACAAGCTGAGTCAGCTCTGTGGCCTAAATTTTCAAAAGTGACTAGTGATTTTGGGTTTTGCCTCTACTTAAAGGTGTCTTGGGTTGGCACCCAAAAAAGGGGCCTTATTTTCAGGGAGAATTACTCAGCATACCTGAAAAATCAGGCCCCTACATAAAGATGCCTGATGATGGTCAACCAAAAGCACCAGTCACTATATAAAAACTGTATGTCACATGATTGGCCATGTGATCAGCCAGCTCTCTGCATACCACAGTTTCGGAACCTTTACTATGAATTGACAGAGAGACAGGTATGAGGGAAAGGGAGAGAAAAATATGCCACACAAAACATTCTGAGTATTTCTGAATGCTTTTGGTGCACGTTAGGGTTGCCAGGTGCCCGGTTTTTGACCGGAAAGTCAGGTCAAAAAGGGGACCTGGCAATGTCCCGTCAGATGTACGCCAAATGTCCAGTTACCACGGGGTGGGGAGAGGTGGCAAGTCATTAACCCATGCTAGCACCTACTCAGCTATGGCTGCCTCTTACCTGCAGGCAGGCTGCAGCAGCTCCCATCACAGCCCCGGAGCAGAGGGAGCTCAGCGGAGCGCGGGCGGGGGGGGCGTGTGGAGGAGAGAAGGGAGGTGGAGATGATTCAGCGAGTGATGGGGGAGAGGAGGGAGCGATGGGGGTGAGGCCTTGGGGGGGGGGAGAAGAGAAGGAGCAGGGCCTTGGGGGAAGAAGTGGGGAAGGGGGCGGGGCTTCAGCAGTGTTACCAGCAATTAGAAAGGTGGCCACCCTACTGTGTGTGCATTTTCAGAATGAAAGTACTATATACTGCAGCTAACTGCAGTGGTGCCCCAAGGACTGATTAATGCAAATATTACAGGTACAGAATCCCCCAAACCTGTTTGTGACATCCTCTAGTGACCTGGCCAAAGAGGACTTATGAGATCTATAAGCACTACTACTAGTAGAATTAATGCGGAGTCTCCTTTAATTCAGATGGTAGGGGCCTGTGCTTTTGGAGGTGAAGATCTTTTGTTGAATCTCATTAATGACATTGAAGTCTAAATGGCCATGCTGTGCAGCTGACAACCTTTTCATAGAATCATAGAATATCAGGGTTGGAAGGGACCCCTGAAGGTCATCTAGTCCAACCCCCTGCTCAAAGCAGGACCAATTCCCAGTTAAATCATCCCAGCCAGGGCTTTGTCAAGCCTGACCTTAAAAACCTCTAAGGAAGGAGATTCTACCACCTCCCTAGGTAACGCATTCCAGTGTTTCACCACCCTCTTAGTGAAAAAGTTTTTCCTAATATCCAATCTAAACCTCCCCCACTGCAACTTGAGACCATTACTCCTCGTTCTGTCATCTGCTACCATTGAGAACAGTCTAGAGCCATCCTCTTTGGAACCCCCTTTCAGGTAGTTGAAAGCAGCTATCAAATCCCCCCTCATTCTTCTCTTCTGCAGGCTAAACAATCCCAGCTCCCTCAGCCTCTCCTCATAAGTCATGTGTTCTAGACCCCTAATCATTTTTGTTGCCCTTCGCTGGACTCTCTCCAATTTATCCACATCCTTCTTGTAGTGTGGGGCCCAAAACTGGGCACAGTACTCCAGATGAGGCCTCACCAATGTCGAATAGAGGGGAACGATCACGTCCCTCGATCTGCTCGCTATGCCCCTACTTATACATCCCAAAATGCCATTGGCCTTCTTGGCAACAAGGGCACACTGCTGACTCATATCCAGCTTCTCGTCCACTGTCACCCCGAGGTCCTTTTCCGCAGAACTGCTGCCTAGCCATTCGGTCCCTAGTCTGTAGCGGTGCATTGGATTCTTCCATCCTAAGTGCAGGACCCTGCACTTATCCTTATTGAACCTCATCAGATTCCTTTTGGCCCAATCCTCCAATTTGTCTAGGTCCTTCTGTATCCTATCCCTCCCCTCCAGCGTATCTACCACTCCTCCCAGTTTAGTATCATCCACAAATTTGCTGAGAGTGCAATCCACACCATCCTCCAGATCATTTATGAAGATATTGAACAAAACCGGCCCCAGGACCAACCCTTGGGGCACTCCACTTGATACCGGCTGCCAACTAGACATGGAGCCATTGATCACTACCCGTTGAGCCCGACAATCTAGCCAGCTTTCTACCCACCTTATAGTGCATTCATCCAGCCCATACTTCCTTAACTTGCTGACAAGAATACTGTGGGACACCGTGTCAAAAGCTTTGCTAAAGTCAAGAAACAATATATCCACTGCTTTCCCTTCATCCACAGAACCAGTTATCTCATCATAGAAGGCAATTAGATTAGTCAGGCATGACCTTCCCTTGGTGAATCCATGTTGGCTGTTCCTGATCACTTTCCTCTCATGCAAATACTTCAGGATTGATTCTTTGAGGACCTGCTCCATGATTTTTCCAGGGACTGAGGTGAGGCTGACTGGCCTGTAGTTCCCTGGATCCTTCTTCTTCCCTTTTTTAAAGATTGGCACTACATTAGCCTTTTTCCAGTCATCCGGGACTTCCCCCGTTTGCCACAAGTTTTCAAAGATAATGGCCAATGGCTCTGCAATCACAGCCGCCAATTCCTTCAGCACTCTCGGATGCAACTCGTCCGGCCCCATGGACTTGTGCACGTCCAACTTTTCTAAATAGTCCCTAACCACCTCTATCTCCACAGAGGGCTGGCCATCTCTTCCCCATTTTGTGGTGCCCAGCGCAGCAGTCTGGGAGCTGACCTTGTTAGTGAAAACAGAGGCAAAAAAAGCATTGAGTACATTAGCTTTTTCCACATCCTCTGTCACGAGGTTGCCTCCCTCATTCAGTAAGGGGCCCACACTTTCCTTGGCTTTCTTCTTGTTGCCAACATACCTAAAGAAACCCTTCTTGTTACTCTTGACATCTCTTGCTAGCTGCAGCTCCAGGTGCGATTTGGCCCTCCTGATATAATTCCTACATGCCCGAGCAATATTTTTATATTTTATTATACTTTATTTTTATACTATATTTTTCCAGTTGTAAGGAATTGACACACACTAACTCCTCACTTAACATCCTCTCGCTTAACGTTGTTTCGATCTTACATCCCTGCTCAATTACAGAACATGCTCCATTTAAAGTTGTGCAATGCTTTACTATAACATCATTTGGCTGCTTGCTTTGTCCACAGCTGGCAGCCCTCCTATCAACTCCCCTAAAACTCCCCCACACAGCACCTCCCACCCACCAGCAGACCCCGTGGATCAGTGCCTTCCCCCTCCTCACCCACCTTCTGCCTGCGGCAATCAGCTTGCTTGCAGCATTCAGGAGGCAGGAGGCAGGACTCAGCGCGCAGGCTCCTCCTCCCTCCCCTGCCTCCTGAACACCGCAAACCAGCCGATTGCCGCAGGCAGGAGGAGCCTGTGTGCTGTGTCCTTGCTCCTCCCACTCCTCCCCTCCCTCCTGTTCCTGAATGCCGCAAGCCAGCTGATTGCTGCAGGAGGACACAGCGTGCTGAGTAAAGGCGGAGGAGGAGGGGGGAAAAGAAGAGGCAGGTTAAGGAGGGGGGCTTAGGGGAAGGGGTGAAGTGAGCAGGACGAGGGTTGAGCCCCCGCCTCTGGTGCTTGCAGAGTAGGGGGAGCTGCCGCTACTGCTGCACAACATGCTTCTCCTAGCCTACAGCACCTTCAGCCTCCTTGCCTGCCTCATTGTCTCCAGTGCCAGTGGGCAGTTCCTGTGTGGGGTAAGGCGGGGGCACCTCCCATCTATAGTACTGTACTGTACGGCCAAAAAAAAAATTTTCCCTGGAACCTAACCCCCCCCCCCACCATTTACATTCATTCCTATGGGGAAACTGGATTCACTTAACATCGTTTCACTTAAAATCATATTTTTCAGGCATATAACTACAACGTTAAGTGAGGAGTTACTGCACTCCAAACAGGGCCAGATTAGGCAACCACCTGTCCCAAATTAGGCGGCACAGTCCCAAAATGCAGAGTTAAAGCCCCAGTCCTGGGCTGAATGACTCTGGGACAGCATTTGTCCCAGATTCCCTATGGCACCACTCCACAACTGCCCCAGGCTCAGAGGCAGTGCCAGCCTCTTCCTGGTGGGGGAGGGGGCTGAAGGGAGTGGGGCCTCGGGGGAAGATGAGGAACAGGGCTCCTGCATGTGTCCTGCTTTTGCCTTTTGAAAAGGTGGGCACTCTAGGCTAGTTCTACTTAAAACACACATAAGAAGCTGTGGGCCCTTCAACCCCCTCCACCCACACACAGTATCTCTTGCCTATAAACCGTCTTGCTGTAATAAGAATTACTGGTATCTACAGGCACAGGCAAAGGTTGATTTGTTAGTACAGTTGATTCAAAAGTATTTGATGTAAGTAGTGAGCACAAGTAAGTTAGCACAAAGCTGTTCAGGATTCACTAACCCTGTGAGAAATCTTGAAGTTAAAAGCATAACAAGAACCCGTGGCTGGAAGTTAAAGTCAAATTCAAATGAGAAATAAGGCACACATTTTTAAGAGTGAGAGTGCTTAACTGCTGACACAAATTAAGAAGAGAAGTGGCACATTCTCCATCTCTTGTCTTCAAAGCAAGACTGGGTGTCTTTCAGGAAGATAAGCTATTGCCGAACACAAGTTATGGGGCTCAGTACAGGAGTTACTAGGTAAAATTCTATGGCTTGTGTTATGCAGGAGTTCAGACCAGATGATCATAATGGTCTTTTTTGGTCTTCAAATGTATGCATGTGGAAAGAGACACAGAAGTTTCAGGATGTCTACGTTTGAAGGAAACTTGACATATTTCCAGACTTAGTTTAGTTCACTGGTGACGACATACAGTCACTGTCACCTAGGAAATGAAATATGTTGCCATAGGAACCTCAAGACTGCATTATTACACAGCTTCAAAATATTGACAGTTGGAAGAAGGCCTCTTCTGATAGTAATATTTATGAAGAAAAAACTTTGGGTAACAAATAACAGATCAGGTTTTATGTGGAATGGCTCAGGAGAAAAGTGCATCTTAACATAAAATACCTCTGTGGTATTAACCCTTTGGGGAAAAGTGCATAGACAGTTTTAAAATAAAAGAAGCCACTGCCTCCTATAATAATTGTAGATCCTGTGAAGGTAATTTTATTGAAATGTAGGACGCTCTACTAGACTTGAATTTCAGGAGTTGCCCGATTCACATGCTGGATCCCCTTACATAGTTTGACACATCTCCTGCTATAAACCATAGGCCTGTTTTGTTAGTGTATGGAAATTGAAACCCCCAGTTTGATATTATATGCACAGAGCTACATTTACTATATGTTGTCTTTGGAATTTCTTCACTATTTCTTTATACGGCAACATTCTTGGAACTACCATGAAACAGCATAAAGGCTCAATCCAGCCTTCAATAGTTTTGCAGACATAAAACTTTATAGCAGCTGCATAATCAGCAATTTCTCATGAGCAGTGGTCAGTTGTAATATGCACATCATAAAGTTGGTTAGTTTTGGCAACAATCTGGAAATGCTCTCAGACAAATAATCTGCATCAGGGGGATAAAAAATGATGTTTTTTTTTAAAAAATGGATTTCTTTTAAATCGGATTTTTATTTAAATTAAATATAGGTTTAATTTTTTAAAAACTATTTAAAATTAAATTTTAAAATTGGCAACCTATGTTAAGGCCTAAACTTATTGTAATCTATGAAAATCATTTAATTACATAAAATAATATTAAACACTACATGTTTGTTGGCAAGTTTGAAAGGCAGTCAAACCACTGAACTGGTGACGTCACAAGCTAAGCACCTGGAACCAGAATTTGTTGATGTGCTAAACCGGGTTTTGACAGCAGTAGACTTTTTCTGCAAGTGCAAAGAGAATGTCTTCATTTCAAATGATTCAACTAGTTTAGTTCAATCACTAGTTCAGTCAAAATTAAGAAACCTATCGGGAGCTGAAAAAGCAGGAATTATAGTTTTCCTCTTCCAATATACAAACAGAAATCAGAAGTGAGATGGTGAGATCTACCAGTTCTAAAATCTTGAAGGCCACAGTGACCAATAACAAATCGGTTCAATTCTTTAAAAAGAGATATACTTCTGTAAGCACGTGGCTTGCCAGTTGGCATGCCCCATGCTGGCTGAGTATGTAGGGTGGCCGGTTTTCGACTAGGAAGTCAGACACCCAAAATCTGGTTACTGCAGGCAGGGGAGGCCCAAGTCATCAATCATGCCAATCCCTACTCAGCCAGGGCCACCACCTACCAACATCGGGTGGCTGCAGCTCCCAGCCCTAGCTCTGCAAGTGAGTCCCTCCCAACCCATGGAAGGAGCGGGGAGAGGGGTAAAGCAGTGAGCGACAAAGGAAAAGAGAAGAAAATGGTGACAGGGCTTCAGGGAAGGGGCATCATTCCTAAGGAAGTTTTATTTAATAAAACAGTTTAAAATGCTGTATTTTGTGCATTTGAATTTCCACCCAAATACAGCTTGACACAAGACAATTAAAAAATGAATCAAATATTAAACGAGAAATCCATCATTCACCATTGTCTAACAGAATCAAAAAATGTAAAAATTAAGAATCTGAATAAATGTGAACTAATCTACATAATTGCTTAAATAAATGTGTATAGATATAGTGTAGCCTCCTGGCTAGCAAAAATAAGCACCAAATTTAGTGTAAAGGCTCTACTTATTTGCAAATCAACATATTTTAATGGCTACCAACTAATGAGAATCAACCTTTCTTTAGGAAAATAAGTAAGGAATACAAATGCAAAACATGATTAAAATTGATTGTTTAAATAAAGGTTTCCTGCTTGCTGATTTAAATCATGATTAAAATCGGTTATTTAAATCATTTGATTTAAATCAATCCACTCTGCCAGCAGCATTAAAATAATTATTCAGAAAGGAACTTTTCCAACCTGCCATCTCCCAAAACTAAAACTAAACTAAAAGCAACTCTTCCCACCCTTTCATTGTGCTAGGAGCATATCCTCAGCCCTCTCCAAAATCCTTATCAAACAGATTTCTTTAGCAATGTATGTCACCAAATCCATGGTGTTTTGGATCAAGCAGGGCAGCTAGTTCCAGAGTCCTGGAGCCATATGGAAGAGTAGTAATATTATGAAAGCACTATGAAATGAAAGTGTAAAATCCTCCAATCCAATAAGTATGGCAAGTCTCCACTGTGATATTCCACTCTCCTTATATGCTTGGAATTGTACTGACATCAGTGGAATTTCCACGTTTGTATGGAAAGCAGAATATCAGCATTGAAACAACCCTCCTGGTTCCAAGGAATCCCCATCTGGGTTACTCAATGTGATCCGGATTTCTTGACAGTTATAAGGCAGCACCACTAGCACAGGTTTTTGTGAGTCATAAGATTATATAGAGATTGTAACCTGAAGGTATCATAGAGTGGGTATGGTTTAAAAGGTTTTCTAAAAAAACCCTACAAAATGGATATTATTACTAACCCTATTGGTATTCCCTATAAGTTCAAACCAGTCATAGCTTCTCCTGTTGGTTAAAATAAAAAAGGTAAAAGAAAAACCTTGAGCCCAATGTATATAGTGTATGATGCTTCCTCCCAATAAAGAGCTTCTGTACTATATGGTCAAAAGAGGAATAAATGCCTCTTCAGCTGACAAGAGCACAGTTCCATACGTTCTCGCCCCATCCCCGAGGCAAATTATATTTTTTTGTTTGGTTTGGGGCAAGTGGGGGCAGAATCTGCAGAAAATTGAGGGCAGGGTCATAATGAAATATTTTTGTAAGATTAAAAATATTTTCATCTTTCCTTTTTCAGATAAACATGCATTGTAATTTCAAGACATTTGCCACAGTCTCTCAATGAACTGTGTGACATGCCTGGGTAAGCAGCCTTTTATTATTATGGTCACCACTTTTACAAGACTTATTTTTGTAAATAAATTTTGTACAACGTATACCTTGTGAGTTATCATTTGAAATATCATAATCTGCTGAATATTATTGTCCTGGTAAAACATGTGTATCAGTACTGTATGTAAAGTTACAAGATTCTACTGTATAACATTGTTATAACATGCCCCAAGGTTAAGAAAAGGAGGCCCAAACCAGTTTTTCAGAGACAAAGACTCACTGGCACCACAACCAGGCGTTAAAGAGCTAACACTGGCTTAAGAAGCCATTCTCCAGCAATGGGAAGGCGTAAACAAGGAATTTACATTTCATCCCAGGGACAGTTCAACCCTCACGTCCACAAGAGACTACTTGTCACCTGCACCCCAGCTGGGGGTAACCCTCAAAGAGGGGAGAGTGGTAGAAATATGAGAGACAGTGGTCTCCACTTCACCTCTCTCTTCCTTGATGTCATGAGCAGAGATGTACAGTAAAAGAGCTGAAGCAAGTGGAAGGAGTCCCACGCTGAAAGGAGACCCAGCCTGTGAAATTTACTGCAGCATATGGGGAGACAAAACTTTTTGCTTTTAAGTTCACTTAGCTTCTTAAGTTAAGTATTAGCTTGAGTTTTACCCTTTTATTTTCTTTTGTAACCAATCCAGACTTTTATGCTTCATCACTTGTAATCACTTCAAATCTACCTTTCTGTAGTTAATAAACTTATCTTATTGTTTTATCTTAACTAGTGTGTTAGAATCATAGAATATCAGGGTTGGAAGGGACCTCAGGAGGTCATCTAGTCCAACCCCCTGCTCAAAGCAGGACCGATCCCCGACTAAATCATCCCAGCCAGGGCTTTGTCAAGCCTGACCTTAAACTTCCAGGGAAGGAGATTCTACCACCTCCCTAGGTAACGCATTCCAGTGTTTCACCACCCTCCTAGTGAAACAGTTTTTCCTAATATCCAACCTAAACCTCCCCCACTGCAACTTGAGACCATTAGTCCTTGTTCTGTCATCTGCTACCACTGAGAACAGTCTAGAGCCATCCTCTTTGGAACCCCCTTTCAGGTACTTGAAAGCAACTATCAAATCCCCCCTCATTCTTCTCTTCTGAAGACTAAACATCCCCAGTTCCCTCAGCCTCTCCTCTTAAGTCATGTGTTCCAGTCCCCTAATAATTTGTGTTGCCCTCCGCCGGATGCTTTCCAATTTTTCCACATCCTCCTTGTAGTGTGGGGCCCAAAACTGGACACAGTACTCCAGATGAGGCCTCACCAATGTCGAATAGAGGGGAATGATCACATCCCTCGATCTGCTGGTAATGCCCCTACTTATACGTCCCAAAATGCCATTGGCTTTCTTGGCAATAAGGGCACACTGTTGACTCATATCCAACTTCTCGTCCACTGTAACCCCTAGGTCCTTTTCTGCAGAACTGCTACCGAGCCATTCGGTCCCTAGTCTGTAGTGGTGCATTGGATTCTTCTGTCCTAAGTGCAGGACTCTGCACTTGTCCTTGTTGAACCTCAACAGATTCCTTTTGGCCCAATCCTCGAATTTGTCTAGGGCCCTCTGTATCCTATATCTACCACTCCTCGCAGTTCAGTGTCATCTGCAAACTTGCTAAGGGTGCAATCCACACCATCCTCCAGATCATTTATGAAGATATTGAACAAAACCGGCCCCAGGACCGACCCTTGGGGCACTCCACTTGATACCGGCTGCCAACTAGACATGGAGCCATTGATCACTACCCGTTGAGCCCGACAATCTAGCCAGCTTTCTACCCACCTTATAGTGCATTCATCCAGCCCATACTTCCTTAACTTGCTGACAAGAATACTGTGGGACACCGTGTCAAAAGCTTTGCTAAAGTCAAGAAACAATACATCCACTGCTTTCCCTTCATCCACAGAACCAGTAATCTCATCATAGAAGGCAATTAGATTAGTCAGGCATGACCTTCCCTTGGTGAATCCATGCCGGCTGTTCCTGATCACTTTCCTCTCATGCAAGTGCTTCAGGATTGATTCCTTGAGGACCTGCTCCATGATTTTTCCAGGGACTGAGGTGAGGCTGACTGGCCTGTAGTTCCCAGGATCCTCCTCCTTCCCTTTTTTAAAGATGGGCACTACATTAGCCTTTTTCCAGTCATCTGGGACCTCCCCCAATCGCCATGAGTTTTCAAAGATAATGGCCAATGGCTCTGCAATCACATCCGCCAACTCCTTTAGCACTCTCGGATGCAACACATCCAGCCCCATGGACTTGTGCTCATCCAGCTTTTCTAAAGAGTCCCGAACCACTTCTTTCTCCACAGAGGGCTGGTCACCTCCTCCCCATGCTGTGCTGCCCAGTGCAGTAGTCTGGGAGCTGACCTTGTTCGTGAAGACAGAGGCAAAAAAAAGCATTGAGTACATTAGCTTTTTCCACATCCTCTGTCACGAGGTTGCCTCCCTCATTCAGTAAGGTGCCCACACTTTCCTTGACTTTCTTCTTGTTGCTAACATACCTGAAGTAAACCCTTCTTGTTACTCTTAACATCT
Source organism: Lepidochelys olivacea (assembly GCF_965140295.1). Classification (NCBI taxonomy): domain Eukaryota; kingdom Metazoa; phylum Chordata; order Testudines; family Cheloniidae; genus Lepidochelys; species Lepidochelys olivacea. Next base: position 126,446,705 of record NC_140413.1, read on the forward strand.
CTTGCTAGCTGCAACTCCAGGTGTGATTTGGCCTTCCTGATTTCATTCCTGCAAGCCCGAGCAATATTTTTATACTCATCCCTGGTCATTTGTCCAATCTTACACTTCTTGTAAGCTTCTTTTTTGTATTTAAGAGCAGCAAGGATTTCGCTGTTAAGCCAAGCTGGCCACCTGCCATATTTACTATTCTTTCTACACATCGGGATGGTTTGTCCCTGTAACCTCAATAAGGATTCTTTAAAATACAACCAGCTCTCCTGGACTCCTTCCCCCCTCATGTTATTCTCCCAGGGGATCTCCATCAGTTCCCTGAGGGAGTCAAAGTCTGCTTTTCTGAAGTCCAAGGTCTGTATTCTGCTGCTCTCCTTTCTTCCTTGTGTTAGGATCCTGAACTCGACCATTTCATGGTCACTGCCTCCCAGGTTCCCATCCACTTTTGCTTCCCCTACTAATTCTTCCCGGTTTGTGAGCAGCAGGTCAAGAAGAGCTCCGCCCCTAGTTGGTTCCTCCAGCACTTGCACCAGGAAATTGTCCCCTACATTTTCCAAAAACTTCCTGGATTGCCTGTGCACCGCTGTATTGCTCTCCCAGCAGATATCAGGGTGATTGAAGTCTCCCATGAGAACCAGGGCCTGCGATCCAGTAACTTCTGCGAGTTGCCGGAAGAAAGCCTCGTCCACCTCATCCCCCTGGTCTGGAAGAAAGCCTCGTCCACCTCATCCCCCTGGTCTGGTGGTCTATAGTAGACTCCCACCACAACATCACCCTTGTTGGTCACACTTCTGAACTTAATCCAGAGACTCAGGTTTTTCTGCAGTTTCATAGGGTTAAAATGTGTGGGAAACTCCACGTGGGATAACAAGGCTAGTACATATATCATTTTCCTTTGATGAAATGATAGGCTTTCTGTGAGCTTGCGTTGTTCAGTAATGTGCTAGACATTACAAGATGCATGTTTCTTGGGAGACAAGATTGTGACAGAATTTGTGGGTGTTACCCTGTATGTAATTCATGAGTGACTGGTTAGAGTGCTCATGTATTTAGCTGGGAGTGAATTTGCATGCTGAAGGCTGTGTGAACAGGCCAGAAGTGGATGTTCTGGCAGGAAAGCGGTGTAAAAGGCACCCCAGGCTAGATATTTAAGGGGACCCAGCTGTTCAATGGTCCAGATTGTACCCTGGGCAATGTCACACTCTCTCATCTCTCTAGTTGCCCCTCACAAACAATCTTGTTGGCATAATTCAATCTGTTTCACTCTGGCCATCATATGAAAGCCACCCTTTTCATTACAGGCAACATCCTCCTCCTTTCTGCTGAATGCTCCATTTCCTCATCATGTCTTGACATCAGTACAGCCTTTTATACTGCAGAGCATTCCATTTTCTTTGTCAGCCTCCATAGCTATATATGCACCCCTACTTCCCGACAGATGGTTCTGCTCCCCCATGCTCTTTCCCCACCTAGATGGAGGCTCTTCCTGTTTGGTATGAAGTCCCAAAATTGAATTTTCATGCCTCTGTTCCTTTTCCTCTACTTTCTCCTCAGTGGTTATCTTAGCCCTACCTTTAAAACTAGTTAACCACTTTCATACCGATACCACACAACAACTTCAATGCCTTTTCTATCATTTACCTTCTGGGGATGTAACACACAAAAGGGACAGAGCACTGTTAACGAGTCAGAGTATATATGCAAAAAAGAGTGCATCCTGGCTGGGTGTGGATGAGTTCGCTACGTTCACTTCTGATAAGCAATCAGATACCATCTGCAAATCTCTACTTCCCAAATAGCTCATTCGAGATGAAATAGTCTCTCCTATAGTATATTAGCTTAAAAAGGGGGGGGGGGGAAGCTGCTTTTGCAATGTGGCTAAAATGGAAATATTCCCAGACATTTTTGTCAAGAATGCAACAACATATATTTTGATGTATAAGTGTTCAGAGTACAGTAGAACCTGGAAATGTCTCCATGGCATGTCCAAGGTAACCAGGATATACACATTCCAGGAACCTTTTTCTTGGACTTCTCCTCTAAGTATTCTCAAAAACACCTACCACGGTAGTTCCTAGGCATTGTATAATATATGGGACACAGCAAAGAAGCCATTGAGGACTATCCAGAGTGCAGTCAAGTTTTACACCTTGCGCTTGGTTTAATTACAAGTTTCTGCCATTCAGACAGGCACCTAACTTCCTACTTTTCACATTGTTTGGGGAAGAGGTGGGACCAACATCAGGTCCTGACGATAGCAAATGAGGGACTTAGATTTCTTTGAGAAGGTGATACAGAGCTTAGGGTGAGATGTAATAATCAGCAGACACAATGACCTTCTCATCCTCAAGTTTATACCTGGCTATAATATGTTCCAAAATTCAGTCTGGAAATGGAAGCAATACCAGAAGGATCAGCGAATCTGAGCAACCAAAGAAGGTAGCAGCGGTAGAGAGAAGCACTGGGGCCTCTTGTACTCCCTAATTAAAGTCTGGAGTCTGAGTCTCTTCTTCCTGAGGCGAGAAACAGGAGCATTAAAAATTCTCTAAAGGGCTGAAAAGTTATCCGGAGGCTGCCGGCTGAGTGATCTGAGACTCTGCAAAAAGCCTGTGCAGTAGGTATCAATAAGAACTGATGACAAATTATGACTAACAGTTAAAGTATTTTTGTATCATTGTTTATTTCTCCTCCTTCCTCCCCCCACCCCCCGTATTTCTTATACATACTAAAACCCATATTCTCCCAACAATTGTGGCTGCTGCTCTAAGGAATAGTAAGCAAGTAGGGAAAAGCTGTCTAAACTAAGCAACCAACCTCATAAACTATATCATCATCATACACAGATCAGCCCCGAAACCGGATATAAACAAAACAGGGGCTATTTGGTAGCAGTGTAATTCATTTTAAAAATTTCCCCCCTCTAAAATTAAGAGCACCAAATTGCATGTGGCAGTCACCTATGTCAGGCAGGTCAAGCTATATTAAATTCCCATTCAGTCAACATGTATTGTCCCTTGAGCTAAAGTCAAGATTTACCTCTCAGATGATACATTTTATCACCTCAAGAGAACTCAAATCAATGGCCAGATTCAGCTGCAGGTTACGCTGGCACCTACAGGGCTTCTGCAGTGGGAAGTTTACTCATAAGAGGTATTGCAGTGAATTATTATCCAGCAGGGGCCTCACAGTTGGCCAGCACATTTTCAAGGGTGGCTGGTAAGTGACTTGGCCAGAGCAACATGAAGATGGTCTGAATCAGTAACCCCAAGTGACCTCAGCATCTCCTGTGAAGCCCATTCACAAATTAAAACTGCCTTCCCCTGGAAAAATTTGAAGGGGAGAGTGATGTTACAAACATTGCTTTCCCTGGCTCCAGAAGTGAAGGCCCTATAGAGTGCTGCAGCCCCTGTTATCATAAGAGATGCAATCTGTGCCCATACATCTGCACCAGCAGATCAAGCCCAGTAACTGCTCAGTATTGAACTATGTAAAGCATTGGGGAATGTTTCTTTTAAAGATGCTATGTAAAACAAAGGTCTGACCTGCCCCTATTGAAGTAGTTTGCCATTGGCTTCAATGGGAATATGATCAGGACCTAAATCTGGCTGATACCACAAACCATTACAATCAGCCTGACATTTGCCTTTAATTCATTTGCACGTTCTAATCCTAATAATTATTACTAGTAGAAAATTGTTGTCAGCTTTCCATAATCCTTAAAAGGACTTTTATGGCACTGACCTCAAAGTCATGAATTACTACTGCTCAACTTTCTTCTAAACTGCCCATCACTGAAGTGTCAGCATTACTGGTGTCATTTTTATAGCCCCTCTCAGGCTGTGGAGTCACTGGTTTCTCTCCCTAGCAGTGGGAGGCTTTGCTACGTCCTGTTATGTATAAATAATTGCTCATCAGAAGATAAGCAGTTTTACCCAACACACCTTCCATGCCCTTCCAACCACTGAGAAATATGGGTATCCAGCAGAGCAGCAGGCCTTCAAAGCATTAATTTTAAAAATGTTTTTTGTTAAACCTTAAAAACAGATTCTGTTCTATGGTCAAATACAGAGTACACAGACAAGCCTGTGCACCTTTAAACCTAATATATGGGAACTTCTTAAATACTTGCAATGTCAAAAATACAGTGAGCTGAAATAAGAAGTTCCAGAATCTCTGCAAGTAGAGAGAATTGCACATGCTTAGTTCTTAATCTGTCCAGAAGAGGGCAATGGTACACATACAGAGAAACAAGTTTTATTTTAAAAAAAGATATTTATAAAAAATGTAGTATAAGCATAAGAATGCTTACAAAAATGATTTAGTGCCTTGTGTGTTGTCTATAAATTTTAATTCAAAATGTTTGCTCCTCCAGAGTTTTTAGGTTTTCCCCTCTTCCAACAAGACGCTGATCTTAAAAAAACAAACACACACACCCAAAGATGTAAAGCTATTTAGCACTCATTTTTGGGAATCAGACCTCCAACCACTGATGCAAGTACAGAACTAACTTTTAGCCTTCAATACAATTAGGGTGCCTAGAGATTTCAGGTAAGGCTGCAAAGTGAGTGCAAGAAGCACTTCCCCCACCCCCACCCCACCCCAAAAAAAACAACAACAAAAGCACAGATTTTAGTTGCTAAAAAAAAAATAGCACCTAGTTTTTTGTTTGTTTGTTTAAAATTGGAGCAGTCACTCTGGTCCAGAAGAATGAGGCATATTGGCATCTTAAACAAGGAAAATGTCTTGTCTTTAAAAGGAGACTAATAGTTATTTAATAAGTTTTGAAAATCTTGTTATTTAGATGCACATATTTGCAGGGAGACTTATTGCAGCAATCAAACTTATTTTCTTGCCATTCTCAAAAATTATCAAAATCCCTCTAAGTGAGCCAAACCGGTCTTTTTTGTAATACATTTACTGTTATTTCTTCCTTGCATTATCATAGCACCTAGGGAGCCTATTTGTGGTCCACGACCACATTGTATTAGGTGCTGTACAAACAGAGCAACGAGACTGTCCCTATCCCACAGAGCTTCCCACTTAAAGTACAAGACAGGAGACAACAGGCAGATGTAGACAGATGGGGAACACAAGGAAACATGGACACAGCACTGATAAGTTGGTTGGAACAATTTTGTCAAAACAGTTTTTTGTTGGAAAAAGCTGTTTCAATGAAAAGGAAATTTTTCTGTGAAACTATTTCATTAAAACACAACCAGAAGAGAGTTGAATGTAGAAAGATAAGATGTTTCATTCAGTACTAAGTAGCAGATGACCGTAGTGGTTTAATAATAAAAATATAGAATATTCTATGATCATATTTTTGAAATCGTTGTACAGTAGAACCTCAGGGTTACAAACATCAGAGCTATGAACTGACTGGTCAACCACACACCTCATTTGGAACCGGAAGTACACAATCAGGCAGCAGCAGGGACAAAAAAAAAAAAAAGCAAATACAGTACAGTACTGTGCTAAATGTAAACTACTGAAAAAAGGGGGAAAAATTTAAAAAAGATTTGACAAGGTAAGAAAACTGATTCTGTGCTTGTTTCATTTAAAATTAAGATGGTTAAAAACAGCATTCTTCTTCATAGTAAAGTTTCAAAGCTGTATTAAGTCAATGTTCAGCTGTAAACTTTTGAAAGAACAACTATGAAGTTTTGTTCAGAGTTAGGAACATTTCAGAGTTATGAACAACCTCCATTCCCGAGGTGTTCGTAACTGAGGCTCTACTGCAATAGCACTGACATGCCATGAAATAACATACAAATATAAAAAATGAAAAAAGCCAAATAAAATTCAGAAAAAAGTTTTGAAATCCAAAATGAAACTTTGATTTTTTTCCATGGGAAATTTCAAAATTCCTGTGAAACAAAAATTCTGAGTTCCAACCAGCTCTAATAAGTAGTATTCGCAGCACACCAGCTGCCTTCCCTTGTCAACTTTTTGTAGCCACCATGGCAAAGGACAGTTTCAAGGAAATTGGTTAGTCTCTAAGGTGCCACAAGTACTCCTTTTCTTAAAGCAAAGACTGGAGTCCACACTTGGACAATGGGAAAGAGATTCTAGGTAGGGAAGGGGGTAGGCCATGAAGGGCCTTAAAAACGAAGACAAGTAGTTTGTGTTTGGTGTAGCAGAAAACAGGAATCCAGTAGAGAGGCGGTGTGGTCAAAACAACAAAATCTTCACAGCAGCAAAGTTTTGAATACTACAACTTACTATTCTGTGATGACCAAAAGCTAATAGCTTCTGAATTCCTATGGATTAATCTGCCCTCATGGAATATTGCCCTGAAGTCTAGTGAGGATTCTCTCTTCTTATTCAAAACCCTAACAGATCCCTTAGCTGAAGGAGTGTTTAAAGTGTTTTAATTACAGCAGGAGTGTCTGTCTAAGCAACTAAGTTTTCATTCAACTAAAGCTGCCCAGTTGGAAAAGAAACAGCTCCCACCGTTGCCCTCTGAAGGTTAGTTGTATGACAATGTTTGTAGCTCTCTTCATTCTCGAGCACAACAAACATACCTTTGCCAGGGCCTGATCCTGAAGATTTTATTCACATGAATAGCCCTCACTCATGCAAGTGATTGTACTGAACTGTATATGCACAGATCATGAGTAACCATTGGCAGGATCAGGCCTCATCTGCACCCAGTTTCATAGTGCTTGATTAAAGCAAAGACATGTGTCTCGGGCCAAGCAACTCAGCTTTCATTAAAAAATGTGTGTGTGTGTGTGTGTGTGTGTCCAAGCCCTCTCTTGGTTGCCAAGAACAACCTTGAAAATTTGAAGCGAGTACTGTATAACTGATGCAGTGCTGACTGACTGTCTGCAGAGAGACTGAGAGGAGGAACTGCCCCATTTATTTCAATGGGTTGTTAATGCAAATCCACAGCTCTAGGGTGGCTCACAGGCACAACTCTAGCAAAGGAGTCCCTGGGAAGTGCAGACCTTCATGGTCATCATCCCATCATAGCTGCACAGGGGTGGTTCAGCAAATCCTCATCACCAACATCTCCTCTGAGACAGACCCAGCTCATCTTAAGAGAGGACCAGGGAGTGGGGGGAGAGCAAGCTTGCTTAAAGAACAGAGCCAGACATCCCTCTTCCCCAAGATGACTTGATTAAAGACCCTGGTACCTGAAGGAGGGTTGGGACCACGGCATGGGGTACAAGGCCAAGAGACGGCTCTTACTGGAGTTTGCCTAAGGCCCTGAAATGCCTTAATCTGGCCCTGCAGTTCAAAAATGTTGCACTTGTCCAATTCCATACGTGCCAACTTCCACAAAAGTTTTTAATTTTTACTTCTCCAAATAGCATGCACTATTTTGCAAATCTAGTCTTGAAAGTCTATATATAGAACCAAATTCTACCACTCCTCTCTTCCTCTGCTACTGAAATCAAGACAATGGGATTGCATAGGTATGACTGACAACGGAGTAATTCAGGGATGAATTTGGAACTCTTATATTTTTATCTTGGGAAAAATACTATATGGAAAACCATTGTGCTCTTTTTCGTTGTAAGTGTTGTTGCTGGACGGAAGATAAATTAGTTAATTAAGTGACACAGCTGCATTCCTATCAGGTGCATTGAGAGAAGGAATCTTAAGCAGACCTTCTGAAGGTATTTTAATAAATGTTCATTTTCTGAACAGATGTAAAAAATCCTGCTGCCATCTACTAAAATCAAAAGTGGAAACCAAAACATATTCCACAGCATACTCATATTCCACATACTCACAGTTGTGAGTCCAGATGCTATATTTATATTGCAGATTTTACATAGCTTTCACAGTATTTTAACAAAAATAGGATAACTGCCCTCCTCCCGCCCCCTCACCCCAAAAATCCTCAAACAACAAAAAAAACCTGATAGATTACATGTAAAGTTCCCAAATGCAATTCAAGCAGAGCAATATTATTGAAAATATCCATAAAAAACCCAAACTTCAAACACCTGTTAAAAAGCCGGTATTCCAAAATTACAGGCATCACAATCTAAAGTTACAAAAACAATTCTTATGCCATTCCAACCTGAACAGTTAATTCATGCACAAGGATCAGTGCTAAATACCCAAAATGACCTTAACTGTGACCCTGGTTTTTAATCTTACTATTTTAGGGCTCGATCAATCTTCCTCCGAAGTACCCGGCAGTCTATCTTTTAATTTTAATGGGAATTAGATGAGGCCCTTGTATGCTTTTTTAAAAATTATAAATGAAGATAACTTAGTATTTGTTCTGTATTATTAAGTTTAATCGTTTGTTGCAACATGAACAGTTCCTGTTTTAATGTAATGGCCCTAGTTTTATGGTCTGGTGTTAGTTACATTAGTCTATTTTTAAACAGTAGTTTTATTAGTTAATTAGAGGTAGACTGAATTATTTTCTTCAGTAGGAAAACACTTCTTTTTGGACATGCTTATGCACTAAGATCGTGGATGCTGTAGAGAAACATTAGATATTCAAGTAGTCTTGAATTCTTTATGTTTTTATTTTAAGGATTGTGTACGGTTGTATTAAATGCAAGACTTTAAAAAAGAATTTTGGGTAGAATTGATTGAAATTTTTCTCATCAAAATGTGATTTTCATAACAAGGTTTGCAGGAATTTGTTTTTTCAACAACAACAAAAAAAATCAGTTTGGAGTTTTCTCTTCATTCCTTTCTCTCCATTTTCCCTCAGAGGAGGGAGAAAAGTGCAATTTTTTGTTTTAATCTTTCAGAAACAAAAGAAAATCAGTTTTCTTTTTTCAATTGTCCTATCTCATGGAATTTTTCATTGTTTCAACTAAAAATGAAGAAATAAAAAATATTTAATGTCATTCAAAGTTTTCACAGAGAATATATTTCATTTTTGACCCCCTCCATGTGAGTTTAAATAAAGGATCTAGTCCTTTATAAGTAAAATCATGGATTGAAGAGTTTATGTTCACTTCTGAAAGAAAGTGAGAGATGAACAGCCAGACAATGTTGTAGTTATTGTGAATGTTTTGTTAAAACTGACAATGAGTACTACTCAGAGTTTTTCCAGTTTCATGGAATTAATTGGGTATTAAGATTGGTATTCGAATTGTTTATTAACTTTGGCTGATAATTTCCAGTTTTTTCGTGTTCAGATTTTTTTAATTGATATGTTTAATGGTATTTTTCTCTTGGAATGTACTTAGCAACCTACCTCAAATTTAATAAAGAACCTTGTACTGGAATCTCATCTGATCCCACAAACTATGTGAAATACAGCTCAGTCAGTCTTCGGTTATCAAGATGCTAGCTACTGTAGGAAATAACTGATGTTGGAAATCAGTGGGCTGTACTCTTTTACTTTGAATAGATACCAAACCTCAGCCCCAAACATGGTGTCCGGAGGCTGAGCATTTTTGCAGATGCTGGCCAAAATTTCTAAAAGGTAGGCTCCTTAGTTCATAATTAGACATCGGACAATGGGCTATGCATAAGCCCTTAAGACATTTAGAAGCACAAGTCCCATTGACTTCAAGGCATTTCTGAAAAAAAAAAAATCTCACTTTTAGAATCCTAAAGTTTGGCTATCGTAGAAAACTTTGGCCACTGTCCTTTGATTGAAATGTAAAATAAAGGTGCTGGTCACTTCTGTTTATTCCAGCAACTCAGCAAAGCTCCCAAGGGAGAGACATCCATATCACTAAAACCACACTCAAAATTGGCATTAACTAGTATCCCTGTTGGTAGGCCCAAGACAAGAATGCCACAGGCTGAACTGCCCTATCACCCCAGAGGTGGTTCTAGGCCAGCACTGAGGCATGTGGCCAGGAGAGCATAGGGAAAGTAGGACAAACATCACGCTGCCAATGAACAATTTCAAAATGCCTTGTATCTTTGGACAGCTTGTGGAATGCTTCCTAAATGAAAGCTGCATGGTCTTCCAAGCCCGCAGGCACCAGAACTGGACTGGCTGCTGCCAAAAAACTTCCTTGATGTAAACTCCTCAGTAGGCTGGACTTTGTTGTTAGATGCCCAGTGTGTGGTGCTCTACTCCGTTCACTGTTGATAACGGTCGGCTGCGTGTGTGTGTTCTCTCCGTGTGCTGCCCTGGCTCTGCAGATCGCTAGCACAGCAGACCCAGAGAGAACCCCCAACGACCACAGACTCCGATAAGGTATGAAGGCACCCAGCCAGGTTTATTGTCAAACGAAGCACAGTAATAGTTTCCAGCAGACTCTACAGGACAACTACAAATGTGTACCCCCTGACAACGGACACAGCTCAGTCAGTGGTGGGACACTCCACTGCCCCCTAGGCCGGACAAAGACACCACCCCAGGGATGCATTTTTATAAACAGGTACAAACAAGTTACACATCACTTCCTGACATATAGAGGTGCAACACCTCTACGTAGCTAGGTACAAACCCTCTACGCAATAAGGTGCCCCCTCTGACCTTATACATGCTGGTTTGAACAAAACAACTCTATCCATTATATTACTCTTTTGCCTGTCTTTAGGACGGGTCCGCCTGGTCTTTGTTATTTGTGTGTAATGTGCAAGTATCGGAGTGTTCTGGTATCATCCTGGCATATGTTTGTATCTTTAGTGTCCAGTACCTTTTAGGTATGTGTATTTTTGCAACATCAGCCCTTTCTTTCCCAGCTTCTGTGAGCAGGGCCTGCCTCTGGCTCACAGCTTAACTTTATGTTAGCAAAGTCTTGACCATTACTTTAGCTTAGGCCTTAAGCCTCATACTGGGTCTCTGATACAAGGATTTATGTTTCAGGGACTCATCTTACTACAGACTTCAGATCATAATTGAAAAGCCAAAGTTACTTTGACTTTTTAAAATCCAAATTACACTTAATTTCAGAAACAGTGTCAGTCAAATTAGTTTCAGAGTAGCAGCCGTGTTAGTCTGTATTCACAAAAAGAAAAGGAGTACATATACATATAAATCTCCCCACTGTATTTTCCACTGAATGCATCCGATGAAGTGAGCTGTAGCTCATGAAAACTTATGCTCAAATAAATTTGTTAGTCTCTAAGGTGCCACAAGTACTCCTTTTCTTTTAGTCAAATTAGTCTCTGCTATAGTCAAGACTCTTTGGCATTTCCTATTGTCAAGGGCTTATAAATTCAGGATAAACATTTTCTCACTGTTGAAAATTTGGCACAAACACACCACGTAACCAGCCCAAGTTTCTAACTAATTCCAGAATAATAGAAGTGCTCTGTTCCATTCCACCTTGGAACTGCTCGAGAAATGGTGGGCAATTACAACTTCTAGTTTGGGTTGGCTCTCTTTGACAAAAGACACTGTGGGTTGAAAAGATCAGTGAACGCAGTTAGAGGTGTAACAGGATTCATATACAGTGAGGGACGGTGGACATTAGGGGTAAATTTTTCAAAAGTGACCATCTTTTGAAAAAATTACCTTAGGATTATTTAGCCTAGAAAGAACAGTTAAAGAGGACATGAATGAAGAACTCAAAATTAAAGTGAAGACCGATTAGCTTCAACTCCTTTATCCTGTCTCATAACACAAACACTTCATGAGTCTATACGCAAATTTAGAATAAATATAGGATATGCTAATATTCAATGTCAATGGGAAAAGGTTATTGATAGAAAGTGACTGTATTTTAAAATGAGCATTATATTGGTCATTTACGATAGTGGTGTTAGTCATGCTGCCTGGCATTTAAGAATGCAGTAACACCAGCTGAATGTTGTTATACTTGGGTGAATGTTGAACACGTTCTGTAGTTCTGTATTTAGTTAGGACTTTAATTATGGATGCTTCAGACACACAGCACTTAAGCTAAAAGAAAAGGAGTACTTGTGGCACCTTAGAGACTAAGCTATTTCCTTACTTTTGCAACTTGGTTTTAAAAAAGGGGGATTTGCAATCAAAGAGCACAGATTCACCTTGCAGAAGCTGCATGCAAAAGAGAAAAGAAAAAAAATATAAATAAAAGACACGCATGTGCACGTGATAAAGAAACAGACAGGAAGGCACTAAAACAGTAAAAAGCATGATTGACACCCTAACATTTGTATCAGAAAGATCTTAATTACACTGTGGTTCCCTCCCATAAGAGGGAGTACACATGCTCAAAACTTGGCATTGGCTTTTAGCTTTTACTACAAACTTGGAGAAACATTCCCTACCCCATGCTCCAACACACAACCTAAACAACAAAAACATGAGTTGTCTTTAGGTAGAATAAATGACTCCATTGTGCCCTTCCTTCCTCCAAAATGTTCTGCAATAAGGTAAAATGCCTCAAGAAGCACATTACGTTGTGGTTCATTAACAAACCCTTAGAGGGTTTTAGGGAAAGACACAAAAACAAAAAAGCACCAACATATTTTTTTTCCTTTCAAGATGGATTTAACGACCACAATAAAAGTTAGGCTTCCTACTCAGCTGAAGTTATTTGTAAGTTGGTTGGGCTTTCCCCTGCCAGCGTGGGCAGCACGTGACTCCTGCATTTGGGGAGGCTAGGACTGAGTGCTGGAAGCTCTCCAGAAGTGGAAGGAGCCACTGGCATCCAGACCATGGCCCCACCCACTGCTCTGCCCCAAGGTCCTGCCCACACTCCACCACTCCCCACTCCCGCTCTACCCCCTCCCCTAAGAGCCCACCACCACCCGCACCTCTTCACCCCCTCCTCTGCACCTCTCTATCCCCTCCCACAAGGGGGCCCCCCAGCCACACCTCTCTGCCTCTCAGGGGGCCAAGAGGCAGGGAGAGGCCATGTGAGAAGTGGCAGAGAAGCACGAGTGGCAGGAGGGGGGCCCATGGGAAAAAAGGCAAAGAGGTGCGAGAGGCGGGGGGAAGCAGTGAAGAGGTATGAGCAGCGGGTGGGGGCCCACAGGGAAAGAAGCAGCGTGGGGACAGGAAAAGGAACAGCGTGGGTGGGGCCATGGTGGAAGAGTGGGAGGTGGGAGCGGGTCCTCAAGGCAGAGTGTGGGCGGGGCCATGGCCTGGGTGCCCTTCCGGCGGCAGCACTCCAAAGGCAGCAGGCCGGTGGTGCACTACCAAAGTGAGATACAGCACATCCTGTCTGGGGAGGCTTAGCCTCGCGTGGCCTATTATACCTGCTGCCCATGCCCGTCAGATATTTGCAGTCAGGTTCTGAGAGACAGGTCTTTGTCCTGAGATCCCCTTTTCCGAACAACGATGATGCAAGACACAAAAGAACTTCATGAGCTTCCTATCTGACTGACTGCCAGCACATCTGGATTAGCTATTAAACCTTATTAGTATTTAGATGTGCCAGGACAAACCCAGAGGGAAAGCAAGGATATTTATTCTGGAAAGGCTGAGGGACATTTTGGAAGAACCATGGCAACCCTTATGGGAAAAGTCTTATGCACTGTAATACCTAGAGAATTATATCCCCACTATAGAATTCTATACGTTAGTTAAAAAGAGAAAACCTATAAAAAGGATAATGTTTTGTATTAAATAATGTAAATTGCTGAGAAATAAAAGTATAATGGTTACATCCCTAATAAAGGCTATACGAATTTTTCCTAAGGGAAATGACATCTTTCCATGTATTACATTTTTGTAAACTAAAAGTTCCCTTCCTCTTGCCCCAAAGGAGATGCCCCCATGTCAATTTCCCTTTCAAGAACTATTTATCCAGCACCTAAGAGTGTAGTGGGTTTCCCACAAAGAGAGAGACTTATGTTTCCTGCTCCTAAAGAATGATCTGAAACTCGAACACCATCAAAGAGCCACAGATGCTGGGGCTAGGAGGAGAATGTGACTTATAACTTTGGCCATGTGGGCGCCATAAGGCTCCAGGGGCAGGGAAGGGCTTCACTGGGAGGAGATGGCACACTAGAGAGGGATGGATCGTGAAGGACAATTAAGGGCATTCTGAGCCTTTGAAAAGGATACCCTGCTTTCATTATGCAATTGATAAAGCAGGGAGTCACCTGTTCACAGGCCCTCTTCCTACCCCACATTATGTGAAGTTATTGTATTCTTTAGGTCTCCTCTACTTCACCTACTGCTTATTTAGATAAGAACAGATGGGAATGAATCAATCAGTGGGCAGCTGCCGTTGCCAACACAGCAAGCTCCCACATATGACATACTACCAAGCCAACCACTACTTCCTTAGCAAGATGACCTGCTTGATTGCTTAGAAACCTTCCTCTGTTGGTGAATATTTTCCTCCTGCCCAAAAAACGAAGTGCGTGAAACAAGGGCTTTCAAACCTTTTCATAACAGAGATCACATCTTAACAGAGAGATTCTTCCCCAGACCCCTCTCCTCGCAATTACACAAACCACCTCCCCTCCCCTTCATAAGTCCCTGTTGCAACAGCAATTTGAACCAAATTATACAATTATTAACTCATTACATTCAAAAATATTTGCACCGACTTACAGTGCAACCCTGGTCCCACTGAAATCAATGGCAAAACTCTCATTGACTTCAGCAGAGCCAGGACTTAATTCTTGGTAGTTTTTAGCAGGAAGGGTACGTGTAGGAAATCGAAGACTGAGCCATTAAGGGCTCATGTTAAGTCTGGTTTCAGTGCATGTGTGCACAAGAGAGAAATATAACATACAGGAGTACATTTATAAATACATCCTTTTTCTCTACACAAAGCTATTGTCATTTCCTCATCCCTACAGCTTATTTTTTTCTGCACTATTATGGGTACAAGTGTTTCTCTGTAATAATCTCTTCTGGCTGTGAATTTTAAAACATTGAGTGTTGGCCAATATTTAGCACTTTTGAAAATCCCACACTCTGGGCATGACAGGTTTTTTTCCCCCTGCCCATTTCTTTCTGTATGGAAATTCCCACCACTAACCTTGTGATTTGGTTAAAAAGGTACAGTGGTCACCCTCCACAAATCAGAAGTTACCACACAGCCGTGTCTTTGATACAGGTGTTTTCCCCTATACGTAGAGAAGTTTATCTTAACTTTTGGCAAATGGCATTATTTCAATGGCAACTGCAGTGCAGAGAGGATCATGCTTAAAACAATTTTTTCCCCTACGAGCTTCTACAAGTTATACCAGTTTGAGAGCCATTCCCTATATTTAAAAAAAAAAAAAAAAAAAAAAAAAAGATGAATACTAGAGGAACTAGTAATATTGCTCAGAAAAGAAGAAATATTTGAACTATATCTATTGTAGATCAGAAGGTAACCCCTTATTAGGTTTCAGGTGATCTCTTACTCTGAGAGGCTATGGAGTAGTGGCAGCTGAGATTCTAGAAAAGGCTATCATTTGAAGGTGGATGCCCCTTCAGCCATACACTAATTTAACCCTTATTTCTTTCAAATTACAAAGGGCCCGATTCAGATACTCTCACTCACAACAAGCAATAGCACCTTTCCAATGGCTAACTGCAAAGAACTACTCCTGAAGTAAGGTGCTATTCAGTGTGAGCAAAGGCATCAGAATCTGGCCTGTGTCAGATTCCTCTGTTGACACACACCCAAATACCGGCAGACTTTATTTTCTTCTGAACTCAGGACTAAAATATTGTTTTGGATGCAAGAATGTTCTTCACATTGCTGGATTTAATGGAAATTTGCTCATGTTTTTCGTACAACAGAGCCTGATCAAAGATTGCAAGGGCAAGCCCTTAGAATTTTGCATGAGTTATAGTCTTACGAATATTCTAGAGCATGCTCAGGCGATCAGCTTTTAATCTGCATTCTGGGAAAGAATACTTTTTTTCTGCATTATTTCAAGTATCTTATGCTGACAGCTCTGATGTTTTATTATATTCTCTGTCTTACTGTGAAATGCCATCCTATTTAGCATGACTGAAGTTTTGAAAGCTCTAATTGATTAATTGTAACTACATTTAAAACCATTTTAAAAAAAAACAAAAACAAAATCCCCCCACACCTGGCTAGCTAGCCCTAATTGTGAGAAAGAAAGGGGGTTTATGGTAGCGCCCAACTAAAACCTCTCCAGTGCATCACCAAGGATCTACAACCTATCTTGAAGGATGACCCAACACTCTCACAGATCTTGGGAGACAGGCCAGTCCTTGCTTACAGACAGCCCCCCAACCTGAAGCAAATACTCACCAGCAACCACACACCACAGAACAGAACCACTAACCCAGGAACCTATCCTTGCAACAAAGCCCGTTGCCAACTGTGCCCACATATCTATTCAGGGGACACCATCACAGGGCCTAATAACATCAGCCACACTATCAGAGGCTCGTTCACCTGCACATCTGCCAATGTGATATATGCCATCATGTGCCAGCAATGCCTCTCTGCCATGTACATTGGCCAAACTGGACAGTCTCTACGTAAAAGAATAAATGGACACAAATCAGACATCAAGAATTAGAACATTCATAAACCAGTGGGAGAACACTTTAATCTCTCTAGTCACTCGATTACAGACCTAAAATTCGCAATATTACAACAAAAAGACTTCAAATCCAGACTCCAACGAGAGACTGCTGATTTGGAATTAATTTGCAAACTGGATACAATTAACTTAGGCTTGAATAGAGACTGGGAGTGGATGGGTCACTACACAAAGTAAAACTATTTCCCCACGTTTATTCCTCCCTCCCCCTCCCCACTGTTCCTCAGATGTGCTTGTCAACTGCTGGAAATGGCCCACCTTGATTATTACTACAAAAGGTTTTCTCCTCCCCCCCACCCGGCCCACTCTCCTGCTGCTAATAGCTCACCTTACCTGATCACTCTCCTTACAGTCTGTATGGTAACACCCACTGTTTCATGTTCTCTGTGTATATAAATCTCCCCACTGTATTTTCCACTGAATGCATCCAATGAAGTGAGCTGTAGCTCACGAAAGCTTATGCTCGAATAAATTGGTTAGTCTCTAAGGTGTCACAGTACTCCTTTTCTTTTTGCGGATACAGACTAACATGGCTGCTACTCTGAAACCTTGCTTAGATCAGTGGTTCACATCCTTTTCCATACTGTGACCCCACATTACAACAGAAAAAAAAATGTTCAGATCTTCCTTTCCCATCTAGCCATTAAGGACTGTGGTTATGTTCATAACTGGGCCTGTTCATAACTTCTCCAGGAGTCTCCACCCCAAGTTGAAAACCACAGTTTAGTTAGCTTACTATGGAAACAATCATTGGTTTGTCTTTGGTCCTCTAGTAGATTGTGTTAGTCTTGATGGTCACAAAGAGGAGTGGTCAGATTAGAAATGGAAAACGACAGACACTTTTTTACCAGGATTTGGGATGTCTACGTGATGGAAAACCTCATGTATCAGAAGCAAGAGTCAGGCACCCAGTTAGCAACAGCTAAAATAAATACAAACTACCATTTATCAAATGCACAGAGCAGGAAACCCTGGCCCCGTTTCAGTCAAGTGCTCTAGCAAGTGCTTAAAGAGAGTGGGACTTGAAGCATGTGTGTAACTGTTTGATTAAATATGGACTTGGGGAGGGGAGTGTGGGAGGGGAGAGCTAGCAACTTTTCAAATGTGGGGCTAAAAAGACTGAGGAAATCCAGAATATACAGATTCCCTAAGGCAGGGGTGGGCAAACTTTTTGGCCCGAGGTCCACAGCTGGTAATAGAAATTGTATGGCGGGCCATGAATGCTCACAAAATTGGGGTTGTGGTGCGGAAGGGAGTGAGGGCTCTGGTTGGGGTTGTAGGTTCTGGGGTGGGCTGGGAATGAGGAGTTTGGGGCGTAGGAGGGTGCTCTGGGCTGGGACCAAGGGGTTTGGAAAGCGGGAGTGGGATCAGGGCTGGGACAGCGGGTTGAGGTGTGGGGAGAGGCTCAGGAGTGCAGGCTCTGAGCAGCACTTATCTCAAGCAGTTCCCGGAAGCAGCGGCAGGTCCCTTCTCCAGCTCCTACGAGGAGGCGTGGCCAGACAGCTCTGCGCACTGCCCCCTCTGCAGGCACCACCCCTGCAGCTCCCATCGGAGTGCCAGAGGGAGCCATTGGAGCATGTAGGACGTGTAGCGGGGCCATGCCGCACTTCCGGGAGCCACGCAGTGCAGACCCCAATCCGGCACCCCAGCTGGAGCACCAGAGCAGGGCCAAGCCGCGCAGTGCAGCCCCTGACCCAGTGCCCCAGCTGGAGCACCGGAGCGGGGCCGAGCCCCAGACCCTGCTCCCCAGAGGGAGCTCGCGGGCCAGCTTAAAATCGCTCGCGGGCCAGATCCGGCCAGTTTGCCCAACCCTGTTCTATAGTTTTAAACCAACAGAGAATACTATAAAAAGGATAGAATTATTTAATTCTATAGGATGGTTTAAAAGCTATAGAAAGAATATATAGAAAGAGTATAATTGAAAATGATAAGCTATGGGAAATTTTCCATAAGGACCAATGACCCACAGTGAACTGAAAGGAAGGGAGAAACGGAGGACAGTTTGATCCTTCCTGTTTTGTTTGATTCTCTTGTTGCATGGAGTAGTTGATACATAGAAGATACTCTTGCAGTTATGTGTCACAACAGCACTATATTTCAATAATAAAATGAAATTGGCCTCACTACAAACCTCCCAGTTTTTAGAAAAGAATCATGCAATATACAAACAGTGCTTCTCCTATGAAAACATTTCTTTGCTTTTGGTTCACACTAGTTTGCAACTCCCAAGTTTCACTTTAAATGTGGGATTTGAATAAACACTGAAGTTCAGTTAAAACTATGAATTTCATTTGGTTTGGACGGAAACTTAAAATATAGGCCCATGTTTGCTTTATCACAGGTTCAGGTTTATAAGAAAGTTTTGTGAACTTCATCTAAAACTTTCAAACAAACCAGGGTAGAGTTTAGAGTTTGTAACAAAATGAGGACCTAAGCTAGTTTAGTGTGGTTTTAGGTTTCATTGCAACTATCTT
The DNA here is from genome assembly GCF_965140295.1 of Lepidochelys olivacea. Lineage (NCBI taxonomy): Eukaryota > Metazoa > Chordata > Testudines > Cheloniidae > Lepidochelys > Lepidochelys olivacea. The sequence continues at coordinate 126,465,517 of NC_140413.1, forward strand.
GCAAGGCAGTATTTTATGTGCATGAAATCAGAAACCCTAAGGTTATAATAGTATATACAAATATTTCTTATAGGACAAATCAAGACAGAATAATCCTGAACTATTTTATACCCAAACATAAGCAAAGCGGCATATATAGTCAAATTATTTCACAATTTGTTCCAGGGCTTTTTCAGGACAACTGGCAAAAACTGATGGGACAGTTTCTGAAAATCCCACCTTTTCCATATTTAGATCAGGATTTTTGCAAGATAAAACACTTCTCTCCAACAACTGAATTTTAAAATGTTCAGTATGGCCTGATCCACAGCCTGCTGATGTAGTCAATGAGAACCTTTCCATTGATTTCATTTGGGTCTGATCCAAAGCCCATGACCGTTCAGTGTCCATTTCAGATCTTTAGAAGACACACATTGTGGGCTCAGAGTGCACAAGGGTTTCCACTACAGAGATTGTTTCTTTTCTCTCCTTTTTTTTTTTCGGGGGGGGGGGGGGGGGGAAGGTGTCTGCACAGAGATGATTTTCAATACCCACCAAAGACAGTAAATATTTACTTCCTGTGTGCTAGAGAGCCCATGTCCTTTGAGCCGGGGGGGTGGGGTGAGGGGTGGAAACACACCCTGCCAGTACAAGAGAAGTTAATACTAAATTAATTGTGAGAACAATTAAAAAAAATTTCTCCCCCCCCCTCCCTCCTTGAGTAAAGCTAGGGTGGTCATAAAAACGTTTGCAATGTGAATTATCCCTTAAACAATGAGTAACTAAAACAAGTAAACATAAGCTATTGCATAACTGCTTTTGACTGCATAGGTTTCCAACCAGTAATTAAAATTGGTGTAACCCTCTTCCTTTAATGATTGTACTTTTTGTGCAAGACCAAATTCTGTTCTAATTACCCCAAACTGCAGCCACTGACTACAGTAAGGCTGCCCTAGCGTAGCATGGTAGAATTTGGCTCATAACGGAGAAAGGAAACCAATAATTAAGCAAAGACTTTAAACAAAAACCTGTTCAATGGATAACTCTGATTACCCATACGTTCTATCCAGAAGCCAAATGCAATGCTCATTACTGGACTGGGATATGGAAATGACCTTAAAAAAAGAGTGGGACAAGGCTCAAATTAATGCCTCATGGGAGAGGAGGGTAGACAGCGCATTTTTCCTCTTCTAAAATGGGGTTGTATAAATGGATTTACCAACTGAGCCAGCTGAAATTCTTGTAACAAAGAGATATTCAAAATACCTTTGTTGTAGCATTCGTTAAGATCAAACACTCCTATTTATTCTCTCATAATACAAGAGCAAGGGGACGTGATGAAAGACAACAAAAAATTTTTAAAGTGCATTTCTTTTTATTGGAATGTATAACTAGCACAGGGAACTCATTGCCACAACATATAATTGAGGTCAAGCGTTTAGTAGCATTCAAAACAAAAAAAGCCAAAAAAAAAATTTATATGGACAAGAACTTTTACATCAACTGTTTCAACGCCTAAGTTAAGCATGAGCTGACGGGGGTTATTCCAAATGGATAAAATAATTATCCACTCCATAGTTTCTCACACCTTCTTCTGAAGCATTTGATACTGGCCACTACCAGGGATAACACTGGAAAACTAAGCTGATGATATAACTTATGTTCCCAGGAAGTCAGGACCTTAGTTTTATGTCTCATCTAAGAGCCAGCATTTCCTAGCACCATGCTGGGACATTGGTTCAGTACTGACTCAGAGGGAAGAGTGCCAGTTATCGAATCATCAGTACCACTGCCTTCAGTGCCTTGACGTTCCTTGGCGGTCTCCCATCCATGTGTTTGTCTTGCTTAGTAAAACAGATCTGACAGGAGCACAACTCAAGGCTGTATGGCTGCAGTAGACTACATAAGCAGTAACATGTGTCAGACTACCTAATAAGTTAAATAAAGAAAAGCCTAGTTTCAAGCTCAACACCTCTCTCTCTCTCTCTGGCTGTTCTTGGCAGACATTTTTTATACATATTAGAATAAAAAAGTTTGCAATGTGTTCAGTAGATCTGAGAGCCAAAGTGAGGCCATCCTTTAAAAATGTTCAGTTTCCTACTCCCAACCAACAGCTCTCAGACTAATCTCTGCAACTAGACTTTTGCTCACAGGATGGAGTTTTAATGTCCCTTAGATTTCTTTTTTGTTGCAATCGCACTAAAAAACGTCCAGGAGTCAATTCACAAAAGATACAGACAAAAAAAAATGAAAACCACATTTTTAAAGGTTGGCCAAACTACACCCAGAGAACGTGTTGAACTCTATTTAGGAATTGCATAGAAAAATATCTGGCAGAGTTCACAGTGTCTGTCAGGCTTTTGGGAAGGGAAAGAGAGGTTCTGAGGACAAGGAGGCTCAAAGAAATGGGAAAGCTTCACAGAACTGTATATCGCAGCTGGTGTTAATACAGTGTACTTACAGCTCGTGCAAGTCTTCTATTACCAGCTGTTGAGTAACTTTTGATCTTCCAACTGTATTTTGTTTAAAATTACACGAACCAGTGGATCACAACTGGGAACCAACAATAGGGTCTGATTTGGTTATGACCGTAGCATTGCCCAACTCTGTATTTCCCCTCCTCCCCCCTCCCCATACACACTTAGCTGTACTTTATAATATTACTAGAGAATTCTGGATACATCTGAGACTTCCTGATTGACTGTCAATGATGTCAAATTCATATCTATAATGACCAACAAATGCACATGCTCAGCTGTTTTCCTTATTGTACATTTCAGTTCATAAAAAGCAATAAAGCACTTTAGGGAGTACATTTCAGTGTGGTTATCACATTACTTGGGGACACAGTCACACCCTTTGGCCATAATTCTACCCAAAGTATGTTATTATGGTCTACAAAATTAACTGCTTTCCATGTCTTATGACTTAGGTATGTACTGTAAAACTTGGCTTTAATATACTTTAAAATATCAAAACAGGAATATTTAATGGCTTATGACTACATTTCAAAATGCAGAATGCACTACAAAAATGTTAATTTTTAAACTTCCCTTATTTATTGGAGAAAGCGTTTAAATGTGGAATAGGGCTCTGAAACATTTATTAAAAAATAAAGTTCTTAAGTTTTCTTGCATTCACAAAATAAAATTTAAAAATAAAAGTGGTTACGTCAGCCTTGAAAAGTAAAGAAAACTATTTATCAGCCCACATAAAAGTCTTCTAACCCTCCCTTACTATAAACATGTGTATTCCCTTGCCCACACACACACGCACCCCTGAACCATCTCTCTTATACACACCTCTCACGTGTGTGCCTCCATCTGGTCTATATTAGAAAATTAGGTCAGTTTAACTACGGGGGTCAAGAGTGTGAAAAACCCACATCCCTGAGAGATGTAGCTATTCCAGCCTAACTCCCAGCGTAGACAAGCGCAGGTTATGTATTAAGATCATTGAAGGGGATGGTCCAGAGTAAGTCACTGCACAATTTATGGAAAAATGTACATTTCAGTAGTTTTCACAAGTTTCTTCTTTCGTCCTTGCTACCAAGTCCACTCCCCCAACCACTGCATGTTCCAGTAAAGGGATAGAGAGCAAGTAATGATACTCCTATATACAAACAACCCAGTAATCAGTAATATGAGATGCACTTTAAAATCTTGAGTAGATATTTTAGGTGTTTGAGTTGTATAATATGGATAAAGAATGCCCCTTTATGCTGGTATGACAGTTGGAGCAGCCTAAAGGGGCTCTAAAATCCTTCGTTCCAGCTTGGGGAGGATTTCCCCAGCAAAAGCACTGGAGATTTCAGGCTGTGCTGTAGCCAACAGGGCAGCCCCAGGAAGCTACCATCCCTTAAGAGAGGCCCCCAGAGCCGCCATAATTATGCAGTGTACCTCTCCAGTTTGAAGCCACCTTAACTCCTTGCTCCTCCCCTTAGAGGTGCAGCACAGAATCTCACCATAGATTTTATGGTCTATTCCTCATTCAACCTATAGCAATAACTGCAGCATATAAACACATATGCCACAACTGAATAGAAGAATTACATACACAGGGCAAATTACCCTTCTTGGTGGACAGAGTTGAGCCAGAACCCAACACCTAGATCTAAACTCCTCTCCAAATGTTGTGGAAAGTTTGAATCCAGACAGGGTCTTTGCGGCAGACCCTTGTGTTAGGGGGCTTATTCCTTCACCCACTTACTTCCCTGGTCCTTCTCACATGAACAGAGAGCAACAATACCCGAAGTCCAAAGGTGCAAACAATTCGATGTTTATTGGGGTGAACTTCCAGCAAGCATGATTCCAGTTTCCTTCCTTAGTATCCTCCTTCCCAGCTCTGACACCACAGAGCCTTACACCTGTGTCCCTGTTCCCATTCCTACCCTTAGCCAAACATGATTCCAACTTCCTTACCCCCATTCCCTGTTCCCATCTCACACACCCACATGCCCACCCCCACCCACACCCCAGTCACTTCCTCATTGACTACAGATTATATAGTAAAACTTGAGTTCTGCTTAGCTATACCTTAACCAATCATTTTCCTGAAATTTAACTAACCAATCCTAACATATTGTAACATGATTATGTAACCAATTATATCCCACCACCTCAATTAGTTTACACCCAGCAAAATTAATTATACAGCAGACAGGAACAATCACAGAACCAGACAGAGATTATACAGACAAACAACAGCAAAGTGGGAACTATAATGACAAAACAATACAGAAGTGAGGATTTCACATCCCAGCTATTGATAAGTGAGTTCTTGCCAGACAGGATGCTATCAAACTAAGTTTCCTTTTACATTTTCTAGGCACTTCCCTTTCTCTGGAGGTGATAGGAATACAATCCTGTCCTGATAGTGCCTAACAGCCCAATAGCACCTTATTTCAATGTGACTAGTTTGGAATGTGAGGATGTGACCGTTCGCTTCCCAGCTTATGGCTGCCTCTTCTGCTTAGCCAAAGGCCTTAGCCTAAGAACAGGGCCTCAGACTGTCACAGTAAGAGAAGGACCTTACACCAGCAGACAGTGATTTTGATTCTTTCTTTTATACCTCTATCACTAGCCAAGTGATAAGAATACACCTAAATTCTTAGAGTACAGGCCTTTGCAGACAGGCCTGAATATCTATATCCTAACACCTTGTCTCTATAATGGGCCCCACCTAAATACTAGATCTGAACCACCACAAACTGGGAAAGGCTCCTCTCCACTCTGTACTTTGAATTGCACTGCCATCATGACAATTAAGTCACCGGACCAAAATTTTAAGGAGCAAGCCCTGGACACACTCAGAACCTAATTCTCCTCAGTACTTACATTTTATCAGCAGGTTTCTGGTTTGGTTTTTTGGCACTAAGATCTTAGGGGGAAAAACTGTCATTTATTCTACATTTGTGCAGCACTTTGCATAATGGTACCCCACCTGGTTGTGGCCTTTAGTCGTTACCACAATATTTTTAACATTGTATATACAAACAAATAGTTTATATACAGTAGAAGACAGTTTAAGCAACTCGGCCTCAATTGACGTGCCCTGATGCCAATTACCTGTGTTCAATACATAATGCATGCAGCACTGAAGAGAGACTGGGCATGCGGGTACATGCCCATGTCCAGGAAGAGCCAATCCCAAGGGTCATTAGACATAACTGATGCTCCAGGGTCTCTGTACATGATTTTAATGTTTGTGAAATTCTTCCTCAAACTGAAAAATGCTAGTGCAAACACACAATCCTGACTCACCATGTTAAACACCTTCTCTCCATGTCCACAGAAACTGAGAGGATCTGGATTTGCCCACAGAGAGATAATAATTTAGACCAGTAAGTCTGAACACATGATGTTTTTCATAAAAGAATAAAACATAGAAGGAAGAAAGGAAGAGTGAAGAATCTATAGGAGACAGCTACAGTGTGGAATGTTTCTCTCTGAAAACTCCAGATTTTAACATTACTAGACTTTATTGGCCATTGATATGGGGTGAAATCAATGGCAAAATTCCCATGGACTTCAGTGGAGCCAGTGATACAGACAATCTCCTGTAATACCCCAAACAAACCTTATGGAATTAAGATTAACTTTAGTGAATGAGGGTTAATATCTTTTGGGTCCATTGTGTTAAAAAAAGCAACTGTGTAGGTGTTACTATGGCATTTTATGTACCTTCTCTAGTAGTGAGGGGGATGTTAATATACCTCCTCTGTTATTAACCCCTTTAAGCCACCCCTCAGGAGAGGTGCGAACACACTAGTTCAAACTGTATTCTCCAGGGGCTGACAGACAAAGAAAGTGGGTTTTTGTTTTTTTGGATAAATAACCTGGTTTTAAACTAACTCAGGGCCCTTTTCCTGATCCAGCAAACAGACAGGACCGCTGGTCCATGAAGGACTCCAACCCCAAAGGGAGGATTGGAAGGGCTGGGCCTACTGAGGCCCCATAAGACTGCGCTTGTTCGGAGCTGAAGCTGTGATGAACCACAAGGACATCTCTTGTGTGGGGATTTAAACAACAGCTCCTGCCAGAATCCAGGTTAGGGTTGGGGTGATCTCTGGTAAATTATTAGCATGTGTGTAGTTTCCTCTATTGTTTTTAATAGGTCTTGCTGTCACCTTAAGAATAAAACAGGCTAGCACAGAAAGAGCTGCGTGGTCACTTATAACCATTGGCAATCGCTGTTATCAGTCTCGGAAGAGAAACCAAGCAGGCGTCCCTGGGCAGCCAGTCTGCGCAGGGACTAACACAGTGCAGGCAGGGAACTGTGCAGCCTGGAAATACTCTGGGAAGAAGGGAGAGAGACGGAGTCTCCACACAGGAAGGAAACTGCTGTTAAGCGGAAACCTGAAAGTGGGTGCCCTTGGTGGACCAGTGAGGGGAAAAAAAAGTGCAATTGCCCTGAACTGTGACACCAGGTTTCGCCCCTCCCAAACTTCTTGAAGATTTTACAGGCACCTCCCCAGCTGCCTAGCACACAAGTAGTTTCTCAGGTGAATTTTGACCAGTATCTAACACTGGCACAAAAGAACTTCATCGGATATTGGGTTGTGAGGTAGCAACATTGTCGATGCAGCAGGAAAAGGTTACTAAAATGACCAGTGAGGTAAAGTGCCTCAGAACTGTATGCAGTATATGAAAGAAGTGTTACTAAATAGGGACTGATGAATGAACATGGCCCATGTGCTGATCATGTAATATCTACCTCACAGAGGGATATATGGTGATCAATATGACATGTGGCAGGAATTGGTCCTCTGGTTATGGCCCATATATTATGATAGTTTAGAATGCTCACTCCGGACAGTGCATAATCCTAAAGGGAAAGAAAAGAGTCGTAAACAGATAGCCTGCCAGCAGGCCAGAAATGACCAGGATGTGTCACTTTACTGTAAGACCCTCCCAAGGTTGCCCATTTTATGGGAAGCAACCAGATGAGCCCAAGGCTTTTCAGAGAGGGGCTGTGTTTTGCTTATACAGTCTGCTTAAGTTATTACAGACAGTTAAGAAGCAGCAAGAGAAATGTGGACTCATGATGCAAACATCTAGCTAGGCTACTACCATATAAGAGAAATGATCCACAGCTGGTGGGACAGACGACTCAGACAAGAGAAGAAATTGTGAGGGGCAATTAAAGGCAGATATTGGCACACCAACCTACTCCATAGTTATCTGAAGGGGGGTCCTTCCCTCACCTCATCCCCAGTACAGAAAATGTGGTTACCTGCAATTCATGGTGATGAAAGGAGCGGAGTCACTGCAGTGGCAAGTTAAAAGGAGAGGTCAAGTAAGGTGGAAGTTTCATCTCAGACTACCTGTAACGTGTTGGATATGTGAAATTTCTATAAAGAGACAGAGAGCAATAAAAATGTGTGTACTATATTTGTTAATATTCAGGACCACCTGTTTGGGCCAGCTCTGGTAGGCTGGTAGAAATCTTCTTAGGCACAGAGAATCTCTGGGGATTCCCATGGTAAGGTGCATATACACTGCTAGGTGGAAAAGACTGCCTCAGCAGCTGATATTTCCTGTACTTCTGTGTAGCAAGAAAATGGCAAGAGCAGTTCCCATGAAGCTAGAAGCACCAGAAACAGCAAGAATAGTAAAAAATCTCATCCTTCTCTTAGGCCCAGAATCACTCTACTCTCTCTCTTTGAGCACATAACTCTCACTAAGAGAGGGCAGGTATCTGCTCCAACTAGACAATTCTTCCAGCTTTATTGGGATAGCAGATAGGTGACGAACAGCTATCTAAGGAAAAAGCATCCCAGTTTCAGTAGATCTAAAATGGAAACATCCAGGTACACTGAAGCAAGGTAGAGACAGTACATGAAGTGTGCAGAATAGAGAAGCCTCTGATGATCAATCTGTAAACACACCATCTCCTTTTTCCTCTCCAGTGCCTACTGCTGCTCCTGATCAACACTCACATCTCAAAAGATGGTCATTTCAGCCAATGAATCTTGAGCAGAGGAGAGTGGATGCAGAAACAAGAGCCCTGGAAGGGACAAGAGATGAGGGACAAGAGGTTTCCCCAGGATGAGGGGCTGGAGTAAAGAGAAAGAGGATAGTTTGTATGTAGTCTTGTTATCCTCTTATCCTATTATTTGTGGAGCATTGATAACACACTCAGCACTGCAGAGAACACAAAGTAGATAGGATATGGCAGGATATTTGTTGTTACAGATCTTGCCAAAGTAGCGAGGCAGCTGGGGAAGTTAAAAGCCTCTGATCTGTACAGAACTGGTGTCCATGACCATACAAGACCTGCAGTGTCTAGTCATCATTTCAAAAGAAATGGAGCAAAACTGATGTTTATTACAGTAGAACCTCAGGAGTTACGAACACCAGAGTTATGAAATGACCAGTCAACCACACACCTCATTTGGAACCGGAGTGCACAATCAGGCAGCAGCAGAGACCAAAAGTTTAAAAAAAAAAAAAAAAAAAAAAAGCAAATCCAATACAATACTGTGTTAAATGTAAAATACTAAAAAAATAAAGGGAAAACAGCATTTTTCTTCTGCATAGTAAAGTTTCAAAGCTGTATTAAGTCAATGTTCAGTTGTAAACTTTTGAAAGAACCATAAGGTTTTGTTCAGAGTTATGAACAAGCCTCCATTCCAGAGATGTTCGTAACTCTGAGGTTCTACTGTATTTATATGTAAAGAAGAGAAACAAAAAGATTACTTAACAGAAAAAGAAAATAAAGTTATTATTACAGCATGGAGTTAAGATAGAATATAGCAAGTCATTAAAAATACTAAAGTTAAGAATTTATGTAGGGCTTCAGTAATAACTCTTAAAGTTTCCCGAATCTTTTCAATGCTCCAGACCAGGGGTTCTCAACCTCTTTCTTTCTGATGCCTCCCCAACATGCTATAAAAACTCCAAGGCCCACCTGTGCCACAATAGCTGGTTTTCTGCATATAAAAGCTGCAGCCAGTGTTAGAGGGTAGCAAGCTGGGCAATTGCCTTTGGCCCCATGCTACAGGCCCCCCCCATGAAGCTACATTGCTCAGGCTTAGGCTTCAGCCTCAGGTGGCAGGACTTAGGGCCTTGGGCTTCAGCTTTCTACCCTGGGCCACAGCACGTCTAATATTGGCCCTGGTTGGTGGCCCCCCTGAAACCTGTTTGCAGCCCCCCAGGGGACTCCAGACACCTGGTTGAAAACCACTGCTTTAGACCAAATCCACTGCTACTACCCATCACCACTATGGTTGTAGCTTTCAGAAGCACTTCAATAATAGCACCAGCATTTCACTCACTTTTTATTGAAGAAAAAAAATCCTGACCAGAAATTAACACTTTTTTAAATAAAGTCAAAAGTTAGGTGTCGGTAAAGGCAAACGTTGCTGAAAAGCAGAGCTGTGCCAGCAGTTTCCCATTATAATCTGGCATTATTTTTCTCTAACTGGCATCCAGGCAACCGTGGTTGTTAACGGCCCTTTGCATATATTCAAACCCGCACTCATTAAAAAAATATAAATCTGGGACACTATGCTTGGTACTTTTTTGAGAGAGGTGGGCAGGAAGAGACAAAGTTTAAGTGAAATAATTAAGTTACACATTGACACAGCACTAATGTAAGAACTTTTAAAAAAAAAAAATCAGGTCTAAGTCATACGAGGAGAGTAAAGAACAACCAGTCTGTAGCAAGAGAGTCAGGAGATCATTCTGAAGATGTGTGTGATAAATGAAGTGGAGGGGGGGGGGAAGGGTAGCTCCCTTTTATGGGCACCCAGCCAGCCAGTTAGCTATAAAGTCCCTCTTGGTGGCTGTTTTCTGCTCTCTTTACTTGTAAAAAGTTAAAGTCCTGCAGGTAAAGGAAAGAGAGTGGGCACCTGACCAAAGGAGCCAATGGGAAGTCTAGAACTTTTTTAAATGGGGGAAGGGGAAACTTCCCCTTTCTCTCTGTTGTTGTTTTCTGGGAAAGCGGGACAGGGAGCAGTTATGCTATCAGAAACTTTAAGCCAGGTATGATCATAAATCAGGAGATCATACCTAGAATTAGTTATTTGGAATCCCCAAATGTGTAAGTTAATCAGGAATGTTTAGAAAGACATGATTAGGTTTATTTCTGTGTATTTCTTATGGCTAGTGGACTCCTCTATGCTAACCCCAGATGCTTTTGTTTGCTTATAACCTTTAAGCTGGACCCCCCCAAGAAAGCTATTTTGGGTGCTTAATTTTTGGAATTGCTCTTTTAAAAGTCTAGCAAAAGCCTAAGTTCGATGTATTTTCTTTATTTTTGTTTTTAAATAAAATTTACCTTTTTTAAGAACAGGATTGGATTTTTGGTATCCTAAGAGGTTTGTGCATATGTTGTTTAATTAGCTGGTGACAACAGCTAATTTCCTTTGTTTCCTTTCTCAGCTCTTCCCTGGAGGGGGGTGAAAGGCCTTGAATTCCACAGGAAGGAATTCCCAAGAGTGCCTTCCTGGGTTCCAAAAAGGGGTTTTACATTTGGGTGGTGACAGCATTTACCCAGCCAAGGTCAGAAAACAGCTGTAACCTTGGAAGTTTAAATACAAGCCTGGAGTGGCAAGTATTAAATTTTTTAAATGCTTGTGGGTCCCCCCACCCCCATCTCCTGCACTCGAAGCGCCAGAGTGGGGAATCAGCCTGGACAATGTGAAATAAATCAATTTTTTAAAATTTATAAAATCACTTTCATATTTTCAGATACATGTTGTGCTTAAGGAACTGTAGGAAGGGGCTATAAAAAAGGCATCATGAAGTTCCTTGTTTACAGTCTCACCAGGATTTCTATTTTAAATTAGTTCAATTTAAATGTAAAATTCTAATTGTTGGCCCTACAAACTCAGCCTGAGCTCCAAGAACCAAGCTGGAGTCTTTCCACCTCACACATCAGCACAACCAGTAATAAAGGTTCCATTAGCCAAACTATACCCTAAACTAACCTTGCTGCTGAAAGTGGTGCCATTGCACACTTGTTCAAACCCATTGCCTTCAGTGAGTTTCCACACTTATTGGCAAGTGGAACACAGTAAGCCATCTTACTGAAGATACACAAGATGGATTCTGTTCCCCCTCAGCTGTATTGACTTTGTAGGTGTAACCCTTTGGGGTTTAGAGAGCGTGGCCCCTTTAAATCGTTTTCCTAAGGGGAGGGAGGGGGGAGCAGTGAGCAGAAAGGAGGGAAACTCCAGGGTGTGGCTTGGGAGCTCCAGAGAGAAGGGCTGCAGCAAGCTGGCCCTCCCAAAGTGAAGGAGCAGAGAACCTGCCTGAAGCCTGAGAAGGACAGGGTGGCCGATCAGGGGCAACTCAGGACAGGAGCCAAGAGGAGCACTGTGCCAGGGAGGAATCGCCCAAGAAGGACAAGCCGGAGCTGGACCCAGGATCACTGTCACTGCTGCCCAGAGCTGCATGGGGCTGTGAGTACTGGGGCTTGTGACTCTGCATTGGGAACAAGGAGCGAGGCTGCTAGCCAGTTAAATGGGGAGGTGGTCGCTCTGTGTGGCTTTGCAGAGACGGCCGAAGAGGGCACCGGAGGGGTTTGTTGGGGAAAGTTTACTGGTGCTGAAGATGTCTAGGAGCACCCAAGACTCACCACTGGACTGGAATTTTGCTCAGGACTCCTGAACTCGGTGTGCAGACACATTGCTCAGTGTCTGCCCTTTCAGACTGTGCTACCACTGGGCCTGTGGGGCCTTGGTTTGGATGCAACTCTGGTTTACTGCTCCCCCTATATTTCCCCTTGTTGTTTTTCTCCTCTCATCCCTCTGTAAATAAATATTTCCCTTTCTTATATCCATTGTATTTTTCCAATGGGTGGGTGTGTTCACTCTCGGGGGTTTGGAACAGGTGCCCCTAGGGTGGAAGGGATTTTTCCTGCTGCATTCTTTCGTGCGCCTTCTCTTGGCCAGAGCTGCCTGCAGAGCAGACTCCATCTTGGCCATGAGGGTGCTAAAGTTACATAGGGTTAAAAGTAGTAAAAATAAATATATATATTATATATATATATATTTTTTAAACTAACGTACTTTGTCATGAAAGACAGAAGATGCATCTCAGAATACCCACAGAGAGCAGATCTGATAAGTAAGGTAATGTATTTTTTTTAACAATTACTTTTCAGAGTAGAATGAAACTGTAAGGGCCTTAATTTTTTTTCAAAAAATTACTGAATTTTTTAAAAAAAAGATCAAAATGAAGCTATGGCAATTTAAAATTTGTTATTTTTAAAAATATTGATGGCTGTTTCATTTTAGTGGAAACATTATATTAGCCTCAGTATAAGGTAATCCGTCTTCGTAATGACAATTTCATTGATTAGGTGGTCAGTTACACAAAATGAGGATTTCATAATTTTGTTTCTATAAACATGCTTGTGTAAACTGAGCTACACAGGTTTGCGCCACAAAAGAACTGCAGCAAACCTACGCCATCTAAATCCTTGAGGAAAATCAGAATTACATACTGGCTACCTAACAAACTACCTCTTTTGGGTTTTTTTCTGTTTGGAGATTTCATCTTTGCTTCTCCTCCATGCCTTTTTTTTTTTTTTTTGGATGCATGGCTAGAAAGGGTTAAACATCCTGCAAAATAAATAACGCTCAAAAGGCACGTGGAGATAATGTTTGTCTTTTTGTGTATTTACATATGTGTGAGTAGGGTCAACAATGTAATCAACAGTCCCTGCCTATGCTGTATTCTGATAATTCAGAGGTCAAAAGAACATCCTATCATTTAAATGAATTGTAAACACGGGATCTCTCGGTATTCATCTCTCTTTGAAATGTACTGTGAATGGTGGAGGAACAAGCAAATGGCCTTATGTTAATCCATATAGCTAAGTACTGGTGATGGACCTCCTTCAAAGTCATCCTAATTACTTTTTGTTCCCTGAGGAACTCCAACTTGTCAAAAGACATGAAATTGTATAAAAGATCCTTGGGTCCTGATTCTGTCATCTCCAATCTGCTTAGGCTTTATCAGGGGAAGTTTGAGTCACAAGACTGAGGTCTCAGTTATGCTGGTACACCCTGAATATGATACTTGGACATTGGACTATAAACTATGAACTATTTCTGAAAGAACTCTTTGCAACTATGAAGCTCATCATCTCTGCTATGAATCGAGCTCATGTCTATATGTATATTGATCTTTTAACCATTCTCTCTCTCATTTTTTAATAAATTTTAGTTTAGTTAATAAGAATTCACTGTAGTGTGTATTTGGGTAAGATCTGAAACATTCATTAACCTGGGAGGTAATGCGTCCGGTCCTTTGGGATTAGTAAAACCTTTTTTTTAAATATATGATGAAATAAGATTTACAGAAATTTTCATCATATTTGATGTGGATACCTGGATGGAGGCCTGAGGCTGGAGCACTGTAAGGGAACTGTGTTGTTTGGACTTCTGAGTAACCAGGAAGATAATAAAGAGGCTGTTCTATGCTGGCTTGGTAAATCTAAATATTGGAATATCCACCAGCTTTATGGGGATTGCCCCATTCTTTGCAGTTCACCCTAATTGAATGACCACAGCTGACCCCCACTGGGATCCCAGTCACAGAACAGCAACATTACAAAAAGAGCATAAAGTCTGTACAATCCCAAAGGACTACCATAAATAATGGTTGCTGAAGATGGGCCATTTTTAAAGAGCATGCAAAATTGTACTAGTAAATTGGAAACAAGGAAAGGAGTAGGAATGGATGCAGGACGGGCTCTAGGCACCAGCAAAGCAAGCACATGCTTGGGGCAGCACAACTCCAGGGCCTTTTTTTTTTTTTTTTGGCTTGGGCAGTTGTGCTCTCGGAACGGCAAATTTTTTGCTTGGTGCAGCAAAAAACCCTAGAGCCGGCCCAGGATGGATGGCTAGAGGCCCCCTGCCTTCTCCCTTTTCCGACCTGCTATCATGTGCTTTTGGCCAGTCTCTTGCTAACTTATTTCCCCTTCTTTGCCAGACTGACTCCAGTGTTAGAAGGTGGGCAGGGTAAAAGGAAGGCACTTTGGGCCAGCAATGGCAAAGCTGGTTGGCTAGGGAATCTGAACAGAGGGGAGGAACTGGGAGATAATTTGAGGACTTCTTTTTAAAAAATGGTACCGCTGTACCTCTCAGTTTTGCTTTATGTTGTCTGTTTACATTGTAAACTCTTTTGAGCAAAGACTACGTCATACTATGACCCAAAACAGCAGGGCCTCCAGTCTGGATTGTGGCCTGTGGATACAACCTCACTATAAAAATGTTAAATATTAGTGGTCCCTTAAAGCAAGGGATTGCCTATTGGGAGATGGATCCTTAGTGCAGCCTTCACTGTATTTGGTGAGTGTGTGTGTAAGTACAAAGAAAGATGTACCTAAAGCAGAAGGTAGGAGTCGGAGGAGAGGGGAAGAGCAGCTGCATCGTCATGGGTCTCCCACTAATAGAAGCTTCCCACTCATCTTCTGCGTCTATTTATTCATCTTTCACTGGAAAGAACTACTCTTAACTGTGTGGATTTTCCCCAGATGGGTATTGTAGTTTAAGAATGCTTCCCCACCTGGGGGGGTGAGGAAACAGAGTGACAGAGCGAAACAGGTACCCAGAAGTCACCTAATACAGGACAGGCCCAACAAGGAAAACAACAGAACACCACTGGCCATCACATACAGCCCCCAGCTAAAAACTCTTCAGCGCATCAACGATCTACAACCTATCCTGGAAAATGATCCCCCACTCACTGGCCTTGGGAGGCAGGCCAATCCTCACTTTACAAACAGCCTCCCAACCTGAAGCAAATACTCAACAGCAGCTACACACTACACCACAGAAACACTAACCCAGGAACCAATCCCTGTAAGAAACCCTGTTGCCTTCTCTATCCCCATATCTACTCTAGCAACACCATCATAGGACCAAACCACACCAGCAGGGATTCATTCACCTGGACATCTACTAATGTGATATGCCATCATGTGCCAGCAATGCCCCTCTGCCATGTACACTGGCCAAACTTGATAGTCTTTCTGTAAAAAGGATAAATGGACACAAATCAGATATCAGGAATAACACACAAAAGCCAGTAGGAGAACACTTCAATCTCCCTGGACATTCAATAACAGATTTAAATAAAACAAAAACAAAACAAACACTTCAAAAACAGACTTCAAAGAGAAACTGCAGAGCTACAATTCATTTGCAAACTTAACACCATCAATTTGGGCTTGAATAGGGGTTGGGAGTGGCTGGCTCACTACAAAAGCCATTTCCCCTCTGTTGGTATTGACACCTCCTCCTCAATTATTGGGAGTGGACCACATCCACCCTAACTGAATTGGGCTTCAATAGTGGTTCTCTACTTGTAAGGTAACTCCCTTCTCTTCATGTGCCAATATAGATTTATGCCAATATATATTAATTTTCACTCCATGCATCTGAAGTAGTGGGTTTTTACCCATGAAAGCTTATGCCCAAATAAATCGGTTAGTCTTCAAGGTGCCACCGGACTCCTCGTTGTGTCAGCTGAAATTAGACAGCCATGACCTCAGCACCTGGCTGGGCAAAGACATCTCAGCTATGTAGATGCCAGATGTGCAACCAGGAGGTTTTGCCAATATATTTAGTGAATAAAATGAGATGTTCCCTCATTTAAAAGGTTTAGGATTCTCTGTTCCCATCCCCATTCTCCCTACAAATCCCATCCTAGTCCTGAATTAAAAATTTATAGCATTATGATTAGCAGAGTTGATCCAAAGAACTTCTAGTCAAAAACTGGTACACTCATTATTTATAGTCACGGAAAGAGAAAAACAGAAAGGTTAATGAATATATTCTTGCCATTAAAAATAAATAAATGAAATCACACGCTATCTGTTTTTGAAAAGTGATGCAGCGCTTTCTATTCCTATATACTTTCTGCTTGCCTTGTAACAGTGCAATAAAAAGAGATCGCTTATTCATTCTAAGGACACTGGAAAAACCTAATAGCAACACACAAGGTCTCCATGACTTTCAGTTATTGTTTCAGAGTGGATATAAACTGTTAAGAGCCACACACAAGAAGCCACTTGCAGCACTCAACAAGAAGATGTGTTGGTCCTACAAAACCCAAGACAAATGTGCCACATTCTTGAGCACCAGCAACTGGCACCTTATTAACTAACTGTTTACTTATGTATAGACACCTTTCTTTTACAGAGAACTCCTGTAACAAAAATTAGGTGGCTGAATACATTTCAGAATAGAATTCATCTCCAGCAACCCTCTGGAAAGGCTCAGTGCCTTGAGCTGAAAGATGAGTAAAGTTCTTTCCACAGAGTGAAAAAATGAAGGACTTTAGCTTGTCCATTCTTCCAACTATCCGGAGATAATAGATCTGCTGTAGTTCTTCTACCCGAACATTAGCAGTAAGTACACTAGTTGGCAGTCATTCTCAGTCCATGCATTTATGGCTTGCAGATGGCCTAATTTCTTAATATTCTACGGTATATCCCATTGCTGCTTAGGGCTTTAACAGTATGGTCATAACTTTCTCCTGCTACCTAAATCTGACATTTCTCAAAGTTAAGCTAACTCTGACCCTCAAATAAGGTTGCTTACGAGGCATGTGTATGTGGAAGCTGCATACACTTTGCATGTACTTTATATTGCTATCTTTGTGCATGGTTACAGTGTTGGTGTGGTGTGGGGGAAAAATGAGGGAGAAGAGAAGGGAGGAGCTGCAATTCTCCTTCTTCTGTAAACTGGCAGGGAATAGGTGGGGCCTTGGCTTGCCTTTTTCCCCCTGCCGTCCCCTCTCTAAATGCCCCAAACAGCCCAGTTGAGCCAGCAGAGAGAAGAAAGTAATCTTCTACTGGTATAGACCTGAAACAAGGGGGGGGGGGAAATCCAGAGAGAAAGAGAGAGGTGGCCAAGTCACAGTTCCTTCCCCAGTTTTCTCCTGGGGCCACGTATCTATGTACTGCTGCTGGTTATAGGCCAAAGTAAACTCTCAGTATCACCCTTGTCTTTCTGTCTTAAAGTGCATTTTCATCTTTCTGCCTAAATTTCAGCATTTCATTTTTCTGTCTAGCATTTAAACCTTGCCTAAATAAATTATTTCAAGCTTCTTCATGCTAAGGTATGTTTATATTCTCTCTCATTTTAAGTTGTGGATAATGTATACTAATAGTGGTATGCATGCCGATGGACAAATGGTATGTTTAATAAAAAAAGAATGTTAGTATAGGGGCAAACTGGGAAAAAGCAGCTCTATTAACGATCAGTCAGTTTACATAATATTCTAGTCCCTTACATTGTGTGATTCCCCAAAATTGGCCCCAGAACCCACCCCTAGCTGCAGAACTGTGTTACAGAATCTAAACTTTCACTGGAAAAAACATACATATCCCTTTATGGTTGAAAAGAAACCGTAGACTCACATTTTCAAGGTTAAATCAAAGCTGTGGTATCTTCCTGAGACTGCAGACATCTGAAAGCATACCTCTAGGAAGTAGGAACTGCTCCGGTGGACTGCTAAATAATCAAGATTTTTTCTTCACTGTTTATCATTTTTAATCAGACACATACAGCAAATGTGCTTAACCCCTCAATCCCAGGTAACTTCCTTCTCCTCCCACGGTATATGAAGCCCCAGTCGTCCCCTACCAAGTCACCATAATTTCCACCATTGTCCCTGGCAACTTCTATAATGTGGCTATGCTTATTACAACAATCTTTGGAATAATGAAAAATGTGAGAACCACAAAAGATAACTTTAATATTAAATAAATAACAGGGTGCCCCTAGGGGCTGATTATAGTCTTTATTTTCATATTTAATGTATTCAAAAACTCCATTGTTTAAATGTAAATGAAGCTGCTTCCATACGATCAGTCTCCCACAGAATCTAGGACTCTGGAATACATGGTGCCTTGATTACTTTATACATTCCATTACTATTAAAGGAATTAGATAAACTGTCCCCCTCCCAACCCACTTTCCACTTCTGCCTGATCCTGCAAAGAGGTTATAAGCCTGCTTTTAATGACATCACACCAAGCCACCATGGTCCACTCAAAACCATCAATGTGACGCACTGCAACATGAGGAAGGAGGCAAGAAGCTGTTTGAGACAGCAGTTGTTTAAATGGAAATATACTTGACAACAAGTAAAATGGCAAGGAAGAAAAAGGTAAAATGAATTGTGTTCAAGTCAGAAATTTTTAAGAGGCTTCCTAGGAGTAACAACTACACCTTAAAGGGACACTCCACTACTTTTTCCATTATTTTGTAATAGGCTCCTACAGGATCTATGTATTTTGCCTTGTTTTTATTCTTTACTCTCCATGATCTGAATTCTTCACTTTATCACTTACTGACATTTTTAGGAAGCATCTGAAGTCAAACACACAGAAATCTGTGAATCATCTTTAAGAAGGCATGGGGCCAGATTCTCAACTGGCATAAAGTCAGCATAGCACTACTGACGTCAATGGAGCTACATGGATTCACACTAGCTGAAAACCTGGCTCCTGACTGCCAACTTCAGGGCCAGCCCTCATTTTGCTAATAATTGCTACCTCTAGGTCAATAAATACTTGTATACTAGTGCACCTCTATCCAGAGAGAGATAGAATGAAGAATTTTGTCTTACACCCACCAGCGTATGAAAGTAGGACCAGGACAATGTAATACTAACACATTCATTACTAACTCCACTTAATGCAAAACAAAAATCAGACATGGGTACTACTGGACTCCAAGGGGAATATTTTCAAAGGTGCCTAATAACTTTGAAAGCCAATGGGACTTACGCTCTTAAAGCACTAGTGATTTTGAAAATTTTATCTTAAGTACTTACATGGCCTATCACTGAAGGATCCAAGTGCCCCCAAAACAATAAAATTTCTTCTCACCACACTCCTCTAGTTAAGAAGTCATCCCCATTTTTATTTACAGAGAAAATAAGTGACTTGTCCCAGGTTACATTCTTCAGCCAAGGAAAAAGTGCCTATGTCAAATATTCAAAATGTCAGCACTTCCAGTAGCTCTACCTCATAGCATCAGGTGGCAAAATTACTTCCCCCTAACATGTAGGCTACAATCTTACCCCTGAAGATCTAAATTTCTCCCTCACAGTTCTTCAAAACCAACTGTATTCTTCAGGTCTAGATACAGTTAACCTACTCCAATATATTTTAGAAACATAACCTTAGTGATCACTCTCTTAAAAGAGGCCATTATGACAACAGGAGTGAGCATGACTCTCCCACGCTTGAGGCCTTGATTCAGAAAGTTACTAATTTAGTACCTGCCTAACTCTAAGCTTTCCAATGCATGCTTAAAGTTAGGCATGTGCAAAGTACCTTTTTAAACTGGGATCTAAACGAATAGAAATGGGAGGTTTCAATAGTTGTTGTTGTTGTTTCTGTTGATTCTCCATAACAACAACAACAACTTGGAGTTATTTTTCTCCTGGTAGTTTGTACAAAGCATTATTGCATCATCCATAAATCTTATCTACCAAGACATATCATCTCTCTTCCCCGGCATCCATACCTCTACTTATGTTTTCTCCCATCCTCTCTTCCTTAAACTTTAATGTACCCACTACCAGTAAGTCACCATAGCAAACATCAAAGGCCAAGGTCAGCCCTGGTGAACATGGATATAACTCCACTGAAGTCAGTGAGGTTGCCCTCACTTTCATCAGGCTGAATTTAGTCCATAGAGCCAACAGTAGACTAAGACACACACCTTACCTAGTGTGTTAGTTGCATTTATACTTTGCTTACATACATGACACCCTTTATCTTTCCAGAGCCCTCAGAATGAATTTGTTAGCAGTTAACTGTAGTTACTCCAACTGGTCTCAAAGCTTTTTTTGCTTGCTTCCTAAGAAGGCCCTTACATCACAGTGATCATCGACAAAGCACCAAGGGTTGGATGTTACTCTTTCAGTTGACCGGAAATGCGTATGTAGGGAGAAGGCTAGTATGTTTCTGAGAAGCAAACACAGGTAACTGAGTACTTGTCTGCTAGAGGAGTGACAACTCAAGATCAAAAGTCCCAACTCACTAGCCCATGAAGCCAGCCAACTTTTTAAAAGCATTGTTTACTCTCCAGTTTTTTGCCACATCCCCTAGAAATTTCCTACTGGATTACTTTTCATTTGGTACACATATACACACAGGCTTCTGCAGCAAAAGCCAACAGGGGCTGCCCTTTCTTCATTGCAGTACATGTGTAGTACCAGGCTATACTCAATGCTTTATATCAAACACACCCACCGCCCCCCAAAAAAGTTTGTTCCAAAATATCTACACTCTGAGAATAAACACAGATCACACAATAGAGTGGCTACTGACATTATGAGCTGTATACTTCATGGATCAGGCATTTGAGGAGGAGAAGAAGGAATGTGGCTGGCTTATATTTCAAACAGCTGATTAACGTAAGACTTGAAATCACAAGTGGAAGGAGAAGACAAATGGAACATAAGAACGGCCATAATGGGTCAGACCAATGGTCCATCTAGCCCAGTATCCTGTCTTCCAACAACGGCTGGTGCCAGTTGCTTCAGAGGGAATGAACAGAACAGGGCAATTATTGAATGATCCATCCTCTGTCATCAAGTCCCAGCTTTTGGCAGAGGGACCCACAGAGCATATGGTGGCATCCCTGACCGTCTTGGCTAATAGCCTCTGATGGACCTATCCTCCATGAACTTATCCAATTCTTTTTTTAAAAACTCTATTTTTACTTTTGGCCTTCACAGCATCCCTTGGCAATGAATTCAACAGACTTCCTTAAAGCGGTTTTAAACCTGCTGCCTATCAATTTTGTTGGGTGACCCCTTGCTCTTGTGTTGTTTTTTTTTTAAAAACTCTATTTTTACTTTTGGCCTTCACAGCATCCCTTGGCAATGAATTCAACAGACTTCCTTAAAGCGGTTTTAAACCTGCTGCCTATCAATTTTGTTGGGTGACCCCTTGCTCTTGTGTTGTGCGAAGGGGTAAATAACATTTCTTTATTCACTTTCTCCACACCAGTCATGATTTTATAGACCTCTATCAGATCCTTACTTACATCTCTTTTCTACGATGAACAGTCCCAGTCTTTTTAATCCCACCTTGAATGGAAGCTGCTCCATACCCCTCACCATTTTTGTTGCCCTTCTTTGTATCGTTTCCAGTGGGAAGGAGAAAATGTTGGGCTGAGCACAGAGAGGGGAAGGAGGAAACTAGTGCAGAGATGGGAGTGCTCTGTAAGGGAGAAGCACCGGAATTATAGGTTAGTCCTGCCTTGAGTGCAGGGGACCGGACCAGATGACCTCTCGAGGTCCCTTCCAGTCCTACGATTCTATAATTTACCCAGAAGGTGACAAGTAGCCAGGTTACTTCTGTATGTACACAACAGAATCATGACACCAGCAGGAATGCACACAGACAATGAATGTAGTGAACAGTATTTGAATGTAACTGCTTCAACCAAGTGAAAGGGAGAGAGTGAAGCAGCAATGTAAAGCAAACATTGGGTCAAACTCCTAATTCAGTTACATCACTGTAAATCTGCAGGAAGAGCTAAATTTGGCCTCCTATATTTTGATGTGCCCACATCAAGATTTCAGAAGTTTATTTTTCTAAACTGTCTACAAGATTTAATCAATAATACTTTATACCAATCAAAAATACAAGGCATAAAGATAATTTTTCAGTAGGTATTTAAGATCTCACATAACTAGACATTTTTAGTCAGAGAAAAAGGTGTATCCCAACTGTGCCTTTTAACTTGGAGTCTTTGTGCGGGAACGAAACTCAAGAGGACTTGGTTAATATTAACCAAGACCCCTTATCCAGCATGCACAGGACTGGTCATACTGAGCTCAATGGAACTACTCATATATGTAAAGTTACACATGTGCATAAGTGTCTGCAGGATTGGGGCTCAAGTTTGCCTCTAGAAAAAAAAACAAAACAGTTTTTAAACAATTTTTAAAAAGCTAGCCGTCAGGAGCCCAGTTCGGCAGAATGCTGAAAGCCTCAACAGTCACGGATCTCTGTGAAAGCTGAGGGTATTTAACACAGTACAGAATTGGACCTGAAGAAAAACAAATCATCTACTTTCATAGACTGTTAAAATAGAGACAGTGAAAAGAAAAATACAACAGGTTAAATTTTATTCTCAGTTATCTGTGTACAGGAAAGCAGCATTTGGTCAAGCGAGGACTCGGAGAGTTATTCTGTCCATCAGCTCCCACACCAACAAAACGCCTCACAAAAAGTTGTCTGAAATATTGTCTGACACTAAAGCAGTGATTGCTGGATAATGACAAAAGTAAGAGCTGTGAATAGGATTACTGAATAATTTTAAGTTTATCATATCATTTTGTGTTCCATGATTACGAGAGCACAAAATCCATTTTAACTTGCTCTTTTGTAGCTAAAGCCCTCCATCTTTGCACATTCTCCACCAGCTTTCAAAGGAACATAGAAAAGAGGGACATACAAGGTCTTCTGGATCATTAAGTATGCCCTAATACAATATACAGTCACCACCACAGGCTTTCAATTTGTGACCCAAGATCCTCAGCCATTTAAATGACACCAAAACCAGCAAGATGCAGCCAAAGGTGCTGCTAGTAATGTGACATGGAGATACACTGACTGACCAGTTGCACATATCCATAGGGCTCAATTCTGAGGTTATTTACTCTGGTGGAACTCCATTGACCTCACTGGAGATACTCCTGATTCAAACTGATGTAAGCAAGGTCAAAATTAGGCCTGTTTGGTCTCCACACTTCATTACTAAGGATCTGATGCTGGAAACTCCCGCTCAATGCAATGTGCTGAATGTCCGAAACTTGCAATGTCAGGCCCTATTTTAGCAGGAGCAGTTAGAGAGAGTTCTAGCAAGGCCTTCATAAAATGCTTTGTGAAAGACTAAAAAAAAAGTCACCCCAAAGGAGGTTAGAAATTGTATGCCACAGCCTAAATGGTGTCCACCAGCCTGCCCCATGTATACTGAACACATGTGGGAGAAGAATAAAGCTCCACAAGCATGAATTTAATTTGGCCAAAGAACTGACACACAGTGCAGCAGTTTGGAATTAGTCTATGTTAGCTAGATGTTTTTAAACCATCATAGGCCCTCAAAGTAAGGATACTTGTTATTTAGCATAGCACATCCCTGATTTACCAAATAGAGCACAGAATTAAGATGGCCAAACTAGAACGAGTCTCTCTATGGTCCATGTCTGTGCCACTGGAAGAAGGCCCCACAGTTGAGCTGCATTTGCATTCTGCACAGATGCTGGATTTGGTAGTGTCCAAAAATCTGAGCTTTTATTATTATTTTTTGGTTTATTAGTAAACTAGAATCTATGATTTAAACAAGCACCCTACATGTACATTGTAGAACTAAATCTCAGGAGTTACATGGCCTTTTCATACTTCTGGGAAAATATTACACCCCCTCGCCAATCTAATAAGCATGTTCTCTCTACAGAGGTAGAAAACCTACCATAAGCACACACAGCATGTAAATCATCATTTCAGATTAAACCAAAAATAACTGTACATCTGATGTAAAAAAAAAAAAAAAAGAAGAAGAAGAAGAAGATCACATCCACCATTTTGCACAAAATATGCTCACTACAGTATTGTGGTACATTGAACACTCTTAATGGTTTCTACAGTTACATATTCATACAGACAATATAATTAGCAAGCAGCATTCTTTTCTGTGAAATACAAAGGAGAAAATAAAATAAAAATCACTACATGTTCATAAAAATACACTTGATCTCATTAACAAAAACTAGATTTTAAACTAAAATTCCATAATTTACAATGCCATAGTCTGCATAAACCTGGATCATATAGGCACAGCAAGGTTCACATCCAGTTTGATTTGCAAAATACCTTGTGTGTTTTCCTACAAGATATTTATTATTTGCTCTCTTAATACAAGCAGATCAGTGCTTTGCTAAATAATTTTCCACTTTCATTTTATTTCTTATTCAGTGTACTTCCAAAACAAGAAAAATATCTGTATAAAGTTAAATGCCGTTTTCTGTTCCTCATTACATAACCAGAGATCTTGTAGGAAGTACTATTGTGGAGTTTAAAAAAACAAACAAACAAACAACTACCATATACACACCACTGCATTACAATAATGTTCACCATGTTTCCATACACACCATTGGTACCCCAATTAAATGAAAATGATATGTAACCTATAGACCAACTTTCAGGTCAATGCTGAATATCTTTTCTGTGTCTGACATCATCTATACCTGGCAAAGAGGTAAGCTTTTCTCCATTAGTGACAGCAAAACCTCAATTTTTCCCTATTGATTGCAAAAACACTGTATGCTGTCATGCAAATAAAGTCATTCAGAGAGATAAAAATGTTCCTCAGGTGACTGTATTTGTTTTAATGGACAAATGGTTTTAGGAAATGATGGACATGGATTTTATTTTACTGTGGGAGAGACGAGCAGTTTAAAATAACAGCCCCGTAAACCCTAAACAATCTCTTTCGAGATAAATGGTGCATCACTATGACTTTTTCTTTCTAACGAAGCTAAAAGAGCACGCCAGGAACCAGATTTGAGATATTTCACTTCACCAGAGAGATTTTTGCATTGGGTTGTGTTTTTTTGGAGGCTGAATTTCATGATTTTTGATTACTTTTGTGACATTGTGATCCTTATCATTCTTTATAAAAAGGACCATTGACTCCATATTGGAGAACACACTCATTCCATCCCTATCAGCTCTATACTCGGGTTTGCACCTGCTAAGACAAAAGCACCATATTTCTGAATTCTAACATGGTAAGAAATAAATTTACATTTTCACCTTACTCCACCATACACACCATCATCTCCCACCTTAGTCTTCAAAGCCATTATAAACAGCTTTAAACATTGCTTTTAATCTGGCTGGTATTTTTCCTCTCTTCTGCATTATAGCCACAACCCCTAAAACACTGTAGCTTGGCTTGGCTCATCTGGGCCCACTTAGTCAAAATAAACACAAAGGAAAGAAACTATTGGGCTAACTGAAACAAACAAAAAATCAGCTGCAGAACTCCCTAATACTTGTGTGCATAGCTGATTTTACACCAGCTCAGCTTCTACATTGATATTATCTTGTCAAAATGTGACGAACAGCTTTCATCACAAATACTTAGAGCTTGAAAATTACAGCAAAGCTGTTGAAAAACCAACTTTAGCTGGATGCGAAGTGTGCTGTGCAAGTGCAGCATTTGAAGCCTCAACATGACGCAACTGAAATCATATCAGGGATGGGGACTTATGAACTAAAATGGAACACCACACACACCCCAAAAAACCCCACATACACATCCCACCTCAGAAATATACCACTCATTGCTCAAGCTGAGAGCACCTTGTAAACACAAATTTACACAAGCTGCTAATCAATGATACAGTGTGAATATACCAATGCAATTGACAAACAGCAAGTGGTGAAGGGAATCTGGATTGATCAGCAAACCTGCAATTCCCCCTCAGCAATCGATCAATATAGCCCCTTCTCTCTCCTTCCTGCTCCCCTTAACCCCTTCACCATCCAAAGTTCAGTGTTGATGCAATCACAGCAGACCTGCTCTTTTAATGCCCTTATTGGAAACAATCTGGCCTAATTATTAAAGTCACCTCTATAGCTCTCTTTACTCAGGGAGATAAGCCAGGCTGATGCATTCCTGTGCTGGGATCCCCCTACACTCCCAATTGCCTCCCCTCCACTTGCAGGCTCCCTTCTCCCTACCTTGCTCCTCGCTGCCCCCAAAGCAGGCTCTGGGTTCCTCCTGGGGGAGCCCGGATCCTCTACCCTCCAGGGTTTTGCGTTTCTTCGACATCTGGCCGGTTTTTGGGAGTTGGGTTTCTCCTCTCTCTCTCTCTCTCTCCGGGGAGATGAGTGTATGTGAAGGGAGAGAGAGACACACACACAGAGGGGGAGAGAGAGATTGAAAGAAATCGCTGCTTAAAGAGAGGGGAAGAGACTTTGGAGTGGCTGGAGAGCAAGTAGGAGGCAGGGACTAAGTGGAGAAATCCTACAAATCACAATCCCATCAATTCAGCCCCACGTCTAAGGGGGTTGCTCCCCCCACCCTTTCCTATCCACCTGGGGGAGAGAGGCAGCATTCAAGAGGGAGGCAATAGGCACCTCTGCAGGTTTTACACTTGTTGGTGGCCAGCTGGGGGGAGGGGGTGATTTATATTTATTTGTACTGGGCTCCCTGTGGGTTAAAAAAATGGTTCGAACAGACTGAGGGAAAGAAAGGGGCGGGGGCAGAGACAGATGAGGACAAACGACAGGCGCTTCCAGGTGTAGGGGTCATGTGTGCTGTAGCTGGGGATCCTGACTTCCCGGCGGGGAGGGCTGTTCTCCCCTAGGTGGCTGGAGGCCCCCCCCGCAGCCCAAACTCGGAGTGCAGGAGAGCACGGGCTGTGGCCACTGGCCGCCCAGGCAGGCACCTGCGGGAGCAGGGGCATTGCTGCTGAGCTTCGCAGCTGGCTAGGAATATTCACGAGGAACTCGCACCTTGCAAACTCCGCTGTGAAGTCAGTGCCTGGCCCCCGCACTCCCCCGGTAACCCGTTCAGCCCTGGATGTAAAAAGCGCCGCTCTCCCCCTGCCTTCACAAACATCGCCCCCCCACACACACACCTGTCCCACTTTCCAACCCAATGCCGAGGCTCGGGGCTGATGCTACGTGGAGGGAGAGAGCAACTTACCCTCAGAACTATGCACCAGCTCATCTCTGCCTTCCCCTTCGGATCCACTTTAAAGAGCAGATCCTCGCTCCCACTTCAGTCCGGGAGACAGAGACAAGGGGGGCGGGGGGGGCCTCAATTAGTAACAGCAGCTGCAAAGTGGGTGAAATTCGGGGAGCTCTTAGGGCACGATCCCAGCTCTTCTGTGCTCCCAGCAGCAGGGCTTCTTCCTGGGCGCTGGAGAACAAGGTGCTCAACAAGTCTTCCTCGCTACCAAAAATGAAGAGCACAGGCTGAGTGATGATCCCTTCCCGTCAGGTGGCATTTAACAAAACGATGCAGCGAGCTACTCAGCTGATCAGGAAATTTTAGTGGAGCTTGCAGTGGCAGCAGGTTTTCCTAGTTCTCTCTCTCCATATATATACACACATATATACAGTGTGTGTGTGTTTGTATTATACCTATATATGTGTGTGTATATATATATACTGTAAATGTTTGGTTCTTAGGATCTCATAAAACCCTGTCTGCCGGCTGCCTGGAAGTTAAAGAGTTGTTCTTAAGCAAAAGGGGCTGATGCTTGGACACATCTCACGTCCAACAGGAGGCAATGACGTCTGTAGCTTCATTGCTATAACAGCACCAAGGCTGCAATTGCCATTCATTGAAATGATAAGGGGCGCTCAGACGTAAGCAGCCTGGACCTTTTGCAAGAGACTGAAGCTGATTCCCGCCCCCGCCGCCCGAAAAACCCCCAACACAAATAAATAATAACAATAAGCAGCAAGAGAAGGGGCTGGGGGGGGGGGTCTCAGCGCTGCGATCAGAAGCTTGTTTCTCAGCTCCAGAAACATTTTGTAACTGACTAGACTTTGGGAGATTTCTACATATTGGGGCGGGGGAAATGTTAATTGTTCGTCTCTCCCCAGGCAGAGGTTGATGGAGGCTGGGGAAGTGCTCTCCCTCCCATCTCTCCCCAGCGCATTTTAGATCGGGTTCATGCTAAAGTGTTTGGGGTGCACGGCTTAATCTTAAGGAGCAATTTTATTTTATTGCTGTACACACAGCAGCGATCTTGTTCTGCAGCCGTGGAAAGGAAGGTGCTTTTAAAAAAAGGGGATGCGAAGCAAGCGGTTCATTGCCGTGTGGGCTCGCTGAATTGTCATCGTTCTGGCCGCATATAGAGTCTGTTTCCTTACTGTGTGCCAAGCTTTGCTACACTGAGGTGTGTGGGGGCGGAGGGGGGGCACATTATATAAATACCCAATACTCCCAATTCCCACAGTCACTGTTTGGAGCTACAAAATTATCAGGAGGGGGAAATAAGCAGGATCCTCCCTCCGTGATCTAGTGTCCTAGAAATGACAGCTCGGGTGTTAAATAACCAAAGAAACTGCCTGCCAACAACACGCTGCTCCAGGATAGGACCAAGTATATTAGCATCAGCATTGCGCCGCACTCTCATTGCATGCAGCAAAATGAAAACACACGCATAGGCAGAGTTGCAAAGTAAGGTAGTGGGTGAGGGGAGCAGCCTTGCATCTCTGGACACCGCAACCTGCATGCCTTTCCCCGATATGAAAACGCGCGTGGGAGATCACCGTTTAGGGCTTGATCCAGCCCCACTGAAGCCAGTGAGAGTTTTGCCATTAATGTCAATGAGAGCGGGATCACAGAATCTTAGAGCCATAGGATTAGAAGGGACCACAAGGGTCATCTAGTCTAACCCCCTGCTAAAATGCAGGATGTGTTGTGTCTAATCCATCCTAAACAGGCCCCTGTTCCCTACTGGACAGTCCACACTTCAGTGGCACTGTGTTCACTAGAGGCCCAGGAGGGACCCGGCAGGGCTGATGCCAGACAGGATGGGCAGTAAAGCGCTCAGTGAAGAAACTTGCACAGCTTCCCCTCACATTTGCCTTTCATTTCAAAGACACAAGGGAAGGGAATGAAAGGGAGAAGACACAGACATGGGCTGGTGACCTGAGTGTGGGCTGGGATCTAGGTGACCTGATCTCTATTCCTAGCTATGCCGGTGTCTTGTTGCACGTCCTTAAGTCAGTTGCTCATTGCTCTGTGTCTCTTTCTCCATCTGTAAAAGGATACTTTATTACCCCACCTCTGACAAGTGCATTCAGCCCCGCCGCTGAAAGGTCCTAGGTATGTGCTACATATTCTTACACCAAATGAAGCTCTTAGGGCATTCGGCCCTGCTTCCGGCAGTGGTTTGGTGCCACTCACTATCCCTGTTTTCACAATATGAACAGTCACTAAACTATATGAAAAGGAAGTCATGTCGCTGAATAAAATGTCACCTATCGCTGTTGTGGTCTTTCCTTATGAATAATAGATCCCTCCACCCAACCTAAATAAAGAAATTGGCTTGGACTGGTCTTGCAGACAGCTCATCAATACCACACATACACACCAATAACTGGCCCAGAGGTGCTTTGTTTTTACAAGCCAGCCTGGGGTAGTCAGAATTCCTGAGGTTGTGATTGGAACCCTGGGAGAGAAAGCTGTCCATTTCCCCAGGCAATAATTATAACCTTTTAGAACAGGCCCAGTTTTTGAGGTAAGTCACAGCTATTGCTTTCTCCCATATATCTCTTCATTCTCACCTCTAAGCTACTATCAAATGCTTCTACACATCTCCACCTCTTGAACATGGTTTGTCTAAACTAGCATTTAGATGGGCAAAAGTACCCAAACAGGGCCTAATTCTCTAATCCATTACACCCATTTTATGTTGGTGTAATTTTACACTAGTAGCTTCAATGGAATTACACCACAGTAAAAGTGATGTAAGAGTGGTGAATTTGGCCCCCAACTACCTGCAAGATGTTGAGCTCTTATTAACTTCTTGCTCTTTTCAAAGTCAATTGATGGGGAAAAGAGAAGGCAATAATCAGGAATGATGGGGATGTAGATAGTGATTGAACAAACACATGCCAGAACTAATTTTATGGCTGGCTAGCATGGCCCACTATTTTATGACACTGGCTACAAATGGCCTCTAATGTCTCTGTCAAGATAAAGTGGATAGTCTTCCATGTGAATCTTTTGAGGGATCTGGCCATCAAGTGAATGTGGAGGCTTTTCAAATTAACAGCCAGTAACTGTCTTCTTTATTATACATTCCTATGTAACCCTTCTGCCAGGTGGAACTGGTAGCAACCAGGGCCAGGTTCAATATCTAGGGGTTCCTTTTCAACAATATAACACAGAACCAGCTTGAGCCCCCACCCAGTAACCTGGGAAAATTACACACGGCTCCGGGTGACTCTGAGAGGCAATATGTCCCCTCTCGCAAGAACAGAGTCTGAGTGTAGAAAAGAAACTTTTAATGAAAGGAGGGAAGTCACCCGACATTAATTAGGGAAAATGCTACAATCAGGATTCATAATCATAAAACTGGGAGCAAGACACCCACCCCACAGTGTGTGGGGAAGTGGCTTCTGCCTCATGTTCTTGAGTTCTACAACCAAAAGTTCCTTTACTGTGCCCCTCTCTGCTCCCTCAGCACACCTCACTCTCAGTGGTTGTCCTTGGCCAGTGAGGATCCAGGGTTCAGAGATGCATCTGTGTGAGTTCACCTCCCACCCAGGGAAGAAGGCACCTTACTTGCTGTGGCATCTCAGAACTTGTTCTGGCTGGATGCCCCGCCAGCCGCAGTTTCTCACTGCTGTCTGTCCCACCAGCCGCTCCTGGCGGCTGACTGCTCCCTGCTCCCACCGGCTGACTACCAGTCACCTTCTGCTGCCACCTGCCTCTGTGTTGTGACCTCTGCAAGTGAGTCTCTTCGTGATGGTCAGTGACTTTCAGCTTTTAGCAGGCTAGGCAGAAACACTGTCCCACCACAAGTGATTTCAGTTCTCATTTAAGTACTTAAAATAACAAAGGCTCCTAACGGAGCCTATTTAGCTCTATCTTTGAACAGTGAGGAACAGGTTAAACCAGACCAGGGACATTTAGGGACAGTCCACGCCTCCTTGCTGGGACACCTGTCCCCACCCCATTATTTTCACAGGGTCTGGCATTCGAGCCCCTGGCTTAACGAGGTCCTTTCAGGTGCGGGTGACCCCCTCATTTGGGACAGGTTAAGGACAGTTCTGCTCCCTTTATTCATACAATAAAGACAAACAACATTTCACTATCCCTGCATTCAGTACGAAAATGGCTGGTGTTGGGTTACAAATCAAAGTTGATCACTTTGAGCAACACAGCTCTATCTGCTGGATATCTTGGCAGAGTAAGTGTGTTCATGTAAATACAGTTTGCTCCTGAAGTCTCTCCTCCTCCCCAACTAGCTGTCAGGGGAGAGTTCATTCAGACCCTGCTTACACCAATTTTACCAGGTGTCTAAATTTTGGGGGGCGGGGGTTCCCAGACAGTCCCCTTTTTGGGCACCCAGCAACACCATCCTCTTTTTTATATAATTGTTCTAGAGAATTTAATAGGGATAAAACTGGAGTAAGAGATCCTGCCTGGAGGATTTTTTGTAATCACCCTACAATATTCTATAGCAGGGATATAATTTTCCTTTAAATTTTATATCCTAATCCTTCCCCTCCAAATATATGTTTGTTTTTTTCTGTAACATGTTGTAGGACTTTTGTCCATGTTTTAGGAAGTTACAGCCTGGCTCTGGCTTTTCAGAAGTGCTGCTACTAATACTATAATCATGCCGCCAGATCTTGTTCTTTATTATTGAATCATAGAAATTTGAGGTGGAAATATGAATTAGGTCGTGTATTGTGATACTGGCAAGGGATGACTAGGATTGTTCCATAAAATATATTCTCTGAGGCTTTGTCCAGTCAAACATTAATTAATTTCACCTCTCTCAGAACTTTATTCCACTCTCTATTATATCGCACCAGTGGGAAGTTTTTCTTACTGTTTATTCTAAATATTTCTCTGCTTAATTTCTTCCCACCACTTCCTACACACTTTGGACCATTTTAAGCAACTTCTCTTGATATTTCTTTAAGATATTTGATTTGTGCAATAGACGAGGAAGAGAAAGAAAATGGGACAGACATCCCCATGCCATTAGTGGTAGAGTTCCAGATCAAGACTGGTTTTCTAAGATAATAGTGCTGACCTAATGCTTGTTCTTTAAGAGGTGCTCTCAGAGGAGCTGAGGAAGGGGGAAATTGGGTCAGATCGCATGTCACACGAAGGTTGGAGGTAATTTTCCAGTGAAGAAAAGTGGGGTGAGGTTTCTTTGGGGATGGGAATGCAGCCAGCTTGGAGTAATTTATCAATGGCAGTATTTGCCTTTTCTTGCAAATAAAAAACATAGTACTCACTACTTCCCCTTTAAAATAAAATTTGCCTTTTTTCTGTACATGGCAGCATGGTGAGCTGTAACTCAGCATGCCTTTAGGAGTAAAAAATGCAGCGTACCAAGATCTTAAACTAAGTTAGTTTGCTTTTTCCTGATCTATATTAACCAACTCTTTTATAAAGTTATTTATTGAATGTTGTTCATTTTTCAAAGGTTTTGATCAACTATTTTACCGAGAATTCCAAGTGTTGTTTTCATATCTTTTGACAGAGGTCAAGGATATCAGTGGGAATTATTCTGTTAACATCTCTTCAAACCAGTAAGGAATTCAAACTCTGTGGGCCTAAATCTGAAGTCTTTCCATTAGCTTCAATGATTTGCCTGAATAAAGACTGAGAGACTGGGCCAAAGCCCATTACAGTCAATGAGAGTCTTTATATTGACTTCAGGGATCTTTGAAGCAGGCTCCAAAAGTAAGGATTTCAGGATTAGGCCCTCCATCATGGAAGTAAAGGCTCTGCTAAATTGATTCCCCATACGAGGTTGACTTATACTGCTTTCAGCCTGATGCATTTAGACTGAATATTTGCCTCATCTGAGACAGTACTGAAATCACCAGATGAAAGACCGTCAATAAAAATAGCTCAGTTTGCAAACACTTTACTTTTTACTTTATTTTTAATCAAAGGAGGTGTTACCAGCTGAATCCATCAATCGTGCTTACAGAGGGGCATTCATGTTTTTTACTGACTAGGTGGAATGACTGCAGCTTATTTTAAAGGGTATAAAATTAAAAATCCAGAGGAGAGAGAAACAGCAGTGGTAGGCAAGCCCTGTTCTCCACTTTATACAGTACACAGATATACAAAATTCAGTTCAACTCCAGTGCAGACAGAGCAAACAACCATATTCTAGAGTCAAAAAACCAAAAAAAGAAAAACATTTTGTTAAACTTCTTTTCTTCTTTACCTTTCCCTCAGAAGGCTTACCTTACTCAGTCGAATCACTAGAGCTCTACACTCCCTTCCCTTTGAAAAAAAAAATCTGCAGCATCTTATGTGCACAGTACTTTTCAGATCTAAATTATGATTTTAACCCTGGGGAAAAAAAACAAGACACCCTTCCTGGAACATTCCAAGCGCTTCCTTGAAGACCGCTGTGTCCGACTCCCATTGAAGTTAATGGGATCAGGCTTTGGTATGTGACAATACAGATAGCCCGCCTGATTCTCAGATACACTTTAAAGTGGGTGCAAGTGTAATTATTTACACATATACACCCACTTTAAGGCCACTTTACATTGTCAAAGAGGTGTATAGCAGTCCTGGTGCAAATGACAACCAGGTCTGGGGGGCCAGCTACTGCTTTTGTTAAAGACTATAGGAATTCTGCCATTAACTTTAATAGAAACAGGATTGAATCTATGTGAAGGTAAGGAATAGATACGAGAAGCCTCTAAAATACATGAAGCTATATATTAAGGGATCCTGCATAAGCCTGTGTGCTATGGTTGTTTTGGGGGAGGGGACGGCTGACAGCACTAAAGCCAGGAGCTGTCCCAGAGATACTGAAGTATGACAGTGGCCATTGCAGTTGGAAAACAGAGAGGTTTTCTCATGCAGAATGACTTCAGAGATAAGGAAGTGCTATATGTTAAGGTAAACTCTTTCAGTCGCCAAGATTAGCCAAACTGCCCCATCAAGGTAGTAAAATCCCTCTAAATAGCCAACGATTAGCCAAACTTGTAAAGCTATATTTCCCATACATTTCTGATATATGACCTAACACCATGTAACAGTCTTCATGGCATGAGAGTCAATTCTGTTTCAGCAAAAAGAACATGAGTACTTGTGGCACCTTAGAGATTAACAAACTTATTAGAACATAAGCTTTCGTGAGCTACAGCCCACTTCATCAGATGCATGCAGTAGAAAATACACTAGAGTGTGTACGGTAACACCCACTGTTTCATGTTTTCTGTGTATATAAAATTGTCCTACTGTATTTTCCATAACTAATAAATTTGTTAGTCTCTAAGGTGCCACTAGTACTCCTGTTCTTTTTGCGGATACAGACTGACACGGATGCTACTCTGAAAGCTGTTCCAGGCATCCAGTGACATATTAGTTTTCTCAAGCAGATGAACGTTATTTCTTAATAAGTCTTCATGAGGTCACTTGTAATATATTGCTCTGGATATTGTATCAGTATGGACTAATCTTTGCAAAACCCTTCTCCAAAACTCATAGCAAAACTTTCACCCTTAGTGGTGAATATACTCTTTCATATTTTGACAGAATAATCCTTAGCATTTATATCACATTTTTTTAATAGTTTGCAAAAGCTAACTATTTATCCTTCCAACACCCAGGGAAGTAGCTAAATTTTATTATCCTTATTTTATAGAATAGGGAACAGAAGAATAGAAAGGCCCATTCTGCCACCCTTATTCATACTGAGTAGTGCTTTAATCCATAAGTAGTTCCATCATGGAGTAAGATCCATTAGCACTTCCATTCATGGAGTGAGATACTATTCAACATGAGCAATGGTGCCAGAATCTGACCCTCTGTGATTTGACCGAGGCCATGGAGGGAAATTAGAGGCAGACTCAGACTTAAGTGTAGAGCTGAACAAATAATTGATTTTTCAGTTCAGTGGCTGATCTGGAAAATCTGGGGAAAAAATGGTTTGTTTCTAATCAGGCTGAATTTTTTTGTTTTTTCTCACTGCCATTAAAAACTGCAAAATGTATTGACATTTCTACATTTTTTCCCCTCAGAGAAAGCTTCTCATCAAATTTGACCAATAGTTTTGGTGACCCCAAAAATGCATTTTTCAGTGAATTTACTATTCACCAAAGCAAAATTGCCCAACTCTACTTATGAGTCTCTGGCTCCATGGATGGCCAGTGACCCAGCCATTGAGGGAGGCTAGCCCTCCCTTGTGCCCAAAGCCCCACCCCTCTCTCTCCCTTCCTGCCTCCCCTCCCCCGCAGGAGCCCAGAGCACCCCCACCACAGCCGCGGCCCCAGGACCAGGCGGCCAGGCTGCGCAGC
Source organism: Lepidochelys olivacea (assembly GCF_965140295.1). Taxonomy (NCBI): domain Eukaryota; kingdom Metazoa; phylum Chordata; order Testudines; family Cheloniidae; genus Lepidochelys; species Lepidochelys olivacea. The sequence goes on from NC_140413.1 coordinate 126,501,043, forward strand.
CACAGCACCTCCAGCCCTGGTGCACCAGGTGGCCAGGTGAGACAGCCCCAGTGCCAGCTGTTCCGAGTCCCTGCGGCAGGCAGGTTAGCCAGCCCCAGCCCCAGCCAGCCTGGGCCAGGGGCAGAGCGCAGGAGGGGGGATTGGGGTAGATCATGGGCGGGGCCATGCCAGGCTGTTTGGGGAGGCACAAGCTCCCCCAGCCTACGATACCCATTGCCCATGTCTGGCTCCTAGGCCTTTGATCAGACCACCTCTCCCATTGAAAAATAAAAGCTGGAACCTATTGACATCTGTACCATTTTTCTGCCCCATGAGCTAATTTACAGTAGCAATAATGATCAAGTATCCCTATGTGGCTGACATTGCACATAGTACAAACTAAAACATATTACAAAGAAAACCCAAAGGACTGATTCAGATCCCATTTTCTTATGCTAGGAAATGACCACCTTTATAGATTTTTTTTTGATCTCCTAGCTTAACAATTTGTAGGGGATGAAATGTGTATTTATAAATGTCACCTGAGACTCTATGCCCCTAGTGAGCCAATATCGTGTCCGTTTGCAGAAACAAACTGTGCTGCTGTAAATAAAGAAAATAAAATAATGCTATTTCAGCATAGAACAAGTACTGCAAATTCATTACACTAATTTCCATTTCCTCATAACAGAACAGGAGAAGAATCAGGGCAGTAATCTAGAGAGTTGTGATTTAAATTTGCTCCTTTATACTTACAATATCTGCTTCCTGTATTCCAATGTTTTCTCCTCCATGAATGAAGTTCTTTTCTTCCATTTTTTCTGGCAAGTCCTTCAGATGTGCCCAACATATATTGCCGCTCCAACCTGCCCTATCTCTGTTCACAAATGTTAGCCATAATTATGCAACAAGCGTGGTCTTAGCTGTAAAAACATGTTCATTCTTTTTGTGTATGGCTGATCTCAAATTAACAAGGATACCAATTTTTAGGTATTCTGTCAAATTGTAGACTAGATTTCCACACTACACTCAGAATAATTTTGAATGAATTTTGAATAATTTTGAATTGTGGTGGGGTGGGAGGAGGGGGGAGAGAAGATGCTGTCACAGTTTAGCCATATGGAGTGGAAATCCATCAACTTCATGAAAAATGTCATTAGGCAGACTCATTTGTAATTCTGATCACTTCAGAAAGGGACTTGTATAAAGCCAGGTAGCTGAGGGCAGAAAGGGGCTGAGGGAGGAGGTCTGCAGTCACTCTCTTTGAGGCTAGTGAGAGTGAGGAGTTTGGCCCAGTGGGAAGGGAATACACGAAGAAGGGTAGAGAAGGAACCTGAAAGAAGCAACATAGGAAGCAGTCCAGAGAAGCAGCAGCAAGATGTGGGATCGTGCGGACCTTAGCTGCTGGTTGTAAGATCCCTGGGCTGGAAACTGGATAAGAGGGTGGGCCTGGATTCCCTTGCCAGCCACTGGGGAAGTGGCAGCATTGACGGGCAGTGAATTGGAAGACTGCCTGGAACAGCTAGCACAGAGAGACTTTGGTACTCAAACCACCCCAGAAGGGGACAATTACAATGACCTGGCTGCAGGACCAAGTCATGAAGAGTGAGCCGTCAGGCCCTGAGAGAGAAAGATGGAATGAGTGCCTACAGGAAGAGGTGTCAGACTGGCAGAGCTAATCCCCCACCTTGGCCACAAGGAGACATTCCACTGGTGAGTAGAGCACCCTGTGACCATCACAAGTGTTTCAATTATTTCTTTCCAGTATCTCTGGCAATTATAAAAAATCAGAATGAGTATCCTGTGTGTTGAAAGAGACATAACGTCCATCTATCTATTCTTAAGGTATCGGAAAGCTGTTTGCACACAGGGCAATATACTGATATACACAAGCAAACTTCTCACCGTTAAAAAAGTCACTACTTACTAACAGTTACCACACCTTGGCATCTGAGACACCTTGCACTTAAAAAAGGATAACAACTTGCAGCACCTCAGATAATAAAGAAAGGTTTGAAAGAGGAAGAAGGATCCCCACAGGCCTCTAAGCCTTGAGCTCTGCACTCTGGACTTAGTATGTGCTCTTCCATCTTCCCCAAGAATTCTTCTCCTGAAGAACCAGGATATGGAAACCCCAGTCCCTGGCAAAATCATGGAGAAGGTCCCCAAGGAATCCATTTTGAAGCACTTGTAGGAGAGGAGGGTGATCAGGAACAGTCAACATGGATTCACCAAGGACAAGTCATGCCTGACCAACCTGATTACCTTCTATGATGAGAGAACTGGCTCTGTGGATATGGGGGAAGCGATGGATGTGATATACGTTGACTTTAGCAAAGCTTTTGATACGGTCTCCCACAGTATTCTTGCCAGCAAGTTAAAGAAGTATGGGCTGGATGAATGGACTATAAGGTGGATAGAAAGCTGGCTAGCTCATCGGGCTCAACGGGTAGTGATCAACGGCTTGATGTCTAGTTGGCAGCCAGTATCAAGCGGAGTGCCTCAGGGGTCTGTCCTGGGGCTGGTTTTGTTCAACATCTTCATTAATGATCTGGATGATGGGATGGATTGCACCCTCAGCAAGTTTGCTGGGGGAGAGGTACATATGCTGGAGGGTAGGGATAGGGTCCAGAGTGACCTAGACAAATTGGAGGACTGGGCCAAAAGAAATCTGCCAACCCTACTGTCATTGGGCCTGAATCTCCTGTTATTTTTACTGGTGAGACAAGGTGGGCAAGGTAATGTCTCTTTTACTAGATCAGCTTCTGTTGATGAGAGAGACAAGCTTTCAAGCCTACACGGAGCTCTTCTTCAGGTCTGACTATTGCAAGACATGGCATCTTCAGCCTAGCACCAGCAGGACAGTTTCTAGCACATTCCATCCCCACCAAGCCAATGCTAAGAGGGAACTAAATATCATAAAGAATGGCCAGAGGCTGAAGCATGATGAAGCACACCCAGCATGCTGAGAGTGTGACCCTTGACTGAACACTGACATACAAAAGCCACCTGAGCAAGATAGCAGCGAAGGTCAAGATACGTAACAACTTTCTCAGCAAACTGGCAGCTTTTTCATGGGGCACGGATGCTCCAAACCCAGGACCTCAGCCCTTGCCATCTCATACTCAGTAGCAAAGTACTGTGTGCCAGTATGGAGTCGGTCGGCACACACTAAACTTGCTGATGTGCAAATCAACTCAACAATATGCATCATCACAGGAACTCTCTGACTGACTCATCTTCTCTGTCTTCCAGTTCTGAGCCACATTGCTCCCCCTTACATCAGGAGGGATATTACAGCTGGCAAGCTGCTGGAGAAGGTACATGCCAACCCAAGCTTGCCCTTGTTCAACGAACTTTTTAACCCACCAGCTACACATCTTTCATCATGACACCCACCATGGTCGAGGCTGCCACGCCAGGACATGACAGCAGAGTCCCTGGGGCGGGAAGACTGGTGCTTAACACCAACCACCAATCAGTTCCTCATCACAGACCCTCCTGCTCACCCACCCAGCTTCGACCTGCCATGTCATTAGTGGGTCCTTCTTAATTGATCCTGGACTGGGCAAGGCCTCTCTCTGTGCAGCCAACCAGCACCACTGGGATCTTTGAGACAATCCAAGCTGCAGCTGCGGCGCAGATGAAACAAGGATACATATTGTTGAGGAGTGCCCACTAACTAAATTCAGCGGTGAGCTCCGAGAGCTCCACGTGGGCACTGAGAACGCTATTCTCAGTGAATATAAAAATGCTAAATAAATACATTTTATAAGCCAGGGCTGTGAGGATTCCAGTGGCCAAAACTGAATTATCTACTGGATAGAAGGTGTGTTTGAGAAAGAGAAATTAATTTGGATAATGAAATTCCTTGGGGATTCAGTACCTCCTGGCAGATATTTATACAGTGTAGGCCAAATTCTGCTTTCCGATACATCATTGTACATCTAAAATAACTCCAGTGAAGTCTGTGGAGTTACTCCAGATTTACACTGGTGATAATAAAGAGTATAATCTTGCATTGTATGTTTAATGAAATCACATCAGAGACTGTCATTCTCATTATGTTAATAGTGCTATTTCATACTGTTGGCCTGATTCTCGTTTCACAATGTTGGGCCCCAGCCCTGCAACTACTTCAATGCGGGCAGAGCTCCATTAACTCCAGTGGAGCTCTGGGTGGGCAGGGTGATCCATTCATCCATCCAGCTAGAGACAGTTTCAGGATCTGGGCCAAAGTTAAGAGTAACTATTGAAATCAGTGGAGTTACACTCGTATAAAATCAGTGTAAATGAACCCAGCTACAATCAGCTTCCTGTGTTCTTCCACTATAAAAATAGTCCCTCCAAAAATAAATGAAAGAAAAGTAGCAGTAATTTCTAGTGTTGTTCAAACTCTGAAGCCCAAGGTACTGTATTAATTGTACCAAACAGTATTTTTGGGTTTATTTCCATTAAATTCAGAGCTTGGCTCACTGTTTTAAAGGCCAATCTTGTATATCAAGACTGCTCAGGAGGGATCAGTTGGCTTATCAGGAAGCGGGATTCTCTCCAGAGAAAGAATGGGTCAATAGCAGTCTTCACACAACATGATTCAAAGTTGTTGTCACCAGAAGCAAGTACATAAGAACATAAGAGTGGCCGTATTGGGTCAGACCAAAGGTCCATCTAGCCCAGTATCCAGTCTTCTGACAGTGGCCAATGCCAGGTGCCCCGGGGGAATGAACAGAACAGGTAATCATCAACTGATCCATCCCTTGTCGCCCATTCCCAGCTTCTGGCAAAAAGAAGCTAGGGACACCATCCCTGTCCATCTTGGCTAATTGCCATTGATTGACCTATCCTCCATGAATTTATTCTAGCTCTTTTTTGAACCCTGTTATAGTCTTAGCCTTCACAACATCCTGTGGTGAAGGGTTCCACAGGTTGACTGTGCGTTGTGTGATGAAATAATCCCTTTTGTTTGGTTTAAACCTGCTGCCTATTAATTTCATTTGGTGGCTCTAGTTCTTGTGTTATGAGAAAGAGTAAATAACACTTCCTTATTTACTTTCTCCACACCGGTTATGATTTTATAGACCTCTATCCATCCCCCCTTAGTCACCTCTTTTCCAAGCTGAAAAGGCCCCGTCTTATTAATCTCTCCTCATACAGAAGCTGTTCTATACCCATAATCATTTAACCATTAAACTCTTCCCACAGTCTTGCTGGAGGAGTTGGTGGCTTTTTGATTTGTTCGGTTGGGGTGGGGGGGAATTGGGTTGTTGGTTTTTTAAGAGGAGGAGCAGACTTCAGCCCCCCAGATGAATCCTGCATTTTGCAGGTGGCCGTAGCTTTTTCTGGTGGGGGAGGGTTATGGAGAAAGGATCAGAAGAGATACTGGAATTAATAGAGAATGCAGCCCCAGTTCTAGTCAGCAGTCTGGAGCAATTGTCTGCACTGCAATAAGGCATGGCTGTGGCTGGTCCGTGTCAGCTGACTTGGGCTTGCAGGGCTCAGGCTGTGGGCTATTAAACTGCAGTGTAGATGTACCAGCTCGGGTTATGAGACCCTGCAAGGGGAGGGTCTCAGGCTCCCACCCAAGCCTGAAAGTCTGCTCTGCTATTTTTAGCCCTGCAGCCCCCTGAGCCTGAGTCATCTGACCTAGGCGCTGAGATTCAGTGTCACAAGTTTTTTATTGCAGTGCAGACATATTGTCTTCCCACTTACACCAGTATCATTCCATTGACTTTAATGGAGATACTTCCACAAGTGTAATTCAAGGGTTAGAGGAGAATCAGGCCTAAGAGTAAATATTCACGGTACATATTCCTAAATAGCAATCAGTATGCTTTTTTTTTTTAAAAATCACTGCCTGTTTTTAAGCACCACATAGGACAACAACCATGAGTGGCCTACTTTGAAGTCAGCTATTGCAACAGATTTGGCTACCTCTTATTTATTTTTAAGCAGGGCTTTTCATTACTCTTCTCAAGAGTTCTCCGTGTAGGAAGAGAAGACTGTCCATTCCTGTGCTAACACTTTTTTTCCCCACCTATGGTGAATGGTGTTGGTGGAAGGTATGGGACTGACAGCCCTGGAAAGCGAAGTCCTTTCTAATCACGTATGGGGTACAGCACAAACAATGTCCTCAGCAGCATGCCTCAGTCTGAAGGCAGAATGGTATTTTCAAGATTGCTTGGCATGCTAACTTGAACACTGAAAGTCAGAAGGCACATCGGTGTTGCCAACTCATGCAATTTTATCATGAGTCTCATAATATTTGGTGGTTTATTTCAAGTCCCAGCTCCTGGAGACAAGTGAATACATGATGGTTGCTGAGAAAAACTTGAAAATGTGACCACAAACATCCTGAGAGCTCACTAGCCAGAGGCAAATAAAAGGGACCCAGAATGCCTTGGTGGGGTTTTCTTAATCTCACTTTTGAACATTTGAGGTTGGCAATACAATACTGGAAAAGCCTTATGACATTTAACAAAAGTAGGAATTACCCCCTCCCCCATGTCATTTCTGTAAAGCTTTCTATAATCCATTTGAAAAAGGCTAAAGGATGACTGGGGTGTTTTAGTGTTATACAATTTAATTCTGAACTCCAACCCGTGAAAAGACGTTTACCACACAAACAAAAATGAGTTCTATGAAAGTGTTTGTTTATTATTAGTAGCCAGTCATCAGAGCTCTGGTTTATTAGTCCTGTTGCTCTGGCAGTTTAACAGCTACTCCAGGCAACTGTGCTTTTTCACCTCCGAGGTGGAAGGACAGAGCATGCTAGCAACTACAGGCTCTAAGGGACATTGCACCCACAGATGTGTGGGTGGGGGTGGGAGGGACACACAACTGCACCCACAGACCCGGTGGCAATTAACAGGGTTGGATTGTGTGGTGACACTGCACCAACACCTGCTAGCCGGGGACACACTGCACCCACAGACCTGGGGCGGCGGGGTGGTTTGGGATGGACACATCATTGCACTGGCATATCTGCTGGCAGCTGTGGGCTGCAGGGGACATTGCACCCACTGACCTGCAGGTGGGTGGGGAGGGAGACGTTATTGTGCGCACACCCCGAGCTGCCGGCAGCTAGCGGGGTGGGCTCGGGGGGTGACACTGCAGGAAGCTGTTGCAGAAGGATGGTGAGCACACACACTGCCCTCGCAAAGCTGCATGCAGAGGGGGCCGCACTTCGAGCCAGCCCCCTTTGCAGCTCTGCCTGTGCAGGGACATGGCACCCAGAGACCTGCCTGAACTTATAGACCGCTTTGCAGCTGCACTACACTTGGTCGATTCCTTCCCCCCCCCCCTGACACCACATGCTGGCACCAGAGCCGCAGACACACCCTCCCCCATCCTGCGCCTGGCTCTTTGCCTTCTCCAGCAGGAGCTGTGCACGCATTCCCCCCGCCCCCTCCATCCCATCCCCCCGGCCGGGCCAAGCTCTAAGCAGCTGGACCAGCACACACTGCTCCGTGCCTGGCACACTGATGAGGGCTGCAGCACAGGCTCGCATCATCGGGGCCGGGGGGTGGGGGGATGGGACTGGGGACTGGCGGCTGAGCCGTGCCGAGCGCAGGAGTGAATGAGGCGCAGGCTGCTCGCTTCGCCCTCTGCTCCCCCCCCCCAGTTCCATTCAGCCAGCCCCGGCCCTGCTGCTGAGGCTGCTGGCGTCAGAGCTGCCTGCGTCAATGCTGCCTCAGTGACACACACAGGGGCTTTCTCCCCCCTCCTCCTCCTCCACTTTTTTTTCTCAATGAGCAGCCTAATGGGATTTTTATGATCCTGCTTATAAATCAAGCCATTAGGGCGACTCTCTGCAGCTGGCACGTTTGCAGTTAATGATCCCTTTGTCCTTTTTTCATCATTTTTTAACCCTGGGTTTCCACGCAGAGCCTGAGCGGAGTGTGCCTTCCGCCTCCGGGCGTTTGCACGGCTACCTGCCGACGGCAGCTCCCTGCATCGGGGTTGATGCAGAATAAAAACACAGCCACCGTGCAGAAGGCAAGAGTCCACACGCCACCCTGCCGCTCAAACACGCACGCTACCAACGGTAGTTTAGGTGATTTCCCTCTTAGCCCCCCCCCCTCCAAAAAAGGCACAGCTTTGTGGTCGAGCTGGTTGGCAATTTTCATTATTTATTTAAAGCAGCTGACATTGTCTCCCCTCTCCATTTTAACATGCTTGGCTCTGAATGCATATACAAGGGTTGCTTTGTGCGGTGTCTATGTAGTATGGATTAAACAGGAACCTGCAGGCTGCCACTCACCAAGGTCCATGGGGGGTTGGCGTGTGCCCTTGAGCCCATAATTGGTGCATGGGTGGGTTTATCAAAATTGGGGGTATGATCCTCCCCCCTCACACACACACACACACCCATCAAAGTTGATGGCAAAGTGCCCATTGATTTCAGTGGTGCAGGATCAGGCCTTGCCTTTAAAAGTATCTAGGTTTAGCTATGCACACAGGACTATATGTTGGTCCCACTTAGACAGTGAGAATCACTGAACACAACAGGCCCCAGATTTCGCTCACGGAGGACATGTACCCCACACATTGGCCCACATCCTGCCCCGTGTTAGTTCAAGTTCACCAGAACAATATCAAACTGCTCTAAAACTGGCTTACCCCCTGCCACCACAGCATTGCTTCTCCATAGAGTAATCCTTAGAGACATGGAGCAGGTCCTATCCTACGCTTCCCCCAGTGCAGAGGACATGGCTCTCTCAGGCCGGCTCTACACCTGAAACTTAAAATTCACACCTCCGAGACACAGTTATGCCAACCTAAGTTCTGCAGTAGACACTGCTAAGGCGGCAGCAGAATTTTCTGTTAACCTAGCTGCTGGCTCTCAAGGGGGTGGATTTACTACAGTGACAGAAAAACCTCTTCTGTCACTGTAGTAAGCGTCTGTGCTACAGTGGCATAGCTACAGCACTGCAAACTATAGTGCTTATAGTTTAGACATATTCTTATACTCTGTCACCAGCTGTTGAAGGGCCTCCTGAGGCCACAGGTAGCTAGTGTAAATTAGAGCAACCCTCAGGCTCTGGACCATTATCTACTATATTATACTTTTCCTATGAATACAAAAAACAACAGCTTTATAAAACACCTGTCCCATAGTACCGACTGTTTTCAGTGTTAAACTGCAACAGCAGCTTTGAGTTGAAATACCAAAAAAAAAATTTTTTTTTTAAATTGCAAGCAATTAGACCACAAAATAGAATTTTGGAGAGAAAGAATTCCAACAACTGAATGACTCATACACAGCAAGGTTTTTACAGTTTAAAACTATATTGTTATTTGCATTTTTAACACAAAAAAGGAAACAAACCCAATATCTTAACAACAATGTGCTGTAGGGCAATAAGAACCATTAATGAATATGTATTTTAACACCAAGATACATACATTAAACTTGCATTTACAGTACCTATGTGTTAATCTGCATTTTATTAAAGTATATTAACATGAATTCAAATTTATAAACACCTGTTCAGCAGATAGACCAAAAAGCCACAGACTTTCACCAGGTAGAGGACCAGATAAACAAAGCGTATTGGGGGCTCATTATGGACTTGGATATCGGCACACCAGTGCAAAGGCAATCGTACCTACCCTACCCATGAAATGTGTGGGGAAAGGAAGGCAGAACACCTGAGAAATCTCTGAGTACCACAGTGGACCAATTTAACATTACTTGAAAGGCAAATTCTGATTCCAGAAGTGCAGATTAATGGACCATGTTCAAAGATGCCATGAAAATCATTTAGATCAGGGCTCATCATCCTTACTCAAGGGGGCAGGGAGAGGTGGAGTAAAGGGAATCGACCTTGTGATTTGTTCTTTCATGACCTTCACAATATGAAGGACATATATATGTATGCATTAGCATGTCACATGGTAATTTGAGCATATATATTGCATATTAGAAATAGTGATCTGGCACTCTACCACTACTTCTGCAAACTAAGATCAGCCTGTTTATTTCAAGCAGCCATCCCTCCTACAACATCTGGGGCAGTAACCTAGGCACAGTGAATCATGTGCATGGCTGCCAGTCATACACACGGCTTCCTCATGGCTCCCTCCTGGCTCATGACCCATACAAGGAGCTGGGCCTGGATACTCCAGGACAGTGCTCGGCCGCTATAGAAGACCCTAAGATTAGACAGGCAGACATAAGGGCCAGATCATGCAATGCCAGTAGGTATGGCATGGTACTGAATGGAGAGTAATGGATATGGAGCTGGAACAGGCCTACTATCCACCCGAACAGCTCCTCTTCCCTGACAGAGCAATAAAGAGAAACAATAGCTGCACAATGGATGCAGAAGTGGCTCCACATTCCTGTCCTGAATACAGAGCACTCTCTAGGGAAGCATGCTTGGAAGGAGTGAATCTTTTCCCTGCCTCAGGAGATACTCAGGGTCTTTGACTGTACCTGTGACTACTAAATTGAGCCCATTATCATGTATTGTACTTATTTTCCTCCCAGGGTGCTCTACACACTTAACAGCCTATGTGATATACCTACAGGAATCACTTCATCCACTAAGGAAATGCAGCCACCTCTTCAGGAGAGCCATTTTGCCTGGTCCCTGGAGGTGGTAACTTCCAGAAAAGATTTTGGTTTATCCAGATGAATAGGTTCAGCATTTTTAGTTACTTGAACCCCTCCAACTGTTTAAAAGGGAAACTAGCAGGGGCTGTATGTACAGATTAGAGGTGAGTGCATTGAGCTATGTTCAGATCTGGATTTTAAAACCTCCAACGTTAGAGGTGATCCATTTTGGAGCTTTTGTTTGGGTCTCTCATATCAGCTAAGAAGTTTTTTTTAAAAAAACCTCTACAGATGGTGAACTTAATTGCTCAGGGAGCTTATAATGGGATACAGAGCCTTTCACCTATAGGACACTAGTTCAAATTCAGCCTAGGTGGATGGGAACTAAGAGTTATGATGATCTGTTGGCTACTTGATGGCCTGTATGTGAAATGAGTTAGTGGTTTCAGTGTAGTTTCTTGTAGGCAGGTGTCTACATCATTCAGACACCACCACACCAGGCATTAAGTAGCACTGGATGGTTTCAAAGGGGTCCCAGGCTAGAACAGGCATGGAAGCTGAACTATCTCATGCCTTCAGAGGTAGCCCCTCTGGTTCATGGCTGACACTAACTGGTCACAGCAGGGTAGCTTGCACTGCCCTTGCTTGTGCTGTGCCCTTGCTGTGGATAGTGGACTTCAGTCTCAACAACTGTTGAGTCTTCCACTAAATTCATTTTAAAATGTATAAGTGAAATATGAAGCATATAGCAAGAGCTCATATTATATATATATATATATATACACACACACACACACACTACTGTACATACACCTTTGTGTATAGACTATGCATATTGCATTTAATAACCATGCCTCTCTGTCTCTGGTTAGTAAGAAGAGGGAACTGGGTGGTGGAAAACGTAATTTGTACATTAGGAAGTCTCTGCTGCCAGATCAGCAGCAGCATCGGTGACGTCTGTACTCTCTCACTTTGTTCCTGTTGCTATAAATCAAAATGACTACAGTCCAAATGCCTTGCTTGTTTAACTACAAATGCACTGCTAGTCAAGAAAAATCAACACTGGGAGGGTCCTACATAATCTGGATATATTTCAAATTGATTAACCAGAGAAGGTCCTAAAACAGGGTGAAAGAAAGATTTTTCAATTCATGATAAAAAAAATAGATTTTAAATGATGGGATCCAGCAGAGCTGTAGAGATTGTGTATCTACAGGCACTGATGTCTTTGCTAAATGAACTATCAAATTTGCTTTTCTTAATATGCACTGGGATTTCTTTCTGATTAACACAAACTCTTCAGAAATCCTTTTTCCCTGTGTCATGTATTTTCTTCATCATCATGTAAACTAATAAAAAAAATAGCAAATTAAAATAGGAGAGAGGCAATAGATCAGGTTTTGCTTTCCCTGCATTTATATTTTTGTTGAGGATTTGCTATGTTTATTTGGAATTTTACAAGGGATTGTTTCTCTTTATAGTCAGACAGCTTGACATCTTCTCTTTAGAGGTGAAAGTAACCCCTGTGTGCAGCACAAGGCCTAACACACCACTTAAATCCAAATGAAGTTCTCAAAATAAGACTTTAGTGTGATATAAAAATGGTACCTAGACCTGGTGCTCACCCTCTGCACAGAAGTCAGTGTCACCTTGAGTAATTAGGCAAATGATCAATTTAAAGCAAAGGGAGAGTCAAAGATCAGGAATTCTGTGGGGCTGAGACATTGTCCAGTGGTCCCTTATGTGCATGTGCACACACACTGAATTCAGGTAGGGACAGGTTTTAAAACTATCTCTACCAAACAAAAACTCATGTGAAAGCAGGTAGAATTTTAGTGGAATGGAGCCATCTAGCTGCCTGCAATCTACTAACAAGGGTTTATGGAGCAAGAGGATTTCTATAGAGGAACGCAAACAAGCCACTCCTTGCCCAAGCAGGAATATTAATCAGAGCAGGGATGAAGAGGAGATTTTATATTTATATTTCCTCTTGCTTTCTCTAGGGCCTCCCTGAACAAAGTCTGTTTCCTTTTATTTATTTGGTTTCTTAGGAAAGCCTTTTTATTTTGGTGGTGTGGACTAAGAGGTTTAAGACACGCAGTGCATTTTTATTTTCTTATTCACTCCTTGTACTGTAAGCAGGACCATTTCCAACCTGCTGCAAAATCTGCTGTAGCAGGGGCCTCAAGTAGAGAACAGCCTCCATAGGGAGACTGGATTATGCACAAATTTGCTCCTCATTCCTCCAGTCCATACAAGGAGGGACTGAGCAAGCTGCACTGCACATGGCCTAGTGGAGATACTCTTGATGCCTGAGAGTTTTCTAGTCCACAAGTCAAGACTTCCTGAACTACTATTTTGCCAGATATTTTAGAGTGCCTCTTTATTAGAGTGTGCTGGCCTGCATTTAAATTCACCACAAGAGGAGAGACTGAGGGCAAAGGAGTGGAGACGTGATGTGTGGGGGGGGGAGGGGGGTGTCTTATCCCTCTTGCCTTCCTATATGCTCCCCCACAGCTTAGACTCTCCTCCAGGGACCCCCAGCTGCTGCTGCCTGCTCTAAACTCCCTGCCTGTGGCTACAATTCCAGGATGTCGATAATGCCTCTGCCTACTCTCCCAGCCTACCTGTGCATCTCCTTCCCTCTTTAGCCTGCACTGTGGTGTGGTGGTCCAATATAAGTAGCCCCCAGGTAGTCCAGAGCATTCTTGAACACCATCCCTGACTAGACTGTCCTATCACTGCAGATTCCTTTAGTCTTAATGCCACCACTCATCACTCAGGCCTTCCTCAGGATACCAAGAGCCTGTCATTTTTGCAGATGTAATATTATTGCACAGAGGACAGTGTGTGGATTAGTGGATGCTGGGTTGGTGTGGGCAGGGGTTTATAGTGATAGGACCAGGTTCCAGATTTAAGCTAAAAATAAGCTCAAACATGGATTTGTAAAGATGTTGCAGGTCTTTGCATTGTCTGTTTTTCAAAGCCATACTTACCTCGTAGACTGTCCCTAATATCCCTGTCCATTTTGGACTTCAGTTCAGATTTGATTTAATCCAAAACTTTGAACCCAGATCTTGCCCTGATGTTTCAGAGGTGAACACTCTCATGGTTAGTAGCTGAAGCTAGACAAATTCAGACTAGATAGAAGTGCAATTTTTAAAAATGAGGGCCGTTAACCATTTGAATAAGGCACCTGGTGGATTTTCATAATCTTTCAATGAAGACTATATGCTGTAAAATGATAGGCTTGATACAGAAATTATTGGGTCAGGATCTTTGGCCTGTGCTGTGCTGGAAGTCAAACTAGATGTTCATAGCGGTCCCCTCTAGACTTTAAAAAAAAAAATAGATCTATAAATGAGGTGTTCCTATCCAGAGTTCCAGCTGCACCCTCCCCTCCTCCCCCCCCATCTCTAATATGGTCTTTTCTGTACTATTATCAGTTTGCAAGAGGACCATGTACACACCAATCACATAGTTGTGAGAATGCAATCCTGCTGGGGAGAAAAGAACTGGAGAACTTTTAGCAAGTGTTATACTTGGAGTCATAGGGAGTGTATTAGTTATTCTCAACTCCAGCAAAACGATGGCCATAGTTGTGGGAGTTGGGCCAAGGTTCAGATAGCTACTCAGCTAGAATTGAGGGGGGGGCGGGAAGTAAGAATACTGGTTCTTGCTCAAATACTAAATGCATACCAAACAAACATCGGACACTCTATAGGAATGCGTTGGCTTTTCGGGGCGCGGAGAGGGCAAGCATCAGCGGAGGGAAGTCCACAGAAAATTTATATCAGAGAAAGATTTAACCTGCAGTTCCTTTGACTTGATCCTCTTCCAGGCAGGATTGAAGCTTCCATTAATATCAGTGGAAGCAGAATCAGGTCCCTAGTGGTTAGGAGTCCACATCTCTTAAGCCATCACATTTGGCAGCCTTATTGGTAGATTCAGCAGAGATGCCAAGCATTTAGTAGGCACAGGGACTCAGCTGTGAAGCGGTTCTCTTCGGGCTAGGATTCAGGACACCTTTGCAGGGTTACGTGTGGGACACTTGCACTGTTATGGCCAATACCATTCTGCAGATAAAGAGGACTCAGATCTCCAGAGCTATTAATCCAACACCTGCCACCAGCACCACATGCACCAAAACAAATAATGAAGGCTATATTCTAACGGTTCCTATGAACATCTTTATTTTTCAAAGAGGCTGGTGGTGGAGAAGCTAGATTTTAGCTTGGAGATTTGAGCTGAACACCTCTTCCAAGTTTCAAAACTGTGCTGAGACCAAGGAGACTTTTTCAGAAAGAAATCGAGTGAAAGGAGAGGCTATGCTGACCTGATAAAAGACTCTCGGCCCTGTATTACAGGGTCACAATGCTAATTTAAACCTTGCTCATAATAAGCCCTCATATTTGCCACAACTTATTCTGGAAGTCTCCCAGAAACTCAATGGACCAAAATAATCCTTGATAAACTTTGTGAAGTTACACCTGGGATGAGCTTGCCCATTCATTCATTGAAATAAAGGAAGAACAGAGAGTAGAACTGTCAAGCTATCCTGCACTGGCTCAAGAGCATGAGTACTGTCCTCAGGGCAGACTGCTAAGAGCCAGAACACAAACCACCAATGGGTTAAGTTTTATATTTAGATTTCACCAACAAATTATTGCGTGTAAACACCTCAGCCACTATAGCAATCTAAGTATGGAGTTGCAGACAGGCCCCTTGGATACTCCCATCTGTCTCACCATCCACATGAGCCTACTTTTGTGATAGATGGCCCCCTTACACCAAGAATCACAGCAATATTCAGGTTACTCCCATTCCCAAAGGACCAGCCACTTACCCCAGGTCAGTTACACCTTAGATCTCACACCAAAGACAATAGTTTTAGCAAATCCTAAATAAATTATGTACAGCTATACAGGAAAAGGAAACTAGTTATTTACAAGGTTAAAACAAATAAACATACATACACAAATGAATTATAATCTTCAAAATTTCAAAAGGTAAGCTCCTGTAATAAGCAAGGTCTATATGTCCTTTAAGGCTAACCCAGATTAAGCACTTGGGGTTCTCTTGTTTATGCCTAGGAAACCCCACCCCTGCGAGTCCAAGCAGCATAAAGATACAGTTCCTTCTTGTCAGGGGGCTTTTATTCCCCTCCTCCTACGTGCTATGGGCTGTGAACTCAGCTGATGGGAGAAATCCATCTTCATGACTCAGCTTCAGCTTGGGGGCGGGGGTGAAGGTCATTGAGAAGGGCCAAGTCTTTTGTCCTCTTTAATGTTCCACAATAGTAAGTCTGGTGTAAATGGGCGTTCCTTGTTCGCCAAGACATTACCTTCTGTTGGAGATCAGCACTTTATACTGGTTAATGGCTCTCTCCTGTCTGTTGATTTACGCAGTCACAGAGGCTTATAGTACAAATGCTTAAGTATTACCTTACAACATGGGATACAGATGTTATTAGTGAGATTAATGCAGGCAGCAACTCACAAGCATTCAATAAAGTCTAAACACTAAACACATTCTTATAATCCTAATACCTATTTTAACAGTACTAACACACAGGTGAGCCGGGCTGGTTCCAGCTATGTGTTTGTCAGTGTCCAGTTGAGACATGGGGACCTTGGCATGATCTGGCATCTGATCTGCCAGCACCACAGGAACCGCTGCTCCGATTGTTTCTTCTGTCAAGGGGCAGGGCATGTCAAGAGCAACAATTAATGACTTAGAAGCTTGGCCTTTTGGTTTTATATTTTGGAAAAAAAAAAAAGTTTCCCTTCAACCATTCAGGACTTTAAGAGGAGGAAAAAATGGCAATTGCCTCTTAAATTCTCAAGTATGTAGACTATCAAATGTAAAAAAACTACTGATGTCATCATACACATCCCAATGCTTGAATACTAAAACCTATTGTATATTGTACTGCAAGTGAAACCATGCAACCAATCAGAATTTACAGCAGCTGTCTTCTCGTTATACAGTAGATGCAACTAAAGGTGCTTAATTTTAGACTAATAACATGACATACTGTAACAGTGATAGCCACTGTAGCAATGGGTGTACTCAGGAATAATTGTTCCTCCAGTACCTTGACTTTGTCTCATAATTTGCTGCTGCAGGATAGATTCCTTATGGCCTTGAACATTCCATCATCATTGTGGTAGGGGGTGTTAATTTCACACAAAAGTCTTTTGAGATTAAAATAAAGGATGTTTTCCCATGCTGTATATAAAAATAGCAGTCAGTCCAGTGTATTAAATTTCTATCAGTGTCCTGTGTTTCTGGAGAACATCTTAATGGCAGTAAACCCCAAAAGTGGAATTTAATCCATTTTGTTGATTTAATTTGGCCATATAGATGTGGTGCTTATATTCTTGTGCATCTGGAGCAAAATAATTCACATGGAAGAAGGTGAGTTATTTAACCTTAGTCACAAATTGCCACGTGTGCCAGTTCTGAACTATTTCCAATTCCTGGAAATCTACATCCAGTGCTAGGTTCCAAGGGGTATATTTAAAATGGGTTCTGACTGGTGGGAGAAAAGGATTACAGAGAAAAATAGAAGGAATTTACTCCAGTAACTAAATCCCTCCTCTCTTCTTCTTTGAAGTAGTAAGTTATAGTAATCAAGTCACCAGGCTTAGTCAATTACCAAAACCAGACTGAAGTCTAAAACTGCTTCTCCCCTTTTTCCACCAAACTAACATTGGACCAGGATTCTGGAACAATAAAAGCAGAGAAAATGCTTGACAAATCTACCACAGGTTTTTGGTAAGACCTTAGCTCATGCTTGGATGGGACACTTTACGTGGAACTGACTAAACACTTCCAGACAGCTGGCCAGGATGTATATATTGAATAAAAGCTGCAAGTTATTTGCTGTTGTGAAGTGATTTAGCTAGTTCTTTACCTAATGCCATAAGTTCAAAGCACCCAGTCATCTGGATCACAACACAAAGCATTCTACTTTCAGAGACCAGACACTTGGGATAGGTGAACCCTTGAATATATACATTTCCCACTTTTACAAATATTTATTAATCTCCTAATTCACTTAAAAAATTAGCAGAGCTTTGGATTTAGTTTTGTTTGCAGTTGCAGAATAGACATCTAAAACCCTAATATATCTATCACAGAGGAGATAAGTCATGTATAGTTCTCCAGAAATAACTTAATACTTAGAAATACTGAGAACTGTTCTAATAGGATTTGAGTATTAGAAGCTATTTGTTTGGGCAGGGGGGAAAAAAGGTTATTTTCAAGGGTTTATAGCCACCTTGAAAATATTTAAATGGAACAAAAGATTTTTCAGAAGAAAAAAATCAATTTTTCAAATCAGATATGTTTTCTACTGTTTGCTTTCTAAAGGAGGAAAATACCAAAGTTAAACTCAAATGGAGGTTCTGTAACATCCTCAAAAGCAATAGAGGATCACAGCATGAGGCTGAATTTTATCAGATCTCACAACTTAAGCAGAACTGGGCTGGATCAGTGCTAGAATAGGATACCTCCAAGGAAACTGCATGTACTAGCAGAAGTAGTGTTGGAGGATTACCACGTACTGAATCACCCTCTCTATCGGAATTAAGATGGTGCCTCATTGGGATGTTTGGAACACAGTACTGCTCTTTAACCTTGTGTTGAGGCATAACATACAGGTTGCACCACCCATTCTCTGTGTGGCTGCACTTATGCTGACAGTTTTCAGGGAGTCTCCCTGCAGAGTTGACACCATGGTACTTAAGCCAGAGAGGAGACAATAATGCATCATGGGAGATGTAGTCTGGACAGGGAGCCCAGCCTACAGATGAGATTTGGTACTTAAAGCCCAAACTATTGTACCCATAAGGCACCATGGCGACTCAGAGGGACACAGTGTTGAATTTACAATATTTTGATTGTTAGCCAACTTAAAAATATTTGTATTCAGCATGACCCAGCCCCCAAATAAAATATTTAATTTCTCCCAATCAAGAAATTCATGGAAAACATTTCAACAGAAAATTCCAGCCAGCACTAGTTTTTACTATGATGTTGTCTAGACCTGTTCTAAACCAGATTAGATGACACACTGACAAAAATGTCTGCGTGTAGCCTCACTTAGTGCTTCCACCATTGAGAGGACTAGTGCTAAAGAAATTACAGAAGAATGGCTAAAATGCTCATTAGAAATGCAGCCATAAGCCCTGATCCCACAATAAGCTCCATGCAAGTGAATTCTTGTGCTTGTGTGGAGGCCCTTTAAAATCAGTGGGGCTCCTTCATGGTACATAAGTCCCACCATGTGGAATTCACTGGAGGATTTGGGTTTAAGAGGTTAACTATAAGACTAGAAGCCTACAATAGTTACTAAATGAGAGCCTGTCTGCACTACCACTAGACCCACACACAGTTGTCTGTAGTGATGGTGTCTGTAATTGTTTTACTCCTAGTGTGGATGGAAAGATGCAGTATTATAACTATGTTAGTGATAGAGCCTAGGTTGGAGGCCTTAAAATGTAGGAAAGTGGCTCTTAAGATCTATTTGCGTCTCAGATTAGAGCATTTTATGGTTTATACTTGAGAGGAGGAGTGGGGGTTTGGAGCTAACAAAAATGTTCCATTGTGCAGGCACTGACAGCTTTAGCCAGCCTTCCTGCATTTTAAAACTTCTGAAGCAGTATGTGAAAACATGCTGACCCTTGGGAAATAAGTTGAGCTGTTAAAAATAAATAGGTTCCAGCTTTTTCAGGAAGAGCAGATTGACAACAGTGACGTATAGACACCCAGCAGCTTGTTGTCCGTTTCCCACGAGACTCTGGTGATTTAGTAAGAAACTGCAGCTCATGCAGATGGTTGCCTGGAAATTTAAATACCAGCATGTTCCTTAGTTCTTCAATCTCTATTTTTCACAGGTCACCTCTGACATAGTCACACCTGCTAAACTGCCTTAGAAAAGGAGACCATTGAAGGTTTTTGAAAAGGTTATTAACTTAGTGGAGATGTTATAAGTTTCTCTTCCCACATACCTGCCTGCCCCACAATAGACACAAGATGGTACTAGTGCCAGGTGTAGGTAGCCTTAGTACCAACAGAAGCCCATGAATACTGGAGCAGGGTTTCAGAGGTAATGAAAGTCAAGGGTCAGCCTTTAATTTCTGTTGGGAGTGAAATCAAACAGTCCTGAGTATATTGTGGATGCCATGTTATTGGGCTACAGTGACCCAGAGACCCCTTGTTGCCAACTGGTAGAGGGCACAAGAGGTGCCTGTGGTTTACATAGTTCCCATGGGTCTGTCATCAATATACCAGGGATTGCAGGTGAGGTCTGTACGAGCAGTCAGTAATGGACTGGTTGTCCTAATCCTTGCAAGGTGGATACAGATGATATTTAAGGAATTAGATATCTATACCCGAAATCATGGTCTTAAAGTTAAAAGCAGATCACCAGGAGGTGATAGGACTTGGATGACTTCTGCTCAGGTAGGGGGCAGGAGATGTTTCTCTCTCTGTCTGAAAAGGTGTGTATTGGGCATCTCACAGCGTAAGCGTAGCTGCATGGAGAGCCAGATGCTAACCAAAGTTTGCAAAATCTACAAGAAAGAAGCCTACAGCAAAAAACAAGCAGCAGTGGGGAGGCATCCTGTTTATTAGTAAATATAATGGCTTGCTAGAATATAGCAAGGGATACAGGAGTGCACCCCCTATCCTTCACCTTGGGGACAAGCTGCTAGAGTGCTTGTCTTATGAACGGAGGAACACAGCTGGTCTGGCTGTTTAAAGCTGGGAGAAAGATTTGGGGTTAGCTAACTTTTATGAGACAGGAGAAGGTCCTGTTAGTTAAGTGTAGTCTCTAGAAACGGTTTTATAATTTTATTGATATGTAACCCTTTGTTTCCATGTATTCTACTTGCTTCTCACATCTATCCTTTAAAGAAACTTTTGTTTTCACTACAAACATTTAAGTGCTGCGAGTTGGGCAGAGCAGTGATCTGAGGGGTAACTGATAAACTGAGGAGTGGGTACTGTTTCTTTGGAGATAGCAGACTGGTGAATTCTCAGAGCATCCAATGGAACAGAGACAGGACACTCCAGGGGGATGCTCCGGGGACTCAAAGGTGGGAGTGTGCCTGTTGCTTACCTGCAGAGGGACAGCAGCCCCAGGTAGGCTGCAAGGGGAGTGGTTGGGTTGCCTGTGGCCGATAAAGTCAGGGAGCTCACCCTTGGCAGTTATAGACAAGTCTTCCTCACACCAAGGGGGCAAGTGCTAGCAAGGCACCCCCAGAAAATGTCACAGATAAAGTCACCAGCTGGTAATGTTGTGGCATTGCATCACACATGACAAAACAGCATCGTGACATCATGGGGGTGGGTTACAGCTATCTGGTCAATACCAACAGAGAGCAATAAGTTGGAGCGAGAGTAGAGGACTAAAGCGTCTATCACATTTAGAGATCAAACAAGCATCTCCCTCATTTTAATTTGCAGTAGCAGCATTTAAGTCAGACTATTTGAGACATTATGGCTGGAAGCAATAAATAAGAGGGACAGTTACCTGGCTTTAAATTTAGGATTTAATTCTGAGTCATTTAGTTGGGGGCCAAGTGAGTAATCAGGTCATTTTATTAATTTGGAGTATAGTTTCCCATTAAGTTTTTCTTGGTGCAAGAGAGATAATTAATCAGTGAGCTGGTTGTTTTACCCTTTCTTTCTTAGATTTAGACCACTGCTTTTCCCTCAAAATCTTGTTAATTCCTAGTTAACATTTTCCATAAAGACAATACAGATGACTCAGTGGCTATTTATCAAAAGGTATGCAGGAATTAACATGCTGGAACAGGCTCTTCGTATGTTAGGAAAGACACATGCAAAGCTATCCATTATAAAAATGCTTATAGTCTAACAAAGGGCAAATTGCTAGATTGGTTAGTTCTACTTGTGCCCAGAGGGAAAAAATAGACAATTTACCAAAAGAGATTGTGGGTGAAAAAAACTGAAGTAATCCCAAGGAGCACTTCTCCCTGACCCAATAGAAAGCCAGTTAAACAAAAGCCAGAATAAAACAGAAGTCTTCAACTAGCCCTCAAGTTCACACCACCTTTGTTTTGGGGAAATGAATGTCAGACATGGAGATCACCCTGCTCCTAGCCCTCCAAGTTCAGTTTGGGGAATTATTTTAGCAAGGGCTCCCCAGCTTATTTCTCTTTAGGCAAAACCTTAGCAGTTGAAAAGGAGAGTCTCTATGGCAGCTATGTCCGGAACTATGTGGAGATTTATGGATTAAAGTCGCAATAGAATAGACACCCAGTAGCTTGTGCATTCTACAGAGCAAAGGTGTAACATGCGCCACAGTAAAAGTATCACCTCATGTATACAACTAACAGGAGAGGGTGACTGAATACCGTCCTTGGAGCCCCAGGCAGAAGTACAGCAACCTGATACCACCCTCTGGGATTTCTCAGAGAAGCAGCAAGAAAGCCACTGATGTGCAAAGCCATCCATCCGTGCTGGAGTCAATAGATAGATCGATCAATATTGTCAATGGTATCGAAGGCTGATAACAGATTTAAGGGAATCAGCACGAACAACTTGGGTGAAATCCTGACCCTATTGAAGTCATTGAGAACTTTGGCATCAACTTCAATGGGACCAAGATTTTACCACTTATCTTTTTCCAAACACCAGAAGAGCTACTGACCAATGAGAGCAGTGCAGTCCATAACCAGGCCTAAAGCCAAACCAAAAGAGAGGGGAAGGAGGTCAAAAAGTTAGAGAGCAGACTATGACAGCCTTCAAAAACCTCTCTCATAAGAAAGGACAGTTAGAGATATGGTAGGTAACTGGTTAGATCAGAGTGATAAGATGTTTGACCCTGCTGTCAAACATCAAAATCTACAAGAAAGAACCCTCCAGGGGAAATAAAAAACACAAAAAAACACACAACCAGCAGCGGGGAGACATCCTGTCAAACAGGCCCTATGCCACAGGGCTCACTCACCATTGGGGTACCTCCACCTGGCTGCTCTGGAGACTAGCTCTTTTCAGATCCAGCACCCCCTTTTATTACTCATCCACATGCCCTGCCACCTCTCTCTCTGTGACTTCGCCCTCCAGTCAGATCCCTATAGTCCTCCCCTTCCAGGGTCCTCTTGGGCAACCTTCCTCGGCAATCTTCTGCTCCACTGCCTAGTTTCTGCCACTTCCCCCAGTGGCTGGTAGGGGAACCCAGGCCCACCCTCTATTCCAGGTTCCAACCCAGAGACCCTACAACCAGCAGTCAAGGTTTGCATAGTCCCAAACCTTGCTGCTGTTTTCCTGGGCTGCTCCAACTTTGCATCTGTCAGGCTCCTTCTCCAGCCTTCTCTGGGTATGCCCTTCCCTCAGGACCAAGACCCAAGGGCTTCCATTCTACTCATGTTTTCCTTCTCTCCCACCCTGCTGCTATAGAGCAACTGTAGGCCTCCACACTGCAGCCTCCTTCTGCTGACATCTTCTTGGCTTTATCATAGCTCCACCTGTCCCTTCTTAGCTGGGCTCTACTCCCAATCAACAATTGTTTATCTACCTTAATTCCTCTCAGGTGTAGCCTATCCCATTAATTGGCCCCTTTCTCAGCCTTATTAACCCTTTCAAGGCTTATTTGGGGTGAACACCCTGGCATATCCTGGCTCAAGAAACCAAATGTTTAATTTGAAGGAAGTTTACCAGACAAGAAGGAAATAGCCTATGATTCCAAGTGCTGTCTCACTTTTACTAGCAGTATGGAGTCCATATTACAGGTTGTAGATTACTGTTCACCAAATACCTTCATGAACTCCATGAAAGCAACCAGATGAATTCAACAGGAAATGTTGCATTTGCTTTCTCCTGTTTTGACTTTTTACCATGGAGATGGAGAATCTAGTTCTGAATCTGAGCAATCTTGCCAATAAAGAAGGAAAATTCCCCACTATTAAAAAGTATATTTTTTCCCCAAAGGGGAGGCATTCCAAATTCACCAGACTGACCAATAATTGGAGTAGCTCTGCTGAAAAGGACTGCCTAGGCCTTAGAGACTAAGAACAAGAAAGCCTCCAAGATCTTCACAACCACAAAGGGAAAGAGTTTTTAAAACCCTTTGCCACAACCAATTTCTTTGTGCTCCTTGCTCAGCTCCCTCTTAGCTGGGAATCCTACATCTAGTCTTACAGCTCCTCCTTGGAGAGGCTCACAGGCAGCTCCCTGGCTCCCCTTGAGTCTCACAGTATTTGGCTTTTTGACTGTACACTCCCTCGTCTCAGAGTCCTTTCCTCAGCCCTACACATCACCCTAGGCCCCTGTCTAGTTGTGTCCACACAAACCCTCTCCCATGCCACAGCTCTTCTGCTTGGCTCAGGTAGTGGAGTACCACACCCCAGGTCTTACCTCATCTCCAACCTCTCACCTACTGGGAACAGGCTGCTTTCATTACAGTCCTGATAGTCCCTTGTTTCCAGTCTGCAGTCACATGATCCAAGGGGATGACAGTCCCCAAATGCTCATTCTTTAGGCCACTGCTTGGAGTATGGAGGTGTTGGACTGGGCCCACCCTTAAAAAGGGGCAGCACGCTGCATCCCTATGCTAGAAAGTTCTACCAGAGGAATATTGTTAAGTTCTACAGGATGGAAACAATAAGAAAAAAACCCAAC
The DNA here is from genome assembly GCF_965140295.1 of Lepidochelys olivacea. Lineage (NCBI taxonomy): Eukaryota > Metazoa > Chordata > Testudines > Cheloniidae > Lepidochelys > Lepidochelys olivacea. The sequence continues at coordinate 126,525,236 of NC_140413.1, forward strand.
AACTCTATAGAATGGTTAGCAATTTTCTATTAAATTATATTGAATTTTTCATAAGGAAAGGACCAGTGAAATAGGTCTACCACCCTGATAGGAACAAGCATCAACACCAACCTCAATCTAGAGAAGGTAATTATCTCACCATGACAAAGGTCTTGATCCTCATACCTCCATTCTACAATTTCAGTCCAAAACATGCTCACTTACGAATGAGCCTGAAACCATCTGGACTATGGCTTTCATAGCAGCTGTAAGATCACAAGTCAAACTACAAAAGTCATCATTCAAGTGGATGTTGAAGTCATCCAGGACATCAGACAACACAAGATCCACAAAAGCAACTCGCAATCCTGTACTATGTCATTACCACTTAAGGGTATCCCTTTACTCCTACAAGGAAAAAGGTCAAAAACTGATGTAAATACAAAGACAAATAACTTGGATAACAGCGAACAAAGCTTCCACATTTATATAGTGCCATGTCCTCCAGGACCAATGATTGAGTGGAGGTATTTGCAAATATGTTCTTTACAAAGCAGATGTCTCCAGGGAATATCAAGTTTATAATGGAGTGATCAAAATGAATCCAAGTCTTCAAAATTATATAGGGAGGGAAGGTAGTCTATGATATCTGTGTGACTACCCTGTAAATTAAGGTTCTTTGCAAAAAGGACCATTTAGAGTCCAATATACTTCAAGAGTCAGACCAAATCGATTGTCTCCAGCTCACTTGGAACCAGTCATTTTTTAAATTCTGATTAGCTACTCTCCTAGAGATGAGTTGTCCCTGTTTAAAGACAGGTTTCAGAGTAGCAGCCATGTTAGTCTGAATCCACAAAAAACAGGAGTACTTGTGTCACCTTAGAGACTAACAAATGTATTAGAGCATAAGCTTTGTGGGCTACAGCCCACTTCATCAGATGCATAGAATGGAACATATAGAAAGAAGATAGATAGATATATACACATACAGAGAAGGTGGAAGTTGCCATACAAACTGTAAGAGGCTAATTAGCAACACCTAGAGACCTTTTCCTTTCAGATAAGCATGTTGAGACAGCTTCCAGTTGATCGGTTATCATGCCTGACAAACTCAAGTGTGAGGATCACTGAATTGCTAACAAGAATGTTGAAAATTGGCTTCCCTAACATGGTAAGATTACTGTTAAGAGAATGGGCATATTAAAAATAGCCACGTTGTCACAACATTGAGGTCATGGGTCAAAAACATTGCAAATCTAGGGAATATTAACTTTCCAGTAGCAATGGGCATGACCTTCATCTCCTACAAGTCCTCCATGAGGAGCTGAAGTTGAACCATTTTAAGTCTAGAAAAATCAAATCCAAGATTTTATTGCAAAGCCATAGCTTTCACCTCTGAGTAGTCTAGGAGTCTGCATCCAATCTTTTATTCAAGCACGCAAAATTAAACATTGCATAAGATGAAGATCTGACAGACTGAGAACTTCGCCTTGCCTTAGCTTTTCCCTCCCTCCCATTCCCAAACCTGGATTGCAGTTATATATGGAGCAAGAAACTTATCATATTACATGTCTTGGTTGTGTTGTTTAGAAGAGGTCAAGCTTGTGACAAGGAATCTTATTCTATTTCTTTCTTTAGAGTCACTAACTATTATTAACTGAACAAGGTGTTCAATACTTACTGGTCTTGCAAGTAAGTAATGCTTCATAGCTTGTGTGTTTCAAAGATCAGCTGCTGTCCCTCCCAGCCCACCCAACTGCCCTGGCTTGGATGGCTCAGACCATGGCTGTCAGAATATTTATCTGTACATGTTCTTAAATTAAACGCTCCCACTTTGCAGTCATGTCATTAGCTAGTTACTGTGTGGACTTGCACCTTCCTGCACAAGTAATTTGCTTTCTTGGGTACACTCAATTGCTCTTGTGGAACAGGGAAGGGAAGACTTATGACCATTTGTAAGTCAGTCTTAAGAATTCCTGGGTTCAACTCCAGACTTGTTGCAAGAAAGAATGAATCTGTGTTTCAGCCTAGTCCTTGTTGATCTGCCAGACTAGAATTCCAAAGGCAAACTCTTTTCACCAGCTGTTTTTTGTTTGTTTGTTTGTTTGTTTGTTTTTGGGGGAGGGTTGTTTGTTTGTTTTTAGGTAATTAGAAAAAACAAGAAGATCCTATGGATCTAGTAGGGTCTGATTTTCTGATGAGCTGAGCACCAGTTGACTTTTACTGGAATTGTTGATGTTAAGAACATCTCGAAGTCAGGCACTTAGTCTTTAGTTGTTTTGTTCCAGGAACAGACCAAATTTCACCCTCAGATATGCAAGTACAACCCCAATGAATTAAATGGGGTTGCAGAGGTATAAGAGAGTAGAAATTGGTCCAGGTTGTCTAATGGCTAGAGACTGGGATTTTGAGTCTAAACTGGATTCTATTCCTGGCTTTGCCAGCCTGGGACCTTGAGCAAGTCACTTAATCTTCATGCCTCAGTTTCACCTACATAAAGCATCTCAAGATCCTTCAGCACTCTATGAAATCAAAGTAATGTTATTGCCCCATCTTTGAAACTTGCCAATAAAAGGGAGACAGCACTCAGTTTTCAGAGTAACAGCCGTGTTAGTCTGTATTCGCAAAAAGGAAAGGAGTACTTGTGGCACCTTAGCGACTAACCAATTTATTTGAGCATGAGCTTTCGTGAGCTACAGCTCACTTCATCGGATGCATACTGTGGAAACTGCAGAAGACATTATATACACAGAGACCATGAAACAATACCTCCTCCCACCCCACTCTCCTGCTGGTAATAGCTTATCTAAAGTGATCATCAAGTTGGGCCATTTCCAGCACAAATCCAGGTTTTCTCACCCTCCGGCCCCCCCCCCCCACACACACACACACAAACTCACTCTCCTGCTGGTAATAGCCCATCCAAAGTGACCACTCTCTTTAAAATGTGTATGATAATCAAGGTGGGCCATTTCCAGCATAAATCCAGGTTTTCTCACCCCCCCCCCCTCCAAAAACCACACACACAAACTCACTCTCCTGCTGGTAATAGCTTGTCATTTTCAATAAAGATACATTTAACAGCAAATGGTATTTTGAGCATTTTGCATCAATTAGTACTTCATTAAAAAATTGTTCTGTGAACGATCTTCCCAATGCAGTGTGAATTTGAACTTCAAAGTGCCCTGGGATATTCTGCACAAAAGGCACTCAGGAAATGCAAGATCTGCTCTATTGTGTTACAACTGCAGTGTTATCTAGCTCCGTTTTCCTTCCATGTTATATTGTCAATGAATCTGCCTCAGGAAAAGACCACCTGCTGTTTTCACACTGAATTTTAGGATTTACAAACAGAAATTGATGCCAAGCACTGATGCTTCAAACCTCATCTCTCTCATAGGAACTCAGAACTCACTAGGGTGAAGGGCATTGTATGAATACCTAGATTCTGGAGATAAAAACTTATAGGAGTCTTTTATGCCTGTGTAATATGAACAAACATACATTGCAGTAGAATAAATATTATGTGCAAATCCACCTTTGTTTGTCCAGCACAACTGGTGAGATTTCATTTGGACTCTGTCTTTAGAATAAGTATTAAAATGGACAGTGTTTAACATCGGTTAAGCACAAAATAAAAAAAAGGGTATTTGTAGTTACAAGAAAGTTTTGGGAATATACAAGTTGCTCTCCCAGATCAGATTAATGGTCACGACTAGATGTTTCAGAGGACGGTGTGAGAAACTCTGAAATAACTGTGGAATAACTTTTCATAGGGAAAGTTTCTTCTTAACCCCCTATTACTTAGTGTTTGACTTGTGCCATGAAGCATGAGGTTTTATATCCTTTCCAAATCACTATCTTAAAATTCTTACTCTTGTAAAGCCCAATAGGAAGAACAGAAATTTTCAAGATTAAAACACCACCGTTTAAAAATGTAACTCACTGGGTGTTGGTCACTCTCAGTGCCCAATCCCCAGAGAATGAGTCTGTTACAGCCTAGCTCATACTGTAGCCACTCATGGAGATCAATGGTTCAAGCCCTGATAATGATCAAGAGGGTGACCATCATATAAACCACCCACAATGTGGTGAACTCTAACATGGGAACCAGGAAAGAACTGACTGGGCTGGGTGGCGCGAAGAGGAAGGAACTGCATATGAGGGGGAAGTTGAAAACAATCTAAGTCTTTCCATTTTCATAATCTAGGATCAGATTTTCAGATCTAAGTTGTATAAAACTGGCATAGCTCCACCAAAGTCAGTGGAACTCCTCTGATTTACATGAGCTGAGGATCTGACCCCTAATGTGTTATTAGGCAGGTTAGGGTAGCATGTATTTAGATATATGATCTTATGTTGGCAGTGTCCCTTTAAAATTTTGCCACTTCATGTCTTCATAAGAAGTACTTCTTCTTGCACACTTACCTGAAATCCAAGTGCAAATCTAGTAATTAAATGTACAATTACTTCAATTTTGCACCTGCAACTTAAAGCTTAGATACTACCATGATGGGCGCTAACGAGCATCTTGTGATAGCAGGTAACTTTTGTGGGTGCAGTAGAGGCGGTGCAAGTTGCACCTGTCCAAAGGCAGCTAGATTTCCCTCTTTTTAAAATGTTACCCCAAATGTACCTGTAAATGTGTTTATTGTGTTAGAAGAATCTTCCTCTACTGTTCCTTGATGACCATAAAGGTTTGGGCTGGGATGGGGTTTAAACGGATAATGAAGTCAGATGTGACAGACATGGAGGTACTTAAATACTGTACATTACTGATAAAGTCAATCTATTTTAGGGTATGTCACTAAATCATACTATACACCTAATTATTAGCTACAGCATCAAAGCAGGGAATAACTAGTTCCCAAAATTAATCACCAACATCAGACTGTACAGAGTACTTGAAGACTTTTTGAAAATGATTAAAAGCATGTATTTTGATCCAGCATTATAGTAAATCAATATCACCACCTTGCTCTTATAAACATGTTTATCAGTAGGTATCCAGGTGCATTACAATGGAGGTCAGCATCATCTATCCCCATTTTACAGATAGGAAAACTGTATTAAGAGAAAACTGTTCTCAGTGCTGATGTTTTTGCTGAATCCATGGCACATTTGTGCCTCCATCCTGATCAAGATTAACTTTATAGGGAAACTTATATGAGTCACCAAGTATATGTCACACAATTTCTTTTATAAGTAAGCCCACGCCAAAGCTATGAAAATCCCAGGTATCCTAGATCTCACTCCTTCAGACATGGAGACTGAGCTCTGGAAGTGGTCCTTTCAGAATGGGGATAAGGCACATTGACAGGCCACTAGCCTGAAGAAATTTGTATTCCCACTGCCTGGCCTGTATCCAGGATCCTGGATGTAATTCTGTTATACACTTTTGAAAAGTGTGCAAAAAATTGTTTATTTTAAAATTTGTATTGCAGTCGTGCCAAGAAGCACTAGTCATGGATGCGGGCCCCACTGTGCTAGATGCTGAACAAAGAGAAGACTGTGTCCCAAAAAGCTTACAATCTAAATTGTAGACTTGTACTCCAGAATCTACACTTTGATTTTAAAAATTATGCCTACAAGTTCTTATGGCTCTAAAGATAGCCCTCAGAATGTGAGCAGATCATGATAGCCACAGCCTGAAAATAAAGCTGGAGGTGTAAACTGCCCCCAGTCCTCTTAACTGGCTATTAATTCAGACATCTGCAGACACTTTTAGCGTTGACACACTAACCTTATGCTTACACCTCCAAAAAAGCTCCTATATACTAATGGAACTTCCACCAGATGTCTCTTTGCATTTGACTTACAGATCCTGAAGTATATACACAAACATCATAATTTGACCAGCATTGTACATTTGCTTGGTAACAGCTGTGCATACTTGCTTCATATTTTTCACTAATACATAAGCATGTCACCCTCTAAAACTTTTCCAGCAGTGGTGAAAATGCTGTTTCTCCCTCTGCTAGGCTATACACACCAACTCCAACCTTCCTCTATCTTACACCATCCAAGATACACAGTTTAAAAACAAGCAGTTTGTTAGAGTTTAGTGAGTAGAATCTAGGTCATGGGCTCTCACAACAAATGTTTTGGTGGCCGTACTCTGAGGCCACCAACTCTTGCTAGTGGCCGTTCTGACAATTTTCCTAAAATACTTTAGGAAAAACAAATAAATATGCACACATACAGGTCCAAATATTGTAATTTATTTATGTAGGGTTTTTTGCAGGCTCAATAATAAAATTAATGTACAGTTGTCTCTAATCTTTACTGGACCTAAACAGAATAGAAATACAAATAAGGTGCTTTGCGTGTTTTGCTTTTTTTGGTTGATTTTTTTGTTTTAATTTGCTAGCTAGTAAGTCTGCCACTGTGAAATGTGATATTTGTATATTTGTTAATATCACTTTTCACAGCAGATTTATTCATCCCCAGCAAGCTGGGAAACAAATTAAACCCTGGATGGGGAAGTGGGTAAGGAGGGCCAGGGGTGATGGGGAACTCGATGTGGGGCTGGAAGAGGTAGCAGGGGTCAGGGCGATAGGAGATGGGGTGAGTCTAAGGCTAGATCCTGGGGTCCTGCTGCATGGCTGGCAGGGATTTCTCTATACCCCCCCATGGGGGTGTTTACCACCCCTGAATTTCCCCAATCCCCCCCCCCAGTTTTGTGAACTAGTTACATGCAGTGTTGCCAATTTAGTGATTATTTGGAAATTTGAATTGAAATTGAAACATTAATACACACTTTAAAAGCATATACAGTGTATGATAAAATACATGTATCTGAAAAAGTATAATAGATTTGAAAAGTATGAACATAGACTAGCTTCCTTACACAGCTGTTGTTTTTATGACCATGTCAGTGCATTCATTTCGGTGATGTTGGCCAACCTAATAATTTCAAATTATGATTTGTAAGCAAAGTCTAAATGAGCTCTCCCTCACAGCTAGTGATGAGCTGAGGGCTGGCGGGAAAGGCTTCAGGGCCAGATTGTATTTACATTCACACCTCATCTACCTAGGTATGCAGCAAACAGAGCTGTGTTGCCCAAGTGATAGATTTTGGCTGGGGTTGGGTCACAAATCACTTGAATGTGGGGGGTAAAGAAATGTTGTTATTCTTATTGTATGAGTAAAAGGCAGTAGAACTGTACTTAGCCTCTGCTGATTGAGGGCATCGAGAGAGGGTGGAGACACGTGTTTTGCTTGATGGTCTGCCTGAGTCACAAGTACTATTTGACCTGCCCCTCTCCACTGTTTAAAGACAGAGCTGATTAGGCTCCATAGATAGTCTTTTGTTCTGTAAAGCGATCATTACAGCTGAAATCACTGAGAATCAGGTCTAAGTGCTTAGACCTGCTGGGGGACAGTGTTTCTGTGGAAGAGATGGCCCAGCCTGCACTAGCAGCGAGGTTCCCCCACGGAGAGCTCAGCTGAAATCACTGAGAGCTGGGTGGAACCTCAAGAGACCAATTCACAGAGGTCACAGTGGCAAGTGGCAGCAGAAGGTGATGGTGCAGGGCCATTGGCAACAGAGCGATGGAGTGAACGGTGGCACAACGAACAACAGCGGCCAGAGTGAACAGTGAGCAGCTGGAAGAACAAGCAAGGTGCCTTCTTGCCCCCCACCTGGGAGGTAAACTCATGCGAAAGCAGCTCTGAACTCTGAGTCTCCACTGACCAAGGACAACACCAGTGAGTGTTAATGGGGCTGTTAAGAATGCTGGAGACACAACACAGTTCATGCGAACAAACATGGCCGTGGCATCATACTTTCTATTTAAGCAAGAGAGATACCACACACTATAAACTGGAGGCCAATGTTAAGTGCATTGTCACTTGTTCATCCTGAAGTTGAACACTGGTTCCAAACAAGACCAGCAAATGCTCACTATCTTTCTGCAAGAAACTCAACTGACTGGCTAGACGCATGTGGTGCAACAGTGAAAGACTCAACAGTTGAAAAAGTGAAGAACTCTCTCACCCCATTCAAAAAAATTGCATACATGGCTGATGAACGCACCAGTGCAAATGGTCATCAAGTATTAAGTCATTGTGTATGTTATCTTGATGTCAGTGGTAGGCCAGTAGATGCATTTCTAGATGTTCAAGTTATAGAAGACACATCGGCTGCATCTGTGACAACCCACATCTTAGAAGAGTTAAATGCTTGTCAGTGGAACCCCAAACAGATGGCTGCTTGTGCATTTGATGAAGCTGCAAACTTATCTGGAAGACATGGTGGAGCACAAGCTTTGCTCAGAGAAAAGTGTAACCCTAATCTCTTCTATACACACTGCAGAGGGCATCTACTCCAACTAGCGTTAGTACGAGCTTCAAAAGACATTTTAAAAGCTATAAATTTAATGTCTTCATTGTATTATTTTTTCAGCAAAAGTCCAAATATCTTGGAAAATATAGACGATACACTGGGACACTGGGACTCAAGTTCAAATTAGTCCAACCTGGGAAAACCCTCTGGCTTTCTCATGAGCAATCCTTGGCTGTTGTCTCAAAATTACTCCAGCCATTATTACTGGCTTTGGAAAGTATCTACCAAGATGGGATGGATCTAAGTAGTGAGGCTGGTGGATTACTTTTGCTACTACATTCAGAGAAGACTATTGCCATTCTCTCTCGTAAGTCTACTGTTGAAACCACTTGGGTCGTTAAACAATGCCATCCAGGCATCTGCTACAACAGTAGTAGATCTTTGTCCAGCAATAGAAGCTACATTTGGATCAATCAGACAGCTATCCATTGAAAAAGTACTGGAAGAATCAAAGACTTCAGTCCAGAAGTTGACTAGTGAAGGCATTTATACTGAATCCTTAAGTGAAGAGGACAAGAAGTGTTTGTTAAGACAACTGAACAAGTACACAGACTTGATTCTTAAAAATCTACAACAGCGACTTCTAGATTCTACTCAACCTCTAGGTAGCTTTTACAGATCCCTGCCTGATATAACACCGACAGTTGAGTGGAGTGAGGCACTACCAGCAATGGGGCTGCCATGTCCTCAGGACAGAATAGAGAATTTGAACACAGAGTGGAATAGCATACAACGAATGAATGAAGATTTGACTTCAACTTCTTTTTTTATCACCACTAGTGGCTCGACCCAATCTTTATGCTATGTTTCCTGGGCTGAAAGAAGTAGGAATTCATCTCTTGCTATTCCCAGTCACAACAGCTACAGCTGAGCATTCCTTTTCCATCATTTAATAGAATTTTGTGTTTTGAAAGAAGTCGCCTTCTGCCTGATCATATGAATGAACTAATGAGCATACCAATTGCAGGAATGGAAGTACCGGACACATGAGAAGCCACCAAAGATGAACACATTGCATTCAAGAAGTTCATTAACAGACTTGTGCAAAATTATAACAAGAAACCAAGAAGGATGTAGATGTAGTGCTTCATAGAAGGCTTGAGTAGCCAACTTTAATTTGTGTGATGATTTTAAAATCTAATAAAATGGTCATGAAACATTTTTCAGTTTTTACTATGATGCCATACTGCCCACCTTCACCCTCACAGTCTCACCCCTCATCGGCCCTGACCCCCGCCCTGTAAATTTGAACACCCCCCCATTTCAATTCCTGGGGAAAACACTGATGGCGAGGGACTGGAGGAGGCAGCAGGGGCAGGGATGACATGAGCCCATGGCCAGAGCCCAAAGCCCTGTGGCTGGGGGATGAAGCCCACCACCTCATGGCCAAAGCCTGCCACCCACCACCCCAGGGCTGAAGCCCAAGGCCCAAGCTCCATCACCCCTGGGAAGGTGGGGGACTCACACGAGTCACCTGCTCCTACAGTGTTTGTGGCTCCAGAAGGGGGTGGCCTCGAGGGAGGAGCCTCTGCTTCCCCCACACACACCCCAAATCACCACCCTGGAGGCTGTGGCCACAGGAGGAGCCCCTGGTAGCTGCATTTGAGAAACACAGAGAAGGAAAGCCTTAGTCTGTGCCATGACAGATGCAAGTTCAATTCCTGCTATCCATAAACCTCTCATGAGAGTTTGGGAAAGACACTTAGTCTGTGTGCTTCGGTTGTCCATCTTACCTCACAGTGGTGTTGTGGGGGTAAGGACATTAAAAATTGTGAGGCACTTAGATACATGATCCCGATAGTTGTAGTAAGTACCCTAGATAGTTTCCTTACCCTATGATGATCTTAGCACTTCAGTTTGGAACTCTTGACTTTTTTCTATAGAGCACAGACTTGAAATGGCTTCTGCCATTTTATTTTATTTTTTTATGCTAAACAGCTCCAGTGGGCTATTCATACTACTTGAAGGAAAAATAGTACCAAGCACAACAGTCACATTACGCGGGCGCAGATTTAGGTTTGCAAGTGTCTCATTTCTACACAGGTATTCCTTGAGATGAGAGTAAGATTGCAAGCAATTTTGAGATAACATGGAAGAGTCTGCATATTGTATTATTGTATACAAGTTCTCCAAATCACACCACAGTTTATTAACTAAAGAAGAACAGTAGTGAAGGAATTGTTAATGTGACCCAAATACCTTACACTTCTTAAAACCACTTTTTCCCTTTAATAGATTATCTGAAAGCAGTATCTTGGCATATTTTAAACAAATTTGAAGTAATGCAAACTAATCTGCCAAGGTCTGTTATGTCTGTGAAAAATTATTTCTTTTCTTAAGCCCAGATTCAGTAAGTCTGCTATTATGAAATAAGCAAGCAGCAATGTCTCAGGCTGTAAACGCAACAGTTTTCCCCTCAGAGTCTGAAACAAGATTCCTACTATTAAGACAGCTCTTGTTTCTCTCCGCAAGTTTCAGAGATACAGGCTAATGAATGAGTGGTTATTAATATATTTTGTTACTACAGTAGGGGCCAAACCTCAGAATGTCTGGGTCAAGGGTTTCAGATACAGGTGCCTGGAGTTAGACACAATACAGATTTAGGTGCTTAATTTAGGCCCCTATTTTAAAAAAAAAAAAATTCACCTTGGCGTTTGGATTTGGGGTAGGTAAGTACACAGATTTCTGGATGCTTATCTGAAACATCATACCCTCTGAGGACTCAAGAGATCCCATATTCTCCTCCCCTTTTCCCTCACACAATCATCCTTACCTACAACAGGCTCTAATTCCTCTCTAGCTGCTGTATTTTGTTCTTGAGGAATGGGTTAGAATCAGCAGCTTTATATGCCTATAGGTGGTCTCCTTCACCTTCAAGAAGAGGCTTATGGGCCGGTTATCTCTCTACAGCACTGAGTTACCTTCTTTGGATGGTGACTGGGAAGCTCCACAGGCATTCTGACATTGTCACTTTAGGATGTAGCCTGGTGTCCTATTCCATCTCCATTTACTGAAGCATAACTACATGGCTGGAATCCTCCTACTCTACTGCTTTAAGAGGCATTATGTACTTTAGGCCTCAGAGTGCACCACAGTACTGTAAAATTCTTGAGTCCATCCCTGTGGCATTAAAGAAGGGTAGATCATTACCCAAGCCTCAAAAATTGTATATATGTGCCTTGCTTTTGGTTCAAGGGACAATCCAAGTTTTGTAGGTGAGGGAGAGGAGATGGGGGTCTTCTCCAAAACTGCTTGTCCCTCCCTACTTGTAACATTTCCGATTATAAAAGAGTTTTAAAGAGATTACGTCCAGTCTCTATATAAAAAAAGAAAAAGGATTTTCAGGCCCGATTCAGGCCCACAGCATTGAAGCTGGACTTTATATTAAAAATAAATAAATAAAAGTCTAGACCCATTGCAGCTCAGGTCCCAATACCTCACTACCCAGTCTTTAGCATGCAAAGTTCCTCATTGATTTAGTTGAGAGTTACCCACACAAAGGCTGAAGAATCAATCCCTTGGGAAATAGTGAAGAAGGAACTGGAAACAGCTTTCAAATCGCTGATGTTGTGGAATCTTTGAAGCAGTGTAATTCTCTCTGCTCTGAAGTTTTCCTTTACCCCTCTGCTCCAATTGCCAGGGCCTCCATCCTACTATTCAGCAAGACATACTGCCATTAGAGCAGCTTCTTTGCTGTCCCATTCCTTAACATCCTGCTGAGATTATAGCAAGAATTATAGCCAATTCACTTGCCTGCCAATTAGAAATACTATATCAAAGCCAAGGGAGTAAACACCAATAAACAATGTCAGCTGTCTAGCCCTTTTGATCCTGAGACCATTTTCAGTGCTTTCCATTTTATTAAAATGAGATATTAATAGAGCAGATACATTTCAGGATAAATGGCCCTATCCTCAGTACTTTGAATTATAATTGATTTTCATGAGCAGAAGATTGGTTCCTTACTATGCTGCTGGGGTCCTGGTATTCTTGGAGTTACAGATCACAAGGTTATTATATTTATTTTGTTGTTTCAGTTAAAAAGTTACCCTGGAATATGATTAAACAGGCACCACTAATTTCTTCTCTTTCGCTATTATTATAGACTGAGCTGGTAGGCTGAGCATATTCACGTTCCCTGAAACTTCCCGTTTTAAGACCCTGTTTCAGTTGCTTATAACTTTGCTCAACTTTAACCCAATGGGCTGATATTTTCCTTACTGGGTGTCTGCCTCAGGATGATTTTTGGGAAGAATTTCAGCCAAAATGGTTATGAGAATGAAGCTAGGGGGAAGATACAGTAAAAACTTCAGAAATGAATTAATGTAACAGAACTTAACAAGGGGAAAGCATATTCATCTCCATTTCAATCCACAGCTACACCTACAGCAATTGTGTGGCTCTGATAGGTCAATGTATGAAGCTGGCGTTCTCCTTACTGTCCCCAGGGTAGAGTGATAGGGATGCAGCCCCTGATGCCAAATGGAATGTTGGGAGGGAGGGGGAAGAGTTGTTCTCCTTTGATTGCAAAAGGGAGCCAGGTCATGCTTGTTGAACTTGTAGGTCCACAAGAGTCTGCCTCATCTGTGTTTGCTTCCAGAGAAGCCCCATTATGTGCTGGTGCATCTCCCTCACCTTTTCCTGCTTGGCCTGCCTCCTGCCCATGCTTTCCTTATCACTACAGTCTGAAATATACACCCTCCCGGACCTCTGTTCATGACCTGATACCGCACTGGTGTGCAGGATCTCACTGGACATGTCATCTCAAGTCCTCTTTTGCCTCCTTATCTGGCTCAGGTGTTCCGCAGGTGTTGCGGGGGGGACAACACCCACCCCCTCCCCTAAGGCTGCAACCACAGCAGCTACAGATAAAACTACAGACAGGCATCACTGTCAGGATAGTCACAACAGAAAGTGAAAGTTAATTTCAGAATTCCCTTCCCTTGCTCATGCTTATTGACACCAGCTGCAGAGCGCTTGTGCACAGTGTCGCTCTCTAATCCCAGTAACTCTGACTGGGGCCCACCAGGGGACAGTCGGGGGGCAGAGGAGAATGAGGAGGGAACTGTTCAATTGTATGAAACTAAACAAGTATAAGGCAAGGACACTGAATACTGAGACCATTTTCCACAGGTGGTGGTGGTGGTGATTTTAGCTGATCTCACTCCTGCAGGTAACACAGGCCCAGAGCACACCTGCTGTTGACATCTCAAGTACCACCTGGGCCATATGCAGCTTGCTTGTTCACTGCACTGCAATAACTTTGGCAGGTGCCAGAGCGGCATGGAAAACTTCCTAGTGCTGTAGAAATAAGGCTGCCATCCCTAGAAACCTTTGGGAGAGGATTCAGAGTACCTCCATGAAAGTTTCTTTGGTATCTCTCAGGAGGATTCAAGGGACATGGACCCATGCATACGTAAACAAACAGTTCTGCATGGCCTCCCTGCCCTCACCTAAACTAAGGTTGCCAACTCAATTCGGACCTATTCTGAGAAGTTTTACCACATGATGTAATGGCATTAGTGACTGACCTACTGTACTCTAGAACTCATTCACTACAGAGCCATCATTTTACCTCAGTGAAAGTAAGGAGCATCTGACTCATAATTTCATGTTTAGCATATTGCATAAACGTTGCAAAATCTCCAGTTGCAATGCAAATCTTATTTTTAAATAGCAAGATCGGGTTTAGGTTACTTTGCTTGTTAATGCACGTTTAAATGTTTGTGTGTGTGCATTAGTTAATTACATTATTTAAATACAGAAAATAAAATAGCATGCCATTAGAAAATTATATATAAAGGAAAAATTCACTGATGAGACTTAAAATCAAATGTTATTGTATTTTCCTTATAGACGTTGGGTCTCCTGTAGCAGAGTGCCTTTGCTCAGTTTCTTTCTTCTTAAATCTATACTTCAGTCGTCTTCTTGCTGCTTCAGCAACTCCGGGGACTTAGAGGTATTCATAAAAGTCAGTGCACGACATACTGTTGTTCAGTTGCATCTGTAATTCTGCATTCACCACACTTTCAATCTGTTTCTTTCTTTGCTTCAGGGCTGAGTCCTTAAGCAGAAAACCCTTTCACAGTAGGACTGGAATTGAAAGTGTGAAAGACAGGACTTAAATACCAGAAAGTGGAAACAGCCAAACGTTTAGTTTGAAAACATAAGAATGGCCATATTGGGTCAAATCAGTGGTCCATCTAGCCCAGTATCCTGTCTTCTGACAGTGGCCAATGCCAGGTGCTTCAGAGGGAATGAACAGAACAGGTAATTAAGTGATTCATCCCCCTGTCACCCATGACCAGCTTCTGGTAAACAGGCTAGTTGGGGTTGGTCCTGCTTTGTGTACAGAGTTGGACTAGATGACCTCCTGAAGTCTCTTCCAACCCTAATCTTCTATGATTCCATGACACCATCCCTGCCCATCCTGGCTAATAACCATTAATGGATCTATCCTTCATAAATTTATGTAGTTCTTTTTTGAACCCTGTTATGGTCTTGGCCTTCACAACATCCTCAGACAAAGAGTGCCCCATGTTGACTGTGTGTTCTGTGAAGAGATACTTCCTTTTCTTAGTTTTAAACCTGCTGCCTATTAATGTCATTTGGTTAGCCCTGGCTCATGTTATGAGAAAGTAAATAAGGAAGTGTTATTTATTCTTTCTCCACACCAGTCATGATTTTATAGACCTCTATCATATTCCCCCTCTTAATTGTCTCTTTTCCAAGCTGAAAAGTCACAGTCTTATTAATTTCTCCTCATATGGAAGCTGTTCCATACCCTTAATCATTTTTGTTGCTCTTTTCTGTACCTTTTCCAATTCTAATACATCTTTTTTGAGATGGGGTGACCAGATCTGCATGCAATATTCAAGGTGTAGGCATACCATGGATTTATATAGAGACAATATGATATTTTCTGTCTTATTATCTATCCCTTTCTTAATGATTCCCAACATTCTAAACAATCTTTGATCTATGTTTTGATCCTTTGAAATGAATTTCTCCTCTTACTTGCTCTAAAATGCAGTAATCATCATACAGCTTGTCAAAATAAATCTCCATGTGAAGAACTTCAGCCAACTTCAAGATCAGACCATTTTACTTCATGGTCCAGTGAGAGGACTGACATTCATTTGAAAACAGCTGTCTTGAAATCATACAATTTCTGAAGACATGCTATGCATATTGACAGTGCCTTATCTGCTTCCTCCTTAAAATTTCCTCTTATTAGATGGAGGCATTACACAAAATAGCCTGAGCTGATCTTCTGCGGAACTTGTTCTCTTTAGTTTGTGTCATGGAAGGTCTTCATTCTAATCTAATTCTCTACAGCTGGCATTGTTGCATTCTAGCTTTTGGAGTGTTTCATAAAAATACTCCCATCATGTTATGCAGAAAGTAAACAAAGAGGGCAGAGACTCTTGCTCATCCTCACTGAATGCTTCCAATATCATCTTGACACCTCCACCCCAATACGAAATATGCCTTTAATGCAGGCCGGCATTGTAGGACTCTTTGTCACAGGCAGAAGGGACAGCCACCTAGTTGGAACATGACACAGAAGTTCTTTCTTCGATGAGTTAATTTCCTGGCTCCCTGTTTGACCTTAGGCAATTTCTTTAACCTCTTTGTGCCACAGCTCCCCACCTATAAAATAGAGATAATACTCCTTCTCCCACCCTGTGTCTACCTTGTTTACTTAGATTGTAAGGTCTTGAGATGACACTATGTAGCACAATGGGACCCAGAACTTGACTGAAGTCTCCAAATGCTAGCATAATAGTCTTACATTATGTAACACCAGATACATTAAGAATACATACAAAAATTTAAATCCAATACAGAGAAAATTGTATATCATATGTACTTGAAGCAATAAAAACCCAGCAACCCATGAATATAAGTAGCTTAATTTGCAACACTAAGTTGTTCACAAGCCTTATATCCATGGAAGCTGGTTGCAGTTTGATAGCGGACAGCTAACAGATCAAGTTTATAAGACTTTTCTGTCACAAATAAATCTCTTCCCCCAGCCCCATGTGTTCCCTCCTTCCTTTTTTGTGGCACTTTCCCCACCAGCCAATAAAGCTGATACAAGGTCTATCCCCAGGAAGTTGGTAGTGCTGCTCCAGTGATAAGCTACCAGGGAGAACAGAACAGTGCCACTGGGACTATCCAAGGCTAAATTGAAGTGTAGCTTTAACCCTGGATGTCACAATGATGTTCAGAAGTCTTATTCAAATAGAATATCTAAAAGAGGAAAATAATCCACGGGCATGAGCACAGGACCAGGAGCCACAAATGCCTCAATTCTAGTCACAGCTCTGACAGTCTCCCTCTGATGCCTTCAATAAGTCACACTCTCTCCCTCAGATCCCACCCATGCCCTGTTTGTAAGATGGGTGTTGTGACAATTAGTTAATATTTGTAGAGCTCTATCAATGCTTAGTATGCTTACCCCTTTTGACCAGAGCAGCTAGTCAAAACTTTGGGATCTTGCAGGTTGTTCCAGCTGAGAAGAGAACCTGATGGAGTCAGGTATTTCTGACACAATTTTGTTTATATACAAAGAATGTACAAAGTCTCGTTTCCCTAAACACAGGAAAAAAAAAATCAGAGAATTTCTTTAAGCACAGCTTCAAGCTGCTTTCAACTAGCATCCAAGCTGAAAAAAGTCCTCCCAGAGCCACACACCATGCTTGTTCAGGCTGTTTCTGTAGCTTCTTGCTCTATTTCTGTGTGCTTCTCTGCCCCGCTCCCAGCCCACTCAAACAATGCCCAGCAAAACCCTTTCCTCCCATAGTTCAATTTCCTGACTAGCCTTAGATGCGCCTGTGTTTTGAGCAGATACTGCTCTTATTTCATAAGGGAGCTTAACCATTTCTACTATCTTAAGTGAAGTGTGGTGGTGGATGCGCCCATCAGCTTCACTTCAACAAGTGTTAACCCAACCGATAGTGGTAGTATTTTCCCATTAACATGTAAATGCATTCCTCTCCTCTCACGTTATATACAACTATCTGCATACTTAGGGTTATTTTTAAACTCTTCCTTCTCCTTCACTCCACACTTTCAGGTCATTTCATGCTCACATATAGAAATGGTTGCCAGTGTGCCACAAAAATCATTTATCAACTTCATTGCTTCAGAAAACTACTGATGTTCAATTTGCTGAGCAACCTAAGATATTTCTGAACTGACTTCAGTGATCTTTCTGTAAGCTGACAGTTGGCTGGCAGGAGACTGTGCGAGGGTATGGTTGATCATAGTTGAAATCAGAACCATTGACTCCAACCACACCTTGAGCTTATGTTTGGAGTTGTTCTAAGAATCTTGAGGTTTTGAATAAAAAATTTTCAGAGTTCTCTGTCCAAGTCTTGATTTTGATAATGTCCTGTATTTAATCACATCAGAGATGTACTTATAAAATTCCTTTGCTGAATTTTGGTAGCTTGGTTCACTTTTCCCTATTTGCATTTTCTTGAGAATTTGTCACTTCCTGGGAAGCTCAGGCATTCCAACTCTCTCCAACTTTAAAATTTTCCTGGTGGACTTGCTCCCAGAATATGTTGTTGCTTTCATCTGATCAGATGAAATGAAGTAAATTAAGTGTCACTTTCATAAGAGATTGGCCTTCTGTTGCTGAAAATGTCTGACCCTTGCAGAGTTTTGGACAGGTTGTCTACTATTAGAACTGTTTTGACCTAGTTCAGTACCAAAGAGGACATTCAGCTTTACCATTGGAGCTCCTTTGCCACCATTTCAACCTCTTATTTCAGGATCTTTTGCTGCATCCATTGCAACCTCTGAAGTTGCACACGGTGTAAGGTAGTTCTCAGGAACTGAACCCAATGCTTCTGCATGACAAGTCCATCATATTAGATAAAGGGTACTGAGGTCTGGTGATGCACTTCATACTTTAAATGTCCTGAAATATAGCATTGCATTTGGGTCGTTAGTTAATTTTGTGAACAAAGTTTCAGGAATATCTTAAGACAGTATTTTTAATAGTATTGTGGCATGTCCAATTCAAGGCCCACGGCAATGAGTATATGTGGCTCATGATTCCTCCTGTGGCAATATGGTTGGTACAACTGATTCTAAGCCTGCCATATTAGCAGCACCATCACAGCATTGGCCATGACCATTGTTGATCCAATAGATGCAATAATATATGGTATTGTTTTTTACATTATTGGTTATTAGCTCTGCTGACGTACAACTAACACTGGACTGTACACTGAAGCATTCATGAATATTCATGTCATCCTCCACATATTGCATCCATAAAGTCACATGCTTTTTTTTTGAAGCAGTCCACTTCAACTACCATAATTGTATAGCATTCTCCAGAAGTTCAGAAAATCCCACGTGATTTTAAGAGACATGATTTCCAATATCTTATTTTGAATAACTGGTCTTGTGAAGTTGTCTTGGCTCTGTATCAGCCACTTTGAAATACCAGGATCATATTTTGCCTACAAAACAAAGCAGTTGAACAAAGCTTCAGCCAACCTCTCCGCTTAAAGGCAGATTTTCAGAGTGTTCCATGTAATAGCCTAGCATTATGGCCTTGCAGTGCAAGTCACTGTCTGGCAAAGTAGTGTTTGCTACTTTGTATTTCCATTATCATCTTCCTGTTTTCTTCTCAGAATATTGATAACTTGGCATATCACCAACATTCTTTGGTGATCTTTTGAAGACTATCAACAGCTTTGTGGTGACATGAAGAAGCTTGGTGCCTCTCAAATTTGTCTCAAGACTTTTTCCAGTTAGAGAATCCAGATTACATGAAAGCTTTATCTGTACTTGATCAAAAAGTAGTTTGCACCTAAACGCTGTACAATAGTAGAAACAAAGCACACCATCACTAGCTTCAGAATAATGGGGCCATTAGGGCAGGGGGGGGGAAGGAGGGGAGAACCCAAACCAGGATGAGCAGAAGAGTAAGAATAGCACAGGATTGCAGAATTAAACAAAACAAAAAAACCACACATGCACACCACACATAGTACTCTCTGGTGTTCTTAAACATTTAGCTGGCCTCTTGGTTTTTATACAGTCACTGTGGTTGTAGAAGTCTAGATGTGGCAGAATGAAGAAAAAGCAGCCTAGACCTGTTCTGTTGCTTACAGTGGAAAGCAACTGCTTTTATGTTCTGCCAATGTTACCCTCTGGGTCCCCCCTGCCCCCAGCCAGAAACTGATAAGGGGGAAAATCCCTACAAGATGGCAGCTGGAAGCCCTTTAAACCCCTGAGCATGATGTGACTGGGGTCAGGGATTGCAAAAGGACAGCCAAAGAATTACAGGTTCCATGTTGTCTGGTCTTCCTTCTCCTGTTGTAAGAAGAGCACATTGAAATGGTGCAGTTTGGGGAATGGAGAGAAGAGCCAATCAGGAGGCTCCGGGAGTCAGCCACAGAAGAGTGGCAGCTGGATGGACTATTCCAGGTGTTCCTAGAAAGAGATCACAAACCTTCCTGAGAGAAGGAGGGAAACAGCCAGCCTGGGGCCAGAAAAGTGGGAGAGGCACAGACAGATGAGCCTCACCTGGGCACACCCAATTCACTTTTCACAAAAAAGAAGAGATCCTGCTCAATGAGCTATTTCCCCTCAGGGAAGAAAAAAGCCAGAGCCTTCTGAAGGAGAGACCTTCAACCCAGCCCTGGCTACTTAGAGCCAGCCAACTCTGGAGAAATAAGACTGACTTCAAGAAGTCAGACCAGAAGACTACTCCTGCTTGGCTAAGGAGAACAAACTGCAAGTTATCAGGGGACTGTCCCTGCTGCAATCAACGCTAGACATTGAATATTGTTTTTACATTTATTTGAACTCTAGCCTCCTTCCTCTCCCTCCCCCGCAAATAATGGAGAGTTGTCTGTGTCCTTGCTACCTCAGGGTGTGATGCCTTCACTGCAGTCAGCTCAAGTTATCCACATGCATGTTAGATCCTCGAGTTAGGACTGGTCTACACTGGGAACATACATCAACATAGCTACGTCTCTTGGGGTTGTGACAAATCCACACAGAGATGTAGCTATGCCGACCTAACCCCCAGTGTAGACAGCACTAGGTTGACTGAAGAGTTCTTCAATAAACTTAGCTACTGTCTCTCGGGGGAGGTGGATTATCTATGCCAATAGGAGAACCCCTCCTGTCAGCGTAGGTAGTGGCCAAACTGAAGCACGACAGCAACTTAGCTGCAGCACTGCCGCTGTAGTGGTTTAGGAATAGACATCCCCTGAGGCTAGCTCCAGTGAAGCCACATGGCAAAACAAAACCCTGAGCTGCACTAGGGGTAGGATGAGCAACAGAAAAGAGATAGTAGTAGTAGAGATGTGACATTGAACCAAAAAAAAAAAAACCAAAACAAAAAACAAAAAAAACACACCACAGTTACTGTTCCCAAAAATAAGAGATTCATTTTGGGTCAAACAAAACGTGCAGTTCAAATCAAAACAAAAATATTTTAGCTTTTTACTTTAAAAAATGTTCAATTGAAGGAAATGTCAAAACAAAAAGTAGCTTTGAATTTAAAAAGGTGAAACATTTGACTTTGAGGATCCTCCCCCGCCCTTAATGTTAATTTGGTAAAAACTGATAAATTCACAAAATGTTTTGATCAACAAATTTCACTCAGCTTTAGTTAGCAGCAAAGAGTAGCTGCATCCCCACTGCATTACTAGTTGGAGCGTCGACAGCACCGGAGCTTCAACCTCTAAGACTGGATAAGCTCCTGAAGTAGACAGGTAAAGATCTATTGGTGATGGCTCTGATGGGTACTAATGACACTGCATTGTGGAATCTCTCACAGATAATAGATGACTTCAGGGAACTTGTAAGTGTGCTGAAGAAAAAGAAGGTGGTCCAAAGTGATCTTCTGAGATCCTTTGTGTCCCATGAGCAAAGGAAGATAGAAAGTGGGTGACTCTGGAAGTGACTCACTGGCTAAGTGAGTGGTGTAGTGTGGAGGATTTTGGTTTTGTGGAACTTTGGTCTACCTTCTGTGGGATGGGGGTGGCTGTATAGTTTGGATGGCCTCCACCTCAGTAGAAGGGAGGGTATTCAGGAGGGTGTGCAACTAACAACAGAAGGGCAGGATCAAAATATGGAAGAAAAGAGCACTCATTTAGCACCAAAAAAAATTGAGATGTTGAAAACAAAAATTAATCAAAGAACCAGAGAACATGGAGAAGAAATTCTTGAACTGTCTACACACCAATGCGCGGAACCTGGGTAACATGAGGCATTGGAACTGCTTGTTTATTAGCATAAATTCAACCTAGTTACTGTACCTGAAGCCTGGTGTGACGATTTGCACTGTTGGATTATAATCAATGGTTCCAATCTATTTAGGAAAAATCTAGTGGGCAAAAGGGGAAGGGGAGTGGCACTATCAAAAATGGCATTACCTGCTTCCAAGTCACTCATAACTTGGATGAAAATGATCTTGAATGCTTATGGATTAATGTTCTTTATCTGTTAGGACAAGATAGGGTGCTAGCTGGTGCTTGCTACAGACCAAATCACACAAGGGAACAGGATGAATGGCTCCTTAAACGTCTATCCATAATGAGTAGGGGAAAAGCTGTGTCATCATGGGGCACTTCAATTAGAATTACATATGCTGGAGTCCTCCTGCTGCCAGTACAAAAACATCCTTGGAATTTCTAAATGATAGATGACAAGTTCCTAACTCAAGGTGTTCCATCCTCTCTCTCTCATACGGAGAGATCACAGCTCAATGTTCAAGTTCTGTTTTTAACCGCCCTCCAGATGTCCGGTTGGGTGCTCTTCTACCACGAGCTACTGTCTGCAATGCTGCCCCACAGTCAGTCACACTGTGGGGAGGAAGCCAAGACATGCTGATGCAAATCTGAATGAGCCAGAGAGTAGCCTGTTGAACCTGGTCCAGGATCTAGGCTCAAGCAGACAAGGACACAGGTGTAGCGATGGACACCTGAGGTTAGTGTGTTAGAGTCTAGCTCCTTACAGAGAGGAAGAAGCAGTGGGAAAGTTTTCAGCTCCCTGCAGTGTTGCTTGACTGTACATGGTAAAAACCCAGTAGCACTCGTTCGAGAGCGAGAGCTGCCGTAGCAAGGGGTGTTGAGAGATCAGCCCTTGTGTCACAGATCCACAGGAATGGGATTTATTCCCCTGAATACAATGAGATCTTCACATTGGCACTATGTGTTTCCTATCTGAGAATGAGGCAATCAGCCAGACATGTAATAGGTTGCTATAACCTGTAATAGCTCTCCAGGCAGGCTTAACCGTAATGGCATCTCAGCCCTAGTCTACACTAGGAGTTGAGGTCGAATTTAGCAGCGTTAAATTGAGTTAACCCTGCACCCATCCACACGACGAAGACCCTTTTTTTTTTTTTACTTAAAGGGCTCTTAAAATCGATTTCCTTACTCCACCCCCGACAAAGGGGATTAGCGCTGAAATCGGCCTTGCCGGGTTGAATTTGGGGTACTGTGGACGCAATTAGATGGCATTGGCCTCCGGAAGCTATCCCGGAGTGCTCCATTGTGACCGCTCTGGACAGAACTCTCAACTCAGATGCACTGGCCAGGTAGACAGGAAAAGGCCCGCAAACTTTTGAATTTCATTTCCTGTTTGGCCAGCGTGGCAAGCTGCAGGTGAGTGCAGAGCTCATCAGCAGAGGTGACCATGATGGAATCCCAGAATCGCAAAAGAGCTCCAGCATGGACCGAACGGGAGGTACAGGATCTGATCGCTGTATGGGGAGAGGAATCCGTGCTATCTGAACTCCGTTCCAGTTTTCGAAATGCCAAAACATTTGTCAAAATCCCCAGGGCATGAAGGACAGAGGCCATAACAGGGACCCGAAGCAGTGCCGTGTGAAACTTAAGGAGCTGAGGCAAGCCTACCAGAAAACCAGAGAGGCAAATGGCCGCTCTGGGTCAGAGCCCAAAACATGCTGCTTCTATGATGAGCTGCATGAAATTTTAGGGGGTTCAGCCACCACTACCCCAACCGTGTTGTTTGACTCCTTCAATGGAGATGGAGGCAACACGGAAGCAATTTTTGGGGATGAGGAAAAGGTTGTAGATAGCTCACAGCAAGCAAGCGGAGAAACTGGTTTTCCCAACAGCCAGGAACTGTTTCTCACCCTGGACCTGGAGCCAGTACCCCCCCGAACCCACCCAAGGCTGCCTCCCGGACCTGCCAGGCGGAGAAGGGGCCTCTGGTGAGTGTACCTTTTTAAACAGTATACATGGTTTAAAAGCAAGTGTGTTTAATGATTAATTTGCCCTGGCATTCGTGGCCAGTACAGCTACTGGAAAAGTCTGTAAACATGTCTGGGGATGGAGCATAAATCCTCCAGGGACATCTCCATGAAGCTCTCCTGGATGTACTCCCAAAGCCTTTGCAAAAGGTTTCTGGGGAGGGCAGCCTTATTCCGTCCACCATGGTAGGACACTTTACCACGCTAGGCCAGTAGCACTTCGTCGGGAATCATTGCAGAACAAAGCATTGCAGTGTATGTTTGCTGGCATTCAAACAACCTCCATTCTTTATCTCTCTGTGTTATCCTCAGGAGAGTGATATCATTCATGGTCACCTGGTTGAAATAGGGTGCTTTTCTTAAGGGGACATTCAGAGGTGGCCGTTCCTGTTTGCCTGTGGCTGAACAGAAATGTTTCCCACTGTTAGCCACGTGGAGGGGGTAGGGATGAGGGGCTAGCCACGTGATGGGGGGAGGCAAAATGCGACCTTGTAACGAAAGCACATGTGCTATGTATGTAATGTTAACAGCAAGGTTTACCGTGAAAGAGTGTACCCATTGTTCTATAAAATGTGTCTTTTTAAATACCACTGTCCATTTTTTTTCCCTCCACCAGCTGCATGTGTTTCAAGGATCAAAGGATCTTCTCCTTCCCAGATGCTAGAGAAGATTAGAAGGTGGGAAAAAAAAGTACTCGCGATGAAATGTTCTCTGAGCTCATGCTGTCCTCCCACACTGATAGAGCACAGACAAATGCATGGAGGCAATGTCAGAGTGCAGGAAAGCATAAAATGACTGGGAGGAGAGGTGGCAGGCTGAAGAGAGGGCGGACACTGAAAGGTGGCGGCAGCATGATGAGAGGAGGCAGGATTCAATGCTGAGGCTGCTGGAGGATCAAACTAATATGCTCCAGCGTATGGTTGAGCTGCAGGAAAGGCAGCAGGAGCACAGACTGCCGCTACAGCCCCTGTGTAATCAACTGCCCTCCTCCCAAGTTCCATAGCCTCCTCACCCAGATGCCCAAGAACGCAGTGGGGGGGCCTCCGGCCACCCAGCAACTCCACCCAGAGGATTGCCCAAGCAACAGAAGGCTGGCATTCAATAAGTTTTAAAGTTTTAAAGTGCTGTGTGGCCTTGTCCTTCCCTCCTCCACCACCCCTCCCAGGCTACCTTGGCAGTTATTCCCCTATTTGTGTGATGAATTAATAAAAAATGCATGAATGTGAAGCAACAATGACTTTATTGCCTCTGCAAGCGGTGATCGAAAGGAGGAGGGGAGGGTGGTTAGCTTACAGGGAAGTAGAGTGAACCAAGGGGGTGGGGGGGTTCATCAAGGAGAAACAAACAGAACTTTCACACCGTAGCCTGGCCAGTCATGAAACTCGTTTTCAAAGCTTCTCTGATGCGCACCGCACCCTCCTGTGCTCTTCTAACCGCCCTGGTGTCTGGCTGCGCGTAACCAGCAGCCAGGCGATTTGCCTCAACCTCCCACCCCACCATAAACATCTCCCCCTTACTCTCACAGATATTGTGGAGCGCACAGCAAGCAGTAATAACAGTGGGAATATTGGTTTTGCTGAGGTCTAACTGAGTCAGTAAACTGCACCAGCGTGCTTTTAAACATCTAAAGGCACATTCTACCACCATTCTGCACATTGCTCTGACGGAGGGAGGGGCGACTGATGACATGGCTTACAGGGTTGGCTTACAGGGAATTAAAAATCAACAAAAAGGGGTGGCTTTACATCAAGAAGAAACAAAAACAACTGTCACACAGAATGGCCCCCTCAAGGATTGAACTCAAAACCCTGGGTTTAGCAGGCCAATGCTCAACCCACTAAGCTATCCCTCCCTCTCGTATTTCAGGCTGGACTTCATGGAGGGGAGGGAGGGAGGGAGGGGGGAGCAAATGAGTACAAAACAAATCTGGTCTATTTCTTGTTTTGATCCACTCCATCTATCTTTTACATGTTTGGCTGGCAGCAGATGGTGCAGAAGGACTGCAAGCCATCCACATCTCTTGGCTGCTCGGCAGAAGATGGTACAATAGGACTGCTAGCCATCCACATCTCCTGCCTGCTCACCATAAGATGGTACAATAGGACTGCCTGCAGGACTAAAGAGAGTGACCTAGTCGAGTCACTCCTAATGTAGTTCCTGCACCTATGTCCGCCCAGGCGCTCCTGACCGACGCAGCCAGGAGCACCTCGGACAGGACGATGACGGCTACCAGTCCTATTGTACTGTCTGCTGCCACAAGGCAATGGGTTGCTGCTACTGTGTAGCAATGCACTACCGCGTCTGCCAGCACCCAGGAGGCATACGGTGACAGCGAGCTGAGCGGGCTCCATGCTTGCCGTGGTGTGGCGTCTGCACAGGTAACTCAGGAAAAAAGGCGTGAAACGATTGTCTGCCGTTGCTTTCACAGAGGGAGGGAGGGAACGAGGGCCTGCTGACATGTACCCAGAACCACCCGCGACAATGTTTTTTGCCCCATCAGGCATTGGGATCTCAACTCAGAATTCCAATGGGCAGCGGAGACTGCAGGAACTGTGGGATAGCTACCCACAGTGCAACACTCCAGAAGTCGATGCTAGCCTCGGTACTGTGGAAGCAGTCCGCCGAGTTAATGCACTTAGAGCATTTTGTGTGGAGACACATACAATGGACTATTTAAAAACTATTTCTAAAAAACTGACTTCTATAAATTCGACCTAATTTCGTAGTGTAGACATACCCCTAGTCTCGGTCCAGCAATCACTCACACACCCATAGTTAGTCCTTTGTCCCAGTTTCTTTCAGGCATCTCTTTGAGGTGGAGAGGCCATCTCTTGAGCGAGCTGAAGACCAAATGGAGGGGCTTCCAGGGCCTTTTATATTCTCTCTTGTGGGTGGAAACCCCTTTGTTCTTCTGTGCAAAATCACAGCAACAAGATGGAGTTTGTAGCCATCTTGCCAAGTCACAATGTCCATGAATGATTCAGCTTTTTGCAGGCCAACACCATTGTGTACATGTTAGTTTGAACGTACAGCTCAGATGTAGATTGGCGTCTCCCAAAGTCCACTATCAGTTAAGTGTTTCTTGATTGGGCACTTACTGAGAATAGTCCTTTCTTCAGAAGCTGACCAAATGCTTCACTGAGGCTACTTAGAATCAAACACATTGAGATACAAGTACATAGCCAATATTCATAACTTCAAATACAAAAATGATACACACATACAGACAGCATAATCATAATCAGCAAATTACAACCTTCCTATAGACACCTTGCTTGACCTCTTTTGTACAAGATTTGGTGCAACTCTAGGACCTTGGTTGCAACAATCTATATGGTCAGAGTTCATGTCAATAACATCACAACTACACTCTTAGTTTCCTATGTGAGTTCATTCAAAAGAAAACTAGAAAAAAAACCACACACACTCTATCAGGAGATTCTGTTAGTGATGAGGGCAAAGGGATGAGAACAAAAAAGTTACAATGAACTAAGAACGACCACACTGGGTCACACCAAAGGTCCATCTAGCCCAGTATCCTGTCTTCCGACAGTGGCCAATGTACAGGTCTTTGTGGAGTGGAGGAGGAGTCCAGGAGGCTTCCCACTAGAGTCACCCATTCTTTGGCTGCTGCCCTCCCCCACTCCCAGTTCTGTGGGGAGTTTTAACACTCTCACCACCTTTGGCACAGTGTATGCTGTAGGGAAGTGGATGTGGAAGGAGTGGATGCAGGCAGGGCCACAAGGAGATGGAGAGCACTAATTTACCTAGTGCTTTGGGACCGGGAATGACTTCATCCAGTTTTGCACACAGGGCAGTTTGGGGGCCAAGGTTGAAGCAATCCTGATGCTGTCCCAGCTCTGTAGGAGAAGAGGACTTTGTCTTAAGTCTTCCTGGAAGATGCTATATTGTCAGGCCAGAAACCATTCTCTAAAAACATAAGCTTCATTTGAAATTGAGAGAGAGAGAGCATATTTTTAATAAAGGAAACAATAGTCTTATCACTATTTCACGTAAGGTGACCACCTTTTCAAGATGCAAAAATGGGACACACGCAAGAGCCCTGCCCCCTCTAGGGCACTGCTCCCTTCCCCTCCTCCTGAAGTCCTGCCCCCTGGCCAAGCTAGGCAGCGATAAGAGCCACTCAGGGAGCCTGGGCCACTGGGTGAGCCCCGGACCCTACACCTGTCCTGGGTAGGATGCCAGGATGCCCAAGAACAGCCCTCTGCCCACCCCTCAGGGAGTGCTGCCCAGGGGAGGTAGAGGGTCTGGGGCTCCCCACAGCCACATGGGTGGCTCTTAATAGTGCCCAGCTCCAGCTTCTGGCCAGGGTGGGGCCTCTGGGAGGAAGAGGAGGAGCAGCAGGCAGAGCCTCATGGCAAGACGGGTCTAAGGACTACCTCAGCCCTCCCACACCAGGAAGAAGCTGGCTCAGGCGCAGAGCGGTGCCGCAGAGATTTTGGGACAAATGCTGTCCCAGAGTCATTCAGCCTGTGAACTGGACTTGAAATGCACACTGCGTGACTGTCCTGCCCTTAAGGACGGGTCATGACTCTAATTTCAGAAAAACGGGAGCGTACAGTAGGGAACAACCCTACACTGGTAGGGAGAGAACAAGTTACTCAGAAGACCTTTTCTGATTCTAGATCCCACTGTTCTTAATTACTCTAGGCTCATATAGGACAATAAAGGCAATATTCTGCACCTTTCCTGAAACAACCTAATAGCCTACTGTACAACCTCTTAGAGAAAGAGACTCAAGGACACCATATAATTAATGCCTGTGTGCACATACATGCAACCATCCCCTCACCTACAAGAGAAGTCGCTGGAGTTAAAAAAACCAAACAAACCAAACACACAAACACACACTAGTGATAGTGAGATCAGAAGCAGGTCCCAAGATTTGCTGTTTGTTTTTACAGAAGGAAGGTCCAGTGGCAGCTGCATTCTAACTCTGGTTCAGATCCCTTTACCTACCCACTTGCCTTAGAACAGGGCTTTTCTGTGTGTGCTTTAAAAATAAAAAATGGCTTGGCGTCAGCCTTGCCTTTTTTCTTCATTTTGCCTTAAACTGCTCTTTGTTTGCTGATGTTCAATGAGGCGTTTGTGTTGGATGGGGAATATTAGTTATAGCTTCCATGAAATGATCTGACCAAGAGTTACAGCACAATCTTGCTAGCAATGGAATCAAACTCTGGAGAAAGCATTTTGTGCAGTAACCCAAAACACCCTCTAGTGGCCAGTTCATGAACATTGAAATCCTATACAAAGAAAAATTCTGAGCAGTGTTCTAATCTAGCAGGAGGGACAGGAAGTGAGGTAGGGGTGTAATCAAAGGCACAGCCCTGTGGCCACAATTCCCCTGAAACTGCACAAAATGAATAAACCTCATCAACTGCAGGATTTTATTGTTATCTAAATTCCTTAACCTGAGTGGTTTCAGAGGGGTAGCCGTGTTTATACCAGCCTACTGTATTTTCCACTCCATGCATCTGATGAAGTGGGTTATAGCCCATGAAAGCTTATGCCCAAATAAATTTGTTAGTCTCTAAGGTGCCACATGGTCTCCTCGTTGTTTTAACCTGAGTGATATGTATTCATGCAAGCTCACAAATAAGAGTCTTAAAGACCATGCAACGAATGACCCTGTCCTGTGTTGTGCACTAAGGGGGTGGAAGAGGGTTGAGAGAGTTAACTGCCCCTTGCACACAGATGGGACAGATCATGGTCCTAGAGCTCTCTTGGTCGCTAGAAGGTGGTGCACTGACTAATGTTTACCTGTGCTGCACAGTATTGCTATCTGTTGTATCAAAGGATGACATGGCATCACATTTGTTCTCATATGGCTATATATTCAAAGCTGTGAGGAGCTCAATTGCTAAGATGTCACATAGGAATGTGCAGGCTTGCACTGGTGACATGATAGGATGTTGTTCCCCACACACCCCTAAATCAGTTTTTTGCATCTTTCTCAAAGTGTTGGTAACTTTGAAGAAACAGCCCACGATGGATCTGAATGGAGAGCACCTTTCAATAAAAAGTTCTCATTATTTAGCCCCAGAATCAGATTCTGCTTAGAGGTGTCTTTGAAACATTTTTGTTGGCCACCACTCCTGTGCTTTCTGAGTTTTAGCTTGCTCCAGAAAGTTCTTTTTCGGGACTGTCACCACCCCGTACTCTGATAACATGTCCTGTCCATCAAAGTTCAGCTTTGATGATCATTGCCAAGATGCTGGCTGTTAATTTTTTCTCCCAAGGATGGTAGCATTTGGCACTTTGTCATGCCAGTGGACCTTCAGAGTAGAAGACAGAAAACGTATATGTCTGTACTAAACTGCCCATGTTTCACACCAATCTAGAAGGGAGGCTGTCACTGTTCCCTTGTAGCTTGTCAGTTTTGTTTGGTGTTTTGGTTGAATAATCTACGACAAAGGATTCCCAAGGCCTGGCTTGCTTTTTGCATTCTATTTTGTAGTTCTCTGGATCAAGAACTGTCACTTGAGATACTACTGCCAAGGTACAGTGATTGACACACTTCAGTTCTGTACCATCAATGGTGATATTCCACTCAATGGTAATGCATCATTCTTTTCCTTAAGGATCTTTGTGCTTTCATCATTTTCAAACCAATCCTGCTGCCATCTTGGATGTTGTCTAGAGTTTCTTCTGAGGTCTGACGAATGGCTAATTTGAACATATGCCACTCAGAGCGAAAAAAAAATTGATAGAATTATATTATTCCTTAACATGCTCAAAGTTTTCCCCTTAGTTTTTCCTGCAATGTGATCAGCTAGTTTGGGGGGCACGATGAACTCATCCATAGGTGCACAAAGTTTCTTGCATCTGGTTACAAAGTCATATTTTAGTGTGCACTATACCATTTTTCTAGAAATGGTGACTTTGAAACGTTAGCGCACACAAATGTTTTTTATATGGTATGAGAAGTGAACATAATTGCATATGGTAAGGGAAGTGGGAGAAAACATGCTGAGGAGCCAACTGTGGATCGTATGTAGATATGGGAGACCAATAGTCCCAGGTCTGAGAATAATCAGCTATGTTTTTATATTCCTACGTGTGCCCATATCCCGGCGCAAGATTATTATAAACCTGTGCTTTTGGTGTGCATCTGTATATTAACAGGATAGAATTTGCCACTGGGACATTATTCTTGTGCAGAGTTTCAGATAAATGGCAAGTAGTTGCTTATTTTCTTTTGAAAAAAAATTGTGTTGAAGTTCTTGCAAAATTCTAAAATGCAAGAAATGGAAGCTTTAATCTACATAAGTTTAAGACAACTTCAGTGGGTATATTTAAGAGGCCTACCATAGCTTAAATATTCAATTGAGCTTTCTGAAAAAGAGTCTGCACACAAATTTGCTGCTAAGTTTCAGCTTGGATGGAGTTTTCATAGTACACTTACGAATTCTGCAAGAGTAAGTATAACATCTAAACACAAGTTACATCCTGGGGAACACCCTAATACAAGATAAACTCCAGTCTACACAATTTGCATGAAAGTCTCACAAGAGTAACCTCAGTTATGGCACTTTGGTACCTCTGTCTCCGGTTACAGCTGGAATAGAGGTGTACAGGAGCATGTTAAATGCACATGCACACATCCTCCCCCTGAAGGTCACTAAAGCCCTGATCCTGCCATCACTTACAAATGTGCTTATGGCAGAGACAACTGGTACCTGCACATAGTGAGGTGGGTGCAATTTAAAGGTTCAAACTGCCCCCCAAACAGCTTGAGTCATGCCCCTCCCAGGCATGTGCCCCCCATCTTACCATCTTACTTATCAGCAGCCCCTCCCTGCAGCTCTCGGCTGTTTGCTGCTGCCTCTCCCCACAGCCGCAGCTTGCAGCCCGCCAGCTCCAGGAACTGCTGCACAGTGAGAAGTCCTGGGTGGCAAATCCTAGCAGAAATCTTGGGGTGGGGGGGCACACATGCAACCCCACATACCCACCCCATGTGTTGCTTCTGGATTACATGTTTGCAGGAATCATAGGACTGGAAGGGACCTCAAGAGGCCATCTAGTCCAGTCCCCTGCACTCATGGCAGGACTAAGTATTATCTAGCCCATCCCTGACAGGTGTTTGAAGATTTTTAAGAGCAGGTTAGACGATGATGGAGATTCCACAATCTCCCTAGGCAATTTATTCCAGTGCTTAACCACCCTGACAGTTAGGAAGTTTTTCCAAATGGCCAACCTATCCTATCCTCGAAAGCACCTGCAACCCCTCACAGCTTGGTATCATCCACAAACTTTATAAGTGTACTCTCTATGCCATTATCTAAATCACTGATGAAGATATTGAACAGAACCAGACCCAGAACTGATCCCTGTGGGACCCCACTTGTTATGCCCTTCCAGCATAACTGTGAACCACTGATAACTACTCTCTGGGAACGGTTTTCCAACCAGTTATGCACCCACCTTATAGTAGCTCCATCTAAGTTGCATTTCCCTAGTTTATGAGAAGGTCATGCAAGACAGTATCAAAAGCTTTAGTAAAGTCAAGATATACCACGTCTACTGCTTCTCCCCCCATCCACAAGGTTTGTTACCCTGTCAAAGAAAGCTATCTGGTTGGTTTGACATGATTTGTTCTTGACAAATCCATGCTGTTACTTATCACCTTATCTTCTAGATGTTTGCAAATTGATTGTTTTATTATTTGCTCCATTATCTTTCTGGGTACAGAAGTTAAGCTGACTGGTCTGTAATTCCCCGGGTTGTCCTTATTTCCCTTTTTATAGATGGGTGCTATATTTGTCCTCTTCCATCCTGGGCAATCTCTCCCATCTTCCATGACTTTTCAAAGTCAATCGCTAATGACTCAGATATCTCTTCAGTCAGCTCCTTGAGTACTCTAGGATGCATTTCATCAGGCCCTGGTGACTCAGACATGGAACTTGTCTAAGTAATTTTTAACTTGTTCTTTCCCTATTTTAGGTTTCAGAGCAGCAGCCATGTTAGTCTGTATTCGCAAAAAGAAAAGGAGTACTTGTGGCACCTTAGAGACTGTCAGATTTATTTGAGCATAAGCTTTTGTGAGCTACAGCTCACTTTATCGGATGCATTCAGTGGAAAATACAGTGGGGAGATTTATATACACAGAGAACAGGGTATTAGCTCATCTTAAGTGATCACTCTCCTTACAGTGTAACACCCATTGTTTCATGTTCTCTGGGTATATAAATCTCCCCACTGTATTTTCCACTGAATGCATCCGATGAAGTGAGCTGTAGCTCACGAAAGCTTATGCTCAAATAAATTTGTTAGTCTCTAAGGTGCCACAAGTACTCCTTTTCTTTTTCTCTATTTTAGCCTCTGATCCTACCTCATTTTTACTGGCATTCACTACGTTAGATGTCCAATCACTACCAACCTTCTTAGTGAAAACTGAAACAAAGAAGTCATTAAGCACCTCTGCCATTTCCACATTTTCTATTATTGTTATTGCTGAATGGAGCCTTGAATTGTGAGCTCTTCAGCCCAGGGACCAGCTCTGTGGTATTTTCTCAAGTGCATAGCAAAATGGAGCTTGGGCCTCCAGCTGCCTCCACCACAATACAATACAATAATGAAAAGTGGTTTCTAAACTTCCAACCTCAAGAGTTTTGGGTGAAGGATCAGAGCATTTTTTGTGTTATTAAAAATCAGCTCACCCATCGCTGACAACACAGAAGAAGAGTTTTCTTAGGTCCCTTTGAAAGCCCCAGCCTTAGAAGCTGTTTTGTTTTTGTTTTGTTTTTTTAAAAAAAGAGAAATGTCAATAAAAACCAAAAAAGGAGTGTTACAAAAGTAAACAGCTGATTAATTACACTGTGGCCTGGTCAACACTTTAAAAGGTTGGCAGTATAGCTGTGTCAGTTTGGATGGGAAAGGAAGATACAAAGTAGATACACCCCAAACCAACAAAGCTATGCTGGAAAAAGTCTTAGTGGAGATGCACTTATAGCAGCTAGAATGTCCTTTTGCAGGTATAGGTTATGTCATTCAGGGAAGTGGTATAAGCTGCATCTCCACAAGATTTTAAAGACCAGAAAGGATCATTATGATCATCTAGTCTCACGTCATGCCTTACACGGGCCATAGAATTCCAGTCAAGTAAACTCCTGAAGATAAGCAAGTCCTTTCTTCTGAGTTGTAAATGCCAAAGATTAGGAACAAAAAGAATTTTTGGATTCTAGGCTTCCTGGAAGATCTGCCAATCTGCCACATGAGATGATCCTGCTAGCATTGCAATTATTTTGAGAGCTGGCTCCAGAAGCCAGTTTCAGAAGAACTAGCTGTAAATTCAGCTGTTTGTTTACCATAAAGTTGAACAGTGTCTTGTTTCTGACACTAGAGAAATGCAGAAAATTACAAGACAAGCTTTTCAGTTTCCTGACATTTGAGCGCCATTTTTTCACCTTACCAGCAAAAGGTGTCCTTTTTCTAAGGTTTGAAACCTTAGTTTTTACATTGCTGAAAACAGGTTCTTCTAAGGCTAGGACTAAGAGGAAACTACTTGTTTCCTTCTCCGTCCCACCTCCACACTCCAGAAAAAGAATGGAGATCAAGTTGCATAAATATGCCAGTTCAATGGATAAATGAAAACATTCATTAATGCTTGTAGTGGACAAAATAATGGGTGAATAGAACATTTGCTAGCAGGGAATGTCAAGTCTCCTATTCCTGAATTGCTGGCAAGTGTCAGAAATAACATTGATGGGTAGCAGAAAGTCTAACGTGAGTCAATGACATATATGACTTGTTAGCGATCACTAAAGCCAAGAAGATAAAGCAATGGCATAACTGGAACTGCTGTTCAACTTAGCTTCAATGTGCTATCACTCGGCAGCACAGGGATGTCTTATTTTCCTTTTCAAATGAAAGGATTCCTATCTACCTTCAGAAAACAAACAGCAACTATGAGCAATGGAAAGCTCTGTTGGCTGGCTGAGGAGAGTGAGCCACCAAGGTGGTTGTTTCCCCTTTGTATCTGCCTAACTACTATGCTTCCTGTCAAACCATCTGCGCTTTTTTAATGAAGCGGTTAACTCCATCACCCAGTTTAGCTGGAAAGTTAGGACATCTTGGTTAAGTTATTTTTTTATTGCAGTAGCCCCTAGAAGCCTCAAACAGGGAACCTTTGTGCTATGCATTGTGCAAAAAGCAGCTGCTTCCCAAAAGAGCAAATGGTCTCCTCTTTGTGAGCTTAGAGCGATGGGAGGATTTGGACACCATAAATTTTAAGTTTTTACTACTATAATTCATACAGCTCCAACATCCCCAACTGGAACTACATCTTTTAAAGGCACCCACATTCGGTAGTCTAATACAGATAAGCAAACATTTGTTTCCAGACCTTGCTGTTAGATTTGAGAGAGGGGAAAAATGGTAAGAAAAAGAGCAAATACTTAACAGGGGCTGTAAAATTGTCTTTACAGTATATGTTAAATCCTACTTGCTCTAATGCTGCAAAGTATGCCCCTCTTTACAGTAGCAGTGATTTATAAGAAAATAATTGGGTGAAGAGAAACACAGCCAACTCTGTTAAAGCAAGTTTAAGAGGATGAGAATTTCACTCAGGCCTTGTCTACACTAACACTAAGTCAATCTAAGTTAAGCTAGTTGAGTTTCATCAATTTAAGTCAACGTAACGTACATCAACTTAAAGAGGTGCCTACGCTGCGCTGTGCCGACGGGTGAGTGCTCTCCCCTCGACATAGCATGTCTTCACCAGACCTGCTAAATCAACTCCACTGCATGGATGGCAGTGACACTGATTTAGTACGGTAGTGAAGACTGGCGCTCAGTAAATCCAGAAAGTTATGGTCTTACAACCAAAGCAATTGTAGCTCAGTCCCCTTATGTGTAGTATTTTGTATACCATATTTGCTGTCAAATTTGTACTATATATGCACACAATGTGGCAGTGATGATTGCTAGGGCAATTTAAAGCTCGGTTTCACAAGTTTAATATTCAAATTCTGAGCTAGATTTCACGCATTCCTCCCCCTGACACCCTGCATTATATATATTGTAAACTTTAAAAAAAAAAAAAACTGTGAATATTGCTTGGTCATTTCAGTTGTTAATGGGAAGTATCTATTAACAGTAAAATGGAAGGGCAAGTGACAGACCTAACATGAAATACTGATTTTAAAATTTTGGGGACTTCTTGCTGATGCCAGGACTGAGTTTGGCACAAGTATAATTGAGGTCTTGTGCAGTTACTCATTCACAGCTGCACCTTCAGTTCAGTAAACACTGAATTACAGCAGGGATGAGGGAAACCCATTACGTTTAACATTCATACATAAAATATGTATGCCTAGTAGAAATTCATTTGTCATTAGCTTTTTTGACCTATACATGATACAGTAGAACCATAGAGTTATGAACACCTCAGGAACGGTTTCAGAGTAGCAGCCGTGTTAGTCTGTATCCGCAAAAAGAAAAGGAGGACTTGTGGCACCTTAGAGACTAACCCATTTATTTGAGCGTGAGCTACAGCTCACTTCATCGGATGCGTTCAGTGGAAAATACAGTGCGGAGATTTACATACACAGAGAACATGAAACAATGGGTGTTACCATACACACTGTAACGAGAGTGATCAGGTAAGGTGAGCTATTACCAGCAGGAGAGCGGGGGGGAACGGAGGTTGTGTGTAACAAACTTACGCTGAACAAAACTACTAACTCTGAACAACATACATACTAACTCTGAACAAAATGTTATAGTGGTTCTTTCGAAAGAACAACTGAACATTGACTTAATACAGCTTTGAAACTTTACTGTGCAGAAGAAAAATGCTGCTTTTCCTTCATTTTTTTTTTAGTAGTTTACATTTAACACAGTACTGTACTTTTTTTTTGTCTCTGCTGCTGCCTAATTGCATACTTCCAGTTCCAAATGAGGTGTGTGATTGACCAGTCAGTTCATAACTCTAGTGTTCTAACTGAGGTTCTCCTGGACCACAAATATTTTCCCTGCATGATTATGTAAAACAAGTTACATCCACAAGAGGGAGCACAGAGATCAGGAATAGGAACAACAATTTTTTTCCAAAAGCTGTTCCTCCAATATATTGATCTAAAGTCAGTCAGAACCTGCATTTGTGTTCCAAGACCCGAGTAAAGAGGTATGGGTTTTTTCCACTGAACAGCCTGCATGGGGAAAATGAGAGTTGAGACTTCAGTTGGGTTTTCAACAATATAAGTGTACAGAGCCATAGAAAAATCTATTTATTCTGAGATCCTGAATGTGCCAAGACAGTTAGACAAATGGGCCGCGGGGGGAACCTCAGGCTAATACAGACTCAGATAAAGTAGACACTGAACTTGCTGGATGCTTATCTGGAAAGAACTTTGAAGTGTTGATATTGAGATTCTAGTGGCAGTATGAAAGCTTATGTTTCGCATACTATGGGTAGTGTGATCCAGTTATTATAGCACTAGAACAGGGAGGCTTGACTACAGAGTTCTATTGCCCACTCAGCCACTAATGAATTGAGGGCACTGGGCAAGTCAGTTAAACTCATCCCTCAGTTTGGCTGTCTATAAAGTGGGCACAATACTTACTTACCTCAGGTATGATTTCTATGCGGCTTCTAAAGCAGTGGTTCCAAAACTTCTGACTAAGGCAACCTACCCACTGCATTTTATCTTTGTTTATGACCAACCATTTTACATATACCAACCTTAATCCTGGCCTGATGCAGAGGAGAGCAAGCCTGCTCCATGCTCGTCCCACAACAGCAACTCCTGCCCAGAGGGCTGGGCCCAGCTCCCCACTTCACATTATGACCTGGTATAAGGGGTTGCAGCCCCACTCATGTTTGCCCTGCCCAAGGGGCAGCCTCATCGAACCTGGTCACAATGCCTTGTGTGAGGAATTGGACCCAGCCTTGCTGGAAAGGAGCTGCAGTTGCAGGGTGAGCTTGCTCTCCAACACACAGCCACCCCCTCCCCACACATGGGCCTTCCCTCCACACCAAACCTGGGGGGGAGGGGGGGAGGGAGGGGTGGAAGTGTATGTTTGCCTAGGCCAGGGCCCATTGATGGTTAATCTGGCCCTGGATATGGTAACCTTCCCATGACCCACTGATGGGTCAGGACCCACTCTTTTGGAAATGCAATACTAAACCTCATTAGCTCACTCCAGCGCTATTTTTTTTTCCTTTTATACCTTACTCATATTTTGACAGTAAATAGCCCACAAACATCTGAAGAGCAGAGACTCAACAAGATGTCATTTTGCTGTATATTTTTCTTCTTGCAAAGTTGTTTTTCCTGATTCTCAGTCATTGGTAATGGTGCTTCTGGGGCATATATTTCAAAAGTCTAAAGAAATCAACAATATTTTCCCTTACTGTATGTGTCGTGGACATTCACTAAAGGAATGGGGATTCTCCAATCAGAGGAGCAGAGTAAGTGCAAAGCAGCATGAATAGATGTGTCAAAGTATTGGCAATCCCTTTAATTCAAAAATCATGAATCAGCTCCAAGAGAAATTTTTAAAGATGGAAAATAAAAAGAGCCCAAATCTGTCTGTCCTTTCAACCTTAGCTCCACAGCCACAAGAACTAGAAACTTATGTGGCTCTTCCTCTTAGGACAAGGACAGTTTGGATTGGTCTCATCCAGTGTGGCCGTGTTCAGGTGAATCAGACAAAAGTGATTATTAAACTAAATGTTTTGCAGAAGTCTGATGCATTCATTAACACCAGAGGCTAGATCCATGCAGGGGACTTCAACTCAGTGTTACAACATCTAACATTTAGGTGCTCTGCTGCCTAGTGGAATCCACAGCCCTGAGTTAGGTTCTTAGGCTCCCTACCCACTGCATAGGGAGAGTTGGGTCTTTAAGCATAGGATTCATAGAAGCCAGCCAACTAAGCAGGAAGCCATTTAAGCTAACTATTAGGAAATGCTGAGGAGAGGCCTATGACCCACGCCCCCTCAAAAGGGAGTAAAGTACCTAACTCCAGGCATAGGCTCAGATTCCATGGGTGCTCTGTAGCTGGAGCACCCATGGGGGAAAAAAATAGTGGGTGCTCTGCACCCACCAGCCACCTGCTGATTGGGGGAGGGGGCAGGAAGAGGTGGAGCAAGAATGGGGTGTTAGGGAAGGGGTGGAGTGAGGGGCAGAGCACCCGCCCAGAAAAATGAAAGCCGGCACCTCCCTCGACCAGGAATTCACAGCTGTGAACCCTCTCCTTGAGTTGGGCAGCTAAGCCCTTTCCTCACAAAAAAGGGTGGAGGCAGCAGCACCCTTGTAACTTTTAGCCCCTCTGCCTGATCGGGAGCAGGGATTTGAACATGGGTCTCCCAAATCCCAGTTGGGTGACTATGCCCTAATCACTGGGCTATTCTCACGCTTTACCTGGTCCAGTTATTCTTTATGTACAGTAGAACAGCTTCAACAGGAGAGAGAGAGAGCGCGCGCCCTGCCTCACAGCACTCTGTATCTGAGCGGTTAAAGCACTTGCCTGTAAGATAGGAGATGTGGAGCAGGGATTTGAACCTACATCAGCCAGAGAGGGGAATTGAAATGGGTCTTCTACACCCTGGGAGAGTGCTCCAACCCAAGCTAAAGATTATAAGAAAGGCTTGTAGCTCTTTCTCCAGTGTTGTGTCATGTAGGGCCCCAACCTGTTAGGTGTGCTTAGAGGCTGCCTGCCAGATTGGGTCCCAGAGGAGAACTAGGCAGGGCAACTCCGGGTTTGAGGGTACCACTGCAGTTTAGGCATGAGCTAGGTGGCCAGGTGCCTATCTGCATGCCTAGCAGCAGGCTTTTAGGATCCTAATTGACTTTAATGGCAGAAAAACTTAGCCACCTAGGGAATTTAGGCACCTACAGGGTTAGGCAGAAGCTGAACAGGAGTTTTAAAGGATCTAAGTATTGGACTTAGGTGACTAATGTGGTAGTTAGCTATTAAATCCTTTTGTGATTTTTAGCCTCAGAATTCTTATTGCCCTTGGAATATACATTGCTGACAGACTGCCTTCTATAAAGCTCTCTTTTCCCTAACAAGGGGACTCAAACGAGGCCAGGTGTGTTGGGTTGCTGTGGCCATCACAAATCAGCGGCTGTCCTTCAAATCAGTGTAAAGAAAGTTTGTGTTTTACAACTAGGTTTAATTTGTGCTGCTTCTTGCAATTAAGTTAAGCCCTCGTCTTACTGTGTGTTAGAGTGGTAGTGGGTGGGAGGAGGCTTTTATAAAGCCAAAACTAGGAACTTGAGCAATATTCAAGTTTTAAAAAGGAAAGTATGGAGGAAAAGACTGTAGGTGAGGAGTAGGGTGACCAGATAGAAAGTGTGAAAAAAATCAGGGCAGGAGGTAGTGGGGGTAATAGGCACCTATATAAGAAAAAGCCCCAAATATCAGGACTGTCTCTATAAAAATCGGGACATCTGGTCACCCTAGTGATGAGTACGAGGTAGAAGTTCCTGCCCCAGTAACTCATAGGCCAAAGCTTGGTTCTTGGGGCAGAACTACTTCTTGCTTGCTGTGGGTTGGCAGCCTGAATGTCAGGGAACTGGAAGAAGGTAAGTTAAGGAAAGTTGAGAGCCACTATAACTTAAGCCTTTGTGCAGCTTCTAGGCACATAATCTTTACCAACTTTGGTATTCTAACAGATGTCAGTTCGCTGAACAGAGTCAGAGTAAGAGTCTACATTAGTGTGTGGGGAGGTCTAACATCACTATCACTTCTATATTTGGTTTTTGGCTTGCAGTTTAAAATAAGACTTAACAGAAGCACTGAGTTTGGGTAAGTCTACACTGCCAAAACTCCCTCAGCAGCAAGTCTTGGAGGCCGGATCTGCTGACCATGCTCACGCTATGGGGCTTTTAAACAAGAAAGAGCTGTGTAAAGACATTCCCACTACCAAGTTTCAGAGCCTAGGCTCCAGCCCAAGCAGGAACATCTAAACTGCTATTTTTTAGTCCTGTAGCATAAGCCCCAGCCTGTAGGCTCTGCTTCTGAGACTTGCTGCCATGGGGTTTTTGTTTTTGTTTTGAGAAGTGTTGCCATACTGTAAGGAGTCTCATTGAAAAGTCTGGGGGACTTCAGCTTCTGAGTCACATTGGAAAGTTTTAACCCAGAGCTAGCTCATAGATGTTGAATCACATTCTTATGCAAGATCCCCAGGAACAGCTGCATTGGAGTATTATGACTTAATTGCACACAGTGTTAGAGTTCCATTTTAGAATTGTCTGGATATGTAGAAACTGAAGTCTTTTTGGTTTTTTTAAAGTGAGGCAAGTACGTCTCTGATGCGATGAATCAATCACTGAAATCACACCACTGAGGAGAGAAATTCACCTAACAGATTAAAGCTGTCC
The DNA here is from genome assembly GCF_965140295.1 of Lepidochelys olivacea. Taxonomy (NCBI): domain Eukaryota; kingdom Metazoa; phylum Chordata; order Testudines; family Cheloniidae; genus Lepidochelys; species Lepidochelys olivacea. The sequence continues at coordinate 126,566,178 of NC_140413.1, forward strand.
TATTCTTAGTGGGGGAAGCAGGGCAAAGTAGGAGAAGCCCTTTTGAAATTGACAGATCTATTATCAAAAAGCTATTTTGGATTTTTCCTGTGAACTTGACATCTTCAAGGTAATGAGAACACACTGAATTGCTTTCCTTGGACTCAGCCATTGCAACCTTAGTTATTTTTGTCCAGAATGAGTCACAAAAGTGAACCCCAAAACAGCATTCACTTCCCAGCAGTAACCATTCCTACCTTCAAACATGTTTCCAGGGAGTTTACTGCAGGCTTCCAGGTCTTAATTTGGCAAAGTTACAAGGGTAGAGCTGTCCCTTGTGTTCTTGAGAAACTGCAGTGTGGGGCTAAGATAGGAGGTGATGCACAGAGGAGCACAAGTCATCACAGTAAGGCCCAGAGTCTGCACACTCCTCACAATGGATCCCTGCTACAGGATCAGGGTCCAAACACCTTTGTCAGTGTAATGTACATCCCAAGTCAGAGGTTGGAGTTAACCCCTCAGCAGCTGTTTTCTGCAAAGATCTCATCCTTTCTTATACCTGTTTGTATAAACAAACTGACATCATTTGTCTCAAGTGTATTTGGCCCACATCCTGTAAATGCCTTCAAAGCATTGGCCGCAATTACATTTCGGTTGGACTGTTTCAGTTTAAGGAGCACAGGTTTCAAAACGCAATACAGGAACTTTTTGAATGCAGACCGGTAATGATGGAATCCTACAGGAGAGGCTAAGGTTTGTTATCTCAGCATCAAAGTTATTTAACACAGTATTAAAAAGCCACAGCTTGGAACTTTTGTAAATGAAGGTGTTTTCCTTTTGATAGGGATGCACGTTACGTTATACTATTTAACAAATAAGAGACTTGTGTAAGAATTTGGAAACTGCTGTGCCAGAACAGATCAATGAACCAACTAATCTGGTACTCAAAAACATTTTTATTGGGAGTTTCAGAGGCATGTACAATCTACCATTACAATATATCTAAGCCTCTTCAGTTTTAAACTGATTTTTACTGAAAAATTCCCAGGTTTTACAAAAAGTATTTAGTTCCCCCCTCCCCTGATTTTCACCCTACTTTTGTATCATCCAAATATATAAAAATAACTTGTTTTATTAGGAAATTACAACACATTGCATGAGATATGCATTATCATAATAATTAGTTTGTGTGTATATGCAAAGCTGTTGAAGTAAAGCTATGTATTAGTCTCAAAGATACACAAGAGGCACGCACGCAAGCTCTGAAGTGTGGGCACACCTGAATGTACTGATGAATCTCATGCCCACCACGTACACGTTTCAAGCTGTTAGCAGATAACGGTTTAGAGATCAGACACTAAGATGGGAAGAAAATGAAAATCTGTATCAGAATGTGTTTCAGAACACAAGTTTAAAAAAAAGACAGGAGAAAAGGCTGAAGTTGAATGTATGTGCTTCAAATGGTGTGGCCCAATTATTAAATGTAATTGTTTTTAGGCTAATAGCTCTAAGTCTACAACAAATTTTATTCAAATTAAAAGTTTTATTGGGCAGGGGATTAGATATATGTTTTCTTAAACTCAGAGGTTGCACTGTGTTTTGAGTTCTGTTAGGTCTGTAGCAAACCGCAATGTATTCCATTCATCAAAGCATTAATCTACTGAATACTTTTCCCGTCCTTCCGTCCACCCAAATAAACCCTGATATTTACCCAGAAAAATAGTTTTTTCCCCACTTGTTTTTGTTGTAGTAACAGAATTTCCCCATGAAATATTAAACAAAATAAAAACCAAACACAGAGGGCCCTAAGTGTGTAAAATTATGCTATGTGCATTGGGGTAGGGCAGAAAAGTGCTTCATGATCCCAAGTGGTGAGTGACCAATAAGGTGTGTAGTATTTTGTCTATCCAGAACACAGTACAGATACTAGCTCATCCCCACAACACCTTTTTTAAAAACAGCACTGAAGTGCTCCCAACACCACATTCCCGAGGCCTGATCCATGGAATTGTGTCCTGGAAGAAAGACTGCATTTGTCTGCTTCTCTGCCTACCCCCAGCTACACCAGAATGGGCAAGATTTAGACAGAGTTTTGAAATCCGGCGATCAGTTTTGATAGAGGCATACCAGATATGAAGGATATCTAACAGATATGAGTCCTCAATAAGAGAAAGCCCATACAATTTAATAGTTTATCAAATTTACTTTACATACTTAGATAATTTACTATACAATTATGTTTTGTGAACCACAACAGAATTTGATAGCAGAGAAAGATTTTTTTGAAAGAAAGTAGAATAGTTTTCTTTCATCTGTTTTTCCTCCATACGACGTAACTGTTACGGATGTGTGATTATGCATTACACCGCAGATCCCTGTAAGCTCCCTCTAGTTATGGGGAAAACCCAGATTCCCAGTTATACTGTTTATACAGGATTTATCTTGGAGTCACTACTCTGACTTAAATTAGAGCTACATGAATAGCAGGGGCGGGGGGTGTTGCGTTATTTGTTCAGATCTGACAAAAATTTAGATCTGCACTGTTCACAGCCTGTGTGTTCACTTTCAGCAAATATTTGTGGTGGAGTTTACTAACACAATTACATGCGAAAGGAAGGAAGGAATTTAAGCTTGAATAGTGCTGAAAGAAAATTAAGTTTTATCATTAATAGAAAACAAAATTCGCACTTTTTTGGTTAGTTACAAGAGAAGTCTGCCAATAGAGGAACAAAAATAATTTTATATAATTTGTGAAACGCTACAAACTTTGAAGAACAGAAGTTCATGGATCAGAATTTCAGAGTTTTGAATAATGAATAGACTTAAGGATGTTGCAGTCTGCTTGTTAACAGAAAGAGAAAATTAAAGAAATAAACCACTTTTGCTTGAGTTATTCACTCAGCTTTCATAGCATATTACAGTAGTTTGTTATGAGTGGTCAGTTAAGAGTAACAAGGAGGTACATCTTATTTCTTTGTTAAAGGTTTGGCTTAACTCAGCTAGGCACCAGTTTCATTTTCCTGACAGGGATTTTTTCAAATACTGTTTAATTGCTACTGTTTTCTGGCAGCCAAAGCATTTGTGGGTCAGGTTCCTTCTGGCAGTCTCTGATGGCTGCTGTGTTTTTCGAGGCAGACAGTTAAAAGATGAATGCCATTCCTCACCTATATAGAAGAATTTGCTCATAAGGAAAAATACATAGAAGACAGATTACTGAAGCCAGACCTTCAGATTGTCCAGTTTCTAAAGTCCATCTCTTTTCTTATTCTTGAAAATGTTCAATTTTAAACACATTGAAGCATACAACTAGTGTATTTTCAGATTATCGCTTGCAGCTGGCTTAAAACTAATAGGAGGAGACTTAACTAGTATTAAACACTTTGCAACTAGCAGGCACCAGTGTTTGCTCCAGCGTTCTCTCCAACTGAGTCAAAGATTGCCAGAAATATTAGAGGAATTATGCAGCTTTTAGAGAGTCTCTCAGTGAACTGAAAGTACACCACTAGGAAATCTGTTCCTGAGGGATCTCTGCAGTTGGATCCATCTAAACTACTTAATCAGCTCTATTGTATCATTTGGAACTCCTGTCGTCTATAGTATTCTGAATTTTAAACCAGGTCATCTGGCTACAAGATTAATCAAACCAAAACACCTTTCTTTCCCTTCCCATTGTATGAAGATATCTGAATACCCCATAGAAGTATTCCAATAAGTGCAGGTGCTATAAACTTCCTTTTGAATACAATGCTGAAGTGCAGAGATCTCATTTTCTGAAGTTTGTTAGCCACTCCCCTCCCACGTAGCTCTCTCAAGTCAGGAGACAACCTCAACCTCACCTTCATTTTTAGGAATTGCATCAAACTTTCTCTGAGTCAGATAGCGTAACTAAACTAACTAAGCATGTGTGAAACTTTGAGCACTCAAACAATGCAAAGCCAGCAGCTTCGTCAGCAGAGCCCACCTACCTCTCTCCCCATAGCCTGAATGGCATTTACTATTGCCTTGCAAATTTTTGTAGTCAAAGTGGGTTTTTAAAAAACAAAACAAACAAACAAAAACCACCAAAGCCCCAAACACAGGAATTTACACTCACACCTGTGGTAGGATTTTGCCTAGGCATCAATGGAGAATCAGGCTCAGTCTACATACATATCCTGTGTTGCAGTTATAGAAAAACTGCCTCTCCCCTGGGCCATACTCTTCAAGTACGAATTTAGGCAGAGAACTTTGAGAGAAGGAAGGACTATACTAACATGAAATGGGCTCTCTGTATTAGAACTGAAATTTGCATATGGGACAACTGACAATTACTGATGCTGCATTTTGACAGAACATAGCAAGATACACCTGAAATACAATTGCATGCAATATCTCAACAGTGCATCATATAAGAGATTGTGACACATATGAAGTTGGGCAGATTGAGTCTTAGAGGCACAATTGGCTCAAGATGCACTCTGTATGCAAATATGCCATTTAAAATAAATTTTAAAAAACACAAGTCTATTGAAAGCCAGTAAACAGCCTCACAAACTTGGAAGAGGGCATAGTAAATATTCCTCTTCACCCAGTCCATCAATCAAAAGCTTCATAAGGCAAGAAGCACTTCTCTTCATACAGGAGATACAAAAATTCTTTGCAAACGTTTGCAATTTGAGTAATCTCTGGTGGCAGCCATCTTGGTGCTACAAATATTGCTATTTTAACAGTGATATGGGAATTCAGTGGAAGAGTCTACAAACAAGTTACCATCCTGCTTTAGCACCCTTTTAAAGAAACTCCACTTTAGATACAACTCCCATGTGTTTAGGTGGTGACCGGTTTGATTCTTTCAATTAGAGAAAAATTTCACCTCCAATTGCCCTGCAGTTGCCCCCACACACTCTGTGCCTTCTCCACCCAAGGTGAAAACCATCTCTCTGGCTGCTTGACTAGTAGCCAGTTTGACCCTTGAAATCTGGTAAGCCTCCGTGCCCCTGCACTGTGGAATCTGCATGCGCAGAAGAAGGCTGTAACTCTACTTCTGTTAAATTTGGCGTCACCTGTTTGAGTCACTGATCATTTTCTTCCAAGTTATCTTAAGTACTTATGGATCAACATCTTAAAAGATTAAGCACAAGATAGCATATCAGTTGGTGTCTGCTACAGACCACCAGATCACATTAGGGAACAGAACGACTGACTCCTTATGCGCCTATTTACAATGTCAGGTTTCAGAGTAACAGCCGTGTTAGTCTGTATTCGCAAAAAGAAAAAGGAGTACTTGTGGCACCTTAGAGACTAACCAATTTATTTGAGCCTGAGCTTTCGTGAGCTACAGCTCACTTCTGTATTTTCTACAGTATGCATCCGATGAAGTGAGCTGTAGCTCACGAAAGCTCATGCTCAAATAAATTGGTTAGTCTAAGGTGCCACAAGTCCTCCTTTTCTATTTACAATGTGTAGGGGGGGAAAAGAGCCCCCATGATCACAAGGAACTTTAATTAGAGTGAAAATGCTAGAAATCTCATGCTACCAGTACTAAAACATCCTTGGAATTCCTAAACATTATGGATGACAATTTCCTAACTTAGTAAGTGTTGCAGCCAATGTGGGCGAATTCTATATTAGACCTTGTCCAAACAGATGATAAAGGAACTGATCACAGAACTAAAAGTTAATAGTAGCTTAAGTACAAGTGATCATGACTTGATTATATTTGTTACGTGCAAACAGAATAGAGTCCATACCAGTTTGTTCGTGTGCACACACACACCCTTTAGAAGGGCCAGTTTCACAAAGCTAAGAACAATTAGGAGCCAAATCAGCTGGGAGGAAGCATTTAATTAGAAAGACAATTCCTAATTACCATTCACATTTAAGAACACTTTACTAGATGCCCAAGAAGCCACAAACAAGAAAGAAGGCCATACAGGTTTAAAAAGCTGGCCTGGCTTAGAGCAGAAGTGAAGGCAGCTAAAAAAAAAATAAAATAAAAAAGGTATATAGCAAATGGAAGAGATGGGAAGCTAATAGCAATGAATACAAGTCAGAAGCTCGGAATTGTAGAAAATTTATAAGGGAAGCAAAGGGACACAAGAAGTCGAGTCTATGGTCAGAGTTAAGGACAATGAGAAGGTATTGGTTTGTTACTAGATGGAAAAGGTAGAATTAATCAATGATAATGCAGAAATGTTCAATAAATATTTCTGTTCTATATTTGAGGCAAAAATTATATTGTCATATCATCCAATAACACTTTCCATTCCAATAGGAGCCCATGAGGATGTTAAACAGCAGCTAGTGCAGTTAGACTTAAGTCAGCAGGTGCTGGTAACTTGCATCCAAGAGCTTTAAAGAAGCTGGGTGAGGAGCTTGCTGGACTAGTAATTTTGATTTTTAAATAAACCTTGGAACACTGGGGAAGTCGTAAGAGAAAGCTAATGTTGTGCCAATTATAAAAAGGCTAAATGGGGTGACCCAGGTAATTTATAGGCCTCTCAGCCGGACATTGATCTCAGGCAAGATAATACAGAGTCTGATACAGGACTCAGAGGATATGAAACAACATGGATTTATGGAAATAGACCCTGTCGGACTATCTTGATTGGGGGTGGAGGGGCAGGGGGAAGAATTACAGGTTTGGTTGATAAAGATAACCGTGTTGAGATAAACTTCTGTTTTACCTGGTGCTGCACAACAACTAGAATGATATAGAATAATGTGGCACAATAAAAGGATTCAAAGCTGTATAACTGAGGAGCGGGGGTCTCAAAATGTAATTATAAATAGGGAATCATCATTGAATGTGTGTGTTTATAGTGAGTCCTGCAGGGATCAGTTCTTGGCCCTATGCTATTTAACATTTTATCAGTGACCCATAAGAACACAACACCACCACACGTAATTAAGAGCATTTCATAAGGCCCGTGGCCTGCTTCAATACAATATACTAACGGCGAATTCATTAGCATTTTGTCTTCATATTTACATCATTTTAGTTTACACAAGTGTACAAATAGAAACAACCTCTGTACAGTATTGTCTATCTAGATGACTTTAAAGCTTATTAAAATACATAAAATCTGTCTGGCTCACACAAGGTTGCACTTAAGTTTATGTAGCCCTCTTGTCTGACAGCGGGCCCCACTTTTAGTCAGTGGTAGAGACTGCAAGGCCTTCTTTACATGACAAATATCAGTGTATACTAGTACTCAAGAGAACTATAAGTACTCACATTTATTGCTATAAAGTAAGTATCAAATGATAAAACCACAGCTCAAGAGACAGATGAATCACAGTCTAATATCAGCATGAGCTACATGCAGAGCAAAACCATTCCTATCAGTATGCAAATAATCTTTTAAAAGAAAAATGTCCGCTGTCCCCTCCCCTTTTTTGTTTTCCCACAAGGATTATGCAGTCAACATTTATCAGCACAAATACTTGTGGAACGTGAAGTTTATGCTGCCAAGCTTGAGTATTAATGGAAAGTGACTTTTGTACTTGGTTTCTGTTGCCGTTTGGACAAGACACCTGTTATAAGGTAACAGAACATGGCAGCAGACTGGGAAAGGGGACGATTCAACCCTCTACTGAAAATGCACAACCAAAAGAATTCAAATTAAAGCGGAGTTAAAGCATGAGCCTTACAACATTAAGAGAAAGCACTGAAAGGAAGAGCAAAAGAGAACAGTCTGACAAAACACCTCATCGTGCCAGGCAACCACACCACGCTCTTTGTCAGCACAGAGCGAAGCACCTGACACTGAGGCCATCCCTCTAAAAACTAGTATTGTACATTTAGATAAAATAGTTATGTGTAGGAATGTCCTAATTTGTACAGAAACAAGCTGACAAACATGTCAGCTCAGACAAGCCCTCTGAACAAACAAATACAAAGGGAGAATACTACAAATGAAGAATCACCAGCCAGCCCATGAGGTGATTCACAGAACAACAGTGCGAAGGAGTTCATTTACCTCACGCACATCCTTGTGATTGGGCATCCACCTAGCAAGCTCTGGTCTGGTGCCCCCTACAAAACAGCTGTTCCAGCCCTACAGTGGCCTGGCTCCTTTTACACCTCAGTCCTCCAGTCAGGTCACATTTTATATCCACCCCTTTTGGGATAATGATATCTTTTCAGTCTTCTCCTCAGACATAGGCCTCAGCCAGAATGTCTCTAGAGTTCTCCCATTTCAGGGAGCAAGGGGATGATAATATCCTAAAAGTCCTCTCCAGATGTCTGGTGCTTCTAATCACTTTTTTCCTCTCCACAGTCTTCATCTTGAGCCTGACCCTTCCCTCAGCGTTGAATTCCATTTAGCCCAGGGCCTCTTTCACAGCCCAGCTTTCTAAATTTCCCCTTCCTTCTAGGGGTTAACTTCCTTTTCAAAGTTCTCATCTGTGCTCGCCCTTCTTTCAGGGCCCACTGTCCAGGGGTATTCCTTTTTCTATGACACCACTTTCCTAACCATGTTCCAGAGCATCCTATCAGACACAACCTCTAACACCTACTTCTCTTCCTCCCTGACACCCTGCTCATATAGCAGCCACCCACCCCAGCTGGATCTCATTCCAAATTGAGCCTGGCTGTTCATCCAGGTGCAACTGAATGCACTAACTGAGCTTGCCAACTCCTCTTAACCCCTTCAATGCTAGTGTGGGGTTTATATCCCATCACAGATGGTTTTGGAAAAATAAGTAAAGAACCTGGAGTATCTAGTTAGAGCCCAAAATATCTAGATCCTGTGCTTCCCTGACAACTGGGAGAACCTGGATCTAACTGAGTTTATTCTTATTATCTGAAAGCTCTTTCATATAGACACAAATGAAGACACCCATCAAAGAGATGGTATAAGATCCTAACCAGAAATACAACATACAACTCTTCTCTAGAGTCTGGGTCTCATCTTCTCTGCCTTAACTGTCAGGGACACAACTAAAATCAAGACTCTTCCCTAATCCTACAGAATACTGCCTCTTCAGGGACCAATTTGATGAGGTGGAAGCTCAGAGATCCAAGGAGCTTCTCTGAGCTGGCAGCTGCTCCTTATACAGAAAAATACAATAGTAATGGCCCAGTACAGAATATTATATGTTATAAAAAGGACCAAGACCATTTTCTGCTGGATTAAGCCCTGAGCAATTGGTTACCCTGGGGTAGTACCCAGCAGTCTGTAACCTAACATCTTTCTGGCCTGTGTCATAGTGACACTAAATACAAAAAGTATTGAGTCAATTGTCACAGAACCACACAGCACCTGTAGGCAGACTCAGCTGGATCTCACTAGATGGGCTTTCTTCAGAATTTGGAAATGTTCAGCACACTTGTAACTTCATGTCCCCTCCCTGAAAACAAGTGAACCCAAAGCCTCATGGCGGGAAGCAGGGGAGGGGAGTATGTGGCAGAAGAGGGTGCAGATGATATATTGCTCTCTTATTACAGGCCTAACTGTGAGAACATTCTCTCCAGATGAGTCAAACAGATTCCGTGTGTTTTTCATGCCTGCTCAGCTATTTGTAGAGTTAGCCAGGTCTGACCTCACAGCTCCTTCAGCAAATATGACAGTCAGTAGCTTTGGAAGGTAAATGAACAAATAACAGTGACACTCTGTTCCAGTGGGTCTTCTTTGACAAATTATCTGCAGTATTACCAACGTTTGGGGGAAACAGTACAATCCAAAGATTGGGCAGTTGTTGGGTGGGAGTAGAAGAATAAATGCAAAATGTTCAGACAACCCTCAGTGCCTAGTTTTGAATTTTGTGCAATTCATATTTAGTGGCATGGAAAGTGTTTGTTATTGGGAAATATGGAAGAAAAGCCTATAAAATGGAATATGGTATACATCCCATTCCCAGAACAAAACACATAATCTTGTACAGACTGACCAATGCTCCTCTACCAACTGCAGCCTGAAGCTGTAAAACATTTCATTTCTTAATAACTCTAGGGCAAAAGGGCCAGAAAATGGCCAGGTCATCAAGGGCAGAAAAAGCATACTAGAGCCACCACTGTACATAGCTGCTTTGTAGTCACAGGAAACCAGTTATTCTATTATCTGATGGTGAAACCATAGCCCACATTGCTAGACCTGTCTTAAATAATAAATTGTTCAAAATGTTTGACTAGCAGAAGAAATCATCTAAGGGAATCCAGTCTTGTCAACTGGCCCAGAGTGTACATTATTCCCATCCAGGAGAAGGAGCCATGACATGCCCCTATCATTAAGCAGAACACCCTCCTGAGCTCAAGGGGGAGTTCTGCCTTAAAATTGAGCCGTAATATGACCCAAAGAGAATTAGCCATATATGACAAGAGTTGAATGCCTCCTGAGTGCTTTAGGGTTAGGAATCTAGCTTTATCTTCGAATTATTTATTGAGGAAAAGCTTAAGGGCACAACATTTAATCTAGGAAGGTCCCAAATTACAGAATTCCCAAAATGTTCATATCCTTATGTTTGTGTCAGGTATCTTCTTTGTGTAGCAACTTTCATTATTTCAGAGTGACATATTCGTTTCTTAGGTGTTTTTAAATCTTATTTTTAATGTTTTAGTATTAGATCTCACCCCCACATAGAAATTCAAACAATCACTGCTTCTTTCTTAACACCTGGGCTTCCCCAGCCTTGGAATGGCAGCTGGTGCATGATTTCTCAGCCAATGAACTTCTCATAGTGTGTCACTTAAGAGCTTCCCATGAGGTGACCCATGGGAAATTTGTTAGACCCTGAGACTGGTTCATTAACTAGAATGGAAAGGTTTGATGTTAGAGTATGATATCTAATTTGATCTAACACCTTCTAAAACTCTAGTCCAGTGGCTCACAACCTTTCCAGACTACTGTACCCCTTTCAGGAGTCTGATTTGTCTTGCGTACCCCCAAGTTACACCTCACTTAACGACGACTTGTTTACAATATCAGACATAAAAATACAAAAGTGTCACAGCACACTATTACTGAAAAATTGCTTACATTTTCATTTTTACCATAATTATTAAAAAAATCAATTGGCATATAAATACTGTACTTACATTTCAGGTTATAGTATATACCGCAGTATAAGGAAGTCATTGTCTGTATGACATTTTAGTTTGTACTGAATTCACTAATGTTTTTTATGTAGTCTGTTGTAAAATCAGGCAAATATCTAGATGAGCTGATGTACCCCCTGGAAGATCTCTGTGTCCCCAGAGATACATGTACTCCTGGTGGACAACCACTGCTCTAATCAGTGCAAAGCAATTGTATTTTTTAGGTTTCAGAGTAACAGCCGTGTTAGTCTGTATTCGCAAAAAGAAAAGGAGTACTTGTGGCACTTTAGAGACTAACCAATTTATTTGAGCATGAGCTTTTGTGAGCTACAGCTCACTTCATCGGATGCATACTGTGGAAACTGCAGAAGACATTATATACACACAGAAACCATGAAACAATACCTCCTTCCACCCCACTGTCCTGCTGGTAATAGCTTATCTAAAGTGATCATCAAGTTGGGCCATTGTTTCATGGTCTCTGTGTGTATATAATGTCTTCTGCAGTTTCCACGGTATGCATCCGATGAAGTGAGCTGTAGCTCACGATAGCTCATGCTCAAATAAATTGGTTAGTCTCTAAGGTGCCACAAGTACTCCTTTTCTTTTTGTATTTTTTAGCACATGCTAAGTTGGTCAAGTTAAAGCATAAGAGAGAGCCTAGATTTTAACTCAGCTTGAATAGCATGTGCTAAAGAACAATTGCATGGGTCACTAGAGTTATGAAGGTCTTGTCTGCACGCACAAGTTGTACTGCTTTAACCTTACCCGTATAGTTAAAGTGGTACAATGCTGCCCCCCTCCTCCTGCCCCAATGTCAACACAGCTCTCCCGGTATAAAGGTTTATACCTCTATAGCTATTCCCCTACAGGAAGGGCACACAACAGCGAGACACCCAGCTGGCTGCTTGGACAACACTCGACTGAGCCTTGGGGGTGAAGCAGCTGCCATTCTATACTGCTCAGTCCTCCTCCCTTTCCCCATCACTATCCTGCCTCCAGCTAATCCTCCTCTCCCTCTCCACCCAGCTTCTGTCCCATTCACATTTGCCCTCCATAGTCCCCCATAGCCTCTTGTCTGCCATGTGCCCCTTCCCCTCTCACAGTGTCCTACCCCTCAAATTCTTCCTGCTCTCTTTTGTATTTCCTGACTCCCTCCTCCTACATTTCCCTGGGCCCATACAACCCAGTTTTCCCCTTGCACTTCCTAGCTCCCATATTCACTTGCTCCTCTAGTGACTCCTGTCTGCCTCCTGACCAAGATCTTCCCTTTGTTCACTCCCATTGGGAACAATGAGGGAGATGGGGTGGCCATCTTTGCTAAGGGCAGTCTAAACTGCAAAGGCTATAGGGAAATGGCAACCTCTTAAGTGAGGACAGCCTGTGGCCTCAGTCTTACTGAGATCATAGCCATTTTGAAAGAGGGCAGTTTTTGACAAATTCCTCCAAAGGAGATTTTATTTGTCAGCCGCTGCTGACTGATTAACTTTTCCTTTTCCTTTCCCTTTTTTATTGATTTTCATGAAGAAACAGACAATAAAAAGTGTAAAATGACTTGCAACTTGTATATGTTTTTAAATACTGCATGTTTTATGGGCTCTGCAATAAAATTGTGCAATTACATAATTTTAAAACTGGTCAAAGTTGCAAGACCAGACAACACAAAACCGGACAATACTACATAGACATAGCATATTAGAGTGGGGATAAGAGTAATAAAACAGGAAAAGACATACATGAATAGGAAGATGAAAGAAGGAAGGGACCAGGGGGGCTAAGTGGAATGGCACATTCGTTGAGCCATCTCAACATTTCTAGCCAAATGTATCTAGAGATGGGGTCCAAATTTCTTTGAGTTCATACAATTTATCGCTATGATGATAAGCTATTACTTCTTTGGCTACTAACCCAGACTGGTCCGAATAACATTGCTCTAGTCTGGGCATAAGCCTACTCTTCCCTTCTTGTAAAATCATGAGGTTGGTGATCATTGCAGCCCTCAAGAACTAAAGTCTTTGTGGTGGAGTTAACCACCTGTTTAGCAGGTAAATAACCTAAGATATACTTTTTGGCTGCTGAGGTTTGGCTGCTGAAGCCAAGCACTATTCTAACTCTGGTATCCACCTCTTCCCACAGCTGCCTGACTGATGGCCAGTCCCATAGCATAGGATTCCTTTTTCTTTGTTACAGTGCCAACAAAGTCAGAGAACAAGGCCTTTGTTTTGTGCAAGCTCTGTGGCATCCAATACATTTTGAATAATATCTTTTGTGGTATCAAGAGTAGCCTGAGATCCACAGAGGCATTTTTACAATTCCATAATGAGCTCTGCCATAAAAAGGGCTGTGATAAATCCCCTTCCCACACTTCAACAAAGAACTCCAGACTAATGCAGTTCCTCTTCATTAACTGAGTATGTTGGAAACAAGCCTGGGGAGTTTATGAAGCATTTCCAAGGTTCTTGGTAGCTCTGAGGCCTCTGGCAGTCCTATGGCATCCAGACCAAATTAATATGTTAGCAAGTGTCTTAGGCCAGGTCTATACTACACACTTACTTTGGTATAACTACATCACTGAGATGTGAATCCACACCCCTGAGTGACATAGTTCTACTGACCCTAATCCCCCATGCAGACACCACTATGTCAGTGGGAGAGGTTCTCCCACCGACATAGCTACTGCCTCTCGTGGATGTGGAGTAACTAGGCTAATAGGAGAGCTCCTTCTTGTTGGTTTAGAGCATCTTCATCAAAGTGCTACAGCTGCATCCACTGTGGCGTTTGTAGTGTAGACGTAGACCTGCCCTCAGTTGTAAGTACTGCCACTCCTTTGAGGATGGCAGGTCATAAAGTTGCTTTAGCATTAGAAAAGAGGCAAAGCCCTCATCAGTGACTAATTGGGGAAATCCGTACAATGCCCTTGCTCAGCTAGTTCTTCCAAATTAGAGGTTTGTTCCCAGTTGGCAAGCTTGGGTTGACCCCAATAGGTGCTTTTGCATGGTGGTGTGGATGAAATTGGTACCTCTTTAACTAGGATAGTCCAGACCTTTTGGCACTGCCACCACTGTAGGCATCTTATTTCTCTACATTGGACAGCAAGAGGAACTGAGGAGAACCCCCGGGGAATTGGATGCATTAATGCATGTTCAGTTTCCACCCATGTTGCCATAAGGGTGTTACCATGCTTGAACCAGTTTGACATCTGTAACATGATAAAAATGTAATAGTTATTTTGTAGGTCTGAGAGCCCAACTCCCACCCTACCTCATTATAGGGAGTTACAGTTTTTGAAATTATACCTGTGGGCATGGACCAGGATCCCACAGGAAGACTCTGCTAATGCTATTAAATTTTCTAAAATAAGATTGAGGGATGTATACAGGTCAGGGCCGGCTCCAGGCACCAGCTTTCCAAGCAGGTGCTTGGGACGGCAGTTAGAATGGGGCGGCAGTCCGTGTCCCATGGCGGCTCTGCTGCTCTTCCCTCCACTGCGGCAATTCGGCGGCAGCTCTGCCGCTATTGCAGTGGCGGCAATTTGGCGGCGACTGCTTGGGGCGGCAAAATTGGTAGAGCTGCCCCTGATACAGGTAGGCCATAGGTAGCATATTGAGGAGCCTAGGCAGAATATTCATTTTTATTGTGTTAACCCTTCTGCACAGGCTCAGGGAGAGAGGATGTTACCTATTTGTATCACTAACTCGCTGGGAGAGTACCAGATGTATGGATCAACTTTTAATTACGAAGAATAATGGCACAAATTTATCTTCAGTCCTACATATTTCTTTTCAAAAAGAACCTGATGCACCATATCTACTTAAGATTCACATGTCAAGTTTTGTGTAGATAGACAAGGTTTTGTAGCAAATTCTCTACTAAACCTGTGAACTAGTCCTGGTTTGAAAACAGAATTTCTATTCCAGGCAAATTTTTGACATTTGGATATTTGCTTTTGTTCCAAATCAAAATTTCTCAAAATTCCAAAATATCTTGATTCAAAAACTTTGTAATGTTTTGACCTTATTTGAAAGAAACATTTGTGTTTCAATAAGGTTGGAACATTATAATGTAATATATATATGCAAATAAACAGGCCTGATCTCTCATCCTAGCCCAAGGTTTTCTTGTGCAGATAAGGGTAGATTTGCTTGGGTACATTGAGTGGGTATGGGAAACGTCAACCATCAGTTTTATATCACATGATCTCCCAGGTAACCAGAGGTTCCCGCTGCTCCAGTGCATTGATTTCAGCTCTGTCAGAGACTTCTATGGCCAAGTATACTGTTCACCTAGGAAATGGTTAAGGGGACTTTCCACTCTGCTGCAGGGTGAGTCCTTAATTGTACCCAGGGCAGGTCACTTTGGCAAGAGCAGTTCTAAAACAACAGATGCTCCTGCTCTCTGAGGAAGCATTCTTGCCTGCAGACCTAGCCCAATTTATTTTTGCAGTATGAGCACTCAAAGAATCTGATGTGATTTCACAGATCTACACTCCAAACATCAGCTGTGCTGCCTCACACCTCAGTCGCTTGAGAGCAGTCCAGAAAGAGCAAAAACATGACTGGACTTCAGTTCCAGAGTGAAAGACAGCCCTGTGTCTCACTCACTGCATCCCTTCCTCCCTACAATATCCCTTCCTTTCCTGGCCCTACTTGACAGAACTACTCCCGTTCCCTTTGAAATGTCTTTTCCACAGTGATGGGTCTGAGACTTAAATAATGGGGCCTATTGCCAGACTGTGAGCCATCCAAAGAGTAGCGAAAGGTAGATCTCTATTTCATGCCACCACATGGACTAGGCCTAAATACTGACTATATTAGACTTTCAGGGTCATATTTGTAGTACCTACTTACACTCACAGTGACTGTACTTCAGTGTGCACATACCCAGACATTTGGGCACCCAAAACCAGAACATGTCAGTGGGCAGTTAGGCATGAATTACCCAGTTTGTGCAAGTACTAATACAGGCTTTTGCATGCATGGATACATTTATTATCATGGGTATATATTTAAAGGCAGGGTTGAAAAGTTTGGTTATCAAGGCTGAACACAAGGCATCTGCCAGAATTTAAATTCAGGTCCACCTTTACTCAATGGATGAGATTTTCATTAAGAAAAACCTTGCTCCCTAGCCAGTAAAATACTACAGTACTTCCGATTTCGATTACTACGCCTTCCTGGCCATTAATTGTACACATTTCTTTACAATCCTCATAACTAAGGGTTTAAGATGATCATCAGTTAGGAAACAGTCAAAAAATCTCCCCTTCCCATGGTACAATAGTAACACTGCATAACAAGATGCAAAGTGGGGTTATTTATAAAGCACCTAGCATAGACTTTCTATCTTTGATAGGGGCGAAAGTAGACTATTGATTTTTCCTGATATGGCAGTTCTATGTTCCCATCCCATAAAGGGCCAACCTACTTACTAGTTTAGCACAAATGAAATATGACCACTGCCTGTCACCAATATTGTCTCATTATTTCATTATACTCCCCGATCTGTCTGCATCCATCTGTGCACACTTTTGGGGCAGGGAGCTTTTGTTCTGTGTCTGTACAGCATCTAACACAGTGGGGTCCTAGTCAATGACTAGGGCTCCTAAGTGCTATGGTAATACAAATAATAAATGATAATAAGTGAAATTCATTAGATTAAACTTATTTCCACAAATTGAAAACTAAGCATTTAGTTTATTAAAGAAACTTTACTAACTGTTTTTCAATTTAACTTAATACTTTTGAAATATAAGTACAAAACACAATGAAACAAACTTCGCTAACTTCTACAAAAGAGTATAACAATGCACTTACATCATTTACATGATTCACTTTCACAATAAAATAGGAGAGCTTAGATCAATATTTACAATACTGAGAGGACACAGTTTACAGCCATCTGACTCTGGTGCTGCCCTTTGTTGTGATTGGCTCGTCTGGAATAACATCTAACTTCCAGATCCTGCTGTTGGCCCTGCCTGGGCAGATCTTTGTGCCTGGCACAGATCCCCACTGAACTCAATGGGGCACTGCATGAATGCAAGGGTCCACCCATGTGGATCCAGTTGCAGGAACAGGACCTAAGAAACCAAAAGTGCAGCATGCATTTGCTTTTTCATCTCTAAACTGCCATTGTAGCACATGAAATATTGAATAAATCCTCTAACTTAGAAGTCTACTTTCCAACCTTATGCACTTCATCAAAAAGGGGTTTGTTATGGTTTATGCATAAAGGTCAGATTCCACCCTCACACGTGTGTTCATTGAAATCAGTGGGACCAGAATGCACATCCAAAGGCACATTTTGACCCAACATTTGGAGTTTGTCTTCAGCAGATGATTAGGTCAACTCATTGTAGTTAATAAGAGCCCTCAAAGACATGAGGCATGGATAGCAAGGACATTACCATGACCTAATCTTCTAGTGAAGACAAGCAGTTGGTGTACATTAATCTTATATCTATACTCCCATCCCAAATTACTGACATTTGGGATTTGTTCATGTATAATAACTTAACTACTTGGATCCACACTATTTCCATATGTCTTGGGGTGACATGTCCTATGTATGATTGTCTTAAGGTACATAGCATATTGACGGATTATATACACATCTTAAAATGTACAAAACAAAGTCACATCCTAACAAATAATAAATATTGATCAGAGTACAATATTGAACTAAAATAAATTAGAAAGAACCGTTAGGTATTGACTTTCTTCTCTCATTTAGGGCCTGGGCCATAGACCATTAATGTCAATTAAAGTCTTTCCATTGGTTTCCAAGGACTTTGGATGGAGGCCTCCATTAGATAACAGCTGTTTGAAAGGCAGGAGTTTAGTTAGCCTGAAAGTTGCTCATTGGCTATACGATCAAACAATGAAACTCACCTTAAAAAGGGGGTATTTTCGGTAAAGATGACTAGAGCAAAATTTTATATTGCATTTATTATGCAGAAAAAAGTTCTTGCTGATTGTCTTCATCATTTAATTCAGTAGCAAGGAAATAAGCATACAGTTGTGCATAAAACTGTTAACTACCAGAATACCACATATTCTCATGACAAATATACATTAGTGCACACAGTTTTCCAAATTTCACTCATTAGCTAAATTTGTGTAGATTTGAGATTGATTCAAACTATGCACTTAATAAAGCTTCTCTCACAACTACAACTAAGCAAAACGTTAACTGGCAATTGACAGGAAGTAGCTTATTTAAAAAAAAAAAAAAAAAAGACTGACAAAACTGTCAAGATGGGCATGAAACAAAACCCCAGATCCAGGTACTCAAAGAACATTGAGAAGTGTCGAATATGGGTCAAACTTTGGTGTCTCAGGCCCATCTCTGCCAAATTGAAAAGGATTAAAAATATTTATTTTAAAAAGGTAGAGCAGTGGATCTGCTATATGAGAATTGCACTCATAAGGTCTATATGCTGCTAATGATACACTGTTATACTGTAAGAAGTATAATTCAATTACTTTATACAAAAGCAGTGCAGTTTTTTGTTTGTAATTTACTTCATGTCTCTTTCTCCCCTCCTCAAGACTTCATTGTGGATTCAGTATGAAGAGTAACTAAATAGCTAGAAAGTCTTTATCTTAAAGAAAGGGCTTGGTTTACATAGAAGGTGGTGTGACAGGAGTCCATGTGGATGCCAGCCTATTATGTGCAGAGGTATCATACTGACTGTCAGAAATGTCTGTTGGTGTGCCAGCATCATACAGCGGAGATCCCGAGGAGGAGGCAGTGACAGAGTGAGGAAGGGGTGGGTAGTGTGCTGTAGAGCCTCGCAAAAACTGGGAGCTCAGTCCATTGGACATCCCACCTGACTGAGACACGGGTGTGATGGTGCTGTTATTCACAGACCACAAGTTGGGATACTGACTGTAAGAGAGAAGGATAGATAATATGGATTATTAATTAACCCAGTTTTCCCTGTCAGCTATGCAGTTTTACACCTCACAAAGCATATTCCAAGTGTGTTTTTATTCAGCTACTTTATGCATAGAGAAGAACTTTGGGAAGGTTCTTGCTACTTCAGTACACGAGAGAAGTCTCAAGCACTTAAACTGTGGATCACACTGATTTGCTGCAGCCAGCATGCTGTGAGGATAAGAATCTACCCAAATCTTCCCATGAAGATGAGCTCCCACCTCATCCCTCTACTCCCCCCACCACACACCTATAAAAAAGTTCTTTACCTGGGACCAGAAATAAAAAAGTTGATCTGTGAGAAAAATTTAAAGAGGATAAATTTAGCTTTTCCATTTATTATTTAGCTCTTACACAGCACTTTTCACCCATAGATCCCGAAGCACTTTACATTATCTCTGTTATCCCCATTTTACAGATAGGGCACCAGGGCCCAGAGGGGTGAAGTGACTTGCCCAAGGTCACACAGCAATTCAATGGCAGAACCAAGAAGACAACCCAGGTTCTTGACTCTCAATCCAGTGCCCTGGACTTTGCTGCCTTCCAAATGTAAAGACATTTTTGGGAGGGAGAAGAAGTGCTTGGGAGTACTTGTTATTTCAATAAATTTATGTTTAGTAAAAAAAGTATCTAGTAGTTCGTATTAGTAATAAATATGGTATATTTTAACAGATAAATGCTAACTTGCACATTTCATAAATAAGTGCCTTTTCCACAATTCATGTATATTAGCAGAATAGTTAGACTACAGATTTGAACTGCAAGATGTTTAAAAAAAAAAAGATAGAGGGCCAACCCCTGATCCTATTGAAGTCAATAGCAAAATCCCATCAGGCTCCCCAATAACTTCTAGTTGAGGTTCCTAGGGATTGGGTACAAATTCAACATCAGATAACTTCCTTCAACAGGTGAGCCAATATTTTATCAAGATAATCATAAGTCTAAAAAAGAGACATGATATATGTCCATGACAGGAGGATGGTTTTCACTGAGCTCTCTTAAAAGCAATAAACAAGGGCTATTATTTAAAGGGATACTGTTTGCTTGATCTCTCACACTTGTCCAAGTGTTATTTTTACTTCCTGTTGTTATAAATAACACTTAAGATTCCAAGAACTGAAAGTCGAGAAAATAATTGTTCCTTATTTCTCCAATGAGTTTGCTTTGTGCATTTGGCAGCACTGTGTGTACAGTCCTTTTCACTGTTTCTCCTGTACTGCCAGTTATTTTCACATATTTATAAGGGTCTTTTTATATATCAACAGGGAAGAGAAAAAAAGCATTAAAAAAGGAAAATGTGACAATAAAGCCATAAATAGGGAGAGAGACTAGACCTGATCTACACCTAAAACTTAGGTCAATTTAGCTATGTCGCTCAGGGGTGTGAAAAATTCACACCCCTGACAGATATAGTTAAGCAGACCAACGCTCCAATATAGACACCACTAGGTCAACAGAAGAATTCTTCTGTCGACCCAGCTACCGCATCTCAAGGGGATGGATTTATTAAAGCAATGAAAAAACCCCTTCCATCGGTGTAGCGAGAGACTACACTAAAGCAGCCTAGCTGCCGGACTGCCACTATAGCCCTTGTAGTACAGACACACCCTGAGAGACAGGGTATGTCTACTTGTAACTCTTTGCTTTAAAACTGACTAGATTTCAAGATGACGGTGACCTGTTCACTCCTTTTTTCAATTAAAAAATCCCAACATACTCTAATTTCTGAAGATTTGGGGGGCTGCATTGAAAAGGGACTGAATCCTACCTGGAGCTGGTAGATGTGCCAGTGCTGTGACTCATGGGCAGCATACTAGTGTGTGTGGGAACTCCTAGACTGGACCAGTTGTCATGGGATTGGAGCATGGAAAGACAGGCCGAGGAATTATCAGCATAGGCTGCTGTGAAAAACAAACAAGCACTTAACAAGCAGATTAGCAGTTAAAGTGAGGCACAATTCTCATTTTCAATGCAGAGTATGGCTTTTTTATTACTGTTTTGTATATCTATATACACACACATATATATATATATATACACACACACACACACACATATCTACCAGTTGTATCAAACTATCAATTTTATTGGGGCTGTCAAGTGGGTGGTGTGCCAGTCTGCTATATGAGGTGCCCAAGTTCAGTTGCCAGAGCATATTTCACTTCCTACCTCCAGTAGTTCCTTATGCCAAAATGCTCAGCCTCTGATGAGGGGAGTGCATTATGTAGCTCTGTCGTAACTATGGGGCTAAATTAGCAATGGCCTCAATGCCATTCCACCCTCCCCAGCCAGAAAAGGTTGCTGTGGCATATGAACTTAAGGGGAGGAGAAAAATCCTTTATGGAGGATGGGGGAAGAAGCAGGGCACACAGAGTAGTCAATTATTCTCATGGAATTTTATTTGAATTTGCAAAATCCATGCAAAGGATCAAGATGCAACAAAAATCAACTACATGCAAATTTTCAACTTTAACACTCTTTACAGAATTATGTATTGTAAGAACAGCCAGGCTATGGGCTGTGTCTGGAACAATTTGATGATGACTATGCCACATAGCCTACATAATATTTTATAAAATTTAAAATATTAAGCTGTTTTTTAAAAACAAACAAACAAACAAAAAGCCCTTTCAGTAGTTTTTATTGGCTGGGAGAGAAAAACCCATAGGAAGTTCTGGATGGGCAGTTAAACATTCCCTCCTTTCTTCTCATGGAAGTGCAATTGGATAGACATACTGTCATTATTCACCCAATTCCATCATCCTGACTTATTTTGAGGAGTACCTTACTACACATGTAGTCTTGTTGATTAAGATGTTCCTCAATGTGAGTAATGCTGGCAAAACTAGGCCCTCCGTTATTTACTTAGGTTAATGCCACTTGACTCCACTACCATAACTAGAAGTCTATTCAATTCACTGCCATTTCTTTAAGGTGGTGCTTCCTCAAATTCTTCAGATACGTATATTCTATCTTCACTTAAACCAAGTCCCCAAACTTCTCCTCTTGCACGCCTCCTTACCAGTAATAGAAGGTGTCCGCACCCCTTTGGCCCAGAAGCGGATCCACAGCTAGGAGCTGAGAACAGGGTACGGCAGCTGAGGGCAGAGGCCGAGGGTGGGGCCGGAGCAGACTGGGTGGCACTCCCTCCCCACCCCCTTGTGAGGGCTGGCCCAGGCCCTGACATGCATGCTGAGACGTTCCTCTGTGCCCCCTTAAGGGGCCGCGCCCCACAGTTTGGGGACCACTGACTTAAACTGACGAATATTGCCAGAATAAACTAAGCTTTCCTAGGCTAAAAATATTTGAAGTATTCCTTCATTTCAAGATTCTTGTTCTACAGTAGGACACAGGGACAATGCTAGCACAGAATTGTCTAATAACCTAACATTAGATAGAGCATTACACAATCTTACTTTTCCATTGTTAAGAGGCTAGAGAAAGATATTTACTTTTTGTTATTGTCTTTCAATTGTTGTCACAAGCCCTCAGCACAAATGGAGCTAGATACTGATCTCAGTTCCAGTGACATTACTCCAGGTTTACAATGATGTAATTTATCAGAATTTGAACCACTAGGTTAATTTCCCTCTTTAAATAGCCACAGAATAATAAAGACTTACTTGGAGAGTTGTTTCTGTGGGCATATGGATTGGGGTAAGGGGCAGAACGGTGATTCCTCAGCGATGAGAATCTTTCACAGCTGTGAGCAGAGGACAGTGATAGAGGTGCTCCAAATTGAGCATGAGGATTGGAGGG
Source organism: Lepidochelys olivacea (assembly GCF_965140295.1). NCBI lineage: Eukaryota > Metazoa > Chordata > Testudines > Cheloniidae > Lepidochelys > Lepidochelys olivacea. The sequence goes on from NC_140413.1 coordinate 126,588,871, forward strand.
GGGGCACAGACTCCCAGTTCCAGGAATAAGCCAGCCACCTACTGTGAGAAAGAGAGGACATTTTGTAGCACTGATACTTGGGTGACCAGATGTCCTGATTTTATAGGGACAGTCCTGATATTTGGGCTTTGTCTTATCTAGGTGCTTATTACCTGCCACCCCTGTCCTGATTTTGCACCCTTGCTATCTGGTCTCCTTAACTGATACATAATGCCACAGGGCAAGCTATGAATGTTATGAGCCCTTTGAACACTATTACTCTGAAGTTAAATATTAGAGCTGGTCAGAAATTTTCCAACACAATGTTTTTCCATCAGAAAATGCCAATTGTCAAAAGTGAAATGTGGATACATGTCTCCTCGCATAAAAAATCATTTTGAAAGAAAAATTGAGAAAAAGGGCAATTTTAATAAGGGCAAAAAACAGGTTCCCTCCCAGCACTATTGAATAACATTATTCAGGTTGGCTTCTCCCTGCCCTTTACAATAGATGCTGTCAAAATAAAATTTATATTTTTAAGAATTCTTAACCTGTGTTACTAATTACACCTTAGATTATTAAAATTGAAATATGTTTAAAACTTTGCATTTTTTATGTTGTGTGTGTATATTTTGCATGTCATTAACTCTGGACAGTAAAACCACACTGGTTAATTTAATCTTTTGTTTGTAGCTTCTCTTTTTGGTTCTCCTCCATTAGCACAACATTGCTGTGCTTGGGGTTTCCAATACTGATGTGGGATGATGTTTAAATGCAAAAGAAAATGTTTTTATAGAGTTTTTTAAAAATTCTATTCCCATTATATCTTGTAAAAGCCCATTTATTCAAGTTGTGGACCTAAGTTTTTTGACAATGTTCCTTTAAAACAAAATTCAATTTAAAATTCTAAACCAGTGACATTTTAGCCATCTGAAAACAAAAGAATTTTAAACCTGCTGCCTCCAATTTCCTTCGTGTACTTTAAAAATAAATTAATTAATTAAACTGGTGAGTTTATTCTCACTAATTTTTGTTACCATTTGAAATAAAACACTCTTTCCATTAATCTCCCCACAGATATTGCATTCTTTACATCCAAGACCCATTGTCTTGCAGAAAACTAATGTGATTATGAATTTTTGAAGGCAGTATTAATGTTTTTAATAAAATATATTACACACAATGAGAAAGATGAAAAACTACAAAATAGTATTCATAAGATTCAGACACTCATCATAGAACTGAAAGGGACCTAGAAAGGTCGTTTAGTCCAGTCCCCTGCACTCAAGGCAGGACTAAGTATTATCAAGAATGTCATACTTAATCTATAGTGAGAGTTAACATGTGCCTGCAAACAAACACTGGTTTCTAAATTTTACTCAGCTATAACATACTACGAAACTGTAATAGAAAGGAAATATAAGAGAAGCTGAGATGAAAGATGAGGTATTTTTTAAAGTTATATACTTAATAGTATGAAATTAAACATACACTGTGAATACCCAGACTGTTGATTGTCTCCGACTTCATCCATCATATCTTTGTGATCACTTCTGTGAAAGAAGCCACATTTCATTAGTCAAAGAAAAGAATTTGAAATAAATGTGTTTTCACAAATATGTAATTTTTCTGTAAATTCTGTAACTGGGTTTAGTCAAGAATTCTCACCTTTCTTTTGCATCAAGGAAAGCCTTTGCAAATGGATTGTATTTAATTTTTAAAGCTGTGATCTAAAAACAACAACAAAAATCTTATTTTGCAAGTGTTACTATTCATTATCATACAGTATTTAGGACCTGATCCTGCTTCTCTAAAATTAGTGGGATTTTATCATTGATTTCAGTGGCAGTAGGATTAAGGCCACAGTATGGACTTATGTAAAGTAACTAAACAGCATCCAAACATCTCAAATGTTAACAGCAGACTTGAAATTATTCTCTCGACAAAATGTAAAGACATCCACTGTCACTGCCTGACTAAGTTGCCTGGTTTTATTATCCTATTAAGGAAACACATATGAAAGGGGATACACTAATGACAATTATAAAGAGTTTTCGGTTTCTGGATAGACCAGAACGAACAACAAATCTCAGCTAGGATAATAAGCTTAGTAACTTACAGTTTAATTGAAGTTTAAAGTGTACATTTTAGTTATTTGAAAACAAGAGTCAGTTCTGAAAATGATATTTCCAATTAGTTCATGTATTATTATTATTTCATATACTTTAAAATGGTGAGTTTATTCTTACTGATTTTCTAACATTAGTAGTTAACTTTGATGAATTCCAAAGAATCTTTATAATTATACTTTAACAAATAAAGTTACAAAATATAGGAAACAGGGAATTAGTGTTACTAAATGGCCATTTATTTATTTATTTATTGGGCTTTATTATTTAATTTAAAACAAACACTTTATATACAATTTAAAATGAAATACAGAGAAGTGAAAAAATGTTACATGACAAATATTTTGCTCCAGCGTCTTTCACTTTGCTAATTCAGGGGATATAAGTGCATGTAGGTTTCTTTCCCATTTTGTGCATACCTCCTCATTCTGATAAGCTGTCACAGCTATAAACTGGGTCTCTGGGAAGGAATGGCTGGTTATCATACGCTGAGGGCCACCAACTCTCACTATATGAATCCTAGGCTCATACTTGTGCAAGGAGTTCAACATGATCTGTAAACATATAATAGCACAGATAAGCATTGTCACAGTGGGATGCAAATTCCTACAGTTACAGAGCACTTTCTGATTTTAAAAAGCTAACGCTGGATATTTCGGGGGGGGAGGGGGTTGGAAAGTCAACAGACAGTAGTAAATTCTAAAAGTGAAGCCTGACAAAAGAAGGTAAACCTCAGGCAACTAAAGTATCTGCCTAAATATTATCCGCCATTATATTTGGCAGGGCAGCCTATTTATACAAAGATTAGATTGGATATAGATAGATAGACTTTGGATTATCAAATAGTTCAACCCTGAAATGACTATTTTTAAAAAAATCCCCCAAGGAATCCATGATCTGCTTGGAAAGTTTCATCAGGACAAAAACAGCCCAGTTAGTTTGTCAAAAATTATAGAGGATATTGATTACAAAACCCAGTGTCAACAAAACTGAAGAACAACTTCATAGCTAATGTAGGGATCAAATGAAATCTAGTTCCCCTTTCCTGGTGAAATCTACTAGACAGACTCCTTGTCCTGGTTTTCAGGCATATAGGTCTGCGTTTTTATTTTCGCTCTTAAAAAGCGACCAGTTTTTTAGACCACTCCAGCACACTAGTTACATAAAATAAACTCGTCTAGTCAGAAGCCCTGGCTGATTTCCGTGTTCTACAGGGGCAGCCTTTGAAACGGGTCACAAGTTTACAGACAATCCTGGATAGGTGTTCTCGGGGGAAAGCCGTCACGCCATTGAGGCTGGGCTGCTTGTTACAGCGAGAGGCTCTGGAAAAGTTTTCTCCCCGCCCTGAATTTTAGCTACACCCTGACTGACTTTGCTGACAGGATAACCTGGGGCGGGGGGGTCTCGTCCCACTGTCCCCACCGAGTTCCGACACCCCGCAGACGCGGGCTCTGGGAGAAGGTCTCTGCCGCCGCAGCCCAGCCCGGAGCGCCGAGAAGGGGCAGCTTTGCGGGCGCTATTTCTCGGCGCCCCTCCCCTGGGCTCCTGGCCGGCCACGCTTGGCCAGGCCCCTGGGCGGCTCCGGCCCGCGCCACTCACCTGCCCCCCTCCGTTGAGCTTGTTGGTGAGTTTGACTTTGCTGAAGGAAACCGGCGCCTTCATCCAGTGCGCTCCGAAGTTGGGCGAGTCCGGGTGGATGTAGACGCAGCTCGGGGCCTGCGGCTCGGGCTTGCCCCCGGGGACCCACTCCCCGTTCACGTACTTCCAGCGGTGATTGTCGGCGGCCACGAAGTCCAGCAGGAAGGAGTACATGGCGTTGGGGTCCAGGCCGGACACGCTCACCTTCAGCACGGGGAACATCCGCCTGGGGGAGAGAGCAGGGCCAGGGAGAGGCGCATTGTGCGGGGGAGCCAGCGGGGACCTCCGGGGGGAGCCGGCAGCCGGGCCAGGGCTCCTGCTCGCCTCAGAGCAAGGCCGATCCCGGCTCCGGTGTGCCCTGAGCCCCGCTCCGCTATTTCACGGGACTCCAGGAAGCCGCGTTAGCTTCTCACCTGCCTGGCCCTTGACCTTTCTCTGGGTGTCCCCGGAGCAAAGGATCAGCCGGCTCTAAACCACCCCCCGGCCCTTTGTGCGGCTCCGGGCCAAAACTAATTGCCCCCCCTTCGGCTCCCGCTCCGGGCTGCAGCCTCCCCCGCTCCGGGGCCGCGCTGGGCAGAGGGGAGGGGGCTCCCAGCAGCCCTGGGAGGAGGGCACCCCGGCAGCGTCATAGAATCTCAGAGTTGGAAGGGCCCTCAGGAGATCATCTTGTCCAACCCCCTGCTCAAAGCAGGACCAATTCTCAATTTTTGCCCCAGATCCCTAAATGGGCCCCTCAAGGATTGAACTCACAACCCTGCGTTTAGCAGGCCAATGCTCAAACCACTGAGCTATCCCTCCCCCCAAAATCAACTCTTAAAAAGGAAGCCTTGGAGCCCAGGTTCCACCGAGGGCCCCCAGCAGAGGATCTGGTTCTCCAGCCACGTTACAGGGAGATCCTCCCCAGCAGGACTGGATTGGAGGGAGGGAAGTCTCCAGTAAAAAGGGGGGAGAAATAAGTACCCCCGGGGCGGGGGGCAGAGTCTCCCGCAGCATTAGATAACGGTGTCTCCAGCAGCGTGAGGGCAGCAGACTCGGCCCCACATAATGTTGCAGGGAGGGATCCTTTAACTGGGGGGAGAGAACCCCAGCGGGACTCGGGGCCAGGGGCCTCCTCAGCCCCAGTGGCTGTGCAAGCATTTGGGGCTGCGGCTGTCTCCAGCAGCAGTGGAAGCTGGGCAGGCCCCCCCCCCCCCGGGTTGCCAGCGGTGTCCCGAGCCTACCTGCCGTTCTTGGTCACGATCATCTCGTTGGTGAGCTCCTTGAAGCGCAGCCACAGCTCATTCTCCTCCAGAGTGACTCGTAGCTCCCGCTCCGTGGGGTCTCCCTTCTCGCTGCCAGCCTGCAGCTCGTTTTCCACCGCGCTTAGGAGATGGTCCACCCGGTACTGCAAGCTCTTGCCGGAGCTCTCCGTGCCGGGAGAACTCATCCTCTCTCCTCCCCCTCCCCCAAAACCACTTACTGCCCAGGAGCCACCTCCAGCCTCAGGTCTGGCTCCAACTCCTGGTAGAACTTATCAGAGGCGATTGCACACTGATCAGCCACGCGGGAGAGGAGGCCCCCGAGGCTCCTGGGAGGGGGTCCTGGCTGCTTACAGTGGGAAGGATCCAGGCTGGTTGCAATGTAGTGGCAGAAGGGTTAATCCACTTGACCTCTCTGGTCAGCGCGACTGGAACTGGCCAAGGGGGTAGCAATTATACCCCCCCAATAAATATCGCCTGGTGACATCACAATGCCTGTGGGGGGGCTCCCCTGATTGGAGGAGAACCCCTTTGATGTGTCCGGCCGACCCAGCTGATTGGCTCCCTGCGGCCATATCAGAACGGTGCCCGGGGAAGCCTGTGATGTTAATTGCGGCCAGTGGGATTAAACACGGCTATTTTATGTAAATCTGCCCCCAAATGTTTGCACCTCTATCAAAGCCGCCGGGGTTGGAGCTTCAGCAGCCTCGGAGGAAATGGCCCATCTCAGCAACAGCCCCATAACCTGTGTGCAGCATCCTCCTGCCTTCTCAGCAGCAGTCATTATAGGTACATTGACATGCCGCTCGCAACATAGGGCTGCAAACCCTAGAGGTTTTATTTTAGACACCATTCTAGACCAGCCAATCCTAGAAAGGAGACACCCCTAGCGCAAGTTATTATTTAATTAATATTAAAAGTCCTTCCCCCACCCCCTCTGCTGTTGAAGGTACGTGCAATGTATTTCTATAGCAAATTGAAAAAGTATCACCTCTTAAAACAGAAACCTCACTTTCACATTGTCAAAGATTGTGGCATTCCTGTCTATGTGAACATTAAAATTAGCATAAGGCCAATTTTAAGTTGACAAGAAATGTTTAAAATAATTAAAAAGCAACTGACCAGAAAGCACTTCTCTGAAATAAACCCTCAACCTCAGTCTGATGATCTCATTGAACTATTGCTTTCACACAACCTAAAGAATGTACTGACCACCTCAGATCATTTTTTAGAAGGACTGTAGCTCTGTCTCTGACTGATGCTTACAACCATCTAATTATACCATTTCCATTTAAATTGGAAATATTTATAAACATTATATCGATAAATTGAGGCTTAAATCCCCCACTCCCCTTTATAACAAGGACAAATGTGTATAGTTGGATTGGGGAAAAAAAGGGCTTTGTGTGTTTTAAATGAAAAAACGGTAACTCTAAGTGAGGATCGCATCCGATGAAGTGAGCTGTAGCTCAGGAAAGCTTATGCTCAAATAAATTGGTTAGTCTCTAAGGTGCCACAAGTACTCCTTTTCTTTTTGCGAATACAGACTAACAGGGCTGCTACTCTGAAACGAGTTATCAAAGTCTGGTGAGTGGTGTTTTAAATGAAAAACTTTCCAGTCCTCAGAGTTTCCGTCAGTCTCACGGGCCAAGACGTAATAAATACAGAGTGAGAGAATGAAAATTTTGAAACATACTAATGCTTTGGAATGGTTTGAATTCTCAGGAGGTGCTGCGATCTGTGGTGTGAGGGAACAGTTTATTACCTTTCTGTGAGAATCTCTGGATAGAGGGAGAGGGGGAGAGAGAGGTGACAATGAGCAGGAAATAGTTCAATGGGGTCTCTTTAAACAATAACAATCGCTTTAAACAGGAGCAAAAGAAGGGGAGGGGAGGCAGTGCAGTGTAAAAATAAGGATTTCTCAAAAAAAAAAGATATAATGCAAACATACATTCAAAATACTGGATATTAGTTTTATTTGAACTGATTTAATGAGATTTTTTTTTAAGTTTGCTTTTTAAGAAAAGTTTCTCTGCCAATGGCAATGTCTATGGAAGAACAAGTTGAAACCAGTGTTTAGTATGGAGAGTTATATTCAAAAATAGTTAATCTTCGGGATAGATAGGTAGATAGATAGATAGCCACTTTTCTCATCTATACACGCATCTTGATTTCAGGAATAAAACTGCTACATTAGTCAAATTTCAAATACATCATATATTTCTGCACCCATTTTCTTTTCCTCTTAAGTTTAGAAATCAAAGTTGTATTTTTAAAAAGCTACCTGAGGTGATCAAGTTAATGTTATTTTGCTCGATCGTGTTGCTTTAAAAAAAAATTATCGCGAATGCAAACATTCTCTGCTCCTTTATGGAAATAGAGTGAAGACATTTCCCTACTTTGGGTGAGTCTTTGCACAAGTTTTTTAAAAAAAACCCTTTGTAACCGACACGCTTTGCTTACTGAGCGCATCTAGTCCACTTCTGATGGGGAACGAGCTTTCTCTACAAGCAGGTTTTCAAAGAGCGGGCAAGAAGAGACGCCCAAACAGTCACCGCTCTGAATATTTCCACTAGATCCTTGCCACCAGCCGAACATCACACCCTGATTTGACTTAGGGTGTTCCATACAAACAACAACACTTTACTTTTAAAAGGCATGCGCGCACTCTAGCTCAGAAACTCGATGCGAGGCTGTCACTCTGTGACAATCTGCGTTATTTTTTTTAAGGATGGGATGTCTAACATCTTATTATAACACTGCAAAATCCTGCACCTCAAGATACTCTTAAAATTAATCCAAAATGAGGGAGTCTCCTTCACAGCCCGTACTGCTTCGCAGCTCAGTTTAGATCTTTACAAAAAAACCTCTCTCTGCTTTCGACACATTCTGATTTTGCGAAGTTTTCTGAAGTGATCTTTATTCTAGTGGATCCAGGGTAGGACACATTTCGTTCTAAATTCTTCGGCAGGTCTAATATGCCTACAGATGAACCATCTGAAGATCTGGCACACAGTAATAGAGTCAAGCGGAATCGAAGGCGACCCGCCTCTTTCAGTGGATTTAGGTATGAAAGGGAAACTGGATTTGATTTGATTATATATTAAGATGGGTTGAAATTTAATAAAAAAACATTGTTATTGACGATTCAGAATTAAAATATTTCTAATTTCTTCTATTTTAAAGAAGAACAATACATATAAGGAAAGCTCAAATACCACTGGCAATATACATGCTTTGAACATTATTATTAAATTTTGCACGTAGTATCACGAGATGTTTTCATTTTCTCTAATTTACCGTTCAAAAGGAAGATGGAATTTATTTCACTTTGCATATTTCACTTTTATAATATATGTTTTAGTAAGTGGCTTCCCCATTTAGTCCCAAAGAACTAAGGAATATCCCAAGATTTAGCTGACAGTTTTTAAACAGTCTTCCCGGATTTAAGTTACAAATGATCAAAAGAATGCCTGCAGTTTTGGGGTTTTTTTAAACAACATAAAGATGAGTGCTGTGGGAGATCTGTGTATATTTTGGGAGAGATAGGGAAAATACGAAGATTTTTCCTGGGCAGCTATTTGTGCCCTCTTCTTTATTATTATTATTATTTTCCCCCTCTGCCCTGCTTCTCCTTTCTGATCTTAATTGCACTTTGGTTCTCAGGAGAGAAAACTCCCCACTTTCACAGCCTTTTCACCGAGAGCTGCAGTGCATGACAGTTTACAGCCAAAAACTTCCTCCAGCCGAACAGCTATAAAGACTCCCAATTTATAGCAATACCTTCCTTCTTACACTGGGCGAGTACGAGCCTCCAGCTGTTCCCCCTAGGTTCATGGGATCTGTCTGTCTGCATCTGCATTATCATCACCTTAGGTATACGGTTCTGTGAAGAAGACTGCCATGGAAATAATAGCGATCATGATAAACCGAGCATGCCATTATTATCCCCCCTTGATAGTAACCAATAAATATATAATATAGCCCAACTGGAAATGCTAAGAATCAGTGAGTAAATAAATATCTGGAGTATTTGTTTTGCTATTTTTCAGCTTGCGATGCAGGATTATGTAGAATGTACATCGTTCTTTCCCCCAGATCAGTCTTCCTACTCCCAAATAGTTTTTTCCCCCCGGATCCAGGATTGATTTAATGCAGACTTAAAAACAATCAAAAAGACCAACAACAAAAACCGGGCTATTAATTAAATCGTCCAATTAAAGTGCAAATTAGAAGTGTCAAGATGTTCTAGATCTTAAAAATAAAGGTCTGTTTTCTCCTGACTAGCCTTAGACGTTTAAAAGTAATTTCAGTTTATATTTTTATACAAGTTGTGTCTCTAGACATGTCCCTTGCCTTCCCTTTGAAACTGAAGGCAAACATTGTTGATATCAACCAGTTCAGAATTACCAATGTAGAATATATGTGCTCGATAAATGTGCCCACATCTTTTTAATTAGAAACCTCAGTTCCTTTATTGTTGTAGTCTTAGTGTGCCTTTACTGAACATTTTCTTCAAACCAATAAATATTTGATTTTAATTCTCAGTGTAAATCAAGCAAAATTATTCACATGATTCAGAAATTCCCCAAATTTACTAACATGTGTCCTAATCAAACTCAGGAACATATGTCCTAACTGGGATACGTTCCCCTATAAACATATGTCCAAACTATCAAAATTACAATGTACAAAACCCTCCAATGTCTTGATGTATTTATTTTCGGTTAATAAAGATGAGTAATTATGTTTCATGCTCTTGTTTTTTAATTTTAGAGGCATATGACTGCTGCCCTTTAAAAGTCTTTTTTTACAGTTCAGAAAACAGTTGCATGTCAAGTAGCCAAACAGAGTAAATAAAATGCTTTCTACTTTCACACGAGGTGTTTTGGATGGTAGGACTTATGTAGGTGCCTGGCTTGCATTTTTGATCGCGGGCAAAACTCTCATTGATTCAATCAGAGCTTTACTTATTGGTTAGTCTCTAAGGTGCCACAAGTCCTCCTTTTCTTTTTGCGAATACAGACTAACACGGCTGTTACTCTGAAGCTTTACTTGAGGTCTGCAAAGTCCTCTACTTGTTTTTTTAAGTCACTGTAAATACTTGAGGCCTCATTCTTCTCTCATTGAAGTCAATGACAAAACTTCCACTGACTTCAGAAGGAGCTGGAGTAGGTAACACCAGTGGGGAGGGACCTAAAAATATTTTACACTCCCCACACAAGCTCTAAAGAAAGGCTGCCTGAAAGATAGATTAACAGGGCTGTCAAGACAAATATATTTTGTTTTAAAAGTCAATCCCAGGATTTCTCTCCTATTTTTTTCAAGGCCACAGTAACCTTGCCAAGAAGTATCCTGCTAGTTAAACGGAGTATCTTTGCATAGGCCAGCTGGTGCAACTGGGATGACAGAATAAGAACCAAAAAGAAAAGGAGGACTTGTGGCACCTTAGAGACTAACCAGTTTATTTGAGCATAAGCTTTCCTGAGCTACAGCTCAAGTCATCGGATGCATCCACCACTGTAGCAACCTATTTCTTTTAAAAGTGCAAAAAGGAGGAGGCATAATGGGTTGTGAAGGGTGGGGGAAGGGAAGAAGGATTGTTTACTCTTTAAATCTGCCCAGGATTATCATCTGTTGGGGGTGGGGCGGGGGAGTGAGTCTATTCTACGCCCAGTGGAGACAATGGGAGTTTGGGGTACACAGAGTGCAAGGTCACCCCTATAAGTTTAAGGCTTTAACATACCTTCTACCTATTTTCTTATACCTCCATTGGTCCTGATCTCTAACTCCAACTGCAGTCAATGGGACTTTTGCCTGCAAGAGGACGTTAGGCTTCATTGAAAAGCTAGTGGTTCAGAGATCAAAAATATCTAATAAAACAAAATTAGCGGTCATCTCTTCCTCCATAATAGTTCGCACAGTAAAAAAGTAATTTCCCAAAATATTTGGAAATTACAACTAAAACCCAAAATTGCCATAATAACACTAATCTGCATTTATATGGCACCAATTCACCATTGCCCTGAATCTTGTACAGCTATTTACACTAGCCTAGTATAAAGTGAATGTAAAAGGCTACCAAATCAAAATGGTAATAATTAACACCCACTTTACACTGGTGTAAATGACTATACAAGATGTAAGGCTATAGTGAATCAGACACAGAGTTCAGAGTAGCAGCCGTGTTAGTCTATATCTGCAAAAAGAAAAGGAGTACTTGTGGCACCTTAGAGACTACCAAATTTATTTGAGCATAAGCTTTTGTGAGCTACAGCTCACTTCTTGGGATGCAGAGTGCCTCCCTTCCCAGAAAGGGCATTTCAGAACTAGTGAATTTGAGCAATTATTGTCTTAAAATCAACATCATATTGGCATTTAGATGTCACATAACATTAAGACTTCTAGAAAGGCATTTGAAGCCTGAGAGCAGGTTTTGTAAAACCAAATTAATTTTTCTCTCCCTGTTTTGTTTCTTCATTCTACTCTCTCAATACTTTTTCCCTTTGACTACCAACTCCACCACCAAGGTAAATATAAAATAGGAATATTTTAGTTCTTTATTGTACAAAAGGCAGTAAGAATTACAGTATTTGATAGCCAGCTAAGTCCTGAGCATCTCATGCCTGGACTAGTGTCAGGGCCGGCTCTACAGTTTTTGCCGCCCCAAGCAGGCGGTCTGAAGACAGAAGCTGCCGCCGAATTGCCACCGTGGCACAGCCTACAGAGTAAAGCTGCTGCTGGATTGCGGCTACCGCGGAAAGATGTGTGCCACCCTGATGGCACACGGACTGCCGCCCCTTTCACAGTGCCGCCCCCAGCACCTGCTTGGAACGCTGGTGCCTGGAGCCAGCCCTGACTAGTGTAATGGCCTCCATGGCCTTATTGCTTGCAAACTTGCCCTTTTCAAGTCCCTTCAAAACGTTGCTGCTAAGATAATTTTCCTGGCTTGTTGCTTTGACTATGTCAGGGTCACACTGTTTTGATGAGGTATAAAGGCACTTCCTAAGTTCCAACATGTAAGAGGTTACAAGAACTTTCAGGTTCCCTGCCCATCACATGGGTGATCTGGGTTGGCATTATAAAAGGAAAGTGGAAGCTGTTGCAGAGTGTATCTTCTTCCCTTCTGAGTTTGCTGAAAGCTGGAAAGGCTGTGGTGGCTGTTACCAAGTGTTCTGCATTATTTTGATCCTGTTTTGGAATATTAACTGTTAATAAAGCCTACCCTGAGGAAAGGGTCTTAAACTGAACTACAATTTGGATTTTTTTAAACTCCCAGCAGGTGTGTTTCTGCTTTTCCCCATCTTTAAGTCTCTCTGCTGGTTACCTCTTTTCTACCACATCAAACACAAATGTCCTGTTCTTTCTTTCAAACCCCTTATGACTTACCTCTGTCTTACCTGTCCAGCATTTTACCTTATCGGTGATGCTAGCCTTGATCATCCGATTCTCCATGTCTCTTATGTTGCTCCTTAGGTGTGGGAAAAGCCTGCAGTCAAAATCCATCATCCCGCCACTTTATCCTCATTCAAGTTCTTCTTCAAAACTCACCTCTTCCTAATGTATTCATTATGTTGCAACTTGATAATAGCGAGGTGGCAATTTATGATTACTGCTCAGCTGCACACATCATATTACTTTTGGTACCTTGTTTACTCCTGCCCCTACCCTGAGCTGCTTGTTTGTCTCATCCATCTGTTATTTCTTATTTTTTAAATTGCAAGCTTTTTGGGACAGTGATTGTCACTTTCTTTATGTCTGTATGGCATCTAATACAATGAAACCCTTATCTGGTTGATTTCTAGGCACTATGGCAGTATAAATGTTAAATAAATAAATATAATGATATCAATGACAACTAGGGCCCAACCTGCAAACCTTTAATCAGGTGGCTTACTGAGGGATTGGAGGCTATGGTGATTGGTGCTGTAAAAATAGATAGACATGGTGGAAGGACCAGAAGTTCACCAAGGGATGGGGTTGCAGTGGCTGAAACTTCACTATAGGGTCAAGAGATCATAGGGGCCAATGCAGTGACATGAATGGGCAGCGCTTTTTGAAAAGTGGGCACTTAGGGGAAACAGCGAGTCTGTAACAGCTCACTGAAGAAGCTCCCAGTAGATTTCTCAGGGAGCCAGAGTACAAATTAAGGCTGGTCCCTCCTCCTCACATACAGAACTCTGATGGAGGAGGAAATGGAAATACTACCTGCCCTTAAAGAGGATGAATATCCATTTTGAGCTCAATAAACTTAACTTGCTCTTGTTTTTTGCCCTACCTTGCACTACTCTACTGAAGTTAGTCCTATAGGAAGCAATGAGGTCTGTTGGCAAGGGCAAGAGAATAGGAGTCAGGAGACCTGGGCTCTAGTCCCACCTCCTCCAGAGACTTGTTTTGCAACCTCAGGCAAGTCTGTAATATCTTTGTACTTCAGTAGGTCTTGTGATGATGTTTTCAAATCTTTGTAAAGTGCTTTGAGATCAACAGAGGAAAGTTGCAGTAGAAATACTAATTAGTATTATACTACAATGTTATAATAATATACTATAATAATTAATATTAATATCTATCCCATTCTTCTGTTCTCTCAAACCAATTAACACAGAAACAAATATCAAGTAAGTTGGTTCTTAATGGTCTAAAACTTCCTTTTCTGTATTTTTTTGGGGGGGAGGAGGTGTTTGCTTTTCTTTTCTGGATTGATGCAAGTCTGTTTCCCCCAATGTGCTCTGCCCACTGGATGCCCTTAGAACACTTGCCCTTCTTTTTTTTTATTCCACCCCCCTTTATACAGATGCCATTTTGGTTCATGGTTCCTTTACAAAAATCTGTATATCATATAAAGGCCTCTTTAAATCTTGTCTCATCATCTAGCAGTTCATACATGTTCTCAGTACCAGACAATATATTTTGTTCCTGTTAAGGAAATAACAGATGAAACATAGGAACAAATGTCCATTTAGTCTATCTTGTCTTGTAATGACCAGTCAGTCATTGCATAGGAAAGTGTAACCCTCTGCCCTCAGCAAAGGACTTAAGCCCGTAGTGCTATTACCATCAGGGTCATTTTCTTCCTGACCCCAGATAGTGACCTGTTTATGCTCTGATGCATGAAGATTGATAACCCTTGTATTTTTGTCCAAGCTGATTTAACTATAAATTAACTATTATTCATGTAAGTAGCCAATCTTTTTAAAAATTCTTGCTTAACTATGAGCCTGCTATTATCATCTAGCTCAATCCAATGGGTGTTTACCACATTCCTTGCTTAATCTAAATACTTCTAGAGGTTGTTAGAAAAACATATTCCACCCTCTGATTGGCAGACAAGAATCTAGACATTCCAAAAACTGTGCTAACTGTACATATTTAATTCATTTAGTTTAAATTAGTTGAGTTAATCAGTTCAAAGTGCTTTACAAAGATAATCACTAAATACTTAAGTATTATTATCTTACATAATCACCCCACAAGATCATTTCACTTTTGATCTATGGGTTCCAGAGGTGAAATTTCTAATTTTTAGATAAGAACAATTAAACAGCGTAAATTTGACAGCTACTAGTATTTATTTTCATTCCTCCAGTCTGATTTCTTCTTAGGCAGGTTTCCTCCCATTCTCTCTTGAGCGTTCTTATATTTCCAGTAGATATATGGTTTTTGTAGAGAGTGAATTATTAATTAAAAATAACAATAAGAATGTTAATACAACACATTGTCTAAAGACAAGAAAATACCCTCATGAGTGCCCATCTCTACTACTTTTAAACTGAATTATGAGCAAAGTATTTCACTAACCATTCCTTCTCCCTTTCCCCACCACAGGCGCAGGTTTCTGATGATTGGGTAGTAAATGTTTGGTTGTGCATCTCTCATATCATGAGGGGTCTGATTCAAAGCCAACTGAGGTCAGTGAGAATTGTTCTATTGACTTCAGTGAACTTTGGCTCACTCCCTAGTTGAAACAATACTGGTATGTCCAAAGCTTAAAGAAAACAATGTGCCTTGTTCCGACCTTTTCTTTGCAGTTGTGCATGTGAATTATGCACAGAAAGAGAAGAAACTTTGACCCCCAATCACCTCTACATTGTCCAATATTCCTAACAAGTCCAATTACAAGAGATATTTGTCATTTGCAACGCTATTGCTAAGTGCATTGGTATCCCATGCCCCACACACCTTTCCCAAATGAGCTCTGGAACTCTTTGTACCAGCTGCAGCAGTGCTCCAAAGAGTATCAGGGTGGTGAGCACAAAAGATTGAAGGATTCTGAGGCACTTAGTTCAAAGTAGGAATCTCACCA
This sequence comes from Lepidochelys olivacea, assembly GCF_965140295.1. Lineage (NCBI taxonomy): Eukaryota > Metazoa > Chordata > Testudines > Cheloniidae > Lepidochelys > Lepidochelys olivacea. The sequence goes on from NC_140413.1 coordinate 126,604,158, forward strand.
CAAAGCACCTATAAATACTTTAGTTTGATTTAAAATTAAATTCTTCCCCATGTACTGTGGTAACTTAAAGTGAGATCTGCTAAAGCACTTTAGCTAAAAGCCTCCTGGTTTAAACAGGAGGGAGCTGTTGGTAAGGTGTTTTCAGTGAGAGGCCTTCAACTATGGAACTTGCTTCCCCCTTCTTGTAACAGAGTTACATGCTGCAAGTCCCATCTGTTCTCCCAGTTTTATGAGGAAGGACTGGGTTAAGCGGCGTGGTATTTGTTAATCTGGGGCTGAATGAGATGGGTGAGGAAGAATTTTTGAGCTGATATTTGTTTATTTTGTAGTGCATGTGCACCTACAGTAAAAAGATATTCACATTAAATGAAATTGAAACAGATATGTAAAATAAAATATTTTGATCACAGGAAGAAACTATACTGGCATCTATTTAGACATTCTACTCCAGAGGCAGTTGTCTATATCATCTGTGTCTAAGGCTAGCTCTGATCTCTTGAACTGGGAGAACCATATTTCTTTTTTAAAAGAATCTAGGGGGAGATTTTCAACAGTGCCTAAAACTAGAATTTAGGGTGCTCTGATTACTCTTAGAATTCCTTGAAAGAAGATGATGTACATATAAGAAGTCACATTTTATTTTATCTTGTTGCGTTTTAAGGAGGAGATCTCTCCAATTTTTGTAAACCTAAGCAGCTTTCCAAAAAAAGGTGTAGCTTTCACTTCATCAAGGTGTACAATCCTTCTTTTTGGAAAGGACTCTACTTAAATAAGTTCCTACCTGTGCATGGCTTTGTCAAAATTGATTCATTATCAGACTTTAATTCAAGACTTCCATTCAAGATAGAGGTCTCCCCACCTATCAGCAGTAAAAAATTAACATATACATACAGTAAACAGATTTGTTAATTCCATTCAAATATAAACTGCAGTAATTTAGGTCTCATTCACTGAGCAGGGAAGCTTCAAGATTAGCTAAGGTTTGCCCATTGTTTTAAAATCTCCAATAAGTTTTCTACCTCTTTGACATCTAAAATACAATACAGTGTGAAAATAATTCCAGATGTCACAAACTAAAATATCACAAGATTATAAGGTCATGGTGTATATTTTAGATCATGATACTGGGTCTGCAACACATCATCTTGTTAATGAAGTTTGTGCCAGATCAATGCCTGCCTATCAGCTGAATCCTACAGTTTTACTCAGGAAAAATTCCCTTTTTTCTCAATGGCAATTTTACCTTAGTAAGATCTGCATGGCTGAAACTGTATCTAAGACAAACCTTGATCCATACAAATCTTATGATTTTGTTCTCAGGACATCAATGGAAGACTTTAGCTTGTATGAAAATCTTCATATTTGCAAGGATGTTGCCTTTTTGTACAGGAGATTACATTTGTAGTTATTGATTACCATCATAGAACCTGGATCATGGTTTATTTGCTCCTTGATATGTTATCTAAGGGTGACAATCTTTTCTTTTTTGTTTAAATTCCTTGTGCAAATGATATACTGCTCTGATTTTCAGCAAGATTCTTAGTATAAAGATACCAAGATGGCTGTGATTTAGATATATGAAGCTTTCAAAGTTGAGCCCTCCTGAAAAGGAATTTATCAAATCTCCAGAGCTTCTTGGTTTTGTCCTTCTGCCTTTTCTGTAAAACACTTTGTATTGCCACAGGGAGGGGTGGCTTTTGTTTCTTTTTGTTTTGTTTTTTTGAGGAACCCCGAAATCTCCACCTTTTGGCTGTCTCAAGTACATGTCTGCCCTGAAGCTCAATATGATGCAATTAATGAACAGCCATCCTCCTCCCTCAGCTCTTCCTTTCCTTTCCCGAGACAGATGTGCTGACAGTATGGCACCTTCTTTAAAGGAATTCAGTTTTATGGAAGGTGATCTTTGGCAGGAAAGTATAAGTGGCTAAAAGCTTTTGGCTGCCCTCTGTATTCCAACTGTTGTTTGCAGTGTTGTTGTAGCTATGTTGGTCCCAGGATATTAGAAAGACAAGGTGGGTGAAGTAGTATCTTTTACTGGACAACTTCTATTGGTGAAAGAGACAGACTTTCGAGCTTTCACAGAGCTCTTCTTTAGGTCCTGAAGAAGAGTTCTGTCTGAGATTAAAAGTCTGTCTCTTTCACCAACAGAAGCTGTCCAACAAAAGATATTACCTCACTCACCTCGCTTCTCTCTATTCGAAAGCAGACTCACCAGCTCTCATTCCAAATACCTATGAAGAACCATAGAAACTAGATATGGAAAATACTTATCTTGTCAATCTTCTAGGGGCCATTGCAACTGTGTTTCTTATAATATATTCTTTGTCCAGATGACTTTTAAATTTCTTGCATGCTGGAGCTCCCATTAATACCCTTAAGAAAATATTCTCATAGACTAATATATATTAGGACATTCTTTCTGATAATCAGACTACATTTTTCTTTGCTTAACTTCATCCCATTGCTCCTAATTATATCACAATGGACCACCCTAAATCAGCCATTTCCCTCCTTTGTATTTACATCCTTCAGAATAATACAATGCTACTCTCTCCTCATTCAAATTGATCCTTAAAAACCACTTTTCTTTAAAGGCCTATCAACTTTATCTCCTCAACTGAAACTGAATTGTAAACGAGTTAGGTAACAGACAAAATACTTGAGTAACTATAAGTTACAAATGAACATTCAGTAAAACATGTAACATTTTAAAAAAATGTAAGGCCAAAATTTTTTTCAACCTGGGGGCCTAAAGGTAAATGAGATATCTATTTTCTTGGGGAGTCAAGTGGAGCTGAGGGTACAGTACTTTTGAAAATCAAGCCACTTAGGCTATGTCTACACAGGGATTAAAAAAAACCATGGCTGGCCTGGGTCAGCTGACTCAGGCTTGCAGGGCTCAGGCTCCGGAGCTAAAAAATCACTGAGTTCTGTGAGGGTGAAGGGTCCCAGAACTTGGGCTCCAGCCCGAGTCCGAACATCTACACAGAAATTTTTAGCCCTGCAACCCAAACCCACGCCAACTGACCCAGGCCAGCTGCAGGTCTTTTATCCCTGTGTAGATGTACCCTTAGGCCCGCCCCCACCCCTCCTGCAGCACACATGCATATGCTTAATTTTGCTCATCTGAGTAATCCCACTAAACAAAATGGGACTACTCACCTACATACAGTTAAGTATATGGGTAAGTGTCTGCAGCATCAGTGCCTTATTTAGGCTTCTAAATATAGATTTAGGTGCCTTAACTTTAGACACCCAGGTTTGGGTATTTTGGTTTGAGCATGAAAAAAGAATAGGAAAGGAAAAATTAAGGAAGGATACATAAATATTCTAATATGATTGCATGTTACACCATATCTTTAATCAGTGGACATATGTTAAAAAAAACATACATAACATATTCCCAAACCAGCCTTAATTCTGCTCATGTGACCTGAAAAATGAGGACTCCAAGAAGTCCATTAAGAACTTTGCTATTCTTAAACTATTTTAGGCAGAAAGTGTTCAGCTACTACAGTGATGGATAGGAATAGAAAACCCAATCATAGACGGATAGATAGACTAGAATCCTAGTCCTTCTAATTGTGTGCAACCTACAACTTCACACCAAGAAAGTGATATTATTAACATTTCCTCCTATCATCAACTGACAGTTGTGAGAAGTGGAGATTTAGCATAACATTCCCTCATCTTGAGTACAGTATTGTCCTTCACAAACCACTTCACACACTTGGGTATATCAATGCATACACGCAGAAGAGGAAAAATCATGCATAATTACTAACTAGAATAAAGCAAAACAACTGAAATTTAATCCAAACTAGGAATTAGTAGAAAATTTGGGATGAAAACACTTCAGGTGAATGTTACGCCTTTGAAGAATTTCCACTGACAGTTTTAAAAATCATGGAAATCTTTCCTTTAATGTAAGGCTTCATAAAAGCTTGAGAAATATAAGGAAATAATCTATACTGATATAAGCACTTTTATACCAATATAACTGTGTCTTCACTAAGGAATGGAAGGGTTTTACCTACCCAGTTTCTGAACTGATATAGTTAAAGCAGTACAAAAACTGTTATGTAGACAAGTCATGGTGTGTTTTTGCTTCTTAGGTTGTGTCTGTAACTTGAGTTAGCTAACACATGGCAACTAACTCTAAGTAAAGCAATTGAAGAGAAAACAATCTGTAGTTTTCACACAAGTAAATCTTTAACTCAATTTACTAACTTGTGTATAAACTACAAACTGCCTTGTCTTCAGAAGGATTTTACTTCAAGTTAGTTAACTCAAGTTGGATAACTTGAGTTAAGAACATACCTATTTTTCCTAGTGAAGACAAGGCCTTACTCATGCACCATGGGCAGATGAAAAACTGAATGCTAGCCATCAACAAGCGCCTCTCCACAAAGCTGGCAAACAATTAATTTTACTGAGTATGGAGGTATTAAAAGCTCCCCAACTAACTTCTTCTCGATTACGCAGTTATAATTCCAATTCAAGTCAGTGAAGCTGAACTTATATAATTCAACAGGATTTATTCCCCCAGCTCTAGTGACAATTTAATATCAGGATAGTTCAGATATTTTTTCAACTACAACAGTGAGAACATAGGGTTAGATGCACAAAGGAGACTTAGCACTGCAAGCTTAACATTTAGGTGCCTCGCCACCTTGTGGAATCCTCAGCCCCGAATTACGCACCGAGGCACACTACACAACGCATGGGGAGAATTAGGCACCTAAGAATCGTGTTCACAAAAGCTAGCACACTGAGCGGAGAACTGCTTAAGCTTGCCAATAGAAAATGCCAATGAGTGGGGTGTGGCGTATACCATGCTCCTCAAAGGGAGTTAGATGTCTATCTCTGGAGAAGAGGTGCTTCACTCCACTCGGGATTCACAGCTACAGACTATCTCCTGGACTAAGGTGGGTAAACAAGGTTAGCCTTTTCTCACAAAAAATGGTGGTAGTAGCTCTATAGCCCAATGGTTAAAACACTCATCCAGGATGTGGGTGAGCCAGGTTCAAATCCCCACTTTGCCTGGTTTGGAATAGGGATTTGAACTAAGGTCTCCCATCTCTTTGGTGGGTGCTCTAACCACTAGCATAGAGGATGGGTCTTTCAGTCTCTCCAAATATGTAAATATTCATTGGGCTAGACGGAGAGTGAGGATGATTGTAGCAGGATGATTAGGCCTCTCATCTAGAAAGTGGAAGACCTGGTTTCAAGTCCCTGCTCCAAATCGTGCAAATTGGGGACTTGAATCCAGGGCCCCCAAAAGCTCATCAGTTGTCTAACCACTGAGACAGTGCATCGGATGGGAGGGAGACACCACCCCTTCCTCAACTGGGGTTTGTATGGGGCCTGATATTGTAGGTTGCCCACCAGATTGGGCCCTGTAGGCAAGGTAAGAAGCAGAGTCCTTATTTTGAAGATACCACCAGGGCTTAGATGCCAGACTGCACAATAGTGTCAGGACTTAGGTGCAGAAATCTAGGCACCATGGGGACTTTACCAGCATAACTTAGGCCCCTAGGGAATTTAGGTGCCTACAAGATTAGGCAGTAGCTGGATGTGTGGGTGGGTTGAGGATCTAAATTTTGGACTTAGGAACCTAAATCTCTTTGTTGATCTAGCTTATAGCTCACAAATGGATCATTGATATATGCCTAAATTGTGAAGTGAGGCACAAATTGGAAAGCCAAGGGAGTTCAATCATTCCACAAATATGCATACCAGTTGCCCACTATTATCCACAATGCAGCATGCTACTGCTATTATAGATCTTTTCAATTGTAACTATTAAAAGACATTTAAAATGTTTGTTTTGCTGAAAATGTATTTCTGTTAAATAATTCACAGCAGCTACCTGGACAAGTAATAGAAAAAAGTAGACAAGAGGAATCCTTTCCCCCCGATAGTTTAATGTTTTACTTTTCATAATCATTATTTTAAATTAATCTGGTGACTTTCTTTTTATACATTTTAGTTTTTCTTCCTCAGGTTCCAGACCCTTATAGTGTCAGATTTAGTATGAGCTTTAGCTAAACGTTCAGCCCTCCTGATCCTGAACAGTTACACCATTTTCTTTCTTTTAGTTCCATCTCTGCTTCCTTCGAGCAAATAACAAAACCTACTTTGGCAACCAAAGTAAATGAGCAATGTAGGAGAAAAGATAATCTAATCAGTATAGCTGATTACAAAGAATAAATCACTATAAGCTCTTCAAAGCATTTAATAATAAAATAATAATAAAGGATAACTGACAGACAGCTAGAAGCCTGAGCAAGAATTCTGAGAAGAGTTGACAAACAAATCTTGAGCACATTCTCAGTAACTTTATTTGAGACAACAAGGATTGAGGAATTTAGGCAATATAGCTTCAATATCTTTGTTTATTTCTAGGGTGACCATATTTCCTTATGCTGAATATGGGACACCTAGTAAAATTACTCATATTCAAGCAACTTCAACAGCAATCAATCCAAACTATGCAGTACAAACGTTCAAATTAACATCAAGTTGACTGAGCCTGTTAAAAAGAAATACTGTGGAGTTGGATTCTTTTTTATTTACCTTCTTAATCTTTAAGGCTTTAGGGTTCACATGGTGAGGGGTGACACACACACACTTACTCCCCCCACATACACACACAGGGAGAGATGACACACACACACACACCCCTCTCTCTCACACAGGGAGGGTGACCGACCCTCCCTGCCCAGCGCTCTCTGCCCTCCATGACTGCCTGGGCCCCCGGGACGGACCCGTCTCTCCTGGTACCTGGCGCCACGTCTTCCCAAGGCAACACATGGGGGCACGGAGAGTCACATGTCCCCCCCTCCTCAGATTTCTGCCAGGGTTCACACCAGAATGTGGACAGCAGCAGCCATTCAGCACTGTGTGGGAGGGAAGGGATGGGAACTGCTTCCAGCCACAGGGAAGTGGGGGTCGGGGGAGAGATGACCTGGCCACTGACATAGCCCAGCCGCCTTTGGCTACAGCATGGGCAGGAAGGGGTTAAGTCCTCAGGATGCATTGTGCACCAGGGCCCAAGGAACCTGACTGCAGGGGCTTCAGTGAAGCTGGCCAGAGAGGTGGCTCAGTAGGGGAACGTGCCTAGGAGAAAGGAGCAGCCCCGTGCTCCCTGGGGGCAGGACCTGGGGTGGGGTGAAGAGGGTGCTAAGCCCCTGCCCTGTGGGCTGCTGTGGAGCCTGCAGGTTCAGGGCATGAACAGGCTGGAAATTGCTTCTCCTCCCCTAGAATGGAGTTCTTGGTTTGGATGAACAGGTACCATCTTCCTTTCTCTGGCTATCTGGGGAGCCCTATAGAGAGTATTCAAAGCATTCTCTCCTCTGCTGAAACAGGACCCTTGGAAGGCATCTCATTCAAGTGGAAATAATGGGGCATGAAGGCCTCAGTTAGAGGAAAACAATACTACAGTCCTTGTCATGAAAATATTTTTCTCTTTCTGGGAAAAGCATCATCCAGGGCTCTAAAAGGCTAGCAGCGTTTTGTAGGAGAATTTTTACAGCTTATCTTGAAGAAACAAGTGTGTAGTCTTTCATTTGCAGCCTCAACACCCACCAAGCTTTCCCTTAGAAGCAGGGCTGTCTGAAGAGCATGCATATAAAGGCAGTCACAGCAGGAGCATGATCGCTTTGGAAAGGAAGCGCTGACTTAGCTATACTTTTTTAAAGTACATGATTCACCTTTAATTTTTTCCTCTATCCCTTCCCACCAAGCCAGGAAGAAAAAGAAAACTAGAGAAAGAAATGGAGTCCTTTTTCAAAATGCTTGCCTGTAACGCAAAGAATTGTGGGAGCTGAAGGGTTGAAAGCCCTGCCCCAAAAGCAGTTGAACAACTAGCAAAAGACACAAAAATTAACAAGAACAAAAACTGTAAGTACTTTCGAAGCAAGAAGCCTGCCAAACAATCAGTGGGGCTACTGTATGATCAAGGTGCTAAAGGCACACTCAAGGAAGACAAGGCTGTTGCAGAGAAGAAAATGAATTCTTTGCATCCATCTTCACTGCAGAGGATATGGGGCAGATCCCACACCTGAGACATTCTTTTCAAGTGACAAATCTGAGTAACTGTCCCAGATTGAGATGTCACTAGAGGTTTTGCAACAAATATAAACAAAACAGTAATAAGTCACCAGGACCAGATGGTATTCACCCAAGAGTTCAGAGGGAACTCAAATATGAAATTGTAGAACTGGTACCTGTGGTATGGAACATATTGCTTAAATCAGCCTCTGTACCAGATGACTGGAAGATAGCTAACGTAATGCTGATTTTTAAAAAAGGATCCAGAGGCAATCCTGGCAATTACAGGCAAGTGTAACTTCAGTACCAGGAAAATTGGTTGAAACTATAGTAAAGAACAGAATTATCAGACACACAGATAAACACGATATGTTGGGAAAGAGTCAACATGGTTTTTGTACCAGGAAATCATGTCTCACCAATCTATTAGAATTCTTTGAGGGTATCAACAAGCATATAGGGAAGGGTGATCCAGTTTATATATTGTACTTGGACTTTCAGAAAACCTTTGACAAGGTCATTCACTCTTAAGCAAAGTAACCAGTCCTGGGATAAGAGGGAAGATCGTCTCATTGACCAGTAACTAGTTAAAAGATAGGAAACAAAGGGTAGGAATAAATGGTCAGTTTTCACAATGAAGAGACGTAAATAACTGTGTCCCCCAAGGATCTGCACTGTCACCTGTGCTGTTCAACCTATTCAGAGATGGTCTGGGAAGTGGGATAAACAGTGAGGTGAGTAAAGTTTGCAAACAATACTAAATTACTCAGGATAGCTAAGACCAGAGCTGACTGTGAAGAGTTACAAAGGGATCTCACAAAACTAGGTGACTGGGCAACAAAATGGCAGATGAAATTCAATGTTGATGAATGCAAAGTAATGCACATTGGAACATATATTTCCAGTTATACATACAAAATGATTGGCTCTAAATTAGCTGTTACCACTAGATTAAAAGATACCCTACCCAACTACACTATAGTCTGGTGGTTAAAGTACTCCCCTGAAAGGTGGGAGACCTAGCTTCAAATCCCTCCTTCCTGTCCCTGGAGAAGGGGAATTTGAACATGCATCTTTCATACACTGGGCTAAAAGTTAATAAGAGCACCACTGCCACCTTTTTGTATGTGTGCATGTGCAAAAGAGGGCTTAGGCACATAACTCCTGGAGAATTCACAGCCATGTATCCTGAGCAGAGGGAGGTGCCTCCCTACAGCCCAGATTTAGAGGTGCAGTGTTTAACATACATCTCCTCTCCTCTGCATTTTGTGTTGGCTAGCTTAATTTGCTCCCCTCTCAGTTTTCTTGCTTTTGTGAATCCCATTATTAGGTGGGTAAGTAGGGGTGCCTAACTTGGGGCTGTGGATTCCAAAAGGAAGCAAGGTGCCTAAACATTAGGCATTGCATTATTGTGCCTCAGTCCCCTTTGTGGATCTAGCCCTATCTAAAAAACTTTTCCACAAACTCTCTTACTGATTAGTCTTTTACCTTCTATCATTTCTTGCTTCTAAATCTGTTTTGGGACATGTACCTTATTTCTAGCCACCAGAATTTTATACATCCGTTATGTTGCTTCATAAACTCTTTTCTGATTAGTTATAATTAAACCGAACTGTCCTAACTTATCCTCATAGTTATAAACTCAGAGAACCTTTATCATCCCTGTTGTCCTTTACTATCTCTTTTCTAGTTCTTCAATAAACTGTCTGAAATATGATGCCCCAAATTGTTCCCAGTATATCATTTGGGATCTGCTCTTTCCACACCTAGTTCAATGCCCTAATTAGGTCTTTTGATTTTTCCTCTGTTCATCTATTTATACATCCATTTGCTTTCCTGAAACCAGACACACGAGATACTTTTAATATTCTCACATCTTTCTAATCTAATGTCTACCAATATGCCTGGTATTTCTAAGGTGTTTATCACTTTACTATCTAGGCACTGCATAACAATTAAGAAGCATTGAACATACCTGCACAGAGTTATGATTGCATTGTCTTCCCTTTTGCCCAGTGGACAGTTTTTGGAATTGTTTTGTTTTTCTCCCCACCTCTCTTCTTCTTCCAGATCCTTTTCTTGATCAATGTCTTGCTATGATTATGGCCATAATGATCCGGTTGACATTTCAATCCTATTCTCATTTCTTTAGCTTGTATCCCTTTAAACCCATCAAGTAACCTTGTATTCACTGTCCCTTTTCTTAGGTGTTGGCCTTCCCAGTTTCAAGTCATATGAAAATGTGCAAGTCTTGCTGAACATTCCCTTCACAGGTCATTTATGCATAATGTGAACAAGGTTGGGTCTAACATTGATCCTTGTTGCATTCTACTTGTCGCCTCCCTACTATCTGATCAGTAACCATTTATACCTCTCTGTGGTCTCAGTTAATAAGTCAAGGTTTCAGAGTAACAGCCATGTTAGTCTGTATTCGCAAAAAGAAAAGGAGTACTTGTGGCACCTTAGAGACTAACCAATTTATTTGAGCATAAGCTTTTGTGAGCTACAGCTCACTTCATTGGATGCATACTGTGGTTTGGGGTTTTTTATCTCACTATTTTACCATCAATACCATACTTGTCCACTTTATCTGTTGTGGTGTAAGCCTTCCTGAAATCCAAGGAAATTAGGTCCACTGCTTCACTTTTTATTCTCAGTCTCTTTCTTAAATAAATTAATAATTTCTTAAAGAGACAATGCGGGTGAAGTAATATTTTTTTATTGAACCAACTTCTGTTGGTGAAAGAGAAAAGCTTTTGAGGTTAACACAGAGCTTATTCTTTAATTTCTTTAAGTGCAGTCTGCTCCAAAAAGACACTAGGTAAAAAGAAGACACCTTTTCATTCAACATTTCTTTCATTTGTGTATTCAGAGTTGTATCTACTTACATTAGTGACAAAAATAAGTTTTTGGTATGTTTTACTCTTGTCTTGTTAGCCATACAGACCCAATGCAGTTAGGAGGGCGAGAAGAAGATTCTATTCCTTCTTGCGCACCACTAATAGAATTGTTCACTTAGTTCCTGATAGTTACAGCTATGCAACCCACTGAAAGCAATAAGTTTGTCTAGATGTCACTGAAGGCAGAATTTAAGATGAAAAGGTAACACAAGTATAATGGAAGGTCTAATTGAGCCTACAGAACTTGTATTCATCTGTATATGTAAAAGGCATATCCACACATTACATTTTATTGTGCCAGTTCATGTTATTTTATAAGCTATTCAAGTTTTGTTAATGTGTAAAAAGAAGGGAAATCTTGGATATCTGTCAGAGGTAGATATACTCAAGCATTGATCTACCCACGATAGGGTTTCACGTCTTTGAATTTCTATCCTTAGTCCATTTGTCATTGTTGTCAACTTATGATTCAATGACAGATTGGTACCTGGTATGATGCTCTCTCTGCCATATTTCTGCCAATATTCCATTATTGTTGTTCAATGGTGAAGTAGTTTGTAGGTTGTTTTTTAGCAGTCTAACTTTTGCTGTTTTTCATCTGTTATTTCCAGGAACTTATATATTGTTGTTTGTAGGTTTTGGTCTAAAGTCTTAAGCATAATTCAGTTTGGGGTGAGGTTGTTTGTTCTCTTGGTCTGGAGGTTAATTTGTTGAGGCATGGGAGTGATGTTACACAGGAATTGAATATAATTTTGTTTGGATTTAGATTTTGATTCCCAAATGCTTTGCAAGTGAAGTAGTGTATGTTTTTGGTTTACACGGCATCAGAAACTGAATGTAAGGATGTAGAGGATTCTACTCAGAGGCCAGCAGACCTAGTGGGCAGACTGTGGCTCAACAGTCTTTCCACTCCCAAAATTCCAGGACCGACTTGCCTGATGGTCAGCAGGCCCAGCAATCAAATTGTGGTCCATCAGGGACCAGGGGGAAGGGGGAAAAGCAAGGGGACCAGGGTTCTCCCTCTCCACTGGGTCATGGCCCAAGGCATGGAATGTCTCAATCACTTCTTCCTAGTGCACCAGGCAAGCCTTCCTTGGGCCACTTCCTACCTCCCTGCTCTCTCTTTGGTTTGGGGCATGATCACAGACCCCATCCCCTTCCAACAGGAAGTTCCCAATCAATGTCAGTGTTAGTTGGTCAAATAAGTATTCCCCCAGCTCCATGGGTGGCAGGCAAACCCTCCCTTAAGGGAAGCTACCCCCCACCCCTGCCTCTTCTGCCTGACGCCCTGCCCACTGGTATTCTGAGCGTGCCCCCCTCCTCACTCCCACTGGAGCATGTTCCACAGCTGCTGAGGGGCAAGTCCCTTAGGCCCGGTCTACATTACACAGGTTGATGTAAGGCATCTTATGTCGACCTAATTATGTCAGTGTACACACTACAGCCTTGTCCCGCTGATGGAAGTGCCCTACTACAGCTACCTAATAACTCCACCTCCAGGAGAGGCGTAAGGTTTATGTCGGTGTAGTTAGGCCACATTCTTTACATGGGCTGTCTTGTCAATTTCAAGGCTCTGTCTGTAATCCCCATCACAAAAGACCAGTGCTTTAATGTGGTTCAGTAATGTGGTGTGTGATAATGCATTTAGTCCCATATACATAAGTGAGATCACGCTGCGTCTATGCCTTGTGGCTAGGGGAATATAACGGGACCCCTGACATGGAGAAAATTCATTGTGTAGATGGGTGCTTAGCACCTGCCTGTTGGAGTGAAACCTAGGAGCAGTCCTGATGGGAGGCATGTTCCCTTGGGGCCGGAGCACCTCTAACTAACCGAGGTTCAACAGGCCTCTGCTGGCTGGAGCCCAGGGGGGAGTAAAGGCTAGTTCAGCGATGCTCTCATCATGCTGCTTTGCTCATGAGAGGCAAGACGGCTCTGCACGCGTGCTACGGCGCCCACCCCTCCCCCGGCACCAGCGTCTCGCGCCGGCAGCCCGCCAGGAGGACACCCGCCACCGCCTCTCCCTCCCACGTGACACCACGCGGTAGTTCCCCGCCCCGCGCGCCGCATTCAAACGCCGGCCTGTTCCGGGGGGCGCGCGTGCGCGCGCTCGGTAGACTCCTCCCCTCCCTCTCTGGGGGGCTTCTCACCATGTCAGGCAAGGAGCAGCAGCACCAGACCCCCGGCGCGAGAGCGGGGCCGGCGCGAGAGCAGGAGGCCGCGCGGCTGCAGGTTGGAGTAGAGCCCCGCCCCTTCTCGTCCCCACGCGCGCTGCTGTCCTCGCGGAATCACGAGCGCCTGCTTCTTTGGGCCGTGGTGGCGTCCGGTGGTGCGGTGCATGCTGGGGTCGGGGGGGGGGGTCACATTCTCTCCGGCCAGGGCGCCAGCCCAGGAGGGGGGGGGGGGCGGCTATGGGCTGCCCTGGGCCCTCGGCGCTGTCACGGGAGCGGAGACGACCCGCCTCGTCGCCGGTTCCCGGAGTGTGTCGTGGCTGTGGCGATACGCGGTGTGTACCGGCTGGCCCAGCTCTGCGCGGCCGTGCGAGTCTCCCCCTCCCCGCCCGCTGTCAGAAACCAAGGCGAGCCCCTCCCGCCGGCCCCGCAGACTCGTCCCCAGCGCGAAGAGCTGAAATCTCGCGATGTTTAAGCCAAGTCCGGCGGGCGGGGGCTTGGCTCCGGGGTCGGCGGCCTTGACCCGCCCGCGCCGCGCCCCCGCTTCCCCCCCCGCTGTCCCCGTCTCGGGCCGAGCCTGCCGGGGTAAGGGCCCGCCTCAGGCTGGGGGAGGAGCGTCAACGTGATGCCTGTGAACGGGCCGTGGGGCCCCGCAAGCCGAGACGGTGCCGCGTGTTCCGGGGCGGCGATTGGCAGGTGCCCCCGGCAGGCTCTGCTCCGTCCTCGCCTGAGCGCTGCCCTCCGCTCCCCTGGCGCCGGGAGGGGAAACTTGAACCCAGGGAATGTGAACGTGCGATGTGGCTCTGGGTCAGCGCCGGGGCTAGGCGGTGGGAGCCCCGTGCGCTCTCCCCCTGCCAGCACCGCGTGAAAGGAGAGTGCCCGGTGTGACTGGACCTTAAACGGAGAGGATGTCAAAATAAGTGTTTACAAAACCTAGCCCATAGAAAACGGATCTAGGGTTTTTATCTAAAATGGAAAGAGTTAACCAGGCTGTTGCCTGGCCGCCTTTGCAACACAAACATCTCAGTATCACCTGCACATTTCCCTAAAACATTACAAGGATGTAGTTTGCAGTTATTGTGAAGCAAGTAACTTGCGTCACGCACCCAAATTTCAGCGCAGGAAGGGGCTGCTTTTTAGATTAGTAGTGAAAAGCCTGTTTGTGCGGGTCAGTGCCAGAAAAAGTAATGCAGTCTGCCTTGTGGACTTAGCTCCTTTAATTTAAAATGCATCGTATGTGTAGACTCATCCTACGGTAGTGATCTTGTTATGAAAACTTAGCTAGAGACTTGCAAAATTACAGAAAAATCATTGAGGCCAACTATTCTATTGAGTATTTTGTACAACTTTGCTACTGAAATAAGTGTGGCTTGCTGAATATTAAAAGGAGTTTCTGTTAACATAATGCTTTCTTTGTGACTTTGTGCAAATCTCATAGCCATTCTGTGCCTCAGATTTCCATCTGCATAATAGGTATATATCAGGGGCGAGCAAACTTTTTGGCCTGAGGGCCACATCGGGTTTCCAAAATTGTATGGAGGGCCGGATAGGGGAGGTTGTGTCTCCCCAAACAGCCAGGCGTGGCCTAGCCCCTGCCTCCTATCCAACCCCCTCCCACCCCTGGCTTCTCACCTTCTGATGGCTCCCCTAGGACTCCTGTCCCCTAACGGCTCCCCGCCCCGGGACTCCTACCCCATCCACCACCCCCAGCTGACTGCCCATCCAACACTCCCTCTCATTCCTGATTTGCTCGCTGGGACTCCTGCCCCATCCAACCCCCTGTTCCCTGCCCTCTTGACCTCCCTGGCCCCTAGCCACACCCCTGCCCCCTGACCACCACCCCCAACTCCCCTGCCTTCTATCCAACACCCCCTGCCCCCTTACCATGCTGCCTGGAGCACCAGTGGCTGGTGATGCTACAGCCGTGCCACCCAAAGCACCGGGTCAGGCTGTGGATCTGCAACTGCACTTCCCGGCTGGCCAGAGTGTTGTGCTGGCAGCGCAGTGCACTGAGGCTGCGAGGAGGGGGGACAGCGAGGGAGGGGCCAGGGGTGAGCCTCCTGGGCCAGGAGATCAGGAGCCAGGCAGGAGGGTTCCGCAGGCCATAGTTTGCTCACCTCTGGTATATATGATACAACCTACCCTTAACAGATATGTTGTGAAGCTTAATATATTACTGTTTGTAAAACATTTGAGATGCTTGGTGCTATAGAAAATGTTGTTAAAGCCAGAATCGTAACATTTTAAAAATGTACAATTAAAATGGAAGTGGACTGGGTTTAGGTATATTTTGGGAAGAAATGTGAAACCAAAGCATAGAGTTGAGTCCTCCAACAAAGTGGTAGTACGTGTGTGTAAAATTATTTATGATGGTGTTTGTCTTTCCTTTTTTTAAAAAATTTCCTTTTAAAAACTCAAATAGGAGGAGCTAAAGTCTCTTGAGCAGATGCATTCATCCCTGAGAGCCCTCCATCAAATGGTTGCCTCCTGTAATGAGGTAAACTGCATGCACATTTACAAAGTACTATGAACATAAATTCTCTTTGCCAGTTGGGTGTATCTAGGCACTGCATAACAATTAAACATGATGTGGAATGGGAAACTTTTTGAAATCTTGACAGTTTTTTACAGGACAGGAAGACTACCCACCCAGCAGTAGTCCTGGTATCCTCACAGAACACCCCCTGGCAGTCTCTCCTCACTTATAACCAGGGGTAAAAAGCTTGTGTATGTGTGCTGACCGCAAATGTGGCAGCATGGCACAAGGAGGGAGGCCTATTTAGGGTTTTATAAGTCATAACCAATGACAAACTGCATCTGGGGACCAATGGACCACCAGTGCAGATTCCAGAGTACTGGTGTCATTCATCCCAGTGAAACTGTGCTCAGTAAGCAATTGTATTCTGCACTAGCTTCCATCTCCAAAAAGTTTTTTAAGTTACTAGTGAATCGCAGGTAAGGATGAAAGTACTTTGTTAGAACTCAACTAAGCTAAGAGTTGTTATATGGGCTTACTGGCTTACTCTCGAACAAGTTGCCGTTCTTATGAAAATAATTTTTATTAATGTCTGCTGGTGTTCAGAGTTCACTAGAGATTCTCTGGAACATATAAAGGTCATAATGCAAGAATTCTCATACAACACCAGACTATTCTGACCTCTGTGACATAGGGATGATGCCTTCTGGGGCATCTCTAGTTTCCACTGCACTCTCTGGAGCATGGAACCAATTGATCTTCTATGGGATAGTACACTACTAGGCTTTATCTTTGCTAATTTAGTTTTGTTATATAAAAATTAGCAAGTATTATAGATTTCTAACTCATATTTTGGACTGAATTTTAGATCTGCTTGAAGGAACCTACTAGAAAAGGAAGGATGTCTTTCTCAAAAACAAAATGCCTTTCTTAGGGAAAGGTTTGATCATGCATTAAAGCCAAGACTCTGTCCTATCTTACCTTAACTAATTGATCTGTTTTTGAAGAGAGACTCCTCCAACCTATTAAGGGGTGGGTAGGCACAATTTCCTAGTGGTGTCATGAAAATTTGTTGGGATATTTAGCTTAACTTTCCAAAACTTGGGAACTGATGGCATGATTGTTACTTGTGCTTTTTTTTAAATAGACCATAAATTCTCTTGTCCAGAATAACAACACATTAACAGGTTAGTATTATGCTACTGAGGTTTTTTTAAATCCGCATAGAGGGGACTACTTTTCTAAACACTAGGAATTTCTTTAAAAGCTTTGGGTATGTCTATGCTGTAATTTAAAAACCTCTGGCACCAAGACTCAGAGCTCCAGTCACTTGACTTAAGCTCAGGCTGTGGGGTGTCAGGCTGTGGGGCTAAAAGGAGCAGTGTAGATATTCAGGCTCAGGCTGGCATCTGGGTTCTGAGACCCAGGAAGGGCTCAGGCTCAGGATCCAGCCCAAATGTCTACATGCTACTTTCAGCCCTGCAGCCTGAGTCTTTTGAGCCTGAGTCAACTGACCTAGGCTTTGAGACTTTGTGCTGCTGGGCTTTTATTGCAGTGTAGATGTACCCTTAGTGAAACAATTTGAAATCATGCTCTGTCTCTAGTTGCAGGTGTAAACACCTTTAAAAAGAGCTGCTAGGGACTTCATACTCCCAGCTATCTTTTTACTTTTAAAAAAAGAGCGTTTACAAAACCTAATTTTAATAGAAATGTGCTTGTGACGTCTAATGTCAGTAAACAGTTTTTGTTTGATATGAATGTTTAAATGCATGCATACATCCTAAACACTGCAGCATTGTGCCAGTGCTTTCCTTGTGGTTTGAGCTTTGTGATCCTGGAGTGTTTCTTGTAGTCCATGTATCTCCTTCTGGCAATGTTGCTGTGTTCCACAATAGTGCTTTCCGGCAGCATTTGGCAATTCCTTCCTTTCACTGTCCACTGCCAATGGGAATTCCACTGCTCCTGGCTCCATGGAGTCAGCAGAAAGCAAAGGTGTGCTTGGCTCCTGACTGCACAGCTAAGTAGTGCTATGGGAACGAAGAACCAAAACTATTGGCTAGGAGGAATGGAATAGGGTCAGTGAGAATGGGCAATAGAAGAGCATGGGAGAGGGAAATGGGGGGTGTTTTAGAAATTGTGAAAAGAACTAGAGAATAAATAAGGGAGATAGAGGGGGGAATAGAGAAGATGAGTTTTAGGACTGGATGTAAATAGATGGAGAGGAAAACTCTGATGCAAGAGACTCAGTGGAAGAGAGAACAAAGAAGGAAGAATAGAAGGCAGGAGTGAATGGAAGAGAGCAAGTAAAAGCATAACTTTAAGGCTAAAGTAAACTATTATGCATGTTCAGTTAATTAACACTCCCTCAAGGGGGAGAATGCAACTGGACTTATAGTTAATGTAATATTTCTTTGTATATGCAGAAAAGATATGGCTCTTGGCTGCATATCACAAAACGGACTAACTTTTTGCACTTAATTCATCTTGTACAAGAATAAAAATTAATTTGAAAATTTTCATTTTTAATAATCTAAGATATTAGTGCTACAGTTAAGGACCTTTGTTCAATAAAAATTGTAACCTTACCATATGAATTTAATTATGCGTACTTTTAGCTGCACTCAACTATTGCTGTTTTTCTGTCTCTCTGCAAATGCTAGGACTCTAAATGCTCTCAAAAAAAGTAAATTGACCCAAAAATTAGAAGTTCTAGTTTTGTGGGAAATTCAGCTTGCAATGTGCATTTACAGGTTGTTGATCTATTACTTTAGTTCTTGGGTGATACTAGAGGTTTAGTGCGGAAGGATTAATATTATTTAAGTGCCAAAGTCTAAGTTTTATTTTAATATGTAATTATGTGGACTTGAATAAAAACTCTCCTATGGGAACCTGATTCTGTTGTGGAAAATGGAAAAGAAGTTTCAAGTGTAGGTGACAACTTAAACCCCCCTTTTTAAGAGAAGTGTATAAAATTACAAAAGTAATAGTAATCCTTACTGATACTCTTATAGTCATCTAATATTAATTCTTTCTACTAGGTTGCTTGCACTACACTGCAGCAAAGTATTAAGCATTTCTGCATAATCTGCACTACAATGCCCTGTGTCAGTGGTTCCCAAACTGGGGTTCGTGAAATGTTACAGGGGGTTCTTGGGGAGGGCGGGGGGAATCCCTAATGGTGGACAGAGCTGTCCCTAGGGACCCTGGGCAGCCCGGCACCCCTGAACTTCCAAGAGCTAAGCAGATCAAAGCAAGCACATCTATCACACTGAGGAGATTTAAACTTCAAGACTCCTTATAAGAAATGAAAAGAGGTGAATATTTTTTGCTGTTTTTAAAATGAAATAGACAGCTAGTACTGTTTTTAAAATTATTATGAAGAACAAGTTTAAGCTTTGTTGTATAGTGTGTCATTTGCCTGGACTGCTGAAGACCTGAATGCTTGTGTAGGAGGAACTCTGAGTTGGCTTCTTACATCCCTTCATGCTGTTTCACATCTGATACTCCTTGATGAAACATAGGAGCCTTGTCTTATAACAGGCTTATTCAAAGTGATAAAAGCTATGAAAGTGAGATCTTGGAAGAGTGTTGCCGTTTTCATAATGTAATAAAAATACTGTAATGATAAACAATAAATAGTATGCAATAAGCATGTCATAAAAACAAATTTTATATTTCCAAGATCACTGCTTTTCTAATTTATACTTGGGTAAAGGAGAAAATCCCTGGAAATACTCATTTTTAGGAGGGGGTTCGCAAGACTTGACATTTTAGTGAAAGTGGTTCACAGGTTGTTAAAGTTTGGGAACCACTCCCCTATCTTAATGCAGACTGATATGTCAAAACAGGGCAACACATGAATAATCCTTGTGGTATAACTCTTGGGCCTAACAATTAATGGTTCACTTATTAGTAGCTAAGCGTAGCCATAGAGCATTGTTTTTTTAAAAAAAGTCTAATCTTTGTTTTACATTTTAGCACTGTGACTGCTTTTAAGAACTAGTTTCTTTACTAATCTGTTTTGAAAACTTGCATGTATTGTAGGTGTATTAATAGTGTTCTAAATGCTGACTCTTTAGTTGTAGTGATTTGAAATATAGGGCTAAGAAAATATATATACTTTGTTTCCATTTAAAAAAAACCTTCTCTCTTTTAGACATGAATAAAGGCTGGCAGATTTTCTTCACTGGACAGAGAGGAGATTTAAAGTAACTTGTTTCATACTCCTTATGCTATATTTTGAATGCTTTTTAAAAAAACACAAGTTGGAAATCAAATTAATTATCTTGAAGTGGAATCTTGCTAAACCCTCACGGAATTGTTTGTCATTGATTCAACTGGATTGAACATATTTGCAACTACAGGCTTGGTCATCAGCCATAGACGACAACTTGGAGCTGAAAACATCCCCTCAACTGTAAAGAAGATAGATGTTTTTTAATATTGGACTTGAAGTGGCTTAACAACGAACACACCTTAAAGTAGTGGACTCACTGCAGCCTCATTTTTGTTATTTCTGAAGTGTCTTATTACATTCTTCATTTTCTAATTCCTGTCTTGAGGTCTACTGCTTACATTTTTGTTTACATAAGTGACCTGTTTTATTAAAATACTCTGGCTGTCAAGGTACTCACTTCTTCAAATTGAAACTTGCAATGGAGGAATTTTACAAGCAGTGGGAATGCTTCATAGCTATGGAGATTACTGACCCTAGCAGTTGACTTCAGCATGTTGTCTTCTGTCCACAGGATATTAATACTAAAGGTAATGCACTATGAAGGAATATTTACTTATCAGGTGTGCAGTGGTGATTGTATCTATATACAATAACATGCAGCACCAGCCCCATTCTTCCAACATTTTAAAGCCATGATCAGTAATTTGTATTCATCCATGCATAAATTGCATGAAAGTTGGCCAGTTTGGTCGAGGGATGGAGATATTGGCTAAACTTGTTCTAAGCATCACAGCTGTAAAATGGGTCAGAAAACCAAAGATGATAGCCTGTCAATTTCACTGATATTACATTTCCTAAAGAATCAGATAAAACATATAAAGATGGTTCAAGTATGTAAAACTTTGATCAATTTAAAACATTGCCTTTAATATCTCACTCATGATGGATGATTTTCTATGGATGTTTCCCTCCTGTTCTCTGATAACCTTCACAGGTGGGTAGGTCTTTACTGCAGGGATTGGAAGCAGCAGAACTGTCAGTCAAGGAAGCAGTGCCTGAGGGGACCTACTCATCAACTGATAGTCTCAAATTATTTTGCTTCCAAGTAATCTGATTTATGACACCTATGAGTTGTTTGCATTCTTTCAGTAGAGAACCATTATTTCACCGTCTTTTGGTGTTTTTTCAAGTCTGCTCTCTCTTCTGCTGAGTTGGTCTCTCCCCTCACAGTGCTAAGTGTCCTCCTCTGCCACAACAGCCAGTGATGTGTTTGATTTGCAGAATGGCTGATGAGCCCACTTGTGTGTGAAGTGCAACGTCTCCCACAGCATGACACGCAATAAGCTTGTTGCATCCATTAAAAAACAAACATCTGAAACTGAGCACATTTAATTTTATAGTGAATGTTTAGAAGCTTACACTATAGATTTACATGTAGATTTTAGATTAAAGAATTATGAGTTAAGTGTATTTCTGACCAAATGCCCATAAGTAGCCTGTCTGCCTTCTTTGATTAAGTGAAAGCTTGTCTTGCATCTAAGTCATTGTTTCTTAAACTAGATTTCTCTACTTTTTAAAAAATCTTCCTCCTTTGAGTTCATCACTCAGCTTGCAAGAGCTCAATGAGAAATTATTGTTGATTTTATCACATCAGGATAAACTGCAACAACAAAAGCATCAACTGGTTCACTGGGGTATGTTCCAACAATTAATACTGTAGATCAGTTAAAGATTAGGAACCCAGCCAAATTGTACAGTAAATTATCTATTTTCACAAGACACATTTATCATCTGTTTTGAACCACTCCATAGTAGCACTGCTTTAGAGCCAAATCCTGCTGTAATTAAAGTGAATGACAACCTTCACTTTGTCTTCAATGAGATCAAGATTTTGGCCTGTAGGAAGTTCAATTACATTTAGTACAGTGATTTCATAATCTAGGTACATCACAATGTGTGTGGGTTACAACGTAAAGATCTACGTAAACCTGCAATTCCATTGCTGTTGTGAGTTTCTGTATTTTAGTCATCCTTTTCTACTTTAGAAAATGGATTCTTTGTCCACATAAGTCGTCCAGTAGGTAACTGTTGACTTAGCTTCCTAAAATTTAAAAAAAAAAAAAAATTAAGATCAGAGATGTATACATTTATAACTGTATTGAGGCATTAACCTACATATGTATTAGGCTGCATATTCAACATTTTTGGTTGAAACAGCTTGTGAGAGCATGTTGTAATACTTTGTTATAAAATTTCTATTTCTCTATTGTGCCACCTTGCTTCATGGGAGTAGTAGTTTGGGTTCCCATTCCCATTCTCACCCCCGCCCCATAGGCTGAGCTTCCTTCCCAGAGTACATCTCCCAGCATACAACGTGGTCACCCCTCTGCCCAAGTTGTGTGGTGTGCCTTGAGTCTCACATTACTTCAATTGCATCATTGGTGATCTAGTCTGGCCAGGTGGCCTGGGCTATAACGGAGAATGGGGAGATCAGACAACTCCCATAAAGCCATGCAACACACTAAGGAAATGGAAATCATTGTTGAACTGACTCTAAATGAATTTTTTTTGGCGGTTCAGTTCAGCTAACCAAAATGAAACATTTTTGATTTGGGAATGTTGAAACGTTTCATTTTGATAAAAAATGAGAAACTCTTTTGCTATTTCCAAACTGATTTTTTTTGGAATTTCCATTTTGCAAAAGAACTGATATTTCAATTTTTTTGTCCCAGTTTGGGATAAAAATGGTAAAGTATTGGAATTTCTCAAAGGACAAAAATTCTGAATTTTTGCTCTACTTCTGATGCCCCTAAATAAAACTATACTAGTGGCCTATATATGAGCAAAGGGATTTTTTTAAATGGGAGATTGTCAAAGCTAAAGCTGTAGGCTTTACTTTAAAGTAGAAGATGGCTGTAGAAGCCCATCCTCTCATTCTAATGTTTGGCAGAGATGTTGGTAACATTTAAGGTTAGGGTCCTGCAGTCTTTACTCATACAACTCCTACTGAAGTCAGTTGCAGGGGAGGAGCGATTCCCTTTGTAAAAGCTGGACACAATGGGACTAGAGTAGTAGGGGATTGCTTTGAGATTTGCACATAAAACAAGATGAAAAATCCCTCTTTCCCAGTAAATATTGGTTTTAGTCTCCAAATTTGCTATGATAGTTTTTCACAGGAGAATTTAGTTTTCTATTTATTTTTTTGGGACAAGATTTAATAACTTTTAGATGGAACTTATTAAAATATTCCCTCTTCAAACTCTTTCACTGTTTTCCTCGTATTTCTGTGGTTCTCTAAAATTAAAAAAAAAATTTAGGTTTTTCATTTCACACATCAACTCCTCTTTAAGCTGATATAGGTGTACAGGAATGGGAAATATTAAAGTTATTGCAGTAATTTGTCACAGCCAAATGGTTTTGCCAAAGAAAACTACTGGACACACTGACTATATGTCATCTTCCACACACTGTTACAGAGCTAGAGATGTATGAAAAAAGTGTTTTGTATGGTGGGACAGAAAGGAAGAAACAGAAGTGTGGAGAAGACATGGGGAAACATGAATGTTGGGGAGATAAATAGCCACATTAAGGGAAGGCGGAAATACAGAAGTATAAGGTGGGTGAGCACTAGCAGTTTTCTGTCCTCTTCCCTTGATAGACAGCCCAACATGGGGCACCAGTACGTGGGTGCTGCAGCCTGGTGCCTTGGCCAGCTGTAACCAATAACCTTAGGCTTTCCACCAGGAGAACATCTATAGCTCTTCTCTGGCTCAAAGTGGTTTAATTCTCCAGCAATCTGCAATAGGTCCATCCAGTGGAGAGGGTAGGAGTACTCCCCTGCTGCCTTCTAGCTGTAATCTCCCCATGTTCCCTAATATCTTTTCTCCCTCTTCCCCAGCAGGCCCACTCCCTGCCTCATGCTCCATATGTCCTGCCATGCCTTGCTCACCCCTATAACTTCCTTGTGATGCTCTGATAAACCCACCCCTCATTGCCCCAATATAGTCCCACTCACCCTGAAGGCTACTGGCCAGCAAAAGGATTGGTAGCAAGGGTCTTGCTCTGATGAACCTCTTAAAGGTGGAGAAGCTTTCTTGGTGGTGAACCCTAAGACATTTGCCAAACCCAGACTGTGTCTTTGTTGTGGCAGGGTATGCTGGGCTTGTTAGCATAAGTAACTGCAAATTCAATCCTCCCCTCTGCCTGACTTCCCACCATTTCAAAGGGATAAAGCAGTGGATGAATGATGCTCCTATAGAGCAGTTTAAGTGAAAAGAAGGATCTCCCCCCACCCCACCAATGTCTGAGTTTCTGCATGTATTTGTTGGTCACTTGGCCCAATTTCTGACCTTTGTTCTGTGTTTACAGCTTCCACTGATCTCAAGGGGAGCCCTCTGTGTGCATTGGAAGGTAGAATTTGATGCTATAATAGCTCTGTTCTCAGAGTATTACAAGGAACTTTTAATCTATGGGGTAAAAGTGTATGACAGCTCCTCCAGGCTATACAGCACTGACCTGATGGGGGACAAAAGAGTAAATAAAAATACATGCCACATCTGGATTTTTCAGAACCACATCTTCCATGGTAAGAGAGAGGCACAGTGATCATTTATTGAGGGGCAAAGGTATTGTTATTGTATTTCTGATCCTCCAAACTATAAGACACATCCAAAACATCTTTAGAAAAGCTTAGTAGAAATAACCAATCTAAATAATTTCTCAGTGTATTTATCTGTATTACAGTGCTGTGGTAGCAACCTCATAACTATGGTTGAGATAGATTTTCTGTTCTAAACTTATGATTTTTGCTTTTCATTTTCTTCTTTTGGATAGAGAATATCCAATCTTTTTCTCATACTCTCTTAACTTTTGGGTGCATTTTAACTCCAGAATAGATAACATGGATTTTATTTGCACATGAGAACAGTTGACTGGTAAGAAATATATTAACAAGCATTCCTACAGTCAGATAAACTCGATATCAGCTTGATTTTAAAATTTCCAACTTGGTATGCATGGCACATAGTCCTGGATGAGGAGTATGTGCTTTGCTTGAAGAGATCTAGTTTCAAAATAACAAAATTATGGACATTTTAAAATGTATCCTGAGTTTGCACAGCAGGTTTAATCTTAACTTCAGAAGCAAGCACCAGGGTGTGATGCTCTGAATATTCACCAGCGAGGGTATTTGAAAGCTCACACTTACATGTATTTTAATGTGTGATCACTCTTAAGAGCTGCAATGTTTCAAGTAAAATTTACAAAAGGAATAAGGGGATGGAACCCTTATTATATATCATATAACAAATTTCTATTTCCAGTCTAAATTAAAGAGCATAGGCAAAGCATGTAGCATACTCACATTTCAACAGCTCTTTTATTTTCATGTTGTTTCTCCTTTGAATTGTTTTTCATTTCTTTAAAAACTAGGCGTGTTTTGGAGAAGCCCCTGTGACATTGCTCATGCGGTTTCCTATCTAGCAAAATGGGAAATGTGCTTCCCTCTATTCCTCTTTCAGTGGAGCTGTTTCCAGGTTGTTTATGATGACTTGGAAACAAGTATTCCATCTTGGGATAACAGAAGCACAAGAGGAGGTTACACAAAGCAGCCCTGCATTTTCAAAGCAGAACACTGCAAATTGTTCTTGTAAAAAAAAAAAAAAAAAAAACAAACCCCAAATGATATTGGAAACAAGGCACCTGGCAACATAATATGTTCAATTCAACCTCATATTCATATTGTGATTCATATTTGTTAGTTACTAGAACTAGATGATCCTCTTCAGACAGATAGCAGTTTTAGACTCTAAAGGAGACGCTCTCCCTGCTGTTCTGTGACCACTACTTCAGCTGGAATCATGCCAGTAGGGTCATACTCAGAGCTGATATCCAGTTGAAGTGCCTATAAAATCCAGACCATGATATAGCTCAGTGAACCATGCAGGAGACACTTTGAAAGAAAAGTTAATGAAATTTCCTTTTCAATCCAGCATCATAAATACCTGAAACCAGTGTAGTAATAAAGACCATTATCCAGTGTAAGATACACCCTTTGTGGACTGTGATGCTTTTTGGTATTTTTCAATAAACAGGCATCTCCAGTCATTTGGAACAGAAGAGAAATTATTTCCTTTTAATTTGAAATAACATTTCTTATTTATGCTAATAATCTGTCATACATCAAATGGGAATGCAAGAGATGATTTTTACCAGAATTAGATTGGCTTATTCCCTCAGTCTCCCTTCAGCTTTCATATATTTCTATAGCTTTTATTATTAGAAAATGAATCTAGTGCCACCTTTTTATGGCATTTTATAAAGATAGAGCCTACTGCCGATTCCATTGAGTCAATGGGAATTTTACTTTTGACTTCAGTGGAACCAGGATTGGACCCGGGGGGGGGGGGGAATGTTTCTCTGCCTTGAAGAGTTTTTGCATTATTTTAGCCATAACACATAACTACAATGTTACAATAAGAACTGTTAGAATTATTCATAACAATAAGACCACCAAACCAGTTTCCTGAGTCGGAGAGTTTTGATTAGCTCCTTGTGGAACCAGACGTCTTTAGAATATAGACCCCTCTGGTTGCTCCATTGCCCACTGGCCAGCTAGAAGGAGACAGGAGCCAATTATCTTCTTGCTCCCCACAATCTCTAATTTAAACCTGTGTCCAGCGTTTCTTGAGCCTGGTTCCCCATTTAGCTGAACTCACCCTCCCTCTCCACAGTTGTATAGGACCTGTGTTTTTAGGATGTTGTGGATCTGACCAATCACCTGGGTCAGGAAGGAATTTTTCTTATCAGGGCCAAATTGTAGGTGATTGAGTTTTTTTCGTCTTCCTCATAGCCTCATGGAGACACAGTTAGGCTAAATAGGAATAGGACTTAACATTAGGAATTGTATGACTACTTAGTCCATTGCAACTTGTAGCTGGTGTCCAGTGCAGATAAAAGGCCGAAAGGGCCAGCACCCAGAAATAAGAAACCTGGAATTTCACTGATGGACCTCAGGCCTATGGGGAAAAGGGAGACCTGAAGTCTGCACGGAGCCAGGTCCTTCTTTGATACATCTATCCTCTTCACAAGGAGGAGAGTGAGAGGATTCAGCAGAGCAATCTGAATCCTAGGGGTAGGCAGTGCAGAGTCTAGCCTGTGGTATGGGCGACATGATCGGAGCACTGTAAACCCCACATTGGATCCTCTTCTAGGCCTGGAACAGGGAAACAGGGCAGTAACACTGGGGAGGGGTGCTAAGTTTAGTAAAGTTTTGGCCTGCTGTTTAAAATCCATCCCAATGTCTGTCCTCAGCCACCTGAATGTCCTGATCGAGTCATCCAATGAATTCTAACATATGTATTGAAATAGATTATTCACTTATACATTTTGTCATTATTTGACCAGCTCTATAGATAATGGAATAATAATTTGTATATGATTTATTCTATACATTTTCCCCATTAATTGCTAAATTATTTATTAGCAAATAACTTTTTGACCAGTTGTAATTTCAGACAGACAGAGGAAACTGCTTATGGTGAAGTAAGATACAGACAAACTCCATTTATAGTGAAGTAGAATGAAAGTTCCTAACAGTTTCTGTGCCATGCAATGTGCAAACTGCAATTCCCATTACACTGAGCCTCTGCTAAGAGTAAAGGTTTTCTATTAAAAAAAAATCAAAAACAAAAACCCAATTTCATTGTAAGTGGGCTTCACTGATGACTCAAGATCTTAATAAAAACTGGCAAGTGTACAGAGGAGATGTAAAGAGAACTTTTATGCACAAAAAAGGTGGCATACTCGAGCCCAACATTTTAAGATTGCAGTGTTTAGAGTTAGAACCTAAAACCCATATTTAGGCAATTAAAGAAGTGACTTGATTTTCACAGGTGCTCAGCACCCACATCTCCACTGAAAAACGGGTTACTTATTTAGTGATTTAAGACCCTGATCCTGCAAACACTGATGCATATTTGCAGTATCAAGGCTTAAATATGGATTTAGGAACCTAATTCTAAAACATCCAGGTCTAGAAAGATTGGTCCTACTTCTCTTCTGAAACACTTAATGCTGTTTTCTTAACAGTAGTAGTAATCTATGCAAGTAATGTCCAAAAGACTCAGAAAATGTTTTAGTGAAAACCATCTCTTACACACAATTGTATACAAAACATGTTTTTTAATCTGTTCTGTGTGGAAAGTATGCTTCTAACAGAATATATGCCTAGGGGAAGTCACACAATCTTTATTTTACAATACATTTATATTATTCTACATCACTGCTCACATTCTCTTGTGTTAGGTCCCACTTACGTGGTGGGGACACAGGTCATGTTCGCACTACACCTTTTTAAAGTTGTATAACTTGACTTGGAAGGATAAAATTTTTATCAGTAAACGTCAGTAATCATCAATTTTATCATCCACAGTCCCAAACACAAGAAAAAATATTTCCATCAATAATAATCAAAATGGGCAAAGTAAGAAAAATTCTGCTTGAGAACTTATACGTTTGCTTTAAGAATATTTACTCTGTGTATTTTGACATGTGATGTTGACAATTTGTGTTTTACTGGTTATAAAAGCTTTAACTTTTTGAATCTCAATGTCTATTGTCATTAAATAACCACTGTCTGACCACTCTCATTGTCTGGCCCCTGTGTAATTTCCTGCAACTGTGAAACCTTAAAAACAATAATGATCTTAAAAAAAAAAAGCTTTCAAATAAATATTGATATTATTTGTCAAAATTATAAACAAATAAAAATCAAATTCTGCCAAGCCTAGGTATAACCAAGTCCCCTAATAATGCCTTAGTCCATTCCCCTGCTTTTAGCTAACATGTAATACTGCAAAGGAGATTGAAAATGAGGGAGGAGAAAAACTGTGGCCCCATTAAAGTTGATGGGAATTTTGCCTTTGACTTTAATGGAGTCAAGATTTCACCTGGGTTTAGTTTATTTAGTTTGAAGTTTATTTTAGCTGTTAGGTAAGTAGGAAGCTAATAGTGCGGACTGATTCAGGCATAATACATATAGGAATTGTGAAAACTTCCGCACATAGTTCTACTAATGACCCTCTGGCCTGAACCCTAATATTTCAATCCTGGGCCTCTACAGAGACTATCAATTGTAACAAATTGTGTGGTGGTTTTGTAAGGTGAAAGGCCAGTGCACAAATCCACATACTTACCACTGATCTGTCTGATATGCAGTCTGGACTTTGAAGCATACTGTAAAGCTTTAAAATAAAATCATATTCTAGGCATGTAGCATTTGTAGTGACAGTCAAGAAAAGCGCTTTAGTTATTACTTTGCGTTGGTGAACTATTCATTAAGACACTTAAGAAAAACAGCATTAACAGTAGTAGTAATCTATGCAGAAGGTACAGATGATAGCAATGACCATTTGACTACTAACCAGATCACGGACACTGTGCTCTTTTTCAGCAACTGCAAACTGGCCATTTTTCTCCAGCAGCCTGTTCCAGGTAGCACCAAACAGAGAAAAGCAAATTTAGAAGAAAGCAGTGAGGATCATCACTCTTTAAATACACAGCAGATGTTATCATAACTAGAGCTGAGCAAATATTTAATTTTTCAAACTGGTGGCCATGCTAAGGGGGGGAAAAATCCCGCTTTGGTTAATTTCAAATCAAAACTGAATTGTTTTTTCTCACCAAAATGAAAAACTGGAAAAAATAGTTTCAGATAGATTTAACTTGAAATGAAACATCATTGTGAAATGAAACATTTTGACGTTATTAAAAAAATTTCCCTCTTTTTTTTATTCAGCTCTAACTCCTTACTGAATATGACCTGAATTAGAGGATAGATTTGGTCGCTCCGAAACTACATTTTTGGGCATATTTACCATTCTCTAAAAAAAAATTTGCCCAGCTTAAATGATAACTCCTAAATAGTGTTCTTTGAGAGTCACCTCTGTCCATTCCCACTTACAGATATGGCATCTGACATTGAGATACGGAAGCACCTTGAAAACTTGTGTCTGCTGGGAGGACACATGAAAGATCTTGTGAGAGGATGACATCATTGCCCTACTTTGAATGAAGGACTGCAACTACCTCAGTTCCTTCTCCCTAACTACCGACTGAGTCCTCATGTTATATAGAGCTCTGGGGCAGAGGAGAAGGCAGATGGGTAGTGTGAATGCACAGAGATGACTCTTGAAGAATGACAGTTCACTTTTCTTTCTTGTTTGAGGCCCTCTGTGCATTCCCACTTATGGGAGATTAGCAAGTAGTGTCCCACCAGATGGAGGGTGGATGAGGAGTTCTTAGATAAATATGAACTGTAGCATTGCTCTCCCAAACTGGTCATTGACACGAGATGCTAAATCCAGGGAGTAGTGTTGTAATAACTGGGGGCCTGCACAATTACAGTAAACGTGTTCTTAACTGTAAATACTGTAAGAACGTTTATTAGCGGTCACAAGAACCTATAGCAACAAATGTTGATAGGAAAATGTGCAAAAGCAAGAGACTGAAATAGTCCAAACACAAAGGACTACTGATATAAAACTCAAGGACTGTATTAAAATTATGCCTGGTAAGTGTAAGACCAGAAATTAATGAACCAAAATTGGTGCGTTGGAAAGTACGCCTAGTGAATGAACAAAACAATGAAGGAATGGACTATTCTGCCCATTGCTACTTTTTGGGGGTCCTAAAAAAGAGACGGTGGGCTGAAAATTAGCAGAGGCTACTGGAATGCTGGCTGTCTGAAAAAAAAGGGAAGAAACGAGCTCCATCATTTTCACCCTTGCCATCTCCTGGGAGCCTGGACCTTCTTCATCCTGATCCTGAGATGTCCTGACCAGACCAGGCCAAGAAAGAGGGACCCAGATGGCATCTCCAGTTGTACTGGCTACGTCTGAATCCCGAATACCACCTGGGATGGGAGACTTTATTCTCCCATCCCACCCATCCCTCGTGTGTCCTTTTCCTTCCCCCACCTTACTTCTTTTCTTTCCTATCCCTCTCCTTTTGTCTAATAAAAGTCTGGCTTAGCGGGCCAAGACTTCATATTTTGCAATGCTGCTATAAGCCTGTGACTAGAAAGAGGCCGTTAAATACAGTGCCCTAAAAAGTCATACTGTGGTACAAGTCTGTCAGGTCTCAGAGGGTATGTCTCCTCTGCAATTAAAAACCTGCAGCTGCTCTCGAGGGGCTCGGACTAAGGGACAGTTTAATGACTGTGTAGACATTTGGGGTCAGGCTGGGTTTTAGGACCCTGCAAGGTGGGATGGTCCTAGAGCTCAGGCCCAAATGTCTACACTGCAATTAAACAGACCCTTAGCTCAAACCCCGCAAGCCTGAATCAGTGGACATGGGCCAGCCACCAGTATCTAACAGCAGCGTAAACATACCCAGAATGACTACTAAGACTATGTGCTGTGCCTGTGTTTTTCCAGCAGTGAGGTTACAAATGAGAGTCGACACTAGAGACAAAAGCTGCATGGCGGCTGAAATGGCAGCTGAGCACTTAAGTCCTCCTTGGAATCCCATCTTTAGTTTATCTGCCTTGGAAAGATGAAGGGCTCAGCCAGCCCTCCTAGGATTTGTACCAATGACTCCAAGGAGACTTGGTATTCCAACCTCACGTGTAGACCATTAAGTGACTTATGAACTATATCAGCTAACACAGCTGTGTGTTAAAAACAGAAAAATACAGCACACGAAAATGTCCCGACTTAACTTGCACAAACATCTTCATACAGTTTGTTCATAACATTAACTGACCTCTTGGAAGACGTCATATTAAGAAGGGCGAGATGATACATATGATGCAAGTAAATCAGATGTCGTTCATGGTGGAAATGCTTCCCAGTCCTTTTGAAAGGTTTGCGCTGTAAATAAAAAATAGCATGTAACAACTTATACAAAGTACGAGTTTATTGAGCAGAAGGTTGAAAATTCAAAGCAACTTTTATATTCAGGAAGAATGAAAGACGATGATTACTTTTAGGT
The DNA here is from genome assembly GCF_965140295.1 of Lepidochelys olivacea. Lineage (NCBI taxonomy): Eukaryota > Metazoa > Chordata > Testudines > Cheloniidae > Lepidochelys > Lepidochelys olivacea. Next base: position 126,635,928 of record NC_140413.1, read on the forward strand.
TTCTGTACTAACTCTTACCTCCTGAAATATCTATGCACTTGATTCATTTGAAAAAGTTTTGAGCTTTGCACTCAATAGGTCCTACTACCAATACTGAAACAGTCTAATTTATTACAGTGACATAAACCCATAGTAACAATACAGAAGTCAATTTACACCTCGTATGTCAGATCAGCATGAGCCCAGTAAATTTTTAATTTAGTTTAATTTTCATCAAAGGAAACGTAAGTTTTCATATAACATACATTTTAAAAACACTGATACTTTTAATATTCACAGTCACCTGCAGCACACTTCCAGCTGCATTTAGCTTTCCCTAAAGTTCTAGCTGTCTGGTGCACTGAAACAGCTTATCCTAAGAGGTAGTGCCTTCCTCTTATTTTGATAAAGTTCATTCCTATCACTTTGTGGCTGGTCTGGTTACCCACAAGTCCACCCACTAGTACACTTCTCCCAGTTTGCATAGCATACAAATGCTTCCTACATTAATAACTACACCTGAATAATAATTTTTAGCTGTAATCATATTTTATCATTACATGGATCTCCTTTGGCTCAATCTTCTTCTAATTTATTCATAAGTTTGGCCTTCTTTGTAACCTGAACAATTCTCAACACCCAGGGATTGAGTTAGCCAATAACACTTCCATAAATAAAACAAAATAGAAAAGTTGTTTTATTTTTAATACAAATGGTTTGGTTTCTGGAGTTTTGAGCTACTTAAGGGCCCAGTCCAAAGCCCATTAAGTGAATCGGGGTCTTTCTACTCTCTTCAATGGGCTTTCCATCAGACCCTAGAAGCAGGATCAGTTTTTAATCAATGACTGAAGTAAATGGCCTGCTATACAGTGCCTTCCACATTCGACCCTCTCTGCAACCCTAATAAAAATCAATAGGCTTATATGAGTGAAATGAAGAGCAGAACTTGTCCCAGTCTATATGCTCAATGGACTGCTCAAGTACATTTAAAAAAACCTGTTCTTGTTACTTGTACTGTACCCCCATCATTGCATAGCCCTTGTATGTAAAAGACCAGACAAAAAGTCATTTCGAATACATGCTCAAAACAGCTAATGAAGTTATACACAACTTATATACAGGGATAAGTTGTAAATACCAAATGGCTAGTGTATGTGTTTTAAATTTTATTTAAGAAAAATTGACTTAATATACTATGTTCTCAATCCTCTAATGACCTCTGCATGGACAGATGCCTGTGCTTCAATAATCTGCCTATGTGGAGCTCATTGCAGGGTCAGAGCCTTTTATTATTCATATAAATATGTATATGCTATGAAGCATTATGTACATTTATGGTGCAATTTAAATAACCATTTATAAAGGTCCATATACTGCAAAGACTGAAATGTGTGTAACTTTACATTGATTTCAGTGGGACTACTCATGTGCATAAAAGTTATACAATAGAGAGCAAATACATCAATACTCATCTACTGAAATAATTAAAAAAATAGTAATTTCTCCACCCTGAAGGAAAATTATTACGGTAAAAAAAGTCACCCAAAAATCCTTCCACATTTTGCTGACTAAGTTATTTTAACTGGTCTGGTTATGAAAAGGGTGTTTCTTTGTTGCGGACATTTCCTTTCCTTGTCTTATAGTTTTGCCTTTAAAGCCATGTAGACAGATACAGATGGACAGATAGGTGTTTTGTTTTGTTTTGAAAAAGCTTTTGTGGTGAGAGAATCACTGTAACCAAGGTTTCATTGACATGAATGGCAAATAGGCAAGTTTACAGCAGGATTAAGCTAATTGATTAGAAAGCCTGATTGTGTCCCTGAAGGGCTGGATCCCTGAAGTGAACTGCATGGACAGAGGCACTGGATTTAAAAGAAAGCTTAGAAGAAGGTACAGAGTTGGCCTTGTCATTTTGGGGGTAGGGTAGTGGGGGAGGAGCCTGGCTTGTGAAATAATTTTTCACTGACCCCCTCCCAAGTGTGACAGAATCCCATCCACCTTTGGCACCCCACTATGCACAGGGCCAGCCAGCCTACAGACTTTGGAGAGGGGCAGCAAGATAAATCTTTGGGATACACCCCACATTTAACTGACACCGAAGGACTAGTATGAACAGCCTCAACTCCCATCAGGGTCAATCAGAATGTTAAGGGTGCTCAACACCTTGCAGTGTCAGGCCCAAAATGTTATCATTCATAATTTGTAATCAATAAACTCACAGAGCAGCTCCTTTGTTTTGAGTCTACATTTCATTTTTCAGGAGCAAAAAAACTGTGTCTACAGGGCAGCCCTGAATATCAGAAATGTTAAGTATTGGCGAGCTTCTGACAGAAAGTCAAAACCAGCTCGCCTGGCTTTGTAGTTCTCTAATCAGCCAAGTAAAGGTGACTTGTGAATTTCAGTGGCAGGAAGCAGTTTATAGTACAGTAACCTAGCCCATTGTCTGGGCTTTTTCTGCTCAGCTTCATTACTATTACCATGATAAAGACAAGTGTTTTTTCTACTTCCCTTTCTTCCCCTTCAAGTCTCTGCTTGCTCTTGACTCTTCTGAATTTCACTTTGATACTTCGACACCTTGGCTCCTCTCCCAGACAGAATAATTACAAGGGCTCAAATAAACTTTTTTCTTTCTTTCTTTCTTTTTTCTGGTGGGGAGGGTGGGTGATGCAGAGATGTTGTGAAGATTTGTTGAAGGAAACTCACCACCTCCTGAGTTCTGGATTGCTCTTCAGGTCTTTTCTGCAATTCAGAAAGCCAAGAAAGCAGCAGCTGTGGGAAATAATTCAACTCTCAGATTTAGCATGAAAGAGATAACTAAAGTGGAGCTCACCAAATATGGCCCATAGCTTCACTCATCTTACACCAACAAGACCTCAAGCCTCTGCCTCGAGAAGTTCAGAAGCTGACGGTAATTTAAAGTAGCAGCAGAAAAGCCACAGTCATGTGATCCAAAAGTTGGATAGAATATCTAACTCAGCTGCCTTGTTCAGGTCTCATTCAGCTAAAGAAAACAGAGAGCTAAGATTTTAAATAAGCATGGTCTACTGCTGCAACTGCATTCCTGAAAACAACTGTTAGCTTGCTCAAGTGGTGTGATCCAACATATCTGAGCAAAGCAGTTAAGAGACAGGCTGGGGATTTGAAATATCCAGCTTCAGGGCAAATATCCTGATTCCGCCCATGTACATAGGCAGAGTAACTCCATTGACTTCACTGGTGAAACAGATCAGAATCTGACCTCATGTACAGAAGCCCCTAACCAGTCACATTTTAATTGAAATTATATAGAATGAAATAATTAGGCCAACTTGTGCCTTCGTGAATAGCCATGCAGCCCCAAGCACATAAATAAGGTGAATGGGTGTAAGTAACAGAAGAATTTGGCTCACTGGCTGCAGATAGGACATTATTAACATAAGGAAAAAAAACCAAAAGCATTGGTATTAATTTTTCAGTCGAACAGAATTTGTAACCTTGACAGTGGTTAAACCATATGACTTGATGGAAGGAAAGTGGGATTCTATTCCTGGCTCTGCCACTGATTCAGTGTCTGGCCCTGGGCAAGTCCCTTGACCTCTCTAAGCTTCAATTTCCCCTCCTGTAAAAGGAGAAAAATAACACGCATATATCTCCTAAGTATTAGAAGCTACATTTATTAGTGTGTTTATTAGATTTCCTGATAAAGTACATTTATTTTTATCCACTGACAAACATGGTACTACTATAATTTAGCACTTTGTTTCCAAAGCAATGCAGAAATATTAATGTCTTACTATTCAGTTGCCAATTTAAAAAGCAAATCCATTAAGAAATATTAATAAAGGGAAAAAACCCTCTGTTTTATGGCTCTTTGAAAGGGCCGCACATGGTTCAGTAATGATGCAAAGGCAAAATGCCACCTATGTCATCAACATAATTTCCTAGGGTGCCTGGACATTCTCTGGAAGTCTCCTATGCAAATACAACCGTGCTTAGCTTATGAGATCTTGAGATCCAGAGATCCCACGCTGCTAGGGCTGCAGACATAAATACACCAGAGAATAATCAATGTATTCTAGCTCACATTACACAAAGGCATATCCCAGATTCAAACATCACTGCTCTCTTCCTGACATCAGAACAATGAATTGCAACTTCATCAGCAACGTCCACTGCAGCTATTACAACAGTGGCAGAGAGAGAGAGACAGAGAGACAGACAGACCCACATACTCCTTTACTTCAATACAAAGCAAAGGTAGCCAGCTGGTGGAGAAAACTGAAAGGGCAACATAGCAGTCATTAAATCTCCAATCCATATTGCAATAGAAAACAATACACTGTGGAAATCCTGTGTTCTGGTGACCTCATAAATCACCTTGATCCAAAATACATACGGACTCTAGAAACCAGCCTCAAGAGAAGTATTTCCCTCTCAACATCTATTTTATTTACTAGGGATACTGCCACTTATTAGGGAATGAGATTACAGAAAATAGATCATCGGATGCTGTAGCTCATGAAAGCTTATGCTCAAATAAATTGGTTAGTCTCTAAGGTGCCACAAGTCCTCCTTTTCTTTTTGCAAATACAGACTAACACGGCTGTTACTCTGAAACCAGAAAATAGATCTTGTTGCTTTTTCTTTTTAACCTGTTTTCCCCCCTTACGCTGAATCTTTTCTAGAGTCTTGGGGCCTGATTCTCGTCTTACATTACTGTAGCTCTGCAGACTTCAACAGTTACTCCTGACTTACAGTGCTGTGAGACTGCAATCAGGCCCTTACGTCTTGACATGTCATCAGGCTAAGACATCATGTTATTTTATTTGTAATGCACCTAAAACCATTATGACAGAGAAAAATATAGTTTCTTAGTAAAATATGTTACCTTATATTTCTCACTACCTGATCTAAGAAACGTAATACATTGTTCTAACAACACAAGCAGCCCAGGAATTTTAAAGTTAATGTTATTTGTTCAGGGCCTCCCCCTATCCACAACATTTGCAGGTGTTGCCAATGTTTTTCATTTGAGGTGCTCCCAGAAGTATTTGTGCCAAGCTGTCAACCCACCGATATTCTCTCAGCTTCCTCATCAGTTATGCCAGGTTTCCAGAAAGAGAGAGAGAGGTAGCCCTAAATGAAAGGTTTTAGCACTACACACAATTTCATATTATTTTATCATAGTCCTATCAGGATCCATAGTCTTATCCACAGATCCTGAAGATCATGAATCTAGGAATGTTGGGGGAGTTTTTCCCCACCAAGTATCTGGTAAAAATTGGTTCCTGATAGGACTATGATGATAAAGTATTATGAATTTATACTTGACCTTTAAGGAAAAAAAATCAACACTCCTTTATCTTTTCTCAGGGAGCTGTTTGGCCACATGTGTGTTTTGTACACCTTTCAGTTAAATCAGAGGTCCAAAGCAGGGGAAAAATACAAAAGAAAGGAGCATCAAATGGACTTACGGTACTCCCTTGGAGGAGTCCGAGTTAGTAAACCATTGAATGGCTGACAGACAAAGAAAAATATGTATATGAATTAGTGTAATAGACAATATAGATAATGTCCTTCATTTGATAAATGAAGTTTAACTGGAGATTATAAATATGAGTTAAAATACTCCTTTTTTCTGTTTCTGAACATCACATGTGAAACTAAAAATGATGCTTTATATACTAATTAGGTAAATTATTGTTGAGCTATATATATATATATATTCTTTTCCTTTCAAGCTGTCCTTTCACCTTTTTTAAAAGTTTGTCTCCTGCACTTATCTTTCATACAGGAACCCACTGAGCCAAATTCTGCTCCAGTTTATACTGGTATTTCTGAAATATTAGAGCATGATATTTTCTGTATTTATTTATTTTTAAAAAAATCACTAGTTAGGGCAATAGATGCTTTCTTGGGCAGCTCTCACAACTCAAATCAGTTTCTGTAACGTAAATCCTCCAGTTTGGAATACACCATGAAGATGAATGCCTTTGCCAGATTTATCAAAACAAAGTCATCTGAAAATATATTGTGCATGTTCCTTATCTTTTTAGATGTGCCATGATGTGGCACCCTTGTTGCATATACAGAATGAATAAGCAGATATTTCGAGTTCCCTACCCTGAAAATAAATGGATGATTATTTTAACAAAGTACATATTCAAATAAGCACATGGATCATTTGAAATCAATGTTTGATAGACGTAAATACAGTTAAAATAAACACACTCAATATGTTTGAGAATCTCCTCAATCGGAGAACTCACATTTGAAACATTTGAAACCCTCCTACACATAAAGGATCAGATTTTACGACAGACCATTTACGTCAATGTCGTTATTCCAATTTACAGTGTTGTAATCAAAATTAGACTCTAGCTTCTAAATATACAACCAGTCGAACACAGGTTTTAAAATTTTCTCTTTATCCCTCTCTTAATCACAATTAAATAAAAACTAGACAAAACAAAACCACACACACTCCAAAGGCTCCGATTCAAATACATTCAAAATGTAGTTGCTACAGCAACTGTAATTTTTCCATGGCATCATCAAAGTATGCTCTCAGGTACGCTAGTGCCAATCTGTCATAACCACTGGGGCTACCTGGGAAATTCACTTGTGTAACGAACATCAGAATTTGCTGTAAGTTAACACCATAAAGTAATCCAGAATTCTGCATATGCACAAGGGGGCTGAGTTATTGTTGCTGTGGGAACCGTAACTATGAATTTCCTGGCTTGCATGTGATTCAAATTTCAGCTTTAACGCTGCATTAATGTAGCTTTTCACACTCGACAGGCATACACTATTTTTAGCTCCGAGATTCCCCAAATGGAATACATGGTTTCCTTTAATACTGAAACTTAAAAAAATTTTAAAAGCTTTAAAAAGAAACACACACACACACACACACCAGACTTCACATTTTAATTACAGTACATTGACTAGTTCCAAGCAATTCCCCATCCACCCTTTTTTTGTTTTTCTTTTTACATTCAAGCTGGTGGCCAATATCTCAATGTACCTGAGACAGCTAATTTAAAAAGGAAGTGGTCAAAGTCATGCTTTTTTTGTAAACTTCAAAGGTGATCCCTCTCCTTCCTCCTCTTTACATTTTACTGTCTGGCTTTCTGCCCATCCTGCAGCTGTTAGCTAAGCCTGTGTTTCATGGCGTCAAACCTGCCTCCTCACGGTCCATAAAGTTACAGCAGGGATCGTGATATGCAGGTGTGGAAAAGGGAGAAGTGCAGGATGAGCCTGTTAATGATTTTTCTGGCACCCCATGCTGAGTTGCTGAAGAAAGAGAGCAGCTTGCAGAAGAGTGACTCTTTGTTTGCGAAGGTGTTCTGGGCCATATTACTTCTCCCACAGCAAAGGTGTTGGGTTTTTTGCTTTAGGAGCTGTTTACAGAAATGATTCACCTTTTATACAGCTTTTAAAAAAATGCTTTGAGGCTTTAATTAGACACAGGAATTCCATCACACCACTATGAAGACTTTTACTTTCCATTTAACCTCCCATTAGATGATTCAATGATCTTATTCAACGATATGTCCACACAATTGAGGCTGGTTGTTTAACAAAAGAAGGAAGACACCATCAAAATCAACTGGTGCTAGCTTATGTCACAAGCTTTAGTTGGAGTCCTAACACACATTTATAATTTGTTAATGTAGGTAGAGAATCCCAACTTTAAAAATGTTCATTTGCTGCTTTAAGATACAGCTAATAAGTAAGACTCTCATTCAGGAATTCACCTAACTTTAAGCATATGCTTAAGTGCTTTCCTGAATAGCGTCTAATAGATCTGCAGATTTACAGCGAAATAATTTAAATACATTTAAGTCAAGATTTTCAGAAATGGGTGCCTAAAATTAGTCTGCTACAGGCAAAAATCTCAGAAGGGCCTCAGGGTATGTCTACACACCTATCCGAGCTGTGATTGCAGGTCAGGTAAACATGCCTGAGCTAGCACAGCTAAAAATAGAAACATAGAGGCAACAGCATGGACTTCAACACAGGCTCGCAACACATGTATGTATCCAGAGTCCCCGGCATGCTGGTCACCAGCTTGTGTTGAAGCCCATGCCGCTGCATCTCCTGTGCTACTTAGGTATGCCTACCTGTGCTGCAGTGACTCCTCAGACTGCAGAGTAGACATGCCCAAGTGACGAAGGAGCCTCGGTGCCATAGAAAGCCAATGGGATGTAAGCTCACGTCATTTGAGTGTTTTTGAAAATTCTACCCCAAAGGCTATATTTAGGTGCCTAAATAAATGGGAGCTTTGGATACACAGCACTTTTGAAACCTTTCAGTCCAGTTTAGGTGCCCTAGTAGTTCATATTAATAAATACAAAATAATTTAGTAAATAACTGTAGGCAAAGTGTGAGGACTCATTGGAAGTTTAATAGGGGCTATTGGGATAAGTAGACACGGAGCACCACTTCTCTCCTACACAGTTGTCTGTATGTTGTCCGCTTAGACTGTAATTGCAAAAAGAAAAGGAGGACTTGTGGCACTTAGAGACTAACAAATTTATTTGAGCAAAAGCTTTCGTGAGCTACAGCTGGTCTGAATGTATCCGATGAAGTGAGCTGTAGCTCATGAAAGCTTATGCTCAAACAAATTTGTTAGTCTCTAAGGTGCTACAAGTCCTCCTTTTCTTTTTGCGAATACAGACTAACCCGGCTGCTAGTCTGAAACCTTAGACTGTAATGTTATCCAGGCAGGGATCTGTCTATTTATAGATCTAAAAAGTAACTTTTTTTTATTGATATAGCTCCCAAAATTGTATGAAATGAGGACAGCCTACTTGGCACTGCACAGGGCACTAATAAAGACACAGGTCCTGATTCTGATCTCACTTAGGACTGATGTGCTTTATAAATCTAAAAATAAATAAATAATTTTCAAGTTCCAAAATGTAGCACACATACAACTGGTAATAGAGACATCTTTCCAACACTGGGGCGTCCCCAAACAAACACATCATCAGATACCCAATACAATTCTTCTGGAAATCAACTCAGTCAAAACTGACCTGCTCTCTCCAAGAAAAATTTGATTAAAAGAATGAGGGAGGGGAGGTCTGCCTTGTTAGGCTGCAACTCAGAAAAGCACTTACATGTATGATGAAGTCAATCCTTATTCAGGACAGCATTTAAGCATGTGCTTAAATTTAGCCATTGAGGTGAACAGGATTTAAGCACACTTCAAAGTAAATGGCAGGTTCAAGTGAAGTCCTGAATAGGGATGTTTTCCTCAATCAGGGCCTAAATGCGGTGATGGGAAATTTTAAAATACATACATACATACGTTATTTGTTTGTATTACCATCTCACCTACGGGCCCTACTCATGAACCAGGACCCATTGTGCTAGAAGCTGTTTAAACACAGAACAAAAAGACAGTCCCTGGCCCCCAGAGCTGCATATTTTTGCCATCACCATATGGTCTTTAGTCAGAGATAGGAACACTGTCAAGCCACCAGTAAAGATATATTTTATTGTTATGAAGGCAGAATAAATGATAGATTTGAACATATATTAATATATAATTCTGTGGAACAGAATTATTGATTGATCCCACTACAATCAATAAAAGCTTTCCATTGACTTCAGTGGGACTAGGATTTGGCCTTCATTTGAGCAACAGCAAAGGGACATTTTCTTCCTGATCAAAGGATTTCAGCTTATCCCTTTACATTAGAAATAAAATAAAAACGAGTGCTCGCACACAGACTCTACAATTAAAAAAAGACCACAGCTAAACTTCTTGGTATTCAAGATTCCGCTGACCTTCCAGTCACATTGCAAGGCTTATTTGTTCTCTGAGGGGATTGGGAAGTTAAATAAACAAAACAAAAAACATTTGCCCAAGCAGTTGTAGATTTTATAATATTTGTACGTGACCCAAAGCACTTGATAGGTTTTTTTTAAATGGAATAAATATATATAAATAAATAAGATGATTCATTGAAGATCTGGGGGAACGGCTTTTGGACTTGGCAGTGATGTGCGGCTTAATCTTTTTCAATTCTTCCAAATCTGCTGCTACAACCTACCTCACTTTTTATTTTTTCTTTGTAGGATGATAGGTACACCCCTAAATATAAAACTGGCTTAAAAGCTACTATTACCTGTAACCCACATCATGTCAAAACAGCCACCCTGAATCACCTGACTACTACACTGCCAACCCAAATGCTTTTATTAATTTGTCAGTCATATTTAAAGTAGGGGTAACAATCAGCCAAAGCATAGCTGTGTCTCCTACCACTAACAAGTAGGGTCCTGATCCTGCAGAGACCCCTGGGACTGCTCACAGTGAGTAAAGTTGAGTGCATGCATAAATCTTTTGTGCTTGGCTGAGTGTCAGGAAGCACAGTGCCTACACTGCCTTGCTAATAGCAATGCTGTGTTATGCTATTATTTGTTTTACAATAGTTCTAGAGGCTACAATTAGGATCAGCCCCATTGTGTAAGGTGCTGCACAAATGCATAATAAAAGAGTTCCTCGACTTCAAATCACCAGTGCCCTGTCTATGCCAGCATTCCCACCACTCCTTGTACTACTGGAGCAGCACTGCTAACAGTGAAATGGTAGGAGACTTCTTAAAAAACGCTAGTGTAGACACTTCAGGATCAACCCTTGAAGATCCACCATGTTTTCTGAAATGGTACTAAACACAGTTTGGTCCTGTCTACACTTGCATTAAAACCATTTACAGCACCAGTTCAGCTGCACCTATTGCTGAAAGCAGGCGTTAACACCAGTTATATTTCCTAGCTGGCATGAGGCTTACAATAACTAAGCATTTCAAACTGGCCATATTTAACTTCTCACAACAGAAATGTAAAGGAGAAAAAGAAAACTAAGCTATTCATCTTTGTTCATATAAGGACACATCCCTCTGTTCTGCCAGTTATGTGTGGACCGTCATTCAGTCCTCCTGCCTGGTTCTATAGTAAATCTTGTTCTTCCCAAGACTCCACAGAGATGGGCTTGTGTCTAAACTAACAAGCAAAAACTGCCTAGGTCAGGAATAAAGAAAAGGAGTACTTGTGGCACCTTAGAGACTAACCAATTTATTTGAGCATAAGCTTTCGTGAGCTACAGCTACAGCTCACGAAAGCTTATGCTCAAATAAATTGGTTAGTCTCTAAGGTGCCACACGTACTCCTTTTCTTTTTGCGAATACAGACTAACACGGCTGTTACTCTGAAATAGGTCAGGAATGGAATTTATTTTGGGCGTTGCAGTATGGGGTGGAAGAACAGGGAGAAGAGAGAACACAGTGAAGAAAATGTTGGCTTTATATATTCTTGCTGAGAAATATCCCAAACTGGTTTCTCAGCTACCAGAAGAGTAAAATGTGCTCACATGAGTAATTGCTTTTGCCAGTCCCCTTGACCACCAGACTCAGCTTTATTTACCCATTCTGCAGCAGTCTATAATGATCCCCCTTTTCTGTCTGAGTGGCTAAATTTTAACAGCAAAGTGTGAGAAACAAAATCTACTTTTAAACCCAGCAAGTGGCAGGAAACTTTGTTCTATACACACCAGCCACCTGGTTATAACAACTGGCTTCTTTTGGTCATGTCAAAAATGTTTTCCCAAACACTTGTTTGAAAAGTGCTACAGCGTAAGCTCTTTGGGGCAGGGACTTTGTTCTTCTGAGTTTGGATAGCAACTAGTGAAGCCTGGATGCTACCACAGTAAAAATAATAACTGAAGGGGAGACAAAGGATAGTCCAATGGTTAGGGCATTAGTATAGGCCACAGGAGCGCTGAGTTCAGTTCCCTGCTCCACCACAGACTTCCTGTGTGACCTTGGGCAGGTCACTTAGTCTTTCTGTGCTTCAGTGTCTCATCTGTAAAATGGGCGTAACAGAACTTCCCAATCCAATGGGTGTTGTAAGGACAGAGGCATTAAAGATTTTGAGGTGCTCACATAGTATGTGAATGGGGGGACACATAAGTGTCGTAACAGAGACAAACAGAAAATGAAAACTGTTCTACAGAATTCTTAAACAAGCCTGTAGAATTCTATAGGGGCATATAATTCTCTATTCAATTCTATAAGCGGATTTTATGGAAAGGATCTCATTTCTCAAATTCTGTGGTTTTTCAGAGTACTTTCTAAAGAATTGTATTGATTTCTTCACTATTAAACTCTGTAGGACTCTTTCATAGGGAGTATATTCAGATTTAATAAAAGTATCTTTGTAACTGAATATCAGATTTGATTTCTGTCAATTCCTTGGCATTTTTCCAACACTTAAGGCATTTATTCTCATTCTATTATAAAATAGGTTGGCTAACAAAAGTTCCAACCCTGCGCTCACGTAGCACAGACACAAAGGGCAGAACTGGTTTGCCACATCAGGTTCTCCAGAGCCCCAAACTCCTGAGGTCTCAGTGAGTTTAAGCTCATTTAAGCATGGGAGCATCTCAGGAGTTTACCATGCATCACCACAGTATCTGAATGCCTTCAATATAAAATCAATAGCAATATTAAATAGCATATATTTATTATATATATATTTAAACATTTCATGATTTTGTAATGCTTGGGGTTGGCAATAGTGTGGGACACATCATGACAGAGGGAAGAATCTCTGCAAAATAGTAGAAAAAATAATCTTATCTGCTTCCTCATAAGATTTCTTGTCTCCAAACACCATCAGACTACATTGACTACACTGTACAAAGGGTACACCTATGTGTCAAAAAACCCAACTCATATCCTGCAGCAGCGAAGCTCAGAGCCCATGTCAACTGAATCAGGCTCATGAGTCTCACTATTGGGCTAAAAACAGCAGTGTAGATGTTTGGGTTCAAGCTGGAGCGCGGGCTCTGAAATCTGGCGCGTGGGGAGGGCCTCAGAGCCCCAGTTTTGGCCCGAGCAGGAACATTTACACAGCTGTTTTTAGTCTGTAGTGTAAGTATGAGTCAGTTGTTATGGGCTCTGAGACTCACTTCTGCAGGTTTTTTGTTTTGCTTTTGCAGTACAGATAGACCCAAAAAGCAAGGACTTTTCAGACACACTGAGAAAATTAGATCTTACTCCATGCTCATGATTCTCCACCCTGTTTTCTCACTGTCAGCCTGAATGATGCTGATCCTCTACATAAGAGTGTAGTTAAATACGTGAAAAATAAAAGCGACAAGATAGATTTCCTCTTTGGAGCTTCAGCTCCCATTCTGCTGTCATCACTTGTGAAATGTGGCTTGATTTTGCCTTTTCATAAAGGCAAAGTCCAAACTGTAATGTTGTTTGCATTTTGTACACATCACATACTATTTTTTAAAAACGGATCTATTGGACAGCCACTGATTATTATGAGTAGTATTTATTCACTGTTTATGGTAATGCTAATCGTTTTCCAGACATTCAAGAAGGGAATGTCACTGTTCCAACATCACAATCTAAGGATGGACAGACAGGGTGACAAAGGGAATGGGCCCAAACAGGGATTTTCACACAAGTCAACGTGATTCACTGTAACCCACTGCAGCAGGAGTGGAATTTTAAATCTCTCCAAAACTGTGGACAGGGCTCTGTGGATGAATTCAGGGAAGTTGTACAATGCCATATGGACAAAGGCAAAAAGGCATTTGTGGGAGAAGCTAACAAATGGGTGAGAACACTGGCAGAGCAAGGTAATCCAAAGTCCAACAATGAAGGATACATAAAGAGGAGAAAAGTTATGTAGAGCTTTGAAGATGGTGACAAAAATCACTTAAATCTGATGTGACAGCAGATGAGGAACCAGTGGAGGAATTTTTCCCAAGATGGTAGTGACATGATCAATCAACACACAAGGGAGATTTTAGCAGCTGTATTTTGTATGGACTGAAGAAAGAAAATGCGTGTTATCTGGGGGACCAGAGAGGACGGTGTTGCAGAACTCAAGGTGAGACATAACGAGAAATTTGGCTGAGAAGATGGAAAGAAAAGATGAATTTCAGACACAGTCTCATCCAAACATCTGTTTACTGGAAAATAATGTATAATGCAGGACTGGAAAGAACAAACTAAGCACTACTTCTTTCCATAGGCAGAAATAATTGGTACACCTGCCTTTTTGGATCTAATTTATGTGTCTCTCCTTTTAGAGCACCTAACATGCGACATACCATATATTTAATCAGACGTCATTAGAACTGGAAAATGTAACTTGAGGGTTTGGAGGAACAGGGAAGCACCATCCTTGAATGAAGCCCATCCCTATGCTAGAGCTTGCACAAAGGCTATGCACCAATGAGGTTAAGTGACAAATAGGCCTTAGGCTTTCCCTCTGGACAGGGCTGGACTTCCTCCTTTGCATTTTATGTACATACAAATAATGTGCAGGTGAAGTCATAAAACTTGACTTAAATGGTTTGGAGACATCTGAATTGAAAAAACGAACAAACACCTAAAATGGTGAATTTCTGGTGATGATTCAGTAAGAATAAAAAGCATAAGAAAAACAATTGCCAGTTCTGGGGCAGGAGGGAGAGAGGCTGGAGATATACTGAACTGCAGTGTATGTTCCTTTTTACAGCAAAAGTCACAGCTCCAGAGAAAACAAAGCAACCTGCTGACCTATGAGCACAAAGGGCCACAATTTATCCCTCGTGTGACTCCACTGAAGCTAATGAACTCCTGTCGGGGAGGAATTGGCCTTTATCCCCAACGCTTTATCCCCAACACTCCACCTTGGCTTGACGAACTAACTAGCAAGCTGAGAAATTCAACTGAAAGGATGCAACAACGGCCAGGGTTTTCTCACCTACCTTAGGAAATATTTGCTCACTTTCTTCTTGGGCCTTCATGTGTTCACTTGGATGATGAGCTGGAAGTTGGCAGGACACTGATCCTGGTGGAGAAGCTGAGCTCTGTAAGATAGCAAAAGCAAAGTCAAGAACAGTAGGTCTTCATAGCTAGGCACTTACTTTTCATGCCCAGTTGGTTACTTCATTGTGGATTTGTGTATTCATCATTTCTGTGCCATTTTGAAATGTGCCTTAAAAAGAGCAGTGCTGATTTAGAGGTCTTTATTTGCTCCTTATTCAGGCAAAACCCTATCTGGCTTGAAAGAGTCAAGAGTACTGAAAAGGACTACTCAATAGCCCTACCATGATATTTTATATTTTGGGAATCGCTTCGGATTTGAGATACACCAGCATAAAACACAGAGTAATGGCACTGATTTCAGTGGACTTGTTCTGGATTAACTCTGGTATAATGGACAGCACAATCTGTCCTAAATTAACACAATTAGGCTACGTCGATGCTACGAGCTTGGGGTGTATTTCCCCTTCTCGTGAACACAGTGTCGCTGCAGTAGCATGCGTAATAGCAGCAGAAGAATGGCTGAACTGTGCCAAGTAAATACCCACCTGAAACCAGTGAGTATTTACTTGGCACAACTCACTGTACCTTTGCTGCCACTATCTGTGCTCCCGCAGGTATGCTGCTATTTATACTCGCACTAGCTCGATGAGAGCTGGATGAGTATGCGCACACGAGCAAGGGAATCACATCCCTAGCTCATAGTGTATATAGCCTTACTTAAATATACAAAAAACTACCCACTATTTGGGAAATGACACGGATTCTTTATCAGTACTTTCATTTTTGTCATAAAGGTGGACAAGTAATACATGATAATAATCGATGAAATCTGGTTCAGGAGCTAAGAGCCAGAATGAAACACCAAGATTCCTTGGACCCACATGTTCAAAGTGGAGTCTGGTCAACTCAGTCTTTCATACTTCCCAAGTGGATACATTAAGTACCATGCAATTAATGCGCAGAGAACTTAAAAACTAAAATTCTATTTGTTCTAGGTGAACATTAAAGATACAAAAAAATGTCATGGTAAGAGTAGGTGTTTTTCCCCAGTGTCATTAGCTACAATTTCCTTCACCTGTTCTGCTCATGGTTGTGCAGTTGGTTGCCACCTTCAACTCCCAAAAATAAATGAATTTTATCCGTGCTGTCTCAGATTTCCAGAACTTCTTGTTTTGGCTGAGCTCAGCCGAAACAAGAACATTCCGGAAATCTCAGACAGCATTGTTATAATTCAGCTACTTTTGAGGTACAAAAGTGCATAAAAATGAGAAAGATAGCAAGAGTGAACCTCAAGCACAAAAAAGGTTTAGTTTGGATCAGAGAATATTGAGTTTTGTGCAAACCAGTTTGCCAACCCCTCCCTTATCTGAAATACCTTAATGTAAAGAATTAAAGGATAGGAATACAATTAATGTCAGTCAACATGGAAAATTAGGTCTTAGCAAACAAAATTGAATTCATTCTTTGAGGAGATTACAAGCTTAGTTGATAAAAGTATCTGAGTAGATGTACTTAGACTTCTGTAAGGCATTTCATTTAGCATCACACACCATTCAGATTAAAAAATAGCACTATACAGTATCCATACAGCACATCTTAAATGGATCAAGAACAGTCTAACTGACAGATCTCAAACAGTAGTCATCAATGGGGAAGCATAATCAAATAGAGGTGTTTCTCGCGGGGTTCTACAAGGACTGGTTCTAGGTCTAATGCTATTCAACATTTTCATTGGTGATCTAGAAGTAAATATAAAAACTACTGCTGATAACAGTGCAGATAACACAAAGATTGGCAAAGTGGCGAGTAATGAGGATGACGGGGAGGTCATACACAGCAAATACAGCCAAATGCAAAGTTATACATCTAGGAGCAAGGAATGAAGTCCGGACCTATAGAATGAGGGACTGTATCCTGGAATGCAGTGGCTCTGAAAAGAATTTAGGGGTCACAGTAAAAAAACAACTCAACATGAGCTCCCAGGACAACACTGTGTCAACAAGGGCCAGTGCAATCCTTGGATGTATAAACAGGGGTGCAGTGAGTACGGAGGTTATTTTACCTCTGTATATGGCATTGCAGAGACATGCTGGAATGCTGTGTACAGTTCTGGTGTCCACATTTCAAAAAGGATGTTGAAAAATTGGAGAGGGTGCAGAAAAGAGCCACAAAAATTATTTCAGGATGGAAGAAAACGAAAAGTATCTTAGTGAGATACTTACAGAGCTCAATTTGTTTAGTTTATCAAAAGAAGAGCAAGAAGTCACTTGATTACAGTGTATAAGGACTCTCATAGGGAGAAAATACTAGGTATTAAAAAGAAAAGGAGTACTTGTGGCACCGTAGAGACTAACAATTTTATCTGAGCATAAGCTTTTGTGAGCTACAGCTCACTTCATCGAATGCATAAATTTGTTAGTCTCTAAGGTGCCACAAGGACTCCTTTTCTTTTTGCGAATACAGACTAACACGGCTGCTACTCTGGAACTAGGTACTAAAAGACTCTTTAATCTAGTGGAGAAAGTCATTACAAAGAACCAATGGCTGGAAGCTGAAGCCAGACAAATTCCAGCTGGAAATAAGGCACACATTATTGGCTATGAGGGTGATTAACCATTGGAACAAACTAGCAAGGGAAGCGGTGGATTCTCCCTTCCTTGATGTCCTTAGATCAAGACCGGGTGCCTTTCTGAAGATTGGCTAACCCCTAACAAAAGTTATTGGGCTCAATACAGGGGTAACAAAGTGAAATGTAATGGCCTGTGATATACAGGAGATCAGACTAGATGATCTACTGGTCCCTTCAGGCCTTAAAACATGAAGCTATGACTAAAGAATGAGGTACTAGGGAGAGAACACTTTATGAACTTTTAAGAGAGTCTTCTATGACAAGCAGGGTTAGGAATTATATTGTTACTAATTTTGTAAAGTAAATTCACAGTTCTAGGTTCTCTCTTCGAATTCGTCAAGTCACAAGATTACTGTCCTGACTTCTATCTACAGATAAAACAACTACAAACATCCTTACTACGGCAGGCAGTTTAAGCACAAGGCCAGCTGAACAAAGAGAGAGTGCAGTGTATTAGTCTCCCTGACTTAGTACCAGATGTTAGCCATCTATTTTACTCTGCAAACAATAAACTGCTTTCTGTCCTCAGAAGCCCACCACCTCATGCAAACAGAGCTGAAACAAAAGTGGGGATGTATTTACATTGGCTCCAAAACTATGTACACCCAGTAGTTCTGTGTCAAATTAATGTTTTATATTCATGGTCAACTGTGAGATTTACATTACATTAAATGTGTATGTTTAGCTTGCCTATATAAAGTTCAAGAATAGGACAATCTCTGAGTAATCATTTCTATAGCCATAGTTTATTATATATAATGGTTTTGCTTTAACTTCATTCTAGTGAGAAAACATTCCTGCCAATATGTAAAATGTGGATAATTTGAGTCAAGAGCATTGATGCCATTTTAAGAGGTACAACACTGGCTAATGGGGATTATGATGCCACAAACACCTTGCCTAGGAGGCTGGAGAGCTAAGTATCTCATTTTGTTTTACATACAAATATATTTCCATAAATTTGTTCACAATAGAGAGAGAGACTCTTCATGGATGACAGGAAACCTGACAGATCACTCAACTAGCCAAAGAGGAAAGTCAAAACAGGCTCATTTTTTCCCTGAAATCACTATTAAAGACTCATACTTTTTAGAGTAATACAGGAAAACAATTAGCAGGATATGTTTCATTGAGAGAGAAGCTGCTCTAAAACCAAACTATTTTAAGGGCCACATCAAAGTAACTATTACATTTGACAGGGGTCAATCCTACAACCAACAAGTCAGGCCAGTGCTGGCCAGTTCTTTGTTGCTCTTCACCTTATACAGTAATTCACAACAGTGCAAAGTTAGTGCAAAGCAAGTATGCTTCACACTGGTGTAAATAACTGCACAAGATGCAGGGAATCATAGATTCTATGCCACCGATCTTCCAATTATTAAAATCATCATCAGACAAGAAGAGAATGCTGCTTGCTTGTGCAAGTGGGTAGTGAGATTCCTCCACCTTGCAGGGAAGATGCCTACAGAAGTGTGAAAACTTTAAAAAGAAAGAAAGCTGAAAACAAACTAAAAGAAAGTTGAATTTATAAGAGAAGAGAAAAGAGGTGGCCAATAATAAACAGGAAAACAGGTTGAACAATGCAGCAATCATACTGTTTAGTCTTCTGGAAAAGAGCAGCCTGGATGAGGTTGGATTTTTATGTTACCTGCTGCACAGTCCTGTGAGTAAACGCAGCTCCTTGCTTTTTGCTTAGGGTCTCTTTCAGGGGAGATTTTTGCACTCAGCAGCCAAAGTGTGTCAGCACTGGAGTGAGCAGTGTTATCGGGTGTTAGCTGCAGCACTCTGATACGTCCTTGAGAACTAGCACATCATTAGTGATACCTTCACAACTGAATGTGTGGGTCTTAGGTCATATGCCAGACAAAGCCAAGGATACCTTTTAGAAAAAGCAATTTCTTATTATAGTCCTTTACATGCCCCTTTGGCATTTAATGTCAGCTTTATTGCTGAGATAATCAATGAATGTCTGATCAAGATACTCTGTTACAATGCTGTTTGGCAAAGGAGTACAGTAGAAGTCCCAAATGTTGATCAAATGATATGGGTCAATACACTGAAAGTAAATTGGAAAGGGGAATCCATTTTGCAGTGTATCTATAATGTCCTCAGTTACAAGGCCTGAGTCTCTGTTAGGGCTTGTCTGCACTGAGTCACAGTGCAGACTGTGGGAATGTGACTATAGTCCTGTTTCAGAGAGGACTATGTTAATGTGAACTAGATACCTTTTAGTTCATGCCAGCAGTGTCCACACAGAGCAGTGAGAGCCCAACTGTTTGGTGCTCTTTGCAGTTAACATCCTGTAGTCCTCACCATGGGACAGTGTAGAGAGGCTTAGCCTGCTCTTTCTGCAGTTATTTCCATCGTTCTGATTTAGTACCAGCTTACACCCACTTTGCATTCACTTTGCACCAGTGCAAATGACAACACAAGGTTCAGGGAGACAAAGAAACAGCCCTAACACACATTATAAAAAAAAACACATTTTTATAATGGTTCTTACATTCCCAAAATTCACTTCTCAGATCCGCTCTCAGAGTTTCCTGCAGAGCTGAGAAATGCTCTTTGACACGTATGAGGCAGAATGTTATCACCAGGCAGCCAGTTTCAGATGGAACAGTGAGAGTTCACACTAATAAAAGACTTGTCAACACAAATCATTGCAATTCTTCTAGATCCCTTCCTAGTTTCTGCTGGTTGAGTACCTGTCCCAGTTAAACAGCCTTGAACATGCTGCAGACTGCTACTAAACTGAGGCCTCGTCTACACTACGGGATTAGGTCGAATTTAGTCGGGTTAGGTCGATTTTAAAATGAATGCGTCCACACAACCAACCCCGTTCCATCGACTTAAAGGGCTCTTAAAATCGACTACTGTACTCCTTCCTGGCGAGGGGAGTAGCACTAAAATCGACCTTGCTGGGTCGAATTTGGGGTAGTGCAGACGCAAATCAACTGTATTGGCCTCCGGGAGCTATCCCAGAGTGCTCCATTGTGACCGCTCTGTACAGCGCTTTGAACTCCGATGAACTAGCCAGGTACGCAGGAAAAGCCCCGGGAACTTTTGAACTTCATTTCCTGTTTGGTCCGTGTGGCAAACTCAGCAGCTCAGGTGACCATGCAGTTACCCCAGAATCACAAACGAGCTCCAGCATGGACCAAAAGGGAGACACTAGTTCTGATTGCTGAATGGGGAGAAGCATCTGTGCAGGCAGAACTCCGATCAAAAAGAAGAAATGCAAATATGTTTGCCAAAATCTCACAGGGCATATTGGAGAGAGGCTACAATAGGGACACACAGCAGTGCCACGTGAAAATTAAGGAGCTGAGGCAAGCCTACCAAAAGACAAAGGAGGCAAACGGTCACTCTGGGTCAGAGCCCCATACATGCCGCTTCTACGATCAGCGACATGGCATTCTAGGAGGGGACCCTACCACTACCCCACTACTGTCTGTGGACACCTGCAAGGGGGGTGTCTCATGCAACAGGGAGGAGGATTTTGTGGATGAGAAAGAGGAGGAGGAGCAGAATGCGCAGCAGGCAAGCAGTGAATCCGTTCTCCCTGGCAGCCAGGACCTTTTCATCACCTTGGAGCCAATACCCTCCCAAGGCAGAATCCCCAACCCTGAAGCTGGAGAAGGCACTTCTGGTGAGTGCACATTTGTAACTACAGTACAGGGTTTAAAAGCAATAGTGTTTAATGTTTGATTTGCCCTGAAGAATTGGGATGCATTCGCGGCCAGTACAGCTACTGGAAGAAAGTCTGTTCACATGTCTGGGGATGGAGCGGGAATCCTCCAGGGACATCTCCATGAAGCTCTCCTGGAGGTACTCAAAGTATTCTGGAATCATTGCAGCACAAAGCATGGCAGCGAATGGTCCTGGGTTTTGGTCGCATTCAAGCAACATTCGGTCTATATCTTTCTGTGTTAGCCTCAGGAGAGTGATATCATTCATGGTCACTTGGTTGAAATAGGGGAATTTTTGTAAGGGAACAGTAAAAGGATCCCATTCATGCTGGGCTGTTTGTGCTTGGATAAAAAGGATCATCCCAGAGAATAGCCATGCGGTGGGGTGGGAGGTGGTTTGTGCTGCACATCCACCCAAAAACTGCAGCCCCTCCTTTTAAATGTGAAACCCAACCCATTGCTTGCTATGGGAAAGGATGGTGCTGCAGTCTGAAACCATTCTCACATGTTATGCGTAAGAAGCCAACCCCACTTACCCTTTGCCTTACCATGGCTCCATGGAAATCGAATTCCAGCCGTGTGTGATGTGTCACCATACCGGCAGGCACTCAATATAAAAGGCAAAATGCGACCTTGTACCTAAAGCACATGTGCCGTCTGCTGTGAATTGCTTGATTCATTATGAAAGGGGCAAGGCTCTGGGCCCTCAGCCACTCCAGAGGATGGCCCAAGCAACAGGAAGGCTGTCATTCAAACAGTTTGATTTGTAGTGTGACTACAATAAGCAAAGTGGCCTTGTCCTTCCCTCCTCCCCACCCCACCTGGGCTACCTTGTCAGTTATCTCCCTTTTTAAAAAAAAAATTAATAAAGAAAGAATGCATGGTTTCAAAACTATAGTTACTTTATTTTGAAGGTGGGAGGATGGTTGGCTTACAGGGCATTAAAATCAACAAAGGGGGTGGGTTTGCATAAAGGAGAAATACACACAACTGTCACACCGAAGCCTGGCCAGTCATGAAACTGGTTTTCAAAGCCTCTCTGATGCACAGCATGCCTTGCTGTCCTCTCTAATTGCCATGGTGTCTGGCTGCTCAAAATCGGATGCCAGGCGATTTGCCTCAACCTCCCACTCCGCCATAAATGTCTTCCCCTTACTCTCACAGATATTATGGAGCACACAGCAAGCAGCAATAACAATGGGAATGTTGGTTGTGCTGAGGTCTGACCTAGTCAGCAAACAGCGCCAGCGAGCTTTTAAACGTCCAAAGGCACATTCTACCACCATTCTGCACTTGCTCAGCCTATAGTTGAATTGCTCCTTACTACTGTCCAGGCTGCCTGTGTATGGCTTCATGAGCCATGGGAGCAAGGGGTAGGCTGGGTCCCCAAGGATAACTATTGGCATTTCAACATCCCCAGTGGTAATTTTCTGGTCTGAGAAGTAAGTCTCTTCTTGCAGCTGCTCGAACAGCCCGGAGTTCCTAAAGATGCGAGTGTCATGTACCTTTCCCGGCCATCCCACGTTGATGTTGGTGAAACGTCCCTTGTGATCCATGAGTGCTTGCAGCACCATTGCGGTTTACATACTGGCTGCCAAGGTGGTTCAGTGCCAAGATGGGGATATGCGTTCCGTCTATTGCCCCACCACAGTTAGGGAAACCCATTGCAGGAAAGCCATCCACTACGACCTGCACATTTCCCAGAGTCACTACCCTTGATAACAGAACATCAATGATTGCACTAGCTACTTGGATCACAGCAGCCCCCACAGTAGATTTGCCCATTCCAAATTGATTCCTGACTGACTGGTAGCAGTCAGGCGTAGCAAGCTTCCACAGGACTATCGCCACTCGCTTCTCAACTGTCAGGGCATCTCTCATCTTGGTATTCCTGCACTTCAGGACAGGGGAAAGCAACTCACAGAGTTCCAGGAAAGTGGCCTTACACATGCAAAAGTTTCGCAGCCACTGTGAATCATCCCATACCTGCAACACTATGTGGTCCCACCAGTCTGTGCTTGTTTGCCAGGCCCAGAATCAGTGTTCCACTGTATCAACCAGCCCCACTGCCACCATGATGTCCCAATTGCCAGAGCCCATGCTTTCAGGAATGTCTGTGTCCATGTTCTCATCAAAATCGTCCTCATGCTGGCGTCTCTTAGCTGGTTCTGCATATGCTCCAGGATAATGCGCGAGGTGTTTACAATGCTCACAACAGTAGCGGTGAGCTGAGCGGGCTCCATGCTTGCCCTGGTATGGCATCTGCAGGAGAGCAGAGTTGCAGCAGAAGTGGTGGATGATGACGGATGTCATGAGAATAGATATTTATACAGAATGACGAGAGGACCTGTGAGATGGATTCATAGCACCAGGAGAGCAGAGCTGCAGTGGAAGTAGTGGATGATGACAGTTAGCAGTCATATTGCACCGTCTGCTGACAGCAGCATCCAGGACACAACAGCAGTGGTGACAGTTAGCTGAGCTGAGCGGGCTCCATGCTTGCCGTGGTATGGCGTCTGCATGGAAAAAAGGCGCAAAACGATTGTCTGCTGTTGCTTTCACAGAGGATGGGGTGACTGATGACATATACCCAAAACCATCTGCGGCAATGTTTTTGCCCCATCAGGTATTGGGAGCTTAACCCAGAATTCCAATGGGTGGCAGAGACTGCGGGAACTGTGGGATAGCTACCCACAGTGCACCGCTCCGTAAGTCGATGCTAGCCACGGTAGTGAGGGCGCACTCCGCCGACTTAATGCGCTTAGTGTGGACATAGGCAATCGACTGTATAAATTCGATTTCTAAAAATTGACTTCTATAAAATCGACCTAATTTCGTAGTGTAGACATACCCTAAGTTAGAAACTCACTGACAACTGTGTCAACTGCCTTTGTCAGCTACTGTTAGTGCATAAATAATCCCATGTTTTCACAAGTATGAATGAATATTCTAACCTTCCTTTTTCAATACTAGGTTGTCTTAAGTACCACAGTAAATCTCCCCCACCCCTGGGTCACCTATCTACGCTCCTAGGCTATGTCTATGCTACAAAATGATGTCAACCTACTTATGTCAGCATACAGCCATTATATCACTTGTGTGTGTGTATGCTTTGCTCCTTGTGTTGGCAGTGTGCATCCTCACTAGAAGCACTTGTATCAATTGTATTGTCACTGTGGAGCATTAACAGTCAACATAAGCAACACAGTGTCTACACTGACACTGTGTCAACCTAATTACATTGGCTGTGACTCTTACCACACTATGTCTACACTACAGACTTTACAGCGGCACAGTGTTATCACTACCGCTGTGCCGCTGTAAGGTCTCCCGTGTAGCCGCTCTTTGCTGGCGGGAGAGAGCTCTCCTGCCAGCATAATTAAACCACCCCCAATAAGCGGCATTAGCTATGTCAACAGGAGAGCCTCTCCTGCTGACATAGAGCTGTCCATATCAGCCCTTTTGCCGGAGAAACTTATGTCGGTCAGGCAGGTGTTATTTTCACATCCCTGACTCACAAAAGTTTTACCGACAAAAGTGGTAGTGTAGACAAAGCCTAAATCGATGTAGAGAGCCACTTACATCAGCAAGAGCCAAATTTAAGGGAAGACAATTTCACAGCTAGGTCGACGCAAGGCAGCTTATGTTGATCTAACTGTGTAGTGTAGACCATGCTTCAGAAATATGCTAACAGGGGTCTCACCTTCCCCAAGCTTGCATTTAAGATATCAGGCATCTCTGCATGGAATCCATGACATTGGCAACATCAGGTCTTGTCTACACATGGAGTTATCCCTGATTAACTATTTCTAGTTAACTTCATATGTGGACATTCTTATTTCAGAATAAGACCGTCCACACATGGAATTAACCAGGAATAGTTACTCAGGGATAACTCCATGTGTAGGTGCATTAGCGTGCACCAGCAGGGTGTAAATTCTAGCCTGCAACAGCACGTTGTGTTAATTAATCTGTGTGGACACCAGCTGGTGCACACTAAAAGTTCCCTAGTGTGCATTAATGTAGTATTGTTTGAAATGGGACTACGTTAATGCACACAAAGGAACTTTTAGAGCATGCTAGTATGTCCACATGGGCCAGTTAGTGCATAGCATACTGGTGCAGGCTAGAAATTGCACCCCACTGGTGCACGCTAATGCATCGTGTAGCTATGCCTCAAGATACTCTCTCACACACTGTATCTGAGTCTCCCCTGGAGAAACACTTTATGCTGAAGCTAAGTCATGGGACTGCCTATTCAATGAGGTTCTGACAAAAACCTGATCACAAAAGTATCCAATATACAGTCGTTTTTTTAAAAGTTCTTTCAAAATTGGCACATCTGTCCTCCTGCTGCTGGTGCTGCTCCACCCACCACACATTCACATTTACTTTCAAATCTCAGTATATAATATTTCATTTGTCTGCCAACAGTATCATTTGAGAAAGGTCAAAATAAGCTTCTCTTGATTTTCAGCCACTTTAAAACAAATAAAATGGCCTCTCCAAAGAGAACAGATACATTAGTACACTGGGAAACAGAAGAATGCAATTTTACTAATAACTATGTAATAGCAAAGCATATGGACAGTCCTTGCAGGCCAGGTGCTAGTGAGTCTCTCTTTAGTCAAAGCAACACAACCACATACCCTCTCTCACAAGCCCCATACAAGTGCCAGATCATTGTCCCCTAGGGGCTCCAAGGGCACGCACTCTGGCACATATGCCTGCTCCGTGCAAGCAATTCAGCTGTACCTGTTGCCCTTTATAAACCATGGTTCATCCCCGACCCAATTATAATGTCAATGATGTCCCAACTCCAAAAAATGGCTCCTTCAAATTTTTATTTCACTATTTCTGGATACGTCCAAATGCATGTGTAATATGTAACATAGCATCAACCCCTTCACTTCCTGGGAGTGATATATGAGGTCTGGCAGATGTATTTTTGTTGATCAGACTTTTTATTAGTGTGCTCTTGTACACCTAGCTATATTTGCAATGTTACTGAGCATATCTGATCACATTAACTCCTAGTGTAATGCCAATTAAGTCAATGGAGTTAAACCAGGGATGAATTAGGTCTAATGGCCTGTGTATTTGGGGAGATTATGGACACGGGGACACTGAATGAACCACTGTCTGTACTAGTTCCAACTTGCTAGCTTAGCCTTGTGCTCTGACCCACTCCTTTTCGGAACTGTCTATAAAACAAACGCATGATAATTAGGGGGCTCTCTCACAGAGTTCCATAAAAATCATTTCTGGAAAAGAGCGTGTGTCCTTTTCTCCTGTTCCAAAGTGCCCCATCCCTGCAGTGCTGTACATCAATTGGCTGCTGCAACCATCTCTGTAGCGAGGGGCATTTCAGTGGTGCTCTCAGGTGAGTCTCAGAGTATGTCACTTCAGGATGAAAGGCATTATATTTATACACACACACACACACACGTAAGACAATACAATTTGGGGAAAGGAACTTAATGCAGCCTAACACATTAGAAGGAGAGAGCTTTATTTTTTTCAATTACAGTGATTACAGAACACCCACGCTCATATGTACTCGTGTAGCACACAAGCACACTAGTATCTGCCAACCTCAAAAAATTGAAATTGGTTGTCTCTCCAACTGTCTCTCCATCCTTCTAATTCCCTCCATCCTTAATATCCTTGAATGAGTTGTTTACAATCACTGCCTTAACTTCCTGTCCTCTAACTCACACCTTGCTCCCCTCCAACTTGGCTTCCTTCCTCTCACCTCACTGAACCAGCTCTCACCAGCATCTCGCTTCTTTTCCTGCCCACAACTCATCAGGATCTCTTTTGCTTTGTCCTCCTTCTTGACCATTCTGCACTCTGAAACACAGCTGTCACTTTCTCCTCCATGACATCCATCCTACCATGACTTTCATAGTCCTGTCCTTCTTTGGCTCTCCTCCTATTTCTCTGACTCTTTCAGTGTTTCCTCTGGTGGTTTCTCCTCCTCCTTCCCTCTCTCCTGTCAATGGGGGATCCAGAACTCTATTTTATACTTGGAGGACCTCTTCTGCTCACACTGATTCAATTACTATCTTTTGGTCAATGACTCACAAATCTACATCTCCATACTTGACCTATCTTTCTTAGTTTCATCCTGTACATCTGACTAAGTCTCCAACATGTTACCTTGGATAGCTTGCCATCAGTTTAAATTTAACATGGCCAAAATTGAACTCCATATATTATTTTTCCTTTCTTTGCTACTTTCTCCATTGCTGGTAACATCAACATCCTTCCCTGTGCTCAAACTTGCATCCTTAGAGTCATCTTTGACTTCTCCATATTCTTTGACTTCTCCATATTCTTCTGTTCAAACATCTGGGTTGTTCCAGTCTTGCTGAATCTTCCTCCACAATTTAACAAAAATCCCAGCCTTCCCATCTGTCCAGGTAGCTAAAATACTTATCTATGCATTATTGACCATCTGCTTGACAGCTGTAGTCACCTCCTCCCCGACCTCTCCGATACCCATATTGCTCTGGTCTGTTCAAAATGGATCTGTGATGATCTGAACCTAAATTATGTGATAAGGTTCTTAGATTCTCTGACACCCTACCACAGCAGACTGGAATTATCCCAGTAGCTTCATTTACATGGGTTTCAGTGAAACAAATATGAAAATGAGTAATATAAACACAGGGGCTTCTGTACTAACTATTTATCTTTACATTAAATTAAATTTATGTTTCCCCTACATTTTCAGTTTTTAATGAGGCACAATTTTTTGTCTTGACAACACAATTGTATCATGGAAGTTATCTGGGTCATACTGGAAGTTTTGTATGATCAGGAGGGGCTATTTGCTATTCAGCAGAACAGAATTCACCAAATAACCTACTATGAGTGGGGGAGTGTGCAAGACCGATTAGCGTTGTGTGACAAACACATTAGCCAGATGCTTCTACTCAGTGGTCCCTAGTGAAAAAATTAACAATTTTGACATTTAAACTGTCATCTTTATGTTTCAGAGTTAACAGTCTTAGGAAACGAATGAGATGGTTCACACCTATGAGAGCTATTATTTCAGGATGTCTGCAGATTCAGAAAAAACACTTCATCAGTTTCTATGTTAGGACTTCAGCGTTTTCTTCAAAACCAGTAGAGCAGCAAACAATTTTGTTAAGGGGAAGTGTAACTTCTGGAGCACACTTCTATGCAAGAGATAGATACCACTGTAAATTCCACCGGTGTGGAATTGCAAAATATACACGGCCCTGCATATATAGCACGGAGATCATTGCTGACACCTAAATCACCACCACCACCATCACCGCCACCTATATTTTTTGGTTAATCAGTAGCTTAGAATTTACTTTCAGCATCTGCTGTTAGTGGGTGGCATCATCGCTAAAATAGAATTATCTGCTTATCCATGTTTTGCCTTTTTTATTTAATGGACATTATTCTGAGAGCATTTATCAAACGAACAGTTTAATTGCAAAGTCTTTAGACACTTTGATTTCTGTTCTGGTTTGTTAACAGTGTGTGGCAAAAGTAATTTCTGAACATCAACTATATGGGGCAGTAATAGTATATATTTGGGGCTGGGCTCTCATTTATTCCAAGGTCTGTTTCTAGCACTCTGGCAGTACAAAGGCCCCTCTGCCAGAGTGGTGTGAATGAGAACCAGACAAAGGGAAGAATTACTTTAAAGAATTATTAAATTTATCTAGCTAAAGCTCTTTACTTAATCTACAAATGGAACAACTGAAAAGGCTTCCACACAATGTATCTGAACCAAACTAGGATATAAAAAAAGCAGTCTTCTCCCCCCTCCCCCGAGTGCGTGTGTGTGTGTGTGTGTATATATATTAGTGCACTAAACAAAGCAGAACTTAAGAAATATTTCCATTTTTAAACATATCCACTCAAAAATATAAGCAAATCTTAATTAATAGGCATATGGTGTATATCGTGGGGTGGGTGAGGGTGGAATACAAGATTAAGGGCAGGTCTACATTACTGCTTATGTCGATATAACTTATGTCGCTCAGGGGTGTGAAGAAGCCACCCCCCCCCCCCGAGCGATGCAAATTACACTGACCTAAGCACTGTCTACACCAGCACTATGTCAGCAGAAGACACTCTCCTGCCAACAGAGGTTCTGTCTCTCATGGAGGTGGAGCAATTATGCCGATGGGAGAGCTCTCTCCCATTGGCATTGAGCCTCTTCACCAGATGCACAACAGCGACGCAGCTGCATCAGTGAAGATGCGCCAATGTAGTGCTTCTAGAGTAGACTAGCTCTGAGAGAAAATGAATTAGGCCCTATCTACACAAAGTTGCAGACATTTAACTAACTGAGTTGAAAAAAAAAAAACAAAAAAAAACCCATACCCTTAGCTAAACTGATGCCAGCTTGTGTGAGGACCAGGCCTTAGCCTGGGAGCCACTTCCCCTCATGGAAAATCTGAAAACATTCTGGGCCTCATTCTCCACTGCCTTGTACCCTGCACAGTTATTTACACTAGTGCAAAATGAGTGTGTAATGTTACCATTCTGAATGTCTATCAGCTTAAAACTGCTTTGCACAGGTGGAAATGATGACACGGGACAAAATACTGAAGAATAAGTTTCTGTGTAAAGAAAGAATTCTGCCTATGTGTTATTTCCCCACCCCCCCACCCCCTTTGCTTTTCTTCTCTCCTCCGAAACCCAGGCCTCTTTGGCATCCCCCGCAAAATGAGCAACCTTGTATCACCAATCACTTGAAAATCTTAGTTTTGATTTTTCCTTAATTATTTTTCCATAAAATGGTAATTCTTCTAAAAAAAAAATGTTGATTGCACTTAACTTTGTCTCTGTTGAAGCTCTGTCAGTTTAATTGCATGGAATTGGTTTTGAATTCATTTTCAAGTGGCACTTTCCCCTTTTCATGTTTAAAAGGTCACTTCTTCATTTCGGTTTTATTTTTCTCTCACATCTCTGTGAACAATCTCTTCTGCTTCAGTCAGGCTCGTAGTAACAAGGAATGAGCCAAGATATATTTGTCTTAGGCCAGGCAAACAGGGACCCATGTGGCCTACCTTTAGACTGGGGCAGGATAAAAGGCCAACACGGCCTCCTCACGGTTTGGTGACATCTCCACTAATCCTCCCTTCGTTTGGAAACGATTACAAAAGTCACCTGAAAGTGTCTACTGAAGAAGTTTTCTAGAAGAGTTAGGTGGTCCAACATGCTGCTCTCACACTGGTTGAAATTGATAGTAGCTCCACTGGTTTCCATGGAGTTACTCAACATTTACAATTGTGTAGGTAAGTGCAGAGTTTGGCCTTTTGTGTTCAGAATCCAGAGAGACAATAGTTAGTGCATAGCACAGAGCAAAGCAAGTTTTTTTATGCGAGTAGATGTTTAAAAGTTATTTTGTTAATGAAGTGCAATGCACAGGTGTATTTGTGCGACTTAACACATTCATTTATATACTGTGCTCGAAGGGTTATATATTCATTTCTGCATAGATAGACAACACGAGGTCTATACACTGCTTATATTACACCTAAGCCCTCTTTTAAAATCTTTACTGGTGCATAGATCTTGTCCTAGTGCTCTGCACAGGGGTGAATTTCACCTTCTATGAATAAAGTGCTGGTGAGAAAATTGGCAAGTGCAGATTATAGTGGACAACATTCAGTTGTGGAGCAGAGCAAGAGGGAAAAATGAATATTGCCTATAAATTAGATTCTTGGCAATGGCATAAACTGGCTTTGGTCAGGTGACCCTGTTTAAGAAAAACCTGAGTACATACTGCAATATAAGGGCATGATACACTGTTCCACATGTATGTAGGACTCCCAGGGAAGCTCCTGACTGGAAACTGATGGCAGGCTGAGGCTCTTGAGGGTTTAATGATTTTATAGATTAACACATATATGCAAGAATAACTGTACAGGAAACTTTCCCCTCTAACCTGAATCAAAATGTCATTATTCCATTTCTTTATGTATTATTAACCATATATAAAGAACAACTCTAGGCAAGGTTGTGAAAAGCCTTTGTCTGCAATGCTACTAGTATACTAAACATACCAAGCTAAACCTCTCTTTTTTAGCAGACACAATCAATACTTTCACCTAGATGTGACCATGTCAGAGAAACATATATGAATTAAAAACAGCTGACTGACTCAATCCAGATAAGAGATAATACACAACGAGAGAGAGGAGACCTCTGAGGAGCTGGGTGGGACAATGTCCTCATCCTCCACTTTCCAGTCACCAAGGTAACGTGGAAGTCCTGAGGTTCTCTTGGACTCAACATTGCTCCTGGATACTCATATAGCAACAATGAAGAGAAATGCCTTCTTTCAAATTCTGCTACTCAGAAGTGTGTGCTCATTCCTCTCAGACAGAGACCCAGCCATTGATCCGGGCTTTTGTCACTTCCAGGTTCGATGCAGCACATCCTATCCTTGGCTAACTATTGAGGTTCACGTGGGAAACCTCCACTGGGGCAACACATAGGAGCCCACCTTTTAATAATAATTTTTAAAAAAGCACATCACACCGTGCTCCAATAACTTCCCCATTACATTTCAGATCCACTTCAAGGTCCTGCCCCTACAGTTGCCTTAGACCCTTACCTAAGACTCAGCTCATGATCTCCATCCCGGACACAGCTCTACTTTATGATGACAAAAGCTGAAAGATCCTATGGTGAACTTTTGCAAGCAAGGGGCAGTGCAACTCTTTACCGTTAGAGAGGATGACTAGCTCAAACCTGGCCAATTTTAGAGCACAATGTAAGAACCATCATTTTGTCTTCTCAGAAACAATGGTGGAAGAATGACTAGGCAACATCTTTCATTGGGGAAGATGCAAAATATTAACTAACAACGGTGGACACTTTATGGACACAACTACTGCAACTGTAAATTTTGTAACTCGCATCTAGATACCATGATGATGAGTTCATTAGAAATGCAAAGATAAGGAAAATAAGATATTCTGATAACTACAGGTATCAAAATCTGACCACACTTTGACAATATAACAACTCTGAATAGAGAGAATAAAAGCTATAATCAAATCCTTCAGCCACAGTTTTCACAGCAAAAAGATTTTTAAGGTAAAATGAATTTTAAAAACCCAACATGTTAACTAGAGTTAATTGAAAATTTTCATCTATTTTCATTTTCATTTGATGAACAAGTGTTTTTTTAACTATACCAAAGTTTTTGTGAGAACATTCATTTCCCCCCTTTTCCTTCTTGCCACTAGAAGCAGAAAAACGGGTGGGGAGAGGAAAGAGTGGAAAAAAGGGGTGTGTGTGTGGGGGGGTGGGGGATGAAGAGGAAAAAAGAAAAACCTTGACATTTTTGTTGCAAAGTGGCCTTAGCAGACCAGAGATCATAGCCACAAGTGCTTAAGTAAACTCTTCAGAGGGATTCCTTGTTTTTTTGTCTTTTGTTTATAGGATAACATGCTACTCCAGGGGTGCCGGATTTCTTGCTAGCAACTGGCCACCCTGTCATTCACTAGTCTGGTAATACCCATATCAAATTCACTGTCATTGGTGCTGGACCAAGGAATCTGTGTGGGACAAAAAAAATACTCTCTCAGTACTGACTGGGGTGTGTGTGTGTTGCTGCCTTTTAGTAGCTGGCCCAAGGACAGGATTTCGACACTCCTAGTTTTTGAAGTAGAAGGACGAGGCTCTAGCCTGAGCTCCCCAGATGTGTATGTATTTAGTAACTCTGTCTTCAGCACAGGGATTCATTACAACTGGTTTGATTCTAGAGGGTTCAAATTTTGTATCATATCAGGAGCTCATTGCAGGACTGGGGCCTAATGTATAAAGGAAAATGCATCTGATGACTACAGTCTAGCCCAGTGGTAGGCAACATGCGGCCCGTCAGGGTAATCCACTGGCAGGCCGTGAGACAGTTTGTTTACATTGACTGTCGGTAGGCACGGCCGCCCACAGCTCCCATTGGCCTTGGTTCTCTGTTCCCAGCCACTGGGAGCTGAGGGAGGCCATGCCTGCAGACAGTCAATGTAAACCACTGGGCTAGCCCCG
The DNA here is from genome assembly GCF_965140295.1 of Lepidochelys olivacea. NCBI lineage: Eukaryota > Metazoa > Chordata > Testudines > Cheloniidae > Lepidochelys > Lepidochelys olivacea. The sequence continues at coordinate 126,669,107 of NC_140413.1, forward strand.
ATAGACATCTAGACTTACAGTAAAACAACTCTATTCAGTTTGGCATAATTGGTGAGCCCTACTCATGAGAGGTTCCAGACTGGAATAGCAGCAATGTGGCAGGTCAGGACTGAGGGGCCTCAGAGGAATGCTGCAGAAAAGCTTGCACAGCAGCTGTTTGTGGTCCAGAAGTTCGAGTACAGGAGTGAGTGCCAGGAACCCCCAAGTTCTAATCTCAGCTCTGACAGTAATTCCCTTTGACTCTGTTATTTAACTTTATCTGTAAAACTACGAATACACCTCTTTCCCCAGAATATTGTCAGGATTCATTCATGGCTGTAAAGTGGTGTGCAGATTAAAAGCACCATGTAAAACACATTGTGTTCTTATAACTAGAACTTTCAAACTAAATATAAAAATAAGGAGGAACAACCTTGACTTTGGTATTCTATAATTCCCCAACCAAAAACATGTAACTATTCTTGTCCTGGAAGTTGTTAGGTTTGGTTATAGTTTGGTAAAATTATCAGATACTTTAGGCAGAAAGATTCATATGCAACTGTGCCCCTAGTTCATACATGCAATTACAGTCAGATGCACAAATGAGGTAACTCCATTAACAAAAAGAAAAGGAGTACTTGTGGCACCTTAGAGACTAACCGATTTATTTGAGCATAAGCTTTCGTGAGCTACAGCTCACTTAACAAAGGATCAATTGTGCACAGTTGTGTGCAATCTAAGTAATGGCATGTGCACACATCCGAACATCTAAATTGTCTGAAGACCTGCTCCTAGACGGCAACATTTAATTTGGCATGAAAAGATGGAGACTGAGAACATATTTAGATTGTGTAATAATAGAGCGTAATTTTTTTCATCACAGTGTAAACAAGCTTAAGATGTCCAATATATGAAATGTCTTTTGGATATAACTGACTTCATTACATTAAAAAACAGACAGTTGTAACCAGTGAATTCATAATCATAAGACTGTTTTTGACTTCTCTCCAGAGCATGTAGTACCCTGGAAAAGAATGCAAACTGCAAATTAAGCCTTCAGTTACGTTCAGCAACCTGACAGACTGGCCCAAGAAATACTGCTATGTCTAGCAGATTGGAAGAGTGATGTGTTCATTGCACAGAGGTGTGAAGGATCCAGCCCACCCCAGCTCATCTCACAGAGCACAGCTGGTGAACTGTACACAAAGGGGGAAGCAAGTGGGAGGGGGAAGAAAGGGCCTGAGGTAAACTAGGAGACATCTTTGCCTTCCATCATCCCCTCCCACCCCTTCCTTCCAAGCAGTTTTCATTGCCACATCACCAGAAAAGGATTTTCAACCCATGGAGCATTCTGGGAAGTGTTGGATCAATTTGCGAAAAAATATATAAAGGGATCCAGGAGCACAAGTGAGCTTTCTCAGTGAGGTTGGGCGTCCATCACTCACCCTTGAACACAGTCATTGCAACACAAGACCATTGGAAAGCTTGCATTTGTGCTGAAGATATTAGTCATAATGATGATATTAAACAATTAGACACGTACATCATAAGCAAAATGCGGTGTCCTCTGGGGCTGCAGCCAACTGGCATACAGGACACACTGCGCAACAGCGGGTGGGAAGAGAAAATGTTGTACTGACACACTAGGGAAAATTCTGTTGACAGTCTCTTTTTTTTAAATCAGCTTCTCCCCTCAGAAAATGCTTCTTCCAACCACCTGCCCTCCTCCTCCATGTGTAGACCCTCAGACTTCCCCATCTGCTCCATTCTCCACAGAAGCTGTGCGTGAAAGGCAGAAGACAAAGGATAGAGTCAGGGAGGTGATCCTCCCAGCTGTAGGGGCACCTCATTCTTACACAGTGCTTTTTGTTGTTGTTGTTTAAAAGCAACTTTAGGAACTTTAATTAAGTATGGTTAATTAAATCTTACAACACCCTATAAGATACATTATCATTCCCATTTTACAGGCATGGTCAGTGAGACAGTAGTAACTTCACTCTCACACGGCCATGAAATGAAACAACAATCCCAAGCCAGTTTCCTGCTGACAGGGAAGGAAGAGTGAGATATATTCATTCCTATTCTTTGCTTTTGGGAGGTGCTCTGGGATGGACACTATGTCCTTCCAGTTTCTTATATTTGTGCCCACTGCCAGAGAGTGGGTCAGATTCTCAAATACAGTCTGGCCCCTTTGTGCTACTTGGTATCTTGGTGGGAGGGGGACCCTCAACGGATGTAAAGCCAGTGAACCCAATGTTTCAGCCAGCCTCATTCCCCCCCAACCCAGGCGCAGGATGCATACTGCAGAAAGAGTTAAGAAGGGGCAGAGGAGAAAGCTCCTAATGAAACATAGGCCATGTGGCCTAAGTAGAACAGCCCCCTAGAGCAGCTCCCACCTGGACCATTGCTGGCGCAGACTGGGCCACGGAATCTGGGAATCAGTTATGGCTGCCTCCCAGCAGCTCCCCCCACCACTCTCTTACACCAAATGGAGTTTGGACACAGGGGAGCATCAGTCCTAGACAGAGCAAGAACTATGTCATTAAAGTAGCATTATTTGAAAGCACAAGTTTCTTAAATATGAAAGTGTTACGTACCATTTTCAGCTGCCCACATCGGTTGCTCAGAAGGACATTGGCTGACTGTGCTACACTGGTTCTCACAACAGGATGCGAAGGAAAAGACTTAGCTGCAACCACTGTAAAGTAACATCAAAACCTCAGTAATAATGCTCTGGGTTGAGTTAAAACCCCATTGAAATAGCTAGGTGTAAACTCATGCTTCAATTAACATGACTAAGGAAAAGCCCTCACCTAAGACAAAAAGAGCACCAGAGAGCTTTTGCTGAGTATTGTTTTGGTTAGGGGTATAGAGATATTATATATATATATCTATATCTATCTGTGTGGAAAGCCAGAACAGACAAAAACAAAAACTGGGAATGACAGAGGGAGGGAGCGAGCAGCTGAAAGCATGCTGTCTGACTTTGGAAAAAAACATAGGGAAAGGTTTTGGGGTTAGGTGTGCAGGCTGAAATGAGTGGGTTCTTGGTGCTATGAGTAAAGGAAACTATTTCCTGCTATTTAAGTCGTTCAGAGAGACACTGAACTTTGTACATTCTTTGTAGATAAACAAAACTGCATCAAAGAAATACACAAATATCACCAATTTCTCCCCTTAACTGGAACAGCCTGCTAGTCCTAGAATTTTTAACTAGCCACTCTGGTCAACAGGGATAACAGTAATAAGAATTTCTCTCTGTGTTATAAATAATGTTGCCACTCTCAACTAGAATGTGATTTTTTATTGTATCGACTCAATATAATCCTCCTATTTGCTCGAGTCTTTAGGATTCACTCTTTCCACTGTGACTTCAAGAGCTTGCAACTCCAATTCTAGCCTTAAAGCATGTTTATGGCAAACATAATTTCCCCAATCTTACCAGAGTAAAGGGCCAAATCACCCCCTTCTGTGGAAATACTCACCAAAGGGAACAAAACCCTCATAAAATAGCAAAAATGCTATTTTGACACATTGAAAACCAAGCTGGGTGAACTCAGTGAAAGATGAGTGGGAGAAAAGAGAAACCAGCAGCCACGTGGAAAAGGCAAGGCCCGGGGTTTGACCTTGGAAGCATGCACCACCCAAAATTCCACGGGGAATCCTGCCTCCAATTTCATGCAGCACATGGCCTGCTGCATGTTCTCCTGGGGACACCTTAAAAATGGCAGCATGGTTAGTTCAGTGGCTGTATTATCTGATCTCCTGGTCTGTGGCTGCATAGTATTACCCATCCCTCCCACTAGAGGGTCCTAACAATGCTGCAAGATCAGTTCTACTGGGTTGTCCATTTACAAGTGAGGGTTTCACAGGGGAGCAGCCACGTAGAACATGGTCTCACAAAGGTAAGCGAAAACTAATGCATCTTCCCTGTCTATGGATTAATACCATGCAAACCCATGACATTTTACACATTTTCCAGAACCATAAATGAATCCCTAGCTCTTGATACAATGGTCACGTACCAAAATCAGAGTCCAAGTTCACAAAAAGATTAATGAACTTCAGCCAACACACAGGGGTGATAGCTCAGTGGTTTGAGCATTGTCCTGCTAAACCCAGAGTTGTGAGTTCAATCCTTGAGGGGATTCAGATCCATTTAGGGATCTGGGGCAAAAATTGGGGATTGGTCCTCCTTCGAGCAGGGGGTTGGACTAGATGACCTCCTGAGGTCCCTTCCAACCCTGATATTCTCTGATTCTCTATGGCAAGCTTGCCTTGCATTTTGAGTTTGTAATTAAACCTGACCTCAAGTACATTTCACCTATGCTTGGTCTTCATTTATGAATATTTCTACTCGCCTCTAGCTAATGTCATTCTAACACATTGGGATGTGGCATTTATTCTCTTCAAATTGAAAAATATTCCATTTATTTTAAAGAAAAATGTGCTATAGTCTTAGTCTCTAACACTCAAACAAACTGCAACAGTGAGGCAAGTGACCCAGGGAAACCCTGCTCCAATTGAAATAGCCACATATTAGTGACAGATTAAAACTTTTGTTAGAAAATATATAAGATTATAAAACACAAACACAACCATGTCTGTTCATGTGTGTGTAAAAATGGTATTATAACCATGAATAGCAAAAGAAAAAAATGTATGAACGGACAATTGCCCATGGTAAAAAAATACAGTCGGGGTCTCATGGTCAAGTAAATAACTTTTCAATATTCACTTTTTCTTTTCACTCTCCTTGGGCAATAGAATTAAACCTCAGATTCAATTTTAATTCTAATCAATTTCTCTTTCTTTCAGTTTAAAGAGGTTTTAATATGTAAAATAAAAACCAAACGTATGTCTGAGTATTGTAGATGTACGCACACAAACATAAAACATATCGGTATATGTAAAATGTTATATAATAAAGATGCTTTCTTGTTCTCACAAACAACACAAATCTGTTGCATCCTGGTTCATGGCAACTGCAGAAGAATATTTAAATAAAACTTTATAAATGAAATTTAAGACATATTCAAGAGAGTATTTTTATTTATTGGTCTCATTTTCAATGTCCGTTGCACATCTGCACCCCAAGTTTGCATGCACAATCATAAAGATTGATAGTCATTTGCCTAGGTTATGTTCATATTTGTGTGGGCTCAATTGCTATAGATTTTATATACATAAGCAGAATACAAAAATGTACCTGAACATACAAAACTTAAAAATCTAAACTGAGTAACATTAGTGCATTCCCTCAATTGTGTTTAGATGCTAAAAAATTAAGGTGGAAGAAACAGTTGGTTCTCAAGCATAAATTACCCTGTTGGGGGTTCACTGCTGTAGTTTTGTTTTCTGTAAAAATGGGATTAAATAAAGGGAAAACCTATTTATATTGTGCTTGATTCAATGCCCACAGCAGTCTATAGGAGTCTTTCCACTAACTTCAGTGGGGCTTTGGATCAGACATATGATTGTGCTCATGAGTCAGATTCTCAAAGGTTCAGTAAGAAAATGGTTGTGACAGGGATAAAAGTGATTCAAGTATAGAGTTTTCATACTCTTTGGTATCACACTTTTAGACTAGACAGAGATAGTTATTTATTACATTTACTATTTGTTATTTTTATTATAGTAGCACTCAGAGGTCCCAATAAATCAGATCCCTATTGTGCCACAAAGTAAGATTCATTCCAGATCCTCTGCTGGTATAGACTGATGAAGCTCCCTTGAAATCAGTGCATCTACACTGATTTACATCAGCTGATGATCTGTCTCTCTCTCTGACTCCAAATCCTACAAACACTTAGGTATGTGTGTAACTTTATTCATGGGAGCAGACTCATTTAGTTCAGTGGTATTACTGACATGAGTAAATTTATCCATGTGCATGTTTGCAGGATCGAGGCCTGAATTAAGACATGATGTGACAAATGGATGCAAAACAAATGGAGGGAGTGGAGGAGGACGGGCAAGGGTAACAATGAGAGAAACACATGGTTATATAGACTACCTATGAGCACAACTTGTTTGCAGTGTTGTTATAGCCGTGTTGGTCCCAGGATATTAGAGAGACAAGGTTGGTGAATGTCTTTTATTGGACCAACTTCTGTTAGTGAAAGAGATGAGCTTTTGAGCTACACTGCGCTCTTCTTCAGGTGTGGGAAAAGTCACAGCTAGCAGCAGGTTTCAATTTTTTTTAAAGAAAGGCTATAATTGTACGAATTATATTAATGATCACAATAATCTTATGTTGACTAATTATTTCCTCATTTTCCTCCCTCAAACACAAATGATTATGAATGCAATACAATATTAAAATTAGTGTTAATCCTAAAACCATCTTTTTCAAAATATGTTTTAGGCTGTTTAGGGATTACATTTACAAAATAACATTAAGACTTCCATCTGCACACACTAGCGTTAGTGTTTCTTGTTCCTTACAATTACTAAAAACATGTTTCTTTATGAATTTTTTTTATTTTATTTTAAATTTAAATTTCTTTTTCCTTTTCTTCTTTCTAAATCCAAGATTTTTGTTATGTTACAAACATGAGAAAAGTGATATATAGTATTGATTTGAAGGGGTGAAATTTTACAACTTAGCCAGATTCTTCGCTGGAATATATCAGCATTGTTCCATTGACTTCAATGGAGCTCTACTGGCTTACACCAATTGTGAATCGGGTCTCTTGTTTTGATGTCTTGTTAAAATCAGATTAAAAAAATAAAAAAGTAAGCTCTTAAAAGTATTCAGAAGAGACAAAGTGTGTAAGAAACCCAACTTTTTGATTTTATAGCCTGAAGTTTTTCTTTGAGCCGTGAACCGTGAGTGCCCTCTAGGATCAGTGTCCAAAAGTCTTCATAATCTTGCTGGTTCTTTAAGATTCCATGTCTAGTTAACTCATTCTGCAATCCTATAATCTTTAAAAAAGAGGAAAAAAGTGAATACAGAATTTACTATTCTGAATTCTTATGTGCAACAAAGCCAAATATAAAATTATCAAATAATGGGCCAACTCCTGTACTGGTTGATGCAGTGCATATGAGCAGAGAAGCCTTCTGATGTGCCCTTTACATTGGAGAAGCTGCTAGTGTGGACAGAATTCCTCAGTGATCCACTGGGATATAAAACTACAGTGGGACAGATCTTACTGCTCCACTAAGAAAGGCCAAAGCCCGCTTCCTCCCCCTGCATCATAGCGTATGTGCTAGCTCAGTGGTTTTCAACCTGTGGGGTCCGCAGACTATGTGTAAGATTTCTAAAGGGGTCCGACCTCCATTTGAAAGTTTTTAGAGGTTCACAACTGAAAAATGGTTGAAAACCTCTGTGCTAGCTAATGGTGATGAGGTCTAGACACAGTCCATTTTATTTTTTCAGATTATGTCCCCTTGGAGTTGTGCTGAATGGGCTGTTGCATTAGGTAAGAGTACATTCCATCAGAGAAGCGTACACTGTACAGGTATCCTGCCTAGCTGCTTGTACAGGGGAAGTGGTTCTTTGTATCTTCTATCCCCACCCATACCCCATCACTGTAGAACAAGGGGTTAAACCCTGGAACTTTAAATCTAAATCCTGTTCCTTTAATACTGGAGAAACTTCCTGGAAATCACACCAATTTAAAGATTCAGTGTCCAATAAAGATTCTCTCCAAATGGCACAGTTAGCATGTGATGATGCCATGAAGATCCTTCAACTGTAAAGTGTAGGCACATTTGTATTTTATGTCATTATAATCAGTATGCAAGTGGCAAATGTATGAAATGGAGTTGAAATAGACTTAAGTGGAGATCCTGGAATTTAATTTATTTTCTCTCTCTGGGATTTATAAAACAAAACACCTCAGGAGCCCACCAGCTATGCCATTGTTCACACCCTAATTCAGCTCTTCTCAAACCAGTTCAAACAATCACTTTCTGTTTAAAAATAAAAGGAGTACTTGTGGCACCTTAGAGACTAACCAATTTATTTGAGCATGAGCTTTCGTGAGCTACAGCTCACTTCATCGGATGCATACCGTGGAAACTGCAGCAGACTTTATATACACACAGAGAATATGAAACAATACCTCCTCCCACCCCACTGTCCTGCTGGTAATATATATTTGTGTATATAAAGTCTGCTGCAGTTTCCACGGTATGCATCCGATGAAGTGAGCTGTAGCTCACGAAAGCTCATGCTCAAATAAATTGGTTAGTCTCTAAGGTGCCACAAGTACTCCTTTTCTTTTTGCGAATACAGACTAACACGGCTGTTACTCTGAAACCTGTTTAAAAATAGATGTCAGTATTAAGCACTGGGAGGTGTGGACGGATGACTTCAGTTGCTTCCCCCCACCCCCCACCCCCCACCCCCAAGCAGAGGGCATAAGACTAAAATTTGCATATATCTAAAATAAATGAATAAAATGACGAAAAATAAAATCATAGGACTTCAATTCCTTTTTCAATCATTCAATCTCAACAGAAAATACTCTTTGCATTTTCACATGTAGCTTCATGTTATTTTCCTCAGTCAGTCAGTCAGCAAAAGAGCTACACTAAACCAATTTGCCATCCATTCTGGCTGTCACATGGGAAAGCACTGGCCACAAATAAATCAAGGATCACAAGGACAAAATGCATAACATTACATGGAAATCTAACCCCCTTCCAATCAATTTGCTCCATATCACAGAACATTGACACCTTGACTGAAATAAACAAAACGTTAAGAAATCTAACATATCACCACTGCATAGATGGCTTCCAAACTTAATTTTATCACTAAGAAATTGATCCAATCCCCTGTGGCTATACACTGTTTCCCCATATAAAAATATATATACATATACTAAAGTGAAAAATCTGCATTTGAGAAAGAACTTCTAGATATGCAGATTAAGGGTTGGTTCCTAAAGAGAGGCATAGATAAGATGCATTTTCTCAAGGGTCTGTGAGTTGCTGTTTAGGGTCCATTTGTAATTCAAAAAAAAAAAAAATCATTGTAGGAAGAGCAGATGACCGGGAGAATGAGACTGGGATCTTTTCACTAGTTCTAATTCTACCCCAAGTCAATTGTGACTAAAATCAGTTACTCTTCATCAGCTGTTCTGTGGCCTCTTTTAAATTAGTAACAAGAAAAGGAGTACTTGTGGCACCTTAGAGACTAACCAACTTATTTGTTAGTAGTTTCAATCCTTTTCCTAGTGTGTAAGGGTCCATGTTACAGCTGGCACTATCCAGCACTCTTATGGGTGGTCTCAACGGGGAGGCCAAGGACTGAATGGGAATGGGGTTTGAAATATTTTGTCTTCTGCTGATCAAGTCTCCTTGGGTCAAGAGTGAAGGTATATTTGTGCGCAGTGTGGGAAAGCCCAAATTTCTGCAATCTGTACCTGCTCAGTTGATAATCAGAGGTTTTTAGTGTGCAAGGTTTTCAGCCTGGCACCTTTCAGAAGCATTAAACAGAGATTTATGGGTGATGGTGGAAATTGTAGGCAAATGGCATTCTTAGAAAAAAAAATAGAGAAAATATTATGCATTCATTTAATATATCTAAACAGAGGTTTAGATTAGAAACAATTGCTCCAAATCCTTAAAAAACCAATATTCATAACATTTGCTAAAACAATTCAGAAGCAATACTGAGAGCAAATCGAACTCTTGCAGCATACCAGGTAATTACTGGACTGTGGAATAGACTTGAGGTACTTAGCATCGTGAGACAATTTGCAGTAGGGCACTTGATGTCCAGGGATACACTTAAAAGAAAGATAAAGTTTTGGTCAGTATTTTTTTCCCAGTAGCTGGGAAACAAAGCACAAAACAAATGACAAGTAAACACTCAGCCACAGGAAGCCATTAACAACAGTGGGCACCAATTAGGACCCAGCAGGTATTCCTAACACCGCCTGGTGCTCTAGCTCCGCCTCAAATGCTTTGACATAACACTCACAAACTTAGGCTTAGGAAACAACAGGCTGTTTCATTTACTCAGCAATTTGTAGCCACATATTCCTGCTGATAGGCCCATAAACCTGTTTGTAGTCTTCTTCTGTTTCCCTTCAAGTTTGTGTCATTAGAAACTGCAATTACTGTCTGCCCAAAGGAGCATACTTTTGAGGACATAAAATAAAATGAAGATACTGTGATCCCCTCTTTCTTTCTCTTGTCTCCTATTTCCATCCTCTCTTCTGCTGAGAAATGTAAAATCCAATGGCTGATTTAAGGAAAATCTATTAATGAAGAATATTTTTGCTAGTTTCCTCTTCTCTCCACATGGACTTTGTTTTAAAAACAAAAAACAAAACAGAATTTTCAAAAAGCACAACTTTTTTTTAAAAAGGGGAAGTAAATGATTATTCTCAAAATTAAGCCATGGCCTTAATTACAAAGCATTTGCACAACAAAACAAAATACACCTTTTCCCCCTACAATCACAACCAAAAAAACAATCAGTAAAGTAGATGTAAATATATATATAAAATGTTTGCATTAATTATAAAGATATTTTGCATTTCTATAGCATCTTCCATCCAAGAAACTCCAAAGAACCATCCAATCCCTTGAAAAACATTTATGAATTAAGCCTCACACAATGCCCCTGTGATAGAGGTAAATAAGATTACCGAAAATATAAGATGTAATCAATTTTTACTCTTGGGTCACAAGTCTTCAAAATAAGACCTCATCTTCACTGCTTTTAAAAAAAATGTATTTTTTTTTTTACCTTGGAACAGCTAATGTGTGTGAATTATCCTGAGGCAAAAACACTGTGAAGACCAGGAACTTTAGTTTTACCATAAGGTAATCTCATGAATGGTAACCCCTGGAGGGGGTATAGCACTGTGTACTTTGCCTCATTTGCCTGATGGTAAAACTCAAGTGCCTGGTCTTCAGTGTGTTTTCACCTCAGGATAGCTTGTGCATGCTAGTTACCCCAAGGTTAAAAACAAAACAAAAAACACCCCTTTCACACACACACCCCAGACTATTTTTTTTTAAGCAGGAAAGACAAGGCTTAAGAGAGACTGGGAACTGCCAAAGCTATTGTGTCTGATTCTGTCCTAAATTGTGCCAAGAATCAAGAGGGATTCTCTGGGAATTACACTATTGCAAAACCAGTGAGAGATCAGAATCCGGCTGAGTTTTGAGGACTCTTCCTAGCATGCATCATGGTATATTCTGACCCCGTGAAGTAGGTGAAACAACCTACTGATGCCACTTTGTTGTCCTTTTTTTTTTTTCACCACTCGCTGACAGTAAGTTAATAAACACATCATCATCAATTAAAGTCACATAATTTCTTGATGCTTTCTTCATAACTTAGTTAATTCATCTAGACTTCATTAACAGGCCAAAAAAAAAAAAATAAAGAGGAACATAAGTGGAATAAAGAGGTGACTATAGTCTGAAATAATTTTGAACTCCCCAAGTCATTCAGATCCTATGATGCCTTAGGATAGGATTCTGTCTTTGTCTTTAGTTTCCTGCATTTTTTTCCTCTCTTTTTCAGGAAATCGAATCTGCAATAATCAACAGATTAGCAAGTCAGCTTCCAATAAACCAAGTTCCTTGTGGCATTTCTAGCCAGCTACTCACTTCAGGGAGCCCATTGCCAGTTTTTATGAAAGTTTGCAACTCTAGCCTCTCAGAGCTCTATAGGTACAGTCCCCCTACCTGATGGCTGCAGGAGGCTTGGAACCAAAAAGCCCCAGTAAAATGTGACTAGCAGCAACAGTGGGGACAAGTCTGCAACAGAGCTTCAAGGTTTCATGTAAAATGGATTTGGAAAGAACATCTAGATGCCTTGGGTCTTACAGTGCAACCAGCGTAAATGGATACATAGTATACAGATGCTCTTCAAGCTTCCCACCACTTGGCCACCCGAGAAGGATAAATCACTCAATACCTCAGAATCCCAGTTCGTGCTGATGGCTCACTGTGTCCGATGACTACTTGATGGAATGTAGCCGGCAGGCTTCCAAGCACTGATGTAATGTAAGAGGGCCCATGCATCGTTGAGGTGCTACTTCTCTGCATGCTGGGCATTAGTGAGGTGTTGACACCACTGCACTGCAGGTCAGCACCTTAGGAAGGCCTTGCTGTCACAGGTGCAAAGAGAGACAACAGAAGGAACATGGGCACTAAATTGTCAGAGCCTCAGTGGTGTACCAAGAAGGCCTCGCTCCTTTGCCTCCCTGTGCACCTAAGCACAGAGCCGGGAGAGTCTTTGCAGCTGCCAAGGCTCCTAGTGAATAAAAGAGTTCCTTCCAGCACATCAGGGAGCTGCACTGAGGAGCCTTTGTGGTGCCCAGACTGACACATGGAAGCAGAGGAATTTAGTAGCTGGAATTTGAGTTACTGACCCCCTCCAGGCATTGAACTGGTACTGTCACTTGGAAACACAGGCAGATGCTTTGCAGGTGGGGAAATTGAGGACGGAGAAATTGAAGTAATTTGTCCACAGTCAGAGAGAACTTCTATAGCAGGGCAAGAAATAGAACCCAGAGCTCTTGATACCTGGCTCTGTACCTAACCACAAGCACAATCATCCTCCCTTACTTTATATCCACCGTGGGCAAAGCTATAGTATAGGGTGACCAGATAGCAAATATGTATATGCAAATATGTAAGACATATGCAAATATGCAAATATGTAAGACAAAGCTCCGAATATCGGGACTGTCCCTATAAAAATTGGGACATCTGGTCACCCTACTATAGTATGACTTTATGCAAGCGTGTTTTCCTTCTTAGGACTACTTACTCCTCTTCCAGTTGTCTTAAATAAGCCCTGTGTAAGACCCTCTGATGTCCGTTTTACAAACTGCAGTGAAATCTAGCAGCAAGAAAAAAAGCCTCATTGCATGCATGCTTCCTTGTTGTGCACAAATATTTCAGCTCTGTCTTGATATTCTCAAAAAGGATTTTTGGGTTGCACCATATAACCGACAGCTGGGGATGCAGTCTTACTTCACCGCACAGGGATTTATGTACACAACTCCTGTTAACACAGTGTCTGCGCATGCATATGTGCACACACAGAACTCATAGAACTGTGGGACTGGAAGGGACCTCTAGACATCATCTAGTATAGCCCCATGCACTGAAGCAGGATTAAATACACTATCATTATTATAGCTGTTTGGTGCAGGATACATCAAACCTCTAAGGTGCCCGCAGCGTTCCAGGTGTACCGCGAATTGGAGGGAAGAACTGTTGTAGTCACTTCAGCAACTAGATCTTGTAGGCACTACAGTAACCACTCGCACACCTGGTTCAGTGAAATGATATTTTATCAGGGCTGGGAGGAAAGAGAAAGACTGCAGATACCCTCGGTACAGAGTCTTAAACAATTCAAGTTCAAGTGAGCCATAGGGGTTCTTGTTTGGGTCCCTGGGGCAGCCCAGTCAAGAATCAGGGCTCTTCAGGTCTAGTGCCAGGTGTGCCCTCTCTTATCCAGTCACTATCCCACCAAATAGGACCTTGCAGGTTTCCAGGCCAGGCTTCAAGTATCTCATTGGGACCCCAGTGCACCATCATTCACAACACTACCTAGACCTTCACTGATGGGGATTCCTTAGGTAACATATCCCAGCACCCAACTATCCCTATAGTTAGAAAGTATTTCCGAATATTTAATCTAAACCTCCTTTGCTTCAAATTAAGACAATTACTTCTTGTCCTGCAGGTTAGATCTTTTATGCAGTGAAAGACACTTCTGAAAATCCCAGCCTATATACTGTTATATAAAGTAGAAGACTATAAGGAATTAAATGCACACACAATACAAATGCACAGAGATACACACACATACTTATGAGATATTTTCTTTATATTCATGAAGGAATTCAAAATTTAAATTCCTCACCGAAGAGAGATGTACAGTCTCAACTATACCATCCGTTATACCTTTGTTTGACTCCTCTTAACTGCTATAATTTTTTCTTCTAACCCCTCTTTTGTTTGCTACCTCATTTCATCTGACATTATACTATCAATTTACTATATTACACGGATGGTTTTTCTCTTTAGTTCTCCTTATTTTCAGTGCTGCAAGCTTTTTGGTTAGATTTAGTTTACAACAATATATTTATTATACAATATGTCCCTAGCGAAAAAATAAATTAACAATTGCCTCATTGTTTGGAATAACGAATTCAACAATACTTCACCTTTGTTATTAAAGCAGCAAGAGTTATTTCTCCCTCCCCATGTCTATGAAGCAAATGTAAGAAAATCCTCCCACAAAAACATAATCCAGAACAAACAAAAAACCACCCAAACCATTGGGAAACTAAAAATCTTCTACCTCTTTAAATGCAGAAACTGTTTTATGCCACTATTACTTACATTAGTGTGTGATGTTTAAAATTAATACTCATTTTGGGTCCAATCCTGCCATTCTTACTCAGACAAAACTCCCACTGCAGTCAGCAGGAGGGTTAAGGATTCCAGGGCTGTGCCATTGATACACACAATCTATATAATAATATTGAACATTCAGAACTTCAATAAAAAGCAAGCAGAGCGCTCAATCCTTCATAAACCAAACGTATGACATCACCTGTTGAATACGTGACTATGACCCAAAATGAAGTACACACACCCAAAACCAGATTGAGAAAGGGACGATAATGAGGGTTTGTTTTTTTTTCTTCTATAGACTTCCATTATCTTTTGATTCAGGACTTTCACTTCTGATGTTAATTATTTGCAAGCAGGAAAAAATACAGAGGTGACACCAGATTAGCATCAGATGAAATTAGATGTGGATCTGAAATCAGATGTGTCTTGTAAATATTTACCTTTGAGAGGAATGGAAGAAAGAAAGATGTAAACTTGAGACCCAGCCTTCAATCATGTTTCTGTGCCTAGGTGAGGCAGTTTATGTTATACAGACGCTCCCCGGGTTACGCAAGACCCGACTTAAGCAAATCTGCACTTACAGAAAAAGTTCCGTAAAGCTAGAAATAGGAGGTTTGGGTTTTGGGGGGTTTTTTTTGGCATAACGGTTGGGTACATGTTTCCAACTTACACAGAATTGAGTTATGCAAGGCGTTCTAGAACGGAACGATTGTGTAAGTCGGGGAGAGTCTGTACCTACAATCACAGTGTTTTCATCCAAGGCAGAGTGGCTTAAATTATTAAAGGTATAAAGCCTCATTATCACACAGTACCCTACATATATGTGTCATTGGCACTTTAACCACATTTGTAGCCCCTGTCATGCCAATAGTTATTGAAATTCAAATTGTTAAGGACAGGAGCAAAAAGTCATAATTTACTCATCAATTCATCACAGCCTAACCCAGCCTTATCTTAGCTTTATGCTCCCCTCCAGTAATGTGAGCAGAGAGAAAGACTGGGCAGACCAGACTGTAAAAGAGAGAAAGCGAGCGTGAGCACATGTGCAACAGTTCTGCAGCATGATTCCTAATGAACCTCGCTCATAGAAACTCACAGGATTGGGGATCTGAAGGCAAAGAGTGGCATACAAAGAGTAGAACCAAGCAGCAGCTGCATTCTGTGCATGGTCACCTCCAGATCCCATGTATAACTTATGTAAAGTCACAAAAAGCCTTAAGGTCTTGGTTCACAAAAGCATTGAACCCATCAGTACAAAAGCACATGTTTAAATGATTTGCTGAATCAGGGCTTATCTTTGAAAGGTTCTCACTCTCTCGCTTGTACAGTACCAGCAGCACCAGGAGGTAGCCAATGGCCAAAACTGCTCCCTAAAAGCTATCTTGCGGGGGAGGGGCCACTTTGCAGATCATCTCTGCCCCCTCCTACAGGTTTCTCCACAAGACGTGGCCCAAAGTTTGTGTATTAATTAATTTGTTTAAAATAAAAAGATACAGAGATTGCAGATGGACATTTTGAGCTGATCCTATGTTAATGCATTATATAAACTAATCACTGGATTGAAGGTCAAATACTGTTTCAATAGGCTGCTAACTATTTTTTCCATCAATATTATGGACTCAATAGATCATGAACTTAATATTGCCTCATGCACACAGTAGATGCTTTCAAAAGCATTGAAATTAGCACAGAGTGGGATGCACCTTATTCCACAGAACTACTGCCATCTATTGTGTCAACAAGTATTTAGGGAGTCCTTAATCTGCAAAGCACTGACAAAATAATCTAACAAATGTGTTTCAAAGCATGTTTATGAAGCCTCTAATCCATTAATCAGTGGATGTGTGGATTAATTCCGCATACTAAGAATTCTTATGAAATTTCTGATGAAAAATAAAGTTCATTTGTAAGTGCAGAAAACCTGGACATTTAACAATTTTCTTAACTCTTCAAAAGGCACTAACTGCCTGAAAAAAATTCTTTAATACGAGAATTTTTTTTACATCCGATTAAAACTGTGGGGGTAGGGGGAGCTTAATTTTGGTTTTAAAATTCTTTGTTTGACTACAGCCACTGTCTAAAATTTGTTTATTCTCCCTCCCAATAAAAACAACCAACAAACCACACACACACACGGGCAAAAATTGGGGATTGGCCCTGCTTTGAGCAGGGGGTTGGACTAGATGACCTCCTGAGGTCCCTTCCAACACTGATATTCTATGATTCACAGGCTATCCTTATGTGTGCTGAAGTTCAACTCAGAGAGCATTTCTAACACAACAGTATAACAGCAAACACAGGAGTTCATAACAGAAATGTTGAAATAATTTACACTAAAACATCTATGCACATGTGGTCTCCTATAATTATTAGTATATTCTTATGCAGAAGATCTGTGTTTTCCATGAATTTTCATTCTCTGTTTGTTTTCATATTAACCTTATACATTTTGCAGTGCAGAAATATACCCATTTTAATAAATATTTAAGAAGCTATTCATTTTAAGAGTGGAAAAATTAACATAATGCCTATTTTTACAATTTGGGACCCCAACACGACAACATCTGAGAACATAAGACTTGCATTGATCTCTCTAGGAGTGGCATAGGGTGGGGTAAAGTGGGGGTCTATATTTTCCACTCAGTGTATGTAGAAATGTATGGCTTTCATTCACATTAACACTGAGTGGGAAATAGTCACATAAAGCCCCTAATCACTGATGTGTGAATAGAACCCATAATATAAAGCATTAGCATAGTTTTACAAATCTGAATGACAATTTAGTAATTGGATGCAGTGACTTTCCATGGGTTTTTAGGCACATTGGCATGGCAGCATGGGGGAGATAGAACAGAAACAGTCTTGACTGCCTCAGTACAGTGGATAAACAAAGGACATCAGTCTGCAGAGCCATTCATCCAACATTTTCACCAGCAGTTAATTCACTAAAATTAGAAAAAAGGTAAGAAGCCACCACAAGATTCCAGAAACTTTGGACAACATTTATGGCTTAAAAAAAGCTAGAAATTGTTTTTTAAAAAGAAAAATAGATTTATTTAAATGCACAGATTGTTTATTTTTATTTAATAAATATTAAAACCTTAGTTCCCTTAACTAAGTGAAATTCTCATATACCATTATGCTGCAAAATTATTCCCTCAATTATTTTCTGACTCCTTAAGAATACAGGGATGGACCTACACTTTGCTGGGCAATATGCAAAATGACATATACCTATGCTCACATCATCTTGCATGCAATCCCCACTGAGGCAACGGTGAATCTCTGCTCCCAACACCCCTCTCCACATAGTTCCATAGCTTGCAGTGATTCATATATGGGGGCCAAGTAGCCATGATTGGATTCAGAGAGCAACTTTTCAAATGAGTTTTGAGAGAGAGGGGAATTCATTCTCTACTGCAGACAGCCAGCAGAGTCAAATTGCATCATAGAACAAGAAATCTGATAGCGAGCGGACTGGCAGATCAGAGAAGTATATGTGTAGTGAGTGTAGGGCCCCAAGAAGGGGAGAGGCCCTATGTGGCCTGACAAGGCTAAGGCTGGCCTTAAGAAAATACATATATGACTAATTCTACAGACCTGCAGAGTCCTCACTCAGGAAAAATACCATTTGAGTGGGAACTTTCCTGTTAAGGAATGAAGGCATGGGATTATTAGTGAATTAGAACAGCATTTCCATCAGTTCCAGTTGCTAAATGCTTCAGATATTTCAGGTAATATCTTTACACTAATATTTTAATTGATTTGCACAGGCATAAACATGACCGTGCGCGTCAATAAATGCAATCTAAAATTGTTGTGCTCTTCGAGTACAGCCAGCTCTGAATATCACAACTGCAAAACAGAATCATCCATGAACAACTGTACAAAGGAAAACAGAATGAATACAAAAACACTTCCAGAAACAACCTCCATGGAAGAAGGTACTTTAGATATACAGGGGATGAGTGCAGCATAAATACAGGCAGGTTACGCAGATAGAAAACAATATAAAATTGACAGAACACTATTTGCAATTTTTTAAAATGTATTCGCAAAAAGAAGAGGAGGACTTGTGGCACCTTAGAGGCTAACAAATTTATTAGAGTATAAGCTTTCATCAGCTACAGCTCACTTCATCGGATGCATTTTCCACTGAATGCATCCGATGAAGTGAGCTATAGCTCACGAAAGCTTATGCTCAAATAAATGTGTTAGTCTCTAAGGTGCCACAAGTCCTCCTTTTCTTTTTGTGAATAGAGACTAACACAACTGCTACTCTGAAACCTGTTAAAATGTATTGTTAATTTTAAAAAGTGCTGTTAATCACGTTCCAAATTGGTTCTCTTCTCATTGAAAAAATTAATTATGCAGTCATCAGATGGTCACTGTATGTGACTTTACAACTATTACAGGACTTGCCTAGACACAAACTTGCACTGGTTTAACTACAAGTGTATTTTAAAATTGATTCAGGCTTCTCTGCACTAGAGACCTTACAGCAGCACAGCTGTACCAATGCAGCTGCGCCGCTGTAAGATCTCTCATGTAGCTCCCTCCCCTAACATAGTGCTGTTCACACTACCATTTATGTCAGCGAATCCCACATAGCTTGGTGGGGTGTTGTTTTTCACACCCCTAAGAGCTGTGCACACTACCACTTATGCAAGCAAAACTTATGTCGCTCAGGGGTAGTGTAGACATGACCCCAGATAAAGTGAGGCAGACCACTGTGTAGATGCTCTTATTTTAGTTTAAGAGTGGCTTTTATGGATTTAGCTTAAATTAATTGGTTACTAACTTAGGCTAGAAAGAAATAAGCCGTTCCTAAATTGAAGTGTCTACATACGGTTTTTCACTGCAGTACCTAAATAAGTTTTAAATTAAATTGTTGTAATTTTCCTATGTAAATAAGCCATTAGACTCTCCGAAACAAAACTTGCTACTGCAGTCGGGCATATAAACAAAACAAGTTATCCAACTGAAATTTCTTTAAAATTCCTTTCTTATTCATACTTATTGATATTGGGTGTATGCATACTTTGTCACAGCAACAATTCATTATTTCTTTTTCATTTGAAAAAAGATCTGAATTGTTGCACTTTACGATAAATGGTTTTGTTATACAAGTCAAAGTTAAGATTCAGAACATTATGATTAAAGTAGTTTCTTTCCTCTCAGTGGCTATGTGGCTGAAAACATAGTTCCCTGCAGTATTCTCCTGTTAAATGTGGAGAAGTGTTTCCTTTAGAAGAGGAAATTCTCTTAAGGAAGTTGTTTTAAGATAAATAAAAGTTCAGGATGAAGCCAGCAAAAGGTGTGAAGGATTTCTCTTTGATTTCCCAATTTGTGTATTTGGGCTCAGACACAGACTACATTTTATGCACATATTAATAGGATGCTAATAAGGCTACAACTCTACTTTAACATGGACCTGTAGAGACAGCCTGATATGTGGCACCAAAATATATTAACCTTCTTAAGAAGAAACATTTTGTTCCTTTCTTGCAAAAGAGGGAATCAGATCACGCCTTTTTAATTTTGAGTTGAGGAAGTCTTGCAAACGCAGCCTATGAAGTTATTTTGATGTTAAGACTGTTTAGCAATGTCACTGACCAGTTAAAATGGTCTTTGAACATCAAGAGAAAGGAACCAGGTCTGTCTAGAATAAACTTTAGTAGTATATTCTCTTTATCAGTATCATTGTGGACAAGGAAAAGTGCCTAAATTAGGAAACAGGTTTCAGAGTGGTAGCCCTGTTAGTCTGTATCAGCAAAAATAAAATAAAATAAAAAAAAAATGGAGGAATACTTGTGGTACCTTGGAGACTAACAAATTTATCTGGGCATAAGCTTTCATGAGCTTATGCCCAAATACATTTGTTAAATTAGGAAAACCACTTATATCAAAGAGGTCATAAAAACAACACATCAAAATAATGCAGCACTGAAGCTCACAGAACTGTATTTAAATGTTTGCTGAGATCTCAGGGAAAACTTTGGAAAACATTTGATTTAAAGACAATTCTGCTTATGTTTTCTAGATTTCTCTTCCCTTTGGTTGTTTTCTTATAATTCCCTGGGAAATTCACATGAAACCAGGCCTTTGTTCCTCAACAGTTCATTTTATCCTGGCTGGTTACTTTTCAGCTAATAATGCCAATATCTTCTCTTTGGTGACATTATAATCATTTCTACAAAGCCAAAGGTCATGTCACAAAGACAGGATTTTAACATTAAGTAAGGGAATAAACAGAGGGAGTAGATGAAATCTTCAGAAACAAAGATCTTGTTTTCATGCATTTTTCCCTAGCAATACAAACAAAGGAAAGAAAGTCCCAGAGAATATACATCCAGTTTTGCAGTCGTCCAAGAACAGAACTCAGAAACTATATTTAGAGGTACACTGATAATTTAAAAATCATACACTGTTAACAATGTTTTTACCTGTGATATGAACACCCACTTAGATTAGTAAAACTGAAAGATTTTTACAAATCAAAATAGCTTTTTACCATTTACCATTTTACCATTACTGTTTATCTTTTTCATAATTCAACCACCAAAAAATGGAAATCAATTAAGCCAGTTTCACTTTGGCTTATACTCAGTCTCATTTCTCAGATTCTCAGACACTGCAAGGAAAGCATTTATTGCTTTAAAACAAAACAAACCCCCCCACAAAATCATGATTCCATTGGAGTTTAAAAGAAAAAACATGGAAAAACATTATTTGTGGGGTTAGACTATTTATACAAAACCTAACTACTGGATCACATTTACTTCATTAAAACACGAGTAACATTTTCAAATGAACCTAAGTGATTTAGGCACTTTTGAAAATTTTACCTAGTACCAACTGAGCTGATTTCTAACATGGTCTAACCTGGCTAGACATCATGGATGAGGCCAAATGGTGTTAGAACTGTGTTTAAAATGCTGCCCCGGCCCCCTCCCCCCCGTGCTACTAGGGACCTAAATTAGAAGACCTCTCCCCCTCCCCCCCCAAATAAAAGGGTTCTTACATTTTTTCCTATTCACGTTGGCTGGCAAAATCTCGTTAAAGTACAGCAAAAATAGAACAGTATTTAAAATTAGACCTTAATTCATGTGTTAGCTCCATCTATAAAGGATTTAAAAGAAAATTATTGTTCACTGTTTTTCTACTGTGGTAGCCCTAAGAGCCCTAGACACATACACAGCCCCACTGTGCACTATACAACACAGAACAATGTTTTCCAAAGTTCTCCAGAAAACATCAGTAATTCTAAGATTGTGTCCAAGTCTCCATCTACACTATTAAAATAACCACATAACTGAACCATTAGACAAACCATTGCATTAAACAACTATTAAAAATTAAATGTAATAGTTAAACTGTGGGTTAAACTGGGTTAAAATAGACAGAGGAAAACCATGTTATAAACATGTTTTTGTTTAAGCATCTCTCAAAATGAGAACAGTTCTCTAACATGGTTAAAATATGGCTAGAGTACAGTCATGTTATGTTTACTTTTAAGCATTGTTATTTCTGAAGTGCAGATGACAGCTAAGCTTCCTTAATAAAAACTTATTTTCCATGGAAAAAGGAGTTCACTTCAGCCATTAGTTACCTCTAAAGCCAAAACCTGCCATGTTGCGTTTTGGTATTGTTGTTTTTTAAACAATTTAAAAAAAATTAAAATAGTTCTTAAATTTATGGAGTTGCTAAATGGTTTAATACTTCAAGTTTGAATGGCAAATTAGTCAAAACGTACTGAGCCTCTGCATGCTCATCTAATCCCCCTCAAACAAGCAAAGAGGATTGGATTGAAATGCCCCATCTAGTATTATAGTGAAGATGGATATACACATTACTGTTAATCACTTCCTACACCAAGCTGCTTTTAAACCTCATTGGTTAGTCCCACCTGTTGCTAGCAAGGGAACTTCTATAAATGACTCCTGCTTTGAAAACTCCTGTATGCGGTTCTTGTGTAGCAGCCACCAGTTTCTCTTGCTGAGAGAAAAGGGAAGGTGCTATACTGCACATTCAGGGAATCCCAAAGCACTTCACAAAGTAAAGTTTTATGATTTATGCGTCAGTGCTATGACTGGGCCAGTCATGGCAGTGGTCAGACTACAGAACAGGGAAGAGTCAAGCAAATCTGAGGCATCCTGCAAATCTATTCTAGGTTCCCCAGCTGGACAGCCCAAGATTCAGTGTCGGCCTTCTTCTCCCCAACTGCAATGCATGGCATCAGAGTGAGTCTGGGGGATTAGGTCATAGGCACACTAGAGTGTGCCTTTGTGAAAGAATTTAAGGGACAGCAGGAGAAGGGGAACCTGTGAAATACTTCAGCCAGGGCCACGCTAAAAGGGGAGACATCTCAACTCCCCTGGAACAATCAAGTTACACTCTAGAGCTCAGTCAATAAAAAGCAGCCCCATCGCTGGCACTATACACCAGTGGCAGCGAAGCACAAACAAGTCACATCACACCAGCATCTCAGCCTGTCCTTGGTGGAGTGGAGATCCCCCAGGATGAAGGACCTCCATCATCGAAACTATCTTTCAAGAGAATACTAAACTGCATCTCTCTAGGGAGCCCTTCAGACAATAACCCCAGTGTCCTGGCCAATATCCCTAAAGACGGTCCTAAACCAAATGTAACCTACTATGAATGTAAAATTATGAAAAGACAGTTACCTTTTCTGCAACTGGTGTTCTTCGAGATGTGTTGCTCATGTCTATTCCACAATAGGTGTGTGTGCTTGCCACGTGCACCGGTGCTGGAAGTTTTTTCCTTAGCAGTACCTGTGGAGGGGGGCAGCACTCCCTGCGACCCCTGGAGTGGCACCGGCCTGGTGTGGTATAAGGGGAGCTCCGCACTCCCCCCACCCTCAATTCCTTCTTGCCAGACAACTCCGACAGAGGGAAGGAGGATGGGATGTGGAATAGACATGAGCAACACATCTCGAAGAACACCAGTTACAGAAAAGGTAACTGTCTTTTCTTCTTTGAGTGATTGCTCATGTGTATTCCACAATAGGTGATTCCAAGCTATATCTGTTGGAGGTGGGTAGGAGGTCATAAATTCCCGGGACGGAGTACGGCCCTGCCAAACCTGGCGTCATCCCTGGTTTGGGAGACGATCGCATAGTATGAGGTGAACGTGTGAACCTAAGACCACGTAGCGGCCCTACAAATGTCCTGGATGGGGACATGGGCCACGTATAAGGTTGAGGGCAGCGTACCAGTCCCCGGGGTCCAGGGAGGGGATGATAGAGGCCAGTGAGACCATGCAGAACTTGAGCCTCACCATGAACTGGTTTAGATCCTGCAGGTCCAGGATGGGCCTGAGTCTTCCTTTGGCCTTTAGTCGTGACCACGCTGGGAGGAAAGCACACAACCAATTGTAGAAGGGAAGCTTCATTAAGGAGGGGGGGATCTCAGAGGAAAACTGGCAGGGCGCCTCCATCAAAACCTCCTTTTTCCCGACTGTTTGCCCTTGGAGGACCCAGGTTGCGGGGCAGGCCGCAACTGCCTCTAAGGGCGCCTTTTATAGACCCTCAACATGCGATAGGCTGCCTCGTACTTCGGCTGGGTGGCCTGAGCGGGAGACTGCTGCGGCCTAAACTTAGATTTGGCCAGAGCCGGGACATACAGACCCAGAGTCTGGAGGGTCGCATGGGGGTCCTTCATGTCATGCAGCTTTGTATCCATTTGCTCCGCAAACAGAGCTTTGCCGTCAAACGGGAGATCCTGCATGGCAGCCTGTGCTCCACTGGGCAGCCCGGACAGCAGTAGCCACAACGCCCTTCTCATGGACAGCGCCAAGGCCATGGACCGTGCTGCCGTGTCTGCCGCATACGAAGCTGCTTGCAGGGATGCTCTGACAGACGCTGTACCCTCCTCCACCAGCGCCTTGAATGCTTTCTTATCACGCTCCTGGATGGAATGCTCGAACTAGGGCAGGGAACCCCACAAATTGAATTCGTACCTGCCCAGGAGTGCCTGTGGTTTGCCACCCGCAATTAAAAACTCGAGGGAGACTAAAGCCTTCTCCCGAAAGAGTCGAGCTTTTGCGATTCTTTATTTTTCGGGGTAGGGGCTGGTTGGCCCTGCCGCTCCCTGTGGTTGATGACTCAACCACCAGGGAGTTGGGTGCCAGGTGGGCGTAGAGGTACTCGTGCCCTTTAGTGGGTACAAAGTACGTGAGTTCTGCCTTCTTAGAGATGGGGGCCAGCAAGCCGGTGTTTGCCACAAGACATTTGAAATTTTTGCCACTCCTTTGTGGAGGGGCAAAGCTACCCTGCCCGGTGCCGAAGAGGACAGCACGTTGAACAGGGAGTCTGAGGGTACCTTCAACTCCTCTACCTGGAGGTGGAGGTTTGATGCCACCCTTTTACAGATTCATAGATTCATAGATATTTAGGTCAGAAGGGACCAAGATGATCATCTAGTCTGACCTCCTGCACAATGCAGGCCACAGAATTTCACCCACCATTCCTGCAAAAAACCTCACACCTATATCTGTGCTATTGAAGTCCTCAAATCACAGTTTAAAGACTTCAAGGAGCAGAGAATCCTCCAGCAAGTGACCCATGCCCCATGCTACAGAGGAAGGCAAAAAACCTCCAGGGCCTCTTCCAATCTGCCCTGGAGGAAAATTCCTTCCCGACCCCAAATATGGCGATCAGCTAAACCCTGAGCATATGGGCAAGATTCACCAGCCAGATACTACAGAAAATTCTTTCCTGGGTAACTCAGATCCCACCCCATCTAATATCCCATCACAGGCCATTGGGCCTATTTACCATGAATATTTAATTACCAAAACCATGTTATCCCATCATACCATCTCCTCCATAAACTTATCGAGTTTAATCTTAAAGCCAGACAGATCTTTTGCCCCCACTGCTTCCCTTGGAAGGCTATTCCAAAACTTCACTCCTCTGATGGTTAGAAACCTTCGTCTAATTTCTAGTCTAAATTTCCTGGTGGCCAGTTTATATCCATTTGTTCTTGTGTCCACATTGCTACTGAGCTTAAATAATTCCTCTCCCTCTTCCTCTCTGGTATTTATCCCTCTGATATATTTATAGAGAGCAGTCATATCTCCCCTCAACCTTCTTTTAGTTAGGCTAAACAAGTTTTTGATGGGCCCTAAAGTCCTCCTGTGGGACACATCTGGGCAGGGCGAGGAGGCCGGCACGGTGCTCTTGGTGTCCGCCGGCACCGGAGGATGCACCACTTGGTCAGACTCCGGGCATGGTGCCGAGGACGTATGTCCCACCTACCCCCTTCTCGGAGGTCTGGAGAGGGAGGCCGACGGTGCCTCTGGGGCGAGTGGGCTCCCACCGGGGGCTGTGTCGGGGCCACGGTGCCCACTGGTACCATTGGGCCGGCCACGGGGCCCGGGGCCACTGAAGCCTGGCTGGCCTGTCCCATAGAAGGGCGACTATAAGCGGAGGCCGGGCTGACGAACAACCTGCCGCTGTATGGGGTCTGGGAGGAACAGTGGGGCCGGGAGTGACGTCGCCCATGGGACTGCGATCTTGATGCGGAGGACCAGTACCGTCTGTAGCTGCTGCTCCGCGATCGGCTCCGAGGGGCAAACCTGTGACTGCGAGGTGCCGGTGATCGATGCCCTGGGCTGCAGAGGCAATGCCTTGGAGGACTCTTGGAGTGGGATTCTGAGTGGGAACAGCATCGACGTCCGTGCCATGACTGGCCATGGTAATCCCTATGAGATGAGGACCTCTGGCAACATCTGCTTCGGTCTCGTTGGTACTCACTCTGTGACGCGGAGTGGTGCCGAGAGTTTCGGTCGGACGGCACCCATCCAGACAGTCTGGTGGGAGTTGAGGGCGATCCACGCGGACTACGCCCTGAACTGTTGCTGGGCAACGAACGGCGTTGGGAACGTTCCCTGGAATGAGACCGGTGCTGAGCTGGGGGCGACTGCGGAGAACCCAGCGGTGGCTTGCTCCTGCAGCATGGTGCTGACGCTGGTGGCGCTCCTGGTACCAGCATGGACATGACGTCCCAGGCCGCCTACAGGGCCTCCCATGTTTCCGAAGCAGCCGGGCTACTCCACTCTAGTGAGTTGGAGGCCTAGAGGCCGGAGGGAATCGAGGACTGCCTGACATGGGTCTAGTCTCTGCCCCTGGTTTCCCTCGGTGCCGCTGCAAAGAAGGTGTTTCCTTTGCCTTCTTATGCCCCGTGTATGGGGAGCGGTGCCGACTGGTCGAAGGCACCGGAAGGTCGCTGCCCATCGATGCTGCGGTGCCCGGTGCCAACTCAGAATGGTGCACCGGAGTAGGGGTCAGCACCAACTCCATCAGAATAGCTTGGAGCCTAATCTCTCAGTCCGAGGTGTAAATGACTTGCAAATCTTGCAAGGATCGCTGATATGGGTTTCTCCCAAACAGCGTAAACAGTCTGCGGGTGGGTCACTCCTTGGCATAGATCGCCTACAAGTGTCACATGACTTAAAACCCGGGGCGCAGGGCATGCCCTGGTCCGGGCACTCTAACTGAACAGCTAACTAACTACAGATACTAGCACTGAACGAACAAAAAGTTCTGGGGACGAGCTACAGCAAAGCTGGAGCAGAGTAGTTCCGATGCACCTTCACGGGTGGCAAGAAGGAACTGAGGGTGGGGGGAGTGCGCAGCTCCCCTTATACCACACCATGGAGGAGCCACTCCAGGGGTTACTGGGATGTTCCCCCTATGGGTACTGCTAGGGGAAAAACTTCTGGCACCGGTGCACTAGCGAGTATGCACACCTATTGTGGAATACACATGAGCAATCACTCGAAGAAGAATGCCCAGTTTCCCCCAAAGGTTTGCCAGCTATTCAAGTGAACCTAAGCAGAGTTTCAAGTGAGCGTCTCCCCCCGCCACACACACACACACACAAATTGTGTGTGTGAACCATGCAAAACTCATTGGTTTCAGTCAAGTTTGTTTTGAATTTGGGGTCATTAGAGCGCCAAGTGAAACTTCAGGGATGTGAAGTTCAAACCGTGTGAACCAGAACTAGCAAGTCTGGCATAGCTCTACTTCTAGAGCGCAAGGCTCTCTCCTAGGAGCTGTTAGTGAGTGCATAGTGTGTGCCATACCTGCTCACCTAATCCCATCTGACTGCTTTGTGGGATACTTTTAAAACCATTAGATGCCTAAAGGAAGAACATACTTGTCTTTAGAATAAAAGTTCTTCTCCTGTTTCTCTCATCCCTTCCTTCCCCACACCAGTCCCACTTTACACTTCACTTCCCTCTCTCACTTCCCTCAGCTCCCTAACTTCTCTTGCCCCAACTCTCATTCCAACAGCGCCAGAACAGGTTCCTCTGAGCCTCACATTCCCTACCTGCCAAGCTCTTCAGCAGCTCCCATAAACTCCGGAGTTCTGATGCAGAAGAACAGTTTTGCACTGACTGGTGTCCTAATGGTAAAATGGTCCACATGGCTCCTTCTAATCCCATTGGAGTAGGGATTGCTCCTGCAGTCAGGACTCTTCTCACTAGGCCTAGCGCCTGACTCAGCAGCTATAAACATGCTTCACCAGCAGACTTGGTAGTGTGAGAAATACCATAGGAAGCTTGGAAGCAGTCTTGCCAATAATCATGTCCTTTTCAGGATAATTGTGTCAATCATAAATTATATGAAAGACACTCAGATCTGTATGGCTGGCAAGTAATGGCAGGGTTGCTACTCTTTAGTTTATTCACGCTGGGCAGAGTCACATGTTTAGTGATAACTTTGTTTTTATTCCCACCATCAAAATACTTGTTTTAGATAGGGTGACCAGATGTCCTGTTTTTATAGGGACAGTCCCGTTTTTGGGGACTTTTTTTTTTAATGTAGGAGCCTATTACTCACTACCCCTGTCCTGTTTTCTCACAGTTGCTATCTCGTCACCCTAGTTTTAGAGCAAGATCTGGGACCAGAGGAAGAGTACCTAAATCATCTCCCTTATGGAAACAGCCTGTATATTTCAAACAAGATGACATCAGTATGATTTATAAAAAAAACAAACAAAACAAAACAAAAAAACCCCAACCAAAAACAAAAAAACCCAAACACCTGTGAATTTAAAGAGAAAATTAAGTCCTTTCTATTACCTATGGCTAGAAAACTGCTACCAAAACTATTTCTGAGAGAATATTTTTAATGAAAAATCATAAGGAAAATTGGTCCAATTTTTCATTCAACACTACTTTCCATAGATGTTTTAAACCAACATAGAGGACTGACTAGAAAGCTACATTCCTAGTATACAACTCTACAGACTGATTTAAAATGGCTACAGAAAAGTTATCATTCTTTATGGATTGCAATAGACTTTCCATATGGGCAGACTCTCCCATAGTTTTTGTTTTTAACTTGGTTGTATTCTCTCTTTTTGGAAGGTAAAAATTCAACAGCACTGTCAGAACTAAGCTAATGATTGATGCTTCCTGAAATGGTAGCCATCTTGTAAATTGGGAAGGAACCATTTCATTCAACCTGCCAAAGCCCAAACATGAGAGAGACCAAGTTGGGCTTAATAGACTCAAAATAAGGGACATATGATTATTAGGGCTGTCAATGATGAAAAAAATTAATTGAGCTGTTAAACAATAATATCCAAAAATATTTAAACAAATAGTATTCTGTTTTCTATATTTTCAAATATATTGATTTCAATTACAATACAGAATACGAAGTGTACAGTGCTCACTTTATATTTATTTTTATTACAAATATTTGCATTGGAAACAACAAAAGAAATAGTATTTTTTATTTCACCTAGTACAAGTACTGTAGTACAATTTCTTTATCATGAAAGTTGAACTTACAAATGTAGGATTATGTACATAAAAATAACTGCATTCAAAAATAAAACAATGTAAAAACTTTAGAGCCTACAAGTGCAGTCAATCCTACTTCTTGTTCATCCAATTGCTCAAACAAGTTTGTTTACATTTGTGGAGATAATGCTGCCCGCTTCTTGTTTCAATGTCACCTGAAGGTGAGAACAGGCGTTTGCATGGCATTGTTGTAGCCAGTGTCACAAGATATTTACGTGTCAGATGCGATAAAGATTCTTATGTCCCTTCATGCTTCAACCACCATTCCAGAGGACGTGCGTCCATGCTGATGACGGGTTCTGCTCGATAACGATCCAAAGCAGTACAGACCGACGCATGTTCATTTTCATCATTTGAGTCAGATGCCACCAGCAGAAGACTGATTTTCTTTTTTGGTGGTTCTGGGTTCTGTAGTTTCCACATCAGAGTGTTGCTCTTTTAAGACTTCTGAAAGCATGCTCCACACCTTGCCCCCTCCGATTTTGGAAGGCACTTCAGATTCTTAAATTTTGGGTTGAGGACTGTAGTTATCTTTAGAAATCTCACACTGGTACCTGCTTTGCATTTTGTCAAGTGTTCTTAAAATGAACATGTGCTGGGTCATCATAAAAGACCGCTATAACATGAAATATATGGCAGAATGCATGTGAAACAGAACAGAAGACATACAATTCTCCCCGCGCAAAAGAGTTCAGTCACAAATTTAATTAACACATTATTTATTTAATGAGCATCATCAGCATGGAAGCATGTCCTCTGGAATGGTGGCCGAAGAATGAAGGGGCATACGAATGTTTAGCATATCTGGCGCATAAATACTGTACCTTGCAATGCTGGCTAAAAAAGTGCCACGTGAACGCCTGTTCTCACTTTCAGATGACATTGTAAATAAAAAGCAGAAGGTATTATCTCCCATAAATGTAAACAAACATGTTTCTCTTAGCGATTGGCTAAACAAGAAATAGGGCTGAGTGGATTTGTAGGCTCTAAAGTTTTACATTGTTTTGTTTTTGAGTGCAGTTATGTAACAAAAATATTTCTACATTTGTAAGTTGCACTTTCATGATAAAGAATTGCACTGCAGTACTTGTATGCTGTGAATGGAAAAATATTTCTTTTATCATTTTTACAGTAAAAAGAAAAGGAGTACTTGTGGCACCTTAGAGACTAACCAATTTATTTGAGCACAAGCTGTCGTGAGCTACAGCTCACTTCATTGGATGCAATTTTTTATTAATAAAAATAATAAAGTGAACACTGTACACTTTGTATTCTGTGTTGTAATTGAAATCAATATTTTGAAAATGTAAAACACATCCAAAATATTTAATAAATTTCAATTGGTATTCTATTAATAGTTTAATAGTGCAATTAAAACTGTAATTAGTCCAGATTAATTTTTTTTTAGTTAATGGCGTGAGTTAACTGCGATTAATCGAAAGCCCTAAAGATTATCTATTCAGGAAGCTGGAAAGGACGCAGGATTCACTGCTTTAGTATAAATCACTTCAGTTTCATGATTTTTCATTGCTGATAAATGAGCGCTGGGGTCAAAGGAAGGAAATAACAAAAATAATAAGACCAAAGTCTCTGGCCTATTGTGGAAAAACTCCACTGAAGTCACTGGCACTGTGCCCATTGACACTAGCAGAGAATTTGGACCTCAATATGACAACCTGTTACAGGAAAATCTAAGCCTCTGATTAAATAGTTTAAATTGCTCAGAATATTTCTGTAACAGTGTCATGTGCTCCTGTAAGAATGATTGCAATTTCATAAACATGTCTGTTTTATTGTCTCCAGATAGTCTTGAAAGAACAGTAGCGTAAATTCCCACACACAGTTTTAACCTGTTAACACCAAACGGACCTAATACAAGCACCATCTAATGAAGCTTGTGATCATGCAGTTACGGAGGGTGGCGGGGGGGACCTCACTGCTGCCTGCTTGTTTTGACTTCAACTTGGTAGGGACCCTATGCATAAATAATGCTACAAGTTCACATGCAACAATAAAACATTGTATTTCCTAGCATAGCATTGTCACTTGGTTTCAGTTTTTTGGGATCCCAGTTTCACCAGTACACTCCCACATCCTGCTAGTAGGATAATTCAGCTATCCTGAAAATTATTATTAAATTATATTTTATTGCAATGGTGCCTCAGGACCCCAATCATAAACCAGGATCCCACTGTGCTAGGATCTTGCAAGCACACAAGAGACAGTCCCTGCCCAGTGCACTGTCATCACAGCACAACACAATTTTCACATCATCGTGTGTTACAACACGTGAAATAACAGGCTAGACTGTGGACCCCTTACTGATAAAAGAAGCAGGTATGTCTACACTGTGTTTTAAAACCCTCAGTAGTGAGTCTCAGAGCTCGCACTACAGCAGTAAACTGCTGTGGAGACATTTGGGCTCTGGCTAGAGTTTGGGCTCTAAAGCCCAGGGAGGAAGGTGGGTTTCAGAGCCTGATTCATCAGTGCAGGATAAACAGCTGCTCAAAAATGCTCTTTCTACAATTCTTCTTCCCCATCTAGCTTCTGAGGGATTACCAAGATCCAGAACTCACTTGCCACCTCAGTTTCACTTTCTCAGCTTGACATGCAACCTTGAGAAATAAACTGGTCTTCTGTTTAAGGCAGCAGTGTTCTCTAGTGCTTAAGGTGAAAATGACATGCTCAGCAGTGAAGATTCAGGGGGATAGCTCCTATTTATTTATTTTTAAAATCAGAAGAGGAATGTAAGTCCTCCCAACAACCTCTCACAGATCCACAAGCACTGCTGATGGGGACTCCAGGAAAGAAGCCCCATTAGTAATGAGTGGGTAGCAAATTCCCAGTATCCACATCTGGGGAGCTGCAACCTATGGAAACTGGTTTTTGTGGACCAGCTGTGATTTCTAGGCATTGCAACAGAATTCTGCCTAGTTTCAAAGTCTAGTTAAATTTGCTAATTGACAAAAATGTCTTTAGCTCTCACATGTACAAACCCAAGTGTTTAAATGCAAAGACATGAATACTTAACGATATTGTAAATCTTACATTAACAAAACACACAGCACAATCTCTGCTGGCATAACTGATTTGAATTTAATAGAAGCTGTTGGGTCCTCAACACTTTTGAAAGACAGGCCATTTATGTAGGTGCCTAAGCAAGTGTTGAGGACCCAACATACATAGCCTTTAAAGTCATCTGCAAAGGAAAGACCACTGGGTTTGTACTGCATAAGCAGGTGTTTACTTTAACACACAGTCCACAAATAAGGCAAAGTCCAAAATGACCACTCTTTCTGGGGTTTGGATTTGTTGGATTATTGTTGATTTTTTATTATCCCTCAGTATTACATCATAGGGATTTTTTTTTAAAGTCTTTGCAACATACAAGATCTTTAAGCATAAGAAAACTGCTGTCTAAAATGTATCCCCTTGAGTTACCAATAAATCTTGAGCACAAACAGACGCTATAGGTTTGGGTTGTCAGATGTTGTGTTAAACCATCTGCAGAACTGAATTTTAGGTGCTCAAATGTTATAAAGAAGCAAAAAAAAAAAAAAGATTGTACATACAAAGGATAAGAAATGTGGGTACCTTTAATGACTACGTGAGGGCCTGAAAAGTGATTTTATTGGTTCACATGCATTGTCCTCTTTTCTTTTGAATGACTTTGGAAATGAGAGAGAGAGTACTTAACAGTAACTGTTGCTCTTCAAAGGTCACCTCCATGCATTCATAGTACACGCCCGCCTTCCCCTCTGTTTTGGAATCCTATATAATGTCAGGACTCCACAGGTAGGGAGGCGCATTCCCTTTGCAGAATAGGGCAAGAAGTTCAACTTCACGCAAGATCTCTTTTGCGCAATCCTCCCCCCATCAACACACACAGCTTTTCAAGGCAGTTCCACAGCTCAACACCAAGAACACAATATCCCACAAGTGCGAATGCACAGAGGCAATTCTCAAAGAAGAGTAAGTCACACACAGATATTACATTTCCCTGTGATGCCTAAAAACCAACTCCCAAAAATTTACGCATCTCTCTCAAGTCTTCCAGCATCATAAGGGACCATCCTCCTCATTTCAGTTTACATCTGTTTTATTTCATGTGTCATAGGAGAGCAAGGAGATCATTTGTTTTTTCCACAAATCAGAATTTTGTGATTGCTACATTAGAAAAATAAATTTGTTTTAAACATTTTGATATTTCTTAAAATATTTTAGTCCTAATTTCCTCTGAAAGTGGCTGTCCTATACTTGGATTTTATAGTACTAGCCTATTCAAATACACACTTTTTAGCCTTATTTACACGGACCTCGCTCTTAGAATGTCCCATTCTTGCATCATCACCAGTTCAGCTCCACTGGTGGTACCAACAGGGAGAGCTCCAGAGTAATTAACGTGTAAGCTCAGAATAGACACAGCCTTACTTTTGTGGCTTGTGTTCCACATTAAAGAATAAGAAGATTAAAAGCACAGTAGGTGATTGTGCTTGGGATTCAGCATCCATTAAACTACCTGGCAGTGTTGCTTTAAAGTAAAGTCCAAATTTTAGTTTTTACATAAAACAGGGGGGAGGCAAGGAGGGTGCTTTATAAAAGCTAACATTTAATGGATTTAATTAAATATCAATACATTCTAGCAAGTGACTTACTGAAAGAAAAAGTGAAATGCACTAATTTGTTTTCATACACCAAAAATGGTGAAAACTAAGCCAGCTTTCTAAGAATCTTTTGTCTTTACTCATCAATAATTATTAGTGACTCAGGCAAGGACTTTTTTTAAAAGAGGATTATTTTTAATCTCACTGTGTTCTTAAGAACATTTTCCAGTTTAATCAGTCATTTTTCTTCTTGCAACAAGCTCACTTTCCAGGAGAAAATCCTGAGTTTGAAACTTTCAATAATTCCCCACCAACAGACCAACTTGCCCACCCTCCCATGAAAGGAGGGGATTTATAGTTAAATTGTATTAATGCTAATGGGTGTTATTCACATAAACCCTGCATATTAATACTAGAAAAGACAACTCCTACAATTTCAAAAGGGTATGGGGAAAAAAAATCTCTTAAATTTTCCAGTCAAGCCTTATATTTCTTTCTAAACATTTCCCTATATTTTCAGTAGGCAAATCCCCCTTCTTTTCCCTCAAAATAAAAATTCATACCTTTTTTCTTCCTTGCTGTTCAAGAGTTTGCTTGAAGTTGAGATCAGACATTTGGATCTGAATTCGTTGCTTTTGAACTTTCTTGTTCAACAAATCCCTGTAACGCACATACATGGCATTTCTCAGCCTGTATAGATTTTTGTAGTTTTCAAGATGGCGCTGGAAGAAAATATTCACATGAATTTGGGGTTTGGGTTTGTTTATTTTTTGTTAAATGTGTATTTTCTTTCCACCTTTCCACTAACCACTTCCATTTCCAAAATAACTGGACATGGACTTTCCTGATCAGAATATAGGCTCACTTGTAGAGTTGTGCAGGAACCAGATTTTTTGCTTCAGAGAAAGAGTTTTGCAATTTTGAATTTTTTTCCGTTCTGGAACAGAATGAAGCTTTTTTTTTTTTTTTTTTTTTTTTTTTGAGATTTCCCATTAATCAAATTTTCAAAAAACCCCTGCAATGTGAAACAATGTTTTGATCATCCCAATGTGGACTCGTCTCATTTTATAAAAAAAAGATCAGTCATTTTGAAACAGAAAAATCAAAAATGCTCCATTCCAAAAAGGTTAAAATGCAGCGTATCAGAATGACATTCAAATTCACTTTCAACGAATCTGCATTTTCCAACCAGCTCTACTCATTTCTGTTCTAAGTACAGACATCAGAAACACTACAAACAGGGAATGGAGTCAGAATCCATGTGCTGAGTGGGATCCCTAACTCCCAGATGAGGAGGGACTGGGAGTGAAGGAGAGAACATCTTGCATTGCTAGCAAAGAAGTCATTATGGGCATCCATCTGCTGTGAGGGAGGGATGATACTTGTGATTGTGTTTAGGTGGATATCAACAGGAAAGAAGAAGTTGGGAGGGGGGTGACGAGAACATGTCCTTCTCATCTAATGGCTGTATCGATAGTATTTCTCTCTGCAATCCCCTCTAGCAGAGGCATTGGCTCTTCCAATTCTGCACTGAAATCCTGTGCAATCTCACTGATTTCAACAGGATGTAAATCAGCACAGAATTTGGTCCCTGAAGTAAGCTGGTAGGCACCACTAGAAGTTACATTCAGTCCTCATTTGAAAGCAAGGAGGAAAAGAAGGCTCCTGGGCCCTGGAACTCCTGGAAAGATGGAAGAAAAAGACAAGGAAGTTATGAAGTGACTGCAGCAGCACCACCATTGTAGTTTAAACAATTACAATAAACGCTTTTTTATCCTGCATGTTGGAGGAATGGGGGGTGTTGGTAAGTGAAAAATTCCAGTCAACTAAGAGGAAAGGAGTTTGGGTGCAGGGTTGGGAGTTTGGGTATGGGAAGGGGCTTGGGGCAGGGGGTTGAGGTGCCGGATCCGGGGGGTGCTCCCCTTGGGCAGCTCCCCGCAAGTGGCAACCTGTCCCTGCTGCTCTTAGGCAGCTCTGCATGCTGCCCCCACCCAGACTGCTGGCTCTGCAGCTCCCATTGGCTGGGAACCGCAGCCAATAGGAGCTGCGGGCGCAGCGCTTGCAGCGGACGCAGCGCACAGAGCCGCCTAGCCGCACTTCCACCTAGGAGCAGTAGAGATACGTTGCCGCTTCTGGGGAGCCAGGAGGAGCCAGGCTGGGAACCTGCCAGCCCCATGCCAACTAGACTATAAACCGAACTTTCTATGAAGATTAAAAATGCCAGTTTATAGAGCTTTCCAGTTGGTACAGGGCTGATAACACACCTTTTACTGTATTTAAAACCTGTCAAAGCTTTTGATGAAACATTCCTAGAAGGCTGAGAAATAGTTCAGCAGAAAGAGGGGCGATTGCTGCTGTGAAAACAGAGAAGCATATTCTGCAGTGCTGACTGGAAGGGGCTGACTTCACATTTCGCCTCCACAACCCTCCAGCAGTGGATGAATTCTAATCCACATATCTAAGCATCTTTTTTTATGCAGTACCTGGATTAAGGCGCAGGCACCAACATTCAGCAATGATTCCTGTCATAAGACATCTTCAGAGTGACTAGCTTCACAAAGCATCAGAGAGAAAGAGACACCTGTAATCATGCTCTTTTAAAGAAGCTTTTGATGTGACAAATAAAACCAAGAGAATGGAGAAGAAAAAGAGAACAAGTCACAAGTTTGGGGGGGGGGGGTTTGTTTGTTTTTTATAAGCAGTTTCAGTTTAGGCTCATTCTGGAGACCATCTGGAAAAATCTTATTAAAAAAAATAAAAAGCCCTTTGCTATTTTAATAGTTGTTTTGTGTATCCTTACTTGCTTTATAGAGTCTTTAAATTAAAGGTGTGGGGGGAGAGACACAATGAAAGACAAAGATCTTTGAAATATTTAGGAATTTCTTATGATGGTAAAATACAGCTAAGGAAATGGACATAAGACAGGGCATGCGAGTTAACACTTTTTAAAATACTTCCTTACTCCAGGATCTTTTGGGCTTCTTGGGAAAAGTTTTAGTAGAACTTTCATTCAAATCAATTGACTGCCGGGACTTACAGGGCTGCGCTTGAAACACTCATTATTTGGATGCTCTAGGTATGAGTCAGATTTTTTTTTTTCAAATGAAAATCAAAGTGCCAGCAAGTCACTATACGGAATACCCCATAAAAAGAGAGCATACTGTGTATGGAAAAAAGTGACTTGCCATCAACTGTTGGCTGCAGTGAATCTGTCAGCTAAGTCACATTGCACATACAGGTCCTATATGGCTAGCACTTATCAGACAATTAGAAGGTCTCCTTGAATGATATCGTGAAATTAAATAATGGATAATTCAGGTACCAGAATTCTCTCTCAGCCAAGCTTGCATCTACAACATTGTATTAAAGAATACAGTAAGTATTCTGGTACCTAGAATACTATCCAGTAGTATACTTAGGGCCCAGTTCCGTGCCAGTGAAGTCAATGAGTCTTGCCATCAACTTCAGTAGCTCAAGAACAGGCCCTTCGGGGTCAGGTTTATAATGAAAGATGGCTGAAAAATCCATGAGCAAAACTGCACACCTATGTTTATACATGCAATTACTATGACTGCATGTTCAATACTAATTACAGTAGAACCTCAGAGTTATAAACACCTTGGGAACGGAGGTTGTTCATAACTCTGAAATGTTCGTAACTCTGAACAAAACGTCATGGTCGTTCTTTCAAAAGTTTGCAACTGAACATTGACTTAATACAGCTTTGAAACTTTACTATGAAGAAGAAGAAAAATGCCATTTTTAACCATCTTAATTTTAAATGAAACCAGCACAGAAACAGGCTTTTTTTAGTAGTTTACGTTTAACACAGTACTGTACTATATTTGTTTTTCTGGTGTCCAGTATCAGGGGGTAGCTGTGTTAGTCTGTATCCACAAAAACAACAGGGAGTCCGGTGGCACCTTAAAGACTAACCGATTTATTTGGGCATAAGCTTTCATGATGCATCTGAAAGAGTGGGTTTTTTACCCACGAAAGCTTATGCCCAAATAAATCAGTTAGTCTTTAAGGTGCCACCGGACTCCCTGTTGTTTTTACTTTTTGTGCGTCTCTGTCTCTGCTGCTGCCTGTTTACGTACTTCCAAATGAGGTGTGTGGTTGACAGTCAGTTCATAACTCTGGTGTTACGTAACTCTGAGGTTCTACTGTACATACAAAATCCCAACAATTGTGCATGCAAATGTAAGAGCACAATTGTACACATACTTTATACACAAATCTCAAAACGCCTTTAAAAATTTGGGTCCACTGTGTATTACATAGTAAGTCATTTGAACACTAGTAATAAACTTAAATCCAATGTACCGTTCAATACTTAAAGCTGGAAGTGCATAAGTATCATACAATACAATAGCCAGTGCTTTCTTGTGTCTTTGAGCTAAATGCATGTGCAATATCAGTTTTATGTCTGACATATCTGGGAACGATATGCTGCATTTGTTTGGTGACAGGTGAATCTACCAGGTCTTTTCTTTCTCTATCTTCTATGACCCGGTGTTCTTAATTCTAAATTAGAAGGAACTTAAGTCTGAATTATTTTGTTCACTTCTCTGTGTATTCAAAGTGCCAATATACCACCCACTATTATACTGATAACACTCTGCATATTTACAGATAGAATATAAATATTCTTAGGTTAATATATTGAAGAATAACTGAAATAATCTCGAAGTATTATAGTGAGTTCCCAGCAGATGGTGCTGTTGACTATGGTCTGGATCAATACCATCACTGGCCCAAGAGGAGCATATTGTCATCCATTTCACCCCTGCCCCAGCAGAAGAATTTCTGTGATCAGTGCCTCAGTAAGCTGCCAGGCCCCAAATCCATTTTCAGTAGATATCCGTGCTTTACTCAATGGCAGCTAAGAAAGTAAGGGTGCCTGCTTTTCTAAATAAACTGTTTTGGACCCTGACAACAGAGTTATGTTTGGATTGCCAAGTTCCCAAAGAACTTTATATAGCATCATAGTTGTATGGTGATATGATGTAACAACCCACAACGTCGGGGTCAGTGCTGACTCCATCAGGACGGCCCAGAGCCTAATGTCTCTCTCTCTCTCTCTCTCGGTCCAAGGCTTAAACGACTTGCAAATCTTGCAGTGACAGCTGAGATGGGTTTCACCCAGTGTAAACAGTCTGTGTACGGATCACTCACTGGCAACGGATCACTCATTGGCAGTTTCCACGATATGCATCTGAGGAAGTGAGCTGTAGCTCACGAAAGCTTATGCTCTAATAAATTGGTTAGTCTCTAAGGTGCCACAAGTCCTCCTTTTCTTTTCACTGGCATCGGTCGCCTACAAGTGTTCCACAACTTAAAACCCAGGCGTGGGGCATGCCCCGGCCCAAGTGCACTAACTAACAACTACTAACTACAGGTAACATTCACTGACCTAACAAGAGTTCTGGGGACGAGCTGCAGCAAAGCTGGAGCAGAGCAGTTCCGAAGCACCTTCACTGGCCGCAAGAAGGAACTGAGGGTTGAGGGGAGCGTGCAGCGCCCCTTAAACTGCGCCATGGAGGCGCCACTCCAGGGGTCGCTAGGGGCACTCCCCCTACAGGTACTTCTAGGGGGAAAACTTCCGACACCAGTGCACATGGTAGTACATCTTATTAGCACCTACTGTGCAATAGATATGAGCAACCACTCCAAGAAGAAAAATTGCCTTACATTACACGACATAAGGTGGTACCTGACAACTTCCACATTATGAAACGAACATTCACAAATATTGTCTATATAATGTTTACTTTAGCTAAACTTTCAGTTTGATGTTTCTAATTCTAATCTAATTTAATTCTAAAGATGAGAATTCTAATCTGCTTACAAATAGCTAATAAGATGTACTACCCATTTATCTGCAAGCTGCTATAAAAAAAAAATTCTGTTGTAAGAGCAACCTGACTCTCCCATTAAGTGTACGGTAATTACAGCTACCTCAATTCCCATGTGTCTTCCTGTTTGCCTTCGCCTTAGTAATATAGGTACCAGAAGTGCCTTTTTGAGGAGAGTTTTTATACGAGAACTGGATCATTGGGTCCAATTTTTAAGAGCAATGTCACTGAAATTAATGGAATACCACGTAAGGCTAAAATGGGCATTAACATCAGCATCAAATCCTTTATCAGCCAAAGGAATGAATAAGCCCTGCAACCAGAGAAGCCGCCATCAGGCCATGTGGATAACAATGGAGAGCTCTTTGGGTTCTCGCAATCCAAATGTTCTAACTCTATGGAATTATTACACAGAGTAGTTTAAGTTATCTGCAAACATCATACTGGAATTACCTGTTCTAGCAGGGCCTGTTTCATTGCATCTTCCTTGTCTTCATCACTAAATGATGATTTGTTGTTCCTCTTCTTCCCGGTGTCATCTTTCATCATCTTTTTGGGGGTTTTGTCATTCTGGGCAGAAATATATGGATGTGAAAACAGGGGGCCGATCAATCATGGCTAGGATAAGTGCCACACTTTAAAATGTGCATACCTTCTTCAGTGCATAACAGAACCCTTGCTTTGTCTCTTTCACTGAAATCAAAGAGTAGCCAAATAATACAAAAATTAAATTTTCAGAATTGTGGAGCTGATGCTTGGCTCAGTTTGAGAATTTGTTTATAAGTTTTAATCCATAAATATTTTCCACTCAGTTATTGTTCAGTATTAATATGAGCTAGTAAAGTATTCCAGAGAATATATACAAACTAGTATAAGAACTTTGTTTCTATGGCTTTCAGTAACGGACTTCACTGTATGTGCTTGAACCAAATCCCTGGCAGATCTCCCATAGCCCACCTCCACGTGCAAAGGCCTCATGAACGGCTATATCTACTTAATTGAATTTTCACCTTTTTTTAAAAAGCAATTTCGAATGGTGTACACCCACCCACCCACTTCCAGAGTCTAATCCAAATTACCAAACATACACCTTTATGAAAATGGAGGTAGAGACGTAAACTCGTATCAACAATTTAATATAGATTTCTGCTCCTCTTGAAAGTAATATACACAAAGCACCTGGGTTAATGCAGTGTTAAATCATTGGCCCTAGGGACAGGATTTTGCAAGCTGCACCAGCAAACTATAGAAGTTTCCCTAGACATACTTTACAATCTCTGCCAGAACCCAAAGCCTGCTAGATGCAGATGTACGCACATACAAAACTCAAAAGTTCCAAATCAAGAGACCAGTAATGTGCATTGATGGGTCCAACACACTTAGTAAATGCTTCTAAACTCAGAAATGTTGGAATATCAAGGTGTCACAGATTATTTCTTGTAATTTCTATAAGAATTTAAGAATCACAGACCCTCCCTAAAAAGAAAAGTTAATCTAGAGATAAAGCAGTGAGATTGTATCAATGCCTTACTCAAACTAAACCTGATTAGAACATTGTGGCTTTACAAACAACAAATGTTAGAGGACCAGGAAACTCTACATCAAGATAAATAAAATGAAGCATGGAAAGGCAGAACTGAGGTACCCAATCACCCTTAACTCTGACCTTAAAATACTCTGTACACTGTTTGTGCTGCCCTGTCCGGTTTATTAAGTATCTTTCAGGCTGTATCCAGAATTTGGAACAATTTACCAAGCACCGTTGTGGATTTTCCATCAGACAATTTTTAAATCAATCTTGATTTAAAATCTAGGCATTATTTTGGGGGAAGTTCTGTGGCCTGTGTTATACAGCAGGTCAAACTGGATGATCACAATCGTCCCTTCTAGTCTGAGAATCTATAAATCTAGAAAATGACCAGGATCCCAGTATTTAGAGAGCAGACATGTTCAAAGTAAGGATCTGGGTAGCCTTTGATCTTGAGATGTTTGTTAGAATTGCAGTTAGCGAAGGCTGTTGGTTGCAGAGTGAATGTACTATGAGTGAGTATTTGTGTCTCTCTGAGACTGTTTTGGACTACTCTAGGAGCTCAGTTTCTTATCTTGAAGCCCTGGCTGCAAGAAAACATTTAATTTAATATAACAAATTCTGACTGTGGAAAACTTTTTTTGCTTCATTTATTTTTAAATCACAGACTTATGGCTTGTTTGTTCATCAACCAGCCTAGCCTTACTTGGCCCATCTCATGGGCCTACCATGTTCCTAAATTACTGCCATAAAATGAGCCCCCGGGAGGGTGATATTCCTGGGAATTTGGTCCCAACAGAAACCAATCATTGTATGAGGTATGTGGGGGGTTTTGTACCTTGTCAACCCCTTTGATTCCAGGGGGGGCGAGGTTAACCCCGCCTCCCGGCTTCTACGCCAGTTCTACAACCTCCCCGGTAGTCAGGGCTATATGGCCCAGTGGCCAGAGTCCCTCTAAATCTTCTTCCCCTGGTGGGATAGCGCGGCATAGCAGCCGGAGTCCCCATAGTGCGCTCCTAAAGCAACATGGCCCAATGGCCAGAGTCTCCCGAAACTCTCTTCCTCTGGTGGGATAGCGTGGCCTAGCGGCCGGAGTCTCTATAGGGAGCTCCTAAAGTGGTGTGGCCTGAGGGCCAGAATCCCTCTAAGTCCTCTTCCCCTTGCAGGATAGTCCAGCCCAGCAGCCGGAGTTCATCTATCTCCTTTGAGGTAAGAGAGGGGTCGGTGAACTATGTTGTCACAAAAAAGGGGGGGTGTTAGAGACCCCCAGTAGGGGAGCCTGGGCCCACCTGCCTTCACCGGGCTCCAACTCAGGGCCCTGTCATTGACAGCGTGATCTGCCCCGCGTCAGCGGGGAATCCTACTGCAACACGCTACCCTCAGAGTGGTGGGAGATACCACTCCCTTCCCTTTCCTGGGTCACTTTCTACCAGTTCTCCAAATGTAGCAGTCCCTGTGGCATCAGTGTCTTCAGGTTCCTCAGCCCCTGGGGCTCCCTAGGGTTCCCACAGCTGCCAGTCTCTGGTCCCACTTCCTGGCACCTTGGCTCTCTCCTGTACAAGTCGCCACTGCTCCTGGGCTGGAGTGTTGGATCATATTAAAGAAGTTCTGTATTAAAATCACAAATGAGTTTGATTCCCCATAGTTTAAATTCCAGCGTATTACTAATTAAGAGGTCTCTTGGTTTCTGGTACTGTTTCTCTCCCTCTATGTGTGAAACTTGCAAGCTGCTAATTGTGTTAGTACATTCTAAGACAGAGTCTGTTCTCAAAGCAATTCACACAGAGAGAGACTCAAAGCAATACTCTAACAACAGAAACAGCACCCAGAGACTCCCCGCCCTTTTGTTGTATTAACAATTGTGATTAAAATAGAGATAGAGGATGTATGTGGATGGATGCTTGGTGTGGATAATAACTGAATGATCAGGGAGGTGCCAGCCTAAGAATCCAGTGTCCATCGGCTGAAGAAGGTGTCAAGTGGAAATAACCAGAGGACCCCCACTCCCCCCGCCCCTGGAGGGCAGACTGGAATCCACCCAACAGCCTCAAGAATGGGAGAACCAAAGAACAAGATAACATCTAGCAGCACAGAGCCGTCAGGAATGTGCTATCTGCTGATTGATTCAGCAACAGCATGATGAAGCAATTCCCATAGACTGGCATAGGAAGAAATTCCTATAAAAATAGACTCTAAAAAGTGAGAACTTTGGGGTCTGATTCTGCAAACCAACTTCCAGGAGCATCAGATGAGTATCTGACAAGGCCCTGCTCCCTCCTCATGTCCAGGCCACCTTGGCATGAGCAACTCTAAGGCTGGTAACTATGATAACAACCTTGTAGAACCTGTGTGTGTGTGTGTGTGTATGTATGAATGAATGTGTGAATAAATATGAGATTGAATGGAATGTTACAGCTGTAACTAACTGCTTACTATGATTCTTTCTATATTCACAATTAATGTGGTATTTTGCCTTTTTCCCTTTAATAAGATCCTGCTGGTTTTTATTTTATTGGTGCAACAGGAGCCTCTGCTGGGTGTCCTCCTTCCACAGCCGCCAGCCCTGACTGAGCAGCTCTGCAGGCTTTTATACTTGACTCTCTGTTGG
The DNA here is from genome assembly GCF_965140295.1 of Lepidochelys olivacea. Taxonomy (NCBI): domain Eukaryota; kingdom Metazoa; phylum Chordata; order Testudines; family Cheloniidae; genus Lepidochelys; species Lepidochelys olivacea. Next base: position 126,712,880 of record NC_140413.1, read on the forward strand.
AGCATGCCCAGCAGAGCCTCAGGGGCGTGGCTTCCTCTGCCAGCAGGGAAGGGTTGACCTTCTCATTCCCAGTCCGCCCCATCACAAGGCAACTCTTAAAAAGTCCAGATTTGCATGGTAATTGTTTTGGGAGTGACAGAAGCACTCACACCAATAATTAAGTGGTTGGGAGCTAAAATAAATCAAATTTAAAAAAAAAAAGTTAATCTGCTTCTCAGATTAAAGTAAATTGTTTGAGATTGTTGTTTGAGATTCAGTGTGAACACATCCCTTTTGCTGACAGGAGACCAAAGTCGATATCGGAAACTGCTACCTCAGAAATAAATTTGGTACTATTTAAAAAAAAGAAAAGTTTATGCAACTCCGTATATTCTTCCACCGTGATACAATTGGTTGTAATAACATGTCCAGGATAGCATTGAATTTATATTGGTAGTTTGTGTTTTATACAATACTTTTCATTCAGTAAAGCACACAGGACAAAAGTTTGCTAAAAATACAGAAAAATAAGAATGATTTACATATAAAAAGAATCTGTGTTAAAAACAAAAAACCCAAACTATTGATTTGCCTCCTATTTACAAAAATCTGTCTCTTTGGATGGGGACCAAGGTACAGCTCAATAGGCACATTGCTCACAGTTGAAAGAATCCCCCTTGCATTGTAAGTAATTCCTTGCTACCAAGGACACACTGCAAACATGCATAATCCTGGCCATTCCTGTCCTGCAGAAAGGTCTGTGTGTGAATACTGAGTTTAGAAAAATGGCAGACTGCCATGGCACAGCAGTTGCAACAAAAGCGAGAAGGAGAGAGCCTGGACTGAGCTCAACTCTGCTTCAAGCAAAATGCATCAACTGTAACTATAGCAAAAAATGTGACGGAGATATAAAACACTGCCATTGCTGTGAAGCCAGTTCTGTTTGAGGGGAAGAAGAAAATCTGACAGAAGAGCTAAACTCAAAACTGTCACAGGAGACGCCTCCCAATGCCTTTGATGGGCTAACAACCCTGGTGCCTGAATCAAGAACTGAGACAATCATTAGCACACTGTCTCAAAGGCTCAGAGGTCCCTATCAAAAGTAAATCAGTGGAATAAATATCCTTTATATTTCAGATGCAGAAATACCTATTCCCATGCTGGGGTAGCCTTCAGTGATACATGGCTCGTGTCCGAAGAGAGATTTACTGACAATCCAAACACACGCTCTTTACTCCTCTCCAAGCATGTATGATTACTTTGCTTAGGGCTGGTCTATACTACTGGGGGAGGGGGGAGGAAATCGATCTAAGTTACGTAGCTAAAGTCAACGTACTGTGACAAAGCTCTGTCCTTGCCTCCGTGGGTCCCGTGTTTCCTAGCGGATTTCGCTAGCCTCAGAGGCTCACTGTGACCCTCCACTTAACCCTTCTCTCTCTAGAGACAAGGGTCAGAGTCTACTGAGCCATTTTCATCATAAGCCAGCGAGGGAGGTGAGGAGAAGTTATCCTTCCTTGCACAGTCTCTGTTGTCTCCCAGTCTCAGTGATTAATCAGGGGGCAAAGGGGGGTGGAGGGCGAAGCCTGGGCCCATCCTCTACTCCGGGCTCCAGCCCAGGGACCCTAATAGTATCAGCTATGGTAGCTGACCTTTTAGAAACATGATATGTACAATTCCCTGGGCTACTTCCCCCACCAGCAGCCCTCACTTCTTCAAGCTCCACTTCACCCTTACCTCAGGGCCTCCTTCCTTGTGCCTGATATGGTGTGTACTGCTCAGTCTCTCCAACAGCGCAACTTACTCCCACAGCTCCTGACATGCCCACCCACCTGACTGACTGGGAGGCTTTTTTCAGCCAGCCCCTGATTGGCTTCAGGTGTCCCAATCAACCTAGCATTCTCCCTGCCTTCTGGAAAGTTCTTAATTGGCCGCAGGTGTCTTAACTGACCTGGAGCAGCTTCCATTTCACTTACCCTGGTACCAGGGATTTGTTTAGCTTGGAGTTAATATAACTATCTCCCACTACTTTTCTATAGCCATCTGGCCTTGCCCTGTCACAGTACTTAGATCTACTTACCGTGGTGTCTTCACTGCAGTGTGTCAACAGGAGACGCTCTCCCGTCGATTCCCCTTGTGCTTCTTGTTGAGGTGGAGTACCGGAGTCAACGCTAGAGTGATCAGCGGTCGATTTACTGCGTCTATACTAGACACAATAAATCGACCCCCGCTGGATCGATTGCTGCCCGTCGTGTAGACAAGCCCTGGGAATTGTAAGCTTTACTTTTGATTTCCCATACCTTCTCAATGCAACTACAGGCACTTTGCTCCACCAAGGAAGTCAGCCTAGGCACCCTGTTTGGCCACTTATCTCATAACTGTCTCTGTGCTTTTTACCACCTTCTCCCCAGAACAGAATGCCCTTCCCGAGCTGGTCCCCAAAGCCATATCATCTCCTTTCTCTTCCACCATACCTACATGAAACTGGCCAATTAGGTGCCCAACTTCCTGTTTTTATTATATTTTAGAACAAAGTCTTTGCTCCGTCATGGCATGCACTTGTCTTCACTGAGCATTTGTATAATCTTTTTAAGTTAGCCCTATTTTTCCCTCTCTCCTGCTTGGCTGTCTTTTAACCCCTCACATCCCCAGTTGCGTCATGTCTGAAATTAATTTATAAGCTTCATGTAAGCTCCTGTCTTTTGTGTGTATTGGGTCATGGCAGGACCCAAGAGCCTCCTTCACTACAAAACCCTGATTCATCCCCAATGCTGGTCAATCTGTGTACTGAATGAGGAAGGCGTCCAGAAAGAAAATTAGTGTCTCATCTTGTATTTAAATTTTAACACTAAGCCTATGTGCAAGGAGGCCAATTAAGGTTGTACAAGAAACCTTAATACTGGCATTTCCTAACTTTTGAGCGCTTGACTTTGCAAACTTTGTGTGTTACTTTCCTAGGTTTTATAAATAAAGCAAATTGAATAAACAAATTCTATCATGTGACATCATATTGACACCCACATGGGTCATCAGCAGGGTTCAAACCTTTAGATCCACTACAAAGACCTCTTCCATTGTAGATACCAGCATAATTGGTAGCAGTACTAGACAGTTATCCTCTAAGGACCAAGCCACTAGAGGGGGATGGCACACACTTTGCCAGTGGGGTTCACCAATATTGCTGACAGGGGAATGGTAGATTCAGGAATGCTGAGGTCTATTCCAGGCTCTGAGGGGTGGATACTCGAATGGTTAGAAACCCATCTACCCCTGATCCCCCACAAGCCTGACTCCCTTCTCCCCTTCAGCTTGTTCTTTTCCCCATCCTAGCTCTTCCTCACTCCCCTGTCGGGCTCCTCACTCCAGTCTCCTGCCTTCCTCGACTCCTCATCCCAGTCACCTCCACCCACTCCCTCCAGACTTCTTGTCCCTATTTACTCCCTCCATTGCCCACCTCCCCAAGTCTGACTCTTGTCCCTTCTGTATTCTAGTCCAGTCAGCCAGCCTCCTCCTTCTTCTCACTGCCTGGTTACCGGCTGGGGGAGCGCAGAGAGAACAGGAGTGACAATCTCTCTGCAGGGAAAGTCATACTCATTCCCTGCAGCCCCAGGCTGGAGCCTGTTCCATGCAGATGGAATCCTCAGGAAATTTAGCTGCCAAATCTAACAAGACTTTATTCAGCATATGTGAAATGAGCTCTAAGGTTTATAATTTGATCAAATACAGGCAGTTTTTCCATAAGAACAGCAAAGCCAAACCCCTGACACAAAGTCAAGCCTCCCACCAAATGTCAAGTTCCTGCTCTAAAGTATGGAGGGTGTAATTTTTTTTTAAAAAGAACATGGGCAAAACATATTTTTCTCTAATCTCATTCTTGAAATGGCTGAACCATTTTTGCTGAAACTTTCCAAAAATATTTAGCTTGCGACTGACACCTCACATGGAAAACTTCAGCCAAAATGGTTAAAATTTGGCAATGTTTTAAGCAATTGAAAATAGAGTATTATAATGGAAAACATTGGGCAACCTTAATTAATTGGCAGCACTACAAGCTCCATCTATAATGCACATACACTTTATACAATGGATCCTGATTGGGACCTCTGGGCATTACTATAGTACAAGTATTTACACAACAGACAGTGACCTTACTGAAACAAAATCAGCAGAATGTGTTGAAGGGAGACACTTGATATACTCATATAAATTAAACGTCAGAATACGTTATCTGTGACTGCACTTTGCAGCTCAGCATGGCTTTCATGTGGAAGATATAATGCTGTAATTGATAGCTCTACAAATGTTTGCTGAATGCCCTAATTACCCTCACATCATGTACAGAGACACTTAATTCCTGACTTACAGAATGGACCATATAAGGGAGACCTTTTATTCCTTAGCTCAGTGTTTCCCAAACTTGGGACTCCGCTTGCTCAGGGAAAGCCCATGGCGGGCAGGGCCAGTTTATTTACCTGCCACGTCTGCAGGTTCGGCTGACTGCGGCTCCCACTGGCCACAGTTTGCCACTCCAGGCCAATGAGGGCTGCAGGAAGTGGCAGCTGGTACGTCCCTCGGCCCACACCGCTTCCCACAGCCCCCATTGGCCTGCGGCGGTGAACCGTGGCCAGAGGGAGCCGCGATTGGCTGAACCTGCAGACGCGGCAGGTGAACAAACCGGTCCAGCCTGCCCGGGGCTTTCCCTGAACAAGAGGCGTCCCAAGTTTGGGAAACACGACCTCAGTTCATCATGGAGACCTTAACATTCTACATTTTACTTTTATTACAGTAAATAACCATAGTGTCTGTTTTAGCTCAGCATTCTGTGATGAATGGCTATATTCACCATTTTGTTACTATGGCAATATTACATGTGAAGTACACCAACAAGCTGATGCTGTCAACTCTCTTTGTACTTACAGTATACTCCTTTTTCTTATTTTGAGGGTGACCAACTATAAAGGGGACTGTGAATTTTTCTGAGACTCAAGAAAAGGGGTTATTTTCTATTTTTTTTTATTAACTGTAGCAGGTAAACTGAATGGTTGTGTGTGACAAATAACTGCCAGCAACCGTAAAACAGGAACTGGCAAACCATACTCTCTTCCCCGTCAGAAGAGATTCAGCTTATCTATACTTCAAAAAAAAAAAAAAAAAAAAAAAAGAAAGAGCAAAACTGAAGCCCCCTGCAAGGGTGGGAGCAAAGAAACATTCACACACCTGCATACCCATAGCTTCCTTCACAACAACCTAAACATTAGTTTTTGGAACATTTTTGATGGATAGGCACCAAAAATTGGCATTCAGTCCCACACATTTAAATGATGGTGAAAGTAGGCAGGCGCACTATTAGTAACAATAGCCTTTCTGTTCCCATTAAACACAAACTCAAAATAATTCAGGGCAAAAAAGCTGAATGTAAGTCAAACTCTTAGGGAATCCCAGGACAAGTATATTCAACTCAACTGGATGTAAGACAGCAGAAAGATTTATAGCAAAACCTTGCAGACTGTTCTGTTTAATTGCTATATTAATTAGTTACTGGTAGAGTTACTAGATCTGTCGTACTTCTAGCTGTAATATTTCTCTTTCAGATTGGTGATTCCTAGGTGGGGAAACGTAGATTCATTTAGGGTCAGAGCAGGGGACAGGGAGTCAAGAGAATTGGATTTGCTTTTTGTCTCTGCCACTGACATACTGTGTGACCTTGGATGAGTCACTTATACTAACTATTTTTCTTAGCGCTAAAATGAGGATAATACTTCCCTCACTTGCAGGGAAGTTTGTGAGGCTTAATTCTGTAAAAGATGTAAAATGTTTTCATATCCCCATATGAAAAGCTCTATAGAAGTGCTAAGTAATATTACAAGGTAAACATTTAACTCTTGGCAATACTGCAGGTTAATTGCTTTATTATCAGTTATTTATTTAGGAAAACGGAACTGGTTTGGGGCATTACATGCTACAACTTGATGAAGCAATAAATACTTTATAAAGCATTCTTCATCCTCAGTGTGACTTCCAAAGCACTGAGCAATCATGTCTTCCTTTCTCTCTTTAGCAGATTCCTCGCACAGTTTCTATTCGGATTTTTTAGGGCACTGAATTTCACTCTATTATTTGTGTTTTGGTAACTGCTATATTATTATTGTTATATCGTTTCTGGGTGGATTTTCACACAATAGTGTCTAGTAGTGCATTTCTGATTTTTGGACAGTTATTCAAATGAAATGGTTTTTTGGTTGTGTTCTGGGAAAGACTTTCTTTCTTTCAAGGGCCAGGCCGTGTGCAGTCTTGCCTAATGGTCAGGGCGGGAGACTGACCTAACGTTGGAGCAGGTGACCAGGCCTAGTGGCCAGAGCCCCAATCAGGAGCTGAGTTACCAAGTCCAGCAAGCAAGCCGGAGCCAAGAGCCATGGTCAGACACCAAATACCATCCAGTCTTTGTTCTTGGGGGTCGGGGCTGGTTGCCCCTGCCGCTCCCTGTGGTTGACCGACTCGACCACCAACGAGTTGGGTGCCGGGTGGGTATACAGATACTCATGTCCCTTCGTGGGTACAAAGTACTTGCGCTCCGCCTTTTTAGAGATGGGAACCAAGGAGGCTGGTGTTCACCACAGGGCATTTGAAATTCTTGCCACCCCTTCATGGAGCGGCAAGGCCACCCTGCCCTGTGCTGAAGGGGACAGCACATTGAACAGGGAGTCTGAGGGCTCTTCCATCTCCTCAGCCTGGAGGTGGGGGCTCGCTGCCACCCTTTTTTTAGGAGGTCTTGGTGGGCCCGGTAGTCCTCCTGCAGGATGGAGGGGGGTGGGGCTGCAATCAACTCCTCTGGACTGGGCAAGACCGGTGCAGTGCTTTGGGTTTTGTCTGGCACCTGACGATCCATCACCTGGTAGGACTCCGGGCACGGTACCGAGGACACAGGGCCCACCGACCTTTTATCTGGCAGTCTAAAGATGGACGCTGACGGTGCTTCCAAGGCTCTGGCTACCAAGCGAGCCCCCACCAGCGCTGCGCCGGAGGCCTCGGTGCCCACTGGCACCACTGGGCCAGCCACGACACTTGGTGCCATTGTGCTTGCTGAGACACCACTGGAGCCGGCTGTTTGGGCTGCCTAGCTTGGCCTGTAGACAGGCGGCTGTGAGCGGAGGCCAGGCTGGCGTATGATCTGCTGCTGCCTCTGGACCGGGAGTATCGGCGTTGCCGGGATCTATATTGGCCACGGGATCACGATCTCGACGTGGAGGAGCGGCACCGATGGTAGTAGCTGCTCCGCAAATGGCCTTGACGGGCAGACCCGCAACGGCGAGACACCAGCGATCGACGCCCAGGGCTACGGCGCCTTCGCAGAGACTTGGAACGGGAGTCCGAGCGGGAATGGTGTCAACGACTGTGCCGCGACTGACTGTGGTATCTCCTGCGAGACGAGGACAGTTGGCGACGTCCGCCACGGACCCATTGATATTTTCTTCGCTAAGACGAGCGGTGCCGGGAATTCTGGTCGGACAGCACCCATCCAGACAGTCTGGCCGGCGTCGAAGGCAATCCACATGGACTGAGCCCTGAATGGTCGCTGGGCAGTGAACGGTGTTGGGAACGTTCCCTCAATCGGTACCGGGCCAGGGGCGACTGCAGTGATCCCAGCAGCAGCTTGCCTCTGGAACATGAGGCCGACATCAGCGGAGCTTCAGGCATTGGCATGGATATAATGTCCCTGGCTGCCTGGAGAGCTTCGGGTGTAGATGGCATCTGGACATCTGGAGAGGCCTGCTCCGAAGGGGCTGGGCTACTCTGCTCAACGTGAGTTGGAGGCCTAGGGCCCAATGGGAATCAAGGACTACCTGACATGGGCCTAACCTCTGTTCCAGACTTCCCTCGGTGCCATTGCGAAGAGAAAGTCTTTCCGGTCCTCTTGGCGTGCCCCGTGGATGGGGAGCGGTGCCGACTGGACAATTGTACCAGCGGGTCTCCGCGTACCGATGCCAGATACCGGTTTGGAGCAGCCAACTCCATCAGGACGGCCCGGAGCCTAATGTCCCTTTCTTTTTCAGTCCGGGGCTCGAAAGACTTGCAGATCTTGCACCTGTCACTGATATGGGTTCCTCCCATGCAGCGCAGACAATCCACGTGCGGATCACTCCTTGGCATACAGTGCCTACAAGAGCCGCATGACTTAAAGCCTGAGGTGCAGGGCATGTCCCGGCCCAGGCTCAATGACTAACTAAACTAACTGAATTAGCTAACTGACTACAGGTACTACTGGGGTCGAGCTGCCTCAAAGTTGGAGCTGAGCAGTTCGGACGTATCTTCACTGGCGGCAAGAAGGAACTGAGGATGGGGGGAGCACAGCCCCCCTTATACCATGCCAGGCAGGTGCCACTCCAGGGGTCGCAGTGGAGGGGGGCGCTCCCCCCTACAAGTACTACTAGGGGAAAAACTTCCGGCACCGGTGCACGTGCCAAGCACGCACACCTATTGTGGAATACACATGAGCAATGACTCGAAGAAGAATGTCCAGTAAAGGCCTGCCTGAGACAACTAAACTAGCTTTCTTTTGAGGTCTTCAGAATTTGAACTTACTAGAAAGACTCTGTCCTGAAAATTAACTCCCTGTGCCACACAGACCCAAACAATAGTCTGCATTTAATGGCAAGCACATATTTATATTAGTTGCCTTTACATTTATAGTAGAATTCCTTCTTGTTGAGAAAGGAAAGGGAAATCTGGTTAACAGGCACTCTTCCATAGAATACACAAAATTAATTTAACAGCAGATAGCAATTAGTCAATAGCTTACTCCTTCCCTGTTTGTTTGTTTTGCAACTTTCATTTGAACTGAACTTTGGGGAGGTGGGGAAGAGCGGGAGAAATGTGGCCCTTAACAGGAAACACGCGAGAAATGGCAATGCCGAGTCACGATAGAAAAGAGGATTTCGTCAGCGGACCTTGTGCTAAAACACTTAGGCCTCGGTCACTGCATGGCCCTTCTGCATGCTTTGAGTAAATACAGATAATTCTCCCAGAATGCAAATAATTCTCACATTTTAAAGAAGTATTTCGCTCACAACTTCGACATCATTTAAAATGATTACCTGATTCCTGCAATGCGACGGCTGATAAATATTCAGAAGAGGAGGAAATGTACTTTTCTTATAAAGCTGTAAGCTGGTTGCCATGTCCTATCACAGTTTCACTACCACTCTGTTATGAAACAGAAGGTAAACAAAACAGTATAAATAAAGGACAATATTACTACATCTAATTACCTTAGCCAAATTTCAAAGCCAACATTAAACATATTTATAAAGTTTTATATTACAAACTGACATCTTATTACTTAAATCATACATAAAATCTTTTTATTGGGAAATTACTTAGCAAGTAGAGGTTTCAGAGTAACAGCCGTGTTAAGTCTGTATTCGCAAAAAGAAAAGGAGGACTTGTGGCACCTTAGAGACTAACTTAGAGACTGGGAGTGGCTAAGTCATTATGCAAGGTAGCCTATTTCCTCTTGTTTTTTCCTACCCCCCCCGCCCCCCAGATGTTCTGGTTTAACTTGGATTTAAACTTGGAGAGTGGTCAGTTTGGATGAGCTATTACCAGCAGGAGAGTGAGTTTGTGTGTGTATAGGGGTGGGGGTGGGGGTGAGAAAACCTGGATTTGTGCTGGAAATGGCCCACCTTAATTATGAACATTGTAGGGAGAATGGTCACTTTGGATGAGCTATTACCAGCAGGATAGTGAGTTTGTGTGTGTGGTTTTTGGGAGGGGGGTGAGGGGGTGAGAGAACCTGGATTTGTGCAGGAAATGGCCCAACTTGATTATCATGCACATTGTGTAAAGAGTTGTCACTTTGGATGGGCTATCACCAGCAGGAGAGTGAATTTGTGTGGGGGGGTGGAGGGTGAGAAAACCTGGATTTGTGCTGGAAATGGCCCACCTGATGATCACTTTAGATAAGCTATTACCAGCAGGACAGTGGGGTGGGAGGAGGTATTTTTTCATATTCTCTGTGTATAAATAAAGTCTGCTGCAGTTTCCACGGCATGCATCCGATGAAGTGAGCTGTAGCTCACCAGAGCTCATGCTCAAATAAATTGGTTAGTCTCTAAGGTGCCACAAGTACTCCTTTTCTTTTAGCAAGTAGAATACAAGTCAACTGCCATAGTAAATTATGTTGTCTTTAAAGTAACTACTAGGTAAATGAACACTCTCTAAAGCATTACTTTTCCAGACAAGGATTTGGGGGGGGGGGGGGGGATAAGACATTTCCAATTCTGAAAAACTGATTCCTGGACTTACTACTATCTTTATGGGAGATATACAGACCTTGTGCCATTGCTCCTGTACCTTGGCTCCCATGAAAAGCCATTAATATTACCCACCCTCCACCAGCTAGCATAGATTTACATAGAGTTATGAAATCTTTAGACCACTTCCAATTTTCTCTTTACTGAAATAATAGCCAATTTTCTCCATGATTTTAAAAGGAGAAGCTGCATAGCCTTCCTTTTCAATATAGGGCCATGATGGACAGTAGAAAATATAGCTCATTAGGGATCAAACTCTGGAGAGTGGTGGGGGGTAGCAGTCCTGCTGCTTTTGATCCTTTCCTCACAGATACCTCACAAACCCCTCCATCTGGTAGGAACTTTACTGCTCAGAGCAGAAGGAAGAAGGGAAGCAGCCACATTCCACAGTGTGCCTTCCTTCTCCTCAAGTCCATGAAAATTGCTGAATAGCTATCCATCTGGAACTTAATTTGGGTCTTACTCCTCCTCCAATGGTGCGTGCATGCTCTACGGGTAGGATTTACAAAGGTACTTAGGTGTATACGTCCCATTTTTTGGCACCAGTGTGATTCACAAACTTCCTGCTCGGCTACCGCCTAACACTGTAAGCACATAAACTCTCTCAGCACCTAAGTTTTTCCTTTAGGCATGTGCACTGCAGCAGCTAGATGCCCACCTCCTGCCTGAGCGCACACACAATGCTGCCTCATAATTGGCATCTGGACATCGATCTCCTGCCTGTGCCCCCGGGCGATTCACAATCCCTTGGACAAATTCACACAAAATCACTGGGGCAGGGAAGGGATGGCGGGGGGGGGGGGGAAGGATTAGGAAGACAACCTCCTTTATAATCTTTAACCTAGTGCATAAGGTAGTCATCCAAGATGTAGGAAACCTCCATTCAAGTCCCCACCTCAGCCTGATGGGGAGAAAGGATTTGAGCAGGATCTGCCTTTGCTCAGGGATGCATCCTACTCACCAGGCTATAGAGTGGTTCTAACTCTCTCTCTCTCTGGCCCAATTAATATTTACATATTCCATTGTTTAATTCAAGTGAAGCCACGTCAACAGCAGAGATTAAGAGACCCCTCCTCCCATCAGAATAGCCCATAACCTTGTGGTTAGAGTCCTGACCTGAGAGTTGGCTGATCCCCTTTGCCTCATGAGGAGGATGTGGGACTTGAAGCAGGGGTCCACCCCTGCCTGATGAGTACCCTATTCACTAGGCAAAAGGTTATAATGGAGGTGGTCCTCCTGTGGTTTCTTTCATGCAGTTTAGGCAGCCAAGTGCCCATCTTCCCCAATTTGTGGATCACTAGTCAAGGTACAAGGTGCCTCCATGGAACCTGGACTTTGGCACCTATCTCTGCCCAAGAATTGGCACTTAACACATACCCCTTTTACCAGTGTCTCCCTTTGGTTAGATTAGGCGGCTAGCATGCTGGCTTCGCAGAACACCATTCTCTGGTGCCTATTTCTCCACTTTCATTGCATAGGAAGCCTAAAGGTGCCTAATTCAGTCTTTGTGGATTGCAGCATTGTTCCTGTGATTTTCTAGCCACCAAGGTGCTCAGTGTTGCCCTTCATGGATCTCACCCTAAACTTCTGCTTGGATACTCCTGCCCCATCTGTAAGTTTGGATGAAACCTACTCCTAATTGTGTAGGAGAGAGGGAGGAAACCCCACCCATTCCACTTCAAAAGTACAATTTGCAGGAAACCTCATCAATGGTAACTCAAGGCTCTCACAGGGAGGCAGCGCGAGCTTCCCTTCACTCTCACAACTGAGTCCAGATTGTAGAAATGTATTTATTTAGAACAAAGAAAAGCTCTCTGGGTGATTCAAGTTTAAAGGAAAATTGTAAGGGAGGGGAGGAGGAGAGGGATGTGAGTGTAGTTTTCAGTTAAGCTGGAACATGGTGAAGACTAGTTTATAAAAACGCTAACAGCTGCCGTGCTGTACCCCGGAGCTTGCTGCATTTCAGTGGTGCAAGAAGTAATCCCACCCTATGGGGTTGTGCGGTTAGATGCTTTGGGAATCTTTGAGATGAATGAGGCACAGAAATGCAGAATCCTGGTTTCTGAAAGGCAGAATAAGTCCAACGTTGTTTGACTAGCTTTTAAAATGAAGTGCAGCCTCATTCATGTGCAACACATGAAATTCCGCCCGAGTGACCGTTTCGGGAACACCTGGGTGCTGTCTTTAAGGAAAGGCCGTGAATCAAGTGGGAACAGGACAGACACCCCCAGGGCGATCTCCTGGTTCTTTCAAACCCGCCCCCTTAGCGCCACTATGTCGCCTGCGCGGCAAGAAGCCTATTCATGGGGGTTGGAGGCAGGGGCGCGGTGTCAGACCCCCGAAGAGCAGAAACAGCTTCCCTGAGAAACAGTCGTGCCCTGGCCGCGCCCCAGCTTGGGAGACTTGGCCACAGAGGCGCCTTGCCCTCCCCCCCTTCTCCGGTGCTGGTCACAGGAGCCCGCGCACGTGTGGGAGGGAGCCCCACTCCCGCGGGGCTCGGCCTCCCCAGCGCGGTTCTTCCGCGGCGGGGCTCGCGCTAGCCCCCTCCCCGCCGGGGGGGGGCGGCACTTACCGCTTGCGAGGTGGCCGCGGGCGCAGTGAGAGGAGCCGCTGCCGAGTCCGGCCAGCCACCGCAGCGTCCTCGCAGCGCCCCTGGCTCTGCCCAGCCCCCGCGCCCCGGGAGGAGCGGTAGCCGCCGGGCACCCTCCGGAGCGCGGCCCTGCGGCAGGCCAGGGGAAGAAACCCGGGGCAGTCCCGGGCAATGGGCGGCAGCAGCCACGCGAGCGGTGCCGCCGTGCAGCCGTCACCAAGAAGCAACATAGGGCACAGCGCGAGGGGCGTGGGCTGCGCGCTTTTTCTGCTTTGGGGACGCGGGTTGTTGCTGCTGCTGCTGCTCGTGAGCTGGGCACCCCGTTGGAAAAGCAAACATGCAGCCTGGCGGTAATGAGTGAAATGAAGGAATCAGGGTGGGGAGGGGGGTCACATTTCCTGCAAACAGCCCGTGCCGTGACATCGTTAAATCAACAAAATATGAGGCATTGGACGAATGACCATTGATCTTTCACAGGTCTGGACGACCGCTAAAGGACCTACTGGGTCAGGTCAGAGCAAGGGTCCAGCCAGCCAGGGGTGTGTACAAGGGGGGACAGGCAGGGGCACAGAGCTCCTCTGGCCCCAGGGGAGGGAGAGAGCGAGCTCTTCCGGCCCTCTCTCTCTCCAGCAGCCAGGGGAGCTGAGCTCCCCTTGTGGCCAAGGGAGCTGTCCCCCCCCCCCCTCTTTTGCTATAATGAACCCCTGGCTATAATGGCCAAATGCCTTGGATCCCCAGGACTTTGTTATAGTGAGGATGTACTGTACTTCCTCATAACATGACCAAGGGAAGGTCATGCCTGACTAATCTAATCGCCTTTTATGATGAGATTACTGGTTCTGTGGATGAAGGGAAAGCAGTGGATGTATTGTTTCTTGACTTTAGCAAAGCTTTTGACACGGTCTCCCACAGTATTCTTGTCAGCAAGTTAAGGAAGTATGGGCTGGATGAATGCACTACAAGGTGGGTAGAAAGCTGGCTAAATTGTCAGGCTCAACGGGTAGTGATCAATGGCTCCATATCTAGTTGGCAGCCGGTATCAAGTGGAGTGCCCCAAGGGTCGGTCCTGGGGCCGGTTTTGTTCAATATCTTCATAAATGATCTGGAGGATGGTGTGGATTGCACTCTCAGCAAATTTGAGGATGATACTAAACTGGGAGGAGTGGTAGATACGCTGGAGGGGAGGGATAGGATACAGAAAGACCTAGACAAATTGGAGGATTGGGCCAAAAGAAATCTGATGAGGTTCAATAAGGATAAGTGCAGGGTCCTGCACTTAGGACGGAAGAACCCAATGCACAGCTACAGACTAGGGACCGAATGGCTAGGCAGCAGTTCTGCGGAAAAGGACCTAGGGGTGACAGTGGACGAGAAGCTGGATATGAGTCAGCAGTGTGCCCTTGTTGCCAAGAAGGCCAATGGCATTTTGGGATGTATAAGTAGGGGCATAGCGAGCAGATCGAGGGACGTGATCGTTCCCCTCTATTCAACATTGGTGAGGCCTCATCTGGAGTACTGTGTCCAGTTTTGGGCCCCACACTTCAAGAAGGATGTGGATAAATTGGAGAGAGTCCAGTGAAGGGCAACAAAAATGATTAGGGGACTGGAACACATGAGTTATGAGGAGAGGCTGAGGGAGCTGGGAGTGTTTAGCCTGCAGAAGAGAAGAATGAGGGGGGATTTGATAGCTGCTTTCAACTACCTGAAAGGGGGTTCCAAAGAGGATGGCTCTAGACTGTTCTCAATGGTAGCAGATGACAGAACGAGGAGTAATGGTCTCAAGTTGCAGTGGGGGAGGTTTAGATTGGATATTAGGAAAAACTTTTTCACTAAGAGGGTGGTGAAACACTGGAATGCGTTACCTAGGGAGGTGGTAGAATCTCCTTCCTTAGAGGTTTTTAAGGTCAGGCTTGACAAAGCCCTGGCTGGGATGATTTAACTGGGAATTGGTCCTGCTTTGAGCAGGGGGTTGGACTAGATGACCTTCTGGGGTCCCTTCCAACCCTGATATTCTATGATTCTAACATCATGTATTTAATGTGTCTCTCCAAAAGCAGTCAAATGTAAATGCCTGCGCAGGCCCCTGTGCATCCAGCCCAGTATCTTGTCTTCTGACAGTGGCAAGTGCCAGATAACTCAGAGGGAGTGAACAGAACAGGATCCATCCCGTTTTCCAGTCTGCAGCTTCTGGCAGTCAGAGGTTAATGACACCTGGAGCCTGTGGTTGCATCCCTGACCATCTTAGCTAATACTTACAGTATTCACATTGCCCTTGTTGACATGGAGCAGCGATGTGACTCATCTTGTTGACAGTGTTCTTGTTGCTATCTTTCTCAATCAACTGGTTTCTGATCTTTGAATAGGTATGTGCTATTTTGCAACTTACCATTCTTTTACTTAGGAAACTCAATAGTGCAAACATTTACTCACTTGCATATGATATATTTTTGCAAGATTGTGGTTAAAGGCCCAAATCCTGAAAGCCCTTGTGCACTTATCAGTGGAACTACACAACCGGAGTAAAATTAGTTACGTGCAGGTTTGCAGGACAAGGGCTGGGGATTGCAAAAAACAAAACAAAACCCCAAAAACAATAAAACAATTACATGTTCTGTTGATACGATTAATTAAAATTGGGGTGGGTAGTTTCTTGTATTAATTATAATTAAGGAATTCAGTTACAGTGCTCCGTTGCCTTGAAAGTTGGTTATTTTATGAAAATCATTACTCATATTCAACTTATATGTAATATTTACAGTTAAATTTTAAAAATTGAAGGCAATTTGGTCCAAATTTCTTCCAAATTACACTTTTCAATTCAGAAAATGCTCTTTCATTCAACACAGGAAAAGCCATATGCTGAAAAACTGTGTTGGACCCATCTGAAGGTGTATTACTTAACTTCTCAGTAACAAATTTGGGGGTATAATTCAGCTGAAGTTGAAAATATTTAAAAGTTGAAATGTCATAAGTGTTTAACATATTCTTTTCTGTACCTATTTAAAAAAATACTGTAAAATGTCTTTGGGGGTAGCTATTGCTTCATTTAGTTCATTTAGCACATAGACTCACATGGTTGCAACAAAAGTCTCACTATCCTTGCATGGCTATAAAGGCTACCCCTGTATGATGAAGCAAACCTTGGTTCATCATGGTGGCCAGTTCCAAGAAGTTTACATAGGGTTGGTGCGGCAATCTGCACAACAGGATGCTGATGGCAAGACTGACTGTACCATTGCAACTGTTATGCCAGTGCTTGCTATCTGTTCTGGTGCAGTATTGACTGGAGGCTGACATGATGGGTACTCTTGCATACAGCAAATGCAATCCTAATCGATGCACGCTTTATGGTAATTGTGTGCATAGATGTTATAGGGATGCTGCTAAGGAGTTCATATAAGGGTTAGCACTCCTTATGGAGATACGATCTTTGACATCTGCAACAAATTGTGGAGTCCAGCATTTTCTGCAGAACTGTCTTCTCTATTGGCTTTGCAGCACAATTAAAGAATCCTGACAAGATATAATAAGAAACACTGAGCAGTGTTAAGGACAATCACTGACACTCCAAAAGTGGCTAAGTTGGGTCTAATTAACAATATTTCACTATCCATAAGTAACCAGCAAAGAAAAAATTAAAACTTTGTTTGTCCCCTTTCCTCTGTTTATTTAAAGAGTGCCTAAAATATTTTTGTTTTTCTGCATTAGAAATTCAGTTCTTATCAGCCCTGGAAGATACTGTCATTACTGGAAAACTCATGCAATTATGACATCACAAAAGCCAACAGACTGAAAATAGATCAGTCAACTCTATGACTTTACTTTGATTCTGCTGATCCTTTGTGTAATTCCAATAACTAATGAACATTTAGGAGAAAGGAAGTTTTTGTATATAAACATATCTTCCTTCTCTCCTTCCCCCCTTCAACCAGGTGCAATAACTCACAATACACATGCTCTAAGATCACTGCCCCCAGAGGTCCTCCTGCAAAACACAAACTTGATGTTTCTGGTATTTCCAGAGTTTAAAAAAAAAACACCAACAACTTTTAAAAGCTCACACAACCTTTCAGGCCTTTATTATACATCATAAAGAAGCAATAAATAAATAAATTAAATAAAAGCCCAACTTTTTATAAACATTTTGCAAGAAACCTTTAACAGCCCTATTAATTAAAAAGTGATTCTTAGTACACAAATGAAGTTCTAGAAAGCCTGCTTTTATATCATTGCTTGACTCCCCTCTACCTCCAATCTTACGTGGTGTTAAAGAGACACTTATTTCCAAGGTTCTGATCACATTAGGATTTATAATCACGTTCAGAATGTGTTTGTTTTTTGAATATGTCTCTTGGCTTGGGTAGTTTCATAAGTATTGTTTTATGATGTTTATTTT
Source organism: Lepidochelys olivacea (assembly GCF_965140295.1). Classification (NCBI taxonomy): domain Eukaryota; kingdom Metazoa; phylum Chordata; order Testudines; family Cheloniidae; genus Lepidochelys; species Lepidochelys olivacea. Next base: position 126,730,152 of record NC_140413.1, read on the forward strand.
GTATGCTGCAAAAGCAACAACATTAGACTTACAAAAAGGCATTATGGCATGGATTTGTAATGGCCACATTACTCACAAGTGGTGAGCTGTCAAGGCTAGAAACAAGCATCATATACCACTAGGAAAGCGAGAGTCACAGCTCTCCAATGAGATAAGTCATTTTTACCTTCATGGCTCGTGAAATTAGATTCATTCAGTTCACATATTCGACTATGATTAGTGCTCGGCCTGTATACTTTTTTATGGGCTGGGTGTAATATGGAGAGGGGGAAAAAATCTACATTTGTGGAAAAATTTTCCCCCACTGTGGGTTGCTTGAACGCTATTTACTGGTTTGGAATGTTAAACATAGGCCTGGTGGAGATGGATTAGTGAACAGAGTGCAGATAAGGCTTAAATAGGTTCTGCATGTAACATATGTTATTGATTACAAATCTTAAAAGGTTAACACAAAAATTACATAGTCTTTCCTGCTCAGGTGAAATCCTGGTTCCATTGAAGTCGATGATAAAATTCCCATTGACCACATTGGAGCCAGGATTTCACCCATTATATATATATATATATATATATATATATATATATATATATATATATATATATATATATATATATATATATATATATATATATATATATATATATATATATATATATATATAATTACTATATACTATAGAAAACAACACTAAGACAACATTAAGGTTGCAAACTCAAGCATTCAAAGAGTAGAATATGCCAGAATTAAGGTTGCCTGTGCAATCTTGGCTCCTTTGTGCATATGTGTTATGATACAGTCTTTAATTACATGACCACATACTGGTGTTTTTTTCCCCACAGGGCATTCCTGTTCCATTTAGTGCAGAGGATAGACAGTGCTCACTTAATGAGCAGCTATTCAGTATTTGTTTTATACGCCTTGTTCAGTGTGTGGCCCTAGGCCTTATTTACTGCACATTATTCAAACTCCGCTCTGAAGACAGAATTATCAAATTTCATAATGTACTTTTCTCTGGTGCTCATCACTGTAGTAGCCAAGTGCTTCACAAATATTAATTCAATTTAATCCCTCATCGCAACACTACTGTGAGAAGATATTATCCCCATTTTATAGATGGGGAGCTGAGGCACAGAGATTACAGTCAAAAGTTTCTACTAATTTTGAGCGTCCAATTAGAGATGCCTAGAACCTGATTTTTCAGAGTATCTAGCATTTTATAGCACTTAATATGCAGAGCTCCCACTGACTTCACTTGCAGGTGAGTGCTGAGCACGTCTACAAATCAGACTCCAGGGTATCAAGCTGAACACCCCAGAAAGTTATGAATAAACAATTAGTGACCATCTCTGGAAAGTTTAGCTTAAGTGACTTGTCCAGCATCACAGAGGAATTCTGTGGCATAGGCAAGGATAGATTCCAGTTCTCCAGGGCAGCATTCTACTGCCTTAGCCAGGACACCATCCTTTTTCTTCCTAACATCTCCTGCTTCATTCACCACTCACGTTCCCACTTCTGCAACAAATGAGGCAAGGATCCTACAGATAAGAGTTTTTTACATTACACACCCCTGATTCATCCCCAGAGGAGGTCCATTATGTGCACTGAATGAGTCAGGGGTCTTGTGGAAGAAAAAAATGGTATGTAATCATGTAATTAAACTATCATAGTGCAGACAACAGTGGAAAAATATTAAGGTTGTGGGGGAAACCATAATTCTGGCATTTCCCAACTTTTTAGTGCTTCACTTCGCAATTTTAATAATTTTAACGTAGTTTGTAGGTGTAATTTCCTAGGTTTTTTAAAAAACAAACTGAGTAAACAGAAATCCCATGTTGTGGCATCATATTGACACCCACATGGATCATCAGCAAAAGTTGGAACCTTTAGATCCACCACACAGACCTCTACCACTTGAACTAACAAAGTAACTGATAGCAGTAGTAGGTTGTCATCTTCTGAGCATAACAGCTCTAGGGGGACGAGACACATTTTGCCATTGAGTTTCACGTGTATTTGCTGACAACAGCAGAATGGGTAGATTCGGGAATTTGGAGTTCTATACTAGGCTCTGGTGGGGACAATGCTCTAGTGGGCAAAGATTCTTATTCATTCTCCCCTGCCCCAGCTTGATTTCTTTCTTTCCCTGTCCCCTTCAGCCCTGTCTTTTCCCTACCTCTTGCTCTTTGTTCCAGGCAAGACCAGTCACAGTCTCCATTCCTCAGGCTTCTGATCTCAGTCTCCTTGCCCAGAAAATCCAAGCTTCCCTTTCTGGGCTTACTGTTCAAATCCCAATTTCTCTACCTCTCCAAACCCAGTCAGTCCTAGTTCCCCCCTCTCAGTATCCTTTTCTGATTGGTCTCTCTCCTCCACCCTCTCCTACTGGCTCCCAATCCCAGTCTCCTCATCCAGCCAATCCCAGTCTTCCCCGAGTCCTCATGTGATATCAGTTTCCTACCACAGCCAATCCTTCCTCCCTCCACCCAAACTCATTTCTCTCACTGGCACCATCCCAATTTCTCTCCCAACTCCTAGTCCCAGCATCTCCTCTTCCAGCTCCCAGTTCCAGCCTCCCCTCCTCCCAGTTCACAGTCTCCTTGCCCAGCCTGTGCCTGTTTCTCCCCCACACACATTCTCCAGTCCGAGTCTCACCAGACTCCTTGTTCTAATCTACTCCCTTCCATCTCCATTAGTCTGCCAGCAGAGAGGTAATTAAGAGAACAGAAGAGACAGCCTCCCTGCTCTCTCAGGTGAGCGGCAGACACCACCGATTGAATTGACTTAATATACCGTCTCTCCACACACAATACATCTTTTGAAAGCTTATTATGTCTACTTTAAGATGAGGTATGATGCAGAGCTGTCAAGTTGTGGTGTTACTGTAGAAACAATGATAAACAATGACACCAACAACACGTTAAAGTGCCAATTTTAAAACATTTGCATTTGTTTGTTCATAGAATCATAGAATCATAGAATATCAGGGTTGGAAGGGACCCCAGAAGGTCATCTAGTCCAACCCCCTGCTCAAAGCAGGACCAATTCCCAGTTAAATCATCCCAGCCAGGGCTTTGTCAAGTCTGACCTTAAAAACCTCTAAGGAAGGAGATTCTACCACCTCCCTAGGTAACGCATTCCAGTGTTTCACCACCCTCTTAGTGAAAAAGTTTTTCCTAATATCCAATCTAAACCTCCCCCACTGCAACTTGAGACCATTACTCCTCGTTCTGTCATCTGCTACCACTGAGAACAGTCTAGATCCATCCTCTTTGGAACCCCCTTTCAGGTAGTTGAAAGCAGCTATCAAATCCCCCCTCATTCTTCTCTTCTGCAGGCTAAACAATTTAATGGCTCGTTGTATCATTTTAAGACATAACATTGTATTTCTTTGTTGTTCTGATGCTTTGAGGTCACAGTCTAATAATAAATGTGTACAGATGTCATTGAAATTAATAGCACTGTGAAATTTGTGGTCAACATCATCGTCATCTTGCTCACCATTATGATCGCTCTCAAGAATGCGTAGATTATCACAATCTTCATTGCCTTGGAATGTACAGAGTTCTGTGCAGGGACGATTGTTCTGAATCCAGACACAGTGGATTGTGCAATGACCCCCTACTGGTACAGATCCAAATAAGGTCTTGTAGAAGCTCAGATGCCATTGGGTCCCTGAAGAATAAGAGTAGTTCATCATCTACCTTTTTCCATCCATGTTGCAATGGTGATCCAATATCTGGATTACATATGTGCAAAAACATCCAGGTCTTTGTTTGCCAAGATGCTCTTTTGACATGCTCTTCAAAACTGTCCCTCACTTGGGAAGTCTGGCCAGTGACTTGTCCTTTTTCATGGCCAGATTGCACTTTAGGTCTCTGTGGCTCTCCAGGAATTGTGGCTTGTCCATCACTCTCCCCAAGTGTGGCAAGATCTCTGAAGCAATAAGCTACTTTTGTTTTGATAACATTAAACATGCCCCCTGCCCCCACCATACCAAATAGGGATGGCACAGAATCACATCCGGTTAATGCGTATACAGCAGGAGTGAGTGCATCACAAATTGCATGCACAGGTATGAAACAGTGGTTGTCAGTTGTGCTGGCAATGGTGCCTGTCTCAATCCACATGTTATCTGTGTATTCCCATTTCTGGAAAGTAATGAATAGCAAGGACCAAAACATCTGTATCAGGTGACCTAATTCCTATGGTTCCTTTGACACCAAGAAACCCAAAAGCCATATTGGCACATACAGCATGCAGAAACATTCTTGTGTCTGCTTCCTCTTGAATACCATACAACTCTCAGGCTTCTTCAACACCTGTTCTGGTGTTGGACTTTGCTACTTCACCATCATAAAAGCCCCCAGCAAGAAGGAGTGTTTGTGTTGGGTAAGCTCCTACACTGAGGTGCATTTTGAACCATATATTCACAGAGGAACCATATATTCACAAGTGATTGCTTGTTGGATGCCATGGTTAGAAACTTTTTCCATGGAGGCAGAGGGCATCCACCAATCACCTGGTATTTCTTACACCCATCCTTAGATCCTGTCCAGCACCAGCTTTCTGCAGTTTTCACAGAGTTATTGTTATATCTGCAAAAGACTGATTACAGAGTTAGCCTTGTCAAGTCCTTTTAGGATCTGCTTCGAGGATTCAACAGCCAATTCACTGAATGTGTGGAATTTGTCTGCAGCCTTCATTTGTATGACAGCAGGGCCTCTCTGTTGTACACTGTTTTCTTTGTTGCATACTCTTTGCTCAGGGATTCTTTCAGCTTGAGCTTCCAGCTGATGCCCTAATTTATCTTTGTCTGTTCTGCTCATTGTTCCATCAGCATGGAAGGAGGACATAGGCAGAGGTCCTGTTGGATTGGATGACTAAGGACAGTTGCTATTGAAACATCATCTCTGCATATTGCTAAGGACAGGGCTCTGTGGAAAACACTCTCTGGACTGATAGATTCTGTGATTGTCCCTCACTTGCTAGATTTAAATGTAGTGGTCTTGGCCATGTGAGCAAATGTTCTGATGTCAGATTTCTTGACTGAGCTGAAGAAGGTGTGTGTCCTGTCAGAATCAAGTGCACCTCTCATAAATCTCTCCATTTGCTCTTCACCAACACCTGCTATTTTCATTAGAGACCCTCGTACATCTGGTGTTACATGAAGGCCAGTAGATATGTTGATAAGCACATCTGGATGTGATTTGGTGTCAAATGGGTTTGTCGTATTGTTGATGACATGGGTGATAAGAGCTATAACATGCCCTTCATCCCTCTTCAGTATAGAGACAAGGACTTGTTTGTGGACTTTGTCTTCACTATTTCTTGTTAGGCCACTTTCTTTCTCTCATAGCTTCATATTATGAATATGCAAAAACTATGTATTATCTCTAACACTAATACTGACGTGCATAAGTGTCACTGTATTAAAAATCTAGTTTCTAGGATACTTCAAAGGCTAGTACAGCATCCATAGGCAATTACAAATTAAACCTTCAGTCAGGCAAACTAGATGCTATTGTATGTACCAAAGATTACAAATGGAGAAGTATTATATAGTGAGGAGGGCTTTAAACTAGGTTCACCGGGGGAAGGAGACCAAAGCCCTAAGGTAAGTGGGGAAGTGGGATATCGGGAGGAAGCATGAGCAGGAGAGTGCAAGAGGGGAGGGCTCCTGCCTCATACTGAGAAAGCCAGACGATCAGCGATTATCTTAAGTGCCTATATACAAATGCAAGAAGCCTGAGAAACAAGCAGGGAGAACTGGAAGTCCTGGCATAATCAAGGAATTATGATGTGATTGGAATAACAGAGACTTGGTGGAATAACTCACACGACTGGAGTACTGTCATGAATGGATAAAAACTGTTCAGGAAGGACAGACAGAGCAGAAAAGATGAGGGAGTTGCATTGTATGTAAGAGAGCAGTATGACTGCTCAGAGCTCCGGTATGAAACTGCAGAAAAACCTGAGAGTCTCTGGATTAAGTTTAGAAGTGTGAGCAACAAGGGTGATGTCATGGTGGGAGTCTGCTATAGACCACCGGACCGGGGGATGAGGTGGACGGGGCTTTCTTCCGGCAACTAACAGAAGTTACTAGATCGCAGGCCCTAATTCTCATGGGAGACTTCAATCACCCTGATATCTGCTGGGAGAGCAATACAGCGGTGCATAGACAATCCAAGAAGATTTTGGAAAGTGTAGGGGACAATTTCCTGGTGCAAATGCTGGAGGAGCCAACTAGGGGCAGAGTTCTTCTTGACCTGCTGCTCACAAACGGGGAAGAATTAGTAGGGGAAGCAAAAGTGGATGGGAACCTGGGAGGCAGCGACCATGAGATGGTCAACTTCAGGATCCTGACACAAGGAAGAAAAGAGAGCAGCAGAATATGGACCCTGGACTTCAGAAAAGCAGACTTTGACTCCCTCAGGGAACTGATGGGCAGGATCACGTGGGAGAGTAACATGACGGGGAAAGGAGTCCAGGACAGCTGGCTGTATTTTAAAGAATCCTTATTGAGGTTACAGGAACAAACCATCCTGATGTGTAGAAAGAATAGTAAATATGGCAGGAAACCAGCTTGACTTAACAGTGAAATCCTTGCTGATCTTAAACACAAAAAAGAAGCTTACAAGAAGTGGAAGATTGGACAAATGATTAGGGAGGAGTATCAAAATATTGCTCAGGCATACAGGAATGAAATCAGGAATGTCAAATCACACTTGGAGTTGCAGCCAGCAAGAGATGTTAAGAGTAACTAGAAGTGTTTCTTCAGGTATGTTAGCAACAAGAAGAAAGCCAAGGAAAGTGTGCGCCCCTTACTGAATGAGGGAGGCAATCTAGTGACAAAGGATGTGGAAAAAACTAATGTACTCATTGCTTTTTTTGCCTCTGTCTTCACGAACAAGGTCAGCTCCCAGACTACTGCATTGGGCAGCACAGCATGGGGAGGAGGTGACCAGCCCTCTGTGGAGAAAGAAGTGGTTCGGGACTATTTAGAAAAGCTGGACATGCACAAGTCCATGGGGCCGGACACATTGCATCCGAGAGTGCTAAAGGAATTGGCGGCTGTGATTGCAGAGCCATTGGCCATTATCTTTGAAAACTCGTGGCGAACGGGGGAAGTCCCAGATGACTGGAAAAAGGCTAATGTAGTGCCCGTCTTTAAAAAGGGAAGGAGGAGAATCCAGGGAACTACAGGCCAGTCAGCCTCACCTCAGTCCCTGGAAAAATCATGGAGCAGGTCCTCAAGGAATCAATTCTGAAGCACTTAGAGGAGTGGAAAGTGATCAGGAACAGCCAGCATGGATTCACCAAGGGCAAGTCATGTCTGACTAATCTAATTGCCTTCTATGATGAGATAACTGGCTCTGTGGATGAGGGGAAAGTGGTGGATGTGTTGTTCCTTGACTTTAGCAAACCTTTTGACACGGTCTCCGACGGTATTCTTGCCAGCAAGTTAAAGACGTATGGGCTGGATGAATGGACTATAAGGTGCATAGAAAGCTGGCCAGATCGTTGGGCTCAACGGGTAGTGATCAATGGCTCCATGTCTAGTTGGCAGCCGGTATCAAGCGGAGTGCCCCAAGGGTCGGTCCTGGGGCCGGTTTTGTTCAATATCTTCATTAATGATCCGGTGGATGGCATGGACTGCACCCTCAGCAAGTTTGCAGATGACACTAAACTGGGAGGAGAGGTAGATACGCTGGAGGGTAGGGATAGGATAGGATACAGAGGGACCTAGACAAATTAGATGATTAGGCCAAAAGAAATCTGATGAGGTTTAACAAGGACAAGTGCAGAGTCCTGCACTTAGGACGGAAGAATCCCGTGTACCTCTACAGACTAGGGACCAAATGGCTAGGCAGCAGTTCTGCAGAAAAGGACCTAGGAGTTACAGTGGATGAGAAGCTGGATATGAGTCAACAGTGTGTCCTTGTTGCCAAGAAGGCCAATGGCATTTTGGGACGTATAAGTAGGGGCATAGCGAGCAGATCAAGGGACGTGATCGTTCCCCTCTATTCGACATTGGTGAGGCCTCATCTGGAGTACTGGGCCCCACACTAAAGAAGGATGTGAAAAAATTAGAAAGAGTCCAGCGGAGGGCAACAAAAATGATTAGGGGACTGGAACACATGACTGATGAGGAGAGGCTGAGGGAACTGGGATTGTCTAGTCTGCGGAAGAGAAGAATGAGGGGGGATTTGATAGCTGCTTTCAACTACCTGAAAGGGGGTTCCAAAGAGGATGGATCTAGACTGTTCTCAGTGGTAGCAGATGACACAACAAGGAGTAATGGTCTCAAGTTGCAGTGGGGGAGGTTTAGGTTGGATATTAGGAAAAACTTTTTCACTAGGAGGGTGGTGAAGCACTGGAATGTGTTACCTAGGGAGGTGGTGGAATCTCCTTCTTTTGAGGGTTTTTAAGGTCAGGCTTGACGAAGCCCTGGCTGGGATGATTTAGTTGGGGACTGGTCCTGCTTTGAGCAGGGGGTTGGACTAGATGACCTCCTGAGGTCCCTTCCAACCCTGATAATCTATTATTAGGAATTCATGTACATTTATATCTACCCACGAGGCAGGGCAAACTGTGGGCATGCAATGTACTGCTACTGGTGCACAACCTTCAGTGTGAGACAGATCAGTCTGTCAGCAAATTTCAACTGAAAATATAAAAACCTATAATCACTTGTGAGATACTTTGACAATTAAAATATGCAAGTATTCGTATATTGCAAAATGTTGATATTTGCCATTTTTGTCACATGCAAAACAGCTCCATCATTTCTGGAGAGGAAAAAAGCCCTGGCAAAACCAATAAAAATCTTTTTAATACATTGTCATTTGGTAGCTTTGACCAATAAACACATTGCTGTAACATTACAGCGTTAATTTTAACTTAACCAGTAAAAACTGTAGTCATAGCCATGTTGCAGTGTTTCTGAAACTGTGCAAAAATGTGACACATTCTCATTTTGGGTATCATTGTTTCCCCTCACCTACAGGCTTACAGCACCACGTGATACCTTCACATCATACCTCATCTAAACCTACATTAAAATAAGCTTTCAAATGTGTATGATGTGGGTGTGTATATTAAACTCCAAAATTATAGCCCTTTCTGGAGAATTGCTGCATGCCTATCTGTTCCAGTGCCCAGTTGCACCACAGTCCAGAACAGCCATTACAGGCAATGTCCTTCTGAGCCTCCCATATCAAGGGCTGGAACGTGCTCAGTCACGCTATGGGGATGGCACAGATGCAGTATGGTCACTCTTAGAAGCTGTGACAAGATGGAGCATGCTGAGTTGCTTTGTGGGGTTGGTGCATATGGAGTCTGGTCAGTACTAGGAGCTCTGAGAGGCTAAGCCTGCTTACTGAGGCCTCTTTAGTCCCCGTGCATCTGGCAAATGCCCCATGCTCAGTGAGAATGGTATCTTCAGAGCATTTCGGTACTAAAATCAAAGAAGTGTCTACTGAGCCTGCTCAAAGTTTGGGTGGAGGCACTGGGACAGCAGAAGGCACATCGCTGACATAAAGGCTACCCCTTGCCAAATTTCAAGTCCCTGCTCCAAAGCATAGGGATGCTGGAGCCGTTCAAAGAAAAGGTCAGCAGAATTTTGACACTGACAAAACATTTTTCTCTAGTGTCATTCTCTAAACACTTAAACCATTTTGGCTGAAATTGTCGTGAAAGAAGAAGAAAAATCAGCCTGAGACAGACACCCAGCATGGAAAATTTCAGCCAAAACAGTTAAAGTTTGGTAAAGTTATAACCAACTGAAAACAGGATCTTATACTGGGAAGTGTGTGGCAATCACAATAATAGGCAGTGCTACCAGCCTCACCTATAATTTGAGAGAGATCTGTGCAGACACTGTAGATATTGATCAGTTCCTACAGTACGACAGCGATGCCCCCATAGTGCCAAAAGCACAGGTAACAAGAAGCCTGGGGTCCAGAATAATAAGACTGTATCCCCTTTGTTGAAATCTCTCATTGGGTCAATTAGCCAAACTAAGCGGCTATCTGAAATGACACCTTGAAAAAGGAAGAACATTGAAACCATAACTACAGCAATCTCAGAACAGAGAAGTAAAAACCATAGTACATATCGAACATATTTCTGCTTCCAACAGTTGTTGCTGTGGTTTCTCTTTTCTGGGAAGGTAACAGAAAGTCTTCAAATGGGTCTGGCACAGTCTGAGTAATCAGCACTTAAAAACTGTTTAGATCTTTGTTAGATTTTGTGGGCCAAATCGTGAGCAGTACTAAGTAACTTCAACTCTCACTGAAGCCAATAGGTATTTCAAGCTACTCAGCACCTCTCAAGATTTGGTCTTATTAAACAGATGAGAGCTGCATGCAGTGTTGTCATAGCTGCATTGGTCTTAGGATATTAGAGAAGCAAGGTGGGTTTCTTGTCTCTCTCTATTGGACCGAGAGAGACAAGCTTTCAAGTTTACACAGAGCTCTTCCTAAGGTCTGGGAAAAGTACTCAGGACATGTCTGCACTACAGAATTAAGTCAAGTTAAGTTAAGTTGACATACAGCCACTTTAGTAATTAATTCAATTTTTAACATCCACACAATGCTCCTGTTGGCGGCGCGCATGCTCACCAGCAGTGTTTGCACTGATTTAACTGACAATGTGGGGCACTGACAGCTGCAGCCCCACCACTCAGGCTCAGGCTCTCCTTCCCCCCACCATTCAATCCCTCCCGGAAGGCAGCTGAGCTCAGGCTCTCCTTTCCCCCACCCAATCCCTCATCAGGAGGTGGTGGTGGGACTCTGGCGGTCAGCCCCAGGTGGCAATTTAAGCAACACAGTGTCTACACGGATACTGCGTCGACCTAACTTAAGTGCTACAGCTCTCGTGGAGGTGGAGTTATTAAAGCAGTGTAGTGGATGACTTACATTGGCGGGAGTGACATTTTAGTATAGACGCTTACAGAGTTAGGTTGATGTAAGCTACCTTTAGCTCCACAAGTGAGGGATACAGCAGCAGAAGTGCAGTTTGCCTGTCACAGCTCTTTGGATGCATGCCTCCAGGAGGGACACACACCATGTTGGTGCATTACCCTGGATCTCTGCCATCTCTCAGGTAACACAACCGTGTCTCCTGGTTGACAGTGTCAAATGCTGCAGATAGATCCAGGAGAATGGGAATGGATGTTTGCCTTCTATCCATTCACAAGAGGAGATCATCCATCAGTGCCACTAAAGCAATTTCCATCCCATATCCTGGACTGAATCCAGATTATGCTGGGTCTAGGATATTCACTTGAATTAGATGATTGTGTAGTTGACCTTTGTCCACCTGCTTTATGAGCTTGCTTAGGAAGGGATGGTTTGATAATGGGTAGTAATTGACTAGAACCTATGTATCAAGGGTAGACTTTTTTCTGTTGGTCAGACTACTGTGTTCGAAAGAGAAAGGAGAGATTCCTTCCCTAAGTTAGGTATTGGCTGTTGAGGTCATGAGTGGCACAAGTTGCTCTGGAATCTCATCATACAGGGAAATCCTGAGTTGGATTCACAGATCTTGGTTGTGATTCTTTGGGGTGTCCAGTACTTCTTGAGGAGCGAATGTGTGTAGGCAGGCTGTTTGTCAGGCAGAACAGTTATGCTGTTTGAGACACCTTCCTGAATGTACTAGATCTTTTCAGCAAAGTAGGATGATAGTCTTCTCAGGGGTTGGTGCTGAGTTCTGTTGTGGGTTGTAGGCACTCAGGATCAATTAATCCCTTGCACAGCTCCTTAGGGCAGGATTTGACAGCTACACTAGAGGCTAATAGGAAGGTTCTCTGAGCCTGTAGCAGCTTCAGTAGAGGCTCAGAAATTCTTTGTGTCGGTTTCAGCCTTTTGTTTTACATCATCCTGCTCAGTTTTCTGACACATTGTGTCAATGAAGAGAGAGGGTTGAAACTCAAGATTTGTGTGTGTGATGGGGAGGGGCTGTCTAGGTGCCAGCACATTCATGGTTGAAGCAAGGGTACAATAATTAGGGTTCACCAGATACTTGACTCTGTTCTGTGCACGAAGCATTGCTGTCCTTTGGCATGCTTTGGAATTTGATGGAGTGTATGAGCCTTTGTGGTTAAATAAGGGTTGTGGGTTTTGTAGCCTCTCAGAGCTCTGCCCACCGCCTTAATTTGGTGATGGCCTGTCCAGGACAGTGGCTGGGTCGTGATGTCCTCTAGCCTAAGCCAAATATCAGGTCCAGGGCGTGACCAGATGAGTGGGTTAAACCAGAGGTGACCTGTAACACTCCTAGGGAGGCAAGTAAGGAGATTAGTTTGGGGACTTTTATATCTGTGTGGCCTTTTCATCCTGGGAGATTTTAACACAAGAAGTCTGGGGTATTCCACCGATACTGCCAACAGGATATCAGTGTTGTATAGATTTACATGGAATATGTGGGCTAAAGGTGTTCACATAACTCAGTTACCATCTAACATTAAACATTGTTAAACAAGGTCACGGTTTGGTATACATGCATGTAAGGCTGCTTCGTACTATGGCAAACAGACTATTAAATATCTTTTAAAATATTTTATTAAAGATACAGAAAAGAAGGAAAACCAGTTAAAGCATTTGAAATGTAAAGTATTAAGTAAGGCTTTCATTTTAATAACATCCATTGTTGCCTTTCCTTTTAGCTGGAGAGAGTTTTAAAAGGAAAATGCCCCTTTCTCAGGTCAAGGCTTCTTAACCTTTTTCTTTCTGAGGCACCCCCAACATACTATAAGAATTCCAGAGGGGCAGGGGATAGGGATTTTGGCTTCAGCCACCGGGTGTGAGGGGCGGGGGAAGAGCTCAGGGCTTAAGCTCCGGTGTGGGGCACTGGGGCTTGAGGCTTTAGCTTTGGGGGGAGCACCGGAGCTCAGGGCTCTCTGTGGTTCTGCTCCCAGACCCTGGTGGGGGCCCCAGTGCTCCACTCCCAGTTTTCTGTACTGAAACCAGCTTGGAGCCACAAACCCCTGGCTGAGAACCACTGTCTTTGATGGTATTCACGATGGTAATACCAGTCCTTTTGCAGAAAAGAGAAGCTAGTTAGATGAGCTGAAGCTGTTGCTGCTGTTAAAGTCTGGTTTTATTTTATCCCAGGTGGTGGTCGGGATTTAGCTGGAGCAAGTAAAGCGTGGTGTTAGCTGGTTCCCTCTCTTTGGCTGGTCTGGTAAGGACATGTCTCAGGTCAGGGTGACAAAGGTCTGGGGTCCCAGGAAATGGCCAGGTGAGCAGCCATGATGTTGAAGCTCACTTCAGCAGCTTTCATCTGTTTTTCCCTATTTTTTCCTCTAAGTCTTCTTTAATTAGCCACAATGGGAGTGATGGATGGAATTCTCCATCCCCTCATTATTTTGTTTACTAATTAGGCTTAACATTTAACACACTAATTTATTAATTTTTTGTTTTATATATTCTGTTTTTAGTATTATATATAGTTCTGGAATTATATTAACATGGACTTTTTATTTGTTTGGACAAATGTAGTGTCTCTGGTTTTTTCACTTGTTTGTAACATTCATTATAAAAAACAACTTGACCTATTCTCCATTAACATTGGTTATTATAGATTATTGTATTATTTTATAAACTTTTACATACTTGTTACAACTGATTTTACGATTTGGTAAATTTGTCAGTGCAACTGTTACTTTATGAACCCTATTGCAGCCTGTAAATGAGCATAAAACATGTTATCCTTGACATAAATTAAATAAATATGTAAAGTTTTATTGTTTTACTGCAATCTAGATTATTGGTTAATGAGCTGGGATTCACTAAATTAAAAGGAAAGGACTAGGGCTGTCAATTAATCACAGTTAACTCACGCAATTAACTCAAAAAAATTAATCGCGATTAATTGCACTTATAACAATACCAATTGCAATTTATTAAATATTTTGGATGTTTTTCAATATTGATTTCAATTACAACACAGAATTCAAAGTGCACAGTGCTCACTTTATATTATTTTTTATTACAAATATATGTACTGTAAAAATGATAAGCAAAAGAAATAGTATTTTTCAATCACCTCCTTCAAGTACTGAAGTGCAATCTCTTTATTGTGAAAGTGTAACTTACAAATGCAGATTTTTTTGGTTACATAACTGAACTCAAAAACAAAACAATGTAAAACTTTAGAGCCTACAAGTCCACTCCGTCCTACTTCTTATTCTGCCAATTGCTAAGACAAACAACTTTGTTTACATTGACAGGAGATACTGCTGCCTGCTTCTTTACAATGTCACCAGAAAGTGAGAACAGGCTTTCGCATGGCACTTTTGTAGCCAGCATTTCAAGGAATTTACATGCCAGATATGCTAACCATTCATATGCCACTTCATGCTTCAGCCACCATTCCAGAGGACATGCTTCCATGCTGATGATGCTCATTAAAAAAAAATAATGCATCAATTAAATTTGTGACTGTACTCCTTGGGGGGAGAACTCTTTGTCTCCTGCTCTGTTGTACCCACATTCTGCAATATATTTCATGTTATAGCAGTCTCGGGTGTTGACCCAGCATATGTTTGTTTTAAGAACGCTTTCACGGCAGATTTGACAAAGCGCAAAGAAGGTACCGATGTGAGATTTCTAAAAATAGCTACAGCGCTCGATCGGAGGTTTAAGGATCTGAAGTGCCGTCCAAAATCTGAGAGGGATGAGGTGTGGAGCACGCTTTTAGAAGTCTTAAAAGAGCAACTCTCTGATGCAGAAATTTTAGAACCCAACCACTAAAAAAGAAAATCAACCTTCTGCTGGTGTCATCTAACTCAGATGATGAAAACAAACATGCGTCAGTCCACACTGCTTTGGATCGTTATCAAGTAGACCCCGTCATCAGCATGGACGCATGTCCTCTGGAATGGTGGTTGAAGCATGAAGGGACATATGAATCTTTAGTGCATCTGGCACGTAAATATCTTGCAACACCAGCTACAATAGTGCCATGCGAATGCCTGTTCTCACTTTCAGGTGACATTATAAACAGTGCTGCCTATTTCTTATCTCCTGCAAATTGTAACCAACCTTGTTTGTCTGACTGATTGGCTGACCAAGAAGTAGGACTGAATGGACTTGTAGGCTCTAAAGTTTTAACATTGTTTTATTTTTATGTACGTAATTCTACATTTGTAAGTTCAACTTCCATGATAAAGAGATTGCACTACAGTACTTATATTAGATGAATTGAAAATTATATTTTTTTGATTTTTACAGTGCAAATATTTGTAATAAAAATAAATATAAAGTAAGCTCTGTACACTGTGTATTGTGTTGTAACTGAAATTAATATATTTGAAAATGTAGTAAACATCCAAAAATATTTAAAATAAATGGTATTCTATTGTTTAACAGTGCGATTAATCGCGCAATTAATTTTTTTAATCGCTTGACAACCCTAGAAAGGACATATTTTATCTGTGAAAAAATATCTAGAGGTTCATGATATGCACACTTCTTGAAGGATAAAATCATCTCCAATGTCTTAAAAAGGAGTCCCATCTTTCTCAATCACACATGGTACCGTTTCAAACAAAATCAAGCCAACTCACAAAAAACAGAAAAATATTCACTAACCACAAATTGATGGATTTTGTTGTGAAAGAGAAATCTATGCATAGGAAAGTAGTTTGCAAAAGATGTAGATGGACTGCGGTGTCATTTTCAGGCACATCCTACCTGCACCAACAATTTAAACAAGTTTAAAGAGCTTGTTAACTTTTAGCAGGTCCAGTGGTGGATCAGGGATGCACAAGGAAATAGTATCACACTGTATTAACAGGAAATAAAATACCTAGCATTTTTCTTCTTCAAGGCACTTTACAAACATTAATGAATACTCACAACATCCCTGAGAGAGTAGTTCTCCTTTTCACAGATGGAAAACACATAAAGTAACGGACCCAAAGCAAGACAGGGAGTCTCAGCATCCAGACCACTAGAAATGCTATTGGTACGTTCAACGGAAAAGTTGAATGAATTAAAACATTTTTGTGATGTCATTTTCTATAGTTTATCTCACAAATGAGTACTGAGTTCTGAAGCTATATTAGCCAATCAGATGGCATACGCAAACATATGTATTAGCACTGGCTTCAGCAGAATTCACTGAAAGCTACTGTACTTCTTTGAAGAGCCAATAAGGTGATTGTAGCATATGAATATTTGTACTTCCTAATTGACTCAGAGGTGAATAACTGTTGCTGAACCTTTGCCTCCATCTCACCTTTACAATACTACTGTACAAAGGAAAACATGTTACATTTCTGAAACCACTTGGTATAAGGGAGAGGTTTATGGACACATTTAGATGAACATCAGTGTTTGTTATCCTTCCAGTCAATAACACTTAATATTCATTTCAAGTGAAGTTGGTTTCTGCTTCCTGTGCACTTAAAATGGAGAGGCACACAAACCAAATTCCTGGGTTCAAACATCTGAGAAATTGGTAACCCTTAATATCTGTACCCAAATCTTAAGCCAGTGGTTCAGGCCCATTTCTAATTCAAAGGCACAGTGGTGCACCAGCCCAAAATGCAGGAAAAGCTGGGCACCTTTGCACAAAATTAATTCTTCAGAAAAATGCTACCTCACTATCTTCAAACTGGATATTTTCAATCAGATTATCAATTAGGGATAATCAATTCCTTGATGCTTTGAGTCTTTGGAATTTTGCTTCCCCCCCCTACCACCAACAGCAAGTACTAGCCTTGAGGTGTTCCATATTTTCTCATGATGTAATATTCCCTTTAAATTCATTTCACTTGATTTCATATGGAATGAAATCATCTACCAACAGTTTATGCTGCTGTCAGGCATTCATATGAGCTGAATTCTCACCTCACACTGAATTTAGCAAGTTCCAAATGTATAATTTTTTTTTTTATACTTGATACTTTAAAAGTGATTGACTGTTCTTTGCAACTAGATGTACTGATTAAATATATTTGTATATAAAAGTACATTGCATTTGTCTTTAACCATAAATAGCACTTTCCCAAACAGACTAACGTGGTACCTTACAATTAATGATGCCAAAAAGAACAAAGAAGAAAGTCCAACTACAGCTTCAACTACTGATGCCTCTGGTTTCACTGTAGCCATAAAAGGATGTCCAAGACTGATCCAGTAAAAATCAGATTTGTGTAGTGAATTTCTATTTGCTAGAGCTGAATGGATTCAAGGTGCTAATATTCGTGCTGTACTGAAAATTAAATCAAACAGCTACGGCAGAGGCTATGTGCAATGCATTGTTTTAAAAGATTGCAAGGAAATTTTATGTGACAGTTACATTTCATACACAGTATTACAAAGCAGCCTCTAAATTGATTTTTAATAACACTCAATTATTTGACTTATTTTCTCATGCATCACATTTTTCTCTGGGCTTCTGAGCACCACTATTTCACATTTGTGACAGATTAGGGAATTATTTTTTACAGTGGCCACCAGCACTCTGGTATCTAATTAGTAGACATCCAGATGTGTAGGTTTTGTGGCTTATATTAGGAAAGTATGAAAAGGCCCAACTTTCTGGAACAAAATCAAAGAGCTATTTCAATCATGAAATGTCATTTAAAATGAAGCTAAAATACACGACCACTTTGAGCAATTTATCTGTAAAAACAAAATCTCCTGGGAGTTCACGGCATTGCCAACACATGCAATTTTTTTCTGCTCTGCTGCATTAATGGCAGAGTAATCCACTGCATAAAAAGCTAAAACCAATATGCATAAAAAGTGAATCCTTCCTAAAGTACCATGAAACATTTTACATCAAAGCCACATTTATAGTTTTTAATTTCTAACACGTAGTAGTACTTTACAGCATACTTGATAAATTCAAGTTAACATGTTCATACACGTTTAAACAAATTTATTTCTTATGAAGGGTTTGCCACAGCATCTTAAGTATTTACTTATGAATTTTCTAAGTTAGTGAATTACAGTATTGTTGTGGCAACAAGTACCTGAGGAGACTCTTGAGTTATCAGCCGGTTTTCACACCCTTAACTTTATTTTAAGACTTACCCTTTCAGAGGCATTGCGAGCCCATTGGGGGCCCTAAACAGGAATATTTTGGGGTGCCCCCCAACACTTACTAAAAAAGCAAATGGGGAGCTCTTTGAGCTGCTCAGGTCTCTAAACAATTGCTTAGTCTGCTTATGCCTATTGCCGGCACTGCCCTTTCAACTGACGTTTTTTACATTTGTTCTTAGTCTCAATGATGGGGGGAAATTTTGGTTAAATACTATTTGCTGTGCATTTTTAAGTTTTTTGAATAGCATGGAGCAGAGAGAAAGGGTTTCCACCTCCACTAAAATATGTTTAGCATGTAGCAACTTTAAAATGTCATATTTTTCAATCAAGACAAGTGCCCTTAAACATGTCAGAAAGAGTTTAATTTAGACATAATGTGATTATAAGTGTCAGAACATTCATACACTGTTCATGCACAATGCCATTTTTTTCAAACTGTACACCCAGGTAAATGCTCCATATATATCACACACATATGTAGAGCTACAGCTCTGTATGTTGAGTGCAAACCAGTTGAAGGTCTCATCTTAACCTGCTCTGTTCTGCACACTCCCTAAGCCATGGCCAGCTATCCATCTCATTGAATCCCCGCTATTAGGCTTATTTGAACACAATCATTAGATTTAATTAATCTTCCTATAAGTAGAGCCCTACCAAATTAATGGTCCATTTTGGTCACAATCATAGGATTTTAAAAAATAGTAAATTTCATGATTTCAGCTATTTAAATCTGAAACATCATGGTGTAATTGTAGGGGTCCTGACCCAAAAAGTAGTTGGGGGTGGGGGTGTCACAAGGTTATTGTAGGTTTCAGAGTAGCAGCTGCATTAGTCTGTATCCACAAAAAGAACAGGAGTACTTGTGGCACCTTAGAGACGAAACAAATTTATTTGAGCATAAGCTTTCGTGGGCTAAAACGCACTTCATCGGATGAATGACCAGGTTATTGTAGGGGAGACTGCTGTACTGCTACCCTTTACTTCTGTGCTGCTGCGGGCGGCAGTTTTGCCTTCAGAGCTGGGCAGCTGCAGAGTGGTGGCTGCTGACCAGGCGCCCAGCTCTGAAGGCAGCGCCCCTGCCCGCAGCAGCACAGAAGTAAGGGTGGCAATACCATACCATGCCACCCTTACTTCTGTGCTGCTGCTGGTGGCAGCTCTGCATTCAGAGCTGGGCTCCCAGCCAGCAGCCACCACTCTCCGGTTGCCCAGCTCTGAAGGCAGCACAGAAATAAGGGTGGCAAAACTGTGACCCCCTCTAAAATAATCTTGAGACCCCCACCCCCCGCAACTCCCTTTTGGGTCAGGACCCCCAATTTGAGAAACGCTGGTCTCTCCTGTGAAATCTGTATAATATAGGATAAAAGCACACAAAAGACCAGATTTCACAGTCCGTGACGTGTTTTTCATAGCTGTGAATTTGGTAGGGCCCTACCTGTAAGGGTTTTGGTTCCAATTCTTAGGTTTTAAATCTTCTGAGCATTTTAGTCTAGGAAGGAAATTAAAATTATCCTAAATAAGCTGCACATTCTCTGCATATTATCAGCCCATCTTTATCATTGTGTAATCACTGTTTGTCTTTTTCTCAATCCCACAGCTAAATGCAATCAGATACCTGCAACAGATTAAGAAACAGCCCCATTCACAGTTACAAAGGTGCTGCTGTTGCAACACAAAAGGCTTTAATAGTTTATTCAAATAAATAAAAATGTTCCTTTATGTACAAACAGACAAAATCAATGTACCCTTCCTCTATTTACAAAGTAGTTTCTTTTCAAAAGGAAATCAGTACATTTATCCTTCAGTAACTGAACACTTTGTCTTGAGGCCCTGTATTGCACAGCGGTTTTGTTTTCCTTTTTTGCTTGACTGCCTTTTGTTGTTTAACACAAAGACACTTTTGTGACAGTTTCTGATAAAGGCTCCACAGTTTAAACAAGTTTCTCCCACCTTCCTCTCCCTACCCAGACCCAGAGATCATAAACAATTCCTGCAAATGTCAGGAGTCAGCTTTTGCTACAACACACACTGAAGTAAATACAGCAGATGAAGCACCTGTTGCCTTACAGTAAGTTAACTAGCCGAGAACGTCTGTCTTGGTTTCTGCTCACATTTGATCACATTCAAACACCCCCAACCTGCACATTTTAACCTCCCCCTCCTGTCCATCATCCATTAAAAACTCTTGTCTCCTGATTTCAGATAAAAAGCATCCAGCAGCCCAGCCGGATCAGAAGCATCTATACAACACTGATTAGTCAGCCCCCTTTTTTCTCTCCCCACAAGATGTGAATGAAAATGCACAGGATACAGCAGCTATAAATACATTTCCACCCCCTTTATGTAGCGCCTGGAACGGCCGGCCGCCTCCAGCGGGCCAAAGCGCAAGTCAGTTTCCTCAGGCGCGGATAGCAGCAGCAGGGCGGGCGGTTAAACCTGGCACTAAAACTCCGCTTTCCGTGACTCTGAGTCTGAGGAGACGAAGACGTCAGGTGGCTTCGGAGCAGGACACGGTGCTGTCCAGCTTCCCGGGGGGGTTCATGATGAGAGAAGAAGAACCCCCGCTCCCCGGCACATCCCCCGGGGAGCCCCCCGGCTACTGCTGCGAGGAGGGGCGGGGGCGGAGCGCTCCCCGGCTGCGCGCGGCAGGGCAGGGAGAGGGGGTGTTTGGCGGGGCGGGCAGGGCACTCCCCCCAAGCCTCAGAGCGCCCCCAGGTGGGGCAGGGTCTCCAGCTTGTCGGCCCGCTCCCGGCCGGCCGCGCTCTCCACCCCGCGCAGCCACTCGGTGCACTTGCGCACCAGCCCCTCGTCCGCCGCGGCCCCCGGCGCCGCCTCCTCCTCGTACTCCACGTCGTCGTAGCGGTGCCGCTCGTTCAGCAGCGAGATCTTCAGCAGGGCGCGCAAGTCCCCCGGGCCGGAGCCTGGCCCGGCCCGGGCCCCCCTCCGCGCCGAGCCCGCCGCCGCCGCCTTGCTCCGGGAGCCCGGCAGGAGGCGCTCGGGGCCGGCGGAGGGGCTCGGCCGCCCCCGCTGCTTCTCCAGGCTGCGGCGCTGCAGCACCAGGGCCGCTTCGGGCGGGAGGCTGAGCGAGAAGCGCAGAGCGGCCTCTCCAGCCCCCGCCTCCGCGCACAGGCTCTCGCAGGAGCGGCCGCGGGGCTGGGGCGGGGCCGGGGCCGGCCTCCGCGGTTGCTGCCTCTGCAGGGAGGCGCAAGGCCAGGAGCTGGGGAAGGGACCGGCCCGCTCCGGGGGCGCCCCCCGCGGCTTCCGCAGCGGCTTCTCCTCGGCGGCCGGCGGCGGCGCTGCCGCCTTCCTGGGGGCCGCCGGCCTCCGGGGCTGCGCTCGGGGGGCGGCGGGGAGAGCGGCCGGGGCTGGGGGAGGCAGGATGGGCGGCAGGGACATGGTGGTGCCCGGTGACCCCCCTCTGCTCCTCACAGCGGCTCAGGGCTGATGGCACCCCGGGCAGGGCCGAGCATCCCCCGCGGACGGGTCGGTCCCGGCTGCGTGCCCAGGCTGCAGCTCCATGGGAGAGCGCGACCGTGCTGAGACCGCCGCGCTCCGTCGCTGGCTCCCGCTGAATGAGACACACACGCAGCGGCGGGGCTGAGCAGGAGGCGGGACTGAGGGGCGGGGGAAGCACTCACGGCGGGGGGCTGCGGATCACTCCCTCCGCGTGTTTGAGCCATGATTGAAAGGAAGGACGTGATTTTTTTAAGGATTAATAGAAGAGGCAAGACTGGCTCTGAGGAGGAAGAGGTAGAGCAAAACGTTCGCGAGAGCTGTAAGCACAGTTTGAGCGAGACTGTGCCATTTACATCTGTAAAATATTAGGACAGAGGATTTCAGGCTGTGTTTTAAAAGCTAGTGCGATGGCATACTGCACCCCTTGCAGAAGGGGGGTTACTGCTTTTTACATTTTTTAAAAAAGTCACTTAAAATATGTATTTATTGTAATAATTTGTTCCTAATACACTAAAAAAAGAACATTAAATATATTCAAATTAGAAAATATAAATGCTTCCCTTATCTATTCAGATGGTCACTTTCCCTTTTTGCTGTGCACTACATACTCTCCTCCCCCTTGAAACAGCTATTTATGATGTACCGGTTCACCTTCTCTACTAAAATATAGTGAAATAGTCAACAGATACCAATTCCTTTTTACATTCACAGGTGAATTTAAAGAGACCTCCACAGGCCATAAATTTATTCTGAAATAAGGTGGCATAGTGGAAGTTTCGTTACTGTTTCAGCCCCTCACCCTTCATTCACACTCTCCTCGCCATAGGCACTAGTCTCTTAAGCTCCCCCCTCCTTCCTAAGCTCTTAGCTTTGTCTTGTTCCTAGACTTAACTTCTACCAGTTGAGGATGGTAGAAGGAGGGAGCTGCTGTTCCTCAGTTGGATGGTCGCTGGTAGGAGCTGCTGGATCACTGTAACATCAAAAGGCTCACCCAGGCAATCAAAAGGAGGTTTTGGAGACAGTCTCCCACCCAAAAAAGTGATAACTCCCCACACTGCTTTCACAACAAAGTATTACTCATTTTTGAGATAGCTTTCCCACAATAATTCCAATATTAAAGTCTACCCAACTGAATGGATGGGTAAGAATAGAAACCAATATATCCTTCCCCTTACTCTGACCATGGGACCAGTTTTAAAAGGTACATAAAACAGCTTGCAAACATGAATGATAGGGAGGACAGTGAAATTGTCAGCAATGATAAGGGAAGAGAGAACCTAGGAGGAAAAATGAGAAGTTAGATTAGTGAGACGATTTAGTAGAACAGCTAGGAGAAGATATCAGTAAGACAGGCTGAGATGTAAGACTGGTTGGGATGGAGGACTACATTAGTTTGCAGCAGAGAGCAATGGTTAGGTAACATTCACCAAGAGCATGGATGAGATCACCCAGAGTGTAGAAAGAAAAGTAGTCAGAGCAACAGTGGAAGATAATTGAAGTTATTCTTTCAAGCAGGCCAACAAAGTAGCTATATCATATTGTTCTAAGAAGACAGTCCACAACAGCTAGTGATTGAATGTGGGCAACCACTCCAGAGAAATATTTTGCAGGACGGTTTGCAAAGGGCAATCACATGGCTCAAAAACAAAGATAATGTTTCAGAACATGATATTCTAATTGAGGAAAATGTGGAAACAAGGACACAATTGTTAAAGCCAAATCAGATAAGATGTTAAAAGCAGGAGAGTAAGGATGACCCAGTTGTTAGGCTGAGATTTGGGAGACCTGGGATTCCCTGCTTCACCACAGATTTCCTGTGGGGCTATGGACAAGTCACGTGCTCAATATGTGCCTCTGTTCCCCATACAATGAGGAACAGTAGTACTTCCCTACCTCACAGGAGTGCTGGGAGGATAAATACAATGTGGCCATGTAACTACTAAAATGAACGATTAAATATATGTTGATTTAATCAGCTGGAGATTAATTACTACCATTCACAAGTGATTGGAGCAAAAATTGTAGCAGCTGGTTCTTAGAGATTCCTTATTACAACATTCTTGGAATAATTTTTTAATATTCATTAGTGTACCTGAAACTGTAGTACTCCAAGTTTCTTATTGTGTGGAGTTGATTCCAGTTGTATATGCAAACAACTTGCCCAGTTATTGCATAGTGTCTGGAAATAAGGAAAGTAGTTGACACAGCGAGACCATGATAAACAGCTATCCTACAAAAAGAAAAGGAGTACTTGTGGCACCTTAGAGACTAACCAATTTATTTGAGCATAAGCTTTCATGAGCTACAGCTCACTTCATCGGATGCATACTGTGGAAAGTGTAGAAGATCTTTTTATACACACAAAGCATGAAAAAATACCTCCCCCCACCCCACTCTCCTGCTGGTAATAGCTTATCTAAAGTGATCACTCTCCTTACAATGTGTATGATAATTAAGTTGGGCCATTTCCAGCACAAATCCAGGTTCTCTTACCACCCCCACCACACACACACACAAACCCACTCTCCTGCTGGTAACCTATTTCCCCTTGTTTTTTCCTACCCCCCCTCCTCAGACATTCTTGTTAAACCCTGGATTTGTGCTGGAAATGGCCCAACTTGATTATCATACACATTGTAAGGAGAGTGATCACTTTAGATAAGCTATTACCAGCAGGAGAGTGGGGTGGGGGAAGGTATTTTTTCATGCTTTGTGTATATAAAAAGATCTTCTACACTTTCCACAGTATGCATCCGATGAAGTGAGCTGTAGCTCATGAAAGCTTATGCTCAAATAAATTGGTTAGTCTCTAAGGTGCCATAAGTACTCCTTTTCTTTTTGCAAATACAGACTAACACGGCTGTTACTCTGAAAGCTATCCTACAGCTGCAGTTCCTGCCTACATCAGTTCACTAATGATAAAGTTTTCAGTTACATCTGATTTTATGAAAATATTTTTAAAACAATTTTTTTGAGGGGGAAATTCTTGCACTTCACTTATAGAAAGGATAAATGCTGCCGTAACTGACAAAACATTTCTGGTAAGAGAATGTGCATGGAATGTAACTTGTTCTCCAGAAGTGAGCTTTCTAGATAGTGATCTAATTAATAAGATACTCCAGACCAAGCAGTAATACTGATTAATGAAGACAATTAAAATATGTAATGAGACAAGGCGAGTGGATCAGCAGCATTTGACTTCAGACTATGTGGTAATGACAACTGAAGTGTTTAACTGGAACTAGCATCTGTGAACAACACCTGTAGCATATTTTTAGCCCAAAGCTAGTTTCTTTTAACTTGTCAGTCAAATGGGAGGTCTCATCTACCTTTTCCATATTTTATCATGGACCAAGCATGCTTTCTGCATAGATGGGATTATAAAATAGGCACTTAAAGTATCACTGATAATTGAAGAGGCTAATGAGGACAAATACAAATATCTGAAATTTTTGGCCAAGTGTTCACAACCTTATTAATTCCCTAACAGGATAACATTTTGGGGCAACCTGATTTGGCAGCAATTTGGAAGAGAAAAGGCCATCAATGCTCCCCATCACCTGCCTTACCCCTTTTTGATGCTCAAATTCCAAGCACAACAATCCCAGGTTAAAAAAACAAGGCCTTCTCAGAGCCTGATTTACTCTTGATGCCTATTATGGCCTACCGCCAGAACAGCCTACTGCCTGAGAAAGCCCTGGCTTTGTAGGATGGCTCAGGCTCACCCATAAGTTAACTTCTTCCCTTGAGAAAGACATCAACATGCCTGTCACAGAGAAAAGGAAGGTGTCTCCAAAAATCAAACAACTTCTGTTGTTTTGGGAGAATCAAACCAATGGCTATCCCATTGGAAAAAGAGGGTTTTGACTCCCCTGCTGCCAGAAACAACTGCTCAAAGTTGCAATCCTATGAAGCATATAAACATAACCCCAGTGCTCATTTGTCCTTTAATTTCCATTCCAACTGACAGCAGGAGTCCACAAGCTGTTCCATGAAATTCTTCCATGTCCATCACTATGTGTACAATTGCTGCAGTCCAGGTGACCTGTGGAAGTCACCAGCTGGAACTGCAATGAACACAAAATTTATTGATACCCTCCACCACTAACAACGAAGTTGGGAAGGCCAGAGCAGTGAAAGGCCCTCTTGTTTGCTTCGTTTGCTAATGTCAACTGCCCTGTGTCCCAGCTAATCAACCCAAACAACCTACTGAAGGGACCAGGACTACCTAATGAGAGCCCTCCTCTTAGAGATTCTACCCCATTGGCTCACTACTTCAACAGGACTACCCAGAAGGTATGCACCCCCTGCAATCTCACACTGACTGGTAAAGCCAGAATGCCTTATACTGCTGATCAAACCATACCCATATTGCAGGATCTCTCCACCACATTTGATAAATTTCAGTGGAATGCTGCTGTTGTCTTACATATAGGGGTTTAGCATTAATCAATACAATGGCTTCCTTGTCCTTCTGCCTGAAGGCAGAGGACTGCCCCCAGAGTCCTCACCTCTGAATCCTCTCCCCCAGCCCTTTTCTATTTAACACCTATATGAAGCTGTGAGACAACAGGAATGCATATGCTAGTAAAATGTAGCCACCACGCTGTTTCCTTCAAAGAAAATGCAAACACTATCTCCCAGCCATCCCACGGTCTAGGAGTCAACATTCACATGAAGACAAGCTTGTTAAAGCTAAACCTGGAAGAGATGGAGGTACTGCGGGGTGGAGAGAGGGAAACTTGAAGAACTTTCTACCATCAGAACATCAGCCATTTAAGAGCTAGGTTGTCTGTAGCTTCAGGATCCTCAGACTTATCTTTGCTCTTCAATGCCTGAATAGCTACAGCTGGAAAAATATTCAACCAAGGCTTGCCCCCAAAACACTGCTTTCACAGAAGCTAAGCAAAGTATATTTATAAAATCATAGAACTGGAAGGGACCTCTAGAGGTCATCTAGTCCAGTCCCCTGCACTTAAGGCAGGACTAAGTATTATCTAGCTAGACCAACCCTGACAGGCGTTTATCGAACCTGCTCTTAAAAATCCCCAATAATGGAAATTCCACAAACTCCCTAGGCAATTTATTCCAGTGCTTAACCAGTCTGACAGCTAGGAAGTTTTTCCTAATGTCCAACCTAAACTGCCCTTGCTGCAATTTAAGCCCATTGCTTCTTGTCCTATCCTCAGAGGTTAAGAACAATAATTTTTCTCCCTCCTGCTTTTAAGTACTTGAAAACTTATGTCCCCTCTCCTCCAGACTAAACAAACCCAATGTTTTCAATCTGCCCTCATAGGTCATGTTTTCTAGACTTTGAATCATTTTTGTTGCTCTTCTCTGGCCTCTCCAATTTGTCCACATCTTTCCTGAAATGTGGTGCCCAGAACTGGACACAATACTCCAGTTGAGGCCTAATCAGCATGGAGTAGAGCGGAAGAATTACTTCTTGTGTCTTGCTTACAATACATCTCAGAATTATGTTTGCTTTTTTTGCAACAGCGTTACACTGACTCATATTTAGCTTGTGATCCACTATGACCCCTAGATCCCTTTCCACAGTACTCCTAGGCAGTCATTTCACATTTTGTATGTGTGCAACTGATTGTTCCTTCCTAAGTGGAGTACTTTGTATTTGTCCTTATTGAATGTCCTATTCGACTATTCCACATAGTTATATATTCACTTCATGTACATTAAACCACCAGGAGCATTTTTTCAAAAAAGCTAATAAAAATTAAAGGTTTTAAAGTCACTTTTGTATTCTGAGACAGTTTGAGTTAAATACCTGTACCAACACAATTATTTTAGTCTGACAGATAGGAAAGGGGATAGCAAAAGAGATTTGAAGTAATAACTGAAAGTGTGTTGACTAATTTCAAAGTGAAATATATATTGCAAGCATAATGTTTTAATTTTCCTGCCAAATGGCTCAAGTCTAAAAATTAGATAGTCTAGACACTTAAAATAATTCATTTATTTTGTAATCATTGATTTATATATTATCCATAAGCCATTTTAATCAAATACATTTTAAGTTTCAAAGTGAAAAAATTGGTGCTTAAAAAGTAAGTATAACAAAACTGAGCAAGCTTTTACCAGACCTCTCATGTTCAGACCACGCTTTCTCCATACTGCACATGTACAAACATTTCAAAGCAGCCCTATCACCTATAATTAACTAAAAATATTTCTCTATAATAATTACAAAATTCTGAACTTTGGGAAACGCATAGAGTAAACAAATAGTAATTGCACATAAGAAATATGAGACAAAACTTTATATGAAACTTTTACATATGTTACCCAGAATCCTGAATTGTCTACATTGGGGATTAAACTGTGTTAACAGAAACTAACTCAAACAGTTTTAAGATTACATTGCATAAAGTGTTAAACCTATGCTAGTTTCCAAATGGTTCAGACAGGGATAAAACACTGCTTACCTGGCTCATATTTAAACTTGGTTCTGCTAAAATGATTTAATCCCCAGCATGCAAAAGGCAAGGAAAATACTAAAACTGTCAGCAAGTGTTGATTCGGGAGTGGAAGTTCATAATTTTTCTGAGTAAACTTCACAAAAATATGAAGTTGGCTTTTAAAAGCTGTTGAATAGTTTGTTTTGTTTAGTCTAACTCAGGCAGGACGTGAAGCATTTAATCACAGCATCCCTTAAAAAAAAAAAACAACATTTATTTTTTTACAGGCCACATTCAGGTCACTAATATTTTTCAGACTACATAATATTGTGTTCTATTTCCCAAAATTAGTTATAAAACATACAAATTCAATTATGCACTATTTTGGATGACAAAATGAAAATTTTAATTACTTGTCAGATGCAGAATTCTGATAACTTATTAATCTCGGTGGAGAGTTTGAAATATCTGAAGGGGCTTTGCTTCCCTAATGAGCATTTTGTAAATTGATTTTGTATACTGTTCCGTTTGGATTAGTCTGAATTTGTTCAGCCTCATTTATTTTTATCTTCCCAAAACTTAATTTACTATTCAGCAGAATTTTTGTACTTGGTTGTTAGCCACTTTGAAAATTCAGGGACACATCCCATATTCTTGAGTTTAGGTGAAACAAGCTATTTTCGTATGCCCCAACACAGCTGTCCCAGAATTAAGATTTATATAATAAAACAAGTGCTAAAAAATAAGGTAGATCACATTCTACTGGAAGTGAATAAGCCGCATTAGGGGTATTTTTGTTGCTACAATTTTTTTTTTTAGTATAAATTAAAAACACATGAGTACTTTAGAGAAGTTACGCAATACCATTTCCTGGCACCATGTAATAGCTCAGCCAACTATTTGCATAAGCCAGACAACGTATGAAGCTCAACTTGTGATGGCATTTTATACTAGCAAATACTTCAGTTACCTGAAAAAGTATTAGGCTAGTACAGTATTTAAACAACCTGTCAAAATAATCATAGGGTTCTTTGTTTTTATTACATAGACACTTTTATATTATCTAAACAATTGAACTGAAGCAAATAAACTCTGTTTTATTAGACCAGCATTCAAACAAAAGAAAGAGAAGGCCAGGGACCAATAGTTAATATCTTTGAGCATACTAAAACACAGTAGTATGAATTAAACTGATTTGAACAAAAATAAGCCTATAGAAAGTGAGACATGATTGCTGGAAATGTAGAAATTTAGAATGCTAGTAATCTGATTGGGGAAGTTGGAGGTGTCCAAATTAAGGTGACATGTTATAGTATTTAAATAGGATTTATTTCACTGTTTGCAACTATCTTGAAGACACAGTCT
The DNA here is from genome assembly GCF_965140295.1 of Lepidochelys olivacea. Classification (NCBI taxonomy): domain Eukaryota; kingdom Metazoa; phylum Chordata; order Testudines; family Cheloniidae; genus Lepidochelys; species Lepidochelys olivacea. The sequence continues at coordinate 126,759,440 of NC_140413.1, forward strand.
TGTTAGAATTAATGAGATCACCTGTTGCTATAACTAATTTATATTATTGTTTAATTCTGCCACACTTAAGAGTCTTAGCATAGATTTTTGTTGCTTATGTCAGGTTTTGTTGGATTATTATAGAAAAGCAGTGAGAAAATACAAGATGAAAGGAGAGGTACTATGAAAAACTTAGCAAGGCAGGATATATTTAAAGGAGCAGACAGTCAATGTAAAAAAAATCTCAGAATTAAGTGCTTTAACATACTATTGTCAAAAGACCAAATTGCACTATAGTTTCTCTAATCTTTCAATTCAACTAAAAAAAAAATTTACTTTATGCATTTGATGGCACTGTGTGTAGTGCCAGTTTCCCCTAAGTACGTGGGTCTTTCACACAGGAATAATGGTGGGGCAGATTTTAAAAAACAGGAAAATGGCAAAACCACAAACTCTGGCAAGTGGTTCAAAAACAGATTTAGTAACAAACTATTTAATTTTTTAAAACTGACTAGATTTCACATTCATTGTGTCCATTTAAGCTACTAAATATTGTCAAATGTATATGCAAATTTATGTAGGAAATATCCTTAAACTAAGCAGTATTGTATCATATTATAACAAACAATTATTTGGGGGATTAAATCTAGAAAAAAAATGCTACAATGCTTTAACAAGCAAATTGCTGAGTATCTTTATCCGCACCCAACTTAAACTTCAGAACAGGCATTCATTATGGTAGACTTGGCAGAATTCAATTTTTATTTTTTATAATTTTGACCCATAATCTAAATGTTTATTTAAGCTTTTTTTTATTTTTATTGATTTAAATGTTCACAGTTGCAAGAAATTATTAGAGTTCAGACAATTTTTTAATGACAGATGCGGACATTCAAAAAGTTCAAACTTTATAACTGTTAATACACAAACTGTCAACATCACATGTCAAAACACACAATAAATATCCTTAAAAAAATTACATTCTAGTAAGTTCTCAAGCAGCATTTTTCTTACTCTGCCTATTTGTACATTTTGATGGAAATATTTTCTTATCTGTGCATATACGATGAAGTTGATGTTTACAGACATACCAATAAAAATCTAAACCTTCCAAGCCTACAGATGGTACAACTTTTAATTCAAAAACAATTATCCTCCAAATGCTAAAAAATTAAGATTGAGGATATTATATTTGACTTTTCAAAATTAGTAAGTTAAAAGATGTGATTTTCAAGAAAATTACACTTTTGAAAAAAAATTTAGAACTAAATAGGCTAACTTTTATTTTTATAAAATGAGGGCAATTAAAAGAGACTCACCTTGCAAAAGGAATATATGAGAGACTATACCTGAAAAAGGAGAGGAACAATAGTTAAAATTTGAGAGGTTTCATTTGTTTTCTACATATCAATTCAGTATTTTAGTCCAGAATTAACAAAAGCACACTGGTATATTGAACCCTGTAACAGGATTACGTATTCAAATTACATCCACTTGAAAATAAAAGGATTCTGCAAGAACTAAGTGTACTGCCAAGAGATTCTGGTCTCCTTTTTTTCTTTGAATGTTGCTATGTAGTATATAACTTCCATTGAATACGAATTCCACTACAAAATGTAATATGGAGATTTACTATCACTTTAGGATTCTTAACTTTGGTTCCTGAAGACTGATTACTGAACTATATGAAACCTACAATCCTCCCAGAAATCAAGACAGCAAAGACATCATTGTCTGGTTTGAAAAGAACAAAAGTAGTTTATGCAAATATGTACCTGGTGGTGTGTATAGTGCACACATAGCTGTAGAGTAAGACTACTTTATGGAATTTTGCTCTTATAACAACGTGTTCTGGCTTCCCTGAAGTGGTAGTTAGACCTGGGCTCAGGTTAGGGTCAGACCCGAACCACCACTTCCGGGAAGCCAGGACTGACACTAGGATGGTGAGAATGGAATCCAGCCTGTTCCTGCTCGGAGAGTACACTAATGTTAGCCACATCTGAAGCTGTCTGAGGTGCAGGCGTGCGTGCCACCCCACATATGTACACGCTGCCATGTGACCTAGTAGACATAGACGCATCCGGGCTGTTATCAATGGGTGCGCTGACACTTGGGCGATTAAGTCTGTCAGGGCTTTGAACCAGACATGAAATGGACATGAACAAGTACTCGAAGAAATTGTGTTTCATTCTCCTACTTGTCCTAATCAGACACTGGGATGGATTTGATATCAAAAGACCACAACTTTATTAACTTTTAGTTTTAGTTATAAGGCCCTAATCTCCACCAGTCCCCAATTACCTATTATTTACTTGGATCCAGTGCAACATTAAATGGTCTCCATAAAAACAACAAACTCTCAGGGTTCGCCCGCTTCAGCCTAACTCCTAAGCATTTAGCCTACTTCTGAATCCTCCTTCCCTCCCATGAGAGGGGACAAAAGGGTACATTTGAAAGCCATCTCTCCGCAGGAACTTACTGTCTCCCCTTTTTCCTCCAGACTAAGAGGGTTTACCAGTTAGCTCAGAGTTTTCTTCTGTTTATCTCTGGGAACTAGCCATTTTGACCCTCACCCTTGCACTGGACACCAAGCTTAGCCATACAGCCAAACCCAGTGCCCAATATCTGCCTCCCTTTGGTTCGGAGAACTTAAAGGTTGGACCACACATTGTCCAGTGTCTGATAAATGTTCCTGTATTTGAAATAGGGAAGATGCGCACACCATACCTGATTTTCATATAGGAAAATCACCACAGCCCAGATCCACAAAGGAACCTGCATATCTAAGTCCCAATTTTAGGCACTAATGTGATTCACAACCCCCACCCCATCCCGCACTGCACCTAAGCTTCATCTGTAAAAGTTCCCTAGGTGCTTAAGTTTCTGCCCCTGGGCACATGCACTGCTGCCTTGCTCTAACCATCCAGATGCCTATCCCCAGTGTGATCCACAAAGCCAGGGGAAAACAGGCATTTATCGACCTCTCTCATCCGTGGGACCCAATCCGGTATGTGTGTTCAGAGCATGCCTATCACATTGGTCCCCAGTCAAAATCCTGCCAAACGAAGAGGAGTAGGTGGTACCTTCCTTAACTTTTAGGCCAGTGCTTTGAAGGCTCATTTGGGATGTGGGAGAGCTGGGTTCAATTCCCTCACCTGATGGGAAGAAGAGACTTGAACGGGTTTTCCCCACCTCTCAGGAGAGTACCCTAACCACTGGGCTATAGGATATTCTGATGTGGCTCTCCATCAGCCTCTCTTAATTGAAGCTTGTGCACTTTAGATACATAAATATTTAAAACAGTCATTAGAGCAAGGGGACTGGACCCTAGGTGTTCCACCTCTCAGGTGGGCACCCTACTCATCAGGATATAGAGTCACTCACTCTCAGACCCAGTGAATTAAGGATCACATTTTCTAGCATATATCTAAAGCTATCAGACATTTGTCCGCAAGATAATTTGAGCTCAATCCTGCCAAACTGCACATACACAACACAATTTAGAGCAATATGTGACTTGGAAAGAATTTGGCCCTATCTTTTTTCATATGTACCTCTTAATTACATGTCAAGGTTATATGGCAAGTGATAAACAATTCAAGATAAATTTTAAAAAAGGCTTACCAGGTCATTGCTAGGAACTGGAGTACGCAGAATAGCAGGGCCAAACCTTTCTTACCCCACTAAAACAAAAGAAAAATTGCAGATTAAAATTGATTTGTACAAAATTATTTAATTTAGTAACTAAAATTACTAGCCTACTCAATCCAGTTCACTCCAAAACCTTAGCTGATCCATGATGGTCAATCTCCTTATTTATGAAGGTTTAGGAGCTTAAACAGATCTCCTTCTCCTTTGCAATAACCATAATCAATTGTTAGACTATCATTCCAACTGAAGAGAGCTAATTAGCATCTTTGCAACTTAAGTCTTCCCTAGTTATGAAACTCTTCAGAACAAAGAATTCCAACTACCAACTACTATCTCCTTCATATTCACTATCCATATTTGATCTGTGCAACATTACAGTGTATGTTCTTTTCAGATACATGTTTACCTTCACCCTTGTATTGACACTTGAATTACAAAAGCATAGATCTGAGGTGGCTGAAGATACTTTTATACAAAAGTTTATCATTTCTGTTTTCCTTTACTCATTTTAAGATCTTATGTTCTGCAACTCCTTTCCCACAATATGCAGTTGTAAGAGTGCTCTTGCTCTGTAGCAGAGATGCTCAATGCCATCCACCAACTAAATGCAATTCAAACACCAATGTTGCACACTTCCATTAAAAGTGGAATTTGTTTAAATGATTCATAAGAACATAAGAATGGCCCTACTGGGTCAGACCAAAGGTCCATCTAGCCCAGTATCCCGTCTTCCAACAGTGGCCAGTGTCAGGTGCCCGAGAGGCAATGAACAGAACAGGTGATCATCAAGTGATCCATCCCATCGCTCATTCCCAGCTTCTGGCAAACAGAGGCTAGGTACACCACTCCTGCCCAAGGTCATCTATCCCTCTGACTTCATTGAGCTTTAATGAGACAATCCCAGAACCGCTCTTAAACATTAGATGAACCACAGAGTGTTACCACAGCCAAAAATCTAGGCAAACCAGCTTGCTCTTAAAAGGGACAGAGGATTTGAGTTAATATCACTTACCCAGAATACAGCACACAGAGTCAATATCAAACACAACTGAGGAAAAAGAAAAACCAATGGGTATAGTGTGCAAATATCCAATCAAGCAAATAGTTGACATGTTCTCAATAAATCATCAGCGTTTTCATATGCACCATTGGTAATAAGGAAATCCATAGGCTTTTCTATAGCATCAGTCTGAACTTAATCCTGAGAATTAATGCCAAAAACAGTGTCACTGTGAATCTAGAATTCACAATACCCATCTTCTGACAAGACAGACACTAGCATTATGATGGACAATCCACTGTTAAAAACATCCATTCACAATTATTGTATTTGGCAAATACAGACTTGGTTTCTGCCAATGTTTTTGTCTCCCAGTAATAGTGAGACGAGGCCCACTAGGGAGCAGCTGTTTTGTATTCAATAAAAAAAGCTTAGATGAAACTTTATTCAAGCTACTCATGTGGCTCTTTGTTATTTCCTATCAGTTGTCAGTTTGCATTTTAATAGGACAAAGGAGGATGCCAAGTATATTTAGCTTCAGTATCTTGTAATATGATTCCAAATAGCGTAAGGGCCAAATTTATGAACAGAGTAATTTGTTTTTCTAATTAAAATCAAAAGATTTGCAATTGTAAGTACAGTGTCGTTAATTGAAAAGTAGGATTTCCCTTCAGGGCAGAGTATGGGCCATGAAGAGCCTAAAGTATCTTGCTAGAAATACTGTCAATCTCTGTAATGTATAGTTTTTCCTGCATGTTTTACACATTTATGCTTTCCAACTACCCTTTCTTCATGATACAGCTTTCCTTGGTGTAACATTGCAATTAAGTGATTAAAAATGAAATGGTTTATAATCCCAGATTAGTCACAGAATTTATCTAGTAGAAAATGCAGAAATATACAGTTAACCATTGCCTTGGGTTCCTTATCCAACTACATTTCCCCTAATCTGATTTCTGTCCTCTTCACTCCACTGAAACTGTGCTCAAAGTTTCTAAGAGCTTGTCTACATGAATACTTGGCTCCTGGCAAACTGGAATGTAAACTGACCCCAGAGCTGACCCTTGGGTATGGCAAATCATGGCAACTGCTCAGGGCCCCATGCTTTGAGGAGGCCCCGCGCTTCAGTGTGCATCTGTAGTGCGGGACCAGGCGCCAGCTTTTCAAACTGCCGAGGGGTACTCGGCCCTAGGCTCTTCCCCAGGCCCTGCCCCCACTTCACCCCTTCCCCCAAGGCCCCATCCCACCCAGTTCTGCCCCCTTTCCTGAGCCCGCCACATCCCCCCTCCTTCTCAGCCTCTCTGAACACCATGAAACAGCTGTTTGTCATGGGTGGGAGGCACAGGGAGGGAAGGGGAGGTGCTAATCCATGGGGCCGCTAGCGGGTGCTCAGCACCCACCAGCCCTGGAGCACCCACAGAGTCAGAGCCGATAGGCTGACCCGGGGGGGGGGGGGGCGCGATGGGGTTAGAGTGCGGGAGGGCACTAGGCCGGTGTAGGCATCAGCAGAGGTTACTGTGCCTGCTCAGTACAACCTAGATAGGAAATTCTGCCAGGGAGCCGTGTGTGTCACTACACTGGCCCAGGCAGGGGGAGAGAGCGTCCAGGCGGATGTGTCCCGGACCCCACTACCCCTGTAGGGACGGCCCTGGCCGACCCCATACTAGCCTGCTGCATACTAAGTATCCATAAAAAGAAAAGGAGGACTTGTGGCACCTTAGAGACTAACCAATTTATTTGAGCATGAGCTTTCGTGAGCTACCGCTCACTGCATCGGATGCATGCTGGCCGCCGGCGGAGATCAGAAGGCCATGCCTGCAATAACAGATCCGGTGGTCGTCGACCACAAGCTGCCAGAACACGTCCTCGAGTTACTGAACGAATGGGAGAGGCCAGCTCCCAAAGCGGTCTACCCAAACCCTTGCAATTGGAGAGATGCGGAATTCTCCAACTGGGAAAACCTACCATGCCAAGGCAGTGGGGTCTCTCATTTCGGAAACGACCCAATCAGCAATGACTGGCTGAAACACCATCCTGGGTTCTCCGAACGTCAATTCCTTACGGCCCTAAAACTGAGAGCGAATGTGTATCCCACCAGGAAATACCTAGGGCGTGGCAAAAACAACCACAACGTACAATGCAGGCATTGTAATGCCTCGTATGAATCGCTTTCTCATGTTCTGGGACAATGTCCGGCAGTGCAAAGTGCACGTATCCTCAGGCACAACAAGTTATGCGGAATACTCGCGAGAGAAGCCCGCAAACTTAAGTGGATTACGTATCAAGAACCACACCTGCACACTGCCAAGAATGAACTACGAAAACCAGATCTTGTTTTTGTCAAAGATGGAACAGCCCTGGTTGTCGATGTCACAGTTCGCTTCGAATACAAGGACAAAACTTTCTCTGATGCGGCGGCCGAGAAAGTCCGACACTATGCGTCTCTGACTACCGAAGTCAGAAAACTCACGGGAGCCACTAAGGTCAAGTTTTTTGGCTTCCCCTGGGTGCAAGAGGAAAGTGGCCCAAAATCAACAAGCAAGTCCTCTCGGCCCTCGGTCTCTCAGAGTCCACGCAAGGAAGAGCTGCAAAACTCTTCAGCCGTAGGGCTCTCCTGTACTCCACGGACATTCTCAACACCTTTGCAGGTATAGGTAAGGAACCTCAAACCTGCTGAAGCCAAGCCCGAAGGGACCTCCCAGGCGACATGTGGGAATCTCGTAATGATTACATCAAATAATAATTCATGACCGCGATCACTGGACAGGACAAACTGGCTTGGATGGGCCACCCGGGGTTAGGAACACCCCAAATAACCCGAAAAAGAAACCCGCGTGGGTTTGTAAAATAGCCAAATGCCTCGTCATCTAATTAGTGACACGCATGAATGGATGAACGAGATTCCCACTGTCCCTACCTACTATCTAGCGAAACCACAGCCAAGGGAACGGGCTTGGCAGAATCAGCGGGGAAAGAAGACCCTGTTGAGCTTTATGCATCCGATGAAGTGAGCTGTAGCTCACGAAAGCTCATGCTCAAATAAATTGGTTAGTCTCTAAGGTGCCACAAGTACTCCTTTTCTTTTTGCGAATACAGACTAACACGGCTGTTACTCTGAAACTAAGTATCCATGTAAGCCATGCTGCCATGCACTAACAGTTCCCTAAAGCATTTTAATCTACTCCTGTTTAAAAACTGGATAGATTAAAGTTCACGGGGGAACTTCTAGTGCACAGCAACAGGGTCCACATGGACACTTAGTGTGTGGCAGAATAGTGTGGGGTAGATTTGTATCCCATCTTGCAGCAAATTAAGTGTTCATGTAGACAAGCCCTATGTGGCCTCTATGGAACAAATAACGTGTACGTAGTCAAGGTGATGATTGCAATGCTTCCATTTTCCTCACTTTTTTTGTCCCATTTTAAATTCTTTGGGACAAAAAGACTATCTTCCTGTGCAAATGTACAATGCAGAGCACATTGAGAGCTACTGCAACATAAAGAACATTAAAAAAATATTAAAATAACTAAGGTTGCGAAGTCTAGCATTCAAAAGTTAGGAAATTCCAGAATTAAGGTGGTCTGTGCAGCCTTAATTTGGCCCGTGTGCATATGCATTACGACAGTCTTTAATTACATGATCACATGCTTTTCCCCCCCTACAGGAAATCTGCCTCATTCAGTGTACAGAATGCATTTTGCTCACTTAAAAGAGCAGGTATGCAATATTTTGTTTTAACCTCATAGTTCAGTATGTGGCCCCAGGCCTTATTTACTGTACTTTTCTAACTCTGCTCTGATGACAGAATTATTAATCTCCTGATGGGCCTTTCTATGGCATTCATCATTATACAGAGTGCTTCACAAATACTAATGAATTGATTTTCACAAAACCTTGTGAGATGATTGGGTATTATCCCCATATTACAGCTGTGGAACTGAGGCACAGATAAATTAAGGTCCAAAGTATCCACTAATTTTGGGTGCCCAATTTGAGACACCTAGGACCTGTTTTTTCCAGAGTCTTAGCATTAGATAGCACTTTATGTTCAAAACATAGTTGCCACTGACTTCAGCTGAAGTGCTCAGCACTTCTGAAACTCAGACCCTAGGGCTTTAAGTCAGGCCCCGAGAACACTCAATTAGTGCCCACGTGTGAAAGGGTTATTTTTTAAGCAATCAGCCCAGCATCACAGAGGAACTCTGTGGCAGGGTCAGAATCTAGAGCTGACCAGACACTGGAATTCCCATTCCATTGGGAGTGGGGAGCCTCCCCCATCCCAAACATTTAAAAATGTAACAACTGAAATTTCCTGCAGACTGAGAACTCTGATATTTTGCTTCAACTTTTTTGAAACTATATTTCATTTTGACCTTTTTGAAAGGTCTGAGGCTCCCCAAGCTGCCCAGGCCCTAGCAGCTCACCAGGCAGGGAACCAGACAGCACGTGGAGACAGGTGTCCCAGGCTGCCAAGCAGCTGGGAACTATTTTCCCCTGGAAAAATTTGATATAGCAGAAAAAGTGAATTTTCCATCAGAATATCATTGACAAAGTTCTCAATCAGCTCTAATAGAATCCAATTATCTAGGGCTGCATTCAACTGCCTTAACCATGAAGCCATCTTTTTCCTTCTTTCAATCTCCTGACTCATTCACTACACACTTTCCAACTGCTGCAACAAAGAAAGTATGGGTCCTATAGACAGCAGCATCTTTTTCTACACAACATTGCTTCAGCCCCAGAGCAGGTCCACCTGGTGCAATGAATGAGACAGAGATCAAGAGGGAAAAAAATAGTATGATCATGTACTTCAAGACTGCATAATGCATGTGCACTAGGGCAGTGGTTCTCAAACTTTAGCAAACTGAGGACCCCCATTTTGATTTAAAATTTTTTTGAGAACCCCCCGCCCCCAAGTCCCTCTGCTCAGCCATTGCCCCGCCCCCTTTCCGGGGCCTGCCCCTGTCCTACCCCTTCTCCAAGGCCCCGCCCCTGCTCACTCCACCCTCCCTCCATTAATCCCTCTTTCCCACCCTCACTCACTTTCATCAGGCTGGGGCGGGGGGTGTGGCTTCTGGGAGGGAGTTTGGGTGCAGGAGGGGTGCGACACTTACCTTGGTACGCTCCCAAAAGTGACTGGCACATCCCTCTGGCTGCGGCTCTTAGGTGGGTGGAGGGGCACGGGGTCTCTGCACGCTGCCCCTGCACACAGGCGCTGCCCCTGCAGCTCCCATTGGCCGAAGTTCCGGGCCAATGGGAGCTGCAGGGGCAGCGCCTGTGTGCAGGGGCAGTGTGCAGAGACCCCCTGACCCCACCCCAGGGGCTGCAGGGACATGCCCGCCGTTTCTGGGAGTGGCAGAGAGCCAGGAGAGGTAAGCCTGCTCCCCAGCATGCTGGAGTCGTGCCTGGGAGATAGGGGGAAGAGTTTCTGAGTGGGGCCTGTGGACCCCCTGGAGTCCCCTGGGGTCTGTGGACCACAGTTTGAGAAACACTGCGCTAGGAACCTGATCTAAGGTTACATGGACAACTTTAATCCTGGCATTTCCTAACTTTTGACTTTGCAACTGTTTTGGGTGTATACTTTCTTGGTTTTTTTAAAAAAGCCAACAGAAAAAAATTCTATCATGTGACATCATATTTACACCCATATGGGTCATGAGCAGAACTGGAACCTTTAGTTCTACTACACAGACGTTTGCCACTTGTGCTGGTGGGTTGTTATCCACTATGTGGACCAGCAGACTGAAAGGGGGGCGGGGGGGAGGGGGAGAAGAGATGAGACTGCCAGTGAGTTTCACAGATATTTGCCGACAGTAGAGGAATGGTGAAACTCAAGACTCGAGTTCCATTCCGGGTGCTGGAAGGGAGTGTGCTCTAGTTGGGCCCTGGAGGCTTAGCCCTTTCTGCCCAGTCCCCTCCATCCTGTCCCAGTCCTGTCTCTTCCCCACCCTGGCTTTTCAATCCCAGTTCCAGTCTCCCTGCCTAGCCATTGCCAGGTCCATCCCCCACTCTGATCCACCACAGCTTCTTGTCCCAGTCTTTCTGCCCAGCCAGACCCAGTTCTCCTATATCCTGACTCATCAGATATGTTTCCCATCACCTTGCAGTGTGGCTTTCATCCCCTTTGCATTATATTGGGGAGCTCCCTCCTCTATGCCTCCTGAGCCTAGCAGAGGGCACTGAGAGCACAGGAGCAGCTCTCTTCTCTTAGTTCCAGTGCCCTGCACAGCCTGGACTGCTGTAGCTCAGAGCTACAAATGAGAGAAATTTCTGCTCAGCCCCAGGCTGAATTTAGCAATGATGCTCTAGCAAGTCTCCACTGACCACAAGCAATGTGAGATTTCTCAAAGGTTTATAACCAGGCCAAATTGGGGGCAGGTGTATTTTCACACGGATGGCAAAAAGCATACCTTGACACAAAGGAAACCTGCCAAAATTTCAGGTACCTACTCCAGCACATGCAGGCACTAAAGACTTTCAAAGGAAAGAAAAAAAATACTGTTTTTTTAAAAAAACAGGAGACCCCAAAAAAACAAAAACAAAAAACCCCCACACCATATTTTTCCTAGCCTCAGTCTCAAACAGCTGAACTGTTTTAGGTGAAGTTTTCAGCCTGAGGTTCACACCTGGCATGGAAAATTTCAGCCATAATGATTTAAGTTTGGCAAAATTTATGAGCAACTGAAAATAGACTCTTATAATGAGAAATGTCACGCAATGTTAAAAGATGGTGTTACCAGTCCAGCACATAATAATCCAATAAAAACTTAATGTGCATCCAGGCAATACCTTTTTCTGGCCAAAGCCTCAGATTTGCTTCCTTCCCCACCCGCCATGCAGTAAGATTTTAAAGTTAAAAATATTAGTAAATGTAGTTTACCAGCATAACAATTGTAGCAATTAATCTTGTTGGCTCAAACATTTTTTTCAGCTGCTTCACAGGCCCCATCAAGAAACACGTACTAACGAAATAAGGAAGAAACAGTAAGGCACATTCAAATAATCTTTGCAAGAAATCAATATAGGTAACTTATAGAGCTATCCAATATTTAAACTAGAGAAAGGCATCACCCTTCAACAACAGCAACTGATCAGGTCAAAGATTAATACTCTTTATACATTTGTCCTGGGAATCAGCCTACATGTGTATCTGCTATGTGCTCCGCATTTCCTTCCAAAATATTCCTAGATTTATCATAGGGACACCAGTTTAAGTCTAGTCAATCTAGGACTGTCTCAAAATGAAATTCACCAGAATTGAGGAAACCTTGAAGGATTTTAAGTAGGAAGATTTGTCAGGTTGAGTATGACCAATGCCAAACCTGTACAGAACTTAGATTTTCATTTAAAAATAAAAAAAAAGTTTCTGGCCCTACCAGTTGCAAAAAACCCCTCATGCCTCAACTGAGCTGCCAGGCAGTGAAAGTATCTGCTGCTATTACACAGTCAAACCTGCAGGGGAACTCCATTCTTAATCTGGTGCTGAGATCAAGCATAAAGTAGAGGAACACCTGCAGCAGCCCTTGCTGAATCCTCCAGCCTTACACTACCCTGTGCCTAACTGAAAGGGAATGAAGGTCAGCAGCTCTTCTGTTCCCCTCCTCCTTAGGCCAGGTCTGCTCCTTCCTCATGTTGTCTGGCAAAGAACAGGCTCAGAATAATCCTGTTCTGCCACACTGCAGCTGGACTCAGCCTTCTCCTCCTAGATATAGGCAGGAAACAAGATATCCAAGATCCTTATCTTACTCCAGAGAGGGGCCAAAGATTTCATCTGCTCCAATAGCCCCTCCCTAAACGAGAGTGGTGTTAGAAAAGAATGCCCTACCCCTCCCTGGAAAAATGAGGTCATGGGACTTGTATGTTGAGTTGCCAGGACAAGTAGTGAGGTATCTTCTATCTACAGAAGACATGAGATCTGAAATAGAGGTACTGAAGACTGCATGAATGTACTGAGATTTCACTGGAGCAAAGAGAAGAGCAGATAAAAGAAGGAAAAAAACCCTGAAGAACTGGTGGGAAGAGAACTGATGTGGTGGGGGTGAATGGCAAATTGAGTGGTGTCAGAACTGAGAGTGACTCTGGATGTCTAAGACAGTCCAGGTTATTTAGCAAGCAAACAGCATGGGGTATTTGTGAGGAACAGGCATGGTGACTCATGTGAGCATATATCCAGAGATATGAGAATGAATCCAGGGACCGTGATGGAAGAAAGGGCCCTTCTCATCTGCAAGAGAATCAAGTCCTAGGTAAGTGTGTTTCCAATATGGGGTTTTGGGGGAAAAGAGGTAGATTGAACGTGTTGATTATTGGAATGACAGGCAAGAAGATTTTAGCACAAGATGGTAACTAAAAAATATAACCCCAAACAGCCTTGTAAAATTGTCTAAAGCAACTTGAGACTACATGTGCCCTTGCGTCCCCCTTGCCAATTTACAGTTTGCATTACATCTTCCCCATGTTTTAAATGTTTCTCACCCTTTCTGCTCTGTGAAAGTGCCATACAAAGAGAAAGTAAAAATACAGAGTAAACTGAGAAAAAGACAAGCAAATTTCCTCTTAATCTAAGGTACTGCTTTAAGAGAGCAGTAAGAGCACAGATAAGATTTTTAATTTGTCAGTGTTCTTTAAAAGAAATGAAGGAATCCTGGAATTCATTCATCTTGGTTCACAGGGAATTAGTATTACTCATGAGGGTTAGCAGCAGACAAATGGCTAATTTAATTTGGAGCACTGAAAATATATTCTGAGGCAATGAGACAAACCATATTTCCTCTTCTGTAGGAAGAGACACAAGAAATTAAGTACACGAGGTGGGGGGGAGAGGGGGGAGAATCAGTTTTACCTACATCCAATGTGAAAGAAACATCAGCATTTTTAATATATAGAATCGATAGCATAACTCAGGGGTCGGCAACCTTTCAGAAGTGGTGTGCTAACTCTTCATTTATTCACTTTAATTTAAAGTTTCGCGTACCAGTAATACATTTTAACGTTTTTTAGAAGATCTCTCTATAAGTCTATATATTATATAACTAAACTATTGTCGTATGTAACGTAAACAAGGTTTTCAAAATGTTTAAGAAGCTTCATTTAAAATTAAATTAAAATGCTGATCTTACGCCGCTGGCCTGCTCAGCCCGCTGACCGCCTGGGATTCCGTTCACCTAGGCCGGCAGCAGGCTGAGCGGGGCCAGCGGCCAGGACCCCAGGCCGGCAGCGGGCTGAGCGGGGCCAGCCCGCTGCTGGTCTGGGGTTCCATCCATTGGCTCCTGCCAGCCAGGGTGCCGGCTGCTGGCCCTGCTCAGCCTGTTGCTGGTCTGCGGTCCTGGCCCTGTGCACATAGAGTGGGTACCTACCTTCTCCTTGGTTCTAGCCCATTCTCTTCCTCTCTCTCTGCCCTGAGCTGAGGGTGGGAGTGCACTGAGCACAGGGCTGGGGTGAAGGAGCAGGCTGGGCGTTGGGGTGTAGGGTCTGGCCAGGAGCTAGAATGAGGGAGGGGGCTCAGGGTTGGAGCAGGAGGTTTGGGTGTGGAGTGCTTACCTGGGCAGCTCCCATTTGGTGCAAGGGGTGCAGGTAGGAATGTGGGGGGGGTGCAGGAGCTCCTGTTTGGTGCTCAGGGTGGGAGTGAGAATGTGGGGGGTGCTAGAGTCAGGGCAGGGTGCAGGGTGTGTGTGAGGAGGGTGTGGGCAGGCTGGGTATACGTGGGAGGTGCTGGAGTAAAGGCTGGGGTCGTGGGGGGTATAGGGGTCAGGACAGGAGGCTGGGGTGTGAGGGGGGTGCAGGAGTCAGGGCAGGGGGCTGAGGGTGTGGGCTAGGGTCGTGGGGATGTTCCCAGCCCCCTGCCCAGAGTGGCTCACGGTAGTGAGCTGGAGGGAATATGCCCTGAGTCTACCCCCTTCCCCAAGGCCCCGTCCCCACCTCTTCTCTGCCTCCTCCCCGGAGCAGCGAGTGCACTGCGGCTCCACTTCTCCCCCTCCATCAGCTGATCTCAGCAGGGAGAGAGAGGAGGAGGGGCAGGAACCCAGCACACTGGGGGAAGAGGCAGGGGAGGGGGGACCTTGCCTGCCCTGCAGCAGCAGCCAGCAGGACCAAGCTTCTTCACCCTGCCCCCACGAGGGGGGGAGGGAGGGAAGGGGCACGGAGAAGAGCGGGCTGGGGCAGGCAGGATTTTTAATGGCCCACTGCTGCCTGCCGGGGTCCCGGCAGGTAGCAACGAGCCATAGGTTGCTGACCCCTAGTATAACTTATACAAAAGGAGAGAACTGATCTCTTTTATTAAGAGTTGCAGTTAATTTGTCTAGCTCATCTCTTTCAGTATCAACTGATGGATGAAAACATTTTTTGTTTAAAAAAAATCACTGTTTGTATTTCTATAGCACCTTAGAGTACCTCAAATTATTTAACATTAATCTCACAATGTAATGTGAGATACAGTGGATGACTACTGCCTTCCACTGCATTGCCAGATGGGGAAGAAAATTGTCTTAGAGGAGGAGTTAAGTGACTTGAGCAAGGTTGCATGAAGTCAGTGAGAGCCAGGACCAGAACTACAATGTCTCCTGAATCCCACTTCTGTGCTTTAAGCACTCCAAGTTTATTTATAATTTACTTACTAAATAGTTTTATTTCATGATACTTCTGAATGTTTGGAAGAAATAGCACACAGTGGTTTAAAAGCATTTAAAATGGGGATCAAAATCTCAGGGGAGCAGTATTACATTCGTGATTTGGTAATAATGAAAAACCGTTTCAATGAGATTTTTCCCCCTTCTGCATATTAATTTTGTTTATGTAGTTTAAAAGTGAAGCATTACAGCTGTAGCTAGAAGTAATACAACCGGAACAATACAGTAAATGCCTGAACTCTACTGAAAGATTTGGGTATACTGAGAAGTCTCAGAACACTGGGTGATAAGATGTGTCATCTGTGCTGCAATACCTAGATTTAAGAGCATAATAATGAGCTTGATGTCACTACAAGACAGCTTGTGCATTAGCTAATTAGGGCTATAGTTAATACTAGAGTAACTATTCTGCATTTTTTTATGTTTATCATTACACAGTTAGAGTACAAGACCAATCTTATATTGACCTCCCTACACCTCATGTGTACATATCATTGCCATTAGTTCTGTTGCAGACAGATGCCTTGATCTGTTGCTGAGGACAAAAAGTCATAATTAATGCTAAGTTTTAGTCACGAGTCTTTTTAGTAAAAAAAAAAAAAAAAAGTCATGGACAGGTCACGGGCAGTAAACAAAAATTCATAGGTCCGTGACCTGTCCATGACTTTTTTTTTTTTTTACTAAAAAGACCCGTGACTAAAACTGGGGGGGAGGAGGGGAGAGAGGAAGATGCTCAAGGGGCACTGCAGGTGCTGGGAAGGGGTATGTGGCCAGGGGGGCCACGGGTGCTGGGGCAAGGTTGGCGGGGCTTGGGCAGCTCCTGGGAAGCTGCGGCCCTAGGTCCAGCTGCTCCCTACGCTGCCTCTGCTCCTCCCTAAGCCCCGGTTCTGCAGCTCCCATTGGCTGGGAACCATGGCCAATGGGAGCTGCAGGGGCAGTGCCTGGCCGCCAGCAGAGGCGGCATGTGGAGCTAGGGGAGCTGAGGGAGAGGAGCCCCAACGCCGGTAAGCAGCGGACCCAGGTCCTGAGTCCCCCCACACCCAAACTCCTGCTGCTGGGGGTAGGGGCATCCCAAGTAGGCGTAGTGCAGTGTACTCAGCACAGGAATATTAACTTTAACTGCTCTTCAGGGGAGCTCTGAAGGAGTAGGCACATTCAGAACACAAGGGTTCCCACTCAGATCCAGTGTCCTTCACACAACCCCTGCCTTTTGCGTGCTGTCAATCACTGCCTCCTGGAGCAGGAGATAAGGAAGGACATGACAACCCCTTCTGCCTATGTAAGAGTCCTGGGAAATATAGGTAACACATTAGGTATTAGTCTAAAACAGGGGTGGGCAAACTTTTTGGCCTGAGGGCCATATCGGGGTACAAAACTGTATGGAGGGC
This sequence comes from Lepidochelys olivacea, assembly GCF_965140295.1. Lineage (NCBI taxonomy): Eukaryota > Metazoa > Chordata > Testudines > Cheloniidae > Lepidochelys > Lepidochelys olivacea. The sequence continues at coordinate 126,776,083 of NC_140413.1, forward strand.
CGGGTAGGGAAGGCTGTGCCTCCCCAAACAGCCTGGCCCCTGCCCCCCATCTGCTCCCTCCCACTTCCTGCCCCCTGACTGCCCCCCTCAGAACCCCTGACCCATCCAACCCCCCCCCACTCCTTGTCCCCTGACCACCCCTTCCCGGGACCCCTGTGCCTAACTGGCCCCCTGGGAGCTCACCCCCATTTAGCACCCCTCCACCCCCCCAGAACCTCCGCCCTATTCAACCACGCCCTGCTCCCTGTCCCGTGACAGCCCCCCGGGACCCCCGCCCCTTATCCAGCCCCCTGACCTCCTTACCATGCTGCTCAGAACAGCATATCTGGGAGCCGCACCGCCTGGCCAGAGCTACACACGCTGCCACTCTGCCCTGCAGGAGCATGCAGCCCTGCCGCCCAGAGCGCTGCCTACACAGCAGCATGGCTGTGGGGGAGGAGGGACAGCGGGGGAGAGGCAGGAAGCTAGCCTTCCCGGCCAGGAGCTCAGGGGCCGGGCAGGACGGTCCCGCAGGCTGGATGTGGCCCGTGGGCTGTAGTTTGCCCACCTCTGATCTAAAAAAGGTATGAAGAGAGGACACTTACTCTTAATCACCCTGACCCCTACCATATGGTGTCCCACAAGACTTAGTTCTTCCTCACACCCCTCTATAAAAGGCCACAGAGAGGCTGTAAGATGCTGCAGACTTGTGCGTCACCAATATGCAGATGAAACAAATATACACCTCCTTTGTCATCAATGCAGCCTCTGCCATTACCAGCATATCTTAATGCTTGGAAGAAGTCAGTCGAAGCTCAACTCAGAAAAGACTGAAGTGATCTTAGCAGAAGGAGAAGGGAGTGAAAAACAGTAACATTTTCCAACACTGTCATCAACCTCAGATAAAGGCATTAGATTGCACGAAGGGGATAACATGCTTCAGAGTCATGTACTCATCCCTATGTCTGGACACAAATTGCCATAATAGGGAGTAATGCATTCTTTCACCTTCCACAACCATTTGGACCCTTTCCTATCAGATAGCACTGCAACATGCTTTTGTCTCTTTCAGGTTAAACTACTACAGCTCTACCCGAAGAGGACAACTGACACAAGAGGGATGAAGATGGTGGCAGCACACAGTAGTGAGCCTAGAAGTCAAAGGCAAACGCAACATCATGCTTCACAAACTCTGGCTCCCCATTTGCTTTAGGTGCAAATTCAAAATCCTACTCTGCAAAACCCACAGGCTTGCAACCTGGCTACTACTTCAAATGGCATAACCTTTCAAGGCAGCTACACTTTAAGGGATGACGCAGCTGATGACACTGAAGTTCAGACAATTGATTACACAGGAGGCAAAGGGGCAGTGTTCTCAACAAGCAGCCCCAACTATGATCCTTTCTGGGAAAGAGCTCCAAACAGGACCCAAGATTTTATGTACATCAAAATATAAGAAAATGTTGACAGGGTTTTTTGGCGCTATGCACAGGGTTTGTAAAATCAAAAAACTTCAAAAGCCCTAAGCTAATCCTTTACACAAACACTCAGGTGAAAGTGGGGATGGAGGACCAGGACTGAGAAAGAACTTTATGGACTCACAATTCATGTTCATAGAGTTTGGCACTTCACCCTGGTGAAACATATAGAACAGGGGCGGGCAAACTACTATTTTGAGGTTCCTGTGTCCGTTATACCCACCTGTTTGACATGAAGGACAAATTAGATTGGGGTGGGCAAACTACGGCCCACAGGCTGCAACTGGCCCCTCAGGGCTTTGGATACAGCCCACGGGATTGCCACTCCCATGGCCCCACGCCACTGTTGGAAGTGGCTGGCACCACGTCCCTGCAGCCCTTGGGGGGCCGAGGGGGAGGGGAGGGGGTCAGAGGGCTCCGTGCGCTGCCATCGCCTGCAGGCACCGCCCCCCGCAGCTCCCATTGGCCAGGAACGGGGAACCATGGCCAATGGGAGCTTTGGGGGAGGTACCCACAGGCGAGGGCAGTGCGCAGAGCCCTCTCCCCAGGGGCCACAGGGACGTGGTGCCGTCTGCTTCCGAGAGTGGCGTGGGGCCAGAGCACGCAGGGAGCCTGTCCTAGCCCTGCTGCACACTGCTGCCACCCCAGTAGCTGCTCCAGGTAAGCGGCGCTGGGCCGGAGCCCACACCCTGAACCCCTCCTGCACCCCAAGCCCCTTCCCTGAGCCCCTTGCAACACCCCGCACCCCAACCCCCTGTCCTGAGTCCCCTGCCACACCCCAGCCCCCCATTGCACCCCTCCTGCACCCCAACCCCTTGCCCTGAACCCCTTCCTGCACACTGCACCCCCTTCCACACCCTGCATTCCCTCCCTCCTGCATCCCAACCTCCTGCCCCAGCCCAAAATTCATGGCCCTGCATGCAATTTCCATACCCAGATGTGGTCTTCAGGCCAAAAAGTATGCCCACCCCGATATAGGAGAATGAATTCAGCACAACTTTACAAGGCCTCTTTTGTAGTTTAGCAGCAGCAACAGAAAGTTAAGTTTGCTATTCTTTTTCCTGAGAGCACAGCCTCAAAAGCCAGAGTATCAGCAGCATGGCAAGGCATCTGCCTGCCGGAAGGAGTAGTGGAAATAGATAAAATACAGTAGAGTTTTAAATTTTAAAGTTAAACAATTTTTAAGAGACCATACCTGGTCTTATTCTAAGCCAAGATTTTTCATGGACTCATTTTTAGGGTCTCCCAGACTCATTTTCCGTTAAAAAATAAGATGAAAGGAGCTCTGGTTGAAAGCAAGATGTTTCCTATCATAAGATGCCCATATTGAGACGCCTACATTAGTGATTAATTACTGAAATTGGGTGTGAGATGGCGGCATACAGAAGCATACAGAAGTCTAAAACCTATAGTCTACAACCTGCCAGCCAAAGTAAGTAGAAATCAAGATGTATTTATGAAGTGATCATAAAAACCACAATATAATTGTGTAGAAGAATGAGGGAAATAAGTAACTGGTATATTCCCATTGTAATTAGTGTATTAGTAACATGAACATGTAAAGTGCAAGGTACATATGACCTGAAATTATAAACAGCATTGTTCTTCACATTTTAATATTAATGTTACACACAAGTTTGCAGGTAGAAATTCAGATTCCAAAATGGTAGAACTTATTAGTAATAACTAGGAAAATAATGCATACCTGGCTAATGCAGCAATATTTCCTATGGTGTAGAACACTGCAAAAAGTTTCAGCCCCGAGGGAAGCCATAGAAATGCTGTCCCCTGCACAAGAAAAAGATATTTTCATACTTTCAATTGATAGTCCATACAGTTTAGTGTCTGAAAATAAATGTAAACCATAAAATTTAAATCACAAGAAAGTCACCATGACCTACACTAGTCCTACACTGTATTCAGAGACTGCACTAACCATCCAGCAGATTAATACCTCCCTCTACTGGCAAGTGAGATGCAATGATTTAATGTATTTAACAGAGTCTCCCTAATGTTATTGCAGAGGTGTGAAAATAAATCCTATCAATATTACTATAGTCAACATTTGTATAAGAGGCCTATTTCACAGGTACTTTTAGTAGTAATTGTATAGATGTTTACTTTTTAGGTTATTATACAGACAGACTTTCAGTTTCTTTAAAACCCATAATTCCAAGTTAGAAGCTCCTGTTCATTATATGAAAGGAAGACATCCATGAAGTTATAGCGAACTAATATCCACAGTCCCTCCAAACCCACTACAAAGGAAGTCCATCACTTCTCCCACTCACACTCCAATCATAACAAAAAAAAGTCTGAGTTGTCAAACTTCAGCTGGCACACCAAGCATGTGCATGGACAGGGGAGGAGACGTCTGAATCAAGCACCTCGCTATCAGCCTTGTTGTTTAAACCAGGGGGTTGATAATTCAAACCCCTCTGCAGATCAGAACTGCCATAACTAACACGGAAGAGAGGCAGATTCTAAAGGTAACGAGACGCCAACCCACTTAGCGTTTTTTTCAGAGAAAACCAATACCTTAAATCAAACCAAAAGGAGGACAATGTAGACTAGAGCACAAGTATAGTGTTCCATATAAAAAGTACCATTTAAGCAAGCAGCGACATTTTGCATCAAATACGGTTTGAGTGATCTTACAGTGAAGACCCAAGTGCAGCTCTCTAAATGACAAAGGAGTGGATGACTGTGGCTAGGTCCAGATAAAACTGTGCCACGCCCAGATAAAAAAAGCAACACAGGGCCTCTGCTACTTGATCATCCAGAAGTGGCCAGGAATACTTTAAGACTACCAGGATGTGAATATGACAAAGCAGAAGGCATTCTCTAAATGGAACAGACTGCCAGTTATCCCAGCAGCTGAGACTTTCTCCAAGCTCATCTCACTCTTATCTGGGTTAAACCTCAGCCAGCTAGCTCTTAGCCAAGCCCTAATAAAGGTTAGATCCTGGATAAGTCATTTGTCTGCACCAACCAGACCTGCAAAAAGAGCAATGTAAAGCTAGGCATCATTCATATATAGAGACACTGCAGTCCACCTACTTCATTCACGATGTTCCCAAACAGCCTCACAAACTTTAAGGCCAGAAGGCACCATCACGATAATCTCATCTGACCTCCAGCACATTGCAGGCCACAGAACCTCACCCACCCACTTCTGCAGTAGGCCCATAACCTCTGGCTGAGTTACTGAAGTTCTCAAACCTTGAGTTAAAGACTACGTTACAGAGTATCCACCATTTACTCTAACTCAAACCAGCAAGTGACCTGTGCCCTACACTGCAGAGAAAGGTGAAAAACTTGCAGCGTCTGCCAATCTGACATGGGAGAAAATTCCCTCCTTACCCTAAATATGGTAATCAAGCAGATCCACCAGCCAGACACCTAGGAAAGAATTCTCTGTAGTAACTCAGAGCCCAGCTCATCTAGCGTCCAATCTCCAGCTCTTGGAGGAATCTGCTAATAGCAGTCAGGGACGGAAATACAGAACAGAGGAAAGGGGACAATGGAATTGTGGGGAACCTACATGAATCTTCAAAGCACATCAAATTGCTTTGTACAACCAGCTTCACACCTGGAGAGGCAAAACCAGCCAATGGACTCAATTTTTATTAGGGCTGTCAATCACAGTTAACACTGCGACTAACTGAAAGCAAAATTAACATGTATTAAAAAATTAATGTGTTGTTTGCATACCTGAGGGTGGGGCAGGAGACATCAATAGTGGGGGGCTGAAACACTAGCCCATGGCTTCCCAGGCAGCTGGGGCTGAAGCAGCCCATGCCAACCTGAAGCCCTGTGCCCCAAAGCCCCAAGAGGGATGAATCCCAGAGCCCCCAGCCATGACCCTATATTCGAAAATATAGAAAACCCCCCAAATATTTAAATAAATGGTATTCTAATATTGTTTAACAATGTGATTAAAAAAATTATGCAACTGATTGCAATTTAATCACGCGATCACTATTAATTTTAAATTGCTCGACAGCCCTACTTTTTAGCAGTAATCCAAGTGAATTTGAGCCTAGCATCAGCGTCCCAGATAATTCAGATTGAATGATTATTTTGTACACTGATAGCAGTACTGATCACTACAGTAGCATATTGCCACCTCTCTGAATATTTGGTTCCCTTTGCATTCCTCTACCAGTTCTCTGTGTCCCGTTCTTGCTTGCCTTCCATGAAAGACAGGGCAGGAACTATTATTACTAGCAAGTAACATTTTAAAAAAAATGTAAATTACTTCACTACTACTTAGGGCATGGCTACACCGGAAACTTCCAAGCGCTGTCATGGAAACGCTCCCGCGGCAGTGCTTTGAAGTGCGAGTGGGGTCGCAGGCAAACCCTGGGAGAGCGCTCTCCCAGCACTCCTGGTAATCCATCTCTACAAGGGGATTGGCTCCCAGCGCTCAGAGCCTGTCTACACTAGCGCTTTAAAGCGCTCTGACTTGCTGTGCTCAGGGGGGTGATTTTTTACCCCCCTGAGCTAACAAGTTACAGCGCTATAAAATGTAAGTGTAGACAAGCCAATGTAAGTGTAGACAAGCCCTTTGTCTTGTATCACATCTGCTTCAAGTACTCTACAAGATGCCTTCCCCACAGGGTCTGAATTGAAATAGGAGATGCCCCTCCACTACCCCTCCCGCACCAAACAGCTCAGTCACAGGCACATGTAGAATTAGTGGCTATGTTCAGCTAACTGTTCTAAGTGTTATTTCCTGGATAGAAGTTTGACATATTTCAGCTTACAGCTATTTCTACTTCCTAAAGACCACAGGTTGCGCCGCATCATTCAAAATCATATAGAAATCGCGTAAGTCATCAAACTAGCATCACTTGCATTTTCCCAGGACAGAGATGTGTCTCCATATGTCTCTACTTAACACCAAAGAAAATATGTATTCTAAAGTGACAGTGAAAGCTGCTCTGCCATGTGCTTGAATGTGCCTTTAATGTGAAAAAGGGTCAAATTAAATAAGATAAATAAGTTACCATTTTACGTTATGGCCAATAAAATAGAGCCCACACTATAGGCATTCACTCTTGGGAGATAGAGATCACATGGCAAGTCTAAAGCATCTGACAAGGAAGGTTTTATTCCCATTGTCACATACTGTAGAGGGGAATAAACTATGCCTGCTTCATTTCTTAATATGAAAGGTCACTACTGCTAAGTTATCTTTGTGTTTCATACTTTATTAAGACTCTGATAGAGAGAATAAGACTTATTTACTTGATTTTCATTGTAGAGAAGAAATTTAATAAGTCCTTTGCCTGAAAAGTGTTTCTATCCTTTGTGGTTGGAAGTCATGTTATATCAATATTGGATCTATACTCCATCAAAAAATAGTAACTTAAACCACACTGCTTTGCAAACAGTTCTTCCAACCTACATTTCAACTGATCAGTTGTGCTTTTTGGGTGATGTCACAACTATGCACCAACACTCACAAGAACTTTACTACTCTACACATAATGGGTGGAGAGATTTACACATTAAATGGATGGTTTAAACAAAGGTGTAAATACTCCCAAAAATTACTGTTCTAAATGTGGTTGTTTGGTACACAGTTTGGAACTGTGCAGCTGATTTTTCAAAAATGACCACTGATTTTGGGTGCCCAACTTGAGATATCTTTGGCTTAAATTCAGAAATGCTGAGCAACAATGCTAGGTGAAGTCAACAGGAGTCAGATGCTCTGCACCACTGGAAGTCAAGACAAAGGTGTCTTAAGTTGGGCAAGCAGAACTAGCCATCTCTTCTGAAAATGGGTTCAGAGCGTTAGCTGTGTTAGTCTGTATCAGCAAAAAAAAAACACGAGCAGTCCATGTGACACCTTAGAGCAGGGGTGGGCAAACTACGGCCCGTGGGCCAGATGAGGCCAGTCAGGCTTTGGATCCGGTTTGCAGGACTGCCACCCCTGGGGCCCCGTGGCGCTCCCAGAAACAGCCAGCACCATGTCCCTGTCGCCCCCGGGGATGTGGACGGCAGAGGGCTCCGTGCGCTGCCCTCGCCTGCAGGCACTGACCCCTGAAGCTCTCATTGGCCGGGAACAGGGAACTGCGGCCAATGGGAGCATCAGGGGAGGTACCTGCAGGCAAGAGCACCGCGCAGAGCCCTCTGCCCTCCCCCAGGGACGTGGTGCTGGCTGCTTCCAGGAGCAGCACGGGGCCAGGGCAAGCAGGGAGCCGGCTTTAGCCCTGCTGCGCACCGCTGCCACCCTGGAGCCTGCCCTCTGAATCCCTCCTGCACCCCAACCCCTGTCCTGAGCCCCCTCCTGCACCCCTCAAAGGTACATTGTCCCCAAATCTGAAACAGTTGTGGGTGAGGACAAAGTCCAGCCACCAGGTTTGCCATGACATTATCGGGGATACTGTTCCTGACGGCTTGTAGTCCATCTTTGTGTGGAATGTGGCAATTAAAAGTGGCAATTCTTCAACAAAAAAAATTTCAAAAACAGACTTCCAACGAGAAACTGCAGAACTGGAATTAATTTGCAAACTGGACACCATCAAATTAGGCCTGAATAAAGACTGGGAGTGGATGAGTCACTACAAAAAGTAATTTTCCCTCTGCTGATATTCACACTTGTCAACTGTTGGGAATGGGCAATGTCCAGTTTGATCGCATTGGCCTCGTTAGCACTACAAAAGTAATTTTCCCTCTGATATTCACCCCTTCTTGTCAACTGTTGAGAATAGGCCACTTCCACCTTAACTGAATTGGTCTCGTTAACACTGACCTCCAACTTGGTAAGGCAACTTCCATCTTTTCATGTGCTGTGTGTATACACACACACACACCCCTTACTGTATTTTTCACTCCATGCATCTGATGAAGTGGGTTTTAGCCCACAAAAGCTTGTGCACAGATAAATTTATTAGTCTCTAAGGTGCCACAAGGACTCCTCGTTGTTTCTTCTGAAAATGTTATGTTTGATGAACAAAAAATTGTGAGGTATATCACAGGTTTTTGCTTCAAAAGTTATTGCCCCAGTTTGCCTGTCTCTCAAAGCATCCCCTCCCACTACCTCCTCCCACCACCACCTGTCCTCCCTAGGTCATGGGATATAGCTTAATTCAAATTTAGTGGTATAAACTATTTTCAGTCATTTCAACAATACACATTATCTAGGAAAATTTCATTAATTACACCAACAACTGGGAGATCAATTGCAAGTTACTGAACTTTGTGAATTAGCAAGTGGACAAAAAAAAGTTTTGCTCAACTATTTTGGTTACTCTAAGTTCGTTTTAATTTAAAATACTACATCATGTACTAGGAAATTTTGTCAATATTTAATCCTTTTAATAAGAGATGTCACTAGACCATTTACTGTAAATAGGGGAAGACTACCAAAAGTGTGGATTATAAAGTATCAGATCCAGCAAGGAATTGAATCCCCTTTATTCCAATTGAAACAATAGGAAGAGGATGCTCAGCACCCCACAAGATCAGGCCCAGAGAATGAAGATTAGCAAGATTCTACCATAGCAACTTCATAAAAGGTAGAAAAAAAATTCACTTACAAGAACAGAACAGAAAATGCCAGTTGCAAAACATATGGCAAACCATTTCACTCGAGTACCGAAACTAAGCGTTGAGGCATCAAGGACCTTGGGGGAAAAGAAAGTCGAAGATTAGAACAGTATATTTTGGACAGCACCTAAAACTCAAATACTTCTTTTGCATTTAATGAGCTTTAATAATAAGTATCTTCATCTTGATTTCTCAACCTGCAACAAGTACTTACTTTTTACCTTGCTTGCCTAAGAAATCTCACATGTTTAATTTGTTCCAATTTAAAGATGTCATTAGCAATTTGATTAGACAGGTTATTTTACTCCACTTTAAAATTATATGCATACCATGACATTCAAAAATAAATGTTGCCCACACAGATAAACAGACCTACCCATCACCAAACTGTTACAACTAAATCATGTCATGCCAAACTATTGAGACCATTTTCTGCACAAGTTCACTCTAGTGAGCAACATGTGTTTAGCAGCTGTCAACTAATTTCCTCCTTTATACTATATGGAAGAGAAAGAATGAATGATCTTATACAAGTTTTCTAGTGGACATTCTAAACATACAGCTTTGTACATCCCTTTAACAAAGCTACCATTTTTGTTATCAAACAAACAAGGCAGTCACATTTTGCTGCTACAGAAACAGAACAGCAAAATGGAATGTGTGCCAAACTGAAAATTAAGATATTTAAGTAATTGAAGAAGTATAACAAAATTTGACACAGTCCAGTTCGTTTGCTGAGAAACCACTCCCAAAATTAAAACAAATGAAATTATTAACCTGCATAACTTCAGGTATTTTCTGCATACCTTCCTATAACTATCCCTTTAAAACAAGGGAATTGTTTTTAAACACACTACTGTATGCAATACGTAGTTTAGGTGGTCTTGGTTACAGACTTTGCAAATAAAATGTATCAAGAGACCGGTTAGGGATGAACCTCAAATTCACTCTAGTGATGGGAAGAATGACTTCAAAGCACCACATGTTGCGGAACAGCAAGTCTAGCTCTTCTTGATTTTGTTCATTATAGCTGGAGGGTCTAAAAACGCACCTGAGAGTTCTATACATTGACTAATCAGGGAGTGCCACATCGCAAGCAGTAATCTCCATTTCCATTAGTGCTTCAAGTTTGGCAACCAAGAAGCACAACATAGGATAATTTGCCTTGAGCACAGTCAGTGAGTTTAAATTTATACTCAACTGCACCATGGTCAAATAGTCTACAAACTAAATCCTAGCTCCAATTTACTTAAGTTGACTATAAAGGAGTTGATTTAGCATATGCTAAATCATACCTTCAAGCTTTGCCTCTCATTTTATGACACTTTCAGTTTTGTACATACTTTCAAACAGACATTATGATACTTTATAGTGATTTGACTTGACCGATTTCACATTCTGTATTACATGGATGACCCATTTCCTGCCTAGATTCTTCAAGAACAATGTTCAGCAGATTGTAAATCTGTAAATTTAATTGCACATCTTTTTGAATCTTTATTACCTTAAAATACAGCATGTTTACTTTACACAGGTTTAGATTCAAGGATGGGGAAGTCAGAATATTATCTCTTCATGCCACTATTGATTGAACTTATTTTCTTTAAGAATCTCTTTTAAAACCTATCTGTTAATTTTTGCATAGTCAGGTTAGTGTGAATGCTTGACTTTTCTTTTTAGGCAAAAAGCTAAACCAAATTCTAACAATAATTAAGTCTCTTTGGCAAAAAAAAAAAAAAGACAAACAATTGTAGAAAGTGCTCAAACCATTAAAACTGTTATTGAGATAGTTTTCTTCAGTGACTATTTTTGGTAAGCATAACACAGATTTAAACCACATTTGTAGTGTAAATCTATCATTTGATCACAGCTAGGATTTCAAATGATTTAACATGAGGTGGATTTACCTATATACTACTGCAGTTAAAAAGCAGACCATTTAAAAAAGATAAACATTCAGAAGTACTTTATGTGCCTAAGTCCCAATGACCTTCAATGAAATTTAAGCTCCTCAGCACTTTTGAAAATTTTACCCACCATCAGGTCCACTGTTATCTATTCAGTTAAACAGTTCTGGACTGTTTAAAGTAACAGGTCTTGTCTGCAAAGTGACTTTATTGTGTAAAACTGACAGTGTGAATGAACAAGATAATTTGATTTAACCTGGTATGACCACCTAGAAAGAGTTTCAGCAAAGCAGACACTACTGAAAAAAGTTAAGACATTTCCATCACTTAAGTCAGAGAAGACACATAAAAGTGGTATTTCACCTCAGACTTGAAAAAATATATACATTTTAAAAATTGTGTCTTTTTTTAACTGAAGTTTTTTTCCATGGTAAACATCTAGACCACCGCAGAGCCACTATTTGTCATTAAGTCAATTTATGTGAAGAGGGGAACTTAAGGCAATATTGATATCTTAGGGTTTGTCTACAAAGATAGTAGTACATGGTAAGCTATAGTATGAATCTAAAGTGCACTAGCTTGCTACACACTACCTAGACATTTGGACATTGCAGGATGCTTTGATGTATTATTAAGAGTACTACAGAACTTTCAGTGCACAATAGCAGGGTCCACTCATCTAGTTAGTGCACAGCTAGCTAGTGCACTGTAGAATCATACTGTGGCATGCCATGTGCTAACCCTCCAAGTAGACAAGCCTTTAGTAGGTATATATTCTGACAAATATTTATGCAAAATATAAGTATCACCATGAACAATCCCATTGAAATGAAGGTCTAATAGTACTACTCATGGTAATAATGTAAAATACATGCATAAGTGTTTGTAGGACTGGGGCCTAAGTGCTTGATCCAATTCCTACTAACTCAATGGAGAGACTCCAATTGATTTTAACAGGAGTTGGATTGGGCCTCTAAGGTTCTGAATCCAGCAAAGTACTGAGCACATAAGAAATGCCAATTAAATCAATTGGGTCATACCCAATGTTAATCACAAGTTTAAGTACTTTGCTGGATTACAACCTGAATGTGGAGCATAAAATAGATCTTCCCACTAAAAATGAACAGTGGTGCATACACCACTCAGACTTTTCAAAGATACTGGGAATTTGATAAACACAAAAAAGATACCAAGTCTTTTTAATTTAATTAAAATGTCAAAATATGCAATTTAAAAATAAAACAGATGAATACAGGTACTTAATGTTTTACATTTGCTTACAGATTCAATGCAGTGATGAAGTTCTCTTCTCCTGTTTTCAACAATTAAGATCCACCCTTGCAAATAACAGAATATGTTGCTTACCTTATTAGAGACAACTGTTTATCCTTACGTAGGCAAAAGGGAATTAGATAAAAAATGAAAGAATATGTAGAGATTATATTCCTGAACAAAATCATATGAGAAGCATTTTCTGCACATTCATTCAAATAGCTGAAGATATATATTTGAATCACATGTTCAGATACATTAATTCATGCAAATAACCACAAGTGCACATAAACATGTTAAATCCTTTCCATTGCAGCTCAGAAATGAAGTGCTGGTATGGCAAGTGCTATCACCACATTAAAGATACCAGACAGCTTCTTTTGGAAAGCCATTTTCAGTCTGCCACAAGAAAGGTGTGGGAGAGGGCAGTTTCTTCAAGCCTATCAGGCACAGTGTTGCCAACTCTTGCAATTTTATTTCAAGTCTCACAATATTTGGTGTTTTTTTTAAGCCTAATCTCCTTGGAGCAACTGATTACATGAGAATTTCAGTACTAATTTTTAAATCAAAAAAGTTCTTAGCCCTCCCTTCAGAGAATAGCCTGAAAACATGAACAAAGTACCCTAAAGGCTTGAAAACCAGAAGGCAAATAAAGACCTTCTCCACCACTCCCAATATAAAGCCTCATGATTTAAGACAATTTAGTGATTTTTAAGGACTTGACTCATGATTTTTGGATATTTAGGGTTGACAATAAGTAGCGGCATACAGAGGGCAGCTTGGGCAAAAACCAGTGACCCAGCATACGCAGCCATGTTCAGATCAGAGCAGAATAATAGGAGTCAAAAGTTAGAAAAGAGTTTGATTTACGGGCCACTTTTTATACCTCCTACCCTGCATGAAATAAATCTGGACCAAATTACCAGTACTTCAACGTTTGCAACAGCATGCAATCCAGATTTCTTATTAGCTTTTTCCTTTATTCTCCTTTCCCACCTAGCATATCCACATAAGAATCCTCCGAACTACCACTTTATACACTTAGAGCACTATTTGAATCTTCTCAATGGAGAAGAGTGAATAATGCAGCTGAGCAAATGGCTGCACAATTTACCCTTCTGGCAAGTCTAAGTGTGCAAACTGCAGACTTCTCTAGCCACCAGGAGACAAGCAGCTCTAGTAGGTTTACGAACTGCACTGGCAGTCACCTTCTGTGTCCCTGGGAAGCCCTCAATGCCAACTGGCAGTGAGCCAACCAGATTGTAACTCATATTAGGCCCGACACTCACTACCCCCAAAACACTGTTGTCATAATATGTATCTAAAATGTCATGTAAGGTATCCTATGTAAACTGGTGACACATTAATCCAGAAAATCACTGAGATATATAACTTGTGCAAAACCCATACATACATGTGTACTGGAAATATGTTCTTAAAATATGTCTAGGAGGCAGTACACAAACCCAACCTTTGGCAGACAAAGGAATGTGGATTAACCTGTCCATCTGGCTTGATTACAGGCAGAGGACAATGAAAGGTAAACCAAGCAATCAAGCTAACTGACAGACAAAAGCAAAAAAGATTTTAGTAATCCATCAGTTCATGGACAGCACACTTTGAGCCTGTGAAAATAAGATTCCCCCAGTCTGGAGGGCTAAAGATGCTGGTAACCTGATGTGAGTAAGAAAACTGCAAAGGCAAAGATTGTAACTGGCTAAAATTAAATTTTAGTCAGTAGAAAGCATTACTTGTTTTGTTTGTAATCACATTTGTTTCTTTTTCTCTTGCTTAGTACCACTTAAACCTCTGTTCTTTGTTAATAAACTTATTCTTGTTTTTTAACAAAACCATCTCAGTGCTGTGTATTAAAGTGAAGTGTCGTCAACTAACTTAACACACTGGTATATACACTGTCTCACTGGAGGCAGCAAACTTAATTTTTTGAGTGTCTCTCAGTGAGAGGGACTAGATACTGCAGAGACATCTCTGGGGAACTCCGTAACTGGCGTTCACTGGGTTTCATTGTTACTACGGTTTAGTTTGGCAGATTCTTGAAGAGCTTGCTGGCATGGCAGACAGTTTTGGGTCAACTCTCTGACACAACTTAACAGCAGCAAAGCTCCCACTTGCTGAGGCAGGGGGCTAACAGTGGCTTACAGTTCTGGGTGTTGTAAACAGAACTTCACACCTTCTCCAGCAGCACAGCTCAGAAGTTGTGCAGAGGTTAGGCTCCCTGCTTGCTGGCCTTAGGATCTTCCTCATGCTAGGTACTGAACACAAAAGAGGAGTAGTCCCTGTCAAAATATTTACAATCTAATTTGTCCTTCATGTCAAACAGGTGGATATGACAGACACAGGAACATCAAAATAAGACACTATTATGGGTACAATTTGTGACTATAATGATTGCGATTTAACACAAAAGCAAAATTGAGGATTTCATCCTGGACTCCTGATTATAGCATCATGCCAGACACTACAATATTTGCATTATTAATAGCCTTTGCTTAGTAGAGGACCAGGTAAGGTTAGCAGTGCATATTCCATGTCTGGAAAGAGATTATCAGAACTGTAGCACAAGGAGGAAAGAAATTTGTTCAGCATACATCCTCCTAATCATCTTTATCTATACTGCCCTTTACCACTTCGCTTCCCAGGGGCCCAAAATGCCACGATGAAAAAGGAACAAGCAAATCACGGTTCTGTCATAAGTGAGTCATTCACTGAGAAGAGTTGGGGAAGCTTCTCTTATGGGCAACTTATTCCAAAATTGTCTACTATAGGATTTCTTGCACTTTCTTCTTCATGTCAAACCAACCTGATAGCTTTCTTTGAGGGGTAACAAGGCTTTGGATGGGGGGGAAGTGGTAGACCTGGTATATCTTGACTTTAGTAAAGCTTTTGATACGGTCTTGCGTGACCTTCTCATAAACTAGGGAAATGCAACCTAGATGGAGCTACTATAAGAGGAGTCCAAAACTGGTTGGAAAACCGTTCCCAGAGAGTAGTTATCAGTGGCTCACAGTCATGCTGGAAGGACATGAGTGGGGTCCTGCAGGGATCAGTTCTGGGTCCAGTTCTGTTCAATATCTTCATCAACAATTTAAATAATGACAGTACACTTACGAAGTTTGTGGACAATACCAAGCTGGGAGGGGTTGCAAGTGCTTTAGAGAACAGAATTAAAATTCAAAATGATCTGGACAAACTGGAGAAATGGTCTGAAGTAAATAGGATAAAATTCAATAAGGACAAATGCAAAGTACTCCACTTAGGAAGAAACAATCAGTTGCAAACATACAACATGGGAAATGACTGCTTAGGAAGGAGTACTGCAGAAAGGGATCTGGGGGTCATAGTGGACCACAAGCTAAATATGAGTCAGCGTAACGCTGTTGCAAAAAGCAGCAAACATCCTTCGGGGATGTACTAGCAGGACTCTTGTAAGCAAGACGCGAGAAGTAATTCTTCCGCTTTACTCCGTGCTGATTAGACCTCAACTGGAGTCCTGTGTCCAGTTCTGGGCACCACATTTCAGGAAGTACGTGAACAAATCGGAGAGAATCCAGAGAAGAGCGGCAAAAATTAAAGGTTTAGAAAACATAACCTATGAGGAAAGATTGAAACAATTGGGTTTGTTTAGTCTGGAAAAAGAAGACTGAGGGGGGACATAACAGTTTTCAAGTACGTAAAAGGTTGTTACAAGGAGGAGGGAGAAAAATTGTTCTCGTCAACCTCTGAGGATAGGACAAGAAGCAATGGGCTTAAATTGCAGCAAGGGAGGTTTAGGTTGGACATTAGGAAAAACTTCCTAACTGTCAGGGTGGTTAAACACTGGAATAAATTGCCTAGGGAGGCTGGTGAATCTCCATCATTGGACAGTTTTAAGAGCAAATGAGAAACACTTGTCAGGGATGGGCTAGATAATACTTAGCCCTGCCATGAGTGCAGGGGACTGGAGTAGATGACCTCTCAAGGTCCCTTTCAGTCCTATGGTTCTATGATTTGATGAGCCACTGACCTAGTATATCAGTTCTTATGTTACTAAATTGAACTGTCCGATTCCATTTGCCTTGTCTTGCTGCTTCCACATATCTTTCAGTGAAGTATACCTTTTGACTAGATCATTGCAATTTATACAAAGCTGTGCATTTCACACGTTAACAAAGCTTTCACTAATAGCAAGAATATTCAGAAGCGTAGGAAGAACGCTACAGCGGAGATTTGTTGAATTAAAACTTAATTCAACATCTCAAATTAAGTAATTAGTAATTGAGATCTTAGAACTATGTATTTTTGTGTGGAAAGACTCTCAAGATTTAGGGCTTGATACTTATGATTCATGCATATACATTTTCCTCAAAGCATGTTGGCAGCATGGTACCCTATACTAACACATTTCCCTCTACAGCCGTATGCTCCAGGGCAGCGTTAAACATCTAGCAGTCAGCCCCATACCATCTGTGGTGCAGCATGCTCCTTTCAGTCACTTCTATAAAACTTCCTTATTTCTAAAAGTGATTTCTTCCAGTGAATGAAAGGCTTCAGCTGTCAATCAGAATTCAGCCCCTGATTTGAAGTTTTAAAAAAAAAAAAAAGACTTTTTAGATTAACTCTATACAAATGCAAAGAAAACTCTTGTAAACATCTGATTAGTGGTATATGGGTTAGTGTTAAACAGATTCCTTCAAAGCTTTAAAAAAAAATGTAAGTGTTCAGAGCAAGCATGAAAAATGTCAGCCCAAAGAATATTTTTCAAAAACTCAGTGAAAAAAAAATAAGGGCTTTTAATTAAACTGCTTTCACAGCCATAAGACAGACAAGGTGGGGAGGTAATAGCTTTTATTGGACCAACTTCTGCTGGACAGAGAGACAAGCTTTGTGGGTCAAAAGATTGTCCCTCTCACCAACAGAAGTTGGTCCAATAAAAGCTATTACCTTACTCACCTTGTCTCCCGAACATTCTGGGACCAACAGCACTATAACTACACTGTTCACAGCCATAAGTAACCCTGAAGAATGAAAAGGGAAGGAAAAAATAAAAGCATATGGATCCAAAAGAGGGAATGTTTCTGAAGAGTCTTAATATTTAAATGCCATTTAGCATTTAACAACATCCGTAATAAAAGCCTTCCTAGACTGTGGTGACCAGAACCACATAGAAGTACTATTCTCCTCCTATTTGCAATCCCCACAATTTATTGTGCAGGAGACTTAGCAGCCCTACAGTTAGAACAGTTTCTTTTGCACTTCAGCATTATGTAGATGCCTTAAATTTAAAAGATTCTACACTAAGTATAAATGTATGTAATCGGTTTTTAAAAGAGTCATCAAGGCAAAACACATAGGGTAATGTGAGCAAATTCGGGGTTGTAATATTTAAATAGTGGGGTTTTTTTAAAAAAAAACCAAAACTCTTCCACTTAATCACTTTTAATGATAACTTAGTTAAGTCTTTGATGGAACATGCTGTCCCAACCAAATGCATGTACTTTCTTCATTACATGTTACATTTAGTACACAACACTGCTCTGATCAAGAACTGCCCAAATAAAGTGGCCTCTGGGAACATCCCAATCCCCACTAGGTAATGTACTTTTTACAGCTTCAGGTAATCAAAACATTCAGGCAACATGATTATTATTACAGGATACGGATCATCAGCCTACCTGTTGCCAGGAAGCCACATCCTGATCTGAGAAGTTCATTAGAACAAACTAACTTTAATAAACGTCTACGTATGTCAGTAATAAATATCCCAGATTGTATGTACATTGGGAGGTGCTGGGAAAGGTAAAGTAGCACATCTACCTTTACTAAATTGAGTCAGCCAGGAAGTGAGCAGATTATTCCTTTTTGAACCATTTTCCCTCTTTAGAGTAGGGATTATTCAGCAAAGCGAGTTGTTTGGCAGTTATTTAAACCTGACCTGTTTAATTCCAGTACAAAAAGCAAAAACATTATTTAAGACACTATACCTATTTGTGACAGTGAGATATCTTATGCATTTCACATTAGATGAAATTGAATATTTATACTTAGCAATAAAATTAGTTATTTAAAATTAGTTACATTGTTCCCCTAACTCAATTCTTCAAAGATTGGATTAATTTCATGACTTCTTTTGTCACCTTAGTTTTAACTACATTAGTTCCCATTTTCTTCAGGAAGTTTAAGTTTAGTTTAAGAGGAAGTTTTAATTTAAAATTTTACTGACTGTGCTGTGTCTTTCATAAAAAGAGAAGTTAGTATCCTCTAAACCTGCATTTATTTATTTCCTTGACAAAACTGGTCTGATGTTTTAGGGCTGGGAATCTCAGCAGTGGAGGGACGACTAGGAAGGGATTCTCAATGTTTCAGCCTTCAGAATATGGAGTTTATATTTGAGAAAAATCTTCCAGTTCTAAATGGATAGTTACAATTTAAGAGTTCATACGAAAATAGGCATTGTTTGAGGATTTGTTTAATTGTGCAGAACCAGTAAGTGTTGCATACCACGCTACCAGGTCAGCAGAAGCAGCTGAACTATTCCTAGAGCTCTGCTAACATCCTTGTTAATATCAACAACCAAAACAAGTCATTACAGAAGTCACTATGTAAATTAAAAACAAGAATAACCATGCTAGTTTCTGCACTAATTAAAAACATTAGGACAAGATCAGGCTATTGTAAACATGGCAAAAAAATTTAAGTTATTTTTTAAAGGGTGTGTCCTCTCAGTGCCCTGAACCACGTCTCCAGACATTTTTGTGGCAATGTCCCATCTACTTATTTTTCACCCCACCTCTCAGAAGGGCGAAGTAAATTTAAGTCCAAATTAAATGTATTTCAAACAGGTTCCAAAATTAATGGATACGCAGAGGTTAGTAACAGAGTAAAGGAACTACATGAGATATCTGAATGGGTATATACATTTTCTGGTGGCTCTAGAAAGAACATTTAAAGGAAAATACTGGTAGTTAGCTAAAAATCACTAAATATTTTCTGGTTTCAGAGTAGCAGCCCTGTTAGTCTGTATTCGCAAAAAGAAAAGGAGTACTTGTGGCACCTTAGAGACCAATAAATTTATTTGAGCATAAGCTTTCGTGAGCTACAGCTCACTTCATTTCTGAATAGCAAAGATAAAAATATACACACAAAAGTCCCGATTCCTGCAAAACATTGAGCAACCTCAGCTCCCAGAAAGTGCTCAGCACTCTGCAAGATCTAGCTTTAAAAGGATTTTTCATAAGATTTGGTAGAAACATCTGCCATTATTTCAGTATTTCCATTCAGTAAAACATGTTTTCGGTGAAAGCTGACAGTTTGCAGCTATGTTTGGGAAGCTTTAGCCCAAATTGTAAGTTTCAGCACACAGCTGATTGATTTAATTTTGGAAACCTGAAGAAAGGCATTCCAGCTGTTTTTGAAAACACAGTAAACACACTGTCAGAAAAGGAGCCAGAATACAGTAGCCCCAAAACTTCTCTACCTTAAAGAGAGAATGCAACTTTAATATCAAATGTACACATTAGAGAGTCATGAAATTCAAAGTGTAAGGTCTCTGCTGCAACATTAACTCAGCCATGTAGCATACACAGAGCATTTTATATTCCTTTCTCACTCTTAAAATGGATTTTTTACACCACTGTTACAGTCACAGGTAACATTGTTGTAAGTCTTATAAAGAAGCATGCTAATCTTTCTTCAATAAGTTTCCTCACCTGTGGTTTTAACACCATATTAGAGTAAGAATGAAAATTTTTAGAAGTCTCATTTACTTTTCACCATTAAAAAAAGTATTAAAATGCAGAATAAAGGACGCCAAATACTATATTCAATAAGGAAAAAGCAAAGGGTACTGGAAACTCATGGAGTTTTTGTTACTGGTAGTTAATGTTAGCTTGATCATAAAACTGGATAAACCATAAAATATTGCTTAAAGATCATACGAATAAACTTTTAAATACACTCCAGAATTTTTTAAAAGCCTCCCTATATATTCAGTTTCCTCTCTTGATAAAGACAAATATAAAGAACTATTTCAACTTATTCTCTCTTCCCCCTCTACCCTCCCCCAATACTTTGTGCTAGTTTTACTTTCGTTTTGATACAAGTATTCTGAATGGTGTACTGACATACTGCTGCATTTAGGATAGCACTGACTTGCAATTTATTTTTCTACACATTCTTCATTTTATTTTGAAAATCAAGCAGTTAGTACTAAATAAATGCATCCCAGGTACCTCTAAAATATTGCAGCAGGACAGTGTAATTTAGTATTTCAAGAGTTTAGAAAGCCTAGGTTGATTTTTTGTTTGATAAAGAGAATTCTCTCAATTTCATCTGCTTAGTTTTTGCAGACAGTTACCATAAAACTTCAGATTTATTATTCAATTGGAAATAACTCTCAATTTGGCAAGTAGGGCTAATAGGACAAATGAGACATACATAAAATTAACAAGCCATATGATATCTATTGCATAAATACCAGCTATCCTTAAGAGAGACCAGATGTTTTCAGCTAAATATTTGTCAGTCGTATGCTACCTCAAAAAGCTTATCTAGTACAATACATTTCATTTACATTAATGCATGTCTCTTACTGTTTGAAATATAGGGATATGGGAGAAAAATAATAGGCATGCTATCATTTAATGCCTTTTTGTAGTGAGATATAAAAGAGGGAAACTTTTTAAGCATAGTCAGTCAATGTCAGTTGTTGTGATGCTTAACACTTTGGTAAATGGAACCCAAAAATCTGAATGTTTGGTGTTTTTGCTTTACTGGTTAGATTTTTACTTCCACATTGGCCTCCAATGTTCTGAGAGAAGGCATAGCCTAGAACATGAGAATAGGTTTGAATCTACTACACAGACTGTATCGCCTAGAAAAAACACATCTTATTTTATTGTTTTTAAAGGAAGGCTTTCTAAATATGCCTGTGAGTCTAAGGCCCTTTCTATATTATCAAGGGATGCAACAACTTATGGTTTTTTAACATCATGTGAATCCATACTACAATTTTAAAAGCTATTCGATACCTGATATAGGAGTCACCAAAGTTATGTCTGAACAGAATTTAGCTTCAGCTGGTTAAAGTGTAGCATGGACAAAGTATACAAGTATACAGCATGATGCCAAGATGAGAATAACTTTGCAGATGTCTGCTTTCTGAAGCAAAAAGTGAACAGTATCTACACTAGCAATAGTTCATTGCGGGCCTGCTTAAAAGAATCCCAGTTCTCAAAGGAGGCCACATTGGTGCAAACCGCTGGTGGTGGTAACAGATCACCACTGTTTACACCAGCTCACCTAACCTGCTCAATTGGCCTAGAAAATAGGGTGATAAAAGTGTCTGCAACCTATCTATGCTAATGCTCCCACCAGTAGAGCTGAACCAGTGGTAGTGTAACAGAAATTAAGAAAAAGGCCAGTGCAAACAAGACCTAAGGTTTGGTATGGCAACACATTCAAATGCACATACACTACAAGGTGCAATATTCCAAGTACGAGCACCATATAACCATCCATGGCCAAAACATCAATGCTCCTGTCTTGATATAATTGGCAGAAATGCAATTTCAAAGTGTAGACATAAACAGCATCTTTTCAGATAAGACTATTCCAATATATACTCGCTGATGGCTGTACCAGCCAGATGCAGGCGTGTGGGAGGGGTGGCACTAGGGGACTGAGGGCTAGTCTACACTGGCAACATTAAACCACCTCCACGAGGGGCGGAGCTACCAGCACTGGGGGCGGAGCTACCAGCACTAGTGCACTGTCTATACTGGTGCTTTACAGCACTGAAACTTGCTGCTCTCGGGGGGGGGTGTGTGTTTTTTTCACACCTCGAAGCAGAAAGTTGCAGCGCTGTAAAGTGCTAGTGTAGACAAGCCCTAAGAGAATCAAGAAATCCTACTAGTCCAGGTACAGAACCTCCTTACCTACTTCGACCATGTTACATTTAAATCTCTCCCCCCCCAAAAAATATTATTTATCTCAGGAAACTGGGCAAGTAGAATTTTGCAAGGCAGGTTTAAAGCTTTATTACAAATGTAAGAAAGTGATATTATAAACTACACTAATAAAATACAGTCAAGTCACTTATACTGTAATTTAGTGTCAGATATTTAGAAGTGATGCATTTCTAGCTCCCGGATTGACTCTGTGGAGAGATACGTCATCAATTATGATGTAATTAATTAAATGCTCAGACACTCATCTTATGATCACCCCCCATAATGAATGCTACATTGTCCAGTAGGGCAGAATTATGCGAGTATCTATTCAAATATTTCCAACCCACATAAAAGTTGCCACAGGATGGCAGACTTAGGAAGTCTCCTATACTTACAGTCTCAAGTGGATATGCTTTCTCCCCCCCTGAATTTAAGGTTTTTGTTTTTAAAAAGCAAACAAAAACACCATATCACACCAATGGTTCATGCAGTCCAGTATCCCACCTCAAAAAGAAAAGGAGTACTTGTGGCACCTTAGAGACTAACCAATTTATTTGAGCATGAGTTTTCGTGAGCTACAGCTCACTTCATCGGATGCATGCCGTGGAAACTGCAGCAGACTTTATTTATACACAGAGAATATGAAAAAATACCTCCTCCCACCCCACTGTCCTGCTGGTAATAGCTTATCTAAAGTGATCATCAGGTGGGCCATTTCCAGCACAAATCCAGGTTTTGTCACCCTCCACCCCCCCACACAAATTCATTCTCCTGCTGGTGATAGCCCATCCAAAGTGACAACTCTTTACACAATGTGCATGATAATCAAGTTGGGCCATTTCCTGCACAAATCCAGGTTCTCTCACCCCCTCACCCCCCTCCCAAAAACCACACACACAAACTCACTCTCCTGCTGGTAATAGCTCATCCAAAGTGACCACTCTCCCTACAATGTGCATGATAATCAAGGTGGGCCATTTCCAGCACAAATCCAGGTTTTCTCACACACACACACCCCACCCCCATACACACACAAACTCACTCTCCTGCTGGTAATAGCTCATCCAAACTGACCACTCTCCAAGTTTAAATCCAAGTTAAACCAGAACATTTGGGGGGGGGGGGTAGGAAAAAACAAGAGGAAATAGGCTACCTTGCATAATGACTTAGCCACTCCCAGTCTCTATTTAAGCCTAAATTAATAGTATCCAATTTGCAAATGAATTCCAATTCAGCAGTTTCTCGCTGGAGTCTGGATTTGAAGTTTTTTTGTTTTAAGATAGCGACCTTCATGTCTGTGATTGCGTGACCAGAGAGATTGAAGTGTTCTCCGACTGGTTTATGAATGTTATAATTCTTGACATCTGATTTGTGTCCATTTATTCTTTTACGTAGAGACTGTCCAGTTTGACCAATGTACATGGCAGAGGGGCATTGCTGGCACATGATGGTATATATCACATTGGTGGATGTGCAGGTATACGAGCCTCTGATAGTGTGGCTGATGTTATTAGGCCCTGTGATGGTGTCCCCTGAATAGATATGTGGGCACAATTGGCAACGGGCTTTGTTGCAAGGATAAGTTCCTGGGTTAGTGGTTCTGTTGTGTGGTATGTGGTTGTTGGTGAGTATTTGCTTCAGGTTGCGGGGCTGTCTGTAGGCAAGGACTGGCCTGTCTCCCAAGATTTGTGAGAGTGTTGGGTCATCCTTTAGGGTAGGTTGTAGATCCTTAATAATGCGTTGGAGGGGTTTTAGTTGGGGGCTGAAGGTGACGGCTAGTGGTGTTCTGTTATTTTCTTTGTTAGGCCTGTCCTGTAGTAGGTAACTTCTGGGAACTCTTCTGGCTCTATCAATCTGTTTCTTTACTTCAGCAGGTGGGTATTGTAGTTGTAAGAAAGCTTGACAGAGATCTTGTAGGTGTTTGTCTCTGTCTGAGGGGTTGGAGCAAATGCGGTTGTATCGCAGAGCTTGGCTGTAGACAATGGATCATGTGGTGTGGTCAGGGTGAAAGCTAGAGGCATGCAGGTAGGAATAGCGGTCAGTAGGTTTCCGGTATAGGGTGGTGTCTATATGACCATTGTTTATTAGCACTGTAGTGTCCAGGAAGTGGATCTCTTGTGTGGACTGGACCAGGCTGAGGTTGGTGGTGGGATGGAAATTGTTGAAATCATGGTGGAATTCCTCAAGGGCTTCTTTTCCATGGGTCCAGATGATGAAGATGTCATCAATATAGCGCAAGTAGAGTAGGGGCTTTAGGGGACGAGAGCTGAGGAAGTGTTGTTCTAAATCAGCCATAAAAATGTTGGCATACTGTGGGGCCATGCGGGTACCCATAGCAGTGCCGCTGATCTGAAGGTATACATTGTCCCCAAATGTGAAATAGTTATGGGTAAGCACAAAGTCACAAAGTTCAGCCACCAGGTTAGCCGTGACATTATCGGGGATAGTGTTCCTGACGGCTTGTAGTCCATCTTTGTGTGGAATGTTGGTGTAGAGGGCTTCTACATCCATAGTGGCCAGGATGGTGTTATCAGGAAGATCACCGATGGATTGAAGTTTCCTTAGGAAGTCAGTGGTGTCTCGAAGGTAGCTGGGAGTGCTGGTAGCGTAGGGCCTGAGGAGGGAGTCTACATAGCCAGACAATCCTGCTGTCAGGGTGCCAATGCCTGAGATGATGGGGCGCCCAGGATTTCCAGGTTTATGGATCTTGGGTAGTAGATAGAATATCCCAGGTCGGGGTTCCAGGGGGGTGTCTGTGCGGATTTGATCTTGTGCTTTTTCAGGAAGTTTCTTGAGCAAATGCTGACAGCAGGATTGTCTGGCTATGTAGACTCCCTCCTCAGGCCCTACGCTACCAGCATTCCCAGCTACCTTCGAGACACCACTGACTTCCTAAGGAAACTTCAATCCATCGGTGATCTTCCTGATAACACCTGATTTAAACTTGGAGAGTGCTCAGTTTAGATGAGCTATTACCAGCAGGAGAGTGAGTCTGTGTGTGTATGGGGGTGGGGGGGATGTGAGAAAACCTGGATTTGTGCTGGAAATGACCCACCTTAATTATGCACATTGTAGGGAGAATGGTCACTTTTGATGAGCTATTACCAGCAGGATAGTGAGTTTGTGTGTGTGGTTTTTGGGAGGGGGGTGAGGGGGTGAGAGAACCTGGATTTGTGCAGGAAATGGCCCAACTTGATTATCATGCACATTGTGTAAAGAGTTGTCACTTTGGATGGGCTATCACCAGCAGGAGAGTGAATTTGTGTGGGGGGGTGGAGGGTGACAAAACCTGGATTTGTGCTGGAAATGGCCCACCTGATGATCACTTTAGATAAGCTATTACCAGCAGGACAGTGGGGTGGGAGGAGGTATTTTTTCATATTCTCTGTGTATAAATAAAGTCTGCTGCAGTTTCCACGGCATGCATCCGATGAAGTGAGCTGTAGGTCACGAAAGCTCATGCTCAAATAAATTGGTTAGTCTCTAAGGTGCCACAAGTACTCCTTTTCTTTTTGCGAATACAGACTAACACGGCTGTTACTCTGAAACCTATCCCACCTCAGACAGTGGCAAATACCAAATGCTTCCCAGGAAGGCACAACCCTATAGTGGACAATTACAGAATAATCTCTCCCCAGGACAAGTTTCTGACTAGCCCCCAGAAATTTGTGCTTAGTTTCAACACAGAATCATAAGGGATATAATTTTTTTTAACCCTATGTGAGAAACTTCAGAGTGATCTAACAAAGATAGGTGAATGGGCAATAGAATAACAGATTGCATTACATTGTGTTAGACAGCACTGAATGTTGATTGATAGGAATAATCTCAACTACTCATACACATTGCTGAGTTCTAAATTAGCTGACTACTAGATTAACAGGAAAGAAACCAGGGCATCATTGTGACCAGTACCATGAAAACCTCTGCTCAGTATGCTGGGACAACTGACAAAATAAACAGCACACAAAATACTGAAGTTAGAATTACAAAAATATAAATTTGTGGAATGCCTTCAACTCAAATAACGTGCTGTAGCTCAGGTAACACACCCAGCAGAGAAACAGCAAAAACAAAAGGGATTCAGATTGACGATGACAATTATTTAAAGGGAGACTGTTGTACAAAGAGAATTAAAAGAATGAGACTAGTTTACAAAGAAAATGAGTAAGAGAAAAAATAAGAGACATGCATAATGTAACGAATGTTACAGAGAACATAAATTGGGTGCTCCTCTTTACCCTCACTTGGCTGTACAATGAAGGAAACACACACACAGGCAGCTTGAAAGACAAGTTTAAAATGAATAAACATATCTTGATTTACCTAACATATTGTTAAAGTTTCACAGCTTTGCAGAAGTCAAACAAGAATTAGACATTTATATGGGTAACTAGAAGATCCAAAAATTTTTTCAGTAGGATTAAAAACCCAAGGACTTGTCCACATAAGGAAATCGCCTGGAACAGCTATTATGGGGCATACACTAATTAGTCCAGAATAAAGTGATTTTTACTCCAGAGAAGGATACACCCAGGGACCTATTCCAAAACAGCAAGCCCGGTCTGTTTCCCTTTCCAGACTAGCCCTTAGAGGACGCTAAACCCTCATGCTTCAGGATACAAACTAATAAAAGTGACAGGTTTCAGAGTAGCAGCCGTGTTAGTCTGTATCCACAAAAAGAAAAGGAGTACTTGTGGCACCTTAAAGACTAACACATTTATTTGAGCATAAGCTTTCGTGAGCTACAGCTCACTTCATCGGATGCATTCAGTGGAAAATACAGTGGGGAGATTTTATATACACAGGAAACATGAAACAATGGGTGTTACCATACACACCATAACAAGAGTGATCAGGTAAGGTGAGCTATTAGCAGGAGAGAAAAAAACTCCCAAAACCTTTTGTAGTCATAATGAAGGTGGGCCATTTCCAGCAGTTGACAAGAATGTGTGACTGGGAGGAGGAAGGAGAATAAACATGGGGAAATAGTTTTACTTTGTATAATGACACATCCATTCCCAGTCTTTATTCAAGCCTAATGTAATGGTGCCCAGTATGCAAATTAATTCCAATTCAGCAGTCTCTCATTGGAGTCTGTTTTTGAAGTTTTTTTGTTGAAGAATCGCAACTTTTAGGTCTGTAATCAAGTGACCAGAGAGACTGAAGTGTTCTCCCACTGGTTTTTTAATCCCATTGGGCAGGCTCCCATATTGGCTGTGGGGTTTCTTGCTCCGGTTCTGAGCCATGGGATACCGGCCGGGATGAGCCCTGTCCGATGGTCAGGTCAGCTCTCGTGTCACAGGAGCTGGTGACCCATTAGCCAGCCAGCCCGCCCGGCTTCTGGGCGCTGTCCTGTGGCAGTGAGTTCCACAGGCCGCTCACCAGAGAAGGCACCGGGAGGGGGCTGATTCCTAACCGCCGCCGCCCGCCCCCAGGTCGAAACAAGGGACATCAATACCAACAGGTGTCACCGCTACATCGGAGAAACCAATGATCGCCCGGGGCCACAAGCCCCTTCCGGCCCCGGGGCAGCGCTCAGGCACCCGGCGGGAAGCCCTGCGAGGTACCTGCGCCGTCAGCCCCTGCTCCTCGTCCTCGTGCCCGCTCAGCACCCGGCGCAGCTTCTCCATCTCGCCGCCGCCGCTCCAGGCCCCTCGTCCCGCCCACCCCGCGCTGTCCCCTCCCCCCTCGAGCCCCGCGCATCACTGACCCGCCCTGCTAGAGCCCCACCGGAAGTCACGAGACCACAAACGGAAACAGACGCGCCGCAGCCGGGACTTTAGTCCGACCGTTAGAGTCCGGCCGGGAACCGAGCCGAGCCGAGCACCGCCCCCTTTAGGAGAAAGGCCCCCACCCCCGTTCCTGACTTCGCCCTTTGGTCCCGCCTTCGTCCCCAACTGCGCCCCGCCCTGAGCCTAGCCCCGCCCTCTCCCCGCGCAAAGCCCCTTCCCTCCTCGCCACGCCCCCTTCGCCTACGCAACCAGCTCTCCTGGTCCCTCTCCCTCCGCCTGCTTAGTGCCCACGCCCCCTGCCGGCCTCGGCTCCGCCCCTTTTCTCATCCCTGCCCCCGCCGCGGTCGGTCCGCTCGACCTCCCCTCCCGCCCTCCTGGTCCTACGCCCGGCCAGCCCACGGTCCTCAGCAGCGCCCGGGCGGGGGCGGCCGTGGGCGGAGCCTGCAGCAGCCGGTGCTCCTTGGGCATCCCCAGCTCTTGGGCAGCCTTGCAATGCCAGGCGCTCTGCCAGCGTGTTAGTTTGTGTCATTTCTTACTAACAGGTTTCAGAGTAACAGCCATGTTAGTCTGTATTCGCAAAAAGAAAAGGAGTACTTGTGGCACCTTAGAGACTAACCAATTTATTTGAGCATGAGCTTTTGTGAGCTACAGCTCACTTCATCGATGCATACCGTGGAAACTGCAGCAGACTTTATATACACACAGAGAATATGAAACAATACCTCCTCCCACCCCACTGTCCTGCTGGTAATAGCTTATCTAAAGTGAGCATCAGGTTGGGCCATTTCCAGCACAAATCCAGGTTTTCTCACCCTCCACCCCCCCACACAAATTCACTCTCCTGCTGGTGATAGCCCATCCAAAGTGACAACTCTTTACACAATGTGCATGATAATCAAGTTGGGCCATTTCCTGCACAAATCCAGGTTCTCTCACCCCCTCATCCGCCTCCCAAAAATCACACACACAAACTCACTATCCTGCTGGTAATAGCTCATCCAAAGTGACCACTCTCCCTACAATGTGCATGATAATCAAGGTGGGCCATTTCCAGCACAAATCCAGGTTCTCTCACCCCCCTCACCCGCCTCCCAAAAACCACACACACAAACTCACTATCCTGCTGGTAATAGCTCATCCAAAGTGACCACTCTCCCTACAATGTGCATGATAATCAAGGTGGGCCATTTCCAGCACAAATCCAGGTTCTCACCCCCACCCCCATACACACACAGACTCACTCTCCTGCTGGTAATAGCTCATCCAAACTGACCACTCTCCAAGTTTAAATCCAAGTTAAACCAAAACATGGGGGGGGGGGTAGGAAAAAACAAGGGGAAATAGGCTACCTTGCATAATGACTTAGCCACTCCCAGTCTCTATTTAAGCCTAAATTAATAGTTTGCGATACAACCGCATTTGCTCCAACCCCTCAGACAGAGACAAACACCTACAAGATCTCTGTCAAGCTTTCTTACAACTACAATACCCACCTGCTGAAGTAAAGAAACAGATTGATAGAGCCAGAAGAGTTCCCAGAAGTTACCTACTACAGGACAGGCCTAACAAAGAAAATAACAGAACGCCACTAGCCATCACCTTCAGCCCCCAACTAAAACCCCTCCAACGCATTATTAAGGATCTACAACCTATCCTAAAGGATGACCCAACACTCTCACAAATCTTGGGAGATAGGCCAGTCCTTGCCTACAGACAGCCCCGCAACCTGAAGCAAATACTCACCAACAACCACATACCACACAACAGAACCACTAACAAGGAACTTATCCTTGCAACAAAGCCCGTTGCCAATTGTGCCCACATATCTATTCAGGGGACACCATCACAGGGTCTAATAACATCAGCCACACTATCAGAGGCTCGTATACCTGTACATCCACCAATGTGATATATGCCATCATGTGCCAGCAATGCCCCTCTGCCATGTACATTGGTCAAACTGGACAGTCTCTACGTAAAAGAATAAATGGACACAAATCAGATGTCAAGAATTATAACATTCATAAACCAGTCGGAGAACACTTCAATCTCTCTGGTCACGCAATCACAGACATGAAGGTCGCTATCTTAAAACAAAAAAACTTCAAATCCAGACTCCAGCGAGAAACTGCTGAATTGGAATTCATTTGCAAATTGGATACTATTAATTTAGGCTTAAATAGAGACTGGGAGTGGCTAAGTCATTATGCAAGGTAGCCTATTTCCCCTTGTTTTTTCCTCCCCCCCCCCCCCCCCGATGTTCTGGTTTAACTTGGATTTAAACTTGGAGAGTGGTCAGTTTGGATGAGCTATTACCAGCAGGAGAGTGAGTTTGTGTGTGTATGGGGGTGGGGGTGTGTGTGTGAGAAAACCTGGATTTGTGCTGGAAATGGCCCACCTTGATTATCATGCACATTGTAGGGAGAGTGGTCACTTTGGATGAGCTATTACCAGCAGGATAGTGAGTTTGTGTGTGTGGTTTTTGGGAGGGGGGTGAGGGGGTGAGAGAACCTGGATTTGTGCAGGAAATGGCCCAACTTGATTATCATGCACATTGTGTAAAGAGTTGTCACTTTGGATGGGCTATCACCAGCAGGAGAATGAATTTGTGTGGGGGGGTGGAGGGTGAGAAAACCTGGATTTGTGCTGGAAATGGCCCAACCTGATGCTCACTTTAGATAAGCTATTACCAGCAGGACAGTGGGGTGGGAGGAGGTATTGTTTCATATTCTCTGTGTGTATATAAAGTCTGCTGCAGTTTCCACGGTATGCATCCGATGAAGTGAGCTGTAGCTCACGAAAGCTCATGCTCAAATAAATTGGTTAGTCTCTAAGGTGCCACAAGTACTCCTTTTCTTTTTGCGAATACAGACTAACATGGCTGTTACTCTGAAACCATACAAACTGAGTGATCAGTAAGGTGAGCTATTACCAGCAGGAGAGAAAAAAACCTTTTGTAGTGATCATAGACCATCAGGGTTGGAAGGGACCTCAGGAGGTCATCTAGTCCAACTCCCTGCTCAAAGCAGGACCAATCCCCAATTTTTGCCCCAGATCCCAAATGGCCCTCTCAGGGATTTAGCTCACAACCCTGGGTTTAGCAGGCCAATGCTCAAACCACTGAGCTATCCCTCCCCCCCATAATCAAGGTGGGTCATTTTCAGCAATTGACAAGAACGTGTGAGGAACAGTAGGGGGGAAAATAAACGTGGGGAAATAGTTTTACTTTGCGTAATGACCCGTTCACTCCCACTCTTTATTCAAGCCTAATTTAATGGTGTCCAGTATGCAAATTAATTCCAATTCAGCAGTCTCTCAGAGTCTGTTTTTGAAGTTTTTTTGTTGTAATGTTGTGACTTTTAGGTCTGTAATCTAGTGACCAGAGAGACTGAAGTGTTCTCCGACTGGTTTTCGAATGTTATAATTCTTGACGTCTGATTTGTGTCCATCTATTCTTTTACGTAGAGTCTGTCCGGTTTGACCAATGTACATGGCAGAGGGGCATTGCTGGCACATGACGGCATATATCACATTGGTAGATGTGCAGGTGAACGAGCCTCTGATTGTGTGGCTGATGTGATTAGGCCCTATGATGGTGTCCCCTGAAGAGATACGTGGACACAGTTAGCAACGGGCTTTGTTGCAAGGATAGGTTCCTGGGTTAGTGTTTTTGTTGTGTGCAGATTGCTCTGTCCCCACTGCCAATCAGTCCTATAGAGCAGTGGTCTCCAAAGTGGGGTGCATGCACCGCAGGGGGTGCGCAAGACCCATCCGTGGGGGTGCGCGGCAGGAGGAGCGCCACCAAAGGAGCACCACCGGCATGGTGGCAGCCGCGCTCCTGGACTTTTGATTCTTTGGCGGCAGCTCAGCTCTCCCCGCTCCATCTTCGGTAGCACGCCGGCGGCAGCTCAGCTCTCCCCGCTCCGTCTTTGGCAGCATGCCGGCGGCAGCTCAGCTCTCCCCGCTCCGTCTTCGGCGACAGCTCTTCTTCTTTTTTTTTTTTTTTTTGCTTCCCCAGAGCTGGCCCTGGGGGTGTGCGACTCAAAAAGTTTGGAGACCCCTGCTAAAGAGAGGGATTTCTGTAAAAATGTAGGCATGCCCCAGAATGTCATAAATGGAATAACAGCTCCTCCTGTGGTTATTCTCTTAAGTGCAACCTCTCAGTTAAATTGTAAATAAATAATAAGTGTGAATAAATAATTCCCTATAAAATACTACTATATTGATATTAAAGTATCTGCAGAGAAATACTCTGAATTAATCTAAACTTCCTACAGTAATATTTAAACATTAAGTAAATTAATTAAGTAAATCTACATACATACATCTTGTCATTGCTTACAATTCAATGCAACAATCAATTTCCTATCAAATTAAGGCGAAAGCACATCACATTATACAGGATTGCATTCATGAGCTAAATCCATCTTCAATGAAAATGATCTACAAGAACAGAAGAATGGCCATGCTGGGTCACACCAATGGTCCATCTAGCCCAGTATTTGGTCAATGAACACTGGCTTGTGCCAGATACTTCAGAGCAAATGAACAGAACAGGGCACTTACTCAAATGATCCTTCCCATCATCCAGTCCCAGCTTCTGACAGTCAGAAATTTAGGGACACCCAGAGCAAGGGGTTGCATCCCTGACCATCTTGGCTAATAGCCGTTGATGGACCTATTCTCCAGGAATTTATCTAATTCTGTTTTGAACCCAGTTATATTTTTGGCCTTCACAACTTCCCTGGTAATGAGTTCCACCAGTTGACTGTGTGTTGTGTGAAAAAGTACTTCCTTATGTTTGTTTTAAACCTGCTCTCTATTCATTTTCTTGGGGGACCCCTCGGGGTGCTAGAACAATTTTTATAGTGGGGGTGCTGAGAGCCATTGAACCAAACTGTAAACCCTGTATATGATGGTGGTGACCCCTGATTCTTGTGTTATGTGAAGGAGTAAATAACACTTCCTTCGTCACTTTCTCCACACCATTCATGATTTATAGACTTCTTATCATATCCCCTTTTAGCTTTTTTCTAAGATGAATAGTCCGCCTTTTTAACCTCTCCTCAAATGGAAACTGTGCCATAGTCCTACTCATTGTTGCCCTTCTCTGTACTTTTTCCAATTCTAATATATCTTTTTTGAGATGGGGTGACCAGAACTGCATGTAGTATTCAGGGTGTTGGCATACCATGGATTTATACAGTGGCATTATTCTCTTTTCTGTCTTATTCTCTATCCTTTCTTAATGGTTCCTAACATTCTGTGAGCTTTTATGACTGCTGCTGCACACTGAGCAGATATTTTCTGAGAACTATCCACGATGACCCCAAGATCTCTTTATTGAGTGTTTACAGCTAATTTAGACCCCATATTTTTGTATGCATAGTTGGGATTATATTGTCTAATGTGCATGATGTACAGCTACAGCAAGGCATGTATCTATCTATGCCATTTCAAGAGTCCTAAACCATTGTGATATCATAGGTAAATCAACTAAGCACCATCCTTACTCTGAGGCTAATTTGCATGCATCAGTTACATTGGTTGTATGAGGAAGACTGTATTGATGGTGAATTATTTGGCCTAACTGCCACTGGTATAAATCAATACAAATCTTCCAGCACAGCCCATCCCTAGACACAAATCAACACAACCGCCCACACAACACAACCAGCTCACAAGATAACCCCAAACACACATAGCCCTCACATAGCACAGACCCATCATTCATCCCCTGCAAAAAAAGAAAAAAGAAAAAAACCCAGTCAGCACAACACAGCCCCCCCACAAATCATAACTTTTCCAGCACAACACACAGGTTTGCCAACCCTCACTCATACTTCCCATAAAACCATAAATGAGAGCAGAGAAGCTGCTGGACCATTGCTACTCATTATATAGTTATAGCTATAATAGACAGCTAGCTTCTATAGCCACTCACATGATAAGACCGATCTGGGTACAGACAATATTTGCAGGAGAACTCACAAATCATCTAACTGCATAGTTCCTTATTGTTGCCTTTCAAATGGTCAGTTTTCTCTTCTGAGACTGGGTTTAAATATTTGCGTCTCAAATCCTGCAAACCTTTATTCACATGAGTATATCCAGTAATGCACAATGGTGATTAAAGACTACATATATGAATAAGCATTTACAGGATAATTCCCCTGGTGATAAGGCCTGTCATAAGATAATGGCCAAATTCTGTTCTTAGTGACAAGCACACAACTGCATTAAAATTCCATGCGTGTTACACAGCATAATCTGGTCCAATATGGGGTATCATTGGCAGCCTGTTAAAAACTTTGGACCACCTTTGGCCCCAAGGTAACTTGATGTAATTCAGTGACGTTACATCAGAAATGAATTTGGCCCCTTTAGTTTAAAAGGAAAAAAAACATTGAAAACCCCAGCCTGTACTTCATTGTTTTCCTGCTTGCCCAGTGGTTCAGTATTAGACTTTGAGTTGGAGTCATAGCAGTAGCTTTATGTGGAGAAAGATAAAACAGTCTAATTATCCACTTTCGTAGTGCTTAGATTTGGTACCAAAAAGCCAGACTTATTACAGACACCTCAGATAGATATTAGATATACAAAAGTTAGAATCTATTAATTCAGTTTTGGGCCAACATTTGCCTCTGCCATTCATTTCTTTCTGACTGGAAATTTCTGCATATGCCCCTGAGGTGAAATTTCCCCAATTTCTGCAGCAAAAACCAAAAACAGTTTTTTATAACAAAATTTAGATGCAAGATTGTTCACATGCAAGATGTACCTTTAGTTTGTTTGCATGGCAAACAGCAAAGATTCGAGGTGAAACTACAATAGTTTCGATTTTCATAAAACTAATGAATGTGATTATTCTTCTTAATGATGGCTGGTTAATCTATTTTAAGAATTATTAATATTACAGTCAAGCCTAAAGGTCTTACCAAAGATCAGGCCCCCATTCTGCTAGTCCTGTATATATACATAGCAAGAGACAGTGTCTGCCCCAAACAGCTTACAATCTAAATAGACAAGACAGACAAAAGGTGGGAGAAAGGCAGTATTATTATCTCCAGTTTATAGATGGGGAACTGAGTCTGGATCTGCCCTCTCTGAGCCATATGCCAAGCTAAGCCAGGCCTGCCCCGCACCTTGTGCCCCACCCTCCACCATCTTTTTTGCCCCGGGGACAGCTGCCCTGCTAGAGAGGGGTCTTCTCTCTGGGCCCCTTCCCTAGGAAAATTCTGGTTGTGCCCCTGCCTTATGCAACTTAAGAGTACTGGCCAATGTACAACAAAGCCTTAAACAGCTCCCCTAAACCTGGAACAATTGGTAACATTAAAATATTGCTCATATAGGTTTTGACCAATTAAACTTATTTTCAAAGGGTGTTCTGAAAGCAAAATATAAAAATAGGACCAAAGCCCAAACACAAACCCAGCTTCCATTCAAAAGGCAAAACCAAATTCAATGTTGTGTAACTCTTATTGACATCAGTCTAATTACACTAGGGATAAATTTGACTCCCAAATGGAGTCCCAAATAAGATTCCCAAATGGCTTTCCAACTGTGATCATGTAAGCACAGAGGTAGACAGCATGCTGAGATTATATACCTGTTATTATGGAGTTGGACACATGATACTCTTGCTCTAAACAAGAAAATAGAATAATAAAAATGTAGGCCTATTTGAATAGGGAGGAGTGTGGGAGGTACTGTTTTACATATGGACTGTTGCCCTCTAATGGCTGGCCTAAAAAGAGGTTATAAGATCTAGCTATTGCTAAGAACTTATGGTCATCTAATTACCACTGCATGATAGTAAGGAAATATTTTTGGATAATTATCCACAATTTAGTTTCACCAGTTTTCCTGACACTGACATTATACATTTTCACATTTTGTAAAAATATTAATTTAGCTGCGTAAACATGAAAAATCATGAGATTTTCCTTGTCTTTGCAGTGAAAACAATTTCACTCAAAAATGGTTCTGTATTAGTGTAGAAACTTTAGAAAACCTGGACTAATACTAAGTTTGCAACAAAAGGGGGCATATGCTTAAATTTCAAGCATTTTGAATTTTGCTGTTAGTATTTCCCTCATCTCTAATTCAGCTCAGATAAACAACAAAAAACACTTTGTTTATGGCGTTCAGTTATGCAGTAGATTGGCTGTATTGTAGATCTTTGTCAGTTCTGGAGCAAGTGTAAAGACGGTAGTGATATTTTTCTAACATGCTTAAGTGATTTAGGAGGCTAAGCCCTGGTCTACACTACAGAGTTAGGTCAACACAAGACAGTTTACGTTGACCTAACTGTGTAAATGTCTACACTAAAATGTTGCTCCCATTGATGTAACTCACCCGTTACGCCGACTTAATAACTCCACCTCTGCGAGAGGCATAGTGCTTAAGTCGATGTAGTCAGGTCAATACAGTGCAAGTGTAGATACTATGTTGCTTACATCACCTCTTACTGGCTTTCTGAAGCTGTCCCACAATGCTCCACACTGACAGTTCAATTGGTGCAAGCCCTCCTGACACAGCAGACACAAGGAGTGCAGTGTGGATATTCAAAAGCAATTTAATTACTCCGGTGGCTGTATGTGGCCATAACTTAGGCCAACATAATTTTGTAGTGTAGACATACCCTAAGTCTTCTTTTTTTTTAAAATGACTTTGGCATTTAGAAACCTAAATCCCAAGGACTTTCAATGAGACACAGGCTCTTAAATGCCCGAGTCACATTCTAAAAAGAAGACTTAAGAGCCTACGTCACCTGGGTACTTTTGAAAATTTTACCCTCTGTAATGAGGTTTCTACCCTCTTTTGTGTCCCTAAGACAGGCCGAACAGAAGGGAAGAATAAAAGCTTCTCTCTACCATGGCTGACTGGTTGGACCAAAAGGCTAGGAAGGAACAAAAACCTGTTCTGCTACTTTCTCTGGGTTAACTCAGGCATACAAGGTGTGTTTTGTTTAGTCTCTATAAATTCTTCTTAACCCCTGGCACAAAAAAACACGGGAAAAAAGTCATTCTTCTTTTGTTTAAGAGGTATATTATTAATACCCCAGTCAGGATTGCTTTCCAATTTTACGGTGAAGGGTTTGTAGGATTACAAACCAAGGTTTTCCTTCATCCCATCTATCTCTGTACTAAGGCTTCTGCTAAAGAGCTCATCCCATATGCAGGGAAATAACCCAGGATATTAATCGGGAGAGGCAAACTGATGCAGAAAAGGCAAGACCAACCTAGATCTTCACCCAAAATTCAAGTGAACTGAATGTGAACCTTTGAAATTCAAATACATGTAGTTAGCTTTCCCCCCTCCCACTTGCATTATCAGCTAGAGCTGGATGTGAATCAACTGAAATGTTGGGGGAAATAGCTGCTTACAATGTATTTTTGGTCCCAGTGAAAGCACTAAAAGTACTAAAAATCTTGTGAGACAGTGTGTTCATGTATCAGAGTAACAGCCGGGTTAGTCTGTATCCGCCAAAAGAAAAGGAGGACTTGTGGCACCTTAGAGACTAACCCATTTATTTGAGCATGAGCTTTCGTGAGCTACAGCTCACTTCATCCGATGCATATCAGACTCAGGTTTAGTATCACAGAGGTTTGCATAAGTCTCTGAGCTTTTGGGTACTTAACCAAACTTGGAGATTTGCCTACTACTAGATAATAAGTGGGCTGAGAGGTGGTCCTCATTCTCCTCCTTCTGCCAGTGGTTCCTTGCCTGTGATCCATGAAGCACTAGCTCGTAGTCTAGAGATGTGGCTGATCACTTGGTACTGGCTCTGCTCTTTGTTTCCTGCTGTCACATCACACTGATGGTAGAGTCTCCTGTCAGTGTCGATGTATGAGGATTCAGCAAACATTTTTTTCTTTGAAGTGCTGGGTTGCTGAATCACCTGCATTGTGATTGGATTAGAGTAGGAAAGGTGTGTACAGTTCCAATCCAGCTCTCTCATCCATGCAAGCCATGTGCCATACTGGTGCAAAAACTGCAACAAGTAGGGGGATAAACATGGATGCAGATTTAAGTTCAGAGTTACTTTTCCTTGTGAATGCCGCTAACCCCTCATGGTTCCTCCACCTTTCCAGAATTACTTCTAGAAGGCCAATTGTGTGCCCCCACAGGTTTTAACTGGTTGAAGATTTATTTGATAGTACCCTACATTCACTGTGTCCAGAGGCTTCTATTCTCACTCATACCACTCAGATAAGGCCCCTTTCTCAGCTGATGCTTCCCCGTGGCAGTAATTTTTACAAAATGGTCAGACTGTTCCTAAGCAGACCCAGGGTCAATTAACCTTTTGTGGGCCTGGCACCAAACATATTTGTGGGCCCCCATTGGAGCAATGGAGCATGGTGCGGGGGGGCCGACCACCAGAGCGAGGGGCCAGCCAGTGGTATGGCATGGCAGGGGCGGCCCCGCTCTGCCCAGCCCAGTGTAAGGGCACTATTTACAAACTGGAAGTTGCCAGACACACAGTGGCCCGCCCGGCCCTGTGCTGCCAGCATACCCCTTCCCTTTGCGGGGCGGGCTGTGTCACACCAGACGTCACCCCCGCCCAACACCAGAACATCCGCCCCTCCAATTCCCTATGGCCAGAGCCCCCTCAGACCTGCTATGCCCAGACTCCCAGACCCTGCCCAAATGCACAGCGCCCTGCACACCACCACACCTGCCCAGTGCCCCCCTGCCCACAGCCCCACCACAACTGCCCTCCACACAACCCCCACATCCATGTGCCCCAACACACACATCTTCCTCACCCCCTTGCAGGCGAGCACCACCCCAGGTCACCCAGAGACCCTCTCTTCCATGCCCTGCCTCCTGGCCGCACTCATCGGTCCAGCTGGGAGGCGATTGTGTCTGCTGGGCTGAGCTGCCAGTGCAGCCAGGGTTGGTCCCAGGATGGAGAATCACTGTAGCCCCCAGGGAGTGGCACGATCAGCCAGACCAGGGTGTGCCCCAGCCAGCTTCCCTCGGGACCTACTTGGCTGGAGGGGCCCAGCCAAGCCCCCCACACTGTCCCACATCAACTGGCTGAGACTGGCCAGGATTCTGCACCAGTCCTAGGTGGCTCAGCACCAGGGAGACAGGTGAGGCTGCACAGGTGGTGGGAAGCAGAGACTTCCTGGAACCAGGGGGCAGAGAGAATCATAGAAAAGAGTTGGAAGAGACCTCAGGAGGTCACCTAGTCTAACCCCCTGCTCAAAGCAGGACCAACCCCAACCAAATCATCCCAGCCAAGGCTTTGTCAAGACAGGCCTTAAAAACCTCTAAGGATGGAGATTCCACCACCTCCCTAGATAACCCATTCCAGTGCTTCAACACCCTCCTAGTGAAACAGCATTTCCTAAAATCCAACCTAGACCTCCCCCACTGCAACTTGAGACCATTGCTCCTTGTTCTGTCATTTGCCACCACTGAGAACAGCCTATCTCCATCCTCTTTGGAACCCCCTTTCAAGTGGTTGAAGGCTGCTATCAAATCCCCCCTCACTCTTCTCTTCTGCAGACTAAATAACCCCAGTTCCCTCAGCCTCTCCTCATAAGTCATGTGCCCCAGCCCCCTGATCATTTTCGTTGCACTCCTCTGGACTCTCTCCAATTTGTCCACATCCTTTCTGTAGTGAGGAGACCAAAACTAGACACAATACTCCAGATGTGGCCTCACCAGTGTCGAACAGACGGGAATAATCACTTCCCTCGATCTGCTGGCAATGCTCCTACTAATGTCCGATGGACAAATGCCCGGTGGACAAATCTTCCGTCTACTGGTGGGGACTGCAAGATGTATCCAGAGGGAGAGTCCAAAAAGAGTCCAACTACCTCAAACTTTCCCCCCTTATTTATACATTAGTAATAGAATGACATGTCCCTTAAAGAAAACTGGATAAGCAAGCAGTTCCAATGGTCATGCAAGAGGCTCCTTCTGATTATTGATTAACTAGGTGTGGGTTTTTGCAGTTTGCAGCCTTGAGTCCCCAATAGACATTCCTGGGACACATCCTGCTCTTCTAAAATGCATGTATCAGCAACTTCAACGCAATTCTTATCAGGAAGGACAGGGGGTCAAGCTGCCCTTTCTGTGGCACCCAAAGACCCCCTCCCCTCCTGCCTTGGTTAAGCTAAGCCTGCTGACTTGGCCAATTTACAGCCTGCTGACTTGGCTGCTTTTAGCAATAAGCCATAGTGGTTTCAGGCACTTTACTGGTTTGCCAAAGTCTCCCCGTACACAGCTACTGGATTTTGCAGGGGCTTACTTACTTCTTGTTCAATCAAAATAAACCTCTGTGAGTCCCTGTTCACAATGGAAGCAGAACTGTACTGGCTCCAGTTGTGTTTAAACAAGGTAATAATTACCACCACGGTTCTCCAAATGCAAGACAGGATTTTAGATGCACCACTTTCCTTCAGAATATCTCAAGAAGTATAGTTTGGGGCCCCAAAGATAGTTGGTTATTGTCTGTCATATTCATTATAATACTGCAATTGATCATGTCTGAAATCTACCACAATAACAGGAAAAATGAGTTGTAAACCAAAGCCCATGAAGTCAGTGGAAAATTCTCATTGACTTTAATGGGTTTTGGATCAGACCAAATGTGCACTGAATTGGGTACCTGGGCTGGAAGGCTAACCTCAAGACTCTTGAAAAAATTGCACAAAGAGGTGTCAGAGGCTAGAAATGTAATGGAATGAGGCTTCTATCCCATAACAGATGGTGTGAGTATATGCTGAATTTGCAGAGTGGACAGCTCAGGAGA
This sequence comes from Lepidochelys olivacea, assembly GCF_965140295.1. Lineage (NCBI taxonomy): Eukaryota > Metazoa > Chordata > Testudines > Cheloniidae > Lepidochelys > Lepidochelys olivacea. The sequence continues at coordinate 126,816,733 of NC_140413.1, forward strand.
TTAGTAACAGGACATGGAACATTTAATCTATAGGTTACGAGATTGTATCTAGCCCAGCCTGCTTGTGACTAGAGATGCATCTGAGCCACAAAATACAAGAACTTGATTGTAAACCCTACAGCAGAGTTTGGATCTGAGGCTTTGGTTCATCCAATATACATTTTTTGAGGAAAAACAAAAGGATCAGGATGGATTTTGGAAGGATCATTCTGTTATTAATTTGCTCAGGGGTGACAGTGCGCACAGCACTGTACAATACACTAAGGTGAGGAGAGTCCCTGCCCGGAGGCCCTTACATTCTAAAAGGCAGACAAAGAAAACAGTGCATTCTGGGGACTCAGAGGAGACTGTGTTGGGAGGAGCGAGTGGGAGGGTTCCATCTCTTAATATCAGTGGCTTCTTCTTTTATATAACTGCTGTAGTGGAGAAGGATTAGTGGCTTAGTGATAGTGGTCTATTCGTAATTGCCTTAAATTCTCCTCAGGGCAGGATTCTGTCAGAAAATACACCCCCTCTCCCAAACGAAAACAAAACCACCAAAACAAGAAAATCTCAGGGCTGAATTTATATTAGTCTCCTAGTGCTGGGTATGGGATTACCGGACAACAGAATGTCATTGGTTCATAATAAAACTGTCTCAGATGACTTGTCCAAGAACAAATGTGCCTAAACCAGCTACTGACCATTTCAGTCCCTCCCCAGACATTTGTTTTTTGGTGGAAAGTTGGGGGTCTGTAACCCCACACAACCCAATCCACTTTTGTATGGAATGCCCTGCTTTGCTCCACATAATAATGTAATTTGTAATCCACTTCCCCTACCCCTACCATCTTGCAACCTTGCCCTCTGTGCAGGGTCAACCTCAGGCTTATTGATGCCCTAGGGCCGAGGCAAAGAGGGGATCTGGCAGAACAGTTTGCTTTCCCTGTTGCTGATATCAACTGTTGCAATTTATTCTGCGGTTTGCTGCTGCATACTGAACAGTGAAGTGTGGGTCCAGTTCTTTACATTTTGAATGCCTCTATTGTTCCTACTGACAGTCTCACTGGAGTCTGGTACAGGGACACCAAAAGCACCTTTTTATTAAGGCCGTTACTGAAAATGTCACCAACAAACAATAAAAGATATTACCTCATCTACCCTGTCTCTCCACCAACAAACTGTTGCAGTCAGCTGCCGGTAAAATCCCAAACTCCTCAGCTCAGCTGCTAACTTGTCAAATGTAACTCCAAGTCCTTAGATGGTGTTTTTTGTTTGCTGGTCTACAGTTCCAATTAGAAAAGGAGTACCTGTGGCACCTTAGAGACTAACCAATTTATTTGAGCATAAGCATTTGTGAGCTACAGCTCACTTCATCGGATGCAACAGTAGCTATCTGAGCACACAACTGCAATTTGCTGTATATACATTAACCTTTTATTTAGGGTCATAAAGGAAAGACATCTCCACCCATCTTTTTAGTGATTTCCTGCCTATTCTTTAGGCACTGTTCTATTAGAGATGATGGAATGACATTTAAAAAACATTTGTCTACTGAAAGCAGCAGCTTCAACCTAAAGACCTGATGGATTCTCCATCTCCCAGAGTCTTTAAATCAAGATGGGGTGTCTTTCTAAAAGATATGCTATAGCTCAACCAGAAGCTATGGTGTTGATGCAGAAATTTTGGTGAGGTTCTGTGACCTGTGTTATGCTGGAGGTTAAACTGCATGATCATAATGGTCTCTTCGTGCCCTAAATGCTAATGAACCACTCAAAGTAATGTATGCTACCCAGGTATAAAATGGCACAAATAACAACTTTACCGAGTGTGACAGGACATCATTCCACTCCCGTCTCTTTTCTAGCCACAAACAATTTGGAGACCCTCTTCATGTCAAACCCCTTGGGCAATTTATTTACAGTGTTCTCCCCACCACCCTTACAAATTTGTGCAACTTTCTGTTTACAATAGCATTCACTCCTTAACTCACCCAGCCAAGGAGTGGGGAGACAGAAGGTATCCTCCAGAGAAGAGAACTCTCAGATGGACCCTATATGGCTCTTCAGCTCACTCACTAGGCATCTGATGAAGTGAGCTATAGCTCACGAAAGCTTATGCTCAAATAAATTGGTTAGTCTCTAAGGTGCCACTAGTACTCCTTTTCTTTTTGCGAATACAGACTAACACGGCTGCTACTCTGAAACCTGTCACTAGGCAATATTTCAACTTACTGGGGGAGATGGGAAAGCAAGTGGGCTTTTCATTCCTTGTTTTTACTAGTGATGGTATGCAAAAAGGAAACAAGCCAGCCTGGCTCCCAGACCCCAGACTGAGGTTGCAGGTCTAGCAGTTAGTAAAAGGTGTTTTTTTCCCCTTAGTGCCTTTGATATGGAAATCAGACACAATGGTGGGATCCCACCCTGCCATTTGTAAAGTTACTTTTCAGGGCAGAAAAGCTTTCTCTCCTTACCCTCATGCGGGTTTTGTTCTCATGTTTTTTATCTTCTTTTCTGCAACGGTATTTTTTTCTTTTTTGGTCACTTTTCTTCCTTGTTCCTTTGGACTTTTCTCTTTTCACTTTCTTCTGCATTTTGTTTATATTCTACTTTTCACCACCCACCCTTTTTACTCCTTTTCCTTTTTGCCAACACTGGCATTTTCCTGACTGCAGCCACATAGATGTTTAAGAGGACATACATTTTAGATACGTTCATTGAAAGAAACACGCAGGAATTGATTCAAATAGTATCTATAGTCAAGCCATTAAGTAATGAAGATCATAATAAAATTAATTTCAGCATCCCTAGGGGAGGAATTATACAGGGTACTGGACTAGCTGCATCACTACTCTGACCTGGCTCAGCAGTTTCTATTATCTATTTTATATCTAATCTCAGCTGCCTCCAAAGTGTGGTTAATTTTCCTTTTCTGGTGCCTGTCTCTCATTCTGGAACGTCTCTTAGGTCTCTTTTCTGTCAATTTCTATCTCTCCTCCACATTCCCACCCTGCCTGCCCCAGATATCACCATTGTGCTTTGTATGGAGAACAAAGCACTCTTCACTGTGCCATCAACAAATGTAATTTACTAATAGTGTGTTCTCCACAAGAGCTGGAAGGCTGCATTTTCAGTGATCAGGCTGAGGGGAATTTTCACCGGTTGGCCTCATAGTGGGAAGAACCTCATTATTCATAATGGTAGCAAAAGAAGCAGAATTAAAAGAATATACAGTACTTGTCATATGGGACAGGTTATAACAAAAGTCCTCTAGAGAGCTGCTTTATTATTTTCATTAAAGGAATCTTTCCCTTTAAGTGCATCCCTTTCCCTTCAATTATCCTATTGTGAGATTGTTTCTGTGACTTGTTCTTGTGCTGGCTGAATGTTCACTACATGTAAACCGTAAATGGCAAGCTTCCAAAATCAGGTGTACACAGAACCAATGTTTTAATCTTGCAAGGACATAGCAAGTTCTATGAGCTATTTTAGCATCATCACAGACAAATGAATTCTCAATCATCTCGACTAAATGATCCAATAGGTCTTTTCCAACTCAAATGGCTATGGTTTTGTAAATGGAGTTAATATTCCCTCCTACTGGAATTCTCAAGAGGCGCAACATTCCTTAGCAGCAGTCAAGTGACACTCACTGAAAAAGGTGGGACATTCTTTCCTGTCTGAAAACATGAAAGAGGAGAGCAACTGAAGTTGCCAACACGCACTACAGAGGACAGGAGAGGCCATGGAGGCCTCTGCCCTATTCTAGAAAGGAGAAGCAGGGAATACAATGAGGTGTATGTGGTTATAACAGTGATTAGTGCTTTATTACTCACAGTGCTTGTCTACACTTGAAAGTTAAATTGGATGCAGTTATGGTGTGACTTTAAAGTGCAACAGCTATTCTGGAATAACACCATTATATAAACCCTATATAGCCTAGAAAAGACACAGATAGCTAATACACAAAAAGAAAAGGAGTACTTATGGCACCTTAGAGACTAACCAATTTATCTGAGCATGAGCTTCCGTGAGCTACAGCTCACTTCATCGGATGCATACCGTGGAAACTGCAGAAGACATTATATACACACAGAGACAAGTGGTCTCTTAACTAAGACTAGTTGGTAGTATATTCATAACACTCCCATCAAATGAGCACTGAAGGGCATTATTGCTTCAGGCAATTACAACTGGCAGACAGTAGCCTGGAGCACTATTTATTCCAGACTGTATAAATATTAGAAGTAAAATGAAAACTAGAATCTCCCCTCAGAATCCTGTTGGGTCCAAGCAGAACCTCATCAAAACCCCACTCAAACACATTCTTTGCCCTCTAAAACAACAACCTACTATACAATACCTGGTGTCACCCAATGTCAGCAGTTCAATTGTTACATTCACCCTGTCTCATTACTGATTGTACTATGAAACAAGCTGCACCATGTTCCTGGAGGACCGTTCCAAATGAACTCACTCCAGAATGTTTGCACACCTGGTTCCCTTTTTCATTTGATCTTGCCTGTGTAGATGGGACCCAGCCATGTTTTAACCTGTCACAACAATATAAAAAAGAAAAAAAAAAAGTAGAAGTCTCTGTAGGCCACTAAGCAGCCTGGTACCTGAGGGTGTTAGTTGCTATGTCTGTAAGTGACCAATGCTGCACCTCCCCCCACCCCAAGTCACCTAAGCACGGGCTTCTTCACTCAGTGAAGACCACCATGGGACTCCACACTGCATTGCGGAGAGGATGCTTGCACTGAGAACAGCCAGTCTCTTGATCTCACCCCCTCCCAAGCCAGTCTCATCTCTGGTGTGCCTGTGGGAGGGCCATAGAGCCAGCACTCCCCACCTGCCACATCCCAAACCCAGATCTGTCCAGTCTGGATTACCTTCACGTGCAGAAGGGGAGGGGCCAGCTGGATTGGCCCATAAATATTTGAGTCATATTTGTAAATCCAAATGTGTGCTCTCCATTAACTTATTCATTTCATCACTCAGTTGAGAACAACCACGCTTTGAAGAAAAGGAGTACTGGTGGTGCCACTAGTCCTCCTTTTCCTTTTGCGAATACAGACTAACACGGCTGCTACTCTGAAACCACACTTTCGTGATGCCAGTGAAGTTATCTCCTTGTGAACAGCAAGTGTAAATACTACACTCCTCCTCCACTAACATCGTTGAAACAGTCAGTTTGGGGCTAAGTCAAAGGCAAGGAGCTGCACTCTCCCCTCTTTCCGCCACCTTTTGTAATGGGGCCGACCAAAGAATAAAAAAGACACCAGCACACATGCCTCCTTTACTCAAATGGTGCAGAGTAGCCTTATGAGGGCAATGAGTGTGATATAAAAGTGCGTCCTCCTTGTCTCTGCAAGACTGTCATGTACTTGCAGATGCTGGGGGTGCCAGGAAGGGTTACAATTTATAAACAAGCTGCAATGACTGGTACTCAGCAGGAATCATACTATGTACACAGTGGAGTAAGTAAAGCAATAAGCACTTTATGAGCTAGACCACAACAGTTGTGCTTCTCTGGCACTTCTAGAACAGGACTCCTTGTGCCAATAGCTTGAGCCATCTTCTGGTGGATGCCACCTGGTAATTGGTCAGATATATTTAATTTTAAAGCGACGGGCTACCATAGCACCTTAAGGATTTATTATGCTGTGATGCTGTATGGAATCTGGGGGACGTTAGGATATTATGACTACCAATATTGTAAAATTGCAATGAGTTGTGCCAGATATGCCATGTAAGATATCTGCAAAAATGTTATAATCTGCCATATATGATAATCTCATTTACATGTTTGTATCACCTTTGTATTATGAGTTATAGGTATGTTTGTATTACAAAACTTGTGCTATGCTTCTGGGTGACACCCCCAGACAGTTTGGCTTCAGCACTGCTTAGCGGCCCATTAAGGACCATCAGCTATACAACTGACCCATTGAGAGAAGGCAGAGGATACACCTTATGACTCAACAAAGCATGCTGGGGCATGCCTATGGACAGAAAAGGCCTCCAAGCCCTGTGCCGGGCAGCTTGTCTTGAAAACAAAGGGAACACAGGCCACAGGGCAAAAGACTATAGAAGGCAGCTGCATCTTCTCTACTTTGTCTTCAATCCTGCTTCTTACCTCTGGAGGAACTTTGCTACAAACTGAAGCTCTGAACAAAGGACTGAATGACCCATCCAAGCAGTGGATGTATTCCAGAGGGACTTTCAAGCCAGCAAACTCACCAATACTGCTAGAAAGGTGATATATGGATTTTGAAATATTTGTATGTATGTGATTGCTTTACCATTTAACATCTCTCTTCTTGTTCTTTCTTTTTTCTTTATAATAAACCTTTAGTTTTAAACACTAAAGGACTGGCTGGCAGCAGGGTATTTTGGGTAAGATCCAAACCTATACTGACCTGGTAACATGGCTGACCCTTTGGGGCCAGAAGACCATTTTATATATAAGAGTAGAGTTTTAAAATAACTTTTCATTGTACTGGACCTAGATGTTGACTAAGAGCCAGAAAACTGGAGGGGGCTGTGTGATTTCTTTTTTGCTTCTTGATAACCAGTGTGGGGGATCAGAAACAGTTTGTGACTGGTTGGGGAGTTAACTTCAGTGTTACACCCAAGCTTGGTGGGTATCTGCTCTCCCTTCTGCAGCCTGCCCTGACCTTGGCATTTCTAGTGAGGACTGCCCCAGGCACCCCAGGTCACATATGCACAAGAGTTTATAAAGGCACCTGGTCTTTCCACACCTGTAATATACAGATCAGAGTGTGATTTAGACCTGTCCACATATGTAAAACCAGGCCATACACCTGTGTGTTATAATATGGTGCAATGACATGAAAAGTCGACAGAATAATCAGGGCTAGATCCTACCATCTGTGATACTGGTGAGCTAAGGGATGACAAACTGTAGAACAGTAGTTTTTCTCTTCCCAGCTACATCACAAAAGTAAAAGAGCAGGGCAAGATCTCGCTCCAGTCTCACGAGAGCATTAAGAACAATGTACAACTCCCACTCTGGTTCCATTCTTCAGTCCTAATGAGTTGGCAGGCACAGCCAACCACCCATAAACTAGCATACATGCTCTGTTTTGCTGTAGCTAGGACTGCATTTGATGCAAACTTTTATTTTGGAGAAGCTGCAAACTGTTGATGATTGGGATGTGGGCAGTCATGTCTAGTGGTTAGAGCAGGAGTCAGCCATCTGGAATTGGAGCCCACGGTCAGAGCAGGAGACAGAGGCCAGAGCCAAGGGTCAGACTCAAAGTCAGAAATCAGAATTGGGGATCAGGACTGGGTTACCTGGAGTGAGGAAAGCAAAGGGCAAGTCTTGGACCAAGGCAGGTATGGAGGTGAGCAAAGCAGAAATAAGGGCAGACACTGATTTAAGAGCCTACAAAAATTTTTTGATTGCCATTGAATTTGCCAGGTACAGGGAGCTTGGGCTTACAGACAGCAAGGGCTGGAGCCGAAGGCGATGCTGCTTGATCTTGCAGGCTTGCATTCTGCACCTGGGCTTGCAAGGTGTGCAGAGTTCCTGCTACCACCGTCAGAGAGACATCGGCTTTTATAGATTCCATGCTCACTGTATCATCTTTAGTTCCCTTACCATTTGTGTTGGGGTGTCCAAACTGCCAGTGTCCAGGACATAGATGGTTGTGCTTTCAGGTCAGAGCAGGAGTCAGGAATTGGAGCCCAGGGTCTGAACTAGAGTCAGAGGGCACGTACCAGAGCCAAAGTCAGATATCAAAGCCAAAGGTCGGGACCCACTTACCTGGATTGAGGCAAGTTAGGAGCCTGGCTGGGAATAAGGCAGGAGCGATCAGAGGCCTAGATAAATGCTGAGAGTTGCCACTGAACTGCTACTGCTGGGCTTAACAGGATCCCAACAGGACTCTTCCAATCAATCAGGTGGAATAGCCAAACAGGCTGCCTACTACAGGCCAGCTGGCCTCATTAGGTTGCCTGGAGACTGACTCCATTGCAGGTCCTGCTTCTTGACACAAGCAGTATATAGCCCATCCACTACTACCTACTGATGGCAGATATTGTGCAACGCGAAGGATGGGAAGCAGATATGCTGAAAACTGTTTAGTAATGTAATGCAACAGTCTCTGTGTTTTTCATTTTGTGGGGCCACCCAGAATACCCACTGCTTTGAGTAGCAATCCCGATGTCTGCCTTATCTCTGAAAGCTTACATGATGTGCTAGACACCTTATGAATATAGTGGGCACAGTTGCTGCCTCTTTGAAATTCTAAGCTAACTATTGCTGCAGACCACATAATTTGTAAGTAGTGAAAAACCCCACATTGGGTGTATATTTCCTGCTGTCCCAAACATTATTTTGCAAAAAAATCTGTTATATGGCAACTCCTTGCCTAAAACAGAGCTTTTGATGCAGAAAAATCTATGGCAAGGTTACCCAACCTGATATCAACCTACAGGAGGAGGAAATGACAGTAAGCAATCGGGGAGCAGGGAAGGGGAATGTGGTTAAACACCACATTTTAGCAAAACTTTCCAAATGTAGGTGCCTAAATACAGATTTAGATTCTTTAATTTAGATAGCTAAGTGGCCTCATTTTTTGAGATGGTGACACCTCCCACTCATGTTAATGGCCACCTTTCTCCTCATTCTGATGTTAAATACTACATTTAAGAAGGCCCAGTTTGGATAAGCATGCAAGCTTTGGGATGATTATCGACACCTCTTTAATCAGGTTTCAGAGTAGCAGCCATGTTAGTCTGTATTCGCAAAAAGAAAAGGAGGACTTGTGGCACCTTAGAGACTAACCAATTTATTTGAGCATAAGCTTTCATGAAACGCTGTGAATACATTCTCTTGAGGCTTTTCCACTTCTATGGCATTATAGAAATAAAACACTTTAGAAACTCAGCAATTGAGGTAAATTCTAATATGAACTATTCCACCACTTTTGTTAAAGTAAGTATACACTCAGAAAGTGAACAGCTGACCACACACTGGTTTTGAGGGGGTTAACATGTTAGCCAAGTCATGCAGTTATCTGAAGTTATAAAATATTTAGACTTCTGCCTCATTTTGAGCAAAGACTTCAAAGTCCCAAATTGTTTCTGAGTCCCTTAGAAACCTGAAATTCTGACCAATTTAACTCTAATTTTCATTAAGGTTTCGAATGAATCTAAGGCTGCTTGGGGCTATGTGTGTTAAAACTAACTAAAGTTTGCATTTTTGGTGGTTCCCTCCCCCTTCACATAAAAAATGAAACTGCTCATTTTAACAGTTTAGATTTATATTTTTAGGCTTACTTGAACTCCAAACACACACAAAGATTAGGAACCTAAACAGGTTCAACATGAAGAAAGTGCTTGGACAAAGCCTTATGAAATAAGGCCAATGTGGCCTGGTTTTTGAATTCACTATTGCATTACTGCAGTTTCACACCACTGCAACTTCGTTTAAATCAGAAGTTACTGTAACAAAGTGGAGTAATGCAGGGTTGAATCAGGCAACTGAAGTTTACTAGACAATTTTTGTGTGACAACAAGGAGAGACATGAACTATTTTTAACCCTATAGGGAGAAAGGAAAGCCCTTTAAGAAAGGATACTTAATAGCCGTTAAAGCATAAGAGTGGGAGTTGGGAGACCTAAGCTCTATTTTCCATCTCCGCCCCATAGTTCCTTTTTGACCTTCTACATATAAAAATGTGGGTGCTTAACATTTGGTTCCTAAATTCAAATTTTGGCACTTAATTCCAGCCATTGACAAAAATGCTGAGCACCCAACAGTTCCAACTGAAATAACTGAAAATCTTGGTTTAAAGGACAGGTTTCAGAGTAGCAGCCATGTTAGTCTGTATCCGCAAAAAGAAAAGGAGGACTTGTGGCACCTTAGAGACTAAAATTTATTTGAGCATAAGCTTTCGTGAGCTACAGCTCACTTCATCGGATGCATTCAGTGGAAAATACAGTGGGGAGATTTTCCACTGAATGCATCTGATGAAGTGAGCTGTAGCTCATGAAAGCTTATGCTCAAATAAATTTGTTAGTCTCTAAGGTGCCACAAGTCCTCCTTTTCTTCTTGGCTTAAATGTGTGTCATCTTATCCTTACTTGTAATATGGTCAGACTAATGATTCCCTTCCTCAAAGGGAGCATTGTTTTCCCCCTCATCCATTTGCAATATTGCATTAGCAGCTTTGTGCATTATAATTTCACTCCTTCCTCTGAAGTATCTGGTAATGGCCACTGTTGGAAGGATCATCCTTTGCCTTGAAGAGATTACAGACATGAAGTAAATAGGAACAAAGGCATACAGGCAGAGAAGAAAATGTTTAACTATTGCATAACTAGCCAGCAGCACATGATCCGCTTGAGACATGTTGAACAATTGGTACTTTCAACTGAAAAATTCCCCCAATGGAAAGACACATCCATGTACCCCTTTATTAGTGGCCATTTGTGTGTTTTCTGATCAATGGGATATAAACAACCATCAAGATCAACGTTATTTTCCTCAAGTGAAAACTAATCAGATTTATTTGATTTGTCATTGGTACAATTAACCCTGTGTCACAGTAAGAATTCCAGAGAGATGTTTCCTCATTTCTTTCCTGATCCAACAAATCCCATTTATGTAAAGGATAACAAAGTTTCTCTCTATATAAAGAAATCTGTCAACTGTATGCCAATAATTCCACAACAGTCAGTAAAAACAGTAACAGTATTTTTGTACACCAGTTTGTTTAATTTTAACTTCAGCTCATTGCAACAGAAAATGGCCCCTATATCATCAGACTTCCCATATGTAGGATATTTCCTTTAAGATCTGATACTGGAGTATAAGAAGAATATTCAATTTTATTGTGAAGAGAGACTACTTGCAGAGTTTTATCGAAATTATTTATTGTCATTATTTTGATTAAAACTTTTTGACGGTACATACTTAGGTTGGGACACACATTTTACTGTCCAAAAGTTATTTCACTGATAAAATTATGTCTGTCACATACATTCTTTATGTTGTATGCATTATTTGCAGTTGTTGATGCCACTTTCAAGCAAGTAGAAAAAAAAAACTTGACTGTCACAATGTGGAGGCAACCAGACAATGGAGTTTTATCCTTCAGATCTTACCCTGACAAGGCTCCCACTGAAGTAAAGGGAAGGTTTTTTTGCCTGAATAAGGACTGGAGCAACCTTCAGAGGTCCAAGTGCACAAAACAAATATGTTTAACAAAATATAAAAATCCACAACATGTCAAGCTTCTTAAATACGCATGTTCATAACCACTGTTACTCTCCTTTGGTTTACAAGAAATTCTTGCTTCTCTCAAGGTGACTAGGGAGCAGGAATTATGTAAACAAATAAGTAACCTACTCTTTCAGGTAAAAATCCATTCGTCACTTTACTGAAAACAGACATGCAGTGAGTGACCTGGCAACTTGGAACTGGCAAGTCTGCATATTTTTAGATCAGCAAGACATTGCTGAAGTCTGATATAAATTTTAATGATGAAACAGTCAGGAATGGATGCTCCCCAAGTACTATGTTAAATGGTTTCTAAAATGTTTAAATATGCAGAACAATTACACCACCCACAATTGTGTCTTACTGACCTCTACGTTCATACTGATTTAGCAGGCTTAAGATACATGAAATGATCCTGTGCCATTCAGTTATGTAGCTGGTTAAATAAAAAAAGTTCTCATCTTTTAAAAATAATTATTGAACACATGATTTGGAAAGTAATTTCATTAACAGAAAAGTCAATACTTGTAAGGCAGCAAAGAGTTAGATGTAATTGTTTACATTCAGAAGAGTACTTTACAAAAAAGGCAGTCCACAAAATTTAGTGGAAGGATGATGTGTTTTATGTTGGCAAGATTTTGTATTCATGATAATTTTTATGATGGAGAAGAAAATGCAAAAGTCTGCATCACAGCAGCTGTAGAGTTTTTCCTTTGTTGTAATTCACGATGAGGAGCACATTCCCTGTTTTTCCAAGATAAAGATATTTAGTTCTTCTTTTCCATCCTACCAAGAAAAACAGGAGGATTCAGTGAAGGTCTTAGTATTTAATTACAATTATTGACTAATGCTTGAACATACTGTAAAAATCAAAGGTTGGGTATGAAAAAGACTTACTAAATTATCTGGTTTATCACCTTACCACAACAAAACCGGTCCCTAAACTTTCCTGTTTTGTGCAGTTTAGTTTTAAGTGTCCCAAAAGATGGGAGTTCCTAAACTATCGTGTCAGCGTGTGGGGAGGCAATGAAATGTTCAGCATTTGCTTTGCTTTTCTGCAATTTGTTTCCTGGGAAGCCTTCTTCTCAGCAGCTGCTCTCTGTGACCGAGATTAACAACTAGCAATGGGATGTTACCGCAGAAGGCACCAACAATAACTAGCAGCTAATAGTCATTGCTGATTATAGAAGATGAAAAACTGCAATGCTTCTAATCTGAATTCACGTACACAGAACATCCCTAGCATATGTCAGTTTGTTATCCCTTCCCCACATGGATTTTAAAATTCACTCACTTGAATTTCATCAGTCGTCCTCCTTGGATTAGCTGTGCGATTTCATTAGTGAAGTGACATGCAAACAGAAGCCAGTTTCTTGGCTGTACCTTGTAGGCAAATCTCATAAAAGTCAAAGAGTAACAACACAGTGCTGTAAAACAGAGTCAACATAGTGTCAGTGGTAGAGTCCAAGTTTAAGGCCAGAAGGAACCACCATATAATATAGTCTGGATATTGCAGGCCACAACCATCACCCACACACTAAACCCAACAATTAAATGTAGACCAAAGTATTACAGCCCACTGGAGACTAGACTATTATAAGCCACAGGAAGAGAATAGGAAGGACCAAAGTGCACCAATGCCCAAGGCCTCTGCAGTGGCAGGAAAACAATTAAGTGAGATAACCCAGATAATCCTGGCAAGTGACCTGCACCCACATGCTGTAGAGGAAGGCAAAACCAAAGAACCAACCAAACTAAAAAACCCCACAAAAAACCCATCACTGGCTTATGTTTAAAATATTACGTGGTAAGTTTCTCAAACTTCTATTTGTTAAGACACCATTTCATGCAATCAATACTAATTTTATGGCAAACCACTATTTAGCAACTACTGAATGCATTTCTCCTTTACTATGGCAGCACCTCAACAGACGCAAACAATTCTATAAGTTGTCTGTTTTGCTTGGATCCAAACACAGAGTTGCAATAGCTGTGGCTCTCTGAATCCCTCAGTGGCTTCCTATAACCACACACAAGTTACCAAAGCATCTTCAGTTCAGTGTCCAAATCCATCTCCCATTGCCGCCAATATTGATTCCAATGGGAGCTGGATCATGCCCTAAATAAATAAGGCCCTCTCACAAAGTTGAATCTATTGGCACATTCCTAGCAAGAACCTTCTTTAAAATATAATTCCTACCATATTTAAGTATAGTTCTTGCTAGGAAAGGACTAACAGTATTTTTAAAAGCAACTAACGCTCCCCTTGTTAAAAAAAAACAAAACAAAAACTCCATTTTCCAAAATAGACAACTTACAAGAGAAAGTCTAACTTAAGGTAGGCACACAAATGATTAATAATTTTAATCTGCAGTTAAGTGCTCTTAGTGTAAGGGAGTAGAAAATTTAAATCCAAGGAAAATATATTTTTGCTGTAGTGTAAGCTTTCAGTTTTTGATGGAAATTCAGATGCAAGAAAATCTTTTGTGAGCCTTAGTGAAACAGCTCTGTGGTAATAGGACAACAGACCTTGTCTCAGAAGAGAAAGCCTTATATTTTATGAGAATCGTTTGCATTTCTGGCAGAAAGAATTTTCATTTTGCACAAAATGAAAGCAACTCATTCAAACTTATAGCAAAAATTATGCTTTGTGGAGAGAAATACTCACCTACTAACCTTTGTAATAGTGCTGAAGGATGACTGCAGCATCAAACATTATAAATAAAACTATTTCTTAACAGTCATATAACCTTCTGCTTGTAAACAGGTACTAAGTTGAAACTGAACTAGCTAACTAAACATTGTGTTGTAGTATACATATATTTGATGGAGCAAAGTTCTTTCGCAAAAATCTTTGAAGTGTTGTGCAATTTCACTATTTAAAAATCCTCCCAAAACCAAAATGGATGTTTAAGCTTTCATCCCATTTGGAATGTACTATTTCACTATATGGAGAAGATGGTTAGTTTCAACATTGGCCTGAAACATGTATTTTACCTGTGCAACACTTACCAAAAAGAAGACCTTGCAAAACAGGTACAGTAAATGCAATAAAATTTTAAGCACCCAGCATCAGCTATATCAGGGGCGGGCAAATTTTTTGGCCTGAGAGCTGCTTCGGGTTTTGGAAATTGTATGAAGGGGCGGTTAGGGGAGGCTGTGCCTCCCGGCCCGGCCCCCACTTCTCGCCCCTTGACGCCCCCCCATCCAACCCCCCTGCTCCCTGTCCCCTTACCGCCCCCGAAACCCCCACCCAACTGCCCCCCACCGTCCCATCCAACCCCTCCTCTCATTCCTAACTGCCCCCTGGGGACCCCAGCCGCATCCAACCACCCCTTCTCCCTGTCCCTGGAACTCCTGCCCCTGACTGCCTGTCGCTGCCCCATCCAACCCCCCTCTCCTTCCTGACTGTCCCCCCCCCCGACCCCTGCCCCCATTCAACCCCCATTCCCTGCCCTCTGACTGCCCCTTCCCCATCCACCCCCCCCCGGACCACCCTAAACCCCTCAGCCCCCTGACCACGCTTCCTGGCAGCGCTACAACCGCGCTGGCCAGCTAGAGCCAGCCATGCACCGCGCACCAAAGAGCGCTGGGTCAGGCCGGGCTTTGCAGCTGCGCTGACTCAGGAGCCAGCCCCACCGCCCAGAGCATTGCGCCCTCGGTGCAGGGAACTGAGGCTGTGGGGGAGGGAGAATAGCGGGGGAGGGGCTGGGGGCTAACCTCCCAGGCCAGGAGCTCAGGGGCTGGGCAGGAGGGTCCAGCGGGCCATAGTTTGCCCACCTCTGAGCTATATAGTAAGGGCACTCTAAAGGCTGAACAAAGTTAGTTCAAAATATCCCTTTTCATTAGTTGCATAGGACAAAGCAGTTCCACTGTGAAGATGGAAAGGAAGTGATGTGTTTTATTTATCAATTTCTGCAGCATAGGCTAGATTAAAAGTGGCAATTTCCTTTTGTGAGACATCTAAAAACACAGAATCAGGCCCCACTGGGATTCACAAAACCCCCACTCAGCTGCCCCTGGTTGCTGTAGGCACCTAAACTTGCTCAGCACCTAAGTTTTTGCAGTAAAAATTTCCTAGGCACTTATGTTTTTGCCACTGAGCATGAGCACAGCAGACCCATGCCAGGCATCTGGCTGCCTAAGCCCCAGAGCAATTCACCAACCGCAGGAAGATAGGCATTCCTCTGCCTAACTTGCCTGCAGGGCCCAATCTGATGCATTCACAGCTTGCACGCTGGCTTAAACCCCTATAGGTGATCTTACATAAATCCCTGCTCCACCTGAGGAGGAGAAGTGATTTGAGCAGGGATTTGCGAACTCTCAGGTGAGTGCCCTAAGCACTGGGCTATGGGATATTCTGATATGGGACTCCCTGAGGCTACGTCTATGCTTTGAGCTAGAGGTGAAAGTCCCAGCTCCAGTGAAAATACTTGTGTCAGCTCTCATCAAGCTAGTGTGCTAAAGATAGTGTAGCCATGGTAGCATGGAAAGCAGCAACATGGGCTAGCAGCCCTGAATACAAAGCTGTCAGACCCTGTGGATAAGTACTTGGGGCACCTAGCCCATGCCAACACTCGCTGCTGTCCATGGTACCATGGCTACACTATCTTTAGCACACAAGTACGTCCACTGGAGCTGGGACTCACACCCCTAGCTCAAAGCATAGCCCAAGCCTTAGGGAGTCCCATATCAGAATATCCCATAGCCCAGTGGTTAGGGCACTCACATGAGAGGTGTCAGAGTCCAGTTCAAGTCCCTTCTCCCCCTCACTTGCAAGGGGGATTTGAAGCAGGGGGTCTCCCACATCACAGGTGAGTACCTGAACCACTGGACTAAAAGAAGGGACATAATTTGCGATGGAGCAAGGGGAGCAGTTCTCTCCCAACCCTGAGATCTCGCAGAATGCAATATAATCACACAACCTTCTATATGTTAAACAGTCTCCCCCTCCCCAAATTTTTTCTGAAATGACACCACAGGCTAAAAGTTATAAGAGAGGTCCTTCTCCTCTGCCTTTCTCCCCCATCTTCTTGCTAAACAGGCACCTAGCACCAAGAGAGGGTTTGCAGTGGAGAATCCCAATCAGAGGGAAGCACCTATCCCAGACTTCAAGCACCTGTCTCAGAGTACACACCTCTCAGTTTGGCATCTCCCATTGGCTAGCTTAGGCAACGACTCACCTAGCATGCTGGTTTTTGTGAATCCCTTTTTAAGGCATCTCTCTGTCCCTATTCATTGTATAGGGAGCCAAGGTGCTGAACTCAGACTTTGTGAATCTTAGTGATTTTGTAAGTGCCTAAACATTAATCAGGGCAATGCTCAGCATCACCACGCCCAAGTTCTTTTGTGCATGTAGCTCCACGTTTTGTAATTTTAAAAGAGGCTTGCTAGTCAAGCCCCTATTGGGATTTATACTACATTATTTCCTTTATCAAGGGCAAGTTCTGCTCATCTTACTCAAGTACTCAGACTTCAGTTGGAACACTTATGTATAAGGAGACTGAGTTCTCTGCAATGTTTAGAGGGCTAATAAAAAAATGTTGGTTTTAGTTTTCAACAGGAGTCTTATGGCCTAGTCAGCTGACAGATATACATAAATTCTGTATATCAGGGACCAAATCCAGTCACTTAGAAAAAGAGGAACTCGAGAGGTTAAAAAAATTCTCACTGCCAGTGCAGTTTTATTTTAAAAGCAAGTCACATTTTTCATCCTGTGTATGTAATTTTCTCTGTTTATATTTTAATACCTCAATTATCCACAAGCAGAAGAGAAAATTAACTGCCAAAAAATACAAATGATGATTTATGCTCTTGACACAGTGTGAATTTTTGCTGTGCAAGAAATAGGCTTGCTAGAGAAGATCTTAAAGTTTTGTTCTGGATGAAATTTGAAAAAGGTTTCAGAAAATTTCACTATATTGCATGTGAATGCCATATAAGAAAAAAATGGTATACTGTATTTTCCTGTCTGGATGTGCCTCACTTTGGTTGAGCTGAGCAGTTGATCACTGAAGCGTATTTCATAGCTTGCACAGAACAAAGCAGTGTTTATGTTAGTAACAATGCCAAAGGGGTCTTCCATCTCAGTAAGCAATATTGGCCATCTTGAGCGCAATATTCAATAGACAGTGACTCAATTATCCAATAATACTTGTTTGAAGCAATCAGATTAAATGGGCAGAAGTCAGATGTTTTGTTATAATAAGCACACGTTTTTGCTTTGTGGGAATTTGCTCAAAAGACTATTGAACAAATTAAGTGGCTATACTTTGGCTAATGTAAATGTCATTATGTAAGTAAGAGCTGTATATTAAACTTAAAGGATTTTTGTTTGGTTTTATTTTTATCATGCAACAAGAAAGGAAATCCAATATATCAGAAGGAAAGCAGACACTAGGGCAAAGTGTCCAGGAAAAGTACATTCCAGGAAAAACAAGCGTTTAAATGAAACCACTCTTGCATTTCCAAGCAGCAAAACTTCTGAACAGAATGCAGAGCGAATGAACGGTAAGGAGTAGTTTTAAAGAGTGATTGTAACTCCCTTGCATTTGTAGAAAACCTTCTAATAGACAGTTACTCTCTAAAGGCAATTTAATTCTGTTACTAAGGGTGCAGGCAGCTTCAGAAGACATTTCCTTTCAAAGTTCTCCAGTTGGCAAGTATTATAAACTTAAATCCCATACCACACAGAAGCAGCATCAGTGAGAGCTCTGGTACAAGAGGGAGACAGTAACAAGTTAACACTGGAAATAAGTTAGGAAAATGTTCAGGAACTAACATTATACAGTAGTAGACAAAGAGGATTAAATTTTCTAAAGCAACTACTGATTTTGAATGCCCAAACTTGAGACATTTTTCAGAGCTCCCCCCCAAATCTACACTAATTACAGAGTATCCACCCTCTGGAAAAAAAATCTGCCCTCTTTAAGATGTTTCAAGTTGGGCACCTCAAAAGAAAAAGAAAAAAAGTACCCAGAAGTTACTAGTTACTTTTTAAAACTTACATCCACAGTATTTTAAATGCAACAAGAGAGTTTACAGATGTGTTAAACTAAAATTAGTGGTTGAAGTGTAGCGTTTGGAAAGTTTTTTATGGACTTGGAAGTAGTTTGACATTTTAAGTCTGTCCCAATTTCAACCCTGTTTCTTACCAAATGTCATTCGGCCACTAATGATCTCTGGAGATTTCTTCATGTCATTAATAGCAGCAATAGGGAGTCCCCAGTTGGCTACCGGTCCCCAAAAGTGCTGTAAATAAAGTGGAAGGAAGCAAAGAGTTTATCCTCTAATTTTGAAAGATTTCATATTTTTCTACTAACATCTACATGTTATTCTTAGATTTTTTTAAGAGAGGAAGTTCTGGAAGAGTAGTAGTGTGTTATAGCTTCCTTTCAAATTGGAATAGAGACAGCTTTCAAGCACACTTAAGTGGAAGGGAAAAAAAACCACTTGTCAAATAAGGGTCTCCTCCTTTCCACTGCAGGGAAAAATCCTCCCGACTTTCCCAAACCCATGTAGATGGGTTTGGCATAGTTTGTCCTATGGGGGACAAGGACAGAACACACCATTCTTCCCAGGCTGTCAAGTGGCAACAGAACCCACTCTGTGGTCACTACTGTAACCTGAGTTTATGCTAGAGTCTACAGACAACTTATGCAAACAAATAGTGCATCTTGTTCATACAAGAAATTCTCCAAACCACTATTCAATATGAAGGCAGGAAAAAAAACCTCAGTGCAAAATACCTCAGTGAATAACTTAAGGGGGCATTCCAGGATTATGCTGCAGGCTAGATTGCTCCCAACAAGCATACCTGAGCTCTTGGCAATCATGCCACATTGTGGAAGCTGTTGGGCAATAACCACCTTTTGTTTAGGTAAATGAGAACAGTTAAATGCTCTTTGTTTAGGGATAGCTGAAGCAATGGAAAACCACTGCCCAAAGACTAGACAACATACAAGTCTCGGCTGTGTCCGAGCCATTTGGTTCAAGGAGTTTCCTGGGGGTCTGATAAGTCAAACCCTCATCCCTGCTTTTAGTTCCAACTGTGTATCCATGCGTGTGCATGAGAAAAGAAAGAAGAAACACCACAGAAACAGAGAAATGGAAGCAAAAAACCCAGATAAGAACTTAGAGCATGATCTTAATAAGAGAGAGAAAGCTTTGGGGCAGAGTGCTGGCTGAAAGAGGCTTGGAACTGTGAGCACAGAAACGGTGACCTGTGTTCAGGGAAACAGGATTTTATGTACGTTCTATGTAAATAGAAATGATTGCATCAAATAAATACCTATCAGGAATTTCTCCTCCTAACAAAAACTATGCACAAGACCAGCAAATTGGCTAACTTCTAAGGCCATTAGGATACCTATTTGCAAGTGAAAGCTGGAATTCTTTGCAGCCAGTTAACACCACTTTTGCATCTATTTTAATATTAACGTTATACATATTCCAGTGATTCAGAACAAGGGAGCATATTGGGGGAGAGAAGCAGGGGGAAAATGGGTTCTTCACCTGTAATTTTAGTTCTTCTGCGGAAGGCCATCCAATGGTCTGGACAGGAGCTTGTGGATTTTACGTGTGCGCTCCACTAGAATAGAGACAGCTTTGCTTCCACCCCCAACTCAAAGGAAGGAAGATAGAATCTAAACTGCCTCTACTGTGGCGGAATAAGCAGATCTAACTCATTAGTAGTGTTCAGACTAGTGGATGCCCACATATGAGAAAAGAGGTAGAAAGCTTATAAAAAACAGCTAAAATAACCCCCATGATCAGTTTTGCTGAGTTAAGTGCTGTTTTGCAGCAAGGTTGGCAATTTTATCTCACCTAACAGTGAGAAGTGACCTCATGTGTTTAAGGTCACAAGGCTAAACACCACAAAGTAACACTGTCAAAAATGACCTAAGTGCCTGACAATGGGACTTGGAGGCTTCTGAAAATTTTATCCGAACAGTTTAGTTTAAGAAGTTTAAATAGTGTGACAATTTACTTGTGAAGGACAGTACAAGACTAGAGAAGTTATAAAAACTTTCATTTCTACTACTGACAATGTGGAAGAACATGAAAGTTGATAGGGAAAGAAAATGCATGAGGAATCACTAATTAAAATCTAACCAATCCATTACTACTCACAATCCCATAAAACAAGAACATTCTGAGTTATGGTATTTCATTTGTACATTAATGACAATGTCTAGGTGAAGGCATATGTGGTTTAGGGACACCTACTACTCAGACACCAAAGTAAGTTAACATATGCTATAATAGCTAGAATCACAGCAGCAGAAATTCAGTAACAGTGATCTGTTATGGGGGGGGGGGGACGGGACTTGTATATAACCAAGTTATTTTAATAGTTTCAATGTTCTGTTTAAAACTACAGTTTTTTTGTGTGACTGCAGGTACGTTCTAGCCCACATCCTAACTAAGGGTACATCTTCACTACCCGCCAGATCGGCGGGTAGCGATCTATCAGGGATTGATTTATCGCGTCTCGTCTAGACACGATAAATCGATCCCCGAATCGATGCCTGTACTTCACCTCAGCAGGAAGAGTAAGCGGAGTCGACGGGTGAGCTGCTGCGGTCGACTCGCCGCCATGAGGACAGCCAGGTAAGTCCTGGTAAGAACCCCCCACCGCAGCGTAACCCAGGCCTAACTTTCTGTTGCTAATGCATCACTTTAAGCAAATTCTGAGTGTAACCGCAATTGCACATACATTGTCAAAAATACCATTTTAAGTACCTCTATAGTTTTCTCTGGATTCATTTAAAATAGTGGAATTTAGTGTTTGAGAACTGACACAATGACAGCACTGGAAAGTGGCTGTCCATCTACCCTCAAAACAGTTTTAGCTTTAGGAGACTTAATGCTAGCTTCTTGTTCTGGGGGGTAGTTTATGTTCATTCAGCATCTGACAAAGCCCTGGCTGGGATGATTTAATTGGGGATTGGTCCTGCTTTGAGCAGGGGGTTGGACTAGATGACCTCCTGAGGTCCCTTCCAACCCTGATATTCTATGATTCCTTATTAGACTGCCTACAAAAGATATTAAGTCCGATGATTATTGTGACATGGGGGTGTTCATTAGAAATGAAAGTCAGAGTTCACTCAACTTGTTTCATATAAATCACTAATCTGCCATTAAATAGTAACTATCAATCACTACTGATCTGGACCACATTTGAAATGGAGACCAAGATGTAAAAGGCTCCACAATCCCCTTTCCAATCCCGTCAGCCATTCAGTCCGACTCCCTCAGTTTTATGTTTTTCCATCTAGAAAGTAAGAGGATTCAATAGAAATGTAATAAAGTGCAACTTCACATGTACAGGCTGTTTTCAGTCTACATGGGAAATAGACTAGGATAGCCTTCTATGTCAGCCATAGTACAGAACTAACCAAGTACACTGAATCCCACAATATAGTGACCCATGATTTCCAGAGTCAGTAATGGAGATAACTGGACCATTAGAGACAGTCTAAAGTGAAAGCTGTAGGACTGTGCTGTTTACTGTCTGAAGTAAACACAGTTAAAAATAAAACATTCAATTAATCTAGCAACAACACATGACTGTGTAGTAGTCAGAGATGGAACTCTAAATCAATCCCATGCCCCTAGCAAACAGTGACTGAGGAGCTGTGAAGGAAACCCATATCTTTCCGAAGTGATTCCTTAGCTGCTTTAGTCCTCCTTAGATGAGGGGATTGTTAGCCTGATACCTCTCTACTCCCATGTGTGAGCACAAATTTTATTAACTCACCAGTCCTGAAGGTTAGTAATGCACTTCCTTAGACTGAGTCAGGTCAGTTCATAACAATGTTAGTACAGCAAGATTACAAATGGCTGAAATGAAGTAGAAAAAGCTTTTTCTTACCGTACTATGTTGTCAGCGTTCATTATGGTTCACCATTCAGATGATGCATGAAAGAGGAGCAGAAAAGAGTTAGTTTCCTTCAAATTACTGATCTTGAGTGGAAGACATAAGTTATGGTGCAGCAATTTCTCTCAATTAAGTATCAGAGGGGTAGCCGTGTTTGCCGCTTTTACAGATCCAGACTAAGTCTTTAAGGTGCCACAGGACTCTTTGCCGCTTTCTCAATTAAGTTATTATACTAAAACCAAAAACATTTAACACTTGTCTTGATATAATACAAAATTTTACCTTCTAAATAGTCTTTTCTCTCATCTAATGTACTAAGGTGAGATCCTGGTCCCACTGTAGCAAGTGGGAGTTTTGCCATGGACTTCAATGGGGCCAGGATTCCACCTCTAGTGTTTTTTTTAAGATCAAGAGGGTGTCAAAAGCCTAACTGAGCTCTAAAAGTAATGTGGCCGGCTGTCTCTTCCATCTAACTACAAACTAAGAAAAAAATATAATGATGTGTAGGGTTTTATTCCTGGTGAAGTCATACAAGCAGTAATTAATGTAAATCACAAAAGAAGTTGCATTTGCTTTTGATAAAGAAACCAAGAATCAAATTTACCCTCTAGTTCATGGAAAGTTGCCAATGAGGATTTCACTGTTACAATGCTTAGGAGACCCAACCTTAAAAACACCGTTATATTGTACATTATCTCCATGCTGACAAACTTCAACGGCTTGACACACAAAACACTTAATTGAAGTCTATTATACCCATATACTACAGTATGATATGGTTGGGTCAATGCTAGCTGCTGACACATATTTGGGACTGTCTGCTGCTACAAGATACAGGGTGAACATAAAAGGGCAAAACCAAATATGCATTAGAAATTGCCATGCATTATCTTGAGATGCACAAATTTTACCCTAATCAATCCCACAATTCTGTACTCTTACATTAGAGTCTGTATGGTAAGAAGTTTCTGAAGACATTACTCTTATTAGTTTGAGACACTGTCTAGATGCAATAGCTTACCATAGGTATGTGCATGACCAACATGTACCCCTGCATATCTAAGTTATCAGCCTCTACTTTTAAATGCATATTCAGTAGAACCACCAAAGGCATGTTTTCACTATTATTTCTAGTGTTCTTCCATTTTGTAACCATGCTTACTGGGGGATTCAAGATGCTGCAGGTGGACTTCTTTGGGTATGCCCCACAAGTAACTTATTATTGGGCTGCTGAGTATACAAGGTTTTTTAAAATATGACATGAGAGAATGCTTCATTAACACCTTAGACTGTTTTTAGTAAGCTCCATTTTAGTACATGTGACAAGTTTGTTGGCTTCATGACTGTGTAACTTACGTGTTTTCCCCACTGGTCTGCATAATCTATAGTCATTGAGCCAATCTCCACTTGACTCCACCGAAGAGCAGTTACATCAGGATGAATCTAGTCCATTTTTTGATGGTTGCAGTGATGGCAGGAAGTGCCATTTTCATGAAAACAGTTACAATGTATGTTTAGCTATGTTTGTGGAAACAGTGCTAGTCAAGCCAGCTAAAACAACTCTCAGACTTAAGTCCATATTCTAATGGAAGTTTAATGCCAATTAAATTCAGTCTGAAACAGGGTCTAAAATACTGTTGTTATTTTAACAGTAGAACTCACAACCTGTCCAGATGGGGGAGATTCTTTTTCCCCCAACCAAATCCTTTTTGCTCATCTGCCCTTGGGACAGCTACCACTGTGGGAGGAATATGAAAAACCAAGGTTACACAAACTCCTCCTTCAAAAGCAAACGCATATTTAGCCCAGTGCTTTGCAGCCAAGAACAGATCAGTTTCACCAACAGATGTTGTAATCTCTCCATTCTTAGATGTATTAGACTGCAATATATGTTTGTTCCTGAAGTATAATGGCTCTATCCTCAGTTAGCCATCTCCACAAAGGTAAGTGCAACCCTTCAAAAGCAGAGCCCCTCTCCTCCTGAGAGAGAACGATATGGTTAGTCACAATATGTCAGGCTTAGGGCTTGTCTACACTGGCAATGTACAGCGCTGCAACTTTCTTGCTCAGGGGTGTGAAAAAAACACCCCGCTGAGCGCAGCGAGTTTCAGTGCTGTAAAGCGCCAGTGTAGACTGTGCACCAATGCTGGGAGCCGTGCTCCTAGCACTGGTAGCTATGCCCCTTGTGGAGGTGTTTTTTTGGTTTTTGTTTTTTTAAGAGCACTGGGAGAGCTCTCTCCCAGCGCTCTGCTGCGACCATTCAAGCCACAGTTAAAGCGCAGCATTGCCAGTGTAGACTAGCCCTTAGAAATCCCTAAAAGGAGCAGCTAGGAATCTAAGGGCTAGTCTACCTGAACAATTAGAGCATGGCAAGCTGTGGTGGGAATCTACCTTGCACCAGTGGTTGATGAATTAACTGTCCTGCTGATGTGCATTAACAGTTTGTTAAGATGCTCCCAACTAGTCCCATTTCAAAGGGGACTATCTCAAAGCGCTCGATTAACACATATCAGCAGGACAATTAAATCATGAGCCACTGGTGCAAGGTAGAGTAATACTCCATCTTGCCATGCTCTAATTGTTCAGGTAGACAAGCCCTACATTAAAATCAACATGGTAGCCAGGGCAATTTAGAGCACTAGCAACGGGTGCATTTTGTAAGACTGGCAAGCAGTCAGGCACATTCTGTACTAGCTTAAGCTTCCTCAAGGTTTCAGGTATATTACAGTGAACTAGTCAAGGTGACAGAGGCATGAAATGACTATAGCAAGCATCCACATTCACCAGCAACTGTCACAATTGCCTTGGCCAAGCATAGATGGAAAATGTGTCATTTCCTCCTCCCCCCCCCGGTGGGTCATTTGTGAGCCATGGTGACCCATGAGACCAAAGTCAGGAAAGAGGGTATTTTAGTGGCCACTTTATCAATCATGAATAATAGTGTATTACAACCAATGGTGCTCTGCGGGCCTTTAATGGTGCCTCACATTGAGCTGTCCTGAGTTGTAGATGAGGCCCAGGTACACTTCAGAAAGTGGCTCTCAACTGGCACCCCTCAGAGGGTCAACAGGAATTATGATGATTGGTGTCCATTGTGGGTTTTTAGACTCTGGGATTTGATTTACATGCATGAAATTCCCTTCATTAGTACCTTACTATTTACACAAAAGGTTCTTGTTATAACCAGATCTCGTCTGGTCTAACGGTGAGTCTGTCCTCTTTCAGCTCTGGCATGAAAGATGGTCAAGATAAAGGCTTCAGTGGTAGTATTTGATGGGTGAAACCCACTCAAGACTTATGCTTCATGTAAGTCACAATTCAGTGGAATAATAAGGCTTGAGTGGAACTTAACTGATGCATGAGCATTGTGCTGGCCTTTGACGAAGGAGGGACGTTAACCACGACATTAAAAAAAATGTAGGGTAAAAAACTGATGGTCAATTGTGTACATATAGTTGGACATACGGGCATTTAGATTCCTATTTAATAATCATTTCAGAGAAACCAGAACTTAAGGGTTGTTACAGCATCTGTTGAATCAACTGATTACATACTTAGAACACAGTTTAATAGAATGATTTGTTATATTACAGTATTTAGAATCAACATCTATCTTGAGACATAGGAGGCACTAAGTTTGTCTATCAAAAGTGAATTGTGGGTATAAGATTCGAAAAAACCCACTATGAATTTAAACATGTTACCCATTAAAAGAGCCTGACTTAAAATGCATTTACGGATGCACTTTGAAGACTTGCAAAGTTGTTGTCTCAGTCATAATTCATCTAAATACCCCGTGATATGTTGCTATCCCTGTAAGAGGAGGGTAGATTGGCTTTCCTGGAGAAGGTTACCTATTTGGGAAAGGACAAGCCTACAATAAGGAGCCTAGGAAGACAACACAATTGGAAGGTATGATTTTTCCTGTGTCATGGCTAAAATGGAGATTTTTGGCTGGTATCCTTTGAGTCTTTGCAATTCTTCAACTTCAATCTTTGGAATCAAGATCACAGTTACGGGCTCCCAGTAAGACAAGAAACTGTGTTCATACAAAGTGGAGCTTATAAATACACACTGGACAAAATAATCAACTTAAAAAAAGATTTCTAGTACACTAAAACTGTAAAAATCTAACAGATGATAATTCAGTAAGAGATAGGATCGAATAAGTACGTACGTAGAAAGCAACGCCATGAAACCAGAGCCCTTTGAAACATTAAAGAAATTAAGATTTGGAACAATATGGTATCCTGTTTAGCAAGTTCCTTCCAGACTGGTAAGCCTTTAAAATAACTGAAGGAGAAAAAAAGCCAAACAAAAAAAACCCCAGCCGTCTTTTCTGCAAAAAAATGTTCCCACATCATGGAATGTGGTATGGGTAATGTTCTTAAGGTGGGATGACTGATCACAATATCTGCCTGTTTTGTCCATTAAAAAAGAAATTAGATCAGTGTTTTATTAGATATGTACATGACAGACATTTACATTATATATATGCTCCAGCTCCAAGTTCAGTTATGTTATAACTAGAACAACTGGACACTTCCAACTTCACAGGATAGTGTTAAATGAAATATATTGTCCTGAAAACCTTTAGAGTCCTTGAGTTATTTCTAGCCATACCTACATGTCTGCTCCGATTTTTCCTACTCTCCCTCATTTTGCTTCGACTCAAATCTTCTCATTGTTGTCTTGGAATCCTTCATGTCTTCACACTTTTCATCGATCCTTTCTGTCTGAGCTTGCTTCAGCAGGTGCCAAATCTCCTTTTCTGACAGACTTCTCCCACAAAGCCTAAATTTTGATTACTACAAGATTTCTCCACCAAAGCTTGCACTATCTCCTGAATACTATGCTTGCTTGTGTCTATACTAGACAGAAAGTTCCTCTGAGCAACAATTATGTTGTCTTTTGTGTTTGCTCAACACCAAGCACCATTAGTGTTGAGAAAATACTATAAGCAGAGCTGGTTCCTGAGTTAAGATGGCCTGACACTTACCATTATACAACTCTGTTTTCACTTACTTATAACTTTGCCAAACAAATAATTTGGGCTGAAATTTCCTCTGGTCTTTGTGTGCCTCAAATGGACAAAAGATTATTATTTTTTAAATATTTTAAGTCAAAATAGTTCAGTATTTCTGAAAATAAGATTAATAGGGAAAATATTCCACTGTTTTGCCAACGTTAAAAAAATTCTTACAACCATTTTGTTGATAAGCTCTAGCACCTCCATGCTTTCTTACAAGAATCTGAAATTTGGCAGGGAATGGCAGGGTTGCCTTGATGTAAGGGATCTATGCCCTATGCTGTCCCCATGAAAATTCGCTCAAATTTGGCCAAGTTATGAGCCTCTGAAAAAAACAAACAAAAAAAAAAAACACAGTTCACATATGCTCAGTAGAGACTTGTTAGATTCTGGGAGTTAAATGCTCTGAAGACTCCATTTTTACTAGCCAGGCTCCACCCCAGAACTGCAGGGGCTGAGCAGGACCTCCCGGAAATTGCTCCTCACAGCTGCTGTAGGCCCCTGTGGCACTAGACACAAGAATTGGAGTTCAAGACGACTCCTTCCTGTAAATTCAGCTGGCAACAGGCAATGAAGAGAACGAAGCCACTCTATTTGGGTACTGAGCAGCTACAAGAGGAACAGGCTGGGCACACAAGAGTCTAACCATAACATTCCCCTCCAGAACCTGAAACTGAACCTATGAAAGCGAAGTGTCTACATTCCTCGGCTGTCACCAAATAGCTGAGCAATGACGTGAGCTGTAGCTCACGAAAGCTTATGCTCAAATAAATTGGTTAGTCTCTAAGGTGCCACAAGTACTCCTTTTCTTTTTGCGAATACAGACTAACACAGCTGCTACTCTGAAACCAGGCAAAGTGTGTAATTCACCACTTCTAGTGGTTGGTCCATATAGGTATAGGCTGTTTAGCATCTAACAGTTACTTCTACTACTTGAGCTGATAAGAGTATGCAATCAGGGGTGCTGGAACATTTTTTATAGTGGGGGTACTGTAGGTCACTGAACCACACTGTAAATCCTGTAAATAATGGAATCCACTTCAAGTCAGGGGGTCCTGCAGCACACTCTACACCTCTTGTTCCAGCCCCTATGTATGTAATGTGGCTCTAAAGATCCAAACCCTATTGACAACCCAAGCTGGGGATGAATATGGTTCCAGCTGTTGGAAGGTTTTTTCTTTAAAGATAGGAAATTATACACAAAAACCAATATTATAAAAACATTAATTTTGCAAAGTCAATCACTCAAAATTCAAGAAATGCCTTAAGATTGCCAGTAAAAGTTATTTGGCCCCTTTATGCTTCTATAATTAGAGCCTGCATCATAATGTACAAGCATATACCATTTTTGCCTTGTAAAACTGACATGACAGTTTACCTGCCCTGGCACAGATGCTACAAACCCCGTCTTATCCACGATGAGGACAGTAATAATTAAATTGCCCATCCATTAAAAAAGGTAAGCAGAACGTCGCAAGGTTTCTGTGGCCTGTTTTCATAGTATACTTGGTGCTCCTCTGAGCGTTGCACGGCTCAAATTACAACAGATTTACACACGCGAAAACGGAGCAAGGCGCTGCGGTTGCCTCCTGTGAGCGACACGACGCGCACTGCGCTTCGCAAACTTATGTAAACG
This sequence comes from Lepidochelys olivacea, assembly GCF_965140295.1. Taxonomy (NCBI): domain Eukaryota; kingdom Metazoa; phylum Chordata; order Testudines; family Cheloniidae; genus Lepidochelys; species Lepidochelys olivacea. The sequence goes on from NC_140413.1 coordinate 126,845,510, forward strand.
AGGAGGCCAGTCGCGAACTGCGATTGACCCGTGGACAGCAGCGAATCAGGGCCACAGGCCGACGGTACGGCAGCGACGCCGGCCCGGCGGGAAGGGGTTTCTCGGCGGCTGTGGGAACACCGCCGCCTTGACCCAACCTCGCGGCGCCAACGGCAGTTACTGCGCGCGCGCCGCCAGCCCTCCCCTCTCCTGCCCCGCCCAGCCGGCTCGTCCCGGGACCGCTCCCTCGCTTCGGCGGCCGCCACCGCGCGGCCGAACAGCCCCCCCCTCGCACGGCGGCGCTGCGGCACGAGCCGCTCGTGAGAGCCAGAGTGCGAGCGCGCAGGGACCCAGCCGGGCCAGTCGAAGGGCCGGTTAAACGGCCCACAACAGCCCCCGCGCGCGGCAGGGGGGGGCGGGGCGGACAGTCGCCGGGCAGAGCCGCGCCCAGCCGGCCCCCGCCGCTCTCACCTCATCAGATAGTCCCTGAAGTCCTTGCTGCGCACATAGTCCGCGGCCTTGCGGGCCAGCACCCCCGCCATGGCGGCAGGGGGTATCGGGCACCGGGCGGGGAAGGAGGCAGGGAGCGCGGCGACTACCCCACTCGCTCCGCGTCCCCAACTCCAATGACACCTGCCCCCAGCACCTGGGTCAAACCGGCTCCGCGCGACGCCTCTCGGCTATCGCTTTACGGCAGCGCCACCGCCTCCGTCGCCATGGCGCTCTGGCCGGTCATTGGCCCCGACCGCCCCGCCCCCTACCCTGCCTCAGATGGGGGGGAGGCGAGCGGCCGCGTAAAGTAGCGCGGCGGGAGGAGGGAACGTTACGTCGTAAAAGCTCAAAGACAAATGCTAAGGAGCTGGTGTCGCCCGCGGAGACGAAAGCGGCGGGTTTGTGAGTCGCTATTGGCTGCTGGCTTCTCCGGTCTTCTGCCCGCCTCTTGACTTGCTGTGTCAAGGGCACTTGCAGCGGCTGCTGCTGTAAGCGGGGCTGTGGCTGCGCGGGGAGCGCGCTCCCGCCTACAGATAACGGTGCCCGTCCAGCCTGGGAGAGGCAGAGGGGCGATTGACCCCCACAAGGCCTGCCTGCCTGCCAGCGTGTTACCTCTTCATCCCTGATCCTGCCTGAAAAGTCATAATCCGTTGCATAGATAACGTAGCCTTTGCTCAGGAATTATGGTGATGGTGGAAAATTGTGAAGTCTGGTTGCCTTTAGACACACAGCCTGCTAGCCGCGGTTTACAACACAGCAGAGGAAAAGCAGTATTGTGAGCTCTCTTGATTTTGTCCTAAATTTTGGGATAGTTCGATTTAAAAAACAAAAACGCCCAGCTCCTGCAGAGATGAGAATCTCAGCTTTCACTAAACCGTGTAACTTTCTAGCCCTCCTGGTTGTGGAGAGGAGTCAGAAAATGTGAAGCCAGTGCATCCTAATGGTTAAACAACGGGTGCCTCCCCATACTGGGGCTTGGGGGTGCACAATCTAAAAGGAAGGACATATACTTGCCCCGTGTGTCCTCTGCCCAGTGACACCCTCTATCCTGCCTGGGGCCCCCAGGCTCTCCCCATGCCATGTTACCTGCAGGGGGAGGGCGGTGGCTCTGTCCTTCTTTCCCTCTGCCTCCCCAAGGGCACATTCAGCAGCTGTTCCTGGCATCAGGACAGGGAGAGGGAATGAACAGAACAGGACAGTTTATCAAGTGATCCATCCCCAGTCATCTTGTCCCAGCTTCTGACAGTCAGGGGTTTAGGGACACCCAGGGCATGGGATTTATATCCCTGACCATCTTGGCTAATAGCTATTGATAGACCACTCTTGCATGAATTTATCAAATTCTTTTTTGAACTCAGTTATACTTTTGGCCTTCACCACATACTCTGGCAACAAGGTTCACAGGTAGAAAAGAGAACAAAGAAATCAGCTGTTAGTGTTGGGGATTAAAACACAGAGCTTTATGGTATGTCTATATGGCAAATAAAACCCATGGCAGCAAGTCTCAGAGCTCAGGTAAACTGACTAGGGCTTGTGCTACAGGGCTAAAATTAGCACCATAACATTCCCACTTAGGCTGAAGCCTGGGCTGTGAAACCAGTCAGGGGAATGGGTCTCAGAGCCTGAGTTCCAGCTCCCAGGTTTCCAATATAGGAACATTTATACTTCTATTTTTAGCCTTGTAGTTAGAACCCAAGTCAGTTGACCTAGGCAATGGGATATTCACCACACAAGCCTTGAGCTGGTTAATGTGGGCCAGAAGGGGTCTATTAACCTCATATAATGCACCTGGGAGCCAGGACCTGATAAAGCCTAACTGTAGATGAAGCCCAGCTGGGGGGAGAAAATGGATTAGGATTATAAAACTAGCCAGCCCAAGTAGGGAGAAGTAGCAGAGAAAGGGAACTGGCCAAAAAGAAGGCAGAAGTATGGGGGAGAGTGAAGCCCTAGGACCTACTCTGGAATAGGAAAGCTGGCAAGAGGCTCAGAGTAGTGAAGTAGTTGTAGGGACTAGAAAATGCTCTAATGGTAAAGCCAGAGATAGAGATGTTAAGGTAGCAAGGAGCCCAGGGGAACAGCAACAGAGACTGAGTAGACCAGGATGCCTAGTCATAAAGTTCCTGGTCTAGAACCTGGAATTAAAGGTAGGTTTGGGCTTGGGTTCCCCTATTAGCTACTGGGAAGTGGTATGAGACCTAGAGATAGAATGGAAGGTGACAGCTTGTCTGTGGGACTCTGATGCCCTGGAAGGTGGGGGAGGGGACTGTATAGTGACCTGGTTGTGGGACTGAGTTAAAGGGGGAGTACTTCTAGTTGTGAAGACAGAGAAGATCTGCACTATGAGCAACCAACAATGGGGTGCTGTATTGGGCAAATGCTTGTTCCCAGATCTAAGTACAAGGAGGCTCCTCTATGGTGAGTGGAGCTCTTTGCATCTGGGGTTTGAGGGTATTTCTATACAGTTTTTTAAAAAACCTGCAGTTGGCCTATGCCAGCCAACTTGGGTTCATGGGGCTTGGGCCATGGGGGTGTCACTGCTCTGTAGACTTCTGGGCTTTGGCTGTGCCTGAGCTGTGGGACCCTCCCATCCTGTGGGATCCTAGAGCCTGGTCCCCAGTTCAAGGCTGGAAGCAATGAAATACCCCTGCAGCCTGAGTCTAAGTTGGTTAGCTATGGGTTTTTCCTTGTCTTTGTAGACCTACCCGGAGACACACTGCCACAGTGTGTGTGGCTCTCCCCTGGTGTATACTTACTTTTAGAGACTTGGTGAGGGCTGGTGAGAAGGGACTTAGAGACACAAGACACTCGTGTGCAGGGGAGTGGAATAGAGAGGCATGCTTTTGTATCAGAGGAGTCCTATTTAACTGCTGACCAGGCAGTCCCGGGAAGAAGGAAACTAGCTTCAAGAGAGGAAAAAGAGGCACTATGATTCCAAGAGGAAGCATATGCAGGAGGGGTGATCCTGGACTCTGTAGAGGACTCTGACCTAAGCTCAAAGAATACCTTAAGGTGAGGGAATTGAGGCAGGCATAACTATGCTAGCCTCAGTTAGGGTTACCGTATTTTCCTGGACATGTCTGGCTTTTTGGTTCTTAAATTGCTGTTCAGGAGGAATTTTAAATATCTAAAAATGGCAAACTCCCAGACATCATTTTTTTTCCCAAACAAGAGTTCCTCATTCAAGAAAGAGAGTGCCTGCTTTTTCCTCCCAGTGCTTGTGCTGTGAAACAGCTGTTTTGTGGTGCTGGGAGGAGGGGGAACACAGTGTGCTCAGGGGAGGAGGCAGGGCTGGGGTGGAGATTTGGGGAAGGGGTCCAATGAGGCAGGGAAGCGGTGGAGTTGGGGTGGGGACTATGGGGATGGGGGGTGTGTGTGAGTAAATCTCCTCCCCCTTCTCCCCCCCCCCATGGAGTGTCTCTTTTTTTTTTTTGAATGTTCAAATAAGGTAACCCTAGCCTTAGTGGAGTTAAATTTGGTTATATTGGGGCTGATATTTGACTTAATGATCTGAAGACTTGTGCCAACAAAGCAGTGGGAGTCCCTGTTGACTTTTTAGAGGAAGCCAGAGGTTCCCTTTGATATCAGTTGATGCATATCCAGATAGGTTAACTCTATTACCTTTGGCCTAATTTTTATTAAATCACTTTTGGCCTAATTTTCTAACGAGGGCAAAAAGATAACAAACCAAATATAGTGGATAAACAAAGTCTAAGATCACTAGATGATTAACTTGTAGTGACTGTGCCAAAGTCCTCTCTATAGTTACTGGGATCAAAGTGGAAGTGCCAGGTACCTGAATTACAGGCAGGGCTAGTAGATTTTTCTGCAAGGTCATTTGGGAATAAACATAGTGTTCCTATTTTAGACTTATAGGAAGCATAACCAAAAAAGTGCCCACCCAAGACTCTGGGTGCCCTTGATAACTTTTACAAAAATAGTCACACATTTATGTATTAGAGGTTGGAGTTTGACCAGTGATCCAAATTAGGGCAAGCTGTGAATTTCAATCTCTCCAATGGTTCAAATCAAAACCTTGCAGCTGAATACCCCCAGCTGTGTGGGTGTAATTTAGCTCCATGCTCTACAACATCACTCTTCTTTCTTCCCCTGCCCTGAGTTTGAAACCTAGCAGTCTAAGGAAGTATGACTGTCTTATGCTTAGTAACTAGTTATTTCAAACCCTGATGTCAGGTGGCAGTGCCACTGTCTCCTTTTTCAAGGATTGACAAGAAATACTTTGGTTTAATTTCTCCAGAAATGTTGAAAATGAGATTGGGACTTAATTATACAAGTGTGTTATACCAATAAGACACAACAGCTGTGCTGACATGATCTAATATCACAGCCATACCCCACTCTTCTTTTGGCCTCACATTTCCATCCTAAGACTGTATGTGTGTTTAAGGCTTATGGGCCAATTTTCAAAGGTGCAGAGAACCCACAAATCTCCTCCAGGTCAATGAGAGTGTCAGATCTTCAGCATCTCTAGAAGTTCAGACATTACTCAATTTTGTAATTACACAAGTGTAACTCAATTGACTTCAGTGGAATTACTCCTGATTTTCACTCACTTCAAGTGAGAAGAGAATGGTGTACCTAATTAGAATAATTTTTTACATTATACTATCCTAATTCTATCAAAATCTTTGGGACCTTTACCCCTGAATTTAAATTGGACTGTGTATTTGGCTCTTGACTTCTAAATAAAACACAAAAAGCTTAATCTTTAGCCTGTTTCCCAACCCATCAGATCACTTAGGAAAAAGTCCTGCTGCCTCTTGTTTCTCAAATCCTTTACTCAAGAAAGGTACAAGAAGAATTTGGCATGGAAAAAGGCCAGCGGCTAATTAAAACATCATTTTGTCGTCTCCCCCCCCCCCCCCATTCATGAAGTCAGTGGAGCTGCCTGGGGGACAAACTTGGTTCACTCTGGTTTTTAAACAGTTTAATTAGACATCTTGCTCAAGAGGTGGGCCTTCCTCATCTGTTTATACGAGAAACTTTTTAAATTCATGTTTGACTATCAGGTTTAGGCCTTCTAATGCTTCACTAATTATTTTGGCTTTAGTCCCCATTTTTGTTATGGGAACAGCATTAATACAATCTCGCTAGAATGTCAGCATAGCACAAACAATGTAAAAGAGAGTGCTAAAAACTGAAACTGTAGACCACTCTGAACAGCAGTTCAGTTTCACCTCTTTCACTGACCAGGCTTCTGGGGAGAGCAAAGGGTCGTAAGAACAGAGAGTGCAGGTACCTCTTTATAATGGTTCAGTCTGGTTTTGAGGCTGCATGGGATCTTTCATCTGATACTTTATAGAGATGGGCCATAAAATTTGTCTCTTGCATGTCCAGTGCATTCACCTTCTGCTAACTGGTTTTGGGTAATGGCATTTATTTCATTGTTTTAAGAAAAGATCAGGGATAAATGCCACCTGAGCACCACAGCACAATCTGGAAAAACAAAGGCAAATCCTCACTGCACAGCTGCACCCCTCCAATGTTAATCAAGTGACACTATTTAAATGTGAAAAGGAGTACTTGTGGCACCTTAGAGACTAACCAATTTATTTGAGCATGAGCTTTTGTGAGCTACAGCTCAAATAAATTGGTTAGTCTCTAAGGTGCCACAAGTACTCCTTTTCTTTTTGCAAATACAGACTAACACAGCTGTTACTCTGAAACCTATTTAAATGTGTTAATTCAGTGTCACCATTAAATGTTAATCAAGGGCCTGGATGTCTGTTTCTGGATGACATTTGGTTACATAAATGTACATTACTTTCTTTCAGATTTTGCTAGTAGTGACAAAACTCCTGTTTTGTTTTTTTTGTGTGAGCCAAGATTTCACCCTATGGTTAGTTTTTAAGGGAATTAAGTACTAGTGAAAAGTCCCAAATTGAGAGCCCTATGAAGACAAGTCTTTTATTTAAATACCACCATGTGCCCAGAGGCAGTGCAATCTTTTCCATGTGATCCTACCAACATGCCTTAACCCTATCTACAGGTAGATTTCTGTATCTATTGAGGCTCTGGGGGGTGGGTGGGTGCAAGCCTGCCTACATCTAAAGGCCCCACCCCCAGCCTAAGGGGAGGAGCCACTGGACTCAGGCATCAGGAAATTCCAGGGGACAACAAATGAAAAAACAGGGATGGGAGTGAGGGTTACAGTGTCAAAAGCAGTACGTAAGGAAGCATCTCTCTCTTCAAATTCTGTTATTAGATACTGATTGCATTTCAGTGGAGTTAAGCACAGTAGCTGAGATTATACTCTTGTCCTCTTAAATTCTGCATGATTATCACATTCATAAATTATATATAATGCTAAGATTTTGGTCACGGATATTTTTAGTAAAAATCACAGACAGGTCACGGGCAATAAAGAAAAATTCACAGAAGCCATGACCTGTCCTGGCTTTCTAGTAAAAATATCTGACAAAATGTGGATCAGCAAATCGCCACATCACCTGCAGCAGGGCAGCTGTGCAGCAGCCAGGGGCTGCAGGGGTTTTCCCCGCCACCCGCGTGGGCCAGGGTACCCTACAGCTCCCAGCCACTACAGGCTGAAGTCATGGAGGTCACTGGAAGTCATGGATTCTGTGACTAAATCATAGCCTTAATTATATACAGTGTATGTCAGTGTAAATTAACTTTTTTTTTTTTTTTTAAGAATTGGATGGAATGTCAGGACAACTTTTCTATATCCTGTCCCTTTAAGGTTTGGAACGGGATTGAAGAGGTGAAAAGGATAGGCTATGATGAGCAGAATGTGGTCAAAAGAGTTTGTGGCTCTTGGAAGAGTCTCCAACTGTGGAGCTTGTGAAAGGGGTGGGTGTGTGAGATCTTGACAAAAGATCTAATAAAATGCTCTAGTTTAAAGTAGCTGCTTGGTGGTCTGTGCATGTAACATTAGCAACAAAACAATCTGGATCTCTATCTCAAAAGAAATGTTCTGTACCCTTGCTCACGTACAGTGGGTGTGATGTGGTTTTTTGTTTCTTTCCTCTTCTTCCCCCCCCATACCCCACCCCACCCCAGCTGGGTCAAAAGGACCTATTTCAGCTTCGTATTCTGCTTTTATTCCTACTCAGGTACAAATACAAGTGAAGCCCATTGTTAGTTTCCTGACAGATTCTTCCTCCTCTTCTTCTCTTCCCCCCCCCCCCCCCCCCCGGTGGTGTATAGTATATGAACTCCAATACAAAGCACAGTGCTGCCTCATACACCAGCTCTGTTCAGATTTCAATGGGTGGTACTGTTAAACTTGTCCAGACAGATGACTGAATGAGAGAATAGATTAATCAACCAATTATCAACTTTTAAAAACTTATCTGCCACTATCATCACACTAGTGGAGTGGAGGCTGTTGAATTACAGCATATTTCTAGTTGATCAAGATTTCAGTGTAATAACATTTGAAAGTTCAATGCTGCTTTAGCTATGAAAAGCTAAATTCAGGTACTGTTTATAGGAGCAGGATGACTTGAGGGAGAGCTATATTGATATTCCTGCCTGTAAGATGTGCAGCCGGATACTCAACAGGTTTCAATTGCTGTAGCTCCGCTGACTATCCATGGAGATATGCTAATTTACACCAGCTGATGACCTGCCCCACTGTCTGTCCAGCTCAGGTTATTGCAGCTTTTAAATTCATGCTGGCATACAGCCATCCATCCTTTACACAAGACCTTTAATCTTCCCACAGATTCTCCAATTTGAGAATCTAACATATGGACTGGATGAATGAAGTGAATAACCACTCAGTATAGAGCTCATTAAGGTGGAAAATGGAGGATTGGAAGACCTGATGTTAAAAAAAACAAAACATGCAAGTACTTCCAGTGCATTTAACACTCTAAACAATAAGATTCTCAATAAAATAAAAGGACATTTCCTACAGTGAGTAAAGAGTCAAGATTTATGACCTTAGCTGCTTTTATCAAGAGTTGTAGGACCTTAAGCACAGGATGAATGAATTGGGCTGAATTGTTCTTGTCAGAATAATGTGGAGCATTGCCACAGACTCTGATTCACCAGCCTGTTTCTAACTCTTTCCTAAATGGAAGTGAGCTCTGTCCAACTGGGGTAGAGGAATCTATGTGCTTAAACAGAACAACATGAAATCTGAGTATCTTCCAACTTGTATCCAGCAAATAGGAGTGTAGCAATCAGTGGTACAAAATAATCTGTTGCTAACCTGAACCCCTTGAGAGAGACATAGAAGTCTTGCCTCTTTAATTCTTCCCCACAGCTTTTAAAGGCAGGTCCTTTGTTTTCCAAGATCCTAAGAGAGAGTGGCTGTTACTGATTGGTAGTGCCTAGGAACTATCAAGGCACTATACAGATATATAATAAAGATAAGTCTGTGCCCAGGACACACCACAGTCTACTTGACAGATGAGATCTGCTAAGTGGACAAAAGAGGAATACTGGGTAGGGCTGGATGAAGTAACAAAGAGATGAAGTGTGTAGTGGAAAGCAGGATTACAGGGTCCCATTTTGAAAGAAACACTCTACTCTGCTTGAAAGAAAGGGAGAGTGGTTACTTTATGTAAGGGGACTGTTGCCCCCTTATTAACGTTCAGTGGGGGTGTTTTAGTTGCTAGCTCCCAGTACTAAAAGGGGAAGGATCGATGGGGAATCAGGACCCTGAGACTGCCAGTCCCCAGGAACAATGGGGAGAGGCCAATGCTCCAGGTCAGCCTGAATGACCGGGCAGGCTAATCAGGGAGTCAGGAGCCTGGGGAGGTCCTGTCCTCTGTGTGAACTGGAATTGCCTGGGCCAGACAGAGTGGGGCCAAGCTAAGAGAAAGCAGGGGTGCAAGCTGTGCTGGGGAGCAGAGCTGTGCCAGATCTAGAGAGAGCAGACCCTGTCCTGGGAGCAGAGCTACAGCCCCAAAGCCAGAGGCATAGTCCAGAGAGGGCAGACCCTGTCCTGGGAGGAGAGTTGTAGCAACCAGAGCCAGAGAAGCAGCCTAGGGAGCTGGAGGCAGAGCAACAACTGTGCTGAGGCAGAGTGGGGCTGGAGCTAAGACAGAGTGGAGCTGGGTCTGGGTCTGGGTCTGGAGCAGTCGAGAGCTGGGTGTCATGAGCAGCTGGGGAGGGGCGGGGGGGGATGGACCCTGGGCAGTGGGCCCAGCACAGGGAGACGCCTCAGCCAGGAGGCTCTGCAGGCCAGACTCAAAGGGGGGTTGGTAACCCTCCCAGGGTGCGGGCAACGCTGGGAAGAAGGGCCCTGCCACCTAGAGCGTGTGGCCACCACCAGAGCGAGTGTCCAACCCACAGCATCCCTGCAGCACAGCCAGGGCCTGAGCAGGAGGCCTGGGACTTACAAGGAACAGATTGTGAACTGGCCTGACGTTCCAGAGACACTGTTTGTGATGTTCCCTGCCACAGAGCGGGTTGATGTGTTTCCTTTAACCTTTCCCATTTTCTCTTATTCTTTTTAAAATTAATTGTTGATTAAATAACTTGCATTTTCTTCAAATTGTATGTAATAATTAGTGGGTCAGAGAAGTGCCCAGTGCAGAGAGTACCCTGGAGTGGGGACACCCTAGCCCCTGTCCTAGGTGACCAAAGAAGTGTTGGGAGTCAGGCCCACCAGGAATCCTGGGCCCAGCCTTGTTGGGGTTACAAGGACTCTGCCAGACAGAGTGGAAGGGGAGCCCTCAAGAGCAGGGAGGCCCCTGGGTAAAGGAAGTGGGAGTGAGGACTCGGATCCTTTCGCTGGCCCACTTCACTGGGGTAGTGCAGAAGCCAGGAAAGTTCCCCACAATAGCAGGACTATTCCCCTGCTTGCCTTTATCAGTAACTGTAGTTCTTTAAGCCTGTTGCTCCTGCAGATTTCCTCTTTTGGAAATAGGCAGCCCCTTGTGCCACAAGCTTCCAGAATATTCCTGAAAGCCATGCTGCTATTTGAGAGTGTACAACCATCCTCCTCATGTTTCAGAGTAACAGCCGTGTTAGTCTGTATTCGCAAAAAGAAAAGGAGTACTTGTGGCACCTTAAAGACTAACCAATTTATTTGAGCATGAGCTTTCGTGAGCTACAGCTCACTTCATCGGATGCATGCCGTGGAAACTGCAGCAGACTTTATTTATACACAGAGAATATGAAAAAATACCCCCTCCCACCCCACTGTCCTGCTGGTAATAGCTTATCTAAAGTGATCATCAGGTGGGCCATTTCCAGCACAAATCCAGGTTTTCTCACCCTCCACCCCCCCACACAAATTCACTCTCCTGCTGGTGATAGCCCATCCAAAGTGACAACTCTTTACACAATGTGCATGATAATCAAGTTGGGCCATTTCCTGCACAAATCCAGGTTCCCTCACCCCCCTCCCAAAAACCTCCTCATGGCACTGAATGTTTGGTGCCCAAGCTTATAGAAGAGGCATAGCCCCCAACTCTCTTAGTTGTGCCTTCTCTGTAGTTGTGAGAGGAGCCACCCCATCTGGCTGGAACCTGGCTTGCAAGGTTTCCATCTAGCTTTCCCCTTTGCAAACAGTTGGGTACTTCAAATGCTGGCTGAGCCATAAAAAGGGCCTAAGAGGTACACTTTTTTCTCTTGTCTTCCCAGCTGGATGCTTGTGTAGTTGTCACCTTCCGGGGCAGAATCCAGGACCAGCGAGGGGGTTGTCACCACCTGCCCTGCAATCTTGGGTGCCTCACAATGCTCTGCTGTTGTGGCTCCCAACCCAGGTCACTCACAAACAGTATGCAGGTCACATCAAGTGTATAGCTTTTTGTCTTGGTCCAGTAACTCTGACCCCAGCAGCATGTCAGCAATGCACCAGCCACACTCTGGCTACCATCAGCTGTGGTTATATTACCTGCAGGGTGACCCCAACACCCTTCCAATCCTGAATTCCCCCCCAAAATTTGTGAGCTGCACTGTCCAGTGCATATAATGTTGCTACACATACTTCAGAATGACATTGACCAGTGAGCTTTCAAATGATACCTCACAAGGCATATTTTGTACAAAGATGATTACAGTAGGATGTGAATACAGGGCTGTAGTTGGTCACAGTGGTATTTGGGCTCTCTGGGGGAGTCCCATTCTCTGAACCCCCAGATCTTTAAAGATAGGCTAGGCATCCCTTATGCCTAGTTGCTAGGCAAGGCTAGGAAAGTCAGGTCCTTTGAGTCATCTGGGGAATTAGACCCTGTGCTCAGCTCTGCCACCATGCCTTGTCCAGTGGCTCTCAAACTCCTGCTAAAAGAATAAGTAGAATTGCTGAGTCTGAGCTCTGGAGCTTTCTGTAGCCTCCCTTCTCTCTCCCCCCCCCCCCCATCATATTGGTCTTTCTGTAGGATGGGGGTAGTGTATATCTGAGATCATTAGACTCCAGTCCCACTCCCTAATAGGAGTATGTATTGTGACATATCTGTGTGCTGTCAGCTGGCCACCTCCTCCCTCCCTCACATTCAGATAGCACATTCAGGCTGGCCAGTAAATATTCTGTCATTTAATTTTTTGTGGGTTATTAAAATGCACAAATGTGCTGATAGTGATCATTTTTACAATAATGGTGTATAATACCGGGGGAGGGGGGGAGACTGCAGGTTTTTTCCTTTGCAACCTGTCGCTGCATGGGTGACTTTCTTACACTTCACTTCCCAGATCAGATTTCATCCGCCTGGATCTTCTCCCATGCAGAGTATTAAGATGTGACTCCTCTTCAGTCTGTGGGGTACATATAACTCAAAGTGGTCAGCTGAATGAAACAGATATAGTTCTGTTGCCCCAAAACTCCCAACGCTTTGTGGCTTACATTTTTTATACAGAAAATTTATGTTGCTTTCTATTTATTTTGGTCCACTACCACTTTTAGCAAAGTAAGTGCCTGATTGATTGAGTTGCCCATATGACCAGGAGGGGGCTCACTATCCAGTCTCTGCCCTTCTATATCTTGTACTGTAAAATGTTGTTTTATTACGTAATCTCACACAAAGCATGGAGTAGGTTCTGCCTTTCCTTCCTCCAGCCTGCATTCCCAGCATGACTTGTTCCATTGTTGCTTGTTTTATTCATCTACCCTCAGGCCTGGAGCTATGAAGAGGGCTGTGGGTTGCATTGGTAGTTCAGCCTAAGTCAGGGAGAAAGCCATCTTCTCTTCCCACTGCCCTCTCCATGCTGCTGGGGGGGGGGGGGGCGCTGATCTGGTGCATGAGCCCGGTGTGAGGGAAGTAGAATTGTTCTGGGGACAGATGGGGAGCTAAGGAGGTTGAAGGGAATCTGTTTCTTTGGGGAGGGGGTGAGGGAGAGAAAGGATGCAGATGGAGAAGAAGCCAGCAAAGCAGTTGGTGGAGAGGGTGGGGGAAGAAGAGGCATGAAGATAAGTATATTCAGTGCATAATACTAAGGATGAGTGTATTTGAAATCAAAGGATTAAGCTCCCCCTGGACCAGAATTGTATTTACTTAGCGTTGGAGACCCCAATCTGCTCCTGCATAGACAGTGGGCCTGATTCTCTACTCTGTTACACCTCACTGAAGTGCACTTCACTTCATCGGATGAGTGAGCTGTAGCTCACGAAAGCTTATGCTCAAATAAATTGGTTAATCTCTAAGGTGCCACAAGTACTCCTTTTCTTTTTGAGGCTACAAAGTGATACAATCTCCAGCTATTGTTTGAGAAGAGTATTGTATGGTTTATCAGGACCCAATGTACGCATCCAAACATGACCAAGTGCTTAGTTACTGACATGGAATCAGATATGCAAAACCAAAATAGGGTCTCTTTTTAAATTTCTTTCTTTGTAAAGAAAGAATGGGCATGACCAGCCAAAATTGCAGCGTACAGATGAAGGTCAGTACTGAGGTTTCTCCTCAGGAGCCTGTCACAGTAAACCCTTGCCCTGTCACAATACAGCTGAACATTTTCTCCTGCCAGTGTCCCCTGGCATGCAGCCAGCCCTTCAGCACAATCACAGCTGCTTTGAAGTGTAGTTCAGACAGTTTCACAATATTATCAACTCAGGAGGGTTGGCAGCCCCGGAGGCCAGCAGTGGTGGCAGCAGCACTCACAGCAACGCTGGTACAGTGCACAGAAAGAAGGGAGCAGGAAGCTTATCTGCAAACAGTTGTATTTAACACTGCAGGAAATTCAAAGATTATCATAGTGCTATAAAAATACTACACTTCATAAAACCATGTATATAAAAATATTCAGAGACTCTAGTAAGCATAATAAATCTGCACTGGTTGCTCATTTCAAACAGGAAACACAAAAAGCATTTGGAAACATGGGTATGGGGCCTTCAAATAAAGTGCTAGACTAATTTATCAAAAGTAACAAAGAGAAGCCTTCACCCAGGCTATTTCCTAAGGGCCAGATTCTGTCATTGTGATGCAGAGTGAGTTGTCCTATTGATTTCATAAGAGCTGCTTGCAGAGTAAGGTACTGTGGGTACTACGGGTGGCAGGATTTGGCCCTGAGTTATAATCAAAAGCTAGCCTTTAGCAACTGATTTTATTTTCCATTTCACACCTTTTTACAATACTTTTTTCTCTGGTTTCAAAATTCATCTTTAACAAAAGGGACATGTAGTACCCGCTTTTGCCTTTCCAGCGTTCTATGACATTACAGAAAAAATGGACATCACATGTATTTAGAACACATAATGGGGCACAAATTGAACCTCTAACAATGCATTTTATGGACTAATAAGATATAACTAGATACAAATAATTGGTGGTGTAATTGAAAACAGAACACTGAAGATGTTTAGAAGATGAAATATTTACATGTGCCTGCCTGTTTTTACACAGAAAATTGGCTAGTTAGCTACTTGATTTGAATGAGTTGTCATTTGCACATAATGGAGCTTTTGTGTTCACAAAACTAACACAATTTCAAAATCTGGCTGAAAATTTGGCTCCACTATTACTGACTTTACTATATAATATTCTTATATAGTACCAAAAAACCCCTACTTTAAAGTTGTTAAAAATCTTACTTAAGAACACAACAAAAGCCTTAGCACTAATTTTACTTTTTTTTTTTTTTTGCACATTTAACAATGCGTTTTCACAATTCTTGTAGAGCTGATAAGATGGTGTCCTGTTACATGTATACTACAATGCTTGTAGACATACTGGGGAATGTTCTGGAAGAATTAGACTGTTAAAGATCACCTCAGAAGAAAAAATATTGGGTGTGTGCATTTTTTGTCTTCAAATGTTCAGGTAACCTTTCTAAAACAAAAGTTTTTTAGGATTGCTTTTTTACCGAACAAATGTCAAAAGTTGGCTTCTCAGCTGCACTGGTTGACTCTCTTTTACGACCTGAACATGTGACTGGGAAGCTCTGTCCTTGTTTAAAAAAGGAGTGGGATGTAAACTTTTAACAAGAGAACTTTTTTTCCAACAGTTTAAGTTAGAGGCCTTAAAACAAAGTTCCAAACAATCTGAATAAAAATCACTTCTCAAAGTCAAAAAGGTTTCACTTCCATGGTTTCTCTGTCTTAATGCTACCGGAACTCCAGGAAGCCAAAGTCTTTCACAAAATCAGTGTAAATAAGACCTGAATTTCTCCTGCAAAACGGTCTGATTTAAAAAACAAACCATTGTTCATGCCCCCTTTACACCTTATGTGGAGGCAAAATGTGCAGAACCCCAGTTGTTTTTTTCTTGGCTTGTTACCCTGTAACTGCACCTCCTTGCTATTGTGAGTTGTAAGAGCTTCAGGGTCACATTTTGAAAGAGGCCTCAACCTGTCCTCCATTTCTGTTCACATAGCCTTGCATGCACAATTGCTTCTGCACAAAAAATATAGACTTTATGGCGCTGTATCTGAGCTGTGCCTTGCTCAGAAAGGGAAAAGGGGAGTATAGGAGCCCTCTATGCCCCTTTGTGGCACCTGGAATTGGTTGCTGGGTTTAGCTAAGGTCTGATCTAGTCCATGGAATACCTTAAGACACAGGAATTATGACACTGGATCAGACTGTTGGGGACACTGGGCATGGCCACTAGGTAACTCGAGGGGATGGAAGACCACGAGTGTTGATGAAGCCCCCTCGCACTAGGCCCAAGTGACCTTGGCCCTCCCGCCTGGAGGCACTTGCAGTAGTTATGCTGAGGATCTGCAACAATATGTTACAAAGTCAGACTGTCTGAAACTAAACAAGGCCAGACGGGGCAGATATGGTAAAACACTGCTGAACAAAGCAGCTTTATATATATGGTTTAACAGATGGTACAAAGCAAAAGGGAACTAGCTGGTATCTGGTTTGGCTGGCTATATGAATACTTAGGGCAGCTTGCTACTGGCTAAGTATGCTGAAGAAAGGATGTATAAAAGTCTGTGTAACTTCCTGGTCTGTGTACAGGATTTGAGGTGAATATCTCTCTGTACCATATTGAAGCTTCAAATAAGCTTTTCTGCTTCTCCACCCCGTTGTGATTATTGGGTGACTCATACCGGGCAACGAACCTTGCTGTTGCTTGCCTCGGGCACTCTGTGCCAGCAACAAGACCCCAAGCTCCATCTAGTCCAGTATCCTGTCTCTGAGAGTGGCCAGTACGAGATGCTTCATAAGAAGGTGTAAGAACCCTGCAGTAGACAGATGGGGGATGATCTGCCCTGATCTTTGAGATTGGCTTAAGCTCCAAAGCACAAGGTTTAATATCCCTTCAAAAATCAGTCAACAGTTGCTCAGCCATAAGCCCAGCTGTCCACAGTCTCAAGAAACCATTATAACAGCTAGAAATAGCTCGAGCACTGTGGGCCTCTGTTGGGGGGTGTCTGAAACTGGTTGCCATAGAGCCACTTTGCCAGCTGCATACCACCGTGGGGTTGCTATTACAGGTTAAGAGGCTTTCTGGAGCAGCAGGGCTCCATAGTAGGACCTCTATTTTAAAAAAATCATAAGTTCATAAAGTTGAACATCTCAAAATTAGAGCAGGTGCTGTGCAGTAGGGTGCAGTGCATGGCTTTCTTCTTGTCCTTCAAATCACCGCAAGGCGATTTCCAATGCATTGGAACATGAAGCAATGTTGACTTGTCCTTCATCATCACTTCCTTTGTGATGTGACTTTCTTTTCCCCCCATGAGGAAAAATGGTTTGTACAACTCGTCATTCTTAAGGTTGGTGTTTGTAAAATCAAGGTTCTGCTGTGTTTGCAAATGAGTTGCGTGCATGCACTTGTTCTCCTTAGTGCTCAAAAAAATATTTATGCAGGTAACTGTGTGGGCAAGTTGCATGTAAACGAAGAGGCTAGGTTTTGTAAATTTGGCCCCTTATGTTAGCTTAACTTACTTTTAAAAATGTATTTGTAACCAGTTGTAATGCAGTAGTTTTCTAGATTGGGCCCAAACTTGCAAGGTGTTGAGAGACTCCAGGGAAGTGCTGAGCTGAATGACAGCTGAAGTTGCTCAGCACTGTAACAGACTGGGCCTATAATAGATACATTGTACTGTGCATAAGTATACATTGCCCTGTAATTTCTTTATACACTTGTATGGCTCAGGCATTTAAGAATGGCTATACTGGGTTAGACCAAAAGTCCATCTAGCCCAGTATCCTGTCTTTCTAGAGCAGCCAATGCCAGGTGCTCCAGAGGGAATAAACAGAACAGGTAATCATCAAGTGATCCATCCCCATTCACAGTTTTTGGCAAACAGAGGCTAGGGACACCATCCCTGCCTATCCTGGCTAATAGCCATTGATGGACCTGTCTTCCATGAATTTATCTAGTTCTTTTTTTGAACCCTGTTATGGTCTGGCCTTCACAACATCTTCTGGCAAGGAGTTCCACAGGTTGACTGAGCTTTGTGTAGAAAAAATGTTTGTTTGTTTGTTTGTTTTAAACCTGATGCCTATTAATTTCATTTGCTGGCCCCTGGTTCTTGTGTTATGAAAAGGAGTAAATAACAATTCCTTATTTACTTTCTCCACACCAGTCATGATTTTATAGACCTCAATCATGTTCCCCCTTAGTAATCTCTTTTCCAATCTCTCCTCATACGGCAGCCATTCCATACCCCTAATCATTTTTGTTGCCCTTTTCTGAACCTTTTCCAAGTCAATGCATCTTTTTTGAGATAGGGTGACCACATCTTCACACAGTATTCAAGATGTGGTCATACCATGGATTTTTATAGAGGCAATATGATATTTTCGGTCTTATTATCTATCCCCTTCTTAATGATTCCCAACATTCTGTTAGCTTTTTTGATTGCTGCTGCACACTGAGTGGATGTTTTCAGAGAACTATCCACAATGGCTCCAAGATCTTTCTTGAGTGGTAACAGATAATTTAGACCATCATTTTATATGTATAGGTGGGATTATGTTTTCCAATGTGCACTACTGTGCATTTATCAACATTGAATTTCATCTGCCATTTTGTTGCCCAGTCACCCCATTTTGACAGATCCTTTTGTAGCTCTTCCCAGTCTGTCTGGGACTTAACTATCTTGAGTAGTTTTGCCACCTCACTGTTTACAGCCTTTTCCAGATCATTTATGACTAAGTTAAATAGGACTGGGCTCAGTACAGACCCTTGGGGGACACCACTGTTTACCTCACTCCATTTCTGAAAACTCTATTCTTAAATATGCAAAGGCACTAGACCACTGTGCAGACGAACAGCCTGTAGTATGGTATAGATTCCAAGGCCAGAAGGGACCATTGTGATCAAGGATCTTGTAAACTTGAATGATTTTAGATTTATAGGAGTGCAAAAAACATCTAAACCCACTAAAATAATGGGTTTTTTACATGCCCATTAATAAACCTCCATTAGGGTTTAAAAAAAAATTAAGCTAAGCCATTCTATACTAAATTTCCTCCTAGAAAGAGCAAGTGCTTACTGCCAAGCTATACAACTCTGTAGTTAGGAGTTTGTAAGGAAAACACTGGCAAAAAAGTAGCTCTATTAGTGATAGTGGGAACTGCCACTTTACCTGAGACTACTTTAAAGGCTCATTATATTGATGAGAAAGCTCCTCTACTATCACTTCAAATACTGACTGCATTAGCCTGGAGAAAATGGGATTTATGTATTTTTGGATACACAGACCCTAATAGGCAAACATCATTAAACACAATTTCTAAGTTTATAAAGCAAAATAATTAGTGCAAGCTAACATTTATTCTTTCATTCTTTGCACATGTAGCCTGGGGTAATTTGTGGGTTAGAGAACTATTCTCATGTATTTTGAGATCAGAATCACACCCCTAAGTAGTACCCAAAGCAGGGCTCATATAAAGCAGTAGGGAAGGCCCACTGCAGTGTTACGATTTAAAAAACCAAATGTCAAAAGGGGATGGGATTTTAAAAACTGCTGTTTCAATTTAGTCTGAATAGAGAGGAAAATTACCCCACTGCATGATCAACAGGAAATATTAGGGGAGACAAACTGTATACAATATACTCAGTCTCTTCATACACAATACATTTGCACATGTAGGGCTGCCTTCTTGAGTCTACTCAAGCAGATGGAGACCCAGCAGATCAGTCCCCTCATATTTCCCACATGTATGCAAAATCCCTGGGTGGTGTACAGCTGCTAAAGTGACTCTGCACCCCCCTCCCCTTCATATGCCTATTCTAGGAGGCATTCCCAGAGAAAAGAGTGTGTCACCAGGGCATCCTTATGGCCTCATGATCCCCAACTGCTGGACTATCCTCTTGAGGCTAACAGCTGGGTGGTTGGGGCTACTCTGACTTCTAATAAGGGGACCATAAAGGTGGCATAAAACCTATATGCCCAGTCCTGTCCCAAGCAGAGCTTGGCCAGACCAGAGAGTCAGGGCCATATGTATTTATATATTATATACACATGAACAAGGACACAAATTTGAGCCAATTCATTCACCTTGTGATGTTTCACAGCATTGTTTTATTCTTAAAAAAAAAATACAGTTTAAAGGAGAGCTGCTTTGATGCAGTCCCGTGTGCACAGCACATAAAACAGAACATTAAATATTGGTTTAAATTATTAAGATTAATTATAAATTTTAAAATCGACTAATACAAACAATTCAGAGCAACACTGGAAAATGTAATCCTAGAAAGTGCATTGCTGTAGTTAATGCAACTCCTTGTTCCCCTGGACATACTGCTGCGAAGAGTCTGAATCTGCTGATTCCAGTCGAGTATCGAGATGCACAGCATAATAAACACCACTTCTAGGATACAAAGCTCCATGTTCACATTTTTTTCTTTTAACCTTTTGCAACAGAAAATAAAAGCCAACATAGTATATTGTCTGCTTCTGCAAAGCCTGTGAGGTGATGAAATTCACTTGAAAAACAAATTAAGAAAAGCACTATAAATAACAACCCTGGCCAACTTGTGACCATCAAGAGCCAACATGGATAAGAAAGGGAATAAAAAAAGTCTTAAGTCCAGCAATACAAACCTTGCCCATTTTCTTTTGAAATCAGTAAAACAAATCATCTTTTGCAATTCCTAAGACTTTTCCGGTGAAGTTCTTTTCCCACACCTGGAAAACCCAGATAGCAGAGTATGGTTGATTTTTATTTCAATAGGACAGTATCCTTTATTATTATTAATAATAACATTATTATTTAAATACCTTGTAAGACTCAGGTGGCTCCTTTAGGAGAAAGTACTGTGAGCCCAGGCATAATAGAAGGTTTGGCCCTTTAAAAGCAGGGAACCTGGAGAGTACATTTCCCAGGGAGGAACTGTTGAGTGTCACGCATCTATGGGAGTGTGTGTCAGGTGACAAGCCAAGATTATATAAGGAAGGCAGTGGAGGGGGCAGGAAGTTGATGGAGATAGGGTTGATCTCTCCAGAGTAGCAGGCCTGTGCAAACAAACTGAGGAGGGTTGGTGGAAAAGGCCTGGGGGAACAAGAATGACAGTCCATTTAGCCCCTCCTGGGCTCAACAATCCACTAGTCTGGTTGGCACAGTTATAAAAAGGGGAACTTCCTGCAACCCTTCCTGGAAGATCAAGTCTGGCCACCCTAACTGTGAGTTTCAACTGACTTTAACACCCCCCTCCACAATCTTGTCCAAGTGACTTCCTTCTGTCAGTAACCCTCCTTGGGGTCTTTCTGTGTGCTGTCTGTAGGTCTGTCCCAGGTCTTTTCCTGGATCTGTTCCACCAGCCATCCTCAGCTTGTTTTGTCAAGCCAGCTACTATGGAGAAGTCAAACCTAGGGAATACCTTCTCTCTGAGCCACAGGCTCCTACTCATATAGTCTTGGTCAGACATCTGACCTCCTCATTCACATAAGACCTAACAATCCCTTTTGGAGACTGCAGTTCCAAGAGTTCTCTGCCAAACCTTGATATATTAGGGCTCGTGACATCTGCTCTTAAAGGGACTGTCACTGTTCCATACCTTATTCAACATCAGATGAGAGTGGAAGAGTTCACAAGATTTCTCAGAATCAGAAGAAGTGTTGATCAGCGACAGCTCTTTCTTCTTCACTTTGTACAGCATTTTTTATAAGTCTCGTATTTGGCATCATGTCTCCCCAACCTTCAGTTCCTTTGAGACGGGCTTCAGTGCAGTTGATGATCAGTAGATGTATACTGCTGACTGGTTGAGCCAATTCACCATGATGCAGATGCTGGCATAGTTGAAAACTTTTAAACCAAACTGCTTGCTTTCACTGTGAAAAGTGCTTTAAAAAAGTGATCTCGGCACATCTTAAGGATTCGAAAATAGTACTTGGGGTTGGGAGGGAATCTATTTTATTTGGCTTTAAATCAATAAGGAAATAGGGCAATTGGCACATCTTGGAGAAGTTGCTGATTCAGGATTCTGGCCTGAATGTAAAATATAAAACAGTAAAGGATAACTTTGCCTTTATGCTGGACTTCTGCTGATTCTGGTGACTTCATGTGCAAGTTGTCCAAAGTTCTGTTAACTGAGTAATAAAGATGAACCTCTTGAATAACAAACTGTGGGTTTCAGTGAGGCATTTTTGGGGTCTGCTATAACCTTGTTGAGGTAAGTCTTTTCATGCCCCTCCTCTGAGCCAGATTGGAGGACAATACAGGCTCCAGTCTTGGTGCCTGAGGTGTTCTGTTTAAAGCAAAGTATGTGGCTGCCATTGCACCCTGTAAAATAAGAGAAATTCTTGGCTTAAAATAAGTTCTTTCATTACTCCCCTCCCTTTCCTAGTTCCTACCACCAAGTGAAAGGAGACTCTCCAGTAGCTGTTAGTAGTATAGGCCCTGGCAGACTGGTTCCAATTCCACCCCACAAGGGGTACTGGTACACGTGTACACACACACACACACTTGAGCTAGTTCATTACAACGCAGAAGGAAGTTATAACAACTAGTAGATGATGATGTGTGTAAAAGCTTTACATTTAATGTAATACTATATTTATCTTGGGCTCATTTGAAAATAACCCCCTAATTTCCTGTATCTCCAAGTTGCTAATGCAAATCCTATCTTTTCACTGTTACTCAGGAAGTTACAGTTCTCAGGAAAAAGATGCTGTGTACCTTCACCAAGTGAACATCCTGTCTGCTGAGTTGATTTTGAGATAGATATTCCCTGTTCACTATCCATGGGTGTCTTAGCACTTGGACTGCTGTTAGGCGCTGATGAGGA
Source organism: Lepidochelys olivacea (assembly GCF_965140295.1). Classification (NCBI taxonomy): domain Eukaryota; kingdom Metazoa; phylum Chordata; order Testudines; family Cheloniidae; genus Lepidochelys; species Lepidochelys olivacea. The sequence goes on from NC_140413.1 coordinate 126,867,541, forward strand.
TCTACATGAAGCATCTTGGACACAATATCCTGCGGTTGAAGGAGAAGGAAAAGGGGGTGCGGGGAGAAATGTAAAAACCGTCAATTGAGGTTTTCAGAGTCTGATTGGAAATATTTTTACTTAGATTTTCCCCTTACTCATGGTAGCTTCATCAGCAGTATTTAAATAGACAGTGCAGTGCATCCAAGCCTTTATAGTCCCTTGTAACTTTCAGAAGTAAAACCAAATTTCATACTGACATTTAAGCACCTAAGAGCCCATCTGAACACATTAATATGAAACTTGGACATCCTATTAAAACATCATTTGACAATTGGCCTGCACAGATACCGGGAGGTACCTCAGGCCTCAACTGAATTTTCCCCCTTTGAGTTATTATATGGGTGCCACCCCGTGGCATACTAGATATCGCCAAAGAGATCTGGGAAGAGGAACCCAATGAGGGGAGAAATATAACTGAACATGTATTGCAGATGCGAGACTGGATAGCCCGGGTCACCCCATTGTATGGGAACATTTGGAAAAGCTGCAGGAGACCCAGCAAACCCATTACAATCACCAGGCAGAAGTCTGACAGTTCCAACCAGGGCATCGCATGATGGTGTTGGTACCCATGGCAGAAAGCAAGCTTTTGGCCCAATGACAGAGGCCCTATGAGGTGGTTGAACCCGTGGGGGAAGTAACCTACAAGGTGCGGCAGCCGGAAACAAGAACAGATTTATCACATTAACTTCTTGAAATCTTGGCAACAGTGAGAGGCATGTGTAGTGGCCCAAGAGGCCCTGATCCAGGGAAATAACCTACATGAACAGATCAGGATATCCCCTGATCTGATACCGAACCAGAAGAAGGAGGTAACTGAGATGATCAACTGGTACGAGGACGTGTTTTCAACCAAACCAGGCCAGACCACCAAAGCATATCACCACATTATCACAGATCCTGGGGCAAAGGTAACTTTAAGCCCCTACCGGGTCCCAGCGGCAAAAAGGGAGGAGATCAAGGCAGAGGTAAAAAGGATGTTGGAACTGGGAGTCATCGAAGAGTCCCACAGTCAATGGTCGAGCCCGATTGTGTTGGTGCCCAAACCTGATGGCTCCACTAGGTTTTGATGCATACCCCATACCCTGCATTGATGAGTTAGTTGACCACTTGGGCAATGCCTGATTTTTGACCACCCTTGATTTAACAAAGGGATACTGGCAGATTCCCCTTGCCAAAGATGCAGAAGAAAAGACGGCATTCTCTACACCAGAGGGTCTGTTTCAATATACTGTTCTTCCTTTTGGACTGCATGGGGCACCTGCCACCTTCCAGTGTCTTATGGACAAGCTCCTGCGGCCCCCTACAGTTATGCAGCTGCATACCTGGATGATGTGATTATTCACACCCCCGACTGGGAGACCCACTTGGAAAAGGTGGAAGCGGTACTGGACACGCTAAGATGGGCCGGCCTCACAGCCAACCCAGCCAAGTGTTCTACAGGGTGAATACCTTGGCTACATTGTAGGAAGGGGCATGGTGAAGCCCCAACTAAACAAACTGGAGGCTATCCAAAATTGTCCCTGGCCAAATCAGAAAAAGCAAGTCCGGGCATTCCTGGGTGTGGTGGGGTACTACCAGTGATTTATTCCCCATTTTGCCACCAGAGCAAGTCCCCTGACCGACCTGATAAAAGCCCGGGGTCCAGACATGGTGAAGTGGACAGATGCCGCAGAGAAAGCATTCACGGATCTACGGACAGCCCTCTGCAGTAACCCTGTGCTTATAGCCCCAGACTTCAACAAAGAATTCATTTTACAGACAGATGCATCTGAAGTAGGATTGGGAGATGTCCTATCGCAGATGGTTGGAGACGAAGAACACTGGATCCTCTACCTCAGCAGGAAACTCTTCCCAAGAGAGCAGAAGTATGCTGTGGTTGAGAGAGAGTGCCTTGCTGTGAAATGGGCCATGGAAACACTATGTTATTACCTGCTGGTTTACCCTTGTGACCAACCATGCATCCCTCCAGTGGGTGCAGCGAAATAAAGAGAAGAACGCAAGGGTGACCAGATGGTTCCTGTCCCTACAACCTTTTCAATTAATCATACAATACTGGGCTGGAAGCCACCATAGCAATGCAGATGGCTTGTCTCGGGTACACTGCCTGATGTCTGAAGTTGCCCAACCCTGTAGTGTTGAGCAGAGGGGAGCGGTATATGTGACAAGGTCAGGCCAGATGGCTACAGGAGAGTGATAGACGGCAGATATATTAGCTCCAGATTAAGCAGGTCCTTTTTCCCTGGGTAAGGTAACAGGGGTGGTTCCAGAACAATCAGGAACTTGCTGGAACCAATTAAGGCAGGCAGGCTAATTAGGACACCTGGAGCCAATTAAGAAGCTGCTAGAAGCAATTAAGACAGGAAGGCTAATCAGGCCATCTGGTTGAAAAAGGACCTCACTTCAATCAGTGAGGGGTGTGCAAGGAGCTAAGAGTGAGAGGGCGTGCTGCTAGAGGACTGAGGAGTACAAACACTATCTGGCATCAGGAAGAAGGTCCTGTGGTGAGGATAAAGAAGGTGTTGGGAGGAGGCTGTGGGGAAGTAGCCAGGGAGTTGTAGCTGTCATGCAGCTTTTACAAGAAACACTGTAGACAGCTGCAATCCACAGGGCCCTGGGCTGGAACCTGGAGTAGGGGGTGGGCCTGGGTTTCCCCCAATCCCTTATTGGATACAAGAGGAGTGGTCCTGGACTGTGGGTTCCACCAGAGGGGAAGGTCCCTGGCCTGTCCCCCAACCCACTAGGTGAATCAGCAGAGACTGCAGGGATTGTTCTCCTTCCGTTTCCCTAAGCTGGCCAGCGATGAGGTTAGCTGAGTGAACGGCAGGTTTGAGCCACTAGCAAAAGTGGCCAAACTGAGGGCTGCTGTGAACCTCTGAAGCGAACAAATCCACCAATAAGTGCAGGACCCACCAAGGCAGAGGAGGAACTTTGTCACAGTAAGTACCTCCATGGAGAGAAAATACTAGGTACTAAAAAGCTCTTTAATTTAGTGGAGAAAGGCATAAGGACCACCAATGACTAGAAACATAAACCAGAAAAATTCAAATTGGAAATAAGGCACACGTTTTTAACAATTTAAGGGTGATTAACCATTGGAACAAACTACCAAGGGAAGTGGTGGATTCTCCATCTCTTAACATGTTCAAATCAAGGCTAGAAGGATAGGCTTCAGTCAAGCACAAGTTATTTGGTTCAATAGAGAGGTAACTAGGTGAAATTCTATGGCCAGTAATATACAGGAGGTCAAATTAGATGATCTAATGGTCCCTTCTGGCCTTAAACTCTAAAGAATACAAGAGAAATGAAGATGGTCCTGTGGTTAGAATTTAGGACAGGTTTGTCCTAATCCCAGCTCTTCCACAGACTACTTTTGTGACTTTGGGTAAGTCACTTTGGTCAAAATGTATAGAAGTGACCAATACTTGGAGGTATGGGGGCCCATTTGAGACACACCTTGGGCCTGATTCTTAAAAGGGCTGGGGGCTGAGTGCCCACCACTTCAGATGAAGTCAAGTGGAGCTGTGGGTGCTCAGCACCTCTGAAAACCAGGCCCAAGGTATCACAAATTTGGGTACCCAAAATGAGTGGCCATTTCTGAAAATTTTGGCATAATCAATTTGTGCTGCACTTTTCTCATTTGTAAAACTGGTACAAGGATATTTACCTTCCTCACAAGACTGTGAGAGAGAAATTAATATCTGTAAAGTCAACTGAGATACTTGAATGAAAAGTATTAGTAATAATACAAAACCATAACAACAAACATACCTAAGTGCATGTTAAAATATTTATTTATGGGTTGCCTTTTAAAGGGTTTACCTCCGGGGGGTCACACAGTGATCCACAGTTAACCCGGACACTTGCAGTTTTGGGCTGCCCTCTATATTTTGAAGAGTTCAACCAAATTGAAAAGGATTTTTTGTTGGACTTAGATATTAAATTTCACTTATTTGCGTTATGATGCTGCATTATGTCTTACATTCCTGAAATAGGCGACACAAATTCATAAGTCACCCAGAACCATTTTGACATAGTTCTCATTAAAATAGAATTGATGGAACTAATACAGCTGCTGCTTTCACCTCCTCTTGCTTAAAAGAACCTTAGTCTTGCAGAATGACCCCTTTTTGGAAAGCAGGATAAAAACATGACTCCTCTGCTGACCTTGGCAGCATCGGACACTGAATCCCAGTTTCCTCCTGCAAGTGCATACTTCCCGCTGCCAATCCTGGCCAGTATCTCTTCTGGGGTGTCATCTGGTCCATTTGCAAAAGGGGTGAATCTGTGAAACAAACATCACGTTTACTGTAAAAAGATGTATCTTTATGTACTGCAGATTTTTAGGTGTACAATTTTAGGGCCTGATTCTGCAGCCCTAGCTCCCACTAAAATCATTAGGCATTTAATCTAAGTAAAGACTGCAGAAACAAGCCCTTAATTTTTATTCAGCTATGGTGAGAGTTTCTCAAGGACAAATGCTGTACCATCCCCTTGAAATTGTCCTGCAAAGAAAAAAGAAATGCACTTTTGTTTCCCTCTGGTTTCTTTCTGATTTTTTTTTTAAAGCATATGTTATTTTGCTCCCCACCCCCACTTTTTTTTTAACCTTAAAAATTCAGGTCTAGTCTACCTTAGAGCCAGGGTGATTGGCAAAGTAGTGGAATTATGACATAAGAGGCAGGATGTAAAAGCTCTGGTATGTCTGAGACGAAGAAAGCAGGAAAACAAGCACCTTTTTTAAAAAAAACATTCAAAAGTCCACCTTTCAGGTCTTCTTTAGTTGTCATAATAAAGATTGTGGAAACAAATCACCTGTGATAAGGTTATGGAAAAGCCTGTCTCCCCACCCCTCAGCTATCTCCTCTTTGGAGTAGAAGAGGTGCCCCAGATCTCAACAGGCTTCTCACCTTTTGAACTTTTATATGGCTAACAGCCTTGAGGAATCCTGGACCTCCTTAAAAGATGCCAGGGAAAAGCAGTAGTCATGGTCTCAAACCATGTTACAGCAGGTCCTACAAATGTACAAATCTTGAACAGGTGGGACAATTTATGAAGGAGAATCTCCTGCGTGCCCAACAAACTCAGGCTCAAAACTATAACAAAGGCTCCTGGGAGAGGGTTTTTCAGGTGGGGGGACTGCATGCTATTGCTCCTCCCCAGCTCCGAGGGCAAGCTCTTGGCCCAATGGCAGGGCCATAGGAGGTTTGTCTGATGGGAATTCAGATTTTCTTTTAAGGATTACATTTTAAAAAATCCAGTTAATTAATCTAACTGGTAAGATAAACTGATCTCAGATAATGTGTCAGTCTTTAAAGTCCTTATCTCCTCTTGCCATATACGCTGTAAATCTGTGGTATTAGCTAAACAGAGACTGCCTTTTTCAGAGACCACAGTGAAGTAAGGAATTGTAAGACATTGCTTTAGTTCAGAGCAGAAACTGACTTGATTTGCAGCGCAGGCCAGACAGGCTCTGCACATTATTCCTGAAGTGTCTAACATACCTAACACAGTTTCTGAACAATTCTGATCACCACTAAATAGCTAGTATTGGAAGTGCTGGCATCTTTTTTGTAATGGATGAGGCAAAATGTGAGTGACAGAGATGGACTCAGAGTATGTGTTTTCCATACAATCTGAGGAGGGAATTAAAGTTCTTCTCCACTGCTGAACTAGCAAGTATCTGGTCTATGTGTTTTAAAGGACATTGCAAAGATTCAACCAATGATTAGATATGACAAATGTGCATGTACTCTCTGCCTTGGCCAGCCAGCCAGCCATTCCTCTACTAGAGCTGTACGAAACTTGACATTTTTAGTTTGCAAGGAGTTTGACAATTTTTGTTTCTGGTTTGTGTTCTATGACTTTCACACTCAAACCAACTCTTCATTCTCAGCCCTTTCTACTCCTTTCAATCTACTTTCTTCCTCTGAGCCATCTTATGTCTGTCTTTAACTTCAGCCACTACATCTATACCTCCTTTCCCTTTCTAGGTCCCAGCTCCCCAAGCACCCACTCCTTTTGCTAGTTTGTCCCTTTTTACAATCTTATTGCTGGTAGGAGAGCCTTTTCCTTTGTAACTCTTGCCATCAGAAGCAAAATTCCTATTCTGTCTGCATCTTGGAGCCTCCATCTATCTTTCAAATTGCACCAGAAACACAACTTTTCTCCTTTTCATAGGTGCTCAGATACCACAGTGATGAGCACAGTACAGGAACCTGAATAGAACACACCTTAAAATTGAAATTAATGAAACTCCTCATATGAATAAGGTGAACAGGATCTGGCTCTTTAATAGACTATTCCTATATTATACACTTAAGCACTTTTGGAAATTTTATCCTAAGTGATGTATGCATTTAGTAGCTTAAGTCTCATTGACAGTATATGGGACATAGGCTAAGTGTCTAAATCAGTTCTAAAAGTGCCAGACTTTTCAGTTCTGAAAGTGCCAGGCTTTTTATTTTGTCTGCTGCAATTAGCTTAATCTCTCAGAATAAATTGTATTTGTATTTATTCATGACTTGTTTATGTCTTTAATCACTTTTGAACTACCTGCACCAGAAATCTCACACTTACCCTGCCAGCATGGTGTACAACAGGATCCCTAAACTCCAGACGTCGCAGGCTGCGTCATAACCTTGTCGTTTCAGGACCTACATAAGGAAATCAAAAGCGACAAGGTTAATTCATGCTCCTGATTTCTGAACTTTTGAATTGCAAGAAAATGTGGATGTTATGGCAGTGATTTGTTAACATTTTGCAGAGCTTGCTCTAGTCTACAGGTGGAATAGGGAGTTGCCGAGGGCAGCAAAACAGTCAGTAATTGTTTGCGTGGGCAACTATAGGATGGAAGGGGGGTACATTTACCATTTAGTTGAAGATAATAAGAATCTATTTAGCTGGTCCTAGACACACAACTCTAAAGAAGCCAAATAAGTCAGAGGGGCTGCGAACCTGGGGGGGGAAAGGGAGGGGAAGGTGGAGTTTAAAGGCAATGAATACAAGCAACTATTCTCTCCTTTGTGCATATACATTCTAATCAGTGAATGCATTTTTAAAGGTGTTAAACCCTTTCTGCTACAGTGTATAACATATTTGTTAAAGTGGCAAAGAGTCCTGTTTCAGAGTAACAGCCGTGTTAGTCTGTATTCGCAAAAAGAAAAGGAGTACTTGTGGCACCTTAGAGACTAACCAATTTATTTGAGCATGAGCTTTCGTGAGCTACAGCTCACTTCATCAGATGCATACCGTGGAGTATCCACGGTATGCATCTGATGAAGTGAGCTGTAGCTCACGAAAGCCCACGGTATGCATCTGATGAAGTGAGCTGTAGCTCACGAAAGCCCACGGTATGCATCTGATGAAGTGAGCTGTAGCTCACGAAAGCCCACGGTATGCATCTGATGAAGTGAGCTGTAGCTCACGAAAGCCCACGGTATGCATCTGATGAAGTGAGCTGTAGCTCACGAAAGCTCATGCTCAAATAAATTGGTTAGTCTCTAAGGTGCCACAAGTACTCCTTTTCTTTTAAAGAGTCCTGTGGCACCTTATAGACTAACAGATGTATTGGAGCATAAGCTTTTGTGGGTGAAGACCCACTTCGTCAGATGCATGCACCCACGAAAGCTTATGCTCCAGTACGTCTGATGAGTCTGCTCTACAGTCTTAGCTAACAGCCATATGGCTTTTGCCTCATGCTGTAGAGGCTCATGCACTAAGCTCCAGAGGTCCCAGGTTTGATCTCATCCACCGATGACTGTGGTCTGTCGGGGTTACATTAACAAAGCCAAATTTGACCATTTTTCCTCATGTAGACAAGCTCTAAGGTGCTTTGAAGAGATCTGCCCAGCTGACTTAACACTGGTGTAAAACCAGAGTGGGAGCTATGTTCAGTCCTGTTGGCCGCATGGACAGCTAGCGCAGCACAAGGGGCCCGAGTCAGATCTGCAGTGGTGTAAATCAGGAGTTACGCCATTCAAGTCAGTGGATTTACAATGGTGTAAAATCTCTGAGGGTGGGGGAAAAATAGGGGATTCCTGATGTTCTGAGAAGGACCGTGGAGCATTCTTACCCTCAGGAGTGAAACAATAACTAACTTTTGAATTTGCTTCCCTACTGCTTTAAAAGTGAGTCGGTATTCTGCTTACATTTTGAGATTGCAGTTGTTATAGAAGATCAGTTTTTCCCATATGCTGGGATCACTAGATACAGTGACCTCCCTGCAAAACACTACAAAAGGAAGGAACATTCTGAAACATTTTTTTTCTGTCCTGAAGCCCTAGCACTGATTAGTGATCTCACTTCATTGAACGGTTGTGGGGGATTCTCCAACACTGATCATTTTAAAATCAAGATTGAAGGTTTTTCTAAAAGATCTGCTCTAGAAATTTTTTTTTTTGGCAATGGGTGGGGTTATGGTCTGGGTTCGATAAGAAGTAAGTTTGGATGATCATAATAGTCCCTTCTGTCCTTGGAATCGATGACAAAAGTGGTTTCAGAAAATCCTGCCTAGCTAAACTTCAGTGAATACCAATGACAAGGCAAAACAATCTCTCCATCTGACAGATGTGCTGAGTGTGCATCTGCTACCTTGGAAAAAGCTACCTTACACAAGACAGTCATGACTTGGGGGCAAATAGAGTAGACAAAAAATTCTAAAAAGCTTAAAAGTACAGTATATCTGTGTTGAGTATTGACTGTGCTGGCTGGCTACTGCATCATGACAATTTTAACAGCTAGTAAAATCAGAACAGGAGTTGGGGTGTGTTTTAGCTTCCAAAATAACTTTAATAGTCCATGTTACTGATTTTTACAGCTGCATGAAATAAAATGGAGAGGTTCCAAAGTACCTCCAATAATGTATCCACGTTGGAGGCCAAAGACCTGGTGTTTCAGCAGAAAATCTGCACACTTTTTGGTGCAAAATCTACCCTTGTGCAAGCTTATGCTGTAGGGAATCTGGAAAAAGTAGGTGTGCAATTACTCAGAAAAGACTGTTTGCCAAAAATTCACTGCCCCTGGTGGTAACAATGGTGGGAGGGCTTGTCAGAGCTACCAGGCACCACTGATGGTTTAAACATCTCCAGGTCTACAATAATGCAGTGGTTTAAGTACCAGCAGCCACCAGCACCTTGTCGATGCTCCAGCTCCCACTGGTGAAACTCAACAGATGGGAGCAGTGTGGGACATTTTTGGCAAAAAGGTCAAGCACAGACCATGCCTATGGTTGTACAGTGACTAGCACAGTGTGGCTTCTGGGCACAACTAACATAAATAATGATAAGCATCTGCACTAAAATCAGATACCAGTTCTTTTTCACAACTTCCATAAAAGTATTTTTGTTAAAAGGGCTTTACAAGAGAAGATGTGTTATCCTGTCCCCATGGAAGTCAGAGAACCTGTCATGTATTTAAGAGGCAAGATTTCCTAAGGGACAGAATGTGTTTTCAATGTACATATATATGGTTCTTAGGTCAACATACTGTAGGTCATTTGTAGGGATGGGCAAACTTCAGATGGCTCCACTGATTTCTAAAATCCACCCAGATGTGTATCCAAAATTATCTAACTTTTAGATTTTGCATTACTGGGCTGAAATATTGTTGAAAATAGGCTCTCTCTGGTACTTTAGCATTTCGGTTTCTGGTTGTAGTGGGAACTAGGAAGCATACAACAATGGAAAAATAAGAATAAAAAAAATGCTTACATTTTTGCATGCCCAAAAAGATTCTGGCCAGAGTTTGGTTGAATTTTGAAGAACGAAGGTTCCTTATTTTACCCAAAATGATCCCCTTGTACTATGTCATGATGCTTGTGGTTTGTTTTTTTCCTGACTGAACCATGCTATTTATTCTTTACAGAGAGCACTGCTCCCACTAGGTGGCATGCTGGTTCTTCCTCTTAGGCATCTTTTACCATCTATGATATTTTATCCTGCAATAGCCCCATTAGCATCTATTACCAAAAATTAAATGCTGTACAAAATAAAGATTTATATATGCAGACCTGCCATTACACCTCTGCTATCCTCTTGTATCATATGCTCAATCTCCTTCCTAACTTCCTATATAACTTCACATGCATATGGGAGGAAATGGTTTCAGTGGGGGTTGAACTGAGACAGTAAAAGACAAATCTGAGCTGACGGGCAGCATTATGTCACAGGAGCAGCACTTAAGGCTTTCATGCAAACTGTCAGTTATGGCAATGTTTCAATTGATCTCTAATGTTTCCTGCATTAGTAGGACTTGCCTGGCTCATTGAGAATGGTTAGGAGTATGATTTCTGATCTGAATTCAGCTCACTAAAGTCTAATCTGACAGTGTGTTGCTCTGGCAGTGTTTCTGATTAAGGACAGTGTACAAAAGATATTCCATAATGAAAAGAGAAAACAGATACTGTAGGAATGTTACATCTTCCAGAAAATGACAATATTTAGTATCTCGTAGGTGGTCAATTTTCATCTTAAAAATTAAACTGTCGTGGTACCACAGTACATTTTTTCATTTCATTCTGATATATTTTAAAGAGCTCTTTCCACTTTCCAGAATGGATAACCAGACCAGCAGCAACAAAATAACTGACCAGAATGTAACTTGACAATGGAAGAGTTAATAAAATATCTGCATTTTTATATATTGATCATGGCGGTCGCATGTGTCATGGAACATGACTTTGTGTCTAACACAATGAGCCACATCATCTGATGATGAGATGGCGTCAATTAAACAAAAGTCACTTTTTGAGAATTCGGGGTATATGACCCAAATTTTAAAAAAACTTCCTAAAAGTATTGTCTGCAGGAAGATGAGCCAATTACTTACTTCATAGTTATAGACAGATACCAAGTTGCTACTTTTTTGGGCAGGAGGGTAAGGAACTTAGGGGGCAAAGGAGGTTGAGGATTGCATACTGACTGAGGGGAAAATGGTATTTGATAGTGGAATGATACATAATTTTGTGATATGTAATAATTTTGTATTCTGTTATTGGGTAGTAACCAGCAGAGGTAGACAAACAATTAGAGTTGTATATTCAGGGACTTGAATAAGCTAGAGAAACCTGATTGGAACAAATAACTTACAATCATCGAGGAGATAAGCTTGTTAATGCTTCATAGAAGGACAGATATGAGTTTCAAGTGCTGAACCATAGTGGGCAGCCTAAATAGTCCAAACAGGTAAGGAACCAAAGCTATGAGCACGGTTACCACAAGATTAGGGGCAATAAAAAGGAAGAGCACTTGCTTGGGTTAGTGCTAACCTGGATCCAGTTTCTGTTACCTTGTTCAAGTCACTTGGCCTCTCTCTGCCTCAGTTCCCCATCTGTAAGTGCTGAGGATAATAGCACTTCTCACTCTCAAAGGGGTATTGTAAGGACACCAGACATTAAAAACTGGGAGGTGCTCAGATACTACAGTGATAGGGGCCATACAAGTATCACAGATAGAAAGAAGAGAAAACACAGAGGGCCAGATTCGGATACCCTTCCTCACACTAAACAGCATGTTACTCTATGAGTAGTTCCATTGACTTCAGTGGGACTGCTCATGGGGTGAGAGACTATCCATCATGAATAATGGTATCAGAAACTGTCCCAGATGGGAAATGAATCCAGAGATGTGATGCCAAGAAGGAATTCAGACATGCTGCCACACAAAGAGTAAGAGGAGGATGGGCTAAGCTTAGGAGAGGAGCGTTCACTAAACCTGTAGTGCCTTTTTCATCTTCACTATAACCACAGATTCCATCTGGCTTGATTACGATTTGAGGAGTTCGAGGTCAGAGATGTTTTGCAGGCTCTTTTGTTTAAGCTCCTGAAATTGTGGAACCAATGAAGCCATTAGCAAAACTTCCATTGACTTCAGTGGGGCCAGGATTTCATTCCAAAATTTTTTCTCTCTTGATTCTTAATTAATCTTGGTTTCAATATAATCATTCTGAGACTAATTTTGTTTAGATGAGGTACATTGAAGGGGAAACAACCTTCTGACCTCGTAGGTGAAGCAACTGGGGAAAGAGAGATACCTAGCCTGGAGTAATCAGCCAAAGTGACACCTAAGTAACAGTTGCCAACTTTCACGCGGTAAATAAGCACCCCGACTTTCACAATAAGTCAAAAATCAAGCTAATCCCATTTCAAAACAAAGCCAAAACAAGCCAATCCCTAAAAACCCTAACACTCTATGTGATTAGATCCCCTCCCGGTATGCAGTCTGGGACTGTGGTAGGCCCACTGTGCACCCGCCCCCGCTTTGCTCCTGCTTGCCTGGAGCCGATCAAAAAAAAAAAAAGAAGCAACAAGCTACAAGCCAAAAGCTAGCCATCAAGCAACGCATACGCCAATTAAGCCAAAAAAAAAAAAAAAAAAAGCCCAATTTCTGCATTTTTTTCGTGGGTTTGGCATGTCTGCTAAGTAAGTCCCAACCAGACATGGATACAGTCAGTAGGGACATGGGGAAAGCTAACCAACCACAAGGAATTCTAGGACTAGGGACAGCTGGTAACAGGGCACATGAAACTTGTCTCTGTTCTAGCTCCTACTTTGTTCCTTTTTTAAAGGCAGTGTGAGAAAGGAAGGACAGTGATAGAGACATGCTTTTTGTTATAAAATTATGTATCCACAGTTTGTGAAACACACTACCTCAGGGGCTACGAAGTTGGCTGTGTAGCAAGGTGTCATGAGCAGTCCATTCTCTGCTCTCAGCTGTTTGGCAAATCCGAAGTCACAGATCCTGATGGAATCTGGGTTTCCTGACTCATCCATGTAGAGAATGTTACTGGGCTTCAGATCTCGATGCACAACCTTAATGGGAAACAAATAAAAAAATAAATAACTTGGGCATGATTACACAGCTTGCAGGCTTGGTTACCTTCATTGTATGTTTTTCCTGATGGGGGGGAGTGTGTGTGTGTGTGGGGGGGGGGTGGGGGTTGGGGTTCCTGCCTTGAAAGAGTGGGCCTTTGAAGAATGTCACTTTTTTTTGTTTTAAAAATGAGTGAATTGATGGCATGCATGCAGAATTGCACTTCTGTTAAAATCAGAAATAATAATACAAATTGCATCCTCTGCTGATATATAAGAGTGAGGCAGATGTTCCAGTGGAAAGGCATCTCTTTTGTGAGTTAGCAGAAGGGATTACTATACAAATAAAATACATCCCTCTAAAAGTACAGTAAGCTCTTTGAATCTGAATGTTTTAATCCTTCAATTAAAAAAGAGAGAAGACTGCCAAAGGCGGAAAGTGTGGACTCATTTGAGTGTGAGGCTCTTTCTCTGGCTGCTCTTAACATGAGTGGCTCTTAACTGAAGGGAGACATTTTCATTTTCCTTCATTTCCCTTCCTAAAAATCCTTTGTGCAGTGTGTATGTCACTAGAAGTGGCTGAATTTCAGTGGTGGGCAAATAAATGATATAAACTATATCAGCCATGCAAAACTGTCATGAAAATGTATTAGCCTTGGTACAAAATGAACTCATCCTGGTCACGATGATAATGGAAAAGGTACTTTACAGGCCCATCCAAAATGTTGCATGCCCCAGACAAATGGGAAAGGAAAGTACTTCAAATTGCGATATGTAGGGAGCTCAAATTTCAAAAGTTGTGCTATTAATAGGCTGTCAAAACCCTGCCCTATCAGATGTTCAAATCAGCATATAAGCTTAAAAAATGGGAATTTGTTTATGCACCTATATGCTGATGTGAATGTCCGAGGACTAGGATTTCGATATTTTACTGAAGAGTTCATATTTGCTCACATGGTGCTTGGATACTATGATGATTGTGATATGAATAAATAACGCCCACATAGATTTGAAAATGAGAATCTTTGGCATTGCATAAATATAAGGTATTTGGCCTGGAGAATGGCACGAGTGGCTTTGATCCCATTTCAAACTGGACACTCATTTTTAAATGTAATTATTAAATATTAAAACAATTAACCCTTTCCAAATTTCTTTGCACCTTTGAATGTTCATTTTGGGCAACCCCCCGTATTTAATATTTATTTCCTGAGAAGCAACATCAAAGCTACTTTTCTAAGAGTCAGTTTTTACTAAGGTTGACATGGAGAACAGAGGTAATCATACTTACTCCTTGGGAATGCAGATAGTCCACAGTCTTGGTAATGGTGCAAAGGACAGCACTAGCCTCTCGTTCTGAGAAACACTTCTGTCGAAGGATTCGATCTAAGAGCTCTCCTCCTCGCATTAGCTCCATCACCAGGTACACATACTTCCCATCATCATACACCTAACAGAGCAGAGGAAGCAATCATACATCATGGATCAATTAGTCTAGCAAGTAGTGATCACTCTGCAATATCTTGCCATGTAATTGCAAGATGCCGCAAGAAGAAAACAGAGCTAATACAGAAGTGAATTTTATACTCCTTGTATTTAACAACAACATAAAAGTGAACTTTTTACAAAAGGGGTTAATCGTTACAGTAACTCTTCACTTAACATCGTCCTGGTTAACGTTATTATGTCGCTGATCTATTAGAGAACATACTCATTTAAAGTTGCACAGTGTTCACTTATAAAGAAAAGGAGTACTTGTGGCACCTTAGAGACTAGCCAATTTATTTGAGCATGAGCTTTCGTGAGCTACAGCTGTAGCTCACGAAAGCTTATGCTCAAATAAATTGGTTAGTCTCTAAGGTGCCACAAGTACTCCTTTTCTTTTTGCGAATACAGACTAACACGGCTGTTACTCTGAAATGTGTTCACTTATAACATTGTTTGGCCACAGCCCACTAGTATAGTACTTTGTCCACTACTTGCGGGATTCTCTGGAAGAGCAGCCCGTTGGCTCTAGCGGGTGGGAGCTTGGAACCAGGGCAGACCAGCGGCCCCCTATCTGCTCCCCTCCACCCGTGCCAGCACCTCCTGCCGACAGGCCCCACAGATGAGCGCCTCCCCATGCCTCCAGCCTGCAACAATCATCTGTTTTGCGGCGTTCAGGAGGCTCTGGGGGGGAGGTGGGAGGAGTGAGGATGTGGCGCGCAGCCTCCCCCCTCCCTCCCCCAGTGCCTCCTCCTCCCTTCCCGTACCTCCCACCTGCCATGATCAGTGGTTTTGCAGTGTGCAAGAAGTTTTAGCGGGGAGGAGTGAGGACTCGGGGGCGAGGGGGTGGAGCAGGGTGGGAAGAAGCAGGGCGGTGGTGGAGCAGGGGCAGGGCCTGGGCTTTGGGGGGAAAGGGTGGAGTGGGGGCAGGCCTGGGGCACAGCTGGGGGTTGAGCACCTCCCGGCGCTTAGGAGGAGCAAGAGGAGCAGCCTGATGATCCACCCTCTTTCACCCTCTGACTCCACCACTTCAGCCAAGCTTCACAATCATTATTGTGTACCGTATTAAATTGTTTTGTTTAAAACTTATACCTGTATTACATTGTTTGTTTAAAATGTATATAATGTCTTTTGTCTGGGAAATTTTTTTCCCTGGAACCTAATTCCCTCTAATTTACACTCATTCTTATGGGGAAATTGGATTCGCTTAACACTGTTTCGCTTAAAGTTGCATTTTTCAAGAACATAACTACAATGTTAAGTGAGGAGTTACTGTACTTTCTTCTTATCTCTAAAGCAACTATTCATCCTACTTTAAACTGCACATCATAATTTGCTATCAAGTCTGCAAAATATTAACAAACCAAGCTGCAGAAGCAGCACCACCACGCAGCCTGAAATCTCTTCTGGCGTTAGTCCAAACTTCCTCACAATTATCTGCTCTCTTCCAGTTCTACAGGGTAGCACTTGCCATTTAAAATATCAATATTTCCCTTTTGCCTCATAAGTAGCCAAACAAACTGCATTATGCTTAGTCAGGACTTACTTTCCGTGACACCATATAGCATGTGCTTTGCTATTCTGGTGAATAAGTTGTTTGCATCAGCTTTTTGTCCAAACTGCAGTATAACAATTTTAATTTCATACCCCTTTGCTAGACTGGACATTTTTATGGACAACAAGAATATCCAGTGTTATAATAATCAATGCTAAACCTTTTCGGAGGAGATACAAAGGTTCATGCTGCCAGTTTTAAGGCAATCTCTATTAGGGATTAGGATGAGACCTTAATGGGGACCACATATGCCTAGGGGTTTCTTGAACTTTCCTCTAAAACATCTGCTGATGGCCACTGTTGGAGACAGGATACTGGACCAGATGAAGATAAGTCTGATCCAGTATGGCAATTCCTATGTTCCTGTGTGTACAGACTATGGATAACGTCTCTGTGTTTCTGTCTATTGAAACAAACACATGCACAACACACACCACTACACTCTAAGTGCTGGCAATGGTAGACTATTGTCCAAATGAATTGACTAGGAATTATAATGTGAGTAAATACAGATATGTCTTTAGGCCTGGCTTGTTATACGTAACTTGCCTCATTTCTTAGTGGATATCATTGTGAAGGTGAATGGAAGGTTAAGTTGTAAATAGGGGCTTAACAAGCAGTATGCTGGAGTCAAAATGTTTGTGCTGGCTAAGATAAGCAGGAGCACCTGGATGCTAGGGACAATGGACAAGATAAACCTGGAATGTAAAGATCAGTTTCTACATGGACAGAGCATACTGTACAGGGATTGGTTCCTGAAAAGTAACCAATCCTACCATGAAACATATGATGCAATGTTTGGGTAAGAATGCATGTTTTATGAAAAATGTATGTAAGGTAAAGTTTTGCTGTGTAACTTTGGGTGTGTGGTGCACCCTACATGCACCCCCCTACGCTTCAGTCTGATTAACTAAGTGTAGCTTTGCTGTATGCCAAATAAAGGAACTGAATGACGAGACTTGAGTCAAACTGAATTCTTGGGGAATGAGTGGAAGAGGTATCAGGAAAACCCAAACAATATCTACACACATTCTCCTAACATTCAGTTGGATACCCATCTGCAAAGTGCCAGCATTCTAGAAGCATTAACATTCTGTGCTTGGATAGAATTCTGCTGTATTGTATTCTGTTTAGGTTCTTATACCATGCTCATCACTGTAATTCCTGAGTGCCTAGAATCTCACACTAGATCATTCCCAATTCCTGTAACTCTTGGATAGATACGCACTAGGCCGGTGGTTCTCAAACTTTTGTACTGGTGACCCCTTTCACATTAGCAAGCTTCTGTGTATGACCCCTCCTTAGAAATTAAAAACACATTTTTATATATTTAACACCATTATAAATGCTTGAGGCAAAGTGGGGTTTGGGGTGGAGGCTGACAGTTCACAACCCTCCCTGTAATAACCTTGTGACCCCCTGAGGGGTCCCGACCCCCAGTTTGAGAACCCCTGCGATAGGCTGTGTCTTTGTCCCTTAACATTCCCCAATTCTTGGAATGGGAGAAGAAGTGGGGAGCCAGAAAATGTCATATTTTATTATTTGAAGTTTTGGAAGTCCACATGATCACTTTTCTACAGCTTTCCATCTTCCACTAGAATCAAGGGCTCTGAGCTTTGTAAATACAATACTCCAGGAGCTCCAACACAAATGAGCTCACAGAGGTGTGTTTTCTTTAAGGGAGTGAAAAAATCAGTAGTCTCCCACACAAGAGCACACCACAACCCTGAAGCAAGCTTCCTCTTTTTCCTTTATTGCCATTTGTGAGACAGCTAGCACTGTTAGGCCTCATCTGTACGAGGGGATTTAAGCAAGAACATTTTCCAGTAGGGCTGCCAGGAGTTGGATTCCTAGTGTTGACAAGACTCCAGCCGCTTACAACATTTCTACACCATGTTGACTAAAGCTGCTCAGAGAAAGGGGATAAAAACACCAGAAATCATTTTGGCTCTATGGCTTTGGCAGGTGCTGCCTTTGGTGTAGCTGAGGTGAGGGGTTAGCACTGGTGGGAAGTCTTTGCTAAAGTTCTGTAGCATAGACAAGGCCTTAGTGATGTTGTCTTTCATATTAAATGTTAAAATAAGGTCTCTTCTTCTGGTCTTTTCTGGTTGCTCACATGCAAGTTAAAGACTTCCTGGTACTCAAGAAAAAACAGGGGAAGCTCTACTGGCCTAGTTAACAATCCTCCTCTCAATACAACAAGTACCTGAGGTTGTATGTCAACAGCTACTGACCAGGAAATAGCCGTTCCAGTTATCTACAGAACCCTCGTTATTAGTGTTCGACAATCTACTTCAAAAAGAAGATTGAAAGATTTTGGTTATGAAAAGTCTTTTAAAATCAAATTAATTTCTATTCTATCTAGCCTTATGGGTCATTTCAAGTAAGCTTTTAGCTAGACTTGGCCAAAGAGTATTTGTTGAATGCATGATCTGATAATCTTGCCATTTTTGTGTCCAATAATTTTTCAATGAACATTTTTTCTTGAATTCAAATAGCTCTCATTTTAAAATTAAAATGTCTGAACATTAAAACAGGCGAGTTTCTCAGTTACAGAGCAGGTAAGCTTGATATTAAAAGGAGAATTGTTTAAAGCAGACGTGCTCATAGACTACTCACATCTTTCAGAGTAATGATGTTTGGATGCTGCCCATATCTCAAGAGAATCTCAATTTCTTCAGAGGGGTCTCGTTTGCTCTTATCAATTATCTGGAATAAAGGAAGCACAGACCATAATATATAGGCTGACAGCACCCATCACCAAGCACCAAGATGTCTAATTTAAATGTATTAACATTTAATAGTCTTCTGATAATTATTGTTCTAGGACAGGACAGCCAAAGTTCTGCGATACCAAGAACCACAATGGCAATCTGCCAGAAAACAGATGGTGCAATACCCAGCCTTCCTTTTTATGCCTGCAACTTTGTGACCACAACTGTGAGTACAAGGGGTGTAATTTGAACATTAGCTACTTGAATAGTGTCATAATTGTGACAGGGTCAGGCCAGATGGCTACAGGAGAGTAATTTTTTTTTTGAAGCAGAAAATAATTTTATTTGTGTAACACTTACAAAGAATCACCAAAAAGAATAAAGCAAAACTATGCAACAAAACAAAAGCAAACGCAAGGTATAACACAGCAGCCTTCAGGAGGGAGAAGTGTTCAGGCTACCCTGGGCCCAGAGCCGGGGGGCTTCCTCAACACTCGTGGTCTTCCACCCTCCTGAGTTACCTGGTGGCCTAGAGCGGGGGGGCTTCCTCGACACTCATGGTCT
This sequence comes from Lepidochelys olivacea, assembly GCF_965140295.1. Lineage (NCBI taxonomy): Eukaryota > Metazoa > Chordata > Testudines > Cheloniidae > Lepidochelys > Lepidochelys olivacea. Next base: position 126,886,709 of record NC_140413.1, read on the forward strand.
TCCACCCCCTCGAGTTACCTACTGCCACGCCCAGTGTCACCGATTATTCCTCTCCTGAGAGTGCCCGACAAGATGGGCACAGCTGTGGGGTGGGCGGTTTGGGGGTGGAGGGACGTACACCCACGTGTGATAGGACCCCTCCTAGGTGACAGTGATGATGGTATCCACAGCGGCAACGGCTGGGGCTGGGGTCTCTCGCTCTTCCCCTCAATCAAAGGGTCAGACGGAGGGAACCGGATGGGGTCACCGAGCAAAGAACCTCGGACGGCGCCCACCGCTCCTCGAAGGCGTCAAGGGCAGTAGAAGCTGCACTTGCTGGTGGAACGAGAGGATGTGACGGAGGATGGGGTCCTTGCAGCCCAACAGGAGAGGGCTGATGACAGAAACGAGTTTCCCCAGGGTGGAGAGACCGGGTAACAGGGCGGCACTGGGTAGAAAGGGAGGGACGGAGGTGAGGACTAGGCGAACGCCCAGGTCCTCTAGCGGCTCCAGGGGGACAAACACCCCCCCACACCGCCAGGCCCTTCTCCACTGCCTCCTGGGCGGCAGCCTCCGATGCTAAGAAAAAGACGACCTTCCCGTACATTTTGGAGGCCTCCACAATAGCCATGGGTCCTACCACCCTCGCCAATGCCTGCACGTATGTCTCCACGTGGGGCGAGGCGGGCACCAGGAGGCAACGGACGCCGTGCTTCCTGGTCATGGTGGGAAAGGGGCCCCGGCTGCTAGTGATGGTAGCGGAGGTGGTGGGTGGGCGAGATGACGAGGCGGCAGGCGTGCAGGGGGCTGCCACCGCCCGGGCATACGTCTTGGGGGCCGGGGGAGGGACGCTCGCAGAGCTGGTGGAGGGAACAGCAGGGAGGGATGCCATGGTCAATGACGAGGCCACAGCGGTGGGGGCAGACCCTGCCATGGAGGGCCCGGGGGTTTTAGCGGGGCCCTTTCCTTTCTTCACACCCTGGCATTTCCGGCCAACTGGTGGGGGTTTCCTAGAATCTGGGGGGGCGGTGGGCATAGCAGCAGCAGTGGTTGCCCCGATGCCTCCTGCTGCCGATGCCCCAGCGGGGGCGGTGGCAGGTGTTTTGGCAGCAGTGGGGGGGGGCTTGGGGGTTGGGCAGGAGGGTAGGTGGGGGAGGGGCAGCTGAGGTTGTTAGCGGGGCCTCACCCCTCTCATTCCCCGCCATCGTGAGCAGGGAGAGACGGGGAGACACCAGAAGGAGGGGGGGGGAAGGGGGAAGCAGATTAACCACTTCTCCCTGTTGGGCTGCAGGCGGGGGGCGCCAAATGGGTCGGACTGGACAGGGGGAGGAAACAGGAGTTGGGGTCAGGTAGTAGGGGCAAACTGTGGGGTGGGCAGTCCGGGGGGGGGGGAAGGGGGGGGAACGTGGACCCACGCGCATTTGTCCAAAGAGTCTTGTTTGGTCGGCTGTTGTGTCTGGTCCGGACAGTGGAATTCAGGGCAAGCAGCTGAGTCCAGAGGCAGATGGCAAGTTGCCAGCAGGGACGGACAGCGGGGGGGCCATGACGGTTGTAGTAGTGTTGGGGGGGGACCGATGGATCGGGGGGGCAGCTCTGTGCCACACCCCCTGTGCCCCTACAAACGCAGTTAAGACACAGTCAAACTCCCCTCACACGAGAGTCCAGTTCAAAAGTTACTCAGTCTTACAGCCCCCTCCACGATGATTTGTAGCTTCCCTGGGCAATGTCTCTGTCGGCTGTCTTCTCTCCTGGGCTTTGTGGAGCATTCCAAAAATGCCAAACAGATAAGAAGAAAAAAAATAACCTGTCGGTTAATTACGGGTCCACAAACGAACAGCGAACGGCTGGGTCTGGGGGCTTCCACTCCCCTCCTCCGGGGAGCAGGTCGGCAGTCCTCCCGCCCCACGGGTTTCAGCTGGAGCAGTAGCAGCGTCTGAGGGCAGGCGTGGCTGGCAGCAAGCTGGCAGCTGACCAGCTCTCGAATGGCAGCAGAAAAACAGCAAAAAAAAAACCAAAATGAAGAAAAAGCGTCTGGCCCGGTTGGGGGGAAGCTGAAACAGGGGCAAAAAGTAAGAAAAGCCCAGGCCAGGGGGCTTTAGGAGAGTAATAGAAAGCAGATATATTAGCCCCAGGTTAAGTTGGTCCCTTTTCCCTGGGTAAGGTAACAGGGAAGGTTTTTTTTTTTTTTTTTTTTTTTTTTTTGAAACAGAAAGGAAATTTATTTGTAACAGTTACAAAGAATACAAAAGGATAAAATAAAAAAAACTTAGCAACAAAACAACGCAATCAAAAGGTATAACACAACAGCTTTCAGGAGGGAGAGGTGTTCAGGTTAGCCCAGGCCCAGAGCGGGGGGGCTTCCTCGACACTCGTGGTCTTCCACCCTCCTGAGTTACCTGGTGGCCTAGAGCGGGGGGGCTTCCTCGACACTCGTGGTCTTCCACCCTCTCGAGTTACCTAGTGCCGCGCCCAGGGTCACCGACCCTCCCTCTCCTGAGAGTGCCCGACAAGATGGGCACGGCTGCGGGGTGGGTGGTTGGGAGGGAGGGGGGTACACCCATGTATTATAGGACCCCTCCTAGAAGACAGTAATGATGGTATTCACAGCAACTAACGGCTGTGACTGGCGGCTCTCGCTCTTTCCCTCAATCAGAGGGTCAGACGGAGGGAACCGGACGGGGTCACCGAGCAGAGAACCCCGGACAGCGCCCACCGCTCCTCGAAGGTGTCAAGGGAGTCGGTGGACGCTGCCCAGAGGAACTCCGCCCGGATACGTGAATGTACTGAGAGTCGGAAAACGGCCTCACAATCGCAGGACGCCTCATGAGCCAACCTCCGCTCTCTGGTCTTATAAATGGCTGTTTTAGCCAAGGCTAGGAGGAGGCTAACCAGGAGATCCCGCGACTTGGTGGGGCCACGGATGGGGAGTGTATAAATAAAGAGGTGGGGAGAAAAATGAAGCCAAAAGCGCAAAAGAATATTTGTGAGGAGCCGAAAAAGAGGCTGCAATCTGGCACACTCTAAATAGACGTGCGCCAGGGTTTCCCTCACGTTGCAAAAAGGGCAAGTCTCCGGAAGGGAGGTAAAACGTGTCAAAAACACGCCCGTGCTCACAGCCCCGTGAAGGAGCCGCCAACTGATGTCCCCGACGGGCCTCGGGACCAAGGTGGAGTACAGGCTGGCCCACCGAGGTTGCTCACCCTCCAAAGGTGGTAAGAGATCTCGCCACTTTGTATCGGGGCGGGACACCAGGGTGTGGGCATGAAGGGTATGGAGCGTGAGTGTATATAGATATTTCCGTGATGCAACTTGAAAACCGACCGGTTGCAGTTCATGCAGCTGGCTCGCAGTGAAAGGATGAGGGGTGTGTTGGGATCGACAGAGTAGGGGCCCGATGGAAAGGTCCGGCGGGCCTGGGGTAAGGGATGGGCGGGGCGCGCCCTCGCACAAGGCTCGGCTAACATAAGCCCGAGCGGCGGGGGTCAGGGTGGCCTCCACCTCCTGAAGCACGCGCCGGGGGGTGCGAAGGCTGGAGAGCCCCATGCGTCGAGCGAGCGTCAGGGGATCCAGCCAGTCCCCCCGGTCGTAGTCCAGGAGGTCCCCGACCCTCGTAACTCCCGCCAGGACCAACCTCTGGCGCACCGTGCGGGACTCCGCCGCCTGCACACAAAGTTGGGGGTTGTGTAGCAGGGGCTCCGTGAGGAGATCTGCCCCCACGATGGCCGCCACGGACCTGGTCGTTGAAAACAGTTTCCAGGCCCGGAGGAGGTCCTGGTAGAAATCCGGCAGCCCGGAGAGGTCTCGCGGAAAACCTCTCGGACAAAGATAAAAGAGCTGTCGGTCATAGCGGAGCCCATGGAAGCGGCGTAAAAAGGCATGCGCCAATATGCTCCACGGCGAACTACCTGCACTATAAAGGAGCCTCTGCAGGGCCTGGAGGCGGAAAACGCGGACCTGAGTGTACAGACACTTCAGGCCCTGCCCTCCTTCCTTCAGGGGCAAGTGGAGAACTCCAACAGGGGCCCAGTGCAATCCTGACCAAAAGAACTCCAGAATCAATCTCCGGAGGTGGGACAGGAAACCCGGGGCCGGGGCTAGGGTGTTGAGCCGGTACCAGAGCGTGGACAGGACTAGTTGGTTAAGCACCAGTGCTCTCCCCCGAAGGGAGAGACATCGGAGTAGCCTCGTCCATTTCCTGATCCGCTCAATCACGCCGCCTTCCAAATTTTGCCAGTTCTCCGGCGGAGAAGGGTGCGTGGCAGAAAGGTAAACGCCGAGATAGAGCAGAGGGCCGGCACTCCACCGGATGGTCTGAAGCGCGGGTGGGAGGGGGCTTACCTGCCGCCAGCCCCCCACCGCCAAGCCAGAGCTCTTGACCCAGTTGACTCGGGCGGAGGAGGCTGCCGAAAAGATGGCTTGGCATGCCTCCACTCGCGCCAAGTCGCCCGGGTCCTGGACCACGAGGAGGACGTCATCGGCGTACGCCGACAGGACCAGTCGCAGCTCCGGCTCCCGCAGCACCAACCCCGTCAACCTCCTGCGGAGGAGACAGAGGAAAGGCTCGATCGCCAGAGCGTACAGCTGGCCTGAGAGGGGACACCCCTGCCGCACCCCTCGCCCGAAGCTGACCGGTTCGGTCAGGGTCCAGTTGAGCCTAACCAGACACTCCGCGGAGGCGTACAGCACCCGGAGAAAACTCACAAACTGAGGTCCGAATCCAAACGCTCGCAGGGTGCTCAGGAGGTACCCATGATCTACCCTATCGAACGCCTTCTCTTGATCGAGAGACAGGAGGGCGAATGACAGACCGTCTCTCCGCCCGAGTTCCAAAAGGTCTCGGACTAAAAAGAGGTTGTCAAAAATGCTGCGACCCGGGACAGTATAGGTCTGGTCTGGGTGAATCACGTCCGCCATCACGGACCCTAGCCGCAGCGAGATTGCTTTCGCTACGATTTTGTAATCCGTGCTAAGGAGTGAGAGGGGACGCCAGTTTCGTAAATCGCGGAGGTCCCCCTTCTTCGGCAGCAAGGCGAGCACCGCTCGTCTGCACGAGAGAGGGAGGGCCCCGCTCTGCAAGGACTCAGCCCAGACAGTGACTAGGTCTGGGCCAAGGATGTCCCAGAACGCGCAGTAAAACTCCACGGTCAGCCCGTCCATGCCCGGAGATTTATTGGTGGGCATGCGACGGAGGGCGTCCGAGAACTCGGCCAGGGTGAGAGGCAGCTCTAGCCGGTCTCGGTCGCCCACGCTGACCGTGGGGAGTTCCTCCCAGAGCACCCCGCAAGCGCCAGGATCGGTCGGATCCGGGGAGAAAAGGTTTGCGTAGAAGTCACGGGCCCTCCCACACATCTCCTCCGGATCCGTGAGGGGGGTGCCGTCTTCCGCTAGAAGGCAGGTGACGTGTTTTTTGGCCCCCCTCGTTTTCTCCAGGGCGTAGAAGAAGCGGGAGCCGCGATCCATCTCCTGAAGGAGGCGGATGCGGGACCGGACAAAGGCACCTCGGGCCCGGTGGTCCTCGAGGGCTCGAAGTTCCTCCCGCTTCTCCCGGCACGCTCCGCAGAGGGACGGGTCCCCGGGGCTGGCGGCCAGGCGCCTCTCTAGCTCTAAGACCTCCCGTTCCAACTGCTCTATCGCCGCATTTCTCCGTCGGCTGGTGCCCCGAGTGTAGTTGCGGCAGAAGAGCTTGGCGCGCACCTTCCCTAAATCCCACCAGCGCCGCACCGAGGGAAAGGCACGCCACTGCTCCCGCCAGGCCAGCCAAAACTCCCGGAAGGACATCACAAAGCTCTCGTCCTCCAACAGGCTGTTGTTAAAATGCCAGTAAGCCGGCCCCGGTCCCTCTGCACGGAGGGAGACCGTGACGGCAACCAAATGATGGTCGGAAAAAGGGGCCGGCCGAATGGTGGAGGAGTGGGCCTGTGAAAGATGGAGACGGGATAGATAAATACGGTCTAACCGAGAGCGGTGCGACCGACGGGCCTCCACCCGAACGAAGGTAAACGTGGAAGTATCATCTGGGTGATGGTCACGCCAGACGTCCACTAGGGAGTGATAGTCGACTATGTCTCGAAGAATGGTCGCGGCGGCCGGGCTCGGCTCGGCCCCCGAGCGGTCCCGTTCCTCGAGGGTGGTGTTAAAGTCCCCTCCCAGGATCAGGCACTCGTGTGAATCCAGGGTGTCGAGAAATTCGGACACCTGCTGGTAAAATTGCGGCCGCTGTGAGCTCACTTGCGGGGCATAGATATTAACAAAATTGACCACGAGCCCCTCCAAACGAACTCGGAGGTGCAACAAGTGGCCCGGCACGGCCTCAGTGACTCCGAGCACCTCGGGCCGCAGGGTGGGGGAGAACAGGGTCGCCACTCCAGCTTGCCAAGCCGTGCAGTGGCTAAAGTATACCCCGTCCCCCCATTCCAGCCGCCACCTATCCTCGGCGGTTGGGTCCGTGTGGGTCTCCTGCAGGAAAACCACAGAGTACCTCCCCTCCCGAAGGTAGGAGAGCACCTGGGACCTGCGGAGAGCCATCCTACAGCCCCTGGTGTTCAGGGTTACAATGATGAGAGGTGTCATGCGGAGGGCTGGGGGGGTGGGGAGTTCTCAGGGGTGGGGGTACTCATGGCCCCCGGCGGGTCACGTAGCAACCCGTGTCCCATCCCGTGAGTAAGTAACTCTTTCCGGAAGCTGCGGGCCCGCTCGTAGGCCGCGGCACCGCCCTTCCCTTGCCCTCTACCCTCCCTCATAAGGGCTCTCGCGGCCCGAAGGAGTCGATCAAAGTCCCCCCATTGCTGGAGAGCCAGCTGTGCCCTATCGCGGGCACCACGGCATCGTTTCAAGAACTCCCGTAATGCATGCTGCAGCTCATGGGGGGGTAGGGTTACAACTCCCAGAGCAGTCCCTGGTGGGGCTTTTGATGCAGCTTCGTGGTCCGCTAAGGCGGGTAGGCAGGGTGCGGACCGCCGACGGGGTGTCTGACAGGCTGGGGTTACTAACTCCATCTCGTGCCTTGGGGCGGACGGGGATGGCAGGGGGAAAGGTGCAACTCCTGGGGAGTCGCAACTAGAAAACATAAAGACTGCTCCCTGGGGGGAATCTGCAAAAGGCGGAAAAGAAATAACCCCAGGGGCGGCGGTAGCCTTGCAGGAGGAGGGAGACTGAACTGGAATAGGGGTGGGGGCAGGGGCAGAGGTAAGGCCCTGGGCTTCAGGAGGCGCACAGCGAAAAGAAGGCGCCTCCCGAGCAGGGTCGGGGGTGAAGGGGCAAGGGAGGGGGCTCCGAGGAATGCTAGGTACTGGCTCCGGGGTGGTCGTGGCAGCCATGGCCCCAGGCGGTAAACCACTTTCCGTGGGGTGCTCACCCGGAAAGGCAGTCAGGGGGAAAGGGCATGGGGAGAGGGGGCCTGGGGTGAGATTGCCCAAATCGAGGCCGGCCGGCAGTAAATCATCCCCTCCCTGGGTGACCGGGGTCAAATCCAGGGCTTCAATCTCTGCGTACACAGAGGAGAGGCCGACTCCCACCACCCCAGGGGCCTCTCCGCTAGGGCCCGCCTCGGCGGTCACGTCGGGGTTCATTGGGAGTTCAGGTGGTATCTGGTTAGAAGGGGCTTCCCCCGGGGCTTCGGAGGGGAGGGTCCCCCGCGGAGGGGGGATTCCACCCTCCAATGCTGGTCTATCTTCACCTCCCGACACCAGCGAATGGATCTCACTCGTGGTCGAGGCGGGAGGCTCAGGGTCGGTACCTCCCTTCCTGGTCTTCCGGGGGGCTTCCGCGTCAGATGAATGCAGCGGAGCTCGAGCCCTCCGCTTGCCTCGCTTCCCCTGGACTACAGTCCAGCCCTCCATGGCGTCGTCCGGGGGTGGAGTAGCAGGGGACGGAGCGGGGCGCGGAGGCAGAGGTTCAGGGGTTTGGGGGGGTAGCGGTAAGGCAGCATTAGGGGCGGGGGGTTCTCCTTGGGGCGAGCCCTCTCCTGCACCCGGTAAAAGCTTTGCCACACCCCCCTCCATAGGCTCTGCCGAGGTGGTTACGGCAAGAGTGGGACTCCCGTGGTCGCCCGGGCGTTGTTGGAGGGGTGCCTCTTGGGCCCGGACGGGGGCAGCGGTGGATCGGGTGGGAGGGGGGGTGGTGTCGGGTGCCGGGTGGCCAGGGGTGTCGGCAACAACAGGGCCGATATCCCGCCGGGTCTCGGGGGTCTCAGGTGCCCCTCTCCCCCGGGCCAAAGGGCAGTCCCTGCGGACATGCCCTGCCGAGCGGCAGAGGTAGCACCGGGCCTCTCCGGTGGAATAAAAGACCCTATAGCGGGCTCCCTGGTAGGGAACTAGGAAGGACCCCTCGAGCGCCTCTCCGTCACGCACCCCCGCCGGCAGTAAAATCTGCACTTGCCGGCGGAACGATAGAACGTGACGGAGGGCGGGGTCCTTGCAGCCTAACGGGAGAGGGCTAATAACAGAAACAAGCTTCCCCAGGGCAGAAAGAGCAGGTAACAGGGCAACATTAGGTAAAAAGGGAGGAACGGAGGTGAGGACGAAGCGAACGCCCAGATCTTCTAGCGGTTCCAGGGGGAGAAACACCCCCCCCACCACTAGGCCCTTCTCCACCGCCTCCTGGGCGGCAGTCTCCGAGGCCAGAAAGAGAACGACCTTCCCATACATCTTGGAGGCCGCCACAATGGCCATGGGTCCTACCACTTTCGCCAACGCCTGCACGTATGCCTCCACGTGGGGCGAGGCGGGTACTAGGAGGCAACGAACACCGTGCTTCCTGGTCAGGGCGGGAAAAGGGCCCCGACTACTAGTAATGGCAGCGGAGGCAGTGGGAGGGCGAGATGAGGAGGCGGCAGGTGAGGGGGGGCCTGTCGCCACCTGGGCATACGTCCTGGGGGCCGGGGGAGGGATGGTCGCAGAGCTGGTGGAGGGAACAGCTGGGAGGGGTGCCGCAATCGATGACGAGGCCACTGTGGTGGGGGCGGCCTCTGCCACGGAGGGTCCAGCGGCATTAGCGGGGCCCTTCCCTTTTGGCCCGCTTCGATTTTTCCGTCTAACTGGGGGGGGGTTCCTAGAATCTAGTGGGGCAGGAACCAGAGCAGCAGTAGTAATCGCCCCGGTGCCTCCCACTGCCGATGCCCCAGCGGGGGCGGTGGCAGGGGTTCTAACAATGGAGGCGGTGGGGAAATCTTGAGGGGTGGGCAGGAGGGTAGATGGGGAAGGGGCAACCAATTTCGGTGGAGGGGCCTTGCGTCCCTCCTTCTCTGCCATTGTAAGCAGGGAGAGACAGGGAAACACTGGGAGGGGGGGGGGCAAAAATCGGGGTCCGGTAGTAGGGGTAGGCTATGAGGTAAACAATCCGGGGGGGGGGGTGGGGGAAGGACAACCCACCACAAGTGTCCAAAGAGTCTCGCTTGGTTGGTTGTTATGCCTGGTCCAAAAGGCAAAGTCCAAAGCAAACAGCTGGATCCGAAGGCAGATGGCAGATTGCCAGCAGGGACGAAGCAGCGGGGGCCGTGATAGTTGTAATAGTGGTGGGGGGGGTTGGGGGCACCGATGGATCTGGGGGTAGCTCCCTGCTACACCCCTGTGCCGCCGCAGGCGCAGCTGAAATGCAGTCAACTCCCCCCCCCGAGGGTAGAAATTCAAAAGAAATCCCTCAGTCTTACGGCCTCTCTCCACGATGATTCATAGCTGCCCGGGAGTTCTCCGGCCTCTGGCGTCTGCTACAGCTGTTGGCTCTGTCCCAAGGCTCTCGGAAAAAGTCCAGGCAAAAAGCAAAACAGCTGGGTCTGGGGGGGTCCACTCCCCTCTCCGGACAGCAGGTTGGCAGTCCTCCCCCCCTCCTCCGGGGGTTTCAAGTAAGCAAGGAGCAAAGTCCAAAAGCAGGCATCGGGGGGGGGGGTGCTGGCGACCGGCCAGCACACTGACGCAGCTCAAAAAAACGGGAAAAAACGAAACCAAAAAAACAAAGCGTCCGGCCCAAACGCGGGGGGGGAAACTAAGCAAAAGGAAAAGTGTGAAAAATCCGGGCCGGGGGGCTTTAGGAAAGAAAGGAAAGCAAATAGCTCAGGAGCGAGTGAAGAACGATTCCGGCTCCTTAACAGGGAAGGGTCCAGAACAATCAGGAACCTTCTGGAGACAATTAGGGCAGACAGGCTAATTAGAACACCTGCAGTCAATCAAGAAGCTGCTAGAATCAATTAAGGCAGGCTAATCAGGGCTCCTGGGTTTAAAAAGGAGCTCACTTCAGTTTGTGGTGCGCATGTGAGGAGCTGAGAGTGAGAAGGAGTACTGCTGGAGAACTGAAGAGTACAAGCATTATCAGACACCAGGAGGGAGGTCCTATGGTGAGGATAAAGAAGGTGTTGGGAGGAGGCCATGGGGAAGTAGCCCAGGGAGTTGTAGCTGTCGCACAGCTGTTCCAGGAGGCACTCGACAGCTGCATTCCACAGGGCCCTGGGCTGGAACCCGGAGTAGAGGGTGGGCCCGGGTTCCCCCAAACATCCCAACTCCTGGTCAGACACAGGAGGAGTTGACCTGGACTGTGGGTTCATGAAAATGACCAAACTGAGGGCTGCCGTGAAGCTCCAAGGCGAGCAAATCCGCCAATAAGCGCAAGACCCACCAAGGTAGAAGAGGAACTTTGTCACATAATAAATAAATGCAGGCAGCCATAACACTGTCTTGTATTTGCATCATCCTCGGTAGATAAATAGGAATTGCTTGTCAGATATATTTTTTCATTGCTGATTAACCGATGAAAGACATTCACAGGCATAAAGGAGGTATAACAGACTTGAGCTGCAGCCTGTTGTATTCATTATTCTCTGTGGGCCACACTACCATACTGAACTAGAGGGTGACCATAAGCTGAGCTTGGCCCTCAGGCCAAACTGTGGTCACCTCCATTCTAGGAAGAAAACATCAACTGCTTGGTACATCATCATTTTCTATATTCAACCCATACATACATCTATTGCACTGTACAGGGGCATAAAGAGTTTGACTAAATTCTGGTCTGTAGACAGCAGGTCTAAGGAAAACATTACACCTGCTGCTTAAATGCCACCCCTGCAAATAGAGCCTGCTGCTAGGATGTCATTTTTTTCTCATCGACATTTCTACCTGCTACAATTGGGATGTCAGTCAAAGAGGCTTGGCTGCTTGCCCAGCTGAGTGCATTGCTTTCAGTGCTGAATGTTAAATGGTTCTTCATATCTTATATGTAAATGATAAATATGAACAAAAGTATTTACAAAACAGCTAGGGGAAATTAGCCTTACTGTGGAGTCTCAGCTGTAACTCCAGAACTAAAGTTGTAACATCCACTCCACTATAAGCCCAATTTTCAAAAAAATTTCTGGCCAGGAGAAATTCACACCAAAAGATGAGACTTTCTCTTCCCCTTCCCCGCCCCCTGGGACGTTCTGGGGGCATTATGAGATACACTTTTGAATAATAGGGCTCTGAAAAAATAATTGTGACATTTTCATAAACTCGTAACTCAACAACTTTTGACTCTTAAGGCTTCAAACTTCAGATACGTGTAGTTCTCTATGAGAACTACCACAATGGTATAGATTTAACACAATTTCATCCACAACTAAAAACTTCTTAAAAGCACTGACTTTCTTAACATTGATACTTATTAGTGCACATCAACTGTGGCACATTTGCATTTATTGTGGAGATCAGCGGTTGGGGGTACACATTTGTGGGTAGGTCAGTGATTTGATTACACGTCAATAGTTGGTTCACACATTTTAAGTATATATCAACTGTCAGAGTGTGGGCCAGCAGTTGTGCACATATGAGTAAATGCTGAGAAAAAGAATTTCCAAAAACAGGCGGCAGGAAAAAATCCTACTAGCAACTTCTCCTCAGAATAGTGTTATTCACCAAGCTTAGGGGAACCAAGACAATGCTCAGAAAGACAGTGGATTCCCTCTTTGAATGAATACTCACATGTAGGACCCCAGAGTCTTAAAATGTCCCAATCAATCAGTAACTGTTTCATACAGAAAAGTATCCAAGGGCAAGTCCTCAGCTGGTGTAAATCAACCTAGCTCCTTTGCAGTCAGTGGAGCTACACTAATTTACACCAGCTAAAAATCTGGTCCCCTGGTATGTAGTCAGTAGAATGAGAGATGCCGTACCATGTTCTTAATTCGTTTTTATCACACACATTTCTATGAAAGAAAACTCCAAGTAGTGCATAGGATTAAATCACAAATACAAAAAATATATAGTGTCTATTTAAATTCTATTTATCTTATTTCAAGAGACGAGAGAACACAAATACACTTTAAAAATCTCAGTCATTGATCAAATACTCAGACAACCAACACTCAGCTATGAACCACTCTGCCAATCATTTAATTAAAAGCATCATGAATAATACTTATTATCTGCAAAGTGCTCTACACACACAATTAATGCTCATAACAACCACGGGTGATAAATACTATCTCACAAACGGAGATAGGTGGGTTATATAAATGACTTGTCCAAGGCCACACAACAAATCATCAGAGCTGGGAACAGAACTTCTCTATTCCTGACTCCCAGGCCCATGGGCAGTCCACTAGGACATGCTAGAACAGATTGTCACCGTGATGATCCCTCTTTTCAACACTGTCACGCTGGCTTGCAGATGAATGGTGACTGATAAAATAACAAGAGAGACAGCTGCACCACTGGTGACAGAAATCCTTCTCCAATTCAGACTGACTGCAGCATATGGAATGTTTATATTCTTATGCTGCAGCGGTCACAGGGGAAAAGTTATAATTTTGCCTGCCTAAATTCCTCCTGCACTTTCTTCGTCACTTCCACTACAAAATTGTTGTGATGTACTGTTAAACAGCAGCCAGGTTCCAGCCCAGAGGTGGAGGCATTTCAGCAATGGATAAAGTGATTCACAATATGGCTGGAAGAAGAGCTGAATACTCGCAGTTGGGGCCAGATTTTCAAAAAAGCTCTGAGTTTTTGGTGCTGAGTTCTTTAGAAAATCTAGCCATAAAAGTGTCATCATGTGAACTGTTGGGTGCAGAGAACAAATCTTGCCTTGTTCAAGTGCCCTCGTGAAATACCAAAATGAGGCATTGCTCACAGTAGATTATGCAGATATTCCAAATGCAATCAAGCAAGATTCTGATGAGCTACCCAGGTTTAGTGGTGGGTAGATGCCCTAGAGGGCCTGACTCAACCTTGGTGAGGCTCAGATGCCATTTGAAGTAGATTGTGCATACCTTTCTAATATGATTGACATTCTCCTCTCTTGCGTGCTTTGATCAGCCGTGAAACAGTTAACAAGCTAGAAACTGGCTTCCTTCATCACATTGGGGTCAATGCTTTTTCCCTCTTACTCACGCTTCAGAGTTTATATCTGAATATAAATATCTAATGATTAGAGATCATGATGAGAACTAATGTGTCCCCTCTGCCTATGTAGAGGGTAGACACCTCTCTGAATCATCCTGTGCTGGCCAATGTTGAGCCAGCATACTGGAGCAGACTGACCTCAGTTCTGACTCTGAGCCAGTGTGCAATTCCTGTGTTTCTATCTTCCACATTAACACCCCATTTATTTGAGAGGGGGAACCTCTCACTTTGCAGAGCTATTGTTTCGGGCTATGTGCTCCAAACAAGGAACCCTGCACTGGCTACACTGGTTCCATGAGGGCTATGGATTTCTTTCCTAAAAAAAGAAAGCTTAAATTCTGGGAAGATGAAAAGCACTAAGTATTACTACTATTATGATGTAGTTAAGTAGTTTGATTTCTAGTAGAGTTCCAGACTGTTGAGCTCTGAATAAATTTGTTGACGCTTCAGATAGGCAGCCAAACTTCTGAATGATGATTGGCACCCAAGTCAATCTGCAAACCTTCTGAGGGCTTGTCTATATGAGGGGTTTAGTCTGCAGCATGCATTATGCAAGCCGCACCAATAGCGGGTACAGGGGATGGTGTGCTCTCTTTCAGTGCCCATCATTGTGTACACACAGTGGCAGCTTGCAGCATATTAAGGGCATGCCATTCTTGAAGTGTATCCTATGGTTCTTTCTTCGCTGCTGAGCAGCATGCATTCTGAGATTTTTCACCCTGCCTGTTGTGACATGCAAAGAGGAAGCCAGACAAATTCCAGTTAGAGGACAACAAGCAGAATGATAGTAGTGGACTGATTCCTGGAGCAGCTTCACAGCATTCAGTGCCATTTCTGGGCTCAGGAAACCAGTGCTGATTGGTGGGAAAGGGTTGCTTTGCAGACCTGGGATGACCTGCAGGGGTGAGAAAATTTCAGGATGGGAAAGGCAACCTTTTTGGAGATATGTGCTCAATTAGCCCTGGAGATGCAGCAGCAGCAGCATGCCAACAGGTAGAGCGCCAAACCCACGGACAAGTGAGTCACCATTGCCATCTGGAAGTTGGCCACCCAAGCATTACTGGTATAACACTGCAAAGCCCGCTGCTCTAACAGCAGCATGTACTGGTCCAGAGCATTTGGGGTTGTGTTGCGTTTGCGTGTCCCTATCTTTGGGACGCTGCTGTTGACGCTGTCCCTGGGAATTTCCATGCTGTCCTTGGCCACTCCCACATTTTCTCTGGAAAGCTCCTGGTCTGTTTCCTCCTCTGCATTCAATCACTGCCTTCACAGCTCTGCTGTTTTGGGGACCCTGTAAAAATCTCTGTGAATGTTTCATCCTAGGGTTTCACTTTTCTCCCCCTCAGCTTGTCCAGCTACTCAACTGTCAATAGAAGCCCTGTGCTTGAGGGTCTGGCCGATGCAGGTGATGTGCCTTTAGGAGTAATAAAAACTCCAGAAGCGGTGATTTTTCATATTCTAGAGAGGCTGTGATGGCATTTTTATATGCATTTCTGACTTTACCCCTCTGAGATTCTTTCCAGCCTTGGGAGAATCTCAGAGATGGTAAGTGGTGTGTGTGCGAGGATGGCTGCACTGGGATTTTGTGTTTGCTGTTTGGTTTTGCCTTTATGCCGTGGAGAGTGTGGCTTGGGTGGGTTGCAAATTATGTTCGTGATCTGGCTTTGCAGTTTTGGTGTGCCTATATGGTGTTGGAGAAGTTAGCGGTGGGCGAGCTGAATAGTAATCCCCTCTACATCCCCTTTAGGTTGGCCTGATTCTTGAAGACGTTACACTGAGGCAGGTGACTAGGAGGCAGAGAATGGCCTTATTCAGAAAGGCAAAGGGAAGACCAGTGAGATATGCAGTGAAGTTATTCATTGAAGGGGCAAGGTTGCGGAAGATTGGGGAGGAGCTAAATGGTGCACTGAGTATGTGACTGGATGTAAGCGGAGGATGCAGGCAGTTTCAATGAACTTTGTCCGACAGACCCTGCCAAAAGACATTGTAGCATAGCTCAGCATATTTTTGCCTGTAAACGAGTCAGTTTATGTAATAAGCATAAATCGTACATATAAGAATGTAGCCAGCTGTTGACCCCATGTAACCCCGAGATAAGCACGGAGAATATAGCACCGCAGAGGACTTCCCCCCGGCGGAGTCCTGCCTAGTCAGCTGTTCCAAACGGCCAGAGTCCACTGCAGCCCCTCCGCGCATCCTAGGGGCTCCCTGCGCAGATTGGAGCGTAAGTTCTTCCTTCCTTCAATAAAGCATAGTTTACTATTCTTAGGCCTGAGTGTCCTCCTTTCGCTGGTATCTTCCCCCCCAGCCCTTGCGGGCACATTCACCAAGATGGTTCCCCCAGAACCTATTCGACATTGGTGAGGCCTCATCTGGAGTACTGTGTCCAGTTTTGGGCCCCACACTTCAAGAAGGATGTGGATAAATTGGAGAGAGTCCAGCAAAGGGCAACAAAAATGATTAGGGGACTGGAACACATGAGTTATGAGGAGAGGCTGAGGGAGCTGGGATTGTTTAGCCTGCAGAAGAGAAGAATGAGGGGGGATTTGATAGCTGCTTTCAACTACCTGAAAGGGGGTTCCAAAGAGGATGGCTCTAGACTGCTCTCAATGGTAGCAGATGAGAGAACGAGGAGTAATGGTCTCAAGTTGCAGTGGGGGAGGTTTAGATTGGATATTAGGAAAAACTTTTTCACTAAGAGGGTGGTGAAACACTGGAATGCGTTACCTAGGGAGGTGGTAGAATCTCCTTCCTTAGAGGTTTTTAAGGTCAGGCTTGACAAAGCCCTGGCTGGGATGATTTAACTGGGAATTGGTCCTGCTTTGAGCAGGGGGTTGGACTAGATGACCTTCTGGGGTCCCTTCCAACCCTGATATTCTATGATTCTATGAAGTGTTACAGGAGTAGAAGGGAGTTGTGAGCTATACTGTGGGGATGACCATGTAGCTCTCCCCCACAATGTCTGGACCAAAACTGAGCAATTTCTCAGTTTTAGATGTTGCTTTACCTCCCTTGCAGCCACAGTGAAAGTGGAGTGAGAAATAGTTAGGGTTCTGCACTGATTGCCTGAAGCATATTAATATAGGTCCTCCTGAGCTGTTTACTCTTTATCCAGCACTGGTTGCCATTCTGGTTGTGACCCGTCATGCTAAGCAGATGTCCATGAACAGAGCTTTATTCTGGTAGCTGGCCACAATTGCTTCCTGCACTGATGCTTCTCAGATGGCGATGAGATCCAAAGTCTCAGTGCAACTGCTCGAGGCAGATTTCAGGGCTTCTGGGTAATACTGCAGCTTTTGTGACCCTTGATTTCAGGTGCAAATGGGGACATGCAGGTAAACAGACCAGTCAGTAACGGTCACCTGCAAAGCAGTGTGGGACTGCCATTGGAGGACTGCCAAAGCTGTAAGCAGCAACACTGGGTGCACACAAACAATGGACCAGACTACTTTGCTGTGCAGCAAAGTTAGTGAGCTTTGAAAGAAGGCTTTCGAGTTCATGATAAATGTGGTGTTTGTGTTGTGTACATAAGTGTTTTCAAACCAGATTAATTTGACTTAATCCAGTTTAACCCCGTCCAGTGTAGACAAGCCTTTAGACTTTCCCTCTGCTAACATCGACCATCCCTCACCCTGATAATTTTGCATTTCCTTTGAGACAATATTTCCTGCACAGTGACAGTCTGATCTTTCTCCATCCCCCTCCATAAGAGGCCCCACAAGCCCTTGCCACTCTTTGTGTGCAAGGGATGAACTTTTTTCTCTAAGCCTTAATCATGACTTTCATTTTGAACTGAACTCAAGTAAGCACACACACCAGTGTTAAAGTAAGAGACTTCTATTGTCTGTTTCCAGTGCTGAGATTCGGAATAATGCAAAAATGTACCTCTACTGATATTTCTCTGTGCTTTTTGTGGTGAACAACACTAACCCAGAAAGCTATCACAATGTATCAGTAGTTGAGTTGAGAACATACTAAAAACTCTGCAGTGCTTTTGGAAAGCAGAGCTTAAAAAAAAGCAGAAGGGTTAACTATTGTACATAGAAATTTAAGAAAGTGAGCCATACAGCCACTCTAAAGAGATTTTTCTCTATGTGCCAAATGCCCAGGGGTTGCTGAAAAGCTCATCTGTCTTAATTCTGGATGAAGCATTTCCTGAGCAGAGTGGGTTCAGTGCAGATGGTATATGGTGTCTCTTACTCTTTGACTGTTACAACCTTCATGTATTTTACTGACTAGTCGAAGACAGATGTATTTCCTTCCAGGAGGAATTTAGGGCACAAGCCTCATGACATTTTAAAACAGAGGAGGCCGCAACTAAAAAAATAATACTGAACCCTCCTACCTTCTCTAAGTTAGGAAGCAAGGGCAAGTAAGAAACAAACATTATCTCAATCCTAATTAACAATGTGCCCCAGTGTTATAAGTTTTCTGCATGTAGAACTTGCATGGGCTTCTCAGTCCACACTTGTCAGGTAGGAGTTCTATGCATGGAGGGCTTGCAAGATCAGAACTATAAATTCTAGATAAAAAAAATGGTAGCCAGTTCTGCCACTCTTACCTCTTGAGAGAAATCTAACTAAACGTTTCTGGAGGTGGCCCTGTGATTTAACCCCAGCTGTGCCCCTACCATGGCAAGACTTGTTCAAATGCAGACATTCAGCTGGAAACCTGGCACCTGCACAGAGACGTACCAGATTCCCAGGGAGCACTACAGGTGCATTATATAGCACTGAAATGGTTAAAGGTTAGAGCTTGGAAGGGGGGACCATAAATACCTCCCTTTGATTAGCTGGTTCAGATGAAAGATGCCAGCTGTTCAGAGAAAGCATAGGGAAGAAGGAGAATATTCACATTGTCACTGCTTAAAGCTGCTTTATCTTGTATAATGTGCTTTGAAGTATTCTTAAGAAGCCTGTTTGGGGTGGATGGGTTAATCACTTTTAACACAGCTGTATGTCACAGTGCCATATTATAAGATTTGTAAGTGCTATAAATGGGGGAATAAAAAAGAAAATTAATTCCATGGGTTTGAACACACTATTTATACCTCATATCTATGGCACATTTAATATTCATGTCACCCTGATAAAATGGTTCCTTTAACTATAGATGGGATAAACATCACTTTTAAAGAAAAGAGGCGTAACAGTGTGCGCAGAGTTTTTAAACTAGCTGGTTCATATGTAATATTCAATTCAAAGAGAAGTGACACAAAGATAGAACTTCGCTACTGGTTTCCATTTCAATCATCTTTCTTTTTAAAAATAAGTCCTATTTATGTCAAGTATTCGTTTCAGTTTGGTTCCTTTTGATTTGAAGTTACTCAGGCTGGATGAAAATCACTTCAGAAGTGCTAACATTATTTAAAAGGACATGGTATAATTTTACGTTTAAGATGTCTCAGAGGAGAACTAGTCTTTTGATGTGTTTTTGATACAAGGAGAAAATTCTTAAAGTAGTATAGAATCTAAACATATGACACAAAAAACTTCCTGGTCTCAAAGAAAAATAGAACTGCTAAAGACCGAATTCCATCCAAAATATTCAGGTACGTGGCAGGCCAACTGGGAAAAGAGAGAGATGATGCTGTTAAATTGTAGGAAAACTACTATCTGATATTTCCTCTCTCAAAAAGGGTCCAGTTTACACTGAAAATGTTATCCTCTGCACACTGTTGGCCAATATCATCTATGATCCAGAATGCTTTGCATTTATGCTAAATTGTGTAACTGGATTCCCAGAAAGCTTTGTACCCATGCTAAGCTTTATTGTGGAAATCAACTAATAATTAAACTGTTCTAACATTTATTCTTTGTATGTGAAAAATCCGTCAAAAATAATATGCATAGTCTGTTAAGGAGTTTTATATACGAATTGTGTGTTGGGCACCATTAGTACAAAATAGTTAATGTCTCTATAGTCTAATGCAATTTCTACTCTTCAGTCTAGCAATCCTTGGAATGTTGCTGTGTACGGCTGGTGCAGATGTCTTTGTGCCTTGAAAAACAAGTATAAAACTAGATAAGGCAACAAGACTAAGGTGCATTTTCTATCTGTCGTAAAGAAGTGCACTATAAACATAAGTCAAATTAAGTTGGTGCTTTTGGACAGACACAGATGAAAGGTGTGATTGTGGCAAGCTTGGTCCTTGAGTTGGTAAAGTATGAACCTCTCTGTTTGTGCTGATTTCTCCATGTTTAATAAACTGATTGAGCTGAATTATCTGACATCTTTGTTAATTGATAACCAAAACAGAACCCTAACACCACCAAATGAAGTCATGGGAAACGCACAGATATTCACACACACTCCTCCAGTGGTCTATTAACACTAAATGGGGCCTGGAGCCAATACATCCAAAGGGTCACCAGCAAACCAAAGGGCTCACTGCAACTAATAAACCTCCCACTTACAAAACTGCTCATGGCATTCCGGTTTCCCTGCCCTGCCAATACTGCCTCCTACTCCCAAGTGCTCGTGGTGAACTCCAGGTCTCACTGGCAGCGCTCCCGTAAGCCCTTGGATCCAAACTGTATTGTTCCACAGATCCCTTTTCCACTCAGGTCCATTGATCCTGCCTCAATTTACTTTTGCCTCCTCAGAGGACAGCCTTCATTTCCAAGCCTGCAGTGACTGGCAGAAATCTGTGTGTGTACTCAAATTAAAACAATTAGGAGAATGAGAACGAGTGAATTTTTGCAGCTGTTTTCTTGTGAGTAGAACACAAATCTCACAAAACGAGAATGGCATGTATATTATATTGTATATGTTACCACATGAAATTGTGCTAAAATTGTTCATTGTGGCCCCAATTCAGCATGAACCTTAATCACCTTGCTGAATCAGGGCCTATATGCATGTATCAGCGCTTAAGACTCGTTAGAACAGGATAATTAGGAAAAAGTTTTTAAAATATTCCCACAGATCAGAACACAGACCCTCATAAGCCCTTCCTGTCCCATTTCCATCCCTGTTCTTGCTGCCATTTTTACCTCTATAAATGCTTTATCTAGGATATTTGTAAAGAACCAGTCACTGTTGTATGTAGTACTCCCATCTCATGATCTGTACACACAATTTTAGCGAATAAGAATTTCCACACCTTCCCTTTTGCAGAATACCACATGAGCAGCTTCCTGCAAACTAGACCCCCTGTGCAAATCCAAAATCTTCCACAAGGGGCAAGAAACTCAAGGAATTTGTCCAAATCTGTTCTGAAACCTGTGTTTATTGAATGGTATCATGTATTCTACTGATGCTGTTGCCATGCTACCAGCCTAAGCATCCTTTGACTGATGATAAATAGCTTTTACTGAACTGTTAGGCCTACAGGATTTTCAGTGCCTCTGAGAAGAATGACAATGGAAGTACAAATTCCCCCCCCTATTTTCTGGAGTCAGAAAAGGCCATGTCTCCGATGACTTCATTTTACTGGGCTACTTTTTGCATCATTTGCTCGTCAATGATAAATCAAACCTGTTCTTGTCTGAAGGTGATGGTGTCTTGATCATGTCCCTTAGGAGTCCATGCTACCGACTAACTGCTCTCACCATCCAACTTTTCCCCAAAACTCTTCCTTAGCTTCAAGCCATTGCCTCTTGTCCTGCTCTCCTGAGCGACTAAGTATTTGCAATCTATCATTTCTATCACCTGGAAGATATTTATAGATTTTGATCATGTCCCTCTGGACTCTTGTCTTTCCCAGACTATACATATTCTAGCTTCCCCAATCTCTCCTGATATAGCATGCCGTGCATTCCTTGTATAATATCTATTGTTTATTCTTAGTATTTTCTTTGGCATGTCTGTATTCCTCTTTAAAATATGGGGACTAGAACTGAATAAATTCGTCTAGATATGGTCACACTGGGGCTATGCAGAGCAGCACTAATACCCCATTAGTTAGTTAATGATCTGTGATAAACCCTATGTACTATAGTACTATAACAGAATCTACTTGCAGAAGTGTGTGTGTGTATGTGCGAGGGAGAGATAGAGAATGGGAAATTTATTTATCTGTTCTCCTGTTTAAAAAAAAGTGCTTTCTCATAATCATAATGAAGGATGGAGACAACAAACTTATGTTAAGTTGCTCTCTGCTATAAATGTTCAAATCTTCATACTTTCCTCCTGAGAAATATCTGGCATACGCTGATCATTTTCATTGTATTATAGTCTGATGAAGGGGGTTGGGGAGAGCTGGGGTAAAAGCCTGGGGGAGAGTGGGGAATTTCTTCTCCTGGGGAAATACGGACACATGCCTGTCATTTGATGTGATCTGGTCCATTCTAAAGATTTTAGGCAAAAGATTTCTTCTTCATAAGTATTTTTGTAAGTAATCTCTGGAAGGGTGCAGTTAACACTCAGAGACAGGGAGATTACATTGGAGACAAGGAAATCATTCCAACCTTCTCTCCAGCTGGGTGGCAGAATTTAAACATGGGGCTCTTGGGAACCCCTGGCAGCACTTAAACTTGTTCTTGATACCAACTCTCCCCAGTAGTGTTGGGTCCTATACTACAGTGCCCCTGGGATGGAAATACAGAGCCAAATCCCAAGATCCTTACTCAGTCCTCATTTCCACCCCTGACCCCGTAAAGTCAATGGCATTTGCATGACAAAGGACTGAGTAAAATCTGAATAAGGACCTCAGGATTTGGCCTATACATGCCCATCCCATCCCCATCCCTTGTTACCTAATCAGGTTTAACACTGAACATTATTTTTGTTACTGCTTGGCTCCAGGAACATATCACATTTGATACTATGCAGTTACACTGTACGCTAGATTTGTTCAATTTACTGTGAAACCTGTTTCACTGTTAAATAAAAAAAAAGTTTCTTAAAATTGCCCTGTTCTTGCAAACTAAGCACACAGATGGACCCTGGATCCCATCCAGAGCCCTGCTGAAATCGTGGCGGGGGCTTTATGTGGGCACTTGCTTCTAGGAACTGGCAAGACTGGTGCCAAAGGATACAACAAACTTGAGATTTTCCATTGAAATTCTCATTACACTTCCTAGCGGACAATTTATTTATTCCATGTCCACAAGTGTGGTGGGTGCCTCGTGGACAGATATACATAAACATGGTCTCTCCCCTGAAGAGTTTACAATCTGTTTCATTTCAGACAGATGACTCCCATTTTCAGAGAGAGCAAGTGAGCGAGCCAGGCAAAACAGTCCAAATAATACAGACACCTCAACAATCAGTCAGACTTGAGGACCTCTGGGCAGAATATTTTTCCTTTTTCTGCTTCAATAAATAAAGACATACAAATTCCTGTTTCCTTAAAAAGAATACCAAACAAATGCATCAGCCTGCCAGACAGTGTTGGAAGGCTAAATTTATCTTGGTAGTCATTCAGTGCTTTCTGCACTTAGTAATAAACTCCTGATATAGCTGCAGGTTATGAGGAGAATATTGTGTAATGAACTACATTTTATTGAGTACTCTCTAGCCTTCAGACTAATATGCTTTCACGTCTACTTAGATCAAGCATCTGAAAACCAGCAAATTACAACTATGAACATTAATGGAAAGGAGAAGAGAAGCTAAGGTTAACTATGATATACACCACTTGGACTCTCTTAGCTAGACCACTTCACTCAGTGTTATTAGCACACAAATACATGTATTTTGGGGGACTGAGTACACAGGCCCTGCAATAATAGCCCATCACTCTGATGGGTTATCAACTTCTCTCTGTTGATGGCTTGTAGACACTGCCTCTCCATTTGTATTGTATCTGTATAGCTTAAGTAAAATGCACCTTTCTCCCAAATCAGCCCATATCAAAACATACAGGGGTGGATGCATCCACAGAATGCTTACTAATTACCAGTGTTACAAGCTAAAAGTAAATGTCATTTTATCCTAGAGAGGGACCCATGCTGTAAAATTTGTCCCTATATCAAAAATTTGACTCTGCTCAGAGCTGGGGAGTGTTTGGAGCCAGGGTGTTGGCTTGGCACATTATAGACATAGGATAAAGTCATTACGTTCAGATGCAGTTTCCAGATCCAACTTCCTCAAGGTGTAGGGGTGTTCAGATCTTGGGTGTTCATTTGTGCCCATCTGTACTTTATGCTTTTTTGGCCAGATTCTCTCCCATGATCCAGTCACTCTGATTGGCTCCAGTAGTAAGAAGGGGCCAGAAAGCCATCAGATTTTACTAGCTAGAGATTCCTTCAGCATGGGAGAGTCCACAGCTGGCATGGAGTTGCTGTAGCGGGCTCCTGTACATCCACATCTGCAGCCTCTGGTGAAGGTGGCATGTTGGGGCAGAAGGGATCATGGCTGGAGCGCTACTCTGCTTTGGCCATTCTCTGCTAGAGTAACAACTCCTGTGGGCTAGGACCAACCCATGTAGTTTAGAGCACTCCCTAGAATCAGAGAGAGGTAGCCAGCTCTTCTGCAGTCTCACTTTAGCTCTGGCCAGTGGAAAATGGACAAATTTGAGAATCTAGCCCCATATCATCATTGCTATTTGCATATAGCGATCAAAGCTGAAAATCAGCAACAGTATTTAAACAAAGAAAACTTTTCTCCAAGAGTGCTGACTTCTATCAAGTCTCTGGAATGTTTTCCAGTGTCTGACTTGCTACTCCCTTCTGGTTGTGCAGCTGTTGCCTTTCTTCTCTGAAACAAAGCTCTCAATCTGTTTTGGGGATTTCATATCAATGGTTTTTTTCTTTGGTACAATATCCCCCCCCCCACACACACACACTCACTGAAGCGTTTTCCTTTTACTTTAGTGACTTACTTTCTCTAAATACTGAGATAACTTAAATAGATTGACCTGATTTTCATTTACTCTTTCACATCACTGGTACAATGACACCAATATAATCCTTGCAAATGTGCTCGACAAAACCTCTGCTGTTTAAAATCCCTAGACATCTGCTATACCTGCCTTTGCAAACACATCAATATTTGAAGGCATTGAACCAGCAGTGATCTGTAAAATTATCATTTTTCCAATTCCCTTCCTTGTGCCTGTGCCTTCCCAGGGATCTCGGAGAAGTGAGCGACATTACCTGTATTTATATTGCAAAACTGCACACCAAACAATAAACCTCTAGCAACCATTTTAGTTTAATTCTTTGTAACTTGGAAGTGAGGTGGAAAAAAGACCCAGGGGAAAAATTTCAAAACCACTTAACTCTCATTTTTATAAGTGAGCTTTCGGGCTTGCCCACATGAACATTTAGTTTGTGGCAAGCAGGGGTGTAAATCTACCTTATTCTAATCTGCCACACAGTCAATGCCCATGTGGACCTTGCTGACGTGCACTAAGAGTTTGTTAGTGTGCTTTGAGCGACACTGCTTTGAAACGGGAGTTGATCGCACATTAGGGAATTCTTAGTGCGCAGCAGCAGGGTGCCCATGGACAGCTAGTGCACAGCAGAGTCACATCCCAGCTTGCCAGACAAGACCCATGTCTAACTGTAATTCAGTTAATACCCTTTAAGAATTGTGTCACATAGACGCAGGTCATTTTTATATGCACAAACTAAAGTTAGTGCATAACAACCCCCCTGCATAGACAAACCCAGCTCACCTAAGTGAGTTAGGTGCCTAACTCCTATGTAAAGCCAGTGTGAATTAGGTGCCTAAGCTGCTTAGGTGCTTTTAAAAATTCCTCTAGGCTCCTCTTTGCATCTTTAGGTGCCTAAATACCTTTATAAATATGGCCCCAGCTAGTTGCATGATGTGGATAGAGAAGGCAGATGAACAATAGTGGGAAAAAGGGGAGAAATGTCATACATTTTAACAAACATGTACTGTTTCTGGATTAGGCAGGGGTTCCTTTTATTGAGTGTATTTTCTGGCTGCAGCTCTGAGTTATTCTGTCTCAGTAATGTGACTCAATATTTGGAGAATCTATTTTCCTACACAGAAATAGTAAATAAGTCCCAACAGGGATTGTGCAGCATAGTGTGTTGTGTCCTCTGGGCAATTGGCAGAGATTATTCACTCAGTGACATTATTCATATCTTCCTGCAGTAATTCCACAAAGTCATGTTCCTATCTCCTTTGCTGCTGATATCACTGTCCTTGGGGGAATAGTCTCTTAAGTGCTAACACTGCGCCAGAGAAAGAGTGAGAATGACTCTCTAGGCTGGTGGTTGGGGCACTCACTGGAGGTTCCAGTCCTCCAGCTCCAAAGATCATTTAATTATTTATACAAAGTGGAACTGCTTCAACAGGACTGAGGCCTACCCCAGAACATCCTGCAGGTCAAGGCACTCTCTTGGGAGGAAGTAGACTCAAGTTCAAATCCCTGCTCCACAGCAGGCAGAGGGGGGGAACTGAACCTGGTTTTCCACTGTCTTGGATGAGTACGCTAACGACTAGTCTACTATAAGGGGGACACTGCCATCATCTCCTCTGGCCTTTTTGTGTGGGCTAGGTGTGCTCTGGGCACACCTCCCAGATTTGGGCCCCATAGGTGGGGGAAACGCTTAATTTGAGGAACCCACTGGGATTTAAGCATCTGATCGACATGCGAGCACCTAGATTAAGGTAGCTGTGTGTATGCTCGCTGGCAGAAGCTAGGTCCCTAGGGGACTTAAACAATGGAAATTTAGTTGCCAAGGGACTTCAGGCACCTACAGAGTTAAGTGGCAGCTGAGCAGGGGTTTTGAGGATCTTAGTAGTACCTAAAGGTATCTAGCCCTTTGAGCTTTGTTTTCATGCTTACTACCAAATATATCAAAATATTTGACACAAAGAAAATATTAAATACATTTTTGGTTCAAAACATGTTTCTGTGCAGGCACAGATGTAATTTCCTTAAAGTAAAATTATTCCTACTACAAGCCAGTACCATCTGTTGACAAGAACAGTGGACACTGGAAAATTTTAACTTCTCCATTCACTTTAAATGGAAAACCTCACAAGTTCACACAGGCCCATGCTCCTTTTCAGCATGTGGTTGTGTAATCAACTGCTACCTCAACAATGACCTCAACAAACTCAATTATCATGAAACTCTCATCTCCTGATCTCACCTGCAAAAGCACAATTTACAACAAAACTAAGTTTCAAATCCATTTTGAAACTTACAAAAGGAAAATATTCAGAAGACAGGTAATTTGCTAGAGTTCCTCATATACTGCAAGTTCAGCAAACATACTTAACTACACACCACAATTTGATTTCAAGTAAATATCCACCTTTACCTTATGTTTATTTATGCACCTGTTTCCACTAGATAATACAGGATCATTGGGCCATTCTACTACCCTAAGTCACATTGAGGACTCAGATCTCTCTGGAAATAGTCCCATTGATTTCATCTTCAAATCATGATCATGCATTATCCCCTTTTCTTAATGAAAGAACATGTAATTGTCTACTTCTCTGATACACGAGCTTTTTTGTTAGAATCTATTTTTCTTCTGGATGCTAAACATGTTTAATATTTGGAACTTTTCCTCCAAAGATAAACCCTCCAGACCATCAGCTAGTCCTGTGGGTTTCATCTTCTGATATCTCTAATACCTGCGTATCCTTTAATTAATACAGGCAACAGATGCTGCAACTTAACACTCCAGGTGTGATCTTACCAAGGAATTATACAGAGAGATCGTTATTTCCTATTAGAAAATAATTCCCTTTTTATACACCCTTGCACCTTGCTGGCTTTCTTTGCTGCAGCTGTACCTTGTGACTTGGTTTTCACAGGATTACGCGACCAAATCTGAAGCCCTTTGCTTTTTCTTTCATGTCTAACTGAATTCTATTTAATTAGTATTTTGATTCTCTGTTGGATCTCTACGTTGGTCTCTTTTGTGCATTGGTAGTGTGTCTGAATGCCAACGAGACAGAAGGGGCATGGAATCTGATTAATCATAGGTGACTATGAGAGTGCAGCATATTTCTTTCCCAAACATCTTGAATTATACGAAGGAAGTGTCATAGTTTAATACACCACAGAGAATGAGAAACAAAGGTGGTTTGTATTTATAAGGAATATACTTCACAACGTTTTTTTCTTCATTTGGGGGCTATTTCAATTTAGATCCTGTTCAAATCTATTCTCTAGGTAGCAGGGAGAGTGGCTGAAACGATTAACAATAATCTAAATCTGACTGATTTGATATTCTGTATGAGAATGAAAGGTCCTTTCCTTCTGCAATTTCATTTGTTGAGGCTAAATCAGAAGGATGAACCTTAAAGCTCAACATCTAATCCTTCTGAAAAACAAATGAGTCCGTGGCCAGATTGATGCCAAATGTAATGGAGCAGCCTTGACCATATATTTGCATCTGCCAGGATGATTTCTTACCTTCACTGCAAACTCTGCTTCTGTTACTTTATGCACACACCTCTTGCATACTGAATAGGAGCCAACACCTATGTCCTCCTTGATCTCATATCCATCTGTAAAATGAATATTGTTCCCATGTAACTGCTGTGGAGAAAGACAAAACAAGGGAAATCAAAAGACAAACATTATAGAACCATAAAAACAGAATAATCCTGGACAGTGACAATAAAGGGATTGCTGAGCTCACCTTGTCCAAACATCTACCAAGGATCCATTATCCTTAGAAATTATTTAAGTTCAGTTCAATGAAGTTGTGGCCACTTTCTAAATAAATGTGTCTCCTTCCTTATTGGTGTCCTTCCTCAGTAAACTACAATTGTATGTCTAGAAACAATGGCTGAGATGTTTTTAGCCATATTTGGGATTTGAAGATCCAATTCCCGTTAGAAATTAATCACACTCTCTCTCTGGCCCAATGAATATTTAAGTATTTATACAAAGTGGAACAGCTCCAACAGGAGAAATTGAGACTGACTCAATAGGATGGTAGTTAGGGCAGAGAGACTTGAATCTAGGTCCCCCTTGTGCCAGGTGAGTGCCCTAACCACTGGGATATTAGCTATTCTGGGGGTTGTCTGTCTGTCTGTCTGGTTTTTCACAGAGAATTTTGAAGTCTCATTTTTGGCCCAATAAGAAATGAAGCCTAATGCTGAATCCTCCAAATTTTTCACAAATAGGAATTCTTGTTTTCTGGCCAGCCTCAGTAATTACAGGTGAAGTGTTTTGTGCTACTATTGTACAAAACAAGCTATATAAAAATTATACTTCACTGTATCACACAGAATATTAACGGGATGAAAGCTGATCCCATAAACAGGGGCACTCCCCAGGAAGTGCATCAGAAAAGACCTGGTGTGCCAGATTGAAATGCTCACGTGGTCGCAGTGCTACTCACTCAAGTGTGTGAAGTTCTTTTAGTTTACGTGCAAATTTGCACAGATGGGTAAGTGGGCAGAAACAGTCCTCACACACAACTGATACTCATTTTGCCATTCCCGAAAGAGCCAAGGAGAAAGGAGGGTATTGGGTAAAGAAACCACTTCCTTTCCCCACAGCAGTAAGGGAACAGGCTGGGATGGGAATTTACTGAAGTCGCATGTATGGAAGGGAACGTCACTGAAGTGTTTTTCCCCCTTCTTTCCAGTTAGTGGCTGTTTGTTCTTATTCATGTTACAAAGTAGGGACCCAGAAGTGTATGTTTGCCTCAGGCCCAGTGATGGGTTAATTCAGCCCTGCACACAGTTCTCACTTACTCCTGTGCCCCTGAATCCAAGATCTGTGTAGCCCACACAAGGGCAGGTCCTACTCTCCATTATGCCATTAGGAAAAGGATAAGAACATAAGAATGGACATACTGCGTCACAGCAATGATCCATCTAGCCCAGTATCCTGTCTTCTGACAGTGGCCAGTGCCAGGTGCTTCAGAGGGAATGAAAAGAAAAGGCAATCTCTGAGTGACCCATCCTCTGCTGTCCACTACCAGCTTCTGGCAGTCAGAGGCTAGGACACCCAGAGCATGGGATTGCATCCCTGACCAACTTGGCTAATAGCCATTGATGGACCTATCCACTATGAACTTATCTAATTCTTTTTTGAATCCCATTATTGGTTTGGCCTTCACAACATCCCCTGGCAATGAGTTCCACAGGTTGACTGTGTGTTGTGTTGAGGATAGATAGATAAGACAGATAATAGGACAGAAAATATCATAATGCCACTATATAAATCCATGGTATGCCCACATCTTGAATACTGTGTGCCGTTCTGGTAGATGCATCTCAAAAAAGATATATTAGACTTGGACAAAGTACAGAGAAGGGCAACAAAAATTATTAGGGGGATGGAACAACTTTCATACAAAGAGAGATTAAAAAGATTGGGACTGTTCATCATAGAAAAGAGACAGCTAAGGGGAGGATATGATGGAGGTCTATAAAATCACGAATGGTGGGGAGAAAATGAATAAGGAAGTGTTATTTACCCCATCATACAACACAGGAACCAAGGGTTACCCAATGAAATTAACAGGCAGCAGGTTTAAAAAAACTGATGAAGTGCACGTCTTCACAGAATGCACAGTTAACTTGTGGAACTCACTGCCAGAGGATATTGTGAAGGCCAAAACTATAACACGGTTAAAAAGAATTACATAAATCCATGGAGGATAAGTCCATCAATGGCTATTAACCAAGATGGTCAGGGATGTGCACCAGATTCTGTGGGTATCAGTGAACCTCTGAGTGTCAGAAGCTGGGACTCAATGACAGGGGATGGATCACTTGATAAATTTCCCTGTTCTGTTATTTCCTCTGAAGCATCTGGCACTTTTGGAAGACATGATACTGATCCAGACAGACCACCGGTCTGACCCAGTATGGCCATTCGTACGCCCTTGAGCCAGCTCAGTGTCAGGTATTTAGAAGTGCACTTTGTTTCAGTAATTAAATTGCATGATTCACATTTTCTTTATGCCAGTAAATAGGAAAGTTGAACGTAAAACTAAAAGCCTTTGGAATATCTCTCTTTTTGCACCTACTGTGGGCTGTATGTAAATAGACTAGGGATGGATAAACTGTGGGCTGTATGTAAATATACATGGAATGGATAAGCTGATTGACTGATGTAGTTTAAAATGTTCTATGTAGCTATATATCTGCTCATCAAACGTGAAGTATAATGCAAAGTGTCAGTACCTGCACAATTGGATGAACTGTGATTTTGTGCAAATCTGGCTGTGAAGGCTCCTGCACCAAGCTGGATGCAATGAAGCTGAATCCTCTAAAAAGATGATGAGCATTGGCACTGGGAGGAACACCAGGGGAATCTGCAGAAGAAACGAGGGTATGGCTACATGAGTTGGACAACTAGAGATCAGAAAGTGAATAATGGTACAACATTTGCAGCAATGAAGGTCACCACTAACAGCAAACCCCACTAAATTAGCCGTCACACACTCATAGTCTCCGTCATCATCTCAAGACTCTGATATGCGTGGATCACCGCCTCCTGTCCTGTATCTGAACACAGAGGGGAACATCCATGCATGGATCTCCCCTCTCCTGCACAGCAGTCTTGTTGCACAGCCGTTTCCACAGCACCATTACAACAGAGGGCACTCCACAAGTCTGGGGTCCATGCAGAGAGGAAAGGGGCTGGGCAGGCTGTGAGAAGGAGTGGGCAGATTGGGACACTGCTCTCCCTTTGGCCTTGGGGAAGATTCCCCGGGGGAAAAAAATACAACCTATGGCTGGACAGTAGAACTCCTACTTTATGAACTAATTGGGAACTGAATTCAGACAATCGAACAGTTTATAAAATTGAACATCTAAAATTAGAGTAGCTATGGTGCATAAGTTGGAGAGTGGCAGACTGCTTGGCTTTCTTCTTGTCCTTCAGTACAAGGCACTGAAGCCATTGGAATGTGAAGGGATGTCAGCGTGTTCTTCATCAACATCACTATTGTTATGGAGGTTCTTTACTCCTGGCAGTGAAAAGTGGTTCATATAAGATGGTCATTCATAAGATTGGTGTTTATAAAATCGAGGTTCTACTGAACTATTCCCCTCCACCCCTGGAACCCTGCTCCTGAGGCCTGGGAATTGCCACAACTAGAAGGAGTGTAGAGTAGCATGAATGGAGATGTGTTGTCTGGATCAGCGGAGTGGGGGGAAACCACAGGTCTGGAGCAATGGCAGATGTATGGTGCCTCTGCACAGCTGGTTCCTGGTCTGGTGGAAATCTAGCAGGTTTAGGGGTGGGAGCAGCCCCCTATTCCATGCGGGGCAGGAGAGAGAGAGCATGTAGGGTTGTCCTTGGATAGACCAACTGGGCTGACTACTCTGAAAGGATCTTCAGGGATATTTCTTTCCCTTGAGACCCTATCTCACTAAAACCCATGGAAAGGAATGATCTGGGTCTTAAAAAGTTTAAATCTTCTGCCATTTGAGTCACACACCCATACAACATTCTCTGGTAGCCAGCCCAATAATTAATCTGTCATAGCAAGGAAAAAAAGAGTCACATTGTGTTATCATTTTTAAAATGAACACTTATGAACATTTTTAAACAAAGCAAATAACAGGGCTCAGTAATAGCTACTGGTACTGTCCCTGGATTTTAACTAGATGAGTATTCGAAAACCCATGCTATTTTAGCCTACTTATTTTTCCCCCTTTCATTGTTTTTCCGATACTTCCTTCAGTTACAAAGCAAGTATTTTTCTACGAAAAGCTTAAGCAGCTAAACCTCCCTTACTAAAGTATCTCCTGGTAGAAAACTTGTAGGACATCCAGTTTCACCTGAGCAAAGAGCATACATCCTCTTAGGGCCAGGTATAGAACTCTTGATTCTTGAGTGCAACCTCTGTTGACATCAATAGCAGTGTTAATTGATGTAAATGGGCATGGCATGCCCAGTTGTTCATGGCCCTTAGTGCCCTGGAATTACCCAGCAAGGTAAACATTTCCCAGTCTGAACATTTTCCCTAGAAATGCAGTAAGAATAATGAACAGAGAAAGAGATGCTCTGAACAGTTCTTTGGAGGCCAGCATATAACCAACATGTTAAGAGGAAATATGATCTGCCCAATGCTGCAGAGGTTAGTGCAGCCCAGCTTGCAGCTGCTAGGTACTTCATCAGGGATCATTCTTAGCTTTGACATCGATGAGAAATAAACACACTGAGTCAGACCCATCTCCAGAGTGTGAGAAAGATCGTGTATGTTTTTTAAAATTATCTGAGCTGGCTGTTCATCTCTCAGCATATCGGAGAGTTCTCTCTTTCCAAATGCTCACACTGAATCACCAGGCCTCATGCAAAATCAGATGCTGCACTGGCGTGTGCATCACATCAGTTTTACAAACCCGGTCAATAAAAAAGTAGGAAATGAACATTTTAGAGTGGGGACAGGCCCAAATCAAAACCAAATCTGAACACACTTGAACTTCAGGAGAACTCAGCTCCTGCTCCAAATTCTACGACCCCTATGCCTTTCTACTTAAAAGCTAACTACTGCGCATAATCCACAGCCAATTTCTTCTTCAACAACTGCACTAATTATTTTGTTTGCAACATCAAAAGTTGACCACAACTAGCTAGTATGTCTATAAACGTGACTTTAATCTCCCCACATTGAGTCTCTCAAATGCACATTGATCTCTCAAACTGTTAAAAAAAATCATTTTGCACGTCCATAGCATCTTTCATAAGAAGATCTCAAAGTACTTTACAGACATCAATTAACTCAATTTCACAATACTCCTTGGGAGGTAAGCTTTGTAATCCTTGTTTTACAGACAGAGAAACAGACACAGAGATGAAGTGACAAAGTCACACAGGAATATCTGGCTCACAACAGAACCTAGCAATCCTGACTCCTAGTTGTCTGTTCTATCCTAGACCACACAAAACAACTTCTGATGTAGCAAATTATTCAACTGGTAAGTTATTGGGGACAAAACTGATAAACAAATATTTTCCAGACAGGAGAACTCATTCAGGAAGAACTGACAGCATGTAAAATCAGGTTATGCTTGTAATTTGTTTTTATTTCTCTCTGGCAGCCTCAATAAAACTCAGCAACAGAATTATCATGACCAAGATATAGGCCATCTTTATAGCACTGTCTGTTTGGGTTTGTCATTAGTGACAGGACAGGTGATTCTCAGGTCTGAATCATGGCAGAAAGGAAACAGTAAAACAAGCTCCTGTTTGACCCCATTAGACATACAATGTGCTCCTATGATTAAGACAGTTTCTGTATAATATACTCCTTCAAGTGTAGATCTACACAGCCAAGCAGCGAGAGGGAGACCCTGGCACACATTTATGTAGAGTTTGTCAGGCTGCAGCCCCTTTTCTGCCTCCTCCAGACACCTACACCTCCTTGTATTTGCACACCCCATCCATGGCCCACCAAAATCGTGAGACCTCCTTGTCAACCTCCTCCTGGTGCTGGTCAAAGGGTCATCCAGCAGAGCAGGAGGAAGAAGCTTGACCAGAGTTGGGGTGTAGAGAGGCTTCTCTAAGACTGTGGGGACTGTTTCCATTCTCTTGTTGCTTCATGTCTCTGGGCGGTGTCCACTGGCTCCTTGTATTCCTTGGAGCAGTGGTGGATGCTATTCTCTGCTTGATGTCCCCCTCTGGATCCCTCATTTTGGCCCTATAATCTTGACTCCCCTCCCTGCATTATCCTTTTTTCTCTCTCAAACTCAGTTGTGGTCTGGGCCTTGTGGTTCCTCCACCGTGGCTTAGGGAGTGGGCCTTTAGTTTTGAGTAGGCCTAGGCCTGCCCATCCTAGTACCTGCAGTAGGTACACAGCCGGCTGGTTCTTTATCAGACACCACAGTATGCTGAAGTAGATCGTTCACATTAATCTGGGGATTAGAGTGTTCATAAAACCAAAGAATTCACCTAAACATTGGGTGGACACAAGTATAATGGAGGTGGGCCCTGTCCAAGCTTCACTACATCGTTTTTTCATTTCATCATTGACGTATGAATTCACACAGTGAAGCACTCTGTAATATAATTTTATTATATAGGTTCTTAGAAAGTGGAACTCTTCAAAACCCACCCCAGGGGTAGCTAATTATTTTTTGTCAAGGTCCAAATTTCTTGGTCAAGGTATAGCCAACGTCCGGACTCAGAGAAAATAATAATGATAATAAGTAAATACAAATATTTTGGGGTCCATTCAAAAGCATCTGCTGGCCCAGATGTGGCTCACGATCCGTCTATTGACTATTCCTGGCCTATCCTATTGCATTTAAGCAGACGATACCTAATGCTTATTATACTTTTTAAATTCACATACACATATTTATCTGAAACTCTTTAATCCTAAGCAACCTCATATTGCACAAATCACTTATCCAGCAAAAATCCATTACCCTAGAATCACACTTGTCCAAGCATTTTTGATGTCCACAAAACATTTAGGACAAATTATATATTTATGCTGCAGGAATTTAGCAAGTAGACACCCCTTTACTGCAGGGAATAACCTGGATCCTAATGGATACACATCAATGACAAGAAACTATAAAATTTGAACAGTAACTGATACAAATCCTAGGCTTCTGTAATATAATTTCACTTATTGCTAGAACATAATCAATCACATTAAATTCAGATATAGTTATTATGATGATTAATTGTGACTAGAAGGCTAAAATTACGTTACAGTAAACGGCTGACATAATGACCCACAACACAGAAGCTTCATAGTACATAACATAATAAACATAATAAACCACAACAGAAAAGCTTAATTCGTTTACAGTTTCAACAGACTCAAAGGATGTACGGGAACCATGGGTTTGTTCACTGTTTCCTTCTCTTTTACTTAACAAAATAAATTATTTCAGTGGGCAAAGATATGGTCCTGGGACAAGGACTGCTGTAGATGGGCTTGATTTTTATTTATATGGCGGCCCCTTTACCCTTCTCTGGAAGTGTAAGGGGGTCTTAAAGTGGCAACAGATCACATTTACACCCATTAAAAAAATATTAGACCTGATTCTTATGTAGGCTAAGGATACATTTACTCTGCAAATGAAGGTGTGACTGTAGTGCGCATAGGCGTACCTGCACGAGCTTTAACCGAGCTACCGAAGGTAACAGGAGTACTGGAGATGTGGCAGCTCAGGCTCCAGCATGGGCTAGCAGCCTGAGCATGCCCCCGGGTTCCCTGGTGGGACTGTACTGGGGCAGCTAGCCCATGCTGAAGCCTGTGCCACCACATCTTCACTACTCCTGTTACCTTCGGTAGCTAGATTAAAGCTCGCGCAGCAGAGGTAAAAGCAAGAGCCGGTGCGCCGTACCGGGGTGGATCGGCTTCCCCAGGCGCAATTTAAAGGGCCTGCGGCTCTCGGCAGCGGCTGGAGCCCCCGGCCCTTTAAATTGCTGCTGGAGCCCTGGGGTAGCAGCGGTGGGGCTGGGGCAGCGATTTAAAGGGCCCTGGGCGGTAGCGGCGGCCGAGCCCTGGGCCCTTTAAATCGTCCCTGGAGCCCCGCTGCTGCTTCCCCAGGGCTCCGGCAGGCTCCGAGGACGATTTAAAGGGCCTGGGGCAGTAGTGGCGGTCAGAGCCCTGTCCCCGGAGCCCTGCTGCCGGAGCCCTGGGGAAGTGGCGGCAGGGCTCTGGGGACGATTTAAAGGGCCCAGGCTGCCGCTACCGCCCAGGGCCTTTTAAACCGCTGCCAGAGCCCCCGGCTGCCGCTGTTACCCCAGGGAGGGGGAAGGAGGCACTTGCCGGTACAGGATGGGCCAAGGCTGGCTCTGACCTCCCCCTGCCCCACCCCTTCTGCCCGAGGCCCCGCCGCTTCCGGGGGCCAGAGCCGGCCCCAGCCCAGCCTCGTACCGGTAAGTCACTAGACTTACTTTCACCCCTGTAGTGCAGGTAGGTGTTCCTGTGCTGTAATCACTTGTGCCCTGGCAGTGGAAGAGGGTCTTAATGTAAATGGGGCTCAGGCCCAATCATTTAAAAAAGAGTCCCCATGTAAGTCTGTTTTGCACAAAATATCAAATTGAATCTGACAGTTAATGATCAGAAAATACCTGCGAACATATATAGTATAAACTGTAATTTTGTTCATCAGCACACTTGTGCAGACAATGGTTTTCATGCCAATAAAACTGGCAGAGTGTGAACCCCAAAAGCATTTAGACGTCCAAAGGTGTATCTCACTTTCTTCAAACTAGCTGCCAGATCACAAATCTCACAAAAACAGACTAGCTTGTGAAGTTTCCAGCATTTCAGATATGCCTCCAGGTTCCATAGAGATCTGAATTAAATGTACAAATAGTGGTGTAAAAATGTCTTATACCCTACAGGGCATGCAGCTCTCCCTCTGCCTGCACTGCCCTCAAGAGCCTGACTGTAGCAAAAAATTAGGAAGTGTAAAGGGGTGATCAAAATAAAGTGTTACAAGCATTTTCACACCATGAAAGAAGTTTTGAGTCAAGCTTTAGGCGAAGGTTCGAATTAGTTTTAAGAGAGAGGCCGTAGGCAAAACTACGATCAGCCCAAACCAAAATGATGGGAAAGTTCAGCTTTGGGTCTAAGTGCCATGACCCATCTCTAGTGGTTTTATTCTTATCAGAACTGATTCACTCATTTCTTATAACTCTCATTATAATTCTGGGACAAGCTGGGGGTTGAAGTTTGAAGCCAGAGGCTGCAATCTTATTATAATTCTTAACGTTATCTATAGCATTTACCATCTTCAAAGGGCTTTACAAACAATAAAAAGTAACTCTTCACCCTGGTGGGGCACATGGTTAAGTATTATTGTGTCCATTTTGCAGATAGGGAAACTGTGGCAGAGTGGTTAAATGATTTGTCCAAGGTCACAGAGAGTCAGTGTTGCAGCTGGGATTAGTGCTTACGAGGTTACTGGTACCACTGTTGTGTGCTCAGAAGACTGACTCATAAGGGTAACAGCTGCCCTAAAATATACTGCCTGGCATATGTTATCGCTAGTCTGAAGTGGAAATTATAAATAAAAATAGGAGCAACAGTCCCATCTGGAGCATTTATTGGTCATTAACAACTTGGATGTTATGGGCCAAATTCTCTGCAGGCATAAATCCACTGGCTTCACTAGAGATTTGCCAGCAGAGAATTTGACTCTCCATCAGGGTTACCATTCATCAAGTTCCACTGGTCAGAGTGTTCTAGGGCATTTCATAGTTTAATCAGACACCGGTGTAACACAGTTACATACTAACTTGCACAGCGGCCAAATCCTTTGAAATTGTCGTCATTTAAAAGAGTTAAACTTATTTAACCTAAGCAAAAAATAAAATAAAATAAAAAAAATCAAACTAGAACTGCAATTTTTCTTTCGTTTCAGTAATATCATGCACCTTTCCTTTCTGGATGACGTACCCAGTGACAAGTTGGAGAAGTAACTATGGGCTTGTTCCTGAGAAATGCTGAGCACTCACAGCTTCCTGTTTGCTTGACCCGACAAAGCCCACTGATGCCACAAAAGATCAGGCCTACTGACTTCAATGGGGGTGGAGCTATTAACTGAAAATATCCATCACTTCTGTTCCATCTCATGATTGATGCTAACCTGTAGGGGTCCGTGATGTGAACTCCGGGTCAAAATGAAATGTGTCTTCTGGCCGTCCCACTGCTGGTTTAAAAGGTGGCTTGATTTCTTTCCTATATAGTTTCTACGAGAACAAAGATAGAGAACGATCAGTGATATAATAACATACCATAGCAGCAGTCAGGTCCAAGTGCAGGATCACACACTTCTTTAGCATGTCCTCTGTCAGGGGAGCTATGTGCTACACTGGCAGGGAGTGATATACTTGAGGATGCAGCAGCTGCTCCTGCTGATTAGATCTATGTCCTAGTAAGTCTTTGCCATTTTTAATTATTATGATCTGGGGTCAAAACAAAATGCATCCTTTAGCTCCAGAATGGCACAACATTTCAAGCGAGGTGTGCCCCTGGGAATTGGCTGCTCTTCAAGGCTGGGCCAGAGTGTTTTCTGGGGAGGCAGTGTGTAGGTGTGCAGGCAGTTTCAAGTGGCTGGTGATGGCAGTTTAGATGGGGAGAGCTCTGAATCACTGTTCCCTCTCAGTTGTGCATGTGTGCACTCGCACACAGATCTTAAACCCTGTGTACATGGCGACACACAACGCACACTCTGGCTTTGGCGTTGGCTTTTTTTTTTTTGCTTCAGCGGCAGCACAGAAGAAATTTTTTGTGCACAAGGCCTGTTAAAAATTAGAGGGAACATTGCTCTGAGTTACCACAGAGAATTCTTTCCCAGGTATCTACCTGGTTGGTCTTGCCCACATGCTCAGGGTATAAGAGATCGCCATATTTGAGGTCAGGAAGGAATTTTCTCCTGGGTCAGATTAGCAGAGACCCTGGGGTTTTTTGCCTTCCTCTGCAGTATGGGACATGGGTCACTTGCTGGTTTAAACTAGAGTAAATGGTGGATTCTCTGTAACTTGAAGTCTTTAAACCATGATTTGAAGACTTCAGTAACTCAGCCCAAGGTTAAGATCTACGACAGCAGTGGGTGGGTGAGGTTCGATGGCCTGCGATGTGCAGGAGGTCAGACTACATTGTCATGATGGTCCTTTCTGACCTTAAATTCTATGAGTCCATGAATTTGCAGATGACAGTAGGAACCAAGCATTTGTGGCCTTTGTTAGGTGGTGCTGAGGGAAAGGGTCACTTTGTTATTAGTTTTTATTATTTGGTAAGAACCAACAATGTGCTTGATGCCACACAAGACACAAAATAGAGACAGTTGCTGGCGCAAGCTGCTTACAGTCTAAACAGACGACAAGTTGATGTCTTGTCATTTGTCATGACTGGAAAAGGACGGTGTAGCAGCTGGCTGGGAAAATGACAGGGAAGATAAGAACTTGCCAAAGAGAGATAGCAAGAGGGTTCTGCAGATGAGTACGGGTTAGGCACTTGCAGGTGAAATAAGAAACAAGGGATATTACTAGGGATTGGGGGAGGGCATGTATAGATAAGCATTCCTGGGTAGGTGTGCTCATGTTGGAGAGGGAGGGAGCACATATGGAAGACTACATTGGTAACTGGTAATAATAGTACTTTGTACCCCACACCACTTTCCACCCCAATATCTCATAGATGTTTCCCAAACATTAATGACTTAAGACTCACAATACTCCCATCCAGTAGGTAATTATATCTGTTTGATAGATGAGTAGACTGAGGAACAAAGTTTTTCGGGGTGATCCAAAGCCCACTGACATAAACTGAAAGACTCCTGTTGATTTCAATGGGCTTTGGGTCAGATCCTCTATGAGCTAACCAAGATCACACAGCGTGCTTTATGCCAGAACTTGGAAAAGAGCTTCGATTTGACTCCTTGCCCTTTGTTTTCATCACTAGACCATGTTCCCTCTTCTATCAGCATTGCTGTCTTCTGGCTTCAAAGGGCTGATCTGATTAAAACAGAACACCCTCAATAATTAATATGTTTAAACACAAATATAATGTTTGCATTAACCTTCAAGCCACAATAAGAGCTGAGAGTTCAACTTCATTAGCGTTTGGAAAGAATATTTTAAGCTAACTCTTAAGAAATAAAACAACTTCATAAATTAGCTGATTTTTCAAAATATTTAATGGAGCCGAACATATGCGTTTCCCACTCTTTACATGCAGGAAGATTCTCCTTAATGTACGGTTTCTGTAATGGGTGAATTACTCTAATATATGGCATGTGTTATCATTTATGCTACATTACTATCCGAAATTTTAATGTTCTGTTTGCTTAAATAACGTCCCTGAGGCAAGCTATTATATAGCACAGAGGTGGGCAAACTACGGCCCACGGGCCACATCTGGCCTGCAGGACCATCCTGCCCAGCCCTTGAGCTTTTGGTAAGGGAGGCTCGCCCCCGGCCCCTCCCCTGCGGTTTCCCCTCCCCCACAGCCTCAGCTCGCTGTGCCGCACAGCTGCCAGTCCTGCTGCTCTGAGGGGAATGGTAAGGAGGTGGGAAGCAGGGGGGTTGGATAAGGAGCAGGGAGTCCCAAGGGGCAGTTAGGGGACAGGGAGCAGGGGGCGGTTGGATGGGGCAGAGGTTCGGGGGGAGAGGGGAGGTCAGGAACCCCAATGTGGCCCTTGGGCCAAAAAGTTTGCCCATCCCTGATATAGCATAATGTCAGCATCAGCACGGAGCAGATGTTTATGGCCAAGTGACAACATCTTGGAAAAGAAGAATGGGCATGGGGAGAGTTGAGAATGACATTGCAATAACGGACAGTCATTTCAATGGGAAAAGTCTGGCTTCCTTAAAACCAGCCCCCAGAAGGAGATAATCATCCCTGGAGTACTGACCTTGAGCTCTCCTGGAGCAGTATACGTTGCACTTCCTGTTTGCCTCGTCCCAAGTGGGGGTTCTCCACTGGGTGAAGATGCTATTTAATATTGAATCGTGTAACTCCCACTCATGGTTGGTGGCAAAATACCTGCTGAGGCTGTCCGCCAGTGAGTTCTGGATGCCCAGGAGGTAGACTGCTGAAAGGGTGTTGTGGTTCTGTATATGACAGTTCCGTAAGTTGACTGCTTCTACAGAGAGGGGGATGGAGCATGCCCCTCCTTGCTTGTTTATATAGAAAATAGTAGTTATGTTATCCAACATTATCAGGATGTGCTGGAAGTGTGTGAATGGCAGAAATGCTTTGCAAGATTTTTGTACTGCTCCCAGTTCCAGAAGATTTATATTCATTCTGGGCTTTTAAGTTGTGTCTACATGTCTTGTGCTGTGTGATTGTCCATGTGGGCTTCCGAGCCTGTCAGGGAGCAGTCTAATTATCATCTTATTGGATGTGGGGACAGAAAGGGAACTCCCATGCACATGTGTCCAGTGTCCTGCCACCATGCAAGAGAGGCCTTCACCTTTGAAGCCAAGCTTCCAGGCAATGGGAGTGAAGTCTGGCAAATGGCATCACACAAATATATGATGCCAGGTGACCCAGGAGAGTAAGGCATATCCCAACTGATGTTTGAGGGCTGTGTGTAACTAGGTCTTTCAGAGTGCCCATTTCACAAAATCTGTCCATGAGGAGACAGGCCTTCACCCTGATTGAATCCAAGGATGCTCCTATAAATGTTATGGTATGCGCCAGGTTAGAATTCTCCATATTTTTATTACTTGAGTCTGTGAGAAGGGTGAATATCCACATAAAAGTATGTGTTTTTCATATGGAGAGCTGTGAACCATGTGCCTTTTTCTAGGGATGGTACTGTTGATGACAATGTAACCATACAGATTTCAGCTTGTGAATAAAAACGTTGAGTCAAAGCAAGTCAAGAATGAGTCTCTAGCCTCCTTTCTTCTTAGGGACTAGGAAATATTTTGAATGGAACCCTTTCCCCCAATGTTGAGGGGGTACCTGCTGTATTGCTCCCCAATAGAGAACAGATTGTACATCCTGAAGGAGGATCCCCTCATGAGAGTGGTTCCTGACAAGGGATATGGAAGGGGGTTCTGGGGGAGGTAGGTAGAGAATCTTGATGGTATAGCGGAATGGATGATATCCAGTACCCACTTGTCTATTGTTATTGCCACCCAGTTGTGGGAAAATTTTGCTAGGCAGACCCCAAAATGGATCTCAAAATTGGGTGGAGATGGCATTGATATTGGTTCTCAGCTCTCTAGCATCATGTCAAAAATCTCTGTGGTAAGGGATTCCTTTTGTAGAGTTGGTTATGATATTTTCCCTTTGGGCCAGGTGGATACATACCCAAGGAGTGGAGGGTTGACCTAGTGTCTTTCAACAAGTGCAAAGACTCAATCATCTTCTCATTAAAAAGATTAGTCTCATCAAAGGGTAAGTCCATAACAGGTTTTGGGATCTCCCTGGGAACCCCAAAGAGTGTAGCCATGATTCCCATCACATCGCAGTGGCAGTTGCCATGGATCTTGATGCTGTACCAGCCACATCAGTTGCATCTTATGAAGAGGTTCTGCCACTAGTTTGCCCTTGTCAATAAGGTCTTGACACTGAGCCTTATCCTCCTGAAGCAACTTGTCCCAAGAGTCCAGAAACTTGGAGTAATTCAGGAAATTGCATTTGGTGTGAAAGGCCGGATAGTTTGAGATTTGAAATGCCAGTATGGTGTACATAAGCACCTTCCTCTCCATAAGATTGAAATGCAAGTGTCCTTATCTGCAGACATGGCCCTCCAGTGGTATTGTCCGGATCGTTCAGTGGCTGCCTGGACCACTAAGGAGTTTGGGGCAGGATGTCCCTTAGCTGGGACAAAGGGCTGCTTCTTTGCCCTCTTGGGGGCAGGGGCACAGGTAGCTGGCATGTGCTATAGAGCCTTTGCCAGTTCTGGTATGACTTCATTTACTGCAGTGCAACCTGACTGGAGCCCAGGAGTGGGAAGATATCCTGGAGTTTCTGCTGAGGATTTTCACCTCTTCTAAGGAGATCTGGGCTCTTCCACCATTCTATGTAACAGCTCCTGAAACTGTCTATGACTGTCCAGGGGAGACAGAGTGAATTCCTCTTCAGGTGATGAGGATGATACCCCTGTTGGAAGTGGCAGTATTGGTGGATCTGGCTCATCTTCCCCTTCTTCTGTGGGCTCAGGGGGTTCAGACTGCTCCCTTTGGAGGACAGAGGGGTAGTAAGATTCCTTGTCTGAACAGACAGATTCTGTGTAATACGTATCAGGGTCCCAAGGGCCCTAATAAGGCCAGTAAAGAGGTTGAAAGTGGTGGTCCGCCAGGCATTAGATATCACTGGTCCCGAGGAAGTAGTTCTGGTCTGTGCATCTGAGGTTGGCTCCAGGAGATTCTCAATCCCCTGTCTGGGATGAATTCCCTGAGTGTAAATGAAACTGATTCCATTGGCACATCCAACTCTCCCAAAGATGCAAAGGTTGGATCCGAGTCAAGTGGTGGTGCCAACAGATATGTGGATAGGAAACCATGGCTAGTGAACTGGGCGGGGGATAGACTTCTCCCAGAGTCCCGGACTCCACAGGCATTTGTATCTCTGTGGTGAGAATCAGTCCCAATAACTAGGGAAATTGTAGATGTGGGAGGTCAAAGATATAGTCCAGAGTGGTATAAGTCACCTGCACCTTTGGAGGCTGTGTCTTGTCACTCTGTGCCACCTTAGTAGGTATACATGGTGGTTCCTTATGTGACCATGATGGTACCACCGATGATTGAGTCTCTGTCGATGCAGTTTTTGACAGTACCAGTGGTTCCTTGTCCTTCTTGTCCCAGTGCTTCATTTTAGGTGCTACCACAGCCAGTGTTCAAGTTGATGCAGATGCCAATACAGAAGAAATCTTGCTCCTATGTGTCTTTTGAAGATGCCATTAAGTTTTAGGAGGGCCTCAGATGTTATGAACTGAGCATGAAGGTTCACCTGACTTGGGAAAGGTTGGGGAGGGATCTCTCCTCTTTGAGAGTCTAGAAGTGGATCTGCTTTTACATCTATGAGAGTGCCCCTTACTCTCAGAAGGGGGCCCAACCAAAGGGTCCTTCCCTCTCCTGTCTCCACTTTGGAGTCAGACATAGTACTAGAGAGCATGCTTCTTGCTGACTCTGGCCAATGTATAAGGTACTTCCAAAGCTGAAATTCCCATGCTTGCCACATTTGGCTGGGAAAAGAGTGGCAGGTACTGCACTTAGCAGAGCTGTGAGCATCTCTGAGGCAGCAGAGGGAACCCTGGTGGTTGTTGCTGACTGAACAGGAGTGGGGGCAGGAGACAGTTTTTGAAGTCCAATATCCTGGGCAAAATCTAAGTACCCCCCCCCCCCCGCCAGGTGACTAGGAGAGTTTCCAGGGTGGGGATTCTAACACTGGGTAACTGGGGAGCTATAAAACACTAACTAGCAATTAAAAATCCCTGATAACAGCATAATTTGAATATTTACAGGAAAAGAGAACGATCAGCTCTGGACACTGGAGGATTCCAACTCAGACCATGAAGCAGTAAGAAGGAACTTGAGAGGTGGTTAGTCTGCCCTGCCCCTTATGCTCTTGGTGCGGAGCATGAGGAGGGCAGGGGTGCTGGCATGGAATAAGAGACTTTCACGAATTCCCTGGTCTCAGGTGCATGGAACTCATGCATGCTCACAGTGGAATACACACAGGGACCAGCACTCAAAGAAGAAAGAGTGATATACTCAGGCTAGGGTGACCAGATGTCCCGATTTTATAGGGACAATCCCGATTTTGGGGTCTTTTTCTTATATAGGCTCCTATTACCTCCCACCCCCGTCCTGATTTTTCGCACTTGCTGTCTGGTCCCCCTAACTCACGCATACAGGTTTGGATAAGCATCCAAGCTTCTATATGTTTATCAAATCCCCAAACCTTTTGAGGCTCTGACAATTATTATAGTCAGATTAATTAATATCTAATTCACCAAAATGCACACAGAGACTTCTGACAGTTCGAGGACTCTTGGCTTCTAGAGCTCCAGTTTGTTTGGAGAATTAACCCTGACGTTTTTTGCAATTAGCTATTTCATATTTTTGACACTAGGCTGGGAAGCCTGTCAAGATTTTGCTTAGTTTGACTTGTGAAAAATACATTCTGTAATTGATGGCCTATTGCATTCGAACATATCTGCTATACAGAGATGCTTTTTGTACAGAGCTCAATATTAGACCTGGTCAGGAATTTTCTGTCAAAATATTTTTTTGATAGAAAATGCAGTTTCTGCAAAATCAAAATTTTCAGCGGGAATTATTTTGAAAATAATGTGCCAATTTTCCATCAGGAAAATCTAAACTAAATATTTCATTTCAGGTTGTTTT
Organism: Lepidochelys olivacea; assembly: GCF_965140295.1. Lineage (NCBI taxonomy): Eukaryota > Metazoa > Chordata > Testudines > Cheloniidae > Lepidochelys > Lepidochelys olivacea. The sequence goes on from NC_140413.1 coordinate 126,931,694, forward strand.
TGGTCAGTATGACTTTACTTTGGGTATGCGTCAGCTGCCACAGCACCTCATGGGATTTGTAGTCTGCATGCCTCATACCCCCATTCTTCACTATTGGGGTGGGTTACATGGCTAAACTACACCTCTGTGCCACACCACAGTCTCCCCTCTGGTTGAACCAACACCATGCCTCATGGAACTCATGTGACCATTGTGCATCATGGGTGATGTAGTATGACCAGGGAGTCTGGCCCACATCAGGAAATGGAGGTACGAGACACATAAATTCAGCTCCCATGAGTCACTGTGGCAGCTCAGGTTAAGGCTGAACCAAGTTGAAATGAAACATTTTGATTTGGAGATGTCAACTCATTTAGTTTTAGTTTCTAATGGAAATGTAGAAACAAAATGTTTTGAATTCAAATTTTTCTGAACTTTCCATTCTGCCAAAAATTTTGATAGTTCAATTTTTTGTCCCGTTATTTTCATTTGATTTCCCACAGGCTGGAAATTCTGATTTTACTACCAGTTCTACTTAATATGTGTTGCTATTATGCTTTGTTAATATCTTTGCCCTCAGTCCCTGTTGCAAACTTGGGTGGTCACTGGACATTTCTTTCTCTGGCAATAAAGTGTTTGGGACTCATATCTGTCCCTCATTATTCATGAACACTTTATTTATCACAATTCATTTTTAAATGGATACATGAAAGAGAGACAGATGTAAATGCCCTATGTATGCGTCTGGCAGATATCAAGAAAAAGAAAATGATTTAATTTAATTAAGAACTATTTAGTAATTTCCTGCACTGAGCCGAGTGTCTTTGATGAAGAATTGAGTTATTCCTTAGACACCTTCCAGAAATAGAAAGATGCTGCTCTCTGCAGTGACGCACTTACAGGACAGGAATAAACTTCCTTGATACATATACCTGTCACAGAAAAATCCAATAAACAGACAAAAGGCTGAGATATCTTTTAAAATGTCAGCCCTTAACAAGACTAATGGCAAATGACAGAAAGGACACCAGAATTCACATCCCTGGATCAGTTTTTGCTGTTGATAATGTCTATAATTAATTTATATTATGAATTTAGTTTGACCTTTATGGTGAATGTATGTTCTGGTAAAGGAAACAGAGGGAGTAGGGAAGAAAAAGAACTCCCACCCTATCAGCCAGATCTGATGAAAGGAGAGAAATTCACTCCTACTTTATATATCAATCCCACCCGTGATGAATAGAGTCCTAACTCAAGACTTTTTTTCTAGATCATCTGATGAAAAAACAGCCATTCATGCCCATCTTTTCTGACTGAGAGCTGTACAAAGGGATTTCATAGACCCAGTGAAAAGCCAAAGCTTCTATAAGCACAATCTGGAAGGAGAAAATAATAAGAAAAAGAATTTGGGACCCAAATTCTGCCCTCGGACTCACTGCTGCTTTTAAATCAGCTGAAGTCAATGGGAGTGGTGTCCATTTGTCTTGGGGAACAAATGGGCCCTAAACGTTGTAGAGATTGTAGGCACATGAATTGCTGTGAGAGTTGGGCACCTAACCCCCTCAAGCTCCTTTAAAATCTCAGCCCAGACCTTTACTCTGAAGGAATGTCAATTTATTTAAAGGAGAATCTACCGAATTTGTGCTGCAGTAGCCTGATGAATGTCTTGTAGCACTGAGATGGAAATTTGCAGAAGAAACGCCTTTGTCTGTGTCACCCTGGAAAGTGCAGATTTAGGACCCTGTTATTGCAGTGACAGGAACAGTAGTATGGAGGCTTTTACAAAGATTGGCCAGGGCTACAATTTTGGCTTCGGGATAAACACTATGGACCAGATTTTTCAGTCTGTCAAGTTCACTGTGTGTTGTTTACACAATGCAGAGTGCACCTGAAGTGGCTGGAGATTTGCACTAGAGAATTGCCCTTGTATAGGGGGAATCTCTTTTGGCATAAAGCTGGTGAAGGCTGCTCTGCTGCCTCCAGCACCAGAGCCCTCCCTTTTGCCATAAGTGGAGGGAGGGTGGGTGTCCGGGTGAGGAGGCATGGCAGATCTAGGTGCCATTACACCTGATTCTCCACTGGCACAAGGTCCCTGAAGGACTCTACATCAGTGGGATATGTTAAAGCTTCACTTCTCTGCAGCTTCACTTCACACTGGGGAAAAGCAGCTGAGAATCAAGGAGCTGTGACCAGCTCCCTAAGAGCCCCCCCCCCCCTCCACTGCATCTCAGCAGAACTTGGGTTCAGTGGAGAATCAAGCCTTCATAGCTCAGTTTTCATATTACTGTACTTGTTCCCACTTGCCCAACTGTGGTGAAGGGTCTGTCTTCAGAAGGGTATGTAACTCAGCCATGAAAATGCAGCCTAGACTGAAATATGGCATCAAATGCACTCAGCCTAAGAACGAGGAATGGGCGAATTCACCAAATTGCAGTGTGGATGCGGAGCTTGGCAAATATCAAAATGTGCACAGCCCAGCCTACCCTCCTCTTTCCGCCCCTGGGCTGAAGACAGATACAGAGAACACTCTTCCTCTTGGCCTTCCTAATGCATTCAGCTGTCCCATACTGCTCATGCTAGGAGGATGGGATCCTGGTGCTTCAGCTCTCCTTAGACAGCAACAGAAAAGCAGCTGACCTCACTCTGCCTAGCACAGTTGCCAAGGTGCTTGTGATGTATTTGAATGTATTGAATGGAGAGTTGAATCTCTTCATATGAATTTGCAGTTACAGTTTCTTAAGCAGTTGCTTATGTTGAATTTGCTGTTATATAGTGGTTACTATGTTTTTCTTCTACCTCTTTGCAGTACAGAGTCAGTCAGCCATCCTGGCTCCACCTATATGGATGTGTCTGGGTTTATAATCAGGGATTTGTGCTGCATCCACAATACACAACAATGGGCAACGAGTGTGGGATGTCAAGAACCTTCTATGTATTCAAGTAGCAAGATAATCTGTGACCTTGCTTGCAGTCCCTAAGAGCTAACAGCAGCTAAAGTAACAGCAGCGAGGTGAAATGGCAAGCGGTATTGGAAAAATGGAGGCCTTTGACAATGCTGTGGAGGACTGGCTCACATATCTAGAGAGGCTGGAGGAGTATTTTGAAGTAAATGAGAATCCCCAAGCAAAACATGCAGCAGCATTACTGAGTGTGATCGGAGGAAAAACCTACAGTTTATTATGTAGTCTGATCGTCCCAGAGAAGCCAGCCTGCAAAACCTTTAAAAAGATAGTGCAAATTGTTCAAGATTGTCACCCAAGCCCCTGCTTACAGCAGAAAGGTTCAGGTTTCATAAGCGGAATTGGTTTGAAGGTGAATCTATTTCCTTCTTTGCGACAGCGTTAAAAAGATTATCAGAATACTGTGCTTTTAAGAATGGGCTTGGCGAGGCAATAAGGGACAGACTTGTATATGGACTGCTGAATGAAAGCACACAGAAGAAGCTCATACCTTTAAATGCACAGTAGAAATGGGAAAAAGAAAAGGAGGACTTGTGGCACCTTAGAGACTAACCAATTTATTAGAGCATAAGCTTTCGTGAGCTTATGCTCTAATAAATTGGTTAGTCTCTAAGGTGCCACAAGTCCTCCTTTTCTTTTTGCGAATACAGACTAACACGGCTGTTACTCTGAAACCTGTCAGTAGAAATGGGAGTAGCAATGGAAATTGAAAAAGGGATGCAATAGAATTCCATACTGGCACTAAAACAAAAATACGAATGTTTAAACTATCTGTAACCCACGGCAAGAGTGTCTGTGGACCGGGTCCTAGGCAGCCAGGCCTAGTGGTCAGAGCAAGCGTCAGGCTAGTGGTCAGAGTCTGAATGCCAGAGCCCAGGGTTGAAGCTGGGTGAAGGACCATGTCTGGGCTGGAGCTGTGGAGGAGCAGATCAGGAGCAGGACTTAGAGATGAGCACAGGAAGGCAGATAGTCTGTAGGCATGTGAGTTGAGCAGCCAGCAAGCTACTGCTGCTGTAATGTTTAAGAACCACCTGGATGGCTTCCTCAGGCAAGGTGGTCCATCAGGCAACCTGGGTGGCTTGTTAGGCTATGAGGAGTACTGAACAGATGCCGCTGAGGGCCTTACTCCAGACACAGATCCAGTACGCTCAGTGGACAGACATGTTATTGGTGTGGAAAAGGTTTCCACGTTCCTTCTGATTGCTGATTTAAAGATCCATATTGCAGAAGCTGTAATAAAAAGGGTCATATCCAAGCAGTTTCTTGCACTAAGAAAAATAAGGAAGAGATCAGATCAGTACAGAAAAATGAATATCAATGTACACTATGTGGACAGAGGCAGTAGTGACAGATTGTGAGAATGGAGTAGCCAGCCTGCACATAGATAGTGTGCGCAAAAATGACCACTCCATAATCTGGTTGGTACCCAGGGTGGTGGGAAAAATGCTTAACGTGCAATTGGACACAGGCTCTGCAGTTTCTATTATCTCACGTTCAAATATGAGAAAACGTTTAAAAATACCAAACTGAAGGAGAAACTGATGTTACTAAAAACTTATAGGGGAGAAAAAACAGTGCCAATTGGAGTGATGCAAGTGAATGTGGAGTATAACAATAAGTAGTGTTTATTAGACTTATATATAATTTAGAAATTACACTGGATTAGGTATCTATACAGATGCTGCAGTCACTCTCAGCAGACTCCACTAAAACAGTTGAACAACAGCTGGAGGGATACTAAGTCAGGTTTCGGAAGTAGTCAAGGAGGGCCCAGGAACTCGAAAACCCATGAAGGCTAAAACAATCCAAGATGAGAAGGCACAGCCCAAGTTTCACAGAGCTCGATCTGTCCCTTATGGTATCTACTCAAAGTTAGATGCTGAACTGGAACATCTGGAAAGAGAGGGCATACTTTCAATACTGGCTGGGATTGAGTGAGAAACTGCTATTGTTCCAATTGTAAAAAAGAGTGGTGCAGTAAGGGTGTGTAGAGCTTTTAAGGTCACCATGAACCCTGGACTGACAGTTGAAAAATGCCCCCTGCCTTGAATTGAAGATATTTTTGCACCACTGGCAGGGGGACAATGATTCAGCAAAATGGGTTTGTCACAGGCCTACCTATGGATGGAAGTTGAGGGAGAGTCTAAGGCAAACCTCACAATCGACACACAAACGGGTTTGTACCAGTTCAATAGACTAGTGTTTGGTATTGCTTCAGCTCCTGCTATGTGGCAATGGACCAAGTTTTGCAAGGTATTCTGAGTACACAGTGTTCTCTGGATGACATTATTGTGACTGGTAGAAGTGATGAAGAACATCTGGAAACTCTGAAAGGGGTCTTAAAACATCTGGAAGAATATAGGGTATGAGCTAAATGCATACTATGTTAATTTTTCAAGGACATGATAGGTTATTGTGGGCATATTATTGATGTACAAGCCCTACATAAATCTCAAGAGAAGGAACAGTCCTGGAAGCTCCCCCGCCAAAGGATGTGTCACAGTTTAGATCATTTCTGGGATTTATCAACGACTATAGCCGATTTGTACCAAACATAGCAACTCTGCTGCATCTGCTGAATTGTTTACTGCAGTCTGGTCAAAAGCGGGTTTTCTCATGTGAGTGTCAAAAAGCTTTTCTAGAAGCAAAACAATAGGTCACCTCAGACAGTGTGCTTACACACTTTAACCCATTCTTGCCCAACAAGTTAGTATGTGATGCTTCCTCACATGGAATTGCGGTGGTTTACACCAGGATACCATGCCACAACTACCCCAATGTGTGAAGAAACTTGTTCCAGTCCTTGAGGAAATAACCACTGCTAACAAAAGCCAAGTGAATGACTTCAATTGACAGTGTTGTGAAATGAAGATCTAAACTAGTAATTTGTCTATTTGCATTTCTAAAGCACCCATCACCGTGGTATCTGGGCACCATATCTGAGACAAGAATCTATAAAGTTCTCCTTTCTATTTTGAGCCTCTTTTTCAAATGCGATTAAGTGTGGTGGTTGCTTGCCTGGTCACCATGCTACTCCAGTACTGGGAAAAAGCTTGCTTCAAAAAATCAGCCTTGTGCTAAGCCTCAGAAGACTCAGATTCATTCTGGTCTTTGACAATTTTATCCTGAGGACTTTTGATGGAAAATGCTTTCCCTATGATCCCTGAATATTTCTGGACTGTCAGCTGCAGTGTCCCTGTCAATCACAGCTGCCATAGTGGGTTAAAGGGGATAGGCAATTTCTGAGACACCTTGTCCCTTCCCCACTGAGGACTTCAAATATTCTAGCAGTAAAATCTATCAGTATTGAAGTCTTGGCTTATCACTGTTGACGTTTGCTGACTGCCCGCAAGCTGAAGCAAAGCATACCATATATTTGGTTGAAGAACAAAATGAACATATCAGGGACTTTTTCTGCAACAAAATAGCCACCAGTATGAAACATCTGGGCTAGATCCATTCCTGTTCTCCAACCCCTCTCTGTTTTCATCCATGAAGGGCTTGTTAACAGCTGGCTGTATCATTATAATAAAACAAAGGCCCAGTTTCATCTCAAGGTTCATGTTGGCTCAAATCATACTGATTTTGTTTTTCCGTGTAAAAGCAGAAACCTGGATGCAGTAAGGAATGGCCTTTTGTGAACTCTCTCTCTCGCAAGGCCAGATACAACCTAATCCTTAATGTTCGAAAAATACTTTGAAATGGAAAGTGCTATATAAAATCTTACGTAGTGGAAAGGAAAAGAGAATCCATGAAATTAATACTTAAGAAAATGGGATGCAAGGCAGCTGGGCAGCAGACGAAAACCTAAACCTCTACTTTTCTTTCATTTTATTGGCTCCTGAGGTACTAGCAAGAGCCGAGCCAGCTCTTCAAAGTTCACTTCAAAGCAGTTGTGTGAATTTTTTCAATATTAGAACGATCTTTCGTGGGCGCTCAGTGGCTGTAGTTTGAAAATGAATTGGGTTCAAATGAGCACAGCTTCCCCCAGGTATTAGCTCTTTTGTGAAGCCACACACAAGGGATGGGTTTGATTGGTTTAGCTGCGTTCACACAGGTTCACTAAAACCAGAAGTGGGAGTAGTGGCCATGTGACTTGATCCATGTGATATACCCCACTGAATACAATTCTAATATTAGGGTGATTTATGGTATTTCTGTGGAACCAATTACATCAGATAAAATTAGGTTAGAGAGTTTTAAAGGCTCTACCAGGCAGAAGCCTCAGAATGCTGGCAGATACTCAGAGAGAGCAAAAAAGAGTTTGTGTATCCAGCTTTAACTCAAACTTTGTAGATCTGGACAAAATCTGTATTAACACTAATGCTGGTTCATAAGTTGAAACTTGTGCCGAGGCTTATTTTGAATCTCTGTGAGGTCTGAATCAAATGCTTAGCTGAGCTCTGCTGTTAATTTCATTATGGGATGAAACGGACTGCAAAAAGGCAAATGATTGGTTACAATTCCATGCATCATGTCAAACACTTCTAATCTCAACTGTTATATTTATTAAAATGTAAGAGCACAACAATGGAAGAATCCAAAGGAACAGATAGCTTTCCCCTGCTGTGTCTTTTTCCAACCAAAGCCTTAAGCTTTGTTTTGAATTAGTATGAAATGTCACAGGAACGCCTTCATTTAGAGCTGCTCCATTACATTCTAATCCAACTCCTGGGATCAGTACATTAAGTTCTTCAGAGTGTAATGTGGTAATTATTCTTTGAACCTCTGGAAAGTGATTCAAATTACATCATAATGAGCCAGCTGATTAGATAAAACAGAAACAAAAAGTTTGAAAAAGCTGCAGATGCTAAATGGACCTTTATTTTCTTTCATGTAAAAGCAGGAATGTGGATACGAATCAAAAGGCTTTAATTCATGGGCCCTTTATGGTAGATCTCACTCCAGTAAGCTTTTTTTGTTTTGTTTTGTTTTTACATGATAGACTCAATTTCCAGCTGGCCTTTGCTAAATCTACCTAATTCCAGACTACAATTAGCAACAATATTGCTCTACTTACATTCCAGTCTATAGTAACAAAGAACAGGTGCCGTTTAATTTCTTCAACTCCATCGAGGCCAGCACCTGCCAAGACAACAAGAAGAAAGAGTCAAAATAAAGTCAAGCCAGAGGAACATGCTGTATTCTTTAAAACCACCAACAACATATCCCTCCCTTGCCCCTGAAAAAATTTAGAAATGTCAGAAATTGTTTAAACCATCACAAAAATATACAAGGACATTTTGTTAATGCAAACATCACACCCAGGAAAGAAAAACCCTTGAACATGTGAGTTTTGATTGTATGCTTGTGTCAGGTCTGCATGGCCAGTCTCTCATGCTTCATATTAGATAAGAAAATCGAATAATTGAAATGTAGAGCTGGAAGAGATCTCAAGAGGTCATCTAATCCATCCTCCCACACTGAGGTAGGACCAAGTATGCCTAGACCAGAGGTTTTCAAACTGTGGGGCATGTCCCCCAGAAGGGCACAGAGGAATGTTTGGCAGGGGCAGTGATGGCAGGTGGCTTGGGGCAACCCTACGCAGCAGGGTTCAGGGGGGGAGTGCCACTTCCACCCCTTGACTCTCCTTTCCTCTCTATTTTTGTCTGGATTGGGGAGGTGCCACCAAAAATTGTAACTCAAAGGGAGGCTTTCAGCTCAAAAAGTTTGAAAACTGCTGGTCTAGACCATCCCTGACAGGTGTTTTCTCTAACCTGTTCTTAAAAACTGCTAATGATGGTGTAATACTTTGGGGTTCAACCCAGATGAATGAGAGGTTGTGTCACTGCCTTCCCTGTAACCCTGGGTGCCTTCAATGCTCAGCTGCTGTGGCTCACAGTCCAGAAACCCTGAGTGTCTGTGCTGTGCAGCCCTGATCAGCACTCTGACCCTAGCAGCCTGCTTACAACACAACAGCCAGACACTGGTCTCCACCAGCCTTAGTTACTACTTGCAGAGTGAACCCAACACACTCCCAGTCCTGAATTTTCCCCTGCCATGGAGTGTCCAGCCCTCACCTGGAACACTCAGAGGAGTAATAAGTTCCGTCGTTCCTTTGAAGAGACAAAAGCACAGCTTATTACTTTAACTGGAGCTAACAATCACTTCAATTCAAACACAGCACTCGGCTGATTTAGTTTAAAAGAGAAAAGTTTATTAACAAAAAGAAATGGGTTTTAAGTGAATTCATGCGCAAAGAACAAAAATGGTTACAAGCAAATAAAAGTAAAAATATGCTTTCTAATGCATAAGACCTAACTTATCAGCTACTCTTTTTGTTCAAGGTAGATTTCTTACTGATTTTTCTTTTTTCCAGCCATGGCTGACTTTCTCTCAGTCAGGACTGTCCACAAACATACAAAGTGCCGGATTTCCTTGTCTTTCTAGGTGACAGATGCCAAAATGGCTCTCTGTTTCCCCTTATATCACTCAGAGTTCATTGACTCTGTTTTAAGAGGCAGGATGATCTCATGTTGTTCTTTCCTTCCTGTGCACATCCCATCCTTGTGCTAATTTGTGTGTAAATGAGGCTTTCATTGTTTTGATTCCAAAATGCTGCCTTCCCTCTAGTCTGGGGGAAACCTGTTTTTCCCTGTGTTTGGTCACAGAATTTAAAGCATAATATCATCGAATATCCATAATTCCTCATATAGTGTTAATATGTACGTTTCACAACGATATTAATCACCAGCATGTCACTGACTTTCACAAAAGACGTTACTCAATACACTTTATAACACAGTAATATTGTATACAATTAGTTGATACTTATCATTTGAGTTCAGACCCCCACAAGAAGCTACTGGCCCCACTCTCTGGATAATTGATAGCTTTGTTTACATTTTATGTAAATGCACCTTCATTGTCTCGACCTGACAACCAGGCTGGTCAGACAAACGCATATTCTTTTGTCTACAGCAGACTGTTTGGCAAGCAATGCATAAGCCCAAACATACTTCTAGCACATGTCCATCACTCTTTGTACACAACCCAAACCTACATATGTAAGAATATTAATGATCTTCCCTATTGCTTATTTCTCTTTACACCTTCCTTTGCTCTATGCCCCTTACCCAAAACAAACAAACAAACAATCAGAAAACAATAAAACTATAGCCTTTCTTTAACATTTCCCAGCCTCTTTATTCGAGAATCTCTTGAAACTATTTTACTATTGCTGGAAGTGTGAAGTTTTCCAGTGATATCTCACATGGCACCTTTTGGGGCATATACCATGACAACAGTGCGTTAGATATAGTGAGTATGTCAGCCATGACAAGAGTTGCTGACACACAGTAGTGAACCACCAGTCGGATTAGCTACTGACTCCCCTGCAGGCATCCATTCAAAGTTCTCCTGAGTCCATAAACTAAGGGGCACCTTTTGCCCTTCTTAATATCCCTGCTACCCCAGTACTTGCTTCACACCCGTCTGGGTCACCCAGGCCAGTAGAGAGTTCTGTCAATCCAAGGTGTGAAACTGGATCTCTTTCCATCCGGAGTTGGCCCTGCTCCCAGCGGAGTGCTGGCCCACAGCTTTACCAGAGGCTGACCACTCTCAGCAGAGTGCAGGCCCACAGCTATTGACCTAGTTGTGCCAGGGTCCCATCACTCCTAGCAGATCCTGGACCCTAGCTCCTTTCAGCTTTGCCCCAGACTTACCAAACACTGACTCAGTTCCCCATTGAGGGTTTACTGCCTTGACCACTGTGTCTGGCTATAGTACATTTGTATCTGAGCTCTTGGCCTCAATCCTGATACCTCATTACAGAAAACAACACAACACACACTTCTTTGCATTTCCACAGTCAGAATCCTGGAATAACCTTTAGTGTTCATAATGACTCAGGCTACAGGCAGGGTAATGGGATTCATCATACCCACGTCTGCTAGCTTCTGTCAGGCACACCCCATTATGTCCTTCTCCTGGGTTCCATGGGCATAACTTGCCACTCCTCTTCTGCTACAGCTGCTTGCGTTTGTCCTGGTCAGCAAGCTTCTGTTGCTCCAGCACTGTCTCCTTACTCTGACACTAAGCCTTCAACTCTGTCTGTCTCTCCTCCACTAGCAGCCTTTTCCACTCCAGCCTCCACAGCTCTAATACTCTTGCCACTGCTGCCACCTCTGCTGGATCATCTGCCACCTCTGTGGAACCATCTGCTTGATCTCTTGCATGCCCTGTAGGAGAAAAAGGGACCCCTTCCCCAGTTTGGAGCAGTGCCCCATCTTGCCTCATGGCATATGAGTGTGGCATGGCCCCCGGCTCCTATTTCTTCTGATCAGCCGCTGATAGAGCTCACTGCACACAGCTCTTCTAACTGCTTCTTGGTGAGCTCAGCATCTGTTTCTTTGCTCTTCCTGCCTTCTCTACGGCTTACTCTTCTTTACACCTTCCTTTGCTCTATGTCCCTTACCCAAAACAAACAGAAAACAATAAAACTATACTTTCTTTAACAGTCCCCAGCCTCTTTACTCGAGAATCACTTGAAACTATTTTACCATTGCTGGAAGCGTGAACCTCAGTCAACCAGCAAACTGTGAATAAATCCTGGCTCAATTGTGTCACAGAAGGGGATTCCACAACCTCCCTTGGTAAACTATTCCAACACTTAATTATCCTTATAGTTAGAAAGCTTTTCCCAATATCTAACCTAAATCTCCCTTGATGCAGATTGAGCCCATTACTTCTTTTCCTACCTTCAGTGGAAATGGAGAACAATTGATCACCATCTTTTATAACAGCCCTTAACATACCTGAAGACTTATCAGATCCCTCCCCAAATCTTCTTTTCTCATAAACAGGCCTATTTTTTGCAGCTTTTCTTCATAGGTCAGGTTTTCTAAACATTTTATCATTTTTGTTGCTCTGCTCTGGACTTTCTCTATTTTGTCCACATCTTTCTTAAAGTGTGGCACCCAAAACTGGGCCCAGTACTCCAGCTGAGGCCTCACCCGTGCCGAGTAGAGTACAACAGTTGCTTCCTGTGTCTGACATACAACACTCCCGTTAATACACCCCAGAATAATAGCCTTTTTCACAGCAGCATCACACTGTTGTGCCTCATTACATTTGTGATCCACTATAACCCCCAGTTCCTTTTCAACATTACTGCAGCCTGGTCAGTTATTCTCCATTTTGTAGTTGTTCATTTGATTTTCCTAAGTATAGTACTTCGCACTTGTCTTTACAGAATTTCATTGTGCTGATTTCAGACCAATTCTCTAATTTGTCAAGGTCATTTTGAATTTTAATCCTGTCATCCAAAATGCTCCCAAGCCTCTCAGCTTGCTGTCATCTGCAAATGCTATAGGCATACTCTCCACATCATTATCCAAGTCATTAATGAAAATACTAAACAGTAGTGGACCAAGGACTGAACCCCATGGGACCCCAGTAGATATGTTGTCCCAGTGTGACAGCAAACCATCAGTGACTACTTGTTGTGCATGGTTTTTCAACCAGTTGTGCACCCACTTTATGGTACTTCTATGTAAGCCTCATTTCCCTAGTTTGCTTATGATACTGTCATGTGGGACTGTGTCAAAAGCCTTACTAAAAATAAAGATATATCATCTTTTTAGTTTCCCTCTTATTCACTAGGCCTGTACAACCTTGTCAAGGAAATTAGGTTGGTTTGGCATTTGTTCTTGACAAATCCATGCTGGCTATTACTTATTACCCTATTATCCTCTATGTGCTTACAAACTGATTGTTTAATCTGTTCCAGTATCTTTCCAGGTATTGAAGTTAGGCTGACTGCTCTATAATTTCCCAGGTCCTCTTTGTTCCCTTTTTTAAAGATAGGTACTCTGTTTGCCCTTCTCCAGTCCTGTTGGACCTCACCCGTTCTCCATGAACTCACAAAATAATTGTTTTGATATTGCCTCAGCTAGTTCCTTAAGTACTCTAGGGTGAATATCATCAGGCCCTGCCAACTTGAATATAGCTAACATATCTAAATATTCTTTAACCCGTTCTGTCCCTATTCTTGCTTGTATTCCTTCCTCTTTGTTGTTAATATTAATTGTGTTACGCATCTGGTCACAATTATCCTTTCTAGTGAAGTGAAATAGACCCTGCATCATAGAATCATAGAATATCAGGGTTGGAAGGGACCTCAGGAGGTCATCTAGTCCAACCTCCTGCTCAAAGCAGGACCAATCCCCAATTAAATCATCCCAGCCAGGGCTTTGTCAAGCCTGACCTTAAAAACTTCTAAGGAAGGAGATTCTACCACCTCCTTAGGTAACGCATTCCACTGTTTCACCACCCTCCTAGTGAAAAAGTTTTTCCTAATATCCAACCTAAACCTCCCTCACTGCAACTTGAGACCATTACTCCTTGTCCTGTCCTCTTCTACCATTGAGAACAGTCTAGAGCCATCCTCTCTGGAACCACCTCTCAGGTAGTTGAAAGCAGCTATCAAATCCCCCCTCATTCTACTCTTCTGCAGACTAAACAATCCCAGTTCCCTCAGCCTTTCCTCATAAGTCATGTGTTCCAGACCCCTAATCATTTTTGTTGCCCTTCGCTGGACTCTCTCCAATTTATCCACATCCTTCTTGTAGTGTGCATCAACCAGCTACATGTGCCAGATGTTAGTACATTGCTTAATGCACTACTGGAAGGCACTAAGGGTATGTCTTCACTACCCGCCGGATTGGCGGTCAGCGATCGATACAGCGGGGATCGATTTATCACATCTAGTCTACTCCTGTACTCTGCAGGCAGAGTCGATGGGGGAGTGGCAGCAGTCGACTCACTGCGGTGGAGACACCACGGTAAGTTGATCTAAGTAAGTTGACTTCAGCTACATTATTCACATAGCTGAAGTTGCGTAACTTAGATCGATCTTCCCCACCCCCAGTGTAGACCAGTGCTCAGGTACTACAACAATGAGTGTGATCTAAGAGCCTGAATAGAGAGAGAGAGAGAGAGAGAAGAGAAAGCATAGAATAGAATAGAGAGAGAGAACAGAATAAAACCAGGCAGGACTAGGAGTCCAAAGGGCTTCCTGACATGGGGGCAATGGTATTACTGTTACCTAGCACTTACATGTTTACATTTGTAGCCACCATGTGAGAGTTACGTTTTATTAACTCCAGTTTACAGATGGGGAAACTCTGGTGCACATAGTTTAGGCTCAAATTTACACAAAGAGTCAGTTGATTTTGCGTACCTCAAAGCGTTGGGTGCCCATTTTGAGACACCTGGTTCTCATTTGTATTGGCACCAAACACACCAATGTCATAGATACTTTTTGTTCACTAACAACTTTCTTATGTTTCTTATGTATTCTATTGATTATTTAGCAAAACTTCATGGGGTTTGGTGGCACATGTCTAATTCTTTCATTACTTTTGATTTATGACTTCATTTAACATCTTTCTTGTTTATTCCTTTCAGCACGTTTAGTTTACTGGCTTGAGGGAAATTAGCAGGTGTTCAGTAATAATTAAACAACCTTCAGATTTGACTGAGTGTGCCATGTGATTGGTTGATTTGTTTTTATTAATAGCATCTTTCATTCTTCCATGGGGGAAAGTAACACCTGGAGATGAAGATTCCGCATTGCAATTTTGAAGCCATTTCCTGTGAGACGCTGAGCATCTCCAGATGTGTTGAGCATCTCAGTTCCTACTGAAATTAGTGGGAGCTGAGGACACTGAGTACCTTGCTGTGGGTGCTCAGCACCCCAGCGGACTAAGCCTTTTATTTGCAATATGTGTACTTCCTAACAAGCAGTTTTGTAAAATGTCTTGTCAACTCAAACTTTTGTAAATGTGACATCTGCTTTCGATGCACACAAGACATTATGTTTGCTAAAGTGCACTGATCAAGAACTCCATTTGACAGCCTGCTTAAACATTGGCTCATGACTAGGTATTAAAAACAAATATTGCTTGCATATTACATGCAGGGCTGTCAGCCATGTTCATGGGCAAACTGACCCAATAGGTGTGTTTACAGTTTTGATTTGTTCCCCCTGGTATTCTGAACACAGAACAGGCTGCTGCCAGAAATCAGTAAATACAAAAACGTGGACAGCTACAAATCTTGTTCCATGGATTTCTTATTAGGAATTTTCAAACATCATCCAAATTCAAGGCACAGTCCAGATTGCCTACTAAACATATATCGCAGGTCTGCTTCTGATTTCACTGACACTAGTATAGCTAAGTGGAAACTCCACTGAAAACAACCGAGTTACACCAATATAAACCCAGCATCAGAAGAGTATCAGGACCAGCAAATGTGTTTAGAAGAAATAACAGGGAAGAATACGTTTTGTGTACAAAGATAAGTGATAACTTCATAATGTGTAATAATGCTTCTTCATTACACAATGTCGAAATTTGAGAGCCAAATCCAGGTCTCCCTGAAATGAATGGGAAAAATCCTACGGTTTCAAAGGACACAGTTATGGCCCTGAGTCTGTGACCAGCTGGTAACATTCCCTAGGATGGGCATGACAGATGTTTCTCTGCCTCTATTCTTTGCTCCTGCAGTTCCATCCCTTGCCCCTTCACAATTGCCCCGGCTATTGCCTTAGGAACACTTCCCTATTGTGTGGCAGAAATGACTCATCCTTCTGACAGGGATTCTGATATCAGTATCAGTCTATCATCAACCTTTTCCCTCTTCAGTGGTGTATTTGAATACCACAGTCTCATTTCTTTAAATGACTTAACATGAATGAAAACATTTTGAGTGTTTTTATTATTTTTCAATAAAATTGTAGAATTGAAGACAAATGAAGACAATAAGCCAACTACTTCAGTTAGAGAAGGATTGCCATGTACACCAAAGAAACATACCATGCCATTTACATGGAAATTTGTTTAGCTTATGCCCAAATAAATTTGTTAGTCTCTAAGGTGCCACAAGGACTCCTCATTGTTTTTGCTGATACAGACTAACATGGCTACCACTATGGAACTTAAACCAATCCCCAGATCTGAACATCCCAGAGCTCTGACAAGTTAAAAATCTGTTGTTGTGAACTTCGTAGTTTGAAAGCCTATCTCCAGTGAGTGTATTCTATTACCGAGTTTTAGAATGGCCTAATTGCCTTAATGGCCTTAATTGCTAGTGTCCTTAAAAGTGCCTAATTTTAACAAGAGATGAGTACTCCTCATGCCACTGAAGTCAAAGGGAAGGTGAGTGCTCTGTATTCAGCACTCATATTTCCTCATCAGATTTCCACTACTATCCAATGCCACGTACACCTATAGTGCTATAAAATATTTTTTTTGATGAAGGGAAACACAAAGAGACCAAGATAATCAGTGTATCTAAATTCATGTGGATTGACAGATGTTTGATTAAAAGATGAATATTCCATAGGGTACATAATGGTAGCATGCAACACGCGCAACCATCGGGCAACATTTTTCTCCCTTTGTTTCTTTTACTCACCATCAGTTTTTCCATTAAGGCTTGGATTCTGCAAAGGGATCTGCACAGCCAGAACCTCATGCTCTTAAGTATTCCTATTAAAGTCCATGGGAGTCTGCTGGGTTATAGAGGTTGACCCATGCAGCTCTCTTTACAGAATTAGGCCTCAAGCAGCTTACATTTATTCTTTTAACCCACTGATTTCCAAATGGTGGGCTGCTGTGAGATTTGTTCAGAGGATACAAGAGGAGTAGGCACTGAGCACTATTTTCACTTAAACTAAACAGGCCGTTTAAATATATTCAGTGAAGCAAATGGGTTATATCAAAACAGCGCATCTTAACAAGGGAGAAAACAACCACCTAAGGTTACTTTAATGCTATGTTATTCAGCTGCCTAAAATGTCAGAAAACAACAACTATATTTATACTATTTTCCTGGTATTTAATTTTGATTGTTGAATCCCTATGGATGAAGGGGGCCTTGATAACTTGCTGGGTAGGAAAGGGGTCCAGAGGAAATTTTAAAGTTGCTAATTTAGCCATTCGGAATGAAAAGAAAGGCTTTCCAGATTTTCAGTTTCTGAGGATAATAGCTTTACTTTCAGCAGGAACTCAAAATCAATTTAATGGAGTCACTTGCAACGTGTAGTTCATCCAAAACTTGTGACAGAGTGGGAAATCCATCACAATGATCAGATCTGTTATTTTGGTAAAGTGCTGTATGACAGAACAATACATTTTGTATATCTCAATTCAGTGCCCATCTTCTTCAGGGTTTTTTAAGGAAAGTGTAATATTACCTTTTTGGCTGTAACCTGAGCTTTATTGAAACATGCTTTCAATTGATACTGTTTTGACCTGAATTTCCAGTTACACTAAGGCCCCTTTATATTGCTCTCACTGTGTAAAGGGGCCTTAAGATCATCGTAAGGCTCATTTACGCTGCCTGATTGGTATGAAAGCGCCTTGAGAATCAGGCCCTCTTGTTTCCAAAATTCCTGGCATTTTGATGCATTAACATTCCCCACTGGTCCTTTTCTTTCCCACAACGTTTGTTTGCCTGGATATTCCATTTATCCATTTCAGGGACTGAAAAGTACACCGCTCTGCAGTCTGGCACTCGTGTTCAATCAGGGAGCAATGCTACAAAAGCAGTGTTATTGCCCTCAGATCAAGTTTACAGCAAAAGGTATAGGTTGTTCTATATCTGAGTCAGAATGTGGTAGACAGGGGAAACCAATGAAACACATACTTTATTCCAAAAAACATTTGTTTTAAGCTCTAATACTTTACAAGTGGATCACAAATTGAACATAAGTCAACAATGTGATGCTGTTGTGAAAAGGCAAATGTCATTCTGGAATGCAGAAGTGTCATATGTAAGATACAGGAGGTAATTGTTCTGCTCTACACTCAGCACTGGTGAGGCCTCAGCTAGAGTACAGCATCCGGTTTTGGGCACCAGACTTTAACAAAGATATAAATACAGTTGGCAGAGTCCAGAGGAGAGCAACAAAAATGATAAGAGGCATAGAAAACATGACATATGAAGACAGGTCAAAAGAAATGGGAATGTTTAGTAGAAGGAAAGGAAGGCCAAGATAGATCATGGTAACAGTCTTCAAATATGTATGAGGTCATCATAAAGCTGATGGTGCTCAACCCTTTGTCCATGTCCACTGTAGGTCAGAAAAAAAAGTATTTGGCTTAGTTTGCAGCAAGGGATATTTAGGTTAGATATTAGAAAAATCTTTCTAACTATAAGGATAGCTAAGTACTGGAGCAGGTTACTAAGGGAGGCTGTGGAATCCCTGCCATTGGAGGATTTTAATGACAGGTTAGACAATCCCTTTTCGGTGATGGTCTAGATATACTTAGTCCTGGCCCAATGAGGTGAGGTGGTGGGAGGGGCAGAAATAGACTAGATGACCTCTGGAGGTCCCTTTCAGCCCTACATTTCTATCACTGTAAAATATCAGACCGTCAAAATTTAGATAACTGGGATTACTATCTTCCTTTTCTTCCCCTCCCTCTCACCCTCGTTTTAATTCTGTTATTATTTTAGTATTCATTATCTGAAGGACTGCTATAGCTTTAAGGAAGTATTCTTGTGGTTTCATGAAATACTGTTTGTTAAAATATCATAAGTAAAGTGGAAAGAAAAGCAAGATTATAATCAGAATAAAGTGATTTTTGAAGTCTAGTGTCTTGCAATTTGCCAGGGTTAGAAACACGTTGGTGGACAATACAAATGCTTTCTGGATCATTAAACTTCTGAACAAGCAATTGAAAACAAGTGTTTGATCCATAATATAGCCGTTTCTTTATTTTACCATGCTTCATTTAATTTTCCAGGGGTTTTCTGTGCCAGAATGTCTGATCCTATCTTTGGTTAACTATGGACTGTTATACCTAGCCCAGCATGGGCTAAGATCTATTAAGCCAAAGTACTCCTTTTAAGTACTGCCTTCTGTCAAATATTTAGATCAATTATCCAGTTCATTTAAATACTCCTCCACTCATTACTAGCAACATTATTGTAATCATCCTGCCTTTTAATTCTCATGTCATTAGACCCAACACAGATATTTACAACAAGCTCTTCACCAGTACCCCAGAAACGCCTGGTAATGTTAATGTAATATTAACGCAAGATTCATAATACTGATAAATAAATAAAGCATTAATAATATTAATTTATTGGTTTATTAATAAGATTACTAATATTGATGGATATTAATAATATTAATGAAAGCTTAATACTATTAAAATATTTATATTAGTGAAAGACAATAACTCCCTTTCTACAGTATTTTGCTTTGCCTTGGCTTTAAAAACTAAACTTTTTCTTCACTGTTCTTCTGCTATAATTAATACTTCCCTCCTTCTCAATCTCTTTATTATCACAGTAAGCATCAAGCTTTAAAACCTTGATCCTCAACTACTTTCCATCATAATGGAGAAAATCTAGCCAATATTTTCAGAACTTGGTCTTGTGGTGAATTGCAGCTGAATTCCACACTGGAGAACTGGAGTCTATCCCTCACTGTGCCACAGAATGCTTATGTGATGCTGGGCAAGTCACTTAAACCACATTTCCCCCAGGTGGTCACTACCTGTGTGTTCCTTACTTTATGGTTGCCCAACTTGAGACACTTTGGCCAGATTTGCAGAAGTGCTGATAGTTCACAGCTGCAACTGAAGTCAATGGGAGCTGTGCTTTGAACATATAAAGTGCCATAAAAATGCTAAGTTTTCTGGAAAAAAAAACAACCAGGTCTTAGGTATGTTAAATTGGGCACCAAAAATCAGTCGACACTTTTGGCTTTAATCTCTCTGTGCTTCAGTTCCTCAACTGTAAATTGGGTCTCATGCCACCCCTCACCTCAGGGAAGTGGTGTAAAGATAATTCACTCGGTGTTTATGAAGTGCACTCAGACATTACAATGAGAACACCAGGGAAATGCCCATGAGGAAATTAATAATTCTGTATTCAGTGCAGGGTTTGAATGGTGTGTGGTTAAGCATAAAAATAATATTGAATAACTACCTCTACAGTGAGCACTGACCATTCTGTGCACTGAATGAGGCCAGGATCCTGTGGAAAAAATAGTATGTGATCATACAATTAAAGACTGTGAGTAAAATTTTCAGGACTGCCTAAGTGACTTAGGAGTGTAAGTCCCATTTTCAAAAGTGGTTTTAGGTGCTTTGGAGCCTATATCTCATTAAAGCCAAGGGAGACAAATTAAGATTGGATCGGCAAGGCTAATTCTGGCCTGTCCTAACTTCTGAGTGCTTGACTTTGCAACCTTAACTTTCTTTTTAACATAGCTATTGAATATAAATTTTAAATGGAGTTAATTGTTAAAAAAGGGTCGGATTCAGCTGCCATTGGAAAGATTCCCACTGATTTCAATAGATGTTGGATTAGGTCCAGTAATAGCCAATATGTTTGCTTCAACAAATATCACCTCAATAGTTCAGCAAAATGTAGGTTATAAAAATCAGAATATCGATTTTATTCCCTTCATCTTTGTAATACAGTAGAAAGAACAGTTACTTACCCTAGAGTAATTGTGGTTATTCGAGATCCTATAGTCAGTGTGACTCCCTCTGTAGGACTACATGAGCCTCATGTGCGTGAGATAGGAAATTGCTGAATAGCAGTGTCTGTTTGGCCTGTGCATGCGCCCTTGTGCCTTCTCAAGCTCTTGTGTGAGGACATAAAGGAGAGAGTGGTCCCAAACTCTGAGTTCTCTTGCCATTTGAAGCCTGTGTTACTTAAGGACTCTGAATGTGAGGATGGAGGGCTGTTTGTGAGATCCACAGTGACTACAACATCTCAAAGAACCAGTTTCTGTAGAGTGACCATTCTTTCTTCTTTGAGTATGTGTCAGTATGGATCCTGCTGTAGGTGACTAGCAATCAGTTCCCCTTAGGATGGTGGGAGTGAAGCGTTTCAGCTGCATCAGCGACTGGAGAACTGTTCTCCTGAACTTGGTGGCTGCCATATCAAGAGCATAAGATTGGAAAGTTTCTGAAGCAGGTGACAGATGCAGCTTGTGCTCTGATAGAATGTGCCTGGATATTCAAATAGAAAGGCTCTCCAGCCAACTGATAACTGGTGGAAACGCATTACATGATCCACTTGGAAATTCATCGTGGTGAGATGGCTTGGCCTTTGGACGAACCAGAAATGATCACAAAGTGGCGAGTCAGACAAAACCTTGGCTTGGTTTCATTATGGTAATACAGCAGAGCTGTGGATATGTCTAAAGTGTGCTGTTTCTTCTCTACCACTGGTGAGTGTGGCTTTGGGAAGAAGACTGGCAAGGTAATTGATTGATTTTTGGTGAAAGTCTGAGACCACCTTGGGGATAAAATTGGGGTGTAGTCTGAGTACCACCTTGTTCATATGAAAGACCACAGTCCAGCCATGAGAGTCTAGTGTTCACTGACTCTCCAAGCTGAGGTGACAGTCACCACAAAGATCCTCTTGATGGTAAGAGTGCACGGAGTATTCTGTCACTGGTTCAAAAGGGAGGGTCCATATGCTTCAGAAGAATAACAATGCGGTCTCATGAGGGAGTCAGGTCCTTAAATGGAGGGCTAATATGAAGAAGGCCCTTAAAGAATTTCAGTATCTTTGGGTGTGAAGATTGAGTGTGACTGTGCCAGAGTGTCACACACAGATAATGCTGCCAAGTGGACTTTGAGAGAATTAAATGATAGTTTTGCCTGTTTCAGGAACAGCATAGTCTAGGATCTTCAGTGTTGCTGCCTCAACTGGGTGCAAACCATGCTGGGCTGCCCATATAGAAAATCTTTTCCACTTTGAGGCATAAGTCTTCCTGGTGGAGGATTTTCTGCTTTGTATGGGAATCTTTTGAACCTATAGGGAGCAGTCTCTGTCAGTACTGTTCAAACAGCCAACATCTGAGCCATTAGGTGTAACAATGGCAGGTCTGGCTGCTGACCTTGATTCTATGACATGTCCAGGCAGGCCAGGAGGTGAATGGGATGTCACAGGGCCATCTGTAGCAGGTCTGACAGCCAAAACTGTCTTGGCCAGTAAGGGTCTACCAGGATGTCTGTAACCTTGTCCCTCCTGATCTTGGACATTATTCTGGAGAATTGGTGGCAAGGCACATATGAATCCTCCAGATTACTGCAAAAGAAAAGCATCTGGCAATAATCCCAGGCTCACACCTCTTCTGGAACAGAAATTCATGCATTTGACATTGTCCCCTGTGGTGAATAAGTCTATTATGGGGGTAGAATATGAGGTCTATGATAAACTCCTTCAGTGACCCCTTGTGGTTGGTCACTGGGTGACTGCTTAAGAAGTCTGCCAGGCCTTCACTGAGCCCTAGGAGGTTTAGACCCAGTGGGATTATCCTGTGTTGATGTCACCACTTCTATAGCCTGATGGTTTCTTGGCAGAAGAGGGGATGATCAGGCCCTTCCTTGTTTGTTTACATAGTGCATCACCATCATGTGTTGCAGGATTTGCACTGCGGAGTTCCACAGAACAGGCAGGAATGCTTTGAAGGCCAGTCACGTCTCCCAGCTCCTGGACATTCATGTGTCATCTCAGGTCATCCTGAGATCGTGGCCCTGAATCTGTAGGTGGTTCATCTGGGAACTGCAGCCCACAGAAGCATCTGTGATAAGCGTCCTTTGGGGAGGGGACAGAGAATGGGACCAGAGGCGGCAATGCCGGTGCAAGTGGCAGCACAAGTTTCTTTCTTGACACAGGTTTTTCTGCACTAGTCTTCAACAGAGACGCTGGATAATGGCGGCTTGTACACTCGCAAGATCTCATGGCCTGATGAGACTCATGAATTGTTCCAGAAGACGGAGTTTGGCCCCGTGTCCCCCTAAACAGAAGAGGCACCTACTAAGTCCGTCTTCTAAGGGGATTAGTCCATAGCAGGATGGATAGGGTGTGAAGCTGGTAGGTTTAGGTCTGCCAAGTCAAGGAGCTCTGGGCAGGAAGGTGTGTACAGCGGGATCTAGCTGTTGATACTCATAAGATGGGTTGATATGAACGCAACAGTCAAATATTAAGTTAATCAAAAGAGTTCTGAAGAAATTCAGAATGTTTAGCCAAAACTAAGAGCTAGTGGGTTAGAAACCTGGAGATTCTGTCTCACTGCAATAGATAAGACGACGGAACTGTGGGAGGGTGCAGTCACTTCACTCTTTATGCCTTTGCATAGGAGCATGAGAAGGCACATGGTACACGTGCAGCCCTGACAGACACTGCTACTTTAAACTGTCCAGTCCAGTGCACATGAGGCTCACGAGCAGCTTCAGTGGCCCTACACTGACATATACTTGAAGAATGTTAATTTTTGTAAGTTAGCAAAGCACTAAAAGGTCACTCAGCTGCACAAGGACACAGATAGCAAGAGGGAAGCTTCCATTTTCCACGCAAGATTATTATTAGAAATTTCAAGAACCATAGCTCAGCCAGATGGTGATGTAATTGGGCTGCCAAACATCTTGCTAACGACTGTCAGTCAGAATGCTAATGCTGTGACTGCTACATGTGGGATCAAATGTTCAGTGTAGTAGATCCCTCCATAACACCACCTCAAGCGATTGAACAACTAAGTATGAAAGCCAGGGGCAAAAAAAATCTCTCCTGCACCACTTGCTTTTTACACATCTTGGAACAAGTTACATGCTTAATTGAGCTTTGCTCTCCTACCCCTATTCCCAATCCCGCAAAAATCTAAACAGCATAAAGAGTTACAGGAGCTAACGACATCCTGCTTTTCAAAAGTTTCTTAGTATTTACAGTATGATGCGTCTTACTTGCAAAAAGGAAAGTCATTAATTAGCTGCCAAAACCCCATGGGTGCTGATGTCAGCCAACTGTCTATTTAATGAGGACCA
This sequence comes from Lepidochelys olivacea, assembly GCF_965140295.1. Classification (NCBI taxonomy): domain Eukaryota; kingdom Metazoa; phylum Chordata; order Testudines; family Cheloniidae; genus Lepidochelys; species Lepidochelys olivacea. The sequence continues at coordinate 126,955,443 of NC_140413.1, forward strand.
ATTAGTTATTTCTTTTCCTGTGACAGACCTTACAGAAGTCAAAGATCAACTATTCTTGTTTTCCTTGGTTTCAGAGTAACAGCCGTGTTAGTCTGTATTCGCAAAAAGAAAAGGAGTACTTGTGGCACCTTAGAGACTAACCAATTTATTTGAGCATGAGCTTTCGTGAGCTACAGCTCACTTCATTGGATGCATACCGTGGAAACTGCAGAAGACATTATATACACACAGAGACCATGAAACAATACCTCCTTCCGCCCCACTGTCCTGCTGGTAATAGCTTATCTAAAGTGATCATCAAGTTGGGCCATTTCCAGCACAAATCCAGGTTTTCTCACCCTCGCCCCCCCCCCCACACACAAACTCACTCTCCTGCTGGTAATAGCCCATCCAAAGTGACCACTCTCTTCACAATGTGTATGATAATCAAGGTGGGCCATTTCCAGCACAAATCCAGGTTTTCTCACCCCCCCACCCCCCCCCACACAAACTCACTCTCCTGCTGGTAATAGCTTATCTAAAGTGATCATCAAGTTGGGCCATTTCCAGCACAAATCCAGGTTTTCTCACCCTCCGCCCCCTCCCCCCCCACAAACTCACTCTCCTGCTGGTAATAGCCCATCCAAAGTGACCACTCTCTTCACAATGTGCGGAGGGTGAGAAAACCTGGATTTGTGCTGGAAATGGCCCAACTTGATGATCACTTTAGATAAGCTATTACCAGCAGGACAGTGGGGCGGGAGGAGGTATTGTTTCATGGTCTCTGTGTGTATATAATGTCTTCTGCAGTTTCCACGGTATGCATCCGATGAAGTGAGCTGTAGCTCACGAAAGTTCATGCTCAAATAAATTGGTTAGTCTCTAAGGTGCCACAAGTACTCCTCCTCTTGTTTTCCTTGAGGCCTTTTCTTTATAGCCACCTACAATTTCTAGAGCAATATACTCCCATTGATACAACAGAGCGTACACAGAAGAGCTAAATGATGTGGCTGATTGGTGGAGAAGGATAACTTACAGTATGTTATAAATATACGGGAAAACCTTACTTCCCTTATTTCTAAAGAGGAGAAATTATTCTAGAGTAAAATAGCTTTTGTTCTTGAATAGAGTATCCAGATGGGGAATTACAGCAAAAAAGCTATAAAGGAATATATTATTTCCCCTTGTGTTGAACCTAAACTCTGAATATGTTCAGAGGTTTGACTAACACTATTTTTTGAAGTTCTGTGCAGTACACTCTGCATTTTATTAATGGTTTATGGCCTTCTAGGTGTTAAAATTAATACTGCATCTTTATTGAGTCAATAAATTAATATTTCAGAAATGGGGAAAAATCACATATATCTGGAAAACAATTTCAACCCTTTCTTAGCGACATCGTCAGGTGGAATTTTAGGATCACAGGCTTCAAAATTTCTCTTTGTTGTCCTTTTTTTCCTTCACTAAGTCTCACATCTGAGAACTGTACCGAATTGTATACTGAGGTATCACGTACTTGTGGAAATTTGGTAATAACAGTGGTATTCGAGACTTTTAAATTTGGTAATAACAATGGCATTCAAGACTTTTAAAGATGGGAAAAGGAGAATGAATAGAGGATGACAGTAGTGAAGAAAAATGGATACATGGGACATAGGAGGTGTAAGCTGGTAAGAGAATAGGAGGCAGGAGAGAACAGAGAAATTGGGAGAATAGAGGAGGAAACACATCTTGTTGCAATCATTTTTTCCCCTTGTACCCCTCTACTTTAGAGAACAAGTCATTATCTTATTCACCCAGAACAGAGCCAGAGACAAGAGAGCTGGAAGGAACCTACAATATTTTTATAGACAGAGGTAACATTTTAAAATAATAACATAATGCTATGACTTTGATATCCTCAATTTGCTATGGTTACTCTTGTTTTTCACTAAAATCTCTAGGGAACAAATTTGCAAAGGAACCACCTGCTAAAACATGAATGGACACATTAAGTCTCCTACATAACCCCCCCAAAATACCGTGAGTTTCCTAATGGAACTCTTTAGTATAGGCAGAGATGGCTTTACCTAAATAAATCAAAAACATCTTCTATGCTTATTCAAACATAACTGGGTGCAATAATGAAAGAAGAGTAAAACAAAATCTTTGTGATAAAGCAGACAATTCATTTTAAGGTGATAAAGAGGGGCAGGCCCTTTGTTCAAAATGCTCCCACTAAATCAAACAAGACAGCACAGAAATTTAATCAGAGTGGCTTTGCAAAAATTCTTCTTCTCTCCTTTACCCCCCTCCAAGATGTGAAGCAGAAATATAGAGAGCTCATTAAAATACCTGACTGGGTTCTCATTTTCCTGTATTACTATCCACAGGAGTTTTCTTATGCAATTCATAAAGGTTGGTGATTTACTTCCCCTCTTTGCTGAAGAAATAAATCATGAATTAATCTCATGCTTTGGATTCTAATGCTATGCTTGACTTCCTTGCTTCTCTCTCTAGTAATGCTTGTGTTTTGCTGCAGAATAAATATGAATATAAATGTAAATATAATGGAGAGGATAACGACCATTTAAAATGCATTGAGGGAAATTATCACCACCATATTGTACAGAAATCAAATGAGCATCCATACCTAATCGGTTGGACGGGTTCCTTTTGAAGAGGGCTCTTAGCAAACTTTGGGCTTCTATGCTCAAAAACTGAGGCATTCCTAGCTTGGCTCTGAAAGAACAGAACACTTGAAAAGAAAAAAATATTTTTCAAAAAATTTCAAATCCACACCTGCATTTTATAACTGAAATTAATTGGGACATGCAGAAACCCATACACATTTGTCACCAAAGATATAATACCTAGACAGATTAGACAGCCCACAAATGGAGGGGACAGTCCTGCACCCATCGAGGTTAAAGGAAGTTTTACCATTGATGTCACTGGGAGCCGCTCCTGACTGGAAGCACATAACACCATGTTATAGTTAATGTTGCTCAAGGGTTACTAATTCTAAGAGATCATTTTCAGCTATTTATAATCTTTTTTCAGTTTTACCTTTCTGGATTAAATTTGGCAGATTTGTTCTCAATCCAAGAGCAAACTTTTTGGAAAGTTTGACCCCAAATGGCCTAGACATTTTCAAGAATGAAGAGTGTGACAATAAAATACACCTTTTGCATTATTAAAAATTGTATTTGGTTTTTAATAGCTCTGATGCTTCAGTGGTGGATGGCAGAAATAAGAAATTTGGCAGGGACTATGGTTTCGATCTTGCAAACATTTATGCACACACTCAGCATTAAATCAATGTCAGGTTTGCACAGGAAAGGACTCGAAAGTCAGGAATGACAATGTGCAGGTTGTCTGTACAACTTTAGCTCTGCACCCTTTTATATATGCATCATCATACAGTCTTTTATTATATGGCCACATATATTTTTTCTGCAAGGCCACCCCCTCAATGGAATGCTCATAGACCAGCAATACAGTTTGTAGTTATTTACTCTGGGTGAATCACTTAGGGGATTTAGGCACACCATAACGCTGACATTAGTAGGAGATGCACATCTAACTCCACGTGCAGCTTTGAAAATCTCAGCCTCTATGTATATTTATTCTTGTTCTATATACTTTATGCAGTTAAATGTACTTAGGATCAATGGCCCATCCAAGGAACAGAGCTAACACGTACGTAGTAGATAAACCAAACAGACATTACTACTTACTTGAGAATGAGAGCCATTGTCTCCTTTCTGTCTTTTCCCTGGAATGGTAATGACCCTGTCAGCATCTCAAACTGTAGAATAACAATAAAAATGGTATATCAAATAAGCACATACAGTATTTATATAAGATTCCATCTGACAGTGCACCATACTGTAATACTTTCCATTATCTTGTTTTCTATTAATTTCAAACACCAATGAGTATTTTGTAAAAATGTACTGTTTATGCCAAAAAAGGTCTAAAAAACTGTAGCTATACAAAAAGAGATTTTATTATGGCAAGCCCATTTCTACGGTATTGGACATCAGAGACCAGCACTATATTTCAATTCAAAGAGCTGCCTAAGGAACTGTTCACATCAGTAGCGTGGAGAATCATGCACTAGTTGAGATGCACAAAAGTCTGGTGCTCATGGGTTTGCATGAATTTTTTTCTCATCTGGGTTCATACCCCCATGATTTTTGCTTTGAGTTTCAGGTTTAAATGAACCCACAAACTCAAAGTAAAAGCCCAAAGTGGTCATCAATTTTTGCCTGACATCCATCTGAAAGCATCAGTCATCCAACATTCCTCTGAAATGCACTGATTCTTTCAGCAACCCTGACTGGAATGTCACATTTGTAACAAAAGCCCAAATCAAGGGAGCTTGCCTGGTTGGAATTGAATTCTGAGAGTTTCACACAGGGCTAGTCACCGCACTGTTAGCATGTACAAGTAGTAGCTGATTCCCCATGATAAGCAATGATGGGTATTGTGTACTGGAAAACAAGGATCAGGGACATAATTCAGCTCTGCCATCAATGAGGACAACTTCCACTGAGGTCAATAGGCATTCTGTCTGCTTATGTCAGGGCCAAGTAAGGTCTTGGGTCTTTTAACAGTAAATAAATATACTGTTTAATATTTGTGGTTATAGTTAAGCTCATATTTACAAGTGCCAGATTCTGTCACCCTTCTGTTGAGTTGTACCTTAGCAGAGGAGTAGCTCCTTTGATTTCTGGGGGACCACTTGTGCATTAAGGTACTATTCAACCCTTAGCTGGACTCCCCCCTTCCAAATTAAATAGATCAATAATTCCCCTAAGTACTTCATAATAATACTTAGCACTCACAGCGACTTTATAAACCTTTCTCTCTCAAAGTATGTTATAAAAGTGGGCAAGCCTCATTGTCCCAACTGGGGAAACTGAGGCACAGAAAGGCAGAATGATTTGCCCAAGGTCAAAAAACAAGCCATTGTCAGAACTTGTGCCAGAACCCAGGTCTCGTGGCTCTCAGTCCAGAGGCCTGAGTGCTAGAAGATCATGCTTCGTTCTGTTTGCCTTTCTTTAACCTACATTTTTAATTACCTTGTGCTAGTTAGTAAATATTAGTTTAGGAGTAATCAGGACAGTGCTAATGGCCTGTGATGGGATGTTAGATGGGGTGGGATCTGAGTAACTACAAAGAATTCTTTCCTGGATATCTGGCTGGTGAATCTTGCCCATATGCTCAGGGTTCAGCTGATCGCCATATCTGGGTTTGGGAAGGAATTTTCCTCCAGGGCAGATTGGAAAAGGCCCTGGGGATTTTTCGCCTTCCTCTGTAGCATGGGGCACAGGTCACTTGCTGGAGGATTCTCTGCACCTTGAAGTCTTTAAACCATGATTTGAGGACTTCAATAGCTCAGACACATAGGTGAGAGGTTTATTGCAGGAGTGGGTGGGTGAGATTCTGTGGCCTGCGTCGTGCAGGAGGTCAGACTAGATGATCATAATGGTCCCTTCTGACCTTAGTATCTATGAATCTGCTCTGCTTTGATTAACACAAATGATGATTAAATACTAAATTTAGTTTAGAGTTATACTCATATCCATTTCAGCAATTTAAAAGACATAAAAGGGAAAACATAAAAGCCCTAAGGAATGGCTGCCCGGTGTTTTAAAGGATAATGGCTTTTTAAAATCTGTACAAAACTCCCAATGATTAAAAAAACCTAACCCATGGGAAGTTCAAAAAATTACTATTTTTTTCTCCCTGAAATTTAGAAAAATAAAAGCTAAACCCTATAGACTTCAATGGGGCAACACCATGGCACAGAGTTCCACCAGCAGAAAGGAGGGCAGAATTTGAATCTCTACATCAAATTTCAAGATGTGAGGCAGGAATGTTTCTTGCTGGATACAATATGTTTTTCCTTTATGAGAAATGTGCATATGGCAGGTAAGAGAACTTCCTATGATAAAGAGAGATGAAACAGAAATATTCAGACAAGGTAAAACTCCAGTGAGATCAGGGCATTTCTTAAAATTGAAACTCACTGCAAAGTGCCATTGTACTAGATTTACTTCCTGTGGTATCTTAACATCTGCTCTTCAAAGCTGACGTTGCAATTTTTATCAAATAAATATTCTGACTTTTGTACATATTTCATTAAATATATGCTAACTGGCTTTGTCTTCTCTCATCAGCACCTCATTTTAAACTCTTAACAGTGGCTGGGGCTATTTAGACATTATTGCTTGAACTTAAAGTCTTCTATTCTGTATAGACATTTAAATCAGGTCACCTAAAAGTGACAATTTATCAACCACACTGAAACATTATGCATATTAAATCTTCAGTTCAGACATGGTTTCCCTAGCACTAAGTTATCCAATGCAAATAGAAACCCAGCCTAATTTCACCTCTGAGACTCACAGCACAATGCATTTGGCAGTGTCTGCATAGCAATAATTCATGAAACCATAGCCTGCAAAACCAAGTTGCCAAGTTACCGGGAGCTAATTTCATTTAAAATGTCCAAAAACATGTACCATTCTATTCTGAAACAGTTCCTCTTCCCTAGTAGCAGTGCTAGCAGTCTGAAGGTGAGAGGTGTGACAGACTAATACGTCTCCATAAAATAAATAAATAAATAAATAAATGGTGTCTTTTACCTCTTTACCCCTCTAGCATTCTGGTCATGGACTCTCTAACCAGTCAGCTGTATTTTGCAGTTCCCACTATCATTCAATAAGATGCAATGATCACTATGAAAAACTTACCAACAGATGCTACAGTATTCGCCATACCAAAACGACTGCATTTCCTGTTTTAAGTAGAGGGAAGTTCTGTGACTAAAAGGGAAAGCTTTCATGCCCATGTCATGTCCGAACTTATAAAGGTCTAGGCACAATCAGAAGTATGTCAGGAGGCTATTTGAATGATAAGGACTCCTAAAATTCATTCTTCAGCAACCATAGTCACCAGGAAAAGTACCTGATGATTTAATAACTTGGACCACAGAGTAAACACAATCATTAAATAGTTATAATAGCTCTGTGGGGAGGAGACAGAATGAGAGGAAGGGTTGAGGCTTAACTTTAGTCACCAACAAGCTCGCTGAAGCTACTGAGAACAGGCACTTGAAAGGAGACAGAGGACAATTGTGTGTGGACAATTATAAGCCAGACTCAGAAAACAAAGGGCCAGAAAAGTGAGGAAGGGTGGTTGGCTTGGAGGGTCAGAGAGCTGTTTTATTAGAGGGGAAAAAGATTTTGGGTAAAAGTCACAGAAGTGCCTAAGTGACTTAGGAGCCAATGTCCCATTGAAAGCACCCAAGTCATTTTTAAAAATGAGACTTAAGTACTCTTCCATTAAGTGGTAAGAAAAGTAATATGCATTATACTGAATTGTCCCCATATTTCCAGAAGCATGGATGTTTGGGTATCTAACACGTTATGTTTTTCATGCTTTCTTCTCTTGTGAGCTTCTTGCTCTTAAAATCCTAATTTAAGAAAATTAAAAGTGGCTGCAGTTTTTTTCATTTTGGTATAAGGCTAGCCTGACACATTTGAGGCAGGAGACAGTAATATGAGTGGTTTCAGAGTAACAGCCGTATTAGTCTGTATTCGCAAAAAGAAAAGGAGTACTTGTGGCACCTTAGAGACTAACCAATTTATTTGAGCATGAGCTTTCGTGAGCTACAGCTCACTTCAGATGTTCTGGTTTAACTTGGATTTAAACTTGGAGAGTGGTCAGTTTGGATGAGCTATTACCAGCAGGAGAGTGAGTTTGTGTGTGTGGTTTTTGGGAGGGGGGTGAGGGGGTGAGAGAACCTGGATTTGTGCAGGAAATGGCCCAACTTGATTATCATGCACATTGTGTAAAGAGTTGTCACTTTGGATGGGCTATCACCAGCAGGAGAGTGAATTTGTGTGGGGGGGTGGAGGGTGAGAAAACCTGGATTTGTGCTGGAAATGGCCCAACCTGATGATCACTTTAGATAAGCTATTACCAGCAGGACAGTGGGCTGGGAGGAGGTATTGTTTCATATTCTCTGTGTGTATATAAAGTCTGCTGCAGTTTCCACGGTATGCATCCGATGAAGTGAGCTGTAGCTCACGAAAGCTCATGCTCAAATAAATTGGTTAGTCTCTAAGGTGCCACAAGTACTCCTTTTCTTTTTTAGTAATATGAGTGACAGCCTGGCCATTGATCATATAGGAAGAAAAAGACTGCAGCTTCCATTCACAAGGGAGTCCATAAAAAGATCTGTATTTACAGTGTGGGCAGAGAAGGCAAATCAGCCTGAAAGTAAGAGCAGAGTGGTAGCTCAGGAAGCAGGGATGGGGGCAGCTAGGGGCTATGTGCAGGCAGGGGGGCAGCTCAGGGTGCAGGGAGAGGGGTTGCTAGGGGCTGTGGGCAGGTGGGGGAATAGTTCTGGATGCAGGCAGGGGGTAGCTAAGGGCTGTGTGCAGACAGGGGGGTAGCTCAGAATGCAGGGAGAGGGGTTGCTAGGGGCTGTGGGCAGGCAGGGGGGTAGCTCAGGGTGCAGGGAGAGGGGTAGGTAGGAGCTGTGTGCCCAGAGGGCACCCTTCCACAGCATTTGCTGCTCCCTGAGGGCTCTGCCCGCCCAGGAGACGGCACACTGCCTACACAGTGTTCTTTAAAAAAGAGAGACATTTGTTGACTGGCATTAGGGAGTTGTGCTAGTAACTCCCTTGAGCACCATACAGAACATTTACCGCAATGTCTCAATCACTAGTACTTTGTTACCGCATTTCTACAATTACATGGTTCTAATATAAAGATGAAATCAAATTCAAAAGACATGCACTTAACATCAATATTTAAAAGTCAGTGCAGTGTGGCTCCAGCACATTGTATGCATCAATGCTTTTTCCTTCAGTGATCTCAATCAAGGCAGGGTCTGGAAGAAAGCATTGATGTTTCTGTAACTGCAATGCCATTGTGTTTAACATAATGTTGGAGAAGGTTAGCAAGCATTAAGTAAACAGAAAAACATCCTTGTAATAGCTTATGTTATCACCAGCTAATGCCACTGCACGGCACACCCCCGGTTTCCTGTTTATTATCAAAGAATTAAGAATTCTGTTCAATACGGAACATGAGACTTGACCAAAGAAGTTAGCCCTCACAGCTGACACCCCTGCACATAGATACACTGCTGCATCTATGTGCAGGGGTGTCACAGCAGATTGACTGGGTGTCAGGCCTAGGAGTAACCAAACTGCAGGATTAGGGTGATGTGAGCTGACACCAAAGCCATCACAGAACCCTGCAGTTCTGCTGAGAGATTCAGGCTTTACCCCTCCCAATACATAAGCCATCTCATAGCTTGTTCCTTGTGTACCACCTGCTTTCCCTGCTGGTCTTCTAGGGGGCCCAGTGGCTGTGTCCCTGACAACTTCCCTCCCCTCTCACCTGCTCCATCATGAACCCCCATATTCAGACACACTGTGTGCCCACTCCATCCAGTATCTTTGAAAGACTACTGCTTTTCCCTAATCCTGACCTCTCACCACTTACTAATGAGCAGTGGCAGGGGAAAAACACTAGCAAGAGCATGCTATGGATCATGAGGTTTCCCTTCTCTAATAAGAAGTTGCTAGGGAATCCCTGAGGGCTCCTTAGCTACCATGTTAGAAATTATTGGATGCCATACACACCTGCCTCATCATACCGCCAGCTACTGCAGAAGAGGAAGTGTTTCCTCTCTCCTACTTCACCTCATCACACGTTTTTGATTGGGAGAGGCAGTAACATTTACCTGGTGATCCCACAAAGCAGCAAGATAAGAGAAGCAGCCGCCACATAGTGTCCTCTGAAGACCAGGAGATGGGGAAACTACACTCAATGAGGGAGTGAGGGGGAGGAGTTTATCTTCAATGAGATCCAGTGAGCTGACAAAATTAAGTTGAGAGCTGGGGGTGATGGCCAGACGAACCTTAACAGAGTATGGGGAAAGGACAGGTTGCCCAAACTACTTCACTCCAGGTCTGCTGAAATGTTGTGAGTCTGGGATGATGTTCAAGGTTGCACTAGGACCCTGAAATCACTTGGTTTCAGAGACTTGAACATCCAGTCAGGACTCTTGGGCTTTACTCTCACTTTCATCTTTTCCAGTCACTTGCTAGGTGGCCTTGGGCAAAGTCACTTAATTGCTCAGTGTATCAGATTTCCAGAGCTCCATTATGCTAGGCACTGTACAATCACCACACAAAAAGATGGTCCCGGTCCCAAAGAGCTTACAATCTAAGGATAAGACGAGAGACAACAGATGGATACAGACAGACAGGGGAGTACAAGAAAACAACAAGACAGTACTAGTCAGCAAGACATAAGCAGTGGTCTCAGCGCACCAGAACCCAGGGAATGGTATTTTAATTAGTCTGTATTCTGTTTCACACCTACATTTGCTATAGTAATAAATAAAAACATTTTTATATTTTTGTACAAGTTTTTTATAATGCAATTAAAATAAAATAAAGTTAAAATGACGAAAAAATGCTTTAAAGGCAAAGCAAGCTTATAATGTAAACTTACACGCTGGTGGGCTATACCATAGGTCTGTGGTTCTCAACTGAGAGGTCTGTGGCCCCCTGGGCGGCGGCACGAGCTGGTTTCATGGGGTCCGTGAGATTCAGCACCCCAAGCCCATGGGTGGAGTTGGGGTGTGATGGGAGGAGCTGCCCCTCCTGCACCCCCAAACTGCAGTGCTGTAACTCCTAATAATGTAACCAGAGAGGGGAAGTCCCACCCTCCCTCCTCTTCCCCTGCTCCTGAGGTCCCGGCCCTTGGCCAGGTCGAAGGACAGAAGCTGGAGACGGGCAGGGTGGGGTGGCTCCTGCTCTGGCTGGTGCCATGGAACAGTCAGCCGCAGTGCTTCCCTGTCTCCTCCTCCTGCTGCTGGTGCCTGGGACTGTGGCTGCTCCTCAGCTCCCAGCCCCTCTTGACTGCTTGTGCAGCTGGTAAGAGCTGCCTGGGTGGGGGGACCAGGCTCCAGGGCTGGCAGAGCCCTTGGGAAGCAGCAACCACAGTGGGGGGTGCCCTTCCAGCACACAGCCCCTAGCTACCTCTTTTTCTGCACCCGGAACTACCCACCTGCCCACACACAGCCCCTAGCTTCCCCTTGCCTGCACCCTGAGCTACTCCCTGCCTGCACAAAGCCTCTACCTACCCGTCTCTGAATCCTGAACTACATCCCTCACTGCACACCACCCCTAGCTACTCCTTCCCTGCACCCTGAGCTACCCCCCAGCCCACACACAGCCCTTAGATACCCCTTTCTCTGCACCCTGAACTACCCCCACCTGCACACAGCCCCTAGCTATTCCCTGCCTGCACCCTGAGCTACCCCACTGTCCGCACACAGCTCCTAGCTACCCCTTCCCTGCACTCTGAGCTACACTCCTGCCTGCACACAGCCCCTAGCTACCCCATCTCCCTGCACCCTGAGTGGTTTTCAAACTTTTTGAGCTGATCCCCTCCCACTCCCCATCCCAGATGGGCTGGGTGGCCTGCTGAAGTGAGTCGGGGGTGGAGGTGGCACTCCCTTCCCGTGCCTTGCAGAGATGGCCTGAGCCCTGCTGGGCCCTGATTCCACCCAAACAAGCATGCTGAGGGGTCCGCAAAGAAACAGGTTGAGAATCCCGGCCACAGATGAGCTTGCGCCCCCTAGTTTGTACTTTAAGCTTAGCATTAATAGTAGTTCAAATAACTACTGTAGTGTTTAAGATGTGTTGCTGGGTACTAAACTTGAAAAAATGCACAGAAAGACAGGAATATAATGCAAATAAAACAAATGCTAATATAAAAAAGAAAAACAAAAGTGGTGGAGTGTAAGGTTGGCTTGACATGAGTAATTGGACATGGGTGAAGCCTCATTTTTTGAGAGACGGATTTGGGAGGTAAATGCATCAGCAGGCTGTAAAGAGAACGTCTGTACAAGGTAAGATAAGGGGGAACACCCATGGAACCATTTACAATGGACAAGATAACAATGGATAAGATAAGCCTGGAACCTAAGATAAGGTAAAGAGTAAGTTGCGCATGAACAGTGCATGGTATTCAGGGATTGGTTCCTACAAAATAACCAAGCCGATCCCCAAATGTGTGATGCAATGTATAGTAAACCAGTGCATGCACCCGACGAAGTGAGCTGTTGCTCACGAAAGCTTATGCTCAAATAAAATTGTTAGTCTCTAAGGTGCCACAAGTCCTCCTTTTCTTTTTTCCAGTGTAATATGTAAATGTATATAAAGGAAGAGGTTTGCTGTGTAACTTTGGATATGTCGCTCACTGTGTGCCCATCCCCTACACTTGAGTCTGATCAACTCAGCAAAGCTTTGCTGTTTGCCAAATAAAAGAACCAGAGTGACAAGACTGAAGTCTAACTGAGTTCTTAGAGGCTGAATGGAAGAGGTCCTGGGAGAACCCCAACACCACTGTCAATCTTTTTGTAGGCATCATGGCAAAGGATAGTTTTAAGGAGGGGTTTGAAGTACCATCCTGAGGTACCTCTGTGGATGCTAATGGGGAGTCCCTCTCAGGTGTGATGGGAGAAAACACAAACGTGCTTGTTTGAAAATGTGACAAGTGAACAATGGATGTTGGCATTACGGGCTGATCAACACGCAAGTCAGCCTTTTGATACTGAATGGAGATGATAGATAGGATGGGAATAGGCTGTGAAGGGCCTGGAAAGTGAAGACAAGTAGCATATGTTTGGTATGATAGAGAAAAGGGAGACAGGTAAGGGTTGCAAAGAGGATGATGACACGGTCAAAATGATGAGCTAGGAAAATTTTTGAATAGATATGAATGGGGCAAAATTGCATTTCTCAAGGCCAGAGAAAAGGATGTTGAAGTAATCAAGATATAATTATGAGTGTTTTAGCTGTGTGGATGGAAAAGAAAGGCCGTACCTTAGAGATGTTATGCAGACAGAATCTAGAAGACTTAGACATAGCCTGGATGAGAGTACCTAGAGAGAGGTCTGAGTCCAAGATGATATAGTGTTGTAGTTCACAGTGCTTGAGAAAGGAGACAACAGAGGATTTGGGCAGGAAAAGGGGAAGATTAGGAGCTTTTTTGCATTGATCTTGAGCTGATGGCGAGCCATCTATAAGGATGAGATGTCAGAGAGACAGGTCAACAATTTAATTTAAGCAGAAGGATGCAAGTCTGGGATAAGGGGTAGATCTGTGAGTTTTCCGTATAGAGACAGTCATTGAATTTGTGTTTATAGATGAGATTACTCAGAGAAAAACTGTAGTGGGAGAAGAGAAGGGGACCAAGGACAGAGCCATGTGGAACTCCCACAGAAAGCTGAAGGGGGGATGAGGAGGATCCTCTGAAGAATACGTTGAATGAGTTACTAGAGAGGTAGGAGGAGAACCAGGAGAGGACAGAATCATGGAAGACAGGAGAGACAAAATTTCAGAAAGAGTAGCATAGTCGCCTGTGTGAAAGGTGGCTGACAGGTCAAGAAGGATGATGATGGAGTACTGGTGCTGAGACTTGGCGAAGAAGAGATCATTAGAAACTCTGGCCAGAGCAGTTTCAGTGGAGGGCACGAGGTACAGGGCCGGCTCCAGGCACCAGTGTTCCAAGCAGGTGCTTGGGGCGGCAGTCAGAAAGGGGCGGCAGCGGCAATTCAGTGGCAGCCTCTCTCTTCTGCCAGCCAGTGGCGGCAATTCGGCGGCAGCTTCTCTCTTCTGCCGTCCGCAGCGGCAATTTGGCGGCGACGGTTTTTTTCACTGCTTGGGGCGGCAAAAATGGTAGAGCCAGCCCTGATGAGGTAGAAGCCAGAATGGAGAAGATCTAGGAGGAAATTGGAGGTAAGGAACTCCAGGCAGAGATTGTAAAGTGTGTGTTCAATAAGTTTAGAGACAAAGGGGAGAAGGGAGATGGGGCAGTAGCTGGAGAGGCAAGTAGGGTGAAAGGTAATTTTTATTAAGAATGGAGAGACTAAAGCATGCCTGTATTGTGAGGGGAAGAGCCAGAGGAGAGCGAGCAGTTAAGGAGAAGTGTAAATGAGGGGATGAGAGTGGATGTGAAGGAGATCAGGAGATGGGAAGGGATTGGGTCACTGGGGCAAGTGGAAGGTTTAGTGGAGGAGAGCAGATGGGAAACTTCTGTTCCCAGGAAGAAGGAGAGCACTGTAGAGCGGTGGTGGCGGAGGGAGGGGGGCGGGGAGAGAAAGTGAACTAAAGGGTTCACTGGAAGGTCTGGGATGGAGCTGCACCGCAGAACATGAGCAGGTCCTTGGTGCTTGTAGAAGCTCCCCCTCAGGTGGGTGGACAGAATTGCATCACCTACCTCCCAAGAGGCATAATTAATTAGTGTTTGTAAAGAGCTTGAAGAGCTTCACCTAACTGCTATTCACATGCAAAATAATCTGAATTATGAAAAGCATCCCTCACAATGAAAATAAAAGGACATTGTTAGACTTGGATTTTGCAAAGGAGGTAGTCTTGCTGTGATGCTTGGTATTGATCTAACCAGGTACGTGTGTGTACACTGTACAGTCCTTGGTGTATAGAGCTCCATAGTACAGTTAGGTTTAAGGCAAAAATTATCAGAGCAAAACATTCTCGGTCTGGCCAGAAGCAGAGTAAGATGTTCATTAGCATCTCCCCTCTCTACTTACAAATTCTACAGGTGCAGCAACTAAAGAAAGGCACTTCACTTTGTTCTTTATGTATTCACTACATTGCAAAAAAACACGTATCTTTTTATTTGGGACCTCTAGCCCAATCATCGCTCACATCCCACCACATGCATATGAAGTTGTCTGTAGAGTGTCTAACTTTCTTCACTTCAGGAAAAACAAACAGCCTCCTCGAGGTCTGGAGCTCTGTAAATTAGCCAGAAAGCATGCTAAGAGACCATTGTGACTACAGGCCTCCCATGAGACTTGCACGTGCTATCTCAATGATAGCCCAACCCACCAGGGATCTACATCTATGGGGTTGTTACAAACCTCTCAATGTGTAGCAGAAAATGGACTAGGTTTATCCACAACTTTTTAGCCTTTTAAATCAATTAACTCTTCATACTGATTCTCTTGGTGAAGAGCTTTTATAACACCACTAGAACAGACCTCTGAGCTGGAATCTGAAATCTCAGGCCTTAGGGGTGAGTGGCAGGCAGGAAGACAGAAAACAAAAGGAGTCTGGTCATGATAAACCATACCTTTACACACCTTTACATCCCTCTGAACAAATTTATAAGTAGGCTCACACCAGGTACCATCATTTACTAAAAGAGCATCAAGGATTGATGCTATGTGTGTAAAGCAGGATATTGGAGCCAAGATACAAGATGGAGGTATGCTCTCATCTGGTATTCCCATTCCTATGGACACGTACTATACTACCTTAAGCTAATTCTGACACATTGATTGGCAAACTGTGGTATTTACATGATCATAAATACAGCAGGATACAGCAGGATTTTTGATTTACAAAGTTCTACCATCAAAGACTCAGACAGGCTACTGGTACTAAGTAAGGCAAGTACTGGTCTCACAGAAGTCAATGGCAAACCCCTCATTGATTTCAAAGAGACCAGGATATAGACTTTGTCAGTTAAGATCATTTTTATTATAATAACAATGATGATTGTGATACTGGTAAACCAGGTGCCAGCTCTTGCTAAGGCTGTAGGTGTCAGCTGAGCCAAATTCATAGCTGGAAACCAGACCAGCTCACCTGTATGTTAATATTGGTCAAGATGGTAGTTAAACTTGTAAGAATGTGTTTAATCTCTATAAAATGCTTGTAGGTTGCTGCATGCAGTAATCTTACTTGTCATGTCTGTACCCCGTGCTATAGAGTAGTATATAAATTTTGGTTTAAAATTGTAAAAATGCCTGCTCTGAACTTGTCAACCAAGGCAGGAAAAGTGGTTCCCCTGCCCATGCAGAAGGACTATCAAGGCTAAATGGGTCTGTGTGGAACATCACAATGCACAGATTGGTTTAATGGCCCTCTTACACCCACAAAAGTGCTAGATGCAAGAAAGCACATCCCATCAGCTTGAATTCAGAAAGAGGGAAATAAAGATAGCGGACATGAAGATTATCTCTTTGCTATTTGAACTCTTGCAAGGGCTGGAGCTAAGAAACAAAAAAAACTGAGATCCCCAGGGTCAACCTGAGTTAGCTCTAAAAAGACATTCAGTGCTGACAGATTACTACATTTCTGCCACCTTTTGGAACAATACACTGAACTCATTTGTGTATATATACTACCTGTTTTAACTCGTAAAAAAACTCTCTCATTTCTTTTTCCTAGTCAATAAATCCTTAATTAGTTTACTATGGGATTGGCTACCAGCGTTCTCTTTCGTATGAGATCTAGGGTACAAATTGACCTGGGGTAAGTGACTGGTCTCTTGGGACTGGGAGCAACCTGAATATTTTGTGATTTTTGGTGTAAGTGACCAGTTATCACTAAGTCCAGCTTGCCTGCATGGCAAGATAGGCTGGAGTGCCTAAGGGGACTGTGGGACTACATGGTAAGACTGTTACAGTGATCCAGAAGTTCACATTTGGAACTGGGTTGGTGAAATCTAATTATAGAACATACCATACCAGCAGTCTGTACTGAGGTTGGTATTCTTGGTCATGAGCCACTCCAGACAGCGTGACAATAACAATAATATTTTACATTGGACTTCAGCTTCAAAGCACTTGACAAACTTAGATGAAACTGTACAACACTTCCATGAGGTGGGAGACTAAATATTATTTAGCTTGATTCTCCACTGTGCTTAAGAGAAGAGACTGATGGGGAGCTGGTCTCCAGTCTCAGACAACTGGTCCTGGTGTAAATTAACATCTGCCATGGGCATAAGGTCCCTCATGTCTCATCTTCTCACCCCCTCGCTACCAGGCCCCCTGCCTCCTCTTACATGAGACAATCTCTGGATGCTCTAAGTTCTGTTTGTGCCATGTAAGGCAGACTGGAGAATCTGTCCCTGTTCTCCATTTTACACCTGTGAAATCTGAAGAAGAGACCTTTCTTCTTACATGTCCAAGGACCCAGAACAAGATCAGAACTCATGAATTACACTAGCCTCCAGCCTGAACTCAGAGCACAAGCCTTTCTATTGGTATTGATCCAAAAACAACATTTGTTTCCGTGTTAACAGGGTGGCACTGCTAATGCCCACTGACAGAATTTCATTAGTTTTTAACAAAAAACTTTGCACCTTCAGTCTTGCTGCCCCTACCTACACTTGTCATGGGCTGTTGTGCTCCTCAACAGACCACTCTCTCTCTGCTCCTTTATATCCCACCGCTTCCAGCATTCCTTCCTCCCATTTTTCACCGTCACCGATCCCATTGCTCTCCCTTACTTGCACTGTTGTCCCAGGGCTTATTTGCTTTGATAATTTAGGGCCAGTTCCTGGGAGGTGCTGAGTACCCTCACCTCCTATTGATGTCAGTGGTTGCTGAGCATGCTCAGCACCTCAGAAGATTAATCCCTCAACATTGTAAGATCTGCTTTGCTCGAGACAAGCCCATATCCATTTACAGTACTATATAAAGTGGGAACAACACACTAGAGCTCGAACAGCTTGTTTAGATAGAAAATTACAATATTCCCTTGGCAACCACTGACCCATCTCAGAGATCCCTATTTTTGGGCCAAGTCTTTGATCTCTTTTTACCCAATCCATTTTGATCCTTTGATCTACATTTTATGTGCTTGGATCTTGCATTGTGGCTAAAGAGAACAAGCCCTTAAAATGGCTTATCATTCTTTTTCTCTTTATGCTGTTGCTCTATATTATGAATTGAAGCAAATGGTATAAAAGGAGACAAGGGAGTATCACTATTTGGTGACTGGTCTCATTGCTGGGGTAAATACCATTTTATCACTATAATTTAGAACTTACTGCAAGGAACATATTTCTTACCCTATTGATCAAGATTTTGGATATGAATAATACACTTACATACATTTTCCATCAAGGTACATATATGCCTCCAACTAGTCTATTTTTCATGTGAATTTGACAACATATTGCAAATTGCTTTGCGGTAAATTCTAACCAATATCTGGATATCACTTAATTCTTTCTGATCTTTAGTTTATCTTAAGAACAGCTTCTCCACCAGAGTATGTTAGTCACAGTTCAAGGAAAATACTGCATAAGGAGATACAAAAAGAGGAAAATGCTAGCAGCAGATATCCTCCCATACTTTTTGCATATAGAAATCCCTTTTTACTGCTTCAATCAGTTAATTATTAAAAGGAAAAAAGGTTAAAGTGATTAAAGCTTTTTTTTCTCTGAGGTGTCTCTGACAGCACTCAAAGGCTTAAGGACCAGCTTACAGTTAAGACGATTTTACTATCTCTATCTGTATTCCATTATCTTTTCCAATATATTAAGTCACTGAGGAGGGGAGTAGGAGAGAATGAAATGGAGAAAAAAGATTAAGATTAAGATTAAGAATACTGAGCACTATAATGATGATGCAAAGGAGACACAAATTAATAAAAAGTGACGTTGTCTTCATATTCGTTTGTAAAGTGGCTAGTAAACTATTGATGCAATAATAATAAAAACATTGAAACAAAGTGCAAGAAATAGCAGTACAATGATGTGGTGACACAGACAGTTCTGTGTAACTGATTCACATATAGTGGAGCTGCTCTGGTAGGTTAAAATAAAAATTGTCCATCACCACAAAACAACTTCACTATGAGCTGAGTTTCACTCTGTGAGAAGAGGGTCATTCTGTGGAAAGATCCACTCTGCTTCACCCCCGCTGTAGAGACACGGGTCTCTGTGGGCAAAGGGTGATCTCTGGAGGACCATAGCTTCACACCAAGTGTGAAGCAGTGGTAGCTAGTGATTTTTCCTTATCCCTCATCACAAGGGGTAGTGTCAGCTTCCTTTCTGCTCCTATCTGCTTCACCCCAAAGAAGAGCAGAGGAGGAGGTGGCAATCCCTCAGAACATCCTTCTGTGGGCACAGCTCTGTTGTAACACCACAATGACCTACTTATACGAAAGTGAAACTTCAGTGTAAAGAGCGTAAAAGTCCATAGAAAGGCACCAACCCAATTTGGGGTTTTTGACACCACTTCATTATATCCAAATTGACTATAAACAGATTCCACTGTTTTGTTGGTGGGAAGAAACCTAAGTAGAAGCAGAAGGAAAAAGTAGTCCAGGAATGTTCTTGGTGCTTCTATGCAATGGGTCTGAGATTTTTTTGTATGACAAAATGAATGATTCTGGAAAGGAACAAGAACATGATCTTAAATTACAAAAATTGCAGTAGCTCAAATAAGTTGGAGTCAACTGCAGATGTCTTTAAAGGTAGCTTTTTATAGTTGATCCTATTTAAATTGGTCCAAAACCAATTTGCATAAAGACCATAACTATTAAAAGTTAAGCAGTAATGGAGAGAAAAAGTGATCCTCACACAATTAAACCAGAGCAATGAATTTTAAGAAATGGATGTCAATGAAGTTGGGGTGAACCAGTGCCCCTCCTCTGTGCCAATTTATACCACACAATGGTATCATACACCAGGGTAGGTGGCACAGACATGCCTTAATTAATAAATGACTGGGCTCTCTGAAAGGACATGACCAGGTCAAAAAGTACCCGATACTATAAAAGTAGCTGGGATCTATTTATAATGGCTTCTTCTCTGTGAGGAGCAATTATTTTAAAAATCTGTTCCACATACTTTGCCCTAAAATGCCCTGTTCCACATACTTTGCCCTTCAGCAAACACTCAGCACACAAAGCAAAGATACAAACATGGTCATAGACAAGTGACAGGAGAGCAAGAGTGAAGAAGATGACAACTGTTTCAAAATTCTGTTTGCCTTTTTAGGAGGTAGAAAATTAAGGATCTGAAGAGAATCCCAGTGACCACTAGCAAAAACCATGCAGAAAATCCACTGTCAGGTGGTGCTAGAGTTGGGCCAGGATATATGGTTCCTTGCACAATGGTGAGTTTTACTGATGCCAAGAAGACAACTGAAGGGGAAGCACAGCTACTCATGAACTACTGAGGTGAAATGAAACAGCCAAGATGCCCTCTAAAAATGAGTTCTTTATATATAAAAACAAAACACAGATGTTTGACAAGGTTTCAGGAGGAAGTCAAGGGCAAAGACAATAGCACATGCTCAGGGGAGGTGGACAGGACAGAAGAAGCTGTCCCCCTGCTTTGCCTACCCTCCAGTCCTCACTAGAGCCATGGTCATGAGAAACATCGCTGACATGACCACTGGTTCTAAGGAAGTATTCCTAAAGGTGCAGAAAATAGAATTTAACCACCACTGTTATATTCATTTCCTACTCCCCACCTCCTTCAAATAGGGGCTGATGCAACCAAATTAATACTGTAAAGAGTAAATACTACTAGCTAAAATACAACTCCTAGTTATGTCCACCTCTGGGTTTCTTGGTGAATTTGGCCTATTTCACACCTGTACCTGTCTTGCTTATTATTATTTATACTACTGTATCACCTAAGAACCCTACTCATGGATCAGGACCCCATTGTGCTGGGTGTTGTATAAACATAGAACAAAAAGATGGTCCCTGCCCCATGGAGTTTACAATCTAAGCAAGCTGCGACTCTTCAAGGGAGGGACTATGGAATTTGAGTCTCATATTAAACGGATCAGATTGTCTATGATTAAAAAATAATAAATAATGTGTGTCGTTAAATGTCAGTCAGTATTGGCTAGGGGAGTTTTGGTTCTCTGAAGGTGAATTTAACAAAATCTGCTCATACTGGGAGCTTAATCTCAGGGCTTTATGAAGAAACAGCCTCTGAAAATATTGTTAGCCATTGAACACAAAAGCATGTGAATCTGAATCTCTCCTCAGACTTTCCCAAAGAGGTTTCACTTTATATTAAATGCTGCAGAGGTGGAGAACCTCCCCGGGTTTCTCTAAGAGATCAGCGACATCCTACAGACAGATGCCACATGGGGAATTGCTTCCATTCAAGAACCAAGAACTCAAATAACAAAACAGTGATCCTGCTTATTCCTGGGGTGATTGTATTTTTCTAAACTTGTTCGGCCTCTCTCTTTGGAATAAGGTTATCATGACTCATGGCAATCAATTATAACAGCCAGCTTATGAGAGAATTGGAATGAGGGAGTGAGAAATTAGTGGCCATATGTCATCTCATATAATGTCAGAAGTAATTATTTTCCTACTGCTGATGCCATGTGAATGATCAAAGCAATCATCACCCATTTATGTCCTCCTTACTACCAGTCCATTAATTGCTGAAAGTGAGCCTTCTTAGCCTGAAATATCCAAACAGCTGCCAAAAGAATGAAAAAAGAAACATAATTCACCCTTACCATTAGCACACCAAAGGACCACCAATCTGCACTCTGAGTGTGTCCTCGCCGGTTGACCACTTCTGGGGCCATGTACTCTATTGTCCCACAGAATGAATAGGCTCTCTTGTCATGGTCAATGGCCTCCTTGCTCAGGCCAAAATCTAGGCACATTTTGTAAATAGACAGAACTCTTGTCAGATCTTGGTTTACGATTATAAACATTATCTCACATTTAAACAGCATTTTTCATTCAGATGAAACTCAACAGTTTACCACAGAGATACAGCATACCGAATCCAACTGAAAATTGAATATTTACAGAAGTGCACATTCACGTAATGTGCAGTTTATGTGCACATAAAACAAAACATACTCAGAAGTTGGAAGCTGCATTTGCATGCGGCTATATGCGAACAAAATTCCCTGCTTGCATGTAGGGTTTTGTACCCTGAAGTTGGACACATGCATTTTTCCACACACTTCTGAAGATACGTCCCTGAGATGGCAGAGGTAATTTGGATAAGCAGAATACTTGTACACCAGCTGGAATTTGCACAGGACATTGGAGTTAACACCCAATTCTTACAAAAAGTACCATGGAATTTCTAATCATCACAAGTGGACAAGCATGCAGTGATGCCCACACCTCAGCTCCAAGGCAATACAGGGATGTCCATTCTAGGCATCTTTTGGTTGCAGTCTAATCTGAAGCTAGAAGCCATGCCAGAAGGGTGTGTGGTTGCAAGGACTCTTGGGTTAGAAGTCTGGAGCTGGAAGCCACAGTCAGGAGCCCAATTTTATCTGAAAAATGGTACTTCCTGCATGCACAGGGCCCTTACACTACACCAGGCCAATCGCTCAGCAATGACCAGAGGGAATAATGTCAGCTACTGAATCATCAATCCCACTTCCTGCAGCCTCTAGGTTTTCTCTACCAACTTCCTTAGAATCATAGGATATCAGGGTTGGAAGGGACCTCAGAAGGTCATCTAGTCCAACCCCCTGCTCAAAACAGGACCAATCTCCAATTTTTGCCCCAGAACCCTAAATGGCCCCCTCAAGGATTGAATTCACA
Organism: Lepidochelys olivacea; assembly: GCF_965140295.1. Taxonomy (NCBI): domain Eukaryota; kingdom Metazoa; phylum Chordata; order Testudines; family Cheloniidae; genus Lepidochelys; species Lepidochelys olivacea. The sequence continues at coordinate 126,977,828 of NC_140413.1, forward strand.
ACCCTGGGTTTAGCAAGCCAATGCTCAAACCACTGAGCTATCCCTCCCACCCAGCATCCTTCCAGCTACTGACCCAAGGTCACAGCTTGATGCATGGAAACCAATGCAGTACATTGGCAAGCTTATAGAGATTAAGTTTCAATGATCAAATGCTGTTCTTTACACACCTGTAATCTTAATGTGACCCTCTTCATCTAGGAGGATGCTGGAAGGGAAAAGGCAAAAAACATAGAAGGATTATAAAGATACGTAGTACATTTAACAATAAAGAATAAAAAATGGTGGAAGAGAGGAAATATATACAAATTAAATATACATGTAGCCCGCCTCCTTCTTAGAGACTCCAGAGAAGAGAAAGATCCCCAGAAGCCCAAAGGTCTACATACCTATATGCATGAGACATGAATAGCCTGTGCAGGCTGGATAATCAGCCTGACTGACATGCCAAGGCAGCCAATTGCATGATTTGAATGTTTGGTTGGGACTGCCCAGACACATGATCTGAGACCCAGTGTTTGAAGGAAGGGAGTTGACTGCAGGGTGTCTGCTTTCAGCAACAAAAATCACAGAGCTTTCACTGCTCTTGAAGGAAAGGAGAGAAAGGTGCACAGAGAACCCAAGGCTCTTTGGTTGTAAAGTGATCTACAGAGTCTTAAAAGGGAGAAATAAGTGGACTCTTACACTCTTGAAGACCAGAGGTTTCTCTGAGAGTGGGCTACACACATTTTTACAGTGTATTATCATCATCAAGGGTCAAACAAAAAACAAACAAATAATGCAAGTTAGATTTAAGGCTGCCATTCTGTTCACGACTCCCCGGGATGGCTCAGTATTGTAGCAATCTCAGAAGAGAAGTTAATTTTATCACATAGACTTTAAGTGTCAGCCACCTATTAGGTAGGCCTGTGAACCAATAGGCACAATGTGACAGGTTAAGAAAAGAATGAGGTCATACCTCTTAGATCTGCATGCAGAAGACTGAACCAACTGCATGGCACCACCTTGCCTTGGATCATTTGGAGCACTCTTATACATCCAGGATTCAGTGAATGGAGAAGCATGAGGGGGTGGCTAAGAAATGAGATGTTGGAGGGAGGGAGTGTTGTCCCCTTTCCACCTCCAACATCCAATGGGAAATCTGCTGAAAAGGTAATACAGCCACAAGGGAGGATTACACAGTTCTCATCTCCCTAGGTCCCTTCCAGTGAAATTTAACTCCAGAGGCCATGATCCGGTCACGCCGTGAATAATTATGTTGAATTTCCATGCTTATATCAGCTTAAATTAGCCCATGAATATTATTTATTTTGATGTATTTCATTTTTAATAGTAGAAGTAAATACATTTTTATTTTCTGAGTTAAGTTTAACTCAGCACCCATAACAGATTGAAAGGTGATGGCAGACCAACCTCACTGGTGTAGGGAACATAGTAAAACCATGGTAGTGAGACTGTGGATATCTACAAATGCAAATGAATTATCTGTCCCAGACTCAGTAAATAAATGCTGTGCTCTTGAAGGAGCATGCTGCACAAGGGATTTATTTAGGTATTCACTTTATAAATTATTTTTACCATATGAAAACAGTAGTATGGAGTATTTAATCTAATTGCTGATTTATGTTTTGAAGAAAACCTAACTCTTATCTCCTGACTGCTTGTGGTCCATAAAAAGATTCTACTGCACTTTTCAGAACAGTAGGGATTTTAACCCTAGTCAACTGGTCAAATTCCAGCATGGGTAATTGCATTTTACCCACCTAAATTTCCTTACCATACCAATTGGATCTGATACAATTCTTTACTTTTTGCCCTGAACTATTCTGTAGTGTTTCTGTGCACTGCTGAATATATTTTTTCAGCATTGAAAGCAGCTCTCTTTCAGTGATGTGAAGTGATTTCTCGTTATGTGATTGTGATATATTTCACTATTCAAAAATATTTGTGTGGAAAAACTAGAGATTCTACTGATCTGTAGTGTGATTTTGATAATGGGGAGACATTTTCACTTTCCCCACTATTATAAGCAGGTTTTTTTTGGTAACAAATGTTAAAAATGCAATCTTGGAGTTATAACCTCATGTTTTCATATATTTGCTCCAGGCCAACATTTGCTGTTTTCACAGAAGCATTCTGACATGAAACATTAAGGCAGCCAGCAAAAAAATCACCGATAGTTTTTGTGGAAACAAGAAAGAATGTTGAGACAATATTGTGATTCAGTAACTTTTAAGGATATTAATTTTGTCGCCCTAATGTGGTCAGCACTCCTTTAATCAACAAAAAGATTAAATATGGAAAGCTAGTAGTCAATCACATTGTCTCTCTTTATATTCCCGTCCTCTCAGACATTCAGATCATCATAATACATATAATTAAAAGAAAACATAATAGAAGCAAAACTGATACATTAGCATACACTTTCAGAAAATGTTGTCTTTGCACTGAAACATAATTAAACAGATGATCATCTGTAATCCATTTGTAGGCTGGGAACAGACTATTATCAAGTATAATTCAACATCAAAGGCTGACAGCTGAGTCACTATTATTGTTCAATAAGGAAAGCTTCTTCTTTTCTATCACCTCCCACCTTCCTGAGGAAGCATGATTTTTACGCACTAGCCATGTAACAGGCATGTTTAAATATGGACTAGTGATAATCTTCCCTCAACAAGAGGGTTACACTGAGGAAGATACAGTTTTAGGCTCCCCTGACCCAGGGGGTTTAGAGGCCAGTCTCAGGAGCTGGGTGTGAAACCTTGTTATGGGGTGGGCTAACCCCCCCTTCCCAGGCTGATAGGTGTAAACTCACCCTTCAGTTACCATCACTGCAAACATAAGCCCCACCTAAGACAAAAGGTAGGCGTAAACCTGCCCAGGCGTGGGTTTGTTGAGATTTGTTTTGGGTAGGTGTTCCTGGGAGTGTGAAAGAACACACAGCTACTGAGGTCACGGATCAGAACAGAGAGAGAGGCAGAGGAAAGGAAACAGAAAAAGGCAAACAAGAGCCTGTGAGCATAGTGACAGGTTTCAGAGGAGCAGCCGTGTTAGTCTGTATCCGCAAAAAGGAAAGGAGGACTTGTGGCACCTTAGAGACTAACCAATTTATTTGAGCATGAGCTTTCGTGAGCTACAGCTCACTTCATCGGATGCATAGTGAGCATAGTGTGACCCTGGAAAAAGCCATAGAAAGAGCTTTTGGCACTGGTGTTGGCTAAAGAGGCTTGGGGGGCTGGTAAGCTAAGGAACTGCTTCTTTTGTCTTGATTCCTTCTGCATTCAGAGACACAGGACTTTATACTTTCCTTGTAAATAAACAAGATTGCATCAAACAAATACCTGGCTCTTACCAATTTCTCCTCCCACCTGGAACATCCACAGAGCCCTGAACTTTGACTAGCCAGTCAGGTCAGAAAGGGGCAACAGGAGCAAACATGTGGTAATCACACAGTTTTGACCCTGGAAGTGTAGAAGGGCACACAGTGATGACTCTTCTTCACTCCCAAACCCAGGGGAAGGCTTCTGATAACAATGTAAGATTGCAGTTCTGTAGTAATTCCAGGGAATTGCCAGCTAGGCACAGAGCAGAGCTGCAAAGCATCCATTGAATTCTCCCGTGAATCATCCATACTATAAATAGTTTATTTCCCACTGGAAAAGAATGCTGCTTTTTGCAGCATTAACTTCTGAACCATGCATTCTACATCCCCATCCTCCTTGAGTAGTTCACAGCAATGGACTGAAGCTAATTTGTAATCAGGCTAGCTGTATTGCCAAGAGCGAAAGGGGCCTAAAAACATGCAGTGGGCTTTCTGACAATAGGACCCTTATTCTCATGGATTCATTAATAAAAATGAACACACACATCAAAGCACTATATACTGTATGGAGAGTGGGAGACAGAGAAAAAGAACGTTGCAATCTTTTGGGAGACACTCAGACCCTATCGCAAGGAGGGTCTAGACAGATGAGATTAGAGAGAAATTTTTGTTTGCAATGCAGGAGATGAGATTCCCTGCATCAGGCTCCACACATTTGATTCGACTATGCTCCTGTCCCTATTGCATGACCACTAATACCTCCACTGAGGGGATAAGTCATGTTCAGCGTTCCCGCTCCATTTTCTTTGTATTTAGCAGGCTACAAACTCCACTGAGTGCTACATTTTTGTCCTTAGGCAAGCTTACACTTCTGTCACTTACACTTGCAGCTTATACTTGCCCAAGGACAAAATGGGGAGAGAGTGTTTGGATGGATGCATGTATGCACACAGAGTAATTTGTCCCCTTACAATGTATAAAATATACAGAACTCCATATTGATGAACCAAAAATTACACTGGAGGGAAAAAAGGAAAATGAGCTACTAATTGGAGGGGAAAACATGCTCATTATTGCAATGAATCAATTTAAGATTAGTGAAGCAGCCACTGTATCCACGACTAATTATCCTGACTGAAACGACTGGCATTTAGTAAACTTCACCAGTAATTGTGGAAACATACCTCGTCTTCGATCATTCTTCCTGTCTTGTCTCTTTATGTTTTATTCTTTTTACAGTTTCTTTTTACTCTACTCTATCATTAACAGAAAGCTCTATTGTGACAATCACAATTATTTCAGCTACTGCTTATGAGATGCACAAACCTGATCTACACTACTTTTGTTTTCAGGGGGAGGGGGAAAAAAAAAGGAAATCAGACATTGTTAATATGATTCAGGCATGGAAAAAAATAATCTTTCTTCCAATTCAATGGTTTGAAATTATAACAATAGAAGAGGAAGAACAGACAAGCAAGTTATACTAGGTTATAATTCCACTGAGGACGCCAATGGTATCACAAAACCCTAAGATGGAACTTCTCTATATTCTACTTATGCATAATTATTTTTTCAATGTAAGGTTAGAAAGTGTCTGTGTAAAACTGAGGCTCTTCACATTCTATATTTCACAATTAGTAATAATAATAATAATAATAATAATAATAACAACAATTTGCACTTCTCTAGTAATTTCCATTTTGAGATCTTAAAACACAAACAATGAATTTAATCATTGACAGCCTGAACCAATGCCTATTGCCCTTCATTGGATCAGGCCCCGAGTCAGGGGAGAATACAAATCTCTATTTTACACATGGGGAAACTAAGACAGGGACAGTAGAGTGACATGCCCAAGGTCACACAGGATGTTTGCAGTAGAGCTGGGATTACAACTGACAGCTGAAGTCCACAACAATCTTAAACACAAAAAAATCCTTCCCACTGGATAGTGACATTACTGTATATCTCAAATCAATACTAAAATGATTCTGTCTGTGACACTTAGCAATTTCTGTATCTGTTTTTTAGTTCTGATCCATGTCTTCTAGGCTTCACTTTGAGCTTTAGGTTCAAACAAGCCTGAATGCAGAATGAAACTCAGCCAAAACTACCAAATTTGGCCTGGTGCCAAACTCATGTGGAACTATTCGAAGTTTTCATGATTTTGGTCAGATATGCTCCATACTTAGGTCAGGTTTTCATGAAATGTAACCTAGATTTTATGCTTTTCAGCAAACTTGGCCAGACGTTCTGGTTGCTAAGAAAATCTGAAACACCATTTGAGTTTCATCTGGTTGCAGGTTTTGTTATGAAAGTTCCTCACAGCTCCAGAGATCAAAATATCTTCATAAAACAGGAGACATTCACAAATTTAGGATGTCATCACATTGTATTGTGTGTTTATTGTGGTACAATATTTGCATCATGTCACCCAACCGCAGCACTGCAGATTGTTCATCCAAATTCATTTGTGATGTAACTCCAGTACATTCAATGAAGACAATGAAGAGTTACAACAGAATTACATCAAGTATGTATTTGGTCCTTTGCACTACAAAAGGAAGAAAATTACCTATGACTTCTTGGTAGGAGGTAGAACTACTCTCCCAAATCCTTCATACTACTTTAACCACACCATCAATACAAACATACATTTTCATGTACGGGTTTCATGAACTGTGTATGTTTTTCCGGCATTTAATGGCTGCCTTTAAGGGATCGATTCTGCCATTCTTACATTGAATCATACTTTACTGCACAAATAATTCCACTGGTTTCAACGGGACTGAGAAAGACCAATTTTTGGCTATTTAGATTAGATCCTCTAGTTCTCAGCATCACAACACTTCCTGGTGTGCAGAAGTTGCACTTAAAAACTTGTCAGTTGTGATTAATAAGTGGTTAATAACACTAACTCAGTATTTGCAATTTGCTCTAGATATTTGTATGAGGAACATAGAGAAGTAAAGGGAACATTGCTAATATTATGGTTATATTATCAGGTAATCTAAGGCAAAACAGAAAGTTTTAAAGAGTGACCACCCTAACAGTATCTAAAAATGGTATCCAGTAATTCTTTATTGATAGCGAGAATAGAAAGTTAAAAAAATATTCCAGATGTTTACAGTTGAAACTAATATGTACTAGTAAATCATCGCCTTAAAAGACTTTATATATATAAAACAGGACATGGGGCAGTTGGAAAGTCAGGCTTGTCTGAGCTTTTATGATGTGATGTAAACCATCAAGCCAGTGATGCACTCAGCACTTTGCTAGGGGATTTACAGAGAGATATGATACTGTTGGTATCTGTATTGCAGTTTTGCTTGATTATTTCTGAAATATTAGATGCATTCAGCACTCTCACATGTGGTTTGAACCAAGTTAATGTAAAAAAAGACAACTCAAAAATAACACTTTGAAAGATAAATATCTCCTAATGTAGATTACATATAAAATCTTTCGAACAATTAACTATTCTTTTCTAACTTGTCTCTTTTTCTTTAATGTTTTGGATCAGATCAGCCAATAGGGCTTCATAAAGTTCTGATGAAACCACAAGCATTCATGCCATCCTCTCCTAGGCTTGGTCTACACACAGTTATTGTTCTGGTATAACTATTGTGGTTAGGAGTGTGATTTTTTACCCAAATACTTATACCAGTACAGCTTCTAATGTGAACATAGTGTGACAAAGTTCCTCCTCTACCTTGGTGGGTCTTGCGCTTATTGGCGAATTTGCTTACCTTGGAGCTTCACGGCAGCCCTCAGCTTGGCCGTTTTTCTGAACCCACAGTCCAGGTATAGTTAAAGCAGTACGAACATTTGTGTGTAGACAAGCCCTTAGCTACACCAATGTAATTAGAAGGATTCCTTTGTATAGCTTTATTTACTATGTGTTCAGAGTCATTTATTATAGACTGAATTGGTAGCATTGCCTATTATTAAAGTTGCTGACATCCCATTATAAGACCCTGTTTCCAGTTATTTATAATCTTTGCCAAACTTCAAGTGTTTGGGCTAAAATTTTCCATGCTGGGTGTCTGCCTCAGGTTGAATATTTTGGGGGAATGGGGGAGAACAAAATTTAATCTAAAACAGTTCATCCATTTACAAGAATGAAACTAGGAAAAAATATGTTGTTTTGCTCATGTTAAAAAATTAAAGCAACCTTTTGTGTGTAAAAAGCTCTAGCATCCCCATGCTTTGGAGCAGGCACTTGAAATTTGGCAGGGGGTAGCCTTTGTGTCAGGGATGTTCATTTTGCCATCTCGATGAAAATCTGCCCAAGTTTGGCCAAGTTACATGCCTTTGAAAAAAATTGCAACTTGAACATGTTCAGAATTTTAACAGCTAAACTCCCAGAAGATTCCATCTGCACTGAGCATGCTCTGGGACTGAGCAGGACCTTCCCTAAAATTGAAATTATGGGCTGCTGTGGGTTGTGCGGGGTCTGGGCACCTGAGTGGAAAGAAGAGAGCCTAGTGCTCCTATGCTCTCAGTGACACTCCAGCCCCCTGGCTGGGCCCAGGCACCAGGGAGGAGGAAGCTGCTTTATTCAAATTCAAAGGTGACCTGAGGAGATATGAGCCAGACCTGTGGGAGGAGTAGATTAAGACAAGTAAACTGGGAGGAGGGGGAGAAACTGGTGGGGGAGACTGGGAGCTAGGGAACGAAACTGGGACTAGCTGTGCAAGCAGACTGGAAGCTGGAGAGAAAAATGGAGTGGGGTGACTGCACTGAATGAGGGAGGGATCCTATCGAAAAATAATAGGTGATCATGTAATTAAAAACTGTATCATAATGTATACATGCAAGGGGTTGGAATAAAGATTGCATAGGGAATCTTAATTCTGGCATTTCCTAACTTTTGAGTACTTGACTTTGCAACCTGACCAAATATCTTTTAATTTCGCTCTTTTGAGGGTGCAATTGAATGAATCATAGAACATCAGGGTTGGAAGGGACCTCAGGAGGTCATCTAGTCCAACCCCCTGCTTAAAGCAGGACCAATCCCCGATTTTTGCCCCAGATCCCAAATGGCCCCCTCAAGGATTGAACTCACAACCCTGAGTTTAGCAGGCCAATGCTCAAACCACCGAGCTATCCTTCCCCACTTCTGAGATATATTTGTATCTCAGCTTTTTGACTGGATAGTACTATAAAGACAACAGAGGGCCTATCTAACACTGGTTCAGCTCCATTGATGTTTGCACCAGCGGGAGCCCTAATGTAAATGGGCTACCAACACTGGTTTTTTGAGCACCATGTTTACTAAGTTTACTATCAGCAGGATTATGTGACATGAGGATGAATAACAGCATTAGCAGCTAGTGGGCTCTCTACATTATGGCTCTCAACACTGCTAAAACCAGTTCACTTTATATAATCTTTGGAGGCCTATTAGTCCCATGGCAGCCTATTTTGGCTTTTAAGGGGCCTAATGAGTCTGTTTTCATTTTTGTGGTCACTTTACCATTAACTCTGACTTTCTTATATTTCTCACTTTTTTGTTTGTTAAACACAACTTCACTGCCATGTGCCTACAAACTTAACTACACCGTAACTCAGCTTTTTAAATGGGTTTGTATTAGGATTATTTTCTAGCAGTGATTCAGTACTTCACAGGTTGGTCAAAGCAACAGGCAGTGGAGAATGTGCCATTCCCCAACAAAAGAAACAATATCATCAAGTAGAGCACACTAGCACGATTCTTAATTAGAGCAATCAGAATCAAAGATCACAAATATTTTATTTATTTATTAGCTTTTCTATGGTGCTCATGAATGCAGTATGTGATTGCCTAGCAAACATGAATCAACTAAGCACCAAAACAAAGTCAAATCAAAAGGGTTCCTGGCAGATAGAGATACAAAAACATATGGCACTTGTTACTGATGACAGATGTTCTTTTATATTTGATATTTGGTAATAAAGTGATACATTTATTCCTTTAGATGTTAAATTCAGTGGGTGACTTTCTGCACTTGATAAATTTCTGGTTCTTATTTTCATTTAACCAAAAATGACTGGAACTTTTAGTAATTTGTGAAATGGTCTTTTGAGTAAATGACATATAGTTTCAGTCATGTCATTATCTACTGGTCGGTCAAAATGACTGCAATATATACATGAAACTGAATTTGAAGGTTATGTAATTTGTATCGTATTTGTGGATAAACAACCTTCCTGTCCACAACTCCTTACAAAATCAAACTTCCAATATTCTTGGCTTCTTCTTTCCTTCAGAAGTATGAAATTGATTACACACCACTCTGAAGAAATAATTGCATTTATTTAAATTGCATGGCATGAAGGGAAAGAATATTGCTATGTTCTTAGAGTTTGGAGCATAAAGGATAGTCAGACTGGCTCTGTTTCTGCACTACACTGTAATCTCCTTTAAACAAACCTGAATATTTCATTAAAAAGGTTCATAACTTTTAAAGGTTGAAGCACGTTTTATTAAAATTGGAATGGAACAATGTATGCTAACCACAAGTCAACTGGAACAGAGCAACAACAAAAAATATCAACTGACTCGCAGTCATCTCACTATGAGTGTCATTTGCTTTATTTCAGTAGTAAATACAAATATTTTTAAAAAGCAAAAAAAGAAAAAAAAAGGGAACACTAGCATTTTAGAAACAGTAAATTTACCAGTACTCTTGGCAAAATTTAGCTAACATCACTGAATAGTTTGTAAACCAGCAGGATTAAGGCCAGTTTATATTGGTTCACTGCTACAAATAGAAGTAAACTTGTTTAAATCGAGAAAAGAACTTTAGGGTCAAAATCTGATCTGCATTAAAATGGTACAAATCCAGAGTAATGGCATTATTCTAGATTTACCTGGGACCTTAGATTCTAGATTTCATCTGGGACCTTATTCCATATCTTGTTTTGAGGGGAGATAATTTATCCAGTCAAAAGCAATAGGGCACCCACTCTGTTTGACTATATAATATTGGACTATAGCAGATGTTGTGTCACATCATGCTGAAGTGGTAGGGTAGGAAGGCTGGTTGAATAGGTAGGGCACTGGACCGAGACTCAGGAGACCAGACTGCAATTCCTGGCTCAAACACAGTCCTCCTCTAGAATAACCTTGCACTAGTCTCTTGATCAACCCTGTGCCTCAGTTCCCCATCTGTAAATTGGGTAAATTTACCGCACAGGGGTGTTGAGGATAAAATCTAGTAATGATGGTAAGATGCTCAGATATATAATTATGAGGATGCTACAAATACTCAGATAAGATAAGGAAAAAGATACCTAAGGACTTTCTTTGGCATTTTGTGACTTACTAATAATATAACAAGGAAGTGATTTAAAAGGTTCATATATATGTTTTCAGTTAATTTATTCTCCTTAACTTACTTTTCTGGTTTTAGATCCCTGTAAATAATTCCAAGACTATGGAGGTGGTCTAAAGCCAAGGCCAGCTCAGCTAAGTAGAACTTGACATCCTCTTCGGTAAACATTACCTAGTCAGAAAGAAAAGAAGAACAAGTCTAATCACTGTTATGATAACAGATTGACTTGAATTCTCTAACTCAGGATTGCAAGAAAGACCATCATATCAGATTCAATTTGTCAGTATTTGTCTGTACTCACATTAACCCTCCTCATCAGGTTTTCCTGGTTATAAGACAAAATTCTGTTCATTCAGCTACATTTTCCTCTCCCTTAAATCATGCTGCTTTCATTCTTGTTTTTGGTCAGTTCAGCTGACATTACATACTACTATAAATCCGGGCTGAGCCCAGAAGTGAAAGTAAGCTGGTACTCCCTGGTACGGCGTGGATCGGCTTCCCCAGGCGCAATTTAAAGGGCCTGCGGCTCCTGGCAGTGGCTGGAGCTCCCAGCCCTTTAAATTGCTGCCAGAGCCCTGTGGTAGCAGCGGTGGGGCTGGGGCAGCAATTTAAAGGGCCCTGGGCGGTAGCGGCGGCCGAGCCCTGGGCCCTTTAAATCGTCCCTGGAGCCCCGCTGCTGCTTCCCCAGGGCTCCGGCAGGCTCCGAGGACGATTTAAAGGGCCCGGGGCAGTAGTGGCGGTCGGAGCCCCATCCCCAGAGCCCTGCTGCCGGAGCCCTGGGGAAGCGGTGGCGGGGCTCTGGGGATAATTTAAAAGGGCCCAGGGCTCCGGCTGCCGCTACTGCCCGGGGCCCTTTAAACCGCTGCCAGAGCCCCCGGCTGCTGCTGTTATCCCAGGGAGGGGGAAGGAGGCACTTGCCGGTACAGGATGGGCCAGGGCTGGCTCTGACCTCCCGCAGCCCCACCCCTTCTGCCTGAGGCCCCGCCGCTTCCTGGGGCCAGAGCCGGCCCCAGCCCAGCCCCGTACCGGTAAGTCACTAGAGTTACTTTCACCCCTGGCTGAGCCATAGTCTATTGACGTCAATGGCAAAAAGTCAACAGTGCACAGCCAGGCTCTTAGTACCGGCATATATCCTAGTTTACTAAAATGTTGGCATGTGGTTCCCAAATTCCCACAAGCTCAGATATGGACCTATTTTGTCTAAAAGTGAACTGAAATGCTTTGTGTTTTATAAAATGACTTATATTTAGTTCCAAAATATTAACAGAATATGCAGCATGTGTAGACTTAGGGCCCAATCACAAAAACACCCCACTGAAGTCAATAGGAGTTTTTCCACTGACTTCAGTGGGTTTGGGCTCTTAGTTATGACAAGCTCCTCTTTTATTTACCTGCTGAGACATACGTTTGCTATCAGACCTCACCCTGGTGACATGAGACACAGAACACAGTGAAAGGCACAGGCACAGGCAAAACACCTACAGGACCAGACGTGGCTCCCCCACTAGTCTAGCCTGGGGCGACAGCAAACCCCTGGGAAGCCTGACTGCTAAGGTATGGCAACTGCAGGTACTGGCTGTGAGGCAGAACTCAGGGAGCTGAGCAGCAGCTGCAGTTTACCCAGCTGGCTGCTTCTGAAGCATCGCTTGGGGAGGTAGGATAATGCTGTCTTCTAGAGACATTCCTGGCAGCCAGCCAGGAGTTGTCTTCCTCCTGGTGGTGGTGGCTCAAGTCCTGGTCACGGTCAGACTTGTTCCTTTGGTGGCTGCAGCAGCTCTCACCACATCTCTAGGAGGGCGGGGAGCGGAGAGGAATATGTGGGAACCTGTGAGGAAGGAAGGGAATGGAGACAAGGAGAGATGCCCTTTCCAGGAGCAAGGAAGCAGGGAGAGGAGCCGGTACACAGCTGAGACAGGTGAGAGAAGAACTGCTAGCACCAAAGGAAGGTGGTGTCTCTTGGTCTACTCAGACTTCCACCAGCTGCTGCAGGGGACAGTACTATCCACATTCTGTAGTACTATCACATCTCTTGTTGCCCGGTTAGCTTGCACAGTTGCCACACCCTGTGCCTTGGGTTCTGTCTCACAGCTGTGCCAATCCCCACCTCCAGTGCTAGCTGTTGCTTCTCTCCAGCAGCCAGACCCAGCATGCTACCATGTGCCCCAGGTTAAACTCCTTGGGATTTGTAATGCCACTGGCAATAGTCCCTGCGGTCAGAGACTTGTAATCTCCAATGAGCTCAGCCAATAATGTCAATGGAATAACATCCTCTGCCACTGTCTCTACCAGATGCTAGGTAGAACCAAATTCGATCTAGAATTTAAAATAGTATAATATGTTTTAAAAAAACCCATTTGCTGTCATTGCTCTATGTGAATTTAAAAAGCCAATTTTCAGGCGAGAGCAATGCTTTAAGAATTTGGCTTGCATTATTCACATGCACCTTCTCTCTCTCTCTCTCTCTCTCCCCCCCTGCATTTGCACCCTCCACTTTGTCGTACCAGCTGTTTTTTTTTACATTGTCTCACCGTGACTGGTGCAAGACCCTTCTCCCTGGCAGCCCCTGCCCCCATCGGCAGCTGTCCTGTGTCGGTCCTCCTCATTGACTCTCCCCCTCTTTTCAAATTTAATCTGAAAACAATTATTTCCTCATTTCTCTCTCATTCTCCCTGTCAGTTTTCTCCCCTCTGCTATTTTTTATTATGTAACTATATATCTATGGGGATTTAACTCTGGGAAGCAGTGTGGGATAAGGACTGTATGAAATGTTCTATTCAGACTAAAAGGTGCTGTATTATGAATAATGTATGTTTAACAAAAATAAAAAGTTACACAGGGAGAGAGAGTGAGAAGCCTGGATCACTCTTCTTTAAATTAAAGGAAAGATCATTGGAACTGAAGGATTAGTCACCATCTCTGGCCAGGGTTGGGGTAATGTAATTACTGGGACAAAAGGGCAGAGACAAAGTAGCATGGCTAACCTAGCATGACAAGGTGTCCTTGATCTTTCAGTGACCTCATGAGGGGCCCTCACAACCTTGCTGCTTCCTGCCCAAGCAAGGCTTCTAGGAAAAGACCTTGCAGAGCCACTTAACAACCTTGGGTGAAATCTTGCCCCAGTGAAATCAATAGTAGTTTTGCCATTGACTACATTTGGGCCAGGATTTCACCCTTTGTGTTTTTGTGCTAATTCCAAAGGGTTCAGAGTCAGCTCAGGGAGACTCTCCGATCTGGGAGCTAATCAGGGATAGATGAACTCAGTTACAGTAAGGAGGGACTAGGTTATTCCCATGAAAGAGAGAGACAGGAATTTTACTCACCAGAAGCCATGGCAGGGAACTCTGGGGGACCATAATGGCCACCCTGCTGGCCTGTTTGTTTTGAATGTTGGCCTTTACTTGAAGGAGTGCAGAGAGAGACTTCTGCAAAGTGTAAAATATCTGGTGAAGTAAACTGGAAAACCTGGAAGGGATTTTGGAATTTCAACCTGAGCTGCCTGTGAACTCTCTAGCCACCCAGAACCTGACCCTGCTACATGTGGTCACTGGAGCATAGGCTTCATAGAGTGGGGAATCTGGGTATATCTTTTCTCTCCAGATCACAGCCAGCAAGTGTCTCTTTTTAGCAATGAGTCCGGGGTTATTCTACCATGAGAAGGAACTAGCAATGATCTAACCGTTGGGAGTAAACTGTAATTACGTTTTCTATTAACACGATGCTCACGCTCTGTCAGGTATGTCACTTATCACACAATGTAGATACAAGTATTAAAAAAGGTTTAGGGAAATTATAGCAAATTACAGCTCCAATTCAGTTACACAAAATGAAAATACACCCAGGGACACACACAAATTCTGAAAATAATCCTAGACATTATTTTGTGTTCTACCACACACAAAATCAATGGGCTTACCTCTTTGGAGAGTCTTGTGAAAAGGTCCCCTCCCCGTAGGAAATCTAGTATTAGATACAACTTTCCCTCTGTTTGAAATGCTGCATTAGAAAAGAATGGAGATGTTGGATGTTTTAAATCATTACAATGTCTCCAAAGAATGAATATTATTGATTAATTCTGCATTGTTCGCTAACTCTCCTACCATGTTAACACTTCACTTTTAGAATGGAATTATTTAAGACCTCTGCTGGACTAAGCAGTCTAGACCATACTACAGGGAACAATCCTGCGTTAGCTGGGAGATGGAGATTTATTACTAATGAATTCTTTGCCATGCTTAGCACCTGGTCCCAGAGCTTGGGCTCCAGTCTGACCCTGAATGCCTACCCAGCAATTTTAGAACCCCGCAGCCTGAGCCCCACATGTCTAAGTCAGCTGATCTGTGCAGGCCTTTAATTACTGTGTAGATATACCTAATGAAGCTAAGGCTGCCTTCTATTGCACATTGCACAGGGTGAAGAGAAGAAAAGAGAGTAAAACTAGTCAGTGAAGCTCCCAGAATTGTGGAAGGAGAGAGGTACAGCTGTTCAAAATGCTCACAGAAGCCCCTTTGCACTAGCAACAGGACTCTTCAAGAATTCAGGGAGCTTGCTGGGCTAAGACAGGCAAATCTAGGGGGAAGCTGCTCTGTGTAACTGAAAGCATTGCAATAGTTTATCAGCATTGCAATAGTTACTCCTGGGGGAATTCTGTGCCAAAAAATTAAAAATTCTGCAAATTTTATTTGTCAAAATAATACAACATAATCATGCCAGTTTCAATTATTTTGGTAATTTATTTCAAAATACCTGTTGTCAAGTATGTGTGTAACAATACAGACACACACAAAAATTCCCCCAGGAGTAGAGTTAAAGAAACCCCTGTAACAACCCAGGTCCTGTTTCTCTGCTCCCTTCCCCCCTAGAGCCCAGCCAGGGGGCTAGATGCCCACAACCCCTCCCCCGTGAGTCCAGCCATGGTGCCCTCCTGCCAGTACACCTAAACCCCTCCCCCCAAGAGCACAGACATGGTCCCCCCAGCCCAGATACCACCCCCCAAGAGCCCAGCTGCAGGCCCTCTCCCCCCAGATACCCGCACCCTCTCCCACCCCGAGACGAGCCATTGGGCCCCCTTTTGCCCAGATACCCACACCCCCTTGCCTCAGAGCCCAGCTGCAAGACCCCCACCCTTGCCCAGATATCCACACACCCTCCCCACAGAGCCCAGCTGCAGGGCCTCCCCCTTGCCTAGATACCCGCACCCTCTCCCCCGAGACCAGACACCTGGTCCCCTCCCCCCCAAAGCCCAGGGATCCAGAGGGAGAAACAGCCTGATGCTCAGTCCCAGGCTTGCACCTTCTCCTTCCATCAGGGTGTGTGGGGAACTGCAGCTGCCAGGAACCCTCTAGCTCTGCCCACTCCCCATGGCAGTGTCTTCTATGTGCGAGCTAGGCTCTGCTGGGTCCATCAGTACTTAGTGGCGGCCAGCAGCACTGCAGCCCATTTCTGTGGGGGAAAGGAAATTCTGTGCGGACGTTAATTTCTGCAACATTCTGCATTGCGCAGTGGCACAGAATTCCCCCAGGAGTAAATAGTTTATAGAAATTTAGTGAGTGCTATCAATTATTAATAGTCTTTGGAAACAAGAGAATCTAATAATCAAACTGTTTGCTGAAGAGGGGTGATAGAACTGGCCTATACATCTTTGTTATCCCACCAACACCCCCCTAGTAACACCATCATTACATTACACCTTGTATCAAATTTGTTTTGACAGAGGCGTAGCAAAGCCCTCCTCCTCATGCTGAAGTTTTCCTGTGATATAAGGAAAATGAAGTCCATAACTGAGTGGAAATGGGGTAGTATTTAGCAAAGTGGCATTCTTATGAAATGACACAGATCCAATTACAATCCCAAAACACATGTACGAGTGAATCCGAATTCCATTTTATTATAGTTACCATAATGAAGCTTGACTATGAAAGGATGATTCACTTCTGCCAAAATATCTCTCTCCATTTTCGATCGCACCCGATCTCGAACTATAAGAGAGAGAACAATAAGAACAGCAATCAGTTAAGAGGCAGCATGGTGCACTGGAGAGAGCATTGAACTGGGACTCGGGAGATTTTGATTTTAGTCCTGACTCTGCCACTGGCCTGCTGTGGGACCTGGGCGAGTCACTTCACCTTCCCTACCTCTCTCCCTGCCCTTACCGCCTGTCTAGTTTCTGTAGATAGTAAGCTCCTGTAGATAGTAAGAGACTGTCTCTTTCTCTGCATTTGTACAATGACGTACTAATCTTGGCTGAGCTGTGAGGCACTAAGGCAATATAAACAATAGGAAGATTAAGGTTTACAAAAAAGAATTTTAATATAAAATAAAGCTATATAAACTCAATATCTAATTTAAAAATAAATAGAATATAACAGCAACTGACCATGGCAAGTTAATCAAGAGACTATAGTAGGTTAATCTTGCGTGCATTTAAGCATACTTGTGCTGTGCTGATATTAGCAATAAGGATGACTCATTGAATACCTGGATGTGGTTTAGATTAAATAATTTGAGCTCCCAATCAGATACAATTAGTAAAAAGGAAAAGTCTGTGGCTGAGGCAAAAGAGACAACTATTATTTTCATCTGCAGAGACAATTACTGCAGGGCAGAAGCAAGTGTAATGATTTTTTTATGGATCAGATGAATGAAGAATAAGAGAAAAAATAATTACAGATGTGAATAGGGTTCAGGCTAATCAAGACTGAAACCAAAGTTCACCTAGTAACGGATTTTAATAGAATTTCACAAAACCAAGCTGGGTTCCACGTTTCAGATCAACATCCCTTGATCCTAAAGATGTATTTTATTCTTGATCACGGTTTTACTGATTTTCTAATAAAGTTGTTTAGGTTTATTGTTTCTTCTCCTTGTACCACATTATTTATTCATCTCTCAGCTGCAGCACCCACCCACTGGGTTATGAGTCTATTTTAGTCAATAATGCATGAGACCTCACTGCGGTTCTGTTGTCACATGTACGTGTGTTGGGTGTATTGATAAATGGGAGGTCAAAAGCTGAGTGCCTCCAACACCCAAGTAATGAATATATTACAGTGCAATGACACATTCTTCTGTACAACTGTGCTTTTAAAATTGTTGGTTTATAGACACTGGTCCAAACCAAAATTTCAGATATGAAAACCCTTGAATGTTGGAAAAATGTGGGTCTCTAGCTATTTTAATGTTTTATTTAAGACAGGACCCATATAAGCATGATTTTGTAATCCTCAGCCATTCACATTGCTTCCTCAATTCAAGCCATTTTGCAGTAAAATCCAACCACACCAAGGCCCAAATTCCATACCATGTGCAAAGATGGCATATCATATAGTCATGCAGTGCAAAGCTAGGCAGGGGCATACATTTCTCATGTTGCACATGCAATACACCACAAGTCACGTACCCAGTGTAGGAATGCTTGGGGTAGAGACTGCTACACCCTTCTGCATAAAATATTTACTATTTCAATCAAATGGCTATACTGTGAGGAGTGCTTCCTGAAGTCTAGCTATGCCAAATGCAGTCAACCTCCCAAAACATTCACGTAAGCCATGCATCAGCCCCGAGGCACAACATCCCCAAGTGACAGGGTAGAGAGGTAGAAGTGGGCAGAAGCAGAAGTGGTTTGTTACCCACCATGGGTAACAGTATAAATCAGCTGTAAAGCTCTCACGCCATCATAGACAAAGAAAGGCCACCCAGCTATGCTCACCACACCAACCATACCCCTATACTGCTTGGTGCTTAACAGTAGTGCTGCGCTGACATTTTTTTACATCACATTATAAAAAGCTTTGGTTTTAAGTTATTTTAGACATTAGTTTGAGGGCATTCGAATGTAGCCGCAGAGGTGATATTTGTGATGTGTGTTCATGTGCATCACATCTGCGTGGCTATAGCCACGAACAATGGCAGGACTCCCTCACCCCATTGGGTATTTCTCCTGACACCTTGTTAGGGTGTTGTGGTTTTAGGTGAGCGCCTGTTGTGCTGGTGAGAACACAGAGGGAGGTGCTATATCAGGATAGTGCTATATGAGGAATGGGATATTACAATAGGATGGTGGCACTAAGTAGTGGTGGTGGGGGGATACTGTTTGCGAGTGAAGAGGCAATTGAAATGGGTCTGAGGAGCAACATGTATAAGGGATTTCAGCATCACAGTCATCTGCCCCTTGACCACAGTTCTTAGTAGTCAGTATTTCTGGGGACTGCGGATCTGTAATCCTTTTTAGTCTTCATAAGAAAACGTCTGTTCTGAAAACGGATTTCGGGCTTTGGCAGGCAACACTGGACGTAACCCGGTTACATGTTGTGTGATTATCTCTGTGCCACATTTAACAGTCCCCACTGGGCCTATCTGGCTCAGCTAATTATATCTAATTCACCAAGGTGGTGGTTACACATTTTGGGACTTCATTAGCCTGTCATGATGGTATGCCATCTGCCTCCCCACATGGAGACAGAAGCTGTAGCATGCCCATGTGATATTGAGGAGAGTGTTATGTCTCCATATAACATGCACCACAGCTTCTCTGATGTCTTGGCCTGATGACCCCTTTTTACATATCCTTCTAACCTCCCATTCCCTATCCAGGGGCAACTAAAAAGACTGTTGTGGCACACAGGTACTTCAGTGGTTACAGAGTGACCGATAGGTGGGTGATATGCTCTCTCTGCTCCTGTGCATTACATATTTCCTGGCATGGGTGCCCTTAGGACAGCAATTATGTGGGTCCACTTCTGGCATCCTGATGTCATAGCATCTGTCATTTAGTCCATTGCTCAGATGCCTTCTCACGTTCTATGGCAAAGCAGATCCATCTCTATTCTCCTCCTCCTGTATCACCTCTCTGTTGCTTCAGTGCCTCTGGGCTGTGCATGCTTTTAAATTTATGTTTCCTTCTATGGATTAACATTCTTCAGGGTGGAGACAGCTGATGGTTTGCTGCTCCATTTTGAATATCTGTAAGGCCCTATCACCATAGTATTTATATGCCATACAAGGCTATGGGCAGCATAAATCAAGAGACACTCCCTCTCTCCTCCAGGCCGCACCCTAGGCAGGTTTTCTGGTTGTGGGGGAAGATCAGGTTTTCTCTCTCTCTCATCCCGGTATTTGCCATATGCTCAAGCTCTTCCTGCTCCATTTTTGATGTAGGTGGGAGCTGGTGTTGATGTGGAAAGGCCCTCCTGAAGAGGGTCAAGCTTTGACTTAGTTTGAGCTCCTCTAACAAAATCTTCCCCAGGTGGGGCCCTATATATGAAAATGCTCTGCTCACTGCATTCTACAATTTTGTGCTTATATCCAGGACTGGCCTCAAAACTTTTAGTGCCTGCATCGTAACATGTAGGGAGCCAGCATAAATCGGTGGCATTTATTGATTGTCTGTGAGTCAACTCTGGCTCAGTCATTCCAGATTGCTGGGTCACTCCAGGATTATTCTCCAGATCCTATAGGGAGAGATTAGTAGGGTCTGACTATGTGGCTGGATGCGAGGGATGAAGATGCCTGGCCCAGTGAACCAAAAAAGCACTGATGTGTGTATTTGGAACAATTATGGATACCTCCTATTGTCTACGTCGTTACATGGGGGTGCGTAACTTTGTACTTTCCTTTGCTGGATCAGCTGGCATAGGAGACAACTTGCATCATCCTAAATTCAGTCAAACTTGTTTATGAGGAGGACCTATTCATATGGATTGCATTACTCTGTCATCCCAAAAGGCTTAGCTTCCCGTGCTGTGGTTCACTTCCGTGTTGTCCCCTCACTTGGCTATATAGAAGGGTCTGCTGCTGAACAAACATTTACTCCAGGCTTTTGAGAGGGCTATGCTGTCTAGGCTGCACAATTCCTACCCCTCTTTTGGTACTGGCAGGGGATTGTTCAGCTGTCCAAAGCCTATCTCCAGCGCCTAACCGCCCCTTTTGGGATTTGTATCTTCTACAGAGGCTTAAGTGCAGTGTGTACTGGAAGCAGGAATGTACAGTGTTTTGGCAGGTGATATGCATACTAACAGATGTTGTTTACTTATCTGCATAAACAGTTTGTTCACTGGAAATGGTGCCCAGTTGCTGAACTCTTAGTGACAGGAAAGCTTTTGTCCTGTATATCCAGTATTGGATTTTGCCTCTCAACTTTAAGCTACATACCAGAGATGGAGAGAGTACAACCTAGAGCTGGGCTTCCCAAACGACGGTAGGCAATCTTGGTGTTCCGTCAGTTCACTTCACAACAAGTTTTTAACATGGTGCCATGTGAACCAAGAAAGTGTGGAAACTGCTGGCCCAAAGGAATAGGTATAGGGCTGAGATTCAGGAAGTCCTGAATGCTAATCCTGGCTGTGCCACTGACTCACTTGTCCAACCTAGGATAAATAAATTATCTATAAATTACTTCTGTGAGCCTTGGGGGATGTGAAACAGAAGTGACTACACTGTCATATCCTACAACAATGGAGAAAGTGTATGCCAGCTTGCAATAAAAGTGATCCACATTTGAATGAGTCCATTTAATATGACAGGGTTGGGACGGGAGGAGAAACTTTTTTTTTCTTCTTAAAAGTGGATTTTTAGCTAGACGGTTGGTGTAGTTTTCCTAGCCACAAGGGACTGAAGTGAAAGAGAAGAGAAAGAAGATTAATACAAAGTGTATTGCACTGGTAAAAAGAAGTTCCAACTCTAGAGACGATCAGTTGCGTTTTTTCCCCCCTAAGAAAATTAAACCAAAAATACCTATCCCTTCTTGCTGAGTGATTTGCTGACATCAAATCCGGTCAAGAGTTAAAGAAAAAATATTAAATTTTCAACAGACGTGCCTTAGGCTAAAGGCATGCCATGGCTTGCGAAGTCACATCGCTAACTATGGACTCTGTCAAATCAGAAGGGCCTTCCTTAATGTAGAAGCCACAGAATGTCTACCAATTCAGCAGGAAGTTGGGCTAACTCAATGGGAACCTTTAATTAAGCAAATTGGGGCATAGATGATCTGCAACGATAGATATTATAGAGGTGATACGGTAATTTCCCCATTAAAATACTGATTAAAATTGGTAGGTAATTTAGCACAAAAATGAGGAGACTTTCTTAAGTGCTCCTGATTAGATCTCTGGAGTAATATCCTGGCTCTACTGAGGTCAATAGGGTTTTGCCATTGCCTTCAGTCGGGCAAAGATGTCCTCTGGATTCTTAGATTAGTTTGGCCGAATGCTACCCTTAAAATGGTGCTGTTCTTGTCCCTGTGCAGTTTATCAGCCTTGAAGACTATGGACATTTGGGGGGGGGGGGGAGGGTGTCTACATCTCTCTAATTTGGAGGAGTTGATGTTTGTACTGTAGGTCACTGGAAAAGTCATTTAAATTTTTTTGGCAGTAAGGTTTTGAATTTTGCCAATTAATTATTTTCATTAGCAAGTACATAAGCAAATAAATGCAATATAATTTAATAGATCTGTAAAAATATATTAATTTAGAAAGAAAAAAGTAATATTAACATATAGGGAAGGTTAATAAAATTAAATAGTATTTGTTCTAAACTGTAACTTGTCATTGTTTGTTTGATGGATAGCTTTGCAAGAGAAAAAGTGTGAGTGAGGGGAAAGAGGGATGAGAGGGAAGGTCATGGGTACTATAGTTTCTGCTCATAGTGGGAGCTATAATTAATTACATTAGAACCTCAGAGTTAGGAAAACCTCGGGAATGGAGGTTGTTCATAACGCAAATGTTCGTAACTCTGAACAAAACGTCATGGCTGTTCTTTCAAAAGTTTACAACTGAACATTGATTTAATACAACTTTGAAACTTTACTATGCAGCAGAAGAATGCTGTGTTTCCTTTTTTTGTAAGTATTTTAAGTTTAATACAATTTTATATTGTATTTGTTTTTTTTCCCTTGGTCTCCACTGCTGCCTGATTGCGTACTTCTGGTCCAAATGAGGTGTCTGGTCAGTTCGTAACGCTGATGTTTTACTGTAATGCAGTGTTCTAAAACAACAACATTTAACTCCTCCTTAGTTGCTCAGACCTTTGTCAAACCAGTTCTTCTTGGGCTGACACTTTCCCCATGCTTGACCCTAGCCTGAAGGTGAATTTATTTGAAAGGTATGAACAAAACCAGCTGAACTATTTTTGAGTTACACAATCATGGAAAAAAGCCATAATTTGCTCATATGTTCCAAACCACAATTTTATTTTCTGTTTGTGTTACTCAGAAAAAACGGATGAAGCTACAAACATCAAGCTTACGTGTTCAGTAGTCTTTATTGTGGGAGAAAAATCACGTTTGAAGAAACTTGGTTCAGTAGTTAAGTTACAGGGCTCAATTTTACTTTGCTTGCTTCTGCCAACTTAAAACAGGGTGGCAAGGTGGCTACAAGCTCACATGCACGGTGGGTAGCCACTAGCTGGG
Organism: Lepidochelys olivacea; assembly: GCF_965140295.1. Taxonomy (NCBI): domain Eukaryota; kingdom Metazoa; phylum Chordata; order Testudines; family Cheloniidae; genus Lepidochelys; species Lepidochelys olivacea. Next base: position 127,000,869 of record NC_140413.1, read on the forward strand.
CATTGCTGTCTTCAAACTGAGTGGTGCCAGCCAGAGAGGTGGTGTGCACCAGGAAGCTGGGGTATGTGCACGTTTGCTCTGCCCCTGCAGCAATCTATACTGCAAGGGCTCTTAAGGAACCCTAGAATCTCCAAGGGAAGGAAATAAGCCCTGGCCTCCCACAAGGGATGAAACCCACCTAGTGCACAGCAAGCATCATGATATGCACCTGCCTGTGCCAGCTGGGGTAAGTGTGGCACTTGGCCATTTAGCATGAGTTTTCTCATGACTGCTAGAATTTTCCACTTACTCGTCTCCTCCAATGCCTCAGTTAAAGAAGTTAAAAATGTATGTTGAGATAGAGTCAAGAAGGGGGTGCTTGTTATGGTCATCTCAGTATTCCTGGGTTAAGGAGTTCTGAACTGAGTTAAGAATTCTCCCCACCACTAAAATCCATGCAAGGATCTCATGTTTGAGAGATCTGAGAGGGAATGTTCAAGCCTATACATTTTGTGTTAGTGCTAAGCAGCAAGCATTTCAGACTGCTGGTGACAAGGGATTCAATGAAAAAACGAGTAAGTGACCTGAGTCTGTCTTTAAGGGAGTTGTCAGGGCACCTAAAATTGCGGACTCCTGATTTAACAGTCAGATACTTAAATATGTGATACTTGGACCACAAAAACAATTTAATTTTTCTGGGGAGCAACTCTGGTGGTGGCTTCATGGCCGAAATACCAGAGATTCAAGTGGGGATGTCCAGAACTAAAAGCATGAGCAACTACAGTTTATCCTAAAGAGACAAGCCTTCTGTAGCAGGAGGTTGTAACAACTTATCTCCTTTGTAAATTGGCAGAGAGGGGGACTTAACACAAACTCACCAGGGCGTTAACACTGTTATGTCACGGGCACTGTTATGTCACAGTGGAAAACATTTTCTGTGAATATTTGTTCAAATTCAAAACTTAAACTATCATAACCTTTGTGTGTGCATTTTCCATTGATATCTGAAAAGCTGAGCCTTACTAACAGAAGGGATCCTTGAAAATAGCTTCCCAAAGCACATTCCACATTGTATATTTAACTATGAAGTTCACAATTCACACTGGGTAAAATTTTCAGAAGCACCTATGTGATTTAGGAACTTAAATCCCATTTTCAAAAGGGATCTTGGACCACATTTTTAAAGGTATTCAGGCACTCCGTATGAATTTCAAGAGTGCCTTGGTACCTAACTTCCATTACCTTATGCAACTAAAAAATGCTCACAAGAAGCTGTTTTTGAGCTAATTGTACAAGAAAATGTGTGAACATATGATTCATTATGAGTTTCACAATCTACTCACAAACATTCTGTGAAAAGAGACAAAATTGAACAGATAAATAATTTGTTACAAATTATTTGCTGATCTCTACCCTTATTAAAATTGGATAAGAAATGTCTCTACTCAGCAAGCAGAGAGAGTACAAATTAACTAAGAAACTCAATTCTTACCATGTTGTACTGAGATTATTAAGGAAGGGTAACATACAGGAAATGACCAAAACAAAGATGGGAACTAGAAGACATGCTAATGTAGGTGATTGGGGGGGTAAGGGTAAATCAACATTTGTTAAATGAAGGAAACTAATAGTCAGATTCTGCCATCCATTATTTCCTCCACACCCCTAGATCTCAATGCAGTTGCACAGATGTTACAAAGAGGAGAACTGACTCAAACTTAGGGACATATGTTTCAATTTCAAGGTTCTAAGAGCGTATTACGAAGTACGCAGTGTAGTTGTAGCCCTGTTAGTCCCAGAATATCAGAGAGAAGGTGGGTGAGGTGCTATCTTTTATTGGACCAGCTTTTCTGTTGGTTAGAGAGAAGCTTATGAGCCACACAGGACTCTTCGTCATATCTGGGTAGACCTACGAGTGGCTCGAAAGCTTGTCTCTCTCACTAACAGAGAAGTTGGTCCAATAAAAGGGCTTGTCTATATTTATGCTGCGATCGATGCAGTGGTGTCAATTTAGCAGGTCTGGTGGAGACCTGCTATGTCGATGGCAGAGCACTCTTCCATAGACTCCTGTACTCCAGCTCCCCAAGAAGAATGAGGTAAGTCAGCGGAAGAGCATCTCCTGTTGACAGTGCTGTGTACACACCGCTGTAAATCGATCTAAGGTACATTGACTTCAGCTACATAACCTTCAGTTAACTCACCCACTTTGTCTCTTTAGTATTACAGAGTGGCAGGCAATACAGAATAGTGGACACAGAAGTAAAGCTATTTAAGGAATTTTCTTCAATTTTTTTTTAAGTGCAGTCTATTGCATTTGAAGGAAACAATTTAGAGAACTAGATTCTAATCTCAGATATGCATGCATGTCATGGAAGATAAACTAGATGCACAGCAGCTGATTCTGCAAAATACAAAGCAATAGAGGCTTCCTAACCAAGATCAGAATCTGGCTCTATTGGTTGTGCTTTGAAAGAAAATATGCATTACTCTTGCTCCACTATCTTGTAGATGGAAAATCACACTAAAGATACGCAGGGCCGGCTCTAGGCACTAGAAAAACAAGCAGGTGCTTGGGGCAGTACAGTTCTAGGGGCGGCATGGTCGGCACCGCCCCAGCTCATGTCCTCCTGCTCCCCTGAATGCACTGCCGCTGCTCCGCTTCTCCCCCTGCCCCCTCCCAGGCTTGCTGCGCGCAAAACAGCTGTTTCGCGCAGCGAGGGAGGGAGGAGAAGCCAAGCGGCGGTGTGCTTGGGGACGCGGTGGGGGTGGAGCGGAGGTGAGCTGGGGTGGGGAGTGGTTCCTCTACCCCACCGTTACTTCCTGTGCTCTCCCTCCCTCACCCTCGCTCACCTCCGTTCTGCCTCTCCCTTGCTGAGAGGGAGGGGGGAGAAGTGGAGTGGCAGCATGTTCAAGGGAGCAGGCGGAGTGGAGGTGAGCTAGGGCAGAGGGGAGCCGCAGGAAGCAATGGGGGGGGGAAATGCGGCAGGCCTGGGGGAGGTGGCAGGGCCGGGGATTTGGGGAAGGGGTTAGGAAGGAGTTGGGGCGGGTGGGCATTAAAAAAAAAGCGGGGGCGGCCAAAATTTTTTTGCTTGGGGTGGCAAAAATCCTAGAGTTGGCCCTGAAGATACGTCTTCACCGAAAAATAAAAATAAATGTATTCTTAATCTTTAATTCGGGTTAGCAAACCAAAGTGGCTAATTTAGGTTAAAAATAGCAATAAAGACGAGGCAATTCTGATATTTTATCTTGCATTGGCACAGCAGCTTGAGTTCTCCTTTAGACTTGAATTTGAGCTCCTATTTAAGTTAAAACCAGAGTTGCCTTATCTTTGTATTACCTTATCATCATAGGGACCTGTTAGAATATGCAGAACCCCCCTCCCCGCAAGCTATACTATTGTCACCTGAATAACGAAGCATAATGGCAATGGCTTGTGCAGAATGCCATTGAACATTTCCTAGAGGACTGGCTACTTTTCTGGGAGAAAGACTTCCCACCCCCCGAAATGTGGAATCTTTAGAGATGAGAAAAGAGAAATAAAAAGTGAGCTTTGGTACTTAAGCTTAGAGCTGTGGCTGCACAGAAACAAGCAGATAGAGAGAATCAAGACATTCTTTCTTAAAGGGCACTCAGAAAAATCAATAATGTCTCAGGCTGTACTTTAAGAACTCAAGTTCAGGTAATGGCAATTTTTTCCCTCTAAATATTGTTCTTACATAAACCAACACATTCCACTTTTAGGAAATCTTTTTAATTTATTTATTTTTTAAGTCAGCTATCCATAGACAAATGATATCCTTTAGTGCTTGGACTTACTTTATGGGTTGGAAGAAAAGAGGTCTTGAAAATATCTCAAAACGTCTGATTATATTTTTCACTTATAGCATATATCACCACCTTTTTATGAGGCTCTCAAAGCACTTTACAAACATTAATTAATCTTACATTATCACTATGAGGCAGCTATCCTTGTTTTATAAACAGGGAAACCGAGGCACTAACAGATTTAGTGGCATGTCCCAAGCCACACAACAAATCAGTGTCAAGATCAGGAAGAGAGTCCAGGTTTTCTCCTCTACAGCTCTAATCACTGGACAAAACACCATCATTTTGCAAAGTTCTTGATCAGAAATGTTATTGAAAATGAAAGTAAGCTTATTACGAAAGTAATTTAAATCCATAAAAAAATTAAAGGATAAAAATATCACATTTGCAATGAAAAGAAAAAAATCCCTATGCAGAGACATCATTTTAAATGTCCACACACACACACACACACAGGTCAATCCACTGCCTCCTCACGTGCAATATACCTAAAGTTCCTCAGTTGGCCAAATTGTGTGCTGACATTCACCACATGCAATACCTATGAGTGCAATTGTTGTTGGATATCTAGGAGCACATTAATAAAAAGACTGATGAAGAACAGAGAAATCTGCCAGTCATCAGGAGAGGAGAAAACCTCAGGATAACAAAATTGTACACATGGATATTCATGAAATGTGTCTTTCTATTCTACACTAACAAACAATCATAGATCATTCAGCCTGTCTCCCGTACAAATAAAAGCTCTAACTTCTGAGTACAGCCTCAGCAGACCCATACTTTCTTGGTTATATAAATGTTGTTTATTTAGAATTATTTGCCTTATTTGACATGGATTTGCTGTCAAACGATGCATGCAATATTGGATTCTGGTCACAAATTCTCCTGTAACCTATCCTTATTTTATATTACATTTTCCTTTAGTTGCCTAGATATATGATATATTATTACTGCAAGCCATACCAGCACTTAACTGCATTTAACAGGCAATAATTACCCACATTATAGGAATCACAAAATTTTAAAACCAGAAATGAACAAATAAACCAGGCATTAGGGCTACGGGGCCCCAGATGAATGGGGATCAGTAATCGCTCTGAAAATTGTTATGATCATGAAGGGAGGAGTTAGCTGACAATTTATACAGTATTTAAATAATGAAAAACTTACAGTAGTTATACAGTAAGATGGCCTCTTTTCCCTCACCAAGATGGGTGTTCTCCCTTTTAACATTTAGTACCAACTCATAGAAATTAGGCATGGAAAAAACCTACACATATTACATTATTTACTCCAAAGACAGTCAGTCAGTCAATCGACACAGAGCCTAAACTTCCCCTCAGCACTGCTCTTGTGCCACCATTTCTCCTTTAAAAGAAAAGGAGTACTTGTGGCACCTTAGAGACTAACCAATTTATTTGAGCATGAGCTTTCGTGAGCTACAGCTCCCTTCATCGGATGCATACCGTGGAAACTGCAGAAGACATTATATACACACAGAGACCATGAAACAATGTCTTCTGCAGTTTCCACGGTATGCATCCAATGAAGTGAGCTGTAGCTCACGAAAGCTCATGCTCAAATAAATTGGCTAGTCTCTAAGGTGCCACAAGTACTCCTTTTCTTTTTGCGAATTCAGACTAACACGGCTGTTACTCTGAAACCTGTCATTTCTCCTTTGAGCCTCTAGTTCCCTTTATTGCTATGGTTATGTTGAGGTGTTCACCAGCAGGCTGCTCACCTACCATGGAAGGTCAACACCCACATCTCTCCTATCCATAGCCCAAATGTTTCTGAATTAAATGATGGTCTGCCTTGTGTTTGCTACTGTGATGTCACTAAGTCAACATGAACAACAATGCATCTGATGAAGTGAGCTGTAGCTCACGAAAGCTTATGCTCAAATAAATTGGTTAGTCTCTAAGGTGCCACAAGTACTCCTGTTCTTTTTGTGGATACAGACTAACACGGCTGCTACTCTGAAACAACTAAATTGTTTCTCTCTTCTCCAGTCTGAGATGGAGATGAGCCAGCCATCCAGGATCTGGTGGATCTCTCAAGGTGGCAAGTTTCATACATCCAACTTGGTGTCATCAATTGTCATTTATTTTCTTTGTTCTTAAAAAGATGCTCAGGCCAGGTGGGTGGCACAGACACAGTGGTGCAAAATGCTTGGCTCACTTCACTTTGCCATAAAGTGTGAAAATGGCAATGTTTTAGCTTTTACAGCAAATATTTTCTGCAGTATTTCACAGAAGTGAAATATGCAGTTTTTATGGTTGAAAACTGTTAAGAGCCCCCCTTGGGTTGTCCATAAACATCCAAAGAGATCTGTGGTGAAATCCTCACCCCTGCTCTGTGCCCTTTACACAAGGTAGGAGGGCCAGAGTGACATAAAGGGGCTCAAGAAGTCCTAATTCTGGCCAAAGGAAGATTGCCTCAGTGCAGGCACTGTGGTGGATGGCCATAGGCTGCTTTCTGAGGACCCATTTGCAAACCGCTGCATAGAGGACAGGCTGGGGGCAGGGCTAGGACTGAAATTCTAGGCAGTGCTGCAACACATAGGATAGTCCTGGGAGGCTGACTTTAAACAGGCTCCTAGGGCTGCCTAAAGCGTGACAAACCTTTCCAGTTCCCATAGCAACCCAGAACTAGGACACACAAATGTGGCTTAAAGTCAACTTAGCCCCACCTCCTCCTGTGCTAGGAGGCTTGTGCTGTGCCTTGGTGCAGCACAGATTCTCACCCTCGTACACATAGGTTGTTAGGGTCAAGACTGAAAGTGTTTAAATAATATCAAGTGGGAACTGGGAATGAATCTTTGGGAGGAATGGACAGTGTCTCACACTCTCTCACAATGGAGATTGTACCTAGTGGGATTCTGAACTGCCCCATCAATTGAGTTTTATTCAGGATAGGGACAGGGACTGGTAACATTACTGTAGATTCAGGAGACTGGTCAAAACTCCGAATTTCCATCCTAGGAGAAATTATAACATTTCTAATACTTTTTCTTCTAACTGCACCAAAGAGTTGAAATTTTCTACACAATAACATTTCTGAAAAAAGAGTTGGGTCAGTTGAAACATTGTTTTGAAAAAAAATTATTTCTATTTTGACATTTTTATTTTAAAATTAGAGAGTTTAGTAATTTTTAAATCACCACCATTAATATGTTGTAATGCACAGGGCTGGATTTAGGTGCAGGCAACCCAGGCAACTTGCCTGGGGTGCCAGGCAAGGATCCTTGTGCTGGATCAAAGAGCTTTCTTCATGCCTTGTGGCTGCCACTCCCTCAACTTGGTTGGGTCAGATACAGCGTCATCTTCTTTAGATTCAGTATCTCTCTTCAGAGTACTGCAAGGGATATATGTCCTGTTTTCAGCATCAACTATCAGGTGGAAGATCTTTCTGGACAATGTTACAAATTTGACTATGAAGCAGCTAAGTGACACTCGCTGGAAGAGCCACATTGACAGCATAAGGCCAGTGAGGTACCAAGTGTCTGAGTTTTATGATGCCTGATGGAACTGGTGCAGTTGAGTAAAGCCTAGGCCACAATCCGACACAAGGTGCAAAGCCTGGCAAACCAGATCACTGACTGCATTTCTGGTCTCACAATCTCTGCTCCAAGTAAATGTTGTAAGCACTCAGGTCGATGGATGTCGCGACCACTACTACTTTGATGAGAAGCTGCCTTGTTTTCATTATGGCCTCCGGAGACAATGCCATCACTGCTGCCAAAGAAATGGCAGAAAACTTAGGAGTTGAGCCTGTCTTCAAGGAAACGCATATTCATTGCAAGGAGAGACAGTTTGGTTACAAGGGTAGAGACAAGGTGATGGTAAGCTCAGAAGAAAAATTCAAAAAGGGAGTTTTTTTGCTTGCTCATCGATACTACTCAAGTGTCCATCAAAGAAAGATTTGGACAAATGAAGCACCATGAAAAGACCTGGGGTTTTTGGTATGATCTTAGTAAGCTGCTGGCGGACAGGAAAACACACTCTGGAACACTTGTACAGACTTTCACTGGACGCTGACACATGGCGAATGTTCGAACGTCAATGATAAACACCTCTGTCAAATTGGACAACATCCATCACATTTTGCCAAACAGGAAGCACTCTCCACTGCAAGTTCTTCAATTCATTCATGATTCAGAGCATAAGGACACTTTTCCTAATGTGTGGATAGGTTTGAGGATTCTGCTCATGCTGCCAGTCACAGCTGTGAGTGCAGCTTTTCGAAGTTCAGGCTCATTAAGAGATACCTTTCATTGATGATGGCCGATGAGAGATTGACATCGCTTGCTATTTTATCGTTTGAAAATACCATTGACCAGTCTTTGGCTCTCTCAGACGTTGTGCTTCAGTTTGTGAGGGCAAAGGTGAGAAAAGCGATTCTTTGAACTAAAAGAGTGTCCCAGGAGTAAGGTGACCATAATTTACAAAACACCCCCGCCACCCCACAAGCCTAAAAACAGGACATTTTGTGGTGACATAATGGCAGATTTTTTTCAAGTGATTTCATGTTGTGAGTAATTGATAATGAAATACTGAACAAACATTGTCAATATTCATTTTGATCAAAGCTGCTGTTTTGCTCATGTCCACATTGAATTGACTTTTCTCTTCACTCCAAATTCTGTCCAGCACACCGAACACTTGTTCCATTGGACTGTTTGCATCTGATAAACAGCAAATTCTACTTGCTCTAGCACCTGAGTCTAATTAAGGGCAGCCTATGACCTTTAAAAACCTCTTCCAGTGAGCAAGAAAAGGAAGGAGGTATGAGAAGCAAGCTGCAGAACGGTTGTGTGCAGTGAGGGCAAAAGGCTTCTCCGAGATAAAGAGTTGTTTTTCCCTATAAGGGGAAATCTTGTGTTTGTTCCTAATTCCAATGGGAATTAGGAAATGTAATATTTTTGTTTAAAAGAAGCCCTCGAACCTACCCTGTAAAATACTATAAATAAACCAGCATGAAGTATTAAACCTCCCGAGTGGGACTAATTTACCCTAGGCTCCCTTAATGCCAGAGGGAGAAAGCCCTGATGTGACCAAAGAGGTGCGTGGTCACACACAATCACCCACAGGCGAACACTTATCACAAAGTGATCATTCCATATCTGACCTCTCAGTCCCCATCTTCAAAACACCTTTAGAAGATGAGCCTGGGAATTTAAATTCATAATTTCGTTAGACACTAAAAATCAAGGACTTAATAAAGACACAGGGTTTATGATTTATTAGGACAATCTGTAACTCACTAACCTCCCTTTTTTCCTTCTGTGACTGCAGAGGTGTTAACTGCCCTCTTCACCTGGAATAGTTTCTTACGGTATGTTTAGCATAAGGAGTTAACACAATCTGTTCCACCTTGTATTTAGCTGTGACACTCAAGTATCTTTCCCAGATCTGTAGGGGAGCTCTATGTAAGCTCGAAAGCTTGTCTCTTTTACCAACAGAAATTAGTCCAAGATTTCACCTCACCTGCCTTCTCTCCCTAATTTTTGGTTTAGTAGTTATGAAGCTTTAACTTTTTAAATCTCAAAATCTACCGTCATTAAATAGTTATTCTCTGATGTGCCATAATTTCCTGCAACTGAAAATGTGAATAGATTTAAAAAAATGCTGAAAAACCCAGAACATTCATAATTTTGATGGATAGTATCAAAAATAATCACATTCTCCCAAGTCTACTTATGCCATCTCCAACTATCTAGCAGCAGCTGAAGTGGAGTTTTTACCCAGAAAAGCTTATGCCCAAATAAATCTGCTAGTCTTTAAGGTGTCACCAGACTCCTCGTTGTTTTTGTGGACAGAGACTAAGACGCTACCCTTCTGATACTTAGTTCACTACCTAGATCATGCACAAAAACAAAAGAACTTGGGATCTACAAAGCCAATCAGCAATCTGAATGCGGTCAACATGAAACTCCTTCCGAGCATGAAAGGTGGCTTTGAGCCAATAGTGAGTATAATGCAATTATCCTTGCTATGGAAACTATGCTACGACGTGACTGTCTGCTAGATAGCCAAGGGCATCATGCAAGTATCAGCACAAATAGAAACTTTGCCCAAACATGAAAATAAATTGGTGTTGTTTGCTGTGTTGTATCAGTGCCGGTCCCAGGATATTAGGGAGAGGTCAGGGAGATAGCATGTTTTATTGGACCAACTTCTGTTGGTGAGACACAAGCTTTTGAGCTACACCAAGCTCTTCCTCAGAACTGGGAAAGGTACTCAGTGTCACAGCTAAATACCAGATTGAACAGATAGTTTAGCATAAGTAGTTAGCTCTTATTCTAAGGGATCATTCAAGTTGAAGAGGCTCATTAATACCCCTGTAATCATAAGACAAAAAAGGGGGGTTGGTGGGTTACAGATTGTTGTAATAAGCCATAAATCTGGTCTCTTTATTAAGACTATGATTTTTAGTGTCTCGCAAAGTTATGAATTCAAGCTCCTAGGCTTGTCTTTTGAAAGCATTGTGGAGGTTTCCTTTGAGGATGAGGACTGAGAGGTCAGATACAGAGTGATTGCTCTGTGAAAAGGGTTCACCCACAGGTGCTAGGGTGTTGGTCTTTTATCATTTTCCTGTCTGAGTTCATTTAAGAGCCCAATGCTTGTGTGTTTTCACCCACATAATTGATATTCAGGCATTTAGTGTCCAGCACTGCATAAGGTATGCCACATATGTGGGACCCACAGATCTTAGAAGGGATGTTGTGGGGGGTGGAGGGAAGGTTGTTGGTCATTGTAGAAGTGGAGATGTACCTGCAGGTTTTGCATCTGTTGTTTCTGGTGCTGCTTTGAGATGGTGTGTCCTGGTCTGTGGGGAGCTTGCTTCTGACGATGAGCTTGGAGACATTGGCTGGGGTAGGGGGCAGTTGTGAAGGCCAGAAGAGGGGTTTCAAGAAAGCTTTCAGGATAGGGTCCCCATAGAACATAGGTCAGAGTAGTTTGATTATAACCTTTATGGGTTCCAGTGTGGGGTGGGAGGTGACAACTTGAGGATATAGGTCAGAGGAAGGGGGTTAATTCTGTATTGAAGCAGGTTTTCTCAGGGATTTGGGTGGCTGGAACCCAGGGAGCAAGAGCCACAACTGACAGCATTCGTGACTGATGTAGAAAATATACAAATCCAATAAATATATTTTCTGCTGAAAATTGTTTGGATTCCAGAGCACAGGCTCCTGAATTACATAATCTAGTATGGGTACTGCAGATTGCCAGAGTTTGCCCAGTAGCATTGGTATACAGAATTAACAGAGACAGCAGTTTGGTTATTGCAGACAGGTGATCAACTTTCCGCAAGATGTCAACACTAGACTCAAGTGGCTTCTGCATTCATTAAACTCACTGCCTTCAATGGTTTTATTGTGATAATACAGAAAATGGGCATGTTGATTTCCATGTTAATTGGAAAATGGTAAAAATGCGCTTTTGCAATTGAAAAGTAGTACTATTTTCTGTGGGGAAATAGAAATCCATTAAAACAGTTTGTTGCAGCTCCCTAAAGATGGTAGGTGACCAAATGCAACACTAACTACAAAATGTACCATGATTACAGGCAGCTGAAAAGGAATAAGTGGTGATTACAGTTGGATGCTCCCTTGGTGCAACTCCTTCAGCAAACAGAACAAAAACACTGCTCATGTAGAAAATGAGCCTGTCCTATGGCTAGAGAAGACTGGGTAGATTGATATGACCTTTACAGTGCTATTTCCCAATGGAGCTGCAGATTTACTCATTGAGAGCTAACTGTCCATCCATCCAACTATTTTCAACACTTCATGCATTACAGAGACAGGAGAGCTGCTAAACATCTGATTTTTTTCCCCAGAACTCCACAATGCAACGGACCACACATCTCAGCATGGAATAGTATGTGTAATAGCACCTAGGGCCTGATATAGCGCTTAGCAGTAGGTCTCAGTATAATTTACTGAAGAAGATAGGCATCATTATCCTCATTTTACAGATGGAAAAACTGGTGCATGGAGAGGTGAAATGACTTCCCAGGTCACCTAGTAAGTCAGTGGCAAAGCACAGATTCAGAGTTTCCTGAATTCAAGTCTAATGCTCTATCCTCTAGGAAACACTGCCTCATGAAGGAATGAATTAAATGGTTTTAATGAGCTAAAGGAAAGACTACTGAATGCAGAGCTTATACTTGCCAAACAACTAATGTTCTACAGTTCATCTTTGAGGGGTACTAACATTTACTGGCACATGCTGCAGTGAACTCTTAGATAAGATACTGTTTTTGCAACCTTGAACACTGGTCTTCACATTAAGAGCAGCTTATCTGCACTAGTTTGAACTATATCAACTGCTAGCTTCAAAAACAGATTAGTTAGCAATGCCAAGAAATATACAATAAATGGAAGGTATGCAAAACTTAAGGAAAATCCTTTAATTGCTTCATGGTTCTTCCAAAATTGGGCTGATTTCTTCATTAATTTGTCCATATTTCAATGTTAAGAACTTTTGGTATCATACAGATTTTCAACACCTGTGGAAGTTTTATGGCTTGAAGGATCACCCAATGCTTGACAGTGCTGATGAGGAACAGTTATCAGTGCATAGGAAAGTTAGGTTCATAAGGGGGAGGGGGGGAAAGAGAGAGAAAACCAGTAATGAAGACATCTGCTCTAAGTTCCCATTGGAACTAGGAGGACACCACTGAGATAGTCAAGAGTAGGACAGTGACAACTCAACTGCGAGAAATGATCTTTTGATGAACCTGCACAATAAATATGGATGGGAACACGCCAACACGGATACACAGTGCATCCTATCCATTGATGCTGTACTTAAATTACAAAGCTAAATATGACAATGAAGGGGAACCCAAGTGGAGAACCTTTGAGGAATTGGTTGGTGATGTTCAACGTAGCAATGTAAAGGGCAATATTGGAAAAACTGCAGTACAGTTTTTCCTCTCTGACTACTCAGCCCAAGAAACATTTAACATTTTCACAGATATTATTTATTATTATTAGATATTAAGGTCAGAAGGGACCATTATGATCATCTAGTCTGACCTCCTGCACAATGCAGGCCACAGAATCTCACCCACCCACTCCTGCAATAAATCTCTCACCTATGTCTGAGCTACTGAAGTCCTCAAATCATGGTTTAAAGACTTCGAGGTTCAGAGAATCCTCCAGCAAGTGACCCGTGCCCCATGCTTCAGAGGAAGGCGAAAAACCCCCAGGGTGTCTTCCAGTCTGCTCTGGAGAAAAATTCCTTCCCAAACCCAAATATGGCAATCAGCTGAACCCTGAGCATATGGGCAAGATTTTGATGGTATGCCCATTGTATCATTGCAGTTAATGTTCAATAACAACAACAGCTAGCTATCCACACTGAAAGCAGAAGACACTGCTCTTCCTTCTGAACTAGAAATTTATCCACAGCATGCAGATGACCTGGAAAATAAGCCAAATAGAGTTCACAAAGTATTACAAAAAAGGACAAAGGTGGGTTAAAGGAAGAACACCTGCTGTTCTGTGCCAGATACAGACTAGAACAATTATTATCATCACCACATCATTTTGAAGGTCACATAGCAAAATCTGAAGCAATTGGCAAACAGATTCTCTACATGGAAAGATAATTTTGAGGCAAATGTTTTGCAAGAGCCTCAGATGTCAGAAATTGTAGTTGAGGATGAATGTGAAGCTGGTGTTGAAAATAATCCTGTTTTACATAAGTGAATGGCTGCTGCTGGTATGGGACCACATGGAGTAGCTAGGCAGGTTGAAATTGGAACGTGTGCTTTGGATCTCAGTCATGACTAGAGGGCCACTTCTAATAACTACAACAATCTGGGTGGTCTTCAGTCTTTTATATCTACAACAAAAGCAAAGAATGATGATACTCAACAGTATGAAATACTGCATGTGGTCTTTTCTGCAGAATAGAAGCCAATTTCGGATTTTCTACAATTGCAAATAGCTGCCATCAGACAAAATAACAAACATGACAAAATTGTAATCCAAGGGAAAGTTGGGAAGTGGTAAAAGCACTATGATCAAGTCTATTACTTGAGCTTTTTATAAAAAAATTAGGTCTGAAAGCTTTTAATATTTTTTTTTAAACAGGAGCTGCAGCTGTGTTTCCAAGGCCACTAATTTATTCTGCTCTACATATTGGAATTTATGGAAACTTTAAAGAGCTAGATAGCAAATTGGATCAAAAGTAACAAAAGGATTTGGAAAATTGTAACTTTAATATCCCCAATGAAATGAGTATGATGTGCTGCTCAGTACTGGAAAAAAATAAAAAACAACAAAATGCAAGATGTAGACCGGTGAACCTGCACATGTCAACCCAACCATTTGGAGGAATGCTAATCAATTTGCTTGGAGATTTCAGACAGTTGCAATAGGTTGACAGTCCATTCTATGGAAATATCTTCAGAGGCACTTTGCAGATCAAGGGCAGTTGCTCTTTTAGAAATTTTGAAAAAGGCTCCACATTCTTTCCCTATTTCATTGACAGCCAGGTAAAACCCAACAAGTATCAAGAGTAATTTTAGATAATTTGAACATGAGTGAAAGCATAAGAGAAGACTGGTCAAAACAAATGCAACAGAAATCTGTTCTCTCTATGGAAGAAATTGCTAGGTATGTTTATGCAATCAGGGTATTTCCCTGAAATGCATTTGCAGTTTTTTCTAGATTAAAATAATAATAAATAAATAATAATAATAATAAAAATCTCTGTAGAGTGCTATTGCACTAATACTTCCCTCTCTTGCTCAGCATCCTCTTCCTGTTTATATAGCTCAGCCCTAGGGTGGGGCAGGGCCTCCTTGTTACACCCCAGGCTGTCCCAGACATAGGCTCCAGCCTATCCTTTAAAGGGGTAGTACATTCCTTCACAGTACCTAGACCACCAATTACTCACTGCTAAAAGACCAGAAATGGTGCTTGCTCTAGGAGTCAATTTCTTTTGATTTCGGCTTGGGCTGTGACTAGTCATAGGGCTTCCTATTATCCAAAGTTATTGACATCAGCCAATGTGACATCAGCCGGTTGCACAGATGTAGCCTTTTCAAGAGCCCAAGCATTTAAGGGGATTATATTTGATCCTGGGTTGAATCATCAATTGATACAAAATACGAAACCAATAAAATGTAGAGAAAAGGTGTGGCTTAGACGACTTCAAATTTAGGTTAACCTTTGTTTAGGAGCAATGGAGAATCTAGCCTTTGAATCAGTTTTGAGTTCTTCCTCATAACAGCCACCTTCCTCACGGTTGTGTTATGGTGATTAATTAACCAGTTAACAATATAGTGCTTTAAACATGCAAAATGCTAAATTATTATGATTACTGTCATTCAAATTAGTATTCATTTCACCCCCATGCCTCCCCCCATCATCTGATGCATTTCGGATTGTTTTCCCTTGGGTTTAGTAGAGTGCATGTATCCAGACTGATTATTTCTGGCTGAGCAAAATGAGGCTCTACATTCAACTCAATGGCATTTCTCTTGTTTGTCCGTATATAACGTGATAACTTTTGAAAACTACATCTGATGGGATCTTCAGTGGGGTTCCATCAATTGTTTAAAGAAGGGCAGACCAGTCAATAAGTTTTTTTAAAAAAGTACAGTCACAGTTTTAGAATTCCTCCTGCCCTGTAGATATAATTCTATAGAGTAACACTGAGTTCCTATTTAAAAAAAAAACTCTATTGCTGATAGACAATAGCATTTTAAGCCTCTAGGGCTATAAAATTTCTTAAAGTCCTTAGAAATGGGATTTTTTTCCCCTTAGTGCAGGATCTTAATTCTAAGTGCATCATTGGGATGAGGCTATAATTTGATCAGGACCTTATATAATGAGAATTTCCAGCTGGCTTGACTAGAAACAGACAATATAACTCGCAAACGCTGTGTGCTCAGAATTTATTTTTAGAGAGAAAAGTTGCCCTCTCATCCATATCTGAACCTGTGCTCTGAATTACTAAAGAAACAGCAAGAAGTATAAATACACACATACAAAAATTAAGATCTAGATGCAAGTGAGTCAATCTTTAAAGAATCTCTTTGGAAAGCCAATAAAAAGAAAGTTCCAACGATGCTGTATGATTTTTTTGGTAACTGTTTTGACCTGTGAAGTCTTTGTGTTGGCTTTTTGAGAATCATTTTGCAATCAATACTAGCAGCGGTACTTAAGTTTCTCCAGTTCAGGGTGACAGTCTCAGAATATATGTTCTCTCACACAATGACTTTGTGTAGCCATGGCAATTATTTTTCTTTACGGCATATAGCTACATTCTTCCCAAAAATATCTTTCAAGCGATCCATTAAGAGGATAAACCACCTTTTGTTTTTCATACCAGGGTCCAGCTCTGTCCATTTTCCAGGTTCAGAACCATGACATTCTGGGACTTGTAGCTCCCAAGGAGTAGGGGACCTGTATGTTAGGGAACAATGGATGTGGTACAGATTGTTGGGAAAATATAAGCAGTAGTCTTCCTTCAGACCAGTGGGTGACCAGGGACAACCTATTGTGGGTCTCTTGACCTGAAGGGGACAGAGCATACTGTTGGGTTTCTCCAGGTAAAGGGCCTTCAAGGGTTTTGGAAAGGCTGGGAAGAGGTCTCGAGGGACAGTAAAAGGATGAGGGTGGGCTTAAGAAGAGGCAAGATTTTGGGCTAGAGCATGAGAGAGTAGTTCTGTTAAATTTTTGAACAAAGTCTGTGGAAGAGCCCAGTAGCATAGGGCTCTGTACCTGTGCACCAATGAATGAAGTTTGTTTATTTGGGTGGATGTGTTATTTGTAAACTCTGCACCAAGGGATGAATGTTTAGACTCTCTGTATACATGTGGTTTCACTGGACTTGTTACATCAGAACCAGAGAGGTTTTAGGGGTTAGCCTCAGGTCTAACTGAGGCAGGCACAGTGAGGAGGAACACTGAGGGAGTTACTGCACCTGATGGTTGAACACACAAGCCACTGCTACAGTATGGAAACTCCAGTTTTTTGAAGAACAGTGTCCTGAGTGACATCTGCTGCCTGGGACTTTTGTATATATATATATATATATATATATATATATATATATATATATATATATATATATATGTGTGTGTGTTTAATTTGAAGTTTGTTATGAATATTTTAACCTCTGAGAACTCCAAGTTCTGTGGAATTAAAGTTATTTTTAGGCTTTTCAGAAGCTGTAAATTCTGCAGCGTAATCAGCACAACTATAACCACCATAAATCAAATAGCTTTGGCTCAAGAAGATCACAAACTTTGCAGATACAGACTGTGCCATTTGTTCAAGGAATTTAGAAACTTGGGAGATGCCACCATGCTGGGTGTAAGCTCCATAAACTGCAGTGTGGCAGGAACTGCTAAGCTCTGAGAGCCAAATAGCTTCTGTTCCTCAAGAAACCTTGAAGCTTCCCACTACAAAGTTTTCAAAATCTGTAGGTATTGCCAGTACAACTGACCAGATCAGCAGGTGCATCCCACTTCTCACAAGATACACAGACCCATCTTGCAGAGTTGTAAGATCCGTGTTTACCGCTATAATAATTATGAAGTTCAAAAGCGCTGATGAAAGGATATGCGGCTACAGTCTCAGTGCCAATTACTATAGAACACGTCTTACAAGGCTGTGTCTTTATACTTGAACTCCACTGTTAGTCCTTGTATTCCACTATAACAAACTCTTCAGATATGTTTAGTGGAGTTTATAATTTGAATCATAGAATATCAGGGTTGGAAGGGACCTCAGGAGGTCATCTAGTCCAACCCCCTGCTCAAAGCAGGATCAATTTGTGTGATTCAAAACAGCTCCTGCTCAAGGAACTTTGAACTTTCCCCGGCAGAGCTGATGGAGCCTATAAACACCTTAAGAGCAACGATGTGAGAATCAAGTTAATAAATCTGTCCTTCCTGTGTGCCATGTTTCCTACAGAGTACAGAGGAACCCCACTGCTTCTGTCCTCTGGGTTTCAGTCAGAGTGAAGGGCAGCCCTGCTTCACTGAAATACGCCTCCAGGTTTTTGTTAAACATATTATATTCTTGTCTGTTTTCCAAAAAAATACTTTCAAGAAAATAATTTTTATAGTGTTAAGAAGTGGAAACATTTTAAAGGGCTTATTCAAAACACCTCACAACTTTAAAGAAATTCCCAGACAAGTAGTACTTTAATCTATATTTCCAAATTTAAAATTGCGTTAAACAAAAAGAACCTCATGTCACTATCTTAGTTTAAAAGAAACATGAAACATTTGAAAGTCAGAAAATTCAGAGTTTAAGTTCTGCAAACATCCCTAACTGCAGCCTTTTATCCCCATTGGTATCCATCCAAACAGATCTTTCTAAATTTTAAATATTATTACCAAAGTTTTTTCCTCAAGTGAGTGCCTAAAATTAGTTTTCTAAATCTTTATTTAGGATCCTAAACAAATGGTCTGCTTTTCAGAAGTACTAAGCACCCAGCAGCAACCACTGAAGGCAATAGGTCATTAAGTAACTAATTTTGGTTTGATCTATACCCAACTATAGAATTTTCCACTATCACGTATCCATGCCATAAATATATGACTACTCATACATGTACTATTTTAATACTGGTAAGGGTTATTTTTATTGTCACAAGAGTTCGTGTGTACTACTCATATCCTTGCAACTGTTCCATTCTAAGATTGTTTAATATTAAAAATCTAATATCAGCTTAATATACAATACAGCCACAACTGGGGATACATTTGCCCTTGCAGTGGGAGGGACTCCATTATCTAATAGATCTCTTCCATCTCTAAATACTATGTTTCTCTATACACACATATATTTGAACTTCAGGGCTCTCTTGGTACAGAGCTGGCTCATTGGGAGCTGTGAATGCTGGAAACTATTGATTGCTGAAGGTGAAAGGTTCTGTACTGTTTTTACAATAACCTTTGCTGTCACTGAACTCTGGGATCATGCTGACTAATGAGGCATAACAGCCTGGAGAGATTATCTACTGATGAAGAATAAGAGTTTCATCATAAGTGGGTAACCCTTGGTTAAAACATGCATTAAATGCCGCACCTTCTTTACCCACAAACTAGTTCCTCAGACTAATCCAAACAGCAAGGTTTTCTGCACCCCCCCTTTTTTTCCTAAACTGTCATTTTCCCCTGCCCCACTTCCCTTATGTTGTTGTAAATGTACCTTCATACAGAAAAACAACCAATGTGGTTTTTGGGGTTGCAAGGGCTACTCATGAGTAAGGCTATGATTATGTCACGGACTCCACGATTTCCAAATATGTCTGACATTTTCACTTCAGCCCCGTGGCAGCTCTCAGCTGTCGCAGACGGCCAGGGGGGAATGCCCCCCGGAGCACCAGGCTGCTGTGGCCAGTGGGCCCTCCCCCCAGCTGCCCTGCTGCCAGTCCATGGGGGCCCCTGGACCTCTCAGCTATACGTGTGGGACACTCCTCCCTCCCCATTTTGTCAGGGATATTTTTAGTAAAAGTCAGGGACAGGTCACAGGCAATAACTAAAAATTCATGGAAGCCCGTGACCTGTCCCTGATTTTTACTAAAAAATATCCATGACAAAAATCTTAACCTTACTTATGGGAAGGTGACATTCAGCTTTATGCTGTTCAGTGCAGGGGTGGGGGGGGGAGAAGAAGAGTCTGGGCAGCCATGCTTTTGCCAGTAATTATTGAATTATAGCTAGCAAGCACTCATGCATTTGTGCCCATCATTTGACATGGTAATAAATATCTCAAATTGGACGGATTTCCAGCCCTGCTCAGTGTGGGTGGGCAGCAATAATTTAAAACTCACTTAAAGATCAAATTAAGCTGTCAAAACTATTATCCTCTGTGCCAAATTCTTTGGAACTTCACTGACAGCAGCTCTCACTGCAGCTCTTTTAATATTTCCTTTCCTACACCACGCTTCTCGGCGGTCTTCACTTTTGTAACTCAAGTGAATTGATTGCCAGTTAATTCAAGGTAGATAACATGTCTGTAAGAAGCTAATGTGGACCTCCCCACATCTTTGATTTGGGTTAGAAACTTTTGTTCTTTACCCTATGCTGATCCCTAGGGTCAAGTAGCTCGAGGCACAAAAGTCAGTGAAAACATACCCTCTGACTGGGATCTCTACAGTGTGACCAATCTGAATGGAGCAGGTGGGATCTGGCAGAGATCACTTTCCTGTCACAGCTTCCAGGTGTTACCACTAAATGTCAGAAAAGCAGCTGTGGAGTATTCTAGGAAGCATGGTGATGTTGTGCAGATGCAGGGGGAGGGGAACCAGAAGCATCTGTTGAATGTAAAATTGTTATGGGTGAGGATGAAGTGGATGAGTCTGGCGATGTGTTTGGAGTGGATATCTAAGTGTGGTCCATTGTTTTGTAAATATCTGAGGCAGGCAGTGATGCAGTCATTGTGAAGAATATTGGTGTATAGGGAGGTGACATCCATGGTGGCAAGGATGGCGTTCTGAGAGATTTTGTTAATGTTGTGGAGTAAGTCAGTTGTGTCCTGGAGGAAGCTGGACATTTGTGCAGTGAGTGGTTTGAGGATGGTTTCTATGAGTCCTGATATTCTGTCAGTAAGAGTGCCCGGACCAGGTATGATGGGTCTCCCTGGGTTCCCTTGTTTGTGTATCTTGAGAAGCACGCAGAAGGACACTGGGGTGGGTTCATGAGGGATGAGGTTGTAGAATTTCTTTTGGCCTTCAAACTACCTCCCTATCTCTCCAAGCTTATCATCAGAAGCAAGCTCCCCACAGACCAAGACACAGCAACCACAGGCACTGACTTTCCAAAGTGCTGGGGGTGCTCAACCCCCGGCTCTGCCCCAGACCCTGCCTCCACTCACCCCTTCCTTTAAGGCCCCATCCCTGCCCCGCCCCTTCTCCACCCCCACTCTTCCTCTTCACGCCCAGTTCTGCCCCCTCCCCACCCAACACCCTCCCCCGAGCGCACTATGTCCTTGCTCCTCCCCCATCCCTCCTCCAGGCCACAAAACAGCTGTTTGCGGTGGGCGGTAGTCTCAGGGAGGGAGGGGGAGGCGCTGATAAGGCGGCTGCTGGTGGATGCTGAGCACCCTGGAGCACCCACGGAGTCAGTGTCTATGACACCAACTCAAAGCAGCACCAGACCCTGCCAGAACAGATGCAAAACCTGCAGACATCTCTCCACTGCTATGAGGGTCAAAACCCCCCATAACACACCTTTCAAGATGCATGGGTCTTACATGTGCCTCTCTCACCATGTGGTGTACCACATCCAGTGTCCTAATGCCCCAACAACAAAATGGGTGAAACCAGACAATTACTACATGCTCAAAAGGAACTCACACAGAAACATAAGAGACAAAAACACCGTATCACCTGTGGGTCAACACTTAGTACTCCTTTTCTTTTTGCGAACACAGACTAACACGGCTGCTACTCTGAAACAAAGTGATCACTCATCTGACCTCCCAGTCCTCATCCTTGAAATAAACTTGCACAACGCCTTCAAAAAGATGAGCTGTGAGCTTGTTTTTTTGTTAGACACTAAAAATCGAAGACTGAAGAGAGACACTGGATTTATGGCTTATTACAACAATCTGTAACCTGCTAACAAACTCACCCTGGTTTTCCCCCTCCCTGCTTCATGACTGGAAAGATGTTAACAGGCCACTTCACCTTGAATGACCCCTTGAAATGTAAAAAGAAAAGGAGTACTTGTGGCACCTTAGAGACTAACCAATTTATGTGTGTTAGCTACTTATGCTAAGCAATCTGTTCCACCTTGTCTCTCTAAGGGTATGTATGTCCACACTGCCCACATTACAGCGTGGCCATGGCAGTGCTGCGATGTGGTCAGTGTAGTCATGCTTTATTGCCGGGGGAAGAGCTCTACCCTGGCAATAAAAAATAACCACCCTGAATGAGGGGTATTCGCTTTATTGCCGGGAGTGCGCTTTTCAGCACTAAAACTTTTGTCGCTTAGGGGTGTGTGTTTTTCACTCCCCCGAACAGCTAAAGTTTTAGTGCTGAAAGTGGCAGTGTAGACACAGCCTAATATCCTGGGACCAACACAGCTACAACATTGAAGACAATATATCCTATTATTTGTTAAGTGGTGAGCGTGTACTTGGTGCTGCACAAGATAGAAAGCCAGAGGTCATTCCTGCTGGAAGGACCTTACGCATCTATACAGAGATGTGAAAAAATAAAATTCTCACAGGGGAAGGGCTACGTGGGTTCACAAAAATAATAACAAGCTAGGTGTTCTTTCCTCAGATTTCTCACAGAGCAGAAATAACTTTCACAGGTGGAGAACGCTCAGTTTTGAATAGTTGAGGTACTGCAGAATTTGACTGTGAATAAAGACTTGAGGATTTTCTCCATTATACACTTTGTGTATATATTATATATATACACACACACACAAATATTTATCCATTGGAAGCAGAAATATTTAGATGGATGTTTATTCCAGGAAAACAGCAGAGTGCAAACTCTTCTATATAAATTCTAAATGGAAAGATCAGCAGCTGCTTCAGCATTTGTAATTAATGTTTGTAAAGGGCTTTGACGTCAGATAGCGCTACGTGAGTACTTAGTTTCCTATTTGCACGTTTCGGTTGGTGCTCAAGAGAATTGCTGTGTCATGTCATCAGCCTCTTGACATCTACTGTGCTGTTAGTCATAACCAAGATTACATAGAATTACTGCTGATTGTAGATCTCCAAATTGAGAGATGTTAGGCACCCAGAAATAATTTGCCATTCCTGAAAGTTTGAGCCTGTGAGTTTTCAGATATAGGGCAACAATCATTCAATAGGGTTACTGTTTACCAATAGTGAGTTATTTTCCACTCTTGAAATACATTTACATAAAAAGTATTTCAGAGAGATGCCAACACTCGGATACAAATTAAAAGTGACCCCCCCTAGAACAACTATAAATAATCCTTATTAAAATAGTGAATAAGTCATGCAGAATTAGCAAATACCAAATTCCTTATATAATTTCTGGCTCCCATACTGTATGGCCAGCAAAGGAAAAAAACCACAAGTGAATTGACTCACTGAACTCTCTCTCAACCATAGCTATAACTAGAAGAAAATGAGAAAGCAGAACAACATTTTAATTTTCCATATGGCAACCAAGTCTGTCTTTGTTACCAAAAAAAGTAAATAATGAGAGAGAGAAACTGTTGTTCCATCTGTAATAGGTACCATAGCTCAATCTGAGTAGCAATCAGTCACAGGTTTCCTTGCCTAAGCATTTTAGTTATTATGAACACAAACTATAACTGCATTTTCTAGTGATAGTGACAACAATATTGAGCATTTTCTTAAAATGGCTAAACAGTCATGAAAAACTTTTTTTGATGTAAAAATTTTAGAGACCAATTTTCAGAACTTGCCCTCTAATTTGGTACCCACAAATAACACTGCTTGCAATTTATTGCAGGTGCAAATGAGAACACCTGCACCTATTGCCGGATTTTCAGGTGCTGTTAAATAACATTTCCACATCTATTATTTGATCCTGCAAATAACTTGGAGGTGCAAAATTTTGGGTGCAATTATTTAAAGGCACAATGTTGCACTGAAAGTGTGGAGTTTTAGTAAGTTCAGTCCAAAATGAGGAAACAGAATGGTGGAGGCTGATAAGAACATGCTTTTGTGTTCTTAGATCCTACAAAACTATGCCAACAGATCCTACACATCACAAGAAAAGTAAACTCTATAGTACAGGAGAGAGCGTGTTCAGCCCAGTGTCTTAATCCGTACCTTTCAGAGTGGCTTTCTTAAGTACCTTCATGGCATAAAGCTGGCCAGCATCAGATCCTTTGATCTTCCTCACCAGAAATACCTACAAAAGTAAGACACCAATGTAATCAAGTACAGTGGTTTGAGGGGAGAGCATTTGCTGAATTTGATGGAGTAATGGATACTGAGACGGCAAGAATTCTAAGGAAAAGTTAATATTCAAAGTGTTTAGTTTTTACTTCACAAACAATTGGCTTAGCTGGCCCTTGTAAGCTTCATTTTCTACCCTATTGCCCTCTGCTAAAGGTAACATGTTTAATATGATCAGTTGTTCTTTACACATCCAGTTAAAGTGGTCGAATAGTAATAGTGTTTGCAAACATTTGTTTGATTTCTAAACAGCTATTCACATGAATGTCTGGAGAATGGCTGTTCTTCGCATAACTTGCTGTATTTGCATGAAAACAAGATATTTGCCATTTGTGCCCAGATGTGTTCAGCCCATTTAAAAAGGTTTAACCATTTGACTCAGGAAGAAGAAACCATACTATGTGATTCATTATTCATGACTGACAAGCTAAGCATGTAGTTGAAGTGAATAGTTCATTAACAATCCAGAAGCTGACATGTGTGTGCATAAGTCCTGTAAAACTGTAAGCAAATAAAATTTTAAAGATCAAAGTCTGCTTATGAAAACTTCATGAACAGAAAAAAGGCTACATCTGATGAATGAATTGTTCATTACAATACAGATAGTTTGCCCAGTGTACATCTGTGAAAGGTTCCTATTATTACACCTTTTGACTCTGCAAATTTACAAAATATTTTGTTTTGTTTTATTCTGTACAGCAGTTTCTTCCTATCTAGTCCCAGATGATTTTTTGGGACAAAAGGGAAAGGGAGAAAAACAATTTAGTTCTGTCACAATAAGCCTCCCAAAACTTAGTTTGAAGCTTTCCAAACTATTCATACCTCCTTGATCTATCAATAAGGCAAGAAATCTCAGAAGAGCAGAGTCTTTCAGTCGATTTCCAGTATTTACTGGTTCCAAAAGGGCCAGAAATACAATCTGAGAAGCTGTTCTCTAGGGTGTTTCAGGACTTCTGCTGCTGGACAGATACTAGAAGCGAAGTGGAATATAAAAATATTTGGATAGGACAGATGTGTTATTTGGTATTTCGTTTCCTGATCTGATAAACATGCAAACAATGCTACCACCAATAATTGTGTGTGCAAAGTGTAAAATCTGGCTTCTACAGATACAATTTTAAAAATAGATTTTCCATTAACATTCTTGCTAAATTAAGCTCAATTACTCAAATATTCATGGCAATCAAAGACAGAAAGAGGAGTGGACATTGCCAAAGCTAATCATTTAAAAGTTGAGACTATTCATGGAACCTTTTTTGTATGTTTTTCACTCAACTCTACTCAGAAATAGTGTCTGGCATTACGGGGATAGGAAGTGAAAAAAAATAAATCACCATAAGCAAGTTTGGCTAAACCCCAGAGTTCCAGCATTGTTATTCACCTTTAAACATTGGCATTGTATCTAACTCCCAATCAAGTGGACAGTATTAGATATAACGTTTCATAAGCGGCGTTCCACTGTCAGCAGCACAGCACATTATACCTGCAGGAATATTAAACTGGAATGGTCGAAGTACTGGGCAAAAACAAAACAAAAAAAACCCCAAACCCCTCACTGCATGCTATATAATCTTGCAATGCCAGTAATATCCCTATGGCTGTAATAAGAAAAATCATCAACTTAAATTATTAGTCATTTGTCAGCTGTTGTGTAGCATGGGATATTGCAGTTCGTCTGCATTCCCCTCCAAAACAAAATGAGGAAAGGAACATTGTGTCCTGTTTTAGAGGACATCAAAATCATCATCAAACCAAAAAGGACATGGAACAAAAATGCATTGTATTGCAAAACGATGTCTTATTATTCTTAAAGGTACAATGGAATGCAAATAGAATTGTCAAAATTCCCCTCAGCCTATGTGGTTGCCTAAAGCTAGACACCTAAACCCTTGTTTAGGCACCTAAATAAGATTTTTAGAGACGTTGAGCACCTGCAGCTCTCCTAGATGACAAAGGAAGTTTCTTTAAGCATCCTGCAGCAGAGCGTTGGCTCCAGCTAGTAGCCATGAAGAGTGGTGACTTGACAGTCCTGGAGACTAAGGCGCTATAAAGTTAAACAAGGATCTCAGACATTGTGGTGATGAAAACCTAGATCGGAACAGCCTAAGCAACCCTCGCGCAAGCTTCCCCACCCTGTCCTAACCTGTGGGGACCATTACTGGAGCGAAGAGGCAGCTAGCTTTCCAGGGGCATTCAATCCCAGGCCTCTCAGCTGAAGCTACCAAATAGTGCCTTTTGTAGTATGGCGAGCACTAACTTATTTCACACAGCTCCCTGAATGGTGACTAGCAATCACCCACAACCCAAGCTAGGTTGAATCTGTACCCCGTTATACGCTGATCCTTCTCTAAAGTGTGTGGACCTTGCCCAAAAGACCAAGTCTTCCTTTGGTAAGTATTTCTGTGGCACCAGAGACTAGCTATTTTAGCTGTGAAATGTTAACTGTAAACAGCCAATTTAGAGGACTAATAACGAAATACAGCAGTACAATCTAAGACTGCCATTGAACCATTTCTGAAATATTTATTATACCCATATTCTGAAAAGTTGGGATTAAGTTTGATAGAGAGAAACTACAACAGAGCAAAAGATCTGGGGCATTTGGAATAAGGAGAGCTGCCAATTGCTGATCTGGAAAGAACAAACCCTCCCCCAACCTTCACCTTTTTTTTTTTTTTTTTAAATAAAAAAAACCCTAAACATTGCATCTCACTGCAGCAGCCAATGCTTACTTGGTCTGACTGTTTTTAAATGCAGATGTTCAGAACACAAGACTACTATGGTCTTTCCTCTGCAGGACATACATTTGCTGGTGAATGGTTTCCAAATTCCCTCATCCCAGGGAGCTTGTAACAGATGTAGTGATAGTTATCCATTTGCAGTGTTCAGGAAAATGGATAAATCCTCTAAATATAGTTTGTCTCAGGAATAAAACTGTAGGGTCTGTTTCATCAGTGTGTGACACTGGCAGACCGGGCGCCAGTTTATGCCAAGGCCCCAGGCCTCATTGGGCACTGACAAATGCATAGCTGGAAACCAGTCGGAACTATACTAACCAAGAGGTAAAGCCAAACAGATAGTAATGTTATAAGAAGGTGTTTCGTGTGTAGACTTCATGAAATGTTAGTAGGATGCTGCATGCATTAATCCTACTTATAATTTTGTTATCCCATGGTATAAAGTTATACTGTTTGCATTGTAAACCTCTGTCATTGTCTAACTCGAACAGGAAAAGCAGTATTAATTAAGGTAAAGTGTTCATCCTGCACACAAGATGACACACTGAAGGCAAAATGAGCGTTATGTAGCATCAAAGGACAGAGACCTTGTTGATTGCATTCGTAACTTCCTCCACAAAGCGAAAACCTGTGCATGAACTCATCCCATCTGCTTGGATTCTGGGGAACAGGGGATAAAAATCCCTGACAAGAAGAAACCAGGATCTTTCTGTTGAGGAATCTTCGAGTCCAGAGAGCATAAGCAAGAGATCCCCAGGCTGCTTGGCCTGGTCAGCCCTAAAGGACATATAGAGCTGCTTATTATAGAATCCTATATGACCATTTTAAATTTAAGACTAACTCATTTGTGTGTAAAAAGAAAAGGAGTACTTGTGGCACCTTAGAGACTAACCAATTTATTAGAGCATAAGCTTTCGTGAGCTACAGCTCACTTCCTCAGATGCATATCATGGAAACTGCAGCAGGCTTTATACATACACAGAGAATATGAAACAATACCTCCTCCCACCCCACTGTCCTGCTGGTAATAGCTTATCTAAAGTGATCATCAGGTGGGCCATTTCCAGCACAAATCCAGGTTTTCTCACCCTCCACCCCCCACACAAATTCACTCTCCTGCTGGTGATAGCCCATCCAAAGTGACAACTCTTTACACAATGTGCATGACAATCAAGCTGGGCTATTTCCTGCACAAATCCAGGTTCTCTCACATCCCCCCCACCCCCATACACACACAAACTCACTCTCCTGCTGGTAATAGCTCATCCAAACTAACCACTCTTCAAGTTTAAATCCAAGTTAAACCAGAACATCTGGGAGGCAGTGACCATGAGTTGGTTGAGTTCAGGATCCTGACACAGGGAAGAAAGGTAAGCAGCAGGATACGGACCCTGGACTTCAGGAAAGCAGACTTCGACTCCCTCAGGGAACGGATGGCCAGGATCCCCTGGGGGACTAACTTGAAGGGGAAAGGAGTCCAGGAGAGCTGGCTGTATTTCAAGGAATCCCTGTTGAGGTTACAGGGACAAACCATCCCGATGAGTCGAAAGAATAGTAAATATGGCAGGTGACCAGCTTGGCTTAATGGTGAAATCCTAGCGGATCTTAAACATAAAAAAGAAGCTTACAAGAAGTGGAAGGTTGGACATATGACCAGGGAAGAGTATAAAAATATTGCTCGGGCATGTAGGAATGTTATCAGGAGGGCCAAATCGCACCTGGAGCTGCAGCTAGCCAGAGATGTCAAGAGTAACAAGAAGGGTTTCTTCAGGTATGTTGGCAACAAGAAGAAAGCCAAGGAATGTGTGGGCCCCTTACTGAATGAGGGAGGCAACCTAGTGACAGAGGATGTGGAAAAAGCTAATGTACTCAATGCTTTTTTTGCCTCTGTCTTCACTAACAAGGTCAGCTCCCAGACTGCTGCGCTGGGCATCACAAAATGCAGAAGAGATGGCCAGCCCTCTGTGGAGATAGAGGTGGTTAGGGACTATTTAGAAAAGCTGGACGTGCACAAGTCCATGGGGCCGGACGAGTTGCATCCGAGAGTGCTGAAGGAATTGGCGGCTGTGATTGCAGAGCCACTGGCCATTATCTTTGAAAACTCGTGGCGAACCGGGGAAGTCCCGGATGACTGGAAAAAGGCTAATGTAGTGCCAATCTTTAAAAAGGGAAGGAGGAGAATCCAGGGAACTACAGGCCAGTCAGCCTCACCTCAGTCCCTGGAAAAATCATGGAGCAGGTCCTCAAAGAATCAATCCTGAAGCACTTGCATGAGAGGAAAGTGATCAGGAACAGCCAGCATGGATTCACCAAGGGAAGGTCATGCCTGACTAATCTAATCGCCTTTTATGATGAGATTACTGGTTGTGTGGATGAAGGGAAAGCAGTGGATGTATTGTTTCTTGACTTTAGCAAAGCTTTTGACACGGTCTCCCATAGTATTCTTGTCACCAAGTTAAGGAAGTATGGGCTGGATGAATGCACTATAAGGTGGGTAGAAAGCTGGCTAGATTGTCGGGCTCAACGGGTAGTGATCAATGGCTCCATGTCTAGTTGGCAGCCGGTATCAAGTGGAGTGCCCCAAGGGTCGGTCCTGGGGCCGGTTTTATTCAATATCTTCATAAATGATCTGGAGGATGGTGTGGATTGCACTCTCAGCAAATTTGCGGATGATACTAAACTGGGAGGAGTGGTAGATACGCTGGAGGGGAGGGATAGGATACAGAAGGACCTAGACCAATTGGAAGATTGGGCCAAAAGGAATCTGATGAGGTTCAATAAGGATAAGTGCAGGGTCCTGCACTTAGGACGGAAGAACCCAATGCACAGCTACAGACTAGGGACCGAATGGCTAGGCAGCAGTTCTGCGGAAAAGGACCTAGGGGTGACAGTGGACGAGAAGCTGGATATGAGTCAGCAGTGTGCCCTTGTTGCCAAGAAGGCCAATGGCATTTTGGGATGTATAAGTAGGGGCATAGCGAGCAGATCGAGGGACGTGATCGTTCCCCTCTATTCGACATTGGTGAGGCCTCATCTGGAGTACTGTGTCCAGTTTTGGGCCCCACACTTCAAGAAGGATGTGGATAAATTGGAGAGAGTCCAGCGAAGGGCAACAAAAATGATTAGGGGTCTAGAACACATGAGTTATGAGGAGAGGCTGAGGGAGCTGGGATTGTTTAGCCTGCAGAAGAGAAGAATGAGGGGGGATTTGATAGCTGCTTTCAACTACCTGAAAGGGGGTTCCAAAGAGGATGGCTCTAGACTGTTCTCAATGGTAGCAGATGACAGAACGAGGAGTAATGGTCTCAAGTTGCAGTGGGGGAGGTTTAGATTGGATATTAGGAAAAACTTTTTCACTAAGAGGGTGGTGAAACACTGGAATGAGTTACCTAGGGAGGTGGTAGAATCTCCTTCCTTAGAGGTTTTTAAGGTCAGGCTTGACAAAGCCCTGGCTGGGATGATTTAACTGGGAATTGGTCCTGCTTTGAGCAGGGGGTTGGACTAGATGACCTTCTGGGGTCCCTTCCAACCCTGATATTCTATGATTCTATCTGGGGGGGGGGGTAGGGAAAAACAAGAGGAAACAGGCTACCTTGCATAATGACTTAGCCACTCCCAGTCTCTATTTAAGCCTAAATTAATAGTATCCAATTTGCAAATGAATTCCAATTCAGCAGTTTCTCGCTGGAGTCTGGATTTGAATTTTTTTTGTTTTAAGATAGCGACCTTCATGTCTGTGATTGCGTGACCAGAGAGATTGAAGTGTTCACGCAATCACAGACATGAAGGTCGCTATCTTAAAACAAAAAAAATTCAAATCCAGACTCCAGCGAGAAACTGCTGAATTGGAATTCATTTGCAAATTGGATACTATTAATTTAGGCTTAAATAGAGACTGGGAGTGGCTAAGTCATTATGCAAGGTAGCCTGTTTCCTCTTGTTTTTCCCTACCCCCCCCCCCCCCAGATGTTCTGGTTGAACTTGGATTTAAACTTGAAGAGTGGTCAGTTTGGATGAGCTATTACCAGCAGGAGAGTGAGTTTGTGTGTGTATGGGGGTGGGGGGATGTGAGAAAACCTGGATTTGTGCAGGAAATAGCCCAACTTGATTGTCATGCACATTGTGTAAAGAGTTGTCACTTTGGATGGGCTATCACCAGCAGGAGAGTGAATTTGTGTGGGGGGGTGGAGGGTGAGAAAACCTGGATTTGTGCTGGAAATGGCCCACCTGATGATCACTTTAGATAAGCTATTACCAGCAGGACAGTGGGGTGGGAGGAGGTATTGTTTCATATTCTCTGTGTATATATAAAGCCTGCTGCAGTTTCCATGATATGCATCTGAGGAAGTGAGCTGTAGCTCACGAAAGCTTATGCTCTAATAAATTGGTTAGTCTCTAAGGTGCCACAAGTACTCCTTTTCTTTTTGCGAATACAGACTAACACGGCTGTTACTCTGAAACCTGTCATTTGTGTGTGTTTATGTTTCCTGTTTTAAAAACTTATAAATAACTCGTTTTCCTTAGTTAATAAATCTTTAGTTTATTACAGGATTGGCTACCGGCATTGTCTTTGGTTTGAGATCGGAGTACAGATGGCCTGGGGTAAGTGACTGACTGGTACTTTGGGACTGGGAGTAAACGGAGTATTGTTGTGATTTTTGGTGTAAAGTGATAATCACATAGTCCAGCTTACCTGGGTGGGAAGATAGAGTGGAATGCCAAGGGGACTGTCTGTGACTCCATGGTAAGACAGTTATACTGCTTCAGGAGTTCACACTTGTTACTGGGTTTCTTTCTTTCTTTATTGGACTGGTGAAATTGTATGTTCTAGAACATACAACTAGTTTGGAGCGTCTGCCCCGAGGTCAGCACTCATAGTTGTGAGCCATTCTAGACAGGTTGACACTGTTTCTCCATTTTATGCTGGTGTAACTCAGTTGATTTTAGGAGTACATCAGTTTCTTGAGTAAGGCAGATAGATCAAGGGTTCAGGCCTGAGGAATATATTTTCAAACAAACCAAGAAAAATAAACTTAAAACACAGATTTTTGGCACTTGGTTTAAATTAGGCTCACCAGCTGCTAGCAAGGGTCACACTTGCAAAGGTTTGGAGATCTCATTCATTCAGACCATAGAAACGTGGATGCTTAACCAAAGGACATTCAGGTGATGGTTTGTGGTTTCTAGTCTTTGTACGTTGTTTTGTAATAGATATGTATAATATGCACACAGCAATGGAATGTGTGCACAAACATGGCTTTTGTGGGCATTAAAGAGGGAAGTGACAATGCAAAACTAGTTTATCTTTCTTAAAGATAATAATACTTTGCAGTTACACGGTGCTTTTCATCTGAGCACCATAAAGTTTTCTCAGTACCACTCTGAGGAAGTGATCAATAACCTCATTTTATAGATAGGCAAACTGAAGCACAGAGAAGGTAAGTGAAAGCTCAAGACCATACGTGGTGTCACTGGCAGAGCTGCAGCTGAAACATTTGACTCCAAGTCCCATGCTTTAACTTTAATGGTTGCTATCTTGCTCACTAAATCTGGGATTTCCAGAGCTCAGATCATGAGCTTCATAGGATTTTCAAAGGGCCTTGAGGGAATTATGCGACCAAATTTC
Organism: Lepidochelys olivacea; assembly: GCF_965140295.1. Classification (NCBI taxonomy): domain Eukaryota; kingdom Metazoa; phylum Chordata; order Testudines; family Cheloniidae; genus Lepidochelys; species Lepidochelys olivacea. The sequence goes on from NC_140413.1 coordinate 127,032,943, forward strand.
ATTGAAAGTCAATGAGAATTGGATGCCTAACTCCCACAGGCCTCTCTGAAAATCTCAACCAGTGTCCCCTAACTAGCAATTATAGCACAATCACCACCTCTGGAACAGCTGGGGGGTAGTTTAATGCAACAAGGAGTGGATTACATAACCAGTACATGACAGGTTTCAGAGTAGCAGCCATGTTAGTCTGTATTCGCAAGAAGAAAAAGAGGACTTGTGGCACCTTAGAGACTAACCAATTTATTTGAGCATAAGCTTTCGTGAGTAAGTAAGCTGTAGCTCATGAAAGCTTATGCTCAAATAAATTAGTCAGTCTCTAAGGTGCCAAAAGTCCTCTTTTTCTTATAACCAGTACATAACACTCATTCATGTTTTAGGGTCTAGCCCCATAAATATTATCCCCTAACCTGTCTTACCTAGGACCCCAGTAAATGGCAAATATGCTCTTCTGCCCACACAACTTCATTGACTTCAATGGGATGCTACTAGTGCTGTTTAAAGCGGAATTAGGTCCATTACATACTGTAGAAAGTTACCTTTCCGTAGGAACCTTGCCCCAATACTTTCAGCAACTCAAACTGTGAAGAATCTGCCTTTTCAAAACCTTCCTTTACATGATGACTGATGTCTATTTCCTTCACTATACCTTCTTCCTGTGACAGAAAAAAAGAAAAGCACAGCTGTTACTGTGAGTGAAAGAAAACACAATATTTATTTAAATCCCACCACACTTGTTTCTACAATTAAATCCTTAATACCAAAACTTTGAAAAATACAAACTATATGCTATGCCAAATATGAAGTGTGTATATACACACCGGGACTTCTTATTTTCAGTGCAGCACACTGAGTCTGAATGTAAGACGTCCGCATCCCACTGCGTCTGCCTATGAAACTTCATGATGTGAATAGATAAAAACAGAACCTGTAAATTGAAACATTGGAGTAAATAATTGAAGCAACTGGGATCAGGATGCCTGTTCATCACAGGCTTTATGGTCTGTTACAGTGATCTACGTGTATGTGCTACAGTACCACTAGTGCAGTCCTTTCCAAATACACCCGACTCGGTCCAAAGACTCATTTACAGTCATTAAAAAAACCTGTAGCGCTATCATCTTGAAGGAGAGACTCAGACTATAAATGGGTGACAGAGAGAAGATTTTGCTCACAGTGCTTCTGCATGTTCAGCTGAAAGAATAATGGAAGGTTACTACTAGCAACCTTCCATATACAAAGATTCACAAATCCCACATGCTAGTGGGGCAGCAGCAGGACGACAATACATTCCTCCTGCCACTACCAGGAATGAGCCCCACTGCTTCATGTTTTCTAGGCTCCTTAGGAATATTTGTGTTGTCAATGCAGAGGGGCATCCTTTGAAGACACTGAACAGGGCTCCTGATCCCGAAAACATCTGTACTTAAAGTTAAGCACAAACCTAAACGTTTGAGTATTTGCAAGACCAGGAGCCTGAGTTGGCCAGTCCTGCCTCCACTATATCTGAAGAACAGTCTTATGCTGGGTAACAATACAGATTTGTCATTGTGTCTACTGAAGGGGAGATGGCACAAAACCCTTCACAAGACCTGTGTGAGCTGCTCAGGATCATAGGAATAGGCCCTAAATTTGCTGTAAGTCACGGTATCAAGTAGATTTACCTAGCTCTGACTTGCACAGCATATTCATTTTTATCTAGTGTGAATCCCAAAAGAATTTCATCCAACTCACCATCCATATGAGTCAACTTATTGATATCACTACAACACTAACAAGTGTCTTCCAATGCAGCCATTCTATACTTTTGCACACAGCATTTGCTAGGAGGCTAGATTACCATATACTAGGTGGCTGCCTTGTCTGTGTGTAATTCATATTTTGTAGTTGCCTTCCCCATTTTTGTATTTTCTCATCATATGGAATGAAGAAATAAAATTAAAATATATTTTAACAAAAATCACTACTAGATTAAGAAAGAATAGAAATGGGTTGAACAGAAGCTTTTATTATCCCCTGAATTTTGGGGTTTGAATAACTTGAGCATTGGCTCTAAACTAGAGTTAGGTTAGCAAAAAACTATGGGTGATTTAGGTTTTGCAAACCTATTTCATATAGAAATGGGTGAAAACCAGAACCATCTACCCATACTCCTGAACTCTGGGTACATAGGAAAAATGGGACCCAGATCTAAATGGATCTTGTTTTTGTTTTGGCAAAGCATAAAATCAAAACAAACCTAAAACAAAAACTAACCCTAGTTTTATATACACATCAAAATGTCATCTCCAAGACTACTGGTACCTCCTCTCTTCACTAACTTTCTCTGTCCCCAAAACACTCTGGATGAAATCTTGGCTCCATGGAAGTCAGTAACAAAACTCCCAGTGTCTATGGGGCTAGGATTTCACTCACTGTTTCCTATTCATTCAAACTGCTTTAGCAAATTAAAACTATACACGAGTTTTCTATCTATCCATTCAGATTGATAATGAGTATCACATGCCTACAACCTGGAGCATATTTCACATTACGCTTTTAAATTTAACATAACCTCTTGAGTTCAAGACATTTAGTTACAGGGATATGTTGAAATTGCTAAGGTGTTGCTAATTTTGTTTGCTGAAAGAACATTAGAAAATCTATTATTTCCTGGGAATACCATAATGCAATTGATTAAATTCATAACTTTGAATAAAGCAGCAATTTAATTAACTACAAAGAGATTTAATTAATGCTAAAAAAGATGGTTAAAAAGGACACCCAAGAACTAAAATTAGACCTACCAATTTTTAATGAGAGAGTTATAGATTGAGAGATAGAAAAGGTCTATTAGCTCATTTGACTTGTCCAGTGCAGTGTTAAATATCTCAGGCAATGAGGTTTAGATCACTTCCTATGAAGATTATCCTGTTTTGGTTTGGCTTGGTTTCAAATGCTGAAAGGCATGTCAAGCTACTTGAAGTCTGCTTATTCTGTTCCTGGGAGCAAGCATAATGTTCTCTGAAGCACTGGAAAGACAGGATGCTTGTGAATTTCCATAAGCAGTCTCCTGACTAGAGGAACAGGGATGAAGAATGGGAGAACAGCACTGCAGTAGGTTCTCTGTTGCATAAACGGTAATTGTTATTTTATTAACACTGAAATTTACGGGCTTAATCCTCCTCCCATTGAAGTGAAGGGCAAAGATCACAGAGATTGCTCATGCCTGTGAACTTTAACAGAGTCCTTCTGGCCATCAACAAGTTTAGGCTTCAAATTAGGTGAAAGTTTAGAACCACCTGAGGAGTGAAGTTCTGGAAGAGCCTTCCAAGGGGAGCAGTGGGGTCAAAAAACTTAACTGGCCTTCAAAGCTGAGCTTGATAAAATTATGGCTGATTTTGTATGAAGAGACTGTCTACAATGGCATGCAGCTGATCTGCAACTGCTAGCAAATATCTCCAAGAGCTGGTGATGGGATACTATATAAAGAGGGCTCTGAGTTACTACAGATAATTCTTTCCCAGGTGTGTGGGAACTCAATGCCATATTTGGCATCAAGAAGGAATTTCCCCCACAGATCAGATTGGCAGAGACCCTGGGGGGTTTTCCACCTTCCTCTGTAGCATGGGTCTCTTGCAGGTTTAAACTAGAGTAAATGGTGGAGTCTCTGTAACTTGAAGTCTTTAAATCATGATTTGAGGACTTCAGTAAAATAGCCACAGGTTAGGGGTCTACTACAGGGAGTGGGTGGGTGAGATTCTATGGCCTGCAATATCCAGAAGGTCAGCGTAGAGCCATAGATCATGATCATAGACCTTAAAGTCTAAGAGTATTACTTAGACGGTAAGATTCCTGAGGCAGGGACCATCTTTGTATTCTACATTTGCATAGCACCTAGCACAACGGGGTCTTAGTCCATGACTAGGGCCCATAGGTGCTACAGTAATACAAATAAATAAGCTGATTCAGTAATACTGGTGTATGAGGTTGTCTAAATTCAACATGGTATAAAAATCACTAAGTCCTATCTACATAATGTCATAGGGCCAGTTCCTGTGAGGCGCTGACTGCCATCAGCTCTAGCTGAAACCAGTAGGAGATGGGGGTGGTGGTGGTGTTTAGGATCTCACAGAAAGGAGTCCCATAAACATTCGTTTTGGCAGCACAGTTCTTACATAAGGGGAGATAACAGCTCTCGCTAGATGGTTCAACCAGGGTAGCCAGGGCCAGCACAAGGATCATATTGTTACTTGTGCTCAGGATACACAGGGCATTAGCAGCCCAGAGATTAGTTTATGGATACAAAGACCGGAATGAAGGATAAAACAATATTAAAAGTACTATCAGCTGGGCCCCACTCAGTATTCAAGTACAACATAAAACAAAAATATGAACTATATCTAATTACAAAAAGAGATCATATCAGTAAAAGGAAGTGTTTTAATTCTGCTGAATAGCTAGCATTCAGACAGGAAATCGTAATGCTACAAGCAGACTACAGGGCACGCAGCTCATCACTCCAAAGCATGACTAACCAGGAAGTTTTCAAAAGGTTTTCAGCAGGAAAATTATTTGGAAAAAAAATGTTAGTTTAATGGTGGGTTTTTTTGAGCTGAGCAGTTGTATTCTACACGTGTTGTTCACAGACATATAACGCAGGAGTTTCACAAAAAGAAAAGGAGGACTTGTGGCACCTTAGAGACTAACAAATTTATTTGAGCATAAGCTTTCGTGAGCTACAGCTCACTTCAGCAGTAAGTGTCATTGACATCTGGATGATAGTTGTTAAAATAGCCTGGTTAAGGTTGTCTTTGTTTTTGTCTTGTCTTGTCTAGAAAAGAATTAATATCGGGAAGTGCACTGAAGGATGGAGGTGCCAGCAGAGTAAGGCTGGCCCATCTTGGGCCTGACCTATCTACCCTAGCGTCCCTCCCCCCACCCCCACCCATGTAAGGTTCAGGGTAGAGCTGTATTAGGTATGCAAGTCTGCTGGCCTAGCTTTTCAAAAGCGATTAGTGAATGTGGAGGTGCCAAATTTGAGACATGTTAAAACAGTTGGATTTTCATAAATTACTGAGTGTACCCACTGGAAAAAAAACAAACAAAAAAAATCAAACTTCTTTCAGATGTCAAGATAAGAACCCAAAATCGCTACTTGTTTTGGAAAATGTAGACTACAGTCTGGTAAGTGCGGCTGGGGGCAGGGCATGGGAGAATGGGTCTCTGGGGTGGTTTGTGGAGAGGCTCTGGGCAGTGAGGGGATGGGGAAGGGGGAGGTCTGTGTGTGTTGGGGTGCTGGGAAGTGGGGGGGGTCTAGACAGGGTGCTGGGTAGTTGTGGTGGTGGGGCTGTGTGGTGGGGCACCTAAAAGTTAAAAGTGGCGGGGTACCCCCCATTGCCCATGCTGGTTCAGAGCTCCAAGCTGCCACGGGCGGTGGAGGTACCCTGCCACTCCTGGCCACTGGGGTGTCTAGGGGCGCACAAGGTGTAAATCCGGCCTTACCCAGACTACCTCATTTTTATATTCTCAGTACACGGCTGGGGGGGTGGGGGTGGGGGGAGGGGAGACGACGGACGGGACACGCGACTCCAACAATATTTGTGTTTCTTTCCTGGTAGAAAAAACATTTTGCATGGTTATATTGTTTGTTATTGGTTCCAACATTCTATAATTTATGTCTGCTGAATGCTCCCATTGTTAAACCAAGATGGGGCACAATATACAGCACTTCCTAGGGAACCTGTTTTCTTGGATACAGTTAACACCAAATTGGAGGAGTGCAAGCTTTAGGGTCAGAGTCTCCCAGACTTTTTCCCACATTGAGTAACACCTTCGGTTTAGTTTCATGGGTCCCCACTCTGTGGTTCACCTGGGATACGTTACACAGGTGCAAGCCACAGTTCACATTGGTGTGGCATAGCTGCGGTAGGGGTTTGCAACAATGCAGCTACACCGGGGCTAGAGATTCCACTCTGTACCAGTCCCACCAAAAGAAGTGGGATCATTTGCAGATCAATGTCATTAAAGTTAGCAGAATCATGCTGAACATCATAAGTGTCATTTTACCACTCACACAACTGTGGCTCTGAGATTGTGGATCAGAGTTCAGATAGTTCTCACTGTGCACAGGTAGGCTGCAGAAATCTTTTTATGTTTCACGACTACAAGAATGCATGCTGAACTGAGAAAACATGTGCAATGGTGTCCCACATATGGGACAAGTTATTGGCTGAACGTTGACCAGATGCAAATGACATGTGCATTGTCTAACCCTTCCTCAGCCAGATTTACAACATCCAAATTTGAGGATGAGGCAAAGCAATATTTGAAGTAAGATCTGGTCCCATTAGAGGGTTTTACCCTGAAAAAGATCAAGAGCAGAATCTTCACGCTGAGTTTTGATCCGTCCAGTTGGGAGAATATAAAAATGAAATGGTCATGATTCAGTCATGTGTACAGCACCCAGTCCTCTAACTCCCAGCTGACACGTCCCTTCAGCACACTAAAGGGAATGCCTGAATGGAGTTAAATCTTCTGTAAATGTGTGTGTTTGTGCCAGAGATCTACGATTCTTCAGGTGAAATGGATGTTCCTGTCTGTTTGTGGAAAGCATGTGATGGAACAATAGAAACACAGAGGGAGATGAGCCTGCACCCCTGAAAAAGTAACAGAGAGTGCTTCTGTGACTCATGAGAGAAGGTTGAAATTGGGCATGTTTAAGCTAGAGAAGAGAAGGATGAGGAGGGACATAACAGTTTTCAAATATGTTAAAGGCTGTTATGAAGAGGACAGTTCACCAAATACATGTTCTCTAAGTGCAGGACAAAAAGTAACTGGCTTAGTTTGCAGAAAGGGAGATTTAGGTTAGCTATTAGAAAAATCTAACAAGGATAGCTAAGTACTGGAATAGGTTACTATGGGAAGCTGTGGAATCCCGATCATTGAAGGTTTACAGACGCTCCCCGTAGGGTGACCAGATGTCCCAATTTTATAGGGACAGTTCCGATTTTTGGGTTTCTCTCTTATATAGGCTCCTATTACCCCCCATCCCCTGTCCCGATTTTTCACCTTTGCTTTCTGGTCACCCTAGCTCCCCGACTTATGCAATCATTCTGAAATGCCTTGCGTAAGTCGGAAATGTTAGGCAAAAAAAAAAAAAAAAACACAAAAACAAACAAAAACGCCACCAACCCCACCTCCTATTTCTAGCTTACAGAACTTTTTCCGTAAGTGCAGATTTGTGTAAGTTGAGTCTTGCATAACCCGGAAAGCGTCTGTATAAGAAGAGGTTAGATAAACCTGTCATGGATGGTCTAGGTATATTTGATACTGCGTCAGTTCTGGGGAGGGATGGGGTGCAAATGGGTTTGATGACCGCTCAAGGTTCCTTCCAGCCCTACATTTCTATGCTTCATGTGCCTTGCATAGGACAGGGATGTTGGTGATTTAGGGCCTGATCCCACCTTCCATCATTCACCCAAAACTCCCAATGAAGTGAGCAAGACTTCTGGGTGCACAAGGAATGCAGAATTTGCAGAGGGAACCCAGTCTGACTTTGTGAAATGGGAGACTGCAGTTGCCTTCTCCTTGTAGCCATAGGTGGTACAGATCCAGGGGCACCATTTCAGATGGGGTGGGGGGTGCGGCAACTTTAATTGTGATTCCAAGGGCCATTTAGGCACCTGAAAACTCTAGTTTTTTGACAGATAGCTTAGCAGTTAGCTGACAGGAGCACCGTATCTAATGCCTATATAAAAGAAAGAAAATTAAATAAATATTAGACCCACTCAGCTTGAATACTAACATGTTCTGACATCTTGGGGCAAGTCACTTAAGGAGCACTCTGGTTAGGTTTAAAATTTTAATATATGTTCTTATTTTGTTACTAACTCTGGAGAGACCCCATCAGGGCTCCTGGGTTCTCTCTCAGCTCTGGGAAGGAATTGGGATCTAATGGGTTACAATGGCGAGGTGTCAGAGTAACAGCTCTGTTAGTCTGTATTTGCAAAAAGAAAAGGAGGACTTGTGGCACCTTAGAGACTAACCAATTTATTTGAGCATAAGCTTTCGCGAGCTACAGCTCACTTCATCGGATGCATACTGTGGAAAGTGTAGAAGATCTTTTTATACACACAGAACATGAAAAAATCTCCCTCCACCCCACTCTCCTGCTGGTAATAGCTTATCTAAAGTGACCACTCTCCTTACAATGTGTATGATAATCAAGATGGGCCATTTCCAGCACAAATCCAGGGTTTAGGTGGGGGCCGATATATCTAGGTTCTATATAAGAACTTTAGCCGGCTCCAGCTCACCATTGGTCTTACCCAGTGTGGCCGTTCTGGAGCACCCACAGGGAAAATTTGATGGGTGCAGAGCACCCACCGGTACCTCCCCACCCTGCCCCAGCTCACTTCTGCTCCGCCTCCTCCCCTGAACACACCGCCCACCTCTGCTTCCCCACCCCGCCCCGCCCTGCCCCAGCTTCCCACGAATCAGCTGTTCGCGTGAAAAGCCTGGGAAGGGTAGAGAAGCAGGCAGTGGCTTCACGCTCAGGCCCAGGGAGGCGGAGCGGAGGTGAGCTGGGGTGGGGGGGGTGCGAGAAGGGCCACCCACGCCGCAGCGGGTAACCCGGGGGGTGCGCAGGGGAACCGCTCCCTGCCCCAGCTCACCTCCGCCTCCTTGGGCCTGAGCGCGAAGCCACCGCCTGCTTCTCAGCACTCCTAGGCTTCCCGCGCTAACAGCTGATTCATGGGAAGCCAGGGGGAGGGGGGGCGGAGAAGCAGAGTGGGGTGGTGCGTTCAGGGGAGGAGGCAGAGCGGAGGTGAGCTGGGGCCAGGTGCGGTGTGGAGCTGCTAGTGGGTGCTCTGCACTCACCAAATTTTCCCTGTGGGTGCTCCAGCCCTGGAGCACCCATGGAGTCGGCACCTAAGGTGCTACTTTTGATGTGATCAGTGGGGGGAGCGGCTGCTCCCTTTGCACCCCTCAGCTAGCTGCCCCGCCCCTAGGAGCCAGAGGGACCTGCCGGATGCTTCTTGGGAGCTGCCCCAAGTAAGCACCACTGGGACTTCCCACCTCGCCCCCCGGCAGGTCCCTCTGGGTCTTAGGGGCGGAGTGGGCACCCACTACGGTGGCCCATGAGACCCTCCTGCTCAGTTCTGGGGGCAGTCAGGGGACAGGGGTGGATGAGGCAGGGGTCCGGAGGGAAGGCGGGGGGGGGCCACAACCCCCTCATGGGGTGGGGAGGGAAACGGTTAAGATTTTGGCAGTTCATTACTGGGTAAGATCCATCTAGCCCAGCATCCTGTTTTCCAACAGTGGACAATACCAGGTTCTTCAGAGGGAATTAACATGACAGGAAATCAAGTGATTCATCCCCTGCTGCCCACTCCCAGCTTCTGGCAAACAGAGGCTATGGACACTCAGAGCACGGTGTTGCATCCCTGCCCATCCTGGGAAGAAATACTTTTTGTTTTAAATCTGCCGCCTATTAATTTCATTGGGCAACCCCTAGTTCTTGTGTTATGTGAAAGAGTAAAGAACACTTGCTTGTTCAATTTTTCCATACCATTCATTATTTTATAACCCTCAATCATATCCCCCCCTTAGTGATCTCTTTTTTATGCTGAAAAGTCTCAGTCTTTTTAATCTTTCTTCACACGGATATAATTTCCGTACCCGTAATGATTTCGGTTGCCCTTCTCTGTATCTTTTCCAAATCCAATATATCTTTTTTTGAGATGGGGTGACCAGATCCATACACAATATTCAGTATGTGGGCATACCAGGGGTTTATATGATATTTTCTGTCGTATTATCTATCCCTTTCCTAATGATTCCCAGTATTCTGTTAGATTTTTCACTGCCACTGCACATTGAGTGGACGTTTTCAGAGAAGTATCCACAATGACTCCAAGATCTCTTTCTTGACGAACAACATGTAAGTTAGACCCCATTATTTTGTATGTATAGTTGGGATTTTATTTTGCCATGTGCATTACTTTGCATTTATCAACACTGAATTTTATCTGCCATTGTGTTGCTCAGTCACCCAGTTTTCTGAGAGTCCTTTCAAAAAGAAAAGGAGGACTTGTGGCACCTTAGAGACTAACCGATTTATTAGAGCATAAGCTTTCGTGAGCTACAGCTCACTTCCTCAGATGCATATCGTGGAAACTGCAGCAGGCTTTATATATACACAGAGAATATGAAACAATACCTATTCCCACCCCACTGTCCTGCTGGTAATAGCTTATCTAAAGTGATTTCCAGCACAAATCCAGGTTTTCTCACCCTCCACCCCCCCACACAAATTCACTCTCCTGCTGGTGATAGCCCATCCAAAGTGACAACTCTTTACACAATGTGCATGACAATCAAGCTGGGCTATTTCCTGCATAAATCCAGGTTCTCACATCCCCCCCACCCCCATACACACACAAACTCACTCTCCTGCTGGTAATAGGTCAGTTTGGATGACCTATTACCAGCAGGAGAGTGAGTTTGTGTGTGTATGGGGGTGGGGGGGATGTGAGAACCTGGATTTATGCAGGAAATAGCCCAGCTTGATTGTCATGCACATTGTGTAAAGAAAAGGAGGACTTGTGGCACCTTAGAGACTAACCAATTGACTAACTCTTGTTGTCACTTTGGATGGGCTATCACCAGCAGGAGAGTGAATTTGTGTGGGGGGGTGGAGGGTGAGAAAACCTGGATTTGTGCTGGAAATCACTTTAGATAAGCTATTACCAGCAGGACAGTGGGGTGGGAATAGGTATTGTTTCATATTCTCTGTGTATATATAAAGCCTGCTGCAGTTTCCACGATATGCATCTGAGGAAGTGAGCTGTAGCTCACGAAAGCTTATGCTCTAATAAATCGGTTAGTCTCTAAGGTGCCACAAGTCCTCCTTTTCTTTTTGCGAGTACAGACTAACACGGCTGCTACTCTGAAACCTGAGAGTCCTTTGTAACACTTTGCAGTCTGCTTGGGACTTTACTACCTTGAGTAGTTTTGTATCATTTGCAAATTTTGCCACTTTGCTGTTTACCCCTTTTTCCAAATCATTTTGGAATATGTTGAACAGCACTGGTCCCAGTACAGACCCCTGGGGGACACCACTATTTATTTCTCTCCATTCTGAAAACCGACCATTTATTCCTAGCCTTTGTTTTCTATCTTTTAACTAGAGTGCCTGGCAATGCTTCCAGGATCATCTAAGGATCCTTATTTAATTTAATGACAAGCCTTTTATTATCTTAATCAATCACTCTGCCTCTGTTTATAAAACAAACTCCCTGCCCCAAGGGTGGAAGCTGGGGCAGCACAGAATTCATCACATATCACACTCAAGCTGTGTTGCAGTTAAAAGCTCAGTCTGGGGCTAGGGCTGCTCTGTGACCAGACCTCAGGTATGAAACTGGGGGAGAGGGGGCCCTCCCTAAATAGCGTCCCTGTACACATAGGGGGCGAGTTATATGGGCTCGTGGAGCCCTGGCACCAGGAATATTCAGAGCCTGGGGCCCTGCTCCACCAATATTTGGAGCTGGGTCTCTCCCCTGGCCCCACCTGCCGCCGCCCATGCGACCCCCCCACCCCCTGCGGCCTCAGAGTGCCCCTCCCCAGAGCATCCCTGCCTGCCTGTGCAGCTGCCAGCTGCTGTTGCCTGTGGTAACAAGAGACACGGGCAGCAGTTTGAGGCAGGCAGCTGACTGCTGCACCAGGGGAGGGGGAGGAGGCGGCACCCACGTGCTTGGCAGCCCTGTTTCCCCCCCACCCTCCACCAGGAGGGGACCTCACTCACCTGAATAGCTGCTGGGGCTTCGGTGAGTATTTGATCCTATGATCTGCCCCTCTCCCCGCCATCCCTGCAACCACCACTCCTGCCCCACACTGGGCAAGGGGCAGCCCCATCCCCCACCCCCAATGAGGCTATGGTCAGGGGCAGCAGCATGGGAGGCCACACATGATGGCAGCCCCCCCAGTACCCACCATAGGGGAGGCGAGGGGGCTTCCTGGACCTGAGTGGGGCCCTAGGATCATGTGCAGAGTGAGTGTGCTGCCGGGGGGGGGGGGGAGAGAAGAGGAGGGGTCCATCACCCGGAGCTTCCTGCTGCTGGCGGGGAGGAAAAAAAAGAGTCCTCTCTGACCCTAGTCTTGGGGCAGCCTGTCTGCACCCCAAACTCCTTGTCCCTGGCCCTGCCCCACCCCAGAGCCTGCACCCCAAACCTGAGTCCCAGCCCTGAGCCCCCTCCTCAGTGTGAACCCCTCATCCCCAGCCCCACCCCAGAGCTCTCAGCTGAGGGGGAAAACACGCAACTTAAATTTGGCGATCAGTTTGGGGTATGATTGTGTTTAGCACAATACTTGATTTTACACCCTTTAAAATATATAATTGGTTGTATACAGGTATTATGAAGTAGGAATGTTCTTAATGTTTTCTCTGAATACTGTGTGGGTGCCTCAGTTTCCCCTATGCATTTCTTAAGGATCTAGGTGGTAGGATAAGGGTGTGTGATTGTTGTAGAGCCCTAGAGGGCCAGGGTGATGCTGTCTACAGAGAGAATGGCCGACACTCTGTCTTCTGGCAACTGATGGCCTGGGCCCCTCCCCTGCAAGGTGCCAACTGAAAGTGTTGAGTACAAAGAGATCAGGTGGTCTCCTTGTCCAGAAAAAGACACAAAAGGTCAGAGGAGGGGCTGGAGGCAGTGTCATTTTGGAACTGGCTGGGAAAACGGGGAGAGGCCCAGAACTAGGGTCTGGGCTCCCCATCCCCCAAGCTGGAACTGACTGAGGGGTCCTGTTTTCTGTACCTACAACAAGCTCTGTTTTATACTGTGTTCCTTCTGTTTTACTGGCTGGCTGAGAGTCACGTCTGACTGTGGAGTTGGGGTGCAGGGCCCTTTGTCTTCCCCAGGAGCCCCGCCTGGGCCGACGTGCACCTCCTGCAGCGAGGTGTGGCAGACAGCATCACACCGGCTCTCTAGGGCTCTACAACAATCACACCCCCTTATCCCACCTCCTAGATCCTTAAGAAATGCATAGGGGAAACTGAGGCACCCACACAGTATTCAGAGAAAACATTAAGAACGTTCCCACTTCGTCACAACAGGTACAACAAAGATATAATGTATTGAAGCAGGCGAGTGCTGCTTCTGACTTTCTACTTTTAATTGACTCTTGAAATCTTGTGGCGCCGGTGTGTTGTAGCTTCATTTTATCCCAGCAACAAATTCTTGATTTGTAGGACCACTAACAACTCTAACCCTATATTTGCTTTAATTTTAGAAAGGATTCGCTTTTGAGGATTGTTGATCAAGGAGTGCTTGGTTGTTTCCGTATTCAACAGAGTATTAATAACATTGATATTCTTAGTTAAATAATTTTTTCTTAGGATAGTGATATTGTGCAATAAAGGGCAACTGTTAAACGCTTACGGTTTCCAGTCTATTTTTACATTTAATAAAATATATATCTGCTTACAGGGCAGGTGGGTGGGGGGGACTAGACCCATTCTGGGCACCACCAAAAATTAAACAAACCTGCTTCCCCCGCCTGTACAGATGCTCCTGTTTTGGTGCTTTGTGGGCTCAGCAGTAAGTGGAGCACGGGACTAGCTGTTCTGTGGTTATATCCTCTGTTTAACCCCTAGGTTTTCACACACATATCTTAGAGAGCAGCATTATTGCCTGCAGAATCCCTCCATGGTTGTCAATGAGCAATCACATGGAACTCTGCCAACTGTAACAGAGGCTCATGCCATGTTGGGGAGGGGGACAAGGAGAGGAGACCTGGACGGGAAGACAAAGCACAGAGAGCCACAAGAAAATGCAACCATTGCTGCAAAATGGCTTTTACTTCTGCTGAGGTGGAAGCTCATGCACTGCCTGCTCTAAAGCCCCTCCTCAGCACCATGGAAGAGGCCATGCTTCCTCGAAAATTTTGAGGTTCAGTTCACCTGCCTTCCCTGACCCTGTCCCCATGGGATTTTTCTTAAGCGAGGAAGTGAACTGGCCCCAACTCAGGGAGTTTTACTTTCTCCCCACCCAGTGATTTCAATTACATGTGGTATTTGTCCAGATTTCTTTTCTGAAGAGGCCTGAGATATCTGGTGGGGGGCAGGCAGGCAGTCTAGAGCTGGTAATATTTAGTGCTGGACAATTTTATATATACGTCGGTAAAGCCACACAGGATGAAAAGGTGCTATGTAAATTGTAAGAGGTTTATCACATCACAACAATCACTAGAAAAATATCATTGCACTTTGCCCTATCCTGTGCACGCTCAGAGAGCTATAAAACGGCACAATAGGGAAGTCCATCCCTGCAGAGTTGAGTCATCTCTTCTAGGGGCCAAGTGCTGATCTCACTAAAGTCAATGGCAAGTTTCCCAATGAGCTCAATAGGATCAGGATTTGGCCTTTATTCAGTCTTGTCTATATATTCAAGAGAAGGATAGACATGGATAAACACAGAAAGTGAGAATACTCAAGAGGACAGTATCATTTGCTGTAGCCACCCATTTAGTCCAGTTTCAGATCCCTGCCTGTCATTAGTGAACAATTCATTTTTAGTACAGTTCAGAATCAGTAAGAAAATGTCACAGTTGGAGACATGGCTTACACCTGACCACAGGAGGCTAGACTGTAATTTTACCCATCTGCCTGGGTGAGGGGCAGCGTGTAGCTGCATTGACCCAGAAGCCTCCCAGAGCCACAATTCCTGCCTTGCTCCCTACTCGATCTAGGGAAGGAATAAGTTACTACACCCTTTTTAATGCAGCAGTTTACTATCTGTGCATATAGTCAACTATTCTTGCCAGTGAGCAAGAGAGAGTGTGCACACATGAACCAAGGCTCCTTCCAATCCCTGGTCTTCTCTGCCCATTTGCTTGTGGAGCAGAGGTAAGGGCGGTACCAGGCATGCAGCCTCTTCTCCCACCCTGCACCGTATTCAGGCCTGAAATCTGAACAAGGCAGAGCAAGGGAGTAAGAGAGGGCGAGGACCTTGCTCCCCTGTAAGGGGTATGACAGTTTAGCTTGTAGTCAACATTCCAGTGGTTACTCATAATATTTCTTGATCAACATGAGCTAGACAACATTGCAAAAATACAAATGGGTTCTCTGCATACCACTGTGTTGCCTATTTACTTATGAACTAATTTCATTTTGTTGTCTTACACTGTGCTCTCAAAGGTAAAATTAAAGAGATGCAAAAAACTATCTGACAACACCTCTTCAAACTAGGTTCCAGTTACAAGGAGAAATGTTCAGCTGACGAATGCTAAGATTAGCACACAAAATTCATGCATGTCTGGACCTGTATGTGTGTACCTTTACTGCACCTGCATGAGAAACACAGATCATTATTTGTACAAGTAGTTACCTACAGTGCTTAAGGATTGCATGCTGTTACCCAATTTCACATGCAAGTACAAATGCACATATAAAAACAGATTTATAGCACAATAATCTGTTGGAAATGTGGTCCAGCAAAGGTCCTCTACATTTTGCAGCTTTGTGAATTAGTAAGAAGCCCTTCAGCATAGTTTACATAACTCAGTGATTCACATTGTATATCTCTGAGGGAGCAGTTTGCTTGTTATATTCAACCACACAGCCTCTTTTCTGCAGAGGCAGAAAGGTTTTAATTTACCAAGTATATTACTACACACTTACCAGGAATCATCCATCAAAGAACAAGATTTTTTTAAATTTTGAAACTAGAACAAAATGCAGGCAATCCCTCCAGATGCTCAGAAACCCCTTTTAAAGATGGTTGAGAACTTTAGTCTCATCTCAGACAAGGTGACTTTTTTGCATAAATCTTGGCAGTCCTTGTAGAAGAGCATGTACTGTGAGCAAACTTTGTTTTTGTATTGAAAAAACAAAAACCAGGAAAATAATTTGACAGCTCTCTGCTGAATAGGACCTTGAGGAGTTTAACTTTTTATTAGTTTCACTGTTGTAAGATTCAAATGCCATTTATGTTACACAGTAATGCCAATTTCCTAAATATACAAAAATCTTTGATAACTTTAATGTATATACACCAAGGAAAATTACAATCTAAACCCTGCCTCTGTATTCAAGTGTGCAAAAGAGCAATATTCAAATGCACCAAAAGTTTATATAGGGCTAATGCAACCCCGCTTGAAATCAATGCAAAGAGTCCCATTGACTTCACTGGATTTTGGATTAGGCCCACAGTAAGCGTGTGTAGAATCACATTGTATGGTTCAAGAACACCCTCTGCTTTAACTTACAGTAACTTCTTACTTCTGCCTGTGGGTCACTCTGCAGCCCATAACAGCCATAAAACAAAGGTACCACTGACATTCCCCCTTTCACTCTGACAGGCCCCTATGCCCGATACTGCAGCATCTTGCACTGAGGGAAATTCTCCTGTATGCTGTCAGACTCAGAATTTGGCTCAATGTTTACAAATTAAGATGAAAAGGAGTACTTGTGGCACCTTAGAGACTAACCAATTTATCTGAGCATAAGCTTTCGTGAGCTACAGCTCACTTCATCGATGAAGTGAGCTGTAGCTCACGAAAGCTTATGCTCAGATAAATTGGTTAGTCTCTAAGGTGCCACAAGTACTCCTTTTCTTTTTGCGAATACAGACTAACACGGCTGTTACTCTGAAACCTAACAAATTAAGATGCAATACACTGGACCCTTGCTAGAACATGCATCTATATAGTGCAAATTTGCATATAATGCGGTCGCGGCCATGAATCCAAAATTTAATTCCTTTAATTGGAATTTATTTTAACGCAGTCCCGCGCATGGATCCCAAATCCCGCGTTCTAGCGAGGGTCCAATGTACATTCTCTAAACACGTTGATGCTCTTTCCAAGTTTGAAGGGATAATAATAAGCTGACTGTGAGCTAGAAGGACACAAAGTGGCATTCGACAAGTCAAAATATCATATCTACATACGTTTTAATGACTTGTAACTCAAAAGTAGTTTTTTCCAACCTTTCCAGATAAAATACTGCTTGGCTTTTAGAGTAAGCCTGCGGATTGAAAGGCTCACCAATTTTGCTCTGCTTAGAGAGATGCTAAACCTGGGTTTAAAACAGAGAGCCTGATTGTAGCTTTTGCGATCATCTGTCAGCAGAATCCCTAAAATTCCTTTACACTGCCACCTTTAATGTAAATGAGAACCAGGTGCTGTGGGTTCCATTCTGCAGTCACTTAATGCACGGAATTGCCATTGAAAGCAAAGCCCATGAAGTCAATGGAAGGGAATCCCTTTCCTTCAATCTGTTATAGCATGCTATCCTCCAGTGCTTTAAAACATCAAGCATTCCAGATTAAGAACCATTTCACTACAGTGCACTCCACCCTACAAGGATTTCCTTGCACTCCTGCAAATCTTGTAGAATGTCAAACCAAGATCAACAGGTCTGCGCCATGTATTTTTAATTAGCCTAAAAATATTTGACTCTTTTCTACTGTAGCTTACACCTGTTGCAGCAAATCTACACGGTATCTAACTACTAGAAAGTTAGATAAAAGGATTAAAATACTCCCAGTGGTTTTACAGAACCAAATGAGAAGTTTAAATGCACAAGCTTTTCCGAGAACACAGCTGCCATCTTCAAGGTAAAAACATGGCAGAGAAAGCGAGAGCGCGCGCGATCTGTGGCGAAACTTAGTATAGTTGTTCCTATGCGTTAAAGGACAAATACAGGACCCATCACCTGACCCAAGTAGCCCTGCCAGCCTAGGTAGATGTGCAGGAAGGACAAATCCTCCTCCTGGTCACGGAGCTGCTCCATCAAGGTTAATGCAGCCCCAATGGATGAAGTAGCCTCTCCAGTCTCCCAAGCAGCACCCTGTGGAAGGAGGACTGCAGGTTCCACCCTGCCCTTACTCTCAGCCAGCTGAACCACAGGGTGATGCACCCAGGCAGAAAGACAGAAATAGAAGGAACAGTAAAATACTGTCTAATAGGTTAATTCAATTGGAGACCTTAAAACTGGGTGTCTCTGAAAATACAGAAACATGAATGTGTTCCATTAGAGCCTCAAGGAAGATAAATGTACACTGCACAGTGAAACTTTATTTGGTATAGAATCGTCGATACAAACTGTACTGCAGAACGGTTAATGGAATTAAAAGCTGTGAGACAGCAGACTATACACAATCCTCCTAGTTGCTGAGCAGTCACAAAACACATTTTGGATTTCTTGATTGGGTTAATTTTTCAGGCAGAAAGAAAAGAGTGGGCACAGACTCCAGGTCTTCCTCCTGTTCTGTTTTTCTGTTGACACTCTAAATATAGCTCCTGCTCCTACATTGCACAAAGAAGGATTAAGAGCAAAGAGCAACAGTACAGCTTATATGGATGTAGCCCTACTTTCAGAATGCCAGCTAAACAGAGTGCCGTATTTGGGACACCCCAGACAAAGCTGCTTTTTGTTACTATCAGGGAACCTGTCTTTTAATCCTGCCCTAAACACAATAAATTTCTTTGTGATGAAGGCTTTAGTCAAAACCACTGACACCAGCAGGCCCAGGTGTCGGTCAAAGCCACAACAGAACTGGGGCCAAAGCTCTGAGGGAGGAGCAGATGTATCACTCATCAGCCACAGCTGTTTTGCAACACAAGCGTGGAAACCAATTTGGACTCAGTAATCCTCTCAAGTTCTGGCTACTCATCTCTCTTTAAACTCAGAGGCAGTTATTGTTCTCATCATGAGAATTGCACATAGAGTTTTGGGTCAACCCAAACTGCATTTTTCAACAAAAAGTATTCGTTCAGAAAAAATCTTGCCTGGCTCTGCTCAGGATCAATATTGTAAATACGGGACCCCGTTCTACAAAGCCTTATTCATATGAGTAGTCCTTATTCATAGTTGTAGTCCCGTTGCTTCCAGTGTGAGCAGAGGTGTCGGAAAGCACTGCTTTGTGTGAGTGAGAATTAGCAGGATCAGGCCCTTCAAAAGAAATACAAAAGAAGGATGCAGATGGCTAATGCAAGATGTGCCATTAGTGAAAACAACTCATGTTTGTCATTATGGCACAGTACCAGTTAATTAAGGTCTGTTGAAGATGGTACAAGAAGAGGAGGAGTTATCAAATGTGCCAAATTTACTATATTAAGAAGTGAATTGGGCATCAGCATCTGTTGCAGCTAATCAACAAAATGAGATAAGTGGGGCAACAAATTATGCCCTTTTTAGTCAGCTAGCACTGTTGCCTCTTTTGTAAATATGAGGAGTTTCTACATTTCTTTTTGCTAAATATTAAGCAGTAAAGAAAACAAACATCCAGTCAGCAAATTAAAGGCCTCATCCAAAAACTCTGGAAAGACTCTCATTGACTTATATGGGTTTGTGATAGGGTTCTAAATAGATAAAGTACTGATCCATGTGCATGTCAAGTCCACTGAAAATTACCTAGGTTGCTAACTGCTCAACTACCATATGGTCACAGGGCAGATACAGTTGGGGCCCGATTCTGGAAGCCCAAACAAAGGAGAGGAGTCCCAACTAATAGGAGTAGTCACTAAGCCTGGATCCACAAAGGGACTCCAGTGCTGCAAGGCCTAACTTCTAGGCACTTTGAAAAATCACTGGGACCCACAATGTCTGACTCAGGCATGTAGGGCCCCTATACAATGAATGGGGAGAGATGGGCATCTGAGACTGTGATCCACAAAAGCCAGGGAGCTGCCTAAGCAATCCAATGAGAGATGCTGATAAGAGGTATGTTATAAGCCCTGCTCCTCTGAGTTCAGTGCCCAAACCAGGGCTGTAGGAAGGTGCTGATCTTTGTTTGCGATCCTCAGCTAGGAATCCCTCTTCAAGAAATCAGGCAGTTTCGATACCTAAATAAGCTGTTCTCTCAAAAAAAAGCTTAGGTACCCACCTAACTCCATGCAAAAAATTTTTTTGTTGGGGAGGGGGGGGGTGGAGGAGAGATGGTGGATGGTACCCTACCCACTGCTTTTCTTATAACCTGTAGCCCAGTGGGTAGGGTACTCACCTGGGAGGTGTGAAATCTCTGTTCAAGTCTCTTCTCATCAGGCAGAGGAGGGATTTGAAATGGGGGATCTTTCACAACCAGTGTGAGTATTCTAACCACCGGATTTAAGGTTGTAAGGAAGGCTGCTGCCTCCTCCCTCCCTGGCTGTGTGATGTGGAGTTAGAAATACTCAGGGTACACCTACTGGATTGGTCCTCACAGACAAGATAGGAGGGGAAATACCTATCTTCCCCTGGCTTGAGGATCGTACTGGGACTTAGGTGTGAGATAGGCATCTGGGCACCTCCCTGAGGCAGAAGTGTGCATGTTCAGAGGCAAAAGCTTCAGTGCTGAGTGAGTTCAGGCATCTACAAGGTTAAGTGGCAGCCAAGCAGCAGTTTTGGGAACCGCAATTGGGCCTAAAAGTGGGCTTTAGGCACCTAAGTCCCTTTGTGGATCTGGCTGTAATGTGAGTATCACTAAGCTCCTTCAGCAGGGTGCCCCCTAGGACCTTTGCCACGCCCCTGCACTCACCCAGGTTGCTGCTCTGCAATGTCCAGATATTCCATCAGGACAGCCTAGTAGTAATGGGATCTGTCTTATGGCTGAGCCCTGGACAGTATGCCTCTTCCAGGGTTGTCAACAAACATTAAAAGAAATGAACACAAATGAGTTGTCCCACAGGTGGGACAAGGATTTCCTCCTTTAGTCAAGTCTGCTAACCTGTGGCCCCAACTAGCCTCACAGGCAACTAAGGAAAAATAGTCCCATCAAAAGTGGATTCAGCATTGGGCAGCAATCATCGGAGAAGTTCCAGACTTCAGCCAGCCCGCTTGCCAGGAGCTGAAGACCAGAAGTCCACTCCCCTTTCCAGTCTGCCACCAACTGTGCTGTGTTTTCTCTTTTTAAGCTCTTCCCTCCAATTCTGACAGGTGTGGCAGGGTGGGGACGACTAAGCTCACAGTAGGTCAGTAACTTGGTCTTGCCCTATGTGGTGGTTGTATTCAACTCTGTAATCCTTTCTCACTGAAGAAGCAGGTCCTTGGTCTCTTAATGGCTGACTGCACCAGTCTCAGGCAATGCTGTTGAACCAGGTAAATGGCTTTATTGCAAGCCTTCCTGAAAAGGGAGCACTAAAAATAAACCACAATTCCAACACCTTCCTTCAGCAAACATCCTCCCTCCAAGGAGAAATGCCATCCACTCTTTTTAATTCCACAAAAATAAGCCTTGGCCATTTATTCCTGACATTAATATCTGCAGAGGGGAATTCTGAATTCCCCTGCATGGCATCCTGAATACAGGAAGCTCCAACATGCTACCCATTTATCCTTTAGCAATTTTCAATGCCAGAAGAGTTCAGTCCTAGGACACACTATTACTGAAAGAGGAGCTGTAAATAGAATCCCTAAGAAATGTCCCAGATAGTTAGAACTACAAGGGCATGTAATCAGGAACATGGAGAGGATATACAGAAAATATGTTCCCTATTTTGAGATTTTTCCACAAGTATCCAGCCTTGCACCCCGATTGAAAGTTCCTCATATAGAACGCAGACAGATGCTGCAGCTTCATAACATGCAACTTTATCAAATTCCACTCATTCAGAACTAATTCAAGTGAATGTTAAGTTGATGAGCTGTACAGCTCATCAGGTTTTATTAATCAGAATTCCACTCATTCAGAACTAATTCAAGTGAATGTTAAGTTGATGAGCTGTACAGCTCATCAGGTTTTATTAATCAGAATTCCAAGTAATCTAGTTAATATAGCTCATGAATCAAGCACATACTATTTGGATATGCAAGGTGAACACATGACCAAGGTGACTGAGAATCAGCCTATATAGTACAGCACTTTGCTTCCATTCCCCCCTACCCCATGTAAAATTAAAGTCTCTTCAAAGTTTCCATTGTCATTGGAAAATGCTTCAACAATCAAACCCAGAGAATTACTCCACTGGCCGCTAATTCCCAGAAGCCCCAAAGCCACTTGCTGTGAAAGAAGACTATTCATGATTTGCAACTGCATCTATAAAACAATGAAAAAATTGTTTCCCTTTGTCTCTTCAGATGCTTTGTTCATTGCTTTCCCCAGGGAATACCCTGCCACCATTTTCTATTGGAGTGCACCTCCGTTACTGTATCATTTAAGTGCCTGCTATGCTGACCTAATTTGGGTCAGCAGAAACCAGGAATTAGTCACATTTCTAAAAAAAAAAAGTTACAAATTGTATTAAACTGTCACACAAATTTACTTTGATTGATTAGCTGTAACTATGGTTATTGAATTCTTATGAGGTGGTTCTTTAGAATGTTAAAATACATGTGTGGGCTGCACCTTTTGCATTTTGGGTGGGGAGGGTACAATAAATTGGAGAGATTAGTCCACATTCCATTTTTCCTTAACAATAATTCTGTGTGCATTTGCAGCATCTTCCATCACAAACATTAATTTAGCCTCACAAGATCTTATGAGGGAAGTAAATATGAACTTGGACAGATGGGGCACCTGCGGTGCAGTATGGTTAAGTTGCTTGCACATGCTCATGTAATGAGTCTGGCCGAGCCAGGAATAAAAGCTTATTTTCCTGACTCCCAGTCCTAATCACAAAACCACACATATTTTACCACTATGTTTTAATTTGGAGGCCTATGCATGTAATATTGCTAAATCCCAAAGTTCATTTCTAGATATATTAATGTTTTACCTCATGCTCATCTGTGTGGAATATACTAAGATTTGTTTTCTATTGTACTGAAATTGAATGGTCTCAGCTAGGGTTGCCAACCTTTCACGATTGTCCTGGAGTCTCCAAAAATTAAAGACTAATTTTTCATTTGAGATCATAGGATGTGATGAAATCTCCAGGAATACATCTGACCAGAATTGGCAACCCTAACCTCAGCTTAAGCACAGGGATGCTGTAGAGTTATAACATTCATAAACCAGTCGGAGAACACTTCAATCTCTCTGGTCACGTGATTACAGACATGAAAGTTGCGATATTACAACAAAAAAACTTCAAATCCAGACTCCAGCGAGAGACTGCTGAATTGGAATTCATTTGCAAATTGGATACAATTAACTTAGGCTTGAACAGAGACTGGGAGTGGCTAAGTCATTATGCAAGGTAACCTATTTCCCCTTGTTTTTTCCTACCACCCCCCCCCCAGACGTTCTTGTTAAACCCTGGATTTGTGCTGGAAATGGCCCACCTTGATTATCATACACATCATAAGGAGAGTGATCACTTTAGATACGCTATTACCAGCAGGAGAGTGGGGTGGGGGGAGGTATTTTTTCCATGCTTTGTGTGTATAAAATGATCTTCTACACTTTCCACAGTATGCATCCGATAAAGTGAGCTGTAGCTCACGAAAGCTTATGTTCAAATAAATTGGTTAGTCTCTAAAGGTGCCACAAGTACTCCTTTTCTTTTTGCGAACACAGACTAACACGGCTGTTACAGTAACTCTACAGGTTTCAGAGTATCAGAACTGCATGGAAATGTTAAGTATTCAATTACCTTCACTCAGAGCTCCCCATCCATGTGTCCACATCAAATAGGGCCATCTCAACTTCTTAAACTTATTCAGCTGGCAGAAGAATAACTAATTGCATGTATGTAGTTCAAAGCTGTTTCAAATCTCTCTTCCAGTTAAAACGTGTGTTATTTTAAAACCAGTTATAGTCCATTTGTTTAACCATTAGACCATTCTGTTTAACACTATCACCGGGAGCTATTTTCTTGTTATTTTGGTAATGGACTCAGACATCCAGCTGACCTCTGCTAGGCTCCTTGGGCTTGGCTCCTTTTTGAGGGGGACGAGGGGTGGGGAGTAAGTAGTGGTATTTATCAGATGCTACGAACTGGCAGTGCCACATTGAGATATTACTCACAGCAGATTGTGTAGATCTTCATAATATGACCCTCCCCCTGCTTTATGTGCTTTGATGAGAACGATCATTTAAAAGGATCACCGTTGGGCATGTAGAGTTAATACCTCATTGAGATGAGTAGGACAGAGTCCACACCTCTGAGCAATTGTTTCAGGCACTCTGCAGGCAAAAACGCAGCTTAAATATTGGAGCAGCAAATGGCAGAGGTCCTGGCATTGCACCCGGGAGGATAACATTTGTGTTGTACCTTTCATTGGAGGATCGCAAAACACTTTAGACAAATGTCATTCCCATTTTACAGATGGGGTATTAGAGAACAAATAGGTTAAAGTCTTGATTTTCACAGATGCTAAGCACTCAGGACTTCAGCTGAAGTCAACAGGCACTGCAGGTGCTTAGTATGGCTGAAAATCAGGACATCAATCATTGGCACAAAGCCACACAAGAAGGCTGGACTAGTACACCATCTCCTGACTGCCTATCCCCAGCTTAAACAGCCAAGCAATGCTTTCTGTTCCAAGCACATAGTCATTGACACATACAATGTAAACAGAAAATAAAGGTTTTCATTCAAGAAAATGTCTCTCATGGAAAATGTCATTTCCATATTTACAGTTTCACAGCCTTTATTCCAGGCGCAGCTCTCTTGCCGACTCAGAACCCATCTCTCCCCAGACCTTCAAACCACCACCAACTACAACTACTTTTTGTCTTTTATTGGACCAACTTCTGTTGGTGAGAGACACAAGTTTTCCAACTTACACAGAGCTCGTCTTCAGGTCTGGGAAACATATTCAGAGTGTCACAGCTAAATACAAGGTGGAACAGATTGTTTAGCATAAGTAGTGAACACATTTCAGGGGAGACTCAAGGTGAAATGGCCTGTTAACACCCCTCCAGTCATGGGGGGGGAGGGAGGGGGCAGGATCTCTCAGTCCTCATCCCCAAAGAAAACCTGTGCAATACTTTGGAAAGATGAGCCTGGGAGATTAAATTCATTGCTCTGCTAGGCACTAAAAATTATGGAATTAGTAGACACACTGTTGTAATAAACCATAAATCCAATCTGTAACCCACTAATACCCCCACGCACCCCTAGCTGCTTTCTCCCCTTTCCCAGCTGTGACTGGAGGGGTGTTAACAGGTCTCTTCACCTTGAATGGTCCATAGAAATACGTGTTAACTATGTATGCTAAACAATCTATTCCACCTTATATTTAGCAGTGACACTGAGTAGGTTTCCCAGACCGGAGGAAGAGCTCTGTGTAAACTCGAAAGCTTGTCTCTCTCTCACCAGCAGATGTTGGGTCCAGTAAAAAAAAAAAAATAGATACTACCTCACCCATCTTGTCTCTCTGATATTCTGGGACGGACAGGGCTACAACACCACTGCACATGTATTTTTGTGTCTGACCTACATGTTGCATTGATCTTTCAAACACTAGAATTGCTAGTCCCCAATGATTACTTGGGCGAGGCAGCATCTGCTCGGTTTAATTAAAGACAAGAGATTAGCAAGATAGAAAACAGTCATTACCTGCACATACTAACAAAATAGCCAGCGCCACAAATCCTTTAATGTGATTCCTAGAGGTAGAAAGTATTATTGCGAGGGTGGCACTTCCATGTCACAAGTGGCATTAGTTGTTCCAGACTATAAGAGGTTTATTTGTTTCCAGAAACGTTACTGACAATATTTCTGGGAGCAAACAAGAAAAAAAAAAGTGGCCACAGTGATTATTAAGGGACAGATTCTGATACATATACTCATTGAATAGTACCTGTAGCTATAGAAGAAGGTGTCTCAGACCCTGATCTTGCAAACATTCACATACTTAATTTTTGGGACTACTCACATTTACCAAGTCACGCACTTGCTTAAGTATTTTCGTAAGTATTTACCATAAATAGCAAATTATTCAGATTACTTGGGCCACTGCATATTAAGGAACCCAACGTTTCTTGAATAATTTCAGCTCATCAGTTCACATAGACACTCTTTATATTTTCCTTTCAAATGGCTTCTCTTTTTACATTTGAGAAATCTACTTATTAAGAAGACATTTAAGTTACAAATCAATAAAGAAGTTGATGGGACTTTTGACTAGTGAATTCTGTGTTTTGAGGCCCCTTAAAGAACACAAGTCACTATTTTTGGATTCATTCCTTAGAGATGAGTCCAAGAAGCCACTCTGTGTCAAGTTGGGCATCCATAATAGAGGCCCTCAAAATCATACCACTTATAAATACATTGGCCCAAGTTCCATGCTCAAGGCTACAGTCAGTGACAGAGTCAGGACTAGAATCCATGTTTCCTAATTGCCAATTCCAGAGCTATTTTTCTAGTCAGCACTGGGGCAAAGAGGGCAGTTGCCTTGGCCCCCAGCCTCCCCCCCCCATACCTTGGTTTGCCTCAGACTTTTCTTAGGTCTATCTGCTCCATTGTATTTCCCACTACTCTCCCACATCTGAACCCCTCATATGATTTAAAAGGCTGCCCTGGGGAAAAGGGACTGCTTTGTGCAGTCATGTGCTTCATCAGGTGAAAAATATCATTGGTTCCTGGAGGCAAGTGCTTTACATTAATAATAAGGGACATAGGACATCTATTGGTCCTCACCTGCCATCATCTTAAAGATGCAGATGAATACCCATTTGCAGGAAAAATGTGGCAATATTCTTAGCTATATAAAAAACTACTGCTCAATCTACAGTACATCTCTTATAAGGCTCACTAAATTCATAAACCTGAGTGATCTTCTTAATTGCTTCTGTGGGAAGGTTCCCATGTAATTGAGAGTCAATAAATATTACAGAAAGATGATTTCTTCCCCTGTAAAACTAAAAGTGACTATGCACGGCAGATGCAATATTTGCACAATGACAAAAATCTTAGTTGAAAGGGCAATTCTCAGAGAGAATACAGGACACTGCTCCCAACTCATCCTTGATTAGCCTGACCATCCATTTGTGAGCTATTACAAAAACATCTGGGTCCCTCCAGGGAAATAATGAGTCTTACTACTAAATAAAAAAGGCTTGCAGTCTATAAACACCACCTAAGCAAGCTGTAAAGAGCAAACATGGGCAATGGAAACCATACAGTGACAATGTAAGGAACTCAATACAAAGTGACTTAAAGAAAATAAGTAGCTTATATAAGTTAGTTACAATACTCTTGTATTATCACTAAAGGTATTCCCTCTCAGCTTCAACTTCCACGGGCTATGCATCAGAATTTAAGGTTACATAGTTGTCACAGTTTCAGAATAACTGCACTTGTATTTCCCCGCCTATGGTCCACCATCATCATCCACTTTAGGCTTCTGGCCCCCAGCTACCACTTCTCTTGAGTGGAGACCCACATCACGCTCCCCCGACAGGGGACTTTAAGTCTGCATACCTCTCCGCTTACACTGTGAAATCCCCAGCAAGGCAAGGGTCATTGCCTGCACTTTGCTTTCTCTCAGAAGGTAAGGTTCAGATTCTGTCATGGGTATTTTTGATAAAAGTCAGGTACAGATCATGGGCAATAAACAAAAAAGTCATGGAAGCCCACAACCTGTCACTGACTTTTAGTAAAAGTACCCAGGAGGTGAAGGGAGACACAAACAGAGAACTGCCAGGGCTTGCAGTTGCTCCAGCTTGAGCCTCACCGCTGCTCCAGCCCCAGCCCCAGGTCAGCTGATCCAGGGGCCCTGGGGCTGGCCACAGGTCCAGCCCTGCCCCAGAAAAGGTCCCGGAAAGTCACAGAATCCATGACAGAATCGTATCCTTAGCTATAACCTGTGTATTGCCTGCCGTTACAGGTTACCACATAGCTCCTTCTATGCAAGTACATTTATTCTTAAAGAAAAAGCATTACAGAGAAATCATTACAAAAAAACCCCAAAACCACAAACAATAAAAACCTACTAGCATACTGAAGAAAAAAAACAAAACAAAAACAAAAACACCTACCAGAGTTCACCCCCACCTCCAGCTTAGGGCTCTAGTGGGTTTTAAAGGACTAAAATGCACAACTGGGGAGGGATAGCTCAGTGGTTTGAGCATTGGCCTGCTAAACCCAGGGTTGTGAGTTCAATCCTTGAGAGAGCCATTTACGGATCTGGGACAAAAATTGAGGATTGGTCCTGCTTTGAGCAGGGGGTTGGACTAGATGATCTCCTGAGGTCCCTTCCAACCCTGATAGTCTATGATTCTATGAGGGGTTTCCCTTGTGGTTACAAGTTCATCTGTCTTAGATCCAGACCCAAGGTGGGGCACATCAGCAGTTTCTTTCTACAGCCTAGACCTTTGACCATGGCCTTCTGTAACAGGTGATCAGCAGACAATGACCCTTTCCTAAGTGGGGAGTTTCAAAAGGCTGGGTTTTTGCATAACAAGAGTTGGGAAATTTTCATTAACTTTTCCCTGGGGCTCCCCAGGAAAGCTACTTAACACTCATTGTCCCAAAAGTCCATTCTTGTCTGGCACATTTTCAATACAATCTTTTGGACTCCCAGGTCTTCCATCTGTCATATTTCCTCCCTAGAGAGCTTATACACAATCCTGACCCACAATAATACATACACTTAATACAATAAGGTCTTTCAAGGATATTGCAGGAAATTACCATATCTGCCACAGTAATATCGTACAAAGGGCCCAACTGTAAAGTTGGGACTTGTATTTCCACAGAAACATGAGCCAGCAGCAGTATAGGGTGAAAGCACTGGTTTTCTTATCATTTTGGTGAGTTTCAACCTCAAACTGATAGGAGATAAACACCAAACATGCTGCTTCTGCACTGGGTCGATGCATTCAAGAGACAGGTCATTAGTGGCATGGCCTGGGGCACAAAGCAGCAGCAACAAAGTCAACTCCAAGGAAGGAAATTAGGGCCTGCTCTGAAGCCAACTGAGTCAATGGAAAGACTCCAACAGACTTTGGATCCGGCCATTACAGAGCTGGTGTAAGTAACAAAATAGGAGTAGAATAATTTTTGTCTACATAATCAGTGTTTTTGGCATTCAGACACTGCAGTTATACCTTGTGATACTTGTGCTTACTACAGAATCCTTCACATTAACTACAAATCTTCTACTGAACTTGCAATATGCATTTCACATACTTCACAATAGTTGCACTCATTACAGCGAATCTACAGGATTTTATGGTATGCACAGGTTTATCCAAAGATGTAATTACAGTGTAGTTAATATTCCTGTGATATGCTCAAACTTAATCTCACAAAAAATCTTTTAAGACAAAAAAAAAAATTCTTAACATTCACTAAATATCAAATTTCATGGAGTTCCATCCACCCTTAAAAATACTGCTTTTTGCCTGTCCTTGTTTAAATGTTCTCGCCCATCCCACAGGAAGCTGGGTGAGTAGGGCTTCTGTCCCTGGCTACTGCAGGAGTTGGTTGTAGGGAACTTGTGCTCCCAGTCACCTGAGGTGATGGTGGGCTTTTTCAAACTACAAGGCTTCCGTACTGGAGGATATGTTCTACCCTTTGCAACCACTATTGGTGCTAGCAGGTAGAAGAGCAACTTTCAGCCCTAAAATTTCCATCTCCTCTCCCTAGCGGAGGATAGCTTCATTACACAGAGCTGGAGCTACCAGTGAGGACAGTTCAATTTCAGGAACATTGCTGCTTTTAGACTCTTCCCTGAATTGCTTTCAAGGAAGAACACAGGCACACAAAGATGTCAAGACACACTAAGCATGTTCAGAGCATTTTCTGATTTAATTCTCAAGTGCCCAGTCATAGGGCAAAGACGCCCTCAGGAAGGGGGCAAATTTGGGCAGGAATGTAAAGATGAAATCTGCTTTATCTAGCTACATTTGAATGAGTGGTAGCCTAAGAAACAGCAGCTTCTAGGACAGTGGCGAGTCCACTTGCTCATCAGCCCCAAATCAGTGTACATTCAGTAGTGCCCCTGGAGTGTGAACAAATTCCTTTTGACTTTCCCATGAATAATGCACAACATAGAAAGCTGTTTATATAGCGGTAGATGGCAATAAATAATGTGTGTCTGAGGATTATTATTTTCAGCAGTGTCTAGTGGTATCACAATATCCAGTTCAGAATATAGTAGCGGTTGATCATTATTTACAGTAGTCAAATCACTTTTTAAAATTTAAACTTGTAGTAAGATAGCATTTAAAACAAACAAACGTCGATTTAATATTAGTGTTTTTCCTACAGAGAATTGAGCCTCAGACTAAAAATACTTGATTAAAAACAGATCTAAGGACATCTACAGTGTTTTAAAGGCTCTGTGCAATTGCTCAGATGATTGCTCATCAATTCAATACAGCCCTAAAGATTATTCACGTCTAGTGCATTATTAAAGGGCAACCAAACTTTCTTCTTACTCTTCTGAAGAAAACTGGTTCCTATTGTGTGCTAATCCCAGCTATGCTTGAGTAACATCAGTGTAAGAAGATGAAAGCTATCAGCTAGTTTCATTTCTTTCTAGGTATAAGAAAATAATCTCTCCCTTCTCTCTCTCAGGCTATGTCGCGGAGCTAGGCAAAACTATCAATTTTTGTTTCAAAATCTCCCTAGATTGTACCTCACAAATGTATGTTCTTGCTTCTATCTGATGTGCCCATGCTTTGTCCATCTGTCCTAATGTGCATACTGCTTGAGTTTCCAAGTGCTATTAAGACCTCACAAAGTACCTCTACATTTGGATTCCACCTTATCTCAAGAATATATTGAGCAAGAACTCCAAATTGCTATTGAAAACCCTGCAGAGTGATTGGGACATATGGTGTCTACAATATTATGCCTGTTATTATGGGGTCCGTCATATTACAATGATTTCCACTCCAAAAATGAATTATTCACCGCTGAAGATCCCCATTGCACATTCTGAAAAATATTTTAAAGAAATCAGGTATTTGTTTTATTTCTGATAGGGTAAGAAAAAAGCCAGTTTTTGAGACAAAAATTACAGGCTCACACAAAATTATGATTTTATAAAATGTTCATGATTAAGTGGCAATCTTTGATACGATTTGTCATTGTACAAGCAGGGGCTTCTGTCCCTCCCCATTTCCCCCAGCAATCACCCAGGTTATGTGTTGCCACAGCCAGTTTCTTTCAAGCAGTTTTATTCTCTTAACACAAGTGAGTAAACAAACAGTCTTAACTTACTCTTTGCTCTCCAGCTTCCAGGCCACCCCTCCCAGGGTCTCCGGCATCCTGCTGCAGGCAGCTTCCTAGTTCTCCTCAGCTCTGCTCCCTTCCTGGAGTACTAAGCTCCAGGGCTACCTCCCCAAGCACCTGGCCCCTTGCTCTAGGGACTCACCAGTGGAGTTAGCTCCACTACACCATGGTTTTCCTGCCCCATGCACTACCTACCACAATCTCTTTCCCCTTCTGCCTGGCCTCTAACAACCCTTTATGGGTCCAGGTGTAGCCCCTCCCCTTTTAATTGGCTGGATTGGGCTCACGTGTTCTGACACAGCCTCATCTACTCACAGGGCTCAGCTCCCCTGTGACAGTCACCAACAGTGGCCAGTATGAGAAACTATGTATATCTAACTGTTTAGGCTTGGGAGGAATTTTCTCTTGAGGCAAGTTATCCCACCACTGGATATATGCTGACATACAAGCATACATGCATGCCTGTGTCTGTGTGTTGGGGGGGAGGTAATTAATTTCATGATTTTTTTTTTTTTTGCAGTGCAGTTTATTTCTAGGGTTTGTGTTTGGAATAGTGGAGTGCCCATTCCCTGAGTACAATGGTGCCCTTCAAAAAGGAAGAAGAAAATAAAAAAGATAGACCCAAAAAGGGACAATAAATGTAATAAGCTAACCCACTCATCACCCCTGAACTGCCACAAAGACAAGGAAATGCTCACGGACTAAGATTCACTGAAGAAGTGCAAGGACAGACAGAAACATCTTGCAATGCACCCTAGAGGGGGGTGGGCAAGGGCTCTCACAGACTTATAAGGGAGTGAGAGAGTTTCAAGATCCACAGATCCACTGGCAAGAATGCCTTGCCACTACCCCTCATAAATGCAACCCTAAGACAAAGTGGGTGAGGTAATATCTTTTATTGCAGCGGTTCTCAAACTTTAGCAACCCAGGGACCCCCATTTTGATTTAAAAGATTTTTGCAGACTCCCAAGCCCCCACCCTCAGCTCCAGGCCCAACCTCCACCCCTTCCCCCAAGCCCCACCCCTCCTCTTCCCTGCTTTCCACCCCCTCCCCTGAGTGCGCCTTGTCACCGCTCCTTCTCCTCCCCGCCTCCTGCATGCCACTGAACAACTGTTCTCCGGCATGCAGGAGGCACTGGGAGGGAGGAAGGGGGAGGAGTTGATCAGCAGGGCCTCTGGATCCCCTGGAGTACTCTTGTGGACCCCCAGGGGTCTGCAAACCCCAGTTTGAGAAACGCTGTTTTATTGGACCAACTTCTGACAGCAGAAGTGCTCCAGTCAAATGTAAAGATGGTGGTGCATCAGGATCTGATGCAGACAGATTCCAGATCATTCAGTGGTTGAATAAGGCTGCTAATCTTTGACTGCCATGACATTTACCATGATATAGCTAACAAAACTCTGCCACTGCTGATGGGTGTGCATGGGCAGATCACCATTGATTGACATGTACATTAACAGCTTGACAGGATCAAATTCTGCCCTTATTCACACCTGTACAACCACAATACAGTCAGAATTTGGTACTCTCTATTTTTTAAGACATGAATACGATACATTTCCCTACTGAATCTGTGAGTTATGTTTAATCTACATGCAAATAATATCAATGGAAATGCAAGTTCTGGAGTAACGTTTTTTTGCCCATAAATTGTCACTTGAGGTGATGGCCTGAGATGTGTCACACTGATCCCCATTACGCACTTGTGTTGAATGGCTTTTAATGCTTCCACTTTAGACTATAAGCGCCTTTCGCTAAACTCCTTGAGAAAAAAAAAATCTAGTGTTCAGCAGCCTAGCTAGTTCTCAGATTAGAGACAGAATAAACTATTCATGCCCAAGACATTTCTTGTTTTAAATAAAAATGACATTATCTATCCACTGGTTTAAAATATATGTTTTTAATACACACACACGTGTGATTTGAGATTTTTACGAAGAGAAAACTGAATTAGGACTAGACTGAAGACGAATTCTCCAGTTGGCCAAGTTCACTTTGTGCTATAAAAAGGCTGAAAGTTGTTGTCCCAGGAGAATTCCCCCTGGGCAGGGGCAATCTCTGCCCATGTAAAACTGGCAGAGGTGGTGTAAGTTGGCCCTCTGCTACCCATTGTAAGTGGGGAGGGAAAGTACCAGGGGAGGAGGCATTTCATGGAAAGAGAAACGAGGGCAGGGGCTATGGGAGAGCTGAGAATCAGAGAGCTGCTATCAACTTCTTGTTGCTCCCTCTTCACTTTGTGAGCCCTGGGCTTTCACATTGAGCCTAAACACAGCATGGTATGTACTGGGAAAGCACTGGGAAACGTGTGGCTCAGAGAGCCCCAATTCCACCGCTGCCCCCCTCTTTCTCGGTGGGAGGAGGGAGGAAAAGGGTGTAGTTTACTTCACGCATTGGGCCCTGCCAGCTCTGCTGCCTGGGGTGCTGGGGGTAAGGGAGAAGGCTGTTGAACCATGGCACCATTCCCTTCTTGGCCCCTTCTTCAGTTTGGGACCAGGAGCTTTGATCTGAGTAGCCCGAATGTGACCATGCTGGTAGATGGGGACCTACTTTCTCTTCATGGCAGCATTAAGGCTAGGGAAAATTCAGACCTTTATTGTATTGTGTATATACTGTTCCCAATTCTCTACTATGTCCAAGCTGGGCTCTGACACAGTGGACAGCAGAAGCCACAAGGATCTAGTTGAGACTGACTCCCAGATCCTTGGCTGCCCAGTGCTGTCAGAAGTGAGAGTAGCAGAGGAGCCTACTCTAACAGAGCTTACGCTAGCAGGGCACCCCTCTCAGGCACTCCCCTCCTCTTCTTCCTTTCACTGGGGGTGGGAAAGGGACAGCTGGCATAGGAAGCAGTGATGATGGTGAAGATTCTCCTACATGGAGGGAATTCTGCTGTGGGAATCTCCACTTGATATAATTTCACTTTGCACCACTTACAGTGAGCAAGATGAACTTGGTGGACTGGAGTACCCAGCCCACTGTATTTAAATGGTACAAAACAGCATGGGTCAGGGCTCATGACACCTTCCCCCCTTCCCCTCTCCATGCACACACCACAAATAGATATTTGACAAAGGAAAGAAAGCAATCACGCAAGCAAAGTCCCTATACATCACAGACAATGCACTGAAGGAAGAACTAATATAATATGTTTATGGAAACCGATTTCTCCCAGTGCCCCTCAAGAGAATCATCACTCATTTTAGCCTTACAAATGCTTTAACAGAAGGTAGCCTTCCCTCGTGAAGTGGGACCAATGTGCAGTGATGTTGGAGACCTGCTTTGAATAATTAATGACGTGATTTCAGGCATTGAGTTATGCCTGGATTCCTAAAGGAACTGGTCTACTTAAGGAACCAGGCTTATTAAATGCATTTCCCAAGGAAAAAAAGCAAAATCTGTTTAATGAAGCAATTTGACCAATCTGTGATATGTTTTTTCCCCCAGGTCCCTCGCTGTACATTCCAAATCCATCCACCAGATAAGTGAACCAAAGATGGTTATAATATCTCACTTACTAAATTACCATGCATTTTCCTAATTAGCAATTACAGCCCACTGTTGCCGCAAACGTTTACTGAGTAATACCTTTGTTCCAATGTAGGCTCTGACACAACAAGAGAATGTAATAATAATACACTAAAAATGTGCTAGCGAGGCTGAATACCAAGTGCCTTGCTGAAAT
Source organism: Lepidochelys olivacea (assembly GCF_965140295.1). Lineage (NCBI taxonomy): Eukaryota > Metazoa > Chordata > Testudines > Cheloniidae > Lepidochelys > Lepidochelys olivacea. Next base: position 127,067,652 of record NC_140413.1, read on the forward strand.
AAAAAAAGGGTCCCAGGCTCAAAGGCAGCCAAGACTCTAAATACAAAATGCTGTGAGAGGATTGGGACTAAACCTTAACGATTATTAATTAGAATCCCAGTGTGAAAAGAAAAACATTTTAAAAACCTAAGCATGCAAGCTTTTGATAAACTGCATAGTATATTTTGTTTAAAATGCTTCTCTGGTTTATGATGTTACTTATCGACTATGTCCAACCTCCCTGCTCTTTCTCCCTGTCAAGGGAAGATTTGACACTGACTTCAACCGCAGCAGGAGCAGAGCTATTAGGGAATGGAATTTTAGGGCAATTTTGAAATTCTGTAATTGAGGGATCACTTTCACTTTGATTCTAGAATTTCATAGAATTCTAATAAAAAACAAAAAAATCACATGAGAGGTGTTAAGTAAACCTGACCCAGAACTCTGCTTCTTTTAAGGCTTTTAACTATGTCCAAAGACAGACTAGAGTGTTTATATATACACGTGCAAGCCCATGTACATATGTATACACTTATACCTATAAAAAGAAAAGAAGGACTTGTGGCACCTTAGAGACTAACCAATTTATTTGAGCATAAGCTTTCGTGAGCTACAGCTCACTTCAAAAGCTTATGCTCAAATAAATTTGTTAGTCTCTAAAGTGCCACAAGTCCTCTTCTTTTTGCGGATATAGACTAACCCGGCTGCTACTCTGAAACTTATACCAGTGGGGCCCTACAGTTTAGGGACTGTATTCCCTAGGCACAGTTAAATTAGCATCAAACGGCAAAATGCTATTCTAAGATGCAGTACGTTTAAGCTCAGGACAAGACTTGAGAATACTGTTTCCCCTTACTCAGAAATGCTTCCATGTATTTCCCAATGAGTTTCACTGTCTGCTCAAAAACATCACTGTTCTAAGGAGTTGGCATCTGTATCAGTAGATGGGATTACCCAGCCTTATGCAAGTAAATGCTTTCGCCAAGCCAGCAGGTGACAGGAGCATATTACACCCAGTTGCCAAGAGCTTATGTTCATTATCATCTCAGCTCCCTGTGTGGCTACAGGCTACACCTGCTATCACTGTTCCCTCTCAGCCGTGCATGTGCGCGTACACACAGATCTTAAATGCCCCGTACACGGCGAAACACCCCGCGCACTCCGGCTTTGGTGGCGGCTTTTTTTTGTGTGAGTGTGTGCGCTTCAGCGGCGGCACAGAAGAAATTTTTTGCGCACACGGCCTGTTAAAAATTAGAGGGAACGTTGCCTGCTATAACTAAGTTCCAGAGCTATGGCAGAAGAGGTGGCCATAGATTTGCAGCAACCCCTGAACCTGTGTATGATTGTGGCACATTCAAGGATTTGATGAAGACACAAAGATATTTGCTTATGCCCCAAATCCCGAGTTCCTGGCCAGAAATTGTTCAAGGAACCAAACAATAATGAATCAAGGAGATTCAAGAAAATGGAAGAAAAAACATTAAATAAAGCTAATTGTTTTTACAATAGGTTTCAGAGTAACAGCCGTGTTAGTCTGTATTCGCAAAAAGAAAAGGAGGACTTGTGGCACCTTAGAGACTAACCAATTTATTTGAGCATAAGCTTTCGTGAGCTACAGCTCACTTCATCGGATGCTCACGAAAGCTTATGCTCAAATAAATTGGTTAGTCTCTAAGGTGCCACAAGTCCTCCTTTTCTTTTTGTTTTTACAATACAGCTACTAGATCGGGGTTCTCAAACTGGGGGTCGGGACCCTTCAGAGGGTCACGAGGTTATTGCATGGGGGGTCACGAGCTGTCAGCTTCCACCCCAAACTCCGCTTTGCCTCCAGCATTTATAATGGTGTTAAATATATAAAAAAGGGTTTTTAATTTACGGGGGTGGGGGGTCGCACTTAGAGGCTTGCTATGTGAAAGGGGTCACCAGTACAAAAGTTTGAGAACCACTGTACTCGATTCTATCTTTCTCCTGAGATTAATGTACCTCACTTTATCTAGTTATTCCTTGTGACTTCTCAAGTATTATGAGCTTTAAAGGAACTAACATTGCTGGCTGCATAAAAAAAGAAAAGGAGGACTTGTGGCACCTTAGTGACTAACCAATTTATTTGAGCATAAGCTTTCGTGAGCTACAGTTCACTTCATCAGATGCATACCGTGGAAAGTGTAGAAGATCTTATTATATACACACAAAAAGCATGAAAAAGCATTATAACATTCATAAACCAGTCAGAGAACACTTCAATCTCTCTGGTCACGCGATTACAGACATGAAAGTCGCTATTTTACAACAAAAAAAACCTTCAAATCCAGACTCCTGCGAGAAACTGAGGAATTGGAATTCATTTGCAAATTGGATACAATTAACTTAGGCTTGAATAGAGACTGGGAGTGGCTGGGTCATTATGCAAGGTAGCCTATTTCCCCTTGTTTTTTCCTACCCCCCCCCCCCCAGACGTTCTTGTTAAACCCTGGATTTGTGCTGGAAATGGCCCACCTTGATTATCATACACAATGTAAAAAGAGTGGTCACTTTGGATAAGCTATTACCAGCAGGAGAGTGAGTTTGTAGCGGGGGAAGGGGGGGTGAGAAAACCTGGATTTGTGCTGGAAATGGCCCACCTCGATTATCATACACATTGTAAGGAGAGTGATCACTTTAGATAAGCTATTACCAGCAGGAGAGTGGGGTGGGAGGAGGTATTTTTTCATGCTTTTTGTGTGTATATAATAAGATCTTCTACACTTTCCACAGTATGCATCCGATGAAGTGAGCTGTAGCTCACGAAAGCTTATGCTCAAATAAATTGGTTAGTCTCTAAGGTGCCACAAGTACTCCTTTTCTTTTTGCGAATACAGACTAACACAGCTGTTACTCTGAAACCTGTCATAAAAAAAGAAATGCTTTTTATTTCTTTTCAGAAGCTCATATAGAAGAAAAATGACAGATAGCAAAATACATAAGAATTCTACAGTATTAGATATATATTTTTAAAATGTATCCGGTATAGGTTTTATGCTCAACTACGTTTCCAGGCAGGAACAACAACTTGCAAAATGAGAAAAGATAAACAAAAAACTGCATGGTGTGGAATATCTACTAAATGACACCCTTGCCATTCAGGCATACCTCTAACAGTAGATGGGGAAGGAGTAGATTAGAAGAGAGAGTTGTTTGCAAGGGGGAAGTGGGTAGCACATTGACCTTGTTCTTCCTGGCCCTGCAGTTTCCCTTTCTTTGAACTCCTCATGCCCCCCATTCCCTCTACCCCATTCAAATTTTTTCTCAATACCATTCATAGACATTGGGCTCGGATCTTGTTTGCACTGAGGTCCCTTCATATAACTCTGGCAGCATAAAGGGACCTTGAAGGGGGTGTGCATTGCATTTACTCCCATTATAAAGTTCCTTTAAGCTGCCAGAGTGGTGAAAAGGAACCTTAGTGTTCATGGGAATCAGCCCCATTAATTCCTAGTGTAAAAACCAAAGAAATCTCCAAACAAAAACCTTTTTGAGAAGTGCTACTTTAACCCTGTACAATTACACACATTATTTAGAATAAAATCAATAAAAGCAAACCATAGAAATCACCACCTATGATGATGGACGCACTTGTGAGATAATATCTACACGAACACTTACTGCGTGGCAACCTGAGGTGTAAATCTACACCGCTCCAGTGTGCTGTGCACTAACTGTCCGTGTGGACCCGGTTGCTCAGTAGTAGATGTTCCATAGCGTGCGTGGACGTACTGCTGTTTCAAATGTGCACGAGGGTACTTTTAGCGAGCAGTAGCAGGACCCTCACGGACAGTTATTGTGCAGCACACTACAGCGCTGTAGATTTACACCCCTGCTTGCTGTACAGTAAGTATTCGTGTAGACATGCCTCGATACCAAACTTACCCAGGCCAATAGATTGCAAATCTTTGTGCAGCAAGAAAACCTTAACTCTGTCCCTGTAGTGGACTCTTATTCACAAGTAAAAGTTTGCCAGATGAGGCCTATATATTGTATGTTTTGTTACTTTGGAATGAAGGATTTTAAGTAATTCACAGCCTAAGATTATTTAAATTTTATTCATTTTTTTAAAACCGAACATTAAAAGAATAGGTTTGTAATTGCTCATGTGGATTAGCACTTCTCAACCATAACTGCAAGATAGCAACGCTTTTTATTTTGGGACCATACACCTATAGGGATGGTGAGCAGCATGAGATCCATTTTAAACTGGTGCTTTTTTGTTTTACTCCAAAATATACACCCTATCCTGGTGGTATCATACAGCACATTGAGAGTCCCTCAGAACACTCCCACCTTGGCTCAGATTGTGACACCTTTTGAGGGACTCACCAGTGTCCACATGGCAGTGAAAAAAAAAAAAAAGCCCAACACATCAGCTGTAACCAGTGGACATCTTTATACTGAATGTAGAAAAGCTTCAGTTAAGGAAAATTTTTTGCACGTGTGTGGAGACTGGCAGCATGATTTGGCCATCAGAACTCAAATTTCTAACCAGTTAAATGTTCAGTCCAATGTCACACAGTGGCAGATTATTTTAATAGTATGGGGTATGGAAATTAAGCGAACACTGCTAACATATTTGCAAATGCAATAAATTAGCCACTCCCCAAATTATTTGGATACTCATTTGCACCAAACCAAAATTAAAATCTGTTCACCCAAGGCTACAAAAATGAGGCAATACAACATTTCTAATCAGTAAGGCTATGTTTTAGTCATGGGTATTTTTAGTAAAAGTCATGGACAGGTCACAGGCAGTAAACAAAAATTCACGGCCTGTGACATGTCCATGACTTTTACTATATACTCCTGACTAAAACTTGGGGGGTGAGGAGGCCAGCTCGGGAGGGTGGCCCTGTGGGCACCCGTGCCATGGGTGCTGGGGGGGAATGGGACGGGGGGTGAATGCTGCAGGTACTGGGGAGGGGGGCTGCGACCTGTGGGAGGGGGCGCCGCAGGAGCTTGCAGCTCGGGGGGCGTTGTGGGTGCTGGGGGGGAAGGGGATTGGGGCAGGCTCCCTACCCAGCTCCTGGGAAGCAGGGACTGCAGCTCCTAGCTCCACGTGCTGCCTCCACATCACCCCAAGCCCCGGTTCTGCAGTTCCCATTGGCTGGGAACTGTGGCCAATGGGAACTGCAGGGACGGTGCCTGTGGGCGGAAGCAGCACGTAGAGCTAGGAGCTGAGTGAGAGGAGTTGCTGTCACCCTTCCGGGGAGCCCCCACCCCAGGCAAGCACCACCCCACACCCGGCCCTGAGGCCTCCCCCAAAACTCCTGCTGCTCGGGGGGTGGGGGCTGAGCTGCTCAGGTGGCCCTCCTGGCCAGGCGCACCAGCCGCTGCAGAAGTCATGGAGGTCACAGAAAATCACGGAATCTGTGACTTCTGTGACAAACATGGAGCCTTACTAATCACTAATTTGGTATCTTTCATTCTGCACTTACAGAAATCTCTTGCCCTGACAAGACATCCGTGAATGATCTTCAGTCCCTTTGCCTGAAGCTTGATAATCAGAGTGAAACTGCCAAAGAAATGCCGAGAGATCTGCATATGTGCAGCTATTATAGTGTCTAATCTCCATAAACTACACTTAGCCAGAGAAAATCTTAATAAATGAAGCTTATAACAGAAAACCCAAGTACCCAAACCCAAACAAAATCCCCAGATTCCATGTTGACTTGAACCATACACTAGGACAGGACAGTTACATTATGCACAGAGTGTCATGACAATTTTTTTTAAAGTAGCCTCTGATTTTGTATGTCTCAATATTTATTTACATTGAAAGATCTTTGGGGCAGGGATCATCTTTTTGTTTTGTGTTTGTACAGCACCTAGCACAGTGGGTTCTTGCTCCATGACTGGGGCTCCTAGGTGCTTCTACAATACAAAACATAGATAAATAATTGTCATAGATGCCTGATTTTCAGAGGTGTTGATCACCAACAGTTCCAATTCACTTCAGTTCCAGTTGTGGTGATTGGCACCTCTGAAAATCAGGCCCTTTTATGGTGTCTCCAGCTGGTCCCCCCAAAACAGAGGCACCCAAAATCTGAGAACACTTTGGAATATAGAATATGACCTTATCACAAGCAAGTGGAAGTTGACAGAGGGACAATGTTCTAGGAGTATTTCTCAATATAAGCAAAATTGCAATAGGGCCCACTGTGCAGCATAATAGTAGTTAGAGGGAGTAAGCAAGTACAGGCAGCATCCCAAGCATTAGTAAAAACATGCTGCTTCACTGTGTAGAAAACAACCAATCCATTCTGCAACCTTTGTAGCTTGTGTTAAAACAGCAGCAGCCACAGCTGACCTTCTTCAGTGGCTCTGACAAGCCTATATAAGCTGCCCTTGTTACATAAAGGCAATCAATCAGAAACTGGAGAACAACAGCCTTACGAGGGTTCATAAAAACTGAATGTGAATCTTCTATCCCCATTACCCAGGGCCAAACTATTCCCAGAGCCACTTATGCACAGTTCCCACTTAAATCAAACTGAATATTGCCCCAGTAGGGACTGCAGTACAGATCCTGGTCCTGTGAACCACAATGGAGTGATAGCTTGAGAAATGCCCCTCTGGTCAGTTTTATTGTATCAGTCTGTCCACCTTTTCAAATTAAATATCATTGCTTCACCAATTCCCTCCCATTATGTGACACAGCACAAGAGAGGTATTTATTTTGTTAGGTATTGCATGTACTTCTTTAATAACGTTTCAGCATTTCTCTAAATTACATGTCCCACAGCATGAACGTTAACTAATATACATATTTAATTTAATTTTAACAAGATGTTCATTATAGATTGGAACAACCAGGGAGGAACTCTGTGAAAGGATCCTTGCAAATTTCCTCCTCCAGCACAGATTCCTGTCTCAGGGGACAATCTGGCTCCAGGTTAGTAGTTTCTAACCCTGGCTCTCCAGAGTGACAGTGTCATATGACTGAAACAAACTAGTGATTCCAGATGCTAATACCTTGAATTCATAAGAGAGACAAGGTGGGTGAAGTAATATCTTTCACTGGACCAACTTTTGTTCATGAAAGAGACAAGCTTTCAAGCTTACCCAGAACTTTTCTTTAGGTCAGCAGAAGAAAAGCTCTGGGTAAGCTTGAAAGCTTGTCTCTTGGACCAACTTCTGTTGGTGAAATAAAAGATATTACCTCACCCACCTTGTCGCTCTCATATCCTGGGACCAACACTGCAAACAACAATTGAATTTACAAGGTAGATATACAGTATAAAAACAGATTTCAGAGTAGCAGCCGTGTTAGTCTGTATTCACAAAAAGAACAGGAGGACTTGTGGCACCTTAGAGACTAACAAATGTATCTGAACATAAGCTTTTGTGAGCTACAGCTCACTTCATCGGATGCATTCAGTGGAAAAACTGAACGCATTCTACTGAATGCATCCGATGAAGTGAGCTGTAGCTCACGAAAGCTTATGCTCAAATAAATTTGTTAGTCTCTAAGGTGCCACAAGTCCTCCTGTTCTTTTTAGTATAAAAAGAAATGATCAATGGAAAAATGAGATCCTGGGTGCTTTAAGTTGTATAGGTCACCAGAACTGCAGTTTTGCATATAGCTGTATAGCAAGAAATATGAGGCCTTGGTCAAGGATGATGAAGTGCTGCTGCTGCATATCATATTTAGAAGAACTGTTAGAAATTAACTGACAGCTGATATCCTAGGATCCCCTATTGTATACTCAAAATCAGCTGTTTCTAAAAGGCTTAGTTAATTTGATACCATCTAGCTTGTTTTAAGTCATCTTTGAAATAAAGATGTGAATAGTGTTATTTACACTTTCACACAATTCAAAAATCACCCAATGAAATTACTAGGCAGCAGGTTTAATACAAACAAGAGGAAATACTTTTTCCACACAATGCACATCTAACCTGTGGAACTCATTGCCATGGGATGTTGTGGTGGCCAAAAGCATATCTAGGTTCAAAATGAACTGGAAAAGTTCATGGAGGATAAGTCCATCAATGCCTATCAGCCAAGACATTCAGGGATACAACCCCATGCACTGGGGTGACCCTAAACCTCTGAGTACCAGAAGCCAGGAGTGGACCATTCCTTAATTGCCCTGTTCGGTACACTCCCCCTGAAGCTCTGATACAGGCCACTATCAGAGACAGGACACTGGGCAAGATGGACCATGGTCTGATCCAGTGTGGCCCCTCTTATGTATGTTCTTATGTTGCAGGTCCAAAAATAAATTACACATTTGTTTTTCCACAGAAAGATAATGAAATTTACTTTAATGTCATTTAACTATTTCTTTTTGTCCTCTTTGTATCCCAGGGTGAACTTAATTGGAACTACTGTATGTTCAGCACATTTGACAATCTGGTCACTTATTTAGGTGCCTACATTTGAATTTTCCAGTAGGGTGGCTTAAATTAATTTGCTTTGCTATGGTAGCTACAGAAAAATAAATGCACTGAAAAATGTAGTCCCCTTTGCCACAGCTACCTTGGCAAAGAAACTCTTCAGCAACCTTACTAGTAGGTGACTAACTTTAGGCACCCACATTTGAAATTTTTGACCTTTGAGTCATATTCTGTCCTTGGAAGCATAAGCATGGATGAACACACAGATCTCAAAGGATGCCTGGAGGCCAGGACCATTCATGTGACATTACCTCCAAGTCCCACCCCAAGTACTATGGTAGCACTGCTATAGATGCATGACATGGCTCCAACAGAAGTACATGTCTAAGAGCAAGATTCAGTCCTTTTATTTCAAATACTACTTAAACAATTTACAGAGGGTGTGAAATGTTTCTGATCACGTTAAGTTTCCAGAAGAGTTTCCAGAGAAAAAGTAACTAATCTTTTCTTTTTTAAAAGCCAAATATCAGTATTTACTAGTGAACATTGCTTTGCAATTAATTCCTGTGGGGAAAACCTGTTCAAATGCATGGCAAAAAGTGGAAGTTTATAGATCAGCAGAAGTCTGCCAGCGAATTGTATTGCAGTAAAGTATGGGACCAAACCACATGTCCAGATTCAGAGAACCCAAATGTTGAGGGAAGACAGGGAAGTTAGAATATAACCCTACTTGTAGGTCTAAGCCCAGATCAAAATATTGCTTCTGGCCCAATCACTATAATAGGTGAAATCGAAACCCCGGATACAGAAAACCTCCCAATTTAGGGAAGTATTCAAAATTCAGATTTAAATTTAGTGTCATGGTCCCATCTCTTGTTCCACCTTATTGGTGATTCTCCCAGCTCTGCTTGAAGTGCTTTGCGTTTCTTTGAAGATAAGAGTAGCTTTCAGTACTGTAAGTGTATGAAAATGACATTTTCTGTCCATTTGCTAACTAGAGAAAAAGGACTTTCTCCTCAGTTACTTCTACTCTTCCTATTAATGCCATAAAATCTGAGCTCTTCATCTGAAAAGGGCTAGAAAATGTTGCCTATTTTCTGGACTTTTGTTTGCTTTGGCCATAAAGTCTTTTAGCTGACATACTTATTATGAAACTAGGTATGGAATTCATCTGAACAAAAGCATCTCTCTGCCATGGGTGTGGGAATAAAGACTGCACATTGTATCTCTCAGTTTCTAAATCTACCTCCACAAATATAAGTGAATATGGTTGCACAGTAATATTTCACATTTCTCCATTGAAATACACAAGCAAGTTAATCAAGTAACAAGACAATATTTTTTCCAGTCCTGGATGATGAGGAGCTAAATAATGTAATACAAAGCATTTTCATAGAATCATAGAAGTGTCAAACTGGAAGGGATCTCAGTAGGTCATCTAGTTCAGTCCCCTGCACTCAAGGCAGGAGGAAGTAATAATTAGAGCATCCCTGACTAGTATTTGTCTAACGTGTTCTTAAAATCCTCCAATGACGGAGATTCTACAACCTCCCTAGGCAATTTGTTCATGTTAAAAAAAAAAAAAAGCTAAGGAGCTGATCCTACATTTGGATCTGAAAATTGTCTGTGTTCTCTCTTTTATAATAGAGAAAAACAATTTGTGATTATCCCCAACTCCAAATGTCAGATTATTGACCAGCAGACACCCACATCCCATAGGTTTTGATAGTTTTACTGCTGAAGGACAGCAAGATCAGCCCCTTAGCTGTCACCAATTAGACATGGGCAAAATTCTACCACATCCTTGCCTCAGTTCTGCCTAAGTAAGGGCAACAGGATATGGCCCTATACATTTAACAAATAAAATGCAAGTAAGTTGCTACATTCTGCTGTAACTAAAAGTAGCTACAGAGATCTAAACTCAAATGTGCCCTTTCCATTTCCTATGGAAAACACAAGATGATCCACTCAGAATTTACCTGGATCCTTTGCTGTGAAGGGGATTAGGAGCTCAGAAACAAACTCTTGGATTTCCAGGGAACCCTGGAGGTCAAGTTCACCCATCTGGCACTGCTTCCCAGTCCCCCATCTAGGGCCTATTTGCAGCACAACCTGAGGAACCATGCTGCCATGCTCCCTCCCCCCGGCCCCAGATTATGACTGGAAACAACATTACTTAATATGGCCCAAATTAGCGTCAATTTATGCTGAGCTTCCCAATGGGAAACAATGCCATGGGAAACTGTAGTCAGCTAACACCTTCCTTCACCTGTTATTACCCAGGGAACCGAGTGCCTGCATGACACCTACAGAGAGACTTCTATGGTCTCAAGGGGAAGGTAAGAGCACAGTACAGAGCTACGAACTCCCTTCTCCGCAGCATAGATTCACTGCTCTGCACTGGCCTCCGTGCCCAGAAGTGAAGGGGAGCATTTGCGCCATGGTGCTAAGCTAGCTTTAACAACAAAACACATGTGCAACAGGCAACTCAGCCCATCAAGTGGCCCAATACTTTGAAAACAAATGTCAGAAATATTTAATTTTGCACAGTAACAGCCCCACCTGCACAGCAACCATTTTTAAAAGAAAGGTGATACAGTGTTTACAGTGCCACCCAACATCCTTGCCTTTTGTTGTGGGAGTGTGGCATGGGGTAGAAGATACGTTGTGTAATGCAGTATTTGGGGCTAAGTCAGTATGAAATAGTTTCATGATTAAAGACATCGAGCCACTGCACTCCTATTTGTGTCAAAAATCAATTTTTAAAGGTGTGGGTAAATAGAAATTTAGGACCTGATGCAATACTTGCTGAAGTCCACAGCAGCCTTCTCACTGGATTGGAATACTTACAATGTACTGAGTTTTAATGCACTTCTTTAAAATTTTCTAAATGTATATATTTATGCAGTGCACCCACAATGCTCCCAAAAGAGAGACAAATCGTGTCTAACTATTGCAGTACAGATGATATATGAACTTCCTCTTGTAATGCCTTCGATGGATACATCAGCCAGTGCAGATTAAGGGCACAGTTAAAGCCTTATGTTTGAATTTCATGGCTTTTAGCAGTCGAACCTTATTTTAACATAGCATGCTCTTGTGGGCCTCATGTGTGTCTGAATTAATCATTGCATTTCAAAACAGGGTGGGGGTGAACCCTGGGGATCTTCAACTGGGAAGGTAAAAAGGAAAAAAATAATAATTTTTAAATGTATTTCTGGAATTGTAGCTCCAAAAGAAAATGGTGAAAACAAAAGTAAATAAATAATACTTAGACCTTAAATAGCATTTATGATTTTCAAAGGGCTATACAAACTTAGACCCAATAGTCTTCATTGGTTAAGAGAAGTAATAGGAAACCTATAACCTTAACTTTAAGTATAACTGTATATTTAGTTTAAAGTAGAGGTTATGTGATGATTCTATAACTTGGAGGGGGAGAGCAGGGAAGAATAGCAATGATAGGATTTGGTATAGTTTAAGAGTTTGAAACATGCCTGCAGTGACTTTAATTCAGTGTTGGAAAGGTAGTCTTTGCAAGCTGCTTCAAAGCAGGAATGGGCCTATTTTAAACAGTAGGTAACTTTAATTAAACTCTGTTGGAACTTTTCAGCTTGAAGACCCTTAAAAAAAAAAAAAAAGAAGCAGCAGAGTTTGCACACAGGTTTCTGTAAACTCTGTGAAGCAACTGACCATCCTCTTAACTGCCCTGGTTTAGCGGACACTAATTTCTAAGATGGATTTTATTTTTCCATAAACAGCACATTTTTGGAAAGATTCCTGTAAATGCTTCACAGTAAGGTCAGGTCATGCAAAACAAGAAAACAAAAACATATATTTGATTTATTCACATACTACAAGATGTACTTGTTAAAACTAAAAAAAAAAAAAAATCAAAATGAGAAGATCAAGACTACCATGATTTGATTAATTTTGCCAGAATTCTTTCCAAATGAGCTGATAAAAAGTTTCCCTCCACACTGATTTCAATAACTGAATCTTAACTACATCAGCATGCGGTACATGGGAGCCTATCGAGTTTTTGCATGGCTTGATTCTGGAAAAAATGGTCTATCACAGTTGCAGGGCTAGCTGCACCTCTGTCCCCGCTCTGGTCTCTCTGAGTGCACCCCACAAGTGTCAGGCCTTGTGCCTTCACCTCTCCTGGGTGGAATCCCCTGATTCTCCCCCTTTTACATAGGGGTCTGTAACCTAGGGCCTGGTCTATCTGCCTTGCTTACTCAGAAGGTCCAACTGGTTTAGCACATGCCATTCTTCCCTTCAGGACTCTGTGGCCAATGATGAATACTGTGACCAGTAGCCTTCTTAAACCAAAGCATTGCTTTATCTCAACAGTAGAAATAAAGCATAACATAAGAGAAAAAGGATTTTAAAAGCAACACACACTCTACACACATCTACCTGACTTAAAGGCTTGCCATCCCCTGATGGAAGCCTAGGGAGGTCTAACTGTTTTGAACATCTGCAGCAGTGTGTCAATCAGAAACGGTTCTTAGCCACAACTGTCCCCGGCGCCTACTGCCTGCCCCCTAAAATCTTTATTTCTCTCAATTTCTGGCATTTTGACTCTGCTGTCCAAAACCAGCTCTGTGGGATGTCAACCATGTTTCCTCAGGCCAATTGCTGTCCCACTGTCCTGTAAATATCCCAAAGGTTTGTTGCGTCTGTCTTGTCTATAGTCATTGCTTTTACCTTCCTATTTGTTTCTAACAGCCTGCTATTAAACTAAACCAACCTAGTCACACAATCCACATTGCAATATAGTCATACAGTAGACATCCCAATAACCAGGTCAACTTACAATATTGATAAATTACTGCAGAGCAGCTTCCCATGTAAGCAGTTTTATTGATTTCAATGGGACTAAACATAGTAATAAAGTGACATCTGTAGGTCTTTAAGGGGTTAGGCACTGCAGGTGTTGAAGTATCAATACACATCCTTTACAACAGGGGTGGGGAAACTACAGCCCGCGGGCTGGATCCAGCCCCTCAGGGCTTTGGATCCAGCCCACGGGATTGCCCCCCGTGGTGCCGCAGGCCCTGCCCCTCTCTCAGAAGTGGCCGGCACCACGTCCCTGGGGCCCTGCGGGGAGGGAGGGTGCTTTGTGTGTTGCCCTTGCCTCCAGGCACCGCCCCCTGCAGCTCCCATTAGCCAGGAACAGGAAACCATGGCCAATGGGAGCGTCGGGGTGGTAGCTGGAGGCATGGCAAGGGCAGCGCACGGAGCCCTGTGCCCCCCCCCAGCCCCCAGGGGCCGCGCAGGGATGTGGTTTAGTCCATTTCCCGGTGTGGCGCGGCACGGGGCTAGGGCAGGCAGGCAGGGAGGGAGCCTGCCCTGGCCCCAGAGCCGCTTTAGGTAAGCAGCGCCAGGCCGGATTCGAACCCCTCCTGCACTCTGCCCCCCAATTCCCTGCCCTAAGCTCCCTGCCTGCACCTTGCACCCCTTCTGGAACCCCAACTCCCTGCCCTGAGCCCCCGTCACACCCCATACCCGTCCTGAACCCCACCCCCAACTCCCTGCCTGCACCCCACATCCCTCCTGCACCCCAATCCCCTGCCCTGAGCTCCCTCCCACAGTCTGCACCCCTCTTGCACCCCTGCCCTGAGCCCCCTCCTGCACTCTGCACTGCTCTTGCACCCCAAGCCCTTTCCTTGAGCCCCCTCATACACCCTGCACCCCTTCTCTGCCCCAATCGCTTGCTCTGAGCCCATTCCTGCACACCGCACCCCCTCCCACACTCTGCACTCCCTCCTGCACACCAACCCCCTGCCCCAGTCCTGCATACAATTTCCCCACCCAGATGTGGCCCTCGGCCCAAAAAGTTTGCCCACCCCTGCTTTACAAGTTACAGCACCATATATAAGCGCTTGCCTCATGCAGCTCCTCCTAGTTTGCAGCATGTTATGTTAGGGAAAAGCTGCCATGTTGTAAAAGGAGAGTAGGTATGGCTGCGAGTGTCACTAAACCTGACCCTGAAGGCAGAATATTGTAGCCACTTTAGTTTAAGTTACTGTGGGACACCTGCAGAAGTAACTGTAGATATGCACCAGAGAGAACATGGTCCAGTATTGCTGACACTTGCTCATGTGCCTATATTTCCCTTGTATACAAGATCATCTCCCCAGCCTTTATGGCCACTGCAGATCTGCCTCACTGTTGCATCACTGTAAGTAAAATTCTTGGATTTTACAAAGCACACATTAATTTGTACTTTTTTCTTGATTAAAAGCTCTTCCACCTTCTGAGATCTTACAGTACATGGTGAATTAGTGTATGCCTTACATATCTATATTAACCATCATTCTCCATTTTGTAAACACTGCTGCCTGAGGAATCAGATCAATCAGGTAAGTTTGTAATCAAGCAATGGATCACCTGACAAGGAAGAGACTCACATGACAGGGGGAACTGGAACCTTATAAAAGGGCAGCCCTCTCACCAGCTATTTTAGAGAGCAGAGAGAGACCAGAAGATAAGACTGGTGGAGTAGGGGTACAGAAGAATCCTGGATACCCTGAAAATACACTGAACAAATCCTAAGAGAGTCTGTGCATTATTTGCTTACATGATCATGTTGTCCCTGAAGAGAGGAACAGTAAACCAGAGGGTCCACAGCTTTCGTGGAAGTCTGGGAGTGTGTAATGGCTACTGGGGAGGCTTGGGAGAGCTGACCCCAGTTTCACGGCCTAGCTCAGTGATTCTCAGACCTCAGTGGTTCAGGAGCCGAATCAGCAATCAACATTACGCAAAAGAGCCACAGTAGTGTGAATTCATGATTTCATTTACTATAGTGCTATTGATGTTTCAATGGTATGACAGGGAAAAAAATTCATTTTTATATATACATATTCTCACAGCAAAATGACTGAGCACATACTATTATTTTATCAATGACAATTGCTTAATAACACAGTTATTAAGGAGAGAGAGAGAGAGGTGTGTGTGTGTGTGTGTGTGTGTGTGACAACCGGGTGCCCTGACGCCTGTGGAGGCAGGGAGCTGTGGGAGCCCTCCGCCGCTCCCATCCGCCGCGGGCGGCAGGGTGGACCACTGCCGCTGGAAGCCGCCAATAGAGGGGGACCCTGGAGCTCCGAGCCCCCATGGGTGGTGGGGGCTCCTAGAGCTCCCAGCCCGCTCGTAGCTGCCCATGCTCCCCATTTTGCATGGATATTTTTATCCAAAGTCAGGGACAGGTCACGGGCTTCCGTGAATTTTTCATTATTGCCCGTGACCTGTCCGTGACTTTTACTAAAAATATCAGTGACAAAATCTTAGCCTTACTTATAACTTACAGTGATGTGGATGTGCATGGGGGGCTGGGGGCAGGACTCGTACTGCTTATCATAGTGGCTAGTATCATATCTTTCCCATCCTCTGGAGAGATTTGCTCGTTAATTTCTTTTCCCCCAGTCTAATCTCACATTATCAATATCGCCCTGTAGTTCTGTAGAAAAAAATGTATGCAGGGTACTGTCTGTATTGAATTATCAAGAGAACTATTTTAGGAAAGATGAGTCATATGGGATGAACTAGAAAAAATACATATAGCTGGTATAAGAACAATGGCTGGGGTTTTCAAAAAAGAGTTAGACAACCAATTGCCTTAGGCCCCCATTTAAAAATCCCAAACATGTATACTCACTGTAACTCAATTTCTACTGTCTCTCATCTACTGTATTCTCTTATCTTTTATATTGTCTCCCTCTGTTTTAAAACTTTTGAATAAAAATATTTTGTATGGTCAACAATTTTATCTTTAATGAAAAAAGAAGCGCATCTGTTCTAAAGCTTTTGCCCATCTACACAAAAATCTATTTCAAATGTGTTTACCCATCCATATTAGATCAAAACTATTGAAGTTAGGTTACTGTACATAATTTATACTAGGTTTTAATGCTATACTATAAATAGTGTCCTATGTTTCTTTAATGCAAATATTTATAAGCTCTCCCACTGAAGTTATTGGAACAATTCAGATCCATAACATTATTCATGTGCTTAAGTGTATGCAGGTTTAGGTCCTTTATGTTTAATTAAAATTAGAACATACACCTTCATTGTGTGTGCCCTTGTCCTAGTGTTCAGATGCCCCTTAAATATGACCTGATGAAGTCTGCCACTGGCAATTTTAAAATAAAGATTGGATGTTTTTCTAAAAGATATGTTCTAGTTCAAACAGGAATTAATTCAGAGAAGTTCTATGGCTTGTGTTATGCAGGATGTCAGACTAGATGATCACAGTGGTCTCCTCTCGCCTTATAATCTATGAAACTATAAAAATGTATTTCATTACATATTCACATTTACTGGATCTGCATTTTTTGTCTGCATGCATGTATATAGCAGTCTGGGTTTTTTGTATTGCCCTCCTCTCAATTGCCAAAAATGGCTGAGAAGACAGACCTGTGTACATTATTGCATCCAAAATAGATTTTTCAAGATGACACGAGGAAAAAATCCTCTAAATTCTGAGGATAATATGTGTGATGTTGCAGATGTGAAGAGAAGTGAAATGACCTAGGAAACAAGTACAGGTTCCTTTTAAAACAGTTTTACCTTGCTTAAAATCTAGAAACTAACACTCTGATCATGCAAACATTTATATGCATGATTAAGTTTAAGGATGACTACTCATGTGGCTGCACCTGTGTAAGTGTTTGCAGAATTTGGGTCTAATTCCCAGCACTTAAGCTGTTTTCACACCAGAATTTGGAAGAAAAATAAATGGTTAAAGTAAGTTGCTCCGAGCACACCACATTTTCAGGGCATTATATGAACACTACCTAATTTAATATTTTAATCAAAATTTCACTGAAATGCCTTGTCTCATGCCCCAACATCCCCCAAACAAGAAAGCATTTATTTGTAAAAATCAACATCCCTGTTTCACTGAAGCACATCTCAAATCTTATGAGACATCTAGTCAACAGTAACTTCTGCCACTTCACCTGAAGTGCTTTTCATCCCTTGCAAAATATTTTTCCTGACATCCATGTCAAAGACTAGTGTTTCTGAGCCTCCTTGAGAGAAATGAAACCTTCAAAAATGCTGTCACTGAGACTTTTCATGCAGCTGTTAGATGTACTTGCTATGGGATTTATGTTCTCCTCTAGCTGATCATAGGTGCTGTAAATGGCACACTCTGGGCAGGACAGACCTCAAAAGTATCTTGAAGGGCCAGATGACATTAACTATAAACTTTGGACAACATTGTGCTTTGACCCAGGTCCCTACTGGCTGAAGTCAACGGAAAAAGTACTAGCTGGGTTATTTGTGGGGACTGTCCCTGCCTCCATGGACACGATCTTGCTTGTCTTCTCTCTCTCTGTGTACAGCAGGCATAACTTCACTGAAGTACATTGTTACAGCTGTGCAAGAGAGAAGAGAAGAAGTCCACATCTCTTCTGTATTTCATCTGTGTCCAGATCTACTTCCTATCCTCGTTGAAGAAGGCAATCAACTGGAAACCACACCAAGAAGGGATGGAAGAGGTTGTGATATCTGACAGAGTGTATTATCTCTTGCCTCCACCCCCACCCCCCCGGAAGTAAAAATGGTAACTTTCAAGTGTAAGCAGGATTTTAAAACATTAAATTGACAACGTAGGGAAAATATGATGTTAAAACTCACACAGCAGTATTGGCTTTGCCAGTCCAGCAGCATGCTTAATTTAGTATATTCTAAAGGTCCAATTTTCAAAAATGCCGAGTACCTACAACTCCCACTGAGGTCAGCGTGAGATGCAGGTGCTAAATACCTCTAATCCCATTGTTCAGGGCCTGCAATTGTTAAGCAACACCTGTTGGCCAAAACACTTCCAAGTACATTCATAAAAACCACTATGAAAACATATTAAAAAATAAAGTGAATCCAGTTCTGTTCTCAGTTCCAAAGGTGCACCTCCTATTAATTGTTAACCCATGGAACAAAGCAGAATGTGTCTAAGAGATCTCTTCCATGACCTTCCAGTACATTCAGTGCCACCAAGCAGATAAAGAACTCCAATGGCGCGAGAAAAAACTAAAGACCTTTTTCTCTCCAGTGCAGTTTCTCTGAAAGGCCAGTCTGGTGATTGTCACTCAGCTATTTGAGAAAGGTACATTCCTACCCAAGTAAAACCTGTGTTTCTGCATGTTTTTTACTGTGGTTCCTGCTGTTGAAGAAAGCAATCCCATTCATCAGTAGGAATCCCCCTTACTATTTGATTAAGGAGCCAGAAATAAGTAATAAACTTGAATCCTGCACCATGGCTGCCATTACTCAGTGCCTGTGATCAGTTACCTCCACCTTAGTCGTACTACTAGCAGTATGCTATACACCTGCATCGTTCTTGCTTCACTTGCAAGCACAGACAGCTTTGATACCTACTGCTGCAACAAAGAACCAAATCCTAATTAAAGAGACTACAATCCCCATATGACACATATTTAGAAGGAAATACTGTTAACGTTCAGTTATCCTGGAGCCAATGAAATAAAGTTGCTCTCTGTTGTAGTTTTCAGGGTGGGGAAAAAGCCCACAAGTTTATGAGCAGCTGTGTCAAAGCTTCAAGAGCTCTGTTTTTAGTTTTCACACAGTTTAGCAGCAGCTGTTCAACAGTTCCATGGTGAAGTGTAAAGTAACGGAACAGCAGGTGAAGGGAAGATTGAAAATGAGCAACCAGAGGAAAAAAATCAACCACAACTACAGTAACAGTATTACTTTTGCAGTAGTGGTCCCTCTGTGACAGTTGTGGCCTTTTGACGTACAAAACCAAACCCACGTGGCTTTTTCCTCCCAGTTGGAAAATGGTTGGATTTAAAGGAAAATCAAGAGGGAATCCCGCGTAGTTCACAGCATTTGTGATAGGATAATAACATCAATCGCCAATTCAAATCCAGCCCAGCCCAGTTCATAGTTAGCAGAAGCTGGCTGGTATTTGGTGGCTTATGTGAAATGAGTTTTGTGGCCTCAGGTCAGTTCCCCATTGACAGGAGTATATATGACAAAACTACTACTGCACTTATTGTTTTGTTGGCATTTTAATCATAAGCCTAGGAATGATTGGTCACAGAAACAGGACTAACCTCTCATTGGTACAGGTGGTCCCTTTAGGTTGGGGTTGAGGCACATTGGCAGAGTAGCAAAGAGAAGGTTCCCGCCTCTATTCACTTAAAAAAAGACTTTGGTTTCTAAGGGCTTGTCTTTACTACGGAGCTAAATCGATGTTGCTGCAATCAACGTAGCAGCATCAATTTAGCGGGTCTAGTGAAGACACTCTCCATCGATGGGATTTGCATGCTCTTCCTTCTTTGGTGGATTTACTATGAGAGGCTTCATGGAACATTTTTTTTTAAGAATGAATTTGAATGAGAAGATGATGGGACTTTTCCAGTATAAAGGGGAAGCATGGAAGAAAAATCATAAAGATTGGAGAGGGAGAAGAATCATTATGGAGGTAAGTCATGAGTGGAGAGTAGAGCACAGGAGCAGGAAAACAGCCAGATACCTTCCAACAGATTTGAATAACTCAATGAATGTCTGTCCTTCCTTCCAAAGGACAATAAAAAAAAAATCTTTGCTGAAAGGTTTCTCTTTCTTTGAAAATTGCAACTCCTTGAAAGTGTGCCCTTCATATTTCCCTAGTGATATATTTAAATGGGTCATTCTGTCACAGTGGTTTTACATTGTGCTGCTGTTCACACGCCTAATGGAACCTGCTGTGATGCATTTTGACATGACAGGTCACCCAGAAAATTTGATAAAAATGTTTGCTCTTGCTTGCAGTTCCTTGGGGGGTGAGGAAGCAGAAAAGATGGGCCCTGTTATTGATGGATAGATTTGAAATAAGTATTAGCCCAGCAGTCACTATGGTTGTTAATCTACAGACAGAATTACTAGAGAAAGGCAAGTATTTTTCCGGTAATGAGTGGAAGAATATACCTGCTTGCATTCAGTGTCTGACATATTTCAGAAATGTCTCCACTTCCTGGACACTATGGTGCTAATAAGCGATGGTCACATAAACACCACCCTATACCGGAAACCTACTGACCGCTATTCCTACCTACATGCCTCCAGCTTTCACCCAGACCACACCACACGGTCCATTGTCTACAGCCAAGCTCCACGATACAACCACATTTGCTCCAACCCCTCAGACAGAGAGAAACACCTACAAGATCTCTGTCAAGCATTCTTACAACTACAATACCCACCTGCTGAAGTGAAGAAACAGATTGACAGAGCCAGAAGAGTACCCAGAAGTCACCTACTACAGGACAGGCCTAACAAAGAAAATTACAGAACGCCACTAGCTGTCACCTTCAGCCCCCAACTAAAACCTCTCCAATGCATTATCAAGGATCTACAACCTATCCTGAAGGACGACCCATCACTCTCACAAATCTTGGGAGACAGGCCAGTCCTTGCCTACAGACAGCCCCCCAACCTGAAGCAAATACTCACCAACAACCACATACCACACAACAGAACCACTAACCCAGGAACCTATCCTTGCAACAAAGCCCATTGCCAACTGTGCCCACATATCTATTCAGGGGACACCATCACAGGGCCTAATAACATCAGCCACACTATCAGAGGCTCGTTCACTTGCACATCCACCAATGTGATATATGCCATCATGTGCCAGCAATGCCCCTCTGCCATGTACATTGGTCAAACTGGACAGTCTCTACGTAAAAGAATAAATGGACACAAATCAGATGTCAAGAATTATAACATTCATAAACCAGTCGGAGAACACTTCAATCTCTCTGGTCACGCAATTACAGACATGAAAGTTGTGATATTACAACAGAAAAACTTCAAAACCAGATTCCAGCGAGAGACTGCTGAATTGGAATTCATTTGCAAATTGGATACAATTAACTTAGGCTTGAATAGAGACTGGGAGTGGCGAGGTCATTATGCAAGGTAACCTATTTCCCCTTGTTTATTCCTCTCTTCCCCCCCACCCCGTTCCTCAGACGTTCTTGTTAAACCCTGGATTTGTGCTGGAAATGGCCCACCTTAATTATCATACACATTGTAAGGAGTGATCACTTTAGATAAGCTATTACCAGCAGGAGAGTGGGGTGGGAGGAGAGAAAACCTTCTGAAGTGATAAACACCCATTTTTTCATGATCTGTGTGTATAAAAACATCCTCACTGCATTTTCCACTTTTATGCATCCGATGAAGTGAGCTGTAGCTCACGAAAGCTTATGCTCAAATAAATTGGTTAGTCTCTAAGGTGCCACAAGTACTCCTTTTCTTTTGGCTCTAAAAATGTGTTTTCAGGGTTAGCTCAGAGAACTGAAATTAGAGCTATATTGCAGATCTATATTATCAGAGGAGCTACTGTGCACTCTTCATTAGGATTGGAGTAGAATTTTATTTGATAGAAGTACTTACGTCAGATAGACTTATTATTTGCACTTCAAGATTTGCCTTTAAAGCTGAAAGTAAACAAGTTTTTTCAGGGTTTGGGGAAGTGGAAAAAGCAGAATGAAATGCCAGCTAAGTGGCTGCATCTCCACCCATGACTCACCAAGACAGTTGTCCTCCCTTGAGACAATGCAGCTAATGGAGTCCAGGGCAAAGTACCCGAGAACCAGAGGTAAGGTGTTCCTGGTTGAGAGGATGCAGCTGTAGAATGAGCTCCCAGAAGGGATCAGACTTACTGGAGTCTGACCACGTATAAGGTATGCTGTATGCTCTTTATGAAATTTTTCCACTACAAGAAGAGGGTTTGTGTGGAGGGGTCCAAATCCTCAGCTCCAAGCAAATCTTCCTGTAATCAGGGAAGGGAGAAGAGTGGAAGACTCCACTGAGAGTCTAGCAGGGACTCCATCATACAGACCTAATTTACCAGCCAAGTGCTTAAATGCTATGGTGATGTTTGCTGCAGGGGTGATTAGAAAGAGATGAGAGAAACAATATCATAGTCCAAGACGCATATGGAAAATGTTCACACCAAACTTCCTTGCCTTACATGTCTCGTGAAAATGTGAGACTAAAAGAGATTAGGTTATTATTTCTGCAAATTTGCCCCAAAAGGAATTGGAGGTGGTTTAAGGCCAGAATCTGTGTGCACCAGAACCTACGCCATGCCACTTCAGAGGGCCTCCTAAAATTTCTTCTTGATAACAATGCTGCTGGCGGGTGGTGCAATCAGCTGTAAGGTGGGAGGTCAGTGCATTTATAGCTGGGGCTGAGGACAGCCTTTATGGAGTGTGGAGGGAGAAGTGAGCATGCTACTTCACCTCAACCCAATGGAAAATGTTCACGTGTAGGTGGAAAAGGGGTGACGCTGTGCTGCACCTACCTGTATCTCTGCAGCAGTCCCCTTCCTCCTGACTGGTCTCCTAACACACACTATCAATGAGAGGCAGCTTGCATTCCAGACAGTGAACTCCCCAGTAGGCAAACCTTGGCCCATGCAGGAGGCCTTTTGTGCCCTGATGGAACAAGAGGACTCAATATGGTGAAAAGGATTGGGACGGAAGGATTGGAAAGGAAATGATGGGGGTGGGAGGAAGAAGAGAGAAGAACGAGCTGAGAGAAGGCAAGAGAGGTGGGGAGGGAATGGCTGGAGAGAGACCTGGTTACAGGCAGGAAACGAACTACAGTAAGTACTGATGAACAGTCCTGTTTTTCAGATAGAGAGTATTGAGTGAGGAGGAAATACATTTCAGTTTTCTGAAATGCCCAAAGTGTCTGCAATGAGCTGGTTGCACTAGTCTCCGCACAGTATTATACAGAAACATTTTATAGTTATCTTTGCCTGGACTTGCTTCACGGTAGTTTGCAATTGGTATGACACATACAATAGGGTACCATTCACATTCTGTGCCTAGCATGTGATTGTCAATAGTATAACCTATCATTTACAGAGCAGCATAAATTCACAGGTTGCCTTTCAGATTAAAACATGTTCCCTCTCCAAAAAGATTACAATTTCAGAGCTACATCCCAATGTACCAAGGAATCTGAACTCCAACTCAATGATATTTGGGGGAAAATAGGTTCAGCTCTTCTCTGTGCACTGCTCACAGAGGTACAGGATATAAATTCCACTTGTTTACTGGAGTCCAAGGATGGTGGTGTAACATTTCAGAAGTTATGGTGCCATCTGAGTAACATTTTCCACTTACTCCCACATATATCCACAGAACAAACAGTTACCCACCGTGCTCTCTTTAACATGCTCAGTCGCACTGCACTGACAGAGCAGAGCATGCAGGTAGGAGGCTACAAAGCCTCTTTTGGCCAGCTCAAAGAATGAAGTTCAGTTAACCGTGCCAGTCCGGAAGTTCATCGAAGCAAGTGAGTGGCCAGCCCCAGCAGCTCCCTATTTTTCATCTTCCCAGTCAAAAGAAGAGAATAGGAGAGGGGGGGAAAAAAGCAAAAAGGGGAGCACAAACAATAAATATTATCAGAGCTTTTCACAGTCACTGACATGGTGCTGGACCCCCTATCATGCTTGCCACAAGTTAAAGTAATGATGAGAATTGAAATGGGCATAAATAATTTTTTTGTGAGGAGCAAAGAACGGAATCGCTTTCAGAAAATTGCTCCTCCGTTAAGGGGTGGAATCTGCCAGGGAAACGCATCTCTTCCTCTCTACATACTTGGCAGCTGAACCAAGACCAGGTTGATGCATTTCTAAGCTAAAATGACTGCTTCACATAGTTAAAAGTTACAGCCACTGTTAACTAGAAATGGCCTCATTTCCTCTTTACATAATACATTGTTCCATTACTTGCTGCACAGTGAAGGTCCATAGCCTATGGCTACAGTAGACTCAATATAAAGCTGTATGTAGATTGTAATGAAAATTTAAAACAAACTTTTCTACTCCTCCAGGGGGAAAGCACATTTTCACCTTGCCTCAATTGTTCACAACCTCTGTTAATAAAATGAATGGGAAATTAAATTCTAGCCTCAAAGAAATTTTTATTGAGCTAAATAATGTGAAACTCATTTTGGCTCTGTTGGGCACTGGGTTTCAATAGACATAAGACAAAAAACCTTGGATGCTCAGTTGCTTTGTTTTATGTTGTTTTTACAGTTTTGTGAAAGCATCAGAAAATGTGTGTAAGCAGCAACACAGTTATTGGCCCAAATTTTCAAAAGCATGTGTGCAAGAGAATCTACATGCTCTTTCTGCACTTCCTTCATATGAGTGCAAACAGAGACCTATCACTGTGTTTATGCAACTCTGACTTGCATATTTGGAAAGCCCAATGGGAAACAGAGCCGTGAGCTGTAATAAACTGGTGTAATAAACTGAAATAAACTGGTTCTCTTTGTACACACCTTATTGTTTGTAGAAAAGAATGTACCTAGTTTTTCCTTCTCATGTAATTTATTTATTATGTAGTGGGCCAGAATACTGGTTTTCTTCATTAAAAGTCAGACTCAGATGTCCACTATTCTGACTGATGCTTTGAAATGTTCCTCAATAGAAAGTCCTTTCTAATCAAATGCCCATTGACCTGCATTGAAATGGAATACATACGCATTAGAAGAGCAGGACTGGGATCCAATAACAGTTTCCTGCGTCTCTGCCCCTGCACCAAGCTCCACCCCTTTGCCAAAGCATTACTCTGCTTAGGATGGTGGTGGCTAAGGAAAAACCACACAATAACAGTCTGTTGGGCTGGTGAAGAAGCTACTAGTACTCCTCTTTGGGCAGACTGTGGATCCTTGCCTCTGCAGGCTATTGCTCCCTCGCTACCGGTGGGTGCAGATCCACCCCAGAGAAGGAAGAATTCAGGCCCCTCCCACACTGGAGCAAAGCTGAATGTGGAGGCTCCTGACAATGGGTTGGTGGCAGCAACAGACCCTTTCACAGAGGGTCTTCTGCTGGGGTGGTGTTGGCAGGGTCCTTGCAGAGCAGCAGGTCTTAGAGTTAACAACCCATTGTAATACATGGGGCAAGTGAGTTATGGTTTCAGGATATCTGCAGAGACCACTGTATCAGTTACACTAGAGTCACAATTTTGAGGTTTACTTAGCATCCATAATGGCTAGAAGCAGCTTTCATTTAAATCAAAGCTTAGATCATATGACAAAGAGCTAGGGCTCTAGGCATAGGTCTACAGTAGCTATGCCTTAATTTGGTTCTGGTGGTCATTTATTTAAGTATGAATTTCACGCTCTCTACACCAAAGCAAATCTTTCACAGGGTTCAATGGAAGTTTGCCCCAGCAAGTAATTGTGTCCATTTTAAGGAACTGGTCCATAATCAGGTCCATTTAAGATCTAAAATTAAGTGTAAGCTCTTAATTAAACCTAACATCAATACAAATGCTGTTATTATTTAAAGGAAAAAAATCAGTGGAAATGGATTTTAAAAGGAATAAGACTGACCACAAGGAAAAGAGACATTCAGTGGCCTATTTTCACTAAAGGGAAAGCAAATAGTAAACAAGCCAAAGAGAGAGTTAATGCGTAAATGAGATTTTTACAGTTATTTCCATTCTACTCATCTAGAATGTTCTCAGTCACACAGTTGTGGAAGCAGTTTGATTTTGACCCGCAAATGTCTTATTTCCATTTCCTAGAACAATAATTGTGTATACTCTGCCGCTGCTTCTGAATGGAGGGAACTTCTTTTAGTGACACACCAAGCAGAAGAAAATTCCAGAGGTACTTGTATGGCCCCATATCACCATAGTATCTCAGAGCCTTACAATCTTTAGTGTATTTTTCCTCACAACACTCCTGTGAAGGAGGAAAGTGCTATTATTCCCATTTTACAGAGGGGGAACTGAGGCACAGAGAGACTAATGGTATGCCTACACTGCATTTTAACACTCATGGCAGCGAGGCTCAGAGCCCAGGTCAACAGACTTGGATTTACGCTATGCTAAAAACAGCTGTGTGGACTTTACAGCTCGGGCTCTGAGGCCTGGCTTCAGAGCCTGAACTCGCTCCAGCCTGAGCCCGAACACCAAGACAGCTGTTTTTAGTGCTGCAGCATGAGCCAGAGTCTGTCAACCTGGGCTCTGAGCTGCACTGCTGCAGGTTTTAAAATGCAATGTCGACATACCTGTAGTGACTTAACCACCCAAGATCACACAGGATGTTGGTGATGAAGTGAACTGGGCCCAGCTCTCCCAAATCGTATGTTAGTGCCCTGACCATATGACTATCCTTTTTCTCTTTATAAGAAGTGATATTCTTGTGAACTGGATTGTCTTTGGGAGGGTGGGGGTCACATCTGACCCAAAACACTGAAAATGATTTTGACTGAGAGGGACTGAAGTTAGCAAAGGTAGGGAATGCTCAGCTGGCCTGCAAGCAACCTTAGACCAGCACACTTGTGCCTTACTCACAGTGATTCCACCTTTTATTTTGGAATACCAGCTATGGTGGCCACAGTACTTGTGTCTCCTGAGAAGGCCTGTCGTGGCAATTCTAGCTGTTAGTGTAACTCCAGTGGGATTACAGATAGTGATTTACCTATAACAGAGACTCCCTCCTCCTGCTGCTGTGATTAATTTAAAGCCTTTTGCGGCTGTAGACTTAGCATGGGTGGTTTCCCAAGAAAGAACCCAGCTGTAATTGATTCTGTGGAAATGCAGCTGGATGCCAGGGCTGAAGAATGTAGACACAGGTTGGGGAGCATTTGAGACAGCATAAGAATATAGGCAGCATGTAAGAATTCATAACAGCCGATATTGAGAGCATCAGAGAGGAAGCCATCTGCAACGTACAACAAATTTTCAGGACCCACAAAACCCAGGAACTATATACGCTATATTTTCTTGAGCACTGTGTGCACATATAGGGATATAGTGCATGCCAGGAACAAGAACCACCCAACAGATGGTTTCTTTAAATCAGAAATGTGCCCATTAGCATCCATTTAACACCCCTCCTCCAAGTACCAGAGAAGACACCCTCCCCAATCAGTTCATGAAGCGGGTGCAGGGTCAACACAGTTCTGAGTCTGCAGCAGGCCCCCAGCCCCACCCTACACCCTTCACATCTCAAGGACCAGCTACAGAGCTTCAGTTCATATTGCACCAGGCCTGCACATTCTCCAATCCTGTTCCCTGCGCTGGTCCGGCTGTCTGGGGCACTTCTGACACTACAGAGGAGGGGACAAGATTTGCCTCTTCTTGTAGTTTTAGTGTAGTCAACCAAGACAGACACCTTCCTGGCTAGAAAGTTTGAAATTTTAGACAAATCACCTCCCCACTCCACCCTCCTCCCTATTTGGATTTGCCAGAGCTGAAGAGAAAACAGAGAGACACTCTCTGCAGAATTGCTATGATTATTGAACAACTAATGGAAATTATTTCTGACACTCCCATTTTCTACTGAAAATGTATGTAGAATTACTGGCTCTACTGCAGTGCTAACCAATATTTCTGGATTGACTGACAAAAAACAACATTAGGACAGCAAGATCTCTAGTTTTGATTGTGGTGTTAAAAGACTAGGCAGGTATGAAGCAAAAGAAAACGTTTATATTCTAGGCAAGAATTATCCTTTACAGACCAAGGTCCCAATCCTGTAATCAGATCATAGAATCATAGAAGATTAGGGTTGGAAGAGACCTTAGGAGGTCATCTAGTCCAACCCCCTGCTCAAAGCAGGATCAACCCCAACTAAATCATCCCAGCCAGGGCTTTGTCAAGACAGGCCTTAAAAACCACTAAGGATGGAGATTCCACCACCTCCCTAGGTAACCCATTCCAGTGCTTCAACACCCTCCTAGTGAAATGTTTTTTCCTAATATTCAACCTAGACCTACCCCACTGCAACTTGAGATCATTGCTCCTTGTTCTGTCATTTGCCACCACGGAGAACAGCCTAACTCCATCCTCTTTGGAACCTCCCTTCAGGTAGTTGAAGGCTGCTATCAAATCCCCCCCTCACTCTTCTCTTCAGACTAAATAAGCCAAGTTCCCTCAGCCTCTCCTCATAAGTCATATGCCCCAACCCCTACTAATTTTTGTTGCCCTCCGCTGGACTCTCTTCAATTTGTCCACATCCTTTCTGTAGTGGGGGGGGGCCCCTCAAAACTGGACACAGTATTCCAGATGTGGCCTCACCAGTGCCGAATAAAGGGGAATAATCACTTCCCTCGATCTGCTGGCAATGTTAGTCTCTAAGGTGCCACAAGTCCTCCTTTTCTTTTTGCGAATACAGACTAACACGGCTGTTACTCTGAAATCTGGCTCCTACTAGTGCAGCCCAATATTCCGTTAGCCTTCTTGGCAACAAGGACACACTGACTCATATCCAGCGTCTTGTCCACTGTAATCCCCAGGTCCTTTTCTGTAGAACTGCTGCTTAGCCAGTCGATCCACTGCCTGTAGCAGTGCACGGGATTCTTCTGTCCTATGTGCAGGACTCTGCACTTGTCCTTGTTGAACCTCATCAGATTTCTTTTGGCCCACTCCTCCAATTTGTCTAGGTCACTCTAGACCCCATCCCTATCCTCCAGGGTATCTACCTCTCCCCCCATCTTAGTGTCATCTGCGAACTTGCTGAGGGTGCAATCCATCCCATCATCCAGCTCATTAATGAAGATGTTGAGCAAAATCAGCCCCAGGATTGACCCCTGGAGCACTCTGCTTGAACTGGTTGCCAACTAGACATCGAGCCGTTGACCACTACTCATTGAGGCCGACGATCTAGCCAGCTTTCTATCCACCTTATAGTCCATTCATCCAATCCATACTTTTTTTAACTTGCTGGCAAAGAATACTGTGGGAGATCATATCAAAAGCTTTGCAAAAGTCATGGTATATCATGTCCACCGCTTTCCCCATATCCACAGTGCCAGTTATCTCATCATAGAAGGCAATCAGGTGGGTCAGGCATGACTTGCCCTTGGTGAATCCACACAATGAACCTATTCACCTTTGTAGAGCAGAGCACCACCCATCCCAGCTCCCCCACAGATCTGACTGCAGGACTGGGAGACAATGCTAGGATTCTTTAAGGTCTGGATCCACCACAGCACTGAAGCACATCCTTAACTTTAAACACGTGCATGGTTCTGTTGACTTCATTGGGTGCTTAGATGGTTTGAGATGCAAAAGAGGATTTTCTCAAATTCAGGCCTCCTCTGAAGTACTTTATCCTGTTTTGTGTGTTTCTGCATGCAGTAAAATGTTTGGTTGTGTTTGACAATGCAAGACAATTCCAGGACTCAAAACTTGCTGAGTTACAGAAAGATTAACATGGCTCTGATAATCACTTTGCAAAAATATTCAGGATTGAGGCACACTGGTAAACCAGTGCAGAGGAAGCGTGCCTTACTGTTACCTATACTGTACCTGGTCCCATGCCTGCAAAGATTTATACACAAGTAGTCCCATTAGAGCCAATAAGTTTTTGCAGGATCTGGCTCCTCTTGTGTGGATGAACAGAGGACTTAATTCCTCTGTTGCTGTCAATCTGGCACCATTCATGAGGATGCCCTCAGGAAATGAATGGTAAAAGAATATTTCTTCTGAACACATTTATAAAACTAAAATAAAATCCTTACTACAATAATAACTAACTAATAACCGAATGGTGCATTCCCACGTATTAGAAGAAATGATGAAGAGCATCAAATCGTAAATTGCCATCACCTGGGCTGGTTTGAATCTCACTGCCTGGGGTAATTTCCAGGATCTAGGTCACTTTCAGCTTCACTAATATGACCCTGTTTTTTTCATACTTTCTCAGATAATAGAAGAATTTCCCTGAAAAGAACAAATATCTCCCTTTAAGTATACAAGAGTGGATGAACCATGCTCCAAGGCATTAACAGAGACGTGGGGATGAATACAATATGTTTCAGCTATTTTCTACCACAAGATTTTTCCAAGTCTGTTTTTACACAAGAAATATGAACAACTGCAGACTAACAGCATGGAGTGGAAAGCAAAACAATATAATAGAATGTCTGGCAATATAAAAAAAGCCTAAAGTAATTATAATTCTGAAAATAATTAATCAGCAGCTAGGTATTCAGTCTGCTTAGACTGTTAGAAGAATATGTTGCTGTGATGGAGTCCACTCAACACAGCAGCACCTCCTGCTGGCCATTCTGGGGATTAGCTGCTGTGCCCTCTCCTGTGGTGCCTCTCCCATCATCTTCTCCACCTACAGACCTGTCTCAGTCCAGGAAACACTGTCCATATTTCCCCCTTCTGGGGTTCCGTCCATTATTCCAGCCACTTCCAGCTAATGGGGGTGAGCCTGGACCCATCCACTGCTCCAGGTCCTGACTCAGGGACCCTGTAGATAATAGTCTCCTGCTGCGTCTCTAATTTTTCTCAATGCTGCTTCAATTCTCTGGGTCACTTCCCCATGACCCCAGCACCTTTTTCACCCTTTCCTCAGGGCTTTCAGCTACCAAGTCCCAGCAGCCAGCTAGGAGCTCCCTCTTGCTCCCCCAGTCCCTGCCAGCAGCTGCTCTATCCAAGGTACTACAGTTCCCTCAGCCTGCCAGGAATGCAGTCCTCACACCTTGAACTCCCAGCACCAACTGATCGTGCTCTGCTCTGCAGCCCCTCTTATATGGGCCTGTGGGGCCCAGATTGGCTGCCCCCTGCAGCTCTTCTCTAACTGGCTGTGCCCCATGCAGTCTTTCTATGCCACTTGGAGGATTCACCTCCACTGCCCCCTTTTGGGGCAGGGTATGATAGGCTCGCAAGGCCTCCATTAACCCCTTCCACTCCTGTGTCGGGTGGGCACCACATCACAGTTATCCATAGCGAGACAAAAAGGAGTGATCTGAGAACAGCATCAGGAAAGTGCAAATAGCAATACATAAGAACACCAAGAATGGACATACTGGATCAGACCAATGGTCCATCTAGCCCAGGATCCTGTCTTCTGACAGTGGCCAGTGTTGGATGCTTCAGAGGGAATGAACAGAGCAAAGCAATTAGTGAGAGATCCATCCCCTGTCATCCAGTCCCAGCTTCTGGGGGTGAGATATTTAGGGACACCCAGAGCATGGGGTTGCATCCCTGACCACGTTGGCTGATAGAGCCATCAATGGCTATCCTCCAGGAACTTATCTAATTTTTTTTGCACCCCGTTATACTTTTGGCCTTTGCAACATCCTCTGGCAACAAGTTGCACAGGTTGACTGTGCATTGTGGGACGTAGTACTACTGTTTCTTTGTCTTAAATCTGCTGCCTATTAATTTTGTTGGATGATCCCTGCATTATGCAAAGGAGAAATAACACTTCCCCATTCACTTTCTGAACATTAATCATGATTTTATAGACCTGGATCCTATCCCCTGTTTGTCATCTCTTTTCTAAGCTGAACAGTCCCAGTCTTTTTAATCTCCCCTCCTATGGAAGCAGTTCCAGAACCCTAATCATTTTCATTGCCCTTCTCTGTAGCTTTCCAATTCTAATATATCTTTTTTTGAGATGAGGTGACTAGAACTGAATGTAGTATTCAAGGTGTGGGTGTAACATGGATTTATATAGTGGCATTAGGATATTTTTCTGTTTTATTACCTATCCCTTTCCTAATGGGTCCTAACATTCTGTTGGCTTTTTTGACTATCGCTGCACATTGAGCAGATGTTTTCAGAGGACTACCCACAATGATTCCAAGATCTCTCTCTTGAGTGGTAATAGCTAATGTGGAGCCCATTGTTTTGCATCTATAGTTGGGATTATTTTTTCCCCCATTTACATTACTTTGCGTTCATCAACACTGAATTTCGTCTACCATTTTGTTGCCCAGTCACCCAGTTTTGTGAGATCCCTTTGTAACTCTTTGCAATCAGCTTTGGACTTAACTATCTTGAGTAATTTAGTATCATTTGCAAACTTTGCATCCTCACTGTTTACCCCTTTTCCAAATAATTTATTACTATGTTGAATAGCACCAGTCCCAGTACAGACCCTTAGGGGACCCTGGTATTACCTCTTACCATTGTGAAAACTGACCTTTTATTCCTACCTGGTGTTTTCTATTTTTTAAACCAGTTACTTATCTATCAGGGGACCTTCCCTTTTATCACGACTGCTTACTTTGCTTATGAGCTTTTGATGTGGGACTTTGTCACAGGCTTTCTGAAAGTCCACATGCTTGTTAATGCCCTCAAAATATTCTTATAGATTGGTGTGGCATGATTTCCCTTTACTAAAGCTTTGTTGACTCTTCTCTAGCAGATCATGTTCCTCAATGTGTCTGATAATTCTGTTCTTTACTATAGGTTCAACCAATTTGCCTGGTGCTGAAGTTAAGCTTCCTGGCTTGCCTCACAGGGTATTTGTGTGTTTGCTGGTTAGCTAAGGTTTGTAAAGGCAAGTGATTGGGGCCTGGTGGGTGTTGGTAAAGAGGTGCTCTGAAGTCCACACTTCTTACCTTGGGAATTGAGAAGAGGGGAACATAGCTGGAAAGAAGGGAAGTCTCTCTAACCCCTTCATATTAGATATTAGTGGTGGTGAGGACAGGAAGCTTCAGGGCATCTTTTCCCCTCTGTCGCCCTGTGCAGTGTGAGAGGGCTTAGGCTGAGCCAGATAGGGGAGAAGAGGGGAGGGATTCTTTTTCTGTCGCCCTCTAGGGAGTGTAACCCTTATGGAAATGTCCTGTAGAATTCAGTAATTAAAAAGCTTTTACAATTATTTGAACCTCCTACAGAATTAAAGGAACATCCACATTGGCTTTAATGGCTATTTAATACCCCCACTCTAGAGATCTACAGAATGGTTTTATACAGCTTAATATTTTCTATTGATTCTATAGGTTTTTTGTTTGTTTTTTACAGTAACTTCTAAAGAATCCAGTTGAGTTTATCCCTGTAAAATTCTCCAGGACTTCCCCCTTCACAGGAATGGAGCTCTAAAGAAGCCACAAGCCTCTCTCTTCACCCTTCTTCCCCTCGGACATGGGGGAGCCACACGGGAGGATGGGAGAAGTAGGATCGGAATGGAAGGGGGGGAGCCTGTTGAGCCTCTTCACTGGGGAGTAAAGCTGTCAAAATAAAGCTTTGAATCCTATTAAGAAAATATTGCTAGAAAAACAGTTCACTCAGTATTTGTGCCTCCACCTGAATGAGAACCCCAAAAATGGGTCAGCCAGAGTTTGTGGTCCATGCTAGAAACAAGGCTCAACACACCATTTGGGCTACAACCCAGAACTTTTATCCCAACCTTGGAAGTTTGGGGAAGAGAGAGGTGTGCAGATAAAACATTTTGGGTTCATCTCATCTTTAGTCCAGGATATGCTGCACTGGGCTCTTCTAGATTGTACTGGAGGAGTCAGTGCTTTTGTCAGTACAGTAGAGGCAAAAAACCTCACACTAAACCTAGTAAAAAGATCATCTCTCAAGGTTGGCATTTCCATTTAGTCACCTCTACTTTCCTACTGAATAAACAGGAAGTTGGTTTTTTGGGGTTTTTTTTTTTTTTTGGCCTTAACAGATTTTTGTGAGGTTGTGGCTGTTGCAACACTCCAGGACTATTCGCCTGACTAAGTTGGCATCAAAAGGGGGATCTCACAAGAGACACAAGATGTCAAGTATACTTTGGTGTCTGTCCTTTGGAAGGGCTAAAACAGTTATCCCTGACTGCTACAGGGAATGGAAGGTCTTATGGCTCTGCTGCGTACTTCCTCTTTCCTACAGTCCGGCTACACCTCAGCCTTTTCCCTTCATTCTTCTGTCTTTGTGGTTGACCCTCATGATATTTTTTTTTCCTCTCTCTCTCTCAGGAGTTGGCAACCTTTCAGAAGTGATGTGCTGAGTCTTCATTTATTCACTCTAATTTAAGGTTTCGCGTGCCAGCAATGCATTTTAACGTTTTTAGAAGGTCTCTTTCTATAAGTCTATAATATAGAACTAAACTATTGTTGTATGTAAAGTCAATAAGGTTTTTTTAAATGTGTAAGAAGCTTCATTTAAAATTAAATTAAAATGCAGAGCCCCCTGGACCGGTGGCCAGGACCCACGCAGTGTGAATGCCACTGAAAATCAGCTTACGGGCTGCCTTTGGCACGCGTGCCATAGGTTGCTTACCCCTGGTCTGGACATTTCTATCTTCTGTGAACATGGTTTAATTTTATTTTTTCTTTCTAAAGTTTATATATACTTAGTTGAGTTTTCTTGGTTTTACTCCTATACTCTCTATTCTTTCTGCCTTCCCTATTTTCATCCCCTTCATTAATGTACGTCCACTAATTTCTTCCTTCCCCTTCCTACGACCACCATTCCTCCACAGCTCCTCTTACTCCTGCTTCTATTTCAGACCTTCTTTCTGAGTGTCCCACTTACTAGTAGTTTTGGGAAATGTTATACTGAAAATACTTTAGGCAAAGGCTTTAGGGCTAGACTTTCAAAAGAGTTCAGCTCCCCATAAGAACAGGAGATGCTGCACACTGAGTACTTCTGAAAATCTGGTCACTTCACTTAAATGAAAAACAAGCATGCCTGAAAATGTGACCCCAATTGTGCATATAGAGCACTCTTGAAAATGTGGCCTCAATACCATTTTTACAAGTAAAGTCCCTTCCTCTCTCTCCCAACCCCTGGAAGACTATGGGAAGTAGTGAGGGAGAAAAAAAGCCAGCCTTGAAGGATGATTTGGAGTCAGGGAGCTGATTTATATTACTTAGCATTTACAGCATAGCTTGATTTCCATCTTCAATAATTTGCAAATGTTAATTAACCCCTGAAAATGGTAGTGAAATACATGGACTGCATATGAAACACAGAACATTGGTGTTTAGGGGCCTAGAGACTGCAGGGGTCCTCATTTAAATAAGAACTATTTAGACATCCCTGGATGGAAAGCTGAAAGGGAGAAACATTTTAAAATCATGACTTGTATAACAGAGAAGTCCAGAATTTATTTACAAGGTTTTGCCATTTTAATCATGCTGAGAAAATAGTTTTGATTATAAAGTGACTGTGAAATAAAGGTTTTTCCATTTCTCTTGATTAAGCAGCTTTCTACAGTGGTTCAAAACTGAACTGTGTGAGAAAGGATGGAGAAAGTGAGATGAGCTGATTAAGAACAAATCATTTCTATCTATCTTAGGTACTTATACGGCCCCCATTACCATAGTATCTGAGCAGTTCCTGTGAAGTAGGGAAGGATGAAGGACTAAGGTAGAGGGAAGTGAAATGACTTGCCCACGGTCCCACAGGACGTCTGTGGCAGAACAGGGAATAGAACCCAGGTCTTCAGTCCCAGGCAAGTCCTAACCACTAGGCCGTCCTGCCTATAACATACTGTAACCATAGCTTACACTGCCACACAGCTCAGCTGAATATCATCATCTTGCATAAGCAATGCCCTGCCTCTTGTTGCTAATGTAAGAAAACGTTCTGTATGCTGTCAATAATTCTGTTTGTCTTTAATATTAGAAATATTAGTAAATAAACTGGCAACGCAAACAATAGAGAAACAAACATTGAGTTCAAAGCACTCATTCCACTACTAATACTATAAACTGAGCGTGAAGCCAGAGGGATACACTTTCAGGACCTTGAGAAAAATCTTATTTGTCGTTCATAGTTGATATGTTTTTTTAAAAAAGATATGCAAATGGCAAGTTCCTATTCAAGTTTTGATTTTGCACTGTAAAATGTCACTAATCGATGAAATAGATGATGGAACATGGTTAAAAACATACCTGTGTCTGGTTGTGATTATCATCAATTCCCTAGGTCAAACATGTGCCAGTCCTGCCTAGAACAAAATGCAAAGACAGTCCCTGCCCCAGAGAGCATACAGTCTTAATTTCAGATGTCACAACAAGTAAGGGTCATAAACGGACAAAGGGCTCAAAGGTTAGTGTCAAAAAGACCCAAAAGGAGACAATCTGACTAGTGGAGATAGGAGATGAGCGTGGCATTGGCATTGAAAAGTGATTTGTTCACTGGAACAGAAAGGAAGGAGTAGGTTTTAGAATTACCCACCCCTTGTGAAGTACCTTGAGAACAATGGGCGAAGAATGCTGAAAGTGAAATAATATTACTAGTAACTAACTAGATTACTAAAGTGCCACTTTGATTAATATTTTACCCTATTTAAATTATTGTAGTATTTCTTGTAGTGTTTCTCAGGTGAGAAGGAAGGGCAGCAGCAAAAACATGGGCTGCCAAGCAGCAGGTTGGCATCCAACAGAAGTAAAAGCTAGATGGCTTCCAAGCTGTGATGCGAGATGATACATAAGGTATTACGAGATAAAAGCCATAAATTTGTTTAAATTGACAACTCTTTGGGGAAGGGACAGGTTTTTGTTGTGTTTTTTTCCCTCCTGCATTTCTACAGTGCCTAGCACAATGGGGTCCTAGTCCACGACTGAAACTCCTACAGCACACAAAATGCAATTGTAGTTGCAACACATTCCTTATGAATCCTGTTCACAAACTAATAAGTAAAAACACCACCACACGTTTTTGACTAGTGTTCTTTCTTGTGAGTAGTAGAACAGATTGTCTGACAAGACAGCACATCAAATACTGCTTAGATACATAACGTTAGTGACACGTACCCACATAAAACACCACCCTCCTCTGTGTATTAATTTATTGTCGATAGCACTTTGAGGCAGAGTGTATGGAGGAGGGGAAAATACCAATACAGTTCTAATTCTATATTATAACATTAATTTCAATAATTTGATCTCTGACATTAGTTTGTAAATAACATCGCACTTACAGCAAGCTTCTGACTGAAGGTGACTAAAAATCATTATTCCAAGGATAACGCAGAGTAAAAATCATTGGTCAGATTACAATAAATAGGTATGAACCTTAAGAAGCTCTGTAAAAGCCCTTCAAGCCATTACAAAAATTCTCATTTGCTTTCTACAATATAATGCTATAACTGTCAAAAATAAACTCATGGGGAAATCCTGTGCACATTTAATATGGATAAAAACAATAGGGTTTTTTAGAAATTGAATAGGGTTCTTCCCCGTTTGCTCTGCAAACGCAGTCCACGTGTGTAAAGTCCAGGAGCATCTCTTTCCTGAGGGGTTGGCTTTAGTAATAAAGAAAACAGCAATATTATATATAAATAAGCTTAAACCTTCTCCCAAAGCTCAGCTGTTTCAAGGTTTCCTCCTATAAGATTGCTCAGTTGACACTCGGAGCATGTCTTTACTACAGAATTAAGTCAACGTAACTTACGTCAGCATACAGCTGCTGCAGTAATTACATTGCTTGTGTGTGTCTACACTTGGTTCCTCGTATTGGTGATGCGCGTCCTCACCAGGAGTGCTTGTACCGATTGCACTGTCAGTTTGGGGCATTGTGGGATGGCTTCTGAAAGCCAGGAATAGTTGATGTAAGCAATGCAGTGTCTACACAGACACTGTGTAGACTTAACTACACTGTGGAGGTGGAGTTAAATCGGTGTAGCGGGCAGTTACATCAGTGGGAGCGAAATTTTAGTGGTAGAGACTCACATAGTTAGTTCAACATAAGCTGCCTTGCATTGACCTCGCTCCGTAGTATAGACCAGGCCTAACCCTCTCTTTCTAGAGAGCCACTCCCACCTCCCTTATTTGCAGATAGATTACCAAATAATTTGCCTCTGCAGAACACACATAGCAAGCACAGGCACGGGCTCTGTGGGTGCTCTGGGGCTGGTCAAGCCCCCCCGGGAAATGACAAAGTTGCTGCCTGTGATAGCATGTCTTGGTCTTGCTGGGAAAGGATTACAACAAAGGTGGAATGTTTCAAGGAAACACTGCTGCCCTTCTACAGTTCTATAGAAGTTACTTAAAGCTGACAGAATTTAATGTACCATGATAATCTTTCCTAAATAACATTTAACTATCTATTTATCTGATAGAATTCTATAGCAGGAACAACAACTATTGACATCTGTGGGATTGTTTAAAAAAATGTAATGTACTGGATTTTCAGAATGGTCCTTGGATGCATAAACAGGAATCTTGAGTAGGAGTAGAGAGGTTATTTTACATCTGTATTTGGAATTGATGCAACTGCTGCTGGAATACGGTGTCCAGTTCTAGTGTCCACAATTCAAGAAGGATGTTGATAAACTGGAGAGGGTTCAGAGAAGAGCCACAAGAATGATTAAAAGATTAGAAAACCTGCTTTACAGTGGTAGACTCAAGGAGCTCAATCTATTTAGTTTAGCAAAGAGAAGGTTAAGAGGTGACTTGATTACATTCTATAAGTACCTACCCGGGGAACAAATATTTAATAATGGGATCTTCAATCTAGCAGAGAAAGGTATAAAACAATCCAATGACTGGAAGTTGAAGCAAGACAAATTAGACTGGAAGTAAGGTGTAAATATTTAACAGTGAGTGTAATTAACCAGTGGAACAGCCTATCAGTGGTCAGGGTGGATTCTCCATCACTGACCATTTTTAAATCAAGATTGGATGTTTTTCTAATATATATGCTCTAGTAATTATTTTGGGGAAATTCTGTAACCTGTTGTCAAGGTTCCTCCCCCACTCTGAACTCTAGGGTACAGATGTGGGGACCTGCATGAAAAACCTCCTATGCTTATCTTTTACCAGCTTAGGTCAAAACTTCCCCAAGGTACAAAATATTCCACCCTTTGTCCTTGGATTGGCCGCTACCACCACCAAACTAATACTGGTTACTGGGGAAGAGCTGTTTGGACGCGTCTTTCCCCCCAAAATACTTCCCAAAACCTTGCACCCCACTTCCTGGACAAGGTTTGGTAAAAAGCCTCACCAATTTGCCTAGGTGACTATAGACCCAGACCCTTGGATCTTAAGAACAATCCTCCCAACACTTGCACCCCCCCTTTCCTGGGAAATGTTGGATAAAAAGCCTCACCAATTTGCATAGGTGACCACAGACCCAAACCCTTGGATCTGAGAACAATGAAAAAGCATTCAGTTTTCTTACAAGAAGACTTTTAATAAAAATAGAAGTAAATAGAAATAAAGAAATCCCCCCTGTAAAATCAGGATGGTAGATATCTTACAGGGTAATTAGATTCAAAAACATAGAGAACCCCTCTAGGCAAAACCTTAAGTTACAAAAAAGATACACAGACAGAAATAGTTATTCTATTCAGCACAATTCTTTTCTCAGCCATTTAAAGAAATCATAATCTAACACGTACCTAGCTAGATTACTTACTAAAGTTCTAAGACTCC
The DNA here is from genome assembly GCF_965140295.1 of Lepidochelys olivacea. Classification (NCBI taxonomy): domain Eukaryota; kingdom Metazoa; phylum Chordata; order Testudines; family Cheloniidae; genus Lepidochelys; species Lepidochelys olivacea. The sequence goes on from NC_140413.1 coordinate 127,107,124, forward strand.
ATTCCTGGTCTATCCCCGACAAAGACAGACTATAGACAGACACACAGACCCTTTGTTTCTCTCCCTCCTCCCAGCTTTTGAAAGTATCTTGTCTCCTCATTGGTCATTTTGGTCAGGTGCCAGCGAGGTTACCTTTAGCTTCTTAACCCTTTACAGGTGAGAGGAGCTTTCCCCTGGCCAGGAGGGATTTCAAAGGGGTTTACCCTTCCCTTTATATTTATGACACCTGTGTTATACAGGAGGTTAGATTAGATCAGGAGTAGCCAAACCTGTGGTTCCGGAGCCATATGCGGCTCTTCAGAAGTTAATACGCGGCTCCTTGTATAGGCACCGACTCCAGGACTGGAGCTACAGGCACCAACTTTCCAATGTGCCGGGGGGCGCTCACTGCTCAACCCCCTGGCTCTGCCACAGGCCCTGCCCCCACTGCACCCTTCCCACCCCCTCCCCTGAGCCTGCTGTGCCCTTGCTCCTCCCTGTCCCCTCCCCCCGAGCCTCCTGCACACCATGAAACAGCTGATCGGGAGATGAGGGGAGGGAGGAGGCGGCGCTGATTGGAGGGGCTGCTGGTGGGTGGGAGACGCTGGGAGCGCGTGGTGGGGGCTGCTGACATATTACTGTAGCTATTGGCAATGTACATTGGTAAATTCTGGCTCCTTCTCAGGCTGAAGTTGGCCACCCCTGGATTAGATGATCACAAGGGTCCCTTCTGCCCTTGGAATCTATGGATCTATGAACATAAGCAGTATTTGCATGTACTTGAATGGTCCAGATTTTGGATGAATATCAGCAGAAACCCAATACTAGCTTTTGTAGAACCTGGGAATGTTTAGGTTAAATATATATATATATGTAGAAACCAAAAATGGAGGGCCTTAAATATAGCACAGAATGACATCCTTGCTGCAGAATACTATTGGCTGATTTAAGAAATGTATAGAAAAGTTATCACTATAGTAAAAATTCTGTAAATCTCTTCCGTAAGTCTCAGATTGGTATTAAACAGCCATGGACATCATTAGAACATGTGAGAGATAATGCCAAGAGGGTAGAGTAATTCAGCTGCCAAATTTACAAATTGACTCGAGCTGCTTCTCACCCCCATTTCTTTCCTCACCAGTTAAAAAACAAAAACAAAGCAACCTTTTGTCCTGCCTTTGGAAAATAACCCAGCAATTTATAAAATCAACACTGCGGTGTACGGTTTTGAAGATAGTAGAGTAAATATAAGCACCAAGTGATGGTGAGAACTTTGGAGAATTTAGAACTCATTCAAACACTGGTGGCTTGAAATGTTCCATTAAAACTAAATATGTTCAAGGTTTGAGTTCTTCTCATAGTGGTAGCACATTAGAGAAAGAGACCAATGGATCCCTCGAATCTCCTGGCATTTGTCAACCCTGACAATCATCAAAATCAGTACTCTGATTGGGACTTCTTAAAAGAACAAAGAGCCAGGAGTCATACCTTGTGATGCAGAGCAGAGAGCTGAACTAGCAATTTGCCAGGAGCCCAAAAGCCTCAGATAATTTATATGCAAACTGTCAGAAATACTGTTAGGAGATATAAAGGAACACCTCCATAATATTTGCTTGTATGGCTAACTTCCTTGACAGATAAGTAGAACTTTGTTTTGGTTCACCAGCCAAATAATATCCACACACCCTACAACTGATCAACTTTGTTCTCCACCTTTAATTACAAAGAGAATGTGGCTAGAGGCCATGTTTAGTGATTCTGTAGGATGCAACTCCGCGTAGTCTCTCAACTGGGCACACCTCCTTTCCCATGGTATGTGTACAAGACAAACTTTGATCTGAAGATGTCTGAGATAGCAAGTGAACAACACTTTTAAAATCAACAATGTAAATCTTTCATGCTTTGCCTTGGGGATTTAATAGCTTCCACAGTAATTGCTCTGTCCAAAAAACATTGCTAAGTTTTTAATGATCTGAAAAAAATGAATATTTTTCATGGAAAAAATATTTATGACTTAGTCAAGGCTATTTCACAACACTTTAACTTTTCATAGTTATATGTCCAGATGTGAAATTTTGTCTATGTTGTTTCAAAAAGTTGTGAAACTTTTTTTTTTAACATATGTTGAAAAGAATCAAATAATTTGTTGGAAAAAGGAATCACTTATTTTCACTCAAAAGTGGCCTCATCCGTTTAAAAACCAAGATTGTTTCAAAATATGACTAATTTTCATGTAACTGAAATATAAAAACCTCCTCAAACTTTGAAGTTTTCCAGTTCACTTGCAAACATTTTGCACAAGTCTAGTGCAAAGGAATACACCTCTCTCAGATGGAGATGCTCCTATTTCATTTTTACCAGATTCTTGCACCTTTTGTAGTAATAAAATCATAGAAATGTAGGGCTAGAAGGGACTTCAGATGTCATGTGTGATATCTGGTGAAACAGGCATAAAGTGAGGTACTGTAAATACAATAGTAAATTGGCTCTTATTTCTGTATTATGTAATTTCCTTGAATCTCCTCAAAAAGGAAAGTCCAATGTTTTGAACAGTGTTTGTCCTTAACTGTTTAAGACTTAATTAAAAATAGGTGGAAATTTAGATACCACAGTCATGAGTGTGATAAAAAAAAAAATCTACATAGGAGAGCCCAAATAGAAACGTGTAATCTTATAATTTTCTGTGTCTGAAGAGTTTCAAAGTTGTGTAGCTTTTTGATTCTTGCCAGTTTGTGCATAACAACACTGCCTTGAGAGGGAAACCTCTTCTTCTGTCTGTAGACCAGTTTTGGAAACTTAAAAGTAGACAAAGTATAAAAAAAAACCTTCTAAAGCAGAGGCATGGTGAAACTAGCTGTGAGTGGATAACTTTGCACTGACATTTGATTTTTGAGTGTAAGTTTAGACTGTCTCTCTTCACTAGTTTAGGGTTTGGTGGCGGATTCCATCTTTAGCACCTGAATGTAATAAGGATTAACAATTTTTAGACATTAACTCACAGCTGAAAATAAGACAGTTGGTTGAGTACTATATTAAATACAAATTGATTTTAGCAAGGAACCACCATACTAACTGTTGCCAAAGCTAGAAAGGAATCACTGTTTCCTGTGATCAAAGACTGAGAAAAGGTGATGGTGTCTGTGGTGACTTCAGACTTTTTTTAAACCCCAAACAAGCTCTGGTTTTGTGAAGTCAGTGGCAATTCTGCACACAGAGCAGCTACAAAAGAAGGCTCCTTTGGACAGCTGGGTCATCCAAAAAGTTATTGTAGAGAACATTTTTCTCTCTGCCTTTGCAAAACTTCTGTAGAATTGAAGTAACCCTACAAAACTTTGAAATTTTTTCCTCACACAGCACCAATGGTGTTCCCCACATTCTCTAGATATCTGTGAAAAACCTAAATGCCACTTTACTCAGATAATATCTCCAGATGCACTGGGGGGAAAAGCGCCAGACAGTGGAACTTGTTACACCTGTATAACAGGTGTAAACAATTCTTCCTTCCCTCTCCCCCTCCTCCCAGTGCAGACAGGGCTCCATCCAGACACGCCCCTCTCCCTCCGGCTGCTATTGCTACAGTCAGCTCTAGTTTCTTTCTGTGCAAGACAGAGAAATACTCCCTGGGCTTGCTTTCCTCTCAGCTCGCCTGTGCTGAAGCAACCATGATTTGGCCTATATTGTTTGGTGGGACTGAATTTATTTCAGGCAGCATTCACAATGCCCGATACTTGAAAATCTAGGAAGTGAATTTACCTTTCCCAAATGGAAGTCCTGGATAGAACACAGTCAAGTGTTCTTAGGATCCATCATTTCTGAAACACGATATACTGATCTAAAGTTACTTTAACTGCTCAGATTTCCCAGAAGAAATATTGACCAGGGTTGAACTTTTAAAAATACTGCCGTCTGCTGTGTATCAGCTTATGCTTTGCACATCATTGAGCTAGAGATATCAGTATTCCTTCTCTCAAAAACCAAGGGTACATCTAACCATTTTGATTACTGGTGGAAAGATAATCATGAAAATGGTGATGACTCACATTTCATTCTCTGCCCTTCCTTCCCTCTGCCTAGAGACAGAGCCATTCCTCAGATGTGACACCCATTTATAGAATATCAGGGTTGGAAGGGACCTCAGGAGGTCATCGAGTCCAACCCCCTGCTCAAAGCAGGACCAATGCCCAACTAAATCATCCCAGCCAGGGCTTTGTCAAGCCTGACCTTAAAAATATCTAAGGAAGGAGATTCCACCACCTCCCTACGTAATGCATTCTAGTGTTTCACCACCCTCCTAGTGAAAAAGTTTTGCCTGATATCCAACCTAAACCTCCCCCACTGCAACTTGAGACCATTACTCCTTGTTCTCTCATCAGCTACAACTGAGAACAGTCTAGATCCATCCTCTTTGGAACCCCCTTTCCGGTAGTTGAAAGCAGCTATCAAATCCCCCCTCATTCTTCTCTTCCCAGTTCCCTCAGCCTCTCCTCATAAGTCATGTGTTCCAGTCCCCTAATCATTTTTGTTGTCCTCCGCTGGACTCTTTCCAATTTTTCCACATCCTTCTTGTAGTGTGGAGCCCAAAACTGGACACAGTACTCCAGATGAGGCCTTACCAATGTCGAATAGAGGGGAATGATCACATTCCTCGATCTGCTGGCAATGCCCCTACATATACATCCCAAAATGTCATTGGCCTTCTTGGCAACAAGGGCACACTGTTGATTCATATCCAGCTTCTCGTCCACTGTAACCCCTAGGTCCTTTTCTGCAGAACTGCTGCCGAGCCATTCGGTCCCTAGTCTGTAGCCATGCATGGGATTCTTCCGTCCTAAGTGCAGGACTCTGCACTTGTCCTTGTTGAACCTCATCAGATTTCTTTTGGCCCAATCCTCTAATTTGTCTAGGGCCCTCTGTATCCTATCCCTACCCTCCAGCGTATCTACCACTCCTCCCAGTTTAGTGTCATCTGCAAACTTGCTGAGGGTGCAATCCACACCATCCTCCAGATCATTTATGAAGATATTGAACAAAACTGGCCCCAGGACCGACCCTTGGGGCACTCCACTTGATACCGGCTGCCAACTAGACATGGAGCCATTGATCACTACCCGTTGAGCCCGACAATCTAGCCAGCTTTCTATCCACCTTATAGTGCATTCATCCAGCCCATATTTCTTTAACTTGCTGGCAAGAATACTGTGGGAGACCGTGTCAAAAGCTTTGCTAAAGTCAAGGAACAACACGTCCATCACTTTCCCCTCATCCACAGAGCCAGTTATCTCATCAGAGAAGGCAATTAGATTAGTCAGGCATGACTTGCCCTTGGTGAATCCATGCTGACTGTTCCTGATCACTTTCCTCTCCTCTAAGTGCTTGAGGATTGATTCCTTGAGGACCTGCTCCATGATTTTTCCAGGGACTGAGGTGAGGCTGACTGGCCTCTAGTTCCCAGGATCCTCCTTCTTCCCTTTTTTAAAGATGGGCACTACATTAGCCTTTTTCCAGTCATCCGGGACTTCCCCGGATCACCATGAGTTTTCAAAGATAATGGCCAATGGCTCTGCAATCACATCCGACAACTCCTTTAGCACTCTCGGATGCAGCGCATCCGGCCCCATGGACCTGTGCTCATCCAGCTTTTCTAAAGAGTCCCGAACCACTTCTTTCTCCACAGAGGGCTGGTCACCTCCTCCCCATGCAGTGCAGCAGTCTGGGAGCTGACTTTGTTCGTGAAGACAGAGGCAAAAAAAGCATTGAGTACATTAGCTTTTTCCACATCCTCTGTCACTAGGTTGCCTCCCTCATTCAGTAAGGGGCCCACACTTTCCTTGACTTTCTTCTTGTTGCTAACATACCTGAAGAAACCCTTCTTGTTACTCTTAACATCTCTTGCTAGCTGCAACTCCAGGTGTGATTTGGCCTTCCTGATTTCACTCCTGCATCCTCGAGCAATATTTTTATACTCTTCCCTGGTCATTTGTCCAATCTTCCACTTCTTGTCACGGATTCTGGGACAGAGATGGCCAACCTGAGTGTTAAAATTCACTCGAGTAATTGTTGGCAAAAACATTTTAAAAAAATCTCATGGCAAACAGAGACAGGTGATGGGCTATCCCTTCGGAGGGGAAAATTCCTGGATTTTTCTCTTTTTATAGTGTTTCTCCTTAGTAATTATGGAAGTGTAAAGTTGTGGATTAAAATTTCCATCCCTTGATAATACATCTACAATGAACAGATTAAAAGCATAATTTGTTTTTTAAAGTACAAAATTTGTGATGGTTTTAAAATAGAACATTTTGACTAACCTGGTTTATGAGAAACAGGCCACTCCTTTGTTTCCCTCCCTCTTTTTATAATCTGTTCCTTTTAATTTCTCTGTTCCTCTCACTTCTGCTCACCCACTCTTCCCTGCCATTCTTGACTGGAACAACCATGGCTGTTATAATCCTGGAGAGCTGTAAAGCTAAGGCTCACTGTACACACCATATGCAAGAGATGAAGTTTGCCCTTTCGCCCTTGCTTTTTGTAACCCTTCTGCAGTGTCACATTCACAGGAATACAGCTCTCTAGCTGGCATCACTCATTTATCTTCCCGATGATCAGTGGACTGTCACGGTCTGGGATTCAGCATCCCTGCTTTTGGGAGGCAGAGCGAGTCCCCATTTTCCAGTGGCTATCTGCAACCATGGGCCAATGAATTTCTCTCGCCTTGCTCCTTTCCTCCCATAAATAAAGCTCAAGGATTTGAACCTGCTGAACACTGATGTGGAGAATTTTGGTGGCCTGATTCAGAAGTTCTGAGCACCCATAAATCCTGTGGAAGTCAGCAGGAGCTGAGGCTGCTCAGCCTCTTAGAAATCAGGCTCTTGGGGACTCACTCTTCAAAGCACCTGTGCATCACCGAGAACATTTTCACTCCTCAGAGATCAGGATTTGGTTCTTCCATGTCATTAATCTGACTAAACTCTGTTTACTTTGTAGACCCTGACACTGGGAATAGTACATTGTTGCTTTTAGCATTCTGCCTCCATGTGTATACTTGACCAGGACAATAGCTGGGAGAAAATTCAAATGTCATCCAAACAACAGAACATTTGTTTCATGAACAGTTGATTCATAGCAGACAGTCAGTTCGGGGACGGAACAATATTCGATGGTTCCAAAGCAAATTCAAAATGTGGCCTTACCGCATATCTCTAGAGTGCCCCCTGCCCATTCTGCTACTCACCCAAAATCCTAACCCACACAACAAGCTTTCCATACCCAATTCACCACAACCCCTGATGGCTCTGTCTGTTTTCTCACCATCCCACAGTTCAAACGCCTTGTAGGTCAACCTCTCCCCTCCCCTTGAAACCTGACTCTTTCGAGCAGCAGAAACTCTTGCAGGTCCCACTAGATTCCTGAGCTCCCACCTGCTGCTGTATCAGGACTCAGACCTACACCCCCATGACTCAGCTCAGGTTTCAAATGAGCAGGAACTTCTGACTGGGATTCTGGCTCCATGCTACACCATTTCCACGGCACTGTAAGTCAGTGGCGGAAATGAGCCCAGTTTCTATGGCATCTACAGTACCTTGGAAAAGAATCGTTAACAGTCACTAAAACTAGGTGAAACTCAGTAAATTTTGCCTCCTCTACCAACTTTTTGCCTTTTTTGCTCTGTGTTTCTACCCACAGTGTTTCACTTTGAGTTTTGTGCTTCAACGAACCTAGCAGCTCAAAGCGAAAATCATTGGAAACTGCCAACTTTTGTCTATTGTAGTTTCAGATGGCTGAAGTCATGTAGAGCATGGTTTCCATTCAAAATCGACCACCCAGGTTGTCTGAAAAAATCTCAGCAAACATCACATTTCAAGCCAACTTGTGTTGATTTACAATTTTGGAGGGTAACTGTGTAAAACTCAGCCCAAAACTACCAAGTTTCATGGGCTTTACCTCTCTGTTTGATTTCAGGGTTGTATTAACTTGAACCACACAGTGAAACTCGAGAATGCAAGATTATGCCAGTCAAAACCAGAAAGAAACAAAAACAGCATTCCCTCCCCCCCAGAAATTCAAACTGCACTTTATTTTGCATTTATAATGAGACCTGAAGTCAGGTAAGCTTTACCTGGTGCGGAGTTTTGTTATAATTTATAAAGTTTCACACATCACAACTTGCAATTGGAAACTTTTAAATACAGCAATATTCTCCTTTCCCCGAAATACTGTATTTAATAAAAGAGTACATTAGTAATCTATCCTTGACTTCTTTTGTGTCTGCCAGTCAGCGGCCTGAAAACTAATTGGTTTAGTTCATTTCAGTGTTAAGTTCCCTCTTCTGGCCCTGGACTTGCCTTTTGTGGGTCCTCTATTTTACCACTGCTGAGACTAGAGCTACTATCCTCACAAAGTGCAAGCAGCAACCTACTATGTGAAGAAAGCGAGCCTGTCCCTTGCCAAGCCCATGGACACTGTGTGCTAAGTACTTCTCAGCTGGAAGTTGCATTTTGCATGCTGTCACAGCTGGATCTGACATCAGTATATTCTGTAAGTATTACTTCTGAAATTGGAAATTTCAGATCAGAAAACTACCCTTCCCACCACCACCTCCTCCCTCCCAACCTCTCTTAGCTTAACTCTAACTGTTGTCTAACTCAGGCTTAGATAATGAGTGTTTCATCAGTTCCTCGAAAGTGGAAAAATCTTCTATGCGGGGGGGGGGGGGGAGGAGAAGGAGGATAATAAAATTGCAGGTAGCAGGCACCCTGATGTGTTTACGAAGCAGGAGTGCTGTATTTGAGGAGTATTTATACTTATTTATTTTCATTCAATAAACCTAAGTAAACAAATCTTGAACTGGTGAAGGACTTGACCCTGGGGAGGTTGAGGTCTTTTAATACAACAAGCAGGCCAAGTTCATTGTATGTCAGGTTCTCCCCATCTATCACTTCATCTGCTTCTTGAGATACCAAACTCTCTGAGTGCTGTGTCTCTGGAGAGACAATGTGTCTGATATGGATGTTTGATGTGTGAACACAAAGTCATCTAGGAAGCTACTGTAGGAACTGAACAATCTCATTGAACTAATTTTTTTTACTACCTGAAAGTCAGGATGCAAACTAGGCTCTTGTGTAAAAAATGTGTATCTGAACTTGCTAAGTGGAGAAACAAACATATCAGCTTATTTATCTGCATAAACATTCTGACTTTGAAGTGTTTTTGTCTCATGTACTGGGATAATTTATTTTAAAGAGATTATTGTAGCTTTTTACTAACGTTTTGGACATCATAGATAATAAACCAGCTGATTTGTTGCAGCAATTTCAAATTTTAGCCTGATGGATGATGCACAGAAGCAGCAGTCTTATCAAGATTACTGTGTTTCTTTGGACATTATATGCAGACTGCAATATAATGGGATACTGGCTGTTTTTCCTCAGTTTTGGATCAATTTACTTTCTTTCTCTTCATGAATTAGATACAGATTTATTTAGAGCAGTGGTTTTCAACCTGTGGTCCACCAACCCCTGAGGGTCCATAGACTATATCTAAGATTTCTAAAGGGATCCGCACCTCCATTCAAAATTTTGTAAGGGGTCCGCAAATGAAAAAAGGTTGAAAACCACTGATTTAGAGACACTGCAAATACAATGTAATTTGAAGAGAAAGGCATTGTGCTATCCTTAATGGAAAAAGTCCTACAGACTCTTATATAATTTAATATAGAATGATAAACATATCTACTTATTCTGTTGGCAAGGTTACGCTAATAATAAATTAGTCTAAGTGTAAATGCGAGGTTGTCTGTTAAAGTGAGGCAATGTTGTTGAAAATACACATATGCATGTACGTGTGTGTATCATGAATTGTACATTGTCAGTAGAAATAAACCACAGCATAAAACTGCTTTTAGTTTTAAAACTCTTATTTTTATCTATTTGATCCTTTTTTCCTGTCCTCCCATCCCCCAATATTTCCCTAGAAAATTGTGCAGTTAATTTTCACCAGTATTCACCCAAGTTTTTCAATTTTTGTAGTAAACACAGAAGAATTCCCACAAAATTTTAAACATTATAAATGAAAAATGAAGGGACGTGATTATATTCTATGTACTGGTTTAATGCTTTTAAATTATGTAGTTTTTAGAATAATTTCTGTAGAATCCTAGTTAATTTCTATTGTTTCATCCCTGTTTAATTCTACAGAACCTGTCCAACATCAAATTCCAGTCGGTGAATGTACAACCAGTCATTGCATATATTCCACCTGACCTCTGATTGGGATGATATAAAGTAACTACAATGTGCCCTACAAGTGAGCTCAAGGATGGGAAATGGATTTTTTTTAAAAGGAAAACTGTACACCAAACACAAAGGAGGAGACTGTCAAAAGCTTTTTGTCCTGTGAGTGCAGAGGTGTTAACTGTCCATTTCATCTTGAATGGTCTCTTACAGCATAACTCCTTATGCTAAACAGTTTGGTCCACCTTCTATTTAGCTGTGACACTTCTCTGAGTACCTTTCCCAGACCCGAAGAAGAGCTCTGTGTAAGACTGAAAGCTTGTGTCTTCCACCAACAGAAATTGGTGTAATAAAAGATATTACTTCACCCACCTTCTCTCTAAAAACCCCCAAAACAGCTAAACGTTGAAAAAGTCAATGGGAGTTGGGGGTCTCACCCCCCATTTGTACATTTGAAAATCCCCCAACAAAAGTATTAATTACCATGAGAACAATCTTACAGTCAGGAAAAAGGAGGAGGATGTTGAAAATAAGTTGATATAAAAATAATAAGTGTAGATGGAGACCCTGAACACGCTGAAAGGTCTAATCCAGGAACATTTTCAGAAAAGTGATTTGTTGATTTGCTATTTTAAACAATCTTGTTGCATGCTGAATGATCTCAGCAAGGAATTTTATTTCTTACAAACTCCTTGTGTTACTGTTCATTAGTGAGATGTGAAATTATATCTATGTATTTATATGCCCCAATAACTGTATTATCTTTGCAGCTCCAAAGATGTTACAATACTTCGCGTGAAGCCATCCAATAGCTCCAAGGATTTACATACCAAGACACAAAGATGTACTGATCTGGCTTTGCAAAGCAGCACATAGGAATTGGAGAAGAACTCGCAAGGGCTTGATTATATTCCAATCACCAGAAAAAGAAATGTCCTTCATCAAAGAAAGGAATGAGGATAGTGGAACCACAGTTGGGACTAATGACCTGAGACTATGAAGGTGGCTGATTAAGTTGCACTCCCCCCCCTCCCCCAGCCTTCATATTAGGTCAAATCCTGGCTCTCTACTGTGGAAGGAGTTTATTGGGGGGAGGGACTATTAGCCATTAAGATTCACATTACTTGTATCTGGAGTGACACACCTAACCTTGGAAGTGGTCAGGCCCAATTTAGAAAGGGACTCAGGACTCCATGAGCACACTGTGCCTTGGACCAATAGAGCTTCTCAGAGGTTGGAGACATCATTTTTATTGGGTCTAGCCTCCCAAGTGCACACAGCATGGATTTGCTAAAGACTTTGAGCCCCACTGGAAGGTGTCTTATGGCAGAGATGAAGAGCCCTACCCCACAGATCATGATCCTCTTGCTCAGGCTCTGCAGAAATTAATCAGATTTCCATGGAGGGGAGAGATTCAGGGGAAATCTTTTTGCTGATGGTCATGGTCTTTCCCAAGATGACAGCTCTACAGAGCTATCAGCCAGGACTGTCTTCTCTAAGAGTTGTACTGACTCACTTTGGAGCCTTGGTCAACATTATATCAAGGATCTAGACAGGGCTAGAATATGGATCATAGATATTAGTGTGACTAAACACAAAGTTAAAAATAACTGAAAATAACAAAAATGGAGAACATCGGCAGTTGTTCTTTCCTGGTAAATGTTTTAGATTCTCATGTTTCCAGAAACATTTAAAGGCGGGAAAGGCTTTTGCATCATTGGAATAAATATTATAATTAAATTCTTTGCTTGTTGCATCTTTACTGCATTGTTTTATTAGAATGTCATATTTAACCTTTATTTATAAGTCAAGGAATCTTCATCTCTGCCACAAGACACATTCCAGTGGGGCTCAAAGTCTTTAGCAGATCTGTGCCATGTGCACTTTCTCCTGGTGGTTTTACATTTATGCTCATTGACACTCAGTAAGAACTATAAACAAAACTCTGCTTTCAGTTCCACATTTGCAATTCCCCTTGATTTCACTGGGTGTTCAGTGGACTTCAATGGGAATTGTGTGCACATGTACAAGGGCAGAAGTTGACCCTGCATGTTGAATAATATTACATCACAAAATATAAATGAAAGTTAAGAAATATTGAAAAATAGTATAAAACTTAAAAACTAAATATGTAACAACATAATTACAAATTTGAGCTGAGTTTCTCCAGAATAATATAAAGGACACATTTTGGATAAGAAAAAAAAAAACAAAAACCCCACAAACCCCAACATGTTCCTTATTTACCATAGTATTGGTCTCCACTACCTTTCTCATGCACAACTTAAGTCATGAACAAGTTAAAAACCTAATAGTGTAAATGAGGCAATGGATTTGGATGTCTCCGATAAAGAAGTGATATTGGTGTACTGCAGCCATTAAGCAAAGATCAAGTTTTGGTCTGCAACTTGCAAAGTCATCTTCTGCATCCATACCTCTGATTTACAGAGCTATGAATCTTGTACAACTAGAGTTAAACCAAGCAGTAACAGCACAAGAATGGGGGGTGGGGTGGGGGAGGAGATAAAATGACCAGCAAAACCTTACCTAGTAGATATATCTTAGACATTACAGCAAGTGTGGTAATTTAAGGATATAAAATTACTTGAAGCAAAACAGGGGTAAAAGGGAGACAGACAGACAATGATCCTCCTATAAATTTCAAATCAGATCTACCAACACATGGTTTCTGCCAGGTGCATTAGCAACAAACCACTAAGCAAAACATTGCTATGTGTATTTTCGCCAAGTTCCCTGCCTTTATTTTATTTTTTGTTCATGATAAATTTCTATGTACCGACTTCATATTTTGTCTCTTTATAAGTGTATCTATTTGGAAGGAGAATACTCCTATTCTGAACGATCCAACTACCAGCAAGCCTCCTTTGCTCTTTATATTTTGCTGATGAATACTCATTAGCTTGCAATTACGAGTGTATATGCAGAAGTGCTAAGGGATGGGATTCACACAGGGGGCTTGGTGTTTGTGTTTGGTTTTTCCACTAAGTCGGAACTTCTCTGATGATTTTCACACTTAAATAGCAGAACAGATTTTTAAATCACTTTTTTCCCTTCCTGGTTGAAAACCCCCTGTTCCCTGTTGCATTATAATACAGAGTGACTTTGCATAAAGTGGGTTATTACTGCCAAATAAAGGAGGGAAGTGGGGAGTGGATGTGATACTTTGTAACTTAAATAGGTTACAATAGTTCTTGAACAAGATTATTTAAAAGTCAGTAAATCCTGGTACAAGAAAACAAGTTTAGAGAAAATATCCCAGACATTTAAAAGAAAATCTAATAATTTGTTTAAAAGGCAATTATTGTTCATAACTATGTCCAAAAGAATTTTAAAGACTTCTTTTAAAATAGGAATCTGAATTATTGTAAATGTAGAGGAGTTGTGCTAGTCAGAGTCAGACTATCCAACAGATTAGTTTATTAGCATGGTGGAAACTGCTCCTTCCCAATGTAACGAACCAATGGCATTGTCACACAAATAGTTAACACGAGTGGTCTGGTGGGACTCTGACACCTCAGAAGTCATCTCCTGCTATGCTCTGTCCAGGCACTAATGATCAATCATGATGCTCTTGTTAGTCCCTGAGTAGAACTTCTTCGTGGAAGAGCCACAGCTTTGCACCTGGCTTTGCATCTGCTCTGGTGGAGCATGGATTTGATTACTTTCATGGACTGTTGCAAGATACATCTCTTTAATTTAGCACTTCCATGATTTGGGCACAAAGCTGAGGGAGGAGAAATTTATTTTCCCTGCCAACGAGGTTTGGATCAACGTGGCTGGATGTCAATTGGTGCCAACATTAGTTGGTGGAGTTTTGTTTTTTTATTGTGATGTATTCCTATCTGATGGGTGAAATAGAATTAGGCAAGCAATACGATTTTTTCAGGAAATAGTTAAAAAAAATCTATTTAAATTCAGTCTTTATCATATCCTGCTTAAGCAATGCAATATCAAGACCATTATCATCAAATAGCTATTTGATGTCTTAGATATAACATGAAGGAAATATATTTTTTTTAATTTATTTGCACAGTATGAACCCGATCCTCCTCTCAGGACACTGGCACAAACTGAGAGTAACTTCACTGAGGTCAATGGAATTATGAAAAAACAAATGCAAGTAAGGGAGAATCAGGCCTTGTATACCTTTGTTTTAATGGGGAGGTAGCAGATCATCTGCAATGACAAAGAGAACAAAAAATTATATATATAAAACTGACTGTTCCCAAATCCAGATACAGGGTCAAAAAACGATGTGATGGATGGAATACAGAAATCCTGATCCTGCCCCATCCAAACATTCTTATACATGAATACTTCTTTCTGACTGAAAATGCATTTCACTTGGTGATAGTGTGAACACATTTTATATAGATTATTTTGACATTTTCCCAAACAACTTCTCCTTTTCAGTAACAGAAAAATGCCAGGATGGATGGGCTGAAGAGAAGATGAATGCAAATATGTGACAAGGATGGGAGCCTATAGGAAGACAAAGCAAGGGCAATTACTATCCTGGATAAAAGAACGGTGAGTCACTTTCGCAAACCATGAAAAAAATAATTGAACACCAAGTATTGCAATAGACTGAGTTGTGGGTGGGGTTAGGAAGAGTAAAGCAGGCAGCTACTATAGATTCTGGTGCTGTCTGTGCTAATTTAGGTGAATCTGTAATTATTTCAAACAAGTTTATAATGTCCTGATTCAGGTTTCCTTCTCACGTGCTATGCCAGTGAAATAAGCCTCAATAACATGCCAAATATATTTTGCAATATACAGTGCATTACAAAAAAAGCTTAGTGATATTGAATAATACCATTGCAAACACCACCACCTATAGAGGAAGATTACCTTTAACTGCTGATTACATCAGCAAGTGCAGCCATCCCCCACCTCTATAAAAAGCACACAAGAGTATTTGCCACATATAAAGAACTTAATAAAAATTTACCTCAAATCTACTTAAACTTGAGCTCTTCGACCGAGACTTCTTGCGGAGATATACTGAAAAGAACCTACGCACTGTGAACTTCTTCATATTCATTTCCATTGCCCCGTTTGAACTACAGTGCAGAGCAGAGAGGAGCTGCAGTGACGAAGAAGGCTAGTGCATCCCAGTTGCCCCTTATATTAAATCCACGGAAGAGAGATTATCAGAAGTATCTTTGCTAATTCATCAAGTCGTGTACAGATAGATACACAGAAGGTATATTACAAGAGCCATCAAATCTTGCAGTGTGCTGTTTGCTGCTCAGAGCATAAGTGCTTTTTACTCTGTCTTTCTTTCCACTGTTTACATTTCAGTGCTGCAAGCAGAACTCCCTTTCCACTCCCTCGCTCCCTCGCCTTAGGTCCTACTACATCCAATCAGATCAGCTTTTGCTGCATACATAATAAGCACCAGAAAATGACAGCTACCAACTCCCAGGCAGAGCAGGTTTGCAATAAAGAGTAGACGTGTCTATTGCTTGCACTCCTGTTCTCCCAGCCAGTCTTTTCCAATCTCTTGGCTTGAGAACTGTAGGGGGAAAATAAGCACATGCTGCATTTCTGTTTTTAGCTTGGAATTTCAGCAGAGCTATAATTACCATATACAATATGGGCCAGATCTGAGAAGAAACCAGCTATTGTAAAAGAGATTCTCCTAAGAGAAGATTGAAAGACACCATGAGCCCGCTGCTAAATAGTAGCGTCTGAAGCTCATTTTATTCTGTGGATTACGTTTTTTACCTTTATCTGTGTGAAGTTAAAACATTTTTTCCTGAACAACATTAAACTCCAGCACACAGCGCAGATATTACAGATTACCTAAAGGCTTTACATTTAAATAGTAGTTTGTACAACACTTTGAAAAGATAAAGCACTATATAAAGGTTAAGTATTGTGATTATTATTATATTGTGATGGGAGTCTACAAATGTTAAGAATGTATACATACATACAGAATAGGAACCTTGCTCTTTGTACAGTATAAAATCATAGAATATCAGGGTTGGAAGGGACCTCCAACTAGGAGGTCACCTAGTCCAACCCCCTGCTCAAAGCAGGGCCAATCCCCAACTAAATCAGTAATTCTGAGTTACTCATTATACTGGACACATGCAGACCTATGCTTTCCCTCCCTATTTTTAGATTTCCTTTAGAAAACTACTGCATCTCAATGTGGTTCTGAGACCCAAAGTATTTCTGTGCCAGCCACATACAGCTTGGGCTCCTTGGCCTTAATTATCTTTCCTTTCCAACTGCTAAAGACCATCAAGACATACCTTTCCGCCTATGTCCTTATATGGCAAGAGAACAGTGCTGAGGACTTATTAATGACTCAACTGAAAAAAGGTCTGAGACAACAGTGACACCACCATACTGGGGAAGGTTCTCAGAGGCTAACTGACAGCACCACTGCAACTGATCAGCCTTAAAGAGAAATACACTTTTTGTGTTAATTGCTTACTGGGTCTCTTCAGGCACCTTCAGGGGCTGTGTCATGATTATCACAGGCTGCTCTATTGATCGGTTAGTGGCAAGGGTAAAAAAACAACCAACCAAACCTATCTATAACTGCAACAGCAACCATGACCATTTTCCTAAGATGTCACGGAGTTTATGGTCTCAGCTTACACAGGCCCTATCTTCCCCACCTATATCTTCCTGCACCCCACCCCAACTCCTATCAATTATGTAGCTGTGAAAAGCATCTACCTTGTCAGCTGCTCTGACTGCGTCCTCCTCCTCCAGATCCTGTCATTGGCTTCTTCTCATCTTCTACATCAAATGTGAACTCTGCACCCTTGCTTTCAAGGTCCTGGTGAACTTAGGTTTCCACCTAACTTTTTGATCTTGTTTTTTCTTTCCCGAACCGCATTGCTCCATACCTGCTGCAAAAGCTTAATAATGCTTTTTATATCCTTCTCTTATCTTGTTTCCACCCAGCCCCCTGTGCCTGGAAGAAGGCATGTCCTAGACCAGTGTTTCTCAATCTTTCCAAATTACTTTATCCCTTTCAGGAGTCCGATTTGTCTTGCGTACCCCAAGTTTCTCCTCACTTAAAAACTATTTGCTTACAAAATCAGACATAAAAATACGAAAGTGTCACAGCACACTATTGCAGAAAAAAAAAGATTACTTTCTCATTTTGTCTGTATGAAATTTAAGTTTGTGCTGACTTTGCCAGTGCTTTTTATGGAGCCTGTTGTAAAATTAGGCAAATATTGAGATGGGTTGATGCACCCCTTGGAAGACCTCTGCCTACCCCCTGGGGTACGTGTACCTCTGGTTGAGAACCACTGTTCTTGACTATTCAAGAAGTACCTTATTTCATCACATGAATAAGGAAAGCAAAATCTAGATCTAATATTGTAATTTTTGGGGGTGTGATTAACAAAAGTATTTTTGAACTGTCTTAACCATTGTGGTTTTGAATGATAGCTCGGTTGATGGCATAATAGATGGGATTGCTCAGTTTTCTTAAATCTTTTCCATCATATATATGGAAAGCCCATCTATTATGCCACCACTCAAAACCACAGTGGGTTTATAAAGTTCAAAAAATATACTTGTTGTTCACCAAAAAAATAAAATATTTCGATATTAGATCTAGATTCTGCTACTCTTACTTACGTGGATGCAATTAGCCCTTCCCAACTCTTACGGCACAAGGAGTTGCACCATCAATTAAAAAAAAAAAGATTTAAAACACGTAGCGTGTCCCAGAGTTAAAAACAGTTATTGATGGCTTTTACTATAAGATCTGTCACTGCCTTCATGTTGCAATGGGATTCTTACAGTCTAATATACTGCAATTTTCAGTCATCATTAAAGGCCATTAAATGAGTCTGTTTTGCAATAAACTCCAAAGAAAAATTATCCAAAACTATCACGTACTTGTTACGTATCAGGTGTCCTGTCTTAGATAATATGAAGTGAAGGCACAGAAAAGAGAAAAAATTCTACAAGTATCATGTGTGCATTTTATGCTTCTGAGCCACTGTTATTTAGCTTAGCTTCAGAAGAACAAATGAATAAGATGAAGTCTCAGAGTGAAAGATCCATAACTTACAGTTAGCCATAGAATATCCAATTTGCCCAATGACTAATAAAAAGGTACAAGCCAAGAAAGAAATTAGATTAAACTGTACATTCATTGTTCTATGTATAAGCATACTACCAGTCAGATCAACTTGAAAAATTCATTGCACTTCAAAATTCATGGCAGTAAATTATTAATCAGCTTCCCTCTGAGTAATTTTTACTGCCAAAGAACTTGATGGAAATGAAATCCACCAAATGGCTGTGCTTAAGGCAAGAATAAACAACAGAGGTGGGGATCAACTGACATACTTACACTTCATAGTAATATTTATATTTTTGATTCTGATTTATGGCTTCTAAACTGAAACATTAATTGCCACAACATAGAGTTTTTTAAAAAAAGATAAAATGCCTGATTCTGCTTTTTTTTGGAGCCAACTGTAAAACTCATTTACTTTGACTTGATTAGGATTGGAACCAAATTGTACAGACAAAAAGTACTTCAACTTAGAGTTTGCTGAGACTAGGTGTTAGTTAACACACGTTTCATGGAAGATTTCTAACAATAAAACTTACTACCAGAACTTGTGTGACCCTCACAGATGGCTGTACACAGAACACATCAAGAATAATAAAAGTCAAGCACACAACTCGAGGTGGGCAAAGAAAGAGCTGAGAAAGAAAACAAAGGAAATCAGCTAATCAAACAACATGCACAAACCTCTTAGGACACCAAAAATCCAATCCTGTTCTTAAAGAAGGTAAATTTTATTAAAAACAAAAAGGGAAAAAATACATCTGGAACTCAGGCTTTTTGCTAGATCTTAAAAGAAACAATTATAAAAATTAAGCACTCAAAACAGATTTCTTGGGGGTTCAGCTTAAAGATTACAAGCAAACAAAAGCATCAGAGGTTAGCACAGAGGAGATGCACAAGCCTTAAAAAATAAACAGAAATAAACCTGATCACATCTAGCTTAACATTCTGATCTACTTACACATTTGGAGTTCAGATAAGTAGTTCTAGGTATGATCTGATGATTTATGATCATACCTTGCTTAAAGCTGCTTATAGCATGGCTGCTCTGTCTCTCTAGCCCAGAGAACAACAGTCAAAGGGAAAGTTTCTTTCCTCATTTTAAAAAGTTCTAGCCTTCCCATTGGCTCTTTTGATCAGGTGCCCACTTTTTTTTCTTTACCTGGGGGACTTTTTAACCCTTTACAGGTAAAGCAAGTAAAGAACAGTTACCAAGAGGGATTTTACAGCTAACTGGCTGGCTAGGTGTCCATCAAAGGGAGCTATCCCCCCACTTTATTTACCACAGGCAAGATGAAATGCTTTATTTCAGGTAGAACAAAACATGTTGTTCAACCCAAAAAAGAAATTTTTTCAAGTTTTGATTCACAAAAAATATTAGAATTTTTTTGGGGGCGGGGCGGGGGGCAAACCAAAGTGATTTTTTTTTAAAATTTCCATTTACCGGTTGAACAGAAAAAAATCAGTTATTCACACAGCTCTATCCAGGAACTGCAGATACAGACCTAAGACATTTACACTCAGCAACAAACAACAATCTATGATGAACCAGAACCTAAAAGGACATGCATGACTGGTTGATGCTGCATGAACTATGAATTTGCAGTAGAGATAAGAGAACTGGGCTAAGTAATTGGAAGAAGGGCTACACAAGTCTTTGAGACATATGACTCTGTCATCCACAAGACATGGGCTTAGTGCAGGAAATTACTGGGTGAAATTCTAGGGCCTGTGTTGTGCAGGTCAGACTATAACTATAATGGTCCCTTCTAGCCTTAACAATCTGTTTATCTATTAATAAAACTGCAATGACTCTGCTAACTGAGCAAAACAACAGGTAACTGGAGTTATTGCTCTATGTTTCATGGAGTGTTAGTGTTATGTTCCCATCCCAGATGAATGTCTTTAGTTCTGAAAGGAATATATTGTTGACTCTGAATGCAGGGGACTTAATGGGGGCTGAGGAACAAGCCTCTAGGAATCCCTCAACAAGCCTATGCAATGAAAGTATCTAAGGTAAAATTGTGGTCCAAAAAGCAAATGAGACGCTGGGTTGAATTATTCTTGCTATAGAGAATAAAAATGGAAGTGTACAAACTGATGGCACTCTCTTATGTTGAGTAATACATTCAATTTTGCTTGCCCCTTCTCAATAAGTTTATATGAGAAACAGAAAGGCTTCAGCAACAGGCAATAAATTATTAGAGGCAAGAAAAGGCTTCCATATAAAAACACATATGATTAGGACCTCATAAATTTAGAAAGGAGAATAAGAGGGTCATGATAAAGGTACAGTATAATTCCAGTTATCCCAATTCCCTGTACACCAAAATCCTTGTTATCTGAATCCATTGTGTGTCCCCCACGTCGCCCTACATTAGTTATTCACCAGCTAATAACTTCTCAATTAGACGCTTACCGCTAGTTAGTACTAATCAAGGGCTTTGCACTTTTAATACTTAATACTTTCTATTTTATTAAGGAATAAACCCAATGTTATTGCATTTAAATGCTAAAATTATATTAAAACCACTGTGGACACAATTTTAATACAATTTTGGTGGCTTAATAAACTCAAGAGGTTTATTTTTTACTCTTTAATAAAGTACAAAGTATTAAGCAAATATTAGCATTACTTGCTTCATTCCCCATATTTCTATATCAGTGAAACTGCAGCTCAATGTAACACTTTGGTTTCTCCAAACACCTGGTTAGCCGAAAGTTTCAGTTTCCCTGAAGCCATTCAGATAAACGGAATAAACCCAAACCCTAACCCAAAACAGAACTAGATAAATTCATGGAGGACAGGTCCATCAATGGCTATTAGCCAGATGGGCAGGGATTGTGTCCCTAACCTCTGTTTGCCAGAAGCTGGGAATGGGCAATGGGATGGATCACTTGATGATTACCTGCTCTGTTCATTCCCTCTGAAGCACCTGGCATTGGCCACTGTCGAAAGACAGGATACTAGACTAGATGGACCTTTAGTCTGGCCCAGTATGGCAGTTCTTATGAGTGTGCTGTATATGAAAAATGGCATCAAGAAGGTAAATTAAATACTCCTATTTACGCTCTTGTAGCCACTTTATTCATTTGATAATTTAATTGTTTTATTGTTGTGGTTAACCCAAATGCTATTTCATATATCTATTCAAGTGGTTTGAGCATTGGCCTGCTAAACCCAGGGTTGTGAGTTCAATCCTTTGAGGGGGCCATTTAGGGATCTGGGGCAAAAATTGGGGATTGGTCCTGCTTTGAGCAGGGGGTTGGACTAGATGACCTCCTGAGGTCCCTTCCAACTCTGATATTCTATGATTCTATCACACATTGATTGTATAAGTAGGGTGAGACTATAGGGGTATAAGACTGACAAGTATTTAGGAGTGATGACTGCATATTCGATATATAAGTAAAGCATGGCTGTAATGAAAGGCCTACAGGGTAAGGCCTGTAAAACTTCAGCTTAGCCTCACTACACTTAAGGAAGCTTGACATAAGTGGGTGACCTAAGAATAACCCTATACCAATAAAACCACATGATTACTGCAAAGGATGTGCCAATAGGTGATGTTATAGAAAAATAGACTGTAATATACCCATCTAGACAGCATGGTACCTGATTGATACATCATGGAAAGTTCTCTTCTGACTGCAAGTTACCATGGGAACATGTGTACATAAATATTAATAAGATGTTAATAAGAAAAAAGGGAACTAAGAGAACAACCTAGTGGAGGCTCCCAAAATTTATGGGGCATGGAAGTACAGTTAAGGAAAAGAAGGGTTGGAACCCTCATGCATATACATATGGGTTCGGTGTGCTCAGAACAACAAGACAAAAGCAATTCCCTGATTGCAACACAGTGGGAAGACCCCAGCGTAAGACCACATTCAGAAGACCCTAGCAGGAACCACCCCTCTATCAATGACCATCTGTTGAGAGATCCACAAGACTCTAATATCATCTTTGGGTATGAATAAAGCATTGTCTGTTGCTTGGGCTCTCAGGTTGTGTAGATCTGTATGCGAGTGTAACTTATAACTGATAATACAAACAAGATTTTTGACTTGTAACTGTGTTTGTGGTCGCTGTGTTTGCTCTTCATGTGCCCCTAAGAGTCTCCCAGTCCGAGAGAATCTTAAAAGGTAACTTTCACCCTATTGATTTGAAACTTTGGCTGCACAGGAGCTGAGCTCAGTCCCCAGAGACACTATAGTTTAAACACAGGTCTATCAATCAATTCAAATTTTTAAAAAGGCTACTCTTATAAAAGAGAATCAGGAACAGGTGTTTCAGGAGCATCCACTGAGCAGCATGAAGAAGAAGAGCACTGTGCCCTCGTTGATTATGCAATACATGTTTGCAGCATTACTGTCGCCATGTTGATCCCAGGACAAGGAGGGTGAGGTGCTATTTTTTAATTGAACCAATTTTTTTAGTGAAAGAGACCCAAGCTTTTGAGCTACACAGAGACCGGCAGGCGAGCTCGGTGTAGCTCAGGAGCTCGGTCTCTTTCACAGACAGAAGTTGATCCCATAGAAGATATTGCCTAACCCACCTTGCCTGTTATATGATACATGACACGTGCAAGGGGATCACCACTTCCTGGTCACGAGCAGATGCAGTGAGCACATTTTCACTTGACGTGTGTTTCTTCAATATGCAATTGTGAGGCATGTTGTTTTTCTTGCTGTTTTTTACAAACACACCGATGGATTTGGGTAAGAGTCTCACACATTTTTCTGGTAAAAACAAAGTCCTCTGTCCTTCAAGCTGCTGTATTAGGACAAACCCCTGTTCCTGCTCAGAGCCCCATGGACTGCAATGGGGCTCTGGGAGGGTGCAGGGATATTCCCATACAGAACACAATGCAGGACTTGAGCCACATATACCATATCAAAGATGATTGCTGCTGGTTGCGAGGGAGTGTTAGAAGGGCTAATTTTTCTAGCTAAGTACAAAAGAAAATACACAGAACATTAGGTTAGGGTTTACTTAATAATAAATGACTAGAGGTTTAGGGACTGGAAACAATAATGAAGGCAAGGTTTAAAATAATGGAAATAATACCTACCTATTACACAGAGCTTTACATTTGCAAATCTCAAAGTGCTTCACAAAGGAGGTCAGTGTCATCACCCCCATCTTACAGAAGGTAAAACAGACACAGAGAGGTGAAATGACTTGCCCACGGTCACCCAGTAGGCCAGCAGCAGAGCCAGAACTAGAACCCTGGTCTCCTGAGTCCCAGTCAAGTGCTCCATCCATAAGGTCACACACACAAAAATCTTTTCATTTCATCCCCTTGTCCGCATGTTGTCTATTTACATCCTACCAGTACGAACTTTGGGACAAAAATCTGTCTCACTGTGTACCTATAAAACACCTGGCACACATTAAAGCAGAAAAAAAATAAACAAAATCATAACTATTAATGTGAAACCAAGTGAAGTGATCCAAACGTTAACCAGACTTCCACTTGATTTTGCATGTCCTCAGTACTGCGTGCTAAAGGGAAGTGTGTAATCTGGACCACAGCCATTGTCTGTGGTACATGTTGCAGCCAGGACATCTATTCAGTAGTTGACAGCAAAGTGCTGATGCCAGATCCTTAAGCTGTACCCAGAATCTACCTAGTGTGTGGTGACAGAAATATATGCAGTTATTTGGCTGTTTCTTCACAAGTTGAGGGTGAAATATAATGCTTTGCTCTCTGCTTGTCTGAAAGCATGCCCCACTGTGTCTCTGCGAAGAACTCCCTCCCTGCTTTCCTCTGCATGGCACAATTATCTGTGTTCCCCCACGCTCTGCTCCAGGGTGCTAGAAATTTGCTGCAGGGCTATACCAACAGCAAATTACAGCTTAGCCTGCACAGGGTTAGTTGTTCTGACAAACAAGCTGGGGGGAAAGAGGTGGTATAAAGGTTCTTCCCCCCTCCACAACTCTCTCTGCTCCAAGGAGAGAAGCAGAAGCCTCACGACCCCCATTTACTCCTGCACATGTATACTCAAGTTTTGAGCTGCCAGAGCAGAAGCTTAAGAGGGATGTCTTATTCCCTTGTTATTGCCCTGAACGGGCATGCAGGCTGTGGTGTTCAGTGATCACTCAAAGCTTGAGGTGCTTGCAAGCATCATCATCACAGAAAATCCCAAAGGGAGGTAGCCTCCTTGCAGACAGAGCACCACACAGATGGTTTGAGTGGATGTTAAGTCAATTTCCGTCACTGGTGACCTTATGAATAGGGCCCTACCAAATTTCGTGGTCCATTTTGGTCAATTACATGGTCATAGGATTTAAAAAATAGTAAATTTCATGGTTTCAGATGTTTATGTCTGAAATTTCATGGCAATATAAACATGGGGGTTCTGACCCAAAGAGAGTTGTGGAGGGGTGTGTGTTACAAGCAGAGGTGAAAGTAAGCTGGTACACCCCGGTACGGCATACCGGTAAGAGCCGGTGCACCATACCAGGACCGGCTTTCTGAGAGGGCAATTTAAAGCCCTGGGGTAGTGGCGGTGGGGCTGCGGCGGGGATTTAAAGGGCCCCAGAGCTCCAGCCACTGCTACCCCCCCCGCCCGGGGCCCTTTAAATCCCGGCCTGAACCCTGCTGCCCGAGCCCTGGGGTAACGGCGGCGGGGCTCTGGCAGGGATTTAAAGGGCCCCGGGGCAGTAGTGGCGACTGAAGCTCCGGGGCCCTTTAAATCCCTGCCAGAGCCCCGCCACCACTATCCCAGAGCTTGGGCAGCAGGGCTCAGGCCAGGATTTAAAGGGCCCTGGAGCTCCAGCCACTGCTACTGCCCCGGGGCCCTTTAAATCCCCGCCAGAGCCCCGCCGCCGCTACCCCAGGGATTTAAGGCCATGCCTCTTCCAATTGAGGCCACGCCTCTTCCGGTTGAGACCACGCCCCCTGCTCAGGACTCCGGTGTACCGGTAAGTCCTCTAACTTACTTTCACTCCTGATCACAAGGCTATTGTGGGAAGGTTGTGGGATTGCCTCCCTTATTTTTGTGCTGCTGCTGGCAGCGGTGCTGCCTTCAGAGCTGGACAACTGAAGAGCCGTGGCTGCTGGCCGGCCACTCAGCTCTAAAGCCAGCACCACCTCCTGCAGCAGCACAGAAGTAAGGGTCTTAGGGTATGTGTGCGGGGGTGACCATACATCTGGGTTTTCCCAGCAGCCTCCTGCCCAGGTCAGGAAGTGACAGCTGGAGCTGCAGCCTCTCTGCATGGTTTCGGGGCTGAAAGCTGGAGTCACAGAGCTTCCTGCAGCCAGGGGAGGTTCCTGGGAGGTGGGTCTGATACAGCTCCAGGAGTGTTTCCTATAGGGCAGAGGTTCTCAAACTGTGGTCCACAAGCTCCATTCAGGTGGTCCACGGGTAGTTCCCTCTAAGTTGCGCACCTGGGTGGCCACACATGAGAGAATGAAGGGCCACCCACCTAATTAGTGGAGCCGCACAGGCATGACTCCACTAATTAGGTGCCTGGACCCTGGAGAAGACACACATGTAAGGTGGCCCTGGAGGTGAATGGGGGGGTAGGTGGGAGGGGGCAGTGGGATGAGAAGAGGGAGTAGGGGGAATTTGGGATGTGCAGGGCTGAGGTGGCCAGAGAAAGAGGCGACTTTCCCCAGCTCCAGGGCCGCAGCTGCCAGGAAGAGATGGCCCTCCTCCTTCCCAGCCTCAGCTCTGTGGCTGCTGTGGTGGGGGAGAGAGGGAAAGACCTCCCTCCTTCCCAGTCCCAACTCGGGCTGCCAAAATGGGGGAGAGACCCCATCTCCTTCCCAGCCCCAGCTTGGGGGCTGCCGTGGCAGGGGGGAGAGGGCACATCCATTGCATAAGAAAGGTAAGACTATGGATATTAAAATATGAGTTGTGTGCATTTATTGTGGAACAAAAAAAGTTAATTATTAGGGTTTTTTTTTATATAGCGCTTTCATCCAAAGAGCTTTACAATAGTTAGCTAATGGTACAAACAACATTTGGAAAAATCATTAAGTGGTGTACCGAGACCCTCAGCAATTTTCAAGTGGTCCTCAGAAAAAAAAAGTTTGAGAACCACTGCTATAGGGGGAAGAGAAAGTCCCATCTCTCCGCAGCCTGGGCCAGGACTAGCAACTGGAGCCTGGCCCAAGGTAGAAGTCCCCGGCTGGGGTTGCCCCAGCCCTGCCCCTCCCCTACAATAGCCAGATTTCATGGTGGAGATCAGAATTCACGGTCTGTGATGTGTTTTTCATAGCTGTGAATTTGGTAGGGCCCTAATCATGACAACGAAGCATTGTGATCAGGCACAGCCATGGGATCACCCACCATATAGCAGCCTTTCTTGCCACACGCACATTGGAAATTCATTGGTCTTCCATCCGAAGTATATATCTGTACCAAAAAAGCTGCCAAACCTGAAGCAGTGCTGATGGAGGTGATGGTGGTGGGGGGTTTGACTACAGATATCCTCATTTCTTATCTTGTCCTGCCACTTATTATGGAGCAGCTGACAAAGACAACAAGAACCAAAAACATTGATCTGGTGGTCTTCAGCCTTCCTCAGTGCCCATATTAAGGTGCTTGCAAAAGATCTTTTTATTCTGTGTCAGGTTCCAATGGGCCCTTCATAGTGACAAGAGCTTCACAGCACACCACCCAGAGTTTATGTTTGGGAAGCTCAGTCACTAAGGGCAAAGTCCCCAATACCACACAGGCAAAGGGACAATCAAGACTTAAGTTACAAGGGCCTGGTCTACACTACAAAGTTAGGTCAACATAAGCCTCCTTGCACTGACCGAGTTGTGCATGTGCTGACACTTAAATTTGTCTCCCACTGATGTAAGCACCCTGCTACAGCGACACAGTAACAGCCTTGAGCAATGAGCAGTGTTAAGCCTTGGTCAACGTACTGAAGTTAACGCATAGTGAGCGTTGACAGTGCGTTACCTATGTCAACTCTTAACAGTACTCCAGCAGCTATCCCACAATTCCCAAACACAGTCAGCTGGTATCGGAGCAAATTTTCTCTCTCCTTAAACTACTTTAAAATTGCATGTTTAAAATGGAGCATTAAGTGCTTCTGCCCTGACAATGGTGGGACAGTAAGCGATGAGGAAGCACCATAAGCATTATTCAGAGGTTGGCTCGAGCGGGCTACTGAAATGCTGCTGCAGTGGGCGCAGAGCCAGTCAATGAGACCAAAACCCTTGTGATTTATTTTGACAGTGAGTTGTGCCATTAGTGTCCCCAACAATCACTGCAGAAACAGGGGGGTGTATAGTCTGCTAGGTGAATGACTACATCAGGGACTTGGCCCTGCTAAGACACATGAGGACCCAGGAGTGCTCTGGTCACAATTGTTAGCTCCACTGCCTAGGGTCTCAGAGACCAGAAGGCCCTTCCTCCCCTTTAAAGCCCTGTGAATTTTTGAAATTCCTTTGCCTGATTGTTCAGCATAACGAGCACACCTAGGAGCTGGTGAATATTGCAGAAAGGCCTGGGAGTCCCTGCAGGAAAAGGAGAGGCAGATGCACTAGGACATAATAGGGCTTCTCCGACAGCAAACACAGATGCTGCCGACTCTTGTGGACCTACAGGTTCAACAATCACAGGCTTGCCTCCCTTTGCAGTAGATTAAGAACTCTATTACAGCACCCTCCTGTACATTACTGCCTCCAAACACTCCATGTGGCTTCCAGGCTGTATCCCTACCCCTACCACTACCACTCCACACTGGGGGGGAACATTAAGGACAACAACAACTTCACATACACTGACCTGCGAAAGCCACAGTTGCTGTACACGTAGCTAAAATGCACATGCATATTCTTTCCCCTTGTTAAGTTCTGTTCCATTAATTTATTACATTTTTAAGATACGTGCTTTTAAATTCCATAGATTTTTTTTTGCGCTGATTTTGTTCTTAATGATATTCTATTCTTTGGAAAATAATTCATCTTTATCAGTTCACAATATATGCTGCAGAATGCCTAGCAGTACTGAAAGCGCCTACTTGTTATTGCACACTGTGACACAACCTGTAGGATCAGTGACAAAATATAATAATCACAAATGTACAGCAAGCACCACAAAATTAATAGCTGCATTGGTGTACTTCTACAAATACAAGACTATCAAGCACCACATAATTCCTAACAGGCCCCAAAACAACAGGACCAGGACCTTCTTTGCTTCACAGATATTATGCTGGACATAGCAGGCAGCTATAACCACTGGGATTTTTTTTTTCACTGAGATCCAATCTTGAGAGTAAATAACTCTAGTGACCTTTCAATCTACCAAAAGCGCATTCAGCTGTCATTCTGCACCTGCTCAGACAGTAGTTGAATCTTTCCTTGCTGCTATCAAGGTGGCTGGCATATGGCTTCATGAGTCAGGGGAGCAAGGGCTAGGCTGGGTCCCCAGGATCAGTACTGGCATTTCAACATCACCAATGCTAATCCTCCGGTTGAGAAAAAAGTCCCTGCTTGTAGCTTTCTGAGCAGCGCTGTGTCCTTAAAGATCTGAGCGGCGTGCACCTTCCCTGACCAGCCAACACCGATGTCAGTGAAGTGTCCCCAGTGATCCACCAGTGCGTGTATCACCATGCAGCCCTTCCTATTGATGTACCCTGTGGCAATGTGGTCTGGTGCCAAAATAGGAATGTGACGGCCATTTATTGTTCCACCACAGTTCAGGAGCCTCATTGCTGCAAAGCCATCTACTACGTCCTGCGCATTGCTGGAGGGTCACAGTCCTGTGTAGCAGGAGAGGATTAATGGCTCTGCACACTTGCACCACAATGACCCCCCACAGTGGATTTTCCAACTCAAAAATGATTTCTGATTGACCAGTAGCAATCTGGCGTTGAAAATTTCCACAGTGCGATCCCCACTCACTCCTCCACTGTTAGCACAGCTCTCATTTTGGTGTCCCTGTGCTGGAGTGAGCTTGGCACACAGATTGAGGAATGTGGCCTTGCACATCTGAAATTCTTCAGCCGCTGCTCGTCATCCCAAACCTGCATTATGACGCATCCCAGTCAGTGCTCATTTCTCGGACCCAGAAGTGGTGCGCCTCTGTCTGCAGCTCTGTGAACACCAACAACCACCTTGAATTGCTTCTCAGTATGTACCTCAGCTATCTGTCCTCCATGAAATCATGTTCCCCACTGATTCGGTTCTTCTTGGGGCTCTGCAAATATTAGAGGATCATAGGTGCTGTACTTGCAATCCGTATGACAAGAGTGTAGAGCTGTGCAGGCTCTGTGCTTCTGTGAGAGATGGTGGAAAGTGTGAAAATTATGGGACATTAGATGACAGTATGGGATGGAGACAGTTGGGAAGTTGACCCTTGCTGCTAGTCATCCCTGTGACTCATTTCTGCCCCACCCTGAATTGCCAAAACTTCCCAAAAGACAATGTGCTAACTGGTGGCCGGTTGAACTCTGGGACTCCTACCCGTAATGCACTGCATTCTGCATCAACACGAGCACTCCTGGTGAGTGCACACAGCTCCTTGTGTTGGCACTAAGTATTCATGCACAAATGTAACTTGCATACGTAAAAGTCTGTGGTATAGACATGGCCTTCACTACCGAAGGCATTATGCAAGGCATCTGGTAATTCTGAAAGGTGACCAGTATAAATACGACCACACCAAAGATGTAGAGAACTTTCTGCTTTGAAGGAACTGGTGTTGCTCAATATGCACTGTAAGTCCTCAGACTCAGTACCAATATCCTCTTTAATGGATTCTGTCCGACATCTTCTAATGCCAGATCTTAAAGTTTGGCACCTAAACAAGCGGCTTAATTTTCAGAGTTGCTGAGCACCCGTTGCTATCAGCAAAGTCAAACACAAGCATTTCTGCTCCTTTGCAGTAGTGTGTGGTTGGATGATTGATTCTGAAGTAATACCTTTCTTCTGGAAAATACAGTGCAAACAAACCTATCTTTTCCAATCCCCTTACAAGCCCTTGCTTGCAGCTAGGATGTATACTGGCTCAGTTGTACTGAGACCATTAGTGTTTGAAGCAAATGGCATAGATTTGAACATGCTACTGAACTTTCATGATGCAAAGTAGAGGGAACTTGCTCTTTTCTTTCAGTATGGACTCCAATATGCTGTAATACAGCAGTAGTTATACAAGACATACGTCATCCAAAGAGATAGAGCTCATGGCTGAATGATATGGATGTGATGAAGAGGTCTTATTCTAGCTGTGTGATGCCTAGAATATCCATTTCCCTCAACCCCTACAATTTAGAATGAAGCATTATGTCTCTCATGAAAAATGACCTAAAATCGGGTTGTATTGGGTGTTACCTGCAGAGAACTTACTAATACAAAAATACTCTGAAGACACACAGGTTGTTCTTATTTGTACAGAGAGAACTGGGACAGAAGCAGAAACAGTAGTGGCAGGACAAGACAAGGGAGTTTGATTTGTCTGTATATGTAATAAGAAATTTTAGTTCTTTCAAAAGTGTTTGATCTTCAGGTCTGGGGAGTGCTACTCTGAAATGACTGTGGCATTTATTACTACTGCTCCCTCTATCATATGCACTTTCTCATCCACAGACTCACTGTAATGGCATGACACAAACCTGTCAAGTGACCCCTTCTGGTCAGGGGTGTCTGCAGTCTTTAAATAGTCCCAGCCCTGGTATTGGGCTGAACTCTCAGGGTTTCCTCCCTGGGGGCAATGGTTTCACCCTCCAGCTTTCCAACTGGGCCACTAAGCAGTTCAGATCCCCTTCTGGGGTTTATTGCTGTCCAACTGGCCTACGGGGCGGGGGACCCATGCCCACCCACTATTTCAGGCCCCAGCCCAGGGACCCTAAGAATAGCAGTCACATGCTGCAGTGTCTCTTTAATAAACTGCTTTCAGTTTCCTGGGCCACTTCCCATGTGGCCCTAGCCTTCATGAAATGTTTACTCTCACCTCAAGGCTCTTATATGTTCAGGCCCAGGAGCAAGCCAGGACCTCTTTCTTGCTCCCCCAGTCCCCACCGGCATTGAACTGTCCATGGTGCTGCAGTTCCCTTTGGCCAGCCACAACCAACATCTGCACTCCTCTGGCTCCAACAAGGAACTGCCTCTGGTCTGCACTGCAGCTTTTTATACTAGTTTGCAACCCTCTGATTGGCCAACCCATTGCAGCTTCCCCCTGATTGGCTGCTTCCTGTGCAGTCTCTCAGGGCCACTTGAAGGACTTAGCTCCACTGCTCCTTTCCTAGGACAAGTGTGGCAGGACCCTGAGGTTTCCAGCAGGAAGCATCTTGGCCTAGTCCACCCCCTCATACACGCCATGAATAAATGATAGCATCATTGTCCATATCAATGTCAGCTTGCTGGGGATTATTTTTAGCATGAAGGGTAGCTAGTCTAACAGCCTGTGTTGAAAGCTCTCCAGTGAGGACAGTGCCAGCTAAAGCTTTTACTCTTGTCACTGGGCCTTTAACTTGGGGCTAACATTGCTTCCCAGCTTCTACTTGAATTTTCCATAGGCTCAAGTAGGAATTTTTTTCCCACTCCACTTCAGCCTCTCCCCCAGCATGCTCCATGAAGGTTGATAAAGGATGCAAATTTTGTTTGCTTGTTTTTGGAAAATCAATAGCAATGGATACTGTCTTCTTATACTGGGGTGGAATTATACTTCTCAGACATGGATGCTATTTGGCAGTTGACTCACCAATAGTCTGAGTACACAGATGTTCATGTATATCCACTTGACTCTGAGCAGCTACTGTACAAGAGGTAGGGGGTACTTGTTTCATATTTACTAGCTTTGGTTACAAACACAAAAACTACCCAGGAAACTGGCAATCCCATGAAGGAATGTATGTACTAGAGAACCAGCAATATGTAAATCCCTCTTGGTATGCCTGACAGGAAGGCATTATACCTAAGGCTAAGATTTTGTCAGGGATATTTTTAGTAAAAGTCACAGACCGGTCACATATCAGACCGGTAGCTGTGTTAGTCTATATCCACAAAAACAACGAGGAGTCCAGTGGTACCTTAAAGACTAAAAGCACTCCCTGCATCTGAAGAAGTGGGTTTTTTTACCCACGAAAGCTTATGCCCAAATAAATATGTTAGTCTTTAAGGTGCCACCGAACTCCTTGCACAGGTCACAGGCATTAAAGAAAAATTCACAGAAGCTATGACCTGTCACAGATATTTTTTTTTAGTAAAAAACATTGATAAAATAGGGATCTTTATGGGTCCCCACACCACCCACAGCGGGGCAGCTGCAGGGTGGCTGGGAGCTCCAGGGGCCCGCACTGTAGGTTGGGTGTCCAAGCTTCAGGGTCCTGCGCTGACGACGGCTGGGAGCTTCAGAGGCCCCTGCCACCTGCAGCAGCTAGGAGCTACGGGGTACCCCTGCCACCCCCAGCTCCGGGGATCCTCTGCAGCGGCCAGAGACCCGTGGGAGGTGTCACGGGTGGTGGAGCTCCCTGTCCCGGGACTCCGTGGGTGGCAGGGGACCCTGCAGCTCCTGACTGCTACAAGCTGAAGTCACTGAGACCTCTGGAAGTCACAGATTCCGTGACTTCTGTGACCTCCATCACTAAATCATAGCCTTAATTATACCTAACAGGGTGACTGGTATATGGATTCAGAACACTTTACCCAAAACCTTATTTTTAGTAATACAGGAAGACAAATACCAAATAGCCATTACACTTGCTTTCTTGACAGGTTCAAGAGATGTGGAATCAATATTACTCCTTCAGCTATCAATAGAAGGCAATGAAGAATGGGCACGGACAATTTTTATGTTGAGGAGACAAAACTTTAAGGAGAACTTCTACCCCCTCAAAAAATATCAAAAGATGGGGGTGGGAAACAGGTAGGAAGGACAGCCCATTGATTAGGACATTAGCCTGAGACTTGGCAGACTTGGTTTCAAGACCCTGCTGCACCACAGACTTCCTCTGTGACTTTGGGCAAGTCACTTAGGCGCTCTGTGCCTCAGTTTCCCATCTGTAAGTTGGGGATAACAACACTTCCCTACCTCACAGGGGTGTCATGAGGGAAATACTTCAAAGATTAACGCATTCAGGGCCAGATTTTCAAAGATATTTAGGCACCTAAAATGCAGATATGCACCTATTTGGATTTTAAAAAGCACCTAACTCCTACTGAGAATCAGGCCCAAGGTGAACTGAGTTGGGCTCCCCGAAACTGAGATACTAAAAAATTCTAAAATAACTTCTGAAAACTTGGGCCTTGATTTCTTTTATTAATGCAGCTGTCACATCCCTTTTTGGGCTACACAAAGAAAGCCCTGCTTCAAGCTACAGTGATACTACCAACCAATTCCAGACAACACCCAGCATTCTCTGAAATGGGATACTGAAGAGAAAAATGGACCCAAAAAATAAAAAATAAAAAAATAGGTTTGATACATCATAACAAACCCTCTGTCTTTCAGAAAGAGCTATGAAAACAGAGTACACACTGGGGAAAAAACAGTCACCAAAAAACATTTCAAACCTCAAAAAACAGTTCTGTGGGTCCCATTCAAGATCTGGAAAAGGTTCATGGTGGTTCCTATTTTGCCTGAAACAGCTGACCCCATCTTAAGGTAGATGAAGTAAAACCAATTTTAAAATCACCTTCAGTTCATTTTACTTGCAAATACTAAAAACAGGGCATCTATGCACTTCATAATACCGTAATGAAACAGGAAAGGGAGCAGTAAACAACATAAACAGTTCAGTGTTAGTGCTCACGGCTACCATGACATTATGAGAACTCCTTGCTATAGATATACAATACCAGTGTTACACTATGTGCTGATCTCCCCCTGGGGGCAGTGGTGTGTGCACAGGTGGCCCTGTATGGATTAGGGAGTAGTAGCCCTTATCTGACAGACACCCAGAAGACCCAGGGAAGAACTATGGAGCCCCTCATCCCCTAGAGGACAATGTAGGAGGAATGGGGATAGGCTTTAGGGCTCCAAAAAACCCAATTTAAGATAAGGTTGGGTGGACCCCAGGGCAGGAAGGACAATGGCAAGAGCGTAAGGCAAAGCTATGTGAATACCATCTAATCAAGTTTAGGACTGTTTCCTCTTAACAGAACCTGAACCCATTATAATTTTGGTGAGTTCACAATTTTATACGATCCTTTCTCATAGCCTTACATGAGTCCAGCTGTATAGATGGCCTTTCCCTCTGAATTGTAGCATGACTCATTTAATTTAAACCACCAAGCTGTGGGGTTGTACACAGCCTTCTATTTGCGGACTCATTCCTGTCCACTTATGAGATGAGCGAACATAATGCTTCAACAAATGCCTAGGGGGATTTCAACATATGGTGTATGTCTACCCAGTCATCCAACAAGTATGTGAAATTGGCTATAAGGAGCTTAGAGCAGAAAGTACAATAATGAGATGTCTGATTAATCTAATGCCTACGTAACGGGCAAAGAACTGACAACTCATCATATTAAGTCACTGATAGCCTTTGACATTTTTCATTTAATTAAGTACATTCTTTCAAATTCCAAAGTAACCTATTAATTCCATTTGTGGCATCAATAAATCTAGCAATGTAACACTGACTACATTTTTTTTTAAACACAAACATAGAAGTATAGACTCCATTTCTCACACGTGCAATACCAAATTAGTGCTTTGTGTTGTCTGTTTATCGTCAACCTACAATAACAATATACAATTAATTCTGCTGTAAACTTCTAAACCTATGTTTAATGTATGTTTTGAATACTTCTAAGCATATGTTGGAGGACGTAATTAAGTATTTTGACTTCTGCTGCTTTTTTAGCTCAGCATAGAAAATGGATGCTCCTGATCATGAAGTTGTAGAATAAGATTTTTTATAAAGAGAACCATATGATCTAAATGCAATACCACCTAATCTAAGAGAGCGCAACATGGTAACACACATCTTAAATTCATTACCCCGTCAGTAACCTGACTTTGAAATCTTTTCTTGCGAACCAGGACAAGGTCCTATAGAAGCTACTTTTTTCATGAGCAGTGAATACATGCTAATTCAGAATACAGGTGTCCTGAGATCAGAAAGCACTTTACAAATAGTGTACAACTGAGCCGAAATACAACCACTGAAGTGTGACCATTTTGTTCCAGTATAAGAATACTTCCATGTATTCTGAGTCAATATTTTTCCTTGATGTTTGACATGCAATCTTATTGTTTATTTGTGGAATAGCACAGACTGAAATATCTATTCACTGGGAGGTTGGTGGGGACTGCTATTGCTTTTTTCCACAGAGATGCTACAGAAAAGAACTGATTCCATATCTCAGAGATTGCAGACAAGTGACATAATCTACTTCATGGTGGTCACTTCAACTCAACCCAAGAAAAGGTTTGTATAAAAAAAAATTCTGGTAACAAGGAAATTCCTATAGAAATTCAAATCATAATCAGTCACATTAATTAATAGACCATTAATCATATCAAGGAACAAAGAAATTCTCCTGCATCTTAGCTTTCATTTTAAGGTTAGTCTCTAGCCGTATCACTGCAAAGACAACCTTCAAAATATTACCTGATGTCTGCTGGAGAGTGTAGAGTCTGAAATGATCTCTCTGAAGTGTGAACTGCCCCATTCTTTTTTATGGGTGCTAAATCAGATGTCCATGATAAGCCCTCAAATGTCATCATTGTTAAATGTGTCACCGCTCAAAGCATGTAAGGAAGGAGAGAAAATATACGATGAAGATCTGCACCGCCTTTCCTATGTGCAGGGCATACCTCATCGGCACACAGAAAGGACTAGTGGGGGAGTAGGATGCAGAAGATGTTTAATGGCTTAAACATCTTAACTTATACAGCCCATGATGACATTCCAGGAGGTACAGTTGGGTTCTATTTCTTGAAGAGGGTCTCAGCTTCAAAAAAACATTTGGAAATATTGGATTCTTTCATGGAAAGCATTGTTGACAACACTCTTACAGTGCAATTCTTGTGAAACTGCTTGTTAGCACAGTTTGGATAGCTGCTGCGGTACAGCCACGTTCAAATATTAGGTGAGTTCCAATGTACTTTTTGAACACAGCTGACGTGGTTTGAGCTCATCTGCCCCAGCCAGCCAAAATCATGCAGAACATGATTCGTGGGAGCTGCACTGCAACCATACTTTAACGTATATTTCAAACACAGCTCCTTTCCCAGGGTTGACAGGGTCATAGCAGTACGGCTTGGATCTGATTCACAGAAGCTGCAAATATGTTGAAGCTGTACATCTTCACAAATAGCAGGCACTCCAAGCCCTAACGCAGTAGCTTCTGCTACTAGGACGGCTGGTGAGAGGCAGCACCACACACCACAAAAACGTGGTTTCAATTCCCATTCTCCCAGCCTCCTGCAACCCAGCTACTGGGGCAGGAGTAGGCCATAGTATTTAAAAAAAAATGAAAGCTGAGACTTTCACTTATTGCCAAGACCCCAGAAGAGCCAGTCTTCCCTCAGATCCCCTTTCTGCCTGCATTCTTCTTGGTCTCCCCTCTCTCCATCCCACCACCACATGATCCAATCTCTCCTTCACCAGCACCCTGGTTAAGACAAGGTATAGGGGGTGTGGGGAGAGGAATCATTGATTCAAAGTAGCAGACTTCAGGCCAAGCAGCAGGCTCCTCTCCTTCCAGCTGCTGCTACGTAGGGCTTCTCTATACTTAAAACACTACAGCGGTGCAGCTGGGCCACTGTAGCACTTCGGCATAGACACTTCCTGTGCTGACGTGAGGGATTCTGCCAGTGGCGTACATAATCCACCTCCCCGAAAGGCGGTAGGCAGGTCAAAGGAAGAATTCTTCTGTCAACCTAGCATTGTCTACATGAGGACACAGGTTAACTTCACTAAGCTGCTCAGGAGTGTGGACTTTTCACACCCTTTACCAACATAGTTAAACCGCCCTAATTTTGTAGTGCAGACCAGGACCTAGCAGCAGGACAGTTTACACTGGGTTATGATGGAGCGCAGGAGCCAGCAGCTGACAGAAGAGGCACTGACCTGGCTCTCCCCTTGTGGAGAGAGGACAGGTATGAACCAAGAGGTGGCAGTCCCTCCTAGAACTCAGCTGCCAGCGTGCTTGCACTGACTGAGAGTGGATCAAATATTCCCACACTGAGGCCTGGTCTACACTAGAAAATTAGGTTGGTTTAACTAAATTGGTCTGGGGTGTGAAAAATCCACATCCCAGAGCAGCATTGTTAAACTAACCTAATTCCCCATGTTGATCTAGCTCCCACCTCTCAGGAGGTGCATTACTTACACCAATGGGAGAGCTGTGCCGCTGTAGCCTTTTAAGTGTAAACAAGCCTCAAGTTGGGTCCCCAAGTACGACAGGGGAAGGATTTACAACCCTGAATGAAACCCCACTGACTTCAAAGGAGTCACAAAGCTGTAGTTTACAACAGAATACGGCCCACATGCTTTAGCAGCTGCCAAGCCATTTTCACATTAGATCTAAAACACGGTTCTAATCCCTATAATAGAAATGGCAAATATTTCAGATATAAGGTTATTAAATGTATAGCCAAGCAAAAACCTGCCGTTCATTGCTCTGAAAACCTTTGCCTTACAATATAAAAATACAGATTAATCAGTATAACCAAATAGCAATCCTATTTGCTGCATTGCTGAAAAACTCTGTTTTACTTTTCCAATACAGAACTTTGAATGTATATTGATTAATCTCAGGCTAGCATTAGTATGTAGAGCAAAATTAATAACACTCTCCAAGCCCAGCTGTGTTAGGCTCATAATTTACTGATTAGTCGCCCACAGAGATAAACATTAGAACTATTTCTACGGCAAAAACAAGTGTGTTGCAATCACAGCATTTCCCTGCTTCATAAAAGTTCTGTTGTGAAATTTAATGCAGGGGAGTTTCTCTAACAAAATACTGTGGCCTGCTAGGGGTCTGACAAAACAACGACTGTATTTACTGTACTTAGTCTAATATGAAGAAAAGGAGGACTTGTGGCACCTTAGAGACTAACACATTTATTTGAGCATAAACTTTTGTGAGCTACAGCTCACTTCATGCATCCGATGAATCATAGAATCATAGAATCATAGAATATCAGGGTTGGAAGGAACCCCTGAAGGTCATCTCGTCCAACCCCCCGCTCGAAGCAGGACCAATTCCCAGTTAAATCATCCCAGCCAGGGCTTTGTCAAGCCTGACCTTAAAAACCTCTAAGGAAGGAGATTCTACCACCTCCCTAGGTAACGCATTCCAGCGTTTCACCACCCTCTTAGTGAAAAAGTTTTTCCTAATATCCAATCTAAACCTCCCCCACTGCAACTTGAGACCATTACTCCTCGTTCTGTCATCTGCTACCATTGAGAACAGTCTAGAGCCATCCTCTTTGGAACCCCCTTTCAGGTAGTTGAAAGCAGCTATCAAATCCCCCCTCATTCTTCTCTTCTGCAGGCTAAACAATCCCAGCTCCCTCAGCCTCTCCTCATAAGTCATGTGTTCTAGACCCCTAATCATTTTTGTTGCCCTTCGCTGGACTCTCTCCAATTTATCCACATCCTTCTTGTAGTGCGGGGCCCAAAACTGGACTCAGTACTCCAGATGAGGCCTCACCAATGTCGAATAGAGGGGAACGATCACGTCCCTCGATCTGTTCGCTATGCCCCTACTTATACATCCCAAAATGCCATTGGCCTTCTTGGCAACAAGGGCACACTGCTGACTCATATCCAGCTTCTCGTCCACTGTCACCCCTAGGTCCTTTTCCGCAGAACTGCTGCCTAGCCATTCGGTCCCTAGTCTGTAG
This sequence comes from Lepidochelys olivacea, assembly GCF_965140295.1. NCBI lineage: Eukaryota > Metazoa > Chordata > Testudines > Cheloniidae > Lepidochelys > Lepidochelys olivacea. Next base: position 127,146,193 of record NC_140413.1, read on the forward strand.
CGGTGCATTGGATTCTTCCATCCTAAGTGCAGGACCCTGCACTTATCCTTATTGAACCTCATCAGATTTCTTTTGGCCCAATCCTCCAATTTGTCTAGGTCCTTCTGTATCCTATCCCTCCCCTCCAGCGTATCTACCACTCCTCCCAGTTTAGTATCATCCGCAAATTTGCTGAGAGTGCAATCCACACCATCCTGCAGATCATTTATGAAGATATTGAACAAAACTGGCCCCAGGACCGACCCTTGGGGCACTCCACTTGATACCGGCTGCCAACTAGACATGGAGCCATTGATCACTACCCGTTGAGCCCGACAATCTAGCCAGCTTTCTACCCACCTTATAGTGCATTCATCCAGCCCATACTTCCTTAACTTGCTGACAAGAATACTGTGGGAGACTGTGTCAAAAGCTTTGCTAAAGTCAAGAAACAATACATCCACTGCTTTCCCTTCATCCACAGAACCAGTAATCTCATCATAAAAGGCGATTAGATTAGTCAGGCATGATGAAGTGAGCTGTAGCTCACGAAAGCTCATGCTCAAATAAATTGGTTAGTCTCTAAGGTGCCACAAGTACTCCTTTTCTTTTTGCGAATACAGACTAACACGGCTGCTACTCTGAAACCTGAATTAGTCTAGTATGGTACATCTAGACTGTACATTTAAAAACAAATAATCTCTATGCTTCTTATTTATAAAAAACAGTGGAAGTAAACGAGGTAAAAAAATATTAAAAAGGTTAAACATCATTACTTCTGTCAGACGACGTTAAACACTTTATGGATTCAGTCCTTAAAAGGTGTTTCATGTAGCTGCATTTTAAGATCTCAAGAGAATATGTGGTCATGTAATTGGCTCAGACCCCAGTACTGCAATGAGCTCCACACAGATAGACCCTTGAGTCTTCAGAGAGTCCTGCTGAAATCAGCTGGGCTTCCCATGTGTGCAGGAGTTCACTCATGAGGAGTTCATTGCAGAACCAGGCCCATAGTTTGTAGAGAGGATCACAGAATTGTATGCCAATACATGATTTTTTCCCCACTGTACATTTGATGGCGTTTGGGCTCCTTTTCCATGTTCCAAGCAATGGAGCTTGTAGCACTTCCTTTGTAAAGTTATTCCGCATTCTGATACATCTCAATCTAAAAAAAAAAATTATTGTGTGTAAGTGCTTTCAGGCTTGGGACCTTAGTGATTTCTTTCTCTTAATATTTGTCAGAATTTTTTTTATATACATAAAACTCTGATCTACCTGTCGAGACCGACCCACCCACCCCAGCTTTTGGATGTATGTGATTACATGGGAATCTCACCTTAAATTCTTTTAAAAAGTAACTTTCTAGCCCTCTTGGTTGTACGGGGGAAAAAACTTGAAAAGATGAAGAATGCACTCTGACTCAAAAACCGGAAGGCAAATACTACAAACTCACTTTTATTTAAAAACAATATTCATGGTTTCAAAGCCAGTCTCACGAGTGTTGGAATCTGATATAATTTTTGAACACAGAGTTGAGAATACAGTGATCTATATTTGCTCATTACTGAGGCTGTGTCTACATTTGAAACACAACTGAGGCACAGCCACAGCTAGCGCTTCAGTGTAGACACTTGCTACAGCAGTGGGGGTGACTCTCCTGTTGCTGTGCTAAATCCACCTCCCTGAGAGGCTGTAGTTAGGTTGACGGGAGAATTCTTCAATTGACCTAGCAGTATCTACACCAAGGGGTTAGATCGGGTGGGCAAACTTTTTGGCATGAGGGCCACGTCGGGGTGCAAAACTGTATGGAGGGCCGGGTAGGGAAGGCTGTGCCTCCCCAAACAGCCTGGCCCCCACCCCTCGACTGCCTCCCTCAGAACCCCTGACGCATCCAACCCCCCTCTGCTCCTTGTCCCCTCACTACCCCCTCCTGGGACCCCTCCCAACCCCCCCCATCCAACCCCCCCCCGCTTCCTATCCCGAGTGCCCCCCAACCCCTATCCACACCCCCACCCTCTGACAGGCCTCCCGGGACTCCACCCCCATCCAACCCCCCCTGCTCCCCGTCCCCTGACTGCTCCCCCCAGAACCTCCACCCCATCCAACTGCCCCCTGCTCCCCGTCCCCTGACTGCTCCCCCCAGAACCTCCACCCCATCCAACTGCCCCCTGCTCCCCGTCCCCTGACTGCTCCCCCCAGAACCTCCACCCCATCCAACTGCCCCCTGCTCCCCGTCCCCTGACTGCTCCCCCCAGAACCTCCACCCCATCCAACTGCCCCCTGCTCCCCGTCCCCTGACTGCTCCCCCCAGAACCTCCACCCCATCCAACTGCCCCCTGCTCCCCGTCCCCTGACTGCTCCCCCCAGAACCTCCACCCCATCCAACTGCCCCCTGCTCCCCGTCCCCTGACTGCTCCCCCCAGAACCTCCACCCCATCCAACTGCCCCCTCCTCCCCATCCCCTGACTGGCCCCCGGAACTCCCTGCCCGTTATCTAACTCCCCCCGCTCCCCACCCTCTTACCATGCTATTCAGAGCAGCAGGAGCATGCAGCCTTGCCGCAGCCAGCCACGCCACCCGCGCTGCCCAGCAGGAGCGGTGGACCAGAGCACTGGTGGCGCGGTGAAGCGGCATCGCTGCAGGGGATGGGCTGGGGGCTAGCCTCCCCGGCTGGGAGCCCAGGGGCTGGGCAGGATGGTCCCACGGGCCGGATGTGGCCCGCGGGCTGTAGTTTGCCCACCTCTGGGTAAGATCGACTTAACTATGCTGCTCAGGGGTATAGATTTTTCACATCCCTGAGTGACATAGCTGGGTTGACCTAACTTTTAGTGTAGACCTGGCCTTACTATGCTAATTTCATGTTGCTAATGGTCATTAGATCCAAGGTTCCCTGCTATTCCTCACTTACTCATGCTGGGGGGAGACCTCATGGTCACAAAGCCTTTCACAGCTTTAAGACTTCATTAATGCTATTAATTAGCCCTCATCTCTTTCATGCCTCAGGACAAAGGGATGTTTTCTTTCTCAGGTTGATTTAATTATATGGTGTGACCCATACAGGATTTTTTTATGCTCATTCCAGAGCAAACCACTCAACAGGTATGTAAGTATGTTTAGCAGTAGTTAGAAAACATGGAGAGAGAGAGAGATATTCAAGACTTCAAAAGAAGAATTGGTTAAAAAAAAAAAAAGAAAAAACCACCAGCACCACCACATGCATTGGAAGTTTGACCTGTAGACCTCTCCTATGCTTCCCTTTCAACTCACTTTTGCAAACATATCCTAATAATATCCTACACCCAAAAACATGGGGGAGGTCAGGGGAGAGGAAGGGCAATGATAGAGTTTGCTATTCTACCAGATGGAAAACATAGTAAGATAAAGGGGTACTTAGCAGCAGTAACGCTTGTTCTCCGAATGTATTGGTTACATAGAGAGTCACTGTAGGAGACACCTGCCTAGCCATGGAACATTCTCAACAGTTGGAACACACACCTTTGAGCCTAATATTCCATAGACCTCAGGTATAAATAACACTGTCCCTCATTTCCATCCATCTATCTTAGGGACTTATATGACTCCTATTACTATAGTATCTGAGTGCCTCACAATCTTTTACATATTAAATCCTCACAACATCCATGAAGTAGGAAAGGATCATCATCTTCATTTTACAGATGAGAAACTGAGGGACAGAGAGCCTAGGTATCTTGCCCACGATCATGCAAGAAGTCTGTGACAAAACAGGGACTTTAACTCAGGTCTCCCAAGTCTGAGGCTAGTGCCTTAACCACTGGAACATTCTTCCTCTCAGCCCTCTTGGAGCAAGAGGAGAAGGTTTGGTTTTTTTTCAAAGTACAGTGAAGGTCAGAGTGGCTCCGCTGAGACAATACAGTCCGAGAGCAAGGATTACTGCTGGTAAGGAAGCTCTTTGTCTACTTCATGATGGTCACCAGATAGTCTCCCAGCTCGTATCCCTTTGCCGAGGGGAGATGGGAACTCCTACCTTTTCTAAACATTTGAATTCCCGTCTCAGATCCTGAACTTAAGGCAGAAGTCTGGCATCTCCCCGCAGTTGTGGCCCCCAAACAACCTTAGCTTTGCCCTGAGATGACATCATACAATAATGATGTGAGAGAATGGAGGCAGCCTGCTTTTCCCTGTGGCGTGTAGCTACATGTGCACTGCATGCCGCCACCTGTGGTATGTAATGTAGATGTAGCCTTAGCAAGACATCCTGTCCGGATTTTAAAATTGCCAGTGATGAAGAATCTACCACAACCCTTGGTAAATTGTTCCAATAGCTAATTACCCTCACTGTGGAAAAATGTACACCTTATTTCCAGTCTGAATGTGTCTAGCCTCAACATGAAGGCATTGGAGTGTTAGTTCCATAGTACATTAGATGGCATTAGCAGTACTGCTATTACCAACTTTTATATTGACTTCTCAGTGTCTACTCTTTGAAGCTAGTCTGAGAAGTCCTTAGAGCACTGTATTGTGCTCCACTTCTGCCATGTTTCTCAATATTCACTGTTCAGCAGGTTTTGAAATATGCTGCACAGGATATAATGTAATTCGGCAAGTCTACAAACGCACAGAAGCAGTATGTAATTGTCACCATAGACAGACAGCCACTATGCAGCTGTCCCTGAGCTGGAAATTATGCTTGGTAGCCTTTTTTTTTTTTAATGGATTCATGATAAGCAATAAGAATGTGGGATCTGCACCTGCGTCACTATTAACATAGTCCTCAAGGTTACATTGGATTTGCCATAAAGATCGTACTGTTGTTCCTTCCAGTTCTGTATCTAGCCTCCTTCACTGGCCAATAACTACTGTGTGAGAAGAAAGCAATAAAACAAACAAACAAACAAACAAAAAAAACCACCACCACAAACCAGTAAACCTAGCCAACTGCATGATATACATTAGGTGGGGCAGTATTGTATGTCTCACTGAAGCCCATATGCAATCAGTTTACACCCTGAAGCATAATATTTTATTCATCCTTATTTTAGCATATGACTAAAAAGAGTTTTGTCATAAAATTACTTTGCCCTATATTAATTCCAGCCACAATACATGTCTCTCAGTGACCTCCTGTGACAGTGAATTCTACAGCATGGTTATAAACCACATTAAGGTATTACTTCCTTTTAGTAGATCCAAATTTAGTGCCCTTTAATTTTCATGAAAATCTCTGATTTCCTGTGATCAGACAGGTTATAAAGGCATGACTGAACGGTTTTATGTGCCCCTTGTAATTCTGAAGAGATCATTCAAGTCCCTTTACGTCTTCCTCTTTCCAAGCTAAATAATCTTAGCTTTACAATCTCTTAAGTAAATGCTGCGATACCGCTAACAATTTCATTACTCTTCTCTGGACCTTTTCATTTCCCACCACAGAGCTATCTCAAGATGATGCCTATATGAAACCATATACTTCAGATCAAGATTTACTATTCTTCCCAGTAACATCATAGTTATAATTATTTCTCTCTCATTTTATACCCTTTCTTCAAGCATTCTATTTACTTGTTAAACTTCTGCTGTACACTAGGCAGACACCTCCATCGAACTACTCATGGCTCCCAAATCATCTTCCCCCCTCAGAGGATCCTCCAAGTTCCCATCAGCACATGAGAAGATTGGTAAATGTACCCTAATGTGCATCATTGCAACACACGTACATAGTATGTCGGCTTGATTCTGCAGTTTGCCAAGTGAGTCACTTCAGGTGCACAGCATCCTCATCTTCCAGTAACTTAATTGGGAGTTGAGGTTTTACACAAAGCGCTCCCCATCTAACTGGATCAGGCCCTTTTTGTTTAGCCACAACTGGGATGTATTCCTCAGCCTCACAATACCCTTCCACGTCTATTGTTTTCATTGCCTCTGTAATCCCTTACTCAACAGGCACAAAATGCATTATTTTTATAGCTGTCAAACCCTGACTGTGGTTAATGCACTTCCAACAGGCTTTGAATAGCTTTGAAACAATTGGTTAATGTTAATATGTACTGGATAGTTGACAACTTGCTATTATTAGCTCAGATTCACAGCTTACAAATTCTGTGTGTGAAAAAATATTTATTAATTTTTCCTCTTCTTCCTTAATCTCCTCTATCAACCTCAGTTCATCATTTTCCAGGAACAAAAGAAATGAAGCCATTCTATACGTAGGCAGCCTGCAAACATTTGATTGTACTACAAACAAAATTGATTTGTCCTTATTCATTTCCCCCCCTTTTTCCCCTGAAAACCATTATACTTTATGACAATACTCTCACTGCTGGAAATTTACATCCCACTAGGTCTTACGTTCACACTTCCAGAATGCAGAGAAACACAATGGCAGCTTTTGTGTACATTGATTACAAGCAGAGACCCTGCACACAAGCACCTCCACACTTTGGAAGCAGATTTTGAAAACTTCTCCTTACAACAGCAACTCTGCTTGTTTGGGTTCTTTTGGCAAGGAAAAATCATGAACATCTTTTCCATAATATTAAAAAATAAATACATGAGATGAAAAACTAATAGACTGCAGCTCAAACAGATACAAAGACTAGCCTGTTATTGTTCAGACAACCTTGTAACAGAGAACCTTATTAATTAGAGATGATGCACAGATGGCTTGGAATTGATTTGGTAGTTCTGAATAGTACTGGTATTTTCATACTAAGCCCTTATCTGCTTACGAGTAATGAAACCTTCCATTTAATTAAAAGGAAAGCTACTTCTTTAAAGCCTCCAGTGTAGCAAACATTGAAGCCTAAAAAAAAAAAATTAGAGTTGCCCTGTATTTCTTCCAGATGTAGAGCTCTACACTTCATACATTTTTAATGCTTTCCAGCACAGAAACTCAAAGCACTAATGACAATGATCTACAGGAGGGAGTTGTTATTGCCATTTTCTGTGGGAAAATAGGCAAAGAAAGGTGAAGTAAGTTGCTCAAGGTCTCTCAGCAGTTTATGGCAGAACTAAGAACAAAAGTCAGAGTATCTGACTCCCAGTATACGTCCACACTAGTCTACTCAGCCCCTGAGTCTGAGCTTGGGCAGCTATCCCAAGCCACCACCCGTGCTGCAGCATCTACATTGCTCTTTTTAGCACACTAAGTTGAATTGAGTTTGCACTAATTTGTCAACCCATGCTGAGAATCACACCTCCCAGCTACAGTGGCAATATACCCTCCGTCCTCAATCAACAGACCATGTCTCTCCTTCAAATATCCTTCCTGCTTCTTATTTATGAATAAGCCCCCCTTTCTTTTAGTTTAAACCAATTTTTAATCGAAAAAATCTTGGATTTTACAAAAAAGTATTATATTTTCCCCCCTATTTTCACTCTACGTTTGTATCATTCAAATATGTTTAAAAAAACTTGTTTCGTTAGGAAAATACAATACATTGCCTGAAATATATGTATTATGATAATATACATTAGTCTCTGTGTATATGCAAAGCTGTCTATTGAGGTAAGGCTATATTAGTCCAGAAGATAAACACAATAAACAGGCACGCATGAGCATCTGATGTACTGATGAATCTCACACCCACCACATATACATTTAAAGCTGTTAGCAGCTAATGGTTTAAAGATTTGACATACTAAAATGAGAAGAAAATGAAAATATGTAGCCAAATACATTTCAGAACACAAGGAAGTATTTGAAAGTCTTAAGAAAACAAAAACAGGAGAAAAGGATGAAGTTGAGTGTATGCACTGCAAATGGTGTGGCCCAATTATTAAATGTAAATATTTATAGGCTAATAGTTCTAAGTCTATGACAGTAAACTGTTTATTCAAGTTAAAAGTTTTATTTGGGGATCAGAGATACATTGTTTTCTTAAACTCAGAGGTGGCACTGTGTTCTGTTTTAGTTCTGCAGCAAACCACACTGAATTCCATTTCTCTAAGCATTAATCTACTGAATATTCCCCCCCCCCCGCCCTTCCATCTACCAAAATAAACCCTGATACTTACCCAGAAAAATTACTTTTTTTGCACACATTTTCACCTGTTTTTGTTGTTGTAGTAATAAACATTTCCAGGAAAAATTAAATAAAATAAAAACCGAAAATGAAGGGCCCTATTTATGAACAACCTCTGTTTAATGAATACCCCGTTAGACTGCATGTGTGCAGTGGTACTACGCTCATACCATTTTGCTAGATGACTTTAACCCTCTACCACATCTGCTGCATATGCATTATACTCACTGCCAGATTGTTGGTGTAAGTCAGCTTTGTTCCACTGAAGTCAATAAAAATGCTCTAATTTACACCAGCTCAGAATATAGTGCTCAGTTTCTAAAACCGTGAGTTTGGGCAAACTTCAACTATTTCAAATTTCCTAACTGGACTGGCAGGTTCTGAAACCTTACACAAAGAGGCCTTAGTCATTCTACACCATGTGAGTAATTTATAGAATGACATAAGCCATGAGAAGATCATTTTTGCTACCAGCATCAGGAAATACAACTACACATGCTATGAGCTCATTTTAGAACTCCCTTTGGTAATATGGGAATAAAAAGTTTTACTGGGCTTTAGATTTTTGTGACAGAGGTTAGGTGAAACCTTGTTGAAGCTGCCAAGCACAGCCACCCTTCATTTAGGATAAATGTAAGAAGCAGATAAGCTCCTCTTTGGAGTAAAAAAGCCTAAATGATAGAAGCCAACACAAGCCACATGCTAGGCCAATCAGAAGCTGAGTTATATGGGTGGAGGGGTTTTGCTGGGGGGCTGAATGCAAATGGAGGGGGCTAGGTATTGTTTGATGGTGTGTGTTCAGAGAAACAGGACTTTGTGTACATTCTTTGTAAAGAAACGGGACTGAATCAAAAAAATGCCTGACTCCATCATCAATTAATTTCTTTTCCTAACAGAAACAACCCACCTGAAAACTCAGGCCAAAAGCAGTAACAACAATATAATTAATTACTAGAAAGGCAGTAATGTTCTAATTGTCAGAGAACTCTGATTTTCCCCATATACTGCTGGAGTAAGTACAAGTATATCATTTGCAGATTTATGTCTAGAACTAAATTAACTGCCAAGGAGAAAACAGCTGATAACAAATACAAACATTTAGCCTATAAGCTTCTTATTTAGGTCCCACTCTTGCAAACACATACTTGCACAATGTTAAGCATATGAGTAGTCTCGTTAAACTTATTTGGGGAAGAAGTGCACGTGGGTAGCCTGAAGCTTTGTCTACACTACACAGCTTTTAGCAAGATGGCTGTGTCGCTAAAAGTCAGGCAGCGTAAATGCTGTTTGTTGGCACTTTTGCCAACAAAATACTCCCACCTCCTGCGAGCGGGGTTCACGTTGTCAACAGGAGAGCACTTCTGCCGAAAATGAGCCATTTACACTGCCACTTGCAGAGGCAGAACTTTTGTCTTTTTTGGGGGGTGGGGAGGGGCTTTTTTAAGCGCCTGCGAATGACAAAAGTGGCAGTGTAGATAAAGCCTCAGACTCCATAAGAGTACTCATGGGTATAAAGCTCCAAACCTAGGTAAAATGTTTTCAAGATGAGGGCCTTAGACGGTAAACCCCTTTTGGAAGAACCATGTTCTCTGTATGTCTGGTACAGCACTGAACACACAGCGAATGCTTAATAAATAAATAATAATACATGAAATAGAATCTTAACTGAGGAACCAAAACAAAGCTAGAGAAGGACTCCTATGAAAGGCAAAGCAGAAAACTACAGAGAAGCTAGAAAGAAAACCGAAGCTTTCTGTTATATACAGAGAAGAACTGAAAGATTATTAAATTGTTGCTCCTTTTTGACCTGAGCAGCTAGTCAAAGTTTGTGGCCCTGAGGATGTTCCACTTGGGAGTAGAAATTGGTGATTTGGGTATTTCCTGGGTGCAGTTTTATTTATTTACAAAGAACATACAAAGTCCTGTCTCTCTGAACACAAAAGGAATCAAATATCTGGAAACAGCTTATTTTACTCATAGAACCAAAAGCGCTCTTTCAGCCTGTACTACTGACTCAACATCCTCTCCCCAGGTTCTGACATCGTGCCTTCAGCTGCTCTCTGGAACTGGCTGTCTCTCAGGTGCTCCCAGTTTTGCCTTCCCTCACACCTAGCCCGCACTAAAAACAAAACTCAACCCAAACCCCTTCACCCACTCAGGCCAACCCACTGGGCAAGTTCATAACACCATTTTACTTTAGAGGGGGCTTCTGAGTTCATCCTCAAAGTTATGTTAATTAAAGGATATGTCACTCCTTGTTTTGTTTTGTTTTTGTTGTTTTTTTTTCGCTGATACAGACGAACATGGCTACCACTCTGAAACCTGTCAAAGAGATTTGTGATCCAAGCAGTCCTCAGTACCTCTCAGCATAGCAGTATTATTTATTCAGCTTTTCTCAAGCTCTTATACTAAGGACACTAGAGCCTTAATAAACAGCAGAATAATCACCATTTTCTCAGTTATCAGGGTAAGTTATTGTTATGCTGTCAATTAGACTATTGTTGTCTTGCTTTCTTTATTAAGAAAAGATTGAATAGAAAAGAACCTTAGGAAAATGTAAGAGTCACTGGGGCCCAGATTTTTAAAGGTATTTAAGCATTGCTGTGCTTGGTGTTGCAACACCTAATTGATTTAAAAGGTTAAATCTCATTTTCAAAAGGGAGTTAGGCACTTAGGAGCCAGAATCCCATTGACATTAAGCCTCTCCCTTGCTCAGTCTTACTTTTTGTGAAGAACGTATGATGTAAAAGAACCTTCAGTTGTCAGAAATCTTTGCCCATTGACAGACACTGAGATCAGTGAGAATTTACACTCATATATTGTCCAGCAGCATCAGCTAAAGTAGGCAGATGCCCAGGCTAAACAATAATGAGGCAGGGGGAAAGAAAGCCAAGTCCAGAATAAAGAGACAAGTTAAAATGTCTGGTTTCAATCTTGATAATTGAAATCAAATGCTCATGATGTAGGATCCTCATTAAAATGTACATGGCTTTTTAGTACTGGGTCTGAAAAGAACTAATTGTACCAACATACTCTCACAGCTGCTACACTTTGGCCATTTTCATGGTACTGTTAAGGATTAGTATGTCAGTGTATCTTCAAAACACAATTTCAAGTGACTGATTCTTCTTTCCCTTTCACTAGCATCAATTTGCAGAAACTCCACTGAAGTCAATGGGATTAAATTGGTGTATTTGAGAGCAGAATCAGATGCGATCTAATCTGCACTAATAGCACTGTGCTATCAATGGGTCCCATTACACCCCCTTTGGTCAATGCTAAATAGATACCTTACTTCCGCGGTTCTCCCAGGGCCCCCCGAGGGATCGTGAGCAGGCTTCAGAGGTCCACCAAGCCAGGCCGGAGTTAGACTCACCAGTGCTCTGGGCAGAAAGCCAAAGCCACACTGCACGGTGCTGAAGCCTGGGGCCCCAAGCCTCAACACATGGGGCTGAAGCCGAAGCCTGAGCAACTTAGCTTTATGTCCCCGTGAGGCATCTGACCCCAGGCAATTTCTCTGCTTGCTACTCCCTAACGCCAGCCCTGGTTTTTATATGCAGAGAACCAGTTGTTGTGGCACAGCTGGGCCTGGAGTTTTTATAGTATGTTGCAGGAGGAGGGGGTTAGAAGGTAAAAGATTGAGAAGCCCTGCCTTGCTCCATGAGTCGTCCAACTGAAACAAGATCAGCTTGTGAAGTGTGGTACTGTGCAACTCGATGTGAGTAAGAGAGGGTACTAGCAATGGGGCCAAACGGTAATATTGTATTGGGCCTGATTTATCAGTGCATTACTTCGCGCTGCCATGACTGCATTGAAAGCAGACTTACCACCCCTCTAAAAAAAAGTTCTCTGTGTATCCAAAGCTTTCAATTAAAGCAACATCGCTGAGGAATTTAGGGCAAACAACATTTAAATCTCATTTAAAAATTCCATCCGTCTGGGGTTGGAATTTCCATTTTAAATGGTTTTCAGTATTTTGGGGGAACCACTGAAGTCTTGGCATGTGATAATTATCAGGCTCAGCCCTCACAAATGCCACTATTGTATGAGATGTTAACACTCTCACCGTCCACTTAAATCAGTGGGAGGCAAGAGAGCTCTTAGCATCTCACAGTGCTAGCTCAGCTCTTTATAAGATGTAGCCTACACTTAAGGGCCTTCCCATCTAGACATAAAAGAGAGTATAGAAGATGAATGACTACAGGCAGGCAGGCTATATTAATGGTTTTTGCATTCAGTGTCACAATAAACCTTCCCTGCCCTCACTACACTTGAAAACAATATGGTCAGCAAATCTCCATTCACACGCTTAGCTGTTTAATTGTGGTACATTAATTTCTCTCTCTATTAAATCAGATTAGAATGTGAAAAACACAAATACCATAAGTCTGTCTCTAGTGACTGCTGTACTTCTAATCAATAGGTAGTATAATTAATTCGACCAGCCTCAAGTGTTCTCAGTCTCATTTTGATTAGACTACAGATCCTACCATGGATTAGCACCCACCCAGAAAGTCAATTAGTAATAAACACTGTCATGTCTTCCCTATGCCACAGTTCTCATAAACTACTGTGCAGCTCAGCCGTTTGTAGTTTCTATCAAAAAGGCATTCATGACAGTAAACCTCATATTAATCATTGATGAATCATCACAGCTTCTCTATTGATTTTATTCTGCTCTGTTTCACTTCGGATGTCTCAGAAGAAAACCATCAATAGGACATATAGCATCAGGGACATTGAATTTAAACTAGATATGCCACTGATTTCTGTTGTATAACCTAATGAAGCTTTGATCTCAATTTTCTTTCATGAAAACTGACATTTTAAACAAAACAAAAATCATACAAAATAAAACTGAACACCTATCTACATAAGTCACAACACAAACATATGTCCTTTCTTTTTTAATAAATAAAGGGCTTAGAACTGGTGACTAAGAATTTGATTAAAAAGAACTTGCAGCAATTTACCGTTGACAAAAACAAATGCACATTGTGCTCTTTCATATCTACATGTCTGATCCTAAGAACGCTTATGCACATGAGTAAAATCACTCACATGTATGTTTGCTGAACTGGGCCTTATAAATGCAATAATCTCATTATTTCCTGAAACAACATGTGCCTGAATGAGCAAAAATAGAAGCGACTGGGATTTAAACCACTGTGGACCAATTCAAAATGAAAACCAGCTTAGGGCTGAGTCCTGCAAACTGCTGAGCACCATCAGACTCCATTGTGTAAGAAAGCGTTCCAACACCTCACAGCTCCCTCACTAGTAGGAGATACTTTTCAAAGCCTGGGAACATTAGGGTATGGTGTTTTTTAAAAAACCAGGAAAGGCAGCTATGCAGGATAATAAGTGCTATCGCTGAAATGGCCCCTGTTGCCAAATCTAGACAAGTTGGCTCCAGGCTAACACCTGGTGTCTTCCCTGAATAATGTGGAACAGTGCAAAACGGGGTCTTTCAACCTTTTCCCACACAACACCAACCCCCCAAAAAACCATTTCCCCTGCAGTGGCCCATTACCCCATCATCCTTTGCACTATTTCAACAAAAACCATCAAAAGCAATTAAATCAATTTAATAGGAAATCATATCCCTATATAAAATTCTGTAAAATAGTTCAAAGCCCAACAGAAAGGATATCACTCTCAGTTAACATTCATAGGTTTTAAAAATAGTTTCTTTAGAACCATATTATGTTTTTATAAAACCCTACTTGTTTCATTCCTACTAAAATTCTATATGATTTTTCCTTGAGATCCTGTAATGCATTTTTATTACATTGGGCCATGTATGCCAGAAGTAGACATATAGATCTGATAATTTCATGATATATGTAGGTGTACTATTTACAAATTGTCACTGAAAAGGTCCTGAATTGCAAATTCCTCACTGGGGAATGACAAGTATTAATATTGCATACTGTCAAATATAAGAGTTGAAGTATTGTAAATTTCATTGCCTACGTAGGCTATGTTACCTGTATTTAGATGTATGTAGGTATGTCTGTTCAACTATTCAAAATGTTACAATATATTACAAAAAAAAATAGCTGATTATATTTTACTGTTAGCTACACCATTATAAATCCTCACTGGTGTAACAGCAGAATTTGGCCCATATTTATTTCCTATATTCTAAGGCCAGAGTCTGGCAGCAACTCCACATGAGTGGACTTTTGTGCTAGAGTAGAACTCAAGTCAATGTGGCTCTGTGTTGGTGCAGGCCACTTGCAGACTCAGGGTTTCTCTATGTAGATAGTGTTGCCAACTCTCAGTTTTAATGCAAGTCTCAAGGTAGCTGGTGGTTTTGTTAGAGCCGCAGCTGCTGGAATGAGGTTCTTACTGGAGAATCCCAGATTTTATTTTAAAAAAAAACCCAAACTCCTACGTTTCTAGCCCTCATATGGCTGCACAGAAAAAGCTCAAAAACATGAATGCTAAAAATCCCAGGAGGCAAATAAATAGAACTCAGATTTTTTTAAAAAGTGATGATTTTTAAGCCAGTCTCCCATAATTTCTGAATACTTGGGGTTGGCATTTGACAGCTAGACAGACACACAATTTTTATAAAATTACAGGGGAGTGGGAATGGTCACATGGAGGAAAATAAAAAGCATTCAAGCAAGGATATATTTTAATTCCTTGCTAAATTGTATGGAATCATTTTAATCACAGATTATGCAAAAATGGGACACTGTACTGTTTAAATCCAAACCTGCTTATTAAAACAAGAATACCATCTTCTATGGAAGGATCAGAATTTGTAAATACCTATTCCTAGTGGGGGAAACTTGGAGGCATTGCTTCCCCACTCACCCTGACTGCTTCCCTAGAGTTGCCAAGGACTTTGGGGTCTCCTGCATGTGGCCAACTGTCAGCACTGTGCAGGACTTCTGACACTATTGCTAGCAGTGGGCATTTTTCCTATATTGCCAAGGCAGAGCATGACATGCACAGAGTCTGGGGCTTGAACAAGAGGTGTAGAATGGGGATGTCATTAGCTGTGTAACTGTTTTGCCTTCATTTTCTGTGTGTGGAAGGCAATCTTTGACTTTGCTGACTGCAGAAACAAGCAGCCATTTTGTTGTCAGAGTTAACTGCAGACCATTACAAAGGAGAGGTACACAGTGTATGCTCTGACACGGAGACTACGTTTGTTCATTCTTGTTATGCTGTTCTCTCAGTCTGAAGTCAAAGTATCAGAGGGGTAGCCGTGTTAGTCTGTGTCCACTGGCCAGTGTTCTCCTACTGGCTTTTGTATGTGCCATTCCTGATGGTAATCCAGTAACCAATCCCTGTAACAAATCCCATTGCCTTCTCTGTTCCAATATCTACTCTAGTAACACCATCATAGGACCCAACCACACCAGCCACACCATCAGAGACTCATTCACCTGCATATCTACTAATGTGATATATGCCATCATGTGTGAGCAATGCCCTTCTGCCATGTACATTGGCCAAACCGGACAGTCTCTACGCAAAAGGATAAATGGACACAAATCAGACATCAGGAATGGTAGCATACAAAAACCAGTAGGAGAACACTTCAGTCTCCCTGGACACTCAATAAAAGATTTAAAAGTAGCCATTCTTCAACAAAAAAACCTTCAAAAACAGACTTCAAAGAGAAACTGCTGAGATACAATTCATTTGCAAATTTAACACCATCAATTTGGGCTTGAATAGGGACTGGGAGTGGCTGGCTCACTACAAAAGCAATTTCCGTTCTCTTGGTATTGACACCTCCTCATCAGTTATTGGGAGTGGATCACATCCACCCTGATTGAATTGGACTTCAGCATTGGTTCTCGACTTGTAAGGTAACTCCCTTCTCTTCATGTGCCAATATATATTTATGCCTGTGTATCTGTAATTTTCACTCCATGCATCTGAAGAAGTGGTGTTTTACCCACGAAAGCTTATGCCCAAATAAATCTGTTAGTCTTTAAGGTGCCACTGGACTCCTCGTTTTTCTGAAGTCAAAGACATTTTGATTGGGAGTACCTGCTCTTTGTGTGTGTGTGTGTGTGTGTGTGTGTAAAACAGCAAAGGAGGGGTGAGCCTGCAGGGACAGGAGGAAAAGGCAGTGGTTCTGGCTGATGCTGCCACTAGCTAGTAGAAGGCAGGACATGGCATGCACACATGCTGAGCATTGAGCAAGGAGCTGGGAGGCTGAGATACAGAGGCAACTCTCATGAGAAAGCTGGACACTTAATTTTCAGAGATATTTTGAATATGCAAATATAGCAATTATTAACTAATTTCTATCTACTTCCAGAATTATTTGCCCTCTAGTAGAGAATCTCAAAGAAACACCAGCTCAAGGTCTACTTCTTGCTTTATACAATTTTAAAAATATTTTAAAAGCAGGAAATTGTATCTTACAGGTCCATATTGTTTTTAAGGGAAGACCCCTGGAATACCTATTCTGAGGCCTGCATACCCACAGATTTTGTACCAGTATAATTATTTCATTTAGGGGTATGATTTATTTTAACTGATAGTTATGCAGGTACAACCCCTAGTTTGGACACAGTTATACTAATACAAAGGTGCCCTTCCTGCATGAGAAAAGCTATTCCAGCATAAGCACCCTTATACCGATATAATTGCATCTACCCTGGTGGGGTTGTACTGCTTTAATTATACTGGTATAGTTAAAGTGGTACAACTCGTGTGTAAGCAAACCCTCAGTGTTTTTGTGCCTCTCTATCTAATAGTCCTCTCACTTTTGGTTGGCTGGCTGCGACTGACTTTTTAAAACCCATTAATCAGGGCCGGCTCTCCCGGTTTTGCTGCCCCAAGCACTGAAAAAACCTGTCGCCGCCGAATTGCCGCCATGGCCGGCAGGAGAGAAGCTGTGGCTGGCAGGAGAGAAGCTACTGCCGAATTGCCGCTGTGGCTGGAGGAACGGAGAAGCTGCCGCCGAATTGCCGCCACTGTGGAAACTCTGCCGCCCCTTTCTGACTGCCACCCCAAGCACCTGCTTGGAACGCTGGTGCCTGGAGCCGGCCCTGCCATTAATACACTCAAGAAGGAGGAAGGGAAATTAGTCAATACCTCCGCTTTGTAGCCAGGCATATATATTAACTGGTTATCACCCCCCTCCCGTATATTATGGATTTCTTATCCTCACTAACTCAATATATTCCCTTTGAAACTAAATACAATTTAAATTAGTTATTCAGTGTCTAGAGATGTACATATAACATGTAGACAATTTATCTAGCACTATAATAAACGTATCAGCATCCTTTTCTAAATAGTGTGCAGTTATGATCTACCATAACTAATTCCTGAATTGCAATACTTAGCTATTAATATTATTCATAACAATGAAAACAGTACACAATATATTTTTCATGCTGTGAAGTTTCAGTTTGGTTTCTCATTCTATCTTCACTCTGCCTGAAGTTTGCTCTAAATCCATGTGCCCATTTCTTTTTTCAATTTGTTGTATGCAGAATCCTCACTTTATTTTATCCATCCACATCAGCTAATGTATTTGCATCATACTTAAAAAAAGACTTTATAACTAAAGATAAAGGTCCTGATTCTCATTTACAGTAAAGCCCCTTTTCTCTGTTCTGGCAGTGTAAAGTGGCCATAACAGTAATTGACACTGATTTTAAGCCCTCTTTACACTGCCAAAGGAAAATAAAGGGACCATTGTGAATGAGAAGTAGGTCCTAATACTTACTTAGACAGACTGAAGTTATATTGACTCCTCGGTATCGAAGCCCAGCAGTCAATTATTCATACTTGTTTAAATGTTCTTATTAGGAATGTTATTAATTTGTTAAGCAGTTGCAGAGTGCTTGGTGCTATAGCAGACAAAGGAGGATTTAAGTACTTAGGCGAGATTTATGCCTTTGAAAAATGGCACCCATGGTGTCTATCCAAAGACCTTCAATGAAAAGCAAAATGTGATTGCTAAATGCAACACCTGGATAATATGAATAGTGAGAAGTTGCTATTAGAAAGCTGATCCCTCATTCGAAGATTTCTCAGTTTTAACATTTTTTTCTTTTTCATTATTCAAGAAATCTGATGGACGTTCCCCCTGGTTCAAGCTCTGAGGTGCTTTTCAAGAGTTCCTTCCAATCAGAAGGACAGGGAGTATAGAAAGTTCAGTAGGGCTACAGGGTAAGATATTGATTAGCTATGGACACTCATAAGAGTAGTGAGAAGTGTGAAGCCTCTTTATCAATAGGTTCACACTGAGAGTGGGAGCATTTAAAAAGTTCATTTGGGCTTTAAACCTCATGAAGGTTTCAGAAACATTCCTTATACTTCAGATGAGGAGTACTGCTAAAACTGGTAATATCTCCAGAACCAGAATCAATTTAAGTGAGTCCACTGTAGATGTACTCTTTAGTTTAAAATTGTATACCATGTTGGTATCTGTCATGGAGTGTATGTACCCCATGCTGGCCCAGCAACCAAAGAGTTAATGCAGGTACTGCCAGCCAGTGCTGATTGGCAGCCTCAAAGCAGCTGGGAAGATAAAAGGACTGGAAAGCAGAGGTGGCTGTCAGAGGAGTGAGCAGGCTGAAGGTGGCCAGCAAGCTGCTGAAAAGCCACTCAGACACAGTGCCCTAGGAGGGGACAATTGGACCACCAAGTTCAAGAGCCTGCAGAAACCAGGGGGAGGTAGGAAGGAGCTCAGGGCATGGCTGGAGTCAAACCCTGATTTGGCTTGCCGAGTTTAAGGGCCCTGAGCTGGAACTCAATGGCAGTGGGTGGGCCTGGGTCCACCTACCAATCCTCTGAGGAACATTTTGCACAATGTTATTAGCAACTAGCAAAGAGGAGTTAGATGGAAATAGCTTCTCCATCTTAACTATAATTATACCTACCCACCTTTGTGAAGCACTGAGTTCTACAGATGAAAGCTTTGAATCAGATCCTGGCCAGCACCTGCCAAAAGGCACAAGGGGGAGGGGAGCATGTAAGGAGCTCCCCACTCTCCTTTTAAGGCCTATGCAGGCGCTGGTCAATATCCTGACAGGTAGCATACTTCCTTCTTCTACCTAGTATTCTTATGACCACTGTGGGCTTGGTCCTTAAAGGTGCTGAGGACCCACAGTTTCCATCGACTCAGAATCAGGACCTGGGTGTTTGCAAGGGAGAGCTTGGACCCTGGTTCTGCTATCACCATGCCGCACTAGCCAGCGGAGCTCACCAAGCACAGAAGAGGGAATATGCTGCATCCTCTTCAGGGATGGTGCAGAGGGAAATTTAGTGTGTGCTCTCTGCCTGCCTACACTATATTTAAGTGCTATATAAAACTAAAGTAAGATTTTACCTGAAGAGGATATCCTTTACACTGCTGAATGTGGTTACAAATCCATCTTTTCTGAGCACAGAATATAAATAGCTCACCTTTTTAGATTATTTTCTGAACCTTGTCATTTAAAGATTGAATCACAGGTGACATGGCTGGGAGAGCAGAGAATTCATTAACATCCATCAATACGGGATGCAAGATATGTTAATCTGTTAGTTGTATCCTAACCCCCTCACGCTCTTTCAGTCGCAATCAGTTAATGAATTGTACAGCAGTATGATGTTTTGACAGAAAATGGAAACAACTGAAACAAGTCATGGCAACAAAATGGAACCCCTGAATGAGGGGGAAAGATTATGTTGCCCAATACAGTAACGTATGCAATGTAGTTGTAGCTGTGTCGGTCACAGGATATGAGAGAGACAAGGTAAGTCTTTTTATTGGACCTGCGATGCCATCTAAAGGGAAGGTGACAGTCTACACTAATATGGTCATCACTTTTACAAAATTATGATATATCTTGTACAAAGTACGCCTTGTGAGGTATCACTGGAAAAGTTGTAATCTGCTGAGTATTATCTTGTTATAATGTGTATATTGACATTGTGTGTGGAAGTATGAAATTTTGCTATATGTTTGCAACTCAGACATATTGCAAGTCTGAGAAACTCCCACAGGTTAGGTCTGCAGGAATAATAAAAGGAGCTGTAAACAAGCGCCCTGCACATCATTCCCCAAGACCCCTCAAACAGCACATATGCAAAAGCTGCAAACTACAAATTGCAATTCATATGAAGGACCGATGACAAAGCATGTATGCCCAGGAACATAATGCAGTCAGGATTATTCCAGCAAAAAAAGGGTTAAAGTACAAAAAGGGAGAACAAAGACCCCTGGCCACCTTTTTCCTATCCCATCTCTGGACTGGTGAATGCTAACGGGAAATTTTAAACAAAAGGACTGAGGTCCCCAAAAACTATTTGGGCAACCCAGAGAGACTTATAGAAAAACTATCAGATTTAACATCCCTGCTATCATTTTGGACTACATACTTTGATCCAACTGTAATGTATTTTATTTGCTTTCACTTTTTAGTAACTCATGTCTTTCTTTGTTAATAAGTCTTTAGTAAACTAACTAAAGGATTGACTACAGCATTGTCTTTGGTGTAAGGTCCTGAACATCCATTGACAGGGGTAAGTGCCTGGCTGCCTGGGGTTGGAAGAACCTAATGTGTGGTGATTTTTGGTTTTAGTAACCTTTCATCACAGAAATCCAGTTTGTCTGGGTGGTAATACAGGCTGGAATGTCTCAGGGGACTGCCTGTAGCTCCGTATGAGGTTAGTATAGCGATCCAAGAGCACACATTTGTTGTTTTGGTTAAACCTAATTATAAAATATACCACCAGTGTGGGAGTGTCTGTCCATTTTTTTTTTTTTTGACACTCTGACCTGAGGTTGGCCCTCTCAGCTGTGACCCATACCAGGCACGGTGACAGGCCCAACTTCTGTTTGTGGCTCAAAAGCTTGTCTCTCTCCAACAAATTGGTGCAGTAAAAGATACTACCTCACCCACCTTGTCTCTCCAGTACAGATATAATCGTGCCCACTCACTGGTGCTGCTCTGGCAATTCTTGCTTGTGAGTTCATCAGAACAATAACTGCAGCCCCCTCTTTAAACCAAGAAATGGAGTCTAGGGTGTTTGTATCCTTGGGGGCAGCAGTTTTAGGAAGAAATCACTTGAGACACAGAGAGCTGTGAGCCATGAAAGCAGCCATTTATTTTCACACACTGAACTAACCAAACCAGCCAAAACTGGCTGGGCTATCCCCATATAATCTAACTCAGTTGCCAGAGCAACAACAAGGTGCTATTACCACGACAACCAAATACACAACATATTCCTCTCCCCTTAATAAGAACATCCCCTAAATAAAACAAACAGTAAACTAGAGAAGGAGGGTAGACTGCCTCCATTCCCGGCTAAACCCTGGGAATTATTTTGCCCCATAACCGTGGGTTTGCCCTAGCTAAAGATCCAGCCATTGAGGAGGTCTTCTGTCTCTAGGTGGGTTACGGCGAACTTCTGGTGTTGTTGCACCCAAAAGTACCTTGGGCGCAGGTCTGACAATGGGCTCAGGGTTCGTAGCATGAACAGGTGAGGAGGTGGTATCAGCTTATTCTGGGCAAGGGGGTATCTCAGCCACCGGCAGTAATGGAGGAGAACAGTCAGGAACAGGTGATTCTTGATTCAGTGTCTTGCCAGAAGAGGTGAAGTCAGGCAACTCAACTGAAGATGTGTCCTGAGGACTGGCATGACCTGGTAACAGCTGATCTGCATGTTGCTGCCAGGTGAGATTCTCTGCAGTCCAGACTGTGTAGGAAACAGGTCCTGTTTGAGCGATGATTGTGGCGGGGACCCATTTAGCTCCAGAAGTATAATTCCGAGCCAAAACTGGCTGTCCCTGGCTAAAGGTTCGGTCTTTTGCTCTGGGTGCACATCTGATGACTTGATGTTGCTGCTGACGTTGCACAATTTGTCAGGGTTCAGAAGGTTTCAGCAGATCAAAGCAAGTGCGCAGCTGTCGTCCTATCATTAGAAAGGCCGGGGATGCCGTGGTCATAGCATGAGGTGTGTTTCTGAAGGAAAGTAAGAAGGTGTCCAGATGCTTTTGAATGGGGTGTTGTCCCCTTGCTGATTTCAAAGCTTGTTTCATTGTCTGCACAAATCTTTCAGCTAATCCATTGGTGGATGGATGATATGGTGCTGAAGTGATGTGGTGTATCCCATTTGCCTTCGTCTCTGAGGAGTTTCAAAATTTTATGAACTGCGGTTCGTTGTCGCTCACAAGTTGTTCTGGCAGACCAAAATGACTAAAGAGTCCCCATAGTTTTTGAATAGTACTCGCTGCAGTAGTGGACTGCATTATAGAGACTTCTGGCCATTCAGTGGGCATCTACCACCACCAAGAACATGCTTCCTTCAAGGGGACCAGCGAAGTCAACAAGAATACGTCGCCAAGGGTTTTCAGGCCAGTCCCATGGGTGTAGGGGCGCCCACTGGGGTGCATTCCTGACACCCTGACATGACATTACAAGCTCTTGCCTTCTCTTCAATAGCACTGGCCAATCCAGGCCACCAAAAATAGCTTCGTGCAATTTCCTTCATGTGCACTATTCCGCTGTGACTGGAATGTAGCTGTTCTAACATCTGTGATCTCAGTGGTGTGGGATAATGACACATCTCCCCCACAACAAACAACCAGATTGGATCGATAACTCCATCCTCCTGGACATGTAGGTAACAAGGTCAGGTGAGACCGGAGAGGTTTGTCGAGATTTTCCATGCATCACCAGGTCCATAACTTCAGACAATACTGGGTCAGCGCGAGTTGTCTTCTTTATCTGAGTACAGTGATGGGTGTATTCTCTACGTGTTCTAAGTAGAAGATTTCCTTTTGGGCAGAATCTTGATGTTTGACTGGCAAAGGCAACCTTGAGAGACCATCTGCATTGCCGTGCAGAGTGGATTTCCGATATTTGATTTCATATGTGTGCGCTGAAAGTAACAATGCCCAACATTGCATACGACTAGTAGCTAATGGCGGAATGCCTGTGGAGGGTCCAAAAATTGATGTCAGAGGTCGATGGTTTGTAAGAAGAGTAAACTTCCGCCCAAACAGGTACTGATGAAACTTCTGAATTCCAAAAACGATTCCTAATGCCTCATGTTCGATTTGGGCATAGTTAGTTTCTGCTTTGCTAAGAGTGTGTGAGGCAAAAGCAATAGGTCTCTCTTGTCCCAAAGGCATAATGTGTGACACGACTGCTCCCACTCCATAAGGGGAGGCATCACAGGCCAATTGTAGGGGTAAGGATGGATCAAAGTGCGTCACAACTTCAGAATTTAGCAATGCATCCATAGCTTTGTTAAATGCAACATTACAGGCTTCAGTCCACTTCCAGACCTTGTTCTGCCCCAGGAGTTTGTGAAGTGGTTTTAACAGTGTGGCTAACTGTTAGATGAACTTTCCATAATAGTTCAATAGTCCTAGAAAAGAGCGCAGCTGGCTAAGATTTCGAGGCAGGGGAGCCTCCACAATAGCCTTGACTTTTGCAGGGGCCTTATGAAGACCCGCAGCATCAATGATGTGTCCCAAATATTCAACAGAGGGCTGGAAGAATTCACACTTGTCTTTGCAGACGTGTAGGCCATACTCTTCCAGTCTTTGTAGGGTAGCCTCTACATTCTTTAAGTGATCCTCTTCATTCCTTCCAGTGACCAGGATGTCGTCCAGATAGCACTGAACTCCTGGCAAGCCACACAAGATCTAGTCCATAGCCTTCTGGAACAGGGCGGGAGCAGACGTTATTCCGAAGGGTAGGTGACAGTATTGATAAAGCCCCTTATGAGTCACAATAGTCAACAGCTCTTGGGACTTTTCATTGACATGCATCTGTAAATACGCTTGACTCAGATCAATCTTACTGAACTTTTGTTTCCCAGCCAGGCCTGGGAAGAGGTCATCAATGTGGGGAAGCGGATATTGCTCTGCACACAACACTGGGTTGACAGTGACTTTAAAATCACCACAAATCCGGAGAGAGCCATCTTTCTTCACTATTGGAATGATAGGAGTGGCCCATGGGCTATGGGTAACTGGTATTAGGACTCCGTTAGTGACCAGGCGCTCCAGGTCCACTTCAACTTTCAGCCTGATGGCATATGGCACAGTTCAGGCTTTCAGATATTTTGGTTGACTGTCAGGTTTAAATGTTCAATGTCACAGTGATTCCCTTCATACTTCCCAGATCCTCTCCGATAACAGCTGCATGTTTCTTTAGTATAGCGGTCAGACTGGTTGTTCCTTTAGTCATTCGGTGCACCTCTGCCCAGTTCATCTGAATCTTCCCAAGCCAAGACCTACCCATTAAGGCTGGGTAATTACATCTCACCACAAACAGTGGCAATTTAGCAGCCTGTCCATTGAGCTCCACCTTAGCATCAGTAGTGCCCAACATGGGCACAGCTTCTCCTGTGTACGTCTTCAGAAAAATTTTTGTTGCCTTAAGCGGAAGATGCTGTAGTTTTTCTCTATACACAGTCTCGGAGACCAGCGAGACGGCTGCACCAGTGTCCAGCTCCATGCGTACGGGTTTGCCATCCAACGACGGGGTTACCCAGTATTCGTGTGAGCCCACTGCCAAAGACAAAATGTGGAGTGGCACTTCTCCTTGTGATGAGGTGTCTCCTTGGTCATCCTGGGTGTGCTCTTGGGTATGCAGGTTCCCCTTTTTGGTCTGCCAGACCACAGGCCTCTTTTTTTCTTTTGTTTACAGGCACATTCAATGTGTCCCTTTTTGCCACAGTGTCGACACACCAGGTCCTTACCCCAACATTCTGATGCCTGGTGACCCGGCTTACCGCAGCGGTAACATTCCTGACTCTGCACAGTTTTGTGGGTAGGTTCTTGTGACACTTTATGCACCCTAGGGGATGCACCGATGTATTGTGCCTCCTTTGTAGCCAGTTCCATGGAGACCGCAATATCAGCAGCCTTCTGTAAGGTAAGCTGAGCCTCTGTCAATAGGCACTTCCATATAGCTTCACCGTACAGACCACACACTAACCTGTCACGTAGGGCATCATTTAACATCTCCTTAAATTCAGTGTTCTGCTAGCCTTTTTAAAGTTGCTACATATTGTACAGCTGTTTCATCTTCTTTTTGGTCTCTTTTGTGGAACCTATATCCTTCAGCAAATAACCAGTGGTTTTGGGGAAAAATGGGACCCCAAGATTTCCACAATGTCACTGTAAGATTTGGTCTCAGGCTTAACAGGGTGTAGTAAGCTGCATAGCAGGGAGTAGTTTTTAGCCCCCACAACACTTAAGAATATTGGCACCTTCTTCTCTTCTGCAATGTCATCTGCAATAACAAAAACTCAAAACGCTCAGTATACACGTGCCGCTGCACTCTAGTCTCCTCAAAAGGTTCCAGTGGCCATGTAAGTGCAGCCCTGGTTTTAGTTTCAGGTTTCACAGTCAGTGCCACCAAGCCAGCACAGTCAGTGCAAACAAGCCAGTTCTCACCCCTTTCCAACAGCTAAAAGATTTTGATAGTTTTTTTTTTCTTTTCCCTTGACTTCTACTTCCTTCTGTTGCTGGGGCAGCACAGGCATCCCATCCTCGTCGCCACTTTGTTGTATCCTTGGGGGCAGCAGTTTTAGGAAGAAATCACTTGAGACACAGAGAACTGTGAGCCATGAAAGCAGCCATTTATTTTCACACACTGAACTAACCAAACCAGCCAAAACTGGCTGGGCTATCCCCTAATAATCTAACTCAGTTGCCATAGCAACAACAAGGTGCTATTACCACGACAACCAAATACACAACATAGGGCTTCAAAAATCATTTTGAAACTTCCATTTGGTGTTGCTTTTTTTAAAAAAAAATTGAAAAGCGAATGGAAAATTGTTCTTGGATGACAAGGTTTAACACAGCACACTTAGGTTTCTAATTAGTAAAGAAAATGATATACCATCAATTAGGGATGCGTCAATGGAGCAGTGTTAGATTTAGGCAAGACTTTAATGCAAAACCAGATTATGGTGCCAAAATCTTTCCAGTTGTTCTTGCACCAAAATGGAGGAAGATGTGTGACATCAGCTAATCTTGCAAAGTTTGACATCCTGAGCCACATTCAAACTAGATTTGGAAAATAGGCAATTTCCAGTGTTTGGGTCCCATCCAAACTGATATCAAATTCATTGAAAGGTTTGGATGTGAGGTTTCGGTTTTAGAATTGCCCACCGGCTGCCTTTGTTTTTGTATGAGTATATAAAGTCATGTCCAACGGTAAGATTTGCATTGAGGGCTCTGATCTAATCCCCCATAAAAAAACAAATGAAAGGTGAAAATGATCTCTAAGCCCTCTTGAAATGTGTTTGGACGAACTAAATCTAATTTATCAAAAAAAGTGCCTAAAAAGGTGTTTTAAAAATCTTCTCTTTTGAAGAGTTTTGAGCAATGCACATAATTTGCATAGGACATATTAGAAGTGATCATTTCCCAGTATTTGTTTGCAGTGACTGTGATACGTTAGAACCACAGTCAATAGTCAATACAGATTCTTGACATCTGACAGCTACCATGTAGTACAGTCAAGACTAAAATTTGCTACTTGTGGAAACGCAAGAACAGTTTTATATCTCAGCATCACAGTTGTTCATAATCGCACAACATGTAGTTATGAGCAATAGACTCATATGCACTAGAACAAGCATAAATGGGTGCTTCAGATAAATAGAGGTGACTGAAAAGTTACAATGATGACCAAGTCTATACACTACATTTGAATTTCAGAGCTGAAAAACAATCTAAAGAGTGTAGATGCAAACTGTAGTGTGTTTTTAGGAGAGTCTAATAGGAGAGAGGGTGCTGCCTGCGTTATATATGCGCCACTCTGTCCTTGCCAACTAGCTTATTCATGAAGCAAGACACAGGGAGAATACACTGCTAAAAATACATTATTTAGGAGGGTAGTAGGATTTTGTGTAGATTTAAGACTTACCTTTTAAATATGTAGTTTTAGAAAACCAAAAGACAACATTAACAGCTTGAATAACAGTGCCATTCAGCAGACTGATTAGTATTTTCAAATCTTTAAATATTAAAGGAATTTTTGAATATATTATGCTTCTTCATCTAAATACACTGCATAATTGGCACTACATTGTTGGTATTGAGATTTGCATTTGATTCAAACAAACATCGTTTTATAGTATCTCCGTAATACCCACCTGCTTTTGCCTAAGTCCCTTTTGCCTAGTACTTCACCTGCTTTTGACACACTGACACACTCACACACACACACACACACACAAAATTAGTAGCAATTAATAAAGTAGGTAAGTTTTAAGATACTTGTTTATGTGAAGCTTCAATTCAATCCCATCTGGAAATGCTATATGTAGTTTGGGGGTAACAAAAACATAACATAAGAATGGCCATACTGGGCCAGACCAAAGGGCCATCTAGCCTAGTAGCCAGTCTTCTGACAGCGGCCAATACCAGGTGCTTCAGAGGGAATGAACAGAACAAGTAACCATCAAGTGATCCATCCCCTGTCACCCATTCCCAGCTTCTGGCAAACAGAGGCTAGATGGCAGCATCCCTGCCCATCCTGGCTAATAGCCATTAATGGACCTATCCTCCGTGAAGTTATCTAGTTCTTTTTTCAACCCTGTTATAGTCTTGGCCTTCACAACATCCTCTAGCAAGGAGTTCCACCGGTTGACTGCATTGTGTGAAATTCTCTCTCTCTCTCTCTGACAGAATACCACACCTAGAAGGTGTGTAGGTTATATAAACCATATGGCCAACCCTGTAGCTAAGTTGGATCATGAAGATATGAAAGTGATTTGACTTCAGAACTGAACCTGGATATCTTTGTGAAAGAATTCAGATACCCTTATCCAAGACAACTACATCTTTACTTTCATGAACAGTCTTAATGTTACATAGCACTTTCATGTTATAATCTCTACTTCTATATTTCTGAATCTTTGAATTTTTGGAATACTTGAATATTTGTTACACTGAACAATCACATAAGAAAAATAGGATACATGGCTAAATCATAAAAATAAAGTTTGATAAAAGGCTTCTGACTGAGTCTGCGTTTTCCACTAAGTACATGAACTTCTGAAAGCAGGCAAAACTACCCTTCCTGTGAAGCAGTCTGCCCTTGTCAATATCCTAGCTTCAGGGCTGCCTATGTCTCTCTCACCAGACTCAGTGGGACCCTTTCCCCTTCCTCTTCCATGTGATGAACAGTAGCATGAGCTCCCAAGGGGTGGACTACGGAAACCCAAAGTCCTTTAAAATTCCTTTTCTAAAATAGCTAGATACATGCAGCTGAAGGTGCTTTCCTGCCCCATAATCATATTAATATTCAGAGGAGCTACAGAGGCCTTATGGATATGAGAGTGGAGCTGTCCAGGCCAAATTTTGCCTTCACACACATGCACAACTCTCTTCAAGGAAGTGGGAAATGCATGCATGGATTTAGGTAGAATTTGGCCCTTTGTTTGCTGGTTCTCTGGAAGTCATTAAAATGGCTTTTATGTATGACTGCCTGCCAAAAAGAAAAAACAAACCAAGCAACCCACTGTTTATCTATTATTCTCCCTTTCCAATATTTATCTTTGAGAGTTTCTGGAAATGTAGTCCTTTAAAACGATGTAAACTAAATAATTTATCTCAGTATTTCCTTCCAAGCTGCTGCTTTTTTCTGATCATTTTAACTGACTGCTTCAAGTACAGAGCTTTAGACCCAAGGAGTCTATGATGTAATCAGTTTCATCCAGCTGATGCAAATCAGATTTACCCAGTTGGTGCAAAGGAACAAATGAAATGGATCCCAATCCTCACAAGTAATGACAAGGCATCTCCGGGAGCTTATTTGCCAGAAATTGAATCTCAGCAGTTTGCTGCAGCTTTATTGTTATTTTGCTTTGTTGTGATTAATTTCCTATTCAGGTGTGTGGCCTCAATACACACACCTAGAGTTAATTTTCTGGTACATTTTTAATGTTAATTCCCTTTAATGGAACCCTTTGAAAACTCAAATTCACTAATAGATAAAATCCATAAGTAGCTGACTGAACCCAATTTAGCAGATTAAAACAGACATTAAATTCATAGATTCCAAGGCCAGAAGGGACCAGTGTGATAATATAGTCTGGCATGTAACATAGGCCATAGAATTCCCCAAAGTAATTCCTAGAGCATATATTTTAGATACACATCTATCTTCATTTTAGAATTGCCAGCTATGGAGAATCTACCACAATCTTTGCCAAATTCCTCCAATGGTTAATTACCCTGTAAAAAAAATTATGGCTAAATTCCAGAGACAAGGAGAGGTACTATCTTTTATTGGACCGTCTTCTGTTGTTGCCATCTGAATTTGTTTAGTTACAGTTTGCAGCTATTGGGTTGTTACATTTTTCTCTGCTAGACTGAGGAGTCCATTGTCAAATATTTGTTCCCCAAGTGGTACTTATAAACTGTGACCTTCTCTTTATTAAGCTAAATAGATAGATTCAAGGAGTCCAATCACTATAAGGTATGTTTTCTAATCCTTTAATCATTTCTGTGCATCTCTAAGGCTTGTTTAGGAACTGGCTTGATGCATTTGAGAAACATTCTTTTTTCCTTAGCAGATGTTCAAAATGGGATCTTAGTACCTCATCTATGGAAGCTCCAGCTAATTTTACTTATAATTTTACATTTTAAAATAAACTATCACATCAGTTGTATCAAACTGAGTTTGTGTTGTTGCCATCAACTCCACCCCCATTCACCTTTTCATGATGGAAAAACAAATTATCTCCTCTGGAGTTTAATACCTTTATACTTGTGAAAGGCACTGGTCTGAGAACTAGAGGACTTCAGTCTTCATTTCCACAGAGCAGCATGAGCAAGACCTGGGCAAGTGTCCCCGCACAGCCTTATCAATATGCCTGAACCCAGTCCAGGAGTTCAGTGCCCATTCCCATTCATATTTCTGCTGAGACTGCCAACAACAGTGCCTGCTGTGACAGCTTGCCAACAGCCGTGTACTGCAAGAGACAATCCCACTTTTGACCCGGTTGTCCCAATACCATGTTAAAACTGATGTTTGCACCTCCTGAGATGTGTTCCTGAACTGCCAAGTGTTAATCTGGCTCTTTACCCTACGTGTGCTATCTGCCAGCCACTCTGCTCCTGCTCCACAGCATGTACTGTCTTCACAGGCCATCAGTCACTTCTTCTCTTTCTTCCACTCAGCAATGGCATCATCAGGCCCCTGCCATGCTTCCACTACACTGAGAGTGGTGGAGTTCAGTCACTATTGAAGAAGCTGAGGATCACAGGACATGGCAGAGACAACTAACATCTCTGCCTTCCAACCTGTCTCCAGTCTGTCCCCCTCGTCTGTGGAGTCTCCAGCTCCACTGGGACCTCAGGGAGAGAGAGAGAGAGGCTTTGGGAGAAGAGAGAGTGGGGATAAAACAACAAGAGAAACATGAAGGTGAAATCCTAACGGGAAGGGAGAGAGAGAGAAGCAAATAAAATTGCTCTGCATTTTAGAATCTAAATGGTGGCAAGTATAATTATGGGGGTGTAGATCTAAACTGCCTATATTTCACCAAGGCATGCAGTCTGTGTTAAAACCCTGGACCTGATTAGATTTGTTCAAGGCAAACAAAGTTAGTAATTGGAAGTCACCAAGTTGGTGAACATTGTAATTAAGGTTCCAAAAAAAAAAAAAGAAAAGAAAAAAGTTCTAATTAATCATTCATTAAACTCAGGCTACGGAGCCCTAGAAATAGCCAAGAGGGATTGGAAATTCTAGCAGCAGCACCTGACGGCTTCTCAGTGTCTTGTGGCACATCTACAATGCAGCAGGAGCAGATTTCAGCTTTTTGAAGACAAGTATTTTATTGTTGCGATTTACTTTAAAAGAAATGGTGGATTGCCTCTCAACTGGCCACACGAATGTGTGTGCATGCATGTATTCATCAGGTAAAAATCAAACATAATGGGTCTACTGTGTCTAAATGAAGTGAGCTGTAGCTCACGAAAGCTCATACTCAAATAAATTGGTTAGTCTCTAAGGTGCCACAAGTCCTCCTTTTCTTTTTGTGTCTAAATTGTGTCTTGGTTAGTTAATTTCCTTATGGAAGATCTCCTGACCACAAGTTTCCATAGATTCTTGGAAGCAAAATGACGAATGAATATTTTTACATGGAGGCAGGGGCAAGGGATATAAATAAGAGTTTACATGGCTTGGGCTTGGTACTGGGTTTGTCTGTAGTAGGGTGACCAGATGTCCCGATTTTTAAGACATTTGTCCTGCATCCCGACCACACATTGGTCAGGATGCCCTTTGTCCCAATATTGGGGACCGCTCACTATGAGTCACTGTGCGCACCAAAGTCCTGGAGCTGGTGGCGCTTCCTGGGGCAGCTCCCGGTGCCCGCCTGCTGGCAGGACCCTACAATGCAGGTGGCTCCTAAGCACAGAGGCGGAGGGAGGGGGCTCTCTGCATGCTGCACTGACTCCCTCCTGCCCAATCAGAGCTGCGGGGTGGGGCTTGCAGACGCCAGCAGTGGGCAGAGAGCCCTCTGCCCCCAATCCCCACCCGACCCAACCCAACCCTAGGAGCCAGAGGGACCTGCTGGATGCTTCCCGGGAGCCACCCCAGGTAAGCACCGCCAGGACTCCCCATCTAGCCCCGCAGCAGGTCCCTCTGGCTCTTAGGGTCGGGTCAGGGGGCTCTCTGCATGCTGCCGGCACCTGCAAGCCCCGCTCCATGGCTCCAGCAGCTCCCATTGGCATTTTTCCTGGCCAATGGGAGCCAAGGAGCTCGCACTTGTGGTGGGCGTAGCATGTGGAGAGTCTGGAGACCCCCCTCGCCGCTCTGACCCTAGGAGCCAGAGACCTCCCAGCAGGCTGGTGAGTGCAGCCAGGGAAGGGGGTAGGATGTGATGGAGTGAGTGTCTGGGAGGTATGTGTGGGATGCTGGGCTGTGAGGGTGTGGAGGGCACTGGGAAGTGGGGGAGGCTTGTATGTTTTGGGGTGCTAGGTAGTGGGGGCCTGTTGGGGGTGCTGGGCAGTGGGGGAGACCTGTGTGTGTCAGAGTACTGGGCAGTGGGGGTCTGTGTGGGGCATTGTTTAGTTGTGGTGGTGGGGCTGTGGGGAAGGGGGCTGGGAGGGAGGGAGGAGAAATCTGTGTATATTGGGAAACTAGTGAGTGGGGGATTCTGTGTGGGGTCCTGGGCAGCTGTGGTGGGGCTGTGGGCAGGGGGCCAGTGCTGGGCAGGGGTGGTGGTGTGCACAGCACTGTGCATTTGTGCTGGAAGTGTGGGAGGGTTTTGGGGGGGCTCTGGGCATAATGGATCCAGGGGGTGCTGGGCAGGGGAGCTGTGTGTGGTGCAGCATGGGCCCACAACCAACAGGAAGGGGCATGCTGGTAGTACAGGGCCAGGCGGACCAGTGTACTCCATTGCCCCTGGCCGGCCCCGCCCTTCCCACTGCTCACCTCCTCAACTGAAGGCGGGGGTAGGGGCTGCAGGGGTAGGTCCCGGCAGTGCTTACCTGGCGCGGCTCCTGTGTAGCGGCCGGCAGGTCCCCGAGGTGAGTGTCAGCTGGGCTGAGCCAGCAGCGAGGCCCAGGCTCCCCACAGCAAAGTGTGTGCAGACTGGTCCACCTAGCTCATGGCAGAGCCAAGGAAAGGAGGCAGCTGCCTCTGCACGTGCTGATTTCCCCCCAGGGCAGGCCAGGGCTGCGCACTGCTAAGCTGCTGCCCAGCTCATTTACCCACATTGGCAAGCAGGGATTGCACCTGGTGGCGGACATCTGCTCGATGTACAATCGGAACGCCATGTGTCCCGGTATTCAGGTAACATTTTAAACTTGGTAGTGAAATAGAAAATTAGTCGATTGGGAATGTGCCATTAAACCCGATTGTGATCTGTTATCTACTGGCAATTTGGGGTTTTCAGGTTGTTTTCAGGTGTAACGCTGAAGCGGGGGCTGAAGGCAGGACTGTGGGCCTCCCCTCTGTGACTGCGGCTGGGGCTGGAGCCAGGGCTAGAACTGGGACCCTTCGCTCCCCTTCCCTGCCACTGGGTCTGACTTTGCAGCCAGGACCCTGCGCCCCTGTCCTGCAGCTTCAGCCGGGGACTGAAGCTGGAGCCCTGTGCCCCTGGCCCCGTGGCTTCTGCTGGGGGCTGGAGCTGATGCCATGAGTCCTTGAGTCCTTGCCCCGTGGCTTGTGGTGCGGGCTGCAGCAATGGCCGTACACCCCTCTTGCAGCTTCCTAGGGCTGTGCGCCCCCTCTCATGGCTCCGGTCGGGGTTGTGCACCTGTGGCTCTCCTCGTTCCTCTCCCCTCCTGCCCCCTCCTCCCCCCCGTTCGTCCAATGTGTCCTGATATTTCACTCCTGCGATCTGGTCACCTTAGTTTGTAGTGTGTTTCTCTCTCTCTCTCTCTCTCTCCTATAATTATTGATGCCTGTGCTGGCAAAATTCTTAATACAATATTGTCTAAAACCAGAAAATGTTTAGCTTTTCAATTTTGTGCAGCCATACTTGCATGTGCTTTCACGCTTTCAGAGCTCACAAGCTAAGCAGGGCTTGGCCAAGTTGCTGTTTGGATGGGAGACCTCTTCAGACCAGCTATGTACAACAGGGAGTGTGCCGAAGATGCAGTGGGCAGCACTCTTCTTTTGTTTACAAAACCACCACCACCACCACATACAACAACAAACAAAACATCCTTTAGGAGATTCTGGATCGTGCTCTATAGACATAGCGACACTATTATCAGACAATATTAGAAGCAGCAATCTCGCCTTGAGCGTCTGAGGAAGCATCAGAAACAGGATCTGCAGCAGCTGCTGCTCTAGATTAAAAAGTTTTAGGCAAGATGCTGTCAACTTCCTTAATTAACCCCATCTTCAGAAATAACTTTCGTCCCCTGCTATGGCTGACCGCGTGTTCAGTGAAGTGCAGGTGCCCTCTTGAAAGTCTTGTCGCTGCCAACCCCCTCTACTGGAGTGTATGTTGTACAGCCTGAGGCACCAGACTGGCAAGAAGGCCACCATGCACGCTCCACTTAGAAGAGGGTAGTGCTGTGCTGTTGTTTTAAGAGTTGTGAATGGCATATAGAATCATCAGAGATTAAGGCAAATCTATTTTACTTTGATTGGCCAGAAGCAGAAATGGGATAACAGGGAATGGATCATTCAATAATCGTCTGTTTTGATCATTCCCTGCGGCACCTGGCATTGGCCACTGTCATAAGACAGGATACTGGGTTAGATAGACCATTGCTCTGACCCAGTATGGTTGTTCTTATGATTTCCTAGATGACTAAGGAAGACATAATAATCTACAAATACTTGGAGGATGTAAACACCAAGGATGGAGAGAAGTGACTTGGGATGGTAACAAGGGAGCATAAGTAGGGGTAGCAGCATGCACCTAAGAACTAGGAGCAATAGAAAGAACATGTAGGCTGATTATCAGAACAAACTCTCTGAGAGTGAGATCTATCAGGCTTAAATATTCTCAAGAGAAATGGTGGAAGCCCTTTCGCTTAAGACATTTAAGACTAGACTATGATTGTTTGGACATTTTAAGCACTAGTACATTTACAACTGGGAACAATTCTGTTTTGGTAGGGAGATAAACTGAATGAACTAATAGGCCATTTCCATCTTTCCTTTCTCTGGATTCTTTCTTCTGTGTGTGGCAGTATAGAATGACAGAAAAGCCACTGAGCGGCAATAGTAATTTCTTGAGCCATCCACTTCACAATATGATTGTTTAAAAAAACCAAAATACACATCCTGAGGGTCCATTTCAGCTTGCCTCTTACAGTCAATACAGTATTTACAGATTGCAAGATTATCCTTGAGAACAGAAATGTCTGTCTTTCTTACTCATAATTTCTGACACTCTAGTAGCTCTAATTTTCCAGAATAAAGAAAACAAAAACAGAACAAACAAGAATATTGGGTAAAACTGCCCAAGTTCATACAAATACTGTATATACTGCAGATTTTTTAAAATCCATGTATAGATTTTTTTAAAGCTAGACTTCATGCTTTATTTCATCAAGTCAAGTTACATCAAATGAGTAATGTTTTGTCACATCTCATCTGCACTGATGTAATGCATTATAGCAAGAGGTGGCACAAAGCAATTCCAGGTTTTCTTTTTCTTGCGAAGCATGTTTTTAGATATTGTCTTTGATTTCACAGGACACAGTGCATAGAACAACTCCACAGGTATAGTGCTATGTTTAAAAAACCAACAAAGCAGACATGTAGGGTAGAGGAAAAGCTACCTGAGCAAGATGGAACAGGACATTGACACTGGGATGCTCCTGAGCCAGTATAAGCATGGGCATTCACAAAGAGACAGACATATTTTAGCAAAGGAAGAACCTAAAAGTTGATCAGTTTCACTTAAGCACCCAAAATTAATAATGCTTATGCAATTCTTCGGCCAGACTGTGTGATCCATACTCATGCTGGGTAGTACTATTAAGGCACAAGTAGTCCTACTGAGATGGATGGGACTATTCATGATGTAAAGCACTAATCAGCATTAATGAAGGTGGAGAGAACATGGTCCTTAGTGAACTGTCTGAACCCTTTGAAACTCATGTCTTACAATTCTGAGACAGGTTCCCTGCCTCCTGCAATTTATACCCACTGAAAAATAATTTATCATCATGACCTCAAGCATTTTTGACAATAATTAGTTTTCAGCGGTACCAAATGATGATACTTAAATTGTGGACTAATTGCTGTGGGAAGAAAGCACCGGGCTGTTAGAAAAGAGAAGATAGCATACAGTATGGTGGTTGCCTTTAAGAGGTCAATATTTACCCACAGGCACCACATAGAATTATCTGATATACCACAATTATTCCCATTCTAAGTAATGTAAAATATTGGTACATCAAACACCCCTGTGTAGTAACTGTAGAAATGCTTTTACTGTTGACCACTGTATCAGGTGACCCTCTGGCTCTCTAATGACTAAACAGTTCTGATTATACTCAATCCAATATGCAGTTTCCATAGGTAGGTCCAACTTAATTTACTTGTTTTGTAGATAAGACACACTAGGGTGGTGGAAGTCTTTGGGTACTATCTAGACTATTCCCTATAATGATGGAAACACATCTCTGTACACAGGAAGGCCTCTGTGATAAATCAACAACAAGGAGCATGTTAAAGTGTAAGGCTTTCAAAAGTTGTAAGGTAAGTACACTGTCCTCTGAATTTGTGGAACCACTGGGAGTTTAGCGGTATTGCATCAGAATAAACTGTGTTTCACTAGTTGTGTGCATCTGTAACCTATTGGTAGAGTTGTAAAGATGGAACCAGAAATTTTGTGTTTCAACTTGCTCAGGTACTTAAGTAATTTAGGATGAATTAATCTTTCTTGAAAGTCAGTTTTCCAACTTAAGTCCGCACCCTAAATATTCTTGTTTTATACACAACAATGTATCGGTAATGTATGAATTCTCCTAAACCTTACCTACAGTTTTAGTTTCTGGGGTTTTTTTTAAACCCCCACCCACAGATGTTTAAATGGACTTATACATAATCAAATGGTCAAACTTTTAAAAGCTGACAGTTTTCTTAATTCCTCTACTCCTTTGTGTAACTCCCATGGAACCCACATGAAACAAGTTTCTATAATCAGGGTACACAACTGCCAACACATTCAAAGGGTCATATGTATTTTCTCTCACCGGGGTATAGTGAATGCCTCAAGGCAGTGTATAGCAATAACTAACCAGTTACTTAGTGTGCCCAGAAGGTACCATGCAGCCATCTTTTTATCTGAATTAATCTGCTAACAAGAATATAGGGTGCATACATAGCTATTATGTTATTTATGGTCAGTGGATATAAGGGGAACTATATAATGTTGCCACAGCTTAACTATATTTCCCCTGAGCTAGGGAAGCTCAGCTGTAGACTAAAGGACTCTCCCCATATGCCCACAACTGTAGACAATCATCTAAAGATAAAGCTTCTAGCTTCAGCAATCAACCATGCCCTCTCAACATGGTATGCATAGGCTTGGAGGTCAACATTAACATATGACTGGTTTCATAGAATATCAGGGTTGGAAGGGACCTCAGGAGGTCATCTAGTCCAACCCCCTGCTCAAAGCAGCACCAATCCCCAACTAAATCATCCCAGCCAGGGCTTTGTTAAGCCTGACCTTAAAAATACCTAAGGAAGGAGATTCCACCACCTCCCTAGGTAATGCATTCCAGTGTTTCACCACCCTCCTAGTGAAAAAGTTTTTCCTAATATCCAACCTAAATCTCCCACACTGCAACTTGAGACCATTACTCCTTGTTCTGTCATCAGCTACCACTGAGAACAGTCTAGATTCATCCTCTTTGGAACCCCCTTTCAGGTAGTTGAAAGCAGCTATCAAATCTCCCCTCATTCTTCTCTTCCGCAGACTAAACAATCCCAGTTCCCTCAGCCTCTCCTCATAAGTCATGTGTTCCCGTCCCCTAATCATTTTTGTTGCCCTCCGCTGGACTCTTTCCAATTTTTCCACATCCTTCTTGTAGTGTGGGGCCCAAAACTGGACTCAGTACTCCAGATCAGGCCTCACCAATGTCGAATAGAGGGGAACGATCACGTCCCTCGATCTGCTGGCAATGCCCCTACATATACATCTCAAAATGCCATTGGCCTTCTTGGCAACAAGGGCACACTGTTGACTCATATCCAGCTTCTCGTCCACTGTAACCCCTCGGTCCTTTTCTGCAGAACTGCTACCGAGCCATTCGGTCCCTAGTCTGTAGCGGTGCATGGGATTCTTCCGTCCTAAGTGCCGGACTCTGCACTTGTCCTTGTTGAACCTCATCAGATTTCTTTTGGCCCAATCCTCTAATTTGTCTATGACCCTCTGCATCCTATCCCTACCCTCCAGCGTATCTACCTCTCCTCCCAGTTTAGTGTCATCTGCAAACTTGCTGAGGGTGCAAGACAGCTCACACATGGAGAAGTTTATAGCCTATCAAATGCTACAGGGCACTAAAGAATTTCAGTAGTTGTGATAATCAGGAGCTCATTTCATCTAAGCTCATTGCTCTTCTTCATGAGAGCCACATTCAACAGGCTACAAGAACATTGTTTTTAATTGAGGGAAAAATTATAACCAACTTTCTTTAGAAGTGAAGCCCAGATTATCAATGTAAAATAACTTATAACAAAGTGGACCTTTGGATAAAGATGAGTAGAACTTTGTATCTCAGTGTATCCTATATCAGACTGAAAGTAAGGAAAACCAAGGCAAAAGTGAAATGTTGCACACTGTGTCACGTATGGTCAACATGAATTTATCTAATCTGTAAATATTGGAGGATAGGTCCATCAATGGCTATTAGCCAAGATGGTCAGGGATGCAACCCCACGCTCTGGGTGTCTCTAACCTCTGACTGCCAGAAGCTGGGAGTGGATCGCAGGGGATGGATCACCAGATAATTGCCCTGTTCTGTTCATTTTCTCTGAAGCACCTGACATTGGCCACTGATGGAAGACAGAATACTGGGCTAGATGGACCATTGGTCTTGCCCAGTATAGCCTCTCTTATATACATTAATATATATTCTTAATACATTTTGCTATGAAGCCAAAATAATGAATTCAAAAGCCTACAACCATAAAGGAGTCCTGACTGAGAGAGCCATTAATTCCATTTAGCAGATGATGGCCCTTGGAACATGGCAGGTCATATCTGATGACCACTCCATGACTGAGACGGGATTCGTGTCTGAATTAAACAAATGATCCATTTGCTGATGAACAATGGCCAGGGTATATGAAGTGCTGATCCTTCCCTACTTTTGCAGCTATGTAAAGGTGGGAGAGAGAGAGAAAGAGAGTGTGTGTGTTTGTGTGGAAAGGGAGACAGGGGAAGTGAGTGAGAGAAGGAGGGAGGGAAAGGGGGAGTGAATGTGTGTATCTATTTCTGGAAAATCTGAAATGAATTTGTAAGAGGTTGGCCAAATCCTCTATGGAAGCCAGTGACTTCCTCCCCAGCACAAAAGGAGTAAGGGCAAGAGTAGCACTGTCTGACCCAAGTTAGACTTGGAAAACAAGCCAAATCCTGTGTGCAAGGAACTGTTACACAAAATAATAAAAGGCAATAAATGTAAGTGATAAAACATTCTAGGAAGATTTAGGGTTTGAGTAATAACATTCTTGCATTTTTATGTTTAAGTTATTTTATCTTTACAGCATTTATCTTATTGCATGCTTTAACACCATGTGTTTAACTTGTAAATGCACCCTAGATTTCTTAATGCGTTATAGTTTTGGGGGCAATAATACAACTACATTTATATAGTATCTTTGATCCCAAAGGATTTCAGTGTGCTTTGCACATCAAGAGACCAACTATTTCAAGTTTCAGAGTAACAGCCGTGTTAGTCTGTATTCGCAAAAAGAAAAGGAGTACTTGTGGCACCTTAGAGACTAACCAATTTATTTGAGCATAAGCTTTCATGAGCTACAGCTCACTTCATCGGATGCATATTGTGGAAACTGCAGAAGACATTATATACACTGAGACCATGAAACAATACCTCCTCCCACCCCACTCTCCTGCTGGTAATAGCTTATCTAAAGTGATCACTCTCCTTACAATGTGTATGATAATCAAGTTGGGCCATTTCCAGCACAAATCCAGGTTTTCTCACCCTCCGCCCCCCCACCCCCACAAACTCACTCTCCTGCTATTACCAGCAGGAGAGTGGGGTGGGAGGAGGTATTGTTTCATGGTCTTGGTGTATATAATGTCTTCTGCAGTTTCCACAGTATGCATCCGATGAAGTGAGCTGTAGCTCACGAAAGCTTATGCTCAAATAAATTGGTTAGTCTCTAAGGTGCCACAAGTATTCCTTTTCTTTTTGCAACTATTTCAAGGATCACTCCACATGTAACTGAAATGCAGCTACTTTTAGGTTAAACAGAGCAATGATTTACCAGAACACGACAGGACAGCACAAGCGCATAAGACATTATCTGCAGAATGATGTCATCAACTGAAATAGAAAGCAGTAGGGGAACTTAGGTAGGCAAGAAAGCAATTTCCCAAGCTGAAACTTGGCCAGGACAATGAAGTTAACACAACTCTACTTTTGGCTATGAAAAATACCATTCGCTCTCTGTGAAAGTGGTGAGGAGCAGAGTTCACTTTTCATATGAAAGATAGCAAAGCCAGCAGCACAGTGCTCTCTAGCACCATGCCGGCTCATTGGTTAAGTAGAGCCTCAGGGAGGGATTACCACAAATACCATTTTCTACTTTATCTATGTTTTCCTAGGTCATTTTTACCAAGTAGTTCTCAGCTTTACCTTGTTTACAGGCACCCTGGGAAACCTGACAGGATCACAATGCAAGGTGATACTGCAGGCAGAATCCTTTTCTCTCTCTAAAGAGCTGTCTGATTCAAAAGCAACAAAGGCATTACGAGCATTTTTCACAATATGTTTAAGTCTCAAGATAGATGGCTAGCCAGCCTCCTTTTGAAAACCTCCAGCAAAGGAGCTTCCGCATCCTCCCTAGGCAGTCTGTTCCATTGTCCTACTGTTCTTACAGGTAGGACATTTTTCCTGAGATTTAATCTATGCTGTGGTTTGAACCCATTGCCTATTGTCCTGCCCTCTGTGGCATGAGAGAACAATTTTTCTTCATCTT
The DNA here is from genome assembly GCF_965140295.1 of Lepidochelys olivacea. Taxonomy (NCBI): domain Eukaryota; kingdom Metazoa; phylum Chordata; order Testudines; family Cheloniidae; genus Lepidochelys; species Lepidochelys olivacea. The sequence continues at coordinate 127,186,787 of NC_140413.1, forward strand.
TTTTATGGCAGCCTTAAGTATCTGAAGACTGCTATCATGTCTCCCCTAAATCTCCTCTTTTCCAAACTGAACATACGCAGTTCCTTCAGCCTTTGTTTATATGGCTTGCATTCCATCCCTTTGATCATCTTTGTCACTTGCCTCTGGATCCTTTCCAGTTTCTCTACATCCTTTCGATACACTGGTGACCAAAATTGGACACAGTACTCCAGCTGATGCCTAATCAGCACCAAGTAGAGCAGTATTATCACCTCTTGTGACTTGCATGATATGACTCTGTTAATGCAATCTAAAATTGCATTTTCTTTTTTTGCAACTGCATCATATTGCTGACTCATGTTGAGGTTATGATCCACCACAACTACCAGATCCTTCTCAGCAGTGCTGCTGCCAAGCCAGTTATCTCCCATTCTGTATTTCTGCATTTGGTTTTCCTTCCCTAAGTGTAGCACCTTACATTTGTCTTTGTTGAATTTCATTTTGTTGTCTATAGCCCAGTTCTCCAACAATGTCCTCTCTAGTTTCCTACATCCAGGTCATTAATAAGATGTTAAACAACATAGGACCCAGAACAGATCCTGTGGACCCCACTTGAGACCTCCCTCCAATCTGACATTCCATTATTAGTTACTCTTTGTTTGCGATTGGTTAAACAATTATCCACTTAATGGCAGTTCCCCCGAGCCCACATTTCTCCAGCTTACTTATCAGAACATCATGTGGGACTGTGTTAAAAGCCTTGCTAAAGTACAGGTATATTATGTCCACAACATTCCTCCTATCCACCAAACCAGTTATCCTGTCCAAGAAGGAAATCAAGCTGCTTTGGCATGGTTTGTTCTTAGTAAATCCATGCTGGGTGCTAGTGAGTACCCCTTCGTCTTCCAAGTCAGGGCCAGCTCTAGGCACCAGCAAAACAAGCAGGTGCTTGGGGCGGCACATTTCTAGGGGCAGCATTCCAGCGCCGGCCATGCTGCCCCTGGAAATGTGCCCCCACCGCCCCAGCTTGCCTCTGCTCTGCCTCTGCCTGCTCCCCTGAGCGCGCCACTGCTGCGCCGCTTCTCCCCCTCCCTCCCAGGCTTGCTGCTCGCAAAACACCTGTTTTGCACAGCAAGCCTGGGAGGGAAGGAGGGAGGAGAAGCCAAGAAAAGTGATCTGGGGCGGGAAGCGGTTCCTCTACCCCACCCTCATTACTTCCTGTGCTCCCCCCAACCCTCGCTCACTTCCACTCCACCTGCTCCCCTGAACGTGCTGCCTGTCCCTTGCCTGAGAGGGAGGGGGAGAAGCGGAGTGGCAGCATGTCTGGGGGAGCAGGCAGAGCGGAGGTGAGCTAGGGCGGAGGGTTGCGGGGCGGAGTCACAGGAAACAATGGGGGGCGGAAATGCGGCACGCCCGGGGGAGGAGGTGGGGCTGGGGATTTGAGGAAGGGGTTGGGAAGGGACGGCGCCCGGGGGGGGGGGGGACGGCATGAAAAAATAGTGGCGGGGGGCCAAAATTTTTTTTGCTTGGGGCGGCAAAAGTCCTAGAGCCGGCCCTGTTCCAATTATTTGCAAATTGAATGTTTTATACATTGCTCTAGTAACTTCCTTCCCAGGACCTCTTCTGTCATCCCTGAGTTTGCAAATATTATTGCCAGTGGCTCTGAGATTTCATCAGCAATTACTTCAGTACCCTGGGGTGAATAGCATTAGACCCTGCTGACTTGAATTCATTCAAATTGGTCAGAAGATCTCTGACATGTTCTGTAGTTGTCCTGATCTGCATCCCTTCCCATTTATTGTCTATGGTAACTTTGCTAGTCATCCGGACACATTTTTTCTGAAAACACAGAAGCAAAGTAGGCATTGTGCAGCTCTGCCTTCCTATCATCTTCCATTACCAGCTCACCTTCTTCACGGAGCAGCAGATCTGCACCATGCCTGATCTTTCTTTTTTGTCTGATGTATTTGAAGAACCCCTTCTTGTTGTCTCTAACATTTCTAGCCAGCTGTAACTCATTCTTTGCCTTGGCTTTTCTGATTTTGTCCCTACATGCTCACGCTATTCCCATGTATACTTCCTTGGTGACATGCCCCTGCTTCCATTTCCTGTTGGCAACAGTTACAGTGAGTTAAGCTGTTCAGTGAAATACAGTACGCCAGCTGTTGCTAGTTTGGATGGCGCATGAAAGAGAACAAGTATTTCTGATGTATCAGTCAATGGCTCTCTGGATGCTCTCTAACCAGCTAGACTCTGAATAGTACCTTCTTGTATATAGTTGAAGAAGTTTTGCCTGTCTAGTATTTGGGCGTGGCTGCTTACAAGACATGGCTCCTTTAACAAACTAGGAGGAGCAAGAGGAGAGTCCTGACCCAGTGGGGGTCAGGAGGAAAAAAAAACCTAGAGGGTGTGTCAGTAAGGCCCCTGGAATAAAGTTTGTTCTTGTTTGTATTTAAACCTGAGTGGTCTTCCAGTTATTAGGTTATCACAGCCTGTATAGACAATCCATTGCCAATGCCCTAGCAGCCTACAGTCAGTGTGTGGAGGTTGTGTTTTACTTCCTGCCTTTATGTGGTGCCGACTTTGGAACTGGGGTTTTAGTCTAAGCCCAGGACAAGAAAAAGGGCTAACAGTTTACAACCTGACAGGTCTCTCCTGGAGTCATTTGGGACACCATTTTACACATTTCTGAACAAAGGTGAAAACGGACAAGAGATAAAACTATCTAAATACTGATCAGATGAGTTGCAGTATTATTTTTAACTAGGGCTGTCAATTAATTGCAGTTAACTCAAGCGATTAATTCAAAACAAATTAACTCGATTAAAGAAATTAATTGTAGGTTTTAATCATATTGTTAAACAATAATAGAATAACAATTGAAATGTATTATAAATATTTTGTTTGCTTTTCTACATTTTCAAATATATTGATTTCTATTACAACACAGAATACAAAGCATACAGTGCTCACTTTATACTATTTTTTATTACAAATATTTGCACTGTAAAAAAGATAGAAAAAATAATATTTTTCAATTCACCTCATACAAGTACTGTAGTGCAATCTCTTTAGCATGAAAGTGCAACTTACAAATGTAGATTTTTTTTGTTACAATGTAAAACTTTAGACCCTACTAGTCCACTCAGTCCTACTTCTTGTTCAGCCAATTGCTCAGACAAAAGTTTGTTTAAATTTACGGAAGATAATGCTGTCCTCTTCTTCTTTACAATGTCACCTGAAAGTGATAACAGGCATTCACATGACACTTTTGTGGCCAGCGTTGCAAAGTATTTACGTGCCAGATATGCTAAACATTTGTATGCCCCTTCATGCTTTGGCCACCATTCCAGGGGACATGCTTCCATGTAGAGAAAGTGTTGCATATTTATTTTTCCAGCAGTGGTGGGGTGGGAGTAGAATGGAAAAGCATTTGTCCAATAACAGGTACTGTGAAGTTTCCATGTCAATCACAGAAATATATTAGGCATGACTGTGGTCTCAATCACACAGATGCAAATCAGGAGTAACTCCACTGAAATCAATGCTGTAAGATGGATGTGAGAGGATCCACTGTGGTTTGAGGCCAAAGACCATGATATAACTGTAAACCCCCCCACTTACCTACAATCAAATTGTAATGTAATAGCATTAATTGTTCTGTAAGATGAGAACTGTTTACAGAGCCTGTGCAGCTTTTATCAGTAACAGTGAATTTTTAGTGGTAATATGGAACATATTAACAGGATACAGAGAATTTCTTCTCATACTAAGAATCACAAGGCAGATGCTGTCAGTCCCTAGAGAAAAGAACCTGGACAGTTGTGCACTAATTAAGTACCACTAGCCAGAAATTTCATCTGCAGGTACAGTATGGATTAATATCTTGACTAAATACTGCAGAGCTGTGGAAAAATTGTCAGACCACGATAAATGAGTGTGTGTGGGGGGGGGGGAGGAGGGGGAAGAGAACACACCACCTCTTGACTTTGCTCTTTCCTTGACTAGCAAACCTTGCTTTCCACCCCAACCCCTTTTTCAGAGGTTCTCCATCTAATCTGTACTTCTTCAAATATTACAGTCCTAGTCCTATTGTGAGACACTGAGCACTGCATGTTGCTGGAAATATTTTAGATTCTGTCTGAATAAGCTTAACACACAACTGTGATGCCTTAAGGTTTGGGTAAAGTTGTAGTGAAGGACATTATTGTGGAGATGGAAATTGTCTAAAGTGTGCTTAAGCCCATGCAAGTGTCGCTGTATTAATGCAATTCTTCACTGAACAAAGCACATGGGTAGCCAGAAGCCCCTGGATAAAGGATGTGCTAGGAACATAGCACTTTAACGAAGACACTCTTATGCTGTCAGCAGAGTTAATCCACCTCCTGGAGAGGCAGTAGCTACTTTGACAGGAGAACTTCTCCTGTTGACATACTGCTGTCTATATAGGGGGTTAGGCCAATATAACTACATCACTCGGGGGGAGGGCAGGGGAGGGGGATAGCGGTGAATTTTTTACACTCGTGAGCAATGTAGTTATACCAATATATGTCTGTAGTGTAGACATGACTTTAGTTTCCAAGAGCTGTGTATGCTCAAAAGTTTGTCTCTCTCATCAACAGAAGTTGTCCAATAAAAGATTTCAGAGTAGCAGCCATGTTAGTCTGTATTCGCAATAAGGAAAGGAGTACTTGTGGCACCTTAGAGATTAACAAATCACTTCATCGGATGCTGTTGCTCACGAAAGCTCATGCTCAAATAAATTTGTTAGTCTCTAAGGTGCCACAAGTCCTCCTTTTCTTTTTCCAATAAAAGATATAAATTCAACCACCGTGTCTCTCCAATATCCAGGGTCCAACATTGCTACAGCTACACTGCATATTGCAATATATATTATTTTGGCCACAAGCATGACTATTCTACCAGTTTATGTGCACTTCTGTATTTCTACTCTCTCTTAGGGCCTAATGCTTCCAAGTGCTGAATATCCTTAACTCCCATTGACAGCACTGAGACAATCTAGGGCAAGGGCTGCTAGCTACACATTTTTGCTTCCTGGCCTCTAGCTGACCTAATAATGGCATCTACATACATTCCCACAGGCTCTCTCTGAATAACCAGTGCAGGGTGTGTGTGCGCTCTGCATGGGACTGGGCCTAGCTAGAAAACAAACACAAATGAACAATCCTAGTGCCTATTAATGTACAATAATTTTGGAGGCCATTTACATATTGAACCAGAGTTTGGCCCATTGCATAAAAATGAAACAATCACAGTACTTTAATTTTGGAATGTAACCTACCAACTTCTAACTCCCAATTAATGCTGGAAGATCCCAATAGCATAAGAGAAAACAGGTATGAATCACATTGGCTTTGCCAGTTACATTCAATGTTCCCTCTAATTTTTGACAGGCCACGTGCGAAAAATATTTCTTATGTGCAAATTTTTGTGCACATGGTGTTTCGCCGTGTGCGTGGGGTTTAGGATCTGTGTGTGCATGGACACGCGCACAGCTGAGAGGGAACAGTGGTTTCATTACCCAGGCACTCACATGGAAGTGGTTTTCATTACAAGACTCTTCCCTGACCATGTTTAGTTTGAAACCATTCCTTCTCAAGAGGAAGTGGCTAGCCATCAGACTGCCTCTGAAGCCCTAACATTGATTTTAAAGATGATGCATTGTTAACTGCAGATCTTTCTCCCCCAGGGGGATAACTGCATAAGAATCACACATTAAGTTCCTACTATAAGCAATAAACACCCACCCACTCTCCTTCCACTTTCAGATAATTAACAGTTGAATCTTAGAGTCAGTATTATGGATCAATTCCATCACTTGTAGCCTAGACCTTATCTACCCTGAAGGTTCGTCTCAATTTCAACCATAAGTGTCCACCAGTGTAGCTGGATTGGGGCAAATTCCTTGTGTAAACAGGCAAAGCTATTATTTTCATGGGTGAAGTTTATCTCTGCTTGAAACTGGGTTATTATTATGTACTTGTAGTGCCTACAAGCCCCATTCATAGACTGGGATCCCATTGTGCTAGGTGCTGTACAAACACAGAACAAAACTACTGTTCAAGCTGCACTGATGTAAATCAGACCTATAGCCATTTACTCTGTTTTCTTTAGAGGGTTTGTTCTCATACAGTCATGCTAGTAGTTAGCCACTAAGGGCTGAAATCAGAACAAATCCCCAGTGGGCACAAGGCTTTAGTGTGGCGTAGCTATGTAGTGGTATTCTCTGTGGAGAAAGAAGAAGAAATTTAAGAAAGAAAAAAGAGATGGGCTCTAATCAAAACTTCAGAGCTATAAACCCTCAAGTTTTGGAAATGACTACACTTAGTATGGTCACCCTTAAAAATGTGGCAGTTGTTTTGGACACATTATCTTAGTGTATGTAACATACCCTACAGCAAGTATAGGGACTATTGCAAATACTAACAGGTTTCAGAGTAACAGCCGTGTTAGTCTGTATTCGCAAAAAGAAAAGGAGTACTTGTGGCACCTTAGAGACTAACCAATTTATTTGAGCATAAGCTTTCATGAGCTACAGCTCACTTCATCGGATGCATACTGTGGAAACTGCAGAAGACATTATATACACCAAGACCATAAAACAATACCTCCTCCCACCCCACTCTCCTGCTGGTAATAGCTTATCTAAAGTGATCACTCTCCTTACAATGTGTATGATAATCAAGTTGGGCCATTTCCAGCACAAATCCAGGTTTTCTCACCCTCTGCCCTCCTCCCCCACAAACTCACTCTCCTGCTGGTAATAGCCCATCCAAAGTGACCACTCTCCTTACAATGTGTATGAAAATCAAGGTGGGCCATTTCCAACACAAATCCAGGTTTTCTCATGCCCCCCCGCCCCAAAAACACACACACACAAACCCACTCTCCTGCTGGTAATAGCTCATCCAAAGTGACCACTCTCCCTACAATGTGCATGATAATCAAGGTGGGCCATTTCCAGAACAAATCCAGGTTTTCTCAGGGGGGTGGGGGGGTGATTATCATACTTGATTATCATACACATTGTAAGGAGAGTGATCACTTTAGATAAGCTATTACCAGCAGGAGAGTGGGGTGGGAGGAGGTATTGTTTCATGGTCTCGGTGTATATAATGTCTTCTGCAGTTTCCACAGTATGCATCCGATGAAGTGAGCTGTAGCTCACGAAAGCTCATGCTCAAATAAATTGGTTAGTCTCTAAGGTGCCACAAGTCCTCCTTTTCTTTTTGCAAATACTAAGGTCATCATATCCCTTTAAGGCAAAACTGGCAGACTGTACTGTGGTGATGGGCACATTATAAATGCATTCAACAGATTTTATAGAGAGTCAAATTTGGCATCTGGGTCCGCATTTCTATAATGAGCCAATACAAAAGTTATGATAATCTCAGTCCCAGACTTTGAATCTGGATCTGGACATCTCCATTTATAGTAAGAAGAAGAAAGCTAGTTAAGTACTTCTTTTATATGCATAAACAGAATCTAAGCTTGCTGGATCAGCACACTGTTCACTCACAGAGAGGGAGGAAGCTTCCAAGTCCCTTGGGTGGTTCCGTTTTTCTGGATGCCTGACAACTTTTGAAATGCAAGAACCACAAACCAGCTGTGATGACACTCCAAAGAACTTGAAGGGGTATTCAAACAGCCTAGACAAGTGAATTACTATGGCCATCTCCTTAGCATCCTTCCCCTTACCTAGCTGTAGCTACATATTTTAGTGGAGCAGGTGACCAATAAGATTAAGTGAACTACTGCTGAAGCATCGGCCACTAGGTTAAGAAGACAGAGGAAGCATTTATGCTGTAATTAGTTTCCTCATATATTACATATTAAAAACTGAGCAATTTGGATGGACTTAAAAATCCACAACACTGAATTTTTACTGTCTAGTGCTTGAGTTCAATAACTCAGCACTACTCATAACATCGCTGTACAAATGTGTTTTCCACAAAGGATATACAAGCATGACTAACTTTGACATGGTTTCGTTTGTTAACAGGATGTCTGAATGTACAGTATGTTTCTGTAATGACAAATGCCTTTGCAGAAAGTGCCAAGGCAAGTATTTTTTCATGTTTTCACATATTTTGCACTCAGGCCAACTGGAGGCTATGTGTAAAGTCTTCAGTCTTTACTGAATTCTGAATATTTGCAATTGTTTGGATCCATGCACAGCTCCTCCTATGGGAGGTATTGCCAATTTAGAGAAGGACCGGGATATCATACAGGAAGATCTGGATGACCTTGTAAACTGGAGTAATAGTAATACGATGAAATTTAATATTGAGAAGTGTAAGGTCATGCATTTAGGGATTAATAACAAGAATTTTCGTAATAAGCTGGGGACCATCAATTAGAAATAACGGAGGAGGAGAAGGACCTTGGAGTATTGGTTGACCACAGGATGACTATGAGCCGCCAATGTGATATGGCCATGAAAAAAGCTAATATGGTCTTGGGATGCATCAGGCGAGGTATTTCCAGTAGAGGTAAGGAGGTTTTAGTACCGTTATACAAGGCACTGGTGAGACCTCACCTGGAATACTGTGTGCAGTTCTTGTCTCCCATGTTTAAGAAGGATGAATTTAAACTGGAACAGGTACAGAGAAGGGCTACCAGGATGATCTGAGGAATGGAAAACCTGTCTTATGAAGGGACATTAAAAGAGCTTGGTTTGTTTAGCCTAACCAAAAGAAGGTTGAGGGGAGATAGGATTGCTCTCTATAAATATATCAGAGGGATAAATACTGGAGAGGGAGAGGAATTATGTAAGCTCAGTACCAATGTGGACACAAGAACAAATGGATATAAACGGGCCATTGGGAAGTTTAGACTTGAAATTAGACGAAGGTTTCAAACCATCAGAGGAGTGAAGTTCTGGAATAGCCTTCCAAGGAAAGCAGTGGGGGCAAAAGACCTATCTAGCTTCGAGATTAAACTCGATAAGTTTATGGAGGAGGTGGTATGATGGGATAACATGATTTTGGCATTAATTGATCTTTAAATATTCATGGTAAATAGGCCCAATGGTCTGTGATGGGATGGGATCTGAGTTACTACAGAGAATTCTTTCCTGGGTATCTGGCTGGTGAATCTTGCCCATATGCTCAGGGTTCAGCTGATCGCCATATTTGGGGTCGGGAAGGAATTTTCCTCCAGGGCAGATTGGCAGAGGCCCTGGGGGTTTTTCGCCTTCCTCTGTAGCATGGAGGATTCTCTGCACCTTGAAGTCTTTAAACCATGATTTGAGGACTTCAATAGCTCAGACATAGGTGAGAGGTTTATCGCAGGAGTGGGTGGGTGAGATTCTGTGGCCTGCGTTGTGCAGGAGGTCAGACTGGATGATCATAATGGTCCCTTCTGACCTTAATATCTATGAATCTATGTCTGTATTAGGAAATTCTCACCTTTTCTAACACCGGTTCAGCAGCATGAGTATCAGCAGTGTTGGGCGACACAGTATAGGTTCTTTCTCTCCAGCAGCTGTTTTCAACACCACATCAGTTAAACTTGATCTGAGCTGGTTTAGTTGACATGTTGTGGAAAATGACTGTTGGAACCGACAAGCCCTCTATACTAGGGCTCCCAATGTTGTGAACTGTACTGCAGTGGGGGTGGCACTCTTTTGTAAATGTTCCCTAGGGTAGACAAGGCTCATACCTATGGGGCTAAAGGGGAAGAGGGCCAAAATATTTAGTTTTCTGTTTAAAGAAATAGGTAGCTTCCATATTTACAATATTATCCTCTGGCATTTGGAGAGGTGGAGGGCTGGTGAGCTGCAGGCTGAAATTACAGGGGTTTATGATTATTAGTTTATGGCTCTCTTGTTTATTATTACAGATAAGAACCCAACATAACCTCCTACTGAAGTGAGTATCTTCCCCTTGATTTAACTGGGAATGGGTTTGGTGCATTATCTTCATTTTATATTGAAAAGAAAATATGGGGATGGGATGGACAGGTCTTTTCGTTGAGGTTTTTTGTCTCATGATGCTTGTAAAAATAAACATCCCTACAACACTAGATTTGCCTTAACAATTTAAACATGAAAAAAAAGGATAGAAAATGGCATGAACTCACTTTGACCAAAGTTCATATCACAGGAAGGTCACCCATTCCATTTCTTAGCCTTTACTGACCACTAGACACTAAAATAATTTTACCAGAAAGCTAATGATATTTTATGAAAGACCATATAACAACATATGTGCCTATGATACAGGTCAGTCATTTTTATGATTCCTGCTTTTCACCTATTGAAGATCCTTCAAGGAAGTTAATAAATATTGACTACTTTACAAGAGCACTATGACAGTGGGACACTGGATTTATGGTGTTCAACGTGAAAATTAAGAAAACCACAGAAATTTCTATTTTACACTCATGGGCTTCTTTTTAATATGGGTCCTCAATTTGATCATATGCATAAGTGTGTGTTCTTGCAAGTCCTTTGCAGAGAAATGAAAACTTTGCACGAATAAGCACACTGAGAAAAATCAGCTGCCTTATGGAATATTAAACACCTTAAATCATTGGTTGAATGAAGAACTAGCACTTAATTTTTTATGACATGTGATGAATGAAATGCAAACAGCCTGTCCTCAGGACTCGAACTAATCTTCATTTTTGTAGCATAAGCTATTTTTAAATTAACGCCCATAATATTTTTAGCAAATAGTTCCCACTAGGACACTCTCTGTAAAATGGTAGTACTAAAAAACCTCACTTCACAGTTGTGGTGAGGTAAATTGACTAATGTAAATACACAGTCATGCTGCCTAGCTAAAATTCCTCCAGCTTTTCAGGGGTATAATAATTTATAACAGCTGGAAGTTGAAGCTAGACAAATTCAGACCAAAAAAAATTGCACCTTATTTCAACTGACAGTAGTTAACCTTTGGATGGATGTGATGGGGTGGACTCTCCAATATTTGGGGTCTATACATCAAGATTGGACACTTTTCTAAAAGAGCTAGGACAGATATGGGAATTTCAGGCAATGGCTTTGGGAGATCTTACTTCATTACATTCATGTATCATTGTGGGACTGGGCTTGCATGTAATTCCATTGGAGAGCGAGATCACAGCCCTCCAGGAGCTAAGAACAGTGGGGGAAGATTAGGCAAATTTACTCAGGTTGTAACATCTCCAAAGAGGTACCACCACCTGGAAAGACTTGCATATGCTGATTCAAACCGAATTCTACAGAGACCAACAGACAGAGAAAGGATTTTGTGATAAATAGCCTGAGTTTAAATTGATTCAGGGCCTTCTTTCTGATCTAGCAAACAGACAGGACCATGTGTGCAAGATGGGGGGTGGATGCAATCCTTAGGGAAGGGTTAGAGGGTCTGACACCTGCCGGAGCCCAGGAGTACAGCTGGGTTAGCCTCTGCTCAGTTTTTTAGTTTGTGTGGATGTTTTCATTGCTTTTAGTATGTTTTTGCTATAATGCTCACTTAGAAAGAACTGTGTGGCAACTTATAACTGTGGGCAATTATGTGATTAATCACATTTGAAGAGTAAGAAAAGTGCAGACACTGGCCTGGTTAGGCAGTCTGGCCCCCTGGGAATAACTGCATAGGCAAGGAGCTGTTCCGCCTAGAAAAATCCCAGTCAGGAGGGAGAAAGATGGGATCTCTGCCTAAGAGATGACAGCTGAGGAGCTGGGAGCCTCAGGTGGGTGCCCTTGCTGGACTATGAAAGGTGAAACACAGGTGCAGTAGCTCTGAACTGTGACAAGCTAGTCTGACTCAACAAGAAGGTTTGATCTTGATGCAGGAAATTTATTTTGTAAAATTCTATGTCCTGTGTTATGCAGGAGGTCAAACTAGATCATAATTGACGCGTCTAGCCTTAAAAAAAAAGGCTATGAAAGTCTTTCCTCCACCTAATTGTCACCGAAAGCCAATATGTTAAATTCTGCCCTCTGATACTTGCTAATAACGTATGGAAATAAATGATACAGCAGCACACATCTTAGGACAGAGGTTAGCCAAGTACTTATATTGTCAATAAAAATGAACTAAAATAGGTTAAAAATAGAAGATGTTCTGTAAAACGTTGTAATGCAGCTAGACAGTCAATTAGATAGGGCGGTCAGAAGCAAGTTATAACAAAAAGCAAAGATATATTGAGGAACGTTACAAAGTATCTATTCAGACTCAGTCATGAAAACAAGCAATTCCCACCTGAATTCAGTAACACAGCTAACATATTACATTTCTTTTTTGCAAAAAACATTTACGAAATAATTGTATGAATGACAGAAAAAAATACAGTATGCATTTCTTCATTTTTCCTAGGATTGCAAAAGTAATTTAAATGAGACATATTCAAGGGAAATAAAAAAAATATTCTATGAACCTTCTTCAGGGGGGTTGCTAGTGGATTGTCTTGTAACGCCTGTGACCACAAATTTCATGATTTCTGTTTTGGGGGGGGGAAGTCATGTAATGTGCACATATGGCTTAAAAGGCCATATAAATAAAATTAAATTGGGCATAATTTGTTTTTATTGGGATGATTTACCACTGGAGCACACTACCAAGGAAACTGGTGGATTGTCCATCTCTTGAGGTCTTCAAATCAAGACTTAATGCCTTTCTAGAAGATATGTTTCAGTCAAACACATTGTTGGGCTTAATACAGGGGTAATGGCCTGTGGTATACAAGAGGTCAGACAAGTTGATCTGGGCTAATGGTTCTTTTTTTATTGAAATAAAATCGGTGAGTCTATTTAGATGGGTAACTTTTAACATCCAAGTTTGAAATTTCAGGCTAAAATTTTCAAGTATTTTTAATATTCCTCAGGGGTTAGAAAAAAATCCCACCTTAGCCACATTAGTAAAACTAGGTTTCCCCCTTCAAACTAAACCCAAACTTCCCCCCTCCAACAGAGTCATCTCCTTAAATTCCACAGCCCTCCACAAATCTCCCTCTTTCAAGGTAGTCCTTCACTAATAAATGCAGAAACTGACTTGCTTCTCTCTGAGAGGACACAGATAATCTTAAACTGAGCTGGTTGAGAATTTTCCATTAGAATGATTTGTTGATGGAAAAAAGTAGTTTTCACTGAAAAAATCATGGATTTTACTAAAAAATGTTGGATTTTCCATTAGGCAGAGCAAAATGAAATATTTAGTTTCAGGTCTGTTTGACTCAAATATTTCATTTTGTTGAACTGACCTGAAATGTTTCATTTTGAAGGAGTTCAATAAAACAGGAAACTGCGTTTCCCTATCAGAGCATTTCCTTATGAGAGCTCTAGTCCGGGCCCCCATTCTCTCGTGTGGGCTGAGCACTCTTAAAGAACTACATGCACTATAAAGCAATGGGGATTGCCCTCTGTGGTGCCTTAGGGGAGTCTCATGACGCTGGGTGTATCATGGGTGAAGTAGTCTACCCAAGAAGCCTAGCTCCTAGAGGAGAATGGGGGCATCTGGCTCCCAAACTACAACTCCCATCAGGCGGCATGCCACAACAAGAGAAAATGTAGCTTAATGTTGAAGCATTCCAAGTCATTTCAATAAATGGAAGTGATCTATTTTGATGCCGGGAAAGCTGAAGTGCTTCATTTTGCTTGCAGAGAATTCTGAGTCTATGAAAGTGTCAAAACAAAAACAATATTTCCAAAATGAACATTTTTTATTTTTTATCCTGACAATTTAACAATGCTAGTAGAAAACAAATGAAATGTCAGAAGTTCTTATGGGAATAAAATTCCAAGTTTCACTCAGCTCTATTCTTAATAAAGACAAATCATTAACATCTGAAGACCCAGCCCATCTCAGAGAAGGTGTCAACATGTGATTGATGACTGCAAGATTTTTTATTCCAGCTAACTGAATCATTTTGCTTAGCAGTTATGTCATTTTATTCCTGGTAATGGAGAAGCACTTCACTTCGGTATCTCCAATTATTGAGCATCAGAGTAATGTAGTTAAACTGAATAAGGCTTCCTCAACAGTTTGTCTCTTCATGCCAAAAGGAGTCACTTCCAGAGAGGATAAGCCTGGACTGCCATAGCAAAAGAGATCTGCTGTTTCTCGATTGAATTTAGTTGTCTGTGCTATTCAAATCTGTCATGTCACCAAAGACTTATTTGGGCAAAAAACCACAAAATGCATTTTAGAATGACTCAGAGGCACCAGACAACACAATGGAATTTTTATTAAAATGACAGAGGCTGTGTGGAGCCATAGGAAATTACAATTAAGGACACCAGTAGTCTTGATTTCCAGTGAGCCTCTTTTGTATTTATGATGGAAATTTAATTTAATTTCAATATGCTTGTTGTCTCCTTGAAATTGTGGAGCAAAGTAATAGCTGAAGTTACTCCAACTATATTATTGAACAGCCACTAATTTTAGAGACAGGTTCAACAATTAAAAATCAAAGGGCCAAATCCTGCAGCCCTGTTTCCCATGAGTGGCTACACTCTATCAAATGACACAGCTCATAAATCCTAGAGCAACTTTTGGTCTCTAATGAAACAGTTATTTTTCAAAATGTGATGCAGACTATAGTAATGTGGAAATGGTGAGTTATAAGACAGCAAGGTTAATAGTGAGTTATCTCCTTACACACAGTACTTGGCTATAAATCTTGAAGGTTAGATTAATGCTTCATTTTCTCACTGATACAATTCTCTTTTGGAGACAGAAGTCCTCTGTTTATCCACAGAATTGGTACAGACATGACATGCAGCAGCACAAGTTATCCCACATTACCCTGCCAAGCTATTTCAAGTCAACCATGATCTGCAGAGACCCTCTGGAGAGGAGAGCTCAGTATTCAAGACCATTTGATTAATCCTTGGCCTGTCTGCTGAAACTTGAGAATGCTAATGCCAGTTGTGGTAACCATTGTGCAAAATGGAAGCTTGACATGGTTAACAGTTCATAGACTGCAATGTTTCCTTTATATGTAATTTTTCCTTTACACCAGGAACAATTGTTAACGACCTACAACTCATCTTAACATGAATACAGGGCTAACGCTATTCTGTATCATAGCTTCAAGAAAACAATTCAACACAAACGGCACCATGACTCAAATTCAGTGCAAATCTAAACATCTTACTGAATTCCTACATTCTCATTTAACAGTACTATCATACAACCATAATTCCAGCAAGTCATCTGAAGGAGTCAAATCATTCCTGGAGGCTTATTAATTTTGGCTATCTAGCTCTTAAAATTTCCATTCTGCAACATTCTTGGGTTTCTTCCAAGTTGATCCTTAACACTGGATTTCCTAAGATTCTAATGGCTGTTTTATAACTTAGGTTCTCATTAGGTTTTTGACCTTTAGGCTCCTATTATGTATTTTTGACCTTACAGGGGTTTTTCTTTTGGAAAGAGAGGAACTGAGTTTGAGAATTTCTAAGAGAACACACAGAATAGAAGCAGAGCCACTGGAGTGGGGAGGGGGAAGAGACAAGGGGGAGTTTGCCCCTGGCCTTTCATTTGAAAGAGCCCTCAGATCAAGCTGCCTTATGACCTGGTGCCCAGGGTCACAGCACAACTCAGGTTTGACCTGGATGCCCTTCTGCCATGACTTGCCTGAATGCTGCTGTGCTACCATGAACCAAGGTGCAACACCCAGAGCCAGGTCCAGCCTGGTGAAAAAGGACTCACTGTGGCAGGGTGCATGGTGTGGGCTTGTTTTCTCAGCCCCCTTCCCGAATCCCCCACTCAGTGGTAATTGTTTTTGGAAGGGCGAGGGGGCCTCAATTTCAAATTTTTGTCCCAAGGCCCCAAATATCTCTGTGCAGCCCTGAAGAGAAGAAGTGTATTGGTTTTAGGATTAGCAGTGCTGTTACCTAAGAGTTCAATCCTGAGAAGTGTGTTGGAGTGCCTCTTGTAAGGTCCCAGCACCCTCCACTCCCACTGATTTCAATGCTAGTAGAGAACACTCCAAAGCTTGCAGAAAGTTCTTATGACCTCACAGATTTGGGTATTAAAATCCTTATAAAACATTCTCATGCCCAAATCTCATTTTTACCCTGTGCCACCACCCTCTGTGCTTAGTCACCTGTTTACTAATATTAATCTAAACAGAAAAGAATGCACTACAATATATTCTTGGATACTAACAACCTTGTAACTTGTAGCATCTATTAAGAAAATATTTATACCTACCTCTGGAAATTTCCTCTCCATGCATCCAACAAAGTGGGTATTCACCCACAAAAGCTTATGCTCCAATACGTCCGTTAGTCTATAAGGTGCCACAGGACTCTTTGCCGCTTTTACAGATCCAGACTAACACGGCTACACCTCTGATACTTAGTAAGAAAATGTAATTTTACACCCATGACATTGCACAATATACATGCCACTTTACCTAAGTCTGATGTTATCTGAAATAATATGACACCATGTTCCCTATTCATTGTTAGAGAATGCTCCTTTCTAGATGTGAATTATTACAGTATCCACAAACGGAAAGTGTTCTGCTTTTCAAAGACATGAATGTTTAAGAAGTACTATATTCTGACACTATTTCTAGTTCAGAAACTATTTTTAGGTGATGGAAGAGATAATTACAAGAATAAACGAAAGTGGGTTTGTAGCAGCCTCTACTGCTATGACTGTGTAGTTAGTTGCTTACACTTCTGCACGGCTTTTCTGTGTAGCTTTACCTAGAAAGAATAGTTAGTTGTAACAGCCTGCTTTGAGTATTACTGGGTGGCAGCAGCCTTCTTAAGTCCAGACACTATGCAGAAAAACATGAGTTTGTTGCTGAGCTACAGACCGTGTGTTATGAGAGTTTATTTAAATTTTTGCATAGCAGTCACAGAATGAGAATTTGATAGGTTAGTTACTTTATGCTGAAGAAAAAAAAATTCTATTTAAAAGAAAATGGAATTTAACAGCACCAAATCACCTTATCTGTTGGGGTTTTCACTGTCAATTCTTCCAGCTCTCCATATCTAAACAAGTATCAGAGGGGTAGCCATGTTAGTCTGTATCCATAAGAACCACGAGTTGTCTGGTGGCACCTTAAAGACTAACAGATTTATTTGGGTGTAAGCTTTTGTGGGTAAAAAAACCCACTTCTTCAGATGCATGGAGTGAAAATTACAGATACAGGCATAAATATATATTGGCACAAGAAGAGACGGGAGTCATCTTACAAGTGGAGAACCAGTGCTGAAGGCCAATTTAATCAGGGTGGATGTGGTCCACTCCCAATAATTGATGAGGAGGTGTCCCCAAATAAATCTGTTAGTCTTTAAGGTGCCACCAGACTCCTCGCTGTTCTCATATCTAAACAAGATATTCTGCCTACTCCCTAATAACCAGTATGGTAGAAAATGTATCTCATGGGGAAAATGCCAAAGAATGACAACTCTCCCCACACCCGTTCGTTCCCCAATACCCTCCAGCCTTTCAGTTTCCTTTCAGTGTCTCTTCACTGGAAGACCTAAGGTGATCAAAACCACAAATATTTTCTTTGATATAACTTAAAAATGAACACAGTATGCAAATGTGTTTCAGTTTACAACTACGTTCATACATGAAACATGTAAATGTGAAAATGCTACAGTACGTCTACTCCCGTGATGTGTTCATAAACATGTATCAGTTGATATCTTCATATTGTTATGGTAACTCATTCTATATCAATTCTATTGTACATAGATTTTTGCATACTCATCCCCATAGTATCTGAGTGCCTTTCAGTAGAAAGTGTTAAACAATATGACTAATATCTGAGATGTTTGTTCTCCCATCCTCCTTCACCAAGGTTACCCATTCCACATTTCAAAACTCTGCCCCTTCCCTTTACTCTAACAAAATATGCTCATTCTTTGCCATCACCCTTTGTTACCTCATGCCCAACCATACGGTTACATTAAGCAGGCTATTTAATGAAATATCCCAATCCTGCATTACCTGACACTTAATTCAAGGTGGGAAACTTGGACTGAACAGGAATCCTCATCCTGATGTCATTTCAAAGAAAAATTCAATTTTGAATTGCTTTGTAGTTTGTGCTTTCATTGTTTGACTGACTTTTTGCTTTCTCTTCCGTGTCCATATTTGCTCCCACGTAAGAAACGTCTGGTAAGTAATCATTTAACTTTCATTTTGTATTTTATAACCTTTACTAGATTCATCTGTTTCACACAGTGTTCAAGCTGACATGCAGTGAGCTGTTCTCACACTCGTAATAAGTAGCCCACCTCCCCAGAAAGGGCATCCCCACCTGTTCTCTAAGCAGTCACAAGTTTGTTCCCCTGCCTCTGCTCCTCCACTGAGGCAGATTTGCTCAGTCACTTGCATCTGCTCCTTCTCTGATACCAAGAACTCTTGTGTTAATTCCCATGATACCTCCTTTGAAATCCCACAAGATCAGGCACCAGTGCAAAAGATTCTGGGGTGCCTTTGAAGGGGGCTAGTCCTGAGTAGCTAAATGTGGGGCCACAGCATGAAAAGGGATCAGATACAGTTTGTCAGCTAAAACAGTAATCTACTGGCACACTCCCACAGACAGGTGTATAGTAACTAAGACACTGAACATGGCATTCAAACCAAACAGGGATACATGCATCCATGTGAAGATCCATTAACTTAAGTAGGACTCCACACAGCAGACACTTATACCTGCGTAGAGTCCCATTGAAGTTAATGGGGCTTCTCATGGGCACACAGGTCCATCCAGGCAGATCAGATGGCAGGATCAGAGCCTGGAGGTGTGACTGAACATGATGTTCACATCAAGATACAAACTGTCTCAAAATGAGGGCAAAGGAAGTGATGGTCTAGGCCCCTTTGGATTAATCAAGAATGGCTAATGTTAAGGCATCAAAATGAGCCATAAATCAACATGTTGTAAAGTAGCAAAAAGCCCAACCAGAAAATTAAAGAAAACAAACCCACGTTGTGCTGCTGCACATTGCTCAGATACAGTACAGAACAGGGGATAAATATATCTCCCTTCCCTGAAAAGAAAATTGGCTAGTCACAATTCCTGGCCTGGAACCTCCTTTAAACTGCCTACTTTTCTACTCAGTGTTTTCTGAATGAAGGAAAGGGATTGTAGGATCATTGGAGTTTGGGGACGGTGAAGGGAGATTAGTAATGCAAGTCTAGTCAGTCTTTCCTCCCTGCCCTCTACATGATTTATTCTTTGTTTCTGTCCGTGACGAGCTTGGTCAATTGAATGATTTGGATCCAAAGGCAATTTTAATGACTTAACCCCCACTCAAACCTTGAGGGAGCCATGTCCAGCTGTCTGCAGGCAACTAGCTCTTCTTCCAGCCTATTCCCTTAGGATCACAGCTAAACATGCAAGGCCCCCACCACAGCAAGAAAGAAAACCCCAAAGGAAAAGAAAAAATGAGGTAGTCAGTAATACAGGAAAGCCACCTTTCAGCATACTTGCAAGAGACTGAAATTTTTTGCCTATAAAAGTAACATGGTGCTTTAACTGAGGAAACAGCTGCCACAAAAGTCTTTGATTCTTAAGCAGCTGGGTCTCAAGAGAAAAGACAGACCCTATTTACTGAAGTTCCTATTATTTTATAAAAGTTACGATATATTTAGACCAAATATTTTTCCATCAGAAAATGTGAATTCAAAACCAAGTTCCATGGGAATGTGTCAATTTCAGTACAATTTATTCTGAATAAAAATAAAAATGAAGCATTTTGATAAGGTTCCATTTCTCCTCATTCCCCTTGACCCCATTTCCCCTCCCAGTGATTCACACAGCTCACTTGGCTTTAAATTTCAATGTAACCCCCCATCCCCCATCATCATGCTCAAAAGTTCAAGATTTGATGATGTGACGAAGTGGGACTGTTCTTAATGTTTCCTCTGAATAGTGTGGGGGTGCCTCAGTTTCCCCTATGCAGTTCTTAAGTAACTAGGTGGTGGGGTAAGGGTGTATGATCATTGCAGAGCCCTAGAGGGCAGGTGTGTGCAGGGGTCTGGACACAGAGAATGGCCAACACCCTGTTTCCTGGCAACTGATGGCCTGGGCCCTTCCCCCCTGCAAAGTGAGAGCTAAAGGGTTGGAGAACAAAGGAATCAGGTGACCTCCTGGCCCGGGAAAGGGGAAAGCCCAGAGGAGGAGGGGCTGGAGGGAGTTTCAGTTTGGGGCTGGCTGGGACATGGAGTGAAATGCAGACGTGGTTGCCCGGCTCACTGCCCCACAAAATGGACCCAGCTGAGGGGTCCTGTTCTCTGCACCTGCAAGCTCTGTTTTAGACCATGTTCCACCCCCAGGACACACTCTCAGGAGAGCAGGCAGTGGGCCTCCCACACAGTTCAGTAACAAATAGATGGGAAACATTCCTCCGCCTGCACATCCAGACTAACAAGCAGGCCTCAGAAGATACAAACTCCAGTGAAAAGACCCAGGTGGTTTGTACTATCTGGGAGGAGAAGATCCACAGCTCCAATATTCACCAACAGAAAATTTTACTAGGATACCAGTAGGGTGCCTCCTACTTTTGCATAGAGAGCCAGAGTCAGTGACCAGGACCTTCATTTAACATAAACATCTTACAGCTTGCACCTCCAGCATTGCCTAATGCTATCCTGGGACATGGGGCAACACTGTGCTAGCTTACTCACCAACACCATATCCTGTAATTCCCTGGATTCCCATTGGAGGACTTTATTCAAGTTCAACCCTATTTAGTTATGGAGACTTGAAAAGATTGCCATCAAAGAGGTAACAGCTGTAGCCAATTTCTGTTTAGACTCCTTCAATTTAACTTTGTCCAGGTTGAAATCTAGGTGAATCCAAGGCCTTAACACAGTTAAGGGGACCCAGGTAGCATCTGTCCATGTCTACACTACAACATTTATCAGTGTTGTAACTGGGTTCCTTAATTCAGTTACAGATGTAGTGTCAACATGATCTCAGTCACTAAGAAATATTTTCACAACTGCGGTTTCTTTTCTCTGCTCTTTTTTGATGAAGCAGCATAAAAAGCAGCAAGGTGATAGGTCCAAGGTGAAGAGTCAAAATACAATGGGTAATTCAAAGCACAGAAAAGCCAGCCAATCTATATATCCTCTCTCTTCATTATAAAAGTTTAAATGGCAATGAGACAAAACATAAATCACTGTGACCACTCACCAAGTTCATGTTGTAAAGATACATTAGTGAACAGGAATCAAAATACCACCTCTCAGCTGCATATTACATAAGTTGACATAGATGATTAATGAGTCATTTCCCTTTCATACCCCCACATTGTTAAAAATACTTTTTTTTTCTTAAATACAGTTTCTATGCTAGTCAAGCTTCTTTCCAGACAAAATATACATGGGAGAAAATTGGTTAGAAAAAAGCTGAATGAAATGAAAGGAAATACATTTTGTTAGAGTAGCAATAGCTAGGGACTATTAGCATTTGCCATTATAAGATGCTGTTTCAGTTGCTTATAACTTTGCCAAACTTTGCCATTTGGGCAGAAGTTTTCCATGACAGGTGTCTGCCTCAGGCTGATTTTTCTTCTTTTTCTTTTGGCACAAACAACCTTAATTCCTAACATCTGAGTGCTTGATTTTGCAACCTTAATATTGTTCTTTTAATGTAGTGTTTGTGCATGTAAACGGAATTTAAATTGCTGCCAGGCTCAGTTTCATTTTTACAATTGAACTGAAATGATTTCATCTATGCAATACCTGCATTCCACTAATGAAAATGTTGCAAGTATAGGGGCTGATTCTATGAGATGCTCCTCAAAAGTGAACATCCTCAGGTTCCTGAGCCTGGTTGTTAACTGCCCTGTTGTGAGCAATGTTGGGAGCCCTGGCATAGAAAAGGCCCCTGCAAACACCAGCATTTTTAATGTTGTGTAAATTCAACCTGCTCAGAGCAAGCCTAAAAAACCACCACAGGACTCTTGTTGTCAGTAAGGGTATGTCTACACTGCAATAAAAACAGCCGCAGCTGACTTGGGCTCGCAGGGTTATAAAATTGCAGTGTAGTGGTTCAGGTTCGGGCCCGAAAAATCTACACTACAACTGTATACCCCTGCAGCCTGAGCCCAGATCAGCTGACAGGGGCCAGCCCTGGGTGTTTTATTGCAGAGTAAACATATCCTAAGGAAAGGAGGACTTGTGGCACCTTAGAGACTAACCAATTTATTAGAGCATAAGCTTTCGTGAGCTACAGCTCACTTCCTCAGATGCATCTGAGGAAGTGAGCTGTAGCTCACGAAAGCTTATGCTCTAATAAATTGGTTAGTCTCTAAGGTGCCACAAGTCCTCCTTTTCTTTTTGCGAATACAGACTAACACGGCTGTTACTCTGAAACATATCCTAAGGCGCTCACTGCTGCTTTATCCCTATATTTAATTAAGTCAACAGTTTAATTTCAAAAATGGTTAAACTTGGATAAAGCCCCACAAAAATGATCATGAGAGGCCAAAGTTAAAAGGAACTGAGAACATATTTGTGGATTAGCATGTTCGGTAATTAACATCAACTCATTTTGCATTAATACAGGACATTTCTATGGAGAAATGGCTTTTAGGCTGCCTACCAAGTCCCAGGTCATTTTGAGACATACACAATGAATCTGCTGACTCTCCATTTCAATTTATAAGTCTTATTCTGCACAATATGTCAGGGGGAGCTCGTTTAGACCGTGCTTACATATCTGGGACCTGCCAAGCCATGAAAGCTGGCTATTGGTCTCGCAGCAGCTAGACCTACCATGGGGAAAGGTCTAAAACAGCTCCACAGCAGGAATCTAGTGACAAAAGTACCCTGTGGAATGGCAGCTTAAGCAAATATCCTCACCTTTTTCTGCCTCATTCCAGTAGCCAGAAAAGAACCTGCTCTCTGTAGTAGGATGGGAGTGGATTTACTGAGCATTTGGCAATATACACAAGAGCTAGACTGCCATCTGCCCACGTGCAAATAACTCCATCTAAAGTAAAGAGGCAGTGGCAGCTGGACTATGTACTTCTCAGAACAGAAGTTAGCCTCTCTCTGGGCTGGGGAGCAGAAAATGCTCCTGGAGCTCCATCTGGGCTCCAACACAACAGCAGAAGCTCACTTGATGTGGATCAGGCCCAAATTTATCTGACATAAGAATTGGCGAACTTGTTACCAGTTCCAGCTCATTATAAGGAAAATTATTTAAGTTTTGCATAAATCAGTAGAAAAATTTTATATGGCACAGCATATTTTCAAGGTAAAAGATCATCTAACTCAGTGTTCCTACCCTGGGATAACAGCCCAGTCCAGATAGGGGCCAACGACAGAGGAGGGAGCACTAGGGCAGCGATAATTGCATGACCTGGGAGACACTTTCCACTTCCTTTGTGGGTAAAGCATTTGAGGGAAATCTGAAAACCAGTCACTGTCCCTCTCTCCCCTTGCAGTGACTCTTATGCATCCAGCTCCAGGTATAGCTAAGTTTTTCTTCTCCCATGGCATTCCTCTCCGCTAGGAAAACAAGCAAGTGAAACATTTCACACATCTTGAACACCATATAGCCATTTGGCGAGAAGGGAAGAGAGGGGTGGATTCTCTAGGAGCAAAAATAAAAAATAAAAAATGTATACACACACACACACAACAACAAAATCTAGAAAACAACAAAAAGCAACCCCAGAGGACTCCAAAAAAAAAAGAAGAGCACAACATAGAGTACAGAAAAAAAAATTACAAAGAAGAATAAAAAAAACATAAGAGACTCAGAAAAGAACAGGAGAGTCAGAAAGACCGGATAGAGAGGAGAGTCAGTAGCAACTTTATGGGATGAGGCACAATGTGACAGGCCAGAAAAAACATCAAGTTTTACCAATCTACTGTAAAAGGAATTTCTAACAAATAAAGGCCGGTATCGACATTTAAGCACAAATTGCCACAAACTGACTTGGAAAAGAAACCTGACTACACATTCCAAGGAAGCAAAAAGAAAAGGAGTACTTGTGGCACCTTAGAGACTAACCAATTTATTTGAGCATGAGCTTTCGTGAGCTACAGCTCACTTCATCAGATGCACGGTTGCATCCGATGAAGTAAGCTGTAGCTCACGAAAGCTCATGCTCAAATAAATTGGTTAGTCTCTAAGGTGCCACAAGTACTCCTTTTCTTTTTGCGAATACAGACTAACACGGCTGTTACTCTGAAATCTGATTCCAAGGAAGTAAATTCCCAGGCTATAGTTTGTCCTCCTTCACGTGGACTGCTGCAGATGAGTTTAGTAGATACATGCCACATAAGAAATACTAGAAACGCCAAATCACAAGGACTACTGGTTCCCCCTCATACACCAAACTCTAACCAACATTTCAAAAGAGAACATCCTTGCTCACCGACCTACATAATACTGGTGAAATATACAGACAACCTAAACAAAGTATGTCTATCTGCCTTCATCATGCAGACACTTATGTTAATGGCAATGTAATAACGGAACCCAAACCTGTAAGCATTTCATGTGGCGGTGGGACCTCTGCTTCCATATAGGGCCCCAATCAACTACTCTGTTGTTTAGCCCATCACTAGAGCTGGCAGAAATTTTCCAGTTTTTGAAATTTGAAGAAAGTTTGTCACCATTTTTGGACCATCTCTACCCATCTGAAATAGGCGTAAAATACTTGCCTCCTTCATCAGGGTGCCTTGAAGCTTAATTAATGATTGGGAAGCTCATTAAGAGACTACAAATAACACAAAGCATTTGTGACAAGACTGCCATCAAACCACACCCCTGCTGGCTGTATGTAGCATTGCAAAAGCTCTGCCTCATTTTCTGCTATACCTTCTTGGGCCTATTTCAGCCATTGATGTGACCTGGTCCTCCAGCCAAGCCAGGTATCAGAGTCCAACCCTTCACAGGGCCACAAAGTCCTTCAGTTAAAGCCCAACAGAAAATAGTAAACTAGCCCCAACTTAGGGTTACCAACTTTCTAATATCAGAAAACCGAACACCCTTGCCCTACCCCCTTCCCCGAGGCCCTGCCCCTGGCTCACTCCATCACTCCTCCCTCCATCACTCACTCTCCCCAACCTTTGCTCACTCATTTTCACCGGGCTGGGGCAGGGGGTTGGAGTGCAGGCTCTGGGGTGGGAGAGGGATGAGGGGTTTGGGGTGCAGGAGAGCACTCCAGGCTGGGGCTGAGGGGTTCAGAGTGTGAGAGGGGGCTCTGGGCTAGGACAGGAGGTTGGGCTCCAGCTGGGGGTGCAGACTCAGGAGTGGGGCCAAGGATGAAGAGTTTGGGGTTCAGGAGGAGGCTCCTGGTTGAGGCTGAGGGGTTTGGAGTGTGGGAGGGGGCTCCAGGCTGGGGCCGAGGGGTTGGGAGGCAGGAGGGATGGGGTGAGGGCTCTGGCTGGGGGTGTGTGGGCTCTGGAGTTGGGATGGGGATGAGGTGTGTGGGGTGCAGGAGGGGACTCCAGGCTGGGGGGGTGGGGATGAGGGGTTTGCAGTGTGGGAGGGGGCTCTGGGCTGAGGCAGGGTTTGGGGTGTGGGAGGCAGTACAGGCTCTGGGCTGGAGGTGCAGGCTCCAGGGTGGGGCCAGAATTGAGAGGTTCAGGGTACAGGAGGGGGCTACGGGCTGGGGGTTGGGATGCAGGAGTGGGTGAGGGCTCCGGGTGGTACTTACCTCAGGTGACTCCCGGAAAGCGGCTGGCATGTCCCTCTGGCTCCTAGGCAGAGGGGCAGCCAGGGGGTTCTGTGTGCTGCCCTTGCCACAGGCGCCACCCCCACAGCTCCCATAGGCCACAGTTCCCGGCCAATGGGAACTGTGGAGATGACACTCGGGGTGGGGGCAGCATGCAGAGCCCCCATGGCCACCCCTCCACCTAAGAGCCGGAGGGATGTGCCAGCCACTTCCCAGGAGCCAGGCAGGAGCCTGCCTGCCCTGCTGCACTGCCAACTGGACTTTTAATGGCCCAGTCAGCATTGCTGACCAGAGCTGCGAGGTCCCCTACTGGACACCTGGCAATCCTAACTTCAAACCATCCTAACACTGGCTCCAGTTCCTGGGTTTCACTCCTACTGCCTGGAGGTGGTCACACTTTCCTTCTACCCCCATCAGGCAGACTGCAGTCCCTAATCACCGCCTGTATCCAGTCAGGATTCCAGCACGGGGCTCAGCCTCCCAGACTTCCCTCAGCCCAAGAGACAAAGCTCCTAGCTACCTCTCACTTGGGTCTCTTCCTAATCTTCTCCTACAGCCGCCCTTCGTGCCTTCCTCTATGAAGACCCAGGTCCTCCCTAGCTGGGTTTTATCACCACTTCTGCCTAACACTTCTTCAAGTGCAGCCCAGTAGGTTAATTGGCCTCTCAGGCCACTTTAGTCCTTTTGTCACTTGTTTCAGAGTAACAGCCGTGTTAGTCTGTATTCGCAAAAAGAAAAGGAGTACTTGTGGCACTTTAGAGACTAACCAATTTATTAGAGCATAAGCTTTCGTGAGCTACAGCTCACTTCATCAGATGATGATCACTTTAGATAAGCTATTACCAGCAGGACAGTGGGGTGGGAGGAGGTATTGGTTCATATTCTCTGTGTATATATAAAGTCTGCTGCAGTTTCCACGATATGCATCTGATGAAGTGAGCTGAAGCTCACGAAAGCTTATGCTCTAATAAATTGGTTAGTCTCTAAGGTGCCACAAGTACTCCTTTTCTTTTTGTCACTTGTGTTACACCTCATCACAGCTTTATAATAAATAATAATAATTAATACAAAAAAACAGAATAAAAACAAGAGGACACAAAACATCCCATTTAATATCCAGACCAGATTCCACTTCAGCTCTGATTCATCTCAAATAATATATAAATACATATGACAAATATCAAAAGGTCTGTGAAAATTTGTTTTCCACTGCACTGGAAAGATGTAAAACAAATTAAAACCCGGGGCCAATTTCACCCATAGTGCAAGTCCACTGACTTCAGTGGAGTTACTCCAGGGAAAGATTTAGCTCAGAAAGTTAATTACAACATTAAAGAGTTCAGATTACTCAGAAATTCAAAATAAAATTGAATGCATTCCCAGACTACTGTGCAAGACCTTCTGGGAAGTGGGAAAAATACTGTGGGTTTGATTCTGGTCTCACTTAAACCACTTTTACACTGATGTAACTCCATTGATTTGAACTGAGTTGTCCCTGATTTACACTGGGATAAGTCAGATCAGAACCAGGCTCTATATTTTTTGCCATCTGGACTGGCAGACTCCATCAATCCACTGTAGCCTGCTGAAAATATAGAAATAAAGTTAGAAAAAGGCTGCTTATGCCCTAGTTTGTGAACCTGAACAGATTGCAATAAGGAAGCTGAACTAAACTGAAATAAAAGATTAACAATAAATCATTATTATCTGCATGTTAAGCAGCTTTGATTTGTAACGCACATTTACATATTCTATTCTAAATAGGACAAGTCCTTCAGCACTAATAAAAGTAGAAAAACCATTCCTGCCTCAGTTAGTCAAATACGTATCACTTAATTAAAGTCCTGCACCCAATGTACCATGACACTGAATTAAAATCCAATTTTGGTAAAATCACACCGATAAATCCAATGTTATATAATAATGTAAAATCCCTCCATCAAAACTAAACATACCTATTACTCCATAGATAATGTATTTTGTGTATTTATTTATTTACAGAATGCACACCACTGGGTAGTGCCAAATGCCAGCAACACATTCTTATTCTGTGGTCACTTTTTGTTTCAGCTATGCAGGAAAAAAAGTTTTGATAAATAAATATCAAAATAATTATCACTGAAACATTCTGTATATGCATCTGTAAACACATTGGTCCAGAGATGCTGGAAGTACAGGTGCTGGATGTGCTGCCGCACCCCCGACTTGAAGTGGCTTCCATCGTATACAGAGTTTACAGTTTGGTGCAATGGGTCTCGCCACCCCCACTATACAAATTGTTCCAGCACTCCTGCATTGGTCTGTATATTGCAACATAACATTTTGAAAGTTACAGTTTTTCTATACAGAGGGTACATGTTTTTCTAAAGCAGATTTAGTTAAATATGTTAATTGCTTTATTAACATTATCTTGTTCAGTATATTGAAAAATTCATAGATACACTATGAAATATCAATATTGCCCCACAAATACCCTTTTGACACAATAACAGCATGGAGATAATCCATGCTTGAATTTCTCACTGATACATTAGAGCTAGTACACTATGTCTATACTCATTAAGGAAGCTTGTATTCAATATTTTTTGGTTAAGGGGAAAAGGCCCTGTGTTTCAAGCATCTTTTTCAAGAGCACTTCGACCAGTTACAGAAAAATTAGCTATGGAAAAAGCACACCCTGACCAGCCTCTTCACTCAGCATTGAGTTTATGACAATAGTGATGACTCTCTTATGTAACTGGCAAATTTGATATCAGAAAAATTGTGTGTGTGTGTGTGTGTGTATATATGTTTACAGTCTTCATTAGGCTGCTGGCCCAGCCATAGCCCATAGCACTGATATTTGAGAAGGATATGGACTTGGCAGGGTGAACAGACACAGTGTAGAGAGAGGAAGCACTGGAACTCTCAGAGAAGATGGAAAACCAGGCACTAATTCTCATCACTGTCTTCTCTTTACTGCCTGATCTGTGTAGTAGTATTGAGAACGAATTACTGTTACAATAGCCTGTGAGCAAGGACAGCAGAGAAGGGAGCGTGAGTTTGTGGATGGAATGGAAGGAAAGCAGCCAGCCACAGAACTGTATTTTTACAGCAGAATAAGTGTGTGTGGAGCACTTTACTAAAATGTAAAATGGCATAAAAACATAAGAACAGCCAATGGTCAGACCAATGGGACATATAGCCCAGTGTCCTGTTTTCTGACAATGGCCAGTGCCATATGCTTCAAAGGAAATGAACAGAACAGGGCAATTATCAAGCGATCTATTTCCTGTCAATCAGTCCCAGCTTCTAGCAGTCAGAGGTTTAGGGACACCCAGAGCAGGGGGCTTCATCCCTGATTATCTTGAGTAATAGCCATTGATAATAATTTATAGACCTATCCATCATAAATTTATCTAATTCTTTTTCAAACCCAGTTCCACTCTTGGCCTTCACAGCATTCCTTGGCAATGAGCTCTACAGGTTGACTCTGTGTTGTGTGAAGAAGTATTTTCTTATGTTTGTTTTAAATCTGCTGACTATTAATTTCATTGGGTGATCCCTGGTTCTCGTGTTATGTGAAAGAGAAATAACACTTCCCTATTCACTTTCTCCACAGTATTCATGATTTTATAGACCTTGATCTATCCCCCCACCTTGTCTCTTGTCTAAGCACTGTCTTTTTTAATCTCTCTTCATATGGAAGCTGTCCATTTTAGTTGTCCTTCTCTGTACCTTTTCCAATTCTAATATATCTTTTTTGAGATGGGATGACAGAACTGCATGCAGTATTCAAGGTGTGGGTGTACCATGGCTTTATATATTGACATTATGATATTTCCTATCTCACTATCTAACCCTCTCCTAATAGTTCCTAACATTCTGTTAGCTTTTTTGATTGCTGTTGCACATTCAGCTGATATTTTCAGAAAACTATCCATGATGATTCCAAGATCTCTCTCTTGAGCGGTAACAGCTAATTTAAATCCCATCATTTTGCATTTATAGCTGGGACTATGTTTTCCAATGTGCATTACTTTGCGTTTATCAACATTGAATTTCATCTGCCATTTTGACAGGTTTCAGAGTAACAGCCGTGTTAGTCTGTATTCGCAAAAAGAAAAGGAGTATTGTGTAAAGAGTTGTCACTTTGGATGGGCTATCACCAGCAGGAGAGTGAATTTGTGTGGGGGGGTGGAGGGTGAGAAAACCTGGATTTGTGCTGGAAATGGCCCACCTGATGATCACTTTAGATAAGCTATTACCAGCAGGACAGTGGGGTGGGAATAGGTATTGTTTCATATTCTCTGTGTATATATAAAGCCTGCTGCAGTTTCCACGATATGCATCTGAGGAAGTGAGCTGTAGCTCACGAAAGCTTATGCTCTAATAAATTGGTTAGTCTCTAAGGTGCCACAAGTACTCCTTTTCTATCTGCCATTTTGTTGCTCAGTCACCCAGTTTGTGAGATCCCTTTGTAACTCTTCACAGTCAGCTTTGGATTTTACTATCTTGAGTAATTTTGTATTATCTGCAAATTTTGCCACCACACTGTTTACCCCCTTTCTAGATCATTTATGAATATGTTGATCAGCTCTGGTCCCAGTACAGATCCTTGGGGGACCCTGCTATTTACCTCTCTCCACTGTGCCTGCCCTGAAGAGGTCCAAATAAAACTGCTGAATTCCTCCCCTGCTTCCTTTTCCTTCCCAGTGGGGAGAGGATGGGTTGCTAGTAATTTACTGTTGTAATGACTGCATGGATTGAGCTACTCTAGCAAATGAGACGGGGGAGGAGGTCCCTTACCCGCCTAATTCTCTCCCACCTCCTTTTAGAAGGAATATTTAGGAAAGTAGCCCCACTTACACCTATGTACCCAGACTCAAGGTCCAGGTGACCTGTGTAAGGGTGTTTGTGTGTCAGGGGGTGGGTTGGTTGGGATAGCTCTTACTCCCTCTTATTCCTTGGGGTGGGTGTACAGTCCAACTAACAGTCTAGCCCTGAAGGGCTGATCCTTCAAGCTCCATAGTCCCACTAAATCAATAGGGTACCATTCACAGAGCAATTGGCAGTAGTATGCCCTAAATATGCTTTTGGTCAGGTGTAAGGATCCTTTAATTTTTCTCCCAACTTCCTGTTGCCAGGAAAAGACAATTTTAATAACAGTGTTGTGTCATTATATACAGGAATAGCCTCATAATAAATCAAAACCCAAACACAGCTCTCGGACCGTCATGAAAAGCACAGTACAACAGACATCACCTGTACAACTATATGCAAGAATAATTCTCAAACCAACAGCTGCTTTCACTGTCAGTGCCAATGGCCTTACCCACCCAAGGTCAGATTAAATAAAACTGCTTATCAAGCCATGGAGATCAGCACAAGGTCTTCCCTTAGCCTACTGTTAAGGTTTCCATGAAAGCGAGACCAGATTGTTATAAAGTCAGGTCTGTGATTATAAGTCTCTGTCAGACTTTCTCATGTGTGAGTATGAAATGAGCTACATTGCATTTCAGCCATACTTTGTGCCGCCTGTTGTACTTTTAAAATTAATTACGGCAACCACAAATAATTCTCAGACTTTCTTATCTAGAGCTCTCTATGCTTCATCCCTGGAAATTTCTGTCATACAGTTTTCCAAATGATCTTTTGCTATATTCATATAAGACTACACTGTATCATATTCCCCTGTATATTTTCTGACACTGGCAATAAAAATAGAGGCTATATAATAGTACACTATGATAAATTACACTTTGGGCATCTGTACTATAAATATTTACACTCATTCATAATGGTGTCTTCAGAACTCTTGCAAGATAGTTACTTCTATCTGCAGCTCCAGATGAGAACCCCTGTTTTCTATACCTTTGCTGCTGAATATGTTTTTAAAGGCTGTAAATCTATTAGCACAAACAGATGCATACAAAATTTCTCCTATAGATCTTGTGACAAAGCCAGGCTGGACATCTGAAGAGGGAATGATAAAGGCTCTTTTTCCTACAAGCTGAGAAGGAGCTACCTCAGGCCAATTAGGGACACCTGATTCAGTTACCTCAGTCCAATTAAGGGCTTCCTGAGACCTTTTTAAACTCCCTACTCAGGGAGAAAGGGAGAGAAGCTGCTGCAGGGCTAATGGCAGTAGAGAGATAGTCTTCTCCAGAGTGAGAGACTGCTCTCCTCCCCCTAGGGGAAACAACTGGAATAGAGTGCCTGTTTAGGGGAAGGATTGACACCCTGGGGCCACCAGCAGGACAACATCCCCCCCAGTGAGGGGATAGGGAAACATATCCCCTTTTGTTTTTATAAATTTGTTTCTTTTTGTTTGGTGGAGGATCACTTGGGCCTGTCCTGAGGCCTACCGTGAAAATACTAACAAGTGAACACAGAAGGGAAGACAAAGACTGTCCATAGTGGGACTGATTTACCCTAGGCCCTGCCACGGCCAAAGAGGGAAGAGCTAAGTACAGTGAAATGGAGGAGATGTCTTGCCACCACATATTTGGGTTTCAAATACATTTTAATTGAAACTTCAATATGTTTCTAAATGTACTCTCATATATATTTTTTGTAGAGTGGATTGCTTAAAACATTTTTGGAGTAGAAGGGAAAACAGGGTTTGTGGGTTCCCTTTCCAAAGCACTGGGTTTCGGGTGTGAAGACAGAACATTTCTTCTCCAGAGGTCTATTCACTGAAAGAGATCCAGAGCCTTCTGCATTACAGAATCCCAGGGAAATACTGTGGAACTGGAAAACAGAAAATAAAACCAGTAAAGTGCAACTTTGCAAATGGCCACAAAGAATCCTGTGTATAAAGAAATTGTCTTTCACTTGTTAATTCTTTTCTGTGACTTGGTACACCCGTGCAGACCAATAGGCCAGTATCTTCCAATATGTCAGAATGGCAACTAACAGAAGCCCAGGGAATGTGTATCCTTTATCAGCCCAGCTCCTCCCACACTTCTTTTCATCCTAGATTCAGGATTTTCAAAGCAGTAATTTAACTAGACAAGCTCAATAACAGAGCATACAACAGCAAATCTAACCTTAATCCTTGTCGTTGTTTTCATCCGTTTTAAATCAGCAGTGAGTATCTGTACGGATAAAACCAAGTGACTGAAAAGAATAGGCAGACTCAGCTGCCTCCTGTGCAGACTGATGGGACCTGAAGGCATTCCCCGAGCAGAGTGATCACAGCAAGGGGGAGACAAAAAGTCACTGCCCAAGAGGCAGTGTGGTCGAATGGGATGAGCAGTTCCCAGCCAATGGCTTCATCAAGACACTAATTCCACCCAAAGACTGTAGCTGCTGAGGCAAAGGCATTAACAGGGCCTGAGTTTTCAGAAGGGGAGAACCACAGATGTCCAGCTGACTTCCTGCAGCACTCATCACTACAACAAATATCAGGCTCCAATTTCACGGTGCTTGGGAAAAGCATGCAAGGAACTCATGGCTATTGCCTTACACAAGTCTCACTCTTCTTACCCAAGGAGGAGATGACAGGGCCCTGATTTAATCAATTCTAATCTTTACTCAACACCTGTTTGTAGGTTTCAGTAATAGCATTTAATCACCTGGTTATGACCTGCTGTGATGCACTGTACCCCTACTGTGAACCTTCAGACAGAAGAAAAGGGGATTCTGTGGAAGCAGGCCTGCAGAATGACACACTAGACCTAGGCAGATGTAAACAAATAAGAACATCCACAGTTACACCAGATGGGACCCAAAAACATAGTAGGCATACAAACCTTGATGCTTCAGGACATAAGTCAACCACTCAGACAACCTGCATTGCCACACCTTTCCTGGGAAAAACCGTTAAACTGCTTCCAAAATTGCCACATGAACACCTTAGGTGCCCACACTGCCCTCCCTCCTTGGGACAGAGATGGCATAATTGTGTGGGCTTTTCCTCCTTAGAACCAAGCTCCGCTATGGCGGATGTTAATTGCAAGAGAGAGGGGTGTCTCTCCCCTTAATGCTTTATTTTTAAGAGGGAACTGAACATTTGCAAGTTTTCCAGACTGAACATCTCTGGCAACTGATGGACTCTGATAATTCACAGAACAGGTCTAGCAACAATGGAAACTTCCCCATACTCCTTTGCTAATGCACTTGGATCCTCTCCTGGAGGGTAGTTCAGTCTTCATGCCCACTTATCAGAAAAGGCTAGGATAAAACCACCCATCAAGATGCTATTTAGGGACAATTATGATGATGATTATTGTGATGTGAACACTTATCAGATAAGAACTGGACTAAGACCACCAACTAGTTTCACATAAACCACTGAACAGTTGTATTCAGGAGGCAGCCATGGTGGGATCTTCTAGTACAAAGCATGTGGGTTAAATAAGTAAATTAAACACAGCCACCATGAGAAGAAGGTCTTCAATATTGCCTTATGTTACTTATCATACAGTTGTCATACAACAATAATTTTCAGTCTCTACTGAATTGGGCTACAGAATAACCAGGGACTTAAGGAAGAAAGGTACACTATTTAATTGATCTACACAGTCTCCCAGGACAGATATTGTTGTAATAACAAGGGAGTGTAGGAAAGCAAGTGCAGAGTAGAAAAGCTCCCGTCATCTGAACCTCAGTAGTGGATGCCAGGAGTGGTATAGAATAGTTCCACATCAAAAAGTTAGTGGGGAACACAGTAATATGTTATCAAGAGGCACCCGAATATTTCATTTGAAGTAAAACAATGATTAGTTTAATGGATAATACATTTACTAAACTGTCATATACATAAAGTCCTCTGTGGAGTCAGCTCTCCCTATCAAAATACCCTTAGTGTAGTGGGGAAAACTGCTAAATTAACTTCTGCTGTCAGACTTTTTTGATCATAACAATCACTCAGGTTGCAGAATGTTCATCAGTATTAGGCAGATCTGTGGGTGAAAGCTGGGGCTGGAGAGTTGACGGACGTTAGTGTGTCTTCCCTGAGGGCAGTAATCAGCCTGGTTTAACACTTTCTCTAACTACTACATTAATATTTTTTTCATTCTTATAAAATTATTCTGTCTCACTCACAGAAATTGACGTAGATTTAATGGACGATAGTTATACATCCTGCAGCGGCTAATGAGATGAATAGTCCATTCTGGCCAAAATAACTTCACCTTCGTTTTTACTTTTGTCTATTCTACAGCTATCAGAGGAAGAGGGGGCTAGAGAGATGGGTTACTTAAAATGAAGGATTCCCCCCACTAAATGGGGTCACTCAGTGATTTCTAGGTTAAGCTATACTTTATAAGATTTTTTATAATGGCTAGTGTTAGGCAACCTAAGTATAGAAATCATCACTGCTCCTGCATAGTACTCACTGATCAATGTACATTTAAATGTTTAGAAGTGCCTAGAAGCCAACAAGAATGGGTATTTTAAAAAATGTAAACAAAGACATTCAAGGAAATAAATTCCAAGTTATCCTCAAGAAGTCAGTCAATGGGTCAATAAATCTATAAATAAATAAATAAAAAGTCGTGTGGAACCTGTTCTCTGTATCAGCCTTTGGGATTATGAGTTCTTTGAGGGAGGTACTATCTTCATGCTGTGTCTTGCATTGCCAAGCACGGTCAGTGTTTAACAAATAATAAGTAAGCTAAATCATAGATTGCTTCCTGCAATATAGAACTATAGACTCAAGTGATTGCTTCCAAAAGAATCAAACAGTGCATGACCTACACCACTCTCCCTTGGGAAATTATTTTACAGGTCTGACAATACTCTTTATTTAGCCTTCCTTAGATCACCTAAAAATGCATCTCTGATCTCTTTCACATGCTGCTAGACTGCTGGTGGAATCTTCTTTCAAAAATAAAGCCACACTTAATATTAAGGATATATTTATAAATAGTTTTTAAAAAGGGCTAATGGCTGTTTAATAAATACTTTAGTAATTAATCAATTGTTATAAAGTCCAACAGGTAAATAAATTGCTTAGAACCATGTCTTATAACCATCTATAACACATAATAGTCATGTCTCAACATTCCTATAAATCTATTAATCATTTATAGACCATTAATAAATGTATTCTTAATATAAAGTGTATAAAAATTTAAAACCCAACAACAAATAACCACCTGTGAAATCCTGAACTCTCAGAACCCCATAAACTAGAAAAAACTTTTCCTCAAAACCAGGCTAATGGGAAACCAAATGATGGGAAAGGGTAGGACAACTAAAATAGTGCTGTTGGGGGAATTAGCATCTTTCTGACTTTGCTTTACATCTTTCACTCGCACTGCTTGCATTAAATATTTTCTCTCATTTACCCAAGTATTTTGTAATTCATTCATTCATAATAAAGTAGTACAACATATTACAAAAACATTTTTTTATTAGGACTGATTTATTTCCCTCTCCTCCTTCACGGACCTTCAATGATTCTGAAGGTAGTGCTCTCATCAATACCAAATATATCTGTGTGATTGTGAAAGCAATGATTTCCCTGGAAATTGTCCAGCAGAAGTAATTTTTCTGAAATGCTTCAAAGCATTTTGATTTTGCACCACCACAAACATATTACAGAGATTAGCATTTACGTACTACTGAAATGGGTGTTCCAGATATACCTTGTTATAGTGGATTGCATAGCTAGATTGACCACTTGGCAGAAGAATGGTGTCTTGTGGTTAGCCCAGGGAACTGAAAGTCAAGATTACTGGGTTCTATTCCTGACTCTGCTGCATGGCTTAGGTAAGTAACTTTTTACCCATCTGTAAAACTGATGTAATATTACCTTCCTTGTCCTACCTAACCAGAGTATTGTAAAGCCTCATTTATTAATGTTTGGTTAACTCTTTTAGATTCTTGGATTAAAGGAGCTATATAGAAGTGCAAAGGATTCAGGATTCTTATGCTCTATTTTATGATGAATGCCACTGACTCAAGATGTGACCTTGACCAAGTTACTTAACCTCTCTGAGCTCACCTTCCTTTTGTAAAACGAAGCTAGTGCTACTTGACCTAGCTGCCTTTTTATCTAAGTTGTTATACCACACAACTCCTTACCCTGGTATCTGAGTGCCTCAGGGTGCAGTAATGCTGAATTAAATTTATATTTGTAAAGTACTTTAAATCCTTGGATGAAAAGAGCAAGAGAAGTGCCAAGAAATACGATTTAAAAATATCCTTTTAAAAAAAGGAAAAGGAAATAACCGTTGTTAGAGCTAATGGCAAAATTTAATAAGAATTCTGTTTTCATTTCTCTCAGTAATTTAGTGGTAATGGCTTTATTTAAACACAGGAAAATCACAAAAATCCAGCCTATGTTAAGGCAAATCACACAGTCACAGACATTTTGACTCTCATTGACTGAGAGAGGTTTATGAGTTTTGAACTGATTAAAAGGGAAGAAATATTCTATGTAGGTCAGAACAGATGTTGCCTTATTTAGTTCCTTGCATCCAAGCAATTTTGTGGTTCATTACAGCACTGGGAATATGCCATGTGCGGTGCCAGCCTGAAAGGAAGTGGCTACAGGTGGTCATTTTGAGAGGCCAGTAAGGTGCTAAACACACCAAGGATTCTCTGGCATAAAGAAGGGGAGGGGGAGGGAATGACAGCCAGAATGAACATGACCTGAGCTAAAATCTAAACGTCTGAGTCACTGCCTGGAGCATAAGTCCCATGGCATAAGCAGTGGCAGGAGATAAGGGAAAGCTGGCTTGAGACAGCTGGGGCTGACTAAAACATTATAAATGAAAAAGAAAAAAAAAACACAATCCGCTAGCAAAAAAATGTGATAGCAAAGCAATATGATTGAGGGGGGACATGATAACAGCATTCAAGTACGTAAAAGGTTGTTATAAAGAAGAGGGTGGTAAATTGTCCTCCTTAACCACTGAGGACAGGACAAGAAGTAATAGACTTAAATTGCAGCAAGAGAGATTTAGGTTAGACATTAGGCATAACTTCCTAATTGTAAGAGTAGTTAAGCATTGGCACAGATTACCTAGGGAGGATGTAGAATATCCGTCACTGGACTTTTTTAAGAACGGTTAGATAAACACTTGTCGGCAATGGTCTAGATAATACTTAGTCCTGCCTCAGAGCAGAGGATGGGACTAGATGACCTACCAAGGCTCCTTCCAGTCCTATATTGCTATGATTATAGGAAAATCACTTCTTAAAAAAAATGTATACATACACTCCAATTATCTTAAAGGTCTAAAGAGGTCTAATTCCCAGACAAAATCATTGCGTGAAATTCTGCTCTCAGTTGCAAAAATGTCAATATGTAGTAACTCTACTGCCTCCAATGAACTTATTTATGATTTATAGAAGTGTAAGGGAGAACAGAATCTGGGAGCTTGTCCAGATGGAGATTTAATACACAGCAAGCTGGCGAGTAAATCTACAGTGCACAGTGGGTTGTGCACAACTGTCTGTGTGGACCATGCTGCTGCCCACTAAAAGTTCCCTAGTGTGTGGTGGACAGGGTCCACACTGACAGCTGATACATGGCATGCTAGTGCATGGTAGATTTACACCAATCTTGCCACACATTAACTTGCCATCTGGACAAGCCCTATACTTTATTAGGAGAGAGATTAAGGCTCTGATCTTGCATTGGAATCCACTAGCATGGTCCCCTGAGTTCCAGATTTTTTAAGTTTTCAATAATCTTAGTTTAAATTGAGTATCCACACACACTTTTCCACCACTTTAACTAAGCGGGATTAAAATTACACTTTAAAATTAAACTAGTGCCAACTCTGTTTGTAGACAAACCTTAAACTTTCCAAAGTCTTCTCTCTTTTTCCTCTAAGGTAGTAGTTTTCTTGAAAATACTGTATTCTTAAGAACAGAATGAAGGAAAAAAGTTATACGTAAATGCATAAACCAACTGCCCCTCCTATGACTGTTTTTTTTTTTAAAAAAAAGCCCAGCTCTGTAGGACAAGGAAGTCACCTGGTCCAGGACACTTCTGGAGTTAATAAACTCTCCAGAACCAGTGAAGGTTTGAGCCGTGGTGGTTTTCTCTGATCTTTTGGAACTTATGTGAGCCACAGGGTTCTACTGGTTTCTCTTGCACTGTCAGAATTTATAACTCTACTGGGGAACCTTCACCTCCACCATGAGAGGAAGGCAGTGTTTAGGTCATGACACTGGCCTGAGATTCAAAAGATTCAATTCCTTGGTCCACCACAGATGCCCAGTGTGAGCCTGGGCAAGTCACAGTCTCTCTGTGCCTCAATTCTCTCTAAAATGGGGGTAATAGCAGTTCCCTACCTGATAGGGGTGTTGCAATGAGAAATCATTAAAGATTATCAGGCTCTCAGATGTTAAAGCAACGGGGGTAGCATAAAATAGATTATTTGAATAGTCATATTGACTGTTCCCAAAACTGACCACCCTACGTGCCACAAAACAGTACTCAGAGACACTAGTTTTCATTCGGAACAAATAAAGAAATGTGGAGTTTCCAGAACTGGCCATTTTTGAAATGTTAAATTCTAAACAAAGCTAGAAACTTTACAACCAGTGAAATATTTTATTTTTTAGGTTCCTATCACAAACACCTTATCAAAAAACTCAATATTTACTCCCTGGCTGGCAACCACAGAGGAAAGTTGTTTGTTTTTTATGAAAATTGCACATGGAAGGAGAGAGAGAATCAGAATCAAGCCTGCAATGGAAAGCATGTTACAGTCTTAAATATTGTCTGAGTTGCTACCATTTGCTCCATAAAAGCAAACTGAAAATGTATGCAAATATATTTCATTATCAGAAAACTGTAAATAATTTTAAATGGATCATGATAGCCATAGGGAGCATTTCTTCACACTTCTCTAGTTCAGGGATATTACTCATCTGAGATTGTGTACTAAATACTCTGCATAAATCTTATTCTGGCAATAATTTTACTAGAATATTTTATGCAAAGTCTCCTGAGCACTGACTGCTAGATAAATAGCAGCTGCTTGTATAAATCATCCAAAAGAAAGCAATTACCAAATTGTTCAAACTGCTGTCAGCTCTGCAGTCACAGGTAGCATAAGTTTCCTTGAGGTTACGTTTGGCTGAACTAGGGCAGCTGACAGTACATACAGACCCTTAAATTTCCTGAGACCTCAAACTGAGTTGTGAGAAAATATAAGAACTATTCAGGCATTAACAGATGTTTTGCTTTTAAAAAAACACCTTTCAAAAGCTAAGAAATTGGCTTCATTGCTTTGATTTTTTTTTCACTCTTAGAAATATTGCTTCTTCCAAACCCTGTGTAGGAGTGTTTTCTAAATGTGATGCATCTTTTATAAAATTGTAATATTCTACAGCAGTAGATTACATTATTCCGAGAGTCAAAGATGTGAAGTTAGATTTTCTAAACACAAAAGCTCCATACCACTGATGGAGGCACCAAAACATGTTAGAATGAAAAGATTATATAGCAAGAAAGGCCCTCTGGATCACTGAACAGTCATCTCAGGATGCTTATAGTAATTATTATTACCTCAAATTAAACCATACTTCTGGGAATGATTACGACAGCATGAGTAGCAACAGAGCCTGTTCCTGCACCTCACCAGAATGTGAAATGTATTTGGAGAACACATGTTCAGGGGGTTAGCACTTGCAGCAAGGAGATCTGTTCCCCTTTCAGTCACTGACTCTTTGTTGCGATCTTGGACAAGTCGTTTAGCATTCGGTGCCTAAGTTTCTCCCTTTGTAATATGGGGACAAAAATACGATGCAAATCACTATGAGATGCTATAAGAATTCTCATCCTTCAAGGGAACTATCCTGCAAAGCGGATGCTTTCGTCCACCCATTGCAGCATCAATTCGATATCTGTGGGAGAGATTTGGTGGAGTTCAGTGGAGCCAGAAAACGCTCTCTGACCTGCTTGTACAACATCATTTGAGGTTGTCTGAATGAATCTCTTGCCCTTAATAAACGTAGTTGTCGTATTTTCAAATTTGCCTGCGGACTCTTTTTTACTACTGCACCAAACATGATGTTTAAAGTACCTAACACAATGTATCTCAATTCTGACTGAGGCCTTTGGGGAACACCATAATACAAACAACTAGTAAATTTTTGGTTGGGTGATTTATTTTAAAAAACTACTAACTTTGTAACACCAAACTCATTTCATCTGAAAGTGTTCTAAAATAGCTTTTATTGCAGACGGAGGAAGTGAGAAGGTTTTTATCTGGCTGTTACTGTGGAAAGCAAAACAATGAGGTTGATTCTTTGCTGGGAAGTATGGCTAATTTATTTGATGAAAAATTGATGCTTGTGTTCGAGGCTCAACTCTATGGGTAAGTTCTGCAAACACACATCAGATGACAAGATGTGGCAACTTCTGCATCTATATTTAAAAA
Organism: Lepidochelys olivacea; assembly: GCF_965140295.1. Taxonomy (NCBI): domain Eukaryota; kingdom Metazoa; phylum Chordata; order Testudines; family Cheloniidae; genus Lepidochelys; species Lepidochelys olivacea. The sequence goes on from NC_140413.1 coordinate 127,227,734, forward strand.
CTTTTGCAAGTCTTCGATGGACTGAAAAATCAAAATCTTGAGTGAATTGTATCGACAGAAAATCCAGCCTAAGTGTCATAACTGTGTGCACCAGCTGCATAATCTTGTGTGCAATTATACACATGAATGACAATGGATCACTTTTACATATTTTCCACTTAAATGGCTACGAGAACTTGACACTGAGCAGAGTGTGGATTTGGCATAATTTATAAAAACGTGTCCAGAAGAAGTATGCATAGATTTACATCTTAGAAATCATAGAATCATAGAATACCAGGTTTGGAAGGGATCTCAGGAGGTCATCTAGTCCAAGCCCCTGCTCAAAGCAGGACCAATCCCCAACTAAATCATCCCAGCCAGAGCTTTGTCAAGCCTGACCTTAAAAATATCTAAGAAAGGAGATTCCAGGGACTGAGGTGAGGCTGACTGGCCTGTAGTTCCCAGGATCCTCCTTCTTCCCTTTTTTAAAGATGGGCACTACATTAGCCTTTTTCCAGTCTTCCAGGACTTCCCCCGATCACCATGAGTTTTCAAAGATAATGGCCAATGGCTCTGCAATCACATCCGACAACTCCTTTAGCACTCTCAGATGCAGTGCATTCGGCCCCATGGACTTGTGCTCGTCCAGCTTTTCTAAATAGACCCGAACCACTTCTTTCTCCACAGAGAGCTGGTGTCCTCCTCCCCATGCTGTGCTGCCCAGTGCAGCAGTCTGGGAGCTGACCTTGTTCGTGAAGACAGGCAAAAAAAGCATTGAGTACATTAGCTTTTTCCACATCCTCTGTCACTAGGTTGCCTCCCTCATTCAGTAAGGGGCCCACACTTTCCTTGGCTTTCTTCTTGTTGCTAACATACCTGAAGAAACCCTTCTTCTTACTCTTAATATCTCTTGCTAGCTGCAACTCCAGGTGTGATTTGGCCTTCCTGATTTCACTCCTGCATCCCCGAGCAATATTTTTATACTCTTCCCTGGTCATTTGTCCAATCTTCCACTTCTTGTAAGCTTGTGTTCAAAATCAGCAAGGATTTCACTGTTAAGCCAAGCTGGTCACCTGCCATATTTACTATTCTTTCTACACATTGGGATGGTTTGTCCCTGTAACCTCAATAAGGATTCTTTAAAATACAGCCAGCTCTCTTGGACTCCTTTCCCCATCATGTTATTCTCCCAGGGGATCCTGCCCATCAGTTCCCTGAGGGAGTCCAAGTCTGCTTTTCTGAAGTCCAGGGTCCGTATTCTGCTGCTCTCCTTTCTTCCCTGTGTCAGGATCCTGAACTCAACCAACTCATGGTCACTGCCTCCCAGGTTCCCATCCACTTTAGCTTTCCCTACTAATTCTTCCCAGTTTGTGAGCAGCAAGTCAAGAAGAGCTCTGCCCCTAGTTGGTTCCTCCAGCACTTGCACCAGGAAATTGTCCCCTACCCTTTCCAAAAACTTCCTCGATTGTCTGTGCACCGCTGTATTGCTCTCCCAGCAGATATCAGGGTGATTGAAGTCTCCCATGAGAACCAAGGCCTGCGATCTAGTAACTTCCGTGAGTTGCCGGAAGAAAGCCTCGTCCACCTCATCCCCCTGGTCCGGTGGTCTCTAGCAGACTCCCACCACGACATCACCCTTGTTGCTCACACTTCTAAACTTAATCCAGAGACACTCAGGTTTTTCTGCAGTTTCATACTTGAGCTCTGAGCAGTCATACTGCTCCCTTACATACAGTGCCCACCTTTTCTGCCTTGCCTGTCCTTCCTGAACAGTTTATATCCATCCATGACAGTACTCCAGTCATGTGAGTTATCCCACCAAGTCTCTGTTATTCCAATCACATCATAATTCCCTGACTTTGCCAGGACCTCCAGTTCTCCCTGCTTGGCTAGCAGTTAGTCTTTATTACTATTATTATGGCCGATGCCTTAAATGTTAGCATGTGAACAGTTATAAATGTAGGGAAGAGTTAATGCAGGAGCATAAACTGTAGCCATTTTATTGTGAAAAATCCTGCAACGAGGCACAACAGTTATATTTAAATAATGTAACATTCACATCTTGGACAATGTGTCCCAACAAATAAGTCAATAAACTGCAATTCAAACAGATTCCTTTAGGGGAAAGTCCTATACAATTTATTATAGAATGCAAACTTTTCTATAGAATTTTTAGATCAACCTATAGAATGCCATGGCAGATGATCCTCCATTAACTTCTAGAGGAAGGGTTAAAAATTCTATAGAATGGATGTCATTCTTTACTAATTCAAAGGTTTGAGAGTAATTAGTTTCCCCAGAAACTTATTGGTTTCATCCCTTTTCAGTTCTATAAACCTTTGCCTTAAGTGAATGTAAAGGCTAGTGCTAATGCCTAGAGGAGCATCGATCAGCTAAGACAAACTCTCTTCTGGGCTGGGCATCAACTCCTCTGGTAATTTCAAGAGTAGTATTGATAGGCTTCGGAGGAAGCTGTATTCAGCCACTCTGAACCAGGAAAGATCATCATCCTGATCACAGAAAAAGTACTGCTGGGGTTTGGAGAGCCAACTACTTGTACAGTGGCAAATTGCATGGGAGGCAGTGTTGTCTGGTGGTTAGAACGCTAGACTGGGAATCAGGAGATTTGTGTTCTCCTGTCATCTCTGCCACTGACTTGCAGTGTGAGCTTGGGCAAGTCACTTTCCCCCTATGTGCCTCTGTCTCCTCCCACCAGTTTCCTGTCTTATCTATGTAAATAGTCAGCTCTTTGGGCAGGGACTGCCTCAGTGCTTAATTTGTAATAAAAGAGGTGCCAGACTCAAGCAGTCTTTTTTACATTAATAACCGATGCAGCAAGCCCAGAGGTGCTGGGGCTATGAACTGACAAGTCTAGAGGTGCTAAGGCTCAGCCCTGGCAAGCACTGGATTACTTCCATGTGTATGTACAATGCCTAAAACAGTGAGGCCCTAAACTTATTTGGGGCCTCTCGGCCTCACTGCAATACAAATAACAACAGGTCTGAAAGTTCCCAAAGTTCAGGAGGGGTTGAACTGGGGTTGTCATTCAGGATCATCCCCACTTGCAAGGTCATGGGATGTGATAACTCAGAGTACCACTGTCCTGTATAGATGGCCAAAAGGAAGAAAGAACCCGTCAGGAGATGGGGGTGGGGAAATGCAAGTTTTTTCATCTCTGAAAAACCCATGAAAAGCAAGGAACAGATTACTGAACCCAAATTATTCGTGAGTAGCCAGGCTCATTTAAAAAAACAAACACACAGAGAAAAAAATGAAAGATTTTGAAAAATACAGGTCTTCAAACTTCTTCTCAAGCTTACATGTCCATCTGCAGAATGTTATTTTAATTCTGAGAGGCTCAGGCAACCACATGAATAACAATGGCACAGAACTTGTCACAAAAGAAAAGTATTTGTGTAGAAAGGGAGGGCAGGGGAGTAGGGGAAGCAAACATATTTTTCTCAAAAACTGAGAATATTTTTTAAAATGAAAAGAATTTTTCAACACTAGAAAAAAAGCTTTTTTTTTTTTAAAAAAAAGAATCCCTGTAATTATGAATGTAGCACATTCAGTTTTGAGTTCCATTTTTGTTTTTTGTACAGGACTAATTCTTGGTTCAGCTTGATGGGTCCCCTGAAAGGTGTTGGGATCATACTGAACAAGCAACTCAACATGAGCTCCCAGTATCATGCTATGGCAAAAAGGACCAATCCGATCCTTGGATTTTTAAAGAGGAGAGCAGGGAGATGATTTCATCTCTGTATACGGCATTGGTGAGCCCAATTCTGGAATGCTGCGTTCATTTCAGGTGTCCACATTTCAAAAAATATTGAAAAACTGGAAAGGGTACAAAAAAGAGCCACAAAAATGATTCAAGGGCTGGGAAAATTGCCTTATAATGAGAGACTTTGAGAGCTCGGTCTGTTTAGCTTATCAAAAGAAGACTGAGAAGTGACATCATTATAGTGTAAAAGTACCTTCACATGGAGAAACTACAGGATCCTAAAGGGCTCTTTAATTCAGCAGAAAAAGGCATAGCAAGAACCAGTGGCTGGAAACTGAAGCCAGACAAAATCAAATTAGAAAATTAGGCCTACATTTTTAACAGCGAGGAAGATTAACTGTTGGAACAAACTACCAAGGGAAGTGGTTGATTCTCCATCTCTTGATATCTTCATATCAGGACTGAATGCCTTTCTGAAATATATGCTTTAGTCAAACATAAGTTATTGTCCCTGCTGGCCATGGATCTAAGATGTTCAGAGGTTATAGAATCATTAAGATTGGACAAGCATCATGATATACAGAATCATTGCCCATTTTAAACAGGAGTCATTTACTACAGAGCTGTAACTACAAACACAAACAGCTTGAGTCCTCGTTTTTTCCCCCACTGTTTACCAGGAACCAGGTTCCATGGAACCTTATACTGTACAGTACACAGACCTATCTAGTGGCTAAATAATGTACAGCAACTAAGTATCTCCTTATCATCATTATTTCCAGATTCAATCTGAAGGCCACAGTCCTGCTTTTACATGAGATATGATGAAATACTATATAAGTTGTTTTTTATTGCCTTCTTGGAAGAAGGCTGTGAAGCCTAGTCTTCTCTGATAAGGCCATGATGAAGAGATTAGGGGAAAAGAGGATAGAAGAAATTGGTCTCAGTTTTCCAAAGTGCGTTTTTGTTTAATTATTTTTCATATTTAACGTTCCAGAAATAAACTAAAAACTAGACTGTACACGGAAAGGCCTAGTGCCTAGCTTTCCCATACAACTTATATGAAACTGGAATACATTAAGCATGGTTTTGGGATAGGCACTAGACATTCATCCTGCAGGCACCTGTAGGAATACAGGCCCACATTAGACTTGGATGAACTATAGTTTTAAACTGAGTTGGGATATTAGCATGACCAATAGTCCCAAAGCATGTGACCAAAAAGATTGAGATCACGAGAAAGAAGCGTTGTGTTAAACTAGTAGTGACCCTTCAAAATACCAGTGTTATCTTATTTAAGGTTTGTGCTGAGGTAATAGAAATAAAACATGGTTAATTGGGTACCAGGTGCAGTAAATAATTGGCTTTATAAGTTTGTTTAATGTATTATAAAAAACGGCTTCATCCGGTTTTAGCTATGGTCTGAGAATCGCACTGACATCACTTGTTTATTAAATAGTATAAAAAAGTAATCTTATTAAGGGTTCATTGCTAATACCTGCCTCAGCAAGTTGGAGCCAACCAATATAGGTCTAATCACCCCTCGGTTGAGCCCTTTTGTAAATAAGTATCTTGATCAAATGGTTATAAATGTTTTGTTACTGTTTGGATGTAGTAAAAATTAGACTTTTTAGAAATATTTAGAGCAAGTGTAGAAATACCATTCGGCCTTTAGATTTAATAAAGGAATTGATGGTTAAATTGGTGTTGTGGTAATATGCTATATTAATAATAACAATTCCTAGAGCACCTCTTAGGACAAAAGCAGAAAGATCAGATTGTGATGTAAAAAGTGAAGAGACACAAAATAAACTCAGACCTCTCCTTTGCCACTGAAATTCTAAAATACAACATTTCAAAAATTTGGGTGCACATATATTCAGCAGCATGCTGGCCAACTTGCTCCTACCAGCATATACAGCCAATGGCACCTGGGAAGTCAGAGAACTTGCATGATTTCTATCAAAATCACTGAGCTGAAAACGTTTCTAAAGCAAGACTAAGTACCACTGCCACCATGTGGCTCAAATGTGACAGATACCATGGCCTGGTTCTGACCTGGCCGGAATAATAAGGATGGTTTACCCTAAACTGAAATGTTCTCAAGTGATTCTCTAGTGTCAAGCACCCCATTAATTCACGTATGTTCAAAGATGCTTTCACAATTGAAAAGGAAGCTGCCAAAAACATCAAAAGTGACTTCAGAGGCGCCCTCCCTCAAAGGATAGGACCCAAAATAGAAATCAGATCCCTGTGGTTTGTTCTGCAAGGATAGAACAATTCTAACATGACATGACAAACACTAAACCAATATATGGATCCTAAAGTATTCAGCTTACCTATCACACTAAAGCAGTTTGGGATACGACAGCAATGAGTAACCTCTTTTTGCTTTAGTTCATGTAAGTGTATATGCATCCCTGAGTTTTGCTCTGAGTTTTCAGGTTCCAGCCAAAATATCATGCAAACAGTATTGCCAACCCCAACATTCAAAAATCATGAGTCTGGCCCCACAAACTTATGAGTTGTTTTTAAAAAAATTATAATTGTTGGGTTCTTTTTATTCAGGGTCTGTTTCTTCAGCCATTAGGTTGCACTTGCTTCATGGTTTTGAGCTCTTCTCTGCACCAGGGAGGGCTAGAAGCTTTATTTTTTTAAAAATAAGTTGAGATTCTCATGAATTGGCATGATTGCAGCAGCCAGGGCTTCAGAATTATACTAAAAACCACAAGATTCACAACAGAATCATGAAAGCTGGCAACACTGGCTGTTATGTATATTGTGGTTTTGGATCAAAACCATATATCTTTTCCCAGAATCTGTGAGGAGCGAGGGAGCATGTGTGACACTTATCCTGAAGGTTCACAAGCCTCAGGGAAGCTTTCAGCAGTCCTTGGCTAAGGCTCAAGTTTATAATGAAAGGTTCACAGAAGCCTAATGGACAAATTTAGCTACTTAAAATCATACCAGTTTACGTCATCATTAAATATTTATCTTATGGCAGTTCCAAAAGCCTAGGTGGTCCCATTATGTCAGTCTCTGTACAAACACAGACAAAGGGATAATCCATGCTGCAATTAGAGCTAAGCGAATAATTGATTTTTCAGTGTAGGGCCAAACCTGAAAATTAGAAATAAATTTGGTTCTGTTTGAACTAAAACTGATTTTTTTCTCATTAAAAAAACAAACAAAAAATTCATTTTAGGTCAAACAACATGTTTGTTCAACTTAAAATAATTTTTTCTGAGGTTTCGTTTCAGATAATGCTGGGACGTTTTCATCCTCTTTTATTTTTGTTTTTAATTAGATAAATTTCTGAAACAATCATTTCATTTAGAAATTTAGCTAAAAAGGGTGAAAAAACCCCACAAATGATGTTTCAAAACAGTTAAACTGAAACATTTCGTAACAGTCAAAATAAAACATTTTGAAAAAAAAATTTGAAATGTTTCATTTTGAGATGGCTGAAACAAATTGTTCCAACTTTTTTAAAAAAAAATGTGGCCAAAACTATTAATCAAATTCATCCAAATTCAAAGGTCGTTTTGGTGCATTAAAAATGCATTTTCAGCAAATTTACTATTCACTGTAAGTAGAGCTGGGCAAAACTTTTTCAATCTAAAAGATACAAACAAGACAAAGGGCTAAGGGCAGGAATGTAGCATACAAGTAGATTCATATGGTGAAAAAATGGCACAGCTTTGTTAGTTACACGTTTTGTTGTTAGTGGGTTTTTTTCTTTTTGAATTTTCGATTGGGGTTAGAGCTACAGTCAGGAAGTTAGTAAGACTGAACGAGTAGGAAAAGGAAAGAAGAGGGAGAAGACCAATGACTGCTTATCATGTGTGTACCCATGATCAGACCGGGTTTGTGGGGATCATGGCAGAAATGAGCCATATAAAGAAGGATTTGAAGGAAGATAAGGTGGCTGCTTAGGTTTTGAGAAGTTCCTTCAGTGGATAAAGGGCGGTGTTGCAGACAACACTAAATGTTATTACATTTTACTTTCAAATCTAATAATCAAAACTATATCACAAAATGAAAGAGGCTCATTGGTTTCCCCCAATATTTCAGAGCAAGAGTTCTCAATAAATAAACATCTCCACTGTTGACACTAGGTGAGTCACAGTCAGTACCATAAAAGGCCCCTTCCAGAGCTAACTAGACAAATCAATGAATGCACTTAACCCAACCTGAAAGCAGTATAGATTTTAATTGTTAAGCAACGAGAGATTCAACCTAGAAAAGCAACAGCTCTCATCAATAACATTACTCATGACATTTAGTTTTTATTTCCCCAAGTAAAATTTTAAGACGCCTACATAATGGGGAGACTAGCTGCAGTGAAAGTGGTAGGAACATGGAAAGGAAAAACAGCTAAAATCACAACCAAGGAACAGAAAGAGTAAAAGGAGGAAGAAAAGAAAATAGTAACTAGTTCTTAATGACAGTACTATTTATGTACCAAACATTCCAGGTTTCCCTATACTAGTTCATGCGCACGTGTAACCCGCTAGTCAGTGTGTGAGGTGTCCCACTCTGTGCCTGATCTACAGAGGATGCAGATCCTCGTTCTTTAGCTGGAGCTATAGACGCTCATGGGAGAAAAGCAAACACATGTGAGAAAGTGGAGAAAAAAATTTTCACACCTTGTTCCTGATTTCCAGAAACCATTCCAGTTGGAAAACAGTGGGAAAATGTGAGGAAGTGGAGGAAGTGGAGGTTTCCCCACTGTCTTGTACTTTTTCATCTCCCCACCTGCCTTTTTCCACTGGAAAACTGGGGAGGAGGCACAGGGAGGGGGTAAAAAAAGAGAGGGGAAACAACCAAAAATCCAAACCCCAAAATGGACAACCAACATTTTTCAGCTTCAAAAAACTAAAACAAAATAGAAATTTGTTTAGTTTTGAAATGTTGCTTGGAAACATTTTGTTTAAATGTTCCTCTTGAAAAAAAATCAATAAGATTTGTTGAAGACAAAACTTTTGGTTCAAAAATTTTCAGACTGGTTCTACACTTCACAAACTAAGGCTCCAATCCTGAAGTGAGCTTCATATGGGCATGCACCAATGCTTGCATAGAGCCCCAATGATTTCAATGGGACTCTGGATGGACATAAGCGTTGCTGGTAGTGAATTCAAGTGCAGGATCAGGGCCTAATTCTCTTAGGTAATAAATAATAATACCTAGTTCTTATATAGTGTTTTTCATCAGTAGATGCTTAAAGCACTTTACAAAAAAGGTCAATATTATTATCCCCATTTTAGAGACGGGGAAACTGAGATGCAGCTACCCCACTTTGAAGCTAGGTAAACTAAAACACAGAGGACAACAGGATTTATTTTAAATGGTTTCTTAACATAGGAGAAAACATTAATTTAAAACCAAAAGGTACAAGGTGTTTGTACCTCCCCTCCGTGTCCACACAGAGCTCTCATGCAATGTTGAGTGCTGTTATGTATGGTCAGACAACAGTTTCCCTACCCACTTTCTCTTCATTTCTACTTTTTAGCTCACTTCTTTAGCCTGGTCTTACCACAAAAGCAGCAACAACAAATAAGAAAAAAAGAGGAGAAAAGGAGTAAGAGGAGAAAATTCACATTTACTTTTTTTTTTAAAAAATCAGTAACCTTCTGGAGAGAAGGGAGAAACGGAGTCCATTTATTGGAATTTTTCCTGTCAATCACTTTTTGGAGACCACGGGATATTACAGTGATGGGTGCCAGATAAAAACAGATTAGATTAAACAGATGGCCATGAGAAAGAAAGAATCTGTTCCATGAAGTTTCACAAGCAACATCAAAAAGTATTTGCTTTAATACATATCAAATATGAGTTGAAAGATACCTGAAGATTAATATCTACCACATAAATCTAATTGCTGTAACTCAAGATTACAAAACCAATGAATAATCACTGAATAATCCCTATGCATTTCACGTATGAATGACGATCTAACTAAACACTGGGAGAGATTTACATAATTTTAGGAGAGATCTCTTACAAACTATTCAAGTGTGTTTTTCTTACTCATTTACCACATCATTTCTTCAGTTGACTGTAATTTACTGATGACACAAAGCCAGCCATTCCCTGGGCATAGAAACATGAATTTACGAGATATCTTTTGTTAAATCAGAGATGTAGGATCCAATCCTGCATACATTTATGCACGGGAGTAACTTGATTGATATGCAGTACTGCCAACCCCAAAAATCATGAGTCAGATCACACACACACACACATCATAAGATAGACAAAAAATATAATACAATCTTTTTCAAATTTTAGGCCAATCTCATGATTTTTGAACTCCCTTGACCGTCCTCACTCTGTGTGTGAGGAGACAGTTAGTGTTGCCCACTCTCCTAAATTTTTGGGGACAGTGTGTGGACCCTGCTGCTGGAGATCTCACCCCGACATCTGCCCATCCCTGCGCCCAGCACTTAACTCTGAACCTAAAACCTCCAGATCAATCCTGTCCCTGCAGTCCCCAAATCAGTTTTGCCCCCACATCAGTTCTGTTCACCCAAGCCTCACATCTAATCCTCCTAGCGTTCCTTGCCCCTCTCCCAGGCTTGCAGGGAGGCAGCTTCAGTGGGGTCCCTGTGACAAAGTGGAAATTTTCTGTAATATTTTTATAAATCGTATGTGTGCCTCAGTTTCCTCTACATTTTGCACGGCCACCCAGCGGGGTGAGGGAGATGACAACTAAATTAGCTCTCAGGGAAGGCTCAGGGACTTGGGTGGTGCCAACTAGCTGTCTGAGCCTGAGGGTTTGGCTACACTTATATTTTATAGCGCTGTAACTTGCTGGCTCAGGCGTGTGAAAAATCACCCCCCTGAGCGCAGCAAGTCAGAGCGCTTTAAAGCGCTAGTGTGGACAGGCTCCAAGCTAATCCCCTGGTGGAGGTGGTTTACCAGGAGCGCGGGGAGAGCTCTCTCCCGGCGCTGGAGCGCAACCACACTTACACTTCAAAGTGCTGCCATGGGAGCGCTCCCGCGAACGCGCTTTGAAGTTTCCAGTGTAGCCATGCCCTGAATGTGTCATGAAAAGGGACTAGCCAAGGCCGACCCCATTTCAGTGGAAGACAACAGAAAACCCAACCATCCATGGTGTTGTCATCTAGCAACCAATGACCCAGCCTGTCAGCAGGAAAGCTGAACAAAGACCCCACTTCAAGAACAACAGAATGGAAGGTGTGAGGTGTGGGGATAAAAAGTGTTGGCTCCTGATGGAAGCTTGGAGCTCTCTCACCTGGGAGCTGACTAAGAAGATCAGACAGAGAGACAGACTTAGGCCAGATCTACACTAAAAAGTTAGGTCGACCCATCTACGTTGCTCAGGAGTGTGAAAATCCATGGCCTGTGAGCGATGGAGATAAGCCAACCTAACTCCCAGTGTAAACAGTGCTAGGCAGACTGTAGAATTCTTCCATTGCTCACTACTCATTGCTTTAGTGAGTGTCTACACTGAAGCACTGTCACTGCAGTGTTCCTAGGGAAGACATAGCCGGAGCCTGAAAAACAGAGTTTCACTAGAACTTGGCTGAAGAATTGCTCTGGACTGACCAGAATGGTCTATGCTTTAACCTTCGTTTCTCTCTGCTAAACTAAGGACTTCCTAATCTGTGTTCCAACTGATTAATAAACCCTACTGTTTTGAGAATGCTGCCCAAGAGTCACTGTAAATGCTTGGTGAGGTGCAAGAGTCTATCTGAGTTGGACTTGCTGAACCGAGCTCATGGTGGGAAGCAGGAGGTTTGGCATGCAGAGGTTCAGTCTCAGGAGGTGGTGAGGCTGCATGATCTACACCAGAGGAAGAATGAGATCCCTTGGGGGTCTTGCACATCCAAGGGACCGTTCCAAAGCTGGGGGCATAGCACCAATCCTGTGGGGCCGTGACAGTCCCCTTCTCCCACTTCTAGGCTGTGGGGGCAGCCTCAGGGGCTCTTCACTCCCCTCTCCCCTTCCCAGGCCTGGTGTTGCAAGGAGGGAAAGGGGAGGGGAGGAGCAGAGGAGCCATCCCATTGCTCACAAGATGGGAGTGGGGAGGAGGAAGTGGAGCAGTTCCAGCCATTGGGCTCTTTCTGCTCCCTCTTCCCCCACCGCCTCCTGTGCTAATGGTTGGGTTGCTGGGGGGAGGTAGAGCTCTGCCTGCTTCCTGCAGCAGCCCTGATTGGCTGCTGTACCCTAGGAGATGGACAAATGGGACAGGCTGACAATCAGAGAAGTTCTCCCCACTTCCCCTGACATGGCTGGAATTTGCATGTCATCAGCAGACTCCTATTCAGTTGCAAAAAAATAAAAAATCACGAGAGTGGGCAACACTGCATGAGAGTGTAGCACTACACTGGCATTGTAAAAGGGTCTTACTGTAAGATTCAGGATTATGATATCTAGAGCCACATGTAGGTCAATATTACCCCCACTTTGCAGATAGGAAAACAGAGAAAGAGATAAATGACTTGGCAGGGATAATAAATGGGCTCTTAGAACATTTCATGGATAGCTCTCATCGGACATCCCATTTTTGCAGATAGGAAATCTGAGGCACAAAGAAGTGATTTAACCAAGGTCATACAGCCACGTCAGTGGAAGAGTTGGGGGGAGAACACAAGTCTCCTGACCCCTAGTCTAGGGTCCTGTCCACTGTACAATGTTGCATCCTATTTCCTAATGGACTATACAGGACATGCTGCTACTGTCACTAAGCATTGAAATAGCTTACCAAGGGATGTGGAAGTGTCACAGGAAAAGATAGTACTTTCAGGGATTAAGGCACCCAGACTTGCATCTGAGTCAGGTGACCAATGGACATGTGACAGCCCAGAGGGAGTTTTCTAGACTCAACTGATGATTACGCACACTTCTGTCCCCAGAGCCATTGTGCTGCTACAATTTCAAATATCTGAAATCAGTTCACTACAAAGTATGTTTTGCAGTTTCCTTCTCAAAGGCAACACTGGTGACATGAGTCAACTCTTGTATTCATTGGAGTGTTTGTCCAGGTTTTCACTCGCATGGAACTTTTCTCAAAGACACTTCTTTGAAAGAACATATTTGTTTTGTAGAATAACTCATAAAAAAGAGCCATCAACTTGTTCTCAATGCATTCTAAATAAACAAAGACAAAAATGCAAGCCCCATTGGGAGATGAGATTAAGCAGAATGTAAATATCAAATCAGACATCAAGGGCTGTCAGTGTCTCTGCAGCAATGAATCAATGCATTGGGGCGGCTCGTTCACCTGCACATCCACCAATGTGATATATGCCATCATGTGCCAGCAATGCCCCTCTGCCATGTACATTGGTCAAACTGGACAGTCTCTACGTAAAAGAATAAATGGACACAAATCAGATGTCAAGAATTATAACATTCATAAACCAGTCGGAGAACACTTCAATCTCTCTGGTCACGCAATTACAGACATGAAGGTCGCTATCTTAAAACAAAAAATCTTCAAATCCAGACTCCAGCGAGAAACTGCTGAATTGGAATTCATTTGCAAATTGGATACTATTAATTTAGGCTTAAATAGAGACTGGGAGTGGCTAGGTCATTATGCAAGGTAGCCTATTTCCCCTTGTTTTTTCCTACACCCCCCCCCCCCAACGTTCTGGTTAAACTTGGATTTATGCTGGAAATGGCCCACCTTGATTATCATACACATTGTAAGGAGAGTGGTCACTTTGGATAAGCTATTACCAGCAGGAGAGTGAGTTTGTGGGGGGGGGGGGGGGGGCGGAGGGTGAGAAAACCTGGATTTGTGCTGGAAATGGCCCACCTTGATTATCATACACATTGTATATGAATAGGAGAAAGCGAGCAATGCAAGGTGCAAGCCTCTTTCCAGTACTCAGTCCTATAAAACTACATTGGCACAAGTAACAGCTTCTGTGAGGGCTTGCACTACTACATGCTGAGTGCCATGGCCTCAGTATACTAACTGCCATCAAATCCATGAGGCTTGGAAGAAGAAGAAATAAGCAGCATACAAAAAACACACAGCTGAAAGCCATAACAAAAGAACATCTCACTAAGATGACAATTTTTGTTTCTGTATATTGCAAGATGATAGCCTCCAGTTCAAACAGACACCAACAATATGGTAAGGTGTTTTCAGTGACAAGCTGATGATTTCCTTAGGTTTTGAAATCATTGGAGTCCAGTTGTCAGCATTACCTCTTAATGCAGTTTATCAAGTGCTTGACATTATAAACATATCCTGCTGTCAAGTTTGCTGCTAGAAATAAATTATGGCTGATACTTGTGGTGGGCACATGGTTTAAAGCATACTTCTAATGAAAGATCAACAAGTGAGCTGCATCGTTATAGATGAATTATTTGCATGCTATCATGTAGTGATAGTCAAAGTGTGGTGGATAGCCCTAGTAAACAAAGATGTTATCACAGTAAGAGAATGCAGAATAAATATTGGCCTATTTCATGCATCTGGGTGATGTTCCCAGTTACTGTAACTACTATTTGGAGCACATGGTTAATTTTTTCAAAAGTTGCCTTTCCGTTGACTGGCTATTAATTCCAATTAAATTTCAGTTTACCTAGCCAACATAGCCAAATACAAGATTTAGATAGTAATTTTACATTTTTATAGTCTTTCATCCAAATGAATCCCACCGCACGCTACAAACTATGGCTCAGTTCTTTAGTGAATATAAATCAGCATAACTCCATTGACTTGAACTAGCTGAGGATTATATACACAGGAAGCAGTTAAATCACTACTGAAACACAGTCATTTTTGTGTGGAAAGCTGCAGCTGTTTGACAGCACACGGCAATCCCATGCAATAGCTCAGTAGCAGAACAATGCCATACTGAATTGAAACTACAAGAGGAATTTAGGTTACCAAATGTACATTACCTAATTTGAAATATGTATTTTCTTACTTGGAGTAATAACATCACTATGGATATATACAAACCAAGCGTCTGATCCTGCAAAAACTTTTATTCATATGCTTCCCCAGCCTCTAATACATACAAATTATTGCTCTAAATTCAGTTGGATAACTTATCTCAGCTTCTGTGGTTTCTTGGGCCTAGAACTATAGGATCGCCACAGGCATTCCCTTCCACCCATACAGAACAACATTAAGGCTTTGGTTCCTTTCATGATTAAAGTCACAGACAAGATGCAAGACCCTGCAGAAGGTGGCAATATACTGTTTTCCTCACTATGTACATACCATCGCAATGGAACAAGTTCTTGTTGTAACACAGAAAGGAAGAAATCATTTTAGGGAAACTCATGCTGGGAAAATGTATCACTATTATTTGATCATCCAGTCCTTTTATCTAGTTCAAGAGCTGGTCAAAAATGATAAGTGTTTTTCATGAAAAATTTTGATTTTCAGTTTTACATACTGAAAGTTTTTTGGTTGCAATTTTTGTCCCCACTTGCCCCTATTTCTCTTTTCCTCCTTTTCTTCTTTTGCCATTTTCCATTGGGAAAAAAGGGAGGTAGGGCAAAGAAGAGAAGTGGTAGGGGAGTGGGGAAATGGGAGAACATTAGATGGAAAACCAATTTTGTTTTCAAAGCCTCCCAAAAATGTTTTTTCACTTTTAAAAAAATCAAAAAGTCAAAGTCAAACGGAATTTTTTCTACATTTTTCAAAAGAAGCCGATTTGTTGAAAAAAGTTACAAATAAAAAAAATTGATAAAAATGTTTTCAGAGCATGGACCAAATTTTAGAGAGATTACCTTTGTGGCTATATCCACACCTCATCACAATTGCAGGGGGCACTGTCCACCCTTTGTGATTGCATAATATTCTTGTGGCAACTACAGCAATTGCTAACATGTGAAAGTAGTACTGGGAACATATTTGATTCATTGTTAGCTGTCTCAATGAGACTTAGCAAGTGGAAACAAGGAAAAGTTAGCTCCAGGGCACCAGCCAGCTCCCCAGGGAGCCGCAGCAAATGCTCCATGGACTATTTTTGGAAAGCATTGATCTAGCTCATAAAAACAAGAAATGCTAAGCCTTGTGAGCAAAAGAAAGGGGCAGCAAAACTGATTATACAACATAAATGAAATGTAATAGAATACAGTACTGATACAATAGTTCTAACAACTACAGCAAGAAGTCTAGTGGGTGCCATTTAGATAGGAGAAGAATCACATTCATTCTCAGTTTATGAAATAGCCCTATATCTTGGCCTTGACAGCTCATTTGGACTCAGTGTTAAATTCTGCAGTTCCTTATATATGTTGCTGGGAGCTCTGCCTGAGTACGGACTGTAGAACAGCTCTAAATGCTCTCCAGGTTCTATAGGACATCAATATTCCATTTACCGAAAAAGGATAAGAAGTCACATGTCAGTGTAACTCACTGGTAAAATTATCAGGTCTGTCTGTAGCATTGACTCACAGAAGACAGCAGTCTAACAGCAACAGCTACAGAGCTATGGGAGGAGGTATTTTTTCATATTCTCTGTGTATAAATAAAGCCTGCTGCAGTTTCCACGGCATGCATCCGATGAAGTGAGCTGTAGCTCACGAAAGCTCATGCTCAAATAAATTGGTTAGTCTCTAAGGTGCCACAAGTCCTCCTTTTCTTTTTGCGAATACAGACTAACACGGCTGTTACTCTGAAATCTTTCAGCTCAAGTACTCCATTTTGGTGCTGAATGTCCCAGGTTCTATCCTTGCTGATGACTCCTTGTGAAGGAGGAGTATCAAGGAAGTCCCCCTTGTAGAAATCTAATGGGTAGATTAAGTCTTATTTTCTTCCCTAGTTTTATAAATTTGGTATAAGATCTCCCAATAGCTTTTGATAAGTGGTTCAGGAAACTACCAGAAAGTGGCCAAGATTAAGAACAGAGAGAGCTGGTAACCCTCTCAGCTTCTGCTCTAACAGATACTTGCCAGAAACCAAGACCCCAGAGCCATCTGATTCTGTTGCCTGCATGGAGCCATTCATGTTAAAAAACAAACAAACAAGAACTAATGCTTGCTTGTATTGCCCTTCCTAAACTTCCCAAAATTAACAATTATCATTCGCTGTCAGGTGCTTCCTATCCAGCCAACGTCTTTTTATAAAATGCAACATAATTCTCAACCCTGATTCAAGATATCTAATAAATGATAGATAGAATTTAGTGAATTTCTCACAGGGCAAGTGGAGCAAGGGATCATCTACCTGTGAAAAATTCACGTAAGGATTTCCGATGCTCCCTCTGTCACCTTCCAGTGAATAAGGACAGTTGTAAAAAATGAGAGAAATGCTACATCGCTTTATCATAGCATCAGTGCAGCTTTTTTGAAGCTGACTACACCATTCACGCCTGGCCCTACTGTTGATGAAGCAATGAGGCGGATTAAACTGTACACCATCTGCCTGCCTGCTTGCCTGCACCTGTTGTAGGGATAATACTGCTGATGCTTGGAAGGAGCTATTTGCAAAGAAATTAAAGCTGCAAAGACGAAAATAAAGATTAGAAAACTAAACTGTAAATACAGCTGATTTTCAATTACAAATAAAAATTAATGACGCATTTGAGGGTTAGTTTAAAAGGTAACTCTTTTTGCTTTGTAAATCATATATTTAATAGAAATGGACCTGAACAGTAATCCTAGATCCAAACATCCCACGAACTACAGTTCTTTTCAAAATACATATCCAGATTTTGAAAATGGCGCTCACTTAATATTAAGTGAGGAGACCAATAAAGGAAGGACTACATGGCCATGTGATCTGAAAATCATTCTTGTTCATGAGGCTTTGGAGCATCTTTCTAGTTAGCTGTCTCTAGCTAGATATTAGTTTGCGTTCTTGAGTTTTGGAATATTTCTAAATGGAGCGCTCATGCCCTTTCCCAGAGTAACTGATCTTTTTAGTAGATAGAAGCATTGTTAACCTAGATCTTCCTGCATATTGGGGTAGGGGAAATATAGCATGAAGTAATCAACCTAGGACACTTTTTACATGGATGTGGTATGCATGAAAGTGAAAAATAATTTCATCTTCCATTGCAGGCCAGAAGATTTTCTTGTTTCCATTGTGTTCATGAGTTACTAAACATTAGCATATAAGCCTCTATGTTATACTCTTTAAGACAGAGGACAAGTTCTCATTGTATTACCAAGGCCTTTTTAAAACTTATATGAAGTGTCTACTCCTTATCGGAGAAAATTAAAGGGGGAAATTTTCAAAGGTACAAAGGGCAATCTTCTTGAGCGGTAGATGGACCACTTCACTCCATTTATGTTATCAGATAACGAAAGCCCCTACTGCAATGCATTTCTACAAGTGGCCAGAGTTACAATTCCTCATGGTAAACTTACGGTCTCAATTTCTGGGCTACACACAATTACCCTTCACCCTTTCTGTTTTTTTCTTTTAAGCACTTAAAAAAAGGAACAGTGAAAATTCTAAAATATCCTTGTTAATAACCAGGGGATTTTAGGTATTTTTACAGTTGCAAATTGGGGCATGAGAGAGAGAGAGAGAATAGAGGCCTGATGATCATGAAGCTGCCGAAATAAACCACTTCAGTGTTTGGGTCGAGGGGAGGAACAGAGGTGCCATATTGTTCATGGAAGGGGTAGCAGGGTAAGAGTGATGTTTCAAGGCCAAATCATAGAATATCAGGCAGGGTTGGAAGGGACCTCAGGAGGTCATCTAGTCCAACCCCCTGCTCAAAGCAGGACCAATCCCCAATTTTTGCCCCAGATCCCTAAATGGCCCCCTCAAGGATTGAACTTACAACCCTGGGTTTAGCAGGCCAATGCTCAAACGACTGAGCTATCCCTCCCCCCGAAATGTCATGCTTCCGACAATCACCATGTGCTGATTTTGGTGCAGTTTCAAAGGATGATCCACAATCATAGAGATTAGTCTGGATTGAAAAAGAATTAAAAGATTTTATATGTTTTTGTGCACTTCACTCTGTTCAATTCAGTTAATGTGAAACATTATCACTCTGCTGACCTCCAGTAACTACGTCTAGCTATGGGTCATTTCCAGTTTGTGTTTCTGACTGTCTGCAAAGCATGACCAGTAGCAGTTTTTCACTGGTTATTGAAGATTAAATTCCACAAAAACACTCCAAATAAAAGGAGTGGACAGAATCGATAATTTTATCACATCAAACATTACACTTGCTATTATTCCTGCACACAGCTTGGTGTAGAACTCACATGGGTGTTTCCACTTTGCTATTTATGACAACTTCACCACCACCAATAGCGATAAACTTTTTCACATGATCCCTTTTCCATAATGAACCCTCACTTCAATCTTGAGCTTCAAGATACTGAGAGTCTTTTTCCCCCAATCACAGCATATCACAAGGTATTTAAAAATCACGCATCTGTAAATGCTGGTTCTCAGATTGGCTTGTAGGATTCTAGGCTAAACTTCTTACTTAAAATATTCATTTATATAGGCTTTCGGAATGACACAGGCTGGCAGTAGTGAACAGTAAACAGTAGTGAAAATGGAGTTCGATAGACTTTATTTCTACTCTGTATGCACAGTATTTGGGCATCATCCTGGGTAATGCCATGTCAATGGCATATTGATGGTTGTATAGGCACCAAATCACCTATTCCAAGGGATTCTTCCCTCCTGCACTATTTATAAGGGCTCGTTCCCATGCCTGTTTTCACTTACGCCAGTAAAATGTCCTTTCTAACCCAGACCACCCTCTCCCCCACCTCAGTAGTCTTCTATACCCCAGTCACCCTTCTGGTGGTTCCCATTGTCACCCTCTAACTCCTGCTTACTAGGGTCCATTAATGCCTGCCCCCTCCTCTTCATCTTTTCCTCCCTCTCACACATCATTTCTGGAGGGAAACCATCACTGGAGTCCTCGTCTCCTCTACTGTACTTCAACCTTTCTTTTGGCAGCTATTCCTTCTGCCCCACCCCCTTGGGATCTTCTCTTGATTCCTCACCCCACTTTCCTTCCTTCTTGTGTTGCTGATATAAACTGATTTGCATGAGCTCTCTGTCCCGCCACAAGAACCACCTGCTGCCTCATGATACTGCAGGGGGGCCCCTCTCATTCCCTTTGCATGTGTACAAGGCTGAACCATGATTGGTTGGCCTGATGTGCAGCCAGTTTGCTCAGCTACTATGCTCCTTGTTGCCATGGAAACCACAGCCAAGATTTGGGCTCAGACATATTTTATTCATCAGACTGTTTGCATTTTGCTTCCTTCACTAACTGTCCATTAAACTGGTTGCAAAGCAAAGCTAACCCTGCCAGTTTCAACAGCTGCTCGAGAGGAACATCTGTTATTCTGTTTCCATGTTTCTTCTAAGGATGCTCATTGCATTGAAAAGTTCCTTTCATCTACAAACACACACACTCACCAGTTCAGATATATATTAGTATCGACTCTCCATGCCGCTTTGGTTCAGCTCAGGAAACTGGCTCTCAGTGGTTCTCATTTCAGCACGGGAGCAGGCTGAGTAGTTTTGTCATCTTATGTCCTAGCTGATAATGGAAAATAATGACTACTCTTTGATAAAGCCTGCTCTTGAGTGTACACAGAAAAGGAGTATGATGGGAGCTATGAATCATTTTCTCAAAGCACATTTTTAAATATTACTTTGCGTTAGAAACACAGTAGGAGAGGCTGACTGTCCTGGCATCATACTGTGCCCTTCAGTATTAGCAGTGAGGTTTAGCAAACAATACTTGTTCGATCCCAACATGAATTAGGATTATGATGCCATGAATATCCTTGCAAACCACAACAGTTAAGCACTTCCTGAGGCAGGTCTGTATGGGGAACACCTGAAGATTTTGCTATGCTACAAGACAGAACCAACGGGGTTTTTCATACCAAAGCCATTGATCACAACAGTGACATTTTCACAGGAAAATTAAATATACAGTCATGTTTTCTCCTGTCTACTAATATTGCCCCATAAGATACACATCAGAACTGTAAAAAGACAGATTTTGAGAAGGTAACATTAACAATGGTGAAATTAAAAGTCTGGATAAGCAGTAGATGGGGAAATAAGAGGTTTCATTTGATGGCTCAGGAATGGTGCTACCACTTAAAAAGATTTCAGCAAAGACCCAAGATTTTGTGCATACACTGTATCAGTAGCAGAAACAAGTATCAGAATTGTTGATATCTTATGGGAAAGCCAAGAAAATGCTGGTAACTTGCTACCACATTTTCCATTATGAACACTGTGTAATTCCTTTGCTCCCCTGCTTCAGTTACTTTAGTCATGGTGTCTATAAGTGAAGTTTTGATTTAATCAAGATTTTGGTTACATTTTTGCAGAATATTTTTGTGAACTTTAAAAAAAATGTTTTCACAAAAAACATTCATCATTTTTTGACCAGATCCACATGAAGCACAGATAATGCCCTCCCTTTTCAATTCTTCCAGTACAAGAATGATGGCTTTAGTGACCTGGAGATGGACAATGTCCATTGATCTTTTGGGTTCACCAGTATAGATGGACATCACCCACCTTGGGAGCTAGTTTCTCATTCAACTTCTTCCTCAGTAACCACTTTTGCTGTTTCACAATGGTCAACAGTGTTCATTTATATTGCATCTATTTTAAACCAAAATGGTAAAAACAATCATTAAAAAAATTCTTGCTCCCCAGTGTTCAGCCTTTGCTGAGTAACTGCATAATCCTGCTACTGTAATTGTGTTCTTCCTTTCTCTACTCCTCCCTGCTGTTCTGTGATCCCTTTCTTTGCCACAAAGCTGAAATTAGATTCTGAGCTTTTCAAGGCAGAAACCTGTGATGAACCAAGTAGAGTTTGAGGTGCAGTAATTAATACTAATCATTGTCAGCATTTGACAAAATTGTGGAGTCCCTCACATGGGAGGACTGACAGAAAACACCTGCCTTGGACAACGTGCTTTCGTTTCCCTGGAGATTCTGGGGATAGAGAGGACAAAGGAAGTTGGCCCATGGGATTGTGGGGTACCTTTCCCAGGACCCGAGTCAGGGGTGGGTTGTGTCTACACTGAAAAGCAATAGGACCCTAGGTCCAAGCCCAAGTCTGCAAGATTTGGGTGTCGACGAAAGGGGAGTTTGGGCTCAAGCCTCAGTCTGAGCCCACACTTACATTGCGTTATAGACATATTCATAGACTTCCCATTCATTTTCTTTTTCAATTTCTCCTCTTTCCTACAATCCTCAGATGTCTCACAGAGCTTTCATACAATTTCATAAATGCAAAGTCCATTTACCACAAGAGCTTTTAGAAAGATATTTCCAGGGGGAAAAAAGAAGACGATTTTAGTTGCAGGTTTGTTGATGTTTATTTGTGGAGGAGGGTTGTTTTTGTAACTACTTGCTCTCTTCTAGGTCTACTTGAGTAGCTACCTTTCCTCTGCAATATATTAAGGCTAATATTTGCAATTCTACATCATTAAGGAAGTGACTCTGGCAAGCCAATGCTTGGGGCCTGATTCTCCACTTCTTTGCTTCATGTTTTCATTTACACCTGAGAGAAGTGCATGCAAAATGAGTATAAAATGCTATTAAATCAAATGCTAGTGTTTTACACTCACTTAGCACATGTGACTATACAAGGTGTAAGGCAGTGAAGAATCAGGCCATAGAACCCAAACACCTTAAAAGTCTGGATAAATAGTTTCTTTTAATGTTTTCATGAGCTAGAAATGTCTTCCTGCTACCCACCCACTCTTCTGTACCTTTTTCTGATAAGAGACAGACATTGGCAATTTCTCTAGCTGGGGAAGATAATTTCTGATAGGTGTCCTCATCTAAGAGAAATTCAACTATTTCTCCCACTCCTGCTAACTACTTAGAACTGGAACACAGTGAATGCTCTCCCTCTGTATTTGGTTATTCTTTGGAGAGTGAAGATGATACAGGAGGGAGCTCCTGTGTCTTGCAAGATTGTCTCCTTGACTTTCAGAACTGAGCAACAAATTCTGTCTGAGCCTCCAGAGAGGTTCTGCTTACTATGAAATTTAAAATCATAGTCCATCTAAGGAAAAAATGTAGGCAAAAAGCAAGGGTCTGAAGCATTTGTCTCTGCCATTTCCTCCTGGGTAAATGCATTCTCATTATCTGGACCTGCAAGCCCCCTCCATCTGAGCAAATGGTAAGGTGCAAGTAGGTTGAGCAGAAAATTCTGCCTTTGTCTGGGCATTTTTTGGTAGCATAAATTAGGGTGGAATAGCAAGAAGGACTTTTTTTTAGAAACTTTTTTCTGGATCCTTTTTGCTACAGATTTTTGCCCGAGACAGAAAAGGCTCTTGTACCAGTCACAGCAGAATGGAAAGTGGAGAATAAAAAGAAAGGCCAAGTCCTAACAGAGGGTGCCATCAAGAACAGAGGGCTACTGTTGCTGCATCTGCCTGCCACACAAATATGGCACAAGATGGCCATGTGTCTGCACTGGTATTCTAGTTAGCAAGGAATAGTCTTATACTTCTGTCAAGTTATAGGTAAACGTAGAACAATAAAGATGATAGCCCAGATTTTCAGCTGAAAATGTAAATTGGCATATTTCCATTGACACCATTTGACTCTGGCCCTCCTTCTTTCAGGTCAGTAATGATACCTTCTAAATTATTCAGAAAACACATGTGCATTACATACAGCGCAGGATGATCGATGGTGTTGGGAACTCCTCTTGTTTTCCTAAATATTTGGCCTGAAAACCTTAATTTTTCAAAGAATGAGTTTTGAAAATAACTCTGCAGGCCAAAAGTTGTACTGCACCACCAACCTCACAAGGCTGAAATGAGCTGTTTAGGTCACTGTATCTTCTTGTTATGTATTTCTAGTCATGTCACATCTGACTGAATCATGGCATGATGCACAAAGGCAGATATGACACATCACATGACACATCAACATGTCACATTTTAAAACACAGTCTATCTTACTCTCCAGACAGGGTAGATGGTATACAAATCTCTTTCCAAAACTGGAAAGAAAACAAGAGACCATACATCTTGTAGATGAGCTACAAATCCATAGTGGGTTCTTTATTTCAAAGCATCATCACTCTATTATCTTCATTTAGAAGTTAGTCAGACGGCCTCAACCCAAAACCCGCGTTCCAAACAAACACTCCCAGAATCTGGTGATCTGGTGGGGGGGGGGGTTCAAAATCTGAACCTTGACACAAATCTAAAATTTGCAGTTAATCCCTAATAATAATGGGCCAAAGCCAAAATCAGAACATGCCACACAACTTCCTGGTATTCAAAATCCAGATTAAAATCCAATATCT
The DNA here is from genome assembly GCF_965140295.1 of Lepidochelys olivacea. Lineage (NCBI taxonomy): Eukaryota > Metazoa > Chordata > Testudines > Cheloniidae > Lepidochelys > Lepidochelys olivacea. The sequence goes on from NC_140413.1 coordinate 127,251,677, forward strand.
ATGGGTTGTCTATTTCTAAAATAAATTGTAAAAGTTAAGCAAAACAGAGGTTTGAAAGGTCAATGAAATCTGCCACACTGAAATCCTGAAAGCATCTGAAAAATCCACAGCAGAGTGTTTTGGAAGAGAAAATATTCCATGGAGAAAAGAGAGAGCTTGCAAAGTGATTTTAATTAAATCAATTATTTAGCTTCTCCAGGTTCATTCTCTAAAGGTGTCAAAAATGGCTTGAGAAGAACCACAAAAATTGTCTCAGAAACACAACTTAACCACTGTAAAAGACTGGTAGCACTCCTATGATAGATTGCATGACATGACAAATGTACAGTGTAATGAAAAAATATTAAGCTATGGCAAAAATGACAGCAACAAATGATAATTCTGAAGGATGAGATGAGAAAAAACACACCATAGTAACAAACATTGTCTTTATTTTCTTTGTTAAGGGACAGAAAAGACTCTTGGTCTTATGGCTACTGCTACCTTTTTTTTTTCTCTTTTTTTAGTATGATGGAGCAAGATCTAGGACAACACTATCTAGCTCTGATCAGAGGAAAGACTATTGTGTGGCGAGAATTTGTGGGAGTAGATATATTTCAAGCTGAAGACCTGCACCATGCTTCTTGTAATGAGACCATTTTCAAACGATATATTAGTATATCAGTTTTTATAACTGGAAAAACTGATAAAACCATTTTAATGTGGCTTTAATCTTAAAATAACTGTTAGAGATAATGCCAATCTACTAATAATTTCTCTTCGTCTGCAAAGAAACCCATTTCCTTTTCTCCCCCTCCCTTTCCTTTGAAGGTATGTGCAATTATTCAGCATTCTGGATGTTTGTTTCACAACAATGATAAAAAGCTGATATGGGCCACAGCCAGTATCTTGGTGGAACTTAATGAGCTGCTCCAGGAAAGGTACTATTTTCTCCCCAGCTGCCTTTCACAAGAGATCAGAAGTAAAGCTTGTAGAAAAATGTTTCAACAGGACAGTTTTTCATCAAAATATGCAGTTTTGGCTAAATCTAAATGATTTATAGGAAGGTGTTGACTTTGACAGGCACAAGTTTAAGCGAACCATTATAAGGTCTTTGGGGACAGGGATTATCTTTTTCTTGTGTGTTTGTGAAGCACCTAACACTGGTTCAAAACTGAAGCTCCTAGGCTCTATGATAATACAAATAAATAATAATTTCAACTTCCTCATTTCCAGAACATAAAAATATTTCATTATGAGTTTATTGTTTCAATTTGTTTTGCTTGACTTATAGTATTAAAATATTGGATCTAATTTTTAATTTTCTAATACAAAAGTCGAAACAAAATGAATTGATTTTAAATTCAAAACTAAATGGCTTTACCTTATTGAAACAAAATGTTTTGATTGTCCTGAAACAAAAATTCAGAATTTTTGTTTTCAAGCCAAATAAAAAGCTGAAATTTCCTGCAAAAGAATTCAAAGTCCGTTTTCTATCCAGGTTTAGTCCAAAGGCTGTTTTCCCTTCACTGGCATGCCATGCTATGGTTTTACTTCTGCCCAACCTAAAACTAAAATATTTTAATTAAAGGCAAGTTTAAAGAAGAGTGAAAATCAGATTAAAACAAAATAAACAGCTTGCATAGCATATCTAGCCTTACAGTCACAATAAATTAAGATAAGAAGGTATATCTTGGATTAGTGGTAGTAAAGTAACTGCATTACATTTCTAGAGAGCGCTTTCTCCCTGCCCTGACTTTTTCATCTGCTCAGCCTTTCTGAAATACTTCCTTCTTGGTTTCCCCTTCTATTTACCTCTCCCAGCCTGGTTATGGCTTTCAGGGTCCTCTGATATGCTTGAGTTGTCATATAAAACACACAGCTACCCTCCCTACAAATTAGTCTTTCCCCAAATGAATTCAAGACTGTATAAAGTGCTGTAAGTAAAGAGTTTTAATTCCTGTCTTCCTGTTCCTCCTTTAAGAAAAGGAGTACTTGTGGCACCTTAGAGGTTAACAGATTTATTTGAGCATAAGCTTTCGTGAGCTACAGCTCACTTCATCGGATGCACACTGTGGAAAGTATAGATCTTTTTATACACACAAAGCATGAAAAAATGGGTGTTTACCACTACAAAAGGTTTTCTCTCCCTCCACCCCACTCTCCTGCTGGTAATAGCTTATCTAAAGTGATCACTCTCCTTACAGTGTGTATGATAATCAAGTTGGGCCATTTCCAGCACAAATCCAGGTTTTCTCCCCCACCCCCACCACACACACACACAGACCCACTCTCCTTTCTACAAGCCATTACCCTCTGATCCCACTGAGAGTTACCAAAAGAAACTACAGCATTTGCTCAAGAAACTCCCTGAAAAAGCACAAGATCAAATCCACACAGACACACCCCTGGAACCCCGACCTGAGATATTCTATCTACTACCCAAGATCCATAAACCTGGAAATCCTGGGTGCCCCATCATCTCAGGCATTGGTACCCTGACAGCAGGATTGTCTGGCTATGTAGACTCCCTCCTCAGGCCCTATGCTACCAGCACTCCCAGCTACCTTCGAGACACCACTGACTTCCTGAGGAAACTACAATCCATTGGTGATCTTCTTGATAACACCATCCTGGCCACTATGGATGTAGAAGCCCTCTACACCAACATTCCACACAAAGATGGACTACAAGCCGTCAAGAACACTATCCCCGATAATGTCATGGCTAACCTGGTGGCTGAACTTTGTGACTTTGTCCGTACCCATAACTATTTTACATTTGGGGACAATGTATACCTTCAAATCAGCGGCACTGCTATGGGTACCTGCATGGCCCCACAGTATGCCAACATTTTTATGGCTGACTTAGAACGCTTCCTCAGCTCTCGTCCCCTAATGCCCCTACTTTACTTGCACTATATTGATGACATCTTCATCATCTGGACCCATGAAAAAGAAGCCCTTGAGGCATTCCACCATGATTTCAACAATTTCCATCCCACCATCAACCTCAGCCTGGTCCAGTCCACACAAGAGATCCACTTCCTGGACACTACAGTGCTAATAAACGATGGTCACATAAACACCACCCTATACCGGAAACCTACTGACCGCTATTCCTACCTACATGCCTCCAGCTTTCACCCTGACCACACCACATGATCCATTGTCTACAGCCAAACTCTGCGATACAACCGCATTTGCTCCAACCCTTCAGACAGAGACAAACACCTACAAGATCTCTATCAAGCATTCTTACAACTACAATACCCACCTGCGGAAGTGTAGAAACAGATTGATAGAGCCAGAAGAGTTCCCAGAAGTCACCTACTACAGGACAGGCCTAACAAAGAAAATAACAGAACGCCACTAGCCGTCACCTTCAGCCCCCAACTAAAACCTCTCCAACGCATTATTAAGGATCTACAACCTATCCTGAAGGATGACCCAACACTCTCACAAAACTTGGGAGACAGGCCAGTCCTTGCCTACAGACAGCCCCCCAACCTGAAGCAAATACTCACCAGCAACCACATACCACACAACAGAACCACTAACCCAGGAACCTATCCTTGCAACAAAGCCCATTGCCAACTGTGCCCACATATCTATTCAGGGGACACCATCACAGGGCCTAATAACATCAGCCACACTATCAGAGGCTCGTTCACCTGCACATCCACCAATGTGATATCATTGTGCCAGCAATGCCCCTCTGCCATGTACATTGGTCAAACTGGACAGTCTCTACATAAAAGAATAAATAGACACAAATCAGATGTCAAGAATTATAACATTCATAAACCAGTCGGAGAACACTTCAATCTCTCTGGTCACGCGATTACAGACATGAAAGTTGCGATATTACAACAAAAAAACTTCAAAACCAGACTCCAGCGAGAGACTGTTGAATTGGAATTCATTTGCAAATTGGATACAATTAACTTAGGCTTGAATAGAGACTGGGAGTGGCTAAGTCATTATGCAAGGTAACCTATTTCCCCTTGTTTTTTCCTATGCGCCCCTCTCCCCCCCCCCAGACGTTCTTGTTAAACCTGGATTTGTGCTGGAAATGGCCCACCTTGATTATCATACACATTGTAAGGAGAGTGATCACTTTAGATAAGCTATTACCAACAGGAGAGTGGGTCTGTGTGGGGTGGAGGGAGGAGAAAACCTGGATTTGTGCTGGAAATGGCCCAACTTGATTATCATGCACATTGTAAGAAGAGTGATCACTTTAGATAAGCTATTACCAGCAGGAGAGTGGGGTGGGGGGAGAAAAAACCTTTTGTAGTGGTAAACACCCATTTTTTCATGCTTTGTGTGCATAAAAAGATCTTCTATACTTTCCACAGTATGCATCCGATGAAGTGAGCTGTAGCTCACAAAAGCTTATGCTCAAATAAATTGGTTAGTCTCTAAGGTGCCACAAGTACTCCTTTTCTTTTTGCGAATACAGACTAACACGGCTGTTACTCTGAAACCTGTTCCACCTTTGCATCTTAGCACCCAAAGCAAATGCCCCTGCCTTCACACATCTCCAAAGAGATCTATTCTTTGCACCCAGGCAAGAGAAACACCCAATGATGTCAACAAGCTTTGTATCAGACCTCCCACTGCTGGCCTTTATCACCATGCTTTGTCATCCTTAGTCTTTGGAGAGGTGATGCTGAAAGCAGCTTGGACTCATTTTGAGGATAGAGTTTATACAGTTCTGTAGTACTTTCTTAACTTTAACTGCACTGCCTACTAAATTTATTTCTGATGCTTTTCATGGAATGTTCTATTTATATGAAAAGACCAGTCTGAAAGAAGAGTTACAATACAGACCATCTAATCAATAAATTGAGAATTATATTCAAACTGAGAGGTTTCTTGAGTGAGAAACACAAAGGATTTGGTTTATGCTGCTTTCAAGACCAACTGGATTTACTGCATTTCAGTAATTTCTATGTGTATCATTGTTGTTCTGGTTTATTTATCTTTTAAGTCTCTTAACTATCTCTAAGATTTTTAGAAGGATACTGCAAGCTCCCATCTTTATCGGACTCATGCTTCTAAATGTGTGACTTGTATGTCAGCACTATAAATAGGTGATAAAGAGTTGCTCCAAATTCATAAGTTTGGATTCATAAGAGTTTCAAGAGAAAATGTTTGTAAATGTTTCACTTTCAGAATTAGCAAAGGCTAGCATTAGCACTAGGGGAATGATGGGGTGTATTGAACTGTGAAACTATTACATGTGTAGTATGTTATTACTATGCTACGTGGACTCAGTGAGGCAAGCAGGAAAACCGATCTGAACACAAATCACAAGATGACAAAAGTCACGTCAAATGTACCTGTTGGACGAGATTCAAAGTTATACAATTGAAGTGGAAGACTGTTTATCTGGTGTGATAGGGTCGGGCCGGATGGCTACAGGAGAGTAATAGAAGGCAGATATATTAGCCCCAAGTTAAGTAGGTCCCTTTTCCCTGGGTAAGGTAACAGGGAAGGTTCCAGAACAATCAGGAACCTTCTGGAGACAATTAAGACAGACAGGCTGATTAGAACACCTGCAGACAATCAAGAAGCTGCTAGAATCAATTAAGGCAGGCTAATCAGGGCACCTGGGTTTTAAAAAAGGAGCTCACTTCAGTTTGTGGTGTGTGTATGTAAGGAGCTGGGAGCAAGAGGTGCTAGGAGCTGAGAGTGAGAATGCATACTGTTGGAGGACTGAGGAGTACAAGCATTATCACACACCAGGAGGAAGGTCCTATGGTGAGGATAAAGAAGGTGTTGGGAGGAGGCCATGGGGAAGTAGCCCAGGGAGTTGTAGCTGTTGCACAGCTGTTCCAGGAGGCACTCTAGACAGCTGCATTCCACAGGGCCCTGGGTTGGAACCCGGAGTAGAGGGTGGACCTGGGTTCCCCCCAAACCTCCCAACTCCTGGTCAGACACAGGAGGAGTTGACCTGGACTGTGGGTTCATGAAAACGGCCAAACTGAGGGCTGCCGTGAAGCTCCAAGGCGAGAAAATCCACCAATAAGCACAAGACCCACCAAGGTAGAGGAGGAACTTTGTCACACTGAGTCAAATGTTTCACAAAGACAGTGACCAAGACGAGAAAAAAGAAAGCCCAAACTAATTTGTCTAAGTGACATCTAGCAGATCGAAACCATTTCTTACAGGATGGATGTCACTTGTCTGAAGTTGAGGAGTACTAGTGGCACCTTAGAGACTAACCAATTTATTTGTCTGAAGTTGTACAGCACATGCATCTCATCATCTATGGTGCTGAAACTTGAACACTGATTAAGAAAATAGAAAAGGGCTTGAAGACATGCCAAAGAGAGTGGAGCAGGCAATCATGCTGAAGGACAGGAGAACCAACGCATGCATTTAGCAACTAACACAGATAGATGTCATTTACGCAAAGAAAAGGAAGTGGCTCTGTTCCTCCTATCTGGCCTTTTGGTTTCACAGATCTGATTGGGAGGAAAAAATAGTGGTACACTTCCAAGCACTATCCATTTGTGGCATCAAAATTATTAGTATTTATTATTTGTTTTCCCTTAGCACCTAGGAGCCCCCACATTGTGTCCACATTGTGAGACAGCCAGATGAAAGATAGTCTGATAAAGTTTTAGAATGGTGCCCCAGGATTGGAAACCATGCAGAGGCTGTTCATGAACTAATGGAAAGATGAAATGACAAAGCAGGTAGGAATTGCTTAGGTGGAAATGGCACAAGGTCAAAAAAAGTGGTGTTTTGTGGAGAAGGCCTTCATCCAACAGTGGACTAAAAAATGCTTAATTAAAGATGGCTATAAAAACTCAAGAGCCAAATTTTCCAGAAGGACCTACCCCAGCACACACAAATTACAGTTGATGGATCAAGTTCTGCTGTAGGTTCATTTGTATAAATTCTAAATCATCCTACTGGCTTCAACAGAGTTTTATTCTCATTGTTCTGGGTTTGTACTGCGCTTCGCACAAAAGGGTCCTGGTCCATGATGGGGGCGCCTAGATGCTAAGGGAATACAAATAATAAATACTAATAATTTTGATGCCACAAATGGATGGTGCTTGGGAGTGTACCACTATTTTTTCCTCCCAATAAGAACTGTGAAACCAGAAGACCAAGTTGGAGGAACAGAGCTCTAGGGGGCATTGGAACTCCACAAAGGGTAGCCAATCAGTGGAAAGTTTTTTAATTTTACAGACTTTTTTTCGATCAAGAAAAAAATATTTTGTTTCAGGTCAGTTTGACATTAAACTGCACCTGTGTAACGTGCAAGTCTCATGGATGTTGTAGTTCAGATGTGTCATGTCCCCATTCTCTCCTATGGGCTGGGCTCCTTGGTCAGACTACATCTCCCATGATGAACCATGAATTACCCCTCTGACTGAGCATGTGGTGCATCATGGGAGTCACATATCCACCATGCCTTATGAAAGATTTAGTCAGTCCATATAACCCATAGGGAAGAATGTGGCAGCATAGCACCTTGAGCAGATGCATTTTAACGTTTAACTGACTCAAAATGAAGTGAAATGTGTAAATTTGGTTCAATATACCAAAATGAAATTTTTCAGTTCAAGTATGTCAAAACATTTCAGTTCAATCCAAACTGTCAAAGTGAAATGTTTTGACATTTCTGAATTGAAATTTTCTCTTCTGTGAAAAATTGATATTCAGACTTTTAGTCCTGATTCAGAAGGGAAACAAATTTAGAAAGATCAGAATTTTCTGGGAGATGGAAATTCTAAATTTTGCTCGGCTCCATTTGAGATCTTAAAAGGGTCTGATCAGGGCTCAGTTGTGGGGGGAGGGAGGGAACAGAAAAGAAAGTGGGGGTTCTCTCCCAATATCAGTATTCACTTTTGAAAATGTTGGCCTAAGGAGAGAGGTGTGGACCTAGAAAATAGTTTGTCTAGACCAGGGGTTCCCAAACTTGGTTCACAGCTTGTTCAGGGTAAGCCCCAGGCGTGCCATGAGATGCTTTGTTTATCTGAGTGTCCACAGGTACGGCTGCTTGCAGCTCCCAGTGGCCATGGTTCACCATTCCTTGCCAATGGGAGCTGCGGGAAGCAGCACAGCCTGGGCCACCACTTCCCACAGCTCCCATTGGCTGGGAATAGTGAACCACAGCCACTAGGAGCTGCGAGCGGCCGTACCTGTGGATGCTCAGGTAAACAAAGCATCTCATGGCACGCCTGAACAAGCCGTGAACCAAGTTTGGGAACTCCTAGTCTAGACTGCGCATGTTGTGCCCTCCTTCATACCATAACATGGTACAAAGAATGAATTTGTTGCCAAACAAAGCTGTAGCTAACAAGAAACAGCCTTAATATTACAAAAGTTAAGCCAGTTTTTAATTCTGTATCACCCCAAAGGAGCTGATGAAACACCCCTGTAATCAGCCACACGAGAAATGAAGCACCCTGGAGACACAAGCTATAATCTCTTTGTGCTCCTGGTGCACAAGAACAGTAACTATTCTCCAGTGAGGAGAAAAACCTGAGTCCTTCTACCTGCCACAAAAGAGCATAACCTATACAAAGTATTTTTTGCTCTTGCATTCAGAAGGAATCTGAGACAAAAGAATAATGTCACCAACGTGTGCTTTTTGAGCCACTGCTTTAAATGTGGTCTGCTGTCTGACTCAAAAAGCAGAGAGTAAACTGTGATCTACAAAGAGTAAGGAGGCATTTACTTGGAGAAACTGATTTAACTTTAATAAAAAAAAAAACTTTTCAGAGCCAGTTAAACTAATGCAATTATGATGTGAATAGTTTTGGTAACTAGACACTGGAACACAAATTTGCAGATTTTATTACTTCAGCTATTAACAGAGCCCAGGAAGTATATAGATCAAACCTATACCAATGACAAATAAGTGAAGAGTTAAAAGTACATGAAAGTGTCAGACTGCATAAGCAGTGTTTGGTATAATAAAATAGTCAAGGAGAAGTGACCATCTATCCTAGGTATAAAATTTATGATAACCTGAACCTTATTAAAAAGAAAAGGAGTACTTGTGGCATCTTAGAGACTAACAAATTTATTTGAGCATAAGCTTTCAAGAGCTACAGCTCACTTCATCGGATGCATGCAGTGGAAAATACAGTGGGGAGATTTTATATACACAGAGAACATGAAACAATGGGTGTTACCATACAATGCCATCATGAGCCAGCAATGCCCCTCTGCCATATACATTGGCCAAACCGGACAGCCTCTACGTAAAAGAATAAATGGACACAAATCAGACGTCAGGAATTATAACATTCAAAAACCAGTCGGAGAACACTTCAATCTCTCTGGTCACTCAATTATAGATCTAAAAGTTGCAATTCTTCAACAAAAAAACTTCAAAAACAGACTTCAACGAGAGACTGCTGAATTGGAATTAATTTGCAAACTGAACACCATAACATTAGCCTTGAGTAAAGACTGGGAGTGGATGTGTCATTCCACAAAGTAAAACTATTTCCCCATGTTTATTTCCCCCCATTACTGTTCCTCACAAGTGCTTGTCAACTGCTGGAAATGGCCCACCTTGATTATCACTACAAAAGGTTTTTTTTCTCTCCTGCTGGTAATAGCTCACCTTACCTGATCACTCTGGTTACAGTGTGTATGGTAACACCCATTGTTTCACGTTCTCTGTGTATATAAAATCTCCCCTCTGTATTTTCCACTGTATGCATCCGATGAAGTGAGCTGTAGCTCACAAAAGCTTATGCTCAAATAAATTTGTTTGTCTCTAAGGTGCCACAAGTCCTCCTTTTCTTTTTGTGGATACAGACTAACACGGCTGCTACCCTGAACCTTATTGTTAGATTCATGTGGGTATATTTGCCTCAGTTTGTACTACCATGCTACAGAATGGACTGTTTACATAAACTTGTAACAGATGCAAAATGTTTGATCACACAAGTTTCCAGTATCTTTATCCCCTGTTTAGCCTCAGTTTTCTTACCGCTGAGGTGAGGATTATTTGTAAAGTGTTTCAAAGGTAAATGCTGTAGTTGCTTAGCCTTATCTTCTGCTTTTTAACCAAATACCTGTAAAGAAGTGAGACACAAAGGGATGTACTCTCTTATTCAAGCAAGCATTCCTTTTCTTGAGGGTAACCTTTGACCTACTTTTGGCATAATGTGGTTCTTTGTGGTATAACAGTAGTTGTTTTGAAGAGCTAGATGGTAGGTATTTTTAGAGAATCTCAGTCTAAAGGAAAACTGAAGCAGAACATGATGGAAGATTCCACACACTGCTGTAGGATGTCAGAAATATTGTTGTGAAAGTAAGCCATGAAAAATATCAGGTGTCGCAAGAGCTGCCCTGAATGACAGGTTTTTCCCCTGAAGGAGTGCAGACCAATCCTGAAAAGGTGTGGCCATGAAAATGCACAAAACAGAAGAAGTTTCCAGAGGGGAATGGAATTGATATATTACCCTAACACGTCTGTACCCATTCGTCAGCCAGAAATGTTGCACTGAGACACCTTTTAGAAGCAAAGAATTTGGAATGGGAACACATGCAAAAAGAATGTATTGGACAGCCTCAAGGATATTTTAACAGGAGACATCTTTGGAATGCATCGCTGGGTTCCACATCTTTCTCATTTGCTCCAGTACTACCTCCTTTAGAAGGTGACCTTTCTAGAAAGGAAGGCCAAAAGCAGCTTCATCCAGAGAAAATTAAATGCAGCTCCAAATGCAGAGATGGGCCTGAATCAAAAATCCAGATCCACACAGCCTCGACCTTTAAAAGGTTCAGGTCCAGATGTTGTTATTCAAGCCATGTCTCCCTAAAAATTCACCAGAGGGATGGGAAGGGGTAGGATGCAGTTGTTCCAGAGTGACAGCAGATGCTCTTTTCTCCCCATGTCTGGAGTGTGCTGCTTTCACATTACTCCTATCCTTTGCTGGGCCAGAAGTGAGGGACTGATGCTGGGGCAGGATAAGAGGGGTGAAGTCAAATCAATATAAAAAAAAATATTTGACTCTTCTATAGAGCTTTTCAACAATAGATCTCACTTTAGAAGGGTAGGTAAGTATCAGTATCCCCATTTAACAGATAGGAAAACTGGCCCACGGTAAAATGACTCACCCAAGATCACACTGTAGATCAGTGGTAGAGCTGGGAGTAGAACTTAGGTCTCCTGAGTCCCAGTCCAGTGCCCTAAACACTGGATCATGTTACCTCTCAATCAGGTATCACAATCCCAATAAAATGTCACAGGCACTAAGAGGTGAACTAGACAGGTTGTTATAGCAAGACAACCAATTGTGTCACTGTTCTGTGCCTGGAAATCCCCGGATCAGCAGAAAGGCTCAGAGTATGCAGGCTGCTCTAAAAAAGATGTCCCAATGTCTGCTGCAGTCAGGTACAGGCCTGGTTTACACTAAAATCTTAGGTCAACCCAGCTATGTCGCTCAGGAGTGTGAAAAATCCACAGCTCTGAGCAAAGCAGTTAAACCGGCCTAGCCCTTGGTGTAGGCAGTGGTAGGTTGATAGAAGAATTCTCCTGTCGACATAGCTACCACCTCTCAGGGAGGTGACATACCTATGCCAATGGGAGAAGCGCTCCTGTCAGCATAGGTAGCATCTTCACTGAAGTGCTACAGCAGCACAGCTGAGCCACTGGAGTGTTTTAAACATAAGACATGCCCACAATTACAATGGCAAAACAATAGTGTGAAGTCTGAAGTGAAACTTGGAGTGGCCACTCCATTCCACCCTGATTAGAAATATTCAGTAACATTATATATTTTTAAATTAAACATATTTTTAAAGTTTAAGAAGTTGACTCTAAGAATTTATTTAGCAAACACCCAGTAATATTTCTGTTTATCTTCAGGAGTACAGAAAGATAAACATAAAATCAGCTTAAATACCCTGCATATCTAGCAAGGGTTGAAGTCTCTCCTCTCCTCTCACCCAAGAGGTCCTATGACTGTGTCCACAGAAAGGGAGGTAGAAATCTAATGATAATGACTGCACTTATATCAACAATGGAAACAACAAGTATACCCAAAGGGATAAATAAGAGGCATTAAGTCTGAACAGAGAAGCAAAGCTGAAATGTTTATGCAAGCCATATGTTCATTTTCACAGCCAACTCTCAGTTAACCCAGGTGCAGTGTTAAAGGCCAGAGAGTTGTGATTCTCACATTGGTGAGACGTGAAATGTCACAGCTAATGCATGAAGGACATTTGGAGATTAAAAAAAAAAAAAGAGTATCAGAGGAGAGCCAGTGGCCAAAATAAAACTGAGGCATTGTGGCGCTAATGCATCATACTGTAAGAACTGTCTGAGATATAGAACCCTACAAAAGGAATCTAGACATTATTAGGTAATGAGCTAGTAGAGAAAGAGGTGAAGGCAGTGAAAAGACTTAAAGTCAACTGACAGGAAACACTCTAAACTAAGTATTAATAACCTATGAAAGCATTCGATTGTCTCAACCTGACTTTACAATGCACTCCAAAATGCAAGTTAGACATTAGAAGTTTATCACCCTCTCAAAACTGTAGAGGTAAAATAGCAGCAAGAAGCCAGTGGTACATCCAGTTCCAGCGGCAAAGACATTCTCCAATAATAAAACAGCTGTGGAGTGGAGGGCTACTGGCTAGAGACGACGAAGGGAGAAGAAAAGAAGAGAAAAGGAATATATACCCCAAATCAAATTGATTGAAGTAATGACTAGGTAATGACAGGAGTATAGCATTGTGCTTTAAAAGCCATCACTGGTATCCCTTGCAGGTACCAAAGGGAAAAAAAAACCTGTGGAAAAAGCTCATAATCCAGTACAAAATATGCCTAAGGCTGGTACTACACAGTTTATGGCTGATACAGCCCCCTAAAATAAATACACCCAGAATGGCTGGTGAGAATGTTGCAGCCCAGCAAAGGGAAAAATCACCAAGCCAAATTATAAAATCATGGGGGGAGGAGCAGTTACAGTTCTCATTCATTGACAGAGGTCAGCAATTTTCAGTGTGGTATTTTTTGATCTGGTGGTGAAAAGTACCATGCACCTCAAGTCGGAGGGTGTTAGGCATGTTTGGGAACATTCAGTATTAAACCACTTGTTGCCGGTAGTTACTCTCAGTTAATATCCAAGAACTCCCTGCTTATCTGATTTAAGGAACAAGGTGTTGCAAAGATAAAAGCTTAGAGTGTAAGATATATGCAGTCACAATATATATGAAACAAGAGGTCTAACGTGTGTGTGTGTGAGAGAGAGAGAATCATAGAATCATAGAATATCAGGGTTGGAAGGGACCCCAGAAGGTCATCTAGTCCAACCCCCTGCTCGAAGCAGGACCAATTCCCATTTAAATCATCCCAGCCAGGGCTTTGTCAAGCCTGACCTTAAAAACCTCTAAGGAAGGAGATTCTACCACCTCCCTAGGTAACGCATCCCAATGTTTCACCACCCTCTTAGTGAAAAAGTTTTTCCTAATATCCAATCTAAACCTCCCCCACTGCAACTTGAAATAGATACCAGAATCATAGAATCATAAAGCATAATTGTGTATTTACATAATTGTGTATTTTATCACAACTGGAAAAAGGCTAATGTAGTGCCCATCTTTAAAAAAGGGAAGAAGGAGGATCCTGGGAACTATAGCCAATCAGCCTTACCTCAGTCCCCGGAAAAATCATGGAGCAGGTCCTCAAGGAATCAATCCGGAAGCACTTACACGAGAGGAAAGTGATCAGGAACAGTGAGCATGGATTCACCAAGGGAAGGTCATGCCTGACTAATCTAATCGCCTTCTATGATGAGATTACTGGTTCTGTGGATGAAGGGAAAGCAGTGGATGTATTGTTTCTTGACTTTAGCAAAGCTTTTGACGTGGTCTCCCACAGTATTCTTGTCAGCAAGTTAAAGAATTATGGGCTGGATGAATGCACTATAAGGTGGGTAGAAAGTTGGCTAGATTGTCGGGCTCAACGGGTAGTGATCAATGGCTCCATGTCTAGATGGCAGCCGGTATCAAGTGGAGTGCCCCAACGGTCAGTCCTGGGGCCGGTTTTGTTCAATATCTTCATAAATGATCTGGAGGATGGTGTGGATTGCACTCTCAGCAAATTTGCGGATGATACTAAACTAGGAGGAGTGGTAGATATGGTAGCAGGTAGGGATAGGATACAGAGGGACCTAAACAAATTGGAGGATTGGGCCAAAAGAAATCTGATGAGGTTCAACAAGGATAAGTGCAGGGTCCTGAACTTAGGACAGAAGAATCCAATGCACCGCTACAGACTAGGGACCGAATGGCTAGGCAGCAGTTCTGCAGAAAAGGACCTACGGGTGACAGTGGACGAGAAGCTGGATATGAGTCAACAGTGTGCCCTTGTTGCCAAGAAGGCCAATGGCATTTTGGGATGTATAAGTAGGGGCATAGCCAGCAGATCGAGGGACATGATCGTTCCCCTCTATTTGACATTGGTGAGGCCTCATCTGGAGTACTGTGTCCAGTTTTGGGCCCCACAGTACAAGAAGGATGTGGAGAAATTGGAGAGAGTCCAGCGAAGGGCAACAAAAATGATTAGGGGACTGGAACACATGAGTTATGAGGAGAGGCTGAGGGAACTGGGATTGTTTAGTCTGCAGAAGAGAAGAATGAGGGGGGATTTGATAACTGCTTTCAACTACCTGAGAGGTGGTTCCAAAGAGGATGGTTCTAGACTATTCTGAGTGGTAGAAGATGACAGGACAAGGAGTAATGGTCTCAAGTTGCAGTGGGGGAAGTTTAGGTTGGATATTGGGAAAAACTTTTTCACTAGGAGGGTGGTGAAACACTGGAATGCGTTACCTAGGGAGGTGGTAGAATCTCCTTCCTTAGAAGTTTTTAAGGTCAGGCTTGACAAAGCCCTGGCTGGGATGATTTAATTGGGGATTGGTCCTGCTTTGAGCAGGGGGTTGGACTAGATGACCTTCTGGGGTCCCTTCCAACCCTTATATTCTATGATTCTATGATTCTAAAAAAAAAAGAAAACGGCTGGATTTCCCAGAGGCATGGAATACACAAAGCACACCAACATTTTTGAATACTAGAGAAGTTTGCTAAATGCCAGGGGCAACATTCTGTAGGCCCAAGCATCAGAGTCTGTTCCCAGCTGGACAAAGATAGAAGCTTGAGAGTGAAGTCCTTAGTAAATACATAAAGCAGGCAGGGGGGTCGTCACGCATTATCCTGAACCCCTGCGCAGTTTCAAGCTATGTCTTACTAAGTGAAGGAGTCTGGCTGGAAAGGTGAAGTTCTCTTCCTATTTTCCTTTACAAATGTTGTTGTTTCATTTCATTGCAAGTTTCAAGAGCTAGCAGTGCAATATCAAAGTGTGCCATAATCAAGAATAATTGGACGTAATAGTAAAACATTGCATTTTTGCACACTCAGCATATGGCCTTGGCCTTTAGTTGCCATAACAACACTGCTGCTTCATCTTCAAAAAGCCTATTACTACCCATCGCCCCAGAGAAGCTATTAGTACTTCTGTGTAGGAATAACTCTCCGGGGAGGGGAGGGAGGGCAGAATGGAAATATATAATTTTTAATTTAAAAAGGAAGCTATTTTTTGTAATCAATAAATGAACTTTTTTGTCAAAATCTACATTGATGCTGCAAAGGATAACTAGTTTATCTCTGTATGTTTTCAAGTTCTTTAAAGGCAATTTAGATGATAAATTAAGACATACAGTTAGTACACACACTAGGTTAATGTGTCAGTTATATTCAGTTCAATTTCACATCAGTCAAAATCAAATCCCCAGCTGTTTTGCTTGCCATCACTCAAGTTCCCTATTGCAGATTTGGCATCTTTTTAAGTATCCCTTATGTCTTGAAGCAATAAGCAATATCCCCTGTTTGAATACTATGCTACAGAATTTTCATTCTAACACTAAAGAGATCCTCTCAGTCAAAAGTCACCTACCACTGGAGATGTGTAAGTTTCAGGAGACAGCTCAAGAGGTCCTTCGTCCTCAGTCAGGGAGGCAAAAGCACTGTCCACTGAAAGCACGCCCATATCCAAACACAGCAAGGTCCAGCTTTCTACCGCATTCCTTTCAGTGCAACTAAGAACATGCCAGTGGGTCATGGCTGCAGGAGATATGTTAGCCCATGGACTGCAAAACAAAGAAAGCTTGGCAACTGCCACAGATGTCACTGCCCAAGTTGGACTAAGAGAAAGAAACAAGGCGCAGTTACATCAGGCTGGAAATGGAGATTTCCTGGTAGCAGCTATCCCTGGGGTATTTTCTCTTTCAATACACAGACCTAAGACATAGGGCTATGAGAAAAGTTGTTTTGTTCTCTTTGTTGGCAAACATCCATTGAAGCATTAAGCAAGTGCTAGGTTCAATATAAGCAATTTTGTAAGAGATCAGGAGGAGCAGCTAAAATGCAGGAATTTGCTGTCAATTTCATAGGTGCTGAAGCATCATCTTTGGCCAGTCTTTCTCATCTTTATTTTTAAAGAGAGGGAAGGGGAGGGAACCCACGAAGAACAAAGCATCAACCTAATCAGTTGTTTGGGCCGAGGAGGACAAACAAGCCATTTCATCTCCAGAATTTACACCGGAAATGCAAGGAGTTTTCATGTCAAACATAAATCAGCTATATAGAGCTGCTGCCGCCCTGTTTCATTTTAAAAGTCTCATTAGGGGCACTGCTGATCTCCTGGGAGGTTGAAAGCAACTTGTTTCTCTCAAACACCAGTTGAAGGGTTTTCACGCACTGTGAACCCTTGCCATTCCTAAATCTCGCAGTAGTTGCTCTAGCATGGTTAGTGCAATGGAAAGAGAGTGTGTAGAGTCTGAGGCCTTTTCCCACAGCCACATTAGGACATGTGGAAATGGCCCACCTTGATTATCATACACATTGTAAGGAGAGTGATCACTTTAGATAAGCTATTACCAGCAGGAGAGTGGGGTGGGGGGAGAGAAAACCTTTTGTAGTGATAATCACCCATTTTTTCATGGTCTGTGTGTATAAAAGCGTCTTCTGTACTTTCCACAGTATGCATCCGATGAAGTGAGCTGTAGCTCACGAAAGCTTATGCTCAAATAAATTGGTTAGTCTCTAACATGCCACAAGTCCTCCTTTTCTTTTTGCAAATACAGACTAACAGGGCTGTTACTCTGAAACCTGTCATTAGGACAGCAGTAGCCATGAGCTAAGAAGCAGAAAGTCACATTCTCCACATTCCCTCTAAATTATAGGAAAACAATGTAATATCAGGCTGTTAAGGCGGCACTCCTGGTCCTAGTAGCAGCCAGCATCACCAGATAAAGAAACAGAGCTTAAGACGTTTAAAGAAAACTTTGTTTGACAGCATTCGCTCTGGCAAGGAATCACGTAACACAGGGGTGGCCAACCTGTGGCTCCAGAGCCACATGTGGCTCTTCGGAAGTTACTATGCGGCTCCTTGCATAGGTGCCGACTCCGGGGCTGGAGCTACAGCTGCCAACTTTTCAACGTGCCAGGGATGCTCACTGCTCAACCACCGGCTCTGCCCCAGGTCCTGACCCCACTCCACCCCTTCCCCAAGGCTCCTGCCCCTTCCCCACCAGAGCCTCCTGCATGCCGTGAAAGAGGCGATTGTGGTGGGCAGGAGGCACGGGGAGGGAGGGGGAGGCGCTGATCGGTGGGGGTGCCAGCAGGTGGGAGGCACTGCGGGCAGGGCAGGGGAGATAACTGGGGGGCTGATGACCTATTACTGTGGCTCTTTGGCAATGTACATTGGTAAATTCTGGCTCCTTCTCAGGCTCAGGTTGGCCACCCCTGTCATAACAGTTGTGACTGTGAAATCTCTACTTCTTTATTATTTTGCCTTTAAAGTTCCCACTTCTCTATTGTTTATTTGTATGGTCTTTGTCTGATTCTTTAATTGTTTCTGTTTGCTGCATAATTAACTTTGCAAGGTGTAAATCAACTCAGGTTGTGGGGTCTGATTGGGTAAAGACTTGTTTAGTAATGGGCTAGGATTGGGGAAAATACTGTTTTGTAATACTTTAGTTTAAAATGACTGGTTACGGTATAGCTAAGCAGGACTCAAGTTTAACTATATAAACTAGGGTCCAAAAGGAAGTTCTTTGGAACCTAACTCCAGGTCACAGCCAAAATAAGTGTTGCCAGACCTCAACACCCTGCAAACCACATCATGCACAAGCTGGAGGAGTCCCGGACGACCTGATCCTGACTGGCCAGCACGAAAAGTTCATCTGCCTTATTGGCAGTACTGAGCACTGTATGCTTAGTGTGTGTATTCTGTTTTGATAACTGTTAATAAATAGAGGTTAAGGATATTACTATGTAAGCCTCTTTCACTGGTAAAAGGCCCCGCAAACCCACAGAAAATTATGCCCTGAGCCCTAGGATTTGGGAAAGGGTGGGGGAGCCTAAATTGAGTCCACAGAAGGTTAAAGGTGAGGCACCCTAGAGTGTGTGTGTGTGTAACAAGTGTAGTCCATCAGCAATTGCTCATGGGATTAATCCATGATTAGTTTGCAGGACTGGGCTCAATATTTGTTAATATTAATGCACGCAAGGTTGAACCTGATCCTGCAACCCTGACTAGCACACATAGTTCCATCGACTTAAAGGGAAGCATGCAAGTGAGGGATGCTCTAGTCAGTAAGGACAGCAGGCTGGGGCCCAACGTAGTTCATATGCACTACGGGAAAAGGTTAAAAATGTCAAACATGGTTCCCGAAGCAACTAGTTCTGGGAGCCTTTAGGCATTATAGGCGATGCAGGTAGCGTCACCTACTGTTAAGGTTGCCTCACACATCCCATCCTAAGACCTAGTTTTAAAGTGCTTGAGACTCTGCCAAACTGAATCCATTTGGCCTGAAATTTTCCATGCCAGGGGTCTGCCTTGGACTGAGTTCTTCTGGAAAGTTTCAGCTAAAACGAGGTCAGATGTTTCTGAGGACAAGGTTAGGGAAAAATAATGTTTTGCTCATGTTAAAAAAATTCTTACAAACTTCACTGAAAAACCATGATTCGTTGCCAGAGCATCATCCATCCTGTGCACTGAATGAGGCAATGGTCCTGTGGAAAAAATAGTACATGATCACATAATTAAAGACTGTCATAAAGCATGCACACAAGGGGGCCCGAACTAATGTTGCATTTCTGAACATTTGAGTACTTGACTTTCCAAACTCAATGTTCTTTTAATGTAATATGGAATCTAGTGTCCAGTATTATATATGTAGTTGAATGTATGTCTTAAGATAAATATGCAATATAGCTGAGTTATGGTTGTTGCTAAAATCAGAACTTAATTTCCTTTAAAATTTCCTTCCTTTTAAAATCTTTATCTTGACCCTAGCAAAGATTATTTGATTTTTCTTTATTTTCTTTCTTTATTTTATTTGAGGGAGTGGAGTGGGGGAACATTTAATTTTAATGTTTAAAAAAAGTAGAGGACCAACTGATAAATGCAGTACATAAAGATACAGGATAAAAATGTGAAAGCGTCCCTGACTTAGGAGCCTAAGTGCTATTAATGTTCGATATAATGTAGGCTCCTAAGTCTTAGGAGCGTTTGCAAATTTTACCTGTGATCTAATTAAATGGGCAACTAATGAAATAAGTGGTTATCTGGTACTGCACACAATGTAACAGTAATCATTTAAACCTTTAGCTCAAAGCGTCCATGGCAAGCTAGACATTTTAGACCAAAGGAGTGAAATCCTGGTTCCATTGAAATCAGTGGGAGGCAGGATTTCTCTCTCTCTTTCTCTCTCTCACACACACACAGAGAGAGTAGATGAACACATGAGCAGAACCACATTCACTGGTGTAATTTCAGAAGACAAGTCTTTGGCAAGAGCGGAAGGGAACACCTTGAAGTTGGCAGGTATCAACATTGCCTAACTTTTAACTTGTTAACCCCTGTTTGCAATTCCATGTAATTCATTGTGCTTTCCCCTATCCCCAGGAAACACTTTCGAATGTTGATTTATTAGGATTTTATTTGTATACAGCATCTTGCACAGAGTTGGCCCTAGGGACATGCCTGACTCTCACCCACCTTTGACTTTTTGGAATCTTGGAACATAAGGGATAATCTAAATTTCATTTTTAATATGTTTTTCAGCTGCTTTTCTTGAAAATGTAAACAATCTCCTCTGTTTGAAAGTTTACCAATATTCCCTCAAGTGAGGAGGATCCCAGAACAGTTCCTGGCTGTAGAGGCAGTGTTGCCCGAGCGCCAGCGGATGAGAAAAGTGTACTACATGCTTTTTCCCAGTAGGCTGCCAGGAGCTTAACTGGCTCCTTGCCACGTGGGCTGGCAACATATTACTCTCCCTGAGGGCATAGTCAAGTTCCTAACCTTTCCATCTTATTTTCCACAACTGTCAGACGAGGATAGGAATATTTTACTGGCTGTTAAGGCAGGCAGTTAACATTAGTAGACGCTGCATACCAAACATGCTTCTGTGGCAGCTGCCATCTTGGCCAACAGGAATTGAATCAGAGATCTCCAGAGCTAGCAGCATGAGTATCTACAGCAGCAACTAAAAAGCCAGGCTCTGCAGCTGAGAATGGTAACAGACTCACATTCTCCGTGGATCAGGCACAGAGGGGGGATGTGTAACACACACACACTGACCAATGGGCTGCGCTAACATTTACCAGAATGCACACAAATCGTGCAGTGCCTCAATGCCTAGAAGCCTCAGTCTCCCAGTTTATTTGGACAATTCTTTGGCAACAAAATTTAGACAGGTTGGGTCTCTGCAAATCCTGCAGCAGGTGAGGACCTGACTATTGCCCCCACCTTAAAACCCCAAGATATATTAATCCAATAAAATGAGTCAGTTCAGTATCACTAACATTCCCCATAATTGTCAGCCCATCACTGTGGTGTCATTGCAGCAGATAGGAATTTGTTGAATTGGAAATGCGGGTGAAAAAAATGGCACCATCCAAAAATCCACATACCAACCTCTGACATTCCATCCTGATGGATTCCAAACCCCAACACAAACTGAATCTACATCACTGAAATGCAGCCAGCTCTGGGGTGGAGGGGGAAAACCAGCTAGGTTACAACATGCTGCATAAGCAGCTCAGAATTCACAAGCAACCTTGCAATAGAAAACAAGCATGCATGTGCCACAAAGAAAAATCATTATGTTACGAAACAGGTAAAATTCTGGTTTTACACAGTACCTGAAGAACAGTGAGACTCATTGTAAAGATTAAAGAAATACCTTGCCCATGTATATGACTCGCATATGCATGAATGTACCCAAAGACATCTAGCGGATCTTTACACCTTCTGATTCCTTCGGCTTTATGTTGCTTTTCATTCTTCTCTCCCTGGGATCAATGACTCAACCATATGTTCTTTAAGCACAGAAACTTTCATTGGTGGCAGTGATCAGGAGGAGACAGACATTTATTACAAGCTATCGCAGAGCTATATTCTGCCAATATTGTAATCATTACCAAATCATCATTCTCTTCACTGGAAAAAAAGTCACGTTCCTCCCTGCTAACAATACTGAGATGATATGCATTTTACAATTCATACAATAAATATTGGCAGCACCACATTCATGTGAAGGGGTGATGGCCACTAAAGTCTTCATTTACGTTTTTTGCTGAAGTGCTTCTCCTTATTAACAGAGGATGCATCCTCTGTTAATAACAGTGATAGTTTCTTAAAAATAGGTAATGTAGAGTATATTTTTCCTCCCACATCCCACTAAAGTTAAAATGTGCTCTGCTAGCTTTTAATTTTCCTCCTGAATCAGTTATTAAATTACATTTTACTACAATCAATTACTTTTATACCCATACTTTATATTAAGTACCTTACGTAAGGTTGCTTTTTTTATGCATGCCAACTTTCATAGAGTCTTCTAGTTGAAAAGCCTGTAGAAGCAGTTTTCACTACTATTTCTGTAGGTTTTTTTGGATTAAAACACTCTCAGAAGAAACACTGAATTGCATGAATGACAGGATTAGGAGAAGAGCATTATACTGCAAAATGTCTTAAATTATTTGTCCATTGTTAAAGTGTCCTGCTTCTTTGAAAAGTGACGATGTAACAATAGTACCCAATTAAAAGATCTGTTCCTTTTGCACATCCATCTTAATTGCTGAATTTAGTGACAAAAACAATTTGTACTTCTTTTTATTCCTGCTAGCCCTGTAAAGCTGAGCCATCTAAGAGAGAGCGATGCCAGATTCTATTAATATTGTTCTTCATCAAGGGAACTGTTTACTAATTTCCAATCAGATACACCTATGGAATGCCACTGATTACCATGGGGTTGCATGGGTGTCATGGAGGTGGCTTTGGTCTGCAAAACCTTTATTAATAGTGATGACAGACCAGTGGGCAGGGGCCATACTTGACTATCAGAGACTAGTCTGAGCTTGTGGAGCTGGTAATTAGAAAAAAGCCCATCACTTCACTTGTAAACGGAACACTTTGGTACAGGACCATTGAGATAAAGATGGAACCCTACAATGCCATTGTCGGTCCATATTCAGAGCGGAACCACATTTTAACAAGTGGAGCTTGAGGGCTGGATTAAAATGGCTGATGGGCTGGACGCAGCCCGCGGGCTGTTGTTTGCCCACCCCGACTTAAAGGTAGTATTAGCTGTCATAGTATTGGAGGTTATAACCCTTTCAGAGACTAGCCACTAGAGGGTGACCTGTTCATTAGAGCTAATTGAAAAACATCTACAATTTTTCATGAAAAGTTTCCACACAAATTTCAGACAGCTCTCAAAACCACAGAGCAAGTCTGTGGCATAGCCAGGAATGGGATCCCAATCTGCTGACACTTAATGCTGTGATTTGTCCATCAGACCATAAAATGCAGATCTGTCTCATTTCAAACCAAATTATGACCTAAATATGCAGGTATAATGACTTCGACTGGAGGTGTGCATGTGCATCCAAGGGTATAATTTGATCTTTTGTTTTGCAGTCATTTTCCTAGCGCTTACACAAAAGGTCTATATAATGATTCATCCTCCTCCAAATTTTAGAGGTGCTGCAGAGACATTTACAAATTGTTTTTTAGGCTTATTACTAGATGTAAGCAGAGTCAGGATGAGCTCCACCCTGACATCTGGTGGTGAGGTGTGGCAAGTTGTGGAAGAGAACTTCAGGGGCTGATCTCATTTGCATAGGCACACCCACCCCGCCTAGCATGAGCCCATAGCTGCCCAAATGGTCACTTTGGCTGCTGTGGGATCCCCAGTGTCTCTGTTATTGGGGCAGGAAGAATAAATTGTTGTTACGCTGATTATGGGAACTGTGCTTGGAACTGTACTTGGCCTTTTGTTATGATGGAGGGACTCGCCATCAACTAAGCAGCACTCGCTAGGCAAGGGACATGGGTTTTAAAACTCTGTGACTGGAGAGAGGCTGGGGACAAGTATTAATACTTAGTGGCAGGGGCCCCTTGGTGAGGGCCTTACATGCTAATTGCACTTCCGCCTCTCTCCACTGTGGAATATCAGAGCTAATTTTGATTTCATTAGGAGTCTAGTTACAGGCTGCTGAGCTCACTTTGGGCTAACGGTGCACCAGCACTGAGGCTCCCCTACTACAAGCTGAAATCACAAAAGAGCTAAAAACTGACTAAGAGCTGAAATCACTGAGCGTTGTGTTAAGTAGTGGGGGAGCCTGAAGATATATTGTGGAGCAGTTTGTGGGACAGCTGGAGTGGCTTGTGGACCCACTGGTGGAGCAGTTCATGGGACAGCAGGAGCTGTTTGTGGGACGCCGAGCAGAGCAGTTCGTGGACCAGCTGGTGGAGTAGTTCATGGGACGGTGGGAGCTGCTTGTGGGATGCAGAGCAGTTTGTGGACTGGCTGGTGGAACGGAGCAGAGCCCTGTGGAGCTGTGGGGCAGTCAGCTTCAGATCATGTAAGGTGCCTCTTCCCCTTCCCTCCCCCCATTTCCACCCAGGTTGGGAGGTAAAACTCTGCAGATAAACTTTCAAACTCCGGGGGTGCCCTGACCAGGGACAGAGACTTTTGGGCCATTGGACTTTTGGGACTTTGGGTGATTTGGGGTTGCTGGACTCAAGAACCCAAGGGAAAGGACATGCCCCAATTTGCTTGGGGTGGGTTTTGCTCATGGATTGTGTTATGAATCCTGTTGGTGGTGTTTCCCCAACATAATGCCACATTGTTTCTCTGTTATTAAAAGGCTTTTTTGCTACACTCAGACTCCGTGCTTGCAAGAGGGGAACTATTGCCTCTTGGAGGCGCCCAGCAGGGGTGGTATATATTTGTCCCAGGTCACTGGGTGGGGGCTCGAGCCGGTTTTGCACTGTGTTATTGGAATGGAACCCCTAGATACTGAACCTGGCCCTTGTTGCTGCCAACTCTGATGGGCAGAAGGGTTACATTTTAATAGAAGACATTTTATTGAAAAAAGTTCATTCTTTACCCCTCTGTCCAAGTAACTCTGATAAACAACACGAACCATAAATAAGGATGCGATTCTGTCACAGAGGTCGTGGAAGTCAAGGATTCTGTGACTTTCTGTGACCTCCGTGACTTTCGCAGCTGCAATGGCCAGTGCGGCCGATCCCAGGGTCGCCCGAGCAGCTGGCCCCGGGCAGTGCCCGAGCAGTGGTCCCAGAGGCTGCCCCAGGGCCAGCTGCATTAGCTGCTGCTCTGGTGCCTGGCCCAGGGGAAGTACCCAAGCAGCAGTTCCGGGGCCACTGGCCATGGGGAGCACCCGAGCAGTGGTCCCAGGGGTGGCCCTGGGGAGCGCTGAGCAGCAGTCCCCAAGGCCTCAGAGCAGGGGTGGCTGGGGGCAGTCAGTCTCCATGGCCAGTGCAGGGGCTAGCCATTGGCCTTGGGGCCCCTCAAAGCAGCGGTGTCCTAGGACCCCCCAGAGCTGCAGCACCTGGGCCCCAGGAACTGCTAAGTTTTAGTTGGGGGTATTTATATAGTAAAGGTCATGGACAGGTCACGGGCCATGAATTTTTGCTTATTGCCCATGATCTATCCATTACTTTTACTATATAAATACCCCTGTCTAAAACTTAGCCTTAACCATAAACATAGGCAGGTGACAATTCTACTTTGTGTATTGATTGTGTGGTACCATGTATATATACCTTTTCATGGGAAAGCAGGTTGTTAAGGGACACCAAATGCTATCAATGCCCTACTGTTTTTTCCAAGTTGAATTATGCTCAGTTCCTTCTAGGTTGCACCCTTCACTTTATCAGTTGAAAACAGAAGCTCAGCAGTGACATACCCTGACATAAGGATGCATTTCCTGAAAGCACACTAGATGAGGAAAGGTGAATTATAAATTCTTGAAATTCTCTTCATGTATTTTTAATCTTAATAATTTCTTGGGACTTGGAGCACTATACACACACACAAATCAACAATTTTCTGATCATCTCATCAGATGCACATACAACCTTAATGACTATAAAAAGTACATATTGGCTGTCCCCCCAAGAATATACCGTTCACTTTGCCTAGAGAATCTCAAAAGGACAGTTACATAGAGGTGAATGATCCTAACATTAAAAACTGCAGAATTCCTTCAGGAGAAGAGTATACTCATCTTCAGCAATTGAACAGGTTCAATCAGATTGTCTATTAATGTGCCTTATTCACAATGTTTTTAAAATGGGTTTTGTTTCTTTTCGTTCCAAAAAGAATATAATCAAAATGGCTGCTTTGTTTAGCAAAAGCATATATTATGGAAATCAATGTGAAATTCTGTGAATGTGAAACAATACACTGTGGAAAATGTGAAATTACAATACTGAAATACTGAAATTGCGAGTCATGCTGAATTAACAGACTGTTCATCTCATGTATCACTAATAAACGAAGTAGTGGGGAAAAGTCAGCGACTGTACATTTATAAACCATGGGATAAATGTTAAAACTTTGAAAAAAAGAGCCCCTTCAGATAGCACCACAGTCTAACTAGGCATTTAAGAATCCCAGTACCACAGTACCTAAATATTAAATACCAGTACTTGAAGTGGGGTGAGTCACAAGGAGTTACAGACCGGGGCGAGGGGAGAAATAAAAAATTGAGTTGGGTTGCTGAGAGAGACACTTAAAACAGTGTTTAATCAAAGTTGCTATTCCCAGATTATGATAGATTCCCATCCCATACACACACTTTTTTCAGACTACTTTATTAAATGCTGCCTTTGGCAGTGCTTAGACACACAACTCTGACTGCGGCAAATTCACCAGAGAATCTCAGACAGAGTATGATTTGAACCCTGAAAGTAATATGCCAAATGCTCTCAGTTATACCTGGTGGAAGTGCACTAATCACATGGGTATATTTGAGTTTATGGTATAACTCTAAAATATGGGCATTTCTGCTTTTGGTAACAGAGTTAACAACAGCTTCTTCATTTTAATATTCTTTTAAAACTGAGCAGTACTCAGGGGGGTGCATCCTTTTTTGCTTACTAGGATGAGATGCCCCACACTTTTTGCAACTACCAGAGAACATTAGAATTTAACTTGATAGGTTGGAATGCCTACTGCTCCCGAGACAGTGCAAAAAGGGTAGAAAAAAAAGACAAGACAACCTGAGGATGAGAGAGCCTATAAACAGTGACTATACTTGACTTAAACTATGCAGCATACTGTACATTAGGTATAGTTTGGGACACAATATAAAGCAGTAAAACCACAAATGAAAAAGAACTGTCTTGGTGAAACAGAAGGGCAATGCATCTCAGGCTGAGGGCAGTTGTGCCCTCCTAAGAGTCAGCGCATCAGAACAATGCAATTGGCAAACTTTCTCATCAGTCCAGTTCGAAACAAAACAAAGCAGAGAAGCACCTTACCTTTTTAAGGAACAATTTTTGTAGTTTCTTGTGAGACAGCCTTATCATTTTTGTCAGCGTTCAAAAATGTGATGTGGGTCAGATTCTGCGAGTACTTGAGCCATTCTGCAGGGGTTCGACACCTATCATCTTCCCTGTTATCTTGCTGCAAACAGCTTAGCTCTGCGCGTCAGACAGCAGCCCCAACACAGCAACGGATTAAAAGGTGAGGGCTAGACTGGATCTAATCTTTGACTCAAATCAGGTGGATAGACACAGCAGCTCTGGCCTCAGCTGAAGCCTAGCTCTGTTTGTCAGCACAGAGGAGGAAAAAAGGAAACAAGCCTCCGGGCTGCACCCATCTTTTTAAAATAATTGCAAAGTTACAATAGATTCTTATCCGCAGGGAAAAGAAATGTAAGGGACAGCAAAAATGTACCAGAGCTCAACATCTGGCTGATCCTTCAAAGCCCATGCCACAGGAAAAACTAGTTCGGTATCTGGGACTGTGAAAGACATCCAGCTATGCCTGCTGTGTGCCAGTCGCCACAGTACACCTGTTAATTGTGTGCATGTTGTGTGACTCAGCCAAGCCCAATAAAAAAGCTTGTCATTTACATTTTTTTCTGAAATGAATTGGAGACTTCTTCCTCACAATGAGTAAAAGAGAAGACTACACAAAGATATTACACACACACACAGAGAGAGATTTATATAATTTGCAAATATTGGGCTTGATTCATTGTTGTGAGGAGTAGCAAGTTTTATGCACCACTGTCCTCCCCGCCGCCTTCAGAGTTTTTCCAGGAGAGTGCAATTTAAGTTGTGAGTAAGGGTTGGTGGGAGATCTGCTGGTGTAAGCTGCCCAGGGTAGCTAAGATGCTGATCCAGCACGGTGCTTAACTACATACCTAGCTTTATGCACAGGAGAAGTTTCAATGAAGGCGATAGGAGAGCCCCGATGTTTGAAGTTAGGCATCTGTAGAAGCATCTAGCTGAACTGAGGCCTAAACTACTACATTCCCAGCTACCTTGACCAGTGCTGCTCACTTCGGGAGCTCCTCAGTGGAGGAGAGGTTGTAGGTGCCAAAGCACACTTTCTACCACCATGGCCTTCCACTCTGAGTTACACCATTAGACGCTGGCATAACCCACTGCTTAGAAGAGTCGGGGGAGAGGGGAAAATGATTGTTCAAAGCTGCATTCTGATTGGCCCGTTGAGCCTTTTTGATATCAGAGCTGTCTGGTAACACCCAACAGCACAGAACTGGCATAAACAAAAATATGTCCTTATGCCCATTATATACAATGGGTGAGGGCAAAAATGTAACAGGAGGGAAATGCTTTTAAATAAATACCACCACCCTAAAACATCCCTCTCTGTTTTTAAGTGGCAGGAATTTCTCTCCAAACAAGTTACAGCTGCAAAACCAGTTAAACCTGAAGCCAAACTCTCTCTCTCTCTCTGTATTCCCCTTTACCCCCTGCAACAGCTGCTTTTAATTCTCCCCTCTCACTGCCCCACTGCCTCTAGGGTTGCCAATTTTGGTTGGACATATTCCTGGATGTTTCATCACACGACATAATCTTTAATTAAAGATTAATCTTTAATCCCTGGAGACTCCAGGACAATTCTGGAGGGTTGGCAACCCTAGGAACTGACATGCCATATACACACTCACAATCCACTGCAAGATTCCAATCATACAAGCACTTATGAACATGCTTAACTTTCAGCCCACTGTGGAAACCAGTAAAACTAGTCCCATACTTATAGGTAAGCACTTGTGTACATGTTTAGATGACTGGGGCCTAAAAAAAATTTTTGGGGGAGGGAGGGAAAAGATTCATGAAAACATTGACAGTAAACACAAAGTGCATTTACAGGCCTTTTAAACATTTCATTTGCCACTCGGAAAACCCAGAAATGGATAGTGCTGCACTATGGAGTGAAAAAGAGGTAAAATTGAGACATAAATATCAAGGGATCTAATCAATTACAAGTACATAGATAAGATATCAGTGGGGAGGGAAGAGTACAGATTGCAGGAGGAACAGTTTGGAAGAGGCACCAAGACGTCAGTCTGTGTTCACATAGCTAGAATGCTAGATGCAATTGCAACATCTGTGTAAATAGGTCTCTTAATAAAGAGCCAGTTTAGTTTTAGAAAGATGGTGTTCTCTTATGTTATTATCCAGCACATGGTACATGAAATATACTGTATATTGATGGGGGTGGTTTCCCTTAAAAATGTAATTAGATAAGGTTATTATACTAGTTTTCCAGAATATGCACCGGCTGCCAATAGGTCTCCAGGGAGAATTCAAGATATTGGAGTTAAACTAAAAAGCCTAAATGTGATAGGACCTACTTACCTGAGAGGTCACTTCTCTCTCCCCTTGCTATGCTTCAACAAGGGAGATTAGCAGAGGAACTTAAACTGGAACTCCTTTGATACAAACAAATAGGAAGTAGCTACACACAGGAGGTTGTCTGTGGAACACACTTCCACTGGATCTGCCAGAGCCTGAATTTGTTAGCCACACTGCAAAGCCTATTTTCCTGACAAGGATTTTGAGAAGGGAGTTGGCTGAGATTTGGAAGGTTTGGGATTTAAATTTTACCCTCATTATATGTGCTGATGATGTCAAATTAAGATGGCAGTGCTTTATATTATATTACCACTCGTCTGTATTTTAATTTATGCAATGGCATCCAGAGGTAGGATGGGCATCTATATAGACTTCTATAAATATAAATCAATTAATTATATTGAAGTATTTTGAGGAAATTACTTAAAATGTTAACAAAGGACTGAGTTGTGCCTTTGAGGAAAAACCCCAGATGTGGGTCTCTGGGATCCCCCACTTTTTCAAAGAAGGGTCTGTTTTAAAATAACAATTTTGGGTTTAAGATGGAAATGGAAGTTATGTTAAGTGCTCCATTGTTCCTTGCTAATGCATCCCGAGTCTTTGAAGACATCTGAAAAACCACAGCTTTAGGGGAAAGATTGAAGGTAGAGTCTGAGCTATAATTCTCAATTCCTGCTTCTCTACACCCTCCCTACTCTCTTTACGGTTTAAAATACCTTTAACATTATTTTTAGGCATTTTAGGTGTGTGTCTGAATATGTTCTAAACTCTGCTGTGGTTACTATGGTAGATAATTCGTTGTTGTTAAATGTCACAGTAAATAAACATAACACATACAATCTCATCTTACTCACCATCCTTTCAGCCAATTGTGTCATTTAAAGAATTAATGTATTTTATATTCAAGCATCACCACATGCCCTTTTGTCAGAGTCTGCCTGTTGTTTTGTGCTATATATGGCACTGAAAGGTACCCTTTTGTGGGGAGGAAAGAAGGGGTTTCATGCATTGATGAATGCTTATTTTACTCCTTTATGTTACCAATCTTACCAATGCAGGAAATTCAGCATCTCAATTAAATGAAATAGCAGAAAGATTTCATCAAAAAAGAGCCCTGTTCTTTGTAGGCCCAACCCTGCCGGATGCTTAACCCCTGGGGAAAATGAAGGGACTTGGTAACCAACAGAAATCATTCAACAGTAGGCAAAATTATACCTCCTTTGACAAAAGAATGGATGTAAGATTCTCTGGCAAACTAATACAGTATTTAGTTTCCTCTCTTGTTTTGCAGTGTGTATTCCAATGTGTTTGTACAGCACCTTTACGTGCTAACATCAAATAAAAAAAAACTAGTATATTTAGGTAAATATCATAATATACTATACCATGCTGAGCTCTACCAATGAAAAGTGCTGCGTGAGAGCTAGGTATTATTATTTTATTATATTATTTCAGACTGTATCCTCTCTTCTCTTTTAGTTACTGTAAAATCAAATCATTCTTAAAAAGGAAAAAAAAAACACCTGCTCTACTCAAGGGGAGAGCAGGAGCTGGGGAGGGAACCTGAGGCAAGCACACATTTATGTATCCTGCAAAATAGAGAGGACAAATAGATACTTAGATATTTGGTTACCATTTATTCAGACAAAATACATTCACCTGAAAAACCCCCCAGCACACCTGTCCAGTATTTTTAACTATTAATACTTGATCTACATGGCTGGCCTGTTAATATGTGCAATCAGAGATGTCAATCTTTTTAAGAAAAAAATCACTAGAAACAATATGTCATAGGTATGATAATGATGCTTACTCTGTAATATAGTAGTGTCTTATTAAATGGCTATATTACTGTACAATGTCTCTTTCCATAAAAGCTCATTGTTGTAATGATTCTTGTTGTGTTTCTGATAGTTACATGGCAAGAATCTGTAAGCCTGTTAATACTTTCTCAATAAACAAATGGTAAATACTTTGAACTTAGTATTGCATTTTGTCCCTATTGGTACTAAGTCTCAATGGACCAAATCTAGCCAAAAACCAGTCCCTGAACTGATAGTCATTCAATCTACCCTATATTTCTGAGGAGTATTAGTATTATTTGTAATGAGGCAGTGACTTGGAGCCCTAGGCATACACCAGGACCCTACTGTGTTAGGCACTGTGCAAACACACAATAAAAAAGAGAGTCTGTTACCTTACAACCTACAGCTGTGGGATGCAAAAATCAGGAGTCCCATGACTTCTCCCTTCCTGAGATGAATGAGTCTGAGACTTTGATTTCTGCACTTACTGGAACACTTGGGCTGAGCAGACTGATAGGAGTGATAAACTGGGGACTCCGATAATACTGGGACAGTCCCCTGGTACAAGTCAATTTCTTACTTGGCTAACTGCCTACCTGCGACTCCATATATATTTTATGTTTGATTGGGCCCATAAATATCTGTCTCTGCTTAGAGATGCTGAACACAGATGTTAGACCTCAGAAGCATGGAAACTTCGAAGTCTATTATAGTGAGATGTGCCAGACACTGTGGGCACATAGGATAGTCACAGACTATGGTATCAGTAAGTGTTGTTTCTACCTTTGTGTTCCTGGCTGGCTGGGTTTCTTGTGGAATCTGGAGTCACTAGGGGATAATTAATGCAGATTCCCAGTGCCAGTTATGCAGATAGCCAGCCCTTTGAAGCTTTGCTCTCTGCGGGAAATAGCATTGGCTGGTTTTACCTGATTCAGGAGCCCTGGGAGACAAAGGTCCCAAAAACTGTATAAGGGTCAGCCTGATCTGACTCAAGAGAGACTCACAGGATTAAAAAAACCAAACAAACAAAAAAAAAACACTTATGTATGGACCTACCAGTAAACTGTTAACTGTTTTATTACAAATTTTCTCTGTAATGCTTTTATCCTTTAAAAAAAAAAAAAAAAAGCACCATGCTTTGTGAAAGCTGTTAACTGTCACCGAACTGCAGGTGCTGAACGAAAGTCAGAGCTGCTGGAATAAACAGTGAGTTGCAAGGGGACTGTGCCTTGGTCTAAACAGAGAGGAACACAGGTTCCCATCCTGAGAAAAGTGACAGCTGGAGGCCTAACACATAAGGGGGTGCATTTGTGAAGGACTTGAAAGGGACAGAGGTGCAGTTAACCCAGGAACTGTGACAAGGGGACCCATTGATATGACATTTTAAAATCAACTTGGACAGCCCAAGGGATTAATTTCATCTTCACAGAGGAGACTTGGACACTCAATGCCTGGTAACAATAACACTGTATATTTAATTCTCAGTGTGAAAACCCAACCCTTTATTTTCAAAGGGCATCCTGCTGGGTTTGTTGGAGTCACACGCCACATGTTAGCTACACAATGCAATTCATTTAGGGCCTGATTTTGTGCTCCAGGTACAAGCAAAACCAAGTGGATGGGAGTTTTCCCCAAATAAGGACCACTGGATCAAGTGCAACTCTACTCAGAAAAAAGTGCCTATGTAAAAATTTCACGGTCTTCCTCTGATCTGTTACTTAAAGTCCTGGCTATATACTGTAATGATAAAAATAAGCTTTTCCTGCTTTTTTGTCTCCCATTAGCCCTGTGGAGCCAACACACGTGAGGGAATGAGATGGATTCTATTCCTTTTGGTGCAGCATTGGAATTGCTTAAGTCCCAGTCAATTGTACATGTGCAAATCCATTAGAGATAGAGGGACTGCACAGATGTAATGAGGGCATAAGTGACCACCCCCCACATCCTAAATTACTGGTGATCTGCCAGAAGGAAAGAAACCAACTTAATTCTCTAATCCCAGGATAAGTATGTGGGACTGGTTTCAGAGTAACAGCCGTGTTAGTCTGTATTCGCAAAAAGAAAAGGAGTACTTGTGGCACCTTAGAGACTAACCAATTTATTTGAGCATGAGCTTTCGTGAGCTACAGCTCACTTCATCGGATGTGGGACTGACAGTCAGAAAAAACATCAAGCTACTGGCAAACTGGTAACATGCAATCTGGAATCTCTGAGATTCAAGAATCATAGAAGTTCATGATGCCATTTTTGCAGCCACTTTTTAAAGCTGGAACCGCCACCGCTCACTGTGTCCAGACACTCCTTCAGAAAGCAGTAGAGAAGGGTTGGGGGCGTGTATGAAAGAGGTGGGGAAGGTGCCCACGCCCTGCTAGCACTGCTGCAGGCTTCGGTTGCAGATCAAAAGCACAAACTGGGCGATCTTTGGCGCAAAGGGTTGAGTTTTAGTATGTCCTCAGCCACTACTACAAGGAGCACATGCATCTGCCTTGTCATCCTTGCCCTGCTGCTTGAATTAGCAGGCCTGAGGGCTGAGCTGGTAGCTCCCGCTCTATACAAAGTGTGCCACACACACTCACTCTCTTCTGGGGATCCCTCCTTGGAGGAGGCAAGCAAGAGAGTTGGGTTTTCTTAACTCTATAGGCAGAAGCTGGGACCCTGTCTGTCCACAGCAGCTGCTTCCCTCCTGCCCAAGGCATCCATGGGGCAAACTTCATGCCACTGTCCTCAGCCAAGATATGAGAGCAGGATCATTGAAACAGAAATACAATGTAAAAATTAAATGGAGACACTAAAATTTAAAAAGCAACGCTGCATATTCATTATTGAAGAAGTTTAAAATCTAGGAGAGTCACATGGGAGGTGAGAGCAGCACTCTAAAGGGGAGAAGCCTCCAACTTTTTGAAACTTGTTGTAAACCAAAGTTGAATCAACTTTCAACCACGTGCTAAGGAATTCACTCCATGTAGCACTGTGAATTCATATACTTGGGTCAGAGTTTGATGCAGATTTTTCTTCTCTTTTCTGCTAGGGAGTTTTGCAAGGCTCAACACACCATCACCACACACACGCTCTGAATTTACAATATACGCACAACATAGTTCTTTAAAAAGAAAAGGAGGACTTGTGGCACCTTAGAGACTAACCAATTTATTTGAGCATAAGCTTTCATGAGCTACAGCTCAGAAGTGAGCTGTAGCTCACAAAAGCTTATGGTCAAATAAATTGGTTAGTCTCTAAGGTGCCACAAGTCCTCCTTTTCTTTTTGTGAATACAGACTAACACGGCTGCTAGTCTGAAACCTGTCATAGTTCTTTAAAGTCTTCTAAATTATCTCCAATTTGCAGGCCTTTT
The DNA here is from genome assembly GCF_965140295.1 of Lepidochelys olivacea. Taxonomy (NCBI): domain Eukaryota; kingdom Metazoa; phylum Chordata; order Testudines; family Cheloniidae; genus Lepidochelys; species Lepidochelys olivacea. The sequence continues at coordinate 127,286,020 of NC_140413.1, forward strand.
AAACGGCATCTGTACAACAGTTCATTAAAGAAACTTAGTTTAGCCGTTCCCAAATGTTTCGCATTAAAGGCTATAGTAGCAAGAGGTCTCTTAAAGAAATAATTTCACACTAAAATTTGCAACAATGCAAAGCACTTCTGGTTTGGTGGTGTTCTCACAAAATCCAAAACTCAGATCAAGCACAAGTATCATTTCATTGTAGCTCATGACCCTTTTAAAAAGAACTTGAGTCTACTTGCCCCATCTATGCTGGGTGCAAAGTTCTGTTTAAAATCTTGTTAATTAATACCTCTGTGCAACCTGTTTTGCTAGTGTAGTCATGATCTAAATGTGAGTCTGAAAGGAGACAACAAAGGAGACCCAAAGGGATAGCTGGCTGGGTTGGCAAGTGGAAGAAGTAGGTACCTTTTCCTCTCTCCTCCTCTCACTGCCAAACCCCTTCTCCCACATACTTCTGCGGCTCTATCCTGCAACCTCCAGCCAGCTTGACGGGTGCACCAATATATGACTATGAAAATCACCTGGTGGGAGGGAGGGAAATGGAAAGTCTTGTGGGCAGAGTAATAGGAGGGGGGAGGGGTGATAAGGTATGTGGGACCTATACAACCCCAATTATATTTTTCCCATGTATCTGACACACACAGCTATGAACATAGTCACTCCTGCTCAGAGTCCATAATAAAGCAACCAGTAACCTTGTTTTATGCCATAAATTGTCAATATCACTAGATGGCAGTAGAAAGGAAGTAACTGCATTTAGGAGGTCTGAGAGTTTCGTGCTAGACTTTACTGAAGTCTTTTTATCCCACAAATGTCAGTCAGTTTACCTCTCTTGTTTTGGTAAATTTTGAAACAGATGCTGCAGGAACCCAAATGAATCCCATCTGGGAATCAAACATAATATCTCAACTGTAAGAGCACACCACTAAAAATAAATTATATTGCCCTGGTCTACACTGGGGGGGAGGGAAATCGATCTAAGATACGCAACTTCAGCTACATGAATAACGTAGCTGAAGTCAACGTACTTAGACCTACTTACTGTGGTGTCTTCACTGTGGTGAGTCGACTGCTGATGCTCCCCTATCGACTCCATCTGCACCTCTCGCAGCAGTGGAGTACAGGAGTCGATGGGAGAGCAGTCAGGGGTCGATTTATCACATCTAGACTAGATGCGATAAATCAATCCCCGCTGGATCGATCGCTGCCCGCCAATGCAGAGTCTCCTTGGAGGAAGCCCAAAAAGCAAAAACATCAGAGACATTTCCACATCTTTATTCCTATAAATGAAACACTACGCTGGGATTTCAAATACCCAGCTGGATAGGAAATTCAGTTGTAGGAAATTTCAAAATACCTAGCTGGATAGGAAATTCAGTTGCCTTCAGCTTGCAGTTTATGTTCACAAGTACAATTAAACTAAAGGGACAAAGTCAAGTAGCATGATGGAGATCAAGCCCTGGTTGCAACCTCACCCTCTCCATGGTTGAGGTTGCAATCAGGGCTTCTTTTCAAGGCCAGTTTTCAGCCACGTTAGCTACACAATGCAAACTACTCACATTCTCAAAAGAAGAAGCAGATCTCTCAGCTGGTAGGAGAAGTTTTCCAGAAAAGTTCAAAGACATTTTAAGGTGGCTTTTGAGAAGACATTTAAATATGGCTTTTTTAAAACAAATGTTTGCAATGTGTCTCATTTAAGACCCATTGTCCTACTGTTCTTACAGTTAGGAGGCAGGTCACACAGTATCGCCCCACAAACACATGGGCAGATTTAAAAAAAAAAAAAAAGAGCTGAGCACCCACAACTGGAGCCAGATTTGAAAAGGGCCAAGCAGTCATCTAGGCACCAAAATAAGTGGCTGTGTTTTCAGAAGAGCTCAGTACATTGGACGCTGAGCTCTTTTGAAAGTCTGGCCATAAGTGTCCCAATGGGAGCTTCTAGGTGCTGAGTATTTGTGAGAATGTGGCCCTTAATTAGGTGCCTAAATGGGAATGGAGTTCTTTTGAGAATGAATATCTGGCCCTGACTGTGGGTGCTGAGCACATGAAAATCTGCACTGTTTTTGGAAGTCTGGTCCATCATGCGGAGATGCATATCGTTATTATGAAGAAATATACTCTTGCAATATTTAAGGTTGTAACCCAGCTTACGTTTTAAGGTCAGGCATCACTTTTCCAATTTAAAAATTCAACCTCATGTTTTCAATGATAAGGTTAACTCCCAAGGTGAAGCAGAAGTTTTTCTCTCCTGCAAATTTGAAGGAAGTTGAGAAAATACTTTTTCTGGTGAAGAGTTTTTAGAAGGATCTCTTTTTGAAAATCACCATGCTTCTAAATGTTTCTTCATGTCCCCAGATACATTGAAAATAGAGTCTGACTGTAATTTAGCAATCCCTTGGTAATTAGTTTTGCAATGTAACTTTGTGGATAGGCCAATAGTCAAACAATAAAAACAAATAATATCCAGAATCAGCATTTTTTAAAAAGTGGAGATGAGCCACGGTCACTGTGGAAAAAAACCATGCCAATAGGTACAATTTATGTAATCAAAGCAGAAATAAAATAGTAAATACAAGTCCTGTTCACAGAGAATGCTTTGTATGCCAACACTTGTGAGCAGGGAAAATTTTAAGTGAATTGACTTTCATGGATTCACAGATTTCAAGACCACAAGGGACCATTGCAATCATCTTGTCTGATCTCCTGCACAACACAGGCCATAGACTTGTTGGAGTCTAGATCAAAAAATGTTCTTATTCATTATTATTAATTATTATCATCAGCTATTATTTGTATTTCAATAGTGGCTAGGGATCCCAGTCAAGGATCATTTTGATAAGCATTATACACACATGTAATAATAGAGACTGTTCCAGCCTCAGAAGTCTCACAATCTTAGCATATGACAAGAAAAGTATTGTGCAGACAGCATAATCACAGAGGGGAAGAGAAGAAGACCGGTAACAGTGAAACTATCTGTTAACAGTGTGGAACCCACCTCTCATGAGCACCCCTTCTGGCTGGGTGTGTCTGCAGTTTTTAAATAGTCCCAGCCCTGGTATTGGGCTGTAGCCCCCCGGGCTTCCTCCCTGGAGGCATGGTTTCACCCTCTTTGTCCCTTCCAACCCCAGCTCTCCACCTGGGTGTCTTGACAGTTCAGTTTCCCTTGTGGGGGTTTACTGCTGTCCGATTGTACGCCAGTTCCCCAGTGTCCTATGGGCGGGCCTGAGCCTGGCCACTAGTCCGGGTCCCAACCTAGAGACCCTAAGAATAGCAGCCACATACTGCCATGTCCTTTTAAATAACTGTTTTTGGCTCCCTGAGCCACTTCCCCGCACCTCCAGCCTTCACCAAACTTCACCCTTACCTCAGGGCTCATCTAAGGCTCTGTCTACACTAACACTTTTGTCTGTAAAACTTTTGTTGGTCAGGGGTGTGAAAAAACACACCCCTTACTGACATAAATTTCACAGGCAAAGGTGTTGGTGTGGACATCACTATGTTGGCAGGCAAGGCTCTCATGCCGACATAGCTAACACCACTCATTGAGCGTGGTTTAATTATGCCGGCAGGAGAGCAGGTACACAGGAGTAGTGGTACAGCTATGCCGCTGTAATGTCTGTAGTGTAGACATAGCCTTAATTCAGGTCCAGCAGCCAGCCAGGAGCTCTTCCTCGCTGCCTCGGTCCCTGCCAGCACTGAGTTGTCTGTATTGCTGCAATTCCCTTTGGCTAGCCAGAAGCATCACCTACACTCCTCTAGCTCCAGCAAGAAACTGACTGGCTCTGGCTCTGCAGCTTCTTTTATATGTTCCTCATCCACTCTAGGCTGCTTGGGGGACTCCTTTACTGCTCCTTTCCTGGGATGGGTGTGTTAGGACACTGAGAGCTCCTTCAAGAAACCTCTGGGCCTAGTCCACCCCGTCACACTATCCTATTTTCTATACTATGCAGCAGTCACAGGACACCCTCTATCTCGCTACTGGTGAGTGTTTTGTATGCATCATGGCAGAATTGTCTGAAGGAAAGATTTGAAGGAGTCCTCTGTTCTCCTCCTACTCTGGATTACCACTCTTCTCCTCCAAAAAAATCAAGTCTAAGGTCCCTGGTCCACATTTCCTACCATCTGACCCATAAAAATGTGGGAGAAAGCAATATAATTTTAATGAATATTATATTTACTTCTGTGGGTTTGAGGGTTATGGTGTTGCTTGCTAAAGGATATCTAGGAGTTAAGACAGTCTTAGATGGTTTTGGCCATGTGGAAGAACCAAAATCAATGACTTCAGATAGTTCAGCATCACTGGTGCTTAACTGACAATACAAGTGGCAAGGCCTTTCAAGTTTTGTCTCTGTCTGAATTGGGCATGCTTCCACCCCCAGCTGGGACAAGGTTGGGGCCCTTAGGTGGGAAACCTTAATCAAAAATCTTGGGAAATGTTAAAAGAGGATCCCTGATGAAGAGAGGGATGGAGACAGAGTCTGCAGGAAGGAAGACAGAAATCTAGGCCCGTTGAACAGGGGTACCTGGGACACACAGGGCCTACCTAAGTCTTGAGGGAAGTTAAAAGTTTTTAGGTAAGACCATATAGATGTAGACCTTTTGTTGTTTTAACCCTTTTCCCTCTCATTGCTATGCTCCTGTAGATTAAAAAATAATATTTTCTTTTGAGAAAGCTGTCTGGTGTCATTGAATTTTGTTACTGATCACAGCTCCTGAAGGGAAGTCTCATGTAGGCACCAAACCAAGGTGAGCTTGCTAAGGAAACATGGTTGGTAAACAGGGGTGCTGTAACCTGGAGACCCAGACTAAAAGTGGGTTGAATCACAGCATGCCACCCAGAAAGAAGTGCAGGTGCTGGTCACCTGAAATGGGTGCTCACAGAGAGACAGGAGAGATCAAAGGTACAGGTCACCCGGAACCATAATACTGTTTCTAAAAACATTCTACAGACATGAAAATTACTATTTGACATTCCAACTATCATCTTAACTGTGACCTCCAAGACAGAGCTACAGTACCAAGAAATACAGTACTTCAGTGTTTGAAAAAAGAAAAGGAGTACTTGTGGCACCTTAGAGACTAACCAATTTATTTGAGCATAAGCTTTCGTGAGCTACAGCTCACTTCATCGGATACATTCCAACCAGCTGTAGCTCACGAAAACTTATGCTCAAATAAATTGGTTAGTCTCTAAGGTGTCACAAGTACTCCTTTTCTTTTTGCGAATACAGACTAACACGGCTGCTACTCTGAAACTTTTCAGTGTTTGAGTTATAGAAAGATAAAAAAAGGTAGACATTTATTTCAAGACAAAGAACTAGTATAACTCTAATTGTCTTGCACCAAACTACATAAAGCAATGCATTTCAAGGTCTAATTGAACACACATCTAACTGCTGAATACTAACATTGTACTTATTTTATTCTGAAGACATTATAAAGGACCACTGGCTTGTATCCAATTCTTATGTAACTAAGACATAGCCTCCTACAGAATCACATCTATTGTGCTAAGTACATAATAGCTAAAACACCATTTGCATCATTCATCTTCAGACAACTGACATTTTATATCATGCCATGTTTATTAAGCACATTACTGAGCAACTGTATTTCACAAAGTAAAGTAAAAGAGATCAAAGTCAAGGATGTTGAATGTTAATTTTCATAGGTGTCCATTTTTGTTAGCAAACATCTGAACTGTAATTCTTTCATTTCACTTATTTCCACACTTTTTAATGATTACATTTCTTCCACTGTAACATTTTTTGGTATTTATCTTCTCTGATGCTTGTTAGGTCTGGTAACCTGTGGTAACCGTAAATTCAAGGTATTTATCTAGGCATAGACCACCCCTTCCCTAAGAAAACACCTCTTGCTGGTGGGGAAAACCCTTGGACACCCCCCCCCACCCCACCCCGGCCCTGAGGAGGTATGGAATGTGTTGATTGTAACACACCAGGAGAAGGGATGCTGAGTGGGATTTACAGGGTTACTAACACACTTAAGTGACGGGGAGGTATGAGATAAAGGGGTGTAGACTGGGACACACTGTGAGACTTGCAAAGCAGAGTGTGTGTGAGGAGACTGTGATGCTGAGGAACTGGTGAATACATATCCCTAAAGAGGAGACAGACATATCTGATTAAATGGTTCTTAGTTAATACTTAATATTTGGTAACAGATTTCAGTTTAAGGTTTCTAATATAAATATTTATTTAAAAAATAAGATGGCAGTGTCCCTTTAAAGAGTACCTGCCACTCTCAGGCAAATTGCAAAAAAAATATATATATATTTGACCAAAATATCAGCTGTCACATCCCTCACACCCACACACCCAGCTGTGAGTCCTGTCTAACAGATAGAGCTTTGCCCCTTTATAACCATCCTCCTCTTGCCGCCCGATTCATTAATAATGTCGCAGTCCACGCTTTGTGAAATTACACTAACCTCCAGCATACCGTACCTAATTGACATATTAACAAGACATTGAATTATTAAATAACTGAAGGAACTGGCCAAAGGAGGAAAACTGATTAAAAGGAAAAGCTTCAATTTACACACAATTATTTGATTAACTATGGTAAAAGGAGGGGGGCAAATGAAAGCACACAGCAGTTTTCTGGGGTTCAGGTTAAAATATTTCTTTTGCTTGCCAGGGAGAGATGAGGTAAGAGACCTGCAGAAAGGTCACAGAACAACAATATTAGTCCCCACTCCTACAAGTAAAAACATTAGTGTCAATCCCATGTACCTGCACAGTGGCCCAATGAAATCAGGACTCCAGGCAGGCATTGAGATTGACATTAGCACTTCTGCTTGCAGAATGAGGGCCTGAAAATTCTGCACTTTTGAAGAAAAAAAGCTTATTCAGAGAACAATTTCTATGGCCCTTTGTGCACTACACTTGCTGCAGATATGCTAAACTATACATAAAAACTCTAATTGATTTTGCAGATCTGGATGAGAATGGGAATTCTACAGTGTTTTTAGGTTTCTTACAAATAGCTAGTTTTTAACCTATATATAATACATTATCCATTCACTGTATGTGTCTAAATTTGAACATTTTTGTGTCTTTCTAGTAAAAGATTATTACTTTAAGGAGAATACATTCAGTCACCAGTAAAAGATCATATTTTGAGTCAAAGGCCGATTTAAAACCTTGAGACTCATAATTTGGATCAATTTTCACAGTAGTTAGTATAAATCCAAGGGTAGAATTTGGCTCTTTAAATTGTTATGAGACTGAATTAGGGTTTATACCAGGCATTGTTCTTGTTACAATAATTGCCACAAGGATGGATTCATGTTGGTGTAATTTCTCATTGCATTCAGTGAATCAGGAAGCTGCACAATCAGAGATATAATGCTTCATATATCCAGCATGCAGAATAGAAAATTGCATTGCAGTACTCTAATTTATTAATGTTCTTTTATTCTCTGGACAGTCTTAATTTCGCTTGTGTAATCTCAAAGTATTAGAAGGGCCACAGCCAATCAAAATGCAAAATACATACATTAGTAACATTACAATCATCACACTAACCTTACTCACAATGCTTAGGCCAGTCTCATCCTTAGAAACATAGGAACTGCCATACTAGATCAGATCATTGGCCCATACCATATACTTCAGAGGAAAGTGTAGAAAAGCCCAATTATACAACTATGTAATTTACCCAGAGGGAAAGTTTTTCCTATCCCCAGGCAACTAATGGTTGGCTAATACCCCTTAATTTGTATCCCTTTCTAGTCCAGCTAGGCTTTGTGCCTCAACAATATCTTGAGACAGTGAGTTCTACAGATTACACAACACATAAGTAGTTCCATTTATCATTTGTAAATATTGCCTTTTAATTTCATTAGGTACTATCTTGTTTTTGTATGATGAGAGAGGGTGACTAAGAGTGCCTGAGTGGTCATTCATTATCTTATACACTCCCTCAGACCCTCTCTTACCTAAAGAGGCCGAACATCCTTAGTGTCTCCCCATATGGAAAGTCTTTCTCCAGACCTCTCATCATTTTCACTGCCTGTCTTTGGATCCCTTCTGTTTCTCCTCAGCTAACTCCTTTCTGATATAAGGTGACCAGAACACAGCACAATTGATTTCCATAGTGCCAGTATTATATTTTCAGTGATTATATTGTATTTTATTCTTCATAAAGGCAGGACCTATTATAGGCCCAACAGCTCTAAAAAGGATTGTGAAGTCCGTATTCTGCATTCACGGCAGATACCAAGAGCAACACACGAGTTGGAACAAAAAGGCAGTGTCTGTGCAACTGTAAGTATTCCAGGAGGGGAGAAGAAAAATAAGAAACCCGCCATGCTATTGAATTTTAAAACCCTTACTCTGCAAGTGCTCCATTCATTTACTCCTCTGATTAAAGAAACCGTTATGCATTTCTGTGATATTATTACACACACAGAGATAAAACATTTTAAATTACATGCAAGGTTTTTGCCAGTCACACAGCTAAAACCATCCTCACAGCCTTGAAAATTATCCCATTATCTCATATCAAGTAATTACATTGTTTGTCATAATTACAGCCATTGAAGTAATGGATGATAATCTACAAAAACATATTCAATAAAATTAACTAACTACATGAAAACAATATTCAATGGGACAAAAACTTAGAAAATCCCTGTTTATGAGACATTAACTATACCTTGGGCTGAATAACTAAACCCCAGGTACTTATATTAGTCCATGATATAGCCAGGTTAGCAGGAAATACACTCAAGTTGTTGGGCCTGCATCCTCAGGAAACTTTCCCATTAACATGAGTGCATGATTGGACATTATCTCTGCACCAGAACACACTGGGACAACATACAGCAACCCATGTCAGAGTCTGAAAGCTCATTACAAAGACTAAGAACAATAGGTAGCTCTGAGAGACAAATTTATTTTCTGTAACTCTATCCAGTGATGTTGAAACTCTTACGTTACAGCATATTAAAGACAGAGGGAAACCAGAATTTTAGTGCCAGATCAGCTCCTGGGCAGATATCTTTCAAATTGTATATACTGTCATCCATCACGGATTGAATTCTGCTGTGAAAAAGTTTCATTCTTCTTTTACCCACAGTAACCACCATCAAATGAACCTCATACACCTCCAACCACAGCTGGAGAGGTTGTACAGAAGTAAATCACCCACCTTCTTATTTTCTGTGACTGTCCAGAGATCCAAACATTTCTACCGCAACCAGTTTACAGAAAACCACAACACACTTTGGTAAAAGCTCCCATTAATTATGTTCTAGCAGAAATAACACTCCGTCCACCCCCTAAGCACCAACATTGAAATATATGTATTCAGATTATAATAAATAGCAGCAGGGGAGAAAATCATTGTCAACACTGGCTCATAGGAAAAATATTCTGATGTTATGATGTAGAACAGATCACAGCTTAGATTAGATAAATCCAGGACCAGTCTGAGACATCATGGACATTAGCTGATGTGATATTGTATTTGTTCTGTGCAAAGAACAAACAAGCAAAAACCTTCAGCAAAAATGACACATCTAAAAATATTCAATCTCATTTAAGTATATCATTTTAATCCTCATACCCGCGTACCTAACTCTGACTAAATCTCTACATCGACTGCTTGGAGACCTATTAGCATAGAACAATATTGCACCGAGTAATTTTTTTTTAATGTAGAACGATGGTATATTACTTACCTATGTTCCTACCTATATATAGTACTATACCTATAGACCTCTGCATGTCACACATACTTATTCATATTCATCCAAAACACAAGGTTGTCTGGCCGGATATTCAATTTATGTCCATCACTGGCTATCTTATAGTGGCACCAGAGCTTTGAGCAACCGTGTGGTTACCAGCTGTGTAGCAGCATTACTTGGTAAGTACACTTTGGAATCTGTTGCTCTTCCATCCTAATAATACATTCATACCAGAAAAGACACTGAATCTGAACCAGTGTCGATGGAGGTGTTGCTGAGTTTGACTTCGAATATCCTCGTTGCTGATCAGATTCTGCGACTTAATATTGAGCAGCTAACAAAGACAACAAGAATCAAAACCATCAATCCTGTGCTCTTCCACCTTCCTCAATGTCTACAAGTCACAGCTCCACAGTAGAGTTGGTATAGTCAGGGTTCTACAGATCTGCAGCTTTGTCACGAATTTCACATCATGACATCCCCAGAAGCTGCTGAAGGGCTGAAACAGAGCAACAGCAGCTGCTATATGAATGTTCACATCTTTTAAGCATCTTCAGTAAAAGAACCAAAAAAATGCAACCAAGACTAAACAGCAGAGTGAAAGAGGCAGTTAGAGGCAACGAGGCATCCTCTAGAAATTGGAAGTGAAATCCTACTGAGGAAATAGAAAGGAGTATAAACTTTGGCAAGTCAAGTGTAAAAACAGAATAAGGGAGTGTGACGGGGTCCCCAAGATACAACCTGGACTGTGGGACCTCTGAGCCCTCCAAACCCACCAGTCTGAGCTGCGGGTCACAGTGTGATGCTAATGTCAAGCTACAAGCCTCTGACAGGCACCGCACTTCCACAGCCATCCACAGGGAGAGACACACCCAGTTGAGTAACATGAGTGATCTCCCAGCCACTCATGAACCATCAACTAAGAGGCTTCAGCCAATTCCCGCTCCCCCCTCCCCCCAGCTCCCCAGCCTTGCACCCAAGAACTGTACCATCTTGCACTGGTCAGAAGCCTGACCAGTGTAAACTCATTACTTAGTTTCCCTTCAATGGACATCAGAGCTGAGATTCCCTATGCACTTCAACCAAAGACATACTGTTTTAGGTAAAATATAAAACAAATTTATTAACTACTGAAAGATAGATTTTAAGTGATTGTCAGTAGCAGGCATAGAGATCAAAGTTGGTTACCTAAGAAATAAATATAAATTCACAGTCTAAATTTTAATGTAAACAGACTAACCAAGATTTGAATCAAGCAGTGTCGCACCCTAACAGATGGTACAGTCAGCTTACAGTTCCTCAATATACAGACTGGACCCCCTTCTCTAAGAAGCCTCTGAGGTAGTGGATTCTTTTTTGATGGGCCATCAATGTCTGTCTGGCCAGTGATGGATTCTCCTTTGTCCTTACTGAAAGTCTAACTCTGGGCATCTCCCAACCTCACAACATATTTCAATAGCACATATAGCAGTGCTTCATCACATCACATACAATAATAGAACATACAATCCAACAGGATATTAATGTTCAAAAAATCAAGATTTTTAAAATGATACCTCACAAGGTATACTATGTACGAAACATATCATAATTATATGATAATGGTGAAAATGGGGGTTCCAGGGTGCTACTTTGAGGTACAGAGGGTCACAGGCAGACCAAGAAAGAATTTGAAGAGCAATTAGCTAAAGACACAAAAACTAAACAACCAAAAATTTTTAAGAACATCAGAAGCAGGAAGCCTGATAGAAAAATCAGTGGGGCCACTGGATGATCAAGGTGCTAAGGGAGCACTCAAGGAAGACAAGGTCACTGAGGAGAAACTAAATGAATTCTTTGCATTGATCTTCACTGTAGAAGATGTGGTGGAGATCCCCACATCTGAGTCATTTTTTTAGGTGACTAATCTCAGGAACTGTCCCATGCTGAGGTTTCAATAGAGGAGATTTTGGAACAAATTGGTAAAGTGAATAGTAATAAGTCACAAAGACCAGATGGTATTCACCCAAGAATTCTGAAGGCTCCAGAAGTAACCCTGGTGAGCCTAACTTCAGTACCAGGCAAATTGGTTGAAACTATAGTAAAGAACAAAATTATAAGACACAGATAAAAACAATATGTTGGAGAAGAGCCAACATGGCTTTTGTAAAGGGAAATCATAACCCATCAATCTATTAGAATTTTTTGAGGGTGTCAGTAAGCATGTGGAAAAGAGTGATCCAGTTGATATAGTGCACTGGGACTTTCAGAAAGCCTTTGACAAGGTCGCATACCAAAGGCTCTTAAGAAAAGTAAGCAGTCATGGGATAAGAGGGAAAGTCTTCTCATGGATCACTAGCTGGTTAAAAGATAGGAAACAAAGGATAGGAATAAATGGTCAGTTTTCACAATGGAGAGAGATAAATAGCAGGGTCCCCCATAGATCTCTACTGGGACCTGCACTGTTCAACATAGTCATAAAAGATCTGGAAAAGGGGGTGAACAGTGAGGTGGCAAAAAATTCAGACCATACAAAATTACTCAAGCTAGTTAAGTCCAAAGCAGACTGCAAAGAGTTAGAGAGAGATCACAAAACTGAGTAACTGGATGACAAAATGTTGATAGGTGCAAAGTAATGCAAATAATCCTAACCATACATACAAAATGGTGGAGTCTAAATTAGCTGTTACCACTCAAGAAAGAGATCTTGGAGTCACTGTAGATAGTTTTCTGAAAATATCTTCTCAGTGTGCAGCAGCAGTCAAAAAAGCTAACAGACTGTTGGGAACCATTAGGAAAGGGATAGATAAGAAGACAGAAATATCACGATGCCATTATATAAATCCATGGTACATCCACACCATGAATACTACATGCAGTTCTGGTAGCCCCATCTCAAAAAAGATATATTAGAATTAAAAAGGTACAAGGAGGGGCAACAAAAATGATTAAGGCACAGGTGCTGACTTTTGTTTTCCCCATGGGTGCTCCCCCTTGCTCCCCCTGAGGCCCTGCTATTGCTCGGCCTCCCCCACTCCCCCGAGGACCTGCCCTCACTCCGCCTCTTCCCACCCCCACTCTGCCCCCTCTTCCCACCCCCACTCTGCCCCCTTCTGAGCACCATTTGCCCATTGAACAGCTGATTGCTGGCCAGCCCCAGGGTCAGAATCACTGTGGCTAGTCAGTGCTGAGCACCCCTATTTTTTTCTGTGGGTGCTTGAGTCCTGGAGCACCTACAGAGTCGGCACCTACAATTTGCCATATGGAACAGCTTCTATATGAGGAGAGATTAAAAAGACTGGGAGTGTTCATCTTAGAAAATATATGACTATGGGGGGATTGATAGAGATCTATAAAATCATGAAGGGTACAGAAAAAGTGAATAGGAAAATTTTATTTACCCCTTCACATAACACAAGAATTTCATTTCATACAATGAAATTAATTAGTAGCAGATTTAAAACAAACATAAAGAAGTACTTCTTCATGCAACACACAGTCAACTAGTGCAACTTGTTCCCATGGGATGTTGTGAAGGCCAAAAGTAAAAGTGGGCTCAAAAAGAATTAGAAAAATTCATAAAGGATAGATCCATCAATGGCTACTAGCCAAGATGGTCAGATATGCACCCCAAGCTCAGCATGTGCCTAAACCTCTAACTGCCAGAAGCTGGGACTGGACAACATGGGATGAATCACTTGGAATTGCCCTGTTCTGTTCATTTACTCTGAAGCACCAGGCACCGGCCACTGTTGGAAGACAAAAAGAAAAGGAGGACTTGTGGCACCTTAGAGATTAACAAATTTATTAGAGCATAAGCTTTTGTGGGCTACAGCTCACTTCATCGGATGCATAGAATGGAACATATAGTAAGAAGATATAATACACATACATACATACATACAGAGAAGGTGGAAGTTGCCATACAAACTGTAAGATGCCCTACAAACTGTAATTAAGATGAGCTATTATCAGCAAGAGAAAAAAACTTTTGTACTGATAATCAAGATGGCCCATTTAGACAGTTGACAAGAAGATGTGAGCATACTTAACACAAGGAAATAGATTCAATATGTGTAATGACCCAGCCACTCCCAGTCTCTATTCAAACCCAAGTTAATGGTATCTAGTTTGCATATTAATTCAAGCTCGGCAGTTTCTCATTGGAGTCTGTTTTTGAAGCTTTTCTGTTGCAGAATTGCCACCCTTAAATCTTTTACTGAGTGGCCAGAGAGGTTGAAGTGTTTTCCTACTGGTTTTTGAATGTTATGATTCCTGATGTCTGATTTGTGTCCATTTATTCTTTTGCATAGCCACGGCAGAGACTGTCCGGTTTAGCCAATGTACATGGCAGAGGGGCATTGCTGGCACATGATGGCACATATCACATTGGTAGATGTGCAGGTTAAAGAGCCCCTGATGGAGTGGCTAATGTGATTAGGCCCTATGATGGTGTCCCTGAATAGATATGTGGACACAGTTGGCAATGGGCTTTGTTGCAAGGATAGGTTCCTGGGTTATTGTTTTTGTTGTGTGGTGTGTGGTTGCTGGAGAGAGAGTATCAGGTTGGGGGGCTGTCTGTAAGCGAGGACTGGTCTGTCTCCCACGATCTGTGAGAGTGAGGGATCATTTTTCAGGATAGGTTGTAAATCTTTGATGATGTGCTGGAGAAGTTTTCGTTGGGGGCTGAAGGTGACGGCTACTGGCGTTCTGTTATTTTCTTTGTTGGGCCTCTCCTGTATTAGGTGACTTCTAGGTATTCTTCTGGCTCTGTCAATCTGTTTTTTCACTTCAGCTGGTGAGCACTGTAATTTTAAGAATGCTTGATAGAGATCTTGTAGGTGTTTCTCTCTGTCTGAGGGATTGGAGCAAATGCGATTGTATCTTAGAGCTTGACTGTAGACAATGGATCGTGTGGTGTGTCCTGAATGGAAGCTGGAGGCATGTAGATAAGTATAGCAATCAGTAGGTTTCCGGTGTAGGGCACTCAGTAAAAGATTTAAGGGTGGCAATTTTGCAACAGAAAAGCTTCAAAAACAGACTCCAGCAAAAAACTGCTGAGCTTGAATTAATATGCAAACTAGATACCATTAACTTGGGTTTGAATAGAGACTGGGAATGGCTGGGTCATTACACATATTGAATCTATTTCCCTGTGTTAAGTATGCTCACACCTTCTTGTCAACTGTCTAAAGGGGCCATCGTGATTATCAGTACAAAAGTTTTTTTCTCTTGCTGATAATAGCTCATCTTAATTAATTAGCCTCTTACAGTTTGTATGGCAACTTCCATCTTCTCTGTATGTATATATATATCTTCTTACTATATGTTCCATTTTATGCATCCGATGAAGTGGGCTGTAGCCCACGAAAGCTTATGCTCTAATAAATTTGTTAGTCTCTAAGGTGCCACAAGTACTCCTGTTCTTTTTGCGGATACAGACTAACACGGCTGCTACTCTGAAACCTGTCGGAAGACAGACCATTTTCTGACCTATTGTGGCCATTCTTATGTTCCCGACCATGTCTATGATGCTTCCCATGTCTTTGACAGCTGCCACCTGCTTGATGTCCAACCGGTTAATACTGAGCTGGTTGTAAATTGGAGCAGGAGGCTGCTTGATGGTAACACCCTGGCTTTTAGACAGAGATATATCTAGGTGGCACTCAGTCTTCAAGGGATTTGCCATGATGATGATCCACACACAAAGGGTTTTAAGAAAAGATTCATAGCTTCCAAGGCCAGAATGGACCATTGTGATCACCTTGTCTGAACTCCTGTATAACACAGGCCATCGAACTTCCCCAAAATAATTCCTAGAGAAAATCTTGTAGAAAACATCCAGTCTTGACGTCAAAATTGTCAGTGACGGAGAATCCACCACAACCCTTGGTAAATTGTTCCAATGGTTAATTACCGCTGTTGTTAAAAATTTCAACCTCATTCCAGTCTGAATTTGTCTAGCTTTAGCTCCCAGATGTTGGATTGTGTTATGCCTTTCTATGCCAGATTGAAGAGCCCTTTATTAAATATTTGTTTTCCATGTAGGTACTTACAGACTCTAATCAAGTCACCCCTTAGCCTTCTCTTTGTTCTGCTAAATAGATTGAGCTCTTTTAGTCTATCACTATAAAGCAGGTTTTCTAATCCTTTAATCATTCACATGACTCTTCTCTGAACTCTCTCCAATTTATCTATATCCTTCTTGAATTGCGGACACCAGAACAGAGCACAGTATTCCATCAGCGGTTGCACCAGTGCCAAATGCAAAGCTAAGATAACGTCTCTATTCCTACTCGAGATTCTTCTGATTAGGTACCCAAGGATTGCATTAGCTCTTTTAGCCACAGCATCACACAAGGAACCCATGTTCAGGTGATTATCCAAAATCTTTTTCAGAGACACTGCTTCCCAAGAAAGAGCCCCGCATCCTGTACGTATGGCCTACATTTTTTGGTCCTAGATGTATACATTTACAGTTAGCCATATTAAAGTGCATATTTGTATGCTTGAGCCCAGCTTACCATGCCATCCAGATCGCTCTGAATCAGTGACCTGTCCTCTTCATTATTTACCATCCCCCAATTTTTTTGTCATCTGCAAACTTTATCAGTGATGATTTTCTGTTTTCTTCCAGGTCATTAATAAAAATGTTACATAGTATAGGGCCAAGAACAGATCCCTTCAGGACCCCAATAGAAACACACAGTTGACTACAAGACCTATCAGTTAACTAGTTTTTAACTATTTAATGTGTGCCATTAACTTTATATCTTTCTAGTTTTTTTAATCAAAATGTCATGCGGTACCAAGTCAAATGCCTTACAGAAGTCTAAGTATATTACTTCACCACTATTACATTTATCAACCAAACTTTTAATTTAATCAAAAAATATATCAAGTTAGTTTAACAGGATTTTCCATAAATCCATGTTAACTGACATTAGTTGCATTACTCTCCTTTAATTCTTTATTAATTCATTCCCCTATAAGCCATTATCTTGTCTGGGATTGATGTCAGACTGATAGGCCTATTACTACCCAGGTCACCCAGTTTACCCTTTTAAAATATTGGCACAACATTAACTTTTCTCCACTCTTCTAGGATTTCCCCAGTGTTCCAAGACTTATTGAAAATCAACATTAATAGTCCAGAGAGTTCCTCATCCAGCTTTTAGAAAACTCTTGGATGCAAGTTATCTGGACCAGCTGATATAAAAATGTCTAATTTCCATAGCAGCTGTTTAACATCCTAATGTAATACTAGTGGAATGGAAAGAGTGTTATCATATGATATGACGATACTGTCTGTTTTTTCCCAAAATACATGAACAGAAGTATTATTAAACACTTCTGCCTTTTTTACATTAATATTGATAATTATACCATTTCCATCAAGAAATGTACCAATACCATTGTTAGGATTCTTTTTGTTCCAACTACACTTAAAAACCTCCTCTTTCTTGTCCTTAACCCTGCTGACCATAGATTTTTCCTTGTATCCCTTTGCTTCCCTTATCAATTTTATACAATTCCTAGCTTCTGATTTATAGTCATTACTATCAACTTCCCTTTTCTTCCATTTGTTTTATATATATATATATTATGTTTATATCAGTCTTCACTTCATCTTTTGTCAGCTGAATGAAACGGGAAGCTAAAGGCAGCCATGCTTGTGGAAGACCAATGGAGGTTGAGTTCTGAGGACAGAGCAAGAGTGTGGATATTTGCATATTGTACAGTTAGCCAGGGTGCAGGTATTTTGCTGTGGAACAGTTACTAAGAATGACGACAGAATTGAGATGGTACAGTATCTCTGTGCTCTGACTGCAGTGAAACAAGGATCAAATTTCCAATACTTCAACATGATGCAGCATCATTGTCTTAAGGGAAGACAACTGTGCAGTAACTAGGTGTATTTGGCTAACCTAACTGTTCTGTGGGTGTGACTGACCACCTTCAGGTCTCTACCTAAAGCAATAAGGACACTGTGCTCAACAGACTTTAATCTGCTCACAAGATCAGACTCAGCCACAAGCAATGCAAACAAGCACTTGGGGCTTTGTGCTTTTGAGGAGCTTATGATCCTCAGCTGAGTGAGTACCTTCCAGACTGTCCCAAATTCCTTCAGTCACCTGCCCAGCAGATAGATCAGAGCTGGAGAAAACTCACAGCCAGCCCCCATAACCACTTTCTGGCAACAGCTCCAGAATGGAAGAAAGTCATGGCCTCATCAGTTTCCTCTTCAGCTTGAGACTCTACACATCACAAGGTCTTAATGTATCTCAACGTAATGTTAATACAAGTATGTTTCATAGAGCTTAAGGCCAGAAGGGGGCCATTAGATCCCCTCGTCTGACTTCCTGTGTATCACAGGCCATAAAATTTAACCCAGTTAGCACTGCACTGAGCCCAATCACTAGTGTCTGACTAAACCATATCTTCCAGGAAGGTATCCAGTCTTGAAGACATCAAGAGATGGAGAATTCAGCACCTCCCTTGGTAGTTTGTTCCAAAGGTTCATTGCCCACCCTGTTAAAAATCTGGGCCTTATTTCTAATTTGAATTTGGCTTTAAGTTGCACGCATTGGTTCTTGTCATGCCTTTCACCACTATAAGTATTATGAAGTACTACTGAGATTATGCATCACTGTTTAGTAAACAAGTAATTCAGAATCAGTATATTTTTTCTTATTAAAACAACTATTTTGGTGGAGATCAGCTGGAGTGGATAAATAAGAACTGGCCTGAATCATAGAATATCAGGGTTGGAAGGGACCTCAGGAGGTCATCTAGTCCAACCCCCTGCTCAAAGCAGGGCCAATCCCCAACTAAATCATCCCAGCCAGGGCTTTGTCAAGCCTGACCTTAAAAACCTCTAAGAAAATAGATTCAACCACCTCCCTAAGTAACCCAGTCCAGTGCTTCACCACTCTCCTAGTGAAAAAGTTTTTCCTAATATCCAACTTAAACCTCCCACACTGCAACTTGAGACCATTACTCCTTGTTCTGTCATCTGGTACCACTAAGAACAGTTTAGATCCATCCTCTTTGGAACCCCCTTTCAGGTAGTTGAAAGCAGCTATCAAATCACCCCTCATTCTTCTCTTCTGAAGACTAAACATCCCCAGTTCCCTCAGCCTCTCCTCATAAGTCATGTGTTCCAGTCCCCTAATCATTTTTATTGCCCTCTGCTGGACTCTTTCCAATGTTTCCACATCTTTCTTGTAGTGTGCGGCCCAAAACTGGACACAGTACCCCAGATGGGGCCTCACCAATGCCAAATAGAGAGGAATGAGAATGCATTCGGAAATTAATGGACCTACATTGGTGTGCTGGAAATTAGGCCTAACTGGTGGACAAAGTAATGAGGCAATAGCTAGAAGAGCCCACACCTCCCTCCCCTTTTGAAGGCCTTAAAAATACTTTCAGTTCTCCTGTAAATACTAGGCTGGAAAACAAACAGACTGAAAGAAGCAACATTCACCATCATGGCTGCCAGCCTGCCTGCTGTCTCCTGGGACTCACCCTACCACAGTGGGCCCTCATCATCCTGACCCTGAAAAGGTGTCCTATCATAGAATCATAGAATATCGGAGTTGGAAGGGACCTCTGGAGGTCATCTAGTCCAACCCCCTGCCCAGAGCAGGACCAATCCCCAACTAAATCATCCCAGCCAGGGCTTTGTCAAGCCTGACCTTAAAAACTTCTAAGGAAGGGGATTCCACCACCTCCCTAGGTAACGCATTCCAGTGTTTCACCACCCTCCTAGTGAAAAAGTTTTTCCTAATATCCAACCTAAATCTCCCACACTGCAACTTGAGACCATTACTCCTTGTCCTGTCATCTGCTATCACTGAGCATAGTCTAGATCCATCCTCTTTGGATTCCCCTTTTAGGTAGTTGAAAGCAGCTATCAAATCCCCCCTCATTCTTCTCTTCTGTAGACTACACAATCCCAGTTCCCTCAGCCTCTCCTCATAAGTCATGTGTTCCAGTCCCCTAATCATTTTTGTTGCCCTTCGCTGGACTCTCCAATTTTTCCACATCCTTCTTGTAGTGTGGGGCCCAAAACTGGACACAGTACTCCAGACGAGGCCTCACCAATGTCGAATAGAGGGGAACGATCACGTCCCTCGATCTGCTGGCAATGTTCCTACTTATACAGCCCAAAATGCCGTTAGCCTTCTTGGCAACAAGGGCACACTATTGACTCATATCCAGCTTCTTGTCCACTGTAACCCCTAGGTCCTTTTCTGCAGAACTGCTGCCTAGCCGCTTGGTCCCTAGTCTGTAGCAGAGCATGGGATTCTTCCGTCCTAAGTGCAGGACTCTGCACTTGTCCTTCTTGAACCTCATCAGATTTCTTTTGGCCCAATCCTCTAATTTGTCTAGAACCTTTGCCCAAATCACAAGTTAAACCCAAACCATTTATTGATATTTGAAAAGGTTCTGTAAACTATGTTTTTGTGTTCACATTTCCTCGTGTATCTGGGCTTCCTGGTTTTTTCAGACATAGGAAGCTGAAAGACTAAAGTACCATTAGAAAGGCTCTTCATAGGAGATTTACTCCTCAACTTCCAGATAAAAAGGTTTCAGGTGAGCATTTAGACTGGCCTGAACTGAATCGTGGGAGGTTTGCCCACTATCTATCTATTAACACAATAATTCAATGGGCTTATTTCACCAGGTTCACCATTAGGATGTATAGTTCGCTGATGCCAAATGAAAATAAAATAGATGTTCAATAAATATTGACAGTCCTATTCAGCTGATGAATTATTGTAGCTCTTGATCAAATAAATTATTCAGCAAGTAATGTTAGTCAACTAGCTCTGCAACTGGTGGGATATCAATGATATATTTGACAAATATTATTCACTGAATAATTCTATCTGGTACTTATACAGCAGCTCTTACTGACAAGAACAAACAACAAAGTTACCTATCTAAGAGACGAACACACAGCTCTTCGCCGCTTGAGTCATACAGTTAATACAGCTCTGGTTTAGCTTCATACTTAAAAGATAATTCTGTTCTGTTTTTTCATACAAGAAAGACCTCTACTGGCAGATAAAGTTACTGCAGGTTTAACCCGTTTGCTTTTATTACCACAGAATGACAAATAATTTAGCCTTTCCAGTTATATGATTCCCAATCCAGTGCATGTGGTAGCTTAAGCCACTCTGTTAATTAATTAATTAATAGGCACAACTCTAGCACCTTTCATTTAAGGAAAACAATGCACTTTACAGATATTGTTGAATTAATCCTAACGCATACACTCACACACAACCATGAGCTAGGAAAGTTGTATCACCAATTTTACAGGTAGGAAAACTGAGACAAAAAGTTAAGAGACTTGCCTGAGATCTCACAGAAAGTCTGTAGCAGAGCTAGGATTCACACCTATGTCTCTTTATTCCCTGGTGGGTTTAACCAAAAGACCATCCTTCCCCTTCATTTATGAGCATTTATTGAGAACCATGTGGCCAAGGTTCTGAATGCTGAATTGAGATACACCCCATAGCATTTCCCTGAGTCTGTAGTAACTCATCTGTGAGCATAAGGAAGGAGATAATAAATGCCCTACGATTTCTCTTGCCTTCTCTGTTTCATGTGATCCTCTCCCATGCCAGATTAGTTCTTGCTTTTCCTGATAAACGTAAAAGTTAAATACTGGGGTTTAGTGTGACCATAGGCACCACTATATTCACATCCTACCCACTATTGCAATGACATTTGTACACAATGTGCCTTGTGAAGTATCTTATGAAAGCTAATAATACACTGGTTATTTGTATCATTGCAAAATACAAGTGTTAACCTTATATGTGAAATGATGAATTCCCTCTGTTTGACTACTAGAACATGTTTAAGACAAGACAGCCTAGCCTAGGTAAAGGTGATAAACAGGTATTCTTTTGTCTAGGACAGACGAGTTTACCTCAATTTACATATTGGCAGTAAACAAAGCAATCGCGCTAAACCAGCAGGGGTTATTCTGGTCCTGAACGACAGAGAATTAACATGGCTCCTGCACCCCAGAGAGACACAGGAGACTGAATCCCCAGGAAGCTTTCCTGACTTGTAAGATAAAGGCAATCCCACTGGGGATATAAGGAACAGAGAGACGCCATCTTTATCCTTCACCAGACAAAGAAACCAAGTGATTTGATCTCTGTGATGGGTCCAGGCCAGGCTGGCTAGTAAAAAACTGGAAAGGCAATTGTGGGTAAAATAAACCATCTTGAACAAAAACTGTAACTTGCTAGATTAAGTTTTAGACTTTTTGATATGTATTTTCACTTTGAATCTGGTAACCATTTCTACCTTTATCTCTTTTATTTGCCATCACTTAATCTACTCCTTTTTAATAAACTTGTTTTTTACTTTTACTACAAACTCAATGCTGTGCTTGAAGGGAAGGGTGTATTCACCCCAGTTAAATTAATAAACTGTGGTGTACTGACTCTTTACCAGTGCAGCAAACTTAATATCTTCTGTGAATGCACAGTGGTAGTGGCTGTGCATTGCAGAGAAACATCTCTGAGGGCCTCGAGGGCTGGAGTTCACTGTTACCTGCTAGGCAAGATTTGGGCCAGTAGAGACTTGACAGAGTTTGCTAGTGAGGAAGACTGGTATTGGAGGCAGCTGATACCCTCAGTCTAATCACCAGAAAAACTCACTCTTGGTGAGGCAGAGAGGTAATACAGTGGCTCTGTGTATCCCCAGCAGTGTGTTATGTTTATATAATAGTATGCATAATTTTCCTTTGAGACAAGCAGACAGACAGAAACCATTACCAAAAATGGATCACTTTTGTTATGAAACATAAAAAAGTCTAATGTTCACAATTTTTTTGAAATGAGTGCTGAAGTCTTGTTACAAACACTTTACTTAAACATCCAGAAAGCATGACAATGCTTTACACAACTTTTTATTCACCTAGAGGAAGTAACAATATTTGGATCATAAACCTCAAAACGCTTAACAGACAAGAGATGTGTGTCCCTTGCTTCTTAACCCTAAAATTGCCTGTGCCCTTCACCAGCCAGGTAAGTTTCCCAAAGTAAAAAAAGCCATATTGATCTATGTCAGTTTGCGGGAAGCGGTGTGGGCTGAGGGATGTGCTGGCCACCGCTTCCCGCAGCCCCCATTGGCCTGGAAAGGCAAACAGTGGCCAGTGGGAGCTGCAATCGGCAAAACTTGCAGACACTGCAGGTAAACAAACTGGCCCGGCCCGCCAGCGGATTTCCCTGAT
This sequence comes from Lepidochelys olivacea, assembly GCF_965140295.1. NCBI lineage: Eukaryota > Metazoa > Chordata > Testudines > Cheloniidae > Lepidochelys > Lepidochelys olivacea. The sequence continues at coordinate 127,308,984 of NC_140413.1, forward strand.
GGGCTGTGTGCCAAAGGTTGCCGATCCCTGCTGGAGTTAATCTAGCTCCCTAAGAGGCAGTAGCTAGGTCGATGGAAGAATTCTTCTGTTGACCTACAGTTGTCTACTCCAGGGGCTAAATCGGCATAGCTATGTCTCTTGGGGGTGTGGGTTTAACCCTGACGGATGTACCAATGCTGCAACTTTTCAGTGTACACCAGCCCTTAGTCTTTATGGTAGCCCAACCTGCGTGGGTTTTCTCTAAGCAAAGAGGTGTCAAGGAGATACACCTCCAGCAGGGGAAAAAGAAGGCCTGATAGACTCCATCACAGTAGCCCTTCAATGAAGCTTTTGGGATTGAGATGCAGGAGACCTGAGTTCAGGTTCCAGCCCTGCTACTGATTCCTCTGTAAGCTTGGACAAGACACTTGGTGCCTCAGTTCCCCATATGTAAAACAGAGAGAACACTTCCCTACCTCATTGGGATGTTGTGACTATCATTTCATGAATATTTGTGAGGTGCTCAGATATTCCCATAATGAGAGCCCTGTCAGTCCCTAGATCGGAGGTGGGCAAATTTTTTGGCCTGAGGGCCACATCTGGGTATGGAAATTGTATGGCAGGCCACGAATGCTCACGAAATTGGGGTTAAGATGTGGGATGGAGTGAGGGCTCTGGCTGGGGGTGTGGGCTCCAGGGTGGGGCCAGAAATGAGGAGTTCAGTGTGTGAGAGGGGGCTCCAGGCTGTGGCAGAGGATTGGGGTACAGGGGAGGGGTTGGGGACTCTGGTTGGGGGTGGGGCTGGGGGTGAGAGGTTTGGGGTGTAGGAAGCTGCTCCGGGCTGGGGCTGAGGGGTTCAGAGGTCGGGAGGGGGATCAGGGCTGGGGCAGAAGTTTGGGGTACAAGCTCCGGGTGGTGCTTACCTCTCTGGCTCCTACACTGAGGCGCAGTAAAGCAGCTCTGCGTGCTGCCCCATCTGCAGGTGTAGCATGCAGAGCCACCTTGCTGCGCCCCCGACCCTGCTCCCTGGCTGGAGCACCGGAGCGGGGCAAGTCCCAGACCCCACTCTCCAGTGGGAGCTCGAGGGCAGGATTAAAACAGCTGGCGGGCCGTAGCTTGCCCACCCCTGTGCTACACTATTGTAACTCAGATTTCTTTGATGTCATCAGTAACAGCAAGAGCAGCATCAGCCCGAATTATACAATTAAGCCAATCAGAATCCTGTGGCTAAGACACTGCTACTGTCTTGGTTGCTAACTCTTTCAAATGTTCTAAAGGTTTTGTGAACCCACAAATTTATTCCAGTTCTTCTAGCCCCATTGGTTCAAATACTTGTGACTTTCCTTCTTGTTTGTTCAATCTTAGTAAACGCCACTAGATGTCAGTAGTGCTTGCTGTGTTTAAAGGTGGTATTTTTAAGTGCTTTGGTGCTAGGCTAAGGACAGTGGTTTAGATTTGCGTAGCATTGTCCCAGAGGGCGTGAGAGTAAAGCCTGCTCTGTGCCTCTTGCAGACATGTTCTAAGGGTTGTCTACAGTGTGGACACTACCTATTCCGATGGTAGAGGTTTGCCCTTTGCTATAGTTAATCCACCTTCCCAAAAGGTAGTAGCTAGGTTGACAGAAGAATTCGTCCATCGACCTAGCACTGTCTGCACTGGGGCTTAGGTCGGCACAGCTCCGTCACTCAGGGTGTGTGGATTTTTCACACCCTTGAGCGACATAGCTGGGTTGATCTAACTTTTTAGCATATACCAGACCTTTGTTCTAATTTCTTTCTTTCTTGAAACCATCCCATTCACAAGACTGAAAAGAGGGCAGCAAAGCAAAAATGTGGCCCAACCCCTTACATGTATCCCATGAAGATGCTGAGATTGTTATGGTAAGGTCACAGAAACTGGAACATACTGCTGCACCTGCTATTTTGTGGGAAGAAATAGATTTCCCAGATTCAGGTATATAGTTGCGGGGGAGGGGGCGGGGGATGGCAGGAGGAAAGAGGAGACAACGCACACGCACGTACACACACACACACTGTTGTTACTATAACTAAATATGGAATCCATCAACCTTGACAATGACTCTCAACTACAGAGATGAAACTGAGTGACTTGATAGCATAATTGTTGTGTTTATAGTGCACGCACATCTCAAAGAGATCTGAATATAATCCATGAATTTTAAAAGGAGAATTATTTTTCCCTCCTGGTGACAGACTGGAAGACATACAGAGTTGTGTCTGCTGGGAGAGAGATAATGATCTCATAGAAGTGGTTTCAGTGTTCATTATCCAGAAATATAGCGGTTTTGTAATAGTTGGGTCAGTTTGAAAGAGGCCAGAATTTTTTAAGCGATCATTTTCAAATGTTCACATTCAATATCAACATGTAATAGGCCCTAGTCCTTCTGTCATGGACTTCTTGGTTATCTCTGTGGTGTGTTGAAAAAACTGTTAAAATTGTAGGCTGTCACTTTAAATTTCTGGGGGTTTTCCTGCTTCTGCTTGCAGGATAAGGGGGTCTATAGGGAAGTGCCTGATCTGGGCCTAGCTTGGTAGCAGCAGTCAGTCTGCAGAAAGACAGCCTGGAGCAACGTGGGCTGAGTTGTGCCTCTCTGTTTTAGTGAGCAGCCTGCTTTGTCTCGGTTTGTGGGTTCTTGTACGTTACCATTATGAATTCTCATAAAGAAAGTAGTGTTAGGCTGCAACCTTCCCGCAAGAGTACTTACATTTTTATCTAGCTTCTCTGTCTGTATGCCATGAAGAGATCAGTCTCTACACCACACACACAGTGTCTGCTCAGAGACTGGTGGTTGCAAGCAAGGACAGAACTGAGGGCTTGTCTACACATATAGCGCTGCAGCTGCGCCACGGTAGCCCTTAGAGAAGACTATCTACGACAGTGGGAGGGCTTCTCCTGCCAGTGTAGGGACTCCACCTCCCCAAGAGGCGGTAATGTCTCCTGAGTGATGTAATTATACTGACGTAAGTCTCTAGTGTAGACCAAGCCGTATGCTTTTCTCGTCCCCTGCCCCCGCAAAGCCCAAGCCCTTGCCGCTTGCATCAAAGCAGAATTGCCTCTGGCTCTAGCTGTATTAGGGGTTCTGGCACAAGGTCCAGTAGGCCTGAATTCCTCCACAGAGGACAACGGTACACGTACCCACTACCTTTACAGTATACATAATGCCGTACAGAGCAAAGGCCAACCTGAGGATTTGCAGGGCCCTGTGCGGGGGCCCAGCAGACTTCCATAGTCCACGTGTCTGAAAAATAAGGAGAGTTTTGCTGCTGAACAGACTGAGGGCATAGGAGTCATGTTTCCATTTTCCATGGGGCACTTGTGCTCCCAAGCTTCTATCTACCTGGTGTCAGTGACCACAGCAAATTATGCACAGCATTGCCAGCTCCTGTGATTTTACTTAAAATCATATATTTTTTCTTAGATGCCCAGTCCTTGGAGACCTGTGATTCAATAAGAATTTCAGATTTTTTGTTGTTGTTTATTTTAAATCTCATGATTTTTTGAACAATTGGGGCTGGGTATGCTGCAAATACTGTGTAAAAGAAATATATTTAGACAGCATGTGATAGGCAGTTGCAATGGGAGTTGCAGGGAACAGGGCGAGAGAGCCAGAGAACCCCAAGATAACAGGGCACCATGCCCCCTAGTGTCTTGCCCCCAAGGATGATGTAGGGCAGGAGCCTTAGACAACCTACAAAAGGAACCATCTCCCCCAACAGGCACAGACTGCACCAAGAGGGCACTTTCAGAGCATCAAATCAGAAGCTGACTAGCATTTTATTCAGTTCCTCTTTACAGCCCTTTTGTACAGGGATTGCAGCTGCGGACTACCAGCAGCTTTCTGCAGAGCAGGCTGCGGACAGAAACTGATCAAAGGGTTGCGCCTATTTGTCAACTGCCCTTCGGAGCCAGCTTCCCCTGGCCAAATTGTGGGAGATGCTGTGTACCTGCAACTCTCATTACAATGAAATGAATGCTCACCATCTCCCAGAATTTGGCCCTTGGTGCAGAATGAAACAAGCTAGTCCTAGCTAGATTCCCTCTGTAGCAAGGGCACAACCCCTTTACATTGAGAAGGAGCTGGAAAGGGAAACTGAAATTCTACAACGTTTCCATCTGCAGTCAGCAGCGCCCTCATGTAAAGGTTACTCCTGGGGTACTTCTGCGCCATTGCGTGTGTGCAGAATTAATGTCTCCCGCAGATTTCTTTGCTTCCCTGCAGAAAAAATGACTTTCTGACAGGGAAGCAAAGGGAAGCTGCAAGAACAGATACGCACCACTCCCTAGCTGCACAGGTACATCGTTTCAGGCACCCAGAGCAGCTGGTGGAGAGGTAAATCACCACAGGGCTGGGGACACCCCAGCCAGTAACTCCAACCCTGAGCTGGGATCAGCTGCTAGTCCTGGCTGGGCTGGAAGCAGGAGAGGACAGGACTTCCTTTACCCCTGCAAGGAGTGGCTGGGGCTGTGTCAGACCCACCCCCAAAAACCTCCTCCAGCTGCAGGAAGCTCAGCATCCTCCCCTGCTTCCTCCCCCCATTGCTCCACAGCTGTGGGGGGCAGGGGTCACTGTACAAGGAGCTGCTCCCCCATCCATCCAACCCTGATGCATCCAGACCTCCCATAGACAAACACCCCTGCCAAGCCTCACCTGGTACATCAAGAACCCCCCTAGCCCTCCATACCCAAACCTCATGCCACTGAACCTCAACCCCTGCATCTGGAGCCCCCCGGCACCCAGAGTCCCTGCTTCTGGACCCCTACCCCTGCACTCAGACCACCCCCCACTGAGCTCCCTGCACTCAAACCCTGATGGCCACACCCCCTGCACCACTCTGAACCCCCACATCCAAACCCCCATGCCACTGACCTCCAACTAGCTGCACTCAGACTCCCACCCCACCAAGCTCCATTCTCCCAGCACCCAGACCGCCCCCTTCCACTGAGACCCCCACACCCAGACCCCTTCGCTGAGCCCCAACCACCTTCACCTGGAAGCTCCAGCAGAGCCCCATTGCTCCTACCCCTGGAACCTCCCCCAACACCTAGACCTCATCCCACTGAGCTGCCTGCACCCAGGTTGTCCCACACAGAATCCTGTCACCCCACACTTGGATCCCTCTGCACTTGAATCCTGCCTGGTTAAGCCTGCCTGCCCCACACCTGGTGTGCCTGGTGCAGAGAGGCAGGGCCCCACAATGTTTCTGGGGCAGACCTAGACCTTGTGCTGTGTCAGGGTAGAGTGTAGCCTCACCACTAAGTCCATGTCCTACATTTGTGCAGCCAGTGATCTGTGCTCCCCCCTGCCATGCTGGAACCTCTGCGTTTATTAATTGACAAAACTTGCAGAATTGTGCAGCATTTAAAAATATCATGTGCAGGATTTTTAATTTTTTGGCTCACTTTTTAATTTTTTGGCACAGAATGCCCTCTGGAGTAAAAGGTTACTGCAGCTTGCAGTGTAATCAAGGGGTTGTGTGGTGTGGAGGCCTGTGCTCTAAGTTGACCAAGGTAACAAGAGTCCAGCTCTGCCTGTTACTAAAAAGTCAGCAAAAGTTAGATAAAGATGAGACGTGGATTTTGCATGGAGTAGTCCAAATAAAAAAGGTCTACTGCAACCACCCACAGTCTGTGTTAAGATCATATGTGGTAAACAAAAGGAGAATGCATTCGGAAATTAATGGACCTACACTGGTGTGCTGGAAATTAGGCCTAACTGGTGGACAAAGTAATGAGGCAATAGCTAGAAGAGCCCACACCTCCCTCCCCTTTTGAAGGCCTTAAAAATACTTTCAGTTCTCCTGTAAATACTAGGCTGGAAAACAAATAGACTGAAAGAAGCAACACTCACCATCATGGCTGCCAGCCTGCCTGCTGTCTCCTGGGACTCACCCTACCACAGTGGGCCCTCATCATCCTGACCCTGAAAAGGTGTCCTATCATAGAATCATAGAATATCGGAGTTGGAAGGGACCTCTGGAGGTCATCTAGTCCAACCCCCTGCCCAGAGCAGGACCAATCCCCAACTAAATCATCCCAGCCAGGGCTTTGTCAAGCCTGACCTTAAAAACTTCTAAGGAAGGGGATTCCACCACCTCCCTAGGTAACGCATTCCAGTGTTTCACCACCCTCCTAGTGAAAAAGTTTTTCCTAATATCCAACCTAAATCTCCCACACTGCAACTTGAGACCATTACTCCTTGTCCTGTCATCTGCTATCACTGAGCATAGTCTAGATCCATCCTCTTTGGATCCACCTTTTAGGTAGTTGAAAGCAGCTATCAAATCCCCCCTCATTCTTCTCTTCTGTAGACTAAACAATCCCAGTTCCCTCAGCCTCTCCTCATAAGTCATGTGTTCCCGTCCCCTAATCATTTTTGTTGCCCTTCGCTGGACTCTCTCCAATTTTTCCACATCCTTCTTGTAGTGTGGGGCCCAAAACTGGACACAGTACTCCAGACGAGGCCTCACCAATGTCGAATAGAGGGGAACGCTCACGTCCCTCGATCTGCTGGCAATGCCCCTACTTATACACCCCAAAATGCCATTGGCCTTCTTGACAACAAGGGCACACTGTTGACTCATATCCAGCTTCTTGTCCACTGTCACCCCTAGGTCCTTCTCTGCAGAACTGCTGCCGAGCCATTCGGTCCCTAGTCTGTAGCAGTGCATTGGATTCTTCCGTCCTAAGTGCAGGACTCTGCACTTGTCCTTGTTGAACCTCATCAGATTTCTTTTGGCCCAATCCTCTAATTTGTCTAGGGCCCTCTGTATCCTATCCTATCCCTACCCTCTAGCGTATCTACCACTCCTCCCAGTTTAGTGTCATCTGCAAACTTGCTGAGGGTGCAATCCACACCATCCTCCAGATCATTTATGAAGATATTGAACAAAACCGGCCCCAGGACTGACCATTATGAATGTTATAATAAACCAGTCGGAGAACACTTCAATCTCTCTGGTCACGCAATCACAGACATGAAGGTCGCTATCTTAAAACAAAAAAACTTCAAATCCAGACTCCAGCGAGAAACTGCTGAATTGGAATTCATTTGCAAATTGGATACTATTAATTTAGGCTTAAATAGAGACTGGGAGTGGCTAAGTCATTATGCAAGGTAGCCTGTGTCCTCTTGTTTTTTCCTACCCCGCCCCCCAGATGTTCTGGTTTAACTTGGATTTAAACTTGGAGAGTGGTCAGTTTGGATGAGCTATTACCAGCAGGAGAGTGAGTTTGTGTGTGTATGGGGGTGGGGGGGATGTGAGAAAACCTGGATTTGTGCAGGAAATAGCCCAACTTGATTGTCATGCACATTGTGTAAAGAGTTGTCACTTTGGATGGGCTATCACCAGCAGGAGAGTGAATTTGTGTGGGGGGGTGGAGGGTGAGAAAACCTGGATTTGTGCTGGAAATGGCCCACCTGATGATCACTTTAGATAAGCTATTACCAGCAGGACAGTGGGGTGGGAGGAGCTATTGTTTCATATTCTCTGTCTGTATATAAAGTCTGCTGCAGTTTCCACGGTATGCATCCGATGAAGTGAGCTGTAGCTCACGAAAGCTTATGCTCAAATAAATTGGTTATTCTCTAAGGTGCCACAAGTCCTCCTTTTCTTTTTCTGATGTTTTTTGTTTGTGTCAGTCAGTTCAGATCAAACCAGAACTGATTTATTTATTTATTTTTACATTTTCAGCAAATTGAAAAATATATCAGAAAAATTTCATTTTGGATCAACCTACATAGAATGTTTCATTACAATTTTGGGCATTTTTGACTTTTGTTCCAATAAAAGCAGAGGAAAGGAAGGGCTAGGTTCACTAAAGGAGGAAGAGGAAGTACCCCCCCCCCTTATACCCAAGAGCTTAGAGCTTTGGGTGCAGGGCTGGGATGCAAGAGGTGCCCATTCAAATCCCCACCCTAGGGCATGGACATGTTACCTTGTGTTAGCTGTGCAATTTAAATGCCATTGTTGCTGTGATTTGCAAAATAAACACCCCGTTTTGGGTGAGAAAGGGATCTTTGGCATCTCTGTTTCACAAATGCTCCTGAACATCACAGAATGTCACTGAACCTGAAATATCTTTACTTGCATTCACTTTCAGATTACAGGGAACTACATCTCTCATTTCTGAAAGCTCACTCTATCACAAACTTCATCCGGTAACCAAGGTGAGGAAAATAAGATCAGAAATACAGCCACAGCATGGAAAGAAATGCAGGTGTTGTGTCATTCTTTTACTGTGATACGTGCCTCCAAGCCGAACATCTTTTTAATTAGATTTTGTTTAACTGAAGCCAGGGATACAGTTTCTGCGAAGACATCTATGATGGCACTTGTTTTATTCAAACACAGACAAATCTTAGTAGGGCACCAAATATGGTACGGGACACTCTCTCCACTGCCCCTTCTTTTCTCCGTCACTTCCTGGTCAGACATCAACCTCCACCTGTTTTGCTTCACTTACTCCTCCCTCGTGGGGAAAGGATTCATGCAGAGTGCTGTTTGGTGTTGACCCCCAACGAATGAAGAGGATCCATAACAACACTATATCTAATGGGACAGTGGGAAGCAGGAGGCCTGGGATCAATTTGCTACACTGCCACTGAACTAAAAACAGACGCAGGCTCTCAGCATAATGATGGAACATCTAAGGAAGGGTTAGATATCACAATCATGTAGCCATCAAGTGATGGTATTGAAGTATTTTATTCAGCAGAGAAGTAACCATCGCACACTAATCTGATAGTAGTGCTGAGTTTTGGCTGACCAGTTGCCTTTTCTTGTACCAGTGTCACCTCTTTTTAGAGTTTCTATATTGTATTTCCTTCTTAACAGGGCTGGCCGGAAAACAAGAATACTGTTTTGTGAAAAGTTGAGGTTTTGATATTTGAGTCCATTCTGATGCGGAATGAAACCAAGATCTTTTTGAATGTTTTTCTGCCAAAAACAGAGAGCAAGAGGGAACAGCCAATAGCCCGATGGTTAGGGCACTTACCTGGGAGGTGGGAGACCCAGGTTAAAGTCCCTACTCTGCCTTATTTGGGTCAAGGATTTTAACCCAGGTCTTTCACCTCCTAAGCAAGTGCCCTAACCAGCAGATGATAGAATATTTTGTGGTGGGTCTTGTTCTATGGTTTGGATCAGAAATTACATCCTTGACCTGAGAAAACATCCTGATAAAAGTTTTGGTGAATCCAATAGAAGTGTCTTAAGAGGGGTGCTCCAGATTTGGAGAAGGGACTTGAATGTAAAAATCACTTAAAACATCACAGTCATGTATGTGATTAGATATCAGGTCAACATTTTTACATGTGCACACTGCTCATCTTTCTGTTATACTGCATGCTTTCTATTATAACATGCACTACAAAATGTTTTGGAATTACAAACACAACACATCTGAACACATTTTCTATACATTAGCCAACATTTTCTAACTTAGGTGCTAAAAACCAGGCTCCTACAAAGTGGTTTTGATTCTGAGAGGTATGGAGCACCTTGGGGTTCCTGATGCCCTCAAATGGGCGTGGTGGTTGCTCAGTACACCGGAAGATCAGGTCATTGATTTAGGTGCCTAAATATAGATTTCAGTGTCTAATCCCTCATGTTTCAAACTTTGGAAAATTAGACATAATGCTAAACATTACTGAAAATATATGAAGCAAACCTTGTTCCACATTGTGCATATTATATCTTCCTCCAAGAATCTGTAACAAAGAAAGTTGCCAGACAAGGCTGAAGGAACCTAGTAATCAGTCTTCGAATTACTCATTTCACATAAACAGACCAGTTAAAAAAGGGAAGAAAACAGTTTCAGAATGGAGACAAAAATAATGAGCAAAGATCATCTAAATTGCCCAGGTTGCACAAGTCTAAATGAAGTTAGAATTTGGTTATTAATAAGCAGCATTTTTATTGTCCTTTTCTAATTAGCAGAGAAAAATATTTGTTCAATTGGAATTAAACTTGTAAATCTGTCCAAAAAACAACCTCATTAGATCATCTTAGTGTAAAAAAAAAACAAAAACAAAAGAACACACCATAAAAAAGGACAGGAAATTCTAAGTTAAGACTGAAGTTGAAAAGGACACCAAAAATTTTTAATGCCTGAGAATTCATAGTTAAGTTTCCACAGACAGCATTAGCTTCAACCCTGCACTAATGCCCATCTTCAGCTGTGCACCAACAAATCCTTTATAGCCAGCCCAGCCCACACCCTCTTCCACATTTCCAATCTGGACCACAAATTTTCCATCTCCAATACTGTAAAGACAGATCTATAAACTCCGTGATTCCTCCCAAACTTATAAACTTCCCAGGAGTAGAAAGAACACCAAGACCAAAACTCCAGCAATTATGATGTCCACAGTGTTCCTTCCTATCCTCCCCAAGATAGGGTGTTTATGGAGTTCCATGAGGATGGGGCCACCAAGACCAGCTCTTAAGATTTGCTCCTGTGGAGTTTAGGAGTAACAAAGGAGCAGAGTTTCCACATTTGAAAATATTTGGGGTGGGATCCACAAAAGGATTTACATGTTGTGCTGAGCATCGTGGCACTGACCTGGTCCTGGTGGCCCCATCCTCATGGAACTCCACAAACACCCTATCTTGGGGAGGATAGGAAGGAACACTGTGGATGTCATAATTGCTGGAGTCTTGGTCTTGGTGTTCTTTCTACTCCTGGGAAGTTTATAAGTTTATGCCTAGAAAAATCATAGGGAGAATACTATGATCTACAATGCCTCATTTAGGTGCCTGGGTTCCCGTACAATAACTGAGGAGAGATTGGTGCCCTTGATTGCAATCCACAATGCCCGCACTCTAGGCAGGGAGCCATCTAAGTTAGCCAGTGACAAACTGAGGAGTGTGTCCCAAGCGCCTCCCACCCCGCAAGTTCAGCACCTAAGTCCCAGCTGTAGGGAGGCTCCTGGCTCTGCTTGTGATTCACACAGCCGAAGAAGATAGGCATTTGCCACCTGAGTTGTGTGTGCAGCCCAAAACAAAATAGCTGGGGGCAGGAGGCCCTCCATTCTAACCTTTAGGCTAGAGTACTCACCTGGGAAGTGGGAGACCCCTGGTTCAAGTCCCCAGTCCTCCTGAGAGGGGAATACCCTAACTATCAGGCTATAGAGTCACTTTTTCACTGGCCCAGTTAATATTTAATGACTGAATTCAAGTGGAACAACTTCAGTAGGACAGTTTGAGGGAGTCTTACATCAGAATATCCCATAGCTCAGCCATTAGAGCACTCACCTGAGAGGTGGCGGAGACCTGTTCCAATCCCTTCTCTCCTTCAGGAGAAGTGGGGACCTGGAACTAGGGAGCTCTCACATCCTGGCTGAGTACCCTAACCACCTGGCTAAAGGTTAAAAGAGAGGCTGTCCTCCCCACCTCCAGCTGTTTTGTCTTTTGTGTTTGTGGGGCCCCATCCAGTAGGCATGCTTAGCAGTCACCTGCTGGACAGGCTTCCACACATGACTTAGGTGGCAGCACGCCTGCCTCTCCTTCCCAGTTTGTGAGTTGCTCGGTGGCTTAGGCAGGAGACAATCACGCCTAGAGTGAGGCTGCTGTCTGAGTGCCCAGAGGCAAAAAGCTGAGGCACCGAGCGAGCGAAGGCATGTACAAGGTTCAGGGGCAGCCTGGCAGGAGGTTTGTGGATCACAGCAGTGCCTGGGAATGGGACTAAGTATTGTTGTGGCTCCCACCCTAGATCTATAACTGCTCCTTTCTAGTTTACTCCTTTATTTCTGTTCATGTACATTTTAATTGTTTTTTCCTATTAATGTGTTAATCCTTAACATTCTTTCTCAAGAGGGTGAAATCAAAACTATTGAGAAGGTAAGTTCTGCTTTGTACAGCACCTAGCACAATGCAATGCTGGTCTGGGACTTGGGATCCTAGGTGCTACTAAGATAAAAATAATACTTGCACCACCATCATCTTGGAGCTTATATCAGACCCCTGTCCCTACAACTGAGGAGCTATCCCATGCTCGCTGCACTGATGGGAGTAACTACTCTTGCCAGGTCAGGTCATGTGAACGCCTTGCCAAACTTGGGAGTACACTCACCCCTGCCCCTGAGATTTACTAGGTTGAAGGGCACTGCTAAGTTTACTTTCATTTGCAGTCATAGGCCTACATCTTTCTATATGGCAAAGACACCTATACAGAGATATGCAAAGCAGGACAGGGGACTTATCCATACACCTTACATATTTTGTGTTGCTAAACCTCTTTATGGTTTTGGAAATCTCCATGTTAGACTCCTGAGCAAAGGCTTTCTGAACTAGGATTTCTTTACTACTGGTAAGACCCATCCATATTTTAAGGTGAATGGTAGAGTCCTCCCAAAAGGTGGTATTCTCTGTGAGTAGAGTGCCAGGGATTTTCTACTCTCTAGCCTTCCTGGAAGGGCAATGATCAGAGGTCCAGGTAGAAGCCCTGATTGCCATTAGGGCTTCTGCAGACTTCTTGCGTGAATGTTATGAATTCTCGTAACAAGAGTCTCATAGTTCTGGCTCCCTCTCTCAGCTGGTTCTCATGGTGGAAGGAGGTGATCCACTGCAAATAAGGTAATCCTCCACAGGAAAGGTGCTGCATTCAGGAACAGAATGGAGGCAGTCTGGGTTAGCCATCAATTTACTACTCAAAGTTTGCAGCCCAAAGGTAAGATCTCTTCACCACCTTCACAGCAGTGAGATAGGTTTGTCGAAATTCTGTAAGTGAACCTGCTCACAAGAGAGGTTTTCTCTTCCCCCACCCCACTCTCCTGCTGGTAATAGCTCATCTTAAGTGATCACTTTCCTTACAATGTGTATTTTTTCATGGTCTGTGTGTATATAAATCTCCTCACTGTATTTTCCACTTTATGCATCCAATGAAGTGAGCTGTAGCTCACGAAAGCTTATGCTCAAATAAATTGGTTAGTCTCTAAGGTGCCACAAGTACTCCTTTTCTTTTCACGAGAGTGTAGTTCCTGTGACTGATGCTGGAGTTTTCCTTCTTCCAGCTTCTTCTGTCGCAGTGAGCAGTGGAATGGAAGAGATTGCTTCAGTTCCCCAGCAGTAGTCAGGGAGGGGTTGCAGTGTTTCATGCATTATTCTACACTTTTATTATTTGGTTAGCTAGAATTCTCTAAGTTTCAGAGTTAGGCAGGTTCCAAAAATTTGGGGGCAGGGAAGAGAAGTAAGGAGAGTGTCTCTATTTGAGCCTGGGGTAGGAAGTAGTCTGACTAGTTCTGTGAGAGTGAATAAAACTCTATATAGGAGTAAAAGAAAAATAAATAGGTTTTCCAACTCTTTGTTACAAGGAAAGAAAGACTGGCCTGCTCATGGCAAGACTAGCTTATAACCCTGGATCTGTAAAATTTTAGCTCTCTCCAGTTTTAAGATAGAAAAACAAAATACAACAATGCGGTAGAAGGTGCTGTACTCATCACAGAAATAATTATTCTTGACATTAGGGAGTGTCAAGTGACTCTTCTCTCCAGACAACATGATTAGTTCATAAACAACATACTCCCATGAGTTCTCAATGCCACTGTGAAAGGATGGGGTCTCACAGAGGACTATTTGCCCAGGGAGGAAAACTAAATAGAGCTATTAATTTACCACTAATCAAGCAGTCTAACTCTATTAAGCGTTTTGTACCTTCTGAAAAATTCTCAGGTCTTTTCTTGCTTATTCCTTTGATATTAGAGCAGTTGCTAATGAACAAATGCTACAGTCAAGACTGCAAAAATCTTTCAGGGGTGTTCTTTTTTAAAATAGCCCCCATCACCATGGTACAAATTGCCTCCTGGTTTATTAAATCTGACTATCAGAGGTCCCTCAGACTATCATGGACTAAACTCATGGAGTTTCCTGCTTGTTTAGCCCTCACTGACTGGGAGAGAATTTAGTGAATCATTTGTGTAGTTTCAGGTGTGGGGGTGTGGCTATGGAATGAGAAACCTCTTGCTTGCTGGCTTTCATGCCCTTTATCCCGGACTTTGCGTGATTTCACTGTCCTACAGGAGTAGGGTGACCAGATGTCCCATTTTTAAAGGGACAGTCCCATTTTTGGGGACTTTTTCTTATATAGGCACCTATTACCCCACCACCCCCGTCCTGTTTTTTCACAGTTGCTATCTGGTCACCCTACACAGGAGCAAAGCTCCCTGTGCAACTCATGGATGTAGAGGTGGTCACCCATTTAACTGTACCCTGATCTAATGAAGGCTTTGAAGGTCACATTCAAGATGCCTTTACTGACAGGTGGACGAAGTGTCAAGTGAAGAATCTGAGCAAAGGAGAAATGTCCCACAGCCTGGTTTCTTACCATCTCATCAAATGGTCTCATATAGACTTTGAGATAGGAGCAGTCAGGATGAATCCCTGTGGGACCCCATATGCAAAGGCTCTTGAGGAAGAGAATCAGGTACAGTTCACCACTCTGTGTCCTGAAGAGAAATAAGTTGAATGCTGCACTATTTACCGGGAGCAGGTCAGTAACATTTTGGGGTTGACTACATAAAAAGCTAGAGCAGTTAAGGAGCATGAACAGTGGATGTAGTATCTGTGAATTGCTATAAGAAAGCAGTCATTTAATGCAAATGTCTTTGTAATGTGCCCCATGTTAAAGACCAATAACCCAAAACTCAAGCCTGATACCACACCATATAGTCTAGGCAGCATAAGAGAACTCAAACACACCCAATTCCTGGCTTTATTTTAATTACATAATCTTAACATTGCATTAAATATTACTTTTTGGCTGTAATTACATCTCACTGAAATGTTGCATTTTATTCTGCTGTGATAGTACTTCACAGTCACTTCTCTCTGCCTCTCGGCCCTAGGTTATTCTTTGCCTTTAGCAGAAACAGTGTCAGGCTCAAGTGGATATAAACCCATCAAGCAAGCATGGCTGGTTATGAAAGAAGAATGGCCTGTAAATCATGTGACCTTTCCATACTTTTCTAACATGGCCTGTAAGTGCAAAGGCCATTTTCATGGTAAGACTGTTCTGCTTTACCCAATATTTGCTCATATTCCTATCTTGCCACAAAGCAGAGAAGATATGTTAGCTGCACTATATTCAGCACACAAACAGGGGGGCTACTTAAATCCCACATTTTTCAGAGGTTGGTCACAGCTTCAACAGCAAATTTCTTGGATGTCTAACACATCTGTGAAGTTTGCTATTTTTCCGTGACCACCCCAACACGAATGTGGGATTTCTCCACAGCGTTTATCAAACTGGGGGCCCCAACCCAAAAGGGGGGTTGCAAGCCTATTGTGGAAGAGAGGGTCACAGTATTGAGACCCTTACTTCTGCGCTGCTGCTGGCAGCAGCGCTGCCTTCAGAGCTGGGTGCCTGCCAGCAGCTGCTGCTCTCAACTCTGCTTTCAGAGCTGGGCAGCTGGAGCGTGGCAGCAGCTGGCCAGGCACCCAGCTCTGAAGGCAGTGCTGCTGCCAGCAGCAGCGCAGAAGTAAGGGTCTCAATACTGTGACCCTCTCTTCCACAATAGGCTTGCAACCCCCCTTTTTGGGTTGGGGCCCCCAGTTTGATAAACGCTACAGAAAAATCCCACATTTTTCATGGGTTGGTCATTGCAGCACAGAAGTATGGGTGGCAATACCATACATGCCACACGCACTCCTCCAGTGCTGCTGGCCACAGCACTGCCTTCAGAATTGGGCGCCCAGCCAGCAGCCTATGCGCTCTGCTGGACAGCTGGAAACCAGATTTCACAGTCCATAATGCGATTTTCACAGCTGCAAATTTGGTAGACCCCTACACATATGCCACTAGTAGATACACAGCTCCATATCTGTAAAGTTACTGCCTTTGTCTGAAGGGATGCAGTACTTGGGAAGGGATTTTTTGTTATCACATCATACTCTTGTTGAGCCTTAATGAATGAAAAATGAATATAATGTTGAAGAAAAAAATCCCATAGAGCAGAATTTTTGCTTTTCTACATACAGTAACAGCCCCTCCTACTCATTTAAATATACATCAGATGTCCCTGGTTCAGCTAGTGAGGGAAGAAAGAAAACAACCAATATATATAAAAAACAGCAACGTCTCCTTTGAGGAGGGGTATATGATCAGGGCCCTTTGAACAGGATCTGAATGCACCAGGGAAGGGAGACTCCTTACACGTCCCCCTATTTTCTTCCGCATCCACTCAGACCATTCACCCATGTAACAGCCAGCCACAATTTGCCCCTTAACCTGCTATGACTTTAGTACTGCTGACCATGATACAGAATGAAACTAGACTCTTTGAATGGCTAATGTAGATTTGCAGCTGACTGCACATGGACAAATCCCAGCACCCACATGTGCCCACCCCCGCCACGACTTCAAGTGGGTTCAACACAGCTGGAGGGGGGCTTCTGCAATTGACTGTGTATAGGACTGGGCCTCAGATACCAAGGGATCATGCTTATTTGTCAGGTGTGCATTGAATTGGACAGGGTAATTCAGGAGCCAGTATTAACTTGGTGCCCTGACCAACTCCACTTGTTTTTTCTTTTTAGTAAGTAAATGAAGAAATGGCTCTTTTAAAAAATATAATGAGAAATGTTTAAAGAAAAGAGACCCCTTTGGAACTTCCAAAAAGTCCATTTCAAAAGCCAATTAACATTGCTAAGTTACAAAACTCTTGTTACCTGCCAAAACTTTAAAAGCAAACAAACAAATAAATAAATAGCTAAGGACATTATAAATCTTACACTGCCTACATACACCATTCTTATCTAGTAGAAAGCACAAAGTAACACTGGCAGTACTATCAAGAAAAAAATTAGAGTAATTTCTTAGAAACACATGTATCAATACCAACCAATGATAAAAATTACATATGTGGACATACATTTAAGGTCAATTTTAAATTTCATGTTTATTTTTCAAAGAGGTTATGTTTCTATTTTGAGATTCCTCATAACTGAGTAGACTAGGATTCGGGGTCAGAGGTAAACGTATTTTGTTGAATAAAAATGCATTACTTGATAAGAACGTGTTTTGTTCATTATTTCAGCAGAAGAGGATATATAATATCTTTATCTGTTCATTTCCAAGAGCTTGGATTTTGTAAACAATTTGATGGCTAAATGCACTGCTGTCACTTAGCAACCTCAACCAGTTATTAAAACAAAAGTTATGTTGTATTATACATCCTCTCTCTCCCTCCCCACATTGTACTGTAAATTTGATGATCAGCTACCTATTTGCTTTTTCTGGAAAGAACAAACTATTCTAGGATCAAAAGACGTTTTAAGGCACACAACCTTTTAAACATTCTTCTTATCTACTATCCCTCCTGCCGCAGGGTAAAACTACATGTTTCAGGTTTATTCCAACACACAAAATACAACAGATAAGTCAGTCTTCTGCGCAGCAAAAAGATCAATTCAGAGCAGTTAGTTTTGCATATATCCCACATATGTATTGGCATTGACCTTTGTTTCCCATACATGCATTTCTATCTCCTTAGCTAAGTAGTTAGGTTACAGTCCACAAACGGACTTAGTCCTTGCAATGCTGAATGATATGTGCGAGTCATGTATTTATCCACAATGGAACAGTCATTGGGCAAGAGAGAAGGAGAATGACCGCAGTCCAATGGATAGGGCTCCTGCCTTGGAGGTGGGAGACTCTGGGGCCAATTCTGCTGCTCCAGTCACTCTCATTATTGATCCAGAGTGGAGCAGCTTCAACAGGCATGTCTGAGGGCACACCACATCAGAATACCCCATAGCTCAGTGGTTAGAGCAGCCTCCTGAGAGGGGAATTGAATGTGGGGTTCCCACTTCCCGGGTGAGTGCTCTAACCACTGGTTTAAAATGGATAAGGTGAGTGGCAGCAGCACTGCCATCTCCATCAGATGCCTGGCAGCAGTGGATGTGCTCAGAAGCAGGAACAGAGGTGGCTAGGGAGCTTTTACCCTGAAAACTTCTCCGCTGAGTGAAGTTTAGGTGACTACAGGGTTTGGTGGGACTTGGGAGTTTTGTGGTTTACAGTGGAGCCAAAACTGGGATTTAGGAGCCTAAACCCAAGAGTTAGAGACTTTTGAGGATCCCATCCTTAGGTCCAATATTAGAAGTCATCATTAAGATCATGATTAGGTAGCTCTTTAACCAGGCAGAGACCTCCCTGTCCCATTCCAATATGTCAAGTTAATAGAACCTTTCCTAACAAGGAAACCACACCAGCATAAATACCATTACTAAACTTTAAGGTAATGGCCTCATCTGACATTGTAATAAAAACAGCTCTTGGGACAGTAGGTTAGAAGATTACTAGCCTGACCTATATCAGTTGTCTGCCCAGCCACTGAATGATGAAGGATTGTAGGCAAGGCATTGTGCATACTGAAACTACACAAACTTCCTCATGGATAGATTTTACAAAAACTAGACAAGCCATTTACAACACAAACTTTGCTTCTCTACAAAAGAAAAAGTACATTAAACTGTCCAAACTGCTACATGCCACAAGGACCCTCAACAGTAGTCCCTTAACCCACCCAACAATATTGTTAATCTTTCCAGCTATACTCTTAGCCCAGCAGAAGAGTCTGTCCTGTCTCGGGGCCTCTCCTTTTGTCCGTCCAGCCCCACAAACAGGATTCCAGGTCACCACAGAACTGTATCATACTTTTGACATCTCTGACTCAAAGAATATTTCCAACACACCTCTGAACAACATACTAACCCACAGAATCCTTCCTACCAACACTACAAAAAGAAGGATTCTGCATGGACTCCTCCTGAAGGTCGAAACAGACTGGACTTCTACATAGATTGCTTCCATCGACATGCACGGGCTGAAATTGTGGAAAAGCAGCATCACTTGCCCCATAACATCAGCCATGCTGAACACAACGCCATCAACAGCCTCAGGAACAACTCTGACATCATAATCAAAAAGGCTGACAAAGGAGATGCTGTCATCATGAATAAGTTGGAATATGAACAAGAGGCTACTACGCAGCTCTCTAACTCCACATTCTACAGGCCGTTATCCTCTGATCCCACTGAGGATTATCAAAAGAAACACCACCATCTGCTCAAGAAACTCCCTGAAAAAGCACAGGAACAGATCTGTGCAGACACATGCCTAGAACCCCAATCAGGGGTATTCTATTTGCTACCCAAGATCCATAAATCTGGAAATCCTGGACACCTCATCATCTCAGGCATTGGCACCCTAACAGCAGGATTGTCTGGCTATGTGGACTCTCTCCTCAGGCCCTACGCTACCAGCACTCCCAGCTATCTTCAATACACCACTGACTTCCTGAGGAAACTACAATCCATCAGTGATCTTCCAGAAAACACCACCCTGGCCACTATGGATGTAGAAGCCCTCTACACCAACATTCCACACAAAGATGGACTACAAGCTATCAGGAACAGTATCCCCGATAATGTCATGGCAAACCTGGTGGCTGAACTTTGTGACTTTGTCCTCACCCACAACTATTTCACATTTGGGGACAATGTATACCTTCAGGTCAGCAGCACTGCTATGGGTACCTGCATGGCCCCACAGTATGCCAGCATTTTTATGGCTGACTTAGAACAACGCTTCCTTAGCCCTTGAGGAATTCCACCATGATTTCAACAATTTCCATCCCACCATCAATCTCAGCCTAGACCAATCCACACAAGCTGTCCATTTTCTGGACACTACTGTGCTAATAAGCGATGGTCACATAAACAGCACCCTATACCGGAAACCTACTGACTGTTATACTTATCTACATGCCTCCAGCTTCCATCCAGGACACATCACATGATCCATTGTCTACAGCCAAGCTCGAAGATACAACTGCATTTGCTCCAATCCCTCAGACAAAGACAAACACCGACAAGATCTCTATCAAGCATTCTTAAAACTACAATACCCACCTACTGAAGTGAAAAAACAGATTGACAGAGCCAGAAGAGTACCCAGAAGTCACCTAATACAGGACAGGCCCAACAAAGAAAATAACAGAACGCCACTAGCCGTCACCTTCAGCCCTCAACTAAAACCTCTCCAGCGCATCATCAAAGATTTACAACCTATCCTGAAAAATGATCCCTCACTCTCACAGATCTTGGGAGACAGACCAGTCCTCGATTACAGACAGCCCCCCAACCTGAAGCAAATGCTCTCCAGCAAGCACACACCACACAACAGAAACACTAACCCAGGAACCTATCCTTGCAACAAAGCCTGCTGCCAACTCTGTCCACATATTTATTCAAGTGACACCATCATAGGACCTAATCACATTAGCCACTCCATCAGGGGCTCGTTCACCTGCACATCTACCAATGTGATATATGCCATCATGTGCCAGCAATGCCCCGCTGCCATGTACGTTGGCCAAACCGGACAGTCTCTATGTAAAAGAATAAATGGACACAAATCTGACATAAGGAATCATAACATTCAAAAACCGAAGGAGAACACTTTAACCTCACCGGCCACTCAGTAAAAGATTTAAGGGTGGCAAATTTTGCAACAGAAAAGCTTCAAAAACAGACTCCAATGAGAAACTGCTGAGCTTGAATTAATATGCAAACTAGATACCATTAACTTGGGTTTGAATAGAGACTGGGAGTGACTGGGTCATTACACATATTGAATCTATTTCCCTATGTTAAGTATCCTCACACCTTCTTGTCAACTTCCTAAATGGGCCATCTTCATTATCACTACAAAAGTTTTTTTCTCCTGCAGATAATAGCTCATCTTAATTAATTAGCCTCTTACAGTTTGTATGGCAACTTCCACCTTCTCTGTATGTATGTGTATATTATTATATATATCTTCTTCTTATATGTTCCATTCTATGCATCCGATGAAGTGAGCTGTAGCCCATGAAAGCTTTTGCTCTAATAAATTTGTTAGTCTCTAAGGTGCCACAAGTACTCCTGTTCTTTTTTTGAAGCTACATTGAAATTGCTGTAGAGGTAAGTTCAGTGACATTATATTATTTACAAATAGGCTGGAAATGTGTTTTCCAGGTTTTCTATAGCTGGCAGTTGAATACCACCACAGTGTTATGGAAAGTTTGTGTTGTTGTCAACTGACTTTAGTGTTACATAAGCACAGACGTACTTTGAACACATTGTCAGCATGATGACAGGAATACAAGAGCAAGAAGTCTTACGTTTTTACTCCTATGAGAGTGCTGTGTTTATCCTTTAATATTGGTACTCAGTCTAGTCTTCTTCATCTTCTGCATTTATATAAAAATAGATGTGGAATAACTATGGATAAGTGTATTTAGGGCACCTGTTTTGCCTTCCCTTGACAATTGTGTGTATGTTACAGTAGCTTCAGAGGGTACTGCTGGTGTCCTCTCTCCTGCCTGTTGGACTACTAGACACCAAAGAGCCTGGCTTATATGCCACTCTGTGCTCTCTCCAAACATTACCACAAGAATTCCATTTCTTCCTCAACTTTCATCTAGCTACTGATTTTACTGTTGGAGGAAATACATTTTTCAAAGCAACAGCAATATTTGAAAATTTCAGAACAGGGGGTGAGGGGTGGCTCTGAAATCCTAAATTTTTCAGTTGTGCCATGAGTTTTTCATTAAACAAATTGAGAGGTTTTATCTAATTCTATTTCTGGCTAGGTGGCAGCTTTGACAGAGAAATCATTTTTGTTGATAATACATTGAACTTCAACAGCAGGTTTCCAGTAGCAGATCTGAAAATACTGAAGTTAAGACTGGCAACACTCCTGGAAAAGGTATAAAGGAACAGAAGCGTAGAAAGTGTAAAAAAAAAAATAAAAATGCTGAATCCACCTAAAATGAAGCTATTTCTGAGGAACGCACCTACTGTTTTACAGTGTACACAGCATAACTTCTCAATAGCTTAGGAAGTGAAATAAAGAATACAGCCCCCAACTGAAACTACAAGGAGAGCCTAGACAGATAGGAATTTGGTCAGAACACAGTCTAGGATTAACACCCTTCCTTAACACCACCATGGGATCTTTAACAACTGAGTTGTGAGGCCTTCCATTGGCCAAAACATCTATTTCTAAGTCACTAAATCATCAGTTTCATTAACACTTTTAGAACTTTCAGACAGAGGGAAATGCTCTTCTACAGATAAATAAATTTGCCTGGAGAGCAGTCCTACTTTTACAATCAAAACACCCCAGCCATCTGTGTTCAATTAGTCTCAGAAGCAGCATGGGTAACACCAATATTTCCTGCTGCTGGCTGGTCCTGGGAAAATCATTGTCTATTAATGTTCTCTTAGTCATTTTTGCCCTCTGGGACATTCAAGGAACTTGTCCCAGTGACAGCAAAATCAGACAGCACTAACTCAGACAATAGGCAATGTAATTTTTTTATTGTTTTTTCTATTTTATCTGATTTATGTGGACTGTGCATAGCAGTGGGGAAGGATGCTAATATAGCCCAAAGCATTTTGTTTAAACACATCCCTGCAGTGAATGCAATCTATTGTCTGCATTAAGTGCCTTCAGGCCACCCTTTAAAATATAGATGAAGGGTTTCCTGATAAAACTGGCTTTGGATTTGGGTGCAGCACTTCCATCAGCTAGAAGATTGCTACAGGATGTTAGGCAGACTTATTAGTCACTCAGCCAGTAGTCCATATATCCATGGTGATGGGAACCTAACATTCAAGAAACTGGTCCTTCTCTGTACTATTTATTAGGGAACCTACACTGGCATAGTTATACTTCTCAGGGATGTGAAAAATCCATCTCCCCCTCCCCCAAAGATATAGCTATGCAGACCTAACTTCCAATGTAGACAACACTAAGTCAATGGAAGCATTCTTCCATCAACCTAACTACCTCTTCTTTGGAGATGGATTACCTACACTGACAGGAGAACCCCTCCCGTCAGCACGGGGAGCGTCTACACTGAAGCGCTACAGCAGCACAGCTGTCCCACTGTAGTGGTTTTATAGGTAGACTTGCCTAAGTTAAACCTGGAAGGGTTCTTGGTGCTGTACAGACTCTGGCTTGGATAGTTTGCAGTCAGAGCTCAAATCTCATGGTGACCAGCAGGATATGAATGGGAAAGACATACAATTTGTTTGTGGGCCCCTGCAATAAAGGAGTGTTTGAGAAAACTTTAGGTGAGGAGAGAGGACCCTCTCCTACATGGTGTAATTGATGTTTCACCTCTAACTCTGCCTTCTTAGCCTCCTTATTCTTTGCACACCCTTTATAAAAACCACTGAGGCAGGCTGTTTAGACAGGCATAGCCACACCCTGTTCTGGGTTACTCACTTTGCATCCCACTTGCTGGGGAAAGTACAGAAAACAGTACAATATGATACCACCATGTAAGCACTTTGTGGATACTTATAGATAGAAGGCAAAAGCACATAAAAAGGAGAGAAAACCCAAGACCAAGGTGCCAAGAAACAGTGAGAACTCCATATAATGCAACTGTGATGTGAGAATTTTCTGTAACAGTTTTATGCCGCCTATATATGCCTCAGTTTCCCTCTGTACTTTGCATTGCTATCCAGGGGTGCAAGAGGGTTAAATCTGCTCTGGGAGCAGAAGAAGACATAGCATTTTTCTTCTGCATAGTAAAGCTTCAAAGCTGTATTAAGTCATTGTTCAGCTGTAAACTTTTGAAAGAACCACCATAATGTTTTGTTCAGTGTTACGAACAACCTCCATTTCTGAGGCGTTTGTAACTCTTAGGTTCTACTGCACTTAAGAGAGGAGCCCAATCCTCATGCACCTCCTCATGTCTACAGGAGGCTCCATCTGCATAAGTGCATCAGTACCCAGAAAGCGGAGAGGGTTGAAATTTAAAAAGAGTTGTGAAAAAAATTTAAATGTTGAAGTTGTTTCCACAAGGTTCACTATATTTTTTTTTTAAAAAAATCAAAATTTTGTTAACTGAAAGCCAAGAGCTGTAGTAACCCTTGTGATTAAAAAGTATCATAAAAAAAACTGGCAAAAAAAGTTAGAAGACTTGGAAAACCAGCCATTTTCCCCTGAAAGTCTGTGTTCACAAAATGACCATGTAAAACAGATATACCTTCTTAAAATATTTTCTACATGCTCTACTTATGAAGTTTGGCAACTTCCCTTCCCCACTATCCAAAATCTTGTGGGTCCCTGCAGATTCATAGTTTACCACCACATCAGCCTCAGTTGTCTCTTAAGGGGTTTCCAAGCCACAAGTCTTATGAGGTTCATTGGCCCCACTCCACCCCCAAGCCTCAGGAGCTTGCAGGACTCCCCTGGCTTTGGAAGAGTTTTTGATGCTCTTCCAAGCTCCTACCCCCATGCAAGAATTGAGAGGCTATGGCAGCTTCTCTAGCCCCCATCATATAGAAGTCTCATTGGGGCCTAACAAGTCTACTAAGTCTTGTGGGGTGACTTCTAAGGAGCCTTCTGGTTTTCAGGGGTAGGGGTTTCAATGAGCCTGAGGCTCATGAGGATGATATGGGGAGCCCAGCTGAGCAGGTTTTAATCCCAGTTTCTGACATGGCACTGAATACGGTTTGTCCTTGTCTACACTTACAGGTCAAACCACTATCAGAAGCCAGTATTTCTGTAGTGTAGACAAGACCGTAGCAGTGTTTATTTATCTTCACTGTTAAGCTAATGAGCATACAGTCTATTTGGGATGAAGAGCCAGTCTAATGGACGAATGAAGTAAACCCACAAGCTTGGTAGCATTTAGTATCAATTCATCAGTTGAGTCCAGTTCACTGTAACTTGTGCAAATGTATTGCTTAATGGCCCCTAAGAGTAACAGATCACTATTACATGCTCTCTTGTATAAAAATGTAAAGAGACAGTATGCCATAGCTACCCTCATCTTTTATTCTTTCATACTTCTTAACTTTGAATCCAGTTCTTTTCTTCTCTACTAGTCAATACACAGGTCTCCCTCGGTCTTTGTGTGTGTATTGTGTTATTTTTAATTTACACACACACACACACACACATATACATACACACACACACACCCCTCATAATCCAGTCTCCCATTTTTCTCTTTTTTGTTGAGTTTCTCCCCTATTCCTTCCATCCAACATCTCATATCTTTCTTCCTTCATTTTAAGCTACAAGACTGCCTCTTTCACAACACAGTTTTGCTGTCTCACTCTTAAAATAATAGAATCTTCATGCTTAGGACAGAATGGCCACTGATAGTTTTGCAAAAATTCTTGACATGTCAGGACTTACGGAAAGAAAAGTACTATTAGAGCAATTCGACCATTCCCTGGCCACGGCAGAATAGTTCCCTGCTTTATAGTCACCATTGTTTTCTCCAGGCCAGTTTTAAAAATGACAAGCAATGTGGCATCCATAGCTTTTCTTAAAAGGCTACCTCACAGTTTAATAGCCTCACTGCTAGGAAAGATCCTCAACATCCAACCCAAATAGTATATTTTCAGTTTTCAAAGTAGCATTTGAGTGAAAGTCAATTCTCACAGTATTTCCTGGAGGTGGTGGGAAATACTAGAATTTTTTTCATGAAAGTAGAAAATTGACAAGCATGAAAATATCCAGAAAATTATAACATGCACAGAATTACCTCACTTGTAAATTCTTCATCCAAGATGGCATCTTCCACTGCAGGCTGGTAATCAAAAGAAGAAAAGTCTCGTGAAGATGGATTATGAAAAGCCTCAGAAAAACACAATTCTGAGCCAGACTATTCTGTCACACTGGTGTAAATCTGAATCAAATTATGTCAAGGGAGTTGCTCCAGATTTACAATAGTTAAATTAACCTTCCCCCCACCCACCCCATAACTAAAAGACTTAACTTTTTAGAATCCAGTTATCTATTTTTTTTCTTTAAAAGATACAGTAATGCTATGACAAAACTACACTGAATCTATTGTGTATATACATTAAATAGTGTGTATTTTACTTACCTGTTATTGAACTAAGTAAGGAGTGAATATAGGTTGCATCAAGTTTGGGGAACATATGGAAAAAGACTATAACGGACAGAACTAAGGGTGCAATGTCGATTATACAAGATTATGGGTGAATAATCAAAAACAGACTCGTGCAATTAACTTGTCAAGATTGAATAAAAATGAAGCAAGATTATTCATGAACAGACCGTTCTGGAGATCTGGAAAGGTAGCAAACTTTCACAAGGGAGTAAAAGAGAACATATAAACACATAGGGCCACAGTTTTCAGAAGAGTTCAGTACTGCCACTTATTTGGTACCTATGTGGGATGGAGCTGTTGGGTTCTGAGGCCACTGGAAAAAAACCTGGCTTTTAAAGCAGACAGGGTAACTGAGGACTTGATCCTCCAAGTCCTTACTCAGAAAAATATCCCCAAGGGAAGTCGTTCACTTTTTTTTAAAAAAAAACCTAATTGAAATCAATGGAGTTTTGCCTGAGCAGACTGCAAGATCAGATACACTAAAAACATGTTCTCATTTCAACATCTTTAAAAGGTTTAGGGCCAAATCCCATTTACTTTACTCACAGAAGTAGTTCCCTTGAAAGTCAATGGATAAAGAAAGTAGAATTCAGCCCTTAACCCTTCCTTGTTTACTCACTTTACACAATGCAGTACATGTCCTTAGTGAACCCCCCGCTGATATAAAATTGATTTAACGTAAGTGCTGTATTTAAATGTTTGCACTGAGTCACACTCAGATACTGGTAAATGCATTTTTAAAGGTTTTTTGGCATAAGAGGGAAGGTTTGCACATATAAAAGAAATAAGACATTTGTCTCCCTCCCTGGCAGATGGCATATTTACAAAACGTGAAAATCTTGTGGGGGAGAAATGTCAGACTAGCCCCCAAAATGACATTTTACCCTGCGTGGATTTGAACACCATTCCAATTCCTTAAAAGTATTCTAATCATAAGTTTTCACACAGCAGACTTTAAAGTGTAGCCAAGATAAAAGTTAAATTTAATAATTTGTAAAAGAGGAATGTTCTTTGCATTCAAATCATTGTGGCGGCTGTTGTAATGTGGACACTTGTCCACTGGAGAGGGAACAGCTCAGATTCACAAAAGGTATTTAGGCTTCTAGTTTCCATTGAAAATCAATCATAAAGGCTGCTCAACAGCTATCAAACTCACCCGGGCTAGAATTAAACAGTCACACTTTAATATAAAGTGTTTTTTCTAAATAGTTTATAAAGGGTTAATAAATTATATAGGTTATAAGGATGTTACAGACATGAGTAGAATGTGTTATAGATGGTTATAAACAAAAATCAGTGGAAGGAATTAGACATAAGCCATGATTATGGATCAAGACAGAGACCTTTTGGATACTAACAATTTTAACCCTTGTTAAAACTATTCATAAAACAAAACCTTCATATAAAGAACAAACAAGTCTGTAACCCATTACCAAACTTATTTTTTTTAAGCTGGAAATTAAGTTCAACAATACTGATCTAGGGTCCTAATTTAAATAAGGAACAAAGTATATAGTCTTCTTATTTTTGGTTCATCACACGCACAAAAACATAGTCCCCATCATCAACCCAGTGGCAGGGACTGACAACTAGTAGTGCATGTATGTAATGGATGTGCATTTTAGCACTTCAGTACTTCACAACAGAGAATACTTCGCTTTGCTGGCAGTTCCGGAGGGGAGCTCGTGGGACACCTAACAGTTTTTTGGTTTGGGTTGAACCAGAACGGAAATTGTCAAATTGAAAAGTTGGAATGAGATTGTTGTGTGTATTTTAAGAAAAAGGAAAAGGAAAATAAGGGCTAGTTTCACAAGAATAGAGAAGGAGATCTCCTTACGCTCAATAGCCCAGTTGTTAGGATACTCATTTGGGTTGGGCCAGGCCAGGCGGAAGTCTCCACGCTGGATCATGGACAGGAACCCAGGGGTTCCACCTCCCAGGTGAGTGCCCTAATCAGTGGGCTATGGAGTCACTCTCCATCTCCCAGCCCCAAGGACTACTCAAATATTTTATAAAAATGTGGAAAAGCTCCAACAGGAGAGACCGAGACACCGCCCACTCCAGAGTGCCTCATGGTGAGGGCATGCTCCTGGGAGTGGGGAGACCTGGGTTCAAGTCTCTGCTCCAGAGTGGGGGGTTTGAACCTATGTCCCCCACACCTCAAGAGGGGGCCCTGCCCAACAGGCTGTTGAGTGTAAGGGGGGAAACCATCACAACTACCTGGTTTGTGAATGGTGTCTAAATACCGTTGTGAATCTAGTCCAAAAAGCTGAAGTGTTTTGTTTTGATAGTGTCCAATTGTTTGTTAGGACATTTCCAAAAATGTCTCCTGTTTTGACTTAAACAGTTCAGTGAAACGAACACATATTCACCAAATGTTCTGGTTGTCCCAAACCTGCATTTTTATTTTTATTTTTGGCTGGAAAAAAAAAAAAGAGTCCAAAATTTTGCCCAGCTCTATCCTATGTTTGTAAGTGCCCTAGCACCATGGCACCTTAGTACAAAATACAGGTCTGAGTACATTTTAGAAGAAGTTGCTGTGCTAGAAGAATTGTTAGTGACCATCAGAGCAGGTCTTTGATGGAAAGACAACCACAGATCTGGTTAAAGCTGATGGGTGTGCTCAGCATGCTTCTTTGGGTCTGTCTACACAGTAACTAGACAACCATGGCTGGCCCATGCCAGCCGACTCAGGTGCACAGGGCGGTTTCGCTGCAGTGTAGACATCTAGGCTTGGGCTGAAGGACTCTGTGAGGTGGAAAGGTCCCAGAGCTCAGGCTCCTGCCCAAGCCAGAAAGTCTACTCATCAATGAGACAGCCCTGCAGCCTGAAGCAGAGTCAGTTGGCATAGGCCAGCCGTGGGTTTGTCTTTGCTGTGTAGACATACCCTGGGAAGCTAAATGGAAGGAACAATTAAATGCTCTTTAGCGTAGCGACAGCTGAGGCTACCACCAGACGCACAGGGTTGCGTGGCAAAGCTAACTCCGTGTGGGCTGAAGGGTTTTGTTGGGGCTGATTGGCTGCAGCTGTGTGAGAAAGGCAGAAAGCGAGAGAAACAGTGGCAAGCACGGTCCTTGGAGAAAGCAGAGAGAGAGAGATTGACTCTTTTGGACCCAGTACTCACTGGAAAGGCAGACTTGGATTTCTGAGCAAGGCAACTGCCTGCTGTTATTTGTGTTTACTGTGTTCAGAGTAGACAGGCCTGTGTGCGCATTGTTTGTAAATAAACAGCATTCTACCAAAGGAACACCCAACCTCTATCCCCAATTTCGCCTAACTGAAACGGCCCAGAAAGGCCCCAAATGTTGGCCAACTGTGTGGGCCAAAGGGGGCAAGAATGTTATACCC
The DNA here is from genome assembly GCF_965140295.1 of Lepidochelys olivacea. Classification (NCBI taxonomy): domain Eukaryota; kingdom Metazoa; phylum Chordata; order Testudines; family Cheloniidae; genus Lepidochelys; species Lepidochelys olivacea. Next base: position 127,338,256 of record NC_140413.1, read on the forward strand.
AGAGGTGCCATTTTTGATAGCACACTTAGATTTTCCTAAAACAGCAATTTTTCAGGGCTATTCTGGACTACACAAGGGATTCTCCCACAAATCAACTGAGAGAAAGTGACCTGCCACAAGAAAGGAGATGAAGTCTATGGCTCAAGACAGCATTTGATCATCTTCCCCCAGCCCCAGGCAAATACATTCCTCATGTAGGGTCTTTTCCACACCAAGTTATTTACTGTAATTCTATTTTTAATGCTTTTCCCTTATCTTTCACGTATTTCACTTCAAGTCATATCTGAAATCTTTGCAAATTCAGCGTCTCAGTTTGAGAAACAGGACTTGGTTTCTTGCAATCTTGTCATTTAAGTTACAGTTAAGAAATCTGTTACTTAACTAAGATTATGGTTAGAAAAAGCCACATGGTTTTAAAATTTAAACATAAGTCTACATTAAAAAAAAAGTCTTGCTCTCATTTAGTAATGTAACTAGTGGTATGGTCGTTAGTTTTTGTGGCTTGTGTTCATTTCCAACACAATCATTTATACTGCGGTAGAACCCCAGAGCCCCAGTCCTGGGCCAGCTCCCCATTGTATTCCGTGCTACAGAAAGTCCAGCACAAAGAGGGTTTTAAGCTCTTCAGGGCAGAGACTAAGGCTATGTCTACACTTAAGCCAGTACAGCTGCAGCAGCACCACTGCAATACTTCAGTGTAGTCTCTCACTGCAACGACAGCAGGGGTTCTTCAGTCGACCTAGTACTGTCTGCACTGGGGATTAGGTCAGCATAGCTATTTTTCCCCACACCCTTCAGCAACGTAGCTGGGTTGACTCTCTTTTTACTGTAGACCTGGCCCAAGTATAAGAGAAAAATCTAAAACTACACATATTGCAGACATAAAGGGCTCATGCAGTCAAGATGCTCTAATGATATTATATAGTTCTTAGAGAGTTTTATAATGGGTTACCAATTACCTTCTCTGGCAGGTACTTACAGCATGGTCCTGTGTATGAAAAATGATTTTTAGAGGTGATAAAGACAGTGGGTATATTCTGATCTTACTCCTGATTTTGTACCATTGTAGGTAACTCCACTGAAGTCAATTAAATTGCACTGATGTAAAACCAATGTAAGGTAGCTCAGAATCAAGTGCAGGGAAAAAGAAATACAAAAAACATCTCTGCCCCTTCCTTTAAGCATTTTGTAGTGGAAGAAAATTAGTAGATATTGGAATACAAGGGAGACACGTTTATTTAGCAAGACTACATCTAGCAGTAAGAGGAACGGTTTAGCTAGGAAACAAGAGAACACAAATTCAATCAATCAATGTAGCTAATTACATTTGAGAAGCAACATTATTCTAGTCAAACATTTTAGACTAATTCCACCTATTTACACTTTTTAAAAAGTCAATGAAATTCAATCTATATGTAAACTATATAGTGAAACTGTACATCAGGCAGTCTCCAGTCTTGGGAGTGCCCCAGAATATCTTCAAGAGATCCCCTTCACTAAAAGAGCACCTCTGTAAAGCAACCTGTATTGATCAGTACTTTGTTTTGCTCAAAGTAGGTGCCTAAGCAAGCATCCAACACGGTCACTAGGCAGTTTGAAGTTTTTCCCATCACTTCAGAAATCAGCAGCCTTTGAGCTCAGGCATGACAAGTTTCCTGGTCATCTCCCTTTTTAAGAATCATTCCAAAAGAGGGATTAATACAACATTAGACTTATCTCATTCCACTAATACTTAACCCATTGTTAAATTAATTAAGCTACTCCCTCCCCTACCCAGGGAATACATCTTCCATCACCATCAACAAGTGGGTTTGCCTTACAACACAATACAAGTCACTAAAAAGAAAGACATCCTAAAGTTTTGCTAAACAGAGCAGTTGGGTCCCATGCTGAGAGAGAACTCCCCAAAGCACCCATATAAAGAAATAAATACGCATTTTATATAAATGACCTCTTCAAACTGGTCCATTTGCAATGGACTTGCGATGCCTGTGGAAATCATTAAGGGTTGGTTTGAGGCTCACCTCCGTGTCCATGGGTTCCACCTCTATCTTTTTCCATAGCTCCAGTAAGTGGGCAATTGGCATGTTGGAGTTTTTCTTTCAAAGGCTGAGGGAGGAAGAAAATGTGTGAGTGAGTGGAAGAGGATGAGAGACACAGCCAGAACTGTGAGCAAGTGAGCAGTGCCCAACAGACACAGAGGACTTAGCAGAATGCAGCAATCTCTGAGGTTTGCTGGAGCCCCTGGCTCAGGTCTGTAGTATGGTTTCTTGTGTGACCACCACCAGTTCCCACTCCTCAGAGAGACAGACACACAGAGAAGCTGCTTATGCTGCTGCTTCACACTCAGGCTTTGAAAGAGGAGGTCGGGGGGGGGGGGGAGAAGAGGAGGATGGAGGGAGGGATATAATTGCAGCTCTAGCTTTTGCAAAGTGACTTTGTCAGAGTAAATGCTTCTCTTGCAGCAGTAAATTGAACTACCTTTCTCCCCCCTCCCACCACCCACTTTTTAAAAAAAAAAAAAACAAGCACCTTAATTTGCTCTTTAAATGATGGGTGCAAGTTGAGTGCGAGGATGCTGCTGCGGCTGCTGCTATAGCAACGGCAGAGCAAGCAAGGGAGGGGAGGTGCGGCAGAGCCTCTCCTCCCGGTCTAGCTGGTGGCTCCGGCATCAACCACACCCGCAGGAGCTCCCAGTGGGGCACAATTTGTTCAGGCTGGAAGCCTCCCCAGGTGATAGCCAAATGTCGCGCTACATGATGGATTTGCAGCTGTCCTCAGCCAAGGGGAGTCAGCCGCCTCGGTGAAGTAAGGAAATACCAACAAAATATCAAAACACTGACTGATTGCCAAGAGAGCTGCTGTTCTGGGAAGAGAAAGGTGAACTCCCCTTGGCCCTCCTGCATCTCCTACTCTGCAGTGGTGTTTTGTTGTATATGCAGCCTATTCTTGTTTTTCTTTTTACACCAGTTAAAAAGCAATCTTAGGGCCGACTTCTGCCAGATTCTAAATGCACTTAGCTCCCTCTGACTGCAATACAGCGCCTGGCAGGTAAGAGCAATATAGGGAGAAAGCTAGGAGTGGTTTGATTCATTCTGAGCCAAAATACAATCCCAGATCTCAATGGGTAAGCCAGTGAGCAAACTCTTGCAGATCAAAACCTAGGTAAAGGCCACATAAAAACCCGAGTAAAGCCTTCAGGATTTTCCCCATACAGTATGGTAGCAATGGGTAGTATATGTATACATATAAGAACACAAGAGTTGCCATACTGGATCAGACCAATGGTCCATCTACCCGGGATTCCTGTCTCCAACAATGACCAATACCAGAGCTTCACAGATAGTATTCAAAACATGGCAATTTTTGAAAGATCCACTCCCATCTTCTGGCAATCAGAGGTTTACAGTCGACCCCCCCCCCCAATGTGTGGGGTTACATCCCTATCTTCCAATGATGGACTTATCCTCTATGAATTTATCTAGTTCTTTTTTGAACCCAGTTTTACTCCTGGTCATCACAACATCCCATGGTAATGAGTTCCAGAGGTTAATTCTGTCTTATGTGAAAAAGTATTTCCTCTTGTTTGAATTAAACTTGCTACCTACCAACTTCATTGGGTGACCCCCTGGTTTTTGTAGTGTGGGGAAGGGTAAATGCATATGATCTTGATACCCCTGTCTGACAAAAATGTAGTCACTGATAAAATGTACTGTTGACTCTCTCTCATAGGAGTTACTCCCAACACATCCCATGTAAATAAACTGGCATATATAAGCTACAATAATAATAGATCAGCAATGGTGCACATGTGGGAGAGCTGCCCATGAGAAATTCTCAGCCAAGAAGGGGCATTTTTAAGAAGCAGCATTTCCTTCCTACAAGAATGTTTCTAAAGATCACTCCATCCTTCCATGTCTTTTGATTTTCTCCTGAAGGTTACACCTCCCACTGGACCTGTAGACATTTGCTTGGCATATTGGCAAGTTCCACCTCATAGGGTGCAACATACTGCCTTTGTGTAGGCTATATTTCCAGGATGGTATTTTCTGCTGGGAAGCTACCCTCTCTGGAATCGTGAGCAGAACAAATGAAGATGGTACTGCCCAAAGAGGATCTATCTCAGACTTTATGCTGAGCCCTCGCATCCTGTGACTGGAGTTTAAGTTTTAAAATATACGTATTCTGCGGGGGAACAATCCTGCATCTTGTAAACCCTGCCCAATTCCCTTAGATAGAGTCTGCAACAAAACTATCAGTCAGTCCTCTAGGAGGACAGCATTCATGTTTCTATGGGGCATACAATGTTTATTTTACAATAACTGAAAGAGCCACATATTCATCTGAGCCCCTTGTGGGACAAGGATACCCCCATTCTTCCAACAAGGAGGGTAAGGACGGTAGTATGGATTTTATCTAATGTGGGGGGAGCGGGAGAAGGAGGGAGGGCAGGAGGCAACTTTAATTTAGCTTATTCTGACATCATGAGAGAGGTGCCCCCCATCCCCTGAACTAGCAGAGCTCAATTTTGACATAATTCCAAAGTTAGGTATGGCAGTACAAGAAATACAAAATAAAAAAAAAAGCAGAAAACTGGGGTTGAGGTAAATTAGTAAAGACATATGATCACAAGACTACTCAGTGCCAGAGTGAAAGTCAAATGTACACATCCACCTGCTATGAGTCCAGCAGTAACACACTATGACAATAGTGATCGTGTAACTATACTGCGGCAGAAGTTTCTGTATGTAAATATATTTCCACCACGGAATGATGGTCTCATCGTAGACATGATTGATTGGAATCAATACCTCAGGATAAACAAAAAGCAGACAAGTTGAATCTGATGAACTTTTCTCATCAGTTTATTGATGGTCTTAAGTCCCCATCCTCTTGAAATCATAGTTATGAACACAGCTGTGCTGTGTGAACCTCCAGTCTATATATTGCCACCCCCTAGTACAAATATTGGGCTGTCAACTTTCATATCAGCTGTCCCGTCCCCGCCCCAGATTGCTGTTCAAATAGCTGTTTAAGAACAAGTAGTAGATGTGTGAACACACATCTAAGGTGCGTGTGTGTAAACAAATAAAGAGCCATATTATACTTCTGTTGCATGGCTGTGCAAATGCATGATGAATTTTAATGACCGATAGTAAGATTTGAAAAAGCAGTTCTGACTCAGTGAATTAGGGTTTTTTAAAACATTCTTCCTTAATCTTTAAGTTCATCACTATGGTAGCTGTTGTACTACACTTTGGGGAGAAAAAGGCCTTAGGAAACCCTAACTGCCTCAAAAGGAAGATTGTTTCTAAAAGAAAAAGGCTCCAACAATAGCCTTAGCAGGCTATTGTCAGTCAGCTGTAGAGCCACAAGCAGAGGTGTGTCCACAGATATTTCTAATAGAGGTTGGCCTTTTAATTTTCAAGTGGAGCAAATGGAATCTTTCTGATATCCCTGCTAGAACCGAGAACTCACAATAGTTGATTCTAGTTATGCCACTTTACCTGGGCAGATTGCCCAATCTGATCCCGAGTTCCTTGAATTTGTTCAAAAAGTTATTTGCTGAAGAATTTGCAAATAGTTCTTGGTCTCCTGCTCCTTGGAGATATTCCAAATTCAAGATACACTGAATGACCGTATAGGCCATGTGGTATATTATTGTTCCCTAACAACATGCAACACTAATACTTTTACAAAAAATGCCCACAAATCTGAAGCTTGTTTCCTGATCATTTGGCTTTTGTGGTGACCCTTTCTGCCAGTGAACTAGATAGCTAGAATATTCACAGAAAGCAAACACAAAGAGATGCAAGTTTTAGCTTACAAACTTAAATAATTGTTCAGAGTTGGGAGTGTGTGGGGCTTTCCTTGGCCTGCAGCACTGTCCCAACTCTATGGTATATGGATGACTGATATGAACCGCCTCAATAAGTCTCCTATTTGGCTCAGGAAGCATGTCTCTGGGTACCATCTCATGCTGGAGCTGTGCAAGTTGCAGCTTGAGGAGACAAACTCCAGCTCGCTCTGAGCAACACACTAAAAATAGAAGCTTGAGGCAGCCATGTGTACAGTCCCATCCCAAGCCATTGGTACGTACTCAGGGTGACTAGCCCCTCCCGCTGCAGCTCTATGGTAAGGATCACCCTAGACTAGGGAGTTAGAGTCACTGCAACTCTAAGCAGAAGACTTGGCCTGGAGAAGTGTAACCATAAACATGTAGCCTATAGCATAACCCTTCAACTCACTCATGCCCATAGAATTGGAACTGTGGCTAGTGCAAAACTGAGCTACATTACTGATATTTTCTGGCCAGAGGCCTAGAAGCAGTAGCCAGGGAGCCACAGACATACACCCCTTCATCAAAACCCTCTCAATCAAAGAGCAAAGGCAGGGAGCAACCTAGTGTTAGGCACTCAGCCAGGGGCCTGAAAATTGACCAGAGCAATCTCCCACAATGGCAGGAAGTAACAAGATGCCCTCCCAGCCCACTACAAGAAGCAGCAGCCTGCAACCCAACCACAGCCCTCCACCCAACACAGAAAAACCAGGGGCAGAGACTAGACGAGCCACTGGAGTTGCCTGGATATCAATCCATGTCCCAGGTGAGACCAGCTGCATGGTTTGGACCAGAAATTACCTGTGGAAGTCCTAAGGAGGCAAGTGAGGAGATGAGTGTTGGGGGTTTTGCATCTGTGGCCATGTCAACACACACACTGACCTCTCCCAGGATGAGAAGTCAGGCGTATTTCACCACCATCACAGATATACAAGGTATCCATGAGCTCCTTTATGAAGCCTCTTGTTACATATTTATAATGCATATTAACCAAATATGCAAATTGAAGTCATTATTAAAATATGCAGATTTTTGTTAAGTGTGACAGATGCTATGGACACATTGAATATTCAAAGACTGTTGCATCAACTTTATAAGTGTTTATACGCTAGCTAGTGATTATATTCCTGGATCAATGCAGGAACTGAAATCACTGGGGAGATAATTAATGCAAATCCCTAATGCAGATAAGGCGGCTGTGGAAGTTTCACCCCCTGGGGGAGATAGCATATACTGGTTTGACCTGGTTCAAGAGTCCTGGCAATCGGAGAACTGTAAACAGTATAAAGAGACAACCCTGGTCCGAATGGGCTCATTCACATGCAATCCAAAAATGGACATGAAACTGCAACCAGCAGAGACAGGCCCTGCACTAGTTTGAAACTGGCCAGGATCCACATATGAAAGATCAGTAGGTGTCTTGTAAACTAGACCTGCAAATAAGTGGTTTTCTTTGTAATGCTTTTGTTCTGAACCGCTAACGCTTTGCTCTGTGAAAGCCGGCTGTCACTGGTTCACCCTATCATTGCACCTGAGAGAACAGGGCTGCAGGGACTCAACTACAGTCTCAGGGCTTGTCTATACTTGCAACATTACAGAAGCACTGCTGCTGCACTGCTGTAGCACTTAGGCATAGATGCTCACTACTGCAATGGGAAGGGTCCTCCTATCTGTGTAGTTAATCCATCTCCCGGAGCAGCAGTAGCTTGGTTGACAGAAGAATTCTTTCATCCACGTAGTGCAGTCTACACCAGGGGTTAGGTTGGATTAACTACATCACTATGGTATGTGGATTTTTCATACCCCAGAAACATGTAGCTAGATCAACCTACCTTTTTAGGTATATAGCTGGCTTCAAACCTGCTGAGATAGTCAGCGAATTGCAGGAGCATGAAGCCTAAGTCCTCAGTCTGGAGGGATCCTGCCTTGACAAAGGTGACAGGCTCAGCTAAAGGCCCTAAACCTGAGTGGAGTGCTCTGAGGGACACCACCAAGGGATCAGAGATGCGGTTACCTCAGAAACTATGACATTAGCCTCCAGCCTTAACATATATGCAGTAGAGACAAAAAAAGAGGAGGAGAGAGACAAAGAATACTTTGACATTATCTTTCCACCAGCACATGCCTGGCATTATTGCAGGGATCGCTCTTGTGATCTACTGAATTCAATGAGATTACACTACAGAATAAGGGCTGCACAATCAGTCACTTCTTTAAATTTAAGATGTTTGGATATTTTAATCAAAACCTACAGACTGTATTTCAAGAATATAAGGATGGCCAGACTGGGGCTGATCAATGGTCCATCTAGTCCAGTAACCTGTCTTTCAACAGTGCCAGATGCTTCAAAGGGAATGAACAGAACAGAGCAATAATCCAGTGATCCATCCCCTGTCATCCAGTTCCAGCACCTGGCAGTCAGAGGCTTAAGGACACCCAGACCATGGGGTTGCATCCCTGATGATTTCACACAGATTATTTGAAAGGAACACTTTACATCCAATTAAAAATTAAAAAACTTTCATTTCAAAGAAAATCCATTTTCCCCCTCCACATATTAAGATCTTGGAGCCCGATTTTGCAACCTTTACTCACAAGAGCACTTCTGGTCAATTCAACAGGACTACTCATGACTAATGGCTTATAGAATTAAGCTCTTACTCATTAGTGAGAATGACTGTTTTTGTATCGCCTTGGTGATTCATGGTTCTACTACAGTCTTTACAAACACAGGAAAATTTGTGGGTGTCTCAAAGTGCTTAAAATCCCTTTTTTACATGAATTGTTTGATCAGTCTTAAGTTTGCACCCTTTGCTCATTTCAGAAAAAAAAAGTATATTTGACATTATTGAAAAGCAAGTTTAAAACCAATATAAGGAAACACTGAAATGCTACAAGAATGAAGCTCTGGAATTTGCTGCCATAAGGAGCTATGGTGCTAAATAGCTTAGCAGGATTTTAAAAAGATTAAAAATCCACTAGATCAAGAATTGAAGCGTTTTATTTAACCTACCTTCTTTCACGATAAGATTATTTCCTTTGCCCCTCTTCATAACACAGCATGATAGTTAGCACAATGGTTTTAATCTTGTTTTCCCATCTGAGCACTAATTAATGGCTACTACCAGCTGTAAAATGCTGGTTTAGCTGGATCAATAGCCTGCTGTGTTATATTAATGCTTATGTTTGCGGAAGATAAAACCTGCATTTATAAAAATTCCTTCCATCAAAGACCCTGACATCAATGAATTATGCCTTCATAGCTTTCTGAGGCAGGGCATCACAGTGTTTACTACTCACTATTAGAGCTCTTCCATGCAGCTTACCTGGGGATTACCTCTGGATAGTCTGGTGCCCCCACTCCTTTGGTTGCTCATCCTGTGGATTCTCTCTCTCGCAGCTCAGGTTACTCCCTCTTCGTGGCTTATTCCTCCTGCCAGGTCACTATAATTTTCCCCTTCCAGCTATTAAAGTCCCTCTGGACAAACTCTCTCAGGTAGTCTTCTGATCCACTGCCCTGACTGTGCCAGTTCTCCTGTGGCTGGTTGGTAGGGGAACCCAGGCCTGCCCACTGCTCTGGGTTCCGGCCCATGGACACTATGCCTAACAACCACAGTCTACGCAATCTCAGACCCAGATGCTGTTGCCCTAGGCAAGAGGTTCTCAAACTGGGGGTCAGGGCCTCTCAGGGGACCATAAGGTTATGTCATGGGGGGGTCTCAAGCTGTCAGCCTCCAACCCAAACTCCACTTGCCTCCAGCACTTATAATGGTGTTAAATATATTTTAAAGTGTTTTTCATTTATAAGGGGGGGGGGCGCACTCAGAGACTTGCTATGTGAAAGGGGTCACCACTACAGAAGTTTGAGAACCACTGCCTTAGGTTCTTTCCTACCTCTGTCTTCTAACCCACCCCTAGGTTACCACTCAAGCTTCCTCTGCTTCCCATGGCTAGTTCACACTCTCAGGTTCTTGTCACAATCTTTATTCTCAGACAGAGATCCTAGGGTTTACTCCTCCTTGTCTTCTACCAATTCCCTCTTCTCCACCTTAGCCTGTCCAGGTGGGCTTCATCATCAATTAGACCTTAATAGCCCTGACTCCTTTCCAGGTGCAGCCTGTCACTGGGTTAATTGGCTCCTTTTAACTTACTCAGGCCTTGTGTGCAGGTAGACACCTTAGCACACAGGGAAGTGTTTTTTCCATTTTAAAGATGGGGAAAACCAGACAGACATGGAGAAATTAAAGTCACACAGCAAGTCTGTAGCACAACTGAAATCCAAAACAAGTTACTCAATTCCCAGACTATACTCCCACTCACCCCACTTCTTTAAGGGCATGATCCTCAGCTACACTAAGGCCCCATTGCCCTAATCTGGCAGTGTAAAGAGGCATCACATTGTAGACTGATGTATGTGGCCTTAGTATAACTAAGAATCAGGCCCTTAAATGTTTAAAGGGCACTTAAATGGGATGAAATCATAGAACAGGGATTCTCAAACTTCACTGCACCGCAACCCCCTTCTGACAAGAAAAAATACTACAGGACCCCAGGAAAGGGAATGGAAGTCTGAGCCTGTCCAAGCCCCACCACCCAGGGGGGCAAACCCAAAGCCCAAGGGCTTCAGCCCCAGGCAGGGGGCCTGTAACCTTAGCCCTGCTGCCCAGGGCTGAAGCCCTTACGTTTGGGCTTTGGCTCTTGGCCCAGGGCCCCAAAAAGTCTAAGCCAGCCCCGGTTACCCCATTAAAATGGGGTCATGACCTGCTTTGGGGTCCTGACCCACAGTGTGAGAACAGCTGTCCTAGAAGCATTTTAAATCATCCATCTACTGAGAGTGAGAGTCATATCTTATAAGTCTGTTCACTTACCGTACCAGAGAAATTTGGGGGGAAAAACAAAGTTAGGGCCAGATTCTGTGAAGTCCTGAGTGCCCTGAACTCCCTTTGGGAATATTTACTTCAGTGAGATTTCAGAGCACCTGGCACCTTGAAGGAGATATTCTGGTTCTTTCAGAATCAAATCTTTATTCTTTCAGAATGAGTTGTTTTCTTGGGAGTGCCCTTTCCTGGCTTTTTGCACTTCAAGTCTCATGGGGCTTGTTTATCCCATTTACACTGGTGTACACAAGGAATAATTCAATGGAGTTACACTGGTATCAGACTGATATAACTGAGAGGTGACTAAAACCCCATGAAAGGTACAGGAGTTAACTTCTACTTACAGACAGCTACTGGCTATGGAGAAGTCCATTGGCTTGCTTTGTCAGATGTTTTTTCCTAATATTTTAGCAAATCAAGGATTCAGCTACCTTTAAAATCTTCACTATGGAGCTATTCTGTTGACATTAGCTATTGAAATGCAGAGCTATTGAATATAGGTATTTTGTTTCTAGAATACATTAAGAGATTATTTTTTCAAACCTTCAAAATGAATTATAGCATACAAAAATCCCATTAATGCCATGTCTAAAACTTACTTTGCAGAAGGAAACAAGTGAGCAAATGTACTAGAAGAAAGCAAGAAAGAATTCTATTCAAGAAAAGGCTGCAAATATAAAAACATAATGAAATATCAGGGGACCCCAAGAGGCACTTTTGGAATGCAATCAACAATAATGGTAACATCAACACAGCAAAAGAATACATACCAAATCAGAATTCTGTGGAGCCATTTACCGAGCAAGTGTGACAACAGGAAAGCTGATTTCCAAAAATAAAATAAATAAAATGAAAAGGCAGACAATAGCCATTTTATAAGAATAAGGACACAAGGTCCGATTTTCTACTGGTCAGATATTTGATTTAGTACAGTTGCTCAATAAAAATACCTCTAGGGGGGAAAAAAATCAATTCAATGGCAAAAAACTACATTAACACAGAGTTAAGGTTGCTTGATGCTATGTCATTCCCTTGCAGAGTACTGAGTTGAGCAAGACTCAAGCTTCTGGAAACCAGGAAATGCACAAGCGAGGCTGCCCATGCAACCTTAAATCTACTCTTTCAGCAATGCCCCAGTAACACACAAACCTTTCGTCTGCCAACTCCGCAGTTGCTGAAATGTACAAGCTGATCACCTCCCTTTACACCCCATTCACTCTCATCCCGGGGATTCCACCTAACACTATTAAAGAACAAAAGGGGGGGGAGGAATCTCTACATAAAACAATTTGAGCAAGCCCCCTTCTCTCTGCCCTCTTCAATCGATGCCTCAGTATGCACTTAACACACACTTGCACTAGCCCTTGGCACTATAAGACTCAGGAGGTTCCAGATCCCAGTGTACACTCACACACTTCGCCCACTTCCCAGAAAGAGTAACACATGTAGACAGTTTAAGAACCACTTTACAGCCTTTTACAACTTCCTTCTCCTAGTTTGCATGAACATACCCATGCTAACTTTGCTTGAATTAGCACACACAAAATAGCAATAGTAACATAGTAAAAGCAGTGATAACTACTGCTTCCACTATTTAGTGTAGGTACACTTAACACACTGACTGCACCTGGAGTGTATGCAAATAATTCTTATGGGTTAATGCTAGCTCCATAGGAGCAGAGGGAAGGTGGCATGGGCAGCTGTTCCTCCCCCTCATTTCCTCCTTTTTGTCCTTTCACAGCATTAGATGGAATCCTGCGGGTGAGAGTGAACTGCTAGTAAAAGAAGAGCTTGTACATTTCAGAAACTGCAGGGTTGGCAGAGAAAAGGTGTGTGTGTGTGTGTATAGTGAGGTGTACTGGGGTGTTGCTGAAAGAGAGTAGAGTTCAGGTTGCAGGGGAAACCTTAACTGTGCATTTCCTGTTTTCAGAAGTTTGGGTTTTACTCAGCTAAGCACTCCGCAAGAGGAAAACATGCCACTAAGCAACCTTCACTCTGTGTTAACATTGGTTCTTGTCATTGAATTTCCTAGACTGAACAGGAAAAATATGTTTTTGGTAAGAGTTAGTAGTCATATAGGTAGTTATGTTCCTGTCACAGGATCCCTGCAGGCTTCCTCCCTCTTGAGCCTGCACCCTGTGTTTAGGCTGGTATAATAAAGAATCTTCCACACCTTCTGTTGCTGGATCACCCAAGTGTCTTTATTTACAGTGTTTGTGCAGTTCCCAGATCCCCAATCCCCCAACAGCTAGTGCCCCACAGACCCTCCCCAGGGTCTCCCAGCTTTCGAGGCTTCCTTCTTTGGAAAGGAGACACCAATACCACCCTCCTGTCTCCTTCCAGGCCAGCCTCCTCACGGAGGTTTGCCCAGGGCTTTTATAGCCCTCTCATGCCTCAGTCCAGCTGTCAGCATGTTCCTCTGAGCCAGTCCTCATTAGGGCTTGCAGCTGGGTTCCCTGCTGAATACCTGTGTCTCTACCCCTGGTCTCCTGGCCAGAGTGCAGGCTGCAGCCAGCATTTTGGCAGGGCCTTAAAGGGGTTTAATCCTGCCCTACCACAATCCCACAATTAACATACTGAGCTAGCTGCTCCCCTGTCCTCCAGCCACACACACACCACCTATACCCTACCAGCCCTGCTTTGGCCCACCTCTCCAGCTATGTCCTGATCCCTCCCCACTTTTGTGTCCCGGCCTCTCCGCTGCAAGCAGGGAATGCATCTCCCTGAAGCTTTCACTCCCTGATATACAACCATTTCCATTGCTATTACTTCCCCCCTCCTATAACCCAACTCATGTGCAGTGCATGGAGTGAAGGACAACTATGTTACAGTGAAAACAGTATTCCTGATGGTGTTTCACAATGGTTGGAGCATGGCGTTCTGTACCACAACTGGTGAGAGAAATCACTGACAGGGTTTCTGTTCCAGAATACCGACAGTTTTATGCAGGAAAGAAAGATCCTCTGGTCCCGGTCCAATAGATGTACCCCATCTCCGAGAAACACTAAGGTGTCAGAGCTTGTAGTGTTTCTGTGCCATATAGCACACATTTTCTCAGGAGCCATGAAACCTCCAATTTCCCAATTAATGTTCTTCTGACACTTTATTTATAGTTTTCATGCAATGTTGGGGTGCACTGGCAGAGCTGGTGGGTGCCATGCCTCCTCACCTGAGCCCCTAAGTTCTCACCTCCCCTACCATCTATCTCTATAATCCCTACTCCTCACTACAGCCTCAAACTCATCTCCCCCTATTCCCCACTTCTCCGCCCCCAATGGCTCTCCCCCCAGGAAGCATTCACATGTCTAATTCCCGCCCCCCAAATACTTAGATTACATTTCTCCCAAAAAGAAAATTTCCACCCATGACTCACACATTGTAGCAAGCTCTAGCCTCTCAATTAAAAACTCCTTTTGTCTTTCTTAGGTGGTGGCTTATGATTAATTTATCCTTAGTTATGTGAATTGAAGGGTGAGTTCACAGCCTCATCCAGTCATTATTAGTACCTCTCAGTTTAGCAGCAGAAGGCAGCAGAAGGAAACTGGGTTTTTTTGGAAGGCGGCTTTAAATCAGGAACCCATCAGTAATCCAAATTTGGGGTCACGTGACTAATGCTACCCCTTACTCGCATAAGTCACACCAAATTTCAAGCACTCAGAGTAATTGTTCGCATATTAGAATACTTAGAATCACATATAAAATAGTGGGACTGGAAGCCCTCTAGCCATTCTTCCGTCCTGGTGAATGTGCAGTGTAAAATGTGTTATTTGCAGAGTTTATGGAGCCATGTTGGTCCCAGGATATTAGAGAGAAGGTGGGTGAGGTAATATCTTTTATTGGACCAACGTCTGTTGGTGAGAGAGAAGTTGGTCCAATAAAAGATATTACCTCACCCACCTTGTCTCAGTGTAAAACATATACATTTTGTTAAATACTATTCTCAGTTTGGGTTTCCTGTTCTCAATTTGGGATTTAGTGAGTGCCATGCACTACCTTGGGTAAAACTTAACATATTGAAGTCATTTTTGGGAAGGGGGTGGGGAAATGTTCCAGGAAACTACAGGTCTCTTAGTTTGACTTCAATTGCATGCAAGGTCTTGGAACAAATGTTGGAAGAGAAAGTAGTTAAGGACATAGTGGTAAATGGTAATTGGGATAAAATACAACATGGTTTTACAAAACTTAGATCGTGCCAGACCAACCTGATCTCCTTCTTTGATAAGATAACTGATTTTTAGACAAAGGAAATGCAGTAGATCTAATCTACCTGGATTTCACAAAAAGAAAAGGAGTTTTCTTTTTGTGAATACAGACTAACACGGCTGTTACTCTGAAACCTGGATTTCAGTTAAGGCATTTGATACAGTTCTATATGGGAAATTATTAGTTAAATTGAAGATGGGGATTAATATGAGAACTGAAAGATGGATAAGAAACTGGTTAAAGGGAGACTAAAACAGGTCATACTGAAAGGTGATCTGCCAAGCTAGAGGGAGGTTACTAGTGGGGTTCCTTGGGATCAGTGTTGGGGCCAATCTTATTTAACATTTTTATTACTGACCTTGGCACAAAAAGTGGGAGTGTGCTAATAAAATTAGCAGATGACACAAAGTTGGGAGGTATTGTCAATATGAAGAAGGACCAGAATATCCTACAAGATGACCTTGAAAACTGGAGTGATAGAAATTATTTGAAATTTAATAGTGCAAAATCATGCACTTAGGGACTAACAACAAGAATTTTTGCTATATGCTGAGAATTTATCAGTTGGAAGCAAGAGAGCAGGAGAAAGACCTGGGTGTTTATCACAGGATGGCTACAAGCTGCCAATGTGATGCAGCTGTGAAAAAGGCTAAGGCACCCCTAGGATGCATCAGGCGAGGTATTTCCAATAAAGACCGGGTAGTATTAGTGCCATTATACAAGGCACTGGTGAGACCTCATCTGGAATACCGTGCACAGTTCTGGTCTCCCATGTTTAAGAAGGATGAATTCAAACTGGAACAGGTACAGAGAAGGGCTACTAGGATGATCTCAGGAATGGAAAACATACCTTCTAAGAGGAGACTCAAAGAGCTTGGCTTGTTTAGCCTATCCAAAAGAAGGCTGAGGGGAGATATGATTGCTCTCTATAAATACATCAGAAGGATAAATATCAGAAGGATAAAACCAGGCATTATTTAAGTTAAGTGCTAATGTGGACACCAGAACAAATAGATATAAACTGGCCATCAACAAGTTTAGTCTTGAAATTAGATGAAGGTTTCTAACCCTCAGAAGGGCAAAGTTCTGAAACAGCCTTCCAAGGGGAGCAGTGGAGGCAAAAAACCTAACTGGCATCAAGACTGAGCTCAATAGTGTATAGAAGGTATGGTATGATGGGACTGCCTACAATGGCATGTAGCCATCCATGACTGCTAGCAGCAAACATTTCCAACAGCTGAAGATAGGACACTAGATGGAGAGGGCTTTGTGCTACATCGAATTCTTTCCCAGGTGTGTGGCTGGTAGATCTTGCCCACATGCTCAGGGTCTAGCTGATCACCATATTTGGGGTTGGGAAGGAATTTTCGCCCAAGTCAGATTTGTAGGGACACTGGCGGTTTTTCACCTTCCTCTGCAGAATGGGGCACAGGTCACTTGCAGATTTAAATTAGTATAAATGGTGATACATGATTTGAGGACTTCAGTAACTCAGCTAGAGGTTAGGGGTCTATTACAGGAGTAGGTGGGTGAGGTTCTGTGGCCTGCAATGTGCAGAAGGTCAAACTAGATTGTCATGATGGTCCCTTCTGGCCTTAAAGTCTAAGAATCTATCAATGGTTTGACCTCTAGCTATGGGGGTGGTGGGGTGGCACAAAGGAAATCTCTAGAAGCTTTTTTTAAAACGACTGTTTTCCCACAGGGCTTATATCACTGGGTCCCCTAGCTCAAAATGACTCCAAATTTCTGCTGGTGGCATCTGACTCCAATGATGAAAATGAACATGCGTTGGTCTGCACTGCTTTGGAGCCTTATCGAGCAGAGCCCACCATCAGTATGGACACATGTCCTCTGGAATGGTGATTGAAGCATTAAGGGACATGTAAAACTTTATCGCATCTGGCACATAAATATTTTGCAACGCTGGCTACAACAGTGCCATGCAAATGCTTGTTCTCACTTTCAGATGACGTAAACAAAAAGCGGGCAACATTATCTTCTGCAAACGTAAACAAACTTGTTTGTTTGAGCAATTTGGCTGACATAGGACTGAGTGGACTTCTATGTAGGCTCTAAAGTTTTATATTGTTTTGTTTTTGAATGCAGTTATTTTTGTATATAATTCTACATTCATAAGTTCAACTTTCATGATAAAGAGATTGCATGACAGTACTTGTATGAGGTGAACTGAAAAATACTATTTTTACAGTGCATTTATAATAAAAAATAAATATAAAGTGAGTACCGTATATTTTGTATTCTGTGTTGCAATTGAAATCAATATTTGAAAATGTGGAAAACATCCAAAATATTTATATAAATGGTATTCTATTATTGTTCAACAGCGCAATTCATTGCTATTAATTTTTGTAATCATTCAAGAGCCCTAGTAGTTAGCCACTCAATCACATACCTCATAGGGAACAAACTCTGCTCATAAGAGAGATTTCTTCAACCTTAACTCTACACAACTGCTAATAAACTGCATCTCGGTCAACAAGGGACTGCTGTTTCTGAACTACCACCAGCCTTTTATATTTGCTGATCAGGGTAATGCCAACTGATGAGCTCAATTAAATCACAGCTGCTTTTTCTTTTCTTTTTTTGAGTCCAGACAGGCTAAGGGGGAAAAGCAGATGTACTTCCTATACCTCTGCTGGTGGCCTGTGCCTACTCTTGCAACGTTTTTTTAAAAACAGAACTAGCCTGCCGTCTCTCTCACTGGAATAGAAGGGATATGACATTTCTGGCATGAATATTTGCCTGATGCTTTCAAAAGGGCTGTACACCATGTTATGAGCTCACGAGCGAGCGTCTGTAGGTTCAGTAGAAACTATTGAAACAGTCTGAGACTAGGGCTACCCTGACAGATATAGAGTGCCGGGAGTTAAACCAGCCCTGGGAGACAGCAGCAGGGAAAGCGCTGCTGTGTGTTCACGCTGTCAGCTGCAAGCGCAGTGGCATGGTCACATTTGTGGCACTTGCAGCGGTGCGTTATGGGCAGCTATCCCACAGAGCACCTCTTCCCATTCTGGCACTGAGGCTTGTGGGAAGGGGAGCACGGGGTATCTTGGGTCCTGTCCCAATGCCCCATGATGCATCGCTTTGCATCCTAGCAATCCCTGTGCTTCCGTCCACATTTAGCCCCATCTTTCAATGGTTTTTGCACTGTGTGCTCTGTCTTCCCTTTTGGTCTGCGGGAATGGATCCCGAACTGCTGAGGAATATGCTGATGGGTCTTGCTAGCATGTCACAAATTGCAGTCGAGTTACTCCTCAAGCTACAAAGTGACAGTGAGGAATCCAACAATGATGTTGATATGCATAATGCAAAGGACACGAGATTGCTTATGGCATTCGTGGACATGCTCACCACCGTGGAACGCTGCTTTTGGGCTTGGGAAACAAGCACTGAGTAGTGGGATCACATCATCATGAAAGTCTGGGATGACGAGCAGCAGCTGCAGAACTTTCAGATGAGGAAAGCCATGTTTATGGGACTGTGTGCTGAGTTCACCCCCACCCGGTGGTGCAAGGACATGAGATTGAGAGCTGCCCTGTCACTGGAGAAGCAGGTGGCTATTGCAATCTGGAAGCTCACTACTCCAGACAGCTACAGACTGGTCGCTAGGCAATTCGGAGTGGGAAAGTCAACTGTTGGAATCATGCTGAGGCCATTAATCGTGTCCTGTGTAGAAGAACCGTGACTCTGGGCAACGTGCATGACATTGTGGCTGGCTTTGCACAAATAAGTTTCCCTAACTGCGGAGGGGTGATAGATGGCATGCACATTCCAATTCTGGCACCAGACCATCTAGCCACTGAGTATATTAATCACAAGAGGTATTTCTCAATGGTTCTCCAGGCACTTGTGGATCACTGTGGGCATTTCACGGAGATTAACGCAGGCTGGTCCGGAAAGATGCATGATGCACACATCTTTCAGAACACAGGTCTGTTCAGGAAGTTGCAAGTTGGGACTTTCTGCCAGGACCAGAAGATCACTGTAGGGGAAGTCGAAATGCCCACTGTGATCAGAGACCTCGCCTACCCTTTAATGCCATGGCTCATGAAACCATACACAGGGAGCCTTGACAGCAGCAAGGAGTGCTTCAACAGTCTGAGTCAGTGCAGAATGACTGTTGAGTGTGCTTTTGACCATTTAAAGGGCTGCTGGCGCTGTCTGTATGGGAAGCTGGACCTGGCTGCTGACAACATTCCTACGGTTATAACCGTATGCTGTATTCTCTATAACATTTGTGAAGGGAAGGGTGAAAGCTTCACTCAGGCATGAACCACTGAGGCTGAATGCCTGGAAGCTGAATTTGAACAGCCAGAGACCAGTGCTATTAGAGGGGCCCAGCATGGGGCTGTAAGCATTAGGGATGCCTTGAGGGAGCAATTTGATGCTGAAAGCCACCAGTAAGGTTTAGTGCCCTGCATGGAAGTGAAGTGCAGTGGTTCCAATGCTCATAATCATTTGTGTTTGCTACGTATGATGCACTGACTTGCAGGGCCTGTTGCTTTCCTGGGCTATGCTATCTTTTACTTAATGCAATAAAAAATGTTTCCAAAACCAAAAAATTCATTTATTGAAAAGAAAACAACTGCTGGAGAAACACACATGGCACGACACATCTGTGCTATGTGGGAGGAGGGAAAGGGGTAGGGTGGGGAAAGGAACAATCACAGATTTGCCTATGTCCTATTATCATTTTCAGTCTTCTTGCCTGGAGTGCTGTGCAACAAGTACTGCACTTCAGGCTGGCTAAAATGTATGGTGATGGGGGTTGAGTGGAGTAGGTAAGGGTCGTAGTTTGCAGGGGTGGGCAGTGAAGCTAAAGGCGTTGGAGGCAGCTGCTGCCGATAAGAAACCAGATGTCCGGGAAAGTGGGTTGGGGTAACATGGGAGCACAGGAGAAAGAGTTTGGGGACAAGGGCTGCGGAGAGAGGGGGCACGGATCTGCTCCCTATGCAGTACTATGAGCACCTACATCGAGTCTGCTTGGCGCTCCATAATGCTTAGGAGCTGCTCCATGGTTTGTTGCCAGCAATCCGCATTCTCCTAGCAGACCCTCCTTTTGGTCTCCTGCCACTCCTGTACTTTATTGTCAGTAAGGGACTGCTGCATAACTCCATGCAGAAGGTCCTCCTTGCTTCTTCACAGTTGCTTCCTGAGTCTTTGCAGCTTTTCGGCCGTTGATAACAAGGATGGCTGGGATCTCAACGTTGCATCTGTAAAGCCAAAATGCAACGTTTAACAGAGGCAGCATTGTTAACACTAGACAGAGCAATGATTTGGCCGAACTTATAGAAAAGCACAGTGCACACAATAGCAGAAACTGCCTGTCCCAAGGCGAATGCACATAACCCACAAGAGCCCTGAAATGGTAAGTACCATGGGGGATGGGGAGGGGGGAAAGACTGATGGTTCCAGGGGCATACTGTCCTCTGGGGTCCTGGAAAACAGCTCCTGGCTGCATGCATCTAGGGATCTCCCACTTTCCTCCTCCTGCTTTGTTGCACTCTGGGCTGCCATGGCCTCTGAAGTGTCCATGGTGCTCTTCAGCGTGGAGGTGGGGTCGCCCCCAGTATCTCGTCCAGCTTTGTTGAACTGGCAGGTCGTGGGGGCAGCCCCGGAGTGGCTGTTTCCCTCCAGCGCTTCGTGATAGGTATTCCGCAGCTTCTTCAATTTAACCCTGCACTGCGTCCCGATCATGGCCCCTTTCTCTCAGGGCCCTTGATATCTGCCCGTAGGTATCGTAATTCCTAAGGCTGGAGCACAGCTGGGACTGGAAAGCTTCCTCCCCACAAACACTGATGAGGTCCAGCACCTTGCCATTGCTCCACACTGGGGATCACCTGGCACATCGAGGCATGGTCACCTGGAAAGATTCGCTGAGAGCACTCCATGCCTGGCTGAGCCAACAGGAAGGGGATTTTCAAAATTCCCAGAGAATTTAAAGGGTGGGTCCAACAGTTGGTCACCTGAGGACAGGGCAGTCGACTTCAAAGTGACGACCAGAGTGGCTAGAACAGGCACCGTGCGACACTTCCTGGAGGCCGGTCAGAGTGTATTAATAGATCAGGGCGTCCACACCGGCACCATGGCACTCCAGCCAGGGTGCAACAAGCTCTATGTTTCTTGTGGAGGTGAATTACCGGGGCGCTCCAGCTGTGGAGTCTGGACGCTCTATGTGCCTTACCAGTGTGGACACCTCAGGAGTTAGGGTGCCCGGGGCTGATTTATTAATGCACTCCAACTTGCAAGTGTAGGATAAGAAAACATGTGAAGGTAAGATCTGTATAGCTGAGGTACCCAAACAACCTTAACTCTTTTTTGTAGTAGGGCATGCACTAAACAGATGTTTATGATTACGGTATTTTAGCATCTGTGGTCCCAGATGAAATTAAACTAATTTTATTCACTCTCTCTCTCTCTCCCTCCTCATGGTGTCACTATAGGGTAGAAATACGGTTGTTTGGGTGCCTTAATTATGCATTTCTTTTAATTAGAAACTTACCACTGTATTTCTTTGGTTTGGGGATAATTATTTTTGCCCTTAAGACAGTGATATGTATTCTTAAGTGTAATTCTATTTTGTTGCTTTTTGTCTAAAGAGCAACAGTTGGGCCAAATAATCTACTAGTGAGAATTCTGACACGTTTCTTGTTTCCATCATATCACTTTCGTTACAACCAGTAGAATGGTTACATGTATTTTAGCTGTAGAGAAAGGGTGGTATGTTGATCGAACTACATCTAATGTCTCAGTGACTCCACTAAAGCGACGTGAGCTGTTGACCTGACCCTCTCTAGAGTCTGTATCAGTGGTTTTCAATTTTCTTGTTTGCAACCCCCCTAAAAAATTTACTAGTAGAGGTGCAGACGCTTTGGAAGCTTTGAATGGAAATGTAAATGCCTTTGGAAATCTATTGTCCATCTATTCTACAGAGAATTCTTTCCTGGGTATCTAGCTGGTGAATCTTGCCCATATGCTCAGAGTTCAGCTGATCGCCATATTTGGGGTCGGGAAGGAATTTTCCTCCAGGGCAGATTGGACGAGGCCCTGGAGGTTTTTCACTTTCCTCTGTAGCATGGGGCACAGGTCACTTGCTGGAGGATTCTCTGCTCCTTGAAGTCTAAACCATGATTTGAGGTCTTCAATAGCTCAGACATAGGTGAGAGGTTTATCACAGGAGTGGGTGAGTGAGATTCTGTGGCCTGCATTGTGCAGGAAGTCAGACTAGATGATCATAATGGTCCCTTCTGACCTTAATATCTATGAATCTTTAGTTGGAGCCTGACACCTGGCTGAACAGAATAAGTCTTTTGCAGACCCCCTTAGACATAGTCACAGGCCCCCAGGGGTCCATGGACCACAAGTTGAAAGCCACTAATCTATATAATTGTTAATAACTTAAATGCAAAATTTAGAATGTAATTATCACCTACGCTCAGGATTTAATGTAATTTGAATGATATGTCAAGTTTGAAGAGAGTCTGCATTATTCCAGTGGCTTTGTCCCAATTGATCTCACCAACAGAATAATGCAGTAAGAAATCCAAATTAACCAGCTCCTTCAAAAAAAAGTTGGCAAAGAGCTCCTCACCTGCCTGAAGGGCCACACAGGAGAAAGACTGCATACTGAACTTTGATTTCCAGAAAAGATTATGGAAGGGGCAGGAGTCAGCCTAGGCACTAGCTAGCTTGCATTTTGAATTGAAGGTTTACTGAGCATGTACACTAATTTACTTTCAATTTAATATAGACTATGGAATGTGTACATGTGAACATTGTTTAATGGTAATTGACAGTGATGCTAATTTAGTTATCAGTGTTATTCAATTGCCTCTGGTTCCCTATTCCCTTTGACAAATCCTGTTCAGTGAAATAATAGGACAACTGAAATTCATTTACTTTTATCTATTTATAAAGTTTAAATAGTCCGGTGCAACGATAAATTAATCCACCTGTTCTATCATTTCTGTTTGTCTTGTGTCTTAAATATTCTATTTCCCTATCATAGGCAGAATAGGGAATCAAGCCAATTATTCCTTTAGGCAAATGACTAAGAATTTTTCCTTTTTTAAAAAAAAAAATATATTGGGGCTGCCAAGCAATTGAAAAAATTAATCTCAATTAATCACTGTCAAACAATAATAGAACACCATTTATTTAAATATTTTTGGATGTTTACTACATTTTCAAATATATTGATTTCAATTACAACACAGAATACAAAGTGTATAGTGCTCAATTTATTACAAATATTTGCACTGTAAAAAAGATACAGTATTTTTCAATTCACCTCATACAAGTACTGCAGTACAACCTCTTTATCACGAACGTGTAACTTACAAATGTAGAATTATGTACAAAAAATAATTGCATTCAAAAACAAAACAATGTAAAACTTTAGAGCCTACAACTCCACTCAGTCCTAGGTCAGCCAAATCGCTCAGACAAACAAGTTGGGTTGCAATTTGCAGAAAATAATGCTGCCCACTTCTTGTTTACAATGTCACCTGAAAATGAAAATAGGTGTTCGCATGGCACTGTTGTAGCCGGCATTGCAAGATATTTACATGCCAGATGCACTGAAGATTCATACATCCCTTCATCTTCATAGGACATGCTGGTGTTGGGTTTTGCTCGATAATGATCCAAAGCAGTGCAGACCGACACATGTTCATTTTCATCATCTGAGTCAGATGCCACCAGCAAAAGGTTTATTCTCTTTTTTTGGTGGTTCGGGTTCTGTAGTTTCCGCATCGGAGTGTTGCTTTTTTAAGACGTCTGAAAGCATGCTCCACACCTCGGCCCTCTCAGATTTTGGACAGCACTTCAGGTTCTTATACCTTTGGTTGAGTGCTGTAGCTATTTTTAGAAATCTCACATTGGTACCTTCTTTGCGTTTTGCCAAATCTTCTGTAAAAATATATTCTTAAAACAAACATGTGCTGGGTCATCATTTGAGACTGCTCTAACATGAATATATGGCAGAATGCGGGTAAAACAGAACAGGAGACATACAATGTTCCCCCATGCAGTTCAGTCACAAATCTAATTAACGCATTATTTTTTTTAACAAGCATCATCAGCATGGAAGCATGTCCTCTGGAATGGTGGCTGAAGCATGAAGGGGCATACAGATGATTATCATATCTGGCATGTAAATATCTTGCAACGCCAGCTACAACAGTGCCATGCGAACACCTATTCTCAGTTTCAGGTGACATTGTAAACAAGAAGTGGACAGCGTTATTTTCCGCAAATTGCAACCCAACTTGTTTGTCTGAGCGATTTGGCTGATGTAGGACTGAGTGGAGTTGTAGGCTCTAAAGTTTTATGTTATTTTTTGTACATAAAATTCTACATTTGTAAGTTACACTTTCATCATAAAGAGATTGTACTGCAGTACTTGTATGAGGTGAATTGAAAAATACTATTTCTTTTACCATTTTTACAGTGCAAATTTGTAATAAAAATATAAGATGAGCACTGTACACTTTGTATTCTGTGTTGAAATAGAATATATTTTAAAAATGTCAAAAAACATGAAATTCATTAAATATTTTTAAATTGGTATTCTATTGTTTAACATTGCGATTAATCTTTGAGTTAATCGCATGAGTTAACTGTGATTTATTGACAGCCCTAATATATCTGTATCTATATCTAGAATGTGAATAAATACTCTCTCACCTTCTGTCTAGAATAATTTTAATGTTTCATAAGCTGAAACAAATCTTCTGCTTTTTTTTTAAAGCAGGATTTGTACTGTTAAGACAAAAGCAATCGCATAACTAAAGTGTTTTACAAGTACTTGTCAACACGAGGCTGTTTATATTAGGAAAGAAAATAAAATTAGGCCTCCTGTGAAGTGAAGAGCAGAGTTTACTATCAATGCAATGTAGGATTTTAAAAATATATTCTGAGAGACACTCAAGGCTGTGAGCACAGAAGACTACGATGTCAGTTAGGGACTATCAAAGGCTTAAGGAAACAAACCTCTTACTAGCCTACTTTTTAAAGTCGGTTTTAATACAGTTTTATAAATTTTTATAGGACCTCAGGCAAGATTCTCAAAATGATTGACAAGCAGAAGCAAAATCAAAGCTCACAGCTTGGACTACACCTATGAATGATGCAGGATTTGGTTCACATATAACTGCAACAAGTGTCACACTGGAAGATACCAGCACATAGCTCCATTGATTTAAGTGGAGCTCTACAAGTGGCTAGAGTACACCCACACTGCACTCATTGCTGGATCAATGCCATTGTTACAGGGATTCAAATCACAGGGTTTAGCAGATTTGTTTGGAGTGGCGCAATAACAGGCCACAGCAGAACAACGAAGAGGAAAAGGGCAATGGAGTTTCAGTTCTGAACACAAATCATCCTCTCTGGGTTGGGTTTGACTGCAGGAGTTCTAATTTAACTCAGATTGATATCAATGTTTAAGAAGCTTCTAGCTGCATTTCACTTCATGTTGTTTTATAAGCTGTAAACACAATGTACATGTTATATAGGGAAATTCCTATATTTCCCCCCCAGCTCATTTCCCTAGGCTCTAGTTAGTTCAACCCAGTTATCTCCCCCTCCTCTAGGACTAAACTAGGTGCCTAAAAATCTTCTGCTGGACATGCGCACACTCACCTCAGTCTAGGCACCTGTCTCATGCCTAAGATCCAGCAAGCTGTTCCCCCACCTATTTCACCCCAATCTGGTGGGCGTTCTGACATGTGGCCTACTGGATGAGGCTCCACACAAAACAAAGAAAGAGAAAGTGCCCTCCCCCCACAATGTTTATCCCAGTGGTTAGAGCACTTTCCAAGGCTATGGGATACCTGGACTCAAATTCCCACCCACCGCCCACCCGCACCTGACATGAAGCAGGGATTTTAACTTCGGTGCTGATGTAATATTTGGACCTTCTTATTTTCCTTAGTTCTGAGCACAACTGTGAAAAGTTGTGAAAGTTCATAAAATTTCACACTAACCTACAACAACAAATGTTGATGGGAAAGAGAGACAAAAAAAACCCACTAGGCGAGTCCAAACAAAAAGCCCCCCGATATAACTCAAGAACTGTATTAAGATCAGACAATTAAAAAAAGAAAAGTGCGGGACTGGAAGTCTGTGACCAAAAGTGGCATGTTGAAAATTAGGCCAAATTGGCAAACGAACTGAGGAGACAGACTATTCTGCCTAGTGCACCCTTTTCTGGGTCCCTAAAAAACCCGCAACTTTAGGGGGAAAATACAGACACGTGTGAATGCTGGCTGACTGCAAAACGAAGGACGGGGAAGGAGAAAGCTTCACCATCATGGCTACTACCTCCGCCATTTTCTTGGACCCTAGACCTTCATTCTAATCTGACAGATGTCCTGACGAGAGAGAGAAACACAGACACACTCACTCCCACACCCACCCAGATGATACCAGCTCCTCCACTGGCTCCAACTAAATCCCAAAGACCCACCTTAGATGTGAGGCTCCATCTTCCTTCTCCACATCCCCAATGTGTCTTTTCCTTCCTACCCTATTTTTTCTCTGTTCTTTCTAATAAGAGCCTGGCTTAGCTGGCGAAGAATTGACCTCTTTTGCAATATGGCTGTGAGCCTGTGGCCAGAAAGGTAGCTAAAAGCCAATGCTGGTAACAAGTTTGCCAGGACTCAGATGGCTGATAAGACTGCGTGCTGTGCTTGTGTTTTCCAGCAGTGAAAGTCAATGCCAGAGACAGAATCTGCATTTTGTGTGTGTGTGTTGGTCTCCTTTTGCCTTTAAGGCAACGAGATCAGACTTTAACAAGAACGGCTCCAGCCCATTTCAACTAACTTCTCCTCTTTTCCCAAAAAAAGAGCAGTTATTACCATCTGAAAGACAGTCAGAAGGCAGAGGGTTGTCGTTCTAAAGGCTCTCTACAGCTAAAGGGACAGGGAAACAAGGGATGTTACAATGAAAGCCTTATTAAATGTTACAGAAAAGAAGGGAAAAAAAAGTAAAGCATCTGAAATGTATCTTTAAACATTTTGTTAACCTTTTATTAATAAGGTGTTTGCCATGGTATCGAGCAGGTGGAGATTTCTGTGTACCAAACCCAGAATCTCATTAAAAACTATTTAAAGTTGGACAGAGTCAGGGTCATGTTAACGTCTTTGACTCTTTAGATGCAATATTTGGGCCCAAATTAAATAATCAGGTCCCCCACCCTAGAGAGCGCCATAACCACTGGGCTATAGTGTAGGCTGTTCTCAGTCTCTCCAATTGAACCAGTTCCACTGTGCATAAATAATTAAACATCAGGTGGAGGAGGGGGACTGGGAGCTGTCTCCCACATACCTCTGGGTGCTCTAATCCCCAGGTTAGAGAGTCAGTCTTACCCTTTCCCTAACCCAATTCATGTTTATTTGTAGACAGTGGAACAGCTTCAAAAGGAGTGATTGAGAGCAGCACAACCCAGAATAATCAACAGCCCAGTGGTTAGAGCATCCTCTTCGGGGTGGGGAGAAGATTCCTACTCCACATCAGGCGAAGGGAAGACTTGAACCTGGGTCTGCCCACATCCTAAGTGACTGTACCAACCACTGAGCTATAGGTTAGGAAGGGGGCATCACCACCTCCTTGTTTTCTGTGAGAAAGGGCTTAGGTGCCTAACTCCAGGAGAGGGTTCACAGCTGTGAATCCCAAGTGGCGGGAGATGCCTTCCTGTGGCCCAGACTTAGGAACTTAACTCCCTTTGGGGGCAGGGCTTAGGACCACCCCCTCCTCTGGATTTCCTATTGAGTAGCATAGGCAGCTCCCTACTCAGCAGGTTGGCTTTTGTGGATCCCATTCTTAAGCACCTGACTCTCCCCAGGCAGCATAAAGGGGGCCTAGGCACCTAACTCCAGGCTGTACATCCACTAGACAGCAAGGCTCTTAAATTTAGGTACCGGAAAACTGAGTCCAAGTCCACTTAGTGGATCTAGCTCTGGTTCTTTTCCGTCAATAAGTAGCAGCATAATTAAAAGGTGATCACATTACTGGGCTACCTACTCTCTAATGTTACAAAGGAAGACAAAAGCAAATGGCATGAGGCTGGGGGGAAAAAACAAACAATAAAAACATCAAAAGACCATTTAGTCAATAATATGAGAATTGCAAAATATAGCTCAGTTTGAGCTATAAGTACTTCCAGATTTAGGTTACTAATTCCTGGCCATCTCACCTCAATGCATGGTTCAGCGATATGAAGAGGCCTTCTAGGTAGCTCACAAAGACAAACATTTCAAGTGAAGAGACACCCCATAATCATTAAGCAGCAGTTGCTAAGGAACTCACTTTAGTTGCCCAGCAACCATGCTAGAAATTATGTGGCATCTCAGCCATTTACTCTTTTCATAGAGTACCTGCCTGCTCTAGCAGTGGCTTTGTCTCCTCATTGTACCCTTTCCTCCAGAAGATCCCATAGAGATTATGGGGCAGTTGCCCACACTGGGCAACTCTGCAGAACCTATAGGAGCAGTCGCACACTACCACATGATGACCAGGATGGCGTGAGGCCACCATATCTCATGAAGACTCTTACGTTAAGAAGGGAGGGTACCAGGGTTTATAGGAGGGATGCCAGCTGTAGGGAGAAGTACTATATAATCGCTTTGGGGAACCTCAGTCCATGTTTATAAGTCTTCTGTTGCTGTTCTTGTCAGCATAGGAATTCAAACATGGGCTACAGGCCAAACCCTAAAGTCCTTATTCAATTATTATTCACTCCTTACCACAGAGTTTGAGTTGATATAAAAATTTTGCAAAGGTCTGCCTACACACACTCTGGTGAGGTAAAAGACAACAAAAGCATGTAACACAATAGCATCCTCATTAATAATATTTTTCACTTCCATAGCATCGTCCATGCAAGCTTCTCAAAGCACTTAATAAAATGAGTATGGAGGCTTATTTCATTAAGGTTTATAGGGAGAGGGGTCTCAGACAAATTGTTTAAGTGATTTCTCAAACCCACACAGCAAGCCTGTAGCAGAGCAGAGATCCCAGATTTCCTCACCACTAGTCCTGTGGTTTAGTTACCAAACCATGGGTGAAATCCTGGCCCCATTGAAGTCCATGGGAGTTTTGTCATGGACTTCAGTGGGGCCATGATTTTACTCCATGTGTCATCTCTAACATAAATCCACTTCTCTTCCACCCCAAATAATTTGTTCAATTAACGCAACCCCTTTGTTTGTAAATGTCCATGAGCAGATCACTGTATTTATAATTTGTTCATAATTCAACATTTCTGAAGAATAGTTTAATATATTTGAATTCTGGATTTTTTTGCAAATTTCTCATAAAAAAAATCTACTGAATACTTACTTGCTAATACTCAGAATTTGCTATTTGAGCACTGTAGTTGGTTAATTAAGTCACAGGACTTGTTTCTATTTCCTAATTGTAGTATATGACTGAGAATACCTTTGGGAGAACAACTCAAGGGCTAATACAGAAAGCATTCTAACTTTATTCAAAACACCGCATTGAAATTAATTTCAGGCCCCAAGGTAAAGCTAGAAGAGAAAAAAAACTGACAGGGTGCTGTAGGTACTGAAGAGCTAGATTCCCCCTTAATTCTACCCTTTGTAAAAGTAGAGACATGGGCCCGGTTATCTCAGGGCAGATTTTTTTTTTATTTGGGGGTTGGGAAAAGAGAAGAGACTATTCTGGATTTTTCCTGTACCTCGGAGAAGCTAACAATACTTAGTGAAATGAAATGGCAGCCAGCAAAGGAACACACCCCCTCATAAAGACATTGGAAAGGAGGGAGGACAGGCCTGAGAGAACTAAATGTGAAGGGTACAAGAATTTCTTCTCTCAGTATTTATTTATCCAGAGCCTCATATAGGGGTTTGGGCTTTCTTGGAGTCAACTTCAATTTTTCAGGTCTCCCTCCCCCATTTCTAGCTTCATGTGTGCACCTAGCTTTTTACATATTGCTAGACTCCTTGTTTTCTCTCAGCATTCAGGTAACGTTTTCCCCACCTTTCGTCTGTCACAGTCTTTGCTCTGCCCGAAGAGTCTCAGGCTCAACACAGGGCCCTGCAGGATCCATGTTTTGTTTTATTGCAGTCAGTCAACAGGTAGCAAATCAAAATATCACCCTATATACATTTATAATCAAAGCAGAATTAGGTGCCATCCATACTGGCCTTATAATTGACTTTCAAAACCATGCTGAATCGTGGTGTCAAAGCATGTTAGAACAAACAGGCTGTATAACTAGATTAATGGCACACCATGTAGCCAGCACTGTCAGGAACCTCCCCTACCTGATTTAACCACAAGTAAGTTAAAACTCTGCTTAAGGCAACTGCGCAGAAACTGGCATCCAGAATAGCATAGAAAGGTTTTCCTACAATACTAAGACATGTATATAAAGGCAGCCTCGCAGTAGTACCAAGAAGGTAAAGTTGAGGAAGAAAGTGTTAGCAGAAACTCACAAGATATGGAGGTCAGCTTCAGACAGCCTCAAATAAGTACCCAAAGGTTTGGATGCCTTTTTCAAATGTATATAACTCCTTGACTTGTTGGAAAGCCAGTTGGAAGAGTTCCTTTCTCACACAATTTGACACTTCCAATGTCAGCCAGAAATATGGCAAGGAGGTCCTAGCCAGTAAATGATTATGGGCCTGCTCCAAAGCCCATTGGTCACTGGAGTCTTACTTCCCCAATTTACCTTTAAAATTACTACTTGTATAAATAATACTAACATATTCTACAGCAATTGCCCAAAACACCACAGAATATACTTTTAAGGATTTTAGAGCATTCCTATAGAGCCTATTGTAACAGTTTTGCTGTGCCCCCTAAAAGTCTTAAAATATGGGAAGAACAGACTTATACATGTGCTATAGGGACTATTAATATACAAGTCCTGAATCCATTGAAGCCAATGGGAGTCTTTCCACCAATTTCAGTGAACTGTGCATCATGCTCATATAACCCATCTGTACCAACCACTACCTACTGCTCTCAGATCCATAGATCTCAGAACGCATACACCCTGCAGCCCAGCAAAGTCAATCAGGGCAGAAACCCTGATTAAGGATTTCAAGCTAGCCAAAAAATACTGAGTGATTTCCAGCAGCTCACATCCAAAATGGACTGAAATAATGGCACATCATTAAGGTAAGAGGTGCTGTATGATGTCTGAAGTCACAGATTATTAAAAAGAGCCTTTAAGTTTGTCTAAAAGGAAAAGTATAGCTTAGTCTCAGCTCAGGTGTTTACCCTACCTTTAAGGGCATTTGGAAAAACCTCCAATTTATCATAATGATCATGGAACATAAAAAGCTAAGTAAAATTATCACAATTTTCCACCAATTATGGAGATTAGTGAGGGAATCTGAGCCTGAAGAGAGCATAAGCAGCAATTTTTATATTCTTTCCTCTTTGTTGTGTCTAATAGTCTGTGCCAGGTGCTCTAGAGGTAAAAGACACCCAGAGCTCCTGCTTAGATACCATGGGCTGGTACCTTTGCTGAGACTAGCTCCAAGCCTTCTCGCTAATCTGCTAATTAATGTGATTTTAACTACAGAAGTCACTTACATGGTCTGGACCCATTTAAGATAGTTCATACTCAATTCACCCACATTCTGTAAGAGTAGGGGAGGAAAATCCAAACCACTCCAGCTGGCCAGGTGCATTCTTAGCATGAAATAATTAATGACATTTTATTCACTGGACAGAGTTGGTTAAACAAAGAAACCGACAAATGTTAGTCATACACTTTAAAGTCAGAAGGGACCATTATGATCATCTAGTCTGACCTCCTGCACAACGCAGGCCACAGAATCTCATCCATCTACTCCTGTAATAAACCCCTAACCTATGTCTGAGCTACTGAAGTCCTCAAATCATGGCTTATTAACCATTTATACATCACTATGCCAAAGTTCAGGACAGGAGTGATATCAGTAGCTTGCTCTTCCTGTTTTTAAGCCCCAGGACAAGTATTGTAGCAAAGTATGGTATTGGTCATTGTTTATTACTCAGCAGCTTCAGCATAGGGATTTGTGTGAATCCCATCTTCAGTTTTACAGGGTGTGAATTCTCAGCCCTCGAATTCTGCTTTGAGGTTGAGGTCTTGTGGGCATTTAAATGTGAGGACGAAAGCAAAACTCAGACAAAACCTCCAAGTTTCACATTCATTTGGACACAAATCCAAAAAGCATCCTAGATTTGCTTGAAGAATTCCCAGTTGATAACAGAACTGGGAAGACCACTAAGGGTATGTCTACACTACGAAATTAGGTCGAATTTATAGAAGTCGGTTTTTTAGAAATCGGTTTTATATATTCGAGTGTGTGTGTCCCCACAGAAAATGCTCTAAGTGCATTAAGTGCATTAACTCGGCGGAGCGCTTCCACAGTACCGAGGCAAGCGTCGACTTCCGGAGCGTTGCACTGTGGGTAGCTATCCCACAGTTCCCGCAGTCTCCGCTGCCCATTGGAATTCTGGGTTGATATCCCAATGCCTGATGGGGCTAAAACATTGTCGCGGGTGGTTCTGGGTACATATCGTCAGGCCCCCGTTCCCTCCCTCCCTCCGTGAAAGCAAGGGCAGACAATCATTTCGCGCCTTTTTTCCTGAGCTACCTGTGCAGACGCCATACCACGGCAAGCATGGAGCCCGCTCAGGTAACCGTCACCCTATATCTCCTGGGTGCTGGCAGACGCGGTACGGCATTGCTACACAGTAGCAGCAACTCCTTGCCTTGTGGCAGCAGACGGTACAGTACGACTGGTAGCCGTCATCGTCATGTCTGAGGTGCTCCTGGTCGCCTCTGTGAGGTCGATCAGGAGCGCCTGGGCAGACATGGGCGCAGGGACTAAATTTGGAGTGACTTGAGCAGGTCATTCTCTTTAGTCCTGCAGTCAGTCCTATTGAACCGTCTTATGGTGAGCGGGCAGGCGATACGGACTGCTAGCAGTCGTACTGTACCATCTTCTGCTGAGCAGCCATGAGATGTGGATGGCATGCAGTCCTTCTGCACCGTCTGCTGCCAGCCAAAGATGTAAAAGATAGATGGAGTGGATCAAAACAAGAAATAGACCAGATTTGCTTCCCCCCCTCCCCTGTATAGGGGACTCATTCTTCTAGATCACACTGCAGTCACTTACAGAGAAGGTGCAGCGAGGTAAATCTAGCCATGTATCAATCAGAGGCCAGGCTAACCTTCTTGTTCCAATAACGACAATAACTTAGGTGCACCATTTCTTATTGGAACCCTCCGTGAAGTCCTGCCTGAAATACTCCTTGATGTAAAGCCACCCCCTTTGTTGATTTTAGCTCCCTGAAGCCAACCCTGTAAGCGCCCCTCCCAGCGTCAGAGCAATGGCAAACAATCGGGCATCTGAGAGTGCTGTCCAGAGCACTCACAATGGAGCACTCTGATGGGGCTAAAACATTGTCGCGGGTGGTTCTGGGTACGTGTCGTCAGGCCCCCGTTCCCTCCCTCCCTCCGTGAAAGCAAGGGCAGACAATCGTTTCGCGCCTTTTTTCATGAGTTAC
Organism: Lepidochelys olivacea; assembly: GCF_965140295.1. Lineage (NCBI taxonomy): Eukaryota > Metazoa > Chordata > Testudines > Cheloniidae > Lepidochelys > Lepidochelys olivacea. The sequence goes on from NC_140413.1 coordinate 127,371,733, forward strand.
CTGTGCAGACACCATACCACGGCAAGCATGGAGCCAGCTCAGGTAACCGTCACCCTATGTCTCCTGGGTGCTGGCAGACGCGGTACGGCTTTGCTGCACAGTAGCAGCAACCCATTGCCTTCTGGCAGCAGACGGTGCAATACGATTGGTAGTCGTCCTCGTCGTGTCCGAGGTGCTCCTGGCCACGTCGGCAGGGAGCGCCTGGGCAGACATGGGCGCAGGGACTAAATTTGGAGTGACTTGACCAGGTCATTCTCTTTAGTCCTGCAGTCCTATTGAACCGTCTTATGGTGAGCGGGCAGGCGATACGGACTGCTAACAGTCGTACTGTACCATCTTCTGCCAGGCAGGCAAGAGATGAGGATTGCTAGCAGTCGTATTGTACCATCTTCTGCCAGGCAGGCAAGAGATGAGGATTGCTAGCAGTCGTACTGTACCATCTTCTGCCAAGCAGCCATGAGATGTGGATGGCATGCAGTCCTTCTGCACCGTCTGCTGCCAGCCAAAGATGTAAAAGATAGATGGAGTGGGTCAGAACAAGAAATAGACCAGATTTGTTTTGTACTCATTTTCCTCCTCCCCTGTCTAGATCACACTGCAGTCACTCACAGAGAAGGTGCAGCGAGGTAAATCTAGCCATGTATCAATCAGAGGCCAGGCTAACCTCCTTGTTCCAATAACAATGATAACTTAGGTGCACCATTTCTTATTGGAACCCTCCGTGCAGTCCTGCCTGAAATACTCCTTGATGTACAGGCACACCCTTTGTTGATTTTAGCACCCTGAAGCCAACCCTGTAAGCCGTGTCGTCAGTCGCCCCTCCCTCCGTCAGAGCAACGGCAGACAATCGTTCCGCGCCTTTTTTCTGTGCGGACGCCATACCAAGGCAAGCATGGAGGCCGCTGAGCTCATTTTGGCAATTAGGAGCACATCAACCACCACACGCATTATCCAGCAGTATATGCAGCACCAGAACATGGCAACGCGATACCGGGCGAGGAGGCGACGTCAGCGCGGTCCCGTGAGTGATCAGGACATGGACACAGATTTCTCTGAAAGCATGGGCCCTGACAATGCATGCATCATGGTGCTAATGGGGCAGGTTCATGCTGTGGAACGCCGATTCTGGGCTCGGGAAACAAGCACAGACTGGTGGGACCGCATAGTGTTGCAGGTCTGGGACGATTCCCAGTGGCTGCGAAACTTTCGCATGCGTAAGGGCACTTTCATGGAACTTTGTGACTTGCTTTCCCCTGCCCTGAAGCGCATGAATACCAGGATGAGAGCAGCCCTCACAGGTGAGAAGCGAGTGGCGATAGCCCTGTGGAAGCTTGCAACGCCAGACAGCTACCGGTCAGTTGGGAATCAATTTGGAGTGGGCAAATCTACTGTGGGGGCTGCTGTTATGCAAGTAGCTCACGCAATCAAAGATCTGCTGATATCAAGGGTAGTGACCCTGGGAAATGTGCAGGTCATAGTGGATGGCTTTGCTGCAATGGGATTCCCTAACTGTGGTGGGGCTATAGACGGAACCCATATCCCTATCTTTGCACCGGAGCACCAAGCCGCCGAGTACATAAACCGCAAGGGGTACTCTTCGATAGTGCTGCAAGCTCTGGTGGATCACAAGGGACGTTTCACCAACATCAACGTGGGATGGCCGGGAAAGGTGCATGATGCTCGCATCTTCAGGAACTCTGGTCTGTTTCAAAAGCTGCAGGAAGGGACTTTATTCCCAGACCAGAAAATAACTGTTGGGGATGTTGAAATGCCTATATGTATCCTTGGGGACCCAGCCTACCCCTTAATGCCATGGCTCATGAAGCCGTACACAGGCAGCCTGGACAGTAGTCAGGAGCTGTTCAACTACAGGCTGAGCAAGTGCAGAATGGTGGTAGAATGTGCATTTGGACGTTTAAAGGCGCGCTGGCGCAGTTTACTGACTCGCTTAGACCTCAGCAAAACCAATATTCCCACTGTTATTACTGCTTGCTGTGTGCTCCACAATATCTGAGAGAGTAAGGGGGAGACGTTTATGGCGGGGTGGGAGGTTGAGGCAAATCGCCTAGCTGCTGGTTACGCGCAGCCAGACACCAGGGCGGTTAGAAGAGCACAGGAGGGCGCGGTACGCATCAGAGAAGCTTTGAAAACCAGTTTCATGACTGGCCAGGCTACGGTGTGAAAGTTCTGTTTGTTTCTCCTTGATGAAACTCCCCGCCCCTTGGTTCACTCTACTTCCCTGTGAGCTAACCACCCTCCCCTCCTCCCTTTAATCACCGCTTGCAGAGGCAATAAAGTCATTGCTGCTTCACAGTCATGCATTCGTTATTCATTCATCACACAAATAGGGAGATGACTACCAAGGTATCCCAGGAGGGGTGGTGGAGGAGGGAAGGAAAATGCCACACAGCACTTTAAGCACAGCACTTTAAAAGTTTACAACTTTAAAATTTATTGAATGACAGCCTTCTTTTTTTTGGGCAATCCTCTGTGGTGGAGTGGCTGGTTGGTCGGAGGCCCCCCCACCGCGTTCTTGGGCGTCTGGGTGTGGAGGCTATGGAACTTGGGGAGGAGGGTGGTTGGTTACAGAGGGGCAGCAGTGGCAGTCTGTGCTCCAGCTGCCTTTGCTGCAGCTCAACCATACACTGGAGCATTCTGGTTTGGTCCTGCAGCAGCCTCAGCATTGAATCCTGCCTCCTCTCATCACGCTACCGCCACATTTGAGCTTCAGCCCTGTCTTCAGCCCGCCACTTACTCTCTTCAGCCCGCCACCTCTCCTCCCGGTCATTTTGTGCTTTCCTGCACTCTGACATTATTTGCCTCCACGCATTCGTCTGTGCTCTGTCAGTGTGGGAGGACAGCATGAGCTCGGAGAACATTTCATCGCGAGTGCGTTTTTTTTTCTTTCTAAGCTTCACTAGCCTCTGGGAAGGAGAAGATCCTGTGATCATTGAAACACATGCAGCTGGTGGAGAAAAAAAAAAGGGACAGCGGTATTTAAAAAGACACATTTTATAAAACAGTCGCTATACTCTTTCAGGGTAAACCTTGCTGTTAACATTACATACATAGCACATGTGCTTTCGTTACAAGGTCGCATTTTGCCTCCTCCCACCGCGTGACTACCCCCTCAACCTTCCCCCCTCCCTGTGGCTAACAGCGGGGAACATTTCTGTTCAGCCACAGGCAAACAGCCCAGCAGGAACGGGCACCTCTGAGTGTCCCTGAAGAAAAGCACTCTATTTCAACCAGGTGACCATGAATTATATCTCACTCTCCTGAGGATAACACAGAGAGAGAAAGAACGGATTTTGGTTGAATGCCAGCAAACATACACTGCAATGCTTTGTTCTACAGTGATTCCCGAGTACGTGTTACTGGCCTGGAGTGGTAAAGTGTCCTACCATGAAGGACGAAATAAGGCTGCCCTCCCCAGAAACCTTTTGCAAAGGCTTTAGGACTACATCTAGGAGAACCGCAAATGCCAGGGCAAAGTAATCCTTTCACATGCTTGCTTTTAAACCATGTATAGCATTTTAAAAGGTACACTCACCAGAGGTCCCTTCTCCGCCTGCTGGGTCCAGGAGGCAGCCTTGTGTGGGTTTGGGGGGTACTGGCTCCAGGTCTAGGGTGAGAAACAGTTCCTGGCTGTCGGGAAAACCGGTTTCTCCGCTTGCTTGCTGTGAGCTATCTACAACCTCCTCCTCCTCATCATCTTCTTCGTCCCCAAAACCTGCTTCCGTATTGCCTCCATCTCCATTGAAGGAGTCAAACAACACGGCTGGGGTAGTGGTGGCTGAACCCCCTAAAATGGCATGCAGCTCATCATAGAAGCGGCATGTTTGGGGCTCTGACCCAGAGCGGCTGTTCGCCTCTCTGGTTTTCTGGTAGGCTTGCCTCAGCTCCTTCAGTTTCACGCGGCACTGCTTCGGGTCCCTGTTATGGCCTCTGTCCTTCATGCCCTGGGAGATTTTGACAAAGGTTTTGGCATTTCGAAAACTGGAACGGAGTTCTGATAGCACGGATTCCTCTCCCCAAACAGCGATCAGATCCCGTACCTCCCGTTCGGTCCATGCTGGAGCTCTTTTGCGATTCTGGGACTCCATCATGGTCACCTGTGCTGATGAGCTCTGCATGGTCACCTGCAGCTTGCCACGCTGGCCAAACAGGAAATGAGATTCAAAAGTTTGCGGTTCTTTTCCTGTCTACCTGGCCAGTGCATCTGAGTTGAGAGTGCTGTCCAGAGCGGTCAGAATGGAGCACTCTGGGATAGCTCCCGGAGGCCAATACCATCGAATTGTGTCCACAGTACCCCAAATTCGAGCCGGGAACGTCGATTTAAGCGCTAATCCACTTGTCAGGGGTGGAGTAAGGAAATCGATTTTAAGAGCCCTTTAAGTCGAAATAAAGGGCTTCACTGTGTGGACGGGTGCAGGTTTAAATCGATTTAACGTTGCTAAATTCGACCTAAAGTCCTAGTGTAGACCAGGGCCTAGTCTTTCAGCTACAGATTCTCAGTTAATCACTGTTGCCACCCACCATCTTGTGTGGGAAAGTCCTGGTGCTACAGACCTCTTAAGGTCTGCAAAAATAGCATCCCACTTCTGAATTTTTTACAGAAATTCAAAGGCTCTGGACTTCTCTTGCAGAACCTTGGAAGAAGATGGGTGTGTCCCTCATGACTATTTTCCTGTCCAATTCTCCATGTCCAAAGGACTGGCCTTTTCCACTAAGCTCTGCAGTAAGGGGGAAAAAAGTGTCTGGCAGAAGATTTGGGGTTCAGCTGAACTGAAGGGGAAAGCATCTCCCTGGCCTTCCTGCTGCTCTGAACTCCCATGAAGGGGGTCACAGAACAGGGTGTGATCAACCTCTGCCATTCCCTGTTTAGCCCCCCTATAGACTCCCAATTTCCACTCCTTGAGCAGCTTCAGGAATTCATTCCTGCCATCCATCAGCACCTCCTCTACCCTACACAAAGTTTTTTTTTTTTGGTCAGATTCTTGGCCCCCCAGCTCCCTCAATGAGCCTTAGGATGCTCATCAGGCCCCACTACTCCCCTACCCCAGCCTTATGAGACCCCTGAGGATGTTGGCAGACACAGAAGTAGGTGCCTCAGCCACAGAAGATCCAAAAGAAGCTTCTGAGTGAGCCCACACAATTGGTGGAATTCACAGCATCACTGGGGTCCCAAAGAAGCAACTGAACCCTGAGATCCTCTAGGCAGAGGTGGGAAAAGCACAAAGCAAAGCTTTAGGGGCTGATAAGGGAACAGGGGCCTGTACAGATGGCGAGAGACTGGGGGAAGCTTGGAAGGTCCAGGGAGGCTGGAAAGGGTATGAAAATTACATTGACTCCCTCAATTTTATTTGCTGGGTCCTAGCAATTAGCTGCTGTTAATATAGACACGAGCAGAGCTTTTTCTACCCTGATGAAATTCCAGGTCAGTTCTCTTTTCCTGCAGTCACTTCTTGTTTTTCAAAAGTGATGTCCCCTGACAGTTCTCTAGTGGAGGTTGACTTGAGAGAGCTCTAGCTATTTAAAAATGGGAGAGCGCATTTAATGACACATAAATTGTTCTGCAAATAAAGAGTGCGCTGAAGGAATTTACATTTCCCCAGATAACCAAAACAAACAAACATACATACATCTTACATTTTTTACTTTAGCAACTAGCTTTTTCTGCATACAGAGGTTTCAATCCATAACTAGGATAGCAAGGCGGAGACTACTATGCAGGGAACAGAAACATTCTACAAATGGCATCGATCCAATTTTAAGTTTGCAGGATAAATTCTGCTCTGCTACCCCCTGCACAGACATGACAGAGTAGAATTTGGCCCTTTTATTTTTCTGAGCTGTGATGGGTGCGCCACTTACCATTAGGATGGCATTCCCTCCTGGTCTTTCTGGGGGGTAGCTTCAGAGGTGAACACTCATTCCTACAGTTGCACACCACCTCTCCGCTTCTCTCTCTGGATCTGCAGCCCCTCTCTAGCTGCATGAGCCATAGCCTCCTCTTTGTGAGTTTACCCTCCATCCAAGTCAGCCTATTTGTTTTCCCCTTCTGAAGTAAGGAAGGCTTCCTTCAGTAGTCCTAAGCAGCCTTCCCATTTACTGTGTCTGTACCACTGCCTCAGTGGCTGGCAGGGGAACATGGGCCCATCCTCTGCTCGAGGTTGTGGCTCAGGGATTCTCTAGCCAGCAGTCAAGGTCTGTTCCCTTTTTGGGCTTACTGCCTTTCCCTGAGCCCTCTCCTACCATCCAGCACTCGCCTTTCTCTGGGATTTGCCAGCCTCCTAATTCCCCCTTCCCAGAGAGTAACTACAGGCTACCTATCTCTATAGCCTCTAAACCCCTTCTCCCAAGGGGTGACTGCAGACTTTCCCAGCCATCCTTTCTACTTCCAATCTCCTGTCTTTGTTGTCCCAGCCCAGCTGGTTTCTCCTCAGCAGGAGCACCCTAACTCAGTCAGGGGATTACCAGGCCACCTGATTCCCCTCAGCTATGACTTGTTGGGTTAATTGGCCCCCTTCTCACTCTGCATTAATCCTTTCCAGCCAAGTGCAGAGGTCACCACATAAGCATATATGTTCCAGAGAGACACGAGTCCCTCCCATAGTAAAGGGCACAACCCGTTTTTCAAGAACTGATTTTGCCCACTCCCTCTATATACATCAGAAAATATTCCTGTCAGGTCTTTTAATTAGAAATGAGAAAACTAGTTTTTAACATTTGGGGATAGAAGTTTGGCAAAGGAATGGAACCAACAGAAGTTCAAAGTTCTGTTTAGTCACCAGAAATTTGGAACACATTTTGTGCTGTGTACCCTTATCAGAGTGCTTCCTTTCTTCCCATCCCCTTCCTTTGACAATTAACCAAGAGTTAACTATTATGCAAAGATTATTTTGCAAATGCTGCCTCGTAAATTGTGCTACAGTGAATATTGAAATTCATGCTTTTAGCCACCTTCTAGGCAAAATTAAAACACACTTGGCCATAAATTATCTAAATTTGCCACCTTAACAGTGATTGACCTGAATATGGTCTAAGAAGGGCAGAGTTAAGGTTGTTTAGGTTACCTTAATTGTGATTTTGCATACTTTCAGGATTGGTTTGTTTTTAAAGTTTAGCCTTACCTTGGAATTTTCTGGCTTTCAGATGTTTGGGTTTTTTTGCTTGCAAAGTTATTTTTTGGTTTTTCCCTTTAAACTCTCTCAAATTCAATGACAGTTTAACAAAGATTTCCAGGAAACGATTGTACTTACATATTGCTTTCTATAAGAGTAGCCACTGAAATCAATTGATATTAAATCTCAGATTAATCTTTGAAGCCTGAGCCAGGTCAAGAGACTGGGTCCAGGAAAAGGGTCAGTATCTGCTCACTCCAGTGATTAATTACACTTTCCATCAGAAGATCTCTAAGCTCATTACAAACGTTAATAAATGAGCCCTTACAATGCTCCTGTGCAATAACGAAGTGTTATTACCCCAGTGTGTTGTAAGTGAAAGGGAGGTACAGAAATTCCATTACCTCTCTACTGGCATACAAGAAGTCTGTGGCAGACCTGGGAAAAGAGCCCTGGTCTCCAAGCTTACAGCACAATGCCTTAAACCACAAGGCTATCCTGGTGGCAAAGATAAAGAAATTGAAGAATAATCAGTGAGTATAAATGTCACAAGGACTATCAAAATATGGTTTCTCATCCCAGGGGTTTGTCTTATGTTTGCAGAACGTTTTATAAATTTGGCTGCAGTTCTGCTTGTGGGATTTCTGTGACTTGATTGAGCCAGAATTTATTTGAAGCAATTTAAACCACCCCCGTGACTGTATTATCCTGCAATAATATTACTACATAGCTAAAAGCCATCTAAGAAGAAGCGAGTTGAACTGAGTTAAAGTGCATATACAATTACTAATCCTACCAGAGATGCTTTTGATAGAGATAAACTTTTCCCCTTAATCCCTGCTCTAGTTAACGACAACCAAAGTGGACACACTTTCTGATCAAGAGCACAAACTCCAACACTAATAGATTTCCCAGGGGTATAAAATACCCAGCCTAGCCATCACTGAGCCTATTTGTAACGCTCTTATTACTTCATTAGCTTTCATGAATTAAGCCTATATCTGCTGTGCTCTTTTAGAACTCATTTAGCTCCTGATTTCCTCTAATTGGTCAGCTTTGCATTAACAGACAAGCTCTTGAAACCAGGTACCAAAGGCTTAGAATTAGAAGTAAAATTACCACTGAGGTGATAGAAGAATTCCCAGTACCAGCCACTTGCTCTCAGATTAATAGCAAAAATCTCCAATAAAGCTGGCCAGAGGATGACAATTCTGCTTTTCAGCAACTGCAAATTTGTTCTCATTCCATATTGGAATGAAAACAAACCCTGTCATAAATATAAAGGGTAAGGGTAAACACCTTTAAATCCCTCCTGGCCAGAGGCAAAACTCTTTCACCTGTAAAGGGTTAAGAAGGTAAGATAACCTAGCTGGCACCTGACCAAAATAACCAATCAGGAGACAAGTTACTTTAAAAGCTGGGTCGGGGAGAACAAAGGGTCTGTTTGTCTGTCGCTTTTGCCAGGAACAGAACAGGAATGGAGTATTAGAACTTGTTAGTAAGTAATCTAGCTAGAAATGTGTTAGATTTCCTTTTGTTTAAATGGCTGGTAAAAAAGCTGTGCTGAATGGAATGTATATTCCTGTTTTTGTGTCTTTTTGTAACTTAAGGTTTTGCCTAGAGGGATTCTCTGTTTTGAATCTGATTACCCTCTAAGGTATTTACCATCCTGATTTTACAGAAGTGATGCTTTTACTTTTTCTTTAATTAAAATTCTTCTTTTAAGATCCTTATTGCTTTTTCATTGTTCTTAAGATCCAAGGATTTGGGTCTGTGTTCACCTATGCAAATTGGTGAGGATTTTTATCAAGCCTTCCCCAGGAAAGGGGGGTGTAGGGCTTGAGGGGATATTTTGGGAGGAAGATGTCTCCAAGTGTGCTCTTTCCCTGTTCTTTGTTTAACACACTTGGTGGTGGCAGCATAGGATTCAAGGACAAGGCAAAGTTCGTACCTTGAGGAAGTTTTTAACCTAAGCTGGTAAGAATAAGCTTAGGGGGTCTTTCATGCAGGTCTCCACCTCTGTACCCTAGAGTTCAGAGTGGGAAAGGAACCTTGACAAACCCTTTCAAACATTTTCATGAAAATGAAGTTGTGTTGAAGTGTCTAGTTTTGTTTTGGTTTTAAATCAAAACATGAGGGGCAGGCCAGACATACTTGTATGTCATACTGTATGGTCTATGGGTGGGGTCACTGGTTTGTCGTAGACCAATATTCAACTCCCTGCTCCAGAATATGGGCTTGTTTAAACCCTAGACCACTCAATCAAGGAGATCAAGGATTTGAACACAGGTCTCTATGGTGTGGCCTAGCACATTTCCCCTGTACCACAGCATAGGCCTGGTGCCACTTTGGATTCTTTGGCTTGGGGCCTTGCAATGATTTACTATCAGACCAGAGTACTTAAATCAAAATTTGATCCTTTTGAGAGACACAGGGTACAAACTCTTCAGTCCTCAAATCCACCCTTCTTCTGGGAGCCTGGGTGTTAATCAAAACAGGCTTCCAATCTCTCCTAAATCCAGGAGCCCAAGAACCTCCATCTGGGCCTGTGTGATAATTCAGGCATATTACAGCCCTCCTCCTGGGGCTGGGTTGTAAACAATCACTCTCTTCCTTGGACTAGGAGTTCCCAGCAGCTCTCCTCCCAGAGCTAAGTGGCAAATAGTCACTGTCTCGTTGAATCAGGAATCCCCAGCCCTCCTCCCAGAGCAGGGAGGTAACTCAGGCCAGCTGTAGGCCTCATCCAGCTTCTACCCACCTAGCCTCTTTTCCCCTTCTTACTCCTTTCCCCATAGGCTTGGCGAAACAGAGACATCCTCTAGGAGCACCCCACTGAGCTCTGATAGCCTTTTAACAAGCCCACATACTCATTTGTCAATTAGTTGCCAAATGGTCCCCTAGGCAGTTAATTACTACAGGTGGGCTGAGATGGGCTTGTTCTTAAAGAAGACTATCAGGAGTAGACTTTGCCTTGCCCCTGACTCCCTTTAAAGGGTCCAACCACTCTGTAACCATCTCCCACTACCCAACCAGGCTATCGAGCATGAGAAATCTTTCTGAACCAAAACACCTTGATGAAAACGTCATTGAAACAGACATATTTCCAGGAAACACTTTGAGACCACATATTTCTATGAAAATACTCCCTCAGCTCTAATATGTAAGATTTAAAGGACAACACAAATGAACACTGATATATGCAGTGTATAATGCCTGAGGTAAAACACTATAGGTGAACTGAAAGGATTTTTAAAAAATACTTTAAAAATGTACATCTTGAAATCATTAATAGAATATGTGACTAGCCTTAAAATTACAAATAAATGCACTTCAACAGTAAACTGCCAACTGTTTGAGGTCAGAGTTCTGCATTTCTTCTGCAATAATAATTGTATCTATCAAGCAACTCCCATACACCCAAAACAACTTTATTCATAAAACCCTCTCTCACACAGGCTCTTCCTGCCAAGTCCTCCCAAATGCCATGCAACAAAATAGACTAACTAAAATACACTGAACAGGAGCCAGCAAACAGATCTGCAAACAGGAGAGTCAGAGTAAGAGGAGTTTTGGGATGTGTGGTATTTGGTTGTTTTGCTTTTTGGTGGTTGGTTTTTGTTTGTTTTTTTGGTCTTTTTCTTTTCCTTGACAGGAAGTTAGGCAAAAAGGCTATGATAGATACAGAGACGGGGGTGGTAGTGACCCCAGGAATGGAAAAGACAATGAAGATGACCGGATGTGGAAACTGCAGGATGTGTATTACCCTGGGGTAGGTACCCAAAAAATCTTTATTTGTATAAAGTGCCACCTGTTAGAGCAGATGGAAGAGAAAATCTGAGGTTTGGAGATGCAGGTGGAAACGATGGCTGAGTTTTGAAGGGGCCTCAAGCAGGTGAGGGGGGAAGGCAAGAGGAGGCTGAAGGAAAAAGTCAAGATTCACAGATGCAAGCTTTACTGGAGAACTGTGAGGGGAGATTGTTGGGTGAAGAAAGTGGCCAGTAGAAGCATGTGATTATGAGAACCAGGCAGAGGAAAAGACCGGCTAGTGAAGCAGAAATATTGCTTAGGAACAGGTTTGCTGTGTTGGAAAGTGAAGAAGGGGCACCGCAGGCAGTAACAGAAGTGGGAGGGCAAGGAAGAAGAGAAAAGCGGCTATAAGAAGAGAGCCAGAGTTTGGAGCCCCAGGAGGATACAGGCTGACTCTCAGAAAATTGCCAGGAAGAACAGAAGAGAGGACTTGCAGTCAGAAAAAAAACAGGAGGAAGGCCAGAGAATCACACCAACACCAGAAAAAGGCAGGTCTACATGACTGGGGACTCTCTACTGTGAAGAACAGACAGGCCCGTCACCAAAGCTGATCTGGAGAACAGAAGGGTGTGCTATCTGCCAGGAGCTAAGGTATGGGATGTGGACCTGAGGCTGAAGAGGATCCTAATGGGAGCTGGTAAGAATCCACTGATTGTCAAATGATACTGCTTGATTCTTGCTGGGACACATCAATGACTACTATGCAAGGCTGGGGAAGACGCTTAAAGAAATGGAGGCTCAGGTGATCTTCAGTGGGATTCTACCTGTCCCTAGAGAAGGAGAACAAAGGCAAGATAAGATTATGATGATCAACAGATGGTTCAGGTTGTGGTGCTACAAGGAGGGCTTTGGGATGTTCAACCACTGAGAAGCATTCATGGACAGAGCACTGTTTTCATGGGATAGATTCCCCCTGAGCAGGGAGAGAAACAGACTCCTAGGATGGAGGTTGGCACAACTGATTAAAAGAGCTTTAAACTAGGAACTCAGGGAAGATGGCTGGGAGATGCTCATATAATCTCCATGCCTGATTCTACCATTGAACAGGAGGAAAATCAAGGAAGAAGGATACAGCAATGGTGAAAGGAAAAGCAGTGGGTAGAGGAATGGACATTAAGAGGAAAGATAATGCCGATACCAGTGTAGCTAATAGTCAGGTAGGCAATACTGGCAGTAGAATGACTGTACCCAGTTGGGTGAGGAATCTGCAAAGCCAAGTAGAAACAACTAAGATGTTTGTACACCAATGCAAGGAGCCTGGGTAACAAAATGGAGGAACTAGAACTACTGGTGCAGAAAGTGAAACCAGATATTAGAGATAACAGCAACAAGGAATCAAGAAATTGAATACTTCTCTAAAACAATAACACCTCATAACTATGCTTCACCCTGCAAAGCTTTCTGCTATATTACTCAAGTAAGGTTTCCAGCTCTCTTAATGACACTCAAATTGAGTGGCTTGTGGGAAGATTTCGGGAAATGGTAATAGGAATAATGTCTCTGTAAAGAACAAATGAGAAAAATGAGGCTGACGATCAGCATAAATATGAACGATGCCAAATCACTTGGAAGAGGGAGTCGTTACTGAACACAAGGAATCTGAGCTCGAGCTTTACTGTAAACCATTCCTGCTGCAGAGATTATTGATTAGTAGAGTCTGACTGGAGACACTCAAATAATAACAAAACTGTGACTTAAAGCAGTCCAGCCCTCTAATCCTGGAACTAGAACCAATAGCAGTGGGTTTTTGTCACTATAAAAGGTTAGACAAAAATGCTAAACAAGTTAGGAAAAGCATCCCCAATCTATTCCTGTCTTTCTAGATTGGTTGTTTTCTCATTATATAATATTTAATTGTGAAAGCCTTGCCTAATTTGAGCCCAGTTCCTTGGCTGCAATTTATTATTCCTACCCAGATGCTGATAGTCGGTTGATAGCATTTTTTTAGCAGTTTAGCTAAACATTTAAAAAGATGATAAATACGGTATAAATGTTACAAAAAAATTGAGAGTAAAACTGAAGTCACAGAAAAATTGAATGTCCGTTTGTATTTAAATGTACTTAGAATTCCTCATTTCACTGGGGACACAGAGCCCTTTAATACTGGAAGATTTTCAAAATTTTCCACATTAATCAAACACAAGCTAAATACAAAAGATTTTCTTTCTTTCCTGTAGTCACAAGGGTGGTCAAGTCTATAAGGGGACCATGTCAACAACCTTAAATATGTCTCCACAACAAAACAACACACACATCTGTAACCTTGGGCCAACAGCTCCAAACCCACAGGCCTTTACTGCATGTGCTAAAGGAAGATCGTGGTTGCCTATAGAAAATGCCTTTGTTCTTTCTAACCTGTAATCATTCACTATAAGGCAACATGCTCACCTAATCCCACTAAAGGCAATGGCAAAAGTTTCCACTGGCCCCAGCTGGGAGGGGCTTGGGCTCATAACGCCCATTCAGTTCAGTGGGAATAAGGATTGGGTCCAAAACTAACTACAAAAAAATCGTTCATAGTTTTGCTTACAACTAATTTTCTTCACATGGAGTTGACATGATATTTTCAGAGAGATTTACTAATATAAAAAGTTTGGAGGGTAATTAACAAGCCAAATTTGAGCTAAAGGGATCCAAAAATACTTTAGACGAAAGTCGAGGTTTCATATCAGGGTAATTATACACATAACCTGCAACTCTCACACGATTTGAATTTTCTTCAAACTTTCTGGAAACATTTTCCTTTGCCTTTAGAGGAAATACGACAACTTTCAGGCAAATCAAGTTTCCCCAGCCACAGTTACAGAGTTTTGCAATGGAAGAGGGCTACAATCTTTGGCTCTAATCCCACAGTTGGTAGTGCATTGGGAAACCGCCACAGCCAACACAAAGATCTATACCTTCCATAGGGGCACAGCAGTCCTTTTGCATGCTATCAACTGAAGGATCAGAACCTTAAAAGGATCCCCAAGTGCTTAGCTAGTTCCTTAACCAGAGTGGTCTCAATTCACTTCTAGTATGCGCAGGTGTCCTTGTGCATGGCATTATCATTAGCAGCAGTTTTAGGAGTTACAAGGATTGACTGACCCATGGTGGCTGACCACATCTTGTTACTCAAAAGGACTACATGCATGCATTGAGAACACGTGTGAAGGCCACAGACCTGATCCAACACCCATTGTGGAGATCTTTACTTCAGTGGGTGCTGGATCAGGCCTCTATGGCAGAGTCAGAATAAAATCTAGCTTCCTCTCACAATGCTGAATTAGTCCTTGGTGTCCACAGGAGTAAAAAGTAGTAAAAATGTGTTTTAGTCAAAAAGTCAACAGAAAGGAGAACTCTGGAGGAACAGATCTGGTTTGGTAAGAAATTGCTTTTTTTCTATCATCACATTTCTGACCAGACATACACTTTGAAGAATTTTAATTCAATTTATCACAAAAGCTAATACCTGGTTTGTGTTGTTTTTTTAATTTTTTTTTTAAAGCTGGTATTTCAGCAGGAAACTGTATTCACTATTATCTGATGAAGGTATTATCTCATTTTACAATGACACATTCTGGCATCCTACGTCTGATTTCAATCAATGATTTTTACTATAATGAGAAATGATTAGAGCAACCAACCATCGTAAGGCAAGCATTAGTTTTGGAGAATAATAAGGAAGCTATAGTTTTTTTTTCCAAGTATCTAATAAAATAATCTTTGTATGATGCTAAATATCTTAAGCCCAGGTACATTCTCACTCTGAGTGACTGTAATGAGTCTCCATTATCTTGTATACTGAATGCTTAATCACCATCTCACGTTCAAAATGACAATGGGTTATTAGAATGTGCAGTATGTATCAGACTAAAATCTATTAACTGTCTTACTGATTTGCAAACCTGGAGGGATTGTGTAATCTGAATTAAATGTTGTTTATATTGTCAAATATATGTATATTTGGCTGCATCTGTCACATGAGGGATTATATCAAACTGCCAATACATGAAAACTTCCTACCTCTGTCCCTAGATCCACTGGCAGTTTCCAGTGGAAGTCAACTGGAAAGTAGGAGCTCAGGAATTCTGATAATCAGCCTCAAAAGGACTAGATCCCAAAAAGGGGACTTAGACTCAGCATCTAACTTTCAGGTGCCCTGCCCCCCGATGGAATCCACAGCTCTGAGTTAGGTGCTCAGGCACCCTATAAAATAGATGGGGAGAATCAGGTCCCTAAGGAAAGGATTCACAAAAGCCAGCATGCTGAGCAGGGAGCCAACTAAGCTAGCCAATAGGAAATGCCAAGAAGAAGGGAGGGTCCTAAGCCCTGACCCTCAAAAGGAGCTAGGTGCCTAACAGGAGGTGCCTGCCTCCATTTAGGATCCTCAGCTGTGAGACACCTCCTAGAGTTCAGCACCCAAGCCATATCAGTCCTTTCCGGAGGGAAAAGGGAGGTGGTAGTGTCTCCCTTATGCTCACTAGCCAGAGCACCCACTCAAGATGTGGAAGACTCAGGTTCAAATCCACCTTAGTTGAAGCAGAAACTGAAAACCCAGGTATCCTATCTCCCAGATGACTGCTCTAACCACTAGGATGTAAGATAGCTGGGGAAAATTTCTCTTGTTGAAGCTATTCCACTTTGTATGAAATATTTATTGGAGCAAGGCCTGGAAGCTGGGTCTCCCAGCTGAGTGCCCCAATCACTGGCCTATAGAGTCACACTCACTCACTAGTCAGGGATTTTATAAAAAGTGGAACTTCAACAGGAGAGATTGAGAGAGCCACACCCATGAACTCTTCCAGTGATTAGGGTTCTTATGTAGGAGGTAGGAATAGGAGACCTAAGTTCAAGTCCCTGCTTCAACTCAAACAGAGTGAGGTTTTTAACCTGGGTTTCCTGGAGCCTGGGTGAATGCCCGAACCACTGGGCTATTGGATGTGAGGTGTGGTTGCACCACCACCATTGTTTTGTGCTGGCCCTGTTCTTGTAGGAGTGCTCCAAGAACCCTGACCAGATCAGGCCCCACAGACAAGATAAGCAGGAATATATCTAGTTTGAGGATCCTGCCAGGGCTTAGATGTAAGGTGCATGTCAGGACAGAGCTGGCTTTTTGCATGCCCACCAGTAGACATTTTGGAACCCAGAGGATTTTACCAGTGGAAACTTAAGTGCCTACATGGTTAGGCAGCACCTGAGTAGGAGTTCTGAGGACCTAAATTTTGTATGTAAACATCTAAAGTGGCAGATAGGTGGTGTAATTGCTTAGTTTGGATGCCCTCAGTGGGAGTACCATTTGAACGTGCCCGCTCTGCCTCCTATCTGCTTTTCCCATTTTTCCCCCCTATTAGTTTTTGGAGATGCTGATGATGATACTTGTGATCTTGTCAGGGGGCTTGTGAGTCAGTAAGATGCCCCACAACAAACCAATGCCATCAGTCAGCATTCTTTAGCTACAGTCTTTAGAACAGAAGGGAAACACAAATAAAGGATTAAGAGCCATTAATGGGCACACATACTGTACCTTCCTCAGAATTTCAAGGGATCCAGTTGTCAGGCTCTCTCAGAACTCCACTGCTAAGGAACATTCACTAGTTTGAAAGATTGTATGAAATTTTTTGGCACTTGATTGAAGAATTTGGTTCTCTGAAGTCATTGTAGATAATGAAGTGGGTTTAATTGAAAACAAAACTACATACAGCAGAACCTCAGAGTTACGAACTGACCAGTCAACCACACACCTCATTTGGAACCGGAAGTACGCAATCAGGCAGCAGCAGAGACCCCCCACCCCAAAGAAAGCAAGAACAGTACTGTGTTAAACGTAGACTACTGAAAAAATAAAGGGAAAGCAGCATTTTTCTTCTGCATAGTAAAGTTTCAAAGCTGCATTAAGTCAATGTTCAGTTGTAAACTTTTGAAATAACAACCATAATATTTTCTTCAGTGTTACAAACATTTCACAGTTACGAACAACCTCCGTTCCCAAGGTGTTGGTAACTCTGAGGTTCTACTGTATTTGAAAATTACAGGGTAGTTTGTATCCAGGGTCAATGGGTCCCCAAGATCCTGAATTTTGTTCCATAATGGCTGAGTCAGGTGTTGACTTTTCTAGAACTTAGAGAATGAAACCTATGAGAATTTCTCAGAAGGCTAAGGACAAACACAAAGCAGCAAGAACCATTATTTACATAAAAGTGAAGCCATTGTCCAGCAATTGTGGTTTTTTTTTTAATTGTTATTATTGTCCTAACAATTTCAAAGTATCTGAGCACCCTAAGGGCCACAATGCTGTTTCCCTCATTAGGTAACAGAATAGTCACACTATTAATCAACCTACCTGGTAGCCAACAAATCTTGCAAAACCGTATGCCTCCATCATCTGGTAAGTACCTAAAATAAAAGGATTTGCAACACAACTTGGCTGTTGTCAAACTCTAGCTTTGATTATCCCACAGAAAGTGATTTCAGGGTCCATCTACTGAGACTGCTCTAACACTAGCCTCCAAGAATCTAGTCCTGGGGGACTGACAGCAAAAGCTTTCTGGACAAACACAACTTCTATGATGGTTATAACCTGTGCAACTCTCCCAATTTGGGAAAGAACCCTTAACACTTTAACCTGTGGAAGAGTCTTTGGGTTAAAATGAGACTTTACCCAGATATACTGCCACATGGGTCAACAAGAGGAAGTTTTATGCCTGTGATAGAAATATGCAACAGTTTCTCTCGGTACAGAAGCTGATGATGGCAACTTTAATAATTATTTGGCAGACTAGCTGATCTGATAGAAGCTGCCTATTGGGATATCAGACATGTTTAAGAAGTTTGCAATAATTACAGTATAACTGATGAGCTTTTAGCTCTTGCTGATTCTGTTATGGCCTATCTTGTCTGATTTACGTAAGCCCTACCTGCAAAGGACAATTGTGGGAACCATAGAAACTAGTCACCTGTTTTCTACAAAATGTGGTTCTACTCTGAAAAGTGACTTTATGCAAACACCATAGAATTATTTTACATTTCTCAGCAATTTTCTTATCAAATTTGCTCAGTTTACAGGTAAAAGGGGAGTTAACTGTCAGCCCTGCAAATGGAATCTTGTTTCCGACAAATTTTCAAAGCTGTGGGGTTTTTATCTCCTTAATGTATTGTTAAAGCTGATGTCACCAGTTACATAGGAATTATCACACCCCATCAGTCCTGTGGTCTGTCTCTGACAGTGACCAGTACCAGATGTTTCAGAGGAAGATACAAGAGCTATGCAGCAGGCAAGATGTAGGGAAATCTGCGCATGCCACACATTAGGTCTCATCCTAGTCTCTACTAGTTAGAGCCTGGTTTAAGCCTTGAAGCACGAGGTTTAATATCTCTTCCAAAATATTTGATATTAATTATAACAACTCTGGATATTCTTGTTACCAGGGTAAGTGTCTTGTTAAATTCTTGGCCTGAACAACTTTCTGTGGCAATGATATTGTGGTACTATTACACAATCCTCCAGGTTCTTTTTCTTAGCTTGAGAGGAAGTTTTAACTTTTGACAAAACATGCTGTGGTGTTAGCTTTGGATTACACAAGGCTTTGGGATAGAGAAAGCTGTGCAAACAGCAGGAGAGTTTGCTTTCTAACTCAGTGTCCAAAGCCATTCTTGAGGCAGAGCTGCACCATGGGATCTGGGCATTGGTACTGGGCTGAGATACTTGGATGAAGGGCTTGCCCTGCATGCTGTTTGACCATCTCATTTCTGGACTGGTGCTTCTGTGGAAGTAACGCAAGTTACACAAGGTAAAACCAGACTCAGCATCACTCATCTTTTTTTCCCCACTGGGAAACTAACCTGCAAGGCCCTGAACATCTACTGCTCAGCAGAGGAGCACCACTGACGTCCAAACAGGCCACTGGTGTCAGAATGGGCAACAGCATCATTATTCATAAAAACAATTCTCCACACCAGCTTCAATGAGGTGGCACAGATGGAACTAAGCATATAATTTTAAATCCGTGAAGTAGCACAGGTGGTCTTGCTATTGGAATTTAGTTTGATTTTCTTGATGATGCGTGAGCCAAAAAAGAATCCAGCTCACTCTCCTGGAGCTGTGTTAGCTCTGCAAGGCTGACGGTAGATTTTCTTTTTTCTTTTAAAGAATAGAGATATGACTGAGGACGGCGGTGGTGTGTTCTCTTTAGAAAGGTAATTGCCAGAGAAAATATAAAGGAGCATAAACACTGGTAAGTCAAGTATAATTAGGCAGGCCACAAAAGTATTTGAAGAGCAGCCAGCAAAAGACAATAACTGCAAAAAAAAATTTTACATCAGAAACAGGAAGCTTGCTAAACAGTCAGTGGGGCCACTAGACAATCAAGGTGCTAAAAGAGCATTCAAGGTAGAGAAGGCTGTTGTGGAGTAGCTACAAGAATTCTTTGTATTAGTCTTCACTGCAGAGGATGAGGGGGAGATTCCCTCACCTGAGCCATTCTTTTTAGGTGATAGATCTGATGAACTGTATAAGTAGGGGCATAGCGAGCAGATCGAGGGACGTGATCGTTCCCCTCTATTCGACATTGGTGAGGCCTCATCTGGAGTACTGTGTCCAGTTTTGGGCCCCACACTTCAAGAAGGATGTGGATAAATTGGAGAGAGTCCAGCGAAGGGCAACAAAAATGATTAGGGGACTGGAACACATGACTTATGAGGAGAGGCTGAGGGAGCTGGGATTGTTTAGCCTGCAGAAGAGAAGAATGAGGGGGGATTTGATAGCTGCTTTCAACTACCTGAAAGGGGGTTCCAAAGAGGATGGCTCTAGACTGTTCTCAATGGTAGCAGATGACAGAACGAGGAGTAATGGTCTCAAGTTGCAGTGGGGGAGGTTTAGATTGGATATTAGGAAAAACTTTTTCACTAAGAGGGTGGTGAAACACTGGAATGCGTTACCTAGGGAGGTGGTAGAATCTCCTTCCTTAGAGGTTTTTAAGGTCAGACTTGACAAAGCCCTGGCTGGGATGATTTAACTGGGAATTGGTCCTGCTTTGAGCAGGGGGTTGGACTAGATGACCTTCTGGGGTCCCTTCCAACCCTGATATTCTATGATTCTATGAACTGTCCCAGATTGAGGTTTTATGATATATTGATATGTTATACAGTAATAAGTCACCAGGGCCAGGTGGTATTCACCCAAGAGGTCTGAAGGAACTCAAATACCAAATTGCAGAATTAGTAACTGTGGTATATAACCTATCACTTAAATTGGTCTCTGTACTAGATGACTGGCAGAGAGCTCTTGTGATGCTGATTTTTTTTTCTTTTTGTTTTAAATAAAGGCTCCACTGGCAATCTTGACAATTGGAGGCTGGTAGAGCCTAATTTCTGTACGAGGCAAACTGACTGAAACTACAGTAAAAAATAGAACTATCAGACACATAGATGAATACGATGTGTTGGGGAAGAGTCAGCACAGTTTTTGTAAAGGGAAACCATGACTGACCAATATCAATTCTTTGAGGTGGTCAACAAGCATGTGGAAAAGGGTGATCCCGTCAATATAATGTACTTAGACTTTCAGAAAGCCTTTGACAAGGTCACTCATGAAAGGCTCTTAAGCAAAGTAAGCAGTCATGGCATAAGCGGGAAGGACTTCTCATGGATCAGTAACTGGTTAAACAATTGGAAATAAAGGATAGGACTAAATGGTCAGTTTTCACAATGGAGAGAGGTAAATAGCAGGGTCCCCCAGGGATCTGTACTGGGACCAGTGCTCTTCAACATATTCATAAATTATCTGGAAAAATGGGTAAATAGAGAGGTAGCTGTCAGGAAGCAGGGCCTGCAGCAGAGCTAGTCTCCATCAGTGCAGTTGCTCTGCAGCAGACTGCCGGATTAGCCATGCATCCTGACTGGCTGCAGAGGCTAGCAGGCTGGCTCTTAAGCCAGCAGCAGCTTGCTGGTTTCTAAACTCATGCCCATCACTGTGCCGGTTTCTGTGTTACCTTATTCCTGCTACTCCTGCCTTGAACCCAGCTTTGCCTCTGTCCTGCCCCTACCTTGAACCCTTTCTTGCCCACTACCATGCTCGCTCCAGTTCCTGCCCTTTGGTTTGACCCTTGGTTCTGGCTCCTGACTATGGACTCTAGCTCGACCCGTGGCTTTGGCACCCCATTTTTGCCTCCCAGTTTTACTTGTGGCTGTGTCTCCCAACAACTGACTCTGACTCCAGCCACTAGGTCTACTGTCTGCTCCAGCCATTAGGCTTGCCTGCCCTCATCCCTGTTGGCTGACAGAAGCAAAGTTTGCAGACAATACAAAATTACTCAAACTAGTTAAGTCCAAAGTTGACTGCAGTGGGTTACAAAGGGATCTCACAAAACTGGGAGACTGGGCAAGAAAATGGCAGATGAAATTCAATATGAAGTACAAAGTAATGCTCACTGGCAAACATAATTCAAACTTTATATACATCATGATGGGATCTAAATTAGCTGTTACCACTAAAGGAAGAGACCTTGGAGTCACTTTGCTAGTTTTCTGAAAACATCTACTTAAAGTGCAGCTGAAGTAAAAAAAGCTAATCAAATGTTAGGAATCATGAGGAAAGGAATAGATAAGACAGATAATATCACAATGACACAAAATAAATCCATGGTACACGCACACCTTGAATACTGCATGCCATTTTGGTCGACCCATCTCAAAAAAGATGCTCTGGGTGTCCCTAAACCTCTGATTGGTAGAAGCTGGCTCTACATGATCGGGGATGGATCACTCAGTAAATTACCCTGATTTATTCTCTCCATATGAAGCATGTAGCATCTGCCTCTGTCAAAAGACAGGATACTGGGATAGATGGACCATTGGTCTGACCCAGTATGGCCGTTCTTGTGTTCTTAGTGTTAAGATATCTGTGGATAAATCTGAGAGAGCTTGTCAGATGTTAGCCCAGACTTAAGTATATCTTCTACTCACCTGAATTTCTGTAATGTTTTGGATTATAGGGTGAGCAGCAAAGACCTCAATATCAAGGTTGCCTAATGCTTTCCAATACAAAAATTCTCATTTTTTAAGAAGAATCCTTGTACCTAGGGCCGGCTCTACAGTTTTTGCCACCCCAAGCAGCGCACCGAGTTGCCGCTGCCGCGAGCGGCTGAAGATAGAAGCTGCTGCCGAATTGCCGCCGCGGACAGCTGAAGATGGAAGTTGCCGCCGATTTGCCACCACGGGCGGCTGAAGAGAGAGGCTGTCGCAGAATTGCCGCCGCCACGGAAACGCCCTTACGGCACATGGACTGCCGCCCCTTGCAGATTGCCGCCCCAAGCACCTGCTTGGAACGCTGGTGCCTGGAGCCGGCCCTGCTCGTACCTCTGTGGCTTGCAGCAGGACTTTGACATTAAGCAGGTAGTGTAGTCCAAAACCAAGGTACTATACTTAACAGCTGTAGTGTTTTGTTAAACTGTTAGTGGCAAAGCAAATTCAAAATATTTTTTTTTTAATGAGATACATAAAAGTGTGGCCAAAGTGTAACCGAACCCAAGATCTTGGAGGGGATCTCTAAGGTAAATGCATGTGCACAGAACAGGACTTCAGCGTGTTTTAGGTGTTTAATTTCCTGTGTTGACTCATTTTTAATTTTTCTATATTCCATAGCAGGCTGCTACTTAGCACGATGCTGTCTCGGTCATCTTTCTCCTTCAGTTATATAGTTTTTTAAATGAAAAGTCTCACATCTGTGATAAAGTATAGAATATATTTTTCACAATACTGGGAAGCTTGTACACTAGCTTAGCAAGTGCTTGTCAATCACAATCTCTTCTCTGTTACATTAGTTGCAATTATTCCTCTCTGGGCTGGCAATGTGCTTTATACTTCCCAGATGATACTTGTTTATCTTCACTGGTTCTGTATTTGGGAAGAGTTGGCTTTATCTTTGCATATTTCACTGTGGCAAGGTTGTCTGTTAGCTTGTCACATCTAGACAATTGGTTTCTTGTTTCCCTGCATTTAAAGTACATAATTGCACTCTCAGTTGTTTTGCCTAGGATTTCATTAAAACTGGTTTGTATTAGAGATTTCTAGTCTTTGCAGAGAGTTGCTATAGGTATTAACATTACACCCCCCACCCCCCCAACTTTTGTTTGGCATTATTCATAAAGATATTTTTAGCAGCATCCTGTGATACAGGAAGAAAAGAAGAAAGCTAAATGCTGTTATTGATTTAAATGTTCACTAAACAACTGTACAACATGAATCAACAACTCTATTGCCACTTCTCAATTTTAAGAAACCTTCCTGGCTGTTGATAGCCAGGTACGAGTATGACTGAGGAAAAAGTTGCAGAAGTTCAGCAAAACAACAAATTGATAACTGTACAGTACAGCATCCGGCATTTGCTGGTGTGATTTCCCCCCCCCCCCGCCATGCTGTATCCACTTTTGTTAGTACTAAACAAAGGCCTGCAAAAAATGTAGGCTCCGAGGAAGCCATATTTACTGTCAAGTCTCGAGCATTCTATTTTCTTTTAGTTGGGTTAACGACAGTTGAGTTAATAATAAAACTCAGAAGCGATTAGAAAATGTTAAGCCAGAGCTCCATGAGAGATTCTTGGGAGATTGCAGTTATTGAAGCATGTCATTGTTTTCGCTCCATAAAAACAATGATGCTAAGATGTAGTATCTGGAAAGTTCTTGGGACAATGAAGAACACAGATCAGATACCGTTTTAGCCAATCCCCAGTTAATAAGCGTTTTCTACAGCTAGCAAAAGTGACTCTTAGGGCTCGTCTAGACTGGGAAATAGTTTGGAATAGCTATTCCGTAATAGCTCCCTGTGTAGGCACACTTATTCTACACTAAGCATACCTTTGTGCACTTTGATTAACCGAAAGTAGATTAAGCTAAACCACAAAAAGGCACCCTGAGTTCAGAATAAGTGTGTCCAAATGGGAATTTAGTGTGGAATAGTTATTGCACTTTAAATTCACACTCTAGTTTACTTCGCAATAGCTTCCAAATGTAATCAAGCCCTTATTCTACAACTTAGGTGTTTTTCAAAAAGATTTGTCTACACTTACATTTTATAGCGCTCTAACTTGCTGGCTCAGGAGTGTGAAAAACCACCCCCGAGTGCAGCAAGTCCGAGCGTGTTAAAGTGCTGGTGTAGACAGGTTCCCAGCGCTCGGAGCTAGTCCCCTCGTGGAGGTGGATTACCAGGAGCACTGGGAGAGCTCTCTCCCAGAGCTCCCGCGGCAGCGCTTTGAAGTTTCCAGTGTAGACATACCCTTTCAAAAGGCTAGTTAAACTCTATCATTATATCCTGAATTATGAAAGAAAGCTGCTGACTGTAGCTTTGATAATGGACAATATCACAAAATGTCAAAATTGGTCCCATAAGTTTCCAATAGCAGAATAAAATGAAGGCAGTTTAAAAAAGTACCCTAGAGTACTTATTGCTGAAGCCTTTTAGGTGTACACTAACTTATAAATGGTAGCTTTAGACTTTCAAGTGCCCAAGTTATAATTGAAGTGGGAGGGCTTATCAGGGTTGCCAACTCCTATGATTTTACCATGAGTCTCACTATATGTGGTATTTAAACCCTGGCTTCTAAATTCATGTTATGTGAGAATCACAGCTTTCACTGAAGAAGACATGTTTCCAGCCCTCGCGGTTGTGTAGCAAAGCTTGAAAACAGAGCCTGATGGATCCAGGCCCAGAAAACAAATAAAAGGAACCCCGCTGACTGATTCATAGTTTGTTTTTTTAAATCCCTGGGGTGGTTGTTCATACTGGAATTAAATCAACCTCTGTGTAAAGGACCAGAACAAAGCTTATGCACCACTGAAGCCCTATGATGAGAATTGAAATGGTACTAAAGAAGCACATAGGCTTTGTGCTGGTTTTCTGCACAGAACAGAATTTCACCCAACAGGGATTAATTTTCTGCCAGTCCCTACTGTCAAAGATAGCTCCCCATAATTAGAAGAAAAAAGCCATATTAATGATTTCAGAAAGACTCTGTTGAAAGCAAGTATGTTCTCATTATTTCATGCATTTTAGGTAAGTCTCAACAGTTACCATTGCTTGGAAAATTCTGGCATGAACTGAGGAAAGCTTAAGGACCTAAAATGGAATGTTAATGAGCACTCTGCATGTAGTACAAGCTTCTAGGATGAAGGTTTGTTTCACTCTGAGTTTCATGCACTTCACACAATACTGTAGTTTGGATGCACAACTTCGCAGGAAATTAGTCAGCAAAAATATTTAGTTTCATGCAAACATTTTCATCGGGCTTTTGAAAGTGTATTTTCCAAAAGCCTGATGTAAATGTAACTTTGGGCCCTACCGGTAGCAGGTTATGTCCCTGTAACTCTTTACTGTGCATTGAGAAGTTATTCAACAATACCAACACGGTTCTACTGACAATCATTGCATTAAGGGATCCTGCACTAGCATTCACCATTACAAACAGATGTGTTACTGGACAAACATACATACTGAAATTTTAAAAGATCCCAAGACAAAGATTTCCTCTTACCACTGATAATTTCATACCGTGTTCATTACTAAATCAGTCCTGATGAAAGAACTACAGATGCTCACAGCATTACCAGAAGACAAAGTACCATCCCTGAAAATTTCACTGACTTTCTCTGGATTCAGTCCAAAGTAATACTGATAAGCAGTGAATTATTTCTGATCTTTGAGCCAATCTGTGCTCTTTCATATACAAGCAAAATGCCCACAGAACTCAGCTGGAGCCCCCACCTTGAAAACAAAGAACAGAATTTGTCTCTTACTATTTAGTAAAATTCAATAGTGTATTCAGCCATCCCACACAGGAATCACTGAAACGTACCAGATAATACCAGCATCCTTTGAAGTCGGTCTCCTTTACAATATAAAAGTGTTACAAAATAATGTGATTTATTCTTTAGTGATGCAACAATTCTAAAAGTCCTGGCCCTTTAAGATTCCTCATATGCGATATATGGATCACTTGATGCTTACCTGTTCAGTTCATTCCCTCTGAAGCACCTGGCATTCGGAAGACAGGATACTGGGCTAGACAGACCAGTATGACGGTTCTTATGTTCCTGACCTACCAAGTCATTTCTAGTAGTAGGTTTTCAAACATTTGGGTTTGGTGATATCAGATATGTCAGAAGAATATGGAGCCATTCAGGCTAGCAGTTTCAGAACTAGCTACTGCTTATGGGTGCCTCTATTTTTGGCTGCCCAGTCAGACATCTTGGGTGTAATTTTCAGACTAGCTGAGCACTCACAAGTCAGATCAATGGGAACTACAGGTGTTCAGCATCTGGAGGAGAGGGAAATCTTGGCATTTTGAAAAGGGCAGCCAAAAACTGGGGCACCAAAATCATCAGTGGCCACTGGCCACATTTGGGAGTTTGCATCTCAGCTTTTCATTCGCCAAACAAGACAACACAAATATAACAAGCCCAGTCCTGTGAGATAACAGTTACACACAATGCTCAATGACTTCAATGGGTGTAAAAGGGGCTT
Source organism: Lepidochelys olivacea (assembly GCF_965140295.1). Lineage (NCBI taxonomy): Eukaryota > Metazoa > Chordata > Testudines > Cheloniidae > Lepidochelys > Lepidochelys olivacea. Next base: position 127,398,159 of record NC_140413.1, read on the forward strand.
AACACCACATAGGACAGGGCCTCTATTCAGCACTCCCCAGCAAAATTCTTATTGAAGCTAATCAGTGTTTTGCCTGCATAAGGAGCTCTGAACAAGACCCTTAGTTTCATGTCTGAATAAGTTTTTCTCCCAAGAAACTCATCTCACTCTGAGAAATAAGAATCTTTTTATAGTGGGCTGAGGGACGAATTCATGCTCTGTTTGCAATTCCAAAAAACACACAAATAATAATTTTTAAAAAAAGAGTGCCCAGATAAAGAATCGGACTTTAATTCAATTCTGAACTTTGAGAAGCCATTTCTCTTTTAAACAGTGTTTCCTATAGTAAAAAAAACCAGTCAGATTCTGACCTTAGTTAAACTAGTGCAATTACCATAGATTTCCAGCTATGGAACTGACATTAGAATCTGGCCCATTGCCTCTTTAATACAAAAGAATCACCTTATACCTATAGCACTTCAAACATTAATTCCCACATCACTCCCGTGAGGTAGGCAAGCATAGTATCACTTACTCAAAACAGCTTTTCTCATTGCTTTGCAAAGTATCTCATTTTAAAAAGGTATCTGTTACCAAGTATTTCAAGTTCTGGAGGCTTCAGTTGTAAAACTGAACCTGTGCAGGGTAATATGTCAGGGTATCATTACAGACAGACAACTCCTCAGGTCCAAAATGCCAGTTGTTTGGCATTACGTAGGATTCAGCCTCTGAGTGTGTACAGTTTCTCAGCTCCAAGTCTTTGGTAAAACAGAATTCAATTTGACCAATTGTTTGTACTTCTTCGCCCTAGAAACAGTAAAAATGAGATACTCAGCTTTTGAAGGCACTCATTGAGGCTTCTTGTTGTAGAGGAGAAAATAAGCTAATCCTCAAGATCGGGTCTCAAACAGGCAGCCTGCGGAGTTATTTCCTGCAGCCCACCATAGCTCCCCTCACCCCCCTGCTCCCTCCTGCCTCCACCCCCCCTCTCCCCGAGCGTGCTGCTCTCCTCTCTACCTCGCAGCGCTTCCCGCCGCCAAACAGCTTGGCAGCGCTTAGGACTTTCCAGGAGGGAAGTTGGAGGAGCGGGGACACAGCACGCTCAGGAGAGGAGGCAGATAAGAGGCGAGGCCGGGGCCGGGATTTGGGGAAGAGGTTGGACTCGGGGTGGAGAATGGGTGGCAAGAGGCGGGGCAGGAGCGGGGGGCTTTTGTATCTTTGTATGAAAAGGTGTCAGTAATCCCTGCTCTTGATACAGATTGCTTGTTCTTATGGTATATTGAAGATAAGTCACTGTAAAGGTATGGGTGGATGATGTTTCTAGAAGTATCTACTGCATACAGTTCATAGTACAGACACCTTGTTCCCTTTATGCAATTCACAAAGTGTGTAGGTCAGTGAATCCATTTGGATACTGTGACAAAGTTCCTCCTCTGCCTTGGCGGGTCTTGTGCTTATTGGTGGATTTGCTCGCCTTGGAGGTTCACAGCAGCCCTCAATTCGGCCATTTTCGTGAACCAACAGTCCAGGTCAACTCCTCCTGTGTCTGATCAGAAGTTGGGAGATTTGGGGGGAACCCGGGCTCACCCTCTACTCCGGGTTCCAGCCCAGGGCCCTGTGGAATGCAGCTGTCTTGAGTGCCTCCTGGAACAGCTGTGCGACAGCTACAACTCCCTGGGCTACTTCTTCATGGCCTCCTCCCAACACCTTCTTTACCCTCACCATAGGACCTCCCTTCCTAGTGTCTGATACTGCTTGTACTCTTCAGTTCTCCAGCAGTACGCCTTCTCTCTCTCAGCTCCTCACATGCGCACCACAAACTGAAGTGAGCTACTTTTTAAACCCAGGTGCCCTGATTAGCCTGCCTTAATTGATTCTAGCAGCTTCTTGATTGGCTGCAGGTGTTCTAATCAGCCTGTCTGCCTTAATTGTTTCCAGAAAGTTCCTGATTGTTCTGGAACCTTCCCTGTTACCTTACCCAGGGAAAAGGGACCTACTTAACCTGGGGCTAATATATCTGCCTTCTATCACTCTCCTGTAGCATTCTGGGCCGACCCTGTCACAATACCTAAGATACTGGCTATCATTTTTTAAGATTCTTACTAGAGCGAAGCTCTAATTTATACCAATAAAGAGATTTCTCATCACTGTAGTATTTGGGCACCCTTCAAAAAGAAGAAATGTATTGGATTTTTTTGTAACAAAATAAATGCATACACACCTGAGCAGTCTCCATGACAGCAATCACTGTTTGCACCACTATCATTGCCTCCCCTATTCCTCCTTTCCAGAATAGAAATAACCAGGCTTTAACCTGTTCCACACATACAGCCTCTCTTGGTTAAAAGCACTGAAGCAAATTCCTGTTCCCATTGAAGTTGATGGCACAACTCCAATTTTCATTTGTTGGTTTCATTTGTTGGCAACTGGTTTTGATAGTTGGTGGGTCTTGCCCATATGCTCAGGGTCTAACTGATTGCCATATTTGGTATCAGGAAGGAATGTTCCTCTGGGTCAGATTGGCAGAGACCCTGGGGGTGGGGGGGTTTGCCTTCCTCTGCAGCATGAGGCATGGGTCACTTGCAGGTTTAAATTAGTGCAAATGGTGGATTCTTTGTAACTTGAAGTCTTTAAATCATGATTTGAGGACTTCAGTAACTCAGCCATAGGTTATGCGTCTATTACAGGAGTGGGTGGGTGAGGTTCTGTGGCCTGCAATGTGCAGGAGGTCTGACTAGACTATCATGATGGACCCTTCTGACCTTAGAGTCTATGATTTAGTGGGTTTAAATGTGAAAAAGGAAAGGCTGAGCACAAAAAGACTCAGAATATTGCTAAAGCAAATTAACTTGACAGCACAAAAAAAAGATATTCAACTCTAAAAGCAATTTTAACTTGGAATGGTTTTCATGAAATAGCTTTCTGCACAGGTGGGATAACTCCGCCAAATGTTTTCCAGCAAAACAGCTTTAATAAACTGTGATAGGGAAATTAGTGATTGTTAGAGCTGATCTGTGACCTTTTCAGGAAAGGTCACATCACAAAGTGATAGTTAAAAGGGAGGGGGAAATCACAACCTATATAGCTAACTAAACTCAATGCCATGTGCACTGTTTTGTAGCTTAAATATATAGTTTATTTTACTTTGGTAGAATTGTATTTGTGCCATAATGTATTGATTGTGCACACTAAATTCTCTACTGCATGCTAACTTATAGATCAGTTGCTGGCATGGAAAGGGAAAATGAAACCGGATTTTTAGGCAGCCTTGGCTGGAGAAGACAGATCATTTAGCTCTGTCTTTCCGAATCACAGGAAAAGCCATAAAACTTCTCCAAACAGGAATTCTTTCGGGACACTGGGTAAGGCTCTGAATTTGCCTGATCCCCATGTGCTATCAGGCAAAGTCTTTTTATTTTTAGTAGGACAGAGCTAAAATTTGGCCTAAGTAGAGACAGTTGAGTACTGTATGCTTTGAGGTAAATATATTTCAGGGGATACTTGGAATGTCCCAACATAGAAGCCAAAGAGAGGAAAAATCATCAGAAGTTAATACATTTAGTTTCATCAAGGTAAACTTTTGTCTACTACTTCAATCAATAAAGGAAATAATAAAAGAAAGTTTTACCTCTTCTGGAGGAAGGCACTGAACCTTTGGTGTTACTCCATAAACACTTGTAAGGGCTTCTTTTATGGCTGTCATCTGAAGATTTAAAAGCCAGAGAGCGCTGAAAGGCATATAGCATCACTTCAACAAATCCCATATTTGTACCATCACAAAAAGCCTTTTGCATGAAAAACTACTGTAAACAGCTATACAGTTAGAAGAGATTGCTTATCTGCAGCAGGTCTGAAGCTACCCACTCCTTCTAGCAGCAATACATTAAAATGATTTTATAAGTATGACAGCTTCTTACCTGGTAATAGGTACTGCTTGGCTTTATCCCAACTTTCAGGAGACAACTGAAATGAATAAAAAATGCCTTTTGTGGAGTAATACATCTTACATTTTATGGGAGTCACTGCATGTAGATATGCTACAGCTAACCAATGGATAAATGGAAAATCCCAGTGAGGGAGCTAGACAGACAGATTAAAGCAAGGGGAATGGGAGAAGCCTCCCTCTCCTTTCCCGAGCTTGAGTAACTAGCATTCCCCTTACTCCTTGGCTGGTGCAGTGAGAACTCTCCTGCTGGAATCAACTTTAACCATTAGAGCCAGATCCTCAGTTGTAGCTGGGAGAGGGGCCCACGGCATTCTCTGCGCTCCCCAAATCCATGGGCTATGGTGTGTCAGTCACGTGATACAGGTTACAGCAGCATGTCACATCTCTTTTTCCTCATCTGACCAGAGGGAGGGAGAGGAATAGGAGTTGTTGTGGTCACTGTGTGCTACTGGAAATCCCTGTACACAGGGAGATTTGCCAAATTTAAGGTCACTTTATACCAGTGGAAGAGCACAAAGCAACTGGAGTGTGGCTCAGGATTCAGAACCATTGTCAGCTGAGAATAATCAAACAAGTTTTCCAGTTAATTTAATATTAAAAGCATATTTTTAAAATAAGTCATTCAATAAAGCTAAGCAGGATAGGTGGGACGAGCCAAAGTACTTTAGTGGATCCCTGTTTTAGACATCTGAGTCCATGTTTTAGGAACCCAAGTCCCTCTTTTGCCTCCACTGCGATCCTCAATACTCCCACTGAACCCTGAAGGCACCCACGCTCACTCAGCACCTACATTTTTCCATCGTAAAAGTTCTGTAGGCACCTATGTTCCTGCCTCTGTGCATGTTCATTGCTGTCTTCCTCTAGGTGTTCAGCCATCTATCTCCTGCCTAAGTCCCAGAGTGATCCATGAACCAAGGGAAGATAGTCCTTAGCCCACCTAAGTAGAGGCAGTGCCCAATCCAGTAGGTGTGCTCAAAAGGTCCCATTCAAAATTCTGCCAAAGGAGGACGAGGTGGTGGTGCTGCCGCCTACCTAATAACTTTTAGCCCAGTGTCTAAAGCACTCGCCTGAGAGGCGGGAGACCCCATGTTCAACTCCCCCCTTTCCGTCAAAGGGGGAGGAAGAATTCAAAACAGGGGTTTCCCACCTCTCAGAGTGCTCAAACCCCTGAGCTAGGGGTATTCAGATGTGGGGTTCTCTCAAGCTCTCCTGACAAAGCTGTTCCACTGTGGATAAATAATGAAAGAATGGTTGGAACAGGTGGACTGGACCCGGGGTCTCCCAGGCTGATAATTTCATGTAGGTTTCACATGAGACATCTGTATGCTGCAAATTTGCACATTCAAGCAGGGAACGGAGAAGCTGACAGCCTGCTAGTCACTACATGGGGGGTATTTTTAAAAGTGCTCCTAATTAATGTATACCTAAGGAGCTGGGACAAGTTGTTATATCCCATCTAAAAGGTTTTTTTGTGTAGCCACCAGTGTGTTGGAGCAGTGAGATGGGATCATCCAATAGGAATAAGAAGACATAACACAGTTAATTGCTTATGAGTGCATGGTGGGGGCTTTGGCATTGGTTGACTTTGGTCTTTCAGGCTGTCCTCTGTTTCTATTGGATCCTTCCTCTATAGTTCCTAAATCCTAGTCTATTATTCTCTCTCTCAGAAAGCTGAACAAGAGTTTTGCACTTGACTTGTCCTTTTCCACTAAGGGAAACGATGGATGCACTTTATTTTATAAATGTCCTGAATTTTTTTTATTGGCCCTCCTATTGTAAAATTTAGTTTCTCAAGCACAGTGTTGTATATAGGTTTTTAAAAATCTACAAGAATGTTTCTGGTTACATAACAGTACTTCTAAAAGGTATAGTAGCCAAAACTTGACTTCCAATTTGACTGTCTATTATAACACCATGCAACCATCTCAGGCCCTGATCCTGCAAATGCCTTTGCATATATTTAACTCTACTGCTGTGAGTAATCCCATAAAAATTAGAAGGGCTACTCACAGAAGTAAAGTTAAGCACATGTGTAAGTGTGTGCAGGATCAGGGCTTCAGTAAACAAATGGCAGCCTATGGTATCTAAAAATGAATCTACCTCTAGGGCCAATCCTGCCATTCTCACTGCAGTCAATGGGAGTTTTACCTGAAAAGGATGGCAAAATTGGATTCATTAGAGACAACGAAGAAACTTACTGACTGAAATGGAAGTTGGATTGGTGCCTAGTATTGTGTGATGAGAAAAGGAGACTGTACTACAACTTAAAATGGTAGCAGAATAATCCTTGCTCTGGCTCTAGAGTACATTATTAAAGACAACTGGCATCAACAGTCATTTTTCCACTGCAGAATGACATTTTTAGGGTTTTTTTCTTTGTTGTTAAGTGTACATCAAAGCCTTTTGCACCACTAAAATAATAAACCAACAGAAAGGGTAGATTTCCATACCTGTTGAGGTCAAGTTTTTGGTAGAGATCCAATGTTCTACCAAAATATTTCTTTTGAGAATTAAGAGGCTCCACTGTGGCTGCACAGGTCCCATGTTTCTCCCACTCGTGCTTCCTATGGGAACAAAGCTAAATTCAGTTTTTAGGAGACATGGAATCTGCCCAGGTATACTCAAAGAGCTAAGAGAAAGTCCCTTTAAGATAAAGCATTCTTATCCAAATATTAGTATAAGAACAAGCATATGACAGATGAAGTTAATAACTGAAACAGGAGAAAACCACCACATCTCTTACAAACAACTGCACATATAATCAGCTAGCGAAGGCAAAAATCCCACTCCAAACCCCCCAAATCCTCTTCCTGTATCGCCCTGCACCTCAATACAAGTCAGCAGAGATACTGATTTCTACAAATACATCTTGTTCACTTTGCCACAGGTGCCAGGTGCGAAAATGAGAAGCTTCCCATTCCCGGTGCCAGCATCTCAGACTGAGACTGGATTAGATGTGATAAGGCAGAGAACCCTAGCATGTCGTAGAGCACACAAGACAAAGAGAAAACATTGCTGTAGGAAGGCAGATTTTCACAGTTCTATTAGTGCAAATTACTAAGGAAATATCAGGATGAGATAATCGTTTGATCAAAAGAAGAGAGACGCTAACTTGCCCACTGACTGAGACCATAAATGTTACAGCCAGTGGCAGAGCTAGGAACAGCTACATTTTACACATTGGGCTTCAGGGTTTTGTGGATTCTGAATTGTAACAAGACTTACAAAGCCATCCAGTAACAGGATGTATTTTTCAAGTCTGATAACAATTTAGTGCCACATACAGTAGAACGTACAATACAAAAGCCCTGCCTTCATGAGATTTTATTATTTAGTACAGAAACAGAGTTCTATCTGGCTGGTGAACTGGGAACATTTTTTTTCAGTAATACTGCATGAGATAGTTTCAGACTGTCCTATAAACTATACAAGAGAGAAAAAGAGGATGGTCCATTGGTTAAGGTACTAGTCTGGGACTGGGATATCTGTGTTCAATTCCCTATCCTTCAACAGACATTCTGTATGACCCTGGCAAACAGATTAGTATCTCTGTGACTCAGTTTTCCACCTGTAAATTAGGAATAAGTAATACTTCCCTACCTCGCAGGAGTGTTGTAAGGATAAACATATTGAAGATTGCGATGTGCCCAGGAACTATGGTGATGGTGGGCCATATAAATAGCTTACACAGATACAGAAAACCATCTGAAAAATATGCATTGTGGGCTAACTTAGGTAAGCAGAACATACCCAAGTTAGTCACGGCTTGACAAAATTTAGTCATATTAGTGAGATAAAAAATGTATTATGAGAAATGAGTCATGTTCAGAAAGTTAACCTTTGAGAATTTGTTTAAAGTGTTAACATTTCTAAATTTCTTTTAGTATAAACTTTAGTGAGGTCTTGTACACTATGGTAGCAGGCCATGCATCAAATCGAATTTTAAAAACAATGAAGATGTCTGAAAACCTGGTTTCTTACTATAATGTCAAGGCTATCAGTATCCCAGAATGTAATGCAAAAAAAAAAAAAGGCCAGACTCTATTTTGTCAGTGGACTAACACATACAAAGCAGGAGATTCAGCTGTATCTTAAGGCATATTTACTGTGAAAGATGCAGGTGTGGAATCTTTAACACGGACCTCCTTTTCCCAAAATGTTCATTAGTGACTGGGGTTAAATAGATGTCAGCACAAAACACAAAAAGCTTGTCATGAATGACTAAAAAAATCCCTTCACTTTTGGGATGCCTTGCTTTCAATCCCTTGACTCTTGTGATGCCCCCTTTATACATCACAAAGAAGGGGCATAAGTCCAGTTTTTTTTCTTCTTCAGGATGCCTTTGAGTTATATGTTTACAATAAAAGTTAAAGAACTTAAAGTATGAAAACTCTTATTAAATACTTGGAATTGGAAAAAACGACATTTACTTTTGAGCTGGGAGTGAGTATGAAGACTGAGTTCAAGATTTGGGGATTGGGGGTGGTTATGTGTAACTGGAAGACTGTAGAAGTACTGAAATTAGGGGGTTAGAATGAAAATGTTTCTCACATTGCTATAGATTTGTTTCTTTAGAGTCAATACAAATGTGACAAATCAGAATCTATCTGTATGTATCCATACCAAACTACAAACCAGAGGGTCTGCAGCTTTGGTGGAACTTTAGAAGCATGCAGCAGCTGCTTGGAAGAACTGCTGATAGTTTCAGGGCCTGGGCAACCGGACTGTAGTGTCTCCACTGCCAAGAGCTCTGCCCAGCACAGCAAGAACCCATGGGACCCAAAGTTTGGGTTCACTACAGCATGGTGAGTGTCCAGGATGGGGTGCTTGCCCCAGCTTGTAACAAAAAAATTAAGATAACCCTTCTTAAAGAGAAGCTACCTATTTTGTACAGCACAGCTACATGAAAGAAGAGAAAAGATGTAGAAATAATTCATTCTTTTTAACTGTTGAGTATGGGAATGTGGCATTTTACCTTCACCTCTTCCACTTAACACAAAACACAACTAAGGAAACTATGGAAACTGCAGAGATCCCTAGTGAAAAATACGAGACCAATTTCTTTCTTCTCTAATGCTCAGGAAGGCCTTGATTTCTCAAAGCACTTGTGTGGCAAACAGCAAGAGAGGCAAGGTCACCACACTTGAGCATCAGCTCATGCTTGTGCCGAATATGGATGCAAGACAGTCCTCTGTACAGGCAGAAAAGAGTAAATAAACAAACTACCCAACAACAAACCTCTTGTGGATCTCCCTGACCCTCAGCAGCATGGGGGGAAAAAAAGAGGTAAGGCATTACTGCACAACAGGTGTGTCTGAGGACACGAGTTCAAAGGCTCAGCATTCAAATGGAGTACTCAGTGAGACAGTCCCTCTTTTGATTTCCTTCTGCTAATGGGCATGCATGGGGACTCACTTATGCAACCTGCCCTGCTCCATCACTTTTTACCGTGTGCTGACATCAGTAATTCTGCCTCTGCACTACGCAGAGCTGCAGAATGCCCACAATGCAGCAAAAATTGTTATGCTCACCATTGTAGACGGAAGATGGGGTGTCCAAACAGCACTGCAGAGTTCTGCTCCACTTTACAGGAGCACTGAAGCCTGAGTGTGTATGGTAGACAAAGCTAGAGTCATATCAGGTGAGTCTGAGAACTAAACAAATGCAGTTGTTCACAGGCATGTAGATACTGAGGGAGGAATAATGAGGAGCTGCAACACACAGATGTCCATAACTTGCAGTACTCAAAGGGGATTAGATGCAGATAGTTGCCAGGTCTGTTGATTCTTTCTTCTGCGCTGTACACATTTGGGTTGAGCCTACAGCCTTATATGTTTGGGCTGAACAATCTTTTCAAGAATTTCCCCCTAAACAATTACTCCACAAGGGACACTTTCAATTTAAAAATGATAAATTGTAGAATACATATATTTCTCTTTCCTATGTTACTAAGATCTTAGATTCTTAAGTGGAAGGATTTTTTAAAATCCATTTACTTGTCACTTTCTATGCTCTTTAATATAATTCTTTCATTTAGCTTTCAAAAAATCTATTTAGTCCATTTCACTTTTAGGTCTTCATGCTGAATTTTCAGGGTTTTATATTCTAAAAAGGAATATTTACAAGGAATGCTTATTTGTTTCATTAGAACTATTTTAACTACAGTAAAAAATGTGGAAGCATTTCAGCGGTGTTAGGTTTGCTAAAAGCTTGTAGATTCATAAAATCTATAATTAGAGCCATATTTAAGGCAACACTGTCCCTTATTAAACAGCTCCCAGTATTAAAGGGAAGGATTTCTCACACAGTCAACAAATACTGGTCACAGAAAAAGAATTAAAACATACCTAAACCAACTGCCATATTGCTTTTATACTGCTGGTATCCCAAGGTTATTTCAACTTTTGGCAAGACTGTTGTTGGCTAGCTTTTGAGTTAGAAATGCTAAACAGCATCAGTAGCCATGATGAAATATGGGACTAGAGCGGATTCAAAGTTTTGAAGGATTTTTTTTTCATTTTGATCAAATAGCCGTTTTTCACCAACAAACTTGTATGAAAATATTTCACTTATGTTTATCAGGACCTGCTGTCCACTACCATGATATCATATCTTGACTTTCCCCCTCAGAAAAAAGAAACAAGCTCCTACATTCACTCTTCAGGCCAAAAGCTCCCAACTGTTTCAATGAGCAAAGTGAAGTAAAGAGCAGTTGATCAGGGTGCAGGAAGTGCCAGTTCTGTGGCATGTTTGTCTCGCCCTGGAACTAGGCGGGGATTGGGCTTTCTATGTAGGAAGAGGGCAGGGTCAAAAGGACAGCCACTCTCCCTGCCTGCTTTATGATACTCCCCCGGAGAATTTTCAGTCCGATAGGTTGAGATAAACTACCCAATCCTAATGGAAAGCACCTCAGAAACTAAGTCAGTGAAGGATTTTAACTCAGCAGCTGGGAGAATCTAATAAAATACTGAATGAGTCCATTAACTTTTTGGGTTGAGGTTTTGGGCAGGAAAGGCTCTTCGTTCACAGGCATGCTCTATTGCCTTTTCACATCTATACAAGGAACCCGTGGTGTGAAACAGACTTACAATGTCTCTAGTGAGCCAGCAACTTCAAGCATTTATCAAGGAGATATGAAAAATTAATACATTTTGTGACAAAGCTCTGTCCTTGTCTCCGTGGGTCCTGCACTTCCCGGTGGATTTTGCTAGCCTCAGAGGCTCACTGTGACCCTCCACGTAGCCCTTCTCTCTCTAGAGGCAAGGGTCACAGCCTACTGAGCCATTTTCATCATAAGCCAGCGAGGGAGGTGAGGAGACGTTATCCTCCCTTGCACAGTCTCTGTTGTCTCCCAGTCTCAGTGATTCATCAGGAGGGCAAAGGGGGGAGCCCGGACCCACCCTCTACTTCGGGCTCCAGCCCAGGGACCCTAATAGTATCAGCTATGGTAGCTGACTTTTTAGAAACAGGATGCGTACAATTCCCTGGGCTACTTCTCCACAGCAACCCACACTTCCTCAAGATCCACTTCACCCTTACCTCAGGGCCTCTTTCCTCGTGCCTGATATGGTGTATACTGCTCAGTCTCTCCAACAGCGCAACTTCCTCCTACAGCTCCTGACATGCATGCCCACCTGACTAACTGGGAGGCTTTTAACTAGTTTCAGCCAGCCCATGATTGGCTTCAGGTGTCCCAATCAACCTAGTTGTCCTCCCTGCCTTCTGGAAAGATCTTAATTGACCTGGAGCAGCTGCCATTTGCTTATTCTGGTAACAGGGATTTCTTTAGCTTGTGACTAATATAACTGACTCCCATTACTTTACTATAGCCATCTGGCCTTGCCCCGTCACAATTTGCAATGGGAGAAAGAAAGAAAATAGTTTTTATCTTCCCTTCTTTGACTGAACACAGAGAAGATATGGAAACCATAGTAACGAGCTTAGCCTACTGCAAACACCAAAGACCTTGCAGAATACTATACACAGTAAGAATCATGTTTATCCTGTTACTAATATTACTAATGTTACTAACTGCAGTCCTGCTTTCCGAACACAGTCCTCCGTCCTATAAATGTGACCTACAGTCTTGATTCCCAGAACTATGCCCTTGTGTTTAGCTGTACTAAAATGCATGTTGTTAAGTGAGGACATTTTACAGTAAGTTCTACAGAGGAATATGGATCAAACCTATCTTTATCATTATTTATTGCTTCACCAACTTGTGGGCCATCTGTAAATATTAGCAACACTAATTTTATATTTATTTCCAGATTATTGATAAAGATAATGAAAAGAAAAGAAAGGGAAAGAACAGGTCCCTGTGGGAAACCATAAGAAACACCAACATTGGATGATGACTCCCATTTAGGGTTTTGGGGGTTTTTTTTAGATCTATCAGTTAACCAGTTTTTAAATAAATCCAATATGGGCTGCACTGATTTTTGTATAGTGCTTTTACAAAACAAAAACAAAAAACAAAAAAAACCACAAGAAACCTCCGGATATTGTGTGGAGCTACATCAAAATGCCTTACAGAATTATATGTGTAGGATGTCAACACAGTTACCTTTGTCAACCAATCTTGTAATCTCAAAGAACACTATCAAGTTTGTTTGACAAGAACTCACAGGTTCTTGATTGGTTGTTCTCTGCACCTTCATATACTTCTTGTAGGAGGAATGTCTCTCTCTCTCCTTCCCTCTCTAAATGTGTGCCATTTTACCAGTCCTATAGGAATGTGTGATACACCTACAGGAGGTCTGTATATGACACTTATCAGGTCTAGATGACTGCACTGACTGTCATGGTAGTCACTGGGACACAATAAAGGCGTAAGGGCCGACACAGGTAAACCTTTGGAAGACTGAGGCCAGAGATTCTGCTTTCATGTAAATATTAATATTGACAAAGAATAAGACACACAGAAGGAAAGTGCAGAATCATTTCTAAAGTTGTTTTTCCAAGGTTTTCCACGCAACTCCAGCAAGCATCTGAAGCCTGGTACCAAAGGCTCCTTCAGATAGTCATTCAGAAAGACTATAAAATACATCCAAAATTATTTTCCATTGTAGCTTGAACTCACCAGAACTGGGTGCGATTAGGAGATGAATGGAGTATATCAGGCCAGTAGTGTCTCATGTCTGGCAAGAGATCCTAGAAATTAAAAATATGTATCTACCCTGAAAAGTGACTTCATACTCAACATACATAAATGGATACAATTTCAAAAGATTGCCCAATTACTTAAAGATTCTTGGCTGAAACCCATTATATAAGTGAAAAAAATTATTGCTAGGTGAGTAAGAGGTTTTATGTGCTGATATGGTTAAAATGTATCCTTATGGCTGTTTCAGATGCAAATGTATAATTAGATTTTGAAACACTGTACAAAAATATTTCCTTTCTTGAAATAAGATATGTTTCTGTAACTGTTTAATTAACTGATTAATTTCTGCAACCCTACAGAAATCCTGTTAAATTGTATGGTTCCTGTCTTACTCATCTCCAGACTTTAATCCCCCACCCTGTATTATAAAGCAATGTTTGACTGAAAAACGGACTTTTCCGTTCTTTATGGTTTGAAAGAAGTCAAATTGATCATAGAACTTACTGTTCAGCTCTCCTTAATTTGCATTCTCTGCACCCCAGCTTGCAGATGTACCTCACCTCTGGGAAAGGACAGGCTGCAGCCACCACTGCTTTCAATTCCCTCATTGGTTCCATCAGGGGAACAGCTTTAAGCAACAGATGACGCTCAACAGGAGTCCTACTACTGGATGCTATGTGGAAAATGCACTCCCAGGTGCTGGGCCGCCCAGCAGTACAGAAGTTGCAAGGGGTGCACTAGTTGTACCCTCCCCTCCAGAAAGATTTTTTGCCCCGGGTGGCCCAGAGCCAGTGTTCTGCCAATTTCTACTTGAAAAGACAAGGGAATGACTCAAGCCATGTGTATATACAAAACCAATGGTGATTTGAGGGAGTTGTTGAACTTCATCGAGACTTAGAATAAGGGAATAAAGCACCTAATGAATGTTGGAATGGGAATTTTTAAAAGCGTAACCATCTCAGATCACAAATTAAATCAGAAGTGATATGCTATGAAGTTATATATATTTGGGATTTGAAAACGTAATTGTGTTCAATCCTGCTCAGAATTAACATTTTAATTTAAATAAATTAAATTACCTTAATTTCAGTCACATTGAAGTGCCATGTTCTATTACATTCGTCTACTTTATCAGGCCTAGGGAAGAAATATACAAATGAAAACAGAATGCCCACTATTAGGTACTGGGTGGAAAAAGTCATGTCGCGGAGCTACATTTCAAAGTTACAAGATTATAGCTTTGAAATTTGAGTTTAAAAATCCAAGGCACCCAAGTCACTCTCTACAGCATTTTAACCAACACAAACACATTAAAATTTATTACGTGCTAATTGTGTCTGAACTCTTCTAAGTGCAGAGGACCCTGTTGTGCCCTTCACACCACTTTAGCTATGCATAAAGTTCCTGAGTGGTGTGGAGGATTTTGCCTGGGTCCTCTCCAATGAAGTCAATTCCACCCTAACTGAGTCACTCAACTTATGATTCCCAGACCCACACAAATTCTAGCTGCCTTGGACCCTAGCTGTGATGCTGTTGACAGTTTTATAGAGGATAGGCTACTAATCTGTTGTATGTTTTCTTGCAATCACTTATATTTTTAATGAAAAGCCTCTACATCTTCACAGAGATTCCAGCCAGTTGTTTCCTTTGAGACAGACATGCTTTTCACAAATTTCTATGAGTTTTTTGTAACAGGTTTAGACTCCTGAGGCCACACTCAGTCATGAGACACTAACAAGTGCTCTGAACTCGGAAAAAGAGGAAGCTGTATTCCTTTACATTAGCAACTTTGGAAATAGACTTTTAAAAAAGAGCTTATTCTGCAATTTGATTTGTGTGCCTGCACATGATCACCAAGCATGTGAGATCATATGTCAGCAGTGTACTGAACTATACAACTTTGGTCTCTGGCTAGAGCAGGGTTCTTATATTTCAATACGCTACACATTCCTAAGACTCAGTGGAGCATCCACCAGCACAAAAAACTAAACATCCTGGTAAGTTAGAGGTCTGACTTGAACCTGCAAAGGCACAAAAATTCAGTGATAAATGGGATTTTGCTCTGAAAACTGCCTGTGGAAAACATGATAACTTCTCCCTCCTCAGGTCTGCTCCTTGTATGTATTCAAAGTCAGATCAGCAGACAAAGTATATTTTTTATTATTATTCTTTTTAATTCTGCAGAGCCAACAGAACAAAGAAGAGAGAATGAACTGAAGTCTGTTTTTGGATGCATCATCATCAGTATTGTATACTAAGATCTGACCAGTTGTATCTGCGAAGATTCCTTTGATGGTAACTGGTTGCTGAGGCACCAACAAGAGCATAATTTGAAGACAATGGAATGGGAATACAGAGGGCTTAACTGGACCTGTGGGATTTTTATTATTGGAGAAGGAAAAAACCGATCTTGACTCTCAGTGCCTGATTCTCAACTTGCACTGGTTTTACACTCATGTAAATCCATTGACTTTAGCTGATTTACACGAGTAGACAATTGGGCCTTCAGAACCCAAGTGAATTTGTAGGGCTGATAGAAAACAGCATTTGTACTTATAAACGAGCACATTTAATAAGGGAATTGTTTGGACACAACAAACATGTAACCCTCAATCCCATGTTTACAAAGTCATTTTTCAGATTAGAAACACACTTCAAAAGTTTCTCATAATTTCCCTTCCATAGGTGGAATGGAAAAGGGGAAAACATATCTTAAATTGATGTAACTTTATTATCAAAATTAGAAGTCATATGTCATGCTCTTAAACATCTGTGAGCTATGCTACTGAAAATGCCTACATAAAACTATAAGACCAAGCAACTCAAGGAGAAACACACTATAAATTAGGCATTTTAATATGCATACTACTGGGTAAATTTGCAGTGAAAGCAGAAATAAAACTGATAAGACAAATTTTAGAGAAGTTACATTCTGTATCAAGGCTGGTGATGTTTTTAGTTGGATTACAGACCACAGTTTGGAGCTGTTTACGGTTGCTGAAAGTCTGTGTATTAATCCTTATGAAACATAATATGAACATTTTCTTCCTCAAACTCCTGTCTAGAATCAAATAACTAATCCCTGTAATGCCTAAATACTATCATCCCCATTCTACAGATTAAAAAAAAAATCATTGAGTTATTTACCCAAAGCCACTGCAGGAGTCAATGCCAGAGATGGGATTAGAGCCCACACTGGCTTCCAGTCCTGTGCTCAAATCACACACCATGGGTGAAACTCTGCTCCTCTGAAGTCAATAGGAGTTTTGCCATAGGATTCTATGGAGCCAGAATTTTGTCCCATGGCTCTTTCAGATTTATAATTCCATAGCAGAGAAGCACAACTGTGTCCTTTTTAATAAGGATATAGACCAGATTCAATGCTGCTTTAAGTGGTTACAGATCCACTGACCCCAAGTTTAAGAGTCTGATTCTTCTCTCCCTCACACTCATTTTACAGCATTGTCTCTAATGAAGTTATTTCTGATTTACACTGGTGTAAATAGGAGGAGAATCAGGCCCTTACACTTGAAGTCAATGAGGCTGTACCTGCTTACGCCAGCACTGAATTTAGACCAACATGGCATTCTTTTCCAATTTGAAATTTAAAGGATTTTTTTTAAGTTCTTACCATAGTCCATGAATTGTCCAGTACTGGGGGGGATCTTTGCAGTCATTCTCACTCATCTAAAGAAAGCAAAAGTCCATAACATTTATTAAATACATTGCTTAGTCAGAGATCACCTAATCCATTTTGGGTTTAAAAGCATTAGAGCATGCTAAGGGACTTACCACAAACATGCTGAATGAGCAGCACAAATATATGAAAGATCAAGGGCAGATTCTCAGTTAGTGTAAATCGGCATAGCTGCATTCACTTAGATGGACTAAGTCTTATTTAGATCTAATGAGGATCTGGCCTGCAGTTCCCAGCAGTTTCCTATTTAAGAGATCAACAAACCTTTTCACTGAGTTCAGAGTTCCCAAAACAAAGAGATTTTAAACACTGTGAGAAGCCATCAATCGTGTGTTAGTGAAATCAACCAGGGCCAGTTTTAGGGGCAGGCCAGTAGGGCAGTTGCCCTGGGCGCCAACTTCCCGGGGAGCACCACTCCGCTGTGCCATTTTTTCCCCCACTCCACTGGTTAGCCAGCTAAGCCACTCTTGGGGGAACAAAAATGTTCTCCGGCCCTGACGCCAGCAACGGTTTGTACATGTGCATGAGCAATTCTACTGCTGGTATAAAGAAAATGAGACAATCCAGATTGCTGCAGTATGCAGCACTCTATTGGCTGCAAAATCCAAGTAGACATACAATGATTAAGGGAGAGAACCACACCAGCATTCACAGCCCAAATAATTACCTATGCAAATCATTAACTACTAAAGAAAGGGCAGAACAGTACATACAGGAACTTCCAAGGAGCTCAGTAAATATAATATGGGGGCCCAGTCTTGCAAACGCTAATCCCACTGATTTCAGTTTAACTACTTGCTTGAGCACGGATTATTACTATTCTATAAGGGTTGGGGTTCCCCGCCTGAAAGGAAGCAAAGCCCTTGATTACACAGGGAGAGCAGAGCACTCTGTGCATAAAATGTTGTTTTTAGTGTAGGTTATATGCTTCTGATCAGTCACTAAACTTGATGCTCAGACTGTCAGACTCGGTGTTTTGTTTTTTTTTTGTACTTTCCCCAGTATGCCTGGTGACCACCAAATAGTTTAATGTAAATATTTATTAAAAAACAAAAACTCCCTACTAGCTTCTCTTTTAATCTCTGCATGTTCCTTTCTGCCCTAATTAGTGTGATTCACTTTGTCAGAGCAGTAGCTCTGACACTGCAAAAGGACAGAATAAGACCTGTAACCTCACTAATTGTCTAGGCTTCTACAGTCCTATGCCATGCATAAAACAGCATGCTTAATTTTTCACATTTGCTTTCCATGTGTGTCAGTTTCCTTTCTCTCTGATCTTGCCACCTACATAGTCTAGTCACTAGACTGCAATTAAACCCAGTGTCTGTTTTATTCCAGAAGGGAAATTAGACAAACAACATCGCTCCTCAAAGGAGGCAGGCTTTGTGAAATCAAAACACTTCAGATAGCTAAACCAGAAATACAGTCAATTAACAACTATCCAGTAAGTTACATCTTCCCTGGAACACTGTCTTACACCTAAATAGCTCGGACCACTAAGTTTGCTAATCACTTGGGGCCTGCTCCAGCTCCCATCAAAGTAAATGGCAAAACTTCCATTAACTTCAGTGCAAGCTGGATCAAGACCTTGCTTTGAAATTCCTAGAAAGTCAAACATCAAAGGCTGACAGTCCTTCAAATTGAAGTCCTTCTTAGACTGGTATGAACATAGATTAAACTCGCCAAGCTTGAAATTCAATTGGCTTGCACTTTATGTAATCATTTGAAACCTATGCAAACTGAGTGCAAGCAAGTGATGAATTCTGATCTGGTAGCATTTTAGACCAAACTTTGCACGGGCGTAAATGGACAAGGTGCAAGGTACCAGAGAATCAGGCCCACCACACGGAACCGGCTGGCACAGTACCTTTTACAGATTTCACTTTCTCTATATTACCCTCCAAATTTCAGAGTAGCAGCCGTGTTAGTCTGTATCCGCAAAAAGAACAGGAGTACTTCTGGCACCTTAGAGACTAACAAATTTGTTAGTCTCTAAGGTGCCACAAGTACTCCTGTTCTTCTTCAGATTTGTGGTTCTTTGAGATATTGTAGGTGGTGTGGAAGAAGAGGAGTAATATGGTTTTGAACATTTTGACAACCATTTGGCAATCAGACTGTATAGCACAGTCCAATTTGGTATGATAAGCCATCTTTCAAATTGTATTAGAAAAAACAGAATGCAGATGCAAGCCACCAGAGGGCCCATTTATCACTTCTTATAATGAAAGGAAGAATGGTGTGTTGGTTAGAGCCCTATCCTTGGGAGACCTGGGTTCATTCCCAGTTCTGCCACATACTTCCTATGTGATCCCAGGCAAGTTATGTCTATGGATCAGCTCTCTGTCTGTAAAATGAGGATAATAGCACTGCCCTACTTAATAAGGTGTTGTGAGGATACATATATTAAAGACTGTGAGGTGCTCAGAGACCATGGTATTGGAGGCCATATAAGTACCTACAATAAATAGATCTAGTTTAAATGAAAATCTACTTCATTTATATAGATCCTACAAAAATAAGTTCATCCAGGATAAACACCAAAGCAACCGTGAAAATGGAAACTAGAGGCTGGTTTCTGTATTTACAATATAAACGGATTGTTTATGGGGACCGTATGGGAAAAGAGCTGTCTTGCTTCAGAATGCGTACCAGACTCTCATGAATATGTAGCACAGGCCACTTGCAAGCAAACATTTGCTGGAAATACTCACAAATGTGTAGAACTATAACACAATTGCTCTGAGGTAACCTGGTTTTAGAACAAGCTCCTTCAGAAGAATACAATATGTTAGTGCTCGGGGTAAAATGTATCTATAGTGGGACACGTCTCTTGGGTAATACTAGTACAAACATGAGACTATCCAGTTCGGAGAAGGAACATATTGTAAAGGCAACTGTACAGTTAAATAATTTTGGAAATATGAAAGGCATAACTGACAAAATTGCAGGCCATCAAGCCAACTCATTTTTAGAAACAGCAACGTTTGCACATGACTAACAGAGGAACAAAGGAACAACTTTATTTGGTGTCCATAAGCAAGGACTTTTTGGTCTAATGACAGATCAAAACAGCAGTGGTTCACCATAATCTCTTTGATTGCTGAACTCTATTTTATTTGATGTGTCTCTTTTCCCTTGTAACCTTTAATATTCAGTCACAACTAAAACCCTGTAGCTAGGAACGTCTTTGGTCACATCAGTATTATTGAAAACTGGTTTCATTCTTAAATGAAATGTGTGATGCTGGCAGGCCAGGCGCCAGCTCATGCTAAGGTCCCCGTGTCTCAAGTTAACACTGATAAATACATAGCTGGAATCTGTCTGGCTTACTTGGGGGTTAAAATTGATAGAATAATTGGGACACAAATACATAGAAGAAAGTGAAATTGTTCGAATGACAAGCAAAAGTGTTTAAATTATTGAATGCTTGGGAGTTGCTGCATGCATTAATCTTATTTGTAATATCTGTGTTCCAAACTGTAATGTAATACTATGAGCAGTTGTATTGTGAGCCTCTGTGACTGCATACAGGAGAGGGACATTAATTAATGCAAAGAGATGCTCTTCTACAGAAATTGTTACATCCCTCCTGAAAGAGGAGACCTATTGATACCAGGTGAGCTAGGGTTGGATCTTACAACTGGAAACTCCCTCCATCTGGAGTGAGAAAGAGTCAACAACAGTCAACAGGACTAAAGATACTCCTTGTTGTTCTGCTCTCCTCCTCATGAAGATCAGTCATGCAAGTGGACTCCTCCCACCAGCTGAGAGTACATGACAGGAGGGGGATAAAACCCCCAAACTAAAAGAATTAAGGATCTCTATGCTGCTTGGACTCCGCGGGGCAAGGTGTTTCTAGGTCTAGGCAAGAGATTCCCCAGATGCTTAGCCCGGGTTAGCCCTGAAGGACAAACAGAGCTTGCTGATTATAGACGTCTATATTACCTTTTGAAACCTAGGACTAACTCATTTGTGTGTCTGGATAGGTCTACACTGCAATTAAAAACCTACCACAATTAATTAATTAACACCACAATTAAACAGCCACTTAGCCTGAGTCAGCACTGTTTAACTGTGGTGTTAATTAATTAATTAATTGTGGTGGGAGGGTCCCAGAGCCCGGGCTCCAGCCCAAGCCCAAACATCTGCACCACAATTAAACAGCCCCACGAGCCTGAGTCAGCTGGCATGAACCAGCCATGAGTGTATAATTGCAATGTAGACAGAGCCTATATTTGCTTGCTTTATCCTCGTAAATAACTCTCTAGTTTCCTTTGCCTATTTAATAGGACTTCATATTAGTTTACAAGTGTTGTCTCTGGTGTGAGATCTAAAGCACAATTGACCTGGGGTAAGTGACTGGTCCATTGGGATTAGGAGTAACCTGATTATTCCTGTGATTCTCAGTGTAAGGGACCATCTATCACAGAGATAGACTCACCTGGGTGGCAAGACAGATGGAGTACCCAAGGGGACTGTCCATGACTCCATGTTAAGGCTGTAAAAGTATCTGAGGAGTTTGCACTTGGTGCAGTTAGTTGGTAAAATTTATGTTTAAAACTCACAGCCAATTAGGGGTTTGTGCCCTGGTTTTTAGTGGTCTGCCCTGGAGTTGGTGTTCGTGGTCTTGCAGCACCACTGTGTCACCAATGTATTCTGTTGAACAGTCCTCCCTGTTTCCTTTCTCCTAGGTGGCTCTCTCATTTGTTCAGTTGCTATGTGTGATGCAAAACAGATTTAGGCAGAGCTGAGAATCTGGCCTTTATCTTCCTTCCTGTTCTCCCCTTGCTCACCGAGACAGAGACTGAATGACCAAACTTTTACAACAGATTCCCCCTCTCCACAGGCCTCCATATTCCCAATGGACGGCAAGGCAGCTACTGCTACTGTGTGCGAGAATAAGTATCTTCAGAACAGGCAGCACTTAAAACAGACCCTAATCAACTCCAAGAAAGACAGGCACAGTCATTAAAGCTTCCCTCCGCCAGTTCCTTAACCCATGTTCTCCAGCGGGGAGGGTGGGACGGACACAACTTTTCCTATTCAACTGTTCCCGTTCCCATCTAACAGGGTTCACAATCCCTTAGGATTGAACAGTCCAAGTCTTACCCTCCCCAAAGGTCTCTAACTCCTACAGAATCATAAAGTAGCTCACCACCACTGAAGCCATGATGACGAGTCAAGTGTAACAGCACACCCCTCCTTTAAAGAGTTCTCTAGCATGGCTTTGCACGGCTTTTAAGTAGTTTATAACATTACCTCTGCATTAGAAATAGCAGTCGTCAAGTGTCACAAGTGACTCAAAGGCTAAGTAATAGGAAGTTGACATTAGAAAAAAATTCACTGCACAACGTACTACTTTTATGGGAGGTTGATAAACCATTGGAACAATTTATTAAGGGAAGCGGTAAATTCATCACCACTCAGAGTCATTAAATTGAGATTGGATGCCTTTCTAAAAGAGATGGCCTCAGTTCACCCACAAGTTACTGGGCTCAATAATGTTCACTTATGGAGCAGGAAGAACAATTTTCTCCACTGTAGGAATCACTAGATGAAATTCTAAAGCCTGTGTTATGCAGGAGGTAAGACTAGATGACCCTAATGGTTCCTTCTGGCCTTACTCTATTAACAGAAAACCTAAACATACAATGTCCAATCTAACCAAATCAGAGAAAAGACTTACTCAAAAGTTACCATACACAATAAAGTAATAGCTTAAAATGTATAAACATCTAAGGTGTGTATGCTCTCTATTTCTAGCATGAACACTCTACTCAAGGGATTTCAAAGTGATCATGAAGCAGATTTCATTTTAAATTTACTAAAGAAAGAGTTACAGTTTTCTGAATATCTTTTCCGTACACACAAACAACCATAGCCGGTAGGAATAAAGACGAACATCATCTGCACACCAAGCAAGAGTTTAACCTCCTGGAGACAGCTTTGCATATAAGCAAAGCGGCTGACTGACTGACAGACACACCCACCCACTCCACCCCGTCACGAAATATAACCTAATAATAATAAGCATTTGCATAGAGTATTTTATCATCAAAGCACTTTACAAACATGAATGATGGAATCTGTGTTGTAATCTCCTGTATCCATTTTTTTTAAAGTCATTAGAGTAGTTTATTAATCATTTTGAAAAAAGAAGGCACAATGCTAGTGATATTTTCCTCCTGAAATATGGAAATCATTTGAAAGACACTTAAGAAACAGATTGTTTTGCAGCTTAAAAGACTATATTTTTTTAAACCAACTACAGCTGCATTCTGGAACCCTGCTTCCATATATTATATGATATTAACAGGAATCTGTAAGTTTTGAAAGCATAGGAGGTGGAACTGAAGTTAAGATTTCTGTAAGCACTCAAGGCTGTAAAACGGTGCAAAATGTCACCTAACGATTATATTCTTTCAGAGTTACTCTAGTCCATTAGATACATTTGTATCCATCTTGATTCCTCTCCCCACATGAGACACTGTAAGGATTACTGTTAAGAGAGCCTGCCTTTTTGGTAGCTTGCCAAGTCTTCAGTTATCCTGCTTGCAGCTTGTCCATTTTAGCTCACAAAATTATATAACATTTCAGCCAACATCAGAGTTCTAGAATTAAAAGCAGCAGCCAGGCTGGATGCATAGTAGTACAATATTTTACTTTGACAGTCTGCATGTCTCATTCATTTAACCACAGATTTGCAAGGCCCTTGATTTTGGGTTGCCTGTTTGCATGCTTGACTTGTCACCAGATTTTCAGAAGTGCACACCAGCAGAAGTCCAACTGAAGTAACTGTGAACTGTGTGCACCCAATAGCACTGAAAATCAGACCTAATACACCTCAAATTGCACACCCGAAATCAGCTATCATGTTTGAAAAATTGGGTGTTAAGTTCTCCACTATCATTGCCTCCCAATTTAGAATAATGTAGAGCACAAATCCTGCTTCCTTCAGAAGAGTTTAACACTGTATATGCTTTACTGTTGCTGCTTTTCTCCCTAATTTGATTCCTGAAACAGGATTGACAAGCCTAAAAAGCTGCCCTTAAACAAGAGAGCGTGCCCCTGAATGCTACAGTTAGAGGTTTAAACGTGTCTCTCTCAGAATTGCAGTTCCAGATGTGTAGCAGCAACACTTGCCCTAGCTGAGGCTTCTCTTTATTAATCACAGGATGATATGGCCCTGCCTCAGCCAATCTGATTAAGAACCCCCAAAAATGTACACTTAAATTTGAAGTCAACAACAAAAAAGCAGATCTCTGTTGTGTGTTCTACCTCGCTAAAAAAAACCACACCACTTATCAGAATTTAATGTCATTGGAACTGAAGGGAAGTACATTTATTTGCTAAGTACTTTACAAACATAACTGGAAACTCTGCTCTAGGATTCCTGCTAGGACACATCAGTGATAGATATTGAATTTTTCAGTTTAATCCATATTTAATGGCAGCACTAAAACAATAGAGCCAATATTGTGAAGCTTAATCAAACTGGTAGACAGGTATTCTTATGAATAGTTCATT
Organism: Lepidochelys olivacea; assembly: GCF_965140295.1. Taxonomy (NCBI): domain Eukaryota; kingdom Metazoa; phylum Chordata; order Testudines; family Cheloniidae; genus Lepidochelys; species Lepidochelys olivacea. Next base: position 127,422,414 of record NC_140413.1, read on the forward strand.
GACTTCAGTGAAACCACTCATGTGAGTAACTGCCCACTAAACTGAGCTAGGGTCACATAGCCGTATGAGCCTAAGATTGTAAGGAGACATTGCTCATTGTATGTTTTACTATTCAGGCTTATTTGCTACCTCTTAGGGTTAGAGACTGTTATAGATATGGCACCAGCCACTTGTTCTTTACTGTTGCTCTCGAGCCACTGACAGATGTGACAAACAGATATTAACCAATACTCAGAGAAGTGAGAGTACCAAAATGTAAAAAGAAAAGGAGTACTTGTGGCACCTTAGAGACTAACACATTTATTTGAGCATAAGCTTTCGTGAGCTACAGCTCACTTCATCGGGTGCATGCAGTTTTTTCCACTGAATGCATCCGATGAAGTGAGCTGTAGCTCACGAAAGCTTATGCTCAAATAAATGTGTTAGTCTCTAAGGTGCCACATGTCCTCCTGTTCTTTTTGCGGATACAGACTAACACGGCTGCTACTCTGAAACCTACCAAAATGTAAGTAGGTTTAAATATTTCAGGGATTTTGCTATAATACTAGGTTCATCTTATTTTCAGCTATATACAGCATGATATATTTTAAAAAAACAAAAACAAAACAAAGCTCACCTTGCATACGGTCACGGGCCAGTGATGAACAAGGAATAGCTTTTTCCAAGTGCGAGGATGGTGCTCACTGGAGAAGAAGAGATGAGACATTTATTTTCCTCATGCATTTCAAAAAGCAAAACTCCTCCAACTAATGACACATTGCTAAGTAGTGTAACACACATTGATTTTAATCAACTATTATTTATTCTTTCTATTGCAGCTGTACCTAACGATCCCAAACAAGAAGTAGGGACTTGCTGTAATAGGCAGTGCACAAAGAAATAGTGGGTTTTGATTGTTATTAATATATTACTTATTGCTAAACAAATTCCACTGATGGCAGCTCATCTCCCTATAGATTTTCTATTTAATACACAGAGAATGAGAATAATTTTATTAGATTTAGAAGAGCACTTGGACTTTTTCTTATGGCAATAAAAACACATTTAGAGGGTGCCAGGAATCTCTTAATTTTTCTTCATGGCTGTGTTATTTGAAAAGGATGTGGACAGCATTCTTGAAACTGTAACTGTTCTTCTAAAACAATCACTATGATCACGCAGGAGTTGTGAAAATGACTGACTGTAAGAGCAATGCACTTACACAACAGATTCACATTGAGGAGTAAAGCCAGGGCTTGAGGCAGTGAAAGCAAAACTCCTAGGTTAACAATTTGGGGTGGGAGTGGGATAGGAAAAGAGTGGAGTACGGAGACTGGATAGCTGCAGATGCTTTGAGAAACAGGGGGCGAAAATAATGCAGAAAAAGGGATGTCATGTATAACAGTAGTTGTTAAATAAAGTATATATTAAAACCTTACAAAACCTCCATTTGCTCAAGCCAACAGAATGACCTGCAGAACGGACAGAGTAAATGGCTGTTAACCTCTTGTGAACAGCCAATTTGTCATATGCTCTTTGTTAGAACAAATGTGAAAGAGAAAAAGGAAATAGAGCAATTATTTGAGAAAGTAAATTTTCCCCAAGCAAGGAGAAGCAGAAAAATATATTTATGGTTTTGTCATGAAGTTATCCCAAATTCTGAATCTGTCCATCCGTGGTTTTGCACTATTAAGAGAGAAAATGTAGCCAACTAAACAGATAGATTTATGTGTGGTTTTTAATTCATTATACTCAACTGCTATGGAACAAATCAGGCGTAGCCACAATAATAAACATCAACATTTTCCTACTGAGATCACTAACTGGCCCTATATTACACAGTTATTGTTGGATCTTCTAATATTTTGCAACAGTTGAAAGATGTCCTTGTGCTATGTGAGTCCTAAAGTTGTTAACCTCGGAGATTTGCTTCACTGCCTTAAGCCCTGGCGTTATTCCTCAATGTGAATCTGTTGTGTAAGTGCATTGCCCTTACAGTCATGTCATTTTCACAACTCCTGTGTGATCATAGTGATTGTTTTAGAAGAACACACTCACCAAAACTCTCTTTTTCTGGACTTAAAATTGAAAACGTTCCACTACTATACTAATTATTCCAAAACTAAACATTACCCCCTATACACATACACACACACACACACACACACTCAAAAACTTTATTAACTTAGGGCTAGATCCACAAAGGGGCTCAGGTGCTTAAAACAACCCTCCCCCGCCCCCGGCCGCCTAACCCTGTAGGTAACGGAACTCACTTGGAACCTACACGGTTCCCATTCTGGAGAACTATCAACCTACTTCTCAGAGAAAATGTCACAAATTTGAATCTCTCCCCCAGAATATCAGAAACCATACAATGGATTTAGGCTTGATAACACAATACTTTCCCTCTCTGAATGTGACCTATTCACATAACAGATAATTCTACAAAAATTGCAGAAAAACTGAGCCATCACCTGCCACTTGGAACTATGCATCTTTTAGGCCTGGCCTGCACTAGGAATGGATATTGGTAAGCTAAGTATCTCAAGGGTGTGAAAAATTCACAATTGAGAAATGTAGCTTTACTGACCTATTTCCTGGTGTAGCCAGGACTAGGTCAACGGAAGAATTCTTCCGTGGAACCAGCTACCATCTCTCGGGGAGGTGGATTACCTAGGCTGATGGGAGAATCTCTCCCGTCAGTGTAGGTAGTGTCTTCACTGAAGTGCTACAATGGTGTACCTGCGTTGCTGTAGCATTTTAAAATGTAAATATACGCTTAGCTAGTGAGTCAAAAGCACCTTGGACCTTTACTAACTGAAATGATGACATCTACCACCACCTCTAACACAGCAAAAAAATGGGTCTCTCTCAGGCCTAACAAACATTTTCATTACACACTTCACTTTGTCACAGTGGCCATGCTTAAAAACTTGTCAGTTTCATTAGCTAAATTAACACAAAATTGAGCAGGTTTTCCATTTATTATTTATAGGCACTGCCTAAAACAAATACTAGATTGAAATTAATTATGAAGCAAAACTGTAATGTTTTTAAGTGCAACAAGTTTCCTCCCTTCTTCTTTCTGCCATATTAATAAATGTAAACCTCAATTTTTCTTAGGCATAAAAAAGCAGCTTCACTCATACAGTATCATTATGCAGACGGAGACAAAAATATAGTGCATCAAAAATAGCACAAGATGAAACAAAAATTTCACATTGATAAAAGCCCAATCATATTCCAGAAGTTTAAGTTCTGCTTAAACAAACAAACTTGGTAAGATATTAGAAACTTTTCCAACTGATAACTTACCTTTCCAGGAATTTATAGGAAGTACACCCAGAATAAAAAGCCAGACAAAAAGAACCCAGAATCAAATAATGTGCTGTAGCCGGCTTCATTTTATTTACCATATATCTATAAAGAGAAAAAGAAACCTGTAAAAATTACCAGTCAGATGTTTAGTCAGAAATAAAAACTTAACCAACTTGCAGACACTACAGAAACAACAGAAATTATCAATGCTATGTGAAATTTAAAACAGAACTTATTTTAACACATGAATATACAGTATCTTTTGAAAGTTGTACATGATTTTTTGTTTAAAGTATGAAATTTCATATTTCCACTCGAATCCGGGCTGAAACCACTGGCTTATCTCTTACTTGCACAGCACATTATACCATTGGAAAGCTGGCCCCTGAGATATATTGAGAGCTGAACCATAGTATTTATATGTAAATAAGCTTTATGTTGCATAAATTTACATTACTGTTGAGTTCAAATGCACAAAGTGATTAATTTAGGAAACTCAAATTTAACACTAATATTCTATTTGGCCCATCCAAGCTGAACCTTCATGAAAACTCATTGGGACTAAAGTTTCATTTATTTTCTATGGGTGAAATTCCCACCTATGCAGAAGGCCTATGTTCTACTTAATAATAGTTACAGTTCAGCCCTCACAATAAGATTTAAGTGGTATTGAAGTGGTTTATAATGTTTGTGCTGGCCCTTTGCACAGGGTGGAGTTTTACCTTGAGTGCTTATTAAGGGGATACCATCCAGTTAGAACTCACATCTATCTGAAAGTGAGATTGTAAAAAGTAACACCCAAGATAACTAGAACTTAAAGAGTTCCACACACAATTCAAATAAGATCAAAGGCATAGGGAGGGCCTGATTTTTAAAGCAGACTTTCTCTTTTGCATCCACAATGCATTGCCAGGAAAAAATTTGAATGAATTACAGGTACAAAGTTGTGGGAACAATTAATTGCAAGTGGAAAAGTGTGCTTGCCAAAATGGAAAAGTAGTTTGAAAATCTGGTCCTGAAAGTTTGGAGCTAGAGAACAGAGAGATATTTCATGATTTCTTGGAAAAGAGTGTGATCCTACTGCTAATCAATTTTTTTTTTTCCAGATTTCAACTTTTCTACAAGTTTTCAATCAAAATTTTGAATTGAAAAAATAAGATAATTTTGATGTCGTTTGCCCACCATTTCCCCATCAGCACTGTAACACGTTGTGCTGGTGACAGACTCAAATTTCATTTCCTAGTTACAGTCATCTGACTTAAGCTTTGTTTCACTGATCTAATATCATGTCACCTGACAGAGGCCAATCTGCAACTCCAGTGGTTACAGCATCTTCCCACACAACCAAATTCCTGATCAGCAAAATCTGTTCTGTTTTGGGGAAACTGCTTGTGTCAACTGCAGATCAACCCAGTGAGAGCAAAAAAAGGTGATTCAAGAGAAATGAGCCTCGCTGGAGATGAGAAGTGTCAGAACCATTACAAAAAGAAATTGGGGGCAAAACATAATGACCTAATTACTTCCATGAACCTCCCTATTATCAAATTCCTATTACACATATCGGTAAAGTGCAAGGTGGTTTGAACAACGAAACTGCAGTTTTCTAGACAAAGTTGCAAGAAGCCATAAAGATGACGCCTCTTTCTCTCCCTGGATGAGCAGAAAGGACATAACTCATATCCTGGGTGGAAATTTCAAGTCTTTGCCAAAAAGAGAACCAGGCACCATTGCCCAGCAGAAGGGGGGGGGGGAGTGGAGATGCTGTTGTGTTCAATCTGCTGGTCTGCTTCCCAAAAGCCAAAACACCTGGCTGAGAGAGACTGTAAGCTGGACTGTCACTGGCTAGCTAGAGTGCCCCCTTGCTTTGTATTAGCTAAAATCCTGTCTATCCTGAGCATTCTATTAACTCTTGTCTTTTAAAGTCCTATCCTAGGAAGACCACTGTGAAGCTGGAAAAAGAATAAGACAATAGCTATCATAATCCCTACAGTGAATCACCTGAATTAACTTTATCAGTCCAGAGAAAGACAACTGAGAAGCTGAGCTAGAGAACTGAGCTTCACCGCAGTTCTAACTGAAAACCAGCAAAATTACTTTTATAAAAACACAATGTGTTGTTTACCCAACGATGACTTGGTTATGGCTAGACTACGTGCTTCTCAGAAAGCATAAACCTGAGTTAAAACCCTCTGAATGACTAAAATGTATAACGTGCACTTGTATTTCACGAACATGTTTAGTTTAGTTATACTGAATCACTAACTCAATAGAAAGCTTTGATGCTGGAGAAACTCATTACACTAACTAAGCTTCATACTATTTAGAACAGGAAACTATGCTTCCCTAAAGCAAAAATTAGCTGTGCAAAACCCAGAGTGTTTCTGAGAGCTCAGTCTAAAAGTCATACAGATTTTGTGATCAAGAGAATTGACAGCTTCTTAAGAGGAAAAAGCTTTGAATTGGCTTGCAAGCTGAAGATTTTACCACTATTTCAGCTGTTGTTTAAACTAAGGCAAGAGCTTTCCGTGTTGGTGAAATTCCAGAGAAATTACAAAAGCTTCCAGATAATTACCTGCATATTATATTTGATATTTAATATTTAATAATTTGATAATCTTGTGTGTGTGTGTTTGTGGTAAAGCTTGTCTATGAGTGTCACCTGGATAAAACAATTATTTGGTAATTAAGAAGCTTCTCTAAATTTTTTTTAAGTTCCACTTAGAATTGTTTAGCTGAAATGACATCAATAGTCCCTTAAGGATCTATATTTATCTGCCAATGGAGTTATCTCAAATCAAGCTTAAAGAACCATAGTTTCACATTGATACCAAAAATCACCTGCCCAGACTAGTGTAAAACTAGGGAAGTCTGCCTTTGAAACAAGATTACGTTAAAACTGTGAATTAATTGATCTGCTTTATTATCTCATGAAAAGCATAACGTTCCATGTTGAGTTCAATTTTGATGTTGTAAACACTATCATTTAACCACATTTAGTTTGCTGTGATTTCTTATTTGCTTTAAAAGAGAGGTTGGCTTATAAAACTCAAATTTATAATAATTCTCCAGTTTGTACTTCAGTTAAGGAACACAGATCCAAAGAATGCTGAGAAACCGAGTAGCGATAACTGCTTAAATTATTTAATTAACTGGTGTGTGTGTTATAACTTCTCACAACATACTATACATGGAAATGAACTCCTGCAATGATGGCCAAAGGGGAAAACTATGGCAGTCAGCCTTACATATGAATGTGCAAAAATGGACACTGAGCTTCAGGTGAAAAGAAAAGGAGTACCTGTGGCACCCTAGAGACTAACAAATTTATTTGAGCATAAGCTTTCGTGAGCTACAGCTCACTTTATCGGATGCATTCAGTGGAAAATACAGTGGGGAGATTTATATACACAGAGAACATGAAACAATGGGCGTTATACACACTGTAAGGAGAATGATCACTTAAGATGAGCTAATACCAGCAGGAGAGCAGGGTGGGGGGGAGGGAAGAAAACCTTTTGTAGTGATAATCAAGGTGGGCCATTTCCAGCAGTTGACAAGAACGTCTGAGGAACAGTGTGGGGGGGGGGGGCAGGCATGAAATAAACATGGGGAAATAGTTGTACTTTGTGTAATGACCCATCCACTCCCAGTCGCTATTCAAGCCTAAGTTAATTGTATCCAGTTTGCAAATTAATTCCAATTCAGCAGTCTCTCGTTGGAGTCTGTTTTTGAAAGAATAAATGGACACAAATCAGATGTCAAGAATTATAACATTCATAAACCACTCGGAGAACACTTCAATCTCTCTGGTCACTCGATTACAGACCTAAAAGTCGCATTAAAACAACAAAAAGACTTCAAAAACAGACTCCAAAGAGAGACTGCTGAATTGGACTTAATTTGCAAACTGGATACAATTAACTTAGGCTTGAATAGAGACTGGGAGTGGATGGGTCATTACACAAAGTAAAACTATTTCCCCATGTTTATTTCATGCCCCCCCCCCCCCCGCGTTCCTCAGACGTTCTTGTCAACTGCTGGAAATGGCCCACCTTGATTATCACTACAAAAGGTTTTCTTCCCCCCCCCCCCCCCTGCTGGTAGTATTAGCTCATCTTAAGTGATCACTCTCTTTACAGTGTGTATGATAACACCCATTGTTTCATGTTCTCTGTGTATATAAATCTCCCCACTGTATTTTCCACTGCATGCATTCGATGAAGTGAGCTGTAGCTCACGAAAGCTCATGCTCAAATAAATTGGTTAGTCTCTAAGGTGCCACAAGTCCTCCTTTTCTTTTTGCAGATACAGACTAACACGGCTGCTACTCTGAAACCTAAGCTTCAGGTGCTATCTCAAGCAAGACAGCACATACTTCCTCCCATGCAAAGCAGTAGGGGGCCTCATCCAAAAACCTGATCAACATACATTAAATTCTGATATAACAATGCTTTTTAGCTTCAGCAACATTAAGTCTCAACAACAGCAGAGCAAACAACCCTTTCCAAGTCTGAATAATACTTAAATAACTAGAAAAAAAATTATACAACAGATCATTACAATGGGCTAGACGGCTGCTAGTGAGCAGGTTTTATTTAGGCCCCTGGAAGCAAACTGTACCACAGTAAAACACAGAAAAGGCAGACAGACTATCACCCCATACAGACTGCGTGAAATGGAGGAAGGGTGGTTTTATAGTTAGGGCATAAGGCAGTCAATGAGGCAATCTACATTCTGTTCCCATCTGTACCATACACTTCCAGTGGGACCTTGGGTTGGTCTGTGCCTCCATTTCCTCAGCTAGGGATTAATACTACACACCTCCAGGAGTGTTGCAAGGTTTAATTCACTGTTATTTGTGAGGTGTTCATACCATGGGGACAATGTATAAATATCTTATTAAATAACACTGAAATTGCAAAGTACACAGCACTATGGAGACACAAACAGGTATGACTGTGTATGTAATGTGACAAAAGGGAGATATAAAATATATTTCGATTTCTACTCCCCTGTCTAATTTACCAAGGAGTTGTTGAAAGATATTCCTTCAAACTACCACACATAACACTTTTCATCAAAAAGAGAGGAAGAAAAGAATTATGCAGCACTTCTGGTAGACAGCATATTACACTGGGGCTCTCTAACCTTGCCCTGCCCTCTGATTTGTTCTCAGGGGGGAGTATAAGGTGTAGGTTTTGACCTACAGAAGTACTTTATGGAGTCCTAGTTACCTGCCACCCCAGTCCTGCAAAACTACGCATGGTAAACCTAACTTTATGCATGTGAATTATCCTACTGAAGTCAGTGGGGCAACTCACATGTGTAAAGTTAAGCCCATGTATGACTGCAGGATCCAGTTCAGAGAGATTACTTTCTCTGCAGTGATTTCAATCATCACACTACAATTGCATATGAGTTCCTGTTTCAAACAGGTAGAAACTTGGGGTGAGATAGTCTCAATGTAAGGGTCCTTAGTAGGGCTGTCAAGTGATTTAAAAAAAATTGTAATTAATCGTGATTAAAAAAATTGAATGATTATCACAGTGTTAAACAATAACAGAATACCAATTATTTAAATACTTTTGGATGTTTTCTACATTTTCAAATATATTGATTTCCATTACAAACACAGAATACAAAATATACAGTACTCACTTTATATTTTTTTATTATAAGTATTTGCACCGTAAAAAAAAAACAAAAGAAATTGTATTTTTCAGTTCACCTAATACAAGTACTGTAGTGCAATCTCTTTATCATGAAAGTTGAATGCACAAATTTAGAATTATGTAAAAAAACTGCATTAAAAATAAAAATAAAACTTTAGAGCCTGCAAGTCCACTCAGTCCTACTTCTTGTTCAGCCAATCACTCAGACAAACAAGTTTGTTAACATTTGCAGGAGATAATGCTGCCTGCTTCTTGTTTACAATGTCACCTGAAAGTGAGAACAGATATTCTAATTGCACTGTTGGAGCCAGCATCGCAAGGTATTTATATGCCAGATGTGCTAAAGATTCATATATCCCTTCATGCTTCAACTACCATTCCCAGGGACATGTATCCATGCTGATGACGGGTTCTGTTAGATAACAATCCAAAGCAGAGCAGACCAATGCACGTTCATTTTCATTATCTGAGTCAGATGCCACCAGGAGAAGGTTGATTTTCTTTTTTGGTGGTTCGGGTTCTGCAGTTTCCGCATCACAGTGTTGCTCTTTTAAGACTTCTGAAAGCATTGCTCCACACCTCGTCTCTCTCAAATTTTGGAAGGCACTTCAGATTCTTAAACCTTGGCTCAAGTTCTGAAACTATCTTAGAAATATCACATTGGTACCTTCTTTGCATTTTGTAAAATCTGCAGTGAAAGTGTTCTTAAAATGAACAACATGCTGGGTCATCATCCGAGACTCCTATAATAGGAAATATATGGCAGAATGCGGGTAAAACAGAGCAGGGGACATACAATTCTACCCCAAGAAGTTCAGTCACAAATTTAATTAACGCATAATTCTTTTAACTAGCATCATCAGCATGGAAGCATGTCCTCTGGAACGGTGGCCGAAGTATGAAGGGGCATAAGAATGGTTAGCATATCTGGCATGTAAATCCCTTGCAATGACAACTACAAAAGTGCCATGCAAATGCCTGTTCTCACTTTCTGGTGACATTGTAAATAAGAAAAGAGCAGCATTATCTCCTGTAAATGTAAACAAACTTGTTTGTCTGAGTGATTGGCTGAACAAGAAGTAGGACTGAGTGGACTTTTAGGCTCTGAAGTTTTACGTTGTTTTGTTTTTGACTGAAGTTATGTAACAAAAAAAAAATCTACATTTGTAAATTACACTTTCACAACAAAGAGATTGCACTACAGTACTTGTTTGAGGTGAACTGAAAAATACTATTTGTTTTGTTTATCATGTTTACAGTGCAAATATTTGTAATAAAAAATACACATTTTGATTTCAATTACAACACAGAATACAATATATATGAAAATATAGAAAAACATCCAAAATATTTAAAACATTTCAATTGGTATTCCACTGTTTAACAGCGTGATTAAAACTGTGATTAATTTTTTTAATCTCAATTAATATTATGAGTTAACTGCAATTAATCGAGAGCCCTAGTCCTTAGCTCTGGAATTGACTCCCCCACTTCACACACACACCAAGTCTGGATCTGTTGACCTTCAGGGACACTTAATTAATTTGCAAGAGTATCCAGAGAGTGTTGTCTTGCTCTGTACTAGTTGCTATGATGACACTCAGGAGAACAGGTTTCAGAGTAACAGCCGTGTTAGTCTGTATTCGCAATAAGAAAAGGAGGACTTGTGGCACTTTAGAGACACAATCCCCGACCCCCTTTGCAGGTTTTATTAACTAACTAAATTTATAACCAGAGATCACATCTGTTCTTCAAGGGTTCCTCTGAGGGGAAGGATTGAATGGGGGGACTCTTTGGCTAGATTAAGAATTAGGAGTTTTGTTTTTTTTTTGGTCGTTGGCCCATTAGCCATATTTTTGTGTGTGTTAAATTTTGGCGGGGCACGTTGAAAGCTGCATAATCCCAGGAGAAAGGAAAGGGATGGGACATTTTGCATCGTGCTGCAACTTGCTACCAAGTCAGAGAGGGGCAACACTGGCAAATGGATTAGAGCCCAGGCAACAAACCAGGCAGCTTGCTCAGTACACTGCAGCCAGCTGTGACAGGCACCCGGGCGAGCAGCTGAGCGTGGCTAGCCACACCAAGAAAGCTTTTGATTTTGGGAGCGCCGGGGTGAGACTGGCGGGAGCTGCGCAGCTCCCAGGAACAGCAGGCACCAGGCATCCAGCCTCAGCGCCCGCCCGCCCGCCCGCCACAGCGGAGAGGCGCGAACCCAGCCACGCGCAGCCCTTACCTGGCCCTTTGCGAACGCAGAGCCAGGGTCCCGCTCAGGCAGCAGCCGCCTCGCTTCAGCGCAAGAGGCCACTTCCGTCAACAACCCCGCGCAGAGCCGGCATTAAACCCCGCCCCCTGCGCTGCCCTTCCGCCCTTGCAGCCTGGGCGGGTGAGCCGCGGACGCGCGAGGCACCATTGGGAGCAGTGGGGTCCCGTGGGGGCGGGGGCTACCTCTTGGGAGCGTTAAGCAACGTGTTAGAAAGAGGCCGGGGTCCTCAAAGGGAGTTAGGCACCCAGCAGCTCCCATTGACATTCAGTGGGGCTTGGAGTCGGAGAACACTTCAGTCTCTCTGGTCACTGGATTACAGACCTAAAAGTGGCAATTCGTCAACAAAAAAACTTCAAAAACAGACTCCAAGGAGAGACTGCTGAATTGGAATTAATTTGCAAACTGGATACAATTAACTTAGGCTTGAATAAAGACTGGGAGTGGATGGGTCATTACACAAAGTAAAACTATTTCCCCGTGTTTATTCCCCCCCACTGCTCCTCGGACGTTCTTGTCAACTGCTGGAAATGGCCCACCTTGATTATCACTACAAAAGGTCGTCCCCCCTCCCCTGCTCTCCTGCCAGTAATAGCTCACCTTATCTGATCACTCTCTTGTTACAGTGTGTATGGTTAACACCCATTGTTTCATGTTCTCTGTGTATATAAATTTCCCCACTGTATTTTTCACTGAATGCATCCGATGAAGTGAGCTGTAGCTCACAAAAGCTTATGCTCAAATAAACGTGTTAGTCTCTAAGGTGCCACAAGCACTCCTTTTCTTTTTAGGGGGGTTTGGGTGTCCAGATTCTTCCTTGGCAAATCTCAGCCTGCACCTTCCTGTATCTCGCAGAATTAGGTATAGTCTGCCCAGGCTAAGGCTTCACAATGTGTTTGTATTACCCTAATGCACCATTCCCCATGCACCATTCCCCAAGTTCACACACCCCACCTTTCCACTAGCACCCACCAGCTGAGGCTCACTTGTGTTGTTGGAGACACTTTCTTTGTGCACTAAGATGGCATTCTTTTCAAAAGCTCTCCTGAGAAGGATTTTGCAGTGTGGGTTAGATGGGACATTTGAAGATTGCATTCATATATCTATCTTACCTCCCTCATTCAAGATGACACAGCTTGACAGCCCTGTGCATATATATGCATATATCTGCTTGTATCCATGCACCAAACAACAGAGGGATCCAACGTGTCTGTTATAAACTAAAGCATGAAAATAAAGTGTAAAGAGGTGCAGGGAGTTGAGCACCGAAACACAGAACAAAATCCACTCCTCTTGAAACTACCTTCACAAAAGTTACTGATGACCTCTTCCTATCCAAATCTTAAGAATCTCTTCTTCAGACTCAGGCTATGATGCAAAATGACCTATTTGCCCATGTTTCCCTCTGGAGCCCCAAGGCTATCTCCATTACTCACCTCCCAACTTTTTGGGGTTCCACCATTTAGGTCAGCTGCCCTTATTGTAGCTGTGATTTCGAGGGCAGTGATTCTCAACCAGGGATCCGGGGCTTCCTGGGGGGCCGTGAGCAGGTTTCTGGGGGACCATCAAAATAAACTAGAGAGCAGGGCTGGCATTACACTCACTGAGGCCCGGGGCTGAAGCCAAAGCCTAGGCAACTTAGCTTCACGGAGTCCCCTGAGGCATGGAGCCTCAGGGCTTGCTACCCCCTAATGCCAGCACTGGCTTTTAATCTACTGGATCTGGAGAAAAAAGAGTTGTTGTGGCAGAGGCGGGCAGTGGGGTTTTTATAGCATGTTGGAAGGGGGTTCAGAAAGAAAGAGGTTGAGAACCCCTGCTCTAGGGTATATGTAACTTGCTCCTGTTTTCAGGTCTACTGCTCCCCTTTTTTAATATCCATGCATAAGACACCCCCACATACTCCATTTTTGTAATACAGCTTTGTCGTTCTTTTAGTATTTAGGGTGTTCTATATTTTAATTATTGTTTATTATTTTGACTACATATTAATAATTTGTGAAATACAATGAGCTTTTTGGTGAGGCAGTGGGGGTCCTTTAAAATCATTTTATTAACTACACACAGTACTTAAATAGCAAATAATGTGCTATGGAGTACAGTAAGCATAGTAGAGGAACAAATGAGCGCTGAGACCTGAGTTTATGTATGGTTTGAGCTGTACTTCTTTCTTCTACAGTGTCATAAGGGAAGTTGCAAAAGATCACATTCATGTTCTGAGAAACCAGCAGGAAAGAACCCAATGGAATGAACCACAAAATTTGTCACACATCACTTTGGTTAGGAGCTTTCTATCTGTTGTAATAAATCAGAAAAATATCCAACAATCAGTTATGTGTTTCCCCTTTGATACATGCAGCCTGAATACTAAGCATGATTAATTTTTATTATATGGTTATGAATACACTGGGCCAAGTTTCAAATATCCTCTGTTAATACAAGTGCAAAATTGTGGGTAGACTTATTTTCGATAAACTTGCTATTTAGGCTCTTGTTCAATGTCACATTCTCATTGTCTGGGTGAGATTTTCTGGTGATGTTACGCTCCTGTTTATGCATCTGCACCATGGGAGAGGGGAGGAGGCAAAAGTAGCTTTCTCCTCACCCTTGTATAGGAACACAGGAATTGTCATACTAGATACAAACAGAGGTCTATCTAGTTTAGTATTCTGCCCCTTCCAATGGTCAGTACAGGAAATTTCAGAGTTTAACAGTGGTAAAAACGGAAGTCTCTGGGAGCTCTGTAAATCCCACGAATGGCATCACCAAGTATCCACATAAAAAAATCACGCCACCTCCAAAGAACTGAAATCCTTGTCAACTGTCCCACAAGGACTGAATGGACATGGATAATGTCTTCAGGTCAACATTAAGGTACATTGATGAGATTCATAGATATTAAGGTCAGAAGGGACCATTATGATCATCTAGTCTGACCTCCTGCACAATGCAGGCCACAGAATCTCACCCACCCACTCCTGCGATAAACCTCTCACCTATGTCTGAGCTATTGAAGTCTTCAAATCATGGTTTAAAGACTTCAAGGAGCAGAGAATCCTCGAGCAAGTGACCCGTCCCATGCTACAGAGGAAGGCGAAAAACCTCCAGGGCCTCTTCCAATCTGCTCTGGAGGAAAATTCCTTCCTGACCCCAAATATGGCTATCAGCTGAACCCTGAGCATATGGGCAAGATTCACCAGCCAGATACCCAGGAAAGAATTCTCTGTAGTAAGTCAGATCCCACCCCATCTGACATCCCATCACAGGCCATTGGGCCTATTTACCATGAATATTTAAAGATCAATTAATTGCCAAAATCATGTTATCCCATCATACCATCTCGTCCATAATCTTATCGAGTTTAATCTTAAAGCCAGATAGGTCTTTTGCCCCCACTGCTTCCCTTGGAAGGTTATTCCAAAATGAAGTGGGTTGTACTGCATTAATGGTGGAGGTTGCAAGATTTTTCTGCTGCTGTTCATGCCAAATCTGCCATGTACATTGGCCAAACCGGACAGTCTCTACGCAAAAGAATAAATGGACACAAATCAGACACCAAGAATTATAACATTCAAAAACCAGTCGGAGAACACTTCAATCTCTCTGGTCACTCAATCACAGACCTAAAAGTGGCAATTCTTCAACAAAAAAACTTCAGAAACAAACTCCAACAAGAGACTGCTGAATTGGAATTAATTTGCAAACTGGTCACCATTACATTAGGCTTGAATAAAGACTGGGAGTGGATGTGTCATTACACAAAGTAAAACTATTTCCCCATGTTTATTTCCCCCCCCACACTGTTCCTCACAAGTTCTTGTCAACTGCTGGAAATGGCCCACCCTGATTATCACTACCAAAGGTTTTTTTTTTCCTCTCCTGCTGGTAATAGCTCACCTTACCTGATCACTCTCATTACAGTGTATATGGTAACACCCATTGTTTCATGTTCTCTGTGTATATAAAATCTCCCCACTGTATTTTCCACTGCATGCATCCGATGAAGTGAGCTGTAGCTCATGAAAGCTTATGCTCAAATAAATTTGTTAGTCTCTAAGGTGCCACAAGTACTCCTTTTCTTTTTACGGACACAGAGTAACACGGCTGTTACTCTGAAACCTGTCAGTAGATAATGGGTTTTTCTCCCCAGGGAAGCTTCAAAATGCCTGCCAAAGTACCTCTTAGGAAACCAGCTTCGTACATATTGTCTCAAATCAATAACAGCAGTTAAATCAATCACCACATCTGATGCAAATGCTGAGCTCTATAATGAGGAATAAAGACAAGTTGCACTTTATTTCTATGTGTTGCAATATATGATGTACTAAGGCAGGAAACTATACAGCTGTTAAAGACCATTAATTCAATAATGTCAACTTCTGTGGTAGAAGCCAACTTAAAAAATAAAAAGCTAAATACAAGATTGAGTTTGCTCAAGTAATCATTTCTGAAATGAAAAGTTTGTCCTTTTATTAATGGTGAGTGAGCTTACAGACAACCATATCCGAAAATCCAGGAAACCAATCTCTGATGTAAATTGGTATAACTTCAGTTTAGCATTGAAACCTTTTCATTTGCTGCCTGAAATGTAAGGTTCTTCCTAATTCAAAATTATTTATTACTACTCTAGTTTTTAAACACACTATGCTTTTCAGCGGCTCTTGAATTTAGCATGCTTTTTCTTTTCTTTAGCATGAAATGCTGTTGTACTTTGATTACTGCTTTGTTTTTCCCCTTGGACTCCCACAGCTGTATTAACAATGTGAAGGATTTTTACTCCTTTGTTTCTCTGGCTCCTGAATAAAAATTTCTTTGCACTTACATAATGTTTGTTGGGACAAATTGATCCTTGGTGTAAAACAACTGAAAGCCATGTATTTGTACAATGCAGGAATTTCTCTTGTAATTTTTAAGTGATTTACACATATTAGCTAATTAACACTAACAAAATGTTATGAAAAAAGAAAAGGAGTACTTGTGGCACCTTAGAGACTAACCAATTTATTTGAGCATAAGCTTTCGTGAGCTACAGCAGCTGTAGCTCATGAAAGCTTATGCTCAAATAAATTGGTTAGTCTGTAAGGTGTCACAAATACTCCTTTTCTTTTTGCGAATACAGACTAACACGGCTGCTACTCTGAAACCTGTCAAAATTGTATGACTTGGTGTGATATGACCCTTGTACTTTGTGATCATTATTCCAATGCAAATAGTCTACGTTGGCACATTTCCAGTTGGACACCCATGGAATGGGACTTTCTGTACCAGTTAACCAAAATCAATAAAAAGGTTTCCACTTCTGCTTGATTTTGCTTACCTCGTAGATGCCAGGCAAAATGGTAGCTAGTTATTAATTCTCAGTTATAACAGTGTATGACACTTAGGTTCACTAGGGGTCAGATTCTGCCACCCTTATTCAGCTTGAGTAGGACCTTACTCCATGAATAGCCCCATTGACTTCAACACAAGTAAGAGTGGGATAATCTGGTCCTATAAGTATAAAATGAGGTTTGTAATTACAGGGAAAGTCATCTTGTGATGACAAGAAATTAAAGAGTTTTAAACAGTAACTACATGACAAAAATATCTATGGGGAGATTATGCAAACTCTTAGGAATCTTATAGAAATATTAGTTATGAATTCATAATAAGGTGTTTTCCTTTAGAATCCATTGTCGCCTCTAACCTTTTTCATGGCATGGTAAAATGAATTTCAAAACGAAGTTTCCCCCTAGTCTGAGACATGGCTTTATTTTTATTTTTTTTTAATTATCAGGCCAAATTGAAATTCAGTGCCTGCAAATCCCCACAATCCCCACATTACAGACTTTTCAAGAAACTCAAATTATTAATTGTATAGGCTAGCCTTAGACTGCAAGCTCTTTGGGGTAGGGACTGTCTTTTTGTTCTGTGTTTCTACAGTGCCTAGCACAATTGGGTCCTAGTCCATAAGTGGGATTCCTAGGTGCTATCTAATACAAATAATAATAGTCACTTTCCCCCACTCCCTTCCATCTTTTGGCCAGAGTATCGGTCATCAGTATGACAGCAAAGTATTGAAATCCCAGCCCAAAAGTTAATGTTTATTTATGGTATGGACTAAGGTTTGAGATGCCCACTGTCTTTTGGGCTATTCCTAGACATTAATTATGTCAAGTTCTCCTAATTCTTTTTCTTTTCTTTCTTTAATGGCAAAGCAGGCTTGACTGAATAGTCTATAGCCGCCAGCTATAATTCCTAGATACTTAGGAATACTTATACTCTCTCACTCTGCCTTGTGTCCTTCAGGGGATATAACACCACATAGTACTACCCCATTTCCCTGATATTTTTACTAAACAACATAATGTAATTTTTGTTATCTTAAGACATTTCCCTTTCTTTATCAAAGCCCTTACATACCCACAAAAGGTGATCAAGTGTTTCTTTCATTTTGCAGAACACACATAGTCCATCTCTGTGTCTATTTATTTGAAAACAGTTTTTGTTTAAGCCACAATGGCCAATTTATGCTCAAAACAAAATCACTTCATTTTTTCCAGCCAGGCCCTGACATATCTCACTATCCTCAACTCAAAGGCACAATTCAAAAAACCTTCTTCCTCTTTTTTCATTAATCCAGATTCTTTACCATTCCTCTTTTACATTTTTCTGTCTAGGCTTGGAAATTTGTGTTTATTCAAGGGTATTCTTTGTCAATCTTTCCATTCCTGACAGTGTTTTTAGCTGCTCTGTCCACCATTTCATTCCCTGTTATCCCAATCTGCACTGGGATCCAAGCTAATGCTACATGTATCCCAATCTATACTAACTCTGCTATTAGAAATATAATTGTGCTGATTAAATCACTTCTATATATTGAGACGCTTTTTTAATCACCGTGAGACCTGAGACTGAATCCAAAAAAATGACTGCTGCTGCTGGGAGTACATCCCAAATCCAACGTGGTGCTAGCATTATTGCTACCAGTTAGGCAGTCATAACAGCTACAAAATCAGTCACTCTTTTAGATATATTCATTTGAAATTTTGGTATACGATATGCTGCTCCTATTCTTTCTGCTTTTTCTTTTTCAGGCCCATCTGTATGTATCTGACAAAAACTGACTCCACTTTTCATCCATATATTGGTATACTTCATTTTAAATACCTACTGTCTCTTTTTTATCCTTAAGGTTATAAAATAAATCTAAATCCATGTTTGGTTATCTGACTTTCCCATGACTAAAACTTTTGATGCCATTTAGCTTTTCTTATCTTCCAACTTCTGCATTCACACTTTAACTTGAATGGCACGTGGAGTTCTAACATTATGTACTATAGTTTGCCCATCAAATTCCCAACAATCTTCATATATTTGTTAGATACTTTCCTCAACACAATACCCATTAACTTTGGACCAGGAAGTTCAATCCAATAGTTTCATTCATAATATAACTGGCATTTCACTAGATGCTATCTGTAGCATCCATGTAATGTTGTAACAAATGCCCTGCACACACAATTTTTAGTGCCAGGGCCTGTATTAAATCTAATTTTTCAAGTTCTGGTTTTGATGTTGACCCAAAAGCTGGGAAGCCATAGTCAATAACCAGTCTGATTCAGGCTCTCTATACCATCAGTAGTGTTTTCTTATCTGCCCCACAATTATTCCCAGCAAGACTTTTAAGAAGGTTATTCCTTCCTGTATGTTTATCTTTAACATAGTCTATACGATCTTTCCAAAGTAATTTAGTATCAAATATTACCTCTGAGAATGTAAATTTTTTAACTATATATATTTGTCCTCCATACAGATACAGTTTACATTCCTTTGTAACTTTCCTTTTTGTACAGATCAGTCCTTTGATTTTGACAATGGAAAACTTGAAACTCCATGCATTTCCCCAGTCAGAGGTCTCACCTAACGTTTTAATGATTCTCTTTTCTGCCACCCCAGTATTCCTGCTCCCAACCCACAGAGCACAATCATCTGTGTGCAGAGTGACACCTACCTCAACATTTACTTGTTTTGGGATATCATTTATCATAATATTAAATAAGGTCAGGCTGATAACAATTCCCTGCAATGTACCATTTTTAATACTATATATAGTTGACATAACTTTCCCAACTCTGACCTACTTGGTCCTTTTACTCAGAAAGTCTCTAATCCATTCATATATTCTTCCCCTTATCCCTAGTGCACCTACTTTGTACAACAGTCCTTCCCTCCATAGCATGCTATATGCCTTTGCAATATTTAGAAAGTCAGTTATCATGAAACCTTTGTTAAAGTAGGAAAAAATAAAAAATATGAGTTACAATGTGACCAATGGTGCATTTTCCTCTCCTAAAACCATTCCGCACCTTGTTTTCCAAATAGGCAACCAAACTTTACATTAACCATTCTCTTCATAATTTTACTCAAACAGGACATAAGGGCAATAGGTCTATAAGCATCTACTTTTGTGGATAGTCTGGTTTTTGTACTGGAATTACTACTGTATGTTTCCACCCTCCTGGTATCGCTCCTTTTCCCCATATAATATTATATAATTCCAAGAGAATTCTCAAATTGGTTTGAGAGAGATATTTAAATATTATGTTGCATATATTATGTTTACCTGGAAATGTATTCTTGCTGCTATCAATAGCTTTCTCAAGTTCCTGCACACAAAACCATTCATTCAGTACAGTATCTTCATATTTACCCCACCTACATAATAGCTTATGATTCTGTTCAATGAATTGTCTTTTAATTTGGTGAAAAACTGCACTTCGATTTTCATCATTATTAACCCCTTGGAAAATCTGTGCTAAAACTTCTGCTTTCTCATTATCAGAACTTATTTTATCAGTCCAGATAAGACCTGTGATGTGACTATGCTTAGTTTACATTTTATTCATTCTTCTATTTTGCCTGTACATTTCTGATGTCTTGGTACCTTTATTTATCCACCCACAGTATTTCCTCTAACTCTTTTTGTTTTTGTTTTTTTAATAATTCTTTGTGCGACTGCCTTACTTCTTTTATACTTTGTTAGATCTTTACTATTCATTGTGTTTTTTGCTTTCTATAGGCTTCATTCCTTTCTATAATTGCCAGTTTGCAGTCCTCTTTCCACCATGGAAGTGAGTTTTTAGTTTTGGGGTACTTCAATATCTTAGGTATAGCTACTGTAGCTGTTACTATTAACCTCTTTTTTATGTTGCCATTGAAATTCTCTATGTCATCATATACAATGAACATTCACAAATTCAGTACACTTACTTGTGAATAGAAAAGGAGTACCTGTGGCACATTTGTTAGTCTCTAAAGTGCCACAAGTACTCCTTTTCTTTTTTCGGATACAGACTAACACGGCTGCTACTCTGTTACTTGTAAATAGTGTCTAATTAGCTTTCTTAAAATTCCAGGTGGGTAATTTTCTATTACCTTCAACCTTACCTTGGCCTTGAAAAGTAGTAAGGATAGGGATTTATTTTTCCTTATATATTTTTTTCCTTATATATTTCTCAACTGCATCCACTTACAATGTCTGTTGTTATAATTCCAAGGTCTAAGCAAGGAAAACTATCATCTGCTGCATTAAATCTAGTTGGGGTGCCACAGTTTAAAACCATTAAACGGTTTTCATCAATTAACTTTTCTAAGAATGTGCCATTGTTATTAGTTGTCTTACTGCCCCACAATTTATTATGATTATTTAGGTCACTGTATGGTCTTTTAGCACTCTTCACTATTTCCTGTAACTCCAGGGTTTCTAATTTCCTATATGGGCTATATATATTATAATTCCTTAAAGAAAGATTTCTCCTCTGCACTGTTTTGAAGACTTAAATTTGAGTCAAATTGGTGCACAGAACTTGTGCCCACACTTTCCACATGGGTGAATTTTACCTAGTGAGCAGATCTAGTGTGTAATCAGGTGCCATTTTTCTGGGGCAGGATGGAGCAGGGGTGGGAAGAAGGGGGTCTTGGGGGCAGGGGTGGAATGGGGGCAGGGTCTGGGGCTGAGTGGGGGTTGAGCACCCTCGAGGAAAAATAGAAGCTGGTTTGGGGGTCCACGAAAAATCGTAAATCAAAATGGGGATCTTCTATTTGCTAAAGTCTGAGAAGGAGAAACCAAGGGAGCACAATATTTCAAGAAGAAGAGCATGACTGATGGCATCAAAAGTGGGTGACAGGTCAAGTAGGATGAGGATGGAGTACTGGTTCTCAGATTTGGCTCAGAAGAAGTCACCAGAGACTTTGGCAAGAGCGGTTTCAGTGGAATGCAAGTGCCAGAAGCCAGATTGGAGAGGCTCTAGAATGGAATTAAAGGAAAGTAACTCGAGAGGGAAAAGAGCCAGAGGAGAGCAAGATGTTAAGGAGAAGAGTAAAGGAGGGGATGAGAGTGGGCATGAGGAGATCAGGGGATAGAATCAGGTCACTGAGACAAGTGGAGAGGTTAGAGGAGGATAGCAGATGAGAAACTTCCTCAACTGTGACAGGGGAGGAGGAGGAGAAGAGCACTGTAGAAGAGGAAGTGAGAAGAAAAAGCAAGAAGTGAGGAGAGGAAGGTCACATCTTTTGTGAGTTTTCTCTTGGAAGAAATCAGTGAGATTCTGTGCAGAGAGAGAAGTGAAGACAAGAAAAAAAGGGGGAGGGGGTTTTGAGGAATGTGTCAAAGGTGGCAAAAAGGCCGCTGTGATTGCAGGTGTGGGATTCAATTAAGTGAAGTAGTAAAATGATTTAGTTAGGAAGATGGCAGAACTGAAGGAGGAGAAAACAAATGTATAGTGTAGGAAGTCAGCCTGGTCACAGGATTTCCAGTAGAGATGCTCTGCAGTGTAAGAGCAGGAATGGAACAAGCAGAGGTAGGGTGTGAGCCAAGGCTGGGGGTTCCCAGGGTGGACCATGCAATGGGAGAGAGGGGCAAAAGGATCAAAGGCAGAGGAGAATGAAACACGGAGAGAATCAACAACCATATCAACAGAAGAAAGGGCTGAGAGCACATGAGAAGTAATCAGTGCTGATGGACTGGAAGTCAAGGAAAGGCCGAGAGGACAGGGAATGAGTGGGACTGGTGGGCTCTGGGAAAGAGACCACATGGTGGTCGGAGAGCGAACTCAACAACAGAGAGGTTAGAGAGAGAGCAGTGCTCACAAAATTCAATGCCTAATTTTGGGCTGCAGGGAGGTGCTTATCTCTGCTAGGCTGTTTAGGAGCCTAAGTTGTTTCTTTTGAGAATTACTTGTGTGTTTGCCTCACTCCCCACAACACAACTTTAGGAGGAGGTGTTACTCATCTTATCAATCTTAACACAGTGGTTAGCGCACTCCCATGGGATATGGGAGACCCAGGTTCAATTCTCCCTTGTACCTGATGGGGAGAAAAGAAGTAGGATTTGAACAGGGATCTCGTAAGAGAGTGCACTTACCACTGAGCTATAGACTAGTCTGATTGCGGGGGGAGATCCACCCTCAGTCTCTTCTATTGAAGTTGTTCCACTTTGGCTAAAGAATTACAGCCACTGGATCAAAGAGGACAGTGACTCTACAACCTAGTGGTTAGGGCATCCACTGAGCAGGTGGGAGACCAGGAGCTAGTCTCCTTCCCCAATGACTAATTATTTGTACACAGTGGAACAGCTTCAACAGGGAAGACTGAGGGAATTCCCTGAATATTCTATAGCAGGGGTGGGTTTTAAGCCGGCCCCGTGAGCTGCAACACCCTCAGCTCAGCCCCGCTCCGGCCAGGGCACTGGGTCGGGGGCTGTACACATGGCTTGACACTGCTCCGGCCGGGGTGCTGGGTCGGGGCCACACCACGCGGCTCAGCCCCGCTCCGGTGCTCCAGCCGGGGCACTGGTTCGGGGCCGCACCATACTGCTTGGCCCTGCTCCGGCCTGGGAGCTGTGTCGGGGGCCATACAAGTGGCTCAGCCCCGCTCTGGCTGTGGTGCTGGGTCGGGGGCCGTATATGAGGGTCAGCCCTGCTCCAGCCAGGGCACTGGGTCGGTGCCATACCACGTGGCTCGGCCCTGCTCTGGCTGGGACGCCGGGTCGGGGGCTGTACACTACATGCTGGTTGGCCCCGCTCTGGCCGGGGCGCTGGGTCTGGGCCCCACCACGCAGCTCAGCCCTGCTCCGCTGCTCCAGCCAGTGCACTGGGTCAGAACCGCACCACGCGGCTTGGTCCCGCTCCAACCGGGGAGCTGTGTCGGGAGCCGCACCACGCTTAAGGTAAGCACCGCTCGGAGCCTGCACCCCTGAGCCTCTCCCCACGCCCCAACCCGCTGTCCCAGCCCTGATCCCCCTCCCACTCACCAAACCCCTTGATCCCAGTCCGGATCACCCTCCTACACCCCAAACTCCTCATCCCCAGCCCCACTCCAGAGCCCGCACCCCCTCCCCAATTTTGTGAGCATTCATGGCCTGCCATACAATTTCTATTCCCCAATGTGGCCCTTGGGCCAAAAAGTTTGCCCACCCTAGTATAGACTCTGTGTGTGTGTGTATATATACATATATATAGAGAGAAGCACTATTAAAGAACTTACGTTTTTTAGTGGATCAATATCAAAATGTACCCCTGATAATTACTTAATACAGTATAGAAAAATAGAGCCAGAAGCAGGCATGCTAACCAAATGCCTGTTAAGAGGCCACTAAAAAGAACTTTATATTGCTGTGACAAAGTGGGGTTATATTCATCTTGGAATGTTGCATGTGAGTCTTACTATCCTATACTAATACTGTGTGTACCTTAGTTTCCCTGTGTCCTGCACCAATACATAGGTGGTGGGAATTGGGTGTGTGATTTTTGCTGAGGCCCTCAGGGCAGGTGAGGCTGCCCAGCTGCTTGCACCTATGTAACCTGAGACCCAAGAGGGGGTATGGGACCAGGTGACACTTTTTGCCCGGGGAAGCGAGACAAAGAGAAGGAGGAGGAGCATCAAGGAGGGTGTTGGAGGTCGGGTAGCTGGAAGTAGGCCGCCTGCGTGGGGGGACTGGAAGAGGGGGAATCCAGGGTGTCTGGACTTGGCTGAAAGTCACTGATGTCTGTAATAGCAAGCTCTGTTCTATGATGTGTTCCTGTTGACCAATAAACCTTCTGTTTTACCGGCTGGCTGAGAGTCACATCTGACTGCGGAGTTGGGGTGCAGGGCCCTCTGGGCTTCCCCGGGAGCCCCACCTGTGCGGACTTGCTGCAGGAATCACACAGTGTGAAAAGGGGATGCTGAATGTTCCAAGGTCAGACCCAGGAAGGTCGAAGCTGTGTAAACTTCTTGCCCTGGAGACAGAATACTCAGAGAGATGAGGCATGCTCCCCCAGAGTCCTGACTGGCTACTTATGGAGTAGTTCCAGACCATTGCCTGGTGACTCTGTGACAATTGCCACCTCTGATTTTTTTGCCTGGGGGGCACGGGGCTGGGGGTCTTTAGGGTCCCTGGAGTTTGAGAATTGAAAACAGACTCACTTGCAGATTATTCCAAAATCTAAGGCATGGGTTATTTTTTTTAAATTGATGTGTATGGTCTGTAAATACTTTGAGCCATAACTATTTCTATTTACACTGCATGCAATTTTTCAATTTATTTGTTGTTAAATGCATTTTACAACAACTATTGTGGCAAATAATTGATTTCACAATGATTCATT
Source organism: Lepidochelys olivacea (assembly GCF_965140295.1). Classification (NCBI taxonomy): domain Eukaryota; kingdom Metazoa; phylum Chordata; order Testudines; family Cheloniidae; genus Lepidochelys; species Lepidochelys olivacea. The sequence goes on from NC_140413.1 coordinate 127,447,268, forward strand.
GTGACAGAGTGTGTGGTTTTAATATATAATTGCAAGGTAAATCACCTAGGGAGAAATTGACAGAGATAGCATTGTCTTACATCTAGTTAATTCAAGGCTTCATTGGCTGAACTATAAACAAGGACTCAGGTACAGCCTGTCTCCTGCATCTTGGTAAAACCATAGAAAGGAGCAGCTGTCCTGCATGTGAGTGCTGATAGCTTACAACAAACAAGAAAATCAGCTGGGACAATGGAGATTGGACAAATGACAATGGCTGGATGACAGGTTTCAGAGTAACAGCCGTGTTAGTCTGTATTCGCAAAAAGAAAAGGAGTACTTGTGGCACCTTAGAGACTAACCAATTTATTTGAGCTGGATGAAGACAGAAAGTGCCTACTCAAGACTTAAAGGAGCAGATAGAGACTGTTTGAGGATCTTGAGAGTGGAGCTGGCCAGGAAGCAGAGTTGGGGAAACAGCGGAGCCTGTTAAACAATCACATCTGCTTGGTTTGAAACTTTATACTTCCAAGAAAGAGCTTTAAATAGTATTCAAGCTTCCTCCACCAGATGCTCAAGTCTTTTCAGGCTTCTAGGCTACTGCAGCTTCACAACTAAAACTTTGAGAAGCAGGCAAAGGAAGTTGGAGCACTGGTTAAAGCTTTCTCTAATGGGCGTGCCAAGTCTGAAACAGAGAAGACCATCTCCTCAGTCCCACACACAGTCTAGCCTCTCTCTCCAGCCCCTTCACAAATGCGTCTGCAGTCCCCACAGCTCCATATGCAAAATTTTTTAAACCCAAACAATTCCTATAGAAAAAAGTTTGTTAAATTAGAGTTAAGGTTGAGTGTGTGTGTTTCCTCACAACAATGCAAATACTGAAAAGCAAAGAAATCGTAAGTTAAGGCAGAATTCACACAACTAATACCAGTCTCCAAGTGTTAGTCCACTACCGCCCTTCCTCACCAACACAAACACACTCAATTTCAGTTCAAAGGCACCATCACCTTCAACTACAGTTGACCAGAGAACAATTCTGTTTCGCGGCAGCTTGCTGAGATGTTGAAATTAGTTTTTGTTCTGCATTGGCATGAAAGCAAAACCTTTCAGACATCAAGGGAGAGTGCATGGGTCGGGCACTGGCCTGTGGTGGGGGAGACGCCAGCTTCAAGTCTCTGCTCCCCCTGATTCACAGCAGAGTTTTCTCCTCCCAGATCACTCTGAATCTGGCAGAACAGGAACTTGAACCTGCGTCTCCTACACCACAGGCCAAGGCCCTAACCACCAGACTCCAGAATACTGTATCAGACTCACTTTCCCCTGCCTCAAAAAACTTCCCACCTTTTCAAAGAAGACTTCATCAAAACTGGAACATCTCAGTGAAACCAATGTATTTTGATGAATTTTGTTAGTCTTGGTTTTCTCTGTTGCTGCATATTTCTTGTTTTGCTCTCTTGACACTTCCTGTTTTGCTCTCCTGATCCAATCCACTTCCCTCCTGCACAGGGACTCTGAGGACACCAGAACTGTCCTCACCATTTCTTTTCTCATCAGAGGAAGCCCATCACGAAAATGAATGGGGTAAGCAGTGTATTGGTGAAGTGTATTAATATACCAATGAAACAATTGATTTGGAAGTGGGAGTTCTATGACGTGCTGGACAAATTGTCATGACCTTGGGACTGATTGGCTAATAAGAGTTATTTGTGATGATGTGATGTTTCATAGACTGTGTTGTCACTGGATATCCTGCTGAAGTTTTTGTACGGAGTTCTGTGGACTATTCCAGAAGATTATCACCACCTCTTATAGTTCAGTTATAATTTTATTAAGCTCATTAGCCACCATATTTCCAGGAACTCAATGAACAATACTCCAAGGAGCACAGCACTAATTTGAATGCTCGAAAGAATGCTGACATTTCGTTGGCTCTTAGTAATATTGCTAAAGTGCAAGAAAAACAACAAATACACTATGCTAGAAGAAAGACTTGTAAATATGGGAAAACATCATTCAAGGTTAGGGACCGTGTTATGTAAATGGTGGAGTCTTTTTAACTTGAAGTCTTTAAACCATGATTTGAGGACTTCAGTAACTCAGCCAGTAGTTAGGGTCTATTACAGGAGTGGGCGGGTGAGGTTCTGTGGCCTGCAACGTGCAGGAGGTCAGATTAGATGATCACGAGGGACCCTTCTGACCTTAAAGTCTATGAGTTATTTTTCAGCTGTTCTCCAGACTCCTTCAAACACATCTGTCATTTTGAGACTTGCATTTGGATTTTTTATCCCTCTGCTGTTTATGGTATTTTGCTATGCATTCATCGTCAAAACCTTGGTGAAAGCTCAGAATTCCAAAAGAAACAAAGCAATATGTCTGATTATATTAATTGTCATTGTTTTCCTGGTTTGTCAAGTACCATATAACATGGTTCTTCTTGTGACTGCCATAAATATGGGTAAATTAAATAAACAGTGTGATAGTGAAAAGCAAATAGTCTTTGCAAAGTACATTACAGAAGCCCTGGCCTTCTTCCATTGTTGTTTGAACCCAGTGCTCTGCACATTTATTGGGGTGAAATTTAGAAGTTACTTTGTGAATACGATGAGGGATCTGTAGTGCCTGAGATACAAAAAATACAAGACTAAGAGTTTAAGGGTAGGTTTCAGAGTAACAGCTGTGTTAGTCTGTCTTTGCAAAAAGAAAAGGAGTACTTGTGGCACCTTAGAGACTAACCAATTTATTTGAGCATAAGCTCATCCGATGAAGTGAGCTGTAGCTCACGAAAGCTTACGCTCAAATAAATTGGTTAGTCTCTAAGGTGCCACTAGTACTCCTTTTCTGTTTGTTATGGGAGCTCATAAAATTGTAACAGCGGTCAGAAGAGAATTAGAGAAGAAGTCCCACCCCTTCATAAATGGGATTGGTAGGAGAATATTCTAGACAGGAGCTTGGAATCTTGGAGGGAATGATTTTGGTTCTGAAGTGTAGCAAGCAAGCAATTTCAGTCTGAAATGGAGGGTGGGGGGCAAAGTGTAGAAAGGAGCAAAAGCAGCTGCTTTGCTTCAATCTCTACAAGCACAGCTCCTTTGCAGAACAGCTAAAATGTGGGGAAGTGGCTAGCTAGATCCCGGCAGGTGTCTGGGGAATAGTTCCTGCATGTGGACTGTTCCCTTCTCAGATCAGTATAAGTTCTGGCTTTGGCAGAGTAACTACCCTTGCATGATTCTAACTGGCTGCAGAAGGGGGAAGCAGACTGGAGCCAGAAAAGTGCCTGCCAGTGGCAGCATGACAGGGCCAAGAGCTGTGCTGCTGGTGCTGATGGAGTACTGAGGGAGAGCACAGATGGGACATGCTACACAGGGACTGTTCACGTTGGAGCAATTTATCGACGTTTGTAAAGTAGTTTGAGATTTTCAGATATAAATGTTGTCTATTTTTTTCTGACTTCAAATTTGGAAATTAGACATGGCTTTTATTGTTGATTAACTGTAAATTATACAAATATGATACAAATATATAGATGTTTGTAAAGTAGCTTGAGATTTTCAGATATAAATGTTAGATCTATTTTTTTCATAAGAACGGCCATACTGGGTCAGACCAAAGGTCCATCTAGCCCAGTATCCTGTCTTCCGACAGTGGCCAGTGCCAGGTGCCCCAGAGAGAATGAACAGAACAGGTAATCAAGTGATTCATCCCCTGTCGCTCATTTCCAGCTTCTGGCAAACAGAGGGTAGCGACACCATTCCTGCCCATTCTGGCTAATAGCCATTGATGGACCTGTCCTCCATGAACTTACCTAGTTCTTTTTTTTTAACCCTGTTATGGTCTTGGCCTTCACAACATCCTCTGGCAAGGAGTTCCACAGGTTGACCGTGCACTGTGTGAAAAAATACTTCCTTTTATTTGTTTTAAACCTGCTGCCTATTAATTTCATTTGGTGACCCCTAGTTCTTGTGTTATGAGAAGTAGTAAACAACACTTCCTTATCTACTTTGTCTACACCAGTCATGATTTTATAGACACCAGTCTGATTTTTCTGACACTCTCTTCAAATTTGGAAATTAGATATGGCTTTTATTGTTAATTAACTGTAAATTATACAAACATGATACAAAAATACAAATACATATATTTACTCATATATAGCAAAGCATTCGTACTAGTAGACATTCCAGCAAATAAAACTTTGATAACTGATTGGCAGAAAAATAATACAGTTCTGTCTTCATTATCCTAATGTTAAATAGCTGAAACAGGGTCACTTGATTACATTGAAAATGCCTTATTCATCTTAAAAACTTTATTATAGAGCCTATTCGATGTTTTTTCCTTCCCTTATCATTAGATACAAGATTTTGAAGTGTGTTTTGCGGTTTATAGTAGAAAATATCATTTAAAATATGTTTAATATTACTTCTATGATTTTTGCAAATGAACCTGCAACTGTAACAAATTTCCTAGGTAGCGTTTGAAAATCCTGTATAAATAAGATATACTTCTTATTCTGTATATATTAAAAAAGATAAACTCCTTGTCAATGTTCCCTCTAATTTTTTACATCCACCTGTGGAATGAATTTTGTTATGTGCACCAATATGGAGGTGATGTGTAGCGGGAGTGGGGCCGAGGGGTTTGGGGTGCCAGAGGGGGATCAGGGCCAGAGGGTTGGGGTGTAGGGGGGATGAGGGCTCTGGCTGGGGGTGTGGGCTCTGTGGTGGGGCCAGGGATGAGTGGTTTGCAGTACAGGCTGCTCCAGGGCTGCAGTGGGAAGAGAGGATTCGCCCCAGCAGCCCGGGGACAGGGGAGAAGTGCCTCTTGCTGACCGTGGCAGCTGCACGGGAGAAGGAAAAGCACCTTTCACCAGCCGCGGCAGCTTCAGGGCTGGGGCAGAGGCGCCTCTTGCTAGCCGTGGCAGCTCCGGGGCCAGGGCAGAGGCCCCTCCCGCCCCCGCGCGGCCCTTGATAGAGGGAACTTAGCTCCTTATTGAATGCTGTGTGCTTTTCTTCACACAAATCCCATGATGGTTTGTATATTATTAAATTGTGGCGTGTGACTGATGATTTTGAAATGGTAGAGGACCTGAGGAAGCACTCACAATCCTGGCACCACATTTTGTCCCTGTGACCCATGTGCAGAGACCCTCCACATCTGGATCTGCTCCAGTCAATATGGAGGTGATGTGGGGTGGGAATGAGGGGTGGACAGACTTTGACACTGTCCCCTGGCCACAGAGGACAGGACTGGGGATCTGCAAGCAACAAGGCAGTAGGAATGCAAAGACTGAGCAGACACACAGTATCCCTTCCCTAGCCTCTCCCTTCCTTTTAAAACAGCTCTGAAGGCAGTTGCTGGAAGGAGAAACTTTGCTGCCAGTGAGTCTGAGTGAATGGGGAGGGTCCTGGAGTAGGTGTGTAGACACAGAACCTCCATGCAGATGAAGCTGAGCTCCTCAGGATCACCAAAATCTGCACAGATCTCAAGGGATCCTGCAGGGTTTGCGTGCTTATCGTGTGTGAGTGTGTTTAAATTCTACCCCCTCAACAGAAACATTTGGAAGAAACTTTTTTGGGGTTTCCTGCCTGTGGGAATGATCTGGAGCCTAGTGATTAGCATATTAGAAGCTGAAGGCATCACTAAACAGAGTACACAAAATCTATAGAACTGAATGCTATATTCCTTGCCAGACAGCTAAATAAATGGATCATAGTTTGTTTCAAATACATCTTTACACAGTAGTCAAGGGGAAGTAACAAAAATGCATACTTAGGTGCTTGATAAGCAGCATACAAACTGCAAGCCACCCAGAAGTCCCAGTGCCATTATCACATATGTATCTTCATCATTATAAAAACATAAGAATGCCAATACTGAGTCAGAGCAGAGGTCCCTCTAGCCCACTATCCTGTCTTTCAGAGGGAATGAACAGAACTGGGAAATTGTGGAGTGATCCATCGGTCCTCCAGTCCCTGCTTCTGGCAGTCAGAGGTTTTGGGACACCTGGAGCATGGGGTTGTGTCCCTGACCATCTTGGCTAACAGCCATTGATGGTCCTATCCTCCATGAACTTATCTAATTCTTTTTTTGAACCCAGTTTGGCCTTCACATCATCCTCTGGCAATAAGTTCTAAAGATAGACTGTGTGTTTTGTGAAAAAATGTTGCCTTATGTTTATTTTAAACCTGCTGCCTAATAATTTCATGAGGTGACCCCCGATTCTTGTGTTATATAAAGGGGTATATAACACTTCCCTATTCACTTTTTCCACACCATTCATGATTTTATAGACCTCTATCCTATCCCCCCTCAGTTATCTCTTTCCTAAGTCCCAGGCTTTTTAATCACTCCTTGTATGGAACACGAGTCCAACACCCCTGATCAGATTTGTCGTCTTTCTCTGTACCTTTTCTAATTCAAACACATCATTTCTAAGATGGGGAAACCAGAACAGCACTTAGTATTGAAGGTGTGGCCATACCATGGATTTATATAGTGGCATTATGATATTCTCTGTCTCATTAGCTATCCCTTTCTTAATGGTTCCTAACATTCTGACTCCTGCTACACACTGAGCAGATGTTTCCAGAAAATTATCCATGATGACTCCAAGGTCTCTTTCTTGAATGGTAACAGTGAATTTACAACTCATCATTTTGTATGTATTGTTAGGATTATGTTTTCCAATGTGCATTACTTTTCACTTGTCAACAGTGAATTTCATCTGCCATTTTGTTGCTCAGTCACCCAGTTTTGTGAGATGCCTTTGTATGTCTTCAGTCAGCTTTGGACTTAACTATGCTGAGTAATTTAGTATCATCTGCAAACTTCATCACCTCTCTATTTAGTCTTTTCCAGATCATTTATGAATATCTTGAATAGCATGAGTCCTAGTACATATCCTGGGGGAACTCCACTACTGAGCACTTTCCATTCTGAAAGCAGACCATTTATTCCTATATTTTGTTTCCTACCTTTTAACCAGATACTGATGCATGAGAGGTCCTTCCCTCTTAATTCATGATTAAGGCTACGTTTTAGTCATGGGTATTTTTAGTAAAAGTCATGTTCAGGTCACAGGCAGTAAACAAAAATGTACAGCCCTTGACTACCTGTCCATGACTTGTACTATACACCGACTAAATCTTGTGGGGGGAGAGGACGGCAGCCAGAGGGCACCATGGGTGCTCAGGGGTGGCCTGGGACCCCGCTAGTACCGGGGGGCGGGGACAGGCCGCCACTGATGCTGGGGGGCGAAGGGGTTGGCAGGGCGGGCAGGCTCCCTACCCGGCTCCTCACGGCTCCCCGGAAGTGGCACCAGGTCCCTTCCTCAGCTCCTAGCTCTGTTCGCTGGCCCCCACCCCAAGCGCCGGCTCCGCAGCTCCCATTGGCCGGGAACCAGGGCCAATGGGAGCTGCGGGGGCAGTGTCTGCAGGCAGAGGCAGGGGTCTGCTAGGAGCTGATGGAGGGGGATGTCACCGCTTCCAGGGAGCCTCCCAAAGTAAGCACCGCCCAGAGCCTGCCTCATCCCCACCTGCGCCCCAACCCCCAGCCCTGAGCCCCCTTCTACATGCACCCAAAATCCTGCTGCTGGGGCAGGGGGAGGCAAAGGGGCCGGTGGCCCAAGACTGCCTCAGCAGCGTCCAGTGTGGCTGGCCCAGGGCTGACTGAACTCCTCAGGTGTCTCTGTGACCTGCGTGACAAATTCATAGTCTTACCCATGACTGCTTATTCTGTTTAAGAGCCTTTGGTGTTGGACCTTGTCAAAAGCTTTCTGAAAGTCCAAGTACACTATAGCACAGGGAGGGCAAACTACGGCCCACGAGCTGGATCCGGCCCATCAGGGCTTTGAATCTGGCACGCGGGATTGCCAGCCCCATGGCGCAGTGGGCCTAAAGCAGGCTCCCTGCCTGCCCTGGCCTCGCACCGCTCCCAGAAGTGGCCAGCCCCACGTCCCTGTGGCCCCTGGGCACTTGTTACTATGCAGGAAAGAGTTATATTTTGTTTCTTCTGTTCATGATAAAAAGAAGAAGGATCATATAATTATATGAAATATAGAAAGTAACTATGTCCTATATACACTTACTTATTAAAATTGTATATGACAGCCAAGACTGAAACATGATGATATAGCACCTTGTTTCAAGCCTACCACAATGCTTTTTTGCATTAAAGCTGTAACTGAATTTTTTTTTTCCGTACCTCATTATTTCCTGAACAGCTCAAAGAGGAACTCCTTTTGAGTTCCCATATTTGTAATCAGGCCTTTCCTGGCTATTGTTTCTAAAACATCTGTGTTACTTTTGTCTTTTCAAGAACTAGAAGTTATTGCAGAATTTTACCAAAAGCGGTCCATGGCATTTTACAGACAAATAAAAATGACATGTCTTTGCTCCAAGGAGTGTGCCATATAAACACAGCAACAAATGACTATAAACCAAGGGACGGTGCCGAGTGTATATGGGAGAACAAATTACAACAGTGTAATATCCTCTGATATTCTTAATGTTACTGATGAATCCTTTTGTTTCCTCTCTATTGTTAGAAAATACTAGGGTTGGTAGATGGTGTCAGGAATGAAGGCTGTCTGGAGTAGTGACAGAACGACTGTGGTGTGGTAGAATTATTTTTAGGACAGTGTCATCTATAGTTTTTATGCTAAGATAGTAATGATCAAATCTCATGTTTACAGTTTTAGGGTGTCAGCTGATCACCACAGTAGTCAGAAAAGGGAAATTATTAAAAAAAAAAAAAAACTTTTGAGGTAGTCTTTACACATCATAAAGAATCAGAAAGAGAAACAGTCTTTTGCTTTGAAGTTCACTCTTATCACCACAAAGTGCAGTGAAGTCAAATTATTTTTTCAACTTCAGCTCCTTTGTTGTGATAATTCACGAAGAGCCAAATCCTGCTTGCCTTTCTAACATAAATGGAAGTATTGACTTCAGCAGGGTGAGTACGGAGAGCAAATATAGCAGCAAGAGTTAATATACTAATGCTAATATATCAAATGTTTTCTGCTAATGAGAATAACGTGGCCTTGTCTATCTTCAAAAAGCGGAAAGAGGAGGATGTACAAAATTATAAACCAATCAGCATAATTTTGATCCCTAGAAAGATACTGAAACAAATTATTAAACAATTTGTTCAAACCTAGAGAATAATAAGGTTGTAAGTAATAGCCAAATACCAAGAACAAATAATGTTAAACCAACCTAATTTCCTTCTTTGACAGGGTACTGGAATTATTTGAAATTATTCATATTAATATGGGAAACCATCAAGCATTAATCTAACCATAAATTCCTTTATTAAATTTAAAGGCCAAATGCTACTTATAGAATAGCTCTAAACATACCTAAAAAGCCTAAATAATGAGCAATTTACTATGTCTAAACAGTAACAAAACATTTATAAGCATTTGATTAAGAAACTTACAAACAGGCTAAACCTAGTGGTGCTTAGACTCATACTGGTTGGCTCCAGCGTGGTCAGGCAGCAGGTATTAAAAATGAATCCTTTAAGAGCTTACTTTTTATATCCTTTAACAAACACATACTGTCACCTCCCATTACTGACTCCAGCTAAAAACCAATTTGAGACCATTCACTCTTATTTCCAGTCTTAACACAGATAAGGTTTTACAATTTCCTTTCTCATCAGGCTTTTCCTCCCCTCCTTCTTGATGACCAATAGGTTTTCTTTTGCACTTGGGTTCACACAGGCCCTAATTTTTGAGATAACACTGGTATGTGTGGTGGGAATGATCATGCTGGATCATTTAGAGACAGATTTATTTTGTCTTATTTAAAACCATCTGCAGTCACCCTTATTGGTCAGAGGCCTTCTTTTTAGAAACTTCCCCTTATTTCATTAGTTATTCTTGGAACCAGACATCCTTACTACTTTATTCCTTCTGACTTTTTAAATTATTATTTTCAAGGCATTCCTTCTACTTCCAAGTCAGGTCCTTTCTTTACAACACATATATAGTTCCTTAAGTTAACTCTAATTCTTTAATTTCATATTTACCTTACACAGGGTAACTGGCCTAGTGGATAGCAGGAAGCAGTAGATGTGATACAGCTGGACTTTATTAAGGCTTTTGATGCAATCCCATATGACAGTCTCATAAGCAAACTAGGGAAATATGATCTAAATAAAATTACTAGAAGGTAAATGCTTGTGAACTGGACTCCCGGTACAACAGAGGTACTGGCTGTCTAAGAAGGCTGCGGCTGTGGTGGTTTTTTAAGTGAAAGCCTGGGTTTGGGAGGAATTTGGAAAGACCATGGAGAATGGCTACTGGATGGTCTCAAAGGTGTTCTGGCAAACCATTTGTCGCCTTAGGAGAGGTCAGTGGGACATTGCTCAGGCTGTTCCCAGCAAGGGTGGTGAAACACTGGCCTCAACTGAGGAGAATGTTGAAAGGTGGAAGGAGCATTTTGAGGAAGTCCTCAACCCGGTGGACACACCTTCCTTTCAGGAGGCAGTTCTGGAATCCCCCAGTGAGATTGGATTTATTTCTATTGTAGCAGTCGCTACAGCAGTAAAGTGCCTTTGTAGTGGTAAGGCAACAGGGGTGGACAAGATTCATCTAGAGATGTTGAAACCACTGGACAATGTTGGGGTGTTGTGGTTAATGTGCCTCTTCAATGTTGCACAGAAGGCAGGTGCAGTACCTCTGGACTGTCAAACCGGGGTGGTGGTCCAGATTTTTAAGAATGGAGACTAGCAGGTGTGTTCCAACTACAGGGGGAATCACGCTCCTCAGCCTCCCCAGCAAAGCCTATGCCAGGGTGTTAGAGAGGAGGCTATGCCCATTAGCTGAACCTCAGATTCAGGAGGAAAAATGCAGATTCCGTCCCAGCCATGGAACAATGGACCAGCTCTTTGCTCTCTCGCAGATATTTGAGGGGTCGTTGGAGTTTGCTAATGTAGTCTATTTTTGTTTTGTAGCCCTGGAGAAGGCATATGATTGCGTTCCTCAAGCTATTTTGTGGGAAGTGTTTTTCTGGAGTATGAGGCGCCGGTGCTGCTTTTGCGTGCTATCCAGTCCCTCTATTCTCGGAGTGAGTTGTGTTTGTATTCTTGGCATTAAGTCGAGTTTGTTTAAGGTGGGTGTTGGAGTGCACCAACAGTGTGTCTTGTCCTCGGTCTTGTTTATGATTTTCATGGGCAGGATATCAAGGCACAGCTGAGCTGTGGAGTGCCTCCGGTATGGGGACTTGGAGGTGGCATCTCTGCTATTTGCAGATGATGTCCTTCTTGCTTCTTCTGACTGCGATCTCCAATGCACACGCGAATGTTTCGCTGCCAAGTGTGAAGCAGCAGGGATGGGAATCAGCACCTCCAAATCAGAGGTCATGGTCCTTTTCCAGAAGGAAATCGACTGTTCTCTCTAGGTGAAGGGGGAGCAGCTGCCCTTAGTGGACAAGTTCAAGTATCTAGGGGTCTTGTTCACAAGTGATGGTAAGCAGGAGCGTGAGATTGACCTGCAGATTGTTGCGGCAGCAGCAGTGATGAGGGTGCTGTACCGATCTGTGGTGGTGAAGCAGGAGCTGAGTACTCGGATGAAGCTCTCAGTTTACAGATCAATCTATGTCCACATCCTCACTTATGGTCATGAACTTTGGGTAATGACCGAAAGGATGAGATAGCAGGTAAAAGCCTTAGAAATGAGGTTTCTCCACAGGATGGCTGGGCTTACTCTCTGAGACAGGATGAGGGGCTCAGCTATTTGGGAGAGCCTCGGACTAGAGCTGCTACACCTCCGGATCAAGAGGAGCCAGCTGATGTGGTTTGGGCACCTGATAAGGATGCCCCCTGGAAAGCTTCCTTTGGAACTCTACCGGGCACGTCTCACTGGGAGGAGCCCTAAGGCTGACCCAGGACACACTGAAGGGGTTATATCTCCTGGCTGGCCTGGAAACACTGGGGAATATCTCCCTTGCTTTCAAGAGGAGCTGGAACCTGTTGCGGAAGAAAGGGAAGTCTGGTTCTCCCCACTCTCCATGCTGCTGCCACAACCCTCACCAGGAAAATGGCATAAAGGAAAAATAAAAGTAAATGCATAACTGGCTGAAAGACCATTCTCAAAAGTAGTTATTAATGGTTAACTGCCAAACTAGAAGGATGTATCTAGTGGGCTCCCACAAAGATCTGTCCCTGGGTTTGGTATTATTGAATATTTTCAGTAAGGACTTGGAGAGTGGAGGGGATAATATGCTTATAAAATTTGCAGATGACATCAAGCTGAGAGAAGTTGCAAGCACTTTGGAGGACAGGATTAGAATTCAAAATGATCTTGATGAATGGAGAATTGGTCTGAAATCAGTAAGATGAAATTCAATAAAGAAGTGCGAAGTACTACACTTAGGAAAGAAAAATCAAATGTACAAATACAAAATGGAGAGTAACTGACTAGGCAGTAGAACTGAAAAAAGGATCTGGGGGTAATAGCGGATCACAAATTGAATATGAGTCAACAGTGTGATGCTGTTGTGAAAAAAGACATGTCATATGTAAGACATAGGAGACTGGTGAGGTATCAGGTGTACTGTGTACACAACACTTCAAGACAGATGTAAACAAATTGGAGAGACTCAAGAAGAGAGCAACAAAAATAATAAGTTTAGAAAACATGATCTTTCTAACTATAAGTATAATTATATACTGCAGCAAGTTACCTAGGAAGGATATGGAGCCCCCATCTTTGGAGGTTTTTAAGAACAGGTTAGACAAACATCTGTCAGGGATGATCTAGATCAAGGGTTCTCAAACTGGGGGTTGGGACCCCTCAGGGGGTCGCAAGGTTATTACATGGGGGGTCTCAAACTGTCAACCTCCACCCCACACACCACTTTGCCTCCCACATTTATAATGGTGTTAAATATATAAAAAAGTGTTTTTAATGTATAAGGGAGGTTGCACTCAGAGGCTTGGTATGTGAAAGGGGTCACCAGTACAAAAGTCTGAGAACCCCTGATCTAGATCTACTTAATCCTGCCACAAAGTAGGAGGATGGAATAGACTTTAGGGGCCCTTCCAGCGCTACATTTTTGGATTCTGTGTTTTGCTTATGGCAATATTTTGCAAAACTAGGTTAAAAAACATTTTTTATAATTTTGAAGGAGAAGTGAAAAAAAAGGTAAGTTTAAGCATTGATTTTAATGGGGTTTTACATTACGGTAACGGTTTGCCCACGCAGAGCAGCTTTCAGGATCAGGACTTTAGACTGCAATACTACATTCTTTGCATCACTCTAGGTATGAGCTCAATCATTCAGCAACACATGCAGCAGGAAGGACAGAGAAATATTAACATGGTGAAACAGGCCATGGCGTTGCTAAAATCGGACTTCTCAGATTTCTTTTTAAAATAGTCTTAACGTTGAATTGTGTCAAGGGAAAATAGTATGTAGCTTATTAGTGCCACCTATTGCATGTTTCTGGAAACAATATACCAATCAACAATACATGTATACTAGTGTACAGTATCTGCATCTTATGATTAACCACTTTGAATTTTCTTAACTCATCTTTTAAAATGTTTAATTATATATTTCATTTGGGGTTTCTTCATTTCCTGAACTTCCCCCTCATTTCTATAATTTACTACAAATAGATACAAAGTTTTCTTTACAAACATACTGCAAAGAAGAATCACATACTGTAAAGCATTTGCATGTCTTAATATATAGCATTAGTAATGCCTTACATGTTCAAGGCACTGCACAACCATTAATTAATTAATCTTCACAAAATCTCTTTGAGGTAAATAAATAGTCATCTATAAAATACTTATCTTAACAATATTCCAAACATAATTTCATCCAAACCACTTGCTCCCTCATTTTCTTTGGTCGAACAGTATTTTTTCAACAGTATTAACAAATGTTAAAACATTTAGAGAATCCTCAGTCTCTTTTTTGTTTTAAATCTGTGGTAACTCTGCATATAGAATTTAATTTGCATCCCCCTCCCTTAGTTGCATGTTTGCTTATCAACAGGTGTTGGATCAGGCCACACAAATAGTCCTATAAATTGAGTAATTAAGCAGAGCAGGATTTGGTCCCAAGAGTATTTTTAAAGTGATTCTCAATTTTGCTGTGGGTAATGTGCTGTTCATCTGCATCAAATCTCATGTTTACAGTGTTAGGGTGTCCGCTGATCACCACAGTAGTCAGAAAAGGGAAATTATTTAAAAAAACAAAACAAAACTTTTTCCTAAAGTTCTGCTGCTTTTGCTGTGAAACAGTCTACTGAAATGAATGTTACTTAGTGAAGCTGAAACAACTGGGAGAACTACTCAGTTATATTAACAGTAGAGTGGATCAGAAACATTTTCACAAACTTTTTAATGAAAAATACATGATTACATTTTAGTGATTTTTTAAAATTTTGATCAAAATTTTTCAAAACTAAATTTTTCTGAAACTTTTACACTCTCCCCCCAACTGAAAAAAGCAATGTGGGGACATAAAAGAGTGAAAGTAGAGAAAAAATACCACTCACTCTCTCCCTTTTCTTTTACTCCTTCCTCTTTTTCCCCCCAGCAGGAAAAAAAAGCATTGATCCCACTGACACAAAACTGAAAGGTACGGGGAAAAAAGTATTGAAAACCCCGAAAATATTCATAGGAAGTTGTTGAAAGTGAAAAATTCATTTTTAAATATTTCATTGAATATACTTATCTGTTTTTAACCAGCTATAATTAATATGTGAAAGTATCAAATTAAGATAAAAGCAATTTTAATTATCTGAATTTATGTTTTCAGTTTTCACACAGCAGAACCACCCATTATCCTAATTATTCTACACCAGAGTTTCTCAAACTGTGGTCCACGGGCCACCAGTGGTCCACGACCTCCATTCAGGTGGCCGCACACAAGAGAAAGAAGGGTCACCCACCTAATTAGTGGAGATACACAGGCGTGGCTCCACTAATTAGGTGCCTGGACCCTGGAAAAGATGCACAGGTGAGGTGATGGCCTTGGGGGAATAAGGGGTAGGTGGAAGGGGCAGTGGGGTGAGAAGAGGGAATATGGGACATGTAGAGCTGTGGTGGCCAGAGAAAGAGGTGACTTTCTCCAGGGCTGTGGCTGCCAGGGAGAGATGGCCCTCCTCCCAGGCTCAGCTCTGTGGCGGGGGGAGACCCCCTTCCTTCCCAGCTTCGGGGCTGCCGTGGTGGGGGAAAGAGGGCACATCCATTGCATTAGAAAGGTAAGACTATTGATATTAAAATGAGTTGTGTTTTTTTAATTTGTAGCACAAAAAAAGTTAATAATTATTAAGTGGTTTTTAGATAGTGCTTTAGGATAGTTAGCTAATGGTACAAACAACATTTGGAAAGATCATGAGGTGGTCCACCGAGACTCTCAGCAATTTTCAAGTCGTCCATGGGAGGGTTGAGAACCACTCTTCTACACCATTTTGCTGTTATGAGTCAAACTCAGATGGTGATTTTAAACTACTTAGCTGGTGTAAATTGATCAGCAAAAGAGTGGGACTTGATCAAGAAGCACTCTTTGGACGGATTTCACATTCAGGCCATTTCAGCAAGGCACTTTAAGCATGTACCTAAATTTAAGCACAAAACTCATCCTTATTTGACAAAACACTCAAACCACCTGGTTAATTTCAGGCACGTGCACAATTTCCCTGGATTTCCAGGGATGCTTAACCGCCCCCCTTGATTTCCTTGAGGTCCATGGGACCGTGCCTCCTTGAGCGCTTTGTTGAGCAGGGAGAGGATTGCTCACGCTCTCCACGTGAGGCAGCAGTTTCGCTGGGGGGGGCATTGGCTAGGTGCCAGACAGTGAAATAATTTGCTTGGGGAGCTGTTAAGCGTGAATAGCCTGGGCAGGAACGACCGGGTCCCGGCCCTCTGTCTGACCCCTTCCGTTACTAGCGGGTTTTCCAGCTGCACCCCGGCCCGCGCTCTCCACCCAGGGTTCCCACAACACCCCCCGACAGCAGGGACGACGTTGAGCCCAGGACACCAGGCAGCCGCCAGCCCGAGCCGCTGCCCCACAAACGGGCCCCTCCTGGGAAAGCCCGCCCCGCCCCTGAGCAGCTCCAGGGAACCCCGCGATTTCCCCGGGCGCCGCTCCCCGACCCAGGCCCGGGCCTAGCCCCGCCCATTCCCTTTAAACCTCCCGCGCCCGCCAGCCAATCGCGGCGCTGCCCGTTCGCAGCCGCACATTCCGCGCGCCGGGCCCGAGGCAGGTCCTGGGCAGCTCCGGTCCCGCCCCGCCGCCTCTTGGGTGGCCAGCCGGTCGCCGCGGCCGCTTGGCCCCGTCCCCTCGAGCCTGCCCTGGCGTCGGCGCCTCTTCTCTTCCCCGCCGCGAATCTGCGCCGCCGCTCCCGCCGCTAACATAGTTTGGGCGGTTGTCAGGGAGAAACAAGATGGCGGCGGCGGAGGAGGACACGGAGCTGCGGGACCTCCTTGTGCAGACGCTGGAGAGCAGCGGGGTGCTCAATAAAATCAAGGTATGGGCGGGGGAGGGGCTTGTCCCCTGGGGCGCGAGACACATGCGCGCGTGGTGGTGGGGGGCGGACAGAGCGCGAGGTGGTGCCAGCTGCCCTAACGGCCCTAACCGCCACTCCGCCCCGCGCCAGGGGGAGGCGGGGTCGGGGACTCGGTTCGCTTCCTCCTGTGCCGCCCCTACCCACGGTAGTCCGGGCCGCGATGGCGGCGCCTGTCTGGCCTACGGGCACCGTGGGTTACGCAGGAGCCGTGGCGAGCCTCTGCCCTGCGCGAAGGCCCAATGGGATGTTCCGCGCCCGGGAAGCGCCGCAGCCCTCGCCTCCGGCCCACCCGGGGCAAAGTGCCCTGAAACGTCCCTGATGGCGCGGGGGGTTGGCCGCCCGGTCAGGGATCGCTCTGCCGCTGCGCTCCCTGCGTTGCGGGCGAGTTTGCTCCCCACGCTAGTGTGGCAGCTCCGGGCCCGTGGCGCTCCTAGCAAAGCAAAGGAGTAGCTGGAGCGGATCTGCTCTTTCAGCTCATCAGAGGGGTAGCCGTGTTAGTCTGGACCTGTAAAAGCGGCAAAGAGTCCTGTAGCACCTTATAGACTAACAGACATATTGGAGCATGAGCTTTCGTGCATGTATCCGACGAAGTGGGTATTCAACCACGAAAACTTATGCTCCAATACGTCTGTTTGTCTTTAAGGTGCCACAGGACTCTTTGCCGCTATTTCAGTTTAATTTCTTATGTAAAATTCCACTCCCCCCCCCCCCCGTGTGTGTAAAATACACACACACACATCCTTACCTAAATCCTCCCATTCTAATGTTCTACAAGTTATAATTGGGCTTGGAAGGTTTTTGATTTTTATCAATAAATGTTGGTTTCTATTGATTTCACCAATAGAAACAAACAACACAGAAATATTTTCATCAATAGTTGAAATTAACAATTAGGCAAAGTAAGAAAAATGCTGCTTGAGAACTTCTTAAAGTTGGATTTTAGGATGTTTACTTTATATGTTTTGACACGTGACATTGACTGTTTGTGTTTTAATGGTAATAAAGCTTTGCTTTTATATCCTGATGTTTACTGTCATTCTCTGATCACCCATAATTTCTTGCAAATGTGGAAAATTAAATGTATAAAACATTGGAAAATTTTTTTAAAAATACACATTGGATTTATGGGTCAAAATCATTTGAAAAAAATTGAATTCTGCCACTTTTAGCCCCCCAACCTGAAGCAAATATTCTCTAGCAACTACACACCACACAACAAAAACACTAACCCAGGAACCAATCCCTGCAACGGACCCTGTTGCCAACTCTATCTGCATATCTATTCAAGGGACACCATCATAGGACCTAGCCACACCATCAGGGGCTTGTTCACGTGCACATCTACCAATGTGATATGTGCTAGCAATGCCCCTCTGCCATCTACATTGACCAAACTGGACAGTCTCTACACAAAAGAATATCTGGACACAAATCAGACACCAACAGTTCTAACATTCAAAAACCAGAAGAATACTTCGATCTCCCTGGACACTCAATAACAGTCTTAAAAGTGGCAATACTTCAAAAATAGACTCTATCAAATTAGGCCTGAATAAAGACTAGGAGTGGATGGGTCACTACAAAAACTAATTTTCCCCTGCTGATACTCACACATTCTTGTCAACTATTTGAATTGAGCCACCTTGATTACATTTTTCAGAGTAACAGCCGTGTTAGTCTGTATTAGCAAAAAGAAAAGGAGTACTTGTGGCACCTTAGAGACTAACCAATTTATTTGAGCATGAGCTTTCGTGAGCTACAGCTCACTTCATCGGATGCAACCGATGATTACATTGGCCTCATTAGCACTACAAAAGTGATTCTCCTCCCCCCCCCCTTGGTATTAACCCCTTCTTGTTAATTGTTGAGAATAACCCACTTCCACCTTAATTGAATTGGCTCGTTAGCACTTGCCTCATCCCCACTTGGTAAGACAACTCCTATCTTTTCATGTGCTGTGAATTTATACCTGCCTCTGTATTTTCCACTCAATGCATCTGATGAAGTGGGTTTTAGCCTTTGAAAACTTATGCCCAGATACATTTGTTGGCCTCTAAGGTGCCACAAGGAGTCCTCATTGTTTTTGCTGATCCAGACCATTGCGGCTGCCACTCTGATGTGGTTAAATTAAGTTGGCCTTGGTTGAGATAAAAGTAGCGAGAGACTCCTGGAAGTATACGCTACATCCTGCTCCTCACTTGGTCCGTATGCCCTACAGAGACTTGTAAATGGCTCCTGTAGCTTCTGTTGATAGCGCTTTTTTTACCAGTGGCTCCCACTGATGCCATGCTTCCCTGAAATTCAGTTTTCATATCTTAAACACAGTATTCTAAATGGCCATGTAGTAGCAGCTGTCTGAATGGGGGTAAGCACAGACTTTTGATAGGTAGTGGCAATTTATGGGAGTTGCGCTACTTCTATTGATCCAATCGATTTTGTTAGGCATCTGCCCTTCAAGTTGGTTTATATCATGCATAAGGATTTTTTCTTACAATACATTTAAATGTAAGGATGCTCAATATATTGTTTGCTTGAGTATTGTGTACCTGTTAGGGAAAACAAGCTATACTCTGATATTGCGGATTTATGTAGGATCTATACCCCAAAATTAAACAGTACTTTCCAAGGATGGGTGAGGGTAAAAGCTAGAAAGTAAGGCATAGAAGGATTTGTGTTCAGTATCCTGTGGAGATCAGTAAGACATAAATGAGAGCAAACTCTAAGAAGGGTGTGTATACGAGTCTGATGCAGATGAAGTCAAGAGAACGTGAACTTGTCATAAGAGACAAATGTGGAAGGATTCTAGTTAACATAGAATATTATCAATAGAAGATGTATTGTAAAGGTGACCAGCAATAAAACTGGGGAAAATATACAAAACCTATTTAGTTAGTTTTAGGCCTTCTGCAGAGACTTGTGAAGGAACCAAAGTGAGATCTTTGTCCTACAGTAGTTTGTATGAGGTTGTAATAATAATAATAGTAGTTTGCTTGATTTTTGGCTTTTCTGTGTATTAATATCTTGTGCACATTGGCATTTGCGTAAATTAACTTGACAATGCAAAATGTCTATTATCCTTTGAAACTGTTAATGTTTAGAGTAATGCTGGGCAGTTATTTTAGAAGTGTTACATTTTATTTACTAGTTTTTGAGCACAAGAGAATGAGTAAAATCTTAATTTGTACATTGGCAAATACTTAAACGTATAATTGGTATATTATCCACTTGCAATTGATACACATTTCTTCTTTTGCTTTTAAACTGAAATATATAATAGTGCTCATAATCCATGAGCATGAAACTAGTTAACATTCAGAAACTACCCAGGTGTGTGTTCTTTCCTGTTATTTCATGTATTCTTGTGACATGTTTCTACAAAAGCCTGTTCTTCACATTCATACCCTTTTTTTATTACTTGTTTCCACTAAGACTGACAATGTGGTGAGTGCTGTACAAACACAAAAGAAGACTTGGGCCCTGTTCTGAAGAGCTTGTGCTTTTTCTTTTCTTATTTCAGGGAGACAGTTTTCATATGAAAAAGGAAGGCCTCTACTCAGGGCTGTCCTTAGGCATGCGCAGAATACGCATGCTGCGTAGGGCAGCATGAAATTTGGGGCACCAGATTTCCCCAAATTTCATGGTGTCCTACACAGCTGCGTGCTTCATAGGTGGCAGCGCCCCCAGCGGCCAGCCCCATTCCCCAGCTGGCCCCCCATGTGTGTTCTGGGACAACTCCCTCTACCCCTGCTCCATCTCCTTCTGCCCCCACCCCGCCCCTTCTCCCAAGCCCCCTCCCCCAGCGACGGATGCGGCCCAGGCGATTACCGAGGGGCCTGGCGGTGGCAGCAGGGGGTCAGGCCTACCCCTGCACTCACCGGCAGTGGTGGGAAGCAGAGCGCCCTAGCCTGCAGCACTCTGCTGGCTCCCTGCTGTGTCGCTCAGCTTCCCACCACTGGGGGGGAGAGGGGATCCCTTCTCCCTGCCACCAGTGGGAGGGGTGGGGGGGGCGGAATGGGCTGGGGCCGGGTCATTCCACTTCCTGCTCCCGGCCCCCTGCTAATCCCCTGGGCCGCTCTGGGCCTGTGGGGGGCCCCCAAAGCAGCTCCCCACAGCTCCTGTCTCTTCCGGCCCCTCAGGCCTTGAGCGCAGCCCAGACCTTCCGTGGGGAGCAGGTGCTCGGGCTGCCTCTACTCTTTCCCTTCCCCCTCCCCCATATCCTGCATTACAACCACTATTTTCTGATTGGCTATGACTTGTTCAAAATCATTTTATATTCCTTTAGTTGGGTGAAATGTCACTAGTAAGGTGACCAGATATAATGGAGAAAATATCAGGACACATGGGGAAAGAAGGAGGGGGAAAAATAAAAAAGCCAGAGTGGCCAAAGCCGCAATATTGGGACAAATGGCGTCCCGACCGTGCATCGATCAGGACATGGGACAAAGACCTAAAAATCGGGACAGTCCCAATTTTATCGGGACGTCTGGTCACCCTAGTCACTCGTGACATGGGGTTTGCAGCACTTGCAACACCTCTCGCTTGTTCAAAATCATTTTATATTCCTTTAGTTGGGTGAAATGTCACTAGTAAGGTGACCAGATATAATGGAGAAAATATCAGGACACATGGGGAAAGAAGGAGGGGGAAAAATAAAAAAGCCAGAGTGGCCAAAGCCGCAATATTGGGACAAATGGCGTCCCGACCGTGCATCGATCAGGACATGGGACAAAGACCTAAAAATCGGGACAGTCCCAATTTTATCGGGACGTCTGGTCACCCTAGTCACTCGTGACATGGGGTTTGCAGCACTTGCAACACCTCTCGCTTGTAGCAATAAGCGAGCAAGACACTCTTTGACAACATAAAGCTAACAGCAGCCTTGATAAGTCAGTTTTATTAGTTCAGCCTAAAACTGTTTCTGTTGGGCAGTTATCAGGATTGCCACAACAGAGGGTTAAAAAAGAATAAAATTATATTAATTGTTAAGATGGTATAAAGTTGATCCTTTATTTTAAAGAACTAATTAGTTTCCACAGCCCCTTCTGTCACAGTTCAGGGCAACTTGCACCAATATTCCCCTCCCTTCGCTCTTGCATGTATGGTTACAGAAGCAGCTTCACTTCAGGAGGACAGCTTGTTCATTAAACTGGAATGACTGTCTAGGTACCATTATAAATAATGTTACTATACTTTTAACATTTTTTAGCTTCTTTGAAGTAAATGAGTATTTTTAAGAAATAATTGTTCATATTTTAAATTTAAAATTTGTGCTTGAGCTAATTTCAAGGGTCCCCTTCTTTTTATTTGTAAAGTGGCTATCTTCTACTTTGTTAATGACATGAGAGCCAGATCTGCTTGTGGTACATGAACTAAATCACTATGATAGAATCTTAGCAGGGACACTTATTTGCATTGATGTAATGTGGACTTCTAATAGGACTGTGGGATCACTTTGTATGTGGCTCAGGAGGAGGTGTCACCAGAGGCTCTCTTCTTTGAGGGATGTTTGGAAGGAGTACCAAGGTGTCCAGGATAAGTAATTCTCTCTATCATGAAGAACCACTGAGTTTGCCTCTTAACCTACCTAAGGAGCAGAGACTGCGTACCCCTTTATGCACCAGTTCCTGTCTTCCATTCATAAACAATTAACAGAATACTTTAAGTGTTCAGTCTCATCAGGGAATGTTTCGTTTAACTGGCTGTTCCCTTCCTGCTGTAAGTGCATCTGGCTTCTATGGCATTAGTAGAGTGAGAGAGAAATACATTTGAAACCAATCAGGAAGTTAGTTGGCTTGTAAAGAAACAAAATGAGGTAAACTTTAAATGTTAGGTGCAGGTGGGGAACTTAACCATACTCTTTAAATCTGTAAAAATAGTATTATAATTACATAGTTGATTTCTTTAAAAAAAAAAAGAAAAGTAGCTTGTAAAAAAAGTTGACTGATTCACAAGGGCTGTTTTACAGCATTCCCTGAGAAAATCAAGCACTTCGTGAACTATTACCGTCAAATGCAATTGTAAACATTGAACATCCCACTGAAGGGAAATCTTTGCTGTGAACATTGTGTCCCGAGAAACCTTCTACTAGAAAACTTTTATTATAGTAACTGCTGTGCCTGAAATATTGTCATTTCAACTTCTGTGAGGGACAAAAACCCTAGTAATGTTCTGTTGTCTTAACTTGTGCTCAGAAAACATATATTGAGTAACAATGTGTCATGTTAACACCTTCATGCTAATTATAATATGTGTATAGAAGTGCTGATGAGTTGACAAAGTACTGTTTAGTGTCAGTATATTAATCATAGAATCATAGAATATCAGGGTTGGAAGGGACCCCAGAAGGTCATCTAGTCCAACCCCCTGCTCAAAGCAGGACCAATTCCCAGTTAAATCATCCCAGCCAGGGCTTTGTCAAGCCTGACCTTAAAAACCTCTAAGGAAGGAGATTCTACCACCTCCCTAGGTAACGCATTCCAGTGTTTCACCACCCTCTTAGTGAAAAAGTTTTTCCTAATATCCAATCTAAACCTCCCCCACTGCAACTTTAGACCATTACTCCTCGTTCTGTCATCTGCTACCATTGAGAACAGTCTAGAGCCATCCTCTTTGGAACCCCCTTTCAGGTAGTTGAGAGCAGCTATCAAATCCCCCCTCATTCTTCTCTTCTGCAGGCTAAACAATCCCAGCTCCCTCAGCCTCTCCTCATAAGTCATGTGTTCCAGTCCCCTAATCATTTTTGTTGCCCTTCGCTGGACTCTCTCCAATTTATCCACATCCTTCTTGAAGTGTGGGGCCCAAAACTGGACACAGTACTCCAGATGAGGCCTCACCAATGTCGAATAGAGGGGAACGATCACGTCCCTCGATCTGCTCGCTATGCCCCTACTTATACATCCCAAAATGCCATTGGCCTTCTTGGCAACAAGGGCACACTGCTGACTCATATCCAGCTTCTCGTCCACTGTCACCCCTAGGTCCTTTTCTGCAGAACTGCTACCTAGCTATTCGGTCCCTAGTCTGTAGCTGTGCATTGGGTTCTTCCATCCTAAGTGCAGGACCCTGCACTTATCCTTATTGAACCTCATCAGATTCCTTTTGGCCCAATCTTCCAATTGGTCTAGGTCCTTCTGTATCCTATCCCTCCCCTCCAGCGTATCTACCACTCCTCCCAGTTTAGTATCATCCGCAAATTTGCTGAGAGTGCAATCCACACCATCCTCCAGATCATTTATGAAGATATTGAATAAAACCGGCCCCAGGACCGACCCTTGGGGCACTCCACTTGATACCGGCTGCCAACTAGACATGGAGCCATTGATCACTACCCGTTGAGCCCGACAATTTAGCCAGCTTTCTACCCACCTTATAGTGCATTCATCCAGCCCATACTTCCTTAACTTGCTGACAAGAATACTATGGGAGACCGTGTCAAAAGCTTTGCTAAAGTCAAGAAACAATACATCCACTGCTTTCCCTTCATCCACAGAACCAGTAATCTCATCATAAAAGGCGATTAGATTAGTCAGGCATGACCTTCCCTTGGTGAATCCATGCTGGCTGTTCCTGATCACTTTCCTCTCATGCAAGTGCTTCAGGATTGATTCTTTGAGGACCTGCTCCATGATTTTTCCAGGGACTGAGGTGAGGCTGACTGGCCTGTAGTTCCCAGGATCTTCCTTCTTCCCTTTTTTAAAGATTGGCACTACATTAGCCTTTTTCCAGTCATCCGGGACTTCCCCGGTTCGCCACGAGTTTTCAAAGATAATGGCCAGTGGCTCTGCAATCACAGCCGCCAATTCCTTCAGCACTCTCGGATGCAACTCGTCCGGCCCCATGGACTTGTGCACGTCCAGCTTTTCTAAATAGTCCCTAACCGCCTCTATCTCCACAGAGGGCTGGCCATCTCTTCCGCATTTTGTGATGCCCAGCGCAGCAGTCTGGGAGCTGACCTTGTTAGTGAAAACAGAGGCAAAAAAAGCCTTGAGTACATTAGCTTTTTCCACATCCTCTGTCACTAGGTTGCCTCCCTCATTCAGTAAGGGGCCCACACATTCCTTGGCTTTCTTCTTGTTGCCAACATACCTGAAGAAACCCTTCTTGTTACTCTTGACATCTCTGGCTAGCTGCAGCTCCAGGTGCGATTTGGCCCTCCTGATAACATTCCTACATGCCCGAGCAATATTTTTATACTCTTCCCTGGTCATATGTCCAACCTTCCACTTCTTGTAAGCTTCTTTTTTATGTTTAAGATCCGCTAGGATTTCACCATTAAGCCAAGTTGGTCGCCTGCCATATTTACTATTCTTTCGACTCATGGGGATGGTTTGTCCCTGTAACCTCAACAGGGATTCCTTGAAATACAGCCAGCTCTCCTGGACTCCTTTCCCCTTCAAGTTAGTCCCCCAGGGGATCCTGGCCATCCGTTCCCTGAGGGAGTCGAAGTCTGCTTTCCTGAAGTCCAGGGTCCGTATCCTGCTGCTTACCTTTGTTCCCTGCATCAGGATCCTGAACTCAACCAACTCATGGTCACTGCCTCCCAGATTCCCATCCACTTTTGCTTCCCCCACTAATTCTACCCGGTTTGTGAGCAGCAGGTCAAGAAAAGCACCCCCCCTAGTTGGCTCCTCTAGCACTTGCACCAGGAAATTGTCCCCTACGCTTTCCAAAAACTTCCTGGATTGTCTATGCACCGCTGTATTGCTCTCCCAGCAGATATCAGGAAAATTAAAGTCACCCATGAGAATCAGGGCATGCGATCTAGTAGCTTCCGTGAGCTGCCGGAAGAAAGCCTCATCCACCTCATCCCCCTGGTCCGGTGGTCTATAGCAGACTCCCACCACTACATCACTCTTGTTGCACACACTTCTAAACTTAATCCAGAGACACTCAGGTTTTTCTGCAGTTTCGTACCGGAGCTCTGAGCAGTCATACTGCTCCCTTACATACAGTGCTACTCCCCCACCTTTTCTGCCCTGCCTGTCCTTCCTGAACAGTTTATAACCATCCATGACAGTACTCCAGTCATATGAGTTATCCCACCAAGTCTCTGTTATTCCGATCACGTCATAGTTCCTTGACATCAAATATTATCATCATAATATTTTACCTTAAAAAATAGCAACAGTATAAATTGAAACTTTTAATGAATATGGACATGAACAACATATACTAAAGAATTAGATTAATTTCATATCTTGTACTGCTTTGTGAGGTTTTAAAGAGAACTTGAAGAGAAGGTCAGAATCCAGTTAATTCCCAAATGATTCATTTTGGAGCAGTGATAACTAAGATCAGCTCTCTTTCTTTAAGTGTCCTGGAAAATTCAAGCACTCTAAAACCTGGAATTACTATTTTAATTTAATTCTACAAATCAAAACACACAGTTCTTGGAAAACATTGTCACCCTTGCTCAATTGAAAACACTGGCATAACTTTAACTGCTGTTGCTATTGCTCCACTGTTATCCTCAAGTATTCCTGCCTGATACTTCATAACAATAATGGCCACACTGGGTCAAACCAATGGTCCATCTAGCCCAGTATCCTGTTTTCTGAAAGAGGCCAAAACCAGGTGCTTCAGCGGGAATAAACAGAACAGATAATCGTTGAGTAATCCATCCTCTGTTGTCCACTTCCAGGTTCTGGCACTCGGAGGCTAGGACACACAGAGCATGGGGTTGCATTCCTCAACATTTTGGCTAATAGCCGTTGGTGGACCTATCCTCCATGAACTTATCTAATTCTTTTTTTAACCCAGTTGTGCTTTTGGCCTTCACAAGATCCCCTGACAATGAGTTCCACAGGTTGACAGTGCATTGTGTGAAGAAGTACTTCCTTTTGTTTGTTTTTAAGCTGCTGCCTATTAATTTCATTGGGTGGCCCCCAGTTCTTGTGTTATGTGAAGGAGTAAATAACACTTTCTTACTCACTTCTCCACACCGTTCATGATTTTATGATCATGAACCTCTATTATGACCTCTATCAGATCCTCCTTTAGTCGTCTCTTTTCCGATCTGAAAAGTCCCAATCTTATTAATCCTTCCTCATATGAAAGCTGTTTTATAACACTAATCATTCTTGTTGCCCTTCTCTGGACCTTTTCCAGTCCTAATATATTGTTTTTGAGATGGGGTGAACAGAACTGCCCGTGGTATTCAAGATGTGGGCATTCCGCTACTTTATGTAGTGGTATTATGATATTTTTGTCTTATCTATCCCTTTCCAAATGGTTCCGAAGATGCTGTTAGCTTTTCTCCTGCCGCTGCACATTGAGCGAATGTTTTCAGATAACTATCCACAATATATGAGGGACATAGGGAAACTCAAACATAAGGAAGTATTCATGCAAGACTAACATTTGAATGTTCAAGAAGAAAAAACGATGAATGAAAATGAGATCCATGAGCACAATGAATCCAAAAAATAAAGAAATAGTTTTATACCTTTAATACTGCTCAGATTCCTGAGTTTAGATTCTGTTGCATGTCTCCTGACCAGACACTGAAGAAATATCTGTACTTTACTATTAACATTTTCCTAGTTTTGAGTATGTTATTTGTGTACATTTCCTTATCATAGAATTGTATATTAAATGTGTGAGTTTCAAAGACACCTAAGGGACTTAAATGTCCCACTTGTATTCAAAATTAATAGGAATTAGGTGTCCAGTCCCCCTAGGCAGTGTTTAAAAAAAATCCCACACTGACAGCAGAAATGACCTAATGGGCCATGTACAGTGGAACCTCAGAGTTACGAACAACAGCATTTTTTCTTCTGCATAGTAAAGTTTCAGAGCTGTATTGAGTCAATGTTCAGTTGTAAACTTTTGAAAGAACAACTATAATGTTTTTAGAGTTACGAACATTTTAGTTATGAACAACCTCCATTCCCAAGGTGTTCATAACTGAGGTTCTGCTGTAGTTCACATTCCTGTTTCTTCCCTTTTTTTCAGATTAAAAACTCTTCTTTCTCAGCCCCAAGCCACGTTGCATATAGCTTTAGTTTAATGAAGGCATTTAGGTGTATTAAATTCAATACAAGTACCTCAGGAAGAAGCTGGGGTCAGTTTTAAACAAATACCTGGCAGGCTACTTGTTGCTTGTTGTATTTGAATTGTGGGGAGAAAACTGACCGCAAAAATACGGGTTCTTTTTTAATTGGTAGGCAGAACTACGAGCAGCTGTATTTTTGGCACTTGAAGAGCAAGAAAAAGTAGAGGTAAGGAGATAAAAGAATGTAATTTCTACTTCAGCTTTCAGTAAATGTTTAATGCAATAAAAAGTACAAAAATACAAATAAAAAGTTCATTTTTTTGTCACTTTGCCAAAAGTATGTTGCTATCCTTAAATTCTCACTGATTTCAGTGGTAACAGGGTCAAGCTTTAAATATGACAGAAATATCCCTGAAAAATATTAAACTGTCTGTTTTCTATCTTTTCCTTTTTATAAGATCTGGTTAGATTCATAACATCTCATTTACAATTGGTTAGCTCTCTTGGGTAAATATTGATCTTGGGTAGTTTTGAAATAGCATGTTGTCCAGAATGACTCTAAGGAGGATAGGAAAGAGACAAGGTGGAGGAGGTAATATGTTTTATTGGACCAGCTTTCGTTGCTGGAAGAGACAAGTTTTTGAGCTTCACAGGTCCCTGAAGAAGAGCTCCATGACTCTCAAAAACTTGTTTCTTCTACCAGCAGAAGTTAGTCCAATAAAAGATACTAGCTCCCCCACCTTATCTCTGTCATATCCTGGGACCGACGTGGCTGCAACAACACTACAAACATCTAAAAAAGATACTCCAGTTCATCAAGTATGTTCATAAATTCTTTTAAAATGTTTCTTATTGACCCCATCAATATCCTATCGATCATAAAAGACTTCTGAAATACTTTCAAAAAGCACATTATGAAAAAATAATTTAAAAAAATTAAGTACTTCTGCATTTTAAAAAAAATTTGAAAGGAACTTTATTAGTTTACTCATGTATAAGCTTACATTTAAAATTAGAGCCTCTGAATTCTAAATATAAATTAAAAAAAAATATTTCTCATTTGCAAATTTTTGTGCTTCTGGTGACTCTGCAGCAATAGTTAACACAGACAAAGGCTGTTCCTGGAGATGTACAGACATCGTTATTAGACTGATGCATGAACAGTGATATTTTGGTATGATGGTGATCTTGGTTTAGAATTTGGCATTATCTAAATTATACAGTGATTTTTCAAACCAAAAACTGCAAGTTAATTTCTTCTTGATTTTACTATGTAAGTTAAATAGAACAGATCTAGTAGGGGAAATTAACACTTAGACACTTACAGGCATTTATTGCAAAAAATAGAAAATAAAACTATCATTTAGTAATCCCATGTTAACGAATAGTTTAGTCCATATTTTGCCTGAAGAATCTGCAAATTCTATTTTAAAAAACAGAGCGAGTGCAAAATAGTAGAGCTGTCAAGCAATTTAAAAAACGAATCGCACAATTAATCCCGCAGTTAATCACACTGTTACTCAATAATAGAGTACCATTTATTTAAATAATTTGTGGATGTTCACATTTTCAAATATATTTTAATTACACCACAGAATACAAAGTGTATTTTTATTACAAATATTTGTGCTGGAAAAACAAAAGAGAGTATTTTTCAGTTCACCTAATACATGTATTTTAGTGCAATCTACATTTGTATGTTCAACTTTCATAATAGAAAATTGTGTACAAAAAACCCCTGCATTCAAAAATAAAACAATGCAAAACTTTAGAGTGTACAAGTCCACTCAGTCCTATTTCTTGTTCAGTCAATTGCTCAGACAAACAAGTTTGTTTACATTTACAGGAGATAATGTGGCCCACTTTTTATTCACAATGCTGCGTCCATGCTGATGACGGGTTTTGCTTGATAACTGTCCAAAACAGTGCAGACCAACGCATGTTTATTTTCATCATCTGAGGCAAATGCCACCAGCAGAAGGTTGGTTTTCTTTTCTGGTAGTTCGGGTTCTGTAGTTTCCACATTGGAATGTTGCTCTTTTAAGACTTCTGAAAGTTTGCTCTATACCTCATCCTTAGATATTTTTGGAAGGCTCTTCAGATTCTTAAATCTTGGGTTGAGTGCTTTTAGAGATCTCACATTAGTACCTTCTTCGCATTTTGTCAAATCTGCAGAGAAAGTTTTCTTAAAATGAAGAACATGCTGGGTAATCATCCAAGACTAGTATAATATGAAATATATGGCAGAATGTGAGTAAAATAGAGTCCGAGACATACAGTTCTCCCCCCAAGGAGTTCAGTCACAAATTTAATTAACATATTATTTTTTTAATGAGCATCATCGGCATGGAAGCATGTCCTCTAGAATGGTGGCCGAAGCATGAAGGGGCATACGAATGGTTAGCATATCTGGCACGTAGATACCTTGCAATGCTGGCTACAAAAGTCCTGTGTGAATGCCTGTTCTCACTTTCAGGTTGATGATGTTGTAAATTAGTGGGCAGCATTATGTCCTGTAAATGTAAACAAACTTGTTTGTCTGAGCGATTGGCTGAATGAGAAGTAGGACTTAGTGGATTTGTAGGCTCTAAAGTTTTGCATTGTTTTTGAGTGCAGTTATGTAACAAAATCTACATTTGTAAGTTGCACTCTCATGATAGAGATTGCACTACAGTACTTGTATGAGGTGAATTGAAGAATACTGTATCTTTTGTCATTTTACAGTGCAAATATTTGTAATAAATATAAAGTGAGCAGTGTATTTTGTATTCTGTGTTATAATTCAATATATTTGAAATGTAGGAAAAAATTCAAAAATAATACATTTCAATTGGTATTCTGTTTAACAGTGCGATTAAAACTGATTAATTGTGATTAGTTTTTTTTTCTTTTTTTTTTTTTTTAAGTTAATCGGGGGAGTTAACTGATTGACAGCCCTACAGAGTAAAATTGGCAAACTTCTATTTTTCAGTGGTTGTTTCGCTCAACTGCTGAACTTGTAATTTGTTTAACTGTATGGAAAAACATAAAAATCTGTAACCAGCTGATACTATTCCTATCTATAATGTTTTTATAGCCAAACTAAAATCCCCTGGGGGTTGGTAACAGAAATATTAAGCCTTAATTATGACCATCTAAATGTGCTGCTTTACTAATTACTACTAGTACACTTAGAATAAAAGTACATTTTTTTTGGTTAAAATCAGTTGTTTAAGCTGTTTGTTATACTAGTGAGGCCTCTATGGCCAAAACTCTTGATGAGGTGTTAAATGTCTTTGCAGTACAGGGAAATCCTTATTAATTGTCCTTGATTTTTCATCTTTCAACAGAACAAAACACCCCTGGTAAATGAAAGCTTGAAAAAGTTTCTAGGTACAAAAGATGGTAAGCTTTTCTCTGTTTGTTAACTTATACATTGCTCGGATATTGACAAATATTTTGAAGAAAAGTGAAGGTAAATCCATTTGCTCTTGTGTTTGCAATATGATCCTGATGTTGGTCATAAACATAGTAAAGATAGAAGCCAGTCCTTCTCCCATTAAGTAAATGTCAAAAGTACCATTGCACACTCTGAAGTTAAGATTGAGTCCAGAGCTTTTAAAGCTAATATTCTGTTGTTGCCATGGTCTTAGTTGAGAGGACTGATTTCTGTAGGTATTTGAATTAATTGCTGAGGAAATTTTTTTTCCATTGTTTTGTCATTTGTTGATTTACAGTAATTCAACTGAGCCTTTTTAGGGCAGCAGAAACAGCAACCTAAAGCTGTAATATGAAAGTAGACTGTAGAGGCACAGCATTAAAAGTGTGTGTGGGACAGACACCAAGATTAAGGTGTCTTTGAGCTAGACTTTTTTTTTTTTTTTTTTTTTTTTTTAAGGTTAAACGGGGCCTGAATTTTAGAAGGAGCCTTGAGTTTTGTTCCAGCAGTTTTGGTTTAATTTAAATGTCTTCCTGATTTGGATTGAGGATTAGGTAGTTAAATACCTAAACCAGACCTGCAGAATTATGGGTGGGACAGAGGAGACCGGATTGAGGATCTCTTAAAAATCAGGTCCTTAATATAAGAGAATTTTAATTCTGTTTAATGTACCAAATTATTTTTTTCCTCTTTCGTTTTAGGTTGCTTGGTTGCTGGTCTTGTTGCAGAATTTCTTCAGTTTTTCAATCTTGACTTTACATTGGCCGTTTTTCAGCCTGAATCAAGCACAGTAAGGAAGATACTGTTTTTAATCATTTGCTGACTTGACTGTTAGAATCTGAAATGAACAAATACAGAAGCTTTATTGGATTTTGTATTGGTCTATACCAGTTACTCAAATTTATGCTCTAAATATCAGCCAGAACTTAGTAATGTATACCTGTGTCCCTACACTAACCCAAGTCATAGACTGTCACAAGTACAGAAAAGGATGTTTATGTAATTGATGATTCATGGTGGTGGGTTTTTAAAGCTGACTAAAAGCATACATGCTTCATCAATTCTTTTCTACCTTTGTCGCTTAAAATAAATTAGTTTTGTCTGTGGAACTATCTGTGCTCATAATAGTCGGGGATTCTATTAATCAAATGGTGACATTCCTTTGGACTGTGTGCCAAATTTTACATGTCTCTATCAGTGCAGCAATACTGAATTGAGAATAAAATAACTCACAGCAGAACCACTTTGTGGCATTATACAGTAAGAGAAACTGGAGGAAAAACAAGTGATTGTATGCAAGTGATCCAGACAACACATTAAGCAACAAGGTAACGTGCTTGGGGTGTTGGCCTAAAAGTCTGTTACAAGAGGAGGAGACTGAAAACCTTTTTTTTTTAAGTAGTACTATATTTTGCTAGGTCTTCAAAACACTTTTTCAGTTATCAAATACTTATATATGACATTGATTATTTCGCGTTGAAAATATTTTTCATCTGCTTTAAAAAAGAACATTTGTTTCTTTTCAAAGTTTTTTTTATTCTTATTGATCACTTTCCAGTTTAGTTTGCAAGAAGTGTTGCTAAACTAGTTATTTAAGCTTGAATTTGATCAAGGATGAATTTTTTTTCACTTGAATGAAATATTGATTTCATATCCATTTTAAAAAGTGGCTACATATAAGGCATTTGTTAATTCAATCTAGATAAACTGATAAAAACTGGTGCTTCATATTCTATCCTAGTGGAAGGACTTTTGCCCTGTTTCACAAAAGAAAATTCAGAAAAATCTGCAACTGACTTAATCCTAAAACCACCTAGACTCCATGCTGTGCCAAACGTCCCCAGCTCCATGTGTCTTCAGAATCAGCTCCCATTAAGAGGAGCTTGTATGCTAGAGAAATATTTCAAGTATTCCTGTTCATTACATAAAATGAGTGTCTGTTCTGAAAATGGTACTTCCTCACTAACAGATTTCTCCCTTGATGTCTCCAGAGTCACATCTGCTGAGTTCAGTAGCCAAAAATGCTGTTTCAACACTGTTTCTGTTAGCCCTACAGAACCAACATACGGGAGAGTGCAGGCTGAGTTCTTTGTGTTATCAACAGATTTATTTTTTACTAAAATGCAGTCAGCTATACCTATGCAAACTTAAGGAAGAGCATAGTTTGATATTGATTAATGAAAAGAAAAATGACTCTGAAAATCCAAATTGAGATTGTGGGGCTGGCATTTTTGTGGTGTGGGAATCTGTTTGTAAACTGAGCATATTTGAAAAGGCGCTGTATTGAAATAATGGCACATTTACAGTCATTTTTCAGATTATCATCTATTTTGAAATCTGTTTATCTTTCAGTAACTTTCCATAATTTATTTCCTGTATTTGCTATTGATTTTTGTTTCCTCACAGCACACTCTTATACAATCCTAGAGTGAAGTAATACATTCACTGTGCAATCTTACAATTATTTCTGTAGTAGTAGACCATTAATTTAATGGGATTGAGTGATTCAGAGGATTAGACGGTTGTATAGATGTTTTCAGCTCAAGGTTTTCGGTTTAAGTAAAGCCAGGCCTTTATGGACTAAATGAGTATATAGTTGTGATGGCTCATCAAGTTGCCTATGTGAAATATGTTGGCAATTTTAGTCTGTTTTCAATGAGATGATGTCTACATAACAAGTAAAATTTATTGTTTGATTTCCCTATATTTTTGAAGCGGACTACAGCTCCCATTAAGTCACCTTAAGAATTTAAAAGAGGAAGGATGCCATTTGTAGCCATTCTGTACTCATGTCAGTGAAACCTGGACAAACCATGCTATCACATTTTGTGTCAACGTGTGTAAGAGTTGAATTTAGAGCTACCTTTGTTCATTTTTTATTGAACTGATCTACAAGCTATTCTATAATCTTGTTGCTGATGTTGAGAACAACGAAATTTGGAAAAAAAGAATAGGAAAAATTTTCATCTGGGTCGTTAGTTAAAATCAGACTTTTTGGACCCATAGAGGCTGGAAGGTAAGGCTTTGATTCTGCATACTGCTCCACATAGGTGAAGCCATGTGCTTGCACAGTTCCATTGAAGTCACTGAAACCCTGCATGGAGGCCGTGGTCCATTTGTGCTGAGCTTGTTGCAGAATCATTGGTTGAAGTATGGTATGACCCAGTTTTAAAAGGTAATAGACTAAAATAACTTGAATATAAAATTTATTTTAATCTTAATTGTGTGTTAAGTGACTTGGAATATTTATTTGTTTTGTTTTTTGTTAGTTCTATAATGTGGAATATAATAAAGATGCTGTTTAGTGTCAGCTAGTCCTGATATGTACACGATTACAACTGGGAAATCTTGATTGGTTGGCCAAATTGTTGCTGTGCTAACTCCTAAAAAGTTTACCACTTTCATTTGCATTGAAGATTAAGATTATATGTTAACTTTTTTCCAGCTAAATGGGCTCGAAGGGCGAGAGAATTTAGCCCGAGATTTAGGAATTATAGAAGCAGAAGGTACTGTAGGTGGCCCCTTATTGTTGGAAGTGGTCAGAAGATGTCAGCAGAAAAAGGGTTCCAGTAGTGGAGAAGTAAGTATTGTTAACATGCATTATACTTTTTTTACAATTAAAATTTTTATGTAGTTTATAAACTGCTTGTCTCAGGGATGAACTGTTTGAATACTTTGTGTGGAAATAGTATCTTTAGAGAGAGTTTCCATCTTCAGGATTTTCATTCCTGGGTCTTAGCTCTTAAGTGCAAGTCTGAGATTTTCCTTACCTCTTAGGGTCTTTTGACCCTTGAGGGCAGTGGTAGATAAACATGGGCAGGCACCCTACTGGTGGTAATTTGCCATTCCTTGACGCATATAAATACCACCATCTAAATGTTCCAGTCAGTTCCTTTGGTGGCAGTTTCCATGATAATCCAGTACAAAATGAACACACAAGCAAGAATATACCTCTAATTAAAAATTAAAACAAATAATAAAAATTGAGACACATCCATAAAAATCTTCACTTCTGAGTGGAAGTGAGAGCCCTACAAGGTCGTATCTTCAGAGAAGACAAATTACTTGTAAGTATTTTTTTCTTTATTTAGCAAGATACCATCTGAGCAGGGTTCTCGCTCTTGGGGAATAAGTAGCTTGAGAGACGTCCCAAAAGAAGAAGAAAAATGGATAAAGCTGCAATGAGTAGCAGCAAGGCCAATGCCAACAGTGTGGATTTTTCTCTTATTTTTATTTTACCATTCTATGAATATATGGCTTGATCCTGCTCCATTGAACCCAGTGCGAGTTTTGCCATTGACTTCAATAGGAGCAGGTTCAGACCCATGACGAGGCTTTTTAATCATCCAATACAGAAACAATATTTTAGTCTAGAACAGGTGACAGCAATTAGTGAGAAACTTTGTACAAAAGAAAAATCAGTGAACTGAGAATAAGGGATGTTCCAAAATAAACTATTTTTTTTTAGGGGAGTGGAAATAAAAAGGGGTACAAGAGTTTTTGCTTGAGAAATCTTTTCCAAAGAAACAGAGAACAGAGAGCCTGAAACAGGATTCCATTCTGGAAGTTGTATCAAAGCCGTGCTTTGTAAATATGTGGTGAAGATCATGTTGCTGCTTTGCAGATGTCTGCAGTGGAGACACACCGGAAGCAGGCTGTGGCAGTAGCATATGCAGTTATAGCTCTTTCATTCCTGATCTTTGAGTTCTTAATTGTGCAAACTTAAAATTCTCAATGTGTTTTATGGCATATACATCTACTATACATGGCACTTAAATACTATGCTCACTGGTGTATTGGATTGTATGTACGCACAGATGTCCATTTTACTGTAAGCAGTAGTCCAAAAGAACAATATAAAACACAAAATATTTTTAAAAACCTGCCTTCTATATCGGGGTGGGGAAACTTTTTGGCCCAAGGGCCACATCTGGGTGGGGAAATTGCATGCAGGGTCATGAATGTAGGGCTGGGGTTGGGGTGTGGGAGGGGTGCAGGGTGTACGAGGGGGCTCAGGGTAGGGGGTGCAGGAGGGGTTTGGCAGGGGGCTCAGGGCAAGGAGTTTGGGGTGCAGGAGGGGTTCAGGGTGTGGGCTCTGGCCCGGCACCACTTACCTGGAGCGGCTCTGGGGTGGCAGCGATGCGCAGCAGGGCTAAGACAGGCTCCCTGCCTGCCCTGGCTCTGAGCAGCGCTGCTCCCGGGAGCAGTTGGCACCATGTCCCTGGGGGAGGAGGGGCAGAGGGTTCTGTGCGCTGCCCTCCCCGCAGGTACCTCCCCCGAAGCTCCCATTGGCTGCAGTTCCCTGTTCCTGGCCAATGGGAGCTGCAGGGGGCGGTGCCTGGAGGCAAGGGCAGTGCACAGAGCCCTCTGCCCTCCCTCCTCCAGGGGCCACAGGGACGTGGTACCAGCCGCTTCCAGCTCGGGTGCGGGGCCCGGGGCGCCACGGTGGTAGCAATCCCGTAGGCCAGATTCAAAGCCCTGATAGGCCAGATCCAGCCCACAGGCTGTAGTTTGCCCACCCCTGTTCTATATGGTAAATTCTTATGAAGTGCAACTTTTGCATGGCTTCCAACCAAGAGAACAAAGTCCTCTTATCTTGCCAATCTTCAACTTTAGGTCTGTCTTAATTGAGCTAATTTGGTCGAAATTATGTTCTGCTTTGAGATAACTCATTAAGCATTTATATTTGAATATATATTTAAGAAATACTGCTTCCTTTCCAGAACAGCTACAGCATTGCCAGTTCTAACTTCTCCCTCCTCCTTCAGGGCTAGATCTGATGGTAGCTAAGGGAAGATGGGAAGTTCTATAGGAATCTCTGCTCCTTTCTCTAGGCTCCCTGTGGCATCAGTTGCTGCTTCCTTTCTTACAGTTGGTTCATGTGAGACACTTCAGCTTCACATCTGCTGCCTTCCTAGTATCATCGCTCAATCAGAAACAAATTCAGCAATCCCAAAAGCTGTGGGTTTCTATGTGCTTATTGTCTGGAGAGACTCCTTGTTTAATTAATCTCTTGCAGCCTGTATTTTTAAAGTCAAAAAAACATGTATACAAGCTGATTATTGTTAAAATAGGAAAATCTGAATATGTAAACTTAACCCTGTCACTTGCATAAACTAAAGATATTTTGGTCAAAAGTGTGAACCCCCCCTCCAGAACAGACAAAAGTTTTACGGATGAAAAGTGCCGATGTGGACAGTGCTCTGTCGGTGGGAGTTGCTCTCCTGCCGACAAAGCTACCGTCCCTCTTTGGGGGTGGTTTTATTTTGTCAGAAGGAGAGCTCTCCTGCTGACAAGGAGCGACTATACTGTGTAATTTACAGCGGCACCGCTGTGCTGCTGTAAGGTACGCAGTGTAGACATAGCCTTCGGGTTGTTTTGTTTTTTTTATTTTTATTTTTTCAAAATAGATTTAATTACTAGAATGTCTTTATAGAAAATTAGAATAGCTTTCCATTATGATTAGGAATGGAATGAGATTCTGTGTAACTGATTAATCAAAAGTGTTCTATCTACTGAGCTTCATCATAAAATGTTATGATAACAGCAATTTAATATACTAGGGAAAGTATTCAACATGTGTTAAGAGGTTGCAATGATGAATTCTGATTTTTTTTTTATCCTGATGCAATCAACAAACATTCGGTGTGAGATGTAGATGAATACAGTATTTACTACTTTGTTTCTAATTTAGCTTAAGTCAACAACACTTGTGACTGGTTAGTGTTTATGCAGTGTACTATGTGCAGTATAAAGGATATTACTTCACCCACTTTGTCTCTCTGGTTCATGTTTAGTAAACTTTTGGCACATCCCTAATTGTAACGAAAATCCATACTATCTGTTAATCTGAAATACTGCTTTTCTGCTTAAACCTGTTGTATTTTAGAAAGAAAACTGAAGCATTTGTATGACAAAATACTCACTGAGATGAATATAGTGAAGTTAGAAGAGATCTCCATATGTAATGGAGTCGGCGCTGTAAGCAGAGAGAATGAAATCCCGATGATAGCATTTATTATCATTCCTGGTCAGAATAGTCATTTAAACAAAAGAATGTTTACTAGACTTTCAGAAGTAGTGCATTCAGCCCTTTCACTTACACCAAGAATGTGTTTGAGTACACACTAATAAATTGGCCGGAAGAAGATTTAATTTGAAAATAGTTCTGCCTTAAAGTTGCTGAATTGGCTGCACGCTGTCAGAATTTGTACGTAGTGAAGGGCAAAGGGTTTTGCACCCTTCGTTGTCATTTGGCATTCTGACACAGTCTTATGGAATCTTAAGTATGTTGTTTCTTTGTGAAACTTTGGTTTAGGTAGCTCCAGTTGTGTCTGACATGCATTCTTCACCAAAATCACCTGATGGAAGATCAAATACACATCCAATACCAAGTAAGGTAAGTTAGCTAAATAAAAGGAAATGCTAAATAATGTAACAATTTGTGGTAAAGTGCATTAAAAGGGTTTTTTAATGTAAAAGATGGTTATTGCAGAAATGCTGACTGATTCATGTATCAGGAATATTTTGGCCATCGTACTCAGCTGTTTGAGGCTCTGGCTTTTCTATCCAAACATTTTTGAAATATAGAAGAGCTGTGTAAATCCTTGCTTTAATTTATCAATACTACCCTAAATGGGAGATGTTTAACCAAGCTCTTAAATAGTCTTTGCTCCGTGCTAATCATCCATCCTTCACATATGAAGCTGTATGCTTAATCTGAAGGTGCTCAGTCTGAAAGTATTTAGTTAGTTGCAATGTCTCAACAACTTTCTGCATGTTGTTTTAATGTAAAATGTTGTGAAGATTGTCACAGGATGTATTGCTGCATGCTGTTAGATAAGCACTACAAAAATATGGTTTCATTGCAAGTTATAGCCATGTGTTAAATGTGTTCGGCACAAGGTGAGGGTCTAATTGTTACAAGTGATGATATCACATCATGAGATAACACTGTTGAACACATCAGAGTTTAACAAAGTGACCCTGTGCAATTCCTATTCAAAACAAAAAAAGACTACTCTGGACACTTGCGCTCATCCAGGGTTAGTCCACTTCAGTTCCTCCTCAATAACATGGTTGTCCTTTTTATTTTAGATGCGTAAAAACTGAAACTAGTTTTGTTGCTTCCCATTCTACTCTTTTGGGGAATTGGAATGTGGATATAGAGTATGTGAAGTTTTGTATTCCAGCAGTAGTTTCAAAGTCATACTGTTTCCTTTTTCCCTCTGATACATGTACCAGCAGTTCTGAATGACCTATCACACATAGGTAGTCTCTAACCACCCTCTTGCTTCCCAAAAATACTTCAGAATAGAGAACAACAAAAACTTGATTCATTTTTTGTATGTAAAAATAAAATTAAGTTTTAAAAAGAAAATTCTTGTGATGAAGGAAGGGGGAGTCCATTTGCTATAATTATATATAAAATAGGAAAGAATAGTACAGCTTGTTATGGAGGAAGGGACAGAAAAACTCCTATGATAGAAGCTGTTTAATTGGAACACCCTGGTGAATTCCCATAATCTTGATTTAACAGCTGTTTCATTTAAATAGTTTCCCCAAACATTACTTA
Source organism: Lepidochelys olivacea (assembly GCF_965140295.1). NCBI lineage: Eukaryota > Metazoa > Chordata > Testudines > Cheloniidae > Lepidochelys > Lepidochelys olivacea. The sequence goes on from NC_140413.1 coordinate 127,486,762, forward strand.
AGATTATCACCATATGTTTCTGCAACTTGAATCACTTAACTGATGCTTGGTTATATGCCAGCTATATTTTTACAGCATAGATCTTACTTTAAAATTGGTAATTTATTTCAATTATCAAAACATTAAAATTGGCATTAAACTATACATCACTGAATGTTTTCTGGCTGCCACTATGTGGAACAGAGCAAAAGTGTTAACTTTCATTAATACCTGTATCTGTATTAGGCCAGAAGTCATACCAGCAAAGCACCTTTTGAACAAGTAAATTCTTTTAAAGCAACAATATACTTATTCAGTTTAATAGGGAAAACTAGTTTTCAGAACTCGTTCCACTAAAGTAGACTTACTAATTATTCACATCTTTTATATAAGTGACCATTCAAATTTAAAAATATCTGAATAAAGCACATTACAACTGAAAACATATTACAACATTTTTTTAAAAAGAACAACCACGTTTGAAATGGCAGAGTGCATAGCAAGAAAAGAATCAAGAAAACTAGTAACAAGAGTGGCTGCTTTGCAATTTTTCATTTCTTTTTGTTTTGAGAGAGGAAATTATAGAAGATCATTAGGAAAGTGTGCTTATTGGAAGTGTCAGTTTGTCATGTAATGTAGCCTCATAAAAAAAATAAGTCTGATCGATGCCATCTCAGTTTATCACTGTTTTTTACCAGGAGCAAATACGGTTTCTTAATCTTGTTCTTTAAGGAATTTGTGCACTTATGCATGTCTGTTAAGTAACCTTTGTTCAACATTTGGTGTTCAAATCCCCCAGAAAAGGAAAGTAGAAGAAATAATATTCATAATTGCAAGTAACAGTTTTTTAACTCTGAAAACTAACATACTTATTAAAGATTGGCATTTTTAATAAACTTGAAGTATTGCAGTGATCATTACAAATAAAATGTACAAAGTGTCTTCATACAGTAAAGTGTAATACCTTTTTTTAAAAAATATATTTTAAAAATCTTATTAAAAAGGACAAGAAAAAGTGTTAAGATCCCTTAGGACAGGGAGGATTTCATTCTGTGACACTTCAGTGTATGTGCCTCAGTTGCTTCAGGATTACATTTACTTAAACAGACTATAGTTAGAAAGTGGGGACAAAAACAAAGAGGCAGGGGAGATGGTTGATATTGAGCACTTGTATAGAGCTTCACATTCAAAGGACTGTTGTTAGGGTTAGTATTTGCTCAATCTTGTGGCATAGGTGATCCCCATTTTATACAATTATCTCCATGCAATTTATATAAGGTTGGAGTTTTTACCAGATATGAAACCCTACTGATGCCAGACTCTTGTCTCCAGTTATTCTTGCTCAGAAGTTTTAGAATCTACATAAGACATTACCAAGCATTTATTGAGCAAATATATCCATTTTGGCCATTCTAAAAGGGAATTGAGGGGAGTACAAATATTCATACAAGATCCTTAATCTCATACTGATTGCCAGGGCATCCGGAAATCAAGCCATTTGCCCATCCAGGGTAACTGCTTCTTAGAGAGCAAACAAGCAAATAATCAGTTGCTTTTGGTGCTGGCATTGCCTTGACAGTATAATTGGCTTTCCTGTTTCCTGAACGTCTACAAACTCCATCTTAGTAAATTTGTGCAATACTTTGACATACTGAACGTAGTGTCAAGTTGTTCCCTGAAAATAGGCATATAAATGACAAAATTATCTGGAAAATCCGTCATTCTTACAGAGCTTTTGTGCAGTTTGTGTGCAGTGGACATTTCTGCTGGTTCTTGATTTAGAAATAATCTTTTGTGTCTAATTATCCACTGTGCTTTTTATGATACCAGGCCCACATGGTGTAGTTCCAAGGAGCTTAAGTATGAAGTATTTGAGCCACTAGTAAAACTCTGCAATCTCTCATTAAAAACAGCTTCTGGACTGGAGGATAGCAAACGTGCCTATGTTAAAAGACTCAATGGATGATTTGTGGAATACAGAGCAGTAAACCCTTTATCTGTACCTGCTAAATAGGTTAAAAATAGACTAATAAAACACCTGGTAGATCATATTATGTTAGGATCTAACTAGCATGGTGTCTGCATAGGAAAATAGTATTTCACTGATCTACTAGAATTCTTGCAACATGTCAAAGTAGTGGATAAAGTTGACATAATTTTTTTAGACTTTCAAAGGTCCTATGACAAGATGAGAAACGAAATCATGGGATGAGAGGCAAAGTATTGGCTTGGATCATAACCTGGCTAAGAGAAAAAATAAAAGGAAAAATTTCCCCATAGCAAAAGGTTGACAGGAGGCTGCCTCAAGGTTACATGTCGTATCCAGTGTTTAATATAGTTATAATCTGGAAAAGGGGTGAACAGGGAGTTATCTAAATTTAGATAAGATACAGTTCTTTGATTGCACGTGTCAGTTTCACTTCGGGGGTGTGTGTGCGCGCAGCTCTCAGAGATTTTTCCCTCAGTGGTACCCATTTGGGTGGCACATGCGCCCTGTGCTCTCTCAATTCTTCTTACGGCCTTTAAGGTGGTTGAAAAGTGTGGTTCTGTTGTTGTAGGTTTTTTCCTATGTTTATATGGTTGTTACTCGTTTTAGTAATTTCAGTAGTTTAAACTGTTTACAGAAATGAGTTTTCTTTTGAAATGTTCCTTAATATTTTGGTTCCCGTTGCTGGGTTTTGCCTCAGTCACTGGGTTTAAAGCCCTGCTTTCCTTCAAGAAACTGATGCCAGCGAGTGACCTGCAGTCCAATTGCCTGAAGTGTCTTGGGGAATCTCGCTTCAGGGACTGTTTTCAAATTTGCAGGGACTTTAATCCAAGAACCAAGACTGAGAGGGAGGTCAGACTTGAGTTTCTTCTCATGGAGGCAGCTCTGTGTCCACCCTCAGTGTGTTCCCACTCGGGGTGGGTATCGAGTGCATCCATGTCACTCAGAAGTGCTCCCCCCTCCCAAGTGTTGGGGAAGAACGACCAGAAGATGGTCTGTAAGGGCTCAGTATCTGAGAGAGCGAGGTCCTCAGCACTGAAGTTTAGCAAGCATTTTTACAAGGAAAACAGAGTGAACTTGTGGCCAAGGTGCACTCCGAGACCGTAATCTGCTCAGCAGGGACTGTCAGCATTGGCACCTCTGAGGTGGCTTCGTCTGGTTCAACAGTACAGGAGACTATATCCCAGTACTGTCTACTCCAGAAGTTTATGTTCAGCCTGGGACCTACTGAGTGTCTCAGGGTCAGCTTTGCTAACAATCCAGGAGTCTTCTTGCCCAGTACCAGCACCTACTGTAACTGGATCATCTCAGCAGTGGGTACCGTCCATGCCTCCAGTCTCTCGCCTGCATCTTTGCATGCCTCTATTGTCCAAAGGGAAGCTGGCCATGATCTTACCATTACTGCTGTCTCTGGGCTCCCAACATTAATCCCCAGCACCAATGGGAACAGCCCACTCCTTAGTCAGAAGAGGCTAATTTGTCTTCAGACTCTGAGGTTGTCTCTGTGTCACAGCCACACCAGGAACAACTCCCTTCCACTTCCACCACCTATCATCCTTGGTATTCCTGGAGGCTGTGTCTTAGCCTTCAAGAAAAGACCCATGGCCAGGTGGAAATTGGGCTTCGGAGCCTTATCTGTAGCCTTTTGGGGAGGATTGCTTTATGCCCTCCCTGCTCTTTTTTTTTTTTTTTTTTTTTCATTGAGTGAGCACCAAGATTTATCATACCAATTGCAGCGGGAGACCACTCCTGTTACTGAGCTCAGTGCCAAGAGGGAGGAAGTTGCTCAAGTGGCTCTCCCTTTAACGCAATCAGTGGAGACCCCACTGCAGCCGCATTTAGCTTCCTCCTCTTCATCACCCAGTGAAGCAGTTGTGTTGGAAGGTTCCTCAACTCCCACTGAGGATTACAAGGCTCACCAGGATCTGTGTAAGAGTGTGGCTTCCGCTCTGTATATCCAGGTGGAAGGGGTTGGAGAAAGGTCTCACAGGCTGGTTGACATCGTAGCTTCTGTGAGACTATCTAAAGCAGTGGTTCTCAACCGGGTGTACGCAGAGGTCTTCCAAGGAGTATATCAACTTCTCTAGATATTTTCCTAGTTTTACAAGAGGCTACATAAAAAGCACTTGCAAAGTCAATACAAACTAAAATGTCATACAATGACTTGTTTATATCACTCTATATTATACACTGAAATGTAAGTACAATATTTATATTCCAATTGATTTATTTTATAATTATATGGTAAAAATGAAAAAGTAAGCAATTTTTCAGTAATAGTGTGCTATGAGACTTTTTTTTAATTTTTTTTTGTCTGGTTTTGCAAGCAAGTAGCTTTTAAGTGAGGTGAAACGTGGGGGTATGCAAGACCAGTCAGACTCCCAAAAGGGCATAGAAGTCTGGAAAGGTTGCAAGCCACTGATCTGGAGTGGTGGTCTCACTTAATGCAGTTATCTTGGAGCACAGCAAAGTGCTGTGGCAGTGTCTCTCTCTCCCTCCCCCACCCGCAGCAAAAAGGACCAAGTGCAGATATTTTGTCCCTTTTCAGGGATTGAGTATTTTTACACCCACCCCCCTCTGGGGTCATTGGTGGTCTTAGCAGCTAATGAGAGAGCACGCCAGGGTCAGCAGGCATTTACCCCAGTAGGAAAGGATGCACAGAAGCAGGATCTCTTTGGCAGAAAACTTTGACAGTGGGCCTAAAGTTTAGGATTGTTTACCAGCAGGCTTTGCAGGGACGTTACAAGTTTAGCCTCTGAGACAATATATTAAAACTTAAAGACAAATTGCTAGAGGATGCAAGGAGGGGATTTCTCATCATGTTGGATAAGGTTTAATGAATGGCCAAAACTTCCCTTCAGATGTGGTTGGACATTGCTGAACTCTGCAATTAGAGCCATGGTATTGGCCATTACAAACCACAGATGCTTATGACTTTAGTCATCAGGTCTTCACCAAGGTATCTGACAGACCATAGGGAATCTGCCTTTTGACATGTTGTTGCTCTTCTCTGAGCAGACAGATGACAAGCTGCATAGTCTAAAGAACTCACGGGAGATGTACAAATCTTTGGGCATACACTTTCACCAAAGAGAAAGCAATTCTTCTATTCAGCAGCCTCCCTGTTTTCACATCTTGTCACCAAGACCGAGCCAGGAAAAAAGGCTGAAGTTGTAGGAGAAGACCATTCCCTCTTTCTTCAGCAACAGCTCCTGGTTCATCCAGACAGACTAAGAGTTCTAAGCAAACATTTTGTCAAGGGCAGCCTACCAGTTTCCAGGGTGCCAACCTCTCCTGTCCCACTGTTTGCCAACCAGCTATCCCACTTCGTAAGCCTAAGTCTCAGTCCCACTAGAGACCAGTGGTCTTAAGCATAGTGGAGTTGGGATACACCCTTCATCTTCTTCCCATCCCTTTTCAGGGATCACTCTGAGGAGGAGGTCCTCCTTCAGGAGGTGCAATCTCTTCTTTAGCGGGGGCCATAGAGAAAATTCTTCAGTTATACAGAGGGAAGGTGGGTTTTGTTTTGTGTAGTGTTTTTTTTTTTTTTTTTTTTAATTCCCACTATTTCCTGATCCTGAAAGCAAAGGAAGAATTTGCTTCCATACTAGAATTTTCATGGTCACACTGATTTCCATTAATCCCTCTCTGGAGTTACAGTACTACCATTTGTCCTGGCTGCAGATCCACAGGTGTTCACAAAATATATGGTGGTTGTGGCAGCATTCTTGAGGAATTCAGTTCATTTCCCTACTTGAATGACTGTTTTGGTGAGAAGATGGTGCAAGGCTCAGGTGCTGCGTAGCATGTCTGTCATCCAGTCAACATTTGACGTGCTAGGGTTGCTCATTGACACTGAGAAGTCAATTCTTTCACAAAAAATAGTTGATAGGAGCAGTCTTGGACTTTGTGGAAGGAAGGTCTTCCTTCCTTCCACAGATAAGATTCCAGACAATGCTGGCCATAGCTTTAGACCTGAAGGCCCATCCTACCAGACAGCACAGATTCGCCTCATTCTGCTGGGGAATATGGCCTCATGCACTTAAGTAGTTCAGTTTGCCAGGCTTCATCTCTGGAAGTTGCAAGAGTGGTTGACATCTGTGTACTCTCTGATCTGCCATCCCTTAGACACAGTGGTTTGGGTGCCCACTCAAATCTTGGCCTCTCTAGACTGGTGGACAGACCTTTCAAATATGTGTGAGGGGGGTTCTATTTGCTCCTCCTTAACCAGCTTTGACCCTAGTTATGGATGCTTCTGCCCTAGGTTGGGGGTCTTACCTGGGATCCCTGGAGACTCGAGGCTTATTGTTGGCTCAGGATTTAACTTTGCATGTAAATGTCAAAGAATTCAGGGCCATCCAGCTTAGCTTGTCAAATCTTCTTTCCCTATGTCAGAGGAAGAAATCTGTTCATGCTCTCAGACAACACAGTGGCTATGTCCTGTGTGAACAGGCCAGGAGGGCCCCAGTCAACTCTGCTATGCCAGGAAGTAACATGGCTGTGGGAGTTTTGTATCACTAGCTCAGTCTATCTCAAGGCCTCTCACCTTCTGGGTGTTCAAAACCATCTGGCAGACTGGTTTGGGGTGGGAAAGAGAGGGCTTTGCCCTTTGTACCTTCACGCAATGGCATGAAGCAGCAAAGGGTGCACATGTTGTCCCGATGGGTATCACTAAAGTAAACATCTCTGGCAACTGCGCACTGAGTGAACACATACCTGAAATGTAATGGACATGTGCAACACATCTTGAAGAAACAGTTTCAGAAGAGGTTAGTAACCATTTCTTATTTAGGTTAATAAAGTCTAGAGACGACTGTGTGAGGAATTTCAAAGGGACCTAATCAAGCTAGGTGAGTGGGCAATATAGCTGTATTTATTGAACTTAAATTTGTTTATTAATGTACATATGAGGGGGAAATAACAGCTAAGAAAGGGACAGTATAGTACACAAATATTTGAAAATTGTAAGCATCAAGGATAAGAATTTTTAGGAAAGTATACCACAATAAGGATAAGAAAAAGTAAGCATTCTGAGAGAAACTTTCTACAATTAGGTTTATTACAATGTGAAATAATTTCAAAAGGGAAGTGGTAGAAATGCCTTCTCTTGTTCCATTTTAAGTGTTCCTGGACAAAGCTGCAGTAAATTGACAGTAGGGAATCATTTTGCATGATCAGAAATCTGATAGAAAAGACGTACAGTATTTCTCTCTCTTCTGTGGAAAATTTTGTTTTGTGTACATAAAGTGATTAATTGCTTTGATAGCAGTCTTTACATAAGAAACATTAGAATGACCATACTGGTCAGACCAGTGATTCATCTAACCCAGAATCCTATCTTCTGACAGTTGCTGATGCCAGATGCTTCAGAGGGAGTGAATAAAACAGGGCAATTTATCAAGTGAACTATCCCTTGTTGTCCCGTCCCAGCTTCTGTCAGTCAGAGGCTTAGGAACACCCAGAGCATGGGGTTGCATCCCTGACCATCTTGGCAAACAGCCATTGATACCTAACCTCCATCAACTTATCTAATTCCTTTTTTAACCCAATTATACTTTTGGCCTTCACAACATCCCCTGGCAATGAGTTCCACAGGTTGACTGTGTTGTGTGAAGTAGTACTTTCTTTTGTTTGTTTTAAATATGCTATCTATTAATTTCATTGGGTGACCCTTAGAAATGTGTTATGTGACGGGGTAAATAACAATTCGCAATTCACTTTCTACATACATTCATGGTTTTTATAGACTTCTATCCTATCCCCCCTTAGTTGTCTCTTTTCTAAGCTGAACGGTCCAGTCTCTCTCCTCATATTAAAGCTGTTCCATACCCCTAATTGTTTTTGTTGCCCTTCTTTGTACTTTCCAATTCTAATATCTTTTTTTGAGATGAGGCATGCAGTATTCAAGGTGTGGCCGTACCACGGATTTATATAGTGGCATTAGGATATTATCTGTTCCTTTCCCAATAGTTCCTAACAATGTTAGCTTTGACTGCCATTGCTCATCGAGCAGATGTTTTCAGAAAACTATCCCCAGTTATGTCAATATCTTTCTTGAGTGGTATCAGCTAACATAATTCTGTATGTATTGTTGGGATTGTGTTTTCCAATGTACATCACTTTGCATTAATCCCCATTGAATTTCATCTGCCATTTTGTTGCCCAATCATCAGTTTTGTTAGATCTCTTTGTAACTTTTCAGTCAGCTTTGGACATAACTATCTCAAGTAATTTAGTATCTTCTGCAAACTTTGCCACGTCACTGTTTATTCCTTTTTCCAGATCGTTTAGGAATATGTTGAACAATACTGGTCCCAGTACAGATCCCTGGGGGTCACCGCTATTTATCTCTCTCAGTTGTGAATACTAACCATTAATTCCAAGCCTTTGTTTGTTTCCCATTTTTTTTTAACCAGTAACTGATCCATGGGCAGACCTATCCTCTTATCCCATTGTTACCTATTTTGTTTAAGAGCTTTTAGTGTGGGACCTTGGGAAAGGCTTTTTTAAAAGTCCAGATATGCCTTATCAGTTGGATCACCCTTGTCCACATGCATTTTGACCCCCTCAAAGAATTCTAATAGATGGGCAAAACATGATTTCCCTTTACAAAAGCTGCATTGACTCTTCCGCAGCATATCATGTTAATCTATGTGTCTGATAATTCTGCTCTTTACTATAGATTCAACCAGTTTGTCTGGTACTGAAGTTAGACTGACTGGCCTGTAATTGCCAGGGTCGTCTCAGGAGCCTTTTTTAAAATTCAGTATTATATTAGCTATTTGCCAGTCATCTGGTATGGAGGCTGATGTACGTGATAGGTTACATACCAGAGTTCTGCAGTTTCATATTTGAGTTCCTTCAGAACTCTTGAGTGAATACCCATCTGTCCTGATGACTTGATAAATTGAATAGTATTAGTTTGTTCCAAAACATCCTCTATTGACACTTCTATCTGGGACTGATCCTCATATTTGTCACCTAAAAAGAATGGCTCTGGTGTGGGAATCTTCCCCCACATTCTTTGTAGTGAAGATGGATGCAAAAAATAATTTAGCTTCTCCACAATGGCCTGGTCTTCCTTGAGCGCTGCTTTTAGCACCTTAGTGATCCAGTGGCCCCACTGATTGTTTGGTAGTCTTCCTGTTTCTGAGGTACTTAAAAAAAAAAAAATTGCTGTTAGTTTTTGTCTTTTCCTAGTTGCTCTTCAGATTCCATTTTTGTCTGCCTACATATACTTTTACACTTGACTTCCCAGAGTTTATGCTCCTTACTGTTTTCCTCACTAGGACTTGACTTCCAGTTTTTAAAAGATGGCTGTGTCTAGCTGCTCCAAGAAGCAGTCACTAATGGTGTCTACAAATTTTATTTCTGTATCCCATCCTGAGGTGACGTGAACCCAGTCAAGATGGGAGTAGTTGAAATCCCCCATTATTATTGGGTTGTCTGGTTTTTTTTGTAGCCTTTCTAATCTCCCAGAGCTTTCCACACTCACGGTAGTAATCATCCTGGTCAAGTTGTCAATAGTATATTCCTACTGCTATTCTCTTATTATTCAAGCACGGAATTTCTGTCCATAGAGATTATATGGTACAGTTTGATTCATTTTAAGATTGTTACTATACTCCACTCTATGCTTTCTTTCCTATATAGTGCCACATCCCCACCAGCACTACCCACTGTCTTTCCTGTATATTTTGTACCCTGGTATTACTATGTCCCATTAATTATCATTGTTCCACCAAGTTTCTTGGATGCCTATTACACCAATATCCTTGTTTAATACCAGATACTCTAGTTAATACTTCTTAGCATTTAAACTTCTGCATTTGTGTACAAGCACTTATAAAATAATTTGTCAATCTTTAGTTGTCTGCCTTCATGTGATGTAATCGAATGGGACTTTGTTTGTTTGATTGTTTCTCTTCAGCTTCTACATGTACTTTATTAACTTCTATCTTCTCCTTTTTACTAGGATAAAGAGTATTCCCTTTAATAAATCCTTCTCTAAGGGATGTATCTGTCCAAACCATGTGCTTCTCCACACCTGTTGGCTTTCCCCCAATCCTTAGTTTTAAAAACTCTTCTGTTATGCTCCTCTGGGGAGTTCGTCATGAAGCTTGTTCATATAGAAACTAGTATCTGACAGATGTTAGTCAGTATTCATTATTTTAACAACCTATCCTCATCTGGAGGAGGTCTGGCAATTAATGTGCTCATGAAAATTTTCACACAGCCAGAGAGAGAACATCCTTGAAGATGGGAAAATTTAGCTGCAATGTTTTACTGCTTAAAAAAACTTTCTATATATAAATGCAGATTAGAGTGGTTTAAATGACTCATAGTTTTTTGTTTTGGGGTTTTTTTTGTTTTGTTTTGTTTTGTTCTTTTTTTTCATTTCTTTGTGCTATTATTATTTTATTCTCATGCTTAGATACCAAGGTATAAAGGACCTCGTAGACAGAAAAAGTGCTTGGACAAGGCTGGTGAGCAGGTAAAATGCATGAGAGAAGAAGATGCTGGCAGGTGCTTTTAGTCTTCCTTTAGGAAAAAACAGATTATACTAAAAAATAAAATTGACAATGCAAACACTAAAGTTTATTATAATTTAGCTATTAATATAGTATAAAGGTATAGAAATGGCACTCTAAGGCACCATACTTAGAATATTGTATACATAAAAAGCTTACTACATAAATCATATTAACAAATTATGAAAAATTAAGCTTTCTGTTGGGCACGTCATTGTTAACTAATGCTGTTAAAGTGTGGAGGGAATGACAACCGCATGAGTTTAAGTGTAGACTGTCTTCAGGTTTGAATTTCTAGGGTTTTTTTTTCTTAATGTTGCATTAATTTGGCATACCCTCCCAAAACTAATCTGAGAAGCCATTAACCTTCTCCTTCAGAACCCTCCTTAAGATCCATTTTGACCTTGTTATCGACAAGACATCACCAGGTGATAATGGGTAGATAGAAAGCTAGTAGGGATAAATTATATTTAATTGTAAAATAAATCCTTTAAAAATTATTTGGAATGATTATGTATGTGCTTTTACTACAGTCCTGCTTACTCATCCTCTCCCTTTCCTCTTGTTGCATATTGCATTTGTTTCTTGTCTTTAAATGATGACCAGATTCTGCTACCCTGATTTATATTTAGTACTTTACTTTGCATTCTCCTATTAAAACTGGGAGTGATTGTAGGTTAAGGTACCACTCAATCTTGGTAAGGGAAGTGGGCTCTTACTGTATAAAGATGGTATAAGTCAGGACTATAATTCATAGTTGCTGCTGTGTATTTGACCTTTCTGAAAAAAAAATTTCACAGCCACCTTTCAGAGTTTACGATCTTTGTTCTTTTCTGTGTGTTTTGCATTAGAGTATATGAATAGATTAATTGTCAAAATTGATTTTATTTTAATGTGCTTTATTAGTTACTAGGCTTGGGAATAGGATCTTAAACAACTAACCTTTTAAGAATTAGCTTTTTTAAAAATATTAGCCAGTTGAGTTTTAATTTAGAAAAAATTGTTCCTGGTTTGCAACCTTGTCTGTCTGCATCAGATTTCCACTAATTTTTACAATCCCTTTAAAAAATAAATTTAATTGGAAATATTGATAAAACTTCAGTTTTAGCAGTATTGCCATATAACATGTGGTGTTTTGCTCTCCCACTGTAATATATTCCTTGAACGAATAATTTTTCAAACTCTCACTCTTTTGCCTTGTAATGTGGTTCGAGATTAGCTAATAAACACTTTTGGAAGATAACCTGTAAATCAAAAATGATCCAACTTCCCCTGCACATACCACTCTCTACCACTTCACATTTAAAATGTCTGACTTTTTAGGATGTTTAATTTGAAAAAGAGTGTGTGGGAGAGAATGATATAAATGCTAAAACCCCATGTCTGTTAGTTGACTTGCCTCTCAAGTACTTGTAAAATGAATGAGTTTTCAATTTTGTATTAAAATTTGTCATTAAAGAAGGTATTATGGAATGGCAGTAGCTCCATAGTTAAGGTTACAACAATATTTGTATTATAAGATGAATTTTCAACATTCCTCTAAGTCTGTGGTTCACATCCAGGTGCACATGTACCCTTTGGGGGGCACACAGAGGTCTTCCAATGGGCATGTCAACTCATCTAGCATCTAGATCAGGGTTTCTCAGCCTGGGGGTTGTGACCCCAGGGTCCACAGGACAGGATGTGTTTGAGGGGGGGTGCAAGTGCAGGGCCAGCGTTAGAGGATGGCAAGCAGGGCAGTTGCCCGAGACCCCATGCCACAGGGGGCCACACAAAGCTAGATTACATGCTTTAGTCCCGGGCGGAAGGCGCTTAAGATACAGTGCTGCGTGGCAGGGCTCTTGCTTCAGGGGTACAGTAGTCTGGAAAGGTTAAGAACTGCTGCTCTAAGTTCCTTCAGAGACATTTCTTCTTCAGACTCGATGCAGACTTATCTATGGACAAACAGTAACTCTTGTGGCCACTTTGAAGTGAATTGGCCAAACTATTTTTGAAAAGGGAAGTTGGAAAACTAGGTATAATTCAGATGTGGGGAAATTACTATAATGCTTTTTGTTATGTTTAACTTTCAAAATGATGTGCCTTATTCCAAAGACCTTGCAGAAATCTAGTGACACTTTGCAGAATCGAGGCTGCATATAATCGTTCTCTTCTGTGTTAGAATTGTCAGAATTCCCTATGAGGCTGCTACTTAGGTCTGTCAGACCATGTAATGCTTACATAGGGTCTGCAGGATGTTGTAAAGATAGTAGTTCAATGTTTTTCTAACTGTGTAAGAGAGTTTCTCATGAATAACCTCACCCTCTAAATAACCAGTCATCCAGTAACTGTTTCAAATTATTTCATTCTGCACACCTGGAAAAGTATCACTGGTGTTCTGTGCAATGTGGTTTGAGAACAAAATACTTCTGAATAGAGCTGGTTGGAAAAATTCCAGTATAAAACTTTTTTGTCAGAATTTGCTGATTAATTGAAATCGAAAAGTTTCATGGAGATGGTTCCATTTTGATTAAATTCCTTTGAAACCTAGGCAAGAAACATGCCTGGCTGTCTGCTAACTTGCTCACCCAGCTCCTTGGCAGCCTGGGCTCCTAGGGTTTCTGAGGTCTGTCCCTCTGGGGCAGTCCATAATGTAGACTTGCCTTGGAGATGGGGCTCCAGTCTCTTTAGCAGAGAACGTAGACATTTTGAGATTTTTGTTCCAAAGGGGAGGGGGGAACTTACACAAAATGGAATTATCTTTCTCCACCACGCTCTACTTCTGAATTCCCGCCTTCACTGACTACCTTTAAAGTAAAAAGAAAAGGAGTACTTGTGGCACCTTAGAGACTAACCAATTTATTTGAGCATGAGCTTTCGTGAGCTACAGCTCACTTCATCGGATGCATACCGTGGAAACTGCAGCAAACATTATATACACACAGAGATCATGAAACAATACAGTGGGGTGGGAGGAGGTATTGTTTCATGATCTCTGTGTGTATATAATGTTTGCTGCAGTTTCCACGGTATGCATCCGATGAAGTGAGCTGTAGCTCACGAAAGCTCATGCTCAAATAAATTGGTTAGTCTCTAAGGTGCCACAAGTCCTCCTTTTCTTTTTGGGAATACAGACTAACACGGCTGTTACTCTGAAACCTACCTTTAAAGTGCGATTCTACTCTGAAAAGTGACTGTCTAAAAATAGCAATTTCTTAATCAATGGATCTGTTTCTTGTATGCATTCAGAGTCATAGCTGCTGAATATTAACTAATAAGTTTTGATTGTATTTTATTCCTGTTCAACTTGTAAGAGCCAATGCAACTCAGAGTGAGTAAACAGTATTCCATCCTTTCTTGTGCATCATCAAACTAATTGTTTAAGTTCCAATCATCTACACTTTTCAAAACCCCTTTGATGCCAGTGGGTTTGTGCAGTTGTCACTAACAGCACAGTTTGGCTTAACTGCTTGTGTTGCATAAGAAGGAAGGAAGATAATTCTCAGTTTATATTGACTTTGTGCCATAACAATTAGAATAAACAGCATTTTACTAGGAAAAATGAGCATATATGGTCATGGAAGTCATTGGGAAACATGGAGTGCTGTGGTAGCATAGTCACTTTACATAGTTCTGCACATGAATACTTTGCACTGATATTTTGTTTGCAGTGGTGGTGTTGCCTTGTGGGTCCCAAATATGAGAGACAAGGTGGGTGAGGTAATATCTTTTGTTGGACCAATTTCCGTTGGTGAAAGTGACAAGCTTTCAAGCTCCACAGAGCTCTTCTTCAGGTCTGTGGAGCTCAAAAGCTTCTCTTTCACCAGTAGAAATGGGTATAATAAAAGATATTACCTTACACACCTTGTCTCTTGCATTTATATGGTATCTTCATAAACATTTATTTTGCAACATCCCCTATGGTAGGTAAATATTGATAACCTCTTTTTTTTATACTGTAGATGGGAAATAGAGAGAGAGAGAGGTTAAGTACCTTGATTATGGTTGTGCAAGTTAGTCTTGGAACCAAGTTTAGAATACAAGTCATTAGCTCTGTCCCATAAATAATCCAGCTGTAGAGCCCCCATACTTAATCTCTCTATCTCGATATTCCGACGCTATCTGTTAACTATGTTCGCAAGGTTAAAATCAATTACTCAGAAATTAGGAAATAACAGAATTAAGATAGATAGAAGTGGAAGGCTGAAACATGCCTAGTTAGCAACTAAATTGCCTACACAAAATAACTTTTTACTAATTTTAGAGTAAATTTTTCTGCACTACAGTATTTTTAGTTCATTTGACTTTGCTTCTAGATATAACCTATATTATAAAACCCTACAGAGGGAATAGAATAGAATTTTTTTTAAAAAAGAGCTCTTTAGATGGCTTTGAAATAGGATTTTTTTTCTTAGTTGATACAACTTTATGGGTACAAAAATAGAAATATTAAATCATTTAATTTGAAAAATTTTGATTATGTGGATAACTTGCATAGTGTATGTTCCCAGATGGTCCTTTATTAACAATTGGACTGCAGTTCAGTCATGAGAAACTATTTCCATGACTTCACTCAAGGAAAGGCATTTCCCTTCTGTAAATTTGATTTTTTTTTTTTTATTTTTTTTTTTAAAGGTTGCTGAAACCAGTCAAAGTGATACAAGTATCTCATCAGGAGAAACAAAGAGCAAAAGCAGCATTTACTTTCTTCCCAATGAGACAAAGCTAGTTTCTGAACTGCACCACAAAGACTTAAATACCAAAGAAGAAAGTGATCCGGCTGTAGATGAGGATGACATAGAGGGAGATTCTTTTTTTGATGATCCCATACCCAAACCGGAGAGAAACTATGGCTGGTAAGTAAACTGTGCTCCATAGTTAACATTTATTTTATGCTTAGTAGGTTTGGGTTAGATGTGCTATTTGCACATAGCCTCTAGTAAAAGGTGGTGTGTAGGTGCACTGTAAAACACCCTGCTTGAAATGCACAATACTTTCTGGGGCTCCCTGGTTGCACTGGTGAGTAATTTTCACCCTTTTGGGGATGTCGCATCATTCCCTTCTGATACTAAGACAACTGATCTGGCTGGTGGGGTTGGAGAAGGGCAGTGGAGCCCTTGGCTCTGTTAACCCCTGCTCTTTCCAACCCATTTGATGCTAGGAGTGAGTATCTGAGGTACAAACCCTATGCTCCTTGAGCCCTGGAGATGCAACTCTGGCCAACCTTAAAGTAGCTGCACAAGTGGGAGGGGAGAACCTTTATTTCTCTGCATAACTTCATAAAGACTGGCAGAATCTAACCCACAATACTGGAGTAGGTAAGAAAATATTGGTAGCGCGCACACACACACATACACACCAGCTTCATACAATACAAGTATTAGGAAAGACTCTTTTGCTCTTGGAAAAAGTTCCCTTTATACAAATCAGTGTTCACGTTTATTACCCAGTGTGTCCAAGCTGACTTGTTTTCAGTAGATTAATTGTTCTTCTGGAACATGTCAGCATTGCAGGCCCAAACATTTTAGGGCACTTTGTGGTTACGTAGTGTCGGACAATGAGTGAAATGATATTTTGAAGTGCAAGTCTGACTGAAAGGTGCAAAGGTATCAAAGCCCACGTTCTCAGTCCCTTGATCTTGCTGCACCTCTGGGCAGAACCATTTCCACTGTGCTGTGTTAGAACAACTTTAAAGTTTTGGGTGGGCCAAAAATGCACCTGAGGAGGATTGATGTAGCAGGAGGTTGCCCCATCCATTCCCACTCTTTCCCTTTTACAGTGGCAACAAGCAGCGAGGTGGTCTAATCCAGTGGCTCTCAACCTTTCCAGATTACTGTGTTTCCTTTCAGGAGTCTGATTTGTCTTGCGTGCGCCCCCCCCCCCCCTAAGTTTCACCTCACTTAAAAACTGCTTGCTTACAAATCCGATCTAAAAATGTAAAAGTCTCACATCGCACTATTACTGAAAAATTGCTTATTTTCTCATTTTTACCATATAATAAAATAAATAAATTGGAATATAAATATTGTACTTACATTTCAGTGTATATGGAGTAGTATGAACAAGTTATTTTATGAAATCTTAGTTTGTCCTGACTTCACTAGACCTTTTTTATGTAGCCTGTTTATAAAACTAGGCAAATGTCTAGATGATTTGATGTACTCCCTGACAGACCCCTGCATATCCTCAGGGGTACACATACCCCTAGTTGAGAACCACAGGTCTAAGCCCTCTTATGTTGGCCCTTCAATATCAGATGCTCATCCTTACACTAGAAGGATCCTGGTGTGGCACAAAGTAACGACATCATTCTCCCCTCTATTTCTAATAAACTGGCACACTCCTTTCAGAAAGGGATTACTTATGACTGTTATCTAGTAGGAAATAAAAATTACAAGATATGCTCCTATAATATATTTAAAGAGCAGCTGACTTCTCATGAAAAATATTGAACTACATTACAAAGAACTCTGCTATTATTCTTTTGGTAATTTTTTCTTTTTTTATCAGTAGCCATAGCAGAATTAAAATAACATCTTTGATTTGCTCCTGCTTATTTAAAAGCTTAAGTACACTTTTACCCCAATATAACATGGTCCTCGGGAGCCAAAAAATATTACCACATTATAGGTGAAACCATGTTATATCAAACTTGCTTTGGCCTCGAGCGTTTCCATTATTAATAGGCACTTCCCTCCCCCTGACTGACTCCTAAGCCTGCTCCTTGTCCCCTGGCTACCCCCTTCGAGACACCCTCTCCCTCCCAAGACCCCACCCTCATCTAAGTCCCCCTGCTCCTTGTCCTCTGACCACCCTGCCCCCAGAACCTCTGAGCCATCCAACCCTCCCTGTCCCCTGACGGCCCCCCAAGACCCTCTGCCCCTTATCCAACCCCTTGGCCCCAGCCTGGCACCCTTAACATGCCACTCAGAGCAGCATGTCGGAGCCAGATGCGGGAGCGTGCAGCCCCACCCCCCAGAGTGCTGCTTTACCACGTTATATCCGAATTTGTGTTATATCTGGTTGCGTTATATCGGGGTAGAGGTGTAATAATTGATTCTAACATCATGTTAATTTCTACAGCCAACTGATTGTGAGGTCATAAACTGGGATATAACAATAGGTGGGAATACCAGTGTCAGAGATCTAATAATTGTGCATGATCTTTAAACTGGCGGCTTTAAAATATTAAAATGAAACTTTCAAAGGAATTTGTTCCTCCAGTCATTGACTCTGAGATGGTGATAGTGTCTCTCGAAGCAGGTAGATTGCCAGGATTGTTGCAATTTCCAGCATATTTATCTTGTCAGATTAGCTTGGCTTTTAACTGACATCATGGTTCATAAGTAAGGCTACGTTTTTGACACCGATATTTTTAGTAAAAGTCATGTACAGGTCATGGGCAATAAATGAAGAATTCACGGAAGTCCGTGACCTCTCCTTGACTGTTACTAAAAATACCCATGACAAAATGGGTAGCCTGGGCAGCTGCAGGAGAGAAGAGGCTGGGAGCTCCAGGGTCCCCCTCTGCTGGTGGCTCCAAGCTCTGGGGATCCCCCTGCCGCCCACCGCGGCCGAGAGCTCTGGGGAGCTGCTGGGAGCTACCGGGGATCCCCCCTGCTGCCCGTTGCGCCTGAAGTCACAGATCTTTGGAAGTCACGGATTCTGTGACCTCTGTGACTAAATCACAGTCTTATTCATAGGTCAGAATTACACATCCAGTGCATCTGTGTTAATTACCGTCCTTGAAAACTAAATATAACAATCATGAGTGCAAATTCTACAGTTCATAGACCAGTGTTTGTAATCAAATAATTCAAAACAAAAGACATTAAAAATGGCCATACTGGGTCAGACAAAAGGTCCATCCAGCCCAGTATCCTGTCTACTGACAGTAGCCAATGCCAGGTGCCCCAGAAGGAGTGAACCTAATAGGTAATGATCTAGTGATCTTTCTCCTGCCATCCATCTCCACCTTCTGACAAACAGAGGCTAGGAACACCATTCCTTACCCATCCTGGCTAATAGCCATTAATGGACTTAGTCTCCATGAATTTATCCAGTTCTCTTTTAAATCCTGTTATAGTCCAAGCCTTCACAACCACCTCAGACAAGGAGTTCCACAGGTTGACCATGAGCTGAGTGAAGAAGAACTTCCTTTTATTTGTTTTAAACCTGCTACCCATTAATTTCATTTGGTGGCCCCTAGTTCTTATATTCTGGGAACAAGTAAATAACTTTTTTCCTTATGCGCTTTCTCCACACCACTCATGATTTTATATACCTCGATCATATCTTCCCCACCCCCCCCTTCTCCTCTCTTCCAAGCTGAAAAGTCCTAGCCTCTTTAATCTCTTCTCATATGGGACCCGTTCCAAACCCCTAATCATTTTATTTGTCCTTTTCTGAATCTTTTCTAATGCCAGTACACCTCTACCCTGATATAACGCTGTCCTCGGGAGACAAAATCTTACCGCGTTATAGGTGAGACCACGTTATAGCAAACTTGCTTTGGCCCCCTGACTGCTCCGACCCCTATCCACACCCCCTACCTCCTGATAGGCACTCAAAAGTGGAGCAACACTGCCTCAGCCCATTCCACTCTGCCACCTCCCAGCTGTGGCGCTCTGCTCCCCACTGCTGGTGAGTGCAGGGGTTGGGGAAAGGATGCCCCCCGTACTCACCTGCAGCGGGAAGCAGAGCACCGCAGCTGGGAGCTGGCAGAGTAAAGCAGGCTGGGGCCAGGCTGCTCCGCTTCCGGCTGCCGGGGAGGTTAGGGAAAGGACGCCTCCCCTCCCTCCCCCCATTCCCACCGTACTCACCCGCAGCAGGAAGCAGAGCAACGCGGCCCCAGCCCACTCCGCTTTCCTTGCCTCGGCCCTAGCCATGTCGCGAGGGGGGTCCCGCACTCACCTAGGAACTGGCGGAGTGGAGCGGGTTGGGGCTGGGCTGCTCAGCTTCCGCTGCTGCCGGTGAGTGCGGGGGGATCCCTTCCCCAAGCCCCCTCCCCCAAGCGACGGAAGTGGAGCAGGCTTCTCCCGATCCCCTGCTAATCCCCCAGGCCACTCTGGGACTGCGGGGCCCCCAGAAGTGCCCCCCCAGCTCCTGTCTCCCAGACCCGGGGGGGGAGCTCCTGACCGCCCCCGAGACCCTCTGCCCCTTATCCAACCCCTTGGCCCCGGCCTGGCACCCTTAACACACTGCTCAGAGCAGCGTGTCAGAGCTTTACTGCCTTGTATGCGAACCTGTGTTATATCGAGTCGCGTTGTATCGGGGTAGAGGTGTATATCTTTTTTTGAGATGAGGGGACCACATCTGTACTTGATATTCAAGATGTGGGCGTACCATGGATTTATAGAAGGGCAATAAGATATTCTCCGTCTTCTTCTCTATCCCTTTTTTAATGATTCCTTATATCCCGTTTGCTTTTTTGACTGCCGCTGCACACTGCATGGACGTCTTCAGAGAACTATCCACGATGACTCCGAGATCTTTCTCCTGATTAGTTGTAGCTAAATTAGCCCCCATCATATTGTATGTATAATTGGGGTTATTTTTTCCAATGTGCATTACTTTACATTTAGCCACATTAAATGTCATTTGCCATTTTGTTGCCCAATCACTTAGTTTTGTGAGATCTTTTTGAAGTTCTTCAGTCTGCTTTGGTCTTAACTATCTTGAGCAGTTTAGTATCATCTGCAAACTTTGCCACTTTGCTGTTTTATCCCTTTCTCCAGATCATTTATGAATAGGTTGGTCCTAGGACTGACCCTTGGGGAACACCACTAGTTACCCCTCTCCATTCTGAAAATTTACCATTTATTCCTACCCTTTGTTCCCTGTCTTTTAACCAGTTCTCAATCCATGAAAGGATCTTCCCTCTTATTCCATAACAACTTAATTTACATAAGAGCCTTTGGTGGGGGACCTTGACACAGGCTTTCTGGAAATCTCAGTACACTATGTCTGCTGTTCAGGAATTTTACTACTACAGTATTACTTTAGTACATAAGTGGTCATCAGTTGTTAAAAGGCCAATGACTTGAATGGTAATACTTATTGCTACTTGAAAGATAAGAGTTCAAGAAAAGAAGCCTTAGTTATGCAGCAAAACTAAATTGCCTTATATAGAACAAATCTCCATGGCAGAAAAGAAACAAGGTTTGTCAAATTACATGGAATATGCTAACGATCTATTTCCATATCAATTTTACATACATTTTTAGACTTGTGTATCTTAATTTGGTTTAGGTAGCATGCAGATATTAATAGCAATTTCATAGTAAGGCATCTTTGTGTGTGCAGATTGTGGTAAATGAATTAGCAAAATGCTAATTAGCAAGGTTCTACAGATTTTGGGGACTTATTGTATGTGTAGTAAAATAATAGTTTGTAATCTTCCTCCATGGTGGATCAAATTTCATGTGTATATACATGTAATGTGGAGTCATTATAAATGTATATAATGTCCTTATAAACTTGTTTAAATATACATTAAACTCACCAAAACCATAGAAAGTTAATGCAAAATTAGATTCTGCTCATACATCATTTCATTAGATGAGCGTAAAATACATTACACGAAACCAATCACCACTTGGTCACTGAGGATATTTTCTGGGAATGGTGAAGATTAAACTTTGACTTTCAATGTGCTTGTTGCATCTTTTATTTGTAAATAATGTGTTAATTCATGTTCCATTCCTAAATGTAATAGCAGCTAAACCAGTTTATCATGTGGCGATGAAAGAAATCCATTTTGTTGCAATCTCAAGGGGCATGCTTTCTACAACACAACTGTTACTAGTTTTGTTGAACAAAAGTGATCATAACTCAAAAAGAAAAGGAGTACTTGTGGCACCTTAGAGACTAACCAATTTATTTGAGCACAAGTACTCCTTTTCTTTTTGCGAATACAGACAAACACGGCTGTTACTCTGAAACCTGTCATAATTCAAAAACTGGTTGATATATTTATTTATGCCCGAATCTTTTCCTCTTGGCTGCATGGTATTTGTGGGGATAACTAAAGGCCCTCTGATAAAAATAGTGATACTGAAGAAGATGCAAGAGATCTGTTTGTGATAGAAGGCAGGCAGAAGTCTGTGAATAGGTGAGAAAATAACTTTCTTATTGCATGTCTTGCTTGACGCTTCTACCACCGACTTCCAGTAGAAAGTTTTTGGCCTTTTTTAGATTGTAGAGCAAATATTTCCTTCGCTTGATCTTTTGCTACATACAGTATTGTTTCTAGTTGCATACATATTTAATGGATGGTAGAAGAGAGAGTCACATATCTAGTTACAAATTATTTCCCTTTTTAGGAAAACAGAGTCCAACAAACAAGGAGGAAGCCTTGCATCTCTTTCTGATGCACCCCCACTAAGGAGTGGGCTAAGCTCCCTTGCTGGAGCACCTTCACTAAAAGAGCCTGACAGTAAGTATAATATTGAAATCCTTTTGTATCTTGAGTTAGGGCAGGAGAGAAGGGGGATGGACTTAGATGATCTTGAGATCCCTTCCAGTCCTACATTTATAATTATAAATGTCTGTAAGTGTTTGCAGGATTGGCTCTTAAAATTGGAATATAATTTTAGCCTATAGAAAAATATACTAGATTTAATTGGTTGATGGATGTATTTAAGTGTGCTCTTTTTTTCTTTCTTTTTCTTTTTTTTTTCCAAACAATAACCAAACGTATTTCTGATTTAAATTTTTTTTGGTTACAGATGCAAATAGAAACTCTGTTTTGAAAGATCTACGCTTGGTGAATGCAAAATTTGGATCTCTTGAATTAGGCAAGTGGTTGTTGAGTATGAAGGAACGTAAACATACTAGTTTTGATATGCCTACATTTGAGTTCCATTTCAGCTCCTCAAGGAAACTGAGACACTGAAATATACTGATACTGGGCCAAAACCTGCTGTCTTACTTTGGTAAAAGTTCCATTGGAGACAGCAGGAGTCTTGCTTGAGTAAGAAGCAAGATTTGATTCATTATTCTGTGTACAGAATTCCTAACTGGCAGGAATTACTTGTGTGTGTAAAATAATTCTGGTAGAAACATACAACAGGAACTCAAGCCATCCCATGCATAAATTTTGGTGATAATTTTGTAGTTGGTCTGCTTGTCAGTAAGGTATTGTTGACTAGAACACCAGGGGAAAACCTACTGTAAGAAAAAATAAAATGTCTTGTCTTGTAAAGCAGCTTAAGTCCATATGATACTAGCTTTTATGAAGCATTTCCCCATATTGCTATTAATGATACATAGTTACTTTTTTGGAAATTGTAATATATTCCTGGATATATGCTTGATGACATCAGTGTCCAGTTACCATTGTTTTCAATTCTATGGCAAAAATATATAAGACTTTGTAAATTTATCCAGCATGGAAATGCATCTCGGAATTAGTGTTCACTTAAGATATTTATTGAAAATGGTAGCATAGGCTTTTAAGGGCAGATTTTTAAAGGCACAAGTAGAAGTTAGGCATGCAACTCTCATTGGCTTTCAGTGGGATTTAGGCGTCTGTAATTGCTTTTTGTGTCTTTTGAAATTCTCCCAATTATAGTATCAACATAGAATCATAGCAATGTCCAGCCCCTTGCACTGAGGTACATCTAGACTATCCTTGACCGGTGTTTGTCCAACCCGATCTTCAAAACCTTCAATGATACAGATTCCATAGCCTCCCTGGAAGCCTGTTCCTGAGCATAACTACTGTTATGGTTAGAAAGTTTTTCCTAATATCTAACCTAAACCTCCCTTGCTGTAGATTAAGCCCATTACTACTTATCCTACCTTCAGTGGACATGGAGAACAATAGATCGCTGTTTGCTTATAACAGCCCTTAACTTATTTGAAGACTGTTATCAGCTGTCCCCTCGGTCTTCTTTTCTCAAGACTAAATATGCCTCATTTTTGTAGCCTTTCCTCATAAGTCAAGTTTTCTAAACATTTTATCATTTTATTTGCTCGCCTCTAGACTCTCTAATTTTCCCACATCTTTCTTAAAATGTGATACCCATAATTGGATACAGCACTCCAGCTGAGACCTCACCAGTGCTCGGTAGAGCAGGACAGTTATCTCCTGTATCTTAGGCCTTATCTACACTGGGGGGGAATCGATCAAGGTTGCGCAACTTCAGCTACGTGAATAATGTAGCTGAAGTCAACATACTTAGATCTACTTACTGCAGTGTCTTCGCTGCGGTAAGTTGACGGCTGACACTCTCCCATCAACTCCGCCTGCACCTCTCGCATTGGTGGGGTACCAGAGTCGACGGGAGAGTGCTTGGTGGTCGATTTATCGCATCTAGACTAGACGTGATAAATTGACCCTCCCCCCCCACTGGATCAATCACTGCCCATCGATGCAGCACGTAATGTAGACAAGCCTTTACATATAACATTCCTGTTAGTACACCCTAGAATATTGGCCATTTTTCAACTGCATCACAGTGTTGACTCATACTCAGTTTGTGATCCACTCTACCCCCCCCCCAATTCTTTTCAGCAGTATTACCACCTAAATAGTTATTTCCCATTTTGTAGCTGCACATTTGATTTTTTCCTTCCTAAGTGTAGTACTTGTCTTTATAGAAGTTTTTCTTGTTTAATTCAGACCAGTTGTCAAGGTCATCTTGAATGGTAATCCTCTTCCCAAAGTGCTTGCTACCCCTCCCAGCTGGGTGTCATCTGGAAATGTTACATGCATACATTTCACTCTGTTATCCAAGTCATTAATGAAAATGTTGAATAGTACCAGATCCAGAGCTGACCCCTGCAGCCCCACTTGATACACCCTCCCACTTTGACAGCGAACCGTTGGGGGGAGGGATAGCTCAGTGGTTTGAGCATTGACCTGCTAAACCCAGGGTTGTGAGTTCAATCCTTGAGGGGGTCATTTGGGATCTGGGGCAAAAATTGGGGCATGGTCCTGCTTTGAGCAGGAGGTTGGACTAGATGACCTCCTGAGGTCCCTTCCAACTCTGGTATTCTATAACTACTTTTTGAGTACAGTCTTTCAGCCAGTTGTGCATACACCTTATAGTAATTTTAATCTAGATCACATTTCCCTAGTTTTCTTATGAGAATGTCAGGTTGGACTTTGTCAGAAGCTTTAATAAAATCAAGATATATCACATCTACTGCTTCCCCCCCATCCAGTAGGCCAGTAACCTTGTCAAAGAAGGAAATTATATTGGTTTGACATGATTTGTTCTTGACAAATCCGTGCTGGCTATTCCTTATAACCCTAGATTCCAAGGCCAGAAGGGACCATTGTGATCACCTAGTTTGCTCTCCTGTATAACACAAGCCATAGAACTTCTCTAAAATATTTCCTACATGCTTATAAATTGACAGTTTGTTTCGGTATCTTTCCAGGTATCAAAGTTAGGTTGACTCGTCTATAATTCCCTGGATCATCTTTGTTCCCCTTTTCAAAAATAGGTTCTATGTTTGCCCTTTTCCACTCCTCTGGGACCTCACCCATCTTCCATGAGTGCTCGAAGATAATTTGCTAACCGTTCTGAGATTGCTTTACTTCGTTCTTTAATATCCTAAAGATGAATTTCATCAGGCCCTGCCAACTTGAATACATTTAACTCCCCTAAATCTTCTTTAATCTTTTTTTCCCTATTTTGTCATACATTCCTTCCCCTTGTTGTTATTAACAGGGCTGTCAAGTGAGTTAAAAAAATTGATCGTGATTAATTGTGCGATTAATCACGCTATTAATAATAAACACCATTTATTTAAATATTTTAGGTGTTTTCCAAATTTTCAAATATATTGATTTTAATTATAATACAGAATACAAAATGTACAGTGCTCACATGATATTTGTTTTTAATTACAAATACATGCATTGTGTTTAAAAATATATATATATATTTTTCAGTTCCCCCATTACAAGTACAGAAATATAATTTGATCTCTTCATATTTCCTGCACAGGGAATCTGTTTTGTTCAGTAAAATACTTTTTTTATTATTTAGGAACTGGAGATGAAGATGAGTATGTTGATGATTTCAACAGGTAAGAGGGAAAAATACTTATATTGCTACAGGGTAATATTTAATGGATAGTAAACATGATTCAGTTTTCTAATTACATTGAACCAGAAGTAGGTTCCATCCTATCATGATCAGTTTGACAATGCTGCCATCTGTCTGTTATACATTTGTGAATATACATCTTTCTTATACTTTCTGTAGGCAGGAGTGTCTTGAAAACCTGTCCTTAGGATGCTGACAAGCTTTAGGGTTTTTTAATCAAATTAAAAAGCCTCTTCTCAACAATACATTTTTATCATTTACTTTTTTATACATTTTAATTAGTATTTTTAGCTAACTTTAGTCCAAATTGAATCTTGCATCTAAAAAACTCGGCAGCATGAAGGGCAGACAATTGAGCAATAACATTTAAGGCCTGGATCCTACAATATACATGGCACAGCTTATTTCTCACAGCTTAATTTAGTTACAGGTGTATTCTCAAATATTTTTATTTAAATTTCTGTTCTGTAAAAATGGCGCTATCTAACCTAAACACTCTTCCCTATAGAGGTGTGTGAGTGTGGTGGGAATTCTTGTACAGCAGAAAAAGAAAATCTAATTATTTTCACCTTTTATTCTTTTTTCTGTCATTAGTACCAGTCATCGCTCAGAAAAAAGTGACATCAGTATTGGTGAAGAAATAGAGGAAATTTCTGTGGAAATAGACGACTTGAATGCCAGTGATAAAGTATGACTTTTATTGTCTGGATATGCTTTTAATCTTGTCTTGGATGTGGTGATTAGATGTTGGGTTCTCCTTTATGGACAATTGTCATTATGTAATAAACCCTTTGGGCACAGGTGGATATAGTCATGCCATTCATTAAAACTGCCTTCTATTTATAACCATTCATTTACTAAAAAAGAAAAGGAGTACTTGTGGCACCTTAGAGACTAACAAATTTATTTGAGCATAAGTTTTCATTAGGGTTAGAGTCTATACTGACTCTTTTTAAGAAAAAAAAACAAAACAATTATTTGATCTAACTGTGCAGTAACAGTTGAGAGGTTTTCTTGTAATCTTTGAGCTTATGCAAGAGTTTTTATTAACTGCCTCAGTTGTGCTCATATTTTCATTATTCAGTACTGGCTATCAAATTTCCATACCTCTGTCTGCATTGTTAGAGTATATTCCCTTTCTAAACCAGAAGACTTTAAAGTATTTTTGCTGGGCTTCTGTTGAACTCTGAGATATTACAATTAATAGGTACTGCTTCCAGCTGAATAGTTCTTTGGTGACAGCATGCTAACAGCCTATTGCCTAGGTCACCTTCCAAAAATTTTCAGTGCATTTTTAAAATTGTAAACAGGGCAAGTGACTCCAAATCTACTTTATTTTAAATATTTTTTTTCTCATTTGAACCAATTGCTCTTTATTTGGTTGGAAAAGTAAAGCAGTGGCATTAGGAGCCCAATTCTATAAGGTACTTCTCATTAACTTAATGGGCAGTTGAATGCACACGGTATCTCATATGTTGGAATTGATACCTTTCAGACAGGGCCGTAAGCTAGCAAGATGCTTTTTGCAGGACTGTATAGTTTAATAGATTTAGAAATCTAAATAAATATATCTTGTCTGGTTGATTTTTGTTTACTCTTCTAGCTTGAAGACCTCACGCAAGATCTTACCATTTCTCAGTTAAGTGATGTTGCAGATTATCTAGAGGATGTGGCATAGAACTGGACAGTAGAGATGTTTCTAGTGCTGGATTGAGGACTCTTGTGGACTGCTATTTTCAGACAATCATTCTTTGCTGGAATGTCTGTTCCCTATTTGTGCCTTGTGTTTCAGAAAGACTGGAGGTGTACAGAGCGCTTATAAAATCATAGTAAGAACTAAATGAAATAGTTAATTCCAGCTTGAGTCTAATATTGGAATTATTGTTCTTCGTCTGGTTCAGCAAAACTTTTCACACAAGGAGTTGAATTTTTTCCGGCTGGATGTCCATTGCTGGCGATGGATACACAAAATCATCAGTCTATAGGAGAACATAACTGAAGAAATCAGCAAAGCTGCAGAACTTCTACACAGATGTATGTCTTTATAATGAATTTACACTGTTATGGTAACGGTCTGATTTTTAGCTAAGATAAGCAAGAAAACTTAAGAGTTACTGCTTCAACTTACTAAAAACTTCAGCAGGAGAGTAAAAGCAGTCTCTGAAATTTACATAATATCTAATAAATTTGCCTCAGTACCTAGTCACTTCTTGCCTACTTTAAGGGGTCAAGATTTTTCAGAAGTGACTAGTGATTTTTGGGAGCCAAACTTTAGAGGTCTGCAAGGGGCCTAGTTTTTAGCATTTTCTGGAAACCAGGCCCCTTTAAGGTGTCTCCAGCTGAACAGCCCAAACTGAGGCACCTAAAATCAGTAGGCACTTCTGAAAATCTTGGCTGAAGTATCTGTCAACTCTGAACTTTCTTGTTTTAATGTATCTGTCAGACCATTAACGTTACTCTAAACTACTTTTTGTGTGTGATAATTTCATTAATGTTAACACTTGTTAAAATCCTAATAAAAATGTGAGATTCCCTTATGATCCATAGATCATAATACAAAATAGCAAAATTTCTGAGAAGAGCTGTTTAATGGTTTGTGGAGTTCATGTTACTGGGGGGGGATCTTAATTTGTATTGACTCACTTTCATTGTTAAAAATCCATGTTTCTTTTTAAAAAGGAGCACCAAAAAAGTGTGAAGCAATTAAACTTCTCTGTGTATCAGAATCTAATGACAGATGAACAGATTTAAACCCAAATATTTAAAAATAAATACCAGGCCTAAGATATTGAACACACTAAGTTACAGCCAGGAGCACATTTCTGTACTTCCATTATCAACTCTTGAAAAACAGAGTCAGTAATGGAAACCTTGACAGTTCCTTAACTATACTGTCATGCATGGCGCTGCTGTAGTATATAGGCCATGGACATTTGTAATACTGAAACAAGCCTTCAAAATGTGTACTTTTTGAGCATTGTTAAAAAAATACATTGGAAAAGATACATGTCAGTGAATATAAAGATAAATTAATCACCTTTTTGCAGGCTTTGTAACTTTATTTCAGGTAACCTAGCCATTTCAAGAACAGTAGCATGCGAGACCATATCCACTGGTACAGCTTACAGAGCTGCTTTACTTTGATTTGAGTCTGACTCAGGCTCTTACACACTGAGCTAGCAGATGTGAGGCTGTATTGGAAGGTTATACTTATACAGTAGGTAGATTATTTGAGGGCAGAGGGGAAGTGTGACTTATTTATATCTATCCCCAAATAGCCAGCATAAAGCAACAGAACATGAGCCATGGAATCAACATCTTACCTTGTGGCGTAATGTAGCGGTCTTGAGCACAGAAGAGAGACTATCCCATAATCTACATGCCACAGCCTTGAAGTAGCAAAGATCTTGTAGCAATAACTACTGAGGCTGAGATTCTTTAAGATGTGGGAGATCTTGTGCCTAGAATTACTACCTGTAAAGGAGGACATGGAAAAAAGAAAGCAGCAGCATGTCTGAAGGTGTATTCTTCCACTAGAACTTCCACTGGAGGCACTTAGAACATAAGAACAGCCATACTGCATCAGACCAAAGGTCCATCTAGCCCAGCATCCTGTCTTCCAACAGTGGCCAATGCCTGGTGCCCCAGAGGGAATGAACAGAACAGGTAATCATCAAGTGATCCATCCCCTGTTGCCCATTCAGAGCTTCTGGTAAACAGAGGCTAGGGACACTATCCCTGTCCCTCCTGGCTAATAGCTATTGATGGACCTGTCCTCCATGAACTTACCTAGTTCTTTTTTGAACCCTGTTATAGTCTTGCCAGAGGCTGTTGTGAAGGCCAAAGAGTTCTACCGGTGACTGTGCACTGTGTGGAGAAAAAAATGCTTCCTTTTGTTTTAAACCTGCTGCCTATTACAGTAAAAGCTGTGTTATCTGGCATTTTACCAACCAGAAAGCTCTAGAAACCAGCATTTCTGATATCTTCCAATACAAATCTTCAATCTAGTAACTGGGACTGATGCTGAAGCTATTCAGGATCTGAGTATTTCCTAGAGCAGTCAGACAACAATTGAGTTAGCCAAGAAGAGCCAAATGCTGTTCTTTCTGTTTGTATCCGCCATTGTGATCGGTCGGTTTATTACTCAGTGTATTGTCCTGTGTTTATCGTAAAATATCAACACAACCCTACCATTATGGCTTCCAAAATACCAGCAAAAAGCAAAGGAGAGAAGAGTAAGAGATTGTTGACATTAAAACAGAAAATAGATATCTGTACATGTCTTGAAAAGGGCGAGAAAAGTTTGTTCATTTTATTGTATTCTAATTCTTTGAAAATTGGTAATCCATTGGTAAGTATAACTCTTAGTTAACAGGAATTTTATCCAACATGTTAACCAACATGATGGATAACAAAGTTTTTACTGTAATTTTATTTGGTGACCCCTACTACTTGTGTTATGAGAAGGAGTAAATAACACTTCCTTATTTACTTTCGCCACACCAGTCATGATTGTATAAACCTCTATCATATCCTCCCTTAGTCATCTCTTTTCCAAGCTGAAAAGTCCCAGTTTTATTAATCTCTCTTCATATGGCAGCCATTCTATACCCATAATCATTTTTATTGCCCATTTCTGAACCTTTCTAATTCCCATATACATATGTATGCAGTATTCAAGATGTGGGTGTACCATGGATTTAGATAGAGG
Organism: Lepidochelys olivacea; assembly: GCF_965140295.1. Classification (NCBI taxonomy): domain Eukaryota; kingdom Metazoa; phylum Chordata; order Testudines; family Cheloniidae; genus Lepidochelys; species Lepidochelys olivacea. Next base: position 127,517,014 of record NC_140413.1, read on the forward strand.
GCAATATATTTTCTGTCGTCTTATCTCTCTCTTAATGATTCCCAATATGCTGTTAGCTTTTTTGACTGCCGCTGCACATTGAGTGGATGTTTTCAGAGAACTATCCACAATGGCTCCAAGATCTCTTTCTTGAGTGGTAACAGCTAATTTAGACCCCATCATTTTATATGCATAGTTGGGATTATGTTTCCCACTGTGTATTACTTTGCATTTACTAACATTGAATTTCATCTGCCATTTTGTTGCCCAGTCACCCATCTTTGTGAGATCCTTTTTGTAGCTGTTCAGTCTGCTTGGGACTTAACTATCTTGAGTAGTTTTGTATCATTGGCAAATTTTGCCACCTCACTGTTACCCCTTTTTCCAGATCATTTATGAATATGTTGAATAGGACTGGTCCCAGTGAAGACCGTGGGAGGACACCACTATTTACGTCTCTCTATTCTGAAAACTGGCCATTTATTCCTTCCCTTTGTTTCCTATCGTTTAACCAGTTACCAATCCATGAGAGGACTGTCCCTCTTATTCTATGACAGCTTACTTTGCTTAAGAGCCTTTGGTGAGGGACCTTGTCAAAGGATTTCTGAAAATCTAAGTACACTACATCCAGTGGATCACACTTGTCCACATGCTTGTTGACCCTCTCAAAGCAATATAGTAGATTAGTGAAGCATAATTTCCCTTTATAAAAACCTTGTTGACTCTTCCCCAACAAATTGGCATCTATGTGTCTGACAGTTTTGTTCTTTACTATAGTTTCAACCAGTTTGCCCAGTACTGAAGGCTGGGATCACCGTTGAAGCCCTTTTTTCAAATTGTCATCACATTAGCTATCCTCCAGTCATTTGATATAGAAGCTGATTTTAAATGATAGGTGACAAACTACAGTTCTGCAATTTCACATTTTAGTTCCTTCAGAACTCTTGGGTGAATACCATCTGGCCCTGGATGACTTATTATTGTTTAGTTTATCAGTTTGTCCCAAAACCTCTGACGGGTTGGATCACAGAAACCCCCTCGGAGTTGCCACCTGATGATGTGCCAAGACTACTTCTGCTCCTGCTTTCCTGCCTTGTCAGCTAGGACTTCAGTGCCCTGCCTGGTTTGAACCAGAGCCGCTAGCCTGCTGCAAACCCAGACCCAGGTCTGAACCACATCCCCTGACAGCTGTAGGCTTAACTGAAAGCAGCTTACAGACGTGTTCCTGTCTTTAACACTCAGATGCCCAACTCCCAATGGGGTCCAAACCCTAAATAAATCCGTTTTACCCTGTATAAAGCTTACAAATTGTTCGCCCCCTATAACAGTGATAGAGAGATATGCCCAGCTGTTTCCCACCACCCCCCAGCCAGGTATTAATACATAGGCTGGGTTAATTAATAAGTAAAAAGTGATTTTATTAAATACAGAAAGTAGGATTTAAGTGGTTCCAAGTAGTAACAGAACAAAGTGAATTACCAAATAAAATAAAACACACAAGTCTATGTCTAATCAAATTGAATACAGATAAAATCCTCACCAGTTCCAGTAAGCTCTCTTTTACAGACTAGTCTCTTTCTCGTCTGGGTCCAGCAATCACTCATGCCCCCTGTAGTTATTGTCCTTTGTTCCAGTTTCCTTCAGGTATCTTTGGGGGTGGAGAGGCTCTCTTTAGCCAGCTGAAGACAAAATGGAGGGGTCTCCCACGGGCTTAAATAGACTTTCTCTTGTGGGTGGAGACCCGCCCTCCTCTCCCCTATGCAAAGTCCAGCTACAAAATGGAGTTTTGGAGTCACCTGGGCAAGTCACATGTCCATGCATGACTGAGTTCCTTACCAGCCAAGCCACATTCCTGGGAAAGCCCAGATGTGGACTGGCATCTCCAAGTTCATTGTTGGCTTAAGGGCTTCTTGACTGGGCACTTACTGAGAATAGTCTTTTCTCAGGAAGCTGACCAACTGCTTCACGAAAACCTACTCAGAATCAAACAAGTATGCAGCCAATATTCATAACTTCGTATATAAAACTGATACATGCATACAAATAGGATTAATAGATTCAGTAGAACATAACCTTTACAGAGATATGTTACATGGCATATGTAGCGTAACACGCATTCTAGTTATGTCATATATACACTGGAGAGGCCACATCTGGAGTATTGTGTCCAGTTTTGGGCTCCCCAATACAGAAAGGATGTGGACAAATGGGAGAGAGTCCAGCAGAGGGCAGCAAAAATTATTAGGGGGCTGGAGTACATGACTTATGAGGAGAGGCTGAGAGGACTGGGCTTATTTAGTCTGAAGAAGAAGAGTGAGGGGGGATTTGATAGCAGCCTTCAACGACCTGAAGGGGGGTTCCAGATAGGATGGAGTTAGGCTGTTCTCAGTGGTGGCAGATGATGGGACAAGGAGCAGTGGTCTCAAGTTGCAGTGCAAGAGGTCTAGGTTGGATATTAGGAAAAGCTATTTCACTAGGAGGGCGTTGAAGCACTGGAATGAGTTACCTAGGGGTTTTTAAGGCCTGGCTTGAGAAAGCCGGGATGGGATCGTTTCGATGGGGTTGATCCTGCTTTGAGCAGGGGGTTGGACTAGATCTCCTGAGGTCTCTTCCAACGCTAATCTTCTATGATCACAGAAACTTGGTGGAATGAGGATAATCAATGGGAGACAGTAATACTAGGGTACAAAGCATATTGGAAGGATAGAATAGGTCATCCTGTTGGGGGAGTGACACTCTTTGTGAAAAGAAAAGGAGTACTTATGGCACCTGAGCCCTGGTCTACACTAGGACTTTAGGTCGAATTTAACAGCGTTAAATTGATGTAAACCTGCACCCATCCACACAATGAAGCCCTTTATTTCGACTTAAAGGGCTCTTAAAATCGATTTCCTTACTCCACCCCTGACAAGTGGATTAGCGCTTAAATCGACCTTGCCGGCTCGAATTTGGGGTACTGTGGACACAATTCGATGGTATTGGCCTCCGGGAGCTATCCCAGAGTGCTCCATTGTGACCGCTCTGGACAGCACTCTCAACTCAGATGCACTGGCCAGGTAGACAGGAAAAGAACCGCGAACTTTTGAATCTCATTTCCTGTTTGGCCAGCGTGGCAAGCTGCAGGTGACCATGCAGAGCTCATCAGCACAGGTGACCATGATGGAGTCCCAGAATCGCAAAAGAGCTCCAGCATGGACCGAACGGGAGGTACGGGATCTGATCGCTGTTTGGGGAGAGGAATCCGTGCTATCAGAACTCCGTTCCAGTTTTTGAAATGCCAAAACCTTTGTCAAAATCTCCCAGGGCATGAAGGACAGAGGCCATAACAGGGACCCGAAGCAGTGCCGCGTGAAACTGAAGGAGCTGAGGCAAGCCTACCAGAAAACCAGAGAGGCAAACGGCCGCTCCGGGTCAGAGCCCCAAACGTGCCACTTCTATGATGAGCTGCATGCCATTTTAGGGGGTTCAGCCACCACTACCCCAGCCGTGTTGTTTGACTCCTTCAATGGAGATGGAGGCAATACGGAAGCAGTTTTGGGGACGAAGAAGATGATGAGGTTGTAGATAACTCACAGCAAGCAAGCGGAGAAACCGGTTTTCCCGACAGCCAGGAACTGTTTCTCACCCTGGACCTGGAGCCAGTACCCCCCGAAACCACCCAAGGCTGCCTCCTGGACCCAGCAGGCGGAGAAGGGACCTCTGGTGAGCGTACCTTTTAAAATACTATACATGGTTTAAAAGCAAGCATGTGAAAGGATTACTTTGCCCTGGCATTCGCGGTTCTCCTAGATGTAGTCCTAAAGCCTTTGCAAAAGGTTTCTGGGGAGGGCAGCCTTATTGCGTCCTTCATGGTAGGACACTTTACCACTCCAGGCCAGTAACATGTACTCGGGAATCATTGTAGAACAAAGCATTGCAGTGTATGTTTGCTGGCATTTAAACAACATCCGTTCTTTATCTCTCTGTGTTATCCTCAGGAGAGTGAGATATAATTCATGGTCACCAGGTTGAAATAGAGTGCTTTTCTTCAGGGGACACTCAGAGGAGCCCATTCCTGCTGGGCTGTTTGCCTGTGGCTAAACAGAAATGTTCCCCGCTGTTAGCCACAGGGAGGGGGGAAGGTTGAGGGGGTAAGCCACGCGGTGGGGGGAGGCAAAATGCGACCTTGTAACGAAAGCACATGTGCTATGTATGTAATGTTAACAGCAAGGTTTACCCTGAAAGAGTGTAGCCACTGTTCTATAAAATGTCTTTTTAAATACCGTTGTCCCTTTTTTTTTTTTTTCTCCACCAGCTGCATGTGTTTCAATGATCACAGGATCTTCTCCTTCCCAGAGGCTAGTGAAGCTTAGAAAGGAAAAAAAAAAAACGCACTCGCGATGAAATGTTCTCCGAGCTCATGCTGTCCTCCCACACTGACAGAGCACAGACAAATGCGTGGAGGCAAATAATGTCAGAGTGCAGGAAAGCACAAAATGACCGGGAGGAGAGGTGGCGGGCTGAAGAGAGGGCTGAAGCTCAAATGTGACGGCAGCGTGATGAGAGGAGGCAGGATTCAATGCTGAGGCTGCTGGAGGACCAAACCAGTATGCTCCAGTGTATGGTTGAGCTGCAGCAAAGGCAGCTGGAGCACAGACTGCCACTGCAGCCCCTCTGTAACCAACCGCCCTCCTCCCCAAGTTCCATAGCCTCCACACCCAGACGCCCAAGAACGCGGTGGGGGGGCCTCCGGCCAACCAGCCACTCCGCCACAGAGGATTGCCCAAAAAAAAAGAAGGCTGTCATTCAATAAATTTTAAAGTTGTAAACTTTTAAAGTGCTGTGCTTAAAGTGCTGTGTGGCATTTTCCTTCCCTCCTCCATCACCCCTCCTGGGCTATCTTGGTAGTCATCCCCCTATTTGTGTGATGAATGAATAAAGAATGCATGAATGTGAAGCAACAATGACTTTATTGCCTCTGCAAGTGGTGATTGAAGGGAGGAGGGGCGGGTGGTTAGCTTATAGGGAAGTAGAGTGAACCAAGGGGCGGGGGGTTTCATCAAGGAGAAACAAACAGAACTTTCACACCGTAGCCTGGCCAGTCATGAAACTGGTTTTCAAAGCTTCTCTGATGCGTACCGCGCCCTCCTGTGCTCTTCTAACCGCCCTGGTGTCTGGCTGCGCGTAACCAGCAGCCAGGCGATTTGCCTCAACCTCCCACCCCGCCATAAACGTCTCCCCCTTATTCTCACAGATATTGTGGAGCACACAGCAAGCAGTAATAACAGTGGGAATATTGGTTTCGCTGAGGTCTAAGCGAGTCAGTAAACTGCGCCAGCGCGCCTTTAAACGTCCAAATGCACATTCTACCACCATTCTGCACTTGCTCAGCCTGTAGTTGAACAGCTCCTGACTACTGTCCAGGCTGCCTGTGTACGGCTTCATGAGCCATGGCATTAAGGGGTAGGCTGGGTCCCCAAGGATACATATAGGCATTTCAACATCCCCAACAGTTATTTTCTGGTCTGGGAATAAAGTCCCTTCCTGCAGCTTTTGAAACAGACCAGAGTTCCTGAAGATGCGAGCGTCATGTACCTTTCCCGGCCATCCCACGTTGATGTTGGTGAAACGTCCCTTGTGATCCACCAGAGCTTGCAGCACTATCGAAAAGTACCCCTTGCAGTTTATGTACTTGCCGGCTTGGTGCTCCGGTGCCAAGATAGGGATATGGGTTCCGTCTATGGCCCCACCACAGTTAGGGAATCCCATTGCAGCAAAGCCATCCACTATGACCTGCACACTTCCCAGGGTCACTACCCTTGATATCAGCAGATCTTTGATTGTGTGGGCTACTTGCATCACAGCAGCCCCCACAGTAGATTTGCCCACTCCAAATTGATTCCCAACTGACCGGTAGCTGTCTGGCGTTGCAAGCTTCCACAGGGCTATCACCACTCGCTTCTCAACTGTGAGGGCTGCTCTCATCTTGGTATTCATGCGCCTCAGGGCAGGGGAAAGCAAGTCACAAAGTTCCATGAAAGTGCCCTTACGCATGCGAAAGTTTCGCAGCCACTGGGAATCGTCCCAGACCTGCAACACTATGCGGTCCCACCAATCTGTGCTTGTTTCCCGAGCCCAGAATGGGCGTTCCACAGCATGAACCTGCCCCATTAGCACCATGATGCATGCATTGTCAGGGCCCATGCTTTCAGAGAAATGTGTCCTTGTCCTGATCACTCATGTGACCGTGCTGACGTCGCCTCCTCGCCCGGTATCGCTTTGCCAGGTTCCGGTGCTGGATAATGCGTGTGGTGTTTAATGTGCTCCTAATTGCCAAAGTGAGCTGAGTGGCCTCCGTGCTTGCCTTGGTATGGCGTCCGCACAGAAAAAAGGCGTGGAACGATTGTCGGCCGTTGCTCTGACGGAGGGAGGGGCGACTGATGACACGGCTTACAGGGTTGGCTTCAGGGAGCTAAAATCAACAAAGGGGGTGTCTTTACATCAAGGAGTATTTCAGGCAGGACTTCACGGAGGGTTCCAATAAGAAATGGTGCACCTAAGTTATCGTTCTTATTGGAACAAGGAGGTTAGCCTGGCCTCTGATTGATACATGGCTAGATTTACCTCGCTGCACCTTCTCTGTGAGTTACTGCAGTGTGACCTAGAGGAATGAGTTCCCTAGACAGGGGAGGAGGCAAATGAGTACAAAACAAATCTGGTCTATTTCTTGTTTTGATCCACTCCATCTACCTTTTATATCTTTGGCTGGCAGCAGACGGTGCAGAAGGACTGCATGCCATCCACATCTCATGGCTGCTCGGCAGAAGATGGTACAATACAACTGCTAGCCATCCTCATCTCTTGCCTGCCCGGCAGAAGATGGTACAGTACGACTGCTAGCAATCCGTATCGCCTGCCTGCTCACCATAAGACGGTTCAATAGGACTGACTGCAGGACTAAAGAGAATGACCTGGTCAAGTCACTCTAAATTAAGTCCCTGCGCCCATGTCTGCTCAGGCGCTCCCAGCCGACGTGGCCAGGAGCACCTCGGACATGACGATGACGGCTACCAGTTGTACTGTACCGTCTGCTGCCACAAGGCAAGGGGTTGCTGCTATTGTGTAGCAAAGCTGTACCGCGTCGGCCAGCACCCAGGAGACATAGGATGACAGTTACCTGAGCGGGCTCCATGCTTGCCGTGGTATGGCATCTGCACAGGTAACTCAGGAAAAAAGGCGCGAAACGATTGTCTGCCCTTGCTTTCACGGAGGGAGGGAACGGGGGCCTGACGATATGTACCCAGAACCACCCGTGACAATGTTTTAGCCCCATCAGGCATTGGGATCTGAACCCAGAATTCCAATGGGCAGTGGAGACTGCGGGAACTGTGGGATAGCTATCCACAGTGCAACGCTCCGGAAGTCGACTCTAGCCTCGGTACTGTGGAAGCGCTCCGCCGAGTTAATGCACTTAGAGCATTTTCTGTGGGGACACACACACTCGAATATATAAAACCTATTTCTAAAAAACCGACTTCTATAAATTCGACCTTATTCCGTAGTGTAGACATACCCTTAGAGACTAACAAATTTATTTGAGCATAAGCTTTCATGAGCATGCATCTGATGAAGTGAGCTGTAGCTCATGAAAGCTTATGCTCAAATAAATTTGTTAGTCTCTAAGGTGCCACATGTACTCCTTTTCTTTTTGCAGATAAGACAAACATGGCTGCTACTCTGAAAAATGTATGTGAAAGAAAGCATAGAATCAAATGAAGTAAAAAATCTAAAATGAACCACACTGTATCATAGAATCTTCATGGAAAGTAATTCCGTGCTCTAATAATAAGAATATAGCAGTGAGGATATAATATCAACCACCTGACCAGGATGGTGATAGTGACTGTGAAATGCTCAGGGAAATTAGAGAGGCTATACAAATAAAAAATATAATAATACGGGATTTCAACTATCTCCACGTTGACTGGGTATATGTCACCTCAGGATGGGATGCAAAGATAAAGTTTCTTGACAGCTTGAATGACTGCTTCTTGGAGCAACTAGTCCTAAAACCCACAAGAAAAGAGACAATTCTTTATTTAGTCCGAAGTGGAGCACAGGATCTGGTCCCAGAGGTGAATATAGCTGGACTGCTTGGTAATAGTGCCCATAATATAATTAAATTTAACATCCCTGGGGTGGGGAAAACATCAGAGCAGCCCAACAATGTAGCATTTAATTTCGAGAAAGGGGGGCCACTCAAAAATGAGGAAGGCAGTTAAACAGACATTAAAAGGTATGGTGCCAAAAGTGAAATACCTGCAAGATGCATGAAAACTTTAAAGACGCTATAATAGAGGCTCACCTTAAATGTATATCTAAAATGAAAAAACAGAACCAAAAAAGTGCCACGGTAGCTAAACAATAAAGTAAAAGAAGAAGTGAGAAACAAAAAGGCATCCTTTAAAAAATGGAAGTTAAATCCTAGTGAAGAACATAGAAAGGAACACTTGCTTTTAACCTTGCATTTTTTAATATGTGTAAGATCCATGTAGAGGAAAGCAATATTTACATTTTACGTGTCTCTAGTAAAATGCAACATTTATCTCCTCACCTTTTAGCTGTATCAGATTTGCTAGTTTTTGTCGTACCAATGGGAGATAAATTAAATGTTTTTTATAATTATCATTGGAGGGTGTGGCCTTTTTAAACACCTAATTAGATATTTTAAACATTAGCATTTGAAAAAGGAGTATTGGTCTCCTTGGCATTGAGGGGAGATCTGGAGTTTAGACTGTAACTGAAGCAAACGCCAAATGTGATAAGTCTCCATGCTCTTTCTCCTGTGGGACTCTTACTGAATTCCATATGCAGTAATAGTTTGAGCTGCAAGATAAAGCTACAGGGCTGGCTGGATTGTATGTTGTGAGATTTCTTCATCTGCAAAACTTAAAAGTTTGGGAATGGAAGGCGGTTACCAGGGTTTGTTTGCTTTTATTAAAATATATATTTACAAACCTCAGCCCAAATTGTGTACTGGGAAATATAGTTGAATATATGATTCTTTCTTAAGAACAAAATTAAAAAAAAGCCCACAGAATTCTGCACTTCCAGACAGAATGCTATTAATCATAGTATGACTTGTCAAAGTTGAGAATTAATGAACAAAAACAATGTAGAGAGATTTGCCAAACAGTTGCAATTCTGTTTCAACAAGACTGTCCCTGCTTCTCAAAATCAACTCGTTTTGTGTGTGTTGATTGTTTAAATGAAAAGTGGGAAACCAGAGAACAGCCATACATATAGAAACTGAGCACTTTTCCAAAAGTGACTCTCTTCTAGCTATACTAAACCCACTCTCAGCTTTGTGCTTTTGAAGATTTATCCTGTGAAACCTCAGTAAACATAAATGCACTTAAATAGTAATACTGAGTACTAAACAGAACTTTTAAATTCTGTTTAAAACTGATTTTGGGGTAAATAGGAAGAAGATAGTTTAAAATTCTTAACTGGCACTGACTAAATACTTTTCAGCTTGGGGAGTGGAATGAGCATTTTAGGAAGTATCTCCGGTTATTTCATTAAAAGCATTTCTGTTCAGCAAAAGGTGGAAGCTGGCTTAAATATCCACTTTCTGCATCATCTGTAAGCATTCCCCATTGATTTCAGTAGCTACCTGAGTCAGACGTCCCTGCCATAGACGTCTTATGTAAGTGTCTTCGTGTGCCTTTTTGATTTTGACTTTTTCCTTTTTAGTCAGTTTGAAGCTGAAAGTAAAATTGTTTGTTTCTTAAGATGCAGCTTCACTTGACTTCAGCTTGACTTTAGTCTCTGGCATCCAGGGCAAAATTCGTTATAAAACAATAGTCCAACATAGCTCAGTGGTTTGAGCACTGGCCTGCTAAACCCAGGGTTGTGAGTTCAACCCTTGAGGGGGCTGTTAAGTTGATCTGGGGCAAAAAATGGGGATTGGTCCTGCTTTGAGCAGGGGTTTGGACTAGATGATCTCCTGAGGTCCCTTCCAACCCTGAGATTCTGTGATTGTAAAATGTTGAGAATCACCACCATCACTACCTCTCCAAAAGAAAGGGAGCTGCCCATTCAGGCTCAATGCATAACCCCACATCAGATCCTCTTAGAGTATGTCACTATTTGGTGAACATTTAAAGTGCCAGTTCCTCGATTCAACAAATGAATTCCAAGGAAAGCACTGAATTCTCCATATCTTTTTAAAACCACTCTCTGACGTTTTATTATCGCTATTGTCTTAAGCACTGAGATACTAAAAGCCATGGAACAGCTGAGATTTTCAATGAAAGTGAGGAATTTTAAATCTGTAAGCCTTATGGATATGTGCAGTACTTTATATCACTTTCTTTGATATTTACAGTGTATTAAAACCAGCCACAACTTTAAGCTTCCTGCCCTAGAGCTTTTTTCAAAGAGATGAAAAGAGAGGTACAACCCAATAAATTGTACAACTACTTGAACAAAAAAGTGGCATGAATGCAGCCTTTTTTCTCACAAGCCTTTATAAATTCATTTTAAGCTGTTTTGTTCTGTGTCTGGGCATTGAGTTGGATATGGAGCCTCACATTAGAAAGGTGGCCAGAAAAATGACACAAAGCTTTTAAGAATGGAAAGAGTAGAGGAGTTCTCTTTTTACCTCTGAAAGACTACACTGTCTCATGGTAGAGTCGTTCTGAAATGCCATATAGGTCACAGCAGACATAAGTAGGTGAGTAAGAGGATGCTGTGATGGGGGAGGAGCTGTTTTATTAAAAACTAGTGAAAGTTGGTCCCTATTTTTTTAACTCTTTATTAAAGGAGCATACGTTTATACAACCTGTGAAGAGAAGCATGGAAAGAAAACACTCTATGCAGGATAGTTACCAAAAAGACTGGAATTGGTCTGTGTATCTAGTTGTGTGTGCATGCATGCTTAATTTAGTTACCTTGATTGCATGCAGAAATGGCCTGTTGTGGTTCACTTTATCATTTACATTCATGATCTGTGCATGCAGTAGCTGTAATTTTACCTGCAGATTAGGGCCAACATTTTCAAAAATAGCAGCCTAATTTGACCTTAGTGGGAACTGTTAGATGCTCAGCACTGATAAAAATCAGGCAGGTGTCTTAAGTACACATTTAGAAACCTAACTAGCCTCTGACCTTTGACAATCTTGACACTAGACCATTGTTGGGTGCTGGCTGTTGGGCATCTAACCATATGTCTGTATATTTAAAAATAACCATTTACCATCAAAAGTTGGTGTTTTTTTAATTGTATTAGTAGAGAAATTCAAGCAAAGCAAAGCAATGAAACTACTGAACAGCTGAAAAACAATCAGATAACCACAACGGATATTGGTAGTAAAATCAGGTCATCTGCACAGCTCCCCTGTAAGAGCAGCACATGCCTTCTGATTGCCTCAGCCAAAGCTGTGTTCCAAGGGGACACTCCTATCTTTTTCAGGTGGATGTTCAGGGGAGTCTCCCTGGCCAGAGGTTTCGATCCATCCTCAAGGACTTATCCATGAGAAACATATTGAGATGGAACTCTGTCGTCTGCCTCGTTCTCCAGTAAAACAACTTACTGCACATGGAAGGAATATGGGGTTCCCCCAGGCAGTGCAAACAGGCGTTGGTTACCAGGAAGGGCTTCTGGCAGTCCACTCAGCTCTTGAAGCTGGGGCTCTTTTTGGCATATGCTCCCTACCCCCAGAGAATAGCACTGGGGAAAGGGGTTGACTGGGGTCCCAAGGAGAGCACTGTGCCCCAAAATATACCAAGTTAAACTAGAAACTGTTTCTCACTATTTACAGGTAAGGCTGTGGAGCCACAGTGAACACTCAGGCTCCTTCCCAGCCCACAACTGGTAGGAAGGAACTGAAATGGCGGTAATCTGGCAGCTCCTTTTACACCCTCAGTGTGGAACATGAAGAGAGCAGGGGCACATGCGCAGCCCAGCCAGACTCTGCTAGGAAGAATTCTCCAATTCCAGGTGCACTTCTAACCTCACATTCACTAGACATATGGACAAGCACTCAATAAAGGCAGCTTGTTTTGGGGGGCGGTGTCTGGGGACGTGTGGAGTGGGAGATGGGATATCACGTTGGCCTGCAGCTGGATTTTGTCATGGGTGAGTGATGTCTGAGGTCTGTTTATAGCTAAATATCAGTAATATTTGAAATTAATCCTAGAAACAGCTGAGAATAGGTTTAAAGTCTCTTGGGGCCAGTCTTGCTATCCTGTTTCAGGCAAAATTTCCTTAAATTCATGGGAGTTTGTTTGCATAAGGGCTGCAGGATCTGCTCTTTTAGGGAGAGGTCACAACTTAACTGATATAAAATTACTTTCTGGCTACAGTGCTGAGACAAAACTGCCTTTATTTTGCTTAAGGAGCCAAAGACAAGCACTTTCAAAAACACTGTGGTACAGAACAAGTGAGGAAATATTTGGGAAAATGTATATCTATGCAAACAAGCTGCACCAGAGAGTGTGCAGTTAAAGGTAAGAAGGGAGGTGGTATGATCCGAATGGCAGTGAGTTAGAAAAGTCACAGGTAAATTAGTACAGTGTCAGGATCAAAGTACTGATCTTCAAAAGAGAAAGTGATTCTTGCACCTACCATTTCATAAATTGAAATTTTGTCCCCTTGTAAAATAGGACAAATATGAAAAGGGGAAAAAATCATGAAACTTTTAGAGGATAATAATTCTTTCTACAAGGAATAAATCACAGGAGTTTATAAAGAACAGATCTTGCCAGAAATATCTGATTGCATAATTAGTTTATCAAATATATTTAGTGTTTTGTTAAGAGATCAGATAGTGTCTCAGAATCCTACACTCCATTAAAATAGGAACCTGAATTGAAAATCAGCAATCCAAGGTTGTGTTAAAGTATCAAGTTGAGGAAGTCTAAGGCACTGCAGATATCTGTCCGTTCCAGTCTTATTTAATTTTTAATGATCTAAAAAAGAAATTAAATGACAGTTAAATTCACAGATGGCATGAAATTGGGAGGAGTTACAAACACCCCATAGATCACAGAAATCAATACAATGGAGCATAGAGAAATTAGAAACTTGGTCAGAAACTAACATGCAAATACACCTTGGAAAAATGCAAATTAATACTGTACAACTGGGAAAAATCCAAACTACACCCATTCATAAGGGAGACATTTGGAAAGTAGTGAAACTCATAAAGCTATGGTTGATATGAGCAGCAAGTTACACAGAACTTTAATGCAACAACATAACACAGTCTAGTATACACAGAGGCATATCAGGGCAGAAAACATGTTTATGTTGCTCTTGTACAAGGGCACATAAATACTGTGTTCACTTCTATGTGTGATATTATTAATGGAAAATCAGTTAGACACAAATCGCAGGGAATGTAGAGGGAAAAAATACAAAAATGAGCAGGAGGATGGAGAAAGGGATTTATTTATGAGTGAAGTGAGACCAAGAGGGTGAAATAACAGCATGAACCCACTGTTAGCAGCAGGGATGCATAATTACTTAAGGCAGTAGGAATAACTAGGAATAATGAGATGTAATTTTTAGAAGCATGAATGTTGGCTGAAAAACGCCCAGGACATGGGGTTTATGGGTTTCTCTACGCTGCTATGTTTAGGATCTCACGAGCTAGTTTGCTGAAGGCAGAGGTGAAGCTGCCACAGTCCAGGCTCATCACCTGAGTACGTACTCATAGTCCCAAGCAAGCTTGGACCCTGGTAGCTAGCCTGGGCCACTGCAGCTACCCTATTTTTACTATGATAGCTTCACACCTCCCAGTAGCAGTGTAGACATAGCCTAAGGCACAGTTGCCTCGGGTTCAAGGGTCGCATGGTTTCCTGCAGCAATTACTATACAGGTGTAGCTTGTTCTCCAACCCAACCCCAGCCCTGCCTTGTAAGGCTAGCGTTTGGTTAGTAGGGGTCGAACCATGGAGATGCCCCCTTCGACTGTTTTGACATCAGAGGCAGCACTAACCAACTCCCCCTACCTTTGGACTTTGGCTGCACAAGCTGCTAAATTACAGTTGCCTCTTTCTTAAGTGTACTGGAGAGGGAATGGCCCCTTTGTCTCCTCTCCCTCCCCTCACTGGGCCGGCGTAGGATGGTTGTGCTGTGATTCAGATTAGAGTGGTGCTTGTTTCAGATTCAGGGCTGCGTGATATTTATAAGGCAAGCTACATTTGGGGGAATAAGGAGAGGAGGTATCCAGCCTGACCCTTTCTTGTCACCCAACAGAATGTACAGATCGATCCCCACCTCTCCCCAAGGAGCAAGATACAATGCATATTTGAGCCAAAGGAACATAGCTTTGGACTGTAAGTAACAAACCTGAAAGTAAAATGGGGTCACAAATGTAGGCCAACTGCACAAGCATCATGGAACAGGAAATCTTGCAGAACGCTTTTCTTTCACACTGCTCCTCTCCCATTGTGGTTTGTTACATGTGGTCTTTGAAAATAAAAAAAGGATGCCGCCTGACTCATATAGTTGTGTAACAGCATGGTTACTTGTAGCTAGCCCAGAGCTGGAGATGACTCTGGGAGCTGAGCTGGTTCTATGCAAACTAGAGAATCCTCAGTCCTACAGTTCCTCTGTCCTCATTATAGGGTGAACTGCACTTTGTACTCCTTTAGTCCCTCTTCAGTGTACCCTGCAGGTGCCAGACCTGGCTTCCCGCACCTCTGAGTAGCACCAGGGGGCACAACCACCTGGAATTGCGTCTCCAAGTTTGTCCAGCCCCCCATTTTACAACGATATTAATGCAACTGTTTGGCCTTTGTAAGTCCTTTCACTCTGGAGACAGACTGACCAGCGAGATGATTAAAGCGACTCAAAAACAGCTTCTTCGGAACAAAGCATTATTCATTCACCAAAGATGCAAAGCATGGGGAGCAAAAGACAAAACAATAAAAGGCCTGTGTGCCCGGGTCTTACCTACACCTTACTCTTTCTTTGCCAGTTTTGTAGGTTCTGCTCAAGCCAGCTAACACGCATCTCTGGCTGGACGAAACAGACTTTGCTGCTCGCAGCATGCTCTGCATGCCCCCAGGCCAGCCTGTCAGCTCTTGCTGTCACTTCCTGGGCAGTCTCTGGTCACTGACTCAATCCCCACCCTTTTCTAAGCCCAGGGTCCTGTAATGTTTCAGCGTTTCCTTTGATCTCTTTCTTTTCACCCGGGTTGGAGCCCGAGGAGTCATCTCTTCGTGGCTGTTAACTTGGCCATCGTGTGGGAGCACTTGTTGGGATTCTCTTTATCTAGGAAAGGCATTTGATGTTTCCTTTCCAGCTTGGTTCCTTGAACAACCCATTTTGATCTAACTCCATAGCCAGTAATGCACCATAAACAAACACACAGAGGCATGCACCATATTTGTAAAAAATAATAATAAAAAATACAGCTATTTCCCAGTTTGTCACACCCTCCCATACTAAACAGCCAGCAGACATTCTATTGTCACTAAGGCCATGTCCACACTGCCACTTACGTTGGTATAACTTACGTTGCTCAGGGGTGTGAATTAGCCACCACCTGAGCATCGTAAGTTATACCAACATAAGTGGCAGTGTGGACAGTGCTATGTCGGCAGGAGAGCTACTTCCACCGACAGAGCTACCACCGCTCATTGGGGGTGGATTAATTACATCAGTGCGAGAGCTCTCTGGCAGAGAACAACTTCTCTAGCACTCAGGCTGTATGAACACTTAAAACACTACAGAGGCACTAGAGTGGTACATGGACACTTTTTTATCTTTGTAGTTAATCTGATCCTAGAGAGACTCAATTGGACAGATGAACAGGAATTTTAAGGGCAATTCTGTTGTGTTTTGAAAACCCATTAAATGCAGTGGAATGGACCTAAGGAAAGACATGAAAAATGATAAGGCTGGTATCACAAACCTGCTCAGTAGGCTTCAAATGTTGTTGTAAAGTGCAGGTCATCTGTAATTTCAACAGTTTCACTACCAATACCTCGCATAGTGACAGGTTTCAGAGTAGCAGCCGTGATAGTCTGTATCCGCAAAAAGAACAGGAGGACTTGTGGCACCTTAGAGACTAACCAATTTATTTGAGCATAAGGTGCCACAAGTACTCCTGTTCTTACTACCAATACCTTTGATCTATTCTTTCTATTATTAAATAGCACAATGATAATAATTAATAATACCCTGTGCTTCCATTGTGTCTTCAGCCAAAGATCTCAAAACATTTAAAAAGATTAGCCGATTAGTCCTCAAACAGCCACATCTAACAATTGGAGAAACTGAGTCACGGAGAGGTTAGGTGACCTGCCTCACAGAGCTAGGAATAGGCATTCTGGGTTCTGTCTCCTGGTTCCCCACTCTCACCACTAGTCACATTTGTAAAACAGTTTTGTTTTAGTAGCTAACAAGTTACCTGAACATTTGGTTTCCTGACCCTCCTATAGGCTACGCAGGCAACACAGTCACCGGAAAGTCAATTGTATAAGGCAAGGTTGGTTACTGAATGTGAGCAAAGTGCTTTAACCATAGCAAATATGTTACCTATAACATTGTGCACCCTTCTAATAAATCTGATATGAATGTGTCAGTGTTTGAGGACTGCTGTATATAATGAGCCACATCACACAGCCACATAAGAGCTCAAACTTATTTTTAAATGCAGCATCATGCACTGTGAGTGACTACCACATACACTGACATATAAACTGACCCTCACATAAGACCATTGATAAAGAAACTAACAAAAGATGGGTGAGCTGTGTATAAATTGACCCACATCCTCTGTAAGCTTTCCTTTGCGTAGCACTCTTTTCACATCACGTCTCTCTAGGGCTGCCACAACCTTTTTATTCAGCTTCCCAAGTCTTTCCCCGTTTCAACTTGGATATTGACCTTTATCTTCTCTGGATTTCAGAGCTGCCCTTGACCTTCCAGACCTCCTTTCCAGCCTCCCAAGAATTTCCCCCACCCTCTCCCTCACTTCTGTCTCTTTCGCTATCTGTGGCTGTGTTAAGAGTTACTGTCACTGACTCGCTAAAGCAGCTGGATGCCGTGTTGTTGTCGCCGTGTTGGCCTCAGGATATTAAAGAGACAAGGTGGGTGAGGTCATATCTTTTACTGGTGTTTTATTTTATTCATACCAGAAGTTAGTCCAATAAAAGATACTACCTCACCTACCTCGTCCCACTAAAGTATATCTTTTTTGAGATGAGGCGACCAAATCCGCATGCAGTATTCAAGATGTGGGCTCCAAGATCTCTTTCTTGAGTGGTAACAGCTAATTTAGACCCCATTATTTTATATGTGTAGTATGGATTATGTTTTCCGATGTGCATTACTTCGCATTTATCAACATTGAATTTCATCTGCCATTTTGTTGCCAAATCACCCCATTTTGTGAGATCCTTTGTAACACTTTGCAGTCTGCTTGGGACTTAACTATCTTGAGTAGTTTTGTATCATCTGCAAATTTTGCCACCTCACTGTTTACACCTTTTCCAGACCATTTATGAATATGTTGAACTGTACTGGTCCTAGCCTTGGAGGACACCACTATTTACCTCTCCCCATTCTGAAAACGGACCATTTATTCCTACCCTTTGTTTTGTATCTTTTAACCAGTTACCAGTCTATGAGAGGACCTTCCCTCTTATCCCATGACAGCTTACTTTGCTTAAGAACCTTTGTTGAGGGACTTTACCAAAGGCTTTCTGAAAATCTAAGTACACTATATCCACTGGAATACCCTTGTGAACATGCTTGTTGACCTCCCTGAAAGAATTCTAGTAGATTGGTGAGGCATGATTTCCCTTTACAACAACCATGTTGATTCTTCCCCCAACAATTAGTGTCCATCTATGTGTCTAATAATTCTGTTCTTTACTAGAGTTTCAACCAATTTGCCTGGTACTAAAATTAGGCTTATTGGGATGTAATTGCTGGGATCACCTCTGGAGACTTTTTTTTTTAATAATTGGCCTCACATTAGCTATCCTCCAGTCATCCTGTACAGAAGCTGATTTAAATGATAGGTTATAAACCACAGTTAATACTTCTGCAATTTCACATCTGAGTTGCTTCAGAACTCTTGGGTGAATACCATCTGGTCCTGATGACTTACTGCTGTTTATCAATTTGTTTCAAAACCTCCTCTAATGACACCTCAATCTGGGACAGTTCCTCAGACTTGTCACCTAAAAAGAATGGCTCAGGTTTGGGAATCTCCCTCACATCCTCAGCCATGAAGACCAATGCAAAGAATTCATTTAGTTTCTCCACAATGGCCTTATCTTCCTTAAGTGCTCCTATAACATCTCAATAGTCCAATGGCCCCATTGTTTGTTTAGCAGGCTTCCTGCTTCTGATATACTCAAAACATTTTTGGCTGTTACTTTCTGAGTCTTTAGCTAGCTGTTCTTCACATTTTTCATTTGCCTGCCTAATTATATTTTTACACTTCACTGGCCAGAGTTTTTATGCTCCTTTGTATTCTCCTCAACAGGATTTAACTTCCACTTTTTAAAGGATGCCTTTTTGCCTCTCACTGCATCTTTTATTCTGTTGTTTAGCTGGTGGTACTTTTTTGGTCCTCTTCCTATGTTCTTTAATTTTGGGTAAACATTTAAATTGAGCCTCTATTATGCTGTCTTTTAAAAGTTTCCATACAGCTTGCAGGGATGAGCTGTAGCTCACAAAAGCTTATGCTCAAATAAATTGGTTAGTCTCTAAGGTGCCACAAGTACTCTTTTACTTTTGTCACTGTACCTTTTAATTACTGTTTAACTTCATTTTTGCGTAGTCCCCCTTTCTGAAATAAAATGCTACCATGATCGGCTGCTGTGGTTTTTCTCCCTGTCTCCCCCAGAGGGACGTTAAATTTTGTTATGTTATGGTCACTATTGGACTCTTCACCAACCTCAATGTGGGCTGGTCAGGGAAGGTGCATGATGCGCACATCTTTAAGGACATATTTATTATTCTTTCTTACTATTATATGGCAGGCGACCAGCTTGGTTTAACAGTGAAATCCTTGCTGATCTTAAACACAAAAAAGAAGCTTACAAGAAGTGGAAGATTGGACAAATGAACAGGGAGGAGTATAAAAATATTGCCCAGGAATGCAGGAGTGAAATCAGGAAGGCCAAATCACACTTGGAGTTACTCTTAACATCCCTTGCTAGTGGTAACAAGAAGGGTTTCTACAGGTATGTTAGCAACAAGAAGAAGGTCAAGGAAAGTGTGGGCCCCTTACTGAATGAGGGAGGCAACCTCGTGACAGAGGATGTGGAAAAAGCTAATGTACTCAATGCTTTTTTTTTTTGCTTCTGTCTTCATGAACAAGGTCAGCTCCCAGGCTACTGCATTGGGCAGCACAGAATGGGGAGGAGGTGACCAGCCCTCTGTGGAGATAGAAGTGGTTCAGGACTATTTAGAAAACCTAGATGAGCAAGTCCATGGGGCCGGATGCACTGCATCCGAGGGTGCTAAAGGAGTAGGTGGATGTGATTGGAGAGCCATTGGCCATTATCTTTGAAAACTCATGGCCATCGGGGGAGGTCCCGGGTGACTGGAAAAAGGCTAATGTAGTGCCCATCTTTTAAAAAGGGAAGGAGGAGGATCTGGGAACTACAGGCAAGTCAGCCTCACCTCAGTTCCTGGAAAAATCATGGAGCAGGTCCTCAAGGAATCAATTTTGAAGCACTTAGCGGAGAAGAAAGTGATCAGAAACAGTCAGCATGGATTCACCAAGGGCAAGTCATGCCTGACTAACCTAATTGCCTGCTATGATGAGATAACTGGCTCTGTGGATGAGGGGGAAGCAGTGGACATGTTGTTCCTTGATTTTAGCAAAGCTTTTGATATGGTCTCCCACAGTATTCTTGCCAGCAAGTTAAAGTAGTATGGCCTGGATGAATGGATTATAAGGTGGATAGAAAGCTGGCTAGATCATCAAGCTCAACGGATAGTGATCAATGGCTCCATGTCTAGTTGGCAGCCGGTATCAAGCGGAGTGCCCCAAGGGGCCGATTTTGTTCAATATCTTCATTAATGATCTGGAGGATGGTGTGGATTGCACTCTCAGCAAATTTGCGGATGATACTAAACTGGGAGGAGTGGTAGATATGCTGGAGGGGAGGGATAGGATACAGAAGGACCTAGACAAATTGGAGGATTGGGTCAAAAGAAATCTGATGAGGTTCAATAAGGATAAGTGCAGGGTCCTGCACTTAGGATGGAAGAATCCAATGCACCGCTACAGAGTAGGGACCGAATGGCTAGGCAGCAGTTCTGCGGAAAAGGACCTAGGGGTGACAGTGGACGAGAAGCTGGATATGAGTCAGCAGTGTGCCCTTGTTGCCAAGAAGGCCAATGGCATTTTGGGATGTATAAGTAGGGGCATAGCGAGCAGATCGAGGGACGTGATCGTTCCCCTCTATTCGACATTGGTGAGGCCTCATCTGGAGTACTGTGTCCAGTTTTGGACCCCACACTACAAGAAGGATGTGGAAAAATTGGAGAGAGTCCAGCGAAGGACAACAAAAATGATTAGGGGTCTAGAACACATGAGTTATGAGGAGAGGCTGAGGGAGCTGGGATTGTTTAGCCTGCAGAAGAGAAGAATGAGGGGGGATTTGATAGCTGCTTTCAACTACCTGAAAGGGGGTTCCAAAGAGGATGGCTCTAGACTGTTCTCAATGGTAGCAGATGACAGAACGAGGAGTAATGGTCTCAAGTTGCAGTGGGGGAGGTATAGATTGGATATTAGGAAAAACTTTTTCACTAAGAGGGTGGTGAAACACTGGAATGCGTTACCTAGGGAGGTGGTAGAATCTCCTTCCTTAGAGGTTTTTAAGGTCAGGCTTGAGAAAGCCCTGGCTGGGATGATTTAACTGGGAATTGGTCCTGCTTCGAGCAGGGGGTTGGACTAGATGACCTCCTGAATTCTCTTCCAACCCTGATATTCTATGATTCTATGTGATCATTCCCCTCTATTTGGCATTGGTGAGGCCTCATCTGGAGTACTGTGTCCAGTTTTGGGCCCCCCACTACAAGAAGGATGTGGAAAAATTGGAAAAAGTCCAGCGGAGGGCAACAAAAATGATTAGGAGGCTGAAGCACATGATTTAAGAGGAGAGGCTGAGGGAACTGGGATTTAGTCTGCAGAAGAGAAGAATGAGGGGGGGATTTGATAGCTGCTTTCAACTACCTGAAAGGGGGTTCCAAAGAGGATGGATCTAGACTGTTCTTAGTGGTACTAGATGGCAGAACAAGGAGTAATGGTCTCAAGTTGCAGTGAGGGAGGTCTAGGTTGGATATAAGGAAACACTATTTCACTAGGAGGGTGGTGAAGCACTAGAATGGGTTATCTAAGGAGGTGGTGGAATCTCCTTCCTTGGAGGATTTTAAGGTCAGTCTTGAGAAAGCCCTGGCTGGGATGATTTAGTTGGGGATTGGTCCTGCTTTGAGCAGGGGGTTGGACTAGATGACGTCCTGAATTCTCTTCCAACCCTGATATTCTATGATTCCATAACTTTTCAGAAAGCTGCAAGCAGGGACTTCCTTTCTTGACCAAGGAATTACCATTGGGAATGTTGAAATGTCAATACTGATCCTAGGTGGGCCCAGCCTACCCCTTGCTCATAAAGCCGTACAGAGTCCCTTCGACAGCACCAAGGAAAGATTTCAACTACAAGCTCAGAAGGTGCAGAATGACAATCGAAAGCGCTTTTGGTCATTGGAAGGGACACTGGAGTTGTTTACTCACAAGATTGGACTTCAGTGAAAAAAAATATTCCACTGGCTTTCTGGTAGCTGCCTGCTGTGTCCTACATAATAGCTGTGAAACAAAGTGGGAAAACTATCTGCCAGCATGGAGGACAGAGGTGGAGTGGCTGTCTGCTAAATTTGAACAGCCAGACACAAGGGCTATTAGAAGAGCTCAATGTAGGGTTATGTCACTCAGTGGGCTTGGAAAGACTATTTTAACAGTGAGCCAGAGTAGCACATGATGTTGTAGTGTGCTGCACCTGGACCTGCTTTTTTGTGGCCTGGTAGGAATTGTGGTGATTGCTTTACATGTAGAAATATAACATTATCAATGCACCTACTAATATTGTCTGTGATGATCCTATGAGTTGTGTGACACTGCAGTAACAGGTAGTTGGTTGCTTTCAGGACTCCTGAGCATTCAGCAGCATATGTTGTGAACTAATCAAGATGAATTATGTTCCAAATAATAGAATTTTATTCTATACCAAAATCAGTGCGAAAAAGGTGTAATTTTATAACAAATCCATTAAAAATGTAATAAATTAAGATAACAGAACTTAGGAAGGGGAAAGAACATTCATGTCCTTTTAAGCTACATATACACCCATGATAGCTTTCACAGGTCAGTGTCTGTAAAGCTGTGACTTTCTTTAATGTCCCCTCTGGGTGGAGTGGAAGGGGTAGTGCAGTGACTCCTGATGCCACATGGAATGTTGAGGGTGGTGTAGGGAGGTTCCAATATTGAATGCTCAATAGGCTGCAGAGGGAGACGAGCCCAGGATTGTTGAACCTGGAGGTCCACCAGAGTCCGCAGCATCTGTGTTTGCTGCCTGACCAGCCCAATTATGTCTTGGTTCACCTCCCTCTCCTTTTCCTGCTGGGACTCCTGGGCCTTACTCCTCTGCACTCTTTCCTTCTCCAGGCAATCCACAATGTTCTTCCTCCAGGCTCTGTGCTCACGATGCGATACTGCACTGGCTTGCATCGCATTGGCTTACAATCCTCTTCTTTGGCCTCACTATCTGGCTCAGGCATTCTGTGGGTGCAGAAGGGGAGACCCTGAAGGCTGCAATGGCAGTAGCTGAAGATAAAACACACAGAGGGCGTATTCACTGCCGAAAGCAAAACTTAAGATGCCAAACTCATTCCCCTTCCTCCTCTAAAGTTTTAAGCACTACATTATCACTTCTGCTTGGGATTGCTTGTGCACAGTGCCAGTCACAGAACCAGCCATGGCAAGTATGGCCCGCTGGGGGTCAGGGTTGCATGATTCTAGGATTGTAGAGCAATGGCACGGAATACTGGCACCATTTTCCACAAGTGGTGGTGATTTGTAGCTGATAGCTCACTCCTGAGGCTAACAAAGGCAGAGAGAGAGCACAGCTGCTGCTGTTGTCCAGAAGCCACCCAGGACTGACTGCTGCTAGCCTGTGCACTGCAGTGGTGTCTGCTGGAGTTATTGCTGAGTGGCATGGGTAAGTGTCTTACTGCAGCGGCAGAAAAAAGGCAGCCCTCCCTAGAAACCTTTGGGAGAGGACTGTAGATATCTCCATGGAAGTTTCCTCGAGATCTCTCAGGAGGATTCAAGGCAAATCCCCGTGTACCTAAACAAACTGCTCTGCATCCACCCCTCCCCCCACCAAACTCTAGAGGAGAATGGAAAGCAGATAGCAACGCTACCTCTTGGTTGTCCAGTGTCGTGGTGGGATCTCTGTCAAGAGCATGCAGCTCGTTGTGAAAGAGGCAGGTCTACGGCTCGACATCGGGTTGATTGTTGGCCTCCCTGGTTTTTTGGTACACCTGCTGTAGTTCCTTGGTTTTCATATGCTGCTGCTGCTGGTCCCTGTCATACCCCTTCTCCTGCATCCGCTGAACAATCTGTTCATAGATGGTGAAATTTCTATGGCTGGATCAGAGCTGTGCTGTAACAGCCTCTTCTCCCCACAGGCCAAGGAGGTCCAATATCTCCTGTGTACTCTAGGCAGGAGCAGTGTGTGGAGCATGTAGCTGCATGGTCATCTGGGCAGTTGCACACAACAATGGAGAGCTGCTAAATGTGCTTGGCAAGTCAGGGAATCGGGAAAAAGAATTTCAAGAATTTGTGGAACTTTAAAGGATGGGTGGACTTCTGGTCTCCATGACCCCTGGGTAATGGAGTTCACATTGGTGACCAGAGCAATCAGTGTGGTGCATTGTGGGACAGCTGCTGGAGGACAGTCTACATATGCACTTCATCAACCTAAGTACATAGACCATGCATAGCTCTATGCCACTCAGGGAGGTGTTACACAATGTCAGTGTAACTGGGAGCTTACAGGGGTGGGAGACAAATTTAAGTGTAGACACATGCACAACTAGGTCAACTTCAACTGCCTTATGCAGACCTAACTGCGTAGAGCAGACCAGCCCCGATGGTTTCAAACTTACTTGAACTTCTCCTTCACTGCCCTGCCTCCCCCACACCCGCACCAATGATATGACATTGTGAGAGTTGCTTAGTTGTGAAGCTGAGATGAGCATATGCCATGTACCTACCGAGTTGGGATGAGGCACTGCCTTGGAGTATTTACTGCTGCATCACAAACCTGAGCAGTTCTTGAAATTAAGCCTTTTTAAAAAAATAAAGCAATCGAAAGTTCGCCAAGACTTTATGGAAATCCAGGGAGTTTAGAGTTGAAGCATCCTCAGCCTTTGAAAAACACCAGATGCCTGAGCTATACACAATTGTCCCAGGTTAATTAAAGGCATGATGTTAAACTGATTTAGCTGAACTGGTGCATCTTTGTACGTGGATACTGACATCAGTATTAGTTGAAATCTTGCTGATAGCAGTTTAGCTTGAACCTGTAACAAAAAGCACCTCTAAATAAATAGCACGCCTTATGTTAAATGGTGCAGCTATGAGCGTAGATCAGAGCTGATATGCAGAATGGAAAAAAGGAGTGGGAGACAAGAGGGGTGGAAGATCCTTGCCTGTATATTTGTTGCATAAATGATCACTAACTAATGCTGTAATCCCTCCCAGCGGAGAAGTGGTGAGAGGCCAACAAAGATTTGAGGTTATAGAGGGTAGAATGGGGCCTTATTTGGATTCAGGATTGTACAGAGAATTTAGAAAGGGATTTGGGGTTGTCGTCCTCCTGACCATTCATTTGGTGGTAGGGGTAGAGTAGACAGTGGTATTCTTAGGAATGCCTCTTGCCACTAGCCTTTGAGGCCCTTTGTAAGGGGGCTCATATGTGACGTGTCCGTTTGGTAGCTACTATTTGGCGGCTTAAAAAATCCCTTGGTTGGTTGTTCCTTACCCTTTCCCTATGCATCTGGTCTGCTGCTTCTTCCATGTCCTTTTTTGTTCCTTCCTCTCCTTTGTTGCCTCTTCTTCCTCTTTTTGTCTCCCACTGCACCTGATTCCAGCCACTGTTACCTCCTCTCTGCTGTCCTTTATTGCCTCTTCTCATCCTCCCTCCTCAGTTCCCACTACTTTGCAGGCGCACTTCAGACACAAAGCTTGGTTGTTGTATTTATGTATAAAACATTCTAGCATTTTCTACTGATTTAGATACAAGATTGAAAGTTGGTAGATGAATAAACATTCTAACTTGTTTAAAAAGACAAAACAAAGAACCTAAACCATGTTACTTATAGAAAATAGAATTCATTCAGAGTTGTTTTCTCATTTGAGAATAAAACCTTGAGCTGTTTTCAGCAACGTGACACTTTTCACACCAGTAGCTCACAGTATCTTAAATTTAAAAAAATGTCAACCACAGGCCTCCTGACTTGGTTTTTGAATAACCTTTCTGCACACTAATTATTTTTTTCTATCACTTCTGAGAATGACAAAGACTGAAAAAACCCAGGCAGAATATTAACATGAAAGTACAGATTTTTTAAAAGTCATAAGAAAACCTGCATGAACACAAAGGAGAAACAAGGTTTTTCCCACACCTGCTCTGTGAAGTGCCAGACTTACCCTCTGTTTTCCACCAATGCTTTATTTTTATAGAGCCCTCCTGACCCTCCGTATTCATGCTTGTATAGAAATAAGAAGCACCAAAATGACACGAAGGAATCTGGTCCCACGGGATTTCCAGTGCAGTTTTTCAGACACAAGTGGTAAGGAGAAGTTTTGGTTAATATTGAAATTAATGGAGCTATGTCAAGTCTCACTTGCTGAGGATTTGGTCCATAAACTTTTTGGTGTTTATCCAAACTGACCCCGAATCTTCAATTTTTATTTATTTAATTTGGGGTGGGGGGGGGAGGGCGAAGACGGTTGTTCCTCAGTTGTCTACATGGTGCACTGTAGATGGGTTCCTCACAAGACAATATTATTAGAATGGGGAGCTAGATTCTCTCATTCACTTATTCTAAGAACTTGGACAATCTGGTGCATCAGGGATTTTATCTGGGTAAACAAATGATACAGCTGATCCAGAAAAGGGTGTAGGAGTACTGAAATGACATTACTTACTGATACTATAGTATACTGCAATACATAGTAGCTTGCATTAATTACTCGGACAAATTCTGCAAATTCTATAGTTACACGGCTCTCTGTCCAGGGTAATTCCTTTGATTTCAGTGCTGTTTATCTGGCTTTGCAGCTGGGTAACTGAGTGCAGCACTTGGGTCACAGTAAAGATGAAACTGAACTCCTGTAACAGTAATTCTGCAACACAGTTAACTGGGACACCGTGGTGAATGCCAGTTTGTCACATTTGACATTTAGATTAAGTTTATCCAACATTTTATTACCACATGCCTCTGCAATTCAGTTAAGTTTCATATTTCATTTGTAGAAACTGCCCATTTAAAAAAATATCAAAACTTTAAAACAGAGAGTCAAATGAGGAGGGCCATTGAAGTACCCAGATAGATTAGAATGAAAATAAATAATAAATTACTGGACGCATCCCGGTTACCATGGTGTAAGCCAGACAGAGAGCAGAAGCAATGCACTATTTGTGACCTTCATGACAAAAGGACCATCATGACAATCCACCTTTAATTGGATTAATAGGCTAGTAAGGTCAAGAATTGTCCAAACAAAATGACTCCATGAATATCCATCTTTATGTTTAAAGGAACAGAACATTCATTCTGCTGAGGGTAAGAAGACATTAGTTCTTGATGAATGAGCTGGATCTTTCCCAGTTATCCATGCACCTGTCTCAGCAGAAAGGAGCAGGAGTGAATATGCATACAGAATGCATTCCTCTCTTACAGAGAGAATTTATTCCTCCAGATCAAGACTGAGATACACTGATGGGAGCAGCTTGGGGAATCCTGCCTGTGCTTTATCTGTGCCATCTTTCCTCTCATTAATGAGAACGTACTCCCCTGAGCAGTCCCATTGGTTTCAAAGGGACTGCTTGTGTGAAAACATATTCACTGATGGAAGCAAGTGTTGCATAATCTAGAAGCGAATATATAGGGAATTTTAGTCTTCAGGACTGTCAGTCCAGCCTTTAACAAGCATCAAAACCCTGATCTAGCAAAGCACTTAAGCATCTGCTTAACTTTAAACATGTGAGTAGCCCCAGTGGAGTCAGTGAGACTAATGTTCACAGGCTTAGCTTAGCTTTAAGCACATGCTTAAGTTAAGTGTTTTACTGGATCAGGGCCAAAGTGTGTAGTTCCTTGATTAAATTCACTACAGAATTTTAAAATACAAAACTGGATTTAGCATTCCACTGTGGATTATAGTGAAGTAATAAAACTGCTATTTTCTTTGAGCCAAATGTGGTTTAGAATAAGGAGAAGTGGGAGAGGAAGTTGTCCCTTTGCTAATACAATGTTTGTACAGAAGACTGTTTTCCATCAAGACATAATTGATTTTCCCTTTCTGTGAGCTCCCAAATGAGATATTGCTCTTTTTATATGAATGGTGTTCTCTAAACAGATCTCTCTGGGTTAACAGCTGATGTATCAGATATAGTACCTAGTATAATGAGTTCAGTTCTTGTATATTCAGTAAATGTTATTTGTTATGTGCTTTAAGATATTACTTAAGGTTTGGCATTACAGGGCTAGATGGGTATTAATGATGAATTATTTGATTTAGATACAATAAAGACAACCACTCTCCAGGCTCCCCAAACTTCAAACCAAACTATATATTAGGGGTGTACTGAAGTTTATATTAAAATATTTTTTCATTCTTTTTTGTTAGTTTTTTGTTCTGTGGCTGTACGTTTCAGCCAGAACAGGATCCATCAGCTCTGAAATGCATGAGAAATCTTATTCTTGTGATACTTTAAGCCAGTTTTGCAAACCAAAGAGATTCAGATACATTTTGGATAGGCATCTGAATTTTGGGTTGCATCTCTCAATTGAGCCCCAGTCCTGTATCTATCTTAGACCTGTCCATCCCTTCGCAGCCTGATGTACTGTAGAATGATCACCAACATATCTGAATCAGTAGCTAGTTGCTTAGATTTAACCAATCTATTGTGTATCCAATCCAGTTTGTGATATATATGGTTCAAGTTGTGTGATATGTGATTCAGAAGAGAATGTAGAGAAAGGGTTCTGAAACTGGGGGTTGGGACCCCTCAGAGAGCCGCAAGGTTATTATATGGGGGGTTGCGAGCTGACAGCCTGCACCCCAAACCCCACTTTACATCCAGCATTTATAATGGTGTTAAATATATAAAAACATGTTTTTTATTTATAAGAGGGGGGTCACATTCAGAGGCTTGCTATTTGAAAGGGGTCACCAGTACAAAAGTTTGAGAATCACTGATGGAAAGCAATGACCTGAGTTAGCATGAAATAAAAGTGCAGTAATGTGCACCAAGTATGTGATGAGTCCCCGAATCACTCTGTACAGGAATATATGAGGCTCAGACTGGCCCACAGTGATTCACAAATGCGTGACATCCAGGCTTGATTACTGCAATTTATATCTAGAAACAAAACCACGTACTTTGCCTGAGCTCCCGTTGGTACAAAAAAGAAGAAGTCCATCTGCTTTGCAACACAGATTGTCATGAACAGTTTACCTGGTGCTCTGCTCTCTGCACTGGATCTCCATTGCAAACAAAAACCAATTCATGGTTTCTGTCCTGAAATATGGGATTGGACCCAGCTATCCGAGAGAGTGCTTCTCCCTTCAGGTCTCCCATGAGAGCTATGTTCCACTGGAGCAATGATAACCAAGAGGAAGGATTGTAGGAGGAGGAGACAGAACTTTCACAGGAGTTGGACCTAGACTATGGAATTCCTTCCCACAAGAAATTCAACCATTCACAATTAAATGCAAAGCTCATCTCTTCTACTTGGCTTTTCTCCATGTACAGACAGAAAGGTATAGACACACACAAATAATAGAGGGCAGGGGGAAAGATTTATCCCCCAGGCTGGGAAAGAGAAAAGGAAAGATTGTTCCTATTATTTCTATTTTTAAATACTTGTGAGGTGTTTAAATGCCATGGTGATGGGAGCCACATAATTACCCAGATTAATAGACAGTTGCCTCAAATCTCTGCAAAAACGTGAATCTTCAGCATCTTGATTACCTCTGGTACCTCTGTGCTGAGCAACTTATGATAGTGCTGAGCTGCTGTTCTGAACAGGAGGTAACCTGTTAGGAGTGGTGGGTGAAATTCTGTGGCCTGCATTGTGCAGGAGGTCAGACTAGATGATCATAATGGTCCCTTCTGACCTAAATATCTATGAATCTATGAAACCTTTGTTTCACTTCTCTCTAGTCTAACCCATTACACTGAGTCACGTACTTGTGTGAGCTGTCGTCTAGCGTGTTTTTCTCCTCTGCTGCTCCTCTTTAGCCCAATCTTTTCCTGTCTTTGTCACTTTCAATTGTAAGCTCACCAGGTCAGCGACCTTGTTGTCCTATCCTGTCCAGCTAGCACAATGATCCTGACTCCGACCTTTCGGCACTACCAAAATAACAAACATTTTTTAAAAATCAATAAAATTGTCCTAGAGAAGTTGCTAAATAGTCTTTCTTTATATTGAAACAGAGAAATAAAGTAAAGAAACCAATTACAGTAACTTCATGTAATCATATCACTTTAAAGTAACTGGCTAAAGTAAAGGATCCTTTTTTAGAAACATGATCCTAAAAAGCAATCTCTTTCCTTGAACACTTGGGCTATGTTTGTTTATTTTTCTTGGCAATCCTGTCCCTTGCCCTGATTCCCTGCAGTGACGTCATGGTGGCCACAGTCTCGCTGTACAGCTCTTCCCCACACACCCACAAGTCGTGTGTGCCTGTGTTAGCATTATGGCAAGGTTAAGTCCCAGCAATTCAGAAAGAAACAAAGCCAGTACATCTCAGGAGTAGTGATCATCGTACATTATTATAGGCCCCTCAACTCCATGTACATCGCAGAATTAATCTAAAACAATCACTACCTACTCCTCCTGAGACAAAGTGATGAATGATGTGCAACTCGTTACTTTTTTGAATCATTATTTTCATATATCTTTTTGGAGTAACTGTAACCAACTCTGGAAACAGTAGTTCTTAATTTAACTGCTGATCCCCAGTAACAAACGACATGCATTAAAGGCTAGAGATCAAAAGATAAGACAAAATCAGCGACGGCCTACTCTTAGAAGTGACATGAAAGGGATTTTAACAGCCAACATCTGAGTTCAGAGAAATGTGTTAGTTGATGACTGGCCCTAAATTCTTTGGTTCTTCCTCAGGCATATCTGCCCATTAAAGCCACTGCTGTTGAAATAAATTAATAGATTTATAGGTTCCAAGGCCAGAAGGACCATTGCGATAATCTAGTCTAAACTCCTGTATAACACAGGCCATAGAACTTCTCCAAAATAATTTCAAGAGCAGATCTTTTACAAATGCATCCAGTCTTGATATAAAAATGGCCAGTGATGGAGAATCCACCATGATGAAATTATCTTCACTGTTAAAAATTGACACCTTTCCCATCTGAAAATTTGTCTACCTTCAACTTCCAGACATTGGATTGTCTTATATCTTTCTCTGCAAGATAGAGGATCCCATTATCAAATATTTGTTTTCCATGTATGTAATTACAGACTGTAATCAAGTCACTCGTTAACCTTCTCTTTGGGAAACTAACTAGATTGAGCTCCTTGTGTCTATCACTATAAGGCAGATTTTCTAATCCTTTAATCATTCTTGTGGCTCTTCTCTGGACCCTCTCTGACCTATTATCATCCTTCTTGAATTGTGGACCCAAGAACTGGACACAGTATTCCAGCAGTGGTCACACCAGTACCAAATACAGAGGTAAAATAATCTTTGGACTCCTACTCAAGATTTCCCCTGTTTATGCAGCCAAGGGTTGCATTAGCCCTTTTGGCCATGGAGTCACACTGCAAACTCATGCTCAGTTGATTATCCACCACAACCCCAAATCTTTTCCAGAGTCACTGCTTCTCAGGGTAGAGTCCCCCGTCTTGTAAGTGCAGCCTATATTCTTTGTTCCTAGAAGTATACATTTATATTTACCTGTATTAAAATGCATATTGTTTGCTTGCCCAGCTTACCAAGCATGTCAGTGACCTGTCTTCATTATTTACCATTTCCCCAATTTTTGTGTCATCTGCAAACTGTCTGTGTTGGTTTTTGTGTTTCCTCTGAGGTCATTGATAAAAATGTTAGCCAAGAACCAGCCCCTGCGAAACCCCCGTAGAAACATACCCATTTTGATTATTCCCCATTTACAATTACATTTTGAGACTTTCCAGTTAGCCATCTTATAATTCATGTAATCAAAATGTTGTGCAGTACCAAGTCAAACAGCTTACAGAAATCTCACAGCAACATTATTAACTTTATTAACAAACCTGTAATCTCATAAAAAATACCAAATTAGTTTGAAAGGATCTATTTTCCATAAACCCACATCATTTTTACAATAAAATGTAATAAATTAATATAAAGTGAGCACTGTACACTTTGTATTCTGTGTAGTAATACAAATCAATATATTTGAAAATGTAGAAAAACATAAATATTTAATAAATTTCAATTAGTATGCTGTTTAACAGACGATTAATTTTTTGAGTTAATTGCATGAGTTAACGGCGATTAATTAACAGCCCTAATATTATTTTTTTATAGCTGCCTTCACTTTCCCGCAAACTCAGATCAGTTTTTTAACCAGCATGGCCTTCTTTGTCGATTGGGTCTTTTTAGGCACCTAGAAAAGTGTTCTTAAACAATTCCCAATTATCTCATGCATTTTTCCAATTAAATTCCTTCTTCCATCTGATCTGGCTCATAATTGTTTTTAGCTTTGTGAAATTGGCCCTTTTAAAGCACCAAATATATATAAACTGGCCTAGACTTTATTCTATTTGCACATTATAAATGTGATCAAGTCATGATCACTTTTACCTAAGCTACCATTAATTGTTAGTTCTATGATCAGTTCCTCTTTATCTGTCAAAAGAAGTCTAATATGAATTTTCCCATGCTGGCTGCAACACTTTTTGAGATAGGAAATTATCATCTCTAATATTTAGAAATTCCAAGGATGTTTTTGTACTGGCAGCATAACACCTCCAGCATGTGTCAGTCAAATTGAAGTCCTACACAATATATATAGATGCTTAAGGAGCTGGTCTTCCTGTTTCCTAGTGTGATTTGGTGGTCTGTAGCAAACAGACTAATATCCTGTACTCCATTTTGTGCTTTATCTGTTAGGCCATTGATCCATAAGCATTCTAGATCGTCTTCTGAGTTATCAGTGATTCAAAAACAGGTAATGCCATTTTTTACATACAGTGCCACTCTTCCTCCCCTTTTGCCCCACTCCATCCTTCCTAAATAGATTATAACAATTGACTGTAACACTCCAATAATGTGAATAATCCCACCAGGTTTCAGTAATACCAACAAGATAAAATGTATGCTCATGAATGAGCAATTCCTCTTGTTTGTCACCAGGCTCCTACCATTGGTATGTAGGTAATTCAAGATCATCTTCTCATCATATCCTTTTGGTTCCTTGATTAATTTTGTTGTCAACCTCTCAATTTTGTGTTAAATGAGTGCTCATATCTTCCCTCTTTTGTTGTTAGTTTAACCCCCTCCTGACTATTCTAGCCAGCCTGTCCCCACAGAGATTGGTTCCCCTTCTTCTGAGGTGGAACCCATCCAAACTATACAGCCCCCTATTCCCACAGAAGGTGGACCAATGTTCCACAAAACCAACCCCTCCCCACCACTTACCTAGCCAGCTGTTCACTTCCAGGATCATCTGCTTTCTCTTTGCTTGTGGGACAGGAAGGATCTCAGAGAAGATTGAGTAAATATTCTTCTCCTTCAGCATGATTCTGAGTTCCCTGAAGTCATCTGTTATGTAGGAGATATCCCAATATGCATTATCATCAGTGCTGATATGAACCATCACCCAGTGGATCCTTGCTCATCAACTTCAGAAGCCTATCCAATCTCAGAGACACAACTCATGTCTTGGCTCCTGGAAGTCACCACACTGTCCTGTTGTCTGCCTAGCCCTTGCAGACAGTTCTCTTGTTTCTTCTGAGTATTGAATCCCTAAAAAGGATCATCTATCTTCCTTGGACAATTGGAGAACTCTTTGTGGGCAAGCTTGATTTTTTTTTTATCAGTTTTGCCAAGCTGCCATTCACATGTGTGTTCATACATCTTTGTTCCCTTGGTCTAGATGGATATTGAGAGGTAGTTTCCACACTGAGGCCCTGGTGTTGAAACTTGTAGCTGTGTGGAATGCCTCCTGGTCCTCCTCTTTCTGGCAGCCATGGTCTGCCCATCCTTATCTGTCTCCAGCCATGTATAAAGCCACAGTGAACTTTTGCTTCTGGTGGTTACAAACTTCTAGGGCTCCTCGCTCTCCATCTTCTTGGCGGCCAGCTCCTTTTCCCCTTGAAACTGGAGTAATGATATTTCCTGAACCCGCTGTCTAGAGACCACCTCTGCTGCTCTGATTCTCAATTGCATCTCTATTTGTCCCTCCAGTTCAGGAATCTTTTTCCTCCACCGCAGCCACCAATTTGCACTTCATGCACAGGAAGTCCCTTCTGGCTTCAGGCAGGAAAAGAAGTATGGCACATTCATTGCAAGTCACCAGAACTGTTCCATTATTAGCCATATTGAAATTGCATGCAGAGCTGCACCTAGAAGGAAAGCCTCTCACACTCCTGGTCTAAAGTCCCTCCAAAACCTTCCTGTTAGCTGCCTCTGCTCCACTGGGGCATTCCAAGAACCAGATTTCTTGTAGAAACAGAGTAATACAAAGAAAGCATAACTCTGAGCAGAAATCAGATCAGTGTATTCAATGTGCTTGGCTAGAAATGTCACCATTTGGGGGTTTAGTTAAATGATGAGAACCTTTGAGAAACTACCAGGGTACTTATTTCAAGGAGGTATGAAAAACAGACAAGAAGAAGAAGAAAAAATTAACACAAGGTTCATGCTCTGACTAAACCATCAAAAATGTGGATATTATTATTTATTTTATTTATTTATTTCACATGTAACTCTCCTCTAGTGCCTGAAGTTTGCAGCATTTATGATGTGGAGACTCATTCAATGGACACACCGCTACCCCTGTATTTAGGCATGCTCAGGTGAATTAAAGAAGACAATTCAGCAGATTTTCCTTTCTTTAGTCAGTTTAGTTCTGACCATAACAATTATTTTGATACATTGTCATAACATGTTTGTCTTTTCTGCAGAAATGTTTTGGTATTCAAATTTCTGACGAAAAATCAAAATTTTCTGTTGGCAAGTTAGATAAAACTTTTTGTTTTCCTAAAAAATATTTGTGGGAAAATAAAATATTTTTTCACTAACTCCATTGAAAAGTTAACTACAAGTGTGAGGACACATGTACTGTTTCTTTAAATCTGTTTTGGGAAGCCAGGCAGCATGGGAGAAGGTTCTAAACAGAAGTTCTACAGTGAAGAAGATTGAGAGAGAAAAGCTTAAGAAATAATGTTTTCCTCATTCTGACACTTCTTTGTTCAATGTAGAAGAAAGAGAGACTTTCTGTAATTCTTTATCATTGCCACACAGGTCACTTCCGATTTTCCCACTCAGACTGTGTTTGCTTTTGCCTTATTTGTTACCTTCCATGGTAAATGGTGCATGCATTGGTAACAGAATATCACCAATGTGATGAGATT
The DNA here is from genome assembly GCF_965140295.1 of Lepidochelys olivacea. Lineage (NCBI taxonomy): Eukaryota > Metazoa > Chordata > Testudines > Cheloniidae > Lepidochelys > Lepidochelys olivacea. The sequence goes on from NC_140413.1 coordinate 127,551,892, forward strand.
TTGCAATCAGAGTAAAATGTCAAGTATCTCATGAGCTAAGAACAAGAGCTAAGCACAGGGGTCAACCATGCAGTCCCTCTGTCTCACTTTTGCCCCATGTGCAATCACACCCCCATCCACCTCCTGTTTCTCCTCCATCCCCAGAAAAACCCCTGCCGAATAGCTGATGAGGGCTCAGCTTTCTCTGCCTGGCTTGAGACTAGATCAAGTAGATTGAGCTAAAATCTGAGCTAACCCCCAACATTGAAAACCTAGCTCTGTCCCTCTCATTTGCATGGGAATTAGAAATACTCTCTGCTGATCCTATCCTGAAGAAGGAAGAACCCTGTCATAAAAATAAAGGGAAGGGTAACCCCCTTTCTGAAATACAGTGCTATAAAATCCTTCCTGGCCAGAGTCAAAACCCTTTCACCTGTAAAGGGTTAAGAAGCTAAGGTAACCTCGCTGGCACCTGATCCAAAATGACCAATAAGGGGACAAGATACTTTCAAATCTGGAGTGGGGGGGGGGGAGAAAGGGTTTTTGGCTGTCTGTGCAATGCTTTTGCCGGGAACAGATCAGGAATGCAAGCCTTCCAACTCCTGTGAAGTTAGTAAGTAATCTAGCTAGAAAATGCATTAGATTTTCTTTTGTTTAATGGCTTGTAAAATAAGCTGTGCTGGAGGGAATGTGTATTCCTGTTTTTGTGTCTTTTTGTAACTTAAGGTTTTGCCTAGAGGGATTCTCTATGTTTTGAATCTGATTACCCTGTAAGATATTTACCATCCTGATTTTACAGAGGTGATTCTTTTACCTTTTCTTTAATTAAAATTCTTTTAAGAACCTGATTGCTTTTTCATTGTTCTTAAGATGCAAGGGTTTGGGTCTGTGTTCACCTGTACCAATTGGTGAGGATTATTATCAAATCTTCCCCAGGAAAGGGAGTGTAGGGCTTGGGGGGAGGGATATTTTGGAGGAAGACGTCTCCAAGTGGTCTCTTTCCCTGTTCTTTGTTTAAAACGCTTGGAGGTGGCAGCATAGGATTCAAGGACAAGGCAAAGTTTGTACCTTGGGGAAGTTTTTAACCTAAGCTGGTAAGAATAAGCTTAGGGGGTCTTTCATGCAGGTCCCCACATCTGTACCCTAGAGTTCAGAGTGGGGAAGGAACCTTGACAAACCCCCAACCCTTCCAGAAGTATGTGTCTGTGAGAGCCACGGATGGATATGGGAAGGGCAAGAGCAGAATGTGTGTGTATGACAGTGAGAGAGAGCGAGCAAGTGAGTGAGTCAAGGTTGGAAGTAAAAAAAAAAAAAGAATTTGAGCAATCTGAGAATAAAAGGCAGCAAGTAGGTGGTGGGAGGGCTATTTTGGGTGATGAGAAAAATGTGAGAGTGACTGATGGAGAAAAGGGAGGGAAAAGACTGAAAGAGGAAGGAGTGGGATGGAGGGAGAGAGACAGATGGGAAAACTATGCACTATAGAAAAATAAGTTTGAGAGGGAAACAGAATAAGGAGATGGACAAAGGAAAAAGGTAAATATATCTGAGAGAAAGTACAGTGACAATATGTGTTAACTTGCATATAATAAACTAAATATGACTGTGTATTATTTAAATTCTGTGCTCTTAAGGAATGACAGGGAGCCCAGAGCCTGTGATGGGTGCCATTTTGTGTATATCTATTTTATAAATCAATATATGTCAAAGTGTAAATGAATTCAAAACATGGGATGGTACAAAGTGGATGACACGTGCTGAAGTTTTCCTAGAGTTGGAAAAAAAAAATAAACGCAGGATCATCCCAGATTAAGCCTGTGGGTTTCATCTGCATAACATGGACAGTATTTTTCTTACCTTTTATTTTCTCTTGGTTCAGTTCGTGGTGGCAGACAGCTCACCGGTGGTGAGATTTGACAAACCACAATAACCATATTAGCAAAATGAGAGTAAGTTTCCTTTTGAGCTGAAATATAAGACTGTGTGGGTGCTTCATTTGCATGGCATGCAGATTTTTAGTAAGATGTCTTAAAAAGAAAAAAACCCCTCTCCTTACAACACTTTGAAGAAGTCTGGTGTCTGCTCAAATGGCTGTCTGGACTTAATAAATGGGTCAAAAGAAGATGTGCAGTGGTGGTAAGTCAGACTAGCTACCTTAGCCAGTTAAAATTGAGTTAATTCTTCATTTTCAAAGTCTCCTTTTATTGCTGCTAATTGTGTCTATTACAGACTAAAAGTAAAAGCTACACTTTTTAATTAGGGAATATTAGAATACAGAAAAGAATGAGCAATGCTTTGTATAGTGTCCAAGCTGAACATCTGATCAGTCTAATTAGTGGGCAATAACCATCCCTCTTATTTTAACTAAATGTGTTTAGGGCTCAGATTGTAAATCTGTTATCTTCTCAAATAAATGTGTTAGTCTCTAAGATGCCACAAGTCCTCCTTTTCTTTTTGTGAATACAGACTAACACGGCTGCTACTCTGAAACTTTTCTTCTTCTGACTTCTTATCTCCACCACTGCCACCGATTCCTTGTGTGGCTTTGGGAAAGTCATGGAACTACTGTGGGTCTGTTTTTCTGTTCGTAGCACAGTGATGATGATAATACTTAATTACCTCTCAAGGTAGTTATATCATTGCTTTGTAAATGCTTAGAATGTCGGCCAGCACCTCAAAGGGATGATTAAGCCCATTACTAGCAGAATTCTTCATTTGGAAGTGAGCATCTGGACTGAAAACTAGCACATTTATTGAGTTATGTATCCAGTTTAGAAGAATATAAATCATTACCATAGCCTGCTTACTTTACTCATGTGAGTAATCCCACTGAAGCTGATCAGACTACTCATACCAGTGAGGTGAGCTGGAGTTGGCTTTGTGTAATGAAGTCAGCTCTGAAAGAATTACAATCACCTTTTCATTCCCAAAGCTGTCAAAAGTTTTCTCATGGCAAGAAAGAAACGTTAAAGGCCCTGATCCTGCAATGCACTCTGTGAGCCAGGTGTCTGCCTGGGTGTGGCTCATGGCAGGACTGAGGCCAAATTTTAATGTAGAAAGCAAGATTGTTATGAATCTAGGGATCTGCTTTAGCTATTAAGAGAAACTGCTTTTCTCTTTAGTAAGTTCCTTGAAGACATGCTATCACCCATAATAAAGACATGGTATAAATAACTGTCTGTAACTCCGTTTACAAATGCCTTGTAACAGGCAACAGAATTTCTTATTCAGGATTTTTAAAATATTTTATAATAATTTATTAGAAATAATTTCTATCAGCATTATGAAAACATTTGCACATGCTCCTTTTATGTAAAGTGTTAGTGAGTGAGGAGGTTATATGCTATAGTTTGATACTTCAGAAGCAAAATAATTTGAAATAAAACTAGTATTTATACCTCCAGAACAGTCCAGAAACCGCATTATAAGCCTGATCCAAAGTCCACTGAAATTACTGAAAGACTTCTATTGACTTCAGTGAATTTTGGATCAGACCCTTTGGAAATGCAAGTATTCACTAGACAGCAAAACAGAATAAACAATCTAAAGAAAAAGTATTAGCAAATAAGATCTTAAGGAAAAGCTTTTTTTTAACCAAGCTGCATAATTTTTTGATTGTAATAACTGCAGGTTTCATTTGTTCTTAATAAAACAAGTTCAACAGCTGTTAAAACAGGCTTTTGGGGACCTAATTTACTTACAAGATTGTGAGATTTTAATGATGAGTGCATTTTTATACATCATAAAACAAATACATTATACAGAGTAGATTATTGTATCTACAATTTATTTTTGTTTGCAATAAATCGAAAGCACCCATCCACAAGTTCTGGGTGCCCTGCCAGTTATCTAAACATACAAAACAAAAATGAAATATGCTCAGCTCATGAGTTCTATCTACCACACCATTAACACGTGCTTAAGTACTATTCCTCGTCAGACACTGGACAGTATCTCACTCCATCCACCCCTCTTCAAAAGCCAGATGAAACAAATGGGCCCTGACGCATGCCATGAAAGTCACTAAATCAGGCTATTTCAGAGCCCTGGAGCCCTTCTGAATTCTGTTCGCCTGTTAGCCACCTTCTCTGTTATATCAAGGGTGAACTCACATCAGTACCTATACCGACCACAACTGTGGCAGTGTTTCAAAGCAAGAGAGACCGTCACTCAGCTGGACTGGCTCTCGATCATTTAGGGCTATATCATTTAAAACCAGCATTGTTAAACCTATCTGTGAGCTCACAAGTAACCAGTGCAGATACCATTACACAGGCGTTATGTGCTTTCTGAAGGACACTGTACTTACAAACCAAGCAGCCATCTTCTGCACCAGGTTGCAGCTTACAAACGGTTTTAAGATGTAGTCTCATGTGAAGTGCACTGCAGTGATCTAACCTGGAAGTGACAAAGGCATGGATAGTGGGAGCACGCTTCCATACAGTCACAGCTGTCAAGCCAGGCATAGATGGTAAAATACCTTTGGAACCGCTGCTCCCACCCGATTTTCTAACTGCAGCTGTTGGCCTAACAAAGCCCTATGTTATAAGCTCAGGTGACTAAAGGCAATTGAACTTAGAAGCAGATATTATCTCTGCCATTTTTTGCAGTTGTTTCTCCCAGCCTACCAACATCACCTCTGTCTTGGCTGAGCCTCAATCCAGACATCTTTCTCTCTTCCATGCCTCAATCTCCACTAGACACTGGGTCAGTCTCTCAACTGTTTCATGACTTTAATAATCTGCCACAGGCCTATCCAAATGGAACTTTGGGTTAGGCAATACAGTGACAAGCATCTAAATTCATCCCCAAAATGATTCCATTGAAGTCAATAGAGTCAAATCACAAACTAATTTCACCCCTTTTTTGTTCAACATGCATATTCACACACCAAAAACTGAAGGAAATTTTTTATTAGGTCTGTCAATTAATCACAGTTAACTCACACAATTAACTCAAATTAATTGTGATTAAAAAATTAATCGCGATTAATCGCACTTATAACAATAGAATACCAATTGAAATTTATTAAATATTTTTGAATGTTCTTCTACATTTTCAATATTGATTTCAATTACATCACAGAACACAAAGTGCACAGTGCTCACTTTATATTATTATTTTGATTACAAATATATGCACTGCAAAAATAATAAACAAAAGAAATAGTATTTTTCAATTCACCTCATACAAGTACTGAAAAGTACTGGGAAAACTGAGAAGTCTGCTGCTTGCCAGGGGCTAAGATTCGCGATGTGACGGAGAGACTGCCGAGACTCATCAAGCCCTCGGATCGCTACCCCTTCCTGCTTCTCCACGTGGGCACCAATGATACTGCCAAGAATGACCTTGAGCGGATCACTGCGGACTACGTGGCTCTGGGAAGAAGGATAAAGGAGTTGGAGGCGCAAGTGGTGTTCTCGTCCATCCTCCCCGTGGAAGGAAAAGGCCTGGGTAGGGACCGTCGAATCGTGGAAGTCAACGAATGGCTACGCAGGTGGTGTCGGAGAGAAGGCTTTGGATTCTTTGACCATGGGATGGTGTTCCATAAAGGAGGAGTGCTGGGCAGAGACGGGCTCCATCTTACGAAGAGAGGGAAGAGCATCTTTGCCAGCAGGCTGGCTAACCTAGTGAGGAGGGCTTTAAACTAGGTTCACCGGGGGAAGGAGACCAAAGCCCTGAGGTAAGTGGGAAAGCGGGATACCGGGAGGAAGCATAGGCAGGAATGTCTGTGAGGGGAGGGCTCCTGCCTCATACTGGGAATGAGGGGCGATCAACAGGTTATCTCAAGTGCTTATATACAAATGCACAAAGCCTTGGAAACAAGCAGGGAGAACTGGAGGTCCTGGTGATGTCAAGGAACTATGACGTGATCGGAATAACAGAGACTTGGTGGGATAACTCACATGACTGGAGTACTGTCATGGATGGTTATAAACTGTTCAGGAAGGACAGGCAGGGCAGAAAAGGTGGGGGAGTAGCACAGTATGTAAGGGAGCAGTATGACTGCTCAGAGCTCCGGTACGAAACTGTAGAAAAACCTGAGTGTCTCTGGATTAAGTTTAGAAGTGTGTGCAACAAGAGTGATGTAGTGGTGGGAGTCTGCTATAGACCACCGGACCAGGGGGATGAGGTAGATGAGGCTTTCTTCCGGCAGCTCACGGAAGCTACTAGATCGCATGCCCTGATTCTCATGGGTGACTTTAATTTTCCTGATATCTGCTGGGAGAGCACTACAGCAGTGCATAGACAATCCAGGAAGTTTTTGGAAAGCGTAGGGGACAATTTCCTGGTGCAAGTGCTAGAGGAGCCAACTAGGGGGGGGCGCTTTTCTTGACCTGCTGCTTACAAACCGGGTAGAATTAGTGGGGGAAGCAAAAGTGGACGGGAATCTGGGAGGCAGTGACCATGAGTTGGTTGAGTTCAGGATCCTGACGCAGGGAAGAAAGGTAAGCAGCAGGATACGGACCCTGGACTTCAGGAAAGCAGACTTCAACTCCCTCAGGGAACGGATGGCCAGGATCCCCTGGGGGACTAACTTGAAAGGGAAAGGAGTCCAGGAGAGCTGGCTGTATTTCAAGGAATCCCTGTTGAGGTTACAGGGACAAACCATCCCCATGAGTCGAAAGAATAGTAAATATGGCAGGTGACCAGCTTAGCTTAATGGTGAAATCCTAGTGGATCTTAAACATAAAAAAGAAGCTTACAAGAAGTGGAAGGTTGGACATATGACCAGGGAAGAGTATAAAAATATTGCTCGGGCATGTAGGAATCATATCAGGAGGGCCAAATCGCACCTGGAGCTGCAGCTAGCAAGAGATGTCAAGAGTAACAAGAAGGGTTTCTTCAGGTATGTTGGCAACAAGAAGAAAGCCAAGGAAAGTGTGGGCCCCTTACTGAATGAGAGAGGCAACCTAGTGACAGAGGATGTGGAAAAAGCTAATGTACTCAATGCTTTTTTTGCCTCTGTTTTCACTAACAAGGTCAGCTCCCAGACTGCTGTGCTGGGCATCACAAAATGCGGAAGAGATGGCCAGCCCTCTGTGGAGATAGAGGTGGTTAGGGATTATTTAGAAAAGCTGGACGTGCACAAGTCCATGGGGCCGGACGAGTTGCATCCGAGAGTGCTGAAGGAATTGGCGGCTGTGATTGCAGAGCCATTGGCCATTATCTTTGAAAACTCGTGGCGAACCGGGGAAGTCCCGGATGACTGGAAAAAGGCTAATGTAGTGCCAATCTTTAAAAAAGGGAAGGGGGATCCTGGGAACTACAGGCCAGTCAGCCTCACCTCAGTCCCTGGAAAAATCATGGAGCAGGTCCTCAAAGAATCAATCCTGAAGCACTTGCATGAGAGGAAAGTGATCAGGAACAGCCAGCATGGATTCACCAAGGGAAGGTCATGCCTGACTAATCTAATCGCCTTTTATGATGAGATTACTGGTTCTGTGGATGAAGGGAAAGCAGTGGATGTATTGTTTCTTGACTTTAGCAAAGCTTTTGGCACGGTCTCCCACAGTATTCTTGTCAGCAAGTTAAGGAAGTATGGGCTGGATGAATGCACTATAAGGTGGGTAGAAAGCTGGCTAGATTGTCGGGCTCAACGGGTAGTGATCAATGGCTCCATGTCTAGTTGGCAGCCGGTATCAAGTGGAGTGCCCCAAGGGTCGGTCCTGGGGCCGGTTTTGTTCAATATCTTCATAAATGATCTGGAGGATGATGTGGATTGCACTCTCAGCAAATTTGCGGATGATACTAAACTGGGAGGAGTGGTAGATACGCTGGAGGGGAGGGATAGGATACAGAAGGACCTAGACAAATTGGAGGATTGGGCCAAAAGAAATCTGATGAGGTTCAATAAGGATAAGTGCAGGGTCCTGCACTTAGGATGGAAGAATCCAATGCACCGCTACAGACTAGGGACCGAATGGCTAGGCAGCAGTTCTGCGGAAAAGGACCTAGGGGTGACAGTGGACGAGAAGCTGGATATGAGTCAGCAGTGTGCCCTTGTTGCCAAGAAGGCCAATGGCATTTTGGGATGTATAAGTAGGGGCATAGCGAGCAGATCGAGGGATGTGATCGTTCCCCTCTATTCGACATTGGTGAGGCCTCATCTGGAGTACTGTGTCCAGTTTTGGGCCCCACACTACAAGAAGGATGTGGATAAATTGGAGAGAGTCCAGCGAAGGGCCACAAAAATGATTAGGGGTCTAGAACACATGACTTATGAGGAGAGGCTGAGGGAGCTGGGATTGTTTAGCCTGCAGAAGAGAAGAATGAGGGGGGATTTAATAGCTGCTTTCAACTACCTGAAAGGGGGTTCCAAAGAGGATGGCTCTAGACTGTTCTCAATGGTAGCAGATGACAGAACGAGGAGTAATGGTCTCAAGTTGCAGTGGGGGAGGTTTAGATTGGATATTAGGAAAAACTTTTTCACTAAGAGGGTGGTGAAACACTGGAATGCGTTACCTAGGGAGGTGGTAGAATCTCCTTCCTTAGAGGTTTTTAAGGTCAGGCTTGACATAGCCCTGGCTGGGATGATTTAACTGGGAATTGGTCCTGCTTCGAGCAGGGGGTTGGACTAGACGACCTTCTGGGGTCCCTTCCAACCCTGATATTCTATGATTCTATGAAGTGCAATCTCTTTATCGTGAAAGTGTAACTTACAAATGCAAATTTTTTTTTTGGTTACATAACTGCACTCAGAAACAAAACAGGGTAAATTTTAGAGCTTACAAGTCCACTCAGTCCTACTTATTATTCTGCCAATTGCTAAGACAAACAAGTTTGTTTACATTTACGGGACATACTGCTGCTTGCTTCTTATTTACAGTGTCACCTAAAAGTGAGAACAAGCGTTTGCATGGCACTTTTGTAGCCAGTGTTGCAAGGTATTTACATGCCAAATATGTTAAACATTCATGTGTCCTCTGGAATGGTGGTTGAAGCATTAAGGAACATATGAAACTTTATTGCATCTGGCACATAAATATCTTGCGACATCGGCTACAACAATGCCATGTAAATGCTTGTTCTCGTTTTCAGGTGACATTGTAAACAAAAAGCGGGCAGCATTATCTCCTGCAAACGTAAACAAATTTGCTTGTCTGAGCAATTGGCTGAACAAAAAGTAGGACTGAGAGGACTTGTAGGCTCTAAAGTTTTACATTGTTTTGGTTTTGAATGTAGTTATTTTTTGTACGTAATTCTACATTTGTAAGTTCAACTTTCATGATAGATTGCACTGCTGTACTTGTGTTAGGTGAACTGAAAAATACTATTTTTTATTTTTAGTGTATTTATAATAAAAAATAAAGTCAGTACTGTATACTTTGTATTCTGTGTTGTAATTGAAATTAATATATTTGAAAATGTAGTAAACATCCAAAAATATTTAAAATAAATGGTATTCTATTGTTTAACAGCATATTAATCGCCATTAATTTTTTTAAGTGCTTGACAGCCCTATTTTTTATCAGTAATAATGAAAATGTGTGTGTGCATATATAGGGGAAAAACTCTATTTCACTTGAAGGCTAATAAGAGAGTATTTGTCCTTGTGTCAGTAATGTTAGCAAAGGATTGGATTCTATCACATAATTCCATTCAGGGCCTTTCATGCTGATATATGGAGAAAGGGACCTTAGAAACAGATCTAAGATAGTAACTGTAAATTATTATTGACTTTTGACATAATAGTTTGACCAGTTATTTAATGTTTGAAACCATGCAATGTGTTTGATTCTGTGGGTATGTCCTGTAGAGAGCAGCCTGGCATCTATAAAATTATTCCAGTCAAAGAAAATCAGGTAGGGAACCAACTTTATTGCTATATGTTCAACTTCCAGAAAGAACTGTCACACCCAATATCTAGCATTTCTCCAAGATCTAGCCTCCGATTGATTTAAACAAAATTTGTAAGGCCCACTGAAACAGCGTCATCTGGTGACATCCAATAATATTACAAACTATGACAACTTTACACTCAGGACATTGAGTAAATCATTCATATTTGAGTGATTTATTTTTTGTTTAATTTCGTGTTACTGCAAACATTTGAATGAACATAAATGAATAATAAAATGCATGGAAATAAACACGGATATTATCCAGAATTCATACAACATAAAATCAAATCCTTCCAAGGCTAATTAGAACAAATGTTAACATTGTGCCTGAGCTATGACTATATAACTACCAAAAGTGTGCGCAAGAATAGGCGACAAAGATTTTCCTGTTTTGTCTGTGCAAGTGCACATTTTGCTTGAGTACAATTCAGGTACATCATTTGGAAAATTTAGAACCCAATATATAGTAAGATCTTGTGTACTTCAGAACATAATTACTGCTCAGTTAAGTAACTAAGGTGGGCCCTGATCCTACAAACACTTCGATGTGTTTAACTTTATAGCCACTGCCAGTAACTCCATTGACTTCAGTTGGCCTCTCTGATGCATAAAGTTAAGCGCTTATTTCCTTAATTTTTTGCAGGATAGAGGCCATAATTCATGACATGTTCCAAGCACAATGAAATCATTTAATTAGATACAAGCCTATTCTCCATAGTTCCAATGCTAATAGGACCATTTAATCAAAACTATCAAAATTTTAATAGTGTCTAATGCCTGAACGAGTAACATCCAGTTCTGTCATCTACAATACACCTACGGTTGAATCTCTGCCCTTACATGCACAACAGATTATTGTTGTTGCATGTTAGGAGGAAGTGGTGATCATTTGAATTTAACCCGTACTTATAATAATGCTGCTATTTCTTGTTTCTCGAGTTCCTAATATTCAAGTGCATTTTTACTGAAGTTGAGAGTGAACCCATCAGAACAGAATACGTACTTCCTCTTTGCCTGGCGAAGTTTTCTGTATTGGTGAGTAATAAAATAAAACAAGGCTGTGCAAATATTTGAAAGGGAGTCTGACCAAATCTGTTTAATCCATGCATCTGCAAAGCGTAAGAAGTGGAGCTATGATGATTTTTAGTAATATTTGGAGGTTACTTTCTGATTTAATTGAAGTATCTGAAATCTTCTTATCTTTCAGAAATCTATCTTCCTTACCCATGCTTATCATTTATTCACCCCATAAGACTCTTCTGTCTATATTGTTATAATTCCAGGTTATTCACTTGTTTACCTTTGCATCACATTAGTACTTTTGACAACTCATGTATTCGTTGATAGTGAAATGAAATACACTGAGGTACATGCACTGGAAAAATGGCATGTTGCTGGGTTTGTATTACATATAGCGTATAGACTGTGTGTGTGTGTGTATATATATATATATATATATATATATAGAAGCACTATTAAAGAACTTATGTTTTTTGTGGATCAATATGAAAATGTACCCCTGATAATTACTTAATACAGTATAGAAAAATAGAGCCAGAAGCAGGCATGCTAACCAATTACTATTATTAGTAACAAATTTTTGGTCTGAATTAGCTCCTATTGTAGTCAGCATGAAGTGTGGCAAGCCTTCGGACTCAGGATTAAATACTGCAGTCCTTATTCACCCCATTTAAAATGGGGCTTAAATTCTGTATCCTCACCAAACTGACAGAATTTACTTTTTATAATTTGAGAGTTTTTCAAGTAAATCTGTTAATTCATTTGAGTTATGAACTTTTTTATATCACCACTTCTGATTTTTTGCTGCGGAGGGAGGGCTGAATCTAATCTTTAGGGCCTTGGAGTTTGAGAATTGAGAACAGACTCACTTGCAGATTATTCCAAAATCTAAGGCATGGGTTATTTTTTTAAATTGATGTGTATGGTCTGTAAATACTTTGAGCCATAACTATTTCTATTTACACTGCATGCAATTTTTCAATTTATTTGTTGTTAAATGCATTTTACAACAACTATTGTGGCAAATAATTGATTTCACAATGATTCATTGTGACAGAGTGTGTGGTTTTAATATATAATTGCAAGGTAAATCACCTCGGGAGAAACTGACAGAGATAGCATTGTCTTACATCTAGTTAATTCAAGGCTTCATTGGCTGAACTATAAGCAAGGACTCAGGTACAGCCTGTCTCCTGCATCTTGGTAAAACCATAGGAAGGAGCAGCTGTCCTGCATGCGAGTGCTGATAGCTTACAACAAACAAGAAAATCAGCTGGGACAATGGAGATTGGACAGTGGACAAATGACAATAGCTGGATGGAGACAGAAAGTGCCTACTCAAGACTTAAAGGAGCAGATAGAGACTGTCCGAGGGTCTTGAGAGTGGAGCTGGCCAGGAAGCAGAGTTGGGGAAACAGTGGAGCCTGTTAAACAATCACATCCGCTTGGTTTGAAACTTTATACTTCCAAGAAAGAGCTTTAAATAGTATTCAAGCTTCCTCCACCAGGTGCTCAAATCTCTTCAGGCTTCCAGGCTACTGCAGCTTCACAACTAAAACTTTGAGAAGCAGGCAAAGGAAGTTGGAGCACTGGTTAAAGCTTTCTCTAATGGGCGTGCCAAGTCTGAAACAGAGAAGACCATCTCCTCAGTCCCACACACAGACTAGGCTCTCTCTCCAGCCCCTTCACAAATGCGTCTGCAGTCCCCACAGCTCCATATGCAAAATTTTTTAAACCCAAACAATTCCTATAGAAAAAAGTTTGTTAAATTAGAGTTAAGGTTGAGTGTGTGTGTTTCCTCACAACAATGCAAATACTGAAAAGCAAAGAAATCGTAAGTTAAGGCAGAATTCACACAACTAATACCAGTCTCCAAGTGTTAGTCCACTACCGCCCTTCCTCACCAACACAAACACACTCAATTTCAGTTCAAAGGCACCATCACCTTCAACTACAGTTGACCAGAGAACAATTCTGTTTCGCGGCAGCTTGCTGAGATGTTGAAATTAGTTTTTGTTCTGCATTGGCATGAAAGCAAAACCTTTCAGACATCAAGGGAGAGTGCATGGGTCGGGCACTGGCCTGTGGTGGGGGAGACGCCAGCTTCAAGTCTCTGCTCCCCCTGATTCACAGCAGAGTTTTCTCCTCCCAGATCACTCTGAATCTGGCAGAACAGGAACTTGAACCTGCGTCTCCTACACCACAGGCCAAGGCCCTAACCACCAGACTCCAGAATACTGTATCAGACTCACTTTCCCCTGCCTCAAAAAACTTCCCACCTTTTCAAAGAAGACTTCATCAAAACTGGAACATCTCAGTGAAACCAATGTATTTTGATGAATTTTGTTAGTCTTGGTTTTCTCTGTTGCTGCATATTTCTTGTTTTGCTCTCTTGACACTTCCTGTTTTGCTCTCCTGATCCAATCCACTTCCCTCCTGCACAGGGACTCTGAGGACACCAGAACTGTCCTCACCATTTCTTTTCTCATCAGAGGAAGCCCATCACGAAAATGAATGGGGTAAGCAGTGTATTGGTGAAGTGTATTAATATACCAATGAAACAATTGATTTGGAAGTGGGAGTTCTATGACGTGCTGGACAAATTGTCATGACCTTGGGACTGATTGGCTAATAAGAGTTATTTGTGATGATGTGATGTTTCATAGACTGTGTTGTCACTGGATATCCTGCTGAAGTTTTTGTACGGAGTTCTGTGGACTATTCCAGAAGATTATCACCACCTCTTATAGTTCAGTTATAATTTTATTAAGCTCATTAGCCACCATATTTCCAGGAACTCAATGAACAATACTCCAAGGAGCACAGCACTAATTTGAATGCTCGAAAGAATGCTGACATTTCGTTGGCTCTTAGTAATATTGCTAAAGTGCAAGAAAAACAACAAATACACTATGCTAGAAGAAAGACTTGTAAATATGGGAAAACATCATTCAAGGTTAGGGACCGTGTTATGTAAATGGTGGAGTCTTTTTAACTTGAAGTCTTTAAACCATGATTTGAGGACTTCAGTAACTCAGCCAGTAGTTAGGAGTCTATTACAGGAGTGGGTGGATGTATCTAAAAGCAGAATTGAATCCTTTATGTCTCATACCATCAATTCTCCATTGTTTACGCAATAGAGAGAACTTGCAGAAATGAGCACTAATGTTTACGCTAACTGGCTGTATTGTTTTTGCAGGTAGAACCCAACTACACAGAATATCCAGACTATACATTTGATTATGATAAAATTACATCACCATGTGACAAGGGGGAAGTCAGAAACTTCACAAAAGTATTTTTGCCAATTGCATACTCAATTATATGTGTCTTGGGCTTAGTGGGTAACATCTTTGTAGTGATGACCTTTGCTTTATATAAAAAAACCAAGTCTATGACCGATATATACCTCTTCAACATGGCCATAGCAGATATATTGTTTGTTCTCACTCTTCCATTCTGGGCAGTAAATTATGCTGCTGAAAAATGGATCTTTGGTGACTTCATATGCAAAATTACCAGAGGTATTTATGCAATCAACTTCAATTGTGGTATGCTGCTCTTGGCCTTTATCAGTATGGACCGATACATTGCTATTGTACAGGCAACAAAGTCATTTAAACTTCGGGCTAGAACGCTAGCATACAGTAGACTGATCTGTTTGGTTGTGTGGGTATCGTCAATTTTAATTTCCAGTTCCACTTTCATATTCAGTCAAAGCTACAGCCACTCCGTCAATGAAACAGAAAAGATTTGTGAACACAGATCCAATTCAGAGACCAAAGGCACTGTGTTGAAATTATTGCTGCTGGGTATGCAACTTGCATTTGGATTTTTTATCCCTCTGCTGTTTATGGTATTTTGCTATGCATTCATTGTCAAAACCTTGGTGAAAGCTCAGAATTCCAAAAGAAACAAAGCAATATGTCTGATTATATTAATTGTCATTGTTTTCCTGGTTTGTCAAGTACCATATAACATGGTTCTTCTTGTGACTGCCATAAATATGGGTAAATTAAATAAAAAGTGTGATAGTGAAAAGCAAATAGCCTTTGCAAAGTACATTACAGAAACCCTGGCCTTCTTCCATTGTTGTTTGAACCCAGTGCTCTACGCATTTATTGGGGTGAAATTTAGAAGTTACTTTGTGAATATGATGAAGGATCTGTGGTGCCTGAGATACAAGAAATACAAGACCAAGAGTTCAAGGATAAGTTCTGATACCTATCACTCAAGACAGACAAGTGAAATTATGAGTGACAATGTGTCATCCTTTACTATGTAATATGACTTCAACATTATTACGAAGGAGCTTTGATTATATTCATCCAACAATCCAAACCAATCTCATTATTCATGTCACAGCCAGTGATTTTGACTTTCTGACACCCTAAATAGTAGTTTCTATGATCTGCAGCTCCCTCCATCAAAACAATTAACATAAACAGAAGAATGACACGACTATGGAAAACTCATATTAATCACTGTGTAGCTAATGTTTATGCTGTTTTCAAATACAGGCACTTAAAATTCTCCAGGGAGCTAAATTTATCAAGCAACTTCCTTGATTCTAATGAAAAATTGCAAATTTGTTTTGAACATTGCCTTTGTATTTTGGTTTTAAAACAGGGCTCAACTCAGCTATCTCATATCATAACAACAATTTTAATAGAATAACAACAGTTTTAAAAGAATCAGAGAGGCAAATTCACCACCAACCCAACTCCATTTATACTTATGTTATTATTAATTATTTATATTGCAGTAATGTCTCAAGGTCCTGACTAAGACTGGGACCCCTTTGTGCTAGCATTGTACGTACACATAGTAAGAGGCAGTCCCCGTACCAACGACCTTGCATTCTGAATAGCCAAGCCAGAGAATGAGAAGGGACATGATCAAGCTCACATAGTAGGGCTGTGGAAGAATGGTCTCCTGAGTCCCCGTACAGTGCAGTGCCCTAACTACTGACTGCTGCCTCCCTATATAGTTGTGCCTTCTTATGTCAGCACTGAATTGTCCAGACCAATACTAGCATGGCTACTGAAGGGAATAGTTTGTTTTTCTAAAACTACACACTGAAAGGTTTGGGAACATCTCCTCAGTTTTTATCATCTGTGGAACAGAAAATAAGGTTTATTTGAGAAGAGATATTTTCCTGATTTGGCAGTGGAACTTCAGGTTTTCGACTCCTCCGAAACTGACCATTTTGTAAATTTCTCCTTGCGAATGGCCAAAACACCACTCTGAATATTTTTCTGTTTGCTTTATTAAATGAAATTTTAAATTCACATGAGTGATTTCCGTTTTTCAATGAAGATGGCCTAACAGGGCAGTATTTGGCTCACTTGATACTCTGGTATTTTATTTTATTTTATTGGACAAATGACATAGAGAAAAATCTTGAAGTTGTTTCTCAGTCCTTATTAGTCATTAAAATTCCTGTTGGGCTCAATTGTGCTACCTGCTAAACTGATGCAAATCTGGACTAACTCCACAAACTTCAGAAATCACTCTGATATGATTGAGAGCAGAATTTGATTCATTGACTGCAACCTAAAGTCTGCCAGAGTTAATACTGAGTAAGGACTTCAGTATTTGACCCGTTATGAATAAACCTTCAATACTTAAACAATAAACTGTAAAATTATTAGTCAGTGCGGGAGACATACAGTACAACCTAATCATGATCCAGCACAAAACGGGGATAATCTGTTATGCAATTTAGATATTTCTCACATTTTATATTTACACAAGTTTTCAGCAATAAAGATTCAGGATGAAACTTAACGGATTTTTTAAGTTATGCACAACACTCAGGAAAATATGTTAATAACACAGCTACTTAAAATGGTTGTTACAGTCTCTTTAATACTTCTGAGTAGTTAATTAAAAGTTCTGTTTGTTATGGGAGCTCATAAAATTGTAACAGCGGTCAGAAGAGAATAAGAGAAGAAGTCCCACCCCTTCATAAATGGGATTGGTAGGAGAATATTCTAGACAGGAGCTTGGAATCTTGGAGGAAATGATTTTGGTTCTGAAGTGTAGCAAGCAAGCAATTTCAGTCTGAAATGGAGGGTGGGGGGCAAAGTGTAGAAAGGAGCAAAAGCAGCTGCTTTGCTTCAATCTCTACAAGCACAGCTCCTTTGCAGAACAGCTGAAATGTGGGGAAGTGGCTAGCTAGATCCCGAAAGGTGTCTGGGGAATAGTTCCTGCATGTGGACTGTTCCCTTCTCAGATCAATATAAGTTCTGGCTTTGGCAGAGTAACTACCCTTGCATGATTCTAACTGGCTGCAGAAGGGGGAAGCAGACTGGAGCCAGCAAAGTGCCTGCCAGTGGCAGCATGACAGGGCCAAGAGCTGTGCTGCTGGTGCTGATGGAGTACTGAGGGAGAGCACAGATGGGACATGCTACACGGGGACTGTTCACGTTGGAGCAATTTATCGACGTTTGTAAAGTAGTTTGAGATTTTCAGATATAAATGTTGTCTATTTTTTTCTGACTTCAAATTTGGAAATTAGACATGGCTTTTTTTGTTGATTAACTGTAAATTATACAAACATATATCGATGTTTGTAAACTAATTTGAGATATTCAGATATAAATGTTAGATCTATTTTTTTCATAAGAACAGCCATACTGGGTCAGACCAAAGGTCCATCTAGCCCAGTATCCTGTCTTCCGACAGTGGCCAGTGCCAGGTGCCCCAGAGAGAATGAACAGAACAGGTAATCAAGTGATTCATCCCCTGTTGCTCATTTCCAGCTTCTGGCAAACAGAGGGTAGGGACACCATTCCTGCCCATTCTGGCTAATAGCCATTGATGGACCTGTCCTCCATGAACTTACCTAGTTCTTTTTTTTTTTAACCCTGTTATGGTCTTGGCCTTCACATCATCCTCTGGCAAGGAGTTCCACAGGTTGACCGTGCACTGTGTGAAAAAATACTTCCTTTTATTTGTTTTAAACCTGCTGCCTATTAATTTCATTTGGTGACCCCTAGTTCTTGTGTTATGAGAAGTAGTAAACAACACTTCCTTATCTACTTTCTCTATACCAGTCATGATTTTACAGACACCAGTCTGATTTTTCTGACACTCTCTTCAAATTTGGAAATTAGATATGGCTTTTATTGTTAATTAACTGTAAATTATACAAACATGATACAAAAATATGTATATATTAATACATATATTTACTCATATATAGCAAAGCATTCTTACTAGTAGACATTCCAGCAAATAAAACTTTGATAACTGATTGGCAGAAAAATAATACAGTTCTGTCTTCATTATCCTAACGTTAAATAGCTGAAACAGGGTCACTTGATTACATTGAAAATTCCTTATTCATCTTAAAAACTCTATTATAGAGCCTATTCAATGTTTTCTCCTTCCCTTATGATTAGATACAAGACTTTGAAATGTGTTTTGCTGTTTTATAGTAGAAAATAGTATTTAAAATGTGTATAATATTACTTCTATGATTTTTGCAAATGAACCTGCAACTGTAACAGATTTCCTAGGTAACATTTGAAAAACCTGTATAAATAAGATATGCTTATTATAGTTTATATTCTGTGTATATTAAAAAAGATAAACTCCTTATCAATGTTCCCTCTAATTTTTTATATCCACCTGTGGAATGAATTTTGTTAAGTGCACCAATATGGAGGTGATATGTGGTGGGGGTGGAGCCGAGGGGCTTGGGGTGCACGAGGCGGCTCAGGGCCAGAGGGTTGGGGTGTGGGGAAGGAATGAGGGCTCTGGCTGGGGATGCAAGCTCTGGGGTGGGGCCAGGGATGAGGGGTTTGGGGTGCAGGCTGCCCCGGGGCTGCGGCGGGGGGAAAGGACTCCCCGAACCCTCTCTCGCTGCAGCAGCTCCGGGGCCGGGGGAGAGGCATCTCGTCCTGACCGCAGCAGCTCCGGGGCTGAGGAAGAAGTGCCTCTCCCGCCTGTGCGGCCCTTGATAGCCTGCTGTACACCTGAGCAGCTTAGAGGGAACTTTGCCCTTTACTGAATTGTGTGTGCTTTTCTTCACACAAATCCCATGATGGTTTGCATATTATTAAATTGTGGCACGTGAGTGATGATTCTGAAATGGTAGAGGACCTGAGGAAACACTCACAATCCTGGCACCACGTTTTATCTCTGTGACCCATGTGCAGAGGAGAATCTCCACATTTGGATCTGCTCCAGTCAGTATGGAGGTGAGGTGGGGTGGGAATGAGGGGTGGACAACTTTGACACTGTCCCCTGACCACAGAGGAGAAACTTTGCTGCCAGCGAATCTGAGTGAATGGCAAGGATCCTGGAACAGGTGTGTAGAGACAGAACCTCCATGCAGATGAAGCTGAGCTCCACAGGATCACCAAAATCTGCACAGATCTCAAGGGATCCTGCAGGGTTTGTGTGCTTATCCTGTGTGAGTGTGTTTAAACTCAACAGAAAAATTTGGAAGAAACTTTTTTGGGGTTTCCTGCCTGTGGGAATGATCTGGAGCCTAGTGATTAGCATATTAGAAGCTGAAGGCATCACTAAACAGAGTACACAAAATCTATAGAACTCAATATTCCTTGCCAGACAGCTAAATAAATGGATCATAGGTTGTTTCAAAGACGTCTTTACACAGTGGTCATGGGGAAGTAACAAAAATACATACTTAGGTGCTTGATAAGCAGCATACAAACTGCAAGCCACCCAGAAGTCCCAGTGCCATTATCATGGATGTATCTTCATCATTATAAAAACATAAGAATGCCAATACTGAGTCAGTGCAGAGGTCCCTCTAGCCCCCTATCCTGTCTTTCAGAGGGAATGAACAGAACTGGGAAATTGTGGAGCGATCCATCGGTCCTCCGGTCCCTGCTTCTGGCAGTCAGAGGTTTTGGGACACCTGGAGCATAGGGTTGTGTCCCTGACCATCTTGGCTAACAGCCATTGATGGTCCTATCCTCCATGAACTTACCTAATTCTTTTTTTGAACCCAGTTATACTTTTGGCCTTCAGAACATGGCAATGACTTCCAAAGGTAGACATAAATGGACACAAATCTGACCTCAGGAATCATAACATTCAAAAACGGGTAGGAGAACACTTCAACCTCTCTGGCCACTCAGTAAAAGATTTAAGGGTGGCAATTTTGCAACAGAAAAGCTTCAAAAACAGACTCCAACAAGAAACTGCTGAGCTTGAATTAATATGCAAACTAGATACCATTAACTTGGGTTTGAATAGAGACTCGGAGTGGCTGGGTCATTACACATATTGAATCTATTTCCCTGTGTTAAGTAGCCTCACACCTTCTTGTCAACTGTCTAAATGGGCCATCTTGATTAGCGCTACAAAAGTTTTTTTCTCCTGCTGACAATAGCTCATCTTAGCTAATTAGCCTCTCACAGTTTGTATGGTAACTTCCAACTTATCTGTATGTGTGTGTATATGTATATATAATTGTATGTTCCATTCTATGCATCCGATGAAGTGAGCTGTAGCTCACGAAAGCTTATGCTCTAATGAATTTGTTAGTCTCTAAGGTGCCACAAGTACTCCTTTTCTTTTTGCGGATACAGACTAACACAGCTGCTACTCTGAAAGGTAGTCTGTGTGTTGTGTGAAAAAATGTTGCCTTATGTTTATTTTAAACCTGCTGCCTAATAATTTCATGAGGTGACCCCTGATTCTTGTGTTATATAAAGGGGTATATAACACTTCCCTACTCGTTTTTGCACATCATTCATGATTTTATAGACCTCTATCCTATCCCCCCCCCCCAGTTCTCTCTTTTCTAAGATGAACAGTCCCAGTCTTTTTAATCACTCCTTGTCACGAGTCCAACACCCCTAATCAGATTTGTCGTCTTTCTCTGTACCTTTTCTAATTCTAACACATCATTTCTAAGATGGGGAAACCAGAACAGCACTTAGTATTGAAGGTGTGGCCATACCATGGATTTATATAGTGGCATTATAATATTTTCTGTCTCATTAGCTATCCCTTTCTTAATGGTTCCTAAAGTCCCGTTAGCTTTTTTGACTCCTGCTGCACATTGAGCAGATGTTTCCAGAAAATTATTCATGATGACTCCAAGGTCCCTTTCTTGGTAACAGTAATGGTAACAGTGAATTTAGAACTCATCATTTTGTATGTATTGTTAGGATTTTTTTGTCCAAGGTGCATTACTTTGCACTTATCAACATTGAATTTTATCTGCCATTTTGTTGCTCAGTCACCCAGTTTTGTGAGATACCTTTGTACCTCTTCAGTCAGCTTTGGACTTAACTATGTTGAGTAATTTAGTATCATCTGCAAACTTCATCACCTCACTGTTTACCCCTTTTCCAGATCATTTATGAATATATTGAATAGCACTGGTCCTAGTACATATCCTGGGGGAACTCCACTACTGCCCACTTTCCATGCTGAAAACTGACCATTTATTCCTATATTTTGTTTCCTACCTTTTAATCAGATACAAGAGAGGTCCTTCCCTCTTAGCTCATGATTAAAGCTAAGTTTTAGTGATGGGTATTTTTAGTAAAAGTCGTGTTCAGGTCACGGGCAGTAAGCAAAAATTCACAGCCCATGACCGCCTGTCCATGACTTATACTATATACCCCTGACCAAATCTTGGGGAGGGCAGGGCGGCAGCCTGGGGGGTGCCATGGGTGCTCAGGGGGTGGATGGCCTGGGACCTCACTAATGTGTGTGTGGGGGGGGCCGCCAGTGATGCTGGGGGGGGCGAAGGGATTGGTGGGCCTGGCATGCTCCCTACTCGGTTCCTCATGGCTCTCTGGAAGTGGCAACGTGTCCCTCCCTCAGCTCCTAGCTCTGCACGCTGCCCAAGCACCGGCTCTGCAGCTCCCATTGGCCGGGAACTACAGCTAATGGGAGCTGCGGGGGCGGAGCCTGTGGGCAGAGGCAGTGCGCAAAGCTGTTTGCTAGGAGCTGAGGGAGAGGGATGTCACCGCTTCAGGGGAGCCTCCCAAGGTAAGCGTTGTTCAGAGCCCCCCTCATCCCCAGCTGCACCCCAACTCCCAGCCCTGAGCACCTGATGCACTCAAAATCCTGCTGCTGGGTGGGGAGGCAAAGAGAGCGATGGCCCAAGACTTCCCCAGCAGCGGCCAGTGTGGCTGGCCTGGGAGCTGCCCGAACTCCTCAGGCAGCCTCCGGGCCAGCCACACTGGCTTCTGCAGAAGTCATGGAGGTCCCAGAAAGACACGGAATTCATGACTTCTGTGACCTCCGTGACAAACTCGCAGTCTTACTCATGACTGCTTACTCTGCTTAAGAGCCTTTGGTGTGGACCTTGTCAAAGGCTTTCAGAAAGTCCAAGTACACTATAGCAACTAAATCATGCTTGTTCACATGCTTGCTGACACCTTCAAAGAATTCTAATAGATTGGTGAGGCATCATTCATGCTTTCCTTTGCTAACAATTTTTTGTTGTATAATTTCCTGTACTGTTATTTTTTGTATTTTTTAAAAAAACCCACTATTAATCAAAAGGAAAAATAAAAGCCACAGAAATTACAAATTCCAGGATTTAATCATTATACTTATCACTTTGTTGACTCAGCCATAATAAAGAAATAAAAGTGAATGAAACACTCCCTATCAACATAGTGACTTGATAAACTCCTGTGGGACCCAATCCTGCTATCTTTGAAGCCAATCTGAGTTTAAATAAAAGCAGAAGTGGAACTGTGGCCAAAATTTTCAAACCTGGGTGCCTTAAATTAAACTCCCAAATCTATAATTTAGGCATCAGGGGAAAAAAAGGAGTCTCAACTTCCATTGAAGTGGATGACTCAAACTACTGAAAATCAAGCTGCTTTTAAGTTTACAAACGTGCCTTTAGGATCCCAGGTTGGCCTTTGTCTCAAAATATATGGAAAGAGAGATTAATTGGAGATTTCTTAGCAATCTTGCTAGCGCCTGCTACACTACTCACACTTAAAGTAGAAGTCCCATGCAAAAAAATACCTTCTGCTGTGCTTGATCGGGCTGTTGATAGCACCTCAAGAATGACATTTTCCATGTCCTCCTTACACTCTTACTCACAGTTGCCCTCATTATCAAGGTGCAATTCCTTGCTCAATTTCTGACATGTAGTGAGTGAAATGTGAGGGCTGCTGACAAAGCGGACAACACCGTCTGTCTTCTGGAAAAAGAAAAGGAGTACTTGTGGCACCTTAGAGACTAACCAATTTATTTGAGCATAAGCTTTCGTGAGCTACAGCTCACTTCATCGGATGCATACTGTGGAAAGTATAGAAGATCTTTTTATACACACAAAGCATGAAAAAATGGGTGTTTACCACTACAAAAGGTTTTCTCTCCCCCCACCCCACTCTCCTGCTGGTAATAGCTTATCTAAAGTGATCACTCTCCTTACAATGTGTATGATAATCAAGGTGGGCCATTTCCAGCACAAATCCAGGGTTTAACAAGAACGTCTGGGGGGAGGGTAGGAAAAAACAAGGGGAAATAGGTTACCTTGCATAATGACTTAGCCGCTCCCAGTCTCTATTTAAGCCTAAGTTAATTGTATCCAATTTGCAAATGAATTCCAATTCCGCAGTCTCTCGCTGGAGTCTGGTTTTGAAGTTTTTTTGTTGTAATATCGCAACTTTCATGTCTGTAATCGCGTGACCAGAGAGATTGAAGTGTTCTCCGACTGGTTTATGAATGTTATAAATGTTAGGAATGTTCTCAAGTCGGAGAACACATCAATCTCTCTGGTCACGCAGGGACCTGGGAAGAGCGACCCCTGTGGGCAAGTGGCATCTACCCAGCTGCCCAGGGCAGCAGCGCCCCCAGCCTAGACACGTGTCCAGCACACGAGTAGGCCGGGGGCGGTCCGAGTGCCCGGCCCCGCCCCCCACTGACTCGGCCCCGCCCCTCAGGGAATCAGCTCGCGGCCACACCCCCAGCCTGTTTCCCACTTGCCCCCTCCCGCCTTGGAGCGGGGGTCGCGTGCGCCTCAGGAGTGGGTGGTGTCGGCCTCTGCCCAGCTTGTTCCACCCCCGCCCCGCCCAGCCCAGCCACGCCCGCGCGCCTGGCTCGGCCCCGCCCCCGGCGCGCTGGGGAATAACGGCAGCGGCAGCGGCAGCGTCACCTCCATTTCCTCCAGGGGAGCGGCCGCAGAGCGGTGTATGGGGGGAGGGGGTGATGCGGGGCAGGACTCTGGGTAAGGGGTGGGGAGGGCTCTGGGGAGGGGTGATGCGTGATGGGGGGGAAGAGGGGGCAGTGGAGGAAGAGAAACGTGGAGGAGGGGTGAGGGGCGTAAGGGATTATAGGATGCAGGGAGTGCTCATCGTCAGCTAGACAGGTCCAGAGGGAGGCTGACAGTCACTTTTTTCACAGTTGCTGCCTCTTCCTCCATGGTTTGGGCTGTTCCAGGCAGCTGCAGTGTAGATAATACAAAGTAATAATTACACTGCAAAGCACATGAATTTTAATAATTAACAGAGGTAAGGGGCATCTGGAGTGAAGAGAGTAAGGAGAAATAAAATAAGCTTCCCTCCCCCGATTCAGACTGAAATCTACCTACTCCTCCCCTAGGAAAAGAAACAAATCGACCATTTAGCAAACAGGAGAAAAGAACAAATCGTATACAAGAGTCTCATATTCTCCATATTTTTCCGATGAAGAGTGTTCTCATATAAACCAAAGATACATGAATTTTCTGTGAGCAAATTACATTAGGTAGGTGGCTTGATTTACTGACTGTTCAGGTGCAAAGATCCCTTTACAAATCCCTTGGAGGTACAGTTATCTCAGAGGTGTGACTTATGTGCCTCTAGAAGGACTAAAGTGAGGGAAAGGTAGAAAAAGCTGCTAAGGCATATCCACTCAAATGAGTTATGAAATTAATTCAATCTGCTTCCTGAATAGGCAGCTTTCTTTAGTTAATTTCAGGTTTATGGTTTTTATCTTGAATATTACTGATAGCTACAATATGAAAGTATGACTTGTGAATAGTATTACCTCATAAAAGTAAAAGCAAAATACTGAAGAGACTTAAGCCATTGGTATATCAAATATAGAGGAAATAAAGGTAAACATTTATGGGAATCTAAAGGACGTGCTTCCTCTTGCAAGAGACTTCACAAGGAGCACTTGTTCGCAATTTTCTTAGTTCTCAAGATCTGTCTGTGGAAGTCAGGTCTTTTTCAACTACCTCATCAGTCTTTCAAATGGGAAGACCACCTACATTATAAGGGTAGGTTAATTTCAACAGGTCTTACGCTACCAGCCTGATTCTTTTACTCTGTTTCTGTCCCCACTTTATCCTCTTATTCTGTTTTTCCCTCCTTCCCTTCTTTAATTTTTCTTTCTTTCCTTTGTTTTCCCATCCAGCTTTGGTACAAAAACACTGTCCTGCAGTGATATCCTGCTGCATATCTTGTAAAATTAGCTACTACTGTGTATTTAAAATGTACCCCAAATATGGCCTGATTCAAATTCCATTGAAGTGAATGGAAAGAATCCTATTGACTTCAGCAGACTTTGAATCAACCCTTGTATCGGAATCAGGTGTTTAATAAGCAATTACTGCATTTTAACTGCTGCTTCCTGCAGGTTAGGTAAGAAGCAAAAATGTTACCTCTGAAGTCCCTGGAACTGCTGGGGTATCTTCTCTTGGCTTCCCCCAGTCTGGAGTGATGTGGAGAGAAGTCTTTGGAGACTTTGCTTTAATTTCCAACCTCTTCAGCTGTGGTTCTAAAAGTGGTTTGTACTCTTAAAAGTGACTTTGTAAAAATGGCACCATGAGGTTTCACATATATCGTATCAATATTTTCAAATCAAATTTTCTCAGTTTACAGTTTGAGTTTTTTTTAACTCTCAACTATGCCAACTCAGCACATGATCTGAAAATCAAGCTGTATTCCTTCTGCTTTTTGAATCATCACTATTAATACAAATTCTGGCAGGCCAAATGCTGCTCTTACACGTGTACAGCCTAGTTGCCCAAGTGTACCTGGTGTGGGTGGGAGCAAGCCTGCCCATGTCTATGGGCCCTTCCCCTAGCCTAGGAGCTACTGAACTGGAGTTCAACCTGAATACATAATTTGAAGGCATTTGGATTGCACAAGCAGCCTTGAAAATGGAGTCTAATTAGCAGTTCTGTTGCTGATGCATGAATCCACTTCAGTTTCTTAGAGCTGTGTTGGATTTGCAGGGCTCAGAGTGGTAAAGAGTAATAAAAATTACTTTTTTCAACAATAGACATGGATGTGACTGAATATTCACAAGGATCAGATCTGTTAAGTAAGGACCTGAAGCTACATCCATTGATTTGAGAGGTTCAGGATTAGGCCAAAGAGAGTAGAGTTTTTACAGTTATTTTCAGGATAGAATCACACTTGGAGAGTTTCTTCTGCCTCCTTTGTATTCCTTGTGGCATTCAGTTTAGTCAGAGGAGCAATAAAGAAGGCACCTGCAGCTAAATCCACAAAAGGACTTAGGTGTTTAACTCCCACTGTACATGCTTAAATTCAACATTTAGCTGCTACTGAGCTCCTCAGAACCACTGCTCAACTGCCACCTAAATTCCCTAGGTTTCCCTAACTTTCTGCTGGTGGGAATGTGCAAAACTGCCTAATTCCTGATGCTGCTGAGCTGCTCACACCTAAACTCTGGCAGATTCTCAAATTAGGCTGTTCCCCCCTTCCAATTTATCGGGATGCTCTGAGCATGCCTAACCTGCACAAGAGACAGCTGGGGGCAAGTAGATCAGGAATTTTTGGGGCTAGCTGATGTATGAGTGCTGTAGCCCACGCTGACCTGCAGTGTGAGAGACTCTGCCTGATTTGGAGCAGGGAATTGAACTGAGATCTCCACTCCCAACTGAGTGCTTTAATCACCAACCTAATGGGTATTCCAGGGTGGGTCTCTCTCAATCCCGCCTGTTGGAGCTGTGCCACTTCGTAAAATAAATTAAGCATTGGGCCCCAGAGAGAGTGAGAATGTCTCTCTACAGAGTGAGAATCACTCTGGTTCAAGTCTTTGCTTCAAATCAGGCAGAATGGGGATTTGAAAATAGGTCTGTTATATCCCAGTGGAGTGCCTTAACCAATTGGCTGGAATGTGGGGGTGCTCTCATTTTTATTTTTAATCTTTGTGGGGAAAAATTGAGCTGGCTTAGGTGCCTAACACCCAGAGAGCGTTCATGGCTTTGAAACCTAAGCAGAGGGAAGTACCTACCTACACCCTAAAGTTAAGCACCTAACTACCTGTGAGGGGTGGAGGTTTAGCCCCTACTCCTTTCCTCAACATTTCCCACTGTCTAACATGGGCACTTAACTCTTCCCATGCATAATACAGAGAGCCAACATGCCTCACTTGGGGCTGTGAATTGCATTGGGCAATGCCTCAGTCCCTTTGTGGGTCTAGCCTCAAAAAACTCCCTGCTCTTCTTCAAAGTGCAATTTGGTTCCTTTCGATTGATGCAGCAGTAGCAGAGTTTAGCCCTACACTAACTCAGCGAGAGCACCAGTAGTTTAGGAGAAGGTGTTATAGAAGTTGCAGCAGTTGTAATTATATAAACCCAGGTGTCAGGGTTCCCTCCCCACTCTGAACTCAAGGGTACAGATGTGGGGACCCGCATTAAAGACCCCCTAAGCTTATTTTTACCAGCTTAGGTTAAAAACTTTCCCAAGGCACAAATTTCACCTTGTCCTTGAACAGTATGCTGCCACCACCAAGTGATTTAACAAACAATCAGGGAAAGGACCACTTCCCCAAAATGTCCCCCCAAGCCCTTCACCCCCTTTCCTAGGGAGGCTTCAGAATAAACAAGGTGAGCACAGACCAGCCTTGGATTTTTAAGACCCAAAAAACCCAATCAGATTCTTAAACACAACTTTATTAGAAGAACAAACAAAATAAGAGAACAACTCTATAAGATCAGAATGGAAGATAATCTTACAGGCAGTCAGATTCAAAACATAGATAATCCCTCTAGGCAAAATCTTAAGTTACAAAAAGACACAAAAACAGGAACACACATTTCCTCCAGCACAGCGAATTTCACAAGCCAAAACAAAGAAAACCTAACACATTTTCTAGCTAGATTACTTTACAGGAGTTGGAGGGCTTGCATCTTTGATCTGTTCCCAGCAAAGGTATCACACGGATAGACAAAAGCCTTCCTCCCCTCCCACCAGATTTGAAAGTATCTTGTCCCCTCATTTGGTCATTTTGGGTCAGGTGCCAGCCAGGTTACCTTAGCTTCTTCACCCTTTACAGGTAACAGGATGTTGCCTCTGGTCAGGAGGGATTTTATAGCACTGTATACAGAAAGGTGGTTACCCTTCCCTTTATATTTATGACACCAGGAAATTCAGACTTAAGGTTAAACTTATGTCAAGGTATGGAAATGTACGAGAGCACCCAACAAACCTTGACTCTGCTCTATAGTGATGTCATGAAATAATCATATTATGATTAAGAGATTTTAGTGTGTGATTTTTAGACAGTAGATTTTTTCTGTTTTTCATTATGTCTCATCATGACAAAACATTTCTATAGTAACAGACATTTTATTTTTGTACAGTATTATAAGTATATTTAATTTTCTTTTATGTTGTACATTTTTAATTAAACTATTTTTAAAGACTAAAATAATGTATTTGTATACAGGTCGTAATTTCCTGTCATGATTAAAGGGAGAAGGATACGTACTGTGCTGCATCATGCCATACACAGATTGGGTAAAGCTGATAATCTCCGGAAAGAGTCGTCATTTTTCTATCCTCCCCCAGATGGGGGTTGGGGCTGGGTTGTGGTGCTGGCTGCATGTACTCATGCTTTGCTTGTCAGCGGATTCCACAACGCTTTTGGTGTGTACATGATTTCCTTACTTGAGACTTTCCAGTCAAGTAGGTCACGAACAGGTAGGTCATCCATTTATAATGTGAAACCAAGGCTTGATGTTTCTGTGCAGGTAGCTCAAAACTAAATCAATCTTTTTTGATACCATATCATGTTGAAAACTCACCTAATTTACTGTCTGCTGTTACCACTAAAGTGGTCACCTTTTAAAAAAAATCACCTTTTGTCATGTTGTGGTGTTTGAATTTACCATGATATTTGTTGTATTTAATATATTACTATGCTTAGAATGAGAACGACTGGAAGGTTAAATACAGTGACACATGAAGACTTTTTTTTCATTGAATACCACTTTAAGTCTCCTATGAACTTACTGCTTTCCAGTTTTCTTCTTCTCTTCATTGAATCTGAAATCTCTGATTCAATCTGAAATTGAATCTTCTGAAATTGAAGAGAAATCTCTTCTTTTCTTCTTCTTCTTCTTCTTCATTGAATATGTATGTTTCAAATTATTTTTCCCAAATGTGTTACATTTTGCAAGCTGAATTTTATTTTGCTATTTTCTGTTAATCTTTGATAACCACTTTTGGTCCCCCACTGTATCGTTTCTCTGTCCACATTGGTATTTGGAACACGTCCTAATGTAGTACCATCTACACATTTCGTTAAGGTGTTATTTACACTCACTTCTATATCATTAATGAAGATATCAATTAAGTCTGACTCTAATGTCAACCCTGGCAGCAGCCAACTAGACACCTGCCTCCCTAAATGGATACATTGCTATATTACCTTTTGATCTGTTCAGAGTGCTTCAGACGATTACCAGCCTATGAACCAGATTCTGTCCTAAGCTTAGATCGTTTTATCACAGGATTGGGCAGTCATTAAGGATCTGATTGCAGCTCTTTATTCTCAAGCGTCAGTTTCTGTGGCCCCCAATGCAAGTTAGAGTAGCCTAGGGAGAATTCTGTGCTGGGCAGCTGTGATTAGATTCTGATCATAAAGGGTAGCATAAAGTGACTGGAGCTGGGGAGAGATCATAGAATCATAGAATATCAGGGTTGGAAGGGACCCCAGAAGGTCATCTAGTCCAACCCCCTGCTCAAAGCAGGACCAATTCCCAGTTAAATCATCCCAGCCAGGGCTTTGTCAAGCCTGACGTTAAAAACCTCTAAGGAAGGAGATTCTACCACCTCCCTAGGTAACGCATTCCAGTGTTTCACCACCCTCTTAGTGAAAAAGTTTTTCCTAATATCCAATCTAAACCTCCCCCACTGCAACTTGAGACCATTACTCCTCGTTCTGTCATCTGCTACCATTGAGAACAGTCTAGAGCCATCCTCTTTGGAACCCCCTTTCAGGTAGTTGAAAGCAGCTATCAAATCCCCCCTCATTCTTCTCTTCTGCAGGCTAAACAATCCCAGCTCCCTCAGCCTCTCCTCATAACTCATGTGTTCCAGTCCCCTAATCATTTTTGTGGCCCTTCGCTGGACTCTCTCCAATTTATCCACAATTGGGCCATTTTCAGCACAAATCCAAGTTTAACCAGAACGTCTTGGGGGGGGGTAGGAAAAAACAAGGGGAAATAGGCTGCCTTGCATAATGACGGAAATGGCCAACCTTGATTATCATACACATTGTAAAGAGAGTGGTCACTTTGGATGGGCTATTACCAGCAGGAGAGTGAGTTTGTGTGGGGGGGGGGGCGGAGGGTGAGAAAACCTGGATTTGTGCTGGAAATGGCCCAACTTGATTATCATACACATTGTAAGGAGAGTGATCACTTTAGATAAGCTATTACCAGCAGGAGAGTGGGGTGGGAGGAGGTATTGTTTCATGGTCTCTGTGTATATAATGTCTTCTGCAGTTTCCACAGTATGCATCCGATGAAGTGAGCTGTAGCTCACAAAAGCTTATGCTCAAATAAATTGGTTAGTCTCTAAGGTGCCACAAGTACTCCTTTTCTTTTTGCGAATACAGACTAACACGGCTGTTACTCTGAAACCTGTAAAAATGAATGATATAACTTCTTTAGAACTTTTTGGTGACTTTAAAATTTAAATGATTGAAAGTCTAATAACATTCACATTATGGTATTAAATTTTGATCTTATTACAGAAATAAAGAGACATTTGTGATCAATATACTGCATTATAAATACAGGGTTTTTAAAATTACATTTACATAAGTGCTAAGTAGTTAATATTCTGGGTTCCTGATAGTTTACAACTTCTTACCTTGGGTCACTCAGCCCAAAACAGGTGTGCACAAAAGACGAAGTGGTATTTGGGAGTTGCTGACAGGAAATGCAGAGGGAAGAACATGAAAAATGCACAAAGAGAGGAGAGGGGAAGAAAGGAAAATGGGCAAGGAAGAAAAACAAAGGGCAGAAGTAGTGGTGACCTGAAAAGGGAACATATTTTCTCAGTGGTGGGATTGAGGGTAGAATGTAGTCTACATTTATATCCTGGCTCCTACTGCCTATAACTGCAAGTAAAATTTGTTTCTCTGCCTTGAATGAGTTTCATGCCTCTGGTGTAATGTGTATGATTTTTTTTTACTAGAAGTGCAAAGCAAATACTGAATTATTAATTTGCTATATTTGTAAAGTTAGTTTAACACAATGTAATTTAATACATTTTCCCTTTTAGATTTTAAAAGGTGTGATTTAAGACACCTTGATCTACTTCCACTATTATTTCTGAAATTGCTTTTAAATGTTAATAATATGCACTGGTATAATAATTAGAAATTTTAAACAGAACCTTGTGAGGTGCTGAGGCTGCATTGAAAATAGAGGGCACTTAGTACCTCCCACAGTATCCAGTATTTGATGATAGAAGTACAAGTATATCTTGGAAGTAGTAAGTATGTACATCCTCAGCTGATAAAAATGTCAGCATACATCCACTGACTATGGCAGTTGACAGAGGTGGAATATCTGGCACTTAATTTGGTGTCATTGTTACGGTTTTATTTAATGCATTTAATTGCAAAAGTATATTTTTCTTTTTCAGCCTGGATTGGATCAGTCAGTTATGGTTTCATTATGATTTTTGGTCCCATTTCTGGAAAACTTTTGCAGAAATATGGAGCCATCAAAGTAGCCATATTTGGAGCTCTAGTTGTCATGTTGGGTGTTGTTTGTTCATCTTATGCTGGTGATATACGTGTTCTATTTTTAACCCATGGAATCCTAGTAGGTGTAGGATCAAGTTTTGCTTCTACTCCAGGTAACTTGATTTTATTTATTTACCAGTAGACCAGGATGTTAGGTAAAAATGCAGCTAGCTACACACAAAATAATTTTAAAAAATTAATGACTGTCAGTGTTTTATTTGTTTTTAAGTTCCACCTTCCATTGCTTAAATAAAAAGTAGAGGATAAAGTAGTGTGACCTAATGAAGAAAACACATTCTTCATTCAAAAATATGAATTGGATGCATGCATCTTGCATTTGTGATGGGCAGTACACTTCTTAAGATATTCTTTTTTTCCATACTAAAATACTAATGATCATTAAATGTGTGCAAGAAAAATGATAATAAACAAAGACTTTTTAAAAAAGCCTTGGGAACTAGATGATTTATGGGATTAATAATGAAATATAAAGTCTTTCCTATCTATTTTGCTATTTCAAATTTGATCCATATTGGTATTGATAAAAACTATTAACATTTTACAGTTTTGTGCTGGTTTATGTGAAATGTATTGATATTCTCAGACCATTTACTAGTGGGTATGTGTGATAAATGAAGGGGGTGGGGGTAGCTCCCTTTTACGTACACCAGCCAGCCAGTAGCTATAAAATCCCTCTTAGTAGCTGTTCTCTAATTGCTTTACCTGTAAAGGGTTAAAAAGTCTCACTGCTATGTATAGGTAAAAGGAAGTGAGTGGGCACCTGGCCAACAGAGCCAGTGGGAAGGCTAGAACTTTTTAAAATTAAGAAAAAACTCCCCTTTTGTCTGTCTGTGGTTGTTCTCCCGGAGAGAGGTGGACAGGGCAGCAGCTATGCTATAAGCAGTTTGTGCCAGATATGAAAAAATCATCAGTATCATACCTAGAAACTACTCATTTAAAACCCCAGATATGTAAGTAGTTCAGGAAATGTCTAGGAAGATGCGATTAGGTTTATCCCTTTTATTTCTTTGGCTTGTGGAGTCCTCTGTGCTAACCCCAAGTGCTTTTGTTTTGCTTGTAACCTTTAAGCTGGACCTCAAGAAAGCTATTTTTGGTGCTTAATCCTTGTAGTTTCTCTTTTAAAATCTAGCAATAGCCTGAGTTCCCAGATGTATTCTTTTAAAAATAAAATTTACCTTTTTTAAGAACAGAATTGGATTTTTGTGTCTTAAGAGGTTTGTGCACGTTGTTTAATTAGCTGGTCGCAACAGCTTACTTCCTTTTTTTTCTTTCTTTCTCAGCTCTTCCCGGGAGGAGGGGGAGGGGGAGGTGAAAGGGCTTGAGGGTATCCCACAGGAAGGAATTCCCAAGTGCACCTTCCTGGGCTCTCAGAGGAGTTCTTCACTTGGGTGGTGGCAGCATCTACCTATCCAAAGTCAGAAAAAAGCTGTAACCTTAGGAGTTTAATACAAGCCTGAAGTGGCCAGTATTAATCTTTAGAATCTGTGTGGGCTTCTGCACTCAAAGTGCCAGCGTGTGTAATTAGCTTTGACAGTATATATCCCAGGTGTCCACTTCACAAACACTGCCACTGATTGGCATGCTTTTTGGTAGTCTCATCAGAGAGGCAAATAATGGAATTGGATTACAAGCTGAATGACCCCACTCACCTATGGAGATGGTCTATCAAAAGCAGGGTTGAAGCACATTGATTGGGCAGTATGGTGAAAATATTATTCCTGGTGTACCAGCTCTGTGGATAGAGGATTTCCTTAGTAATGTTAATTAAGCATAAGCACTAATTTTGTTTTACAAGTGAAAAAGATTACAAACGTCATGGACTTTTCTCAGAGAGCATTAGTATTTTTAAATGGAAATAAATCTATTCAGGAAACAAATATACTGTCCTGTTGAATTTTCAATATTGTTTCCTGTTCTAGACTTAATTAGGTTGCATATAGTTGCCAGCATGCAAAACATATTCTAATTGATGATGCTCTGTATAAAATGAGGTTGCCAACCCTCTAGGCAGTAGAGTGTTTTGTGTGTATTTTGTTGAATTTTTAGGTAGCAGTAGTTCTCAACCTTTCCAGTACCCCACTGTACCCCTTTCAGTAGTTTGATTTGTCTTGTGTACCTGCAAGTTACATTTCGCTTAACTATTTATTTACAAAATCAGACCTAGAAATACAAAAGTGTCACAGAATACTATTATTGAACAATTTCTGACTTTTTCATTTTGTCTTTATGAAATTTTAGTTTGTACTGACTTAGCTAGGGCCTTTTATGTAGCCTGTTGTAAAGCTATCAAATATCTAGATGAGTTGATGTACCCCTTGGAAGACCTCTGTGTACCCCCAGGGGTACATGTACCCCGGTTGAGAACCACTGCCCTAGAGGACTAAATTAAAAAATCCACTCAATCCCACATTGTCGACCATATATATTGTATCATGATGTTGTAACAGTTCACATTGATGTGAATGTTCTAATGCTTATCTGGGCATATGGAGCCTTGCATCAGATGTCATTGTATTTCTCTCCACAAACTGCGCTTGGGCCTCTTCCGTTCACATATTTTAAGCCCAAAGGGACCAATACAATCAGTTAGTCTGATCTCTGCGTAACAGGCTTCAACCAGTAATTCCTGTATTGATCCCAACTTGTGACTGAAATAGAGCATTCTGTGTGAGGTTCCCCCTGGCTGTTTCAGCCAAGGTGCCCCATCCCACCCTGCCCTCTCCTCCTGAGAGAGTTGTTGCTTCTATTGCCTTTGATGAGAGTGAAGGGGATAGGGAATAGCTGAACTTTACTTTTTTTAATATAAAACAATTTTTTCCTTTTCAACTTTTCACATTTTTATTTGTTTTTGATAGGCTTGATAATGGTGAGCCTTTACTTCACGACAAAGCGTTCATTTGCAACTGGGATTGTGATGGCTGGAGGGGCAGCAGGAACTCTGGTACAGAATCAGGTGCATCGCTACCTAATCAATGCATTTGGATGGAGAACTAGTCTGCGTGTGTATTGTGGAATTCTAACAATATGTATTTTTGCTGGGTTTGCATACAGACCACTTGAAAAACGTATGTCTTTCTTTTTGAAATTTTGTTAAACGTTAGATTAGTTTTTGTTATTCCTGTGTTTCTGTTATAAATCCACAAAATTCTTCATCGACTGATAGGCTTTCTAACTAAGGTAATTCTGGATATAATCTTGTGAAAGAGAAAAAAGTACTAACATGAGGCAAATCTTGAGATCCTTGCTCATTTTTCACCCACTCTCTACTTAGGTTGACTCCAACAGAAGTCATAATTTTGGTGTCCAGATTTTAAAAACTGGATAGTAACAATACAATGGTCAGAACTAAAATATTTGGGAGCTTCACATTTTTTCATGGAAAGTCTCTTCATTTAATTGTGATACCGTAGGAAATGTGAGATTCCTCTTATGTTTTCTCTTCAAGCAAGCAGCTCCCAACCAAGAAACATACATTTGCAATAACTGCCAAAGCTCATGCAAATCTCGGATTGGCCTATTCAGTCACATGAGACATTGCAAACCATCTACAGCATAGGCTGGAGTTCCAGCTTTCTCTCGCAGACGAAAGGATGCCAACAACTTATGTTTTGGAGATCAGCAGTCTATGAGGGCAGTTATGCTTTCAGTTTGGGTTGCTTTATACAAGATGTTAGGGGGCTTATTCCTTCACCCACTTACTTCCCTGGTCCTTCTCGCATGAACAGAGAGCAACAATACCCGAAGTCCAAAGGTGCAAACAATTCAATGTTTATTGGGGTGAACTTCCAGGAAGCATGATTCCAGTTTCCTTCCTTAGTGTCCCCCTTCCCAGCTCTGACACCACAAAGCCTTACCTGTGTCCCTGTTCCCATTCCCCCCCTTAGCAAAACATGATTCCAATTTCCCCACCCCCATTCCCTGTTCCCATTTCCTCCCCTTAGCAAAACATGATTCCAATTCCCCACCCCCATTTCCTGTTCCCATTTCCCGCCTTACTTCCTGATTGACTGCAGACTATATAGTAAAACTTGAGTTCTGCTTAGCTATACCTTAGCCAATCATTTTCCTGAAATTTAACTAATCCAATCCTAACATATTGTAACATGATTATGTAACCAATTATATCCCACCACCTTAATTAGTTTACATCCAGCAAAATTAATTATACAGCAGACAGAAACAATCACAGAACCAGACAGAGATTATACAGACAAAAAATAGGGAAATGGGGACTACAATGATAGAACAACACAGAAATGAGGATTTTACAACTACATCTATAAAGACATAAGGGTTTTCCAGCTGTGTCTATTGATAAGTGAGTTCTTGCCTGACAGGATGTTATCAAACTAAGTTTCCTTTTACATTTTCTAGGCACTTCCCTTTCTCTGGAGGTGATAGGCATTATCAGGACAGGACTGTATTCCTAACAGCCCAATAGCACCTTATTTCAATGAGACTAGTTTGGAATGTAAGGATGTGACAATTCGCTTCCCAGTTTATGGCTGCCTCTGCTGCTTAGCCAGAGATCTTAGCCTAAGAACAGGGCCTCAAACTGTCACAGTGAGAAAAGGCCTTATACAGTCAGATTTTGATTCTTTTCTTTTATACCTCTATAACTAGCTAAGTGTTAAGAATACACCTAAATTCATAGAGTATAGGCCTTTACAGACAGGCCTGAATATCTATATCCTAACACAAGTATTTTCACTCTAGGATCCATAATGTCAAAACTTGCTTAACTTTTATGATTAATTTCTTGATTGTTGGGTGTTGTTTGGATTAAATATTTGAATTTTACTGACTCTTCAGACTATTCAGGTGGTTAAAAAAGAGGCTTTCAAATCATGGTCTGTTGCTCTTGTTCTCCATCTCACAAGTGGACCCATGAAGATTTTCTGTGACCTAAGTATAAATGCCTTTCATATTGGGTCTATCATTTGTTCATAAATGAGTAAATATGTTCTCAGTTCAGAAAGTTTAATCTGGTCTGAAATACCAGATTCCTTAGCAATGTTACATTTAATTATTAATAAAATTAATATTTATTAAATGGCCTTAAATTAATACCAGGTTTTATGTTAAAAATAACGTGTATAAGGGCTTCACTTAAATATATTGCATAAGATTCATCAGTAGGCTCTGGATGATTTATTGTACTCTAGCAACATAAAGCAGGTGTAAATCAGTGAAACTGGATTTACAGGTGTTTTATGATGATGGGCTGGTATAGAGTAGCTGGTGCATACTGGTGAATCTGGCCCCCTTACCTTTTTTACTTAAGACCTTTTAAGTAAACTTTTGTGATTTGCATACTTTCCTTTTAGAATAAACTACATTATAAGGTGGCTAGGGAGCTTGGAGAGTCAAAACTACAGTACTTGCTTCTATCACTCTGCCTGATTTCTTTTCAGTAAGAAGAATCCAGTTTCCCTGTCCAGTCTTTTCTTTGACTGCTGCGGTAGGAAGCTGTTCTGAACAAAATTTCATGTTGCATTTGCAATACCTTTTGTGGTTGGTTTTCTTTAACATTTTAAACTTAGATTTTTTCAAAGCAGCCTAATAGAGTTAGGTATCTCAATCCCATTGAAATTCAGTAGGATTTTGGCATCTAAACCCCTTAGGCTCCTCTGAAAATACCAGGATACATTTTTATTTTAAAAATTAAATTAGACATTCAAGTAGAAACTTAAGTCTGAAAGAAACATCCACAGTTGTAGCAAGCTACCTAGTAGTGAGAGCTCTACTTAAAATATCTAAATTATATAAAATATGTGTAAATGTTAAATATAATTTTATTTTAATTATTTATTCTTTTCTTAAAGGAAGACATCCAAGTGTTGTTGAAAACTTCCAGACATCACCATTAAGAGGTTTTATTGTAGATCTGAGTTTATGGAAGGATAGTATCTTTGAGTTATGGGTTTGTGCTCTTGGATTAGCAAAATTTGGATTTTTCATACCCTTTGTGCATATGGTAAGAATGTAATTTCTGTATTTTGATTAATGGACATATCTATTTGTGATTTTTTTTAAATAAATTTCTGAAATTTCTACAGTTTACCTGTAGTTTAGAAGAGCAACAAGTTGTTGTCTGTCTTCAAAAGAATAGAGACTGAATACTAATTAGTAAAGATGTGTATCAGTCACCCTAACTTCAATAAAACAGACTTCTTCAGTAGTTGCTGTTTAATGGCATTTTCATCTAAAATAGCAGTATGTCACTTGTCAGTTAAGGGACAGGGAGCACTATATAAAAGGCCCAATGTTGGGTTCTCTAGTCTGCTTCCCCTTGTCTGGAGTCCTGTCTTAAAGAGTTTTCACAGAGGCCCTTCTTCTCCACCTCAGAAGAAAATATTAGACTCATTATTATTATTGTTCGTATTACGGTAGCACCTACAGGCCTCAGCTGAGATCAAGGCCTCATTGATCACAACAGTAACTTGTGCAGCTTCTACCTCTTAGTGCCATAAAAATCCATCCAGTGCTGGGGAGCATGTCCTGTAATTGGTTTGGTGGGCTAAAGAGCACTGCAGAGGCTTGGGTCCTCCATATGGAAGCCTCTTATCTCAAGCAGATCACCTGAGATCTGCTGGTTTAGGAGGTAGAACTTCTAGACTCTTCAAGGTGGAGCAATGATGGAAACCCTGCCCCTTGACAGAAGGTTGTCAAGGAACAGTTGCGATTTTCCACTTCCCCCTTTTTAGGAATAATCTATGCTGTGGACATTGTGGGGCAAATAAGAGCATCTCATTCTTCATAAAAGAAAGGGTTAATCTCTGATGTCATTAGCTAGACCTCTCTCCTCCCACTGCTGTACACCAGGTGGTTGCTACCCTTCTCAACATAAATTGCAGCATCTGAAACATTTAGGGATTATTTGGG
Organism: Lepidochelys olivacea; assembly: GCF_965140295.1. NCBI lineage: Eukaryota > Metazoa > Chordata > Testudines > Cheloniidae > Lepidochelys > Lepidochelys olivacea. The sequence continues at coordinate 127,590,603 of NC_140413.1, forward strand.
ATGAAAGGCACGAGATAAATGTAAAATATTATGCCAGTCCTCTCTCAAAACTGGAGTGAAAACAAACATTATGTCATGGGTATGCTTACCTGTGTGCTCACAGAATAAAAAAATAAAACTGCTAGCAAGGGAACAGTTAACTGTCAAGCTTCCAAGAGGTTTAAACAACAAGGACAAAAAATATTTTAAAAACTATGAAACATGCAGTATTTTGACAACCTCCTTCTAAGCAGAGTTTTAACTCAAATTGTTTGGAATAATGGCCAAACTCTATACTTGCACAAGCTAACAAATGTGCATTGTATCATTTGTGATAGATAGATTTAATTGATATTCTGTTTACAGATGAAACTTGCAGGTGACTTAGGTATTTCTTTGGATGATGCATCATATATTATGGTAGGAATTGGAATGAGCAGCCTGCTTAGTTGTCTTCTATTTGGGAAGATCTGTGATTTAGAAAATATCAACCGCCTTTATGTTAACCAGGCATCTGTACTGTCTGTTGGTAAGTCTTACTCTTTCCAAATAAAAATAAGAAATGTTTTTAAAACTGCCTTTGAGTATTTGAATGTCTCTACCATTTATCTTTCCACTGTATTTAGATGCACACAGCCTGATTCTCTTGTTTGTTACACCAGTTTCACATTAGTACAACTCCTGAAATGGAGTTGAACTGGCATAAAGCTGATATAATGGAATGGAGAATTATAAGTAATGGAATGGAGTTACATAATACTTCTCTATCAGTGTTACTGTATTCCTGCTCAGTAGCTAATGTGATGGTAGCTTTGCAAAATCTGTTTACTTTTCAAATAGGCTATTCGTCTTTGCATGTATGTTTGTCCTTTTATTGTTTTTGTTATATGTATTTTGCAATAATTTATTAGTTCCTATAGAATTCAGGTTTTTAGACCCTGATTCTGTTGCACTTATTCACACTGAGTAATTAACTTATTTGGCAAATAGTCTCATTGAAATCAGTGGGACTACGTATGTAGTAAATTACTACTTAACATGAGTAAGAGTAACGGAATCCAGGTCTAAATAGGTATGTTTTCAGTTCACATTTTGTTTGGTTCAGCATTATGCTGCAATCCCAAAAAGAGAACAAATAAATAGATATAATCCCACGTTGAATAACATTTCTCTTGTCTGAAAAATTCTGCTGTCCTTCCAGTGGTTTGCATTATGGGAGAATACCTGGTGAACTATTTCACTTCTGCCTTTGTCAGTCAGTGGCAGCCAGCATATGCTGTAAATGGACAACTGAGTCTGAAGAAACAGGGAAAATAGGTTAAAGACTTTTGAGGTCTGGTATTACTTTACAGCATAGGTGGAAGAACAATATTATTTGCATAATGAAACAGGTTCTGTTTTTCTGCTGAAGTTGACACTGATAAGACAAACAGGTAATGGTTGCTTGGAAATATAGAGAATTAAAATATTATTTTTGATGTGATGAGATTTTATGAAAAATACATACGTTGATATTAAAATGGTTTATCAAGTACTGATTTAATGCAGTTTACTTCACAACTGCTTTACACGCATGCACACAAAACAGAAAACTGTACTCTATGCCATCTCAGTCATGTTTTTTTAAAAGAAAAAGGCAAGTTAAGGGCCAAATCCTGACCGCTGCATAATATCCAGGTAAGCAGTCTTTTAAAAGGAATTCTGGGAGGGTTCTATGGGTCCTTTCAGCAAATTCTAAAACCCAAAGGCTTTTTTGAAAGATTCCAGAGCATATAGCCAAATGATTACTTTCAATCCCTGCCAGGACCTCCCTGTCAGAGGCAGACTGTGAGCTATCCCTGATAGCCTTTGGTTACCTCAAACAGATGAGTATTGATTGGTAAGGTGACAAAATTAGATTCTCAGAAAACCTTCTAGATGAGAGGTGGGCAAACTATGGCCTGAGGGCCGCATCTGGCCCTCCAGATGTTTTAATCTGGCCCTTGAGCTCCCGCCGGGAAGTGGGGTGTGGAGCTTGCCCTGCTCCGGCACTCCAGCCAGGGAGTGGGGTCAGGGTCTTACTCCACTCCGCACGGCTCCCAGAAGCAGTGGCATGTCCCCACTCCGGCTCCTATGCGTAGGGGCAGCCAGGGGGCTCCGCACACTGCCCCCACCCCAAGCGCCACCCCCCGCAGCTCCCATTGGCCAGGAACCGCAGTCAATGGGAGCTTCAGGGGCGGCCCCTGCGGACAGGTCAGCGTGCAGAACTGCCTGGCTGCGCCTCCACGTAGGAGCTGGAGGGGGGACATGCTGCTGTTTCTGGGAGCTGCTTGAGGTAAGCACCACCTGGAGCCTACCATCCTGACTCCCTCCCATGCCCCAAACCCCTGCCCCAGCCCTGATCCCCCTCCTGCCCTCTGAACCCTTCCGTCCCAGCCTGGAGCATCCTCCTGCACTCCCAACCCCTCATCCCTAGCCCCACCCCAGAGCCCACACCCCCAGCTGGAGCCCTCCCATACTCCAACCCCCAATTTCATGAGCATTCATGGCCCGCCATACAATTTCCATACCCAGATGTGGCCCTCGGGCCAAAAAGTTTGCCCACCCCGTTCTAGATTGCTTGTCCTTACTCCCACCTCATAAGTCTCTTGGGCACCTTATTGTAAAAAATAAATACTCCAGGATATCCATTTCTTCTTCAAAAGAGAGCCATCAAGCCTATGTCAACGTGCTAAAGAGGAACGAATTTTGATAACAGATAATTTTCTGATGGTCAAAAAGACACGAGAGCTCCAGCCCACTCCAGTTCTTGAGAACCTAAACCAGTATTAGGTAAAGAAAAAATGCAATGTGGTCATCTTAGGAACAATTATATCATTTCTAGAGAAAGGCAACTGGCTATGAGATCTGGACATTATGGATACTTATGTGGACATAGGGATACCTTACAAGCTCTTACCTTACCTTACCTTACAAGTCTCTTTTGTTGTAGGGGACAAGCATTACTAATGTTTAGCTTTTCGGAATAGCATTGACACCACATTTTCACAAAATGTTTGGCAGTAGTTGTTGTGATGTTGCACTCCATATGTTTTATGGAAATATGCTTATTAGTGTGAATATGATGTAACTGGAACATGCTTTATGCAAAAGGTCTCTTGTAAGGTATCATAACAAAGGTTATAACCTACTGAATATATTCCTCCTATTTGTATGCATGTATCATTTTTGTATCTGAAGCTAAACATATGAAGTATAACTCTGAGGTCCTATTGTAATTATGCAAAGTGTGGGCCATTAATGGTGTTTTAGAATCTTGATGGCTCCCATTGACTAGGACAATAGGTTTTAAATGGTTTATTTACCTGCAAACTTTCCTGTGTATGCCAACCCAGGAAGAATGGAGATTAGGGGTTTTACAGTGACATGTGACCATGTTACATGGTACTGGAATCCCTCTTAATCCTTGTACTTTTCCATTGATTAGGTGGGGGTGGGGACAAGCACAGACAAAAGATTCCCGCCTTGTGCCAAAGCTATAAAAGGGGGTGGAGCAGCACAAACGGCGCTGCCAGTCATGAGAAAACCCCTGCTTACCACCTGAGATGTCTGGTGGATCTAACAAAGACTGTACAAGGGAAAGGATTGGGCACAGACTAGGAAGGAGCCTAGTCTGTGAAAGAATTTTATTGGATCATCTTTGAGGGTGAGATATTCCTGTAATCAGATTCTTAATGTATTAGGCTTAGACTTGCGTGTTTTGTTTTATTTTGCTTTGTGACTTACTTTGTTCTGGCTGTTATTACTTGAAATCACTTAAATCATAGTTTTTATACTTAATAAAATCACATTTATTAATAAACCCAGAGTAAGTGATTAATACCTGGGGAGCAAACAGCTGTGCATATCTCTCTATCAATGATATAGGGGGTGAACAATTTATAAATTTACCTTGTGTAAGCTTTATACAGAGTAAAACAGATTTATTTGGGGTTTGGATCCCATTGGGAGCTCAGTGTCTGGGTGCTGGAGACAGGTAACCTGCTGAGCTGTTTTCAGTTAAGTCTGCAGCTTTGGGGGCATGGACCAGACCCTGGGTCTATATTGCAGCAGGCTAGTATGTCTGGCTCAACAAGATAGGGTTCTGGAAGTCCCAAGCTGGCAGGGAAAACGGGCTTAGAGGTAATTTCAGCACATCAGGTGACAGTCCCAAGGGGATCTCTGTAACCCAACCCATCACAGTTGTAACCTATCTGCACAAACTGAGGGTGCATGTGTTGCCCCACTTAGACAATTAGGTTATCAAGGAAACTCCTGAGCATTCAAAAAGCCAACACAACAGGGATATTGGATACCCTAGTGTTTATGATAAATTAAGTCCCACCTTGTCTCCAGTAGATGATTGGAGTACATAGAAGCCCTGTTAGACACAGCTCAAGCATTCCTGCCCAGACAGCATCCAAGACATCACTGGATGAGCAGAAATATTAAGCAAAAGCCAACAGGTGACAGCTAGGACAATACTGTGAACATTGAATCTGATGGCTGCAAACATATTCAGTAGTAGCCATGGCATATGTTCATAAGAGACAACTTTAGTGACCTCAGTGAAAGCAAGCATCCCAGGGACTTTCACGTTGCTTCAGATAACAGACAACTTCAGAGCCTCTCTGACCTGGTGGCATTCCAGGTACAATCTTTATTTAGAGATGGGTTCCTGGATGCCTCCAGTCCAAATCATAGTGACACAGGTGCATCCAGTCTGGAATGGGAAACCCATGCAGAGGGATTACACACTAAAGGAATTCAGGGTAAAATGTTCAAAATAGTTTGAGTAAGTAATTTAGGATTCTGTGTCCTGTAGCTTTTCAATGAGACTTAGGCTTCTAAGTGCCTTAGTCAGTTTTATGCAGTGTTGTTATAGCCATGTTGGTCCCAGGATATTAGAGAGACAAGGTAGGTGAGGTAGTATCTTTTAATGGATCAACTTCTGTTGGTGAAAGAGACAAGCTCTGTGTAGCTCGAAAGCTTATCTCTCCCGCCAACAGAACTTGGTCCAATAAAAGACAATATTTCACCCACCTTGTCTCTCTAAGTCAATTTTAGGTAAGACAGTGTGTCTGCAGCCCGTAATTGTATGGTTTGAATCTTCACATTTAAAAGCCTCATCTGTCATGAGACAATATAGTCCAGATAAGATTATGAAAGCTGCTTTTGATCCACTCAGTTATTGTGATCTTAAGTTTCTTAAGTGAGAGGCTATTTTCCTGGTTATCCTTTTTTCTAAGGTACTTTGGTTTGCTTTTTTCATACATCCTGTTTTGCTCGCTCAGAGTAGTGCACAATTGCCCTCTATTGGAGATCATTTATGACAAATCTGTGGAAATATAATCTTGTGTCTGAAGCAATCTAATATTCTACTCCAGTTTTGAGCCTGTAATTACTCCAGGTTTTTGCAATACTGGTAATCTGGCCATGGGAAAAGTGAGCACAAAGTGGATGAATTAAAATAGCTTCTTTATAATAGTCTTTTAAACACTTTCCAAAGTCAGGTCCCTCAAGCACTTTTTATATAAAAATACAATACACAATTTATACAATACACAATTTTTGTATAAAAATACAACTTCTTTATAAGAAAATTATTAGAAGGAAATCTTCATAAGAAGGGCACTTGCTTAATCTGGCCACTTTGGAAAGTCAAAGTAAATTAAGGTTGATCAACAATCATAGTATTCCATAATACTCATAGTATATCAATAATTTGGTATTAAAACTGAAAAGAAAAGACTAGAATGTCAGATCTTTAATGTGAATTATGAGTGTGCAAATACATGAAAGTTCTCTAGCACTATGGAATATTTGTCTTTGTTCTTTAAAGATCACCAGTATACCATGTTTAATTGTACAGCCCACTTTTTTCTTAGAGCACCTACGTCTGTTTAAATTCTACTCCATCACAAATTAAGCTCTCAAGCAAGGCAGACCATTCCCCACATACTCTTTATCTGTGTATGTGACATGGGGTACAAACGCTATACCAGTCAGGGAGAGGTTAAGGAGCAGCTGTGGCCTCAGGCAGCTCTATCCTGCTGCATCTGCAAGGCATGCCAGTCATGGAGGAGGAACTTTGAAATGAAGAAGCCAAGTTCAGAAAGGCCAAACCCTGGGAGGTGGACAGTTTTCTCCCCTAGCTGCTAGGTGGGAGACATGAAAAAGAAGAAGCTGGCTTACTGACTCTGCTGAACCTGGGGACGAATTGGGGGAAAAGGAGCCAGTTGAAAGAGCAGTCAACTGAGGTCCTATAGGTGGTCCAAGTCAGAAGTCCAGCTCCACGAAGGAGACCTGGAGAACTCCTGCCTCGAGAAGGGTGACCACGGGACTGCCTGAACCACAGTTCCAGCTCCAGGAGGAATACTGGGGCGGACCAGAAGAACTCTTTGGAATATAGCCCAGTTACTGCTGGAGAGGTTGGGCAGAAGCCCCTCACTTTAGCCAGCTGGAAAAAAGCGGCAAGGAGCCACAATTCTATGGTGGGAATTGCAATATTCACAGGCCTGGGGAAGACACTGACAAGCAGGGAAAGGTAGAAACAGAGCATGGAAGCAGAGGGGGAATTGAAGGAACAATCCTTAGCCACCTAAACATAGTCCTTGGGCTGGAAATCTGTGTCACAGACAGGAGCATGGTTGATCAGGCTTAGTGGTCAGAGCTGTGGTGGTCAGGCCTAGTGATTGGAGCTGGAGTCAGAGACCAGGAACAGTGCTGAAGGGCAGAGCTGGAGTCAGGAACCAAGCACAGTAGGAAGGCTGGCGTGGACTGGAGCAGGGCAGCAGGAGCAAGGCAGAAGCTGAGCTGGAGCAAGGCTTGGGAACAAGGCTTGCACAGGAATGATTACAACTGCGGCAGAAGCGTTGAGCAGTTACTTGCTTAGTGCTGCTGCTGGGCTTCAGAGCAGGTCTGGTGATGCTTCTCAGTCAATCTGGTGATTTGTTCGATCAAGGTGTTCAGCTGTGGGGCAGCTAGGTGGTCTCAGGATCAACTGCAGACCCCGATTCCTGACACCTAGAGGAGAGGATGAGCCTATGTTCCCCTATCTCTCCCCTAGATCAAGAGGAGAAGGGCAGGCTTCCAGATTGAATGAGATCAGGAATTACATATGCCAGATGGGGGCCGAGGCCCTGGCATTGAGGCTACTAGACTTTAGGTTTTTCCTGTCTTATGACCTGGACTCTGAATTACCTTGCAAGGGGCATGTCTCAAGAATGACTTGGCCAGAGGGCCAACTCACAAGGCAAATGGGACCACTAGCAGGCTTGGATGGCTGGTCTGCAGTACTATAGTGGAGAAAATTCCTTCAATGTCACACCTAGCCGTAAGGGGATGCTCCGACTGGTAAGTCACTTTGCCACAGGTATCAAATAGATCATTAAAGAAGGACTAGCAAAGCTTTTAAGTTCAGATAAGTAATATAAGCGCTATACTAGTTCAAATCTACTTTTCTTATCAGACAGTATATAGCATTACAGAGAAATACGTTTATTCAAGCTATTTAATAACAGCAAACAAACTTACCACCACATTACAACTCACAACTGAATAAATAAAGCAAACCATACATATCAAAATATGGTTCATGTTCTAACACAAAAAATCCTACATTGCTCAACTACAACCACCACCAATCTGAACATTAAATTATACAGGTTTGTTTACTGCCTTCATCACTATAGTATATGAGCCTCTTCCAGTAGTGCATTGAGTGACATGACTTACATCTACTACATGTGGTTTGTTCTTTTTCTCATTCTCTTGCCATGGGGAGAATTGTGTATATAGTGGAGTGTTTTGTTGTGGTAGGGGTTTATTTTTGTGTGTGTCTGTGTTATGTTCTGTATTTATATTGGAAAAGGCAAGATCACAGAAGCGCCTCTTGCACTTGGAGTGGGAAGATGGTGAGGTTTGTGATAGGCCTTACTTCCTGTGGGATTTCATTCCACAATCTTGGACCAGCCCCCGAGAAAGTTCTGTCACCCGCACAGATGAGCTTTACCATTATGGTGGTAAGTTCTGTATGGAGCAGTGTCAAAGCTGTGGGTGATCTTTTAGATATTCTGGGCCCAGGCCATTGAGTGCCTTGAAAGTAAGGTAAGCACTAGACCTTGAACTTGATTTTATATTTTATGGTAAGCCAATGTAGAGACTAAAGGACAGGTGTGATCTGCTTGTGATGGCCTGTGTTGCTGAGAAGACATGGTGCAACATTCCTAAGCACTGATGACTTCATGCCCAGGTATATTGCACTGTTGTCCCGTAGAGCGGTAACTAAGGCATGTATAACCAAGGCTAGATCAGCATTTGCCAGGATGGTATGGAGTCTCCTAGCCAACTGGAGGTGGTAAAAAAACATTACTTATATATGCTGCTATGTGAGAATTTAACATTAGCAAGAAATCCAAGAGTCATTCCATAATCAGATAGACTACACAACTAACTACTTATAGAAAACATGGCCTTCATCTGGTTCCATTCAACACAGGTGTCTCATCCATAAGAAGTCTAAGCAAATGCCCTACCAAAACCACCTTAACGTTTTTTGTTTTTGTTTTGTTTTGTTTTCCAGGGCTGTTGTACTTGACAATTCCTCTATGCACAACTTTCCCCTCCCTAGTTGTTTTTGGCTCGCTGTTGGGATTTTTTGATGCAGGAAACTATGTTCTTTTACCTGTTCTAACTCTAGACTTGATGGGAGCAGAGAAAATGCCTGTGGCCTGGGGATTTATGATGGCTGTCCACACAATTAGTTGTTTTGGTCCGCCATTTGCAGGTGAGTTATCTAATACAGAGAAGTTATATTTGAATGTGTTTCTAAATAATGATGCTTTGCATATGCTGGTATTTAAATGTTTTATCCATATGAAGAACAATGTTTAGCCCTATATCTATTAATAGCATTGCTAGCCATATTAAAGTGTCCTTTTAGTGATTTTCACTGTCTATAGTTCTTGAGACAGCCCCCTCCCCATAGGCCAAGGGATGAAATTGGAGAAATGAATAGTAGGGAGAGAAATTTTAAACCTCCCCTCCTTCAAGCTGATGCTGCCATACAAACTTTTCCTCTCTCAAGATGAATGATTTTTCTGTTCTTTTTTCTGTTGTGACTGTGACAGATACACAAACACAGAGCTATCTTGAGACCATTATGTTTAATTTTATGAATATTACCTGTATATATGAGCCAGCTCTTGAAAGCCTGAAAACTCCAAAGACCATGATATGGAGATGAGTGAGACGAGAGGGGCTCATTGGAATATTCAGAGATCTTTGTATCAATAAGCTTTATGTATTTGTTCTTAACTGACTGGGGATGTTCTCTGTGGAATCCGAAATCACTATCGGGTGATTAATGCAAAATCCCAAAGCCAGTTATATAAATGCCCATCTTTATGGCTTGGGCCCCCGGAGATAGAGACAGTGATTGGTTTTACGTGTTTTCAAGAGGCTGAGAGACTAAGGGCATGACTGTATGTACAGCACTGCAGTGGCACAGCTGTACTGATACAGCTGTGCCACTGCAGCATGTCTGGTGAAGATGCTCCATGCCGACAGGAGAGAGCTTTCCAGTCAGCATAAAAAACTCACCTCCACAAGCGGCATAAGCAATGTCAGCGGGAGAAGCTCTCACACCAACATAGCCCTGTGCATACAAACGCTTATGTCGGTGTAACGTATGTCACTCGGTGTGGAGAATGTTCATACCCCTGAGCGAAATAAATTTTGCCGACATAGGCTGTAGTGTAGACATAGCCTAAGGCTTTAGGGTTTAAAGACTGAGTTTAAATAGACTCAGAGTCTTCTTTTTTTATTCAACAAACAGACCTGACTTTTGGTCCAAGTGGGGATCCCACCCTGCTGGGAAGTTGGAAGACTTGAACCTGTCAGATTCCACCATGCTAAAAATTGGTGACTTCTGATACCTTTAGTGTGCATTTAGATTAAGACCTTTTTATTGTTTTATATGTTTTCTCTGTATGCTTTTGTCCTTAAATAAATGTACTATGCTTTGAAAGAGCAGTTTTGTTCCTGATAAATCACTGTTGTTGTCCTTGGAGAGAAAGTAAAAAGCAGGAGCTAGACATTAGTTAGACCTGCTTGGGACAATCACAGTGGATTGTAGGGGAACTGCAGCCTAAACCCCCTGGTCAGGATGGGAGACCAAACATGTAGGAGACCAAAGTTCAAATCCCTTCCCCACATCAGGTAGAGTAGGGAATTGAATCTGGATCTCCAGCATCCTAGGTGAGTGTTCTAACCAGTTCACTAAATCTTACAAAGGAGGCAGCACCTCATCCTCTGGCTATTTTGTGAGTCTTTTTCTTTGTCAAAATGCCTGAAAAGCAAAACAAATTTTTCAGGACTAAACAACGTTTCATTTGTCATCACCAAAACGTTTTGACTTTTTCGGTTCAGTCGAAACTCAACATGTGTTCACAAATAGTTTGTCGACCTGAAACTGCATTTTTCAGCAAATACACTATTAATAAAAAAAATTCACCCAGTTCTACTCCTCACATGCGCCATAGACACAAATCTTGATGTAATGGGCTTTCAGTCCACCAGGATCTGCATCACCTGACTACTGGACCCACCATGGAACCTTTCTAAGAGATGTGGGTTGTTTCTCCATAAAGCTTGGTGATTCCATATATACTACGTAAATTGAAAATGCTCTCTCACACTTGAGTACATAATGTGTCTAAAGGTATTGGATTGAGTAAAATAAAGGGTTTCAAAAGGAGTTTAATTTATTTAGCTTATCGACTTTTCTATGTTTTCTAAGGCACTCATCGTATTGTAGGATAATAAAGAACAATGTGGAGATAAAGATGTGCTTTGATGCAGAGAGAATATGATTACATGCAATTGGAATATTATTTGTTACAGGCTGGATATATGACTTCTTAGGAAGTTACAACATTGGATTTGTAGTGCCTGGACTTTGCTCTGTTGGAGCAGCAGGTATTCTTGCTTTCATTCCACGGCTTAAAAATACAGCAGTACAACAGAAGAAAAACATTATTCATGCTTCTGTTTGTGAGATAACAAACAGTATAATACCTTGGGGGTCACCAGTTCATTCAATGCAGGTAAACAAAAGATTGAATGCAGCTATGCTAAAATGGTCTTTCTATGCTAAAACTTCTTTATTCTAAGCATGTAGGAACTGGCTTTCTAAATTTTACATGACGCTAAAGCAGCTATATATTACTCATGGGGGAATTCTGCACCAAAAATTTTAAAATTGTGCGTACAATATTTTAAAATTCTGCATATTTTATTTGTCAAAATAACATTATATAATTATGCCAGTTTCAATTATTTTGGTAATTTATTTCAAAATACCTGTCAGCAACTATGTCTGTAACAATACAGACACAAAAAAATTCCCCTAGGAGTAGACAGTTAAAGAAACTCCTATGACAATCCAGTTCCTGTTTCTCTGTCCCCTTCCTCTCCCCCTCAGAGCCCAGCCAGGGGGCCAGACACCCACCTCCCAGAGCCCAGCTATAGGGCACCCCCCCAACCCAGACAGTCGCACTCCATACCCCCCCAGAGCCCAGTTGCAGGGTGCCTCCCAGCCTAGACACTTGCACCCTTTACCCTCAGAGCCCAGCCATGGGGTGCTCCCCCCCCAGACACCCGCATCCCCTATCCCCAAAGGCCAGCTGCGGGCCCCGCTCAGCCCAGACACCCACACCCTCTACCCCACAGAGCCCAGCTGCAGGCCCTCCCCAGCCCAGACACCTGCATTCCCTATCCCCCACAGCCCAGATACTCGCACCCTGTCCTTCCCAGACCCCAGTTGCACCCCCCCCCCAAAACTCGCACAGACCCCCTACCCTCCCAGAGCCCAGGGATCCAGAGTGAGAAACAGCTTGATGCTGGGTCTCTGGTTTGTGTGGAATTTCCTGTATGCCACCTCCTTCCTTCAGGGCATGCCGGGAACTTCAGCTGCCCAGAACTCTCCTGCTCCATCCCCCAGTGTATTCTGTTCATGAGCTTAGCTCTGCCAGGTCCATTGGCTCCTACTGGTGGCCGGCAGCTCTTCAGCCTATTTCTGGGGGTAGGGGTGAAGGAAATTCTGCACAGAGCATTAATTTCTACACAAATTCTGCATTGTGTAGTGGTACAAAATTCCCTCAGGAGTGATAGATAGATAGATATTTCTAACCTTCATTAAAAGATTAGCACAATCTTATAATTTATTAATGTTCTTATATTGATATATTCTCTCAATCTTACTAATAATGTAATACTAGTGCAGTAGGCCAACTTTAAAAGTTTCTGCCTATTTGAAAGTTTTTATGGGTTCTCCTGGTATTCCCCATTTCTATATATAGAAAATATTTCTCAAACTGATAATTTTCGAACTGTTGGAAACATTGTGGGGTAAATTTCCCATTGAAGTCAGTGAAATTATGCTAGCAGATCATTTGTTCCCTTAATTTCCACCACTGTACAGTAAATTTTAAAGATTAAGGAAGATACTGCTGTCATGCTGTCTAGAGTGGCTCACAACTGTGTCTGCCAATTTCAGTTCAGACTGTCAGAAAACAGGGCAGACGCCCAAACTGGTGGTATATTCTATAATTAGATTTCACCAAGCCAGTAACAATTGTGCACTCCTGGATCACTATATCATGGAGTCTTACCATGGAGTCACAGACAGTTCCCTTAGGCCCTCTAGCCTATCCTGCCACTCAGACAAACTGGAGTTAGTAAAAATGGTCATATAAACCAAAAATCACACCACATCAAGTTACTCCCAATCCCAAAGGATCAGTCACTTACCCCAGATCAGTTGGTACTTTGGATCTCACAGCAAAGACAATGCTGACAGCTTATTCTATAGTAAACTAAAGATTTATTAGCTAAGAAAAAGAAATGAGAGTTTTTGAGAGGTTAAAGCAGGTATAAACTTTGACTCACCTGTTAATGTATTTTAAGACCAACATGATAGCAGAGATGTCGTAATCTCTCAGTTTCCCAGAAGTCTTTTCAGGGAACCCAAATGTTTCTGGGGATCTCCACTTTGCATTTGGTATCTTCCCTGTAAAAGTCCAAACAGTCAGAGATACAGGACCATTCCTTGAATCAGTATTTATAGCTTCTTCTCCAGAAAGCAGTCTGAACAGTGTCTTCACCTGTGTGGGTTGGATGAGTAGGAAATGCAGACTGTGTGTGTGAATTTCCATTGTTGAACAGAATGGCCGTTGCTTTGAAGTTAGCATTCTTCTTCATTTATATTTCCAAGGCTCCAATTGCATTTGATGGGTAATTTAATTACAGGGATATACACAATGTAAAACCTAATGTAATAGCAAACAACAATCCTTCATTAGTTTTCATTAAGTTTACACGTCAAGTATAGTCTCATTTTAACACTAACACACAGTTTTGATCTAGGGTTAACTAGTTACAGGGATATACAGAAGGTAATGCCATAGCGATCAACAGGTTAGATAAGTGAAAACAATACCATTAACATTTCCTTTGAACTAAATTAACATGCTAGTTGAATTGGCCTGATTACACTACAATACCTTTTGAAACTCCTTTGATTTTTATTAGCATATGATTGAATTAGCCTGCAGCCCTGTCCAGAGCTGGCACCAGGGTAGACCACATCACTACTACCATATATAAGGAAGATTTTATTTTGTCTTTGAAAATGAAATAGGGCTGGAATGTTGGGAAATTGGTTATATTTCCAGTTCCCTGGCCAGTGAAGTGGAAAATACTTAGGGTGACCAGACAGCCAATTTAAAAAATCGGGACAAGGGGTGAGGGGTAATAGCTTATACAAGAAAAAGACCCAAAAATCGGGTCTGGCCCTATAAAACTGGGACATCTAGTCACCTTAAGAATACTGCATGGGATCAAACAACACCAGCCTCTCCAGTCAATAAATTTCCATCAAGTCCTCTATTGGAATAATGAAGGCTGTATTATGGAGTTTTGTGGCACTTAGATTAAAATATTCTGGTTAAAAAAGCTTGACTATAACCTTTACTCATCAGATCTTTCCATTGCCTATACTCCAAATATTCTGTCTGAAAAGACCAAAAAAACCCACAAAAAACAAACAGGGAGGTACCAGAAGATTGGTGAAAAACACATATAATTAGGTATTTTCCAGGCAGATGAGTTGGTTCAGCTGGACGATCTGGTTGAACTGGGCAATTTTTCTTCGTTAGTGGCTATGGAAGCCTTTATTAATATATTTTTGACATGCTAATTCACATTATTATGTGTTTTTTAAAAGTTGTTTTGTAAACCTAAAATAATTGACAGGCATCATTATATATAATAAAAACAATAAAGTGAATGAAATACCTGTCTTAAAAAAAAAAGTGATAATTACAATTAGTATCCCATAGTTTAGCTTCTATTACTAATAAAATAATGGATGCAATATAGAGAATAAATTAATAGATTCTAAGGCCAGAAGGGACCATTATGATCATCTAGTCTGACCTCCTGTATAACGCAGGCCATAGAACTTCCCCAAAATAAATCTGTGTTGAGCTAGAGTATAGCTTCTTACACAAACGTCCAATCTTGATTTTAAAATTGCCAATATTGGAGAATCATCCATAATATTTGGTAAATTTTTCCAATGGTTAATTACCCTCTCTAGTAAAAATGTACACCTTATTTCCAGTATGAATTTGCCTACCTTCAACTTCCAGAGATTGGATCTTGTTATACTTTTTCTGCTAGATTGAAGAGCCCATTATTAAATATTAATGTATGTACATACAGACAGACTATAATCAAATCTTAACCCTTAACCTTCTCTTTGTTAAGATGAATAGATTAAGTTCCTTGAGTCTATCACTATAAGGCATGTTTTCTAATTCTTTAATCATTCTCGTGGCTCTTTTCTGAACCCTCTCCAATTTATCAACTTCTTGAATTGCGGACACCAGAACTAGACAAAATATTCCAGCAGAGGTTGCAACAGGGGCAAATACAGAGATAAAATAAGCTCTCTACTCCTATGTGAGATCCCACTGTTTACAGTAGCCCTTTTGGCTCCAGCATTGCCCTGAGACCTCATGTTCAGCTGATTATGCACCACTACCCCCAAATCATTTTCAAAGTCACTGCTTCCTAGAATAGAGTCCCCCATCCTGTAAGTATGGCCTGTATGTTCCAAGATGTATAAATTTACATTTGGCCATCTTTAAATGTATATTGTTTGCTTGTTCCCAGCTTACCATGCAATCCATCCAGATCACTAAATCACTATTGGCCAGATTGTGAACCCTTTACTAATGACAGTTACTCTCACAAAGAATCCCATTTAGGTCCATGGGATTACTCATGAGAGTAAATGCTCACCAGAGTGAGTAAGGGGTTCAAAATCTGGCCTTAAATATTTAGGGGCAGATTCTCCACCTGAGCTGGTGCAGTGGAGAGGAGGGGCCATCAGGCCAAGAGCAATTTACAGCTGAGGAGAGCAACTCTTAACATATACTGCTGGTCCTCCCCATCCTAGTCCTGGAATGCTTCCAATACACCTTTCTCCCCTCTATACTAGGAATGTGTGCAGCTAGCACAGTAGGTAGCAGAGCCACTTCCACTATCTTTCCACCAGAGGAGCATGCGTTGCACAGGTGGAGTTATCCACTGGCCATCTTCAGTCAGTTTAAGTCCACAGTGCAAAGGAGACTTAGTGGACCTGAGAATCTAGTTTATGGGGCTCATCTGTGATCATAAAATCATAGAATATTAGGGTTGGAAGGGACCTCAGGAGGTCATCTAGTCCAACCCCCTGCTCAAAGCAGGACCAATCCCCAACTAAATCATCCCAGCCAGGGCTTTGTCAAGCCTGACCTTAAAAACTTCAAAGGATGGAGATTCCACCACCTCCCTAGAGATTCCACCACCTCCCTGGAGATTCCACCACCATTCCAGTGCTTCACCACTCTCCTAGTGAAAAAAGTTTTCCTAATATCCAACCTAAACCTCCCGCACTGCAACTTGAGACCATTACTCCTCGTTCTGTCATCTGCTACCACTGAGAACAGTCTAGATCCATCCTCTTTGGAACCCCCTTTCAGGTAGTTGAAAGCAGCTGTCAAATCCCCCCTCATTCTTCTTTTCCGCAGACTAAACAATCCCAGTTCCCTCAGCCTCTCCTTATAAGTCATGTATTCCAGTCCCCTAATCATTTTTGTTGCCCTTCGCTGGACTCTCTCCAATTTTTTCACATCCTTCTTGTAGTGTGGGGCCCAAAACTGGACACAGTACTCCAGATGAGGCCTCACCAATGTCGAATAGAGGGGAACGATCATCTGCTGGCAATGCCCCTACTTATACAGCCCAAAATGCCATTGGCCTTCTTGGGAACAAGGGCACATTGTTGACTCATATCCAGCTTCTCGTCCACTGTAACCCCTAGGTCCTTTTCTGCAGAACTGCTGCCGAGCCATTCGGTCCCTAGTCTGTAGTAATGTATGGAATTCTTCCATCCTAAGTGCAAGACTCTGCACTTGTCCTTGTTGAACCTCATCCGATTTTTTTTGGCCCAATCCTCTAATTTGTCGAGGTCCCTCTGTATTCTATCCCTACCCTCCAGTGTATCTACCACTCCTCCCAGTTTAGTGTCATCTGCAAACTTGCTGATGGTGCAATCCATGCCATCCTCCAGATCATTAATGAAGATATTGAACAAACCAGCCCCAGGACCGACCCTTGGGGCACTCCGCTTGATACCGGCTGCCAACTAGACATGGAGCCATTGATCACTACCCATTGAGCCCGACGATCTAGCCAGCTTTCTATCCACCTTTTAGTCCATTCATCCAGCCCATACTTCTTTAACTTGTTGGCAAGAATACTGTCAGAGACAGTGTCAAAAGCTCTGCTAAAGTCAAGGAATAAGACGTCCACTGCTTTCCCCTCATCCACAGAGCCAGTTATCTCATCATAGCAGGCAATTAGGTTAGTCATGCATGACTTGCCCTTGGTGAATCCATGTTGATTGTTCCTGATCACTTTCCTCTCCTCAAAGTGGTTCAGAACTGATTCCTTGAGGACCTGCTCCATGATTTTTCCAGGTCAGGCTGACTGGCCTGTCGTTCCCCGAATCCTCCTTCTTCCCTTTTTTAAAAGATGGGCAC
Source organism: Lepidochelys olivacea (assembly GCF_965140295.1). NCBI lineage: Eukaryota > Metazoa > Chordata > Testudines > Cheloniidae > Lepidochelys > Lepidochelys olivacea. The sequence continues at coordinate 127,607,753 of NC_140413.1, forward strand.
TACATTAGCCTTTTTCCAGTCATCCAGGACCTCTCCGATCGCCATGAGTTTTCAAAGATAATGGCCAATAGCTCTGCAATCACATCCGCCAACTCCTTTAGCACTCTCGGATGCAGCCCATCCGGCCCCATGTACTTGTGCTCGTCTAGTTTTTCTAAATAGTCCCGAACCACTTCTTTCTCCACAGAGGGCTGGTCACCTCCTCCCCATACTGTGCTGCCCAGTGTAGTAGTCTGGGAGCTGAACTCGTTCGTGAAGACAGAGGCAAAAAAAGCATTGAGTACATTGGCTTTTTCCACATTCTCCGTCACTAGGTTGCCGCCATCATTCAGTAAGGCACCCACACTTTCCTTAACTTTCTTCTTGTTGCTAACATACCTGAAGAAACCCTTTTTGTTACCCTTAACATCTCTTACTAGCTGCAACTCCAAGTGTGATTTGGCCTTCCTGATTTCACTCCTGCATGCCTGAGCAATATTTTTATACTCCTCCCTGGTCATTTATCCAATCTTCCACTTCTTGTAAGCTGCTTTTTTGTGTTTAAGATCAGGAAGGATTTCAATGTTAAGCCAAGCTGGTCACCTGCCATATTTACTATTCTTTCTACACATCGGGATGGTTTGTTCCTGTAACCTCAATAAGGATTCTTTAAAATACAGCCAGCTCTCCTGGACTCCTTTCCCCATCATGTTATTCTCCCAGGGGATCCTGCCCATCAGTTCCCTGAGGAAGTCAAAATCTGCTTTTCTGAAGTCCAGGGTCCATATTCTGCTGCTCTCCTGTCTTCCTTGTGTCAGGATCCTGAACTCAACTATCTCATGGTTATTGCCTCCCAGGTTCCCATCCACTTTTGCTTCCCCTACTAATTCTTCCTGGTTTGTGAGCAAGAAGTCAAGAAGAACTCTGCCCCTAGTTGGTTCCTCCAGCACTTGCACCAGGAAATTGTTCTACCCTTTCCAAAAACTTCCTGAATTGTCTGTGCACCGCTGTATAGCTCTCCCAGCAGATATGAGGGTGATTGAAGTCTCCCATGAGAACCAGGGCCTGCGATCTAGTAACTTTCGTTAGTTGCCGGAAGAAAGCCCCGTCCACCTCATCCCCCTGGTCCGGTGGTCTATAGCAGACTCCCACCATGACATCACCCTTGTTGCTCACACTTCTAAACTTAATCCAGAGACTCTCAGGTTTTTCTGCAGTTTCATACCGGAGCTCTGAGCAGTCATACTGCTTTCTTACATACAATGCAACTCCTCCACCTTTCTGCCCTGCCTGTCCTTCCTGAACAGTTTGTATCCATCCATGACAGTACTCCAGTCATGTGAGTTATCCCACCAAGTCTCTGTTATTCCAGTCACATCATAATTCCTTGACTGTGCCAGGACTTCCAGTTCTCCCTGCTTGTTTCCCAGGCTTCTTGCATTTCTGTATAGGCACTTGAGATAACTCACTGATCGTCCGGCTTTCTCAGGATGAGGCAGGAGCCCTCCCCTCTCGCGCTTTCCTGCTCGTGCTTCCTCCCGGTATCCAACTTCCCCACTTATCTCAGGGCTGTGGTCTCCTTCCCCTAGTGAACCTCGTTTAAAGTCCTCCTCACTAGGTTAGCCAGCCTGCTTGCGAAGATGCTCTTCCCATCTCTTTGTGATGTATAAGTAGTGCCCTACCTTTAGGGTGGTATGAAGCTGCCCTCCACCTGAAGGAGCTCCTGAAGATATTATACCTATACCAGGCACAATCCTGTCAGTGCTCCTGGGAAGCACAGCTAGTGGACTCATATCCCTGCCTTCTCCCTCCCATCTGTTTCCCTTTTACAGACAACACAGCTAGCCAAGAGCAGTCCTTGAGCTCAAGGGAGTCCAATAACTGCAGTTGTGTTGGGCCTTTGTCCAGGATATAAGTGGGAAGAAGCTCCTTAAGCACTCCAGCCTTTGAACAAGCAATTAGCCACCAGAAAGATATTGATAAATGGAGTGAAATCAGAAAAGAGCATCAGAATTCATGGGAGGATTTTCTTGCAAGAAAGGATTAAAAGAGTTGCACCTATGTTGCTTGACTAAGCAACAACTGGAAGGAGACGAGACATGATAAAATTCTGTAAACTTACGAAGGGTATAAATGCTAAGAAGGGAGAGGTGCTATTTATCTTAGCAACGTAAAAGTAGGTATTTTAGCTAGGAGCAATTGGATGAAACTGGAAGGGAAAATTTAGGCCAAATGTTAGAAGAAATTTTTGACAAGAAGATGTAATAAGTTGTAGAACATGGGCAGCTGGTATAAGAGGCCAGGGGAGACTAAGTCTCCCTGAACAGGATGCGGCACACCTCCCCTGGAGGCACGCTGGCCCACTGCCTTTGGAGCATCGCAACGGAAAGGGCCACCCATGCTGGAGCCCTGCCTGTGCTCCATCCCAAGGTCCCCTCCTGCTTGTCCTCTTTCTCCATGGCCCTGCCCACGCTACTCCTCTTCCCACCCCTGCTCTGCCTCTTCCCCTCCAAGGATCCCCCCTGCCCACCACTTGCACTGTCCTCTGAGGCCCCCTCGCCAAGGAGCAACAGGAGGGAGGGTCCTCATGGGAGGGGATGGAGAGACGCTAGTGATGAGCAGGGGGTCCTCAGAAGGAGGGGGTAAAGAGGCATGAACAGCAGGGAGGGGGGCCTCAGGGCAGGGAGGAGCGGGTGCGAGGGATGATCTCGGGGGAGGCGGCCCAATGGGGCCTGGGGCAGAGTGGGGTGGAGCATGGATGGGACCTTGGGGGGAAAGAGGCTAAGTTGGGGTGGGCCTCAGGGTAAAGCAGGGGGCAGGACTATGGTCTGGGCACCGGTGCCCCACCCCACACACACACTTGTAGGGAGCTTCCGGCACCCACTCCCAGCCTCCCCAAAATACTGGAGTCATAGACTGCCCATGTTGTAGAACACTCTTCCAAGGCAGTTGATAGAATTCCTATCACTTTACACAACTAAAAGCAACACAGGCCAATACTCTAGTAAATGTACAAAAGGGAACCATCTTGCATAGACATTTCTTTTTCATCTCTTGAGTCTTTTGTTCCTCCAAGCAGCATGGAAGGGTAGAAAAGTGTTCATGAGAGAAAAAAGGTTGAGAACCTTTGATTTACTATATAAAATGAGTGTATCGAAGGCAGATATTTAAGTTAAGATATAATATGATCAAATTAAGCAGTGACACAGAAACATAAAATGGTAGTTAAATGTATGGTAAATTGGCCAGAAAATAAGTATAAGTGGTAAAGAAGAACAACAGGGCAGATCATGTCTCCGCCAAGGCTTACTTTGTTTAGCCCTTGAGCTAATGAGCTGTACTCACAGAAATAATCTCACTGAAGTTAATGGGACTTCATGTGTGAGTAAATGCTCCTTGACATACGTGAAGGTTCCACAGACTAGCCTGAAGTCTACTTTGTGCTGCTCTGGAATTGCACGGCATACTTAAAAGTGGCCAGAAGACAATTCTTCTAGCATAAGAGGAATCCTTGAGCTCCATGGTTCTGGCATAGTCTGTCCTGTGCTATCCTGTATCACAGCCTCTGACATAAGGCACATGTCAGGGACATGTCAAGAGGATGGGTGTGTAGTAGGATCCCTGCTAATTTCTAGCTGCCACAATGACCTCTTGATAGCATTGCAGCCAGGCGTAAACTAGAGCAGCCTTGCAACTTCCCTGAATGTATGCTAGGAGTCATATTGTCCCCCTGAAAATCCAACAGTTATAGGATCATAAAGGTGGCATAAAGCAACCTTTGCTCTCATACTTATGTCCTGCACTGACTGCAGCTTGAACAGACTTGAGAGTTGGGCCCACATACTCCAGTTTGGGATCTGTAGGGATCTAATTTATCCACTGGAAGTAGTCCCTCATTAAGAGAGAGCACTAGGGCTATGCTCCATGCTGTTTCTGATCTCAAAAGTTCAGGACAACTGTGAGCCATACTTGATATGAAACACTTGAACAGATTCCTGAAAAAGTCCAGGGTTTTTTTTGAGTGATAGTTCCTATCTGTAGTCCACTGTGGGTGTGCTTGTTCTCCATACATCTGAAACTAGTAGATTTTTGCTGGCAGGGTCCAATAGTTTGTGCTTGCGCACTTCATGCCTAGTGCTCTGGACCAAGGGTATAAATGGCCGTGCAGACCCATTTCCTCTCTAGTTCCTTTCTACAGCTGTTGGTGTGAGTTGGAACATTCCAGTGTCCATAGCATTTGCTTCCTTCACGATTCTTTCTGTAAAAAATTATAAATATTAGTTTAGTAAGTAAGTTCTTAGTCCTACTGTGGTTAGGGATGGGGATTTCCCTCCCTCTCATATGTCTTGTCTAAGGCAAATAGTATGCCCAAGATCCTGGGCTTTAAGAAGTGTGCCTCCTGTCCTCAGGTCTTCCCAGTCAGTGGCAACCACATAAGGTACCTCTACTGCTTTGGAGAAGCACACATTTCTTCCAAGTGCACAGTTTGCTGATTCTTGCCTATAAGAACCTGCCAGGCATGTGGGCCCAGTCTGATCCGGGCTCAGTAGACCCCCCCTTTACATAGGGCTGAAGAGTCTAGGAGCGTGCCTTCAAGTTTGGTCACCTCTAATATTGCCACCAAGACACTTAGGTGTAAGACTTCCTCCTCCTGTAAATAGAGGACAACGGAAAATACTCCCACAATAGGAGAGAGAAATCTCCCACTAGCCTTTCTTCAAAGAGGAAAACTTCCTTTCCAACTTATGTTCTTGATGCCTTGTCATCCTGGTATGGGATTGGCTTACCCAGAGTTCCCAGTTCTGAAGACCCATTGTACAGACCACACTTGGCGATCCTGGGACCTGTACACTCATGGTTCCAAGTCTACATGATCCCTCCTTGAATCACAGGACCCCTCTCCCCACAGAAAGGAAACAAAACCCCCGCAGGAAAGAGTTGAGGAAGATTAATTGGAGCTGACTGATCCAACAGGATTCTCTTTGTCATCATCAGACAAGGTAAGTGCTCCCGTCTCCCCATCTCCACCTGACAATTTCAGGCAATTTCAAGACTTGCTAAAGAAGGTGGCAGACATGCTACAGATCCCAGTGGAAGACACAACTCATAAACTCTTAGATATTCTGCAGTGTGTGGGGCACATCAAGGTGGCACTGCTGATCAATTAAGCAATCTTGGAACCTGTAAAAGTGGTCTGGCACACTCTGGCCATATGTGCTCTCACCCTTAAGAGAACAGAAAAAAACTATTATTTTGTGACAGCCAAAGGAGCAGAATATTTATTCATTCACCTTGTACCAAACTCATTGGAGGTAGAGACAACCTCAGAAAAAAGCAGGCAACATTATCCAAGCTCCACCTCTTGATAATGAAGCTAAGTGCTTTGATCTATTCAGCAGGAAGGTTTTTTCTTCCACCAGCCTGCAATTTTGTATAGCAAACTGTCAGGCATTAATATCTAAATATAATTTTTGTCAACTATACCAAATTCATGGAATTCACAGATAATCTTCCACAGGAGCTTAGAGGTCAGTTTGAGGTATTCATTGAGGAAGGTAAATTGATTGCAAGATCATCACTGCAGACCACACTCGGTGCAGCTGATACAACCTCTCACTCAATGGCGATGGCTGTTGTCATGAATAGAGCATTATGGCTTCACTCCTCCAGATTCCCGATAGTTCAGTCTACAGTGGAGGACTTGCCCTTTGAAGTAAACAGCCATTTTAACTAGAGGACAAACGAGTCACCACTTTCATTGAAGGACCCAAGGACAACCCTCTGCTCCCTGAGAATTTTCACACCAGCACCCAAGAGGAAGTTCCGTAGGCCACAGTCATATAGACAAAGACAAACATCTCAACCTTTTTTTCTACCAGTGGGGTTATGAACCACCAAAGAAATGCAACAAAGCAAACATAACACTCCTGCTTCTACCTTCCAATTCCAGCCATCTGTACAGAAACACTTTTAATGGGACTGTAAAGAACTGCAAACCAACTCAACTGCCAGTGTCATCTAACCAAGACTGTCATACCCAATTTGGTGTTTGTCTAGCCTGTTTCGTCCACACCTGGCAGAGTATAACATTGGAGAGATGGATCCTCAACATCTTTCATACCAGTTACACTATAGAGTTCCTCTCCCCACAACCTCTATCCCTTTCCCTCTTCAGGGACCGCTTTCCTGTGATGATATTTGTTCAGGAAAATGACTTCTTCATCTAGGAGTCATAGAACTGGCAACTCACCAGTACTGTGGGAAAAGGGTTTTATTCAAAATACTTCCATACTCTCAAGGAGAAGGGAGGATGGAGACCCATCTTGGATCTGCATCAGTTCAATGTCTTCATGTGTGTGGTACACTTCAGAATAGTAACTTTGGCAGCAATAATTCCCTTGTCAAACAAGGGAGATTAGTTCGCAGCTCTCGACGTAAAAAATGACAGTTTTCACATAAACATCTATCTAGCACACAGAAAGATTTCTCAGGTTCACTGTAGATATGAACCGTTACCAGTACAAGGTCTTCCCTTCAATCTTTCAACAGCCCCTGGAGTGTTCACAAAAGTAGTATCAGTAGTGGCAGCTCACTTCTGCCACAGCAGGTCATTAATTTTTCCCTACCTCTATTACTAGCTTTTGATGGGGAGCTCTTATCAAATGATTCTCTCAGCAACATCATTCCTACTCAAGCTGTTATGATCACTGGGAATCTGTGTAGACACAGAAAAATCTGTTTTAGTTCCTACACAAAACATAGAATTTATTGGGAAAACACTGGATTCTATCAGAGCCAGAGCATACCTTCCTTTTGGACATGTTCCAGACCATGAAGACACTTGCTGCCCAGCTCCAGATCAGCCCACAAACATCTGTTTGTTTGTGTCTCACACTTTCAGGTCACATGGCTGCCTGCACATACATGACACCCTTCGCGAGGCTTTGACTTCATTGCCTACAAGCTTGGCTCAGGACAGCATATGTCCCAAGCCCTAAGTTTGAGTATGCAAGTGGAAGAACAGAAAACAGATGTGTGTGTGGGTTCTGTTCATCCCTCCTCCTCCCAAGATAACACTGATTATGGATGCCTCCCAGTTAGGAAGGGTGTCCATCTAGACAAACCTACAGCATAAGTCATATGGACTCCACAAAAGCTCTGATGCACATAAACCTCCTAGAACTGCAAGCAGTCCTTAAGACTTGCAACCAGTTTCTATCATACACACAAAGCAAGCATGTTCAAGTGATGTTAGACAACATGTTGCAGTATTGTACATCAACAAGCAATGAGGTGTGAGATCTACCCTGCTATGTATTGAAGCTGTTAATCTGTGGAATTGGTGTCTTCACCATCACATAACTCCAGGAATACACAATACTCTGGCAAACAGCCTCACCAGGTTCTTGTCCAGGAATCACATATAGGAACTACATGACTCAGTAGTTCAAACCATATTCCACCAAAAGGGGGGGTCTGTAGGTGCATCTTGGGACCTGTTTGTGACTCAGGAGAAAAGAAAATGTAGGACCTATTGCTCCAGAGGGGGTCAAGATCAGGATCCAGAGGGGGAACGTACTTCTAGTACCTTTGTCAGAAGAGCTGATGTATGTCTTTTCACCCATCCCACTTACTTCAGTGTTGCAAAAAACCAAGTAGAAAAAATAATGAGCATACTGGTTGCTCCCAGGTGGCCCAGACAGTTCTGGTACCTCAGTATTCTATAAATTCAGCTCCACCGCATATGACAATCCAACCCTTCCCAGACTGTTTGATACAGAAGGAGGGCAAGATAAAACACCCCAACTCAACCTACCTATCTCCACCTCAAAGCCTGGTTTTTTAATCAGCGTTGAACCTAGAAACACATATTCAGAAGCTGTTCAAGCCATCCTTAACATTAGGAGAAGAGAATCCACTAGAAATGTTGCATAGCTAAGTGAAGGTGGTTTTCAGTCTGGTGTCAACCACATCAACTAACCCCTTTGACATTCTCAGTATTTTGGACTATCTACTTTTTCTGAAGACTAAGGGTCTTTCCCTTAGATCTGTATGGGTCCATCTGGTAGGTATCACTGCTTGTCACCCTCTGATTGACAACCACTCCATCTTCAAACATCCAGTGACAATATGTTTCCTAAAAGGACTAATCAGAACAAGACCTATTCTGTCATAGGACCTCAACTTAGTCCTCTCAGCATTAACAGGAGCTCAGTTTGAGCAAAGCCTCCTTCAGTGATGTTTCTCTAATTGATATCTACAGAGCAGCAACATGGGGTTCTGTGTACGCCTTTGCAAAGCATGACATTTTAATGCAAGCATCTGTTGCTGAGGCTTCAATCACATCAGTCCTGCAATTGCTGACTTCACAGAGGTCCTCGCACCCTTATTCATAATGAGTACTGCTTGTCAGTCACCCACAATGGAATAGAGATAGGGACCATCATTCAAAGAAGGAGCAGTTACTTGTCTTGTGCAGAAACTAGAGTTTTTGAGATGTATGATCCCTATGTATATTCCACTACCCTTCCTCTTTCCCCAGTGCTGCAGATCTTGACATGAAATTTGTGGTAGAAAAGGAACTGGAGAGGTGGTTGGTCTGTGTGATCACTTATACCCTTGGCACAGAGCATGAGGAGGCGAAGAGCATTGGTGTGAACCAACAGATGCTACTAGCAAAAATCTTCTGTTCTCAGACGCAAGGAACTCATGAGCACCTACATGGAATATGGATAGGGACTCTACATCTCAAAGAACTCCAGTTACTGTACAAGGTAAGTAACCTATCTTTCAAGATAGAAACCTTCAAGCCTACCCTCCCAACCATCAGTAGGGGAGACAACCAGTCATCCACAGACTTGAAGAAAGCTTACCTCTATGTTCCAATTTTCCTTCTCAATTTTTTTCCATTTAGCCTGTGGGCATCAGTATTTCAATATTAATCATTGCCTTTTGGACAGGTCACAGTGCTTAGATTATTTATGAAAGTCCTTGTGGTATTAGTAGCAGCCCTACGGTGGGAAGAGATCCATTTCTATCCTTTTCTGGATGAGCCATTTATCAGAGCCCAGTTCAAAGATAAAGTGGAAATAGATATTCTAAAAATGTATAGTTAGTTGCTTCTATGTATAGTTCCTGCAACATCGGGTTTTGTTGACTAATTGGAGAAAGTAGCTACCAGAATGAGTTGAGGCCTGGAAATCCTGCCTTACAGTGAGAGATGTAAGAAGATTATTCTATTTAGTTTATTAAAAGAGAAGGTTAAAAGATTATTTGACCACAGTCCATAAGTATCTACACAGAGACAAATTATTGGATACCAGAAGGCTCGTTAATTTGGCAGGGAGAGCCATAACAAGATCCAGTGGCTAGAAGATGAAGCTAGATAAATTCAAACTAGAAATAAGATGTAAATTTTTAACAGAACCATTAACCATTGGAACCAGTTACCAAGGGATATGGTGAATTCTCCATCACCTTGAAGTCTTTAAATCAAGATTGGTTGTCTTTTTAAAATGTATGTTCTAGTTCAATCAGAAGTTATAGGCTCAGTGCAGGAATTACTGGGTAGAAGTCTATTTGGCTGTGTTATACAGGTCAGACTAGATGATCGTAATAGTCCCTTCTGTCCTTAAAACCTATTTGATCTACGAACATCCCGTTTTGTTAGAACTTTTGATATAATTTAGATATTTAAATGTATCATGTCCATATTTATGTTTTCATTTTTAATGTATTTTCTTAGAGTCTAAATGATTCATGTACAAAGTACAGTTCTGTTTGGACTTCCAGAGCAGACTTACCTAAAGTTGAGGATACTACTATAGCATCTCCAATAGAAAGCACAGCAAAGGTAGAACAAGTGCTTCTTGAAGAAGGTGAGGCTTCAGATTCAAAAAAAGAAGCATATGTGGTTTTTGTAGATGTTGAACATCGTGAAGATGAAGAGCTACATGATGAAGGCACAACGAAGGTAGAAAAAGTACCTTTTGAAGAAGATGAGGTTTCAGATTCCAAAAAAGCAGCATGTGTGGCTTTCATAGATGTTGAACAACATGAACATAAAGACCTACTTGATGAAGGCACAGCAAAGGTAGAGGAAGTACCTTTTGAAGAAGGTGAGGCTTCAGGTTCAAAAAAAGAAACACATGTGACTTTCGTAGATGTCGAACATCGTGAAGATGAAGACACAGCAAAGATAGAAGAAATACCCCTTGAAAAAGGTGAGACTTCAGGTTCAAAAAAAGAAACACATGTGACTTTCGTAGATGTCGAACATCGTGAAGATGAAGACACAGCAAAGATAGAAGAAATACCCCTTGAAAAAGGTGAGACTTCAGGTACAAAAAAAGAAACACATGTGACTTTCGTAGATGTTGAACATCATGAAGATGAAGACCTAAGTGATGAAGACGCAGCAAAGGTAGAAGAAATACCCCTTGAGGAAGGTGAGGCTTCAGGTTCAAAAAAAGAAACACATGTGACTTTTGTAGATGCTGAACATAGTGAAGATGAAGACCTACGTGATGAAGGCACAGCAAAGACAGAAGTACCTCTTGAAAAAGGTGAGACTTCAGGTTCAAAAAAAGAAACACATGTGACTTTTGTAGATGTTGAACATCATGAAGATGAGGACCTACATGATGAAGGCATAGCAAAGGTAGAAGAAATACCTTTTGAAGAAGGTGATGCTTCAGGTTCAAAAAAAGCAGCACATGTGGCTTTCGTAGATGCTGAGCAACACGAAGATGAAGACCTACATGATGATGAACAAAAATGATCCAAGTATCACCAGCAGTAGTTAAATCAGTGGCATGAAAACAGTGGATCTTAAATTTAGTAAAGCTATTCAACATGTCAGTAATAATTTACTCTGTTATGCTATATTCTAAGTTGACTAACATTTGTTAGATCATTCTTGTTTTAATTATACTTCTGTTTCGTAATTCATATCTCAGGTCAGTTTGTTTAATATTGTATGTAAAATTGTAATATTTAAGTATTTTAAAATATAAACCGTAGTGGGATTAGAACATTTTTAATATGTTACATGTTTTTAAACAAACACTAAATATATTTAATTTTGTTAGCAAATTACTTATTTTAGTTCTGATGAGCTCCTTTGGTGTGGGGGAGTGGATGGACTGGTTAGCTATTCTTTTGAAGGTAATAATACTTTTCACTAACACAGTGGGCCAGATCCACACATGTTCCACTGAAGTATGTGAAGCTAAGGATCAATTTATACAAGCTAAGGATCTGGCCCATAGTCTTTCATCCAAGGATCTGAAAACACTCTACTAAATCTCACGATATCTCTAGTGATAGATTATATGATTTTATTCGCTTTACAGATAGATATCTTCTCTGTACCTCAGTTTGTGACTAGACCAAAATCCTATGAGATCATATTAGGAATGGGACTTAAACCCAGGAGTCCTGTCTCTGAGGGCACATCCACACTTTGAATCACACCCCCAGCTCAAAACGAAGACATACCCTTGGCCTGTAACCTCTAGATAATGCTGTTATCTCTGTTGCTTATGAACATTAATGGGGAACTGTGATGGGGTGTAAATCACGCATAGGCACCATAAAGTGCCTGAGAGTACTAGGAATCTCACTGATTGCATCTGGGGAGGGTGTGGTCAGGTGAAGGGAAAGGACTTAAAGGAAAGCTCATTTGGGGACAGAGACCAGGGAGAGAATGTAGTGAGTGTCCTCTTTCTGGGAAAGGGAGTGATAGAAGGCTAGGAGGGGAGAGAACCAGACAGTCTCCTCAGGTGAACCTGTAGTCTGAGGGCAGATGAGGAGCTGTTGAAGGATGATGGCCTGCTTGAGATCCTAGAAGGTAGAGAACTGTGCCAGCCCTAGCCTTTGGGCTGGAGTGAGGTACAGAAGTGTGAGGACATTGCATTGTATCTAAAGCTTGCCTGTGAGGAAGAGGGGTGGCAAGGTGTGCCCTATTGGAGCTGAAGATTTAATTGTCTTTATATTTTTGTTGGATGTGTTAAAAGACTCTGTTTCAGAGTAACAGCCATGTTAGTCTGTATTCGCAAAAAGAAAAGGAGTACTTGTGGCATCTTAGAGACTAACAAATTTATTTGAGCATAAGCTTTCGTGAGCTACAGCTCACTTCATAGAAGGAGTCAGATTCTTGAATGTGTCTTGGTTGGAGGGTCAGGTTATGCCTATAGCTGGAATAGGCCAAAAACCCAAGAGGGAAACTGAGGCACAGCTGCCACAATGCAACATCTAGACACCAGAATTTATGGGGGGCACCAGTTCTGTTCAGGAAGCAGCTTCAGGAGATAGGAGCAAGGCAGGGAATCATACATACACTGGAGCTCCGTGGGTGAAAAAAACAAGGACATATGAGAGATATGGTTGGGAGTTCACAAAACATATCCAAGGTAAAAAGGTTGTGCAGGCTGTCTGTGACCTAAATATTTTCTGCAGTTGGTTGAGGGAGGTGGGTAGCCAGTGGCCTTTTCCTGAATATCACAGCTACTTCAAGGGAGGAGGGGGCTGCCAATAGTCTCATCAAGTAGACTCATGGATGTTGAGAGTGCAAGAACCATCAGATAAACCAAAAGCAAGGTCTGATAATGATCTGAAGACTTGGAGTGAAGGAAGCAGCAGGAGAAATGTAACATGTATAAAATTAAAGCTTAATAAAAGCCATAGGATATGTTCAGACTTCCAACAGAATCTTTATTATTTGTAAAGGATCTTGGCCCAGATCCACAAAGGCACTGAGGCATCACAATGCTCAGTGTCACAGCACCTAACTTTTAGGTGCCCAGAAAATAATAGGAACATCAATGTGATCCACAAAGCCTGCATTCTTCTTTGAGTGATTGCACATGTCCATTCCATTGTAGGGGTATGCATGCTGCATGCATAGTTGTCAGAGAATGTTTTCCCTCAGCGTTATCCCTCAGGGTGGCTTGAACACCCTCTGTCACTGTGCACCAGTGCATACCAGTATAAGAAGACAAAGCCACTCCCAACCTCCCTCTGTTCCTTCTTACCACCAGTGACAGTTGTTGGAGTGCTTCTGCTCTTGCTATTGCAAGTTTATTTTCCTCACTCTTTATATATAATCTGTTTCTTATTTAGTACTTAGTAGTTAGTCAGATATAGTATATAGTTAGTGTTAAGTTTTTAGTTTTTAGGTCCGTTTTGGACCAAATTTGACTTTTTGGGACGAGGATCAGAACTGTGCCTTGCTTTCTGGGTTCAGGTCCTGCCAGTTGTGTGCCAGACCTTTAACGGTCCGTGATCCACACCCCAGCTGCCAAAAATATTTTGGGGAGTCCCACATCAGTGACAAGTGTCACATTTGTAGAGGGTTCAAGCCATGCTAAAAAAAAAGATAGAGCAGTAAGGCTTTAGTGTCTTCTTATGGAGGTGGCACTTTGCCCTGCATCAGATCTTTCAGGTTCAGAGCATTCTCTGAGTGGGGCACAATCAGTGCAGAGTGTGCCTCTCAAAATGTCTTTGACTCCAGCTTTGGTATTCCTGGTACTGCAGTAGACACAATTTGCCAAAGACACAGTACCGCACCTTTGGTACCGAGGTCTGCTAAAATAAGGACCCTGCAAGGGACTCTGAGGGAAAGCATTCTCCAGAGCGATCCTCTGTCGCAAAAGGGAGTTTGTTGACTCTAGAACCTGTGCCAGGTCCATTGATGCTAACCCCTGAAGTTTCTATTAGTCAAACCCAGGAACCAGTTCCAGTACCAACAATGCCAGAAGCTTACGATGCTGCCAGAGATCTACTTGTCTTTGTACCAGTGTCCCTGGTGGTGCAGAAAGGGTTTCAGGCAGTACTGGCAACTGTAATTCCTACATCAGACCTGCAGGAGCATGTGGTACCAATGCCACTTCTGGTGCCTAGGAGATTGGGACATTCCAGGGGCAAGCCATCGTTAATATCCCTGGGTATCGTCATCTCCAGGTTTGGCTTACCTGTCTCCTGTCCACACAGGTTTTACTCCACTGTTGTCACAGAACTCAGTCTCATCATCAGATTCCGAAGAGGGTCTTTTGTGTCCCATATCAGATGGGAAGCATATCCTTCATGTAAGCTGTGGAGTCCATGGATGTCTCAACAGTCCCAGCTGTGGGCACATTACCAGGGGCAATGGCCTGCACAACCATGGGGCCTACCACCACCATATAAGTGGCCCTCCTAAGTCACTATAACTTCATAGTCTGGGAAAACATTACGAAGTCTAAGGACAGGCTACTGGAGGACTCCAGGTAGGAGTTCACTCTCATGGTAGAAGAAGGTAAGCTGGTAGCCGGGACAGCACTTCAGGACAGTTTGAATGTAGTGGACTCAGCAGCTTGTTTCCTGGCATCTGCCATATCTATGAGGGGATGTTCATGGCTGCAGTGTTCTGGTTTTCCTTCTGAAGTACAGCAGACCTTCCAGGATTTACCATTTGAGTGTCCATCGTTTTTTGTTTAAAGATGGACAAAAGGCTGCATAGCTTAAAAGATTTCAGGGCAGCATTGAAGTTGCTTGGAAGCTACACACTGGCAATGAAGAGGAAGCAATTCCAACTCTAGCAGGCTCACAGATATCAGAGCTTTATACTTTGGCCCCAGGAGCCACTGAAAAAAAGAGACAGGAGTTACTGGAGTTGATCACTGCCCCCCTCATCATCTGTAGCAGCAAGGTCTTCTCGACCAACAGCCAGTCTAAACATACAGTTTGATGGGCTTGTTGAGGGCAGCATACCAATATTTGTAGACAAGTCTTTTCCTATCCATATCTTTGCCTGTTGTCTATCCCACATCCTCCATGCTTAGGTCATAAGCAAGGTGGATTTGGGATATTCCCTTCAATTTGTTTCTACCCACTTTCCACCCCACTAATCATAGAATCATAGAAGATTAGGGTTGGAAGAGACTTCAGGAGATCATCTAGCCCACCACCCTGCTCAAAGCAGGACCAACACCAACTAAATCATCCCAGCCAGGGTTTTGTCAAACCAGGCCTTAAAAACCTCTTACGGATGGAGATTCCACCACCTCCACAGGTAACCCATTCCAGTGCTTCACCACCCTCTTAGTGAAATAGCTTTTCCTAATAGCCAACCTAAACCTCCCGCACTGCAACTTGAGACCATTGGTCCTTGTTCTGTAATCTGCCACCAGTGAGAACAGCCTAGCTCCATCTTCTTTGGACCCCCCCTTCGGATAGTTGAAGGCTGCTATCAAATCTCCCTTCACTCTTCTCTTCTGCAGACTAAATTAACCCAGTTCCCTCAGCCTCCTCGTAAATCATATGCTCTAGCCGCCTAATCATTTTCATTGCCCTCCACTAGACCCTCTCCAATTTGTCCACATCCTTTCTGTAGTGGGGCCCCAAAACTGGATGCAATACTCCAGATGTGGCCTCACCAATGCCAAATAGAGGGGAATAATCACTTCCCTCGATCTGCTGGCAATGCTCCTACTAATGCAGCCCAATATTCCATTAGCCTTCTTGGCAACAAGGGCACATGGTTGACTCATATCCAGCTTCTCATCCACTCTAATCCTTAGGTCCTTTTCTGCAGAACTGCCGCTTAGCCAGTCGGTCCCCAGTCTGTAGCAGTGCATGGGATTCTTCCGTCCTAAGTGCAGGACTCTACACTTGCCCTTGTTGAACCTCATTAGATTTCTTTTGTCCCAATTCTCCAATTTGTCTAGGTCACTCTGGACCCTATCCCTACCCTTCAGCGTATCTGCCTTTCCTCCCAGCTTAGTGTCATCCACAAACTTGCTGAGGGTGCAATCCATCCCATCATCCATATAATTAATGAAGATGTTGAACAAAACCAGCCCCAGGACCGACCCCTGGGGCACTCTGCTTAATACTGGTTGCCAACTAGACATCAAGCCATTGATCACTACCTGTTGAGCCCGACAATCTAGCCAGCTTTGTATCCACCTTATAGTCCATTCATCCACTCTATACTTTTTTAACTTGCTGGCAAGAATACTGTGGGAGACCATATCAAAGGCTTAGCTAAAGTCAAGGTATATCACATCCACTGCTTTCCCCATATCCACAGAGCCAGTTATCTCATCATAGAAGGCAATCAGGTTGGTCAGGCATGACTTGCCCTTGGTGAATCCATGTTGACTGTTCCTGATCACCTTCCTTTCCTCCAAGTGCTTCAAAATGGATTCCTTGAGGACCTGCTCCATGATTTTTCCAGGGACTGAGGTGAGGTTCCTTCTTCCCTTTTTTAAAGCTGGGCACTATATTTGCCTTTTTCCAGTCGTCCAGGACCTCCCCCGATCACCATGAGTTTTCAAAGATAATGGCCAGTGGCTCTGCAATCACATCAGGCAACTCCCTCAGCACCCTCGGATGCATTAAATCCAGACCCATGGACTTGTGCATGTCCAGCTTTTCTACACACTTCCCCATCCCTCTTTGGGGACCACTGTCACAAGACCATTCCTCAGCAGGAGATCCGATCTCTCCTAGTGAGAGCAATAGGGAGAAGGTCTTCTGTTCCTCAGAGGGAAATATTTTAGTTCCCACTATTTTGTATTTCCAAAGCAGAAGGCCATCTCAGACCTATTTTATATCTAAGAGAGTTAAACAAGTACCTGAAAAAAATAAAGGTCTGAATGGTTACTCTAGCTTCCAGCATTACTTCGCCAGAACAGGGTAACTGGTATGCTGCCCTCAACTTACCGGACACTTACTCCCATATAGCGATCCATCCAGACCACTGCAAATTTCTGAGATTATAGTGCACGGAACATATTATCCATTCATAGTACTTCCATTTGGGCTATCAGTAGCCCCCTCACATTTTCATGAAATGCATGGTACCAGCAGCTGCGTATTTAAGGAGATTGGGAATCCACCTCTTTCCCTATCTGGATGACTGACTAGTAATGGGCCGGTCCCAGACTCAAGTTCTGTCAAATGTGGCCATCATTCAGTCCACCTGCAGTGCACCAGGGTTATTACTCAATTGAGACAAATCAATTCTAAAACCTTTGCAAAGAACAGAGTTTATTGGAGTATTCCTGGATCTTCATAAGCCAAAGCTTTTCTGTCCCAGTCATGATTCCAAATGCTGCAAGACCTAGTATTGCTCCTAAAGCCACATCCCATTACTACAGTGTACACTTACTTCAGACTTCTGTGACACATAGCAGCATATACTTATGTGGTGGAACGTGCCAGGCTCCACCTAAGGAGGCTTCAAGAATGGCTAGCGTTGGTGTATGCCCCCTGTTGACATAGTCTAGACCAGTGTTTCTAAACCTGGGGGTCACAAGATGGGTTTTGGGGGGTTGCAAGTGCAGGACCAGCATTAGGGGGTAGCAAGCAGGGCAATTGCCTGGGGCCCCACTCCATAGGGGGCCCCACAAAGCTAAGTTACATCCTTCATCCCCGGGAAGCAGGGCTCAGACATCATCCCCCTGCGGTGGGGCTCGGGCTTCAACTTACCATGGCAGGGCTCAGGCTTCAGCTTGAAATGTCTTTCTTGAAAAACATTCAGGAGTTGATTCTGAATAGCAGAAAGCCTTCAACTAGGTATACTTACCTTGCCAAAGAGTAACACTTTTATATCTGGTCTCAGCAGATCTTATCTGTTGCACCTAAAACATCAAGGCATGACAGTGTCATGACAGGGACGTAGGCGATCAGACCCAAGACAGGCCAGTGGACAGACCTGGAATCAGGAGGCAGGCAGTGTCAGGTTACCAGGAGACTGGGGTCAGGCATCAGGTTACAGACAACAATCAAATAGTGAAGTTGAGGACAAACTAGAGTCTATCGCAAGCAGGATCTGGAGCAGAGACAGGCAGGCAGTCTGTGTTGTTGTTGCTCAGACGGCTCCCCTTCATGGCTTCCTGATTTAAGTACTGATACTGGCCAATCAGTGGGCTATGAGGGGCTACCACTCAGGTCCCACTGGGCGCTACTTTCTGCTGAGCCCAGCCTCACAGGGTCCTCTCATGGGAGCCCAGCCTAAGACTTCTGGAGTGATGTGAGGTGTGAGTGGCCAAGCACTCCCAAGGTTCCAGATCTGCAGGTTCTAACAGTTAGTTCCAATAAAGTACATTTGGTAGCTATGTCAGCATTCCACCCTCCACTGGATGTAATAGATAGTTATAAGGGTGGAAAAAAACAATCAGATTTCTAAAAGGGATGCAGCAATTATACCTTCAGGTTCAACAGCCTCAACAGCCATGGGATCTCAGCCTCATGCTAATGAAGTTAATGGGGGCTCCCTTTGAACCTTTTCTGATTTGCTCCTTATTCCATCTTCTTTATCGTTGCAATAACCTTAGCAAGGAGAGTGGGCAAACTGAGAGCCTTGGTCTCAGAACCTCCTTACATGGTTTTCCATAAGGTTAAAGTTTACCTGTACCCTCACCCAAAATTCTTGACAAAGGTGGTTTCCAATTTCCATGTGACCCAAGCAATGTATTTGCCAATGGTCTTCCAAAAGACTTATGCATGTAGATAAGCAAAGGCTGCATTTGTTGTATGTGAGGTGGGTATTGACCTTCTATTTGGATCACATCAGACTATTTTGATCCTCAGTGCAGTTATTTGCCACAATTGCAGACAGAATGAAGGGCAAACCGTTTTTCATGCAGAGGATTTCCTCCTAGATTTGCTTTTGCATTCGGTTTTGCTACCAATTAGCTAATGTCATGCCACTCCCAACAGTACTGGCGCATTCGACTAGAACTCAAGCGGCGTCAGCAGCTTTCTGAGCACAAGTTCTCCTTTTCAAGACATTTGTAAGGGAGGAACCTGATGATTAGTTCACAATTTTGCTGCTTATTATACCATTTCCCAACAGTTCAGAAATTATGCCACTTTTCGACAGATTGTTCTTCAATCATGTTCAGGTGGACTCCGATCCCACCTCCATATTAATCTGTTTATGCATCACTACAGTGGAATGGACATGTGCAATCACTTGAAGAAGAAAAAACGGTTACCTACCTTTCTGTAACTGTTGTTTTTTGAGATTTGTTGCATGTGAGTCATTTCCTCAGTCCGTTCCATCACCCTCCCTCCTTACCTTCTCTATTGGAGTCTGTCCGGCAAGAAGGAACTGAGAGAGGTCGGGGTACCTCTGCCCCTAACCTGGCATGCAGTGATGTGTGGCGACAGAGGGCACTCAAGCTGGCCCTGATGGTACTGCTGAGAGAAAGAGTTCTTCAACAACTGCTGAGGTGTGCATGCATCTACAGTGGAATGGACATATACAATACACCTCAAAGAACAACAGTTACAGAAAGAAAGGTAACCATTTTTTACGTGCCTAGGCCCCCTATACAATGAATGCAGAGAGAAGGGTGCCTTAGAATGCAATCTGAAAAAGCCACTCTATTAGGTGGGGAGCTGCCTAAACTAGCCAATGGGAGATGCCCAGGAGAGGTCTGTATCCTAAATCCTGCTGCCCTCACAGAGATAGGTGCCTCCCCACTGCCTGAATTTGTGCACCTATCTCTGCAGTGATCCTGCAGTGCTGGAATCCACAAGAATCCAGTATCAGACTGTTTTAAGAACAATGCAGGAGAAATCAACTGCCCTAAGATGGGAAAACCACAAAACAAATATGCATTCCCTACATATTCTCCATTTTCAGGACAGAATTGGGTACACCTCATTTGTTCCCCATTCACAGACCCCACTTGTCTCATGATGACTTTTCTCTTTATCTTCATTTACTGGCATTCCCTTTCTCCTGCCCAGAGGCAGAAACTTAAGTGCTGAGGGAACTCTTAATCTGAAAATGTAGGCACTGCATGAATTTAGGCACCTACAAGTTTCAGCAGGAGTTTTGTGGAGTGCAGTGGTGCCTAAGTCATGGGTTTAGGTGTTCAAGTATCTTTGTGGATTGGGACCCCTGTTTCGCTTTAGTAGGATGTTCTTATCTGTGATCTGCTTTTGCATTCTGTTCCTGCTCCTCTCGAGTCTATTAAACTGAATTTAGCATTCTTTGTTAGAGAGAAGTTTTGTGTAATCCAAATGAAATAGCACTTTCTCCTCCACTGTAGTTTCTGCTGCCTCAAGCTGAGTTGTTTCAATGCGACTGATCAGCATCTCAGACAAATGAAATGGGAAGAGTAATAAGCAAGGTAATGCAGCTGGACATGAGGAAATGACAGTAGGCAAGGGGGAAGAGACAAGTAAGCAGCAAGGCACACAGAAAGATAAGTATAGTGGGGAGATAAAAACTGCACATAGGAGAGAAATTTTTTCCGATCACTATAGTGGCTCCTTTTGCTTACAGACAAGATTCTAGTATCGTTGTATTTTAGAAACAATGCAGGAGAAATCAACTGCCTCCCTAAGATTGGAAAACTACAAAAGAAATATGCATTCCCTTCATTTTAGGGACAAAACTGGGTACAACTTACCCCTGTTCCCTATTCACAGCCCCCACTTGTCTCATAATGATTTTTCCTCATTTGTTGATCTTCCCTTTCCCGTTGTTCCTCACTTTTCCTCCCTGTTATTGCTCCCTGAGTGGGTCCAATAGCTGGCTGCAAAAGGAGCATAGAAATCTGTAGATTGACAGTCCAGTTGCTTAAAGGGAGCCCACCAGGCTGTGGTCCCCACTTCAGTGGCTCAGCATCAGCCCCAGCTATGAGGAGCTATATGAAGCAAGACAGATTGGAGCATCTCTGTCACTGCAACTCTTCTATCTACCTCCCCCCGCTCTCCCCGATGCTCCTAATTCCCTCTCTGCTCCTGCCTTATGCTCATTCACTCTTAAATTCTCTGGACCAATTAGAGACCTGGAATCAGAATTTAGAAGCTTTTTGGGGGAAATCTAGCCACCAGCACTGCAGGTCAGGTGCTATTGGCAGATTCCAGTCCATTTTAAAACACAGCATCTGGTACAACCCTGAAATACCACCGCTGTAGCTGAGAAATATTAATACATTGATGGAGTTACTCTCGATTTCCATCAGTGTAATGGTCAAGCATGTCCAAAGGGGAAGTTTTCTTTGCAGTAAAATGCCTCTAAATTGTGTATACTTTTCAAAAATGTTTAGCATTTGGTTAAATATTATTCCTCACAAAACCATGAACAATGAATATTCACTTGATAAATGTGATCTTTGGTGACCACCACAGCATTTGCCACGTGGTATGCAACTGAGAACAATGATTTAACTAGCAGTATTCAAAGATAGTTATCTTGCACTGCATTTCATAGAGAAGTACTTTTTCTATGCAGAAGGTTATGAGTGAGGAAAGGGGAAACTTGATGTGGAGGTTTTTCACTGTGACAATAATTTAGCTTTAGATCAACCCGAGTGAGTAATTTGTAAAACAAAAATCTCCCATGGCATTGGGGCATCAGGCTTCATTACAACTGCCAGGATAAACCACATGCAGTTCAAGCACTCCAGTGTATACTAAACAGCAGGCACTAAAGAAACGTGCTGAAATTAAAATAATTTATGACACCTAGACTATTGCACCAAATTTGGTAGTTCTTATTGTGTTAGAAACCATTGAACAAATCATGCTAAAAAAAGTACCAGAATCTGTAACAGCAAGAAAAAAAAAGTACAACACAAACACCTGTTAAGAAATCACATATGGACAGTACAAATCTGTGGAAGTGTTAGGACAACATTTTAGATGAACCACAGTCTCCAGTGGCATCAACTTACTGTGCATACAGAACTAGGATTTTTTGTGTCTGACCATGTATGTTTTTATCATGACCCTGTTGGATGGGTGGAGATACAATATTCTTCATCTTTCAGTTCTTGCTGCTATTACAGTCTAATTTCTAAGAGCGTCACTGATGCTCTCCATGATTGCTGAGGATATGTATTCAGACCAGAGATGTTTAGAGACTTTAAAATGCACTTGTAATGATAAATAACAAGAATAAGGACCATATCTTCAGCTAGTGTAAATCAGTGTGATTCCACTGAAGTCAATGGAGCTACCCTGATTTACACTGGCTGAGGATTTGACCCAGAATATGTGTACTTGCATTTGATGCAGACTGAATGTTTTAACAAATGCCAAAATAATTTTCACTGCTTCTAAGTGAATTTTGTATAATCATTATGAGTGGGCGATTTAGCAACAATTACAATTCAGATTGCCAGCAAATAACATTCACTATGAATCTGCTTTAAAACCTTTATTGGATAGGCGAGATAAATACTTCCTGAAAGTACAAAGACAATTTTGGCATTGGTTTACATTCAATTTAAATTTTTAAAATGTATAATATTCAAATGATTAATCAGTATTTTGCTAGTGGAGTACTATACCTTACTGCGAATGATATAATTATTTTAGGTAAACATTCTATAGAGTAGGTTTCAGAGTAACAGCCGTGTTAGTCTGTATTCGCAAAAAGAAAAGGAGTACTTGTGGCACCTTGGAGACTAACCAATTTATTTATTTAATGTCATGCACATTGTGTAAAGAGTTGTCACTTTGGATGGGCTATCACCAGCAGGAGAGTGAATTTGTGTGGGGGGGTGGAGGGTGAGAAAACCTGGATTTGTGCTGGAAATGGCCCACCTGATGATCACTTTAGATAAGCTATTACCAGCAGGACAGTGGGGTGGGAGGAGATATTGTTTCATATTCTCTGTGTATATATAAAGCCTGCTGCAGTTTCCACGATATGCATCTGAGGAAGTGAGCTGTAGCTCACGAAAGCTTATGCTCTAATAAATTGGTTAGTCTCTAAGGTGCCACAAGTACTCCTTTTCTTTTTATTCTATAGAGTAGTAATTCTCAAACAGTGAGTCCGGACCTACCAGTGGATCACAGGAAGGGACTAGATAGGTCGCCTGTTACTGCCCCCCCTCCATTACTCCCTGCCCCATGCATGCCAGAGAAGCGCTTCTCAGTGTGCTCTGACTTCTAACAGGCCAGGGCAGCAGGCTGCAGTGTGGGGAGTGGGACCTGGCTCCAGCGGCTGACAGCTGAAGCTGAAAA
This sequence comes from Lepidochelys olivacea, assembly GCF_965140295.1. NCBI lineage: Eukaryota > Metazoa > Chordata > Testudines > Cheloniidae > Lepidochelys > Lepidochelys olivacea. The sequence goes on from NC_140413.1 coordinate 127,630,712, forward strand.
CATCACAGAGGTCTGGTAAAGTCAGGGAGTCCATGCCTGCCATGACTAAATGGTATCCTTAATCATCAGGCACTCTGGTTCAAAGTGGTTCATAAAGCTCACAGTGCACGACAAGAAGGGAAAATGTAGCTGACACCAGGCCCCCTGCCCCTTATGAGTATTTCCATGGATCTTCAATGTGCGCCCTGAGCAGACCGGCCTTCGGTTGTTAGCCTGTCAAACTGCATCAAGCACTACGTTCCCATGTGCAGCATCCCCTGTCCCGCAGCCCACTCCACGCACTCACTTGGGTGGGGAGGTGACAGGGCTGCAGGGCTGAAGAGCTGTTACCAAGGGCAGTGAGATGCTCCACCTCGGTGTTTGCCTGGTGGCGCTAGCGGGGATCGTTGCCCTGCGCTGTGCAGCCTCCCCCAGGGACTCTGGGCAGCGCCTCTGGAGACATGTGGGGTCGCTGTGCGAGGCGGCTCTCGCCACTGGAGGCGGCTGCTGGGGTGCTCCCCTGGGCAGCTCCCCCGCTCCCGCCCGGCTGGCGAGTTCCTGCCGCAGGGCGGGCTCTCACTGAAGGGCCGCGGGAGGCAGGGACAGAGAGACGGGACGGCGCTTCCCTTGCCTGGGGCCGCACTTGCTGTTTACAGTTGCTGTAGCTACCGCCGCAGCTCAACGGCGCCGGGCTGCTGCAGGGCTTGGCAGCTCCCCAGCGGGGCGAGGGGCTCCGGCTCCCCGCGGGGACCCGGGACTGCAGGGAGCGGGGCGGGCACAGTCTCAAGGGGCTGGCTGTACAACGCAGCGTCCTCCAGAGAGAGCCGGGGAGGCTCGGTTGGTAGAGCGGCTGCTGAGGGCCCGGTTTACGACACCATGTAGTAGCCGATGGAGGCTGCTCTGAAAGGGCCACTGCTGAGGCTGACAGCCCACCGGGCCCGCAAGCTTGGAAACTCCCTCCTTGGCAGCAGGAGACTCGTCGGGCTTTAGGACCCCAGGGAAAGGCTGCGGCAGCCAGGGTCCGGGAGAGCTCAGGGCAGGTAAGGAAGCCAGTGCCTGGGGGAGACGAGTGGAGGGAGAGAGCTGCTCCCGCTCCCGCTCGGCTCTCTGGGGGTAGGCAGGCCGGGCGGGGCTGCGGCGCCACGTGGAGAGCCCGGCAGCGGCGGGGGAGGAGCTGTGGACGCTGGGAGCGAACGCTCGGAGCCAGCTGTGGTCCCGGGGGGCGGGGCCGCTGTGCAGGGGCGGGTGGGGCGGCAGACGCTGAGGACTAGAGCCCGCTGGTACTGGGGAAGGGGGCAGAAGCCAGCTGGGGGGGGGGGGTGCGGGGGGAGGCACTGTGGATGCTGCCCAGAGCAGGTGCGAGCCCTGCAGCCTGGCGAGGGAGCCCGGCGCCCCACTGATAAGTGCCCTGCCTGCCCGCCCAGGGGAAGCTCTGCCGCGGTTTCGCTGAGCCCAGGTGTCTGTGAGGAGGGGAGAAGTTGGGGTGTCTCATACAGCAGCCCGCCCCCAGCCTCTACTCTGGGGTGAGTCAGGTGTCTCCAGTGGATATTAACCCTGGCAGAAATCAGGGGGGCACATGACCCCATCTGCCCCCCACCCCACGCATTGCTCTGAACAGAAGAATAGGAGCAAAGTCCAAGTGCGTTGAATGGGGAGCTCTATTCTCTGCTGCCCGGCCCCATTTCGGGGAGGGAGGGGGTCATGCCCCACCAAGAGGCTCCCACCTAAATTCCTGTGGGATGCATGCAAACTGCTGGGTTCACCCCTTCTCATTAGCATCAAGAGCTCCATGGGTGATGTGGGGAGAGCCAGAGCTGCAGGGGAAGCCTTCCTTGCTGCCACTTGCAGAAAGGGGTTTGCTCCATTTCAAAACATACAGAAGAAGGGGCCCAAGTCCACTGATATCGACTCTATTGACTTCAGTGGGACTGCTCCCAGTGTAAACAATAATATCCAGTAAGGGATTACAGGATTGGGCCCCAGGGCTGGAAATATTTTTTGTAAATGAATGTTTGCTCTCAGATTAATTTACAGCAGTGAGTTCCACCAACTCTGCATGGGAGCACTCAGGCAGAGCAGCCAGGCTGGTGATGGGCAATTTAATGAGACTACCTGGTCAGACATTCCTTTGCTGAAATAAGCATATTAATTCCTATAAAATCAGCAGACCATTGGAACAAACATACTGCACAACAGGAGTTCCATGAAATAAATAAATAATGTACAGAAAACAATTGCTAATTTAAAATCCATAAAAGCAGTTAAGGAAGCATCTGCTACAATATATAGCCCCGAGCCTGCAATCAAGTCCATGTAGTTGGCTCCTTGCATGTACAGAGTCCCATTTACTTCAGTAGGTGTCCATCCACATGGAGCTAATTGTAGGATTGGGCATAAATGCTCCCCATCTCTCCAATCCCTAATTTTCATATCAAAGCGTAACTAGCCTACAGTGAATTGGTGTATCAGGATCTTTCTCTCAATTAGTTTGCATAAGTAACTATTTTCTGAAAATGTATATATCCCAGTAATCCTAGGAGAGAGGCAAGAAAAAAAATTTTTTGACTGCAAAGGTTTTGTTGTTTTCTCACAGGGGAAAAGAAAGGCAACATATTGCCCTACATTTTAACGAGCGTTGCTTTTACTGGGACTGGAAATCAAGGAACTGATTTAAAATTCTGATTACAGTTTTAATCTGTTTTAATTATTTAAAAAATACTGTAAAGAAATTTGTTACCAAGTTCTCGAGACTTCAGGTGTATCTGAACACAGAGGGACCTGTACACACATGGGTATGTCATCTCTCTACTCCACTGGTATCCAAGCAGAATTGTATTATTATTTTTGAGAGTCATTCCCAGACGTGCTAGGCAAGGGGGTTGTAGTCTGAGCCTGACCAGTAGCCATCCATCACACCGAGAAGAGGAAGCTGGATGAGAGTGGTGCTAGGCGACTGCAGGGCCTATTTCTGTTCTTTTGTTCGGTCGTGCCTCTGAGTAGAGTTCCTCTGGGCAGTATCCAGTGACTCCTTAGATGCCTGTGAGGAGCAGTGGACGCTGTCGGGGGTTCTTTGCTTGGTGTCCCCTTCTGGTTACCTAATTTTCACCTTATGACCTTCACTCCCATCCCTGGGTTTTTCATTTGTTGTCCCTCACTGTTACTTGTGGCCTGGGTTTGCTGGCCCTCTCCCCCTCAACTGAGGGGAGGGCCTTTAGCGCTGAGTGGGTTTAGGCTTGCCATCTCCCAGAACTACATTAGGTATGCACCTTCCCACTTCTGCAACAAGTGAAGCAGTGTTGTGCAGACAACAGCCTCCTCCACTACACAACACTGATTCACCTCCAGAGCGCCATCTAGCTTGTGTACTGAATGAGACAGGGTCCTGTGGGAAAAATAGTATGTGATGGTCACTTGGATGGATAAAGGCAGTATTATAACGCATACACACAAGGGGGCCAAATTAAGATTTCACAAGCAACCTGGCATTTACTAGTTTTTGCAACTTAATAATGTTTTTTTCACTTTTTTTTTAGGGTATAATTCCTTAGTTTTTTAAAAAAGCAAACTGAAAAAACCATAAATTCCTAATCTGGCATTATATTGACCACCACATGGGTCAGCAGCAGCACTGGAACCTTGAAATCCACCACACAGACCTCTGTCACTTGAGTTAATGGAGTAACTGGTAGAAGTCGTATGTTGTCATCCTCTAGGTAGAGCAGCACTAGAGGAGAATGGATCACTTTGCCAGTGTATTTCAAGATATTGGCAGGCAGCAGACAAATGATGAGACTCAGGAATCTTCAGTTCCATTCCAAGCTCTGTAAGGGTGTGTTCTCTAGTGGACACAGAGTCTTCTGTCCATTTCTGCCCACACTGGACCCTTTCTATCTCAAGCCCTCCACCCTATCCCTGCCTCAGTCATGTCTCTTGCCCACCCTGGCTCTTTGTCCTATTTCCAGTCTCTGCTCCTCGGACTGCTTATCCTACTGTTAGTATCCTCCACTACATTTTCATTTGTTGTCCCTCACTGTTACCTGTGGCCTAGGTTCGCTGGCCCTCTCCCCCTCAACTGAGGGGAAGGGCCTTTAGCTCCGAGACTGAAAGGGGATACTGGAACAGATAGTCCTGAGATGTAAGACTAGGAAAAGGAAAAAAGGATCGGGCCCACAATTGTGTGGGTGCTGGAGGTGCCAGATTAACTTCTAAATATAACCTCCCACCCGAATATGTCAAACTGTCCAACATGTCCGTGAGCAGTGAGCGTGCTCTATCCCCTCACAGCTCCTAGTGCTGACCATATTTTATCCCCTTTCAGTCCCAGTCTCCCAGCAGGTACTTTTTCTCGTCTTGCCCAGCCATTCCCAGTCCCACTACCACTACTCCTGGTTCCTTGTCTCCAGTCTCCTTGCTCAGCCAGTCCCAGTTTCCTCCCTATGCCCCAATCTGTCTCTCTCTCTTCCCCTGGTTTCCAGTCATCCTCTCTATGTCTCCTGTGTCCTATCCCCATTGGGTCCCAGTATCCCTCCACAGGCTTCTCATCCAATCTGTGTCTCTGCCTTCACCATCTTCTTGCCCCAATCTACTCCTCTCAGCCTCCTTCTCTAAATTCCAAACTCTGGTTCTTGTTTCCTCTGTGTTCAAGTACCCGTCTAGGCTGCCTGGGTGCCAGCTGGGGGGTAATTGGGAGCACTGGAGAGACAAGCTTTTGCTCTCAGTTCTGGTGCCCAGTTGCACACTAGTCCCTGTATCCCTACTATGGAGGGAGCGTGCTCATTCTGTGGGGATGGCACATGTGTAGTCTGGTCTAATATAAGAACCGTGAGGGGCTGGAACATGCTCAGTTGCCCTGTGAGAATGGTGCATGCACGGTCTGGTCAGCACTAGGAGCTGTGAGGGGATAGAACATGCTCACTGCTTACGGACGTGTTGGAGATTTTAACTTCTAAATCTAAGAAGTCTCTACTGAGCATGTGCAAACTGAGAGTTTTCAAAGGCTTATAACTTGGCCAAATTTGGGTGGATTTTCACAGGAATAGCAAAAGATGCATCTCTAACACAAAGGCCACCTTCCTTCCAAATTTCAAGCCCCCACTTCAACGCGTGGACAGACCAACGCTTTTCAAAGAAAAGGTTGTCAAAAATGTTTTAACATGGGCAAAACAACAGATTATTTCCTAGTCTCATTCTTGGAAATGGCTGAACTGTTTTGGCTGAACATTTCCAAAAAAATTCAAGCAGAAGCAAACATCCAGCATGGGACATTTCAACCCAAACATTTCAAGTTTGGCAACATTATGAGAACCTGTTTTCAGCTGCTTATAATGGAAATATCAGGCTAACTTAGTAACCGGTGGTGCTACCAGCCCCACCTATATTATTCCCCAAACAATGCTTTTTTTATCTGAGAGAAAGGAGAAGAGCAGACTATTTCACCAGGCACATTTAATTTACCTGGGGAGCACCTGGATCAGAGATCAGCAGCCTTTCAGAAGTGGTATGCCAAGTCTTCATTTATTCACTGTAATTTAATGTTTCGTGTGCCAGTACGTTTTAACATTTTTAGAAGGTCTCTCTCTATAAGTCTATATTATATAACTAAACTATTGTTGTATGTAAAGTAAATAAGGTTTTTAAAATGTTTAAGAAGCTTCATTTAAATTAAAATGCAGATCTTATCAGTTTAGTGTGATCCTTGCCCTTTCTTTTCCTTGCTGAGTTTTCCAATGTCCCCAGGCCGACAGCGGGCTAAGCGGGGCCGGCGGCTGGGACCCCGGCTGGCAAGGGGCTGGCAGCATGAACCCCAGACCGGCAACGAGCTGAGCACAGCCTGCTGCCGATCTGAGGTTCCGATCTGAGGTTGCCTCTGCCAGCTGGGGTCCCGGCCGCCGGCCCCGCTCAGCCCGCTGCCGGCCTGGGCTTCAGTCCATCCAGGACAACAGTGGGCTGAGTGGGGCTGGCGGCCGGGACCCCGGCTGGCAGGGGGCCGGCAGATAGAACCCCAGGCTGGCAGCAGAGTGCCACTGAAAATCAGCTTGCATGTCGCCTTTGGCACACATGCCATAGGTTGCCTACCCCTGACCTAGATAATACAGTGATGGGTACTATAGAAAACCCCCACATTGACAGACATCTATCTTATTGGTCTTGGATTTCTAAAGAGGCAAATGTGAGTCTTCTTGTTGTTACTTAAGCTTTTTAATTAAGTGCCTGCTTATAGTGGATATCTCCTCCAGTCAGCGCGTTTGTAGCTGAGGGTTTTGTAGTTGACGGCTGCAGCTGTGTTGCTGTATTACTTCAGTGCAGACACTACCTACGCGACCAGGAGGGATTCTCCAATTGCTGTAGTTAATCTACCTCCCCACGAATTTTTCCGTTGACCTAGCATTGTCTCCTCCAGGGTTTGGATCGGCTTAACTGCGTTGCTCAGGGGGGTGGATTTTTCACATCCCCGAGCTGAGTCAAACTAACTTTTAGTGTATACCAGCCCTGCATATCTTCATGCCAGTTCACCCCCGTCTTATAACTAGACTTGGAAGGATTAGATTTTTATTGGGCAAATGTCAATAAACATCGATTTCACAATGCACACACATACTGTTGAAAAAACATTTCCATTGACAGTAATCAAAAATACAGATGGGAAAAGTAAGAAAAAGGCTGCTTGAGAACTTATTAGGGTTTGATGTAAAGATATTTACTTTGTATATTTAAACACATGATGTTGACAATTTGTGTTTAACCATTATAAAGTGCAAGTTTTTGAATCTCAACATCTACTTCATTAAAAATTATTGTCTGACCTTCCCATAGCCTCTGACTCCTCCATAACTTCCCACAACAATGAAAATTTAAATAGATAAAAATAAGCTTAAAACCCGTAATTTTGTGCAACTGTGACTATTTAAATAGATAAAAATAGAAAATATTTAACAATAAAAGTCAATATTATTGGTCAAAATTATAAAAAAATAAAAATAAAATTCTGCTAAGCCTACTTATAACTGATACTTTTATCCTCACTCTGACTTTGGCATCCGGATCACCACAGAGCAGGGCAAGTGATATTAATCATAATAAGCGGATCTGGAAACACTGGATCAGCGATCATGAATTCTCCCAACACTGAGGATCTCAGGAGAGGAAGAAGAGAGAAGGTCAATGCTGATGCAAGGCTCTTCCATTTCTAATCAGTGACAGGCAATAGAATTGGCTGGGGCCTTGAGTGAGATTAATATATGGCATTCAAGGAATTAATCACATGCATGATAAAATCTGGCTGACTGAGTGGAAGCAACAGCATGTAATATCATGTCCAAAGTGTCTGAAAATATTCATTTTGCTTCATTCTCAGCAGCCCAAATCACTAATCACATCAGAGTGATGAATTGTTTGGTGTTTGGCATGTACAGTAATTTTATTACTACAACTCCATGCTTGTCAACTGCACTAGCTCACAAGGAAAGCTTAAAGGAGGCCAGGAGGGGATATTAAAAGAAAACTCTTACAATAAAACCACACTCAAAGTAAAAGTAGTACAACGTAATCTACAAAATGTATCTTCTTTAGGGCTCATAACTAATAGATTTTAATGTATTCTAATTTATAAAGTTTGTTAGTGCTAGTCTTTTAACATACAATATGTAGATTTAGTAGTTGAATGCTGTATATTATATTCTTGCAATTATTCAAATAAGAGAAGTCTACTCTGCTTGAAAATTAAGATAAAATATTATTTACTATGCTAATGTTTTCACTTTCATGCCTGCCAGATAATTTTAATAATCAGGTTTTATTTCTGTCTTGGCTGTCTTCTTCTCCTGTCTCTTCATTCTGCAGTGTTGGCTTCTGGATTCTTAGCCCGATATTCACTATCCATATCTTTTAACCAACATAACCTTTCAACTTGATTTTTAAATGACTCTAGTAGCTGAAGTTGCCTCCCTTGGGGTGCAACTGACTCCCAGAAACATAAATTGGAATTATGTGCGTGCACTCAGAGGAGGATGGGCTCCTTGGTGCTGACAGACTCTGCACAAGCCACCCTGCCATGCTGTATTTAAATAGAAATTGCCAGTCATGCAATGTAAACGCTTGTGCTCTAGGCACTAAGATGAGACCACCAAACTCACATTTACTTCTGGTCTTATCCAGGATTGGAACCCAGCTCTCCAGAGATGAACGGCTAGCACTAGCAAACCGTATGCACTACACCTGTACGTTCACATATCATACTGATATATGAAATGTTATGGGTACTCTGATGGACTAAGATTTTTGAGTTTCTATTGTAATTTAAATTTTTGTATTCCAGACACCTTCTGAAACTGGAAGCCTGCATTTCAAACAAGGAAGAAGGTGTTAAACTTTGACTGATTAATATCTTAGTTTAATTTTTTTCAAATTGTTCATTATTCCCACCTTTCATTTCCCAGGATATCTTGTTTTCTCCCTGTCTTCTCCTCTAACCTGCAAGCACTTAGACTTTACTCAACTTTACTCAAATTACATGTCCCATTGAACTCAGTGGGGCTACTCACATGAATAAAATTACACATGTAATGCAAACAGCAGTGAGACACCAATTGCAAGCTGTTAGAAGCAGAGACTGTATTTTAGGTATTGTACCAGCACCACGCACATCTTCAGTGCTTAACTAATAATAATAAGTGATCAAGATAAAATGGGTCTGTATATCATATTCAAACCACTTAAATTGAAGTGGGGAGAAAAAGTCATTAATTATCTCGAAGCTTAATCTACTGAAGAGCCTATATTGCATTTCATAGAAGGCAGGGAAACTGCCTATGAATCAAATTAACCTGGAAGACCCACTAAGTTCAACTGATTAAATAATTTTTAAAATCACCTGTGTAGAAAATGGAGCAGCCAGCCATTCTCTCAGAGAGGAGGACTGAGAGGTTAAGAAAGTTTAAAACAGGGAAATGTGCTTTTTTTGTCCCACAGCTTTCAGATGCCCTAATCTTCTTAATCACCTGAGTCAAAGAGAATGGGCTGTAAGTTATGAGTGTATTTTCCCCTTCCTTTTTATAACTAAGCTTTCTTCTGAGTTACCTAAACCTATCAGATAGTTTTTCAGTAGTGCATTCTCTGCATAATCATCTTCTGTTCTCCATGTTTCTTCTGTGGTGTTTGGCCACAAAGCAGATTTCTCTAATCCTAAAGGCTTACAGTGAAGCTAAGGGACAAGGCAGCTCACTTCTGAAGGATGTTTTTGGTGCTGAAAAGTATATTTTTTGCAACATACCTTTATATTTGCTTCCCATTTGTGTGACACTTTGGAATTTAACAGTGAGCAGTTGGCAGGCAGGATACTCCAAGTGGTAGAAATGTGGGGTTTTGTTTCTTGTTTTATTGCATGTTTCCTGACTGAATAATATTATTTTTTGACAGCTATTATGGATGGAAGATCCTTTGCCTTCAGCCTGAAAAAAAAGCTCTGGGATTGAAAAAAAAAATGGAGGCACTTGGTAGGATCCACTCGGACCATCGCTTTAGCACTGCATGCTTATTTTCAACTGCATTCACTGTATGTCCATAGGCTGGAGTTCAGAAAGCGGGATATGGAAGCAGATACTCTCAAAGATGAAGACCATATGGCTGAGTGGACTGCCAATGATCCAGCAAGACTGGTGCCATCTCCTAGCAAAATTGCTGGGAAGGCCATGTCCTTTTTGCCCCTGGGCCAGATAAACAGCACAAATGGCTCATTCAATGAACAGTTTACACCCTTCTGCTACTCGGCACAAAGCAGTATGATGGGCAGTAATGGCAGCTCATCAGATAACAGGTTTCATGGCCAAGCTTTTCAGGATGCAAAGCAATTCAATTATTTGGCCAACTCTGCTCTTTTTCCTCATTTGTTGGCATCCAGCGTAACTCAGACTGGAATTGTCCAGGCCAGTAAATGTAGTGACTCGGAAACACTCAGTCCTTCCTCTGCTGCTGCTCCTGATCCTCAGATAAGTCAGGAACCCATACACTACAGAAACATGGAGCAGGTGAGTTTGCTTTAAGCGTTCATTGCATTTCAGTGGAGTATGAGCATGTCTGGTTTTTGAAGACTGCACAAATAGCGTCTAATGCATTGCCCTAAGAAGGAACAGGTCTGCTAACTTTTGTGTCTGCAACGGAGAGGCTTTAGTGGCAATGTCAGGATGTGGAGTGTGACCCTGTGTCTGATTATGCTGTTTTAAAGACAATAAAATGCTGCTTGTTATGATAATCTGTAGTAACAAATTCCTTTTTCCAAGAACAAATCAGTTTGTTCACCCCTTGTTCCTGTCGTTTTGATGTTTATTCCTCTCCACTTCCCTCCTTTAGGAAGAATTCCAGACTTTGGTAGTACATCATCATGTGTGTGACAATGACATGGGAAACCAAAGTTGGGGATTTTTTTTTTCAATGATCACTATTGTCTGTCTTCTTCCTATGCCTTTTCCCTTTTCTTTTTCTTTTCTCAACTTTTATGTCCTTTTCCTCCTTCTCTTCCCTTTTGACTGTCCCTTTTCTCTTTTTTCTTCTTTTAGGGGCAGACAGACAGCTGGACAAGAGTAGCTCTGCACTGTCTCCTGCACCAAAGCAGCCTGCTGCACTGGGTTTCTAACTACCAAATAAAACTGCACTATGGACACCACCTATAATAGGCAACAGCTTATCTGAAATGTAGGGTACGATTACACTGGGACTCTTCAGCACTTTTCCCATCGTTGTGCAGCACCACTAGAGAGAGCAATGGCAGAAGCAGTAGTGTTGATGAGGCACAGACTTTATTTTACTACTGCTACCCCAGGGAGATGCCTGGTAATAGACCAATGTTGGTAAAAGTGCAAGTGTAGACAGGGCCCTACTTGAAGATCATGTCTAGCAGGCAAATGGAGTTTGCTGGGGCTTAGTTATTTAAGATTAGGTTGCCGTGTAGAGGGTCGGCAACATTTTCTGTGAGGTGTAAACTTGTCTTCAGTTTATTGTCAGGCAGTTAAAATCTGGCATAGGGTCCTGGAGATCCTAGATTTTCCTGTAGGCCCTTGCCTCTGTCTTTTTGAAATGCTTTTCCTAGAGACTCCTACAAAGAAAGAACATGTTTGGGTGGCTTCTGTGTATGGTGCTTCCCCAGTGAGGCCAGAAGGGGCAGCAGGAGAATGAAGATAATGCTCTCAGGCAGGCTGCTGGAGAAATACAAGATGCAGAAATAATATAGTCACATAATTACTGTTTGTTTAATTCCTGAAATGAGATAGGCCTTCACAGAACATAAAGAAGACATGGCCCCTACCCCAAAGAGTTTGCAGCCTAAGCAAAGATGAAAGGCAAGGAAGACAAATTGCAGGAGCGGAGTAATGGAGGGAGGATATGCACAAAGACTAGAATGTTGCTTTTTCTCTACTTGGTTATGAGCTATTCCCTCTCCACCCCGCAAGTGTTAACTCATTCCTGCACTGCTAGGGGCTAGAAGTTTTGATCAACAGAGAGGACAGATGAAGCAGGCCAGTGGGGGGGAACAGCCAAAAAGCAGAAGGGGAGAGATGGGAAGGAGACAAACAAGGTGAATGGGGAGTGCACGAGTGAAGGAGAGAGAAAGAAGGATAGACTGACTAGAAGGAGCAGTGGGCAGGTTAGTAGCAGCATTTTAATTTGGGGCAGATTTGGGTCTCTGTTTCTCTGGACCAGGAGTTCTATGGAGGTAGGGAGCTAACCCGCTTGTGTTGGAGATAGAAGGATAGTACCTGACCTGTTCTATTCCATAATAGTTTAATGCTTGAGGTGCCTATGACTGTGGCATTAACAGCTGTAGAGTGCCGTAGGTCCTGAAATTTTAGGGGCACTCTTAAATCTCTCCTTTCTACCCATCTTCTCTCTTCTTCTTTGACCCCCACCCAGCCCAAATTCACAGAGTGCCAAGCAGGTAAGGCATTTTCAGCATGTGGAAAGAGTGGAACATGGCTATTTATTTATTTATCTATATTACAGTGGCACTTAGATGCCCTAAGTGAAATCACAGCCTAATTGTGCTAAGCATTATGCATATATGTAGTAAGAGACAGTCTCTGCCCTGACCAGCTCAGAGTCTAACTAGAAGGGCAAATGGGACAGAGAAGTGAAGTGACTTGGCCAGTGTCACTCAGCAGGTCAGCTGAGGAGAATAGAACCCAGGTTTACGGAGACACCTGCAAATCCTATTGGCTTTTGTGAGAGATCTATGTGCTCAGCACCTCTGCAAATCAGGTCATGAATTATTAACATAGCCGCTCACAAATCTGCCAGCAAATGTGTTTCACTCTACTGATATAGCTTATTCTAATAGCGCTGGGTGAAATGTTTAAAACACTTGAAATTTCAAGGAAATTGTTTTGCAGAAATGTTTTATTGTTTTTTGACTGGCTTATAGAGTGGTCTAAATTTTTCAAATTTTCAAAGAAAAATGTTCAGGAAAAATTTCATTTTTTTGTTTTTTTTAAGATGTGTGCATTTTCCTATCAGCCATAATACTGAATAACACTATGAAATAATTCACTCTTGAATATGTTTTTAAGTATGTGTGGTTTGACTGTAAAAACTGCCATAAAACATCAAAGATTGGGAGAGTGGGAATACTGTCAGGATTAAAATTGTGTTTAATTTTTTTCCATATATGTTACTAACAGTATCATAGACTATTGTATGTGAAAGAATTTGAAAACTCTACTTTTCATCATTTATGTGGTTAATTTACATTTCACTCAAGTTGGACAGTGAAAAAATTGTCAGTTTCACTTCCTGATTCTCATGCCCAAGCATAGAGCCTTGTGCTGGACTATTTTTAAAATCCTGCTCCTCCAGCTCCGCAGTACCAACTCCCACCGGATCCTGCATGGTTTCTTGCATTTTTATCCCACTCTCACGCACAAAACCCTTAGATCCCACAAATCCCGCAGGAAAGACAGATTTCCCCTTGCCACTAAAAATAAAATGGTCAGTTTATATATATACTATATATAATGTCGACATTATATATATATATATATATGCGGAATTCAGACAAAATTTTTACCATTCAAAGAATAAAAAAGTCTTGCTTAAACCATGTAAAAATACTTTAACTCCTGTTATAATGGACATGAAATCTCTTTCTATCCCCCATTTAAATTTAAGAATTAAAAGCTTTATTTTAAAAAAAGGAAAACTTGCTTTATATTGCTGAAATTCTATTTATGACAAACTTAGGAGAGATTTGGTGTTTTTTTGTTTGTTGCTTTTTTTTGCCACCTAATCCCTCCTGCAATGAAGTACAGTTTATCCGCTCCCACTATTATGGCAGTGGGTCCTGCAGGACCCATGAGATCCCAATCCCACTGCAAGGCTCTTATTTAGCACACTGCTGTTTTCTTTGAGTGTTATCTCTGCAAAAGAATGTTTAAATACAAATACACTCTTTTTTTTATTGGAATAAAACAATGGAATCACCTTTTAAAAACAAACAAACCACAAAACTAAAACCTCCTTCCTGTTAAAAGGGAGAGATGAGCATATTTTAATTCATTTCGTTGGTACTATTTACAGAGCCCAGGGCAGCAGGAACAGGTGATGATGGAACAGATGGAGCAGCTGCAAAGGCTGGTAACTGAACAACAGAAAATCATCACCTACTATAACCCAGGTACTACCAGGATTTCCTCCTAAGAACTCAGTACTGTAAATGGCAGCTGTTCACATTCCTACAATAAAATACTGTAGTTCCCAAAATAAATTCAAGCCATGATGTGGGGTTGGTCGGAGGAAGTAGAAGGCTCTTCACCTGAGAGTTGTACTAAAATATTTTATTCACACCACAAAAATGATAACTCCAGAAAACTTTTCTTTGACTCTTAAGTATTTCCTACAGACATTTCATGTGTAAAAGTGCATTTCTGTTTAATACTAACAGACATTCATGTACATGTGTCGACTAAAGTCTAGATTAAAATTCATTTGTGTTGTAATAAATTTTAGTGTAGTGGGAGGCACTGCTAAAACCTAAAATATCATCTTTCTCGCTTTATAAAAACTAGATGAGAAGGGGAAGGGAAGGAATTCAGCAGACAGGGCTTCTAGAAATAGACTTTCCGTGCTGGTAATTCAGTCTCTTCCCCACAACACAATATAACTTCCGGAACAGCTTCCTCCTTAATGGTAGCAGTACCAGAAAATGCCATCAGCATAGCAAATAAGAAAAGGAGAATCCACCCTCTGCAGGGATTTCCCTTTCCACCCACCCCACAACTTTGGAATGGGTGTAGTTCCACAATGCAATGTGAGGGACCAGCTGGGATCTCCACCCACTGCACAGAATCTGGTTTTGCAGGGGCCCTCTGCATGAGTGCAAGCAGGGGGAAGTAGAGAACGAGGCACGGAAAAGCCAGAGGATCTTTGAATTGGTGCTCTCCTGGAGGTGTTTCACCAGAGGGAACAGTTTTTGTCCTTTTGGACAGGGTTCCACAGTGCCCCACTGGCAGATGTTGCCTGCGGTATGTACATCTGCACATTGCTCTGGCATCCTGGCCTCCCCTCTCCACTTTCTGGGCTACATTACCCAATTTGGGGATTGCAAGTATCTTGTGCTGCTGAGATGCCTTGAGGACAGACTTTCTACTGCTGGTGGTCTGCAGCTCTAGAACATGCCATCACATATGCTAGGCTAAACTCTAGTTCATCAAGAACCTATGAACGATGATTCCAGCAATGTTGTAATCATGGATCACCTGCATTCCTTAGAAAACGTCTTCTATCACAATTCTCTACAGTTTCAGTTTAGCATCCTCAGTGCCTGACAAGCTCAGAGACAGTAGGAAGTCTTTTGGAAGCAGTGGAGTTACTCTGGAATTACACTGGTGCAAATGAGATTGGAATTTGGTCCAGTGCTTTTCCATAAACAAAATCTGGATAGGTCTGGCAAAATGCTTAGGATGGCAGAGCTCACAAGTAGTTTTAAACTGTTCAACCAGCACTTACAATGCGAATTTCACTAATTTTGGTTGTAGGACAGGGTCATATTTTATGTGGTTAAATGGTTGTTAAATGATTTCTCCATGCTTTTAGTGACACAGACTTTTTCCAACACCAAGCATGCCTATCCTTCCATCTTCCCCCACCTCCTTCTCTTTGCAAAAAATACAGGGCATGGAGTCATTGTAAAGAAAATCATGTTCCATTTGTGTCCCTCGTATATAGTATAGTGTGAAGCAGTACAGAATTTTTTTTGCAACTGTGGGTTACCATGGTGTGTGTTTGAGTAGGAGTGTCAGGGTGTAAAATTACGGGACTAGCTTCAGACTCAAATGTGGTGTGGGAGGGTGGTTTTGGTAGTGGGGAAGTGCTGGAACAAACAGGTTTTGACTCTTTAAAACCCTTAGTTCTTGCTGTCTGTCCAGGGCAATGTTATAAATATACTAGTCCATACTTATGATGATAGAGTTTGATTGTAAAAGGGTTTTGTAAAACTCTCTGTGCATGGAGGGGGGAAATATAACTCAACATTTGATACTTTTTAACTCTTGTATCGCTCAGAACTGGTTTTTCACACTATTTGTGTGTGTGTGTGTAAGGGATGGAGGGAAACCTGGATTCCGGTGGACAACCTGCAGCCCTGACTCAGACTGGCAGGTCTTGGGTAGGGTGAGGTAATATCTTTTATTGGGCCATGTAGTGGGGTGGCTGCCCCACTCCTGCAGAAAAGGGGTTAAAAGCAGCCCTGGAGAGGGCTTCAGCAGGGAAAGGGATTAAGAACATCTGTGGGAAGCTGACTGAGTTGCTGACCACAGCTGTGGCCAGCTCAATCAGGGTCCAGCTGGCCCTATAAGAGGGCTGGGGCCCAGGAGCTAAAGAAGTCCCACTTTAGCCCTGGAGTGGGAAGGACTAGGTGCCTGGGAACAGGGTGCCTGAGCAGAATACTGCTGGGGAAGGGCAAAGGGAGCTGGGGAGCTCCAGCCTGATAAACCCTCAGGTTGCAGGCTTTGGTGAAGGCCTCCAGAGGCACTGAGGCTGCAGAGGGGCAGCCTGAGGACAGGCAAAGGCAGCAGGTCCTACCCCCTTGCCAGTGATGAGTGGCCATTACACTGCAGTCTGCCCCAGTGAACAGTGGCTAGCTGATGACTGGCAGTAGCCACTGAGGCAAGGTGGGCCTAGAGGGTTGGGGATTCCCTGGGAGGGGAGACCCAGAGTGGGGATCCTGCTGGTGCAGAACCCTAGGGAATAAGGCACTGGGGTCTGGGAGGGACACGGGGCCAGTGGCAGGTGAGACACCGGCCTGCAGAGGGCGCTTCAGTGCTGGTGAAGAGCTAATTCCCTGGCTGACCAGCAGGAGGCGCCATGCTTGTGAGTCATCGCCTTGCTACAGACCAACTTCTGTTGGTGAGAGAGACAAGCTTTCAATCCACACAGAGCTCTTCTTCAGCTCTGGGAAAGATGCTGAGAGCATTACAGCTCAATACAAGGTGGAACAGAGTGGTTAGCATAAGTAGCTAGCTCATATTCTAAGGGACCATTCAAGGTAGAGTGGCCTGTTAACACCTTTGCAGTCATGGGAAAAAAAGGGGGTTAGTGGATTATAGACTTGTAATTAGGCATACATCCAGGGTCATAACTCTGCTAATCACTAAAAATCATAGACTCAGCAGAGCTCTTGAATGGTCCAATAAAAGATATTACCTCACCCACCCTGTCTCTCAAATATCCTGGGACCGAAACAACTACAACTACACTGCATAGGTCTTGGTTAGGGCATTCAGCAGCAACCAATAATCCTCAAGGATGTTGTGGATGTCTCTTGCATGGTCCATCTTCTGTGATTGTAGGGGAGTGGATGTTAAATGGACCTTCATGCTGCTATCTTTTTATAATTCTATAATGCAGAAATAATGATTGGTAAAGAAATAAAAACTTGATTTAAAAATTCGACCGTCAAGAAATAATACGTGCAATTCATGATTCTTGGTATAATATTGTCCACACCTCTGCATTTCTCACTAGACCCAAGATATTGTTCCACCAGATGATAGAATGAGTGAATTGCAAAGCTTCATGGGTTCACAGAGGTAGCATTTTGCAATCAAAGATGTAAATCTTTTGTAGTTTCACTTCCCCCACTCCTGCTGTACTATGTATAGGAAACATTCTTGACAAAGACAATTAAGTCCCTCTATCCAAGGGGTGGGCAAACCTTTTGGCCTGAGGGCCACACTGGGGAATAGAAATTGTATGGCAGGCCATGAATGCTCACAAAATTGGGGTTGGGGTGCGGGAGGGGTTGCAGGCTCTGGGGTGGGGCTGGGAATGAGGAGTTTGGGGTGCAGGAGGGTGCCCCGGGCTGGGACTGAGGGGTTCGGAGGGTGGGAGGGGAATCAGGGCTGGGGCAGGGGGTTGGGGCATGGGGAGAGGCTCAGGGCTGCAGGCTCTGAGCGGCGCTTACCTCAAGTGGCTCCCGGAAGCAGTGGCATGTCCCTTCTCCAGCTCCTACGCGTAGGCGCGGCCAGGCAGCTCTGCTCACTGCCCCATCCTCAGGCACCGCCCCTGCAGCTCCAATTTGAGCACGTAGCAGCTGGAGCGGGGCCATGCGGCTGCTTCCAGGAGCTGCGTGGTATGGCCCGCGACCCTGCACCCCAGCTGGAGTGCTGGAGCCAGGCCAAGCCACGTGGTGCGGCCCCTGACCCAGCGCCCTGGCCGGACTGCCAGAGCCAGGCAAGCCCCAGACCCCGCTCCCCAGTGGGAGCTTGAGGGCTGGCTTAAAATGGCTTGTGGGTCGGATCTGGCCCACGGGCCATAGTTTGCCCACCCCTGCTCTATCCCTATAAAAATAAAATGATAGTGCCTCACATGTACATGAAGGAACAGAACATGGCTAGTTTGGACAGAATTATTTACAATCTAAATTCAAGTTTCAATCAACATATAAGGAACAACTGCTTGTAAAGCTTCATTTTTAAAATGTTAATCTTTATATTAGGTACAGCTAAACATAAGAAAATAATAAGTTTTGGAGAATCTATTTGGCTTTTGTATATATCACAATTTTAAACTGATTTAAGATGGCATTCCCTACTGCCACTGGAGTCAATAGGAGTTTTACTATTGACTTTAGTGGGAGCACGGGGCCCTTAGACTGTAGATTTTGTAAAAAAAAAAAAAAATAGAGTCAGATCCCCTGCTGGCATAAATTGGCATATCTCCACTTAAGTCAATGGAGCTACAGTCATGTACATCAGCTAACGTTACATCTAGGTTTTTGACTTGTTTAACTAGAATTCCAGCCCAATGGAATGAAAGGGGTTAGAACGGCTGAGTTCTGACAGACCCTTCATTTTCAGGATAAGACATGGTAATGGAGGGAAAAAAGTTTCCTTTCCAACCTGGCATATACATTAGAGATTATCAAAATCTTTCCAATTGCTTCAAGTTTCAGAATCTTTGGAAATGTCTAAGCTCTGGGGTTCCACTTCATTTCTTCTCACCCTGAGAGAATTCAAGACCTTTCTATAGGAACTTCGAAAAGTCGGGCTTGAGAAGCAGTACACGATGGGGTCCATAGCACTGTTGAGATAGGTCCAGCAGACAGTAACATCAAATACATTCACAGCAAAACGAAAAGCTGCACAGCTTTCAAAGTTTTGGAGAATATACACAAGAACTCTGCCCAACACACTGGGCAGGAAGCAAACTCCGAACACCACTACCACTGCAATCACTAACAACATGGCTTTCTGCAGCTTAGGTTGACTGCTCAAATCCCGGGGGCTCTTCTTCAGCTTCCTGATGATGCCAACTGTGCAAAACAAAATGAGGCCAAAGGGAACGAGAAACTCCAAAAAGAATACGATGACATGCCAGATGCTGTAGAAGTTGGCATCTCCTTGTGGGCTGAAACTGCGGCACTCAGTGAAGGTTTTGGGTTGAGGAGCAACCAGGATCTCAACAGTCAATCCGATTGCTAAAAGCCAAACCAAACAAGCAGTGACTCTAGCATTCCTGGCTATGAGAGAGCTGGTTTTATTGTTAGGGTGGACCACTCGAAAATAGCGATCCAGAGCTACAGCCGTGAGGAATGCGATGGAGACAGCTTGGGAAAGAGACAGCATGAAGAGTATTACCGAGCAGAATAGCTCTCTATAATCCCATGTCTCTAGAATGCTAAACCTGAGAGCAAGCAGTAGTCGAAACGGCAGGCAAATGTTCAGCAAGACGTCTGCAATAACCAGGTTGAGCAAGTAGATGGCATGTGGCTTCCAAATTTTCA
Source organism: Lepidochelys olivacea (assembly GCF_965140295.1). Taxonomy (NCBI): domain Eukaryota; kingdom Metazoa; phylum Chordata; order Testudines; family Cheloniidae; genus Lepidochelys; species Lepidochelys olivacea. The sequence continues at coordinate 127,649,955 of NC_140413.1, forward strand.
AACGGAAGTAGAACGTCCACAGAGCAATAGCATTGCTGGTGAGTCCCAGCCCAAATTCCAAAATTAGAAGGATGTTCATGGCTATTTCCACAGACTCATTGTAAACAGAGCAGTTAGAACGTGTCATTTTCTGCTGGCTTCTCAAAAGGACTGAAAAACGGAAAAGGATCATGTTACACTTCAAAGCGCCCCTCCCCCTCCCCCCAAAAAAGGATTTCTTTTCCTCCTAATACTGTAATTACTTCTGCATTTCTCAGAGAAGGAAGTATACTGTGAAAGTAGAATGAATTATAATGAAATTATAATTCATTAAAGAAATGCTACTTGAAGGGTTTGTGGAAATATAGTTGTCAGGAAGAGAAACATTAAGGCGTGTGAGACAATGGGTCCTCAAACTAATTAACTTAGAGCTCCTACTGAGCTAGGAGATGGTAAACGTTAGTATGCAAATAAGATATGTATGTATATTTGTCAGTTTCTGCTTCCTTTTGTTTCTTATGTTAAGTTGGCTTTGGCTTAGCTGTATAAATAAGTTATCTTTAGCCTCAGAGAGGGGCTCACATCTGGGTGCATTAGCAAAGCGCTTTGCTAATAAACAGAGTGGTCTGACAAATTATAGGTTTCAGAGTAACAGCCGTGTTAGTCTGTATTCGCAAAAAGAAAAGGAGTACTTGTGGCACCTTAGAGACTAACCAATTTATTTGAGCATAAGCGTTCGTGAGCTACAGCTCACTTCATCGGATGCATCCGGTGAAGTGAGCTGTAGCTTACGAAAGCTTATGCTCAAATAAATTGGTTAGTCTCTAAGGTGCCACAAGTACTCCTTTTCTTTCTTCTGACAAATTATGTGAGTCCTGAATCTGACTTTGACAATACCATCAACATCAGGAGGTCAAAAGCAAACTACTATTAAGCATCAGCAAATAAAATGTACTGTGTACTACATATGTGTGTATATTTATATATACATATAGATGTGTGTACACAAAACCACACACAGAATAGTTTCCTGAACATGAAATCTTGGCCTGAACCTGCACCTCCGGTGAAGCACTGAGCACACAACTCCCAGTGAAACAATGTGAGTTGAGGGTGCTCAGCCCCTTGAATGATCTGGCTCTATTTATGCTTTATAGATGTAAAACCCCAGAAAAGTGTTGTGTTATTTAGCCTGCCATGGTACACACATGTCACTATTATGTTGCCATCTTTTTTAGGGAAAAGAAAAGACGGTGACTTACTGAGCAAATCAGTATGCCAATAAGAGAGATGATTCCATTTTAATGTCTACCACTTTTATGCAGCTAAAAAAAGGGGGGGATGGCACGTTTCTGTGTGTCTGAACAACGGTACTTCAAGTCTCATTACTAATGAGTCATTAGCACTGGATTAAGTGACACTAATTATACTGCCGTTCCCAGAGAATATACTGGAAGTGCAGTAACATAATGTCACATGATTTCTTCCCCAGTGTGCTTAAAATGACTCCAGTTTCTGAAACTGAAAGTCATTGAACATTTTTTTTAAAAAAACCCAATGACACTTCTCTCTCTCTCTCTCTCTCTCTGACCCTTTTGCTTTTTCTGTGTGTATACACACACTATCTGTTTTGTTTTCTTCTTCAGTACCCTTCTCCTCATAGGCACTGACTCTGTGGGAACTCCAGGGCCAAGCTCCCCTCCCCCAGAGCCTCCTCCCTGCCAGCAGCCCCGCCAATCAACTCCTTCCTTTCCCTCCCAGCGCCTCCTGCCCACCATGGATCAGCTGTTCTGCGGCGTGCAGGAGGCGCTGGGAGGGATGGGGAGGAGCAGGAATGGTGCTTGCTCAGGAGAGGGATGGGACTGGGTGGGAAGAGGCAGGGCAGGGGTGGGGTTGGGAGGTTGGGGGAAGGGGTAGGGTGGGGGCAGGGCCTGGGGTGGGAAGAGGTGGGGTGCAGGCTTGAGGGAAAGGGTGGAGTCAGGCTGCGGCCTAGGACTGAGTGGGGGTTGAGCACCCCAGGGAAAGTTGGAAGCTATGCTTCTCCTAGAATTGCTCAGCTTTCTCCACAGGACTGACTGCTTTCTCCAAGCCTTTCAGAGGGTAGCAGTGGGAAGCACACTTGATTGGTGCTTCAGAGGGAGAGAGTCAGCCAAATGCCAGCTGCTCTCTTTTCCCCTGCTGTGTGCAGCAGGAGTCTGTAATTGGCGAGCTCCTATCTAGGAATCCAGGAGCCACCCAGAAATCCAAGGGAAAAGCTATGAGTTCCTGGAAAATGTAGAACAGGTGGGGAGATGCTGAGGTGTCTTCCTTAATTCTGGGGTGCTCCAGAGGCTGGTGCAGCCCCAGGTACAAGTTAGAGCAGCCCCAGAGTGGCCTATGCTGTGGGCTTTGCTGCAGTCTAGAGTATCTGGAGCACAATGTCCTCTAGCCATCCCCCTTCCTGATCTGCTCCTAGCCATGTCCCTGCGCCAGGGACTGTGTGTGAGGGTGGTGAAGGGCTCTTGGCCCTGTGCTGGGATAATTTCTTAGAGGGGTATTGCAGACATTTCATGCTGTTGCAGTTGCTTAAAAGGGCAGAATCTGTCCCCACGCCTCACAATACCCACTTGAGGTGCTGTAGGTGAGCAGTGTCCCTCTTCCGAGAGTCTGCTCCAAGTGTTGAAGAAGAAGGCTGCAAGCTGGGAGTGTGCACAGGAATTAAGTGGAGCTGTCAGGGACAGTTTGTGAGGGGCGTGACAGGATAGAAGAGACAGATGGGTGAGGAGAGGAAGAATTTAGTCGGGGCTGGTCCTGTTTTGAGCAGGGGGTTGGACTAGATGACCTCCTGAGGTCTCTTCCAACCCTGGTCTTCTACGATTCTAAGTGCCAGTGGCTGCAGTAGGCAGCTAGCTGAGGTTTCGGTAATGACAGAGAAGAGACAATGAATCTGCGAAGTTACAGTTTACAGAAAGATGCACTATATCTGTCTAAGAGGAAGGCAAGTCTTCAGTATTCTTGCCAGCAAGTTAAAGAAGTATGGATTGGATGAATGGACTATAAGGTGGATAGAAAGCTGGCTAGATTGTCAGGCTCAATGGGTAGTGATCAATGGCTCCATGTCTAGTTGGCAGCCAGCATCAAGCGGAGTGCCTCAGGGATCGGTCTAGGGGCCGGTTTTGTTCAACATCTTTATTAATGATCTGGACAATGGGAAAGATTGCACCCTAGGCAAGTTTGCGGATGACACTAAGCTGGGGGGAGAGGTAGATACACTGGAGGGTAGGGATACAGTCCAGAGTGACCTAGAATTGCTCAGCTTGGAGGGTTGGGTTAAAAGAAATCTGATGCAGGACAAGTGTAGAGTCCTGCACTTAGGACAGAAGAATCCCATGCACTGCTACAGACTGGGGACCAACTGGCTAAGCAGCAGTTCTGCAGAAAAGGACCTGGGGATTACAGTGGATGAAAAGATGGATATGAGTCAGCAGTGTGTTCTTGTTGCCAAGAAGGCTAACGGAATATTGGGCTGCATTAGTAGGAGCATTGCCAGCAGATCGAGGGAAGTAATTATTCCCCTCTATTTGGCACTGGTGAGGCCAGACCTGGAGTATTGCGCCCAGTTTTGGGTCCCCCACTACAGAAAGGATGTGGACAAATTAGAGAGAGTCCAGCAGAGAACAACAAAAATGATCAGGGGCCTGGGGCACACGACTTATGAGGAGAGGCTGAGGGAACTGGGCTTGTTTAGTCTGCAGAAGAGAAGAATGAGGGGGGTTTGATAGCAGCCTTCAACTACCTGAAGGGGGGTTCCAAAGAGGATGGAGCTAGGCTATTTTCATTGGTGGCAGATGGCAAGGCAAGGAACAATGGTCTCAAGTTGCAGTGGGGGAGGTCTAGGTTGGATATTAGGAAACACGATTTCATTAAGAGGGTGGTGAAGCACTGGAATGGGTTACCTAGGTAGGTGGTGGAATCTCCATCCGTAAGAGGTTTTTAAGGTCAGGCTTGACAAAGCCCTGGCTGGGATGATTTAGTTGGTGTTGGTCCTGCTTTGAGCAGGGGGTTGGACTAGATGACCTCCTGAGGTCTCTTCCAATCCTAATCTTCTATGATTCTAAGTCATGACTTTCAGAGCACGGTCTGAGCAAAGAGCATGCAGCTGTCTGTGTGGCCAGGCCAAGCCATCTGTTAAGAACAGTTTCCATATGGAAATCGGTGTATGTGAGACAAAAATCTCAGGGTGGTTGGAACTTGGCTTTATATTGTATGTGAAATACAGTTAAATCCAGGGGGATTACTAGTGTGCTGAATCAGATGGGGCAGGACCAGACTCTGAGGGTAACAGGCAGTTCTAGCCATAGCTTGTAAGATGAAGGTCCTTAACCCCTCTCCTTAGCTAACATAATGTTATATATTATCTTTATACTAAAATACATTTTTATTTTCAGTCTCATGACCAATTATTGATCTTCTGAATGATTCCATTAACGCGTTAGTATAAAATGACACAATTGGGACAGCACGACAGGCCTTTTACCCTATAGATCAGCTACATTCTGCATAGATTTGCCAGGCGTCTGGTTTTTGACCAGAAAACGTGGTCAAAAAGGGACCCTGGTGGCTCCAGTTAACATTGCTGACTGGGCCATTAAAAGTCCGGTCTGTGGCGCAGCACCTGCAGACGCAAGGGCAGCGCATGGAGCCTCCCTGGCCACCCATGCGTCTAGGGGCTTCAGGGACCTGGCAGCTGCTTCTCGGGAGCCGTGGTAAGCGCCAATGGGACCTCAAACTCTGCACCCCAACCCCGTGCCACAGCCTGGAGCCGTCTCCCACACCCTGAACTCCTCATTTCTAGCCTCACCTGGAGCCCGCACTCCCAGCCCAGAGCCCATACCCCCCCCCAACCCCCTACCCCATCCTGGAGTCCTCTCCCATACCCCAAACCCCTCATCCCTGGCCCCATCCCAGAGCCTGCACCCCCAACTGGAGTCCTCACCCCCCTCCTGGATCCCAACCCCCTGCCCCAGCCTGGTGAAAGTGATGAGTGTGGGGGAGAGCAAGCAATGGAGAGGGGGGGATGGAGCAAGTGGGGATGGGGCCTCAGAGAAGGGGCAGGGCAGAGTCAGGGCCTCAGGGCAGGGGTGGGGAAGGGGGCAGGGTACGGGTGTTTGGTTTTGTGCTATTAGAAAGTTGGCAACCCTAATTCTGCAGTCAGAGCCGTCCCTTGGGTACAGCAAATCGGGGCGACTGCTCCGGGCCTCACGCTTTGGGGGGCCCCACGGGCCAGAGCGATTGGCCGGCGCAGCTGGTCCTGGAAGTGATAGATTCGTCACTTCCAGCCCGGGCCCCGCATCCCCCTAGTGATGGCCTGTCATATGCTGTCTTCATACTGGGCATGAATTTTAAATCTCCAAGAGATTTACAAAACAAGTCAGGTGTGACCTGGTGCCTCTGCTTGCTTGCTTTCTCTGCCTCCCTTATCAGCTGTTGCTCCTTTGTTTCCCTGCTGTGCAACCAGAGAGGCAAAGAACAGGGAGCTAGGTTCCTGGCAGGGGGAATCTGTCTAGTAGTCAGAGCTATATTCTCTGGTGACAGAGGACAGCATTGCAGGTAAAACTGTCTAACAATTCAGAACCTTGAGTTCAAGTCCAGTATTCAGTATTCAGTGAGGAAAGATGAGATTGGCCTGGTCACCTAGTTGGAGCTGCTAGCCAGTATGGAATAGATTTAATTTATTATTTGATGTATCTCATTAGGAGGCATAGTCGCTTCAAAATTAAATATTTCAGAGCAGTATTAAAGTTATATCTAGAAGGTCTAGAAACCTCTTCTCTCCAGGTGCTCTACCCTGACACTAGAAGTGCTCATACTGACTGTCCCTATTCTGTATTTCTCGTGTCTCGGTGCTCTTTGGGAAGGCCTCCTCACTTCCAGCACTGCACTGAGAATGCTTCGTTCCCCCCTTTGGGAGCCATTGCAAGGCTTTTCTGTTTAGTCACCTTTTTGCCTGATGAGCTGGCCTCGAAGGGATGGAGGGCACCTGATTTTGTTTGCCTGGGGGTACTTTGTGAGGACCCTTTAAATGACAGTGTGTCTGCTGAGTTATGCTTTGATCTATGTTTAATAATTATGGGCATATAACTGTTGGTTGTGGTCGGCCTGGTTTAAACATTACAAATAAATCTTGTAACAAGATTCAATATTTTAGCATTTTGGCTGAACATGAAAACACCAGTAAACATGAAAAAATGAGTATTTTAGTACAGTGCCTGTTTAGCAGGAGTATTCTGGGTCAGAACTGGCTTGCCGTCCTATACCAGACTGACTTTTCTCCTTTGTTTGTTATTGCAGGCTTTTCAGTCTATCCCGGCACCCCTTCCCAGCTCGTTGCCATGGTGCCAACACTTCCAAGATTTCCTGCCACTTTATTTCCTGTCCAGCTCCCTTTCGAAAACTCTTCACCAGTCCAGAACAGCGGACATTTACAAACCAGTCCATCAATAACGCAGACTTCCCTTCAGAAACATTCCCCAGCGTCCTCACCCAACAACAGCTGCTCAGAAACCTTAGGGGAGCACCCACAACCTCCAAGTCCAGGTGGGGAATTAACCCAGGCACTGGAAATTTGCACCCAAGGACATTGTGCAAATCATGAAAGCTAAAATCCGTATGATTTTTGATGTGTTTTTTTGTTTTAAAAGCTTAGAAATAAAGTTTTAAACTCATTTCCCTACTAGTTTGAGATGATGGCCATGCTATTTCCAGTGCTAAACAAGTAATCAGAGGCTTGTTGATGTGGGGGGAACAGAAAGTAAATGTTAGATTAAAATAAAAAAGTTGAGTTACAGAGTGTAGGGAACATGGTGGTTTCCAGGAGAGGGACGGTAAGAAGGAACTGAGTGATATGGCTTCCGAAGGTGATAGATGCGTCTGCTTAGCCGAGGAGGAAGTCTCTGTGTTAGCAATCTCTGTTTTCACAGAGGCACATGGTCCTGCCTTAAAAGGGCAGGGATGGAAGCTCTGGTCTGGCTTTTTTTCAGTAACACACTGTGCTGTACTCATCCTCTTTAACAGTATTTCTCAACCTTTTTGATAACAGGGACTGGCTTGCTGCCTTCTGACACTGTGTCAGGGAAATCTCAGGGACTGGCGCCAGTCCACAGACTGGTAGTTGACAAACTGCTTTATAAGAAAACGTTGAGGAGTGAGAAGGAAGCAAAACCAAAGTGGCCAAAGAAAATGATAGCAAGAAAAAGAAATGAGAAACTAGGGTAAAGCAGGGAGAATTTATTATGGAGGGGATGAAAAAAGTGCAAAGGGTGAAGGCAATTAGATGCCAAGGGGAGAAAATATAAATCAGACCTTTGTCCTAGCTTCCTTTAAGTTTACTTTATATCAAGACCAGCTACAGCACAATGGTATGGTTTCCTGTTACAGTGGGAGACACCAAGGGACCCATTCAGCAGGGTATTTAAGCCGGTGCCTGACTTTAAACACGACTGATTAGGCATATTCTTAAATACTTCACTGAACTGGGGCCTAGTGGAAATTACGATGGGTGTGTTTTGTTAGGCCCTAGAGTTGAAAACTAACAACAAGTATCAAAATGTATATAAACTAAAAAAAAAGGTGTTTCTCTGACTATAGGGAAAGAGATCGAGCCATTATCTCGAAGTGATGGAAGCCCCACAAAAAAACTTTTCAGACAAGTTGCTCAAGAAGAGGAAATCACATCCAGCAAAGGTGAATTACAGGAACAGATCTGAGCAATATATTGAATTGCTGTAAGAGAAAGATGAAACATGCTAAGTGTGTTTTGGGAGGGTTTATGAAGAGTATTTTCTTTCTCCAATACGCTGCGCATTATGCATATTGTTTTTCCTCCTTTCCTTTTGAAACCTGTCGAGCTAGAGCAGCCTGTTATTAGAGTGCTCATCTCGGAGCTGTTTGTAAAGTTAGGCAGGCACTGTAGTAAGGCAAGGGAGACAGCATGGCCCAGTGCATTTGGCGCAGGCTTGGAAGCCAGGAGAGCTTGGTTCCAGTTCCAGTTCTGCTACTTAACTTGCTGTGGGACCTTGAACATGCCACTTGAACTCTTTGGGCTGTATCTCCATCTGGCGTACATTAGCACTGCTCTGTTTACTTCCTCTGGAGAGCCAGCCATAAACTAAACTACAGCTGACCACAAGGAGGAGTAACTTACATCTCCCTGCATTCTTGGTAAATCACCTACATTAAGTCATTCAAGCTAAATTGAGCTAGTTCTTAACCTCCATGAAACACTTGCAGATGCTTTTTCTCTAGGAGCAAAATACTCTCCCCTGCACAAAGCAGGAGTAGCTTGGCTTGGCATGGCGGGTTGGGATGGCTGTTGGAGAGGAAAACGAAGATGTCTTCACAGGGCTTCAGTAGCACTTGCTGTATTTGTGCTGTAAAGAGTGGACACAAGTTGCCAGCGATGTCATGTGTGTGAAACATGAAGGATCAAACATAGGCTCTTCTGTTCCCAGACCACAGAATTCTGTGATTTGAACTAAAGAAGTAATTCTCCATTGGTTGACACTAGTATTAGGCTTTTATCAAAGTGACAACCTGCCAGTTGTAGGGAGTCTTGCCGGTCGGTTCAGTTTGTAGAGTGTGGGGGGACTGGCACATTTCTGTGACAAAACCTCCTATTACAAAAACGATATGCAGCTCTTCTTGTGACCATTTAGTAGGCTAGCCACTAGGAGGTGACATAAATGCACACACTTGAGCAGGTTTAATTCTATCCTGCAGATAGCAATGCTGGATAGACTGCTAGACACTGACTAGCCAGTTAATTTCAGTTTTATACATTGAATGGGCATAAATCAATTCATTTTCACTTTTCACTCTTTGTAATCATTAGATTTAGGGATTAGAGATTCTTATGGTCTTTTGTGAGTCTCATTCTTCCATCTCGTTAAGTTTAAAATATTCCAGGAAGCATTTTCAAATATTAAAAAAATCTTAGAAGTTATAGAAAACTTGAAAAATGTCAAGGCTTTCTTCTTATGTCCCTCCTTACTGCTGTTTAGATGAAAGCCCACTAATGGTAGAGGCTTGTCCGAATACTTTGCCTGCCATTAAAGAAGAAGAGGGAGAGCAAACTGATGAACAGATTCCCCTTTCCTCTTTTGGCATAAAGATGGATGCAAGGACTAGAAACCTGGAAGACAGGTGAGGAAAGGGTTTAGTTTGTCATTTACAATGATACAAATAAAGCTGTCGGTGAACAGTCACTACTTTTCCTCACTTTTATACATATACAGTCCTAGGTGCTGGAACTAGGGGTGCTGGGGGTACTGCCACACCCCCTGGCTTGAAGTAGTTTCTATATCCAGGGTTTACAGTTTGGTTCAATGGCTCTCAGCACCCCGACTATAAAAATTGTTCCCGCACCCCTGTATACAGTAAATTGCAAATGCTAGCATATCAGTGGGGTATCACAGATTATGAGATTAGTTTGTGTGCATGGGCAAAGTTGGGACAGATCCATGGCTCCTTGATAGGACTGCCAGCTCCAGAGCAGAAACACCAATGACAACATTCAATCACCTCCTAGAAAAAAAGCCAAATGGAGGAGGTATGGTTGGAGGGGGCCAGACGCCCTGAGCACACCAGTGTAAGTGGATATGCAGGCTAACCAGCCAGAGAAAGGAAATAAAGTCCCAGTGACGGGCCTCTTCACATCCCTTTCACAGGGTTTCCAAACACACCAGAATAGATCAGCTCAAACTACTGGTTAATACCACCCCCGGCCCAGGCCTTTTCAGTTTAAGGCAGCTTGGAGGGGAGAAGAATGTTGTACAGAGCTCTGTATTCTAAGTTGCCCAGGTAACCGAAGTCCAATTCAGCATGTTATATACAATTGATTGTAAAAGTAAAAGATGGAGACCAAGACTGGTACAAACTGGACTGTTTACGTTAAAATAACTGGAATAAAGGGTCTTTAAAGCTCCTGCTAAAGTCACTGGCTGGCATCACTGAGCTGAATGATTCTAGAAATGGAAGGAAATGTTTGCAGTTGAAATCACCAACATGTGTTTTAATTGGTTAATGTTCATTGCCATCCATGGTCTGATATTGCCCATCTGAGCATCACTGAAAGGAACAACGGGATGCATGGACTGCAAGAAGCAAGCTCTACCATCAGGGGTTGCCGCCCTGTCAGGTTTAGGGATCCTGGGGTCCACCACAACACTGCTGGGCCTTTGTCAGTCTCATCTGCACAGGCATCCTCGCCAGACCCAGTTAAAGAGAGGGAACCAGATGGCATTTCCACTTCCACTGGCTTTGGCTAAATCCTGACCAACACTTGGGATGTGAACCTGCTGTCAACCCCTCCCGAATGTCTTACTTTCTCTCCCCCCCCCCCCCGCCCAGCCCCCATTTCTCCTCTTTCCTATCTCTCTCCTTTTGCCTTCTACCTAATAAGACTGGCCAGCCAGGACAGCTCCACCTTTTGCTACACTGCTGTGATCCTGTGACTGGAAGGGCAGCTAAAAGCAATCCCTTAAACAGCCTGGTGCTGGTAAAAGTTAGCCAGGTATTCAAGTGGCTGATCAGACTGCGCTGCGCCTGTGTTTCGTCTAGCAGCAAGGTTGTAAGTGAAAATCAGCCCCACAGGCAGAAGCTGCCTTTCCTATCTTTACTGTTCCTTTCCCACCCCTTTCATGTGCGTTTGCCTTAAAGGAGACTGGACCAGACTTCAACTACAATAACTGCTCAAGATCATCTCAACTAACTTTTTCTCTTTTCCTCCCCAAAAAGGACCGCTAAGACCATAGTTAATGCCATCTAAAAGACTGTTACACATGGGTTTTGCCTATATAAGATTTTCTGTAACTAAAGAGAAAGGGAACAGGATGCACCCTTCCCACAAAACAGCCTCCTTTGCAGTAGCTTCCTCTTTTCTTGCATAATCTTGCCTAGATCAGCCATGTGATAGTGAGGAGCCACATAACTCCTTTCACGTCAAAGCACCCTTACACTTTGTCACAGGAAGACATTCCTAATAAAATAACCTAGAATTTCCCAAGATTCAGGATTGCCAACCACAAGTGTTTAAAAATAATAATAATGAGTCAGCCTTGCACACCGCAGATTGAGATTTTTAAAATGATAATTTTGTGGTTCTTGTATTTGCCTTCTGCATTTCAGGTTCAAATGTTCCAGCTCTTCTCCACAGTCTTGAGGGCTAGAAAACAGTTTTGTTTTTTTAAATGAAAGCTGAGATTCTCACAAAATCAGAGGACTCCTGGAGCTGAAGCTTTAAGAAAAAACACCAATACTGGCAACACTGAGATGCACACTACATACATACATACTTCTCACACACACTTTCTTTCACTCACTCCTTCTTCCTTGGGGCAACCCTAATTATTCCAGAAACATCTTTTAAATATTAGCAACTATGCATAGTTTAAAAAGCAGCAGGGCAGCAGAAAACAAGGAAGAAAAGGCTGACCCCTGTGGGCAAGAAGACTAGGGCTCATTTTTGGAAAAGCACCCTCCATTTTTGCATATATAAACACCTGCGCACACACTTTTCGAGCACGAACACTTGCACGCACAGGTGGTAGCATGTACAAGGGCAAAACCCATTCTTGCCTTTGAAGGTATCAACTTTCACACGTGGGAATTAGTGCTTGAAATGGTGTCTGCAAGTGCAAAGTTTCCTGCGAACAAGTGAAGGCCAGTTTGAGGCCCTTTGAAAATGCAGCCCCTAGTTTCCTCAAGTGATTAAGCCTATGCATAAAAAAATCACCTGGTGCCTCAAGACGTCTCTTAAGCATTAGCTACAATTATAGTCATAATTTTACTCTTCATTGAGCTTCAGAGAGCTCCAGATCAGGCAATAATGTCATCAGCAAGCAAGGATCATCCACCTGGAAGGAGGAAGTAATGATAAATACTGAGATGCTTTTCTAAAGCAAATTAAGAAACATTTCCATATGTGTCCTCAGCACGCTAGTATTTTCACATCTTACATTGTTTTCAAGATTTGCTTTCCCTGAGACTTCAGAGACCTTTTAAGTAAGCTTGTAGATACATCCCGAATAAACTACTGAAAGGTTTACCTCTGCTTCACTACCCTGGTCTGTTATTCAGAGACTTCCATTTGGCCTTCCAATACATTACAGACATTCTTTCTCTCCCTTGCCAAAGTAAGGGCATGCTGTGATATGTCGCTTTTTTCACCAAATATTGCAGACTTCTCCCTCTCACTGCATTATTTTCTGCTGGAGCTGGTGCGGGTCTGGGACAAGTGCCTGGAATAAGCAGGCTGTGCAGGATTGGAAAATAGTCCAGCTTCTCAGATTTATTTGTCCTTCAGGCATTTTCCAATGTTTTAGAAGAAATTGCTGTCTGTCTGTCTGCAAAACATATATTCAGGCTCACACAGGATATTTTCAAGGTGAAAAGTGGATCCTGTAAGGATCCAGAACCCAGGTCTGTAGGGCTCCAGGTGACCAATGCTGCCCTGCCACTCTCTGGCAGCTATGGTAGAGACATGATCAGTGCACTGTAAACCTGGGAGACTATGCATCACAGGAAGTGCCATCCATGGAAGCCTCAATTAGCAGTATCCCTGTGACCTCTGATTGGTCTAGGAGGAGCACTATTTAAGAATTCCAGGAAGCTGTCTCTGCTAGTAGGTGGATCACTGGTTGACTATTATGACACACCTTACTCCAGTCCTGTCCTGCTCCCTTTCCTGATTCCAGCTCTAACCCTTGGCTCTGGCTCCTGGCTTTTGGCCCTGGCTCCATGCACTAAGCATGGGTTCCTATGTCCTGGCCCTAATAGGTGCCAGGTTATGTTTGATTCATTGCTCGGCCACTTCCCCCTTTTAAAAAATGCAGATTACCTTTGAAATTGGAACTAGAGGTCAGCTGTACTATAATTATAAAGAAAAATAGCTGGGAAGTTATTACATTTGATGCCATCTTATTCTTTGCCTTGACCAATCAGACCAAGAATTGGTGTAAGACAGAAGACTTTTGAAGAATTTGTTGAAGAACAACTTAAAGTGGATTCTCAAATAACAGACAGCCACGAGCAGGTACTGTATTATTGGCTGTATTGATGAAACTGTTCAGCTTGTTTCTACAAGTCCCTATGGGCTTAAGTGGTACATGGGACTTGTTCTGGTTCTTTGCACAAGGGTGAATTTCTCCCCTCACCTGTTGTTAATGCTAGAGAGGCCTAGACTAGCTTCCACAAATTAAAGCTGTGTCCCCATAAATGCACTGTGAAATGCTGTTTGCCTATGATATTGCTGACATTTTGTGAGCTGTTTAGTGTTCACAGTATCCTCCTCATCTAGGTACTTCATGGCCTATATTCTAGCCTCCTCCAGTTTATTTAAACTAAATTAGATCTCAGGATGACTCTGTTATTCCATTTGTCACCATTCCCTATCCTAAAACTGTTGGTGTTTGATAATCATGTCCCTCTTCTTTTTGTCTTTTCTAATGTGAATTTAGTGCTTCATTCTGCCTGGTGCTGAGCATGCTCATCCCAATCCTGCAAATTAAGCACATGAGTAATCCCATGTGCTTATTCAGTGAGATTGCTCACATGCTTAAAGATCAGCATGTGCGTAAGTGAATCTCCTTTGCTGAACTGGAGCCAGAGTGCTCAGCACCTTGGGCAGCATCAAACCCTTAATCCTGGTGACATGTTCTGATCTGGCTGCCCTGAAGACAGATCTTCAAATAATTCACAGAACCGGTATAGCCAGTGATGAGCTGCCAAAATCTTAAACGGGTTCCCTCCTCACCCCACGAGGGGGTCGTTGCCCACTCCCGCCCCCCGGGACTGCAGCCCCATCCAACCCTCCCGCGTTCCTTGATGTCCCCCCCAGGACCGGGCAGGAGGGTCTCGTGGGCCACCGTAGTGGGTGCCCACCCCACCCCTAAGAGTCAGAGGCACCTGCCAGGGGGCGAGGTGGGGAGTCCCAGCAGTGCTTACCTAGGGCAGCTCCCAGGAAGCATCCGGCAGGTCCCTCTGGCTCCTAGGGGTGGGGGAGCATAGCTGGGGGGGAGCAGGGGGAGCAGCTGCTCCCCCCACTGATCACATCAAAAGTGGTGCCTTAGGCGCCGACTCCCTGGGTGCTCCGGGGCTGGAGCACCCATGGGGAAAATTGGTGGGTGCAGAGCCCCCACCGGCAGCTTCCTGCCCCGCGCCCGGTCCCAGCTCACCTCTGCTCCGCCTCCTCTGCTGAATGCACCGCCCCGCTCTGCTTCTCCGTGCCCCCCTGGCTTCCCGTAAATCAGCTGTTCAGCGGGAAGCCGGGGAGGGCTGAGAAGCAGGTGGTGGCTTCCCACTCAGACTGAGGGTGGCAGAGGTGAGCTGGGGCGGGGAGCGGTTCCCCTGCGCACCCCCCCCAGGTTACCTGCTGTGGCGCAGGAGGCCCTCCTTGCGCCCCCCCCCCAGCTCACCTCTGCCTCCCTGGGCCTGAGCGGGAAGCCGCGGCCTGCTTCTCAGCCCGCCCCAGCTTCCCGCGCAAACAGCTGATTCATGGGAAGCCAGGGGGAGGGGGGGAGAGGGAAGCAGAGCAGGGCGGCAAGTTCAGGGGAGGAGGCGGAGGTGAGGTGAGCTGGGGGTAGGGCGGAGAGCTGCCTGTGGGTGCTCTGCACCCACCAAATTTTCCCCTTTGGTGCTCCAGGGCTAGAGCACCCGTGGAGTCGGCGCCTAAGGCACCACTTTTGGCTGGTTAAATTTAGAAGCCCTTTTAGAACCAGTTCTCCCTCGCGGAACAACCGGTTTTAAAAGGGCTTCTAAATTTTAACAACCGGTTCTAGCGAACCGGCTCCAGCTCACCACTGGGTATATTTTGGACACTAACAGTCCAGACTTCTCACATGCCTTATTGATGTTGTACTCCAAACCTGATCTGGATGGGCTATGTGGGAATGGGGGTGAGAAGATATATCATTTTCCAAGGCTCATTAAGTCCTTTCTGCTGAGACTGAGAGCAAGGGTACAATGTTGACAGAGACAGATTTTCAACAGTGCTCAGTACACTGGATGAGTGTCACAGTGGGAGCTACTGGGTGCTGAGCACTCTTGAAAATCTGGCCCTTAGTGTCAAATGTAGCAGTGGCTTTTGTCCACTTGAAATTGGGGGTTCTGAGACCTGTATTTTATCTTCAATCCTGTCTACCAGCTCTGCCACCTTGCTATATTTACTGACCTGGAAGACGTACAGTTCAGTATCAAACGTTTGGAAACCCAGAGCAATAGATTCCTGTTTCCTCTTTGTCCACCAACAAAGAAACGCACAAACTCAAACTGATGCATTATCTTCCTTTCTATATGATATTACACAAAACACTCATACTTGCCTTAGCTGCAGGCAAACTTCTCATCTTTAGGGGCTGTTCTTTTTTCTAGTATCATATTTAGTAACACTAGCGATAACACAGAAGGAAATAAGTTGTTGCGTGTCATTTAGTACTTATATTTGCATAAGGGATAGCTAGTATGTAGGTGCTACTGAATAAAATGTTAAATAGTAGTTGAAATTAGAGCCAAAATTTTCCAACTTGGGTGCCTAAAATTAGGCGCTTAAATCCATATATAGGCACCTAAATTAGTGGCTGATTTTCAGAGATGCTGAAAAATCCAAAGTCAGTCAGAAGCCCAAGGCCTCAGCAACTGAAATCAGACTACTAATATAGGTGCCTCATAATGGATTTAAGTGCTTTACCTTTAGGCGTTCAAGTTTGAAACTGTTGGCCTACCATGATATGATTAAAAAGTGTGGACATCAGAAAAACTTGTTACAGAAAACACATAGATCTATGGAGCCTGAACCAGACCACTTTCTTTTAGCTCCGAACCCACGGGCCTCTACCACTTGAGCTAAAGGAGCAGCTCTGTAGCTGCTGCTGGTAGTTCTCATATCCTCTCTGGGGGCTAGTTGTGATTCATTTGCTCAATCACCCAAAGCCAGTACCGTAGACTAGGCTTCTGGTGGCCCAGTTACGTTTCTTATTGAACCCTTTGCTTGTATTACTGGATGTGAACCTTTGCACTCAATGGAGCCACGTGCTCTTTCTGAATAATAGAACACTTAGGGCCATATCCTGTCTGGAACCACATGACACTCCCACTCATAGGAATGACGTGAATAAGACTTCCCTGCAGGCACTGAGGACTCCTAAAAATAAAAATACTTAGCTTTTACATTTGCAGTGTAGTTGTAGCCATGTCAGTCCCAGGGTATTAGAGAGACAAGGTGGATGAGGTAATATCTTTTATTGGACCAACTTCTGTTGATGAGAGAGACAAGCTTTTGGGCTACATGGAGCTCTTTTTCAGGTAGCTCAAAAGCTTGTCTCTCTCACCAACAGAAGTTGGTCCAGTAAAGAATATTACCTCAATTGCCTTGTATCTCTAGCTTTTGTGTGGTAGTTTCCACCCCCAGATAACGTCTAAAATATTAATTGATCCCTATAGTACTCTTGTGAGTTAAGTGTTTTACAAATTGGGACAATCAGATAGAGAAGGTAAGCGGCTGCCCAAGGTCACTGCGGGTATCAATATCACAGCCAGAACGCAGAAGTTTCTGGCTCTTAGTCCAAGACTCAGTCCACTGGACCTCACTCATCTCTCTTGGGGTGCAAAGCACAGGTAAAGGAGGATGAATTCCTCCGTCCTCTGAGCTGGAGATGGGTCTGAGTCACCTTTGCACCCAGGCCATAGCTGCTGGTACAATGTATGGGCCCTAGTAGCAGCTGTAGCTTGCTGTACAGCATCCCTTTTCCTCTGTACACACACAGTTTTGTGGTCCAGTGGATCAGTGCAGTCTGAAGATCTATTGTCCATGCTACCATTCTGCTGTCTACCCACAAACACTCTAGTCTTGCTTCCTCAGCACACAGGGATGTGGAGGCTTCTGCTTTCTGCTTCTTGCTTCCCATCATAACGTGTTGTTTCTGCCAAGCTTTGGGTCTTCTGTGGCATGGAGGGTATTTGGCCTTTTTAGAGAATAAAGGACATGTTTTGGGTTTGAAAGTTTTTATGGTGTCGTGTAGTTCTTGTTCAGTTCAGATATCTGAACAATAATGGGGTACACATGCACATTGGAACAGATGTGACATGAGGTAAACAGAAAGAGTAACTATCTTAGTTCAGTGGTAAGCATAACACAGAATCTAGAAGGTTCATATAAATCTCTCAGGTTGGTTGAGCATCAGAAGAAGAGCTGGGCAGGACATGATTTTTCAAGTTTTCAGGATTACAACATTTTTTCCCAAGTCTGAATCAGGACAAAAAGTTGGACTCAAAAAATGTTTATGAATTGAAAATCCAAAAAAAACCCCAAATTCTATTTGGGTCAATCAAAACCTGTCATTTTGATTTTGACCATTTCTTTTTTTTTTTTACTTTAATTAGCATAAATTTCTATGCAAAAATTGTTTTGAACCAGAAAACAAGAAATATTTTATTTTCAAAATAGAAACATCTTTTTTTAAAAAAAAAATTTTTTTAATTGAAAAATGCATTGAATCTAACCACTTCCCATTTAAAGTTTTGGTTTCAACAAATTGGCATTTTTTCAACAAAAAGCCCCATATCCCTCCCCACCCCAAATTCCTGACCTGCTCTAATCAGAAGGCTCCTGAGCCTGGTAACTTTCAACTATGCAAACTGTCAAGTGCTGACGTATTGTTTACAGCTAGGTTTTCCAGTTCAAATAAATACAATTAAAACTCAAGTGAAGAAAAAATCTGAGACCACTTGCCGGGAGTTCATACCTGGGTGTGTGAGAGTTCAGAAAAAGGTCAACTTTAATATAATTCAAGGAAAATTATCTTTATAAACAGATTATTAAAACAACAATTTTCTCTTCTTAAATATTATCCATTAATTTATCTATCTATCAGTAAGCACTCTAAAATTGACAAAATAATCACCACAAACCAGAACATTCTATTCTGGTTTAGTGATATAGAGTACAATGTATAACATTTTGAAACTTCAAGGTGATACAATATACAGCAATCAATTCAGGTACTACTATAAAAATACAAGTAACTTAAGAAAACACTTTTTTTAAAGATTATCTGGATTTACAGAACTCAAATTACTTATTACCATAAACCTTTTCACTACTTCGTGTAGTGCTGTCCATGTGACATAAAAGCAAAGGTGTTTATGTTAATAAACTTCACTGGCCTGAAATTAAATAAAGGAGAGTTCTAACTCCTATCAGAATTTTTGGGAGGCTTTTGCCAGATCACATCAGCACAATAGCAGGCATCCGTGGTTCACTTTAATCTGAAATTCTGGGAAATCTCAGTATTTCTTTGTACATGGAAATGTAATAATAAAATGAAGTAGTGAATTATTTGCTATGTAATGCACAGTTATATTCATTACATTTGTCTATCATTCTGCCTTCTGTGATGTCCTTTATTTGTTTCCTGTCTTTCAATTCTGTGCACGTTGAGAGGGATTTTCAAAAGTTCCAAAATTACTTAGGAACACAAGTCCCATTGACTTTCAGTGGTACCTGTGCTCGTAAGTGATTTAGGCACTTTTGAAAATTCCACCCATTATCTCTCTGTATGTCTGTTTTCCCCAGAGTATAGTAATTCAATATGTACTTTAAAAGTAAACCATAAACCTTTAAAAAAAATACAGCACAAAATCCTGTTTAAGGTCCTTTTCCCCCCAGTGCAAAAGGGCCATCACTTGGCCTAAGCACCACCAGAGGCCTCAAAATAGGGTTTTAGTGGGATTTAAGGGATACAGAAAGGCCAGGTCCTGTCCATCTACACAGGGATGCATGTTGCCCTAACAGAACATGGACTAAATCAATGGGACTGCTTTTGTGAATAATCTGAGCAGGATTCAGGTTTAAGCGCAGACTCAAAATATATTTCCTTGCAGTTGTTAAACTATGAGAAACAGTGAGAATAATTTGCTTGCCGGAATCTGAATTTATTGGCAATATCTGATGTCATCACTAAACTCTTTAGTGCAGTGACTGTGGGTCAGATTCTGTTGGCAGTTTGTTAGTTTGTCCATATACCTGATCTTAGAAAAAGAGGCCATGATTTTGTGCTAGCTTTGATGTCATCACCTGTTGCAGAGAGCACAAAACCATGAAGTCCGATATTTGCAGATTAATTTATATATCTGTCTGTAATTTTTATTTTAAAAAAAGAAAAGAAATGGAGGGCCTTAGCCACAAAGTGGTCACTGAATGACTTTTGAACATTTTTTATATCTTTCATCTGAGATATTGAAACTATTTCACTGTTACGAAAGCAGAATAGGAAAACACTTCGATCACATGGAAATAAAAATTCTAAGATAGCTGTGCACAAGGACTGAATTAACAGGGTTACAAAGAATGTCTGGGCATTCCAGAAGTGAGTTTTAACCTATGTTAACCAAACGCTCTGGAAGGGTTTTTTAGATTTCCTAAAAAATGATTAATAACACTGTCTGAACATTATCTCAATATAATATTGCTCCTTGTGAGAATTTATTTTGCGCTGTATGACTTGAGCAGTATAAATGCTGGAAAACTAACATTGTGCGTGTTTAAAAAGTTTTGATATAAAGGAAAATAGAAAAATGTGGCATACAACAAAGAAACTGTTTTTATTATTATGGCTTCCGCCTAATGGGATCTGATTTCTCTTTCCATTTTTGAAGAATGTCTCATAATTTAAATATAATTTTTGGTATTTGCAGAACTTCTGTGAGGCTAAAATGACCCCTCGGAAATCTTTCCTGAAACATGGAGAAGGCATTGCAAGACTTGAAAAAAATAAAGAGAACCTTGCGAAAGAACAAGCCAAACATGCCAAAAGAGTTAGTTTTGATTGCCAGAATCTCTTCTCTTTGCCTCACCAACAGGATGCAGGAAAATTACAGTTGGGGAAACATTTAAATCGTTCACATCGACAGGTCAGCAGCCCCACGGTGTTGGTCTCTAATGAAAAGAATACAGATTGCACTATCTCCATGAGTGAAATAAAGGCTCAGGTTGACAGTAAGGCAAGAGATCCTGAGCAATGCCCAGACGAAAGAGGAGAAGGAGGTAGTGAAGAAGAGTGTGCAAAGGAGGATCCTGTTGTACCACTGCAGATGAACTGGGCTGAACTCCTGCAGCCGTGTCAGGAACAAATTACTGAAATGAAGTTACAAATAGGTGAGAAAAATAAAGCTCAAAGTACTGATTCTCTAGGACATTCAGACAAAGCAGACAAACATTCCACGGAGTCTACAGTTCAAAAGGACCTAGATATTGTGGATCAGTGTGGGAAGGGCAATCTAACTCAGATAGCAGAAAATCCCTTGGAAATCCTTCAAGATGCTTCTAAGCTTCAGAATTTTGAAGGAAGCCAAACCAAGCAGATGGATTGGAGCACAGGCCTCAAATTCACACCAGGTGTGAAAGGAATTAGCAGTTGCCACAATGAAGAGTACACTGTGAGCAAAAGCGCAGAGAGCCAAAGAGGACCCAGCACTAGGTTTAAGATGGTTAATGACAGAATAATGAAAGTTACCCACAAATCAACTCAAGGCATGGCCAGGAAAAAGAACATCACATCTGTCAGCCACCAGCTAGAGTGGCAAAGCAGTAGAAGTGCTACCAACAAGTGGAATGCTCAACCTTTGTCCAGTGGGTCAGGCTGCATGTCCACTGACAGTGAGGATGACCCCAAATCTTACTGCTCTCGGACTCCCACAACGCACGTGCCTCAGAAAGTAGGTTGCACAGACAAAAATTTGGATCTCTCTGATGCTGATTATGCTAGTGATGAGCCCAGTGGAGCAGAAGAGCTGGCCCTGAAAAAGCACACCAAGCCACCTCCAAAGAAACTGGGTGCTCAAGCGATAAAAGGCAAGCAGGGTCTCTCTCTCAGCACAAGCAGCAGTGAGTCTGGTAATGGGGTTGCTAGGTTGAGAGGAAACAAGTCTTGCTCTTCTCTTCGAAAGTTTCCCTTTTGGCCCCCAAGATCTGCGAGAGGTGGAAGAGAGCCTGAGACAAGGAGTGAGAGTAATGTCGGGGATGTTAAAAATGTAGATCTGCAGTCATCACCCTCAACATGTGATCTGGTGGCCAGCCTGTTCCCTGCGTTCAAAATTAAAGACACCTTTGCAGAGGAGAAGACACAAAGAAAACCGGTTCTGGGTATGCTAGGTAAGGGCTAAGCAAAACTTCTGTCCCGATGTCAGCAGCAGTTGAATTTTTCTTGGTTTATAATGATTCTACACAAGGGGTGCAAGTAGAATTCATCTCTTACCTGTACGCTGCACTCATGGGAGGGACACAAAGAGGGGCACCAGCTAAAGGGGGGGCATGTGACCCCCCATGTGACTCCTCCCTGTCCCACCCCAGCCCAGGGCTCTGCGCTTTCCCGGCGCTCTCCCCTCCCCATGATCCAACCCATGTTACCTGGGGGGGGCGGGCCTCTGTCCTCCTCCCGCTGCGCCGGAGACTTCTGAACCACAGGGCTCTCCGGAACCACAAGCGAAAGGAGCAGAATGTGGGGCCACCTGGCAGCTCCTCCAGCACGGCTGTACTGCCCCCAGCCCTGTCCTCAGAAAGGAGATGCAGCTGCGTGGAAGGGGTGGGGGTGAGGATGGAGGTGGTACAGCCATGCCGGAGGAGCTGTGGGTGTAGGGCCACCCAGCAGCTCCATGTTCTGCTCCTATGTCTTTCTGGTACAGAGTACCGGCTATAAATATCTTACTGGTACGGCGTACCAGACCGTACCGCCATACTTGCACCACATGTTCCATTAGTGCATGTCCCATCCCATGCCATGCCAACCACCATGCCAACATTCCTCAGCCCTGACCTAGAAAAAACAGGCTCCCACTGGGGCTGAGGGGATAGTTCAATCTATATGCCTATTCTAGTCTTGGCCTCTTTGCAGAGACTGCCAACAAGGATGTCTATCAGTGCCACTTGTAACTGGTTTCATGACGAGGGCAACTGTGCACTAGGAGCTGGACTGAGCCCACCCACTACTAACTGAATATAATTTAACACTGTTTCGGTGTGGGTGTGTAGGTGTGGTTGCTTAGCCTGCATAATGCTTCACATCTTCACAGCACTTTACAAATTGTCAATTCATCCTCACCGCACTCAAAGTTGGCACCAAAGTTGAGTTGCTGCCATTTTAGGGATGGAGAAACTGAGAGAGAGTTTAAGTGACACATGCAAGGCCAGAATGGCAGATGGTGTGAGATCTGGGATTAAAGCTGGGGGGGGTCAAATTCATCCCTGGTGAATCATCAGTGAAGTTATGGCCTGTTATATCCTGGTTCCTGGTCACGTGCTCAGATGCCAACATCACATCTCTCATTTTGTAATTAATTCGTGTCGCTATTAAGCACAGGCAAATGTGCTTGGCACTGTGCAAGACATAGACAGGAAGACAGCCTCTGCCCTGAAGAGTTTTCACTATAGGAGACATTCACCCCACAAGAAAAAGCAGGATGCACTGGAAGAAGCAGAGGGGAGAGTTACCTTACAAACTCGATTTAATCTTATAATTTATTTGATCCTCTTACATTTCTTCTTAATGTGGGGAGAGCCTTGCAGAGGAAGTGGGTTTTCAGGAGGGATTTTTCTATTTCCGTTTGAGCGATAACGACAATACGTGGAACTCCAGTGGCAGAAAAAGAGCCTGCCCTGTGGTTTCTGGTTCATTGGACCCTTGGAAGCCGAGGGCTGCAATTCCTAAAATTATAAAAATACCACATGCCCATGCAATTTAGTTCCTTATTTTCTGAGGTTGAGTGGAAGTTAATTATCTATTTATTTATTACTGTGCTTCCACCATGTTCAGTCTCCTTTCCCCTCTGGGTCGGTTTGCTGTCCAAGTGAAAGTTCTGAGAGTCTCCTCTGTTCTGAATTAGAAAGTTTTTGGTGCCGCACCTTTTACTTAACTGGGGTGAATTCCAACTGGATTTACAGTAACCAAGAGCCTGATCCTACCGTCACAACCTGGTCCAGTCCCACTCTCTGGATGGACTCTTGTCTGTTGTGATTGGATCCAATCACTGAATCCCACATACTAATACACTCCCGGGATCTGGATATGAGGAGTGGATAGTCACTGTTCCTAGCTCAGGCACATTCCCAGTTGCAGATCCTGTGTCTAACCCTCTTCTTGGGCAGTGGAACCTCAGTCTGATTGCCTAGACCCAGGAACTAGTGCCTGAGCTCCTTGTTGCTTATACACGTTCCCCCACTTGGTTCCATTCTTGGATGTAGGAGCTGTGGTTTTTCTAGTTACACACTTTGGGGACAACATGGCAGGAAAGCAAGGAAACACAGGCTTAGAGAAAGAATTTCTTATATAAGGAATGTCTGGGCAGAGAGTCGTTCAATGTCAGTGATCCTGCTGGTAGAGAAACTACAGTAATACAAATAATTAATAATAATTAATTGTTCCACTGGAGTAGAGCCATTCAGTGTTGATGGCCCTTGATTGCTCTATCACACAGACTCTTCACTAGCTGCCAAGTTCCTGCTTCAAAATGGATGCTCAAAGCCACTTCAAAAGTTACATTCAAAATGGAGGTTGAAATACAGCGTGACATTAACAAAAACCAAAATAGAATTTATACCTTGGCCCAGAGAGAGCCCCCAATCCATCACACTTACTGCCAGGTGTAGTGCTTGATTTGCACTAGTAAGCATTATGCTGTATAGTGAATAGTTTCAGGATTGGGGCCCAAGATGTTAATGTCTAATGATGGATATAGCAGAGAAATTTACATTTTCCTGGTCTGTGCAATTCTACTGTAGTTAAATACGTGGACTATTTTTATGAACACACAGTAAGTTATATGTACTAATATGATTGTCTTCATAGAAGCAGCTCAGAGAAGGCTTACTGACAAGTTAGAGGAATTGGAAAAGGAGGTTGGTGTATATCATGTAGAAACCCCTCCTCTAGTGAGGATGAAAGAAGAACAAGAGAAAGCAAGTCATTTGCTCAGGTAAGTAAACCATCCCATGGCATGCAGAACGAATCTAGCTGACCATGCATTACGGACAATATTTTCAACCTTGGATTCCGAAAGCTAGGTTGTTCAATCCTACCGAAGTGGCCTCATTTCAGTGGGATCTGTGGGTGGTCTGAAAATCAGGCCATTTATGTGGGTGTCCAAATATGGATGTAGCTGACTAACGAGAGGGCACACAGATTTGAAACCTATGGCCAGATGACGAGTTTTAGGGCTTGGATCTTGTGAAATGCTGAATACTCTGTACAAGTTGCTGAGCATCCTGAAGTCACTGTGAGCTGGGGGCACTTCCCAGCTCAGAAGATCAGGCCCAACCTAGTTATCATCCCTATGTCACATTTAGATTTACCCACCTTTATATCGTGGTAGTTATCCAAACCAGGCAAAGGATGTATTTGTAACTATGGATGTGCCAAGCTTAAAGTTTCAAAAGAGCTGATTTGTAAATAATCAAAGTGCAGTAAAGCAGCTGTAAAATTGCATAGCTATAAAATGTTTGTTTGCATAATTCAAACAATTTTCTACTTGGTTGCGATCAAGCAGGAAAAATTTCAGTAAAAAATGTAATATTTTGAAGAAAATTATGTTTGAAAACAGGGGTTTGGAATAAGGGCACCATCTCAAATGTAGGCACCCGGTAGCCATTGGCATGCCTGTAATAAAATCATAGCATGGTTAAATTCAAACCCAGTGTGAATTTTTTTAAAACATGTCTGAAATCTGTTAGAACCTACACTTACCGTATATCTATATGCATCCGATGAAGTGAGCTGTAGCTTACGAAAGCTTATGCTCAAATAAATTTGTTAGTCTCTAAGGTGCCACAAGTCCTCCTTTTCTTTTTGCGTATATCTATTGTAATACAAACTCCTTTTTTTTGATATTACTGTGTTCTTTCTATTTCTTACTCGGTATGAGAATATTTTTTTTCTTATGTAAAGTAAGAGTAATTTCTTGATTTAGATTTTTTTTTTGCATTCCTTTAAAAAAATACATGTTGCAAACTGAACGCGCCCCCAAACCAAAAGTTTACACTTTTGTATTTTCACTCCCATTGATTTCAAAGAGCTTAGGATCAAGTCCTTTCAGAATTACAGTGTGCTATATTTTTCCTTAGCTAGCCTTGCTCAAAATACTTTGCATTTATTAAAAATTGCTTCAATAAAGATCTTTTTCTGGGTATGATCCCCAAAGCATCCTGCAGGCTGATCTCCAATGGACTGCAATAGGAGTTCTGTGTGTGGATTTGGGCTGTTTATGTTTAACATCTAAAAAATCAGTCAAAGAAATTAGGCTCCAGTTTTTCCAGAGTTATGTACTGGTGTTACCTTCGGTTGCTAAGTGATGTTTCCATGCAGAGTTAATGCAATACTTTCCCAGACAGCACTGTACTCTGCTCCTGTAGATAGATAGTGCCCTCTGGTGGGTTTGTCTTACTGAGTATAGTGCTTTGGCATCTAATAACAGCGTTGGCCCTAAAAAGAGTGTTGTTGACAGCGTTTTCGTGGAGTTAGTTGTAGTTGACTCTACCATTTTCACAAAGGTGTTTATCTACAAATCCATAGATGGCATGCTGTGTAGTGTAGACCTTTTCATTTCTTCTTTCCAGTTTGTGGGCCAGATCCTCAGCTGGGGTAAACTTGCTTAGCTCCATTGATGTCAATGATCTCACAATGATTTACACTAGCTCAGGATCTGGCTCTGTATTTTTAAACTAGTGAGCACATCAGGAGCTCTGGCTGGTAACCACAGTGATATAGCTCTTCCGTTATACCATGTTGACTTTTTTGCCTGGTGGAAGCAATAAGAGCCCTGTTGAGAGAGTCAGCTGGCATGCCTGGACCTGTCCAGGCTTCTGTGCATTCTCTGGTTTCCAAACACATTTTTTACTTTAGGCCTCTGCAGACATGAGAAGTGCAGACTGGAGGGTGAAAATTCTCTGAGTTTAGACTTTGGCATGTACACAGTGCCTAATGGGAGACTGGGGCAGAGATGGGAGTTAGTAGGCTCAGACTCCACCCAGACAGAACTGAGGTAATTCCTGTTGGCTATGGGAAGCCATAAGGAGATTAGGGAAAAT
Source organism: Lepidochelys olivacea (assembly GCF_965140295.1). Taxonomy (NCBI): domain Eukaryota; kingdom Metazoa; phylum Chordata; order Testudines; family Cheloniidae; genus Lepidochelys; species Lepidochelys olivacea. The sequence continues at coordinate 127,676,038 of NC_140413.1, forward strand.
TATTTCTGGGGAGTTTGCCTGCCATTTGTGACATATAACCTGCAGTTCTTGTTGGATCTACAGCAGCTTCTGGATGTCCAGGTAGCAACAGCAATCATGAGTGCTTTTTCCCTCTGTTTAGCTTAGAGGTTTTCGCCTGGCTGTGGATTTTGCTTCCAACACTAGGGTCTTTATCAGTTCACAATTGGGTCATTGCAATGTGCTTTACATGGGGCTACAGCTGAAGACCTTGTGAGAACTTCAGTTTGCCTGAAACATGGAGGTCTGCTTTGTAGGCAGTGTATTCTACAGGGAGCACTTTACATCTGTGATGTGCACTGGCTGCCAATTCACTTCCATGTGCAATTCAAGCCTTTGGTTTTAATCTATTGTATAAGGCCTCTAAAAGGTTGGGGTCAACCCTAACTGAAACACCTCTGTTCTCTTTGGATGATTCTGCAGCAGATGAAATCAGTTGAGATGCTGGAACTAATTGCTCCCTGGTCTAGCCAAGAAAGTAGGGCATTTGCAGTGAAAGACCCTCCACTTTAGAAATTGCTTCCTGTTGTGGTCCAACTTTGTTGACTTTCTGGGTAACGCTTCTGTTCTCACAAGGGGCAGGGATAGGACGGGCATAAGCAGGGGTGTTGAATTTATTACTCCTACTAGATGTTGGGGTGAGGTGTTAATTGGTTACTGGGGTGATGAATTACTTTTAATGTTCATGAAGCCAGAATACTGTAAGGGCTCATATTTTAAAAAAGGAACCAATGAATTAACTCCAAATGACTCAACCGTAAAGATCTCTCCTGCAGTGGCACCTTCCTTCGGGCAGCAGGAGGAGGGGGCCCGTGGGTCTCTTAATGTCAGTGTTAGTTTCCATTTTGCCCATTAGAGAACCCTCTGCAGTGACAGGCCCAGCTAGTGAGGTGAATGCTCCTAACCACCTCACGGCTGCCTCATGTGCCTGCCGATGAGGCTAACAAATGATATGATAATATATTCCAAAAATGGGGTCAGCGTTTGTGCCAAACACTGATTTCAATTCATACAAATATGCTACATTCTGGGCTCAGTTAAGGACTTACAGCCTGGAGCTCCAGTGAGGGAAAACGTGCCCTGTACCAGTGCTAGCATCTAGAGGCTTTAGGAATGGAATAGCAACATGTCTCCTAGGTGCTAAGATTGTACACTGGGCACTTGAACTTCCCATACCTGTAGCAAGCATTCCCAACAGCTCCCCGCCCACTGACTGGCACATAAGGTCTACTGCTGTTCTCACTCTGGGGCAGCTAGGGCTTCCGGAAGCTCAGTCTCCAACCGTGCACCCTGCATGGGTATGTGTGAGGAAGAAGACACCTGTGCCCTCTCTCTCCTCTCAAGCACAACTGCTCCAGGTTGCGATCGATGGTGTGCCGTCTAAGTATGCAACGCATGCATTGCATGGCCCAGAATTAAAAAACGTGGCCCAACTGGTGGCCCATGGGCCAGATCTGGCCTGTAGGACGATTCTGTCTGGTGTCCTCTGCACAGTGTGACCTCATGCTGCATAGAGGGCTACAGCTGAAACTGTGCGCACCTGAGACTCTCAGTGATTAAGGACCTGATTTTTTCAGAGGTGCTGAGTACCTATAGCTCCCCTGGACTTCAGTGTCTGCTGTGAATGCCCGAGACCTCTGAAAATCAAGCCCTAAATCTGGGAATCCTGGATACACATCCAAAGACAGGATTCAACCTACATTCGTTACATCAGCTTCATAATCCCCAATTTACCTTTTGAACAGAACACGAATGGATCAGCTTGAGACCAGCAAGGCTCAAGAACTTAATCGCTTAGAAGAATATAAGACAGACCACATTCACACATCGCAGAAAGAAAAGGTTGAATTTAAGAAGTACTCAACAGCAGCTAGAGTCACTAAAGAGGAAGTAAAATCAGAAGAAATACAAGTAAGCAGTGTATAAAGAAGGGGAAAAAGAAAATGTGATTTTACAGATCAGTTTGTAGTCCCTCGTAGAATGGATATGAGAATTGCTGCTCAAATCATGGAGAATCTACCGTGCTTTGAGATAAATTGTTCCACTGGTGAATTACCCTCACTGTTAAAAACCTACAACTTATTTCCAGTCTGAATTTGTCTAGCTTCTGTTTCCAGCTATTGGATAGCATTATGCCTTTTTCTGCTAGATTTAGAAATCACTTCCCTACGTAAGTGTTTGTAGACCATAATCAATTCACCTCTTAAACTCCTCTTAGATATACTAACTAGACTGAGTTAAGTCTCTCCCAATAAAACATGATTTCCAGACCTCAAATCATTCTTGGGGATCTTTTCTGAATCCTTTTCAATTTTTCAATATCCTTTTTGAAATGTGGACTCCAGAACTGACAGAGCATTTCAGTAATGGTCTCATCAATCCCATACACAGAGGTAATACCAGCTGCCTATTCCTACTTGATATTCCCCTGCTTATACATCCAAGAATCACGTTTTCCCTTTTAGCTAGAGCACTGCACTGGGATCTAATGTTTAATTGGTTATCTACCAAGTCCTTTTCTTTGCCAGTGCATTCCAGGATACAGTCCATTATCTTGGAAGTATGACCTACATTCTTTGTTCCTAAATGCATGATTTTGCATTTGGCTCAGTTAAAATACTTGTTGTTCAAATGAGTTCAGCTTGCTAAGATCACTCTCTATAACTGACGTGTTCCTATAATTATTTACCACACCACCAATTTTGGTGTCATCTGTAAATTTTACCAGCAATGCTTTTATAAAAATATTGAATAGCACTGGGCCAAGAACAAATTCCACTGGGAATCCACTACAAACACCTCACTGGATGGTGATTCCCCATTTACAATTATTAATTGATAGATCTCAAAAATTCAGTTTTTAATCCATTTAATAGGGGCTACTGTTAGGGGGCTTATTCCTTCACCCACTTACTTCCCTGGTCCTTCTCGCATGAACAGAGAGCAACAATACCCGAAGTCCAAAGGTGCAAACAATTCGATGTTTATTGGGTGAACTTCCAGCAAGCATGATTCCAGTTTTCTTCCTTAGTATCCTCCTTCCCAGCTCTGACACCACAGAGCCTTACACCTGTGTCCCTGTTCCCATTCCTACCCTTAGCCAAATATGATTCCAACTTCCTTACTCCCATTCCCTGTTCCCATTTCCCCCTTTAGCAAAACATGATTCCAATTTTCTTACCCCCATTCCCTGTTCCCATCTCCCCCACCCACTCACACACCCACCCCCTCCCACCCACACCCACCCACTTCCTCATTGACTACAGATTATATAGGAAAACTTGAGTTCTGCTTAGCTATACCTTAACCAATAATTTTCCTGAAATTTAACTAACCAATCCTAACATATTGTAACATGATTATGTACCCAATTATATCCCACCACCTTAATTAGTTTACACCCAGCAAAATTAATTATACAGCAGACAGGAACAATCACAGAACCAGACAGAGATTATACAGACAAACAATAGCAAAGTGGGAACTATAATGACAAGACAATACAGAAGTGAGGATTTCACATCCCAGCTATTGATAAGTGAGTTCTTGCCAGACAGGATGCTATCAAACTAAGTTTCCTTTTACATTTTCTAGGCACTTCCCTTTCTCTGGAGGTGATAGGAATACAATCCTGTTCTGATAGTGCCTAACAGCCCAATAGCACCTTATTTCAATGTGACTAGTTTGGAATGTGAGGATGTGACTGTTTGCTTCCTAGCTTATGGCTGCCTCTTCTGCTTAGCCAAAGGCCTGAGCCTAAGAACAGGGCCTCAGACTGTCACAGTAAGAGAAGGCCCTTACACCAGCAGACAGTGATTTTGATTCTTTCTTTTATACCTCTAGAACTAGCCAAGTGATAAGAATACACCTAAATTCTTAAAGTACAGGCCTTTGCAGACAGGCCTGAATATCTTTATCCTAACACTCCACCCCTTTTTTTTCTTTTGGGATCCTCCTGCCCAGGTATCCCTGGAAAAGCATAGGACATACGGCGACACATTTCCTGATAGGGCCAGGCATCAAGGTGGAAGGTGTCGATATTCCATTTGTGCCACTGCCCCTTGTGTAGTATAGTGCCCTGCACCTTCTCTCGTACGGGCATACCACACCTATTTCAATTAGCGTTCCAGACTTCCCATTATAGTGGGCCCGAGAAGGTTAGGTCCAGGTTGTCTAGTACACTGCAGGGTTTGGAGGGCTTATTACATTACTTATAGGTTATCTCCCTATGCAACGTAACACAAGTACCGTTAACAATTCAAAATCCACAGCAACACCAAGTCCTGACCACTGCAGTATGATCCAACATCCAAGACACCACCAAAACACTGCCTCTCCTCCTTCGACGAGGTCACGATCTTATGTGTCCAGTTGCTGGTAGTTGCAACAAGCTGCTCCTGCAAGTTTTGCATGCTTTTGTCCATATCATAAGTCCATTGAATGTTCACAGAGAAATGGGATATTGTCCAAACCAGCTTGACCACTTAGTATGGAATCAGGCAGTATGCCCTGGTTTGATTATTCACAGCAATAAGATTCACAGATCCATTTGTGCACCAAAGTCCAGATAGCAGCATGTAAATGTGTGTAGTTTAGTTATGCTGGTGTAATTGTGCCCCCAGTAATATGTACATTCCCAGCAAAACACCTTATACACAGTACACCCAATTGTCCACCCCTTGCATAGGCCATTGATCCTGCTCCTCTATAGTCATAGGAGAGGGGCACATCCAAACATCTTCTATTGATTTACACTATTTTACACACCCCTCCATTAATTCCCAGTGAGCTCCTCCCCTTTTCATTATTTTCATAGGGCTTGTGGGGGCCACCTTAGTTGCCATTCCATTTCCAGGTACCACGGTAGCTATTACACAGATGCTGGCCTCCTAGTTGAGCATTTCGCATTCCCATACACATCTTCCCCCCCCCCCCCCCGAAGGTCAGCCTTTTGAAGCCATCCCCCACCCACATCATGAGGTTTTGTGTTTATTGAAATCCAAGAATGCTAGCAACCAGACAAACAACACAAAACATAGATCCATGGTATTCTGAGTTATTCTTCCGCTGGCGCCAGCTTGCTTGTAGAGTGTCTGAAAAACAAAAGAAACAATTTCCACCCCCCTGTGGGGACAGATTATTGCTTAATAATAATACCACTTTCTTTTACAAATTTCCTTGCTAATTGCAGGAAAAACAGAAGAATTACCTCCAGGCTGTCCTTAGTTTGTTCTATAGTCAGGCTAGTGAATCACCTCACTCACTGGTCATTTATGAAATTCATGAGATGGTGTACCTCAGTTTCCCCTCTTGTACAACAGACCAAGTCTGCAATAGTTTCTCTGCTGTACCAAGCTTTAAGTTTATTCTCAGGTAATAGCTGAGACACAGCTTCAGATTTTAGCACTGTACACACACACCTTAAGGTTAACCTGTCCCCCTTATTTTCAGGCTTGACTTGTTTTTTTCACCTCCCTTTACTGGAGGGCCATAATCTGAGTCTTCTAGTAGCTTTCAGAGTAGCAGCCGTGTTAGTCTGTATTCGCAAAAAGAAAAGGAGGACTTGTGGCACCTTAGAGACTAACCAATTTATTAGAGCATAAGCTTTCGTGAGCTACAGCTCACTTCCTCAGATGCATCTGAGGAAGTGAGCTGTAGCTCACGAAAGCTTATGCTCTAATAAATTGGTTAGTCTCTAAGGTGCCACAAGTCCTCCTTTTCTTTTTTCTAGTAGCTTGTTTGCTGACCAGATGTATTCGTTATTTGCAGCTCCTTTGTGCCCATCAGCTAGGTAATTTGCATTTACACACAGAGGCTTACTAGCTTGCTTCTGAATCCAAAGCTGTTAGCAGCTCAGACACTGTCTTAAAAGGGAAGCATTTTACTTCCACCAGAGTTCTGATTACTTTCATCTCCTGCTCCAAAACACACAGAGATCTGAAAAAGAAAGCACAACCTATTGTGGCTCCTTTTGGAGCCCAATTAGGATTTTAATTAAGTACCATGTTTTATTTGCATTTCTTTTACTCCTTCTCCAATATACACTGCACACGTCCTGGGAAAATGCACATTCCTTCCGTATAGTTTAACCTCCATACATTATATTAGCCATATTAATTTTACACTAGGTGTAATTGCCTCCCCCATGCCTACAGAGTTTTCATGCACACCCACCAAAGCAACAATCTAATCCCCCAGAGCCATCCCAAGGCTCAGTGTTCCCATCATTCCTCCCCTTTTCCTTTTCTTTTACCTGTGCGCACACACACAAAATTCTGTTTTGCCTAACATCCCTTGCACTGTGATTACTCTTTTTACACAACTGTACCCCGATTACACTTCCATCTTGTACAACTAGACACAACCAGGGGCAGCCAAGTTAAGTTCCAATAGAAACCCCTTCCATCCTTTAGTGATTTTGATTACATTACCCAAAAGTCAGATAATTTTGATCAGATTCTCTCTCTGCCTGCTGCCTGCAGCAGTCCCTTATAGACCATTTCTGTGGGAAAAGGGCCCATTTTCCCTCAGAATAGCTGTAAAGGCTTCTGGGGACAGAAGCGTAGTGGTGGTAGTAGCCACTCTACCTGACCCCCTTGGAAAATTTAATTACCAAGCTTCCATCCAATGTGACTGCACAGAGTTGCACATACAGTTACATGTATATGACTGGGTTTTATCATTAAACAAAAACTTCTTTCTTGACATCTCACATAAGTATCCAAAGTACCCTCCAATAAAACTTCAGAAAAACAAGAGTGTGGAAATGCAGATTGCACTTTGAAACTTTTTTTTTTCTCCACTCCCCCAGAACCAAGTCTCAGATCCAGTCTCTAAAGGTAGTCTGTTAACTCTGCTTTTGACTTTAAACCCTTTTGTGCCAAATCATCTTTAACTACACCTAACTAATTTACAACCCTTCAGCAGCCCTTGCTGAAGCAGCACCAAACTTGAAAGATGACTGGCAGCTTCCCATAATGCTGCCCTTACTTCAAACCTCTCATAAGCAGACTGAAGTGCCTCCTTTCCCTGGAAGGCATTCAGTCCCCATGGGCAGAGACCTTCTTCCACTACCCATGTACCAAGGAGGGTGGGCTCCTCAGCCACCCCCCAGCCCCCTGGGTCCCCTATCACTTCCTCCATTTCCTTTTTAATCCCATCCCAGGTTGACCCCTGTACCTGGTATGGGCCCTGGTTCTCCCTTATCCATTTATCCAAAAAATCCTTTACCCTGGCTTGCCAGAACCCGCAACTACCATCACGAGAGTTTGCGATACCCCCTCCAAGCAGCTGCGCGGACTGTTGGGGAGGGGGACTTAGAGGCTGCCACTCACCTATCCAATGCGATGCATCCGAGTCACCGGCACCAAGATGTTAGGGGGCTTATTCGTTCACCCACTTACTTCCCTGGTCCTTCTCGCATGAACAGAGAGCAACAATACCCGAAGTCCAAAGGTGCAAACAATTCAATGTTTATTGGGGTGAACTTCCAGCAAGCATGATTCCAGTTTCCTTCCTTAGTATCCTCCTTCCCAGCTCTGACACCACAGAGCCTTACACCTGTGTCCCTGTTCCCATTCCTACCCTTAGCCAAACATGATTCCAACTTCCTTACTCCCATTCCCTGTTCCCATTTCCCCCTTTAGCAAAACATGATTCCAATTTTCTTACCCCCATTCCCTGTTCCCATCTCTCCCACCCACCCACACACCCACCCCCTCCCACCCACACCCACCCACTTCCTCATTGACTACAGATTGATTTTATATAGTGCTATCTTTTCAATTACAAGATCCTGCAGGATTAAGAGACACAAGGTGGTTGAGGTAATATATTTTATTGGACCAACTTCTCTACTAAAGATATTACCTCACCCATCTCGTCTCGCCACTGTCCTGGGACCAGCATGGCCACAAAAACACTGCATGCAAGATTAAGTCAAATGCCTTACATTAGTAACGTAGCGGACACACAACATCACTCATTCTTGCAAGATCAGGTACCCCTGCTGTCTTTGCCTGCTCATCACTTTTCACCTTCTGCTTTTATACAAGCAACAATACACACCTGCCCTTGGGCAGGATCAAGCCTGTCAATGTACATCAAGTGCCCCAGTGCCATAATGGTGGGTGCATAAATATATAAATAAATAGTTTTCTTATGTCCACCTCAGTTTGGAGTAGTGTCCCACGTTTGGCAGATTAAGCGGTAAATCACAATTTCACTACCCGACAATGTGCTATTCATGGTGAAGTTGCAGAAGAAGAAAGAATTATGTGCTTGAAGGAAGAAAGGAGGCAGAGGATGAACAGACAGGAGAGGGAGGATGGGAAAACTGCTGCTTTTTCTCATTGCTTTTGCTAATGTTGGGGGTTGGGGTTTGCAGGGTTTTGTTCTAAAGGGTCAAGGATTTAAAATATACAGTTCAGTTTGTCTGGAAATACACAAAGAATGAATGCAAAACCACTTCGTGCAAGCAAAAATCATAGGATCATAGAACTGGAAGGGTCCTCGAGAGGTCATCTAATCCAGTCCTCTGCACTCGTGGCAGGACTAAATATTATCTAGACCATCCCCGGCAGGAGCTTGTCTAACCTGCTCTTAAAAATCTCCAATGATGGAGACTCCACAACCTGCCTAGGCAATTTATTCCACTTCTTAAGCACCCTGACAGTTAGGAAGTTTTTCCCAATGTCCAACTTAAACCTCCCTTGGTGCACTGTTAGCCCATTGCTTCTTGTCCTATCCTCAGAGGTTAAGAAGAACAATTTTTCTTCTTCCTCCTTGTAACAACCTTTTACATACTTGAAAACTGTTATCAAGACTGTCCCCTCTCAGTCTTTTCTTTTCCAGACTAAACAAACCCATTTTTTTCAGTCTTCCCTCATAGGTCATGTTTTCTAGACCTTTAATCATTTTTGTTGCTACTTTCACCCCTGATTATAATCCTAGCCTCCAAAGCACTTGCAACCCCTCTCAGCTGTGGACTCTCTCCAATTTGTGCACATCCTTCCTGAAATGTGGCGCCCAGAACTGGACACAGTACTCCAGTTGAGGCCTAATCAGCGCAGAGTAGAGGGGAAGAATTACTTCTTGTGTCTTGCTTACAACACTCCTGCTAATACATCCCAGAACGATGTTTGCTTTTTTTGCAACAGCGTGACACTGTCGACTCATGTTTAGTTTGTGGTCCACTATAACCTCAGATTATAGTGGTACACTATAACCCCCTACTATAATGCCCCGGTACGGTGTACCGGCAAGAGCCGGTGCACCGTACTGGGGCAGCCCAGCTTCCCCAGAGGGCAATTTAAAGGGCCTGGGGCTCCCAGCAGTGGCCGGAGCCCCAGGCCCTTTAAATGGCCTCCAGAGCCCCGCTGCCGGAGCCCTGGGGTAGCGGCTGCGGGGCTCTGATGGCTATTTAAAGGGCCCGCGGCTCCCCTGCTTCTACCACCCCAGTCCTTTAAATAGCCACCGGAGCCCTGCCACCACTACTCCAGGGCTCCAGGGGCTATTTAAAGGACCGGGGCAGTAGAAGCAGGGGAGCCGCAGGCCCTTTAAATAGCCCCCAGAGCCCAGGGGTCCAGGGGCTATTTAAAGGGCCAGGGCCCCAGCTGCCTCTGCCGCCCCGGTCCTTTAAATAGCCGCTGGAGCCCCACCGCTTCCCCAGGGGTCTGGCGGCTAATTAAAGGAAGGGGTGGTAGAAGCAGAGGAGCCCCGGGCCCTTTAAATAGCCCCAGAAGCTGCCGCTGCTACCCTGGTGGGGGAGGGGTGTAGGAGGAGGAGAAGGACAGGCGGCACTTACCTTACAGGGTGGGCTGGGGCTGGCTCTGACCCCATCGGCCCCACCCCTTCTGCCCTAGGCCCCGCCCCTTCCGGGGGCCAGAGCTGGCCCCAGCATAACGGTAAATCACTCGACTTACTTTCACCCCTGATTATAATTCTAGCCTCCAAAGCACTTGCAACCCCTCTCAGCTTGTTATCGTGCACAAACTTTATAAGTGTATTCTGGATGCCATTATCTAAATCATTGATGAAGATATTGAACAGAACCGGACCCAGAACTGATCCCTGTGGGTCCCCTCTCATTGTACCCTTCCAGCATGACTATGAACCACGGGTAACTACTCTTTGGGAACAAAAAGAAAAGGAGTACTTGTGGCACCTTAGAGACTAACCAATTTATTTGAGCATGAGCTTTCGTGAGCTACAGCTCACTTCATTGGAGCCGTAGCTCACGAAAGCTCATGCTCAAATAAATTGGTTATTCTCTAAGGTGCCACAAGTACTCCTTTTCTTTTCGCGAGTACAGACTAACACGGCTGTTACTCTGAAATCTTTGGGAACAGTTTTCCAACAAGTTTTGCACCCACCTTATAGTAGCTCCATCTAAGTTGCATTTCCCTAGTTTGTTTATGAGAGGGTCATGCGAGACAGTATCAAAAGCTTTACTAAAGTCAAGATATACCATGTCTACCGCTTCCCCCCATCCACAAGGCTTGTTACCCTGTCAAAGAAAGCTATCTGGTTGGTTTGACATGATTTGTTTTTAACAGATCCATGCTGATCGTTACTTACCACCTTATTATCTTCTAGATGTTTGCTTAATTATTTGATCCATTATCTTTCTGAGTACAGAAGTTAAGATGACTGGTCTGTAATTCCCTGGGTTGTTCTTATTTCCCTTTTTTTAGATTGGCACTATATTTGCCCTTTTCCATTCTTCTGGAATCTCTCCCGTCTTCCACGACTTTTCAAAAATAATCGCTAATGGCTCAGATATCTCCTCAGTCAGCTCCTTGAGTATTTTAGGATGCATTTCATTAGGGCCTGGTGACTTGAGGACATCTAATTTGTCCAAGTAATTTTTAACTTGTTCTTTCCCTATTTTAGCCTTTTCTGATCCTACCTCATTTTCACTGGCATTCACTATGTTGGACGTCCAATCACCACCAACCTTCTTGGTGAAAACTGAAACAAATAAGACATTAAGCACCTCTGCCATTTCCATATTTTCTGTTATTATTTCCCCCCCACACCCTGAATCGAGTAACAGGCCTACCCTGTCCTTGGTCTTCCTCTTCCTTCTAGTGTATTTGCAGAATATTTTCTTGTTACCCTTTATGTCTCCAGCTAGTTTGATCTTGTTTTGTGCTTTGGCCTTTCTAATTTTGTCCCTGCATACTTGTGTTATTTCTTTACATTCATCATTTGTAATTTGACCTAGTTTCCAATTTTTGTAGGGCTCTTTATTTATTTTAAGAACATTGAAGATCTCCTGGTTAAGCCAGGGTGATCTATTGCCATACTTCCTATCTTTCCTACGCAGTGGGATCGTTTTCTCTTGTGCCCTTAATAATGTCTCTTTGAAAAACTGTGAACTGTCTTTTAGTGTTTTTCCCCTTAGACTTGCTTCCCATGGGATCTTACCTACCAACTCCCTGATTTTGCTGAAGTCTGCCTTCTTGAAATCCATTGTCTTTATTTTGCTGTTCTCCCTCCTACCATTCCTTAGAATCATGAACTCTATCATTTCATGATCACTTTCACCCAAGCTGCCTTCCACTTTCAAATTCTCAATCAGTTCCTCCCTATTTGTCAAAATGACAGATTACAATTAAGCCTTAGGTGTACTTCTCCCTGAGCAAAGGAAAGGCTTGAGATCTTTGCTCATCCACTCCTTTACATTTAAAGGTGCAGGGTTAATAAAGGGGCAGTGCATGTCTAAGGAGAGATATGCTTAAATGTATTTCTAAAATGGCTTGGTCATAGATTCATAGATTTTTATTTTAGGATCAGAAGGAACCATTATGATCATTTAGGCTGACCTCCTGCATAACACAGGCCCAAGAACCTCATGTCATCTACTAATCTCTGCATCAAGCCCATAACTTCTGTTTGAGCTCAGCATGTGTTTTAGAAAGACATCCAGGCTTGAGTTGTCATTGACGTCAGCAAGAGTTGTGGATGTTCTAGACTCATTAGGATCAGAACCTGAATCAGTCAGATTGTTCCATCAGTCCAAGCCACTTAAAGAAAATCTTTCTTTTTTTTTTTTTTATGTAAACACAGCGAGATGCTCCTTGATGGTTGGAATGTTAGGACCTGATTTTGAAAGGCATTGATCTCCTGCAACTTCAACTGACTTCATTTACAGTGGGTGTTCAGCATTTCTAAAATCATCCGTTGTTGGCTGAATATCTCACTGCTGTAGATGCTTGTCAGTACACCTTAAATACTGTAGGGGGCTAATAGCTACTCCTTTTTCTTAGGCTCCTTTTCTCTGGCTCTTCTGCAGCATGGATTTTTTGTTGTTGTCTGTTTTGTTTATTGCTGTGTATTTTGGTAGATCTTGTGTGATTTTGTTTTGTGTGCGTTTATGTCATAATAAAAATTTTCAATAAAGCTTTAAGCAAAACAATAGATTTCATGCATCTTTCCAAATGCATGAGATGCGCTTTCCTCGTCTGGACTGGTGCACTAATGTTATATGCCTTTCTCTAATAACAGATGTTAAAACAGCAGATTGCAGGGCTCCAGGAGGAGTTCAGGAGAAATGAGTCCCGCTGGCAGGCTGCCCATGGCAAGCTAAAAAGTCAGATTGAGATGCTGACCAAACAGAACCTGGAGCTTCGAGATGAGCTCAGAGTTTCAGAGCATCAGAGGCTGGAAGCAGAAAAGAAATCTGGAGCTGTGGATTTCATAAGCAGAAAATCAGAAACCCCGGTACTGAAGGATCTGTTGTCTGTGGGTGGTTGTCTGAGCAGTGGAAGTGTCTGGTATACCAATGTCAGAGCAATTCAAAGCTTTGAGATTTCTTCAGATTCAGGAGTGCATGTGTATACTCCTCTCTCCCTCTTAGCCAATTATTCTCAGGGACATAACCAGTCGTAGGCTAGTACCCTAACCACTGGGCCATCCTTCCCTTTGTAAATGACAGTAACTCTATTCTTCTTTACAAGGTGCCTGGAACCACCAATTTCACTTGAAAAAGTAAGGGAAATGGTAAATAATCTTTATATATTTTAATGTAATTTTAATATAGCATTAATGAAAATTAAGCCCCTAACTCCCTTAGGCTACTTCAGAAAATGTAATCCCATATTCAAATTTAATTTTGATTTTTAACTTGACTGAAATCTGCCTGTTACTTCTGAGGACGCTTCTTCTTATGCATAGTGAAGGTCACACACAAAGATGATTCCAGCTGTGCTGTATGCAACATAAAGGACACCAGTACGGAGCAAAACTGTATAACAATCCCAAACAAAGCAAGAGCTAGGGAAGGCAAAATACACTGGACATTTTGGTCTAGATTCTGGCCCCCACTCCACCTGCGTTGGCCTGCTCTGGTGGTGCAAAAGAGCCATAAAGCCTGGGCTTTCAGCCTCTGAAGATTCCCTCTGGGCTGGAGAATCCTCAGGCGGCATAAGGGCGCTGTATATGGGACATGACCCTGAGGCTGCTGTAACTTATGCTGGGGACCATCCTGTCCCTGGCTAGCCCCAGGCTCAGAGAAGCATAACTTGACCAGATTGGGGATCTAGTCCTTTGAGTGTAAACTTAGGGTGATTCTGTTTTATCTCCTATCAGAGCCATTAAGTTTTCCAACTCCAGGCACCTAGTGAGGGATTTCCATGCCGTATTGATCTCTTTGCTTGGGGGGAAACAGGTGCCACCTACTCCTGCCCACCCTCCTGTGGTCTAGCTGACTGAATAGTCGCTAGCTGTGTATTTATGTCATATTGCCTTGTTACCTCAGCCAATGTGAAGGTTTGATTTGAGTTTTTTCACCAGGTACAAGATGAAGTGACTGGTTGTGTTAGATGTGACGGCTAAACCATTGCTTTGTTTATCATAAATTCTCCATTAGGTTTCAGAAGCTATTTTGAGAGGGACATCATCTCTGGCTAACCTAGAAGAAAGGCCATTGCGAGGTAGCCAGAAGAGTCGCAGCACCACTCCGGTGGGGAGGAAAACGCCAGTGGAGAAACACCCCCCCAGAGATGTGAATATGAAAGTATGGACAAAACTCGGGTCCTTATTGCAAAACAGGCACATTTCCACAGTTTAACATGAGACTTATTTTAGAAAATGATTTCTGGGACCAAAATGTATGTAAATCAAAGTGTCCAGATATGTGGGGTCACCTTTTCTACATGGCCCCCTGTTATGACTCAGTAGTAAAGTTTTCCTTGCACTCTTCCTAACTCCATACTGGTGTGAGACAATCATCTGTCTCCTATTTTAAGCATAACTGAATTGCCTCTTTGTAGTTATCACAGCGTACTGTGCCCCTGCCCCAATGCATGGTTTTGGCCCTTGAATTTGCACAGTGTGAGGATCTAGTAGTCTTGCCCCACCCACTCTTCCAGCTTCCCCTTCCCCAAACCCTCCCTGACTCTTTGGCCCTGAAGAGAGAGAGACTAAAGAATTGCACCATGGCACACGGGAGGCTGTGAGGTCTCCTTTCATGAGCTCTCTGCAGCCTTGTCTCTAAAGCTGAAATCCAGTATTTTCACTGTTTCAGGCATTGCATAATTACAAAAGAGACCACACAGAATTTGGCCCGAAGTGTGAAACCCAATTTCTCTTCAGTGCACATCAGACCTAATCCTACTTCCCGTCAAATCAATGGCAAAACTCCCATTTGACCATAATGAGTGCAGCACTGGGCTCATATTGATAGCCCTTTGACTGCTCTTCTGTGGCTGGATTACACCATTGTCTGATGCATCTCACTTTTAAGAACTTTTTCCTAAATATCTAGTTAGAATTTTCCTCCTCCTGGCTTCAAGTTGTAACTTTTTTGTTTTGTCTCCATTTGAACATCCCAATAATAATCCTTCCCCTGCCTTTTTTTTTATATCTAGTCTAAATCTGTGCCTTGTCAGTCAGATGAACTGAGATTCCTCCTGTCTCTGCAGTTAATGATCTCAAGACACAGATACGTTCTAACATCCACGGACGGACTGGAAGCTACTTCCCACAGTAGCTGCAGCAATTACCGCATTTGCCTGCCCAGTCACTGAACTAACTTGGAATTTAAAAACATGTAAAAGGCAGTTACTTGTGAAATGAGGTTACTGTGCAACGTGAATAGAGATGTCAGGAAGATTTTAGGAAAAAACCCTTAAAATTCTGTATTATGTTATTTGTGAAGTAAAATGTGATCAGGTAAATAACGACTGTATTGTGTAATGTGCACAGACACAGAGGGGCAGCATTTATATTGTGTGTGAACTATTAGCTTGTCATTTCCCCACTTTTGAATGGGGTGGCCTAGATTGGATGTTTATCCTCAAGACTTGGTGTCTTTCTAAACAATATGCTCTAGTTCAACTAGAAGCTATGAGCTGATGCAGGAATTACTGGGTGAAATTCTATGGTCTGTGTTACGTATGAGGTCAGAGTCGGGATTCAATTTTCAGAAGCACCTAAGAGACTTGGGATCCTAAATCCCCATTTTCAAAAGAGACTAAGTCACATCAGAGCTGGTGCTAGGCATAAGCAGACTAAGCAATTGTTTAGGGCCCGAGCAGCTCAAGGGTGCCCCCTTTCGCTTTTTATTATGTGTTGGGGGCGGGCAAAATATTCCTGCTTAGGGCCTCCAATGGGCTAGCACTGCTTCTGAGTCACACTGAAAGTCAGTGGGACTTTAGCTCCTGGATGCCTATGGCATTTTTGAAAATGAGGCTTCGGCTCCAAAGTCACATAAGGGCTTTTGAAAAATTTTACCCAAGGCAATTGTTATGGCTCCGTCTGGCCTTAAAAACTGTGAGTTAAATCTTGGCCCCAGTGATGTCAATGGGAGTTTTGCCATTCACTTCAGTAGGGCCAGATTTCACCCTATGAATCTATAAGTGCTTAATATGTGAACATCCTGCTGCTGTGATTGCAACCTTTCACAGGGTTTTTCCAGCTTCACAAGAACCAGAAAATGAAACTGCTTAGAAACAAAAGTGAAAGTGGCTTGTCCACTTCCATTTTCCAAGCAGAGAGAGAAACGTGAAAAGTAAACAAACAGCAAAAATAGTGAAAAGTAAATTTAAAAAAAAATCTAACATTTTTGAAATAAGCAAATTATTTTTGCTACTTTTACAGAATGACTTCAGTGTGATTTTTTTAACATGACGGTGTATATTTAATGCAAAAGTATTGAATGCATTTCAGGCAATGAAGGACCGAGTGCAAAGGACCGAGTCTTTGAAATCAGTAACCAGGGAACCCAGAGAAAAGACACCATCTAATCACTTTCATAGCAGAAGTACAACACCCACTGGCAGGAGAACATCCCATCAAGGAAGATTAACACCATTTGAGCCAGAGAAGGTAACTAGTTAATAGTGCAACTATTCTGATTGTTATGATTATTTACTGTTTATATTATGATATTGCTCAGAGGCGCTGGTTGGGATCATGGATCCATTATGACACGTGCTGCCCCAAAGAGTTTACAATCTAAGATAACAAGCAATATGCTTATGTTTGGGGAGAGGTAGACAGTTGAATAGAAACAAATTGTAGATACCATATTGGTTATTTATGGTACAAGCTTCATTTCTTGACAGCCCAGGAGAAGTTCACACATGACCATTCATACACTGAGAATTGCCAAGTTACAGAGATGGTAGGACTGTATATTTGTCTAAAATTTTGTTTTAGGTTATGCGTCAATCATCTCATAATGAACAAAGAACCTATGGCAGGAAGTCACCTATACTTCCCGTCTCACACTTGACTGTGTCTAAGGAAACCAACTCATCTTCTTACATAAAAGGTAAGATTTCCCGCAAGCCCTACGTTTTTATGGCTATGATTTGTGGGAACTTTCCACCTGTCAGCAGTGGTCTGCAGGTGAGTGTACAGCTTCTTTCTTTTGCTCCAGGAGGAGGCAGCACCAAGTGTTGCTGTCAACAAGAATGATATTATTGCGGCAATAAACAACGCGTTGCATGAATCTGAAAGTCAGTATTTTTTAAATGGACTCTGAAACAACACCGGGGCAGTTGTATGACTGGGCACTTTCCTAGGCCTGCACTGACCTTTTGAATCTGTTTTTCTTTCCACACCCTGTAGGCAGATTTTCATCCACCTCAGGTAGTTCAGAGGACACAGTCCTCTTTCGCAACCAGAGCGATGAAGTTTGTAGCTCTGCATCCTGCAGTAACAATGAGGAAACACAGGTATATTTATCCATATAGATATATTTAATCATCCAGCAAGATTTATACTTCAGCTTTCACAGACACTGAGCTAAATCCTAGTCCCATTTAAATCATTGGCAAAATTACCATTGTCTTCATGGGGCCAAGTATTCAGCCTGCTTCATTTTTCCTCCCGTCTGTTGGTGCTGATTGTACTTAAAACAATATAGCGACATCTTACAAATCCCATGGTATGTTTCTCTGTGAAAATAACCCTTTATAACGATTTGTCTTAAGGAGGTTTACGTTGCAATTTAATATTTTCATCTTGACACAGGAGAAAGAAAATCTGTGCCTTAAAAGGACTGAAAAATCACTTAAACCTTGGGATCAAACAGCCTCTGTGACACTCTCCAGGAGAAACAGCATAATCCCAAGTGGCAGCAAACCAGCAGCAGAAGGTTTTTGTGCTTTACTGGATGCTGAAGCAAAGGTTTGAGCTAATTCTAGATACTGGCTCACGTACTGATCTTCGACACCCGTAGCTCCAGCCATGCAACCATGCGCTGAAATGTTGTTTCATCAATCCAAGCAAAATAAAATACACCTGGGGCAACAGAACCCTCCATTGCAGCCTCCTTTCCTACCATCACATTTCTTTCCAGGGTTAATGTTAGTTCAGGCCTTGCCTTCTGTTGCCTGATGAAAATGCATATGACCTTGTTGGGGTAGGAAGCCGGATTGTTCTCTCTGCAAGACTTGGGACTGCTCATAGCTGCAGTGCAAAGCTTAAGCAAAACTAAATATTTTTTTACCTACGGTTTTGTTGCCACAGCTGTCTTCAGAGTACGTGTTTTCTGTCATTGCCTGACATTGCTAATGTGCCCCAGAAGGCTTTGCTGCAAAAGCAGCACTCTGGCCCTTTGAAGATATCTTGGCATACATTGGCAGGCAGCAGAGAAAACCCCAAAGTGTTCTGGGCCACAGTTAGGAAATCTGGATTTGGAAGACAGTTAAATTCAGAGAGAAGGGGAACCACTGGTGAAAATGCCATCGAAGAAGCATGAATAATACAAAAGGTGAGGGAGGTCCTTATCTTGGCAGGGAGGGCAGAGGCATTGCTAAGGAGCTGCAGAGAGGGTGCACAGCTTCTGGAATGCTGTGACAGTTCTCGGGGTCTCCAGGATTGTGGGTCACCTTGTTACCCCCCACCCCGCCTCCAGTGAGAGGGAGACTTCCTTGTGCTTAACTGGGTATTAGCAACCTGATACCTCCAGCCTGTTAGCCACCCAAGCCCTCTCCTCTGGGCTGTGCCAGCCCTTCCTTTGCCTTGCAGCTTAACAGTAGGTGCACCCCAGTCCCTGAACTCCTTTGAAGCATTTGCCCTGTAGCATCCAGCCCCTTCTCCACTGAACACTCTCGAAAATATCAGGGCTGCAGTCCCCAGGGGAACAGTGTACACACTAATTTGTATGATTCAACTCAGAATCAGCACCTTGTTTAATACCTCATCACTGAGTTTTATGTATAGTGAGAACAAGAAGTTTATTAACAAAGGTTCAAGAGATAGTGAGTAAGGATAATGGAACAAAAGGGTGATATATAAAACAAAATCATGACATGCTTTCTAGAGACTAAACTTAACTATTGGGTTAACCTCCTGTCTAGTTTATCTCACCCAAAGCCTTTTTCAGCGTCTTCAGTCAAGGCTTATTAAGGTCCCATTTTCATGAATGTAAACACACTACCTGTTTACTTCCTAGGTGCAGGTTGCTACCTTTTGCCTTCTACCTATATCTCCAAAGTTGATTGTCTATACTCTGAGATGGGATAACCCATCACTTGCTTTTTCTGTATGCTCTTTCCTGTTGATTTCATGTCTCCCTGTTGATTTCATATGTAAATGTGCTTCCATTGTGTTAGCTTATGATGCTTAATTTACCTGCAACAGAGAAACAGATGAATAAATATCTTTTTTTCTGACAGGACACCTGTTTCTCCACCTCTGCTGTAATACAGAATCTAAGAACATATTTTTAGCATAGATATGTAACTCCTTACGTAGTATCTTCACATCCATTTCACAGAGGTATCAATGGCCAATGTGACCCTCGCTTTCATTTAAGACCTCATGTGACATTCTTTGGTGAACCAGAACACACCAGATCAGGATATTCTTGTGACCCCCTTGCTAGCTGGAACTGAGAGGCTCTGTGATTTTGGGTGCTAGCTCACTCTCACACCCTAAACTGTCTTCAGTTGACTGTTTCCCTCTTGTGTTGCTCACCTGAATGGGTTACTACCCTGCCAGGAGAAAGACTTTTTGTTCCATTGGATTTCTGCCTCCAAAACAAAGCACGCACACTCCCTGATTGTAGCTAATATTGGTTCAGCATGGGTCTGGACACTGTGGGCCCTTTACACCGTGGGTGTAAATATAACTTAAGGCCATTTTATGCAGCCAGAGCAGCCTGAAGGGGCCTCCATGTAAATGAGAACAGGGCCCTGTGTCTCACCCTTCTGTGCCGTGCTTGTCTCCCATAGTAATGCTCTCCTGATTACCATATTTTTGGCAGAGTTGATTAAGATTAGCAAAAATATTAGCAAAACTCTATGTTCATGTAACAATATAACAGGGACTGTAATGTTTCCGTAGAATTTTCGTCCAAAATCAACATTATCCAGAAGATCTTCACTATATGAAGAAAGCAAAAAGAGTGATGAGGAGGTGCGAGAAAAAATAGAGTATGCAGATGGCAAGGTAAGGGACCTTACACCGATGTCAGGATAGAAAAGAGGTGACCAGTAGGATCCCTGCTATGGCTATGAATTACCGTTACACAGGCTCTAGAGAACGTTTTGTAAGAGAAGTTTCCCTTTTCCACAGGAAAGCAAAAATGTAAAGATCACACCATATGTTATGGGAAATTTGATTAACTAACGGGCTCGGAATCCAGACACCTGGATTTTGTTCCCAGCTCCGCCACTGATTCACCATGTGACCTTTGGCAAGTCACTTATCCTGTCTGCCTCAGATACCCCATTTGTAAACTGCAGATAATGACAGCTACCATCTACTGATGAAAAAGTGCTACCTAGGTGTGGTGTTTAACTGCTTGCATGGATTGGGCAGCCCTCTTTCCAATGCCATTACAGGAAGTGTGGTTGAGACTTGCACCCAGGCTCCCGCCAACTCCTGTGTAACATTGCTACAAACAGTCTTGTCCTATTAAACTGTTTTCAACACTAATTTAGGGGGGATCCATTGTCAGGTATGGGTCAGTTTTCTGGCACACACCAGGGCTTAAGGCATGAGACATTAGTTCATTCCTCATGTCCATTCAGTCCTAGGCCTCTCTGCAAAAGCTACCAATGAGGGTGTCAATTAATGCCAGTTGTGTTTTAATGGGAGTTTCCGTGATGTAGATACTGCCTGGCTGGTGGGGACTGGCCAGAGACCACCAACTCTTCACAGTTATTATTAAGATGGGCTCTGGCAGCCTATACCTGTCACAGTTCCTTCTCACAGAAGTAGCAAATGCAGGACCTGTAGTTCTGCATCTGGAAAGGAAAAGAATCATGAAAAGATTAAGCATTTTCACCACTTCTTTCAGCTCATAAAGTCAAGAGTTCTGGGCTTGTTTTTTGTGGGGGATGGGGAGGGCTAGAGAAATGGGATAGAGGGATGTGATGGCATTAAAGGTGGAGCAAGACATTAACAGCCACCCTAATGCACTTGGACCTCTGAATAACAATACTTCGTGTTAAAGTGTTCTTCATAACAATTTTGAGTTATTACCCAGGCATCTTTGAATACAATTACATTTAAATAAAAATATTGTCCCAAGTATCCATTACGATGCCTGTTTTGGGAAGCCCTACTTTCCTCTCTTCCTCCCTGCAAAATTTTTTGTATTCCTCCTCTCTCCTGTTCATGACTTTCCTTTCCCATGAGGAATGGCTTATGACACTGGCGCCATACGGTAGAGTTAAGGCACAGCTCTTCTGACTGCCTCCTCCACTGGGATTTCACTAAATGGATTGTGTTATGTAAATCAATGCAACCTGATGACCAGAAGTAGCTGCCCTAGTGACTCCAGCAAAGTCTGCTTGGGTTAATTAGAGGTTCTGCTAGACCGCAGGTCTCCTCTGACAAACACATCAGCTGCAAAAGAGTACACTGGTGATGTGTTCACTGTCTGCTTGTCAAGTGGTCTTGGGTGATTTCCCAGGGGCTCTCTGCATGCAGCAAATTTAGCTTCCATAGAGCTGAAGTGCTTCTAATGGGGTCACGTTGTCTGGAAGTAAAATTGCCATCTGCATATGTCACCACCATATGCCAGCTTATCAGATCAGATCATTTTGGTCCCCTCCACCCAGATCCTAGGTTTCTTGGGTGGGGAACTCAGTTTGCTCTGACTTGTGTGGACATATGTGCAGACTAACTAGATTGTCTTAATCAGGAGTCTTAGCTCACTCCAACTGTGTAGCTGCAGAATTGTTGTCCTTCATTGAAATACTGTGCTTGCCAGCGCTCTGAAACTCAGACTGAATGAGAAGAAATAGCAATCTGGCCAGCCTGCCAAAACCCGCATTTGGCGGAGAGGGGGAGAGATAAATAATCTTTAGGCCTCTGTTGGCACACAAGTGATGTAGGCATTACTTACCCATGCTATAGAAATAAGCTTTGAAGGGCTGTGGCATAGCCTGAAGTCCCTGTGTTAATGAAATATTTAGCAGCAAACTCTCATTTCAGTTACACCACTGCAACATTACTGACTGCACTGAGGCTGCACTGGTGGAGCTGAGAGGGGTGTTTGGCCCATTTTTGTTTCTCTTGTGAGGTGTATTTTGTGTGTTTAAAGGTAGAAGAGGTGCTTACTGATGGCCGTCGAATCATTATTTTCCGCAATGGTACCAAGAAAGAGATCAGTGCTGATAAAAGGATGACAGTGGTTACTTTTTTCAATGGAGATGTAAAGAAGATCATGCCGGATCAGAGTGTGGTGTGTAAACACTTGTCTTTTCTTTTTGTTTAAAAAAAGCACGTCAATATTTTATGCAGATTGACTAGTACTACAAGGTCCTACGTCTTGTGGACGTGGTAGAAGAAGAGTGTCTTTAGTTGAGGTTTGAAAGAGAAGCAGGGTGGCTTGGTGAACTGGGCTAGAGAGTCTACCCCACAGACAAGTGGAAAAGTGAAAAGAAGCCAAGATAGCAGTAGAAGATGGAACAAATGGAGCACTGATGCTGGCATCTTTGGTGGAGCAGGTGGAAATGGAAACCATGATACAAAGCAAAGTGTGAGACATGGCTCCTTGGGACAGGGAGTGTCTCTTTATTATACATTTGCAGGGTGCCAATGCAATTGGGTCCTTTCCTCTAGGTGTAGTACTATTTCCTTCAAATAGGAAATAATAATGTAATGTGAGCTGGGGTGGAAATGAGCAGGTTCTTGAAGGTAGGATGAGAATGTTACACTTTATTAAGCGTGCAAAGGGGAGCAAGAGGAAGGATCCAGTGGGCAAGGAAGATAATTTTAGCAACTGCATTGATTATTTGTATGTTGTAGAGGAGAAAGCAGCAAAATCTGGACACATCCTATATGTGAGGGAAAGAGGAGAGTTGAAATATAAATATAATTACTTGTAATCCAAATACCTTAAGTTAATTCAAAATCATTTTTCTATGAGAGATTTTTTTAAAACATTGTTATAACTGTATCCCTTTATTAAAATGTTAGGAACAAAATACAAACTCTTCACTGTCCTTGCAGATTTATTATTATGCAGATGCACAGACAACCCATACCACTTATCCAAATGGCTTGGAGTTACTGCAGTTCCCTAACAATCAGATAGGTATGTGGTAGCTCATAACTTTGAACTACTTTTGCAGGAGTATCTTCTCATAAAAAATTGCCTGACTCTAACTCTGGGAGACTGGGATTTTTCACTTCACCTCTCTGTCCCTTGGATTCCTCATCTATAAAATGTGGATAATTGATATTTGCTTTGAGATCTACAGATGTAAAAGCACCATTTAGATGCTTATCATTATTTATTCTTTACAATTTTTAGTAGGTTACCATCTATCAAGTCCATTCCTCACCCCCATGTCTTGTGAAAGAACATGCTGTAGTTTCATATAAACCAACATGACGGAGTTTCTAAATAAACTTTAAAAATATTGTTTTCTACAGAAAAACACCACCCGGGTGGCACCAAAGAAATTGTGTTCCCAGATCAGACAGTGAAACGCTTCTATGATGGTGGGCTTGAGGAAACTGTTTTTCCAGATGGCACAGTAGTAAAAGTAGAAAAGTAAGTATCCTGTGAGGTGACATGGCTGGGGCACTGAGCAGATCTATACCGGTTCTCCTGGTGGGAGGGCAGAAGGTTAAAGCTTTAGTTTGTGTCTTACAAGGTTCATTTTTACAAACGAGAGGGTTGTTTTGTTTTCAGTACATAACAGTTTGTTCAGAGGTTTCAGAAGAATTGAAAAGAGAAAGGATTTGGAGTACGAATGGAGGAAAGTTTTTACCAGAGCGAGGCATTGGGGATGATTCTTCACTGCCTTGCATCTTGTGTAGTCATTTGCAGCTGGATACAGTAGGTGTGATTTGATTTAGTAGCACTTTACACTCACTTTGTTCAGCTGTAATAACTTATTACGCAAGGGGCAAGGCACCAGAGGGCCAGGTGCATTGGGTTAGTGCATAGAGCAGGGGACTGAAGATCTGGACTCCTGGCCTCTATACTTACCTCTGTTGCCGACTCTCTCTCCTGGGGCAAGTCACTGCAAGTAACACCTCCCTGTGCCTCAGCGAAAAATGAGTAATAATAATACTTATCACCGCATACTTCACAGAGGTATTGTGAGAACCACTGTTTGTAAAGTGCTTTAAGATCCTTGGATGGAGAGTGCACTGTAAGTGCAGATTATGTTGTTCATTACTGTTTGAGTTAATTTTATGTACTGATGCATCTCTGTGATGAAGGCCACATTGTGAGAACTGCTGAAAACTGCAGTCCTTCTGTAAACGCTGTTACATTTGGGTGGTTGAAGATCAGAGCTGTGCTGAAACTTGGAGGGGAAAGCTTCCATCTGATGTGTTATATTCCACTCCCACTGCTGCAAATCAGATATATTCATAAGAACGTTTAGTCTCAGTGATGCATTTCTGTGCACCCTGTCCATCTCCTGCAGCAGTGTATATAACATTAGGGCTACTTTCACCCATGTGGACACAAGGAGATGTCATTTGTGTGTCCTTGCACCAGCCTGGGCCCATCCACCATAGGGAGGATTCATTTCAGGCAGCATAATTGTAGCTTCACCTCCCTCATAGCTTTCCCCTGCAGGGAGCAGTTTTAAGTTATGGCTGGGACTCCATCAAAGCCCCACTGTTAGAAGCAGCTCTTGGAGTGAGTTGATTGAGTATATCCACGCCCCTTCCCTGTCGAGTGCTGGCCACTTTGGAGGCAGCCCTGGCCCTCAGCATTGGTTTCTGAAGCTATCTATTATACTGTATATCTCCCCACGGTGTATTATCCATTGCTGGAGTCTGTCAGGATCAGGGGCACCAGAACATGGGGGACCAAGGGGTCATGGCCCTATCACTTTTTACCAACCGTAAGAGCAAGCAACAGGGGGAGGGGTGGAGAGGAGCAAGCACGGGTGGGGGTGTCTTGGTGGGAAGAGGCGGTGCAGGAGCAGGGCCTTGGGGAAGGAGCCGTGCGAGGGTGAAGGCTCAGGGAAAAGGGGTGGCATGGGGGCAGGGCCTCGGGGGGGAGGGGTGGCACGGAGGGGCAGGGCACGGTTCAGGTGCCAGTGGCCCCACCGCCCAATTTTAGGGAGCTCCCACCGCTCCTGGTCAGGATATACTATACACCCATGGGGAATCTGGGCTTTTGTACATGGTTGAATACTTTATCAATTGTCTTTTTTTTCAGGAATGGCGATAAAATGGTGATGTTCAGTAATGGGCAGAAGGAAACTCACACGTCACAGTTCAAGAGAAGGGAGTACCCCGATGGCACTGTAAAGACTGTGTACTCCAGTGGCCAACAGGAAACAAAGTATTCCTCTGGCCGGGTTCGAATCAAAGACGAAGAGGGCAACATCATCCTCAATAAGAAGTGATTCATCTGCTCTAGATGCAATGTTGTATGTAGGTCATTCAAGCCAGTTTCTGGTTGAGATTGGTTATTATTTTACAGTGTAGATATGTATCCCCTGGAAGTGCACAAGTCTGATTTGTTTTCTTCCTTGTCCCTTTGCCTGCCTTTCTGTTCCTTGAAAGAATTAGGGCCTGACTGTGAGTGGTGCTGAGCACCTACAACTCCTCTCAAAGTCAATTAAGGATCAGGCTCATAAAGAGTTGTGTTCTCTAAAATCATAAATGAATGCCATGCATCTCCAGAAAAAAACAGAAATTGCTGTGTGGAGAACATTTCATTTCTTCACACCAGGTGTAAGGAAGAAGGGGATGGACTAGGAGACTAAGCATATGATATGATATGCCTAGGTTCCCGTGGACCATAAGTTCACATTCCAAGTAGATATGTGGGATTGAATTTTACTTGCATTCACTGAATTTTAGTTAAACTACAGCTTTCTGGGTGGGTGCTTCTTGAAGAAGGCTTCTAAAACTGCACTCATGTCTGCCCTGAATATACATTAACCAACCCATGGTACTTTCCTTTCCACCAAGTGTTTGCCTGGTGACTTTGCCCAAAATTTCCCTTCCCTTTACTCGGGTGCTAGTTGGCTCCTCTGTCTATCCCAGAAGTGGCTGCACTTCAGTGGTGTTGTATGTATGCCCCACAGCTGTAAGGCACTTTGAGATCCTTTGGAACGACACCATATAAATGTAAAAAATATTGTTTTTATTATTCAGCATGGTAGATCCACTCAGACATGCTGCCTTAAACAAAATCATTAACGTGAATGCAGTTTATTAAGTAAAAATCTAAAGACCAGGTCCAGCTCTTCAGTCTTCAATAGAGACATATTGATTTACACTCCATGAAGATCGGACCGATGTCTTTAATTTTACAAATATTTCTTGTTGATTCTCTCTCTCTCTCTCTAGCATTATGTAATTTCTTTTGACTCCAGCACCCAAAATACATGTGTAAACTCCTGCAGACTCTCCTAGCAATCTACCTTTATTCTTTCCTCACATGCAAGTATAAAATAATTGCAAGATTATGCAATTGTTCATTTTTCTGTTTTGTTTCTTGCAACTCAGAATAGAAACAAATTACTGTGCAGTCTGGGAGACGTATTCTGACTAGACAGAAAGTGTATGAAACTAGTTATTTCCCATTAATATTGATCACAAACTACAGTGTGTATAAATGTAATTACTCTTTTCGAAGCATTTGATGATGAATACATTTTAATGTAATTCGGGTGTGATAACATAGTTGTATTTTTATTCCTTTTACTCCCTATGTGTAAAATAAACTATTTAGAATGGTGTGCTTTTCACTATTGTAATCTTTAATCTATTTCTACATAGATTGTGAAAGGCAGCTTATTAAAGAAGTCCAAAAAGATCTTTGAAAGAGACCATTCTATTCCATGTCCTTTGTTACAGGGTAATACTTCTTGCTGCAAAGGCTGAAACAAGTCTACATGGTTTGTCCCAAATAACCATCGCAGCAAAGCTGTCATTGAAAACTGCATTCAATCAGGTTAGGAAAAAATAGACATCGTGTTTGCATCTGCCAATGAGAAACATCAAGTTAATTCCTAAGCATCCTGTTTTTAAAAAAGTTTATTTGTCAATGAAGCAGCTTGTTTGTGCTCATTTACAGGTATTCAGGAAATGTTTGGTGGTTTTTGTTTGCCACTTTTACTCTTAAATCATGATTAAGTATCTATAAATCTGCTTGTTTACACCATTAATTATAATCCTGTGATGGGGTGCCTGCCCCACACTGGGCTCTAAGGGGTTAATAGAGCCCCAGGGAGGCTGTGCAGGAGGCAGCCAATCAGAGAAGGGCTGTGAGGAGCAGCCAATCAGGGCTGGGCAGGCCCATATAAGAAGCGTTGCAGAGCATTCCCAGTGGAGAGGTCTGACAGCCTGAATCAGTTGCCTTTCAGGGAACATTGTAAGAGCTGCTTGCCGAGGCTTTCTCTGAGGGTGTTTTTTGGGATTGTTTGTGTTGGCTACTATTAGATGCTGGAGGCATTGTACTGTTATAAGATTGTTCTTGTTTAAATGTGCCTAGGGTGATAGTGCATTCTGTAAGTGAAATAAATACATTTGCACTGTGGTATAGGAGGAGAGGCAACTTCTCAAGTAACCAGGCTCTAATGTAAACTATGTACTGTAGGGCTTTACACATCAAAGTCGGGAGCTTGAATTGAACCCAGAAGTAAAAGTGCGAACAGTAAAGTCATCAAAGAACTGGTGTAAAATATTTCCTGTGAGTAATACCCATCTAACAGTGATATAGTTGCCTTGTCCATTACCTTCCACATGACCTTCATGTATAGGTTCATGTAGATGCAAAATACAGTGCAGTAATCCCAACTAAAAGTTACAAAAGTATGGATTTCCTTGGCAGGCTCTTGATCCAAAGTAAAATGTCACAAATGTCTTACCAGCTGTGCTTGAATTATGGCGGGGCTGGGGAGGGAGGGGCAGGCCCCCATATACTACTTTTAGTGGTTACCTCCCTTCTGTCTTATGACCCCGCCCCCTTACTTCTCACTAATGTTTACATTAAAGCCACCCCCTATTTTTCCACATAATTTAAGCACTACTTACCATATGCAGGTAAAAAAGGTTCTCTGGGCCAACAACTTCACCAGTAGCACCCCCAAATTGCAAACATCTTGGAGAAAAGATGAGCAAAATCTCTTTCAGGCACAGGGGCAGGAACTACTTCTGTTGTATCCCCTAGGTTCCAACCCACTAGTATCACCTATGTCTCGTCTAGATTGAGTCTCGGGCAACTCGCTCTAAGTCCCTGTCCTGGCCAGGCACTAGGAACGTGAACACTGCACCATCTGGTTCTGACGAAAATGAGATTTAGAGCGGCCTGCCCTGTGCATGTTAGTGATACCACGGCCCAGATCATTTTGCTAGCTCCCCCAGGAGCCTGGCACCTTACTGCCTGGGGTAGTGGCAAACCAGAGCCTAGCTAGTAGAACCCTTTGCAGCTGCACTTGCCCATAGTATAACCATTTGAGATGAGATTAGTAATGAGTATTTAATGGTAATTTTGTTGCCTTGTCGGACCTGGCATGCTAGAAAGCAAACCTCAGGAGATGCTGAATAGTATAAAAGCAAAGGAGCCATCAAAACAAATAGCACAAGACTAGTTTGCTCTCAGAGAGAGGGAGAAGGTGATGGCATAAATCACAAGAGCTATTTAGCTCATGCCGTAACCAGAACCCCTTCAATGGAAATAAAAACATAGTAAAAATGAGCCCTGATCTGGTTATTCTTAATACAAAAAGACAGCTCCCTACCTCTTCCTCACACTCCTCTCTTCTCTAATCCTTCATGCTGCAAAACCCCTCTGCCCTTTATTCTGACTGACAATGGCCTTTCCCAGCCACAGATGATTCTTTCTAAGAACACAGATAACCTATATATGAGTGGCTGCATACTCCCTTCTGCAGGATCAGCGTCTTACCCTCCCTAAACACACAGACCATGCCGGCCCCAAAACATCCCTCTGTGTTTCTTATTATAGAAGCTGTAAGGGGTGACTTTGCAGGGAGATAGAATACAGTTGCAACACCTCAATTCTTTGTTACCCACAGATTTTCTGGCATCAGACTAAGCCCATGGCAATTAGAATTTTGCCTCATGTTTGGAACAAAATGAGAATGTACTTCTGTAGACCATAGCAGATGCAGTTTTTGCCAGACGGACAATTGGTGGCAGTAGAGATGCACGAGGAGCTCAGATGGTTTGGACAGGGAGTCAGACAAATATTTCAATTCAGTGTTGGTGGTGGGGTTTCTCCCTACTCACTTTATTGTGCAAAAAGTGTTAAACCAGCAATCTGATGTAAGGCCCCATAATTATGGCATAACAAAGCTGAGTAACTGTTTAACATTAGTAAGGCCCCAACAGGCAGATAATGTACTGTGTCGGTGGGAGAGGTTTTATCTGGTGATTCAAAAATGGCAGTTCGAGGTCTCAACGCAGCTCCAATATTAAATTCCTCTGTTGCTCTGGTAATTATAATATTTTCTACCTCACCAAGACTGTTCAGGATTCTTTGTTTAGTGTTTGAGCAGTGGGTTTGAAAACCAGTCTGGAACAGCATGTAGGATATTTTTGAAATTACATTTCATAAGAATTTCTGCAGAAACCCAGTTTTCAATCAAATGAATGTAATTCTATTTGGATGGTATTTCTTCACGCAGCATGTAATCAGGTTGCAGCAGTGACTGCCCAGAAGCTCAGTGTATGAGATCATGTACTGAATTCTTAAAGAGACTTGATAGTTTTATGACTATTAATAACACTGTAAACTATGGGACATGGATATCCAAGTTGCATGCTGCAAGGGGTAAACTAACCAACATTTTATAGTTATAAAGCCTCCCAGGCAGGAAAAGAAAAGCCATTGACAATGAAGGGTAGGAATTAATAAATGACTCATAAACAAAAGCAAAGATTGACATTGTTAAAGCTTTTGAAAGAATATGCAATTTTATATTTTCATTTTGAGACTATTTCAGAGGCAGAAGAATACTGTATAAATTAATTATGCAATTCAGTATTTAATTTAAAAAAATAATTTCCCAGGGTCATTGTTAAATTACAAGAGACATTTTCAAATTGTGTGTGGTTTTGCAAGATCCCTATTTCTGAGATGACTTCCGCACATACCCACCATCTTCAAACTAAACCACCAGCTAAGATGGGTCAATAGCCCAGCACCATTCATATCTGGTTATTGTCTTCCTCTTTCATTGTGTGGCAGCTTATATCCTAACATCTACTGAGTTATCTAAAAGTTAAATAATCTTTTCTCTTCTTTACTCTCTGCTGTCCTGGGGGCAACTGTTTGTTCATTAACTTGTGTATTTCTTGTATGATGCTTTTTACATCTATTCCATTTTTGGAGGCTTCAAGTGCAGCATCGTTGAAAGGAAATATAAGGACAAAATCACCTACTCGAGGGAAGGGCCTTTTGTCTTTAGTGGAGAGAAAATATGGAGGAATAGTTAATTTGTAGTTACATAACTCAGTGGTAGGCAACCGATGGGTGACTTGGACAGATGCATGTGCAGGGTGTCTAGCTCCTGAGAGCTGGTTGCTTTTAGACACCGCCTTTGATTGCGAAGATGTTTTCGGCCTGTTCATCCTTTCCCGGAGCTGTGAGGTTAGTGTTTTCCTTGGATGTGTTCTGGCCATTCTCTCCATCACTATGGCCTCCTTCTTAAACGCACCTCCTGTAACCGCCAAGAGAGACTGCACTGCAGAAGTGGCAGTGCATTCACTTTCTTGCCTAGAAGCAAGGAAATCAGGAGCACCATCTGTTGCATTTTCACCCTGTGCTGTCAAGGGGATGTGTGTTCTACCAGCATAGGAAGCTTTAGTGCCAGCCCCTTTGTTTTCTCTCAAGGTGTCAGTTTGCTTATAATTTAGCAATTCAATGATGTCATGGAGAAGTCTTTTTTTCACTGTTCTGTCGATGGAACAGTCTAGGCGCAAGGCTGGGCTGTAGTTTACTTCTAAAAGCCATGGTTTGAATGTGTCATCGATCAGAATGTCGAACCCAAAGAGCTCAAAGCAATTGGACGTCAGTGGAACAGAAGGGGTTATAGCGAGCAGGGTCAGCATTACAATGTTGTGTATTCTCCGCCACAGAAGCAGGTCGTCCACCTCATGGCTGCGTAGGTAAGAACGGAATTTGCTGAATGTCCATTTGCAGCCACGGCCGATCCCTTCTTTATTTTTTTTGTACGAGGCGCCAAATTTATTGATGCTGGTGTTTGTCAGATGGGCATAGACGTTGTCCAGAGAACTAAGGTCAAACTTTTCAGTGGCAAACCTCACTAGCCCTTCTTCATAAGTGTAAATGGTAAGGGGGCAAAAACTGGTGACACAGACATAGAGGCGGAGATCCCATTTGTACCCAGAAATAAGCAAAGGGTTACTAATGTACTTCTGCACAATGACCATGCAATCATATACAAAGTTTTTAATGTCCTGGAAAATGAGAATGCCCCTTCCACGAGATAGACCCACAGGCTTGCAAATCCAGTAGCTTGGCTTTCTGCCCTGTGACTGTCTCTCCTTAGTGTATTCTGCTATAAACTTGACATAGTCGTTAGGCATGATGAATGCCATTGGACTAAACTCGTAAAGAGATGGTCCATAAATTCCCTTCATGCGTTTCAGATGCCTTGCCAGATAGTCTTTCCTTGTGATCCTGACTGTTTCTGGATAGTGATTGAGCCTCTGCCATGGTTTAATGCTACGGTGGTCAGTCATACGGAAAGGGGAGTTCTGCCAGTACAGATTCCAGTCTGCTTCATCTTGCTCTTGTTCATCAAATTCACTCCAACCACGTTCCAGTAAGACCTCACGGACTGCTTCAGGAACGCTCTCATGGAGACGGAAGACCAGAGGCTTCAGGATGTCTTCTGCATCATGGTCATATGCCATTGTGTGGGCCTTATTTTCTGAAAAAGAATGATCAGAAGGTAAATAAATGACTGTCATGAATTGAGCTGAAATGCATCACATATGTCTTGGCACACCCAAAGCCTCCTCTCTTTCCCATGGTTCTTTCTACCATGAATGAGCAAATTGCAATTGAAAAATGGAGTCCAAAGATTTATTTACTGCTGAAGGAGCAATTGTATGAGCCTCAGGTACAATTATCTTAGTTTCAGAAAACTTTAAGGCAGCATGACACATGGCTGTCTCTATAAAATTGAATGTCCATATATTTTCTTTTGCTTTGCTTTTTAATTTAACTTGGCCAATCTTAGAGGTATTGGGCTGGCGTAGTAGACTAATGCTTTTGTAATGCACAGATATCTATTATTTTACAATGCCTTTGTTCAGTCCAATGATAATAACTTCTCCTATTAGACCTTGTCTACACTAGTAATTTATGACCCATAATTCCCAACAGTTGCCATTTAGACAAGGACCAGACATTTTACAACCATGTTATCTAACCCTTGTCTGAGAAAAACCCCATTGTAGACAAGATCTTAGGACCTGATCCAAAGCCCAGTGAAGTCACTGGAAAGACTCCATTGGCTTCAGTGGGCTTTGGATCTCAGCCTAAAGTCCTGGTATCACCTGGCTGGTCTACCTAATACTTTGCTGTTACCAGTGAAACTTTTCCTCCTTCCTGAAGAGCTCCATACACTGTTCCTTCTCTCCATTTCCCTCCGGCAGAGGAGTTAATACTCCCTGAGGTTTGTAAATAATCTCCAATAGGAATTCATGTAATCTCTAAATGATGCACCATTTCAGAATATGTACCGCAGATGGTGCATGTCAGCTCCTCTGAGTTGGAAATGCATTTTAATTCTTCTAGTTTCCTGGGGAAAGTAGCAGCTTTAACACAGAATTATTAACTTTTAAATAAGACTTCCCACCCTCCCACCACACCCACACATACCAATTAATTCTCAATCTAAAGAAATGGGGTACAACTTGAAGGCTCTGTTGCCCCTGCTGTCTGTGGAGGACACAAAATCCCAGCGGATATCTGCCTTGGGGGGGGTATTGCTGCTTCTGTGTCAGTGCTCTGCCCTTCCCCAAAACCTGCTGCAGAAGTTCCTCTATGTCTAGAAAGGGGACAAGACTGCAGTTAGGGGGAGAATAGTTCCACAAGGCATCATCTCTGCCATTGAAATCCATGCCCTTAAGATCAGCATGAACTTGCCTATTTTACCACTCCACACTCTGAAATCCCCCAGGATGGGGTCTCCAGGGACGGACATTAAATTTTACCCTTGGAATGTAACAACATTAGAAAATAAAAGAAGAAAGGAATTTTCCTAATCACAACCCTTAGGCTTTGTCTACGCTATGCCGCTTTTAGTGACAGAGCTGTGCCGCTACAGCTGTGCCACTAAAAGGTGTGCCGCGTAGCCGCTGTTTGTTGGCAGGAGAGCTCTCTCCTACCGACAAAAAACTTCCACCCGCAAAGAGCGGCGGTAGCTTTGTCGGCAGGAAAGCACTCCTGCCAACAAAGTACCGTTCACACCGGCGCTTTTCTTCGACAAAACTTTTGTCTTTCGGTGTGTGGGGTTTTTTTAACACCTCTGAATGACAAAAGTTTCGTCGTTCACTTGCCAGTGTAGACAAAGCCTTAGTATCTGCACAGGTCTGACATTGCCCAAGACATGCACATCCGCGATACAGCAGTCAATCCTCTGCTCAACCTGTTTTCAGACTGACATCTTGGTATATTTTTTGAGGTTGAGAATCTCTCCTCCTGAGGTTTAAACTCCCAACTTTTGAAACAATCCCCAGAATGTAAATGCCATACATTCTAAATCTCCATAGAAACCTAGGATGTGTGTATACCTCACAGCATTCCCTCACCCCCCTTTCCTGTGATAGAATATTTATGGGGACATGGCAATTTGTCAAAACTGAAACTTTTCACCGAAAATGGTTGGCTTCACAAATGTCCTTTTTTGAAATATTTTTGAACAAAAAAATTAAATTGTTGAAAAGTTCTATCTTTTTCAATTGAAAAGAAAAGGCACAGTTGAAATGAAATGTTTCAAGTGACCTGATTTGAAATTTTTTTCAGATTTTTCAGTCGACCAACATATTCAAGATTTTGACTTTTTGTCCTGATTCAGGATGGAAAAAAATTTCAAAACCTCAAAAAATTCTGCAGGATGGGAAAATCATTTCCCACCCTACTCCAGCATTCAGTGACATTCTTGCCTGATGTATATGTATTGGTTCCCTGAGCCTTGTGCTGTGGTCAGCTGGCACTGTCAGCTCAACACACTAAGTATCTTTCTTTTGTGAGCTTTAACCCTTATCTACCTTAGAGAAATTTCATTGTTGCCACTTGAAACAGGTATGAATGGTCTGGTGCTATCTGCAGTGGTGCATGAGTCATGAGCCACACGCACAGGACAAGTTAGGACTTTAGGAAGAGCTCAGGACCAGTTCCCATCTAGGTTTGACGTGCCGCCCGAACCGTGGGACTGGAGCCAGGCCGGCTGGGAAGAAGGAGCCAGGTTAAAAGGCAGATTGTGCTGTTCAGACAAGGGAGAAAGCTGACAGGCAGGGCAGTGGCTGGGAGAGATCTGGGGACAGCAGTGGTGCTCTCCAGTGACCAGGTATCTGAACGGAGGCTGGAGGTGGTGCCCCTGACAGGGAACTGGGAACAAAACCCAGGAGGGTTTTCAGCAGAGGATTGATGGCAAAAGGCTGAGGAGAAGGGCCTAACAAGAGACAGACATCATAGGAAGTGGCCCTGGGAAGCAGCGAAGCAGCACTTTACTGCTTTGAGACAGCCAGGTGTGTCATGGGAGGGCCCAAGGGCTGGACCCTGCATAGAGGGAAATGGCTGTGTACACGCGGGAGGGACTTGGGGGAAGTGGCGGGAAGGTGAAGAATAGTGTGATCCCTGCTGAAAGAGGACAAGGAGAATCACTGTCCAGCAGGAGCAGAGACTATTGAGCACCCATGAACTAGGGCTGAATTTCTTCATTTCATGATTTCTAATCCATTACTCAATACTATTTATAGTAAAACAAAGTAGTTCATAAATAAATGAATATTTTTTCTGTTGTTTTGCAGCTGAACTTATAACTTCTTTCTCTCTTGTGTTTGAGCCAGAGATGGAAGTCAGCCAGGTCCAGGTCCAGTTTTGGATTGAGGATTCAGGTAACTCCTCCCCATCTCTCTCCCACACATAAGGCAGAGTCCTCAGGGGATGTACCAC
Source organism: Lepidochelys olivacea (assembly GCF_965140295.1). Taxonomy (NCBI): domain Eukaryota; kingdom Metazoa; phylum Chordata; order Testudines; family Cheloniidae; genus Lepidochelys; species Lepidochelys olivacea. The sequence continues at coordinate 127,711,130 of NC_140413.1, forward strand.
TCTTGGGAGGTGGGTTTGAGGGGAACCATGTGGGTACTAAAGCACCCTAGTGATGTAAGTAGATTTACTTGGGCATATGGAAAAGCAGCCCACCAGTGACTATTTTCTATTCTCTTTAAGGTCCCAGGAGTGTGGTGGACACTGCTGAGGCAGAACACACATTGCCATGGCAGCCTCCAGTAATGTAAGTACATGTTAGTTATTGTCTTTGCCTCCATCTTCTTCCCTAAAGTTCCATTCTCTCTTATAAAATCGCCTTGGTAGATACCTATTAATCATCCATTTTAAAAGCCCTGGAAAGAAACATTTGTGCTGCAAATTTTCTAGGCTCTGACTCAGCTTCCCTGACAAGGAATACTAAATTCCAAATAACATTTAACTAAATTGACCAAGCTTGACATCTCTGAGTCATAGTTTAAATGTTGCAGTAAGTTGCGTGTGTGTGTGATGCACTGATCAGTAGTGCAACTAGCAACCCTTCATTGAAAGGCACTGTATTATATGACTACTGAGTACAGTAAATGCTGCCACAATGGAGTCTGAACTAACACATTGTAAATTACTCATTACTGGCTGCTAACACTACCTAAACAATAAAGCTGTTGACAGTGGCTTGCTCATGTCAGGTTGCGTCAATGGAAAACCTTTCGTGCCATTTACACTCAGAGGGAAGTTGACTGGAAAGACAAGTGCTTTGCAAGCCTAAACATAAATATCAACACCAAATACCTTGGAAACTCAGTACCTAGTGTATATGGAGCGCAAAAACAATAAAAAGATTTCAGATACAAGGAACACAATTTAAGCACAACTGGAGGAGAACTATCATCGAGTGATCACCTAAATGCGTGAACACAAATTTGACTACTTTTTTTCCTATGGCTGTGTGAATCACTATACAAATGTCCTTTCATTCAGATGAATTTGCCTGAGTTGCCCAATTTTCTTTTGCAAGTTATGAAAACATCATAATTTTAAGCTCCATCTACTTGCAATCATTGTTGCCCAGTGCACTGGTAGTAGTTTCCATTCAAAGTTAACAACTGCCCACAGCTCTCACACAGTGGTCTCTGAGAGGCTAATGTATTTCCTTGTATTTTAAATAAAAGTACTCATGCTGCCGTAACGAATAACTGGATGCTGATGATATTGCAATGGCCACCGCTGTGCAGGTGTCCAGCTTTAAAATTTCATTTTTGAAATTGAACGTTTCAATTGGAAATGGTTTTGTTTCAAAAAGTTCTTTAATGTTGTTTTTAAAATTCTAAAACATTTTAAAATGGTCAAAATTGAAATAGCATATTTTGGTTTGGTCCAAATGAAATGTTTCATTTGACCCAAACAATTTTTTTTCTTTTTACTTCTCAATTTGTCCAATTTTTTTATTATTTTTTTTTATTTTGGTGAGACCCAAAATGAATTTTTTAAACTTTTTGAAATTGCCACTGAATCAAAAAATCCATTATTCACCCAGCTTTCCTGGCTAATTGATTTCAAGACCATAAGGGACCATCAGATCATCTAGTAGTCTGACATCCTGTATATCAGAGGCTATCAAATTTGACCCTGTTACCCCATATTGGTCCCAACAACTTGTGTTTGACTAAAGCATATCTTCCAAGGATGCATCCAAGCTAGCTCAGATAACTGATTTTCTTTGAACAAAAGACTTTTTTGTGACATCAAATCTAGCAATAGCTGCATTATGTTGGAATTAATATTGTAAAAGCCATTGTACAATGGACAAACGATGTATTGGACAGGTGCATACTAAATATTTATGTATTGGCATAAGGACGATAGTAGAGAGAGACTTACCAAAAACCCCTCCCTTTTCTTACTCTGCCAGTTGAAATGCAGTTGAATTCAGCATCTTACAAATCATGACATCTCTATGAATCTGGTATGAAACAAAGAAGGCTTCCAACCCTTATGCTCTCAACCCCTGTTGTGTGTCCTCCATCATCAGCTGGGAATGAAATCCTTTTCACAGGATTTTCCCTCCCCGCCCCCCAGGATAAATTCCTTCTTTCCCAAGAAAGGCCAAGGACTAGAAAGTGCTTAACACACACACGAATGTACTCACCAATTCAAAATGGGCACATACCTCTCCCGCTGGTACATCTACACTTCTGGACAGGTGCATTCTCTGTATGGTAATTGTCCTCATCAACAATGCATGCTGGCCGGGACACTCCCAGCTCTAGGTAGAGAATCAGAAAACATCAACATACACTTGAATTTTCAAATACGAACAGAAGGAAACCCCCTCTTTATGCTTGCAAATGCCAAAGTAGGATTTGCAGGCTGCCTGATTCAGCAGCTACAGCTGTCTGATTGGTTTTTCTTGCCTGGATGTCTCCAAGGGCAGGCCAAGAGGGTTGAAGTATTGTTGCCTAGCAACACAAAGTAGCAATCCTGTACACAAAGGCAAAGAGTGACAGCATCATGGAAGTGGGCAAAGTGGTTTATTGAGTCCTTTCAACTTCTGTCACCAGCCCATAAGTTCCTTTCTCTTCTTTAATCTCCATAAGCCAAAGCCAGCCAGCCTTGCTCAGGCAAAACTCCCACAGGAGTCCATGAAAGCCTTGGCTTAGTAATATCAAACTTTAGCTTATGTTGCTTTTAATTCATTCTCCTCTGTGGTTTCATGCGGCGCTGTGATGGGCTTTGGTTTTTATGTGTAGGACTCTCACTGCAGTCACTGGACGTATGTAGATAATGATTAATATTAATGGTATTCAGTTTAATTTAGAAAGTCAGCTGGTAAATTAGGATGCCCCACCTTCTGCCTCCTCTCCTCCCTCCGCACCCCTAGCCCCCGGTGACTGCTGCTGCTTGGGCCAGGGCTCTCATCACTGCCCCCAACTCCATATCAAACTTCTATCTCAGCTGCGTTGAACTGGGAAAACAGGATCACAAAGTGTGAGACCAGGTCCCAGAGGGAGAAAAACTGGTGACTTCCCTTGTCCCCATCATCTATTCTCTGCTTCCCTCCTCCAGCTAATTCAGTTCTGCTCCCTTGCTCCCCATTTCAGTGTCTCCTCAGCCTGGGAACTCAGCATCTGTCAGGAGGCACTCAGCAGCTTGCAGGGGGTGCTCTCCACCTTGCAAAGCTGTGAGCCTGCATAATATTTGTCTGGTATAAACATTTATCATGCACAGCATTTAGTGGCAGTCTGCTTATAGACGGTTTGCTGTCCAGGTGACTAGTGGTTATCTTTCCAGTACCTTCAAGCCTGCAGCTTGTACATATTGGGGTTGCTCAGCATGCGACCAGAATGGGCACTCATTAACCTCATACAGGTGGAGTCAGTGATAGAAGCCTACTGGGGTGAACGCAGTTATTGCTGGTGGCATTATAATAGATTGGCCATCAGCCAAGCGTGAGTTGAGAGGGGATGGTGATTCCAAGTGAGTCCTGCCTCTGGTTCAGTTCATTCCATCCAAACATGATTCGCCTGCTTACTACCCAGTCAACCAAAGCAAGGCTTGTGGAATGTTCCTCTGGAAGGCCAGAAGCTTCGTGCCACAGTGATACCAACTGTCACTTTGTTTTCCCACTGGAGCACAGAGGCCTCCCTGGCTCAGCCCCCTACCAATATTTTGATGTCTTGAGTCGTGCTACAGCACAGGCTCGGTTTATTAACTTTATATTAAATCACCACAGTTCTAACTCACTTATGGGGTTTGCTCATCTATGGCCTAATTGAAAAGTTCAGGCTGCATAGATCAAGTCTGATAGTTGCCTCTGCCAGACAGCTCAGCCGTGTTATTCGCATATGAGGCTATCATATGCTTCACCTCACTCTGCCCTGACTAAGGCTTCTCAAATTAACTGTCAAGCTGGGTATGTTTATGGCTCCCATTGCCATACTATCTGAACTTATTCTCGCAATACCCCTGTGAGGGAGAGGTGTAATTATCCCCATTTTACAGAGTTGGAGCTGAAGCACCGAGATATGTGACTTGCCTATGTCACACTGGAAGTCTGTGACAGAGCCACTAACTAAACACAAATCTCCAGTCCAGTGCCTGACCCACAAGACCATCCTTCCAGTTCTGACTCTGCCTCACCTGTGCTGAGATTCCCAGATACCAGCACCATCCAGTTGCTTACTGCCTGCTTCATTCATTGTAACTTCAGTTGGAATCTATGTTGTCTGTGGCAGGCCATTGTGGTGTCATTGCTTGACATGTCCACAGCATGAAAAATATCCAGATAGTTTTGGAAGGAAGGAGAGGAGGTAACTGAAAGTATTTCGATAGTATGGTGATAGAAAAAACCTGCTGTATCAACAGATGCAAAGTTGCATGCACACAAATGGACATTGGGCTGAAGGACACTAAGACAGCATGCAAGCTCTGTGCATGCAAAATGGGGTAGTGTGTTATCACCTGTGTATTTGCAGTGAGTGTGTTTGATACGTAAAGGGCAAGTTGAAGATGAAATAAAGATTCTGCATTCTGGGGAAGCAACACCTGTTAAGAATATGCAACAGAACGGTAAAGGAGTCAGGAGGTAAACTAGATGTTATTGAAAGTCCATCTGTAATCACTGAATGTATGGTGAACATTCCTGAGGATTCCACTGCTATAATAGTTTAGTCACAAATATAATGAACAAAGTGATTAATTACAAGCCTTTTTTCAGAATTGACAGAGCCATCAGGGAGGCAGAGCTGTAAAGGAGCTCGCCTGTTTTTGTTTGTTTGTTTGTTGTTTTTTTGCTAGACATAATGAATTATACTTAATTATAAACTAGAAGGTAAATAAAGGTATAATATGGAACGCTAGACAGAACATGAGTGAAATCTGGACAGGAATCCTGGTACTAGAAAATACTATTTGAGGAAGGAAAGTGGTGTGAGAAAAAAATTGTAAAAAGGAATACTTCGGGGGGGTTTCCCACATTAATCTGATTATTTCTTTCTATCTTCTTGTTACATCCACATTTGTTTTTATTTCATTAATGCCTCACTCTCATGGTGCAGTTAATAATTGAACCTATTAGTCTCAAATGTTAGATTTCATGGTATTACACAGTTTATCTTACAATGTCATTTGTTTCCAGGTGTGTGCTAATCCTGAGGATTGGTAGTCAGTGTCTTCAATTTTTCTTCTCTTACATTTTGTTTGCTTTACAAAAAGGATTATTTCTGCTGTTACACGACTAATAATAATCATTGATTTTGGACAATACCCACCTGCCAAGGTGCTGGGGACACTGTTCAATAATTTAATGATAGCACAAAATAATCCCAACAATGTAATAAAATTCCAAACAAAAATAAAATGGGGTTGGGGAAACCCTGCATGGTACTTAGCAGGAGGGACAAGGTGACTGTGGTTATGATTTTTTTTAGAAATGTTGATGACCGACATTTTGAGTGGGGGTTGTTTTAAAGTGGCAAGGGAGGAGGTGAAGAAAGGAACAATAGAATCATAGAATATCAGGGTTGGAAGGGACCTCAGGAGGTCATCTAGTCCAACCCCCTGCTCAAAGCAGGACCAATCCCCAATTAAATCATCCCAGCCAGAGCTTTGTCAAGCCTGACCTTAAAAACTTCTAAGGAAGGAGATTCTACCACCTCCCTAGGTAACGCATTCCAGTGTTTCACCACCCTCCTAGTGAAAAAGTTTTTCCTAATATCCAACCTAAACCTCCCCCACTGCAACTTGAGACCATTACTCCTTGTCCTGTCCTCTTCTACCACTGAGAATAGTCTAGATCCATCCTCTTTGGAACCACCTCTCAGGTACTTGAAAGCAGATATCAAATCCCCCCTCATTCTTCTCTTCTGCAGACTAAACAATCCCAGTTCCCTCAGCCTCTCCTCATAAGTCATGTGTTCCAGACCCCTAATCATTTTTGTTGCCCTTCGCTGGACTCTCTCCAATTTATCCACATCCTTCCTATAGTGCGGGGCCCAAAACTGGACACAGTACTCCAGATGAGGCCTCACCAATGTCCAACAGAGGGGAACGATCACGTCCCTCGATCTGCTGGCTATGCCCCTACTTTATACATCTCAAAATGCCATTGGCCTTCTTGGCAACAAGGGCACACTGTTGACTCATATCCAGCTTCTCGTCCACTGTCACCCCTAGGTCCTTTTCCGCAGAACTGCTGCCTAGCCATTTGGTCCCTAGTCTGTAGCGGTGCATTGGATTCTTCCGTCCTAAGTGCAGGACCCTGCACTTATCCTTGTTGAACCTCATCAGATTTCTTTTGGCCCAATCCTCCAATTTGTCTAGGTCCCTCTGTATCTTATCCCTACCCTCCAGCGTATCTACCACTCCTCCTAGTTTAGTATCATCCGCAAATTTGCTGAGAGTGCAATCCACACCATCCTCCAGATCATTTATGAAGATATTGAACAAAACCGGCCCCAGGACCGACCCTTGGGGCACTCCACTTGATACCGGCTGCCATCTAGACATGGAGCCATTGATCACTACCTGTTGAGCCCAACAATCTAGCCAACTTTCTACCCACCTTATAGTGCATTCATCCAGCCCATACTTCTTTAACTTGCTGACAAGAATACTGTAGGAGACCGTGTCAAAAGCTTTGCTAAAGTCAAGAAACAATACATCCACTGCTTTCCCTTCATCCACAGAACCAGTAATCTCATCGTAGAAGGCGATTAGATTAGTCAGGCATGACCTTCCCTTGGTGAATCCATGCTGACTGTTCCTGATCACTTTCCTCTCGTGTAAGTGCTTCAGGATTGATTCCTTGAGGACCTGCTCCATGATTTTTCCGGGGACTGAGGTGAGGCTGACTGGCCTGTAGTTCCCAGGATCCTCCTTCTTCCCTTTTTTAAAGATTGGCACTACATTAGCCTTTTTCCAGTCATCCAGGACTTCCCCCGTTCGGCACGAGTTTTCAAAGATAATGGCCAATGGCTCTGCAATCACAGCCGCCAATTCCTTTAGCACTCTCTGATGCAACGCATCCGGCCCCATGGACTTGTGCACATCCAGCTTTTCTAAATAGTCCCTAACCACCTCTTTCTCCACAGAGGGCTGGCCACCTACTCCCCATGCTGTGATGCCCAGCGCAGCAGTCTGGGAGCTGACCTTGTTCGTGAAGACAGAGGCAAAAAAAGCATTGAGTACATTAGCTTTTTCCACATCCTCTGTCACTAGGTTGCCTCCCTCATTCAGTAAGGGGCCCACACTATCCTTGGCTTTCTTCTTATTGCCAACATACCTGAAGAAACCCTTTTTGTTACTCTTAACATCTCTTGCTAGCTGCAGCTCCAGGTGTGATTTGGCCTTCCTGATTTCACTCTTGCATGCCCGAGCAATATTTTTATACTCTTCCCTGGTCATTTGTCCAATCTTCCACTTCTTGTAAGCTTCTATTTTTGTTTAAGATCTGCAAGGATTTCACCGTTAAGGCAAGCTGGTCGCCTGCCATATTTACTATTCTTTTGACACATCGGGATGGTTTGTCCCTGTAACCTCAATAGGGATTCCTTGAAATACAGCCTGCTCTCCTGGACTCCTTTTTCCTTCATGTTATTCCCCCAGAGGATCCTACCCATCAGTTCCCTGAGGGAGTCCAAGTCTGCTTTCCTGAAGTCCAGGGTCCGTATTCTGCTGCTTACCTTTCTTCCCTGTGTCAGGGTCCTGAACTCAACCAACTCATGGTCACTGCCTCCCAGATTCCCATCCATTTTTGCTTCCCCCACTAATTCTTCCCGGTTTGTGAGCAGCAGGTCAAGAAAAGCTCCCCGCAGTTGGCTCCTCTAGCACTTGCACCAGGAAATTGTCCCCTACATTTTCCAAAAACTTCCTGGATTGTCTATGCACCGCTGTAGTGCTCTCCCAGCAGATATCAGGAAGATTAAAGTCGCCCATGAGAACCAGGGCGTTTTGATCTAGTAGCTTCTGCGAGTTGCCGGAAGAAAGCCTCATCCACCTCATCCCCCTGGTCCGGTGATCTATAGCAGACTCCCACCACTACATCACTCTTCTTGCTCACACTTCTAAACTTAAGCCAGAGGCACTCAGGTTTTTCTGCAGTTTCATACCGGAGCTCTGAGCAGTCATACTGCTCCCTTACATACAGTGCTACTCCCCCACCTTTTCTGCCCTGCCTGTCCTTCCTAAACAGTTTATAACCATCCATGACAGTACTCCAGTCATGTGAGTTATCCCACCAAGTCTCTGTTATTCCAATCACGTCATAATTCCTTGACATCACCAGGACCTCCAGTTCTCCCTGCTTGTTTCCAAGGCTTTGTGCATTTGTATATAGGTACTTGAGATAGCCTGCTGATCGCCCCTCATTCTAGTATGAGGTAGGAGCCCTCCCCTCACAGACGTTCCTGCCTGTGCTTCCTCCCGGTATCCCGCTTTCCCACTTACCTCAGGGCTTTGGTCTCCTTCCCGCGGTGAACCTAGTTTAAAGCCCTCCTCACTAGGTTAGCCAGCCTGTTCGCAAAGATGCTCTTCTCTCTCTTCGTCTCTGCCCAGCACTTCTCCTTCATGCAACACCATCCCATGGTCAAAGAATCCAAAGCCTTCTCTCTGACACCACCTGCGTAGCCATTCATTGACTTCCACGATTCGACGGTCCCTACCCAGGCCTTTTCCTTCCACGGGGAGGATGGACGAGAATACCCCCTGCGCCTCAAACTCCTTTATCCTTCTTCCCAGAGCCACGTAGTTCACAGTGATCCGCTCAAGGTCATTCTTGGCAGTATCATTGGTGCCCACGTGGAGAAGCGGGAAGGGGTAGTGATCCGAGGGCTTGATGAGTCTCGGCATTCTCTCCGTCACATCGCGAATCTTAGCCCCTAAGAAGGGATGAAGGCATGAGTACCAGGATGCAAGGACCACAGTGGCACAGACACAATTGTCTGCTGTCCTAAGGCATAATGGAGTAGATATTGCGGAGTGCAAATACACATGAAGACAGCTCAGATAGAATTCTTAAATATTGTAGAGCCAGGGCCTACACCATTAAGGTTTTAAAGACCAACAAGGCCAACTACAAGTTCTCTGTGGTTACAGACAGCAAGTGTAAAAAAAAAAATTCAAATAGAGGATGAGAATAGTATGATCACAGATACTCTTAGGCACACAGTGCTGCATTCTGCACAAGCTACAAGCAATGGAGCAGCCTTTCATCAAAACTAGGTGGGAAGGAACTGCAATAATTTAGGTTTGTGTTCATGAGAGTCGATGTTGTTATGATGAGGTAGTTATAAATAGGGGTCCACTCACATGAGTGACCCTTGAAAAATGCTGAGCACACTCTATGCCCATTGATGTCAGTGGGAACTGAAAGGTGTAGCTCATTCATTTTGCACCACTGGATCAGAACCTTTTGTATCCTATCTAATAAAAAGGTCTTTCATCATGTTTAATAAAATGTTATTTGTGAAAAAAAAATCCAATACAATTTTTAAAAAAATAATTTTTCATTATTAGTAAGAGTTTGAGTGAAATGACAAAGTCAGATAACCTTTTAAAAAACAGAGGTATGAAAGGAGATTTATTCCTATTTCTTTATATTAGACTGACCAGGAAAACAGTTCCTTTATATTCTTCTAAAATCTGATTGAACACTTTGAATCTCCCTTAAAGAAATCAGTTGTGCTGAGCTGCCCAGAATTCTTTGTTTCTACCGCTCTGATCCTGTTGGGTTTAAAGACGTGTTTGCTGGACTACAGATCCTGTTATTTCCTCCTTCACAGTGGTAGGTTTTCCAGGCAAGTCCTTTGCTTCCAGGTATTCAACTGTCCCATACGTCGCTATGGCCACCACCAGCACAGCCATTACGATGTACAGTTTGACGTAAACATGAAAGAAGGTGCTGTATCCAAAAGCGATGACAAATCCCAATGACTCCCATAGTCGATAATTAGCGAAGGCTGCCTCTTTGTGTTTCTCAAATAAAACTCCATAGAGTGCTGCAAAGAAAGAGAGATGATCTTTGTGATGGTAAGTCTGAACACATTCTATATTTCCTACAACATGAGCTATATTTCCTTCCCTGTGGTCAAATCACAGGAAAATACAAGCTTGTAATTTAGTCTTCTCTGTCATGCAAACTGTATCCCATAGTGTTATAAGAAGTTAAATAATACAGGTAACTTGGTGAATATATCCTAGCGGGGGGTCGGGGGAGACAGCTATAGGCAAGGAAGAAAGGATGTTTTCTGTTGAAGTTTGAAATGAGGTGGCAGGAAGCTTATTCTAGACACCAAGAGCCATGAAGCAGAAGGCTCTTACATAAAGTGATGAGAACATAAGAAGGGAGAGGAGGACAGTGCTAGATGCAGTGAGGAGGTAGGATGAGGAGTAGAATGAGAAGCTTGATCTAGGTATTTATATGGCCTATAGTGTTTCAGTGTAAGATCAATGACGTGGGCTGAGCCCAGTCCATAGAGTCTCATACAACAAAGAGGGCAGTTTTGTCTTGATGGGTGGTAGAACATTCAGTGTAAATTTGCATTTCTGGCTTGTGTTAGAGTCACAAAAATCTCTTCCTGCTGAAGTTGCTCTCAAAAAGTCAGGGTGAGCTGTGAGAGATGTTTAACCTCCCAAAGGGTATCATCTCATCATCTGGGCAGTAGAACCTTGCTAATTCATGCCAATTGCAAGGGGACACTTATTGGATTTTACAAATTAGTGAGTAAGCGAACACGGGTGGTAAGAAATCAAGGCTAGTGCATCACCAAATGTATATTTCATTAACCTGGATCAGTGTAGGTTAGTATTAATGATCTTCCTTCACAGGATACAAGTAAATGCCCTGAACTACATTTTGTAAAAGTCATGATGTTTTAGTAACAAGGGACCTTGCTACAATGCTTTGTAATTAATTCTGAAAAGGGGTGAAAATTATCAGATTCTTGGATTAAGGAAGTGAGAATTAGTACAAACAATATTTGCTAATATAATAGTATTTCTGAGTGTAAAAAGTTTGGATTTTAGAAGGGTTTTTTCTTGTTTGTTCAGGAGGGGGTTGTGGGTTTTGTTGCAAGCAGAGCTAGGTGCCTAACTCCATCAGAGGGGCAGGATTTAGGACACAATCCTCTCATTGGCATCTTCCATTGGCTAGTGTAGGCCCCTCCTAGCATGCTGGCTTTTGTAGATCCCATTCTCAGGTGCCTATCTCTCCCTATTCATTGTATAGGGAGCCTAGATGCCTGTCATAAATATAAAGGGAAGGGTAAACACCTTTAAATCCCTCCTGGCCAGAGGAAAAACCCTTTCACCTGTAAAGGGTTAAGAAGCTAAGATAACCTTGCTGGCACCTGACCAAAATGACCAGTGAGGAGACAAGATACTTTCAAAGCTGGGGGGGGGGAGAAAACAAAGGGTTCTCTCTGTCTGTGTGTTGCTTTTGCTGGGACCAGAACAGGAATGCAGATCAGAACTCCTATAAAGAGTTAATGAGCAATCTAGTTAGATATGCGTTAGATTCTGTTTTGTTTAAATGGCTGATAAAATCAGTTGTGCTGAATGGAATGTATATTCCTGTTTTTGTGTCTTTTTGTAACTTAAGGTTTTGCCTAGAGGGATTCTCTATGTTTTGAATCTGATTACCCTGTAAGGTATTTACCATCCTGATTTTACAGAGGTGATTCTTTTACTTTTTCTTTAATTAAAACTCTTCTTTTAAGAATCTGATTGCTTTTTTATTGTTCTTAAGATCCAAGGGTTTGGGTCTGTGTTCACCTATGCAAATTGGTGAGGATTTTTATCAAGCCTTCCCCAGGAAAGGGGGTGTAGGGTTTGGGAGGGGAAAGATGTTTCCAAGCAGGCTCCTTCCCTATTATATATTTGTTAGACGCTTGGTGGTTGTAGCAATAAAGTCCAAGGGCAAAAGATAAAATAGTTTGTATCTTGGGGAAGTTTTAACCTAAGCTGGTAAAAATAAGCTTAGGGGGTTTTTCATGCAGGTCCCCACATCTGTACCCTAGAGTTCAGAGTGGGGAAGGAACCTTGACAATGCCTAACCCAGAATTTGTGGATTCCAATGATTTTCTAGGCGCCTAAAAGTTAAGTGTTGCAACACTCAGCATGGCAATGCCTAAGGCCAGATCCTTAAAGGTAATTAGGCACCTTACTGTGAGAGATTAATGGATGTGAGCTGCCTGAATAGGTCTGAGGGTCTGGGACTATGTCCCTTTGTAAATCTGGACCTGTAACTCTAACTTCTCGGTTGAACATGTGCTAAGAGCTGGGCATAGGTCACACAGGAACCTGAGGCTGGTGTCTCATCCTAGGCCCTAACAAATGGTTGTCCATAGCATAAAACTGTTGCACACAGTTTGGCACAAATTGGCAGGTCAGTCTGAGGTGCCCCGGCAGCGCTGTGCTTCCTTGGTGAAATGCCTGATTCCACTGGGCAGGAACAGCCCCTTGCTTTTAGCAGCACAAGCCCCGACCTCATTTTTCCAGTAGTTCCCTTACCTCCTTTCCCCCTGTTTACAACTAGGAATGGGCACAAACTGGGGCTGCTGAACCTAGTGTGAGCACCAGTGCTGTCAGCGTTCCAGACTGATTCACATCGTTTCTAAAGAGGCAGGCGAGGCTGGAAAGAATTTTATTTTGCTACCCTCTACTTGGTTGTCCTGTGCTACACAATTGTTGTTGAAGAACTGCAATTATTAGCAGGAAGGGACTGTGTTCAGTTTAGATAAGAGAGGGTGCTGCATACTCTAAAATGGAACAGATTCCATTCAGAATAACTAGGGACACACACAACCACAACCACCCAGCCACTCAGAAATATTAAAAAATATATATAAGGATATAGGTGAAAGGATTCATTCCGTTCTAATTAATATCCTGTAGGGGGAACCCTTGATCCGTATTAGAGTACATCTCCATACAAGGTCAAAGTAAATCTCTGATGATCTCATAAGCCCTAATTGTGCAGCACAACCTGGTAGTTTTACTCAGTTTTTACTCAGCCTTTAAGATCCCAATGGACTTCAATGGGGGTTTGCCAGAGTAAGAAATGCAAGATTTGTCCTTTAAACTATTATTGTAAAAGGCATGAATCTCGACTCAGACTGCTGTAAATCAGGAGTAATTCTGGTGAAGGCAGTGGTGTTACACCTGTGCAAAACTGATGTAGGTGAGAGGAGAATCAGGCCAATATAGGACTCCTGAACAGATTCATATAATACTGGAGATCCCATGGTGTGATGCAGCATTATGATGTAATAACATTGCATCTCTCCATGAAGGGGTAATGTTATCATCAGTGATGCCATGTGACCATGTGAAGATGCAAATTATTGTCCTGTTGTGATATTATTTTGTCCTGCAGCATAGCTAAAGATAATAATAATAATAAGAAAAGATATAGGGGGTTTGTACATGCATAAAGAACACTTATTGTGCTTCCTGGTCAAACACTAAATGTGGACTTGGTTGATGACCTTCCAGGAACTTAGGAAAGAAGGTGGCACCTGTACTAGCGGACAGTACATAACAGTGGGGAACCATGCCGCTGCACCACAAGGCTCATTAGTCACAGTCGCTCATTCTACACCAATATGAAGCACCATCCGTTGTCAGTGTCTACTCTGTGGTTAGGAACTGCCAACCCTCCTCAACCTCCTTCTATGACCGTGGGCACTTCCCTCCTGTTTTTTTCTTTCTCTCTGCTGTAAGGACGTGCAGCCACTTTTAAGGGAGATGCAGCCCAAGCCTCCTGTTTTTGGGCCATGGCCCCTTTAGGGCCAGGCATTCTGAAGGATGTGCTATCCAGAAGGAGCAAGTCGCGGCGTGCAAGGCTTGCTGGGAAAGAGGGAAGCAGGATAAAAGACAGAACCTGTTCCTCAGTAAAAGGAGAGCCTGAGGATGAAACAAGACCTGCTGCATGGTTAAGAAAGCTGGGGAAGAAGCCTGGGAAAGGTGAGCTGAAGAGGCAGGACCCCCATGGATCCGTATATTGTTCAAGGCAGGAGATGATGGACGATGGCTCTAGACTTTTCTCAATGGTAGCAGATGACAGAACGACGAGTAATGGTCTCAAGTTGCAGTGGGGGAGGTTTAGATTGGATATTAGGAAAAACTTTTTCACTAAGAGGGTGGTGAAACACTGCAATGCGTTACCTAGGGAGGTGGTAGAATCTCCTTCCTTAGAGGTTTTTAAGGTCAGGCTTGACAAAGCCCTGGCTGGGATGATTTAACTGGGAATTGGTCCTGCTTTGAGCAGGGGGTTGGACTAGATGACCTTCAGGGGTCCCTTCCAACCCTGATATTCTATGATTCTATGAATGAACTGTTTAAACCAGGGAGGGCAAATAACTATTGATATCAACCTTAGCTCAGCAGGTGTGAACCTGGATACGAGAGGTGGTGATTTAGACTTATGTTGGATGCAGGAGAAGGATGTGGCCTGGCATGAGAGAAGAGGTGTGGGTGTGTATCCTGCTGTGTGCACCTGCTCTCATTTAGGGCTCCCCAGGGGGGGATGTTCCAGAGTGGGTGAGAGGAAGCCCCACCTTTCATTCCCCTGTATCTAAGGGGAAGACTGTGGATCTTGGGAAGAGGATTATGGCCTGAGCAGGGCAAAGGAACTGTGTTTTGTTTCCTTTGGCCTATTTGGAACCGTGAAAGGGTAGAGCATTTATTTAGCCAGAGGGTCAACTCATCCAAACTACCCAACCAACCAGAGGGAAGCTGAAGCACTACAGGGGAAGGGAGGCCCAGCTACACAATCTGACATAGAACCTGGTAGGCCAGCCATGTCATACTCCCCCATCTCACCTTCGGGAGGGTCAGCCAGCACCTGTAACACTATGTTAATAGCCAGATCTGAATTATAGTTGCAGTTGAAAAAAATTAAGAAATGGAGAGAAAAGAAACACATGATAAGATAGGAGAGCACTTGTGATGGGGTATACCAGACCCTCTAAGGCCCTGTCACACCCCACCCCAGAAAAGGGCAGTGGAGAGGGTCCTCCACGCTGCCTAGAGCAGCTGTGTGGGACACCACCAATCAGGGCTAGCAGCCTAGTATAAGAAGAGCTGCAGGGCCAGATGAAGTTCAGTTCCTTGCTGGAGCTGTAGGAGTGTGGCTGGCTGGCTGGCTGGCAGATGGACTGACTGACCTACAGAACCCTGGACAGGGCAGTGTGGACAGAAGCCAGGGAGCGCGAGAAGGAGCTCTGAGCTGGTTGCTCGGACTCCATTAGGACAAGGCCCTGAGGTAAGGGTGAAGATGGTGGGGGCTGCGGGGAAGTGGCCCAGAGGAATTAGAAAAGCCCTGTGACATAGATAAAGGGATACAGCGGACGGGCTGTTATCTACAGGGTCCCTGGGCTGCGACCTGGAGTAGTGGGTGGGCTCAGGTCCCCTCCATTAGCCACTGGGGGGAAGCGGCCTGGACATTGAGGCACCCTAAAGAGGCAACTGACCTATAGTGGCCCAGCTAGACAGCTGCAGCCAGAAGGCCCAAGAAGAGCGCGAAGACATTGTCACCAGGGAGGGAGCCCTGGGGCACTATCCTGGAGCAGGGACAAGCTAAGGGCTTGTCTACACGGGCACTTTACAGCGCTGCAACTTTCTTGCTTAGGGGTGTGAAAAAACACACCACCCCCCGAGCGCAGCAAGTTTCAGCGCTGTAAAGTGCCAGTGTAGACAGTGCCCCAGCGCTGGGAGCCAGGCTCCCAGCACCAGTAGCTATGTCCCTTGTGGAGGTGGGTTTTGTAGAGCGCTGAGAGAGCTCTTGACTACACAAGCCAAGTTACACAAGCCATGTTAAAGCGCTGCAGCAGTGTAGACTAGCCCTGAGAGAGAGACTTTGCAGTCACTGGCAATGCACTCAGCCAAGGGGGTGCTCGTGAGAGGTGGGTGTGCCTCGTTACAGCACTTAAACTGTGTCTTGCTTGTGGCAGGCTATGGAAAATCTTGCCAGCACAGGTTGGGATATTCAGTTAGCAAGGCTAAGATTGGTGGTTGTTAGACTTTACGTGTTCAAAGGCAGTCCCGCAGGCCACCAGAGTGCATGACTCTTTCTTGATTTGTCCTGTTTTTAATCTTTAGGTTGTGTGTGCCCCCGTCTCTAAAAAGAAGAGCCTCCTTTATTCTCAGCAGAGTGAGGTATCGAAAGATATTAATATTTAGAGTTTTGAGAACATTTGCATTAACTGTTTATCTCAGATGTCAGTATATATGCAGGCCATGTCTACAATGATAGCTCTATATTACAACCTGGGTATTAACTTAATTACCTCCAAATTTTGACTTTCCTTCTGGAATTTTGTGAGCATTTCAAAGATTTATTTTGATCATCCATTACCTTGTTCAAGGATGTCCCCTCCCTCCATCTTGGCTAAAGCCAGGCTAATAAGCATTTAAATTAGTTTCTCCTTCCTGAGCATTTGTTCTCATTTTTCTGACTGAAAGGAGGGTAAGCATATTTCCTGAAGCCCATCTTAAACCCATCACCATGTTTTATGCCCATGTAGAGTAAAACAGACTGCATATAAATAAAAAACATACAGAATACTATATCTCAGTGAGGTTCAGTTAGCTGTCGCTGGGACTTACCATTGGTTTGTGTCTGCCAAATGGCATCAGCTAGGCCCCAAAGAGCAGAGAATATGAAGAATACAGCAAGCTGGTTTGGGTGAGGTTTCCACAGCAATAGTGCTATTATACAGGCAAGGTTTGTAATTGCAGCTGTATGTTTAGGAGAGAGAAGGAGAAAACATAATTACTGTTATAAACTGGAAATTTCATATTAGATATACAGTGTTTCAGAGTCTACTGCAAGATTTCTTCAAACGCTATTGAATAAAATAAGGTCAGTGAACCAGGAAGGTTCCATCATCTGTACTCATCCGTTTAAAGTTACACAAAGACACTGCAATCCTCTCTTGATCATCAGTTAATATTGTACAATGAAACATTGGGAAGAGCCTGTTTTTATATAGTCATCCCAGGCCATGTCCTAAATAGAGAGGAATTCTGAGCTAATGGAGATATTAACCCAGAGGTTAAGACCTACCAATGGGAATAGCCAAGCCAATGTACCACTGAGTAGGCATACGGGACCCCAGAAGACTTTGAATCCTAATGTGATGTAGGTGTCTACTGGTAGATAACTGAAAGGATGTTTCATTCTGTTTTCCATATACTGTCCTTTAGAGAGAGATTTTTGTTTTTTTTAAGGGACCATTAAGATAATCTAAAAAGAAAAGGAGTACTAGTGGCACCGTAGAGACTAACCAATTTATTTGAGCAAAAGTTTTCGTGAGCTACAGCTCACTTCATTGGATGCATTCAGTGGAATGTAGCTCACGAAAGCTTATGTTCAAATAATTTGGTTAGTCTGTAAGGTGCCACTAGTCCTCCTTTTCTTTTTGCGAATACAGACTAACACGGCTGCTACTCTGAAAGCTGGCCTTAAGATCATCTAGGTTGCCTGTTGAAGCGGTGGCTTACATTTTATCTTTCTGCTTAGATGGAGAATGTTAGTGAATCACTGCATTTTGATCTCACACTCCAAGGTCCTGACTCAAAGCCCAGTGGAATGAGGGGTGGGTGGACAGTGGCTTTGAATCAGACCCTTATAAAGACTGTAATTTCTTTGTTTTCCTTAAGATAAAATGAGTCACCAAGAGGGAGGAATACACAAAGAGCAAAAATATGTATGGGAAAACTGAATAACTAGAACCTGCAAAGTTCTACGGTTCTATATTAAGAACTCTGAATCTCTTGTCTCTAGCTTTAAAGCTATCTTAGGGAAAATTTCTAGGGCAATGCACGTGGAATCAAGCAATGCAATTTCTATTAATAAAGGGAACCATGCTATGGAATTCAGGACAACTCATTGTATTAAACTTTCTTCAAATGGCACAGAAATCTCATTTTCAGATACTGGGCTTCAAATGAAACACTTTCCTTGATATTTTTCTGCCTTGGTAAATTATTTATTGGGACAGCCTTTTTTCAATGTCCACTGAAAGGAGCCCTTAAAATATATCCATCCCATAAGTCTTTTCTCCTCACAGTACCCTACACACTTCTCGTCCATATGCAGCACTTCATTTAGTCTAAACTGGCGCACTGAGATAGTTCTCTCTCTTGCTTTCATTTTCATTTTTCTGCACTACAAAACACATGGCAATTAGGACACAGGACTAATGTTCAAAACATATCCTGCAGTTATTAGACTGATGGCTAGTAGCCCCAAGTTCACATTTCCCCCAAGGACCACGCTAATATGTTAGCTCATCACTCACTGTGGTTTTTAACCAAAAGTAGGCCAGGAGTTTGGTCCTGACAGAGCTATTGGTAAATTCAGAACTCATTGAAGCAAATAGCAATACTGCAATGGACTTCAACAGGATCAGGATTTGGCCCAATAATGAGAGACAATCTGGCATCAGTCACATTCGTTCCAAAGAACTAACAGCTCAACCTGAGTATATAGTATCACCAAAACCAGGGTGAGCTGAGCTTGTCAACAATGGAGAGCTGCTGGACGGAGTCAATGGAATGACTTGAATATGCAGCTTAATTGCGACTCCTCTCTTCCCCAGCTCCTCTAATGAATGAAGAGTTTGCCTCCAGGTATATCTCTTCTAACTGGTAACCTATAGCATGATTCTCCCTGCCCCATGCTGTGGGAAGGGAGCACAGGATTTGTCTTACCAGATGAGATCATTGGTCCTCCAAGCAGTCTTTACATACCTAATGCAAATAGGGCTTTTCTGCCAGTTAACTGGGAAATCTTTCCAAAGAACAGAGAGCAGAGCGAATTTGTAGCTGAAAAGGAGATCATCACATAACCAACAAAATGTATCCCCAGGGCACAGGTCACATATGACTAAAGAGAAGAGAACAGACACACGGCATTATTATTCACAGACTACGACTCATCTTTGTGGCTAAAGTCAGAGGGTCTGATTCTCGGAGCTGGTGGATATTCATACCGTGTAGACATGATCAATAAAGCACAGTTCGGTATCTCCACTGTCAAGTCTCTGGAATGCTGCTGTATCTGGCCTCCAGCAACATTCCCATCCCAGTTCCCAGTGAGACCTGCACCACAGCACCAGTGTTTCTCTTAAAGGAACAAGGGCTGCATTTGGAGCCCTATTTCCCCTTCAGATCAGCCCCCACGGTAGCGTGTGATGGGGTCTACAGGCCCCATGCTGAACCAGGGCAGCGAGTAGTCAATACTGGTGCTCCCCCTCAACAGGTGCAGAGCATGTTCTCAGTGGAGGAACAGTTTAGAAGGACACTGGTAGCCCAGGAAAAGGGGGGAATGAGCTGGCACCAGGAAGCAAGGTTGATGCTGAGAGCTGTGCAAGGAATGACAACAGCTTTGTGACAGCTGCGCTAGCAGCAGGGACTTAGGCTCCCCCACCCTCCTTGGGAGTTGAAAGCCACAAGTGTGAGAGATTGACTGACTGAACAGGACACTGAGAGACTGAGGAGAGTCTGCTAAACCAGTGACCCTGTTCCAAACGGAGGAACTCCAGACTGGTAGGAAGTGACCTGGGGGTAACATAATTTGGGGTAGCTCAGTAATTGGGCTGGAAACTCTGAGAGAACCCCTAGTGCTCTGTGTTAGTACCTGATGGAGTGGGTGGGCCCAGGTCCCCCTAACTTGCCCCCCCTCCTTTGTAGTGACTGAGCTTTGGGGGGAGCAATTGGAGCATGATGAGGTGATTGAATCATATAATCATAGAATATCAGGGTTAGAAGGGACCTCAGGAGGTCATCTAGTCCGACCCCCTGCTCAAAGCAGGACCAATCTCCAACTAAATCTTCCCAGCCAGAGCTTTCTCAAGCCTGACCTTAAAAACCTCTAAGGAAGGAGATTCCACCACCCCCTGAGGTAACCCATTCCAGTGCTTCACCACCCTCCTGGTGAAAAAGTTTTTCCTAATATCCAACCTAAACCTCCCCCACTGCAACTTGAGACCATTACTCCTTGTTCTGTTATCTGCCACCACTGAGAACAGCCTAGCTCCATCCTCTTTGGAACCCCCTTTCGGTTAGTTGAAAGCAGCTATCAAATCCCCCCCTCATTCTTCTCTTCTGCAGACTAAATAATCCCAGTTCCCTCAGCCTCTCCTCATAAATCATGTGCTCCAGCCCCCTAATAATTTTTGTTGCCCTCCGCTGGACTCTTTCCAATTTTTCCACATTCTTCTTGTAGTGTGGGGCCCGAAACTGGACACAGTACTCCAGATGAGGCCTCACCAGTGTCGAATAGAGGGGAATGATGATGTCCTTCGATCCACTGGCAATGCTCCTACTTATACAGCCCAAAATTCTGTTAGCCTTCTTGGCAACAAGGGCAAACTGCTGACTCATATCCAGCTTCTCATCAACTGGAACCCCTAGCTCCTTTTCTGCAGAACTGCAGCCTAGCCACTCGGTCCCTAGTCTGTAGCGGTGCATGGGATTCTTCCGTCCTAAGTGCAGGACTCTGCACTTGTCCTTGTTGAACCTCATCAGATTTCTTTTGGCCCAATCCTCTAATTTGTCGAGGTCCTTCTGTATCCTATCCCTACCCTTCAGCGTATCTACCTCTCCTCCCAGTTTAGTATCATCTGCAAATTTGCTGAGAGTGCAATCCACACCATCCTCCAGATCATTTATGAAGATATTGAACAAAACCGGCCCCAGGACCGACCCTTGGGGCACTCCACTTGATACCGGCTGCCATCTAGACATGGAGCCATTGATCACTACCTGTTGAGCCCGACAATCTAGCCAACTTTCTATCCACCTTATAGTCCATTCATCCAGCCCATACTTATTTAACTTTCTGGGAAGAATACTGTGGGAGACCATATCAAAAGCTTTGCTAAAGTGAAGGAATAACACGTCCACTGCTTTCCCCTCATCCACAGAGCCAGTTATCTCGTCATAGAAGGCAATTAGGTTAGTCAGGCATGACTTGCCCTTGGTGAGTCCACGCTGACTGTTCCTGATCACTTTCCTCTCCTCTAAGTGCTTCAGAATTGATTCCTTGAGGACCTGCTCCATGGTTTTTCCAGGGACTGAGGTCCTCCTCCTTTCCTTTTTTAAAGATGGGCACTACATTAGCCTTTTTCCAGTCATCCTAGACCTCCCCCGATTGCCATGAGTTTTCAAAGATAATGGCCAATGGCTCTGCAATCACATCCGCCAACTCCTTTAGCACCCTCGGATGCAGTGCATCCGGCCCCATGGACTTGTGAATGTCCAGCTTTTCTAAATAGTCCTGAACCACTTCTATCTCCACAGAGAGCTGGTCACCTTCTCCCCATACTGTGTTACCCAATGCAGTAATCTGGGAGCTGACCTTGTTCGTGAAGACAGAGGCAAAAAAAGCATTGAGTACATTAGCTTTTTCCACATCGTCTGTTCACTAGGTTGCCTCCCTCATTCTGTGAGGGGCCCACACTTTCCTTGACTTTCTTCTTGTTGCTAACATACCTGAAGAAACCCTTCTTGTTACTCTTAACATCTCTTGCTAGCTGCAACTCCAGGTGTGATTTGGCCTTCCTGATTTCGCTCCTCCATGCCTGAGCAATATTTTTATACTCCTCCCTGGTCATTTGTCCAATCTTCCACTTCTTGTAAGCTGCTTTTTTGTGTTTAAGATCAGGAAGGATTTCACTGTTAAGCCAAGCTGGTCACCTGCCATATTTACTATTCTTTCTACACATCGGGATTGTTTGTTCCTGTAACCTCAATAAGGATTCTTTAAAATACAGCCAGCTCTCCTGGACTCCTTTCCCTCTCATGTTATTCTCCCAGGGGATCCTGCCCATCAGTTCCCTGAGGGAGTCAAAATCTGCTTTTCTGAAGTCCAGGGTCCGTATTCTGCTGCTCCTATCTTCCTTGTGTCAGGATCCTGAACTCGACCCTCTCATGGTCACTGCCTCCCAGGTTCCCATCCACTTTTGCTTCCCCTGCTAATTCTTCTCTGTTTGTGAGCAGCTGGTCAAGAAGAGCTCTGCCCCTAGTTGGTTCCTCCAGCACTTGCACCAGGAAATTGTCCCCTACACTTTCCAAAAACTTCCTGGATTGTCTGTGCACTGCTGTATTGCTCTCCCAAAGATATTGGGGTGATTGAAGTCCCTCATGAGAACCAGGCCCTGTGACCTAGTAACTTCTGTTCGTTGCCGGAAGAAAGCCCCGTCCACCTCATCCCCCTGGTCTGGTGGTCTATAGCAGAGTCCACAGCCAGGATGACTAGACCAGTAGAAACTGTAAGGCCATGAGCTAACCACTAGGCCATCTGGTCACTAGACTTTCTTGCTACATAGTGGCACAAAGAAC
Source organism: Lepidochelys olivacea (assembly GCF_965140295.1). Classification (NCBI taxonomy): domain Eukaryota; kingdom Metazoa; phylum Chordata; order Testudines; family Cheloniidae; genus Lepidochelys; species Lepidochelys olivacea. Next base: position 127,733,414 of record NC_140413.1, read on the forward strand.
TCTCTACCCTTCCTTGGCTGGGATTGGGATTTGAACTCTAATCTCCATAAAAGAGCATGGTGCACCCCCAGAAAGGGAATGGATCTTACCTATAAAAACATTCTCCTAAATGGTTATGGGATGTCACTTGATCCATTCAAGATTAGTAATGGGTGCATCCTCCCTCTCTGGTTGTGCATGGTGCCTGAAAGCTAAAGTTTCAAATGAGCAGTCTAAGAAGATGTTTAGCTCCTTCCCTATTTCAGATTACTTGAAGACTTTCTGAATGTACAGCTGACGAATAAGTCTGTTTTGTGCTGTTTTTTGAGAATGCATGTGCGGTGGGGTGGTTCTGACTCTTCCTTATCACTTCTGGCTTTTGAACATGTGCAAAATAATGTTTTGTAGCCAGCCAGCTTATAGATCAGCCATCAAGCCACTCAGTAGGATTCAACAGGATTCAACTTCACTTCACAGCCCTAACTTAGGCTCCCTATACCAGTGGTTCTCAAATTATTTGCTCACGCCCTCCTTCTTTGTGTCTAGCAGTTTATGCCCCCTGCCTGCCACACAAGTACATATACCGATAAAAAAATCAACATGCAACTCTCACTAAATATTAAAAACAGTAAGGCATTGATTCAAACAGAGCCATTTAAGCATATAGGAAATACCAACCCATGCCACCCTTACTTCTGCTCTGCTGCTGATGGCAACACTGCCTTCAGAGATGGGCGGCTGGCCAGCAGCCTCCACTCTGCCTTCAGAGCTGGGCGGCTGGAGAGCAGTGGCTGCTGGCTGGGCACCCAGCTCTGAAGGCAGTACTGATGCCAGCAGCAGCTCAGAAGTAAGGGTGGCGTGATATACCCTGAGAAGGTCTGGAGTTTTCTGAAACTTACTGTACTAGTGACTATGACAAAAATGTGAAAAGCATGTGCCAAGAGAAAAGGAAGCCTGAAGAATGACAAGAGGGCATCATAGTGTTAAAGAAGAAAAAACTTGTATTTGAACTAGTGATATTTTTGGACCTGTTCCAGAACTCAGGATGAGCTAATCAGCAATTGCTGAGTGTCCTGTATTTGCAAATCTCATGTTAGAAGTTTCTAATTTTTGTTCCAATCTTATGCTGCCTCCTGACTTCTGCCTTTTTAAAACTGCCATTGATTTATAGACATGGAAAAGAAATGTTCGATATAATTTTAGACAACTTAATACAACTAATAGTTTAATAGGCTTAAACAAAAATGGAACCAAAATGTCCATGCAATACTTAAAAAGAAGTCAATAACATTTTAATTATCAATAATATATTCGCAAAAAGAAAAGGAGGACTTGTGGCACCTTAGAGACTAACCAATTTATTTGAGCATAAGCTTTCGTGAGCTACAGCTCACTTCATCGGATGCATCCGATGCCACAAGTGCCACTAGTACTCCTTTTCTTTTTGCGAATACAGACTACCACGGCTGCTACTCTGAAACCAATAATATATTGATTCATTACTGAACAAATACAAATATTATACCGAATTCTAAGGAAATTTTTAAAAAACCTTTTGCTGTAAACTCAAAATAATTTCTTCCCAGATTTTTTTTTTTGCTTTGATTTGGTTACTGCCAGCCTCTTGTATTTGAACAGCTCAGTCGGAGTTAATTCAAATAGTATTAGGCAGTAATTTAGCATTGCCAAGACTGTCCCCTGCCATTGAATATACATCATTTTACTCTGAGTAATTATCTGGTAGAGGAAATAGTATTAAGCAGAGGTAAATTATAGAAAGATTGAGCATAACTAGGAACATTCAGTCCCACCTTTGTATAGTCACCAGCAAGGAATGCCTGTTCAAACCCGCTGTACATTGTCAGAGGGATTAGGAGACACTGTCGCTTATCTTTAAGATGCTGGAAAGTTGCTAGGAATGTGGACCAAAAGGACTGTGTCTGCATCTTTTCTGTCTCACTCTCTGCTTGGTTGGCTTTGATTTGATCCAGAAATAGAGCAATCAGCAACACCGCTATCACACCACTACCTGCAAAAACAAAACAAATGCATGAAACCAGGAGGGAAGCCAAGAGAATGACAGACAGTTGGTTTATTATTATTCAGATCTAGTGCTTAGTTCTGGGTCACATGTTTTGGTGGCTGAAAGACTGGTTTAAATACAGCCTAGTGGCCATTACTGTCTAATTAAAAATGCCTGATCTAAGTTCCAGACCGCTGTATGCCGCTGTGCACCTCACAAAATTCCCTCTGCTGAGGTGTGACATACATGTTATGACAGTCGCAAAGTCAGCTGCACCATTACATCAGAACAATCTCTCACTCTTCCAAGTCATGTCAGAGGTCATAGGGAGGCTGGCATGAAAGAGTTCCCTTTGCACCTATCAACAGTTCCTAGCTCAACTAGGGAACATCCACGTTCAATGACAAGATATTCATGGTTAGTAATAGTCTTTCTCAAAATACTTGAAAAAAATAAATATCAGGCTACGGATAGAATTTTAACTTTTATTTTCCTGGATCCCACTAGAGATTTTGATTGTCATCTCAAAACACTGCTGGTTGCTGACGTGCTTAGAACAGTAATGAATGTATGGGACATGAAAAATGCTAGGAGGCAACTGTGTATAGCTTGATAGATCAACTCTGTGGCTGTACACCTAATATAAAAATGACAAATAACGGCGTACACTGATAGTCAGTGCAGATGATCATATACATATAGGGTCAAATTCTCCTGTCTCTGTAGTGTCATTCCATTGAAGTCAATAGGACCGCATTAGTATAAATTAGAACAGAATTTTGGGCCAAGAGGTCTGAAGCAGCAACAGGTGATCGTTTCCTTAATTAAAAACTCAGGGCCTGCTTTATCTTTTTGCTACACTGGTGTAAATCAGGCATCACTCCATTGAAGTAAATGGAGTTATAAAGTGAGAGGAGAACCAGGCCCACTGCATGTTTTACATGCTGTCCATCCATTCATCACTGTGACACTGTAGTTGTAGGTGTGCATCTGCCTATCCATTAACTCAGAGCCAGGTGCTTTGTGCTTTTCATATCGCCTCCCATTGCAGGGGCAGACTTACAATAAATTGCACAAAAACACTAAACTTGCTTCTTAGGTATGTCTCCTTAAGACAGTGTTAATATTAATGTTCTCATAAAGTGATTACACGTGTTCTGTTACCACTGGAGTGTAGCCATTAGTGATGTGAGTTATTTTTAATTCTGTTAAGGTTTATAGCAGTGTTATGGACTTATTGCAGGGAAGTGAGGAGTGCAAGGAAAATCAAGGGAAGCTTGCAGGATGAATAGTCTATAAATTCCTGTAGTGAACTGAGAGCAATTACAGGAGATTAACAGTTGTGAGGCTTATAAATCTAAACAGAGAAGTCCACACTCTGGTTTTCAAAATAACCCAAAAGACTCTACAAGATAGCCTAGCTATTTATCCTCCTCTCCAGCCAAGAACTGCCAAGTATATAGTCATCCACAAAACTGAGGAGACATTTAAAAAATGTCTCTGAATGAAATATTCAGATATTTGGTTTCCCTCAAGGTAGGAAAGTAATATCTCTTATTAAGAGTGAAAGAGAAATTGAGACTGTTGGAGTGAGGTCAGTGGAAAGCAGGGTTACTTTCATTTTGTATGAGCAAAGCTTAGGGGAGCACATGTTAGTAATCAGATTTAGAGCTAAAACTCACAACCCAAACCCACACTCTGCAGAAAGGTAGCAGCTCCAATGCACTCCAGATGAGGTGGAGGATGTGCGAGGGGTCTTTTTACTTCCTCCTTTTACCCATTAATTAAGCATGGCAGCTTTGAGGTGTTTTGCCAGATGACACACTCCCTTCCATTGGTGTATTACACATTTAGTGTTATATCTCCACACAGAGATTACATATATCGGTAGAAAACATAAAACCAAGTCAAAAGGTGAAAGGTGACATATGTGGCTGTCAAAAACCTCTCCCCTTTACCCAGAAGGGAAGATTTTATCTACGCAGTTTGCAGTCAGCTGCATTCTAAGCTTTACTCACTGCTGTAAAATGTCACTGAGTGACATGAGTGTTCTTTGTCTTGAGCACTGGATTCCAATTAAAGTTGTTTCATTGGCTACATTAGTTCTAATTTACAAGTGCACACTGAGGGGAAAAGAGGGTGTGAAAAGAGATACCTAACTCTGTTCATGTGTTACCTCAGAACAGAGGATGTTGTGCTGCACTATTTTTTCCCCCTTCTCAGCAGCTAGATCCTGTCTTCAGATCTAGGAAAACACTACATTGGCAAAATCCAGCCACACTAAGGTGGGCAGATTGTAATACACTCTTTATTCCTTATAATGGGCTTTTGGCCACATGTAGACAGACAAAATAGTCACTGGACAACTGTACTAGCTCTGGGCCCAACTCTACTCCACTAGCGTGGCCAGAGGAAGGAACCTATGAGCAGTTTTCACATACTACATCCAGTGCGGGGGTGCAAGAGGGGGTCGTACATATGGTACCAATATACTGGTATCATAGTGGTGCTGCCATGGGGTCTGTTCCAGAGGGTAGAATGGAAGCTGTTAATTCTCTGCCTAGAAGAAGAATAATTTATGCCTATCCCTGAGTATTGTGGGGCTCGACCAGCTATAAGGAATTATGTCCTCTAAGCACAGCTGGGGTGTATCTAGACTATGTTAAAAGGATTTATTTAAAGTATTAGTTAACATGTTTTAACTAGCGTAGACAGGACAAAGTGTATTTTATAGGTTCTCTCCTAGGATTCACTTCAACCAGCTAAAATGTGTTAGAGATACAACTTGCCCTGTCTACACTAGAGTTTTAATAGATTTTCCAAAAGGAACCATTATTATTTACTATTATTTATTTGTATTATTGAAGTACTCTGACCTCCTGCAGAAGATAGGCCAATGAACTCCATGCAATAACTTCTGCATCAAGCCCATAGCTTGTGGCTGAGCTAGAGCTTATCTTTTAGGAAGCCATCCAGTCTTAATTTAAAGACTTCAAGGGATGAAGAGTCTACCACATCCCTAGGTTTTAAAATAAGTGAGTGAACACTTAAGAAAACTCCTTTTATCCTAGTTAAGGCACATCCAAGAAGACAGATGTTCTGTCCGGAGTTAAGGCTGAATCTGGCACTAAGATTCAGGGAGGTAGGATCTGTAATGAGTCATCTTTGAACCTGATGATTGCTCTCAGAGCTTCCATGTCACTCAACCAGGGCTCAGCCAATCCACAGGTGCAGGTCTCACCAGGTGATCCCAAATCCAGGGATACAGGGTCCCACTGAGAGCAGCTACTTCAGTCTGCTCAACATTGCTACCCCCACCAGGAGTATCACCTGCCGCTTGGTGGCCCTGACAGACTGCTCCTGCACCAGCCTCTGCTTGCTCTTGTTCTGTTACAGCCCCAGCCTGTCCTTGTTCCGTTTCTGCTTTAGCCTTGTTTCAACCCTGTTCTTGATTCTGGCTCCTGTCCCCAGCCCAATCACTAGGTTTGACTGCTGCTGTTCCAACCACTATACCAGACCATCCACTACTCAGTTTCTGACAGAATCTCTAGGAAGAGGCTGGGGATTCCTCTGTGGGAGTTGTCTGAAGTGAGCCACATTTTAGACCCCTCTTTTGGACACTCGTTGAAGAAAGCCATATTGTATGGGGCTTTCCTTAGCTGAAGTAAAGACTGGTCCAAGCAGGAGAGGATTGTGTTTGCCTAAATGTCTAAACTCTACCTTAATTGTAATTTTCATTCTAAGTAAAAATGTAAATATAAAGGGTGTCCTGCTCCTTTAAGGAGTAAAGAAATACAGAGTTGCACAAAGCAGCTAGGGCTTCTCAGAAGGGAACTGGTTGCAGCTCAGGAGAAAAGGGCTTTCCTTTTTGTCAGCTCAAATTGGAGGACTCTGGAAACATACTCTGCAAGATCATCTTTGATTTCATTTGCATCTAATTTCCCTGTAAGTGATGTTTGGTTGAGACCGCTGGAAGCACATACCAGTGTAGACACCCAACAGGATATAGATTAAGGTCTTGGTTGGCCCACTCGATGCAGTGGTGTTAGCTGTAGCATTTGTCATGCAGTCATATGCTCCACAGCACATCAGATCTTCTGCTGAGACTTCCACTACTTCAGTAACAATGAAAACAAAGGCAGAACATGAGGGAAGTCAGATAAGCAGAGTTCAAGGTAATAAGTAGAAATGGATCCAAGTAACAAAGGTTGATCATAGATCCAAACTTCCCCAAAATTCAGCAATATTCTAGTTTAGCCATTTATAAAGAAGGCACCAGCTACAGAGTTTGAATCCTGAGTTGTGATGCTCCAAAATTTGGAACTGTTTTTAGCTGGGGCTTTGATTCACGCCACTCTTTATCAGTAAGCCCTGTGGGGGAGGGGCATGCTTTCCAAGGCCTGAAGTCACCCTGTGTAAACTTCAAAAAGGTTGATGGTTCAGTTCAGCACTCAAAAAGGTTTTTTTACTTTTTACTGAAGCCTCATTTGAATTACTTGGGTCTGCAAAACTGGGCTGGAAATCTGAAGAAGACCCTTCCCTAGGAGATTAACATCTGGGACACAGAAACCACAGGAATTGCTTTCCTTGAAATATTGCACTTTAGCACATCCATGAAAATGAAATACAAGTTAAATGAGCTTTCCTGAACCTCAACAACAACAAAAAAATCAGTGCAAGTTCTGGGTGATAGGTTGGATAGGTAAGGTTCTTAGTTTGTCCAAACTGGTCCTCCCACCTCCTAGTGTGTATTTCCAGTGCAACAGGAGCTCCAGTTAGCTTACTAAATAAGTGGTTATCTGTAGAAATGGTCCCAAATCAGTAATCCCAGATCTGAGCTCATCCTCACTTTGTGAGTGTTTGAAGTTCAAATAAGTATCTGGATCTCAGATTTTTCAAATGGGCCCAATTTGTTATCCTAGGTCATACCAAAACCCCTTGTTTGGAATATCCCTAACTTGGGAGTGTACAAAATCCAGATCTAGATCTGAATTCTTCAGTTGGGATCCATTGCGGGTTAGTTTCTATTCATGTTTGTTGTAGTAGGGAGGACAGTGGACAAGGTTACCAAACTAGAACACAGGCTACTTGAGTTCTGGTCCCACCAGTGAAGCTCACTAGCTATGTAACCTTGATTTAGTCACTTCTCTTAGTTTTCCAATTGGTAAAATGGAGTTAATGATGCTTACCATTCATTACAGAGTACTTTGACATCTATGGATGAAAAAGATCAAAGTATTTATTAATTAGTTTGTAAAAAAAAAAAACAACTTTGGGAACCTTCTGGATAAATGACACTGAAGAAATAATATTAAAGAATGGTCTAACATTTCTGCTTGCTCCTAACACTTCAGAAGAGGAAACACAGGCCCCGGTTGTTTTGTTTTTCTGAGCAGCAGCCTTCTTTGCTCTGCTCCGTAATGGAATTTCACATTCCAGTAGCACTCTGTCTGGGAGGACAGTTCTGAGACGCTCATTTTTGATTGATCTAGGTGACATTTAGCCATAATCCATCCCTGAAAAGAACCAGTTCTTCCTGGTTTTATTGTTATTTGCAAATATATTTGAAACTAAAGCAACTCTACATGGCTTTGCTTTGTTTAATCCTTAAATCCTATGCTGAGCATATGACAATATTCCCCCCCGCCCCCACACACACACACACACACCACACAGAGTTCCTCTGTAGCGTGATCACACCATGCTAATTCCCTCCTGTACTCATTACTCATTGTAAGAATGCAAAATAGTCATCAAAATTGTGAACCTGAATAGGCCGGGGCGTACCAGGAGGAAAAGAGAGAGCTTTAAAATTAATTCACCAGCTTTCATTGCAAAGCATGTCAGTTCTTGAATAAGTGGGAATAAAGTTTATCTAGGTTGATTCCTTACTTAATTAGGTCTATTGTATGGTTATTTTAAACATTAGTTGCAGTTGGTTTGTTTTCATCACAGCTTTTAGCTTTAAACAACAGCCGCGTGCACAAGCTGTTTATTGACCACAAAGACAATTCAAGTTTACCGTGAGGGCAAGTCTACACTACAGCGCTACATTGGCACAGCTGCACCGATGCAAGAAGCAGAAGCTATGTCAGCGGTAGAGCATCTCTGGCCAACATAGCGCTGGTGTGGAGAGCACAAAACTTATGTTGCTCAGGGGGTGGGGGGACTTTTTCACATCCCTCAGTGTCGTAATTTATATCGACTTAGGCAGCAGTGTAGACATGCCCTGAGGTAAAAATTAACAAGGCGGATAAAGTGATCGCCTTGCTGTGGCCAGTGGCCACATTTGCATAGCTTCAGACCAGTGGAACTTCAGGAAAGTGATTATATTCTGGAAGTGTGTTAAATAAACAAGGGTGAACTCTTCATTTTGTCCCAGTCTTTGTGTCATACTGGAAGCTTAAACAGAGTGTAAATGGCCCCTGGGGAATAACCCTGGTATAAAAGGATTCTCCAGATGACAGAGACCTGCCTCAGCAGTTTTACATCACGGCCTGACACTGCATTCTGGCTATTCTCAGCTGCTGCAAAGACCCCTGGGGAGCAAACTATAATGTAGAGCAGTCCTGAGGCTCGGGAGTGAAAAATAAATCTAGAACTTGATTAAGTTTTCAACAATGTAAAGCAAAACCTGGTGCTTTTTCTTCTCACGTGCAATATCCTGGTGGTGACACAGGGCACTTAAGTAGTATGGGGCCTGGTTTCCAGGAGTGCAGAGGACCCACAGCTCTAACTGGGGTCAATAGGTGCTCAGCATCTCTGAAAATCAAGCCCAAAGTGGTGCTAGTAGGAAGGGGTGAGGAAAATGAATGTTGCATTTTATATGTGGCTATTGCCTTTACAAATTTATCTCCTGTGTTGTTCCCTCGTGATGCAGCCAAGCAGCATGTCATGCCAGCCCCTAGATATTTCGGAAGCATCTCATTCTTACAAGGTCTCCCATTAAAATCAGGGACGTCCTGCCTTCATGGGGATGGCTAGCTGTGGTAATGGGTTTGGCCGAGTTTATAAGCGTGAGTGTGGGAAGCAGGTCTACATTTTGTAAAGGTTTTCTTCCAAATGAGCATATTTTACTTTTTTTCCATTTTGCTACAACAAAAACAAACATTGTTGGTGCTGAAAAATACATGAGCACACCCTTGTTGGTAGTGTCCAAAGAGAGGCTAAGAACTGAATGAGCTGGAGACTGGAGTTTAGTCTTGCCTTCATAGAAGATCCCTCCACATCAAGGCTGAGGCTCAGTGGTCAGGCAATGGGGGGAAGCTTACACTGGCTCTGCCCATGTTGTCACTGTTTAGATAAACAAAGCTTCAGACTTGAGAGCTGCTAAGTTAGCCCCTTTCACAAGTACAGCATTCACTAAAATCAAAAGGAGCCAATCAATGAAATAAAAGTGGAGGCCCACAGAGATGGCCTCAGCATTTTAAGGGAGACGTGCAAACCCAAATGTAAGAGTGAGGGAACCCCCTCAAAGTGGATCTTCTGTATCTCTGTGAGCCACAATACAGTTCAATATTAGCGAGAATGCACCTGATTATCCATTGCCTTGCACCTTGTGCTTCCACTCACTATTCTGATATGGTGGTGTGTTATATCCACCTTGCTCAGGGGCAAAGGACTGGAGTAGAGATTCATACCCAGGGGACCAAATTCTCCACTCTGTTATACAAGTCTGTCTCAGGGTAACTTCACTGACTTCAAAAGCTGCGCTGGCATAAAACAGGGTGCAACAGATTGGACAATATTTTTAGACTTACACTGTTAATAAAACCTGATGTGAGCTTCCTGAATATATAAGGTTAAACCCAATTTCTAGTTGAACTCTGAACTCTTGGAGACAAACCCTCCTTTAAAAGAAGCCATTTTTCCTGCTTGATCCAGTGATCTGTAACTTCTTTCCACTCAAGAATCTCCCATTTCCATTATATCCTGACCTTTGAATGAAGCAGCAAGAGGATTGTAATAATGATACATTATAATACTTCCCCTCTTCAAGATATTGACCAAATACAACATCCTTGTTAGCTCTTGTTATCCCCATTTTATAAATGGGAAATGGAGGCAGAGAAGTTAACTGACTTGTCCAAACTATATGGCAATTCACTATCAGAGTGTGGATTGGAACACAAGAGTCCTGGCTTCCAGTCCCATGTTCTAGCCAGTAGACAGTTCTGCCTCTCTCTGGCAACTGGATTAAGCACTAAATCCAAGTAACCTCAAAATCAGTTCAATTATCATCAGTGATTAAACTTGCATTTTTAAAAATGTAAAACACATTTGACTTTTCACCTCAAAACATCCATGAAATTGCTTCTGCATTATTCTGCCTGCCTTTTTTAACCAAGGTTTTAAAAAATAAACTTTAAAGCAATAAATCTTTTCTTTCAGAAACACGGCATGATGGAAGGGTGCAAGAAAGAAATATTATACTTTAGATCTTTAAATATACATATACATATAATATATTACCTGTGGTGATAGTTTGGCCAAATATCAAAGATGAAATAAGATTTCCCCAGACTCCAGAAGACTGGAATATGAGAAAGAAGAGCCCAAAATACTGATTGATGACATCTCTTCCAATTTTCCCTGCCTTTTGGGCGTACAAATTGCCAGCTATTGTGAGATAGGTGCATTTAGCAGACCAGAGAGGGGCTCCCCCAAATCCCAGGATTATGGAGGTAGGGATTAGCGTGTACCTGCCAAAGAATACTTTATTTAGCATAGATTTTATCTGTTTGTCCATCTATTCCCCCTCCAAGGCAGATCACTGAACACTGCATTCCATAAATAAAATACATAAGCCAAATTATTCCCAGAGTCTCAGATGCATAACAGACATCACAATACACTGAAACCATGGGCAGTTTGTGCATCCCCATTTGGAGAGGCTAGCTCCTTGCCCTGCCTCTTCCAGTCGAGGCCTCGACCCCACTCCTGCTCTTCCACCCCCACTGCCCCCCCACCAGCTGGCCCACCAGCACAGACCCGAACCCTGGCTGGCACCTGGAGCAGCCCGGAACCCCGGCTGGCCTGCTGCCCTACCCCCACCAGCCTGCTGCCGCCCGGAGCAGCCCCAGAGCAGTCCGGAGAAGCCCTGAGCCCCAGCCAGCCAGCTGGGGCCGAGCCCTGAGTCTGAGCCACCCAGAGGAGCTCTGAGTTCTGCCGCGGCCTGACCCTGGGCCTGTGACAGGGAGCATTAGTGGAGGTTTGGGGAGGTTTAGCCTCCCCCAGACTCCATTACCCGCCGCCCATAACCCAAACATATTCAACTTTTGTTTAAATCAGTGGAGTTACTCCAGGGTCAAATCTGCCCCAATGAATTTAAACAAGGAATGACTGAACACTGTGAAGTTTGAGAATGATGCCAACTATATTTGGGGCATGGGGGGACTTGTACAGTTCATACACCTAGTCTGAGTTCACGAACCCTTTCCTTCTGTAATCTAAGGACTAGATTGTGCCTACCCTGGATGGATGTAAAGAGAGGTGGAGGGGGACAAAACAAGTAGCCTTCCCCTCTAGCCTCACATCCCCTACCCAATGAAGAGTGGACCTGGGTTTGGCATGAAGGACACTACAGCTTGAAAAAAGGTCTAGCAGAGGCTGCCCAGTTCCACAATACCCCAGCACCCCCAGAAGCATTGGACAAGATTGCTTCCTCACGATTTTATGCAAAGCGCAAGGCCCGGGGCAGTCACCTCGATTCGCCCTATCAAAGGAACGACTCTGCCCAAGTTGTTGTCCATTTGGTTGGTTCTGGGAGTACCACTGGGGGGCAGGAAATTCCAAACACGGATAACCCTCTAAGGAGAAAAAATTGCCCCTTTGCATATCTAACCCAGATGTAATAAATGGCGTTTCACTAGTTCAACTCTGGCAGAACAGTATAAAAGGCCATCAGTACCAGCTGGCATAGAAGTTGCCCAGGGAGAATGCGATGTAGCAGCACATGGAGCCTGCAATGGTCCACTTGCAGCCCAGCTTCTTAATGAGGATTGGAGGGAGAAACATGGAAGAGAGGATGAGAGCTGCATAGATAACACTTAGTGAGGCAACACCAAGACCTTCTTCAGAGTGGAGACTGCTCTGTGGAGACAAAAACAAGTTGACTCAGAATTTACCATGTGAGAAGGGGAGATATGGTAGCTGAAATATCAGTGCTTCCAAAGCCACAAGGGTAAGGATGGAAAAGGGAGAGTGGGGAAGGGGATACTCAAAACTGGCTTTGGCCAGAGATAGGATGAAGCCAGAAGTTGGCTCTGTATTTTAACATCCCCTACCCGTCCAAGTTCCAGGATTTTGGTTTAAGCCATCAAAGATAGGGGCCACTTTCAAAATTCTGATCCAGATTCAGGTTTGGATTGTGAATTGTCTAAACATTTGGGATGCAGAGTGGGGTTCAGATCCAGGATTTTGGTTTGCAACAAACACAGTTTGGTTTTTAGACCAATGAGACTTAAGGAAAATCTGTTTTCCTTCTCTCTTTTTCTTTCTTGTTTACTTTGAAAAGAAAGTCTCTTGATTCATAATCCCAAGGGGATTTTTGCCCGAGGCAATGCCGTAGTACTTTAAGCACAAGGTCTGAAAACTTCTTAGACATCTCAGAACCAAAGGTTCAAATTCCAGCATGGTCTAGTTGGCCCTTCCTAGGTAGATCTGAGTTCCATGCAGTTTACCCTGTGTGGGAAGGTTATTTCAAAGGATACCTTAAAAATTGAAGTTGTGTGTGCCCATGTAAGCCCCGGGGCATTTTTTTTGTAGGAGCATGCGGTCACCAGGGTCCTCGGCCAAAATTATTTCCTCCCTACCCATCACTATTATGACACATTGCATGGTGTGTAACTGGTTGTCTGCTGTCTTCCACTCTAGAGATGGGTGCTTTTCAGTGGCTGGCTACAGTTCTTGGATGTATATAGAGTAATTAGAAGAGTGCAAAAATGTGCTTCCTGTTTACTAGCTAAACACAGCACCTAAACCAATGGGGTCCTGGTCCATGATGAGGGCTCCTACGTGCTACAGTCATATTAATAAATAAGAACCTTGGGTCAGATCATGCTCTCCACTTCCATGAGCACAAGGGGTTAAAATCAGAGCTGGTCAGCAACTGGAATTTCCATTTTCCAATGGGAAATTCTGACATTTCACATACCCACACAAAAGAAGTTCCCAATCTGAATGAAAAGTCAAAATTTTGAAGTTTCCCACACAACAAAAATTCCTAAAAAGTTTGATTTGGGTGCATCAAAATGTGTCATTTCAATAAGGTAAAAATGTGTTGTTTCTACTTCCTCATTTTGATTTGTTTTAACTTTTATATTTTTAATATTAAACTATAATACAAAGTTGAAATGAGAGTCAAAATGATTGGTTTCAGCTTTTTCCCACTGAAAAACATTGTTGAAATCAACGCTTTTCTGCAAAAAGTTTTGATTTAGATGAAATTGCATTTTGATTTAAAACTAGTGTGTTGCCATTTTTTTGACCTGCTCTAGTTAAGATCTTTCGGATCTGGGGGAGTGGGTGCAGGGTACCACCTGCATGGCCTCATCTCATCCTTCACCTGAGCCTCCAGCAGCTTCTCCACCAGTGTTTCATGGGGAACTGGCTCTGCAGGGTTCGGGCCGCAGAGGTGGAGCTGAAGACCAGCTGCCCATAATCCCTGGTTGGCTCTGAGAGCTGTTTGGAAATCCCAGTGGGAGTAATGCTGCCTGAAGCCATATTAGCTTCTGCTACTTCCCTTCCATGGCTGCCATTGTGCAGGTGTAAGGAACTCATTGTTCAATAGACATTCAAATTTGGCTTGCAGATCAGCGGGGGATTCTTATTTAAAAATCCATATCTAAAGTATTGCCAGCTCCAAGCATTTAAATATTATTAGTCAGAACACAAAAAACCATGAGATCGGTTTAAACATCATGAGTTTAAAAAGAAATTCTTTAAGGGTTCCTGCTAGGCTGCAATGCAACCAGTTAACCAGGCTTCAGATGTATTAGACTGCATATTTACCAGGACTTTCCAATCATGTTACGTTTACATGATTGAAAAATGCACCTTTTTTCTTCATCAAGAGGGGGCCACAGAAGGAAGAGAACCATTTCCTGAATTACCAACATCCCTAGCTGCAGCATTCTGGGTTTTTCGAGACAGCCTTTTATTCCAAAATGTTATTGAGATCTGAAAAGATCACAGTTTAAGATCATATGGCAGGAAGGGTACATCCTGCGTTTGGCATTGCACAAGTCTGCAAACAAGATACCGTGTCACCTTTTCATGGCCAACGTACGTCTTAGGCATTTTTTTACAGATCTAGGCATTTCTAGAACTATTTCTACTCCTAAAAATCCCCTCTATTTCTGAGCCCTTCCATTGCATTCCAGGTATAAAATTCTTAACAGAAGCTCTGGAACTTGGGTAAAACACATCATCTGTTGCCAGGCCATATCTCAGCCCACACCAGAAAATCACATTTTTGTTCAAAGATACCAAGAAAAGATTATGTTTCACACCCCTTGACTGGACTGATGCAACTATAGGAACAAGAAAAGAAGTACTTGTGGCACCTTAGAGACTAACCAATTTATTTGAGCATAAGCTTTCGTGAGCTACAGCTCACTTCATCCAATGAAGTACGCTGTAGCTCACGAAAGCTTATGCTCAAATAAATTGGTTAGTCTCTAAGGTGCCACAAATACTCCTTTTCTTTTGGCAAATACAGACTAACACGGCTGTTACTCTGAAAACTACAGGAACGGATATCATAGCAACTAATGAAACTAGTTACATTTACCTGCAGACTCTGAAGCCCTCCGTAAGCAGTAAATAGAAGTAAAAATCCAAAAGAAATGACAAGGACATTCTTAAGATTGCTTTCCATGTTGGTTCATAGAAGATAAAGGCCTGACAGTTAAAGGTATTGATCAAAGTGGCCCAGCTGGTACTTAGGGAGGGAAAAACAGGATCTGCTTGTTGGTAAGGATCAACTTCTCACTGCATCTATAGTAGAAAGAATTGTTAGCCAGTTGTGTGTCAGCCGGTGAACTTTACTTTCTCTGATACTGAAAACTCCATATGAACCGGTTACTCATTCAGTTGCTGTGAAGCAATAACAATTAGGACTTATCAGCTTGCATTAGATCTCTGTACTTTATATTCAAGTTCACAAATCGCTTGTAAGAATGAGGCAAAATTTCATATTTCATCTGTATAGTATGTGGCTTCCTCCTGTTCCTGGAACAGAAGAATGCAGATAGTTAAGTGCATGGCTTGAATACAATTAGAGCTAAACCTTACAGGGCAAAGATGAAAAGGTTGCTTGGAAATCTATATCAGGTCTGTTCCTTAACTAAGGTTGCAAACCACACAAACAAACCAGCCTGTTTATGTGACTGGGTAATGTGAGACTGTTACTTGGAGGGTTTCTCAATCTTGACATAGATACAGCACACAAAAGCAAGGGTGTTGCCTGTTTGTCTAATGGAAGATACCCTACCCCCAGCAAAACCAAGTGGAATTTGGGAATACATGGCTGGGAATCATTCACAGGATTGTACTAGATGGCACAGTGTTGCTTCCCATACACACATTCAATCAAGACCAAAACAAAGAAAACAAGAAAAAGGCTGAATATATTTTAACATACCAAGAAGTCAAAGCTAGCTCCTGTTTTTGAGGAACATCCACTTTCTGATCTTTTTAGTTCTTGTTTTATAATTCAAGTAAATGCAGAAGAAAAATATTCTTCCAACCCCAAGTGAGAGTGAAGAAGTTATTAATATCCCTTTGAGAATAGGATATTTATAAATAAATGCAAGACTTTCTAAATAGACAGTGAAATACTGTCTCTTTATGTTAAGGACTATCACACTTGGCACACATACATAGAGTCTAATTTTCAGCTGAGCCTCAACCCAGCCTTTGTTTTGGAGGCGCAAGTATTGATAGTTACATACCCAGCCTTCTCCTGTAGTGGTTGTAACCCAAACCAGTGCTGAACTGAACTAATACATAAGAACATGACAGTGATACTGACTTTAAACAAAATTGAAACACCTCACTTCCCACTCTGATGCAAGAATAAACAGTGCACACATGCAACAGTGAAAGGCACTTTACATTTTCAAAATCCTTTGTTTTGTAATACTTCACTGTGTTGGTAGTCACTTAGAAAGGGAAGCTTTTTTAAAATAGTTTTTAACATGACACTCTTTTTTAAAGGCACAATTGGAGAGACTGTCAGTTGAGAGCCAACACACAGTCTTTCCCACCAGCAACACCTGTTCCTGGAAAGCATTTTTGGGCTCTTTGGTTTTTTGATTGATCTGAGAGACATTTTGGCCTGCTGTATGTCCCTGTCCAGACCTTTGGCTTATCTGCCTTCTAATGAGTCTCTCCAAAGGAATGTGCAGACTCTTTACCAATGAAATCTGATAAGGTTGAGATGTTCTTCATTTTGTACCAAGCTGTGAGCGTCTCCAGTGAGCCTGCTGTGTATCAACCCGACACCCCTTTCATTCCTTCTGTCAGTTTACCTAAGATTAAGTGAGTCTCAAGATCTGAGCCGAACATGTGTGCAATCTCAGGTCTCAAGCAGGGGATCGACACACTCCTAGCTAAAAGCTCTCACATGGAGGGATCACTGAAACTGGAAATGGAATGGACCAATTAAATTAATGACTCCATCCCACAGTCAAGAACGTTTGTTCTCTGAGGTGACTATAACTGAGCCCTGGCTTCTCTTAAATCACAACAGACCTTCTGGTTGACTTTTTTTTTTCTCAAGTGTTCACCCCTCCCTCTAGCCATCCACCTTTTACTGGGGTATCTGTTCATTTTAGGCTTTCATTGAACAAACCCAATAAAAACAGAAGACCCACCCTAGATCCCTCTATCTCAGGCCACAGGCTGGCTGTTACTTTATTGGCTTTGATCTCTGGCTATGCCCACTAGCCAATGGATGC
The DNA here is from genome assembly GCF_965140295.1 of Lepidochelys olivacea. Lineage (NCBI taxonomy): Eukaryota > Metazoa > Chordata > Testudines > Cheloniidae > Lepidochelys > Lepidochelys olivacea. The sequence continues at coordinate 127,750,379 of NC_140413.1, forward strand.
AGCTGAAGGAGGGATGAGTAGCATTTTGTGGCTCCCAGATCCTGGGTCATAAGAACGTAAGAATAGCCATACTGGGTCAGACCAATGGTCCAGCTATCTATCCTGTTTTCCAACAGTGACCAATACCAGGCACTTCAGAGGAAATGAGCAGAACAGGCAGCCATTGAGTGATCCACTCCCTGCTTCTGGCACCAGCATAGTTTACAGCAGCCCAAAAGCTGCTCTAAACTATCCCTGGCTGCTGCTGGACCCCAAGGGGTGACCACTTCCTGGGGGTTGCCAGAGCACACAAGTCATCTGGCCATGCTTTCCCCCCAGAATGTTCCCAACCCTGGAATCAGGCTACAACAGGGGGCGGAGTGACAGAAGGTAGCTATGCCAACGTTTCACACCAGCTGGAGACATTGGCTCTTTTGCAGCCCCTTTGCACAGCTGGAGTGTCACCGATGGACTAGAATGCAGGCCCAGGATTGTCTTTAACAGCAGCAATTTTAAAAAAAAGAAACTTAAATAGCTCACTGTGTAAGGAGACCCCCTTCCAAGTTACTTGGGTTAGAGCCCTTTCTTGTGGGCTGACTGTTCTCTGAGTTTCCCCCACAGGCAAAGTCAGCAAGTTACATGCCCCATATTGGCAAGTTAACAAGGCCCACTTGTCTAACAAACTCCCCATGTATAACCCATACTGGCCTCATTATATTAGAGGCATGGATACTGGGGTTTTTGCCAGCGACCAAGTTGGGGGTAGGGTGCATGGGAAGTTAACCCTTCCCATGCTGCCTCGCAGGTCGGTGTTGCACATGGAAAACATAAGGCTGGAGCCTCAGGTAGTAATGGATGATCTGGAGATTAGACTCTTTCAGAGTATGTAACCAACACAGGGCAGCATGGCCTGTAAACAAAATAAAAGGGTACCCAAACCAGTACTGTCTTAAAGCAACCACTCTCTCCTTAAAGATCTTCCCCACTCCCCACCCCAATGGGAATGAGTCTACATCTCCAGTATAATATATTGTGGTCTTCACCCTGAAATTTCTGGAATCATACAGCCCCCAATTCAATATCCAATTTATCTGCTCAGTAGAGTAAGCGTCCAGTTAAAATCTAGGTTGCTTAGCCCAGGCTGTTTAAAAAATATGTTCTTTTATCACTGTGAAAGCCTGGTTGCATGGTTGTGCCTCATACACCTGCTGTGGTGCCTCACTGTTTTTTAAGCTCAAGCAAGTGTGGCGAAATGTGTCAGGAATCCCATGCAATAGCTGGCCACCTCCAAGAAGGAGCATACCTGCTTCTTGGTTTTAGGGAATGGGCTTTTTGGAGGGTCTCCACTTTCTCTGTGGGTGGAGGTAGGGTAGGTTGAACTTGCTCATTTCCTAGCAGGTATATAGCTTCTCCTTTCCCAAGTTTGCAGGAGTTCAGGTTAGCACTGACTCCAGCCTCCCTCAACTGTCAGTTCCCTCCTCACTCAGATGTGACTGATAAGTAGGACTAAAGATGACCCATCATGCAGGTGGGCAGCTGCATACTGCTGGTGGCCAGGGAGAATACAACCTATTAAATGCTGAGGGGTGGCTAAGTGGAATACCCCAAGTAGCAAAGGCTGTTTTCTCCTGGGAATCAATCAGGCCTAGCAGACAGCTGCCAATCAGTGGAGTAATTCTGTCAACAAAGTGAAGGGAGGACAAAGACACTCACAGAACCAGGAGCCACGCTGTGCCCAAAGCTCCCAGCAGTATTAGTTCTCTCCTACCTCCACCTAAAGCTCTAAACGTTTCCCTGGCCTCTACCCAACTTTCCATCCCTCTCTCCTCTACCCACAGATCCAGTCTCTACATCCTGTCCCTTCAAACACCACCCATTCTCCTCTCCGCAACCTACTCATAGATATCCCACTTCTGTTCACTCTTCCAAGGTGTCTACAGTCCCTTTGCTACATCCAGTATCCCTCTGCCCCTAGGTATGTCTAAATCTTATCCTGTGATGTCCCCCTTTCTATCTTCCTTCTGTGACACCCGCTTGCTTTTCTTTGCCCCTTGATGTATCCTATCATCCCTCCTTGCTCTGCTTTTCCCCAGTCTCATCTCTCCATTCCTCCTTGTCTTCATCCTTCATCTCTCTGCTTTCTCCTCCCCAGCTCCTCTTCCCCACGTCCCCAACCCAGTTTCTCCCTCTCAGGCTCCCCTCCTGCAAACCCCTTGCACATCCTGCCACGCTCTTCTTTCTTCAATCCTTGATGTTCCACCTTGTCCTCCCCACAGTCCCCGTCCGCCTCCCCTCCCACACTGTCCACACCCCTCTACTCCCTTTACCTATCCCCTAAGGTGGGAAGAAGAGAAACTTCCCCTGCTCTGCAGCTAGGGTGGGGAGAGGTGCCCAGCTAGAAAGAGAGCAGAGTGAATGCAGACGGGAGTCTCAGCTGTGGCTTCTTACCTGCACATCTGTGGGGCTCTGTGGTCCTTACTTGCAGGAGGCTTACAGCAGCTGCCACCTCTGCTGAGTCCAGTTGTTCAGGTAACCTGTGCTGGTCCTGTAGTAGAGGCTGGGACTGGCTTGGGGCAGGGTGCTCTCAGCACAGTAGGGCTCCTCCCCTGAATCCCAAATTGCCAGGACAAAGAAGCATTTCCTGCTTGCTCAGTCAGGGTGCCAGACTTAATCTTTGTGTCACAGATCCAGTAGGACGTTAAACTCAGCTGGGAGCTCCCCACACATGAAGTAGTCTGTTTCTCTAGTATGCATATTGCATTCACTTCTCTACCTGCAGTATCTCTCCTCTGCTTCAGCCCATCCACGTCTTACCTTCTGAAAATATCCTGCCTCTAAGCAGTTCACATCTGCATTTACCTCTGCTCTTTTGCATGGCTCAGAACAACTTGATTAATGCCCGTTTTACTGGCTTGTGCTTGGCTGCGTACAAGGTGACTCTGACTCAGCAGGACTGAGTACTGCTAAGAAAAAGCACATGCCCCTGTTGTGATATGGACCCTTTCTAACGAAAGGGGCAGCCAGATCCTGTTTGTGAACAACAGAGGCTTGTACCACGGCTGCTCTGCAAAACTCAGTCGCCACTTGTTGGCAGCTCAGGAAATTCGCTCAACTGCTTGTTAACATCTCATATGATCACGCCTCAAAATTACTGGTGCACTCATGACTCACTCTCCTCTTCAATCCCTCTAGTGGCATCCTGTCATCTTTGCTCTGAAGTTTAATTTTCTTCTCTTATCTGCAGGGCCATGTACGACTCCACCATGCCTACATCTCTGCCATCATTTCTTACCACTCCTCCCCTCTCTGTGCTAATGAAACCAGCCTGACTACTCCTCCTGCACTCATCTCTAAGCCACCTTCCATGCTGTCCCTAAACTTGCAACATCTTGCCGATTCCAGTTGGACAGGAAGTATGGTCCAGCAGTTAAGGTTCTAGTTTAGCACCTCTGAGTTCAATTCACTACTACATCACAGAATTCCACTGCACCTGAGGGCAAGTCGCTTTGCCTATCCGTGACTGAGTTCCCTATCTGTAAAATGGGAATTTCTCTACTTCACAGGATTAAAAATTGTGAGACACTCAGGCACAACAGTGATGGGGGATCATATAAATGCCATAGATAGTTTGCCAGGCATATACCCATGTCAGCAATGCCCATTACCAAACTAACCCAAAAGATGCTGTAACACACAGATTTTCAAACTGGGTTTTGTGATCCCCAGAAGACCCACAAACAGGCCTTAAGGGGTCACAACTCTTCTCCTCCCTGTCTTTATAGCTAGATAGGAGGGGGGGAGCCTGAAACATTTTCTATTGGGCTCATGGGATGGAAAAGGCCAAGAACCACTGCTGTAATGTGCAGAAACCTCTTGGTCTCCCAGTGTTCTTGGTGACGAGTGCCTGATAATAGCTCATCTTAACTAATTAGCCTCTCACAGTTTGTATGGTAACTTCCAACTTACCTGTACGTATATATATAATCTTACTATATGTTCCATTCTATGCATCCGATGAAGTGGGCTGTAGCCCATGAAAGCTTATGCTCTAACAAATTTGTTAGTCTTTAAGGTGCCACAAGTCCTCCTGTTCTTTTTGCGGATACAGACTAACACGGCTGCTACTCTGAAACCTGTTAAATGCTTTTGGTTCCGATTCTCCCCTGCCTTGTACCTAGTGTGATCATTTACACCAGTGCAAAGGGAGTGCTATTCGGGAAGCACTTCATACCCACTTTGACGGGTGTAAATGACTATGCAAAGTGTGAGGCGGTCAAGACTCCGCCCCTTCTGCTACAAGCCTAGTTTATGCTCTGTAGCAGTTGCTCATGTGAACAGGCTCACTGAGTTCAGTGGGAGCAGGTACTACTGAATGTGAGAGAGGGTTGCAGAATCGGGCTCTTAGAATGCAAACTGGTGAAACAAAAACAGCAAAAAAAGGGAAAAAAAAAAGTTTGATATATGCCTGAGGTGCAATGAAAGGTCTCCTGCAGGGTAAATTGTACATTGCAGAAAAAAAGAGTGATGATTGGCGCTGGTCAAAAAATGTTTTGTTTTTGTTTTTTTCCCCCATGGAAGAGTTCAACAAAATCATTATACCCATCTTGCAGAGGCATAAATAACTGCAAGGTGCAAAGCACCTAAGTGCAGGGACTGTAGTGGTGGCTGGCCTTCCACATGCTGCATAATGGGAGGAAGCTCCTTGCTGGTCCACACACACACCTGCTATGTTCACAAGCTGGTCAGACTTTAACCCTTAGCCATTTGTTCAATTGAATTACCTTTCAGGAGGCTTGCTGTGAATTGCAATTTCAATATCGATGAGGGACCTCTCAAAAGCAGTCACTGGAGTCTGTCACTGCAGTGGCAGCAATTTACAGCCTGTTCATCTGAATCAGTCCTGATTTCCCCCTCTGCGCTGTGAGGCTGGCAAACGTGGTGTTTGTTTGTTTGTTTGTAAAGTTGAATGTTCATTTATTAGGCAGACAATACAAAGAGATTCACTGAGATTTCTGACTCTGTGCTTGTGCCTTCAGCACTTTCACAACAATCTTCGGCTCCTCAGTCAGGAAAGCTCATTTGATTCTGTCATGGACACATTTAGCACACGTGTGTAGTTCTAATCTTACCCAGATCTAAAAGCAAACAGTCCCAGTGTGCTCATTAGAATTGCAAAACTGTTTCCTGTTCCTTCTCTGTTTGAAACCTTCCTGTAGTCATGTCAGTTCCTGGTGTATGCCCTGAGCTAGTAAAACAAAATAATATTTATGAAGTCACCCCCACATAACCTCATCCCTTGCTAATCATGACAAATAATAGCAATCCTTATTTCCCAAAGCAAGCATAATCTTGAGATCAATTTTAAAATTGATTCTTTCTTGCCTATCTAGTTCTTATGAATGGTCAAAACACTGCAATGCAGTTTACCCATCCCCAGGAAACAGTACTGGGTGACTGGAGACAGTTTCTCCACTGCTGAGCTTTCCTGCTGCCTTTGGGCATGTGCCCATTGCAGTCTTATTTCCAGCTCTCAAAATATGTTTCCAGATGGTATACATTTGGCGATTAGGAAGCATTCTAAGGGCTTAAACTCAAATAATGGACCCAGGGGACATACAAGTACATCCCAATTTTCATGCCCAAGTAGAAGAGCATGTGCACTGACCCTGGATGACCCAACTCGAGGGTTAATGGGTAATTAGTTCTCCATGCCTGTTCTTTTCTTGGTGTCTGCCAGTTGTAATGGTGAGTTTGTCAGTAGGAAACCCAATTGTGTATGTGTGACATAGTCACTTGTCTAGTCAGAAAGGGTCTAAGGCCTACAACACACCTCACATAAGTCACCAAATAATTTCAGGATGGTAATGATTTTCAGTAACCCTCAGCCTAATAAACTGAGTTTTTAAAAGATGAAACACTCTACATTCCATTCCCAGTCCCTCATTCATTCAATGACACCTCTGAAACACTCCATGTATACATGTTTTAACACTGTGTCGCGTTTCTGGAAGCTCAGGCTGTGACAGATATGGCAATTTTATGCAATCTCTTTGGGAGAACTTACTGTATTAAGTTTATGTGTCATTGTAGGCCCGGGATTGCATGTAATTCCATGGGGCAGGGTAATCACAGCCCTCCAGGAATTAAGAACAGTGGGGGATAATTAGGCAAATTCACTCAGGATGTAACACCTCCGGAGAAGTATCATGGGAGAGGCTTGCATATAATATAGTTCAAATTGGGTTTTTCAGAGACTAACAGACAATGAGAGGACTTGGATAAATAGCCTGAATTTAAACTGACTCAGGGCCTCCTTTCTCATCTTGCAGTGAGTAGACTGCTATGCTGACAAATGCCTGTGGTACTCTAAACATTGTTGGAGCAGCATTAAGGCCCCGTTGGACGAGTGGTGGGGCAGTGTCAGAGGCACATGGTTAGAGACCCTCCAAGCACTTCTGGAGGGAACAGTCCATGAACCAGCTAGGAAAGACTGTCACAGCAGCATGAGGGAAACCATGAAATAGCAGCCAGTTCCCAGTTAAACCACTTTCATTAACCTTCACAGTCACTGTTTGGTAAAAGAGAGATGTTTACTGGATTCTCTAAAGCCAGTGAGCCAGAGCAGAGCTACATTTGGTTGTGGCTACTTGAAGAAGAAATTTTGTTATGAATTTTCAAAAATGATGTAATTTGCATATAAACATAGCTTCTGACGTGTACTGAAGTCATCAAAATAGCTCTGTGCTATTATTCATCATTAAGTGGGTGGATATGAGAACAGCAGCATTTCAAAATGTTGGGAGGCTAAGTCTGTACAGTAGATGAAGTCATCCATAATTCCAACACAAGTAACTTTGAGGGAGTGATCTCCAAAGCAGAGACCACAAGTATGTACTTGTTTGTCCATTCTTTTGCAATGATACTTCTTATAAACCAAGGTCTTCAATAGGAATTCTGCCCACATATTAGATGAAAGAGGGTATGGGCCAACCCATGTGGGCATGAGACACTTTCTTTCAGTCACTAGCATTGTTTACACTTCATACAAGCATGATTCTCTTAGCCCTTCAGATTTAAAGTGGTCATATTTCCCAGCAAGCAAAATCATGATGTGATTTCAATAGATTAGTTAAAAATTTCTCTAGCAATAGTTCTGATAATTTCCAGAAAGTTTGAACACTGAGGGTTTGAAACCAGAACCTGCAAAACTAAAATATGACCCTCAACTGCTTGAGCTAAAGCACTTAGTAGCAGGCTCGCTAATCTCTTATATGAACCAGTCACTAGAAAGGAAAATGGCTCCACATTTTCCAAGCAGGGCTTACATGTGCACAGATTCAAATCACATGGGACAAAACTGATCAAAGCCCTCCACATTTTAAATAAAGGGGCAAGGGATTCAATTGCTCTATACTTGATGGCCACATGATGAAATGGACAAGCTGCAGAAGAATTATTGTGGGAGCTGGGGTCTAATGTAGATCACTCACTGTGGCTAGATATCACATATAATCTTGCTAGAGAAGTTTTGCTTTGGTTTAGGGATAATGTAACTGATATATGGTGGTTTTAAATTTGTGATATAACTATTTTATATGGCTATGTTAACCTAAAGTGGCTTGGATTTTAGTTCTCTCTCCCTCTGTTTAAAAGCATGTATAATTTAAGCATAAGTGTAACAGAGAGTGTCTTCTATGGAACTTGAAGGAGAAAAAAACCACAGCATTAACTGAAAAGAGGTTTTGAAAGGGAACTGCTCAGTTTGCATGCAGACTCACCAGCTGAGTGTCTCCTCATTTGCATATAGAAGCCTAAATCCACATGTTCTGTAAATGCCAGGGCCAGCCCGTGGGAGTTGGGAGATCCACCAGTCCTGGGTCTCAAAGCTCAGCTCAGGCTGCTTTAAACAATTCCTATCTGGCTATGCAAAAAGGGATTGCTCTACCAACTGGGGATCGCTGGAGGGCAGTATCCTCAGGCCACACCCTCAGAATGTCCCTCTGCAATGGGTGCTGGGAGCTGGAAAGGAGTAGACTAGATACCAGCTCTGTGCCACCCAAGGATGCCCCCACACCAGGAGAATCCCCATTTAGGAAGAACCACTGACTTTCTTGCCCCTTTGACTGCTGTTGGAGCAGCACAAAGGACCTGGAGTGGAGCTCAGGATTGAACTCAGAGGGTATGAAATACCCCGTGTTTGGGATTGAAATCAATGGGACTTAAGCATGTATTTAAGTTAAACACATATTTAAGAGCTTTGCTGAATCAGGGCCTTGATCCTGAGCTTTAACTATTTTTTTTTCAGTTCTTTTCCATTTTTTAAAAGTTCAAATTTTAGGTTCAACATTCCTGTGGAGATTGACTTTTATTAAGATAAGTTTTTTGGCAGTACACATATATCCTAAGACCGAGAAACAGAGTTCAACTTGGGGCAATGGGTTGTGTAGGGAGCCAGAGTGGCTCCCCTCCGAACCAGAGGGTAAAGAGCCACCCTCTGAGCCTGAGCGGGGCCAGGCCAAGCTTCCGCCAATCCCCAGAAGGGGAAGGGTGGGACAGGAAGTACAAAGGGCGGGTCCCTCTGCCCAGTGAGGAGAGCACCAGGGAGGGAGGGAGACACAGGCTGCTCCCTCGCGATCCTGCTGCTGACCCAGGCGAAGCAAGGAGGAGCCTGACCGGGGGGAAGGCCTGTGGGAACCAGGGCTGCCGGGCGCTGAATACCCAGAGGACTTGGAGAGGCCTGACTGCAGCCCGGACCAGCGTGAGTCCGATACCGAGGGAGAGCAGGGGTGGCCCGCAGCGGAATACCCGGAGGAACCGGAGCTGCCTTCAGTGGATTACCCGGAGGAGGTGGAGGGACCGGAGCGGCCCGCCTGAGAGAGACCGGGTAGGAAGTAGCCCAGGGGCCCAACTACACCGTGGGGTGGGTGTGTTTGGTCAGCGGGTGCGGATTGTCCCGCTGACCCAGCGGTGGGACCTTTGCCTCCCGCCACTGTCAGGGCCCTGGGCTGGAACGCAGTGGAGTTGGGTGGGCCTGCGTTCCCCTACCCCGGCGCTCCCCTGCCCGAGGGGCGCGCGACTGACGCTGGCCGGCACCCCTTCCCGCTAATTCCCCAACGCCCGGGAGGTGGGGCCGAGGCCTGCCACGGAGACCATTGCTCTCCATCACCCCTAGGGGCTCGGAGGACCGACCGACGGCTGTCACAGGTTGCAATAGGAAAAGATCATTTAATTTATGGTTTAAAAATGGACAAAGACATCTATCTGGTTTTGGTGTTTAAATTAGAGCAGAGCTCTTCTGAAAATCTGATCTAAAAGCTGGGTGCATCAGAGACTACATTCCGATTGGGTTAGAAATACTGTGATTGTAGCTTTCTCCCATTTCCTTCTTGTAAATGTGAGTCATTATTGTCTCCTCTTGGAATGTCACCTGCAGAAAGTCCAGTGTGGAGTTGCTTGTACTCAATAGATGACAATCAATACGTGAAATGGTTTCTGGCTGTAAAATTGACTCGAACAATTTAGAGACCACTGAAAATCTGTAGATCTTTGGGGGAGGAAGTAAAGAAAAATCAGACTGCAGTATTCTGTATATTTGCTGCAGACCTGAGAACAAAGAAAAGAACCTTGTGGGACAGAAATAATTCATTATTGCTAACCTCTATTTGTTTCAAAGTGTTTTGTAAACATATTTGTCAATGCTCTTAAAATATCCTTTGCGGACTAACTCATGCTTCTTTGCACTAGAGGAACAAAAAAGGAAAACACCCTGGGTCAGATTCTGCTACTCTTACTCATGTAGTGTAGCATTCATGTCAATGTGACTATTTTTGAAGGAAGGTGGTTCCCAGCATAAATAAATATATCAAATTGGGGGCATTTGTGCGCTTTAGTTTTGTGCAATACTTAGATTGCACAGGGCTTGGTGTATTATAAAAATGTAAGATAAACAGGTAGCGGCATGGTATTATTTAGAATGGAGTGAGTTATAATGTTCATGTATCTGAGGGAGTGATAGCACTTAGTTTGAGCCAAATGATAGTGGACATTGTGGAAGCTTCCTCCATACAGCTCTGCTAACAAGCCTCCGTCCTAACCCAGGAGACCCTATTATTGTGATTTTTTTCCTGGGCATGGACTACCAAGGTTTCCAATCATGGAGTGGCTGTGTGACATGGAGAGGCTTGTATAGTGACAATATATATCGACTACTCTGTCACAATATGACATTTTACAAAGCAAGAGATGTCATCATAGAGAGATTAGTGCTTGTTTTCTGAAATCCATCTTGAAAATGTTGAAAAATAATTGAGTGAGTATGCTTTAGAGATGAACGTATATTAAAACCCACGTTATGACCCCAAATCTTGATCTGGACCTCAGATCTGAGTTCACAGCTTGTACTTATTTAATGGGCTGAATCTAAACACTGGATCTGAATATCCAGTTCTTTGACAAATTCTGTATTCAGATCCAGATGTCAAATTAGTATCTGGGGTATGATTCAGGCCCATTTCTAGTATTTTTTCCCCAAGAAACCTTTCCCTTACAAAAAGTTGAAGCGAGCATAATTTTCCAGTGGGTCACTTTAATGCATTTACAAGAAGGTCCAACGTAAAGGGATTTTAGGAATACAAAATGCCATTTAGCACACTAGCCCTTTTTAATTATTATTTATTTATTTTTAGTTGTAAGTCTTTTTCTCTATCCTCACAGATTCCTTCCTTCAGAAAAGATCTTGGTATTTCTTGAACTCATTTAGGCTCTTTGCTTCAATCATGTCCCTGGTAATTTATTCCATATATTATCCTTTGTGAGAAGTGGCTCCTCCCTACTTATTCTGAAAGCCAGATTCTCATCCAAGTTCCATCAGTTTTACACAGGTGATTCTTGAGGAGTCACACCAGCATAATACTGGCATAATAGTGTGGATAATCTGGCCTTGGATTTTTACTTCTTTTTAATCCCCCTCATCAGAACATCTTTTTCATAAACTTTGAGTGAAGAGCTGATAAACATAGAAACTGAACATAACAAATAGCAGGGTTAGTGAACTTGTCAGCAAGGTAAGGAAGCAAACTGGAACCTGGAAATCTGCTCATTCAGCATCTGGGTCAGTTTAAGTAAAGACTAGGCAAGGCGAATTATCAAAGAGATCTCTGGTCCATATGACCTTGTCCTTTTCTCTAAAAACTTTCTGTGAAAATCTATTTAGTGTTCTGAAGCATATAAAATGTAAAAGCTTCCTTTCCAAGACTCAGAAGTCTTAGATTTAGAAGTGCATCAGAAGAGGGCTAAGGAAAATGAAAGCCAGATGTTACTTAGGAGCTACAAAAGCAGTATGATGATCCATATGGTTCCATGAAACTTCAAAAGATGGCTCAAGGTAACAGGTGGTTACTGTGTCTCAGTGTTCCATATTTGGAGCCAAAATAACACTTCCTACGCTTATCCTTTAATACAGCAACTCCATTTATAAAATGGACCATATAAATCCAGTGATCTGATTGGCCACTGACTAGGCTATTGCGAGGTCAGCAGCAAGTGTTGGAATTAGCTTACTCAGTCACACAAAATATCACTTTGCCCAGTTTCAAAAAACAGAATTTAGTGGTGAGGAATGAGCTGTCAGATGAAAGCACAAAACAGAGAATAACAGTTTTGGAAGTTTTAAAAATCTTTTTCTGTCTCTTCAACAGCGGGATATAGATGGGGAGTGGAAAACTGTATGTCAGAAAGATAAAGGTGAAAATGTGTGTGGAACAATTCATTTTTTGGTAAATGATCCCCTGTGCTGGAAAGGAGAGTTGACAGCCCACTAGAAGAACCTGACTTCGTAGTATCAGAGGGAGATTTGGAATACTTAGGTTCCCTAGAACAACAGGCTCAGATCCTGACAGGGTGATATAACATACTTCTGACACACATGAGTGCTGGAAAGACAGAATGAGTTTGTTTCTTGGCTCCAGTCACCTGACCTGGGTCAGGAATCCAATGGTGTTAAAGCCTGTCAGATGATAAAAGTCAATACTAGAACAAATGGAAAAAATGGGGAAATGTATTGTGAAAAAAATCATCCCTTTTTTTCATCAAAAAAACAAAATTCAGATTTTTTCAGTGAGCTCTGGTCAGTACCACACATCTTACTGTGTCATGGGCTTTCAGGTGAACTCTTAAAAACCTGTCAGTCCTTTATGGACATGAAAGATCCTGATATACTTTTGACAAGAGCAGGCTCCATGACTTTGACCAAAGAATCATCCATTACTCCCCACAAAGCCACAGTTGACTGTCCGCTGGTTTCCCACCCAGAGGTGGCTGCATTTCAGAGGAGCTATAAGTAGATACATTACATGAAAGGTGCTATGTATTGGTACAATATTATTACTCCAAGTTTCCTGGGCATAACTCAGGTCTGGGGAAAAAGGGGGATCTTGTGCTAGAGAAATGGGATCGTTATGCAGCGCGGTTGTTCTACCTCCTCTAATGATGTGCAGAATTTACCTGGGTAGCATTGGTTTGTCAGTGAGGCAGGCAGGAAATCATTTATTTATGACAAGAATAGGCCCCCTGCAACCCTCTCAGCTAAAAGCAGATTGTACTGGGTGTGCGTCTGGCCAGAATTCGAATCCGTCTGTTTAATGGGAAAGTCACCGTGGAACACTGAAAATACCTTTTTTTTTTTAAAAAAAAAGGTAAGACAAGGCAACAGAATCCTCTACCACCACCTACTTGCCTAATCACAGTGCTCATGGCGATGATGCATTACATCACCTCTGCCAATCCTTGGTAACTCAAAGTACTTCAGCGCTGCTTTAGAAATAATTGAAACACACATAAATCCATATATTTTTTTCCTTGACCTAAATCTCCCATAAAGCAGACATTTCAGGCTAGATTGCAGGGAACTGGAATACAAGTTATCTCCTCACTGCACAAGTAAACGCATTCAAGCACTCCAGGTCACGCATTGCGTTATGTTGTGTAATACATCTCTAGTGCTTGAGACTCCAATGCACATCCTGTCATGTGTTGTTATGAATTACCTATAACACACACAAGCACCAAGGGAAACTGTGCAAGGCAGTGTCTGGTAGAGCCAGTGAGTTAGTACTCTGATTAAATGAGATGAAGGTCACTGAACACAGTAGGTTGCATTCTCTACTCGATGCATGTTCCTAACTCCCTTTAATAGTAATCGGGGGGGGGGGGGAAGCTGTATTGCTGGCTGGACTGAGAGAGTCTTAACTGATGTGGCAAGTTTGCTGTTGTGAGTGGGAAAGTTCAGGATTATTTTCCTATACAGGGCAGATCCCCCCCAGGTGTCAATTAGTACAGTTTCAATGAAGTCAATGGGGCAAGGCTGATTGACACCAGCTGAGGATCAGGCCCATACTATATAAACATGTACTCCAATTTTCCTGTCTGATTTACACCTCCTAGAAGCCAAATGTAGTCAGTGGGATTGCATATATTGTAAGTCCAACGGGTTACTGTTTTTTTCAGAGCCTTTCCCCCTTTCCATTAATTGCAGTCATAGCCAATCCAGAATTACTTACAGTGTAAATGATCCCCCGCTCTTGCAGTATGTGTGTTAGTCAAAGACAAAGGAGACTTAACTGCTCATGGTGGAGCTGCCCAGCAGATTAAACTCTCCTGTAAGGTTCTGTGACGGAGGGAGTAATTTATGTAGGCATAGATTGTGGTATTTAACCACAGGCCTGCGTTGCATGCACTGGGGAGCTGCCCTGCCCCTGGGGAAGCTCTGGGAGGGACAGTGTCTCAGAGAGAATGTGCGAGCAACAACCTTCTTTGGGATGGTGCTGTCTGCATCCTGCAATGTACCTCTGCCCGTCTGTGAGAAAGGAGGACCACTGTCTTCTCTGCCCCTTCTTTGGGATGGACTCTAGGGCACAGAGCGAGGTTGACTAAAATAGGTTGAACAAGTTGAGTCTGGAGGAAGGATTGAAACTGCAATTCCCCTCATGTCAAACCCCAGTCTGTTCATGTGCCCAATTGCCCTGCTTAATGGAGTTTCAGCCTGTGGTGCCATCAGTGGAGCCCACAATCCTTTGCCATATGCATTCTTTCTAGCCTATGTTACTATTTCTTATGGGTGTTATGATAGCAGTTAGGTGCCCTAGCCAAGATCAAGATCATGTTGAGATAGACTCTGAACAAACACATTGTAAGAGACGTTATCTGCTCTGAAGAATTTACAATCTAAATAAACAAGACAGACAAAGGATAGGAGAAAAGAAATATTATCCCCATTTTATTCACATTAAACTGAGGCAAAAAGAGATTGTGATTTGCCCACTCTCACAATGGAATATGATAGGAAAGGTCAGGTAGGCTCCACATACTTAATGTATCCTGCTGGTGTGTGTGCAAGTTGGAACCTCTCACAACTCATGTCCTTTCTTAGTATAGGTCTGATCCACTAAATGCAGCTCATTTGGAAAGTGATACTACCAACAATGCTTTTAAGACTCCCAGAGTTTGAAAGGCACTATATATAATCCAATGCTGTTCTTGTTTACACACTCTGTGCCTAGTCAGGCATAATCTTCACCAGATAGTGTGTGGAACTTGTTCTTGACTTTCATAAGGCTGGATACTTAGAAATCTTAAGCAGATAACTTCTTATCTCCAGCTTTCTTTGCCTACTTGAAATTGAAGTCTCCTGCTAAAAGGTAGTTAACTGTTGGGTTGCTTTGTTGTTTTTTCCCTAAGGAATCTTAGCTCCATCCTGTTTACCTCACACCTGAAGGTTTTAAATTTTCTGGTAGACTTATTTTCTTCTCGCACAGAAATGGGTTTGAGCTGCCCATGTAAAAACATTCTTCATAATGAATTATCTTGCCTTGGGTGCAAATAAAAATCAGACCATTTGGGTTTAATGGATGTTTAGTGCAGAGATGTTCGTGGTAATATTGGCTGAGTTGGTGGCACCCTTCTAACGATTAATCAGAAAGAACAAAGATTTGTGTGGTTTCATTCCCTTGGCTGATGAAAGCTATCTTCGAGCATTTTAGTTGCTTAGACCCACCTTCATGAAAACACGGACAGTATTACCAATCCTAAGCATTCAAAAATAATGAGATTGGTTCAATAAATAATAATAGTCACACCTAGCTCTTGTATAGCATTTTTCATTCATAGATCTCAAAGCACTTCACAGTCTTCCTATATTTATCGTCACAACACCCCTGTGAGATAGATGGGGAACTGAGGCACAGAGAAGCTTGCCCAAGAGAGAGACTTGCCCAAGGTCACACAAGAAGTCTGTGTCAGAGCATGGAGATTTTTAACATTAATAATTGCTGGGATTTATTTGCCTTCTGGCTTTTGAAACTTTGTGGTTCACTTTTTCCTCACAATTATGAGGTCACAATGCCCCTCTGCCATGTATTGGCCAAACTGGACAGTCTCTACGTAAAAGAATAAATGGACACAAATCAGACGTCAATAATTGTAACATTCAAAAACCAGTCGGAGAACACTTCAATCTCTTTGGTCACTCGATTACAGACCTAAAAGTGGCAATTCTTCAACAAAAAAACCTTCAAAAACAGACTCCAACGAGAGACTGCTGAATTGGAATTAATTTGCAAACTGGATACAATTAATTTAGGCTTGAATAAAGACTGGGAGTGGATGGGTCATTACACAAAGTAAAACTATTTCCCCATGTTTATCCCTCCCCCCTGCCATTGTTCCTCAGATGTTCTTGTCAACTGCTGGAAATGGCCCACCTTGATTATCACTACAAAAGGTCCCCCCAACCCCGCTCTCCTGCTGGTAATAGCTCACCTTACCTGATCACTCTTGTTACAGTGTGTATGGTAACACCCATTGTTTCATGTTCTCTGTGTATATAAATCTCCCCACTGTATTTTCAACTACATGCATCCGATGAAGTGAGCTGTAGCTCACGAAAGCTTATGCTCACATAGTCACATGTGACTCCAGGAACTGGAACCATAAGAAAAACACCAAATATCATGGAGTTAGCAAAAAAGACTCCCCTATCATTGTTTGTCTGCTTTTTACAGCTTAAAAAATAAACACACTTTCCCCCCCAAAGCCAAACCAAAACAGAAAAACAACCCTGTGGTGATATGAAAGAAACGTGTGTGCTATACAGGTCTTTTCTTGTAATGCTCTGTCTCAAAAGTCATGTTATTCAAGAGCTGCTAGCCCAGTCTGACACTTCCAAGCTACTTGTCTCTCTAAAGGTAGCCCTGTGGGAAGCTTCCCTGTTCAAGACATCATGTTCCAGTTAACAAGAGTCAATCTCCCCTCCTGCCCATATCTAAACAATTGAGGAAGTTGAACATAAAGTTATGTGGTCAATTAGTCAAACACAACATTTCAAAGGACCTCTTGACCTCTCAAAACTGGGCAGGAAAGTGGAGGGATGAAGCAGAACAAGTAATAGAGAACTCTGCAGTTTTCCAATGCTTTGCTCCTTCAGGTAGGTTCTGCTCTGACTTGCACCAAGGACGGTTTATTCCAAAAAGTAGCCTCACAACTCTGGCAGCAAGATATTAAGTGAACTCAACCAGTGAAACGCAAACTAACATATAAGGACAACTTCCCTGAAAAACCACTCTTTGGCTGAGGGCAGCACACTGTTCTCTCGCAACTCCTGAAAATGGCTGGCCTTACAAATTAACTTTTGCATTGGTCTCATACTCCACACTTTGCAGCATGGGTTTAAAGCTGCTAACAGGAACTGCCCCTTGAGAACAAGGACAGTTGGTAAAGACAGTAACAGTCATTATTTTTCTCCAGGTGGCTTGTGTATTCTTTTTTATTTCTATTGCATTTTCCTCTGGAAATTGCATTAGTCTGTTTTCCTGTGTCTGTTCTGAACCTTCCTTAATTATATTTTATCAGTATCTCCAGTTATATGTCAACAGTTATCTGAACGCAGCAGCCCAGTGTAGCATTCCCTATTTTCATTTACCGTGTTAACAGATGCATCTCACTCATGCATAACTTTGCTTTTGGAAAGTGACTCAGCACTTACTACGTGTTTTCCAATGTATTTCATTTCTCTCTCCCAGCAGTAACCATTATTCTTCCACTTACAGTAAATATGAAATGTTTTTATTCTTTAATGCCTAACCCAGTCTGGGCTTTTGCCTTAAACTTGATTGCTTTTATGTATGTAATATGTGTATTCATCAGCATTTGATTCACTTTCTTGAGCTGGTATTTGCAACAGTTCACTGGCCAGGCTTACAACTCAGAGTATGAAGCACACACACGCAGGTTAGACTGTTTTTTTTATTATTATTATTATAGGTAAGATTATTAACAGGAAAGTTGTACATTTATTGTATTTTATGTTAGAGGAAATTGGGAAAAGGTCTGCACTCCAGTAACAATCAGAATGCTGATCTGGATTCTACTCCAGGATATATCAACATCAGAGCCAATTTGGGAATCCTTCCGTAATACTACTCAGAATTTTTGTCCACAATAGCCCTAAAGCCTTGACTGCCCTGGTACAGCAGAACAAGTCAGTAATTCTAATGGGAAACCACTCAGCAACTGTCCCAAGTAACCCACTTACTCCCCTTGGTGACAGAGATGAATTACTTTGGCAGTTTTATGGGGTGACATCTGTTTCCCCAGATGTTCATGGTGGTGGAGGGAAGCCAAGTGCTGACTCATATGCTTTGACGCTGCTGCTCAAAGTAAAATCTAGCACATTTTTTATGTTGGGATTAATGAAAACGTCAATCAATAAAGCACCTACAAGCAATAAAAGGTTTTTGCAATGGAAATACACCCTACCCTTGAAAAGACAATTCCCCACTATGATTGTTCAGAGCATCTGAAAACAATTTATTGACCAGACCACCAGATGTCATTGAAGTATCAGTTTGAGAGAAGTTAGCTGACATTCTTGGACATTTCTGAAATAGTCATAATAAAAAAAGAATCCAAGGAATAAAGGGAAGCCCATCTGTGTTTTACAACCAGAGTGGCACAGCAAAACAATGCCAACTGTGTTTATTGGCTCTGAAGCAAGTTGCAAATTATTTTTGCTGGTCTCTTTCCAGTGTAAATCTAAGACCCGAGGCAGGCTAAGCAGTATTCAGAGCCAGGAAGCATCACTAGTGCAGCCACAAAATCCAAGCAACTAAAATTAGACGGGTGAGTGACAGACTTTGGTATGGTACCTCAAGAGGATATGAATTGCTGACCTCTTCAGAAAGCAGATTTCACTAAATTTACTTGGTTTGGTTTTTACTTAGTTAATCTGATGCTAGGAAAGAAGCAGCCTTGTCATCCTTTGAGACTTAAAGTCATCAGTTTATCCATGGCACAGATATGTAAGGGATCATGGCGATTGATTAACCACTCTGCTCCCATTAGTGTGCCCCAAACCTCAGCTTGAGGCACCTCTAACAATGCGTGGAGCTGGTTGGATGGCCAAGTGCCAGAGGAATTGGGGACAGTGTATTGCCAGTTGAGGGTATCTAGCTGCAGAATGAATTTCCAAGGAGGTTATACAAATGCAGAGTCTAACCACCTCTAGGAAATGCTGCACAATCTTCCTTATTTGACAAAGCTTTTCTACCATAACCAGAATGCTATTCAGCATGTCTGCCCTTGGGAGCAACATTTGTTACTGTTGTCTGTTCCTCCACTGTTATATAATCAGTAAAACCCCTTTCAAATCAGCAATTGATTTGAGTACCATCGCAATTCACCGGGCATCACTACACACATGAAACTCAGAAGCCAATTACATTGATATTCTCTTTCTGAAGGATTTTACTTTGCAGACAATTTATTCATATATCTCCATGAATAAACACTGGAGTCCTGATTCTCTAGTCTTGCACCTTGTGTAGTTATTTACCCCTGTCCAAAGTGGGGTAAAATGCTACTATTCTGCTCTGACAGCATTTTACACCCACTTTGCACCAATGCAAATGAATACACAAGATGCAAGATGGGGGAGAATGAGGCTCAATAAATACAGATAGCAGTTGCTACTCCAAATTGTAGCACCAAAGGACACAGCATCCCTTACGCCACTAACTCCTGTGGTAGATTGTAACAAGGGGCATGCACTCTGCTTTGGAAACCTCCCTGTGCAGATAAGCAGATTTTATGGTTACTTGAAGAAAAAATCTCTTAAAATGATTCTTAACATGCATTGGGCTCTGCAGCGGATTCTCTGGAGGCAGTTGCTTTGTTAATTGTTACAAAGACCTGTCTGGGAGTGCAGAGGAGACGCCCCTACAACATTACACATCTCACTGCTTTTGGGCCAGATAGGTAAACTCTCAGGGCCTGATTCTCCTCTCTTACCAGTGAATATAAGGAGGAGTCTGGCCCTAATCCAATGCCCTTTGAAGTCAATTGGAGTCTTTTCACTGACTTCAATGGACCCTGGATAAGGCTTTGACAAGCATTTTTTTAATACAGCCCACCCCTCCCAAAAAATACAAAATTGCTTTGGAGAAGTCAAGGTTACCCTGTCCATTTGGAACTGCAGAGAGGACATCTACATTAGCTAAATTGGAGTTTCACCTAGACTTTAAAACACGCTTCTTAATTGTCCGGTCCTTGATTTTTGTTTCTCATCTCAAAGACATCACTTTCTGTAGCCTAATAACCTCTAGCTCTATGCTGAGCCAGTGACTCAGAAGGAAGAGTGCCACCTACTGAACCACCAGCAGCATTATAAATAAAGTGGAGATGGGCCTAAATAAAATAATCCAGTTCTAAACATACCTGAACTTTGGGAACGTTTACATCAGAATCCCCTGCTTGTCTTCTATCTCTAATGAGCGGAATGAACTGCATCTGAACTCAGGAGAAGTCTGGATCTAAATCCGGGTCTGAACTTTGAGGTTTGGAAACCTCTCTGAAATAAAGTAACTTTATTTAAATAGCACCCGAGGCTTATATGTGCGGCTATTCGGAAGAAAAGAGTATGGTGGGGCTGGAGGAGAAGGGTGATCTAGTTTTTAAGCAGCTGAAAAAATAAGATTAGCTCTCTACGTTGTTGATGCTTCTGTTACCCTAGCACTGCCTTAAACATTATAAAGGACAGTGAATCAGACCCTTCCCCATATTTATTGTTCTTATCTCTTCTGTGATCACTAATGGTCAGCACTGTTCCTTTGGTCTGAGCAGTGATGCATGGAGATACAGCAGCCAGCACTGAGGTCTGCTGCTCTGTTGGAAAACATCCAGGCTTTCGGGACCTGCAGTCACTCACTCAACAAACTGTCACTTTGCTGTTCCTAATGTTTTGCTGCCCTGGGCAACTGCCTGTTCTGCTTCTGTTGCAGAGCCAATCTTCCATGGAAACGCTACCAGCCCACCCACAACTGCAGCTGCATTAGACCATCCGCTGTTGCAACATGAATCACAGGAATACAGATTCAGAATTTAAAAGAGAAAGTATCTGCACTGCTTTGAGTTTCAACCATCATCTGTAAATTTACAGTCAGCACAGCTGAGGAGGGAGGCAAAGGGTCAGCCACCTTCATTTCTCTCTCCTTCCTGGGAGCCAAACTGGTTGCAAGTAAGAGCATCGGTGGAGCTGCTCTGAATTATGCCAACTGCAATGGCCCCCTAGTGGTGGCCCAGGGCTGCTGGAGTGCATCACACACTGGCTCTGCCTCCTTCCCCACATCACAATATATCTGAACTGTGGATGTCTGTGGATGCTTTAAATTCCTTCCATATTGCTAGAGTGGTGCAAAGGGGATTTAATCAGGATTGAAGTGCTATGTGTTTGAACTGAATTGTCTCTCTGAGGATGTGCAAGCTTCTGGAAGCAGGGACCAGATCTTCCCTTATGTTCTGTAAAGTCCTGAACACAAGAATGATGATAAAAATGCAATTATACTTCATGACCTGGCTTTACAAACGGCATTGTGGGTTACCATGGCTAGTGGCTCAATAACAATTTTGCTCTGGCTACAAGTGAAAAGATGGCCTTTTTCTAACTGCCAGCCCACAAACTCCACCTCAGATCTAAAAGTCCAGGTGGAGTGTTTCTTGCTCTCACGCCACTAGTTGCTAAGTTCCTGTTGCAGAATCTTTAACAATAATGTTAATTATGAAGAAGCTGATAACTATTACAGGCATTGTAAGGTGCATGAGTCAGAAAAATCCAGTTCAATCTCTCTCTGTTGGGCTCTGCAAAGCTATCAGGATTGGAATAAAATATATTATTGTCAGAAAAGTTGGTGTACACACAGTCTGAGTAAGGAAGTGTTGTTTCTAACATAGAGCTTCTGGGCCAGATTTTGATTTTTGTTACATCAATGGAAATCTGGAATAATTCCTTGGGTTATTTGAGTTTTACACTAGCCTAAGTGAGGGAGCAGAATGATGCATTTTAACCATAATTGCCCTTTATTAACAATACTAAATGCTGCACAAATAAACATAGTTATACCAATAAAATAAAAACCAGCAGGATCTTATTAAAGGGGAAAAGGCAAAATGCCACATTTATTGTGAATACAGAAAGAATCATAGTAAGCAGTTAGTTATAGCTATAACATTCCATTCAATCTCATATTTATTCACACATTCATTCATACACACACACACACACAGGTTCTGCAAGGTTGTTATCATAGTTATCAGCCTTAGAGTTGCTCATGGCAAGCCACTGGCCAGGTGGCCTGGACATGAGGAGGGAGCAGGGCCTTGTCAGATGCTCATCTGATGCTCCTGGAAGTTGGTTTGCAGAATCAGACCCCAAAGTTCTCACTTTCTAGAGTCCATTTTTATAGGAATTTCTTCCTATGCCAGTCTACGGGAATTGCTTCATCATGCTGTTGCTGATGGCACATTCCTGACGGCTCCGTGCTGCCAGATGTTATCTTGTTCTTTGGTTCTCCCATTCTTGAGGCTGTTGGGTGGATTCCAGTCTGCCCACCGGAGGTCCTCTGGTTATTTCCACTTGACGCCTTCTTCAGCTGATGGACACTGGATTCTTAGTCTGGCACCTCCCTGATCATTCAATTATCCACATCAAGCATCCATCCACATACCTCCTCTATCTCTATTTTAATAACAATTGTTAACAAAGCGAGATGAATACGACAAAAGGGCGGGGGGGTCTCTGGATGCTGTTTCTGTTGTTACAGAGTATTGCTTTGAGTCTCTCTCTGTGTGAGTAGTTGTTGTTACAAAGAATTGCTTTGAGAACAGACTCTGTCTTAGAATGTACTAGCACAATTAGCAGCTTGCAAGTTTCACACATAGAGGGAGAGAAACAGTACCAAAAACCAAGAGACCTCTTAATTAGTAATACCCTGGAATTTAAACTATGGGGAATCAAACTCATTTGTGATTTTAATACAGAACTTCTTTAATATGATCCAAAATAGTGACAGGTTGAGAGTGTGACCTGCTTCTGCATAGAATTCTGGGAGGTGTGTGTCATCTGAACTATCATACGGAAGACTGAAAGGCATAAAGGATGATATGTATGAACCATAGCAGCAGTGTCATAGGAGTCATTGCTAGGGGACTGACAGCCATGGGCATGAGCAACAATAGAAGCTGAATGGAGACTTGGCCCATTGATTGTGCATGTAACTCATAACCTTTTAAAGCTACAGTATGAGACTTAAATGAATCAACATGATGGACACCAGCAAAAGAGGAGATGGAAAACGTGGTGCAGAGAAACAGTTGTGTCGCATGCAAAAAGACTTCTCCCAGATTCTGATACCCTTTACTCACCTTGAGCGGCACCTTCCTCCACAAGAGGTAACCACCTAAGTCGATGGGAAGTAAGATGCTATTTATTGTATAGGTTTCAGAGTAATAGCTGTGTTAGTCTGTATTTGCAAAAAGAAAAGGAGTACTTGTGGCACCTTAGAGACTAACCAATTTATTTGAGCATAAGCTTTTGTGAGCTACAGCTCACTTCATCGGATGCATTCTGTGGAAAATACAGAAGGTGTTCTTATACATACAAACCATGAAAAAAATGGGTGTTTACCACTACAAAAGGTTTTCTCTCCCCCCACCCCACTCTCCTGCTGGGAGAGAAAACCTTTTGTAGTGGTAAACACCCATTTTTTTTCATGGTTTGTATGTATAAGAACACCTTCTGTATTTTCCACAGAATGCATCCGATGAAGTGAGCTGTAGCTCACAAAAGCTTATGCTCAAATAAATTGGTTAGTCTCTAAGGTGCCACAAGTACTCCTTTTCTTTTTATTTATTGTATGTTTATCAGAAGCAGGCCCACGCAGATAGGAACTGAAGTGCACTGTACATTTCTGTGTAGTATTTCATGTGTGCGCAGGATATACAGTACATCTGGAATAACTAGTTTCTCAGCCTGTTATGTCCTTGTAGGTGAGAAGTTTGCTGTTTTCTAAAGCCAGTTGACTTCATTCAAAATGTCTTCTGACTCTTCCTCTTCAATTTTATTTCCCCCTGTTTTTTAAAGGCGATCTTTTCTCTTGAAGCAGACAATTTGCCTGGAGTATAGATGAGTGACAGATACTGTATTTCCTCTTCTCCAGAGCACATTGCCATTCATGACCAATTACAGCTGCCTGTGATCAGCCGTACATTCCAAAATATCTGGGGGGGTGGGGGGGGCAGTGGGGGAGCGGTGTGGAGGATATGCAAAATCAGCCTGAAAGGTAAATGACTGCAAACAAGTGAGACTCAACCAGAAACAGAAAGAGAGAGAGAGCTTTAGCAGGACAGCTAGATACAGGCATTTATTGTGCAGCATTTGATGGTGCTGTCCCAGCTGATAATGTTCACATATTCAGAGGCTTTCTGGCATACCTCTCAACACCCAGTTGGGTGTACTGCAGGCAGCACTAAACACAAATATCACAACCGGGAAGGGCAAATGTCCAGAAAGCTCTATTAGTTTTATGGGTATAGAACTCCCTTCATATAGGGCTGTTCTTTGAGATAAGCATTGTAATAAGGGTAATAAGGTGAATTCATAATGGATTCTGAGGAACACTGTCAATGTTGTGGTAGGACTTCAAATCAATGTGACTCAACAAATGTCCCATATCATGGAACTCACCTTAAGGATTGTAGCTGTGAACATTTTAAAATTAGTATTATTTTGCAGAGTTTACTAAAAAAAAAATCAACTCACTCCCACAGCTTGCTATGTGTTCCAAATTCCTGCATGTGTGCAGTGAAAGCAGATAGGGTGCATACATGAGTTTGCTTAGATGTAAGATACTGTGATTTTGATGGGACTGCTCAAGGAGTAAGGTGATACTCAGTATGCATAAGGGTATCAGAATCTGGCCCATGGGGAGTTTTTTAGTTGTGTGGGTTTTTTTAATTTAATGCTGTAGCAAAGGTTGGTTTGGAAATATGTCTATTGCTGGAGTCCTTAAGGGATAGAGTTTTAGGACCAGATTTTCCTAACCTGAGCTCTCTTTTTGTGTCCAAAGTAAAGTATAAAGAAAAGGAGTACTTGTGGCACCTTAAAGACTAACACATTAATTAGAGCATAAGCTTTCGTGAGCTACAGCTCACTTCATTGGATGCATTCAGTGGAAAATACAGTGAGGAGATTTTATATACACAGAGAACATGAACCAATGGGTGTTACCATACACACTGTAATGAGTGATCAGGAAAGGTGAGGTATTACCAGCAGGAGAACCGGGCGGGGGGGCGGGATTGGAACCTTTTGTAGTGATAATCAAGGTGGGCCATTTCCAGCAGTTGAAGAACAGTAGGAGGGGAAATAAACATGGGGAAATA
This sequence comes from Lepidochelys olivacea, assembly GCF_965140295.1. Classification (NCBI taxonomy): domain Eukaryota; kingdom Metazoa; phylum Chordata; order Testudines; family Cheloniidae; genus Lepidochelys; species Lepidochelys olivacea. The sequence goes on from NC_140413.1 coordinate 127,775,123, forward strand.
GTTGTACTTTGTGTAATGACCCATCCACTCCCAGTCTGTATTCAAGCCTAAGTTAATTGTATCCAGTTTGCAAATTAATTCCAATTCAGCAGTCACTTGTTGGAGTCTGTTTTTGAAGTTTTTTGTTGAATTGTCACTTTTAGGTCTGTAGTCGAGTGACCAAAGAGATTGAAGTGTTCTCCTACTGGTTTTTGAATGTTACAATTCTTGACAACTGATTTGTGTCCATTTATTCTTTTACGTAGAGACTGTCCAGTTTGGCCAATGTACACAATAAATGGACGGCTTTTTGTGCCGGTGCAGTGTAGCTGCATTGGGTGTGACATCCCATTGGATTCCAATCCTCCATGTCTCCTTTCCATAAGATCCCCTGTTTCTGAGAGAAGGTACCACCCAAGCCATCCCCAGGAGGGCAAGATTTGAAGGTAACCCTCAGGTTCATGATCTCTGTGTATCATCCATTTGTGGGAGGGAACAATTTGGTTTCATGTGACCACCAATGCTGCGGGTACAGCAAGCCGCACATTATCCAGCCAGCATGTTACTCAGAGGCCTTGTTAGGTGCTAACATATATTGGCCCTCAGAAATTGAAATTGTACGATGGCATTTTGCAGACTGCCAACCAGCCAAATGCTCAGAAGGATGCCTGCAGCTTCCAAAGGGTTGACTCCAAGAGTGCCATTTGAAGACAAGACTAATGAAATCTAAATGGGGAGAGGATGGTTTGAAGTTTCTGAACTGTGGCTGGAGAGCCCCAAATAACACTGTGCATGCTCACAGCCTGAGGGATCAGTTATTGTCAATTACTCCTTTGTTCAGCAAGAGGCTTAATTTCAGACTTGACTCCATCAGCCAGAGCCATGGGTCTGTTTCTGACAGGATAAATGGCAGAGTTATCAGGAAAAGAGTCCTGTAGCTGTACAGAACTTCACTCTCTGGACTCTCCTCTCCCCTTCAGAAGAGTTCTCACTTTGTAGCCTTTTTATGGACAATTTTCCTTTAAAGGTCTTTATGGAGCTTTATGCCAGCTGAGGATCTGGCCCTTATGGTTAATTCTTTGGGCCAAGTGTTTGAAGCCATACTTGGAAAATGGGTTAAACCTGCTGTAAAATAACCTAGTGGATGTAAAAATCTTTACTGAGTCCCGGGAGGGGAGCCTTAAATAAAGAACAGCTAAGCTCAAAGGAAAGAGAGTGAGTTAGAAACTAGCATGTGGGTTTGGAAAAAAATATGCTAGACAGGCTATGAATACAAGAGAATCCTTAGCTACTAGTACAAAGGTAATGCTCAGGGACAAGTGCTGGCCTTCAAGGGTATTTGATTTGTTAACTCTCAGTTCTTTAACTCGCTCACAAGAATGAGCCCGTCCCAGTTTTCAGGACAACTGCTATAACCTTCTACTGTACATCTATGGCTAATGGCTGACGCACCTGACTTCTCACAGCCTTAGCGCAACAGCGTAGCTCTAATGGCAGCAGGTTGTTACAAATCCGACTCCCCAATCAGCTTGCGTGTCAGTCAAGGATTTCACAGGAAAATGAGTAACTTGGAAGCCAACACCAGTCATGGCTTCTGTTTTTCATTATTGGTCAAAAGTTTCTTTAAACCCCCCGTGTATCTCAGAGGCAGCCTCAGCCATCTGGATACCTTATGGAAACCTCCCATTAACCTTCCACCACACTCCAAATGGACTGAAAAGGACAGTGCCAATACTCTGTACAGGGAAAATCATTGTAAAGCAATTGTATGATATGATGAAATCCTACATTGATCAACTGTCTGTCATGGCAACATTCCAATTTGTGCAAAACTCCCTGCAAGTCCACCACACACAGTTTAATCTCTTTCTCTCTCTTTAAATCATGAATCATAAGCTGACATTTTCAAACTTGGGTGTTAGGAACATAAACAAAAGTGGCCTGGTTTATTTTCACAGTGGCTGAGAAGCCACAAATGCCCACTGACGCCTCTGAAAATCAGGTCACTTATTTACGTTAGTGCTCAATTATGGATGTACATGTCTGGCTTAAAGTATGTGCATTGGCCACAATACTGGTTTCCATTATTATGCCGTTCTCCAAAGCTTTACAGCTTTGGCAAACTCGACAATATATATCGTTAATGAAAAATCAACATGGGAACTACTTTCTACACACTTACGACAGGTGTTCACACTAGAGAACTATGTCTGTTATTATGAATTACAGCATCCACAGTGTGCTAAATGCTGGACAGAAATGGAAATGCACAGTCCAAAAGCCTATGTTCTATGAAGAAAAGAAATGGGGTTAGGTCTGGGAACAGCTAAAGCATACAGACATTTTATATAGGATTCCGAAATGTTCCTCTATCTAGTCATTATTAGTTGGCTAGTTTCTTGTAGACACACCATCAGAAGTAAGTCTCTCAGAGGCAGCTAAGGAAGGATATCTATGCCTAGGAAGCAGTGTGAAAGACAACATGGAGATGATGATGGGAGAAGTGAACAAACGGGATATCAAGGGCAACACCATTTGATGGGCTGGAGGAGGGGGGAAATGAGGTAAGTAAAGGAGAGAGGGGGAAAGCCTTGCAGGGCTTTGAAGAGCAGGACAAGAAGGTTGGTGGAGAAAGAGGGAACCAGCTGTGGGTTTCAGAGAGAGATGAAATGGTCAAAACAACAGGCAAGGATGAAGATCTGAGCAGCTGGTTTTTGTATGCACAAGGAGGTCAGTGTGGATGTCAGGGAGTCCAGGGGGGAAGAAGTGATAGTAGTTAAGATGGGATATGTTGAGAACCTGAATGAGAGTTTAGCTGAAGGGGTAGAATAAAGATGGAGTCTTGAAATGGCGTGGAAGAAAGACGAGTGAGATTGGGACCCAGAGTGCTCAGACACCAGTGTCATAAATGCCTGAAAAATGCTGGTAGATGGAAGGGTCAGTAGGAGCTTCCACTATTCACTATCCCTGCAAATTAGTTGTCTGTGGAGCACCGGCAGCTTCTACTGACTCCCAGGGGACTGTGGGTGCTCAGCACCAGAGGCCAGTTTTATTAAGTCTCTAATTTGGAACTCAACTTTAAACATTTTGGCATTAGTGCCTGATTCTGCTCTCATGCTTTTCACCATGACTCCAAAAAGTCAGTATACCTACTCAGTGCTTCTAAAGCACAATGGCCTGGATCCACAAAGGGACTTATGTATTGCAATGCCTACCTTTAGGCACCTTGGAAATCACTGGAACATCAGCAGGATCCACAAAATTGAATTAGGTGCCTCGGTTTCCTATACAATGAATGGGGAGAGAAAGGCACCTATGAATGGGAGCCCCAAAAGCCAGCAAATTAGGAAGGGAACTGCCTAAACTAGCTACTGGGAGATGCCAGTGAGAGGGGTGTGTCCTAGGCCCCACCCCCTCACAGATTTAGGCACCTAACTCCGAGCTGGAGAAAGGCCCCTATCTCTCCTTCTGATCCCCAGTCAGGAACCCCTCTCAGGGAGTCAGGCAGCTTAAGTGCCTAAACTGTTTCGTGCAACCATGAGCTAAGTGCCTTCCTCAATCAGGAGAGAGCCCTAACCACTGAGCTATGAGATATTCTGATGTGGGGTTTGTGACCCAGGGACCTGTCAGTGTCAACTGGCAGACACAAGGGATGTGTAGGGTTTTACGTGGATCCCCTGGGTCAGATATATGCATAATAGTTCTCCAAAGGCTGGTATGTGAGGTCTCTACCAAGAACCGTGAGCCAACTGGGGTCATCATAATCATTGTGAAATATATGTATGGATAATATTTAAGGAATTATGTATCTAAAGTGAAAAGATATGTTCTTAAGGTCTGGGATGCTTATGTGCATAATGAGCCAGATACCAGTTGAAAGGTTGCAAAATCTACAAGAGAGAAAATCTACAGGAAACAGCAATCTACCTCTGCTGCCCCTTCCAGTCCCTGGACACTCTCTTTAAGCCTTGGTGGTGCATTAGCAGCAGTTTCCTTCAGCGTTTGCAGGTGTGAAGTGGAATCCCAGTGATCCCAGAGCAGTGGATTTAATACTCCTCCAGTGTTAGCAGTGATGGAAGCCCAAGTGAAGACCAACAACAGCATTTTAACCATTGTTTCGTCTCGGCTACTTTAACCGTGGTTAAAACACCTGCAGCAGGTCAGTGCCTTTTCTACACTACTGCTACTGCTGGTGGAGCTGCAATGCTGGGAAGTTTTAGGAAAATAAATCTAGTGAAGACAAGTGACTCAGCTGGGGTTTAAACTCAGAGGTTCCAATTCCCCTCTGCTGTTACACTGGCATCGTTTCAGAGTAACACCATTTAACTCAATGGGGCTACAGTGCTGCAAACACAGTGCAAGTCAGAGGAGAATCAGGACCAGGACTTCCAAGCTCACAAGCCCTTTGCTCTAACTCCTTGGCCATTGGCTTCTTACCACTTTTACCACCTTGGATGCCAAGTAAGTGCAAGGAGACAAAATGGGAACTGTAGCTTTGTTTGAGTTGAGGGAGGTGGATTCCAAACAGGGTCATCCCATGTAATAAAGCTAGGCAGATAATAGGGGCTTTCATGTCAGCAAATAGTGTCCTCTCAGTGCCAGGTGACTAGGTGGCCTGATGCAATGTATTGACCCTTGGACACTCCAAAATTGGCCCCTGGATGCCTAGATACCCCAGATGAAGGCAAGATTTGGCACCCCTCTTCCCCCATCCCTGCTCACAGCCCCCTCCCTGTGGTGTGTTTGTGTCTCATACTATTAGTTTCTGCTATAGATGCACCACAAAATGAAGGTGTGAAGGATCTCATGTGTCAGGTATCTGTCCCTTTAAGATTTTTTGTTTATATACTGTGTGTGTATCTGTTGTTATGAACCCAAAGTTCTCAAACTAAGATGCTTTTAGAAGTCTAGAATGTAAGAACTTTTTGACCTTCCTGTTGTGTGTTGATTCTATTCTTTTCTTTCAAGTGAAAAATTGAAGCAGTGATTAAAAATGTACATATGAAATGGGGAAATCTCCTTGCAGACTTTAAAGGTTGTTTGGCACAGGAAATATTGTTTCCTGTAATTGAATATGGTGATATAATTTATAGCTGCTCAGCCACAACTTTGCACAAATTATACATATTACACCCCTGCTTAATTAGATTTGCTGTTTGGCATTCTTTATCACCTCACATCACCATAATCATTTGATCAAAATCAGATGGATTTACCCCTTGAGCCAAAGTGACTTTATGAAGTGCATGTATAGATAGCTAAAGTTTTACTCTGGGAAAGATACTTTAGCAATATCTTTCTGAATGTGGATTCAGATCCTCTGATACACTGCCATCCAAAGGTGATGGAAAATAAGGGCCGTATCCTCAGCTTGTGTACATTGGCATAGGTCTATGGATTGACTTCAGTGGAGCTATGCCAATTTAAATCAGCTGAAGATCTGCCGATAAAGAACAAATGAACATGAACAGGATTCCGAGTGATACTAAAAAGAATGGTTTCAGAGTAACAGCCGTGTTAGTCTGTATTCGCAAAAAGAAAAGGAGGACTTGTGGCACCTTAGAGACTAACCAATTTATTTATTTATTGGTTTATTAACTAATAAATTGGTTAGTCTCTAAGGTGCCACAAGTCCTCCTTTTCTTTTTACTAAAAAGAATATAAGTTTTACTATTTTTTAAAAAAGAAATCCATTCCTTTACTGAACAATATGTAGGTTTATGCTAAGGAAATTCACTTGTGTATTAAGATTATTTTATCAGTTTTTAGTGACTGTATTTGGTGGGAGGCCATTGTAACCCAGCTCTGGTACCCTACCCGCCATGTGCCTGGAAACGACATTTAATCTGCACTGCTTTAGTTGGTTTAATGAGCTCAGTAAATAAATGTGACTAGAGAGAGAATAATTTGTTATTAACATTCTTGATGGCTAAGAAAATTACTAGCAGGATAGGGAACATTTTGCACATTGGTTGAAAATGTGATCCAGGTCACAGGTTCCAGTGTGGTCCAGGCTGATAGAGGATATAGCAGAGTATGGTGGTTATCCAGATGCCAGGTTGATAGGTGCTATAGAAAAATCAAAGACCGTTAGATCCATATCTGAAATGGGTTGGGGGTTTCAGTACAGTTCCTAATGGACAATCCTATTTATTTAACAGAAACCCACATTACAACTAGTAAAGCCGCTTTGTTCATGCTCCAGCAAACAGGCTTGGAGACTGCAGGATAGTTCACACCTATAATTTCCTTCAGGGCAAGGGTCAAGTAGTTTGGCAAGGGACTGTAATGAGGTTTGCAGCATTGCTGTGTAAAGAGAGGACTTTGGTCCTCAAGCCTGTCATTCGGGCACCTGCCATCAACACTGCACTAATTTTATGCTAACGAAGGGAGTGCCTTTTCCAAGCCACCGTTTTGTTTACAGAGCTCTGAGCATTCAAAGTGCTTTAGAAAAACCTGGAATTTCTTGGATTCTCCAGTCCTTTGAGATAGCTTCCAGTCAGAGATTCTGCCCTTCATGTTACAAGTTTTGTTATCATTTGCTCAGCATCATATGCCACATGCTGAAACAGCTGGTACATAATCCCTTGAAATCCTGGCGCAGGTATACACATGCGCGTACACACACACACACAGAGTTACGCTGTTTTTAAAAGAGATATACAGGTAGTGTACATTAATTACATTAGCATGAGTATCGATAACAGTTACTGGGCTATACAAGTGGCTCTAGTCTGTGTGATCTGACATATAATGAGTCATAGCACAGTAATTCCTGAAATAAAAGATTACATTGTTTGTTCTGGAACAAGTCTCCTTTAGCTCAACTCTTACATTGTAGCAGAGAACAGTTATGATAGATACTTCGTCTGTTGTTGTTGTTGTTTTATATTTGTTAAGCAGCAACATGGTGCTCAGCATTGACTAAGGTACAGGGGGCCAGATCCTCAGCTATCCCAGACTTCTGCACAGTAAAACAGAGGTTGGGGTGGGCAAAGGTGGTCAGTTTGGTTTCTATCATAACTCTGTGCAGTCTCGCTTCCTGCTGGTTTGGATCAGTCTCCCAGGGGCCATTCTACTGTTCTAGGATGGCTGGAGTGTAGCATGCTGTGGCCGTGCCCCATGGCACCCTGGCATGTACCCTGTGCAAGAGGGCCAAGAGGTGGTGACACTTTCTCCTTACTAACACCATCTAGGAGTTTCCCCACACCAGGGAAATTCCCAATTGCCCAGACAACTTCATGGTCCCTTTGCACTGTCAGAAGAAAGACCAGGATCCAACCCACGATGTGTCTATTTATATAGCCTGGACACCTGCCCTTTCTGTGGCGTGAGGGAGACCCTGGCACACATTTACTTGGAGTGCACCAGGTTGCATCCCCTATTCCGGCTTCTCACAAATATTTTGTTACGTTTCTGGCTACACTTTTCCCCTCACTGCCTTATCTATGCACTCCCTATCCATGGCCCCACAAAGCCACAGGACCTCCTGGTCAACCTCCTCCTGGCCCTGTCTAAAATGGCCATCTATAAAACCAGGGAGAAGAGGTTGGCCGATGGAGACTCCTGTGACTGTGGGGCCTATTTCCAATCCTCTGTCTGTTCACGCATCTGGGCAGAATTCCTCTGGGCGGTGCCCACTGACTCTCTTAATGCCTTTGAGGAGCAGTGGGCGCTGTTCGGGGTTCTCTGCTCAGTGTCCCCATCAAGTTCCCTTTGTTTGACCCTTTGACCACACTCCTGTTCTTTTATTAGTTGTCCCCTGAAATCACTTGTCTTCCAGGTCCTGTGGATCCCCCCTTAGGCTGGGAGAGGACCCTTTAGCAGTGGGCGGGCTTCCGCCTGCCCACTTTCTGGATCCCAATAGGAACAGTGTGGATTCTAATCTCCTTTTGAGCATGTATTGATTTAGCCTAACACTGCCCTCTTCCCCCAGACCCTCGTATTACACCCATTTTAGAGATTCAGAGATTAAATGAGTTGCTGAGGTCATACAGGAAGCCTCTGGCAGAGCTGGGATTTGAAACCCAGAGATCCTGAGTTATAGTCAAGTGCCTTAAACACAAAACCATCCTTTCTCCAAAATATGGACACTCCTTGCCCTGAAAGTCTAAGTATTTTATCTAATCTAGCACATGGACCTCTCCTGGCCAATCAGCACAACCAAAGTTGCAAAAACCAATCAGTCTGACAGACTACTTTCCCTGTTGAATTTATGAGGCACCAAGGATGAATTTGTGGTTTCTTTTCATTGCTATTATTTGGCATCTTCCAGAAATTTGAGAGAGAGAGCACCTACATTATTTTCCAAAGATAGTGGGATTTGGGATCTTCTGGTATCTGCTGGAAGGGAACTCCATTACCATGGTCCTGCAACTGGGAAGGCGAGAAAACACCCAGCCATTAGAGTTTCACCCTAAACATAGTAATCTCCTATATTCCTGAACTCTGTAGCTGTGTGGTAGGTGAGAGTCATGAAGAGTGGATTCAGAGTAGCAGCCGTGTTAGTCTGTATTTGCAAAAAGAAAAGGAGTACTTGTGGCCACAAGTACTCCTTTTCTTTTTATGAAGAGTGGAGCAGTTTCTGCGTTAGTCAGGTTCTAACCCAATAAGGGCTGTGAAGAGAGGAAGGATGGTCTGGCCTTGCAGTTAAGGAACTGGCCTGGGATTAAAAAGATCTGAATTCTTCTCCTGTAAAATGGAGACAATAATATTTTAGCCACCTTTGTAAAATGTTTCAGATCTATGGCTGAATACCAAGTGTTATCATAAATCTGGGCTGCAAACCCAATGTTTGGACAAAAAATTAAAAGGAGACACCTACATGGGGCAGGAAATCTCATCATCAGTCTCTGTGGAGGCCAGAGATTTTCTGGCAGTGGTTGGAGCAGTTACAATGGTGTGGGAGGAGGGGGAGAGAGTACACCTTTCGCCATTCTGGGGGCTCCTCATTTCTGTGGACTGCTTGACAGGGAGGCTTGGGAAAGGCTGGGGGACTCAATGTCTTGGGGAATATTACAGGGGAGTCATGGGTAGGCTGGTGCTTTGGCATGGGAGAGTAATCTGGATGAAAGAAAAGGGTAGGAATATGGCTGAGGGAGGGGCTTGATGGCCAGATGTGTAGTGGTTGGGGATGAAGGTCCTGAAAAGGAAAAAAACAAACACAATACATACCATCCTCCTTCACACTTTGCTGCTTTGTTATTCATACAGGGCCTCATTCAAAGCCTTTTGTAATCGGTGGGAGTATTTCCATTGACTTCATTGAGACTTTGTATCAGGCCCCTATTGTTTTTCTGCCTTGTTTACTTAAGGATCAGGCCCTACCCATTGGCTTTGATGGGTATCAGACCAGCAGGACCTGAGACTTTGACCTCTTTGGCAAAAGCACTATCTTCCTCTCTGCTTGGAAAACACCTAGAACTTTGTAGGTTAAACAGCCATACAAATAATAAATAGTGATCGTAACAGACGAGACCTGCAGACAAATGTTTATTTACTTGTATTTGTTCTGAGTTTATTATGGCTAAGGAATTTGTGCAGAGGAAATGGTTGTTACATTATCCTCTGGAACCTAGGCACAGGGAAATAACAAATTGTAGCAGATTTTTGTACAGTGTTACAGAGCCAGTTACATTCTGGGAACAATAGCAGGCTATAATCCTACTTTTCTTTCTTTCTTTTCTTTTTGTACAGGTTATTTTTTATTAAATAACTTTATATAACAACTTTATTCATCATGACTACACTCTGTACTGGCTCTTTTTCTTTTTCTTTTTCTTCTGTTCATGTTGATTTTTCTTTTTTTTGAAAAATGTATTTATTCATACTTAGTTTTTATATAGCACTTTTCATCCTTTGCTTTCAAAGTGCTTTACGAAGGCAGGTAAGTATCATCCCCATGTAACAGATGGAGGGGGAAAGAGGTACAGAGAGGTGCAGTGCTTTGCTTGAGGTCACACAGCAGAGCAGTGAAAGAGCACTCCCGCTGCAGTGGCCTTATTCCATGGCTCACAGCTTTCAAGGAACGCAACGCAGCCAGACCTTTATTGTTCTTGTCGGGCTGAGAAAAATGTACCTGGAAAATGGAATCCTATTTATTCTTTTGATGTTATTTTCCCCAAGAGTCACAAGCCATGTGTTTGTTAATGGCTATGAAACAAGCAGGAGCCACTCTCTCTACCTAAAAATGATATAAAGTAGTACTACAGGGCGCACACAGTCAGGCATGAGTCTCTGCTTTCCTCTGCTGTTGAATAAGTTCCTGACTGAGTTGTCCAGTATCATGTGGGTAAGACTAAATTCTGGAGCAGCCCCAAGACTGAGGCCAGGAGATGCTGGGGTATTACATTGCAAAGCTTTCTGGTGATGGTCAGTTTCTGTTGCTCTGATTGGTCTAGGTTTACTTGGTCCTGCCACAGCACAAGGGGCTGGACTTGATGACCTCTGGAGCACCCATGGGTAAAAAATGGCGGATGCTCATCACCCACCAGCAGCCCCTTTATCAATGCCTCTCCCTCCCCCCAGTGCCTCCTGCCTGCTGATCAGTGCCTCCCCCTCCCTCCCAGCACCTACTGCCTCCTGTGGATCAGCTGTTTTGCAGCATCTGGAGGCATTGGGGTGGGGGAGGAGGGAGGGTGCAGCATGCTTGGCGGAACTGGGCAGGGAAGAGGCAGGCCGGAGCAGGGGTGGGAAGAGGTGGGTGGGGGTGAGGCATTGGGGAAGGGGTGGAGTGGGGACAGGGCCTGGGCGGAGCCGGGGGGAGCATCCCCAGGCAGATTAGAAACTCGGTGCCTATGCTTCTCAAGGTCCCTTCCAGCCCTACACTGTTCTGATTCTATGATTGTCATACGGTTAGGGGAATTCCAAGTTGTATTTCCCATTCAAATATGTTTTTCAAGAAATATTTCTTTTCTTCTGTGATTCTATTGTTTTGTACTTTAAGCATTCACTGCATTTTGGGTCCAATCCAGCACCCCAATGGAAAGACCCATTGAGTTCACTAGGCATTGGCTCAAGCTCAACAAAACAAGAGCAGTGCAGCACAACAGTTAAAGAGCCAGAGTCAAAAGCACTGGTATCAGTCTGACTAGTCTGTGCAAGTTACATCACTTGGGTGGGTGCAAGTAGACAGTGGTATTTAGGAAAAACCTAAATTTCCATTATAGGTAGTTCAGTGTCCCAGTGGTGTGTAAACAGGGATTTCAATTGAAATCTATTCTCTGACAGGTAATCTGGTTGGTATTTTGGTGATATCACTGCAGTATCTGTACACAACATGAACCCACATGCAGTTACAAAGTGGTTGGGGTCTGCAAATGACTGACAGCATATTACCTAGCTGGTCATTTATATTACATTGCACTATCAGCGCACAGAATCCACATCGACCTCCCTCTAACGCCCTGTCGCTCACAAAGGTGCGACTATGTATGGCTCTGGCTGGCAGAAATATGTGCCTGTAGAATTTTAGGTTATTAAAACTGAACTTGTCACACTATTGTACCTTGCTTTTGAGTACCAGTTAGAGGAGCTGCCAAAGAACATTCCAGATTCAGATGAAATGGAACAAAGGTGGGCCAGCCTGAGTTTCAGATTTTATATTTTGTTTAATTTGAGGTGTTTTTCTTAAAGGTGAAATCAAGTAATAGTAAAATCCTACTATCAGAATAAAAACTGGGTGGGGTTTTCCACCTAGGTTTCATGTCAAAGTTAATGACTTTCTGTAGAAGTTTGTAACTTCTTCAAGGAGCTAACAAACGACAATTAAGGTGCATTTCTAACGCGTAAAGAGCTGGCATGCATCATCAGTGGCATTGACTATGACCATGCTGGAATGCTGCTTTCGTCACTGTCATAAATATAAAGGGAAGGGTAAACCCCTTTGAAATCCCTCCTGGCCAGGGGAAAGCTCCTCTCACCTGTAAAGGGTTAAGAAGCTAAAGGTAACCTCGCTGGCACCTGACCAAAATGACCAATGAGGAGACAAGATACTTTCAAAAGCTGGGAGGAGGGAGAGAAACAAAGGGTCTGTGTCTGTCTGTAGTCGTCTTGGCCAGGGACAGAACAGGAATGGAGTCCTAGAACTTTTAGTAAGTAATCTAGCTAGGTATGTGTTAGATTATGATTTCTTTAAATGGCTGAGAAAAGAATTGTGCTGAATAGAATAACTATTTCTGTCTGTGTATCTTTTTTGTAACTTAAGGTTTTGCCTAGAGGGGTTCTCTATGTTTTTGAATCTAATTACCCTATAAGATATCTACCATCCTGATTTTACAGGGGGGATTTCTTTATTTCTATTTACTTCTATTTTTTATTAAAAGTCTTCTTGTAAAACACTGAATGCTTTTTCATTGTTCTCAGATCCAAGGGTTTGGGTCTGTGGTCACCTATGCAAATTGGTGAGGCTTTTTATCCAACATTTCCCAGGAAAGGGGGGGTGCAAGTGTTGGGAGGATTGTTCATTGTTCTTAAGATCCAAGGGTCTGGGTCTGTGGTCACCTATGCAAATTGGTGAGGCTTTTTACCAAACCTTGTCCAGGAAGTGGGGTGCAAGGTTTTGGGAAGTATTTTGGGGGGAAGGACGCGTCCAAACAGCTCTTCCCCAGTAACCAGTATTAGTTTGGTGGTGGTAGCGGCCAGTCCAAGGATAACGGGGGTAATATTTTGTACCTTGGGGAAGTTTGACCTAAGCTGGTAAAGATAAGCTTAGGAGGTTTTTCATGCAGGTCCCCACATCTGTACCCTAGAGTTCAGAGTGGGGGAGGAACCGTGACATGGTGGCACAGAGGTGGGATTAACCTGAAATCATTTTGAGATCCAGTTGAGATTTTTTGAACTAGAAATACAGATTTTAAAAAGGAATTTTTAGGAAGTCCAGAAAGCAGCTTTGAAACTGAAAGCAGCTTGGTTTCTCTCTGCTTTGTGGCCAAGCAGAGACAAAAGGGGATTATCTTGTGAATTGCAGGTTTTCTTTGCCTGGAGGCAGGGTACTTAACTCCTGCAGGGAAATTCACAGTCTTCCAACCCAGAGGTTTTTTTTCTTTTCTTCCTAAAAGTAAATAGGGGGTGTGTGCTCTACCCATTTGCCTGGAGACAAAAGTGGCAGGGTTTTTTTTAGGATTTTGATTTTTTTTTGTTTTACAAGGAGCACAGGTTTGAAAAGAATTTTTTTTTCCTTTGGGCTGGGTAAGCAGGTTTCCAAGTAGTTGGAGGTTTTTTGCTTTAATTTGGGCCCAGAGCAGAGACAAGGGAATTGTCTTTTTCTGTAGGCTGACAATCACTATCAGAGAATAGGTATTCTATTCCAGCACAGCAAAATTTTACAGCCAAGTTTTGTTTGTTTATTTCTAAACCTCGGGTGTAAAGTTAGTTCAAAACAGAGAGGTTAGAATGGCCAAATCCTCGGCTCGACTACAGCTGGAATTAGCCAAATTTCAGGCTGAGGAAAAACAAAGGGAACATGAAAGACAGATAGAACTCATGCGGCTGGAGAAGGAGGTACAGGAGGCTGCCCACAAAAGGGAAATGGAGGCAAGGAAGCATGTGGAGGAGATGGAGAGGATAAAGGCCCAGCAGAATATACCAACAAACCCTAGCAATCCTTCTCCAGGTACCACTTCCCATCCCAGAAAGTTCCCCACCTACAAGGCAGGTGATGATACTGAGGCCTTCTTAGAAAACTTCGAAAGGGCCTGCCTTGGGTACAACATCTCTACTGACCAATACATGGTAGAGCTGAGGCCGCAGCTCAGTGGACCCTTAGCTGAGGTGGCAGCTGAAATGCCTAAAGAACATATGAACAAGTATGAACTGTTTAAATCCAAGGCGAGAGTCAGAATGGGGATAACACCCGAGCAGTCTCGTCGGAGGTTCCGAGCCCTAAGGTGGAAACCAGACATGTCATTTACCCGACATGCCTACCACATTGTGAAACATTGGGATGCCTGGATATCAGGAGCAAGTGTTGAATCTCCAGTAAATTTGCCCTTCCTAATGCAAATGGAACAATTCTTAGAGGGTGTTCCTGAGGAAATAGAAAGATACATCCTAGATGGGAAACCCAAAACTGTAATCGAGGCAGGAGAGATTGGAGCCAGATGGGTGGAGGTGGCAGAGAAGAAGAAAACTGGTCGCAGTTGGAGCGGAGACCAGAAGGGACCACCCCAGACCACACCCTATTACCGGGGGCCGCCCAAAGCCCCACCTACCTCCCAAAGAACCCTCCAGACCCCTTACCGTCCCACCACCCCGTTCTCCAGCAACCCACCTCGCCCCGGTGACCCATCAGCTGGACGATGTTTTAAATGTAACGAGCTGGGGCATGTAAAGGCCAACTGCCCCAAGAACCCCAACAGATTACAGTTCATTGCACCGGAATCACACCAGAGGTCCACAGGCCCAGATACCTCCCAGATACCCTTGGAGCGGAGGGAAACTGTGAGTGTGGGCGGGAAGAAGGTCACCGCGTGGAGGGACACCGGAGCACAAGTGTCAGCTATCCATGCTTCCTTAGTGGACCCCAATTTAATCAACCCAGAGATCCAAGTGACGATTCAACCCTTCAAGTCCAACTCTTTCAATTTGCCTACAGCCAAGTTGCCTGTCCAGTACAAGGGCTGGTCAGGAATGTGGACTTTTGCAGTCTATGATGATTATCCCATCCCCATGCTGTTGGGGGAAGACTTGGCCAATCACGTGAAGCAGGCCAAGAGGGTGGGAACGGTCACCCGCAGCCAGGCTAAACAAGCCGTGAGGCCTAGCTCTGTTCCGGAAACTTCTATCAGGACCCGGTCAGAGGTGATGGACCCGGACCCCAGGCCAATGTCTGCAACAGCAGTAGTGGATCCAGTCCCAGAGACCCAGACGGAACCAGTCCCAGAACCGGAACCAGCCAAACAACCAACACCAGACCCCGTGCCAGCACTGAATCCAGTACTTGCAACCTCAACACCAGAGGGCCCCACCGAACCTGAACTGGCAGCAGCCGATAACCCTACACAAGAGGCTCAGCCGGAGCCTGAATCCCAACATAGTGCACCAGCGGAGAGCGGTTCACAGTCAACAGAAACAGCTCCATCCCCTATATCGCTTCCAGAGGGCCCAAGCCTAGGTCCACAATCCCATGAGGAACTGATGTCTCCAGCATCAAGGGAACAGTTCCAGACCGAACAGGAAGCAGATGAAAGCCTCCAGAGAGCTTGGACGGCGGCACGGAGCAACCCACCGCCTCTCAGCTCTTCTAATCGATCCAGGTTTGTTGTAGAAAGAGGACTTTTATACAAGGAAACTCTTTCTGGGAGACACCAGGAAGACTGGCATCCTCAGAGACAGTTGGTAGTTCCAACTAAATACCGGGCCAAGCTCTTGAGCTTAGCCCATGATCACCCTAGTAGCCATGCTGGGGTGAACAGGACCAAAGACCGTTTGGGGGGGTCATTCCACTGGGAGGGAATGGGCAAGGATGTTTCTACCTATGTCCAGTCTTGTGAGGTGTGCCAAGGAGTGGGAAAACCCCAAGACCAGGTCAAAGCTCCTCTCCAGCCACTCCCCATCATTGAAGTTCCATTTCAGCGAGTAGCTGTGGATATTCTGGGTCCTTTTCCGAAAAAGACACCCAGAGGAAAGCAGTACATACTGACTTTCATGGATTTTGCCACCCGATGGCCGGAAGCAGTAGCTCTAAGCAACACCAGGGCTAAAAGTGTGTGCCAGGCACTAGCAGACATTTTTGCCAGGGTAGGTTGGCCCTCCGACATCCTCACAGATGCAGGGACTAATTTCCTGGCAGGAACTATGAAAAACCTTTGGGAAGCTCATGGGGTAAATCACTTGGTTGCCACTCCTTACCAACATCAAACAAATGGCATGGTGGAGAAGTTTAATGGAACTTTGGGGGCCATGATACGTAAATTCGTAAATGAGCACTCCAATGATTGGGACCTAGTATTGCAGCAGTTGCTCTTTGCCTACAGAGCTGTACCACATCCCAGTTTAGGGTTTTCCCCATTTGAACTTGTATATGGCCGTGAGGTTAAGGGGCCATTGCAGTTGGTGAAGCAGCAATGGGAGGGATTTACACCTTCTCCAGGAACTAACATTCTGGACTTTGTAACCAACCTACAAAACACCCTCCGAACCTCTTTAGCCCTTGCTAGAGAAAACTTACAGGATGCTCAAAAAGAGCAAAAAGCCTGGTATGATAAACATGCCAGAGAGCGTTCCTTCAAAGTAGGAGACCAGGTCATGGTCTTAAAGGCGCTCCAGGCCCATAAAATGGAAGCATCGTGGGAAGGGCCATTCGTGGTCCAGGAGCGCCTGGGAGCTGTTAATTATCTCATAGCATTCCCCACCTCCAACCGAAAGCCTAAGGTGTATCATATTAATTCTCTAAAGCCCTTTTATTCCAGAGAATTAAAGGTTTGTCAGTTTACAGCCCAGGGAGGAGACGACGCTGAGTGGCCTGAAGGTGTCTATTACGAAGGGAAATGTGCTGGTGGTGTGGAAGAGGTGAACCTCTCCATGACCCTTGGGCGTATGCAGCGACAGCAGATCCAGGAGCTGTGCACTAGCTACGCGCCAACGTTCTCAGCCACCCCAGGACTGACTGAACGGGCATACCACTCCATTGACACAGGTAAAGC
Organism: Lepidochelys olivacea; assembly: GCF_965140295.1. Classification (NCBI taxonomy): domain Eukaryota; kingdom Metazoa; phylum Chordata; order Testudines; family Cheloniidae; genus Lepidochelys; species Lepidochelys olivacea. The sequence continues at coordinate 127,791,745 of NC_140413.1, forward strand.
TCACCCAATTAGGGTCCACCCTTACCGGGTGTCTCCTCAAGCTAAAACTGCTATAGAACGGGAGATCCAGGATATGTTACAGATGGGTGTAATCCGCCCCTCTGAAAGTGCATGGGCATCTCCAGTGGTTCTAGTTCCCAAACCAGATGGGGAAATACGTTTTTGCGTGGACTACCGTAAGCTAAATGCTGTAACTCGCCCAGACAACTATCCAATGCCACGCACTGATGAACTATTAGAGAAACTGGGACGGGCCCAGTTCATCTCTACCTTGGACTTAACCAAGGGGTACTGGCAGGTACCGCTAGATGAATCTGCCAAGGAAAGGTCAGCCTTCATCACACATCTCGGGCTGTATGAATTTAATGTACTCCCTTTCGGGCTGCGAAATGCACCCGCCACTTTCCAAAGACTTGTAGATGGTCTCCTAGCGGGATTAGGAGAATATGCAGTTGCCTACCTTGACGATGTGGCCATATTTTCGGATTCCTGGGCAGACCACCTGGAACATCTACAAAAAGTCCTTGAGCGCATAAGGGAGGCAGGACTAACTGTTAAGGCTAAGAAGTGTCAAATAGGCCTAAACAGAGTGACTTACCTTGGACACCAGGTGGGTCAAGGAACTATCAGCCCCCTACAGGCCAAAGTGGATGCTATCCAAAGGTGGCCTGTCCCAAAGTCAAAGAAACAGGTTCAATCCTTCTTAGGCTTGGCCGGTTATTACAGACGATTTGTACCGCACTACAGCCAAATCGCTGCCCCACTGACAGACCTAACCAAAAAGAAACAGCCAAATGCTGTTCAGTGGACCGGAAAGTGTCAGAAGGCCTTTAACAAGCTTAAAGCGACACTCATGTCTGACCCTGTACTAAGGGCCCCAGACTTTGACAAACCGTTCCTAGTAACCACAGATGCATCCGAGCGTGGTGTGGGAGCAGTTTTAATGCAGAAAGGACCTGATCAAGAATTCCACCCTGTAGTGTTTCTCAGCAAAAAACTGTCTGAGAGGGAAAGCAACTGGTCAGTCACTGAAAAAGAATGTTATGCCATTGTCTACGCTCTGGAAAAGCTACGCCCATATGTTTGGGGACGGCGTTTCCACCTGCAACCCGACCATGCTGCACTAAAGTGGCTTCACACCGTCAAAGAAACTAACAAAAAACTTCTTCGGTGGAGTTTAGCTCTCCAAGATTTTAATTTCGACATCCAACACATCTCAGGAGCTTCTAACAAAGTGGCTGATGCACTCTCCCGTGAAAGTTTCCCAGAATCAACTGGTTAAAATCGTCCTTGAGATGTGGAAAATATTGTTAGTCTTTATGTACTTGGTAGTATATTTAGAGATGCATGTGTCTTATTAACTCTGTTTTCCTAGAGCTCCAGGAAGAAATCCCAGCCAGTGTTTCACCCTAGCTGAGATTTGAGGGGCGTGTCATAAATATAAAGGGAAGGGTAAACCCCTTTGAAATCCCTCCTGGCCAGGGGAAAGCTCCTCTCACCTGTAAAGGGTTAAGAAGCTAAAGGTAACCTCGCTGGCACCTGACCAAAATGACCAATGAGGAGACAAGATACTTTCAAAAGCTGGGAGGAGGGAGAGAAACAAAGGGTCTGTGTCTGTCTGTAGTCGTCTTGGCCAGGGACAGAACAGGAATGGAGTCCTAGAACTTTTAGTAAGTAATCTAGCTAGGTATGTGTTAGATTATGATTTCTTTAAATGGCTGAGAAAAGAATTGTGCTGAATAGAATAACTATTTCTGTCTGTGTATCTTTTTTGTAACTTAAGGTTTTGCCTAGAGGGGTTCTCTATGTTTTTGAATCTAATTACCCTATAAGATATCTACCATCCTGATTTTACAGGGGGGATTTCTTTATTTCTATTTACTTCTATTTTTTATTAAAAGTCTTCTTGTAAAACACTGAATGCTTTTTCATTGTTCTCAGATCCAAGGGTCTGGGTCTGTGGTCACCTATGCAAATTGGTGAGGCTTTTTACCAAACCTTGTCCAGGAAGTGGGGTGCAAGGTTTTGGGAAGTATTTTGGGGGGAAGGACGCGTCCAAACAGCTCTTCCCCAGTAACCAGTATTAGTTTGGTGGTGGTAGCGGCCAGTCCAAGGATAACGGGGGTAATATTTTGTACCTTGGGGAAGTTTGACCTAAGCTGGTAAAGATAAGCTTAGGAGGTTTTTCATGCAGGTCCCCACATCTGTACCCTAGAGTTCAGAGTGGGGGAGGAACCGTGACAGTCACACTCCAACTTCGTAAACAAGATTTCTATACCACATGAGGTAGAGGGACTTTGGCAGCAGAAAGGGCTCAGGCAGCTCCTTTGTTTGATGGCCATTTGAAAACCTTTTACTTGCAAGCTGGCTGTGAGCTAGATGTTAGGAAAAAAATTAAACTAATGGCTTTCTGACTGGACAGCATTGTCAGGAGGCTGCCCACATAAAAGTGCAGATGTCTGCATAGGACACTTGCACCCCTACTACCACCCCGCCGCCGCCAATGATTAACCGTAGTTTTGACATTGGATTTAGGAATATTATTCTCGTATTTAACCCTAAAAACACAAAGGGATTCTTTACAATTACCAGCCAGTCTGAGCAACATTCATTATGGCAAGCTATTGGAGTCCTACACATCCAGGGACCCCAGAGGTGCATGCATGGGCCACGGGAGGGAACAGTTGCAAGGCATTGTGCATGTACTACTCAGCCTACTTGGGTGTTTGTGGTAAACCTCTGGCAATTTCTGCTGCCTGTTCTGCAGGGAAGCAAAAGCTCTGCCCCCACTCTTAGCGATCCCAGCAAACTCTTCCCTGAGGTTTGACTTCTGTGGGTATTTCTCTGAGAGGGGCCCATCCTGCTGTGGGAAATCACCTCAACTCCCTGCCTTCAAAGGGGTGAGAGAATTTTAGCAAGGGACTTCCTGAAGCCATCAGGAGCCTCCTTTTAGCATATCCCAGACAGTGCAACTGTGGGGTTTGGGGACATTTCTCTTCTAGTCTGAAGGAATGTGCTGATGGCCACAAAGATGGAAGTAGGAGGGGGAAGGAAACATAAGTACCTCATGGAGAGGGCCAGAAGAATTAAAAGGGTCCTCTTTTCGCATTACCTCAGACTGATAAACATACCTTAAAACTCACTAATGGTCTGACAGTATAAATGAGGAGAAACCTGTTTGAGTTTAAATGTAGTTAGGAATTCATTCTGGATCTTGAAACCATTCCTACTGTCTTCTAACCGTTCTCTTCCCTCCACCTTGTCCTTCGAAACTGTCCAAGTGAACCTTAAGCTCAGGGAGCTTCCCCCCAGTTTGGCTACTCCTTAGCATTGCTCTGGTGTCTGGGGCTTTAAGGGGCTGTTTAATTACAGTGTAGGTGTTCGGGATTGGGCTGGACCAGGGCCGTCCCTACCCATACGCAAAGAATGCAGCTGCGTAGGGCACCAGGAAATTTGGGGCACCAAATTGGGTGTTGTATAGGACCCCAGAATAGCTAGAGACAGCCCTTGGCTGGAGCCCAAGCTCTAGGACCCTGCAAGGTGGGTCAGTTGGCACAAGCTACCTGCAGGTTTTTAATTGCAGTGTAGACATACCCTTAGTGCCTGTAAAGCACTTTGAGATTCTGGAATTATAGGTGCTCTAGATGCACCTCTTGATGGTATATAAGTAGGAACCTAGGAATAATCACACTGCATGAGACCAATGTCCATCTAGTCCAGTATCCTGTATCCAACAGTGGCCAGCACCAGGTGCTTCAAAAGAAAGTGCAAGAAACCCTACTACTACTCTGAAGCATAAGGGTTTATATTCCTTCCAAAACTCTTGTTTACTTGTAAAATATTTACTATTCTAATAATACAAATCAGAGGAATATGCAGAAGTGACCAAACCTCTTGGCCTCAGTGATATCTAGTGGCCATGAGTTCCACCAGCTAATTGTATTTTATGTGGAAAAAGTATTCCCTTTTAGTACTAATTACAAAATATTGATACATCATTAAAATAATCAATGTGAGTTCAGTCATACAACACAAAGTGGGGGAAGGGGATTGTGGCAAGGTGCTGACTCACCAGAGCAGCACCTCCTGCTGGTCAGTCTGGGAATTAGCTTATTCAGCTCAGGAGTGCCCTCCTCTGGCCAGTTTCTTCCTGCCCTTACCTACCCCTCTGCAGTCTCTTTGTTTCCACCCCGTATAGGCCCCACATTCCTCCCAGACCACAGTGCCCCTTACCTTGGGGTGCTGCCCCTCACGCAGGGAACCCCACTCCACTGAGCCCACCTCGCCTCAGTGACCCACTGCCAGTCTTCATCTAGCCCTGTCCCTCAGAGGCAAACTGCAGTCTGAAGTGGCCACTCATCATTGGCTAGAGCGTTGGACCTGTTGCCTTTCCCTGCAGCCCCAGTACCTCTTTACGCCTTCCTGTCAGGCCTCAGCCTGGGAGGTCACCAGGCCTGAGCTTCCCAGCTCAGCCTGCCCTCCCACTCCACTGCTCTGTTGAAGGTACCCTGTGCTCCCAGGCAGCCCAGTCCTTCCCACCCCAAGGCTAGAGTGAGACTGCCTGCCTCCTAGCTCACAGCCCTTTTTATACCAGCCCTACCAGGCCTGGCTGGCTGCTACCTGCCTTCACCTGATCGGCTCCTCAGGGCAGTCCTTTCCCAGAGCTGGTATTAACCCTTTTCTTTCCAGACCGGGGTGCTCGCCCTGCTACAGGGATTCCTTAGGAAAACCAATTTCAGTCTCAAGATTCCAAGAGGTGATTCATTATAAACACAGTGAGTGGAAAAAACTATTACAATTTTTTTTAAATACCTTGCCAGTATCCCCTTCGATAAATGCATTTCCCCCTCATGACATAATCATGGGCTCTTTCTGCCATGCATGCCAAACGTGTTCATTCATCACCAGATGAAATTTACCTATTAGTTCAACTTGCACTAGAATATTATTCAGTGCAGCCAAGTCCCCCTCTTTGCCCATTTTGTTCCACAGCTCTCATTAGTCAAGGTGAATGATGTTGTCTCTGTGTGTAGAAGGATAGCATGGCAATGCTTTGTCTCATTTTCAATTTGTATCTCATTACAGCCCTCCAGTTTCTGTTTGTTTGTAGTAACCTACATTCCCCTGACTGCTTGTTAACTTTTCTTTTAGCTTTCTCTCCCTGTCTTTCAAGGATGCAGGAATCATCTCTGCAGTGGCAGAGCAAAGGATACCAGTAGTTAGATTATTTTGCCAAGGAAAATGGAGATATGGAGCTTAACATTAATGAGCCGATTCTGAAGAGTTGCATTTAAATCAGCACTTGGAAGCTGGGGCAGGCAGGGGTGGAGAGAGATAAAATATGCACTTGGGTAGCAAAAGAAGTCCTATTAAATGAGGGAAAACTACTCTAGCTAAAAGAAAAGGAGGACTTGTGGCACCTTAGAGACTAACCAATTTATTTGAGCATAAGCTTTCGTGAGCTACAGCTAGAAAGCTTAAATGTTTGAATTGTCCTGTGTCTTAATGTCATCCATGAAAAATTATGGATATTACAGAGGTGCCATAGAACCTGGGATCTGGATTTTTGTCCAGGCTGTGTTGGCTCATCGCCCCTGCTATGACTCTTCAGCCGCTTTCCTTGTCTGTGGCTTTATTCTATACTCCCTTCTTACAAACAGCAGAGATTTCAGTCTTCCTTCTTCCCACCCGAGAAGACTCATGACGCCTCCCTACATTTGTTGATCCCACTGGGGAAGGCCCATCTCTGGAAATGCTCACGGCTCTGCACGAGCCTCTTGCCCTGGTATTACATAGGATCTTTTTTTCAGGTGTCCTGAAGCTCTTTCATAACAGTGCTCCCGGTTTGAGAGCCTGTCTTGTGGACTCCCCTGCCTTCCCATTTTCAGTGGCAAGAAGAGCTGTTGCTCCCAGGCAGAAGTAGTGAGGGCATTATTTATGCATGATAACTCTTTTAATACAATGAGGCCCAGACTTTCAACAGTGACTAGCGATTCTGGGTGCCTCCATTTTTAGTTCCCAGCCTGAGACACCTTTAAAGGGACCTGGATTTTCAGAAGGGGAGTGCTCAGCACTTTTGAAAATCTGGTTTCTTTAAGGTATCTCGAGTCGGTTGCCCAGAAATTGAGGCAAACAAAATCATTTGTCACTTAAAATCTGTGCCTAAGTGTTTTTCTTTCAGAAAGTTAATCACATTGGCTCAAATCCTCAAAGGTATTTAGGCACCTAATTCCCATTGATTTCAATGGGAGTTAGGTGCCTAAATACCTTTGAGAATCGGCCCATTGTCCCCCCCATTTTCTCTGTACCCGCCACCGTTCCTCTTTCCTCGGCTTAGTCAGGCCCGGTTCCCATCTCCTCCTCTCTCCCTGCACATGCTTCTTTTGCCTTGCTTGTAAATCCCTGCCACACGATTTCCTTCTGCCGGACATCTGAATCTCTTCTCCTCTCCTGACCCCTCCCACTCCTTTGAACATCCTGCCTAGCTGTACTGTTCCCTGCTCCCCCGGAACCTGGTGGTTCCAGACTTCTGTTTTTTCTCTTCCTCTTCTTGTAGAAGCAGCCCCTAGCAGCTTTTACAGCATTTTTGCAGTGAGGAACTTGGGCACCTGTAGAAGCAGCTGGACAGGGGGAAAAAACAACAAACTCCATCACTATGTGCTTGAACATTCTGTAGATCACCAGCAAGTGCTCCACGCACAAGAATTTGGGCGTCTCTATTTCAGTTTCTTAGGAGCTCTCCAGGTCAGGGAACGCTCTTGAGCTGCAAGATGTAAATTAGACACGGGCCCAAACCAGAATTGTAACTCTGAATATCCTGGCATTTTGGGTAGGACTTAAAATCTGAATGTAAGTCTGGATCAAAATGTAGTGTCTGGCCTTATCTCCATAATGAGGTGAACCAACTCCTCAGATCCAAAATCCCAGAACATGGGAAGGGTTCAGAATTTGAACGGATATCCAAATTCTCCTGTTTAGGCCCATTTTCTTTAAATCAGTTGGAAGCAAGAAGGAGGAGCTGGCCTGGCTGAGAGAGTAGATGTATCAGAGAAGAAAGCTGCCTCCATGGGATCAAAGATAGGGGGTCCTTGCAAGTAGTGTCCTGGATGGAAAGAAAATGGAAGTTTCAGGGAGATAAAGGGGTTACTGGGAGGAAGAGACCTGGAAGCCAGGGTCACAGAGAAGAAAAGAGGTCACCAGAGGCCTGTGGTTTGGTCACAGTGTAGGGATTGGAAACATGCCTGAAATCACAGGAGGCTGATTTTTAGGCCCCAGTTTGGGGTTCTGTTCTGACTCTCTTATGCTGCTTCTGCAGCTTGAGTGGGCTGACAAGCAGCTGATCTACCCACAGGAGAGAGAATCCACACCTGGTGTAAGGATGGGGGAAGCAGGGAGCATATTAGGGGGAGAAGAGGATGTTTCTACTCTGCTCTGCACGGCAGCTGTTCTGACCTAACTGGTGGTTTCTCACAGACCATTGCGCCTCAGACTTGTTTGAGGAGCCCCCTGAACCTGTCCCTGGAAGCCCCAGAATCCTGCAGATGCAAAACTGGTGTGATTCCATTTTTGCCACTCCGTCCTGAGTTGCGCCTGTCTCATCATGGCCACCGGAAGTGGATGGACAAATATGTTACAGATTTGTACTCTCTGATAGTTAGATCCCAAAAAAGTTCCGAAAAGCATCCTGTTCATATTTGTGCACATCCCTACAGCATTACCCAGTGAAGAAGTGGTAGGATAAATGCTACGATTACATCCCAAATGCCACGTTTGCACCATTTTGCAAAAGACTAACAGGAAAAAACCTGTCCAAATTGCCTTTTTTTTTTTTTTGAGTGGGGGAAAAACTGTCCAATGATGACTTATTTAATCAAGCCTGCTACAGAAAAGGCAGAGATGACACAGATGATGAAAACCCTGCTATAATTTAGATTCAATAAAAGCTAGGGGAGGGAGGTTCTAAATCATTTTTCAAGGGTAATGGAACAGAAGTAATTTTTCTTTTATCCTGTATAAAGCTCTTGTCTCCTGCATTTGAGGTCTCTGCCGCCCTCCCTGCCCCACTTATAGTGCTGTACAAAGCCAACATGTCTTCGCCCCTTAAACAGAGGGGACAGACCGACCCCAACAATAGATTTTCTTTTAAAATCTATATTGGCTCTATTCATCCCACCGGACTGTTTTCAGTGTACAGTCTGCAGTAACGGCACATGCCTGGGACTGGTCTGACTCAGAGACACTGGGAATAGGGAATGTGTTCCTGTTGCCTCTTTTGTTTCTTCTTGATTGGCCTGAAGCCGAGAGTTGCGTAAAGTGTCTGGCAGCTGATTTTAATTTCCCACTGCCCTTGTCAGGATGGTTTTACAATAGAAGAGCAGCCAAGATATGTATCTCTGTTCTCCTACTGCAGCTCCTGTTGAGATAAAGAAAAGAGACTACTTCAGCAATTAAAATGGGAAGACATCTAGGAAATATATTGCGTCTCCATAGTTCCTGGCCTCAGAGGCTCCATATGGGCTCTGCCAGCTGGGCATCTGTGGAGTTTTGGCTCTAATTCAAGACACACAACTGTTATTCACATGTGTATTTCTAGGTCTCTATCTCTCCCTCCTCCCCTTCATGCCACTAGCCACTCAGGGCATCCCCATACATGGTGGTTTAGTACCTGCCAGCCACAGATGAAAGATGGCTGCCAGCTCCAATAGCTTCAGTGGATTCTGCTAATAAAGTATCTACTGACAGTGGCAGAAAACCCCCAAGGGAATTTTGTGCATGTGTGGAAAATCAACAATTAGAAATGGAGGTTGAGGTAACTGCGCTTGATTGAAGGGAGAGAGAGTTTTTCTAGCGGAAAAATAAGCACTTAAAAATGTTCAGCCAAGGGCAATTATCTGGATAGTAATGCGCAAGCATAAAGGGCAGTTAATCCAGTTTAAGCTGCAGATGCAGTCAGGAAAGTGACTGGAAAATGGTATCCGGTCTGTTCCTGCTCCCGCTGCATAAGGAAGAGTTCCGTGATTGGTCCCTGTGAGTATGGGATCAGGCTCACTGTGTGCTATCCCCGCTCATTATTATTCTCTCATGGGCTTCTCATCAAATTTATTCAGTTAGCAAAAGTTGTTTTCTTCAGAGCTGCAGCTCTGCAGATGCAGCCTGGGATCTGAAAGTCAAGCTGGTTCTTTCTGCATCTTACAGCATCACCAGTAGTAAAGAACTGGTGGCAGGACTTAGCTGACAAATCTGTTCATGTGGGAGCCAAAACAGTTCCCAGCTTGCTCTCCTATAGCTGTACTGGCCCTAACAGAAGACACTCTTGTTTCTGTTATGAAAGTAAGCAGCTATAACTTGAAGACACCCACAGAGCATAAAGGTTGAGTAAGCTGATATAAATTTTACTGTCACTTTTCCCAACACAACCATGAATAATCATAGTTATCCCCATTTTATGGATAGGGAAATTGAGGTACAGAGAATTTATATGACTTGCCCAAGGTCAAACAGCACGTCAGTGGCAAAGCTGAGAAGAAAATGTATGTCTTCTGAATCCAAGTCCAATCTCTCACCACAGGTCCTCAGCTTTACTCAGTTCTTTCTTCTCTGAAATTCCTAGTGAGGTAAAAGTAATTAAATAACAATTAAGAAAGGACCTTTGGATTTATCTCCTCATGAATGACGAGGCCAGGTATGCCACTGAGGTCCTAGCCCCTCAGCTTTTGTGCTGCATAAAGCTGCATGCCATTTGTACTGGGAATGGCCTTTAATCTTTTATTTCCTTTATGGCTGTTATTAATAGAGTACTGAAGTATCCCTCTTTTTTTGGTCTCACTGATGCTGCTTCATTTGTTTCCTTTTAAGAGCAGCACAAGGGTATTGAGAGCAGACAAATTGTATTATCCTGATAATTAACCATCTCACCAATGTAGTGGCACCATGGCAGTGGTGATGCTCTGTAACAATTTGCATAAATTAGTTTCTGAGTCCCAGGAAAGCAATTTCTGTAGCATTTAGGAGGAAAATAAGAAAAAGGGGGGCTGGAGCGGGTGGGTTGGGGGATAGATTATTTTAATTCAGAAGAGCATTCAGTAAAAAGGAAAATAATTAATGCAGCCATGAAAGTACTGTGAGTCTCATTAGAGTGGATAAGCTACTGCAGAAATGGGTAGCAGCCAATTTGGATCTGATCTTCAGAGGTACTGAGCATGACATTTTGATTAAAAAACTAGAATGATATAAAATTATCATGGCACCTTTAAATGGATTGAAAACTGGCTAGCTGATGGGTCTCAAAATTTAACTGTAAATGTGGAATCCTCATTGAGCAGGAGTGTTTCCAATGGCTTCTCATAGGAATCCATTCTTATCCTTCTGCTGACTTGCTTTGTGACTTTGGGCAAACGGCTTAATTTCACTCTGCCTGAATTTGCCCACCCATAACATGGGTCTATTAATAAGCACCTACGTCAAAGGGATGATTTGAAGATTAATGAATTAAGGTTTGGAAAGTAATTTGAGATCTTCAGATGAGACACTGTAGAAGTGAAAAATATATTATAATTAGAGACAGCAAGGATTGGGAGAAAAGCAGGGGGGAGCCTGAAGCTGTTTATCACCAGGAAGAGGGAACTTCTATATTAGAAAATTACTTTTCAAAACTAATAAAAACAGATACTACTACTAACCTACAAAGAGTTAGATTTCTTAGGCTAGCTGGAGAAATAGCTTTGTTAATTATTTACTCCAGTCAGTAGACTTGATTCTAATCCTGACACCACCTTCGCATTGGTGTAATTCCATTTATTTCAGTGGCATTACCCGGGGGCAGACCCAAAATATTTAAGAACAGTATACAGTGGTTGTTAAAAGCATGGGCCCTGGTACTGCAAAGACTTTCACTCACAAGTAACTTTACTTCTTTGAGAGGTCAATGGGACTACTCACATATGCAAAGCTACTCATCCATAAGTGCTGGGGCATGGTATGCAAAAGCAAATGAATTAAAATGAGTTTCACTATTGCCACATAACCAAAAACAATAAAGCAACAAATCCTTGGGGAGGAATGCAGCAATAAACAAAAAAATTGAGTAACATAAAAAAGCTTAATAACTTGAAAGCCTGCTGTGATAGGTTTCATTATGTAACACAAAACACAGGGATTAAGCTTGACCTTATATGCCTGTGTAAATCAGTTTAATAAAATGTAGGTTTTGTTGCCTGTATCCAGTTCAAAGCTGAGAGGATAAAACAATAAATCTTTGGAGGCATTTCAGAGAATACAGGTGGAGAAGAGATGGTATTAAAATGTGCAAGTACAGAATAGAATGCAGCTCCATACTCCAGGCATCCTAGAGTGAGCAAAGGACTCGTGTTACGTAACATCTGTGAACAGGGCTCCTGTCAATTTTAGAATCTTAATTAGTCTCTAAAATATGGTCTTTGCTGCATGTCTTAGAGTGCCTGTACTCATTGGCCATAGCAAAGGGAGGTTGAGGTTAATCAGATTCCTTAGAGGGAGGAAAGTACCTGCCACACCCTGAAAAACTAGTACAGCCTGTTAGTCCTGGAGGGAGAGGCTGACAGCTGGGCCTCAAAGATGAGAAGCCAAATCTCATCTGCTGTAAACTGTCATAAATCCTTTGAAGTCAATGGAGCTATGACTACACCAGTGGAAGATCAATGACTAGACTTTTAAAGAGAGGAGGTGTGCTTGTTAAAGTGGGAAGGAAAGCATTCTACCTATTTCTTGCCTACAGAGTCCAGGTGTGAGCAGTTCTGGCCTATGACTGTTTGGGGGCTCTTAAGGTTCATGTAGTTTCCCAGGGTAGCTGGTTAAGATGGTTAAAAGCAGCATTTTCCTTCTGTATAGTAAAGTTTCAAAGCTGTATTAAGTCAATGTTCAGTTGTAAGCTTTTGAAAACAACCATAAAGTTTTATTCAGAGTTACGAACATTTCAGAGTTATGAACCACCTCCATTCCCGAAGTTTTTGTAACTGAGGTTCTATTCTACTCTCATTGTAGAAACTAGGGGGTTACCACCTTTGAAATGCAAAAAAACCAGCACGCCCCCCACACACAAGGCAGGCAAGCCCACCTCAACTCCATCCCACAACTACAAGGCAACTCTGAACCTCCCCCCCCTTTAACAGCCACTTACAGTATCTAGAGCAGGTGTCGGCAACCTTTTAGAAGTGGTGGGCTGAGTCTTCATTTATTCACTTTAAGGTTTCGTGTGCCAGTAATACATTTTAACGTTTTTTAGAAGGTCTCGCTCGATAAGTCTATATATTATTATAACTGAACTATTGTCATATGTAAACAAGGTTTTCAAAATGTTTAAGAAGCTTCATATTAAATTAAAATGCTGATCTTACACTGCCGGCCCGCTCAGCCCATTGCCAGCCTGAGGGTTCCATTCACCTAGGCCAGCAGCGGGCTGAGCGGGGCCTGCGGCCGGGACCCTGGCTGGCAAGGGGCCGGCAGCCAGAACCCCAGACCGGCAGTGGGCTGAGCGGGCCGGCGGCTGGGACCCCAGACCAGCAATGGGCTGAGCAGCTCAGCCCGCTGCCGGTCTGGGGTTCTGTCTGCCGGCTCCTGCCAGCCAGGGTCCCGGCTGCCGGCCCCATTCAGCCCACTGCTGGTCTGGGGTCCCGGCCCTGTCCACATAGAGTGGGTACCTACCTTCTCCCTGGTTCTAGCCATTCTCTTCCTCTCTCTGCACTGAGATGAGGGTGGGAGTGCGCTGAGAACAGGGCTGGGGGTGAAGGAGCAGGCTGGGGATTGGGGTGCAGGGTCTGGCCAGGAACTAAAATGACTGAGGGGGCTCAGGTTGGGGCAGGAGGTATGGGTGTGGAGCGCTTTCCTGGTCAGCTCCCATTTGGTATGAGGGGTGCAGGTGGGAATGTGGGGGGGGGGTGCAGGAGCTCCTGTTCAGTGCTCAGGGTGGGGGTGGAGATGTGGGGGGTGCAAGAGTCAGGGCATGGGGTGTGGGGTGGCTGGGTATGTGTGGGGGGTGCAAGAGTCAGGGCATGGGGTGTGGGGCGGCTGGGTATGTGTGGGGGGTGCCGGAGTCAGGGTACGGGGCTGGGGGGCTCCGAGGTCAGGGCATGGGGCTGGGGTGGGGGGGGTTCAGGGGTAAGGGCAGAGGGCTGGAAGTGAGGGCTGGGGCTGTGGGGGTTCTCCCAGCCCCCTGCCCTGAGCAGCTCAGGGAAGGGGGTTGGAGGGGATATGCCCTGATTCCACCCCCTTCCCCAAGGTCCCCAGAGCACAAAGCGCTCTGTGGCTCCGCTTTTCCCTCTCCCCCTCCCGCTCTGTAGCAAGGGCTGTCAGCTGATCGGCCATAGGGAGGGAGAGAAGGAGGGACAGGAACCCAGCACGCTGGGGGAAGAGGCCGGGGGAGGGGGAAGCTTGCCTGCCCTGCAAGGAGAGAGCGGTGGGTGGGGGGCAGAAAAGAGCGGGCCGGGTAGGATTTTTAATGGCATGCTGCTGTCTGCCGGGGTCCGGCAGACAGTAGCGTGCCATTAAAAATTGGCTTGCGTGCCATCTAAAATTGGCTTGCGTGCCATCTTTGGCACTCGTGCCATAGGTTGCTGACCCCTGATCTAGAGAGATAACACACATAGATAAGATTGATAACATAGCATGTCTCCTCACTCTCATGTGACTCAAACCCTCTCTCACACACATTCAGGGTCCATTTTGGTCAATTTCATGGTCATAGGATTTAAAAAATTGTAAATTTCATGATTTCAGCTATTTAAAACTGAAATTTCATGGTGTTGTAATTGTAGGGGTCCTGACCCAAAAAGGAGTTGTGGGGAGGTCATAAGGTTATTGTAGGGGGGGTTGCGGTACTGCTACCCTTACTTCTGTGCAGCTGCTGGTGGCCGTGCTGCTTTCAGAGCTGGGCAGCTGGAGAGCGGCGGCTGCTGGCTGGGAGCCCAGCTCTGAAGCGCCAGCAGCAGTGCAAAAGTAAGGTTGGCCTGGTATGACATTGCCACCCCTACTTCTGCGCTACTGCCTGCAGAGCTGGGTCCTCGGTCAGCAGCCGCCACTCTCTGCTTGCCCAGCTCTGAATCATGAGATTCTATGATTCTATTCTCTGGCCACCCAGCTCTGAAGGCAGTGTCCCACCAGCAGCAGTGCAGAAGTAAGGGTAGCAATACTGTAACCCCACTAAAATAACCTTGTGACCCCCCCCCGCATCTCCCATTTGGGTCAGGACCCCCAATTTGAGAAACGCTGGTCTCCCCCGTGAAATCTGGTCTTTTGTATGCTTTTACCTTATGCTATACAGATTTCACGGGTGGAGACCAGATTTCACAGTCTGTGACGTGTTTTTCATGGCTGTAAATTTGGTAGGGCCCTAGTTATTGCTTAAACTGCAGCAGTGGGAACACTGCAGCATCTTTAGCTGGGCACAGAAACGTTTAACATTAGATATCCCAGTGTATTGTGGTGATAATAGAAATCTTTAGACCCATGTAAAAGAAACCCCAGCAGATTAATTTATTTTTATGGTAACTGGCAAATCCATAGAAAAACTGACCAGGCCAGTCAAATACGGGCCAGTAAGGGTAACCCTAGTAGAAATGCATGAAGGGGATAGCAGGAATGCAGAAAATATTGTAGCTCTGTGCTACCCAAGCTATTTGCTAATATGATTTGTTAATCTGGAGCAGTTACAATACATTATGACCCGTTTAACACCTAGTCCGTGACTGAAATGTCCAGAAAAGCAAGGTATTGAAGCGGTGTTTAGAAATGCATGACATTCAAAACATATGTTTGAGAGCCTATTATATTCTAAATAGCTTCTTGTCTAGTTGTTTACAACTGTAAACTATGCGATTAATATTGCTGTGGGGAGCACTCTCCTGTCTGAAGGTTGTCTGAATTTTCCACAACAGTGCTATTGAACTGGTCACATTTTTGCTTTCTCCTGGCAAAGACAAACATTCAGATGCCTTTACTCTGACAAAAATCAACTTCACAGAAATAATAATTTACACCTACCATGACGGAGTCCCTTTCCAGTATTAACCCTTAGAACATTCCTTTGTTAAGTATTAAAAAGGAAATTGCTTTGCAGTTGGATAGTGACTTGCCTATGTATTTCTCCAAATGCTTTACAAAAGTTAGTAAGCATTGTTTCTCCCCATTCTTACAGGTCTGGGGGAGGGGGAAACTGAGGCACAGAGGTTAAGAGACTTTGCAGTTTAGTAGGGAATCAATGGAAGGAGTGGGAAGGGAACCCAGGTCTCATAACTTTCAGTCTAGTGTGTATCCATTGTGTTTCCCCATTCTAATGTATCCATTTTGTAGATGGGTAAAGTAAGGGCTTGTCTATACAAGCACTTACTTATTCATGGCAAGCTGTAGTGTAAATCTACCCAGCATTAGCCTGCTCCACTCTCGCTGTCCGTGTGGATTCCGCTGCTTAGTACTGTAAATTCCCTCACCTGCTAGAGTGGTGCTGGAGTAGAGCAAAGTGCACTAGGGAACTTTCACTGCACAGCAGCAAGGTCCACATGGACGATTAGTGTGCAGTTGGCTAGCGCAGGGTAGATTTACACCCCAATTTGCTGTGAACTAAGTGTTTGTATGGACAAGCCCAGAGTCTGAGAGGCCACATATGTTGTGAGCCCAAAGTTCAACAACGAGTTTGAGCTATGTCCAAGGTTGCACATACGTCATGCCTCTTTATTCAGTGAGTTTTATGGGATGGAATATAGGCTTCTTGACTTTTCTGTTGCGAGCTCACTGACGGCACTGAAATGTAGTTTCTTGTGCAGATGATTTCCTTAACCAAGAGAGTTAGGTCACACAGATGGATTTCTCTCATTGAGGTTGATTCTTTCGAGTACTGAAAAGGAATATTTGGCACTTGTGATGTACCAATAGGAACAGAGTAGTATACCACAAATTACCTTACTCCACGGTATGCATCCGATGAAGTGAGCTGTAGCTCACGAAAGCTCATGCTCAAATAAATTGGTTAGTCTCTAAGGTGCCACAAGTACTCCTTTTCTTTTTGCGAATACAGACTAACCCGGCTGTTACTCTGAAACCTTACCAATATAGAGCAGGAAGATGTTGCTGGTAATGTACAAACACTGTTCTAGCTGTTTTTGCGATGCTTACGAAATGTTATCCGGAGAGAGGTTGTAAACCACTTCTCAGACTTAATCTGTAGCATGTTGATATTTAATGATAGTAATGCAGTTGTGACTTTGTTCTTTTTACATTAAGGGGAGAGGCATGTGTAGTGTATAGCAATGAGGTAGTATGCCTTTAAAGAGTTTGTTAGAACGTTTTGAGCACCACTATCAGGTTATCTTTTGGAAGTGGCCAGAAACTAGTCAGAGCAGCAATGTGTATGTGACTAAATCTACTGTATCTGGGTACAGCTGGCAAATGTGGCTATTGGGGACCTGACTGTGGCAGAGTAGTTTCTTCTTATTGTCGTTGCTGTGAAATGATCAAATGACACAGCAATACCAAAGTGCATTTCCAAATGTCTTTGTAGATTCATCAGGTCACTAGCTTCTCTCTGATGGAAGGGACAGAAACTAAGTTCATCACTGAAACTTTCTGAAGTTTGCTTGTACAAAGATGGCGAGTGAACAGCAGCATTTCACAGTCAAAACCTTGATGCTGAGTGGTATTAATCAATAAAATGGGCGTAGAGGATGTAGGGCTGCAGTACATACTGCCCCATTGTGGCCACTAGTCCAACACTGGGTCAGAATAGAAGCTGTAGCTCTTCTGCATCCGTTGCACGTGAGCCATGAGATCGGTGGAATTTGTGACACCACTACTCTGGTCCATCCCCATTGCCATCCACTCTGCCAGGGGCTCCCGGCAGACAACCCACCATGCAGAGGGTCTTGCGTGGCCCGTCTACGGTAAAGAGCATTGCTCTCAGTATGCTCACTAACACAACATGTGAAGCTAGATATAACGTATAGGCAATTAGCATTATGGCTGTAGCACTAAAACAACAAACCTTCTGGTCCCTCTCAGCTGTTCAGGAGAAATGGAGACCAGCTGCTTGCAATGGTGTCAGTGTATAAGGGAATGTGAGGGCCACTAAGCCCTCAGCCACTGGAGGGTTTTGTGTGTGTGTTCCAGTGACTCTTAGCACTTTACACACACTAATGGCTGTAGCATCCCTGTGAGGTAGGGAAGTACCAGTATATTGCCCGGCCCACGTGCTGGGGGCAAGTGGTGCTGTAGCCCTCGGAAGACAGAATCTTGAACCAATGCAGTCTGAGAGATTAACCAGTAATCAAACCACCCATCCATCAAAAAGGCTATAATTATCTCCATTTTATATTAGGAAAAACTAAGGCAGTGAAGTTAAGAGCAACAGTTTCCTGCGTCCATAAATTTTGGTCTTTGAGTGCTCAAGGTCTGACAGTTACGCCGAGAACCACAAAAGTATTTAGGCTCCTAACTGCCATCTGAGCCTTCGTGCCTGATGTTCACAGATGCTGAGCACCCATAATTCCAGTTGAAGTCAATGTGGGTGCTCAGCGCCCCTACGGACCCTGAATTAATAGATATGCCTGATGGTCATGGCCTAAGTGTCTTGAATAAGGTTACAAAGAGAGCCGGTGGTGGAGCTGTCATTAGAGCCCAGGAGTCCCCTTTTCACTCCATGGTTAGTCCACATGGTGCCTCATACTACTCAGGTGCATCTTCCTGTGGTCAGAGGTTGTGCTGGTTGCTGAGCAGAGCCAGCCCATTTGGAAGGAACTGGCTAGGAGAGAACCTTCAGTGGTGCTACTCATGGCAAGTTGTGTGGAATTACACTCAATAGCTGTGAAATGATCTGGGGTCCTCTCAAAAATAGAAAGGACTTGTGTCCCTGGTTTTCAAGTTCCTTAAAGTTGGGCTGTAGGAGTTGTAAGTGTGAGAAATAGCAATTATTCCATGACTTTTAGGAAAAATCAGTGCCAAACTTTCAATCCTAGCAGTACGTTAGCATGCATTTTTAAGGGTATCTTTGCAAGGAAAAGGATAGAAATTTAACAATTTCTCATTATATGAGCCTAGAGAATGTTTCACAGAGCAATACAATTGCGTTTCTCTTTGTACTTGGTTCTCATTACCTATAATTCCTTGTTGTAAGTAGCTATGAAACAGTATGCCTTTGTTTTCTGAATACCGCACCTTTAAATTTCCAAGAACTTTGAATGTATGTAGAGACAGCTGCCATATTTTCATCAGAGATGCTGCAGCCGTACACAGTGCGGGCTGCACAAACACACACTGGGCGTTCTCTCATGGAAATTTTATTTTTGTTCTAATAGTTCCAGATCACCACAATTCTCATGTCTTTCCATACACAAAGAGCAACTCTATACATTTTTGTAGATCAAGGTTACCAATGAGATAACAAAATAAAGTTTCCATGAGGGAGAGCACAGTGACTGTCTCTCCTCCATAACAGGATCTCTGAGCACAAAATGGTTTCTGCTTTTGCACATCATAGCAGCCAAAATGGTTGCTGTCTTTAAACTTAAAAATACCCTACACACACACACACACACACGGCATCAGTTTTATAGCTATCTCCACAAGTGATTAAGTTCAAGCATGCTTGGGTTCAGGTTAAGGCCTTTTATAGAGATGGTTCTGAACTGCAATATTTGGATCCAGATGTCAATTTTCAGAGGGTTCAGGTACAGGGCCCATCTGTTTCCTGTTATGTATTGAGTTATAGCCATATTAAATTCATACAAAATTATACATTCAATCTGCATCTAAAAAGGTCATCATGATTAACATTACATTAATACAATGAAGACCAAAAGAAAGTATTGCGCTTTCTTTTATGTAGACTCTTATCAGACTCTCCTCCTTCCCTAGCAGTTAGTTTGTTGGATCATATTAAAGAAGTTCTGTATAAAATCACAAATGAGTTTGATTCCCCAGAGTTTAAATTCCAGGGTATTACTAATTAAGAGGTCTCTTGGTTTTTGGTACTGTTTCTCTCCCTCTGTGTGAAACTTGCAAGCTGCTAATTGTGCTAGTACATTCTAAGACAGAGTCTGTTCTCAAAGCAATTCTTTGTAACAACAACTACTCACACACAGAGACTCTCAAAGCAATACTCTGTAACAACAGAAACAGCACCCAGAGACTCCCCGCCCTTTTGTTGTATTCATCTCACTTTGTTAACAATTGTGATTAAAATAGAGATGGAGGATGTATGTGGTTGATTCTTGGTGTGAATAATAACTGAATGATCAAGGAGGTGTCAGTTTAAGAATGCAGTGTCCATCGGCTGAAGAAGGTGTCAAGTGGAAATAACCAGAGGGACGGACACACACACACACACGCGCGCACACACACACGGGCAGACTGGAATCCACCCAACAGCCTCAAGAATGGGAGAACCAAAGAACAAGATAACATCTGGCAGCACGGAGCCCGTCAGGAATGTGCCATCAGCAACAGCATGATGAAGCAATTCCCGTAGACTGGCATAGGAAGAAATTCCTATAAAAATGGACTCTAGAAAGTGAGAACTTTGGGGTCTGATTCTGCAAACCAACTTCCAGGAGCATCAGACGAGGCCCTGCTCCCTCCTCATGTCCAGGCCACCTGGCCAGAGGCTTGCCATGAGCAACTCTAAGGCTGATAACTATGATAACCTTGCAGAACCTGTGTGTGTGTGTGAATAAATATGAAATTGAATGGAATGTTATAGCTATAACTAACTGCTTACTATGATTCTTTCTGTATTCACAATAAATGTGGCATTTTGCCTTTTCCTCTTTAATAAGATCCTGCTGGTTTTTATTTTATTGGTATAACAAGTTGCTGACTCTCAAATCTGAGAGGCAGGAGACCAGCACCAAACAAGACACGCTTTACTTAACAGCCCCCCCCCCCAATCCACTGCCATCTGATATCGTGCAACCTGTCTGCACTAATGAAGTGTGCAGCCATAAACCAGAATAATGGTGCTCATAGGACCACCTGCATGAGTGTTGCAATTTGTTGAAAGCATATTAATGCATGATAACAAATATGCTGATCTGAGCCCAGCTCGTAACTCTTGGGTTTAAAATTGCTCAAATGCATTTCCTCTGCTGTGGCTTTTTGGGTCAGTTTGGTTGAAGGGGCTTGTGTTTGGTTTTCACAGCTGGGAAATTCCAGCCTGCCATTTCCTCCTCCCAGTTTTAAGTCTCCAATCAGGGGCAATTATGATAGCACGTTATGTAAATATTAAAGACAATCACATGGTTTTAATTAAAGCCAACTTTATATCTTTCCCCCACCCCTTTCAACCCCCTTTATTTTGGCAAGAGCACTTAATTAGCTGCCCCAAATTATGCATGCACCAGCCCGTGAGATTCAGCAAGGCCAGGATTCTCAAGGACAAAGGAATATACTGAGCTCCAGCACCTTACTTTGTTTTCCCCAGCTATCTTTTGTGGTGTGTCATGGGAAAATTCTAATGAGTCTCTCCATGTTGCTGAAGGAATTTCTGTCAGACACAAGTCACTGACTTTCTCTACTTCTTATTTTCAAGATGTGACTATTCTCTCTCTCTCACCTATGCCCTCTCATGAAGAAAGAAAGTTACTTTCAAAATGTAGAGTATTAGGATGGACTGGAATGGCCCAGACTGATATTTTATAATCATGCCCTTTGATTATGAACTCATTTCTCTCCCTTACAAAAACAAACCAAAAAAACCCCCTTTCAGTTAAAGAATAGGCTCATTGGCATCACAATATGCTGCAAAAATGTGGGACCATTTGAATCTACTTCACTAAAGGAGTTGCACTGAACCCACTTTCACTCTACCTGGGTTCCTTGTATTTATCATTTCATTTTAAAAAAATGTTTTGGATGTGAAACTTCTCATCTGACATGAAATCTTAAGCTTCCAGGGGAATTTCTGGCATGGTGGAGATTGGAAGGGATTCGGTATTCCTTCCCCTCTGTGAATTTCAAAGCTAGCCAACAGCCTGCTGAAATGTATAGGGGTTTCAAGAAGGAGGTATACACTACTTCTATGCTCCCCCTAGGACAGGCGGCTGCAGGCTGACTGAGAGAATCTTTTGTCCTACCTCTCTGCTGTTGGTTTGAGACAATGATCCTCATTTCCAGCTCTGGATCCCTGTGTTGTAACATAAGTAGCACTGCTCCATGCTCCATAACTACAGCTAATGGGCTAGAAAACTATTTCAAAGAAGAATGATTCCAGCATGTTTCGGATTAGTGTGGTGTTGAGGTTCAAGACAAATGAATTGCTTCCTGTCTTTAGTGGAGAGCTGCTTCTGATCTGGGAGTTAGCTGTGTGTGCAGCAGGAGGAGGGAGAGTGGGACCACAGAAGGAATAAAAAGTAGACGGGGGAGGGGAGTGTATGCAGGGAAGCTGTTTTGCTCTTTACAAGCAACTTTCTCTGTAGAGAGATTCCACTGCCAGAGTTGCAAGGAAACAGAGGCTGCTCCCTTAGGGTTTGACTGAATCTCACTTACATCAGTGACCACTTGAATAAGTACTGCATTATAGCAACAGGAGTCTGTCCCAGACAATCAGCTTTTTTTTATTAGCTGACTTGTAAAACTTAGTGGTATATGTATTTAAAACCAGCTTCTAACTCAGCCATTCAGAAACCTGTTTGTTCATAATAATGCAAGATTCTGGATTTTAAAAACCCAGGAATTCTCGGCTTTGGTTGGCTAAAGCACACACTAGCTTTGTTCCCCAAGCAAATCAGAATGCAGCGGCTACTCTGAAATTTGGCATAAGAGGGATGAAATCCATGCAACAGATCGCTGTTTCTGAAAGGTCTTCCACGCTACTTTTGAAAATAAACAGTTTGGCTTTGCCTTGCCATTTATGTAGTAGCATCATGAAACCATGGGACAATATCCTATGCCCTAGACATAGGAAACTAGAATTTTACTGCATATATCTAGGGTACCAGGAGAACTCTGCTCTGGCAGTTGGTAAACATGGGGAGAATAAAGAAGGGAGTACAGCACTGGAATAAAATCTACAGATAATGGGCAAAACTCTGCTTGGAGTCTGCAATCCATATAAACCAATCAGTGTCTGTGAGGTGAAATCAAAGAGATGGTATCAGTGTAATGAGACAGAATTTAGCTCGAATTTTCTATGCTATTGTCATTTTTTTACTTAGGTCTTGTCGTCACTGACAAAAAGGTATGTTTTCACTGCAGGATAACTACTGTGTGTTATCTATCCCACGGTAATATCCTAGTGCATAAAGGGCACTGACTAGTATTACCATAACGTAAACTAGGAGAGGTCAGCCATGGGTGGAAGTGGACTGAGTGTTGACCTCAGTTAGCAATCTCATGGTAAAAACTATAGGTACTTTGTCTCCACTAGGATTTCACAGCATGCTAATTACTGCATGTTAATTATTTCATGGTTAAAAAAATGCACTTTTTTTTTCCAGTGAAGACAAAGTCTTGGTCTCTCCAGTGGCCAATCCTAGCAAAGGTAAGTGTCTGCTACTTATTGGCAGCTGATGGAGTTACTACTTTAGCTGTAATGGTATTGGCTGGTACTTCAGGTCTGAGGTTTTGATCCCACTGGTCTTGTGTTTATTTGGATAGAGTCTTACAGATATTTTGCTGAGATTGCTCTGACATATAAAGGTAAATATTATACTTCTCAATAGAAAATGTCAGACAAGGGAGAACAAGTGGAGAATTGGATTTATAATCAGAAAAAAAAGAGTTAAGCAAGGATCAGTGAGACTAAGCTGATCTAAAATATACAGACTGTAGGCCTTTCACATGTATTTTTTGATAAATGACTTTCTTCCTTTGAATCCTAGGGCAGATAAAAAAGATTAAAACCACTATTAAGTCTTTTGACAGTCTCATCTTTAGGGCTAAAACCACTGCCAGTTGCTCTCTACACTTAATGTGATTTTTATGGAAAGGTCCTCAAAATTAAGTTGTAAGGAAGAGAGAAAATCTCTGTCTCAGTAATAGAGTTACAAAATGGGTAGCCTTTCAGAACGTGGCAATGCCAGCCTGCAATGTATTAAACTGTTTGGGATTTTAGTTCTTAGCTCTAGCTAGCAGGTCTTTGTTGTGATAAGCCAACGCCTTCACTGCAGGGAATGTCTACCCTACCAAATCATGTTGCCCTAACTTATGTCAGCATACAGCCACCGCAGTAATTGCATTGTTTTGCTCCTGGTGTCGGCAGTGCGTTTCCCCACCAGGAGCACTTGAATCGATTGTACTGTCGGTGTAGGGCATTATGAAATGGCTCCTGCAACTCAGTAGCAGTCGATGTCAGCAACATAGTTACTATACTGACACTGTGTCAACCTGCCACTCGTGGAGGTGATTCTTAAACTGGTGAAGCAGGGCGGTTGCATTGGCGGGAGCAAAATTTAAGTGTAGACACTTCTGTAGTTAGATCGATGGAAGCTGTCTTGCATCAGCCTACCTCTGTAGTGTAGACCAGACCTAAGTTTCTGAGTAAAACTGAACATAACAGCTTAGTGAAGCTTTACAAAAGAGGTTTATTCAAGTAATGCAATTAGGAATAAAATCTATGCATCTAAATCCAAAAGGGATCTCTGTGATTATCTACTATGACCTCCTGCACAGGCCTGGAACTTCTCTGAAATAATTCCTGTTTGAATTAGAGCCTCTCAGAAAAACATCTAATCTTGATGTTAAAATGGCCAGTGCTGGAAAATCTACCACAACCCTTGGTACCTTGTTCCAATGGGTAACTTTCCAGCGGACTGTCACATAGCTGGTATATGAAATCCTGTGCCCTACCAAAAAGACTATGTAAATGGTAGATCCTCAACATCCTCTGCTGAATCAGTAACAAAAAGGTGCCTCATAGAGAAAACACAGATACAGCTTACAAGTAGGCCACTACGGGCCCAAGTATGAGGATAAACTAGTGGTGAGGGAACATGAGGAGGGCAAGGAGGAAGAAAAAGTAGTCTGTGTGTGGGAAAGATGGATGTTTAATTGGCATGTGTTTGGGATAACCACATTAGTATCAAGTAGACCGTCCCAAATTCATACCAATAAGAAGTCATAGCCCCCAATATCTGTTTGTTTAGTGACATGCCACAGATGTGGTGAGGAAGGAGGGGGGATAATTTTAATAATAGTTTTGAATTTTAAAACAAATGTAGCCAGGACGGTATACATTTTTATATCCCTCTGCTCGTAAACCCAGCCTGACTGAGGGCTTTTAGGGAGAGAAATTATAGCTAAGGAATTTGAGAAACCTGACTGGGTAGCACCTTATACACACATTACACAGGGGTAAATGACTGCACTGGATACAACACAGATGAAAACTGAGTCCGTAATGTGCATTAAATAGAGCCATGTGGAGAGAGGTAACAGCTTTGAAAAGGATTTCGATATGTCAAAAATTGCTTTTGTTCTGATTCCAAAATTTTTGAAATTCCCTGCAAAAGGGAAGGGAGCCCCAGTTCCAGGGCAGTCGATCTGGCTGGCTGCCCCAGAGCTCTGGTCTCTGGAAGCCCTGAGATCCCAGATTCTAAGGCAGTCCAGCGAATGGACCAGACTGGAGCCAGGCAGATTTCCAAACGTGCCTGATATGCAGAGTTCTATCAAATCCCTGCCCTGGGTTCCATCAGAACTTCATTCAACTCGAACCATCTCCGCAGAACATTTCAGTTTTGATGACCTGGCAAATACCAATGAAATATTTTTTCATTGGATTTTTTCCAGCTAGCTCTAGTATTACATTTTAAACCAGTATTTCTTCCTAGACAATTGGGCCCCACAATTAAGCTGTTCACCTCTCGCTAATATCAGTGTAATTCCATCAACTTCACTGTAGTTACTTTTGGTAGAACTTGGTACAACAGAGAATAGAATCAGGCTCTTGGGAATGTAAAGCTACTCTCTTCTTAAAATCCTGCAAGCCCTACTCAGAACAATCTCCCATTGATGGAAATCAATGGGATTACGGAGTGCAAGATTGGGTCTGGCATCGAAATCTAGGATTAACAGTCCCTTCTGAATATAGATAGTTACTATATCTAGTATCTTTATCTTTTATACAGATAAAAAGAATGCACAACATTTTGCTCCAGAGTTCTTCATTTCGTGCTAGCAAACTGCAGCTACGAAGGGTTTTTACAAACACCTACCTGTGAGGGCTAATGTATTTCTTCCAACTCAATAGCAGGTGGATTCTGAACTATCTCATGCTGGTGTAAATCAGAAGAAACACAGTCAAAGCCAATAGGAGTATATTGCTGTAAGGGAGATCTCATTTGGGCCTTCATTTCTCACTTGTTTATTTGCACAATTAACACTTTTCTCAGCTTCAAGTTCCCGCCTTCCAGCTTCAAGAGCTGCACAATCCAAATTCCTCTGCTATGATCTCTTTGCTCTTCAAAAGGTGAAAACTGGAGCCTACATGCAGATGGCTGGGAGGTAGCTTGCCAGTGGTTCTAATGCCGCCACCACCACCAGCAGTCTGGATGGCACAGTCTCATATGACTGCAGGCTAACTGATCCAGCTAGAGACCTGTGGTTTTTAGACTCCAAAGACCATCCCTAGGTGGCCGTAGGTGAAAACCATCCAAAATCAATGACTTATTTGGGGGGGCAGGGGAATCAAGCCTAGCAATCAGCCTTGCAAATGTAAACTGTCTTTGTCAGGAAACAGGCCAGAAATAAACTTGTAAATGAGCAAAAGAAGAGCATGCTGAGCTTTTACATCCCCCCTTGGCACTTATACTTATCAGGGAACCAGGATTTCAGACTTTGCAGGTCCCAAAGACTGCCTTTCATTATACAAAGAGCTTAATTGTTGGCTAAGCTTCTTACATTTCTGGTTCACAGGTACAGTGTGTCTATGCTGTCCAAATTTGATGAGCAGGTGGCTCATCAATATTTATATTGGAGGTCCTTATAAATAACCCATCAGATTTCCATGAGCATTCACTAAGCTTACAATTCTATCAGCTACAGTAACCCAGAGAGCTCACATTTGGATACAGTTTATGGAGACAAATTTGTACATTGCCTGAAATAAACAGCATCCAGGTTGCAACCAGCTTTGAATGCTGTAGAATCTGCCTGCAGAATTGACAAATATGTCATTTGGGCATAGACCTGAATAGCCATTTTAGGCTTTAATGTTTACTATAAAAATTAGTAAATTAGCTTTCCTAGTTACAGAATGTGCAAAACGAACACAAAAATCAATGACAATTGTAGAGAATAATTAGCATGCTACATTTATTTTGTATATGGCGCACTTTGTTAGTTGACAAGGGGCTCTCAGTCTCCTACCGATGTGCAGATGAGGGTAATTTATTGGGGTGACTCCTTTTACTCTTAACAGGAAACGCCAATCCAAATCCTAGTGCATTAACTGGGAGAGTGGAAGCAAAGGGCCAAATTCTATTCTTAGTTACACTGGTGTAAATTTGGAGTAACTTGTTTGAAGTCAGTGGTGTCCCCCCACCTTTACACTGAATCAGAAGCAATGGTTAACTCTTGATAGTGGGAGGGAGCACAATTTAAATGTGGGGACGGGACACATGACCACTTCTGATTATGAGGTGACTTGTATGACCTTACACTCAGCAATTAAACAAGAAATAGCAATTACCTTGAGGAGAAGCTCAATGCTCATTATAGAACTTCACATTAATAGCTCATCACGGGTCATTTGAGCTGAAAAATCAAGACGTTTATGTTTGATCAAGACATATTAATGACTGTAAGCATCTACGGCTTTCATTATAACACTGAAATAATGATATCTGTTTAAATAGACAATTATTTTTCACTGTGAAATAGATTTTCCAGTTTCAATACTGTAACTTTCCACAGTATGAATCACTTGCAAATATTTTTTGCTTAAAGAATTAATTTTAGCTCAAGAATTGAAACATCTTAACTTGAAGTGCATTTCCCTCGTGAGGAGCAGCAGCAGAGCCAGGAGTGCCAGGGCAGTAGTGAGTGAGCGCCTCGGGGAGCAGCTCATGGCAGCCGGGCTTCTTGGGCAGAGAGGCAAGAGCGCATCAGGGGTGCAGTTCGGAGCTGTACTGCCCACCCAGCTGAGGAGCATCTGGCCGCGCAGAGGCAGCCTGGCAAGGAGGGCTGCCAGGCAGCCAGCCAGCACCCTGGCTCCCACAGCATGGAGAGCCAGGGGCCCGAGGGGGGCAAGTGGCTCCCACCAGCTTCCGATCAGCTGGCTTCTGGCAGGAGGTGTTGGTTTTCAAACACTTTGGGAAACTCTGTACTAAAGGGAAGGCAGAAATCTGGCACGTGACCCCCTATTCTTCCCCCCCCACCCTCACCCCAATGCATTGCCTGTGCACTGAGTAACTGAAAAATCTACTTCTCTGAGTGTTTTCCTTGAGGCTTTGTTTACACTATCTATTTTGTGTTTAATATCTATGGTATCTTTCTGTCCCTTGGCTGAAGCCTCTATCCTAATTCTTACTGACATCAGCAGCAGCACCTCCTGCTGTGTGCAAATCTGACCAACCTTGCATACCCTTGCTGTTGATCTCAGTTTACAGCCTGAGTCTGAGTAATGGTGCTCCCTTTTCTGTCTCCTTCTCTGTTTACCATTCTACACCCTAGCACAGCCAGCTAGAGTCAGTCTTAAGGACTTTTTCCCAGAATAGCATTGGATATATCCTTAAATGTTGCCATATAAAATGTACTGTAAATATGTCTACTCCAGATAAATTTGGAAACCAAAACGCATAGTTTGCATCATAAATCTATAGCTAACACCCAGTAGAAATAACATAACCATTGGCTTACAGATGTGGAAAACCTTGGAGATACACACACACACCCTAAGCAGCAGAATTTGGGTTCAGATCTGGATCCAAGATGCCTCAGACTTCAGGGCTGTATGGAGCTGGCACATTTGTTTGTCTCACTATTGAAATATGGGCCAACCATGAAGTTTGAATTTGATCTTTCTTGAACTTTGGAGGTGTTTGGAATCAGGTTTTGTTGCTAAACCATCTTTACTGGCAACAAAATGCAGGGATCATTTTATACCTACTCTATACTCATTTTGTACTGATGTAAGTGGCTACACAAGGTGTAATACAATGGTGAATTGTAATGTCTACACGTCCAGTGAAGGGTAAGGGGCCAGGCAGAGACAGACACATCCTGGAGGTAACTCCATGGCTGCGCATCCTAATGTTGCTAGGAGGGCTTCAGCTTCCTCGACCATGGGATGCTGTTGAGCAGAGATGGGGTCCACCTATCAGGGAAGGGGAACACTATCTTTGGATTCAGACTGCTAAACTAGTGAGGTGGGCTTTAAACTAGGTTCAACAGGGACAGGAGACAAAAGCCCACAGGTAAGTCCGGAACCTGGAGACCAGGGTGAAGGGTCAGAATCTGGGGGGAACATGTGTAATCATAGCAAGGACAAAGAAGAGACAATGGGGAATATAGAAGGGAAGGCTAATGAACATCTTAGATGTCTGTATACTATACAAGAACTATAGGGAACAAACAGGAAGAACTAGAAATACTAGTGAATTATGACATAACTGGCATCACTGATTGGTGGGATAATTCAGATGACTGCAAATATTGGTAAAGAAGGGTACAGTTCGTTCAGGAAGGACAGGCAATGAAAAAGGGAGGAGGTGTTACCTGGTATATCAAAAAAATATACACTTGCACAGAAGTCAAGGTAGAAGTGGGAGGCAATCCAGAGGACTAGAAAAGGGAAAATATAGTACCTATCTATGAAAAGGGAAATAAGTACAACCCAGGGAATTATAGACCAGTCAGCTTAACTTTGATACTTGGAAAGATATTGGAAAAATTCAAAGTCTCTGGGTAAGAATAAAAGGGGTTAAAGGGGGGGGGGGTGAGGAGAGGTGATGTCATGGTGCGGGGTTTACTATAGAACACCAAACCAGGAAGGAGAGTTGGATCAGGCTTTTTTTGAAACATCTAACAAACTCATCCAAAGCACAAAAGACTTGGTGGGGGGGATTTCAACTACCCAGACATCTATTGGGAAAATTACAGTGGGGCACGGATTATCCAACAAGTTCTTGGAATGCATTGGAGACAACTTTTTATTACAGAAGATGGAAAAGCAACTAAGGGGGAGACTATTCTAGCTTTGATTCTGACGAACAGGGAGGAACTGGTTGAGATTTGAAGGTAGGAAGCAACTTGGGTGTAAGTGATCATGAAATGATAGCATTCAGGACTACAGAATGGTAGGAGGGAAAAAGGAAGAATAAAGACAATGGACTTCATGAAGGCAGACTTTAGCAAACTCAAAGAATTGGTCTGTAGGATCCTATGGGAATCAAGCCTAAGAGGACAAAAAAGAGTCCAGGAGAGTTGGCAGTTTTTTAAAGAGACATTATTAAGGGCACAAGAGCAAACTATCCCAATATGCAGGAAAGATAGAAAGTATGGTAAGAGGCCACCCCAGCTTAGCCAGGAGATGTTAAACAACCTGAAACTCAAAACGGAGTCATATAAAAATAGAAACTTGTCAAATTATGAAGGATGAATATAAAAAACCAACACAAGCATGTAGGGACAAAGTTAGAAAGGCCAACATACAAAATGAGATTAAACTAGTTAGGGACATAAAGAGTAACAAGAAAACATTTTACAAATACATAAGCAAGAGAAAAACCAAGGACCGAGTAGGCCCATTACTCAATGAGGAGGGAAAGACAATAACAGAAAATGCAGCAATGGCCAGTGTTAATGTTTTGTTTGTTTGTTTGTTTATCCCCCAGTTTTCACCAAAAAGGTTAGCAGTGATTGGATGACTAACATAGTGAACATCAGTGTAAATGGGGTAGGACCTGGAACTGAAACAGGGAAAAAACAAGTTAGATATCTTCTAGACAACTAGACAAATTAGATATCTTCAAGGCACAGGGCCTGATAAAATCCATCCTAGAGTACTTAAGGAACTGGTTGAAGAGAGCTTTGAGCCATTACCAATTATCTTTGAGAACTTGAGGAGGACAGAAAAAATCCCAGAGGACTGGAGAGGGGCAAATATAGTACCTATCTATTAAAAGGGAAATAAGCACAACCCAGGGAACTATAGACCAGTAAGCTTAACTTCGGTACCTGGAAAGATATTGGAGCAAATAAGCAACCAATGTGCAAGCACCTGCCTAGAAAATAAGGTGAGACGTAACAGTGAACATGGCTTTGTCAAGAACAAATCATGTCAATCCAACTTAACATCCTTGTTTGATAGGGTAACAAGTGTTGTGGGTGGGGAGAAGTAGTAGATGTGAAATATCTCAACTCTAGTAGGGCTTTTGATACTGTCTCACATGACCTTCTCAGAAGCAAACTAGGGAAAATAGCCTAGACGAACCTACTATAAGATGAGTGCACATCTGATTGGAAAATAATATTCAAAGGGCGTTTATCAATGGTTCACAAGCTGGCAGGCATATCAAGTGTATTCCCACAGGAATCTGTCGTGGGTCCAGTTCTATTTAATATCTTCATAAATGATTTGGATATTGGCATGGAAAGTATGGTTATAAAGTTTGTGGACAATATTCAGTTTGCCAGCACTTTGGAGGTCAGAGTTAGAATTCAAAATGTTCTTGACAAACTGGAGAAATGTTATAAAGAGGAGGGTGATAAAATATTCTCCTTAATCACTGAGGACAGGACAAGAAGTAATGGGTTTAAATTGCAGCAAGGGAGGTTTAGGTTGGGCATTAGGAAAAACTGCCTAACTGTCAGGGTTGTTAAGCACTGGAACAAATTACCTAGAGAGGTTGTGCAATCTTCATCATTGGAGGCTTTTAAGAACAGGTTAGACTGTCAGGGATGGTCTAGTTAATACTTAGTCCTGGCTTAGTGCAGAGACTGGACTAGATGACCTCTCAAGGTCCCTTCCAGTCCTACATTTCTATGATTCTATGAGTTAAAACCAAATTGGGAGCATCTGATTGATCTGTGGATTGTACTGTATTATTAATTAATTGTATTACCATAGGGCCTATGAGCCCCAGTCGAGGACCAGGACCCATTGTGCTAGGTGCTGTACAAAAACAGAACAAAAGATTGTCCCTGCCCCCAAAGAGCTTACAATTGAAGAAGAAGATAAGAGACAAGAGATGGATACAGACAGACAGGGACGTGCGAGGGAATAATGAGATAATTTTGGCCAACATGGCTGGCACACCAGCAGCCTAACCATTGTCGAGTTTTTTTTAGGCAGCATGTCAAAGGAGAGTTTTAAGGAGGGATTTGAAGGAGGATAATGAGGCAGCTTTGTGAATGTTTACAGGGAGTCCCCACCTCCACCCCCAAGAAACAAAGGAGAGAAGAGTAGATCTCTTACCCCCACATTTCTCCTCTCTTCCACTGCATCCATTTGACTCATAGTTCTGCAATATGCAACATGTTTATCACATGGAGTCTATGCAGCCTAACATTGTGTCATGGGGAAAGGGTTTTGTGGTTTGAGAGAACATTGGATGTGAACCTCCTGACAGGAAAGATCTTCAAAAGGGGAAAACTTCACAGGGTTTCATTGTAAAGAGGTCTTTGAAGAAGGAGTAAAAATAATGATCACTCTGATGTTCTAATAAAGCCTCACAGCCTCTGACAGCATCTCCACTGATAAGCGCCGCCAACAGAACCACTTCTGAGAGAGGAAATTGCAAAGAGCAAATAAGGTCGGTCCTTTCTCCTACCATACATACCATATATCCTCTTGTGAATCATTCCTTCTGGGGAAGGGTCATGTAACGTAGGAAGCCATACGTCGTCAGGGTAGACCCCATAACAGTCAGCATCAGGTCAGCCAATCAGGAATAAACCTTGGTTCCAACAGGCTTTGATTACAATTAATTAACATGATGCTGAACATGATTTGTCCTGGTCTACCCTGACCATTAACTTGCGGTCAACATTGTAACATCTAACTTGGTTGTTCACATGCATGTTTAAACACACTCTTATCCTGTACTGTACAGAAGGCCAAAGAATAAATCAAATCTCACCCTGCCACAGAATTGCTCTTGTGAAATTTGTGTAACCACCCCCCGCACATACATACATACACACTCCTGCTCAACGTACTTTCTCCTGTTCTATAGAAATGGGCTAGATCTGCCATTCGGGAAGCTCTCAGGGTTTGAGACAGCTATGAAGTCTGTTTTCTGGGGACCTTTCTGAAAGATTGATCAGAGGTGATCCATTTCACCCTCCAGTATGCAAAGGCTGTAAGTTCTCTGGGGCAGGGACCGTCTTTTTGTTATGTGTGTACGGTGCCTAACAAATTGAGGCCCTGACCCTTGACTGGGGTGATGCTGCAATACTGCAATACAAATAATAATGATACATTTTATAGCAGACAGATCTGAGGGAGCACAGATCTGTGTGGCGAGTCCTGAAAAACTGATTCAAACCCATGAGATCTTAATCAATTTAGAACATCACAAATTTAAGACCACTGAGGTTGTTTTGATTTGTAGGTTTGGGAGAATGGGGGTTTCCCTGCCAATTTTAATCTGGAATGCTTTATTGGGGGGAAAAAAGATTTTGATCATCATGAAAGTTAACTGTTGTACAATGCTGGGTGAGACAGATGAAGAAATATAGACTAGGTTCTGTATTGTGTGTATGCTGCATAAAGGTTACAACACCTATTATGAGATGTATGTGCTGGCTTAGGCAAATATGTAGTGTTTTCTATTTCTTTTCAAATGATTACTAGTAAATCAAACATTAATTTAACATATACAAATGGCATGTGGGTTCTGATTCTTTAGCAGAGTCATCAGCTGGCTTGTTTATTACAATGGAAGCATTGGTGCTAGAAAGAAAACCTTCAGTACTTTGAATGTGGAAAAGCCTGTCATATTCCAAATATTTCTAACAAATCTAGGGAGAAGAGAAGACTTGAGTTTGATAAAGAACAATTCTATTCTCCTCTGAGGCTTCTAGTGGCTGTATGGTAGGCCAAGGCACAGCTGAGGAAAGAACTGGAGGAGTGGAAAATTCCCTTTAAAGGGCTCTGGCCTGGCCAGAGCTTTCTTGCTTCTGGTGAAAGCAAAGAACAAGTCAGTGTCAGACATTAACACATCACATTCCAGGCTGACGGGGAGACTGCTACATATGGCAGACCCACCAGGCAGCTTGTCTAAATTACAAAACAAAGGTCTATACACGCGTCTGCCAGACAGCTTCCTGACACATTACCACCCATCCCTTCCATGCTGAATCAACAACTCCAGACGTCCCGGGAAAATACTGTACATGTCTACGGTGCCTTCTATCCTAAAAGAGAAAAGTCCATAATACAATGAGGGTAGAGGGGGGGAACTCTTGTAAAATAGATCAGCTGTGGGATACTGATTACCAAGAATCGTTATCTTCGATCATCCCTTCTTTTTGTACTACGTTAGGGTCTAATCTTGCAAGCTGCTCAGCGTTTCCTGCAAGGTGCTGAATATCCTCTATTCCCTTGGGCTTCAGTGGGACTTGATGATGCTCAACACCCTGCCGAAGCTGCCCAATCTCTCACAAAATAAGATTAATTGGTCAGACGAAATAGTCCAAACACTGCAGTGTTGTTCTGTGCTTAAGGCTTGTATTTCTGTTGGGCTGAAACTTCTTTAGAGAGGCGTCATTAAATATTAAACAAGTAAAAATCCATCCTTTCCTTTGAGATGGGGTGGGAGAAGGGAAAGAGAAGCAAGCTCCGTGGTTGGCTACACTGGGTCATCCAAGAGTTTAAGCGTGACTGTTAATCCTTGAAATGCCAGTCTCAGGAAACAAGGAAATGTCGTATGTTGGGGACTTATATGAAAACAAAGTCTCTGCCCTTTCAATCTAAGTAGCCCCAGCTACATAATCCTTCTACTCAAATAGTTCTTCAGTGAAGAAAGACAACAACCGTTGCTTTTTTTAAAACTTGCCTGTAGAGCAGCTGAGTCTGTTTTTCAAAGCTGAAGAAAATCTTTCTAGGTAAAACGTTCAAAAGTACCTTTGTCCCATTTTCAAGAGCAACGGGCACAGAGCCAGCTACGTTCCACTGATTTTCAGTTAGAGGGTAAAATTTTCAAGAGCACCTATCTAAACCTGATTAGAACCCAGTTTCACTCCCTTAGCTAACACTGATGATGGCTCAATCTGAAGACACAAATGACATCGGTGCGCATGGAATTCACATTTTATTTAGTTGTATAACAAACACAGATGCCATGGTCACCAGTTAAATTGCTTACTTGTAGCATGTGAAACAAAACATGTGACCCTTCCTCTCCAGAACCACAAGTCTCTGCATTTTATGCTAACACGTGTTCCCATTAGTTGGGAGTCACATAAAGGTGCTTATCTACTTTCTAGGTCATCCACTAAATGGTGGCAAAGGCACAAACATCTGGGTATGTCTGATTCCAACCAGCAAAGCGAAGGAGTGGAAGTAAAATAGCCAGCCTCTCAGTGACCATTCAAGACACTTAGAACTTTCTGCCCAACATACTTTGGTTTTAGGCAAGAATGGCATTGTCTGTGGTGAGGCCTCAATGGTGAGGACAACTGCATCCAAGGGGAGCTCAGGAAAAGTGGAGAGTGGTGGCCACAAGGAGCGATTGCAGCCCTTGATCCTGTGCCAACCAAGCCTGGCAAAACTTAGAGCACACCCCTAGCTGCTGTAACTTGTGCCACTGGTGAAAGGCCTCTACGGGACCTTATGCAGGTGAAGGATAGATGTAGGGGAGCTCTGCTATACCATTTGCCCCTCTTTCCCCCTATGTTATGGGGAGGAGGGGCAGCTGGCACAGGACCCGGCACCAGTTATGCCAGTGGAAAGTTCCTATGTTGGAAAGGTTTTTAAGGTCAGGCTTGACAAAGCCCTGGCTGGGATGATTTAGTTGGGGATTGGTCCTGCTTTGAGCAGGGGGTTGGACTAGATGACCTCCTCAGGTCCCTTCCAACCCTGATATTTTGATTGTGTGAAAGGGAATTCTGCTCTGGCCAGCTACAGCCAAAATCCACCCATTCTGTGCCACCTGGTCAGCTCAAAGTGGCAGAACAGATTGGAGAGTCCAGTCCCCAGAAAATTAGGCATTTGTCCTAAAACCAGGGCTAGCAACAATGGGATTGTTAGTGTAGACTGGCTGCAGGCAACTTTATACTATCGTTGTCGAGATCTGTTCTGAACATGGTTAGATGAGCTATGTTCTATGGTTTTCCTATGTTAGCACTCTTACCATTGTTAGCAGTGGTGGAGCTGCACTGGTGCTAGAAATGCCTAACATTTTCAGCATGGATGCAATCAAAGAAACCAAGTATGTGTGAAGAATGGTGACAAGTGGGGAAAATGCTAATTGTTGTTCATATTTCTGTGACTTCTTGACTGACGTCTGCTGTTTTTCCTTTGAGATTTACTCTAATATGCTCTTTGCTTTCTTCATTGGGGATTGTGTTGCTTTCATTTAGCATTGTAAGTGATCTATATTTTCTTTCTTGTTCGTATAGAATGCAACTCTTGAGGACAAGCGTTGTTTTTCCCCTAGCTAGATTGCTTAGTATTTTGGGTTCCATTCTGCTAACGTTCTATAGGCTTCATGGGGTTTTGGTCTCTTTTAAAATCTGTGGGTCTAAGTTTGGCTTGTAACTCACATATAATATAAGCTGACAGGAGCTGTGTTTTCAGGAGAATGATTACACAGAATATTTCATATTTTTTTTCTTCTAGGCAAACAGATGCAGTTTGAAAATGTGTCTTTCTTAGGATGACTGATTTCATTCAGTGTCCAGATCAGTAATGAAGCATTGGTGATATTCAGAGTCCAGAGGGCCCTGACAACTGCTCTGGTCATTTTGGACCACAGATGTATGGAGTACAATTTTTTTTTTGTCCATAGTGATGAATATTTCAAAATGATATGTAGTTGGGGGAAAAGTAACATGTGGCTATGTGAAAGGTGCACCTTAGTGGACTGATCACAGGATTCATATCCTTGCTCGACAGTCTTGAGTAAATAACTTTGATTCTTCCTCAAATCTGTAAGCAGGGTTCATAATATCTACTTGCTTTCCAAAAGTGTTGAAAAGATCAACTAGTTAATCTTTGTGTAAAGCATCTAGAAATTGTAAATGTGAACAATTATTTCCCACGGGAGTGCTGTGTGTTAGGAGTCCTTCAGCTATTCTACAGGGCCATTCTCAACTCGGTAGATATACAGGCTTGTTTAAGTAGAGGGAAGGGATTTATAACTGTGTGCTCCATGAAAAAGAGAATTAACGCTGGGCTATGGGAGTACTGGAACTTGCTGATGGTGTTGTGTAAGTGTGATGGCTATAGAAACTAAATATGAGTGGGCAACTTCAGGAGACTGGCCTAAGCATTCATCCAAAAACCAGACTCTCAAGCTTCTCTAGTGTCTCAAAGTTTTGTTTCATTGCTTTTTCCTTTCTTTACATGGTGATGGTATTTCCTGTTTGCAACACAGCTGGAAGCAAGAAGTGCCTGAAATTTTGTTAAGAAAGTCAGGTGTCAAGAATCTTCCATCAGAGTTTTGTAGACTTTCTAGATCAACCTTTTCATGTTTATCCGAACCTTTGCTTCGTAAGTTCACCTGTCACTAACAGGAACATTGTCAAACAATGATAATTTTGTTTTATTTTTATAGAGTTGCCTGCAAACACACCCAAGTCCTTCCTCATGTCCTCTTGCCATGTGTTTGTATAATAAGTATGTATTAATAATACTTCTAAGGTATTTGTGCCTGCATTCATTTTTCTGAATTTAAACTTACAGTACCTCAGTTCCCACAAGGAAGAGGAGCAAAGTTCCTCTCTCCTTCCCCATAAAATAAAGCAGTTTAGTGTATTAGTCTTTCTTGTAAAAAGGGTGGTGGTGGTTGTGTTAAGGATTTGGCAGAGGAGGATATATTCAAATGGTGTCCACCCAACCTTGGTTGGCCATGTGTTCAACCAGCTAATGCAGCCTGTGAAAGTGCATGAACTCATGGGGAAACCCTGTCAATGGAGAATGGGAAATGGGGGTGAAGAACAAGAAGGAGGAATGTGCTGTTGGGACAGAATGGAGGAAATTCTGCTACCAAAAGGGTTGAATGTCTTTGAATGGATACTGCCACCTTGAGTCTGTCCTGCTGGTGGTGTGCTGAAAGTATGGCACCTCGGCTTAGAGTCAAATGGGCGGCATCCCCCATGTCTGGGGGAGACTTCACAGAAAAAAGGAGCCATTTAAGGAGAGTTGGCTGAAGGAGAGCTACCTGATGGATCACTAAAGGAGGAGAGAGTCTCCTAGTGATGGACTGAGGATCCACATGCTGTGAGGGCCCAGGAAAAAGGGTCTCAAAGCCAGGTGTATCCTCATCATATCCCCACTGTTGTCAGTGACTTGTGTAGCTAACCATCTCTTTCATTGGCATGAATAGAATCTAATTCCGAGGGGATGACAAAAAGAGACCTATATCTGCACAGTCCAACATCATCTAGATCAGATAAGAATAGATATTAAATGAAGGCCTGGTGTATTTTCTGGTGATCAACACTAAGGCAACTCGTAGCAGAGCATGAAACAGCAGCGATGACAGTGTGGGTGGAAGCACACAAGCAAGGGCTGGGCTCACATATGGTTTCTGGCCCCGAGTCAATTGAATTCTTACCTCACAGAATGCTGACAGAGCAGGAGAGTCTTGCTGGTGAATTCTCTGCCTATGGTGAGGCTAGATGGGAAGCTCTTTAAAAGTCATGGTAAGTAAAAGAAAACAACTGAAAGGCATGGAGACAATTGGGAGAGGCGATCCAAGGGATTTGCAGGTGCACGTGGGAGGGGAATCTCAGTAAAATGAATGGAGCAGATATTGGTGGGAGTGAACGAGGATATGGAACTGCACAGGTGGAATGGGTTAGGAAGGAAAGAATTGCTGTGGGGGCATAATTTGTATGTACCAGAGATGGGCCT
The DNA here is from genome assembly GCF_965140295.1 of Lepidochelys olivacea. NCBI lineage: Eukaryota > Metazoa > Chordata > Testudines > Cheloniidae > Lepidochelys > Lepidochelys olivacea. Next base: position 127,829,720 of record NC_140413.1, read on the forward strand.
CGATATGAGTACCACATTCAACCTCTTTCCTGGAACTTTGGAGAAGTACAGATCCAGCCATTGTTAGAATTTTTATACATGCGTTAGGTGATGGTGTTGTACAATGGCTTTCTTAGCATGAGTTAAGGATGGCTGCATTACTCATGAATGGCAAAGCTATCAGTGAGTTTTATATAGCATACTTCTAACACTGCCAGTAAAGACTCGATAGCTCACTTCCCCATCATTGTGACCCAGCTCTCTATCTGAAAAGCAGCACCAACATACTCCACTACCAGGGCATAAAATAAAGATGACACCCTGGGCCTGCCTGGGTGGAACAGCCTGTAGTAAGTGAGGGCTTGGCTTGCAACAGTTTTTTGTTTGTTTGGTTTGGTTTTTTTGTCCCAGAGTCAACTGAGTCAATATCTGACAGTACGTGTACATCCAGGAAGCTTACAGGAACCTGCTACCAGTGGAAAACCTCATTAAAAAACCTATGTTGGTCATGGAGGCCAACACAATGCAAAGCAGAAGACAGTGAAGTTATTCGAGATTTACCCTGGTGTAACGGAGAGCAGAATGTGACCCAGTATATCCAGACCATGGCACTAGGGATTGGGGCTCTGCATTCTAGCGTCAGCTCTGCCCCAGACTAAATTTGTGACCTTGGGCAAGTCACCTATCTCAGCCTTATTTTCTCTATCTCTCTGTAAGGTTTATCCTTGTATCACCTGTATAAGGGACTGTAGTGGGGTAGACACCGTTCCTGCCCTGAGGGGCTTAGAACAGCCCCGGAGAGGGCTGTGGCTGGGGACAAGAAGCCTGGGCTGATTTGGGAAAGGCAGCAACAGCTAGGGCCACACCCCAATCAGGCCCAGCTGGCCCCTATAAGAGGCTGCGAGCCAGGAGTCCAAACAGACTCTCTCTGCCTGTAGAGAGAGTAGGTCCTGGCTGCTGGGGAGCCTAACCAAGTGCCTAGAGTGGAGCAGGGTTGGGGGAAGGCCAAGGGAGCTAGGGAGCTCCAGCATGGAAACCCCCTAGGCTGCGGCCTAGTCAAAGGCCAGTTAGGTACTGGGGTTGTAGGGGGCAGCCTTCGGGTAGGTAGAGGCAGCCGGTCCAAACCCCCCTTGCCTGTGATGAGTGGCTTATATACTGCAGTCAGCCCCAGTGAACGGGGGCTAGATAGTGACTGGGCAGTAGCCAAAGACTGAGGTGAGGTGAGGTGGGGCTAGGGGGTGGGGGAACCCTGGGTGGGGAGACCTTGCAAGTGAGGGGTTACTATGGGGGGGCAGCACCCCGGTGTACAAGGGGCACCGGATCCGGAAGGGACACGGGGGCCTGGCATAAGCGGGACACCGGCCTGCAGAGGGCGCTCCAAGGCTGGAAGTAGAGCTAATTCCCAGGACACCAGCAGGAGGAGCCCCAGGGGCGAGTCCCTCACACTTGCAAGGACATAGAGACAGCAGCACTTTTTCAAAGCTCCTTGGCTACTGAGCGTTGTTTGGTGCCTTTCTCCCCAGTTACACAGACTAATGCACGAGACTTGCACTCATTAAATGTAGCCTAGATCACAGTTGATAATAACTTGCCCCCTAAATTAGCTTAGGAGCAAATACAGCCTTATCGTTTTGTTAAATGTAGCAACAATAGAGAGAGATCATGCAGCTATAGCACCTCCCAAACCCATCACATGAAGATTTGGAACTACGATAATAAACTGATGTCCCACAATGGAAGGTAATCTGCTGATGGCAAAGAAACAGTGTCGCCATACAAGTTATTCAAAAGGTGTGGCACTGTTTCACAAAGATGAATAGGAGTTGCTATTTTTTTCACCTGTCCTAGCTTGGCCAGGTTGTCATGCTAGATATTTGGAACATGACTACGTGCTTACAGTCAATGGTGTAACCATATGATGCAGACAGATGAAATTATTATGCAACTTACACATGTACAGAGGAAACTGGGACTGAAACTGAAACCCTGAGCCTTCAGCTCCAAAAAGCTGCGGATCTCTACCAGGTAAACTGAAGGAGAAATCATAAAGCACACACTAGTAGTAAGTCTCTGATCTTCTCTGTGATCAGGCACTATAATATGCTTGCTTATATACAAACAGCCAGTGTATTACTACAGGAAAGGTAGACAGAGGCAGCCTTTCTGGAAGGGATAAAAAGCAGCTTAGAAGCACCTAGAAAGACAGACATGTAACGCCAAGTGTCAGATGGTGCAGGCAGTAAAATTCAGCTACGTTCTGAAATTACACATGGACCACAAGGTGCAACTAAATGCTACCTTTAGGTGGATAAATTTGAGGAGGCCTGTGCTAACCATTCCAGCATAAGAGATGATGTGAGTGATTTCAGATTCTGCGGAAAATATTTTGAGTTGGGTTCAAATCAAAATACAGTTTCAAATACCCCTGAACTTTGGATTGTTCAGATTCAAATATGGATCAGACCTAGGCAGCTGAAGCCCATGTCTAACACACATACCTAGTTTATACAGCATATGTAATTTCTATACAGTTGAGTAGAAGAAGAAAAATCTTTCTTCAAAATTTATATTTACACTGATAATTTTATGGGCTTCAGTATGATGGGTTTTTTTAAACAATTCCCCTATAGGGAATATGATTTTCTACAAACACTTTCGTGACAGTAAAGACTAGGTCTGCTTCAAACTCTGCTAAAGACATAAATTACTCCTATTTATGGTCAAGGAGAACGTGAATTGTTTTGGCACAAGGGCCTTACAAATTTCACCTGAGGCCAGCTGTAAAATGATAGATGATAACCCACAAGTGAAAATAATACATCTTCACTTCACTGGAATAAGCAGAATTACCTGTTTTTAAAATAAAAAAAAGTCTTTCACCTAGAAGATCAGAACCAATTCAAGATGTCACAGATAAGACAACCCTTTCCCACCCATCCCCTTTTTAAAAATTTTATTTTCTGTTTAAAGTCAATTGCCTACCCCTTACTAATTCCCAGAGCTATGCTTTTCTTTTATGAAATTAACTTCTCTCTCTCTCTCTTTTTTATTAACATGGAGAAGGGTACAAAGTAAGTTTGAGTTGTGCAGTTGGATCTGAGTGCTCATATATTAATCTAGTATAATCCTGGTTAATTCTATTTTGAGTAGGAAGAAAATGCTGTTCATAAAGGGTTAACTTCTACACTGATAGTGTCCTGGTAAAACAAGAAGATAAGGATAGGTAGCATTTCCTTTCTTTTTAACCAATGAGGAAAATCATATAATCATAGAAGATTAGGGTTGGAAGAGACCTCAGGAGGTCATCTAGTGCAGTGGTTCCCAAACTGGGGTTCGCGAACCCCTAGGGGTTCGCACAATGTTACAGGGGGGTCGCCAGAAAAATGTCTTTAATGGCGGCCAGAGGACCCCAGGCAGGGGAGGCAGCAGGTGGGACCTGGTTGCGGAGCAGACAGCCCGAGCCCTGTGGAGTGCTGAGCGGGCAGCTGAGCCCTGGTCAGCGGAGGTGCCAGCAGCCCGAGCAGCGCAGAGCCGGGCAGTTGGGGCCGGCAGCCCGAGCGCTGTGGAACGTGCAGCCGAGCCCCATTTGGCGGAGGGGCCAGCAGCCTGAGCCCACGGCAGTTGGGCTGGCAGCCCGAGCCCCATGGAGAGTGGGGCCGGGCAGTTGGGGCCGGCAGCCCGAGCCCCAGCAGGGGCTGGCAGGGAGGCAGCTGGGACCCCAGGTGCGCAGGCGGCAGCTTGGACCGCTGTCCTTGGCAGACAGGGGAAGTTGGGTGGCATGAGGGGCAGAGTGAGCGGGGGGGCCACGCTGTACATGGGGGTTGGTCCAGGCTAATTTTTCCCTCTCAGGGCACCCCCTAGGGTTGGCCCTGGTGGCGGAAGAAAAGGTGTTTGCGTGCCAAACCAGCCAGAACCACGTTGTAGTCAATGTAGCAGTGTTAAGGTGCCTCAGTAATTTGATACTAAGTCATTTTCTCTGGAATGCTGTTTTGCTTCAGTGAGAGGTGAGTTAATCTTCTCATTTTCTAGTTTGTTGGTTGTTAGCATCACACTGAGGAGATTTAAACTTAAATTCCTGGAAATATTCATTTTTAGGAGGGGGTTCATGAGATTTCACATTTTAATGAAAGCGGTTCAGGGGATTTTAAGTTTGGGAACCACTGATCTAGTCCAACCCCCTGCTCAAGGCAGGACCAACACCAAGTAAATCATCCCAGCCAGGGCTTTGTCAAGCCTGACCTTAAAAACCTCTAAGGATGGAGATTCCACCACCTCCCTAGGTAACCCATTCTAGTGCTTCACCACCCTCCTAGTGAAATAGTGTTTCCTAATATCCAACCTAGACATCCCCCACTGCAACTTGAGACCATTGCTCCTTGTTCTGTCGTCTGCCACCACTGAGAACAGCCAAGCTCCATCCTCTTTGGAGCCCCCCTTCAGGTAGTTGAAGACTGCTATCAAAGCCCCCCTCACTCTTCTCTTCTGCAGACTAAACAAGCCCAATTCCCTCAGCCTCTCCTCGTAAGTCATGTGCCCCAGCCCCCTGATAATTTTCATTGACCTCCGTTGGACTCTCTCCAATTTGTCCACATCCTTTCTGTCGTGGCGGCCCCAAAACTGAATGCAGTACTCCAGATGTGGCCTCACCAGTGCCGAATAGAGGGGAATACTCTCTTCCCCCGATCTGTGCTTCCCTCGAAATGAAGCACAGAAGGCTCTATACACCAATATCTTGCAATTCGTGTAGCCTTTTCAGCTGTGTGAATTGAGGTCAAAACACCACTGAATCAGAATGGCTGGGCCTGATTTTCCAATGTGTTGTCACTTACACCAGCACAAAGTGGATGTAAAATGGTATCCAGTCAGAATGGTTGTGGGTTTTTTTACGCTAGCGCCTATGTAAGTGTCTACACAAGGTACAAGGCAGTCAGGATTAGCCCAGAGACATTAAGTAACTTGTCCAAGATGCACAGGAAGTCATTAACAGAATGAGGAATAAAACTCACAATGCCTGAATCCCTACTTTCCCTATTACCCATGTTCCGTTATGTGCCTGTGTCAAATAGCTGCACTTTAAAAGACACCTCTGCAAAATATGGTGAATGTTTATTGCATCTGTAATTAACTTGAATGCATTGAAGCTACCAGGATCTCTGTCACCTTTCTCCCTGTACTGAAACATGAGGGAAATAAATAGAAAGCACAGCATCCACAAGGGGACTTAGGCGTTGACGACGCTGAAAATCACCTAGAAAATCACAGGAACAGTGACATGATCAACAAGGTTGAAGTCAAACTCAAACAGCTTCATGGGACTAAATTAAAGGGCCCAGATAATCTCCATCCAAGAATATTAAAGGCACTGGCACATGAAATTGAAATCCCAGTAGCAAGAATTTCGAATGAATCTATAAACTCGGGGAGGTCATACCCTGTGTCTGGAGAATTGCAAAAATAGTAGCTAATTGAAGAAGGGGAAAAATGGGACTGGGGAAACTACAAGCCTGTTAGTTTGATCTCAATTGCATGCAAGGTCTTGGAACAAACTTTGAAAGAGAAAGTAGTTAAGGAGACGGCGGTAAACTGTATTTGGGATAAAATACAACATGATGTTACAAAAGGTAGATTCTGCCAGACCAATCTGGCCTTTTTTGAGAAGATAACTGATTTGTTTAGACAAAGGAAATGCAGTTGGATGTCATTAAGGCATTTGATAGAGTTCCACATGGGAAATTATTAGTTACACTGAAGAAGATGGGGATTAATATGAGAATTGAAAGGTGGAGAAGGAACTGGTTACAGGAGAAACTAAAATGGGTCATGAGGAAAGGTGAACTCTCAGGCTGGAGGGAGGTTCCTGGTGGAGTTCCTCAGGGATCAGTCTTAAATGTTTTTATTAATGATCTTGACACAAAAAGTGGGAGTATGCTAATAAAATTTGTGGATGACACAAAGTTAGGAGGTATTGCCAATACGGAAGAGGACTGGAATATCCTACAAGAAGATCTGGATGACCTTGAAATCTGGAGTAATAGAAGTGGGATGAAATTTAATAGTGCAAAGTGCAAGGTCATGCACTTAGGGACTAACAACACAAATTTTTGCTATAAGCTGGGGACTTATCAGTTGGAAGCAACAGAGGAGAAAGACCTGGGTGTATTGGTAGATCACAGGATGACTATGAGTCGTCAATGTGATGTGGCTGTGAAAAAGGCTAATGTAGTGCTAGGATGCATCGGGTGAGGTATTTCCAGTAGAGACAAGTTAGTGTTAGTACTATTATCCAAGGCACTGGTGAGACTTCATCTGGAATACTGTGTGCAGTTCTGGTCTCCCGTGTTTAAGAAAGATGAATTCAAACTCACACAGGTGCACAGAAGGGCTACTAGGATGATCCGAGGAATGGAAAACCTAACTTATGAGAAAAGACTCAAACATTTGTTTAGCCTAACCAGATGAAGGCTGAGGGGAGATAAGATTGCTCTCTATAAATACATCAGAGGTATAAATACCAGGGAGGGAGAGGAGTTATTTAAGTTAAGTGCTAAAGTTGATACAAGAACAAATGGATATAAACTGGCCATCAACAAGTTTAGGCTTGAAATTAGAGGAAGGTTTCTAACCATCAGAGGGGTGAAGTTCTGGAATAGACCTTCCAAGGGGAGCAGTGGGAGCAAAAAACCTAACTGGCTTCAAGACTGAGCTTGACAAGTTTATGGCGGGAATGGTATGATGTGACTGCCTACAATGGCGTGTAGCCAATCTGCAACTGCTAGCAGCAGATACCCCCAATGGCCAGTGATGGGACATGATATGGGGAGAGCTCTGAGTTACTACAGAGGATTCTTTCCCAGGTGTCTAGCTATCAGGTCATGCCAGAATGCTCAGGGTCCAACTGATCACCATATTTGGGGTTGGGAAGGAATTTTCCCTGGGTCAGACTGGTAGAGACTGTGAGGGGGTGAGGGTTTTGCCTTCCTCTGCAGCATGAAATACGAATCACTTGCAGGTTTAAAATGAATATAAATGGTGGATTCTCTGTAACTTAAGTCTTTAAACCATAATTTGAGGATGTCAGTAACTCAGCCAGAGGTTAGGGGTCTATTACAAGAGTGGGTGGGTGAGGTTCTGTGGCCTGCAATCTTCAGAAGGTCAGACTAGATGATCATGATGGTCCCTTCTGGCCTTAAAGTCTATGAGTTAAGCTCCCTATGCAAGGAATAGAGAGACAGAGATGCCTTAGAATGGGATCCAGAAAGCCAGCCCTGGAAGGAGGAGCTACCTACACTAGACAATGGGAAATTTCAATGAGAGGGATGTACCCAAATAATCACCCCTCTTATGAAGATAAGTGCCTAAATCTCGGCTGCAAGGAGACACCTATCTTGCTTGCAATCCACAGACCCTGGGGAAGATGAGCACTCTGTGGGGCCTGAACAGGTAGGCTTGTGCAGAGACTGTTTAGATCTACATAAAACAGCCAAGGAGGCACACCTCCCTTATAACCTTTAGCCCAGTGGTTAAGATACTCATCTGGGATGTGGGAGACCCCTGGTTCAAGTCTACTTTCTGCCTGATGAGAAGGGTTTAGAATAGAGATCTACCATCTCTCGGGTGAGTACACTGGACTATAGGATATTCTCACGCTGGATTCCCTCAATCTCTCCTATTGAAGTTGTTCCACTTTAATTAAATAATTAAATGTTAATTGGGCCAGAGAAAGAGCACCAGTGACTCTACAGTCATCGTTCTCTTCCTTCTCCTTTCCTCCCCTCCCCCACAGCTGTTTTGTGCACATCTAGGTGGCCCCTGAGAAAACCTACCAGATCAGTCCCCATGAGCAGGTTAGGTGGAGGAACACCCATCTTCTCCCAGTGTGTGGATTGCAGTGGGGGTTAGGTCAGAGACAGGCATCCGGACTCCTAGCGGGGAGCAGAAACAGAGGCGCTTAGGGAATTTTTACTGAAAACGTAGGCATCAAGTGAGTTTAGGCACCTACAGGGTTAGGCAGCTGCCAAGTGAGAGTTTTGTGGATCACAATAGAGCCTAAAAATGGGACTTACGTGCCTAAATGCCTTTGTGGATCCGGGCCAAAGATACTAATTAGGGAGGGGAATGGTAATAATCAGATGTGAAACTGGATCCAAATCTGAATGCTCCCCCAAGGGGTTGTTTGAATTCTGGGTCTTGCTCAGCCTGCTTATAGAGAGAGCTCTAAGTTGGAAAGTTTAGATCCAAATGATCTGGCCTGTCCATTAGTCTATGGATTTGGTCCTGTATGAGCATTCAAACCTGGGGTTCGTCTCTAATGCTGCTGCATGTAGGTGCATACAGTAATAATGTACAGGATTGTAGTGATTTTACCCTGTTGGTCATTGATATAGCATGAACTGCAGACTTCAGAGGGGGAAAATTGGACAAAGAGGAGGAAAATGTCCTTGCCTTTCCCTGAATGGTGGCTGAGCACAAGTGCATGCTGCCATGAAATGTAAGTGCTGCTTGACTGATAATTCTAGGCATTTGAAAGGGCAGCTTGCGTTTTTAGTTCACACGTGGCCACCTTTTCCTGACCTTGCCTGGATCTCAAAGCTGCCTTAATCCCCTCCTCAGAAGACTTCTCTAGCAGCGTAATCACTTAATTTACGCCCACCCAGGGTTGCTGTCAAAGGGAGTCTAGGAGGAGTGACTCTTTATTGCTTTTGTTGGGGAGTGGGACGAGAAGCGGCTTTAAACAGAAGAGAGGGAGGAAAGGAGAGAGGAAAAATAAATGCCCAAATATGTCCTTTCAGTGTCAGTGTATTCTAGGGAGTGATCTTCATAATTGCTGGGTATATCTGGGAGTGACTATACAGTGCATGCATGTGAGGTTTCTATGTGGGAAGATGGAGGGCTGACACAGTGGAAGGGAAAATCAAGACCCTATGCTCATTACCACCCTAATTTCCTCAGTTCTTTTAGAAAGGGAAGCAATCTGAAGGACTTGGCATTTTCTATTCTATATGCGATATGCTTTACACGCCACACGCCATATGTCTCAAATGTGTATTATTTTACAATTAATCCTGGGCTTTGGGGGAAAAAAGTTATTTATCTGTACAAAAGCTTCTTCTGTCAGGATTGATATGTGGCAGCACAAATTGAAAAACAAACATAGCCTAAAAAGCAATCATTTGCAATGGCACTGGGACACACACACACACAATGGGAAAGTCTGCCTGTATTGGAGATTAATTCATGAAAAGAAAAAGAAGGAAAAAAACCCGTCTGAAGCAAAGAGCCACTTGCCTTTTAAAGTTTCAGAACAAATGTGTCCTTGACAGACATATTAAGGGTAACTACAAAAGAGAAGTTACCTTGCCAGAACAGGAAGGCAGCTAGAAATATGAGGAAGCATAATTTCCCCATCTGCAAAGATCCACAAGTGGAATGGGACAGTGGGTGACAGGGTCAGCATCTGTGTGGTGCTGTCACCTTGTGAGGGCGCTCCATGGAGTCGGAATCTGTGAAGAGTAACAAGAAGGGCTACAGGACTTGAACAGACGGGGGATGGATGAGCGGTGGGTAGCCCTCGGCTGGGTGGAAATGTACATTGTCACAATCTCATTGAGCCCCCTCCAAGATAGGTATCCCTCTGTACAGAAGCCTTGGGAATCAGCCATGGTCAGAGGAGTCTCTGCTAGTGGAAGCTGCCAGGAGCACAGAGCCAGTATGGAGACACAAGGCTTCCAACGGATGGTTTAGACTGCTGCAGGGCCCTAAAGACCAGCCTCATTCCATGGCACAGGCTGAGGAAGTGAACGCTGCCGCCCCCCACACACCCGCTTATCTTTCAGGAGAAACTCTGTGAGAGGGGCCCTCATAGATGATTCTTCCCCTTTGTGTCAGGTGCTGTGAACCCCAGCCCATGGAGAGGAGCTGTCCTCCACACATATGTGCTCCTTTATAAGCAAGTTAGATAGCTATTCCTCTCAGCTTCAGGTTTATCTTGCTCCAGTTCTTGCCCTGCAAAGGAAGGGGGAGAAAGTCACAGACAAGAAATAAATCAAAACCATTCCAACCCAACATTCTCTGCTTCCCCCCCATAGTCCAAACTACCTTCCAAATATCTGTATAGTCAGATTTCATGTTAGTATATGGTTTATAAAGGGGGCTCAGGACTGCAACAAACACAGCAGAAAAGCTACCATGACAGGCTCCTGAAAGGGCATTCTCAACCCCAGAGAAGTGTCAAGATACTCCTTAAACAATGGCCATTAACAGCTGCAACTGGTTTCTGCAGCCCACACAATGGATTTCTCTGCAGCCTGAATATTTATGTGTGAATGGAGAAAAGCTGGGAAAGGAGAGACCTTTTCTCTGCATCTGCGCAGTGTTCAACCATCTTATAATCACATTTCTGACTTAAGCAAGGTGGGACAAATTCAATGGAAAATTAATTGGAAGAGGCCTTCGTGTCACAGAGCAGAAATTAACCAAGAAGTTTTAAATTCATCCTGTTTCCAAAGGCCTTCTCTGTACTGCTACTCCCTATGGCCCTGTGCACACCCTCAATCTGTGGATGGGATGAGAAATACCTGATTTCTCTCGTGGCTCATCAGACTAGACTAGAACTGCACATACTTAGCTGGAATGGACAGACATCCCCGACAGAACTCTTTTTCCAAGGACCGGACTGTGTGAGGTCCTCGTTTCAGCTCAGCAAGTAATTAAATCTTTGTCAGCCAAGGATGCTTAGCTCACTTCAGCCTCTTACCCTTGTTGCTGTTGTGTTGTTTTTTTTATTTTAAAAAGGGGAGCAATTTTCTATCCCTGTTCTGTTTTGAAAAAGCAAAGGGATTATACGGAATTAATTTCCCCACCATTGCCACCATCACAGCAGGAAAATAAATGTGAATCCTTCCCAGAATGCAGTGGGGAGTGAGTAATATTTTTTCCTACCTTTGTTTGGGCATCTTTCAAAGGATTAATGAAAAACACCACCATTTTTTTTTTTTTTTTGATAACTGGTCATCAGCATCAAAAGTTGTTTACTACTAGTCAATGTGTTTTCTCCTAGAGCCCCTGCTTTTCTTTCACACTTTTAGAGTAACCTGGAAGGTATATGTGTGAGGGGGTGGGGAGGCCGCGGAAATGCGGGTGGCTTCAGTCGCCTTCCTCCTCAACACTCCCCTTTCTCCATCCCTTGAGGCTTCCGCTGCTCTCATCACTTCTGTTTTAGGCTGATTAAAAACAACACAACTCAATTTTATATTTAGAAATGGGCCTATATCAAAACACTGGGTCTGAATGCTCCCACCGAAAACAACTTTGGATCCTGATCCAAAGCCAAACTTTTTTGCTTAATTTCCTCTCTGCTTAGGGTGGGGGAATACTGGGCTGGTGGTTGAGGTAGTGGACTGAGAGTCAGGAGACCTGTGTTGAATTCCTGGGTCTGCTACAGGTTTCCTATGTAATCTTGGGTAAGCAACTTTGTCCATGCCTCTGCTCCCTGCATCTAAAATGCGGATAATAATGTCGGCCTCATGGGGTGTTGGAAGGATAAATTCCTTCATCTTTTGTAGGGCACTTGGACACACGGATGTGGGGGTGGGGGGTGGGGTGGCCACATAAGAATTTAGTTCAATACACTTACTTTGTCACCATTCTCTTCCCTAGGACTTTGAACAATACGGGGACACCTCACATAAGGAGTTCACAGCAGTGCTTAATTCTTGAAACCAGCTTTGCTTAGAACCAGCCAGGTGCAGCAGCAGACACACAAGCTAATAACCCTGATACAGCTTGTCATTAAATAACAATGGGTGAACTGCAAAACACTTGGCCATTGGGTTTAGTTTAGCTGCACTGCAAATTTGAATATTCGCTAGGCCTCTTGAAGTCCCTAAAATTGGAATGGAAATCTTTGAGGACAGCATGTCTGGTTGAGATTTCTGATGCTTCAGTATTCAGTCATAGAAAGAATACCTGAAAAGTATAGCCTCCCCTTTCCCTCTCTCCCCACAGTATTTCAGCACTTCTCCTTCTTGGGCAAGCCAGAAACCAGAAGCAAAAAACCAAAGGCTGATTTTTGAGTTGATTCTAGAAACTGGTTGAGAAGCATGGAGTACATTCTTATTTTTCCTAAACTAGTTTGGAACCATAGAACCCCCTACAGCTGTGGTTCTCAACCGGGGTATGCGTATCCCTGGGGGCACACTGAGGTCATCCAGGGGGTACATCAGCTCATCTAGATATTTGCCTAGTTTTACAACAGGCTACATAAAAAGCACTAGCAAAGTAAGTACAAAGTAAAATTTCATACAGACAATGGCTTGTTTATACTGCTCTATTTACTATACACTGAAATGTAAGTACAATATTTATATTCCAGTTGATTTATTTTATAATTACATGGTAACAATGAGAAAGTCAGCAATTTTTCAGTAATAGCGTGCTGGAACATTTTTGTATTTTTATATTTGATTCTGTAAGCAAGTAGTTTTTAAGTGAGGTGAAACTTGGGGTACGCAAGACAAATCAGACTCCTGAAGGGGGTACAGTAGTCTGGAAAGGTTGAGAGCCACTGGCCTACAGGAAGCATGTACTTTTCACAATCTCTATTTACATCAATTAGCAAGCAAAATAACAAATGAGCAACATAAGATTCAACTTCAGAAGCTCCTTTCTAGCTGTGTTTACTGGGCTTTTGCATGCAATTGTTGAAGCTCCAATAATTGTTTTCTTACAGGAATTGCTGTCCCTCTCTCTTTTCAGTTTTTCAATCCATGCATTGTTCAGTAAATTAAATGTCCAGTGAAGCTGCCTGATGTTCACTTGCTTGTAAAATCACTATCCGGTCCAAGTTAATATTTCAGACAGCCACTAAACATGTCCACACCAGTGATTGATACTGGGTGGTTTCTTGAACAACCTAATGAATACGTATATTGAGATATATGCATTTTATCACATCAGGCTTTGCACCAGTTCCTTTGGGATACATTTTATGGATGCAATAAGATTTTTACAGCATCTGGAAAGCCTCAGGTACAGAAAAGTAGATTTATATACAATCTAATTTTACAAATGTGCTGCTCAGTCAGTGGTCACCAGGTCGCCAGAGCTGAATATATGCTGCAAGGATTCAAAATAACCTATTAAAAGGAATTATCCAGGTTTAATTGCAGAATTACTAGTTAAAATCTGGAAAGTACTGCAGCAAAATTTTTAATTATGTAGATATTTTATATGTGACTGATCATGCCTATCACCTTAATTCAGCTGTTCTCTCAATAGAGAGATATGGGTATTATCAAACTTGGTAGGTCCAGGTATGACCTCATTTCACATTTGTATCATGTCATATAGTAACATTTAAGCACAGATAGTTAAATACAAATTTACATTCCCATTATAACCTGACCTTTCTCAGTTACTCATAACTTTCTCAAACAAATTCTTTTTGGGTTCACCCAATAATTGTAATTCCTTGAACTAGAGATACTTGCCAGTAGATAACACAAGGACTGACCCTGAATGTCACTTACACTATGGCCATTTTCCACCACTCTAGAAGTGTAAAGGGATTTTTAAAGTGGATACAAATATAATTTACTCCTACTTTAAGGGGTCTTTGCAGTGCCAGAGTGGTGGAAAGTGGCTTACTATTAATGACAGTCAGACCCCCTGTCAGGGGTCGTCAGAACTAAATGGACCAAATGCTGCTCTCAGCTAAAATAACGGGGAGATGCATTTGTGTAACCCTACAGCAGAATTTAGTCCCAGACAAGGCTGGGCTAATCAATGACTATGCAAAATTGGGCGGGACATAACAAGCTATGGAAATTCATAGGTCTGATTTGCCTTTCATGTTAGTATAACATCACTGACATAAGTAGATTTCTTCCTGATTTACACTGCTATAAGTGAGAGGAGAGTCAAGCACCCCAGAGAGAGAGAGAGGGATTGTTTAGCACAGTGCAAGCAGTTGCTTGGAATAATAGGTGGGATTCTCAAAATTGCCTAAGTGATTTGTGAACTCAAGTCCCATTGAAAGTCAATGACATGCCAATGCAGAATCATTCCCTGCCCTACAGAGCCATAGAGTTTCAGGCCAGGCGGGAACACCAGTTCATCTAATCTGACCTCCTAGACATCACAGGCCACCAGTGCCACCCAGCACCCAAACACTAAACCCAACAATCAAAATTAGATCAAAGTACAACAGCCCACCGGAGACTAGACTGTTATGTGCCACACGCATAGAATGGCGGGGATGGGGGTGGAAGGCTCTTTCTAGTAGTTGCCAAACAGCTTACACTTTAAGGGTGCTTAAGAGACAATGCCAGAACAAGTAGCTTTAATGGCTATAGCTTGGTCTTCTTGGGAGAGCTTGGGGGAGGGATAGCTCAGTGGTTTGAGCGTTGGCCTGCTAAACCCAGGGTTGTAAATTCAATCCTTGAGGGTGCCATTTAAGGATCTGAGGGGAAAATTGGGGATTGGTCCTGCTTTGAGCAGGGGGTTGGACTAGATGACCCTGATATTCTATGAAAAGCCAGCTGAACCTGGAGGGCATTAAGTGGTTGGTTTAGATAGGGCAGTGGACTTGGATCCTAGTCAGCAAGATTCCACCCCCACACAAGCAAGAGGACAAATCTTTGAGGCAGATGCGTTCGCAGGGGCCAGAAAAAGGGCAGCGGTGCAGCTAGCCTCATCACCGTGACACCCTTCAACTCCCCATCTGCTTTGATTTGGCGAGTTTAGCTGAAGAAAATAATCTCTCTGCACCTGCTGCACAGCTGTTTCGTGCCTTAGCGGGAGAGGATTCCAGCCCCAAGGCCTCCCGATAGGAGTTACTCGTTCAGGCTGCACCCAGGGAACAGGATTTTGCACTAAAATCAGAATTCTGAATTTCTAAGTGTACTGATTTAAAATCATTAATAAAATCAACGTGAGGTATTGAAATCCCATGCACACAGCCCTACAGTAACAAAGTACTATAGAAGACTGCAACATAAGAAATAGAATTTATTTCAAGATTCCAAGGGGTTGTTATAAAAACACTATGGGTCAATAACAATGACTTCTTTTAATTATGGTAAATACCTTCACAGTACCCTTATAATAGTAAAATACAACATACTGAACAATCCATTTCGATCAATTACATGCAGTTAAGACACCCATCTGAAATTCTCCCATAGCTTTAGACAGTCACTCCAGCTCTTCCACATTAAGGCATTTCCCATCCTATTCCTGTGGATTTTTCTCCATGGGCAAAATCTTGGCCCAGAGAAGTCAACAGGAGTTTTGTCACTGACTTCAGTGGGACCAGGATTTCACCCCTGATGTTTTCTTTGCTTTAACATCTTCCTGCACTGTTGGGTTCCTTGTAATACCTTATTCCATTCTCTGTCACACACTCCATTCATTTCCCCCCATCACTGACAAACAAGTATTTCTGGCATAGACAGGAGGTGGCAAAGGATGTTCAAATCCTTGCCAGGCTATGTTTGCACACAAGTGGTTGTCTGTCGCGACTAGTGCAGTCATTGTGGGAGCTACTGTGTCCTCATTCATTGCAGCAATAAGAGGCTAAAAATCCTTCACAGAAAATGGTTGGCAAAAGCCTCTGGTTATCTCTCATTTGACTGTGAGCTGGTACAGACTAGTCTATTCATCCACTCCTTACACTAGACGAGGCTGTGCTAGGATTTCAATTTAGTTCTCAGATTGATTTTTCTGGTGTGCTAATCTAATTGCTGCCGGCAGGATGTATAGCTGGCTTTTCAAGTAGCAATGGAAGAACCTAAATCACTTTAGAGATTTAAAGTCACTTTAGGACAGTATCTCCCCACCCCCCCCAAAAAAAAGAAAAAAGTGCTACTAAAGTTTTAAACGTTTTGTAAAAATATTGATCATCACGGGAAACTATTTGGACTGTTATACAAATGTGTTAAAATCCAATCATGGTACATCTCATGGCAACAAATTGATGAATATGGATTTTAACAAATCCTAGATTTACAACAGTAAATCTTGCTGCCTTGATCCCCTAGTGTTAAATCCTTCAGCAATGTGCTGTTACCTTGGCTATCTCTTTTTAGCGCCCTTCTCCAAGGATGCCTCGTCAACCTCTCTCTCTCCACTCCTAAAGGTCTCCCAGATACAAACTGTCTCTGACTTTCTCTCTCTGCCTCCTTGGACATTTATCTTCAAATCATGGCTCCCCCTTTTGTTTGCCTTCAGTCAGATTGTTGTATGGTCCTGACCAATGTCTGA
This sequence comes from Lepidochelys olivacea, assembly GCF_965140295.1. Lineage (NCBI taxonomy): Eukaryota > Metazoa > Chordata > Testudines > Cheloniidae > Lepidochelys > Lepidochelys olivacea. Next base: position 127,845,959 of record NC_140413.1, read on the forward strand.
TACAGAGAGGAGAAAAAAAATGTCCTGGAAAAATAGGGTTTCCCAATATAACACAGTTTAGGAACCAAATGGTTAATTCCACTCTAGATGTAAGGGAGGTGGGAGTGGCTCTGCGGGGAGAGAGGGCCTACATTAAAAGTTACTGAGCACTCTTGATCAATAATTCACATAAACAGTAGCTTCTCAAAGATACAGTAGTAGTATATTTTTAGCTGTGTTACTTTTAACACTTAACAACTTTCTCATCAAATTCTGAAATGTTCAAGTTCAAGTTCTGTAAATTCTGATATTTTGCAGAACTTTGGACAAAAGCAGAACCCAGATCCACACCTGAATTTCTCTGGTTTCAGAGTAGCAGCCGTGTTAGTCTGTATTCGCAAAAAGGAAAGGAGTACTAGTGGCATCCGATGAAGTGAGCTGTAGCTCATGAAAGCTTATGCTCAAATAAATTGGTTAGTCTCTAAAGTGCCACTAGTACTGAATTTCTCTGGGTTCTCTTAGTCCTAATCCAGACACACTCCTAGTCTCCTGACTCTGGCACAGACCAGAAACATTGTACATACCGTGTTTTGACTGGAGTAGAAATTCAGTATGTGGCGGGGTACAGAATATATATATATATACACACACACACGTGTGAACTTAACATACAATAATAGCAACAATAATCTTAGACCATATATGTCTATTACAGTATGCTATTGCTATTATAGTATGTTTGCTATTCTCTTGATCAGCTTGTTAAGTTCACACATCTATTTTAGTACAAAGAACCATTTCCTAAGCTATTAGGAACAGATGCATGCAGACAGCTATTTCCTCTTTGGGCACGCATTATAATTGTTGCAAATAGTATGAGTGTGTAATTAAAACACTATTCTTAGTAATTAATTTCTGTACCTTGAAGAACTTTGGAATGAGACAATTTAGAAGCTGTATAGGCACAACTTGCCCTTTATCTATGCTAGGAACCAGCAGTGAATCTCTAACTCCATTGGCCTGCAAAGACTGAAAAGCTCAGCCTGTCCACAAACTATTCACACACACAAAGCTATTATACAATGATTTCAGGTTGAGACCCAAAGGAATGGATTCAGGGAGAGGCAGCTGAAAGAGGAAAGACAACATATCTTGTAGTACTGAAGCATGAGAAGGTGCCTTAAAGAGTAATTAAGATGACACCCTGTTAACGCTAAATACTGTAGGACATCTGGCATGTTTCCCTCTTGACGGTGAATTTCTGAACGTTAGTGTTTTGTCATCCCAACCTTACAGTACTCACTCTCTCTCCATCTCTTTGTAAATTACATTAGAGATTGATCTTCCTATGGAAGCCAATATATAAATGCATTTGATTACGTTAGCTTTCGTTTTGTCAAACTAACTTGATATTTTTGTGAGATTATAAATTTGGTTAATAAAGGTAATAGAGTTGACATAATATACTTACACTTCTGTTGGTACCACATAACATTTTGATTAAAAAACTAGAAAGATACAAAATTAACATTGCACACATTAAATTGATTAAAAACTGGCTAGCTGATAGGTCTCAAAACGTAATTGTAAATGGGGAATCATCATCAAGAGGGTGTATTTCTATTGGGGTCCCACAGGGATCAGTTCTTGGCCCCATGGTATTTAATGTTTTTATCAATGAGAACATAAAATTGTCCCTGATAAAGCTTGCAGTTTACATAAAAATTGAGGGAGTGGCAAATATTGAAGAGGACAGGTCACTGATTCAGAGCAATCTGGATCACTTGGTAGGTTGGGCACAAGCAAATAATATGTTTTAATATGGCTAAATGTAAATGTTTACATCTTGGAACAAAGAATGTAGCCTGTACTTACAGAATGGGGAACTTTATTTTGGGAAGCAGTGACTCTGAAAAACTTTTGGGGGTCATGGTGGATAATTAACTGAACATGACTTTCCAGTGTGATGCTGTAGCCAAAAGATACAATATGATCCTGGGATGCAAGGGTAATCTCAAGTAGGGGTGAAGAGGTACTTTTACCTCTGTATTTGGCACTGGTGTGACCACGGCTGAAATATTGTATCTAGTTCTGGTATCCACAGTTCAAGAAGGATGCTATAAATTAGAGAGGGTCCAGAGAAGAATGACAAACTAGGGATCAGTTTGCACCAATGGGCATCCATTTACATTTTCAAGCCTATCTCTGAAAGGAAATGATATAGACACCTAGGACCAGATCTTCAGCTGGTGTGAATTGCCATAACTCCATTGAAGACAATGGAGCTACTCTGATAAACACCAGCTGCAAATCTGGCCCTCGGTGTTTTAACAAATAAAAGCTGAGATTCTCCTTTACAATCCCCCAAATTAGGGTCGGTCCCATAACTGTAGTCACTGTGGCCTACAATGGCCTGCTCTGTGGCCCCGATTCTGCATAAGCAACAATCCTTAGTTTCTATCAGTACATTTTTTGTAAAGGATGGTCTTCTACTGTAATTCATTTTGTACAAATCAGGATCTGGTATCTGTAAAGTAATTAAACACCAAGGAGTTAGAGGAGATAAATATTTCAGATGATTTAGATGTTCAAAATCCTCAATTAACCTGTTAGTTGCAGGTCATGCAGAAATAGTCTTCTAGTTATAACCAAAATATGGCACTGCTATCTCAAAAGTTACCAGAAATTCTATGACCAGGATACAGGATTAATAGGAATGAGTGAATTTCTAAAAGATTAGCAATTTGGTTTAGATAAGCACCCACGCAAATTTGCCTGCTTATCCAAAATGTATCCAAATTACTTTGGTCTGAAACTCTTGCAAAAACAGGCTGTGCCAAGAAATTTGCACTAGCTTTGGTATTGGTTCAATCAGAAGTAGAGGTATGTAAAATATTTCTAACAAGAGGAAAGGACTGAAAATTAGAGGGAGATCTGATTTGATTTGATTTGATTAGCTCAAGTTTGCCACTTTATTTTTTTTGGCTTGAGAATAACCTCTTTCCTAGGGACAATGCGTCCCTCCTGACTCTAATCTTTTTGAGGCAGAGACTGTCACTTATTATATATTTATATTACACACAAAAATAACTACATGAAAAGAAGATTTTTAAGGTTGCAAAGTCAAGCACTCCAAAATTAGGAAATGTCAGAATTAAGGCAACCTTAATTCAGCACCCTTCTGCTTATGCATTATAATACAGACTTTAAATACATGGTCACATATTGTTTTTTCTACAGGACCCTGGCCTCATTCAGTGCACAGAATGGATGACACTCACTTACTGAGCAGCTGTTCAATACTTTCTTTTCTCCTCATTGTTCAGTGTGTGACCCTAGACCTTATTTACTGCATACTATTCAAACCCTGCCTAGATGACAGAACTATTCACTTTCTCATGCGCTTTTCACGGTACCCTTGTGAGATGAGGTAGTATTATACCCATTTTACAGGCGGGGAGCTGAGGCACAAAGATTTCAGGTCAAAAGAACCACTAATTTTGGATGGCCGACATGCTTAGGACCTGATTTTTTGGTGTACTTAACATTAGATAGGACTTCATATGTTCAAAGCACAGCTCTCCATTGACTTCAGTTGCAGCTGTGAGTGCTCAGCACTTCTACAAATCAGACCCCAGGGTCTCAAAACAGGCACCTAGAAAATAAGGAACATGCAACTAGAGACCAGTTTGGTTTAAGTGACTTGCCCAGCATCACAGACAAACTCTGTGGGAGAGGCAGGGATAGAATCCAGTTTCTAGGGCAACTTTCAACTGCCTTAGCAACAAGACCACCCTGTCTCTTCCTGCAGTCCCTGCCTCATTCACTACACACCTTCCCACTACTGCAACCGATGAGTTGGAGGGTCCTATAGAAAGCAGGGGTCCTCTAGAAAGCAGCCTCCTTTTCGATATAACTCTGATACAACCCCAGATGCTGTGCACTGAATGAGGCAGGGGTCCTGTGGAAAAAGTAATATTTGATTGTGTTTTCCTTAGTCTCTTGGAAACAGCTGAACTGTTTTCATTGAAATTAAAATAATATAATAATTAATGCAACTTGAGACAGACCGCCAGTATGGGAAATGATAGCCCAAATGCCTATAGATTGGCTAAGTTTTATAAGTAACTGAAAAACAGGGTCTTATAATGAGAAATTTCAGGCAACCTTAATAATAGGGGGTTCTATCATGCAGGGGCAGCAAGTTATATGGGCCCGTGGTGCCCATGCTCCAGCAAATTCAGGGCCCAGGGGCCCAGCTCCACCAATGTTCAGGGCCAGGTCTCTCCCTCGGCCTGCCTGCCACCCTGCACACCTCCCCCAGAGGGTCCCTGTCTGCGCCCTGGGCAGTGGTGTACTCTGCGCTGAGCTCCATTGATGGCCGCTGCTGGCTTCAAAAGGGAGTGGGGCTGGCAGCAGGCTGAGGCAGCAGCACAGCCGCTGCCGGAGAAGGGAGGAGGGGAGGAGGTGCACACATGATGGTAGCGCCCCCCCACCCCGGCACCCACCACCGGGGAGACAAGGGGGCTTCTTGGACCTGAGAAGGGCCCGGCCTATAGGAACACGTGCAGTGATGGTGCCATAGGAGTGTGCTGCTGGGGGAGGGGGCCACTCCCCCATGGCAGCCTGCCTGTACCCCAAACTCCTCATCCCCCTCCCTGCCCACCCCAGAGCCCACAGCCTGCACCCTCCCACACCCCAACCCTCTGTGCTAGCCCTGACCCCCTTCCACACTCCACACCCCAAATCCCTCATCCTCAGCCCCACCCCAGAGCCCGCACACCCCAACCCTCTGCCCTAGCCCTGACCCCCTCCTACACCCCAAACCCCTCATCCCCAGACCCACCCCAGAGCCTTCATTCCCCCCCCACACACACACCCACATTGTGCAATATAGGGAAAATGTTAAACGCTTACCGTTTCCAGTCCATTTTTACATTATTTAAAAAATATATATATTGGCTTACAAGGCAGATGTGGGGCGGGGCGGGGGATGGGACTTTCACCTGTTCTGGGCACCACCAAAAATTATACAAACCTGCCGCCCCTGCTAACATGCGCACCAACAAGAGAGCCTAGTACAATGAGATTTCAGTCCTTCATGAGGCCTTAGGGTCTACAGTCATTCAAATAATAATTCCAAAGTCAAAGGGCCAAATTCTGCTCTAGTTTCCACCAGTGTCAGTCTGGAGTGACCCCCAATGGAGTTAGTCCAAGGTCACTCTGGTGTACCAGAAAGCAGAATCTGACTCAGAAGAAATTAACTTTTTGACATATTTTCAATGGCAAAATAATCATTTTATCTAATTTTATCCTTTGCTTTGAAAATTGCTTTCCCCATTTGTCCAAATTAGCCTCAGTTTTCTCATCCATCAGGTACGCTGCAAAACCCAGTTCGTTTCCCAGATACTTGTTGCTGGGGGGATAAGGAGTGGAGGGGTTGACTGACTATTCTGGAGGGGCCTCATTTATTATTATTTCTGTGGTTAATTTATTTCTTGGAATGGGCGGAGTAGTCCAATGTGCTGTCAGCATGGAAATTAGTTGCGGAAAGGCACCCCCAGCAGAGCACACTTTCTAATGGGCAAATAGGTAAAAAATTAGGGAGCAGCATGAGGCACTTTTTCCATTTAATCCCTAGAGGTCTTAATGTGATCGCTTCAGCTCTCCTAGCCTGTGCCAGCCCAAGGATGAGAAACTACACATAAGATTCAACCTGGCTTCTCTGGAGAGGCCCAGAACAATTAGCACATGGCACCTAGCAGGCTGGGGTTAGTACTTTACACTATTTTATGTTAATATCGTAGATCCTGATGATCAGAAGGGAGAAGAATCATGTGTCCAAGCTGTAGCCAGGCAATTGTATCCAGCCAGGCGATTGTATCCTGCATTGCCGTGACTCTGCAAAGGATTTAGGAATCCTAGTGGACAAAGGGCTGATCATGAGCTCCCGCTGCGATGCTGTGGCAAAAGGGGCTTGTGCGATACTTGGAAGTATGGATAGGATTTGGAGAAGGGAGGTGATTTTACTTCTGTACACAACATCAGTGAGATCAATACTGGAATACTCTGGCCAGTTCTGGCATCCACATTTTTAAAAGGGTTGAAAAATTTGAGAGGGTGCTGAAAAAAGCCACACGAATAGTTCAGGGGTTGGAGAAAACGCCTTGCAGTGAGAGACTCCAGGAGTTGAATGTTTTCCACTTATCAAAAAGAAGACAGAGGTGACTTGATTACAACATTTAATACCTTCACAAGGAGAAAATATAGGGTACTAAAGGGCTCATTAACCTAGCAGGGAAAAGCAGAACAAGAACCAATGTCTGGAAATTAAAGCCAGACTAATTCAAATGAGAAATAAGGCACAGTGAGGGAGGTTAACCATTAGAATAAACTACCTTGGAAAGGGATGGATTCTTGGTCTCTTGAAGTTTTCGCATCAAGACTGGATGCCTTTCTGGAAGATATGCGTTAGCCAAACACGAGTTATTGGGCTGAATACAGGAGTGATGGGGTGAAATTTGACAGCCTGTGTTATAACAGAGGTTAGACTTAATGATCTAACGGGCCTTCCTAACCTTAAAATCTATTAACTTAGCACAGCTGTGGGGAATTTTTTTGTCTATTTCTCCCATGCACCTGTGCCACTGGACTGAAATGTTGACCTTCCATGGTGGCAATCTGATTCTGCAGTTCTCCTGAGTGGAGACTTCCAGTTGCACCATACTGTACCATTATTCTGGTATGTCAGTTGAGGAAGAAGAGGGAGACCCCTCATTCATCAGTAAATCAGAGGACATGCGTGCAGCTAAGAATCCCTTCATTAAAGAGTTTTGCACCAGTTTCCAGTCTTGCCTGTTTTGAGACACTGACTGATATAACTATTTTAATGCAACAAATATCGCCATGGTATAACACTTAGCATTTCATCAGCTAAGGAAGGAATATCAGAGAGCAAAGCAATGTTGAGACAAACATCTTCACAGATATGTTGAATGACAGTTTTGCCCATTTCAAAATGCTCTGGCCCTTTATCCATGGGCAGCAGAGTTTTCTGGGAAGGGAAATGTTGTTGTTTCTTTCATTTGGCTATCCCCTTCCTTTTTTTTAGGCTCCATTTTTGTTAAAATAGGTGAAACTCTTTTGGCACCAGCACAGTAATATTTGAAGAAGAAAGAATGTGGACTTTGCCTCCTTGTTTTGTTGCAGTCAGTGAGCAGTGCTGCTAAAATCCCCCATGTGCCAGCTCACTGCTGTTGCAGAACAAGGAGAATGTCGGGCAGCTTTCACTATAATGAGGGAGTAAGAGGTGTCTCCACCGCTTCCACTCCTGGTACAGGTTTAAACTGCTATCGGAATATTAGATCAAAAATTCAGGGCACACTGACCCAGACCATCCCTACCAGCATTGGTAGAAGCTGGGTACCTCTGCTCAGCCTAGTTCTGAATGTATTTTAGTTCTGCAGCAGACCGCCTATTGTGCTAGTTGCTTCATTACATTATGTATGCTGTTGATGTAGAGCCTTATGGACAGTCATAAAGATACAATAGAGGAAATTAATTATCTTATGAGATATTATATTATGCATTTTATCACTATAGACATGGGATGGCAAGTTCTGTCATGCAGTATCTATTAAAATAAACTGAACTCCAGTCTCCTGCTGAGTACACCATGACAGTGTAACTGTGCAGAAAACAAAAAGAACAGGAGTATTTGTGGCACCTTAGAAACTAACACATTTATTTGAGCATAGCCCACGAAAGCTTATGCTCAAATTTGTTAGTCCCTAAGGTGCCACAAGTCCTCCTGTTCTTTTTGCAGATACCAACTAACACAGCTGCTACTCTGAAACCTGTGCAGAAAACAGGCCAGATTCACCCCTGGCACAACTCCACTGAGTGCAACAGAGTTACTCCAAGGATGAAACTGGCCCAATGGCTTTAAGGAAATTCCTTAAGCGAGAGCCTCCTCAGTATAGAAACTAAGGGGTATGTGTTCTGGGACTGAAGACATGACAGTCCTGTGTAACAGAATAGTACTGTATGATATTGTCTCATATCCTTCCATGCATCATGCAGGTACTGCCTTATAAGGAAAGAACTGACACACTAAAAGAATGCTTATTACCATATGCGAGTAATTGAATATCGTTCTCCCCAGTGTATAAAGAGGATATGATGTCTGTCATCAATACAGCAAGAGATTTTGCAACATTATCTATGGTGGGGAGACACCCTGACTGTTTACTCTTTCTCATGTGATTTCACTTTGGGCCATGTCACTGTAAGCTATTGACTGGATGTGTACGTGCAGGGTGGGGGAAGGGAAAGAAGTGTCAAAGCTAGCATGCATTAATGATCTTGTTAATGCCCCCATTAATGTCTGTAACCATCACTCTCTAATACAGTGCAGTCGTTGCTCATACGATGTGATGAGTGATAACCCAGTGCATGGCAGCATGTGATTAAAAAAATCTTTCTTTGAAAAGCAGTGAGGCAGATTCTGAACATCTGAATAGAATTACAGGCAAATTGGCTGAAGCTTGGCAGTATTCAAGCAGCAATCTGAACAGCTGTGGCTGATGTTCTCTGTTGTGACTACTTTCCGTGGTCCTGTGTGAACAGCGCAGGGCTGGAAGTGTATCTTGCAAATGCAGAAAATCTATGTCAGATTTTTTAAGTGGGTCACTTGTAACAGTCTAGCATTTCTCTTCTCTTTTTTTCAAAGAGTCACCACAGTTTGAAGCTTTCCTTCGAAAAGATCAGTAACTTGCTCTAATGTCAGCTTTCTCCCACAACATCATTTGAGGATGTTCTCTTTTAGTATTCCGGTTTCAGAGTGTAACAGGCCATGTACATTAATGCTGTGCCATTTACTCTAACATGGCTCAGAACAACACCAGCATCCACCTGTTTCAAATTTCTAAAGAAATATTGAAATTTAAAGGGAAGAGGGGGACCAAGTGTAGTCCACCTAAGGCTAGCTTTCTCTCCCTGCATCCGCCCTCCCAGAACACTGCCTGTTGGAGGAAATACAGCTGCCCGATTCTAACAGCTGAGCCCCACTTAATGTTCTGGAGAAAGGAGAAAATGTTTCATTAAGGGCTGATGAAAATATTAAATAACTTAAACAGGGAGGAACTTTTATCATGATGGGGAATGACAGAATGAGCCCAGGGGCCAACTGCAAGCACAGGTAGTTTGGGTATACACAACACACTCATGAGGCTTCCAAAATCCATTGAAAATAAGAAGGGCCATCACAAAATTGGGTTTGTTTGTAGGTCCTAGAAGAATCACCCTCCTCACCACTCTCCCCAGTCTCAGTGAGCCTAATTCTGTTCTCGTGTACAGACTGTGGTGTAAATCAGGAGCAACTCCATAGAATTCAAGTACACTATAAAGGTGTAGGGAATTGGGCCCAGAAGTTCCAGACATAACAGCTGTGTTACTCTGATTGCTGCTGTGATGTAATTCCTGGCACTGCCACTTCATTCAGAAAGAAGTGCTAAGATGCTCATCAATGTATCGTGATCAGTTTGGAAAAAGAACAGGTTTCTTGCATCACAAACAATCCTCAGATTAAATGCCGTTATAGGCTTCATTGCATAAGCTAAGGGAGAGATGTCATAGTGGGCTAAAGTGGGGTTTTCTCCCCTCCAGTACAATAGCCTGGTTTCAGAGGCTAACCTAGTTGCCCAGGCCCTATGTGAATATATGTGGTAACACGTTTTAGAGCTAATGTCATGTAAAGCAACATTAATGTTATAAAGCCTGTCTTTGTAGTATTATTTTATTTATTTGTTTTATGGTAATGCCTTGAGGCACAGACTACATCAGGGTCCCATTGTGCTAGGCACTATACAAACACATAGTAAGTAAATGATTGTCCTTACCCTAAGAAGCATGCAATCGAAAACATTTATACTAGGTGTATGTTTAATGACACAGTTATATAGTACCGTTCATCCCATAGAATCCCTAAGTACTTCACATTAGACAGTATCAGTGACATGCAGCCTGCTCTTGGGTGAAGAGCAGCAACCAGCAAATACATAACATGCTGCACAACAGAAAGGAGATTTTGGCCAAAAGGTACAAGAGCCAAAAGAGCACTAATATCCGTACAATATAAACAATGCCAAAGTATTTAAGATCTCATCTGAAAGGCTCTCACATTGAGGCAATGTCTGCGATCGTTCCAGGTGTCAGACACAATTGATCTGAAAAAGTAACATGACTGACACTAGTATATGCCATTCTTTTTTCAACTAACAACAGAATATGAAGGCTGGGTTGAAATCCATTGGAGATGAATGAATTATTATTAATAATGTTGTCCATTGAATTAAAAAAACAGAGTTGTAGTACTCATTGCAGAAGGATTTCAAGAGGAAGATGAAGTTTTACTAAGTGCTAGATTTCTCTCACATAGGGTCGAGGGAACTCCGAGAATCTGGAATATTTTTGTTGGATAACGTAGGATACGATTCCCTCCTGCCCCCTATGGACCTGACCAGGGGTTCCAACCTAGCCCATAAACTAGTAGATCTTGTGGTAACCATGAACACAGAGTAATCTGCATGGACGCCCTTTGTACCTTTGCATTGGCCCTGGTCCGTACCAGCTCCCCTTAGAATTCATGTCACCCGCACCATCTGCTGACCTAAGAATCCTCCTTAAAAGGGTGAAGTCTAGTCTGTGGAAGGGGAATGATAATGCTGATCTTGTCTGTATTCATTTAACTTAACTACAAAAGATCCATAGGTTTGGGGGAAAGGGAGGACATGGCAAGAGACTAAAGCCCTCTCCAGTCTTCCTCGCATTCCTCCCATGTATGGATCACGAGTCTGTGCAGAGGGGCTTCTGTGGGGTTACCAGAGGGAGAGAATAATGTTGCAGGGGTAGTAGTCTCCCTTCCCTGCCCCTGTAGCCTGAGTTGGGACCTGCTGGATCCTTGTAACCTCCTCCCACAGAACTACAGGGTATAATGTGGTCCAAAGTGGTCAAGAATATCTCATATTTCAGGTCAACGTCTGAACCTGTACAGAATAAATAGCTTCACATAGTCAGAAAACCTCATTGTTAGCCTCATTCACCTGCCTTTCCATGAAGTCCTGGCATGTCAGTATGGAAGATGGCTTCTTGCCGAGTTTGCTGAAAAAAAGCCATGCACTATCACTGCAGAACTTCGGTATGAATGATATGTGCATTTCTGGGGGCAGCAATGTATCCTTAGGTTTGATCTGTATTTATTTGGATTGTCTTTTGAGATTATGCTATGGGAGGCAACCATAAAACACATCAGGCAACTAGTCCCTATCAGACTTCGGCACTATTTTAGAATGTAATAATTGAATGTATTTATTGTTAAAAGGTATTATTTCTTTGTTACACATCAATAGCATGTTTAGTGCTGTACAACACATACCAAAAGGCAGTCTGCAGCACAAGGAACTGACAATGTAAAAGGCAGACCCAGAAAGGACCAGATGAGCACTAGATGATAAGAGCCCCACGTTAGATTGTAAGTGCTTTGGGGCAGGGACAGTCTTTTTGTTCTGTTTTGTACAGCATCTAGCACTATGTGGGGTCCTGGTCCAGGACTGAGACTCCGAGGAGCTATGGTAACACAAATAATTAACAATAATAAATAACAATGTTGGTTTGAAATGTGATTTTCTTTCTCCCATCATCATCCCGCCCTCATTTATGTAACCTTGTGAGTTACCTCAGTTATGTAACATTGTGAGTAGGGAGGACATTGGAGTGGCGTAGGCTATGTTTTGCTGGTCTTATGAAGAAGTGAGTCTTTAGGAGGGATTTGAGTAAGATGTGGCTGAGGGCCTGGTGCAGTGGGGTTTACGTGCTCGTTCCAAGCACCAGGGGTAATGTGAAAGGCAGCACAAAGAGCGGTGTACCTTGTGCGGATGCATACACCTGTGCAACCTGCCCCTGGGAGTGTGCTACCAAAAAAGAAGAAGAGTAGCATTTTACACTCAGTTTGCACAAGGGGTTAATAACTACACATTGGGCAAGGTAAGGGATCGTTAGGGCCAAAGATGAGAGTGGCAGAAGGAAACTAAGGGGGTTCTGAGGCTGGCGCTGACAGAGCAGCAGGAATGACTCTATCCCTCTTCTCCCTCCCCCTCACATTCTTTCCCTTCCCCTGCTTGATTGTGCTGCTGCAACACCTGTGAGGAGTAATGAATGACTAATGCTCATGTGCTTCTTTGCCATAATGGGTCCATTCTTTGTTCAGCGACTGTGCGACCCTGGGACTGTGTGTGCGTCAGTCACTGCAGTGTGGGGAACGGGATGGTCCTCACAAACAGTTTGCTTTTAACTTGCATAAGTTTTGTCTTCAAGCCCTCCGCGGCGTCCATCATCCTCACAGGCAAACCCCTCAAAACTGCTTCTAAGAAATATCCCTTAATTGCCAACACTCCTACCCTTTAACAGAGCTCTGTGTTACATGACTCAACTGACATTTCAGACAAAGAGAGCAGGGATTAGCGTTACCCCCCCCCCCTCAAATGCTCCATTCTGGAGAATATGGGCTTGATTCTCCTCTCCCACTGGTGTAAATCAAGAGCAAATCTACAGCTGTCAATGGACTGTAAAAGCTTTGTATGCAGGGCAGGGTTAAAGAATTTTGGGGCCCTGGGCACTATGGAAATTGCACCCACCACCATCACACACATTTGGCCCAGCTGTCCTTACCCCCCCAACCTCACCCCCAATATGATAGAGGGGTGGCCAGGCCAAACCTGAGCCACGCTGCAACCCTGCTCTAGCTCTGCCCCAGCTGCTGCCAGCCCAGCATGGCATGGACAGGGGCTGCTCAGCAAAGCACTCCCACCTCATCCATAGAGCCCTGAGTACCCCTCTCTGCCCACCCTACACGCAGACCCGTCCCCTGAATGGTCCTCCCACTCCACATATACCCCAACAACCCTCCATCAGCCCCCACATGCATCCTAGGAGTCCTGACATACCTTCCGCTCACCACAGCCCCCAACACCAGCCACAGCCCCCAACATCCTGGCCCGCCCCCAAACTCATCACCTCCAACATCTCCCATTCTCCCTACAACTCCCTCCACCTCCCTCTAATCCCCCACAACCCCTTATCCTGGAGCCCTCCAATGCCCCACTCACCCCCAGTCCTTCACCCAGTGCCCCCAGGAACCTTCCTGGCCTCTCACCAGCAACTTGCTCACTCCACCCTCCACCCTGCCAGGCTCAGTGCTCCATTCCCATCCTGGGCTAGGAGGGCTCCCCCTGGTCCTGGCTGCCCAGCCGCTCCAATTGCTCCCATCACCTGTCCTGTACTCACACGACGCAGGCCAAATGTGAGCGAGTAGCACTGTGACCTGGAGCGCACGGGGTCACAGCACTACTCAGGTTTGGCCCTTTGCAAAGCCACCCACAGATCTGGTGGTCGGGGGGGCCCCCTGCAATAGGAGCCCTGTGCAAGTGTACTAAGTGCACATTGGTTAACCCACATCAGTTTGTATGGGAAAGAAGGGGTAGGCCTGTGTTTGTATATCCAGGCTGCCTGCTCCACATTACCACTATGGTCCCAACAGCCTGTATCCCAAGCTCTTGCAAAACTGCAAGCAAGGCCTGAGGGAGTAGTTCATCCTAAAGGGGAGAGCACAAACCAGTGCAGCTGTTTTCTTAATCTGAGGGAAGGGCTGCAAACAGCCCTACCTTTGGCTGTCACATGACTCTCTCAGTGGGTGGCATGGCAATCAAATGCTTGTTTGTTTTATAAGAAGCTTTAAACCCCTTTGCCTGACTTTGTTTAAATGTTCAAGTCCTTAGCACGGTCTTTGTTGCCATGTGATTTATGATTGTGTGTTGACCAGATACGTCGGTATTAGCATTATTGCACATTCCCCAGACAACTTAACGGGCTGCTGAGATGAACGCCAGACACACTTCCTTTAGAATTGTCTATATTCTGGTTTTCAACAAAACCAGGTTTGTCTGTGTGTGATTTATAAATGTTCTTATTATTGAAACTGTTCACAGGAAAGGGTCAGTTGCAGACAATTTCCATTTTGAAAAGTCTTTGGGGAAAAAACCATCAATCAAAACATCCCATTTTTACACTTTCAAAACAAAAAGTTAGCATTTTTTCAGGTTAAAATATCTTTGTTTAGAAACTGTAGTTAATTGATAGTAAACTATATTAAAAAAAAATTGAAAAGTCATTTCAGAATTACCAAAGTGAAATATTTAGATTGACCCAATGCTAATTTTGGGGTGGGGGGTTGATTTGGAAAATGTTTTGTGATTTCAACTTTTCTTCCTGATGTGGGGGAGGGGGGAAGAGATTTTTGAAATCTCAAAAATTCTTACAGGAGGGGAAAACAGTTTCCTGCCCAGCTCTAGTAAGTGGCTCTCCTAAGAAAAGAGCCATATTTCCTCTGGGGAGGAAAGGCACTGAATAGGCTTTCTCCAAGAAGTGAAGTGGAGCCAGACCTGGAAGAGGAGGTGCTCTTAGACCTAGAGGAGCTAGACTGGAGCCAGACCTGCCTGAGAGCATAATGCTCCCAAACCTGCTTGGAACAAGGGACTAAACATCTGACTCAAACCTCAAGCCTGTATTATTGCTGAACTAATGGGCCAGATATGCAACTGCTTTTCATACAGATTTCCCGAGTGTAGGTAAAACTTGCAAATGGTGCCCAGAGAGAACTTCTCTTTTTTATCCACAGAACAGGTACAACTGCAACAGCAGTGGTGAAAGCCTCCTAATGGCATTGTAACTCAGACACCCTCAGGAATTAGAGGGCACTTCAGTCTCCATGTTCATTCAGCCCCTTTCGAAAAGTCCTATAAAATTCAGGAGAAAATGACACACTTGCTATTAGGTTTCTGAGCCATCCTATAGAATTTAATGGAGACCTCTCTCTTCTATAGGATGGTTCAAAACCCTATAGAAAAGTTATAATTCTCTATTAAATTCTACAATGGTTCTTAGACTGATTGCTATAAATTCCTATTCAATTTCTATACAACTTCATTGGTCTCATTTACTTACTTATAAATACATTTATTTATTTACCCTTGGAGGTCTTTCCCATCAGTGGAGACCTTGGCATTTCTGCTGCTCATGCCAACAAGAATACCAGTCGCCAATTATAATAACCGTTCTGTGACCCCTCTCCGCTAGAAACTGGACCAACTCCAGAGTCATCCAACTCAATTTTACCTAGATTCCCAAAGGGCTGTCATCTAGTAACAATTTCGGGCCACTACCAACCAGGCCAGATTCAAACCAGTGACTTAGGGTATGTCTGTACTGCAGCTGGAGGTTGTAATTGCATTCTATACCTGCATTAGTTCTGCTCAAGCTAGTGCTCCAAAACAGTGCTGCAGCGGCAGTGCCAGGAGTGGGAGGGGCTAGCTGCCCCAAATAAGCACCTACTGTCTCGGAGGGATCGTACTTGGGGCAGCTAATTCCTCTTGCCCCTTGTGCTGCCACAGCTACATTTCTATTTGTAGTGATCTAGCTCAATCAGAGCTAGTTCAGGGATGTCTCCTGGGGTTGGTACTCACACCTTCCAGCTCCAGTGTGGACAACCCTCAGAGGTAAAAAGCTCTGGGCTCAGTCACTCTCCCATTGAAGTCAGTGACACAACTTTCATTGACACCACTGGAGCCCAAATCTCTGTCGCTCTTCCGTTCTAAATCCCTGAACCTTCAGTTATCCCTTTGCCACACATTTGAGCCTGATTCTCATTACACTAAGGCCCCTTTATACTGTTCTGAGAGTGTAAAGAGGCCTTAGTGTAAACAAGAATCAGGCCCATCTGTGCCTAGTACAAAATCCCAACAAGAAATGGAGAGAGTTGGGGCAGATCAAGATGTAGAAAACTGCTGTAGTAAAATATATTTTTTTTGTGGAATGATGAGACCAGGAAATGTGCTGTGATCGGAGAACCGAATAAAATATCCCTAGTGTACAGAATCTAATGTAATAAGCCAATAAAAACACTGCATTTTCTTCATGTAATTGAACACATTTTTCTTGGAACTCTTTTTATGGCAAATCAGCACTGAAATACAAACAGCCAGGTACATTAATTAATCTAAACAGCTCACCAGACTTGGGGCTGTATTTATAAATGAACCTTGGCTGATGGGATGAGATAAGTGAAAAATAAATCTTCTAAACCTGGATGCTGAAATGGAGTATTAAAAAAAAAAAAAAAAAGTCTTTTTAGACACGCCCTCAGGTTAGAAAACTATAGGACTGTTCACAAAAAGAAAAGGAGTACTTCTGGCACCTTAGAGACTAACAAATTTATTTGAGCATAAGCTTTTATGAGCTACAGCTCACTTGTCTCTCAGGTGCCACAAGTACTCGTTTTCTTTTTGCAAATACAGACTAACACGGCTGCTACTCTGAAACCTGTCATTATAGGACTGTTGTAACTTGGCATAGCTTTCTTGATTCCCTTAGAGCTACGCTGATTCACACCATGTTTGTCAACTTGCATGCGGTAAATAAGCACCCCAACTTTCACAATAAGCCAAAAATCAAGCTAATCCCATTTCAAAACAAGCCAATCCCTAAGAACCCCAAAACTCTATGTGACTAGATCCCCCCAGCGTGCAGTCTGGGACTGTGGTGGGCCCGCCGTGCACCCCAACTCTCTCTCCACCTTGCCCCTGCTTGCCACTTGCCTGCCTCCCCCCTGCCCTCGCTTGCCAGGAGCTGATCAAAAAGAAGAAAAACCAAGCTACAAGCCAAAAACTAGCCAACAAGCAACTCACACACCAATTAAGCCCAAAACAAGCCCAATTTCTGTGTTTGTTTTTTTTTGTGGGGTTGGCATGTCTGATTCACACCAGATGAGGATCTGACCCATAGATTCCAAATTTATTTATTTATTATTCATCACTTAAATATGCTCAGCTCATTATTTCAAATCTCATGTACAGTAAATTCCACTATCCAGAAATTCAGAACTCTATAAAATGTTTTTCAGCTAGGTTTTAACCTTTTAAATAAGCTCCAAATTCCTTAAAGTACCTTACAAATACTCTCATAGCCAAAACCAGAAAGGCATTGGAAAAAATTAACATAAATTTGAGGGCCACAATCTAACCTCAAAGAGACATTGGCCTCCGTGGGAGCTATGGGTCTACTGCCTCTGAGCATAAACTTCGTTCTTAGGTGCTTATGTGATTTAGTTTTAGCTGGTACTCACTGAAAAACTACCCTGACAATTTTGAGATGATAGGGACCCTTTGGACTTGGTCCAAATCCTGTCCTTCCTTTGGGTGTTTCTGCTCCAAGTCTAACACAAAGAAAAGACTTGTGATGCTTCAGTAGAAACAGGAGGACACACAGCACAGCGGAGTCATGAACAGAACAGAGGCATGCAGGATTACGGGCAGTCAAACAATCAACTAGGGTTGCACCATTTCAGGGAAACCCTGCCCCCCAGTCTGCCAGAGAGGAATCTAATAACACTTAGTGTTTATATAAGGCTGCACATATCCAAAGAGAGCGGCAACCCACTTGGCCTAGGTTCAAACCCACTCGAACATTTTGAGTTCAAAGATTAGACCTGAACACACTGCACGTAGGCGAGACTGCAAGAAAAGAGAGGAACTCCCATGAAGAAATTGCATGAAAAATGGAGCTGTGAGAAAAATAAATACAGGGGGACTGGGAAAATGGAGCTGAAAAGATGGGTGAAAAAAAATCAGATGAAATACGTAGCATGTGCCTGCCTAACTGTAGGGGGTATGTTCTGTCCCTAATACCTGGCACTGTCTTCCTTTTAAGAAGAAGCATATTTAATTGACTTAACCCCCTTGCCGATGGGAGGGGGAGGAGGAGGAGGAATGTGGGTTTACATTAAAAGAGGAAAAAAGGTTCGTGACTCAAGCTAGTTTTGTGAAGAGGCCATGAGGTTAGCAAAACTCCATGAGGTTCACCCACCCCTAGTACAAACATTAGCTACTGATAGTGACCACCAGTCTCTTCCACCTCTCACCCTGCTGTCATGTTTGGAGGTGAGATGTTTTCCTCCTTTAGTCTGGCTGCTCCAGTGGAGGCAGAACGTCAAAAGCACCAGACCACAACTGTAGAAGCTTAATGACAAGCAGAGTGGCATCAGGATAAAGCCTTTATTATGAACAGGAACAATGTACAGAAATGAGATAAACTTCCTACTACTTTATGTAGCTGCAGCCTACAACTGCTCTATCTTGAGCTCATTTATTTCTGCCCCAGCAGAAGTGTCCCAGGGAAACCAAAGACTGCGTGAAGAGTGTACAGGAAGTGTGGCATCTCTACACTTCCCGGAGGACTTATTCTATAACCCAACAGCCCCGGGCTGGTTTCTGAGGCTGGCCCTGACTGTGACATGGGAGAGTGAGAATAGGATGAAGGGAGTTTAGCAAACAATACAGTTTGTGTACGGCTTGCCAGAATGTCAGCAGTTCTTTCTGATTGTTGGAGAGTGAGGATGTTGCAGTTGGCGAAAGGAGACTAACCCATAGGGGATTGAGGGAAGGGGAGTTTTGAAAGGAAGCAGGGAACGGACAGTGTTTTGGAGACACATTAATCCCTGACTCTGAAGCTAAATAATCCATTTTCAAGGCACCTCTTCTGTTACACGAACTCTGGTTATCGGCATTCTTTGAGGGTGCAAAGAGTACCATTCTGCTGCTCTTAAATGTCTCCCTGGTTTATTTCTAATGGCTGGCTGCCCGGGAAGGACAGCAAGTACTCCAAGTGTCCTTCAGAGACTAACCTGGATGTATGCTTTTTTAAAAAAAATGAATAAATAAAAATAAAAAATAATTAGTGGTTGGTGTTTAAGATAATGTCACTCCTTAGTAAGCCCACACTCAGACCAAATGCCTTCCTTCAGTCCACATATCAGTGCTAGGATGGCAGAAGTGCATCTTTCAAGCCTTTCAGTAAGGGCCTGCCAAATATAATGTGTGTAGCAGCAGCAGCGACAAGAGAATTGGGGTTGTATATGAGCATACTCACAGTTTCTTGAGGATTGGGCTGTGGTTTGGTTTTGTTCCGCAAGCCACAAGTAAGGCTTTCCTGACACCGCAGAGCTTCCAGGACAGTCACCTTTCTCATTTGCATGTGTTCCAATAGAGAGTTCAACCACAGAGAGCTGGGTTCCGAAGCGGAGATCACCATTTCCCCCGCTGACTGATTGCAGTAAGCCCACTAATAAGTAATAAAAGCTATAGATTGACTAAACCAGTTAAACATTTAGTGAGAAGTTTCTTTAAGTTGAAAAGTCTTTCTCCTGGGCCAAATTCTGCAGTCCTTCCTCAGGCAAAACTCCCATTGACTTCAGTGGGGGCAGAATTTCACTCAGTGGGAATATTGCCTGTGCAACGACTACAGGATTTGGTCCCTTTTAAGCTGTCTATAAGTGTTTATGACAAAGATGGCCACCAGTTGGCCTCTGTTGACTGATTGCCTCTTTTAGATAGAATTGAGGACTTTCTTTTTTCAATATCCCCCCTTTTTCCTAAAGAAATAAAATCTTCTATAAAAACGGAAAATAAACACATAAATAGTGTCTTAATACAACATTACCAGTGCATAGTTAAGGGCCAAGATTTCTAAAAGTCACTAGTTTCAGAGTAACAGCCGTGTTAGTCTGTATTCGCAAAAAGAAAAGGAGGACTTGTGGCACCTTAGAGACTAACCACTAGTGACTTGTGTGACAGAAGCCCCCTGGGAGCTGCCACCTGATGTGCCAAGTCTACTTCTACCCCTGCTTTCCTGCCCAATCAGCTTAGGACTCCAGCACCCTGCCTGGTTTGAGCCAGGCCCGCTAGCCTGCTGCAAACTCAGACCCAATGTCTGAACCATATCCCCTAACAGCTGTAGCCTTAACTGAAAGCAGCTTATAGAAGTGTTCCTGTCTTTAACACTCAGATGCCCAACTCCCAATGGGGTCCAAACCCTAAATAAATCCATTTTATCCTGTATAAAGCTTATACAGGGTAAACTCATAAATTGTTCACCCCCTATAACACTGATAGAGAGATACGCACAGCTGTTTGCCCCTCCCCTACCCCCCCCGGTCAGGTATTAATACGTAGGCTGGGTTAATTAATAAGTAAAAAGTGATTTTATTAAATACAGAAAGTAGGATTTTAAGTGGTTCCAAGTAGTAACAGACAGAACAAAGTGAATTACCAAGCAAAATAAAATAAAACCAGCAAGTCTATGTCTAATAAAACTAAATACAGACAAAACCTCACCAGTTCCAGTAAGCTTTCTTTTACAGACTAATCTCCTTCTAGTCCTGGTCCAGCAATCACTCACACCCCTGTAGTTACTGTCTTTTGTTCCAGTTTCTTTCAGGTATCCTTGGGGGTGGAGAGGCTGTCTCCTTAGTCAACTGAAGACAAAATGGAGGGGTCTCCCACAGGCTTAAATAGACTTTCTCTTGTGGGTGGAGACCCCCTCCTCTCAACCCTGCAAAGCTCCAAGATGGAGTTCTGGAGTCACCTGGGCAAGTCACATGTCCGTACATGACTCACAGTTTTTACAGGCAGAAGCTATTGCCCACATGGTATCTTGAATGTCTCTAGGAGGACTTCTTATGTGGATTGGAGCATTCCAAGATGCATTGTTCCTTAAGTGCTTCTGCATTGGGTACTAAACTTTGCGAATTCCTTTCTCCAGGAACTGACCAAATGCTCTACTAAGGTTATTAGAAATCAAGCCAGTACACAGCCAATATTCATAACTTTGAATACAAAAATGATACATGCATACAAATAGGATTGCTAGATTCAGTAGATCATAACCTTAACATAGATATCTCACATGGCATATGTAGCATAGAATATATTCCAGTTATGTCATATATATTCATAAGCATATTTCCATAAAGCCTTATGGGGGGCACCATCACAACTTGGATGTTCAACCTTAAAAGAGCCTGACATTCAGAAAGTGCTCATTGCCTGCCTGCTGAAAATTATGCCTGTTTCGGATGCTTTTTGTGGGCAACGGAAAATGGAGACATCTAAAGACCCTGCTCATTCTTAGCCAAAGAATCAAAAGTCAGGGAGTTCTTGCTACACTGCCTACATTTTCCCTTTCTTTCTCCTTCTCTTTGCTCCAACTTAAACCTCAGGTATCACACTAAATATCTCTTCTAAATCAGTGTTCACACTCTTAAAATATTTACGTCCCCCACTTAGTGTATGTACTTAGCTCTTTTATTCTCCCTTATTAAGTCACTGATTCAGCAAGGTACTTAAGCAAGTGCCTGACTTGGGGCATGTGTAGCCCAATTAAAATCAAAGGGACTACTCCTATGCTTAAAATTAGGCACAAACTTAAGCACCTGACTGAATCAGGGGCACAGTTAACCACTCTAGCCCCTGACCTGTCTGTTGTTCTTGTCTGAACTTTCTCTAGTTGCCACATGGTGCCCAGAACTGAATGCAACTTATTCCAGGAGCAGCTGCACCAGAGCTGTAGAGAGAGGGGCTGCTTCCTCCTTTTTCACAGAAGTAAGGCTTTTGCTTATGTAGGTTAAAATGACCCTTTCTGCAGCTATATGGCATGGTACACTCATGTCTCATTTGCTGTCCACTATCTCCCATAAGCCTATTTCAGTGTTATTTTTGCTCATATTTCTCCCAGACATTGAGAATGTGTGTTTTATGTTTCCTCACACAAACTAAGTTCTATTGTATATCAGTGAGACTCTAGGGACAGTTAACAAGTTTAACTGAACTCTGTGATCACATTTGAGGCGGTATTACAGTAAAAATTAAACTCATGCCTCTATCCAGTGTTGCATACTGTACCCTTGCTATGAGAAATATTGAACTTCCTAGGTACATTTGTTTGTTACGTTTTGTTCACTGGGGTGGTCTCGTGAGATTCCCATCTGATATTTGCCATTGTCACAGAGGGCTATCCAACATAGTCTTACTTCAGCATCACAGTACTTCAATACAACCCAGCCAATACAAAATCTATAATCACGCACATCAATGATGAGCAGTCACATGCCAGGTCTACACTACAGACTTCAGTCAACAGAGCTGTGTTGGTTAGGGGTATGAAGAGATGTCATCCCTGATCAACACAGCTGTGCCAGCAGAAGTCCCTAGTGCAGACACAGCTATACAGACAAAACTGCGCATTTACAGGTATAGCTTATTTCTCTCAGGGGAAGGGGAGACTTTACTGTACTGGTACAAAGTGCAGCTTTGCTGATATAGCATACCCGTAAAGTGTTTCTAGTATGGATGTGGCCACTGTTTCAGTTCTTACATTGACAAGGCTCCTTAAGATAAATGATTTATAATTTCTTAACACCAGCCAACAGAGTTGCCTGTTGGAATGAAAAAGGATGTTTATTTCAACCATTTGCGGCCGCAGATCCCCGATCCTAACTCCAACGCACTGATCCCTAGGGCTTTTTGGCCTGACTTTCAGAGATGTTCAGCACCGGCATTCCCCAAGGAAGTATTATCATGGGAGCTGAGGGTGCACAGCGCCTCTGAAAAATCAGGCCTTTAATATTAATCACTGGTCAGACCAGTTTGTTAAGAGCAAAAAGAACTACAGACAATACTCCAGAGAGAGCTCACAGAACAGACCATTTGACTTCTCATTGCTCTCCTACCATAACCTCCCCAAGGTTTGGACATGGGGGGAGAAAAAAACTCTTCTTTATGGCTGACCATTATTCTTGGCTTATTCAGAGTGAAAGTACTCTTACTAATCAGGGTATCTGCTGACTCGAACTTTCTGTACATAGCCCTTTGTTTATTATCTGACTGTTCTGATACAGATCTGATGTTCTTTTTTTCAAAGACCGCAGCGTGTTGACAAATTAACAGGAGAAAACGGCATTATTTAAGCAAAAACATTGCAAACCTTTGTCATGTTGGTCTATAAATACAGCACAACACTACACAGCATCTCATTGGATCAAATGTTTGCGATGAAAAGATGTCTGTGAAACTATTTAAAGGGGATTAAGATTTTAGCTGTCTAGATTCTGGGTCATTGGTTTACCATCTACATTATACTGTGCTATACTATCTGTCTGCTAGACAGATTTTGCTTTAACATCTATGCTTTGTCATACTGGGCTAATAATACGTACCAGCGTCCGTAAAGCACTTCATCTATGGATGAAAAGTGCTATACAAATGCTAAGTATTACTATTATACTATATGATCTGCCTGGCTCCCATTTCTCTCTCTCCCCCACGCCCACACACACACACATGCATACGCCCACACACAAACTTAACTATATGGTATTGCAACACTCACACAGTTAACATCTATATGATATTGCAGCCCTTTGTGATACCCATGAAGCGGTGTTCCTCTAAAAAGCCATTGTTTCTATTGCCAGGTTAAACTGGGATGAAATTAAGGACAGCAGCACCAGTATGACATATTGCTATTATAGTATACACACACACACACACACACACACACACACTCACTGTCTTTTTTTCTGCCCTACTGAAGGAAGCTGTAGACATGCATACATTCAAAATATCCAGATGTTAAACCGGTAACTGATTCTTCCATTGTGTGAAACTCCAGTCAGAATAAGAATTGCTCAAAAGAACTAAATATTTGGTTTTCTTCAAAGAATGTGAACAACAGGCGATAAATAGAGAATAATGCATCCTGCTGAATAGAACAATGTAATTACATACAAGCTGCCATACCATATCAAGCCCTTGGACAACCTAGTCCAGTAGCTCTGCCCTTCTGCAGCAATCACAACTTCAAAGGAAGGTGAAAGAGAACCTAATGCAGTTTCTTTTCCAACCCTCATAGACTGCCATCTTACACTATTGCAATAGGACCAAGCTCGGAGCACTCTCAAGTCCTACTCATTCCAGTGGAACTAAGGGTGCTCAGCACTTGTGTATAACTTCCCAGATATAGCCTAGAGGACAAGTGCTAGTATAATAATAGGGGTCAGATTTTCCTGGATGTGATAGCTGATGGATTCCTTCACCAAGTAGTTGCTGAACCAACAAGAGGGAATGCCATTTTAGATTTGGTTTTGGTGAGTAGTGAGGAATCATAGAATCATAGAATATCAGGGTTGGAAGGGACCTCAGGAGGTCATCTAGTCCAACCCCCTGCTCAAAAGCAGGACCAATCCCCAATTAAATCATCCCAGCCAGGGCTTTGTCAAGCCTGACCTTAAAAACTTCTAAGGAAGGAGATTCCACCACCTCCCTAGGCAACGCATTCCAGTGTTTCACCACCCTCCTAGTGAAAAAGTTTTTCCTAATATCCAACCTAAACCTCCATAGGACCCCATAGAAGAAATGGTTGTAGGGGACAACCTTGGTTCAAGTGATCATGAGCTAATTCAGTTCAAACTAAATGGAAGGATAAACAAAAATAGATCTGTGACTAGGGTTTATGATTTCAAAAGGGCTACCTTTAAAAAATTAAGGAAATTAGTTAGGGAACTGGATTGGACTGAAGAACTTGTGGATCTAAAGGCGGAGGAGGCCCGGAATTACTTCAAGTCAAAGCTGCAAAAATTATCAGAAACCTGCATCCCAAGAAAGGGGAAAAAATTCGTAGGCAGGAATTGTAGACCAAGCTGCATGAGTAAGCATCTCAGAGAGGTGATTAAGAAAAAGCAGAAAGCCTACAAGGAGTGGTCGATGGGGGGGGGTCAGCAAGGAAAGCTACCTTATTGAGGTCAGAACATGTAGGGATAAAGTGAGAAAGGCCAAAAGTCATGTAGAGCTGGACCTTGCAAAGAGAATTAAAACCAATAGTAAAAGGTTCTGTAGCCATATAAATAGGAAGAAAACAAAGAAAAAAGTGGGACCGCTAAACACTGAGGGTGGAGTGGAAGTTAAGGATAATCTAGGCATGGCCCAATATCTAAACAAATACTTTGCCTCAGTCTTTAATGAGGCTAATGAGGAGCTTAGGGATAATGGCAGGATGACAAATGTGAATGAGGATATGGAGGTAGATATTACCACATCCAAGGTAGAAGCCAAACTCGAACAGCTTAATGGGACTAAATCGGGGGGCCCAGATAATCTTCATCAAAGAATATTAAAGGAACTGGCACATGAAATTGCAAGCCCATTAGCAAGAATTTTTAATGAATCTGTAAACTCAGGGGTTGTACCATATGACTGGAGAATTGCTAACATATTTCCTATCTTTAAGAAAGGGAAAAAAGTGATCCAGGTAACTACAGGCCTGTTAGTTTGACATCTGTAGTATGCAAGGTCTTGGAAAAAATTTTGAAGGAGAAAGTAGTTAAGGACATTGAAGTCAATAGTAATTGGGACAAAATACAACATGGTTTTACAAAAGGTAGATTATGTCAAACCAACCTGATCTCCTTCTTTGAGAAGGTAACAGATATTTTAGACAAAGGAAACGCAGTGGATCTAATTTACCTCGATTTCAGTAAGGCATTTGATACGGTTCCACCTGGGAAATTATTAGTTAAATTGGAAAAGATGGGGATCAATATGAAAATTGAAAGGTGGATAAGGAACTCGTTAAAGAGGAGACTACAACGGGCCATACTGAAAGGTGAACTGTCAGGCTGGACGGAGGTTACTAGTGGAATGCCTCGGATCGGTTTTGGGACCAATCTTATTTAATCTTTTTATTACTGACCTTGGCACAAAAAGTGGGAGTGTGTTAATAAAGTTTGCAGATGACACAAAGCTGGAAGGTATTGCCAATACAGAGAAGAACCGGGATATCATACAGGAAGATCTGGATGACCTTGTAAACTGGAGTAATAGTAATAGGATGAAATTTAATCATGAAAAGTGCGAGGTCATGCATTTAGGGATTAATAACAAGATTTTTTGTTATAAGCTGAGGACTCATCAGTTGGAAGTAACAAAGGAGGAGAAGGACCCCAGAGTATTGGTTGACCACAGGATGACTATGAGCCACCAATGTGATATGGCCGTGAAAAAAGCTAATGCAGTCTTGGGATGCATCAGGCGAGGTATTTCCAGTAGAGATAAGGAGGCGTTAGTACCATTATACAAGGCACTGGTTAGACTTCATCTGGAATACTGTGTGCTGTTCTGGTCTCCCATGTTTAAGAAGGATGAATTCAAACTGGAACAGGTACAGAGAAGGGCTACTAGGATGATCCAAGGAATGGAAAACCTGTCTTATGAAAGGAGACTCAAAGAGCTTGGCTTGTTTAGCCTAACCAAAAGAAGGCTGAGGGGAGATATGATTGCTCTCTATAAATATATCAGAGGGATAAATACCAGCGAGGGAGAGGAATTATTTAAGCTCAGTACACAAGAACAAATGGATATAAACTAGCCATCAGGAAGTTTAGACTTGAAATTAGATGAAGGTTTCTAACCATCAGAGGAGTGAAGTTCTGGAACAGCCTTCCAAGGGGAGCAGTGGGGGCAAAAGACATATCTGGATGAAAGACTAAGCATGATAAGTTTATGGAGGGGATGGTATGATGGGATAGCCTAAATTTTGGCAATAAATTGATCTTTGACTATTAGCGGTAAATATGCCCAATGGCCTATAATGGGATGTTAGATGGGGTGGGATCTGAGTTACTACAGAGAATTCTTTCCTGGGCGCCTGGCTAGTGAGTCTTGCCCACATGCTCAGGGTTTACCTGATCACCATATTTGGGGTCGGGAAGGAATTTTCCTCCAGGGCAGATTGGCAGAGGCCCTGGGGGTTTTTCGCCTTCCTCTGCAGCGTGGGGCACGGGTCACTTGCTGGAGGATTCTCTGCTCCTTGAAGTCTTTAAACCACGATTTGAGGACTTCAATAGCTCAGACATAGGTGAGAGGTTTATTACAGGAGTGGGTGGGTGAGATTCTGTGGCCTGCGTTGTGCAGGAGGTCAGACTAGACTATCATAATGGTCCCTTCTGACCTTAAAGTCTATGAGTCTCATGAGTGTGACTGGGCCCAGTCGTTGAAGTTATATAGCTATTTTGCATCCTAAACTCTCACCAAACATGAGGGAAGTATTATCTCTATTTTACAGAGGTGTTAACTGAGGCACAGAGAGGTTAGATGAGTTGCTCACGCTCAGTCTGTCAGGAATAGAAGGCAGGTGTCCTGATTGCCATCCCCATGCTCCCTCCACTAGACTACAGCTGTCCCTTGCACAGCTCCCTCCATGCACACATCTTTTGGGTTGGGAGTTTGGGAATTCAAGTGAAGCTCAGGTAGGCTGTATCATCCAGCATAGCTCAGAGGAAAAAAAAGTTCCTGCTTTCATTGTGATGGGTTTCATCCTGTAGGTCTGGGGTAATCAATTATATTTTGTCAAGGTACAAATTTCTTGGTCAAGGTATAGCCAAGGTCCAGACTCCAGAGAAAATAGTAACAAAAGAAAATTATTATTATTATAATAATTAAATAAAAAGAATCTGGGGTCTCTTCAAAAGCATCCGGCGGTCCGGATTTGGACCACGGTCTCCCTATTGACTACCCCGGCTGTATGGGACACTTAGGAGAAACTTTCCCATGCACTTCACTGGACTTCTGATCTCTTTGCAGAGGATGGTTATGGCTCATAATGGGAGTCAAATATGCAAACAGCACTTTAATTAAATAGAACCATACTACCCTTAGAGTAAATAGCAAAAAGATTTCTAATTACACCTACAGTCTCTCTGAAATAGTGAAAAAAAATCTCTTAATACAATGACTGTCACCTGGATATTCCTTTCACTGCAGTTTCCAGCCATAGCTACCACCTGGAAAGGGGTCATCCTATTTTCTAGAAAAGGGAAGAGGGAAATGCTTTTATGCGATATCTGTAATATAAAGTGGTCAAATTCTGCTCTCAGTAACACCAGTGCAAATTGCATATCTCAGGGAACAAACAGAGATTGTCATCACAGTGAACAATGCAATAGAGTTCTGAGTTTCATTCATTTGGAGGAATGATCTGATCCAAGAGGCTCACACATCCCCTTCACTGTGACACACGGAAGTTATGAGATAATGAAAAGTAACAAGGAGTAACAAGGAGCCACAACCCACAACAGTGGTAGCTGAGACTTCTGCTTTTCTGCTAAACTCCGCTTTATTGTTACTTCAGTCTCCCAACCCACACCTATTTCTCTCTTTCATCCACCTGTTGCATACTGTCTGATATTGAGATTATGAGTTCTCTGGGTCAGGGACTCTCTTCTTTGTTATTTGAGAAGTATGTTTGTATTGTATTAAAAAAAAAAGACACACCCTACCAAACCAAGGTACTTTGCTGCGCATGCTTCTCCCTTTGAGGAGGGGGAGAGAACAAACAGCACGTGACAGATGTGTAGTCATGTTATTTAATGTATGACTGGAATGCACTCAGATACTATGGTGATGAGCACGGTATAAAAACCTATACAGAACAGAATAGAATTGTCCCTAACTCCAAGGAGCCCTGATCCCTGATTAGGATTCAGAGGTGCTACCATAATATATTTTAGCTATTCAAGCTGAGGCAACAATAAGGAAAAGCATCTCTCATATTTCAGGCTTATGGACATAGGACTCCATGGCCAGAAGTCATAGCTCCCAATCCTTGTAAAATCTTTTGACTTTTTCTCAGCTGTTTTCTACTTTTTCCTAGTTCTCTTGCTTTAAATGAGAAAGGGATTTTAAACTCCAGTTCCTTCCCCCCTTGCTCCAGGACATGCCATTAACTGCCAAGCTATTCATTCTCTGTCTCCCCATTACTGATGCTCAATTTCAAAGATTTCTGCCTCCCTCCTCATTAATTCTTTTACCCAAGGTCTTTGAAAAGTTCAGTGACTGCTACTGAAACACAAGGACAGACAGGTTCCTTGCATCAAGCATACTGGCTTCATTATGAATATGTTTTATTTCATGGTGATATGCTGGGTTAAGATAATATAACAGGCCCATGGCCACCTATTATCAGAATTTCACAGTGATAGAAAAGACAGAACTCAGATCTTCTTTATATTACCACTTGAGCTAAAGGATAGGTGACCAACAGAGCTGAGTCATTAGCTATGCCCAGTGTACGGCCTGTGAGACAGGATCTGCAGTCCTGATTCCAATGCACAGCAGGCAATGGTCTGGCCATTTGCACACTCCTGCATGCCCACACACTGGCCAGCTCAACAGATTTCCATTCAACTGTCAAATTATTAATTTGCAGTAATAATACTGTCTCTTCCCCAACTGCTTGCTCACAAGAAGGGAAAGTCCAGTCACTGGCCTGGGAACTGTGCAACCTCCTTCCCCAACGCGCCAGGAGGGAGATCCAGGTTCAAAACAGACCACAGGACGCTTGTCCACAAACTAGAATGGACAGCCAGGGGTGACATTTGTAGGCTGCTTGTACGCTTAGTGGGAGGAATGGAAGTTCTGTTTGCTCTGCTCTTGGTGCTCCAGCTGATGAGCGGCATGGGTGACATTTATACATCTTCCCCACCTGGCACAGAGTTGAAAAGAAATGTCAGGTTTTCTTGCTTTTGGAACATAGCTTCCACCTTTCTGTCGTACTCCTTGTGCTTATCCCCTGGTGCTGTCAGCTTATTCTCCACACCCACAGAGATCCTGGTATACCACACCTTTCCTTCCTATCACCTTCGTTCGGTCCCTTTCTGCTGGTTAAAGCTGCTGGGACGAAAGAGCCAAGGGAAGAAAGAGGGGTGGGAGCACTGACATTCCCAGGAAGTGGAGAGTAACAAGGAGCAGGCAGAATTAAGCAGCAGAAAAGGGGTATGTATGCAAAGTAACTTGAAGCAGAGTGAGAGGGAGAGAAGATTCTGGAATAAGAAATAATTCCAAAGAGCAACTGACGAGAAGCGTGAAAGAAAGACCAGACACCTCAGTGGTGCAGATAAGTGCCCTGGTCACGTGTAGAGCGACTTCTCAGGGACGTTAGTTTGAGTCTAGGGGCAATGCATCGTCCTGCTACAGTATAGCGTGCGAGCAGAAGTTAGGAATGTAAATGTGATATTGGCTTTGAGGCAAGGATCCTTTACTGCCTAAAATGACAATATTATTTAAAATGTTACTGGCCGCTTTTTAATTAAATATGAGTTTCAAATAAAGACTTTTAAATGCAAATGTTATTAAATTGTTCAGTGACAATGATTTTTTTTTAACCTACCGTGGGGACAGTTGCACCTTGGAAAAGGAGGCCCTGGTTACTATTTAGAGAAAGGGGAATTCCTGGTTAACCTAGAAAGAAAAGGAGTATTTGTGGCACCTTAGAGACTAACAAATTTATTTGAGCATAAGCTTTCGTGAGCTACAGCTCACTTCGTCAAATGCATCTGATGAAGTGAGCTGTAGCTCACGAAAGCTTATGCTCAAATAAATTTGTTAGTCTCTAAGGTGCCACAAGTCCTCCTGTTCTTTTTGCAGATACAGACTAACACGGCTGCTACTCTGAAACCTGGTTAACCTAGCAGTTCTAGTTCAGAGTAAGAGATTCCTGCATCAGAGATTAAGCAGCGAGGTAACAAATAAATAAGGCCATTCTGGTAAAGATAACATGTCATTCTGCTATTGCTTGTGCCCAGTTGTGTAACTCAAGAGATCATTAAGGGCCAGGTCCTGTGAAGTGCTGAGCATCTAATGTTGTGCTGTGCAGCATTTCAGGCCCTGCAGCAGCCTGGACATGGGAAATGTGGGAAGCCCCCTTTATCTTCCATCCCTATGGGCTGTGAGTTCTGGCCTGTGCCTCCAAAAGGAGCCACATGGAATCACCTCCATTATTTTTTTACAGCTGAACAGTAGCTTTAATGTGAGCAGAGAGATCTGATCCTACAGATGTTCTATGGGGAGAAAGCAGGGTTAAAAAACAGTGAGGCAATATAAAGAGATGATACCTTAAAAATAGTTCATGCTTTAGGGAGCATCAGAGGTCATTAGCAATGGCCCTATCTGCCTGATGCAAGCTCCTGAGCGGGTGCAGCATCAAAGACAACGGAATGCTTCTAAAAGTAAAGAAAGTTAGTGAATTTCTCTTCAAGGGCCTCAGAAACCTGAAGGGATAAGACACTTAAAATGCCCAGTGAGAGCAAAAATAAAGAGAGAAATTGCGCTTCAGGGCTGCAAGCGTCAGGAGTACAAGCGGCATAGAGGACATCATTTCATGCACCCAGCATACCCTTCCTCAGATGACCCTGCAGAAGAGTCAGCTCTCCGAGATCTGCTGGAACCTCTGCATTCACAACTAGATAAATTTGCAAGGCTGGCTGATGAGGCCAAGGTAAAAACATGGCAGGTCAGCTCGAGAAAATGGGAAGAAGATTCATTTGAAAATCCAGGCAGCAAAGAGGTTTGATCACGTTCCCGAGAAACAAGAAAGGCTTTAAAATTTTGATTCAGTATAAGGCAGCAAGTGACAGATGCCCAGGGCTTTTAGAATACAAGACAAAGAGGCCACAACATCAGAATGTGCCTGATCCCAGTAGAGAATGAATACAAAGATACCATAACATTGATGGAACTGTTAATAACGAGACCCTGCAAAGAAAGGAGTGTTTTAGACTTAACGTGAATTGAGGGCACTCAGCATCTTGCAAGACATGGCCCTAAGATATTAGACACTGACCCTGAAAAAGATCCCGTATATGGCAAATGCTTATATCCCCAAAAGGGGGAAAGGCAGACTGGGAAGGACTATTATTGTGACTTCATAACATGATTTTATTTTGATGCTACCTTAACTGCTAAAGCCTTGGTCATGAATGGAGCCGTGTCATAACTGGTCCTTAGGCCGCAATGTTTTAACCAAGTCCCCTGCCACAACTATATACTTGCAGTGTAGGTAGGCCCTTTGTTCGGACTCCTCTGGTGCTTTTGCCCCATATACTCTGCCTCTTCAGTGGTTTTTCTCATCTCCCTCCACAGCTGTAGCCAACAATTGTTGGCTCTGCCATTCCTGTTGTTACAATAAATAAGCCATTGAAAACAGCAGTTTTCTCTGCCTTATCTTTTTGACAGGTCGGAGAGTTCTGCAGGCCAAGTAAGCCTGGCAGATGCAGAGGGTATTCCCAGCACACTGAGTCAGAAGACAGAACCAGTAGCCCCAGGCTGCAGGCAGCTCCTATCCAAAGCGATAGCGCAAGGGGAAATGGCAATCTGCAAATACTCCCTTGACAGTATTGGTTTATTTTGCGGGAGGCGCTCTCTGCATGAGACTCCAGACTGTCAGTATTCTAAATAATGCATAATAATGGCATTTTACCCATCCAGGCAAATATTTCTTCTTAAGAGAAGAATTGTAACATTTTGTTTCTAAATATAGCAAAAAGCTCGACAGCAGTTAAAGTCTCTCTGTGTGTACATTCTAAAGGATTGCACAAGCTCTGAGCAACATAAGCAATGACATTACACATGCATCCGATGAAGTGAGCTGTAGCTCACAAAATAAATTTGTTAGTCTCTAAGGTGCCACAAGTCCTCCTTTTCTTTTTACAAAAGTCAAATGACTGCTACACATTAGCTATCCCTGACTGACTGCCTTAATCTTGCTCAGACATATGACAAGCTTGCTAAATAATCTTGGCCCTCAGTGAAATGCCACACAAATTAAACTGAAGCCACGTCCCACATCCCAGGCCCCCCAAAATAATCCTCATGCTATCTCTTTGGGGTATGCTTTTCAGTAAGAGACACAGCTGTGTTCTTGTGATCTATACAGGCTTGATGCTAGATGGTACTAAGCACCTCCTGAGAGGTGACAAGTCCCTGCAACTCCTATTGAAGTTAGTTGAAGGCACTCAGCACCTCTCAGGAGGCATTCAGGATTTTACAGGATTGGCCCTTGATCATACAGGTATGAGTGGCAGGGGGATAAGAGGACAAATTCTGCTCCCTGTTATGCCTTTGCAACCTCAATCCCAGTTGGTAGAATTGCACAGGTGTGACAGCAGAATTTAGCCCAAGCTCTCGAAGTTGAAGAGTTTACAGTATCATTGTAGATCAAAGTCATAGTGAATGGACAACAAATAAAAAAGGTGTGGGTAAAACAACAGTAGCCAAAAATGAGGTTCTCATTGCCCTGAGGGGTGCAGTGAGAGAGACATAAAGACTGGCTGCACTGTTGATTTTTAGTGAGATATGTTTGTGGAAGGGGTGAGGTGGAATTTGTGAAGAGGTGAGTAGTGTTTCAATAGAGGGTAAGAGGTAGCAAACCTGGTGGGAAAAGTGATTTTAAAGAAAGGATTTGAATGTATATTACATATGTTTTATCATTTAATTTTGTGTAACGTATAATTACAACTACCTTACAGTAAAATTGTTACATTTTATAACCTAATAATGTTTCATAATTTTTCAAATTATTAGCCTAATGTTTTATCAGACTATAGATTTTTATGATCATGGTAAAAAGATAATTATACTGAGGATCACATCCTAAGTTATTAGGTATTGGTCCCTAGAGGCATTGTACATAGTATTACAAGACATGGAGAAACTAAACATGACAGAATGTAACTCCAGATAAGAAAAGGCAACATATGAATAGCTAGACCACCACTGGTTTTATATCTGGTCTTTATATTTAATTTCTGGCCTTTCTGTGTTAATGCTTTTGGATAAATTGAAAAGTGTCTATTATTTAGTTCAGACCTTTATATTCATGTAACCATAGGGGCCAACTTAAAATGTAGTAAAGTTGCATAAAAACTGAAATTATCTAGGAATGGGGATGAGATTTTCATTGATTTTTATCTACCCCTTTCTCACTATCTTCTGCTCCATCCTCCTTCTCCTCCAATCCCCATCACCTCTTCTTATCCTCCAAAGAACTCTGTCCAGTCTCCTGATCTCAGCCTATTCCAGCTCTCTAGTGCAATCTCCCTGACAACTAGCCTTGACCTCCCCAAAAATCCCATTTTCTGTCGAGAACCATTTTGTTGAAAACTCCCCAACCTGCACTAGTCACGACAATGCCACCAAACAGCCATATTGCACATACTGCACCTGTATACAGCAAACTATGACAATTATTAAATATCAAAACCCTTTGATAAATGGTGGCTGGCTTTACACACTGTACAATTGCATTAAGTGACACTGAAAACCAGAGTGTCTTGGTAATTTTGGGCAATAGTGCAGGAGCAGTAACCTATCTCAAGCACTCAAGGTGTTAAATCTCCTTCAAGGCAAAAGATATAAATCTTCCTTTTAAGTGGTTGCTGGCTCATTCTGAAGCATTGTAGCACTGAATGCATCCCATGAAGTGAGCTGGAGCTCATGAAAGCTTATGCTCAAATAAATTGGTTAGTCTCTAAGGTGCCACTAGTCCTCCTTTTCTTTTTGCAAATACAGACTAACACGGCTGCTACTCTGAAAATTGTAGCATATGTTCCCATTAAGGGCAGCATGAGTCACGGAACAATATATGTTGGTATAAGATGTGATGTCTGAATCGTAGAGCCATTTGGATAAAATTGCGTTTAGCAGAGCCATGGAAGGTGTTGGGAGATGTTGCTAACTATATTGCTGTGGAAGTTCACTCCGTGTTCTTAAATAACGACTGTCGAGATGCTTGTTCTGTACACTGAAACATTTCTGCATTATCCATGCAGCAGGACAATGGCTTTAATGAACCACTGCTCCAGCCTAGAATGATGATTTTGTCTTCGTAACACCCATCCACCTTTGTTAAGGTAGTCCCATGAGGCTTATGTAGTTTTTGGTATGAGATAAGAATAAGGAATGTAAGTTGTTTGTAAAACTCTCCTCGTTTTCAGAAATGGCTGAATTAATCTTGCGCAAATTTCCAAAAATATATTCACACGTGGACAAAGACTAGCTTTGGACAGTTTCAGCTGAAAATGTGAAAAGGTCACAAAGTTATGAGCAACTGCAAAGGGGCTGGGGGGGGATTATCATGGAAAAGCCTGGGCTACCTTAACTGTAGTTCTTGCAAAATCACCAACTGTATCGTTGGTATAGTTTTAGCTTGGTACTGTTTTATTGTTGCTCTCTAAATATACATAGAAATAAAAGGTGTAACACCTTTATTTTAAAAATTATTCTTTGTAAATATTTACAGTGCCGTAACATCTAGTCCCCCCTCCCAAAATTGGACTTCCCATTATGCTAAGTACTTGACATTCATATAGTCAGAGACTGTTCCTGCCCCTAAAACTGGTCCATCTAATAGATAAAAAATAGAAAAGGAAGCGTGGTTTCCCGCATTTTACAGATGAACTAATGCACAGACGTTAAATGATTTGCCAGAGGTCACACAGGAAGCATATGATCAAACCACGAATTGCACTCACATTTCTGAAGTCCCAATCCGGTGTCTTTACCAGAAGACCCTCCTTGTTCTGGAATGTCATCAGCTGAAGTGGAGCAGATCTGCCTTGCTTAGGATGGCAGTGCATTCATGTATTCCTACAAACCATGAAGCTTGGAAGAGCTGAAGTCCATCAAAGGATAACACACTGCATCACAAGACCCTTCCCTAAAAACACTAACCACAAAACAAAGGTCATTCAACTCATAATATACAATGATTATTAAAATCCTGGGTGAAATCCTGGCCACAGTGCAGTCAATAGCCAAACTACCAGGCCATGATTTCACCCCATGTCTTTTACATGTAAGACAGAAAATGCAAGTATGATCTTTTCTTCTAGAAGAACAAAGCAATTTTTAATCCAGGTGGCATTTGTAATTTAAAAGACAAAGCTATATTTTATTATTTAAGCAGCTAGGTAACATTTTGACCCAAATAGAGTCTTACTGGGAAAGCAGCTGCCTACAGAAAAAAAGAAGGAAAGCTGGCACTCCAGGGCAAGAATTGCCTCTTTTCTGTGTTTGTATAGCACCCAGTGCAACGGGACCTCAATTTACCACTAATAATAATAACTTTGGCAGGCTTGATTTACATTGTTTGTAATTTTGTCCCAGTGTACTTTTATGTTGACCTGTTTGGCGTTTGTGTTTTGCTTATGGGACTGGCATTAATTGGTGCCTTGAAATATATTTTTGAAAAGGGGAGAAATTATGAAGGTCTAGCCCAAAGGAGATAGGTCACCCTGAGATGACAGAGAGTGAACTCTGAGTGGGTAGTGAGCCAAAATTCAACAAGATGATCAGGCGATTCTGTCTGCGAGTAGAAATTCTGCAAGGGGTTTTGTTTTGCTCCAAATTCCCAGCAAAAAAAAATCCTGGACTCTGCATGGAGTTTATTTCACGGGACTGGATTTGGAAGCAGCAGAGCTGGTTTTGCAGGAAAAGACCTGGTAGCAGCTGATCTGGTGGAGCTGAATTTGCTCCGCCTGGTAGCAGCAAAGCTGATTTGATAGGACCCATACTGTGCAGTGGTAGTTTTATTGGAGCTCATTTCCCCGAGCCCAGACCCAGCTGGGGTTGGTTGGGATGGTCTGGTGGTTAGAACAGTTGCCTAGGCATTTACAGATCTGGTTCAATTCACTGTTCTCTTACAGATTTCCTATGTGTCCTTGGTCAAGTCATTAGGCCCCCTGTTCCGCCATTCCCCATCCATCAAATGCAAGTAAAAGTACTTCCCTGCTTCACAAGGACATTATGCAGTGCTCCGATACTATGGTGACAACTCCTGAGTCTAATGAATTCATGAGCAAGAGGTGAATGGGATTTATGTCATGTGTAACAAATCTGGGGTAAAGACAAAAAATGGGCAATTAATAACTAAGACCAGGAAGTCAGT
The DNA here is from genome assembly GCF_965140295.1 of Lepidochelys olivacea. Classification (NCBI taxonomy): domain Eukaryota; kingdom Metazoa; phylum Chordata; order Testudines; family Cheloniidae; genus Lepidochelys; species Lepidochelys olivacea. Next base: position 127,882,655 of record NC_140413.1, read on the forward strand.
CATACACCTGATATATTGTCTGGGTTTTGCTAATATGATTTTTAAGGAAATATATGATTGTGTTCTTTCCCAAACAACAAAAAGTGTTTGTGGTTTCCTATTCCCAAGGACGCCAGAGTGCTAGGGAAGGGGGAAGAGACACCTAGAAAGGTGATAAGTGCGGTTACATCTCAAGTTTCTAAAACCTGGGAATGGCTAAGGTTTTAAGCAGTGGCATGAGCCAATCTTTGTATATATTTTAAACAGAACCTCTAGACATCATCTGAACCTGGCTAATGACACTTGGCAGGAGGGTTACACAAATAACTCCTATCGAAAGCAAAGCTAGTTCTTTGCCTCTTGTGGCAGGAGAATCGGGGGCCCCTACCTCCTGACTCTACACATCTACACAGCGATTTATTGCATGGCCAGCTGGGGTGTAAATCAACAGCACTCTAGTCTGCCGCACACTAAGTGGCGGCAGGGACCCTACTACCACAGACTAAAAGCTCCATAGTGCTCTGTAATTCACACCCCAGCTTGCCGCCCACTACACCACCATACAGACAAGCCCTAAGCCTTGTGCTCTAGCTACCAGACATGCTTCCTCCCTGAAGCCATTCTCAAATATGGAAGGATGGTCTTGGGGTGAAGGCGTAGGGCTTAGCATCAGTAGGTCTGAGTTCTATGCCCAGCTGTGCCCCAGTTTTCCTGTGTGACCTTGGGTTACAGGGTCATTTAAGCCAAAATTATTAAACATAGGTTCCTATGATTAGTCACTTGAGTACAGATTTCCATACCTAGCTGTAGGCACTAAGGACTGAAAATGTTGGCCTCACTTACTGCTTCCATTTCCTCATCTGTAAAATGGACGTGATAACACATCTGCCTTACAGGACTGTGGCGAGACTGAATGTCTACAAAGCTCGTAGACATCCTCGGATGGAAGTATTATTATCTACACAAGATGCAACGATGAAGCGTGTAGGGGTGTGCAGGTTTATATGGCCTGTTCCAGAAGTGCAAGAGCAACTTAATGCATATGTCTATGAAAATGAGTGGGTTAAGCCATAAGTTAGTGTTGCTGCTGAAATAGCTGCTATTTAGCACTGCCTCCCACCTCGAGATTGGAACAGGCAGCCTGAATGTCACATATACTGTATTTATAATACTGCATTAAGCTTTGTAGAAGGTCATCTTCATGTGCAGATGCAGCAGACAGAGCAGCACAGATGTAACTGTTGTAAGGCACTAGAAAGAACTGAGATGATTATTTTATAAAAACAGTATTTCAGCTTCAAAGACGCCACAGTCATTTCGACGCTGGCAGCAAGCCAGTCACAAACAGCAGTCAATTAACACTCAGTCAGGGATGCCCAAACTTTGTCCAGCCAAGGGCCTTATTGGCAACTCACCAAGAGCCTCAGGGTTGCACCTGGTTTGCATAAAATGGAGCAGATTGCAGTTGACTTAGTCTTTGCTGTGGAGACGTGATCCAGAGAAACATTAGGTCCCAACATGCAATGCTCTATCCCGACCAAGCCACAAGCCACACTGTAGAACCAAATGAGCCACATTTGGTCCCTCGGCTATATTCTGGCTATCAAGGACTTACGTTAACTATTGAGCAGAGGTACAAGGTTCTTAACTATGAGCATGGGATTGCAGCAATAGTTAATTCTCTATTTTTATACAGAACTTTGGCCCCATACAGTGGGGAGAACGCTGCTCAGGATATTGTTTACAGTGTAGTCGTAGTTGTGTTGGTCCCAGGATATTTGAAAGACAAGGTGGATGAGATGACCTGCAGAAGAGCTTTGTGCAGGTCCAAAGCTTGTCTCTTCCACCAAGAGAAATTGGTCCATTAAAAGATATCTCATCCATCTGGTCTCGCTTACAATATTTATTTGTATTACTATAGTGCTTAGGAGCCCCAGTCATGAACCAGGACCTCACTGTGCTAGGTGCTGTGCAAACAGAACATAAAGATGGTCCCTGCCCAAAAAGCTTGCCATGTAAGTAAAAGACAAGAGACACAAGGAGATACAGACAGACAGCGAAGCACAAGGGAACAATGAGACAATACCGGTCAGCAAGATAGGGAGTGGTCTCAACACAGCTGCTGCATAACCATTACCAAGTTTTTTGTAGGCATCCCCACAAAGGAGAAAGAGCTTTTCCATCACTCCTTTCCACTGCTCCGTGGCCACTCCAATTATTTCCAAGTGGCATGGAATGTCCGTAAGAGGGAAAGTTAGCAGCTATCTAGAGAAGGGGAATATTCCACATAGCTGTGTAGCATTTTTCCTCTGCATGGCCTCATGGCCCATCTTCATGGGGCTTTTGCTGTTTTATTCCCAGGGGAAGGAAATATAAGGGCACTACTACACTACCAAAAGGCTAATGTAGTGCCAATCTTTAAAAAAGGGAAGAAGGAGGATCCAGGGAACTACAGGCCAGTCAGCCTCACCTCAGTCCCTGGAAAAATCATGGAGCAGGTCCTCAAAGAATCAATCCTGAAGCACTTGCATGAGAGGAAAGTGATCAGGAACAGCCAGCATGGATTCATCAAGGGAAGGTCATGCCTGACTAATCTAATCGCCTTCTATGATGAGATTACTGGTTCTGTGGATGAAGGGAAAGCAGTGGATGTATTGTTTCTTGACTTTAGCAAAGCTTTTGACACGGTCTCCCACAGTATTCTTGTCAGCAAGTTAAGGAAGTATGGGCTGGATGAATGCACTATAAGGTGGGTAGAAAGCTGGCTAGATTGTCGGGCTCAACGGGTAGTGATCAATGGCTCCATGTCTAGTTGGCAGCCGGTATCAAGTGGAGTGCCCCAAGGGTCGGTCCTGGGGCCGGTTTTGTTCAATATCTTCATAAATGATCTGGAGGATGGTGTGGATTGCAGTCTCAGCAAATTTGCGGATGATACTAAACTGGGAGGAGTGGTAGATATGCTGGAGGGGAGGGATAGGATACAGAAGGACCTAGACAAATTGGAGGATTGGGCCAAAAGAAATCTGATGAGGTTCAATAAGGATAAGTGCAGGGTCCTGCACTTAGGATGGAAGAATCCAATGCACCGCTACAGACTAGGGACCGAATGGCTAGGCAGCAGTTCTGCGGAAAAGGACCTAGGGGTGACAGTGGACGAGAAGCTGGATATGAGTCAGCAGTGTGCCCTTGTTGCCAAGAAGGCCAATGGCATTTTGGGATGTATAAGTAGGGGCATAGCGAGCAGATCGAGGGACGTGATCGTTCCCCTCTATTCGACATTGGTGAGGCCTCATCTGGAGTACTGTGTCCAGTTTTGGGCCCCACACTACAAGAAGGATGTGGATAAATTGGAGAGAGTCCAGCGAAGGGCAACAAAAATGATTAGGGGACGGGAACACATGACTTATGAGGAGAGGCTGAGGGAGCTGGGATTGTTTAGCCTGCAGAAGAGAAGAATGAGGGGGGATTTGATAGCTGCTTTCAACTACCTGAAAGGGGGTTCCAAAGAGGATGGCTCTAGACTGTTCTCAATGGTAGCAGATGACAGAACGAGGAGTAATGGTCTCAAGTTGCAGTGGGGGAGGTTTAGATTGGATATTAGAAAAAACTTTTTCACTAAGAGGGTGGTGAAACACTGGAATGCGTTACCTAGGGAGGTGGTAGAATCTCCTTCCTTAGAGGTTTTTAAGGTCAGGCTTGACAAAGCCCTGGCTGGGATGATTTAACTGGGAATTGGTCCTGCTTCGAGCAGGGGGTTGGACTAGATGACCTTCAGGGGTCCCTTCCAACCCTGATATTCTATGATTCTATGATTCTATGATACTGAGCCAAAATCTGTCTCATTTACACCCATGTGAAGTCAATCTGGACCAAATTCTGTTCTGTTACACCACTTGGAGTTGCACTTGTGTAACTGAAAGAACAATTTGCCCATTGGCCAGAAGAATCCTTGGTGTGACTCCACTGCTTTTCTTGGAGTAATAAATCCACAAGTCAAAATTATATGGCTCCAGCTGCAAAGTTTCCATTTTCTGTTGGCTTCTGCAGCTCAACTGCAAACACAAATCAGTTTTCCTACAGAAACCCTAATTACCTTGCCTGAAGTTCATTGCATCACAAAGCATGAAGGCCCAGACCCTTCTACACCCATCTGTGAACTATGGTTTCCTGGTTGACTTCCTTGGAGTAGAACTGAAATTATGCCTAGAACGCAACAACTTGATGTCCCGAGGATCTCAACCGTGCTTAGAACGTGTTCATTGTTCTATCTATCCACTGAGTCACTGACAATTGTGATGAGCAAGAATGTCTCATTTTCTCTGTTTTTGTCACTTATCTATACTAGCCCACACAGTCAAATCATGGTTGACAATGAATGAATGGACACTCTCAAATGCAGAAATGAGCAAAGGACCTGGACTTGTGTCCATTGAAGTCAATGGGAGTTTTGGCATTCACTTCAATAGAAGTAGGCTCAGGCCCAAAACAGATGAAGTCTCAAATTCTTCTGTGCTGGTCCTGGAAGGATTTCAAATGCGTTGTGTGGGAAAGAAGTCAGTCAGGATAGCTGTTTGCTCATTTTTTAGGGTAAGTAAACAGGCTGACCTTTGGGTGCTCTCACCTAGGCTCCACTGTGTTTGGCCTAGTGCAGGTACCCCTCTGTGGTGGGACAGGCGGTTTTAAGTGTATTCTGGTTGTGCATCTATCCACATACATGCAGTCACTCCACATTTTCTTAAAAGGTTTGCCATGGCAAAATATACGGTTATAACGCACCTTTTCACCCCAGGCTCTCAAAGTGATTTGGAGAAGTTAATTCCCACAATACCTTGTGAGGTAGGTAGGTGATATTTTATAGATAAGTAAACTGATGCACAGAGAGGTTAACTGGTAAACTGAGGCATAGGATTTGCCCAAGGTTACACAGCAAGTTACTGGCAGAGTGGGGAACAGAATCCAGGAATCCTGACTGTTAGTCCTCTGCTCTAAACAGGTTTCAGAGTAGCAGCTGTGTTAGTCTGTATTCGCAAAAAGAAAAGGAGGACTTGTGGCACCTCAGAGACTAACCAATTTATTTGAGCATAAGCTTTTGTGAGCTACAGCTCACTTCATCGGATGCATTCAGTGGAAAATACAGTGAGGAGACTTATATACACACAGAACATGAAAAAATGGGTGTTATCATACACACTGTAAGGAGAGTGATCACTTAAGATGAGCTATTACCAGCAGGAGAGCGGGGCCGGGGGAGGGTAAGGGAGGAAAGAAAACCTTTTGTAGTGATAATCAAGGTGGGCCATTTCCAGCAGTTAACAAGAATGTCTGAGGAACAGTGGGGTGGGGCGGGGATAAACATGGGGAAATAGTTTTACTTTGTATAATGACCCATCCACTCCCAGTCTCTATTCAAGCCTAAGCTAATTGTATCCAGTTTGCAAATTAATTCCAATTCAGCAGGATTCTGCGTGGACTCCTCCTGAAGGTCGAAAAAACAGACTGGACTTCTATATGGATTGCTTCCGTCAACGTGCACGGGCTGAAATTGTGGAAAAGCAGCATCACTTGCCCCATAACCTCTGCCGTGTTGAACACAACAATAGAACAAAAAGACTTCAAAAACAGACTCCAGCACACCACACAACAGAACCACTAACCCAGGAACCTATCCTTGCAACAAAGCCTGTTGCCAACTGTGTCCACATATCTATTCAGGGGACACCATCATAGGGCCTAATCACATCAGCCACACTATCAGAGGCTTGTTCACCTGCACATCTACCAATGTGATATATGCCAGCAATGCCCCGCTGCCATGTACATTGATCAAACTGGACAGTCTCTACGTAAAAGAATAAATGGACACAAATCAGATGTCAAGAATTATAACATTCATAAACCAATCGGAGAACACTTCAATCTCTCTGGTCACTCAATTACAGACCTAAAAGTGGCTATTCTTCAACAAAAAGACTTCAGAAACAGACTCCAAGGAGACACTGCTGAATTGGAATTCATTTGCAAATTGGATACAATTAACTTAGGCTTGAATAGAGACTGGGAGTGGTTGAGTCATTACATAAAGTAAAAAGAAAAGGAGTACTTGTGGCACCTTAGAGACTAACCAATTTATTTGAGCATAAGCTTTCGTGAGATACAGCTCACTTCATCGGATGCATACTGTGGAAACTGCAGCAGACTTTATATATACACAGAGAATATGAAACAATACCTCCTCCCACCCCACTGTCCTGCTGGTAATAGCTTATCTAAAGTGATCATCAGGTGGGCCATTTCCAGCACAAATCCAGGTTTTCTCACCCTCCACCCCACCACACAAATTCACTCTCCTGCTGGTGATAGCCCATCCAAAGTGACAACTCTTTACACAATGTGCATGACAATCAAGTTGGGCTATTTCCTGCACAAATCCAGGTTTTCTCACATCCCCCCCACCCCCATACACACACAAACTCACTCTCCTGCTGGTAATAGCTCATCCAAACTGACCACTCTCCAAGTTTAAATCCAAGTTAAACCAGAACATCTGGAGGGGGGGGGGTAGGAAAAAACAAGAGGACACAGGCTACCTTGCATAATGACTTAGCCACTCCCAGTCTCTATTTAAGCCTAAATTAATAGTATCCAATTTGCAAATGAATTCCAATTCAGCAGTTTCTCGCTGGAGTCTGGATTTGATGTTTTTTTGTTTTAAGATAGCGACCTTCATGTCTGTGATTGCGTGACCAGAGAGATTGAAGTGTTCTCCGACTGGTTTATGAATGTTATAATTCTTGACATCTGATTTGTGTCCATTTATTCTTTTACGTAGAGACTGTCCAGTTTGACCAATGTACATGGCAGAGGGGCATTGCTGGCACATGATGGCATATATCACATTGGTGGATGTGCAGGTGAACGAGCCTCTGATAGTGTGGCTGATGTTATTAGGCCCTGTGATGGTGTCCCCTGAATAGATATGTGGACACAGTTGGCAACGGGCTTTGTTGCAAGGATAAGTTCCTGGGTTAGTGGTTCTGTTGTGTGGTATGTGGTTGTTGGTGAGTATTTGCTTCAGGTTGCGGGGCTGTCTGTAGGCAAGGACTGGCCTGTCTCCCAAGATTTGTGAGAGTGCTGGGTCATCCTTTAGGATAGGTTGTAGATCCTTAATAATGCGTTGGAGGGGTTTTAGTTGGGGGCTGAAGGTGACGGCTAGTGGCGTTCTGTTATTTTCTTTGTTAGGCCTGTCCTGTAGTAGGTAACTTCTGGGAACTCTTCTGGCTCTATCAATCTGTTTCTTTACTTCTGCAGGTGGGTATTGTAGTTGTAAGAAAGCTTGACAGAGATAAAGTAAAACTATTTCCCCTTGTTTATCCCTCTCCCCCCCCCCCCTTCCTCAGACGTTCTTGTTAACTGCTGGAAATGGCCCACCTTGATTATCACTACAAAGGGTTCCGCCCCCCCCCCCCCCGCTGGTAATAGCTCATCTTAAGTGATCACTCTCCTTACAGTGTGTATGATAACACCCATTTTTTCTTGTTCTGTGGTGTATATAAATCTCCTCACTGTATTTTCCACTGAATCATCCGATGAAGTGAGCTGTAGCTCACGAAAGCTTATGCTCAAATAAATTGGTTAGTCTCTAAGGTGCTCTAAACACTATTTCTTCTCAGTGAGCACTTGCAATCCAGTTTTCTTCATTTCCCCCTCTGTTTACAATAGGCAATGCCATTTATTTTCTTGCATAAATGTCAACATGTGTAATCACATGTTAAGAACATCAGTGTCTCAATGCTGCCACAGACAAGGGTCTTTCTATGGAACAGATGGTGCTTGCATTATTATTAAACATTTGTCCTGGTAGGGGGTCGCATACCCAGCTCTGAGTGGGCAAAGTGCCAGTTTTCCTAACACTTGAGTAGAATGATCACACATCAGCAGCGGGTGTTAAAGACAAGCTTGCCAGTCATCAGTATGTCTGTCCATCCTGAATGTCTCTTCCATAAGCTTAGATACAGCCCTTTCTGATCAGAGCTGATTTAAACTTTTCAAGACAAAAGGAAACTTGCGCAGTCAGGTAAGGGAAGATTTTGTCTCTTGTGAATGATTGTGTCAGTGGAAGGGAAAGGAGTATTTTAATGAATTATTCACTACCCCTCTTCCCTGTGGAACTGGCTAAGCAATGGATATGCTTCCTGCTGAAAAAGTTTAAAAGAATGCTTGTGCAACGTTTCTGCTGAACACAAGCAATACAAGCCTTAGATTTGTCTTAAAGGGCTTTTTACTCATAATGTGGGCTATGCAACTGTTGGATGCCTGGAAGGAAATTTGCAAGCAGATGAGTGATGAAGACACAGGCTAAAGCTGGATAGGAATCCTAATGGTTTCATGCATTTTAATTATTTCATTGATATTAATATGAAAAATACATCTCCCTTTTCCTCAAGGTTAAAAAAAAACACTTCAGAGAGTTCCATTATCTTCAAAGAAATGCAGATTTTCTCAGTGGAAGAACGGAGACATTTCCTGAGTGCAACGGCCCTGCACAAACTTGACCTCCTCAGCCCCACCCTCCCAGGAGGTAAGCTGAAGGCAACAGCAGCAATGCTGAGAGGCAAAGAAGTGTGTTACTGAAGGAAGCAGCTTTCAAAAGGATGAATTTCCAGAACAGAGACAGACTGCACAGACTCAACCTCTTGCACTGAACTGTCACAGTGATCTAATTATTGTAACTGAAGTGTGTGACATCTGGAGATGTGCCAGAGCTTCAAAGTGACTTAGGCAGTCAGTGAACCATACCCTTCACCAGCTCATGACTCCTGCAAACACTTACCCATCCATCAGCTACAACGGTGCCAAGAAAAAGAAATTGATCTATCCACTAGTAATTTTAACAGCTACAAACACAGGATGTCCCATGACAAAGTGGTAGCCCTGGTATTACTACCCAGTGAGCCTGGGATGTTTCCATAAGCCATTTATAATGGGAACCAAAGTCTACTTCAGGATTTTCTTATGGCACTCCCAGGAGGAAAGTATTAATTAGCAAAACATAAATGCCCTACTGTGATGCAGCAGCAGATACCCTCAATGCATTTATTCATTTGGAATAAAGAAGGGTGCAAGAGAAAATGTGTCTCCTGGCAATCAACTCCAGCCTAGCCCTTGCCACTGAGGCTGGTAACTACCTAAGAACAAATACCTCCACACTGCTTTCTCTCTACATTTCTGACCTGTGAGTTCCCCATAGAACATGTATGTTACATATTACAATATGTGATGTATATCTCGAGATATAACTCAATACCTTCTAAGCCAGATTTTCAGAAGTGCTGAGCACCTGCACCTCCCATTGACTTCAACTGAAGTTGTGGGTTCTCCGAAAATCAGACCCTATGTAAATGATGATCTTTTCGAAACAGGGATGGTATCTTCCTCCTTGTTATAGGCAGTACTAAGGACAATGTTAGCATGCAGCAAATAAATGACATTAATAAACGATAATACCTGTTATCATAAGCCACGGCCTGCTTTTGACTTGAGTAAGTTTGAATGGGGATAAATCAGGATACAGACTGGACCAATCTGTCTTCTATACAAGTCAGCATGATTCACTGTGACATGGCAGAAGTGAGTCTCTAAGAGAGACTTAAATGTGGACAGGGTAGGAGCTTTGCAGGCGAGTGCAAGGAGGTTGTACATGGGACGCTATCTGGATGTAGGCATAAAAGAGATTGTGTGAGAGACTGACAAATGGGCAGAAAAAGATGGGAGCACTAGTGAGCAACACAATGCTTTCCAATGGAGGATAAGCAGAGATGGGCAGATTTACAAAGAGCTTTGAAAGGGGTGACTACAGCCAGTTGAAAAATGGGACATAACCTCTGCAAAAATTTCAACCGTTTTTTCCATCCAGGGAAGTATCGTCAAAATTGTGAACTTTGAGAAATGTTGACCAGCTGTAGTGGTGACAAGAAGCTTAAATTTGATATGACATTGAATGAGGAGCCAGTGGAAGGATTTGAGAGGAAAGTTGCATGATAACATAGGCTGGCAAGGAAGATGCATTTAGTGGCTGCATTGTATATGGATTGAAGTGGGACAGAGTGTGTTTGGGGGACCAGAGAGAAGGATGTTGCAGTAATTAAGGTGGGATAAAATGAGGACCTGGAACAAGAAGTCTGGCAGTGCAGATGGAAAGAAAATGATGGATCTTGGAAATGTTGAGAAGGAAGAAGCAGCAGGGTTTGGATATTGCCTAGACGTGTGGAGAAAGAGTGACATTATTTATCTTACTCTCCCTCTTAAAAACAACAGCTCAATTACATCCTACTGAACTTCCTTGTAAGAGGTGACCTATCCCTTTTAAGAGCAGGGGGCTCAGAGCTAGGTAACCCTGTCCAAAGCATGGCCCTTTAAGAACAGGTAGTTCAGGAAAGGATCACTTGACCAAGCCGAAGGAGGTGCCTGAGTCACGTGTCCTTAAACTAGCAACATAAAGGGAGGGTGCTAAGAAGGTAAATGTAGTACAAATTCAATCTCAGCATGTCATGAGTAAATTGAATTGGTGTGACAGAATGTGAGGAGAATGATGGTGGATTGGAGAAGCCAGCCAGCATTCAATCACAGCGTAAAGAAGGAGGGTTGGGGAGACCTTGCCCCAGTGGCAGAGTGAGTTTGAGGCTATGGACCAGGGACAAAGAAGAGATTTAGGGGAAAGTCTCTCCAGAGAGGCCCAGGGCTGGAGTTGGACTGGCAGAGCTCCCCTGCTGAGAGGAACTGAAAAGCCAAGAGAGGAAGCTCTGAGGAAGGAAGGGACTGAGCCTGGAAGGGCCAAAGGAACTGCGTGTTTCTTTTGTGAGAAACTGATCAATCAGACCCTCAGAGGAAGAATGTTATGTTTACAAAAACTCCTGGCTATGTGTGAGTTAACTGGAGAACCAAGGGGGGAACTGAGGCGAGGTGATTGCAGTGTTATAACACAGGGTGGCATGTTCTGGGATCACACTCTGCAACATTTCCCAACCCAGGTTTAAAGGTGCCTGTTACATTTGTAGATGTCCTGAGGTAGTTGGACCCCAAATCTGGAAGTCCTTGGTTCAGGTATTACTCAATCCTTTCTCAAGCAAAACTCAGGTATTGCACAGCGGGAATATTGCATGAGAAAGTATTTTCCTAATTAAACCCAACTAGTTATTAAAGAAACTTCCTTCTTCTTGCCCTGGAAACTGGATCTAAATGGGCTCCAATCTCTAAAAGTTTATTTTCACCACAGACAAAATGTATGTTTAGAATGAATGTATGTGTTATATGTTTGCCACAGTAGATTATTATAATGGGCTTTAAATATCACTAGGCAACACCCTTCCCCTGCATCTGGAGTAGTGCTCTGTTGTTCTGTTCAATTGTGATGAGGTCATCTACTTGAAAAGAGGTTCCTCTCTATTCAGTAGTGGTAATTACCTGTACTGTCATGTGACTTGTTCCTCCATTCACAATCCAGGACTTTTTTGCAAGGTCTATTTTTTTTTTTTTGAAGCAGAAAAGAATTTTATTTGTGTAACACTTACAAAGAATCACCAAAGGGGATAAAGCAAAACTATGCAACAAAACAAAAGCAAACAGAAGGTATGACACAGCAACCTTCAGGAGGGAGAAGTGTTCAGGCTAGCCTGGGCCCAGAGCAGGGGAGCTTCCTCGACACTCGTGGTCTTCCACCCTCCTGAGTTACCTGGTGGCCTAGAGCGGGGGGGGCTTCCTCGACACTCGTGGTCTTCCACCCCCTCGAGTTACCTAGTGCCACGCCCAGTGTCACCGATTATTCCTCTCCTGAGAGTGCCCGACAAGATGGGCACGGCTGCGGGGTGGGCAGTTTGGGGTGGGGGGGATTACACCCACGTGTTATAGGACCCCTCCTAGGTGACAATGATGATGGTATCCACAGCGGCAACAGCTGGGGCTGGGGTCTCTCGCTCTTCCCCTCAATCAAAGGGTCAGACGGAGGGAACCGGACGGGGTCACCAAGCAGAGAACCTCGGACAGCGCCCACCGCTCCTCGAAGGCGTCAAGGGAGTCGGTGGACGCCGCCCAGAGAAACTCCGCCTGGATACGTGAATGTACTGAGGATCAGAAAACGGCCCTACAATCACAGGACGCTTCATTAGCCAACCTCCCCTCTCTGGTTTTATAAATGGCTGTTTTAGCTAGGGCTAGGAGGAGGTTAACCAGGAGATCTCGCGATTTTGTGGGGCCATGGATGGGGAGTGTGTAAATAAAAAGGTGAGGGGAAAAGTGGAGCCAAAAGCGTAATAAAATATTCGTGAGGAGCCGAAAAAGGGGCTGCAATCTGGCACACTCTAAATATACATATGCCAGGGTTTCCCTCACATTGCAAAAAGGGCAAGTATCCGGGATGGGGGTGAACCGTGTCAAAAACACGCCTGTGCTCACAGCTCCATGAAGGAGCCGCCAACTAATGTCCCCGACGGGCCTCGGGACCAAGGTGGAATACAGGCTGGCCCACCGAGGTTGCTCACCCTCCAAAGGTGGCAGGAGGTCCTGCCACTTTGTATCGGGGCGGGACACCTGGGTGTGGGCGTGAAGGGTGTGAAGCGTGAGTGTGTATAAATATTTCCGTGGCGCAATTTGGAAGCTGACCGGCTGCAGTTCATGCAGCCGGTTTGCAGTGAAAGGGTGAGGGGTTTGTTGGGACCTACGGGGTAGGGGCCCAATTGAAAGGTCCGGCGGGCCTGGGGTAGAGAGTGGGCAGGGTGCGCCCTCACGCAGGGCTCGATTGAGATAAGCCCAAGCAGCGGGCGTCAAGGCGGCCTTCACCTCCTGAAGTACGCGTCGGGGGGTACGAGGTCTGGAGAGCCCCATGCGCCGGGCGAACGTCAGGGGATCCAGCCAGTTTCCCCGGTCGTAGTCCAGGAGGTCTCCAACTCTCGTGACTTCCTCCAGGACCAAACTCTGGCACACCGAGCGGGACTCCGCCACCTGCACACGGAGCTGGAGGTTGTGTAGCAGGGGCTCCGTGAGGAGATCTGCTCCCACGGTGGCCGCCACGGACCTGGTCGTTGAGAACAGTTTCCAGGTCCGGATTGCAAGGTCTATTGCATAGTTAAGGAATGAGAAACAACACCCCATGTAGTTGTGATTAGTGGGAAGGAGAGGAAAAAGAGCATGATCTGAACTCCTCTGATTCCATGGGAGTCTTTCCATTCACATAAGTGGGAATTAGATAAGGCCTAAGGATCTTATCAAATTAGGAATGTGAGATAAAAAGTCCTAAGCAGAATGAGAAGGGGAATGCAGGAAGAGAAGGAGAGAGCAGGAGATGACCAGTGAAGAAAATAAACCCAACCAACATAAAATTAAAATAGCAAATTAGCAAATAGCAGCATGCAGGTTTTTTTAGTGTCTTATATTTTGTCATTTCATACAGCGATTTATACTCAAATACAAGACATCTCTGTAGCAAAGCTAAACATTCCTACCAATGGGGTTTAAAGTTTGCACAGCAGGAATCCAGACTAACAGGGTCACCTCACACCTGACCCATGTAGCAGCAAGCCAAACAATTACTGTTTGGAGCAAAATCTCCCTAGAATCTGAAAATATGTGAGGTGGAATCTTAAACCTTGTTTTCTCATCCCATTTAAAAAAGAAAAGAAAAGAAATCCCCAAACATAGACAAACAAGTTCAAATGCCAACTATCATTTCTGCATGCTCATGTAAGGGGACTGTTGCCCCCTTACTAACATTCAGTGGGGGTGTTTTAGTTGCTAGCTCCCAGTACTACAAAGGGGGAAGGATCGATGGGGAATCAACACCCTGAGACTGACAGTCCCCAGGAACAATGGGGAGAGGCCAATGCTTCAGGTCAGCCTGAATGACAGGGCGGGCAGGCTAATCAGGGAGTCAGGAGGCCGGGGAGGTCCTGTCCTCTGTGTGAGCTGGAATTGCCTGGGCCAGACAGAGTGGGGCCGAGCTAAAGAGAAAGCAGGGGTGCAAGCTAAGCTGGGGAGCAGAGCTGTGCCAGATCCAGAGGAACAGCCCAGAGAGAGCAGACTTGCCCTGGGAAAAAAGCTGCAGCAACCAGAGCCAGAGGGGCCAGAAAAACAGCCCAGGAAGCAGGTCAGTGCTGGGAGCAGAGTCACAGAAGCAGCCTGCAGAGCAGACCCGTCCTGGGAGCAGAGCTGCAGCAACCAGAGCCAGAGGGGCCAAAGAAGCAGCCCATGGAGCTGGAGGCAGAGCAGCAGCAGCAGTGCAGAGACAGAGTGGTCGAGCTGGGGCTGGAGCAGTCCGGAGCTGGGTGCGGTGAGCAGCTAGGGAGACCGAGGGGGACCTCGGGCAGCAGGCCCAGCACAGGGAGACGCCTCAGCCAAGGGGCTCTGCAGGCCAGGCTTGGATCACAACCCCGACAGGGCGGGGGCGACACTGGGAAGAAGGGTCCTACCACTTAGAGCCTGAGAGCGTGTGGCCACCGCCGGAGCAAGTGTCCAACCCACAGCTTCCCTACAGCACAGCCAGGGCCTGAGAAGAAGGCCTGGGACTTACAAGGACTGTGAACTCCCCTGACATTCCAGAGACCCTGTTTGTGATGTTCCCTGCCACAGAGCGGGTTGATGTGTTTCCTTTAACCTTTCCCATTTTTCCTTATTCCTTTTAAAATTAATTGTTGATTAAATAACTTGCATTTGCTTTAACTTTCATGTAATGGTCAGTGGGTCAGAGAAGAGCCCAGTGCAGAGAGAGTACCCCGGAGTGGGGACACCCTAGCCCCTGTCCTAGGTGACCACAGCAGGGTTGGGAGTCGAGCCCCCCAGGAATCCTGGCCCCAGCCTTGTTGGGGTTACGAGGACTCTGCCAGACAGGAGAGTGGAAGGGAAGCCCTCAAGGGCAGTGAGGCCACTGGGTAAAGGAAGTGGGAGCTAGGACTCAGATCCTTTCGCTGGCCCACTTCACTGGGGTAGTGCAGAAGCCAGGAAAGTTCCGCACAATAGCAGGACTATTCCCCTGCTTACACTCACAAGCTCAGGCCTCCTCTGAAGGGTTTATTTTATTCAACCAATAGGTCTGATTTTTAAAATTAAAATGTTGTAAAGATTAAAATGTAGCAATAGCTCAGAATACTGTAAGCCTTTGAAATGCAAAATATCAACACCAAATATAATAATTTGCATGTCTGCACTGACTGTTATTGTAGAGTATTTTGCAAACATTAATTAAATAAGCCTCCTCCGTATTAATGTCCCCATTTTACAGATTTAAAACTGAAGCTCACAGAAGTTAAGGCCATGGAGAGAGCTGGTGGCAGAGTGAGGAATGAAATTTGAATCCTGACTTGCAGTCCTTTATTGTAAGGCCTAGACCACATCTCCTGCACAATTTGGCTACAGGTTCCCTGCCAAACATTGCCCACTTTAAACACTATGCTGTCCTCCTGCAGTGCCCATACTAGTTAGGAAGAAAGTTGCAATGTTGGAAAGTGGCTAGAAATGCCCTTCAGCAGTCTTTCTGCCACTGGGGACCTTCAACTGAGTTTATGCCACCAGAATTCACCTTATACAAAGGCTGAATTGGAGCCAATGATTATATTCATCTGCAGAGCTTTTGGAGTTAATCTCACTTCAGGGGGAGTTTTGTCTGCATAACGATCTCAGGATTTGGCCCTTGGTAAGGTACAGCAAGAATGTAAGATGAGGTACAAGTACTGGCTGATAATGAGGCTCTTGATGTAACTGCAGTGTGACCAAATGAAACATGTTCTGTGAGAATGGGTTACAGTCCAGCACTGCAGTTTTGAGAGCGTTAGGAAATCTGCTCTACAAAATGTCCAGAGCTTATGCAAAGGGTCTAGATCCATGCTGCTTCCCCAGAAAAAATACATACTACTCTAAACATTTTCCAAGTCACGAAAAAAGCTATTTTATAGCTTTTTTTTCCCCCATGGAATAGGAGTGGTATAATTTTTTTCCAACACTTGTCTCAGACTTTCACACATGGCTGCTCTTTCTCATTCCTAAATTCCACATCCAGCTGCTATGGCTGTAACTTATTTAAAGTCAGTTGGATGCAGCGATGGGTATCTTCCTACACAAGGGAAGGACATGAAAAGGTTTTCAATAAGTTGAGCTGCCTCAATGTGACTACAGCCCAAGTGGATCCCAGAACACTTTAATAATAGTCCATTTTAATCCAGGGTCAAACAGGACCCCTAAAAGCGTGTGCAATTGTATGTTCTTGATCCAGTTAAGCCCAGGTGGAGTTAGAGATCAAAGAGACAATGCCTTACATTAAAACTGGCAAGCCTGTGCTAGTGGGAAAATACTTTCCACTGAGTACCAAGGATCACATCCAAGAATTGCCAAATTGCCGAGATTACATTTGGTTTAGCCCAGTGGTTCCCAGACTTTTTGTGTTGGTGACCCCTTTCACACAAACACATAGATAGAAAAGTTATTTTTGATAGTTACTGTTTAATACTTGGGGGTGGGGGAGAAACTTTGTCAATATCACTTTTCTCAGAAGATTTAGCACCCTGTTGCCACCCTGCTTTCAGAGCTGCCCATCTCTCTAGGGCCCCGATCCTGCAAAAACTTATGTCTTTTATATGGAGTAGCCCCATTGAAATCAATGGAGCTACTCTCAGGGTGAATATGCATAACCCTTCAGGATGAAGGCCTAATATGTTTAAAAACAAAATGCTCTGAATCTTTATTTTTAAAATTGTCTTTTTATTAACATATGAAATGATTGATAAATCTGGTGTTATTGATAGGGGTAGTTCTATGGATTTTTTTGCTCCTGGAGAACGAGATGTTGATTTCTTTAATGCCCTCAAGATGAAGAGTTCAGTTTCAGAAATGTACCAAACAACGGGGTTTTTTAATCCAGGTTTCAGTTCTTGTGAGTTCGTACCCCACGAATCTAGCTTTCAGTCCCAGGACCAGAGAAACTGCAAAACCCAAACTGAAAAACAATGATGAGTCTGGTGGCACCTTAAAGAGTAATAGATTTATTCGGGCATAAGCTTTCGGGCATAAGTGGGGTAAAAACCCCACTTCTTCAGATGCATGGAGTGAAAATTACAGATACACAGGCATAAATATATATATTGGCACATGAAGAGAAGGGAATTACCTTACAAGTGGAGAACCAATGTTGAAGGCCAATTCAATCAGGGTGGATGTTGTCCACTCCTAATAATTGATGAGGAAGTGTCAATCCTAAGAGAGGGGAAATTGCCTTTGTAGTGAGCCAGCCACTCCCAGTCCCTAATCAAGCCCAAATTGATGGTATTAAGTTTGCAAATGAATTGTAGCTCTGCAGTTTCTCTTTGAAGTCTGTTCTTGAAGTTTTTTTGTTGAAGGCTGGCTACTTTTAAATCTGTTATTGAATGTCCAGGGAGATTGAAGTGTTCTCCTACTGGCTTTTGTATGTTACCTGCTTGGTGAATTTTGCCTGATGGCAGGTTTCATTACACAGACTCTAATTAGAGTATCAAATGTGATTCATACGCATGCAATAGTAGTAATTATTATACATTTCCTTATTGCTAGGGACCATTCAGAGCCTAGGAGCTTCAGAAGCAATTTTAGACTGTCCCATCCATCCTACCACACATGCAATGAAACAAAATGTTTGGTGGGACTTTGTGGATTAACTGGAATAACAAATGCCCTGTGTATGTGACAGGTGTGCTGGGGAGCTGTTATTTGATTGACTAAAGCTGACCCACACAGGGAGATCTGTTGCTATTTTCCTGCTGTTTGTGTAGAAATGAACAAACGGGTCTGGATTGTGAATGAAGAAAAGTAAAACAAGCTTGCTTAGGGCCCTGTCCTGCATTCTGAATATTCCCACCGCAATCATTGGGAGTTTGGGGTGCTTAAGGAATGAAGTAGTCAGTTCTTCACTGTATCCTTTGCTGACAGAAGATGGATTGGGCCTTGGTTTGCGCTAAAAAACTGCTTACAAAGGGCTCACTGTGTGAAGGTCAAAGGTAAACATCAAGCTGGGTTTTCTTTTTCAAGAAGTTTATAGAGCAGCAAACAGGCTTTATGGGGCATTGTTTAAACAGTTAGCTACCTCTTAAGCAAATTAATTTATCAGCACTCCTCCTGAGTGCCATTGTTGCTGGAGAAAATATGAAACTGCACTTCTTTCAAATTCAAGAGGCTTTTGAAACTTGTTTAAATAAATAGGCTAGCCTTCAACAGGTAATTACATATCTAACCTCTTCAGCACCAAACCTGATGACCGGGCTCACAATTATTTGGAAGTCCTTTAGAAGAGGATGAGGCAGCTACACAAGGGGTGCTTCGTACCTGGTGAACAGATTCCTACGAAGTGCGTACTATTTTCAAAAATGTCACTGCTCTCACATGTGTCACTGCATGTTTTAAGCCTCCGCCCATTGTGTAAACATGGGCCACAACTAGATGTTTGGACAATAATAGATATAGACTTGTTAGCATATGAAACTGTACCTTCTCAAAGACATGTACATATAAATATAAAACAATATTGATACAAAGATGAATCAAATAAAAACCCTCTGTGGAACTATAAGCATTTATAATAAATAACATTGATAACATATATAATAAATATTTAGATGTTATATTAATCAAATTTCAAGCCAAGTACGGGTCTGATATCTTCTTAAATATCTCTGGATGTTCTCTAAGGTAACAAAAAAGATGAATGCAGGAAGAAAAAACATTCCTTCCTATTTATAATATAGTCTTTCCTTTCTCCAGTGCCTTATGGATCTTCTTGCTTCTGATAACGCTACTTCCCTAAAAGTCCTTTGATGTGGAATTACATGGCATTTTAATGGATTGTCAAGTGTATCATATGGGTGTCACTTCCTTTGATGTGCACCAGACATCTTTGACGTGCACCAGGGCAAAGGAAACAATGACAGGTACTACCACCAGGCAACTAAGCGTTTCATATAGGAATTCACCCCGTCTGGGATTGTTATAATGAAGAGTGTAGCCTTGGAACTGTCACGTTTTTTTTCTGGCTTTTTTAAAACTCCTTTTACTGCAGTTAGGGAGCACACAATATATTTTTTTACTCTGCCATTACAAGAGATTGTAACAGTGCAGTATAACAGGAGGGGACTCCATCCTGCATAAGCCATAGGGCCGTGCTTTGCTGCAATGAAAAATGATTTCATTAAATACCTTTGCATACTGTCCACTTGTAGGAATAATGATTCCATACATGCCAACTGCAGAGATTCTTGCATTTCCCACTGAAACAGCTGGGAGACAGGAGTTTGGATTAGATGGACTATTATTCCGGTCCAATCTGGCAATCCTTTGTAAGCACATAGCTCAGATGTTTTTGTGAGGCACGTCACTCTAAATATACTGGATCCAAAGGGAAAAGTCCATTTTAGTCTTTTCAATGAGCATATTTGTTAATCTAGATCCAAAGCCTAAGCAGCAATGGGCAAGTTGAGAAAACATGAAGATGATTCTCTGAGCTGTCCATGCTCTCATGGGAACAGTAACTCCTCACTTAAAGTCGTCACAGTTAACGTTGTTTTGTTGCTGATCAGTTAGGGAACATGCTCATTTATAGTTGCGCAATGCTCCCTTATAACGTTGTTTGTCAGACGCCAGCTTTGTCCACTGCTTTAAGAAAGAGTAGCCCATTGCAGCTAGCTGGTGAGGACTTGGAACCAGGGTGGACCAGCAGCCCCCCTATCAGCTCCCCACTCCCCTAAGTTCCCTGTGGGGCAGCGGCCCAGCAGGCTATCAATTGCTGGCAGTTCAGCTGTCCCTCCCCCCACTGCCATGTGCTGCTCCTGCCCTCTCCCTTGGAGCTGCTCCCCGAGCCTCCTGCTTGCTGTGCGGGGTGAGCGGGGGCGCTAATGTCAGGGTGTCCCGCTGCTCCTGCCCCCTGCTTACCCCATCTTCATAGAGCAGCGGGGGACACACGACAGGGCTCAGGATGGAGGGAGCTTGCTGGCAGCATCTGCTGTCTCAACTTGCTGATCTACTTTAAAAGGCAGTGTACTTAGAGTGGGGTTAGCCTACTTAAAGGGCCAATGCGCACCTCTCTCACACACACAGGGTGTGTGTCTCTGTCTCTGTCTGCCATGCTGTCTCCCCTCCCTCCATTTGTGCTGCTTTGTAGAGTGTGAGGCTACATTAACAACAATGTGTTAACCCTTGAGGGCTCAACCAGTGCTAGTTCATCACTGAGCAGTAAGGCATTCCCTGGGAAATATCCCATCCCCTTCTACTCTCTGACTCCATCACCTCAACCAAGCTTCACAGTCATCATTGCTGTGTACAGTATTAAATTGTTTAAAAAACTTATACTGTGTATATATGTGTGTGTGTATATATATATAGTCTTTTGTCCAGCAAAAAAAATTGCCCTGGAACCTAACCCCCCCATTTACATTAATTCTTATGGGGAAATTGGATTCGCTTAACATCGTTTCACTTAAAGTCACATTTTTCAGGAATATAACTACAACGTTAAGCGAGGAGTTACTGTACTTAGAATTCCCTCAGGTCATCTGACACTAAGGGTACCTCTATACTGAGAGAGAGAGAAAAAAACCCTGTGGCAGCAGATCTCAGAGTCTGAGTTAACTCACTTGGGCTTGCGCTACAGGACTAAAAACAGCAGTGTAGATGTTCCTGTTTGGGTTAGAGCCTGGGCTCTGAGTCCCACCGCCTCAGTGGTTTTCTGGGGTGTATTAAAAACAAAACAAAAAGCCCAACTACTTCATTATAATCTTCCACTGATAGTCTTACCAGAAGCTAAAATAATAAGTCTCATCTTGTCTAATAAAAAAAAATACACAACTATTGTATTCTCTACTAATAGCCCAAACACTTTATCAGTAGTGGTTTGGAGCCATTACTCTAGATTTTTCTAGTACTTTTTATTTTATAAGGGTAGATATTGAGTCTAAAGCATCTCCCCTGATTTTATCTGAATGCTTGAATTTCCACTTTAAGATTTTCCCCCAACTATTGAGAGTTGTCCAAGAGAAGAGAGGTCTATAGATCAAAGCAGTTACTTTTAATTGCACAGATGATCAAGTGGCTGTGTAAGGTTAAGAGAAGGTACAGAGTGCCCTGGTAATTTAGCTGGACATATATGAAAATTTAAAGCTTGAGTCGCTACTTATTAGCCTTAGATGTTCATTCTTTTCCGAGGGAGAAAGTAATTTATAGCCTAACTGGTCTGAACAGTAAATCCAAGTAACAAGAATGTAGCCAGAGATTCCTATTACAGGGGTTACTATCTGTCATAATTGGCTGATGGGGTGTGTTGAAACTACATTAATCATCACCCTGGCAGAAAGCAAATTAGAAACTCTGTGTTCTATAGACGGGCTTCCTATTTTACTGAGTGAGTTAAATACAAAGCATGTGTTACTGGCATCAGTGATTTCAAAAGTGGGTGTTTCCCTTGATGTAAATGGTACTTAATAATGTTCCACCTTTGACTGAAACTAAGGCACACCCTTCCATGTGGTTCTTGTCATTTAATTAAATTTACTCAACCTGAGCTCATTAATATCGTGTAATTTTCAGATTAACTCCTGAAACGGTGTTGGCAGAATGCAATTGCCCAGTAAGGGAAAACCCACAGCAGGTGCTCCTGAACTGTATTCCCTACAGATTGACTGAGACTGAATTACTTAGAGAGACAAGGTGGGTGAGTTGTTATCTTTTATTAGGTTTCAGAGTAGCAGCCGAGTTAGTCTGTATCCGCAAAAAGAACAGGAGGACTTGTGGCACCTTAGAGACTAACAAATTTATTAGAGCATAAGCTTTCGTGGGCTACAGCCCACTTCATCGGATGCATAGAATGGAACATATAGTAAGAAGATATATACATACAGAGAAGGTGGAATTTGCCATACCAACTGTAAGAGGCTAATTAATTAAGATGAGCTATTATCAGCAGGAGAAAAAAACTTTTGTAGTGATAATGAAGATGGCCCATTTAGACAGTTGACAAGAAGGTGTGAGCATACTTAACGTAAGGAAATAGATTCAATATGTGTAATGACCCAGGCATCCCAGTCTCTATTCAAACCCAAGTTAATGGTATCTAGTTTGCATATTAATTCAAGCTCAGCAGTTTCTCGCTGGAGTCTGTTTTTGAAGCTTTTCTGTTGCAAAATTGCCACCCTTAAATCTTTTACTGAGTGGCCAGAGAGGTTGAAGTGTTCACCTACTGTTTTTTGAATGTTATGATTCCTGATGTCAGATTTGTGTCCATTTATTCTTTTGCATAGAGACTGTCTGGTTTGGCCAATGTACATGGCAGAGGGGCATTGCTGGCACATGATGGCATATATGGGCTCAACGGATAGTGATCAATGGCTCCATGTCTAGTTGGCAGCCGGTATCAAGTGGAGTGCCCCAAGGGTCGGTCCTGGGGCCGGTTTTGTTTAATATCTTCATAAATGATCTGGAGGATGGTGTGGATTCCACCCTCAGCAAGTTTGCAGATGACACTAAACTGGGAGGAGAGGCAGATACGCTGGAGGGTAGGGATAGGATACAGAGGGCCCTAGACAAATTAGAGGATTGGACCAAAAGAAATCTGATGAGGTTCAACAAGGACAAGTGCAGAGTCCTGCACTTAGGACGGAAAAATCCCATGCACCGCTACAGACTAGGGACCGAATGGCTCGGCAGCAGTTCTGCAGAAAAGGACCTAGAGGTTACAGTGGACGAGAAGCTGGATATGAGTCAACAGTGTGCCGTTGTTGCCAAGAAGGCCAATGGCATTTTGGAATGTTTAAGTAGGGGCATTGCCAGCAGATCGAGGAACATGATCGTTCCCCTCTATTCGACATTGGTGGGGCCTCATCTGGAGTACTGTGTCCAGTTTTGGGCCCAACACTACAAGAAGGATATAGAAAAATTGGAAAACGTCCAGAGGAGGGTAAGAAAAATGATTAGGGGACGGGAACACATGACTTATGAGGAGAGGCTGAGGGAACTGGGATTGTTTAGTCTGCGGAAGAGAAGAATGCGGGGGGATTTGATAGCTGCTTTCAACTGCCTGAAAGGGGGTTCCAAAGGGGATGGATCTAGACTGTTCTCAGTGGTAGCAGATGACAGAACAAGGAGTAATGGTCTCTGTGCTGAGGCTACCAAAAGTACAGCACCTTCTATCCAAGGGTCTCAAATGCTTCAGGGCAACATTAAAGGCTAGATTTTACCTGTCCCTGTGTGGGTGGGAAAGGAGGAAAAGTCACAAGTAGATGCTGCCAGTCCCTCCCCATCTTTTCAGACTGACTGATGTAGGTATGGTGCTGCTGTCTGAAAAGGCTATCGGGAGAAGGAATGAAGGGGTGGGACCCTGACCCCACTGACCCTCCATAGCAGCCAACAGAGCTATCAAGGCACAGATGTCCCCCTGAGTTCTAGCAGACATTGTTCTTGGATCTCCTACTGGCATGGTTCCACCCCTCCTCCAAAGAGGGGCTAGAGCTTAATGCTGCAATCTACTCCTATTGGTTTAAACTCCTGTGAGGTAGATGCGATGAGTATTACTCGCCCCATGGAGCAGATGGGGAGATTCAAGCACAGAAAACCTAAGTGACTTGTCCAAGATCACAGAGCCAGTTAGCATGAAGGCTGGGCTTGCAACCCCAGCTCCCTGGTCCCCCATTCACATGCTCTAGCTACTGAACCCTATGACCTCCCTGTCACAAGGTGGGTACTTGTCCACGGGTAAGAAGGGTGACAGCACTAGACTTCTTTCACCAAGACCTCCTAACGAACAACAGATGGCCACAGCGTTTGGTCACCACCATTCTAAGCTGCAATCAAGTCAGCAAACAAGAAGTGAAAGGCACAATGGACCATTACCAGCCAGCTGAGCAATCTAGTTAAAAACTAGTTAAAATCTAGTTAAAAACTGTTAATTTTTCAGTGTCCCCCCATGCCTGTGAACAGCATGGGGTGGGGGGAGGCAGGCTAAAGAACAATGTGTGTCTCATACTCAGAGCTGACATTTTCACTGAGAAGTCTCTCACATTTGGCCTTCATCTTACATTGTAGCTGTTATTTATGGAGATAATGAAAACCATGCTCCACACAGCACATTTGCAGGTGCTCTGGAGGTTTGCTTCCCTGTAAAGGTATTCTGTGACTAAATTCCTTGTTACTGAAAACTGCCATGTGTTGGCACAGTAGCACAGAGGTCCTGCAAATCATGCACAAATGTCTTTCTTCACAATGGTCTTTCTGAGTGGGAGGAGTCAGGCATAATTTCCCCTTGCTTCAGAAGATAAAGGTCCCCTAAAAATTCCTCCTCAAAATTACAGCCATCCCTGTTGGAATTTCAACTCTTGATGCCTAATCACCATCATTATAATACTTTATATTTACATTTGGCACCTTTCATCTGAGGCTCTCAATTTACTTTACAAATATGTAACTAATAAGCCTCCGCAGCACCCCTGCCGGGTAGGTTGGTATTAATATTATAGCCATTTTACAAATGCACAAATTGAGTTGCAGGGAGGTACGATCTTCAAGTCAAATATTGGGCATATGTAAAGAAGGCCTACTCCCCGCAGGCAGTGGGTCAGATAGAAGACTACAAAGTATAGTCTGTGAAAGGGCATTTCTGCCTTCACTGAACAGGCAGAACTAGGTGTAGGGAGGGACACGGATTAGGGTTTGTCTACACTGGCAAGTTTCTGTGCCGTAAAGCAGCTTTTTGCGCTCGAACTGCAGACGTGTACGCACTGCCAACTCACTTTGTGCGCAGAAACTCCTCAGTTGCAGCGCTGCAAAAAACCCCACCTCAACAAGAGTCGTAAAGGTATGTGCGCAGAGTCTACAGCTCTCTATTGCCAGTGTAGACACTTCATTTCTTTCTGCGCTGTAATTGGCCTCTGGGGCTGTCCCACAATGCCTCAAGTGACCTCTCTGCTCATTGTTTTGAACTCGGCTGCCCTGGGGACATGCACCCCACCCCTTTCAAAGCACTGTTTCTGACAGCCCTTGCGTGCTGTGCTGATCTGCTCCGGGACACAAAGCAAACCATTCATGTGGAATGCTTGTGCTTTTGAACACAGAGGCAGATGTCTGTGTGTGTGTGAGAGAGAGAGGTCGCTGTGCAGAGAGCCCAGGGAGGGAGGTTGGGGTTGATGTCGGGGTTCCCCCCTCCCTCTGCCTCAGGACTGGTTGCTTCCTGCCACTGTCTGAACTTACAAGGCAGCATGCTGACACACTGTCCCCCCACCCCCTCCATACACTCACACACACTCCCCCCACATACACACTTCAGTTGAAAAGCAGCTGGCAATGTAGTAGATTTCCATGGAACAATGGGACTGGGAAACCTGCATCATGTAATGCTGTGCCCGCCCCATGAGGCACTGCAAACCCTTCCCAAAGCACCCTGCGGCCAGTTGCAGGGTGGGATAGCTACCACAATGCCCTGCTGTCTTTGCCATTGCAAGAGCCGCTAATGTGGATGCACTCCAGTGTCACAAGGAGCACCGTGTGGACACACAACAGCAGTTTAATTCCAGCTTTTTAATAGAAGTGGTATAACTTGTGATGCAGAAACTTGCCAGTGTAAACATACCCTTATACTCTTGCTTTCTTCTGAAACAAAGAGCTCTGTGTGGGTGGAGTTAGCCAGCACTTTCTGTGGAAGGCAGCATATCCCCTGTGCTCTGCAGTTCACAGTAAGAAGAGAAAGCATCAGCTTACTGGCCATGCTGTGCAAAGTGATCAAAAGAGGTGCCCATGTTGCCTCTCAGTCTTGGGCACAGGGCGAGCCTCCCCGCTGTGCACAGCAGCTGCACACACGAGCCTTACCTAGCTAAGAAGATGTTATTCCCGATTTCCAGCAAAGGTACCATGTGAGTGCTAGTGTAGAGAAGGCTCATGTAAGGAAAATCAGACTCTGATGATACAGTGGATAAAAACACTTGAGCCCTCTCTATGCTAGCACTTAAACCATTGCTATTAGCAGTGCCTCAGCCCTCTTACTGGAAAACAAGTAAGGCGTGCTATCAAGAAATAAGGGGTTTGGGAGAACTGAGACAACTAGCATGCCAGGAGTCCAAGTGAATTCCATACCAAAAGTATGGAGGTATTAGTACTTCCAGAAATTGTGGATGCAGGAGGTCATCTAGGCCAGTGGTTCTCAAAGCCGGTCCACCGCTTTGCACGCGCTGCTTCCTGCAGCCCCCATTGGCCTGGAGTGGCGAACCGCAGCCAGTGGGAGACGCGATTGGGCGAACCAGCGGACGCGGCAGGTAAACAAACTGGTCCGGCCCGCCAGGGGCTTTCCCTGAACAAGCGGCGGACCAAGTTTGAGAACCACTGATCTAGGCTATGTGTAAAAATGGTTCCACGGATTCTTAACCTGGATATAGCTGATATATGCATAGTGAGCTTGTCATTTTCCATGTAGATCACCTGAGAGAACTGAAAATGACTCTGTGCCAACAGAACCATCTTCATCACTGTCACAAACATATGAAATGCGAGTATTTTAATTGCAAAACTTTCACATCATGGGTGCAGGCCCTGGAGAATTCTCTCAGCTTTGCATTCGCAGCAGTGCAGTTCCACCACAGGTAGCAAGGTTGGGAATGCTAATTTAGACCAGTCACAGGTATTTTTATATGTTATCTAACATTACTTGGGACAGGTGTGGTAGACGCAGTGGCATCATTGCTCCTGTCAGTGGAGGTGAAGGAGTTGTCAGGTCTAAAAGTGGCCATTACAGAGAGTCTATTCCATGAAGGAGCTAGGATGCACTTTGGCCAGACTCTCATCTTTGTTGCATTCGTCAAAGCTTACAAACATTTCCCTTCTGTTATTTGGCATTGCTATTTCTCCTTCCTTGCTTTCACTTTCCATGCTATGGTTCAGGTTCTGCTTTTCCACTTCTCCCTGCTGACCACTGTGTGGTGCTACTTGTCTCTGCCATGACTGCTTGGTGCCATATGGCCTGATCCTGCAACCCTTAAACACCCGAATAGCCCTTACTCACCTGGAAGATTCTAATAATAATAATAAAATTTCTCATGAGAGTAAGGGTTGTAAGACTGGGCCCACTTTTGTTTGTTTTCCACATCTCCTTCTATCTGCGTGTAGTCCAGCCTGCTTTAGGGCCTGCCCGTTGACCATATATGGTCTACCTGCAAATCTACACTCTGCATTGCATAATTATTTCACCACCTTTATTATACATTTTTGAGGTACAACACCATACTCAGTGCATCGCTCCTTTCAAGTCTACCTTTCTTCATGTGTTTTACACATGTACACTTTAGCGCACACATGGGGACAATCAAGCCCAAGGAGTATAATGAGAAGCATCTGCTCTGCCACTCCATTCTCTGCTGACAATGCAGGAGCATTGCATTTTTGAGATTTTAGCTTATATTTAGAACTAAGATTACACAGCGCAGAGGCTTTCAGGATAATGCAATGGGTTCTCTATTCATTCGAGGGACACTCATTTCAATCTGTTTAGGTACGAAAATGCATATTCTTTAAAGAAAGGTAAATCCAATGCAACACGCTTCATGTTAAGTAAAAGGTTTCAGATAGAATTAGGCCCAATCAAAATCCTAAAAACAAGCAGATCATTGAGGAAATTCAATTCTATATCTGGACCCAAACTTGGGTTTTGCTTGGGCCCATCTCTAACTTTGGCATTTTGGGGGGCTGGGTGAAGGAAAAAGGAAGGAGAAGGTATCAAAGAACTGGTTGTGTAGCTGAAGACCCAGCCAATGGTATATTTAGTTACTTACATATGGCATCTTCTGGGGATGGGCCATGAAATTTACTTCCCTCTAAAGGAATGTAACTAAACAGATTGTCATTGCCTCCCAAATTAGATTCATGCTGAATTTTTTTGCCACTCACTTTAGTGGCCAGTACACAGATTAGGCAGACTTGCAACAGGTCTATAGAATGGATGAAAATTTGAGTTCAATTGTAGATTTAAAAATTCAGTCTCCTAAGGTCAGACTCGCTCTGGTGTCATTCCATTACATCAAGGATGAATCTGGCCCCTTTGTTTATTTAGTAGATTGAGAAACTCAGGTAGACCTAAGTATAGTAAATGTAGTTTACAATCGTTTTGGTCCTTTGCTTTTCAACAAAACAGAGTAAAGCATATTTTCATGGATTTCCAATATTTTTACTAATACACTTTTAATGGACTCCAGCTATTAAGTATGGCAATGAAGCATTTGAAGTTGCATCTGCCTCATTTTAACTCTGCTCCTATGTATTTTGAGCATACTTCAAAGTTTGCTAATGAGATTAATAACATTTATAAATGTATATAGCATGTCATAATTACGAGTAGCTAACTAATTTCTTAGGATATTCCACACAAACAATGTCCAAGCCAGGATATTTATAAAACATAGAGTCATAGAAACATATGATTGGAAGGACCTTGAGAAGTCATCAAGTCCAGTCCCTCTGTGCTGTGGCAGGACCAAGTAAACGTATACCATCTCTGACAGGTGCTTGTCCAACCTGTTCTTAAAAACTTCCAGTGATGGGGATTCCACAATCTCCTTTGAAAGCCTACTCCAGATTTTAACTTCCCATACAGTTAGAAAGTTTTTCCTAATATCTAACCTAAATTTCCCTTGCTGCAGATTGCCTTCAGTGGACATGGAGAACAATTGATCACCATCTTTCTTACTACAGCCGTTAACATATTTAAAGACTCTTATCAGGTCTCCCTTCAGTCTTCTTTTCTCAAGACTAAACAGGCTCAGTTTTTTAACCTTTCCTCATAGGTCAGGTTTTCTAAACCTTTTATCATTTTTCTTGCTTTCCTCTGGGCTCTCTCCAATTTGTCCACATCTTTCCTAAAGTGTGGCACCCAGAACGGGACACACCACTCCAGCTGAGGCCTCACCAGTGCCGAGTGGAACGGGGCAATTACCTCCCATGACTTACATATGACACTCCTCTTAATACATCATAGCACCACATCCCACAAAGCAAATTCATATTTTTAGGGTCACTCTCAAAATGTTTAAGGACTGAATGAACTGAAATAAGCGAAGTTATGTGTGTAATGTGCCCAGTTCGATATAAGGAGTGAGGTCAACTGAATTAATGGCTCAGATGGGATCATCTTTTACCTCTAGGTCACCAGCTCAATTCCATCCGATGTTGGCCCTGTCACCTCTGCGGTGGCTGCTTGGTATCACAGGTCTCAATCCTGCAACCTTTGGTTGCAGTTGGTCGTTTCCAAGCTGACACCTAGAAAGCATTAGAAATACAGAGAAGGCAACGTGCAATGTACAGCTGCTAGTGGAGAGCAGTTCTGCTAATGAATACTGAAATTAGCACTAAATCACACCCTTGCTGGCAGCCACGGCAGAGACGCCAACTAAATGGGCATAGGGATTGAGCTGCCTTCTCACACAGGGGTGGGTCCTCAAAGTAAGGGCTGCAGGACATCAGCCAGGCAGTCTGAGCAGTGGGAAGGCTAGAGTGGCTTCACTTAGTATTATCATCACTATACTTTGGTTAAATGGAGTTCAGCCTCCAGGTTGTTTCATAGGCACTGTATGTATAGAAAAGAAAAAAATATTACAGAAGGATCCAAAGGGACCGCTTGCAGTAGTTCAAGTTAGTTTATTCTCAAGTAGTGTTCTCTTCAAATTCTTTTTATTGTGCCAGGCTTAATTCCAGAATGAACCTTTGAATTGTCGTGGGCCAGATCTTTAAGAGCTCCATTTTTATTCAGGCAAATTTCCCTAATGGCTTCACTGGGAGTTTTGCCTGAGCAAGAGCCAAGAATTGAGAAAGTTCTGCAGGATTTGGCACCTTAAAACAGCAAAGCCGGCCTAAAACTTTCATTAAGAAGTACACTCTGGTCTACAGTCATGGGCATATGCCCCCAGTGAATTCCACTTTCTTTTCTGCTCATGTGCAATGTTCTTATGCTTGCTAATGTCATGCAGCTGGAAAAAAGAGGCATCTTAAATAAAGATGTGAAATTTCACGCTTCCATTACCTTCCTGACATACAGCTATTTAAGTTGGTTCAGTGAGGCAGGGAAGGGAAGCCTGAAGTTGCAATCCCTTGGGTGGCATGTATCTTCCAACTCCTCGGGGAGCCTTCAAAAGGTGCAGGTAGCCATCAGTTCTGTTCAGCTGGCTTTCTGAAATGAACAATGGAATGAAAATGTGACACTTCTACCTTCTCGGGGGAATAAGGCTGTCAGCTGATGAAGAGTGGGGACACTGCAGAGGGACACACTGCCCTACCACGATGAGTTCTGGGTATCCCATTAGCGGAAAGAGTTTGACAGACTGAAGGGAATTCAGAGAAAAGCAATAAAACTGAGCAGGGCCTGGGAGGAAGTTTATGAGGACAGGGTTAGAAGAGCTAAATCTCTCTAATTTGGCAAGAAGACTGAGGGAGGTGTGGGTAGAATATAAAAGAAAACATATTGGAAGGTGTATAACACCAAAGGCCTAATGACAGGGCACACAGATCCTTTGATGCCCCTTGGTGGGGACACTGCTGCCCCACTGCACCCCTCCCCACTTAAGTGATGCCCTTTAGGTCAGGTCCTGTGGAGCCACATTGACTTTCTTTTTTTTTTTGGTGTGGGTCGGGGGAGTCTTTCTCAGGCAAGGTTCAGAGTCAGCTCAGGCAGGCACTACCATCTGGGACCTAATTATGTGTAGCTGAGCATAATTAGGCTCAACATCTTAAAAGGAAGTTGTGTGCCCCTCGGCAGAGGAAAGGACATATGTATGTATGTGCTGAGCAGAAACCAGGGCAATGAGCTCTGAGGAAGAAACTAACAGCTACTGTGTTTGGTTTGTACATTGAGTTGACTGTCTGTGAACGCAAGGGGAAGGCAGTGTAGTAAGAGATCCCATGCTCTGCCACAGGCCTGATTCTCAAATTTCAGGATATGAATAACTCCTGTGGAAGGCAATGGAACTGTACTTGTATCCTGTGGGGAAAAGGAGCCCCAAGAAGTAGTGAGGTGGGGTGGTGGTAGAGTGGAAAAGCAAGGTGGGACAATGAAGTGGAATAAAGAATAACAGGCTGAATTTAGGAAAAAGGAACACTTGGGTTGATTATCATCCCAAAGCTTCTTGATAGTGAGGCATAATGTATTAGAGTGAGGAGTGGCTCCCAAGGACTGTGGTAGACACCCCTCCACACACACATTGCATAGGACTCTTAAAACTAGCAGATATAGTTTGGGGAACTATTCTGCAGGGAGAAGGGCTTGATGACTTAATAGGTCTCATTATGTAGATTAACAAAAGCCAAAGTAACAAGCACACATTGCGCATTGACTCATCAAACAGCAACAATAGCAGCACCTGACTCAGGTTGCCACTAATACCGGGCTGTACGTCATGTGCAAGATGTGTTCTTTTTCTGAATAGTTCCCTGGTGACTGGATATGTTAGCAGCAGGTATAAGTCAGCATTGTGCTTCTCTTATTGGGTTTTGGTTGATGGCTCAAAAGCTGGGGAAGTAGGGATCCTAGTAGTAGCTACAGTCACAAGCCTCCCTTCCCTTTCTGTTCAAGTCTCTGTGCAATGGTGTCTAAATGGGGCCCAGAGGCACAAGTACTTTGGGGTCCCTCTTGGCTGGGTCTCCTCAACAAACTTTTCTCTCCTTCCAGTTATTCCTACCCACTACTCCACCCTCCTAGATCTCTTGCCTTCTCCTCTCCAATTCTACTTCTCTCCTCCAACTCTAACTCAGAGCTCTCTCGCACAGCATTCTTACTCTGCCACGTTAGATGAGAGATGGACACCAGGACTTAATCTGAAAGGTAACCACGCACAGGGCAGGGCAGAAATGGAGATGGCCATCTGAAGAAGAGACAGCCATATGGAATGCAGGCTCTGGAATTCCACACACCCCCCCGCCTCATAGTTTCCCACAGGTGTAGAATAGTTTTCCTCCTCTTCCTTCTCCATATCCCTCTGCTGCCACTGAGACCTTCCCCTGTCGCTGCTACTCCATATGTGTGCATGCACCAGAGGTGCAGTGTGCTCTCAACAGGAAATGATCTAGTTGCCCCTAAAGTGGCAGAACTCACATCTTAGTGACACACCATTGGGCATTAATCCACTACTGGACCTATAGCAATGGGTAGGGGGAAGATACCAATAATACAGGAAAAAGGAATGTCTGATGTAGAGAAAAGACCAAGGTCCACCCGTGTCTGTTCCTATCTGCAATTGCAAGAAATTGAACCTTGTTCAGTATTGCAGAGAAAGCTGAAGGAAAAGCCCAGGTCCCTGTGTATATGCCATAGGGCACACTTGTGTCAGTAGCAGTCCCTGAGGTCACGCCCTCCAGAATCCATAAAAGCATTGTGCCTTCCTCTGCCCCTGACAGACATCCTGCCTCTGCCCTTTGCTGCTTGGGCAGTTCATCTCTTTCCCCACAGCAGCAGGGCTCTGGCTCTTTGAACTGTGATCGAGTCCTTAACTGGTTCGAAAACAGCAAAGGCGGGGTATGATAATTGTGTTTGATTCACCGCGAAACAAAATTTCTGCACAGTGTACCTAGGTGACAAGAACTGCTGGGGTGGCAGATTCAGCAGGCACCAGAGTGGAGCCCACACATGATACTCAACCAGAAATACCAGCTGCTACCAGCACTTGATATAATATACATGATCTCTTCTTATCAAATGTCCAAAACAAATATTTCTTTTGGAGTGCGTGTTTGTCTTTCTTAATTGTTCGGAGATAGTGTTAAACAACTAGGTCTCAAGCAGTGTAAGGGTCACATGACACGTGGAAGCTTTGGCAGGCATGTCTGCTCTAGTGACGAGCATACTGGGAGCCTCATTCTCCATTGCCCTGTATCTTGGACAGTCTCTTACACCAATGCAAAATGAGGGTAAAAATGCTGTCATCCTGAATTGGTGGTGTTTATACTTGCCTTGTGCTAAAGGAAATGACTACATGAGATGCTGGGCAATGGGCCAGAAAATCTGAAGGTATCAGTAAAGGTGTATCTTGGAGAAACTCCATGTCATTCCTTATAAACAGAACTATTCTTATATGGCTATAAAAATACAGTTATGGGACTCAGTGCCGTTGCTGCAAATATTGGAAATGAATTGGAACTGCAACTGATGGACCAAATGGAGGGTGTCAAGCTTTAAAGGCACCCAAGGTCACAGAGAGACAAAACCAGAAAGGTCCAGTCAATCCTGTCGTGCTCAGAAATCTTAAGACAACCTCAAAAATTTAAACAGATTTTTAAAAATATCTTCTAAGTATTTTCTTCTTTCTCCTGGCTACAGTGTGCAACCAGATGGCCCTTCCTCACAAATATTAATGGGGGACTGGTGCATCGTACTGGTCAGCTAAATTACACCGCTTCCCCATTGGCTTGTAAATAGTCCTACGGTTTGAATCCCTCTGTTTGAAAAGAAGGTGGCAGTTTGTTGCTGCTTGTTGTTCCACCCAAAGGTTGAATCCCTCCTAGGGCAAAAGGGGCGAGGCTGCCTCTGGGAGCTATGATTTGCACCTCCCTTTGCCAGTGGGGGTGAATTTGGCCTCAAATCCTACTCCACAGTGGAAGGGGAGGAACTCAGCTTTTTTCGCCCTGGCATACCTAATTGTCAGGTACAGTGACATAAAGAGAGAGACCAATGCAGGAATTTAAAGAGGATTCTCAATCTTAAATGTCACTTGTGGTTAACCACAAAATGCTGAAAACCCTGCATTGCACAAAGCCGACTATAGTAGCATGTCTGTGGCTCTACAGAATGAAACCTGCTGTTCTGTCTGAAAGAAAATCCTGGAAATCCATGTGTGTTCTTAAGAGCCAGGTTCGCTCGTTTGTTCTGTGATCATTGCAGGCAGGGAGTGGTAGATACTGAATTACAGCAAATAATGCATCTTCAATTCTGGGTCTGATTTTTCTCACGCTGATTTTGCACCCATGTCAACGCCACTTCCGTGAAGCTATACCTGATTTATGCCAATGCAAGCGAGAGCAGAATCTGGCCCCTTGGATACTGATCTTGATTGCGAGTGTGAACCATCCATGACTTCTCTGAAATTTAGAACTAAATCCTGTGGGTGCACGATGCTGAAAGTGGGTTTAGGGAGTTCCATCCCACCCAGATGCTAACAGCTGTGCCGTCTAAGTATGGGAAGCAGAAGCTAAAACTCTAGGCTGCACTCCAAGGTCTATGCGGTTGTAATCACATGGGGGGGCGTGGCCAGGTACGCTCTAGCACACCTGCTAGCTTTTGGCAGCAGAAACTGCGAGGAGCACACATTACATATTTCATCGACCTGTGCCAGGAAGACACTCTGTGCAGCTGCTCCTCCCCAACACTCTGCCTGTATGTACAGAATACTTCCTCTGAGCATCTCGACTGGTTACTGTGGTTCCACCCCCTGCCTTCCAGAGAGGAAAAAAGCCCTTCATGTTGTAGGGACTGAGCTCATATGAAAGGTGACTGCAAAGGGCCTGACCCTGCACTGATTTTAACTGGACTACTCATTATGGGTTAAGGTCATAGCGTCAGCCCATTGGACCCAGGGGAAGATGTATCCACACATCCAAAGCAATCTTTGACCTTGAATTTATAAATACTAAATTATTTTTTAAATGTAATATTATTTAACATGTTTATTTACAGTTGTGCCTAAAGACCAATCAAGAATGGGGCCCTATTGTGCGAAGCACTCTACAAACACAGAGTACCTGACAGTCCCTGCCTCAATGAGCTTACAATCTAAACAGACCAGACAGACATACGGTGAGGGAAGAGGGTCTAATACACAAGCAGAGTGAGTAATATGATGGTGGCAAATGTTACGTTAGTTCCACAGTTTTGGGGGGGGGAAGGCAGTTGGGTTTACTTAGGAGGAGATCCGCTAAATGGAAAGGTACAGGACGAAGAGTGGGGGTGAGGAGGACAGTGCTGGGGAGAAGAGGGTAAGACAGATCGGTGTGGGGTGAAGAGACTTCCACAGTTTGAATTAAGCCCTGGTCTACACTAGGACTTTAGGTCGAATTTAGCAGCGTTAAGTCGATGTAAACCTGCACCCGTCCACACGATAAAGCCCTTTATTTCGAATTAAAGGGCTCTTAAAATCGATTTCCTTACTCTACCCCTGACAAGTGGATTAGCGCTTAAATTGGCCATGCCGGGTCGAATTTGGGGTACTGTGGACACAATTCAAGGGTATTGGCCTCCGGGAGCTATCCCAGAGTGCTCCATTGTTACTGCTCTGGACAGCACTCTCAACTCAGATGCACGATTGTCTGCTGTTGCTCTGACGCAGGGAGGGGCAACTGACGACATGGCTTACAGGGTTGGCTTACAGGGAGTTAAAAACAACAAAGGGGGTGGCTTTACATCAAGGAGTATTTCAGGCAGGACTTCATGGAGGGTTCCAATAAGAAATGATGCACCTACCTAATTGTTCTTATTGGAACAAGCAGGTTGGTCTGGCCTCTGATTGATACATGGCTAGATTTACCCCGCTGCACCTTCTCTGTGAGTGACTGCAGTGTGATCTAGAGGAATGAGTCCCATAGATGGGGGGCGGGGTTTGCAAATGAGTACAAAACAAATCTGGTCTATTTCTTGTTTTGATACACTCCATCTATCTTTTACATCTTTGACTGGCAGCAGACGGTGCAGAAGGACTGCATGCCATCCACATCTCATGGCTGCTCGGCAGAAGATGGTACAATAGGACTGCTAGCCATCCTTATCTCTGGCCTGCCCGGCAGAAGATGGTACAAGAGGACTGCTAGCAATCCATATCGCCTGCCTGCTCACCATAAGATGGTTCAATAGGACTGACTGCAGGACTAAAGAGAATGACCTGATCTCCAAATGACCTGATCTCCAAATCTCCAAGTCACTCCAAATTTAGTCCCTGCGCCTATGTCTGCCCAGGCGCTCCTGATTGACCTCACAGAGGCAACCAGGAGCACCTCGGACATGATGATGACGGCTACCAGTCCTATTGTACCGTCTGCTGCCATAAGGCAAGGGGTTGCTGCTGCTGTGTGGCAATGCCGTACCGCATCTGCCAGCACCCAGGAGACATACGGTGACGGTTACCTGAGCAGGCTCCATGCTTGCCGTGGTATGGCATCTGCACAGATAACTCAAGAAAAAAGGCGCAAAACGATTGTCTGCCCTTTCTTTCACGGAGGGAGGGAGGGAGGGAACGGGGGCCTGACGATATGTACCCAGAACCACCCACGACAATGTTTTAGCCCCATCAGGCATTGGGATCTCAACCCAGAATTCCAACGTGCAGTGGAGACTGCGGGAACTGTGCGATAGCTACCCACAGTGCAACACTCCGGAAGTCGACGCTTGCCTCAGTACTGTGGAAGCACTCCACTGAGTTAATGCACTTAGAGCATTTTCTGTGGGGACACACTCACTCGAATATATAAAACCGATTTCTAAAAAACCGACTTCTATAAATTCGACCTAATTTCGTAGTGTAGACATACCCTAAAATAACCTGAATTAAGGCCACTGTAATCCTGAATGAGAGTATCCACACAGGCTTAATGCAGTTTAACTAATTCACTTTTAATTCACCCCTGCAGTTAATTCAATTTCACTTTCTGGAGTATCCCCATGTAGAAAAAACCCTGGAGGTGGGGAGTAGGGATGGTTGGAGCAAACATCCAGTCAGCACAAGGCCAGAGAGTCCAGTCAACAAACTTCTCCAAAGGTCTTTGTTTTTGGCTGCTTCTGCCCCTGCCAGCTAGAGTTCCTGGCTGGTTCCTCTGCAGTTTTCTCCCATATAGGGTATGTCTACACTGCACAATAAGCCTGGGCTCTGCCTCAGATTTGAACCCACGTCCCACTTTCATCCACACACATAGATCAGTCTGACTTGCGTCAGCAACCTCTCAGGACTCAGCTCCTACGACCCTCCTAGGGAGGTGGGCTATGTTCCCCACAGTGACTCAGGTCCAAGCCCTGTCATTTTGCTTTGGGGATACCGCTCAAGTGGCAAATCCAAGTCAGGTCTCTGTAGTGCAGTATGGACACATTACAATGGCTGTGAGATCTGGGACAGCGACTGTAAGCCCAGGTTTACAATGCAGTGTAGATGTTCAAACACTGGATTGGAAACACCGAGTCCACAATACCACAGACCCAGGTTTACAATGCCGTGTAGATATACCCCTGGAGGGGAGGAACCACCTGGTCAAAGTGCCCCCAGTGTGTGTGGGGGGGTGTCTCCTCTGCATAGTTCTGAGTCCAGGGGTGTTCTGTGGAGTGTGCAGCCCCTGCTGGGCATACTTTATCACCAGCCCATCACTGCAGCAGTCTCAGCTTCAGAGGCTTCTGCCCCTACAATCTGGAGCCTCTGGATACCAATGGCCTGATGTTTTTAAAGGAGCTAACTATCTGCTTCTTCCATTGAAGTTAATGGGATTTGTGGGTGCTCAGCACTTCTAAATATCAAGCCACAAAGCGTTAATCTTCACTTACCTTTTCCTATTTTGTAGCCTTTTAACTAAGCAGGACCACTCAAAGACACATTTAATTTTTAAATGACACTTTTGTGCCATCTTTTCCAAAGCTGTTTTGGATTTGAAGCTTTCTAAGGAGCAAGGAGAAAACATTTCTTCTGCTTAATGCTCTTTTTCCAACATGATATACATTTGTACCATTCAATTTCTTTTTCACACTGTTTGAAGTACAGCGGGAAGGAGAGAGCCTTCACCACACGGAAACATAAAATACCTTGAGAATTGTAGGGCCAAGGCAATACAGAAGTAAATTACTTGGACATATCTACATGAAAGGTTAGAGCTTGCTTGGTCTAAACCAAACTCCAGTACATGAAAGCATCACAAATCAGCCTTAACCTGATGGAAATTCAAGGAGCGAGGAGAATTTGGAATCGAGAAAACGCATTTAGACATGTCACAGCAGCAAAGTAACTGACAAGATTAAAAAGAGAGAATTCAGAGTCTGATCCTGCACTCTGTACTCATGCAACACTCTGCTTGATTTCAGTGAGGAGTGTTACCTGAGCAAGGTCGACAGCATTAGGGTATCAGGGCTAGTCCTAGGCTTGAGCAATCCAAATACGGAGCCCAGAGGCACCCCTCCCATTCTTCCACACCCGTGAGGCAGTAAGGAAATTGGCTGGAATCACCAGAATCCTTCCCCAGCTTCCCAGGCAGGAAGAAGAATTGAAAAAAAAAAAAAAAAAAGATGAGAGTAAAATGGAGACAGAAGTCAGTGTCCTCACGTGATGGGCTGATCATCAGTATGTTAGGTTGCTATTTGACAGCATTGGGTTGAGATGATGCATTATCAGTACACAGCCATGACAAACATGGCACAAGGATGTCACTACCAGGGCTGTGTGAATAACTTTTTTTGATACACTGGCAGTTGTGAAAAATAATTTTAAAAAACAACTAATTTCGGATTGATCCCAATTTTATTGTTGTTTATTTATTTATTTACATTTTCAGGGAACCAAAAAGTTTAAAAAAAAAAAAGTTTTGAGTTGAACAAAATGTTTCATTTTGATTTTGAGTGTTTAGAGTTTGTTTGGTTTTTTTAAGGAAATTGAAGGAAATTTCTAAACAAAGTTATAACGAACTGAAAAATCGAAATGTTATATTTCAAAAAAGTCAAAGGAAAACTTCTGAACATTTTCAAAAACAAATGTTTTTACATGACCAATTCAGCAAAACTGAAACAAGTTTATGAAACTTTTATGTGTTCCTGACTGTATTTTTTGCAAAAAAAAAAGAAAAAAAAAGTTACTACTGAATGTTTCACCCAACTCTAGTCTCAGTATGATGATTTTCTGATTCACCAGAGACTCTATTTGATGATGAATTGGCTCTCTGGCTCCTTGAAGCTCAGTGTCACTACTTTAGTGGGACAAGGTAGGTGAGGTAATATCTTTTATTGGACTAACTTCTGGTCTGAATAAAATAAAACACCAGTAAAAGATATGATCTCACCCACCTTGTCTCTCTAATATCCTGAGGCCGACACGGCAACAACAACACGGCATCCAGCTGCTTTAGCGAGTCAGTGACAGTAACTCTTAACACAGCCACAGATAGCGAAAGAGACAGAAGTGAGGGAGAGGGTGGGGGAAATTCTTGGGAGGCTGGAAAGGAGGTCTGGAAGGTCAAGGGCAGCTCTGAAATCCAGAGAAGATAAAGGTCAATATCCAAGTTGAAACGGGGAAAGACTTGGGAAGCTGAATAAAAAGGTTGTGGCAGCCCTAGAGAGACGTGATGTGAAAAGAGTGCTACGCAAAGGAAAGCTTACAGAGGATGTGGGTCAATTTATACACAGCTCACCCATCTTTTGTTAGTTTCTTTATCAATGGTCTTATGTGAGGGTCAGTTTATATGTCAGTGTATGTGGTAGTCACTCACAGTGCATGATGCTGCATTTAAAAATAAGTTTGAGCTCTTATGTGGCTGTGTGATGTGGCTCATTATATACAGCAGTCCTCAAACACTGACACATTCATATCAGATTTATTAGAAGGGTGCACAATGTTATAGGTAACATATTTGCTATGGTTAAAGCACTTTGCTCACATTCAATGACCAACCTTGCCTTATACAATTGACTTTCCGGTGACTGTGTTGCCTGCGTAGCCTATAGGAGGGTCAGGAAACCAAATGTTCAGGTAACTTGTTAGCTACTAAAACAAAACTGTTTTACAAATGTGACTAGTGGTGAGAGTGGGGAACCAGGAGACAGAACCCAGAATGCCTATTCCTAGCTCTGTGAGGCAGGTCACCTAACCTCTCCGTGACTCAGTTTCTCCAATTGTTAGATGTGGCTGTTTGAGGACTAATCGGCTAATCTTTTTAAATGTTTTGAGATCTTTGGCTGAAGACACAATGGAAGCACAGGGTATTATTAATTATTATAATTTTGCTATTTAATAATAGAAAGAATAGATCAAAGGTATTGGTAGTAAGAACAGGAGTACTTGTGGCACCTTATGCTCAAATAAATTGGTTAGTCTCTAAGGTGCCACAAGTCCTCCTGTTCTTTTTGCGGATACAGACTAACTCGGCTGCTACTCTGAAACCTGTCACTATGCGAGGTATTGGTAGTGAAACTGTTGAAATTACAGATGACCTGCACTTTACAACAACATTTAGAGCAGGTTTGTGATACCAGCCTTATCATTTTTCATGTCTTTCCTTAAGTCCATTCCACTGCATTTAATGGACTTTCAAAACACAACAGAATTGGCAAGTACAAGGAACTTAAGCAATTGTGCCCTTAAAATCCCTGTAGATCTGTCCAATCGGGACCCTCCAGGATCAGATTAACTGCAAAGATAAAAAAGTGTCCATGTACCACTCTGTCTTTGGAATGACATGTAGAGAATCTGGGCTGAAATAAATCAAGAGATGATTGGTACTCCCAGTTAGTCAGTGCCAAGATATGTCCTAGCTGAGTTTTTGTGCCAAGATCCTGTGTATTTATTATTTAATTATTTATTTTGTGTATACAGGTGTGTCGCAGGGCAGAGGTATGCAACCTTTGGTACCCTCCTAAAGAGCCGGCTTCCCTCCTGCTCCCCTGTAGGGTGGCAGGGGTATGGGCCAGGGCCCTTAGCAGGGAGCCCAGCTGCAGGCCCTAATGAGGGCAGGCTCAGTGGGATCTGCTGAGCTGACTGGGAAGGCATATAAACCCTGGGAAGTGCTCAGGAAGGGCACGAGCCAGGCAGGAAGATAGGAGGGTTGCGGTTCTGTCCCCTGCTGGCTGACACAAGCCTCAAAGGCCAGAGGACCCAGTGAGGTGTCGGAGCGGGGACAGGTGTTGGGGGGATTGGGACTATACAGCCCCTGTAAATGAAAGAACACAGGTGAAGTACCTGCAAGAGGCCTCTGAGAACCTTTCTTTGGCCGGCGCAGGGACAAGGGGAAGGAAACCTGTGCCACCCTCGGGCAAGGTGACTTCATAATTTCTACTGCTGTTATTGAATGTGGTCTCCCAATTTAAGGCTGGTGATGGGCAAATCTAAATGGCTGGTTGATGCAGTTCAGATGCTAATTTGAATCTCAGCTGGGCCTACTTACTCTGGAAATCCAGCCAAAAATCTCAAGAGAAGAGATTTTCTTGTGCAGAGCCAGTCTTACAAAACTGAAGCCAATCGCTAATGGGGGAGGCTAGTGAGAAACTTTCCCCAAATTATCCACTATATGGTTTCTTGCATCTTCCTCTGAAATTGGTCACTGTCGAAGACTGGACTAGGTGGTATCATCCTATCTGGCAATTCCTATGTTCCCACGTGTGGGAACTTCCCAGGGATGTGTTACTTCCTCCCTGCTCTCACCAAGATGCTCCCACACATCCCGTCTCAATCCACTTGAGCCAATGAGGCTTCCGCCCCACCAATCAATTTCCTTCAGACCTCCTTCCCTTCTGATATACACAGCAATCAGCTATACACCAGCTCTCCCTCTACACATCACTTTCCAGAGCAGCTCAGGGTTGCCTCCCAAAATCACAATCCACCACCTCTGCCAGCATCCTCAGGAAATACAATCTGTCCCTGTGTTGCATGGTGTGCCTGGGGGATGGGATCTCTGTGCCAGCCATTAGGACAAA
Organism: Lepidochelys olivacea; assembly: GCF_965140295.1. NCBI lineage: Eukaryota > Metazoa > Chordata > Testudines > Cheloniidae > Lepidochelys > Lepidochelys olivacea. The sequence continues at coordinate 127,924,278 of NC_140413.1, forward strand.
GGCGCAGATAGCTTCCCCCCGCCCCCCACAGCGCACTGGTCCCACTCCACAGGTTGCTGTGGAAGCCATCGTCCCATCTCTTCCTTGTCCCTCCCTGCGCCTTGTTTTTGTGCAATTGGCTCAATGGGGAGGAAAGGACATGAAGTCCCTGCTCAAAGGGACAACTAATGTGAGCAGCCCTCAGGCAGGTTCTGGGTGGCAGAGACTTCTTGTATACCCCTCTGCCTTACTGCAGCTATGCAAGGGACCCTCTCAACCTGATCTTCAGGAGTTAAGGCCGTGCCCAGGAGGTGAATGGGGCTACTCACTTGAGTGTAAAAAGAAAAGGAGTACTTGTGGCACCTTAGAGACTAACCAATTTATTTGAGCATGAGCTTTCGTGAGCTACAGCTCACTTCCATGGATGCATACCGTGGAAACTGCAGCAGACATTATATACACACAGAGATCATGAAACAATACCTCCTCCCACCCCACTGTCCTGCTGGTAATAGCTTATCTAAAGTGATCATCAAGTTGGGCCATTTCCAGCACAAATCCAGGTTTTCTCACCGCCCCCCCCCCCCACACACACAAACTCACTCTCCTGCTGGTAATAGCCCATCCAAAGTGACAACTCTCTTCACAATGTGCATGATACTCAAGGTGGGCCATTTCCTGCACAAATCCAGGTTCTCTCACCCCCTCACCCACCTCCAAAAACCACACACACAAACTCACTCTCCTGCTGGTAATAGCTCATCCAAAGTGACCACTCTCCCTACAATGTGCATGATAATCAAGGTGGGCCATTTCCAGCACAAATCCAGGCTTTCTTTTTTGTGCTGGAAATGGCCCACCTTGATTATCATGCACATTGTAGGGAGAGTGGTCACTTTGGATGGGCTATTACCAGCAGGAGAGTGAGTTTGTGTGTGGGGGGGTGGAGGGTGAGAAAACCTGGATTTGTGCTGGAAATGGCCCAACTTGATGATCAGTTTAGATAAGCTATTACCAGCAGGACAGTGGGGTGGGAGGAGGTATTGTTTCATGATCTCTGTGTGTATATAATGTCTGCTGCAGTTTCCACGGTATGCATCCGATGAAGTGAGCTGTAGCTCACGAAAGCTCATGCTCAAATAAATTGGTTAGTCTCTAAGGTGCCACAAGTCCTCCTTTTCTTTTTGCGAATACAGACTAACACGGCTGTTACTCTGAAACCTGTCACTTGAGTGTGAGCTTCTGAACTGGGACCTCAAGTCCCTGCTGCACTCAAGTAAAGTATCATCCACCTACAGATGAAGAAGACTGAGTCATATGGTAAGAAGGGGGCAAGAAAGATGGCCTAGTGGATAGTACACTGTTATGGCACTTGGGAGACCTAGGTTCAATTCAAGGCTCAGCCTATGTAATCCTGGGTGAATCACCTAGGATAGGTCTAATTTGCACTACATGTAGAGTACAGATGCTGCGCATCCAGTTAACACTGGTATAAATAGCCATGTAGATGGTGAGGCATGGCTTTGTCAAATTGAGTAGCATGCCCCCCAAGCCCAAACCCCCAAGGCATATACCCTACAGGGCTCTCTACACACCTAAGCAGTGCCTCCTACTTCTATACTGCTGTTTTTAGCAGTGGAGTTTCCTTCTGCCTCCCTGCTGCCAGAACCTTTTCCCACAGCAGTGAAAGGCTCCAGCAGTGGGGAAAGGTTCTGGCAAGGAGGAGGCAGAGGGAAAAGGCTTCAGCAGCTCCCCACTGCCGGAGCCTTCACTGCCATGTATAGCTACACACCACAGTGACAAGCATTGCCTTTCACAGTAGCATGTAGCTACGCATGTAGTTCATGTACTCAACATGCCACCATAAGTGTAGACATAGCATTAAATGCTCTGTGCCTCAGTTTCCCCCTTGTAAAAGTGGGATAGCACTTCCCTGTATGATGTTAAATTTCATTAATGATTTTGAGGTACTATGTGATGAAGGCTATATCAGTACCTAGCTAGATATAAAGAATCCAGGGGTGTGTATGCACAAGGGAGAGAGTGCCCCAATTGTGCATCCCTCCATAAACTCTCATTGGAGTGGTGCACCTCCTCCCTGCCCTGCCTGTGCCTTAAATTTAGCCTTCATGTGACTAGAGGTGGTTAGGGACTATTTAGAAAAGCTGGACGTGCACAAGTCCATGGGGCCGGACGAGTTGCATCCGAGAGTGCTGATGGAATTGGCGGCTGTGATTGCAGAGCCATTGGCCATTATCTTTGAAAACTCGTGGCGAACCGGGGAAGTCCCAGATGACTGGAAAAAGGCTAATGTAGTGCCAATCTTTAAAAAAGGGAAGAAGGAGGATCCTGGGAACTACAGGCCAGTCAGCCTCACCTCAGTCCCTGGAAAAATCATGGAGCAGGTCCTCAAAGAATCAATCCTGAAGCACTTGCATGAGAGGAAAGTGATCAGGAACAGCCAGCATGGATTCACCAAGGGAAGGTCATGCCTGACTAATCTAATCGCCTTTTATGATGAGATTACTGGTTCTGTGGATGAAGGGAAAGCAGTGGATGTATTGTTTCTTGACTTTAGCAAAGCTTTTGACACGGTCTCCCACAGTATTCTTGTCAGCAAGTTAAGGAAGTATGGGCTGGATGAATGCACTACAAGGTGGGTAGAAAGCTGGCTAGATTGTCGGGCTCAACGGGTAGTGATCAATGGCTCCATATCTAGTTGGCAGCCGGTATCAAGTGGAGTACCCCAAGGGTCGGTCCTGGGGCCGGTTTTGTTCAATATCTTCATAAATGATCTGGAGGATGGTGTGGATTGCACTCTCAGCAAATTTGCGGATGATACTAAACTGGGAGGAGTGGTAGATACGCTGGAGGGCAGGGATAGGATACAGAAAGACCTACACAAATTGGAGGATTGGGCCAAAAGAAATCTGATGAGGTTCAATAAGGATAAGTGCAGGGTCCTGCACTTAGGACGGAAGAACCCAATGCACAGCTACAGACTAGGGACCGAATGGCTAGGCAGCAGTTCTGCGGAAAAGGACCTAGGGGTGACAGTGGACGAGAAGCTGGATATGAGTCAGCAGTGTGCCCTTGTTGCCAAGAAGGCCAATGGCATTTTGGGATGTATAAGTAGGGGCATAGCGAGCAGATCGAGGGACGTGATCGTTCCCCTCTATTCGACATTGGTGAGGCCTCATCTGGAGTACTGTGTCCAGTTTTGGGCCCCACACTTCAAGAAGGATGTGGATAAATTGGAGAGAGTCCAGCGAAGGGCAACAAAAATGATTAGGGGACTGGAACACATGAGTTATGAGGAGAGGCTGAGGGAGCTGGGATTGTTTAGTCTGCAGAAGAGAAGAATGAGGGGGGATTTGATAGCTGCTTTCAACTACCTGAAAGGGGGTTCCAAAGAGGATGGCTCTAGACTGTTCTCAATGGTAGCAGATGACAGAACGAGGAGTAATGGTCTCAAGTTGCAGTGGGGGAGGTTTAGATTGGATATTAGGAAAAACTTTTTCACTAAGAGGGTGGTGAAACACTGGAATGCGTTACCTAGGGAGGTGGTAGAATCTCCTTCCTTAGAGGTTTTTAAGGTCAGGCTTGACAAAGCCCTGGCTGGGATGATTTAACTGGGAATTGGTCCTGCTTTGAGCAGGGGGTTGGACTAGATGACCTTCTGGGGTCCCTTCCAACCCTGATATTCTATGATTCTATGATTGCCCAGAGTCACACAAGAAGCACATGGTAGAACCCGAACTAGGTTTGGCTCCCGATGCTGTGCTCTAACCACACAATCATCCTTCCCTCCCTATATAAATAAACCACTATTATAAATAAACTAAGCTCTTGCAATCTAATCCTGTGGTCTACAGGGAAAACTTCCATTGAAAATAATGGCGTTTTGCCTCAGTAAGGATATTTTTGCATAGACAATTTGACAAATACTTTCCCTTGCTACCCACCCCAATTTTCCCAACTTCTAAAGTTGGTGAAATAATTTGCTAATGCATTCACAGCATAGTGTTGATGAATTTTGCAAAGATTTGTTAAATAAAATATTAAGGCACTTTTCCCCAAGATTTGCAGTGAGCTAGTGGTTATTTTACACTGTGTTATGTTACTAAGAATAATTCCTTACTCCATCACTCTTTGCAGGAAGGGAAGTGATGTTGGCTTCTGAGGCTTAAGAGGGAGTTACCTGTTTATTTTGAAAACAAATATTTATCTCTGCTATTCCTGACAGAATGTCAGCTTTTCTGTTCCACCCTTAGAATTTAATGTAGGAGGTCCATGCACTTTTGCCCAATTTTACTGAACTGCTGCACCATGTAGCTTTATGTGACATTTATTTAACAATATTTGTAGGTCAATCCAAGCCAGTTCCACTGCTATCCTGAAGGCTAGATGGAAAGTCATATGACTGTTTTTTCTGTAAACATGCAGTTGATTGAAAAATACTCTTTCTTCTCACGTATGCTAGGCAGGTAATGCAATTGGGGTTACCTTAGTTGTTTGCCCAATCTCTTTTGTGCTTACTATTTCTTTTCTGCAATAATACACACTCTGGGTCAAATCCTCCTTACTCCTCACCTCCAGAAGGCAAAATCCAAGTAAATGGAGGAGGTCTAAATAGAAGTGGAAAGGGAATGAATCCTCTTCACATCTTTGGCACATAGCTATTGCACTTCTGCCACTACTACACATCCCCTGGGATGAAGGATGGTCTTGTGGTTACACACAGGACAAAGAGGCAGGCAATGTGAACTGTATTCCTGGGTCTGCCGCTGACATCATGGGCCAGGTTCCGCACTGCCTTGCAACTTGTGGAATTACTTTCACCTTTGCAAAGTGTGTGTGACCTGCTGCCATTCCAACTTGGTAGCCTTTTGTACAGGTGTGAATGGCTCCTTAGGCTGCAAGGCAATAAAAATCTGGATACTTGTGTGAACTTGAGCACCTAAGTAGCATCTACAAACTGAGAAATCCAAAATTAATGACCACTTTTGAAAATGTGGGCTTAATCTCCTTGCCCCTCCGTTTCTTGCTCTGTGTAATGGAAATATTTCCATGGAAATAGCAATAAACTACTGGACTGTGGTAGCAGTAGGTTCCCTTGTATACACCCTACACAAGGGATTTAGGTCTCTGAATCTGCAGTTTCACTGTCCATTTCCCTCCCCCTCCCTAATGCATTCCACTGCAGCTTCAAACCTGTGTTGCCGTGGAACATGGGAGCAAAGACGCCCCGCATGGGAACTTCACAGCATCTCTCATACAGTGGAATAGAGCCTGTTCCTCTGCATTTAGGGCCTTTTGCACCTGTGGAGCTTTTAACTCTCTCCTAGTATTTTCCTTCTGCACATCTCTTTGACGGTGGGGTCTGCTTGATCACTGTCACTGTGGACACATTTTGTGTAAAATAATTGTACTCTGGGTAAAGATGCGTGTAACAGCGTGTCGTATGTCAGGACATCAAAGGAAGTGGGAAAAGAGACTCAGGTCCCTTTCTTCTTTTACCTGTTCTTCTTGCCCGAGGCTTTTATTTCTCTGTTCTAGCAGCTCTCTACTGGACTCTCTGACACTTTCCAAAGATCAAACAGCAGGTAAGCATGTCTATAGTCAGACCGTGTAATGATGCGCACTCACCACCAGTGCAGCCCCTTTGTGTCAGGGTGCAATGTTGCAGTGATTTTGGTCTCTGGTGCCCTCTGCAGGCCACCAGTCTTTGAACCCCACCCATCCCTCTGGCTGAGAAGCAGCTAGTCCAAACCCCTACTGGGTTAAGAAATGTCCATATGCAGTCCATAGCCCAAAGAATCCACTCGTCCTCGGGGCACCGTGCTCAACCCTTTCCTGGAGTTCCACTGCCTTTCCCTGGCTCTGGTATCAAACGCCGGCCCATCCAACCTAAGTCTTCCTGAGGCCTCTGGCCTGCATCAGTCTCTGGCTCTTTGGCCCCTCCCTCCCTCCCTCCCGCCGGCCGGCCAGCCAGCCAGCCAGCCTGCCTGCGGCTTCTCACTCCTGACTGAACTCTCAGCCTACTTATCAGGCCCAGGTGTCTGTCGAATTATCACCTGCTCCTTCCTTAGTCCCACCTTCTCTGGCTGACAGGTAACTATCTAATTACCACCCAGGTGACTTGCATGAGACTAATTGGGCCTTTTAACCCTTTCTTGCCCGTGATGGGGGGTTTCACCCCATCACTCATTCACCGTTCTCCAGAAAGTGCCCAATGGGGTACTCTTCAGGAGTTACTGTGCTGGTTAGTGCAGCCTTTTCTGTCCTTTCACAGAGGATATCCTTTTCCCAAAGATCTGTCCAATTTCTTTCCTCTTCAGTCCCAATGGGTGTTTGTAGCTAACTAACAGGGTCTGGACTCCAGGTTTTCTGCCCGGCATGTGGCCAGTTCCTGTCTGAGCAGTTGGCAAAAATACTTTTCCTGTTCCAATTCTATTTTTGTCTGGACTAATTCCTGTTCCCATTTCTCTGCTTCCATCATAATCTTCTGCCAAAGGGCCTTCACTTCCTCCTCCTCTCACCTCATCTCTTATATAATTGCACCTCCAGGCTTTAAAGGCACCTTAAAGCCTCTGGTTGGGCCTTTCAACATCGCCTGCAAAGTCTGTCTGATCTTTCCACCTGTTCAGCAAAGCTAACCAGTCCCAAGCCTATCAGCTCAGTGGGTACCCTGTGTTGCATCAGGGTCAGGAAACTCCACCAGTCTCTGCCCACAGTTTTGGGCCAGGGGAGTTTCCTTACCACCTCAACCTTCTGCCAACCCTGCTGACCTCATACATTAATGTCTACTTCTGTCATTGGGTACACATGTCTCACCATGCACACAAGAATTATGTATTGGCAGGAGTCTGTCCACCTTTTTTAATTGGAGACTGTTCCCCCAGACTAACATCTGCTTGCAGCAGGAGTTGACCTTTACTACCGAGTCCCCTAGTCAAACAAGTACTATATATGGTAGGGTTCAACCCCTATTAAGGGAGATTTGTAGGCCACAGACTTGGCTCTAATAGCACCCTGGATAGTTGCACTGCATAAGGGGTGTCTCTTTTTATGTGGACAGGCTGACCACAGTGAAAACAGACCATATAGTCTTCTTGTTGCCCCCAGTGGTACTTTGCAGATTTGTGGGAACTGCTGAGATGTTGATAGGTCCTCTTGTCCTTGCAATTTAGAAGCATCTCAAAATTTCTCTCCTCGTATGTCACCTTTGACCTCTGGCATTTGGGGTTCTCCGACAACCCATTTCCCTCAGTACAATATGCTTAATTTAGGCCCTCACTTGGGCAGTTCGATGCCATATGTTTCTAGATAAGCTTCTGTCTTCTCTACAGTTTCTTCGGTGGGGAGTGGCTGAAACCTTTTGATACAACTTTGGGTTCCAGGAGGCAAGACCCTTAGAAACTGTTTTGAAACATCCAAATCCAATATTTTATCCATTTTGGGAGGCAACCGCTGTGTTTCCAAGTCCCGTAGGGATTGAGCCACCACCTGAGCTGCCCTCCTAGAGGGAGAGATTCTACTCTAAAATGGTGTCTGTAGGTTTCCAAAACTAGACCTAAACAGTCTAAGATAGCCTCCGTTACAACAATATGAGGCTTTGCTTGTTCACATGAAAGGGCATGGTACGCAGCTTGAGCCTCTCTTCAGAGAAATGTGGCCACCCAGGCTGTCCAAGACACCTCAGCCCCACCTGCCAGCACTGCCACCTGTTCAAGCGTGTCTAAAAACACCTCCGGATTATCTCCGGGGCCTAGTTTTGACAGAACTAGTACCAGCCTACTGGGGCTCTCTTCCCTCAGAGCCACCCATCTGCTGGGGCTCCATTTCTCACGGCTTTGGAGAAAACACTCTTGCTGTAACTGTTGGGCCTCCTGCTGATTCTGTTGCCCTTGCACAAGCCATAGTAACAATGTGTGAGTCTGTCTCCTGCTGTCACGCTGCCGGTGTGTGAACTGCTTCCTCCATTTAGCCAACTGAACCTCTAATAATATTAATTTTTTTAAAAAAATCTCAGACTGTCTCCTTCCCAGAGGGGGTCACGGTCAAGCCCACTCTGGAACCATGTGGAATGATGCACACTCCCCAGCAGTGTGTCTCCTTATGTCAGGGAGCAATGTTTCATGGGGTTTAGTCTCCAGTGCCCACTGCAGGCCATCTGTCTTTTAGCCCTATCACTGGCAATAATTCTGCATAGCTCCTACGCTGCTTTATCTTACAGCTTTTTCTGACTTCTCACCATGTAAATTATACCCACTTAGACTCCCTTGCACATTGGGAAAGTGACTGTAAGCAGCTCTGTGGCACTCTAAGCTAGTGAAAAGGGTTGTAATTTATATCATTGTACACATGCTCTCTGCATTTGGCCCCAAATAAGTCTCAGAAATCAGCTGATGTTTATATCCCTTATTATTCAAAGTGTGTCTGGCTACTCATGCCATGAGTAACTTGCCATGTCTTTTTGGTAGCAAGTTCGATCTTGTTGTCATGCAGGGTGCCATAAATGGTAATTTTTTCTCCCTGATTCCTCCCAACTTTCAACAGATTGCACCCCCCACATATTTGGTTGGCTGACCTGGGCAATTTTCTACCTCACACCATCTTTCTGTTCTAATGTGGAATGGTATCACACCAAGTACAAGATATTGGCCAGTGCTTTGGCTTTTGAGGCTAGTTGTTCTAGCTTTCTGGACCCACCCTCACAAGGTGATGAGCTTCTGCTGACTTCCGTGCTCAGCATCTCACAGAACTGGAGTCTTTGTCACTCTGTGGCACACGAGCCATGGGACCACATGGCCCCATGAAATAATTCATGTTTCGCCCTTGACGAGCACTGCCTCTTCACTCTTCATTCTAAAGAAGGCCACACTATTGAGGATTCTTTGTCAAGTGTCACATATAAAAAGCAGTAGGACAAGACAAACTTACATGTATCCAGGTGCTCAGTGAAATTTTTCATTTACCATCTCATTGTTCTGTTTGTGAGCTATTAACATAAGCAGTAGGTCAATGAGTTTAAAAAACATTACCCATAGCAGTCACAAATTGCCTGAAATAGCCGTTGGCTAAATTTAAGTCTAAATTTAGCTGAATAATTCCTGCATACTAATGAATAGCTCGTCTACCTTCCTAAGGGATCCTGTTTCTCAAAAGAAAATTGCACTTGAGAACTGGTAAGCTCCATCAGATACGCTCATGTAATCACAAGCTAGCTCTGCTATATGCTGGCTTATGGCTGCTTCAGGCCATTTTGTTTCATTGGTCTATTTGTCTCTAAGGCCTTTTTCATATCACAAAAGTTAACAACGTATTTTGTTCTGAAATGATTTTTAGTGTTGGCTTTGGTGATGACAGCTATACCTCCTGATACATGATAATATTATGCATGAACCAGGATATAAATGTTTCCCCACAGGTTAATTTATATTTAACAGTCTTTGCTTCTCTTACTTCCCAATTTTGGTGCTAATCATTGTCCTCTATAACAAATTCTCTTACAGTGATAAAAGTAAAGACCAATTCACAGCAAACAGATGCATATAATAACACACTGAGTGTATTATATATTTCTCTGCTGCCTGTTGTAATATACTTAAGAGTACAGGACAAATCAGAGGAGTGTACTGAAAACAAAGTGTCTCAACTCTGTGGAAATTCAAAAGTTTAACTTCTATTCCCTTCCACCTTGATCTACCACCTCTATTTCCTCATTCCCCAATCCTCTTCAGCAATTTTCTAGTAACTGAAACCTTGCATTTGTACAGCATTTTGACTGCAAGGATTATTTTCAAGCCAGGGTGGATATGGAAGGGGGAAAATAGTGGTATTCCACCAAGCTATCTCCCCCCACCACCACCCCCAAATAAGCTCTACCTACTCGAGACACCAAAATAAGATGCCACTGACAGTAGGTCATGCAGATATTCACAATATGATCTGCTAGGTTCTATGCTCTTGTTTGGCACCCCTCTGTGGGTTTTAAATCCTCCTATGGATTCTGCTAAGCTCCTCAGGGTCAGCTCCCCACTGGTGTAGGGCTCAGATGTCCCACTGGACTCCTTGAGCATGGATCCTCCTCACTGGAGCTTGATTCCTTTATTGGTGAAAAAAATAATTAGTAGTTCTTTCCCAAGTGCCCCCCACTTGTGATGGAAACACCAGACACAGTAGATTGTGTATCTCTTCATAATACAAGCTGCCATTTCCTTTCTTACGTGCTTTGATCAGCAATGTAATAGTTAACAATCTTGACACTTAAATTGCCATAATTGGGGCATCTGCATTCACAACGACTGAGATGAAGGGGTCATTCACACATCACTCAAGAGTTTTTTCATATAGCTTACAAACAGACTCAGGCAGATATGACTGCATTGGTCATGTCTGGGTCACATTTTGAAGAGTTGCTTTGCAACCATGCCCTTATTTAGATGAGAAAAAAGATATGTTTTTCACCTGAGTTAGTTCTGGTGAGCTAGTTTAACTCAGTTGAAAATCTCACTTGTCTATATTGGTTTTCAATGTGGGGTTTTCAGCCTAGTTAAGCAAGAAAACTGCATACCTTAAACCCTACCAAATGAATGCAGATTTAGGCTAGTAAAAGGATAGATGAATGATCTTTTTTCAGAGTAGCAGCCATGTTAGCCTGTATCCGTAAAAAGAAAAGGAGGACTTGTGGCACCTTAGAGACGAACAAATTTATTAGAGCATAAGCTTTCGTGAGCTGTTTCGTGACTGTTTGTCATTCAGTCATGAGTCTGGAAGTAAGGAGAGATGGATCTCTTCGTTGCTGAGATACAGATGCTCCGTGTCACATTGGACAAGTCACGACTCCCTGGGCCTCAGTTTCCCATCTATAATATGGGGATAATACTTACAGTAGAACCTCAGAGTTACAAACACCCAAGTTACGAACTGACCAGTCACCCACACACCTCATTTGGAAACAGAAGCACATAATCGGGCAGCAGCAGAGACCAAAAAAAAAAAAAAGAGCAAATACAGTACAGTACTGTGTTAAACATCAACAACTAAAATAATAAAGGAAAAGCAGCATTTTTCTTCTGCATAGTTAAGTTTCAAAGCTGTATTAAGTCAATGTTCAGTTGTAAACTTTTGAAAGAACCACTGTAACATTTTGTTCAGAGTTTCGAACATTTCAGAGTTGTGAACAACCTCCCTGCCCAAGGTGTTTGTCACTCTGAGGTTCTACTGAATCTATGTCACAGGGATATTATGATGATTTAAAGCTCTTTGATATCCTCAGATACATGGAATTACAGCCATGCAAAGGATCCATAACATCCCACTTCTGCCTAGGAGTCAGCCACCCCTAAAAACCACCCAAGCAGAGACTGGGAGTGGATTCTGAGTGTACTGCCTATTATTGTTGCTGTTCCAGTGCCTCAGATTCAAACCATCACATCTTAACACTGATTTATGAAATGCCAGTAAATTGAAGCATATCATTTGTTATTTTCACTGTGGTGATTAAATGCATTTTTAAATCAAGCAGTAAGGTGCCACCATAATAGAGAAACTATATGGCACTTCTTGGCCTAAAGCAAAGATGGTGTTTATGATGGTAAATCAATATAAATGCAGGAATACTGAAATTACCTATGGAAAACATCTGCAAGCTTTTTGCTTGCTACAAAATTATATTCCTATAAACTAGTCTTTATTGTCCCTCATTTTCCCCATTCAGTTTTAAAGGTCAGGATTAAAGTGTTCAGCTAAACTGGGTTGTTTGGAAGGTAGAATTTTCTGCAGCAGATTTATTTCTAAGTTGTCAATAAAAGATGAGCAGTAGTGTCCAGATCCATATTAAATTATGGGAGCCTTTCTCTTGTAAAAAGCATCCCTGCCTAGAATGGTAACATAAATTGCAGTGAGTTACATCAGAGCTAAAATCTAGGGAGGAGATGTTCTGTGAAATCCTCCAATCCTGAACGGCCTCAGACCAGAAACAAAGGTGTTGGAGGGGGCATCTCAATATGACCATGGAGAGAGTGATTGCTGCAGAAGAGGCAAAAGAACTGAGAGATGCTTTGGGAAATGCACCAAGACATCATGGATTTGCTCAGGCAACAATCTCAAATGTTGCAGTCACAGCATTACTGATCTACATGCCCAAAGACATCGGCCTCAGCATCCTTTCCAAACTTTGGAGAACTATCTGTCTACGCTCCCCAACACACCTGGTGGCAGTATAGTATACATCCTTACCCCTGCTACTCCACTCCAGACAACAAAGAGAACAATAGCCACATGTGAAAACCACAGGTTGGTTTATATGTAACCACAGCTTACTACACTGTAGTCACTTTTACATACATGGACATAAATGTTCACTGTTTACTTCCTGTTTTTACTTGGGATTTTAAAGTATGGCTCACCCTGTTACAGTGTCAATAAAACTTTTTTACCTGGGGGAAAAAAAACCAAAAACCAAAAAAACTAAATCTGATCTGCAATTTGCGTTTCATTTCTGTCCACATATAACTTTATACTCACTGCCACTTCCTGTTGTAAGCCAGCTAAAAGCCTGATCCAACTCCCACTGAAGTCACTGGCAGTACTCCTGTTGAGTTCTGAGAGAACTGGATCACGCTCTATTGTGACAGGGGAAGGAGGGAAAAAACCCTGAAATGATATCAATGCCAGTTTGGCTTGAAAGTGACAATTCCCTCAGACATCTCAGTTCCTCATATTCCCATATGGACCATTCTGCCTATACCTTTCTCAACTCCCTACCTTAAATGTTATGTCAGGAGAAAAGGGTTTTTTACAGTTCTCATGATTACACTCAGCAACCATCGAATTATTTAAATATTTACTCCACAAGCCATTTTTTGGAGGGAACAGGAGTGTTAGCAGAGGAAAAAGTAATTTCCTGCAATAATTCCTTGAGAAGACCTATTTCCATGTTTGAACCACAAAAAAGTTTTGTTTTGAGCAAAGGTCTGCAGTGTTGTTTTATGCAAACCAGCTCAACTATCCTACCTTTAATCCAATAGCACACAAAACTATGCCCTCATTGCCGACAGTCATGCCCACCTTTCTGAGTGTGCTAATTATTAATCCATTCCCATTTGCAGGCCAAGACTCTAACTTCAGGTGTTTGGTGCATATCACCATATCATTTAAAAACCTGCTTCTCGCAAAGCAGTGAATTTGTCAAAATCCTGCTCTGTCTTCTTCCTCGCTTGCATAGGTGCACTGACTAGGGGGGGAAAGGAGGACTGTGCAGGGAGCCTAACCACCCGTGTCAGGAACAATGTTCCCTGAGCCACAAAGAGCACGTGTACACAGCAAAACCAAAAAAACCACAGCAGCAAGTCTCAGAGCCAGGTCTACAGGCTCAAGTTCATGTTATGGCACCAAAAATAGCTACTGGCGCTTAGGCTCTGAAGCCTGGCAAGAGAGGTGGGTCCCAGAGCCTAAGCTCAAGCCCAAGCAAGAACGTCTACGCTGCTATTTTAAGCACCGTAGCACGAGCCCAAGTCTGTAGATCAGGGCTCTGAGACTCACTGCTGTGGGGCTTCTTTTTTATTGATTTATTTTGCAGTGTAAACATACCTAACGGCTGGAGGTGATGCTGCTGCATCCATAGGCCCAGAGGGGCAATCACTATCCAAATTGAGCCACAGGCAAAGGAGGAGCTCACAGTGCACCTGTCTGCAGGGGGTGCTAGAAGCCCTGCTTGGACTATTCCACCCCCCTATGCCCCATAGCTATCCTGCCTTCATCTGCCCTGGGTAGGCAGAAAGCCTCAGAGCTCTAGCACTCTCCTTGCTAGCTGGCTATCCTGGATGCCACAGCTATGCACACACACAGTCCCAGCACATCTCTGGCAACACCAGTTATTTACCCCGAAGGTTCCCATCTGGCCTTCAGCAATTAATCTGTGCCTCTAACTAAAACAAACATTGTGCAATAATTCTTTACATTAATCCTCAGTGTCAATAAGCTAATTAAAGACTCCCAGGCTCCTAGGACACAACATGCACCTTCCTGTTTCAGGAAAAAATTAAGTGCTTACGTACTGACTTATATACAGATGCAACCAAACACTCTACTTTTCCAAATCACGGAAATGTACAAGCGTGTAGGGTTTGATTACTAACTGTATCTCTAGCGTACTACGCTCTTACCATATTTTATATTTGAAACAGTATAATCGGAGGCACATAATTATGTGTTTGAACCTGCAAACCTCCCCTCTTCTAAGCGCAAACCTCTAGAACAGTGGCAGAAAAAAATTAAATGCATTTATAATATACAAATCCTGCAACAAAATTAGAAGTCATAATTCTTCATAACAATAATGACCTCTATATCACCTATTTAAAGCCAGCCCAGAAGAAGGATGGTCCACTGGTCAGGGCCCTAACCTGGCCCCTAGGACACCTGGGTTCTAGTCCTGCTTGCCCACAGGCATCCTGTGTGACCCTGGTGAGTTGCTTAGAGTATGTCTATGCAGTGAAGAAAAATGGCACCTGACCTGCTCCAGCCAGCTTGGGTTCACAGGGCTCAGGGTGTGGGTCTGTTTCACTGCTGTGTAGACTTCCAGGTTTGAGCTGAGCCTGAGCTCTGAGGGACCTCTCACTCCCCAGGATCCTAAAGTGTGGGTGCCACCCGGACCCCAAAAGTCTACACAGCAATGAAACAGCCCTGCAAGCCCGAGTCAGCTGATATGGGCCAGCCACAGGTGTTTAGTTGCTGTGTAGACATACATGTGGTGTCGCTGTGCCTCAGTCCCCCACTCTGCCTAACATGGGTGTTTGTGAGGATAAATACATTAAAGATAGTGAGGCACTCAGGTACTATGGTGATGGGAGCCATACAAGTACCTATGATTGATTTACCAATAGTGACCAAAAAATGTTGTTGTGGTATGTTGTTGAATTCTTCTGTGGCCTTTGTGGAGAGAGCTTGCTGACTCTGGTCCACTGCCAAAGTGTGCAATAATTAGTGCCCCTGTAGAGTCATGGCAGAGAAAAGAAGAGCTGGGATCCAATTCAGCAAAACTTTTAAGTACATGATTTACTAAACGGGGGGGCCTGAATGAGAGCAGAGACGGAATTATTCTCAGAACTCTTGAGCTAGTTCCTTCAGGTCAGGGTTGAGATACATTGACAGGGCAGGGTAAGACGCTTGTGCTGACACTGCCCATGCAGTTCTGTGGACACAGAGGACTTCAGTCTCATGGGCACTTTCCCTGGGCTCTACAGTCACAGAACCTTTATTTTAAAGCAGAAACAATTCCTTCTAAAGACCTGTTCCAACCTCACTGATGTCAGTGGAAGCCTTTCCATTGATTTCAATGGCTTTGGATCAGGTCCTACTAGAGCAACTTTCCTGAAACTAAAATACCGAAGCAGTATATTTCACTAGCTTCAGTCAACTCTCATCACAGATGCAGAGTTAAACATCTTTGTGTGACTGCGTCTCTGTGTTTTTTGGTTTAGATTGCCATTTTCTCCCCAGGACAACCAGTGCATTGATATCCCACAATACAGACAAGGAAACTGCAAGAGGTGCCACACATTACCTGAGTCACAGAAAACAAGCTACAAATATTTCTGGCATATTGAATAATAGATACGCTATCCTGACTTTCACGGATTGAAAGAGGAAGGGTTGGCTCAAAACTACAGGAGGCTAAGAAGAAAGCTAATGACCTGCAGATATCAACAGATGGGAATGGCGATCCTCATTCATAAGAACACTGAGCAATGCAAGGAATTCAGAATAATGAAATCAACAACCTGAAGAATAAGGGAGAGGAAGGAATGTCTTGATCTGCAGGGAAGAATTCTGAAATTGACTCACAAACACAAGCCTGACTTCCTGCACTGTGAGAATGTTATTCTTTCAGCATCACAGTCCTGATTGACTTTGTTCTCTTCTCCTGTTCTCCTTACCTCATGATATTATTGGACAAAGGAGGCAAATAGAGAGCGGAACTGGTTTGGGATGAGTCTGACACTTACAGGGCACCTTACTTTGTCATTGAGGAAGCTAGAAAAGTTGCAAGCAGTTACCACCATTTTATAATAGAATAATAACAATATAAATTATCATAATTCTTAGCACTTACAAAATTTGTTTATATAGTCTGGTCATTTAGTAAGTGAAATGTGCTTTATTTAATGATGTATAGCAGTGTATATAACATAGCATTGGTTACAAAACCTTTCTACAATTGTTGCCAACTAGCCCCACTTAAATAATGTTCATCTGACAAAATATGAACATCTGTTCTAGTCTGAAGGCCAAAGATTTAGCTAAAATTTAAAAACAGTCCCACAGCTACAGTAATTGTCTCAGTTTTGTTTTTAGATAGTGAGGAAAGAGTTATTTTCACTTCTTGAATGTAGATCTCTCCTCTGCTTGTATGACAGCTGGTTCTGCCAGCACTATAAAGCTTCTACAGAATTAGAGTCAAAATGCATCTGCAAAACACAGGGTATTACCTATTTCCTGAGTCTTCGTGATTTGTTTTGAATCCAAAAGATCAGTATTTGTTCTGTGCTCCATGAGGAATTTTCCAGATTACTTTGCCTGATTGTCTATACAGTTACATAATTCTTGTGCCTATTCTTGTCAGAGTTACACTCACATCTCCGCCTTGTGCTCATAAGTGCTGCTTGAGTCCACAGATATGCACTGTGCTTGGAATTCTGTCTTTTGGAGTAATAAAATGCACCTTTGATTCAGTTCATAGCAGGACATTAACACAGTGGGCCATAGACTGCCATCAGACCGGCTCCATGGTAGAACTCTCATCCATGTCGGTGGGAGTTGTGGCTATGGACTGAGGGAATGGAAGCATATGGCATTCAATCACCATGATAGTGTTAGAAAAATGTTTAGTTTCAGCCGTGACAGCTCTTCTCTGCTCTCTCCTTTTCTGTACAGGAAAGGAGAACAGGTGTAACTTGTTCTGTGGGACAATCCTATTCCAAGACCAGGAGATGCATGCTGATTTTTCCTCAGGACAGTACCAGTGTAGAATAATTTAAATTAAATTACTGATTTAGCAATAGGCGGGGGAGGGTTTCCTCGGCTTGGAGAGTGGAATTCAGCCAGTTTCTAATAGTCTAGCTCCTGGGGTAAATTGCTTGCTCCAGGGCTTGTTACCTTTTTAGAACACAGACTGGTTGTTATATGATTGACCGCCAGAGTAAATCACCCCACCCCCCACAACTGGCTAGCATAGGCAAGGCAAGCTATACATATGCAAACCATAGACACAGTACCTGGGGGCACACATGTCATGTAATTTAAAGAGGATGTCAGGATGTCATCTGCCCCCTGACAGATATAGCCCAGAACTCAGTCTGCCTTCTCCTAAGTATGTACCACAACAGCTATGCGGGCTTTTTCCTGTGTTTCAGAATATAATTTATGGCTTCTCAGTGGTTTCAGGTCACTGAACTGTTATTCTGTTATGTAGTGTGTAGACCTTTAGTTTTAATATAATAAAGCTACTAGGTAACTATTTATTTCTATGATTAGCTGTGTACCAGCTTGCAAGCTTTTAATTACTTAATACCCTGCATAGCTCTTTAATTGAGTTTTGTTTTGTCCTTTTGGTTACCTGGGGAAAAATTCCTTCTTAATGGTCCTACTCTGGCATTGACAGGCAGAGCTTGCATTGGTGGGGGAAATGTGGAGATAGTAATCAGGGCATTTGGGCAGACTCAGGAGCACATGCCAGAATGGGAGCTGTGTCCTCCTTTAAAAAGGTGGCATTTATGATCTTCCCTATACTGGCCCTGCTGTGCTGCTAGGTGTTGAGGGGGTGGATGAGCTCTGGACCCACTGTTGTCCACTTGGAAACAGCTTATTGCTTCTGTGAGCACTAGAGACTGCTGCTCCTTAGGCATCAGGAAGGCAAGGACTAAGATTGTGGCTGCCTTTTGTGCAGGTGAGAGATTCCTGGCCTCCCTTCCCACTTTGTCCATTCACACAGAACTAGCCACAATCCAGATCTAAATGTGTGGCCTAAAATTATACTCGTGTACAAACACATCATTGCAGGGCCAGGGACCATAGAATGGGCAATCACCTAAGACACTGAAAACTAGGAGACATCCTTGGAGTTTTAGGTGAATAACTATCCCCAGCTATTCAGGGCACAAAATCCTGGCTTGTCCAGGACAATGTCTGACATGTCAATCTTACAATACCTGATCAAATGGACATTTGGCATTGCTGATTTCCCCAGATTGAAGCATAATTGATTATTACCCATTAAGCATTGTAGCCAGCCAGGTTACCTTTTAAAAAGTATTTTCACTGATAGGTGCCAGATTAGCAACCTTAGAGATGACAAAAGAGGAGCAGCAAAGCAGTGGCAGGACAAGCTTCCCCCACACTGCCCTGCCAATACATCCAAACCCCGATTTAGAAAGCCCATCTCTCTGAGTGGAAGAGCAGCTGGTCTCCTAGTGTAGTCAATCCTTAGCTTCCCTGCTGACACTGCCAAGAAGGATGGGTGATGGCGGCCTTTGTGGTGTATACTAGAAACCAGGCTGAGCACAACAGCTCATTTCTTATAACCCACTGACCAGCCATCAGGTGGTAAAGAGCCAAGCTTTTCTCTCGGTTACGTAAGTGAGAGGAGAATTTTTCCTTTTTCCTTTATGTGGTGATGTTTCGGGGTGAAATATAAGTCATTTATTGACTTCATTT
Organism: Lepidochelys olivacea; assembly: GCF_965140295.1. Classification (NCBI taxonomy): domain Eukaryota; kingdom Metazoa; phylum Chordata; order Testudines; family Cheloniidae; genus Lepidochelys; species Lepidochelys olivacea. The sequence goes on from NC_140413.1 coordinate 127,942,980, forward strand.
TACTATGTAAAAATCTTCCTAGCTTGGCTTCCAGGGCTGGAGGCTGATGGAGGAAGGTGAACATGTAAAAGCAGCTTCTCCGTTATTTAAAAAAATCAGTTCTGGCTGAGCCTGTCTTTTGGAGGCGATGAGGGGAGGGGAGGGTTTGAATAAATAGAGGCACTTACCTTTGAAGCTCTCCCCATGAAAGAGCCTGTTAATGAACTGCAGGGAAGATTGCCGCCATGCAGAGCACACAGGGATTCAGCCACACTCTGGCCCTGATTCTGGGCTGTGGCTAAGCTGCATTCAGAACAGTTCAGGGGAGGGCAAGATTGAAAGGTGGCTTTAAGATGCTTTTGCATCCTGTCTCCCTGTCCCTTTCTTCCCACTCCTACAAGACAATTGGGCTGCTTGCTGGTGTAAAGCAGAGTACATTCAGGGCTGCTTTATTTTAAGCCTGCTGCAGTGCCAACACACCCAATGGGGCCATGGCAGCAGCCGGGAATAGTACGCTAAGCCCTCTTTCCCCGACTCAAGACCACTGGAGGTTATGAAGGAGGTGAAGGTACAGTCTGCTCTGTGTTGCTGAATGATTCCCCAGCTCAGGGGAGGACCCTTAGTGGCTGGTTCTGCTGGGGCCATGATTGTTTTGCACTAGTAGCTCAGCATGAAACAACTGCAACACATCGGATAATCTGGCCAATGGGCCGCGCTGTGCTACTATAGACTCATAGACTTTAAGGCCAGAAGGGATCATCATGATCATCTAGTCTGACCTCATATTAAATCCCTAAACAATTCCTTGGTTCCTAGGTAGACATTCTGAAGTTTGAGATTTAAAGGGGACCATGCAGCGTTCAGGCACTTTCATACCTTTTTGACTGCACTAGGGTCTGAATCCTCCCCGCCTTTACTCTCAGATTCCAAGTTTTTGAAATAGTCCTTCCTGATTTTTTTCCGGAGAAAACCCAAGCTACAAAGTTCTGTTCCAGATCTCAAGCTTCAAGGAGATTTGAATCTGGTACTGTAGTTGAGATCCATCTTAGAGAGACAAGCCTACACGGCAAAGTTCAGGTCCAAATCTGGATCCAAAGTTCCCCAATGTTTGAGGATGACTGGGCTCAGCCATTCCCGTTTGGGCCACCTCTCTATCAGATAGAGCCATTAACTCATATCAATTCTACTCTAGTATTCCTGTGCATGCTGACCCTCTGAAATAGTCTTAATGCACAGTACAGTATTAATTGTACATAGATTATATAATGTATGAATAATGAATCAAGATAATTGGAAAGGAAGATTCTTCAGAACTGACATAAGCTGCAGTTTCTCCATCATTGTCATGGTGTCTCCCCTCAGGCATGGAGAAGGTATTCATGCTCCCTGGGATGGAAGGGTTCTAATGCAGAGGACTCTCAGAGGATTGTTTTCATTTTGCATTGCATTTTGATCCAGTGGTCAGAGCTGGCTGTTAATTGCTTCTTCTCTTTTTGGCTCACTTCCACTTACAACTCAGCAAGACCAGAACACTGCACAGAATATTCAGTAGGCAGTAAATGGCTCTGCATTTGTTGAGTCCTAAATAAAATTGATGGAGGGATATTGTGACAAGGTGCGGGGTCCAAGGAAACAACAGGCTCACCCCTTTCCTGAGCTAAGGTCCCCTCCCTCTGTTTGCACATTTGCTCAGGGGAAGGGCTATAACCTAAGAGTGTCACTGTGGGGAAATGTTAGTAAATTGTTTTCCTTAAAGGTTGTATTTATAATTAGAATGTATATTAAGTTAATATAAGTGGAAGGGTGTCAGAGAGCTACCTAGTGTGGGGGTCAGTCTCATCCCAGATGTGAGGAGAGCTCAGTACTCACATCCCAAAGTCAGTCTCCCCAAGCTGTCTCCCAAGCAGCCACTCTATAGTTTCCCTCCTCCATCCCCCATCTGTGCTAGGTGGGAGGGAAAGCTGATCTGGAGTTGAGCCCTTGTTCCCTTTGGGAACCATATAGGGCACCTGCACCCTGTCACATATACTGTCCAGTAGTATTGGGCCCCAAATGTAGGGATTTATTAATTATTATTATTATTATTATTGAACAGTGTGGCAAGCATTTGACAGACACAATGAAGACAAGGTCCCTGTCTCATATAGTTCATGTTCTGAACAGAATACATCCAGGTGCAGGATGGGAAAAGCGAAACAACAAAAGCCTAGTGATAGTCTGATGATTTTAGGATGCCCAAGTTAGATTATCTGTTATGTTAACCTTTCTTAAAGGAGCTCAGCAGAGGGCCAAGGATCATGGGTATTATTCATATTTATTGTCATATTTTGCACTCTTATCGCACATTTCACCCTAAGATCTCAAAACACTTTACAGGCAATAATTAAATCTCACAGCAGCCCTATGAAGTTAATTAGTAATAGACTCACTTTGCATACTGGGAAATCGAGGTTTAAGTGTCTTGCCCAAGACAGTTGTTTTAGGGGTTTAATTTTTGTTTTCTTTTTAAAAAAAGATGGGGGAAGCTCTATTGATCAGTCTAACTTTGCCATTCCAATAGAGTGAAAGGAACAAAATAGTGACAGGCTTGAGTAACAACATTTAGATCTAGGTTTCAAATGCTCCCACCGCTTCCCTCTGTGTTTTAAGGTTACAAGACACAGATGAAAAAAGGCACTGATGTCCTCTTAGAATCCAGGAATAGCTGGGAAGCTCTCTTTGAGAAAAGGTGAATGAAACCCAGGGGTGAAAGTAAAATGGAGCTCTTACCAGTATGGGTCCCCTCCCCCCCCCCCAACCCCCGCACCCCTCAACTGAATGGCACTCGCTAGGGAGGGGACATGGGTTCCAAAGCCCAGTGAGTTGAGAGAGGATGGAGACAGGTACTTGTACCTGGTGGTGTGGGCCCTGTTTCGGGGTCTTTGACACCATTTGATCTTTTCTCCATGGTATAATAAAAGAGCTAATTTAGACTCAATTGACAATCCTGTTACATGCTGCAGAGCTGAAATCAGTGATACCTAGGTATTAGATGTACTTTGGGACAGTGTCCATTGCAAGAGGCAGTGTGCACCAGCAGTGGGGCTCCCCACTAACAGCTGAAATCATTGAGAGCTGTGTTAAGACATCTGAAGACATCTTGGCGAGTGGCCAGCTGGTGGAGAGGCACGGGTGGCTGGCAGAGAGGGCCAGAGCAGAGCCCTGCAGAGAGGCGTGGCAATCGGCCTTTGGGGCAACGAGCAAGTGCCCAAGCAGCGGAGCTTGTAAGGTGCCTCCTTACCACCACCCCTTCCACCTCAGGTGGGAGGTGAACTCTGCTGATGAACCTCTGAACTGTGGGGCTGCACTGGCCAAAGACAGCAACTGTGAGTGGGGTGCAGAGGAGGGACAGCATGTGAAAGGGATTTTTGAGTTGCTGGACTTAAAACGCTGAGGGGAAAAGGATAGTCCCCAACTTACTTGGGGGTGGGTCTTTTTCTCATGGTTTATGTTTATGAACCCTGTTTACGGTGTATTCCCAAATTAATGCCGCATTATTTCCCTATTATTCTTTTTGCTACACTCAGACTCTGTGCTTGCGAGATCAGAAGTCTTGCCTCTGAGCGGCGCCCAGAGGGTGGTGTGTAATTGTCCCAGGTCACTGGGTGGAGGCTCGAGCCGGTTTTGGGTTGTATTGTTGAAAAGGAACCCCTAGATACTGAACCCAGCCCATGTTGCTGCCGGCTCCACCGGCTGAAGGGTTACACATATGATGAGCAGGGGCAGTAACAGAAGGAAATCTTGCAGTACCTAGTGTAACAGAACCAAGCACCTGTCTACACAGGGCTACAAAGCAATTTTTCAGCCCCGAAGCCCAAGCCTCCTGAGCCCGAGTCAGCCGACCCAGTCCAGCCGGGGAGGGGTGGGAGGGGTTATTCCCATGTAGACATATAAGGGCAAACCTCTACCACCCTCCGGGATCTTCCTGAAAGAAAAGAGCAAATCCACTTGAGTGACCCACAATCCGCAAACAAATCATAAAATCTGCTGACCATTGGTCAGCAAAAGCTCATTGGTTTCTGACAAATCTGCACGAATCAGCATGAAAAAGAATATCTGAAATTTAAACATATTGCTTTGCTTGAAAAAGTAGTAAGGCACTAGTCCTGCAAAGACTTAGGTGTGTGTTTACATTGCACCCTGGTGACTTTTTGACTTCAGTGGAGCATTGCATGCGTGTAAAACTAAAAAACTTGTGGAAGTGTTTGCAGGATCAGGCCCTAAGTGTGGAACTGCTAAAGTGACACTAAAAATTATAATTTATTTATATTACCGTAGCACTTAGAAGCCCTAGCCATGGACCAGGACCCCACTGTGCTAGGCAGTGTAAAAACACACGACAAAAAGAGAGATCCTACCCCAAGGAGCTTACAGTCTATGGAAAGGCCACCTCTCACTGCGTAGTTTATAAAGTTATGGGGAGTATTACTGAAAGAGAAATTTCAGTACCAAAGAAGCAGAAATTAGGAGATAGTCTAGGAAGATGAATGTCCTTTATCCAGTACTCATGAAAGAGTAGCTCTTCAGCAATCAAATCCTCCTCCTCCCCCATTCAATTTTGGGGGACTTAATGCTAAAGCATATTTCTGAATACTCCAACTCATTGTATATGGTACATTGTCAGAAGTAGAGATGGCTGAATGCTGGGTAAAAAAATTCAGATGCTAGCACATTGTTCATTTCTTACTGCTGTGCAGTGATTGATGACACTTTGAAACTGGTCTTCATGTTTCCATTGAATACACGGAGTCAACACTGAATGCATGTATTCAGTTCCTAAGATACATCTTCAGCATCAGTGATGGGTATCTGATCATGAATGCCAGTATTCAAAGTAGAGTGCGTGTGCTCTTCCTGCTAGAGTAATGTATGATCCGTTTTGAAGTTGGAAGATGGAACACCAAAAAGCAATATCAGATACTTCACCCATAGATTGCCATTTTGTCACTTGTGATTTCTTGGAATGTTTTGGAACATTGACTAAATCTGGGAATAAAGGGGTTGGTTTGCAAATGTTTCAAGAAGCCAAACATTTTTATTTGCTGATTATTCTTTAACTAACTCTGGTTGGAATAGAAATTGACAGAATATTTTAAAGATCAATTATCGCATTGGGGGAGGGATAGCTCAGTGAACATTGGCCTGCTAAACCCAGGGTTGTGAGTTCAATCCTTGAGGGGGCCATTTAGGGATCTGGGGCACAAATTGGGGATTGGTCCTGCTCTGAGCAGGGGGTTGGACTAGATGACCTCCTGAGGTCCCTTCCAACCCTGATATTCTATGGTTCTATGAACACCTGCACTATCTGTGTCCCAGGTTTTCATACTGTAGATAGGGGAGCACTTGCTGGTTGTTAACATTGGCTGGTTTCTAAAATACAGAACACAGTGGGCACCACTAGAGGTCTTACAAATTATTTAAAGGAGTACTATCCTATTTCTTTATAGTGCTAGTCATGTAGGCTCAAATCCATAAAGGGACTTAGGCATCTAACTCCAGATTTAGGCACCTAAATTCCATTTTGGGCACCATTGCGATCCACAAAACCCCCACTCAGCTGCCACCTTTCCTTGTAGGTGCCCTAACCTCACTCAGTACCTAAGTTTCCAGGTTAAAAGTTCCCTAAGTGCCTATGTTTCTGTCTCTGGACACCTATCTCCTGCCTAAGCCTCAGTGTGATCCATGAACCAAGGCAAGATTGGGGTCAGCCTGCCTATTGGGCCTGATCCTGTAGGCATGCTCAGAGGCTGCCTAGCTCTACACAAAACCTACTGTGGGGGAAGCCAACACTAACCTCCCTGATAACTTAGTAGAGGATGTAGAGATGCCTGATGACAAGGGATTTGAACAGGGATCTGGCAGCTTTCAAGTGGGTGCCCTAATTATCAAGTGAGTCTCACTCTTTCCGTGACCCAAATAATATCTAATTATTTAATTAAAGCTGAACAATTTCACCAGGAGAGACTGAGAGCGACCCATATTGGACTGTCCCATAATGGAGGGCTTAGAGCATTCACTTGTGAGCTGCCAGAACCCTGGTCTAATCCCTTCCCCGCATCAGGTAGAGGGTGACTCCCACTCCCACCAGGGGACTCCCACATTCTGGATGAGTACCCTGATCTTTGGACTGAGGGTTATAAGGGAGCTCTCCCTCCCCCCTCGGACCTCCCCAGCTCCTCACCAACCCCTGGGCCACTTTGTGTGGAGGTAGATGCCTGCCTAACTCAGTCTCACGAAAAATGACTGGGCACCTAAGTCATCAGAAAGAGGTGCCCCCCTGCAGCCCAGAACTCCATGAGAAGGGCTGGGCTTAGGACATGTCCCTCTCACCAGTACCTCTCATTGGGTTGCTTAGCTGGTGCCCTGCCTAGTGTGCTGGCTTTGTGGATCCCATTCTCAGGTGCCTATCTCTCCCCAATCATTGTATATGGAACCTAAGCACCTAACTCAGGCTTTGTGGATCACAGAGTGGTCCTCATGATTTCTAGACGCCCAAGACCCTTTGTGAATCCCAGCCGTGGTGCTGGCTGCACCTTTTCCTTTACTGTTATTTCTTCTGTTGTCCAGGGTCAATGAAGATGCAGTGGTGACTGAAGAAGACTGATGGAAGTGAGTGGGAGAAAAGAAGCCATCAGAATTAGAATTTGGGGAAGGAAACTAGTTTGAGAGTTAGTGACAGGAATAACTGTAGGTACAAAACCATCAATAGCCTGGTGCAAAACCCTTGAAGTAAAAGGAAAGACTCCCATTTTCTTCAGTGGGCTTTGAATCAGGCCCCAAGTTCTATAAGTGCCCACAGGGATAGGGTGGCATCCTGAAGAGGCTAGTGATGAGAAAAGTCTGGGAGGTTATCCAGGAAAAGACTTCTCTTTTAAGAAGTGGTATACACTGTGATAAACCTTGGGGAGGCTTGGTCCAACTGGAAAACCGTTGTCTCCCTATACTTTACTTCCTTCCCCACATTGGGTCACTCAGTAGGTGTTAGAGGTTGCTATCTTTTTCTATCTCTCTGTCAACTTCTAAGTCCCATACAGAATGAAGTTAACATGTAAGTTCTTCTTATCCCCATTTGATGGTGAAGCTTTGCTATTTTTAGCCACAGTTTCTCACTCTCTGCAAACAGCTTTCTCACATCTCACAAAGGTGTCATTGGGTGGGCACCAGCTCCATTTAGACACTGCATGATAGCAGCCCATCCACACTAAACTCTCTAGGACACCCTGTTTTGAAAAGGATTTTTTAATCTGAGCTGGGCTCCAATGTGTGGTGTTATTATTTGAAACAAAAACAGGCGATTCCCATTTTAATTTCTATCCTCTAAAAGCAAAAGATATGAAATTACCAACAAGACAAAAAGAAAAACTGCTGAACAGAGAGGGCAAAGTGTTCATGTATTAACTGAATAGAAAAATCACTCTGTTGATATAAAATAAACCAGTGTTCTTGTTTATCTGCTATTAATCTTGTCCCATCTATCCGTAATAGGATTCAGTTATTGCAGTAAACTGGAAAAAGGATCAGGTAGAAATCCACCCAAATTAATTTTACTATTGATTTATTTATTTGTACTGTGGTATCTCCTAGATTCCCCAGTCAGGGACCAGGGTTGTACTCTACTAGGTACTGTACACACAGAACAAAAAGATGGCCCTTATTTGTCTAAGGCACCAAATCTGCTACGATGGTTAGTCTCATGAATTTCAAGGAGACTGCTCAGAATAGTAAAGTCAAGCACATGCATAAGTGGTTGCAGGATCAGGACCTAAGTACAAGAGAAGAGACAACAGCTGGATAAAATAAACAGATCGGTGGAGCACAAGGTAACAACAAGGCCAAATTGAATGGCTCAGTAAGTAGCAGCCAGAGTGCACTAACTGTAGTAACTGAAAGTAAGGATCAAACATATAGGTTCTATTACTTGTTTTATGATCCTTATAAGCACATGAATTCTATGTTTTACATTTATGTTTATATTCCATATTTTATATTTTTATTCTGATCCAGCCAGCCATATCTACACAGTACTGAATCATAACAAAAATGAGCAGACAGCATTTACCAGGGAAAATAAATATTTTCTTCTAATGTCCCTAACAAATAAAAAGATGGGCATAGTGGGGGGTAGGGGAAAGATGGAATAGACTCTAGCATATTTACATAAAGTATTCTGGCAGCACATCAAAGTCATTTCACTGTTCTGTAGGCTATGCCACTGCAGTAACAATATTTATTATCCCACAGATTATGAACTCACTTTTGTTTAGGAAGTACTTGCTTTTTACGGTATACATTAGACAAAACTCAAAGAGAAAGCACCATTCTAAATGTACACTTTATTATTGTATATTTTAGTGGTATAGAATAAATTATCACTCAGGGATCAAGTGTTAAAGGAAAGACGTGTCTCCTACCTTTACAAAGTTCAGGGCAGAGAAAGGGGGTGGGATATAAATATGTCCTGTTCAGATTTACTTTTTATTCAGCTGGCCCAGCCTGGAGGATGAATTTCAAATCCCATCATCTCTTCTATACAGAATGCTGACAGATTAAGGAATGAGAGAGAAACTATTCTGTCATAAGAGAAAAGAGCTCATTCTGGCTTTGCAGTGAAGATGTGATAAAGCTTTGGGAGGGATGTGCATTTTTATACTAATCCTTGGCAGGGAGACCATTATCAGGGAGGGATCAGCATACATTTAGTCAGATGAGATGCAAAGCTATAATCAAGCTGCCAGGTGATACTTGTAATACAAATCAAATAAGGAAAGATCTCCTTGTGTAGGTACAACATGATTTTTTCTATTCTATGGGAATCATAGACATTAAAAATGGGAAAGACATATTTGATCATCTAATACATCCCATCTGCCCCTGAATTGTTTACTACAGCATATCTTTGTCCACTTCTGAATGATTCATATATGTTGCCTCATGGGAATTTACATTTTCAGGAAAACTTTCCTATGAACTTAATCATATGCTTAAAAAAATAATATTTAGGAAAAACATCAAGACCTGGAGGATATGTCTACGCTGCATTAGACACCTGCAGCTGGCCAATGTCAGCTGACTCGGGCTTGCAGGGCTCAGGCTCAGCGGCTGTTAAATTGCAGTGTAGACGTTTGGGCTCAGGCTGTAGCCCAACCTCTGGGACTGCCCAAGAGAGACGGTCCCAGAGATCAGGCTTAATCCAAGCCCAAACATCTACACCGCAATTAAACAGCCCCTTAGCCTGAGCTCCTGACACGGGCCATTGGCAGGTTTTTAATTGCAGCATAGACATACCCTGAAAGATTATACAACCTGACCTAATTCTGCCCTCAACAATCCATTCAATCCCATTGACTTCAGTGGAGTTGAACAGTTTTAACTGAGGGTAGTATTTTCCCCCAACTTGTATATTGCCATAGAATAACAACAACGTTTCTCAGTATCTAATTCAGAAGTAGGACAGTAATTGAAAATGACAGTTTCATGACCGAAAACCAATCAGATTTCACAGACATGCCCAGAACACTTTCCGCAGCTCTGTCTTGCTTGTAAAATGTGTTGATAGGGTTCTTGAATAGACAAAGCTTGTAAATTAAGAACGTTTCTAATCTGTTGTTACAGAGAGGCCTCTCTGCTTCATCGTCAGTCAGTATTTGTTTAAGGGGAGGGGTGGACTGGTCTTTTGTGCCTTGTGACAATCCTGGTGGTGTAGTACTGGTGCCGGATACCTCAATGAAATTTCTGCACAGCGGGGAGCTCTCCGTGAGCCAGGAGATGTAAGTGGAGAACTGGAATGTTTTTTAGACAGTTCTGGATGTGCTTAGAAGATAAGGCTATTGAAGATGTACTCTTGAGGCAAAGGGAAATTAGAATACACTTCTTGGGTTTATTTTCATTTTCACAGATTTAAGGCCAGAAGAATTTAGCTAGTCTGACCTCCAGTATATCACAAGCCATCAAATTTCACCCAGTTACCCCTGTACAGAGCCCAATAATTTATGCTTGGCAAAAGCATATCTTCCAGAAAAGTATCCAGTCTTGATTTGAAGACATCAAGAGACGGAGAATTAATGTTAAGGAAGTTATGGTTAAGGAAGTATGGGCTGGATGAATGCACTATAAGGTGGGTAGAAAGCTGGCTAGATTGTCGGGCTCAACGGGTAGTGATCAATGGCTCCATGTCTAGTTGGCAGCCGGTATCAAGTGGAGTGCCCCAAGGGTCGGTCCTGGGGCCGGTTTTGTTCAATATCTTCATAAATGATCTGGAGGATGGTGTGGATTGCAGTCTCAGCAAATTTGCGGATGATACTAAACTGGGAGGAGTGGTAGATATGCTGGAGGGGAGGGATAGGATACAGAAGGACCTAGACAAATTGGAGGATTGGGCCAAAAGAAATCTGATGAGGTTCAATAAGGATAAGTGCAGGGTCCTGCACTTAGGATGGAAGAATCCAATGCACCGCTACAGACTAGGGACCGAATGGCTAGGCAGCAGTTCTGCGGAAAAGGACCTAGGGGTGACAGTGGACGAGAAGCTGGATATGAGTCAGCAGTGTGCCCTTGTTGCCAAGAAGGCCAATGGCATTTTGGGATGTATAAGTAGGGGCATAGCGAGCAGATCGAGGGACGTGATCGTTCCCCTCTATTCGACATTGGTGAGGCCTCATCTGGAGTACTGTGTCCAGTTTTGGGCCCCACACTTCAAGAAGGATGTGGATAAATTGGAGAGAGTCCAGCGAAGGGCAACAAAAATGATTAGGGGACTGGAACACATGAGTTATGAGGAGAGGCTGAGGGAGCTGGGATTGTTTAGCCTGCAGAAGAGAAGAATGAGGGGGGATTTGATAGCTGCTTTCAACTACCTGAAAGGGGGTTCCAAAGAGGATGGCTCTAGACTGTTCTCAATGGTAGCAGATGACAGAACGAGGAGTAATGGTCTCAAGTTGCAGTGGGGGAGGTTTAGATTGGATATTAGGAAAAACTTTTTCACTAAGAGGGTGGTGAAACACTGGAATGCGTTACCTAGGGAGGTGGTAGAATCTCCTTCCTTAGAGGTTTTTAAGGTCAGGCTTGACAAAGCCCTGGCTGGGATTATTTAACTGGGAATTGGTCCTGCTTTGAGCAGGGGGTTGGACTAGATGACCTTCTGGGGTCCCTTCCAACCCTGATATTCTATGATTCTATGATTCTATGAATTCACCACTTCCCCTGGTAGTTTGTTTTAATGGATAATCAACCTCACCTAAACATGTGTGCCTTATTTCTAATTTGAATTTGTCTGGTTTTCACTTTCAGCTATTGGTTCTTGTTATGCCTTTCTCTGCTAGGTTAAAAAGCTCTTCAGTACTTGGTATTTTCTCCGCATGAAGATTCATCTACACAGTAATTGAGTCATCTCCCAATCTTCATTCTGATAAACTAAACAGACTGAGCTCCTTGCATCTTTCACTGCAAGGCATTTTTTCCAGCACTCATAACAATTTTTGTGACTTTTTTCTGCATCCTCACCAATTTTTCAAGATCCTTGTTAAAATGTGGATGCCAGCACTGGAGACACTATTCCAGAACTGATCTAACCAAAGTTGTATATAGAGGTAAAATCACCCCCTTGCACCTACTCACTTATAAATGGAGACCTGAGGATGAGAAGCCTGAAGCAGCAAGTCAGTGTGCCAGGGTCTCTTCACTCAATAATCCCACTCTAGGACTACCTAGGGTTGCCCAGCCCAAGCATTCAAAAAATCATGTGTCAGATCCCCCAAAATCATTAGATTTTAAAAAAAATAATAATACATGTATGGTCTTTTTATTGGCCTTTGGTTTTGAGCCTGTAGGGTTCTCCTTTTCAGGCTTTAACTGCAACCAAGAAGGCTAAAAACTTAGGGGGGTTTTTCCTCATTGAAATGAATGCTAAGATTCTCATGTGATCATATAACTGAAAGATCTGTGGTTTTAAGGAAAATACCAAACATTACAAGGCTCAGGATAAAATCAAAAGATTTGGCAACACTGCAGAGACTTATAGACTCCATGAAGAACTAGCTTAAATGTGGAGGAGTAACAGCTTCCTCCTTGCTGAAGGTCAGACGTAAAGCAGAAGACAATCACGTCTTAAAGTGGAGTGGATCACCTCCTGTGGTGGAATCAAGAAGTACACAAAAAGATCTGATACCATGGGGCAGCAAGTCGAGTCACAAATTGGAGAGAAGAGTATTTGCAGGGCATGAGAACAATGTGAGAATGGGAGGAGAGAGATGACCGAAGGAACCTGTAGGGTCTTGGAGCGAGGACTTTGATGGGGAAAGCAGAAGCTTTGGTGACCAGCAGGAGAGTGAATTTGTGTGGGGGGGTGGAGGGTGAGAAAACCTGGATTTGTGCTGGAAATCACTTTAGATAAGCTATTACCAGCAGGACAGTGGGGTGGGAATAGGTATTGTTTCATATTCTCTGTGTATATATAAAGCCTGCTGCAGTTTCCACGATATGCATCTGAGGAAGTGAGCTGTAGCTCACGAAAGCTTATGCTCTAATAAATTGGTTAGTCTCTAAGGTGCCACAAGTCCTCCTTTCCTTTTCTTTTTGATAATCAAGGTGGGCCATTTCCAGCACAAATCCAGGTTTTCTCACCCCCCCACCCCCATACACACTTACACACGCTCCAACCCCTCAGACAGAGACAAACACCTACAAGATCTCTGTCAAGCTTTCTTACAACTACAATACCCACCTGCGGAAGTAAAGAAACAGATTGATAGAGCCAGAAGAGTTCCCAGAAGTTACCTACTACAGGACAGGCCTAACAAAGAAAATAACAGAACGCCACTAGCCGTCACCTTCAGCCCCCAACTAAAACCCCTCCAACGCATTATTAAGGATCTACAACCTATCCTAAAGGATGACCCAACACTCTCACAAATCTTGGGAGACAGGCCAGTCCTTGCCTACAGACAGCCCCGCAACCTGAAGCAAATACTCACCAACAACCACATACCACACAACAGAACCACTAACCCAGGAACTTATCCTTGCAACAAAGCCCGTTGCCAACTGTGCCCACATATCTATTCAGGGGACACCATCACAGGGCCTAATAACATCAGCCACACTATCAGAGGCTCGTTCACCTGCACATCCACCAATGTGATATATGCCATCATGTGCCAGCAATGCCCCTCTGCCATTTACATTGGTCAAACTGGACAGTCTCTACGTAAAAGAATAAATGGACACAAATCAGATGTCAAGAATTATAACATTCATAAACCAGTCGGAGAACACTTCAATCTCTCTGGTCACACAATCACAGACATGAAGGTCGCTATCTTAAAACAAAAAAACTTCAAATCCAGACTCCAGCGAGAAACTGCTGAATTGGTATTCATTTGCAAATTGGATACTATTAATTTAGGCTTAAATAGAGACTGGGAGTGGCTAAGTCATTATGCAAGGTAGCCTATTTTCCCTTGTTTTTTCCTCCCCCCCCCCCAGATGTTCTGGTTTAACTTGGATTTAAACTTGGAGAGTGGTCAGTTTGGATGAGCTATTACCAGCAGGAGAGTGAGTTTGTGTGTGTGGTTTTTGGGAGGGAGGTGAGGGGGTGAGAGAACCTGGATTTGTGCAGAAAATGGCCCAACTTGATTATCATGCACATTGTGTAGAGAGTTGTCACTTTGGATGGGCTATCACCAGCAGGAGAGTGAATTTGTGGGGGGGGGTGGAGGGTGAGAAAACCTGGATTTGCGCTGGAAATGGCCCAACTTGATGATCACTTTAGATAAGCTATTACCAGCAGGACAGTGGGGTGGGAGGAGGTATTGTTTCATATTCTCTGTGTGTATATAAAGTCTGCTGCAGTTTTCACGGTATGCATCCGATGAAGTGAGCTGTAGCTCACGAAAGCTCATGCTCAAATAAATTGGTTAGTCTCTAAGGTGCCACAAGTACTCCTTTTCTTTTTGCGAATACAGACTAACAGGGCTGTTACTCTGAAACCTGTAATTAGTTAAGATGAGCTATTATCACCAAGAGAAAAAAGCTTTTGTAGTGATAATCAAGATGGTCCATTTAGACAGTTGACAAGAAGGTGTGAGGATACTTAACTTTGGGAAATAGATTCAATATGTGTAATGACCCAGCCGCTTCCAGGCTCTATTCAAACCCAAGTTAATGATATCTTCACCTGCTCCTTCAACTGCACATCTACCAATATGATATATGTCCTTTGCACCTTTCCTAGCCTCTGGAAAATAAAGGGCTTTTAGCTGGATTTTGTCTATACCCATGAACAGGAGAGGAATTAGAACTTTGGCTTTCTTCTTGGGGAGTTCATGCCTCATGTCACTGAGAAAGGAGAGCCAACTTTGTGGCACACCTCATGATTCTGAATTCCTTATCATTCATTCAAAGTGTTGAGACTTGCTTAGCCAGTTCTTTAGCTTGGGCTCATTGGTGTGAGATACTAGTTAATTACTGTTAAATTAGTAGGTGATGAATAGGTTAGATAAGATTTAATATGTACTACTACTCCACCCAAACCAGTATTCCAGGCATTTCTTCTGAAGATACTATTGTAGTCAAGCCTAATAAACATCAACTAGCAACTTTAAATTTTCATTTGAACCATTATTTTTTTTAGTCAATGAGAACTTGGTTGGTGCTAACTACTGACTGACAAATATGAGCTCCCACCAGGCAAATAGGTAGACACTTGTGCTACTTTCACCCTGGATGAACAGATTAACTACTCATTCAGTTAAATGGTTTTAGGTTTGAATGTTCTTTCCTACAGCACATTAAGGTTCCTGTCCAGCAAGGTATTTAAATATGTGTATAAGTCAACTGAAATCAGTGAGGCTACTTATGTGTCTAAAATTATGTATGTGGTTAAATAATTGCAGAGTTGTCTTAAGAGACCTAGAGGTGATAGTGAACAGTAAATTAGTTATAAGTTTCTAATGTAATATGGTGACAAAAATTACCAATGTAACTTTGGCCTCCATGGGTGATATCCTGGTCCCACTGAAGTCAATGGGAGTTTTGAAGTTACATCATGTAATCAGGAGCTATAGCTTCTCTCTATAGCTATAGTGCGCTTGAGTTACGTTCAGTTCTGTGTACCTCATGACCAGAAAAACATGGCTGAATTGGAAGGTATTCAAAGATGCATAACAAAAATTCTTAGTAGGGTAGAGGGATTAATGTATGAGAAGGTTGAAATCAGTTATATAACTTGGATTAGCAATGAGCAAAGGAGCGTATGAAAATGGTCTATCAGGACTTGAAAAGTATAAACACAGAGAAAGACATACATTCCTATAAGTATTAAAAGCATAAGTAACTTGATGTAGCTTTCAAGTGTAAGTAAGTCCTTGGAGTTGTCTCCTGCTATCAGTGAACCCCACCATCCTGTCAGCCTTGTTGAAATATCCTCTCGCTTCTCTGATGCTGCTGGGTCTGCTCCTGAGGTCCCTGTAGTAGTAACGGAAACAAAAGGCACGTCGTATATTCAAAGCCATTATTTACAGCCATTAACTAATTGTCCTTTGAGCACCCTTGTGAGGTAATAGAGTAGTGGCTGTGTGAGTCTGTATTCGCAAAAAGAAAAGGAGGACTTGTGGCACCTTAGAGATTAACAAATTTATTTGAGCATAAGCTTTCGTGAGCTACAGCTCATTTCATGCTGTAGCTCACGAAAGCTTATGCTCAAATAAATTTGTTAGTCTCTAAGGTACCACAAGTACTCCTTTTCTTATTGTGAGGTAAGTAGATATTATCATTATTATTACTCTGACTTTACTGATGTTAAAATAGAGACACAGATTCAGTAGTTTGCCAAAGCCACATAGCAAATCAGAACTCTGGAGCTCCTGGTTTCCAGCCATGCTCAGTCCATTGGACTGTGCTGATAAACATGCCTTTCCCCCTGTAGCTCTGCCAGGCTGTAGTACACACAGAGACGACCTCTGCAAGGTGTATTTTGGCAGCGGACGTAACTGCTATATGTTGATGTTGCCCAAAATTGCTGGCAAGATTGGAGAGGGTTGTGGGACTTGATTAAAATACAGGAGTACTGAGGATTATTCTTTGACTAGTCCAACTCCTCCTTCCACTATTCCAAACACACTTTGTGGACTTTTTGACAATCACAAGTCATCTGTCCAAAATGATGGAGAGCCCTGCTTCTGCCCGTGGAAATCTGTTAAGAATGTCTGTGACCTGTTTCCTACCATCACAATGTCAGTAATGATTGTGTTTTTATATATTTTTTTAAAAAAAACCACACACACCATCCCAAATCAACATAGCTATGCCAGCAAAAGCCCTAAGGTAGATGCAGTTATAGTAGTTCCGACCACAAGAGATCAAGAATCGTGAGTCAGATCCCCCCAGAAGCATGAGATTTACTTCGCTGATTTATTGTCTCAGTTTTCTTTGAACCCTTTCTGCAAGAAATGTAAAACACTCTGGGATATGTCCTTTGGCCAGATTGTTGCTACATCCTAGAACGTCATTTATACAGAGATAATGTTTATCTGTACAGCATTTTATAACATTTGAGACACAATGGAAAATATGTGCACCAAGCTGAACCAGCTGAATTTTAATTTGAAAACAAATGGGCTGCAGCATGAATGCCACCACTCATTACGGGGCGGGAAAAAGTGTGTGTGAGACTTTCACCAAGTACCTCTGTAGTCTAGGAAAAGCTACCTGGGCTACACAAGAGGTGACCAGGAGTTCAGATCTCCTCTCTTCTGACAGCTGTTTAAGTTCCCGTGCAATTCACTACCTTTGTTAATGACTAAACCTGTGGATCCCAACTTAGAGTTAAGGAAAAGCTATACTCAAAACGTTAGCAGTGTTCTGGCGGAATAACTTCCCAAACGCATGGAATGTGTGACAGTCAGATGTGCTGATCTGTTGATATAAAAGCACATGAGGTCACCACTATGGTTTTGTGTTAGAGTGCAGGTTTGGTGAAGTTTTGGGTGCATATTCCTTTTTGATATCTGAAGATGGAAGGGAAAACCTTATGGAGTGTTGGAGTGTATCATCAACGGCAATGTGAGAGTGGAAAGGAAGACACAAGTTTTTGCCCTTGTTTCCATTCTTTAAAAGTTTTGGGTGGATGAAGTGTATCCTGCCATAATCTTAACTGTCACTCAAGATAATTTTTGTTAGCTAATATTGAAATAATTGAACCTACGTACATTTTTCTACTAGTTTAACAACCTCCTTCTACTGCAGAATTTATTTTCCTTCCCTTCACTTTGTACTCCAGCAATTATTCACACTGTATCAGATGCAGCGGATTTCTCTTATAAAGATAAATCTAGGTCTGCTGTGTGATCTTCATAGCCAGTCACTACAGGCACATGAAACTATGAGCCTCCTAAGTCAAACATATGCAGAAAAGCAAAATCTCCATTTTGCAAGGATAGAGTGAATTCTGTGAGACATTTTAATACTAAGGCAGGCCAGTCAGCTTCTTATTAGCTCCAGCTGACATTCTACAAGCTGTAACATACCTTACCTGCAGTCAAGTGGCTCTCGCTTAAAAAAGATGAGTTTCTTGTCTGATCACATGGGACCAAAAGCTTCAATTAGAGAGGCATAAACAACATCAGCAGTCAAAAGTGCTTTTTTTGAGTCACTTAACTAAATACTCGTGGAGTGAAATCCAGAGGCTTAGTGGTACATATAGGTAAATTTCTACGTGCAAGTGGTGATCAGTAAAACCAAAACTAAAGCAGAAAGTAGTAATGAAGAGGTTAATTATGAAATGGCATATTAACCTAAATGATAAAGAGCAGGGGGTTAAATTTAATATTGGTACTTGGAGTATAAGAGAGAAGTTGCTACAACTGATTAGTAGGAATAATAAAGCTCTCTTAACCCCCCTTGGATTTTGCGTGCATTTCAGAAATAACTCATCAGATCATCCATCCACATATCAGTGAAAGATTTTGTACCATTTCTCCCACATTACATCAGTGAAGAAAGTGGACAAGAAGATGAGATGCCAACACGATTTGTGAGTTAGACCCTCAGCTGCTCCAACATAGTTACGCTTCTGTGTTGATTATTGGAAGCTGACTCAGCTGCCATGCAAGTGTCCCTTGCCAAGAAACGAAGATTTTTGAGCAGCTTTAAGATTAGTGCTATGGAGCAGAAGGATCATTTACAATGGCTTAGGGCAAGAGTGTACCCTGAGTGGGAAAACACTAGTAAAGGCCAGGAAATTTACTGAATTTCTATTTGTGGAGTTTCCATGTGCTTATCTCATTGGGGACAGGGAGAGTGGGCAGCATTTGCTCTCCATGAAGCAGACCTTTGGCTTTGCTCCCCAAATTTGCAGATGTCCCAAAGTCCAGAAGGAAATGAAGAGGCTCTTCAGACGTCCACCAAAGTCTGGGGCTTTTACACTTAGGTCCAGTGCCATCGCACCAATCACTGGGTTTCTCCTTGCCACTGGCCCAACTGTGCCCACAAGTTCCCTCCTGAAAAATATTGCCAAGCACCCCTATGTGGTCAGCATTACTCTACACTGAAAAATCCCCAGTTCTGATGGGGAATTGATGCCACGGGGAGCAGCCAGCCTCCTGGCTCCTATCCTCCTCCCCACCCAGCAATAGTTCCTCTCAATCCATGGAGCCCCGTCCTCACAGCATACATGTGCTATGGGATCAGGGCTTCTGTGGGATCAGGGAAAGTGGGGAGGCAGCTGAAATGCTACTGCTCCCACCCTTCTAAATTCCAGGATATAGCCCTCCTCTTCTCCCCTGGCATTTGTTGCCTTTCACTCTAGTGGTGGGGAACAGAATAGGGCCCCTGGGAAGGATTCTCTAAGCCACATTTTGTATTAGGCACATAGTAGGATTTTTCAAATGCACCTAGGTGTTTAACTCCTTGGAAATCATGGTCCTGTGCTGGTGTCTTGCTGCAGCTGGCAGATGCAGTGAAAGACTCCAAAAGTATTTCAAAAACAACTGAAGCACCAAGAATGAGTCTCACATAGTTTTAATTAAAGAGGAAATGCACGAAGTGTTGTATTTGCACGAACTGAATAGCTCACCTGTACTATACTAAATCTACACGGCAATTATTTCTGATTCAGAGATGAATGGAAGAAGAAGGCTGGTGATCTGGCACGGAGGAGTGAAACCCAGTCCTTCATAAGCTAATGAAGTGTTCAGAAATCACAATGACTTCTCAGAGAAAAGATCTGAAGTGCTGAAAATGGTAAGTTTCAACTAAGAACTCAAATCAGTAAAGGAACTCAAAGATTAAAAGGGAAAACAGGGAAGTGACTGGAGTCAAATTTGCTTGCAGACCACCTGGAAAGGGCCAGACTGCTTTGCTAGTCATCAGACGAAACTCCTCAGGACATCCAGATTCCAGGCAATGAGCAGTAAGGGCAAGCATTTGTCTTTTGGGAAAACTACTGTAACCATTCTGGGAATTTCAAATGAATAAATATTCTTGGTTATGTATACTTCTCGTCAGGGCCTGTCCTCTAGCTTTCTTGTACCTTCAATGTATAGCCTTGCTCTAATGAGCCCTTAACTAACTCCTTCTCTGCCTACTTTAGCGCAGAGTTTGGTATAAAGCTGTTGGTGCTATAGAGTCTATGGGTTCTTGTATCACACTCATCACTGTAGTAGCTGAGCAACTTCCAGTCGTGCATTAAGCAACATGACTACACATCTGTCATGTGGTGTTTGTTCCCTCCATGTTAAGAGCTGTTACAAAGAGGACTGTGATCCATTGTTCTCCATGTCCACTAGAGGTAGGACAAGAAGTTATGGGATTAACTGCTGCAAAGGAGACTTAAGTTAGATATCCGGCAAAAAAAATTCTAACTATAAGGGTAGTTAAACTCTGGAATAGGCTTCTAAAGGAGGTTGTGTAATCCCTCTCATTGGAGGCTTTTAAGTATAGGTTAGACAAACAGCTGGCACGGATGGTCTGGGTTTACTTGGCCCTACATTGCTATGATTCTATGATCCTCCCACCATGGGGAGAAGTGAGTGCTGTGGAGTGTTTATTGTTTTGGTAAGGTTTTAAGTTGTTTTAAAATATACGTTTTTATTGGATAAGGCAAGGTCAAAGAAATGCATCTTATACTTTGGAATGGAAGGTGGTGAGGTTTTGTGAGTCTTAGTTGCTAGGGGAGTTCATTCCACAGTCTCGGACCAACTCCATAAAAAGTTCCATCTCCTGCACAAAGGTATTGCAGAGACTTCTGCGTAATTTCCCCTCTATTTCTCTTCCCCACCCCAAAAAACAACTAAAAGACCCTCCTCAGACAAATAAATGTGAAGTCTGTGGGCCAAACTACTTAGATACTATGTGCTAAAAAAAAGTTAGCTTTTTTTTAAGTCAGTAGACATTTTGAAATAAATGCCATACATTTAAAACTTCTTTTTTGATTTGCTCACCCCTCCCACCCTCCACCCCCTGAAATCTTCCAGAAAGACTGCACCCATGAATGAATGTGGCATGTGAGATTTTCAGTGGGATCAGTTTCTTTGGGGGGGTGGGGGAGTTGCAGTTTAGAAAATCAGTTAATACTTTAGCTTTAACTATGGAGTAGCTATGCTGCCCTATAATGCTCAGATCATTTTTCTTATTGCATGTTTAGAAGCAAACAGTAAAGCATTTCAATACCTGCAGTTAGTTTTACTTTGTTTTGCTAATGACATTGCCCTCTTGCCCTGTCCAACTGTGCAAATTTTAATTCTAAAGTCATCATTTTGTAACATTTTGCCAAAATTGAAACTATCTTTTAAAAAAAAATATTAATTTTAAAAAGGGGATTAATCTTTCCAAGTATAATGACTTTGTGCATGCCTTTAATGTCACCATGCATGGCCTATTTAGAAGTTACTTTTAAAAATGTCCCCTAGAAAGACGTGGGTTTTTTTGTTTTTTTAGTGCCCTTTGGTTCTTCCTGCATGCAAAAATGCATTGGTGACAAATCTCACAAGACAGTTCTGCCCCCAGGTTCTGAAACACTTGTCATGTGCCTGTTCATAGGCACTGAAATAGAGAACCAGAGAATTAAAAAATGCAAAATGTCCTGAGGGCTGACTCCTGACTATTATTTATAAATATTGCAGCAAGTGCAGACTGGAGTAACTTTTTTTTCCTTGGCTGCGCCTCAAAGAGTTCAGCCTGTATTGACCAGGGTTGGATGTGCACTGATAAAGTAGAGGAGAGGGTTTCATTTTACAAGCCCCCTGACTCAAGGAATAACTTTGGAAAACTGCCTTTCTGCCAACAAATATAGCCACCTCTGCAGCCAGTTTAGAAAAATCTGTGCTAAACATGTGTGCAACCCCAAATGACTGTCAAGTCTTTTCAAGTCCTTATTTAATAATCATATTTCATATGGAAAGATACCTACCAGTAACATTCTCAGAAAAATAGAAACTCTAACCTTTTGTGGATTGTAAAAGAATAAACATCTGTCTCTTCAACCATTTCAAGTTCATTAATTTTTCTGATGAAGGGAACAGTAACCCCTACCATGTTGGGTGTGTGTGTGTATCTGGCAGATACATATTTCACGAGGGTAAACATTAAATGTGGCTCTATAAATGAGACTCTACAAACCCACTGATGTAGTGCAGAAAAGTATAAGAATATTAAAGTTCAAATAATCATTGTATATCAAGAGTATTGTGCAGTGTAATAGAGAAAACAAGTATGTTTTTTCCTCTGAATATTTAATAATGAGGATAAAACTATTATATTTCTGCTCAGAACTGCATCTTTATATATCTGCTGTTTCATACTACAGTGCTGAGAACATAATTATAAAAGACAAAGGCTGAAATCCAGCAACGTATTCAAAGCAGCGTAAGTCTAAATATGTCCAGTGCATACTTCTCCTTCTCTTGCCAAATGAGGTGTTAGTAAAATTCCAATTCAGGTAAGGTCAAAATGATCTTTCTTCACAAATTACACTACAATTTTAAGAGGGGGAAGATGGGGAATCTGACCTCTCTTCCTGACTTATGTCTACAAAAATAACATAGTGTTGAGGATTTCTTACGGGAATACAGATAATCATAAACAATAAGGAGGTTCTCACTAGCTCAGTAAAACAATCATAGTTTGGACCACAGAAAGTCAAAACTTAGGATTACATGAAGACCCAAGAAAAACAACTGACTAGCTGATCTAAACTTGATCATGAAGCCTGGATAACTGTGGTGTTATAATAAATATGCTTCTAGTTGCCTCATCAACTTTCAGTCCATAGGAAGCTTAGCCGAGCATTCTGTTTGTGCCTATTTGTGGTTCAGAAATACTAGTCTTTGCCTCACTTTGTCAAGTCTCTATCAAAAGATCTTAGTATAATTGCTATAACTTGACTGTGACAGGGTCGGGCCAGATGGCTATAGGAGAGTAATAGAAGGCAGATATATTAGCCCCAGGCTAAGTAGGTCCCTTTTCCCTGGGTAAGGTAACAGGAAAGGTTCCAGAACAATCAGGAACCTTCTGGAGACAATTAAGACAGGCTGATTAGAACACCTGCAGTCAATCAAGAAGCTGGTAGAATCAATTAAGGCAGGCTAATCAGAGCACCTGGGTTTTAAAAAGGAGCTCACTTCAGTTTGTGGTGTGCGTGTGAGGAGTTGGGAGCAAGAGGCGCTAGGAGCTGAGAGTGAGAACGCGGACTGTTGGAGGACTGAGGTGTACAAGCATTATCAGACACCAGGAGGAAGGCCCTATGGTGAGGGTAAAGAAGGTGTTGGGAGGAGGCCCTGGGGAAGTAGCCCAGGGAGTTGTAGCTGTCGCACAGCTGTTCCAGGAGGCACTCGACAGCTGCATTCCACAGGGCCCTGGGCTGGAACCCGGAGTAGAGGGCGGGCCCGGGTTCCCCCCAAACATCCCAACTCCTAGTCAGACACAGGAGGAGTCGACCTGGACTGTGGGTTCAGAAAAACGGCCAAGCTGAGGGCTGCCGTGAACCTCCAAGGTGAGCAAATCCGCCAATAAGTGCAAGACCCACCAAGGTAGAGCAGGAACTTTGTCACATTGGCTTAACTATGTAGCAAGTGGCTAGTGAAATGCTTGCATTTTGAATATCAAGATATTCAATTCGTAAATGAGTCTTTATAAATATATATCTCATTAAATATGCAGCACTTTTAAGTTCTAATGAGTGAATTGTTCCCCATTCTGTTTACTTATTGTCTAGCCCCCCTCCTTTTTTTATTTACATTTTCATTTTTAAAGCCTTTTAAGACAGATGGATGCTTAAATATTTCTAAAACTACTTCTATTTTGTCCACTGTGTTGACTTTTTCACTCAAATTACACATATGAATCATGTTGCACAGTAATTTTTATCTTAGTTTTAGGGTCCACTTCTGCTTCCATTGGAGTCTATGGCAAACTTCCCATTGACTGTAATGGAAGCAAACACTTAAGCAGGTGACAGGTTTCAGAGTAGCAGCCGTGTTAGTCTGTATTCGCAAAAAGAAAAGGAGAACTTGTGGCACCTTAGAGACTAACAAATTTATTTGAGCATAAGCTTTCGAGAGCTACAGCTCACTTCATTGGATGCATTCAGTGGAAAACTTAAGCAGGTGGGAGTTATAAGCCTATGGAAAGAAATACAATTATAAGAAAATTATATCTTGACATCTGTGGAAACTAAAAAGAACAATTGAGATAAAAATGCATTAAACATGAAAGCACCAGATCTGAAGGCAGAGCTTACTGTGAATGAATATATTGTCTCTTTAACACTCAAACATTAGATTAGATAATAAAAATTGGATCCAATAATAAGTCTGTCTTGCACAAAATCTGATGCATTTAAAATCCAGCTCCATAAAATGTCTTGTTAACTCTATCTACAGAGATTGCATAGTCTATAAAACACCCTCAAGTAGGTCATCTTTTTAGGGATTTTGTCTAAACTTAGTCTATCTGACATTTCACATATGACATCATAAGCTTCTTAAAATGAATAGAATTTTCTTTCTTTTTCTCTCTCTCCTTTTTTGGCGGGGGGAAGGGAGAAGGGGCTAAAGGCCAACAAACAGCTGAAATCTTGCAATTTAAAAGAGTAGACCAAGATTTTCAAAAGTGACTAGTGATTTTGAGTGCCTCACTATTTGGGTGCTCAGTTGGAGACACCTTAAAGACCAGCTTGATTTGTGTTTGGGGTTCTTCTCCCCACCCCCACCCCCCCGAAAGTGGATACTCCCCTACTTCTGAAAATGAGACCCCTTGTCTCAAGCAGAGCACACACAAATTGCACAGAATGACCAGGTGTTTTTTAAAATCTTGGCCACAGTTTTTCATTTGACACTATATAATTCTACGTTATTTGCCAAAGGAAGAATGTACTACAGGTAAGGAACAGGTGTGAGTTTGAAGTTCTAATTTCTAGTCTGGAGTCTGCTACTGACATCCTGTGTGACCTTGAGTAAGTCACTTAAAGTGGGATTTTTACAAAGTGCTCACTGTAAGCATAACCCTGTTCCCATTCAAGTCAAGGGGAGTTTTACCAGTGACTCCAATAGGAGAAGAATTAGGCCAATTTTGAGTGCTTTGTAAAATCCCACTATTAATCTTTCTGCACCTTAACTTCCTCCACTATAAAATTGGGATGTTGGTACTGATCTACTTCACAGGAGTGGTGTGACGCTGAAATTAATGTTTGCAAAGTGCTTTGACATCACTGAGTGGAAAGTGCTAAAGAAGTGCAAAGTATTATAAGGATACTTAAATTATATTGTGATGGGTGCATTAGAAGTCCTTAAATAGATTATCATTCCTCCAAAATATTTTGATAAGAGGACAAAATTAAAAAAAGGCTCTCAAGAGGAGGAGACCAAGGAGCAGTGTAATGGCATGTCGGGGCTGTCAAAATCTCTCGTGTGGCGTCTCCTTATATGTTTTCCCCCATCTAATAAATTTTGACTCTTCTGTAATCACAGCAGGAGGAGCAGGATTTCACTCAGAATTTACGTTGCTCCCTGTCACTAGGAAGAGGGAGAAATAGGACAAATTATTGGTTTATCAGAAACTAGACTAATAACTCAACAGAATTTATTAAATGAAAATGAGACCTTATACAAAGAGGCTTATGTTACATTAGTGAAATAGCTTAATTTTCTAAATGCATAAAGCCACTATTGGATGTAATTAAATAGGCTCAAGGAAAACATCGTTATGGAATGTCTTTTTTTTTTTTACAATAATAATTGGAGAGAAACCAATAACAAATGAATAACTGTGTACTATTTATAAATGCTGCTTATTTGTATTTCCATTCAATGTTTAGTATGTTCCTTGAAACCTTTGTATATTCATTCAAACTTTAATTCTACAATAGTCTTATTGCAGCATCTTAATTACTTGTCTGGAGTGGTTTCCCCTCTTTGACCAGAAAACTAAACACATAATTGTTTTTAGAGACTTTCTGGACTTGCCAAAATATCAACTCCAGCACATGAAAGGGGGCAGAAGTTCACATTGTGCAATGGCCATCTGGGGCGGCATGTGTTATAATAAACTACTTGAGCAAAGTTGTTCATCTTATTTGCTCTCTAGAGGCTCTTTTTATTGGGATAGAAAAGAGATCTCCTTGCCAAAAAGGAGAGTGATGCTCTCTGCTGCGATTTGTGCCAAGATTCTGATAGAGAAAGCAGAGTTCTTTCATTTTTATCATCGTCTCTACCAATGTTTTGAGGGACTAATTCAAGAGTAAACAATATGACCAGATTAAAATTGTGGAAAAAAATCTGCAAAGCCATGGCATCTACTGCTGTTAAGTATACACAAATTTGGATCCTTAGATGATGAAAATTGTTGTAGCTTCACTGATGTCAATGGAGCTATGACAGTTTACACTGACTGAGGATCTGCCCCATAGCTGCTCTGTGCCCATTTATATCAACTAAGGATCTGAACCAGCACATTCTTCAATATTGTTTCTGAATTTTGGCTCTCCTAAAGATTTGGGACCCCATTTTCTTGATGTGGGGGATAATAGGGCTCTTCTCAAATTGGCCACAGGCAAATTAAATTAAGTCAAACACACTACCATGAACAAAAAAAATCTAAAATACAGAGTTTTTGAATTCATAGATTTGACTCTTAGGGCTTGCTAAGTGTCTGATGCACACATGCATATCTTTCTGGAATGAAGAATAGCGTGCATTACAAAGCTCCCCTCACTTTACATCTTTAGCTGTCTCTGCGCTGGATTCTTGCCATGCTTCAAAAAGAATGTTAGGTGACATATGCAAGTCCATTGCACTGATTCCAAAAATGTGTCGGAAAGACTCATGGCTTACAAAAACATGCCAAGTACTAGCTCTGGACCCCATTCAGTCACATCTTTCTACGCCATCACACTTCTGATGCGTAAACTGGAAAATTGTACAAATGCTACCTGGACAAGGAAAAGTCACATGAGCCACCATCTTCGGACACTCCAGCACTATTCTGTGCCATAGGCCTTACCAGTGATGTTCCTTTTTGTTTTTCCTGGGGAACAATGAAGGGATACAAGATGCTTGGGAAAGACTGTCCAGAAAGACAACCTTCAGTGTGATGAGCCATCTGAGCAATTCATAGGGCAATGTCACATGGATATGCGAAATTCCACTGAAAATAACAGCTGCAGTCCTGTGCCATTGAGGCATTTACTGCTTTGAAAGGGTTCTATTTCAATGACATGTGCAGACACATCCACGTGATGTGGTAAGTGAATTAAAGGGTCAATTTTACACAGTGTTATATGTATTGCACTGATGACAGAGACCCACTGCCTATCCTGCACATTCATGAGGTGGTGCTCGTTGGTTTTGAGGGTATTGACAAAACTGCTTGACTGCTGAGGTTTTTGTGGCAAAGAGGCTAAACTATTGTAATTGACCTTTATTTTGACCCACCCTTGAAAGCTGCACCTCAGAAAGCAGCTGCTGCAGAACATGGCGGAAAAGCTTCTCAAGGTGGTTGGCTTGCAACAGTCATGATGCTATCTCTCTCAGACTTCACTGGGTGGCTGTAAGACAGCAAGCACACTTCAGTTTTTTATCACTATTTAAAGCCCTACATAATATAGGGGAAGCTCAAGTAAGGACTGTGGCCACTGAGATTAGTAGAACTGCCCCAAGATACAATCTTGAAAGGTATAAGGGAGAAGGGAGGAAATGTGGCCTCTTCCACTGTGGATCCACTGCTCTCGTAGGTCCTGATCCTGTGACGTGTTGAAGACCTCCTGAGGTGATTAGTGATCTCTCTCCTCTGGATTTCACTAGGATTTGAAAGTGCTCAGCACCAAAAGGACCAGGCCCTGGTTCTCTCTCTTCTTTATAGCTAATAATGTACATCTCTGCTATTTAGCAGGGAAAGACTGAAATTGTTTCCACTTGAATTCTGAGTTTATTTTGTTTTAATATTTTGATTTTTGTGTGTTTATGCTTCAGGAAAGGGATGTAGGGTTTTTTTTTTTTGTGTTCTTCTCCATTGTGGAAGTTGTAGCCCAATCTATAGATTATGTATTAATTATATGGATTCATGGGCGGCAGATATCACAGGCCAGGGGAGGCTAAGCCTCCCCAAGTAGCCAGTTGTGATCCTGCCCACTCTCTGCCCCAAGAACCCCTCCTATATTCTGTTCCTCTTCCTGCCCTTGCTCAGCATCTCCCCTGAAAGGGGGTGGGGGTGAGGCCCAGCACTCTGGGAGCTGGATCGGCTGGGGCAGGGCTCCTCAGGCCACAGTATGGGGCTCAGAGCTCCCACAGGGAGAGAGGCAGAAGGGGCGGGGGAAGGGAGGGGACTTGGGCAGAAGGGGTGAGACCAGGGGTTAGCCTCCCTGAAAGGGGGCTTCATGCACCGCCCATGTATTGATTACTTAAAAATCCCCAGTTGTCACTTTGAGGTTTGACAGGCTTTTTCCCCGGTATCAGACCCAGTATTATTCAAAGTTTTATATAGCTGGGAACCCCTATGTGCATAATTGCAACATTCACACTACATGAACTATTTATAAATAGTTTATTAATACATTTAGCAGTCACAAACACCCCAACTCAGTAAGGTAGATAGAGATACTACAGAATGTACATCTGCACATCCATATACTCACACCATGCCTTGTAGAACAAACTGAACTGTTAGACATCATCTTCATCACCTTCCCCCTCATCAGCAGTGGCCATCATTCTGGCACCTCCCAAGGACTACATCTCCTTCTCCGACTGCCCATAGGCTGGGCTGCAACTTTTATAATATGTTACGCTGATGCCACTATGTTTCATGCATATTCAGTAGGGGATTTTTCCCCTTTTCCTTATTTGTATATCCTCCCCTTACTAATGTTGGCGTGTCCTTCTCCTATAGGTTAGTACAGCAATGATCTTCAACTTATTATCATATATGTCAACTTCTTGCCATGACATTCTTGTGGTTGGGTCATGTTCCTGTGGTCAGAAATTCCCATTAAACACTCTATTTTCAGCTCCCCAATACTGGGAGTTTTCTGTTGGGACGTTTATCTGTTCAACGTTCATAGGCCTCAAGCCTTATGCTAACTTGCTGAAGCTAATGTCTTACAGCATACAGGCCTGTAGGTTCCTTGCATTACTGCTGAATATAATAAAAGCAGAATATAATGCAAAGCAGTGAATATAATAAGAGGGAAGATCCTTTCATGGATTGAGAGCTGGTTAAAAGACAGGGAACAAAGGGTAGGAATAAACAGTACATTTTCAGAATAAATAAATAAATGGTAAATTTTCAGAATGGAGAGGGGTAACTAGTGGTGTTCCCCAAGGGTCAGTCCTAGGACCAATCCTATTCAACTTATTCATAAATGATCTGGAGAAAGGGATAAACAGCGAGGAGGCAAAGTTTGCAGATGATTCTAAAATGCTCAAGATAGTTAAGACCAAAGCAGACTGTGAAGAACTTCAGAAAGATCTCACAAAACTAAGTGATTGGGCAACAAAATGGCAAATGAAATTTAATGTGGATAAATGTAAAGTAATGCACACTGGAAAAAATAACCCCAACTATACATACAATATGATGGGGGCTAATTTAGATACAACTAATCAGGAAAGAGATCTTGGCATCATCGTGGATAGTTCTCTGAAGATGTCCACACAGTGTGCAGTGGCAGTCAAAAAAGCAAACAGGATGTTACGAATCATTAAAAAAGGGATTGAGAATAAGATGGAGAATATCTTATTGCCCTTATATAAATCCATGGTACGCCCACATCTTGAATACTGTGTACAGATGTGGTCTCCTCATCTCAAAAAAGATATACTGGCATTAGAAAAGGTTCAGAGAAGGGCAACTAAAAGGATTAGGAGTTTGGAATGGGTCCCATATGAGGAGAGACTAAAGAGGCTAGGACTTTTCAGCTTGGAAAAGAGGAGACTAGGGGGATGTGATAGAGGTATATAAAATCATGAGTGGTGTGGAGAAAGTGAATAAGGAAAAGTTATTTACTTGGTCCCATAATATAAGAACTAGGGGCCAGAGGAGGTTGTGAAGGCTAGGATTATAACAGGGTTTAAAAGAGAACTAGATAAATTCATGGAAGTTAAGTCCATTAATGGCTATTAATCAGGATGGGTAAGGAATGGTGTCCCTAGACTCTGTTTGTCAGAGGGTGACGCTGGATGGCAGGAGAGAGATCACTTGATCATTACCTGTTAGGTTCACTCCCTCTGGGGCACCTGGCATTGGCCACTGTCATCAGACAGGATATTGGGCTGGATGGACCTTTGGTCTGACATAATATGGCCATTCTTACGTTCTTATGCAAGGTAGCCCACTGGGCTACAATGTGTATTAGGGCATGTTGCCCAATTACTTGTGATATTGTTTTAGTTACGTATTTAAGGCATGTACAGATCTGAGGGTTTGGATGGCAATGAACTGGACATACCAGAAATTATTTTCACCAATGATAATCACACCCATACATGATTATACCTAACTTCGAAGGTGCTAGAAATTGTAAATGAAACCTTGTTTGATACAGTAGGGAATATCTATGATTTTTGCCTCATCAGAGCCAAACTCATTCAGAAAACATAAACAGGTTGTCCAGTGGTGTCTGGTGTTGAGATACTAATAGAGCTATGTCCAGTTGATTAAATCTCCCCCTCCTTTCTTTAAACAAACAACCCTTTGTGGCAAATGCTTTCTTTTCTCCCTTCTCTCCAGCAGCACAATGGAGAGAGAGGTGGAGGAGTTGGAAGCCTTTGGTACAACACTATGAGTGCAATCTCAGGAGGGAGAGGCAGGTCAGGCTGCTGGTTCCTAGACAACAAAAGCTCTTCCCTCTCTGGAAAAAGACAGAGCAATGCTGATGTTGGAGCCTGCTCATGGGCTGCTTTTTCAGTTCCCTGTGGGACAGAATCATAGCAGCCCCCGTGACTAAGCACAGGCAGAGTTCCAGCCTCACCTCAAGCATAGGAGGAGGGACTCGGGAGTGCTGAGGCAGGGAGTGAGGAGCTGGCTGCTTGCAATTGTAAGGAGGCAGCAGGTAGGAGGAGGGTCTGTGACCAGAGAAGAGGGGGACTGCAGCCTGGAAATGGGAGAATGAAAGGAAGGGATGACATAGAGGGGAGACGGTCTGTCTCCCTGGCATAGAGGGGAGGGGGTCTGTCTGCTCACTTTCAGGAAGAGCAATGGTGGGAATTACAGCAGAGGAGCGATTGTGGTGGTAACATTTATTTTTTGGCAAGGAGGAAAGGGCCCCCAATGGTTTAATTGACTTTTCTGAAGGGAGATCACACATGATTTTTGCATACATATGGGAGAGTGGGGGATTAGAAATATATAGTTAGAGAAGGAAAGGTTATCTAAATGCCAGCCAAGGCCCTACTACTTATTTTGAGCACCAGCTGCTACTGAGATTGTCCAGGTTGCTGGATGTTCCAACTTCACACTTGCCAACATCTTCTGGAGGGGCAAAACTCCATTATTTGCCAATTGTGTTTCTCATACCAGTGCAGCATAAATTCAATGGTATCTGAGGTCTGATGCAGAGCTGCTATTGGGTTCCTATCTATAATTACAATTTTACACCTCTTTGCTGTGCAGAAGCCCACAGAAAAGTGCACAGACATTCTCTCCACAGGCATACATATCTTCCAAACACACACTGTGATTCTTCAAGAGGCCATGGGTTGTAGTTACTTGCTCACTATTAATTGTTCCCCGCTCTGCATTGCTATTGATTGACTGAGTGCTTGCTCTCACTGCCTTAAATAGATGGCCTATTTACCGCCTTTAATTGATTGCTAGTTCATCATCATTTGCTTATTGTCCTATGCCGTTAGCTGACTACTATTAATTGCCATTTATCTACTGTTGCTATTCATTGCTGTTTACCAGTTCTAACTCATGTGCCTGTTTAATTTTCTTTTCCCAACATGTCTGCTGCCTCTCCACCTTGTCCCCTAGTCTCTCCCTCTGTCAGTCTCTGCCCTTTCTTCCATGTTGTGCATCTATTGCTCTTCACCCTGATTGTTTCACACACCACCTCCCCTCTCATTGCTACCTTCCTTCCTTTCTTCCTTATATCCTCTTATCTCCCTTCCCCTCCTCCCCTTCTGCCTCAGCTGCACTCACAAGTGGAATGTATGGCATCTGGAAAATCATAAGCAATTTGATAAATGATTGAACAAGATATAATCATTTGTCATTTCTATAGGGCTGCTGCTGATGTTCTCTGTAGTGTCTGCCGGTGAAGAGGAGGAGGGGAGGAAGGAAAGAGATTTGACTACAGTTCCAAAGTCTATAAGGAGAATTTATTATAAAACTACAATGTTAGTGGTTTGTAACTGAAGCATTTTCAGTACCTAATCAGCTTGTTTGAGTGGTGAGGAATCCCAGTAGTTCAATGCAGGGACTGTGATTCTGATGAACATAATGGTCTCTTCTGGCCTTAAAATCTATGAATTGTATGTTGTGAGTAGCAGAGCACCTAAGAAGAATCTGAAGTGCATTTCCTCACCTAATCCCAAAAACATAACCTAGCAGCAGAGACCCTTCTGTATAGTTTGTTCCTGCAATCTTTCAAACTTGTCTCTAAGCGCATAACCCTCGTAGTTTTAAATAGGCAGACTGTAAAATCTTGTCGAAACCTTCTTTTCTGCAGGAAAACTATCCTTCAGCCAGATGTCAAAAGATAAGTACCATGGAAATGCTGCCAGCAGTGGATTTGGGTGAAAACACCCTTCTATCAGGTGACCTCATGCGACACATGAAACCACACAGGAACAAATCCATCAGAACTTAAGGGACGGGTCAAACATTTGATGCACACAGGGGGCTCCCAGCTGGAAGAGCACAATCCAGAGCAGTCAGCACCAGCATGTGACACACACACACACCCTTCACATCTGCTCAGGCCAATAAAAGATTGTACCAATTTGTTCTGCCTGAAAATTAGCCCAGTCTAAGCAAAAGCACAGACAGCGAAAAGAGTTTTCTGTACCTTTAGTTAGTCTATGGGTATATCAACACACAGCAGGCTACAGCTATCATGAGTCAGAGCCTGTGCATGATTCTTAAGAGAGCACAGCACAGCTTAACCCAGAAAGTTGCATATTTCTATGTAGGGATGCGTAGCTGCAGAGAGGTTGTCTCCCACATCCCAAGTGGTCTCAGCTTTATAATACAGAATACAGTGTATTTGCAGGCAATGACTGTCACTGCAGTAACACAACCCAGAAAGTTGCATATTTCTATGTAGGGATGCTTTAGCTGCAGGGAGGTTGTCTCCCACATCCCAAGTGGTCTCAGCTTTATAAGGTGTTCACAGTGATGAGAATACAGTGTATTTGCAAGCAATGACTGTCGCTGCAATAACGCTTTCTCTGTCGTGCAATCATTTCACTGTCAGAAAAGAAGGAATAAAGAGCAAAGATAGCAGACAGAGAAAGATACTCTGAACACTCCCCCTTTGCCTTTCAATAGTGTCCCCATCTAAATGGGTCATGTCTGCCACAGTCATGCCAGTGAATAGAACAGCCCAGATGGAGGAATCAGGTAGGTCATCTACCCATGAATCCCTGCTAAACTTAAGGTGCTTTTATTAGGCTACAAGTTTTGTAATGGTGTGGATGGTCCTAAAATAGCAATGCATGTTTTCAGAAATGTAATTGCAGATCTATTGCTCATAGCATCTTTTTAGGTCTTGCTGTTCTTTCTGAGTATACTCATTATCATGGGAGTCAGTCAGTCACCAGAATATGCTATCTTGCATGTGTGAAAAAAGGAGATCTGTAATGTCTTGCTCCATGTTACACCGGTGATGCGAAAGCCCCAAGTCTGAGTACTATAGTGCCCGTACCAAGTAGCCTTTAGATCTCAAAGCACGGGGTAGTGAATTATGAAAGACACTGGGCCCAGATCCTCAAAGGTAGTGAGGCACCTAAATACCTTCTGAGGCTTTGAGTGAACCCTGGTTACTCTTGGCCAAAATGAGAAAGAGGGGTTGATTCATTCATGATATCCCCTCAACTCACACTCTGTGTCTAGCTGTAGCTCCAATTTCTCTCCAGTCCAAACCTTTGAGAGTGAACATTGCTTCCACACTGAAAAATTGCCATAGCGAAATATCAGATCATTGTTTGTGAGAGAATGATAGTTAGCATGGACAAAAAGGAGCAGACCACGATACTGGTAAAGATAACTTGAGATCCGAGAAATGCTATGCAAGAGCTTGGTGGTGGTGGTAGTAGTATTTTTTTATTACTACTGAAGGACAGTGAACTACTTTAACTTTGTAAAACAAACAAGAGCAAACAATTTGTGTAGGAAAGCATAATGCTTATATGTCATCACTTGCTTGAGTATTAAACCTAAATCATCTTGTTAAGGTAAGATGCTTGAAATGGAATGATTCCTGCACTCACAAGGGATGGACTAGATAAAGGAATAGGACTTCTCCATTTCTAACTGCTACAATAACTTCCCTTTTTAAGGAAAAGGGACAACGTGGAGAATGGGTGGAGTTTTTGTGGGTTGTGGGGGGATTATATCTTGTTCAATCTTTATCAAATTTCTTAGGATTAGTGCATAAAAAAATAGAAAAATCTTGTTTTTTGCATTTATAACCCTGATTTAGAATAGACTTGTACTTTTGAGGCCTTATGTTCACTACTCCTTTTGATATCTGGGATTATCCTGATTTGGCTGGGGCAATCCCACACTATATAAGCCTAGATGATGGGACATTAGCAGGTCCCACAGCCTCTTAGAATCATAGAATATCAGGGTTGGAAGGGACCTCAGGAGGTCATCTAGTCCAACCCCCTGCTCAAAACAGGACCAATCCCCAATTTTTGCCCCGATCCCTAAATTGCCCCCTCAAGGGTTGAACTCACACCGCTTGGTTTAGTAGGCCAATGCTCAAACCACTGAGCTATCCTCCTTCTTTGTGGGGCCTGTGAAATATCATCACTCATAAGGCAATGTGTCGTGATAACATTTTGATGCAATGTCATCATACAGTTGATGCAATGTGGTCACATTTTAATGTAACACAGTGGGGTGTTG
The DNA here is from genome assembly GCF_965140295.1 of Lepidochelys olivacea. Lineage (NCBI taxonomy): Eukaryota > Metazoa > Chordata > Testudines > Cheloniidae > Lepidochelys > Lepidochelys olivacea. The sequence continues at coordinate 127,977,555 of NC_140413.1, forward strand.
CACTGATAAAGACCATCACATTGTACCATGATGTGCAGGCTCAGTGTTGGTATCTCAATTCATAAGCGTGCCACTTTGGAGAAATTCAAATGAGTGGCAATGCTAGTCAGGGCCGGCTCTAGGATTTTTGCTGCACCAAGCAAACAATTTTTTGGCTGCCCCCCCTATTTTTCATGCCTCCCCGCCCCCAACTCCACCCCTTCACAACCCCTTCCCCAAATCCCCGGCCTCGCCTCCACCTCCTCCCCCTGGCGTGCCACATTTCCCCCCCCATTGCTTCCTGCGGCTCCCCCCCCACAACCCCCCCACCCTAGCTCACCTCCGCTCCGCCTGCTTCCCTGAACATGCCGCCACTCCACTCCCCCACCCCAGGCGAGGGAGAGGCAGCGCGTTCAGGGGAGCAGGCGGAGTGGAGGTGAGCAGCAAGGGGTGGAATAGAGGAACCACTCCCCACCCCAGCTCGCCTCTGCTCCACCACCGCCGCCTCCCCCAAGCACAGTGCCGCTCAGCTTCTCCTCCCTCCCTCCCAGGCTTGCTGTGTGAAACAGCTGTTTGGCGCGCGGCAAACCTGGGAGGGAAGGAGAGAGGGAGGGAGGAGAAGCGGAGCAGTGGCGGCGCACTCAGGGGAGCAGGCAAAGGCGGAGCGGAGGCAAGCTGGGGCGGTGGGGGGGCACATTTCTAGGCGCCAGAATGCCACCCCTAGAAATGTGCCACCCCGAGCACCTGCTTGTTTTGCTGGTGCCTAGAGCTGGCCCTGATGCTAGTACATCATGTAACATGCAATGCTCCATCTTGATCTGAAAGGTCTGTGCTTGGATCAGAGTGGAAGATTTCATGCAGGACCTGAAGTCTCCATGGTCTCAGATTTTACTTATGAAGGGCTAGATTCTGATATCCTCACTCATTTAGAAACACATCACGACGTGAGCAGTTGCAGTGGAGTAAATGGGACAATGCATGAGGTAAGGTCCTTCACCATATTGAGGTGTGCATCAGAAGCTAGCTGCACACAAGGAAGAATGGACTTGTGGTTAAAGCACAGGCAGGGCCGTCAAGAGATGACATCTATTCCCAGCAATACCACGAACATCCAGTGTGATCTTGGGTAAGTCGCTTAGTATCTATGTGCTTCAGTTTTTCCATCTGTAAATTTGGGATCATCAATGCTTCCACGCCTGGCAGGGGAGCTCTGAGGTTTAAATAATGTGTTTGTGAGGTGCTCGGATTCTGTAATGGTGGGTGCTCTAAAATGCCTTATAAATAAATGCAAATGTAAAATGAGGATGTCTTCAGTCTGATCCATGTTACACAAGTTAGATGCAGACCTCAGATTTTTGGAAATTGTCAATGCTCTTGTCAGCTGGACAAAATTAGGACACTCCTAGTATAGAGCACAGAAAGACTGATACTTTGGAATTAGTTATGTGAGGCTATGAGACTGGTAAAAAGAAAAATCTGTCACTGCCAAGTAACTATATATCAGCATTTTGTTAATACAAGGAGGTCTTTGTAGCTATAAAAAAATCAGATATTTTTGTCATGATGCAGGTCACTGATCGTGGTTATTTAATTATTTTATTATGCATCTAGCACTGTGGCATCTGAGCATCTGGGCATATAAACAGAGCAGGACATTAGTTTAAAATGCCCACAATAGACAGCAAAGCAGCCCTCCCTTCCTTGAATTCCTCATGTATACATACTAGTTCTATGTAAAAGTTTTGCACTAACTGTTAATCCTGTGCCAGTACTATTTAGAAAATATCATAACTTAACTACAAGTGTGATTTTTTTTTTCAGGCATGTAATGGCAAATAATACAGGGTTTTTAATTCTATATATTGTAATGTGGCTCTCCTAATTTAATTCAGCCGCTACAATTTAGCTCCATTCCGTACACCTATGCCATACGCAATCTACAAGCATCAAACCAATTTATGCCTGAACAAGCTTTCTGATAGGATAACTGAGTTTCTCATCCTTTAAAGAGTTCAGTTCTGCAAGTGTGAGCTTCATCACATCTGTATGCCCTTGATGAGTGTTATGGCACATCTCCAGAAAGATGTGTTTTAATCAAAAGCAGGGAGTTTTAGCCAACTGTGCTGTTCTTATGCTCTCATCTGAGACAAACAGATCTTGAGATATGGATGCATTTATACAGATAATGCAACAAACCTCCATCTTTTCTCATCCCTCTGAAATCAGAGGAAACTACAACACATCAGACATTTATTTTACAGAATCTTTAATATGGCACATATGGGATTAGATAGCAAGTTGATAGGCCCCATTTAAATCCTAAATGAGACAGATAAGATGGATAGGTCAGAACTTTCCTTTAGTCACCAGTATCTCATGTGAATATAGATTGTGAGCTGTAGGATGATGTTTCAATTGTATGTTTAGCTTTTTCCTCTAGAGCTGTTCCTCTCGATACCATGTGTCAGAAAAAAACATGAACAGTGTAGTTCCTTTGCTGGTCAACTTATGTCTCTTCAAAAAATGACAAATGAGTCAGCTAGAGATACAAAAGGAAATCCACATCCTGGATATACTGCTGGAGACTACAGGTCAGGTGCCAGGGAGTAGAACTGGCCAGAAAACAAGATTTCTATTTCTTTTTGCTCTGAAGTGGAACAAAAATGAGACTTTTCTGAGGCAGAAATAGAGTCGGAGACACAGACCCATCTCAGAATAGCCAATAGCTCCATGGTTAGGGCATTCACAAGGGTTGTAGGAGACCCAGGTTCAAGTTCCCACGTCACAGTAGCGTATTCTAGGCACTCTCTCTGACCAGATATTCCATCTTGGAGATGAGAAACCTTCCTGATGAAATTTTTATCCAAAAGTATATGTTGGATAGGGTGTTGATAAAGCGGCATTTTCCTCCAAAAAAATTGGTCAAAAAATTCCCAACCAGCTCTACTGGAGAGGCCTGGGAGCTGTAGGAGGATAGTGAAGTACAGTAAGCTATGGAGCCCAAGTGAAGCCACTCTGCCACATCTGCACAACTGCTGTGAACAGTTGGTGTAGTTCGCAAAAAGAAAAGGAGTACTAGTGGCACCTTAGAGACTAATTTGATAGGTCTTTCCAAATAAGTAATCAAATGAAAAAGATTCTACACCAGCTACATGTTGTGAGAACTAACCACTGTAGAGAGGAAGATTCAACACAGTTGGTTTTGATGGTTTCCTGCTGTGGTTTTCACTTGTATATTTGGTAAAAGTGATGTAACAGTGATTTGTTCTTGTTCCAATACCTTTTAACACTTTTTCAAGGTATTTGTTTTGCTTTTTTTTGTACCATATGCATTTTGCAGTTATTTAGTACTTGAACTATTTAAGACTAAACTAAAGTCAAATTGGGAAGTATCATTTTGAGCTGTCAATCCTTTACATAAGCAATCTTAAATGGCATACACAAGCCAAAAAGTAGGTGTGTGATATGTCTGTCACATCACTAAAATGCAGGCAACATTTCTACAAAATGTTGAAGCCTCTCAGTCATATCAGGGTGTTCACATGCGATATTCTAAAGGAAAACAAAACAAAACAAAAACTGCACCCACTTTCTTCACCCGGAAGCCAGCAACTAAGAAATATAATAGCAAAGGAATATTTCTCAATATATCCTTCAGAAAAGTGCTAACTTTTTAAATTACAGCATTCTGGTACAAGGAAACTGGATACAATTACAGTTCAAAGAGCATGAAAATTTCCAGGGCCTGATTGTGCTACTCTTACATTGGGAAGCACTTATGTACAGGAGTAGTTCAACTGATTTCATGAGATCATGATCATTAATGTGAAGAAGGGTTGCCCAAGTGGGCCCTTGGTGTAAGTACAGAATTCCACTTTCTTAAAATCCCCAGAGGCCAAAATTCATATACTGTTTCTCAATATCAGTGCTTGCATTGAGACTGTTACACTACACTAGAAAACTATCTCTGGTAAGCTTATTAGCATGCACATAGCTTCCTTTATTGTTTTTAGTATGTTTTCTCTGTAATGTTTTTACCTTAAGAATTAATGTGCTTACTGAGAAACAACAATGTGGTAACTTAACTGTGGCAATTACACTGTGTGCTATCTCTGAGGGGAAAAGTAAAGCAGGTCAGCTTAGGAAGTCTGACTTTGCTGGGGAATTCACAGCGAAGGCAGGGAGGAGTGCAGCCCAGGCAGCAGGGAGAGAGATGCATGTCTCCACCCAACAGCGGTAACAGCTGAGGAGCCGGAGGTCTGAAAGTGGGTGTCCTTCCTGGATCATAGGGGGGAATACAGGTGCAGTTATATAACTGTAACAAATATATACATATATTTAAAATATATCTGTTTTTCTGCTCCACTGGTGATGTTTAGAAGGGTCTTCTGGGTGGACACAAGAACAGTGACACCAAATGGCCTTGGGCCCACCGCCTCACCTCCCTCTTCTTCTGCTCTATGCACATCTGCCTTCAGTTTCCGCTTTGCAGCAACTGTTACTGGTAAACACCCTCTGGTGAAACTTGGAGACAAGAACATGTACATGAGCTTTCTCCAGAGCCCTCTACAGAAATGAAGTTGCCATGCTGGAGCATCAACACAACAGTTTTGTTAAAGGAACAATGTAAACAAACTGAGAATATAGAAAAGTAGTTTCTTTCTGCCATAATGATCTTGGGGTGACTTGTAACAACAGAAGATACAAAATGTTATTTTCAGATGATGCCCCTTTATTCAAACAAACCCACAATAACTAGATATCACATGTATTCATTTCTATATTTCTGATTCTTTGTCATATTCCTTGCATGACTTTGCCTTGTTAATAGCTGTGTAATAAATGATATAATTTTAGAACTGTGCATAAACAATATTTAAAGGAGAAACCTCCTGGAAAATTGGTGCCGTTCCTTTTAAAATAGCCTGCCACATGTGGAAGCAAGGTCATATCTGTTCTACACTGTCAGTTTGGACTTGGAACATAAAACAATTCAAGAATGTCCAAAGTCCATATATTTATTATTTGTTAAATATCGGCTTAGTGCTCAACCCCCTATGAAATGCCAGGGAGGTTGATGCCCTGAATCATAGAGCTTACAATCTAAACAAGGTCTTGTAATTTTTCTTAAGATTGTGTTCAGATGTGCTACTGCAGCTTTGCAATATTTTCATAAAAATTGTACTAGCCCATGCCCAAAATTGACTCACCTGCCCTTTGTCACAATGACTGTTGACAATGGAAAAACTGATGACATTTTACTCTAAGTAACTCACACATCCAAGAAAACTACTTGTCCTGCCCAAGGGGGCAAATATGATTTTTCAAGCCTATGTTGTTGTGAGGGCATAGATGGTCTGTGGCTAAGGACTTGTCTACACACACTTTTGTACCAGTCTAATTCAATTAGTGCAAACCTCTGTGTGGAGATCCTTACTTTGATCTAAGAGTGATTTATTTTTGTTTAACTTAAACCTGTTCCTAATTAACTTAAATCAAAATAACCTGTGTTTGAACCAAAGTAAGTGTGTCCACATAGCCTTTTACACTGCTTTAAATATGTTTCAAAATCACAACACTTTAAACTGGTGCAACAGTACAGAGAAAAGCCATAATAAACAGGACTGGGGACCAGGTGTGAGAACCAAAGACTAATTAAGGGGAGCTGGAAAAGCTTTCATGTTGATCAGCTGATATCCACTCAGGTCCTCAAAAGTTCTGTGCAGAGATGACCCATGCCTGCCAATAGTTGGGGGAGCAGCAATGTGAGGGCAGCCAGCTTCAGCAGTGTTACTGAGCATGCTTAATCCATGTCAGCATGCTCAATACAAGTCGAGGAACAAATCTGGTAGGCGACATGGACTCCCCCCCTACAGATCCCCTCCACACATCGCCTTTGGAAACTTCTGTCTGAGGTGATGAGTCATCCCTGATCTAGAGCCTAATTAAGCCACATACAGTGATGAGTTATTCCTGTGTTAGGCTCCAGCCAGTCCACAAGCCAGCAGCTAGTCGAGTGACTCAGAGCAGGCATATAAACCTCTCAGGCGAAACAGCAGCTGAGTCTGCTCAATGTCATTTTATGACCTAGAACTCTCCTCTGCCAGATAGTGGTGACAGACTCCATAGGCCTCAGCCTGCTTTAGCCATGGTCTTCTTCCAGTCTTGTCCCTAGTCCTGCTCTAGCTCCCAGCCCTACTCTTGCCTTGTTCCAAACATGCTCTTGACCCCTGATTTTAGCTATGACCCTTTGCTCTGACACCTAGGACTGACTACCACTGCTCCAACCTCTAGGCCTGACAGTCCTCACCTCCGTTTCTGATATTCTGGACCCATGTTGCAGGAAATATGACTCAGTTTTATTAAGCACATTAAAATATTTAAAAGATTAAAATAAATAAAATGTGTCACCAAAGCTAAGCTATTAATAATATTAAACGAAAGTGGCAATAAAGCATTACATCTATCAACTCAAAATCAGATCAAGATAAAATAAAACAAGTTGGTCTTGATATTGGTTTGGAATTACATCATCAAATTAGTTAAATCATCAAACTAACACCCAATATAATCATCCTTATACATTTTAAGAGTCTCAGAAGGTAGCTGTCCTTTTTGGTTATAAATGCCAACTAATTTAATCATAATAAGTAGAATCTTTAATTTCAGTAGTTGCGTATCTTTTACTGAAATCAAACTGCCTAACATTTAAATCACAACCTCAGAGCCAATTATAAAGCATCCTTCTTACAATTCTATTCTTAAGTGGTGGCTATGGACCAGATTTTCAAAGGTATTTAGGAACCCAAACATGCAGAGAGTCACCTAGTAGGATTTTCAAAAGCTCCTCAGCAGGTTACATACCTAAGTCCCAAGGGATACTTCATACCTTTGAAAAAATCTATCTGGTCCTAACCCTTTCCTCCCCTACCCCCAATTAAGATACTTTAATACAGATTTTAATAAAACACTCTTGATAAGCCAAAGTTTGACAACTCTTATTTACCAGAAATTGGAAGACAATTTCAAGGGTATCAGGACTTCTAAACATAAAACACAAAACACACTCTGATGAATGATTTTATCAGATACTATTTAGGGCTGTTTAAATCTGGGGAATTTTCCTTTCTGGTGCCTTCCCGTGTGAACTTTATAGGTACACATAGACACATGCATGCACATGATACCTTCACACCTTAATATTAACAACTATAAAAAGGCTGGGACATCTCCCCGCTAATAAAAATAGAAAAAGGAAAATACGATACTTCATATAACAGGGTTTTGCCAACACTTCTTCTCTTACAAATGTCCGGACAATGTGGGCACAGGGAGAGACTGGTCAAAGGTTGTCATAGCCTATTTGATGAGGTTTTAATTTCCTCTCCTCAAAGGGGTCTTGGGTATTGTAGACTATCATTCTTCCCAGAGGCAGCTTGCTCACCTGAAAAGAGAGGTTTCTCAGCCTTACCCTTGATTCTTATAGTTTGTTTTATAGTTATCTTATTCCACCTTGCAGATCCTCCCTTCAAGGCCCTGGACAAATCAGATGCAAGGCCTATTTTGGAGTCCTGCAACTTGGTCCAATCAGGTTCAAATTAGGTCATCCTTAGCTAACATCAAGTTTGGGGGAAAAAACCACTTACATCAGCAATTTAAAAAATAATTGGTATTTTTGCATACCAGAGGGACCGACATTTGTGACCTGTCTCCTCCCCAAAAACTATCAAAAATCTGTACACAAGAGACTAGTTTTGAGGATGTTGGCATGGTCTGATCCAGGTGAGATGACATTGTGTCACAAGTTTGACAGAAAGTTAAACATAAAAATCGTATAATAAGAACTGATTGCAAAAGAATCCTAGCAGCATTCTTCCATGAAATTAAAAATAGATTTGAACAGTTATGATCAGTTATCAGTTTCATCACCTCCATTTTCTTCTCAGACAAAGGATTTACAGTAATTTTTCTGCTTTGGAACTGGGCTATAACTCAAACTGTTTATCTTCTGGAATCTTTATGTTGATAGAGAAAACATTACAAGTCCATCAAGATTAAATCCATTTAAATAATAATTTTTAAAATGTTACACAAGATATATAGTCCCATATAAACTGTTCCTCTCACTCAGAAGATCTAGGTTCAATAGCTGGTTCTGCCGGTAATGACTGGGAATAGTTGTAACAGGGACGGTAGAAGCTTCTCCTGTCATGACATTCTAGTTGGGTACTGGCTTCATTGGGATGTCACCAATTTCAGGTGCCTGTTGTAACAGAATGTGCTGTTGTTTGCATGAATCTGATTAGCTTGTTTTACACCACTTCTTTATAGAGAGACTTATGTTTGGAGTTAGAACAAGCAGATGAAAATAAAATCAATTCTAGTAAGAAGTGTCGCCCTAGGGTGCTTAAACAAAACACAAAACATAATGCCTGTGGCTTTTTTAAAAATAAAGAATGAAAAGATAAACTCCAACTAATTATATGTACAGTGTAAGTAGCAGAGATAACCTAAGCCGCTGACAGGGCTGGGCTGCCACAAGTACCCTTATGGGGATCCTAAAGCACTGGCAGATCAGAGGGCAAGTTTCTTCCCTTATACATAGTGAGAACAGAAGAGCAAACAGAAATATGCTCATAGTCTGCCAAAAGTGAGAAAAGAAGAATCTACAGGCTTGGGGGACCCAGACAAGTTGTTAGAGGAGCACAGCTAAAGGATACAACCTGAAGAAGTCTTCAAAATAATGGTTCCCTTCCCAGATGTTTTTGTTTGACCCTCCACCTAAGATAGCTTGGCAGATGGGAACCCACCATTGTCTTCTTGTACCATGTCCTGACACAGTTATTACCAGCTCTTCTATTTTTGCCCATTGCCTTTCTGTTTTTCTTTCCAGTTGCTTCTCCTTTTGTCCATTTTCTTCATTCTTTCCTGTCCTCTCTTTAGCCTTTTTCTTTATTGTTTTACTTTTTTGCATTTCTCTTCTGAGTCTTCTTTCCATTCTTTCCAGCAGCTCCAATCCCTCTCACCATTCTTCCACTCACTAGGAGGCCACGTGCTCCACTGGTACCCCTCAAGACTGAGCCAAGTGACATTGCCATAGTAGCAAAGACTATAAGCTTGAACTGGTGGGCTATTGAATGAACCTAGAGTACTATACATGTGAGCTTCCACAGCTGGCTATACTAGGGGTCTCAATAAGAATAGGGAGGTAAGGTGGGTGCCTTACAAGAAACTACCCACTGCTTTACCTGCAGTAGCACATTGCAGTGTGTGTAGTGGGTGGATCTGTGGTCCTTCAGCTTTCCTCAGTCATATTAGATATTAGAAATGTATATGTGTGTATATATATATATTTTCAGTTTACGTGTGTGTGTGTGTATATATAATGTATATGTGTATATATATGTGTATAAATATAAATACACACATTAAATTTGTATATTAAAATTCGTATGTTACAGGAGTAGCAATAATTTCTCACTGGTTTTTCACTTTAGCTACTAAAGAGTCACATCAGATCTTCAGACCAAATCCGTGTAGCTCCACTGAAGTCTGTTTGCCTTTTATTTTTGTGCATGAATTAATTCAGAGCTGAGTCATTGAAAGTTGTACTGATTTACAGCAGCTGAGGATCTGGACTAAAAAACATAAATCTATACCTACTCAGATACTTATTTCCTGGTGTTACAACAAGCTGAGGCTAAATTAGGCTAATGAATCTATCTATCTATCTATCTATCTATCATATTTTACATTTGGTTGCTAAAATTAATTTTTAAAAGATGCTGGTAATGTATGAAATTCCTCATGGGAGAGAAACAGAAAATTGTTAAAATTATTACTCTGTTGCTAATGACTTCTTCCAGTGCTTATCTATAGGACTATAGCTATGCTTATCTGATGATAGATTCAGGGTACTATTATGTATTGATAAAGTAATTATTTTTATTGAATTAGTTAACAAAATAACAGGCTGCTTTGTTCCAGGCTAAAGGACAGCTCAATTTGTATTGAATTCGCATCCTTTTTTTTTTTTTTTCCTTCAGAGCTTTGTAAGAAAGTGCATTCTCTTTGTCGGGACCCATAAAATAAATAGGAACATAAAAGCAACCATACTGGGTCAGACCAAAGGTCCATCTAGCCCACTATCCTGTCTTCTGACAGTGACCAGTGCCAGATGCTTCAGAGGGAATGAACAGAACAGGCAGTCATTGAGTGATCCATCTCCTGTCATCTAGTCCCAACTTCTGGCAGTCAGAGGCTAGAGACACCCAGCACAAGGAGCTGCTTCTCTGACCATCTTGGCTAATAGCCATTGATGGACCAATCCTCCATGAACTTATCTAATTCCTTTTTGAACCCAGTTATACTCTTGGCCTTCACAATATCCCCTTGTGATGAATTCCACAGGTTGATTGTGCGCTGTGTGAAGTAAGAAGTGTAATAAGAAAGTGGTGACCCAGCCTCTTAAATCGCATATTCAATTAATCCAACAAACTACTGTACAAACATCTCAGAAAGCCTGGTTAGAGTGTAAATTTTTCCAATATGCTACTAAAAGGAAAATTTTAATTTTTTAAAGGGAATAATAATTAATGAAGATCTTATTTTTCTCTTCTGGAGTCTAGCTGAGGCCTTGGAGCCAAACACTTTCTTTTTACATGACTGTATTAAGCTTTTATTTTCCTAAAATTCATTTCAAAACTGGTGTAGCATGTTGTGAAAACTGAAAAGCTAAGACTTCTGGCTTTGTATATCTGCTTTCCAAGGATACATTGAAAGAACTAGGGATTCAGAAGATCTTGTGCCTTCAGAAAGTATTTACATTTTCATATCTCTGAATTCCCCCCTTAGTGTACATGGGATGTAGCTTTTTATGAGATTGGAGGCCTAAAACTTGGCAGCTGTGCAATACTGTGGATTGCAGTAATTTTTAAACAATGACAGTACTCTCAGATCTACAGTAATTCGTCTACTGTGTTTAACAGGTAATAGAGCATCCTATAATCCCTGACAAAACAAGAGTTATCATACATGCACAGTCTGTATGGTCACTGAAGTCAGTGATCCATTGAAAGTGACTATAGCAGCAACAAACAGCATGGCTTTCATTAAGGATCTCTTCACATTTCCATTATAAATGTCACTCAAGTTTTAGAACTCATTTGTAAAAAGTCTATCTCACAATGTAATTTGCCATTACATCAGCCATCAGCCATCAGCCTAAAAGGGTGACATTTTAAAATATGTTTGATCCATTTTATTTTGACTTTATGTATTTATTTTATATAATTATGTACAAAAGAGAAGTTTGTTAGTTTCAGAGGCTTGTCGCACTTCCACAATTTCAAATCAACTCTGATTTTAGAATCAAATTAATTACAGTACTGCAGATAGAACCCTTTAAATATTTTAAATTATTTTTAAAAGATGCTTTATATTTAATACTATATTTAAAAGTCAGCTACTGAGCACATGCAGTAACATTTTAATAATATATATTTCTGTATTAATCTTGTAAGTGCACTGTACTCTGGATGGAAACAATAACATGCGTTGTAATGGTTCAAGAGGAGAGCTACAGTCAATGGAGTAAATTATATGGCCTTTTTAATCTCGCAGAGAAAGGCATAACAAGACCAAATGGCTGGAAGTTCAAATCAGACAAATTCAAATGAAAAAGAAGGGACAAATTTGTAACAAGTCGGTTAATTAGTGGAACAAACTACTAAGGGAAGTAGTCCATTGTCTATCTCTTGAGGTCTTCAAGTCAAGTCTGAGGCTATGTCTACACTAGTACTTTTGTCAGTATAACTTATGTTGCTCGGGGTGTGAAAAAACCACCTCTGAGCGACATAAGTTACACCAACAGAAGCACTGATGTGGACAGTGCTATGTCGGCTGGAGACGCTCTCCCACCAACATAGCTGCCACCACTTGTCAACGGGAGAGCTCTCTCCCGTCAGCACAGAGTGGCTACACGTACAATCTTACAGTGGCGCAGCTGCATCGGTACAGCTGTGCTGCTGTAAACATGCTAGTGTAGACATTGGCCTCATATCTTTCTGGAAGATATGCTTTCGTCAAACATAAGTTATTGGGCTCCATACAGAAGTAGCTGGATTAAATTCTATAGCCTGTGTTACACAAGAGGTGAGACTAGAGAATTAAATGATCACTTCTGGCCTTAAAACCTATCAATCTCTGGATTCAATTTTCTAATCCACTCTCTTCCAAGGGATAATAACGCCTGAGACAGGGAATCGTATGATGTTTTAACTTGGGGTTGTGTTCTTACTTAGCCTTCTGACTATCAGTCATCTGGCTATAAAATTTAAAGGGGCTGCAACCTGAAGGTACTGTGCTCTCCCTAGGTGAAAGATCTATTCTGGTGATCAGCCAAAGAATGGGAAGTGAACCACATCCTGGCCACTATGGATGTAGAAGCCCTCTACACCAACATTCCACACAAAGATGAACTACAAGACATCAAGAACACTATCCCCGATAATGTCACGGCTAACCTGGTGGCTGAACTTTGTGACTTTGTCCTTACCCATAACTATTTTACATTTGGGGACAATGTATACCTTCAGATCAGCGGCACTGCTATGGGTACCCGCATGGCCCCACACTATGCCAGCATTTTTATGGCTGATTTAGAAAAACGCTTCCTCAGCTCTCGTCCCCTAATGCCCCTACTCTACTTGCACTATATTGATGACATCTTCATCATCTGGACCCATGGAAAAGAAGCCCTTGAGGAATTCCACCATGATTTCAACAATTTCCATCCCACCATCAACCTCAGCCTGGTCCAGTCCACACAAGAGATCCACTTCCTGGACACTATGGTGCTAATAAGCGATGGTCACATAAACACCACCCTATATCGGAAACCTACTGACTGCTATTCGTACCTACATGCCTCCAGCTTTCACCCTGACCACACCACACGATCCATCGTCTACAGACAAGCTCTGCGATACAACTGCATTTGCTCCAACCCCTCAGACAGAGACAGACACCTACAAGATCTCTATGAAGCATGCTTACAACTACAATACCCACCTGCGGAAGTGAAGAAACAGATTGATAGAGCCAGAAGAGTTCCCCGAAGTCACCTACTACAGGACAGGCCTAACAAAGAAAATAACAGAACGCCACTAGCCATCACCTTCAGCCCCCAACTTAAACCCCTCCAACGCGTTATCAAGGATCTACAACCTATCCTGAAGGATGACCCAACACTCTCACAAATCTTGGGAGACAGGCCAGTCCTTGCCTACAGACAGCCCCCCAACCTGAAGCAAATACTCACCAGCAACCACATATCACACAACAGAACCACTAACCCAGGAACCTATCCTTGCAACAAAGCCTGTTGCCAACTGTGCCCACATATCTATTCAGGGGACACCATCACAGGGCCTAATAACATCAGCCACACTATCAGAGGCTCGTTCACCTGCACATCCACCAATGTGATATATGCCATCATGTGCCAGCAATGCCCCTCTGCCATTTACATTGGTCAAACTGGACAGTCTCTACGTAAAAGAGTAAATGGACACAAATCAGATGTCAAGAATTATAACATTCATAAACCAGTCGGAGAACACTTCAATCTCTCTGATCACGTGATTACAGACATGAAAGTCGCTATTTTACAACAAAAAAACTTCAAATCCAGACTCCAGCGAGAAACTGCTGAATTGGAATTCATTTGCAAATTGGATACAATTAACTTAGGCTTGAATAGAGACTGGGAGTGGCTGGGTCATTATGCAAGGTAGCCTATTTCCCCTTGTTTTTTCCTACCTCCCCCCAGACGTTCTTGTTAAACCCTGGATTTGTGCTGGAAATGGCCCACCTTGATTATCATACACAATGTAAGGAGTGTGGTCACTTTGGATAAGCTATTACCATCAGGAGAGTGAGTTTGTGTGTGGGGGGGTGGTGGTGAGAAAACCTGGATTTGTGCTGGAAATGGCCCAACTTGATTATCATACACATTGTAAGGAGAGTGATCACTTTAGACAAGCTATTACCAGCAGGAGAGTGGGGTGGGAGGAGGTATTTTTTCATGCTTTGTGTGTATATAATAAGATCTTCTACACTTTCCACAGTATGCATCCGATGAAGTGAGCTGTAGCTCACGAAAGCTTATGCTCAAATAAATTGGTTAGTCTCTAAGGTGCCACAAGTACTCCTTTTCTTTTTGTGAATACAGACTAACACGGCTGTTACTCTGAAACCACACAGGCTAACTGCATCTGGGATTTTAAAAGAACAAAGGGTATTGCAGCCCTCAACACTCTCCAGATTTTGTGTGGAGAATGCAATCCGCTCTGGGAGTCAAGGACAGAAATCTCCCAGCACTTCCTGGCTATTGATTTCAAGAGGGTGGCTCTAGATCCCAGTAATTTTAAAAAATAAACAATCTTTGTCCATTTGCCATAAGCCATACATTGTATGCAGTGTTGTTGTAGCAGTGTTGGTTTCAGAATATCGGAGAGACAAGATGGGTGAGGTAATATCTTTTATTGGACAAACTTCTATGGTGAGAGAGAGATGAGCTCTTCTTCAGGTCTGGAGAAAGGCTCTGTGTAAGCTCGAAAGTTTGTCTCTCTCATCAACAGAAGTTGGTCCGATAAAAGATATTACCTCACCTATCTTGTCTCTCTATAAACCATACAGTCATGGAGTGGAGAGTTTCCACAGTGCTATGCACTGAACTCTCAGGGCTTTGAGCTGCTTGGAGACATAGGCCAAATTTTTCAAATTCAGGGGTCTATAGTAAGACATCTAAATCCATACTGAAGATTCAAAGGTGACTTGAAGAACTGCAGGTGTTCCAGTACCTCTGAAAAGCAGGCCATTAGCACAGGTACCTAAATATGGATTTATGGCTCAGACTCTGAAAGGTATTTCAGCACCTAACTCCCATGGAAAACAATGTGAGTTAGGCACTCAAATATCTTTGAGGACCTGGGCCCAAGTTTGAAAGTATTGGCCTTCCTGTCCTGAGAACTGGGAGGAGTGTAGTTCAGGAGATCCTTCACCCAGAGGCCTGGATAACTCCACAGCTTTTGTCTAGAAAGCAGTGGTTTTTATTTTTGACTTTCACAACAGCTTGGCCTTTCCTCTGAATAGCTCAGCCTGCTGCAGAACCAGGCTGAACAGCCTCCTATGGCTTGTGTAGCTTTGAAGACTGTGGATTGTTTGAACTGGATCAGATCCTAACCCTGTGTGTGTGTGTAATTTTTTAAGTGACTACATACATTTTTACAACGTGAACTGCAATAGCATCTAAGTCAAATGATACATTTAAAAAATGTGTAAATGCATGTTTACAGGATAGGTGTTGATGATTTTGAAGGCGCTGGTAGAGTAGAGTACATAATGTATCCTTCAGAGATATCAAGTAAGTACAATACTACCCATTTTAAAAATTACCTATGAATCTATATATTGTACATGACAGACTGTGATGGCTATTAACAAAAAGATCTAGGAGCCCTGGTGTAAGCTTTCCTGTACTTCCAGGAGATATTTTGATTTTTCTAATGGATGTTGTGGCATATATTGTAACATTTACAGTAGAGAATACTATAGTTAATGATATAAGTGACTATCATTATAACAGGATCTGGTGGCCGCACCTGATTACCAGAAAGCATTATTAATTATTATTATTATTTATTTGTATGTGGCAATGCCTAAGAGGCCAAATCAGTCATTTGAGCTCCATTTTGCTTGGTGTAGCACACACATATAATGAAAAGATGGTCCCTGCCCCAAAGAATATGCAATCTGAGTGTATGTTGAGACACAACAACAGACAGTGTGTGTGCAGATCGCGGAAAGACAAGGTAACAGTGGAATGCTCATGATTAGCATAATAAGCCATGGTCATGGAACACCAGCTACCTAGCCTTTTGTCAAGTGGTTTGTATGCATCCTGACAGAGATGAGTTTGGAGGATGACAATATAGTAGCTTTGTGGATTTTTACAAAGAGCTCCTACCATGATTAAGGCATGGCATGGGAAGAAATGTGAAGATGTTTGAAGATAAAACTGGACTAACTTGTATTAAAGGCTGGGATAATTAACAATGCAGAGTGAGGGGGCAACCAGTCAAAAGCATTTCAGAGATAATCACAAGGATGGGACTAATCTGTGATGTTTCTTTAAAGTTTGTGTTTGATACAGTGGAGCCAAGGGGGAGTGAGTGGAGAGAGTTGAAGGGGGAGAGAGTCTTCTGTAATTGAAGTGGCAAGCTAGGAATTCTCTGCTTAGCTCTTACATAGATGTAGGCCATGTGGTCAGGTAAAACCGTTGGCCTGAAACCCCAGTCATGTTCTGTGAGAAATTGTATTAGGATATGCTAAAAGAAAAGCTACATACTTTGTCAGAAGGTTGGGGAAGCCTTTAAGAAGGTAAGACTTGATACCAAGTTGTTACATGGGTGGGGGTTCCCTGGAGTTGGTTGTCCTTGTTCTTTTCTTGGTATGAAAACAACCCTTTGTTACTCTTGTAACTAAAACATTCTAAGACCTCAAGAATTATTAAGGGATTATTAAGGAAAATTTGCCAATTGAAGGACAGTTCTTTTCTTGCTGAACCAGCTGATTCACTCCACCAGTTTACAGCCATGATTTCACATATAACAACTTTCTGAAACATTCGCTTTTGAAGCTAAAACTATGCTCAGGACCTGATCCTGCAGGCCTTAGTTGAGCAAAAGTATCATTGACTTCCCTGGGTATTTTGCTGGAGTAAGGAGTTCAAGTCTCGTCCCCATTCTTAGGCCAGTGGTAAGTTATTTTTGAAAAAAATCCCTTCAGTCACTTTCGGGTTAGCTGTTGAAGGAACACCCCTGCTTCCTGCCCATATTCCGCACCCCCCAACCTGACACACACATTTTTTCTCCATTAAAAAGATATGTAAGATTTCCTCTTGCACAAAGAACTCAAAAGCTGCGGCTCTTTAGAACTTCACATGTAATCACTGTGTGAGGAATATAAAATGCTTTTAGTATTTTAGTAACAGCATGTTAGACACAGTGCGTGCTTTAAACAGTGTTATATTTTAGTCAAGTAATTCAAGAGCTGACAGGAAGTAGGGCAACCTGGAACAATCATACATTGCTGCAACTAATAATTTAATTTGACCTTATTGACTGATGTGTCACTGTCAATTTAAAAATAAAATCTCTGTCTAAATATTTTTACCTACTGTTGTTACAAGTACCACCGAACATAACACAGAGATTAGAGGTTACATATTTCTGGTGGGTTTCTTCCCCAGTTCGTTTACATTGTGTGTTGGACGGTACTGTGTATAGATTCTGTTTCTCTTTTCCCTCTTCATATAGTCACCTAATTTCCTCTGTTGTTTATATGGGTCTTTCACAAAGCAACAGGGTAGAGTAAACCATTTTAAAATAAGAAAATATAATTAAAAACCCCACACAAACCTGCTGCTTGATGCCCTAAGTTTGCAGTATTTATGTTGCTTTAATGGAGTTGCATTTCATTATATAAATTACATCATAAACACAAAAGTGGGTGGCTTCAAGTAGGGTTAAGTCATAGTTTCACCCTGAATTTCTTCATAACCTCCAACAGTGTACTGATTGATATGGTATGGCACTAGTGTCTGAGGTTCTCTGCTAGGTACATTTCTTAAATGTATATACTGAATTCTGACCACTGGCACTATGGCAGCTGGTGAGTAGCAGCCAGAATCTCAAAAAGAGGGCAGCCCTCCAAACAGTGCCTTACTCTCACCCAGTCCTTAACTGGCCCCCAAAAACTTGGAAGTAGCAGTGAGTGAGCAGCAAGGGACAGGAGCAGAGATGCAGTTACTCCACCCACACAGGAGGAACACTGTCCAGCTGGAGCTGATTTCTGAGATCTTGGCCAGTAGGCAGCTCTCTTTAAACCACTAGTTAGCCTACCATCTGTACACTCTCAAGGTGGTGCCTGTTGCAGTCTCCCTTCCCCTCATATGATTGTGATCACCAAACAGGGAAGATCTCTTAAGATCCGCTTTACTCTGTCCCCTGTACAGACTACTGTAATTGCATTTATGTTCAACCCTGCATATTTAATGGCATTAGCTCCATGTATGCTGCCAAAACTGAGCTGCTTATTTTTTCTCCCCAAGCCCCTCTGCCTTTGCCCTTCTCCATTATTGAGGCTAACACAAATATTTTCTTACTCACTCAGCCTAAGGGTAATCTTTAACTTCTCCCTCCTTACTGCACATCAGGACTGTTACCAAGTCTTGCTACTTTCCCCCCTTCAGTATTTCAAAAATCTGATCCTTTCTTTCCCTCTCAACAGCTGAGACACTTCTCTACACACTGGTAATCTTCCATCTTGCTTCTGAAACCATTTCCACCATGGCCTCCCTAATATGCACATTAATTCCCTGCCAATTGATCTGAAATGCACCTGCTAAAATCAGACCATGGCACTCCCCCCTCAAATATCTCCATTATCCACCATATTAAGTTTAAATTTCTCGGGCTCACCACCTTCAGACCCTTCATAAGTCTGCCTTGGTCTACATCTTAAACCTCATGGTTTTTATATATCCCCCTAGGAACTCTTTTGCTTCCCCAGCCTTGAGACCTGCACCATATCTTTCTTCCATGCTGCTTCTTTGTGTAAAATGACCACTCCACCCCAATGTGCCAGGTTGCCCGTCCTCTCTTCGTTCAAATCACTCCACAAGACTTATTTCTTCTGTGAGTCCTACAAACAAATTTGAGGGAGAAAGAAGACAATAATCTAATATAACAGAACCATAGCCACATACTTTACTATTTTAACCATCATCATTCCTAGTCTTTCCCTCAACCCCCACCTTCTGTTTTATTGTGCTCAGTCTTGTCAGGACTAAAATTAGATTGTAAGCTCCATAGGGAAGGGCATGTGTCTTATTTGTTCAGTAAAGTCCCTGTCACACATTGGGCACTGTATAAATAATCACAACAATGGCTTTTTATGATAGTTTAATTACCTAATCGTCTATGGTTATTTTTGTAAAGTAAATCAAGCATTACATTGTTCATGTAAGGGAAAACAAAATTGGAAAAAGCAATTTTACATCTTGTAAAAAAAATACTCTCCTTAGAGCAGTTTTCCTTTTCCCTTTTCTTCTGTTGTTTCTGCCAGCCTTGTGCCATTCTTTGTTATCAGCTGTTTGATGATTTGTCTAATTTAGAGTCAAATCCAATTGTCCCATTGACTTAAGTGGAGCTATTCTGTGGGAGTAATTTTAGCAGAATTGGGCAATAAGCTGTATTCCCTTCCAGCAGGGACCTGGTCGTCTCATTTTTGTATGAAGCATCATGTCCATTTATGGCACAATATAAGTGATAAAGGAAAAAATAAATCTCAAAACAGAAAGATTCCAGAAAATTGTTTTGTTAATAGTCCCTAATAACATGAGGTGATGCCTTAAAGGAAGATGACTTTTGATAATCGCTCTGAAACTCTGTTAAATAATTCCATTTATTATTAATATTATCCTTATGATCTGGCACAGCAATATTGGGATCAATTTGCACCAGGCACAGAACAGCCTCCTTCCTAATCCCGAAGTTAAACAGCCACTATTACTCATTGCAGGTCTTGAGAACAACTTGGTTTCATGAGTCTGTGGAAGGGGTGCAGACACAAAAGCAACACTCCACTCAGCAAATGTAAGCTGCAAGCAAAGCATACAGCTGTCTGCTCAGGCAGCGGTGGAGGCACAACTACTATAGCATGAAGTTTATATGGTCTCTAGCTCTCTGCAGGCACTGCCAGAACATCCTCTGTTATCTAGTACAGCCGGGCTGCCTTTTTTTTTTTTTTTTTTTAAAGAAGCTTTTCTTGCTGAGAGCTAAATTTTCCATTTTGCTAAAGGACTGAGAATGGTTGCTGGTATTAGCAGATTTATGAGAATTTCATAGTGGACTGGAGCTTAATTTCTTCTTTTATAGTTCACCAGAGCTTTCAGAAAGCCTTCTAAAATCTCCCAGAAGTCATTGCTTCAGGGCACTGTCCTGGGCACAAGTTCCCACAGGGCTGTGCAACAAAGGTATGACACAGCACAAGTATAGAGGTAGGGCAAAACTGTAAATGACCTGCATCTGTAAAAACAGTGGTACCATAGACTACCCACCATTGCTTGTACTTACATTGGTACCATCCCCCACTCATTAAAATCACAATTATATAATTCTCTTTGTGGACAAGGCTTCTGAGTACTAGAATCTCCATTTTAAAATAGCCCAGCCAATGAAAACCTCATCAATAAAAACAATGAATCTGAACTGCTAAGCTAAGGAGGGACTTAAAATACTCTGCCAAGTACATTTCACAGCTCTATCACAACAGACACGATATTATTTTGTTATTTCAGATATTGAACAAAACCGAAAAAATGTTTTGATAATAGGGCCAAGAGTGGACATTCAAGGTAGGGTTTGGTTTTGTTTACATTTTCCAATGCAAAATAAATAAAAACGTTGCAGTACTAGGAACACAGTATAGTATGGATTGCAACTGGTTAAAGCCTTGTAACTTCACCATGAAAGAAAACTTGCTGGCTTTTGAAATCTAACACAAGTACCTATTGAACATATATATCCAACAGATTTTGCAAAAAAAAAACCTATATATTTTTTAAAAAAATAAAAACCTGACATTTTAATATCATCTCAGATTTCTCACAGGCTGTGCAAATTTATATCAACACTTTGCTCTTATACGGCTGCTTTCATGCCAGGCTATCAAGGCTGGAGAAATGTTATTAAACATTGCCACACCGGCCAGCAAAGTATCATTCTCCTAAATTTACAGGGGAGAAAGGTGGATTGATGGAGAGGTGAAGTGACATGCTCCGGGCCACATGGGGAGCAAGTGGCAGAGCATCAAAGAGAGCCCAGGAATCTCCACCTTTTTTCCCAGCCATGTGCTCCAGTTGCTGGGTTTTTTGTTTGTTCAAAGCGTGAGATTGCCAATAGAGCCAGGAAATACAAAGAGCAAAACTGTTATTGCTTCTGATAAGGATACAACCAGTGTGTGCAACCAATCCTCTCAGTGATCGGCGCAGGGAAAAGGTTGCGGTGGGTCCGCCCTTTATTGCTGGGAGTTAAACACAGGGCCCCGATCCTGCCCTGAGAACTGTTGGGAGCGGGGGGCGGATCCCTGCTCCGCCCCTGTCGTTCGGGTCGCGCACCAGGAGCGGGCCCCTATTATCAGGAGCGCCCCCTACTCCGGCCGGCGCGCGCCAGCGGCGCGGGATCCCGGCCCGGGAGAGCGCATCGCTCCAGCCCCCCCCCCCGCGCCTCCCAGCCCCGCGCGCCGGCTGCCCTGGCTGCAGCGGGGCCGAACCAGCCGAGGCGCGCTCCCGCCGCAGTCGCCAGGCGCGGGGCGGCGCAGCCGGGCGCGGGGAGGTGAGCGGCGTGGGAGGAGAGTGCGCGCAGAGGCGGCGGCGGCGGCGCGCACGGGACGGTGTGTGTGTGTGTGTGTGTCTCTGTGTGAGGGAGACACCGGGGCAGGGGAAGCGGCTGCGCTCGGCTCCGGGAAGACGCTGCCGAGCAGGAGGCGCCGCCCCGGGTCCCCCCCCCCTCCTCCCCGCGCTATCACCGAGACGGAGGGAAAGCGCCGGGCGCGCCCGGGGACTGGGATAAAAACAATCAAATAGCGAGGAGCGCCCGCCCCCGACCAGGAGACCCCCCCAGCCCGGCCCGGCCCGGCCCGGCGGAGAGGCCCCGGCACCGAGCGCCCCGGCGGCAGCGGCGGAGGATGTCGGGCGGCGGCAGCCGGGAGGAGGAGCGGCGCAAACTCGCCGATATCATCAACCACTGGAACGCGAACCGGCTGGACCTGTTCGAGATCAGCCCCCCCACCGAGGTGAGACCCCCCCCCCGGCCACCTGCCCCCGCCACCTGCCCCCCCGCGGCCCCCTCCACGCCCCGCACCTGCGCCCGGCCCAGTCCCCTCCGCCGAGACCGGACCCCATGGCCCGGCCGTTGGGACCCCCCGCCCCCGCCCCCTCGAGGTGAGTCGCCGCGCCCGGCACAGGCCGCGCCCGCCCCGCCCCCCGCAGCTACCGGGTCAGCCTGGCGCGCCCCTCCCCGATACCCCGGCCCCGCCCCGAGACTGGCGGGCGGGGGACGCGGGGCCGCCAGCCCGGGCGCTGCCCAGAGCCGCGGGGCGCTGCCGGTAGTGCTGGGGTTGGGCAGGAGGGGAGCGGGGAAATGAACATCGACCCTCCCCTCCCCCTGCCCGAAGGTGACTCTTCCCCTGGCCGAGGTGGGGCTGGTGCCCCGGGGGCACGAGGCGGGAGTGATTTTTCGCTCTCAAAATGCCCCCAGAGTGTCGGGTGAGGGGCAGGTTTGCGACCGAGGAGAGATGGGAAAGATCACAGGACCCCCCCCCCCACCCCGCAGGCTAAGTGGGGACAGGGAGGGACCCTCTGGGAGAGGTGCTGCCAGGGGCTTCAGGGTGATGCAAACAGGAGGGCTGGTTTGTAACGCTTAGAGATGGGAGGGCAGCGGCCGGCGAGGGAAACGCTGGGGGTGTTTTAAATTTTTCGCTTTGTGCGGAAAATGCCCCCTTTAAAACGCAGCTTCCTTTACTTCACAGCTCACGGTGAGCTGTTGGTGAAATCTCCTGTGTAGCTTTCAAAGGGCGTGACGACTGAGCCTTTTTGGCTCAATGTGTTTGAAAACTTTGAGGTTGCCAACGTTCAGTTTAAAGTAAATACCAGGCAGATTCCTAATCCTAAGAGTTCACATGTTGTACCGGAAAAACACAGTGGGTGATTTCTTCCTAATGAAATGGGCGTTTTTTTAATGACTGGAATGAAGCTGGGGTTGTTTTTTAAAAAGTAACATTCAAGCCACACCCCACTGCTATCTCTTGTCATGTTCACTTCAGCTGGTCAGTGTTGTGTGTCTGGTTTGAAAGAGTGTGGGGGAGGGTTTGGGTAGATAGGTTATAGTCCTATTTGTCTGACAGTGAGGTCCCTGCTCATAGGGTGGAGACTGATCATGTGCATGTTCCTAGGGAAAAGAAGGAAATTAACACTAGCTTTTGGCCGGGGCCTGTTTGGGGTTGTTTATTAACAAAGGTCCCAGAAAGAATCTTGCTGCCTTTAAATTGCAGTCCCATTTTGAGTTCCAAGTACAGACTAATACAGAGGTAGGGAACCATGAAAAAGCTAAAAGTAATCTAATATCTTTAAATTATTAGAGCTTGAAAAAAGTAATATATTTAATTGGACGTGGTCTGTTCTATGCACTGCTGTGAACTTATCACCAAGATGAGGGTTCTATGTAATTTGAGGTATCTTGCTGCATTTATCATAATCCCAACTCCTTGTTTTTTATTCACTAAGTATTACAAAACACATTGATATCTGGTAGGCAATTAAAAATGTAGGGGCTACTACTAATGCAGTTTTCATAGCTTGTTTTGGGAGCAAAGTACTCTTCCAGTGTGGGACTGTTTACTCCTGGGGAAATTCTGCGCACCGCGCAATGCAGAATTTGTGCAGAATTAACGTTCTGCACAGAATTTCATTTTTTTTCCCAGACAACTGGCACTGTGGAGCTGCTGGTCTCCACTAGGGGATGGTCGACCTGGCAGAGCCCGGCTCCCCAGCTCGCAGTGTGCCTGCATAGGAGCCCAGAGAGGTTGCAGTTCCTGAGTTTGCCAGTCCCGCTTGGTGCGGTGCTGGAGCTGGCAAGTGGTGCCCATGGAGAGAGGCAGGAGCAATAGCTGGGAGCTGCAGGGAAGGGCTTCTACTTTCTGGGAGGGGAAACTGAGGGTAAGTGTGGGGGGCATGACTTGAGCTGCTCTGTAGGCGGCTGAACCTTTAAATTGTGGCGCCCTCCCCCCCCACTATCAGCAGGTATGGGTCGCGTCTGCCTGGTGGGACAGTAGCGGCTGAACCTTTAAATTGTGGCGCCCTCCCCCCCCACTGTCAGCAGGTATGGGTCGCGTCTGCCTGGTGGGACAGTAATGAAGCTGCGTGGAGTGGAGCCTCTGGCAGGGCTCTGGGGGAAGGGAGAGCAGGAGTCTGGGCTGGAGGGGCCCCACACAGCCTCCCCCTTCCCCGCAGTACCCCCAGCAGAGCTTGAAATATGGTTACACTTCCAGGGGCAGGGTGAAAAAAGGAGAATAGACTAAAAGGCGCAAGAGGTAGAGTTTTCCCCCAAGGTGTGCCTAGCTGGCACATGTGACACACCCAGACTGAGGTGTCCGACAAAAGCATAACAGAAACTGGGTTGTCATAGGGGTTTCTTTAACTCTCTACTACTGGGGCAATCTTTTTTGTTGTTGTTGTGTGAATTGTTACATACATACATGCTGACAAATATTTTGAAACAAATTACCAAAATAATTGAAACTGGGGAGATTATATTGTTGTTTTGACAAATAAGATATGCAGAATTTTTAATTTTTTGGCATAGCATTCCCCCAGGAGTAACCTATAGGTTGACACAAAATATCAGTAGTTGAATTTTTACCTATTCCCTAAAAAGAAAAGGACTACTTGTGGCACTTTAGAGACTAACCAATTTATTTGAGCATGAGCTTTCGTGAGCTACAGCTCACTTCATCGGATGCTGTAGCTCACGAAAGCTCGTGCTCAAATAAATTGGTTAGTCTCTAAAGTGCCACAAGTACTCCTTTTTTTTTTTTTGCGAATACAGACTAACACGGCTGTTACTCTGATACCTATTCCCTGTTATCTTCCCCAGTGTTTCCTATGTCATCTCTTTCTTCCCATTTAGGGCAAATTATGTTTGTGCAGTGTTGTTGTGCTAGTGACAGCCAGCTTGAAAAAATCATTTCTTTAGGTTGGCTTTCTACATTTACCATTGAGATTTACCAGTCTTTGCACATAAGCTACTTGATTGCCCTTTATCATGATGAGAATGAGAAATTATATTTTACTCACCTTGGACAAATAGATTTGCAGTTTAGGCCCAGATCCTGCAAATGTACATGCTTAATTTTACTACTGTGAGTAGTCCCATTTATTTGATTGTATTTTACAGACATGTAGGCTGGGATTTTCAGATGAGCCTGAAGATAGTACAGGCTCCTGCATGGATGAGAAATAATCAGTTTTAGTTCACACCTGATGGTGTTTCAGTGCAAGTCTATGTGGACACTCTTATTTTGGAATGTTTGTTATTTCAGTGCAAGTTTGTGTGGATCAGTCCTAAGGGGATTAGATGTCCAAATTCCATTGAAAGTTTTCACTCCCTTTTGGCTTCTTTGAAAATCCTAACTGTAAAAATAAAACAAGTTATCCACAGGGTTTTGGACAGTGTGATCCATTGGGTAGGGTATGGAATTTGGGTTCTATTCCCAGTTCTCCCTGGCTTGCTGTTTGATCTGAGAAAATTATTTAACTTCTCTTGGCTTCTGTTTCATATACATGCTGTGTGGATTTTTTAAAGTGACATTTTGCTAAAGGGCTTCAGGTTCTATAGATGAACTTTCACTATGTGAAATACAATCAAAATACTTCACAACTTTCAAGATTTTTTGCCAAGTAAAGTGAATATGGCACAGTTAGGGGGTTATATTTTGTTACACTGTGAACAAGCCTCTTTAAATACAAATGTTTTCACAGAAATACTGTGTGGACTTATTGAAAGAAGGTAACATTTACACCTAATAGCATTGTAGGTATTTACATTTTTTTTTTTTAACAATGTGTATTTCAGAAATCTTTTAGTAGTCCATGTTACTTATTAGTGCCCCGGATGTACAGCATGTGACACTTACAGGTATCAAATAAGATTAGGTTCCTGACCCAAGAAGTTTACAAATGAATATAAAATACTGCGGGTTATGACTTAATTTAATATCAGAGCAACTAGCATAAATTGAATTCTTATGTTGTCAAGATCGATGGAAATAGTGGAATTCTGTAATTTCATAGTTCTAAGAAATTTTGCTTTGCTGTGGTTTATGAAGTATTGAGAGACTTGCTTGAATTAGTATTAAACTAGAACTAATAAAAATTGTTTTTAAATATATAGTTTACTATTCAACAATATTTTAAAGAATGCTAGGTCATCTAAGGCACAGCAAGTTGGTTGGGATATCTGAACCAAGTAATGTGTTTATTGTGGTTTGAGGAAATCAACAAAAAATCAAGAGTCCAAAACAAATCAACTCCTCTCCAAAAAGAAAATAGAACTAACAAATTCTTGTACTCTTAAAATTTTGCTTATTTGTTAGTCTGTTGCTGGGTTTCTGTCTTATCTGTTTAGAATTTGAGCTTTTTGCAACGTGTCACATTAAGTGCTTGGGTATCACCCAGAACAGTGGTGCTTTGAGCTTGATTTGGTACTTTGGGTGCCATAAACCAGATAATATTATTCAGTAGCAAATTTTTTTTTTAGCTGTGTGTAGGTGGGGGGTGCCATTACTTAAATTCAGTTTGCTATAAGAATTTTTCACTGCTAAGTTTTTGCAGTGAAAATATTTACTTTGTTTACAACATGCTGTTAAGTTTTTGAAGGGAAACATGTTCATTGGACCAAAGAGAGAATTAAAATGACTCCATGGTCGAGTGGTTAGGGCACTCACTTGGGAGGTAGGAGTCGCAAGTTCAGATCCCCCTGGTCAATGACTTACTATTTATATGAAGAGGAACCGCTTCATCAGGAAAAATTGAGACTTTCCTAGAATATCCCATAGTTAGGGCCCTACCAAATTCACGACCATGAAAAATGCATTATGGACTGTGAAATCTGGTCTTTTGTGTGCTTTAACCCTATACTATACATATTTCAGAGGGGAGACCAGCATTTCTCAAGTTGGGGGTCCTGACCCAAAAGGGAGTTGGGGGTCACAGTAATGCCACCCATACTTCTGCGCTGCCTTCAGAGCTGGGCAACTGGAGAGTGATGGCTGTTGGCTGGATGCCCAGCTCTGAAGGCAGCACCCATGCAGAATTAAGGGTGGCAATACCATACTGTGCCACCCTTACTTCTGCACTGCTGTCTTCAGAGCTGGGCTCCCAGCCAGCAGCCACCACTCTCCAGCTGCACAGCTCTGAAGGCAGCGCCGCCACCAGCAGCAGCACAGAAATAAGGGTAGCCGTACCGCAACCTCCTCTACAATAACCTTGCAACCCCCCCCACCCCAACTCCTTTTTGGGTCAGGACTCCTAAAATTACAATACTGTAAAATTTCAGATTTAAATAGCTGAAATCATGAAATTTACAATTTTTAAAATGCTGTGACAGTGAAATTGACCAAAATGGACCATGAATTTGGTAGGGCCTTACCCAGTGGTTAGGGTACTCCACTGAGAGGTGGGAGACCCTAGTTCAAATTCCTCCTTCACATCAGCCAGAGTGGGGAACTGGACTGCGTCTCACACATCCTGGGTGAGTGCTGTAACCACTGGGCTAAGAGAGGCGTCACTACCACCATCTCGTCATTGTCCTCCTCTGGCTATTTAGTCAATCTAGCCAGGGTCAAAAGAAATATTCCATTTAACCAAAATGAATTTTTTCTTGGCTTTTTTGATTCAATGACACTTTGAATTTTCAGTTTTGGTTCAGCTTGACGTGAACCTTTTTTTTTTTTTCCCCCAGAACTGCCAGCAAACTGAAAAATCAGTTATTCGCTCAGCTGTATAGCGTACCTCCTTTTTTGTAAAGTGCATTGAGATCTGCCGATGAAAAATTGTGCGTGTAAAAACTAGACGTTGTTGTCTTGATGATAATACACCTTTAACTTTACTACGCATCTTACTCTCAAGTCAAAGTGAAAAAGGCTAAAAGGATTGTGGTTTTCATAATACTGATAATTCAACTTTCTTATCCTACATAGCTAAGTTACATATTGAGTTAGATTTATTTTTGGAGAAACATTTTAGAGCAGTTTTAAGCTTGCCCGAGGGCTGCTGAGTAGGATGGGGGTCATGAACCAAAATTTATTTTATTTAGAATTTCCAGAAAAAATATTTTAATCTAATGACATTTTCTTCATTAACATATATTGTAATTTTCATGTGTATCTCTAAGCTTATGCACAACTTCGGTTAATCTTGTATTTGTTTTATGTTAAATCTAGCTTCTGAAGTCAAATAGATGGTCATTTCATATTTAACAATTATTGTTTTAAAAAGCAGACTTCTGAAAAAATTGTCTAGTTTCATTTAAGTCAAATATTAGAGACTTTTGCCCGCAGATATCAAATCTGCCTTTGTAGGTTCAACAGCAGCATATGTTAGGCTAACTCTGACTGGTTCAGATCTCAACATTGAGGGGATTTGTTGTTTACTTGATTTTTTTTGCTCATTCGGAGACCGTGTAAGTGCAAACAGAAAATTGGTCTTGGCAGTACATCTCTAAATTGACAGAACTGGCTTTTAAATTGTGTGTATAGAGCTATATATTTGTGTGTGTATATGTTTAGGAAAAATGGTGAGATGTTGATTAGATGGGATGGGGTTGGAAATGAGATGTAATTTTTCACCTTTAAGTGATGGATTCAGATCTGATCCTGGGTGACTGATAGAGGTTAAAAGTCATTGTCATTTGTGGGATGTCTGATAGAGCTTATATGAACATGAGTTGATGTTCTAAAGGCCTACTTAAATTTTTTCAGATACGTAATTCCCAATGCATGCAGCTCCATTAATGGTAGCACTGATGGAAACTGAAGTATAGGCAAGAATTGTGCATTTTTAACAGGTTTCAGAGTAGCAGCCGTGTTAGTCTGTATTCGCAAAAAGAAAAGGAGGACTTGAAACTTTCTAAACTACTACATGCTACAAGGGGCCACAGCAATGGTTCCCTCAACCCACCTAGCAATATTGTTAACCTATCCAACTATACTCTCAGCCCAGCAGAAGCAGCTGTTCTATCTCGGGGCCTCTCCTTCTGCCCCTCCACCCCCACGAACATGATACAGTTCTGTGGTGACCTAGAATCCTATTTTCGACGTCTCCGACTCAAGGAATATTTCCAAAATACCTCTGAACAGCATACTAATCCACAGAGGTCTCCCTACCAACACTACAGAAAGAGGGATTCTAGGTGGACTCCTCCTGAAGGTCGAAACAGCAGACTGGACTTCTACATAGAGTGCTTCCGCCGACGTGCACGGGCTGAAATTGTGGAAAAGCAGCATCACTTGCCCCATAACCTCAGCCATGCGGAACGCAATGCCATCCACAGCCTCAGAAACAACTCTGACATCATAATCAAAAAGGCTGACAAAGGAGGTGCTGTTGTCGTCATGAATAGGTCGGAATATGAACAAGAGGCTGCTCGGCAGCTCTCCAACACGAGTTTCTACAAGCCATTACCCTCTGATCCCACTGAGAGTTACCAAAAGCAACTACAGCATTTGCTCAAGAAACTTCCTGAAAAAGCACAAGATCAAATCCGCACAGACACACCCCTGGAACCCCGACCTGGGATATTCTATCTACTACCCAAGATCCATAAACCTGGAAATCCTGGGCGCCCCATCATCTCAGGCATTGGCACCCTGACAGCAGGATTGTCTGGCTATGTAGACTCCCTCCTCAGGCCCTACGCTACCAGCACTCCCAGCTACCTTCGAGACACCACTGACTTCCTGAGGAAACTACAATCCATCGGTGATCTTCCTGATAACACCATCCTGGCCACTATGGATGTAGAAGCCCTCTACACCAACATTCCACACAAAGATGGACTACAAGCCGTCAAGAACACTATCCCCGATAATGTCACGGCTAACCTGGTGGCTGAACTTTGTGACTTTGTCCTTACCCATAACTACTTCACATTTGGGGACAATGTATACCTTCAGATCAGCGGCACTGCTATGGGTACCCGCATGGCCCCACAGTATGCCAACATTTTTATGGCTGATTTAGAACAACGCTTCCTCAGCTCTCGTCCCCTAAAGCCCCTACTCTACTTGCGCTATATTGATGACATCTTCATCATCTGGACCCATGGAAAAGAAGCCCTTGAGGAATTCCACCATGATTTCAACAATTTCCATCCCACCACCAACCTCAGCCTGGTCCAGTCCACACAAGAGATCCACTTCCTGGACACTACAGTGCTAATAAACAATGGTCACATAAACACCACCCTATACCGGAAACCTACTGACCGCTATTCCTACCTGCATGCCTCCAGCTTTCACCCTGACCACACCACACGATCCATCGTCTACAGCCAAGCTCTACGATACAACCGCATTTGCTCCAACCCCTCAGACAGAGACAAACACCTACAAGATCTCTGTCAAGCTTTCTTACAACTACAATACCCACCTGCAGAAGTAAAGAAACAGATTGATAGAGCCAGAAGAGTTCCCAGAAGTTACCTACTACAGGACAGGCCTAACAAAGAAAATAACAGAACGCCACTAGCCGTCACCTTCAGCCCCCAACTAAAACCCCTCCAACGCATTATTAAGGATCTACAACCTATCCTAAAGGATGACCCAACACTCTCACAAATCTTGGGAGACAGGCCAGTCCTTGCCTACAGACAGCCCCGCAACCTGAAGCAAATACTCACCAACAGCCACATACCACACAACAGAACCACTAACCCAGGAACTTATCCTTGCAACAAAGCCCGTTGCCAACTGTGCCCACATATCTATTCAGGGGACACCATCACAGGGCCTAATAACATCAGCCACACTATCAGAGGCTCGTTCACCTGCACATCCACCAATGTGATATATGCCATCATGTGCCAGCAATGCCCCTCTGCCATGTACATTGGTCAAACTGGACAGTCTCTACGTAAAAGAATAAATGGACACAAATCAGATGTCAAGAATTGTAACATTCATAAACCAGTCGGAGAACACTTCAATCTCTCTGGTCACGCGATCACAGACATGAAGGTCGCTATCTTAAAACAAAAAAACTTCAAATCCAGACTCCAGCGAGAAACTGCTGAATTGGAATTCATTTGCAAATTGGATACTATTAATTTAGGCTTAAATAGAGACTTGGAGTGGCTAAGTCATTATGCAAGGTAGCCTGTTTCCTCTTGTTTTTTCCTACCCCCCCCCCCCCCCCCAGATGTTCTGGTTTAACTTGGATTTTAACTTGAAGAGTGGTCAGTTTGGATGAGCTATTACCAGCAGGAGAGTGAGTTTGTGTGTGTATGGGGGTGGGGGGGATGTGAGAACCTGGATTTATGCAGGAAATAGCCCAGCTTGATTGTCATGCACATTGTGTAAAGAGTTGTCACTTTGGATGGGCTATCACCAGCAGGAGAGTGAATTTGTGTGGGGGGGTGGAGGGTGAGAAAACCTGGATTTGTGCTGGAAATCACTTTAGATAAGCTATTACCAGCAGGACAGTGGGGTGGGAATAGGTATTGTTTCATATTCTCTGTGTATATATAAAGCCTGTGCAGAACAAGGTGAGACAACATGGTGTCAAAAACACTTGTATCTTGTTTGTGCTTTGTGTACACTACAGCTTTCACCCCTTCTACCACTTAAGGAGCTTCACTAGCTAGAAATTATGGGTCTGAAAAAGCTTAAGGCTGTGTTTACTTTAAGATTGCCAATTTCACTAAAACCCAATCTTCTGGGATTCCCTGCAAAGAGAATTCATTTTCTATGTTCATTCTGTTTTTGGTGAAGTGGAAAATCTTGACATGCAGTTACCTATGCTGTACCTATTCTTTTAGTGAATAGAAGACTTTACAGTGATTTCAGTCTGACACCTTTTATCGTTTTTTACAAAAGATAAAAGCGGTGATACCTTTTAAAGTTATTGTTTAATGATTTATAGTTCAGTTACATTTAAGCTTGTACTATGGAATTACTCATTTGGCTCACCATTGATTCACAATTTTCCATGAAAGCTGGGTTGAAAAGCTAATTTATGGAAAAGCAGGTGATGAAAATCTGCTTGATTACATTAAGGGATGCTTTACTTACAAAAGCTTCTCCTTAACTGAGTAAAGTGAATGTGCAGTCTTTGCAAACTGAACATTATTGTAAGCTGCCTTGAGAATCATAATAAGTGTAAGTTCTTGACTGCTATATAAAGCATAGCAAAGACAACATAGCAGTGGCCTGAAGGTTTTTCGTTGTTGGAAGATGCACTATGTTGCTCTCTGAATATTTCTTATGTAAATTACTACTTGGGTTAGTGGCTAACTAATTCTGTAAAGTTCAGACGAATACTTTTTTAAAGAATTCCCTCCTGACAGGTGAATTTGTAATTGACTAAAGTGCTGCTGACTCAGTTCAGAAAAATGAGTCCTTTTGAAATATTAGGGTGTTAGGTTTAGGAAAATGTGCTTTTTCTGACAATAAAACGTGAGACTTCTTGATGTCTTCTATTTATAGCAGGTTTAACAAAATAAAGGAAATGGAATACACTTTTAAATTTATATATAATGGTGCCCCAGTAATGCAAAGATACCAGAATAACAATTTTTATGTCCCTCCTAATCAAAAAGAAATGTGCCCATCCACATGGGTTATGAAGATCATATGCAACTTAAAATAATTTTAAGAATTGAATAAACTGACCATGCTGGCTAGTCCGTGTGCTAGATGGAGAGGGTAGCTTCTGTTCTAATGGGAGGGATAGTTCAGTGGTTTGAGCATTGCCCTGCTAAACCCAGGGTTGTGAGTTCAATCCTTGAGGGGGCCATTTAGGGACCTGGGGCAAAAATTGGGGGTTGGTCCTGCAGGTGGTTGGACTAGATGACCTCCTGAGGTCCCTTCCAACCCTGATATTCTATGATTTCATCTTGGCTTGTTTTAATTTTAGTAGCGTAAACAGCGAGTATATGTCTGTGAAGGAAAACACTGTTGCATTTAACGTTGTCAGAATGTTTTTTATTTGAACAGATGCTTTATTAACTAGGGGAAGTAAGGTGGTGACTCACAAAACCCAGAGAGGTGTGTGAGAAATAAATTCCAGATTGGCAAGTGTGTTACGTTGCTGAAGGTGGAGTAGGAAGCCACAGGATGAAGTAGTAATTTAATGATATGCCATGCTGTTAGTGAAGTTAGATTTCAGGTATGTAGGAGGGCAGTTAAGTTTTCAAAAAAACCAGAGGTATTTTAAACTTCAATGGAAGTCTCTGGAAATATTTTTAAGCAAAATATACTTGTGCCTAATATATGGCAGAGTTTTTATGCATAATACAGTTACGTAAAGTTCATTTCAGTGAGCTAAAAATACAGGCAATATGAGAGATTTTACTGTTAACTTGTAAATGAATTAGTAGAGTCTATTGACTGTTGAAATTGTTGCTCCGTTGTTAATATGGTCGCGCAGATACCACTTTTTCCTCAATATCCATTTTGCATTAAAAAGGTTAAAGATATTGCTGATAGTCAGCTATATAAAGTGTTAAAAGGATGCTTAACCACATTAAGTGAAGACAAGAAGAGATTGCAAGACATAAAAAGGTTCAAGAATTCCCAAGTAGCTGGAGAGTGAAATTTCACTGCTTCTGCTCATAATGGCAAATATGAAACTGTTATGACTATCAGTGTCACTCCTGCTTTTCAACATGTAGTGTCACCCACTCCTCAGATATGCAGTAGTCATAGTTCTGTGCCCAAAATATGGATAATTCCAGGCAAACAAACACTAACGCAAAATTTAAGGTTGAAAAATCAAATACCCCAAAGTCAAGAAATGCAGAGGTAAGGCTGAGTATTCAACCTTAACTCTGCCTCCTTAGGGAATTTGTCTTTTAAAATATAATCTTGTGGTAGTGCTACAGTCAACTTACTTGTCCATGTTACCACACCCCTGTTATCCTCTCTGAATCATGTTGCTGGCTCTTTCTGTTCCACTGCATTAAATCCAAGCTTCTTGTTTTCCCATTGGAAGCCAGCAAAATACTTGCCACCACAGTAGAACCTCAGAGTTATAAACACCAGAGTTATGAACTGACTGATAAACCACACATCTCATTTGGAACCAGAAGTATGCAATCAGGCAGCACTAGAGATGGGGGCGGGGGGGGGGGGAGGGGAGAGCAAGTACAGTACTGTGTTAAACGTAAACTATTTAAAAAAAAAAAAGCGAAAGTTAAAAATAAAGATTTGACAAGGTAAGGAAACTCTAAGCTGTTTTAATTTAAATGAAACAGGCAAACAGCAGTGTTTTTTTCTCTGCATAGTAAAGTTTTCAAGCTGTATTAAGTAGTGTTCAGTTGTAAACTTTTGAAAGAACAATCATAATGTTTCGTTCAGAGTTACGAACAACATCCATTCCCAAGATGCTCGTAACTCTGAGGTTCTACTGTATTTTATTTACCTGACCTAGTCTCTTATTGCCTAATCTCCTCTACCCATGGCTATATTCTAGCCATTGCTGTGTCAATATAGCATTTGTTTTGATTCTTGCAGCTGTTTGTACCTTTCCCTGTGCTGCTCCCTAGGTCAGGAATTACCTTCCTGAACTGCAGTCATTCTTTAATTGTTTAAATCCCACCTTAAACCCCATATTTGCCACAATGCCAACAAGAAACGAACTGACTAAGACTCTTATTTAATGTTTTTAAAAAAAATGCTATGCATACACTTTCAGGAACTGTGTAATCTTGTTGTCTGCTCTCTCCTTGTCTACTCTTTTGGAACTTCATTGTCATAGTTAGATTGGAAACTCTGGGATGGGAACAGAGATGTATTTGTGGCTGATCGGTTTTATTTTATTTTTTTAATGAGACTGTATGTTGCCTTATGCAATTCTTGAAGATTTATTCAGCATCCAGGAGACAACATATATTCTCTCAGTGGGAGAATGTCTTCACCATATGATTTAACAGAGTTGCTTACTGTAACCTCAGTCATTGAGTTGCAGCCAGACCTCAGTTTTTCTTCACTGGTATGGTAGTCTGCCCCCCTGGTTAAATTAAAATCCCTCCCTCTTCCAGGTTAAATTAAAATCCCAAAGCAAAGGCTTTTTTCCAAAAAGTCTCTTACTATTTTTGGGCCCCAGCCCTCTTGTCAGTCTGTGACCTTTTCCTTCTCCTTTTCCCTTGCATTAGGAGGTCGATACTCCTTTGCCTCTTTGTGGAGGGAGTCTCCTAATGCTGCCTCTAGTGGCACTGTGGTGCCATAGGGGCACCAGGCCCTTCCTCTACAAGGGACTCCAACCTGGGGGCCCACAACCATGAAGAAGCTAATTGTGCCAACCTTATGTTCCTATTTCACTTCTCCCCTCCACACCTCCCGGACTACTTTTTTCCCTGGCATGCTTGCTTTACTGCTGCTTAGGCCTTCTGCCCAGCTCTTCCTCAGAGCATATTTAGCCCAGTTCCTTACCCTTGTTCCTTCTCAGCCAGGAACCACACCTCAGGTCCTACCCAGACTTTTGTCGTCATCTCACTGGAGAAGCCCCACCAAACAAGCTACGGCTTTCCCCAGTTCTGTCTATATGGACCAGAAGAGAGATCTTTTATTATCCTCTTTCCCAAGAAGCCTTTCTGTGGTCACATGTTTTCTCTGGAAACTACAACCTTCAGCATACCTGTCTGTAAAGGACCAAACTGTGTAACAAAAGTGTTTAGCCTAAGGCTGAGGACTTAAAAGCCTCAACATATACCATTTTATGTAGGATAACTGGAAATAAGCTGTGTCAGGAAAGTAACGTCAAAATGTTCCCAGAGTTTCTCTTAGAAGTTTTAAACAATTAATGTCTTGACTTGTTTTTATTTTGGGGTGAATGTTGTTCATAAAAAAAAGAAAAGAAAAAAAGAGAACCTTGATGAGAGCATGTTACTGTGTGATTAAGAACATTATATACTCTTCTCATGTAGACATCTGTTCGAGTCATGAACCTTTCTGGAGCAGAGCTTACTACTCATGGCTACTTAGTTCTTGCCAAATAGTCTAGCCGCTTCTTAGTGCGGTCCAGTATATTAGGACTGGATTGTTGTCAGTTTGTTTTATTCTCAAGATGAAGTGTTAAATGTACTAAAATGCATATATTTGGGATGGCTCGGAGAGCTCATTTGGTATTGATTAGCAACCAGATGCTTTTCCTTCAAGAATGACGTTTGTCTATGTTCTAGTCCATTATACCTAGGCTTATGTGATTCTGCTGCCACAGATTCTGCTGTTTGCAGAATCAAAGCTTTCATTTAAAAAAATGTAAATGTCTAGCCCTTCTGTTTAGAATGTGCCTTAGTAATGTGATGTGATAGTTTTTTTTCTTCTGAATCTACAGAAAGCTGGGAACAATAGCTGTGAGCTGTATTATCTGCCTAATTTAGTGTTCACTCTGAAGCCTAATTTCCATTTAACTGTCAGCATTAATCATTTCACTGTCATACATTTTAACAAAATCACCCAGATAGTGTTTATGTAAAATTATTATTGTTAATTATTTATTTTATTGTAGTGCCTAGGAGCCCCAGTCATGGATCAGGACCCCATTGTTGGATACAGTGCTGGATGTTTGGGGCAGGAGTGGTAGTTGAGTAGCTGGTTGCTGTCAGAAAAGATTGAGATGGGGAAATATTAGTTCAGGCTTCACAAATTTTCATGTTTATTTGCCCAAAAAATAAAGGGAAAGCAAATATGTATTCCATTTTTCTGATGTCAGAATCCCTGGGTGGTAAAAATCAACTGTCTCTTACTCAGCAGATTAAAACCTCATGATTTCTTCTGACAACTTATAAAATGCAGTTATGTGGTGTTAATATCAACATCTTGTTTACATAGAAAATTTGAGGATGTAGTAAAACTAAAAAAAAAAAATTCCAAAAATTGAAAATTTTATGATCAAATAATACGATATTTACTGTACTAATTGTTTTATTACTTCTTCATGCAAGTTCAAAACCAGAGGATTTGATTTTACTTGGAAGCAGAATAATTATTCCAGAATAAAATTTGCTCTTATTCTGGAATAGAGTGCCTTTATGGGGAGCTATTCAGGAATAGCTACTGAGAAAGTTTATTTTGCAATAGATATTTTGGTCATTTCCCCCATGTAGACAAGGTCTACATATTTGCAAGATTAGGACCCAAGTTGTTTTCTTCACTTATATGTCTTGTTGTTTTTACTTTTGTGTTTAACATTTTGTAACCAGAGTTAAGTAGTAAGTTACTGACAGATCTTTCATTAGAATTTCTTGGTGAATTTTTTTTTTTTTGGTTATGTTTGCCCTGGTTATGTTCTGTCTTTCAGTGTGTGGGTGAAAACACATCTGCCCAAAGGTGACAGCACCTTCATAGTAAAACAAATGAAGTAGCAAATGATTCATTTGTAGGTTAGGCAAGTATATGTTG
This sequence comes from Lepidochelys olivacea, assembly GCF_965140295.1. Classification (NCBI taxonomy): domain Eukaryota; kingdom Metazoa; phylum Chordata; order Testudines; family Cheloniidae; genus Lepidochelys; species Lepidochelys olivacea. Next base: position 128,014,836 of record NC_140413.1, read on the forward strand.
CCAAAATAAGTTGTCCTTGGTTGTCCTAGCAAGCTAGACAGAGTTTAACTACTTAATTGTAATGGACCCCCTACCTGCATTTTTAATGCATCTGGCCCCTCGCTAGCCTGACAAGCTGCCTTATGTGTTTAAGTCCACACGGAGATCTTTTCATACTGCTAAATGTAATCTTATTGGTGTTTTTTAGACTTTCAAACAGTGACTTATTATTTTTTATTACGTTTACTATGGTATTGCCTGGGAGCCCTGGTCAAGGAGCAGGGCCCCGTTGTCCTAATAGCTGTACAAAAAAGTAAGAAAGAAGACATTTCCTGCCCCAGAGATCTTGTAGTCTACATTTTGTACAAAAGGACACAATCTAAAAATTATACTCTTACCAATAACTTAGATTAACATTTTGAAAAATCTGTTTTCTTAATGCCATATAGTCTATTTACTTGCATGTACTCAAAATGCACATTTTAATGACTAGTCACTTCTGCTTTGTGGTTCACAAGCATTACAGCAATGCTGTTTAGGTCCAGACCTGGAGTGGAATATTCAATTAGGAGTATTCACATTGAAATGGAAGAAAATATAATCTTTCCAGTATAAAACATTGTAAATCTTTCCAAACATTTTTTGTATAAACTACTTGAATGTACATTTAATCTAGTAAAAAGCCAAATTTAGTAAAGAGCACAGGTGAAAGAGATACTTCTTGATATATTAGTAACTATTCTATCAAGCCCATCGTATTAATGTTGGCTCAGTTAATAAGTGTCTGAACAATACATATTTCCTAGTGCTGCATTCTATGAGAGAAATGTGAAAGGCAGGAATGTAGTAAATAAGATTTTTTCACATTCCAGTTATACTTACTTTTTAATTCTTCCATCTCGTCTATTTTATCCATATTTAAAAGATATAACTTTTCATGAGAAATGCATTCTGTAGCAAGATAAATATGTATGGAGGGCTGTCTCTTCTTGGGAGGAGTACTTTTCGTACTTATAACCTGAAAAATTAGTCAAATTGTGGTGTTTAATTGGCATTTTAATTTAAGCCAATGGGGGCTGCGGGAAGCGGTGTGGGCCAAGGGACTTGCTGGCCACCCTTCCTGCAGCCCCCATCGGCCTGGAGCGGCGAGCTGCGATCTGCCAAACCTGAGGACGTGGCAGGTAAACAAACTGGTCCGGCCCTCCAGGGGCTTTCCGTGAACAAGCGGTGGACCGGCTTTGAGAACCACTGCTCTAGTCTGTCATTTTCAGACAGGTAAGGATTGACATGCCGTGACGTTTTGGGGTTCAGCCCAAACCGGTAAGGTGGTGTTACTGCCTGCCCTGTAGCCCTGCGTGTATTTGTGCTTGAAGCCTTGGTTCAGACCCCTGGCCCCAGCAGCATGCTTACAGCACAATAACCTCACCCTGGTTTTGGTTATTCCTCACAGGGTGACCCCAACATGCTCCCAGTCCCAGATTTCCCAAAAACTTTCTGCCTGGTAGGGTCCAGCCTTCTCACAGAACACGTCAAGAAGTTTAGTTCACTGCTCCCTTTAAAGAGATGGTACCCAGCAGCTGATTATCTTAACTGGGGTTGACAAACACTCTGTTGTAATCAAAACACTGAGTTGGTTTATAGTAAAAGTAAAACAAGTTTATTTAAACAAAAAGACATAGGTTAAAGTGATAGCAAGTATAAGGAATAAAGGCAGAAAGGGTTACACACAAACAAAAGTAAAAATACACTTCTAAGATTAAAACCAGATTTAACAAACTAGATTCTCTTTTTTTCAAAGAAATATTTCTCACCAAGTCTCTCTTCCAGCATGGGTGACCAGACTATCTGACCAGGGCCCTTCGCAAAACTGAGTTTCTTCCTCAGTTTAGGTGAGGGATGCCAAAATGGCTTTTTCTCTTCTTATCTTCTCCCAAAGTTAATTGATCCTGCTTCAAGAGGCCGGAAGGCTGCCTGTGGGGGTGCAGTCTCCAACCCTCATTGAGATTAAGTGGTCATCTTTTCCCACTTGATCTCCTGATGGCTCATTTAATTTGTGTGGGGGGGGGGGGTGGAGGGTGAGAGAACCTGGATTTGTGCTGGAAATGGCCCACCTGATGATCACTTTAGATAAGCTATTACCAGCAGGACAGTGGGGTGGGAGGAGGTATTTTTTCATATTCTCTGTGTATAAATAAAGTCTGCTGCAGTTTCCACGGCATGCATCCGATGAAGTGAGCTGTAGCTCACGAAAGCTCATGCTCAAATAAATTGGTTAGTCTCTAAGGTGCCACAAGTACTCCTTTTCTTTTTGCTTATAAATATGCTTTTCTTTGTCTTTGATCATACCTTGCTTAATTTTCATTGGAGATACATTCAAGTAGGTGGAATGACATTCTTTGGTTTGGAGCAGGTACGGTTTAGGCACTGCTTGCCAAATACATCTTAAGAACATACTTTCAGCACATATCTGTAAACTCATTTGTGCATTTACCATACATATGTCAGGCAAGAATACTAATGATCAGTGAGTTATTAGCTTTCCAATTATATATTACTTGCCACATTTTGGGTATATATCAGGATAACAGTTTGCCAGCTGTTGTTGGGGGGCCGTTAGCATCACACATGCATTCTACAAAAAAACATAATAGGAATAAAGTAGTCTTATGCTCTTGCTTGGAGTACTAGTAGGTGTAATCGGTTCACTGGAGCCAGGAAGAAGCAGCTGAAAAGCTAGTCATCCTTTTGTAGAGAAATTGACACACCTCCATTAAGTGTTTTTTTTTTTTTGAAGATGTTGAAGTTTAGGTTGCAACTGTCATTATCTTTTAGCTTTTTAGCAGGAAAAATGCAGTGTTTTTCTTTTCATCTCTTGTCTCCTAGAACGCATCAGGATTCACAGTAAGAAAGGAAGTCTGGTTTGTTCCTCTGTGTTCTGGTTATTGTCTGTCTGTAGTCTGAATATAAAGGGCTTTGACCAAAGGTGGCCTCCAGAGAAAGAGGATTGCTTGTCGTCAAAACAACATTTTTAAACAGATTTAGAAATGTATTAGTGTTGCTATTACAACATATTATTGATTCTTCTATAGATAGATTTTTTTTTTCTAAATATGTAAAACTGTTTTTATTGGACATGTAACCCATTCAGTCTGATATTGTCATAGCATGGCCCTGCCTATTGGCATATAACATTGGAGGGAATCCTAGCTCTTACTTGTTAATTGGTAATTCTTTGGTGAAATTATTGCAATTTTTAGGATAGCAAATTCAACAGTATTCTCCATATGAAATACTACATTTGTATTCTGAAAAACTGGTTTCTCAGTGTAAACTAATCAAAGGTACATGTAGTCCTAGAATGAGAGCATAATTAAGGTTATAAATAAAGGTTAAACATACATGAACCTCTTCAAGCTTGGGTTTTTAAGGTGAGACTGAGTTGTGTTCAGATATCGTGATGATGGGTGGCAGAACAAAAGTTTATGATAGCAGTAGACGTGTCATAAGTGTAGTTTATTTAGATACATTGTAGGTAAAATAAACAGCATCTTACAAAAAACTGTATAAGCTAATATAACTGACTAGGAAGTAATTTACAGAAGTAAGTATTTATAATTTAAATGTGTGTTAATTGATGTGAAAAGCAGTACAGTATTAATATGTAGATTTAAAACAGAAAAGTAATGAGTACTGTAATAAGTACTGAAGTAAAATGTGCTGCAGCAGTCTGAATATGAATATATGAGGTTTTAAAAACTTAGTAAAACTCAGTTTTTGGGGGAAACTAAGTGTTTGTCTTAATTTAAATAAATGTGCCACTTCCTCGTTTCCTGATGAGCTCTTTGATTGTGCAAACTGTATACTGGTATATCTCCCTATGTGGACACCCTTACACTGGAATTGTTGTATCCACATGTGAGTTGTATCAGTGTATTTGTACTGGTTTGGTTCTGTTGGTAAATATCCTTGTGTAAAATTAGGCAGGGTGAAAAATAGTTGCTGGCACTCCTCAGCCTGCATTGCTATATCCTACAAATGCGCACATGCTGCAGTTTGAAGAAATACTTGTCCAGGACACTGCATGGGAGAAAAAGATAAGACAGCAGGAATGTGATTTAATTAGGCCACACCTGCATTAAGTAACACATCTGGGAACTATGGAGCAATAACATGTCCAGTGCAGGTCATCCTTCCTTTGTAATCCAGTCCACCAGATCCCCACGTCGTTGTTGGGACTCCACTACTCTCCCTGTGTTCAGGGATTACTGTGCTGTGGAAGAGGGGGTTATGTCCTTGCTGTAGCAGATGTTAGGAACCCCAGCTTCACTCCCCACTTTGTTTGGGAGATGCCTTTTCCTAATCCACTTCCTGTTCTGGTTTGTTAGGGAGCCAAGCCCTCTGCACTGGGCACTGCCAAATTGTGGCAAAATGGATGTTACCACCTAAGCTACCCACTGGGTCCCTTGGCTGATGAGAGAGGGTCCCCAAATCCAGTCCTACTCTCTTCCCTTTCCTGTTTTGGGATTATGTTTTCTTCCCAGTGCAGAATGGTGTCATAGGATAGTGGGGAGAGTTTATAAGCTCTATGGGTCTCTTGCTCTTGTATCTTTTTACATTTCCTGGCTTCTCTTCCCCCCCCCCCACCCCCAATAGATCATGTTGTAACTGTTTTGATATTCTATTGTGTTTCTTTCCTCTTTTTTTCCTCTGCCCCTTACTTCCCTGTATTTAGTCTCATATTTACCCTCCTACTTCACCCAGAGTATCCTTTATCAATAACACATTTCTCTTGCACCATAATTCTCTCTGTTTGCAACCATCACCTCATATAGACCTTAGAAATGTTACCACACATGTGGCAGCTAAATGTCTAAACCTACAAAGATATGAAAAATGAGGCCCCTCCCTCCTCTCCCTCGGGTGCTGTCAAAGGTTCTTGGTTTTATATGAAGGTGCTGTCTCTGGGTGTCCTCAGGAGTTTCATGTTTCATATTAGTCTTTGATTAATAGGTAGCTCCACCAAAGCCCTTTGGCTGCTAGAAGGAAGGAGGAGCATTTTCACTCTTCTGCCCCTACTCCCAGAGCTTTTGGACCACAATGCGAGTGGGCAAAGAGTTTCTGCCCTTTCTTAGCTTTGATTGCTGTAACGTGGTATCTCTCTGACATGCTAAAGCAGTGATACTCAGACCTCAGTGGTTCAGGAGCCAAATCAGCGATCAACATTACCCAAAAGAGCTAGATTAGCTTGAATTCATTCTTTCTTTTTATATATATAAAATTATTCTCACAGCAGAAAGACTGACCAAGTATTATTTCATTAGCTACAATTGGTTAATGTAGTAAAAGCATCCTGATTGGTTAATAACTTTGGTTAATAATTAAATCACAGTGTTTTAATATCATGTACTGCAAAGAGCCATAAAAGACACATTAAAGAGCGCTTGCGAGCCTCAGTCTGAGTATCACTGCTCTAAAGCTTCTCCCATCCTGCCTTTTTGAATTTATTCCTTAGTGGATAGCTTTGTTGCCTGCCTTTGTTGGTGTTAATAGCTTTCTTAAGTAGCATAAATCACATTGAGGTGATTCTTGTCAGAGTTGTGGCCTCCCAAGGGTTCTGAATATTAGCAGTAAAAACTGACCAGAATCTTGTCAACATTTACTTTTTTGCAGCGTGGGAAAACAATGAGCAGCAACAAAGATATTGGAACTGTCTGCCTGGTGACTTAGAACAGTGGCTTTCAACCTGGGGGACTCTGAGCTGATTTTAGGTGGCTCTGCTTTGCTGGCCCGTATTAGACTGGCTGGGGTCCACGGCAGAAAGCCCTGAGCCCTGGTGCCCCGCAGTTGAAGCTTGGTGCCCTGAGGCCCTGCCGCTGCAGCTGAAGCCCCAAGTCCTGCCACTCGCAGGGCACAAGCCCTGGCACCTTGTGGGGCAGAAGCCCTGAGCTTCCGCACTAGGACCTGGAGCTTTTATAGCACGTTGGAGAGGGGGGGACTGAGAAAGAAAAAGGTTAAGAACCCCTGACTTAGACTACACTGCATTGGTTCACATTTAACCTTCCAAACACCAAATAGCTTCATAATCTCACTGCGAGAGAAATATAATTTGTTTTAAAAAATAGCTGTAAGCAAATTTAGACTCTGTAGAGGTCAATAGCATTTTCCAGGGAATGCTTTCTATTTGTTGTAGGCAAATGGATTTTTCAAACACTGAGCTTACATTTTTGTTTATATATGGCTATACTAAATAACATTCCAGTCTCCTGCTTTCCTTACATTGCCTAATGACTATCTCAATTTTAAAAGTAGGAGGGGATTGAACTAAATATGCAAGATACATTGATTGCAGAGTGAAAAATATGGGTCATTCTAAAACACTGGTGATATTAAAGATGAGAAGGCATAAACTTTAGGTCAAGCATTCTATACAAATACATTGGTAAAATAAAGATATTTAATGTCATTGCTAGGATTCCCAATATGTCTGTCTTCAATTACAGTAGATATTAATTTTGGTTAAGGGACAAAATTATCACTCCATGTTTCTTAGACAAAGTAATAAACTTATTTTAGTAGCTTGCAGTTGGTTAAATTAAAAGCTATAGTTTGATTTAGGTGTTAGTAATGTTTTTTACATTTTTGTTTGTTGATTTCAATGAAATATTTCCCAAAAAGGTAAATATTTCTTGCAGTATTTAGGTCTTTTATACAACATGCTCAATGTATAGATTACAGAACTGTGACCCTAGCATCCTTAAATATGTTTATTAAATGATGCTGTTGTATGTAAGACAGGTTATTATCTTTGCATTTCAGGGGGACAGTTCTTACAAGGAGGTGAATTATTGCTTTTCATCCTTGTACTTAGCAATTAAACATCTTGATAATTCTTAAATTTGTTTAAGGGTTAAATACCTTAAGTCTGAGACTGGTCAGCTTTTATAGTTTTTGATTTGTAATTTTTCATTAAAAACAACACTGCAGAGAGGTGGATAGGATCCATACAGTCTTCCTCATGGAATTGTACATCAAGTAATTATTAACTTAAAAAAAAAATCTTGACAACAACCAAAATGCCCTTATGTTTTGGGATGTGTCCCTTAGTTCAGGATGGAGGGATTCTTTCCTGGGAAGCAGTAACTTTGAAAAAGATTTGGGAATCATGGTGGATAATCTGCTGAACATGAGCTCCAGTGTGACACTGTGGACAAGGGTGCTAATGTGATCCCTGGATGCATAAATGGGATTCTTGTATAGGAGTAGTGAGGTTATTTTACCCCTGTATTTGGCACTAGTGTGACTGCTACTGGAATACTGTGTCCAATTATGGTGTCCACAATTCAAGAAGAATGTTGATAAGTTGGAGAGGGTTTAGAGAAGAGCCCTGAGAACGATTAAAGGATTAGAAAACATGTCTTATTGTGATAAACTCCAGGAGCTCAATCTATTTAGCTCAACAAAGAGAAGGTTAAAAGGTAACTTGGTTACAGTCCAAAAGTGCCTACATAGGGAACAAATATTTGATAATAGGTTCTTCAATCTAGCAGAGAAAGGTATAACAGAATCCAGTGGCTGAAAGTTGATGCTAGAGAAACTCAGACTGTAAATAAGACTTACATTATTAACATTAAAGGTAATTAACTATTGGAACAATTTACTGACGGTCGTAGTGGATTCTTCATAACTGCTAATTTTTAAATCTAGATTGGATGTTTTTCTAAAATATGTTCTAGAAATTATTTTGGAAAGGTGTCTGGCCTGTGCAATAACAGTAGGTCAGACTAGATGATCACAGTAGTCCCTTCTGGCCTTGGAATCGATGAATCTAGTCTTCAGAGTCTTAAATTTCCCCATTGGAGCCCTAATAATTGCTTGACTGCCTTGCCTTTGAGTGTTCTTGTTTTGGCCAACCTGGGTATTCCCTTTGGCGGTTCAATGAAGCTATTCTCACTCAGAGCAGTTGAAATGGCTACTAATTTGTCTACTTAATGTTCTGAGTTATTTAATCAAATATTACTTCCTGCGGAGTGATCTAAGTCAAAGCTCTTTTGTGGCCCAAATACCACTTGCAAATACATAAAGATCATGGAAATTGTTAAATTGAATGCTCCTGAACTTTACTTTTTCTTACATATGCAGATGATATATTTCATTTTGTTTTCTGCTTATCAGGGTTTGGAAATGCCATTCTATTAAATGTAGGTATAATTGCTGCTTGAATGATGGCTTGTGTTGATTAGGATCTTTCATTCATTAGCCAGCAGCTTTCCTTTGACACAGTCTTAAGAATATTTGATGCTATTTTTACAGGTAGATCTAAATTGTTGTGTAGTAAAGAGTCCATTTTTCAGAAGTGCTATTATTAGCAGGGCTTATAATGAATCATTAGAAATAATCAGTTTGATTATGGTTGCTTTACATGTGCTATCATCAGTGATCTTGCTTCTACCTCTGTTAAATTGTATGTAGATATTTAGTCTGCATTTCTTGAACTTTGATTAAATGAATTGCTTTCTCGTACTCGCGTTCATCTTCCCCTTCTACTCTTTAATTGTCTGTGTAAGTATGGTGTTTTGTATTATGTATGTATTTCACTGAGGTGAAAGTTCCATTGTGTTAGGTGAGAGCCCTGAAAAATGTACAATGGGTCGGGTGGGGAACAGAGATATAAAGAGGTGAAGTAACTTGTCCAAATCTCATGGATAGCGCAGAGATAGAATTAGAACCCAGTTCGCCTGACTCTCCATTCAGTTGTATTCTAGACCCCACGAGGGATGTAAATATGTTCTAAAATTAACTGTTTAAATATGTTAACTGATTAAGCGACTGAGGGCTGATCCTGCCAGGCGTGGCGCAATCGGCGTAGGGGTTAATGGTTAAGGCGAGTTAACTGGTAAGACTAATGCTTACTGGTTAGACGGTTAACATTTTACACCCCTAGACCTCACTACCGCTTATAGATGTATGTTTTATAATTATCCCTTTTAATTACTGTAGGTCTCTGAAAACAAAACTTTAACTAAACAATTTCTGTTCATATTTATCATTTAGTTGAGAATATTGATCTTTTTGTTGTATGTGATAGTTATGTAGGACAAAAAGCAGACATGGGCCCTTCATATGTAGAATGATTTAACAATTTATCTCATGTTTTCACTTAAAGAAGATTCTCTTTCTGACCCACGAAAGAACAATGTTCTGCTTTCAAGTGTCTTAATTTATTAAATTCTAAAAATGTCACTATTAAAATTTAACATGGGTGGCATTGATTGATAATATGCAATACTAAGCCTTCTTAAATACCTTGAAATTAGGGCTGTCGAGTAATCGCTGTTAACTCAAGTGATTAGCTAAAAACAAATTAACTTGATTAAAAAATTAATCGTGATCAATTGCAGTTTTAATCGCACTGTTAAACAATAGAATACCAATTGAAATTTATTATAAATATTTTGAGTATTTTTCTACATTTTCAAATATATTGATTTCAGTTACAACATAGAATACAAGGTGTACAATGCTCACTTTATAGTATTTTTTATTACAAATATTTGCACTGTAAAGAGCTAAACAAAAGGAATAGTATTTTTCAGTTCATCTCATACAAGTACTGTAGTGCAATCTCTTTATTGTGAAAGTGCAACTTAGAAATGTAGGTTTTTTGTTTTGTTTTTTGTTCGTTACATAACTGCACTCAAAAACCAATTGTTAAGACAAAAAAGTTTGTTTACATTTATGGGAGATAATGCCGCCTGCTTCTTATTGACAGTGTCACCTTGAAAGTGAGAACAGCCATTTGCATGTCACTTTTGTAGCTGGTGTTGCAAGGTATGTACGTGCCAGATATGCTAAACATTCCTATGCCACTTCATGCTTTGGCCACCATTCCAGAGGACATGCTTCCATGCTGATGATGGATTCTGCTCGATAAAGATCCAAAGCAGTGTGGACTGACACATGTTCATTTTCATCATCTGAGTCAGATGCTGCCACCAACAGAAGATTGATTTTCTCATTTGATGGTTCGGAGTCTGTAGTTTCTGCATTGGAGTGTTGCCCTTTTAAGACATCTGACAGCATGTTCCACACCTTGTCTCTCTCAGAGTCTGGAAGGCACTTCAGATTCTTAAACCTTTGGCTGAGTGCTGTAGCTATCTTTAGAAATCTAACATTGGGATCTTCTTTGTGTTTTTGTCACATCTTCTGTGAGTATTCTTAAATTTGAACAGCATGTTCTGGGTCGTTATCCAAGAATGCCATAACACAAAATATATGGCAGAATGTGAGTAAAACCACAGAGCAGGAGGCATTTAGTTCTCCCCGCCCGCCCCACCAAAGAGTTCAGTCACATATTTAATTAGCACATTTTTTTAATGCGCATCATCAGCATGGAAGCATGTCCCCTGGAATGGTGGCCAAAGCATGAAGGAGCATACAACTGTTTAGCATATCTGGCATGTAAATACCTTGCAATGCCAGCTACAGCAGTGCCTTGCAAATGCCTGTTCTCGCTTTCAAGTGACATAAATAAGAATTTGGCAGCATTATTTCCAGTAAATGTAAACAAACTTGTTTTTAGTGATTGGCTGAACAAGTAGTAGGACTGAGAGGACTTCTAGGCTCTAAAGTTGTACATTGTTTTGTTTTTGAGTGTAGCTATATAACAAAAATAGTATTTGTAAGTTGCACTTTCGTGGTAAAAAGATTGCACTACAATACTTGTATGAGGTGAATTGAAAAAAATCTAATTCATTATCTTTGTACAGTGCAAATATTTGTAAACAAAAGTACTATAAAGTGAGCACTGTACACTTTATATTCTGTTGTAATTGAAATCAAATATTTAAAAATGTAGAAAACATCCAAAAATATTGAAATAAATGGCATTCTATTTAACAGTGTGATTAAAACGTCAATCACTATTAATTTTGTAATCGGTTGGCAGCTCTACTTAAAATGCTTTACAAAAGAAATACTAAAACCAAACTATAATAGTTTGATAAGCAGGCAATCAGTTCAAACAGTTCAGAGTGTATATTTGAACTTAAATGACCTAGAGAAATTAACCTTCAAGAAAGCATACTTTTCTTGGTCGTATCCAGTATTAGCAAAGATCTACCCCCAGTGTTGCTGTAGTGCTAATTGAAGATACCCCAACAGTCCCTCAGAGCTGTAGCAGTTGCTGCTTTGATATACAAAAAAGTCTTCAAAAGTCAGTCAGAAATAAGCTTGTTTGTATTACAAATTCAGACCAAGTCTACCGTCTCTTTCTTGGAAGACTCTCTGGACAACTGGTAAGGTAATATTGTAGCTACCAAGCAAGTGAAACACGAATTGATTGGTGAAGTGATTGCTGTTCAGGTTTAACAAACAGAAGAAAATATTTTGTTAAAGAACCAACACTTTCATCCTTAAAATGAGGGCTGAGAAGGCTCCTGATCAACAATATAAAGTCTCTTGGTGAGAGCCCATCAAGGAGAGACAGGTGATCAGCCTAGGAATTCCTGCGGGGGATGGGGGGGAGAGATGGATGGATGGGTTATGGCCATCTTTCTGTGTTATCAAGAAGCAAAACAAAGCACAAACTCACTGTTTTTCCTTTGCAGTTTGTTTTAGTGCTTGTTTAAAATGCTTCACTCTGTTGATGGGAAAATAGACCTTTACTGGTTTAAACCTGAGACCCCCTTTTCTGCTAAAGTAACCTTGGTTTGCTGGTAGGATTCCTTGGACAGTGACACAAATTAAATTCCAAATTACTTCATGACACTTGAGAAGATACTGTAAGTATTTGCATGGTATCTTCATTGAGTAAAGTGAAGTTATTTTATTGCAGGGTGTATCCGGTAACTTGGGCCCTGCTTCTGTATACACTTGTGTAAGTTTTCCTGACTTGAGCAGTCCTGTTTTCCTCAGTGGGAACACTCACCTGCATAGTTAGTTATGTGCCTAAGGCTTTGTCTAGACTATCACTTTACAGCGCTGCAGCTTTCTCGCTCAGGAGTGTGAAAAAACACCCACCCAAGCGCTGTAAGTTTCAGCGCTGTAAAGTGGCAGTGTAGACCGTGCACAGCCCCAGTGCTGGCAGCTACTTCCCTTGCAGGGGTGGGTTTTTTACAGCACTGGGAGAGCTGGTCAGCGCTTTAACATTGCTAGTGAAGACGTACCCTAAGTGTTTGCAGGATTGGGGTTTTGGATTGTAATTTGTCCTTTGTCTCCATGCTATTGAAATGGAAGTACAGTACTTTTGATAGGAACAGAGGGTTATTTAATAAAACCTTGGCTAAAACAATTTGTTTATTAAATATTTTCTTCTGTGTTTACATATGATAAAACTTTAAAAGCAGATTGATTGTAGTATTGTGGTGACATATGAAATGGTTTTCAGATCCCATGGAGCTGAGCAAACCAAAGATGTTACTAGTGCAGCTGAGAGCAAAATCACTGGGGAAGAGTTAAGCCATCTGCTGAGTTCAGGATTTAATAGACAATGGGCACTGGCAAACATTTTCTTTTGGTGGCTCCTGATTAATTTGGCTGCTGTTTCAATAACCTGTGCTACATGATAAATCATGTAATTGACCTGTGTTTTACCAATTACAGATATGTTTTATGAGATTTTCATGTTAGTTTTAAAGTTCACAACTTTTAAAGTTATTAGAGTAAATGCTTTTTCTTTAGAATTAAGGATATCCCAGTACAAAACGATTTGAGGGCTATATGTAAGTTTGTGAGAGGTATGCAGAGGGAACATTCATGAACCTCTTTTCTTCAGCTTATCATTAATATCGCTGACATCTGTCAAAAGAGGAATGTTCTCGGAGTACATTAAAATTGCAAAAAAACGTAACTTCTAACACTGAGTCTTTTATGCATTTTTGACTTTATTCTTAAACATTTGTGTTAAAGCTAAAGTACATTCCATAAATGTGTTGTTTATAAAATTGCTTAGTTTCTTTGTCTCATTAAAATGAAAATATGTTTAGGCTGGATTCTGTTTCTGTGTTAGAATCTATCTTGGATTCTCTGAGCGCACATTTTGTTGATGGAACAAACTTGGAACCTTCCATTTCACTGTCAGAAAAGTGTAAAAGGTAGATAAAACAGATGTCATCTTAAATGTGAAAAGCAGAGTTTGATAGAACATTGGCAATGCATACAGAAGATGACTTGGGGAAGTCTTGTATGAGGATCATTATATGAAAGTATCTGCAAGCAGTTCCATGTGCACAGGTCCTTGCATTTGTGGGGAGCCTCAATGACATAATTGGTAGGGGGCTACTCAAGTAGAATGGGGACCTGTGTCCTTACAGGTGACCTGTAAGGGAAGATTGAGCATGTGCCTGTTGCGATAAATAATGCATTCAAAGTTTTTTGGTGATAGGTTGTTTGTTTGTTTTTTTCCTGCTTGTTTTTTCCTTTAGTGACTTCATAGACTCATAGAATATCAGGGTTGGAAGGGACCTCAGGAGGTCATCTAGTCCAGCCCCATGCTCAAGACTTAATCTTGTCTACCCTGGTTGACTGGGGAGCTAATGGAATTATGACATCACAAGAGGCTGAAATCTGATCAAATTGAGAGGACATGGGTCTTTTAGTTAGTTTGGCAAAAACAAAAAAAAAAAACTTAGTCTGATCATATCCCTCAATCTGTCAAGGATCAAAATGGTCTGCTGTATGTGGTAGACCCAAAGTGATGGACACAAGAAATTATAGCAAATTTAAAATGACGTGGTATTGCATTCCGTTAGCGTAGGCAACACTTTCATTAACCTGAGTTTCATAAGATCTTTGTTTCTGGTGTAAATAATGTTCAATAACAAAAGTGAGAGGAAACTAAATTTTTGTAGACCATAGATAATTTTTGAACATAATGGCCATACTGGGTCAGACCAGAGGTCCATCTAGCCCAGTATCCTGTCTTCCGATGGTGGCCAGGTGCCCCAGAGGGAATGAACAGAACAGGTAATCATCAAGTGATCCATCCCCTGTCACCCATTCCCAGCTTCTGGCAAACAGAGGCTAGGGACACCATCTCTGCACATCCTGGCTAATAGCCATTGATGGGCCTATTCTCCATGAATTTATCTAGTTCTTTTTGAACCCTATTATGGCCTTCACGACATCCTCAGGCAAAGAGTTCCACAGACTGACTGACTGCATTGTGTGGAAAAAATACTTCCTTTTGTTTGTTTTAAACCTGCTGCCTATTAATTTCATTTGGTGACCCCTAGTTCTTATGTTATGAGAAGTAACACAAGTTTGGGGCTAAAATGAGTCACACCCCTTGAAATCAACATTTGAAAAGTATGAGTCATGACTAAAAATTCCTTCACCTTTCAGTTGTTCAGCTTTATTTCTTGTGAAGTCACAGTTTCACTAGTTCTGCAGTTGCCAGTGTTTCTTTAAATTACATTACTTAGGAAGGTAACGTTACTTTTTCTCTGTAGTTTTTAAAAAGAATATATGAAGAAACTGATGTGAAATCTTTTATGATAGTAGCTGTAGTGCTCAGATACCATCTTCTAGTTACCCAACGGTTTTGTAGTGTGGAGTCTCATGGACCACTTCCTCTCTCATTCACTTTCATGCATACTAGCATATCAAGTCAATGTTGACCAAAGGAGTGTGAGGTGAATGACAACACCCAGGGCACCGTATTCCCCATGGGACTAGAGCCAATTTGCGAAGTGTCTACTTCTTCCCCCCCATGTCGAACTGGCTAATTTGCTGATTAGATTATTCCCGGTCCTGACTTTTGCAGCAGTGGTCCAGTGTGACCTCAAGATAGAGCAGTTTTGCTTCATGTTTCAGTCGTTTTCTGTAGAGGAAAACATCTAACTCCCATTTAGCACTTGCATTGTGGAGGTGGAAGATGCTTGAAACAGTCTTGATCACACTTGGTTGGAGGTGCCAACTGCTACAGTAAGCTGGCATCTTGGCCAGGTTGGCGTCAAGACATTCTCCAATTTGATGAAAGAGTGCAAATGGATTCCACAGCAGATGTCATCTGCTTAGATAAACTTCCAGGATTGCGTCAGTGGCAGGTAGTTTATGTAGGGATTGAAGATGGTGGTGGGCAGAAGCACGGAGCCCAAAGGTAAACTGTTGGAACAGGTGCATGGAAAGGACAGTTAGTCTCCCATATGTATCACAAAACTCCAGTCACAAAGTAGTAGTTCAGCCATGTCCACCATCCATACTGGGAGAGCTCTTGAAAGTTTAACCAGAAGACCAGTGAGCCCTACTATATCATAGGCCACGGTCAGGTCCAAGAAAACAGTTCCTGTCTTCAAGTTCTCTTGAAACCCATTTTCTATATATGTAGCAAGGGCTAGGGCTTGGTTGCATGTGCTTCAACTCTTCTGCAAGCCACCTTGGTCAACGCTGGGAGTTGTCTCCACCTCCGGGGGTATACCCTGGAGGACAAGCTGCTCCAGGACTTTGAAGATGACAGCAGAGAGATTGGTTGGTAGTTTGCCACATTGTGTGGGTCCTTTCTGAGTTTTAGATGGGTGATCAGTTTTGACAGCCTCCAGACCGTTAGCAGGTTACCCCATTAACAATCCACATCAGGAATTTGGATAACCATTGACGGGTGTTGGTTCCAAGGTGTTTAAGGAACTCTGGTGAAATACTGTCATATCCCACCATTGTCCAGGTTTGGTGTTGCTCAGTACAGTGTCTAATTCAGTGCTTATGAATGGTGCTATTCATTGACAAAGCGGATGTCAGTGGAAAAGCGGATGTCAGTGAACAGTTTATAACCATCCATGACTGGAGTACTGTCATGGATGGTTATAAACTGTTCAGGAAGGACAGGCAGGGCAGAAAAGGTGGGGGAGTAGCACTGTATGTAAGAGAGCAGTATGACTGCTCAGAGCTCCGGTACGATACTGCAGAAAAACCTGAGTGTGTCTGGATTAAGTTTAGAAGTGTGAGCAACAGGAGTGATGTAGTGGTGGGAGTCTGCTATAGACCACCGGACCAGGGAGATGAGGTGGATGAGGCTTTCTTCTGGCAGCTCGCAGAAGCTACTAGATCGCATGCCCTGGTTCTCATGGGTGACTTTAATTTTCCTGATATCTGCTGGGAGAGCAGTACAGCGGTGCATAGACAATCCAGGAAGTTTTTGGAAACGTAGGGGACAATTTCCTGGTGCAAGTGCTAGAGGAGCCAACTAGGGGGGGAGCTTTTCTTGACCTGCTGCTCACAAACCGGGAAGAATTAGTAGGGGAAGCAAAAGTGGATGGGAATCTGGGAGGCAGTGACCATGAGTTGGTTGAGTTCAGGATCCTGACACAAGGAAGAAAGGTAAGCAGCAGGATACGGACCCTGGACTTCAGGAAAGCAGACTTCGACTCCCTCAGGGAACGGATGGGTAGGATCCCCTGGGGGACTAACATGAAGGGGAAAGGAGTCCAGGAGAGCTGGCTGTATTTCAAGGAATCCCTGTTGAGGTTACAGGGACAAACCATCCCGATGTGTCGAAAGAATAGTAAGTATGGCAGGCGACCGGCTTGGCTTAACGGTGAAATCCTAGCAGATCTTAAGCATAAAAAAGAAGCTTACAAGAAGTGGAAGGTTGGACATATGACCAGGGAAGAGTATAAAAATATTGCTCGGGCATGTAGGAATGAAATTAGGAGGGCCAAATCGCACCTGGAGCTGCAGCTAGCAAGAGATGTTAAGAGTAACAAGAAGGGTTTCTTCAGGTATGTTGGCAACAAGAAGAAAGCCAAGGAAAGTGTGGGCCCCTTAATGAATGAGGGAGGCAACCTAGTGACGGAGGATGTGGAAAAAGCTAATGTACTCAATGCTTTTTTTGCCTCTGTCTTCACGAACAAGGTCAGCTCCCAGACTGCTGTGCTAGGCATCACAACATGGGGAATAGATGGCCAGCCCTCTGTGGAGAAAGAGGTGGTTAGGGACAATTTAGAAAAGCTGGACATGCACAAGTCCATGGGGCCGGATGAGTTGCATCCGAGAGTGCTAAAGGAACTGGCGGCTGTGATTGCAGAGCCATTGGCCATTATCTTTGAAAACTCGTGGCGAACGGGGGAAGTCCCGGATGACTGGAAAAAGGCAAATGTAGTGCCAATCTTTAAAAAAGGGAAGAAGGAGGATCCTGGGAACTACAGGCCAGTAAGCCTCACTTCAGTCCCCGGAAAAATCATGGAGCAGGTCCTCAAAGAATCAATCCTGAAGCACTTACATGAGAGGAAAGTGATCAGGAACAGTCAGCATGGATTCACCAAGGGAAGGTCATGCCTGACTAATGTAATCGCCTTCTATGATGAGATTACTGGTTCTGTGGATGAAGGGAAAGCAGTGGATGTATTGTATCTTGACTTTAGCAAAGCTTTTGACACGGTCTCCCACAGTATTCTTGTCAGCAAGTTAAGGAAGTATGGGCTGGATGAATGCACTATAAGGTGGGTAGAAAGTTGGCTAGATTGTCGGGCTCAACGGGTAGTGATCAATGGCTCCATGTCTCTTTGGCAGTCGGTATCAAGTGGAGTGCCCCAGGGGTTGGTCCTGGGGTCGGTTTTGTTCAATATCTTCATAAATGATCTGGAGGATGGTGTGGATTGCATTCTCAGCAAATTTGCGGATGATACTAAACTGGGAGGAGTGGTAGATACGCTGGAGGGCAGGGATAGGATACAGAGGGACCTAGACAAATTGGAGGATTGGGCCAAAAGAAATATGATGAGATTCAATAAGGATAAGTGCAGGGTCCTGCACTTAGGACGGAAGAACCCAATGCACAGCTACAGACTAGGGACCGAATGGCTAGGCAGCAGTTCTGCGGAAAAGGACCTAGGGGTGACAGTGGACGAGAAGCTGAATATGAGCCAGCAGTGTGCCCTTGTTGCCAAGAAGGCCAATGGCATTTTGGGATGTATAAGTAGGGGCATAGTGAGCAGATCGAGGGACGTGATCGTCCCCCTCTATTCGACATTGGTGAGGCCTCATCTGGAGTACTGTGTCCAGTTTTGGGCCCCACACTACAAGAAGGATGTGGATAAATTGGAGAGAGTCCAGCGAAGGGCAACAAAAATGATTAGGGGTCTGGAACACATGAGTTATGAGGAGAGGCTGAGGGAACTGAGATTGTTTAGTCTGCAGAAGAGAAGAATGAGGGGGGATTTGATAGCTGCTTTCAATTACCTGAGAGGTAGTTCCAGAGAGGATGGTTCTAGACTATTCTCAGTGGTGGAAGAGGACAGGACAAGGAGTAATGGTCTCAAGTTGCAGTGGGGGAGGTTTAGGTTGGATATAAGGAAAAACTTTTTCACTAGGAGGGTGGTGAAACACTGGAATGCGTTGCCTAGGGAGGTGGTGGAATCTCCTTCCTTAGAAGTTTTTAAGGTCAGGCTTGACAAAGTCCTGGCTGGGATGATTTAATTGGGTATGGGTCCTGCTTTTGAGCAGGGTGTTGGACTAGATGACCACCTGAGGTCCCTTCCAACCCTGATATTCTATGATTCTATGTAGTCTGTATACCACCAGTGAACCACAGTTTGGGAATTACTGTCCAAGATAGAATGTGTCTTAGATTATCAGGTAGACACATAATAAATATCATTTGGGTTTTGAAATTTTTAAAAGGTTATAGCCATAGTATTCTATGCAAAGGTGAATAGTTCTAATCTGTACAAGAGGGTTCCATTTACTTGATTTTCCTCTTCCCTGTAAATTATTTTCATCTGCCTTCACCTTTGGTGTACAGTAGTTTGCAGATTTGGTTACAGCAAATATGTTAATTAGCATGGTGTCTGATTCATGGATTGATATTGATTTTCCTGCAAAATACAGCAGTCCAGAGAGGCTGAAAGCATGTGCTGAAGACATGTCAACTTCAACTGTCTGTTAAATAGTGTAGTCATTGTTTTCCTGTCGCCTCTAAAATATATAACCTGAGACATGAAATATACATTTCAGAAATGGTTTTATAGACCAGTTGTTGTCTCAGTTGCTCCTGAATGTGTTTTATTGTTTAAAATGTTAAATACGGCATATTAGCTGCTCCATCCTTTGGTACTTTCAAATGCTTAAATCGTTGTCATACAATAAGATGGTGGTTATACTTTCAGGTGGTGGAGGTTTAGCAGTTTAAGGGGTGTCTTTAAGAGTGAGTTGATTGACAAGTATTTCAAAGTGTGGGTTTGGTAAATTAACCTCAAATGCATTTCTTCCTCTAAGATAAAGCTATTTAGCTCATACCCCTCCCTCATTTATTTCTGCTGGTCTCTCCCCATTCTTTTCTTTCCTTAAAAGCAATACCTAGTAGCCATCTTCTCTCTGATTCAGGAAGGGTGGTCCTTGGTTGATTGGTCTTGCTCTTTCCGTTGGTCTGAGGTCCCTATAGAATGTGAGACCTCTTTCTCTTCTGTGTATTAATATGCCGTCTTAGTAACAATTCAAGAGCTCCCTACTATATGAAGTGAAAGCGCAAGTTTGGTACTCAGTTGATGCTGTGGCCAGCCTAGTGTGCGTTAACACATCCTTTTCTGTATTCTTCCTCTTTCCTTATCCCCACTTCATTATCCCTTTGTTCCTGCTTTCCCAGCTTGTCTCTTTTGTGTTTATCATGTACAATAACTTCCCTTCCTCTTCTTCAGGATCAAGCTTGCACTGCTGCTCTTTCATATTTTCCTATATCCCTGGAGAAAAGCACAGTGAAGCTGATATTTCATGAGTTACACTCTGTTGTCTACGAGCCATCAGCTAAGTGCTGTGAGCAGAAGTAACAGGAGCATTCCAGGAAAAATTTGAATGAATGGTGAGGGGACACTGGGGAAAATGTGGCAAATGAAAATACGTATCAATTGTAAACCCCCCATTTTAAATGTTTTGTGCTTTTTTTTTTTTAAAAATGTCTTGAAGGAACCAGGTAGAATGGTCTTTTATGACCCAGCCACTTGTGTCCTTGCCCCTAAGATAGCAGAAAAATGGTATTTTGTCCCAGTGAAAGGGGCGGAATTTATCTTTTGCCATCCTGCTCCTAACTCTTTGGTTGTCCACGCTGTCATGGAGAGGTCTAGACAGCAGAACACTAGATCGACTCCAGTTGATAAAAAGGCAAATGGTTCAGTTTTGTTGGGAAGGAAGATCTTTACTTTTGCTAGCCTCAAGTTCGGAGTAACCAATTACCAACCACTGATGACTAAGTATGACTATCTGAGCTATTCTAAATTCTCGGGAATAGCTATCCAAATTCTTGGATTTTATTGACAAGCTTCCTCATCAGGACAGAACTTGATTTCAGGCTCTCAGAGAAGAAGGCAAGATGATTGCCAGAACTGCTCATCAATCAGTGGTTGATGCAGCAGATGCATCTTCGAGGGCAGTGGCTACTGCCATTGTAATGTGCTGAGAAATGTCATGGCTTCTCACTTTCCATTTTACTAGGGAGGTCCAGAGCACTGTGGAGAACCTGCCCTGCCCTTTAATGAAACTCCTGTTTAATCAAGACTGACGAGTCTTTTACACTTTCTAAGACCCAGGCCAACCCTCCACTCTCTGGGCATATATACACCTGCCCTGTATTCCACGGGCAATCATACATGTCTTGACTGGTGGTAGAATTGTTGAACCAAAGACCTTGTGAGCCACTCTGTAAGAGGCATAGGATTCAGAAGTCCCATTTCCCTGCACCTTCTGTATCATCATCCCAACCCCAGCCCCTGTGTAAATGATATTTTTGATGTGAGCTCAAGAGCTGCAAACCAGTAATATAATTACCTACAGACTCTCTCACCCTTTTGGAGGTGTTCTAACACTCTTTTTTTCACAACTGTGTACTAAACATCATCCAGTCTGTCTATGATCAAATTTATTTCCCTGTCCACTCTGAGATCCCAGTCCCCACCTCCTTTCAGGGGCTATTCTCATGAGGAGGTTCTCAAACAAGAAATAGAGATCCTCCTACAGCAAGGAGCAATAGAGCTGGGTACCTCTTCAGCACCAAAGAAAGGGCTTTTACTTAACATACATCCTTATACCTATGAAGGGCAGCTAGAGACCCTTCCTCAATCTCTGCCCTCTTAATCGCTTTATTCACAAATTCAGTTTTCACATGGTCACACAGGCATCTAGAATCCTGTGTGGTTTAAGCTCTCAGCATGAAAGATGTGTATTTTCATGTGGACATTCACCCTGCCCACAGATGTTTTCTCAGATTCAAGGTGGGCCCCAACCATTTTCAATATAGGCCTTCCTACTGTCCCCAGGATCTTTATCAAGATCTTTTCGATAGTAGCAGCCTGAGTAAGATGTCATTGCTTCACTGTCTTCTCCTATCTCAAAGACTGGCTTTTCCTTGCCAAGACACCTCCTGTCTTCCCTACGTGTCAGCATAAACTTGGACAAATCTGTTCTTGCTCCAGCCCAGACCTTAGACGACATTGGCACATGCCTAAAAATCAGTCACAGCGAGTGAGGGCTTACCAAATCAACAGTCCATGAACACCGTAGTATCTGTTCCCATCAAAGTGTTATCTCTACTTTGGTGGAGAATCGCCACCAGGCATGCATAGATATATCCTTTCTTTCCCTCTAAACAGAAAGGATGATGATGATTACAGACGTCTCCCTTTTAGGTTGAGGAGCTCACATGGACAGCTGCACAGTGCAGGGCACTTGGACATTTTGAGAGTACAGGATGCACATCAATATTTTGGAACTGTGGGCACTTTGAGATGCTTGCAGAGTCTCTCTTCCATTTCTTCAAGGTCATCCTGTCCTCATCGTGTCATACAATATGTCTGCCTTTTACCTCGCAAACAAGGAGGAGTGAGATCCATCCCTCTGTGTGCAGAAGTGGTCAGTCTATAGAATTGGTGCATCAGCAATCAGATCCCTGGTGGCAATTCCTGGGACAGACTCTGGAAAGGTCTAATCAGAACCTTTCAGCCAGTGAGAAAATCTACTCCTCAGTGGGACCTAAACCTTGTTCTTTCGGTGCTCACTAAGCCTACCTTTGAACCATTGGCTTTGTTCCATGCCTCTCCTATCCAAGAAGGTTGCATTCCTGGTAGACATGCTCCTGGCTGAGGTGATATCTGATCTTAAAGCTCTGATGGAGGATCCATCTTAAGCTATAGTCCTTAGAGATGAGGTCTCATTGCAATTACATCCTAAATTCACCCCCAAAGTAGTTTCACAATTTCACTTTCATTTCTTTCCTGTGACAGGGTGGACTAGGCCTAGAGGCTGCCCTGCGGGAGGCCTCAGGGTCCTGCCACACCCATCCTAGGAAAGGAGCAGTAGTGGAATCTTCCAAGCAGCCTTGAGTGGCTGCAGGGGAAGCTGCCAATCAGGGTTCAGGAAAGCCATATAAAAGGAGCTGCAGAGCTAGAGACACTCAGTTCCTTGCTGGAACTAGAGATGTGCAGATGGTGCTCCTGGCTGGTCAAAGTGAACTGTTGCACCACGGACTGCTCAGTGTTGGCAGAAACTGGGGCAGTGAGAAAACTCCTGTCTGGCTGCTGGGCCTGAACACAGAAGGTCACTGAGCTAAAGATGAAGCATTGGTGAAACGTGGGACCACGGGGAAGTGGCGCAGGGAATTGAAAACAGTAGCGTTAAAGGGACATGGCAGCATGTACCTGGGCTGGGACCCGGAGAAGTGGTTGGGCCCAGGTGCCCCACATTAGCCACTGGGGGGGAAGGCCTGAGTATTGGACTTTGACACGGGACTTGAACTTCTAGTGGCCCAGCTGGGGCCAGATAGGCCAAGAGAGGGTGAAACCATTGCCTCTGGAGAGGAAGCCCTGAGGGTATGGCTCGATACCATGGCTGGGACTGTGTAAATACTGAGACTGCTTTATGGTGACCAGATGTACTGTCCCGATTTTTAGTTCTTTGTCCCGTGTCCTGACCGATGCATGGTCGGGACGCCATTTGTCCCGATATTGTGGCTTTGACCGCTCCGGCGTGTGTGTGTTTGTTTTTTTTTTTTTCTTCCCCGCACAGCGGCAACTCCGCTCTGGCCGCTTTTTTTTTTTTGTGCTTCCCTCATGTGTCCCGATATTTTGTCCATTTCATCTGGTCACCCTAGGCTGCTTAAAGACTGAGAGGTGCAGACACACGCTTGGCCAGAGGGTGCTTGCAAGAGGTGGATGCCCCACTGTTTGGTTTCCAAAACCGCACACATCTGCATGTTCACACCCTCTTCCTACTGGAGTACTTCTTGTCAGACACCCACAGCAGACTACACACAGGGATCAGCACTAAAGAAGAGAAAGTTGCTTACCTTTGTAACTGGAGGTTCTTCAAGATGTGTGGTCCTTATCTATATTCCACTATCTCCCTCCTCTTCTCTGCTTCAGATCATCCTTGGATTTGCAATAGAAAAGGAACTGGAGAGGCGGTCAATCTGTCCCACCCTTTTTTCTTTGTTGGATGTATAAGGAGAATGAGGACGCGTGTGTGGACTAACAGACACTGCTTTCAAGATTCTTTAGCTCTGGGCATATGAAGCTCATGCACACCTACAGTGGAATACAGAGAGGGATCACTCATCTTGAAGAACCTCCAGTTACAAAGATAAATAATTTCCTCATTTTCTGGTTGCTTTCCCCATCTTCTCAGCATCTTTTTTTGTCTTAACTAGACTGATTTCTAGCCAGCCAACCTTCATCTACACCTTGGTTTTTACCAAATATTTGGGGAGCATTTGACAGTATTAGTTGAGTCAGGTGAAAAAGGCATCATAGTAATTTCCTATGATTAGTGATCAGACCATACCAGATTATATTATAGTATATGTATTCTATCCTTTGGGGGTAATAAACCAATTTTCTTATTTCTGTCAAAGATTACTAAGAATAACTACTGGACTTTTAGATGTTAAATATAGCTCTTCAGCTTTGTTTGATGTTTTTTCTTACTAAGATTTTCCAGTATAGTCTGTGTACTTACTGATGACTGACCTGTTTTTTCTTCCAGTATTTTGGAAGAATAAGTATTTGCCTTTGTACTGAGCTAGTGTATTAATCGACATGTAGATTATAGCTAAAATTTTAAGAGCTTCTATTTTTGTCAGTTATGCTGATTAAAATCTCATGGTTTCACAGGCTGTTTTTTGTTTTTCATTTAATTTGTTTCTGAAAAGTGCTGAATTATTAGCGGAGAGTGAAGGCCTCCATCCATTTACAGATCAGGTACAGCAGAGGAAGTGCAAGCTTCCATATACAACACCATCAGTGTGCCCTGCTCCCTGACATTGGCAGGCCTTGCTCTAGGATTTAGATTAGTTCAGTTTCTCCATGTATTCATTCAGTCTTTGATATCTTACTTGAGCATTAGGGTGCCAACAGTAGCAGGATTTTTTTTTTTTTTTTTTGTGATGTGACAAGCAAGCAAGCAGCCATGAAGTGGTACTTTTTGGCTCAGGTGGATTTGCCTGCTCACCCTGTTAATGGTCATTTAAAAAAAAAATTAATAAAAATATCAAATACTGAATCAGGCCACTTGCTTAGGTGCCTAACTTTAAGCACCCAGTTTTGTAACTGTTTTAAAGATTTTCTGATTAATATTGTTAACGAGTTAGTTAATTTCTGGGATCATCTTTACAACTCCCCAACATATTTATGGACGAATATCGAACCTATGTTCTCTTCCTATCCAGTGACACAACTAGGAAGACAACTGGCATAAGACTAAACAAAATATAAAGTGCAGATTAACATATAAATGGAAAGGAAGAGAGCCCCCATCTTACATTTTGAAAATAGAAATTCTTTATTTAAAAACCAGTGTATTGCATGGCTGTTTTCTTCCTCCTATCTTATAATCAAGTCATTTCAGTCTTTCAAAGAAATTTTGAGAGGATTTTAACCTGACCAGGCTTTCAGTAAGAATATTTTCCAAGTGCCAGATCTGCAAGTAATAAACCTCAGGCCACTATTCATTGAAACATTTGCTGTGCAAATATTTGAACTCCAGGGTTTGAAAAGCTTAGGCCAAAAGGCTGTTATAATTTCTGATGAAATATCATTTGACAAGTTAGTCACTAAAAATGATTTGTGTATGCACACCACATGATGTCATTTTCTAGATTATTTGTACAAGTTATGGAGAGAACAGTACAGGAAATGGAGAGTTTTCTATGTAATCAAATGGTCAACTGCTGTTTCCTCTTTAGGGAATAGAAGTGGCCATTACTGAGTCACTAAATCTGCAATGTTGCCTTGAGTTTGGAAAATAGTCTTTTAAACAGTAGCTTCACTAAGGGTAAGAGAAAATGTAAGGTCATGGCTGAACTATTGATTTAAAATAAAAATAAAAGGTTTTGATTAGTGTAGTTATGGGGAGCTCTAAGGACATGGCTACACTGGAAACTTCAAAGCGCTGCCACGGGAGTGCTCGCTTTGAAGTGCGAGTGTGGTCGTGCACGAGCGCTGGGAGAGAGCTCTCCCAGCACTCCTGGTAATCCACCTCCAGGAGGGGACTGCGCTCCCAGCACTCTGAGCCTGTTTACACGAGCGCTTTAAAGTGTTCTGACTTGCTGTGCTCAGGGGGGTGATTTTTCACACCCCTGAGCCAGCAGGTTAGAGCGTGATAAAATGTAAGTGTAGACAAGCCCTAAGTTTCCTTGTTGATTTGTGAAAGCTTTCTGATGGTTTGATGTCTAGAAACGGGGCTAACAGATTGACTATAAATGTAATTAGGTTGTAGTCCAAATTATTTGCAGCAGGATACACATTATAATTCCCCATCAAGCCTGCTTTCCTCAAATCACTTGGAGTATTCAATGACTTATTAATTAATGTTCCTCTTTTTTTTCTTTTCTGTTGGACTTAGTACCAACATATACTGGCATTGCATGTGTAGATGTAATATATCCAAATAGTAAAAACAAATTCTGTAAGATATTGCATAAAATAAAATTTATGATGTGACATCTTACAAAGTTTTGTTGGTACCATGAAGTAATTACTTCACAATGTGTGGTATGACTGTTACTTGAACTCATGTCAATAAAACCTTTTTATATATAAGCCTTGAAAAATGTATTTGAGTGTGATGTAGTAAGGGTAGATATTAATAGCAGCTTTGATTTCTGTGGGTCTTAAGAGATTAAGGGCTTCTTATGATAGAAAACATTTTCTAATATTCTTCTGTTGTAACTACCTTGTTACACACAATTTAAAAAATTTTTACCTTGTAGTTGAAGCTAAAATTTTAACTAATGCAAGGATAAACTTATTTCCTGTAATGTCAGTATTACACCTTTTTGTTCTCTTTGGCAATTAAACATATACTACTATTATGTTCACACAAATACGCTATTTGTTTCCCATTCTTTTCACATAAATAGGCAAATTTAGTAGCATATTATTTTTAAAAGAAGCAGGATTGTAAAAATCCATAAATAAAAATGAAAGATAAAAGATCTCTTTTATTGCAAGTTTCAAATTGTATACTTTGACTTCTGTAACGTTATATACGTAGTTTCTACTGGTGGAGTAAGTATCAGTCTGAAGTTTGATAGTCTTTCATAAACTGGAAAATGCTACTTGTTTTAGACAGTGGGAAGGAGGATATCTCACATCCAGGTTAAGACAGTTCCTTTTGAAAATTGGCCAAATATTGATCAGCCTCTGCGATGTACAAGATCACCCAAAGGGCCACATCCTCAGCTGGTGTATCTGTATCATCATTGAGTCTGGATTTGAAGTTTTTTTGTTGTAAGATAGCGACCTTCATGTCTGTAGTCGCGTGACCACAGAGATTGAAGTGTTCACCGACTGGTTTATGAATGTTATAATTCTTGACATCTGATTTGTGTCCATTTATTCTTTTACGTAGAGACTGTCCAGTTTGACCAATGTACATGGCAGAGGGGCATTGCTGGCACATGATGGCATATATCACATTGGTGGATGTGCAGGTGAACGAGCCTCTGATAGTGTGGCTGATGTTATTAGGCCCTGTGATGGTGTCCCCTGAATAGATATGTGGGCACAGTTGGCAACGGGCTTTGTTGCAAGGATAGGTTCCTGGGTTAGTGGTTCTGTTGTGTGATATGTGGTTGCTGGTGAGTATTTGCTTCAGGTTGGGGGGCTGTCTGTAGGCAAGGACTGGCCTGTCTCCCAAGATTTTGTGAGAGTGTTGGGTCATCCTTCAGGATAGGTTGTAGATCCTTAATAATGCGTTGGAGGGGTTTTAGTTGGGGGCTGAAGGTGATGGCTAGTGGGCTGGAAATGGCCCAACTTGATTATCATACACATTGTAAGGAGAGTGATCACTTTATATAAGCTATTACCAGCAGGAGAGTGGGATGGGAGGAGATATTGTTTCATGGTCTCTGTGTATATAATGTCTTCTGCAGTTTCCACAGTATGCATCCGATGAAGTGAGCTGTAGCTCACGAAAGCTTATGCTCAAATAAATTGGTTAGTCTCTAAGGTGCCACAAATACTCCTTTTCTTTTTGCGAATACAGACTAACACGGCTGTTACTCTGAAACCTGTCATTGTAATCAGCAACCAGTGGATAGTTTTTAGGACAAAACATTTCTGGTGCAATCTGCAAGGTAAAAAATAATTCATTTATGGCCATGAAATAGAGAATGCCAGATCAAATATGCAATGCTGGTATCCTAATATGTTGAAGATTATACAGTTAAGTATCTGGGGAATCTGGCACAAGAAGCAGAACCAACTTAATATTTTTTTAAATAAAAAATAAAAAAGTTAATTGGTAACGTAAAGGGAGATCTTTTTAAATGAGGTGTAAGATTATATAGCATAATTTTGTTTCCTTGAGATTAGTTTCCATGTTGAAATTGAGGAATTTATTTGGTTTTAGCATGTTTGAATAAGAATAAAATGTCCAGTGCTTCAGAGGAGTGTTGATTGGGAATTTAGAATCAGTAATAAAGCCTTTGTAGTCACTGTTCAAAACAGTTTTTGAAATGTAAAAAACAGGAGTCCTTCTTGGGGTAAATATAATTAACTGAAGCTGTACGATATTAACCAAGTTGATGTAGAATTAATGAAGAAATTGCTGCCAACTATTATACAACAGGATTAAGCTGGATTTATGGAGGGGGAGACTATTAGCAGATAAAATTTGCTAAAGTATTATAGCTACTGTATTAAAGATTTTTCAGGCTAACTCTACCCTAAGGTACTCTAGTATTGATATCAGCAACCAAAAAATAATTTGATAGCAAATGACATTAGTTTACTATTTTGTGCAGGATGGGGTGTAACCTGACTTATTTTAAGTAGGATTAGTATGTTAAATTCCTCTATTTGATGTTAATTAATGGTATCGGGTCACTGTTTTAAAAAAACAGTCTAAAAGTGTGCTTGCTAGGTATGTCCCTAATTTTCAGAAATTGTAGTGGAGGAAATATCTCTCTTTCTCTACATTCTATATATTCATATAGTGATCAGAGCTTCCAGCTATGTTCCAGTGCATATTGTGTTCAGGAGAAAATAAACCTGGTTCCCCATCTCAGTAGTACCTGGAATGGGTGAACTCCTTTTTCATTTCTTCAGTTTGATGTCTGAAAGAGGAGGTGGCATGCCTGTCGGAGTTGCTGCTGCTTGCTTTGTGTTTCATGTTCAGGGTATCATATCTGCATAGAAACAATGCCTGAACCTGTTTGAGTGAGATAAACTAACAACTCAGTCTTAATGAATTTCACTTACTGGTGCAGGTCTCAGGGTGCATGTTTGTATGCAGAATTGAAATTATACTATTTTTGTTTTGTGGTTATCTTGAACATTGAGAGGAGACCCACAAAATCAAAAGGAGATACAAAAGATGACAGATTTTAAATGTGGAAGAAAGACAACAGTAGTGATCTAAAGCATTTTTCAGAACTGTTTCCAACACAATTTGTGCCCCAGGGATTGTGTAGTCAAAATATTGGAGTGCTGTTACTTTGGGGAGCCCACTGTACTACCAATGACACATGTAGCTATCAATGGTATAGCTTTTACTTGGCTTTTTTTTTTTTTAAAACTAGTTCTGAGCTGAATTTGAGCCACAGTGTGGTATAATTGTTTCATCAGAAGTATGGGAATCTGATGTCTAATTGTAAACCACATTCTGACCTGCTAGCACACAAGTTGTGCAGTTTGAATGAAGTATTGTACATAAATGCCTCTTCAGATAGTTAAATCAGTATTAGCCAGTTTCATTAAGTCTTATTATTTAATCTATCAGAGCCTTATTAGTTTTTGGCAAGATCTTGACCGTCCGCATTAAATTGTGAAAGCTTATGTTACACTTTAACAGTGTGAACAGAGCAGTGGCAACTTGTTCTCAAAAGAACCTACAGAATCCTGGGGGGTTCTAAAGAACCTTTAGAATCCTGGGGAATCCTGGTCCATCTTATAGCTAGTCATCAGGTGGAAAGAGGTAACCTGTGACTCAAGCCTCAAACAGAAGAGGCTAGGACTGCTTAGAGCTAAAGCCACAAAAGAAAAAAGGTCAAGATATAGTTTACACTTCAATTCAGGAACAAATGTATTCACTTAAAATACACTTTGGTATGCAAAAGTATGGAATTTGTGATAAAGTATAATGAAGGGATTAATCTTTCTTAGAGGTCCACACTCTAAAGGAGTGAGTGAGTCAGTATATCTGCAAAAAGAAAAGGAGGACTTGTGGCACCTTAGAGACTAACCAATTTATTAGAGCATAAGCTTTCGTGAGCTACAGCTCACTTCCTCAGATGCAGCTGTAGCTCACGAAAGCTTATGCTCTAATAAATTGGTTAGTCTCTAAGGTGCCACAAGTCCTCCTTTTCTTTTTGCGAATACAGACTAACACGGCTGCTACTCTGAAACCTGTCAGTATATCTGGTGTTTTCAAGCCTTCAGACCTTTTTGAGCTCTCTCCCTGCTGCTGTGTGTTCTGTCTACCCCAGGAAAGTCAGGTGCTGGTTTCTTATTAGGCTTGTCAGCATTCCTCTCTGGAACTCCTGACTAATTAGGTCTGGCTGACAGATCGCTTACAGCCTAGTGTCAGGTATGAGCTTCCCTGCAGGTCATTAATACTTGCAGAATGTCTTGCTGAACATTTTAATGTACTGTAATGAAGAGTCCAACCTGTCACAAATAGATATTTGTAATTCACAATAAAATTAATATACTACTGTAGACTTAAAGCTCTGATCAATCACTCTTTTTCCTGAGTGTCTCAGTGGAAAAGAATAAGTGTGATTGTAACCAGAGGTCCTCATGAATAAGTGGCACGGTTTTCATTTGACATCACATCTGTGCTGTCTTCTTACAGTACTGTTGCATGTAATCTAATAGTCCTGAAGCTAATACTGTAAAAATATGTAGTGTTGATTATAAAGAAACTAAACTACCATATACTTGTTCAATAGCCGAATATTTTAAGTAAAAAAGGGAAGCACCAGAGAAGGGGGGTCGGCTTCTGAATGGGTATAGAGGGGGAGAGGTGGGACGCAGCCCCTCCCCGAACAGAGGGAGCAAGGAGAGAGGCAGCACAGCCAGCAGAGCCAGAAGGGAAGAGGCGGGGCCAGAGTCTCTCCGCTTCTGGCCATGCTGCTCTCCCCCCAGCCTCAGAAGCAGCTGCAGCTGTGCTGCTTGGGCCTGCCCCCCAGGCAGGCTGTGGCTGTGCTCCCCAGCCCACTGGAACACGCTGCGGCTGTGCCACCCAGTCCAGCCCACCGGAACGCGCTGTGGCTGCACCACCCAGTGTGGCCTACCGGAGCAGCTCCAGCCAGGCCAGAGACATCCTCCCCTGGCCCTCCCCAGATAAGGTGGGAAGGGATGGGATGGGGAGAGTACGGGGGTCCTGGGCTAGAGGTGGGGTCATGTGGGACCCCCAGCTTACCCCCAACCCCCCTCCCCAAATTTCCCCAGCAGTTGCTGTCTTGGCCCGTCAGGGTAAGCAGCTGGCACGCGGGGACACTTCGTTTACTTAGGTTTACCTCTGTGCCTGCGGACGCTCGAGGTAAACAAACCATCTCGGCCCGCCAGCAGCTTATCCTGATGGCCCGGGAGCCAAAGTTTGCTGACCCCTGAATTATAGGATCAGTTTATGAATGGGTCATAAAAATTTTCCATTTTTACGTATCCATCTTGGGAGGGTCGGCTTATAAACTAACCGGCTTATGATCGAGTATATACGGTTTATGGTGCAGAATTAAAGTATTACTGTTTTCTGAATGGTTTCAGAGTAGCAGCCGTGTTAGTCTGTATCCGCAAAAAGAACAGGAGTACTAGTGGCACCTTAGAGACTAACAACTTTATTAGAGCATAAGCTTTCGTGAGCGACAGCTCACTTCATTGGATGCATAGAATGGAACACACACACACACACACACACACACACACGTTGGAAGTTACCATACAAACTGTGAGTGGCTAATTAGTTAAGATGAGCTATTGTCAGCAGGAGAAAAAAACTTTTGTAGTGATAATCAAGATGGTGCATTTAGACAGTTGACGAGAAGGTGTGAGGATACTTAACTTAGGGAAATAGATTCAATATGTGTAATGGCCCATTTCAGAGTAGCAGCCCTGTTGTTTTGTATCCGCAAAAAGAACAGGAGGACTAGTGGCACATTAGAGACTAACCAATTTATTTGAGCATGAGCTTTCGTGAGCTACAGCTCACTTCATCGGATGCATTCAGTGGAAAATACAGTAAGGAGATTTATATACATACAGAACATGAAAAAATGGGTGTTGTCATACACACTGTAAGGAGAGTGATCACTTAAGATGAGCTATTACTAGCAGGAGAGCGGGGGTGGGAGAACCTTTTGTAGCGATAATCAAAGTGGGCCATTTCCAGCAGTTAACAGACGCATCCGAGGAGCGGTGGGGGAAATAAACATGGGCAAATAATTTTACTTTGTGTAATGACACATCCACTCCCAGTCTCTATTCAAGCCTAAGTTTATTGTATCCAGTTTGCAAATTAATTCCGATTCAGCAGGATTCTGCGTGGACTCCTCCTGAAGGTCAAAACAACAGACTGGACTTCTATATAGATTGCTTCCTTCTTTCTGAATGTTTGTCAAACCTGTGACATTCAACTTATTTCATGTATTAAAGTGTAATTGAAATATTGAGGAATGAAGTATTGATCACTTGTAAGTGTGTTGGTGGAAAATTAAGTTAATCTGACTTATTTTGGAAATTAGTTGTAAAGCACAACTAGCTACACTGGTAATAGCAGCTGCTGTATGATGAATGAAGCTGTAGGATTGCTGCATGCTGTGAACAGTGCCTGAAATCTGGTT
Source organism: Lepidochelys olivacea (assembly GCF_965140295.1). NCBI lineage: Eukaryota > Metazoa > Chordata > Testudines > Cheloniidae > Lepidochelys > Lepidochelys olivacea. Next base: position 128,047,069 of record NC_140413.1, read on the forward strand.
ATGTGGTGTGAGATGTTCTCTTAACGCTATTCATTCCCCGCCCCCAATGTAATTGTTTTAATTCGTTAGTTGTGCCCTCCCCAATCTACTATGTTTGAACCATGTTAAGAGTCTTTTTAGAAAGATAGCAAAGGTTTGAGGGCCCATAATGTCCATCAAGTACAAAGATATTCTTTAAAACTCAGATTAAAAAAAATAAGAAAAGATCAAAGGAAATTCTGACACTGAACACTGTGACACAGTATGCATATTGATAACTTTTAATAATATACAATAGTTTTAAAAAGTCTGAAAGTGAGGAAATTCAAAATTAGTTATGCTTAAAAACAGAACAATTTCTGGAAAGTATGAAAATGTGGATTTAAGGTACCCTGAATAACCTTAATTCTGCTCTTGTATCTCTGCTTATCCTCCACCAGTGTGCCTGTGCACTATATATTTTTGGCATTCATAATAAGAGCCATGTAGCCCTAATACAGTGAAATAACCACCCTCTCATTTTTGGGAGGCTGAAAAATGGCTAAGGGATGGATTTTTGTTTTCCCCAGGGTATCTTGGTTCTGTTTCTAACTCTGACAGACTGTGTGACCTTGGGCAAGTCATGTAACATCTTATAACTATTTTCTCATCTGAAAAAATGAGGTAATGAATTGCAGGGGACATCTTTACTGCATTAATAGTTGCAAACTCTGAGATCATTGGATGGAATTAACTGTATAAGCACAAAGTAGTATTGTGCTTCTGATATACTAGAGACCGAGTCACCTTCCTCATATGTTCCCCTCATATCAAGGGCTGGAAGTTTTACAACCATTTTAACCCTTTACTATCCACAGAGTTACTTGTAGTTGCAGACATGTAAAAGTCTCCACGCTTTTATAGTTCGGTTACCTGTATAATGCATGGTAAACCTCACTGAACGTAGTTTGATAGCTGGAGCTGCAGGCAAAACACTGATGCCAAGTTTACACTACAGACCTATATAGGTATAACTACATCGCTCAGGGGTGAGAAAAATCAACACCCTTGCGTTACATAGTTTAAACCGACCGAACTCCCCATGTAGACAGTGCTGTGTTGACAGGAGAACTTTTTGTCGGTGTAGCTACAGTCTCTTGGGGGGAGATGGTTTGTCTATGCTGACTGGAGAACTTCTCCTGTCGGTGTAGGAGTGTCTTCACTAAAGTGCTATAGTGGCATAGGTGCTGTCATAAATATAAAGGGAAGGGTAAACCCCTTTGAAATCCCTCCTGGCCAGGGGAAAGCTCCTCTCACCTGTAAAGGGTTAAGAAGCTAAAGGTAACCTCGCTGGCACCTGACCAAAATGACCAATGAGGAGACAAGATACTTTCAAAAGCTGGGAGGAGGGAGAGAAACAAAGGGTCTGTGTCTGTCTGTATGCTGGTTTCTGCCAGGGATAGACCAGGAATGGAGCCTTAGAACTTTTAGTAAGTAATTTAGCTAGGTACGTGTTAGATTATGATTTCTTTAAATGGCTGAGAAAAGAATTGTGCTGAATAGAATAACTATTTCTGTCTGTGTATCTTTTTTGTAACTTAAGGTTTTGCCTAGAGGGGTTCTCTATGTTTTTGAATCTAATTACCCTGTAAGATATCTACCATCCTGATTTTACAGGGGGGATTTCTTTATTTCTATTTACTTCTATTTTTTATTAAAAGTCTTCTTGTAAAACACTGAATGCTTTTTCATTGTTCTCAGATCCAAGGGTTTGGGTTTGTGGTCACCTATGCAAATTGGTGAGGCTTTTTATCCAACATTTCCCAGGGAAAGGGGGGTGCAAGTGTTGGGAGGATTGTTCATTGTTCTTAAGATCCAAGGGTCTGGGTCTGTAGTCACCTAGGCAAATTGGTGAGGCTTTTTACCAAACTTTGTCCAGGAAGTGGGGTGCAAGGTTTTGGGAAGTATTTTGGGGGGAAGGACGCGTCCAAACAGCTCTTCCCCAGTAACCAGTATTAGTTTGGTGGTGGTAGCGGCCAGTCCAAGGACAACGGGGGGGAATATTTTGTACCTTGGGGAAGTTTTGACCTAAGCTGGTAAAGATAAGCTTAGGAGGTTTTTCATGCAGGTCCCCACATCTGTACCCTAGAGTTCAGAGTGGGGGAGGAACCTTGACAGGTGCACTGTATATGACAAGCCCTGAGATATAAAGAGTTTAAAATATTTTGCAGTTTTGTTGGAAACCTTTGGGTGGGTGGTGTGTGTGTGGGTGTGTAAGGCAGTGGTCCCCAAACTTTTCCTCTATGTAATAGAATGTATCTGCGTCCCCCTTGGGCTCGGAGCAGAGTTGCAGCTGTGGCCAGGGGCTGGCGACTGGGACTGCAGCTGGGGGTGGAACCGGAGCAGAGCTGGGGACAGAGCAGGACGGAGTGGTACTCCCTCCCCGCCCGCCCTCTTGTGGGGGCTGGCCTGGCCTGTGCCCCCCAGATATTCCTCCACCTGGGGGGGGTGCGCTTCACAGTTTGGGGACCACTGGTCTAGGTAGTATCTTCAGAGTTTATGGTGGCATAAGCCCAAATGATATTAACTGTGCCAACAGAAGCACTGAGTCTACACTGGGATTTTTGTAAGCATAGTTATGTCACTGGGGGGTAGTTTTTCACACCCCTGACATAGCTATGCTGATACAGGTTTTAAGTGTAGACTTGGCTTAAGTATTTGGGATTTAACAGGTTATACTTGTCATAGACCTGTTGTGCTCCCCTTCCCTCCCTCCCATGAAGAACACCCAGGGTGGTGCATATCTGGTGGCAAAGTTAAGATACTCTAGTTTTGTACTTCCATACTTTTCAGTATGTGTTTTTTGCAAGTGTAAACCTAATTTTCTGAATTTCCTTGCTTTTGAGTTATTGTATCTGCTTTAAAGTAGTCTGCTTTCTTTCTACCTTAAGTTAGGCTTTGTCTATGCTTGCACTTTTCTGGGAAAACTTGTTGACCTAATTATGTCAGTGTCTACACTACAGCCTTGTCCTGCTGATGTAAGTGCACTACAACAGCGGCGTAATAACTCCATCTACATGAGAGGCACAGGGCTTATGTCTGTAGTCAGGGTGCTGTAGTGTCTGTGTAGATACTGTTACTTACCTCTGTTATCTCTCTCGTCAATTTCACTGGAGTTGTGTAACTGTGGACAAAGCCTGACAGGGAGAGCCCAGCTGCTCCCTTGGAGAGCAGGGCAGCTGGACCCTGCTCTCCCCCATCTCCCGCTCCCAGCAGGGAAGGGGGATGCAAGGGCAGGGGAAACCTGCCAGGAGCCTATGGGAGTGACAGGAGCCAGCACTGTGGGGTGGGCTTGCTCTCCAACCCCCCACTCCCCCACACACTGGGACACACTGGCTTAATCTTTTTCCCATACCTCTGCCATGAAATTTATTAAAAAATTCTGTGACAAAATCAGGTTTCAGAGTAGCAGCCGTATTAGTCTGTATTCGCAAAAAGAAAAGGAGTACTAGTGGCACCTTAGAGACTAACCAATGTATTTGAGCATAAGCTTGCATCCGATGAAGTGAGCTGTAGCTCACGAAAGCTCATGCTCAAATAAATTGGTTAGTCTCTAAGGTGCCACTAGTACTCCTTTTCTTTTTGTGACAAAATTGTAGCTCTAGTGATAAACTTTATCAAGAGCTGAATGAGAAAAGGTGAAGAATGTAACTGTTTGCAGGAAACATCAAGCACATAGACCAGAAATGTGTAAAAAGCTTTTGGATGGAATTAAGGGAAGAAGAATGGAGGTTCTAGATAGAAAAAGTAACAAGTTGAGGATAATGAGAAATAATTGGCCACTTCTAGTGAAGATGAATACTTTGCTTATGTTTGTCTGCTTTCCTCCCAAACACATTTGGGAATTGGTTTAGGAGATAATTTCAGGTAATTGAGGTTAAAAATGGGTTAAGTAAAATCTTGCTCCTAGGCCAGTATACAAACAAAATAAGAAGTATCAGCATTGATTGTGATTGATTTGATTTCTGCCATAAAGTTAAGTAAAGTATCTTGTCCAAACCTGGCACACACTGTTTTAAATATGGTTCCCAAAATAGGAAATGTTTGTCAAAACCATCAGATATGTAGTAGTGGTGGGGGAAGGAAATGCAGATGGCGTATAGGATGGACCTCTTGTTCTGTTCACTTTAAGTGTTCTCTCTCCAGTGCCACCTTCTACACCAGCTCCTGCTGCTCTCATGAGGTGGTGTTTGGCAGGTTTAACAGTTAGGGATCCAATCTGTGAAGTAAACCATTGAAATCAGTGACAAATGACTAAATGGTGGGACACGTATGCTTTGCTGTGTGTTGCTGCATAATTGACAAGAACAATGTGTAAGTACTGTATATAAACAGCTTCCAGGGGTCATTGCCCAGGTGGAGAAGGGGTACTTGGGGCGGGGTGAGGAATTCTCCATTTAAGCTATACAGCGGTGGGAGGATTTGGGGAAGGAATAATTTTCCAGATTGTGGGAGGTGTCTCTGAGCTGCTTGGGGAGGTAAGATTTGATAGGGCTGGGTTATGTGTATCTTGTACATAGTGGAGCTATGCAGCTTGAAGACAGCTTGTAGATGCTCCCCTCCCCAGGTGTCTTAGCATACATAGGGCCATAATTCTTCCCCCTTGAGACTCCTATCTTTCTAACTTCTCTCTTTATGGTTTTGGGCTGGAATCCTAGAGAAGAGGTAGGTGAGGGGAAGAGAGAGAGCTGAACCAACTTTTAATCAGCTTTTCTGCTGTACAGTCTTTGACTCAGAGCAGCTAAACAGATGGTGATGAGAAAAGGGACCCAAAATGTGGAGTGTACCATGCAATATGGAGCACTTGAGAGACTTGGCTTGAAAGCTCCAGGCTGGTTGGCTGAGAGAGTCTGTATGAGGAAGTGTGGCATTGCATTCTCCTACAGGATTTGTAGCGGCTTTAAACATCCTGAGAGCCTCAATTTGACCTTTTATGGCATGGACATGGCCAGTGGATACTGAAATAATCCCTTTTGTGTTGTGCGTATTCATGAGTAAAGTAATAAATTTTAAAAGCATGTGAAGTTTTTTGTTTGCAAGGCAACACTAATCATTTTCTATAGAGCCAAAACTCTTAAACATGAATTTTAACAGCTGTCTGAGTTGTGAGACTAGAATCACGATCTAATACTCCAATCAGTAATAGGTCTGCAAATCTGTGTGCAACTGGAATTGGTTTTATAGTAGTGTGGATCACCGATGAGAATTATGGATTATTTAAAATGTCATCTAGCTGCTTGGTTATCTTTGTTTTTACAGCTAAAAATGACTTGGAGTAATGATTGGAGGGCACATTAGATTAGTGATGAGCCCCATTTCTTCTTGGCCAGATACCCTGTAATGCAGACTTATTGGAATGTTATTCCTTTGTGATTTTAGTAACTGTGTGCCTGACTCTTGCATCAATTGGTTTTGTATGCATCACTTGTACTAGTTGTTAGAGAAGATAGAGATTTGGTGTACTTCTGTAGGTACGTTCTTACAAACAAAGCATTGCCTTCTAAACCTGTGTCATATACTGCTTGCCAAGACCTTTCAGGGTCAGTCATGAAATTACAGAAATTGCTGTCCAGTATATGTGAACATCACCAGTTTGCGAGGTTCATAGATGCAACAAAGCAGAATTTGGGTCTTAATTTCATCCTCTTAAAACTTATAAAATAAAGTAAATATGCCTGCTGTCTCCATATCACTATATATTGATACAATTAGTTACCAGATTTTGGAAACAGCATGGATATTTTAAGCATTAGCGTTGGTTCATTGGATTTGGTGTTAGTACACACAGCATATTAAAATTAAGTTACTACAGTGAGCAGGTAACATAAAAATAACTTAATAATGAGGCTGTATACATCAAATTCTCACTCTCAGAACAGTTGAGTATAACTTTTAGTGGATTCATCACTTGCTGAGGTGGTGACTTCATTACCTGCCTTCATCCAATCCAGTTTAATGATGATTAATTGAAAAAAAAACACTGTTCCTGAAGACACTAATTCCCTGTCATCACTTCTAGATTTGAGATAAGTTAAATTAACCATTAAAAACTCAGAACTTAATCATTGTGGAAAATAGCTTTAACCAACCTGTTGACTTTCTGTAAATTTAAAAAAAAAATCTGTATTCGGTAACTTATTTCTTTGACAGTATGTGAAAGTTAGAGGAATTATGAGGAAAAGTATACTTGTCTAGGAACAAAATACTGAGATTTTAAGGTTAACTGATTGTCTCTTGTATAATTCATAAATAGATATTATTTCTTTTGGCTGGGGAATGATCTTCTAGAACACTCTTTTTTCATATCCAGGTCTGCCACTTCTGCAGTGGGTTAAAGTTTCTGCTCAACATTTTGTCAGTCAAAACCGTCAGTCAGTGCTAGGACTTGATTCAATCTACCATGGAAACGTCTTTAGGTGGTTCAGTACGGTGGCACAGTTTAGAGGCAATTGTGCAGCCATTTGTTTGGCTGTTTAATTATATAATAAGATGCAACTAAATAGAAATAAATGGAGTCCCTGTCCTATTATAATGTGCATACATGCAAGGGATTGGAATTAAGGTTGCTGTATAGAAACCATAACACTGGGAAACCAAGCTGTTATGTGGCTTCAAGACAAAGCTTGATAAGTTTATGGAGGGGATGGTATGATGGGATAGCCTAATTTTGGCAATTAATTGATCTTTGACTACTAGCGGTAGATATGCCCAATGGCCTGTGATGGGATGTTAGATGAGGAGAGATCTGAGTTACTACAGATAATTCTTTCCTCGGTGTCTGGCTGGTGAGTCTTGCCCACATGCTCAGGGTTTAGCTGATTGCCATATTTGGGGTCGGGAAGGAATTTTCCCCCAGGGCAGACTGGCAGAGGCCCCGGGGGTTTTTCGCCTTCCTCTGCAGCGTGGGGCCCGGGTCACTTGCTGGAGGAGTCTCTGAACCTTGAAGACTATAAACCACGATTTGAGGACTTCAGTAGCTCAGCCATAAGTTAGGGGTCTGTTACAGGAGTTGGTGGGTGAGATTCCGTGGCCTGCATTGTGCAGGGGGTCAGACTAGACGATCATAATGGTCCCTTCTGACTTTAAAGTCTATGAGCCTATCATCTCTGGCATTGCATTGGATAACTTAAGTCACTGAGCTAGATTTAATCAAACTCCAACACCATTTAAAAAAAATTAACACTCTGAAAATTTCTCACTCCTTAAATTAAACTTTAGAAATGCTTGTTCAGTACGTAATGTGGTGGTGGTTGAAAAAAAGATATAAGCAACTGAAATAGAACCTTAAAATGAATTGCCAACAAAAATATAAACATTACTACAATACTATAATTACTCCTTCAGGAATACACTCAGTACATCAAAAGGTAGAAATCTAATTTTTGTCACACAGGTATTGTAAATCAACTGAAAGCTTTGTGGTGATGAAAGCTCCATATTCAAAAGATGTGAAATGGACAGCAGTTGATAGCTTTTTTTCAAAGGGGTGTTGGACATTAAAATGGATCAGAAACATTGAGCAGGTTGTTGAGAGATTTATTTTCACCTTCGGATTTACTATTGGGATAGGTAATCAAATGCTTATAGAATGTAATTTTAACTTGCTGTAATTGTACTGCTCGTTTAAAAAAAAAAACAACTTGGCGTACTAGCATTACAGCTCTTAAGGTGAACGATAGGCAATAGTACCAAAGAGAAGACAAAGTTTCAGTACTTAAACTAATTATTACTTTCTCTGCCGATTTTCCCTGATATGATCTGGCTTGAGACTTACCCTGAGTTGTTTCAGTACCACTTTTCTGACACCTCAAGCTTTGAGACAATATCTTCTGTCTGTCCGCAAAGTGTAGCATCTGTACTGGCTATGTTTCCATCATCCTCTGTGATGAAAACTGATGCAAAGAAGTAGTAGTTTAACTTTTCTCTGTAATGATTGTATCCTCTTTTTTGTAATGTTCTTTTTATTCCCTGGTAGACCAGGAGAGCAGACGACCGCGACCTGTTTAGTAGGCTTTCTGCCTCTGAAGTTAAAGAATTTCTTGGTTTTCTCTTCAGGTGCCCTTTTAATTTCCACCTTGCATTTTGTCCTATCGTGGTATGTTGCTTTCTGTTGGCATCTTTTCCATGGTTTGAGGGAATACCTTATTGGTTTGAATAAACTTTATTTTCCTGTTTAACTGTATATTTTCCTTGTCTTTTCTGCTTCCTTTTTTTGTCTGTTCTATCTGCACAAGTTATATTGTGTAGTTACACTGGCATCTAGGCACCAAATTTTGTTTGTAACTCTGATATAGTATATTTAGCCTCCATGCTTACTCCAGGGGTTTTGATTTCTTAACTCTAGTCTTCAAACTCTAACTAGCTTCCTTCTCGTTAAAGGATATATAGCATACAGTGCATTGTATTTTTATTTTTGTTTTTCAATCAAAATATAACTAGATATGTGTCCGCTGTAATAATTTGATAGATATAATATTTGTAGGTTGGTCATATCATGAACAGAATAAGAACTATTTCAAAATAAAAATTGAATTATATCTAGATTTCTAAACAATATTTTACACCTTTTGTCTGCTGTAATCAGTTTCCTTTGCTATGTACTCTGAGATTTAATCATGGTGCATTTGGCTATAGTAGGCTACTTTTCCAGTTACAAATATAATGTTGAAGCTGTATTATTTTTTGATTTGCTGCTATTGAGAGTACTGTCGTTTACAGTTGAAACTGCAGATTAACAAGAACAACCCTTAGGTGGCAGTCAGTCTTTATATGTTTAGTACTCCTTTATTGATGCGTCCTTGTGTGTTAAACCTTCTTTGATAAAAACAGGCTTACCTCAACTAAGTTAAGATACAGTACCTTGGATGTTCAAACTTTATCAAATATTGTTTGTTATATAATCCCTTCCTTCTTCAAGGATGTTAAAACGGACAGTTGTGGACTGATTTCTAAATGGGCTACATCACCAAAAAATGCAAAGCGAAAACTTTGCCCCTAAACACATGCCATAGTGCCCCTAAATTTGTCTAAAGGATTTTGTCTGTAATTCTCTTGAATAAATAATTTAAAAACAAGATTAAATGCTTTCTGAAATCTTAAGGAAGAATTTTAATCAGGAAAATAATTTTATAAAGTGGATTTTAAAGAAAGTGAAATAGAAAATACTCTTCTTTATGAAGATTGTCAAAAAAAGACGTGTAATCCTGTGAGAATAATGGAAGAGAGCCCATATAGTACTTTCTACCTTTAGTAGGCATTGTATCTTGTATTCTGGATTGCTTCTGGGGTGGTGAAATTTTCTGTTTGAAGATATTTATGGTCAGCTGTAGCTCATATAACACTTAAAGTTTTTGGTTGAAGTTCTTTTAGAAAATTATTTTCATAACTATAGGGTTAGTTACTGAATAAAATGATTGTTGTCTTTTGCATATAGCTATTTCTGCCAAACTATTACCATGAAATAAATTCTTAATATAATGTGAGGTACATGGGAAAACTGCCCAACATTGCTAATGATTGAGAAGCTGAATAGTGTTAGCAATCGTATGAAATCTTTGTCGAATTTACCTAGTTTAGGCAGTTCTATTATGAACCTGGAAATAAGAACCTCCAATAAAACTTTATTCTTTGATACTACTTTTAAACCAAGGTGAAACTGAATGTTTAACTTCACTGTTGATGGCTTGACAGAGTAGTCATGATGTTTAATTACAATAACTTACATTCTATTGTGCTAAATGTTGCAAGCTTTCCTATAGAGCAACTAAACAGTACTCCAGAGGGAGAAGGAAGACAAACAAGGTGTACCTTTGAGATGACATTTGTTTTAATCCATTGTAAATATTAACACATGAAAAGGCGTAAACAGCTAGAAGATTTAATGTGTGTAATTCACATCAACATTGTATGTAACTTCTGTTAGTAACAACACCTATGTAACTGCATGAATAAAAAGCTGCTTTTAGTGTTTGTGCATTAATGGGGAAATCAAATCAGTTTTTAGTATAGCTGTTCTTTTCCTTTTGTTCCACTTAAATTGGTTTATTACTTTTTTTATCCTCCATGACTCTAATTATGTTCAAAACACATCAATATTCATACACCCTTGTCCAAGAACTCTGTTATAAGAAAACTGAATTAAGAACACACCTTGAATTAAACTGATCTAACTTTGAGTAGACAAGGTTTTAAGTGCCAGTCCCACAATTGAATCTTTATATAGGTAAACCATTGTGTCCATGCAGAAACTCACTGTCTTCAGTGGAGCTGGATTCTGCCTCTGTGGGTCTAACTGGCAGAAATGGTTCCTGAAAATTGTAACTCTTCAGAAAAGTGACTATTTATTTAAAAAATACCACCTTCTTACTTAGATGCGCTTCCTGTATATTTTGGGTCATATCTAATTGTTTCACTTCCCCCACCACAACAATAAAATAAATAAAGTAAGTTGCTGCTTAATTCTGCTGGTGTTGCACAATGTGTGTGATTACGTGGGAGCAAGTCAAATTCTGTTTTGGTGTGTGTTTGGTGACCATAATGTCTCCCTATAAATACAGTGCAATAGACCCTGGGGAAAATCTGTGATAGTGTTACTGCTCTCATTTTGGTAATGACTGCAGTATATTTTTGTATTGATAAAATCTAGTACATCCTATGTTTCCCTTGTATGCTAGGAGTGATTAATGTGATGTAAATTATAAATAGCAGTTTTGGAGCAAATCAGCTTTGTGGAGATGGCCACTTATTTTTATGTCAACTTTAAAAATGTAGCTGAAGCTATTTCTGCAGTTTTACTACGTACCAGCCAGCGGGAGGAAGCTAACCATGTCTCCTTTCAAAAAGAACGGTTAGAGAGGCAACTCATAATTTTAATACATCAAATAGATGACCAAAATGTTTTGACCTTACTACTAACCAAAGAGAATATACTTTAGAAAACTGGGAGAAAAAAGAAATGACTACAGTTCTATTTTAAATCCAGTTATTTTCCTTTAAAAGTATGGTTAAAATAAATGATTTACTTCATTTTAAAATCAGTCCACCTTAGCTGCATGAAAATAAATCTGAGTATTTTGAACCCTGTGAGTGAATTCAGAAATATCTATGTAAGATCTTTTAAAGTCACATTTTGAGACTTCTGGCTGTTCCAAAGTTCTCTATCTTGATAATAAAGCCGCACAGCTTTTTAAAAGCTGGCTGAATGCTACAGGTAGGCAAAAATCATTGTTTTAGATAGAAGGGAGTTTAATGCAATTGCCACTAATAGTATCATCAATCTTTTTTTCAAGTTCAGTTAGGATTTTTAAATACTTGACTGTAGAGATGGTGTACACTGAAATCTAGCCTGTCTATGAACTGATGTAGCTGTTGGAATTGCATGCTAAAAATATTTTTGATTTATGCATCATTCAAACATAAATGCTTACTCATATGATGACTAAACATCCTGAGTTTTAAAATCTTGTAAGGATCACTGCCTTTTCTGTTGTATTGTCAGTGGTAGTCCTAAGGATGACTGAATCAGTGCATATTTGTGATTATGGAAAGAGGGAGGGACTAATTCCGTTGTAATGTATCAAGCATTTTTCGACAGGTCAGATCTAGTGCAGGCATCCCATGAGTTTTCCCAGCAATTTCTCCAGTAGGAGTTCTATTGTTATGCCAGACTTTGTATGTGTGGTGTGTCCTGAAATTAATTTGTATTAATTTTAAATTAATTAAGACTAATTGCCAGTTTAAAAGTTTGACAGGTTTCAGAGTAACAGCCGTGTTAGTCTGTCTTCGCAAAAAGAAAAGGAGTACTTGTGACACCTTAGAGACTAACCAATTTATTTGAGCATGAGCTTTCGTGAGCTACAGTGAAGTGAGCTGTAGCTTGCGAAAGCTCATGCTCAAATAAATTGGTTAGTCTCTAAGGTGTCACAAGTACTCCTTTCCTTTTTAAAAGTTTATTATATTTATATTAAGTTTGCAGAATATTTGGAAAATATATTTGTCTCAATAACGGTCATAGATTAGAAGTTTGGATTTCAGTCCTGTCCTGTTTAGATCTCTGCAGAGCCAGAATTAAGGGAACGGAGAGAGTTGAGATTAATGCTGTCATTGCAGTAATACTTGCATGATTACCTGTTAGATACTGGGAAGAAAAAATGTTTACTATGACAATTGGAGCTAGGAAATACTTAGTCACTTAGGAAGCAAAAATAAACCAAACAAAAAACAACTCTGCTAGCCAGGGCTGATGCCAAAAGTGTGTTCCCTCAGGGGTGTTCCAGCAGGATTGTGGTGGCAGTGTCCCAAAGGGAAACCCATACATATATGCTGTGCTTTAAAGGAATAAAATTTTGTCCAAAGTTTGATCTTGTATGTATTAATATCTAGTTCAGATATCATTTAATGATACCGTTATTGCTTTGTAATTAAGAAGTATGAAAAAATATTTTAAAATAGGCCTATTCATTCCCCATTATTACCATTGGCTCCTTGGAATTCTGTGTTTGTTCCAGTCTCCTTATTCACTATCATGTTCTAGCTGTTAAGAGATAACATCCTTGTCCCATCAGTTGCTGGAATGGAGTGCTCTACTTTCTCATACATGAGCATCCAGAGATACAGACATGCACTACTGAGTATAATCAGTCTGACTGCTGAAGCCTTTTTATTCCATTTTTTGGGAAGTCCAGGTTCCCGCCACTGCTCAGACCACTGTTTCACTGTTAGACTCCTTTCACCACCTACTTCAGAGTGCGGAAGTTTATTAGCACCAGTCGCTCCTGGAATCTCTTTTCTTCTGGCTATTTGCCTATATTTTCCTGCTCCAAAGGAGCAAAGGGAATTGGAAGACCATCAAAGACCTTTTTCCCAACAGGGCTTTTCAAGCAGGGAAATATATTGAACATAGACAAATTCAGTTAGCTATGAAATATCTCAAAATCATCCCTTGGCTTAACAGTATATTTACACTGCATATTTAACAAACCTTTATTCCTAGATTTCATACTTGACCTATATTCTCTTGCAGTTTTTTGGGGTAGCATCTCTTTTAAAGACCGATATCTATGTTGCCATTAGCTGTCCCCAAGAGCACAGCTCACCTTTCTGCTGAAAGTAAGGACTTGTGTACACTGCCACTTTACAGCAGTGCAACTTTCTCACTCGGGGTGGGAAACCGTCCCCAGTGCTGCAAGTTTCAGTGCTGTAGACAGTCCACCCGCACTGGGAGCTACTCCCCTCGTGGGGGGTGGGTTTTTTGTTTTTTTTACACTTGCTGCCCTAGAACCCGCTGCTGCTAATGTAAACACTCTGACGCCTGAGGAATTAAGTGAGTACACAAACCAGCGCTTTCACCAGTTCCCTATCACCGGTGAAATTTACAGTGCAAAAACTCTGCAAGTGTAGACATAACCTAAAGCACAAAGGTGAGATGCTGTTTTCATGCAAATACCCATAGTAACACAATTAGAGACACCCAGAATTGTTTCTAAACGGAATATTTTAAAAGCCTTTCATGAAGCTTCATTGTGTTTTGAAATCTTTTCTGTTGTAGCGTAGCTAGCTTGTGCGTGACCTTTTTGTTGACACCTGTTGACGGCTTTTGTCTATATGAAGAAACTGATATTTTAAAAATTATTCTCTCCTGTGGCACATAGTATTTACTGCTGTTTTATTTTGCAGTAAACAAGTCATAACTGAAACTATGAAATATATTGTTTTGGATGTGAGGGGCAGATCTGACTGGCTGTGGCAATATTAATCAGTCAGTCACTTTATTATACAGGAAGAAACTTAGCAGATAAATATTACCTATGATTTTCTGTGCTCATTGTAGAGGACATGGGATATATTTTTACTTGAAGCAGCAAAATCCCAACATTTATGTTCACATTATCCATGTCTTTGTTGTTTTACTAAAATTATGGTGTGAATTTTGAACCTTTTTTGGAAGAGGTTAGTAAAACATTTTGTGCAAATTGCTATTTTTTTTCTGCTTTGTAAAGGAAGGTTATTAGTACTTAATGTATATCATACTTAAAATTAGACTTTGGCTTTATTGGGAAAGCAAAACTCTTTTATCCATTGTGTGGGTGTGGGTGGTTTAAAGCAAGCCAATTTAAACTCTTTAGATGGTACAAATAGACTAATCTTCAGTACAGTTAATCACAAAGTGAAATTTTTGTGAAAATCAGTTGCATTTGTGTTGAAGGCATAACTCAGTATCCAAGAGTATCTGTTGAAGAGGCCATAGATTACTTAGTATACACTTAACAACATAACTTTACTTTGTCCATTGGCGAAATTTATTTTTTTAATTTCATATACATACCTGGTACACACTTTTGATACACCATTTCTATTAATTTCTCCATCTAAACATTGCTACCGGAGAAGTTTAACGAACTTTGTTGATAGTATACAATACATCAGCTAAATGAATGAATGGCTTCAGATAGAGAAACTTTCTCTAATTCTTCTGGAAGAAAAGTTGTAAACTAATGTTATACGTGCATACTATGCCACTGGAAAAAATGTGTAAAGCGTTTTGAATTTATTAAAAGTAAATGTTTTATATATTAAAATGAAGTGCTCAGTTTCTTCCATAAAAGTAGTATTTTTAAAGGTTTGAATTGTGGAATGCATGAGCGTTCAGGAGATTACTAATAGTATTTGGAGATTTTCACCTCTTTTACTTTCAATTCAGCATTATTTGGGAGTGATTCAGAGTTTTTACCATCTTTGCTTTTTGACCTGTGTAAGATTAATTGATTCTTCTGCTTCCAATAAATGTGACGAGGTGTCCGATGGCACCTTAAAGACTAACAGATTTATCTGAGCATAAGCTTTCGTGGGTAAATAACCCACTTTTTCAGATGCATGGCGTGAGTATTACAGACACAGGCATAAATATATATATTGACACATGAAGAGAAGGGAGTTACCTTACAAGTGGAGAACCAATGTTGAAGGCCAATTTAGTCAGGGTGGATGTTGTCCACTCCTAATAATTGATGAGGAAGTGTCAATACCAAGAGAGGGAAAATGGCTTTTGTAGTGAGCCAGCCACTCCCAGTCCCTATTCAAGCCCAAATTGATGGTGTTAAGTTTGCAAATGAATTGTAGCTCTGCAGTATCTCTTTTGAAGTCTGTTCTTGAAGTTTTTTTGTTGAAGGCTGGCTACTTTTAAATCTGTTGTTGAATGTCCAGGAAGATTGAAGTGTTCTCCTACTGGCTTTTGTATGTTACCATTTCTGATGTCTGGCAGAAGAGTCTGTCCTATCTCTGGGACTCTTTCTGCCCCACCACCCCCATGCACATGATACAGTTCTGTAGTTCTGCAGTGGTCTGGAAGCCTATTTTTGCCATCTCTGACTCAAGAAACTCTTTCCTCCTCCTCCCCCTCCCCCCCCCCCCCCCCGAGCGCAGCATGTTTCAGCGCTATAAAGCACTACTGTAGGCAGTGCACCCGAGCCAGTGTAGATTAACCAATAGACGCTTACAGAGTTAACTCTGTTGTGTAGACCAGAGCCAGTTTTTTGCTTAGTCGTGTCTTGGTTACAGGATTCAAATGTGAAGTCTGACTCATTCTTTCTCCACCCCATGATCATTTATCCATTATTTGGGTAGTTTTTAGATCCAGTCAGTCTTAACGGCTTGTAATCACTAGTCTTGTGACTGTATTTACCTGAGAGAGGTGCTTGAAACTGTTCTCATCTGGAAGGCTTTTGTCCTTGTTTTAAAAAAGTGTCTTTTTTACAGTGAGGTAACTAACTAACAAACAAACAGTTCACTAGGCTTTTATAGTGAGATAAGACAACTTACCACAACCTAGCCAGGCAAGTTTAACACTGTATCCCCTTCCCCCGCTAATGGTTGATCTCACCTAGTTTATCTTACAGTAAAACTACATTTTCTCACCTCCAATAGGATTTTACAGCAAAACAGCTAATTTGTGTTAGGGCTGGTCTACACTGGCAGCGCTTTAACGTGCCTTGTGTCATCGTAGCAGAGCACTGGGAGAGGGCGTTACCAGTGCTCGAAAAAACCCACCTCCACGAGGGGCGTAGCTCCCAGTGCTGGGAGTGCGTCTTCTAGCATTGGTGCACTGTCTGCTGCACTGGCGCTTTACAGCACTGAAACTTGCTGCACTGAGGGGAGTGATTTTTCACACCCCTGAGTGAGAAAGTTGCAGAGCTGTAAAGCACCAGTGTGGACAAGCCCTTAGCTATCCTATGGTAAAAACACAACTTTTTCAGTTAAGACAAAGCCATATAGTCTTAAGGCCCAGATTTTTAAAGGTATTTAGGTTGTAAGTTCCTAAATCCCTTTTTGAAAATACAGATTTAGGCTTCTAAATCAGTTAGGCATTATAACACTGAGCACACCGTCTAAATACCTCTAAGAATCTGGGCCTAGCAATCCAGAAAGTCAATACAAAAACCATGTCTTGGAATACAGGTCAGTAGTCCTTACCAAGCACCCTTACATTTATCACAAATACTTGTTCAACTACAGAGAGAACTTGCATTCTGTTATACAAGTGGCAAAGGGCATATTATTGACTGACTGAATTCTTCGTTAGTAGAAGCAGATTAGAAAAGATAGTGTCTGAACCAGATTAATTTTTAAAATCAAATATTAAGTAATGCCTTGAATATTTTCCCCACCATTGTGAAACAAGTATAAGCAGTTAAAGATTAGTTTCAGAATTAGCTGTGGGGAAAGACAGGACATTTAGAGAGTTGTTTTCATTCTGTTTTATTCTTTTTGTTAACTTCTGGCAACTTCAGTACCTTGTAACTTCCTAAAGATCTGTTAGGTTTTGTTTAAACTGTGACTTTCTGCTCAAGTGTATTTAATTGTTTCTTTACAAATGAAGTAAACACCATTTAAAAAAAAATCCCAGAAGCTTTAAAAAAAGTCTGATTTGTATTCCCACAAAAATCTGTGCAGCTGCTAGATGCAACCAAGAATTAAATGGCAAAAATCATGAATATCCAAAACTGTTCTGGAAAGAGATGCTGCTACATATGAACACCCGCATTCCTGAATGCTGCACTTGTTGAAGTGGTGGCAGCTGGAGCTCTGAAGACTACTGCTTCAGCCAAACGCATGTACTTTGCCACTTGTATAATAGAATAGAAATTCTTCTTCTTCCCTTCCAACCATCGCTTCCCTCATACACACCAGTTTGCAGGTAATTTGAGAGAGGCTCTCCTCCTCGTCCTCCAGAGTGGTAATGGACTGACTCTTCCTGGCTACCCCTACTGCTACAATGAAAGAATCTTGGGTTCTCCTCAGATGCTTTAGTAGTAGAAGATGGCTTTAAGGACAGAAGCTTCCATGGCACTTCATCCATTCCCGCATCTTTCACGCACCCCTTCCCCAAATAAAACCCATATTAGACAGTTAGTAATTTAGCTCTCAATTTGTAATCCATATAATTTTTTAAAGAGTAATGGTTGGGGAAAATTGAATGTAATGACCCATAAACAGCTAAGCATGAACTATTTAACTTTTGTGTCCCCTTTGCTATCTATTGCATTTAGTGATTTAATACTGTCTTCTATAATATCCAAAACTAAAAAATAAATTTCCAGCTGAATGTCGTCGTACATTCAGATTCTTGCTGATGTATGTCCTTATCTGTCTCTTGGAAACAGGGTCTATGTATTGATGCCAAGAGTGCTTTTCTGAATGTTAATTTGGGATCAGTGAATTTAAGTCCCAAATTATAATCTATTTCAGTTGTCCCCATTTCCTACTAAAGAATGGTGCATTTATATTTAGAAATGCAGCATAATGGTCAATGTCAACTTGATGAAAAGAATAATGCCCACATTTATAAGAATTCTGAAATAAAGCAACAAATAATAGCCAAGTGAAATCTGTCTGGGAAATGTGGCATACTACACCCCTCCCTTTACAAAAAAAAAGGAAAATAAAAAAATGTTTGTAGTTTGCACCTACATCCACATACTGGTCATTTTTCTGGAGAACTGCAATTGGTCTGAGTGCTTTGCAGTTTTTTCACATGAAATTGACTGTCACTTTTACACGGCAGTGCAAAATCTAAAATTTAAGTACATGAATTTGAATAGAAGGAAATAAAAACACAATGCAAGACTAAAACTCATATTAGACATCTGTGCATGTTTATTCATTTTTATGTGACAAATTCTGAAAATGAAAAGTTCCCTATGCTTTTATATTGCATAGAAGATTGAAGTTGCCAGAATGTAGGAGAAGAGATTAAATTTGAACAGGAATGATAAATCTGAATAGGAGAGGACCCCTTAGTTCACAGACTGAAAGGCTGTGCAGCAATTAACACCATGGGAGTCTGTGCTTTTCTCAGGTAAATGGATAAGAAAAAATTCCTGATTTAAAAACAAAACCATCTTTTGTGGCAACTATATTCACTTAGTTATCTTTTCCTCTTCCCTTACTCCAGACCAAAAGTATATTTCAAGAGGGAATTTATCAAACCAGTGTATTCACATGGACAGGCTGATGGTGGCCCTTAAGTTTTCATCTGCCTCCCTCCTTTATTATGGGCTGCCATTTTTCTCCTTTTAAAACTGTCTTTTTATGCTATAATTAATATGGTGCTTTAAAAGCTTCAAAAAAACCTTTAAAGTTTTGCGTTCGATAACATTACCATAATATTCTGTTTGCTTACATAGAATACCTAACCCAGGGTGCATTGCAAATACAGAAGTAACCTTTATGTATAAGGCAATTGTAATGTTTTTGACATTATACCTCTGTTGCATCCGATGAAGTGAGCTGTAGCTCATGAAAGCTTATGCTCAAATTCGTTAGTCTTTAAGGTGCCACAAGGTACTCCTTTTCTTTATATCTCTGTAGTGCATTAGGTATGCATGGTTCTTTACAGATAGATAAAGCCATGTCCCTACCCTAAAAAGCTTAATCTGTTAAGGTGGGGGAGGGAGAAGAGCAAGAGGAAGTATGCTATAGGAAGAACAGTGGTCACAGTAAAATTGGCATTCTCTGGTCACATATATATCTTGTTGTGTCAAGTTTTGTCTTTCACAGGCCTAGAGCATAACACGTTCTCTGCCACTAACCTCTTAGAATAAAAATATAATTTTCATGAGTATTTCAGTAATCTGTGATTCAGAGAAAATATCACCAAGATTATGAAGGTTCTATTTCTGCCATGGTGTCAGTGGAGGCTCCTATCAGTTCATTACATAGGTTTGATGCTCCATTTAGGTTTGTCTTGGTGGTCACCTACTGTTAAGTCTCTGGGAGCTAAAGGTGCAGTCAATAGTTGTTATATTAAATTAATATTCAGGGTATAAACTGGCTCTTGGCTCAAAACTTTAGACAACAGCCTCCCAGAATTTTTTTTGCCAAGGACACCTGGGAACAAACTCTGTTATAAAAATCATTAGGATTTTAATGTCCATGCAAAACAGACAGGATTTTGGTGTTTGTCTCATTTAAAAGAGCACACATGTTTGAGTAAACTGTCTATTTTACTTAGCCTGCTCTGGAAGGATGAAGGGCTGAGTTCATTCCTCTGCAGCGAAAACTGATGATTCTTGGGTGTCTGTGTGTTTAATATTAAAGGCTTAGCTCATAAAACCATCCGTAACAGTATGGAGTATTTAAAAAATAAACACCTGCATTTCTAGAATATCCCAGGCTTTTCCAACTTTCCTTTCCTCTACTTATTGAAATGCAGTGTGCTTAGAATACTTCAGGAAAATTTATTAAATTATACAGACATAAATCAAAGGTGTATGGTTGGAATAATTTCCTCCATTCCCAAGGGGAAAAGAAAAAGCGTTTCAATCAGAATTACATTCACTTCTTATTTCATTACAGGATTTGGAGTTTCATGGAGTCATGAGATTTTATTTTCAAGACAAAGCAGCTGGAAACTTTGCAACAAAATGTATTCGTGTTTCTAGCACTGCCACAACGCAAGATGTAATAGAAACACTTGCAGAGAAATTCCGACCAGACATGCGAATGTTGTCATCTCCTAAATACTCACTTTATGAAGTGCATGTCAGTGGAGGTTAGTATATGCTGTCTGGGTCTCAATCCTGTATTTTTTCTTAAAAGGATATAGAAAGATGATAAATGTTTCCTACTACTTACTATAACAAATGTACTTCGGTTTCTTTGGCACTTAAATATATAACTGCAAAGGGTTCTCATCTGGTGGTGGTAGTATTTCAAAATATAATGGGGTGTAACGTAGACACAATTTGTGTAAATTGTGATGATGGTGTGACCTTTTTTGAAAATATTATACTTGTTATCCTTTAGATGGGTGATGACATGGTGTGGGAATACTCATTTCTAACTAAAAGGCCTTCATTCAGAAACGACCAAGTTAATGTAGGTGAAATGCACAGCTGTAGTTAAAGGAACACAATCTAGTGAAAGGACACTGTCATGTTAAACACATTTCTCTCAGAAAGGGTTGTTTTTACCTGCTTTTACAAGTAGCATCACAGTTTACAGTACCTGAAAGACATTAGAGGGGAAAATGTTGGTTGGTGCATTTGATAGCATTTGGTGTATCGTAAGTTTTCCTCTTCGCGTTGCACACTGAGATTCTCCTTTTGTCTCTTTCAATAGAGAAATAGCAATAGAAGAAAGAAAAGATTTTTAAATAGGAAAAGTTTCTTCTAAAACTAGATGGATTGATTTAAATCAAGGCAATTTAAATCAAGTAGAAAGCCTCTTTTTAAGTCAATTTTGATCAGCTGTTTCATTTGTACTTCATTATTTTCTAAAGAAAGGTGCATGCTCATTGATTGATATAAACATTAAAATATCTTGATTTACAATTAAATAGGGCCTTTACATTAGATTTGGCACACCTTTTTGCCATCTAGGAGGGAACACTATAGTTGTATACATTATTTAAGTAGTTACATAGCTTAACACTTTCAGCTTCATATTAACTGTACATTTTAGTATGTTAGAAGATGGTGAATGATATTATGGGTTAGACCCCCACCCCCTTCTGGGATGCCACCTGATGTACTGTGGTTTCACTGAGCCCTTCCTGCTCCATCAGCCTGGATTCCCTTTCCCTGTTTTGCTGAAGTAGGCACTCTGACCTCTTGCAGTGTGTGTGCGCGCGCGCACACACACACGCAGGTAGGTCCATACCCAGCAGCAGACACAGACTGAAGTCAGCTCTGTGTGAGAGGATTCACCCAGCACTCACATGCACACCTCCCCCTTTGGGGAATAAACCCAAAATAGTACCGTCTTGCACTGTATAGAAAGATCTGCACAGTGCAAGCTCATGAAAATTCACCCTCTTCCTCAAATCGGAGAGAGTTGCAAAACTTCTTGCCCGCCCCCCAGTTAGAAATTGCACAAACTGGGTTTAATAATAAAACAAATTTATTAACTATAAAAGGCAGATTTTAAGTGATTATAAGGGATAGCAAACAGAACAAAGCAGATTACTGAGCAAATAAAGCAAAACACGCATCCTAAGCTTAAGATCTTGAAGAGACTGGTTTCAAGAAGTAATTTCTCACCCTAAATGTTGTTTTAGGCAAGTTGCAGTTTCTGTAGCGTAGAGTTCTAGTTATTTCTTCTTACAAACTGGACCCCATCTCAGTCTGTACTCACCCCTGCCTTTCCCCTCAGGTTAGTTTCTTTGTTACTTCAGGTACTTTCAGCAGTCTTTCTTCTTGGGTAGGCAATGGAGGAGAGTCCAGATTAACCCCCTCCCCAGCTTAAAAAGGATTTACCTAAGACAGGAAAACTTCGTTTGATACCTGTCCCCCTACAGAGGAAAAGTACCGGCAGTGTCCAAGGTGATATTTTGCATCAGGTGACATTATCATCTGACCCTGTAGAGTCAATGCAGCATCCCAGGGAACTCTTCAGGAAGGTGGGAAATTAGTATCTTCAGAGTTCTATTATCCTTCTTAAATGGCTCATTCAGGACGATTGTTTATTGTCTGGTGGGCATTTTCCCAAGTGTACGCACAGTTGTAATTGTTACGTAGTCAATATTCCTAACTTCTGATACAGAAATGATACAGGCATACAAATTGGATAATCACATTCAGTAAATCTTAGTTTTTCCAATGATATTGTACATGAGCCATCTTGCATAAAGTATATCTTAGTTATGTTGTATTCATATTATAACAATATTTCTATGAAGACTAGAGGGTGTAACATCATAGATATATTGCTTATTTACTAGAGAATTAACTTTTTGCTCATGATTTATGTCAAGCTGCATTAGGATGGTAACTGGGATTTAATTAAACACAACAGCATATAAAATTTGTTTTTATTAAACAGCAGCTTTAAATGTTTTGGATAGGTAAACATCTCTTATCAAAACATGTTTCACATTTACAACTAAATGATTTATTAAAGGAACAGGGGGATTAACTGTAGTCATTGAATTAAACTGATTATTTCAGGTCAACCTGGGAATATTTTCAAATATGCTGAAGTATAAGTGACTAGAGCTTTCCTACTTGTCGACGTCTCTTGAAAATGAGAACTGTCTCTTAAGTTACTTAGGCTGTCCTTCAGTCTTCTAAAACTAGTAGATCTCATCCCTTCCTTCCCTGTTTTTATTCAGAGACTGGAAGAGGGACAAGTTTTCCTGCTTTTTCAACTCCCAATTTAATTAATTCAAAGTTGAGAAATCGTCCAAATGAAGAAAATATTCTTTCTGGGCCTGTGGAAGAGGGAGGCTACTGATGTCAAAAGCTGGCTTAGCACTTCCAACAAACTCCAGTTCCAGGTGCTTACCTCATGACGTCTGTCAGTTCAGTGGGTTGTCTTTTTCTTTATACCACCATCAGCAAATATGTCGTGCTTGAATGGTTCATTTCCAGCCCTGAAATTTATTATGGTTGGCATGACTGCGTGATTATTAGATGCCCATGTCATAGCAGCAACATCTTCAGCAATTAGGCATCTATACCGGTACTTTGGGTTGAGAATGATGCCAAGAAAATGCAGTGGAGTAAGTGCTTGATCCAGCCACTTCTTTACTGCATGCAATTTAACTTTATTGTTGGGTATTTCTTCAGTGTTCCTTGATGATGAAATGTAGAAAGAACATTAAAAGCAATACAGCAGCAATTTTTCTGCAACTTGTTCCAGGCTGTGGAAACAGCTTTTAGTTTCTCCTTCAAGTGCTGTCTCTGTGGATGCTCTACTTCAGGTGTCAGTGCATCCCGGAGCCGTCAATTGGAGACACACCAGCTCCTCAAGATCTTACACACACCTTGCATGACAAAAATAGCATTGCCCATAAATGATGGTTTGATGGAACCTGTAGAAACGGTGTGGCAAACATCTGCCACCATTCCTCCAACCAGTAAGTGTTTGGCAGGTAACACTATGTGCCAAATAAAGGTATGGACTTCCTTTTCTCATACCCACAACCCTAACTCCTTAGTGGTGGAGGTGGTCAACCAATGGGGCAAACAACCTCCATGCAGACCCACTCCCCAAGACAAGGATTGGAAGAGATTAGACCTCTTGGGGCGAAAAGCTTACTCTTCAGTGACATGGCATTACTTGCTAATACAATCATGACAGTTATACCAAAATGAACGATATCATCCGGGAAATTCCGGAGGGAAAAAGAGACCAATTCCAAGCCATCATCAGTGAGGGCCAACATATTGCTAGAACAGTGCACCATGCATCCCTTGACATGGCAGACATAGTGGCATGCATATCAGTGACAGCCATTGCTATGCACAGAGCATCCTGGTTACGCTCATTGGATATCCTAAAGGAACTTCAGAACAAAGTAGAGAACCTCCCCTTCAACAGGGACAATGTCTTCTCCAGTAAGATGGATGAGGTCCTCCATTCCATGAAGGACTCTAGAGCGACACTGAGGACCCTTGGGATCTACACGCCCCCTAAGAGGAGATGCAGATACCAGCCTTACAATCATAGCAGAGACAATGTGTCACAGCACCAGTAGAGACCATATGACAACCAAAGACAAAGGCACAGACCACAGAGACGTTGCCCTACCCAGCCTCAGGCTATGATGTCCCAAACACCACCAAAGAAGACCTGATTTTGAAACATTGTTTGAGGGTCTGCCCGGCCTCCCCCACCACCAGCGCCAATAAGCAGATTATCGCAAACCTTTGGTCATTGGCTACAACCATTATATCATACATGGGCTTCTGTCACCACAGGCCAATGGGTTTTAGAAATCATTTGAATAGGTTATACCGTCCCCTTTACCTCCATCCCACCAACCCACTCCCCCTCCCACAAGCACCTTCTGAGACAAGAAGTATATCACCTTCTACAATTAGGGGCTGGGGAACAAGTTCCAACAGAACTCAGAGAGAAGGCATTTTATTCACATTATTTCCTGACTCAGACGAAAAATGGAGGTTGGAGACCGTTCTAGATCTCAGAAAACTCAACAAATTTGTTTGTACCCACAGATTCAGAATTCACATTGAACTTGATCACACTGAACTGCGCTGGAAAAGAGGGGCTGGTTCTCAGCCCTCGACCGATAGGATGCATATTTTCACGTTACCATCCACATTGCTCTGACAATTCACTTCCAGTACAGGGTATTGCCATTTAAACTATCTATGGCTCCATGAGTTTTTGTAAGAACCCTAGTGGTGGTAGTGGCACATTTGTGTGAACAGGGAATATTGATCTTACTGTACCTGATGACTGCCTGCTAAAAGGCTCTACCCAGACAGAAATGTTACACATCACTAGACAAGCCATATTTCTTTTTCACTCCCTAGGACTACAAATCAATGAGCAAAAATCTACCCTAACTCCAGAACAACAAGTGGACTTCATAGGAGCACACCTGAACTCAGTGGAGGCCAGAGCATCATTGCCGATACCCTGAATCACAGCAATGACCTCCCTCATATCAGTGATCTTAGACAGCCCATGGGTGTCTGCACACACCTGCTGACGACTCTTGGGACATATGGCAGCCACCACTTTTGTTGTATAACACGCAAGACTACCCATGCACTGCCTACAAGGATGGGTGAGCTTGGTGTGTATATATACCACAAAAGCACAGTTTAAACAAAAGACTCACACCATCCCCAGAAGTGCTGTAATCACTACAAAGGTGGACAAATCCAATAAATGTTTGCTCAGGTATCCCATTTAAACAGGTTCCACCATCCATATAAATCACAACAGATGCCTCGCTGATCAGATGGGGAGCTCACCTGAACATACATACAATCCAAGGCAAGTGGTCCCCCACGGAAACACATTTCCACATGAACCCGCTCGAATTATATGCAATCCACAACTTGTGCCTACTTTTCCTCCCTATTATACGAAGCAAACAATAAGGGTCTTGACAGACAACATTGAATGTCAGTTCTATATAAACTGACAGGGTGGAGCATGTTCCCACTCCCTGTGCACAGCGGCTTTAAAACTATGAAATTGGTGCATAACACACAACATAGCTATTACAGCAGCATACCTCCTGGGTCGACAGAAAGATAGCGAATACATTAAGCAGACAGTTTTCCCAAGAGCATGAATGGGAACTGAACAATGGAATAACACAACACATATTCCACAAGTGGGAATCCCCACACATAGACCTGTTTGTGACATTACTAAACAAGAAATGCCCAAAGATTTTGCTCACGAGCAGGACTAGGGTCATGATCCCTAGGGGACGCTTTTCTTATCAGATGGAACGCTCCTCTTCTATATGCATTCCCACCAATACAGTTAATCTCCAGAGCAATACACAAAATACAAACTGACAAGGCCAACATAATACTCATAGTCCTGACATGGCCTGAACAGACATGGTTCCCTTACCTAACATGCATGGCAATCTGTTCATTCTCCCTCGCCTACGGAATCTTCTTTCTCAGGACAATGATCAAGTCTTCCATCCAGACCAGGAGAAATTTCACCTGAAGGTGTGGTTTCTTCATGGCTCCACCACGACGAACTAACCTGCTCAGAATAAGTAAAACAAGTGGTGTTAAACAGCAGGAAACCCAACACGCATAGCCTACTTACCTCCAAAAATGGAAAAGACTCTTCATATAGTGCCAGAACAAACAAATATCTGCAAGCCAGGCACCGTTGCCACTAATTCTGGAATATTTATTATCCCTAAAAAACTCAGGGCTTGCTACAAGCTCACTTAAAGTTCACCTTGCTGCCATCACGGCTTTCCATCAGCAGGTATATGGTACTTCAATATTCGTTCACCCAGTTACTAAGCGATTTCTCACTGGAATAGAGAACATGTACCTGGACATCTGAGAACCCACGCCAGCATGGGACTTAAATCAGGTGCTCAGAAGTCTCACCAGAGTCCTATTCGAACCCTTAGCCACATGCTTATTACTTCATTTATCTATGAAAGTGGCATTCCTGGTCGCCATTACATCCGCGTGCAGAGTCGGTGAGATAGGGCCTCTCATGGCTCACTCCCCATACACTATTTTCTTCAAGGATAACTTAAACACATCCTGAATTTATGCCCAAAATATTGTCTTCGTTACACCTCAACCAACCAATTCACTTACCTACATTTCATCCAGAACCACACACTAATGTTCAAGAGGCGATCCCACACACATTAGATGTTTGCCATGCCATAGCCTTTTATCTGAACATAATAAAGCCCTTCTGAAAATCACCTAGACTTTTTGTGTCAACAACAGAATGATGAAAGGGCTCTGTCATATCTACGTAAAGATTATCTAAATGGATATCCAGCTGTATCCATATGTGCTATTCTCTACACAACACTGAAGACCTTTTGGGCATCAGAACCCACTTGACAAGACTTTTAGCTACTTCCATAGCATTCCTACACAATGTACCCATTCTAGACATCTGCAGGGTGGTGACCTGGGCCTCTGAACACACATTCAAGAGCCACTCTGCAATTACTCTCAATTCAAGCTCAGACAACTCTGAAGACACTTCTGTCCTCATAAGGGCACTGCTCTACATTCACCTGAAGTGGAGCACCCACAGGGACAGCACTTGAAGAAGAGGAGAGGGTTACTCACCTTATGCAGTAACTGAGGTTCTTCGAGATGTGTCCCCCTGTGGGTGCTCCACTACTCGCCCTCCTCCCATCTACTTTGGAGTACGAGTTAAACACTCCAGAGTAGAGAAGGAACTGAAGGGGTTGGGCCGTACGCATGTTAGATGAGGCACCAGTGGCACCACGAGGCTGCTACTGCGCGCGCACACACTGACCAGAGACTGATACCAAAAATCTCCAATTGACGGTGCTGGGACGCACCGAAACCTGAAGTGGAGCACCCACAGAGGGACGCATCTCAAAGAACCTGAGTTACTTCAGAAGGCGAGTGACCTTCTCATATTTAGCATCAAAGTTGACTGCTTTGCGTGTGATAGTTCCATCTGTTTTTGTCACGATTTTCTTCACAAATTGTAATGAGAATAGGTCAGTTCTTAATAAATAGCTCAACACAGTCGACCACTGAATTCCAGCATACATCTTGGGGAGAATTAGATTGAATCCTCTTGCTCTCTTCAGTGAAGCCTGAAGCGAAGTGGCTGTTACAGAAGTGTTTTACAATTTCAGCAACATTTTCTTTTATTCCTAGAGCTGTAGTTAAGTCTTTGGCTAAAAGATGCATCAAGTGAGCATGGCATCCATATGTTTTAAGTTTCAGGTTCCCTTAATTTCTTCTTCTAGATTTCTCCTCATCTTTGCTACATCTGCAGCATTGTCTGACAAAGCTATATACTTGAATTTTTGTTCACAATTTGTTATAGCTTTTACTGCTATTTCTTTTAAGCATTCTTCTGTATGGGCATTTCCTGATGTATCGGATGTTTCTGTAAGATAGACAACCTCATCTTCTTGTCGCACAAGCATGTATTGAATCTTTTTGTATATTGCTTTATCCATCAAGACTTAGATCAACAAATTTACCATCAATGTTTTCTGCACACTGTTCAATTTCCTTCTCATATGCTGTATCCAGCAACCTTCCAGCAATGTTTGCTTTGCTGGTTGGAGTGTAGTCTGGTCATAATAATTGAACCACATCAATGAAATGTTTGTTCTGAACAAGTTGAAGAGGAGAATTTGTTGCACAAATGAACCAAGCAGTATTGCTGGAATTTGCTGGTCCTGATTTTTACTGGATGATGAAGAAAGTGTGGTGGTTTTTTTTTATAAGGTAATTTACTGATGTATGTTTAGTTGCAGCACTTCTGTGTCTCTGAAGTTGTAGACGTTGCAGATCATGCATGTTTGTAACCCCTTATGTCTAAGCTCGACCTTGAAACAAAGTAACATCACATTCACTCACTATTACTCAGTGCACTGCTTTTTTAAAAAAAGGGGATTTGTACCATTATGTAATGGTAATTTTTCTAAACCCAGTTTTATAGGAAAAATAATAAATCATATGAATTATCTAAATCTGTTAAAAACTTTTATTTCTAGCAACATACCAAACAGCTTGGAAAAAAACCACTTTTTCCAAATG
The DNA here is from genome assembly GCF_965140295.1 of Lepidochelys olivacea. Lineage (NCBI taxonomy): Eukaryota > Metazoa > Chordata > Testudines > Cheloniidae > Lepidochelys > Lepidochelys olivacea. Next base: position 128,075,601 of record NC_140413.1, read on the forward strand.
TTAAAATTCATAAATCCCTAATAAAACTTTACTTTTTAAACAGAAAATCTTTACCTAGAATGTTTGATTATACTGATCAATAAAAATCCATTTCAGAAGTAACAGTAAAAATGTAATTGACAAACGGTTCCACCACAAACTAACGTGCCTAATAAACTAATATTTTGAACACAAACATTTTGAAATTCATAAGCAAGTAATCCACCCAAAACACAAATTTATGACAATAAGTTAGAGAGGCAAGGTGGATGAGGCAATCAATATCTTTTTAAACCAATTTCTAGTGAGAGAGAGAAGCTTTCTAGCTACACCTGAAGTTGGTCCAATAAAAGATATTACGTCACCCACCTTGTCTTTCTAATATCCTTGGATCAACACAGCTACAACACCGCATACAATAATTTAAGTTTATCATTTACTAAGATAGTAAGACATGGAAGGCGGTACATAAGAATGGTGCAAAAATACATTTACTAACAAGTTGATCCAAATTGTTCAGACATGTCCTCATAATCATCTTCAAAGTATTGCCTTCTGAGGAGCATTTCTAAAATGTTTCATTCTGACAGCCAGGCCTTGTATCTCTTTGTTGCATTGTTTACATTTGGCATGTGTTCCTTTCTTACCCAGAGGTATAGGAATTCCTTTAAAAGATTCCCAAATAGGGTCTTTATTATGACCTGCAGCCATGGCAGTTTTTTCCTTCTAAGTCCCAGGTGTTGAAATCAACACTAGAGGCTGCATGCTGACGAATGTTGTACCTTCTTCCCACAGTGTCCTGCCTTGACACCAGTGTTCCTCCTGTCTAGCTGCACATTCTGCTCTTTGTCCCTTGTTACATAACCCCTACCCTACCCCAGAAAAATAAAAGAACAACAATCCAAGATTTCTGCTCTTGTAATTTCACTGCAGTATAAATAAAACAGAGCAGAAGGCAGTTGAGAAATTAATGAATTTCTGTGTTGTTTATATCTGTATTGGTGAACACATGCAAGGAGACGGAGCAAGGCTCCTTTCAAGTGCCCCAAACCATCCAGAAGCCAGGGCTGGTAGTCACTGGGCAGATCGCTGTTTTTCTATAAGCTGGAAAGTGGGTTTTGAAGATGGGTAGAGTCATAAATAATACTCAGTTTGAAACTAAGCCAATCAGAGCCTAGCTAGGGAGAAAATATAAAATAGGAGTATGAGACCACTCGGGCTCAATGGATGATCTTGATGAGATACATGATGGTGTGTCTTGGAGTCAGAGGCTGGGTCCCAAAACCTGTGGTGACTTTGCCGGTCTGTTGCACAGCTCCTGGATCCCCTACATGGTCAAGCCCTTAATACATAGGGTTACCAGATACCAACTGTGAAAAAACGGGACCAGCGTGGGGGAGAATAGGCTCCTATATAAGAAAAAGTCCCAAAAAATGGGACTGTCCCTTTAAAAATGGGACAGATGGTCACCCTGTTAATACAGTACATGACCTATTGTGGCATATTGATAAAATTTGACCTCAAAAGTTAGATGTTTCCTCCCCACACTTCTCTTCTCCCTCCGGCCTCCCCCCAATTTTGTCTTTCTATAGAAAAGCAACTTTTAACTCCGTTTTGTATAGAAGCTTGTGGATTCAGCATATTTTATTTTTTATTTTATGTTCTAAGAAATCATAAGTTTAGACCAGTGGTTCTCAAACTTTTTTAAGTTAAGCTTTCATGTGCAGTTTGAGCTCTGCCCCCTTATATATGTGCATAGTGGGTTTTTTCACTTTTTTCATACTCTAGAATGGCTTGGTTTATTTTTGTTCAACCTTCCTAAACATATTTGTGTTTGTGCAGATTGGGTAAATTTCAGTCTAAAAGGTGAATGTTTGAAAAAGTTAAAAGGTCTTTTAAAATGACAGTGCTTTAGGCCAAGGGTTCTCAACCGTTTTCTTTCTGAGGCCCCCTCAACATGCTAAACTCCACGGCCCACCTGTGCCACAATAACTGGTTTTCTGCATATAAAAGCCTGGGCTGGCGTTAGGGGATAGCAAGCGCCAGCACCTCATGGTATGGGGCCCCTGCAAAACTATATTGCTCAGGCTTCAGCTTCAGCCCTCAAGTCCTAGGCTTCAACTCCATGCAATGGGGCTTCAACTTTCTACTCTGGGCCCCAGCGAGTCTAACACTGGCCCTGCTAGGCGGCCCCCCTGAAACCTGCTCACGGCCTTGGATTCCTGGTTGAGAATCACTGCTTTAGGCATTCTTATCTGTAGATATTGCTATGTGCTCCACTTGTAGTTACACATGGGGAGTTTGTGCTTCCCAAATTTCACTGTCTCCGTCCTACAAGATCCACAGATCTACTTACAATGGATCTTCAGTTTGTGCAGCTACAGGAGTAAAAAATTAACCTGTTAGTCACTGGAAAAGGCATAGCTCCTTGCATTGAGAAGCCCAGTAGTTTGAATTCTGCCTCCGTAGCTGCAGAAAAGCATAAGGAGACCTGCCTGCACAGCAAACCTTTCTTTAAAGAGAGAATCAGTTTAATCCTCAATTTGTCAACTCTGACTAAGCGAAAGTAACATACCATAATTGTGTTGAATCTTGAGATGCTGAATAACCATTAGTTATCAATTTTCTCTTTCATATTTTGAAGAAGAAAGAAGATTAGATATAGATGAGAAGCCTCTTGTTGTACAATTAAATTGGAACAAAGATGACCGAGAGGGGAGGTTTGTTCTTAAGAATGAAAATGATACACTTCCTCCAAAGGTAAGGTAATATGCAAGGTGGTGGTGATGGTTTTAGTTCTTAGGAAAGCACTGTTGTGATTTTGTGACTTGTTCAAATTCAATAAATATTTATTTAGATTAAATAAAAGTGTACCTGTTCATATCATAAGTTAAAAATATCTTAAGTGCTTCAATATAACTTACATTAACCTGCTAACAGTACAGAGAGACTGAATTCTAAAGCTGTGAAGATCTAACAAAGAATTCCTTGCCAGTAGCCCCTTCTGGTTTACACCATTGGGATCCCAGTTTGAGCGTTTTTGCTACTTCCAACTGTGGAAGTATGGCATGACGAGAGTTAGTTACTCTCTCAAACTTAGGACTTTAAAGGCCAAAACAACCACTTAAATATTACCAGAAAATCCACTGGCAGACAGTGTAGACTGTGTAGAACTGCTTTAATATCCTTGTACCCCCGTCCTGCCCTAAACGCCCTCCCAGAGCCTGCACCCTCTTCCCACACCCCCCCGCACACAAACTCCCTCCCAGAGCCTGAAACTGCACCCCGCCGCAGCCCAGAGCGTGCACCCAGCATCCAAACTCCATCCCAGAGCCTGCACCCCAATCCCCTACCCCAGACCACCTCCCCGGACCCAAACTCCCTCCCAGAACCTTAGGCAGATGCGGGGGGGGGTGCAGTTTTGGGGGTGGATTCTGGGCAGCATGAGTGACATTATTGGCCCACTGGGAGGATTTGAGGACTGGCACTGGCCCTAAGGTAAATTGAGTTTGAGACCCCTGCCTTAAAGTCTGAGTCTGAGGTCCAAAATACTATCCAAGACACCCGCTCCCCCTTTCAATAAGTCCGACCTTTTTAATGAAAAGACAGACAAGTCTCTCCATTCTCGCATGGACTCAAGATCCACCTTGTAATCCCTGGGGATTTATACTCCAGCCCCAAGTAGGAAACACCAGAGGCAGCACTTTCAGCTATGATCACAGGCACTGGCTTCCTCCAGGCCTTGGAGGTGCTCAAATCCCCACTCTACCCCAGGCCCTGTCCCCACTCGACTCCTTCCCCCAAGTCCCCACCCTGTCCCGCCCCCTCCCCTGAGCATGCCCCATCCCTGGTCCTCCCCTTCTCTCCTAGTACCTCTGCACGCTGTGAAACAGCTGATCATGGCAGGCGGGAGGCGTAGGAGTTGAGCAGTAGGGTCGTTGGTGGGTGGGAGGTGCTGGCGAAAAGTCGGGGAGCTGGCTGCTGGTGGGTGCCAGCCTATGGCTATGACTACCCCATTCACATACCTCATTCTACCAGCATCCACCTGAACCTCTTTTAAGTGACAGAAGATTAGAGGTCTCATTTCTCAGCTCCATCCACTGCTACAGCCTCCATATCCTCTCAACTTCAGGCTAGAGGATGGTTTTGACATGCATGTTGAGATCCATGTATCACCACTGATGCCACCTACATCTTCTCCTGTCATCTTTGGGGGCCATCTTACTTTCTTTGCCGACAGTTGGAACAAGATCACCATAGGCAGTTGAGTTCTGCAGATTATCCATCACGGGTACTCCATAGAGTATCTCTTCTTCCGTCTTCACAAACCCCCCTTCTGGGACCCTTGTCACCAACTGATTCTTCAACAGGAAGCAGAATCCTTTTTATTCCGGGGAGGAATAGAGAGCATCCCTCCTCAGTCGCAGGGGAGAGGGCTCTACTCCCCATATTTCCTAATTTTCAAAAAGGACGGAGCACGGAGACAGATCCTGAACCTTTGGCAGCTCAACAACTTTATCCGAAAGCTGAAATCAGGATGGTAACAGTGGCATCTATAATCACCTCCCTTCAGGAAGGAGCATGGTATGCAGCTCTTGATGTGAAGGATGTATATTGTCACACGGGCATTCACCCATCACACAGGAAGTTCCTGTGTTTCATGGTTGGTCAGCAGTGCTCCCGATTCCACGTCCTTCCCTTTGAACTCATGATGGTACCCAGGGTGTTCACTAATATTTTTGCGGTGCGAGTGGCCCAGATGAGACATTAGGGGTATATGGTATTTCCATACCTAGATGACTGGCTTCTGGTAGGCCAATCCTGCCAAGAGATTATATCAGCAACAGAGTTATTTTGGGGCCTCCTTGCCACCTTAGATGTTTGCATAAACGAAGACAAATCCATTTTGTCCTGCACAAGGACAGACAATTTTATAGAAGCACGGCTGAACTTAATATCTGTGAGAGCTTTAGTTTCTGCAGACAGATTTTAGGCAACGAGTAACCTGATCTCTTGCATCATCCGCAAACCTCAATCTATGGTGTGTCAGTGCCTCTCCCTGTTAGGCTACATGCACTTATCTGACATCTTTCACCAGACTCCACTTGCGGTGCCTACAAGCTTGGCTCCACTTGACTTACCACCTGGGCAGGGTTGTCATATCTTTTAATCAATCCCCTCCCACGCTGAGAGGAGAGAGCTAGTATTCATACTGATGCCCAACCATGAGGAAAATCAGTACCTCCCTGTGTAGGTGTTTTGGCCTCACCAGATCTCCTTTCTAGAAATATCAAAAATTGAAGAGGTTTACAAAAGGTTCCCAAGCAATTTAGTGAGCTTGCCACTCACAGTGGCCTGCAAGGATCTCCTTGTCAGAGGCATTCTGGGAGCCTTTTATTACTGATTGCTTCTGACATATTGTTTTAGTATTACTTGTTAATGCTATGTTTCTCCCCCCAAAAATGCACTTGGGTACAATCTTATCAGGAAAAGAAGCTGCAAGAAATATAACCTCTGCTGCAAAGAGCCATTGAGCCTATGCCGTGTCTTGAAAGAAGAGAAGAACTTTTTCAGATCCTTCTAAATAAAAAGACAGGAGGATATATTATAAAAGGGGAAAAAAATCAGTGTGCATCCAACTTTATATTTCTTTTAAAGTATAAAAGAGAGTAAAATTAAGATGCCAGTAAGTACTGTAAGTTAGTTGGGGAGGTGGCTGCACCGGCTACAAGGTTTGTAATCATTTCAGACAGTCTTTGAAGAATATGTTTTTAGTCGTTTATAACTTAAAAATCAAATGCTTGATTGCTAATGGTTCCTTCCCCTTCTCTCTTTTTCCCTTTCCCACCTCCCGTAATGCAGGGGTTGTTGCTTTTCCTGTATCTATTTCCAGTATGGCGTTACTAAGTGTTTTAGGTTATGCTTTACAAACGTAAACTACTAAATCTACTTTGTGATGTAATTAGAGATCATCAGCAACTTTGCAGTAGACCAAGTGACCAAAGCAGTTTGACTTGATTCATTTCAGAAGGCTCAGAGCAATGGGCCTGAAAAACAAGAAAAAGAGGGAGTGATCCAGAACTTCAAACGGACTCTATCAAAGAAAGAAAAGAAAGAAAAGAAGAGGCGAGAGAAAGAGGCATTGCGACAAGCATCAGATAGAGATGATAGGCCTTTTCATGGAGATGATCTGTAAGTTTATTTTAATTTTGATGAGTTAATTGTTATAAATTAGTTGTATTATTACCTCTCTCAAAAAATTAAATCATAAGTAACCACTTAACATTGGGGGTGGAGAGGGAATAATTTAAAATAAATAGCATTTGGCTGTGACAGTAGGACCAAATTTTATGGCAGCAACTCCTAAAGTATGCAACAACCTGTAAATTTCACAGCAAAATTGTTTGTTGTGATCCTGACTCTCTTCCCATACGAAAATCCACAACTGTTGTTCATAGGTGAAAATACTTTTCTGAAACTTTTTAAAAAATGATTAATTTCAAAGATGAGTTTCTCCTTTTGCCCTCCAGGTAGCCTGGATCCACTCTCTGGGCCTTGACTCTTGGGATCTTGCCCAGGCGATCAAGCTCAGAACCTTCTCCCCTCCACACGTGCTTCTGTTAGGAAACGGAAGAGCTTGTAGCACGCTTCAGTGGCTCATCTCCTTAACTCCCTGGTCTTTGGGTGTTCACCCCTTCTGCAGGCTGCTTACCTCACCAGCCTACGATTCTGGCTCCTGCAGTTCTTTCGTTGCAAACTCCATCTCTAACTCCCCATATATTGCTGCCTAGTTCAGTGGAACAGTGCAGGGAGCATACACTATTCATCCTTGTATGGAACTTGATTTGTTGGGAAAACCGGAGAGCAAAAGGCAATGTAGGCAGGTCCCTGTAGAGCTCACATACAAAATAAAATGTTGGCTGTGATAACCAAGAAACTAAGTGTTGTAGTGTATGTCAATGTGATAAACTTAAGACTAAAACTTTTAGAAATGAATGCCAAAAGTTAGGGTTCTAAAGTCTCATTCAGGCATGTAAATAAGATGCCTGATTTTCAAAAGTGCTGACCATCCGTCATGTCCTATTGAAGTAGCAGAAAGTGATTACTTTGAAAATCAATCCACTTGTTTAGGTGCTTAAATATAGATTTAGGTGTCTAAGTTTAGGCACCCATTTTTTAAAATGTTTGCCTTCAGCTTTGCAGACTGAAAACTTGTAAACCCAATAAATCAAGGTTTTACAGGAAAATTAAAATACAAAATCATACACTGTTATATTAGCATACACTTTTGAATTTTCAGACTATGAAATGAAAAAGTAAAGGTTCTCTTAGTAATGTTAATTCAGTCAAATTTCACGCACCTGTTGTTCTGAAATCCTGTTCTTTAAAATGTGTACCATAACATTTCTCATGTTTCTAATCCACAACTATTTACTTGCTACCCATTTTATCTTGTCCAGAGGGAGCTATGAAAGTTCCTTTGCCATTGTTACCTGCTACAACTGCAAACCCATTGCTTGTATTTCCTTTTGGAGCCCCAGTCCACATCATCTTCGGAGGACAGCAGCAATTTCTTCTTTTGTTGCCTCAGAGTTTTGTTGCCTTGTGTCCTGCAGAATTTTTTCTTCTTCTTTACTTTTTCCCAGGTTTTGAACCTCCAATATTTTGTTGGGCACAAACATTTTGATCTAAATAGAAAATTTGGGGTCATTCACTTCATAACAGTACTTTCCTTCCCCCAGCTCTCCCCAGTCAGTAGGAGCCTGAAGTACCTCACAGTGGGACTTAAAAGCACCAGTTTTCTCCCTGCTCCTGCTTTGCAGCTTTATTTGCTGCAGAAATTTAATAAACCTTGTATATTCACGTAAGCCTCATTGTGGACATTTCAAAGAAAACATTTGCTCAGTGCTCACTTTTTGGTGAAGAAGCAAAATATTAGAATGTGTAAGGAATGGAATAGAAAATAATGCTGGAATATTATTCCTTTGTATGTATAGTAGTACATCTTCACCCAGAACACCATGTTCAATTTTGGTTATCTTATTACAAAAAAGATAGAGCAGAAATAAGAGTTTGAGAAGGAATGGGGAAATAGATGCCTGGTGAAACTGCCATATGAGGAGTGATTGAAAAGACTTGTTTAAAGAGGAGTCAAATACCAAGAAACATGAACTAGGTACACAGAATAATGACTGGTATAGATGGTGAATTAGGCACACCGATTTACCCTTTCCCGTGATACAAGGGCCAGTGGACAATCAGTATCATGGAGAGGCAAATTTAAAACTGCTAAAAGAAAATGTTTTACACTCTGGATAACTGCTTTGTAATTCACTGCCATAACGTATCACTGAAGCAAAGAGCTTGAGGATTAAAAAAAGGATTGGATACTTATATGGATGATATTAACATCCACATCAGAATAGGATAAAAAGGGAGATCTAAACTCTCATGCTTCAGGGTGTAAGCCAGCCACTTAGTGTCTGATGTTAGCAAGAAACTTCACCTGTAGACAGATTATTTCATAATTATTCATCATGATGTTTCTTGCACTTGATTCTGAAGCATCTGGTATGACCACTGACAGAAACAGGATACTGGACTAGATGGACCTTAATCTGGTATGAAAACTTCTACATGCAATTTATGAACTTCAGGAATAACTACATGATCTCTGAGATAAAGCTCTGGGCTGACATTGTGTATGGGGAATGAGTTTGGCTAGTATCAGAGATCTTTGACAAAATTGTGGCTACTTTTTAGAACACCAGAATCTTCATGCATTTTGTGGCAACCAGGCTCTTCAACACAGAAGATACGCTTTTCTTGTGAATCAGTTGAATAGTTTCATGGCAATCAAGATCTTTGACATATTCCTGAGTGTGTGTATATATAAGTTCATGGAATTGTGCACAAGGGACAATGGGATTAGAGGGAAGAGCCTGATCTGTGTGCAGGGTAGGCAGGATGTGTGGGTGGGATTTGGGGAGGAGGTGATGGAATGCCGGCATTTTTTTCAGAGACAAGTTTTAGTGGTGCATTCTCTGTGGTGCATAGTGCTTGTGGTAGTGATGAGTTATGTCTCAGGGTGAGAAAATATATTACTGTTGGCAGTCTTTAAAGCCTTGCTTTTTGAGGTTTTCATACCTTTTTAAGACCAGAAGGGACCATTGTAATCATAGTCTGACCTCCTGTATGGCCATAGAACTTCCCCAAAATAATTCCTGGAGGATATCTTTTATAAAAACATTCAGTCTTTATGTAAAAATTGCCAGTGATGGAGAATCCACCACAACCTTTGGTAAATTGTTCCAATGATTAATTACTCTCACTTAAAATTTACACCTTATTTCCAGTCTAAATGCATCTAGCTTCAACTTCCAGCCATTATATTGTGTTATGCCTTTCTCTGCTAGAACAAAGACCCAATTATTAAATATTTGTTCCCCATGTAGATACATCTAGAGTGTGATCAAGTCCACCCCTTAACCTTCTCTGTGTTAGTCTAAATACATAGACTCAAGGAGGTCAGTCACTATAAGGCGTGTTTTCTAATCCTTTAGTCATTGTCATGGCTCTTCTCTGAATCATCTCCAATTTATCAACATCCTTTAATGTGTTAAGCATATTATGTAGAGAGGAAACTTAGCTCCACAATACAGTATTCTTCTGTATTACTATCAGAGTTTTAAGTTAATAACTCAATTTCTTTTCAGCACAATTTCAATGTTTTTACATTAATATAAAGAAATTATTGGTTGACATGTCAGTGGATTTAATTGTTCATTTGAATTATTAGTAGAATACAGGTGTTTTATTTTGTCCACAGTTCTCTCTGCATGTTTTTTCTGTCGTTTTGCCTTCACATTCAAAATAACCCTTTTAGCCTTCCCTAACGTAATTTTGCTTAGCCTTCTCTAACGTAATTTTGCTTGAACTTGGTTTTGTGATTCAAGTTGAATGAAATAAAATGAATGTTGAGTAGCAAACACATACCAACTCTAGTTGCTTCCAGATGAGCTAAAACACCCGCAGACCAGAATAAAATTAAATGTGAAAATCTGACTAGCATTTCATAATTTAAATTTTTTTTCTAGAAAAAGACCTTGATTCTCTTGCCTTTGTGACTAGTACTAATATACAAGACTCTTGGTTACTATTTATTGTACATGAGCGCAGGCATGTGAATAATATTCTAACAGAGGTATGGTAAGTGAAAACATTATCTTTGTATAGTGATGTACTCTGACTGTCACGGTGCAGATCTAATTGTTTAATAGTTCATGTAGTAATTAGGATGTGTTTAGATGTTTCAAAGTATTGAACAATATATTTCCTTTTTTCTTTTTCTTTAAATTAATTTGACAGTGAGAATTCTCGTCTTGCAGCAGAGGTGTACAAAGATATGCCGGAGACCAGCTTCACTCGCACAATATCCAATCCTGAGGTAGTCATGAAACGGCGGCGACAACAGAAACTAGAGAAGAGAATGCAGGAGTTCCGCAGCTCCGATGGCCGGCCAGATTCAGGTAGTGGTTCAGATTTGCTTCTTGTATGTTTTAATTTAATGATATTCTACTTCAAGGAAGGTTAGCCCTTTTTCTCATGGCCAACAATTCTTTACTCATACTAAAGCCAGTTTCTGTATTTGGTAACTGATCGTTTACTTTGATCTCGTTGCTAGTAACATCTTAAAAAAAAACTGGCTAGAGTTTGAAAAAAAAAATTACGGCCAAACTATTAAGTAAAAATTAGTCCTGTAAAATTCCTGGACTTCAGTGTACCAATGTGTGTGACAGTATTAGGGGATTCAGGTAAATTAAGATAATTTAAGCTCTTCAGTGCCCTGTTTATCACAACTCTGCTCAGTGTACCTGGATTTAACTGTTAGAAAGGTTGTAAGATGTATTGCTGGAATGTGTGGTTTCCCATTCACGTTGTTTACATTTCAGAAAAGGATTCTGGGAAACAGTTTGTTTTTGATAGCGATTGCATGCTTATTCTTATCCCAGGCATTTTCTTTAAAAGGAAGGAGAAATGGATCTCTCAGGGAAATATTGAAGAAGCTGTATACTGGTGTTTTATAAGCACAGTCTTTCTCAGATACACGAAATTAAATATTTAGAGTAACAAATGAGAATCCTTTTGTATAATGTGCTAAAAGATAGCTTTTGTTGTTTGGATGGGTACAGCATTTGTATGTAGGGATGGGCAAGAGATGGAATCTATGAAAGGAGGAATTTGTAGAGTTTTGGTGTTAAGGTATACCAAAGAAGTCTGTTCAAACGTTTAGGATGCTTAAGTCTGTGGTTGCATATCCCTTTCCTCAGATAAAATAGTAATTAAATATATTTTTTAAGGTGGGACCCTGAGGATTTATGCAGACAGTTTAAAACCAAATATACCATACAAGACCATCCTGCTGTCCACTACAGATACTGCAGACTTTGCAGTTATTGAAGCACTGGAGAAGTACGGTCTGGAAAAGGAAAATCCCAAGGATTACTGTATTGCTCGGGTAAGTAAAGCTCTTAACATCAAAATACTCCTGATGCTTATGTTTGAGGGTTTTTTTTTCTTAAAGCAACTTTTAAAAAATCAGCATAGTTTATCAAAGTTTGTTGATATTTTAATCTTAGAACTTGTATCTTGTCACTTAGATATGTTAGTAGTTCTTAAGCAATTCAATTTCATTTTAATTTAAACAAATCTTTAAAACCTTACAACATTTTTATTGCTGTTTTGTTGCATAGCAATGTGTAACTGATGGAAATATATTTTTATACTTAAATTGATACTGCGGTCTTATGCTACTATATCAAATAAATTTTAGGAAAGTTTATAAATTAAGGCCTCAGTCCTGCCAACACTTAAACTTGTGAGAAACTTTGTGAATGGTTGATTCCACTGAACTAAATGGAATACTCAATTCACAAGTGTTAGGAGGATCAGGCCCAAGTCTGCTAAAGTTTACACTTTGGGATATTTTCAGATGCTGTTCAATAATGTATAATAAGAAAGCTGTTACTGAAGCTAAAATTGAATTTCAGTTTGGTGTTTAACTTTTCGAAGTTGAATATATATTTTAAGGATGTCTAATTAAAAAAATCCAACAACCTCAGCTCATTGAATGATATGAAAATGAGACATAGGTTTCTTTTAATTAATTTGAATAAAAAAATCAAACTTTATATAGAATTTGTCTTTAATTTACCTATTAGCTGAGTGGTGTAGCTTCAGCAGGGAGGTCTACAGGCAACACGCTGATTAAAAATACAGCTCCATCTGCCCATTCCAGCTGCTGGGGTGAGGAGAGGTTGTGGGATTTGAAATAAGTTGCTACCTCTGGGCTTTGATTGTGAGCTCCATCCTGTGTATCAGCCTCTGGGCTAGTACCTGACTGACTGATTTAAATTTGAAGCTATTACTCCTCTAGTTGCTAGAAGGGAGAAAAGGCTTTTCTCCTTTCTTCTTGCCTTCCCCAAGACTCATAGTTTTTGGTGGGAAGTGGAGGACAGGGGATCTGCTCTGCTCATCTTTTAGTCTCCTAGTTGTGAGTGGGGAGCAGTACCTGTCACTCTAATCTTCTCCAGGCTCTGCTTTAGGGGTTGGTTGGTTTTTTTTTGGTTTTTGTTTTGTTTAGTTTTTTGTTTAACACTGCCATGCTCATAGCTCTCAGTGGCATTATCAGCTTGAAACTGATTCGTTACAGCTTCATGTTTTCCCACATGGGACTAAATAGCATCAGAGAAGCTGACTAGAGATTTTTATTTGATTTTTCTGATGTTTGAGAGAACTGTGAATAGCTGCAGAGATACTGCAGCCTAAGCCTGCAGTTTAGGAAGATAGTACTGAATCAGTTTCTCTTTGGTTCGCTGTGGAGTGTATTTTAATGTTTTAAGGAGAAAAAAAAAGTTTATATTTTGCAGAAGTGTGTTAAATCTTGTATGTATACCAAAGAAATATTCCATATGATGATAAATTTTTCAAGCCTTATGTACGATTAAAATAGAGAACATGTAGTCTAAGGACTTTTTTGCATGAATTTTAGCAAAGATTTTGCTGGTCTTACCAAAGAAACAAATTGCTGCTTTAAGTTTGTAGCCTTGTGGAAAAGCATTAATTTGGAAAGTGAAAACTTTCCCCAGAAACTTGGCTCTTCTTTGTATATCTAGTATGCTTTCATGTGTTTTTAAGGAGGTGACTGGTGATTTCCATAGATAATTATAGATTTGTTTTGTGCTGTATCCTTATAAATGTGGCAGACTTGCTTTTCTGGCTCTTCAGAGTCAATGTAGTTGGATAATATCTTGTACTCTTCACTAACTGATCTGAATTTGCTACACTTCTGAGCCTACAGTATGTGGACTTAAATATGGAAGTGATTTACTATTAGACTAAAATAACTTGAAAACCTAATTCTAGCTAAATGTTTTATGAAACTGAACTTTCCTGTAAAGAATTGCTTGAATTCTTTTTTTAAAATCTCCTTGATTCAGCTTAGCTTACATACATCATTATTTTCTTCACTGGGAAATGTGAATAATGTGCTAAATAGATTAAATAGTTTTGGTTTCATTGTAACTTCTTTAGTACTGTTTACAGGATGTTTTAGTGAATCACAGCTATCTGGCAGCATCCAGTGAACAATTTCTCCTCTTCCTCCAGTGTTGTAAAAGATTGTGCTATATTGAGATTTACCTTGTACATGTTATGTTCTTCATTTAAAGCCGTCTTTGAAAAGCTGCATTAAACAAAAGTAACATCGCTTTTTGAAAAGTTTTGCTCTCCTAGTGGTTAGCATTTTGAAAATACGGTTCTTTGTCTTTTTGTTGGTAGTAGTTGAGATATCTTTGGGGAAGATTTAAGTGGGTGACATTTACTTAGCTATCTGATTGGATTTTAAATTGTTTTACTAAGAAAAGACCTTGTATAATGCTTCATAAAATATCCATAATAAAGTTCAATTCACTTGGTCTTTCAAGTGAAACTTCAGAACATCATCCATATTTTGCCAGTGCTGACTTTTTGTTGGACATGGCTCCTTGGGTCTGTATTTATCGTTTTTCTTATCACATTTTGTTATATAGCCTATCTTTATACTGCAACTTTACACGGTACAAGAATGGTGCCATTCTAACAAAACATTAAGTGAATGTAAGTTTTTTGTTCCGATACTCCTTTTTCTTTGTCTTTCAGCATGTTAATTTTGAGGTTCATTGCATATCATGAGGTTCATAGCGCACACCTCAAGATGTCAAATTAATTAGTTTTGTTTAAGCTACCTGTGTACATTCCCTTGAATGTGACCTAAAACTTAGAAAATATTGTGTGGTATACAAGGTTCTATTTTAGGAGGTACTGGGATCAGACACTTAATTTAGGATGCTTTATTTCTTTTATTCCTTATCCTCAGATGAATTAACGTTTTTTTGCCTGTAACGTATAAAATGAAAGCACACACATGTTAATGTAATTTTTCTTTGAAAATATTCTGCTTTTTGTAGATGACATGAAACAATTTTGTTCCCCGGCATGTTAACTAACATAAATGTTAGTGGCTCTTTTTGGGTAGCAGTCAGTGATCTTTAATTTTATCAAAGTGATATGAAAAAATCTTATTAGCACTGAGCTGATTTTCACAAGGATATAGGATTATAAAGTTGTAATTTATTTTCACTAGACCAGTAGTAACATGGCAAACAGTGGTTTGTTGACAGACGAAAGTGGCAGGGCAAAAGAACAGCCTGTGGAAACTCCAATATAGCATTGTTTGTTGTTTTTTGCAATGTATACTAGAGCAGTGATCCCAAAACTGTGGCATGTGCCCCCTAGGGGTGTGTGGAGGAATATTTGGATGGATGCATGGCAGTACCTGGGTCAGCCCCCCACAGGGGACGGGGAGGGAGCACCACCCCCTCCGCCTCTAGCCCCCTCTCCTTCCCCGCTCCACCTTCAGCCCAAGCTCTTCTGCTGAACCTACTGTGCATTAATGGAAGGGTGTGTGTACAGATTCCATTTCTGGTAAGGGGGGGGGGGTGACAGGAAAAGTTTGGGTACCACTGTATTAGAGGTATAGCTAGTAGCTTTTCCTGCAGCTTAAGTTGCCTAACACATCCTATTATAAGATTCTGTTTTCAGTAGCTTACAACTTCATCAAATTTTGACTCTTCAGGTTGAAATTTTCCATGCTGGTTATTTGCTTTAGGCTGAATTTTTTTGGGGATGTTTCAGCTAAAACGATTCAGACATTTCAGAGAATGAGGTTAGGGAAAAAATTATTTTGTTCATGTAAAAAAAATTCTTACATCTGTTCCATTGAAATGCTGTAATGCCGCTTCGCTTTGGGGTGGGGGCTCGCCACAGGGGATACCGTGGTATCAGTGATGTACCTCTTGCTGCCCCCCTGAAAATCCACTCAAATTTGACCAAGTTATAAACCTCTGAAAAAAAATCACAACACATGATAGATAAGTAGTGGTTTGTTAGAGACTTGCAGTGTTTTCTGAAGATTCTGACAAAGGTAATTGTCCACCAGACTATCAAGCCAATTTTAAGATTGCTTTGCATTGCCAGAGTGGCACAAAGTAGCATTAAGGGGGCTAAAGATCTAGTCCAGTACATTAATTGTGTTGGTCAAAAGAATTATATGGTGCGTGTATGTAGGGGAATTACAAAGTGAGACGTGTGTGTGGGAGGGGATAATAAGCATGTGTTTGATTCTGATTTACAAACTGTGAAGACAAAATTAATTGCTTTATCAGAGGATGGCAGTGTATTGTGAATGAAATTTGTTTTTCCTTGGCGCCATGAAGTGATTGACCCTAGTTAATTGGTTGTTTGCTAAGGTTTTTTATATTTCTAGTTGCATAATTCACTATCTTAAAATAGAAGCTGTAGTGAGGAAAATCCATTGCTAGGTCCTCTGTACAGATCTGATAATTATGAGTTTCCACTGAAAAATTAACTTTTCTTTATAGGTTATGCTTCCTCCTGGTGCTCAACACTCTGATGATAAAGGTGCTAAAGAAATTATCCTTGATGATGATGAGTGCCCACTTCAAATATTCAGGGAATGGTCTAGCGATAAAGGTACATTTAAAATATTATACAGAAGTGTAAGACAATACAAGCCATCAATGTGAAACTGTGTAAAGTAGGAGGTTCATTTGAATTATATTTTGCAGTGTTCAGTTGTATTGTACTTATGTTCTTTTTTTAAAATAGTCCATGTCCAGAATTTTCCAGGGTGAACTTCAAGGCTGACAGTAATATTTTCTCATTCTTTACAGTTAAATACATTCTCAAAATGTACAATAAAATGGCAACATTTACTAAAGTCCTTAAAATTGACCAGTGGGTTAAAATAAATGACACACACAAAACTCTATGGTGTCATGAACCTTAAATAATTTAACTTAATAAAAACATAAGGAACATATTGAATATGCTATGTTATAAGCAATATGAAGAACATTTACTGCTTTATGGATGTTATATTTGTTTATGCATTGGTAGTAGGACTCAGTGGACCTGGGATGGAATGGGAGGATGGTCAAGTGGTTAGGATGTTAGCCTGGGACTTACAAAGCCTGAGTTATGTTCTCTGCTATAAGCTTCTTTAAAGGGGGGGAGGGATAGCTCAGTGATTTGAGCATTGGCCCGTTAAACCCAGGGTTGTGAGTTCAATCCTTGAGGGGGCCATTTAGGGATGTGGGGCAAAAATTGGGGATTGGTCCTGCTTTGAGCAGGGGGTTGGACTAGATGACCTCCTGAGATCCCTTCCAACCCTGATGTTCTATGATTCTATGACCCATATAATGTTGTGTTGTTTTAGGAATACTAGTCTTTCAGTTGAAAAGACGGCCTTCTGACTATATCCCAAAGAAAACCAAGAAACAAATTGATGGAAAGCCATTAAAGGGGAAGGAAAGAGTTGACGGGTCTGGCTATGGCTCTTGCCTTCCTCCTGAGAAACTACCCTACCTGGTGGAATTAAGCCCAGGTAAGAGTTCTGATTGATAACTGATGGAGTTTTTGTAACTGATCATGCTTCAGATTGAATTATAGATTTGTTATATTGAGCTTTCAGATTTAGTACTTTTAGAGTACAGTGGTTAAAACTCTTAATGGATATCACTTCAGTAGCAGATTGTCTCTGAGCTTTTACTAGCTAGCTGCAAAAATTAGCTTTAAAGTGTTGCAAAAGAACCTTTGTTTGGTGTTCTTTAACTTTCCATATTTTAGAAGATTCATCTAAAATAAAATAAGTTGTTCACTGAAGGCAGATCACATTTTAATAAACTGACAGTGTAAGAACATTTGACTGCTTGGTCGTTAATAAGAGTTTAACTCTGAGTTTGTAAAGATAAATTGAGAATGTATTATAATGGTGAAAAATGTTGTTGGACTTAGTGTGTATTTATAGTGGGAATTTATGAAAGGGAAGAAACAGTGCTATTAAACCATACTTGAGAAATCAGAAGAAAATTTTAATGCTTCCCAAAGATTTAAAATGTACCTATAAACTGTTCAGTATTAAAAAAGAAAGCATAAACTGGAGTTTTGTTTGGATTTTTGGATGCCAAACTTGACAGATGCATCACTGTATTTAGATTCTTATACATTTTTATCACCTTTTAACACCACCTCTGTAGATGTCTTTCAGTATACAACTTAATATGAAAAGGTAGTTGTACATAGGGTTGCCACCTTAAGCAGAATAAATTGAGGCTTTCATAGAAATTTATTCCTTTTATGCTTTACAAGTGTATAGATTGTGTACCTATTTTACGCTTCAGCAGATTGGTAGAAGTAGTAATCATGTAATTGGTTCTACCGTAACACAACTTCTTTCAAAAAGTCTGTTGCTAAAATTTGAATTACCTAATTTCTTTGACATATACTGCAGCACACTTATTAAATCATTACTATGTACTGTGAAATATTATGCATACAAGTATACTTGTTAAAATAACTACATTTATAATACTTGAGTGTATTTCTCTGATTTTTCTTAAAAATCATTTGTTTTGTTTTCTAATATACAAAAACAATCTACATTGGGTCTCCAAATGATTAGCAAAAATGAGGTTTTATTGTGCAGATTCTGTTGCCACTGTTCAGGCTGCTCCATGGTCAACAAATAATTTTATGAGAAACATCGTGAAGTGCTGGTATCTGCTGTTTCTTCTTTGAGTGGTGTCCTTATGGGTGCTCCATGTCAGATGTTTTGTGCATTCCACGCACCTTTGATCGGAGATTTTCATTACAGTGTCCGTTCAACCTGCACATGTGCGGGCCATTGATATCTTTGTGCCCAGCACCAAAGCTATATCAGGCTGCCCTGGTGAACTGCCTTCTGGTTCCTTGTCAACTGCCTTTGCTGGTCCACTTGGTAGTTTGCCTTGGCTATTGCCGTGCTTTTTTATCTCAACTTAGCTAGCTAGTTGGTTCTTAGTTTGTAGTAGTAGTTTGTAATTTCTTTTGTTTAAAACAAAAAAAAAAGTTTTTCTTTTTGTCCCAGGAAATCCTCCCTGTTGGGGGCATGCCCGGCTCACAAGGGTTTAAATGTTTCTTCTTATTTAGAGAGGCTATCCTGATCAGCAACAGATGCTTAAAGTGCATCTGCTGCTTGGGAGAATTGCATGTTCCCCAGAAGCATAACTTCTGTTTAGTCTTCAATTCTAGGGCTTGGACTACTGATGATGGAGTGTTCCTTTTGCCCTGCTTCAGAGCTGGATCAGGAAACCTCCTTCTGTACATCACTCCCCAGGGGCCTCTAGCCCCACCTGGCACATCGCTCTCCCAGAAGGGGAAATCTCAGAGTTCTCCTCTAAACATCCTAAGAAGAGGAGCTTTAATTTTCTTCCCAAGGAACCCTCCTCAGAAAGACCTTGTTCCCTGACCTGGTCAGTAGCCTCAAATAACGTCCTTGAGGGTTGGTACTGTGGCAAAAAGCTCCTGTGGTACTGGTGAAGCAGAAAAGCCTTGCAACTCTTAAGAGGCATGATGGCATGGGAAGGGCCTGGAACTATGTACTGCAGATGGATGCTATTGGACTTAACTCCTCTCCCAACACCCCTATTGAGTTCTTTGGTACCATCTTTAAGCCTCCAGCCAAATTGGTGCCATCTGTGAAGCCCCCTAAGCAATCCAGTATGGGCCGGCAAGGACAACCATACTGATTTGTCAATGCTGCAACATCTGTTGGTACCGCAGTACCCCTCAGTGTCGCAACAATACTCAGTATCACATCATCATTTGGTGCCACAAGATTTTAGATATGCAAAGCACTTACCAGTGACTGTAGAACCAGAGTCCCCATGACCACCCTTCCTACAGGAGGAGACGGGTGGTGGTGGTTGGGGACTCTTTCCTAAGGGGGATGGAGTCATCCATCTGCCGACCAGACCCGGAGACTCAAGAAGTGTGCTGCTTGCCTGGAGCTAGAATCCAGGATGTGAAGGAGTGTTTGCCAAGACTGATCAAGATCTTGGACCTCTACCCCTTCCTACTTCTCCACGTGGGCACCAATGACACTGCCAAAAATGACCTTGAGTGGATCGCTGCAGACTACATGGCTCTGGGAAGAAGGATAAAGGAGTTTGAGGTGCATGTCGTTTTCTCATCCATCCTCCCTGATGAAGGAAAAGGCCCAGGTAGGGACCATCGAATTGTGGAGGTGAATGTGTGGTGGTGTAGGTGGTGTCAGAGAGAGGGCTTTGGATTCTTCGACTATGGGATTTTGTTCCAGGAAGAAGGATTGTTAGGAAGAGATGGGATCCACCTAACGAAGAGAGGGAAGAGCATCTTCGCAGGCAGACTTGCTAACCTAGTGAGGAGGGTTTAAACTAGGTTTGCTGGGGTGGTGACCTAAGCCCAGAGGTAAGTGGGGAAGTGGGATATCAGGAGGAAACACAAGGAAGAGGGTACAAGATGGGAAGCTTCCTGATTCATGCTGAGGAAGTAGGGCAATCAGCTAGTTATCTTAGGTGCATGTACACGAATGCAAGAAGCCTGGGAAACAAGCAAGAAGAATTTGAAGTCCTGGTGCAATCAAGGAACTATGATGTGATTGGAATAACAGAAACTTGGTGGGGCAGTTCACACGACTGGAGCACTGTCATGGATGGTTATAAACTGTTCAGGAAGAACAGGTATGGGAGGGAAGCTGGAAGAGTTGCATTGTATGTAAGAGAGTGGTATGATTGCTCCGAGCTCCAGTATGAAACTGGAGACAAGCCTGTTGAGTCTTTGGGTTAAATTTAGAGGTGAAAGCAACAAGGGTGATGTCGTAGTGGGCATGTGCTATAAACCACCGGATCAGAAGGATGAGGCCTCAAGGCTTTTTTTGGACAGCTAATTGAAGTTTCCAGATCACAGCCCTGGTTCTAATGGGGGATTTCAATCACCCTGACATCTGCTGGGAGAGCAATACAGCAAAGCACAGACAACCTACAGCATCCAAGGGCAGAGCCACTGGCTATTATTTTTGAAAATTCGTGGCGATCGGGGGAGGTCCTGGATGATTGGAAAAGGGCAAATATAGTGCCCATATTTTAAAAAGGGAAGAAAGAGAACCCCAGGAACTAAAGACCTGTCAGCCTCACTTCAGTCCCTAGCAAAATCATGGAGCAGGTCCTCAAGGAATCCATTTGGAAGCACTTAAAGGAGAGGAAGGTGGTCAGGAACAGTCAACATGTATTCATTCACCAAGAGCAAGTCATGCCTGACCAACCTGATTGCCTTCTATGTTGAGATAACTGGCTCTGTGGATGAGAGGAAAGCAGTGGACGTGATATATCTTGACCTTTAGCAAAGCTTTTGATACGGTCTCCCACAGTATTCTTGCCAGCAAGTTAAAGAAGTATGGATTAGATGAATGGACTATAAGGTGGATAGAAAGCTGGCTAGATTGTCGGGCTCAACGGGTAGTGATCAACAGCTTGATGTCTAATTGGCAGCCGGTATCAAGTGGAGTGCCCCAGAGGTCGGTCCTGGGGCTGGTTTTGTTCAACATCTTCATTAATGATCTGAACGATGGGAATAATTGCACCCTCAGCAAGTTCGCAGATGACACTGAACTGCGGGGAGAGGTAGATAATGCTGGAGGATAGGGATAGGGTCCTGAGTGACCTAGACAAATTGGAGGATTGGGCCAAAAGAAATCTGATGAGGTCCACCAATAAATCTCTAGAGCAGTGGTTCTCAACCAGGGGTCTGGATCAGGGTCCGCCAAGCCTGGCTGCCTTTAGACTTGCTACGACCCAGGGCAGAAAGCCCAAGCCCCGCCACACAGGATTACAGCCTGGGGCCCTGAGCCCCACAATCCGGGACTGAAGCCGAAGCATAAGCCTGACCAACTTAAGCTTTGTGGTGCTCTCTGTGGAATGGGGCCCCAGGCAATTGCCCTGCTTGCTTACCCCTTAACACCAGCCATGGCTTTTATATGCAGAAAAACAATTGTTGTGGCACAGCTGGGCTGTGAAGTTTTTTATAGCATGATGGGGGGGGGGGGCTTCAGAAAGAAAAAAGTTGAGAACCCGTGGTCTAGAGCTGTGCGTGGACACAAAATTTGTATCCACATCTGATCTGCAACTGTGGTCCGTGGATATAAAATGGATATCCGCAGATTTGCAGGGCTCTATAAATATTCCAGTCACTTCTCAACTCCTCTTCCAGGACACCAGTCCACTGCTGCATCCCAGTCTGAACATTCTCTGCCTCAAGGTTTAGCTCCTTGATGGGTCGCAGGGCTAGAGTTACCCTGTTCTTCAGAGGTATAGCACATATCATTATATAGTAGGAAGAATTATTCCAGATATACTTATCTTCAGAAATGGAGAAGTTTTGTTCACTGGTGTGAACTCTAGGACACTGTCCTGACTTCTGCCCCTCTTCCACTCGTTCTGGAATACCTGTTGCATCTAATGAAAACAGTACTGTCACTTAGTTCTCTTAAGTGGTGGCCCTAACAGCCTTTCAGACCACTGTTGAGGGGTTCTCCCTATTTGGTCAACCTGGAACCGCAAGGTTCATGAAAGGCCTGGGAAATCTCTTTTCACCTATAAAAGTTCCTGCCCTTTTTTGGGATCTTAATATGGTTCTTGGTCTCCTGAAGCATCCTTTGAACTGATGGTGACCTGCTCCTTATTGAATTTGTCTATGAAAACAGCCTTCCTAGTGGCTATTATCTCAGCCATAGAGATGGAGAGACTAGGGGCTTAATAGCAGACCTTCCTTTCACAGTTTTCTATGGGGATAAGGTTTCCTTATGTTTGCATCCCAGGTTCCTTCTAAAGTGTCATTTACCTGCCAGTTATCTTTCTGAAACTGTCTGAGTCCAGTGTGGAGACTGTGTTCTCTATGCTAGATGTCAGAAGGGTGTTTATCCTTCTACCTACATAGGACTAAACCATTTCATAAATCCCCAAGACTTTTTGTTTTGTTTTCAGACAGATCCAAGAACTCTGCTCTTTCTACCCAGAGGCTAACAAAATAGATTTCAGGGTGTATTATATAACTTGTTACAGTGTTGCCAGCATTCTAGCTCCTGCTGGCGTGTCGGCTCACTGGATGAGGTCACAATCTACATCTGTGACTCTCTGCTTAAAAATGTCGCAGTTGCTGAGATCTGCAAAGCTGCTCCATGGTCTTCAGTACGTACCTTCTCCAGACATTATGCTTTAGTTGATGCCTCTAGATCTGATGTGGCAGTCCTTTTCTCTGTAATGGACGCAACTCTGAAGTTCTCAGGGCAGGTCCACACTGCCACTTAAGTTGACCTAATTTATGTTGCTCAGGTGCGAAAAAGACACCCACTGCATGACACAAGTTATAGCGACATAAGCATTGTCCACGCTTCTGCTTTGTCGGCAGGAGACACTTTCCAGCTGACATAGCTTCTCCCTCTCGTGGAGGTGGAATAATTGTGCTGATTGGAGAGTTCTCTCCTGTTGGGATAAAGTGTCTTCACCAGACCCGCTACAGCAGTT
The DNA here is from genome assembly GCF_965140295.1 of Lepidochelys olivacea. NCBI lineage: Eukaryota > Metazoa > Chordata > Testudines > Cheloniidae > Lepidochelys > Lepidochelys olivacea. The sequence continues at coordinate 128,098,577 of NC_140413.1, forward strand.
GCGCCAATGTAGTACTCCCAGTGTAGATCTGCCCTCAGCGATGGAGAGAAGGAACTAAGGGCAGTTTGCCTGTGCAGCCTGTTATAGCCTCTGTGTGGGGCATGAGGATATCAACACAGCACGTGGGCATGCTGAGTGGACATTGCTAATGAAGATCTCTGATCAAAGGTGCATGCAGCACATGTGCACCTGAAGTGGAGCGCCCCTGGGGCACACATCTCGAAGAAGTACAGTTACTGCACTGGGGAGTAACTTTTTCATAGCATATCAGGGTTTTTTGTTTTATTAAATGTGTACTTTATTTTTCCAGTGTATCTTTAGTGTTTTAGCATTGTAGGGATTAAACATAGATTTTAAAACAATTTTTTTTGTTAGTATTAGTTATTTGTAGTTCTGTTTTATTGGTTATGTAATTTGGCTGTAGTGTTTGTATTTGACCTGGTTCTTTCAGTTGGTATATTTGTTCTGGAATTTGAAAGTTGAGGCGGTCTGTTAACTTTCATGAGACAAGGATGGGAAACTTTTTGTACTAAGTGATTTTTGAATCAGTTAGCCTTTTGGCTGTAGTATCCCTGTGATCCTATTTTAAATTATGATTTTACTTAAATCAGTAAAAATTCAGATAATTGCTGGTGAGGTCAGCAGAACATGTGGCACATGCCAGAATTTTTTTGAGGACTAAAGTTAATGAGATTTGTCTTTGAATTTCATAAGAAATTAAGAGTCTTATAAAAACCATCTTTTTTTGGTTCTGGTCTAAATTTTCTGCTTATGGAGCTTAGTTGTTTTAGTATTAAAATACTGTGCATCTGGCCAGTAGAACAAGACATCCAATAATCAAAAGAAAAAGAATCTTAAAATGAGACAGGTGGCAACTCTGTATACAGTTAACTAACTACAGCCTTTGCACATTGCTTGGACACTGATCTGTTGTTGGTGCTTCCTTCTAACAGCTAGTTGTTGGCTTCTTAAACAATAATAGAAATTAATCCATGCACTTACTCTGCAGGATTAAAGTCCTTGTAGGTTTTCAAGTTGAAAGAGTTAAATGCACTGCATCCTTTTAAAATTGAATAAGCATTGTCTGGCTACAGTTTCACCCTTTCCTGTCTTTTCTTTTCCTGCCTCCTTCCGCATGTTCTGCATGGTTTCTGTCCTGCTGGTGCTGCCTTCACCTGGGTCCTGTGCATGTGTTTCTAACCCCAGGGAGAAGGAATCACTTTGCCTACTACAACTATCACACTTATGAAGGTAATGCTATATTTAATACTGTTCTTTCTTCTTAGTCACTAAAAACAGTGCTGGCAAAAAAAACCAACCCCAACATTTTTTCCCAACGAATGAAAGACCATTCTTGTTTTTGAAATGGGCAGTTTATTATATGAAACACTTATTTTCCTGGATATATCAGATTAATTTTGAATAGTCTAATTACTGGTGAAGAGGTGTCAAATAGGTCTTGAATTAATCAGATACTATTAACCCAAGAGCTAAACCTTCCAGCTAAGACTCACAACTGAATTTCATAAGGCCTTTCCCTGTGGTTAAAGGGCAGCACTCTACTGTGAAGGAAAATGCTCCTTTATCCACCTTGTTGCAGAACACCAGGGGAGTGATTTTTTTTTTTTAAACCTCCTTCTCCCTCACTGTAGAGGGAAAGGATTTTTTCTTCTCAATGCTCTCTCTTGGCTCTCTGAGTCGGGGATGAAGTATTCAGTAATCTTTGCTTCTTAGGCAGATGCTCGGACCACTGGAAGAACTCTCTCTTCTGTCTTCCCTATAGAGTCCCAGTGGCAATCTTTGGTATTTCTCATATAAGCTGGATACGCTACTCCCTGCTCTGTGTGATACATCTATTAAGCAGAGCATTGATCAGCCGGACTCCAACACATAGATTCCAAGGCCAGAAAGGACCTGTTCTGATTTCCTGTTAGTAAACAAGCCATAAAACTTCCCCAAAATAATTCCTAGAGCTTATCTTTTTAGAAAAGCATCCAGTCTTTTGTTCAGCTGATTACCACCAAATCTTTTTCAGAGTCACTGCTTGCCAGGACAGAGTTGCCCCATTCTGAGCTAAGGGAAACATATCTAAACATACAGCCTTTTTGGTTGCTGCCAAAAGATATTTGAAAAAAAAATTCTAATTTAATAATTACTTAATGTAAAATTCCATGGGGAATGAGATGAGGAACCACAGCAGGGCTGCACTCAGTTACAAGTCTCCCAGTTTTAAAGCTCTGCTCATAACCTGCTGTATAAATCATTGCAGTGTTCTTTGATTCTCCTGATAATGTAACATAATATGCAGTCACAGCCTATTTTGTCAAACAGGAGAAGAGTACAAAACAAGCTTCTCAAGTAGTGCTTGCTTACTACTTGAGAAGCTACTATGGTATAACCTTTACCAATACACCATTTCCCAGTTTATTTAGCAGTTCTCTTCTTTTGTCTTTGTTCCATAGAGTACTTTAAAGACAGTAGTGTTTTTTTTATCAGCAGTGCTATTGCAGTATATAAGTGTAGTATCTTTGCTTGGGGAAATAATAATCCCCTCTGCAGACATTTGGCATCTGGTTCCATTGTTTTATGGAACTTACTCCAGTTTCACAAAGAGCATTGTCCCATAGAGTTGAAAAGCCTCATGAAATCTTGGTTGATTATAGAGAGTAGATTTCATCATGGAGGAATAACTTGTATTACAATTGCAGTTTTTCCACTCAAGCAGTTCTTTAAAATATATTTCTTAATGTAATTTTAACCAATTCCTATATTTAAGATAGCGGAAGACTCCTTTCCTTTGTTGGATCTCTTCGTATAGTAGAATCTGCTAGGCCCATCTTCATTAAGCTGTTTTACAATTTTCAAAGTCTTCTGTTTTACAGTAGAAGTTACCTCCTCACTAGGTGTGTACTATTGTCACAATCTTAGCCATCTACAAGGGCCTGGCAGACTCTATACTGACTAGATTCATGCCACAATTGCAACTACTGCCTGATAGATGGGCATTTTGCTGCCAGATGCATTCCTCACATTCTGTTGGATTGATGGGCACAGGTCATGCAGGCAACACCAGTATATTAGAAACAAAAACATTGCAGAGGAACATTACAGAGGAATGGACTGCACTGCCAACTGCAGCATCCAGGCAACACCAGTATATTAGAAACAAAAAGAATCCTAACAATTGTATTGGTCCCTTACTGGATGGAAATAGTAGAATTATCAATAATAATGCAGCAAAGGCAAACATGTTCAATAAATATTTCTGTTATATATTTGGGGAAAAAACAGATGATGTAGTCACATATAAAACTCTTTCCAGTCCACTAGTATCTCAAGAGGATGTTAAACAGAAGTTTCTAAAGTTAGACATTTTTTTAAATGAACAGGGTATATAACTTGCATCAAAGAGTATTTTAAAAGAGCTGGTTGGACCATTAATGGTGATTTTCAATGCAGTATTGGAACATCAAACAGGAATATCAAGGGTGGGGGTCCCACAGGGATTGGCTCTTGGCCCTATACTATTTAACAGTTTGAGTAATAAGTAATAATGGAAGAAAACGTAAAATCATCACTGGTAAGATTTGCAGATGAGACACAAATTGGAGTGGGGTAAATAATGAAGAGGACAGGTCACTGATACAGAATGATCTGGAGTGTTTGGTAAACTGGGAGCAAGTAAACAATATGTGTTTTAATATGGCAAAATGTAAATATGTATATATAGGAACAAAAAAATGTAGACCATACTTCCAGAATAGGAAAAGCAGTGACTCTGAAAAAGATTTGGGAGTTGTAGTGATAATCAGCTGAACATGAGCTCCTGGTGTGATGCTGTGACCCAAAGGACGAATGCAGTCCTGGAATACATAAACAGGAATCTTGAGTAGGTGTAAAGAGGTTATTTTACCTCTATATTTGGCACTGGTGCAGCTGGTATTGGAATACTATGTCCAGTTTTGGTGTCCACAATTCAAGAAGGATGTTGATGAGTAGAGGGGAGCTCAGAGTAGAGCCATGAGAATGATTAAAGAATTAGAAAACCTACCTTGTAGTGATAGACTCTAGAAGCTCAATCTAGTTAGTTTAACAAAATGAAGGTTAAGGGTGACTTGACTGCAGTCTCCAAGCATCTACATGGGTAGAAAATATTGATAGTTGGCTCTTCTGTCTTACAGAAAAAGGTATAACACAATCCAATGGCTGGAAGTTGAAGCTAGGCAAATTCAGACTGGAAATAAGGTGTAAATTTTTAACAGTGAGAGTAATTAACCAGTGGAACAACTTAGCAAGGGTCATGGTGGATTCTCTGTCACTGAAGCTTTTTAAATCATGTTTGGATGTTTTTCTAAAAGATCTGCTCTAGAAATTATTTTGGGGAAGTTGTCTGGCTTGTGGTTTATACAGGAGGTCAGACTAGATGATCACAATGGCCACTTTTGGTCTTGGAATATATGAATCAATAAAGTTAACCTGCCCGGTTTAAACAGATGTCTCTCTCCAACATTGCTTTCTGCACTGGTTTAACTAAATCAGTTTAAAATTATACCTTTAGTTAAACTGGTGCCACTCTAGTTAGCTAAATAATGATGTATATATCGAGAGTATGTAATACTGAATGGTAGTGTACTTTGTTTCAAGAGTCCGCCTTTCTCAAATTTATAAATTCACTGTGTAATATCTTTGAATTGGTACAGTTATGAAAGTGGCTATATATCAGTGGTACATTGCACTGATTTTTTTTGTAGAGTGATTAAACAAATATATGAAAATTTAGATCTAAACTAGTTTTGCAAAACAAATATTGTATGAAGTTCCATCTTTCCTTTTGTATTTTTAAACTAAAAGATCAGTGACAAAGCAGTAGGAAAGTTAATAGTGCTTTATATGTTATAAACTTACTTGTTGCTGTATTTTAATAACAAAGTATCTGTGTTGGGCATTGTTGTGGGTTTTTTAAACTGTGCAGTACATGGTTTTTACAACTGGAGCTGGTCAAAACTGGGAATTTGGGGGGAATTTGATCATGTCAGAAGAAACCCAGTTTTTTCAAGATTTCCCATGAACCAGGGACTTAAAAAAAAAAAAAAATTAGAAACCACTGAAACGTGGTGTTTCTGAAACTAAATATGCTCCCCGGATCCTGGACAAAATTAGTTCAATCGGAAATGTTTTGTGAAACTTTCAGGTTCAACAAATCAGTATTTCCAGCAAAACTAGTTCATCAGAAAATTTCCAATCAGCTCTAATTACACCTTTATCTTGTTAGGCGGTATGTTGGTAAATCACAAATGTTCATAAATGACTATTCCCTGAATAGTATTAGATGGCAAGATCACCTTTGCAGATTTTTATTACTTCAAATAATATTTGCTTTCCAGATGCTTGTGGGCACTTTGTAAAAATGTGTGCATGCAAATATGAATCTTTGAAGAAATTAATACTATTAAGGAAGTCGTAGAGAAAATATCTTATCAAGGCATTTGAAACGTGTAAAATGCCAAATTAGAAAAGATACAGTTCAATCCCTACACAGTAGTCTAGAAAGGTCTGAGCCGCATAAATAACCAAGTTTAAAATATACAAAAGCTAATTTGATCTCCCTTTTTAAGGTTTATACTTCCATGTTGGTTTATGATGTCTGTATATGCCAAGTTAGCTTTAACCAACTGCGTCTACAGTGAGAATCTGTAAGAATTTTTCTGCACACGTGCATCTCTGCTGTTGCTACTAATTGTGGCAGATGTAGTGCAGATAGGGTGCAGGCATCTTTACTACCTTATGTCTACACCAGTAAAAATTTTAAACTACACCATCACGTATCTGTATGTGTATAAAATAAAACACAGATCAGTGTTATACACTTACTTCATTGTGCACCTTCTACTACTTTACATGCAATGTGCCCAATAATGCACACATCTCCCTAGGAATTTTACAACATTTCAAAGTTGAGCTTAAAAAATAAAAAGATAGTTTTAAAATGAGTATCCTGCCAAATAAATATTTCCTTTCAGTCTCAAATGTATAATTCCCCTTTGACACACATACATCCCTCCCACTCATGCCCCGCACCTTCCCCCCAAAAAAACTGCATGGTCTGAGTTCCAGGATGAACCATATTTCCATTCTGGACAAGTGACAGGTTTAAAGTTTGATACTTTTGGCCTATTAGGGAAAGGAACAACTTTTCTTAAAATGTAAGTTTTTGGGGGCCGGGATTGTATTTTATATATGTAAACAAGACCTAACCCATTGTAATAATTAGCACCATTGGAATGGGACTGTTACAAGCTTTCCAATGAGAAATGCTGTGTTTGCTTCAGTCTGTTAAAAATCCTGAGTTAGACCTTAACGTTGTGGAATTATGATGAATGGAAAAGTACTTTTCAGAGGTTTTTAAAGTTTTATTAATTCTCGTTTTCTCTCCCTAGCAGTCTGTAAAGTTGTTCTCATGATAACTAAGACACCTGACTTTATTAGTGGATGGATTTAAAAAAAAATTGTATCAGTTATTTTTTTTAAGAAACTATAACGTATGTGGCATATGCATAGTGATATAAAAAGTTTATTGGCTTGGACACTCAATGAGTAATGAAGATTTCTGTAATTTAGATAAACAAAAACTTTGTGACTCCGTACCTTGTCTTGTGTGTTTAATTATATTTTATGGTGTGTATGTCTATGTAAGAAATACCTGACGGTGTGATATAAGGTTTCTCTAGTAAGAGTGTGTGATATGGATTCACTATTCACAAGGGATAAAGTCATGAATGAGAGATGTAGATCATCCCAAGCAAGTGCCTATGTTTATGCCTAGAGGTATTTTCTCTGTGGCATACATAACAGAAGAAATATTTTCGAGTTTTATTATTTGGGATCCTTTTTCATATCTCTCTGCATGAAAACATAGGTGTCTTTGTTAGCATGACTGAAATTCTGGCCGCAGATGAAATCAATAGCAAACTTTCATTGACTTCACTGGGGCCAGGATTTCATCCTGAGTCCAACAGTAGACGGCTCAGAGGAAGCTGTAAAAACCTTTAAGTAAACTAGCACTGCAGAATACTGAGTTATTGGTTTTTAAAACTGTGGTATTTTTAGGTGTAGAATAGTTGCCACTAGTACAGGCCTGAAACTTGCATCTTCAGGGCCTCAGTCAGGTGTCATTTGGATCTGTGGTGTTGGGAATTCTGTATTTCGGAGGAGGAGGTGGAAACACTTGTAAGTTTAAAAACAAAACTTTGTTGTTTTGAATTTTGTAATGTATAAATAAATCCTCGGGAAAAGTATTAATGGGCAGTGTGCAGGTGAGATGATCAAAGGTGTATATGATAAATCATCATGTGTGCCATTTATCACATGGATGTTGCTTCCACATTTGTGTGTGTGTGTAAAGGATTGTTTAATAGCTCTCTCAGATACTATAAATGTCTGGAGTTTTCCTTGAAACATCATAGATTTCTGTAGATTTGCTGTTGTGTAACTTTTTTACTCATTTAAATAAACAAAATGTGCACCCTTCAGAACTACTGTATTTACCAAAGTTAACATAGTAAATTTCAGTAGGATGCAGTGACTTGAATTATGAATTCCTAATATCAAACATATGGTTAGCTTTTTGCCAGTTGTGCAGGCCACATTTGAAGGAATATAAGAGGTAAATGAATGTTCTCTCATTTTTAGCACATTGTCTTGTTTCTTCTGCTGATTCTTTCATCCACCTTAACATTATTTTTTCTCTCTTCTTCTACATTATCACTTATCCCTTCTCCTGTGTCTTCCTTTTTTTGGTCTGTATGTGGCTCTCATCAGCTGCTGTGCTGTCTTCTATATGCTGGCAGTTAAGTGTAATTCATTAGTATCCTGTTACAATAAAGCACTGGCATATAGTATTTCAAAGATATGAATGTTTGTGAACTTTGCGGGCAGTGCAGACAGCAGCATAGTGGAAGTAAAGCACCTTGGATGAGGAGATCAACCTAAGAAGATGAATGTGCAAGTGAAGTGCCCTTTAAGGATATGGGCTTCTAAAACAGTCATGTATTCAGTGGTCTGCTGGTAAGGAAGAACTTGCATACCAAGAGAAACTTGAAAAGAAATTAGATCGTTTACCTTAAAGAGGTGACTAGAGGGGTGTCATAAAAATATATACACTGAGTGGTAAAGAGAAGGTAGATCAGGTGCTTCTGCTCTCTGTATTTCAGGATGCAAGATCAAGGGGATGGTCAATTAAATTTAAAGGTAGCAGATTCAAAACTGATAAAAGGAAATACTGTCTCTACACAAAGCATAATTAGACTATGGAATTTATTGCCACAAAATGTCTTTTGAAACCAAGAATAGAGCAAAAAGGGATTAGACAGTCATGGATAATAAGAATATCTGAAGTTTTGTTAATTAATATGAACAAAAAAATGGAATGAATATATGATTTCGTGATTCACGGCTTAGACCAATATCTGTTAGAGATTGGGGATGAGAGGGTAATCATCCCAAATCTGCCTACATTGCGGCTTCTTGCAACTTTCTCTGAAGCATCAAGTACTGGTTGCTGTTGAAGACTGAACACTGGGCTAAATGGATTGTGGGTTGATCTAGTCTGGCAGTTCCTGTGTTCCTAGACAGAGACCTGAAAATGTAGGTTAACAGAAGCTCCGGAATTAGGAGTGATTTTTAAGGGGCTTTCAGGAATCTTGAGAACTTAGAACTATAGAACTTAGTTCTGGACTCTGAATAAACTTTCAATTTCTGACTGATAAAATGTCAAATTAATCATGGGTGTGAAAGAATGTGGATAGACACTATACTTACCTCTTGTTTTTAGATGCTGAAGCAAGCATACATCTTTGTTGCTATAAAAGATGTGTAGTGGGGCTGTTTAAATGACATATACTCTAGACATACAATTGCTCCCCAGACTGAGTTGCAATACAATAATTGAGAGATTTCCAATGGCTTTTGTCCCCATGAAGATCCCATATGTATTGGTTTCCATTTTAACTGACAAGATTACCACTCCCCCATTGAAGAGCATTTATACATGTGCTGTAATTTGAATAATGTTCTCTAGTGCTTTTGTGTGCAGACTGAAACTAAAAATAATTGGAATGCTATTTGTAGGCAACAATATTTTTCATCTTGTGGCCAGCTGTGTGTCCCATTCTAGATATCAGATATAGAGATTTTGAACTTCTGCACTCGTTCTTGAGGGGGGAAAGTAAGATGCATAAGTTTCCATTAGCATTGAAAGCTGTAATACCTACCTGTAAAACGAATTTGTGTATATGCATGCAAATCAATGGTACATGGCGAGAGGAGATGGCAGCTAAGTTCTCTCCTCTTCGGTACGTCGCAGTAAAAGGTGCATGTGTTTGCGCACATGCACACATTTGGTTTTCTTTGGTGGGAAAGGGAGAAGTAGGGGTTAGTATATACATTTTAAAGAGAATAATATTCTTAGGGTCTCCGGTTGCTCTTTTATCCCTGGTTTCATTTTCTGCAAGATCAAAATGTAGGTTGCTGGGACTGAAGATAAGCTCAGGAGGAACATTACTGCAGTCATAGTCCTTTTACAATGTATCTTAATTGTCATTTCTCATCCATGAGGAAGAAGCTGACACATAGGCATATGTTTAGTAGGGTAACAGTTTTTACACAGAACAGTTTTTTTTGCTCTTTGACTTGTTTCAGCATCTGGTAAAGGGGAAAAAAGTTGGTCTCACAAGCTACCTGACACAGTGATTGAGGTATTGATGGCAATGTGCATTTCATTAGAGGTGCTGTGATAGAGACAAGGCTTAGACCTATATCTGTGGTGCTGACATCTACACATTTCATACAAATATTTTTGAAATCCTTATTTTTTCTTTCTCTGTTTGTATATATCAGAACTTATTTTCCACAAGCTTCTTCTATACTGTAAGCTACCATTTAAGCACAAGTGGAAATATAAAAGAATATGTACAGTAGAAAGCTCTAAGAAAAAGATTATCCTTTCTAAAGTTGTTAAAGCAATTTTCTGTTGCATGGGCTTTCCTGTTTAATATTTACCATCCATATTATCTTTCTTCACATAAACTTTAGTAACTGTTTCTAATAAAGTTTAAGGACACAAATTAGATTAATTTTTGGTTAACATTCAGAATTAGATGTTTTGAGTTTTCCAATATGAATTAGAAATAATCAAGCCACATTTGCAAATCAAGTGCTTTACGCTTACTCTACAGATGGTTCTGACTCCAGAGATAAGCCAAAACTCTATCGTCTACAATTAAGTGTCACTGAAGTTGGAACAGAAAAATTTGATGACAATTCTATCCAGGTGAGGAAAAACAGCCTCAAGTGAAAGAGCTGATCTGAACTTCAACCAGTCACATGTGTAATCCTGGGAGCGAACTCAGTTCACTGAGGACCATAACGATTTAATTATTTAACCCCCTCAGCATGGGCCTCACGCTTTCCTGTTAGTAAGCATTAATGCAGAATGCATTTTAAAAAAGCCACTCTGTACCTACCAGTTTACTTCATCCTCACCACATCTGGCTGAACTGACTTACCCTTACAAGTCAGAAGGGCAGATAAATCTAAATGCAAACACAAAGGATTTTCTGTTGATCAGAATGCTTTGATTTTTTTTTTTTTCTGTTTTGCTTAAAGAAGAAACTGAAGGCTTGATCCTTTAAACACAAAAATGAATACAGGCTGTCCTTGGACTTACGACACAATATGTCATAATTTGGAACCGCAATCCACTCCATTGCGTGACCAAGCATCATAAAGTTGAAACCAATTGTAAGTCAAATTGGTGTCAATTGAGAAGCGTGGCAAGTCAAACGTCGTAAAGTTGAGGACTGCCTGTAGTCCATTGAGGAAAAATTCCTAATCTTACCACAGGTACCTATTTGGCTGCAACTACTTTGGCATCAGAATTGCCTCACAGTCTTTAATGTATTTATCCTCACAACAACTTTGTAATCTAGGGAAGTACGGGGAACTGAGGCACAGAGAGACTGTAACATGCCCTAAGTCACACATGATGATTGTGGCAGAGGAGTCTCTCATGTCCCAGGCTACCACCCCAACCACTGAACCATCCTCCATCATCATCCACTTTACTAGTATGTATTTGCAGGTTCAAGTCTTTTTATCCACGAAAGGACTCACGTGTTGCAATATCTATCTTTTAGACCTCTTGAAAATTACTGGAATTCACATACCCTGAGTTTTAGGTGCCTAAGATCCCTATAAAATGAATGGGAAGATGGGAGGATGGGATCCACAAAAATCAACCTGCTAGTTGGGGAGCTACTTAAGCCCCGCCCCTTTCTTGGATCCAGGGTGCGGGGAAGTGCCTATCTCTGTTAGTGATCTGCAGCTGGGAACCCCTCACCAGGAGTCAGGCGGGTTAGAGATCCAAGCAGTTTCTTGCAAGAAAGGCTTAGGTGCCTGTCTAACGCCACACAGATGCCTGTGGTGGAGAGACCTCCCTTATCCCAGTAGTTAGGGCACTCACTAGGATGTGGGAGGCCTCTCTCAATTCTCCCTGCTGCCCGATGAGAAGGTATTTTAACAAGGATCTCCCATATCTCAGGTGAGTGCCCTAATCACTGGTCTATGGGATAATCTGACATGGGCCATCTGTGTCTCTTGTTGAAGCCAATTCAATTTAATAAAATATTATTTGGGCCGGAAACTACGAGAATCACTCTAGTCCAGTGACTAGGTCATTCACCACAGAGTTGGTAGACTCCTGTTCAAATCTCCTCTTATCAGAAAGAAGATGGAATTGAACTGGAGTTTTCCAATCCCAGGTGATTACCCTAACCACTGGGCTAAGGGTTATAAGAGACGCCTCTCCTCTCTACCCCCCCCCCCCCCCCCAAAATATGGAGTTAGGCAAGCTTTGAGCATGTCTATCAGATCAGACCGCACAGGCAAGGTATGTGGATCAGTGCCTATCTTCCCCTATGTAGCGGGGCGAGACTCACCAGTGCGGCGTCTCCTGCTGGCTCTCCAGGGAATTAGCTCTTCCAGCACTGGAGCGCCCTCTGCAGGCCGGTTTCTCACTGGCCACGTGTCCCTCCCGGACCCTGGTGCCTTTTTCCCTTGGTTCTGTCCCAGCAGGACCCCCACTCTGGGTCTCCCCTCCCAGGGAACCCCCAACCCTCTAGACCCACCTTGCCTCAGTGGCTACTGCCACTCATCAGCTACTCATTCATTGGGGCACACTGCAGTGTAATGGCCACTCATCACAGGCAAGGGGGTAGGATCTGCTGCCTTTGCTTATCCTCAGGCTGCCCCTCTGCAGCCCCAGTGCCTCTGTAGGCCTTCACCAAGGCCTTCAACCTGGGGGTTTATCAGGCTGGAGGTCCCCAGCTCCCTTTGCCCTTCCCCAGTGCTGCTGTGCTCAGGTACCCTGTTCCCAGGCAGCTAGCCCTTCCCACTCCAGGGCTAAAGTGGGATGACTTTAGCTCCTAATTAAGCTGGGCACAGCTGTGGCTGCTACTCCAATCAGCCTAGCTTGGCTGTTTTAACTCTTTTTTTTCCCCAGCTGCAGCCCTCTCCAGGGTTGCTTTAACCCCTTCGGGACGCTACACTCTAGTTTGAGAATTGTGCTGGGATTGAAGTATCAGGCAGCTGTGTGCACGCTCAGAGGCAGAATCTTAGGCACTTAAGGAACTTCTACAGCAAAAATGTAGGCACCGAAGGAACCTATGGGGTTAGGCAGTTTTGTGTGGATCACAGTGGTACCTAAAACTCAGACTTAGGTTCCTAAATCCCTTTGAATCTTGTAATACAATTATGGGCAGCATATTTATAACAAAACAGTATATTAATAATGTGTAAAGTATATTTTGAGCAGAAATATTTAGCTTAAAATGTGCTGCAAAAACATGTTATGGTTGTCTTCCTTTGGAGCAAAGCTTAAACTAAGATTAAATTACTGATGCTTTAATTGGTAAATTTCTAATGAAAGTTCAGAGGCAGGAGTAAAACTATATCAATATATTGCAATTAGGGTGAATTGCGATACACAGTTATGCTTTGTTTCTGCAGTGATTCTGAGTTAGGTCATTTTAGAACTATTTAATATTTGTATTTCCAGTTGTTTGGTCCAGGAATTCAGTCTCATCACTGTGACCTCACCAATATGGATGGAGTTGTTACTGTTACACCAAGAAATATTGATGCTGAAACTTATGTGGAAGGTCAGCGTATTTCAGAGACCACCATGCTGCAGAGTGGCATGAAGGTTCAGTTTGGATCATCTCATGTATTTAAATTTGTGGATCCCAGTCAGGACCACATTATTCCTAAAAGAACTCTAGATGCAGGTCTCATGATCAAAGGTCCAAGGCACAAAACTGGGTGAGTACATAATCATATTTTTTTGAGTTAAAATAATATAGAGTCTTGAGTGTAAGACCATCAGGCTGAGTGTGGCTACTCTTAATTGTTCTAAGTTAAATTTATAGTAGAAATAACTATTATAATACTTTAGCTCCACCTTGTGAAGTTTTTAGGACTTGCATATGTTTCGTTATTAAATATAGAAGTGTATTTTTCTCATGACACGGAATCACAAAAATGGGGGGAAAAAAGCAAAATTATTAGAATCCTAACACATTTCACGGCAGCTCAGTCAAACACTAGGAACATAAGGAATTTACTAACTTTACATAGTGAGTCTGGTGCTTTTCTTTTTCCTTAGACAGTAACTTCGGAAGTTTCATTAGAGCAGATGTGAATAAACAAAACAGGAAAAGATGTACTCTGGGTGCATCTCTTCTGTTTGCCACCTACAATCCAGATACAATGTAACAAGAGTTTCAAAAAATATCTGGATTCCCCCTCAGAAATGGATGATGGCAAAACTCCATTTGAGATGTCAGAATAGGGAGCCCAATATTTTACCTTGTGGCCTTGTCTTCCAGATGTGTAACAGTTGCTCCTCTTTTTTCTGTGCCTAGAGTCCATCAATCCAAAGTTTCTCCTATCATTTGTGTTCATATTATTTTGATGGGTGCAGTATAAAAACATAGATTAGATATTGCCTGGCCTTAGGGCTTCATGTTCATTGGGGATGTAAATATGCAGAGAGCCCCAAGAGTTAAAATCATACGGAACTACTTGGAAGATGTAAAATATTGATGATCTGCTCACGTCTCTGACTGGTCCAAAGGAAACTACTAGAGTAGGATGTCTGGGTGGAAGACATTGAGGCACAAAAGCTGATTATGTTAGAAATTATCCATTTTGAAAAACTGGGTGAGAAGAGGCATATTATGCTGTCATTCAGTGTTGCCAGTTAATTTTAAAAATCTGTACTTTTTACCACACTCCTCTTCCTATTCTGGATTTATGTTTAAAACTGGAAGTACATGTGGGCATTCAGTATAAGAAGTTAAAAAGAATTTTGTGAAAGCTGCTTTTCTGTGATCTTCATTATGGGCGAAGAGTTATTCCTTCAAAGACATTGGTCCAGAATCAGTCAGTCAACAGGTTTCTATCCTTTTTTGTGATTCCCCTTCAACCCCCCCCTTCTCTCCCCCCCCCAATATCAGAGGAAGTCCAGTCAACATTTGAAGTGTAGTTTATAGATGTTACATTCCTTTCAAGGTCACAAAATACAATACACCAATATATCAACTCTTGAACAGTACCATACTTTTGAATTGGTTTAAAAAATATTCACAGTCCAAAGATGGAGCAGCTCACTGAATGTGGAGAGGGTGTTCCTCTCCTTGGCAAGCATTCAGAAATGTAATCCTAACTGAGAGCAAAGAAAAAAGTGTCCTTTGTAAAACCTGTAGACTTTGTTTAACTTCATAAGTTAAACCTATTTTATGTTCTTCACCTAAATAAACCACTGGCAAAAACTACTGTTTTACAACCATTTTAAATTATGATCTGAGGAGTGAGCACATTAAACAGTCTACTGTAGTATTTGAAACTCAGATTCTTTTGCAAAAAGGCTATACTCACTTATTGAGTTCTCTCTGAGATCTGTTGCCATGCATATTTTCTCAATTCAGAACAGACCAAAATTCTGTAAAGTTGATAATTTTATAGTTGATATGCAGCTTTTTTCTCTACAGGATTACTGCAGTAATTAGAAAGTAACACCTCTTTTTGTGACTTGGGTGGCTGTGCTCAGGTCCAGAAATATCCATTGTTATAATTAATTTCCAGTGTCTATCTTCATAGAGTGGGTGTTGGAGTACTGCTGCAACAGAAACCTTTATGTGCAGTGGGGGTACCCAAAACACACACAACGTTATATTTTCATTGGCTTCTTCCCTGTGCTGGGATTTGGCTTCAAACTCCCTAATTTTGTCACCCTGCGGACTCCCATTGGTTGTAGGGGTGTCTAATTATGCGTTTGAGTTTTTCGTGCTAGAGAAGTTTGTTGCCAGGGAGTATAAGGTGATACTACCTAGAGATGTAGGGTCCCATCTCTAGGTAGTAATCAGATCTTTGATAGTTCATGGATAATATTTTCATTGAAGAATTAATGTTTTATAATTGTGTTCTCAAAACCCAGGAAAACGTATTTGTTTCCTATCCTGTGGTGAGTGTAATGAAATTTGTATCATGTAAAGGTTTCCAGTTTAAGCCTTTTTTATCAATTAGTAGGCAAAAAGGATTGCACTTCACTAAAAATCGACGTGTGTGTTCCAGTTCATTTGTCCAAATTAGTCTACGTGCAGAAGACTAAAGAAGCTCACTGCAGGCTGCTCTCCTAAAACATAGCAAATTGTAAAGCAGTCAAGGGTACATCAGACTCTCCAGGCTTCAAGGAGTGTTGCGCTTGCAGCGAGGTGATCCCAGTCACAGACAAGCACTCCCAGTGCATTCGCTGCCTCAGTGAGGGCCACAGCCTCTAAAGTGTACCCTCTGTCAGCAGCTCTGACCGACATCCTGCAAGGACACGGAGCTCCACCAAAAAATCATCTTTATGGAGGCAGCTTTCTGACCCCAGCCCTCCAGTGAGCATGACTCTTCCCCTCAACCTTTGCCTTGGAAAGATAGTGAGTTGAAGAAACTGTCTGGGTACTCCACTCACAAGTCGAAAAAGAGAGTGGGAAGTCCCCTCAGCGAGCCCAGGAATAACCAAAAGCGATTACCATCTCACTTGGTTGGTATCCTCAGCACCACCGGCACCAAAATCATCCAGCACCCACACCTCATAGCACAGTTGGTGTCCAGTACTGTTGATAGGCTTGCAGACCCTTTGGGCTTGGGCACCGATTCTGTGGTACAAAGACACCAGGGCAGACTCCCTAAGATGCTTCTGGTATGCGAGCTGTCGTCCGTACCACCAGCAGCATTGACCCATTCGGCATTGGAGAGATTGGTATAGATGAGGTCCCAATGTCCCTGGCACCACCACCAGTGTCAGGACACTCCGTACTGGCAGAATTCCATCAGGCTGGTGACCTGGCTATGTTGGAAGCTCCTGACACTCAGTCCCTTGGTACCAGAACTGAGCCATGGCCAGTCAAAGATTATTTCCCCCACAGTTATGCCATGGCCCTCTGATGTCAAGTGAGGGATTGGGCAGTGAGCCAGCTGGGGTTTCTTTATACTCCTCCAAAGCTCTATATGGGACACAATATCAACAGGGTCCAGGAATGTACTACCTGATGGCACCACCATCATCTTGGTATAGTCACCCTTGAGCAACTCCACCAGGCCCTATGCTACTGCAGTGGCCATACAGGGACCTCTGGTGACTCACCAACAGCTTGCTTCAAGGTCACCGAGCATCATCCGAAAGCCTCCCAGGCACTCCCCCTCAGCTACACCATCGTATGCCTCAGAATCCCAAGAAGTGGAGGAGCAGGAGGTGGACACACAGGAGGAGATCACACCCAACGCCATATCCTCTTCTTCGCTGGGCAAAGTGATCATGCCATCACCACTTTCCATGGCAGATGACTTCTGCTTGTTCCAAGAGCTGGCAAAGAGAGTGGCGGACGCACTTTACATGCCATTGGAGTTGGTTAAAGATACGCATCACCAGCTTATTGACATCCTTCATTCTTCATCTACTTCCAAAATCGCATTGCCAATCAACAAGGCCATCCTACACCCAGCTAAGACAGTGTGGCAAACCCCGGCCTCAGTGACTCCAACATGCAAGCAGGTGGACAAAAATATGATGTCCCCACAAAGGAATCAAAGTTCCTATTCACCACCCACCATCAAATTCCATCATAGTGGATGCTGTGAACTCTCATGTCTGACAGAACCACTCTTAAGACAACACCCTATGACAGAGACTGTAAGGCGTATTCCTCAGCCAACTTACAGTTCTGAATTGCCAACTGCGAGGCACTCACAGCAAAGTGTGACTACATGAATTACGATAAATTACACAACTTTATTGATAAACTGCCAGAGAGCTCCCGGGATTCCTTCAAGGCCATCATCCAGGAGGGACAACTGGTAGCCAAAACATCTTTGCAGTTGGCCCTTGATGCTGTTGACACGGCTGCCAGTACCATCTCTACGGCTGTGTTAATGAGATGGGAGTCGTGGCTCCACCTCTTGGGATTCCTAAAGGAGGTGTGGACCACGGTGGAGGACCTCCCCTTTAAGGATGAAGCTCTTCGCCAAGAAGACTGATGCCTCTCTCTCTCTGAAGGATTCCATGGCCACTCTCAGGTCACTGGGAATCTTCACATAAGGGCAAAAGACATTTTAGCTCTCAATACCAACAGAGGCCTTATTCATCCCGATTCCCCTCACAACGGAACTATGAGCCCCAGTGGAAAAAGGGAAAGTTCTCAAAGTAAAAGCCATCAGGCTCCCACTCCTTGACCCAACTGCCTGCCCCTAAACACCACTTTTTACGGGCAAGTCAAGGCTCTGCGAGACCACTCCCCACTACTGTCTGTGACCATGCACCCATTTGGCCACTGTTTGGCAGCGTTCCGTAGTGCCTGGGAGCATATAACCTCAGACAGATGGGTCCTAGAGATCATCAGATGCGGATATTCCATCCACTTCACCTCCCTGCCCCCTCCAGAACACCCTTTCCCATCATCCCTTTTCAGGGACCCTTCTTATGAGTTTACTCCAGCAGGAGATAGATCGCCTCATGCGATATGAGCCATAGAACCAGTACCTCAACATTTACAAGGCCAGGGGTCCTACTCTTGTTATTTCCTATTACCCAAATGGAAGGCCAGTTGGAGACCCATCCCGGAGCTCAGAGCTCTCTTACTACTATGTCAGTTTCACTGTACACACGCAAACCAAGGGACAAAATATTTCAATCATTGTAATTTATAGATAGGCAAAGTAAGAAAAGTGCTGCTTAAGAATTTATTAGAATTCTGTTTAAGGATATTTACTTTTTGTCAACATCACATATCAAAATATACAATTTGTGTTTCAATGGTTATAAAGCTTTCACTTCCTGAATCTCAACATCTACAATCAATACATTTTCTTGTCTTACCACCCCGTAGTTTCCTGCCACTGTGAATATTTAAATAGATAAAAATTGAAGGAAAAAAAAAGAAAATTTAAATAAATAAAAACAGAACAAATGCTTAAAAGTAAACATTGATATTGAAACATCAAAATCATAAAAAAGAAATTGAATTCTGTCAAGCCTATGTATAGTTCCTATAAATACAATATTTTAAATACAAATATTAATAAATAAGACAGTATGGCAGAGCTGTTTGGTTTGCAGTGTATTTGCGTAACTATCCTGTGTCATTGTTTTTTATACTGCTTATTTGTAATTCTTGAAAGTTACTAGAGGTTTTTTTGGTCTTAATCTTCTTAGGGTTGTTCAGGAAACAACATTTGATCTGGAGGGAGATGTTCACAGTGGAACAGCATTACCAGCGAGCAAGGTATTAAACTGTGACTAGACTGGGCAAAAATGATATAAATTTATAGTTTTATATTCTCAGTTCATAAATCTCACCAATTATGAAATATTGTGTGGTTCTCAAGTGGCACTAGGTAAGCTTTTTGGATGAGTGACTGTCTTTTTATGTCTGTATAGCATCTAGCATACTTTCTGTTTAGGGAGAGAAGAACTTTTTTTAGGAAAAGAACTGCAATTTTTAAAAATATTTTGAAACATGTCAGAGATTTGGAGTAGTAGCATAAGTTCTGGAAGAAATGGTTTACTGGATGGAGGACAGGTTACACAGTCAAAAGTGCGTGAGCAAATGAAGTGGGGGAAGAATGCATTGTAAAACCACTTGTAAAACTGAAGCCCATGATGCTGACGATAGCTGACCTATAAAGAGGAAAAAATGGATTTGTGTGCCCTTTTATGCTTCTTTGGTGTATAAAGAAAAGCAAGATTTTTTTTACAAAAATAGGAGTGTTCCTTCCTCCCCCCCCCCTTTTTTTTTTTTTAAAACATTAGAAATTCAGGTTCTGTCTAGCTTCGGGGAGGGACTGAATATTGGAAAACTAGTGAAATAGCAGCATACGTCAGCAGTATAAACACTGAGCAATTGAAAGGGGAAAAGATTTTTAATCGGTGTTTAAAAACGTCTTTGTTTTTTTATTCTATTACTGAGGTTTTATTTAACCTCCGTAACTAACATTTTGGAGAAAGGCAGCCCTTTATTCCTAGTTTTGGAATTATTCTATATTAAAGCTGTTTTAAGCAAGAATCTGTAGAATCTTTGCATCATCAGCACTGTTATTGGCTTTCTGTTAATGTTAACTTCATTGGTTTTAACATTCCTGCCAGTACATTGCCAAAAATACATTAATAGTTGGCTGTTGTGATGTTTTGAATAGCTAGTATGAAAATTTCATTGTGGTGAGAAAACATGCTGCATTGCTGTCTTCTTCTGTTCTGTAGTCTTCTCTGTTCCCTGTGCCTTTCTGGCAGCCTTGACATTTTTTTCCACAGTGATGAACATAAGTCTTGGCTGATCTAATGCATGCATGATAAAGATTTGTCTTTCTGTTTGAGTTAGAGCACCAACAGACTGGATGGTGACAGAACTTCATCAGCATCCAGCACAGCTGAACGAGGAATGGTGAAGCCAATGATTAGAGTGGAACAGCAGCAAGATTATCGCAGGCATGATGGCAGGTAGGAAATACATTATCATTTCTAATATTGTCAATAAAACAGACTTTTTCCTGGAAACGTGATGCCAGGTGTCATCAAGATGTATTGAAATGGTAGGAGTCTGCCTGGGGAAAAGAAGTGTTTTAATCCTTTCCAAAATAAAGGATGAAATTAAGAGAATATTAAAATATCTTATTTTTATGTTAGTTTTGATTTTTTCTGTAATTTATATCTGTTTTTTTCAGACAAATTGCTATTTTCTGAATTTGTTAGACCCGGTGTTGATTTTTTTGATAAGAACATAAGAATGGCCATATTGGGTCAGACCAAAGGTCCATCCAGCCCAGTATCCTGTCTGCTGACAGTGGCCATTGCTAGGTGCCCCAGAGGGAGTGAACCTAACAGGTAATGATCAAGTGATCTCTCTCCTGCCATCCAGCTCCACCCTCTGACAAACAGAGGCTAGGGACACCATTCCTTACCCATCCTGGCTAATAGCCATTAATGGACTTAACCTCCATGAATTTATCTAGTTCTCTTTTAAACCCTGTTATAGTCCTAGGCTTCACAAGCTCCTCAGGCAAGGAGTTCCACAGGTTGACTGTGCGCTGTGTGAAGAAGAACGTCCTTTTATTTGTTTTAAACCTGCTGCCCATTAATTTAATTTGGTGGCCCCTAGTTCTTATATTATGGGAACAAGTAAATAACTTTTCCTTATTCACTTTCTCCACACCACTCATGATTGTATATACCTCTATCATATCTCCCCTTAGTCTCCTCTTTTCCAAGCTGAAAAGTCCTAGCCTCTTTAATCTCTCCTCAAATGGGATCTGTTCCAAACCATTTTAGTTGCCCTTCTCTGAACTTTTTTCTAATGCCAGTATATCTTCTTTTGATATGAGGAGACCACATCTGTACACAGTATTCAAGATGTGGGCGTACCATGAATTTATGTCAGGGCAATAAAATATTCTTGGTCTTATTCTCTATCCCTTTTTTTAATGATTCGTAACATCCTGTTTGCTTTTTTGACTGCCGCTGCACACTGTGTGGACGTCTTCAAAGTACTGTCCATGCTGACTCCAAGATCTCTTTTCTGATTAGTTGTAGCTAAATTAGCCTCCATCATATTGTATGTATAGTTGAGGTTATTTTTTCCAGTGTGCATTACTTGACATTTATCCACATTAAATGTCATTTGTCATTTTGTTGCCCAGTCACTTAGTTTTGTGAAATCTTTTTGAAGTTTTTCACAGGCTGCTTTGGTCTTAACTATCTTGAGCAGTTTAGTATCCATCTGCAAACTTTGCCACCTCAATGTTTACCCCTTTCTCCAGATCATTTATGAATAAATTGAACAGGATTGATTCTAGGACTGACCCTTGGGGAACACCAGTAGTTACCCCTCTCCATTCTGAAAATTTACCATTTATTCCTACCCTTTGTTCCCTGTCTTTTAACCAGTTCTCAATCCATGAAAGGACCTTCCCTCTTATCCCATGACAACTTAATTTATGTAAGAGCCTTTGGTGAGGGACCTTGTCAAAGGCTTTCTAGAAATCTAAGTACACTATGTCCACTGGATCCCCCTTGTCCACATGTTTGTTGACCCCTTCAAAGAACTCTAATAGATTACTAAGACGTGATTTCCCTTTACAGAAACCATGTTGACTTTTGCCCAACAATTTATAATTTAAACCCATCTAATGGAATATTTAAATAGGTACAGCATTTCTTAACATCTATTGGTCGGGCTTCCACATTTGTCAACTGTGGGTTGATGTGCCCCACGTTCAGACACAACTATAAGCCTCTTTTAGTCTTTGTAGCAATGCAGTTGGCAGGATTTGTTGACAGACAATTTCAGCCTCTAGTCATTTCAGTCTTCCCTAATTTGTAAAACATTTATCACAACTTGGTAAAACAATCAAAATATGATGTTTATTTCTGTGAGTCTTCATAAATCCTGTTCTTAAGTTTAAGTTCTTTGAGTGATGATCCCTATATGCAGAGCTGTCTCTTGGGTAGGGCGAATTGGGGCAACCGCCCCGAGCCCTCCCCTTTGGGGGGGCCCCACGCTTCGATAAAATCATGACTGTCCTGTTATTTAGCCCTTTGTCCCGCATCCCGACCGATGTACGATTGGGACACCATTTGTCCCGATATTCAGATGAGGAGGTGGGTGGGGAGGTGGGGCAGGCAAGCGGGGTGAGGAGGCGAACAGGGAGGCAGGTGGGCCAAGGGTGAGGAGGCAGGTGGGCGGACGGATTGCGAGGAGACGAGCAGGGAGGCAGGTGAGGAGGCTGGGGTTGAGGGGGCAGGCGGACAGCAAAGAGGAGAGCAGTGGGCGGGCGGATAGGGAAGGGGGAGCGCTGGCTGGCGAGAAGACTAGCGGGGAGGAAAACGGCAGACGGGTGAGGAGGTGTGCGAGCCGGCGAGGAGACTAGCAGGGAGGTGAGCAGCGGGCAGGCTAGCGAGGAGGCGAGCAGCGAGTGGGCAGGCGGATGGCGAGGAGACTAGCCGGGAGGCTGATTTGTTCCATGCACCACACCCCCTTAGGGACAGACTGTATGTATTGTATTTGAGGTGCACATGCACTGCATGCACCTAAGACTGGAAGACCTTTGCTAGCAGTATCTACTGGTCCATGCCGGTAACCTTCTCCTTTGCACCAAACTGAGGGCTAGCGTGGAGTGACACTCTCTCCAGTTCCTTTCTACCACCCATGGTCTGAGACCACTTCTGCAATGTCCGCAGTGTTAGTTAGCATTCTTCAAAAAGCGTAGTTGTAAATAGCTAATGAAACCTGTTTTTACCTAGTTTACAGTTAGAGTAGTTTAGTAGTCTTGCGGGGGGGTCCCCCCATCTGGACATCCCCCCTGTATGGAGTGACTAGTATGCCCAGGATTCCAGGACTCAAAATCTGAGTGGCCTGCAACTGAGCTTTTCTGGTTAGCAATAAGCATGATACATGCCTCTGTTTTTCCAGGAAAGCTCATATCCTATCTGCCAGTCCTTTCCTAGTTAAACCCATTGAGTTGTTATGGACAAGCCAGGCATAGAAGATTCCTGATGGAATGTGTAGTGAGACTGAAGTCTGTTCCTGGCCTGTCAGATAACCCTCCACCCCCAGTGTGTTGGGCAGAGGTACCAAGAAGCATGCCTCCGAGCACAGTATTCTCCAGCTTTGGGGATAATCAGACCAGGGCTAAAGACTGTTCCAAAGAAAGTTTGCTCCTACCCCCTCATAACATGTTCACAAAAAACAGTGAGAAATCCTCTTCCAAGCCCTCGTCCAAAAAGAGCACCTCCTCTCTGACAAGCTCTAAGGGCTTGTCTATGTTGGCCCACTAAATCGGCACCGCTGCGATGGATGCAGTGGCATTGATTTAGCAGGTCCGCTGAAAATTTGATAAATTGATGGGAGAGCACTCTCCCATTGACTTCAGTACTCCACCCTCCGAGAAACAGAATGTAAGTTGTCGGGAGAGCGTCTCCTGCCGATATAGCGCAGTGTAGACACTGCATTAGGTTGATTTAAGCTAGGTTGCTCAGGGAGGTGATTATTTTCATGCTCCCTCAGTGATGTAACTTAGGTCGATTTTAAGTGGCAGTGTAGACGAGGCCTAAGTCAGGTGAGACTCTGTGTCCTGGTACCCAAGTGTCAGGAGCTTACAAGGAGCATAACACCAGTTTCTCAGAACTGAAGGGCAAAAGTCCCCCTCCATACTGGGACTAACTGAAGGGGCTCAGGGATCATCCTTGGTACTGGTGAGGAAAAGAAGGCAGTGAATGCCTCCTATACTGTTGATGCCAATGAGTAGAGTTGTCAGTACTGAAGACCATGGCCCACCTGAAGTTGGTACCATCAGTGTCACCAATGGATAGAAGCCTGGTCCATTTTCCAGTATCAGGAGCCAGGCACACTGCCCTGGAGAACACTGCTATCTACACGGACTCAGTCACCAGTACTATTGAGTCTGTGGTGGTGATATGCTGTTGGTTCGCTGTTCTCTGATACCAAAGGTCATAAATATAAAGGGAAAAGGTTAAGAAGTTCTGATACAGTACTGTAAAATCCTCTTACCTGTAAAGAGTTAAGAAGCTCAAATAACCTGGTTTGCACCTGACCCAAATGACCAATCAGGGGACAAGATACTTTCAAATCTGGGGGTGGGGAGGCTTTGTCTGTCTGTGTGATGCTTCTGCCAGGAACAGATCAAGAAAGCAAGCAATCTAACTCCTATAGAGTTAGTAAGTAATCTAGCTAGAAAATGTGTTAGATTTTCTTTTGTTTTGGCTTGTGAAATTCACTGTGCTGGAGGGAGTGTGTATCCCTGTTTTTGTGTCTTTTTGTAACTTAAGGTTTTGCCTAGAGGGATTCTCTGTTTTAAATCTGACTGCCTGTGAGATTATCTTCCATTCTAATCTTACAGAGTTGTTCTTTTATCTTTTCTTCGTGGTTCTAATGAAATTCTGTTTTTTAAGAATCCGATTGGGGTTTTTCATGTCCCTAAAAACCCAAGGTTGGTCTGTGTTCACCTTGTTTATTCTCAAGCCACCCCCGGAAAGGGAGTGTAGGGCTTGGGGGATATTGGAGGGAGATAGGGTTACAAGTGGCCCTCCCTAAATGTTTGTTTGAATCACTTGGTGGTGGCAGCATTTACCTAATCCAAAGTATAAGGGAGAATTTATGCCTTCGGGAGTTTTTAACCTAAGCTGGTAAAAATAAGCGTAGGGGGTCTTTCATGCAGGTCCCCACATCTGTACCCTAGAGTTCAGAATGGGGAGGGAACCCTGACACCGTAACTGGAGGTTCTTAGAGATTTGTGGTCCCTATCTGTATTCCACTACCAGCTCTTCTTCCACTCTGCTGCAGAGCCTTATCCTAGGGCTATTCTGGGTAACTGGAGAGGTGGTTGGTCTACACAGTGTCTTTTTTTTTTAGTTCCATCTTTTAGCAATTTAAGATCGAGTCATAAGCTATTTTTGAAGCCTGAGAAATGGGCAGATATTTTCTCCTGTTTTTTACATTTTAGTTAATAAGTACTTGTAGGGTAAAGACACTGTTAGTGGTTAATTTCTCAACGAGGGAGACAATATGGCTTATGAGTCGAAGTGGTGCAGTTCTATATGTAATGTACTAGTATTATCACTTCACAGAAAACAAGTATGTAATAGAAAATTGTTCATCTCAGTCAAATACTGTCTTTCATAGATTTCAAGGCCAGAAGGGACCATTGTGATCTAGTCTGACCTCATGTATAACACAGGCAATAATAGTACTTCCCCAAAATAATTCCTAGAAAAACATGTTTAGCAAAACATCCAATCTTGAGTTAGAAATTGTCAGTGATGCAGAATCTACCACAACCGTTGGTAAGTTGTTCCAGTGATTAATTATTTTCAGTGTTAAAAAATTTACATCTTACTTCGTCTGAAATTGTCTAGCTTAAACTTCCAGCCATTCGATTATATTATATCTTTCTCTGCTAGATTGAAGAACTGATTATCAAATATTAAGCTACGTAGATAGACTCAAGGAGCTCAATCACTGTAAGCCCTGGTCTACACTAGGACTTTAGGTCGAATTTAGCAGCGTTAAATTGATGTAAACATGCACCCATCCACACGATGAAGCCCTTTATTTCGACTTAAAGGGCTCTTAAAATCGATTTCCTTACTCCACACCTGACAAGTGGATTAGCGCTTAAATCGGCCTTGCCGGGTCGAATTTGGGGTACTGTGGACACAATTTAGACGGTATTGGCCTACAATACCGGGGGTGATCCCAGAGTGCTCCATTGTGACCGCTCTGGACAGCACTCTCAACTCAGATGCACTGGCCAGGTAGACAGGAAAAGAACCGCGAACTTTTGAATCTCATTTCCTGTTTGGCCAGCGTGGCAAGCTGCAGGTGACCATGCAGAGCTCATCAGCAGAGGTGACCATGATGGAGTCCCAGAATCGCAAAAGAGCTCCAGCATGGACTGAACAGGAGGTACGGGATCTGATTGCTGTATGGGGAGAGGAATCCGTGCTATCAGAACTCCGTTCCAGTTTTCGAAATGCCAAAACCTTTGTGAAAATCTCCCAGGGCATGAAGGACAGAGGCCATAACAGGGACCCGAAGCAGTGCTGCGTGAAACTTAAGGAGCTGAGGCAAGCCTACCAGAAAACCAGAGAGGCGAACGGCCGCTCCGGGTCAGAGCCCCAAACATGCCGTTTCTATGATGAGCTGCATGCCATTTTAGGGGGTTCAGCCACCACTACCCCAGCCGTGATGTTTGACTCCTTCAATGGAGATGGAGGCAATACGGAAGCAGGTTTTGGGGATGAAGATGATGATGAGGTTGTAGATAACTCACAGCAAGCAAGCGGAGAAACTGGTTTTCCCAACAGCCAGGAACTGTTTCTCATCCTGGACCTGGAGCCAGTACCCCCTGAACCCACCCAAGGCTGCCTCCTGGACCCGGCAGGTGGAGAAGGGACCTCCGGTGAGTGTACCTTTTAAAATACTATACCTGGTTTAAAAGCAAGCATGTGAAAGGATTAATTTGCCCTGGCAATCGCGGCTCTCCTGGATGTACTCCCAAACCCTTTGCAAAAGGTTTCTGGGGAGGGCAGCCTTATTGCATCCTCCATGGTAGGACACTTTACCACTTCAGGCCAGTAACACGTACTCGGGAATCATTGTAGAACAAAGCATTGCAGTGTATGTTTGCTGGCGTTCAAACAACAACCGTTCTTTATCTCTCTGTGTTATCCTCAGGAGAGTGAGATATCATTCATGATCACCTGGTTGAAATAGGGTGCTTTTCTTCAGGGGACACTCAGAGGTGCCCGTTCCTGCTGGGCTGTTTGCCTGTGGCTGAACAGAAATGTTCCCCGCTGTTAGCCAGGGGGAGGGGGAAGGTTTGAGGGGGTAGCCACGTGGTGGGGGAAGGCAAAATGTGACCTTGTAACGAAAGCACATGTGCTATGTATGTAATGTTAACAGCAGGGTTTACCCTGAAAGAGTGTAGCCACTGTTTTATAAAATGTGTCTTTTTAAATACCGCTGTCCCTTTTTTTTCTCCACCAGCTGCATGTGTTTCAATGATCACAGGATCTTCTCCTTCCCAGAGGCTAGTGAAGATTAGAAAGAAGAAAAAAAATGCACTCGTGATGAATTGTTCTCTGAGCTCATGCTGTCCTCCCACACTGACAGAGCACAGACGAATGCGTGGAGGCAAATAATGTCAGAGTGCAGGAAAGCACAAAATGACCGGGAGGAGAGGTGGTGGGCTGAAGGGAGTAAGTGGCGGGCTGAAGAGAGGGCTGAAGCTCAAATGTGGCGGCAGCGTGATGAGAGGAGGCAGGATTCAATGCTGAGGCTGCTGCAGGATCAAACCAGTATGCTCCAGTGTATGGTTGAGCTGCAGCAAGGGCAGCTGGAGCACAGACTGCCACTACAGCCCCTCTGTAACCAACTGCCCTCCTCCCCAAGTTCCATAGCCTCCACACCCAGACACCCAAGAACGCGATGAGGGGGCCTCCGGCCAACCAGCCACTCCACCACAGAGGATTGCCCAAAAAACAGAAGGCTGTCATTCAATAAATTTTAAATTTGTAAACTTTTAAAGTGCTGTGTGGCATTTTCCTTCCCTCCTCCACCACCTCTCCTGGGCTACCTTGGTAGTCATCCCCCTATTTGTGTGATGAATGAATAAAGAATGCATGAATGTGAAGCAACAATGACTTTATTGCCTCTGCAAGCGGTGATTGAAGGGAGGAGGGGAAGGTGGTTAGCTTACAGGGAAGTAGAGTGAACGAAGGGGTGGGGGGTTTCATCAAGGAGAAACAAACAGAACTTTCACACCATAGCCTGGCCAGTCATGAAACTGGTTTTCAAAGCTTCTCTGATGCGTACCACGCCCTCCTGTGCTCTTCTAACCGCCCTGGTGTCTGGCTGCGTGTAACCAGCAGCGAGGCGATTTGCCTTAACCTCCTACCCCGTCATAAACGTCTCTCCCTTACTCTCACAGATATTGTGGAGCGCACAGCAAGCAGTGATAACAGTGGGAATATTGGTTTCGCTGAGGTCTAAGCGAGTTAGTAAACTGCGCCAGCGCGCCTTTAAACGTCCCAATGCACATTCTACCACCATTCTGCACTTGCTCAGCCTGTAATTGAACAGCTCCTGACTACTGTCCAGGCTGCCTATGTACCGCTTCATGAGCCATAGCATTAAGGGGTAGGCTGGGTCCCCAAGGATAACTATAGGCATTTCAACATCCCCAACAGTTATTTTCTGGCCTGGGAATAAAGTCCCTTCCTGCAGCTTTTGAAACAGACCAGAGTTCCTGAAGATGTGAGCATCATGTACCTTTCCCGGCCATCCCACGTTGATGTTGGTGAAACGTCCCTTGTGATCCACCAGAGCTTGCAGTACTATTGCAAAGTACCCCTTGCGGTTTATGTACTTGCCGGCTTGGTGCTCCGGTGCCAAGATAGGGATATGGGTTCCGTCTATGGCCCCACCACAGTTAGGGAATCCCATTGCAGCAAAGCCATCCACTATGACCTGCACATTTCCCAGGGTCACTACCCTTGATATCAGCAGATCTTTGATTGCGTGGGCTACTTGCATCACAGCAGCCCCAGCAGTAGATTTGCCCACTCCAAATTGATTCCCAACTGACCGGTAGCTTTCTGGCGTTGCAAACTTCCACAGAGCTATTGCCACTCGCTTCTCAACTGTGAGGGCTGCTCTCATCTTGGTATTCATGCGCTTCAGGGCAGGGGAAAGCAAGTCACAAAGTTCCATGAAAGTGCCCTTACGCATGCCACTGGGAATCGTCCCAGACCCGCAACACTATGCGGTCCCACCAGTCTGTGCTTGTTTCCCGAGCCCAGAATCGGTGTTCCACAGCATGAACCTGCCCCATTAGCACCATGATGCATGCATTGGCAGGGCCCATGCTTTCAGAGAAATCTGTGTCCATGTCCTGATCACTCACGTGACTGCGCTGAAATCGCCTCCTCGCCCGGTATCGCTTTGCCAGGTTCTGGTGCTGCATATACTGCTGGATAATGCGTGTGGTGTTTAATGTGCTCCTAGTTGCCAAAGTGAGCTGAGCTGCCTCCATGCTTGCCTTGGTATGGCGTCCGCACAGAAAAAAGGCGCGGAACGATTGTCTGCCGTTGCTCTGACGGAGGGAGGGGCGACTGACGACATGGCTTACAGGGTTGGCTTACAGGGAATTAAAATCAACAAAGGGGGTGGCTTTACATCAATGAGTATTTCAGGCAGGAGTTCACGGAGGGTTCCAATAAGAAATGGTGCACCTAAGTAATTGTTCTTATTGGAACAAGCAGGTTGGTCTGGCCTCTGATTGATACCTCGCTGCACCTTCTCTGTGAGTGACTGCAGTGTGACCTAGAGGAATGAGTCCCCTAGACGGGGGGGGGGAGCAAATGAGTACAAAACAAATCTGGTCTATTTCTTGTTTTGATCCACTCCATCTATCTTTTACATCTTTGGCTGACAGCAGACGGTGGGGACTGCAAGCCATCCACATCTCATGGCTGCTCGGCAGAAGATGGTGCAGTAGGACTGCTAGCAATCCGTATCGCCTGCCTGCTAACCATAAGATGGTTCAATAGGACTGACTGCAGGACTAAAGAGAATGACCTGGTCAAGTCGGTCCAAATTTAGTCCCTGCGCCCATGTCTGCCCAGGTGCTCCTGGCCGACGTGGCCAGGAGCACGTCGGACAAGACGATGATGGCTACCAGTCGTACTGTACTGTCTGCTGCCACAAGGCAACGGGTTGATGCTGCTGTGTAGCAATGCAGTACCACGTCTGCCAGCACCCAGGAGACATACGGTGACGGTTACCTGAGCGGGCTCCATGCTTGCCGTGGTATGGCGTCTGCACAGGTAACCCAGGAAAAAAGGTGCAAAATGATTGTCTGCCCTTGCTTTCACGGAGGGAGGGAGGGAGGGAACGGGGGCCTGACGGTATGTACCCAGAACCACCCGCGACAATGTTTTAGCCCCATCAGGCGTTGGGATCTCAACCCAGAATTCCAATGGGCAGCAGAGACTGCGGGAACTGTGGGATAGCTACCCACAGTGCAACACTCTGGAAGTCGACTCTAGCCTCGGTACTGTGGAAGCACTCCACCGAGTTAATGCACTTTATGCACTTAGAGCATTTTCTGTGGGGGGACACACACTCGAATATATAAAACTGATTTCTAAAAAACGACTTCTATAAATTCGACCTAATTTCGTAGTGTAGACATACCCTAAGGCAGGTTTTCTGCTCCTTTAGTCATTCTTGTGGCTCTTCTCTAAACTTTCCCCTACTTACCAACATCCTTCTTGAACTGTGGACGTAAGAACTAGATGCAGTATTCCAGTAGCGGTCAACATCAGTGCCAAATACAGTAGTAAAGTAATCTCTGTACTCCCTACTCAAGATTCCCTTATTTATGCATCCAAGGATTGCATTAGCCCTTTTGACCAGAACATTGCATTGGGAGCTCATGTTCTGCTGGTTATCCACAATGACCCTCAAATCTTTTTCAGGGTCACTGCTTTTCAGGATAAAGTCCCCCATTCTGTAAGTATGACCTACTTTCTTTGTTCCTGAATGTATAAATTTACATTTTGCCACATTAAAACGCGTATTATTTGCATGCACCCCGTTTACCCCATGATCCAGATAGCGCTTTTTTTGGTGATCTGTTGTCTTAATTATTAACCATTTGTCCAGTTTTTGAGTCATCTGCAAATCTTATCATTATGATATTGTTTTCTTTCAGGTCATTAATAAAACAGTTAGTGTATGGCCAAGAACTGATCCCTGTGGTACCCCACTAGAAACACATCCATTTGATGTTCCAAGACTTTCTGAAAATCACTACTGATAGTCCAGGAAGCTTCTCAGCCAGTTCTTTTAAAACTCTTGGATGCAAGTTTTCTGGCCAGCTGATCTTAAAACTGTCTTTCTGTAGTAGCTCCTGTTTAACATCCTCCAGAGATACTCGTAGACTGGAAAGAGCATTACCATATGATATGACTACATCATCTGCTTTTCCCACAATTACAGAAGAGAAATATTTATTCAACACTTCTGCCTTTCCTGCAATATTATTAAGTCTACAATTTTGAACTAGTAAGGGACCAATACTATTGTTAGGAGTCTTTTTGGTCCTAATATACTTAAAAAAGACTCCTTAACTTTGCTTGCTATTGATTTATTGTGTCTCTTTGCTTCCCTTATCAGGTTTCTACAATTCCTAGCTTCTGATATATATTCATTACTATCACTTTCCCCTTTTCTTCCATTTATATATAATATATATATATTATATATATATATATTTATATATAATATATTATATATATATATATATATATATATATATATATATATTTAAATGTAGCTGCCTTCACTTCACCTCTAAAATAATTTTGGGTTTTTTGTTTTTAACCAATACAACCTTCTTCCTTGATTGTGGCTTTTTGGATGTCTAGTAAAGTGCTCTTAAACAGTTCCCAATTATCATTCACATTTTTCTGAATAAATTCTTCCTCCCAGCTGATTTGGCTCAAAATTGTTTTCGGCTTTATGAAAATGGTGCTTTAAAAGGGACAAATGTGTGGTACTGTTAATTGTTTGTTCTGTAATCAGTTCCTCTTTATCTGTCAAAATGAGGTCTAATGTAGAATTCCCCCATGTTGGTAGCAACACTTTCAGAATTAGGAAATTGCCTTCTGTATTATTTAGAAATTCTAAGGATGTTTTAGTACTGGCAACATAAGATCTCCAGTGTATGTCACTCAAATTAAATTAAGTTCTCCATGATTCCGCAGCTTTTTTCCCTATACATTATAGATAGGTGTGTAAAGAGCCAATCATCCTGTTCTCTAGTGTAATTTGGTGGTCTGTTGCAGATGCAAATGCCATTTAGTACCCCATCTTGTGCTTTGTCTGTTAGGACATTGATCCATAAGCATTCAAGATCATTTTCTTCCAAGTTATGATATTTTTGACACAGTGCCAGTGCCACTCCCTCTCCCCTTTGCCCATTTGATCCTTCATAAATAGGTTAGGCCCATTGATTATAATGTTCGTCATGCAAATCATCCCACCAGGTTTCAGTAATACCAACTAGAAAATGAATTTATGCTCAAAATGAGCAATTCCAGTTCTTGTTTGTTACCCAGACTCCTAGCCTTGACGTGTAGACAGTTCAAAAATTTTTTCTCCATGTCCTTTGGTTTCTTGATTCATTTTGTTCTCAACATCTCTTTTTTGTGCTAAAAGAGTGCTCATTTCTTCCCTCTTTATTTTACCCTCCTCTTTTTAAAAAAGTTTTATGTCCTCCTAACTACTGTAGCCAGCCTATCCCCGAGGAGATTGGTTCCCTTTACGCTGAAGTGGAGCCCATTCTGTAAGGGATCCATCCAAACTATACAGCCCTGTCTCCCCACAGAAGGTGAACCAATGTTACACCAAAACCCTCCACCCTGTCCCACTTACCTAGCCAGTGGTTCACTTTCAGAATCATTTGTCTTCTGTATTCCTTCACTTGAGGGACAGGAAGGATCTCAGTGAAGATTGTTGGACATTCTTCTTCAGCATGTTTCCAAGTTCCCTGGGGTCATTCATTATCTGAGAGATCTCATTAGGGCCAATATGAACATCCATTGACTTCAGAACCCCATCCAGTCTTAGTGATGTCTCGTGTCTTGGCTCTAGGAAGGCAGCACACTGTCCTGTCTGCCCTTTGCAGAATGTTCTGTAGATTCTTCTGAGTATTGAATCCACAATAAGGATCATATGTCTTCTGTGGATGATTGGAGAGCACTTTGTCGACAAGCTTGATTTTCTTACAGGTCAGGCCAAGCTGCAATACACAGGTGTGTCTTGTACACCTCTCCATTCCCTTGGACCAGCTGGATCTTGTGAGGTATCTTCCACAGTTTCCATGTTTCTAGCATCAAAAGGAAACTTCTAGCTGTGTGGAATTCCTCCTTGTCCTCTTCACTCTGGTGGCCACAGCCCATCCATCATTGTCTATCTCCAGCTGTGTAGAATGTTGCCGTGACCTATTGCCTCTGATGGTTATAAACTTCCAGGCCTCTTTCTCTGATTTCCTTTCTCCCCAGCTCCTTGGTGGCCAGCTTTTTTTCTTTCTTGAACTTTGAGTATTTCCTAAAGCTCTCTACTTCAATTATTGTTAAGACATAGCTATATATTTCATGATGTGAATGGGGGGAAATTAATCAAACATTTTAGACATTGTGAATAATGTGGAGGGGAGGGGGAATCTTAAACACCATTAAATATCCTTTATGTAGGTGGCATGGTTAATGGTGACGGTTCAAAATTTAATGGTACTTCAATATTTCTGTACATACTGCCTGTAAATATATCCTAATCTTGTCCTATAACCACCTTAAAGCTGAAATGACTTTGCTGAGCAACCTCATAATAAAACACTTAATAGACTGCATTAATTCTCTGCCTTAGTTTTGGGTGAGCTGGAACAATATTTTAATGTGTAAAGGTGTAAGGATTGTTCATGTTCTCAAAGCAAGCTATAGCTAGTCTATCTAATTTTAGACCTGCGTTGATGCTGTCTCTTAAAGTCAATAATAAAATTGGTTCTGCTTTGAAAAGTGGCTATGTAAAAATGGACTCTTATTCAATGGACTTGTTTTCCGTATACATGCAAAATCCTATGTGTTTGCTTTAGTAATTCTTTACTCCTGTTAGCTCTGCAGAGCCAGCACTGGTCTGAGCAAGTGAGCTGGGTTGTCTTCTGTCTTATGTATCATTAACAGAAGCATTTACTGAGTTCCAAACAGTTAAACCTATGTGAACCATCAGAGACAAAGGTGTAACACAGTTGTCACTGAAAGCATGAGAGAACATTTTAATATGATTCATAAGAAGAAAAGTACCTAGCTTGACTTTCAGACCCTGGATAAAATTTGTAAGGTTGACAGTTAAAAAAGCCAGTTGAATTGCAAACTTGACATAGAATCTGTGATAAAGAAATCATTAAGGCAGTAAACACTGACCCCCATAATGCCGACTTTAGAGTCACTTTGCAGGATAGCACTATAATTTAAGTTAGGTGAAGGTTAAGGGGAACTTGATTCATCACTCTTAGAAATGGGAAATAGAGTCCCAAGCTGTTTCTAAAATAGCTGGTGTAGTTGCTTCATAACAGCTCGTTTAGTAAATCTTTGTCACTAGGCTAGCTCTTTAGGCTGAGTTTGATTAACTTTTTCCCCATGTATCCCTGAGTTGGTTTTTTAATAGTGATATTTGAGTCATGTCAATGGCAGGTGGCAGACTGACTTGATCATTATAGCATATAGTGAAAATGAGGACATTCATTAATAATATACTCCACAATTCAGGTTTCTTGTGATTTGTTGTCTTGCAAGCAAGCACAGCATGTGGATTTAAAAGGAGGGTTGGGGGCAAGCAGTTGAATAAAAGGAAAGTATATTTGCAGTATATGCTTTTTTGGAAAATGTTGTATAGAGGTTCAGAAACAAAGCCCTTGGAGAAGAACACATCATTTGACAGTTGAATTAACTTTATCTATGTGAATTGGTGTTTTTTTATTTTTGTTTTTTTTTTAATATGTACCCTCTTCCTTTAGACCTCAGGATATGGTTGGGCCAGAACTGATATTACCTGCAAGCATCGAATTCAAGGAAAGTTGTGAGTATTTAATGAAGCTTTAACTACCATTTAAAATAAAATATTAAATATAACAGTAAGGTAAAAAAGTGAACTTTTTTCTGTTAAAGTCAATCACTTTGAAAATTCAAAAGGAAGCTTATAAGTAAAGTTTGGAAATCACTTAAAAAGAGGTATTTATTTTACCAATATGGTTGGCTTCGTGGGGAGGGGAGAAAAATTATTCAAGTTCTAGATGGGTCCCTGTGTAGTTTATTGCAACCACATTGGAATTCCCTGTCTCTAAAATAAATTAAATTAGAGCCAGAGTTAATAGAAAAGAGATATCAGATTGAAACCATCCCCCTCTTATAAAAAATTCCACATATACTAGTTTGTAAGTTAATAATAAACTAGATCTTGGTCAAAAGGCCAGTTGAGTTAATATTCCATAAAGGGTATCAAATAAAATGTTAGCTTAGATGACTATAGGTTTTTTACTGTCAAAAATATTGTAGACTCTTGGCTGTGCCACATTATTGTGGATTTTTAAAAACTTCCACCAGTTGTATAAGAAAATTTCAGGTCAGGTGATTGTCTGAAACCTCACATTATTAGAACGCTGTAGATAGGACGTTTGATGAGCAAATAGAGAAATTGTTCTGACTGAAATGCACTGTAAGAGAGCTTTTGGAGTGGCACAGTGAAAAGGGAAATTTTATTTTATTAAAGAATAGTATTGTCCCTGGAGTAGTTGACTTGATGCAGTAGAATCTCAGAGTTGCGAACACTTTCGGAGTGGAGATTGTTTGTAACTCTGAAATGTCTAGTATCAGAGGGGTAGCCGTGTTAGTCTGTATCCACAAAAACAACGAGGAGTCCGGTGGCACCTTAAAGACTAACAGATTTATTTGGACATAAGCTTTTGTGGGTAAAAAAACCCCACGTTTTTGTTTGTGCATCTGAAGAAGTGGGGTTATTTACCCACAAAAGCTTATTCCCAAATAAATCTGTTAGTCTTTAAGGTGCCACTGGACTCCTCATTTTTCTGAAATGTCTGTAATTCTGAACAAAATGTTTTGGTGGTCCTTTCAAAAGTTTACTACTGAATATTGACTTAATGCAGGTTTGAAACTTTACAATGCAGAAGAAAAATGCTGCTTTTAACCATTTTAATTTAAATGAAACAAGCACGGACAGTTTCCTTATCTTGTCATATCTTTTTTTAAACTTTCCATTTTTTTTTAGTAGTTTACATTTAACAGAGTACTGTACTGTAATTTTTTTTTGGTCTCTGCCTGATTGCATGCTTCCCGTTCCAAATGAGGTGTGTGGTTGACTAGTCAGTTCGTAACTCTGGTGCTCATAACTCTGAGGTTCTACTGTACATAAATGGGAAATAACGTAGAGCTATTTCCTCCTACATAAAGTTTCCTACCTAGCTTATATGTGGGTTCTTTATTGTCCTACTTCAGTAGTTGCAGTGCATAGTTTAGACAAATAAGAGCTCATGTTTCATTGAATTATGAAATTTTATTTTCTTTTTCCAATCCTTGGGTGACTTTTTTTTGTCTATTTCCACAGCTGAAGATGCCTTCTTATCTGCCATTATTAATTATACCAACAGCTCGACAGTTCATTTTAAATTATCACCTACTTATGTTTTGTACATGACGTGTCGGTATGTATTGTCAAACCAGTACAGACCTGACATCAGTCCTACTGAGCGTACTCACAAAGTCATTGCAATAGTCAACAAGATGGTGAGCATGATGGAAGGAGTTATACAGGTGAGTTTTGATCTGCAGAGACATGTCAAAGGAATTTAAAATATATACATTGCAGACTATAACTTAAATTTCTTCAGAAAAGTCTTTTTTTCCCCCCACTCTAGCGTTTCACTCAAAAGGTTGCTGAGTATGAGCCTGTAATGTATTTATTTCTCTAGTAAAGATTTTTTCTCTTGTGAGATAGTAAACTACATTCCCTCAGGATAAATTTGTGGCTTTGATGAAGACCTATATGATGAGAGTAAAGGTGATTTTTTTTCCACCTCCACATTGTTGCCCCATTCCCTATAGCAAAAAAACAACCAAACAAAAAACCAACCACACCCCAAACAGTTCTAAAATCAGTCTTTCCATTAAGTATTTTTGATCCTCAACCACTTCTAATCCACCACTGCATCCGATGAAGTGAGCTGTAGCTCACGAAAGCTCATGCTCAAATAAATTGGTTAGTCTCTAAGGTGTCACAAGTACTCCTTTTCGTTTTGCGAATACAGACTAACATGGGCTGTTACTCTGAAACCACTTCTAATGTGACTTGTAATTGCTTTTTTAGTAATGCTTTATAAATACAGGCATTTACATTGATCATGTTGTATAGAAAATTGATCATGTGTTGTACAGAAAATACTTAGCTTAAAAAAGGAATGTAATTATTGAACTTTGGTCCTGTTCCTCTTATGTACACACAAAGATATTACAGCATTTAGTATTTTTAATTTTTTTCTCAAATATATCGATTTGATACTAGCACGTCTTGCACAAAGAGAAATTTAAGATATCAGGATAAAAGTTTTAGTATATAATATGAAACCTGATCCTGCATTCCTTGCACATATAAAAATCCCATTGAAGCCTATGGCATTTTTGCTTTTACAAGGAATGCAGGATCAGATCCACAGTCCTGACTTTGAAATCTAAAAAGGAATATCTTGTACTGTCTCTTCACTGTTATTATATTTTTACTGTATTTAATTTTTACTGTAATACCCTGAGAAAGTAGTTATAATATTGTGTGTTATACTAATAGCACTAACTCATCAGTTGCAGATTTTTCTCATCGGGAGAATTAAAATCCCTATTCTTTATAATACATAAAACACAAGACTACATAAGTGTTTTCTTAAAAATTATCAATAAATCAATTATTGTTATATACTTAAATTTGTGTATTATGATTTACATATTTCATTGGTGCCTAGAGGCTCAGGGCCCCATTGTGCTAGGCATTGTACAAACATATAACAAAGAGACATAATCCCTGCTCCAAAAGAGCTTGCAATCTTAAGTGTACAACTGTAAACAACAGATGCATAAAACAAATAGATGGAGCATAATGAAACTGTGCTGGTCAGCATGAAAAACTGGTCACAGCAAACCAACTGCTAAACTTTTCATAGGCATTACAGTGAAGAAGAGTTTTAAGAAGGGAGGAGAACAACGAGGTGGCTTTGCAGATATTTACAAAATGCTCCTCCCATGCATAAGGTGGCATTGGAGAAAGTGCAGTAGTGTTTGTAAGAATTTTTATAAAAGGGAAATCAGGACTTAATATTTGAAGAATGAGAACAGAGGCTGATGTCTCAAAACAATAAGGGATAATAAATGGGGCATTCATAGACCCTGAGAAGCCCTAAAAGTGAAGACAATTAGTTTGAGTTTGATGTGATGATGTAGGGGTAGCAAGTTGAGGGATTCAAAGAGTGATGATGATTGAAGTGGTGAGCTAGGAAAATGATCTTTTCAGAAGAGTTTTGAATGGGTGTAGGTGGACAAAGGTGGAATTCATCTTGGCCATAGAGGAGAATGTTGCAGCAGACACGATAGAAATAAGGAGATCCTTAGATAAGATAAGAGACTTAGCTGTATGAATGGAGAGGAAAGGCTTGATCTTATGCATGTTATCCAGGATGAAGTGGCAGGCTTTAGATATGGTCTGGATGTGAACATCTACGGAGAGGCCTGAGTCAAAGATGATCTCCAGGTTTGGGCATGAATGACAGGGAAAATGTTACTGTTTTCCACAGTGACTGAGAAAAGAGTGGCAGTGGGAGGGTTTGAGAGGCAAAGATGAAGAGCTCTGTTTTGGCCATGTTGAGTTTAAGTTGATGGCTAGACATCCATGAGGAGTCAGAGAGAAGGTGACACTTAGTTTTGGTGGAAGGAGGCAAGTCAGGAGTGGAGAGGTAGATCTGAGGCACATCAGCATAGAGATGATAGTTGAAATTATGAATGAGCTCCCTCTAAGACAAGGCCTGAAGGGAGAAGAGAGAATCAAGGACTCAGCCCTGTGTAAACCACCCCTCTTCTTCACACCACCCTCCCCCACTGAAGAGGGAGGATGAGGATAATCTTCTGAACCAGTGATAACAGAAGTAGGAGAAGAACCAGGAAAGGACAGTCATGGTAGCCAAGTGGGGGACAAGATTTCAGGAGGAGCATGGTTAAGGAGGATAAAGACAGAGTTTGCTAATTCTGAGCTTTGACCAGGAAGAGTTCATTGGAGACTTTGAGAGCCATTGGTGGAAGCTGGTTTGGAGGGATATACAGGATGCAGTTGGAGGAGAGGCACTCTAGACAGTATTTGTACAGTGAGTGGGGCAAGAGAAGTAGATAGGATGAGATCACTGTAGCCAAATTGAGGAGCTAGAGAAGGAAAGCACACAAATATCTGTGCCAGGGACTGGGAAGAGGAGATACTGGTCAAAATTCTGATTTTTGCCTATCAGAACTATAAAGAGACTTCTAGTGTAATTTCCAAAAGCTACTCTCTTAAAATTTTGTGAAGTATTTTCAGAATCTTTGATGGTAGGAACGATAAACAGCAGAAAATATTAAGATTTCATGTGATAGGGAGTAATTTTATGGAAGGGTCTGAAAAAGTTGAATAACGAAGTAAAATCTGTTAGAATAGCAGAAGGCAAAGTATAGTTAGTGTAGGTTGCATGTTGCAGAACTTTAGAAGTTCAGTGCAGTATTTTGTTTGACTCAATATTTTTCATTGTGTTAAAAAAAACAAACCATTGTTTTAAAGTGAAAACCATGTATTAATCTGTTCCCCACCTTGCATTTTATTTTTTAATTTTCCTTTTGTCCCTGTTTGTGTTTGTACATTGTCTTCATTTCAGTAGTGTGGGCAAGTAGCTCTCTGGAATTAGCATTCATGCTGCTACAGAGAGACTTGGCGGATGCTCTACAGGAAATCTGTGCTGCACTGACTCCGAAACAGCCTGTGGTTCAAGGGCATTCCTTGAACTAATTGGCACTTTGGTTCTTTGCTGTCATATTACTGGGTCTACCTAAAATATAAGTGGTCTCAGTTGTGTAACAGCCACTGATGAAATATATTTAGGTGTATCTGTGAACATAAGTGTTATACCTTCATATTTAGTGTCTGATTTCTAAAACTACCATGATTGTTCACAAGTTTCTTTCTTCTATTCTGTTTGATTTCCTTCGTCCGTTTTTCTCCAGGAGGTAGACCAGGTTGATCAGGTAGGATATACTGCTGGGAACTGATCCTAGCTATGTTGGC
Source organism: Lepidochelys olivacea (assembly GCF_965140295.1). Lineage (NCBI taxonomy): Eukaryota > Metazoa > Chordata > Testudines > Cheloniidae > Lepidochelys > Lepidochelys olivacea. The sequence goes on from NC_140413.1 coordinate 128,138,668, forward strand.
TTAGCTCAGTTTCTCATGCTGCTTCCATGTCAAAATACAATACTCAAACAGCTGGACTGAACAGTTCATAACACTCATTCAGCAACTGGAACATGCAGTACTAAAATTCTTTTTTGACTGTGCAACCTTTATCGGCATTCCATAATTTCTGCTTAACGCACTTCAGTGTGGATATGAAATGACCAAAGTTCTTTTTCTTCCCTTTATTTCTTTTTTTTTTGTCTGTGGTTCCTATTCTTTGGATCTCATCTGAGGTTGCCTAGCCTGGCATTTGTGGTCGGGAGATGGTGAGATAGATCAGTACTCGATACTAAGTTGCCTGGTGTCAAAGCCAGTGACTAGCAGTATCAGGGTGGCAGTGGGTAACAGCTAATATGTGCTTACGCACACGCAGATTACCAGATAATGCATATGGCTAATCTTTTAGCATTACGTAACTAGATGTTAATGCCATTATTCCATTGATTTCACTAATGGCAACTGGACAGAATTTTGAACATACTGGATATATTTAAAATGTAACTTATTTGTTGGAATAATTGCAGTATTATCATTTGTTATATATAGAAAAATATTTTGCAAATATCTGGTATCTGAGGTATGTTTGAAATGGGAAATGTACTGGTCTATCTTTGGAGCTCTTTGTCTAATAATTTCTGATCAGAAAGGACCTACCCTATATTGTTTGCTACTTCTCTTTTTACTTACAGAAGCAGAAGAATATTGCTGGGGCACTTGCATTTTGGATGGCAAATGCATCTGAATTGCTCAACTTCATTAAGCAAGACCGCGACCTTAGCCGAATTACTTTAGATGCGCAAGATGTTTTGGCACATTTGGTTCAAATGGCTTTCAAGTAAGGGCATCAGAATTTTGTTTCTTTTGTATATTTGCCGTGTGGAATTATTAGGCTTTATTTCTATACTTTTGAAAAGTACTGTACACTTTTTTCTAAGTTCTAGATGTCATGATTCTTTAGTTGTATTGAAACCAGTTAAAGAAATGCATGGGGAGTGGACAAGCATTCCATTTTTAGTTATTTAATAGAGATGGATCATTTGGACTGTAGTGAGAAGGTAAATTGCATCACTTTCTCGTTCCTTGCTAAGCAGATTCTACAGAGACCCTGTCCTGAGTGGTTAGGTGCTAACTCTTTGTTTAAATCAACATACATACCGTTTTATAATCGTGTACGGTAGCCAGCCAGATTTCTACACATCTGATCATGAAAATGTTGAAATACCAATCAAAGTTGCTATTAACTACATACTTGTTTTTGACATTTTGATCAACATCTGCAGTCATGTAGCTTAGTCCCCAGATAGGTTGGTTGTGGATTAATCAGTAGTTATCTGCAGCAGCTACGCATTGTATTAGCCCACAATAATGGCTGGAGCTGTTTTGTTCCATATTTCCTGTACTATGTGTTTTTGTTTGATCGTCCTCTAAAGCTCTTCATTTGTGATTCCCACCCCATTTCTGGTGATTTGATGTCGAAGATAGTTGCTCAAATAACCTGGGAATATAGATAAGGTCTGAATGAATTTTCAAGTTTCACCGCCAAATAGTAAGACAGATTTTACAACAGCGTTAAATATTCAGAGTTTTTAGTTTGGAAGGAAGGGTTTCTGTTTCTTAAGATTGGCTTTAGGGTTATGAAGGCATGTCTGGCAGATCAGGTGGTGATGTACCACATTATTTAATTTAAAAAGCGGGAAGAAGGGGGGGATGGCCTGGGGCTAGAGAATGTGTGTATATATATATTTATTCAGTTGCAGAACGTGACCGTATCTGTATGGTTCTAAACTTTGCCATTGCTTAGTATATTCTCTGATTTGTGAGCAAAGACATCAGACCTATGAAAATGGACCCATGCAGAATATTCTTTTCAGATATCAATTACTACAAGTAAAGAATTATGCTTGGAATAACAACTTACAACAATCAACGGTATAGGTTGATATTAAACATAAGCTGCTTAGTGATTGTTCAGTCAAGCTAGAATTTCTCCTAGATCAGCGTTTTGCATTACTGCAAATTTCTCCTAGATCAGTGTTTTGCATTACTGGCTTGAAATGCTTGTGTACAGACCTTCAAAGTCACTTTCTGTCTTCATCATACATTAGCTTGCATATTATACATTTTTTTATGACTGAGAAAGAATGACCATATATTTTTTTTTTTCCTTAATTGGTTCTAACTATAATAGTTATTCACACGCAGTCACCATCTTTTTGGATATATTTTATCCTCCCATTGTAACCTCTAAGCTTCCAGGAGACCAGCACCAACTTCATGTAACTTGAATATTTTCTTTCACTTATGACACATGAATACAGTAGTGTAGTCAAGAGTAAATGGAGATGAACAGAATTTACCCACTTCTCATATGGGGAATATGGAGTTTAGTTTATCCACGTTTTTACCACTACACAACTGTATGAAATATTAGCAACATAAAAAATTGTCTGCTCTTAAAAAAAAGTTAATTCAGTGGTAGTATCAAAAAGTGTACCAGAAATTGTTGAAATTATTTTGCAACAAAATTTTTAAAAATAGGTACTTTCCATGATTAGAAATGTTTTAAGATGGAACAAGAAGTTAGGGATATCGTACTTTATTTAAGGAAGACATAAAATATCATTACATAAAGAGTTGAGGAAAATATTACAGCTTGATTCCAATCAGCTAGTTGCGTTTCAGTTTTAGCATTCTGCAATACACAAAAATGATGTTATGAATGAAAAACTATCTGGCTGAAAAACAATATTTAGGAAAAAAAGTCAATATAAAACTGAAAGAATTTTCAAAATCAAATGTACTTTTCTCTCGGTTTTTCTAAGCTGAGTGAAATGCAAAGAATAAACAATATAAAAAGCTACACAATATCAGGTTCTCATATGCTAGCTCAGTGCTAGAATGTTTGGATTGCAAATACTTAGAGATATTCTTTTGCAATACTTCCACTGGAATTTTTTTTTTAAATTTTGGTCTAAATTTTTATGTAAGGTTATTCTCACAAAACTTAAATTATGGGTCAGTTTTAGCCTGACAAAAACTCCCGTTAATTAAATTCATTTATGACATTCACATAGTTGAGTATTTGAAAGTTTCAGTCTCAGATGTCCAAAGAATCTTCTCTAAGAGTCTTAATGCTTGCTGAATTATTAGTTGCATGTTTCTAGAAAATTTGTATTAGCTTTTGGTCATACTGGATCATTTCGAGGAGCATTATTTTGGTTCAGATATAGTCATAAGCATAAGATTGAGTTAGGCATTTTATAATTTTTACAGCAAGTTGCTTATACTTTTTCACTTTGGAAGTATGCAAAATAAAATGCATAATTAATGTGTATATGCCTACAAACATGTTTAATTTTTATTTAACATTTTAAAAAAGGTAGCAGAAATGACCATACAGAGGATAAAACTTTTAGTCGTATTAACTTTTACATACAAGATTAAATATAGAGACAAAAGGGAATAAAAATATGAGAAGGCGATAGAAAGAAACTGAAGAACGGAAGGAAGCGGGGCGAAGGCACGGGAAGGAGTCAGAAACTAATCTACAGTTCATTCTGCTGTTTCTATAAAATCTGCCCATATATCAGTGAACTAATCTATACAATTTTTATTAAAGAAGATCCTTTATGATCGCTAGCAGTGAAGCCATATCAGTATACCATTCCTCAGTCATTGGACTGGATTTTTATTTCCACTGAAGAAGAAGTTTTTTACTGACTATCAGGGTTCTGTACAGCTATTGCTGCTTACCATAAGGTATCTTGATTATTCTACCTACTAACCCCAGAAAAATGTGTACTCCTTTAAGTACAAATGTCAGATGACATAAAAATGTTAATTTTACGCTCCTTCCAGAATTGCATTATGTTGGGACAACTCCACAATATATGAACCAAATTGGCACCCGTTTCCTAACAATGTCAGCATTTATTACTACTAATAGCTCCAGATTTAAATAATTTATATGGGGGTCCAGTATATATTTCAGATAACAGATTCTATGTAAGTCAAGCAAAATTTCTTATATTGGATAATCAAAATTGTGTTCTTTTTCAGATATTTAGTTCACTGTCTTCAGTCAGAGCTTAACAATTACATGCCAGCATTCCTTGATGATCCAGACGAAAATAATCTTCAAAGGCCTAAAATAGGTTAGACTTGCTTGGTCATTTTGTCTTGCTATTAAACCAGTAGTTTATAGCCACTGTTAATAGATTGAGTCAGTCTATTTTACCACTGATGTGAAATTTACATGTTCTCACTAACACCTTAGTTGTTTGTAAATCCACTATATGCGGATAATAGATTAGACTCTTTGGGATGGAATTTACATGAAAAATAATCTTTAAAATAAAGGTAAACTCACATTATCTAATGTCTCGGGAAGAACACTTGAAATGTTTGGTTAATCAGTGTTGTAGATAAAGAAATTAGCTTTTGGAAAGTGAGGAGTGTATCCATGTGTAGAATTTCAGATAATTAGCATTTACTGGTATGTCTTCCACTGACAATTATTAAATAATCTACTCAGGTTTGAAGAAAAAACATTTACATTCTTCTAAAATAAAATATAAAGTTTAGATTTTTTGGGTAAGAAGATTGAAAGTTATTCTGAAATTAAAACATTTTTCTGTGTTGAGAAATTCTTTATAAAAAAAAAAAAGAAAAATATTGATTAAAAAGCAGTTTTTCCCCTATCAGTTTCTGTATTTCCTTTACTGTTGTCTCAGATGTTTGGCTTGAATAAGGGTTTGTGTCATTGTCCAGCTTCCTCTTTTACATGATCCTGAAGTACAGTCAGTTGCTATGGTAATGGATGCCACATAACAACCTAGATAGTCGTACGTTTTCATTTGACATTACAAATGGTTGTATGGAAACAACAAGAAATTTCATTATGTTTTAACTGTGGGATCAAGTAGGGGTAGGAAGAAAGACTATGCAAGAAAAAGCTTTTATTTAAAAAACAATTACAAACTAGGAAATGTGAAGAAAAAATGAGAAACTAGGGAAAGGCTTTGTTTAGTGCATATTAAATCTAGTGTGAAAGCCCTTCTTTACAATTTAAAAACTATTCAACCTTCATTTTCATCTTTGCTTATAATCTTTAGCTGGCAAATAACTTAAAATCTCAGGAAAAATGTTTAGTCAACACAATTATAATGTTGTATACAAAGAAAAGGTACAATATTCTGATCTGACTGAAAATGTAAATGTGCCATCACATGGTGACCTGCACTGTGGAGGGAAAGGGTATGTTTGCATCTTTCTGAAATCTGAATTATATAAAGCTTAGTAGATGATGATGTGAGTCTGCACTATACAGTCAGATGTGAGACTATTACATTTTTCACATTAAAATTTATCCTGGTATTTACTATGTTTAAATACTAAGTATTTTCAAGTAACTTTATAGGTTTTAGCACTGAAACATTCAGGGGATGATTTTTGTCAATCACACGACTTTCAAACTTTTGAGCAACCGTGAAAATAACATGGCTGATTTATTTATTTAATAAGAACTTCAAGTTCTCGTAATTCCATATGTGTGTTTAAAAAAAGAACACAACTCACCAGCCCCCAAACAAATCCCACCATCTTTGGGCATTAGTGATAGTGTTTCTTCATCTGAAAAACTAAATGTGCCCTACAGACTATTAAACTTTCTTAACAGGAAATCTCTAGCACTGTTTTAGTTAGCAGTTTGCACTCCTCCTCCTAGCTTTAACTCAAAGTGTCTATTTATAATGTAGTGGTAGAAAGATGGAACTAAAATAATAAACACCCTAGGCATTTGTGAGCAAGAGGACATTGTATGTAATTTTAACTACTTTATGTGCCATATATTAATTTGGACTTACAATATAATCCTTGGCTATATTCCGTTAAAAGTGGAAAAAACAATAGTTATTTGTCTTCTGCCAAAAAGCATGCTATTTATCACTAGTATGGAATAGCTTAAATGCGTTGTATGTGTAGGAACTATAACTTATAAGAATTTTTTACTGTATTTATTTTGTGTTGGAATCTAAACGGTATAATTAGTTGGTTTCTGTAATTGCTTAGTTTAATAAAATGCTATGAAGATTCAACTTTAATCACTTAGCTTTCTATTTTTAAAATAGATTTTTGTTAATTCATACGTTCTTGAAATTTAGTATGGAATAAACAAATACCAAGTGTGCAGGAGCCATTCTGGAACAGTGTTCTAATTTGTCTTTCATAATTCATGCAGTAGTTACCTAATGTGATCGGATTCAATTTGGATGCCTGAACCTACTTTTTTTTTTTTTTAAACCGTAAATACTAATGTGTACTAATACATGCTTCTCTGTCTCTGTAGATGATGTCTTGCATACACTAACTGGAGCTATGTCCCTGTTGCGACGATGTAGAGTGAATGCTGCACTGACTATACAGCTCTTCTCCCAGCTCTTTCACTTTATCAACATGTGGCTTTTTAATAGATTGGTTACTGACCCAGATTCTGGCTTGTGTTCGCATTACTGGGGAGCCATCATCCGTCAACAGTTGGGCCATATCGAGGCCTGGGCAGAAAAACAGGGCCTAGAGCTGGCTGCTGATTGCCACCTAAGCAGGATAGTGCAGGTGAGTGGTGGTGGTCTTGGTTCTCAGTGAAACGTCCTCCTCATGGGGTGTTTTTTCAAAAATACAACATGATGCATTTGTGTAAATGTATCCTAGAACCCTGGTTCAGTGTGTAGAGTTGTAAAAGCCTCTCTGTATATTAGTGCAATCATTCACTGAAAATGAACTGAATATCTGGATGTGTTTTTTCCCCAAGAGAATCAAATCAGTTTCTTCCTGATACACTGAGTTTGATTAGTTTGCATGGTTATAGCAGCTGGAAAATTAATCTGTTACCTAGTTTAGGGTTCCCTTGGTTCCTGAACTTAGAGGCAGAGTATTTGTGTTGCAGAAGAGAAGAGGGATTTCGAAAATGAAGTTTACATCACTTTTGCAGCAATTCTGGCTTCTTGCTGCATGGTGTCCTCTGCTCTGCCTACCCTGTAGACAAAAAGAAACTGTGAAATAAATAAGGGCTCTGGTTATATTCCATTCTTAAATTATAATTAAGTCTCCGGTGTGGTTTTTTTTTTTTTTAAGGCAACTACACTACTTACCATGGATAAATACTCACATGATGACATTCCAAATATTAACAGTACCTGCTTTAAGTTGAATTCTCTACAGCTACAGGCATTACTGCAGAATTATCACTGTGCTCCAGATGAACCATTTATCCCAACAGTAAGTCATTTAATGCATTGTTCAACATTTCTGGGGAAAATAGTGTGGCTATAGAGTTTAATCACCACTTGCCTGTAAAATAGTAAATGTATTGATTGACTATCACTTTTATAAGTGTAGTAGTAAGAAATAGTGTTAAAATCTTTACTGTAGAAAATAAATGAAAGGATCAAATATTTTGCTTTCTCTAAAGAGTAGGTGAAAATTCTTCATCCAAGTCATATTCCTTCAGAACAGGATGTTGGAAACATCTTCAGATGAACAAATGGATACATACAGTCTTTTGCATGCTGAACCAGTTCTAAGGTTAAGGCAAAACAATTACTGGAAAAATGTCTAATATTATAAATCTTGCCTAATGACAAGTCTGTGGATTTTGTGCGTGTGCAAAAGCCAAGGGATTTTTGTGTGTGCAGAAGCCCACTAAGTGTATGTCTACACTGCAGCTGTGAGGTTTGATTTCCAGCACTGGTAGACAGCCTGGAGCTAGCTCTGCTTGAACTAGCATGCTAAAAGTAGCTGTGAAATAGCTAAAAATAGCAGTTGCCCAACCTGCTGCCCATGCGTGGCATAACATTCACATTGCTATTTTTAGTGTGCTAACTTGAGCTGAGCTAGCTCAAGTCTGTCTGCCAGTGCTGGGAATTACACCTCCCACCCGCAGAGTAAACATCTTAGAGGTGTTAGAATAAGCCATAAGTCACAGAATAGCTTTTTCTCCTAAGAAGGTTTTTCATATTAAAAAGGTAAAAGTTTAAGCAATGTTTTTAGTGTTCTAAACATTTTATTTTAATAGCAGCAACAAATACGTTAGTATGCATATTCAAGTGCCTTTTGTTTAGTAGTGTTCCTGCACTGAACCATTTGTAAAGTCTTCGTAACCAAGGTAGAGCTGACTCTGCAGCATAATTTTATATGTCTACCAATTGAAAATCTGTGAATATGGCCTAAATTAGAAAATAAACACAATTTTCCATCCTCTTCTTTACTGCAGAACATAGCTTAATTTAAACTGTCATTTTACAAGCAAGATTAACCCATCATTTTTTAATCATTCATTTGCTGTTAGAGACCTGGAAAAAATTGATTAAATTATTATCTTTGCATTAATAACACTGTTGGCTTCTTTTTTTTTTTTAAGCAGCCTTTGCTGGTGGTTACTTTATAGTGGTATCCAGGATACCAGAATTCACTATATACTAGAAAAGACTCAGTACACCTGGACATGTCCATAAAGTCTGAGAAGAGGCCCTAGATTCTAACAGAAGAGGATCCAAGTTGCTCTGAACTCACCCTCATTGGATACTTGAGAGACCTGAAGGAGTTACAATTTTTTCAGATCCAAGACTGTGTGTTAGTTTCTTGTGTTTTGGGTCCCAAATAGGTGTTGGTTCCTACTTTGAGGTCTTTCAAGGCTCTGCACTGTGAGTTATTGAGTGATGCAGATCAGTCCTTGGTCCTGAACCCTCCTCACTCTCTAAAGCTCTTGTGGCCTGCTTGAAATTTGCAAAAGCTGTTGCCTAGATTTCAGTTTATGCTTTCATGAAGCTCTGTTCTCTTAATTGTGAATCCAGATCAGATGCTTAGGGCTTGTCTACAGCAGCACTGCTGTAGCTCTTCTGTGTAGATGCTGCCTGCACCGACAGGAGGGTGTCTCCCATTGGCATAGGTAATCTGCTTCCCTGAGAGGTGGTATCTAGGTTGAAAGAAGAATTCTGTGAACCGAGTGCTAAGTGCACCTGGAATTAGGTCAGTTTAACTATCTCGCTTGGGGGAGTATGCATTTTTCACACCCCTGAGCAACCTAGTTGGGTCAACCTAACGTTTTAGATTTCAGAGTAGCAGCCGTGTTAGTCTGTATTCGCAAAAAGAAAACCTCTCCGGGAGGCAGATTACCTATGCCAATGGGAGACACCCTCCTGTCCGTGTAGGCAGCATCTACACTGAAGAGCTAGAGCAGTGCCACTTTAGACAAGCCCTAAGCATCTGATCTGGATTCACAATTATGAGAACAATTAAGAGGGCCTAATCACATCAGCCACGCTATCGGAGGCTCGTTCACCTGCACATCTACCAATGTGATATATGCCATCATGTGCCAGCAGTGCCCTTCTGCCATGTACATTGGTCAAACTAGACAGTCTCTAAAAGAATAAATGGACACAAATCAGATGTCAAGAATTATAACATTCAAAAACCAGTTGGAGAACACTTCAATCTCTCTGGTCACTTGATTACAGACCTAAAAGTTGCACTTCTTCAACAAAAAAACTTCAAAAACAGACTTCAACGAGAGACTGCTGAATTGGAATTAATTTGCAAACTGGATACAATTAACTTAGGCTTGAATAGAGACTGGGAGTGGATGGGTCATTACATAAAGTAAAACTATTTCCCCATGTTTATTCTCCCCCCCACCCCCCACTGTTCCTCAGACGTTCTTGTCAACTGCTGGAAATAGCCCACCTTGATTATCACTACAAAAGGTCTGTCTCCCCCCCCCCTGCCCCCCGCTCTCCTGCTGGTAATAGCTCACCTTAAGTGATCACTCTGGTTACAGTGTGTATGGTAACACCCATTGTTTCATGTTCTCTGTGTATATAAATCTCTCCACTGTATTTTTCCACTGAATGCATCTGATGAAGTGAGCTGTAACTCACGAAAGCTTATGCTCAAATAAATTTAACTTTTAGAGTAGACCAAGCATTATTTTGAGACAGCAGTAGTTTAGTCTCCCGTGTCTAATGGTAACGTCTATCTTACATATAGTTTTATACTGTTGCCCATCATTGTCGTATCTGAGTGCCTTCCATGTAAAATGGATAGCAATAGCAAAGTCTCTAATGGACTTCATGAAGTTTCTGGCATTTTCCCCTTTTTGGGGTGAAAATATGCTTAAGGTAGGGTTCTGGTTTTGATTTTTTTCAGGGTGATTTGGCTCAACATTTTATATTGGTTGATGGGCTTTTTTGCGTGGGGAGTGTTTCATTGTTTTTAGTGTCATTCTGGTGGCAAAGAGGTTTTGTAGTATTACTTAAAGACAGGCAGATTCTGGATTTGCCTGATCTCCTCTGGAAATTTCTTCCATATCTGGATCCCCTCAGTTGAGAATCCTTTATCCTTATTTTCTAAGTGGCAGGGAAGACAGGAGCAGTGATCTCTGGGAGTCTTTAGTCACAAATCTGCAGACAGGAGGCAGCCATTTGATGATCGCTTTATGCTTGGTTGAGATGGAAGTGCATTTCAGCAGCAGCAGCTGTGACTGAGCAGGCCTTTTCAGGATCCCCTCTGCTCACCCCAAATGGGGAGGGGGCTAGAAAAGGTGCCCCAAACATAGGCTGTGTCTCACTCATCCGACTGGATGGCCATATACAGTGGAATCACTCAACTCCGCTGCTGAAATGAGGTATGACAATTAATTTTGCCACCTGGAATGTCCGCACCCTTATGGACTCTCAGTGCAGTGAATGCCCAGAAAGAACAACTACCATAATTGCCAGAGAACTGACAAGACTCTACATTGACATTGTAGCTCTTAGTGAGACCCACCGGGCTGATGAGGACCAATTAAAAGAGGATGGAGGTGGCTACATCTCCTTTTGGAAAGGAAAGCCACCTGAAGAGAGACGCATTCATGAGATTGGCTTTGCCATAAAAATAAGATCGCCAGACAGCTTTTGGAGCTTCCCGTGGGGATCAACAAATGTCTTGTGACTCTTCGGCTCAAGCTTAGCAACAACCAGTACGCTACTGTCATAAACGCATAGGCCCCACACTCGATGATGAGGAAGACAGTAAGGAGCAGTTTTATAGAACTCTTGATATAGTCCTCCCAGCCACACCTATGGCAGACAAAGTCATCCTGCGGGAAGATTTCAATGCCAGAGTTGGATGGGATTCCCAACTCTGGAGAGGCACAATAGGTAAAGAAGGTGTGGGAAATGTAAACCCCAATGGTATTCTCCTCCTCAGCAAATGTGTGGAGCATGACCTGCTCATCACAAATACCATCTTTAGGCAGAGTAACAAATTTAAGACCACGTGGAAGCATCCTTGGTCCAAACACTGGCACCTTACTGATGTCTGTATAACACGGGCTATGAGAGGTACCGATCACTATTGGACAGACCATAGATTAGTAAGATCAGTCATGTACCTGCAGCTCGCTCCACCACACCACAAACACCCAAAGACTAAGCGAAAGCAGTACAATGTCAAAGCACTTCAAGACCAAGCCAGCTGCAAGACATTCCAGCAACATCTGTCTGAGAGACTCTCACCTGCCTAACAATATCACTGACATTCAAGAACATTGGGATCAACTTAAAAACACCGTTCACAATGCATGTGCTGAAACAGGGTGTTCGACTCGTCGGCACCAAGACTGGTTTGACAAAAACAATGAGGAAATCCTAGCATTAACTGAGAAGAAAACAAATGCATGTTGTAATGGCAAAATGATTCCTCTAATAAACAAAAACATGAGGCCTATCACCTGCTTAAAGCCAAAGTCCAAAGGAGGCTACATGACATCAAAAACCAGTGGTGGCAAGAGAAGGCCTCTGACATTCAGGGTTTCGTAGACCACGATGACATGAGAAGCTTCTTTCAAGCAACAAAAGCTATATATGGGCCACCCCCCTTACGCTCTCAGGAAGGCTCCGCCCTCCTTAAGGACAATGCAGCCATTAGACAACACTGGAAGGAGCACTTTGAGAGCCTACTAAACCGTGAATCCACAGTTTCTGAAGACACCACGGAATTTATTCCACAGTGCTCAGCAATGGAACACCTTGCTGATCCCCCATCTTCTGAGGAAGTCCGGCATGCCGTCACGAAGACAAAAAATCAAAAGGCACCAGGGCCAGACGGATCCCAGCGGAGTTTTTTAAAGCTGGTGGAACAATGCTCAAGCACAAACTTTGCCAACTCCTTGACAAAATCTGGACCTGTGAAGAAATTCCACCTGACTTTAAGAACACCAGTGTTGTTTCAGCATTCAAGAAAGGGGACAAATCTTTGTGTGGGAACTACAGAGGTATTGCTCTCCTCTCCATCGCAAGGAAGATTCTTGCCTGGATTCTACTAAACCGCCTCCTCTCCCTTGCTGGGGAATTCCTTCCTGAATCACAGTGTGGCTTCAGGCCATCCCAAGGCACAACTGACATGATCTTCGTGGCATGATAGATTCAAGAGAAGTGCAGAGAGCAACACCAGGAACGGTTCATGGCATTCATCGACCTAACCAAGGCCGATTTGGCTATCAATCATGATGCTTTATGGAGGGTGCTGGGTAGGTTTGGCTGTCCACAGAAATTCATTTCCATCATCAGGCTACTCCATGATGGGATGGCAGCCACCGTTTTGTGCAATGGCTCAGAGACCGAACCATTCAGCGTTAGCACCGGTGTCAAGTAAGGCTGTATCATTGCTCCAACACTCTTCTCCATTCACCTTGCCATGATCCTGATTCTCTTTCGTGACTGCCTTCCTGACGGAATCAGGATTGAGTATCGTATGGATGGCGAACTCCTCAATCTTCAATAAAAGAAAGGGAGTACTTGTGGCATCTTAGAGACTAACCAATTTATTTGAGCATAAGCTTTCGTGAGCTACAGCTCACTTCATCGGATGCATACTGTGGAAAATACAGAAGATGTTTTTATACACACAAACCATGAAAAAATGGGTGTTTATCACTACAAAAGGTTTTCTCTCCCCCCACCCTACTCTCCTGCTGGTAATAGCTTATCTAAAGTGAACACTCTCCTTACAATGTGTATGATGATCAAGTTGCACCATTTCCAGCACAAATCCAGGTTTTCTCCCCACCCCCCACAAACCCACTCTCCTGTTGGTAATAGCTTATCTAAAGTGATCACTCTCCTTACATCTTCTGTATTTTCCACAGTATGCATCCGATGAAGTGAGCTGTAGCTCACGAAAGCTTATGCTCAAATAAATTGGTTAGTCTCTAAGGTGCCACAAGTACTCCTTTTCTTTTTGCGAATACAGACTAACACGGCTGTTACTCTGAAACCTGTCAATCTTCGATGTCTCCAAAGAAAATCTAAGATAATGAGAATTGGCATCACTGACCTTCAGTATGCAGATGACTCTCATTCTTGCACACACAGAGGCTGACCTGCAAAGCACCCTAAATCTTTTTGCAGATGCCTATCACAGCCTGAATCTCTCTCTCTCTCTCTCAGCATCAGGAAAACCCAGGTACTCTATCAGCCCTCACCTGCTGTGGGAAACTCTGCAGGGCAAGAATTGGGCTCTTCAGCCACTTAAAAACTCACCAATGAACCCTCTTGGGAGACCTCATCCTTGCACCGAGGGATAACTGAAGAAGATTCTCATGTGAGCTGTATTGTCCCAGAGAAGCACAGCTGTCAAAATGGTTCATAGATCAAAATTTGGTCTACAATTTAGAACCAGGGCTTGATCCATTAGTTGCTTTGAAGATTAGGACCAAAGCCTTAAACTGGCATTGAAAGCTGACTAGAAGCCAGTATAATGGGTTCTCAAACAGTGGGTTGGGACCCCAAAGTGGGTTGCAACCCTACTTTAATGGGGTTGCCAGGGCTGGTGTTAAACTTGCTGGGGCCTGGGACCGAAGCCTGAGCCCCACTGCTCAGGGCCAAAACCAAAGCTTGAATGGCTTCAGCTCTGGGTGGCGGGGTTCAGGTTACAGGCCCCCTTCCTTGGTTTGAAACCCTTCGGCTTTGGCCCCCCACCCAGGGCGGCAGGGTTCGGATTCCCCTCTCCCTCCCTCCCCCTGGCTCGGGGCGGCGGGGCTCAGGCTTTGGTCCCCCCTCTTGGTGTTGTGTAGTAAATTTTGTTGTCAAAAGGGGGTCACAGTGCAATGAAGTTTGAGAACCCCTGAAGTATAAGGAGTCGCGTACCTGATGTGCTCATGGCGACCTAAACCATGGAGAAGGCAGGCAAGCACATTCTGTACCAGCTGAAACCTGTACTCTATCTTGACTTTCACCTTCAGATACAGTGAGTTACAGTAATTCAGCCTGGAGGTGACAAATGCATGGATCATTGTGGAAAGGGAGCTGGAAGAGAGAGGGCATTTTTATGTACTGATGATACCTGGTCATCCATGCTTATTAAGGAGTCACTCACTTTTCAGCTACTCTCAGGATTATTACTGCTATTAAGTTGATCCACTGCAGTGGGGATCTGCAGAGGCAGTCATAAGAAAAAAATTACTTGCCAGTAACAAGTGTTTTGCTTTTGTATATCCTAATTTAACATCCCCCCCCCCAGCTCTACTTTGGAGTGTTAAAAGTAATTTCTTCTGATTTGGAGAGGAACTGAGGAATGGGTAGCATGGTGGGGTCTTTAATAACTGCTTCTTAAACACTGTATCTGAGGAGTGTCTTGTACATTCAAAACATTCACATTTCAGGTTAAAAATTTCCAAGGTTTCTCTGACCTGCTGTGACATTTTTAGAAGATTGCATATAAGAAGAGACAAAATGTCTTATTTATTTTTTTAAAATGTGGTGGTGTTTGAACCGCTCTGGAGTGGAAGCAACCAGAGAGAGAATCGTGGCATGAAGATGGTCTTCCCTTTGAATGTTCCGATGAAAAGTGAACACTGTGACAATTGTTAACTTTTGAATGTCTTTTGCTAAGCTCATAAAAAGCTCAATTAAGGAAAGACCTCACTGTGTATACATATGTTGCTAATTTAGCTGCACAGTGAAAAGTGTTCTGAAGTTGTACATGAAACTTTGCAAGATATGAAGGGCTGCTTTGCACTATATAGTATGTGCAAGTGGGAGCATCACTCTGATTATTGATTATTCCAAAAGTTTTTATGGTATGGACCTCTTTGGATTTATTTACTGTGGTACAGGATAAGGGCTCCCCCTCCAGTGAACCTTCTAAGAAGTGTGGGACAGGGTATTCTGGTAGCAAATAGCTAACTCGTCCCAGATTATGGAATTATATATTATCAGTTTTTTTGTGAGCTACTAGAGCTTTCATATTCTGGAATAAGTAGCCCCTTTTAATGCATTTCCCCATCTTTATTTTGTACAAAAAGGGTCAAAATATTGTACAAAAATTATATTACACTTTTTTACCCCCAAGACAAGAAATGTCAAAATTTAGGTTGCCATGTGCACTTGACTGTGCATATGCATTACAGTATAGTTTTTAATTACATGATCACATCCTAATTCTCAAATGCAGACCTCATGTAAAAATGTCTAATATATGTTCATTGGTGTATTGACTTAAGTTAAAAAAGAGAAGCTATTAGAAGATGCTACACAGGGTTGGAGAATGAAGTTGCATGATACTGGATTTGATAAAGCTTGTATTGTAATATATAGGCACATGTATCGGGGTACAGTTGAGGTTTTATGTGCAATTTTAGCTTTGTAATTTCCTGAATTTTGGCTGCTTAATGGTGCAATCATAGTTTTCTTAATATATATATTTTTTAATAGTGGAATTAATTTAGCCCTTTAAACATAGCAGTGTCCTTTTGTCTTATGTCCAGGAGTTGATAGAGAATGTAGTGGCTGTTGCAGAAAATACAGCTGATGAACTAGCTCGTAGTGATGGCAGAGAAGTCCAGCTAGAAGAGGATCCTGACCTGCAGCTGCCTTTTCTTTTGCCAGAAGATGGCTATTCATGTGATGTTGTCAGAAATGTTCCAAGTGGTTTACAAGAATTTTTAGATCCACTATGCCAGAGAGGTCAGTCCTGCTACTATTAAACTGTATATTGTCATTTTTCTCTAGTATAGTAAATGTAGAACTTGAGGTATGTTTAGAGGTATTTATTATTTTTTTCTCAATCACAATAGTGTTCAATCCTCATTTCATTATCCTTTGCTTTACACTTTCATTAAACTATTTAAATTTACCTCACTCACATGGTATGTAAAACTTGTATATACTTTTCTGCATTTTACTTTCGTATGACATTGTGAATCCCCTTGGCATAGTGCATGTTTATTTCAGACTTCTAAATAATTGAAGTGACCTTCTGTGTGTTGACAGCGTGTGTTTAGTAACCACCTACATCAAGGTCTTTATACATGGACCTGTAGAAAGAGAGAAATGTTCCCTGTGTGGTCCTTCCTTTTGTAAAGTGCTACCACTTTGGATCCTGCAGAAATGAAAAATAACAGGAAAGACAGGAGATACATGGCATGAAAGAAAATTGGGAGAAAGTGCATAAACTGGAAGAGGAGGGAGAAAGGGCAGTGTGTCTCCTTTGTGTTCTACCAAGTCTTTTCAAAGGCACAATACTACCAAGAACTGCTGCTTTGGTTTTACAGCCAGTCCTCTGTCTGTAGAACAGCTTAAGTTCAAAGAAATCATAAATGACCCCTTAATATTTAGTAAGTGCATTGGGTTCTTCAGGTGGAAGATGCTTTTAAGAACTGTAAGGTTGTGGTGTTAATCATGTGCTTGTGACAGTGTGTAATTCTTACATGCCTGTAATCTTTTGTTCAGCATACACAATTCAAAACTTTTAAACAGATAAGGATAAATATTGCTGTATGGTATTAATGCACCAGCAAAACTGTTACTTTTAGCTGTGTTTCACCAACTAATTCTTTGAGTGGCACACGTTCACTTGTGCTTTTTTCCCCTCTAGGGTTTTGCAGGCTGACACCTCACCCACGTTCACCAGGCACTTGGACAATGTATTTTGAAGGTGCAGACTATGAAAGTCACCTGTTACGCGAGAATGCTGAGCTAGTAGGTATTCATTTTGGGGTAATTCAGAGCAAGAGTCTATAAATATTAACCTGCAGTGAACTATATTTTGTGCGTACTCAGTTTTTATCCTTATTCCAAAGAATAGATTTAATTGCTGTTTATTATTTGGCTTCTTAGGCCTGGGCTACACTGTGGGGGTGAGGGGGTTTCAAACGAAGATACTTCGACTTCAGCTACGCGAATAGCATAGCTGACGTTGTGTATATTAGTTCGACTTACCTGGCCGTCCTCACGGCGGTGAGTCGACTGCGGCAGCTCCCCCGTCGACTCTGCTTACTCCTCCTGCCGAGATGGAGTACAGGGTTCGATTCGGGGATTGATTTATCATGTCTAGACAAGGCGCAATAAATCGATCCCCGATAGATTGATCGCTACCTGCCGATTCGGCAGGTAGTGAAGACATACGCTTAGCAAAGAAAAATAACAATTTGTAGAAATGTTTCAAGATCAGCTTATATCAACGTTTCCCTATCTTTGTCATAGCATGCCTATCATAAAGTAAACAATTTTTCAATGGGGAGCAGAAGGCAAAGGAATTTCCCTCAAAAATACTATTAAACGATTCATTTTGAAAGTATATTTTAAATTTGTGTGTACAGGGCAACCTGTTTGTTTACTTGGGTATTCTTTTCTGCTTTGGGCTGTGTAAACCAGCAGCCAGCAACTAAATATTAATATTGAATATTCAATAATCTAGCACATCTGTTTTTGCCAGATCTTCAGGGAAATGTATTCTTGGGTTTTGGTTTTTTTCCATTTTCATTTTTGTTTTGCTTGTTGGAGCACTCTTGGGCAACAAGACTCAGTCTGAAAAACACTTATTTTACTTTTTTGTAAAAGACCAGTACTACTTCAGTGAGAGGTTTGTGTCATAGCCTAAATATTTTGATATTGTTATAATTGCATTAGTTTACCAAAAATATAATATGATGAAATCAAGAAAACCAGAATTAAAGCAGAACGTGCCATCCCCCTACTCAGCTGCTTCGAAGAAATCATTAGGATGGAATGATAAAGTGTCTGCCAAATTGAGAGATGGGGACTCAAGAAATCCTAAACCCAAAGGTTTTTTCTTCATCCTTTCTAAAGCTGATGCAACGGTGGCATTCCTGGCAAAGGAAATGGCAATTCCTGCTAAGAGGGATTCTTTCTCAGAAGACCCTACAGACAGGATGGTAGAAATCATCATTAGACAGGATTTTCAAACTGCCTTTAGGAGCCTCGCTGGGAATTTTTTTTTTTTTTAAACCACAATATCCTGGTTGCAATAGCATAAAGAAGCATAGCCCCTTAGAACCATGCCAAATTTAAGTTGTTAGTAAAGAAAAAAATCTCCTTCCAATTCAGACAGTCACTGTTACTGAGACCCATCCTGCCTTGGTCCTAAAATAGACTTGAGGGCATGTCTCATTTAAGACATCTGGTGCTAATAGGCATCAGAAAAGTGGGTACAAGAGGTAGTGGAGCTGAGGTATTCTCTTGGGCTTCAGATTCTTCCACACCGTTTTTTCATCTCCTCACCTCAAGCAGTGATAAAAAGTATCAACTCATCCTGAAGGAAATCTTGTATGCCCTAGAGCTAAGGGCAGTAGAACTTGTCCCTTAAGAAAAGGTAACAAGGTTCTACTCCATATTCCTCATAGTAAGAAAAAGCTCTGGAGGAGTCTCGGCTGTGTACACTCAAAAGGCTAAAGGAGTTGATGAAGAAAACAAAAGTCAGGATGGAGACTGTCTTCCTCTGTCTCTGTAATCTCTCCAGGAAACTACCTCATATCAGTGGACCTGTCAGAGACTTACAATATGACACTTTCATCAGCCAAGTCTTCAGTTCATCCATAGCAGTTGTTGTCGTTAATACAAAATGTTACACTTTGGTCTCACTTACCCCTCCAGGAGTGTTCACAAATAATGATAATAGATTAGATGACTTGTCTGGGGATTTGTCTGTACCAGTTATTAGATGGTAGATCTCTTCATGACACAGTTAACGCTAATGGAGCTATTGCAAGGGTCTACTCTCCATCATCTGAATAGATGGGATAGAGTTTGCTTATGTATTCCAGTTTCTAATACTTTGAATCTGATTGATTGGCTACTCAGTGATAAATCGTAAAACACATTGGATGCTCCTACAAGATAAATGGCTCTTCTGGCCTCATGCAGGCATTCCACCATCTCAGACTATACAGGAGTGTGGACAAAAAGGAATAACAGCCAAAGGAAACAAAGTGTTTCAGCTCCTCGGGATTAGATCTCTGACCATGACACCTCAGGCCTCCTCATTAAATAATGCCATAAATGCAGGCTCATCCAAGTCTTATCGTATTCATGCTCTTTGGGACAACCTGTCTAGCCAAGCCAAAAATTAAAAATGTCTTCCAGTAAATAGTGGAATATAGTATAAGACATTACAGTTAAGAAGTGAACAAACCTGAACTGCCTCCAGTATTTGGAAACGGAGGGTCAATATTCCAGAAGTCTTGGACTAGTTAGAGACCAGTCACAAAAAGGAAGTAATCAAGTAACACATTGTCCATTTGTCACTAATGTAAGCTAATATCACCCTGAATTACATACAGTAGATCTCATGAGTAAGAAAGTGCCATTTTTAAGTTGCTTTTTTAAAAATAATTTTACTTTGTGAAATCCATAATGAAGTGGATAATTTGGTTCTAGAGCCAGGTGATGACGACTTCTTTTTGAGCCACCGATTTTTTTGAGAGTTAAAATTGAGTTTTACTCCTGGTGGGTAGTCTGTAAAATTTTTAAAATAAATACTTCTGAAGATTTGCTTTACATTGACTTAGTTTCTAACCCTTTGCAAAGGAGCTGAAAGATGGAAGCAGTGACAAAGCTATATGTTCCCTGGGTCTTGTGACTTTTTCCTCTACGTAGTGTTTTTGGAGAAATCTGTCATTTCTCCAGTGGGTTTTTAATGGACTTGAAACCTGATTGTGTTCCAATTTAAATCAATGGAAAAACTCCTATTAAATAAAATGGGAGCAGGCTCCTGTTTTGCCACAGTCTTTGGCACAAGAGTGCTGGGGTAGACTTCGCTGAGCATTTCCTTGCTTTTAAAAAAAAATTTTAACTTTGCCACAATGGTGTTTCATTTTTTTAAATTGTGTAACTTTTGTCTTATGAAACTCGCAGTGAGAGAGTTTTGCTTCATTTGGACACTACAATGGGCTTCATATACTTAAGATTGTAGTGTCACCTACATTACCTAACAGGGTATTGGCACCATAAGAGAATACCATGAAAATTACCTACTGCAAATATTCACTGGTGATTTTTTTCAAACTTAAATGTCTTGCTTGCTTTTTTGTGAAGTATTAAAAGGTTTTAATCTGCTCTTAAAATATTTATTGCCCCAGTATTTTTGCACATTAATTTTGTTTTCTAGAGGTTGGGTTTAAAAAAACTGAAACAAGGTTCAAAGAGCACAGTTATCATAAAATGATTTAACTAGTTTTCAGCTTTTATTTTTGTTAAATGATTTTAGAATTGTAGATCTCTTAGACCTCAGTAAATTTTTAGGTAGACTTTGGCCTTTCCTTTGGCAGTGATCTGAGCACAGATGTAATGCTGATAACCTCTCTCTAAACTAATACTAATCAAGAGTCACAGGTGTTAAAGTGAAAATGATTTGTAAAATGAGCTTTTGTATGTCAACAGGTATTCCATCCAATCGTTCATTATTGTTTATTTTATTGATTTAGACTATTTTATGCAGAAATCTTCATACTCAGTTTTGCTGTTAATGCAAACTTACATGTTTGTTTCCCTCCCTCCCCCCTATTTGATAGGCTCAGCCTTTGAGGAAAGAACCTGAAATCATCACAGTAACATTAAAGAAACAAAATGGAATGGGCCTAAGCATTGTGGCTGCTAAGGTATGAAAACATATTGCAGTAAAATCATCAAGCAACACTTTTTACTTTAACATTTCCTTAAACATGTCCTGGGAAAGTCTATGTTGCATACCATATTTAGCCTGCTAGGTTCCTGGCTATGAAATGCTGGTCTATAAAATACACAGAATCTGAACAAAGTAAGAGAAACAACAATTTAAATCAGAAAATTTTAATATTGAAATTGTGTCCTATAATGAATTTTTGGATTTAATTTTGTAATTTGGCACTCTTAATATTGACCATATCACACTAATTGTTAATATATTACATTCATACTTGCATTTTTTTAAGTTAAATATTGATGCTATCAACCCTTTGTATTTGGATATTTAGGTTTTGATCTGAGTGTGAAAAGATAATGAAAACTGATTCACTGCTAAAAAAAAGTAGTAGAAACTCTTTATGATAAGGAGTAATAAATGCCAGTTTTTATGGAAGTGTTATATTTTTATATGCATTAAAATTTAAAAATGAGTTGTTAAAAAATTATTCTAGTATGTAAATGGAAGTTTCTATCTACTGTGTAGTGAACTGAAATTAGGTGCCTATGTGATTTTAATATTTGTTTCATCTTATTGATCTATAAAATACTATATGCAGAGTAGCTGGGCCAAGAGGAGGCTCCCTTTTGAAAGTTTGCCTTATAAGGGGTACTGGCTATAGATCCGTCTTGCCTGTGGTAACATAAAGAATGCACATATTACTCCAGCCACCAGATGGAGGGCTCTACCTATTGGCTAGGTCTGTCTATTATATGGGCTTTATGTAGCAGACACAACATTCTCTTGATTTTCAGCTTTTAGTGTGATTTATTTATTAATAATTTATATAACTGTGGTGCCCAAAAGCCCCAATCATGAGTAGGCCATGAACAAACACATGAAGAGACAATGTCTTTTTGCTGTGTAGTAGATGACCTATGTCAAAACACTTAAGTTACTGTCCCAACGAGTTTACATCCTAAAGATGCTATTATCTGATGGCTTTTAAGCTGTCAGACATGACTGAGTACTTGTAAAGATTTTTCTTTTAGCTGAAATTTTGCATATTTCAGAATGTGTTTCTGCTTGAGGGGTGGTGGAGTTTTGATTATTTTGTATTTATTTTTAATGTTCTGTTCCTGCCATCGGGGGTTGGGGGGGTTAAGGAGTATACACCTAATTAGCATCTTGGACTACAAGAAAATAATATCAAAATCTGAGAAATTAGAGACTAAAAATTTTAATTTTGTGCTATTGACATGTTAGTGCAGTAGTAGTTTGAAAGACTAATAGTACATGAGTATTGAGAGTACCCCAATTTATCTGCACATCAGACTTCTGACTGCCAACTGAATTTCAGTTTAGTGTTTGCTCGATATGGAAGTGGAACTGGTTTATTAAATTGATGAGAAGTCCTAATTTAGCGTGAAAAAACTTTCTCATGTAAGGAGGAGCAGGGATATGAGATGGGGAGAATTGCTGTTTCCATTGGAACTGACTTCCCTGTTGGGTACACAGTTTTCACTGACAGCATACTCCTAATTTATAGCAGCAGTACACAACTGGGCTACTGCGTGGTGTCGAAATAAGTTTTAAAAAGTTGAGGTTAAAAAAATTATTCTCACCTGTGTGAAAAACTAGTAAGAAGCAGATGTTCTGTTTCCTTATCCTGATGTTAATCTATGGCTATGTAGAAAATCTTTTTTGCCCAGCTAATGCGTATTTGAAATAGCAAAGTAAATAGTGAAATCTGTTATGTGACTACTTAAGAAACCAGTAGAATATTGGTTGCATAAAAGAGATGGTCTTTCGTTGAAAGCTGAATCAAATGGTCCTAGAAATAGAATGGAGATATTTTTCAAGTGGTTGCTTAGAACAGAGAATTGCTTATTAGAGAGAGCTGTTTTTTCAGTTTTTCTGTATTATCATAAAAGTAATAAAAGGTGCAAAAAAGTGTACCGGCAGTGCAATTTCCAAAGTTGTGTAGAAAAGAGCAATTGAAATTATGTAAATGGTATTTGAGAAGCTGTAACAGTGAATATACTTTCTCATTTTTTGTTACTTTCCTTATCTATTGACTCTTGGTTTTTCCAGTGGATTTCAGTCATATATTTTGCATTGGTACAGAAATTGAAATTCTGGAATGAGGGGAGAATGCAGTTTTCTTTTGTTTTTGTTCGTTGTTTTTTCCCCTGCAGAAAACGAGGAGGGAGAGAGATATTATATTTGTTGAAATTTGCCAGGTCTAAAAAATCATTATGCTGTGAAATGAAGTTCTTAAAAGTATGGACTATCCAAAAAGACTTAGACCGCATGTGTCAGAGTGGAATTAATTTGTCGGTTGCACTCGCACACCATTGTTAACATTTTGCAAATTGTTTTTGCAATATTTCTCTTCAAAATTGGAAAAGCATTGACTTTCAAATAATAATGTAAAATTATATTTTATTGTAAGAAATGAAGGCCTCTCTCTGTGCTGCAGGTGGAACTCTTGGGCCCTTAGATGACAGGAGTGCTTCAAAAAAGGCAATAAAACCTGAAAATTACAATGATTGCTCAGTAGATGGCAGTGTTACAAATAATACAAGTATCAGTTTACTCGGCTGGAGATACTTTTATACTTCCAGTGCTAAAGTTTAAATTATGAATATAGATCTGTCTCTGACTTCAGTGACAAAAGAACTGTACTCATTTCATTTAATTTCCAATAAACCTGGACGATTGGAAAAAGGCAAATATATTGCCTATCTTTAAAAAACGGAAGGAGGAGAATCCAGGGAACTACAGTCTGCTCAGCTTCACCACAGTCACTGGAAAAATCATGGAGCAGGTCCTCAAGGAATCCATTTTGAAGCAGTTGGAGGAGAGGAAGGTGATCAGGAACAGTCAACATGGATTCACCAAGGGCAAGTCATGCCTGACCAACCTGATTGCCTTCTATGATGAGATAACTGGCTCTGGATATGGAAAAAGTGGTAGATGCGATATTCTTTGACTTTAGCAAGTTTTTGATATGGGTTCCCACGGTATTCTTGCCAGCAAGTTAAAGTAGTATGGGCTGGATGAATGGACTATAGGGTGGATAGAAAGCTGGCTAGATTGTCAGGCTCAACGGGTAGTGATCAATGGCTCCATGTCTAGTTGGCAGCTGGTACCAAGCGGCGTGCCCCAGAGGTCGGTCCTGGGGCCGGTTTTCTTCAATATCTTCATAAATGATCGGGAGGATGGTGTGGATTGCACCCTCAGCAAGTTTGCAGATGACACTAAACTGGGAGGAGAGGTAAATACGTTGGAGGGTAGGGATAGGATACAGAGGGACCTAGAGAAATTGGAGGATTGGGCCAAAAGAAATCTGATGAAGTTCAACAAGGACAAGTGCAGAGTCCTGCACTTAGGACGGAAGAATCCTATGCACTGCTACAGACTAGGGACCAAATGGCTTGGCAGCAGTTCTGCAGAAAAGGACCTAGGGGTTACAGTGGACGAGAAGCTGGATATGAGTCAACAGTGTGCTGTTGTTGCCAAGAAGGCCAATGGCATTTTGGGATGTATAAGTAGGGGCATTGCCAGCAGATTGAGGGACGTGATCATTCCCCTCTATTCGACACTGGTGAGGCCTCATCTGGAGTACTGTGTCCAGTTTTGGGCCCCACACTACAAGAAGGATGTGGAAAAATTGGAAAGAGCCCAACGGAGGGCAACAAAAATGATTAGGGACTGGAACACATGAGTTATGAGGAGAGGCTGAGGGAACTGGGGATGTTTAGTCTACGGAAAAGAAGAATGAGGGGGGATTTGATAGCTGCTTTCAACTACCTGAAAGGGGGTTCCAAAGAGGATGGCTCTAGACTGTTCTCAGTGGTAGCAGATGACAGAACAAGGAGTAATGGTCTCAAGTTGCAGTGGGGGAGATTTAGGTTGGAAATTAGGAAAAACTTTTTCACTAGGAGGGTGGTGAAACACTGGAATGCGTTACCTAGGGAGGTGGTGGAATCTCCTTCCTTAAAAGTTTTTAAGGTCAGGCTTGACAAAGCCCTGGCTGGGATGATTTAATTGGGGATCGGTCCTGCTTTGAGCAGGGGGTTGGACTAGATGACCTCCTGAGGTCCCTTCCAACCCTGATATTCTATGATTCTAAGGTCAAGTGCGGAGTTCTGCACTTAAGACGGAAGAATCCCATGTTCTGTTACAGGCTAGGGATCGACTGGCTCAGCGGCAGTTCTGCAGAAAAGGACCTGGGATTACAGTGGACAAGAAGCTGGATATGAATCAACAGTGTGCCCTTGTTGCCAAGAAGGCTAACGGCATGTTGGGCTGCATTAGTAGGAGCATTGCCAGCAGATTGAGGGAAGTGATTATTCCAATTTATTCAGCAGTAGAGAGGCCACATCTGGAGTGTCACGTCCAGTTTTGGGCCCCCCACTGCAGAAATGATGTAGACAAATTGGGGAGGGCAACGAAAATTATTAGGGGGCTGGGGCGCACGATTTAGAATCAGAGAATATCAGGGTTGGAAGGGACCTCAGGACATCATCTAGGTCAGCTCCCTGCTCAAAGCTCCCCAACTAAATCATCCCAGCCAGGGCTTTGTCAAGCCTCACCTTAAAAACCTCTTAGGAAGGAGATTCCACCACCTCCCTAGGTAACCCATTCCAGCGATTCACCACCTTCCTAGTGAAAAAGATTTTCCTAATATCCAACCTAAACCTCCCCCACTGCAACTTGAGACCATTACTTCTTGTTCTGTCATCTGGTACCATTGAGAACAATCTAGATCCATCCTCTTTGGAACCCCCTTTCAGGTAGTTGAAAGCAGCTATCAAATCCGCCCTCATTCTTCTCTTCTGCAGACTAAATAATCCCAGTTCCCTCAGCCTCTCCTCATAAATCATGTGCTCCAGCCCCCTAATTATTTTTGTTGCTCTCCGTTGGACTCTTTCCAACTTTTCCACATCCTTCTTGTAGTGTGGGGCGCAAAACTGGACACAGTACTACAGATGAGGCCTCACCAGTGTCAAATAGAGGGGAATGATCACGTCCCTCGATCTGCTAGCAATGCTCCTACTTATACAGCCCAAAATGCTGTTAGCCTTCTTGGCAGCAAGGGGGCACTGTTGACTTATATCCAGCTTCTCGTCCACTGTAACCCGTAGGTCCTTTTCTGCGGAACTGCTGCCTAGCCACTTGGTCCCGAGTCTGTAGCAGTACATGGGATTCTTCCATCCTAAGTGCAGGACTCTGCACTTGTCCTTGTTGAACCTCATCAGATTTCTTTTGGCCCAATCCTCTAATTTGTCTAGGTCCCTCTGTATCCTATCCCTACCCTCCAGTGTATCTACCTCTCCTCCCAGTTTAGTGTCATCTGCAAACTTGCTGAGGGTGCAATCCCCACCATCCTCCAGATCATTATTGAAGATATTAAACAAAACTGGCTCCAGGACTGACTCTTGGGGCACTCCGCTTGATACCAGCTGCCAACTAGACATGGAGCCATTGATCACTACCCGCTGAGCTTGATCTAGCCAGCTTTCTATCCACCTTAGAGTCCATTCATCCAGCCCATGCTTCTTTGAGAAGAAGTTTGCAGACGAGAAGAGTGAGGGGGGATCTGATAGCAACCTTCAATTACCTGAAGGGGGATTCCAAAGAGGATGGAGCTAGGCTGTTCTCAGTGGTGGCAGATGACAGAACAAGGAGCAATGGTCTCAAGTTGCAGTTTGGGAGGTGTAGGTTGGATAATAGTTTTTCCTATTTCACTAGGAGGGTGGTGAAGCACTGGAATGGGTTACCTAGGGACGTGGTGGAATCTCCATCCTTTTTTTAAGAGGTTTTTATGGCCCGGCTTGACAAAGCCCTGGCTGGAATGATTTAGTTGGAGTTGGTCCTGCTTTGAGCAGGGGGTTGGACTAGATGACATCCTGAGGTCCCTTCCAACCCTGATATTCTATGATTCATAAAGGAGGAATGGAGTGTTGTGCCATCTCAACACTGATCTCTCTCAGTTATTAAGTGAAACTGATCAGCTCCGAAGGGACTCCTGTCTGGTCAACATTTGCCAGTCAGATGATGACTGTAATGCAAAGTCACAGGCATTTTTGGAGAAGAGAGGGAAGTGGGAAGATTCTCAGATTGGTGAAGAAAATGAAATCCTTTTCACTCTGTATTTCTTCCCCCCTTCCCCTTGTCCTTATGGTGGAGTTCAGTTTGTAATACACACAAAAATAGTTATAAATGTGATTCAAAATTGGTCCCACCCTTCAATTTATGTAATTTTACATTATAAAGGAGTGGTATGTTTGTCAACACAGCTTTTGAGAACCCATGTAACAAACAAGTGTGCATGTGCAATGAATGAAAACAAATGTTAGTAATGAAACACCTGTTTTGAGCTTATAAGAGGTTATTAAAATGATTTTAAGAGTTAGAAAAAAATACCTTGCAACATCTTTTAAAACTATGAATAGTTGTATTCTGTTTAAAAAGATTAAATTATACAGGTTGTCCAGCGTTGTTATCCAGAAAGTCCAACTGCTGCTCCACCACTATTGTAATGTTGCATGTTTTTCTGTACTAAAGCCTTTTGTAATTGTGCCTCAAATAGCATCACAGGGGCACTGAGTTTTACGGAGATGGGAGTGGTTGGGCATCAGTGGCAGTACTGATTTTTGCGGTTGTGTGCAGATTTTGGTTGCTCTAACCCTGAAAGATGTTGTGATGTTAAAAGCTGCTTGACTCTCAACCACATTGCGGTTACATTTTATGAAATCCAGATGATTTGGAAGCAGTATGTGCGTGCAGTTTACTTTAAAAATATATCACTTTGGGGAGGTTGGGGGGGGTTAGCATGTGACTTCTTACCCATCTGTGGGCCAGCACATTACTTCCTGTTTAATTTGGAGGTTTTTTGTCTTTTGAACAAGAGGTCCCTTTTTGTTTTTCTAGCAGTTTTCAAAGTTTAATAAAGCTCCTAAAGTAAATGAAAGTCAGAGCTGCATAAGTGATTACGTAAGAGTCTGAATATTGTATTGGTTATAGCTAGTGTTGATAAATGCCATACAGTGTCATAGCATCCAGCTCAGAATTATCTTGATGGGTGTCTTGGAAAATCTAGCAGACTGTCGTGTTGGTTTCTGTTGAGGGCTAAGAGAGAAGTGGAGAATTGTTTGTTGCTGGGTTTTTTTTAAGGATCTATAGTCCCAGAGATCAAAATGTGGTTTTCTGTTGTTGGAAGAACAGAATCCATGGTAAGTTTGTTCAGGGTTCTATTTGGAACTGTTTTGCTGTAAAGTTTTAAATGTTATACCTGAACTTTTTCCTGTACTCTTGCTTGTTTAAACCTGTCTGTAGGTATTTGTTCTGGTAGCAGCTATTTAATGTAGCATGCAGTTACACAGTTGGGGTAGTGGCTAACTTTTCAAACATTAGAAGGGGGAAAAAAAACCTATACTTTAATTCTAAGTCCTTTCTTTTTAAGCACTTCTCAAAAGAAAGACTTGTGGTAGTGACAGTTTTTAGCTTTTTACTGTTTAAGTAACACCACTGACTGCTACTATTTTACTTTAAAAGAGCATGAATAGCATGACTTATGATATGCCTGCTTGTCATATTAATTGGCTTTAATCCAGATTCCTCTAAATGTCCCTGTTTACCATTTATAAAGTGTTGTAAGAATAATTAAAATTGACATCCTAAACAGTACTTGTAAGAGATTTTAATATTTTGTGGACCTGGTCTGTGAATAGAATAACAGACCTAGAAAATGTGCTCCAGTGACTCAAACTATTTATTGAATTTAAGGTATATTTACAGAGTGGAGAAATGTAGATTGATACTGTACAAAACAAGGTAGGGTTTCACCGTCTTCTGTGAGCACAGTAGAACAGAAATGGTTTACAAGAAGCTGCTGATTAATGAACACAACCAGTGTGTGAAGACTGACTTAAACGTATTATGTTTTTGTACTTTGAAGGATATGGGACCTTTCTCTTCCATTTATTAAAATTAGTCATTTGTTACAACCACAAGGGAAAAAGTTAGTCAACAAAATTGACCCAGGAAAAACATTTCTTTCAAAACACAAATAAGTGTATTTTTCTGTAAAAATATGGTAATTGGGTAAAGTATTTCCATTGAATTTACTGAAATAAAGTAATCAGCTGATGAGATACAGGCTTTTTGAAAAAATTACAAACATTTCAAAATCTGAACATGACAGATTTTGCCATTCGACACTAGAAAAAGGCATTGCCTTTCTAAAAGATTCTTTTGATTGTTATGTAACTTTGGGTTTTTTTAAGGATGAATTAATTAGAATGTGGGATAAGTTATTTTTTAGTCTAAAATGTATTAATTGTATGAATGATCAGTTGTACTAACAGTTACTGGTTCTTTAGCCCAATTTACATCGGTATAAGTTGGTGGTGTAAAAAGGGGCTGAAATGGGATTGATTTTAATATCAGGAATTTTGAATATATTGTGGGATATCTATGCAAATCAGGAATTTCTTTCTGATATTTTACGTGTGGCATAGAGAACTTTTGTTAGGCAATCCAGAATTAACTGACTTACTAAAAAAAAACTTTAAAATCGGATTCTTCTGTCACCAATAGTACTTTTAGGATCTGAACTTCACCAGTATATGCTGACAAATATGTATGAGTATGTTTACCATGAGTTAGCAAACAACAAAGCATTGGTATACTTTTGTACAGTTCATTATTTCATTGTTGACATACAAGCTTCTCTTCTGGTAGAATTCTAGTGTTTTGGCATTCTGTGGACGTGAATGGACTTATACTTGATCAGTCTGAACGTTAGTTTACATGCCTAAAGGACAACTTGTGCATTATTTGATGTTATTGAGCAAAGAGGGGTTTTTCTGGTGCCTAATATTGTTTCAGATCAGGCATCTCAACTACCTGTGCTTCTTAATAACCTCTTAGAACTGAGAGCATTTCATTAGCATTATCACCACAGGGTTTTTGTTTTTTCATGCCTCTGTCTCCTAGAAGTAAGCAATTATGGAAGCTGCCGGTTTAGCTCATGCCATGGGACATACAAATAAGCAATTAACATGGTGGTAAGTGACTTGCTTCCTGCCAACTCATCATTTTCAGTGTTTTTTGTAGCTTCTGGTACTGAGGGAAGTTCCATGATAGGTAGCTTCTTCTTCTTCCTGTTTCTTTGTCTTATAAGCTTATGGCACCCTGGCTGCACGCGCGCGTGCTCACTCTCTCTCTCCTTTATCTGAAGCCACAGATAGGGTTGCCAACTTTCTAGTTGCTCAAAACCAAACACTCTGGCCCTGCCCCGCCCCTTCTCTGAGGTCCCGTCCCTGCTCACTACATTCCCTCTCCTTCGGTGGCTTTCTGTCCCCCACCCTCACTCACTTTCACTCATCTGGGGCTGGGGGTGCGGGCTCCAGGGTGAGGCCAGAAATGAGGGTTTCAGGGTGCGAGAGGGGGCTTAGGGCTGGGGCATAGGGTTGGGGCTCACGATTGGGGTGTCGGCTTACCTTGGGTGGCTCCTGGTCAGCAGCACAGTATGGGGAACTAAGGCAGGCTGCCTGCTCGTCTTGGCACCATGCCGTGTGCACCCTGGAAGTAGCCAGCAGATCTGGGTCCTAGG
Organism: Lepidochelys olivacea; assembly: GCF_965140295.1. Taxonomy (NCBI): domain Eukaryota; kingdom Metazoa; phylum Chordata; order Testudines; family Cheloniidae; genus Lepidochelys; species Lepidochelys olivacea. Next base: position 128,169,254 of record NC_140413.1, read on the forward strand.
TGGGGAGGGGGGAGGACAGGAGGTTCCATGGGCTGCTCTCACCTGCAGGCACCGCCCCCCCGGCCAATGGGAGTGCGGAGCCGGTGCTCAGCGTGGGGGCAGCACACAGAGCCCTGTGGCCCTGCCCCCTGCCTAGAAGCCAGACCTGCTGGCCACTTCTGAGGTGCGGTGCCAGCCAGGACAGGTAGGGAGGGACTAGCCTGCCTTAGTGCTGCATTGCCCGGTCAGCAGTGCTGACCAGAGCTGCCAGGGGCCCTTTTTGACCGGGTGTTTCCACTGAAAATCAGACCCCTGGTACCCCTAGCCACAGATCTGATTCAGGTGGACAAGTAAGATTTCACTCAATGCAAGTTTCGACTATATATTGCAAATGGGTCACCCAGATGTTTGTTTTAATGTCGTCTGCTGGGAAAGCACTTCTCCCTAGAGCTAAGCTCCTTGCAAAACCGGGTGGATATGCTAATTCTAGCTGTGCCATAATAGCTAAGTATTCAGGCGCTTCCTAACATACACAAAATATTTTATTTCATTATGATTGCTTCCTTTCCCTCCCCACTCCAAAGACGGCAGCATGTTGGAAGGAGGAAAACCACAAAGGAAGAGTCCAAGGATCACAGTCTATTTAGGAAAAAGAAAAGGAGTACTTGTGGCACCTTAAAGACTAACCAATTTATTTGAGCATGAGCTTTCGATGAAGTGAGCTGTAGCTCACGAAAGCTCATGCTCAAATAAATTGGTTAGTCTCTAAGGTGCCACAAGTACTCCTTTTCTTTTTGCGAATACAGACTAACACGGCTGTTACTCTGAAACCAGTCTATTTAGGGTGTTCTATTTTTTCATTAAGACAGTCACAAACAGATTACATCTGTTGTAAGTACAGAAGGATAGGTGTGTGGGGAACCTGCTCAATTTATTGTGCAATAGAAACAATATTCAATGGTTTTTCCTGTTGATTAAGCTAGAGGGGAAGGGGGCATAGTAAGTGTAGAAGGTTTAACTGGTATTCCATCTACCATGCGTGATCAGCTTAAGGCCTTTTGGCTACGCACAGTAAACAATACAGAGAAGGTGGGTTTAATTGGACCAGCTTCTTTTGGACAACTTTATTGGAGCTATCAAGATCCATGGGGTCCTACACATGCCTATTGCAACTTGTAGTGTACCTCATCCAATGCACTAAATGCCCCAACAACAACGTGCGTGAATCCAGACAATTACTATATTCTCAAATGAACGTACACAGAAAAATTACAAAAAACAGAAACACCATGTCACCTGTGGGCGAACACTTTTCACAAAATGATCACTCTATATCTGATCTCTCAGTCCTTGTCGTCAAAGGAAACCGGCACAACACCTTCAAAAGATGAGCCTGAGAACCTAAATTCATAACTCTGTTAGACACCAAAAATCATTGACTTAATAAAGATACTGGATTTATGGCTCATTACAACAGTCTCTAACACTCCTTTATCCTATGACAGTAAAGGTGTTAACTGCCCACCTTCACCTTGCAACGTGTGTTAACTGCTTATCTGTTTCATTCATGTATTTAGCTGTGACACTGAGTTTCCCAGATCTGAAGAAGAGCTCTGTGTAAGATCAAAAGCTTGTCTCTGTCCCCAACGGAAGTTGGTCCATTGTATCTCGAATGGGACCAATGCCACTGGAATAACACTGCTAATAGTAATACTGTAGCATCCTGATTGTGATTTTTCTCATTCTCGAGGATCTCAAAGTATATTACATAAGATCTACAAAAATTATTCATAAAGAAATAGCTTCTGTCACCACTGAAAAGTAGTCTCAACTGGTCTGGAAATTGTTAGCTGTTTAGCAGGACCCAGCAACATTACATGTGATTTTAAACTCCGTCCATCTGAAACTGTCCACTTGAATTGAGATAGGTAGGATGTAATTATCTCATGTTCAGTTTCAACACCAGCGGCTAAAACCCATCTCTTGAAAAAACAGCACTGGAATATTTGGATTGTACAACAGAGGTCCTGCCCAATTAATGTCTTACCCACAAGGCAGCACCACGAACCATTAGTTCAGTTCAGTACTGACACACAAGGGAATAGTGTCACTGAATCAGAAGTAGTATCATTTCTGGTAAATGGCTTGACTCCAAATATCTCGGTGCTTTACAGATCTGAATAGTACTTGAAAGTGTGTGTTAAAAGTAAAGTCCTCAGTTAGTAAACTTTAAGCTCAGAGTGTCAACGAATAATTGATATTTTGAAAGCTCATAATTTGAGGTAAGTGAAGGGTTCCATGCAGATCTAAATTTTAGATTTCTGTTGCAAAAGCTGGAGAATACTGAATAACATATCTGAACCTTGTGGGGACTGCCATGTTAAAGAGGGTTTTTCATGAAGGTTTAGAAAAGATTTAGTCGACTGAAGTATTTTCCTCCTCCTCATTTTCTTTTTTCTCCCATGTCTTTTAAAGTAGGAGTAAAATTCAAGGAGGTAAAAAGCCCATTGCATACTCAATTTCAATTTCTGAAATCCAGATTCCTTAGCAATTAGGGAGAAATAGTGGTATTTTTCATCAATAAAGAGATTTGGAAGAGATTGATTTTTAGATGGGTGCGATTTAGTGCTGAGACAAAGATGATTTGGCACCCAAATCAATGTACTTTTGTCTAGATCAGTAGATATCACCTGTCAATAACATCTACCGAACATATTCGAATTAATAGCAAGGCAGTTAAATCAGATGGAAACCAAAACCAGGTAAAAAGGAAGCTAAGAATGAAGGAAAATAAGATACGTTTGATACTGTTTTTAATAGAAGAAAAGCATAATTTTTTTAGAGATGTAAAGGTTCTTCTTTTCCTTTCTATCTACTTTGAGAAGCAAGTCTTATGAAACTGTAGGTGAAGTCCAGTTAACTTACTGTTTTGTGCTTGAGCCTGTAGTGTTTTCACTGGACATTTTTTTAATAACAAATTAACAAATACCTAGTGTGAAATCATGGTTTCATTAAAGTCAGTGACAGAACTTGCACTGATTTAGCCCTGGTTTTTATTCACTTCTCTTTGGGATTGTAAACACTGAATATGACTCAGCAGATTCATTGGATGCTTTTGAACTTTAAGAAATTACGCATGTATGAACTGTGGCATTTTTCTAGCTCTTAAGGTGTTTTGAATTTGTCTTCCAACCCCACATTACTTAGTATTTTAACAAAAGTATGGTCATTGTCATTCAGGTGCATTGTGTGTCTCTTCCAGCTGGTGACGTTGTTTGGTGGCAGTGTTTGAATACCTCTCAGTTTTACTGGAGGAGGGTTTTTTGCTTACAACTGTACTTTCTCCAATTCCTAAAATGTTTCTGGTTTTTTTCAAGGGGGGGGGGAAGAGTTTGCATATGTGGAGCATGAGTCAGTTTAAAAAATCAGTATGTTGGGTTGGTTTTTTTTTTTTGTTTTTTTTTGAAGAGCACCACATGAAACAAAGCAGCTGTAACCACAATTAAAGGAAGCCGTTCTGCATACAGCAAGCTGGTTCACCTCATTTATGTTTGGAGATTATATGGAGTGTGGTTTAGAGTATTTTGTCTAATGATGATAGATTTCCAAAGTTGAAATTGGACTGGGGGGACTGAACTTCCTCTGCCAAAGAGTTTTTGACCTTCAAATGGAGGAGATGTTTTTGTCCTCATTGTAAATGTATAATCAGTAGTTACTGAGTTGGTTTCCCCCATTCTCCTGAACTGATGGCAAATTAAAAAATGTCAGGGTCACAACATGTTCTGTACGTAGATAAGCAGATTTACATGCTCTTTCTTGACTAAGGCTGACCTGTGAAATCATATAACTTTTGGGGAATGTGGGTGTTTGGTTTTTCAGAAGCCTTTCCTTTATACTTCATAGTGAGTTGCATATGTAAACCAGCTGGAGTAGTTTAGTAAACTGGTGTACTCTTAGAATGCTTATAAATGTAGCTTATTTAAATACTTGTAGATTTACTGCTTGCCAGACAAGTCAAGCTGAGACTGATCCTATTGCATAGACCTGCCTTTAAGGATGTTTATAAAACTTCTGATCTTCTGTATAAGCTTACAGAGACTAGAAAATGAGAATTAATCTTGATGACACCAGTGAATACTACTGTTTCGGGGGGCAGTGGGAAGAGTGGAGTAAAAATATAGCTATCAAGCCTGGACTCTTTTATCATGGAGCGGAAGTTATATTGGTTTGTTAAATGTTCTAGTTACACAGATTATTTTGTATCCCTGAAAATATGCTCAGTTACTATAATGCAAAAAAAAACCCCCCAAAAAACAAAAACTTTCTAATCCAAAGATACACATACAAAGATTTTTGTTTTGTTTTTTCTTCTCTTCTATATTATTATCCTTATTTATGAAGCCTCATGAAAGGAAGTGAGCTTTTAATTATCAATTCAGTTGAGTAGATCATCTAACAATATTTCAGATTAATCTCAATTAAATGTAATAAAATAAGGCTTGTTTTAAGCTATTCTTCAGATCACTTATTTTAGGACCAGGCTTACTCCAAGTAAAAGTTTTGTGATTAATCCTTTCAGAAATCCATTTCAAATAGCATGGTTTTTCAGTATAAAAAAAATGGATTTAGCCAATGTGTTACGCTCTTATATCTATGTTCCTTTCTGTATCATTCCCTCCTTCCTTCTCAAATAGGTGTACTTTTTGTAAAAAAAGTTCTCCATGACGAGAACAAATATAATTTTATTCCCATGGCTGAATCGTGTGCAGAGTGCATACCAATTATTCTACTCACTTTTTAAAGTATTTGCGGTGTTATTTTCTTATCTTCTTTTGGAGCCTAGCTCTTTCTTTCGTTTTCTGAAATATGTATTTCCTGTAGATAACGTTCATGATTGTCATTAACAAAAAGGCAGGGTGCCCAATCTGACTTCTGATTAACAGGTTTTTGCATTCTAGACTTCTGGCTTGATACGTAAGCCTGATCTTTTCAACCATTTCAGTGGGAATAATACTCAGGGAACGATTGGAGAATGGCTCAATACAACTTCAGATGTTTGTTACATAATAATTGGAAAATTTAGATATCTTTTATTTTAAAGCTGTTTCCCCAGAGTACTAAGCATGTGAATTCTCAAACCACTGAAAGCTACCATGGAGTTAAAGCAGAAATCTTCAAGTCCTCACTCAAGTCACTTATAAAATTTGAATATATTTCCTATAACCTAAAGTAGATGTTAATACAGTTAACATACTGTAGTAACATAATTCATGTTTGTATTAATGTTTTGCGCCCTGTAATCAAGCATAATTCTTAGCTTTACCAGTTTTATTGTCATTTTTAACTGAATAGAAAGCAAGGTGTGTGAAGCTGAACAGGTATAGGCAAACAATAGTTGTCTAAAACTTGTAGCAATGAGGCATTGCCATTAATTATCTGCAGAAATACAGGTTTAGCTACAGTACCTGCATATGCAAATATATTATACAGGTGCCTAAGTTCACATGTTTGAGACTGTCTAATGCTACCTTTCTGTACATTTCTTCTGACATCTGGAAAAATTCTTCCAAAGTATTTTTCATAATGTTTAGTTCTAACCATAAAAATACCGAAATTAAAGTTGGGGAAACTCTGTTAAGTCATCTAGTCTATCTGCTGACAACACCGGACCCAGTGAAATGATATGGACCCAGAGAAATGCTCACCACATGTTTGGTGGCTAGTCTGTGCCATTGCATATGTTAGTGAGGCTCAACCTGATCTTAACTTCAATTTTCAGCCTTTCAGCCAGCTCAGGGTACAGGCAGGGGGTAGCTAGGGGCTGTGTGCAGGAAGGGGGTAGTTAGGGGCTGTGTGCTGGGAGGCGTATAGCTTAGGGTGCAGGGAGGGGCTGTGTGTAAGGAGGTGGTGCTGCTGCAGGGTCTGTCCATATGCTCAGTTTCTAGTTGACACAGCGGTGGCAGCTTCGCGCCTTGTGGCTGTGTGCGCGCGCAAGGTCAGGCTGGGCCAAGCTGCCCTATACGGTTACTGTGGCCACCGGCACCCAGTGGATTGTGGGCACCAAGAACCACACCTGCCTGAGACTGAAGGGCTGATACACAACCCACGTGGGGAAACTGATCTGGACGCACAGAGTGCCTGGCATTGCAGCTCACCCTGTTCCCTCCCACCTTCTGAAACTCCACCCAGGATGGCAGATCACCCAGGACTGTGTTGTGGCCCACCTTTGGGCCACAGCCCACGGTTTGGGAACCCCTTTTCTAAGAGACCATTCAAGATAGAGTGGCCTTTTAACACTTCTGCAGTCATAGGCCAAAAAGAGGGGGGTTAGTGGGTTACAGTTTGTTGTAATAAGCCATAAATCCAGTCTCTCTGTTCAGTCCATGATTTTTAGTGTCTAACAGAGTTACGAATTTAAGCTCCCAGGCTCATCTTTTGAAAGTGTTGTGCAGATTTTCTTTGAGGATGAGGACCTATAGGTCAGACATAGGGTGATCACTTTGTGAGCGTAAATTAGCTGGTATCTTAAATTCATAACTCTGCTAAACACTAAAAATCATGGACTGCAAACAAAAAAAAAAAAGTTCACCTTTATTTTCAGCTGGAGAAGTTCTTCACGTAAGATGACCAGGCCATTCAGATACCACAGTGATACAGGGAGAAGTATAAGATGTCTTGCCCGCTATAGTGTTGCTGGTGCTGTTAGATGGCTCCTGTATTTCAATAGTGGGTGAAGTGATTTCTGTATATACTCTGTAAAGCATTTTTATAATGTAAGCTACGTTCTTTTGTACATGAAACTTTTTATCCATAAAGTCAGTATTTATGCAGGTTATCTAGGAATGCAGACTAAAATTGTAATCAGTGTGCACTGTAGGAAAGATGAACATCTTAATGCTGTGCAAGTTTTTGCTTCAACTTTGACACTTGGTGCTCAAAGTTGAGAGACTTGGTATAATAACCAACACACAATAAAACACTTAGCTTCATTTATGCTGCAGTGCATAGGTCAAATTCTGTTTCATTATCAGACTGATAATGTTACCTAGTTTAATTACCATACCTATTTTACATACAGTCTTGTATATTGAACAGTGTCACTGTTTTATTCAGGAACTATTAAATGCTTCATAAATATATAATTTGTAAACCTAATCAAAAGTCAGCAACACAAATAAAATGTCTCATTACATGTAGATTTTCTTTGTCTGGTTGAAACAAACTTGTGTACTGTTTAATGTTTGTTTTTTAGAACAGTGCTTACAATAATTCGGTAATGTGATGTTTGCCACTTATTACCCATTCCAAACTTCAAAGCTGTCATTAATTTCAAATAGGAGAACTGTCACTAGATTCCAAAACTGGAATGTTAGATAACTGACAGTTTTTAGTTGTAATCAGTCTTAAATGTTGTACACTAGGTAAAATGCATAGTTTTCTTAATTGCCCTCATGACTGCTGCTGTTATGGAGTGACTTTACAAAATAGGATCAGTCTATTATGTAGATCATCTGAGAGGTAGTTGGCTACTGGCAGTGAAAATGCAAGCAGTAGTTGCTAGTGCCAATGTCAGAGAGCAGGTTGACTAAAATGAAGGCACAATGACAAACCTTTATAGGACAGATAAATCTGAATAGCATGTGCAAAGTTTATTATTTTAGCGGGAAGAGACTTTTTAAAGGTTTCGACTTAGTCTTTCTGTTTCTGGCTTACCTGGTTTTGTGTTATGTAAAAAACATTGTAACTCAGTATAGCTTTATCAAAAGGCTCATTTAAGGTTTGTGATGCATTTGGGCAAGCATGAATCAATGCGTGGTTTTGAATTAGTGATGCATAACTCATAGTTCAGCCATTTCATGTGAGTTTCGTTCTTAATTTCATGACTTGATTCCAGGTGAAACCCAGTGATTTCAATGGAGTTCTGATTGTGGGTTTGTTCACGCCCACATTTCAGGGATGAGGGTATGAACATGCTGAGATCAAAATGAGAGAAAATACTTGCTCAGACTTTTGTAAGTCAGAACTGCAAAATTAAAGTCAGTGGAGCTGCTCACATGTGTAAAGTTAAGCATGTGTACTAGTAAATGCAGGAAATCTGGAAAAAACAGAGATGCTACCAAATCGATGATAGCTTATTGAAGTATGTTTTTATACAGAAAAACATCAATTTAAAACAGTCAGATGTTTTGCTTTCCTTATCTTAAACACAGAGAAGGTGTCAGTATCTTAGAGACATAACTAGCTAGTGATTTAATGTCAGATTGAGAGAATACATGAAAGTACACCTTTGAAACAGTTGTGTATGCACCGTCACTTTTATTCTTCTTTGTTGTTGTTCCTCCAATATGTAGCTGGAGGCGGAAGGGGGGAAAAAAGAAACCTTAAAAGCCAGGGTATATATTAATTCCCTTTCATTCTTTATTATTTGCACTATCTCAAATAGTTTGTATGGGTTTCTCAAAGTCTGGTATCTTTTTGTTTTAAAAAAATCTATTTTAATTTTTTTCTCATCTCGTGTATTTTCTGAAAAGTCCCTGAATAGGGTAATCAGTGTTGCAACTCTTTATTATGAATTCAGCTACAGAATTTTCTTCGTCTGTCAGGTGGATAATGTGTAGGAGGGGATGGGGGTATAGCTTTAATGTGAGTTCCAAACAGGAGAATTTGTAAAAAAGTCCTTACAGGCAAGAAAATAGCATTTTTCCTATAACTTTAAGTTTCCTAGTGTGGACTTGCCAGTAAAATTTTGCTGCTATTCTCCAAGCAATAAAAATTGCTGTTGTAAAGCACTGCATTATTTTATGTATAAAAATGTACTTAATAATCTCAATTTTTAGGTGGTTAATGTGAATATTCAGACTACCAGTTTAATCTGTCAAATTCCATTGTAATTATTATGAAATGTGTGTGGAGGGGGTTTCTCTTTATTTTAATTAGTCTTTTCTAGGGATTAAAAAGGCAAAAAAGTAATGCTGTCTTTTACATCTATAAAATGAAGTAAAAACATTTTAAGCATTTTTAAAATGTGTCAGAATGCGGAAAAGTTTATAGATTGGGCTCTAGCTCTGAAGTTTCCCGTTTGCTGAACTTCGAGTTCATTTGCTGGTGGATGTAGCATAGTGAACTTGTTTGTGTGTTGGAGTAAAATGTACAGTTTTCCTCTTCTGTGATGGTGCTTTTCTTTCTCTTTCAGTTTAATTATCGGTCTTGTCATTTTATGTGAATTTTTCTGTTGCTTTATCTCTCCATCCAAACATGTCCTCCTGGTTGGGTTGGCAAGAGATGGAGTTTTTTTTCTTTGAAAGCTTAGGAGTGGTATTTAAAGATCACAGGCCCGACTTGCTAAATCCCAGAATGCCTGAAAGTCTCAAATAAATTTCTGTGGGTGGTTGTGTGGTGGTTAATTTAGGTCTTGTAAAGGATTTTAAGTCTTTCATCCCAGCAGCTCTTGTTGATAGATGGACACCCTTAAAGTTTCAGGTACTTAAGGCTTGTGCATATACCACCATGAGGCAATGTTTTCTAGAATGTATATGTCCTATTTAGCATAAGAAAGATGACCTAATATCTGAAATGTAAGCTAGTAGCTCATTTAACTTGGGTAATGAGTTAGTGTTGCTTTCATTTCTGTTCCTTTACAAATAACCTTTTTCTTCCCCTGCTTATCAATTTGTAATATATAGAGGCCTTCTCATTAGATTCTTTTAAACAAGTTGCTCTCAGCTACCTGATAAGACCTATATGAAACAATTCTTCAATCCAAAGCCTCTTCAGGGTAGCAAATTATTCTCTACTTTTGGGTTTTGGAGTGCTCCCTCACCCACTCCCCCATTTTAGCACTACTGTACCTCCCAAATAGGATTTGAAAATCTATTACATTTTCCTTCTAAATCCCAGAGGTTGTTCACAGTCTGTAAAGGAAATTCTGCAACCTTCTGCAAATTGAGGCAAGTTTGGGATTAGCAAAACCAAAACCCAGATCAATACACTATAAAAAGCAATATCAAGAAGTTTGGTTTTTTGCTGTTTGCTTAATATGCTTATCGAATTTCCTAAGCTCAGTAATATAAATTGATATGCTATTTGGCTCTGTATTTTGTACTATTTAAAACATATCTGAATGTGAAACCACGAGATAATTTACTGTAAAATGGCAAGAATTACTTCATATAGATATAGGTCCCATACAAACACCTTTTCTTTCACACTGCCAAAACACTTCACAAACACAATTTCAGCTTCACACCTGTGAGATGGATATTTATATCCATTTTCTAGCTGTGTAACTAAGGCACAAATTGATTTATCTGGAGTCACATGGAAAATTATAGCATGTCTTACATGCTTTTGAGGAAAACTTGGTCACTTATCTATATCATTATATTTTAACCCACAGAAAGTCATCCAGAGACTCTTTAAAGAGATCCTTTCTTCAACCTTCATGTGTTGCCCTTGAGCTACATGTGCTCAGCTTTCATTAACATCAAGAGCCTGGATGAAAGGTGTCATAAAAGTACAGTTTTCAAGCTCCTGTGTACATCTCAGCAAGCAGGACATAGATTTTGCTTCAACCTCTTCCTCCAGCCCTGTTTCTGTGGCACTTTAGTGCAGTAGGCAGGAAATTCTGGGGCAGCTTCTTTTCAGTTTTAAAATACTGAGGCTTTTATTTCATTAAATATTAAGAGTATTCTTTGGTTGCTTTGATACTGAATTCAGTGCACTTTACCCAGTTTTCAGTTAGTATTTTGTATTGACAGTGCTTAACTGCATTCTGGAAGTGTTTTGGGAAGTTAGAGGTTTGAGTGAATGGGTAGAGGGAACACTTGGTGATTCTGACACCTGAAAAGGCATAGGAGGCAGTTTAGAATTGAGGATATGAAACATGTCTGGTAGTTTTGTTAAAATGATCACCTTTTGCAGTAGCTGATGTTGACATTGAAATTGTCTCAAAATGAACTACCCATGGAGCTAAATGGATTTGTTCGTGCCTCTCCTCTCTTGTTTCAGACTTGATACTTGCTTGACCACATTTGTTTTCATTATGAAATCCCTTATCTCTTCATTCATAACACATGCATTCCAGGTACCAAGGGCATGAAGGCACCTTTGAGGTTTATACCAAGGTAGAACATTCATATATCTTGTCCTTTTCCTTTAGGACATTCCAGTATTAGCCTGTGAGAGTAACTCCTGTCCTGCTGTTATGGCAAAACACTCAATGTCCTGATCCTGATGGTTTTCCTATTTACTTAAGCCAAAACTTACTTCCGCTAATGCAAGGTGTTGTGGGATACTTGACACAGGTGAACAGAATTACATTCTCCCTTATAATACATTCAGTAAACATAATTTCCCAATACTTTTATTAATACTATTCCTTATATACTAACAAGCCTATCTGCAGATCCATGAAAGCTTGGATGCTGGAATGCAGTTCTGGGGTAAGGAGTAGATTCTGTGTTAAATGCTGCAGCTATAGAATATCCAGGGCACTGAGTATTAATATAACATCAGTGAGGTCTTACTGAAATCAGAGAGAGTTCTGCAGATAGCTCAAAGACACTAGGTAGCTCTCAGTGAGTCTTAATTTTCGCTAATGCTGCTTCCGGCGTGGTTGGGAATGGTAGTTGCCATTCTGAGAACTCAGTCAAAATCCCCATCTAATATATGAGGCTGCACCAAGCTACATATCAGATGTAATCTACAGTGGAACCTCAGAGTCACAAACACCATAGTTACAAACTGACGAGTCAACCACACACCTAATTTGGAACCAGAAGTACACAATCAGCAGCAGCAGAGACAAATAAAAAAAGCAAATACAGTACAGTGCAGTGTTAAATGTAAACTACTAAAAAAAAGGGGGAAGTTTAAACAAAAAAAAATGATTTAACAAGGTTAGGAAATGGTTTCTGTGCTTGTTTCATTGAAATTAAAATGGTTAAAAGCAGCTTTTTTCTTCTGCATAGTAAAATTTCAAAGGTGTATTAAGTCAGTGTTCAGCTGTAAACTTTTGAAAGAACAACCATAAGGTTTTGTTCAGAGTTACAAACAACCTCTATTCCTGAGGTATTCATAACTCTGAGGTCCTACTGTATAAGGAATCCTTGTAAATGCACACTCTTAGTACTAACAATTTTCAAAACATCTATAAATCAGTTTGGATTGGTTATTGTCTGGATTATTTGATTCTGGTGAAATTTTACAGGAAAGTCTGAGGCTTTCTTTTTGGGTCCCTTAATTTGGTTAAGTATGGTTTTGGAAAATCATTGCAATACCTTTCGATCAACTTTAAGTATTAAAATCTATTGCCCTTCAGAAAGACTTAAAGTATTGTGTTGGCCCATTGAGGATTAGATATTTTACAAAAGTTAACTACATGAACTCTTCTGACTTCGAATGTTTCTATCCTCTTCACAGCCCTTATTAACTAAGGCCTTATATCTCTATCTTACGGGAGGCAACTATTATTCATTCGTCTGTTTGATAGGTAAAATAACTGACAGGTTGCCTCAGAACCCTTAGAACCCTACTTTCTAATATGGCAGGCCTGCATCTCATCCATTCTGCCACCGTCTTTCAGAAGGAATGTGCCAAATTGTGTTTGTGTAACCCATGCTAATGCAGTATGGTTTTGTTCTCCTCTAGTGTCCCCTAAGTCCCCTCTATATAGGGGTTGAGTCTGCTACTGCCTTTGTGCTAATGGACCTGCCCTTCAAAGTGATGACTCAAGCATTAACATCCAGAGAACCCAAGATTATTCCCTGCATGTGACTGAAACAGGGGCATCATTATACTTGACTGTTATCTTGGACTAGTAGACCATGCTCTGCTCCCATAGCCAGGAATAGACTTTCCAGGGATCTTGATACACAATATTCGAGAGATATTTCCCAAATAGTTGTGTAACCCACTTGCAAAGTGTGTGCCATATTTTCTGGTATGGCTTGGTCCACACAAAGGGTAACCTGCTTAATCCATTATTTACTGTTGTACTTGAAATGGTCTGTGCTGTGGATCTGAAGGTTGTGGGTTCAATCCCTGCTTACAACCCATACTGGGGAGTACTATATATATGTTAGTGTAAGGACCTGGGACTAATTGATTAAATTATTTTATACTGAAGAACACTTTAGAAAATTGAATGCTCTGCTAATTTGTTGTGGAGGTGTATTTTAATGCTTATATTTTGCTTAATGGGAGCTATTTCTTTAAGGATAGGGTGTGGCACTTGGTTGTAGACTCAGTTTTCAGGAGTCTCACAGCAGTGAAGAATTACCCTTGTGTGCAAAGAGTAGAAGATCCACCCTATGTAAATTCCAAGCAGGTCTCATTTTCTATAAGTGCTAGTGTTACACAGTCAGTGGGGTTAGGTTCCTTAGAGTGTTGAGAAATGAGCTTCAGACCTTGTATGTTTAGGTTATCAGTATTAATCCAGATCAGCTCAGTAAGGGTTAAAAATGTTCTCATTTAATGGATGTTTGGCCCCTACATGAGATGTGTTTGGGGTTTCAGTTCCAGCTCCCATGTCACATTCTCCACTAAGATCTGCATCCGCACGACTTCTGTTGCCTCTAGAACAAGCCCCTTCCCTTCCCCATCCACCCACACCGGTAATCAGGGTTGAGGCATGGTGGGGAGGAGAAGAAATTTACCTTGCTGCAGCCCTATAGGTAAAGAGAAGACTTCATTCACAAGGGCACTCAGGTCAACTTTCAGCAATACTAAATCAGTGTAATATTTTTAGTTGAAGTTTATGGATTGTTATAAGTATTCACCATTTATTATTAAGGTTTCCTGACGCTTTCCGTTATAGAATCATAGCCATTTTGGGCTGGAAGAGACCTTAAGAGGTAATTTAATCCAGCCCCCTGCACTGAGGCAAGACCAAATATAACAAGACCATCCCTGACAGGTGGTTGTCCAACCTGTTCTTTAAAACCTCCAAAGATGGGGATTCCACAACTTCCCTTGGTAATCTTTTACAGTAGATTTAAATTTTGGACCTGTCAACTATGAAAGTGAATTTTTTGATTGCATCTCCTTTCTCCGGTATCCATTATTTATTATTTGTGTTACATAAGCACCTAGATGCCCCATTGTGCTAGATGCTTTACAGAAATGTAGTGAAAGACAGACTGCCCCAAAGAACTTACAATGCACTTTTTCTCCCTTTCCTTTGTCATCTCAAGGTTAAATAAGTCACCTCCAAACTGCCCTGTTTCACCAGCCAGATGGCCAGGGTAGCAGTGTAATGCTTTAGTATACCATGGGAAGTTGAGGATACATCCAGGTCCTTGTGCTGGATTAATAAATATACCTATAAAACTACAAATCCTTTCATTAAAAAAGGATTACAAGTTAACTGTTAAGCACAGGTTTAATAAATCTGTTTTCTTGTTGGATTATTCCTAGTCTTTTGATTGTCATGGAACCAAATAACCTTTGCCTGTACTCTAGTTGCTACAGTTTCAAGAGGCCTAATATTAACGCCCTTTTCTTTCTTTGATGTCATGAAGATGTGAACTTTTTCCATATCACTGGTTTTGTAAGTTGGGGAAGTTTTAAAATGAGACGTCAGAGTTGATATATTAATGTAACAGACAGATTCAGATTCATAGAGCACTTTCTTACAAAAGAGAAGATTTAAATATGACCTCATAAACGTCTTTTTATCTGCAGGGTGCAGGTCAAGATAAACTTGGAATCTATGTCAAGTCTGTTGTAAAAGGAGGAGCTGCAGATGTGGTTAGTAATGTTTGTAAATATTAAAGTTGTTAAAATATCAGATAAATTTAGAGATTGCATCAATAAAAACATTTGTAATTCTCTTAACTGGACTAATAAAATATATTTACATTTATTTTGATTAAGCCCATGTAAGGATTATATATATATAAAGTGTTTTCCTTTCTTGAATGCGTAATTAGGATGGTCGGCTAGCTGCAGGCGATCAGTTGCTCAGCGTGGATGGTCGAAGTTTAGTGGGTCTGTCCCAAGAAAGGTACAGTATTGCTTTCAGATGATGTGAGTTGAGGAAGCGAATACTCTTTGTAAAAATAGAGAGAGAGTGCAGTGAACAAAGGTTAGTTTTGTGAAACAAATATTGGACTTAAGGATATTTCTGTCTTGGTTTATATTGGTTCCATATAGCCTCAGGAACAAAAACTTATCACTCCATTATTTTAGTATGTTCAGAACAAATATTACTATAGTTGTGATACAGGTATCCATATAGAAACATCATTATATTAAATTCTTAAAGTGTATGCTCTCATTCATAGTATAAAATCTTTTAAGCAAACTGATCCTAGCTTTTGTCTTGAACACTTTGACATTTGTCATTGAACTGTGGAAATTAGGAATAACAATTGCCTGCATACATTCCCCATTTTATATTCATAAATCCTCTAGATGCTATTTTCTGATTGTCCAAAGAGGATAAGTGACTTAAGTGTGAAGCTGAAAAGAAAACAAGTGCTGTGGTGAAACAGAAAATATTGTTGAATGCTTGGTTTAGCAACAGTGACATAAAAAGAATTGTATAGAGAACACCAATTAAATAATATTATGCTTAGTTCTCTTCTGTTTGACTTCTGTAACAGGGCAGCAGAGCTCATGACGAGAACAGGTTCTGTAGTGACCCTAGAAGTAGCAAAACAAGGAGCAATTTACCATGGTCTGGCAACACTGCTTAATCAGCCTTCCCCAATGATGCAAAGAGGTAAAATAAATGATTAACATTTTCATAAGACGGTGCTGCAAATTTAGGCCCTTTTCCCCAACATTGGTGAAAGGGAGAAATAATCCCTGAACAATCCATAATGAAATATGAACAGTTAGAAGATGTAGCATTTTACTCCTGTAATTTACATGAGTTGCATATTTCATCTCATCAAGATTTTTGCATGTGCTTCTGGGAGTTACGTGAAAAGGTGGAGAAAACATATATACATATGTCCCTGTTGATAGCAGTGGTTTAGCGTTTTATACCCAAAATTTTATGTTTTAACAGATGTAAAATCCATGGAATGGCAATGTAACTTCTCTTACCTAGGAGTAAGCTCAGCTGTAACCATTGTTTAAAGTTATATTACATACACAGTTCTAATCATCAGTAAATGTTTTATCAACACTTAAGTAGAAATACTATATAATTTATTTAAGTGCAAGAGGAATTTACAATCTAAATAAATGGAATACACAAAATTCACAAAGGGACCAAGAATTCAATTCACTCTTTCTCCGTCTCCAAAAGAACACTGATTGCAAAGATGCTGTGATACTTGTGATTACCAGTAAAATAATTTTAAAACAAAACAGAAGCCATTGGGCCATGTATGGTCATTGATTTTCACTGAGAATCGTGTTGAAATGACAGTTGTTAATTTTCTATATCTGATCCTTTGAAAGCTAGTGTTCTTTGGTATTTTTTCCAAATTGCTTTTCCCCCCAGTATAAATCAAAAATTTCTTTCAGAGGTGGTATTTTAATGACCATGTGGCAACTTTATATGAATTTTGATTAAGTTATAATATGAGAGCTTTCTAAAGATTATTAAAGAATGCTGCAATATAGGAAGGAAAGAGTTAAAAGAATAAACCCTCATTACCGCAGTGTACATCACGACCCTAGACACGATAAGCCTTTCAGATTAATCAAGAGACTTCTTTCAGTAAAAGTGCATCTGGCTTTGCCAAATATTGTGGTGTCTTTGTTTCAAAAACCTTTTTGAAGCCTGTAAATCAAAGGAATCTTGAACTGTCAGTATAACAGAATGGGATTGTGTATCTGAAGAATTCTAACATTTAAAATCCAGCATGTTATACTAGAAAACTTTTATAGCTAAAATGAAAGTAATGTTTTTTAAACAAGAATAAAATAGGAAACAGTTCAAGTGGATAAGAACAAACATTTAAAGGTCTTAATCTGTTGCAGTTTCAGACCGCCGTGGCTCAGGTAAACCCCGACCAAAGAGTGAAGGTTTTGAGCTGTATAATAATTCTGCTCAAAATGGATCACCTGAGAGCCCTCAGCTGCCTTGGACAGAGTATAATGAACCAAAGAAGCTGTCAGGGGATGACAGACTAATGAAGAATCGAGCTGATCATCGCTCCAGTCCCAATGTAGCAAGTAAGCTAAACTTCACTTCTGTTCTTTTTAAGAATATTTTTTTCATGCAAATTATTACTAGTCTTTGAAATCTAAAAATAGGAAGATGACTTGATTAAAATATAGACTATATTTGAAATACTGACACAGTAATAACTGCAGCAAAATTTGGGGAAAGTCATTCATTGAAGAGCAATTACAACTAATTTAATTAATGCTTTATTATTGCCACATTATGAAGTTTAATTGGTTTGTTCTATTACATATGACAAATTCCCGTTACTGTTGTTTAACAATGCTTACTTCAACTCTCTAATAGATCAGCCACCAAGCCCTGGAGGAAAAAATGCTTATGCTGCTGGAACTACCACCAAGATAACTTCAGTTTCTACTGGAAATCTTTGTACGGAGGTCAGAAGTGGCAAGAAAAGGATTGGCTATTAACGTCACTTACATTTCAGTAGAAGTAGTGTGCTTGGGTTAAGCTGAGGTTTTTATTGACGGTTTTTAATAGAATGCCACTGTTCAATGATTTGTATTCATTCTTTTTCACTGTTGCCTTATTTGATGTTCAGTCAGCAACATAAATTGTCACAAAATTGTGGTTATTGCATTGCTATTCACGTTTTTTATTATTATAAGTAAATTTATGCAATAAGCATTGTGTATATAGTTCCAGAGCAGTCAAACCCTGAGTCATAATTACTAGTTTAGTTTTGATTGTTCTTAGAAAATCTTAGCTTCAACCAAATAAATATGATTCTGGGATTAAGAACAATGCCTAAAAATATACTTGTTAAAAAAGAAATGAGAAGTTAAAATAAAATCAAATCTGCAGAAATCTGTATGATAGATCAGTTTTAACCTGTCCTCTCTGTCTTTTACAGGAGCAGACACTGCCACCAAGACCTGAAGCTTATCCTATACCAACACAAACCTATACCAGAGAATATTTCACATTCCCAGCTTCAAAATCCCAGGATCGAATGGGTCCTGCTCAGAATCAGTGGCCAAGTTATGAAGACAAACCACAGATCCAGGCAGAGAGTAATGACTCAATTAGTGCTGCAATGCAGGTTAGAAATAATCTGTCAAGTATTTAAAAACTTTTCCCTTCTGATTGCTGAAGACAAAGTAATACAAAATATTAGCTTTTCTCTTTCAAAACATTTAATTTTTTTTTAAAAGCAAACTAAGGTCCCAGTTCCACAAGAAGTTTTAAACAGACAGACCCCAGTGCCTGCGTGTAGTTTTGTTGTTGGGGCTTTTTTTTTTTTAAAATATTTTTTTCAGAAATATCTGTAGGTGAAAACTAACCCAAGATCTATAGTGAAATGTATTTACTTCCGTCACTTATAAATTGTCCCTCTGGTTATAAAAACAGTGTATCAGTTGTACTATTATGGAAACCATTTACCACAGAGTCTGACATTCTCAAAATATTTAATGTATAGTCACAATACTCCTATGAGATGGAGATAACTATAATTCTCTATTATGTTGATGGGAAAACTGAGGCACGGATAGACTTGCCCAGAGCCTCAGAGGAAATCTGCGGTGGACCAGGGAATTGAACCAGAATCTCCCATCTCCCACTCTAGTAGTGCTCACCCACCATCTGCCTCTGTAAAACCACCATACAGAGTCCCTCAGCATTCATCATAAGCACAGAAAAGGTTTAGAATTGGGTGCTAAAACCTCATGTAGTTTTTGAAAAGCTCTTCTTTCTTGATTCTTGAGGTAGCAATCCTACAAGAAGAGTAGGAAACTGACTCTGGAAACCTTACTTGTAAGAGTAATCCTCACTCATGCCAATAGTGCCACTGAAGTCTATGCAATAATCGCTTGAGAAAAGATTATAGGTAAAACCTTAGTATGATTGTGCTGATATGCAGTTGGTGCCTATAATACACTTCCAGTTTTCACATCTGTTAAGAATTTAGAACACAAACCCAGTGTTCATTTAACTTTCGTGAGGGTTTAAGATGGAAATTAACACATCATATTATAGCTAATTGCTATAAAAATATTTTAGCTAAACATCAGCACTTAAATACCCCACATTGAGAGAGCTGCTGATAGGTATAGACCCTGAGTTGCAGCATGAAACCTTGATTCCGCCAGGAAAAATGCATTTTACTAAAGCAAATGGCTGGGAGTTTGTTTTTCACAAGTACTTGAAAAGTATATGTTAGGTTTTCACAACACATATATCAATCAACGCTTTTCAATTTCATTGTTAAAATAAAATCAGCTTTAAAAATCTCACAGCATCGATTACTTTTTAATGAAATCCACAAGCGTTTTTAATGGGGTTTTATTTTTGTTTTAAAAAGCGTCATTTTTCTCAGTTTCAGAATCATTTCATTATTGTAAAATCATTTCACTGGATGATCGTTTCTGGTTATTTTTTGTTGTCAAATTAACTAGTTATTCACTTTTAAAGAGCAGTTTCATCTAAATTATATTTGGAGCCATGGTCATGAAAGTTGTAGTAACTAATGGCTGACTTAAAGCCTGTTTTATCATCTAAATGCATAAGTCATTAGCAAACTATTTGGCTAGGTGCATCTTCCCAGTGCTTCTGACACAAGTAGCTGTGTGTTCAGAGCTACAGAACTAATAGAGCATAAAAAATACACCCTTTCATCCCAAACAAGACATTCTTTCTAGTTCATAGTTAAGGTCATTGGTGGGGAAGCATGGAGAAGTTTGCATTGTTAGTCTCCTCCACTGTCACTTGTGGAAAGTCTGTACGTTCTTTGTCAATACTGAAAATTTTCTAATCCTCAAAAATATGAATATTTGCTTCAAGAAAAAAATAAAATCTTTCAATAGATTTCATCAGCCTAATCATGTCTGAATATCCAATTGCATTCCCACTTTCTATGCAGTAATAGTAGTTAGTGCTTGATATCTTTTAAAATGCTGTAAGTGTGTAAATGAATAAATGCTTAATATCCCTGGGTGGTAGTTGAGTAAGGTGGGGCATCTAAGCACCCACATCCTCTACCGCAAATAATTCCCACAGTGGCAAGAGAGGGGAGAATGCCCCCAGTTGGGTGAGTGGATGATTCCCACCCTTCTCTCAGCACTCTGTGTGCCTGTGTTCATGAAAGAAAAATGTTTGTCTGCCCAGCAGTAAACTGAACTGGAGACTTATTGCACTTGAGTTACTGTTGCAGGCTGCCTGTGTGTTTGTAAATGGGTAAGAGCTGTTAAAGATAGCCCTGAGATCTTGAGTGAGATGGGGGAGATTGTTGGCATGAGCTCTGCTTTGTTTTCATCATTCCCTCAGTGCAGCTTGACAGCTCTGCCTCAGAGCTTACAAAGTCTTCCTGGGCTTGCATGGTTTAAAAGGCTCAGTGATTTTGTGGTGTTGCGGACATTAAAATCTTGAGAAACTTGCTAGTTATGAAAAGTTCTCTACTTTACCAAAAAGATGTAAATGTATTGATAAGAAGGCTTTTTGTGTTGTAGAAATGCATTTTTTGTCATCCATTAGGTTTTTTTTATTGGATATAAATTTTATTAAATACAGATTAACTGATACGCATACTTCATTTTATTTCTTCTAGCGTGCAGCTCATTCCCAGGAAGAACTTCGAGATGATAAAATTTTTCAACCAGAAAGGAATCGTCTGGAAATGGTTATAAGAAAGGATGTAGAGTACATTGATCGAAAGTCAGACAGTGATCCATGGATGAATTCATCTGTGGATTCCAGCACATCCAGCCAAGAGCATCTGAATCACTCCTCCAAATCTATTTCCCCTGGTTCTTGTTTAACCAAAAGTGGACCCGGCCGATGGAAAACTCCAGTCATCAACCAGCCAACACCAGTGGCAGTTTCCCAGCCCATCAGAACAGACCTTCCTCCCCCTCCCCCTCCTCCACCAGTGCACTATGCAGCTGATTTCGATGGACTGCAAATGGATTTGCCTTTGCCTCTGCCTCCACCTCCCCCTCCAAACCAGCTAGGAATGCAAGTATCTTCACAGGTAGCTGCTGCGGAACGTAAAAAGAGAGAGGAGCATCAGCGGTGGTATGAAAAGGAAAAAGCGCGTCTGGAGGAAGAGCGAGAGAGGAAGCGTCGTGAGCAGGAAAGAAAATTGGGCCAGATGCGTACTCAGCCACTAATTCCTGCTCAGCCTATGGTTCCTCCTGTTTCTGTGCAGCAGGTGAAACCAGAAAAGCCTTCAACATTGCAGAGGTCCCAGGACACTGTCATTCGAGAGCTACAGCCCCAACAGCAACCCCGAACCATTGAACGAAGAGATCTGCAGTACATCACCATCAGCAAAGAAGAACTGTCCTCCAGTGATAGCTTGTCTCCTGATCCCTGGAAACGGGATGCTAAGGAGAAGCTAGAGAAGCAACAGCAGATGCACATTGTGGACATGCTGAGTAAAGAGATTCAGGAACTTCAAAACAAGCCCGATCGTACAGCAGAAGAGAATGACCGCCTGCGCAAACTTATGCTCGAGTGGCAGTTCCAGAAACGACTCCAAGAGTCAAAGCAAAAGGATGAGGATGATGAGGAGGAAGAAGATGATGATGTGGATACCATACTAATTATGCAACGGCTGGAGGCTGAAAAAAGAGCCAGGGTAAAAGGGGGTAATCCTTTCTAGGCACAAGTATAGTAAACATTTATTTAAACTTGTGTTCTTTAATAGACTGGTTAAACAAAATGTGAAATTGTCACAGGATAAAGGAGGACTGGACTGTCTTAATGTCCCTGTCTTTCATTATATAGAAAATGCTAAAGAAAAATGTTGTAAACTACCTTAGTTTGGCCAGTTAAGTGGTGTATTATAAAAGTACAAAGCAACTGACTGCAAAGATAAGAGCAAAATCTTTTTCCCTGGCTGTAAAACTTTTCCTTCAGAGAAATGGCATCCCCTATGTAGACAGGGGAAGGGTAGTCATTGACTGTAATTCCCTCAAAGTAACGTACACAAGTTGATGCCAGGTGTATGCACTGGAAGTTTTATTTATAGAGGATAAAAACGAAGGTCTTTGGGGAGGGGACAAAAAAGGGTGGTGTTTCTTTAGCATCTTTATTTTATTCTAACTCTCTGATAGCTCTTATTTGGCTTCTTTACTGGTGAAAGCCATTGATATTTACAGCTGTTACATGCAAGAAGGTAATACAACTGTATGCCGTCTGTTAAAGTTATTCTGCCCTTTCTGTCTTCACTGAGAAACTGTTTCCATATAGAAACTATTTTTTTTCTTATAAATCATAGCCCCAGGAATACTGAATTTGCAAGTTGACAGTTTTGTTTTGAAGGATTTATAAGCTAGTTCCTTAGTTTGTTGAGCATCTTTACTGCTACTTGTCCTTCTAAGAGTTGATCTAATCAGTTCCATAGTAAGCAAATGCCAAGCACTAAGAAACATTTGTGCACATTTGTTTGACATTGTAGAATAACTGTCAGATTAAGAGAAGTATTTTTCTTCCGGATTCTTTCTGGCAGCTTTTGGCTTTGTATTAGCTCCACTGGCACTAATTCCTAAACTTAATCTTTGTGCCTTTGCCATAGTCTGCTTCTTTCCTTTTACCCTGTGGCTAACTTTATTACTGTTTTGAAGCAATAGATACCCCACACTTACAAACTGATGAAAGGAAAGGCTAAATATATCCTTGGCCAGTGTTGCTAACTTTGTGATTGTAACACATAAGCAGTTACCTATGGGCATTAAATTCCATATAAAACTGCCATTTGCACAAAAAAGTCTTTGTTAACATTTTTATTATTGCTTGACTTAAAAAACCACATCATTAATGGGTTGAGTAACCAACTGTATTGCATAACATTATATCATTCTTCTCCAAAAGGATGAATTTTAAATATTAGCTGTCAGTGAGGTTTTCCAACATTTTAGAACATTAGTGGCTTTACACAGTACTACCCTGAATTATACCATGTAAAAAGTTTCCTTCAGGGACTAAAATTAGCTTGCTTGCTCTTTTTTAAAGATAATGTCTGCACTTCTGTTGTATGTCATTATCTATAATGCCAGAGATGCAAATAAGAATAGTATCTCTAGGATCATCATTAGCTTTGTTTTTTTGAGTGTCTGAATAGCTAATCTGAAATGTTATCACATTAGGACACTGGGGTTTTCACTGTTCAGACCGTTCAGCAATCTAGTGTCCAAAATTCTTCAGTTCCTTTTTTTTAATACCTTTCTAAAACAGCTGAAGTATCAAATCAAAGGGAAATGCTTTTGGCATAGTGCAAATCTAAACTTACCTTTATTTTCACTGTGCATCTTTTTTTTTCCCCTTTTCTTATTATCTGCAGCAGACTGCTGTGCCAGCAATCTCTGTTCTAGATTTGGTATGTTCTTGTTACTTTCTCTTCAATACCTCTTCCCCGTCTCGATATTTTTGTTTCGTTTTCTTTATAAATAATGATCCAAAATGCAATGGATGTTGTCTTTGCCATTTCTGGGGTGTTCTGAATCAAGATGTGATACAGTAAGTTAACTGTAAGCATGCATTTTGAATGTTTCTAAATCTTTTCTTCTTACTCCTCTCCTCCTACTTCTCTTCTTTAAATGTTGTGTTCTGCCTGTGGCTTTGAATTGTTTGCAGCTGTGATCTAATATGAATCTCTGTATTTGATATTTCTATGTAACTATATATTTATAACATCTTACGAAGCAGTTGGAAGCAACAAATTGTGGGGTGAGATTTTCTCAGTTTCACTTGTTTCATTTTAAGTCCTAAGCCAAAGAAAACTTGTCCTGCCATTCTTCAGACATTTATATGAACTTGTTTTAGCAGCTTAAATACACAAGATTTTTAAATCCAGTGACATCAAAAATGTACATGGCCTATTACTTTAAAAAGTCATGTTCCCTATCCTCCCCCATGATGGCTTTGTGTACCAGTTTAGCTTCTCCACTGATTGGCAGTAAACAATATGTTCTCTTACTTTCTTATATTTTTCTGTAATAGAATGAAGCACTAACTCAGGGCAACAGCTCCTGAACTAGTATGTCCAACTAAGTCACAAACATAATCAGAAAACTTATCTCTTACTTTCTTTTCCTAAACTGCCATTTCATTTGGATTGATACCATTCATTTACATTTAAAATTGAGATGGAAAATCTCTTGTTTAAGTGATTGTTTTAGGGCAGTAATTGCTAAACCAGTACATAAAGGGGTACCTATTGCCAGCATTGAGAATGAGCAGATAATTGAAATGTTTCCTGTAGCCCTCTAGAAAAGAAACTCTCACCTTTAACGTTATTTACTGTATAATCTGAACGCAATTCATGTATCTGAACCAATGCTTGGTACAGGTCCCATAGATACAAATTATTTGTACCATTCAAAAAATGAAAAAGTGACTGTTCGAAATGTTGCCCAATTTTGCTATTGAAATGCAAATACTGCTTTATAAGACAAATTTATAAAATATATGCTTCAGCTAATTTATAACATGTATTTAAAACACTTACTACTGTAGTATCTCTGCGCCAGATTACTATTGTTATAACCAATCTCAAAGTCCTCTGGCAGCAACAAGACAGGTGAGCTTTCTCAGTTGTTTTCTGAATGAGACAAGTACATTCAGAAAAGCTATGGATATTCCAGCTTTTGGTGTTGCCATCTCTCAAGGTTTTTATCACGTCTTGGAATATTTGGTGTTTTTCTTAAAGTTCCAATTCCTGCTGTCATTGTGTTGAGAATCTCAGCTTTCATTTTTACAGTGTTCTGGAGAAAAGTTTGAAAATGTGAATCCTAAAGACAAAAAAGCAGAAGACAAATAAAAAGAGCCCCAAATGTATTATTTTAAAAATTTCATAATTTCTAAGCCAATCTCATGAGTTTTTTTTAATCTTGTCTGATTTTTTTGAATGGTTGGGGAGGGCAATATTGAACTTTAGTGATAATACTCCTTACATTTTTATTGCATCTCTGTCACATCATTTTATGTACCCAAGATTGTCTGCTTTCTACGGGAAAATGAAGTTGAAGGACATTCATTGTATATTTAGACCTGTAGAATGAACAGTGTAACCTATATGTTCAAAAAGGCCCTAAAGTGGTTAATGAAATCTTCAAAGCATAAAATGTCAGTTTCGTGATGTTTTTCCTTTTAAATTCTGTGGGGCCATTATTGATTCTAACTGACCCACCCCTGTATTAAGCCTCCATATAAAGATAAATTTAAAATATTTTATAACTTTATTTTTAAAAGTTCCTAACAAACCCCATCTTTATTTTGTACAGTTTGAAGTCCAGTGCACAGAAGCCATTCCCATGAATTAAGCTCAACAGCTCCTAATACTCTAGCACTGATTTCCTTTTTTACCCCCTTGGGCTGTCATGTGAGGGAAATAGGCTATCTAATTAAGATTAGGTATTTAGTTTATTGAAGCTGTGCATTAAGTTTTGGGCAGAGGCACATCATGCTGCCCTGAGAGAACTGGAGAGCATAATTGGTACTTGTGCAGTCTGGGCTACTACACACTTAGCATGTCACAGCAGTACCATGTGAGAAGAATTAGCGGAGTCACGATATAGTCTGCTGTTAGAGGGAGCAACTTGGAAGAAGCTGTTTGGCTGTTGTCCTGAGCTAGACTGTGTTGGAAGTCCAGGTTGGCCACACAGGAAACCAAGGATTATGGGACCTGATGAACTCTTGACATTTTATATGGTAAACCAACCTACCTAGGATAGAGGAGAAGGGACAGTTCATGCTTCTGTACCTAGTGATCTATTAGTTATTCTTGGATGTCTGTGTATACTGCTCCTCTTTTCTATTTTTTACTATTTAAACAAAAAATATTTAAGGGAAGGTACTGAATATGGAGCAAATGAACTTGTTTTCACATTACATGTAACATGTCTCTCTTCACATAAGCAGTACTGTGGGTCTTGAGCTGTACCGCACGTCTTGAGAAGTTATACTGACAGGTGACCCTTTAACTGAGTGTCAGACCAGACAGATGTGTAAACTTTAAATTAAAAAAAATAGTATTAGACAAGACGACTCTAAATATTCAAACTAGTGCATGGGAATCTTAATTGCAAGAATCCTGTTAATGTAAATGGGACTTGTGGGTAAATTTTCCTCTCACTGTTCTGAAAATTGAGGAATCAAATGTGCTTTACTCACCACTTGTAGGGTTAGTATAGTATACCAGTGCACACAGTCACAAAAGCTAATTGCTTCAAGCAGTATGTAGTGCCTTGCCATCTCAACAGTCCTTTCTTGGTGTGTGACTACTGCTAAATAGAAGCTAGTTATCTAGGTCATACAGAAATGAGGTGTCCTCTTGTAGTGATCACTCGATCCTCTCCCACTTCAGCCTTATTTATCACTCTTGGCCTGTTTCCTAGGATTTAGGTCTAGAATAGCCTCTGATCTGGCTAGCACATTCCTACCTGATACAGCTGTCCTTCCAAAATTACTGTGGTCAACACATTGACATCAGCTCCAAAATTGGCACATGGGGTTTTTTCTTCCTATTTTGGTGCTCTAGAAATACAAATAATATTTCTCTTTAAGTGTTTGGGACAAAGTCAAAAAGTTCTCCTTTATTCTCTCATTAAGACTTATTTTTGCCAATTTTTTCTTTGAGTGGAAAAGTATTTTTCTTGAGATTTTTTTCTGAATTTTTCTTATCTCGTGCCCTTCCATATCATTATTTGGTACCATAAGATTAATTCTTATGCTAAATTGGTGAATTGTTGTAAAAGGGGGAAGGGAAGAAGAGATCTTTATTCCAATAGGCTTTTTAATTGTGATAAGTTTTTTTATTAACAGATCCATTCTTGTATAACAGATATTTTGTAAAACTTGTTTAGTTGCTTTCCCGTGTATTTGAGCCTTCCCTCTACCTTTGTGTAGTGTCAAAAACTATAAAAGCAACTTACTTTCCTGTAACTGGAGTTCAAAGGTAACATCCTCTGAAAAATATTCACCGGATACATGCCAATATGAATACTAAATCATTTTTATTTAAAAAAATAAATAAATCGATCACTTTGACGACCATGAACTGGTCTTGAAAGATTAGCACACTCTGATGTTTGTAACTTTGATTATCTAATCAGAGGAATTCTCAGCTTTGAAATGCATGCTTGATAATCAGCTGACTTAGTTATACATGTAAGGGTATATGAGATGAGAGTGCTCTACAGAGGATGTAACCTACAATCAGACACCACCAGATACATGTAAGTAAATCCAGTGTTCAGGGCGTTAGCAAAGAAACTAATCCTTCCTGAACTGGCAGTCAGATAAAAAAGAAACTGAATATTTTTAAAAAGGTCTGTTTTTAAAGAATTTTGCCTAGGTATTTCAATTTTTAGGTTAAATATTTTAACAAGAAATTGTGTATTTATAAATCTGATGGCAATCATTTAATGGAACAATAGACTCATTTAGATTCAGTTTAAAAAATTCCATTGCAACATTAGGAAGCCTTCACTCAATATTTGACACACTGGATATCAAAATGAAAGTTTAAAGGGTCTTTTGTCTTCAAATGCATACCCTCCCTTCTGTTGGTGTTAATGGGAGTTACATGCTCAAATCGACGGGAAATAGGGAGAGAATTTAGATCTCTTACATGAAGATTCGCTGCAGAAATATCATGGTCTCTTTCCACTGTTGCTGTATTCTGTCGGGGTAGACAGACACTCGGGCTGCTGCGCAGGCTCTAGGACCCTGAAAGGTGGGAGAGTCCTAGAGCTTGGGCTGGAGCTGGATTCCCAGCATCTACGCTGCATTTAAACAGCCCATGAGCCCGAGTTAGCTGGCACAGGCCAGCCACGGGTGTCTAATTGGAGCGTAGACATACCATGTATGTACATGAACTGCTTGACTGTGAACAAGAGTAGACTGAATATATTTAGCAGAAAACCACATGTAAACATTATGACAACTTTAGGAAACACAGAAGTAAAATCAGTTTAATAAATCTTACTGTGAAAAGTTTAATGTAAAAATATAAGCTCATAGCAATAAGAACCATGACTCAACTTAGATGGCAGATA
Source organism: Lepidochelys olivacea (assembly GCF_965140295.1). Classification (NCBI taxonomy): domain Eukaryota; kingdom Metazoa; phylum Chordata; order Testudines; family Cheloniidae; genus Lepidochelys; species Lepidochelys olivacea. The sequence continues at coordinate 128,197,376 of NC_140413.1, forward strand.
AATTCTGTACTTTAGAGATACATTGTTATTCCAATGACTACTCTCTCCACCATAGGCAGCAGTTCCTGAACCGCTTCAGTGAACCATGCAAAAATATATTTGTAGTGGTCCTAATTTGTCTGATCAGTGTATTGTTGTTATAATGTCTGATAGACAATTGTATCTACATTTATCTGAGGTTTATGTATTAGCAATGTTAGATTCAAGTAGCCAAAGACTTTGCTTTGTTGTCTGTTTTCCTAGTGTGCATCTGTTGTAGAAACACTGGGAGACTTTTATTATCTTTTGAGGGTATTTGTAGACTTGCCACATGAGCCTCTTACTTTAAATGGATTGACTCCTTGACTAAAACGTCATGCTTTTTCAATGCTTTAATCCCAATCTAAAATAAACACGCTGGTAGCTGTTGGAGCTGTGGAATGTTGATTCCAAATGTCTAATTTCAGTTCACCTGTGAAACTCTTGTTACTAAAGTGGTCTGGACTGTAAGTCAAACTGTACCTCTGTAGGGGTCCAGTACGCATATGTACAATCATACTAGCAAGGTAGTTTTTTAATAGAGGTAGTTTAATAGAGTTCTGCTGATTCACTTTAGTTAACTATATGTAGAATTTCCCATAATGGCAAAATGTAGGTGGAACTGAACAGTCTGTGTCCCCAAAAGTCTCTCTGGTTGTGTACAGCTGTTGTAAAATTCAGCAGTGAAAAGAAAGCAGTACATTTCCTCCTATACATTTCTCATCCTTTATGTGCAACAATTATTAGAAGTTCTGTATGGTTTTTAGGGACTTTCAGGGAAAATATAATGTAATAAATTATAGTTGGACAGGGAAAACTTTACTGGTCTGCTGTAGTGTAGTGTTTTGCATTAAACTGGTCACTTTTTAAAATGAATGCTCCGGGTATGTGCTCTCTGACTTATCCAGGGGGAGGTGATTTCATAAACAATTAAAGACAAGTCTTTGTTAGTTACAGGATGAAGAGCGTAGACGGCAGCAACAGTTAGAAGAGATGCGTAAGCGAGAAGCCGAAGATAGAGCCAGGCAAGAAGAAGAGCGCCGGCGCCAGGAGGAGGAGCGGACCAAGAGGGAGGCTGAAGAAAAGGTTATGGTCCTCTGAGTGCAGCAAGAATTCTTTGTGGGCTTCACCTACTTAGCCTGACTATTAACAATTTGGTTTTGCTGTAGGGGGGAGGTGAATATATTAACATGATGGTAATATTCATGGGCTCAGACCCTCTACCATCCAAAATAGAAGAGACAGACCCTAGGTAAATGTCCAGACTCATGTCATTCATGGCTTTTGCATTTATTGGTAACTCACAAACAATAACACAACAGAAATCTCAGGCTAAGTGTCCTCCCTGAGCTTAGTTGTCACTGCTAGAGTTTACCTTCAGAGCACTCTCTACCTTGGCTTTCTGTTTTCTTCTGCCTGAAAGAGACATTCCCACGCTGCTTTTGTCTGCGTTGGAGCTGACTGACCTGCCAGCCTGCCCCAGCAGTAATCATCCTGGAACTTAACACAGGGTTTTAGCACCTGAGACTATGGTGACTCAATAGAAGAGCTTCATATTGTCTTTGGGTACTTTATTGTAATTCACTAACATTCAGTGTTCTTAAAAGCAGAAACAAAAAATTGCTAAGTTTGATGTAGTAGGTTTTAGAAAGACCTATTTTTTATACAAAAAGAAAAATATATTGTATGGAATTCAGAGATGGAGAAGTGGAGAGAATGCTCCACCGTGTTTTTGTTACATTAGTTTGAATCTGGGGAAAAAATTACTCAGAGTTGGTTCTTTTATGCAGGAAGCTATTAGACCTGAATATGATCTAGCAGGAAATTGGATCACTATACAGTTAGGTACACTCCAAAATTCCAGACTTTTGTGTCCCTTAAAAACTCATACATGGTGTTCTAAAATTTTTATGATAAATTTCTTAAGATCTCAATCTTTTTATTTGACTCTGTGTGGTAAATGTAGAACCATCCCACCCGCTGTAAGATTTCACTTGAGCAGTGACAATCTGGTTTCTTCAGAATGAAAACTTGGATTTTAGTGAAACTGTGACTTCAGAATGGAGAAGGATGTTCTAGTGATAGGCGGAGCTCCTGCTTGGAAGATCAAGTAGGGAAAATATGTAAAAGGTTGAAGACCTGTTTGTCAGACCATTATTCCTACACCACTGAAAATGAGCAAAAGAAAATCTAAAACAGAATAGTTTTGCGGGGAAGTGGTGGTAACCCCACCACTAGGATCACACACACACAACTGGACTCAGCAAAGTACTGGAGGTTGTATCATAGGAAAGTTAGAGGTGGAGGGTGGATAAGATTGATCAGTAATAAATAGATATCCTCCATCTCTAACTTTGGTGATGTGGTACATCCTAATGATATTTGGGTCACCTACAGCTGAAAGGCTTTTATGACTGGCAAATCTGATCTATCCCAGAGACAGTTACATAAAAGTCACAGACATAGTTACAAATTTAGTGCCACCTAAATACCCTAGAGCCTTCAAAAGGGAAAATAGTATTAAATACGTAACCAATAGAAGGGTAACCGGCTCTGACTTCTTTAGTTAAGAAGATTCTCGGGCTGTTTAAGAAGGGTATATATTTATTTACTGATTTTGATTATAAAAATGCGTATCCAAAACTCTAGGCACCCTGCCACAAATTACAAGAAGTTTTTTCAAGAAGCTGTACTATACACTATAAATTTCTTAATTTAACAAGAAATCATGTTTTACCTGTGTGATTGCAAAATACAAATATTCAGTAGTTAGTGAATCAAGAAATGAGAGAATTTGACCGTCACAGTTTATAGTGAAAGTCCAAAATAGATCAGTATCTATTAGCTCACAATGGAGTTCTGACAGGTGTTGATGAAAATTTTGTTTTTATTTCACAGAACAATAAAAACCCCTTTAACTGGAAAAATATAGGAAACTTTGTTCACATATGGTAGTCACATGGTAGCTTCTGAGATGGTAGAGTTCAAATAATACGTACTGTATCTTTATTATGCATATCTATTTGTCAAGTTCACCCAAGAGTTCAGTGCAGATTATTTTTATTATGGCCCTATAGAAACATCATGGGTGTAGCATTTTCTTCATGAATTTGTCGAAGACACTTCAAGAGATTTATTAAAGCATTTTTTTAAAAAATTAAATTGCACAAGTCGCAACTTGTCCTTGCATGAAGTTATTTTTGTAATATCTATAACTTAGGCTTGTAGAATCAGTGAGCTCTAAAGCTCTGTTGATGACCTATTCAGGAGGGATAAGGCAGAGTTGTACTCTCTTCCAAAGTTCCTTTCTAAGATGACCCATTATATTTGTTTTCATTCTTTCTTAAATACTTCGCAGCTTTGCTAAATCCTTACTTTATCAACTCTAACTTTATAAAAGATGAGTGCAGGGAATTCCTTTAGTCAATACAGCTTTATTTCTGTTAACACAAATATGTTGTCAGCATAGAGCATGCAGCAACTCCAGAAATAACTCAGAATTAATACTGTGTTACAGGACAATTCTCATTTTCACATTAGTAAACATACTCTTCGTATAATGATTTGGAGTGGCTTCCTTACTCATTGCTGGGGAAGGGAGATGAGGGATCTGTTCAGTGCTCTTGTGGAGGAAAACTTGAATCCATCCTATATTTAAATGTTTCTCTTGTTCTGATCACTGCACTTTTCTTTCCCACGGGCCTACAGAGGCGACAGGAGGAGGAGTATTACAACCGTTTGGAAGCTGAAAGGCGCAGACAGCATGATGAGGCAGGACGAAGATTACTGGAACCTGACGAGCCTGGTCTGTACAGACCTCCGCTTCCACGGGAATATGAGCTCCCACCCCCACCCCCTTCATCTAATGCTCCTCCTCCCCCACCTCAGCGAAACACCTCTTACCTCAAAACACAGGTCCTCTCCCCTGACACAGTTTATACTGCCAAGTTTGTTGCATACAATGATGATGAGGAGGAGGATTCCACTCTAGCAGGTCAGGATAAGTACTCCAGCACAAGAAAATCTTATGGTGACCTTCCTCCTGCCACCCTTCCGCCACAGCAGCCCTTCCGCCAGCCGCGCCCAGTCTCAGATGGCATCTTTCTTTCCACCTCATTCCAGCCACCCTCCGTCAATGCCAACAGTACTGCTTCCAAACCAAGTCATCCCCTTTCCCCATCAAACAAACCAAGTTTCTTCCATCCCAGCAGCTCAAAAGGTAGAAACGAAAAAATGAAATCAGAATCTTTCTCTACAAATCTATCTGCACATTTCCCTCTGTGGTGCTGTAGATATAATCACTTATTCTGTGATTTTTTTTTTATTGTTTTTCCCCCCCGACTTGGTCACTCTTCTCAGCGTGGTGATCTAACCTTAATCCTGATATCAATGAGAATGCTCCTATTTGTAAACGTTTTAATCTTTTGAATATCCTTGTTCCTTTCCAAACTCTCTCAAAATTCCATCTGTCACACAATGAAGGAAAAACAATCAGTTTGACTGTTGCTCAACCAGTTCCAAGTACTGTTGGTTTTGGCTTTCATTCTGCACCGTCTCAGTAATTGTTTCTTATTTTATTTCATTGGCTGTGCCCTTGATGCTTCTATACATGTGTTTTCCATGCAAATATATAATACGTTTTCTGATTGATTAATTGGGGTGGGGGGCTTTTCTGCTTTCACTACTTGGCACATGGGGGACTCTTACTGATTTAAATATGGTGTGCAAATGGCTTTAAAAGGACCCTTGTGCAGTTTTAAATCTTATATAGTCAAAATTAAGGTGATATTTGGGGCTTATTGACCTAATGAAAACAATTTTCTAGGCAGCACATAGTAGTCATTATATTTCTGCGTTATAGTGTAGTTTACCTTATGCCTGGGGGCAAGAACCTATTTTTCCATCATTAAAGTGCTTTTCTTCCTGCTCCTTCCCTCTTCCCAGCCTGTCTTTGATGTTCCTTTGTTGTCGTCTTTTCTTTCCCTTTACACTGCAAACACACAGCTACACTGGTAATTAGAGCTTTATTAACAATTTAGTTGCATTAATTTTAGCACCATCCATTGCCTGCAGAGCACTACAGTTTTTCTTCTGACTGTACCCAGAACCTGGACACTATCACAGACTGAAGTTCAGTGCTAGATTTTTGGATACCATGGCTAAGTAGGAGAAAGTTCATAACACTTGAGTGTTTGGGTATGTGTCAGTATGGATCTCATTGTGCGTGTGCATCATGCGCAGGATTTTTTAAAATTGTGTCCATTGGGGCTGCACATGTGTCCTGTGCCTCTTTGCCCTCCTATGTGAGGGCGTGGAAGTAAGAGTGGCCACAACCCTCCCTCAGTTCCCTCTTACCACCCATGGCAGCAAGATGGAATCTAGTGAGTGTCTGACCCTCTACTAATTATATTTGTCCTTTTTCTCAGCTAGTTTTGGTAAAGAAAATCTATTTTCATCCTTCTTATTCTCTATTTTCTTGGACTTGGATGATCCAAAAAAACCCCAAAACCTCCATACCCTCCTGTATGGTGGGGCGATGTGTCTCACATCAACCATCACGGCGGACTCTAAATCTTCAGGGTTTAAACCCTGCCCAGCCTGCAACAGACTCATCCCCCTGGTCTACGGGCATGGTCAATGTCTGGTTTGTCTGAAGGATAGCCATAAGTATTCAGTGTGCACGTACCCACAAGGACTCCGCATGTCAAGGGACATGTGGCTAAAACTACACCTACTTGAGCAGTTGATGAGTCTTGTCACACCTGAAGGAGACTACCGCTTCCAAGGTACGAAAAGGGTCATTGTCAACTACTACTCCCTCAAGCAGACAGTACAGCCTAGGGACCAGCCATGAAAGGAAAACCGGAAAAGACGTCATCAAAATCAGCTCTAGCCACATCACACAGACTGTTTTGACACTGGGGCCTTTGGTTTGCTGCTACATCAAGACTAGTTCCAACAAACCCATCATTGGACCGGCAGATTCAGAATTGAGACTGATACCCCAGCACGAGGACAAGATCAAAAGGCAGAATCCATATATGACTTCAGACTTTGAGAGAGACCATTGTGTAAGGAGGAGAACCACCATTCTTCCAAGGACAGAATGTGTAAGACCTCTGCTAAGGCAGGAGTGATGCACAGGAAGCTGGCATTAGCACCAATGAAAGCATTGGTGTCAGTTAGGGGCCAGAGAGATGCTCTCAAAGCATCAAGATCCTTCCATCGACATCGTTGGTAAAACAGAATGGCACCCAAAGCACCACCATTTGAAGAGTATTCTTCTTCTTCACTAGTGTCTGATTATGCTTTTTCCTGGTATTGAACAGTAATGCCTCTCCGCTGCTTTTTCAGAGCAACCCTAGAAGCCTATACTGGAGAGCTTTGTCACAAAGCATCACCATGAAAGAGATGATAGTGGCATTGAGCCAATCAGTCACAACCAGGTCAGTACTGATATAACATGCTTTCCTGGCTAATATGGGCCATATTAGGGACCATCCTCTGAGGTGTCCTACAGCAGATCCCCCTCCTGTATGTCCAGAAAAAGGAGGAGATTAAGCTGCCAAGTGACATCACTACCCAGGCCACCAACAACAGAAAGCAGTGTCCGCACCCAGTGGTGTGAGCGGCAGAAGAACAGTAGCATTCCCATTCTCCATTGAAAGAATCATCATTTGTTGCTCAGTGAGACTGGTACACCAGCCTCTGCTCCAGCAATTGGCTATTTTAAAGCCTTGGAGGATTTCTTATTTTCTATCACTGAGATCATAGATACTGAAACAGTCATACGAGATAAATCCCATAAAGTCTACATTTTGACTGCATCACCTAGGATTGCACTCCTCATCAGTGAGGGCATACTAGAACCATCTAAGGAGCTCTGACAAACCCCAGCTACCATTCAGCCCACATCTAAGTGGGTGGAGAAGTGTTATCAGGTTCCCCCAAAAAGCTTTGGCTACTGTCACTCCCACCCAAATCCAGTATTGTTGGTAGTTGCAGTAAGCTGAAATAGCTAAATTGATGAAGGGCACACACAAAGAGAAAAATACCAAAAAGGTAGACCTGTTCAAATGCAAAGCCTACTCATCCACCTCTCTGCAACTCGATGTGGCAAACTCCCAAGTGGCGTTTGCCAGTTTCACTTCCTGATCTGGGAAAACATGACTCTCTTCCTGTCAAAAGTATCTTGGGACACTGAGGAATTAAATCATTTTAAGTGTTGCCAGAACAATCCGACAGCTATCCAGGAACACCTCTGACCCATCTGCGATGTTGATAACCAAGCTTGTGACCCATGAGGCAGGCCTCTTGGCTGTTAGCATCTGAAATATTAAAGAGAGGGCTAAGAGACCATAAAGACCTCCTGTTTGTGGGAAGGAAGCTCTTCAGCAAAAGAACAGATGAAGTGGTTCACTTTTTAAAAGACTCATGGTCCTCCTCAAGGTCACTGGAAATGTATACACCAACATCTTAAGGATGCCATACAAATATCAGCCTTAGCAGAGACAGTGGGCTCATCCCTATTTTCAGGTTAGGCAACCAGAGTACCCACCCTGAAAATGATGGTGATACTCTTGGAAGTGGCCATCAGCAGTCTTTGGGAGAAGCCTGGCTCCATTCCATTGGGCTTGGTCCAATATCTCCATCAAATGGGTGTTGGCAATTGCCCACAGCTATCTCATTCACTCCCACACCGATCCCCCATCAACCCTCCTTTCCTGTCCATCTTCAGTGACTCTTCTTACAAGAGCCTGTTTCAAAAAGTTGCCTGGTTTCATCTGGGAGCCACAGATGATGATCCTCATGATTACAGGGCAAGAGTCTTTCTATTACTGTTATTTCCTTATCCTGAAGAAGGGGTGTTTTCATCCTACACTTGAGGAGACTGAACAAATATGTACACCACCTCAGGTTCAGGATGATAAGCCTTGCCTCCAACATCCCATCTTTTCAGGCTCAAGACTGCTTCCTTGCTTTCAGCAGCAAGATCATAGAATCACAGAATATCAGGATTGGAAGGGACCTCAGGAGGTCATCTAGTCCAACCCCCTACTCAGAGCAGGACCAATCCCCAACTAAATCATCCCAGCCAGGGCTTTGTCAAGCCCGACCTTGAAAACCTCTAAGGAAGGAGATTACACCACCTCCCTAGGTAACCTATTCCAGTGCTTCACCGCCCTCCTAGTGAAAAAGTTTTTCCTAACATCCAACCTAAACCTCCTCTACTGCAACTTGAGACCATTACTCCTTGTTCTGTCATCTGGTACCACTGAGAACAGTCTAGCTCCATCCTCTTTGGAACCCCCTTTCAGGTAGTTGAAAGCAGCTATCAACCCTCCCCCACACACACCACATTCTTCTCTTCTGCAGACTAAACAATCCCAGTTCCCTCAGCCTCTCCTCATAAGTCATGTGCTCCAGCCCCCTAATCATTTTTGTTGCCCTCCGCTGGACTCTTTCCAATTTTTCCACATCCTTCTTGTGGTGTGGGGCCCAAAACTGGACACAGTACTCAAGATATATACTTCCATCCCAGCCCACAGGAAGTACTTGAGATTTACAGTCTGACCAAATCGCTACCAGTACAAGGATCTGCTATTTGGACTCTCCACAGGTATACTCGGTGCTGTAAAATGCTTAGCAGTGGTAGTGGCTCCTTTGTGAAGGTAAGGCTGGATGACTGGCTGATCAGAGGCAGATCTCAGTGGAAGGCACCAGCAAGCCTGGAATGCACTATCCGCATTCACACAGGTAGGCCTCCTAGTGAATGATGTGACTGACTTAGAGCAGAAAGAACATACCTGCCTAAAGACAGGTCCTAGTCATTACAAGCACTCATACTTCAGCTAACATCAAATATAGCTGACAGTACAAACATGTCATGCAGTGTTAGGCCACAAATTGGCATGCACGTAAATAACATCATTTGATTTCAGCTTTGGCTCATGTCAGCATACTCCCTGATGAGCCATCAGATGGAAGGAAGGTCTCTGTGCCATCATATCACTGCAGAATTGGTTTGATGGTTGGAACCTGTAAAGACATGGAAATGGATACGTGTCTCAGTATCCGTCCCTGACACAGACACCAATCATGGATGCATCAGGAACAGATTGGGGGACTCATTTGGGCAAACTACAAATTAAAGGAACCTGATCTTTAGGCAATATGAGATTATCTGTGAATGTGCTGGAGCTTATAGCCATCAAACTAGCCTGTATGGCATTCGTGCCTGTCCTCATACTCAGTAGTACAGATTTTTCACACACAACATGACAGCCATGCACTACATAAACAATGGAGAACTTGCTCGTTACCCCTTAGCATGAAGGTCATCAAATTCTGGACATGGCGCCATCAGAATAGACTCCTTCCAGGAGTCAGCGACAGTCTAGCAGGCAATCTGTGACCAATCATGAATGGTCCCTGCACAGATTCATCATAAGAGTGATATTCTATCCTGGAGAGTCCCCCATAATAAACTTGTTGGCCACCAGGGACAATGCCAAGTGTCAGAACTTCTGCTTCAGAGGAGGACTGAGTCCAGGATCATTGCTGGATGCCTTCCTCCTGCAGGTGAACAGGCCTGCTTCTATGCCTTTCCAACGATTCCCAAGGTGATTTCCAAGAACAAAAGGGACATGGCCATGATGGTTCTCGTAGCTCCATGTTGTCCAAAGCATTTTTGTCTAACACCTATTACAGATGTCTATTCAACCACCTATCCTGGATCTGATGCCCCAGCACCATAGTAAAATGCTCCATCTGGATCCAAAGTCACTGTACCTGATCGACAGTGTGGCTGTCGGCTGGCTGAATACAACAGACAGATACTGTTCTCTACAAGAATAGGAGATCTTGATACAGAGTAGGAAGCCATGTACCAGGAAAACATATTCTTCTAAATGGAGGAGGCTCTTGATATGGGTAGCTCAGTGTGGTCTGAACCCTGTCCAGGCCCCTGAACCTAGGATGCTTGACTGCCTATTGCATTTAAAGCCAGCTGGCCTTACATTCAACTCATCTAAGATCCACCTCGTGGCAACTTCAGCATACCATCCACCTGTTCATTCATGTGTTAGGTCTGTCTTCATCCAATAGTATTGAAGTTTTTCAAAGGGCTATTACATATTTACCCACTGGGGAGAGAACCTACCCCTGCCTAAGACCTTACTGTACTTCTCTGAACCTCTCTGAATGCTTCTTGCATCATCTCTCACCAGACAGTATTCCTAATGACTATGACCACAGCCAGAAGAATGAGTGAAGTTCAAGCTCTTATGGCCAGATGTCCCAATATGATTTTCCATAGGGACATGGTTGAGACCCCACCCCAAGTTCATTCCTAAAGTGGTCTTGAAATTTAGTCTGAAGGAATCAGCCATGCTGCCCATTGTCTTCCCAAGCCACACTCTGTACTATGGAAAAAAAGAAATTACACTCGCTCGACTTACCCAGTACTTGATGACATTGACAAGACTAAGCCATTCAGGCTATCATCCTGGCTATTTCTAGTTTGACCTTTTAGAATGCCCAGCTAAAGCTATCTCATCGTAAAGGATACTGAAATGGATTACACAATGCATTTTATTGTGTTACCAACTGGCTGGCTGGTATACATTTCCCACCAGACATCAAGACTCACTGCACCAGAGCACAAACAACATTCTCTGCCTGCTTCAGTGATGTACCAATCTCAGAAATATGTAAGGCAGCACTGTGGAATAACACACTGACTTTTGTCAAAGGCTATGCTCAGCTGTGAAGTTTGAATGCGCAGTACAGCAGTCACTGTTCGATTGATACAGCTGGCAGACCTCATTCCCACCATTCTGAGAGGGGATACTTCTTGCCAGTCACCTACTATGAGATCCACACTGACATATATTCAAAGCAGCAAAAGGGTTATTTATCCTACATTTACCATGGTTCTTTGAGATGAGATTACAGTTGGTGTGGATCCCAGGGATCTGCCCTCCATCCCCACATTGAGCCCTCTGACGTGGGCTGTGAGTTGCAAAGGAACTGAGGGAGACACGTAACTGCTCTGCCCTGTATGCACTGGCAGGGGAACACAAGGAGGCACAGGGTGCCTGCATGGCCCAGACACAGCTATTCAAAAAATCCAATCTTGTATGCATGAGGTGCATGTGCACCTATAGTGGGATCCACACTAACTACATCACCTCAAAGAATCACATTTACTGTAGGACAAGTATCCATTCTTTTCAAAACATAGTTCCACATCAAAAGTATTTGTACTCGAACTGCTGACTAGTTGTGGCTCTTAAGTTGAATTATATTTAAAAGAAAATATGCTTGTAATAAACATTCTCTTTAAATATCAGAAATGCAATCAATGATGATTAGCCATTTGTTTATTCTAAATAGTATGCTGGAACAGACCCAGCCCTAAAGCCTCTTAAAATTACTAAATAAGTACTTTATTTTTATCCTTTCAAAGTATTTTCCTTTTTCTCTACGCTTGAAATTCTCAACTACAGCCATTTTGAGATTAAGTGTAAAACATGCTTCCATCATAATATAGCTGCTTAAAAATGCTGTTACTTCTCTTTTTGATTTAGTACTTTGAAGGCTGTATATGTGTTTAAGTTGAGTAATTCTGGAACCACTATTCACTCTCCATCTACTCCCACCTATCCACTAACCAATAAACCCTTTGCCTTTTCATTAAATTTTCCAACCCTGCATTCTGCTGACTTTCATATATCAAAAAAGAGAGTGAGCGCAAAAAGTGGAATCTCAAGTGAGACATCCAGCAATGTTTTTTTTTTTCAGTAAACAATCAGGACCATTTCCGAGTCAGATCCATTTATATGGGTTTGGTAACAATTGAGGAACATTGTAGTATGATGCTCCACCTTTAATGACCTTAATACATAAGCCATACAACTCATTCTGATTACTTTATTTCACACTTTTAAAATAGCCTATAGGAACAGGTTAAACACTCCACCTTGATTGCTCAAGCTTCTGTGAAGACTGCCTGTGTAAAGTACAAAGCCGTTTGCACAAAATGCAGACTTTGTTGTGCAGCTTACCATCTGTCCATCTCACTAGCAGTCACATTACTGTTCTTTACAGCTCTTTTCTGCTATAAATGCTAACGCTGGTAAACCACGCTTCTGCAAACTGTACTCTCCCAGCTTCTGCCACTGGATTACTTAAGGGACTGACTTAAAACATTGGTTCCATCAAATTGGGGCATCAAATCTGACCAATTTTAACAAAATTAGATATGGGCGTGAGAACCAGACTTCAGACCTAGATGTTCCCCAAGTTGGAGGGGAGGTGGTGGTCAGATATATGGGACTTAGGTCTGAACAAAAGATAATTCTTCATACTAAAGTATTACAAGTGTTTTAAATATGATTTGAGCTATCCCTTCTTAGATCACTATTGTAATGTACAGTATTAAATTATTAAATGAGTACAATATATGAATATCCAAATGAGTTCTGTTCTTTTACTGACATTTAACCTTTTAATTATCTGCGGTTCAAAATACACCAGTGGAAGAAGCAAACATTTCCTTCTGTTTGGAGAAAGGCTCACAAGACATGACATATACTGTGTCAAGAAACCAAAAATATTTGAAAACAAATTTGAGAATTATGACAGTTAATTTGACTGTCCTAACAATACCGGTGATTTAAGAAACATACTTAAAAGCTGACTATGATAACAAAACTTTTTTGATTGGAAACCTGTGTTTAGTCTTGTGGCCTTTGGAGAGGATTAATATATTATGTAGAACTGTGTATCTTTTATATGAATTTAAAACTAAAGGTGCAGTGCTGTAAGCTGAATGAAACAAGACAGATAACTACAGAAATGAGACATGAATAGTCATCCTCTAAACATTGCAGGTTACAGAGTTTCCAACTATTTTCACAACCTGGCTAAATAAAGATAAAATAACTTAGGAAAATTGGAATTGTCATACTGGCACTTACTAATGCTAGTAGTATTTATCCTAGTTAACTTAGCTGGAGTTGCTGTTCTTACTTCAATAGAACCTTGTGACAGAATTCCACAGAAAAATTGTAGCTGCACATAAGTACATCCTTCTAGACAGTTAATATTTTATTTCATTTCTGCATTATAAGAAATAGCCACAAGATAAATAACTTTATCATGATTTGATACCGGTCACAGTTTGTTCCAAATATAATTTGCTTTCTTACCCCCCAGTTTTATTATTTATCAAGCAAAGTTGCAGTTTTAGGAAGAGGCTGACTATTGACTGAAATCATTATTCTGGCATTCAGGCAAAGCTCCGAAACGGTACTTTTATTCCTTTTACAAAGTTTAGAAACCATAGTTTGAGAGTTTTACTTTTGCAAAGAGCACTGCACCTTTTTAAATATAAATTGAAACTTGTTTTGTATTATAACTGCCATCCGTCAACTGTAACTTTTATATTATTTTGCATAAGGACCAAATCCTTACACTGGATCTACAGGAGCAATTGTTGGAGCCCATGAAGTTTATCGGGATCCAAGAGAGAAGAGATCTAAAAGGTGAAATGAAGACGAGACTCATGAAATATTAATCTGTATTCAGACTAACTAGCTGCTGGTCTCTGGAATATTTTAAATTCTTATAATACCATTTTATACATGTATCTCTGTAAATCTTTCTCGGTAATGAAATTCAAAAGCTCTTATTTAATCCTAGAAAATATTTTCAAAGAGAGCGCTGAGAATATGCATGACAGCATAAAACAATTTTACAGTTGGTTCTGGGATATCTTGGATTATCACAAAATAGAATTTGGTTTTATACGCTTTTTCATGCATGTAGTATTTTAAAGCCAATTAGTGTTGTGATTGTGTGAGTAAACAGAGCAGTCATCACAAGATTCTTTTTTTGACTACCTCAACCAGACTCATAAATTTGCACGCACGAGGAGGCAAGCACAGTACACTTTATATGGAGTTTTTACTAAGCTTGTGAAGTGGACAGCTAACAAAGACTGCATTGCACATGCATGTGTGGCTAATTTAGCTGCATAGTGTATTGAAGGTTCACATTGGCTGAGGCAAGGATACTACAGGAGCCTTTAACTTGGTTCCTGCACACCTTGTAAAGTGAAATGGTGGTGTGATGGCCACTGTGCACTTTGTACGGTTCACAGAATAGAGACCCACTCTGATGAGCCTTAAGTGGAGCCAAGTCTGACTGCGTAAGGGCCAGAGTTCCAGACATCTCAGGTGGTGAGGGAGGAGGAGACACCGAGAACTGAGTTCTTTCTTGGTGTGGCAAAAATAGTTAACCAGAGAGGTAGATAGCAGCAAGGATGAAGGAGGAGGCAGCAGAAGTACCTAGGCCACTCTACACTAGAAACTCTGTCAGTATAGCAATATCAGCTAGGCCAGCGGTCTCCAAACTACAGGCCAGATTCGGCCCAGGGCTTCCATTTGTCCGGCCCTCCAACCAACAGGGGAGAAGCGAACAGCTGAGTAGGCACGCCGAGCAGGCAGGGGAGGGGCTGCTGGCAGCAGTTTGCACACGTGGGCACAGGGGGGTAGCTGAGCTGTGCGGAGGGGTGAGTGCCCCCGGGAGCCAGTGTGCCCACCCCAAAAGGGGAGCCAACTCAGGGGAGAGTTGCTGCTGCAGCCAAGCAGGCACGGACCCCTGCCTTAGATTAAAAATACAAGCCAGATGCTTAATTACAACTCCAATAAATGAGTAAAGAAGATGGAAATTTCCAATTTCATAATGGTTAAATTTTAACTACAGCACTAATAGAACCAAACAGTCCCAACCAACAGTGGGAACTTAAAGCTTCTCTTACCAAAGTACAGCCAAACTTCCAGTCCTTTGTCATTTTCTTCAGCAGGGCAGGCACACCTAGCAGGCACAGGGAGAAGGGAGCAGGCACGGGGAAGAGCAGACCCAAAAAGGGGAGCCAACTTACAGTACCTGCGTCGATTAACTTTTATACCTGATTTAGAATTTAATACAACACTGACACAGAGTAGTGTTGTTTTTTAATGATTTTGTATATATTTGCATAATTTAATTTCTTTCACAGTCGCTTCAGCCCACGAAGTCCCTTCAAAAATCTAATATGGCCCTCATCTCACAAAGTTTGGAGACCCCTGAGCTAGGCGGTTGATTTTTTTTTTTTTTTTTTTTGCATGGTTGACCAAAGTTGCCAAAGCACTTTTATCCAGTTTTATTTCACTCTCAAAATCAGTATGAACTATACTTGCAAAACAACTTTTTTGATTTATATAAGGAGGGCATGCCAGCATAGCTATATCAGCAAACCTTTTCTGGCCTTAGTCACCCTTTAATCCTTTTTGAGAAGTGCCAGGTAGTCTCATCCACATGTTCCGCTACCAGAGATGGTCATACATGACTTCTGTTTAATGGCTCCTCTGAATGACAGCCCTGTAGTGTCAGCATTAAGAAATAGCCTTGCAGGACTTGAATCTAGATCTTCCAGTTAGAAGGCAAGAGGACACCAGATAAGATTATATGGATGCAAAGCTTTTATATAAAAGGATGTTTAAAATTAGGTTTTGTAACAAACCTTTTGTTTCTTCCAGTCAAGACACAGATTTACCTGGAGCACCAGAGAACTTGACATTCAGGGAGCGCCAGCGACTTTTTTCCCAGGGCCAGGATGTATCGACTAAAGTAAAGGCTTCTAGGAAATTAATGGAACTGGAAAATGAGTTGAACACAAAATAAGATAAAAGCACCTTATCAAATGTTACTGAAAGATCCCTAAAATAAGGGTATGGGATGGGGCTGTTCAAGACGAGACTGTATTGTCTGTGAAAGAGTGAGTTTGATTCCTCTGTATCTAAGACTGTTAATTGAGATTTAGAGATGTTGCAATAGCAAGAATACTGATTACTTTACCAAGAGCTTGTGGTTTATACAATTAAAGCACTGTAAAATTTTAATTATATGAATCACGTGAAGGTCACTTTTTTCTTTTGTTTTGGGGGTTAATTTTTTCTGCAATAGACCAAGTAGCACTTGTCAAAGATAAGTTCTGTTTCCTGGTCTTTTACAGACATACTTTGTTTTAGCTGCTGAGCAGAGCGAGTGAGAATAGTTTGAACTGCCTAAATTAATCTGTGCACTAGCTGATGATATCTATAGGTTGTTTGACACAGAAGCCAATCTCTGGGCTGTTTGACAAAGGTCTACGTTTATATATACAAGTTTGACACATTGTATGCTGTTCATATAGACTATTAGCATATCAGTACAAACCTCTTATCATTACCTAGCATTAGAGTAAAAGGGTTTGCCTGGATAAAGTCTTTGAGTGAAACAGTTTTAATCCTATAGGTGTTTTGTTTGGGTCTAAAATGGATGCATAACAGAAACTGTTTAATCCATAACCATGGAAAAGCATATACATGCATACATCCCTCTTGTAAATGACGTGTCTGGTTTACAAACCTCCTCTTAAAAAAACAAGAACAAAACTGGAGATGAAAAACCTTGGGGTTTTGTTTAACACTGTATTGAAATAACAGAATATAACAAGCAACAGATAATAGGCTACGTTAGTGGCCCTATCATAGCTAGGACCAAAATGTTAAATGTTCAAGATGGAAATAATGATTCCAGGTCCAAAGCTAGCAGAACTAAGGCATGCATTTTCCAAGGAGGTAGAATAGGGAGTATAAGCAACTAGCCACGGCGCATCATTGATGGAGTTTGTTATAGCAGCGGAGCTACATACTACTGTTGGAGAAGAAAAATGTTATAGCATACAGTAAGACTGATGTTTGAAATATCAAATACGATGTTGCTGGCTGTGAATATGAATGTCAGTGAGATGGGTTGACTTATTATCCTGACAGCACACCACCATTATTAATATTGAGAAAGTAGTGCTAGTCAAGCTGTCCTTCATCTATCTGGTCTTACTTGCATCCTCTTATATTGTTATATACTGTAGAGAATCTTCTCAGCAGTTCAAGCTATTTTTACATATTGATAGCCTTATTTAATTTTGAATTGTTGGATTCTTTTTGTTCCTTCCACTGTTGTTTCTTCAGCTATGCATATATGGCTGATGTTGGGGATAAGGACCTCATCAGAGTTTGTTTCTCTTTGTGTGACATTAAGACAAAATATATTATTGTGATTCCAAACAAATTTTCTATTTGCAAAGCCCTAAATTGGGCTTTAGATGATTTTTCTGTATCATATTGTTCTCTTATAAATATATATTTAGGGAATTATGCACACTTCCAAATACAGAGGGGTAGACTTTCACTGCCTTAGAAAAGAAATCACTTTTAATAAGAGTTGTATGATAAATAAATGCAAGTTAATGAAAATTGGAGTGTAAATATTTGTTTTTTACATATTTCAGGTTTCTTATTTGAAAGTGTGCTTTTACCGTTTCACCTGTTAAATATGAAGTAGGAGATTAAACCGGTTCAAAGTGTTAATGAAGGATTTGCATGCTTGCTGTGTCTGTTAATCAGGAAAAGCAAGCCTCTCCCAATTTATCTTGAGAACACTAGCAGCCTTACAGTGACAAAATACTCTTTTCTTCAGAAAAAAAATTTAGGCTGTGGCTGGAATACTGTTGCTGCTAGAATCTGAAAAGGCTTAGCAAAAAAATACATAGAACCTTCAGTTGAGTGGATTTGGCCGCTATTGGGCATTTGGGTCAAGTGTGAATATGTGTAAAAGTGCTTTTCATATTTGTCTGTGCATTATTATGGAAAAACATGAAAACTGCTGTAGTTTCCCATTTCTACTGTATTTCACTTGCAACCTATTTTTAATAAACTTTGTATTGTATTTAACATTACGTTTTATAGAACTTTTTGTAATTGTGTTTTTATTTAATGCTGTATTAACACATTCATACCGTAAATTACTAATACTCTTTACTATACAGTTACCCTATAGGTATTCAAAGAATAGATACATAACTTGCTTTAAAAAAAGTATATACAAAATCAGTGTAGCCCACATTAAACACTGGTTAACTGATAGATCTCAAAAAGTAATTTTTAATGGGGAATCATCCAGTGAAATTGATTCTAGTGAGATCCCACAGGATCTGTTCTTGGCCTAATGTAATTCACTATTTTAATCAATAATCTGGACCAAAAATATAAAATCATTACTGGAAAAACAAAGTTGACACACAAATTGGAGGGGTGGTAAACTATGTTTTACCAGTTTTACAGGTTGACTTAGATTGGTTAGTAGATGAATGACATATTTTAATGCATCCAAATGGAAAGTCGTACATCTAGGGACAAAGAATGTAGAATGCAGTTATAAGATGGGAGACACTATCTTTCAATGCAATGACATTGAAAAGAACATAGGGGTCATGGTTGATAACCAGTTGAACATGACCTTGGAGTGTGTTGAGGACACACAATTCTATAAGCAGAGGAATATCAAATAGAGTAGAAAGGTGGTATTACCTCTGTATACGGCATTAGGAGGCCATTCCTGGAATACTGTGTCCAACTCTGGCATCCACACTTCGGAAAGTCTTCAGTAAAGAGCAGAAAGAATAAAAACAAGTAGTGAGAGAGTTATGAAGCTCAATTTATTAGTTTATCCAAGATGAGAGATGACTTGATCACAGTGTACAAGTACCTACATGGGGAAGGGGTTTCTGATATTAGATGACTTTTTAATCTAGCAGCAAAGGAATAATGAGATCTAAAGGTTGGAAATTGAAGCTAGACAAACTTGGACAGGAAATAAGGCACAAATTTTTACCACTGAGGGTAATTTGCCCTTGGAATAAATTACTGAAGGAAATGGTTGGATTTTCTTTCACTTAAACTTATCCAGTCTTGATTTCTATCTTTCTTAAAGCTAGGATGTAGCTCAAGTAGAGGCTGATGCAGAGGTTACTGGGTGAGGTTTTTTGGCCTGTTTTATACAGGAGGTCAGACTAGATAACAATGGTTCCTTCTGGCCTTAAGATCTAACGAAAAGTGTTACAAAGAAGGTTGCATGTTGTCTTGCAGGAGCACCATGCATGGCTTTAGACAATTTTATTTCTCTCTCTTTCAGGAGTTATCAAATTTGACCTTTTCCCTCACTTTGTCAGTTTGCAGATGACATGCAAACGGAGTAATTTGGAAATCATACAGGTCAGGTCACTGATACAGAGCTATCTGGGTCACTTGTAAGCTGGGTGCAAGCAAACAATATGTTTTTAATATGGCAAAATGTAAACGTATACACCTAGGAACAAAGGATGTAGGCCATACTTACAAAATGGGGGACTCTCTCTTGAGAAGCAGCGACTCTGAAAAAGTTTTGGGGAAGTTCTATGGTCTGTGTTATACCAGAGGTCAGACTAGATGATCACAATGGTCCCTTCTGGCCTTGGAATCTATAAATCACATTTATTTAATAATCATAGCAGTAAAACGTGGTGCTTCTTTCATTAGACAAGACATGACGCAACAGGCAGATTAAGCAGATAAACAAGACTGGGAGAAACAAGCTAAACGGTAAAATGAGCAATCTTTTTGTACAGTAAGTGGGAGTCTCTGCCTAGTCATGCCTAAATGCCTGTATCTTTAAAAAAGACACTTGTAACATGTAATTTTATAAAACTATTTCTTTCCACCCCAGCTTCCTGTTTTTTATAGAACTGCATTGAGGGAGGTTAGTTCATGCATTTCCTAAGAACCATAGCCTTTCCAGTAGTTTGCATATCAAATACCACGTATGTGTATGGTGCTTTTCTGTAAGAGAGCTTTAGACTAGCCCTGAATTGATCCTTGGGATGGACTAGGGGAGGAGGGCAAGGATCAATTTGGGATTTTTGCCGTTTCTTACAGTTTGCCCTGAGGTTCGTACTCATGCTCTTGAGCCACTGCAGGACAGCTTGACACTGGCATAGTTGACAGGATTCACATACCATATGTCAATTAAGTTTATAGATCATAGCCCCAGCACTGTGAAAAGTTTAAACTAGATATTGATAGCTTTAAAGAATAGACACGAGTGAACCACAGTTCTATAATGGTCTTGTGAAAAAAAGACCTTGAAAGTTTGTTTGCATTACGTGTTGACCAGGTGTTAGGGAAGAAAAGGTAGTGGTGCCCAAGGACCCTCCTGTCACAGTGTCTAGAGTAGTTCATAGCCAATCTCAGGTCAGACTGTCAGAAAACAGGGCAGACACCCCAAACTGGTGGCATATTCTATAATTAGATTTCACCAAGCCAGTAAGGGTCACTATATTAGTCTGACCTGTAGTCACAAATGGTTTTTGGCTTTCCAGCGCATCTTGCCACCAGACAAACTAGAGTTTCTGAAGAAAGGTTATTAAAACCAAAAATCACTTCACATTAGGTTACTCCCAATCCCAAAGGGTTGGTCACTTACCCCAGGACAACGGATACTCTGGATCTCACATCAGACAATGCTGGCAGCCAATCTCTCTGATAAACTAACTAAAGGTCTATTAGCTAAGAAAAAGAAATGTTATTGAGAAGTTAGATCAAATGCATTAACAAGTGAGTCAAAGTTTGTAAATCCAACATGATAGCAGAGATGTAGTAGTCTGCTAGTTTTCCATAAGTCTCTCAGGGTTACCTAGAATAGCTCTAGGGATTTCTGTCAAATCACTCAGTTTTCCACCCTGTCAGAATCCATCAGTCCAGAGATACAGGATCATCCCCTGGATTCATTTTTACAGCTGTTTTCTCCGGAAAGCAATCTGGCAAGTGTCTCCACCTCAGCAGGTGCTCTTCCTTTGTTGACTAAATGCAGCCTGGGTCTGTGGATTTCCCACAGTCGAGCACAATGACCCATGCTTTGAAGTTAGCATGCTTCTTCATTTACAGTTCCAAGCCTCCAATCCTGTTTGATAGGCAATCTAATTACAGATACAGACATAATGCATTCAGTTACAGCAATCCAAACAATCTTTCATTAGTTTTCATGAAGTTTAAGCATCAAGTAATACACCTTTGATTTAGGATTAAGTACAGGACATACAGAATGTAATGTGATAGTAAACAACAATATCTACAACAATAACGGGTTATAGGTAAGTGAAGACAATGACATTAACATTTTTTGATATCCCCACACAGATTAATAGTCCTATGCCTCCTAGCCCACTTAATATTTCTTTGATATCCACACACAAGTGAATTGGCCTATGGCTTTGATTTGAGCTTGTCTGGCAGCATCACACCTCCTTCCACAGATGCCACAAAGGAGACAACTGCAGGGATACTGGCCCAATTGCAGCTTCAAATAGCCCAGGAAGTATGTGAGCACCAACTGATGGCCGAACTCCATATCGGGGAAACCAAAGCCTGCCAAGTCAGCTGAAGAGATCCCACTAGACTATTGGCCTCTGGCGGCTGGGAAGGAGCTGTTACAGCTATTGTCTGCAGGCCAGCGGGATGCATGACAATCCAGCTGCGTTCTGGAAATGCGGACAGGGCTGCTACATATATGACACTTGGCAGCTGTGTACACGCTCATTTGTTATTGCCTGGTTTCTCTGTTCTAACTCTTGTTTTGGGTGACTGGTGTTGCTGGCCCCTTACATCCTTCTGCCTAGGGGAAGCTAAGGTGTAGAAACTACTTTTTAATACTAAAGGGAAAAAAAGGGTAATGGGGGGGAGAGATGAAGGCATGGACAGAAAGGGTGCATGTGGGCTAAGTGGCTAAAGCTTAGTGCATGTCTACATTGCACTCAGGAAATGTGATTGCAACACATGGAGACATACTCAAGCTAGCCTTGATTGGGCTAGTTCCATTAGGCGCCGACTCCATGCAAAAAAAATATAAAAAAAATATAAAAAAAAAAATTAGTGGGCAGCTCCCCCCATCAGCTCCTCCCCCTCCTGCCGCAGATCAGCTGTTCAGCAGTGTGCAGGAAGTGCTGGGAGGGAGGGGGAGGAGTGAGGGCGAGATGTGCTCAGGGAAGCGGTTGGGGGGGACAAGGCTGAAGTGGGGGCAGGGCCTGAGATGGAGCGGGGATCAATCACCCCCCAGCAACTTAGAAAGACAGTACCTCTGGCTCACTCACTAAAAATCGCAGTGTAGCTGTACTCGGGCAGCTAGACTCTTGTTTTTAGTGAGCTAGCTCAATCAAAGGTAGCTCAGGAATGGCTACATGGGCTGCATTCACCCCTCCTGATTGCAGCGTAGATGTACCCTAAGGGAGGTACAGTAATGGGGCTATAAAGCTGGTCTCCCAAAGCCTAGGTTTGTGAGTCCGGGCCAGACCTCAATTTAGCCGAGACTTCAGCTCCGGCTAGAGTTAACAAAAAGTTGGGTCTTTGAAAGAGAGATTTATTACCTGAATGGGTGTATCCTCATCTCTTGATAACATTTTTTTTTAATAAGAACTAAACCCAGAAATGGATTCTTGACTTATTTCTGATCTCCCCATCACTAGTTTTAAATTAATCTGCAGCCCACAATTCCCATGCTATGGCTGCAGCATGACAACTGGTTATTCCAGTATGAAGTTGTGATCATAGTTAGGAAAAAAAATCCTCTTACTGAATATGTCTCAGACAATGTTAGAAGAGGGGCTTTACAGGACCAGAAGGAGAAAGCATTTAACACTTATCTCATACGGCTCAAGGCATCAACAAGAATAGCTTGGCAAAAGATCAGGATCCTGGCACCTAAGGCACAGTGGGAGCTTCTATCAGGTGTGATGGAAAATGTGCTGTTCAGTGCATTTATGAATCCTCATAATCTGTATTTCGTATTTTAAATTTTAATGGCTCTCTGGCTGAGCACTGTGCATGAGTGAATGTGATTGCATGGAGAACTCCAGCTACCAGTAAGTAACCCAGTTTTCTCTCAGCTTAGAGAAAAAACTCTACCATCTGTTATAGAGAGTTGCACTGGCAAGTGTCTGAGCGCTGGGTCATTTAGAGGCTAAAAGGTACTGTCAAAACTTGTGAAGGATTTGTTCAGGCATTTATTGGCAGTTCTGTTCAACCTCCTGGTTGAAAATAAAAGTATGTCTGTTTGAAACAGTGAGAGTCATTTAAACAAAATGAAACATGGATCCATGTCCCTGAAGTTTATTTATCTAACATCATTTTATTAGGAAGCAATAATGAGATCAAATGGTCAGATGTTTCGTAAAGCTTCAATGATTGTGTGTACAAAACTGCAGACTCTGATTACTATCTAGTGCACTCAGCCAATTTACTATCTTGTATGCAATACAAAAAGAATCCAATGACATCCAGTGGTGACAGTCTCATATGTTTGGCACTGCAGGGGCAGAGACAGGGTCACCATTTGGCAGACTGTCAGTAGTCATTTCCATCCTTTTAGTTTCTAGTTACTGCATGCAGGAAGGCAATAATATATACACCCACACATTATAATGCTGTGATGGGGAGCTGATTAATCTAATGGTCACTGTGTTAGGGTTAATGTAAAGAGCATTAGTAGTTTATGGGCCTGTCCTGAGTACTTCTGTTATTGTAGGATTTTATACTGCCACCCATCAGTGAAGTATCTGAATGCTTTCCATGTAAAATGGATAGCAAGAGCAAAGTCCCATGAAGTCTCTGAAATGTCTCCCTTTTGGCAGTAAAAACTCTTCTTGAGGTAGGGTTCAGTTTTGTTTTTTTTCGGGGGCAAGGGTTGGAAGGGATTTGGGAATGAAAGGGGTGTTTGAACTGAATGTCCCTTATGGTAGGAAGGCTCTCTCTCAGAGGAAGGCCAGACAGCAAGACTGGACTGATCTCTATATGGTTGTTCCATAGCCAGATCCTCTTGACAGAGAATGCTGTGTTCCCAGCTCTCACATACTTTATCTTGGGCTTTAAGATCTGCATTGTCCCAGAGGAGAATAGTTATCTCAGTGGTTCACAGATCAAAATTCAGTATTTAATGTAATAATGACTTGATTAAGATGTAGCTAAGGTCTGTGTACACCCCAAATAGTGACAATCTCTGCAGTACCTGTGAAAGTTCTAGAGTCTCTCGGTTAGTGGAAGAACCCACTGAAAATCTCTGGGGAAACCCCAGTCTCACATCCCCCACCCTCAAAGATCCTTACAACAGATGCTTCTCTTCTGGGATGGAGGGCTCACCTCCAAGGAGCCACAGCCCAGGGCAAGTGGTCCACACAAGAGGTCATGCTCCACAAGAAAATTCTGAGGCTGAGGGCAGTTCAATATGCTTGTCAACACTTATTTCACACCATGTAGGGCCACTCCATCAGGGTAATGCTGACAACAGGACAGCAGTGTATTATATCAACTGGCAGGGTGGAGAAAGATCCCAGTCGTTATGCACAGAATTGCTAAAGCTGTGGAACTAATGCATTTTCCATCCGATAAAAATCTCAGTTCTCTGTCTCCAAGGCCTCCCGAATACAGCTGCAGACTCCTGAGTAGACGCTTCCTTCAGGATCACAAATGGGAGCTCAACGATTGTCTTCCACAGCATCTGCCAAACGTGGGGTCTCCCAGAAGCAGACCTCTGTGCTACCCCAACCAAAACAAAATGTCCTTTTCTGCTCTAAGGGGGAAGATACGGCCACAACTCATGGAGAGATACTGTGATAATACAGTGGCCCTGTACTCCACTGTATGTTTATCTGCCTCTACCTCCAGTTCTCAAGACCTTATTCAAACTGCGTCAGGAAAGAGCTAGGTTATTCTCATAACATCATCGTGGACAAGACAAGTGTGGTCCTTGAACCTCCTCAACTCCTCTGTATCTCTCTGACTTCCTCTCACAAAACTCAGGGACCCTGATCCATCCCAACCGCTCCTCCTTAAACTTGAAAACATGGTTCCTAGATGGTTCTCGAGCATGGCGCTAACCTATTTGGATAAGGCCCAGACAGTTCTCCTATCTAGCAGGAAACCCACTACTCACAAAACTTACCTTTAGAAGTGGAAACGCTTCCACTCCTGGTGTTCAATTCATTTTTCTCAAGTCTCAGAGGTTCCACTCTCAAATCCTGGGCTACCTGTTGGATTTAAAGATGCAAAGTCTATCAATGAGCTCAATCAGAATACATTCAGATGCTATCACAGCCTTCCACTCAACTACTGAAGGCTGCTCAGTCTTTGTCGACCCTATACAGCTAGATTCCTCAAGGGCATACACAACTTATTTTAGCCTGTATGGAACCCGACCCTGCAGCAGGACCTAAATTTGATTCTCAATGCCCAGAGACAACCTCCCTTTGAACAGATGGCTACATGTTCTCTCCTCCATCTCTCACTCAAGTCTTTGTTCCTCATAGCCATCATTTCAGCTTGATGAATGGGAGAGCTCTCCTGTGCTTTTATGGCTGACTTGCCATATGCCAGCTTTTTACAAAGACAAGGTTACAATGCAACTTCATCCTCAATTCCTCCCGAAGGTCTAGTCGAAATACCACATTAATCAAGAGATTCTACTGCCAGTGTTCTACCAAAAAGCTCACACCTCCAGCGAGCAGACCAGCCTTCATACTCTAGACTTCATAAGGTCCCTCACTATCTACCTTCACAGGACTAAGACTTTCCAGGCCTCTCCTAGACTATTTGTATCATTTGCAGAGAGGATGGAGGGTCAACCTATTTCCACTCAAAGGCTGTAAAAGTGGGTTTTGGGTTGCATCTTAACCTGCTATGAATCCACTGGGATGCATCCCTCTCACAGAGAAATAGCACATTCCATGCAAGCTCAGTCCATTCATATAGCTCTACTGAAGGATGTCCCCATAACAGAAATCTGTAGGACTGTAACTTTGTCTTTTATTCATAACTTTGCCAAACATTATGCCATCTTACCTGCTTCCAGGGATGATACTACCTTTGGTGACACAGTCCTCCAAACTATCTTGGACTTGCCTCCTCAGCACTCAACTTCTCCTTGAGTTACTGCTTAGGAGTGTCCTATGGTGGAGCATACATAGCGACATATACTCAAAGACAGAGATGTTGCTTGCCATATGGTAACTTGAGTTCTTTTAGATGTTTTGTCCCTATGGGTGCTCCAACTCCCATTCCCCCTTCCCTTAGCTGTGGAAGCTCTGCTTTCACGGTCGAAAAGGAACTGAGTGGCAGCAGGCCCATGCCTCCCAATATGACCTCACTTGGAGGCCCCACAGTGCTACTCTGTGCAGGTGCGGATCCACATACACAGCCTTGCATTCTCCGGTTGAGAGCGCAACAGACATGCGTGCATCCTATGTTGGAGCACTCATAGGGACAAAACATCCGGAAGAACTGAAGTTACTATTAGGTAAGAAACCTCTCCTTCTTCATCCAAGAGTTTATTTCCTGTAGGCTTTCTGACATTTTAAAAGTGGCAATGGTTGCATCCACTGAGAATGAATGAATTAACAGCATATCACTGGCAGCTAAGTCCATGACACCTCTCTCTCCCTCTCTCCAAGTAATCTCAGGTAGATATTGAAGAGGAGAAAATAGTATGGATCCCTGTGGGACACTGCAGATGATGGCCTTTGGAGAGGTGGAGCAATTGAATTACCCATCACTATTCTGAGTTCTCCTGGAGAGGAACAATTGGAGCACTGTCACCATCTACTTCTGCTATGTCATATAGGCAGGTTAGTACAGTACCTTGTCCATTGTGACAAAGGCCGCAGAGAGGTTTAGTAGCATGAGCATGGAGACCTTACTTGAGACCATGGCCATGAGGAGATTGTCTTTTAATGCCACTAGAGCAGTCTCTGTGCTGTGCCCTAGTCTGAAACCCAACTGTGAGGCATCCAGGATGTTGGCTGATGTCACATGGTGTTGGAGCCTGGTGGATCCCACTTTCTCAGTTATTTTGCCCTGGAAAAAGAGACTGAAGACAGAATGGTGGTTAGAGAGATCTTTGGGATCAAATTGACTTCATGGGGTTTGAGTGAACTATTGCATTTTTAAGGAGTTTGGTAGTTGTGCTTCTCTGAAGGAGGCACTGAATATTTCCATTCTGCACTACCTTTTACCAGCCAAGAGGGCTTGGATCCACTTCACAGGTTGTGGCTCTAATATTTTTCAGGGCTTTTAGAGTTTTGGCATGTCTGATGTGGCCAAACTCAGTCAGGGGGTGGTAGGTTGATGATAAAGCCTGGTCAGCCAGGACTTTCTTTCCTAGTTAGTCCCATAGGTATTCTTTTATCTATCAGCGAATTGTGCCAACAGCTTTTCACAGCAGTTGATGCTTGGGTTGGCCTGGACCAGGGGTTGGCAACCTATGGCACGCGTGCCAATTTTTAATGGCACGCTGCTGTCTGCCGGGACAGCAGCGTGCAAGTAAAAATCCTGCCTGGCCTGGCCCACTCTTCTCTGCCCACCGCTCTCTCCTTGCAGGGCAGGCAAGCTTCCCCCCCCCCCCCGCCTCTTCCCCCAGTGTGCAGGGTTCCTGCCCCTCCTTCTCTCTCTCCCTGCGGCCGATCAGCAGACGACCCTTGCTACGGAGTGGGAGAGGGAAAAGTGGAGCCGCAGCGCGCTCTCTACTCCGGGGACCTTGGGGGTGGAATCGGCATATCCCCTCCAGCCCCCTGCCGTGAGCGCTCAGGGCAGGGGGCTGGGAGCACCTCCACAAC
The DNA here is from genome assembly GCF_965140295.1 of Lepidochelys olivacea. Lineage (NCBI taxonomy): Eukaryota > Metazoa > Chordata > Testudines > Cheloniidae > Lepidochelys > Lepidochelys olivacea. Next base: position 128,224,956 of record NC_140413.1, read on the forward strand.
CCCAGCCCACACCCTCCAGCCCTCTGCCCGGACCCCTGCATTCCCCTCATACACCTCCAGCCCTCTGCCCTGACCCTGAACCCCTTCACACACACCCAGCCCTCTGCCCTGACCCCTGAACCCTCCTCACATATCCAGCCCTCTGCCCTCACCCCTGCAGCCCCGTGCCCTGACCCCTGCACGCCCCCACAACCGCAGCCCTGACTCTGGCACCCCCCACACATACCCAGCCCCCCACCCTGACTCCTGCACCCCCCACAGATACCCAGACCCCCCACACCACATGCCCTAACTCTTACACCCCTCACATCCACATCCCCACCCTGAGCACCAAACAGGAGCTCCTGCACACACATACCCACATTCCCACCTGCACCCCTCGCACCAAATGGGAGCTGCCCAGGTAAGCACTCCACACCCCAACCTCCTGCCCCAACCCTGAGCCCCCTCCCTCATTCTAGCTCCTGGCCAGACCCTGTACCCCAACCCCCAGCCTGCTCCTTCACCCCCAGCCCATGCCAACAGGCGACCCCCAGGACTCTTGCCTGAAGTGTCTGGGGGAGTCTCATCAAGCAGAGAAGTGCAGGATCAGCAATGGGTTTCGTCCCCAGACTAAAAAGGAGCAGGACTTTCGTTTAAAGCAGCTCCTCATGGAGGCAGCTCTTAGCCCTCAGCCTCCTGTGGCGCACCAAGATCCGGCACCGAGTGTCTCAGTGCGCAGCGCCCTGGTGGCAGCAGTGGGACCGGCACCGTGGTTGGATTCTGATCGAGATCCGCGGCACCAGCGGTCCCCAGCACCACAACCGACATCATTGGCTCGGCACCGCTCCCATTCTCCCGGCCAGAAGCAGCACCGGAAGCCAGAAAGGGGTGGTCCACCTCCGCAGAGACCAGCCTCCTTGGAACCGCCCGTGGAGACGTGTCCCAGAGGAGAGAGTCCAGGGGCACAGCCTACGGCCTCGGCACCATTGACTCTGGCCCCAAGGGGAGAGCCATTGAGTCCAGTACCGCTGGACTCCCAGACACGCAGCATGGTTGAGGTCCAGTTGCCATGTACCCCGGATACTTTTGCAGCTGCAAGGGATCTTATTGCCATGACGGCATCAGCATCCCCTCAGCCACATGCCAAGGCGCCGGGGCAAGCCGGTCCTGATCCACCCGTCAGCACCGTGGGTCGAGCCACAGCACCGATCCCGCTCTCAGCACCATTCCCGCTCCCGCTTGCAGTCCCACTGCTGCTTGCAGTCCCGGCACCACTCTCCTTCGCGGTGCTGGTCGTACTCGCAGCACCGCTCTGACTCCCGTCGCCGGTCCCGGTACTGCTCTGCCTGCCAGTCATTGTGGAGGAGCAGATCCCGGACCCGACGCCAATCTCGACACCGGTCATCATCTCGGCCCAGATCCAGATCAAGGAGCCGTTCCATGTCTCAGTACTGGTCCAGGTCCTGGCACCGCTTCCCACTGTCACGGCACCGTTCCCTGGTGCAGATCTGTTCGGCACCACCATGGCCCTCATGTTCCGCTTTTCGCTCTTCGGGATTAGAGGCAGGGTCGTGTTTTTTGGACCGTCGCCATTCAGACTATAGCTGCCTGGAGTCAGGGGCTGGATCTTGGCAGCTGCAGGGGCAGGGACCCGCTCAAGGGCCCAACTCAATGGCCGTTCTGGACGCCCTGGGCATACCACAAGGCCCAGGGTGCTCCATCCGGGGCTTCCTGATCAGCCCCATCTGAGCAGCAAGTGCCAGAGGCTACCGCCAGTCAGCCCACCCTGGGGGGCACGGAGACTGTCGTGACTTCTCTCCCCACTACAGGACCTCCTCCAACACTGACTCCTGGTCCGGGCCCTGAGGTCGGTGGCACAGAACAGCTGGCCCCAGCTCCGCAAGAGGCCCGAGATGATCCTCTTCCCGCCGTGGCCTCCTCCTCCTCCTCCTCCTCGGCGGTGGCAGGCACTGCAGTCTCGGGTCCCCCTCCAACAGACCTCCATGCCCACCACAACCTCCTGTGCAGGGTGGTACGGAATATGAACCTGCAGGCAGAGGAGGCAGTAGAGGTGGAGGACCCCGTGGTGGATATTCTGACCGCGGAAGCTCCATCAAGGGTGGCCCTACCCTTTATTCGGACTATCCAAACTAACGTCAGGACAACCTGGCAAACACTTGCATCCATCCCCCCGAAGGGGAGGGTCGTGAACTGATAGATACACTTGCACTAGATGCTATTGAACTAGAATGCTAATAGTAGTAGTGCCGTTGTGGTAGCAAGCACTAGCTGCCCTGAGTACCAACCTGCCCAGACCTCGTGGGTACATGTAATGGACTGAGCACTCCAAAGGGATTCTTGAAGTACTCAGGGGTTGGATGTGCCTACCTCTAACTTGTACAGAGACCAGCGGTGGCCTGGAAGACTGCGCTTGTGTTGCCACAGGCTGGTGGTTTCAGGAATCTGATCTACAGCACGCATAGACAAGATTCCCTCACATTAAGGGCAGGTGATGGGGAGATGCCTTACAACTCTGGGTACCCCTGGGAAGCTTCACAGTGGCACTGAATGATGTCTCAGTGATGTAAGCAAGGGCAGGTGTGTCATCTAAAATGAGAACATGGATGGTGCTAGTTTTATGGGCTGCTGCTCTTGCATTAAGCAACAAGAGCTTCAGGCTGTTTTCTTCTGATGCTCTGTTTAATGATGTTACAAATTGAGAAAATGGCTTCAGGTGTCTGTTTTTCAGTTTTATCCTAGTGCCTGGTGTTCTTAGGGGACATCTCCTCAACCCGGTGATGGTAAGGTATGAGGAAAGTGTGGGTAATAGGATTCAAGGTCCTTTGAAGGTGTTGGTGTTCCAGTTATCCAGATTACAGGGGCTTGGAAGTGTGGTGTTGTGCTGGATCAGAGCTGAGTCACTTTGGCAAGGTAGTATCATATCTCATTGGATTGTAGCTGCATGTTAGATAAGTGTTACAGGAAGAAACAAGACCTCAGCGTCCAGGACCATCAGCATTGCATGCAAATGTGGCAGCTGTATAGGAGTTCAAAACTATAATACTATTTGCTTAAAAATATTAATACTGGTTAAATCTTTTTTCATTACTCAGTGAGGAAGGTGATGTTCTAAGACCCCTGCAGCATAATTTAAAGGAAACAAAAGGGTGAGTCTAGCCCGGTACTGCTAACAACTGCAGTTTAGATGAAGAGTCCTGCAGCTGGACCTTTGAATATAGGTGGTAAAGATCAGCCACTCTAGATGCTGCCTTTTAAAAAGCCAATGCCCAAATCTTTAAAATGCCATGTTAATGCATCCTGTTTGTTTACTCTGATAGGGGAAACTGGCCCAGAAGGTATGCAATGAACTTTTGCCCATTCAAAATGGCACACACAAATGCACATTATCCCAGCCTCTGTGAAGCCTGTCATTTTCCCAAAAGCCAGTAAATTGCAATAGCATGTTCCTTTTTGCGCACAAACTTGTCTGCCTCTTTTAGTGCCAACATCTTTTGAAAGCCGTCAGTAACACAGCAGTCAGGAAATCTTTTTGAACCACATTCGTCAGTTTTCATCTTCCTACCAATACAAAACTTGCTGCCAGGATATATGCCTGAGGAACTTCCAAGTCTGAAAGTGGCTTTTTATGGTGTTGCAATATTTAAGTGATGTTTAGGGAAACAATGGTATCTTGGCATACTATTGTTCACTGAACTCTGCAGAGAGGTTTGATTTGGTCTGTCAGAGTTGGACTGCCTCACAAAAATTCAACTGGCCTATAATTATGATCCTGGCTTTCATTTGCCAGAAAAATCATAGTGCATACAAGTAAATGTCACTTATTTCCTGCTTCTATACAGCTGCCACATTTATATTCCCCATCATAAAGATTTCATATGAAGTAACTACATAAAGTATTCAGCCTAGTTTCTGGATCCCTAAAAAGACATTTTTTGGATGCAGAGTTTCCTAATAGGTTTCTCATAAGGCAGTTTAGTACTCCATGAAAGAGCAAACAGTTACATGGATTACAATAGATAACGTAATTAGAGGAGCAGGTGCCAAAGCCATGTGAACTGCCAAAAGTATCTGGGAAAACCAAACTAATCCCACATGGAAGAGAATGAGGTATAGCTTTCCTCATGGAGTACTATCAGGATTTGGAGAATTATTAATTCTGTTCTGTATCTGTTCTTATGCTATGCTTATCCCCAACATGCCTTCCAGCTGTGCATTAAGCAAAATGACTAACATCTGTCATGTGTGTTCTCTCATCCTCTCTCCAGGGGAAGAAGTGTGTGCAGTGCAATGGGGTTTTTTTGAATTTTGTTTTAATATTGTGACAGGGTCAGGCCAGATGGCTACAGGAGAGTAATAGAAGGCAGATATATTAGCCCCAGGTTAAGTAGGTCCCTTTTCCCTGGGTAAGGTAACAGGGAAGGTTCCAGAACAACCAGGAACCTTCTGGAGACAATTAAGACAGACAGGGTGATTAGAACACCTGCAGCCAATCAAGAAGCTGCTAGAATCAATTAAGGCAGGCTAATCAGGGCACTTCAGTTTGTGGTGCGCGTGTAAGGAGCTGGGAGCAGGAGGTACTAGGAGCTGAGAGTGAAAACACATACCATTGGAGGACTGAGGAGTACAAGCATTATCAGACACCAGGAGGAAGGTCCTATGGTGAGGATAACGAAGGGGTTGGGAGGAGGCCATAGGGAAGTAGCCCAGGGAATTGTAGCTGTCGCACAGCTATTCCAGGAGGCACTCTAGACAGCTGCATTCCACAGGGCCCTGGGCTGGAACCCGGAGTAGAGGGCGGGCCCGGGTTCCCCACAAACCTTCCAAATCCTGGTCAGACACAGGAGGAGTTGACCTGGAGTGTGGGTTCACGAAAACGGCCAAACTGAGGGCTGCCCTGAAGCTCCAAGGTGAGCAAATCCACCAATAAGCGCAAGACCCACCAAGGTAGAGGAGGAACTTTGTCACAATATATAAACACACACAAATTACTATATATTTGTTAGGCATACAGAAGTACATGTTGCACTCGAAGCAGAAGGTAAGTGAGGTGTGTGATGGTCCTTTGTTCCTGTGAGAGTTGATTCCATGTTCTTGGAACAGCCCCTGAGAAAGCGCTGCCTCCTGCCCAGATCAGCTTCACCCATAGTGTAGAGTGTTCCATTGTGCCAGAGGAGCACAGTTGATGACCACAGTCTCTATCTGAGTTATAGGGGATCTTCTAGGTATCCTGGGCCCAGGCCATTGAGCAACTTGAAGGAAATGACTGAGACCTTGAAGTTGACTCCATGTTCTTTAGAAAGCCCATGTAAAGAGCAAAGTACAGATCAGATATATTCACAGTAGTCCATGTTGCTTAGGAGACAAGCTGCAGTGGTCTGTACTAGTTGGAGTATCTTAAGGGCGAGGGCTTCATGTCAGGTGTATCACAGTGGTGTAGTCCTGATGAAAGTGAGAAAGATGTGAATAAATAAGGCTAGGTCATCATTCCTGAGGAAGGGATGGACTCTCATTCCCAACTGGAGAGGGTAGAAAGCATTACTCATGGATGCAGCTATGTAAGAGCTTAGCATCAGTGAGGAATCCAGGCAGCACTCCCATACTATGGACTGGACTGAAACTTTTCAAAATGCTTTCCTCAGCCCAGCTGCATCACCTCTGTCTTGTTCAGGCTCAGCTTCAATCAGCTGCTTGTTCAACTATGAGTCGTGCGGTCGTATATTGTGAAGGATAGGTAGAGCAGCTGGCACTTAAGTCCATGTCATCTAACCAGTTCACCCAGTGGCTGCATGTAGATATTGAATGGAACTGGAGAGATAATTGAGCTTTGTGGAATTCTACAAGTGAGAAGCTTAGTGGCGGAGGTGCAGTTTCTACTACTTTTTGGGTGTGTCCCTCCAGGAAGGATTCATACCATTTAAGCGCACTACCCTGAGCCTGCTACCTTCCTCAGATGAGACAACAGTACTATATGGTCGACAGTGTTAAATGCTAGAGAGGTCCAGAAGAATGAGAATGGATGTCTGCCTTCTATCCACTGACAGGAAGAGATCATCCATCAGTGCCACTGAAGTGGTTTCAGTGCCACGTTTTGGTGTGAATCCAGATTGTGCCAGTTCTACGATATTAGCTCCATTAAGAAGAGCTTGAAGTTGGACTTTAGCTAGTTTCTTTATGAGCCTGGAGTTCTGTACCTATGGGCTTGTCAACACATATGTTGAAGTCTCCCAGGATGACAAGTCTGAAGTATTTCACTGCCATCAGTGATAAGGTATCAGTGAGCTCTTTTATGAACACTTTAGTCTGTGTTGGTCTTTAATTGAACATAAAATGTATGTTAGCTGTGGCTCTGGTTTCTGTTGCCACATGAGTTATGTCAAATGAACTTGTCTTACCTCAGGCACCTCTTGGATTTGATCAATTGGCACACAATTCTAGCTTCAAAGGAACTGTGCCCTTATCTCCATAACGTACAAGACATTAAGCACTGTGGGATACTTCTTGAGGAAAGCTGTTAGCCAACTGAAAAATTGTTTATCACATACCAAAGTGCCTAGATTTGATTGTACAATTGACATGCCAGATTACGCAGTGATGTTATAGCCATGTTGGTCCCAGGATACTGAGGTAGTATCTTTTATTGGATCAACTTCTATTAATGAGAGACAATCTTTCGAACTTGCACAGAGCTCTTCTTCAAAACCATGTAAGCTTGAAATCTTGGGTCTCACCAACAGAAATTGGTCCAGTAAAACATAGTACCTTGTCTCACTAATATGTCGGACTAAAGATTGTTGTGCTAAAACTTGTCCCAATTTTTTTAACTTTATATAGTCTGTTTTCCCTGATTCTGCTGCATTTCATAGGTAAACTGGAAAGCTGTAGGTCTTTTAAAAAAAAAAGAGAGAGAGAGAGAGAGAGAGAATGGCTTACGAACCTATTAGTTATAGCACGCAATGCAGTACCTCATTTTACATATTGAGGAAAAGTGAGCGGTCATAATCTGAAAGTATATTTTTTAATATCCGTTAACATCTTTCAGCATGACATGACCAGAGCTTTCCCTGGGGTCATGGATACCGAGGCACAGATGTGCTCTTTGTGTGCCACAAGCTCCAAAAAGTGAAAACGCCCAGGGCAGGGCGGGGGGGGGGGGGGGGGAGGAGCTGTGCTGATTTTTCACAGCACCCTCTCCCCTGACCACAGCACAGTGGTCACGTGCATGACTGGAGCGACGGTCTAGGAGCCCCAGTCCCCTTCCTGCAGCCTGTGGGCCAAGGGCGCCGCCCCCCTCCTCTCCAAGCCCTAACTCGAGGGATGCAGGGGGCCCTTCCTCCAGGCGCACGGACCCACGCCACTTTCAACAGGCTGAAGCGCGCCCCTCACAGGCAGCCCAGCGGCCCAGCCCGGACGCGGACCCCCCCTTTCTCGGCCCCAGGGAAGGCAAGGGACCGTCCCTCGTTTCCAGCTGCCGTTCTCCTGTCCCGGCAGGAGCCGGGGCTCCCAGCACTAGGCCACCCCGACCTCCACGCGGAGCTGGGACTGCGCAGGGGCAAACGTCTCCCGCGCGCGGCGCCCCCGGCTCCCGCCATTCAGCGAGCCCCGCTCCAGCGCGGGGCACCCGCCACTCTGCTCCCACGTGCGCCCCGCCTCCCCCCGCCGCGGCTGGATTGGCAGGCTGCGGCTGTCACTCATGACGAGGCAGAGAGCAGGCCGCGTGCAGCAGGTTCGGTTGAGCGGAGGCCGACCGTGTCAAGTGTCCTGATCCCTCCTCCCAGTCCCTGCGTGGCGCTCTCCGCCGCTGCGCCAGCAAGGGCCTTGGCAGATGCTCCCTAACGCCCGTCAGTGAGCGCTCGGAGAGCGCCCCGGTATTGTCACAAGCTCCCTGGCCGCCCGCCAGCCAGTGGGAGTCATTACCGCCTGCGGTGGGAGGGAGGACAAGCGCGGTCTCCGCAGCAACCGAAGCGAAGCCCCATGCCAGCGTCTGATTGGTCGATTCAAAGCGATTCCGTGCGCGTGGTGGGGATTGTTGGGTGCGCGCCGCGGGACCGCGGGGCGACGGCGGCAGGACGGGAGAGAGGATGCGGCCGGGTGGCGGGATCAGCCCGAGCTTTGTGGCCCAGCAGCGGATCCGGCAGCTGGAGCAGAAGCTGCGCGTGAGTGCGCTCCGCGGGCGGGGCGGGGGGGGCCACGCTCGGGGAGGAGCCGGTGGCCCTGCCCCCTCACCTGCAGGGGGCTGGGCCGTCCTTAGTGCGTCATGGCAGCGATGTCATCACTCTCGCCCCGCCCCACCCGCTGCCTCCTCCTGGGCTGGCGCCCATGGGGCTGGTTGAGGGGCTGGGGCAGGGGAGGCGCCGCTGGGCCAGGTCATGGGGAGGGCCCTACCCAATGCGCCGTCCATTGGGGGTCTATTTCACGGTCATAGGATTTTTTTAAATGGGAACTGTCATGATTTCAGCTATTTAAACCTGAAATTTCATGGTGGGGTAGCCGTAGGTGTCCTGACCCAAAAAGGAGTGTGTGGGGGGGTGGGGTAGCAAGGTTACTGAGGGGTGGGGTTGCGGTACTGCCACCCTTATTTCTGCACTGCTGCTGTCGGCAGCGCTGCCTTCCGAGCCGGGCAGCTGCAGAACCAGGGCGGCTGCCGGCCGGGATCCCAGCTCTGAAGGCAGAGCCACCGCCGGCAGCAACGCAGATGTAAGCATGGCCGGGTGTGGTGTTGCCACCCTTTCTTTTGCGCTGCTGCTGGCGGGGCATCGCTAGGGTTACCAACCCTCCAGGATTGGCCTGGCGTCTCCTGGAGTCAGCACTGGTTTCCCGGTGACTACTGAAAGCAAACCAGGAGATTTTGATAGGCTATTTCAAGAAAATGACATTACGTCATGTTGGGGAAAAAAAATCTCTTGGAATAGCTTCAGTCAGAGTTGGCAACCCTAGCCACCACCTTCAGAGCTGGGCACCCAGCCAACAGCTGCCGCTCTCCAGTTCCCAGCTACAAAGGTAGCGCAGAAGTAAGGGTGGCAATAACCACAACCTCCCCTAAAATAACCTTGTGACCTACCTGCAACTCCCTTTTGGGTCAGGACCCCCAAATTGAGAAACACTGGTCTCCCCCATGAAATCTGTATAGTACAGTATAGGGGAAAAGCACACAAAAAAACAGATTTCATGGGGGGAGTGTGACGACGTGGGGATTTTCCCTTGTTATGTTGTATGTGAACCTGTGAGTCTTACTGTTGAGCCTATGTTAGTTTTACTGTTTTGCTTGAATACTGTCTGTGTCCCAGTTTCCCTGTGTGCTGCACCAATACCTTGGTGGTGGGAGTGGGGTGTGTGACTTTGGCTGAAACCTCTGGGCAGGTGAGGCTTCTCCAGCTGCCTGCATGTATGCTATGACCAGCCGGTGCCCTTCATAACCTGAGACCCAGGAGGGGGATGCGACCAGATAACTCTTTGGCCGGGAAGCGAGACAAAGAAGGAGGAGGAGGAGCAACGGGGGTGTCTGAGGTCGGGTCGCTGGAAGATGGCTGTCTGCTTGGGGAAACTGGAAGAGGGGAAGTCCAAGACATCTGGCCCAGGACTCCCCAAGATAGACTTGGTTGAAAGTCATTAATTCTGTGCTAACAAGCTCTGTTCTACTCTGTGTTCCTGTCAACTAATAAACCCTTCTGTTCTACATGCTGGCTGACAGTCACAGCTGCCTGCAAAGTTGGGGTGCAGGGCCCTCTGGCTTCCCCAGGAGCCCCGCCCAGATGGACTTGCTGCAGGAATCACACAGTGTGAAAAGGGGATGCTGAATGCTCCAAGGTCAGACCCAGGAAGGTCAAAGCTATATAAGCTACTTGCCCTGGCGACAGTATGCTCAGAGAGAGGAGGCATGCTCCCCCAGAGTCCTGACTGGCTTCATACGGAGTAGTTCTAGAGCATTGCCCCAGTGACTCTGTGACAGGGAGACCAGATTTCATGGAGCATGACGTATTTTTCATAGCAGTGAATTTGGTAGGGCCCTAGTCATGGGGGAGGAAGAAGGAGAAAACAGGCGGGGGAGTGAAGGTGATGGGGCAATAAGGAAGGGTCCGGAGGGGGTGTGCAGCAGAGAGCCCCAATCTTCCCCACCATCCCGCGAGGCCCTAGGGAGCCCGTGGCACAGCCCAGAGGAGCTCCTCCTGGAGACCAGATCGAACAAGGGAATGCAAATAGGCCTCACAGTTGCAGGCTGCCCCAACCTCCCATTCAGTTTCTTCCTTCTGCTGGGATAGATGACCAGGGTCCTTCAACCTGACACATCCTACGGAGCTGTGCACCAGGGTCTCCCTCTCACCGCAAAAGGGGCAAGTGTTAGGGGAGTTTGTGAACCACATCAGGCAAATGCCTGCGCTCGGAGCCTCATGGAGGAGCTGCCAGCTAATATCCCAGGTGGCCTGTGGAGCTGGAAGCCATTGCAATACCACCCAGCGATGCACCCACCACAAGGAGCTGGGTCAAGGGAGTAGCTCTTGAGCAGATCTTCCTCTCTGTGGCCTCCCCGGTGCTGCTGCTCACCAGCCCCTGGTACTATGTCCCCTGCTGGGCCTGGCCATGGGCAGCCTGGTTCAGCTGGATGGTCCTGGGGTCAGGGCCCACGTTGGGGGAAAGAGCTACATGTTCCTGCCTCAAGTTCCACCTGCTTAGGGCACCAAGACGAGATGTTGCTCACAGCAGGATTGTGCAGAAGTTCAAATATGCGCCCATGGGCTTTGCTGTGCTCCTGGGTGCTGCAGCTGCTTTGTGCTGGGATACACCTATCGGCAGGAGTGCACTAAGTTATAAACATATGCCTGGCAGCCTGCTCCCAGAGTCATGTGATAAGATCAGAACCTCAGTTTCCATTACAAGAAAGTGTTTCTAGCCCTCTTGGTTGCTAAGAAAAACTTGAAAACATGACCTGAATGTGATCAGTGCTGTGATGTCTGCCTGACTCTGTAGTTGCCTCCAGCAGGGAGAAGAGCACTAGCCACTAGAGTCGTGGAAGATGCTACCTGGCCTCTTACTTATCACCTGAACAGATCAGGCTGCTGATGCTCTGGAGTGTCCTCAGATGCTCAGATTGAGATGCCGCACTAAGTATTGTAGGATTAATTCCCCTTTGATGGGGCTCAGATGCCTCATAGCCTTTTGTGTTCGAGGATCGGTTTGAGGACTTGAGGGGAAATGGTGACCATCATCCAAGCACGTTCCATTTGTGGCACCAAAATGCGCTGTCACTCTTGGCAGATTATGCTTTATACTCATCCTTTTCCCTTTCTACATGCTTTGAGTAGTAGTGAACTAATTTAAATGTTGGCATTGATAAATATCATTGCACATCTGTACTAGGATCACAATTTACCAAAAATTAGAATATAAAATTGAATCCATGCTGAGACCTTGAGAAACTTCTGATTCCCCAGATACTATGACTTTTTGGCATCTTCTGGCAATCGGAAAAGAGCAACATCATCTGCTTTCCCAAGCCATTTTGGCTGTGTAGAAAAAAACCCCTTGTGGTTCCAAAATTGGGAAATTTTCTTTGTGTCTGCAATGCTTACTTCTCTGCACTACCAGGAAAGTATAATCTGTACAGATCCTTGAAATACAAGATTGAGCGCATGGCTGTTCTTACTGTAAACAATAATGAACATAAGAACAGCCATACTGGGTCAGACCAAAGGTCCATCTCACCCAGTATCCTGTCTTCCAACAGTGGCCAATGCCAGATGCCCCAGAGGGACAACATCCTCTGGCAAGGCGTTCCCCAGGTTGACTGTGCGTTGTGTGAAAAAATGCTTCCTTTTGTTTGTTTTAACCTTGCTGCCTATTAATTTCATATGGTGGCCCCTAGTTCTTGTGTTATGAGAAGGAGTAAATAAAACTTCCTTATTTACTTTCTCCACACCAGTCATGATTTTATAGACCTTTATCATATCCCCCTCCCCCCCCGTCATCTCTTTTCCAAGCTGGAAAGTCCCACTCTCCTCATACGGCAGCCGTTTCATACCCCTAATCATTTTTGTTGCCCCTTTCTGAACCTTTTCCAATTCCAGTATATCCTTTTTGGGATGGGGAGACCACATTTGCATGCAGTATTCAAGATGTGTGTGTACCGTGGGTTTATATAGAGGCAATATGATACTTTCTGTCTTATTCCCTTTCTTAATGATTTCCAACATCCTTACATACACATTTTACATTTCATACACATTGTGAGGAGAGTGGTCACTTTGGATAAGCTATTACCAGCAGGAGAGTGAGTTTGTGTGTGTGGTTTTTGGAGGGGGGTGGGGGGGTGAGAAAACCTGGATTTGTGCTGGAAATGGCCCACCTTGATTATCATACACATTTTAAAGAGAGTGGTCACTTTGGATGGGCTATTGCCAGCAGGAGAGTGAGTTTGGGGGGGGGGCGGAGGGTGAGAAAACCTGGATTTGTGCTGGAAATGGCCCAACTTGATGATCACTTTAGATAAGCTATTATCAGCAGGAGAGTGGGGTGGGAGGAGGTATTGTTTCATGGTCTCTGTGTATATAATGTCTTCTGCAGTTTCCACAGTATGCATCTGATGACGTGAGCTGTAGCTCACGAAAGCTCATGCTCAAATAAATTGGTTAGTCTCTAAGGTGCCACAAGTACTCCTTTTCTTTTTCCAACATCCTGTTCACTTTTTTGACTGCTGCTGCACATTGAGTGGATGTTTTTTCAGAGAACTATCCACAATGATTCCAAGATCTCTTTCTTGAGTGGTAACAGCTAATTTAGACCCCATCATTTTATATGTATAGTTGGGATTATGTTTTCCAATGTGCATTACTTTGCATTTATCAACAATGAATTTCATCTACCATTTTGTTGCCCAGTCACTCAGTTTTGAGAGGTCCTTTTGTAGCTCTTTGTAGTCTTCCTGGGACTTAACTATCTTGAGTACTTTTGATTCATCTGCAAATTTTTCCACCTCACTGTTTACCCCTTTTTCCAGATCATTTATGAATATGTTAAATAGGACTGGGCCCAGTACAGACCCCTCAGGGACACCACTATTTACCTCTCTCCATTCTGCAAACTGACTATTTATTCCTAACCTTTGTTTCCTATCTTTTGACCAGTTACCAATCCATGAGAGAACCTTCTCTCTTATCCCATGACTGCTTACTTTGCTTCAGACTAGGGTGACCAGATATGAACTGTGAAAAAACGGGATAGGAGGTGGGGAGTAATAGGCGCCTATATAAGAAAATGTCCCAAAAAACAGGACTGTCCCTCTAAAAACGGGACATCTGGTCACCCTACTTAAAATGACTAAGACTAGACTAAGGGTTCTCAATCTAGGGGTCATGAGCGGGCTCTAGTGACCCTCCTTTTTTACCCTTTTCATTATTTTTAAAAATATTTCTAGCCTTATGATTGCAGAGACTATCTTGAAAAGGAGAGCTGAGCTTTAACTGATGCAGTGATGCCTGCATGAATCTGCAGACAGCCTGACACAGTAGCTCAGGGATTTTCAACCTAGGGGGCATTGCACCCAGCAGAGTTGCAAACATGTCATGGTGTCATAAACACCCACACTTTCCCAAGCTGCTGAACCAGCTAGGTTGGAAGGGAGTACGAGTATGGGAAAGTAGGTCTCAATATTGAAAAAAGATGAGAACCAGTAACTAGACAATCTAATAAATGGGAATTATTTATCCTAAGTGGTTATAAAAATGTATATTAAGGCAAAATATATTAATGAAAGTTTATTATATCACATCAACTTCTTACACTGCAATAGTTGTGCTGCTGAATAATAAGTGCATGATTGTCAAAAGATTATTGGTCTGACTACATTCAGAAATTATTATTTCAGTTTTATTGCTGAGGGTGAGGATGCAGAATCTAGTTTATCAGTTGTTTTTTCAGGCTAAAGAAGAAAGAATAGTTGTGCTGGAAACAGAAAATGCTCTTCTTCATCTGAAACTTGCAGAGGTAATTATATTGTCCGTGTTTAATCTCTTGTAAAGTGAGTGGAGATGTATCCATGTTGTTTGTGAGTTTGTGCTAAAACCCACCACCTAAAAAAAGAAGTTGGAATCCTTTTTCTCATTTTCAAAGTGTGTCATCTTCCTGTGGGGTAAGCTTTCAAAGGATGGGGGCACAGCCTCACTTTTTATGAGCACAAATTTTTGCTGGAAAAATTTTCACACTTTCTTTAATTGCAGGTGCAAATCAAGTAGTCAGACATGCAAATACTAGAATACTTGCCTGTAATTTCATGCCTTCAAAAATGAACTGAGGGAGTAAACATGCACACCAAATTTGAGCACTTTCACACTGAAATACCTGATTTCTGCTTGCAGTTGAACTGGATGTGCAAAATGTAGGTGCAAATTTTGAGGGGGCAGTTTACACCCACAAAAAGGAGGCCACTCTTTTCAAATATTTGGCCATAAATTGGTTTCAGGAACCTGCATTTTATAATTAATGGGCTTATCAAAGATGCTCTATTGAGTGTCTTCATGATATTTGTGTACATACGTGTCTTGTGTTGGAGGGAGTAAAACTAAATGTCATATAAGCAGTTGGAAAAGCCTAGCTATGGCTAAACTAATCCACTTTGTTTCATCATACTGCTGATCAGAAGGGACAACTATTTCTGGAGCAATTACTGAAATAATGAACAGTCCTCATAAATAATATTTTGCCTCTTCAAAGCTGGGTCTTCAGAGATTAAAAGAAATTTGAGAAGTTGTTTTTTGAGCAAGACCAGGACTGGCTGTGTGGATTAGAGGTAATAGTGACCGTCAGTTGAGAAATTCTAATCCAGGCTGAGTCATTAAATCGCTGTGTGACCTCAGGAAAGCCACTTGCCCTCACCGTGTCTTGGTTAACTCTGCTGGATGAAATTGGATTTAACTAAAAAAATAAGAAGTTCTGACTGCAAGCCAGATGGTGCATCTGAGATGACTTTTGCTGGGTACACAAAAGAATACTGTATTTTATTTCATCAAAATATATTTCAATTTTTTTTTTGGTAGCATTTAGTGAAGATATTCTTAGGAATTTGAACTGACCTTTTGATCTCAAGCATACAATATGGAGATTATTCTAGATAGTAAGATGCATCAGAGGGCAGAATGTGTCTTGTAAACAAAATACCCTCCTCCAGAGCCAAAGCCAGTATGAGGACTCGTCTACATGGTGTTTAGTCTGCACAAAGAATTTTATATTTTAGTTTGCACTCGTGTGTCATGCATTAACTGGCTCATGTGGCCCTTGCTGGCTCACACTGGAAGTTCACTGGTGTGCATTAATGCAGTCCTGTTTCAAACAGTACTATATTAACGTGCACTGGGGAACTTTTAGTGTGTGCCAGCAGAGTCTGTGCAAGTCAGTTAGTGCAGGACATGCTAACAAAGACTAAAATTGATACCCCTCTTCTGTGAACTAAACATTATGTAGACAAGACTGAGTTTTTCAGTATTCTGCCTGTAGAGCTGATCAAGCAGGCAGTCTGTCACAAATCTAGTCATTGCTGCTAGAAAAATCCATTCCAGAGTTTCTCTTGTTAATTGCCAAATATATTGCAAGGCTGGAGCAGATAAAGGTATATGGAGAGCACCCTGATTGCACCACAAGCAGGAGGAATCATTGCCAAATGGTTCGTGTCAATCAAAATATCTTTTTACTTAACTCTCTTAACAGCAGTGCAGGTACAAAGCTATGTATAGAAAAATATAATGTAATCTGTGGTCACGGGTGGTTTCAGCATTTTCATGATAAACTTCAGATCCTTTCCTCCTCGTAAAGTTTAGGGAAGGGACCGCTATTCGGTCTTACAACCTTGAATAGCATTCCCATTTTTCCCCACTTTACTTTTTCTTCCCCTAATCTGAAAGCCCCCAGTAGAGCTGGTGCAAATGTTTAAACCCTCATGGAAATTTTCAGGGAAAATGAAAGATTTTTTTTTGAGGTTTTCATTGAAATTTTCCATGGGAAATTTTGAGTTTTCAGTGGTTTTGGCTGAAAACTATCAGATTTTTGCCAAAAATGGGAGTTGTAGTGCTTAATGGGAGTAGCAGCTTGTTCTTTGTGCCCATTGTCCTCTGTGGACCAGGATCGTCAGCTGGACTACAGCTCCCATGATGCATCAGAGTCTCCCTTATTTGGTGAGGGGAAGCTGTGCAACATGGAGTCCCTGGTTGTGGTGCATTATGAGAGAGCAATGCCCATTTTTGGCCAAGGTCTTTTGAGGAAAAAAGGAATTTTTTTGCAGAAAGCGGATACTTTCCACGAAAAACGTTGTTTTACTGAAACCCCAGCCCTACCCCCATGTCACTTTTACTCTTTGACTGGACTCTTAAGAAACCATGAGTGCCACTCCTTTGAGTTAAATGTTGGCCTGTCCAGTGCACTGGCCCAGAGGCATAAGGGGGTGCAAGCTCCCTTGTGCCAGCTGTCTGCATCATAGGCAGCAACATGGGAGGAGAAGTGGGCTTTGCAAAGTGGTTACTGACCCTCTTTTGCTCAGGTGGTTGGGTTGGGGGTATAGTGACACCTCCACTCCCACCCTGTACTAGCCAGCACAGAGGAACGTCTATACTGGATATAGATTTGGTGAAGTTTGCTCCCTCCTGGGAGCAGTGGGATAACCAGGAGGAAGGTTGTGGCTCTCTGAGCCACAGGACTGTCTACACACATTCTTGTGCTGGGTTTAAATAAGCAGGTTTAGTTAAACCATGGACCCTTGTGAGTGAACACACTTATATCACCTTAAACCTGTTTGTATTGGTTTCTTTTGCTCCACAAATAAATTGATACAAACGAGATTTAAATCACTTTAAGGGTGTCTACCTTCATAGCACATTGATTTAACCAAATTGGCTAAAAATCACACAGTATGCTGCCCTTTATCTGCCCCTTACTTAGGACTTGGTGGTGAAGGGGGACTTAAACTACCCAAACATCTGTTGGGAAAATAACACAGCAGGGCACAGATTGTCCAATAAATTCTTGGAATGTATTGGAGACAGTTTTTTATTTCAGAAGGTGAAGAAAACCACCAGAGGAGAAGCTAGATTTGATTTTGACAAGTAGGGTGGAGCTGGTTGAGAATTTGAAAATGGAAGGCAACTTCGGTGAAAGTGATCATGAAATGATAGAGTTCATGATTCTGAGGATGGTAGGAGGGAAAACTACACAATAGAGAAAATGGATTTCAAGAAGGCAGACTTTAGCAAACTCAGGGAGTTGGCAGGTAACATCCCTTGGGAATCAAGTCTAAGGGGAAAAACATTTCAAGAGATTTGGCAGTTTTTCAAAGAGACATTATTAAGGGCACAAGAGTAAATTATCCCACTGTGTACAAAAGATAGGAAATATGGCAAGAGACCACCCTGGCTTAACCCAGATCTTCAATGATCTGAAACTCAAAAAAGAATCCTACAAAAAGTGGAAACTAGGTCAAATTACAAAGGGTAAATATAAACAAACACCAGTATTTAGGGACAAAATTAGAAAGGCCAAGGCACAAAATGAGGTTGAAGTAGCTAGATACATAAAGGGTAATAAGAAAACATTCTACAAATACATTAGAAGCAAGAGAAAGACCAAGGACAGGGTAGGCCCCTTACTCAACGAGGGGAGGAAACCATAATGAAAAATGCGAAAATGGAAAAGTGCTACATGATTATTATTATTTTCAGTTTTTATCAGAAAGGTTAGTAGGAATTGGATGTCTAACATAGTGAATGCCAGTGAAAATGAAGGTACGATCAGAGGCTAAAATAGGGAAAGAACAAATTAAAAATTACTTAGACAAGTTAAATGTTTTTAAGTCAACAGGGCTTGATGAAATACATCATAGAATACTCAAGGAGCTGACTGAAGAGATATCTGAGCCATTAGAAATTATCTTCAAAAAGTCATGGAAGACAGGAGATATTCCAGAGGCCTGGAATAAGGCAAATACCAAGCCAATCTATAAAAGGGGGAATAAGGACAACCTAGGGAATTACAGACCAGTCAGCTTAACTTCAGTACCAGGAAAGATAATAGAGCAAATAGTTAAGCAATCAATTTGCAGACAACTAGAAGATAATAAGGTGATAAGTAGCAGTCAGCATGGATTTGTCAAGAACAAATCCTGTCAAGCCAACCTAATAGTTTTCTTTGACAGGGTAACAAGCCTTGTGGATAGGGGAAAAGCGCAGATATGGTATATCTTGACTTTAGTAAGACTTTTGAGACTGTGACTTATCACCTTCTCATAAACAAACTTGGGAAATGCAACCTAGATGGAGCTACTATAAGGTGGGTGCATAAAGGGTTGGAAAACCATTCCCAGAGAATAGTTATCAGTGGTTCACAGTCAAGCTGGAAGAGCACTTCAAGTGAGGTCCCTCAGAAATCAGTTCTGGATCAAGTTCTGTTCAATATCTTCATCAATGACTTAGATAAAGGCACAGCGAGTACATTTATAAAGTTTGCGGACAATACCAAGCTAGGAGGGGTTGCAAATGATCTGGATAAACTGGAGAAATGATCTGAAATAAATAGGATTACATTCAATAAAGACAAATGCAAAGTACTCCACTTAGGAAGGAATAATCAGTTGCACACATACAAAATGGGAAATGACTGCCTAGGAAGGAGTACTGCAGAAAGGGATCTGGGGGGTCATAGTGGATCACAAGCTAAATATGAGTCAACAGTGTAACACTGCTACAAAAAAAGCAAACATCATTTTGGGATATATTAATGGGAGTGTTGTAAGCAAGACACAAAAAGTAATTCGTCCCCTCTATTCTGCGCTGATTAGGCCTCAACTGGAGTATTGTTTCCAGTTCTGGATGCCATATTTCAGGAAAGAGGTGGACAAATTGGGGAAAGTCCAGAGAAGAAAAACAAAAATGATTAGGTACTGTTTTTTAGACCTTTATGAGGGAAGACTGAAAAAATTGGGCTTATTTAGTCTGGAGAAAAGAAGGCTGAGGGAGGGGACATGATAATGGTTTTCAAGTACATAAAAGGTTATTACAAGGAGGAGGGAGAAAAATTGTTCTCTTTAACCTCTGAGGACAGCACAAAGCAATGGGCTTAAATTGCAGCAAGGGCAGTTTAGATTGGACATTAGGAAAAACTTCCTAACTGTTAGTGGTTAAGCACTGGAATAAATTGCCTAGGGAGGTTGTGGAATCTCCATCATTGGAGATTTTTAAGAGCAGGTTAGACAAACACCTGTCAGGGATGGGCTAGATAATACTTAGTCCTGCTTTGAGTGTAGGGGACTGGACTAGAAGACCTTTCGGGGTCCCTTCCAGTCCTATGAAAAAGCCACAGTTTAGTTCTCTGTGTTTTTTCCTAATCAATCGTGTTTTTAATAACCTTACTATTTTGCCAGCATGCACTGGAGGGGTCATTTTTGAATAGCAGAAAAAATGTAGTTCTCTTCCACTAAAAAACAAAACGAAATAAACATTTCTTCTAAATATTTCTTATTTTTGCTTGAAAATATACATGAAGGGATATGCTCAGATAGAAAAAATATTTTAAAAAGTTCGTTCTTTACCGGTATTGTTAATAATATCTTAAATTATTAAAACTTAAAATTTAAAAACTGCGTATTACTTTATTTTATTACTTCATGCAGTTTGCTTTTGTTTGCCTCCTACTAGGGCCCTGATCCTCCAGTTACTTCCATGAGGACACCTAGGTCTGCAAGCATGAATCTACTGCTGCCAGGTTTTGGACAATGCAAGTAAACTGGTCAGTTTCTCTTCTATTTGTAGTCAGTTTTACTTTCAGCTTCTCCTGGGTAACACAATCCTACAAATTCTGGGTGGCAAACACTTCAGGGGAATGATAAATCAAAAGAGGAAACTGTTTGCATAGAAAAGGTCATGAGAGTATTTCTAATAAATGTAAAACCTGAAAGTGAAATTGAATAGAAGCTGACTATAAAGAAAAAGTGAAACTGACCAAACTATTTTTATTGTCCATCCTGAGAAAAATAGAAAAAATAAAACAAGCAGAATTATACAGCAAAAAATAAATTAAATGTTTGAAATGCTCTTAATTTTAATAACCTCAAACATTCTGAATAACATAGCCCCAAATCTTGCAAAGACTTATTCATGTGCTTAATTTTGTACATGAGTAGTCCCATTTACTTCAGTAGGACTATATATGTGCATTAAGTGAAACGCATGCATAAGTCTTTGCAAAAATGGCACCTGAGAGATTTGAATCTTGGGAGTCCTTTTATAAAATAGACTAAAAGAAAAAATTCCATGTGATCAGTATATAGGAGCTGTCACAATTTCTGGCTAATCAAGTCTATCATAAAAAATATGAATTTATAAAATGGCTTTTGTGCATCCCATAGACAATCATGCAGCTTTCATTCTACTATATTTCTAGTGTCCGGTAGCCTTTTTCAAAAAGTTCTGACCTGCAGTACTTTAGCTAATGCTTAAAAACTGGATGACTTTCAGATCAAAAATACCTTTGTGAGTATCCTTTTAAATATCAACGTAGAAAGATTTGTGCTGAGATATGGAGGAATGAAGATTTTCTCCTGGGGTATTTCTGAGCTGGAGTTTTATGTTTACCTGCAGTTTTGAGAACTCTCAAGAGAGCAGTCAACCCTTCAAAATGCAGGAGAATCTCTCTCTGCCTCCCATAGTACTTGTTGCTCCCAATTGTTTACATGTAAAAAGAGTAATTGATTACAGTGATTTGAGAGTACTAAATAAATATGAAAATTTAGTTGATCCTCTGTTCCAGCAGTTGTCAAACTGTGGTCCATGGAGCCCTTACAGAGGGTGGAAAGCTGGTTAGTCACATGAGCCCAGATTCTTAAAGGTATTTAGGCACTGAATGCCCATTGGAGTTAGGAACCTTAATACCTTTGAGGATTTGAGCTGTTAGTGCTTTTTCTTCTCCTTGTTGCCAGTTATTAAATTTCATCAAAATAAGATTTTTTTAAAAATTACATATTTTCCTGCCTTCCTTTGTCGTGTAAGCAATTGTTGTAGCTGCTCCAGGAATGTTATGTGTTTGTGTGGATCCTCCTATTTCATTATTGCAATCCTGAATAGGAGGAGGAGTTCTGCTCTAGAAGATAATTTTGCTATTAATATGTGGTCCATACTATGAAAAAGTTTTGAGAACCTCACCCTGCTTGGATAAAAGATTTTTTTGGAGAGCATAAATCATTCTTATTTATGTTTTTGTTTTGTTTTGACAACAGAAGTTCACTGAGTATCATGTTGCTCTTGTTGTCTTCCATGTGTCAGCTGTAATTGAATCTTTGGTTCCACCATAACTGTCATGGCAAATTAACTGAATTAAATCAATCCACTGTCTCATTGGTTTTAGTTCTTTATTTTTACTAGAAGTCGTATTATTGCACTCTATCCTGCTATCTTAATTTAAACTACTGGGAACTTCAGCCACAACTCATTTATAGATTGAATTAACTGGAAAGCAAGTTCCATGGTAGATAGAAGTGTACTCTAGAAATAAGAAAAAAGAGTACAAATACTAGTTAAGAATTGAAAGGTGTCAAAAGGTTATGGGGGGGAATTGGAATAAGACATATTAGCTAGCTTTAGTGGTGCCATGAATGCTTGTAAACAAGTGTGATGACTGAAAAGTGATTTGTTTTTTTATATTATTCAGGATATTGCTCTGCAGAATTTCACAAGTTCTCCTCTGCATAGATTTCATTTTGTAGTGATCTTCAATATAACAAAGGGTTATCATTTCAGTTCAGTTACAAAATCCATTTTTTTCTTCTTAGTTTCCCATAATTTGGGCATAAAAATTGCTTTTGGATTAAGTTTACACTTTAGATTTTCAATGTTAATTTTTCTATACATCCTAAAAAAATTGGTTTGGCCACTTTAAACTGAGGGCCTAGTGTACCATTGTATTATTTGATGTTTACATGAATGTCACTCCACTGATTTCAGTGAAGTTCTGGTGGTGTAAAACTGGAGTATCACAGTGGTAAATCAAGGTCTCAGTACTTAATTAAATTGCTTCACTAAAAATAGGTTTCAGAGTAACAGCCGTGTTAGTCTGTATTCGCAAAAAGAAAAGGAGTACTTGTGGCACCTTAGAGACTAACCAATTTATTTGAGCATGAGCTTTCGTGAGCTACAGCTCACTTCATCGGATGCATACCGTGGAAACTGCAGCAGACTTTATATACACACAGAGAATATGAAACAATACCTCCTCCCACCCCACTGTCCTGCTTGTAATAGCTTATCTAAAGTGATCATCAGGTTGGGCCATTTCCAGCACAAATCCAGGTTTTCTCACCCTCCACCCCCCCCCCACAAATTCACTCTCCTGCTGGTGATAGCCCATTTGGATGGATGGATGGATGGATGGATGGTGATAGCCCATTTGGATGGGCTATCACCAGCAGGAGAGTGAATTTGTGGCGGGGGGGTGGAGGGTAAGAAAACCTGGATTTGTGCTGGAAATGGCCCAACCTGATGATCACTTTAGATAAGCTATTACCAGCAGGACAGTGGGGTGGGAGGAGGTATTGTTTCATATTCTCTGTGTGTATATAAAGTCTGCTGCAGTTTCCACGGTATGCATCCGATGAAGTGAGCTGTAGCTCACGAAAGCTCATGCTCAAATAAATTGGTTAGTCTCTAAGGTGCCACAAGTACTCCTTTTCTTTTTTCAATAAAAATGAAAATCCAAGAGAAATATAATCCAATATAAAACACAACTGAAATAATAGTAGGAAGGTGTTTATAGTGACATAAGCCTGGCAATTCAGATAGTAGGCTGAAACACCTTCTTTAACCTATTCCATTGTGCCTATGGATTTCAGAACATATTGTATGATTTTTAATGTCATCTGCTAATTGACAAACCCTGCAATAATTAGCCCTCTTGTTTGGGATTAGAAAAGGAGCATTACAACCTTCACTCCCATTTTTTAGTTTTAGTTTTATTTGGTTAAGGTCTTTAATATTACATTTTCATAGTTTGAAGGAAAACTATTATAAAATTTGGTGACTTGTGTTAACTTTTTTTTTTTTTTACATAAAGCTGATGAAGCATTGTCTTTTTTTTCCATAATGGATAAAAAATAATCTTATTTGGTTATTTTTTAAAATATGGTTTTCAAAGACTGATCTTCTTTCACTACTGCAAATATGAAATATACTGTATTAAGAGATGGCATTTGGGTGCCTGTGTTCTAGTCCCTGGCTGGTGCTAATGTTGAAATCTCCTATGTTAGACCAAAACATACACTTACAGAGTTGTGAATCTTCAAAGTGACATTCTCCGTTTGTTTTTTTTAACAGTTTCGAGGGTTGATTGGAAGAGACACTAATGAAGTGGCACAGCTTAACTTTGTTCATGACAAGCAACAGAACTTGTGTAGAAGCACGAGCTCCATTATAATCCAGGTTTATGGAGCAATACAGGTAAAGAATCTTAGTAATAATGCAGAGATACTCAGTGCACCGAAGCAGTCAAAAATATGTTAAAAAAGAAACAGTCCGTTCTAAGTCTAAGACAGTATGCTAATAATTTCTGAAAGATAAGCCTGATCCTAAAAACCTCTGCATGTGACGCTCCTATCAACTTCATCAGCAGTTCCCCACATGAAGGGCTTGTGGGAACAGACCCATGAGCAGTCTATTTATATTTTATTGGTTAGTGTATGTTTGTTTTACAGTACCTAAAACATTTTCAAGGCAATGAAAACACTAGAGCTGTCCACCCAATTGTATTAAAATGTGTTATACCTCTGTTAAAAGGTACTGACTGCAAACAGGCTGTAAAGCTGTGGGTTTCTCTCAAGGACACTTGCAGATGTCAGCTTTTTTAGAGGAACATGAGTCTCTAAGTTGATGCCTAAAAGCTTGTATAAAAGGAGTGCATCTGAACTGTCTTTGAAAGAGAAATAACAGAAAAGAGGACTGTGGTGTTTTATAAATGAAGTGTGCTAATCATTAGAATGACGCTTCATAGAAAATCTTGTAATACTATTTTTAATTTTAGGTTAGATAGAATGGCAGAGCTGATTGGGATGCAACACATTTGGACTGTGATGGCTTTCTATCAACAAGGAGATAAATACATTACAAGAGGCAAAAGCTGTCCAGATACAATTCTAAATTACCTGTATTCCTAGAATTGTCACTGAAAAACACTGGTTTTCTTACCCTGTTGTGTTCTGTAGCTTTTCGGAGGTAAAGCTGCAGTAGATTTTATTTTTTTAACCTTCAGTACAAAGTCTTACCATTAAAAATTAGTCAAGTAATTAATTCACAGTGAAAGGCTGACTATGTAGTACTAGTAATATCAAAGCGCCACAGAGTAATACTCAGCACTTTCTCATCTTCAGAGGGCCTTAGAAAGTGTTAACCATCACCACACCTCTGCGAGGTAAATCATTATTAATCCCATTTTACAGATTGGCTAAGTGCCTTGTTGAAGAGCCTAGAAGGAGATTTCCTGGCTCCTAGTCTTACAGTCAGACCACACTTCTCTCTTGCATTTAATTTATTTTTACTTATTTCAATTTTTGACTGTCAGTCTAAGATGCTCTTGGTGTTAATGTATTTTAATAATAAAAAACATTATATCCCACACTATAAAGGAATCTGATTTTTGTAAAATGCATCTTCTTTCATATCAGAAGAAGTGGCAAATTCTAGAAAAATTTGAGGAGCTAGGTATGTAGCTACTGAACAAAGTATGTAAAATGTGCAAAGTAAGAATATAGTAATAACTAATTATTTATTTTAAGTATTTATTATAAAAATTATTATAAATTATAAATTTTATTTATTATAAAATTATTATAAATTTATTATAAAAATTATTTATTTTTATTTTGGGGGGGGTGTGATAGCTCAGTGGTTTGAGCATTGGCCTGCTAAACCCAGGGTTGTGAGTTCAGTCCTTGAGGGGGCCATTTAGGGATCTGGGGCAAAAATTGGGGATTGGTCCTGCTTTGAGCAGGGGGTTGGGCTAGATGACCTCCTGAGGTCCCTTCCAACCCTGATAGTCTATGATTCTATGATTCTATGAAGTATGTGTATTTAAAATTACTTGTATATGTGATTCATAAGCATGTACATTACGCACTGTTAAAGTGTCTTGGTTTTAGTTAACAAAATTAAAAAAGATACTTTCTTCCACATTTAGGGCTTAATGCAGTGATGGTCTGAGCACTTGCTATGAAATTTCCTGCGGAAGTCAGTTGGAAATGAGATGACTTAGCATCTTGCAAAATCAGTCCTTAAATTAAACCCATTCATTATGTGAAATATAAACGTTCTTCTTGGTTGTGATACCTGACAATAGTTATTTGCATTATGGATATTTTACCATCCAACTGCTATTTTTACATCTTTTTTAAGATGATGTTTTCTGCTTATTGCATAGAGACTTAAGCGAGACCTGAAGAACCTCCATGCATTTGCTCTTGAGCTTTCAAGAGACTTTCAACATCAGTACAAGAATTCTCTTTACCAAGTTTTGACTGCTGTCCAAAAGATCCAGCTGCAGAATGAAGCTCTGCAAAGTAAGACTCACCGCATTTATGTTTCAGACGTGTAACATTAACATTACATTTCTTTCATGTGTTTTGTTTGATTTTGACACGGGTGTCACTTAAAATTTGGGGTCGTTTTTTGGGGTTTTTTTTTCATTTAGGCTTCTAGATCGTGGGCTTTCCTTAAGCAGGTACTACCAAAAATATTTGTGTAATCAAATATTTTCACAAGGCAGCATGCCTTACAATAGTTTGGATCGATTTTTTTGGTGCTGATTGCAGCTTCTACTCGAGTGCCAAGTTGGCCCCGTTCTAACATTTTAATGTGAAATTTTCAGGCTTGTTATCTTGATTGTTATGGAATAGTAAAATAAAAAATGTGTTTCCTGAGCTGGAACTTTGTACTTTTGACTGTACCAGGGAAAATCTCAGGAGAGTTCAGCCTTCTCAGAATAATGTCAGAAAATAGGGCAAACTGGATTTTTAAATTTTTCGTATGTTTTAGGGAGAAAATATACTTCTTAATTAAAAAACAGACACACACAAGGTACTGTGTAAAATGACACTATAAAGACTACGTTTTCAAAACTCAGTGCCTATGTTTGACTTGCAAAACATGTATAAATGCAAAGCATGTACTTGTCTGCACAAACACTCTGTGTATGTGTAACTCAGGCACTAAGGCATTGATTCTGCAATTGGAGCCTCCAGTCTGGACTCCTGCATATGTTCAGAATTCATTGACTTCAGTGGGACCCCACACAGGCATAAGGGTCTTTGCTAGCGGATCTGATAGCAGGCTTGGGGACCAGAGTTTTGAAAATGTAACCGTCAACATCTGATTTAATTTATCCAAAATGCAGGAATAAAAAGTAAAAACCAAAATTTGTGGGCCACTCAGCAACTCGCAATGCTATCCCCAGGTATTGCAACATATGAGAAACAATTGTCCATTTTTATACTGCAAAAATCAGTTAGGTCTGGGTCTTATTTGTCTCAACGGTGGATTATTTACGTAATGGAATCAAGCAGAATGCACAGTGGCAAGTGTGTGCCAGATTAGTCAGACAGGTGGATTAAACAAAGATTATGTACTCTGCATGGGTTTAGAATGTTCCACTGCCAAGATGAAGAAAACAATTAAACAGACCACCTTTGATACGGTAGCAGAGAACAAAGTAAAAAAGAACCAGGATTTTAAGTTGAATGCTCCAATTTATCGGGCTGTGGGGGGCAGTTATCCCATAAACAAATACAGTGTTGTAAGCTAGTTTTTAAAATATTCTTTATAGGTCCCACAGAATCCTCTGGTCTGTTCTAGTCTTGCTGTTGAAATCCCTTAATGCATCAGTCTGTGATGTCACAGCTGTGGAATAGCATATTGGTGCTTGGGTGATTTCTATGTGTTCTTAACCTATATTTTTCAGTTCCTTATAGTAATTTATTACTTATAATATCATGTACCTGGAAATATAAAATATTAATGTTCTGAATTAGGCCACAGTCTTGCATTGTAATCTGTGTGGGCGCAGCCACTGATTTCAGTGGAGCTGTGTGTGAATGTAGCAGTTCCATCCACCTGGATCAAAATGCAGGACTTGGACCTTATGTAACAGTGACATTTACAAGGATGTCAAGAGGTGGTGAGCTATTAACTCATGGGAAATATTTTTAAGTGTAACACTTACATAAATGTTAATAATGGTAAATAGTAAAGATATACGGCGAGGCCCAGCATTAGCACAGAAAATATTCTCGTAGGATAAATTTGGGTTTGAAGGACTCAAAATGACTGACCAAATGCACACAAATTCTAAAAAGAAAAGGAGTACTTGTGGCACCTTAGAGACTAACCAATTTATTAGAGCATAAGCTTTCGTGAGCTACAGCTCACTTCCTCAGATGCATATCGTGGAAACTGCAGCAGGCTTTATATATACACAGAGAATATGAAACAATACCTACTCCCACCCCACTGTCCTGCTGGTAATAGCTTATCTAAAGTGATCATCAGGTGGGCCATTTCCAGCACAAATCCAGGTTTTCTCACCCTCCACCCCCCCACACAAATTCACTCTCCTGCTGGTGATAGCCCATCCAAATGAATAACTGGGGGAAGAATTATTCCACCACCCCTAATAAACTATAGATAGGTTTTATGGAAGCTACAGTGCCCCAGTCTATGAATTAGCCTCCATGTCTCCTTACACAGGCTCCTCCTTCCTGTGGTGGGGAAGATGGAAGGCTATGTGGAGCAGCTCATCCCCTAGCCCGCCCAAGTCCTGCCTCCTTCCCCGGGAGCTGAGCTCTGCACCATGCAGGAGATGTGCATTCTCTGCATGGTCCCCGGAATCCTGCATTTGCCCACTTTTGCATAGCCCAGCCTCACCAGCTCTGCTGCCTGGGATGTCCCCTGCACCTCGGGGGAAGGGAGGGGCTGGATTTGGGCCCAAATGAATGTTCTTCCCTGACTTTTCTGTGCCTTCAAAATGTTCCTTCTGAAATGAAGAACAAAACAAAAAACCTGCTACTTTAAAAGTTTGTATCAAATCACCCTCAATTTTTGTGGGGAGATTAAAAACCAAGCCAAACCTCTGCATAGTATAAAAATGCACTATCCTAAAGAGCAGTATTACAGACAGATAGAGCATCTGACAACTTATAGATAGCATCTGGTTAAGACTAAAACAGTGTGCAACAAAACCAGTTACTCAGGCTGGTGCTAATCATTTAGAAAAGATAACTAATGTTTGTCCTCTTATGCAACCTTTCTTGCAAGACAACTGGAACAACATTGAAAGGACTAGTGATGTGAAGCATATTGTATCATGGCTCTCTAACCTACAAGGTAGGGGAACCATTTCCATTGGGTTTGATTGGCCTCATTTTTAAAATTTGGACCCAGTATGGGAAGAGAAGATGGAAAATTATGACATTAACATGATGTTTGCAAACCATCACTTGTGTTCATTCTGCTTGTACAGTATACCCTTTTCCCCACTCTGTGTCTGTCTTGTCTGCTTAGATAGTAACCTTCCGGGGCAGTCTCTTACTCTGTGTTTGTACAGTGCCTAGCACAGTGGAGTCCTGATGTCAGTATGAGTTCCTAGGCACTACCATAATATGAATAATAAATAATAATAAGTAACTTCTAGAGTGGCTCACTGGGGAAACAAGCAGGAATCCCAGGAGAACACAAATAATGGTAACAAATGGCTAGGTACATAAACAAATAGTTCCACACAAGAAAGGTTTAATTGCCTGTTAGAAAATGGGCTTTGTGGCGCTTACATTAAAAGGGTCCATCTCTGGTGCATATAAAACCTCACAAAACATGAGCAGCATAATGGTTTATTCTTTTTATGGGAGTGAGTGTTGGGAAAGCATGTATGAAAATACAGCTGTCAGGTGCAAGACCTTGAGGTAGGGGGTTGTGCAGTGCTTGGATAAACATAGCTTGTTGTCGACCTTTATTTGTTTTCTGCAGATCCCAAGGAATCATCTGTCTTTTCGAAAAACCATTGTGACAAACCAGTGACCATTGTGACGAGCTAATGATTGATTTCTGTTTTCACAATTACTTTCACAACAAAAAGGGCTAGAATTTTTTTTTTTTTAAACTAAAGCACAGATTAAGTGGAGCAGAGCTTGTAATATTCACCAGGCCTCTCGCAGAAGCTCACTGCACAAAGATCACCTCCAATAACTAAAACCATTTACTCTTCAGCTTGCTAAAAAAATAGTCCTAAGTGCTAGTTCTTCAAGAGAGTTAGTGTATAAAACAATCAAGAGATTTTTACATCATGCTTTAGCTATGAGGGGCTTCACTTGGAAAATCTTACGTGAGGGAGCAGTGCCAAGTGGTCAAGTTCAGGTCTGTAATGGAAAATGTCTTGCAGCCTAGCAGGGGTCACTGTTACAATTCCATAATACAATTCCTCCTCTGTTGGTTCTCCAAGAAAATTCAAGAACTGAGTGTTGCTGTGTATATTTTAAAAATATATATATTACTGTCTTATGTGGCCAAAGAGAGAAGTTTCTGTTTAGGCTTCCAGGGTAACACTGAACATTTTAACCCCCCCTATCATTTAGGTTTAACCCAACATTAACCCACAAATGATTGCTCAGACTAAGCCATTGTTACTAGATTTACTGAATGCAAGAAAGGGACCATTCTCCGTATAGCTCTTGGGTCTTGCCTTGCCCCTCCAGCTGACAGTTTCATGTAATGGTAATTTGCACACTGGAGAGTACCTCAAGGCTGACGGGTGAGGCTTACAGATTAGGAATGGCAAAAATAATATCTGGGGAAACTCCAGTATAAGACAAAGGTTGTTTAAAGTTTTCAGATTTTTAGCTTCTAGCCGGGAGTGTAAGTCACATGCTTGCCATGTTGAGATCTTAAAATTCAATATTAACTTCTTCATAAAAAGGTGAATACTGCCTGGTGGCCTTATTGCTAGTCCAACTCTACAGTCACATTCGAGGGATACAGTACTTCTACGTCACTGGACAGCTCGCTAATGTTGTGGACTTCGATTTCTTGCTGGGGTTCCTGGGAGGTTGCTTTCTCTGACAGTTTACAGGTTTTTCTCATCTGCCACATGGACCTTTCAGTGTGAATGTAATTAGGTGGAAACAAAATCATCTGTGAGGTTGGAGAGCTTTTACTCTGCTCTATACGTCCCTCTTCAGTTTGTGTGAGGAGGACTTTCATGGGATTTCAAAAGATTAAGCTTTCTATGAAATCTTAGAAATGAAGTGTACTCTGGCATTTTATAGGGAACATTTTCAGCTCTGTTTACAAGGGTTTAGCAGCACACTAAATGAGTTGCATGTCTAACTTTCTGCTTACTGTATTGAAAATTTATGCTCAACTGAAAAAGCAGAGACATGAAGTAATGACTCTTCTGCCTTCATTATATGTATAAACTCCATTTCCCAGGACAATCGGACTCCTGTTCCATCACATGTGAAGTATTTTCTCAAAATACTTCATATAATTAAAACTTGCGTAAGATTTGTACTCTCCTATCTATTCGCCACTCCATGGGTATCCAAGAGCAAGTTAAAGCCTGTCTGTTCATGCTAGAACACTCCCCCATTTCCACCTTAACTCCTTAATAAACCACCCACGGTTGGAGCTGCCTCAGCGCTTTTCCTCTGCATAGGAGGGGAGTACATGCCACTATTGATGCCTAATGAATCTGCAGTAGAAGTGATTAGAATGGTAAAGATCACCACCCATTTGCTCAGTGGAAGAAAAAGCCTGTCATCACTGCAGCGTGTCTGATGTCTACCAGCTTAAACAGCTGGAGTCCCAAAATGGCCTCTGTACATTGATCTCTCACGTAGTGACAAATAGCACTGGCCTAACTGAACTGGCAGATGTGAATGATCTTTGAATGCCTTGTACGTCTAATAATTTAACATTTTCAAGGTTATGTATTTGTGCACATAGTAACTGTGCTCCTAGTTCACTTAGGTGCTATTGAAAATCCTATTTGTATATCCCAAGAGTTTACGTTTTTAAAATGGCTTTCTTCTTCCAGCATTCCAGACAAAAGCTTTTGATCTCAAGCAGTCTTTACAGGAAGTTAACGAGCGATACCAGCAAGAAAAACAAAAGAGAAAAATACTTCACAACAGTTTAATTGTGAGTATCTATAATGAGAGAACCATTGAGACCTCCTGCAATTATATGCCTAACTTCCCAGACATCATAGCTAATGAATATGCTCCTACTTGATGTATCTGACCCTTTGTCGATGTACCATATGCTTCTTTACAGAGGCACATCTGCTTTTTGCAGCAAGTCATACCATATTGTTCCTAATCAGAAATGTCTTTTAAATACAGTACTTGTGCCCTTTGCTCTAAAAAGGAGAATCCTTGGAGCATAACTTAATCTCCCAGTTCTCCTCCCTTGCAAACTCTTATGCATGTTCTTAAAAAGTTAAACATGTGAGTATTTGCAGGACCAGGGCCTACATGCATGTCCTCTTGTAATGGTTTGTACTAATTACATTTTTGTATTATAATCCCAGGAACTGAGGGGAAATATCAGAGTGCACTGCAGGATCCGTCCCTTATTGCCTTTTGATACTGCTTTTGGACATTCAGTCTCACAAGATTGGTAGCTTACTTTTGAAATATTATTCTTTTAGTTGATGCATAAAACAAGTACAGAGAGAACAGTGCCGGGGGGGGGTGGGGTGTGTGCGGGGATGTGTGTGAAAATAAATATTTTCTTGGTTTTTTGGGAGGACTGCAATCTTACTATAAAATATATATTGTAAAGGTACTGTCAATATTGGCTTCCTTCTCCTATCAAATTGATAATGTGACATTAGAGAAGGAAATCTCACGCTTTTCTGTTGCTCAATAAAATATCCATGTGTTGTCTTGTGATACTGTGGGCCAGACTCACACCTATTTATGTTGGCAGTAATTCCATTTACTTCCCTGGAGTAGAGTCATCTTCTTACACTACTGGGGAATTTGGTCCTATAACTCCAGCTCATTATGCAATCACTTGTAATTGCCAGTGTATTTTGGGGTGGAAGAGGAAAGGCAGGATTAGGTTTGAGTAAGTAAGAAGCAGGAAATTGCTTAGATGGCTAAAGGAAAAGAAGGGAGGAATTAAAATAGCAAGCAAGACATAGAAAAAAGAGCTATGTGTGTGGCTAAACACCAACCACACTATGATCTTCCGAGATCAAGAAATGACTGTCCTAAGAAACCACAATTTAAAACCTTTAATTTGGGAGGAAGGGTGAGAGAGAGAATGAGCCCTAAGGTATAAAGGTGATCCCGTAGGCCCAGCGTGTAAGAGGTCACAGAAAGAACCTGGGTCCACTGCCTATTTCATGGCTGATCTGCAATAGGGGCTATAAAAGCACAGGGGAAGCAGCCAGGATGGTTGCTCAGATGAGTTTGTGTCCTCTCCTCCTCCCCTTATTGAAAGCTGCAAAGACCTCTGTTGTTTGTTAGTAGGTGCAAAGTTGCTTGTTTTGAATTTTCCTGTTAATAAAACTAGTAATTTGGAAAGTCATTTGGGTTTACCGGTAGTTTGGAGCTTTATTTTACCTTCTCTGCTTGTTGTATCTATCTGTTAGCTTAGAATATATTTGAAAAGCCTATTTATTTTTGCCAACTCTGTTCAAAATATGGTCATTTTAAGTATTAAAAAAAAAAACTTATTCAGGAAATTTCCAGGAGCCTGATGAGGAAATTTTGTATAATGTATGCTTTTTGTACCTGTAAGGGACCTGATCACTGTTTGTGTACCCTCTGAAATATTAATACATTTAGCTGCAGAATTACACTGCAGAACAAAATAGATAATGCCACACAAATGATCACTAAGCCTAACTTGTCTTAATGTGCTGGAACAGTGTTCAAACAATGTATGAAAACTAAGGGTCCAATCCTGCAAACACTTACAAGCATGAGTAAATTTACACACATCAGTAGTCCCGGTCAGTTTTGGACTAGCAATATATGTAAAATCATTTGTCAACAAGTGTTTGGAGGATCAGATCAAATACTTTAAAAGAAAGTGTTTAGTTAAATTTACTAATGTCGAATCTGCTAAGCAAACTCTTACCAAACAGCCCTTGTTTTTATATTGCCATTAGAGTTTCTGCATCATTAAAATGGTTTGCATATAGTTTTATTCTTAATTTGTTTATTGTAAATTTGCTTGTTTAAATAAACTCATTTACTGTGATTAATTGCAATGTAATACTATATTTGTTAATAAAAAAGTATGTAGTTACTTTATGGTTATGATATTTCTACAAAAGTAGTGAAAATTCCAAGAGATTCCTTTTCCAGATTTCATTCTTGACGTTGTTTAGATAATTACATAGTTCACAGACATTCTGAGAGTTCACATTTTTCTGAGATGAATGAACAAATGATTTTGTTTCTCTCTCCCCCAACCCCAATAGGCACAGAAAGCTTTCAGAAAAAGTGGCACATGCTACTGATGATGTGAGTATATTTAATAATGAAAGTATATTCAGAATCAGGAACAAATTTAATGATAATAGAAAAGAGACAAAAGAAGTGGAAATGTCTAATGCACTTCTGAATGAGAAGGGGGCAGTCCATTGTTTTTCTACCTGCTGTTTCTTCACATGCAAAATAATTTGGTTTGAGTAATGAGCAGTGAAAACAAAATGTAAATTGTTGTAGTATTCCATTTCTAGTGACTAGTTCTGTGTCCTGCTAGCCAGGAGACCCACTTTGAGGAACAATTTCAAAGTTATATATAGATTTCATACAGTCTACCAACCTAACAAATGACTGTTTCACTACTGATCAATATGGATCATCCATCAGGAAGCATCCCACTCCTGTGGCTTTGTGGGTAGAGCCTGAATAGAGTTTCACCACTTTTTCCCCTCCAATTTGATCTGTGAGCATTTTTTATCCCAAAGCATTTTAGCCCAACATGATTTATCAGCACAGCACAAAACAGTGAGGTTTATTCTGCTCTCAGTTACACTGAAGTACAACTGGAACTCCATTGCAACTAATTCTTCTCTCATTTATCCTGATCGCATGCCAATGTAACTCCATTGACTTTGTTGAATTACGTTTGACTTACGGTGGTGTAAGTGAAATCAGAAGAAGGGTCAGTGGTGTTATTCCCGCTTTACACGGGTGTAGCTGAGAGTAGAATATGGTCCATTGTTTTTGTTTGGGTCCCAAATAAACAGAAGATCCTGATCATTGTTAAGACATCGGCAGATGAGTTATGGACATATTTAAATAGCTGTTTAGGGTCCCAGAAGACACTTCCTTCCAGTTAAGACCCATGTTAACGTATCCTGGAACTGACATTGTCCCTTTAATAGCGTATTCATATGCTGGTTTCTTTAGTGTAAAAGTGATCTAGGCAGATATTTATGGAACAGTGGAACAGACAGTGAGCAGCAGAACTCCACAACTCCTCTAGAGAAACTAGGATGTGTGCTCTATTGTGCAGTATGTTCTCAGACATGTTGTTAAGAATACCACAGGTGTCACACTGCTACATATAACATTCGTTAACCAAAGGTCAGTCATGTTCTCTACCAGCAGTGCACTCCCATAACAGGCTGGAAGTGTTTACCTGAAACAACCCACCCTGCTAACAGATGTTGATCCTTCTGGGAAAAGCATCATCATAGGTTTTCTGAATCAGTGACTAGCTCATAAGCAGGGGATCTCATCGAATCATAGAAGATTAGGGTTGGAAGAGACCTCAGGCAATCATCTAGTCCAACCCCCTGCGCAAAGCCGGATCAACCCCAACTAAATCATTCCAGCCAGGGCTTTGTCAAGCCGGGCCTTAAAAACCTCTAAGGATGGAGATTCCATCGCCTCCCTAGGTAACCCATTCCAATGCTTCACCACCCTCCTAGTGAAATAGTTTTTCCTAATATCCAACCTAGACCTCCCGCACTGCAACTTGAGACCATTGCTCCTTGTTCTGTCATCTGCTGCTCTATCCTGGCTTTTGCTGAACTTTATGGTGCTGATGGTCTGAGGCCTGGGTTCATCTGGTGCAGCCATGGAGGGGATCAGGCCGTGTCTATGTTTGTAATATTCAGACTGCTCCAGATTTCCTGCTGTCCTGTCGAGCTGCTTGTGCTCATTGTAACTATTTTTTAAAATGTCAGACCCTTTTCATTTTTATTATTACAACATAGCTTGTGGATCAGGACGGAAATATGATATCCAAAGAGTTAGCACAATCACCTACAAAATATTATATTCAAGCATGTTAATGGGGCCTGTCTTAAATCCATGAGAGTAAGGAGAATGGGTATCGATGACATTCCAGTATTAATTGATGCCCTTACCAAGAAATAAAATTTAAAAGTTGTGAGCTGAGGATGGAGTGTTAATTCAAGTTTTAGCCTTAATTTTCTAAGCTGCTATAGTTTTCAGTCAGATGCTCTGTGTTATGTATATGGTATATAAGTGTGGAGCCAAATTTCCTTTTGTTAGGGTAGTGCTTAGAATGCAACTGAAAAGTTTCCAAAGTATCACATGCATTTAAATCTTCCTAACTATGGCTGTACTAGATGGTCCCCAGTGGCCTAGAATGAACTCTTAGATTAACACAATTAGGAAGCTAATGATATATATGAAGAATTGGCTAGAAAGAATAAATGTTAGGAAATAAATAGTTCCAAGAACATAATTGTGTAGATAGAACTGTTGCTGCCATGACTTTCAGATTGTACTGTAGAATGCAATGCCCATTTATGAACTATCAGGTTTTAATGTGTCAAGAAAACCTATGTAGATAATTGGTGGATTATATACAGGCTAATTTATAACCATTTACTTATATCAAGGCCTAGGTTTTAGTTCATATAGTGGATCACTGACTTTCTAAACTCCAATGGGCCAAACTGTTCTTATACTTAAAAATCCTTATGAAAGATCACAGGAACAGGTTATATGCAAGGGCCCGGTTTTAAAATGAAATTTCTGAGAAGCTGTGCTTTGTCTTCCTAAAGGACTTTGTCAACTTGAATTTTTTTTTATTTTAAAATTTACTCATTTTAAACACTCCAGTTCTGATCACACATCCTTAAAATACCATCTCCTGACATTTTTATATATATATATATTTTTTTTTTTAAGAAAATTTGGGTTTTCTGCTTCCTTGTTGATGTTGATAGGGGACTTTTCAGCTAAAGAGACAATGAATATAAGGGGGGAAATATAATTGACTATGCACAATTAATTGTCAACTGCACAAAGTAAACAAACTTGAGAAAAAAAAATTTCATCAACTTCTTTCAATTCTAGTAATCGAGGCGTTATGTGTAACTAGAGTAGTTATGCAGTTTTTCAGACATGATTTTTTTTTGAGTTGGTGGTGCCTCTTTCATTGCAGCCTGAATACCTTTTGTTTTTGGAAATGATTTAGCCATTCCCGTGACAGATATTTGTAACTTAAATGAGTTTGGGCAAGACAAGGGAGACACTCCTTGCTCCTGATATAGGTACTGAGTTGAATAGTTCTCTTTTTTAAATTGATAGGCTGTAATTATGACTGCCTTTCAGGACTTTTTGCTCATCTCTGACGATCCTGAAGGTACAGGTTACAGGTAAGGACAAAAGTCCTAGCTAGACTTCAAACTCAGTTGTTCTGAGGATACTCAGGTGATTAGAGCATCATATTGAATGTTAATACTCCTGGGCTCTATTCTCTGCTCTGTTATTGATGCCTCAGTTTCCCCATCTGCTAAAGGGATATAGTAGTATCTATCACACAAGGATGTTATAATGCTATTGTGTGTACCATAAACTTATTGTAGATACAATGATGAGGTACTCTAATAGTGCAAAATATGATTATTTATTGCATATTCCTCCTCCCTCTCTGCAAGGCCCTGTCAAACTGGCACTAGAAGCACATTAGCCAGAACCATATTGAATAATGGATCTTGCTAGCAAGAGGCTAGCAGTGTTTCCTAGACCATTGTAGGTAGGGCCTAATCATGTTATAAAATATTTCACAAAATTGTGCTTATAGCATGGTTAGGCACTTGTCTATGCTCTTCTCATTAGAGCCCATCTGCAGTACAAATACAGGTGTGTTGGGGGACCAAGTCACAAGACAGTTCTCCTACATAGTAAAATATAGTTTGGTCTTACAGATGGGCTCTAACTATGTTTTGACCATGTCCCTGAACTGTGCTAGAACTTTAGATATGTCATGATTCTGTCCTGTCTCCGCTGCAAGACTGAGCTGTGTTTTAACCATGACAAAGGGGGACAGTTCCATTGCAACCCTGTCCCAACACAGATATATCTATAGCGGTAGGTGGACTCTTTCTACCTACCTATCAAGAACTGTGTTGAATAAGGTTTTGCGTAATGCAGATTAAACTGTAGTATAGGCAGCGCTGAAACCTGGCCAAAATGACCTTGGATTTGGGAAGGAGGTAAGAGGGATTGAGTCTGTTCAGAGAAGAGTAAAATTCAAGTAACTTCCATCCTGTTTATTTAGGGATTCTTATAATTAAATCTGGAAAAGAGGCAAGTGATCTTTTTTACAGTCTTGTATGTCTTGTCTTCAGAGTCATTATTTCAAACCCAAAATCTAAAAAGGGTTTAGGTTTTTATTGGCTGTACAGCACAGTATTTATTTTCAATTTCTGAGCTAATTCAAGATTTTAAAGCCTTAGATTACATCTATAAATAAAATCATTTTCATATGGAGAATCTGGCTATTGCATCAGGGCTCCAGGGTGACTGTCTCCAAGGTATTTTCTTGTTTAATTTCTTATTTAATTCAAATCTGTTGGCTTGTGAGATTTGAAAGAGCATATGTCTGGGTTTTCAGATTTTCTCATTCAACATTTGGTTGGCAAGGCTGCTTCTATGTTTTCATGTGGTAAGCCTAACTGTTCAACTGAACAGTAACAACGACTTATCTTGAAGCTGGCGGTGTGGGGATGGCAGTTGCTTATTGTGGACTCTCTTTAGTAGAGGTTATCCATCTTTTTGAGCTTTGGAAGGATGTAGGTATTGGCTGTGCACCAGGTTGACCTAACTGTGGGACAGATCAACACCAATGAGCATCCCCGAAGTTGTATAGCAGCTTGGGTGAAAGGGAGTTTCTATAAATGAGGCCATTACTTTATGCACTCTGCAACTTCTTATCCTCTACTTGTCCCTGTCTCTCACTGAGAATATTCTGCCTGTGGGAGTGACTAGTGTATTGGGTCTGCAGAGAGGAGAGAGCAACTAGTACTCCTGGGGGATTACTGCGCAATGACAGGGGCAGCCATGCCTGGCTGAGTGGGAAGTGGAGGTGCAGGGGGACAGGGGCAGCCATTCCTGGCTGAATGGGAGAGGCTAGGGGTCAGACAGGGTCTGCATGGTGGAAGGCTCCACAACTTCCTAATCCCTTTCCCACTCCCCCCAAAAAAACACCTCTTTCATACTTCTCCCACCCACATCCAAAACCCTTCAGGTTCACTCCCAGGCTCCTTCCCAGCAATTACTTCCTCTCAGCTCCTCCATTGGGAAGGATACAGCACGAATAAATCCTGAACTTGGTTGTCATACTAAGATGATGTTGATTCCATAGCCGTTGTAAACGGCCCATGGCAGATGCTGTGATGCCAATCCGATGGAGAACCTCCATGTAAGAATTGGAGGAGCTGGTATGTATAGAACCAAGATAGCAAAAGCTGGAAACTGATTTGATGGTTTCGTTGTTCAAAGAGAGAGGAATTTCAGGTGGACCTGGTCCTAGATTTTGCAGTTTTGTCTTTGACCATGAAACATGGAGACCAATCTTTGCTGACTCCTCCTCCATATGCTAGAGTGCCTCACGAACCCTGTCGGGGCTCTGTACTAAAAGAACAATGTCATCAGTTTAGTCAAGGTCTGTGAGCAAGAGATCACCAATCTCAATGCCTATGGACCTGACGGAATGCTGCATTATGAAATCCATTGCCCGACAAAAGAGTGCAGGGGCCAGAACACAACCCTGCCTAACACCAGATACCTATTTAAAAGGCACTGACATCTGGTTCCCCAGACGAACACGGGCAGTGGTTCCATTATGCAGCTCTCTAATCAAGTCCAGCAGAGTGGTAGGGACACCTACCCCCTTTAAGGCCTTCCATAACACAACACGGTCTACTGAATCAAATGCAGCCTAAAGATCAACATACGCTACGTGCAGGGGCTTCCTGGACTCGCAATGTATCTCTGACAACAAGCGAAGGGCCAAAATGGTGTCTAATGCGGACCTGTTCCTCGTAAAGCCTGACTGTTGGGGACGACGCTTCCGATTTAGCAAAGGCTCCAGGCATGCCAGCAAAACATACGCAAACA
This sequence comes from Lepidochelys olivacea, assembly GCF_965140295.1. Lineage (NCBI taxonomy): Eukaryota > Metazoa > Chordata > Testudines > Cheloniidae > Lepidochelys > Lepidochelys olivacea. Next base: position 128,264,356 of record NC_140413.1, read on the forward strand.
CCTTCCCTGAAACGGAGAGCAAGGTGATCAGCCTATAGCTCTTACATTCGCTGCGCGGTCCCTTGCCCTTATAGAGTGAGATCACAATACCGTCCTTCCATGCAGTTGGCAGGGTTCCAGTTCTCCACACCAGACGAAAGATGGCCAGAAGTGATTCTGCTACAGGATCAATAGCACATTTTAGCAGCTCTGAGGGAATGCCATTAGCACCAGCTGCACATCTGTTTTTCAGTTTAGAGGTGGCACACTTCACTTCATCCAGTGTTGGTGCATCAATACAAATATCTGGATCCGGAACCGCAATGACTGCCAGATCATCTAGCTCTGAACAAGCAGCAGCTGGAGGATGGTTCAGGACACTGTGATAATGTTCCACCCAGCGCGAGAGAATGTCATCATCCGATTTACATGGATGGCCTTGGCTGTCATTCAGGATGCCGTTTGTAGTGACTATCTCTTGACCACTGAGGTTGCGAATGGCGCAGAATGCTGGCTTCAAGTCGCCCCTGGCTAAGCCAAATTTGACATCATCCGCCACTTGGTTATAATATGCCTTGCGATCGCAGAGTGCCAGGGTGTTAAATTTTTGCTTCAGCTGATTATGAGTGCGCTTATGACCATGCTGGTGGGCTACGGCCTTCAATTTAATTATCTGGAAAGCCTCCTCTGATAACCGTGGTCGGCATGCTGGATGTCTATAGCCAATCGTCTGCTCAGCAGATTGGTTGAGGGTAGAAGTGAACAGGGACCAGTCAACCTCCATGTTGTCTGGCAGATTAGCTAGAGCAGAGAATCTGTTGCTGACGTGGATACAAAAACTGTTGGCTAAACCTGGCACACGGAGTGAGTCGATGTCAAAGTTCTTCATCATCACAGAGGGCTTACCTGCTCGTTGGAGTATCAACACCATATGGACGACCATTAGATGGTGATTTGTGTTCGCTGCGCATTTTGCCCCATGATATACTCTACAGGAGGCGAAGAGATGCCTATTTAATGTAATGATGTGGTCCAACTCCTTCTGAGTGACGCCATCATGAGAGATCCATGACATCTGGCATATGCGTCGCTGCTTGAACCATGGCCCAAGAATGGAAAGATTCTGGGAGATACAGAAATGTAAGCTAGTGGCGAGACTTATCACTGGGTGTTCCTGAACCATAATAACCAATGACCTGCTTAAACCCAGTTCTCAGGGAGCCAGTAACTGCATTTAGGTCTCCCAGGATCGTGAGATTATCATGTGGAGGGACTGTGCATACTGGATGTTCCAATTGATCGTAGAAATGATCTTTAACTGAGTCAACAGATTCCTCTGTCGGCGCATAGACTACTATGAGTGAGGTAACTGTGCCGATGTTTAAGACATGCAGTAAGTAAACAAGGAGACCCAAGCATCTAGGTTGTCAGGAAAGACTTGGCCTTGCTACCCCATATAAATGGTTGGGGCTGCCAGAATACAGAAGTAAAGAATCTTCCACCTCATGACGTCCGTGATCTATTGGCCTTGCTTCGGTTAGTCCTGTGATTGATGTACCAAGACGGTCCATTTTGCATGAGACAGCGACCTGATGATCATGCCTGTGAAGAGTTGCAACATTCTGAGTTGCAATTTTGGTGGACTGTTGGAGATCCGAGATACACTTGGATGCATTGTCATAATGTACTGCAGACTTGCCAGCTGACGTCAGAGGATGCGTGTCCCCAGAAGGCTTTGGCACAAACCCGTCATGTTTGCACCAAGGGGAGATGACATCAACAAGGCATCTACAGCTGAAAGTAAGGCAGGGGCTTTAACCCTGGTGCTGAATACTAGGTTATTCATGGTCAAAAAAACAAGAGTGAATGATTATCCCAGGAAATACCTTGTCCCATTAGGATGAGACAGAAGTGCAGTCGTGGGACCCTTTTCCTGGTCTACCAGTACTAGCTCCACGCTGTGTGACCCAAGCTGTTGAGTCTTTCTGACTCACCTCGGGTAGCTAGGTGCAGCTGCTGCCCTGCATCTTCGCTGCCTGTGTTAGCCATCATTTTCAGGGTTCACATTGGATCTGTCCACCTCGCATAATGCCTAAGGTAATATTTTGCACAAGCTTTCATCGCTGATAGCATAGCTCCAACGAACAATCCCCTACTTCAGATGTTACACCCCCCCACCACGAATAGGTACAGGTCAGACGGGGTGGGGGGGGCTGTATCCTTCCCATGCTGTTGTACGGCTGCAAAACATGGACACTACGCCGCACAGACTGGACAAAGCTGGAGGCTTTCCACACAAAATGTGAATGTCGTATAATGGCCATAAAGTGGAATGACTTCATCCGTAATGCAAATGTTTATGGTCATTTGGGTCTACAGACTACTGGGGCCATTGTCCGCAGGCGGCGCCTTACACTTTTCAGACATGTCACAAGGATGCCACAAGATGTTCCAGTGAACGCCTTTCTCCAGGTGGCTTGTAACATCTGGGATGAAATTCCACCAACCGAGGAGTGGAGGCAGCCCAGAGGTAGACCCCCTATTATGGGTTCATCAAGTCTGTTTCGATGTTGGACTCTGAGGCCATCAAGCCTTTGCGGTTGTGAGGAACGGACCAAATGGCGAACACTTGCTACAGCCAACTATCTGGCTAAGCACTGAAGAAAAAGAAGCTCCTCCATTACCCCTGACTCCCCCAAGCCTTTGCACTGATTCTTAGGGCTATGGGAAATGTGCTTCTGTATTGTTGTTTAAATGAATTATTACTCAAAGTTCTGTATTAATATGCCTAGTAAGGAATCTATTTGTCAAAAAAAAAATTCGAAAAGACATACATGCTGACAGTTTTTTTGAAATAAATTACCAAAATAATTGAAACTGGCATCATTATATTGTGTTATTTTGGCAAATAAAATATGCAGAATTTTAAAGTATTGGGTGCAGAATTTAATTTTTTTGGCACAGAATTCCCCCAGGAGTGAACTGGGTGCCTATTTTTCTCTGTTAAATCACTTTTAAAACTTCTTCTTTTTTGAGGTGTTCAAGAGGAGATGGTTGGTGAGAGAGAGCCTTTCTTCCAGTAACAAAGATGATGCAGAGGGACTCCTATTGTTTTTTGGGAATAGTACTGAGTGAATGTAAATTTTCAGCCCAATAGGAACCTTCTCTTCCTAGGTGACAACTCTGTTATGGGTCTGTCAGACCCAGAGACTTCATCTTTGGTCCTCACAAGTCATTTAAATTTCTTTCCTTGGTTCTCTGAATTTCACTTAGCCAGAGCTCCTCACATTGGTGTGTCAGGGGCAGACTGAGAATATTTATGATTAAGGCTACGATTTAGTCATGGAGCTCACGACAGTCACGGATTCCGTGACTTTACCGGACCTCCGTGACTGTTTCAGCTGTCAGCAGCTGAAGCTGGAGCTGGGGCTATGCTCCCCACATAGCCCCGCAGTGGGGTCTGCCGCCAGGGCCGTGCGCCCCTGCCCCATGGTGGGGGCTGTGGCTGTGCGCCTCTGCCGAGGCTTGTACAGTTATTTTTAGTAAAAGTCACGGTCTTTGTGAATTTTGTTTGTTGCCTGTGACCTGTCCGTGACTTTTACTAAAAATAACCGTGACAAAATCTTAGCCTTATTTAGGGTGTAACCTGACATCATTTCCATGAGCCTAATTGCCATAATGGCATTTGGACTGGGAGGAGTCTGTGACTGCCACTAGAAGAGGAAGCACTCTTGGATGGCTGTATAATACAACTGTAGGTATTTCGTGGCCACTACTAACAGGGAAATTGCTCCGTCTGGATAGGGAGTAACCTCCATAGTTGTGTATCTAGAGAAACCTGCAGAGCTGCTGTTGGCCAGCAGTAATGGAAGCTGTCTTAAGCCATACTAAGCCCCTAAAGAAGGAAGCTTACCATACATTCCCCTATCAAAACCTCTGCCCACAAACACATTTTTCCTTCCTGTGCTAAACAAGTGGGATTTTTTTCTCTTTCATTACTTATTTTGGAAGGAAACTGTTCTGAAAATAGATTTCCATTTCTGAATCAGAAAATATTTTCATAAATCCACTGCCCCACCTCACACCCCTGACTTTCGCTCCACAACTTGTTGGTTTATTTTTCTGTAACAACTCCACCTTTCTTCTCTCTACATTTGTCAGGTACACCAGCTCCCACTGATTTATATCTCCACCACCGTTTATATCTCCTCTAAATTTGCCCAATATATTGTCCATCCTAGGTTAGTTGAATCTACAGGGTGAGTTTGGTGTAGGTAAATCAGCAATGGTACACCAATACTTGTCTTCCTTGAGGAAGCAGGACTTGTAAATTCAACATAAGAAATTCAGGCATCTGCGGTGTTGTTCTCCCTGATTTATTAGCCACCTGTGTGCTGGGCATATTATTATGTAGAGACATTGGTTCAACGATATAGCCCATCATTCAGAGTATTGGGAGCACACTCAGCCACTGGTTTGAGTTGTTATTTGAAAGGTATTAATGTTACCCCTCCAAGTTAGTTTTCTGATTCTGTGTTATTGGAAACATAATAGATTTTTCTTCTGCACTCCAGTAAAATATAATAAAATCTGAGGTAGCTATGAAACTCCTTGGCATCGGATGAGTTGTCATTAAAAATATTTTATGTGCCACCCCTTGAGCTGTTGGGGGAAATACTGTAAATCTTTGTGATTGTACTTTATTTTTGTCTGCAGTTAAAAACACATTTGAGGAGAGCAGAAAAGCACTCCAGGATTTGAGTTATGCCAAGGTGCTGTGTTTGCACTCTGCCTAGGCTTTAAAGAGCCACTGACACTTGCAAAAACTACTACATAATACATTTAGAAATTGTATTTTACTCAAGTCTCATTGAACGCCAGCAATTTTACTATGTCCCGTTTCTCCACTGTGGATTACCATGATATTTCTATGTAATTTCATCTGCAGTTCAATTGTGGGCACAAAAATATGAGTAAATAATCAGGCCCAGAAGTGGCATTTTTCATATATGGTCTTCTATATGAATGACAGTACCACCTGCAGTTAAAATAGTTAAGAGGGCAACTACAAAAGGTATTGATTCTTATTATTTAAGATAGAGCTGGTTGAACTGTAGGGGGAAAAAAGTTCTGAAAACATTTTCCTATGTAAGTTTTTGAACAGTTAAAATCTTCTGACTGCCTCAACCCCTGGATATAAACTGATCGCTGGCAACAGTCATGAAGAACATTATTGCTCTTTATTATTATTATTTGTATGGTGGTAGTCTCTAGGAACCCCACTCATGGACCAGTACCCCATTGTACAAGGCGCTGTACTTTCAACACAGAACAAAAAGATTGCTCTTGCCCAAGAGAGTATACAATCTAAGTAAGAGTTTACAATCTAAGCAATTAGCTGCATTATGGAAATTTTGTGATTTTTCTCTGACACATCAAGAATTGGTGAATGCTGGAAACAGGATATAAGGGCAGGTCTCCAATTACAATGCTGTGGCGCAGTTGCGCTGCTGCAGTGCTTCAGTGAAAACACAGCATATGCCGACAAGAGCTTCTCTCGTTGGCATAGGTACTTTACCTTCCCGTGAGGCGGTAGCTATGTCAACAGGAGAAGTCCTCCCATCAATATAGCACTGTCTACACCAGGGGTTAGGTTGGTATAACTACATCGTTCAGGGTGTGGATTTTCCACACCCTGAGTGGCGTAGTACCGACACACGTTCCTAATGAAAACAAAGCCTGAGACCAGGTGGTCTTTTCTAGTATGATAATTCCTAAATTCATGCTGTATGTTGAAACTTTAAACACAGTAGACATTTCTTGAGACAAGGTGGGTGAGGTGCTATCTTTTATTGGACCAACTTCTGTTGGTGAGAGAGACAAGCTTTTGAGCTTACACAGAGCTCTTCTTCAGGTCTGGGAAAGGTACTCAGAGTGTCACCTTTGCAGTAACAGGACAAAAAAGGGGGGTTGGGGGTTACAGATTGTTGTAATGAGCCATAAATCCAGTATCTTTAAAAATATGATTTTTAGTGTCTAGAAAAGGTATGAATTTAAGCTCCCACACTCATCTTTTGAAGGTGCTGTGCAGATTTCCTTTGAGGACAGAGTCTGAGAGGTCAGATATGGAATGATCATTTTGTGAAGAGTGTTGTCCATGGGTGATGCGGTGTTTTTGTTTTTTATCATCTTTCTGTGTGAGTTCATTCAAGAGTGTAGTGATTGTCTGGTTTCACCAAATAGTAGGTGTTGGGGCATTTGGTGCACTGGATGAGGTACATCACATAGAATCATAGAACTGGAAGGGACCTCGAGAGGTCATCTAGTCCAGTCCCCTGCACTCAAGGCAGGACTAAGTATTATCTAGGTCATCCCTGACAGGTGTTTGTCCAACCTGCTCTTAAAAATCCCCAATGATGGAGATTCCACCACCTCCTTAGGCAATTTATTCTGGTGCTTAACCACTCTGATAGTTAGGAAGTTTTTCCTAATGTCCAGCCTAAACCTTTCTTGCTGCAACTTAAGCCCACTGCTTCTTGTCCTCAGAGGTTAAGAAGAACAGTTTTTCTCCCTCCTCCTTGTAACAATCTTTTATGTACTTGAAAATTATCATGTCCCCCCTCAGTCTTCTCTTCTCCAGACTAAACAAACCCAATGTTTTCAATCTTCCCTCATATGTCATGTTTTCTAAACCTTTAACCATTTTTGTTCCTCTTCTCTGGACTTTCTCCAATTTGTCTACATCTTTCCTGAAATGTGGCACCCAGAACTGGACACAATACTCCAGTTGAGGCCTAATCAGCGCGGAGTAGAGCGAAAGAATTACTTCTCGTTTCTTGCTTACAGTACTCCTGCTAATACATCCCAGAATGATGTTTGCTTTTTTTGCAACAGCGTGACACTGTTGACTCATATTTAGCTTGTGATCCACTATGACCCCCAGATCCCTTTCCGCAGTACTCCTTCCTAGGCAGTCATTTCCCATTTTATATGTGTGCAACTTATTGTTCTTCCTAAGTGGAGTACTTTGCATTTGTTCTTACTGAATTTCATCCTATTTACTTCAGATCCTTTCTCCAGTTTGTCCAGATCATTTTGAATTTTAATCCTATCCTCCAAAGCACTTTCAACCCCTCCCAGCTTGGTATCATCTGCAAACTTTATAAGTGTACTCTCTATGCCATTATCTAAATCATTGATGAAGATATTGAACAGAACCGGATCCAGAACCGATCCCTGCGGGACCCCACTCGTTACGCCCTTCCAGCTTTGACTATGAATCACTGATAACTATTCTCTGGGAACGATTTTCTAGGAGTTATGCACCCACCTTATAGTAGCTCCATCTAGGTTGTATTTCCCTAGTTTGTTTATGAGAAGGTCATAGAGACAGTATCAAAAGCCTTACTAAAGTCAAGATGTACCCGCATCTACCGCTTCCCCCCATCCACAAGGCTTGTTACCCTGTCATAGAAAGTTATCAGGTTGGTTTGACATGATTTGTTCTTGACAAATCCATGCTGACTGTTACTTATCACCTTATTATCTTCTAGCTGTTTGCAAATTGATTGCTTAATTATTTGCTCCATTATCTTTCCAGGTACAGAAGTTAAGCTGTCTGGTCTATAATTCCCCAGGTTGTCCTTATTTCCCTTTTTATAGATGGGCACTATATTTGACCTTTTCCAGTCTTCTGGAATGTCTCCTGTCTTATCACACATTGTGATAAACATGCGTAGGACCCATGGGTCTTGAAATGTGTATTGTCAGGGGTATTGATCATTGTAGCAGTGGAGATATGTTTGCAGGTTTTGCATCATTGTTTTGGCAGGTCTGGTGCCATTTTCTGTTGGTGGATCCAGGTCTGTGGGGAGCTTGCTTCTGATGACGAACTTGGCCAGAAGAGGGGCTTCTTGTTGTATGTTCACTTATGCTATATGTTCTAATTGTAACCACTTTGTTTTTCTGTTAGGAAACTGTCCTTGTAAAATGCAATCGTCCTGGTCATACTTTGATCAACAAGACATTTCAGTTTGACAGGTGGGTGATCTTGAAACGCTTTCTGGATTGTTGTGAGATTCTGTAAATATAAAAATTGATTTCTTAGCAGGAGTTGATAGTATAACATGCTCATTTTTCTCATTTATTTGGTGATGAGGTGCTTCCCATGACACAAAGCACTGCAGAAATTAGATTAGATAGTGTTTTCATCCTACAATTCCAAATGAAGAAGAGAGCTAATATTCCAAATTTAATATCTATCTTAGGTACTGATATGACCCTCATCATAGTGGTATCTGAGCACACTGCAATTGTTAATCTTCACAACATCACTCTGAAATAGGAAAGTACTATAATCCCCATTTTACAGATGAGGAACTGAGCCACAGGATAGATTAAGTAACTTGCCCAAGGTCACAGAGGACATCTGTGACTGAGCCAAGCATCTGTGACTTACCCAGGAAAGAATTTTCTGTAGTATCTGGCTGGTGAATCTTGCCCATATGCTCAGGGTTTAGCTGATCGCCATATTTGGGGTCGGGAAGGAATTTTCCTCCAGGGCAGATTGGAAGAGGCCCTGGAGGTTTTTCGCCTTCCTCTATAGCATGCGGCACGGGTCACTTGCTGGAGGATTCTCTGCTCCTTGAAGTCTTTGAACCACGATTTGAGGACTTCAATAGCTCAGGCATAGGTGAGGTTTTTCGCAGGAGTGGGTGGGTGAGATTCTGTGGCCAGCGTTGTGCAGGAGGTCAGACTAGATGATCATAATGGTCCCTTCTGACCTTAGTATCTATGGAAAAAAAAACCCTGCGTGTTTTGAATCTTAGTCCAGTGTTCAGTCCATTAGTCTATCCTTGCTACCCACAATTTGGAATTGTAGTGAAGCCCCAGCTCTGCTATAGTTAAGATTAAGCATCACTTTCTTTTTAAAGGTGGACTGTTTCGAGCTCTCAAAAAATCCACATGCTGACTTGGATTGTCTTGGAACTTGCCATTTCTCATGGAAGTGCTAGGTGGTGGTGGTGGTGGTAGTCCAAATTTGAGGTCTTTTGAGTAAGGTGTTCCTCAGATATAGTGCCCGCACTCCTAAAAAAACAGCATTTTATAAAATCACCTTATTCTTGTAACATTATTTTGTGCACACATGGGGCTCAAACTATGGCTCTGATGCACCCTGCATTGATCCCAGTTGCGTAGGATTTATCTCATTGCCCTTTTAGGGAAGCAATAGTGAAAAAGATTTTAAAGATAGTTTAGAACTCCAGGTCTGCGTGTGCCAAACTGATGTTCCTAAAAGAGTAAAATGTACATCTGCCGCAAAACTAGGCCTCTGTTGAAGCAAGAGTGTTTCCAGGCAGTATGATGTCTCAGTCGTTGCGTAGGTCAAGATGACATGCTTAATGCAGAGTTAAGGTTATGCAGTGGTGCCTCATGCCCCTCCAGAATGTGGAGAATGGCTAAACTTGAACCTCTGGAAACCCTGAAATGAGGAGTTAAGGTAATGCAAACTTAAATCTGTGAAACCCAGGAAATACAAAATTAAGGTATTCACTGCACACACAACACAACCTTATCTCTGCCCTCTTGGAGTGATGCCCCAACACCCCAATAATACACAAATTAGCACTCTGCCCTTACAGATGCTGCTGAACGCTCTGGGAGCAGAGCACTTGAGCGCTATAGGACAAAGTCTAACACCATCTCTTTGCTAAGGTGAAACGTGGGTTTAGGTCAGGTGTAGCAAACAGGATTTGCCTGCACTCGAACACTGAACTTACTCCACACAAACCACCTCTGACTGGCGAAATGTTACCAGCCCTTCACCCTTGCCCTAAGGATTCCTTCTGACCCATTGCCTTCATTTACCCCTTATTAAATCCTGGAGACCACTGTCATGCATGCTTTTTTTTTGACTATCCTTATGCCATCTCTACTGACACAGCCTACAGAACTGGTCCTGAAATATGGTATGCTTGATCCTTCAAAGTGTACATGCAACTCTCCTCATATCACAGGCATAGTTCTGCTAGGCTGCTTCAACTATTCCCTCCATCATTCAATACAGCTGTACCTAACACAGTGAATAGCAGTTGGAAACCTACTGATCACTGCTGGAATTCAAATCTGTGGTGCACAACACAGATAATGACACATTCTCTTAGAACATCCTCATGTCTTCTTCTTATGGCACCGCCACACCTTACTGAACCATTCTCCCTGGCTATTGCCAACTTCAGGGGGCAGAGTTAAGGTTGCGTTGCAGGGGTGGCATGTACTGTAACTCTTCATTTCCTGGCTTTCAGAGGTTTGAGTTAGCCACTCTCCACATTGTAGAAGCTCACAAGGCATCACTGGGCAACCTGAACTCTATTAATGAAGTTTTTGGGCATTTAATATAAGTATCAGGTCTTGGTGTTAAAGATATGCCACAATATATTAACGTGTATGTAGTACTTTTACAAAACACTCTGGAGGTGCTGTGATTCTGGACATGTGGTGACCACCCAGATAATCAGGAAAAGGATTTTAAAAAAAATGTAAATCCCCCAAAGAATGCTGTTTTGGGGGAATGTTTTTTCAGTGTCCCAGCACAGCTCATTTTTATAAACAGTAGAACATATGGTTCTTATGAACTCAAAATGCTTATTTTTTTAGCAACTTTTTATGGAACTAATAAATGTCAAAATATTTTATTTCAGTTCAGGAAGAAAATTCCATCTTTCAGCATTTTATGCTTTTAATAATTTAATCAGTGAATCAGTTAGCAAAATAAAAAAGAAGCTAATAATTTTCAGGGTGAAATTAGCATTAATATCCATTTTGGGAAGAATCTGTCATCTTTCGAGTAGAATAAGTAATTTTGTACAAACAGATTTCCTGGGTTTGCTGTACATTCCATTGTCCCAGATAACTAATTAAAACACGTCTGTTTCTAGCCTTGACCAAAGAGTCAGTTAAGTTCTGTTCTATCTGCTTTATATATCATCAGCACCAATGTAGGGCAATTTGAGTATTCACATCCCATATAAACACCTTCCCAGTTAATCCTTCGTAACAGTCCTCAGAGGATCTCCTGAGAGATGCTTTGACATGTTTTAGGGAGAAATATCAAATCAGTTCAAGACAAATTGAGATGGAGCCTCGTTGCCTTAAGATCGGGGATTTAGTGCTAATGAATATTTCAAATGGTGTGGGTGATAAATGAAGCAGAGAAAAAACAGTTCGGGGATGTTTTTGTTCAACCAGATTGACCTTGAAGATCTGACGTGAAAAGTATGCAGCAATGTATGCATGTGCATGCATACATAACCAGGAGGTAGTTTTGTTATTCAGTAACTGTTTTCTCAATATAAGTGCTTTACCATATCTGCATATTTGTAGGTGTCTCTGTTTTTTGAAAGCATGTCAATGGAATAGCAAGACAATCAGAATTTGTCCATCAAGCTTGACAAGTGCCTATTTGCTTATTAAACAGGAAATACTTTTTCATACATGTAATTAGACTGTAGAACTCATTGCCACAGGATGCCATCTGGGTCAAGAATTCATCGAGATTCAAAGGAAGACTGGATGTTTTTATGGGTAGCAAGAACAGCAAGAGTTATACTAGTTAATGCTAACGAACAATTTGGAAAGGATATTTATTAACCCTTGTATTTCAGGGGCTAAACCAATCTCTGACTGTTAAGGGTTACGATGAGACCTTCATGGAAGACATATTATCCCACATCTGCCTACTGCAGTATTTCTTGCACCTTTCTTGGAAATATCTGGTGCTGGATACTTGGCTAGATGGAACTTGGGTCTCACTGAGCATGGCGGTTTTTATGTTCCTGTGTCACTGGGTCCCCAGACACAGGTGTATCTGCAGTGAACACAAACACTTTAGTCTGTGTTTGTACATTTAATGAATCAGAGTGGCGGGATCTTGGTCAAATAGACACCTGAAGAACCTTATAGGTAAATGGTAAAGAGCAGAATGTGACATTCATTAATTTACATTTTTAATGTAGCATATACAAACAGCAGAATATTTGATCACATGCAAATTGACTATTTTATGTTGTTTGCTGCTACCCAAATTCCTGCTTCTAATCAGCAAATGGGTTAAAACATCTTGAAAAGATACATCATTCATTGCAGAATAAGGTTGAGCAGGAAGGGAAGGAAAAGTAGGGAGGCATCAGAAAATAAAGTTTGTTCAAAGAGACATCTACCTACATTTATATGTCAAATTCTTAAGTGTGGATAATGATTTTCATATTATCTTTGTACATCTTGTATAAACAAGACTGTACTTGTTTCAAGTTGTAATCTCTAGGGAGTTACTTAGTCATGATGCTAAGAGAAAAGAAAGAAATGGAGGAGGTTCTGATTTGTTATTTTCAGGTGTGGATTCTGAGCATTTAGTACTTTGTTTTTGAAGCTGTAGGTGGTAGGGGGTAGATTAAGAAGTAACCTATATAAACTAGCTGGGGTCTTTACTTGAGTTTGAAAAGTGTGTACAGTTGGTTAAGGTATTATCATCATTTCTGTCCAAGAGTTATGTTATCATTGCTACTTGCTAAGGAGTGGAAGAACTAATTCAATTTAATTATTACATTCCACAAAAACTTATTTTTAAAAGCAACACACAACTCTAAACATAAAAGAAAAACATTTGTTTCTGTGCAGTGAAAAATGCTTATCAGAAGGGTGGTCTTGTGGTTGAGGCACTGAACTGAAACTTAGGAATATTGGCTTCATTCCCTGTTCTTCCACAGTCTTCCTGTGTGACCTTGGGCACATAGGCGACTTGTGCCTCTCCATACTGGAGGAGAAGGGGGAGGCACAATCTAAAGGAGAGGACATATGACCACCTCACATGTCTTCTCTCCCCAGTAAACCCCCCACCCTGCACCCAGCCCGGGACCACCGTGGTCTCCCCACCCCATGTTACCTGCCCAGGCTCGGCTGCCGGGGACAGGGGCTAAGTATGAAGAGGGGGAAGTGGGGCTCCGGTCATTTGGCACCTGTCCCTGACAGCAGGGCCCGGGCTGGGGGCGGTCTGCTGTTGCCCCAGCTGCCAGGGACAGTGGCCGAGCAAGCCAAAGCCCCCTCTCCCCTCCAGCATGTTTCTGGCTTGCTCGGTCCCTCTCGCCTGCAGCCAACCCTGGGCAGTAAGCAGGCCACTGCTGCCTCCCAGCCAGGCTCTCTCAAGCAAAAGCAAGCAGCTCCATCCCGCTCCCCTCCCGGCTGCCAGGGAGAGTAGCCAAATGTGCTGGGGGTATGTGAGGTGCAGGGAGAGAAGGACAGAGCCCCTCTCCCTCCCTGATTCTGGCAGGCCAGTCTGGGGAAGGGCACTTGATCCCACATGCCCCCGCTACACATCACCTCTGCTTGAGCAAATCACATTGTCTCTCTGTGCCTCAGTTCCCCAACTGGAAAATGGAGTTGTTAGCACTTCCCTGCCTCACACGGGTGTTATGAGGATAAATTCAATGATGTTTGCGAGATGATAATATGCTGTGGTGCAAGGAGCTATGTCAATAGATACTTAATAATGAAAAGGCGAAATGTTGGTGGTGCTGACTCTGCAGCTGTGAAACCCTTCACATATGTGCCATGCCTCCTTAAACTCATACTTCAGGGTTTCAGCCAGCCAGCCGCAGGGGTCAGGAAGGGTATTCTGGAAGGCTCTTTGATCTCCTTCCTCTGAAGCATCAGAGATGGCCATGGCTGGAGATGGAACATGGAGCGTTTTCTCTCTTCAAGTGCATAGCTGGCTGGTACTTGCTCATATGCTCAGAGTCTATCTGATTGCCATATGTGGAGTTGGGAAGGAATTTTTCCCTAGATCAGCTTGGGCAGTGACTTTGGGGGTTTTGGCCTTCCTCTGCAACATATGGGTGTGGATCACTAGCCAGGATTATCTGGGTATATCTTACTTAACCATTTCCTGCCATTGTGGGGCCCTCAAGCACTGGTGCATCTCGGTCCCTTTTATTCTCTTCCTGTGGCACATAATAGTCTAGTATTCCCCTGTGGGCTGTAATACTTTGGTGTCATTTTGGTTGTTGGCTTTAGTGTGTGGGTGCTTGGCGTTGGTGGCCTATGCTATACATGAAGTCAGATTAGCTGACCTAAAGTGGCCCACTTCTGGCCGTAAACTCTATGACACTATGAGGGGGAGCACATGCTGAGTAACCCCATTCCCTGGGAGAACAGCTGGTGCCCTAGGGGATCACAGAAGGGAGTACTATGCTTCCTTAATGTCATAACATAGGAATCAGGGTCGCCAGCAGCCAAGTGACAATTGGAAGAAAACAAAGTGTGGGTCAATACAGCTGGGAGACAGGAGTGGTCCAAGGAGAATGCTGGGGCCCTTCAGGGGCCTGGTGATTGGGCAAGATTAATTCCTTTTAGGTACTCTGTTCCCAGTCTTCCTGTCTCCCTGAAGCAGCTATGTGGGTGCAAGGAATTCATATCCCCAAGGAATTCCCCCCCCCCATCACATCGTAATAAAGACCACAGCCCCTCCAAAAGACAGAAGTAGAACCTAGGAATTCTGATTTCCAGTCCCCTATTCTAACCACTGGACCACGCTGAACAAGCAAACTACTTTTTTAGATCTTTCATCTCTCCTGCTCCAAGACATTTAGTGTGTGCATCTCTCTTCTAGTGTATATCAAAGGCAGCTGAGACTTCTGTACATAATCTGTAGGTGCTCTCCAAATTCTCCGCCTCAGCTACCTGAACAAAGTAGTAGCTCAGTTCTTTTTCCTTGCCTCTTCATTTCCTGGCTCGGAAAGGCAGTTTCCGAACAGTAGTGCGTAGTTTCCCTCTACTGATCTTTCGGTCTCAAAGGTAAATAAGTATTCTGAAACACAATCTGTAATTGTTGTCATAGAAACACATCAGCAAACCCTGAGTTGTGCGTTAGTGGCACACAGCAACTGATGTGTATTTTTCTGGTCTGTGTTATTACACTGGAAATACAGTGATCATTTTTGTTCAATGAATCATTCCTTTTCCCTCCCCCTCAGAGTTTACAGTGCTGCTGAGTCTCAAGACGCAGTGTTTGCAGATGTGGCCCCTTTGCTTACATCTCTGCTGGATGGGTAAGTTGAAAAGTAGGTGGAAACAATGCAAAGTGACACTACCAACTTGAAATCCATTCCGTTTTTCAAAAATGACTTTGAATTATTTCCCAAGTTCTCTTGCCAGTTTTTATGGGTTTACAATCACATTTTCAATGTTCGCAAAAAGAAAAGGAGGACTTGTGGCACCTTAGAGACTAACCAATTTATTAGAGCATAAGCTTTCGTGAGCTACAGCTCACTTCCTCAGATGCATAAGCTCACGAAAGCTTATGCTCTAATAAATTGGTTAGTCTCTAAGGTGCCACAAGTCCTCCTTTTCTTTTTGCGAATACAGACTAACACGGCTGCTACTCTGAAACCTGTCATTTTCAATGTTGTAATCTGACAGTCACTCAGTATTAGGGTATTCTCCCACTCAGACAGGAAATAATGGAAGTGACTATTTAGAACATTTTATCAGACACCGTGGACAAATTTGAAAAAAAAAAAGGGGTAACATTTTTCTCTGGCCTCTTTCAGTTATAGCAAATATAGGTGTTACTTATAACAGAGGTAAAACAAATTCAAACAAGTGTAATTTCTTTTTTAAGTTAATTGTACATTTGTTTTTATTTTTTCTGCATGATACAAATTTATGCAATGCTAAATTTTGAAACATTTTTTAAAATAATAGGCAGTGTGACCTACCTTTCTTCAATAGCATCTTAAGAATTAATGATCCTCAGTCGTAGATGTTGAGACAGCATCAAATAGAGACCCT
The DNA here is from genome assembly GCF_965140295.1 of Lepidochelys olivacea. Classification (NCBI taxonomy): domain Eukaryota; kingdom Metazoa; phylum Chordata; order Testudines; family Cheloniidae; genus Lepidochelys; species Lepidochelys olivacea. The sequence continues at coordinate 128,280,178 of NC_140413.1, forward strand.
GGAGTTAAAAACAGTTTTGGAAATTACACTACCAGAAATAAATACTGATATACATTTTTAATTACTTCTGGGCAGTAAAACCACTAAGGCTAATTAACAGTACACTAGAAAAGGGGCCTTGAAGTGGTTGTAACGGTAAACAGTGGGACTGAAACAGAAATCCATTAATTAGTTCCTTTCCTCTCTTTTTCTTTCTCTTCTTCCTTGCCTAATCCAACTCAATTGTGGATGTTCTTTGTACATCTGATTCAGATTTCTTTTATGACATTGTTTCCACGATGTCATATGAGTGATGTGGCTAGCCACATGACCATGGAATCATAGGCACCGACTCCATGTGTGCTCTGGGGGTGGAGCACTCATGGAAAAAAAATAGTGGGTGCTCAGCACCCACCAGCCACAGCTGTTGGGCAGTGCCACCAAAACAGCTGATAGGTGGCGCTGCCAAACAGCTGTTTAGTGGCTCGGGGAGGGGTATGGGGGAGGGTGGAGATCAGCGAGTGGCGGGCAAGCGGGGGCCTCGGGGAGCAGGTGGAGATGGGGCAGGAAGAAGTGGAGCAAAGGCAGGGCTTTGGGGGAAAGGGGTGGAGGGAGGGTTGAGTCTCGGGAGAGGTGCAGAGCGGGGGTGAGAAGAGGCAGAGCGAAGGTGGGGCCTTGGGGGAAGGGTCAGGGCCTTGGGGCGGAGTGGTGGTGGAGCACCCTGAGGAAAAGTAAAGGTCAGCACCTGTGCATGGAACCTTTTTTTTTTTTTTTTTTTGAATAGTGACAACCCTTAGGAAATGCATGCTTATCCCTTGAGCATGGCATTCCACAGACCAAGGCTCCAAGTACCCTGCCCCTTAAACTGCCCTAGCAGCTCAAAGTGCCCTTAAGGCTGCTCTGAAGAGGCTGCTGAGGATTCCCCAAGTGTGTGGGAGTTCTTGGGCCCCCCCCACACTCTCAGTGCAGGGGGAATGGAAGGTCCAGATGGTGACAAGAGAGAGTGCCTGAGGGGACAGAGCTTGAATGTGATTATTTCTGCTGATCCAAATGGCCCGTAAGGGATTGTTCTAGCCACTATGAAGTAAAGTAACCATAACTTTCACCTAGGAACACCACATGATTGTGGATAAATTGGAGAGAGTCCAGCGAAGGGCAACAAAAATGATTAGGGGACTGGAACACATGAGTTATGAGGAGAGGCTGAGGGAGCTGGGATTGTTTAGCCTGCAGAAGAGAAGAATGAGGGGGGATTTGATAGCTGCTTTCAACTACCTGAAAGGGGGTTCCAAAGAGGATGGCTCTAGACTGTTCTCAATGGTAGCAGATGACAGAACGAGGAGTAATGGTCTCAAGTTGCAGTGGGGGAGGTTTAGATTGGATATTAGGAAAAACTTTTTCACTAAGAGGGTGGTGAAACACTGGAATGTGTTACCTAGGGAGGTGGTAGAATCTCCTTCCTTAGAGGTTTTTAAGGTCAGGCTTGACAAAGCCCTGGCTGGGATGATTTAACTGGGAATTGGTCCTGCTTTGAGCAGGGGGTTGGACTAGATGACCTTCTGGGGTCCCTTCCAACCCTGATATTCTATGATTCTATGATCAGGGGAAGACCTAGAGATAGCTTAGAGTTACTGTTGTCCCTCCCCACCCTTCCAGCCGCAGAGAGCATGAGCTTGTCTCAGCTCAGGATTGTGCCTTAGGTCCCTACCTACTTATCTACCTATGTGCAGTACTTCCAATTAACCCCAATGCAGGTTACATATGTATATTGAGAGGAGCATCCACCTTTTAGTATGCTCCTGTCTAAAGTCTCTCTCCTGAAACCCAGGAGCTTCATATTCATTTAGGAAATGTTCTGTTATTGAAAACTTAAAGGTCTGTCTTTCTTTCAGCATGCACCATTTAAACAGAAGCAGACTATCAGAAAAGGAAAGGCTGCCTGTATCAGTCATGTTTCTGAACAGCCTTCCTATTATAAATGTGAAACAGACAGAATTATTTTGATCCTTGAAGTTATCTGCTCCTTCTGGCTGCTTCTAGTCTGAGCTCCAAAATATCCACTTACAAAAAATGGAGTTTGTGGTGGGGTTTAAACATATTTTTTAAATTACATTGTATTATTTTTCAGTTTAAGCATACAGGAAGAAAAGATTGTTCCTTTACAAAACAGAAAAAAAAAAAACAGACTTCAAAGTTTAGAGTGCTCAATACAAGCTCAGCAGGGGATTAAAATAACATCACCTTCTCTCACAAGATTTAAGAGTAAATTATGCTCATTTTTTAAAGAAAAAGGAAATTCCTCTTACTTTGATTTCCTTGATTGTGTTCCCCTCCGGTCCTAGCTCAGAGTGAGCATTTGAGGTTTTTTGGATGCTGAGTGCTATTAAGCTTAATAATTGGTATTTTAGTTTAATAGTAAAGTCTTTTTAAGAACAATAGAACTATGTGAGTAAATGGTTTCAGAGTAGCAGCCGTGTTAGTCTGTATTCGCAAAAAGAAAAGGAGTACTTGTGGCACCTTAGAGACTAACCAATTTATTTGAGCATAAGCTTTCATGAGCTACAGCTCACTTCATCGGATGCATTCAGTGGAAAATACAGTGGGGAGATTTATATACATAGAGAACATGAAACAATGGGTGTTACTATACACACTGTAAGGAGAGTGATCACTTAAGGTGAGCTATTACCAGCGGGACAGCGGGGGGAAAAAACCTTTTGTAGTGATAATCAAGGTGGGCCATTTCCAGCAGTTGACAAGAATGTCTGAGGAACTGGGGTGGGGGGGTGAAATAAACATGGGGAAATAGTTTTACCTTGTGTAATGACCCATCCACTCCCAGTCTCTATTCAAGCCTAAGTTAATTGTATCCAGTTTGCAAATTAATTCCAATTCAGTAGTCTCTCGTTGGAGTCTGTTTTTGAAGTTTTTTTGTTGAAGAATTGCAACTTTTAGGTCTGTAATCGAGTGACCAAAGAGATTGAAGTGTTCTCCAACTGGTTTTTGAATGTTATAATTCTTGACATCTGATTTGTGTCCATTTATTCTTTTATGCAGAGACTGTCCAGTTTGACCAATGTACATGGCAGCGGGGCATTGCTGGCACATATCACATTGGTAGATGTGCAGGTGAACGAGCCTCCGATAGTGTGGCTGATGTGATTAGGCCCTGTGATGGTGTCCCCTGAATAGATATGTGGACACAGTTGGCAACGGGCTTTGTTGCAAGGATAGGTTCCTGGGTTAGTGGTTCTGTTGTGTGGTGTGTGGTTGCTGGTGAGTATTTGCTTCAGGTTGGGGGGCTGTCTGTAAGCAAGGACTGGCCTGTCTCCCAAGATCTGTGAGAGGGCTGGGTTGTCCTTCAGGATAGGTTGTAGATCCTTGATGATGCGTTGGAGAGGTTTAGTTAGGGGCTGAAGGTGATGGCTAGTGGCGTTCTGTTATTTTCTTTGTTGGGCCTGTCCTGTAGTAGGTGACTTCTGGGTACTCTTCTGGCTCTGTCAATCTGTTTCTTCACTTCAGCAGGTGGGTACTGTAGTTTTAAGAATGCTTGATAGAGATCTTGTAGGTGTTTGTCTCTTTCTGAGGGGTTGGAGCAAATGCGGTTGTATCGTAGAGCTTGGCTGTAGACAATGGTGTGATCTGGTGTAGTGTGATCTGGATGAAAGCTGGAGGCATGTAGGTAGGAATAGCAGTCAGTAGGTTTCCGATATAGGGTGGTGTTTATGTGACCATCGCTTATTAGCACCATAGTGTCCAGGAAGTGGATCTCTTGTGTGGACTGGTCCAGGCTGAGGTTGATGGTGGGATGGAAATTGTTGAAATCATGGTGGAATTCCTCAAGGGCTTCTTTTCCATGAGTCCAGATGATGAAGATGTCATCAATATAGCACAAGTAGAGTAGGGGCATTAGGAGATGAGAGCTGAGGAAGCATTGTTCTAAGTCAGCCATAAAAATGTTGGCATACTGTGGGGCAATGCGGGTACCCATAGCAGTGCCGCTGATTTGAAGGTATACATTGTCCCCAAATGTGAAATAGTTATGGGTGAGGACAAAGTCACAAAGTTCAGCCACCAGATTTGCCGTGACATTATCCGGTATACTGTTCCTGACAGCTTGTAGTCCATCTTTGTGTGGAATGTTGGTGTGGAGGGCTTCTACATCCATAATGGCCAGGATGGTGTTTTCAGGAAGATCACCGATGGATTGTAGTTTCCTCAGGAAGTCAGTGGTGTCTCGGAGATAGCTGGGAGTGCTGGTAGCGTAGGGCCTGAGGAGGGAGTCTACGTAGCCAGACAATCCTGCTGTCAGGGTGCCAATGCCTGAGATGATGGGGCGTCCAGGATTTCCAGGTTTATGGATCTTGGGTAGCAGATAAAATACCCCAGGTCAGGGTTCCAGGGGTGTGTCTGTGCGGATTTGTGAGTAAATGTGGGCGAAAAACTTCAAGCACAGAAATTAGGATTTAGCAACATTTTTAGCAGATTAGTAATTTGGGGATAAAAATGGTATCATAGTTCATTTATAGCCACTCTGGTATAACCAAAAAATAAGCAAAGTAAACTAGATAAAACTCAGTCTGTGTTAATTCTGTCAGTTGCTTCTAGTTCTTCTGTTGAGACACCAACAATTTGTTCTAGATCTAGCCTATCTGGATTTAATACCACCGTGACTAGTCGCAAAAACCTCAGTGAAGCTCTTTTTGGCTTTAGCAGAGAGGGCATATAACTGAATTATACCCCAAATCAAGATCCTTGATACTCAAAGTTATGCAAGTCTACTTGTCTTCAAACTCTTATATTTAATCCCATTATCTGTACAAGTATTAGAATTGTTCTGGCATTAGCCAATGATGCTGAAATTCTTAAGGGTAAATGGCTAGTGACTAAGAGGGAAGCTGAGGTAGCAGGAATATGTGGAATTAGCAACTTTTATATATCCATACTTCAAAAAACCAAACCAAACAAACAAACAAAACCTTTCAGACTTCCATCCTCTGTTTCCTGAGGAAACCCAGTTAACTACAAACTGAAGACTCTAATTTTGTTTCCAAGCATGTCCATTTTATTTTTAAGACTCTGTGTTCAGTCACCAGGCCTGTAGAACCTATGTCTTGATCGGACAGTGCAGGGTGGAATTTTCAAAAACATATTGGCCTGTCTCGAATTAGTGGGAGTTTTGCCATTGACTTCAGAGACAGAGTTAGGCCAACGATGAATGTTTTTTGAAATCCCATCCTCAAGATTTGCAGCCTGAGTTTCCAGTCCTTCCACTTTTGTTATGTTCTCTACCTTGTTTTCCATTGTAGTCTGAGTCCTTTAGTCCATCAAGTCTAAAGTCCAGATTTCTAGATATTACTGTTTTCCGATCTTGCAGACTTGCTCCCCATCTGCGGCTGATCCTCAGCAGGGTAAACTGTCATAGTTCCATTGACTCAGATCTATGACTGTTTACTGCTGCTGAGGATCTGCTCCCTACCCATGTCAGCTGCTCTATTATCAGTGTTCACCCTCCCAACCCCACTCTAAAAAACTTTGTTAGGTACAGCAAGGTCACTTGTAAGCTGAGAACATAGCTCTCTACAGTGTCTGTCAGTATCAGTATGTCAAGTTTTGTGATCTGAAAAGATAAACAAATTTTAAAAAATAACAGCTGAGTCAGTGGAGCTCACCAAAGCACATCTTTTCTGTTGCCGGCACATGCCTGAAATAGCATGTTTAATACAAGACAAAGATGTCAGGTTAACAGAGCTATGTTTTTTAATCCTCTTCACGATTCAGTTATCACCTAGTTGGAATACAAGCTTCCTCACACTCTGCCTATCAGACCTAGGCCTTGTCTTCATTGTTTTTATCTCTATGCAACTAATGAGCTATCCCCAGGCACAGTGGAGACAAGGCACTTTAGTTTTACTATGAGGTAAATTGGGCAAGGTCAGCCCAATACCCAGCCTGTGGTTCATGTTACCTAGTTTACCTCCCAGTAAAACCAAGTACCTTGTCTCCATTGTGTTTTCACCTCTGGATAGCTCATGAACGTTAGTTACTCTGAGGAAAAACACACCTTTATTAGCAGTGAGACAAGGCCCTAGCTTTTACTACTAACAAAACTAAAACTAACGAAGCGTGTTAACTGCCATTTTGCACTCACTTTGTGAGGATATAAATGACTACCCATGGTGCAAGACAGCAGGTAGTAAGCTCCTTATCTTTTATCTGTGGGCTGAAGTGAAGCATTAGGAGTTGGGACCCCTGGCTTTCCATTCCTGGCTCTTCCACTGACTTGCTCTGTTGACAAGGTAATACTAAGTTACTACCTAGTTATTAAGTGAGCTGTAGCTCACGAAAACTTATGCTCAGATAAATTTGTTAGTCTCTAAGGTGCCACAAGTACTCCTTTTCTTTTTACCTAGTTATTACTTAGTCCCGCCTTGGGTGCAGGGGACCGGACTAGATGACCAATTGAGGTCTTTTCTAGTGCTATGATTTTATGGCCTACTCACTTAGGGCTGGTCTACACATAAATACAAAAGGTGGGAATTAAAATCAGTTTTGTTATTTCAGTCCAAATCTGTATGTGGGCACTCTTGTTTTGAAGAAAAAAAAAGTGGCATTAGGCAGGGCATGTAACAAATGGACTATTCTAACTAAATCAATTTTAGCCACTTTTATTCTGAAATAAAGGTCCACAAACAGAATTGCATTTAGTATTAATTTACACCTTCGTTATTTTGTTGCAAATTTGTATGTATACCATACATTAATTATATTTCTTTTATGCCTTAGTTTTCCCATCTGTTTAAAAAAAAATCCACCTCAGGGATGTTGTGAGGGTTACTTAAGTTAGGTTAGCAAAAAGTTTTGAGATCTACAAAAAGGCCACATGGAAATATGTATTATTATTATTATATTATATTTTAAAGTAATCAGTCATATTTTTCCAAATACTTTTTGGTTTAACCATTTAAATACCAAATGCATTTGTTAAAAAAATGGCATAAGAAAATAATGCCCTTTCGATTTTCAGATACAATGTGTGTATTATGGCTTATGGGCAAACAGGGAGTGGGAAGACATACACAATGTTGGGACCACAGTCTGAGGATGATGTCACTCTTTCAACAGAAGATGAACCAGAGCTAGGAATTATTCCAAGAGCCACAGAAGAAGTGTTCAGGTATTGCTGACCATGGGAATGAGAATAAAGTTTGAGTGCCAGTTTTTACATTACAGTTGTATGCAAAGGTGAAAAAATGTTTGCAGTATTGTTGTAGCTGTGTTTGTCCCAGGATATTAGAGAGACAAGGTGGGTGAGATAATATCTTTTATTGGGCCAACTTCGGTTGGTAAAAAAGACAAGCTTTTGATCTTACACAGAGCTGTTCTTCAGCACATGATATTCTTGCTAGTCAGATTTAACTTTTCAAGATGATAGTTAATTATAGTGGCTTTGGTAGCAAATCCATAGTTAAGTTTGAGTCTAAATTTTAATTCTACACTCTTAAACCTCCTCTAACATTTTACGAGGATAAGTTATTGGTTTGCATATTGGAGTCATTAAAATAAGGGAGGAGAGTGAGGTTTTTTTCTGGAACTTGAAAAACATTTGGTCATGGATATATATTTTTCTACTTAGGCCTTATCTATATGGGATAACTTACTTCAGTATAACCTAAGGGGTGAATTAAACCCAATATAGTTATACTGATATAATTCCCTGTGTGGACACTCATATTCTCATACATGAGTGTTTTTTTCTTGGCTTAGCTTATGTTGCTTGGGAAGGGGTTTAAACTAAACTACATCAAAAAAAGGCCACTTTCATATTAGAGTGTTTAACTGGGAAAATTGTCCTGTGTAGACAAGGGCTTAATTTATAAATTCTCTGGGTTTATTTTAGCCCCAATGTCTTGTGCATTTTTCCCCATCCTCTCAACAATAGTGGGCTTTCACAACCCTATACTTCACACACACATGCTGCTCTTTAGGTCTTAGGAATTGGAGTTTTAAATCCTTTGGCATATCCCAGGAGTTATTGGGGTCACAATAGTAACAAGACATTCGAATCAGGCCCACAGTCCAGGAACAGATAGTATATGCAGCCAAAATAAGGTAATTTTCTCTTTGTGACATATTTACTCTATAATTTAAGTGTATGCACTCTTGTTCTTCAACCTTTACATTAACGTAAAAGGCAACATACTCTCATGGTTTTGGATGTTTGATAAGTACTTTCATCAGACTATAATTAGTTCTGAGATGCAACTGTTTCTTAAGGATAGTTTACTTAGGATTTGATTTCAGCCAGTTTAGCTGTGTTTCATTTTCTTTTCTGTAATTCTTTTCAGGCTTATTTCAGAAAAGCCACCAGGAAGTCATTGGGTTGAGGTTTCTGTTGTAGAAGTGTATAATAATGAAATTTTTGATCTTCTGGCCAAAGACAGCTGTGGAAGAGTATTCGGTGTTAAACGTGACGTTATCACAACCAAGGAAGGCAAGAGCGATGTGCCATTACTTACCTATGAGTGAGTACACAGCACAATAAGTAAACCATTATTGCAAGATCATGATACCGTGTTGTTACAATATGTGTCAGCTACAAGGCATGGAGACATAATCGTGGGCACTGATGAGTATTTCAAAGCATACATTCCTTCCCCTAGAACATAAAAAAGCACTGGATGATTCCATTTACTGTTAATATTTCACTAAGAATTCAGTTAATTAGATCACAGTTGGCGTCAGTGTCAATTTGAATATTCTGCAGTAATAATAATAAAACAGTTAAATATTGTTTTATATTTATATACCACCTTCCCTCCCAAGATGTGTTATAACAATTGTATGTACCCTACGTACAGCAGGTTTGAAATGCAGTCAGCTGTAAGGCAGGGATGGCAGTCAAGTGGCAAAGCAGTTCTTAGCACATTGCAAAAAATGGGAACACCGTGAAAAAGTCCGATAGAACTTTATAGAAAATGATAACCTTTTTGTAGATTTTTTAGACCATTGTTTAGAATTTTATGAAATAGGATAATTGAAAAAACTTATAGAAAGAATAGCACTCTGTATTAAATTCTGTGGGATTTTGGAGTAACTTCTATAGAACCCTGTTGGTTTAATTCCTGTTAAAGTCTGTGAGACTTTTCCATAAGGGCAAGGAAGGGAATTACGTTCAAATACACCAGAGCAAACCCTACTCTTAAGAAAAATGTCATAAAAGTCATGCAGCTCTTCAGAAGTTAATATGCGGCTCCTTGTACAGGGAGTACAGCGACTCCGGGGCTGGAGCTACAGGCACCAACTTTCCAATGTGCCAGGGGGTGCTCACTGCTCAACCCCTGGCTCTGCACCCCTTCCCGCACCCTCCCCTGAGTCTGCCGTGCCCTCCCCCCCACACGCTCCTCCCCCTCCCACCCAGAGCCTCCTGCATGCTACAAAACAGCTGATTGGGAGGAAGGGGAAGTGCTGATTGGTGGGACTGCTGGTAGGTGGGAGGTGCTGGGAGCTGGGGGGGAGCTGCTGACGTATTACTGTGGCTCTTTGGCAATGTACATTGGTAAATTCTGGCTTCTTCTCAGGTTCAGGTTGGCACCCCTGTCATAAGTCCTTAATATCCACACAGAAGAGAGAGGATTTCATTTTATATGTGGTCACCCAAAATACCTACCCATAGTACATATTTTAGCACTCTGCTTATCTCATTAGAAAGATTAAGGCAGTGTTGACGCTGCTGGAATTTAAACCTGTGGTCCCAGAGAGGCTATATCATTCAAACCAAAGGTGTAGATTGTTAAGCCATCCTTTCTAGTTTCTGTTCTTTATATTTTTAGATAAACCTTTTTCTATAGCATATATTTATAGTGGGTTTGAGTCTCCTTTACAGCTGTTCTGACTGTGCAGGAGGGCTTTAAAGTGGGCATAACCTGCAGCTACACTACCAGAGTGATGTAAATGAGAATCAGGCCCACTATATATACATGCCCAGTACACACAGCCAATGTATAATATTTCCTTCTTTTTTTTTCATAAGGCTCCTATCTACACAATGTAGATGATAAAAATCATGTCCTAACAAGTGAAGACCACTATCCTGTCTTAAACAAACTTATTGCACAGACTGCTGAAACAGCACAATTAAAAATAGGGGAGAGTTAGAGGGGACAGGCTGCAATGGTGGCACCTGCAAGATGACAATAGCAGGTAGAAGGAAGGTGTTGGCCATTTCATTCCTACCCCAACAAAATGTTAGAAGCAGGGGTTCTCAAACTTAATTGCACCACAACCCCCTTCTGACAACAAAAATTACTACACAATCTCAGGAGTGGGGCCTGAGCCTGCCCAAGCTCTGCCGCCCTAGGCGTGGGGGGCCAAAACCAAAGGGATTCAGCCCTAGGCGAGAGGCCTGTAACCTGAGCCCCGTCACCGCGGGCTGAAGCCCTCGGGCTTTGGCTGCAGCCCCAGGCAATGCGGTTTGGGCTTCAGCTTCGGCCTCAGGTCCTAGCAAGTCTAATGCCAGCCCTGGCATTAAACACCATTAAAATGGGGTCATGACGCACAGTTTGAGAACCGCTGTGTTAGAGGATTCCCAAAGGACCTAGTGTGACACACTGAGGAAAAAGTTCTTTGGGCAAATCATTCTGTAGTTGTCTTTTTGAGGACAAGAACAATAAGAGGTTTGTGAGAGCAAACACTAATTTTCTTCTCTGAAAACTGTCCCGCATACTGAACAATTCAGGACAAAACTATAAAATGTTCTGTTGCTGGTGGAAACATGATTTTTTTTCACACATCTGTAATCATAATGCCTGTCAAAGGCTGTTCTATGCTACTTCAGTAGGAATCGGAAGTCAGAGCAAGAAGTATCTTTTTCCTTCATGGAATAAAACAAACTGCACTCTCAGTGGAAATAATTGACAGCAGTATTTTTATCTTGTGGGTTTTAGTAACATAAGCAACCACTTGATATTTGTTTATGTGGTTTTATATTATTGCCAGAAAACCTTGATAAAATACAGCCAGTATTCTGGAGAGAGGGTTGAAAAGACATCATTCTTTCTCTGCAGTTATTTGTATCTACTGACATGTTTTCTGTCCATTGAACTGTTCATACAAAATTGGAACCCACGGAGAAACTGTAAAATTGCTTTTTCCAGAATCTAGGATTTATGATTTTCCTCTCCATGGAATTACAGTCACTATAGTAATCTAGGAATTATTATTTTTCTTTTTACTTATTTACAGCTAAACACAAAACTTTTAGGGTTCATTCTAGTAAAATTCAATTTCAGATAACTGAATACAAAAGTCTTTGGGTTAAATTTGATTTCTACCCATATTAATGCACCCTCAGCTGCACTCTATACTCCTGCAAAGAGAAGCAGGGAGTGGATTAAGGCTAATTGGGGCTCAGATTCATCTGTGCTTTTAGGAGCACTCTGGAAACACTCTTGCTCCCAGTCCAGTACTGTATGGGCTCTTTCTTCCTCACTTCTGAGTTCTTAGACTTCCTCCTCCCAAGTGAGGCAGCCCACACAGCTCATCCCAGCACATTGGACTATCAGTTGCGCCCTCTGCCATTGCCCATCTATCTGCCTCTAATTCACTGCACTGTCCAGGTACCTTCTGACTGTGGGTCCCAATGACTCAAAAATCTTGCTTTAATTTATGCTTGAAAAATAGCCATTATGCCTACTTGATCTAGGGAGTTCTGTCTGGCTAGTTGTTGACCAATCTCTTTTCCCCGGCTTTTGGGGAGGGGAAGGTGCACTGCAGGCTGGGATTTGTGCCATGAGGGTTGGAAATTGTGGCTGGAATGGGTTTCCTTTGTTCTTGGGGTGACTGCTATATTTATTTCTTTAATTTCCAATACATGGCAAAGGTGCGTAGAGGTTTGAATAAGCACCTTTGGAAAATGTTTATCTAAATCAATCAATAAGTATTCAGTATTTATATCTTGATTACAATAAAAGCATCAAAAAAGTCAAATTCGTAAACAGACTATATTAATAATTATGCAAAAAAAGGTTAACAATGAAAAACAAATCCAAACAACTCAAGGAAACCGTTGAGGAGGGCCACCCCTGCTGTCAGGAATCTAAGTAAACACATGGCATTTTGAATAAAAACACATCCTCATTTGTGATAACATTTCATCTAAAATATACTGGCCCACTGGGTCTCATTGGCTTCTCCATACATTAAATAGAATACAGTGGAAGTTTTCCTGTTAACATGTACATCCAACTGAATCAGGCAAACCTCATGTTCTTCCTTCTTGAATGTGTAAGTTGGTATTAGACAATATCCAGGGCTGAATTTTCAGCCTAACTACCACATGGCTTCGTTACGTAGCAACTGGTCCCTGAAAACCTGTCCATGTGCAAGTGTCATATCTACAATATGATATAGTTCATTTACTTAAACTTCTCTTAGAGAAAATCTTTTTCTATTCCTTCTTTTCAGGTTCCACATGTCAATCAAGTTGGCAAACCTACCACCAGTTAAAAAATTGCCCACATGGAAACTCATTTGTGTCCCCCACTCTGGTGAATCCTCCTTCTGAGTTTCTCAAATCCATGTCTCCATTCTTTATGTCAATCTTAGTGATCCCTAGACTTTTTCCTTCTGTTAAGAGGATACCTGAGCTAGGAGACATGTTCAATGAACAACAGTACTGAACTTTTCCCAAGAATTAGCTGCAATTCCCTGCTCTGACCCAGACTTCCTGTGTGACTGGGCAAGTCACTTTGCCTCTCTGTGTCTCAGTTCCCTATCTGTAAAATGGGGGTGATAATATTTCCCTATCTCTCAGGGGTGTTGTAAGCACACATGCATTAAATATTGTGAGGTGCTCAGGTGCTATGTTGGTGGGGGCTGTATACTTTAGATATAAGGTGTCCAGGCTACTTAAGAGCATAAGAATGGCCATACTGGGTCAGATCAATAGTCCATCTAGCCCTCTGTCCTGCCTTCCAACCGTGACTGGTACCAGATGCTACAGAAAAGAATGAACAGAACAGGGCAGATTTTGAGTGAACAGCTCCTGGCAGTCAGAGGCTTAGGGACACGTAGTGCATGGGGTTATATCCCTGACCATCTTGACTAATAGCTATTGATGGACCGATCCTCCCTGAACTTATCTAATTCTTTTTTTGAACCCAGTTTTATACTTTTGGCCTTCACAATGTCCCCTGGCAATGAGTTCCATGGGTTAACTGTGCATCGTGCCAGCATATTCAGTATGAGGCACAGCTTCATCTTGGGCTAAAATGGAACATTCCCTAGTTGAAAGATTCTGCAGGGCAGCAACTTGTGGAGTTAAGAGGTAGCAAAGGAAACAAAGGGAGCATTTTGGAGACAGGATTGGGAACTGGGAGGGGCATAAGAGGAAATTATCAGATTCATGTTCAAGTTGCCACATTTTTAATGTCACCTTTACTATCAACTACCACTATTTTGTTTTGCCAGGACTGTTGAAAATGCTCTAGAATTCTTACAGCTAGTTGATAAAGGTCTGCAGCTAAGGGTCAAACATCCAACACTGGTGCATGCTCATTCCTCTCGCTCTCATCTGGTAGTGACATTGACCATAACCATGAAGGCTGTCTCTGCAGACAGCTTTGGTAAGTAGGATAGTGCTAAAATATATCTAGATCCATTTGTGTCAGAAATGCAGTATCTGGGTTGAGGGATTTTCTTTTTGCTCTTTTCTCTCTTCTGACTGTCTCTTGCTACAATCTTTAAACCCCCTGTTCTTTTCTATTTAACCTTTTAGGCTGCATTGACTGAACGCCTCTTAATGTTGCTGTGTTTGAGATGTTTTCTTAACACTTCTAACATTGTGTGATGATTTTTACACACTGCTGTCGTACTTAATGGGCATGCAGTGTGAAACAGTCAATGGTGTATTATTAGTACAATTTTCTCTTACTAGCTAACAGAATCAAATAGTGTAGCTGGATAATTTTACAAGGAATTATTATTTAGTTATATATGCTAAAATCAGGATTAAAACAAAGTGTATGCTTCAGGGCATGTGATGATCACTACTGGGACAGAAAGGATTTTCTCTTTACATGCTACATTACACAACTAGCTAGGTGTGTTAAGGAGGTTTTCAGTTGGTCCCTGCCAGAGCAAACAAACCAATGATCTTATCAAGTATGGCAAAACCTGTATTCTTATATTGTAGTTGTCCCTTCTTGCTTTTCAGTGTCACATATAGGTTTGCCAGTCTGTTGCATTAGGAGCAGTTTTGGAACTTGTGGGGTTAACTTTGTTTCCTTTTCTTCCTTTTACTCATGTTGTAATTAGACTCTCCATTTGTAGCATGTGGTCTGTCTCCTTCATACCCTGCAACAACAATATGGTTTTAGGAAGTGGAAAATATTTAAAACTTTTTTCTCCAGATCTCTATCGGAAATTAAACAGAGGATATTAGCAAAACAGAACAAACGGTGCCCTCGTTTACCTGCAGCCCCTGCCAAAAGACACAGCTACTTAGGATGCTGCAGCTCTACCAGTCCAGATGTTAGATCTATCCAGCTCCAGATCTTTGTCAATCAGGCAGACATTACAAAATGCAGCCATTTTAACTCACCAGCCATCTTGTTTAGTCCAGGCTTCTTTCAGTCATTCATTAGCTGATATGCTATGCCAATTACTGCACTACCCTTCTTTAAGCCTCACAGCAAGGCCAAATAGGAATTTCTGCCATATGTTGGATGGATGGAGGACTCTCAAGTTTCAGGATCACAGAATAAGAGTTATGATAGCTGAATGAGCATTACGGTAGGTAAAGAAGCACTACAAAATGGAACCTCAAAGTGGAATTGTGACAGTGTTGTCTGCCTCTGTAATAAGAGACACACCTTGCTTAAGACCTAGGTGTGACAAATTGCCAAATGGTAGGCACTGAAGAAATAAGTAGTAGATAAAATCAGAAAGCTTAGGAGTGGTAGTTAAGCTTTGGAAATGGGACTTAAAGCCAGAGCTTTAGGATTTTGTGTCAATAACTTCTGTTGTGTGTGTGTGGAGAGGGTTGTTTTGGTTCCTTGCCCTATAGTAAGGATGAGAGAGAAATTTTACTTTCATGCTTTCTCATCTGAAGCATTCTTTTCTATGTAAGCCAACACAGCTGCTCTGTCTGACATATGCTGTCATGAGTAGGTTGCTACTCCACTCCAGACTAGAAGGAGAGGAAAGAATAAAGCAAGACACTGGAGAAGAAAGTCAAAGCTAAACTGCCCAGTGAAAAGACTTTTGTACAGATTCCTACTGCCTGTGGGAGAGATGCTCACTTAGCCAAGATGTCAGAAGTGAAACTAGCACTGGAGGACCTGTACCAAAGAATCTGTCTGTCCCCCAAACACAGATCAGGTCCCAGAATGCTACAGCTAAGGAGCAGGATGACTTGCAAGGTCTGGGTTCTTCCACTGTGGCTGCAGAACCAAGGCCAGGACTACTAACCTCTTTGGGGCAGGGAGTATCTTTTTTTCTGTGTTTATACAGCATCTGACACAATAGGACTCTTTTGACTAGGGCTGCTAGGCACTATGATAATACAAATAATAATAATTAATAGGTGACCTACCTGAACAAGTAGGGGTACTGTTAAAGTAGCTTGTGGCTCATTAGGCAGAGATGGAGAAAAGAAGATACTGGGTTAACCCATCACTGTTGCATTTTTTTGCTTCCTATTTTGTGATGTTAAAAATAAACTTTCCTCATTTGTTTGTTTCCATCATCCAGCTCCTCTATGGACAGATGAACAGCCTAGTCAAAAACTAAGTAAAGAGCTTTTCTGCACCTTTCCTCAACAAATGAAAGATGATAAACTCATCTTTCCTTCCAGAGCCTCTTCTCCAGCACAGTTTGAATCTGTTGAGAAACTGAAGCACATCAAAACTAAACTACAGCTGGTGGATTTGGCGGGCAGTGAATGTGTTGGTACGCAGACCTTTTTATGACAAGGCTATTTTGAATTGAGAGCATAGAACCTTCCATCCCATGGAGATAATAATTGCATTTAACTTATTAACTGAGTATTTGTGTTTCTTCATAAGAGATGATTTAGACACATGCATCCAAACTTAAATGAAGTTATTGGGCCTAATTCACCACTGTGTTAATGTCACTGGGGCTTCATTAAGATCAGGTGGCATCAAGCTGAAGCAACTCAGTGGACAGTCAGGCCCATGGTGACATGCAGGGTGTGCATGCACTATTTGTTCAGACTGTTTTTAAAAGCTGTGTTTTTTACAGTCCAAAAATATGTATAAAAATTAGCATGTTCTTATTTTTTTATAGAAATGATCAAAGTGCATAAATTATTTAAATATACTAAATCTTTGTCATGAGCATACCACTGTGTGTGGGTTTTTCTTTCTGCTTGTGGAAAAAATCTGGAAGGAAGTTGGTGTATTGAAAAGATAATATTGTTTTCATTGTTTCTTCAAAGCACTTTCCTCCTCCTCCATGCACATAATAATTTAAAAAACTTGATTATTTCCTAAAGGACAAGCTTTCTTACCAAGAAAAGCCACACCACTAAATGTACCATTCCAGAAATAATGTTTTGAAAACTGAATCAGTGTTATGAAAGAATTCTTTAGGTTACTGCCAAGAGTTCTTTCTGCTGGTGACTGTTAACTTTCATTCTATAAAAAACATAATGGAATATATATATTTTTTTAATTTGCTGGGGTGTTAGAAACCTTGTGTCTGTTCCCTCAGTTTGACAAGGGCAAGCATTTGCTGCTCTGTGTAGTCAACACACCAGATCCTCAACAGGTGTAAAATGATGTACTTCAGCACCGAAGTTAATGGAGCAATGCTGATTTGCACCAGCTGGGGATCTGGCCCAAAGTATGCAGTGGGCTAGATTCTATTCTTAACTATGCTGGTGAAAATCTGAAGACAGCAAAATTACTCTGGATTTACGTAGGTATAATTCAGAGCAGATTTTAGCACATTATCTTTTGAAAGTTGAGGTTTGGGACAAGTTTAAGTGAGAAATAGTTTTTAAAGTGTTTATTGTACATGAGTCTGATGCAGACATGCACCTTTTCTCCTTAGCTTGATAAGTCTCCTAAGGGACATCTAGAGTGATTGTAGTTTGTTTTCACATTGTTGTCTATGAGCCAGATTGTTAGTTCTTAGCAAACTCTTGTCAAATTTCCTTATAAATCTGTCTGGAGTGGCCTTTGCTGTAAAAACATAGGTAAACGTTTTGAGTCAGATCTTGGGCTTGGCCTACGCACAAAGGCATAAGGGGAATAAGATCCTCTTCTCCCCCATCCCCAATGTCACTACATGACTTCCCCATATCTCAGCTGCAGGCATGGAAAAGGTTGGGGAGGGTACTAATCTGCTATTGGTAAGTGCTGGTAGCAGATTATTACCCACGGGGAGCAACGGAAAAGTAGGGAAGGAATTCTCCCTCCTAGGACTTGTTTACACACAACAGTAACAGGTTAAACTAAGCTGTGATGTTACATTGATTTAGTTAAACTGGTGCAACTTTGTGTGTAGACCAGGCTTTAGAGGCAACCTTTCCTGGGTTACTATTGAGGCAGTGCAACTATGCTCCAACTCTTACATTGGGCTAGAGATAAAAGGACACCCTCGCCCCTTATGCAAAACTACTATCTAAGATCATACTGTAAATACTTGTAGAAGCACATTAATAGCTACCTTCATGTCCAGTATACAGTCTTTTTGCTTGTTGGTATACCATCTTGAGCTGTGATCCTATCAGTTTAATGCCAGTTCAGTTCTCCCATGAGAAATGTTCATTAGACAGCTACCTACTGTAGGAAATGATAAGAGATAGCACTTTTCCTTCTGAATCACTGTGAACCAATACCCAATGACTTAAGGGATACTGTCCTGCTGAATTGTCTTCCAATCTTCTCTCTGAATTAGCACTTGATTCAGTGCCCTGGTACTGACAAGTGTGGATACAGAAGATATTGTACAACTGGAGAAGTATAGATGAGAAATAAAAGCAAGGTCTCAGACCACCTGTGATCATCCAAGATTCTGTAGTACTTTTCATAAAAATAGAGTATTGCTATGTGTTATTGAACAATGCGATGCTACTGTGCATTCTTAAACAGCTGCTGGATTTCACCTCAGAGGTGGCTGCCTTTCAGTGGAGGGTGATGTGAGTCCTGTGTGTGGTTTGTTTATCTATTTAAATTAATAAAATATTTTTGAATTTTTCAAGGCAAAATGTGCTTTATAAGGCAATATTCTCGCTAACAAATCCTGTATGGCTAAAACTATGTAACTTCTTCATATATTAATGTATTTTTCCCCATTTATATTGATTTGACTTAATAATAATTCTGTCAATGGTATTAGCAGTACTTTTTCTTCCTGTATTTGGGATATGTGGTATTCATAACAGGAAGAGTGGCTTTCACTTGTATTTTCACATTTTATGTGAGCGAGTGAAGTCAGGAAAAAATATACAGTATAATGTATTCTGACTTTTTAATATATATATATAGTGTGACAAAGTTCCTCCTCTACCTTGGTGGGTCTTGCGCTTATTGGCGGATTTGCTCTCCTTGGACCTTCACAGCTGCCCTCAGTTTGGCCATTTTCATGAACCCACAGTCCAGGTCAACTCCTCCTGTGTCTGACCAGGAGTTGGGAGGTTTAGGGGGAATCCGGGCCCGCCCTCTACTCCGGGTTCCAGCTCAGGGTCCTGTGGTATGCAGCTGTTTAGAGTGCCTCCTGGAATAGCTGTGCAACAGCTACAACTCCCTGGGCTACTTCCCCATGGCCTCCTCCCAACACCTTCTTTATCCTCACCATAGAACCTCCCTTCTGGTGTCTGATGATGCTTGTACTCCTCAGTCCTCCAACAGTATGCGTTCTCACTCTCAGCTCCTAGTGCCTCTTGTTCCCAGCTCCTCTCACACACATCACAAGCTGAAGTGAGCTCCTTTTTAAACCCAGGTGCCCTGATTAGCCTGCCTTAATTGATTCTAGCAGCTTCTTGATTGGCTGTAGGTGTTCTAATTACCCTGTCAGTCTTAATTGTCTCCAGAAGGTTCCTGATTGTTCTGGAACCTTCCCTCTTACCTTACCCAGGGAAAGGGGACCTACCTAACCTGGGGCTAATATATCTGCCTTCTATCACTCTCTGGTAGCCGTCTGGCCTGACCCTGTCACAATATATATATGTGAACATGGATATTGGATATTTTTTGCAAAAGACAGTTTAGTTAAATACATCAAAGATTATGAGGTGCTCAGATACGACAATAGTGGGGGCCATGTAAGTACCTAAGAGAGATAGTAAAACATGTTTATCACTTGTCTTTAAATGTGTTATTAAAACAAAAAAGTTACACTTCAGGTCCAAGTGATATACAAGGCATAGAGCTTTTGTACATCGAGCTTAGCACATGCCTGAAGGTGACAAGGAAGCTTTGATTATTCTGACTGTTGTTTCCTTGTATTGCATTAGGTATGTCTGGAGTGACAGGAGTAGCCCTGAGAGAGACCTCGTTCATTAACCGTAGCTTATCTGCTCTGTCAGATGTACTTGGAGCAATAGCAGAGCAGCGCTCTCACATTCCGTATAGAAACAGCAAACTTACCCACCTACTACAGGACTCCATAGGTGATTATTTCTTTTGCCTTTTATGTAACAATATTGAGTTACATTTCTTCTTCCAAACTTTTTTTCACATTTTGTTAGGAAAGTAATTAATTTTTGTTGTTTTGTGTGTGTGTGTTGATCTTTTCCCATTGATGTTGTGTAGTGTGGTAGAACAAAGGTTGTAAGGGTATGGTGTGGAGCAATGTTGTGTGGGAGGCTATAGCACAAGGAATCAGAACTCTGGGGTTCTGTTCTGGAGTCTCATCTCACTGATTTGCTTAAGACATTTAACTTTCCTGAGTCTTGGTTTTCTCATTAGTAAATTGGTAACTGATGTAACCCTTCTGCCCGTCAGAGTTGGCAGCAACAAGGGCCGGGTTCAGTATCTAGGGGATCCATTCCAATAACACAATGCAAACCGGCTCGAGGCCCCACCCAGTGACCTGGGACAAATATATACCACCCCTGCTGGGCGCCTCCAAGAGGCAATACTTCCCCTCTTGCAAGCACATAGTCTGAGTGTAGCAAAAAGCCTTTTAATAACAGAGAGAAACAATGTGGCATTATGTTGGGGAAACACCACCAACAGGATTCATAACACAACCCATGAGCAAAAAACCCACCCCAAGCAAACTGGGGCATGCCCCTTTCCCTTTGGTTCTTGAGTCCAGCAACCCCAAATCACCCAAAGTCCCAAAAGTCCAATGACCCAAAAGTCTCTGTCCCTGGTCAGGGCAGCCCCAGAGTTCGAAAGTTCATCTGCGGAGCTTTACCTCCCAACCTGGGTAGAGATGGGACAGGGGTAAGAGGCACCTTACATGATCTGAAGCTGACCGCCCCACAGCTCCATAGGCCTTCGCTCCGCCAGCCGCCCCACAAACTCCTTCGCTCAGCTCCGCTCCGCGTCCCACAAGCAGCTCCCGCCGTCCCACGAACTGCTCCACCGGCATG
Source organism: Lepidochelys olivacea (assembly GCF_965140295.1). Lineage (NCBI taxonomy): Eukaryota > Metazoa > Chordata > Testudines > Cheloniidae > Lepidochelys > Lepidochelys olivacea. The sequence goes on from NC_140413.1 coordinate 128,300,729, forward strand.
TCCACAAGGCATTCCAGCCGTCCCACAAACTGCTCCACAATATATCTTCAGGCTCCCCCAGTACTTAACACAACACTCAGTGATTTCAGCTCTTAGTCAGTTCAGCTCTTTGGTGAATTCAGCTTGCAGTAGGAGAGCCTCAGTGCTGGTGCACCATTAGCCCAAAGTGAGCTCAGCAGCCTGTAACTAGACTCCTAATGAAATCAAAATTAGCTCTGATATTCCACAGTGGAGAGAGGCGGAAGTGCAATTAGCATGTAAGGCCCTCACCAAGGGGCCCCTGCCACTAAGTATTAATACTTGTCCCCAGCCTCTCTCCAGTCACAGAGTTTTAAAACCCATGACCCTTGCCTAGCGAGTGCTACTTAGTTGATGGTGAGTCCCTCCATCATAACAAAAGGCCAAGTACAGTTCCAAGCACAGTTCCCATAATCAGGGTAATAACAATTTATTCTTCCTGCCCCAATAACAGAGACACTGGGGATCCCACAGCAGCCAGAGTGACCATTTGGGCAGCTATGGCCTCATTCTAGGTGGGGTGGGTGTGCCTATGCAAATGAGATCGGCCCCAGAAGTTCTTTTCCACAATTTGCCACACCTCACCACCAGATGTCAGGGTGGAGCTCATCCTGACACTGCTTACACTGATAACGGTGACCTACCTCCATAAGATGTCGTGAAGTTTAATTCATTAATTTAAGGTTTAATATCAAGTAAGTTGTAAAAGTTAAGTTTAACTCTTCCAGGGTTTAGTTGATATAATGTGTGTCAGAAATTTGCAGATTTCATGGCTGTTCTTGTTGCCCAGAATGCACAATACCAAAACAATAAATGGAGACACTTCAGCATCCACTTAAGCGTTGCAGCTTCTTTTGGTATTCGGATGGGCTGCTCTACTCTAACATTTCATCCATGTGTACGGTAGTGATAGAAAAAATCAGTGTAAGCCACTGGTGAGTGTGTGTTACAGGTCCCGTTCTGTGTCCTATCCACGGAGCATATGATTCTCTTACGGCCCCTAGATAGTGAGATTCAGCTCAAGCTGTTCCAATTTATGCTTTTAGCTCTTGAGCTGCCCGATTGAATCTCAGGTGTGGTGACTAGAATAACGAGCACAGATTTTCCAAGAGGATTTTTTGCCACAGAATTCTAAATTCACCTCTTCCTGCATTACAACCTTGGGAAAATATTGAAGGCAAAATATTGAAGCTTAGCAATATATCTGCAGTAACTTTTTTTTTTTTTTTTTTTTTTTTGAGAGGGATAAAATTTGCCTGTTTTCAAATTCTGGAAAGTGAGACAGTGAGTGGTGAAGGGATTTGCATTGGCCGGTGAGTCAGGCGATCTGGGTTAAAATGCAAGTTGTAATACTGACATGTTGTAGGACTTTGGACATGTTACCTAAACTCTGAGCTACAGTTTCCATCCTGTGACACAACCAGTCATGTCAGTTATTCCCATGCATAATTTTGGGAATGTCCTTAAACTTCCACCATGAGCTCTTGACAGTTAAAGCTTCCTTTTTTGCAGTACTTAGATACAAGTGATCTCTTCAGCTTTTAGATATGCTGATATTACAACTACAACAGAGCACTGATACCCAAAATGTATTCGTAGACTTGTTAGTGAAAGGGGCAGAAAGTTCTATATTACAAATGGTGAAAAATAACAGCAAATGATCAGCTAGCTAAATGAGACAGTCCCATATGGCTTTACTATAGTGCCCATATGCTTTCAACAGCTCTGTTTGTATAGTGCTCTGATTCATAGAATTGATAGCAGCCTACTCTGGCTTCTGTGCAGTTCAGCAGGTCAGTATTTAAAAACTTATTGAAAATAAGTGTGTTTGTGTGTGTGTGTGTTTTTACTGTTTTTAGGGGGCAACGCTAAATTGCTGGTGATGCTGTGCATCTCCCCCTGCCAGAAGTACTTAGCGGAATCACTGCAATCCTTGGGATTCGGAACTCGTGCTCGGCAAGTTCAGAGAGGACAAGTCAAGAAAAGAAATCTGCCAGTGTCAAGCAAATCAAAATAAAAGCTAAGGCTCCTGTGGATTAAAGTATTATTAATGAGTTCCTCAGATGAAATGTATCTTGTTGTCATAAAGCCATGCTTTAAGATGTAAACTGCCAGTTAAAATAAACACTCCTCAATATGGTATTAGCAAAGCCATAAACTTGCTGATAATGTTCTTGTTCCAGAGACGATAACAGGTATTGAAAACAGCTACCAAGCATGATGGATGGCATGGCATAGAAATATATTATGCTTTTTAGGGGAGCAACAGCAAGACAGAGTTTTAGAGCAAATGTTTAGCATTGGGAAATAAGTAAATGAAATCAACAGTGCACGGATCCTGGACAGTTCGCACTGGAAGGGCTGAATCTCTGTCCTATTAGTTCAGTAAAAAACACAAGTCTTTAATTACTCTGTTTCATTTCAATATCTGAAATTTGGTGGGAATATTTGGTTTGATGTTTGGGTTAAAATTAGGCACGTATCTTGCTGACTTGGTCTCCTCTCCCTAGTATTGGGTTATTCCTAACCCATTCCTATTCCCTCAAGAAAAAAACAGGACCCACACAACCTAACTTAAAGTACCATGCTTTAACTACTAGACCAGGCTTCTTCTAGCTGCTTTTGCCATCTTTCCTGTGCTGAATGTGTAGGATGGTGGGTTGAGGTTTGTGAATGAAATGACATTGAGGGAGGAGTCTTAAGCAATTTCAAATAACATTACAGATCAAAACAGATCGTGAGGTATGTAGTTGGGTTTTATTAATGTGTGTTATGTGCTGTTTGACTGCTCAGCAGAGGCCAGTGATTCACTATGACTTTTTGTCTCTAGGGATCGTACTACCTCTAGCCTGGGATAGAGGTCATTGGTGGGTCTCTGTGAGGAGGCTTAAATTGCATTTGCCTATCTGAAAGACTTTAGTTTATAGTGCTCTGAGTCTCTTAACTTTCACAAGCATAAATATTTATCGAGAGATTATATAGCATACTACTATTGGAATTTCACTCTTGAATGTATACCTGCTGCTCCATTACACGTGGTGCTCTGGTATTACCTCTGACCTTCAGTACATTAGCATTGTAATTGTGTGATGTGAGAAAACTCATTTTCCTAATAATGCGGCCAGATTAAAATTCCTGGATTGACTTTACCTGATTTTAGCCATAACACAGGAAAAAGCTAGTCATCTTCTGGGTGGGAATTTATTTTCATGTGGACAGGATAGAGAACATAATGAAGTCCAAGGGTTGCTAAAATAATCAGAGGAGAAAGGGTTGGACTGAGTAATGTTAGCATATAAAATGAAATGCACAGTATAAAATTATGTGGGAGTTAGGCACCAAGGTGCTTTTGAAATTCCACTAGGCACCTATCTGCACCTTTAGATACCTAAATACCTTTGAACATCTGGCCTTAAGGTACTTTTACCTTCAGACAAAAAGAAAAGGAGTACTTGTGGCACCTTAGAGACTAACCAATTTATTTGAGCATAAGCTTTCGTGAGCTACAGCTCACTTCATCAGATGCATTCACTGTAGCTCACAAAAGCTTATGGTCAAATAAATTGGTTAGTCTCTAAGGTGCCACAAGTACTCCCTTTCTTTTTGCGAATACAGACTAACACAGCTGCTACTCTGAAACCTTACCTCCTAAACTATTATTTCCTTGCTGAGGCTTTTCTTCAAAGCTAGGTATTTATTTACAAAATCTACATGATACAAAAACTAGCAATAATGTATTGTTAAGGTTGAGAAGTCAAGTCTTCAAGTGTCAGCAAATATCAAAAGTTTAAGTTTCTACATTAACATTAACTCTGCCAGATTGCACATATGTAGCATTTTCTATTCCTGTTTTCCTTGTTACCTTAGTGCATTACTCTGTTTGATCTATATCATAACATGTACAGGATATGCAGTGCAGCAAAGTTAACATTACTCTAGAAACCTTTGGTTTTGGAATTTCCTGCTTATAAGGGTTTGATTCCTCAATCTTAGTGTTGTATTTGATGTCCCTTTATTTTTACAGAGGGATGTGAGTGGGGGAGACAGACTGCTTCTAAATTGTAGCATGAACTGAAATGGCTTTAATACTGCAATGTAAGTTAGACTCTGTAACACTGTACGATTCCCTCACATCCTCTTAAGGAAACAGGGAGATCTAAATTGGTGTAACGTGTATGCCGAGGACCAGGAAAAGGTGTAAGTTAAAAGAGGTGCCCTTATTACGTTTAATAGTTAAGTTCTCTCACTCTTCTGGTAGCTGCTTTTCTTTTTATTCCTCTTTTCTAGCCATAAGGCCTTGTCTACTCTAAAATCACCACTGTGCTAGAGCCCCCAGTTACCACAGAGATGATAGATGGCTGCGTGGTTAATGTACTGGGTGTGTGGCTCAGTGGAGTAATAACATGGTTGTGTCCTAACTATGGTGTAACATGGTTTAGTTGTACCTGTGTAGACCAGATCAGTTTGTGTTCAAACTGTGTTATGGGACCCATGGAAAACCCCTCATAGGAGTGTGGCGAGAATAAGTTTATTAGTGTTTCTTGGATGTTCAGATAATACAGGTTTCAGAGTAGCAGCCGTGTATTCGCAGCCTGTATTCGCAAAAAGAAAAGGAGTACTTGTGGCACCTTAGAGACTAACAAATTTGTTAGTCTCTAAGGTGCCACAAGTACTCCTTTTCTTTTTCCAGATAATACAGTAATGGAACCACAGAAGTATCTAGATGGAACTATGCTCTGTCAGGGTAGCACTAATAATAACCTAAGGGCTAATGTGTCATAGAGGAAGTGATGTTTTATTATGAAAATCCAAGCAAATTAAGGGTAACAATTATAAAATCATAACCAGTGTACAGTCTGGATAAGAGACTCCTAAAATAAGGTAAAACCCTTAATAAAGCCAAAATATGTATACAGCTTAGAGTTCAGCGGTTCCTTTTGGGCACGCTCTAGCATTGCTGCTTCACTCGCTCTGTGATTAAAGTGCTCCTTGTTCTATAGTTCATGCCATGAAGACCACAGCTCTAGAGACAGTCATTTTATTGCCATTAAAATGCGCAGCACCATAGGCATCAGAAAATGCAGTCCATAACAAGGAGTATACATTACATCTTTCCCAGCAATGCAATTTATTTTGCTATATGAATGTGGACAAGTCACTAAGGGCCAGATTTATCATGGTATTTAGGTGCAGAAAGATGCAGAAAGACAGTGGGAGTTAGACACCTAAATCTCAAGTTGTTGTAGTACTAGGCACCTGTCTACTTCTTTAGGTGCTTAAATGCCTTTGTAAATCTGGCCCCACGCCCAGATCCTCAAAGGTATTTAGATGCTCTACTCCCCGGATCTGGACCTAAATTCCAGAATTCAATTAATCAATGTGTATTAGACATCTAACCTGATTTGGTGCTTTTGAAATCTCACTAGGTGCCTGCTTGCATCTTAGGGTTCCTAAATACCTTTGGAAATTGACTCTAAATCACTTTTGAAAATGGGATTTAGGTCAGGTATGTGCTTCTGAAAATATTACCCCTAAGTAAGTGGTTTGATTTTTTTGCAGAGGTTCTGAGCTCCTGGGGACTTAAATGGAACTGTAATTGTTTACACTTATGCAAATCAGCTTGGAATTTTAAAAAAAGGAACACTTAACTATCATGCCTCTTTGGCCAACTCTTAAACTAAACCTCAGCCTTTGTTGAAATTTGGTTTTATGTGTATATATGTATATATTTACTTATTTTATTGTCCACACATAGCTTCATGCCTTGGCTGCAGCTACACCACAAAGAAAGGCTGTTCTTCATCTTAGCCAGGGCTTAGAAACCCATAATTAGTCCTGGAATGCTCACAATAATGTTTAATTTGTTTGAAAATATTCATCAATGAAGCTATTTTACTGAAGTGCTTTTCCAAACCGCTACAGATTGTGAGGCGTGGGCTGGTTACTGGAAAAGGCTTTTTGTTCCCCCAGTGGGCAACGAGTTTGCAACTCTTTTCAGCCAACGGAAAAGAATGCAGCTTTTGTTCATGGAGGGATAGACTGGGCCTGGCCCAAGCCACTTGGAATGCTGAAAGCATCCCCTATGGCTTCGTTTTTCCCAGTTGAGTATAAGTAATAACAGTCCCAGGCAGTCAAAAATACAGGCCATTTACTAGACAAATGAGACCAGTGGGTGAGCTCAATGCAGGAAGAGGATAGTCAAGGATAGATGGGGAGGGAGAAGAGGCATGAGGAAGAAGCATATCCAATGCAGTCTGTGCGTGTAGCATAGCCTCTGACCTGTGCCCCGGCTCTGCATGTAGCCCATTTTGTATTTTGCCTCATGGGTGTGTGTGTGTGTATACACACAGATTTTTTTCAAAGCCACATCCTTGTGGTCTAGCAGGGTCTTTTTGATAAGATTATGGCCATTATATCTCAAAGTAGTGCACAGTTGGGAATTCACCACCAAGAAAAAATTAGCCTTTACACTAGAAGTGGAAAGTGGTCATTGTGATAAATGAAGGGGGGAGGGAAGGTAGCTCCCTTTTATGGACACCCACCCAACCACTTAGCTATAAAATTAGAAGAGACCTCAGGAGGTCATCTAGTCCAACATCCTGCTCAAAGCAGGACCAACACCAACTAAATCATCCCAGCCAAGGCTTTGTCATACCTAGAAACTACTCATTTGAAACCCCCAGATATGTAAGTAGATCAGGAAATCTTTAGGAAGGCACGATTAGGTTTATTTATTTTTATTTCTTTATGGCTTGTGGACTCCTCTGTGCTAACTCCAAATGCTTTTGTTTTGCTTATAACGTTTAAGCTGGACCTCAAGAAGGTTATTCTTTATGCTGAATTTTTGTAAATGGGTTTTTTTTAGTCTAGCAATCGCCTGAGTTTTCAATGTATTTTCTTTCTTTTTGTTTTTAATAAAATTTACCTTTTTTAAGAACAGGATTGGATTTTGAGTCCTAAGAGGTGTGTGCATATGTTGTTTAATAAGCTGGTAGCAACAGCTGATTTTCTTTGTTTTCTTTCTCAGCTCTTCCCGGGGTGGAGGGGGGGGTGTATATGAAAGGGCTTGAGGGTACTCTATGGGAAGGATTTCCCAAGTGCACCTTTCTGGGCTCTCAAAGGGGTTTTTGCACTTGGGTGGTAGCAGCATCTACCCATGCAAGGTCAGAGAAAAGCTATAACCGTGGGAGTTTAATACAAGCCTGGAGTGGCCAGTATTAATTTTTAGAATCCTTGCAAGCCCCTCTCTTCTGTACTCAAAGTGCCAGAGTGGGGAATCGGCCTTGACGGTCATTCTCTGCGAAGTATTAAGGATAAGTCAGTAGGTCTCATAGGGAATGGGAGAGAAGGTGAGAGAGTCCAAAATACCTGAAAATAAAAATAAGAAAAAATTACTTCAGTAATGATTACATTTAAACTGCTAGGGAAGGATGTTTAGACTATAACCAAATCACTAATATTTTAAATTCCTGATATCAGTATTTCCCAGACTTTTGAAATCTGAGCCCCTTTTCTGGAAATGCAACCAATCATGCTCCCCCTGCCATCCAAGTTACTCAGGGTCCATTGTGCACATTTCATGATATGACACTTTTTTTCCCTTCTTACATGCTTTGATCAACAATGAAATAGTTAAAGTTGTCAGTTAAAGTAACATCGTTGGCATCTGAATTAGCACTCTCTTGAGATGAATGGGGTAGGTCACAGCTCCGAGTTATTTATTCAGACTTGCTGCAAATTCAAGGAGATCATAGAATCATAGAATATCAGGGTTGGAAGGGACCCCAGAAGGTCATCTAGTCCAACCCCCTGCTCAAAGCAGGACCAATTCCCAGTTAAATCATCCCAGCCAGGGCTTTGTCAAGCCTGACCTTAAAAACCTCTAAGGAAGGAGATTCTACCACCTCCCTAGGTAACGCATTCCAGTGTTTCACCACCCTCTTAGTGAAAAAGTTTTTCCTAATATCCAATCTAAACCTCCCCCACTGCAACTTTAGACCATTACTCCTCGTTCTGTCATCTGCTACCATTGAGAACAGTCTAGAGCCATCCTCTTTGGAACCCCCTTTCAGGTAGTTGAAAGCAGCTATCAAATCCCCCCTCATTCTTCTCTTCTGCAGGCTAAACAATCCCAGCTCCCTCAGCCTCTCCTCATAAGTCATGTGTTCCAGTCCCCTAATCATTTTTGTTGCCCTTCGCTGGACTCTCTCCAATTTATCCACATCCTTCTTGAAGTGTGGGGCCCAAAACTGGACACAGTACTCCAGATGAGGCCTCACCAATGTCGAATAGAGGGGAACGATCACGTCCCTCGATCTGCTCGCTATGCCCCTACTTATACATCCCAAAATGCCATTGGCCTTCTTGGCAACAAGGGCACACTGCTGACTCATATCCAGCTTCTCGTCCACTGTCACCCCTAGGTCCTTTTCTGCAGAACTGCTGCCTAGCCATTCGGTCCCTAGTCTGTAGCTGTGCATTGGGTTCTTCCGTCCTAAGTGCAGGACCCTGCACTTATCCTTATTGAACCTCATCAGATTCCTTTTGGCCCAATCTTCCAATTGGTCTAGGTCCTTCTGTATCCTATCCCTCCCCTCCAGCGTATCTACCACTCCTCCCAGTTTAGTATCATCCGCAAATTTGCTGAGAGTGCAATCCACACCATCCTCCAGATCATTTATGAAGATATTGAATAAAACCGGCCCCAGGACCGACCCTTGGGGCACTCCACTTGATACCGGCTGCCAACTAGACATGGATGTCTGTATTGATCACGCTCTGGTCATAGTTTGAAGGTTTTATTTGCAATCATAACAAATAGAGACTAAGGGCTGGTAAATATGCAGTTTGAGCAAACCCTTTGTGTGAATACTCTTACTTTGGATAAAAAGTGGCCTATTTTGGTTTTGCTTGTCAGTAAAAACATGACACACTAAATCAAAACAAGGCCTTCTTAAGCTCAAGTAAGTATCTGCACAAGGATTTTGCACTAACACAAGTAAATCAGTTTCTAAGCAATCAGATGGTCTGGCTCTGCCCCACTTTTTCTTGAGGCAAGTCCTTCATGTGGCCCACACTTTGGGATACTCCGCCTTAGATATCATTTTCTTATATAGACGAGACGGAAATCTGAGAGTCAATCCTTTATAAGTGGTCGAGAAGTATTTTTGTTAAAAGTAGGTAACAACTTTTTCTAACATAATTTGAACCTGCTGATTTTGAAAATGGTTCTTACCAAGCTGAATTTTGATGTTTAGACTCTCAAACTTGCAAATTAATATGGCTACCAAAATTCACCAGAAATGTTTGATATACTAACAGCATGTGCATGAACTTACCAGCAATATCAAACTGTTTGGCATAATTCCTGTTTAGTTTATTAAGAACAGAAATGAGAAGACATCATGGTTTTAACACCTATTCCATCTTAATATTAACATTTTCACAGCATTTAGTCATCCATATATCAGAATATTAGAAATAAGTTAATCATAATGCAAGTTATTTTTCCTGTAATCTGTGAAGTCATTTTCGTGCATGCTTGGTATTTGTTTTATAGTACATAGTGCTTTGTAGTTCGACTAGAATTAACATAAAGGTGATGGCAGTAGTATATTTTTTTTACAGATAGTGAGAGCAACAATAAGGCCTCCACTGGAGTATTGTGTCCAGTTCTGGGCACCACATTTCAGGAAAGATGTGGACAAATTAGAGAAAGTCTAGAGAAGAGCAACAAAAATTATTAAAGGTCTAGAAAATGACCTATGAGGGAAGATTGAAAAAATTGGGTTTGTTTCGTCTGGAGAAGAGAAGTCTGAGGGAGGACATGATAATGGTTTTCAAGTACATCAAAGGTTATTACAAGGAGGAGGGTGAAAAATTGTTCTCATTAACTTCAAGGTCGGACAAGAAGCAATGGGCTTAAATTGCAACAAGGTTTAGGTTTAGGCTGGACATTAGGGAAAACTTCCTAACTCTCAAGACTGTTAAGCACTAGAACAAATTGCCTAGGGAGGTTGTGGAATCTCCGTCAGTGAAGGTTTTTAAGAACAGGTTAGATAAACCCCTGTGAGGAATGGTCTTGTTATTACTTAGTCCTGCCTTGAGTGTGGAGGACTGGATTGGATGACTTACTGAGATCCATTCCCATTCTACACTCCTATAATTCTGTGAGGGGGTGGTTTATGACACTCATATTGGTTACTGTAGGTAAATCATGGAACTGGTAGTAAGTCTCAAGAGAGCCACTCCTAAGAATCAAGTAAAGATGATGTGCGTGAAGCAGGTGATCTAGGATTGCACAGAATAAGGAATGCAACAGCCATTAGAAAGAAACAGCAAGATGATAAATACCAGGCGCCCGTTGGCAGAATTGAGTCCATCTTTCATTCAGAACAGACAGTATCCACAGAAATTGCTATGCCCCATATACTGACAAAGGCAAAATCAAGATGTTACAGAAAGCAAGAGCATCTGTAACTGATGTCTCATAGGTGGCAAACTGTAGTGATCCCAATAAAGACACCAGTGTCCATAATACAAGACAGTCCAGCTCTGTGAAACCTTTGTGTCTGGAAATGCTGCATGTTTTGTCAAGAAATGCACCCTAAACCCAGACTCATCTCTGTAACTACATTTCAAGATGAGTGGACAGATTAAAAAGGCAGCTGTATTTGATCACAAAATGAGTGTTCATTTAGCTGGAGTAAATGATCTCATAGCTGCTCAAGTCAAGTACCAACTGACTTGTTACATCCTGTTTATGAGGTCTGTGATTGAAAAAAAGTGAAGTCACCAAAATTACTGACAGTATGCAGCCAATCAAGACCATGTTTTGAAGCTATCTTGAGGTTTGGCATTGCTACTCCAATCTTGCAAAGGAAAGTTGCATTGAAATTCCATATTCCTACATCAGATGTAGATCATCATTCAAGGAAAAACTCCAAGATCATACTGGGGATTTATTTCAGTTCATTTAATTGCCTGACCAGTCTCCTGCTGAGAGACAAATACTCTTAGTCCCAGCTAAGTATATATATGTAGCTGTCTCACAAATGATGGATTCTTGCCAAGATGGCCATCCTCATTTGCCATTCCCAGGAAGACATATTTCTGGCACATGTTGCATTGAAAATCCAGGAATATACTTTGTCACACCATGACCACAAAGGTTTCAATGTCAGTGTGGATTATGCAGCTTCTTGCATTCCAGATAGTCTGTACATGTTCCTCCATGTGCTGTATGAAGGCCAATCTCTTGAGTGAATGCTTGAAATTCAAGGTGCTTAGTGTAATTCAAGACATATATGGGTGTGAATGGTGGGAAGAAAGGAACACCAAAGCATATTGGTCTCTGGAGCGCCCTCCATTAGGAAACAAGGTCAAAAAACACTTATTCAACTTTTCCATAAGGCTGGCCGCTGCATTTGTTATGAAGGAATCCTAAATGTGGATTCAGCCCTAGCAGAGAAAACCCTACAAACTATGGATGCTGAAAACAGTGCTGTTATTCTTCCCAACCTTGTTTCCAGGAAGTTTGTTCACTATACAGCTGACAATATTGACATACATTATTATTCGCTGGATGGAAAAAACACATTCCACGCAACCCAAGTCACTGTTTGGCAAAGAGAACCTGATCTGACGTTGACTGATTTAAAGTAATCAAACAGGAGCACATTGAGTGTTCCGGATGCAATCGCCACAATCATACCAGCCAATAAAGCTAAAATAGTATTCAAGGATCTGCAAAGAGGGGGTACTCTGAAGAAAACTGCAAAGCTGCTGTGCAGGCAGGAGCTCTTGATACGGCCTTTATCACTAACTGTCAAAATGAGAATCCGGGATATCAGTGGACACATTTCAACCAATTGCACATGGCAGCCAAACCAAGTAATAACTACCACTGGATATTTGCAATCATTCAAGCCCTTGCCCATGAGCTAGACACCCCAAGTACTTTTTTGTCAGAGATGCAAACGTGTCATTAGTGCTTGGGCAGCAGTATGTGGTTCTAACTGTTGACAAAGCTCTGTACTTCAAACTGATGGAACTAAAATGGGCCACACAAAAATACAGAGAGTGGCTTATTCCATTATTAGAAGGCCTCCATATCTCAATGAACTTTCAGAAATGTATAGACCAGCACACACTGGCTTCAGGGCTAGCAGCTGCCTGGATTGAAAGTGGAGTTCTATGACCAAACTCAACAGAACAAGCTACGAACGGCAAATCAGATGCCAGGGTGATGCAGGCCCACAAACTGACATTTCAAGCACTGTGGGGCTTTCTTCTTCCACAACTCTTGGACTTTAGGAAAGCACATGATCAAGAGCGCAAAGAACATATCAGCAGAGCCTATCAGTCACATCCTTATAGTGAGAGCATGTCAGTTTGTACTTCACAAAGATTGCCAAATCTCACCTCCGCATTTGTGACCAGCAAAATAGAAGTTCGTGTGAACTTCAGGTGTTGGTGGCAATACATGGTGCTCCAGCGGCTCTTATTCAACCATTCCCAGAGAAAAGAAAATTGGGACCTGCATCTCTTCATTTTCAAATGTATGCTGCCATTCTTCATGAGATCTGACCACACAGACTATTCAAGGTAGGGTTCTGCCATCTAGACTGCAGAAATGCATTAATTACCAAATGAAGTGCTTAAGCAGTTCCAGCAAAGGAACTTTTTCGTCAAGATATCGTGTCAGAAGTTCAACCAAATAGACCCTGATCAGAGCCAAGCGTGGCTTAATTCCATAGGAAAGAAAGGAGGTGGAATTGTAGGTATCATCAAGGCTCACTCAGCCCTCAGAGGACCTTGTTTTATAGCCTGAGAGCTCTTATCACAGCAGATACCAGAGCCATGTTCCATGTTGGCTTGGATAACCAACTTGTTCACAATTAATCAAGACAGGCAAGGAAGCAACATGGCAATGAAGATGAGGATGCACTCTTATGAACACTTCAAAGATTCAGGGTTTTACTTGGGCAGAAACCACCCACTTCATTGCAAACTATTGCACCAAGAGACCTGGCTACTAAAGCCATACAGGATGCACTGTTGAACGCAAAAATACTAAAACAAGTACAATTGGTCAGCGTTGTTGAGAAATGGCTGATGACACAAGAGGGGAATCCTGGAAGTGTACACGTTCATGATCCACTGCCAAAAAATAATGCTCCAACTTTTTCCACGCTATCTGAGGTGAGAAAGAAGTCAAAGGAAAGGCCTCAGCCTTGAAGGCAGACAGAAGTATTCTTTAGTGACTAATCTCAGCCTGTGCAGGACTGTGAATTTGCAACAGATTTTGAAACTTGAGTTAATTTCTGTCCCTTTGGCATCAGTACAGACAAATGGCAGTCTAAGAACTGGCACAAAGGCAATACTGTGTGATGTATTGACAGCTGATATCTACTGCCCATCAACAGTTCTCCATGTGGGAGAAGCTGACTGATAGATGCACAGGCTTTGGTACAAGACATAGTCTGCTTCAGTCCTAAGTTCTGTTTTTACATGTTTGGAGCCAAACATTTGGAGACCTTGCAGACACATTTGTAAAAACAGAATTTAGGACTGAAGCAGACTTCCACAGATTAGATGTGTGTTTTGACAGGAACTACAAGGAACCTATTTAGGGTGTACAAGGCAAAAATGCTCAGGAGGGTACAAGAACCATCCAAAGAGTGATAGAAAGCAGATATGTGCTTCTAAGTAACTGGATGAATTTCACTGTGCTTCCGAAAAATAAGGACCTTGCAATATTTTTATCTGACCAACTAATGACATAAGTACCCCATGATAAAATCATCATTCTGATTATGGCTTTCACGATGAGTCTGAAGTATGGTGCAAGACAGCATCAGCTGTGTGCTCCCCAGGAAGAAGCAGACACACAAATGATTTTACACTGTGTTCACAGTGATGCCACAACATCCTCACTGCTATTTTCAGCATGCTAGCTCAAGTGAAACTATCATGAGCCCGTCTACATGTACTGGGAGGCTTACTCTCAGCTGCAACGTAAACATCCCCTCAAAAATCCATCACTTATTGCTGACAACCTGCTTAGCTATCATCCAGAACCTAATCTTCTGTTTTTGGTTAAGATTATTGAGGAAGTTTTGGTAAGTTACCTCTGAGTACCAGGCTCACTTAGATTTCCTTAAGCCTTGTTACTCCAGGTAGAACACAAGGTACAGCAGAGATTGCATATGGTTGCTTTGGTAGATGATCTGCTTCATATGCTGGATGAAGAGACCATATCCTTGCTGATACCAATCTGGCAGCTGCCTCAGTACCACTGACTATGAGGAGCTGTTTACCTGTGAACGTTAACAGGAGTAGATAGGGCCATCCCTCAAAGGCTTTGTTCTTCTCCTTGGAAGGGCCTATGGGATAGTTTGAGCAATTGATCTTCTATCCAAAATCTCTCGCATGTGTAGTTCTGCATGCATCTCTTTCATCCTTCCTCCAACTCAGTACGTATACAGGATCATTAAAAGGGTTACTGTGGAGACTGGGACTATGCCACTTTCAGTATAATAATGACATGCAGGCCTCATCTCCATTTCATCTGAGCCAACCAGTGCCGACAGGTGCCTCACTCAGTGTTTAGTAAAGATTAGGGCATGGAAGATGCCTAGATGGCTGAAGATCAATTCAGATAAGACAGATGTGATGCTTGTTAGGATAGGGAAAACAACAGGAAGATAGGGCAAGGCCTGTATCTACCTTTTAATTGAGGCTGTGTGCCCGCCATGGGTTATGTGAATTGGCAATCTCAAGGGACTTTCGGATCTGCAGTGCTGTTAAGCGGATATATAAAAGCAAAGACCCTGAACAGCTTTTATTCATTTATTTCTGACCAAGAGCATGTGACCATTTCTCTCTAATGCAGGCTACTATGGTCCAAGCTGCTGTCATTTTGAGATTAGATTGGCTGTGCACGAGGGGGCTACGCATTACACCAACTCAGAAAATGAAGCTAGTGCAAAACGCAGCAATTCACTTGTTAAGTGGAGTTTCTTGCTGTGAATATGTGATGTCTGAGGGGTGGGATCAGCAACAGCCACATAGTGGGTGGTGGTGAACATGCTGGATTTGACCTAGAAATCTCTGTTGCATGTCTGTTGCAGCTGGGAGGGCCTCCTAGCTCTGGTAGACAGATTTTTGTTAATGTCACTTGAGCTAGCACACTAAAAATAGCAGTGTGGATGTTGTGGCATGGGCAAGGGCTCAGGGTAGCTACCCAAGCTCAGCTGTAGGGGAGCAGGCAGGCTTGCCACTCAGGCAACTAGCCTGAGCCACAGCCATACCATTTTCGTCACGGTAGCAACATCCACACTGTTCTTTTCAGCATGGTAGCATTAGCAGAGCTAGTGCATGTCTGTTAGGTCCCTTCCAGTCCTGCATTTCTATGATAGCTGGCAGGGCCGTCCTTACCCATACGCAAAGTACACAGCTGCATAGGGCACCAGGCAATTTGGGGCACCAGCTGCTCCCGCCCCTGCTCTGCCCCAGCCCCACCCCCACTCCCCTGGGCCTGCACTCACTGGCGGTGGGAAATGCAGCCACCGGGTCCGAGCTGCGCCGCTGGTGAGTGCTGGGGGGGGTGGTGCTCCCCGGCCCCCCAGCCAGCCCTCCCCCGCTACGTAGAGCCCCAGAATTGCTAGGGACGACCCTGAGTGGGAGGCACACTTTCAGTTGCACCATAGATATACACTATAGGGCCAGTAATCTGCCTGTTGGAGCGACCACCTTTCTCCCTAGGTGATTGTGCTGCAGCAGCACTCAAAGAAGGCACATGAGCTAGAACTCCCTGGTGGTTTCCAAGGAGAGGGACCTGCTGGCAGTGTTTTTAGTGAGAGGTTCTGATCTTTGGAATTCATTCCCTCCATGTTGTGCCAGGACTTGCTGCGAAGTTCATCTCTATCCTGGGCCTCGGGGAGGGAGAGGCGATTTCAGGCTGGGATCCAAAGCTGCTGTCCCATTCCTCCACCAGCAGTCTTGGTGTTGAGGAAGCTATTGTCTTTAGTTTTGTGTTCTATATTTAATATATGGCAAAGGTGCCAAAGGTCCTTGTACCTGAGCTAGATCTAAGAGAAAATAAACCTCAAGACTCGTTATTAGCAACGAAATTTAGAAGTAAGGCCTCCTTTTTCATGCACATGTCTACATTAGTACAGTAAACCATGGAGGTGCTAATCGTTATTTGAAAGCTTTAGCTTGTGTTTCACCCTAGGCCCAGCTTGTGTACTAATAGCCTACCGATTCACCTACTGCTGTGGCTTATTTAAAGAACCACATAGGTAACATAAAGAACCCTATACCCTCAGTGTGATCTAACAAGAATGATGATGTTGCAGTAATATCTCTACAGGTAAGGTAATTTGTTTCAATTGAAAGCCGAGTTTTTACTACACTTAATCAAAAGAATTCCTCTCTGCCTGACATCTCTTATTGCCTGAGGCTAGAGAGCACAGATATTCCCCCCTCACAATGTTTGAGATTAAGCAGGCAAGGCATTTGGAGGATATGAGAGTCCACAAATTGAGTACTGATCAGCTTTTTTAAACGTCTGCATTGTCGCTTTGACACATCAGATTAAATTATTCATTTGTCACTGGTGACTAGTGTTTTAAGCATTCTTTGGAAGGCCATACAAAGCCACGCCCACCAAATGAGTACTTCACAAATAACAGCTCAGTATAAAAGACCAACATGTTCAAACTGAGGTGCCGAAATAAGAGTCTGGCTATTTGAGACATGCTGAGAAGCAGTAGTTCCTCATGACTTCAGTGAGAGTTGTAGGAGCTCACCATCTTTGAAAATCAGACCAACTATTTAGGTACACAAAATTGAATATTTTGTCCAAAGAGTTGAGGCTAGCAATTACATTTTCATCCTTTTCCCTTTCACCCTGGGCATTACAAACACAGGAAAGACGTGAGTTAAGAGGGGTTGGCTTTCTTCTCTCAACATTACTACTTGCAGCAGGTATTATCTTCCATAATTTGCACCCTTCCCCTCTAAGTACATAAAATTGTTATCCGGGGTGGGGGAGGTAGGTCACTGCTAAACAGTTCACTTAAAGGCAAACATTGTGAAAATACCTGATAGCTTCTCTCATCTTCACAGATCCTGCTTCTCTCTCCCTGTTTTTGTTTAAAATAACTGCTAGTACAAAAAGCCCTGGGAAACAGTGCCAGACAAGAAGTTGAAAAAGTTCTCTGTCTAAGATCTTTGGTTTATATTTCTATTCAACATTGCAAATCTTATCCCTCTTCATGCCTCCCTCCACATGCATTTGGGTTGACATTTGGGATTATGCAACCAGACTCAGGGTTCAAGAAAACAGCCTGCTCCAGAAATGCAAGCATGTAGCATGGCAGTTGTGATGCTCACAATTTTTTTCTCCTTTGCAGATTTAGTGATGGACCTTGGATACTGCTTAGCCCTAACTATTTGGACATGGCTTGCTGGCATATGCTAGCTGTTTTTGATGTACATCACATGTGCTCTGATAAGTTTCATCTGGGTTTGAGATCCAGTTATTTTCAACATTTTTCTTACTCAAGTCTCATGTAGCGTAAAATCACCCCAGTGCAGGGGTCTATGTAAGCATCTGTGTGCTTCCTAAATCCTTAACATGGAGCTTAAATAGCACATACAGCTTTGCATGGGCCTGCCTCACTGAGGTGAAGCCTTAGGGAACTGCAGAACACATGCAGAAAAAAAACTGTTTTATGCTCAGACAGAGTGCTTTGCCCTGTACAGAGCTGGTAATGATTCGCTTATAGCTCTGACAGTGTACTCAACCTGTCACAGAAGACCAAAAGACAGTCCCTGCCCCAAAGAACTTAATTAGACAGAAGCTTTTGAAAATGTTATCTTAAGTGACAAAGTCCCATTGAAAGTGCATGGGACTTAGGCACTTCTGTCACTTAGACACCTAAATACCTTTAAAAATTTGTCCCTAACACCCACTGGTTTTGATGGGAGTTAGGCACTTAAATACCATTAAAAATCTGGCCCTTAGATGCTTTTGAGAATTGTATAGGCCTAGCTGAGATTAAAGCAAGTGTTAGTGGAGAAGAGTTGATGCTGAACATATGTCCTACCCAGACTAATTCTTGCATGAACATGAGACGGATTTAGGAAGTGGAATTTTTAAAAGAAAAATTCACCTTTTTTTTTAATCAGTCATCCCCATTTCTCTCAAAACTAACTATAACCCCTTTTGTTTAACTCCAGGAAAGAGACCACACTGTGTGAAAGGAGCAATGCATATGTGTCTTCTCTCAGCCCCCCCAGCACACCTCTGGCAGGTAACATGCCACAGCTCCCTTCCTCCTCTGCTGCCAGCAAATGTTTCCTCTGCAGCCCAAAATTCCCAGCTGCTAGCCCTCCGGCCTGGTTCACTGCTAACCCCTTCTTTGGAATAATTCTTTAGTTCTCCCTTCCCCCAACTAGTCCTATCACGTCCATCACTTGGCAGCCATGCACTTGCAGGCTGAATGGCTTATTAATTTAGCTAAGGGGCAACAAGCCCAAAAGCGAACTTGTAAGAGGGCACAGTGTGCCTTGCCTCTGTAATGTTCCACATCTGCTCTACCTCAAAGGGACAGCAACCTCTGCAAACAGCCAGGTTCTAGAAGTTTAAAGTTTAAACACTGAAATAGTTGCCACTTACATACAAATAAGAGGAAATGCCCAGGATTTCTGCAGCGTTGATGTTGCTGCCCATAAAAAGCTGTTTGCACACCCCCATTGGTCCCTTCCCTGCATCTGCAGCTGCTAGATCCCACCCACCTGGTCTGGCTGTTAAGCAGAACTGCCAAGCACCTCTCAGCTGCTCTGTGTCAGAGCCCTGCTGGGAGCAGTGACAGGGCCAGGCCCCCTGCTCCCCACCCTGGGGAGGGGGAGAGCCCTCCAGGGAGGTGCTGGTGCTGCATCCTTGGCCTGCACTTGCCACCATGACAGGGTGTGTGACACTGCCCCCCACCCCTTGAGAGAGGCCACAACATGCTCCCCTCTGGGAGCTTGAAATATGATTATCCTGCTGGGAAGGGGTTTGAGGAGCTGGTTGTTGGCAAGTATCTCAAGTAGTCCTGGCTTTTATCACTATACTCACACAACCCAACAGCTTTGTACTTTGTTGCTTAGTCTACAGGCCTAGATATGTAAAGCTGATGTCATAGGGTGCAAGGGTGGGGGCAGAAGAAAGGACAAAGCTGTTGGTGAGGCAGGGGCAGGTTTGGGGTAGGGGGAGCTGCAGAGATGAGCTGACAGCAACCCAGGCCCCTAGAAGTTGCACCCCCCTTTACCCCCATAGGTCTTGCATTTCTGGGCTGTTCAGCATGTCCATTTGTGCTACGTTACAATAGAACCCACCTTCAAGGGGGATTGTGTCAACCCCTCCTTTATTCACAACAGCTGGAGGAACTATGGCTGTTCGCCCAGTAAACAATGCCATCATAATGACAATAATTACACTAAAAGCTTTGCAGCTCCATAAGACTCGGGCAGCATCAATGAGGAAGGTGGCACAAAGGTGAGAAATGTCAGGGAGCTGCTCGTGAGTTTGAAAAGCGCTGAATATCCACAATGCAGCCAGGAGTCAATGGGAACTAGGTGTGCACAGTAGCTATGACAATCAGGCCCTGAAGTTTAATCCTGCCCATACCAGCATCATGCAGCTGTATAGAGGAGCTCTAAGCTGCAGGAAACAGGGCAATTAGCGGCTAAGGAACCTGGCATCCTCTCTTCATAGGCCAGGACCAGCACTTTATTTTTGAGCAGTAATTTTGTTTGGAAGTGGTTTGCTTTGACGCAAATTAGACAACTGTTTTACCCCCTGTGGCTGAGTTGTCCTGCAAATGCATTAAATAAAATCACATCCAGCTGCAGTGCCACGGAGCCTGTTGTTCTTCATGACATGAGCCTTGAGCCCAGTGTTGCCTCCGCACAAAACTGGCTTACGTTACAGCAATAAAATAAAATGCTGCAGGGAACATGGGGGAAGGCGGGCAAGCAATGGTGGATGTAGTCCAGCTACAGAACTTCAGCAGCACGTTGCTCAGCTTTACTGAAAGACTTTTATGCCAAAGAGGAGGGGTAGGGCACTTTTTTTGCCCATATAAACTAGATGGAAAAGCCAGTTGTTCTACCACAGTGACCCAGCCCCACCAGGGGACATCAGGCCTTAGTCATTACACTGCAGAGCATTGCAATGACTAACTTTTAGATACCTGGAAAATCACTGATTCACAAAGCCTGGGTTAGGCACCTAGGATCCTTATACAATGACTGGGGAAAGACAGATGCTCTAGAAGGCCAGCCACAAAATCCGAGGTAGGTGAGATTGGATGCTGCCGGGGGAAAGGGGGTGGAGAAAGAGACTGGCATGGAGTGGGAGAGACTGCTTTTCCACCCTGTGCGCCAGTATTAGCCCAGGAAGGATGTAACGTAACAACCCCCTCATGGGTTTCTGCTGGTGTTACCACTAAGATGTTTAGTGATATTCTGAATGCAGTTATTTTAGACTTAGATTTCTTACGTGCACCTTATCACATCACGGGAGATTAAACACAGCAGCTACAAGCTGAAGGAAAAATAAAGATTGCTAGCAAAGTAAAAATAAAATTGAGGACTAAATATTTTTGGTGTAAAAATAAGGCTGCCAGGAGCAGCTGTGGTACTTTTGGAAGCCTGCACTTTATACTCTTTTACTCCTGTGTCTACCCGAACGAACAGCTGTGGCTTTTGTCTCTTATACCTCTGAGTTAAGACAACAGACTCTTCCATCCACAGATTCAGCTCTTCAACCTTTAATCCACAATCTTTGATAGTCAGCTCCTCCCAGAGCCAATTCCTGCTCCTGACTGATTTCCCCAGTTGAGAATTGAACAGGACTTTGCACTTGCCAGCTGTGTGGGTGAGGAGGAAGATAGTCTGTGGCTAAGCCAAACATGCCCTAGAACTTTCTAGCACTCATCCCACAATGGGATATAGAGTCTTTAAGCTTTCATAGTAAAACAGTATCATCGCCTTATGGGCAAAGCATTCTGGAGTGCATCCCTTTTCAATCCCCAAAGCACAGACAGATACAAATTATTTGAGGTGGGTTTACTTTAAAATCATTTAGACATGGCAGCTTAAACAACTGGATGTTGTGAGGGGCAGGGGGAAATGGGGCAGGAAAGGAGAGGAAGCAAAGTCATTCCTTCCTCCTTCCCAATCCATTCATTTACTTTTATCCCTACCCAGTCACCTTTCCCTAGCCTTGCTGAAGAAAAGCTCCCATACATGTGCCCTGATTTCCCCCATTCCACAGCTAATCTCTACCAGGAAGGTTAGCATATGGTCATAGAGATTCTGAGCTACATCTTGGTGCATGCTGCATTCTGGAGCACCTCCAGACTAGGGGAACCCTGCACCACAAAGTTTGGGTTATGTGTAGTGCCATGCAGTGGCTTACAAGCAGATTCAGCAACCCTAGATGCAGTTACGGGCCCCAGCCAATTTGGGGGCCCCTGCAGGAGCTCTGGAACCTGTGTAGAAGTGGGGGAGAATTAAAATTTATTGGGGCCCTGTGGCCCCACCCCTGGCCAGGACAGAAGTAAGAGCCATGGCTGCTGTGCAGAGCCCTGGACACTCCACTTGCCCAGGGAGGGGGTTGGCATGCCCAAGAGGAGCCCCCGGCCATTGTCCCTGCCCCCCAAGGTGCACCACCCAGGGCAGGTGGAAGGTCCCAGGCTCCCCACAGTGACCCAAGCTTCCTGGGCGGCTCTTACCATAGCCCAGCTCTGGCTTCCTGCCAGGCTAGGGGGTGCGTTCTTAGTGGATGAGGAGGAGCAGGGGGCAGGGCCTAGAAAGGGATACAGATTTTCCAAGGGAAGAGAAATACTAAAGTCAGTCAAAATTACTCCAGAGAAGTTAGAATGGCTGAAGACTGACAAAACTTCAGGACCAGCTGATAATTCGTAAGTGGCAAGAGGGAGAGAACCTTTTAGTTAAAATTTGAAACTGCTTCTGATTGATTACATGGTACTGTGGCAAAGCCAGTATCAGAAAGCAGGGAATGAGGAACGCTTGTGGGATCTAGAGTAACAGCCGTGTTAGTCTGTATTTGCAAACAGAAAAAGGAGTACTTGTGGCACCTTAGAGACTAACCAATTTATTTGAGCATAAGCTTTCGTGAGCTACAGCTCACTTCATCGGATGCCGTAGCTCACGAAAGCTCATGCTCAAATAAATTGGTTAGTCTCTAAGGTGCCACAAGTACTCCTTTTCTTTTGTGGGATCTAGAGATTTTTCATCTAAACTTAAGCAGAAAGCAAGATACCATAGATTCCAAGGTCTGAAGGGACCACCACTGTGATCATCTACTCTGACCTCCAGGAATAGGTGGTTTCGGCAAAATAGGGGAATATCTAGAAAGCTGTTATAGGGGTTAAAGGTTGAGGAGTCCACATTAATTTACAACCGAAAAATCTTGCGTCACGCAGATCTCTTAGGCCTCTTTTCAGATAGAGTAAAAGCAAATTATTAAACAAGATATCGACATAACAGATCTGAATATTTTAGTGTATGTTACCACCCCTTTATATGTATATAGTGGTTATAATAGAGGAGAGGAAACCACTTAAATGATAATGAACTTATGTAGATATCAAATCTGGAAAGTACTTGTTATGAGTGGAAGTGACTTGGGGATGACATGAGATCACTTGATGAGTGAGCAAGGCCTGATTTTGCTAATAATAAATAATAATAATAATAATAATGCCTGTTTATTATATAGCACTTTTCAACAATAGATATCAAAGTGCTTCACAATCTTTTAATATATTTACCCTCATAATACCCCTGTGATATAGGCAAGCCTTATTAGTCCCATTCTACATCGTGTCTTGCTCAAAGTCACACAGGGATGGGAACTGAAGCTCCGTCTCCCATCTCTTAAGCCAGTGTCCTAACCCCTGCACAATCCTTCCACTATGCCACAAAAAATCAAGATCAAGAATACAAACAGCTGGTGCCTTAAAGGAGGAGACAGAGGAAGAAGTGAGTGAGCTTGTATGAGCTTCCTATTCTCCTCCCATCCTACAAATTTCCTGCTTTTCCATATATTTTGAGGCAGACTCAAGTGAGATTGGTAATTTAAGAAGTACTCTAGCTCCCTCCCTGCCTGCCTATGTTACTATCGCAGTATACATTGCTAGATGCAATGGGAGAGAGACGCACTCCAGGTCAGGAGCACTGCTGGGAGCCAGGTTCTAGCAAGGATAATTTTCATTCTTTCCTGTCTGTGTACAAGGGGGTTGGGGGAGGAATTTTGTGACTAAGCCCCTGATTAAACCAGAACTAGAAACAGGCTTTCGAGGTCAGAGTGCAGCATGGGGGATAATGCTTGTAAGACTCTATGAAAAGGTATAGTTAGATTATATATAAACAGGTGTTGCAGAGTATTTAGGGAACATTGCAGCATTAGGATGAAAATCCTATTATCTTTACAATAGAAGCATGAGGTGCTTTGCTCTACTGCCCATTACAGGTCTAATTATAAACGGGCATCCTGGAAATAAACATATACAAAATTGTTCTGTAAGGTGTCCAGAAAACTATGGGTCAAATTCTGCCCCCAAACACATGGGAGCCACTGCCAATGAAATCAACAGGTGCTTCATCTGCACAGGTAAAGGAAACCAGTGTATTGTCTCTGATCTTGCAATCAGATATGCTCGGGCAAAGCCCCAACCCCCACGCAGAGATCCAGCATACTGATCCATGCCTGCAGAGCTAATTGCAAAACCAGGACTTCAGCAATTCTAGTAAAGTAGGAGTGGCCAGAAAATGGCTTGGCTTGAATATATTTGGATTGAGAAGTCGATAGGTTCGCTATAGTTGTGCCTGATAATGGCTCTATTATAAATCCTCATTTTCAGGGATTTATAATAGCATGATGATAATTTCTTCAAGGCTGACCGTTGACACAGTGGGCCACATTTTCAGAGGGGAAAGGTTTGGCTGAGCATGCCAAAAATGCATATGAAAAGACACTCATGTGTGTGCTGCATTAGCACAACTGCACAGCTGATCAACTGTTGTAACTTATCTCTTATACATGCATTTACCCAACCTTCACATGGCAACATGGATGAACAAGTACAAGGACTTTTTATTTATTTATTTTTGGCAGGTCAGCCTTTACTCTCTGTTTTTAAGAAGCTGGCCCAGAAAATTTCAGGCCAAAATTGTATTTTCTTTCAAAGTTACAAGAAAAGATTCAGTTCTTTTTGAGTTAGACAAAAAATTAAAGAACCCCCCTGTAAACAAAGAGAAGCCCAAGCTGTGGAATTTGTACCTGGATCAAGTTTACCAAGAGTACCCTCCTCAAGGTGCAAGTATGTTCAGATCCAGGGTTTTGCTATTGACGCAGCTATTAAACTACAAAGCCAAACATGTGTCACTTTCATGATAGCTTGAGAGCTGAGAGTTTGGAAGGCTGAGATGATAGACAACATGAGAGCGGGTGCCAGTTCTCTAATGATGACTAATCATTATCTTGTTTGCCTTTTTGTTGGTTTATTTTACTCGCAAATGCAGTGGGTACAACGCAAGGTTCACAGAGCTCTGAGCACTGCACATACCCAGGGCAAAATGTTAAAAAGTTTTTCTGTCTTGAAAACCACTCCTCCATTAGACATAAATTGAAGAGGCAGTATTCACTGCCCTGGATAACTGCTGTACTTGCAGTTTGAGATATTATGGTATCAGTGTCTTTGCAGAGGGTAAATGTGGAGTTCCAATATATAAGTAGATCCATGAATGAATGGAATCCACTGTATTTATCAGATTACTAAAGAAGGGATATCATGGCCACAAACTCATTACACCCTCCTCCTCCACTGGGGCAAACTGCCACGTATTGTTGCTGCTACGGATTCGGACAAGGAAAACAACACAAAGTAAACTTGTCTTTAATGTGAACCATTCCTGCTTGTGGCAGGCCAGCAGCCAAGTGGTGTGGATGTGGTTGGAACTAAAGTCTAGTGCTTATATTTAGTGAAGGCAGAAGGACTAAGTTGACAGTAATCACTGACCTGGAGCGAACCGCTCATTCCAAAACGGATGATTCAGACTTTCTTCCAGCTTCGGTCTGGCTTCTCTAGACAGACACACTCTGTCCAAGGCTGTGTGTGTGGTGTGATACTGTGAACTACTGTTCAGAGCACACAGTGGACACCACTGAACTGATTTCACCTGAGAACCTGAGACTGAACATGAAGGGACGTTTCAGGGAGCAAGGAATAGGAGGTGAAACAGATACTGCAAAGCAAGTGTTACCAAATACCCTTGAGTATCTGAAGCAATAGTGCTAGAATCTGTTCCACTGGCTCATGTCCTAGGCAAGGATAAAGAGAGAGAGCCACAACGTTTCCAATGAGGGATGAGGAAACTAGGTTGTAGAAAAATTCAGACGACTTCCTCATGCTCCCTACTCTAAGCCTGTGTCCAGAATGTAAATCAAATCCTTTTAGCACAAAATCCCACTGACTTTTCCTGATGGCTACATTTAAAAGCTTTTAGGTTATTCCTGAAAATGTCTATTTGAGTTACAAATGTCATCCAGCAAAAGTGAACACCACTTAGAACTTATATTACTGTGACCTGATGCATCCTGACCATGTATTTATACCACACAGAGAAGTGCAGCAACAAGAACAGATACAATTCTAATGACAGTGCAATGAGAAGAGGTCAGGGCACTGAAAGGGTTAACGTACCTGCCTTTATGAACTAAAAAACCGGAAAACCATCCAAGCCAGTAACACTGGCTGCAAAATCCTTGCTAGTCGGAGCTCTGTCCATTTCAGTGAAGTAACTTTGCGGAAGTGTCACAACAATAGTGGACCATGCCCTTTTGTTCTAATGGCAATAACAAGACTTGTTACACAAAACAGTCTAAACCCAGAGAGGAGGGAGCGTGCAGCCGTGACAGAGGACGACTGAGCGAGAGAGATTTCCTCAAATCATCAGGAATCATAAAAAGGCATCTCATCAAAAAGAGAAAGAGGAAAAACTGCCTGACCTTGGAAGTAAGGGGAGAGATGGCAAAGATAGCATCATGCTCTGTAGCAACCTGCCTCCAGATTAAGGAACAGCCAGTGATGTTAAACCAGCACAGAGCTCAAACCCGTGACAGTGTGTAACCCCATACTGGGTGGGTTGTAGCCACCTTCAATAGCTACCTGAAGGGCGTGTCTTTCTCACACTTTGGCAATACCTGCATAAAAAACTTGTCATGGCAATAAAAGTCTCACCGAAGTGACTAAACCGCACGCTCTTGCCATGAGCTGTTTTCATTTCGGTTAGACACACTGTAGTACACTAGTGCCCTCTTGTGCTTCAAATGGGCAATGTGCGTTCCTAACTATGTTTACAGGATTCTAGGAGGAAACACAGCTTGACTACAGACTTAATTTGCATTTCAAAGATCAGCATGGTAGATGGGTGGGCCTGCAGGACACTCTTGATAGCACAGTGAGGAGGCAACAGATCAGTCCGGGCTATAGCCTCAGGATCTCCCCTTGTTCCTGCAGAGCATTAAAATCTTGCTGCTGTCATTGAAGCTGGTCAAAAAATGCCGGGGGGGGGGGGGGGGGGTTATTTTTAAGTTCACCTGTGTCAGTTTCCCAGCTGAATTTTGGGTTTGCTTGTTTGATGAAAAATGTAACTAAACAATTCAGTTTTCAAAAACTGAACGTGTTTACTCAAAAGTTTGCAGTTCCCAGTTTTATGGAAAAAAAACATTTTCAATGACAGATTTTTTTCATGAAAACCATGTTTTTTTTGACACATACATATTAAAAATTGACCAGCTGGAGCTTCAGTGATGTGTGGGTCTGCAGTTATATCTCTGGGAAAACTGCCATGTTGTTTTCAACTGTACTGCTTATCACACCAGAGCACCAAGACCCTTATACCAGAAGTCTCATGTTCCCCTGAATGTGACTTACCTCATGGAGGTGGATATTTCTTCACCTGTTGCTTCCTTGGAATTGGAGGTGTGAAGGAATTTCTTCTGCACTCAAAGGCCTCTTGTGCAATGCTGCCAAGCGCCACTCACCTTGAAAAATGTCTAGATGGTGCAAAAAAAGGTCTAAACTCCAGAGAACTGTATCAGAGTGTGGCCAACTGGGAGAGCATTTTCTATTGGTCACCATAGTCACATGGCACAACAGTGCCCCAACTCCACACTACTTTCTAGATTTTATTGACTCCACTGCTACTGAAGTCACTGACTTCAATGGAAGCAGCCCAGAACAAAACAAGAGTGCATTTGATTGCAATGTTTAGTTATTTGATGAAGCTTTATAGAATTGTTTACAGGGACACAAGATTTCCCCTCTCCTTGTTTCTTTTTATTCTATTTTTAAAAGATGGTTAACATGAACTACATTAGCGTGACCTTGAATTATTCAGAATGGGTTTATTCAAACGGAGGTGGAGTCCATTCTAAATGCCTGACTTTGGAATGTTATCGTAGCATGCCATTTGAAATAAAATCCCAAAATATAAAATCTAAAAAGATTCCTATTTGACAGACATGATAAACATTAGGACAGCTACAGAAGCAGTTAATTGGAGTTTTAAAATTTAATGTTAAAGATTTTAACTAAAGTGAATACAGGCTTCAAGACTACCAATTACCTTTCCTCCTCATGGATGCAAAGATAGATCCTTTTGTGGACAAGGACAATTGTGAATGTTCTACTGCAGATAGAATCACAGAAATGTAGGAGTGGAAGGGACCTCGAGAAGTCATCAAAAGCCCAGCTTCCTGGACTGAGGCAGGACCAAGTAAACCTTGACCATCCCTGGCAGGGGTTTGTCCAACCTGTTCTTACAAACCTCCAGTGATGAGTATTCCAAAGCCTTCCTTGGAAGCCTATTCCAGTGCTGACCTACCCTTGCAGTTAGAAAGTTCTTTCAAGTATCTACGCTAAATCTCCCTTGCTGCAGATTAAGCCCATTACTTCCGGTCCTACCTCCAGTGGACATTGAGTGCAACTGATCACAGTCCTCTTTATAACAGCCCTTAACATATTTAAAGACATATAAGGTTAACCCCCGCCTCAAGTCGTCTTTACTCAAGGCTGAACACGACCAGTTATTTCCCCTCATAGGTAGGATTTTTATAAATCAGTGGTTCTCAACCAGGGATAGGCTTACCGTTGGGGGTACGCAGAGGTCTTCCAGGGGGTACATCAACTCCTTTAGATATTTGCCTAGTTTTACAACAGGCTACACAAAAAGCACTAGCGAAGTCAGTACAAACTAAAATTTCATACAGACAATGACTTGTTCATACTGCTCTCTATATATTCGACACTGAAATGTAAGCACAATATTTATATTCAAATTGATTTATATTATTACATGGTAAAAATGAGAAAGTCAGCAATTTTTCAGTTAATACCTTGCTGTGACACCTTTGTATTTTTCGGTTTGGTTTTGTAAGCAAGTAATTTTTAACTGAGGTAAAACTTGGGGGTATGCAAGACTAATCGGACTCCTGAAAGGGGTACAGTAGTCTGGGAAGGTTGAGAGACACTGCTCTAAATCATTCTTCTCTCCTCTGCAACAATGAAAAAGTTGCAGGCAAATTAGCTGTATAGTAAGGGTAACGATTGGTTGAATTACCTCTGATATCACAATGGTCTAGGACTCTTGAGGGAGCAGAAATACATGCCTTGCTGTATGTTTCCCCTTTTAAATATAGTCAGGGTTTAAGTGTTGGAGGTTAAGTGTTGGGAGTGGTGGTGAGAGCTTGTGGAAGGTTTATGGGTACTGCATGGCTGAGGGTTGGGCAAGAGGTTCTATGTAGAAGACAGGATTATGGGTGCCAAGAGCTCCGTAAATGCCAGAAAAGTGGTGCTGGGTGTCTGGGAGAAGCAGGGAGCTGGGGGATGAAGGGAGCTCTGGGGGCTGGGTGTCTAGAGGGAGGCAAGGGACTGGTAGATGCTGGGTGTCCAAGGAGATGCAGGGGGCTGGATTGTGGCAGCCTGCATGAGGCGGGGGATGGAAGTGACTCGGTGCTGTGTATCTAGGGGGATAGAGGGTATGGGGTGTCTGCAGGAGGTGGGTGCTCCTGGTTCACTCACCCTCTCCCCGTGCATGGCAAACTGGGATTAGGAAGGAAGCCGAATGCTGGGGAACTGCATACCGAGCTGTCTGAAGCAGGAGCCATGGAACTGCATGTGAACAGACTGTGACTGGTGGATGTCACAACCAGGTTCAGATCTATGCAGGATGTGTGAGGAAGCAGAAGAGACTGGGCAGAGTGCTGTCACAGAGGGGCCCCAAGGAGACACAACTTACTGATCCTAGCCTGGAAACCTGCAAGCTCCTATTTGCTATTAGAACTACACATAAGGAGTCCCTACCCTCTATTGGGCTGTCCTCCTCCAGGATAGGACATAGGAACGACTATTGTTTTACCTTAAATTGCCACTGTACCCTCAGATATTTGCAACATTCCCTTTTCTGCCAGCCCTATTAAAATACACCTTCACTTACCCACAGGTCTGAGTGAAACGCACTAAGGCTAGGGCCTAGCCTCTGAAGTACTTCCTGTGTTTGCCTCAAAGTCACGGTACACTTTGTGCGCTCTTAGTACCTTGGAGCGAGGTTTGGTGTATCTGTGTAAAAGGAGGATTCCAGGATTGTCACTCTGAAGTCTAGAATGCCTGTTGAGTCCGTGTGAAGCAGAGGAAACTGCTCCAGGCATAGCAGAGAGCTCTTTGTTCAGAATATCATCGGGTTCAATCATCACTGGGATTCACAGTCTGTTACCACCCAATAAATTCTCAGCCTACACCTATGCGACAATGAGGTACGTAGCTATGTCATGCAGAAAGTCTTAGATCACTGTGATATCAGAAGTAACTCAACCAATCACCGCCCTTACCTCTACAGCTAATTTGCATGGGATGTTTGTATGAATGAGGCTGCACAGATGGTGGATTACTTGGCTGAACTACCAGAGCTTTTCAAAACCACCCACAACGTAATCATAATACTCATAATCCCCAACGCACATAGCCCCTCCCCATAGCACACACCGCTCTCCCAGCACAAGAAGCCACACACAAATCAACAAGAACCCCAAACATCTGAAGCCTAGAATATCTGTTGAGTCACTGTGAAGCTATAGAAACAGATACAAGCATAGTTGAAAGCTTTTTTTAGTTGAGAGTATCACTGAGTTCAATCACCACAGGGATTCAGAGTCTGTTATAATGCAGCTTCTCAGCCATTTTTGGCTTTAAAAAAAAAACAATACAAAAAGAAAAACCACACCACTAAAACCACAGCTATGAATTCTGTCCATGCAACATCACAGGCTTTCAGCAACTAGTAACTACAGCACTTCCCTACTTCACAGGGAAGTACTGTACATGTTGTGAGGACACATTTATTAAATGTTTGCAAGATGCTCAGATCCTACAGTGATGAATCCCACAGAAAAGTCTACCTCTTCAAAGAAGTGGACAAACAAACTAATACTGACAAGTTCACTGCGCGGAAGGTCAACAACATTTTATTGGCCAATGCACCACAGCAGACAAAACACAACACCATGGTCTGGCAGATGGATGAAAACTGGAATGGCAGAGTCCTTTTGAGAAGTTTAATGTGGAATTAGAGAATACCAATATGGAAAAAATCAGTTCCAAACTGAGTTTTTCCAAAATAAGAAAGGAAATAAAATATTTCTGGGGGTTAAAAAAGAAAAAACCTGGGGAGGAAATGATATAAGTACAGTAGATATTACAGAAAGATGAGACTTTTAAAAAAGTCTCAGTCATGAGATTAGGGATGTTACTCTATGACAAGAAATGGTCAGAGGGAAACCAAAAATATAAAGAAACATGGCAGCTTAATAACCCATGGGGTGTGCTGAAGTTAGCAGGAAATGAATTTGCCAGAGAACCTGTCATAAAATATAAAGGGAAGGGTAAACACCTTTAAATCCCTCCTGGCCAGAGGAAAAACCCTTTCAGCTGTAAAGGGTTAAGAAGCTAAGATAACCTCACTGGCACCTGACAAAATGACCAATGAGGAGACAAGATACTGTCAAAGCTGGGGGGCTGAGTGGGGAGGGGACAAAGGGTTCTCTCTGTCTGTGTGTCTTTTGCTGGGACCAGAGCAGGAATGCAGGTCAGAACTCCTGTAAAGGGTTAGTAAGCAATCTAGTTAGATATGCGTTAGATTCTGTTTTGTTTAAATGGCTGATAAAATAAGCCGTGCTGAATGGAATGTATATTCCTGTTTGTGTCTTTTTGTAACTTAAGGTTTTTCCTAGAGGGATTCTCTATGTTTTGAATCTGATTACCCTGTAAAGTATTTACCATCCTAATTTTACAGAGGTGATTCTTTTACTTTTTCTTTAATTAAAATTCTTCTTTTTAAGAACAATGAAAAAGCAATCAGGTTCTTAGATCCAAGGGTTTGGGTCTGTGTTCACCTATGCAAATTGGTGAGGATTTTTATCAAGCCTTCCCCAGGAAAGGGGATGTAGGGCTTGGGGGGATGAGACGTTTCCAAGTGGGCTCTTTCCCGGTTATTTTTGTTAGATGCTTGGTGGTGGCAGCAATAAGGTCCAGGGACAAAAGGTAAAATAGTTTGTACCTTGGGGAAGTTTTAACCTAAGCTGGTAAAAATAAGCTTGGGGGTTTTTCATGCAGGTCCCCACATCTGTACCCTAGAGTTCAGAGTGGGGAAGGAACCTTGACAGAACCTAATACAGCAAACCACTCAAAGAGGAGGAAATTTGAGCAGCCACTAAGCTACTGGCACCTCTTCAAATGACTTATTTTTGTCATCCGAGATCATGCAAATTTTGTAATAAAAAAATTAAATGCAATTCATGCTCTGTGGAAAGAGACAGGTTCCTTACACATGGCAGATACTACATCAGCACCCAGATGCTATGGGAAAGAGGGTTCTTTAGAAATACCTTCAGTTAGATTCTGGTGGGTGGTAGCTGATTTACCCAAAGGTGATCAATATGGGGAGATAGTCTTCACACCACTGGGAATCTTCCAGAAGCTCTGATTCCTGGAGCAGCAACTATCCTATCCACAATCATCTAGAACCAACACCTCACTCTTGCAGAGTCTAATTTGTACATTTAGGCTCTGATTCAATTCTCATCTGATTTTAATCAGAGTTAGACTGGGTCCTGAAAACAAGACATGGATGGATCTGGAAACACTGCCACTGTAAACACCAAAAAAAACCAAAACAAAAACCACACACACACACACACACACACCAACCACACTTACTCTCTTCCTGCCAGTCCCACTGATAAAAAATGTTGCTTTAATGATTTGGTTAATGAGTTTTAACTTGTGTGGGCTCTGGTTTAATACATACAGTGTGGAAATCCTCATCAGCAAGTCAAAAAACATTTCCTCAACCCAAATGCCTCTGGAAAGAATGTTATTTACACCTACACCGTGAATCCATTCAAGTGTTTTTCTATCCATCCTTTATTACAAGTGTACATATATTTTTTATATATATTTAAATTTTTAAAAACAAAGATTCCTTTCATGGAAAGGAGAAACTTGTGCCATAAAATATAGAGTGACTTATACCATGAGTATATTACAGCTGTACAAACATCGGCAGCTGGTTTCATAACATCATAGATAAAATGCTTATTTTTACCCCCTACCACAACTAATCCAAAAACAAATAATAAAGTAGAACTTCTGGATTTAAAGACAACAAAGTACATTACTAGTCAAAACAGTAGTGTCACATGAATACAGAAGAGATTGCATAATATATATTCACAGTGTTTGTAAGATATAGAGTGAGTCACTCTCATTCTGCCTTTCATACGCATACATTAGTATCAATATGAGCCGCAAGTACCAACAGGATAAGACTGCCCAAAGTTTGGAGAGTTTTCTCTCCACACCAAATAAATTAATATATACATATATTTACACACAACCAGCAATTGTATTCAATGGATACACATGGAAGAACTACTTTAACTTTTAGACATTGGTGTTCCACCTCATTTGTAAATCAGACACACACAAACTTAGCACTTTAAAATAGTGGCAGCAATAATTTAAAAATTGGAGAGAGCGTTTTCACACAATCTTGCTGGAATTGTGGGTCTTTTTGTTTGTTTCTAACGTGCACAAAAATCAGGGATAAAAATGTAATTTCACTGTTTGGTGACAATGATCAGACTGGCACTTTAAAAAAAGTGCCTAACACTTCAGACAGTCCACTAGATTAGAATATAGCAAATATTCAAACATTAAAGGTAATTTATTATGGAAAAAAGAGTGAGCGAGCGTGCAGCACATACAATTTTTCCCCCACAGAGAACTTCCAGAGAAAAATACCTTGCTGGATTTATACCCTCCACCTCCCCAGAATTGAAAATAATTGAAAGTGAGAGTCTTAACAATAGAAGGATTCCTTGAGGAATTGCATTAGAACGGGTGAGTGAATTTAGCATTAGAGTGACAGCACTGTAGGCTGAAGTCCTCTCTGTAGATAGAACAGACCCACAGCATGGCCAGCAAAAGCAGCCCCAGACCCCCACCAGCATTTCTCAACTCTGAGGTGGTCTCTCCAGATTGACGAATGAAAAGGTAAGTTCAGTCTCCATGGAATGAGGTCACTTGTCTGCATGATCCTGGACTGAACCCACTTTCCCCAACTCATTTTACATGCTGTTCAATAGGCCTCTAACGGTTGCAACTTTTGGTCTCTAACAGACTGGGGCTGAATTTGGCTGATAAATAAGAGTTAAAAGCTCTA
Organism: Lepidochelys olivacea; assembly: GCF_965140295.1. Classification (NCBI taxonomy): domain Eukaryota; kingdom Metazoa; phylum Chordata; order Testudines; family Cheloniidae; genus Lepidochelys; species Lepidochelys olivacea. The sequence goes on from NC_140413.1 coordinate 128,334,614, forward strand.
TCACTGTCTAGACTCAAAGTAAAAATAATGAAGTATGATATAGAAGGGTTTTGCGCTTTGCTGGGATAGTCAAAGTAAACTGATGAATTCAGCATCATACAAATCATTCTCAAGCATTGTGAAGTAATAATAGCAATACCAGTGGAATAAAACATGGTTACAGGTGACCGACAGTGTGTCTTAGCCTATCAAAAAATACATATTGGGGTCAGTATTGCATCTATTCGACTAAGAGAATGTATTCAATGACATTACATTAGTGGATGCAGGATCTGGCCCACGGACACAGTGCTGAGAATGGGGGAATCGAATTCAACAAGACTCCCAATGACTTCACAGGGAGTTTTGCTCCATCACGGACTGACCCAAGATATGGAGTTCCAGAGTTACCAGTCAACCGTGAAGATTCTCATACACACAGCAAGTACAATATACTTTTACTCATGCACTCAAGCAGCCATCAGCTCAAATACCTTCTAAACATTTTCTGACCATAAATACAGCAAAATATGTTGAGTCAGAGAGAATGACATATTGAGAGCATGCTACATGGCTGGTTTTGTGCATCTTAAGTTTAAGATCACTTCCTTCTCAAGATAACAAAGGATGACTGAAAAATGAAGACAACACCAAGAACCCTTGCCTCATGTATAGTAAGTTAAATGTCATCTAAAGCAATAGGACAACTGGCATTTTCAACAGAGCAATGTTTGATGCATCTGCTGTTGTGAGATATACCTATCTGCATGAAAATCTTGTACCATAACTGAGATCAGGAAGTTTCTGGCTTGGTTATTTTAATAGTTCACTTGCAATGCAACTATCCAACTGACTGCTGCCTAAGATGGTAATATAATGCAGTTTTCCATTTGTGCTGGGATCACAGTGAGTATTTTCCTCTTAAAAGGCCCAGCAAACGGACTTTCAAAACTGCAGTGAATTTTAACTGTTGTTTGACTGCAGCTTACATGGATTCAACTATTTTCAACTCTTTAGTGCAGCAAGATCGATACTGTACTCAAATTTTTTAAGTCAACAAGATGACATTTTGCTTTATTTTCTAAAATAATTATTCTTTGCTGAGGGGATGTATGGAACATTGATTCGTTACATCATTCTTCTCCATTTCGCCAGGTTGCAGCCTGGCCATGGGGTTATAGGTGGTTGTGTCACTCCCTTTTCCCCTAAGTACTGCAGGTGGGAAAAAAAGGGGGCAAAATAACATAGCATCACTTTTGTGAATGAAGGCAGAAAGCATTTCATCTCCAGACCTAATATGAGCCCTTTTTATCATATAGTACCAGTGCACGTATCCTTTCACACAACACTGGTACAGCTCCATAGCACTCAAAAAACCCCAAATCATAACCTCTGGACACAGAAATCACCACAAACATCTATCATCAGGTGCCTTACAGTCACCCTTCACCAGTTGAATGCCCCAATCAAAATCAAAAGTGGGCATAATCACTATTAACTACTTTAGCCATCCTCTGAAATCTATTTCTCCATGTTCGGCCTCCAAAACTCAGAGGGTGAATTTATACGGAATGGAGTTTTTTTTTAAAAGTGCCCTGATTCAAGTAGATGCGATCATACCTGGACAACTTCTCCAGCCACACTTCTTTCCTGAAAAGCCAATCAATTAGCACTTTCGTCATGACTTCCTCAAAATCCAAACTGCCGGAAGCAGCGGAGTCATCCTGTTTTCCAACAATAACAAGGAGGAAGACTGTATCTAGGGATCAATACTGGAGGTTTGTAGCAATAGTTAGTGGCCAGTGGCTTCGCTGCTCTAAAATGCAGTTTAAAAAAAACAGTGGTACAATTGCTGGTATGTTTTTGTCTTGGTTGGGGAGGGAATCTAGAAACAAACCCACAATAGGGCAGATCCTGCTCCTAGTGAAGTCAACAGTGAAGCTTCCACTGATTTCAAAGGGAGCAGGACAGGGTTCTAGATATTACAGAGCTACAGAAGGTCCATCCCAGGTGTTGATGGGCTGAGATATGTTCTAGGAGAAAACAGACAGTTGACAGCGGTGCCTCAGTACAGTGAATTTAAGGGGACCAACACACTTGATTAGTGCAACATTATGGGCACAAAAGGTCAGGAAGTAGGTGGCTTAAAAAAAAAACAAACTATGTGGAATCCGTAGTTTTTTTCAGGGAAGTCAATTCAATGTGCTCTCTGTGCTATTAGCTTATTAGACGTTTTGGGCCAACTGTCCACTGGTATTTTAAACAAAAAAGTTGTCTGTTCTATTGGGGCAGTCCATTTTAACAGTGCGCTGGGTGGAGGACAGATATTCCAATGCCAGTATTTTTCTTTTTAATTAAAGTGCTCCCCTGTAATAAACTTGCACTTTTGTCAGGTTTGTTGGGTTGTGGCACTACTTATATATCCCTTAATAGGGTACAAAAGTCATTTACCAATCACCTGCGAGAACAAAAGCAATGTATCGTGCATTGATGAGGTATATATAGTAGCTTTTATTTCCCTAATGAGCCGTCTCCTTGGTTAGGACCTTGCCGACCTGGCTACACTACAAACTCCTCCGGCAGCTGGTCTTCTCCCAAGAGATCCAGAGACAGGCAGTTCATGGATCTCTTTCCATAGAGGGCGGACTTGGTTTTGCAGTCTGCTGTTGAATAAACGCAGCCGTAGTTGGCCAGCTTATCCTCCAGTGCACAACCAAACGTGTAGCTGTGGGAGGTGTCCGAAGATAACGTGGAGCTTAGTGGTGGATGCCGATGCTTGTAAAGACGGATGTCATCCAAACTCTGGCTGTGCTGGTCTGAGCAGCTCCGGTCTTTAGGCTGTCTCACCTGACGGTTCAGTAAGACACAAACGAGGAAATGACTATGAGCTGAAACACAGCATTACATAGCCTAAGGATGCTGGCTCCTAATGCTCATCCTTAAACTGTTCCTGTTCCCTCAAACCACACCCCTCCCCATCAGCTTTCTAAAGGGCACTGTCTACATGCAGAAGCTGTGAACCATGATGAAATTGTGAATTCACTAAACTGCCCTTCTATTTCATTCAGATTCTGATCTCTGTACACTGTGTCCCCAGTGTCAAGTACAACGAATGGAGCATCTGACAGGAGTTAAGTGTGGCTGAAGTGACACTTCCTGGCAGAGCTGGGGAGGTCAGCTTCTGGCTACATATGAAAAACAAGCACTAGAAAACATTGGGATTGGGTCCACTAAGATTTTATGAGCTAAAAGGAAGGTTCAGAAAGCAACTGTGAAAACTGATGAGCTTTGTGCCTAATGCCAACACAAATGCCAAGTACAATTAATCCACACATTACACAGAAATGGAAAAATCGGAGCAGTGTACCAGCAGGAGCATTTAAAAAGGCTAAATTCATTTAGCATGAGCAATAGTGACCTGGCCTTTACTGAGGAATTACTGACCAGCCCTGGCTCTTGATAGTTATTCCTTAAATTGGTTTTAAGATTAAATTCTAGAAATATAGCATTCAAACAAAATATACTTACCTTATCAATGCAGACATAAAACTTTGTCCACATGTATCGATAAATATATATATACACAAACATTTCTATTTAATTTCTCTCTCTCTCTCACACACACACACACACACACAATTTCAAAAGCACTCAGCATTGGCTCAACTCTTCTGCTATGCCAGGCTGACCACCCCAGCTCTGCCTTGAGAGAGAAAAGAATTCAAACACAGAGTGCTTTCGAAAATCCTACCGATAATACAGTTATTCAGTTACACAGCCTTGTATATAAGAAAAAAGACCCAAAGTCACAAATTGACTATTCCATATATATGCTGGCAAAAGAGGCAGCCATCAGAAAGAAAAGATCCCTTGAAATGTGTTATCAAACCTATATTTAAATCAGAACTATTCTTATAAAAAACTCTTAAGGTGTCTGAATCTGGGGCCAAAATAGACTGAATATCACCAGTGGAAAGCACTGCAAGTGTGTGGTCAGAAACAGACTAATGTAAAAACAGCACATCTTACTGAACTCGTCTGCTCCCTGTGTGTCCGAGTCACCTCTATTCAACTCGACAGCAGAAATAAGTTTTTACTATGGTTTGCCCTGAAGAACCAACAGTTTTGGAAGAATAAGATGGATTTTAGTCTAGCCTAATGGATCAATAAAAAACAGGTAAACTCCAATTGGAGATTATTTATCACTGTTGACCAAAGAGGCAGAAAGACCCAGATTGATTTTTTAGAGAGCGAGAGCATTAGCGTGTGTGTGTTCGCATTTTGGGGGGGCGGAGGGAGGGGGGGGGGAAAAAGAGTTAGATTTTCTTAGCTGAGCAAGTTTGGTTTGGACTTGGAGGGAATAACTGGGGATCCCCATGATAGAGTCATATTAAAGTTTTTTCTATTACTATAGCCACACTTTGAAATATAAAAAGGTTTACAGAAGTTTTTAAATGTAAGAGGTTTTTCAGAGGGCAAGCCAGTATTGCTTAAGACACAGTACATTCTTTTGCCATACATAGTTTCTTTTTCTTAGAGACTTAGGGAAAAGAAACGTACACAGAAAACTTCAGCAAACAAGCAGCACAATGAAACAAACAGTAATAATTACAGATGGAGCAAAACCAGTCCCTCAGCTTTGAACCTCTTCCAACTTTAGGAGCAGAGAGGAAATTGAGTTTGCCTCTCAAATCCAAAATCACCCAAACGGTCTTGGCTCTGGTTTGGACTCAAAAGTCAAAGTGGTTTATTTTCTGTTTCCTTTTTGGAAGCCTAAATCTAAAGGACAGTTTGCAAGATTTCAGTCTTGCTCACTCCAAACCTTCTCATTATAAATTTGGATCCAAATGTTGCCTCCTCATCCCATCTCTAGTAGTAATTACTGGTCAACTTCTGGTCTCACTTATGCCAGAGTAAATCCAGAGTAGCCCCTCCGACTTGATTTGAAGTTGTGTAAAGGAGAGCAGAATTTGGCCCAATATCCACAGTCAGATCCACTAGCCTGCTGTTTCCTCTCACCTGATGAAGGGAATCCACACTTTGGCCTCTCATTTTTAGCAGTGTGACTTGTACCACAGGGAGAGGCTTCTGCTTAAGGGCTGCCAGAGGAAGAGATTGGAATTCAGATTATAGATTTGCACTGAAACATTTACAGCAGTTCATGTGAAAAGGCAATTTACAATATATCTCCTCAGACAGTTACAACGTTCAGCTAGTCCCATACCACGCACCTCCCAAGCTCATTTGAAAGACACTCACAGATGTTGTTTCAGTCACTAATACTCATGGGTCCTTCAATCTCAGGGCTGAGGCCAAAAGGCTGAATTAGAAAAACAGCATTATCAGGGCTATTTCAACTCCCTAGTTTCATATTCACATCATTCTCACCCGGCTTTAACGCTTGGAATGTGACAGATTCATGGGTCAGAAGGGACCACTATGATCACTGGAGGCCTAACATAACAGGCCACAGAACCTCACCAAGCTCAACAATTTGTGATTGAACACGTCTGCCTTTCATAATGTACATCAGTTAATTCCTTTGCTGGAAAGGCTTACATACATTTTCAAGTCACACAGAAGAGATGTTCATGAATCAATTGAAAAAAAAAATCTGAGATGGGCAAGGGAAAAACAGAGGCCATTCTGGAAGACAGGGACTATGTTGCCGTATAATATAGCACACCTGCATTTCACCTCTATAGGACCTGGCTTCCAGTCTGGTCTTAAGCCACAAAGAGATAACTGAACTGTAGCACTGAAAGTCAATTCCCAGTATGCCTGCCTTGGAATCTCTTCTGGATAATTCTGTGCTTGCCACGCACATCTCCATGAAACTACACACAACCTCGAGAGGCACACGGAATGACTACAGAAAGCCAACTCACCTTGACAGCAAAGTGCATCTAAAGCAAGAGAACTGACAGACTCTCCTTTAGCTGCCTCCTCCAACTGGTTTCTCTCTACAGGTTCATCCACAGGCACCTCCTCTGGCTCATCCACTGCCAGCTCAACCTCTGGAAGAGAGAAGAGCGGTTAATGTCAGGTCTCTGCTCTACCAAGTCATTTGAAGTTTCATTACCTCCTCCTTTCTAGCACAACAGCATGGGACCAAGGTTGTTAAACACCACATGCCCCCCCCACCCCAACTTCCTTACCGTCATCCTGAGAGTCATCTTCAGCTCTCCCTTTGCTACCACTGCCAATGCCAGAGCTGCCATAGCTAACAGTCGAGCTGCATGATTTCTCCTTCCGATGAACCCGTTCGATACCAAAGGGCTCATCCACTGACATTTCCACTGACATCCTGTGCCTCGAATCAGCCTCGATGCCAGACGTGTGCGAGCTGCCGTGGCTCCCAGTTGATTGACGAGATAGTCTATTGTTCCTCCGGCTGCCCCCACTGCTTCCACTGCTGTGGGAGTGTTTATCCGAGGGGTCAAGGTCCATCTCCAGAGTGTCACTGATGTAGGATTCCCGATAACGCTTCTTCTCTACGGGGGGGGGGGGGGGCGCAGAGGGGAAAAGGAACCAATTGGAGATAAAAGAAATTAAATCCAAACCGAGGTCCTAAAATTAATTGATTCTCTTCACCATGATTCCTGCTCTAGAGAAAACCATTGTAAGGAGTAGGACCCTCAAGAAGGGAGACTGTCCTGAATTTAATGTGGGACTGTGGTCTGTTGCCGTCTCAGCACGCTGATCAGTGAAGGGCCCATAATCTGAAAGAAATGGGTGGGTTCGGCGCAACTGTAGGGGCACAAGGGAATTGTGTATAAGTGGTAGGCAGTGGAAGAAAGGGAACATGAGGCTATGCCACCACTGGGAACATATCTTAATTGGGTCCCTCCCCACAAATTTCTATAGCAGGTCCTGGGGTCATTCAAACAAGCGATAGCGAGATGCTTGGCTCTCTACACCAAACAGACCATCCCCAGGGCCAGTATTAAGCACAAACAAGGACCAAATTTTCTTCTTTGCTTCAGCCCCTTTCCACTACTCTGGCAGAACAGAAGGCCTAAAAGTTAAACAGATCCTCCTCAGCCAAAGATCCTCCCATGTGCATCAGCTCCTACATCAATCTACAGATTAGATGGTGGGTCTGCAACACTATTGCATGTGACACAGAGGCTCCTTGGCAAAGAGTCCCCTGATCTTCACAAACAACTCTCACCTCAGACCTGACAAGCTCATGGACACCAAACACGACTTGCAGGATAGTTATCCATAAGGAGTAACATCTAAGGTATCTACAGAAACTTGTAACCTATCAAGGTTCATATTCATTGCAAGGTATCTGTATGGGTAATATTGAAGGAATCATGTATTTATACTGCATGACTAGTTTATGGGCTGGGAGTAAAAAGTTAGTCACCAGGGGATATGTCTCATGATGGCCCATTCAGGCAGGAGGGAGGTGTCACCCCACCCTGTTTACCCAGTGATGCAATGCAAGGTTGAACTGACTGGCCTTGCTCCAAGACTTTCAGTGGAAAGCCAATGGAGACAACTGCGAACAACTGAAACAGACAGGAGACCACCCTTCCTATGAGTAAAGACAAAAACCTGTTTCTTTATAAGAGAGAATTTGGAAAGACACTGTGGATCCATGCACTGAAGAGACATCTTGAGGAACAGGGGTGTTCTCATTAAATACTGGATCCTGATTCCTGTGAAGCCAGCCAACTCTGCAACAGACAAACTTTAGGGGAGGAAAACGTACTTTATTAGATAAGAAAGGTAACTATTAAGTGCAGATCCACATTCACATTTTATGATTGTGTTTTGTATTGTAAGTTACCATTTGTTTTCATCACACTCTTGTTTCTAGTAAAATCTCAATCCTTTCACCAGTGTCAGGGGCTGGGTTTCACACGGGAATGCTTCAAAGGGGCTTGGGGACTGGGGTGCATCTATTATTAACTTGCAAGGCAAAGAGAGCTGGCACAGCCCAGAGGAGAGGGCTTGAGTAGCTGTGACACCAAGCATCCTGTCACATCCTACACGCTATCATAATAAGCTTTGTGCAAAATATGCTGGGTGAGGTATCATTTGAGAACTAATAACTCACTGATCATTAATATTCTTCCATGATGCATGTCTGCAATGTTTATGAAGAGTTAGGACATACGCTGGAATGATTACTAAAGAGTGTTTAAACGAGGTATGCCAGGCAGTTGGTAAACAGGTCTGTCTTAGACAAAGGAACTGTGTTTTCCCCACCTGGGGGTTGCTTTCAAAGTACTGTGAAAGAGAAGGAGAATATGCTCACATATTGTGTAAACAGACCCGTTAAGCTCACAAGGAGGGGGGAGGCAAACCTCTCTCTAACAAATGGGGGGGAAGGGAGCATGGCATCTACACCCAGCAGGAGAGAGAAGCTAGGTTTTGGTTTTACTTTTCAAAGAGTCCATTTCAAAGGTTTACTATTTGTGAACACAGGAGGCTGAACCTCAAGCGATAAGCAGTTGAATCAACAGACTGTATACAATATTATTGAGTGAGGTCTTTTCTGAAAGCTAAGGACATACTGGTGACAGTAATATTGTGCAATATATGTAACAATACTATATGGGTAAATGTGGATTCTTAATGATATTGTGGGCCCAGATTTTAAAACTAATAGGGAGAAACAGGTTCCCTTCCAGACAGGAGAGAAGGCAGCTATTTACCTGTCTCCTTCATAAATTAAGCATGGTGTGACCAGAAACAATGGGAGCTCCATTTACACAGAAGTCAGCAGGGCGATGGGGGGAAACCAGCATTAGGTCACCCTGCCTCTTGAAAAAAGTTCATTGAACTTTGGAAGATGTAAGTAAGTAATCTTTGGCATACATCACAAGACAGACAAGGGAACAGAACTCTTGTGAGCTGAGAAAGATGGGTCCTTCAGCTAAGGGTGCTTGAAGTCTCTGGGAAATAAATACAGGTGAGAAAAAAGATCTTGAACAAAGCTTGTACCTTGCGAAATTAAGTTCTAGACTTTTAGATGCATATTTTACAATTTTATCTGCTTGTGACCCTTTTTAACGTTATTGCTTTTACTTGGCATCTCTTAACCTATATCCTCTTGTTAATAAATTTCTTTTATATTTACTATAAACCAACTCAGTGCAGTGTTTAAATGAAAGGGTGCATTTACTCCAGTTAAGTCAATGAACTGTGATGTATTTTTGTGTCTCTACAAGAACAAATTTTTATTATTTCTCTGAACTGTCCAGGAGAAGGCTGGACATTGCAGAGCACAGGGTTTGGGGCTGGGAGTGAGTTGGGGTCACCTTGTTGGCTGTAACCAAGGCTGGGGTCAGAGCTGCCAGACCAGGGCTGTGTGAGACATGTATACTACTTGTTGACTGAGTATCCCAGGCTGGGTGCTACAGTAGCAAGGCATTGAAAGGCACAGAGTTGCAGAGCAAATGCTGACAACCCAACTGGTCTGGACTGCTGCCTGACCAGACTGTCACAGTGCCTGAAAGGGTGGTCATGTTTGGAAGTGGACACCCAGCTAGGCCTAGGCAAGACTCCCTCATGCAGGAGGCAAGGAACTCACACTGTGCTCCACCTATTCTGAAGGCAACGGTCAGCAGGCACATTTTAGTGCAGCCTCAGGGCTGCTGTAAACTATGGCAGAGCAAATATGCAATCAGTCCCAAGCCGGGGAGTCTCAACCATCTCCTCTGTGCCTCCCATTCCTCTACCTATTGTACTTATATAGCCCCCATAACCCTAGTATCCACACACTTCAGATCATACGTCTCAGCGTGTTGTGAGGATGTTTAAGTGCAATCCCCTGCATTTTACAGGTGGGGAATGGGGGCACAGAGAGATTAAGTAACAGTAGATATTGGGTGCAGCTTGGAACCTGGGCCAAGCACTGATGATGACTGCTCGACTTACTGGCTTTTGGAGTCCCCATGCAGATTTCACTCCCTGAGCCAGCATAATCACTTTCTCTTCCCCCTCTCCCCACTTCTGCAAGCAAGATCAGACAGCGAAACAACTTACCTACCTGGCAGTGGGATGGGAAAGGGAGGCAGCATGTGGCCCATTTTCACCAACCCCTGTTTGGGGCTCAGCGAATGCTAAAGCCAGCTCTAATCCACCTTCCTCTGAGGACTTGTGAAGTCTGGCGGGGTTGGGAACCACATACCACAGAGCTTTAGGTTTTTTTTTTTTTTTAGACAGTCTCTTTAGTGAGTCACTGCTGAGCCCTTTATGCACTCACACATATGTAAGCTACCATCACATTCCTTTTGCTGGTTTATCCGCCCCCCCCCCCCATCTCTCATTCTTCTGCACCCCCCACTCCCTTCAGGCATACCGGTCACCTCAAACTTGTCACTAGTGCTTAGTGCTGTGTTTAATTGCATCCATTGTGTAACTGTGGTGGAAGAAAGAGGAAAGCAAACTCAACAGTAAGAGGGCAAGGCTGTGGCAGAAAAAGGAACAAGGAGGAAAAAAGTGAAACTGAACCAGATCACCAGGTGGATGCCTGGGTTACATCCCATCTTCTACTGGTGGGCAACAGAAGTGAACTCAACCTACTGAAGTCCTTTTTAACAACCTTTAGGAGGTGGGAAGAGAAGGGAGCTACCCTATACAATGAATTGCTTTAACATCCAGATTCTTAAGGACTTCAGCCTTTTCCTTGCAAGCAATGCACAATGTCCCTGCTCCACCTATCATTAAGTGACATGACCTCAGTCTTCTCCACATTATGTTGAGCTCTGTCTAATGCCTAGAGCTCTGGATATCACACAGCTTTCCTAAGGACTAAAAGCAGGCAACTGTACCCTTCCCCTCTCCCCCATTTTTATACCCTCATGCTCACTAGTTTGCGTTAAGCAGTTCAACTGCCAAGATAAATAAGGGCGATCATGAGCATCCACAAAGTGCTCCCCATCCCAAGACAAATGGATTCTTTGGATTTTTTCCCAGAATCACTTTTCAATACTGGATTTACGTGAGGAGGAGGAGGAGATCAGCAATACTTTAAAATACAAGCCTAGCTGGCTGAATGAGTCATTATGCTGTGGCTGTACATACTGTTAACCTTAGGCAACTGAAATTATTGCCAGGGCTACTGCTTTAGATACCAAACTGAAAGAGACAGGGAAACCAGGAAGGGGTGTTCTTCTTTTCCATGCAAGCTGTTCCCGGCCATTCTTCCATACACTCCTCACCTTTCCTTCTCAAGCCAACATAAAAAAAAGGAAGAACTTGAAGAAAAGTCCCTCTCCCACCCCAGATCCCAACTGTCTCCTTAGAAAGTCTTGTCATCCTACTCCAATGCCATTCAGTCTGCTTCTCAACAGTGAGGTGTAACAGACCTCCCACTCCTTCAAACAATCCTGGTTTCCACATTTGAGAGGAATTTCAGTGGTTAAGTCCACTGAAGCAGAGATATTGGACTTTGAGCCACTATAGCTTTTTTTGAACATGGAGAGAGGAGCTGCTCATGACATCAGGAACAGCTGGGAACTTAAAGGGTCTATCAGGTTTTGTTGGGAAAAGGAACTAATGAAGCTGCACAAACTCTGGCTAATTTTTCTTCTTCTTCTTCTTCTTCAGTGAACAGGAATTTTGGGTGCCCAACTTAAGCAGTCTTGAAGGTAACTGATTTTCAGAGAGTGAAAAGTATTCCCCACTCTGAAAATCAGGCCCTGTAAATGTGTCAAGCTGGGAATCCAAAAAAAAAATATATATATATAAACCACACCACTTGTCCCTTTTGAAAGTCCTGACTATTAACTTTGATTTAGATTTTGTGGCTCCACTGAGAGAGGGCTTGCAAAGTTAAGTTGAGGACTGTTTTTTTTTTTATTAAAAAAAGTAAAGTTGTATAACAGTGACTGCATATTTAACATTCTGAAGTGTCATCCCCTCCAGTTAACCATGTGTTCAGTCATTCAGAATTAATAGTTTTAAATTCATAATACTTAGCACTTACATAGCCCCTAGGCTTGTAAGGGTGTGTTAGTATCATTGTCCCCATTTAATGGACATTTGAACTTATTTACAGACAGCAAATATTAATCCAAATGATTGTAAATCAGCAGAGCACCAAGAACATGAGGCAGGGAAGAAGAATCATACATTAGGTATTAAAAACCAACAGAAGCAAAAACAGTACCACCACATTTTTATATACTGTGTATTCTGATGGATTAGGGGACACCCAGCTGGCTATTAACACTATTTCTGAGATGCATAATTTACATCTTAGCTAAGATCTGGTGAATTAGAGCAGCCAGATAGGGAGAGATTCACCCCAGGTGTGGAGTAAAACAGACACATTTTGGTTGAGAGCTATGTTAGCTAGGCAACCTGCAATGATCATTCTTAAAATGAAAAACAATAACCAGTTATAAGTTCTGTGGAGCTGAAAATGTCTCACTAAAATTAAGACAATGTGTGAAGTATTTTGATGAGCAAGGTAGCTTGTGTGGCAGGCCGAGAAAGTAGGTTCTGTATGTCCAAGCACTTAGTAGTTTAGGGACCGATCCTGCTCCCTTGCTTTTTAAAAGCAAAACTCCCAATTAATTCAGCGGTGGCAAGATTGAGCCCATCTGCACTAGGAAACTGACCCATCACTGAAAACAGTTGTCCGCAGGGGTCCTCCTTTATTGGTGTTCAAAGGTGTTTAAATGCTAGAATAGGAGAGGGGATAAAGCTATTTCCAAAACACTAGTCCTGGGGGAACTTACTGCTCACAGTCATTATCAGCAATGGGTCAATTTTCTTGTGTGGATAGGACTTGAAATCTGTACAAGAAACGGAATTATGTATGCACTGAACTCCCATTAAAGTCAATGGGAGTTGGTGCTCAGCACCTCACAGAATCGAGTCCTAAATAAGCCAGAAGCGAATGGGAAAGAACAATCGGAGGGGGAGTGAGTGAGTCAAATAGAGCCCACTTTGACTCCTGACATTTATATATTTCCAAACCTGCTGCATTTTGTTTTCACAAATATTAAAAGATTTGCCAGACTGGGTTGAGACCAATGGTCCATCATGCCCAATATCCTGTCTGGTACAGTGGTCAGCACCAGATACCACAGAGGAAGGTGCAAAACCTCCATAATGGCAGTCGTACATTACCCTGCCCACATGCATTGTGTTAGTGTTCTAACAGCATTCTTTAGCGGATGACGGTCACATGCCATTGATTGGAACCCATATTCCTCAGTGACCTCCTTTACACACGGTAATTGCGATTAACAGTTAACACAAAAAACGGAACACTGAAAAGGACCATACGAGAAGTGACCAATGGGTCATCTTGCCCTGTATCCTGACTCAGGATAGCCAATGCTCACTGGTTCAGAGACAGATATAAATTCCCCATAATTAACCCAAGTGAGCAATACTATACCACAGGAAGAAGTTGCTTCCTGGACCCTTCTTGGAATCATCTTAAACCCGGAAGCCACAGGATTGACAGCTCGTACCATTTTAATCACAATTTATATATTAAGGGTATGTTTAAAAATATATTAGATGTTGTTGCTCATTTTACAAACATGCTCCAGATGGTTATGAAGTAACCTCCTGAACGGCTGGACTCTATCAATCTATAGCAATTGATTAACCATTTAGCAACCCTTCATAAATGGTACCTTTAATACAGAAGCGTGACCATGATTTGTAGCATACCTTGAGTAACTGGAGATCCTACAATTCAAATCTTTTTCAGAACTTACTAAATATCAAAAATATCTCAAGGTGACAAGTTTATGTGAGTTGAGCAGCCAACGAGCGAGAATCACCACTCACTTCAGAAAAGGAGGAAATCTCCCTTTGTTTCCTGAACACAGTCTCTAGTAAGAGAAAACCCAAGTCCTGCAGTGGGAGTCATAACCATTTCATGCTATCCAATGGGAACAAACCTGATCCCGTCTCCTTCCTCTCACCATCTTCACTTTCATGACAGGAAGGCTATCAAATAAGAAGCCACTATGAAGTAACAGTAACAAACCTACCTACCTTCCTTCCTGGCTCTTTTCCCCTCCCCAAAGGGGTCTGCTCCCCATCACGTACCTTCAGCCTCCTCCAGCTTTTGGATCTGCTTCAGCACTGGCTGGATGTTCAGAAAGAGTCGGTGGCTGTTGCTCAGGAGCTGCAGCAAGTGCCGTGACCGGAAAGGGCAACCTGTATAGTACACCAGCTTCCGGGCAGAGGGCAAACCGTCCGGCTGGATCTCAAATTTTTTCCCCTGAACAAACAGAAGGAGTGATCCCAGAACAATGAGGAGAGGCATGTTTTCAGTCAGTGGCAAAGATCAACACATTTTTATTTTTACTAGTAAAGCTTGGCACGGAAATGCAGGCAAGCCAACAGCTTTGCCAGGTTCCAGGCTGCCTGCCTTCCAGACAGATGGTCCGTATTCCGCTACACTCACCAGAAATGCAAGTTTCCCAATATGTGACCAGGGGAAGTCGTAGAGCAGCTGGCTGACATGGTTCATCTCCTGCAACATATCAAGCACACAATGACACAAGGGCTAGCATATATAAGGGGGGAGGGGTTGCAAGGAATTCACACGCAATCAAGAATGTGAAATACGGAGTCTGGTGAACATAAAGGAGACAGGGAGAAGGGGGTGCTGAGGGCTAGATGGAGTTAATGGTACATCAATAGCTTTCATTTCATTCTGTTACCTGATAGATGTGAATTCCTTTAAGGGTGAGGCCCAGGACAACTGTCGGGCGATCTTCCTTCTTATCCTACAAGGACATAAAGGTCTGAGGTCAAAAAGGTAACCCATACACACAGAGACCTTCCCTGACTTTGGTAGGTACTGTAACAGAGCCGCAGCAAGGTTATCCCAATTCAGCACAAGTTATTAGAATTTCATATGTCCCCCTTCCCGTTTGGCTGGGTTTTGTGTGTCCATTTTCACATTGAAAAACACTTGCACTGAATTAAACATCACACTTGTGTAGTTCTTTTCATGCTGGGGTCTTGAGAGTTTCACCATATACTGAACACCTAAGACAACATGCAGTCACTGAAGTGGAATCCAATGGCTTTACTGAATTTAGAGCACAGTCCTTTATTTAACAAAGTGGTTATTTGTAGCCGATTGCCCCTTACTTCAATCTGCTTCCACTGCTATCCCCAGGAACACGCCCACTCTTCCCTTATCTGCACAGCACAGTAGAGACTGAAACAAACTTATTAGGTTCGCTTGTCCCAGGTCCTCCTTGCCAGGGCAGAAATGTTCCCACTAGTGGCCCTGCTGCAACCTGGAGGTGCAGTTCAGCAGCAGGGGGTTAATAAAGCCTCATAGGTGGAATGACTTGGCTGTTGGTTAACGCAGCTTTGGGTCTAACTTTTTAGCATTTTCTCTCTGACCTCAGTATATGCTGTAGCACAGTTTTATACTTAAGGCTTTTAAAGAATTATTAGGATCCTTATCCTGTTGTACTGGTGCTGCAACTTGATGGACACATGTGCTGTACCATTGGCAGTTCTATTCTATTTGAGATTAGTTCGTGTAAACATGTTCTGGATTCTTTTTATTTCCTTAAGCAACATATACCTCCTAAGACATGCCAGAGATAGAGAGAGAGTCGCACACACCTCCCCTATCAGAGGAGGGGTTGGAATTTCTTGGGAACTAAAACAGAATAACTCCAAACCACAGTAATAAAGCTCAGACCTTAACATTAAAACTTCCACTATTCCCATCCTGCACTGGTTAAGATACAGGCCTCATGCAACTATACTTAACTTCCCTTCTACTGGGGATGGGGTGGGAAAAGAGGGAGGCAGAAGGTGGAAGTCTAATTTAAAATGGTTTGAAAGGTGTCAGCTTTATCTAATCCATAAATTGGCCTGGAGAGGGGATGCAGATGTGAGCCTCGCCAGCTTAGACACCAGGAGATGTGAGACTGCTCTTAAGCGCACGTCTCCCATGAGTTGACACAATGCACTGTCACACAAGCCACCAGCAGCTGGCTCCTCTGACACACTGTCCAAATGGGCTGGTGCTTCATCATCCGGATGGGGAGGGGAGGGGAAGGGAACTTGCTCATGCCAGTATTCTTGCCTCTGTGGCGGAGGTGGCAGTGGGAAGGACAATGCGTTGTGGCCATAGCAATGTATGTAAAACAGTTAACTATGCTACAATTCAAGATAGACAGGAATTCAGGCATTAAAGACAACAGATTTCACACCTGTCATGCCTCTGGACATAAATGGTATCACGTCCTGCCAGTGCGTTTCTTATAGCCTTCAAGTGCAAGCCAGACTGTCTTATGACAATCATTAATGGCATTTGAGTCAAAGCAGGGAAAAGATGAAGGAGTGGATGTGGCTCATGAGAGGTTAAATCAACACCATTAGAAACTGATCCCAAATTTGAACTTATTTCTTCTAGAGAACTTGAAACTTTCTTCTTGATGTTTTCCCAGTAAGTGGAGCATCTCAGAGATTTAATGGAATGAAACAGGCCTCTTAAGCTTTTGGTGCCTCCTAGACAGAACCTTGCTTGAATGTGACCAGCACAGAAAGACAGACTGGATCAGGAAGCCTTCAAATTATTCAGTAAGCTCTGGCAAAGTGGACCACGTGCATTCAGGAAAAGCCCTGTGCATCTCCTAGGACCTGGCTTGCCTAAGTGGGAAAGGAAACTCACCCAGGGGTAAATGTGCGCTCTGACTCTGGATATTGCCCTTCCACTGCCTACACTAGGTCACTTATCAAGTCAAAATGCAAGAGGCACCTCTTCACCTCCCCACTGTGTAACAACATCTGCCTGGGAGCAAACAACAACTGGGGAGACTGGAGGGGAGGGAGTAGGTGGCAAAAAGGAAATAAAATAATTAGATTTAAAAAAAAAAAATCAAACCAAACCAATCTGAAAAATATGCACACCAAGAACAAAGGTACAAAAACTGTCATTTGGGCACACTCAGAGCTAGACTGTAAGCTCTTTGGGGGCAGGGACTGTCTTTGTCCTGTGTTTGTAAAGCCCCTAGCACAAAGGGGTCCCAGGCTATGACTGGGTGCTACGATAATACAAATAAGTTTCTTTCACTGTTTCACAGCACTTGAATGCCATGGGACAGACCCTTAGATTATCCTTTCAACAACCCCCAAAAATCCATCTCCCTCATCTGATAACATATGGCTTCTCAAGGTTTTCCCCTCTCACAACCCCACATTCAGCCAGCCCTCAGATGCACCCAAAAATACTCTGCAGTAATTGCCATGGCTCTACACAGAACAGGGTGCAATGGAATGGGAGCAGACTCCAAACTACTCCTAGAGAAGGGAGGCTAACCTACTTGGGGGGCTGTGAATCAAATTCTGGGAACTTAAAAGGTATTCCCTCCTCTCCACCAAATGAGTCTGCCATGTAACTGTATTTGAGCATATCAGTGGAACCGCCTCAGATACAAATGAATTCTCTCCCACATGTGGCAAAGCCTCTGCTTTTAACATTAGAGGCACAATGTTTATAAAGTGAAAAGAAACCCAACAACGCATTTATCTTTGACAAAAGGATGAAATAAGCAGCTGTTTGTTTAACCTTCTGTAATCTGTAATAATGGACAGGCACATCTTCCAGTAAACAGGACTCCTTAATGAACTTCAGGATTGCATCTTTAGCAGTCAGACCATGCTGTTCTTGGTGCATCTCTGGAGCATGCTTCAAGATATAGTCACTCCCCCTCTTTGCAATTATCTGCCACAAAGGAAAGAGAGACAGTCAGCACTTTTTCCAATGATCCCAACAGAAGGCAGCTGGGTCAACAGCAAGGACCAAACAAGAGTGGAAACGAAAGCTCTTTCCCAGTTAACCTGACCACCACCAGGAACGTAAGTTCACAGAACTCTCTCTCTCGCTCTCCTTGAAGAGTCAGCATTTAAATTTGCCCAAAAGATACTAGAGAATAATGTCTCTGAATAGGTCCCCCTTAAGTATGTGGCAAAATCATAACATGCAACACCTGAGTGCAAGAAGACCATCGTTTTTGGTATTTAATATCTGTATTCTCTAGTCCTGGCAATTCTTCTCCAGGTTTCAGTTTTGCTAAACACTTACAGGCAGCTATCTAATACTACCTAAAATACTGCTGTATTCTGCAGCCAGGGCCCAAAACACTGCAGAAATGCTAATGTATGCATCAATAATAATTACACATGGTGCTTATTTAGCAGTGTTCACCTTCACATGCTTTATCAATAACAACTAAATACACCTCCCATTGCCTCTGTGGAGGTAGGCAAGTATTACTATCCTTCCATTTTACAGACAGGAAAATTCGCATCAAAGTTAAGTGATTTGCCCAGGGCCAATGAGTGCCAAAGTTTACAGCTCAGGAGTTTCTGGCTCCTGGTCTTGTGCTCAGACCACTCAGCCATGTGTTACTGTAGAATAATACAGTATTCTAGGGTAATGTTAAAGCCTTCCCCCACATAGGAGAGGCTGGGTTGGGAACAGTTGCAACAGAGGTAGAAGGAAATTTATGCTAAACTTGCTTCTTCACAAAGTCCTATTATGCAGGACATTTAAAACTAGACTGTGCAAAGCACCTGAGAATATTCAATAGGGAGCAAACTGCCCAAGCAAGGATATGGACAGTGACCAAAACACAGTCTTTTCCATAGTTATATTAAGCTCTTCTTTTGCCTTCTTATACAAACTCCCTGCTTCTCCCTGTGCACAGGCCTCATGTGACTATAATCATCCTACCAAGAAGGCTGAGCTCTGTCAATGTCACTCTTGATCTTATCAGCCAGCAGCTGTACAGCATCACGAGGCTATAGTTGGGAGCCAAGTCCAGAGTTCAAAGCCAGATTTCCCACTTGCTAGCCTGCAGCTCCACCCTTTGTATTTATTATTATGTGGGTTACAGTAGCCCTCGGCCACCGATCTGAACCAGATGCTGCTAAAGAAGTAGATCATGCAGTGTCTCCCTGCTGTACCCTGGGGACAGGGGGAGAAGCATCCTCCTGGATGCCAGATTTTGCTATCTGTAATAATAAATCATCTAGATGCTTGGGGCTGTGGCTCAGTGTAGCAGGGCTGTGCTCAGCCTTGGCCTTTGCAATGTTTGCAAGATTAAAAAAAGATTGATAGCCGCCCTATAACAGTCTCTGTCAGACCCACCTTTTTAAACCCTTTGGAAACTACGTAATTCCAGGTGTATATCATCTGGGAGCTGCAGTTTCCAGGGTGTGGAGGAGAGTCCAGTGGGAAGAATTCTGCCAGGAATCAGGGAGTATTTGTGCACAGTGGGAGGAGAAGTAGCTTGGGGCTCATGAGTATAAAAGTCCAGACTTGCCCTGCCTCTGCCACACCTGCCTCCTGATGCCATTCGTTTCTTCTCCATTGAACCCTTCCTCTCCCCGATGCTTGGAAACAGCTGGGTTGGAGGGGAAACTGAAGCAGAGAGGTGAGGAGACTTGCCCAAGGATACACACAGTGGGTTGGAGGCAGAGCCAGTAGAACCCTGGCTTCCTGACTCCTAGTCCAGAGCATCATCCTCTACCTCGGTCATTTACTTGCATTCTCACTGACTGTGGTGGTTGACTTTGCATGCATGCGTAACAGCATAGTAGGAAATGGTGCAGGAAGCAGTCTGCACATTGCATGTTTGTGCGCTCTTTCCAAAGATACTGAATGGCCAGAAGACACGTGACTGGTTCAGTCATTGCCCTCAGGCAAAGTTAGTCACCATAAAGGGTTAAAAAAAGGACACCAAACCATCCCCAAAAATCTGTAAAAATGGAGTGTGGAAACTGAAATCTTTAAAGTACATACTAGAAGCACTGGACAATGAGACACAAGTGACTCAAGACCAATTAGTGGCCAAAAAACCATACCCAGAGGGATTATAATGAAATTCTCAGCTGAGTCAAGTCAGAATGAGAAGTCACCAAGGTATCCTTTTCTCTCCGTTTTGACCAACTGGTGTTGACCCTCATGTACTGCCACCCTGCACTGAGCTCAGTCCACCCCAGAGGTAAATGTGATAGGGCCAAGGTACTGAAGATAAGTTTTACTCGTCTTCAGCCCCTTGAGCTTTTCCAGAGAATCTTAGGATGCAAAAGCAAATGCATTTCAATGCATTTTATTTCTGAAAATATTTGCCCTTTAACTGTTGGATTCAGACTGGGAAGAACAGAAGCCTCAGTGGAGAAAAAGCCCTGTTGGATTCATTCCACGTACAGCAACAGAGCCTGGGGAGCCCCTGCAGACGATTCTGCTTCATTCTCATGGTGAAAACTTACCCACTGTGGGAAATAGGCTTGAGGTTCAAAATATTTCCCAACATGGACATTCTCCATATAGTTGCCGAAGTCCGCCTGTAAACCGTACGCAGCCAGCAGGAAGTAGATTTCTTCTTTGTGGAGGCACCGAGACCTCAACAACTGCTCCTTGAGATGGCAGTAGTACAGGTGCCGGGCTGCCTGGTCACTGCAGGAGACAGAAAAAAGCCGCATTTAAGCCAGAGCAAAGAGATCACATTCAGGTAAGGCCAGTTGCTTGCTGCTTTGCTGTCGAGAACTGACACGCACGGAATCACTGATGTGTATAAACTGCATTTTTTTCATAGCCATTTACTCTCTGAATTATAGTAGCATCACAGGCCCAGTCAAGATGAGGGCCCCACTGCACTAGGCACTGTACACAGTAGATAAGAGTCTCTGTCCTCAAAAGTTTACAGTCTAAACAATCCAAATAGACAAAGGTTGAAGAAAGGAACTCATATGATCACTTTTTCTGGGAGAGGTGGAACTAGGGCACAGAGCGATTAAGTGCCAACAGTCACACAGGAAGTTGTGGCAGAGCCAGGAAAGGATCCCAGATCTTCTGAGTCCCAGTCCAGCGTCTCAACCAAAAGTCCATCCTTCCTCTCTAGAACTGGCACTGCTTTTGTATTGCACCTTCCAGCTGAGGCTCTCAAAGTGCTTTACAATACAGTAACTCTCACTTAAAGTTGTCCCGGTTAACATCGTTTCGTTGCTGATCAATTAGAGAACGTGCTCATTCAAAGTTGCACCATGCTCCCTTAGAACGTTGTTTGGCAGCTGCCTGCTTTGTCCACTGCTTGCAGAAGGAACAGAGTTGGAACTAGTGGTGGGGGCTTGGAACCAGGGTGGGCCAGCAGCCCCCCGCTCCCCTAAGTTCCCTCTGTGGCAGCAGCCCAGCAGGCTACCAATTGCCATTGCTGGGCAGCTCAACTGTCCCTTCCCCCACTGCCATGTGCTGCTCCTGCCCTCTGCCTTGGAGCTGCTCCCAGGAGCCTCCTGCTTGCTGTGCAAGGGAGAGTGGTGGGGAAGAGGGTTGCTAATGTCAGCGGGTCCCCCGCTCCTGCCCCCTGCTCTTTTACCCATTCCCACAGAGCAGGGGAGGGTGGGCACAACAGGGCTCAGGAAGGAGGGAGCTTGCTGGCAGCAGCTACTGTCTCAACTTGCTGATCTACTTAAAGGCAATGTACTTAGAGTGGGGTCAATGCGTGTGTGTCTCTCACACACACACACACACACAGTCTCTCTCTGCCATGCTGTCTCCCCTCCCTCTATTCCATGCTGCCTTGTAGAATGTGAGGCTACATTAACATGTTAACCCTTAAGGGCTCAGTCGAATGCTAGTTCATCATTTCCCAGGGAATGCCTTACTGCTAAATATCCCACCCTCTGACTTCACCACCTCAACCAAGCTGCACAATCATCTTTGATGTGTACAGTATTAAATTGTTTAAAAAACTTATACAGTGTATATATGTGTGTGTGTGTATATATATATATATATATATATATATATATATATATATAAAATAAAATACAGTCTTTTGTCTGGTGAAAAAAATTTCCTTGGAACCTAACCCCCCTATTTACATTAATTCTTATGGGGAAATTGGATTTGCTTAACATAATTTCGTTTGAGGTAGCATTTTTCAGGAAAATAATACAACGTTAAGCGAGAAAAGTTACTGTATCAGTGAATTGCCTGGGAGGTAGATAATAGTGGCAGGAACCTTGGATTTGCTTTTGTTATCTTGTAGAAGTACTAAATGGGGCTATTCTTAGGGAAATTGGGCATATGATAAATAGATGGATAGCCGGTCACAGAACCAAGACCTCCCTTCTAGGACTCTGATTCAGTGTGTGTGTTTAAAGAAACCCCATGATTGCATGGATATGCCTCTGTGCACCTCTCTCTGCTTTACTACTACTGCAGAGGAAAGAAGCTTGGATGCCAATGGAGAGATACAAAGGGTACATCGACAATGCAATTAAAAATCTGCAGCTAGCCTGTTCCAGCTGACTTGCAGCGTAGATGTTCTTGGGCTCAGGCTGCAGCCTGAATTCTGGGACCCTCCCACCTTCAGGGTTCCAAAGCCTGGGCTCCAGCCCGAGCCCGACTGTCTTTACCACAATTAAATAGTCCGTTAGCCCAAAGCCTGCGAGCCACAGTCAGCTGGCATGGCCTAGTTGTAGGTTTTTAATTGCAGCGTAGACATACCCAGAGGAAGATGAACAATACTGGGAAGTTTCCATTTAGCAGTAAGAAAAACTTCCTCCTCTCAGAGGGAAACTTTCTCCCCTCAGTCCAAAGAGGAAAATAAAACAGTCTTACTCAGATGAGGACAGCAAAATGCCTAAATAGAGCACAGATTATGCTGACACTAATCAACCTGAATGCTTCCAGCTCTTGGCTTGCCCTGAGGCCAGAACCACACCAGCAGTGCTGATGCAAAAACACTGTCAGTTGTTCATTTTTAACTGAATCATCCTTTGTTCTTCATGGGGAGGGAAGGGTAGTTGCGTGCATCCTATATTCCACATGAATGGAACCCACTCAAATGTAAAATTCTATAACTCGTAAGTCATTCCGTGACCACATCCAAATTAGCTAGCATGCGCATGGCTCAGATACAATAAATACCAAAAATAAATTATCGAAGGAAAAATAATAGACTGTATCCTAGAGTAACAATTTCTATCATCATTTTGCCAATGTTGGTCTAAATTTTCTTTTTAATCTTGTACGTGCAATCAGAGGTTTGTTGGCTGCATTTTAATAAATATTACCTACATCCATAGCTAGAGAGAGAAATAAAAGAGTTAAGCCTTCCGAACAAGGAGGAGGAAGGGGCAAAATATTGTAGACTGAAGTTCAGGGTGTGGAAAGGATATGAAAACAAGGCTGCCATAGTTGTTGTGGGCAAACGGATGGGGAGTTTGAAGAAGAGCAACAGTTAAATCAAAGCATGGGAGTGAGAATGGAGATTACATATCAGCAGAACAACAAACTTGAGGGTGCTCACTGTTAATTTCGTAATAACTTCTCTAACTTCAGCCTTAGAGTTGTTTAGATGCAAAACAATTAAAAAAAACAACAACATTAAATTATTGGAGCATGGTGCTTTAAAAAGATAGCTGAAAAGCATCTCAGTTTGAATCCTACCAGGATGGAAGTCGACTCCTTTGGATAAAAAGGATGTACTGACAGACATCAGTACTGATCTCCAGAGAATGCCTGTAGGACTACAGCACCCACAGAGAGAAGGAAAGAGCTCTTCAAAGGACATATATTTTTGTTTTTCCATCTAACGCAGTTTTATTAAAAAATAAACTTGTTACCCTAGACAGATTTACCTTATGACTCTTCCATTTTCTACGTAGTACTGCACTCTGAAGAAGGCAACAAAAGGAGGGGTAAACTTCTCTGTCCCCTTTAGGGTAAAGGGAGGGGAAAAAAAGGAAGCATTAGACAATTTTCCTGTGAGCCCAGAGGCTCATGATCTTCCTCATTATTCTGTGTTTTGCCCATTGGTCCCCACTCCAGACCCTCTCCCCGCATTTTCTTTTTTTTTTAATTCACTACACTTAGCCGTACAGCAGTTGTCTTGGAAGCTCTTATCAATGAGACACTATGAAACATTCGGCCAAGGCAAGACACAAATGAAGCATCCAAGCTCTCCTGCCTTCTTATACCCTATGCCGCCAGCCCTCAGCCCCACTCTCAGGAAAAGACAACCTTTTACCTCTGCAATATGCTCAGCCCTTCCTGACCAAGGCTGAGCCATTCCAGGCTGCTACTGATCATTTTTCTTGGGGCTAGCAGGGTGAACCCTTTGCTTTGGTTATTCACACCTTCATGTAGCCATGAACTCGAGGAAGACCAAGACACTGTGTCAATTTCACAGACTACAACTACAGATGTTTAAAAGAACACTGTCAAGATTTTTTGTTTAAACTGTGACCTCCCTTACAGGGGAGGTCCCCTGAGCACCAAATATCTATTTTTCAATAAAAATTAAGACACAGTTAAAGTCTCGCATTCCTTCCCTTCTCTGCTTTGTCTATTTTGAGGTCTGGTCAGTATGCAACTTCACTTACATAAGCAGGTCCAAGCATGTGCTGGGTCACAGATCCATCTCCTAATATACATAATGTGTCAAGCACACCTATGGTACCAAACAGTAACAACTACATTGCCAAAGAATTCATTTAAAAAAAAAATCCAGTCACAACACAATCATTTTGCAGAGTGCACAATGATGCCATTTTGTTGTCAAAGAAGGGATAAGGAGAAGGGAGCTAGCCAACACAGCACTGGACTGGGAGGCTCAGGAGACCGGGATTCTATTCCATAATCAGCCACAGATTTCCTGTGTGACCTTGGGCAAGTCACTTAGCCTCTCTGGGCCTAATCCCCATTTGACAGATGAGAATCTAAATACTCTCCGACCTCAGAAGAGGTGTTGTGAGTGCAACAACTGCAAGGCGCTCAGTTACAACAGTGCTGCGGGCCACATGAATGCCTGCACAGGCATGCTGCCCTGACTGGTTCCACAGCACCAAATTCCATTAGTTGCATTTTAAAAGCTTATTCTCTTTTAGAAGATGCTATACTGTGTTAAAATGGGGAATACTGCTGGAATCAGTGCTCTCTCTTAAGGTGGAAGAAACCGCAAATCACCTGTTGAACAAAATATCTTCCTAGAGAGCGGTAACAGACAATACTTATGTACAAACATGTCTGGAACCTAACAACGCCGTTTAATGAAAACATTTGTGTTACTTTCAACTCTTAAGATTTTGTTTTGATGTAAAAAGATGACAACTACTAATAAAAAAAAGACAGTGTTATTTTAGAATGGCTTGTACTAAACAACTAGACACATGCCTTATTCATTTCACATGATTTTTCTTGACATTTCAGCTAGTGTAAAGAAATCAAGACTCCTCTTAATACAAATACGCTTCCTCCCTACAACTGCTGTTCTTCCACACACCTCTGTTGAATCGCAACTCCAGCTCCCATTGTGTTTCATAGTCAAATGCACTATGGTACACAGGTTATTACAAGTGGCCGTGCAAAACCATTTTACCCAAAAGCTGCTCTGCTTTATACAGCAGGGGTTCTCAAACCTTTCCACGGAGCAATTACTGGATGCATCTGATGAAGTGAGCTGTAGCTCACGAAAGCTTATGCTCAAATGAATTGGTTAGTCTCTAAGGTGCCACAAGTCCTCCTTTTCTTTTTATGGATACAGACTAACATGGCGGCTACTCTGAAACCTCTCAAAAGAGTGGTTTATTGACTCCCATCCCCTTTATGGGCACCTGAACACCCCCCCTGTGGCAACTACAGCAATTGCTTATATAGCAGTGTAAAGTACTTAATTTAGTTTTAGCCTCTTTTAATCCAACTTAGCATCTGGAAATTATGAGACTCAGTTCCATGTGACCAACGAGCTCGCCAGAGACCACCAGCAAGTGCTCCACAGTCATCAGTTGGAGGCCTCTCTTTCATGGTGTAATCATAGCATCACAAAGTTAATAAGGTCTGAAATGCAAACCATGTTTGACCTACTTTGCTAGTCTCTTTCTTCCATTCCTTTGAGAAGTATTTGCTAAGCTTCTGCTCCAGGTCCATAAATACATATTCATTGTCTGAAAGAGAAAGAGAGAAGGTGGTACTGGTAGGAAATGGTGGCTATTTCAGAAATGGAAATTCCCATCTGACAAATACTTGGAGACAGTTTTCATAGTTTTCCAACAGTGCACATGAATAATAGTAAATGTAACCCCAGAGCAGGACTAGATAGGCACCAGTGAGGGAGGTGGTGATGGGAAACAGGGCTTTGCTCTCCAACTGTATGCTGCTGGGGACATGGGCTTGGAAGGAAGCTCATAAACAGGCCTGACCCCTATAGGTGCTGAGTAGTAGCGGAGGTTTCTCAGCATCTTGCACAATCAGGCCCAATACTTGCTCCTTGAGGTGAACCCACTATGGAAGGGAGAAATGCCAGCTTGCTGAGCTAACCTTACCATCAAATTAACAGATCAACACTGGCTTTAAAGGAAACCTTCAGTAATCTCCCTTCTTACCAGAGCTGGTATGTTACATACCATCCCCTACCCATGAAATGGATACAAAGAGTCTCCTCCCTCCAGGTATTTCTGACCTGATTGTGCCCCCTCACACAAAAACAAGAGATGACTCCTCCCCACTATAACGTATCAACACGCCCAAACTCTGCTGAAAGCTTGGTTCATCTCCCCCTCTTGCCCAAATTTTCTTACACAGTTAGAGCAACTGGATTGGAAATGGAGGAACTTGGCCTGCCATGAATTGTTGGAATGTTCTCCAGCTAAGAGAGTAGGTGGCGGGGGATGAAGGGAGGCCATCTGGACAACTACTGTCTTGAAATAACTTTGTGGGCCTTTCAAAAATCTGGTTATTTTGTAAGTGACACTGTGTACGAAAGTATCAAAAACAAATTCAGCTAGTGAAAACATTTTAGACCCTTCTCAAGTCTTCAAGAGAAGACTTTGAGTAGTTCAAGCTACAGTGGTAATTTCAGCTGAGCACATGTGACTAGTCACTATTCCCTGGTCTCGCTCCGGGGTGGGGGAGCGTTTTGACAAATGACATAAGTACCAAGCAAAAGAGCTTGTTCCTGAAAGACCTGAAATGGAGGGTGGAAGAGACTCTGAAGCTTTCACTTATGATGTTCAAAGCTGAACTGAAGAAGGGGAAAAACAGGAAATGCAAATTGGCATAACCAGCGACTGTGTGGAAAGAATAGTAGATTACACTGACAGTCCTTTCCTTGTCTACCCTATGGACTGAAGCATTCTAAATCACAAGAGGGTTCAAAAGTTATTCAGTGTTGCTCTGGATTACATCACAGCTATTTTCCAAACAAGTTCAAGCTAAGAACACAGACGTAGCAAGTTTTTGGTGTTTTATTTTTAAATGCAAAAAGTAACCTCCATGCTGGGCCAGCATTGTTCCATACATTACTATGACAGGGAGTCTTGACTGTAGATGGCACATGAGACCCTAATTATGAGAACGTGACCCCTAAATTATGTCACAGAAACCTCTGAATTAGCAACACTCCCCTGCCCCACGAGTCCTGTTTCCTTGCCTTTTACCCTCACCTCCAGCAAACTAGCCCAGTCAGTAAACTTCTGTTCGTTATTTACGTTCATATTAAATTCTATTCATTATATGCTGCCCCCAAACTTTTAGCATGCCACAGCTTTTTGTGCAGAAATGCATTTAGTAGCATTGCAGGTGTTGCCAGTGGTGGGGGGACCAGAGGTTTTGGGAAGACAGAATTAGGGGGTTTGGCACGCCACAAGATACGGAAGTTTTGTTATTTTGACACTAGGAGGCTGTATCTTATCTTTCCATCCCTTTTTTGGGCGAGAGCAGCCACAAAATTGATTTTAAATTTATGAAGGAAAAGTGGTTTAATTCCTCTTTCCCACACAAATGGCTGGCACTCCCACCACAATATCTACCCCTGCGTTTAACAGCAATGTAAGAAGCACCTTAGCTGATGCTTGTGCTAAGATGACCAGGACAGGAGTGAAATAGTTTACAATGACATTTAAAAGTATTCCCAATCAGGCTTCAGTGTCAACAGCCCTTGGAAATGCATGAGGCAGTCCACCCCTATTAGGGGCTGTTTCAGGCTGTCATCACATAAGTACCAATAGTTCACTCTGAAGAGTCTCTGTGCAACCCTTGGGCAAGAGACTTGACAAAAAATTTGTATTCTCGAGCACAATTATGTGGCCAATTCAAGCAGCAACAATGATGCAGCAATGTGTGTGGCTATGCAATCCTATCCTACATGGGGCCTGCAATTACAGATGACTCCTCTGTTACAGGCTACCCCTCCTCATTTTAGACTGCTGTTGTTAGAAACATTTCTGATCACAGTATATCACATTGCATTAGATGTGGACCTAAGCAGTGTCTAGAACTATTTCAGGGGTGGGTAAAGGCCCTGTCCACACTACAGGTTTTAACCATGGTTTGGAACCGGGTAGGACACATTCATCTTCACACGTTCCATAGGTCAGTTTGTGCCCATGTGGCAGCTTTTTTGACATCACACTTGTGTTGGGTGCATCTGACATGCTGCCCAATCATGTTTTTATCAGTGCATTCTGGGAAAAATCTGAGCAAGTATCCCACACTGCCTCAGCAGGGGAGGGGGAAGTGCCTGGAGGACATGCATTCAGCTTAACACCAGGAGCACGTGGGGCTTTATATCTGTCACAGAGCTGGGGAAGAGGAGAAGCAGCCAAAGCAGTTAAGTTACACAAAGATGATTAGAACTGTCCCATCCACATTTAGTGTCCCCTTCCTGTCCCCAAGTGTGCTGAACAGATTACAGGAACACAACCATGAAAGACCTAGGCCTCCGGCAAGGTTGAAACACTGTTAGATGGCCATGGCTCCTAAGAGTTTTAGCCACATCACATCTATACACCAACCATGTTTGGAGTCAACTATAATGGAAAAGCGTTACAGACATTGTTAAGACTTGTAGCCTGGACAGGGCATAAAACAGCAGCAGAGATAAACCCCACAAGAAGCCATAATTTCAGAGTACCTATAACTTGGGTCACAATTTAATCTTATTGGTCAGGTTAGGGCAATACAGACAACTATGTTCAAATGATAATTAATAGGTTTTTCTGAACAGCATGTGTGATATTTTAAGTACATGTGCCCAACTTCAAAATTTCATAAAGAGCCTGAACAAGTGACCTCCCCCTCCCCGCCCCTTCCCCTTCTTATTTCTCCCCCACTTGTCTCAGTGTAGCCTGGAATCGTGGCAGTCCTCCCCTCAGTCCAGGAATGCAGCATCACATTCCTGCTTAATTAAGTTAATACTGTAGGAATGCCAACCTGCAGCGTAATCCTCAATCTACAAAAACAAAAAGGTTCCCCCCAGCCATACTTTTTTTTTTTTTTTAAACTGGATTAGTTGAAGTTTTCAGATCTTTGTCAGATGTTTAAATCGCCTCTGGTTTGGATGCAGTCTCTGTTCATTAGAGATGTGGGCACTGAACTCTACCCATTTAAGAGCAGAACTGGAAAGAATTGCTTAGAAATTCAGAGTCTCGCCATTTCAGGTGAAATCTAATATAATTCACTACACACACAGGTTAGATGCACCAACTGAGAAAGCGGTCATAGCGCCACTGACTTCCGCTGAGCAATGACAATTCACACAAGTCAGGATTTGGCCCCCCACAAGGATGCATGTGCATGCACATATGCGCCAGCTCCTCTTGGGATAGGCAGGATACAGGCAGGATTCCTCTGCTCAAGTGAACGTACTTGCGGTAGCTTGATGAGTTTGCGTGAGTATAAAGAGCAGCGTAGCCACAGTAGCATGTGCTCTGGCATGGCTGAACAAACCGACCTTGAAGTGGAGAGTTCCCACAGAGCGTGTGTGCGTGCCCACGCCCCCACCCGCCCCAACAGGGGAATCTAATCTCTAGCTTGCAGTGTAGCATGAAGCACAAGCGAAGAATCACTAGTTAGTAGTTTGCACTTTACCAGAGCAGTACTTCCAAGAAAACCGTCTGTTGCCCCAGATAGTTGGCAGCAGTGCAGTTTAAGCTTTCCTCTCCCAACCCCAACTTTTAAAAAAAAGTCTATGAAATTAAGTGAGGAAAAAATGAATTGGAATGTAAAGATTTCACGTCATTTTTTTTAAAAAAGGGAAACAGGAAATGCAAACATTTAAGTTGTTGCTCTACAACAACATTAACTTGGCATATTGCACATCCTGTGTATTTAAAGATTTATCACCATAAAAATGGGCCAGATCCTCAGATTGTATCAATTGGTATAGCGCCACAGAAGTCAAAGGAGCTATGCCAAATTTACACCAGCTACACATATGACCCAATATGTATTCAATTAGACATTTATCAAGGCAAACTGGAATATAAAATACTGCATGTATTCAAATGCGATGGAGTTAATGTTATTGTAAAAGTCAAGACTCCTACATTTCCTGACTGTGTATTTTAATTTTGCTTTTATTACTACGGTCTCCTCACAGAGCAGCATGGTAATAAAGTGCTCCGTGTTCATATTCTGCTGTCCCTATAGGGGCAATTCTTGTACTGATGCCACCGGAGAATTCCAAACATGTCAGGAGAGCAAAATATCAGAGCGGTACTAAAAGTGAGAACTTTGACTGAACTGGCAACCATAAATGGCTTGTTAATTAATCTGGTTGCATTAAGTGTATTTTAATATTTGGACGACACACAGCCAGACAATTCGGAGATTAAGATGGAGATAAATGTGAACTGATGGGAGCACGAAGTTCCATGCACAGCAAGCAATTTAAGCAGGGTCCAGTCCTCTCCCACATCACTTTTTAACTGCTGTACTCTCTGTCTTGCTAGCCAGATAATTGGCTGGAGAAAAAGCTCCTACTTGATGTACCCTTTTGGAGTTGCTGGGAAAATAGCCCAGAACATGGAAAAAGAAAGTCAGACATGTTGGAACTGGGGGTGATTAAGCAGTTCAAATGGTCCATGGACCTCACCCATGGTGCTGGTACCCAAGGACAGGTGGATCAGATTCTGTGTAGATTATAGAAAGCTGAATGACAGAGTGTCTGATGTGCTCCATGCTTACGGCCGATAAGATTCTAGACAAACTGGGATGGGAGGCACATATTACCTTTAAAATGATGGACCTCAGTTACTGGCAAGTGTCTTTGGACTAGGATTAAGGCTAAAATTAAGTCTGCTTTCACCATCCCAACAGGGCTAGATTTTACCTTTGGGCCTAAAGGGTGCCCCAGCCACCTTTCAGCATCTGGCAGATCAATTAAGGAGGGAAATGGCAGGATTTTGCCCTGGTATATATTGATGACATTTGTACTTTTTAAAGTCAGATCTGGCAGAACAGATACCCCAAGTCAGGATGATGCTCAATTGCATTCGACAGGTGAGACTGACTGTAAAGGTGGAGAAGCATAAAGTGGGGTGGCTGAGGTGGTTTATCTAGGACACAAGATGGGTAGCAGTCACACAAAGCCAGAATCTGCAAAGGTGGTGGCTCTTAAGGACTGGAGCATTCTAAAAACCAAGATACAGGCTCCCTCATTCATAGGGATGGTGGGTATTACAAGAGATTTGTACCTCACTTTTAGCTCCCTAATGGCTCCTATTCCTGCATTGTATAAGAAGGGCAAAGCAGACAGAATCAGCTGGACTGAACAGCATTTTAAAAAGGCTCTCTGTGCACTGAAGGAGGCCCTGAACCGGTATCCAGTTCTGGTAAGCCCAATTTTAACAAATCCTTCACAGATTCCTCAGACACAGGACAGGGCCTGTGTTGGTGCAGATCAATGCTAAGGGAGGCGCACACTGAACTGTATATCTGAGCAAAACACTGCTTCCCATGAAAAGAGCTATGTGACTATTGAAAAGGAATGTCTTGCAAACGTGTGGGTGTTCAGGAAGTTGCAACCATCTCTGTGGGCAGCACTTTACTGCGTAAACTGACACCTAACTCTGCTACATCCAAGTGAAAAGGCTCAAGACTAAGTTCCTAAAATGGAGTCTAGCCCTCCAACATGATGGTATGGAAATAGTTCATGGAAATATAGCAGATGTATTGTTCTGTGAAGGAGCTTTCCCGAATCATCAGATGAGCGACTCCTTTTCAAAGGAGGGCGATGTGGAGAACTTGGGGGATTTCTACAGTATTTTTATTAATATTCTTTGTGACTCAGCTTACCTACCTACTTTGTATTGTGAGCTACATGGACTCAAATGGTTAACTCTTACCCAAAGCTCTCCAACCAGAAGACAATGATGTGAATTGACTCAATTGCCCAATACTTCACCATACAGGTGAAAAGTACTCTCATAGGCAGACATCCTCCCCCCACCAACCCCCAACAGGGATAGGGAAGCAGGGATTCTTGAGGGAAGAAAGCTGAAACAAAGAGGACTTGATTCCGTTAAAAAAGCAGCCCTGACAAACTGGAGAAGGGACTCAGAGAGACACTGGCAGGGAGTGAAAGGTAGGAGCTACAGGCTCTCTCTGCCAAGGCTAAAGGCAGCCTGGGATTAGGAAGGCCTGCTTAACTAAGCAAGGCAAAGCAAAAAGGATAAGTAAAATTCATTCGTATAGGCCCTCAGTTATTTGAGCCCATATCCGAGTATTGTTTTCCCGTTGACAGTTAAATAATACTTTAGTTTTTAAAAGACTGCACTGTGTCACTGAATATGTTTTCTGGTTACCAAGCTCCTACGAGGAGAAGGATCCTGCAAGGTGCCAAGCCAAAACTGGCCCTGCTGAAGGAGTTGCAGCATGACACGAGGGTGCTGAAGTCCAGGGACCCTATCTGAGAGTGTCACAGGACTGCCCCGGGAGTGAAGTGCAGGCTCAGTGCCTGTCACTTAGGAAGGATGCACTCAAGAGACCCCAGAGGGAATAAGGCCCAACACACTGTATGATCCGTGGCAGAACAGTGTGTCCTAGCCGCATTTTTTTTCTAAGGCGCCATCCTAGTGGTCTGCATCGTTGCTGGGCTTTGTTTCGAAGGGTGGGAGGGAAAGAGATTAGTCTAATTGTTGCAAAGCTCATTTCTTCAAAGAGAATTGAGTCGCTTTCTATTTTAAATAGAAGAGAACCTAATAAAAATATAGACCACACAAAACCAAAAAGAGGTGAACAATCCTATCCACATTATGAAAATCTTCCAAAACCTGAACTCAGGATGAGGAGTTTCTCTTCCAGCAGTTGAAGACCGCAGTAAGGCTGAAATTGGTGCAAGGAGCTGCATTTCTTACAGTCTGTTAGATAGTGAGACAGTTAAACCCAGAAAGAGAAACCCCAACGTTTAGTACACAACAAAGCTGAAAGCCATAAATGTTAAACTTGTTATTTTAACTCTCCCCACGCTGGGATATGAAGCTTCTGGTTTTAACCTGAAATCTTTTCAAAAAGATTTCAGAACTCCTTATGGAGCTGCTGACTGACACACCCCCTTTACTATAAGAAGTAGTGTGTGTTCATGTATTCACAAAAAGCATATATGTCAAGGGCATTTGTAATCCAAGTAATCTGTGTAGTGTGCATCGTTCATGCTTCTATAGAAATCCCTTGGTTTCCTTTCGTCTTTTTGATGTGCCCAAGAAGAAAAGCGTCTCCATTTAGATAGATATCTTCTAATAGAGTCCTTTCTACTACGAGAAAGGATGTCTCGCACGGCCATGGAGCATGATCATTCTAAGGATGTTGCTCACCCAAATACCAAGCCCTGAGGTGGAGTGGATCAAGGTGCTTGATCATACCATTCCACTGGGTCAGGAGCTCGGGAAACCTTGGGAGGATGAGTGGTAATCTGGAGGACAGGCATAGGAGGCTGGGAAACCAAAGCTGCCTGGGCCAGAAGGGCACGATCAGGATGACCCATACTCTGTCTTGCCAGATTTTGTGCAGAACTTGTGGCAGGAGAGGTCGCAGAGGGAAGGCACAATGGAACTGGTATGCTTTTGCAACGACAGAGTTCAAGGTGGACCCGATGAAGTCCAGAGACTGCGTTGAGGTGAGAACAGTTTCCCCCCCCGCAGCGTTTATGCTGACTCCCAGTGCAGCAGCACAGAAGCTGATGCATAAGCTACTTGGTGGAACCTGGCAACAAGGAGCCATTTATAGAGGTAGGGGAAGACAATGAGACAACAACATCTGACATGAGCTGCTACTATCAAGAATATCTTGGTAAAGACTCTGGGGGTGGTCACTATTCTGAGAGGGAATGCTAAGTAGAGAAAACAGTGAGTCCACCATGAATCTGAGGAAGTGTCTGAGAGCGGGATGAATCTTTCCTGTCAAGAGCTGTAAACCACATGCCCTTTTCTAAAGATGAGATTATAAATGCCAACATAACCATGCAAAATCCGAGTTTGGGAATGAAGCAGTTGAGATGGCAGAGGTCAAGGATTGGTCCCCATACATCCTTCTTTTTGAGTACCAGGAAGTAAGTTGAGTAAAACCTGTTCCCTTGGTATTGAGGAGGGACATGTTTGATCACTCCTTGCTGCAACAGGGAGTCCACTGCTGGTTTGAGTATATTCTCCTGAGAGTGGTCCTCAAAGAGGAGGGAGGAGGTAAGGCTGCAAACTCTTATAGTCAGAATAGAGGATGTTCAGCACCCACTTGTCCATTGTTACTGCACTTCCGGTGTTGGGGTGGGGCGGTTGGGGGAGAAGTGCTAAACAACCCTCAAATGGTGGGTGGGAGTCGGGAAGTGTTGGGCTTAGTATTTTGCAACTCTAGTTCCCATCAAAAATAATGTCGAGCCAGGGGCTGAGACTGAGATGCACAGCCTGTTGCAGAGGGTGTGAGGAAGCGGGTCTTTTGAACACTGTCTCTTTCATGGTAGTTCATATGGCTCTGCAGTTTTTCCAACAGAGACCCTACGCCTAGGTCTGAATGATGGGCAGCAAAACTTCCTCTTGGGGCAGACTTGTTCGTGATATGCCCAGTGAGTGGAGGGTAGCCCTAGAATCCTCCAGGGTATGGAGAAACCGGTTTGTCTTCTGGCTGAAGAGCTGCAATTCATCAAAGGGGAGGTCCTGGATGGTATTCTGGACCTCCCCAGGGAACTTTGACACACGGAGCCATGACTCCCTGCACAGGACGATGGCGGTAGCCATAGCTCTAGAGAAGGTATCAGTGGCATCGACGGTGGATTGGAGAGTGGTCTTAGCTATCACTTTGCCTGTGTCTTTCAGAGCTTGGAAACAGGTTCTGTCCTGTTGGGAAAGGCGGTCAGTAAACTCTGCAAACATGGAGTCATTCAAGAAATTTTATTTAGCCATTAGTGCCTGGTAATTGGCTATCCCAAACTAGAGGCTAGATGATAAGACAACGACCTCTCTCCCCAACAGATACAGGCATTTGACCTCTATCGGTAAGCGCAGACCTGGGATGTTACTGTTTAGCCCTTTCAGAAATAGCCTCGACCACCAGTGAGTTGGGAGCAGGGTGAGAAAACAAAAATCCTACTCTTTTGGCCAGCACATAATAAAGCTTCTCTGCCCTTTTGGGGGTCAGAGTGCAGGCGGCTGGGATGTGCCAAACTGTCCTAGCTGACTCCAGTATGGCTTCATTAATGGGGACAGCTATTCTGCTGGATCTGGATGAGTGGAGGATGTCTAGGAATTGGAATGGGAATCCCGGACCTCTTCAAGAGGAATCCGAAGTTCTCCAGCAACTCTGCGAAGATGATCCTGGAACAGTCTGAAATCATTGGGGGGGGGAAGGAGACATAGGAATCACCCACTTTGTTCAGAGATGAAGACGGCAGTCTTACTGGTTCTGGCAGAACCACTGGATCCAGTGTGTAATGATCCTCCTCCACTGTAGGATCTGGGGGGCAGATCTGAGCATCTCCTTAAAGGGGAGGCAAGGGATGACCCCCTTAGCTGATCGAATCAACTCTGCAGGGGGGTACTGGTCCCAAGTACCCCAGTAGGAGGGGTCACAGATGGTCACAGGGACCCCATGGCCTGGGGTACCACAGCTCCAACTTAGATGAGGTGGAGGTTGATCCTAAATGAGTGCTGGTCTTTCGGGTGGTGGAGGATACATAGGATAGGTGAAAAAGGGCAAATTCGGATTGCAATGGTGGTACTGTTGATGTTTTTGCAGTGGAGCTATATTCTGCAAATGGGACAGGCAACAAACTCCCTTTCAGTGGTCAACTCCTTTGGTGGTGGTATCTCTCTGAAGATGGAGGAGGGGATTCTAGATGCAGATGACTGAAAGTGTTCTATGGAGCAGCAAGGGATTCAAATCTCCCCAGTGAGAGAACGGTTGTACTTCTTTAAACTGCTGGAGCCGGCGAAGACGACTGTGCCTGAAACTGACAGTGATTGGACTTCATCAGTGCCAATGGATCACAGGGTTTGGGAGGCACAGAGGATGACAACAGCAATGGATCATGGTCCGGTACCAATATAGCCCAATGCTTATGGGCTCTCTTATTGTGCCTCTGGGACTTAATAGGTCCTAGCTCCTCGTGGGCTGAGCTGATGGGCTTGCTTAGAGCTGAATCTGGCTTCTCTGAAGTGAATTTAGAGGAAGAATTAGTCTCATGCTTATTAGAGTGCTTCCTAGATTCCCAACAAGATCCTGCTGGAGGGCAGTGGAGGGAAGTGATTCAGAGAGAGTTTCCTGCACTAGAGTTGGAATTCGCTGCAAGAAGCATCCTCCTTGTTGAATCAGGCTGATGTACAAGGGGTGGAGTTGGGGGGGGTCCCTGGCCTGTGTCCAATGGGGGCCTCCTGGCTTTCTCAGGTACAGCTGGGGAACAATCAGCAGATACCACACCTCGCCATGATGTGGGCTTCCCCAAGGCAGTGCTGGTGGCCAATGCTGACTCAGAAGGATCGCAGGCAGAAAACAGGCGATTCTCCCAAGAGACTAAATCTACAAGACACCACACTTAAGACTATTTAAAAAAACCCCATAAAAACTGTTAAAACTATTTACAAAACTAAATCCAATTCTTATTTTGTAGGACGAAGATGAAGTTATGAACACTGGAGGTTCTGATCCAGACCATGCAGCTGTGAGAAGGAACCAAAGAGGGGGTTGGTCCACTCCACCTCTTATGACCTTGGATAGAGTCATGAGGTGAGCCAACAGAGCTACTTCCAAATTCTCTGGCTCCGGGCACATGCCAAACCCACCTACTGTGGAATACAATCAAGACCATCACTCATAGAAAGACTATTTGTGTAAACAAGCCCTGAGTTGAGAGCACTGAGCACCTGGCAGATTCAGGTCTGCAATCTCCTGCAAAAAACAGCCAATAAGTCAAAAGGTCTCTGCAGATAAATCACTTCATCCAAGTGCAATTAGTGCTCACTAAACTCATATTTCACCCCTGCCCCCAACCCCAAATCACTGAGTTTAACAAGAACCACATTCTTTAAAAATTTATTACTTAGGAAGGTATGCAATACTTCTAGCCCCAAAGTCATTTAAAATTTCATCTTCTGTGCAACAACTGACACTTTAAATTCAATCAGTGAGAAAAATGTCAGCAAACATAGCTATAGAAAAACAGTAGAACAAGGTTAAATATACCTGCCCTGCCCCCCTCAAATATGTCTGCTCAGGGACTGAAGATCAAAGGACTCTGACAAGGCTTTGGATAATTTACATAGTTTCTGATCTTATTACAATGAAATTCCCACTCAGGCGTGGCCAGTGTGTGTATATGCACACACACTGTAGATACACAAATGTGTCTGTGGATGTTTGCCAAGTCATTTGTCTCCATGCATGGAGCTCACTTACTTTTAACAATACTGAGGCCAAAGAAGTGAGGGTCTTTAATCTTCACTAAGTCACAAACTTGCTGGAAGAGCTCCTGTCCGGTGGCTTTTACCTGAAAGAAACAATCAACCCAGCATTACAGGCAGCCCACACATACTGGCACTGAACAATTCTTTATGGTCATAGGTGATCAACAGGCACAAGGGCAGCCAGATCAGAATCACAGAACATAATTCAGTTCTCTGGCCAGGGTTGTTGGGGTTTTCGGGTTGCTGTAAGGTATTCTTGTAGTGTATTCTTGTCTTCCTTCCCCAACCCCCTTTGTATATGCTCTTATCCCAGTAAGATGGAACTTAGGTGCCAGGCTATTGGTATCCTTTTTTAAAAAAAGGAAACTGGAACTCTGTCATCTAGAGTATTTATGCTGTGCAAATGTGACCATGTACTGAAACTCTCGCGGTATTTTACTTATTGCCAACAAAACAAAGACATTGTTTAGAAGGAGAAAGAAATTAACTTTTGGAGGGTTTGAGGAATTAGATTTAACCTTTACCTAGGAAGGGGGGGGGGGGGAGAACAAAAAACCCAGAACCCCCACACTGCACACTCCGAGAGGCAGAGAAGATGGTTTTGATCACAAAGACCGAACACTTCATTTTCAAGGTGGTCTCATGTGGACTGACCATGGGGTTCTTGCCCACTTCTTCATCCCATGCCATGCCATCAAGCTACTTTGCTAGTTCCCTTTACCACATCTTACTTCTGATCAAGAGCAGAATTAATGTCCCTTCCCCACCACACACAATGCCACCTCCAGAAATGTTGCTCTATAGATAAACCACCAGGGATCAGACTTCATTTTCTTTTTCTTTTTTTTTTTAAAAAAAGAGCTTTAAAGTTTACCAGACACCTACTAGCCAGAGGTTGATATAAAAGGGAGATATGAGCAAGGAAGAAGAGTGGCAACAAAAAGTTTCATGGTCAATTAGTGTGAAGGCAAGGGTAATACCCCACACCATGCATGGGGACTCACAGCTGGTATTCCCATACTCTTACTACTCCTGCAGCTTTTCTTGGGGTACTCTTCCTCAAATAGCTCCAGCACCCATCTGCATGTGCTGTTGGTCAGAGATTTCCCAGTCAGTAACTGCATGACATGAAACTGACAAGAATCACATTTTATCACCCATGGAGATCTGAACAGCAACAGTAAAGTTATCAAGAATCTTTTTAAATTTCACTGTACAGTGGCTGGGCAAACCTATGAGCAGCAGCAGAGACACTGGAGCTGCCTGTCTGCAAATAGTACAGTTCACATGTGGAAGGTTATCTTCACATTCATAAAGGCAAGAAACAAAAATTTGGCAGAAGTTAATAGCTAAGGTCAGCCATCTAATTAGCACTCCAAGTAGATTTTTTTCAAAACCTGTTATTGCAAACGTATTTATCACTGTTCCTCAGAGCCAGATATCCCTGTAGGACAGTGGTAGTCAATAGGCAGAGTGCAGGCCAAATCCAGACTGCTAAATGCTTCTGAATGGACCGTAAAGGTCAAATGGGCGGAAGTAGAGCCAGGGCTGCACGTCTGGAGCTGTGCCTGCTCCCCAGCGCAGGGCCAAGCTGCGGGGCACAGTGCATCCCCAGGTGGCTGCTTGTGCAGCTGCAGCCCCACCAGCTCTGTACTCCACCAGCTGGCAGCAGTGCAGGGTGAATGATCAGACGCTGAAGTCTGGGCTCAGTGAGTGGGGCAGCAGGAGTCTCTGTGGGTGGAGCAGGCAAGGAGCTGGCAGGAGACTGGGGAGTTATATGCCTAGATGATTCAGTCAGTAGCGCAGCTGGGGGGAGAGCGGGGCAGCGGCCGCTCCCCCACCGAGCACAAGTGGCACCTTTTTAATTTTTTGGCGCCTTTTTAATTTTTTACTCACCCGGCGGTCTTTGGCCTCGGGTCAGGCGGCACTCCGGGTCTTCAGTGTTGGGTCTTTCACTTGCTCCGGTCTTCGGCAGCGGAATGGGGTCCTTCAGTGCCACCGAAGACCGGAGTGAAGGACCCAACGCCAAAGTGCCGCTGAAGACCTGGAGTGCTGCGGGGTGAGTACAAGTGGGTGGTGCCTTTCATCTTTGCTCCCCGTTTTCTCCACCTGGCTACGCCACTGGATTCAGTCCTGCAATGGGGAATGTCTGAGGCTTGCTCTGACTCAGGAACGAGCAGCTGCGTTTCCTGGTCATTTCAGTCACCCTCCCATTCCTTCTGATCATTGGCCTATTCCCTACCCCTCACCTGAGATCACTGTCCCACATTCTGTTCTGTTCCTGTGGGGACAGAGTGAGAGTTTCAGTGTCTTGTCACTTTCACTTTCTTTCAGTATCAGAGTCACACTGTCTGTTTTACCACCCAGCCCTATGAGAGAGAGAAAGAACTGAAGCTCCAGTCTACTGCCTTTCCCAGCTGAGATATGAGTCAGAGGCTCAACAGTTAAAACTGAAAGCTATTCAATTACTGGTAGCACAGAAATCTGCCCTCCCTGAGAGCTTCATCTTTCATCAGTGAAGTCCATGAGAGTTTTTTTCACTGACTTTAAAGGGAGAAGGATCAGATTAGGGGGCTGTGAAACTTTCTGTTTTGACAGGAGTGTGACCACATCTGAATAAACTGTGGCATATCAGATTTGATGCAGTAAACTCAGATTATTTGGCTCTTGATCCTGCAGGTGGGATCAGCATGCAGTTTAATAGATGCCTAGCAGATAAATATAAATATAACAGGGAACAAAGTAAAACAAATAACGGAAAACCGTTGAACTCGTAGAAACATTTTTGAACAAAGGTTTTAATTGAAAAGTTGGCTTCTCTGAAAGATGAAGTAAAAAAAGTTGATTTTTCCTCAACTTTGTTTGCAATTTTTTTTTTTCCAAAATTCTGTATTATCATAATCATTAATGAAATGGTTATGACACACATTTGGTTACTGAAAAACTCAGATTTTCATAAAATGAAAACATTTCTATATTGTGTTTTGATGTTAAATCAAACACACAGCAAGAAATTGTTCAATTTCAAAGCTAGTGAAATGGTGACAACTGATCTTTGTGAACCAACTCTTTATTTTATCAAGTAGTAAAAAAATCCAAATAAGATAATGTGGTAATAGAATAAAATTACAATAAGAACTGATGAGTATAATTAAATAATAATATAACACAAAGTATAATAAATAAAGGCCTGATCCTGAATACACTTATTACCAGATATAGCACTTAGTACCTTGGGCCCCAATCCTGAAAATACTTATGCACATGCTTAATTTTAGAATCATGAAATCAAGGGGACTTCATGGTAGTAAAGTCAAGCACGTAAGTGTTTGTAGAATTGGGTGCTAACTTAATTTTGGCCATAATCCTGCAAAGACATAAGCACATGTTTAATTTATACACTCTGACTAGTCCCATTGCCTTCAGTGAAGCTACTCAGAGTGCATAAAGTTAATCATGCATGTGCATCTTTGTAGCGTAAGGGCCATTGTCTACTCTAACACCCCTTCTTTCAGAAAGCCCAGCTTCACTGTTGCCTCAACTGCATTTCTTCCCACTCCCCTTCTTCCTTCCTTTTGAAACCCTGTCCTGTGAGCATAGCATAGAATTGCACGGATTAACAGTTGGGACCAGCAGTGTTAATGTTATCAAGAAAGAACTGTATGTCCCCCATGTGCAGATTCAATGACCTGCTGGGTTGAATTTATTCATTCAAGATTGACACACACAAAAATTCCTCACAATACCCCAAACCTCAACTGGTTTGATATTATTTTTCATTTAATGCACTAAAAATATAAGCAATATCCCCTGGATATATTACACAGCATTGTATGTTTGTTGAACAGGGGCACTTGCAGTGTGAAAAAATGTTTTTCTGGAGTCTGGAACTAGACTAGAACTTGACCAAGGAATTTGGAACTCTCCCCCACACCCAAAAAAAAAAAAAAAAAAGACTACCCCTGCTCTAGGGCATATGAAGTGTCTTCCAGCCTGGGCAGCAGGAGGTCAGGGGTCATTCCAGAAGCCAGTTCTATCTAAAGAACACTGGCTGGCTAGTGATACGGTGTCAGTCATTATCACATTACCAGGAGGTATGAAAATTGCATTAGAGG
Organism: Lepidochelys olivacea; assembly: GCF_965140295.1. Classification (NCBI taxonomy): domain Eukaryota; kingdom Metazoa; phylum Chordata; order Testudines; family Cheloniidae; genus Lepidochelys; species Lepidochelys olivacea. Next base: position 128,376,355 of record NC_140413.1, read on the forward strand.
GGTGCCTTCTGATGTCAGACAGGCAGGTAGGGGCGTGGGGGTGTTAACTGTACAATTCCTATTAGGACTAGTGACTGAGGCCTGAAGTTGAGAGAACGCTCCTAGGTATGGTATTTGCTTAGCTCATTATCATGTGCAATCAAGAGAAAAGAGCTAGTGTACTGAGGTCTGCATCCTCTCCACCCCCTGCAAAACAGAGCACGCACACATACTACTTGTGACCAGTCATTGGGGAAGGGCTGTTCTAATGAAGGCTGCTGGCATACTGGTAACGAAGAATACATTTCACAGACATACACATACCAGCATGCATTATATCAATATAACAGACACATTTTAAATAATTAGCGTATTTACATACTTTCATATTCAAAACACTACAGAGAGAAACAGAAGCCTGTTAACGTACTGAAAGAAAAGGAGGACTTGTGGCACCTTAGAGACTAACCAATTTATTTGAGCATGAGCTTTCGTGAGCTACAGCTCATTTCATTGGAGCCGTAGCTCACGAAAGCTCATGCTCAAATAAATTGGTTAGTCTCTAAGGTGCCACAAGTCCTCCTTTTCTTTTTCCGGATACAGACTAACACGGCTGCTACTCTGAAACCTGTTAACGTACTGAGTTCTTGAAAACTGAACATGTGAAGGTAAGTGTTAGAACACTTGAAGAGGGAACTTGATCAAATTACTTACTTAAATGAACATAGGCTGTCCCATCCACATCACTCATCTCTTCAAATCCCTCAATTGACTCTCGCTTTCTGTATCAAGTTCATATTTCTCATCTTCAAGGCCATGCACTTAGTTTTGGTAATGCTTAAGTTTTTGTTCTCATCTCCTATACTCCCTCCCTTGACATGTCTTCTTCCCGACAACTCACTTTGCATTGTTCTTCCAAGCCATTCTTTATGCCTGGAGCTCACTATCCTAGCTTGCTGTGGTATCCAAGCACCTAGAGTAGCATGCATTCTCCCTTGCCTCAGAAAGCGCAGGATTCAATTCTCCACTGCTTTGCCCCTTGTTAGTCCTTTACAGCTCATCAAAAGTTGGTGTAAAATGTTGCCAAATGAGAATGGTGGTGTTTTATATGCACTTTACAGAGGTCAGTATCTTCACAAGGGGGAAGGCAATGGAGAAGTTAAGCCCCGAAGCTTCCCTGAAGCATGTTAACTTGAGTCTGCTGAGCTAAGACAACAGATATGAGCTTTTAATAAAGCCAGTGACAGTGTTAAAACCTTCTTCTGTCACCTAGTGCATTTTAAGTTGTACCGTTTTGTCTACGGTTTAAGCAAGCTCCTCAAGGCACAGACTAAGTCTTCCCATCTAGGCTCCTTCTCTGCCTCTGTGCCCAAACAACATTCCTCCCTCTCAGGAAAGATCACTCCCACTTTGCTTCAATTTACACAGAGTGCTTAGCAAGTTCCCCTATGGTTTTGTTCCTTAAAGATTTCTCAGCAGCCTTTCGGGAGTTAGCATTTTGGAAATACTGCATCCCTGCAACCTATCCTCTCAAATGTCAAATCTTTTATATAATGAAGGAAGAGGAAGATTCTAACAATGTGAACTTGGAGACACTTGATTGAGAGAGGGAAGGGATTTTCTTTTTTAAAGCCACATTCTTTTTTCCCTTAGCACTGTGATGGGGTTTGTTTTTTGTTTTTTTTAAAAAACATTGACAACTATTTTTGCATGAGTACAAACCCTACCCCATGGATTTAAAATATGAGCATATAAAATGTACAGGTATATCCTCATCTTGATGGACAGGATATATTGGCATCTCTTAACAGAAGTAATGGGAATTATATGCATAAATCCCTTGCTTATGAAGTGGAGAATCTGCACTTCAATCTATTGAAAAGCTAATGACATGCACCTACCTCACTGGGCTTTCGTGAAGATTTAGTGTTTGCACAGTGTATCAAAAATGTGACGTGCTATGCAAGTCCTGAGCTGTAGCCTTATTATAGCAATGAAGGTAGAAGATGTTATCTGTTGTAGTGCTAATTAAATCTGAACTCTTAAAGGTATGTGTTCACTACCAACTTTGTATTTTCAAAGTTCATGTTTTGCTTCAGCCAGCTATTCTTTCATACGCAGACACATTCAACTACCTTAAGGAAACAGTTTCCATTAAGGAGCCAATAAAACAGGTATAAACAAGAGACTTATTAAAAGGCTATTGACAGAGGATATAAAGTTACAGAACCCCTGCACATCTCTAAAGGTAAATATGTAGAGCTAGACACTTTCAAGATAAAGTATCAAAGGGGCTGCACACAGTTATCCCAACAACATGGGCCTTCAAAGAGGCTTCAGGAAATGAGACAAATGGCCGGAAGGATACGTCTGACATTCTTTCCATTCTTGCCTACACTAAAAAGCTCAACTCTAAAGGCCTCATCTACGCTTATTAAAATTGTATGAGCCTGAAGCGCTTCACGCTATATAGTTTTACACATGGGAGCCAGACACCACAACCAATTTAAGCACCACTGGTTATGTCTAACCTGCAATCTTGAGGTGTGATTGCAGCTTGTATACACATACCCAAGTCACCTCCAATCTATCTAGCAGGGGCTTCACTGCAGGCTACCCACCTGAGAAATTATCCAGGGTTCCAGGTGGACTTGTACAGCCCATACTGAAGTCACAGCTGCCACAGCTTCACTGCTCTGGTATTCAAGATAGCTAGATTAAAGCTAGTTCAGGCATGTCTACACAAACCGTAATCACACCCCGCAATTAGAATGTGGAGATACCCATTGTCGGTTACTCCTGCTCTAGGCAGGGTTACATGACAGGATGCTTAAAACACCAGCAGATCATCTATATTAAGGCTGCTGGTATTGATAATGCTGGAGGGGGAACAATAGCAAATTTCTGAGAAGCGCCTCTAGTATAGTCAATGTTCAAAGGCGGGAGGGTAGTTCAGCCTCCAATCCTGTTGGATCTCTGCCCACTCTGCTAAAAGCTACCAACAAGTGGGATATTTAGGGTCAGTGGTGATAGAGATTTATACTGGTATGGCCACCCAGCCACCCAGAGCTTAAATAAAATCACCTTATCTGGCCTGGTTTTGAACTATTGAAAGTGACAAGCTCCAGAGTCTGTTACCAATCCCCTGATCTACCTAGGCCCTGGGGCTGACTTCTTAGGGGATACTAGATTTAAGTATGGCAAGTAGGAAAATTCCTGTATGGACTTTAAAGATCTTTGCATATTTCTGTATTGATGTGCCTGTTTTCTATAGCTGCATTTTGAATTTAAAAATAAGATTTTAATTTTGTCTCCATTCCACCCCTCCCCCTGCAAAAAAAGTCTAGGAAAAAATAAAAAAACTCTACACAGACAGACCCCCATCTCCAAAATGGGGAGTTCATAATTTAGATGGCAAGCTAGACTAAGAAGCTTCAGGCACTGGTTTAGTTTCTCACATATTCCTGATAAACTATATTACAAAGGCAGCTGTGTGATCTAATCATGGATAGCATTCCAACTTGGGAATCGCTCCAGTGAGCGAGACTTTGCTTAAGTCACTTCACTTCTCTTTGTGCTTCAGATTTCCCTACACTAAAAACGGAAATGACAATACTTTGCAGAGTACTTGGACATCTACACATGCAATTCTCTTATTTAATGGAGTAAAGAAAGAACTATAAAAAGAAAAGAAAAAAAAATCTGCAAGACTCCCATTTACAGAACGGCTTCCAAAAGAAAGATCAGAGCTAAACTGCAGGGTGAGCTGGTGTCCATTAGCACTGCCCGCTGAAGTCCAAAGGTACAGGCATTTCAGGTTTCCGAGAAGCTGGATTTTCATTTCAGTTTGTTACAAAACAATTTGAGAGAGTGAAAGGGAATTAAAAATTAGGTCCTCATTATCAAATGCAATAGGGGAGATTAATCAGACCATCCTGTAAATTTTTGCTAGGCTAGCCAATTACGAAGCAACACACCAATTATGTTAAATCAGCTAATAGTTTTTTGATCAATGGACTAATATGGTACTCTCACAAGTGCAATGAAAGTTAAGCTCAGTCTTATCACTGTAACTGCCAGAGCAGACAACACAAACATCTATGAAACTTGCACTAAACGCTCAGAATGAAACTTTTAAACAACTCACCCCGATGGTCACACTGAGCTGCTCTCTGTTGGGCAGAAGGACAGAAACATTCCGATATTCCTGCTGCATCCTGCTTTGCAATAGCGGTCTGCTCATTGCCGAGCCTGTGGCAAGCTTCCCAGACCCGTTCCAGCTGGCTATACGGGCACTCTTCTCAGGACTGAAACCAGGCTCCCTTCATTCCTCACACCTGCCAAAAACATAAGGCTTTAGTGTCATGCTCATGGGAACAAGGCTGGGAGCACTGAGCAACAGGCAGCCTGTATTTAAACAGAATGTTTTTTGCTTCCTTCTAACATGCAAGGTAAACAGAAATATATCAAAAGGCAGCACTGACAGAGTGATAGTCATACGTTATTCTGACATTAGTCAGCCCACTTATTGATTAGCAGTGTGGTCACACTACTCTGGGAATACTAATCTCAGGAAATTTATATGGGACTGGCAGGTGGCACACATTCCTTTTTCCTGACTCATTTTCACATTGCCCATTAAGAGATAAACTACAATTCTAGCACCAGCATAGCATACAACAGGGGCACTCAGCCTTTAAGCAGCCAAAATCACTTGAATCAGAGATTTATAGAGAGCCACAAAACAATTAAACATACTTAGAATACCAAAGTGCCAGGGACAAGATTATGAAGCAATAGTTAGCAACAAATACCTATGCCACAGGCAACTTTATGACCATCGGTGCAAGTAAAGATTTAACCCAACTTCTCAGCATTAGTCTGTCAGTGTAGAAGAGCCTGGAGTTAGTCTGTATTTTCATTTTTTCCTTGGAACACTTTTACAAGACCTTACTTAAGCCCTAAAGGAGAAAAGCATCTAGAGGCCAGTAAGGAGCCACACAGGCCAAGCTCTGCTGCTTTACGACAGTTCTACTGAGACAACTTTCTGTTTAATGGCTGAGCATAAGTGCCTTAATTAAGCACTCTCAGATTTATAGCGTAGGTGTAAACAACAGAAATGAGACAAAAAGAGTGCAACAGTCCAGAGTCTCACATATAGATATCACACAGAGCTTCAGAGCCAGTCACTCACTACAGGCACATGGATGTATAAAAAGCAAACAGATACTCAATTCAGGCACCCAAGTTTGGTGACAGTACAGGAGGAGTTCACTCTCTATTTTCATTCCTTGCAACTTGATTTTGTTTAGTCTAAAGATTCTCTCCAACAGCTAGCTATTGTTTATTTATGCTCCTGGCTGGATTTCTCTTCAGTGCAAGGAAGCATCTCACAGGGCAAATGGCAGCTGTTGATGGAAGGCAAATGCCCTACCACTTTGTACAGCACCAGTTAAACTCCCTTACAGGAGCACATACAATAGTAGAGTAAACTAGGACTGCTGCCTCCTACACCGGCAAACTGCAGACCAACAATATGCAGATGACACCCAGCTCTAGATCTTTTGCCACAGATGCAACCATCGCCATTACAAGGCTGTCAATGTGCCTAAAGAAAAGGAGTACTTGTGGCACCTTAGAGACTAACCAATTTATTTGAGCATGAGCTTTCGTGAGCTACAGCTTACTTCATCAGATGCATACCGTGGAAACTGCAGCAGACTTTATATATACACAGAGAATATGAAACAATACCCCCTCCCACCCCACTGTCCTGCTGGTAATAGCTTATCTAAAGTGATCATCAGGTGGGCCATTTCCAGCACAAATCCAGGTTCTCTCACCGTCAAGAACACTATCCCCGATAATGTCACGGCTAACCTGGTGGCTGAACTTTGTGACTTTGTCCTTACCCATAACTATTTCACATTTGGGGACAATGTATACCTTCAGATCAGCGGCACTGCCATGGATACCCGCATGGCCCCACAGTATGCCAACATTTTTATGGCTGATTTAGAACAACGCTTCCTCAGCTCTCGTCCCCTAAAGCCCCTACTCTACTTGCGCTATATTGATGACATCTTCATCATCTGGACCCATGGAAAAGAAGCCCTTGAGGAATTCCACCATGATTTCAACAATTTCCATCCCACCACCAACCTCAGCCTGGTCCAGTCCACACAAGAGATCCACTTCCTGGACACTACAGTGCTAATAAACAATGGTCACATAAACACCACCCTATACCGGAAACCTACTGACCGCTATTCCTACCTGCATGCCTCCAGCTTTCACCCTGACCACACCACACGATCCATCGTCTACAGCCAAGCTCTGCGATACAACCGCATTTGCTCCAACCCCTCAGACAGAGACAAACACCTACAAGATCTCTGTCAAGCTCTCTTACAACTACAATACCCACCTGCAGAAGTAAAGAAACAGATTGATAGAGCCAGAAGAGTTCCCAGAAGTTACCTACTACAGGACAGGCCTAACAAAGAAAATAACAGAACGCCACTAGCCGTCACCTTCAGCCCCCAACTAAAACCCCTCCAACGCATTATTAAGGATCTACAACCTATCCTAAAGGATGACCCAGCACTCTCACAAATCTTGGGAGACAGGCCAGTCCTTGCCTACAGACAGCCCCGCAACCTGAAGCAAATACTCACCAACAACCACATACCACACAACAGAACCACTAACCCAGGAACTTATCCTTGCAACAAAGCCCGTTGCCAACTGTGTCCACATATCTATTCAGGGGACACCATCACAGGGCCTAATATCAGCCACACTATCAGAGGCTCGTTCACCTGCACATCCACCAATGTGATATATGCCATCATGTGCCAGCAATGCCCCTCTGCCATGTACATTGGTCAAACTGGACAGTCTCTACATAAAAGAATAAATGGACACAAATCAGATGTCAAGAATTATAACATTCATAAACCAGTCGGAGAACACTTCAATCTCTCTGGTCACGCAATCACAGACATGAAGGTCGCTATCTTAAAACAAAAAAACCTTCAAATCCAGACTCCAGCGAGAAACTGCTGAATTGGAATTCATTTGCAAATTGGATACTATTAATTTAGGCTTAAATAGAGACTGGGAGTGGCTAAGTCATTATGCAAGGTAGCCTGTTTCCTCTTGTTTTTTCCTACCCCCCCCCCGATGTTCTGGTTTAACTTGGATTTAAACTTGGAGAGTGGTCAGTTTGGATGAGCTATTACCAGCAGGAGAGTGAGTTTGTGTGTGTACGGGGGTGGGGGGATGTGAGAAAACCTGGATTTGTGCAGGAAATAGCCCAACTTGATTATCATGCACATTGTGTAAAGAGTTGTCACTTTGGATGGGCTATCACCAGCAGGAGAGTGAATTTGTGTGGTGGGGTGGAGGGTGAGAAAACCTGGATTTGTGCTGGAAATGGCCCACCTGATGATCACTTTAGATAAGCTATTACCAGCAGGACAGTGGGGTGGGAGGAGGTATTGTTTCATATTCTCTGTATATATATAAAGTCTGCTGCAGTTTCCACGGTATGCATCCGATGAAGTGAGCTGTAGCTCACAAAAGCTCATGCTCAAATAAATTGGTTAGTCTCTAAGGTGCCACAAGTACTCCTTTTCTTTTTGCGAATACAGACTAACAAGGCTGTTACTCTGAAACCTGTCAACGTGCCTAAAGGAGATTAGCTCCTGGATGAAGAGTACCTGGGCCCAAACTGAAGCCACGCAACACTGAAGAGATGCTGGTCATAAGAAAAATAATTGAGAAATAATTGGATCACTGTCTTCTGCTTTTAAATTGAAAGCAACTGCTCCCTTCCCCGTTTGTGAATGAATAATGGGAAGCCTCAGTCCTGTTTAACTCATCAATTAACCTAGAAGGCCACACAGATGAAAACAAAACCAAGCAACCAACCAGCTTTATTTCCCCATCAACTTGTTCAGAAACTTTGTCCCTTTTCCCCCAGAAAGATGAGGACTTGTCAGAACGACCCATGCATTGTCACTTCTGTCACACTGTCTGGAGTGGCTCAGGCCTGAGAGAGTGTCTACCTCAGGGCAGGTTTCAGAGTAACAGCCGTGTTAGTCTGTATTCGCAAAAAGAAAAGGAGGACTTGTGGCACCTTAGAGACTAACCAATTTATTAGAGCATAAGCTTTCGTGAGCTACAGCTCACTTCCTCAGATGCATATCGTGGAAACTGCAGCAGGCTTTATATATACACAGAGAATATGAAACAATACCTATTCCCACCCCACTGTCCTGCTGGTAATAGCTTATCTAAAGTGATTTCCAGCACAAATCCAGGTTTTCTCACCCTCCACCCCCCCACACAAATTCACTCTCCTGCTGGTGATAGCCCATCCAAAGTGACAACTCTTTACACAATGTGCATGACAATCAAGCTGGGCTATTTCCTGCATAAATCCAGGTTCTCACATCCCCCCCACCCCCATACACACACAAACTCACTCTCCTGCTGGTAATAGCTCATCCAAACTGACCACTCTTCAAGTTAAAATCCAAGTTAAACCAGAACATCTGGGGGGGGGGGGGTAGGAAAAAACAAGAGGAAACAGGCTACCTTGCATAATGACTTAGCCACTCCAAGTCTCTATTTAAGCCTAAATTAATAGTATCCAATTTGCAAATGAATTCCAATTCAGCAGTTTCTCGCTGGAGTCTGGATTTGTAGTTTTTTTGTTTTAAGATAGCGACCTTCATGTCTGTGATTGCGTGACCAGAGAGACTGAAGTGTTCTCCGACTGGTTTATGAATGTTATAATTCATAACAAGGGCAGAGTGTCATAAAACAGGGCAGACACTCCAAGCTGATGGTGTGTTCCATAACCAGATTTCACCAAGCCAGTAACAAATGTGAACTCCGGAATTACCAGTCTTACCATGGAGTCAGAGACTGTCCCTTGGGCTCTCCAGTCTATCTTGCCACCCAGACAAAAAGAACTTGTGATAATGACAGGTTTTAGAGTAGCAGCCGTGTTAGTCTGTATCTACAAAACGAAAAGAAGGACTTGTCTCACCTTAGATGCATTCCGATGAAGTGAGCTGTAGCTCACGAAAGCTCATGCTCAAATAAATTGGTTAGTCTCTAAGGTGAGAGAAGTCCTCCTTCTCTTTTAGTGATAATGGTCACTTCAGCTAAAAGTCACACCACATCAGGTTGCTCTCAGTCACAAGAGACTTGTCACTTATCCCAGATCAATTGGTACTCCAGATCTTATTCCAAAGACAATGCTGGCAGCCAATTCTATAGTAAAACTAACTACAGGATTATTAGCTAAGGGCACATCTTCACCGTCAATGTTAAAGTGTTGCCGCAGCAGGACTTTAACGTGGCTTGTGTAGTCGTGGCATAGCGCCAGGAGGGCTCTCGCTAATAAAAACAAACCAAACACACACACAACCCACCTCCACGACGGGAATAGCCAGCAGCGCTGTCTAGACTGGCACCTAGAAGCGCTGAAACTTGCAGTGCTCAGAGGGGTGTTTTTTTCACACCCCTAAGCGAGAAAGCTGCAGCGTTTTAAAGTGCCAGTGTAGATAAGCCCTAAGAAAAGGAAATGAGAGTTACTGAGAGGTTAAAGCTGGTAAAGTATTTTAAACAGGTGAGTCACGCTTTGTAATTCCAAATGGTGGCAGTGATGTAATAAACTGCCAGTTGCCCAAAAGTCTTTCTGAGTACCCACTTTGTCTCTGGCGATCTTCACTTTGTATCTGGTATACTTCCCTGTAAGAGTCTAAACAGTCCAGAGATGAAGGATCTTTCCTAGAATCCATATATTTATAGTCACTGCTGACAAAGCAGGCTGACAGCGTCTCTACCCATGTGGGCTTTTCCTTTGATGTCCAGTGAGTGAGGAATGCATTTTGAGTCATTGACCTCCGGTAATCACACACAATGGCCACTTGCTTTGAAATTAGCACTTTCTGTTAAAGACCTTCCTTAGCATTCCATAGACTTCTTTGATGGTTATTTAGGCACAGGGGTATTTCCAATGTAAACGTTTGTTATTGCTTTATAACAGGATACATACAAGTGAAATCAATGCAAGAAACGTTCCATTCATTTTAATAAAGTTTAAACACCAAATACACTTATACCTTTAACAAAAATCGCTTTGATCTATACAGTACTAGTACACAAGTGAATTGGCCTGAATACACTCTGACATGACCTGGTATCTGGTCAGTCAACGTTACAACCACCAAACTGGATTATGCAATTCACTGTACGTTGGTTGAAGGTGGAAGCAATGCCAAGGGCTCCAGTACGTGGGTAGCCATGGCCTTCAGTAGAACGGGCTGCCAATGGCACATCACCCCTGTGCTCTGATCACTCCACCAGCTTCCAGTCTAAGGCACTAGCCCTCAAGAGGCAAGATGCAATAACCACGTCTCTATTGATGACCCAGCAAGACAATTATGCTCCTCAGTGACAATGCTGCTCACAGAGCCCGGGTCAGTCCATGCAGAAGCCAGAGATAAATGCTTCTCATTTAGGAGGGCTTAATGTTGGTGAATAAGCTTCCAGAGGAGGTCAGACTCATCCAGAGCACGATGTAAGTCCTCCTATGTGGACAACGCTTTCCTACCATCAGTGGAACAATGGCAGAGGGACAGGAAAGAAAGAAGTTATCCAAAAGCAGAGCTTTTTTTTACCAGGGCATGGAAAAGAACGAAAAAGTCCACCAAGGAGCTTAATTTACCTAGGAAGTATTTAGATACTAAAGCAGTCTGCACTATAGAAAATCCTAAAATAGACAGGGAAGCCCCACCCAGAGGGCTCCCGTGGACTCTTCATTTTGGCCCTGAAGGCTACCTTTATGAGTGTGACCACAGTGACTTCAAGGTAACATCCGAGATGGGAACAATGGAACTAAGAAAGGGGAAAAACCAATGAGCAACATCTGGGAGCAGGGTAGTGGCAGACCTCCAGCTCACCACTCTTTGGCTGAAAACACAGACATTGCTTTTTCTGACCCTGAAAAGGAGCCATGAAAAGAACCTCTAACTCATCATGACCCAAACCTACAGTGGGCCACATGCTATCTCCCCCAGTGTGCCAGAAATAATCCCCCAAAGTCCTGGGAAAAAGTGATCTAGAATGAAGCATTTGAAAAAGAGTTAAAGAAATACAGTGACTTCCACTCTCAAGGGTCTTATCAGTGCTTTCATGAGCTTGTTTAGAAGTACGATGAGCCTCAGATTAGTGATTCCTGGCATCCCAAAAAGAGAAAACCCAGGATACTTTTAGAAATACAGATTCACACCATGGGGAAAACACATTGTATATTCTTTAAAAATAAGAGTGGGAATTTTGCTCCAAAGTTCTCTTGAGTGCAAGACCCAAAAGCGAAACTCCTGCAAGAGAATAGCCTCAAAGATAAAGAATTACAGTAAGCAATTTAATCCACTGCGAGGTTCTACTAGAAGTTTAAGACAGATAGTTCTAATGTGATTGAACTAAATACCCTAAAAATCACTGCTAACCCGTTTTTGTTGAGTATTAAGTTTGTACCTTGTGAATCACAAATGCAACACTTCCCTATTTTTACTGAAATGTAGAAGTTAAGCATCAGAACAGGTGACATTTAAGCTACTTATCACCTTATTGCTTGAAGTTATTGCTGTGTTTCCCTTTAAAAAAAGTTATTCTTGCTCGTAGTAAATAAAAGATTAACATTAAAACTAGTGATTCTGAAAGGACCATTTCTTTGATTTAAAAAAAAAAAAAAAAAAAAAAAAGAATGATTTGAGGTTGCTTTGGTACTTTAAATCAATCCATCCAAATATTGGGTAAAAAAAGGAGTAGTGACATGGTAGAAACTAACTCCTCTTGCAGAAAGCACAAGGATATCTTTAATACAATAGTTTAAAAGAACTGCATGTCTCATCAAATGGATATTTTTAATTTCACAACTAAAAGGGCAAAAGAAGCCCCAAAAGAAAAATTTAATTCAAAACTAGATTCTTCCCTTTGCCCTGCCCTTCAATTCTGCATTCAGGTGCTCCATTTTCCATATTCAGGTTGCACAAACTGGATTCATTAACTTCATTTGGAAAATTCAGTAACTGTCACCCCCTTTCAAATAGTACACTTCCCCCTTAATGTAAACTCCTCAGAAAGAGCAACAACTAATTTAATGCGTTTAGGTTAATAAAGTAGAAGGGGACAGTTTTTTTAAGATCAGAATTTCAGCTGTGTAAAACTTTCAGGATAAAAAGAAAAATCTAGAATACAACAAACAGAACAGATTTGATTCTATGAAAGGTGTCAAGTAAAAGTCACCTAGAATACATTTTCTTGTAAGCAATTCCTCATTTATCTTCTCTTGTGTGTGTGTATATGACTTCTTTCTTTTTAATATAGTCTTCTCTTTGCTTCCAAGCAATAACTGTAAACAACTGCACATAAGATAACAGATGTCTGCAAAGTGACTCCAGACCTATAGGTCACGTGTCACGACCTGCTGACATCATATGCTCCAGGAAGTTTGTAAATAGCATGAGGAACTCAGAGTACACTCAGGATTCGTAACATAGGGTTGCCGTTAGTTTAAACTATCAAATTCATTGCATAGGATACTATACAGTCTTAATCTAAAATTAGAGTTGTAGTCTGCCCAATTTAATGAATAGGTTCAGACAATTACAAGGCAGCTCAAGAGAGGGGAGCAAGAGATTACTGTAAAACATACCTGTGAAAATTCACATTATGCTCACCTACCAACAATAGCTAGAGAAACTGAACTTTTTAAAACTTCTTGTTGTTTGCAGCGTTCTTGTAGTTGTGTTAATCCTAGGATAGGACACACAAGGTGGATGAGGTAGTCTCTTCTATTGGACTAACTTCTGTTAGCGAGAGAGAGAGACTTGTGTGTAAGCCTGTCTTTCTCATTAAGAGAAGCTGGTCCAATAAAAGATATCACCACCTCACTCATTCTAACACTGTAATTTCTGTAAAATATTAGTCGGCAAAACTAGGAACAAGATGCTCGTTTGCTTTATCTACCTCAGCAGTTCTCAAACTGTGGGTCGCGACCGCATTTTAATGGGGTCGCCAGGGCTGGCCTTAGACTTGCTGGGGCCCCAGGCTGAAGCCAAAGTCCAAGGCCCCCCACCCAGGGCTGAAGCTGAGGGCTCAGGCTTCAGCCCTGGGAGGCAGGGCTCAGGCTACAGTCCCCTATCCCCCCAGGGCTGAAGCCCTCAAACTTCAGCTTCTCCCCACAGGAGGGTTTGAGCTTTGGCTCCCCTGCTGGCGGCGGAGGGGCTTGGGCTTCAGTCCCCCTTCCTGGGGTCATGTAGTAATTTTTGTTGTTTGAAGGGGGTCACTCATGGTGCAGTGAAGTCTGAGAAACCCTGATCTACCTGAATTTAAGAGAATGGTTAGGAGTTTGGTTTTTTTATGGTGGTGGAGGGGGGGCAGAGGTGGATTTTAAAATAAACACAAATTACAGCAGCAGTGAAGAGGTTAAAAAACTCCAAACCACTACCTTCAGGTGAAACGGATAACACATTCCTGGGTGAGTCTTTTATTCTCAAGAAGTATATCAGAAGGTGATAAAAGCCCAAGCAATTATTAACCTACCAGTGTAGCAAGTTTACACATTTATACTGTGAACCTGGAGCCGCCAATGAAAACAAATGGCCAAAAGGAATGCTCTTGCTTAAATACACAGAATTTCAGCCTGTCCATATGCCATTCTTTTGTTTACCACAGATTCCAACCTCTTAACCTCAATTAAACCCTAAAAGCCCAGCAAAGGAATTGAAGAAGAATTAATATAGCTTAAGTCAATCATCTGTCTCTTGGGTACTTTGCTTTTTTAAAATGACTTAAGGTTTTAGCTTCCAGAGAAGTGAATTTCAAGATGTAATTGCTTTGTCAAAGTCCAATTTAAACTATAACAAACAAAGAAACCACTAATTTGTAGGCTCCCTGTTTCAGCCAGGAATCTTAGTGCTTAGAGTGGCAGAATAGGTTTTATTTGGCACATTTAAAAAAAAAAAAATACAAACTCCCACATCTCAAAACTTTGGAAAAAAAAAACAAACATACATTTTTTGGGCCTTTGAATTTTCCAGGTTGCTTTGATTAAATATCTTGAGCAGCATCATAAAACTGTTCTCAGATTGTACTTTATGCTCCAACAGCCAGCACTGGAGCTGAACTGAGTAACAAAATTCATGTTGGTGACTGCAACAATTACCAAGGTTCAGCACAGCAACTGAAGCTAGAGCAACCGTCTCCTCTCAGAAGTGATTAGATTCATCATGAGTAGCTGCTACTAAACAGCTTTGACCGTTTTTCATCACCCCCCAATTCAGGGGCCTTAGAGTTATTTGCCATTTCTTCATTCACAAGACCTCCGTCATAAATGATTTACTGGTCAGACTGTCTGCACACTGGGGAGCAGTTAGCTGATAATTTTCAAAGGGCTTGTCTACACAGTAAGTTACCATGTGGCAAGCCAGGGTATGAATCTACAGCATGCTAGTTTGCAGTGCAGCTATGTCCTACGTGGACACTAACAGCTCACTCAAAGTCCCGAAGTAGAGCTTAGCACAGACTTTCGGTGCTCTGAGACTTTCAGTGCACTGTAGCAGTGTCCAAATGGTGAGTTAGTGTGAAGTGAGCTGGTGCACTATAGAGTCATACCCTGGCTTGCTGCACATTAACTTGCCCTGTAGACAAGCCCCAGTATAGATTAGGCCACCTCAGTTCCACAGAAAAAAAGTCTACAATATTAATTTTTCCCCCAGATGAATTCAGTGCCTGAAGGCCAGCCTTCTGTTAGTCTACTGAACAGGTACAAACAGTGGCAATCAACGTTCCCTCTAATTTTTGACAGGCCATGTGCGCAAAAAATTCCTTCTGTGCAAACTGTTGTGCTTCTGTGTAAATTTTTGTGCGCACAGTGTTTTGCTGTGTGCGCGAGGTTAAGGATGTGTGTGTGGGGGCACACGCACACAGTTTAGAGGGAACAATGGTGGCAATAGCCCCTTCATATGCTTCAACCCTGGCCTAGAGGGACCAAATCACAGATGTATCTACACTAACCTGGTTCTGGTACCGATGCCTCAGCGGTCTCAACAGCCGCACTAGGAATGCTGATTTGTGGCAAGAACTGTTACCGGTCCACCTCTGCTTCCATGCGAAGCTTGGTTCTAAACCTGTTCAGGAGCAACTCCCTCCAAAATACCTATTACACAGTTCCCAGCAGTAGTGGACTTGGACAGTTCTGAAAGGGCTTCAGCCAACTGTGGAACAGTAGTGGGAGGACTGTTGAACCATTTCAGACAGCCTACATCCACACTGGCAATAAAACTGTTCAGAATGACAGACTTTAGGACCACACAGCAATTAGCCTTGCTGAAAGTAAGTCTAATCCAACAGTTTTTGGCAAGCATGTGCACAATTTAGAGCACATATTGTGCATGCAAGGGTATGTCTACTCTAGACTAAGGAGACTATGCCGGCACAGATACATCACCATAGGTGTGCTGGCATAGCCCTGAGGTGTAGACACAGCATTTGCTGACACGGGGTTTCTGCATCGCTGTAGGACCACCACCTCACTGGACAATGATAGCTATGTCGACAGAAGCATTCTTCCATCAACACAGTTGTGTCTACACTGGGGGTTAGGTCAGTATCGGTTCGTTGGCCAGAAGAGTGAATTTTTCTCATCCCCTGTGTTGTTCTACACCTTGTGGGAACACCCTACACCCCCATGTTCATCCTTATAAAAAGGACTCTGTGATAGCCAATGCAAACTTTGTCATGTCAGGGGTCTTCAGAAGGCTCATGATGCACTGAGTGTTGTTATAGTAATTGTTGTTGCAGTAATGTTATAGGTTATAATTTCATGTATATAATTATGAGGCCAAAAATGTATCCTCGTAACTTAAAATAAGCCCAGGCAAAAACTCTCCAGAAGCAGAGGGGCAGTTCACGCTTCAGCAGGGCGCGTATGGGACAAACCCAGCCCAGCCTCACAGGAACAAAGGACGCTGGCCTAGGCAGCAACAAAACGATCTGTTGGACTCTCCAGTGAGTCATCCCCCTTCGTTCGGTCAGTTAGGGACTGCGATGAGGTAATGCTCACCTGACTCTGAAGTGAGGGGTGCAAAGCCAAGAGGGAAGAAAGAACATGATAAAAGGTAAAGACTTTTGCAGCCTGTGGTGAGAAGCATCTAAGTTTGTAAGGGCACTGAAAGTGTTAAGATCAGCTTAGAGTGCATTTTACTTTTATTTCATTTGACCAAATCTGACTTACGTTTTGACTTATAATCACTTAAAAACTATCTTTATAGTTAATAAATTGGTTTGTTTATTCTTTCTATCTGAAGCAGTGTGTTTGAAGTGTGTCAGAGGCTCCCTTTGGGATAACAAACCTGGTACATATCAATTTCTTTATTAAATTGACAAACTCATATAAGCTTGCAGCATCCAGCAGGCATAACTGGACACTACAAGACGGAGGTTCCTAGAGTTGTGTCTGGGACCGGAGATACTGGATAGTGTTATTCGGTCGCACAGTCCAAGGAGCGGCTTACATGCCAGAGGCTGTTCGTGAACAGCCCAGCAGTGGGGATTCTCACAGCAGAGCAAGGCTGGCTTCCAGAGTCAAGGATTGGAGTGACCTAGCAGATCCCTGGCCCAGATAACACCAGAGGGGAAAGTCACACCCCGACCTATGTGGCTATGTCAACTTAAAAGTTAAGCGTAGACTGGGCCGCAAGGCTTGTTACAGGTATGTTAAAGGGAATGAACAGTTCTTAGTATTTTATATTTGCACAATGTGCCACACAATATGGCCCTGATCCTGATTGGAGTCTCTGCATACTACCACAATAACAGAGAGAGAGACAGAGAGTAACACTTCACTGGCCAAAAAGAATACAAAAAACACTCAAATTGAGGAAGTGGCATATGCATTTCAGGATAGAAGCACAGAATTGCCTATTATCCCTATCCAGGAAGGGTGTTTTATTATCTATCACTACAGATTATTTTTGGGAACACATCTTTTAGGATGACAGAAGGTGACAGAAAGGGATTGTTCAGCACATTACAGAGGAAAAGCACACAAGATCAGCAGCCATTCAAAAAGCTCTTCCCATGCCCTATTCAGAATTTCACAGCTGACCCTCAAATGGGCTCTCAGGATACATTTCAGCAAACATCATGCCCTGAAGTATTGTAATCAATCCCAAAAATGATACACTTCATTTAACCCCGAAACAGAGTGAGATGGCATGATTTTCTTTGTGGAGGAAAAGAACAGGGAATGATCACTTTACATTTAAAGAACCTAAACATTTCTGGATAAATTGGGACCAGTTTGATTTTTAAACTCTACCTTCTCCACGCAAACAGGAACCTCCTTCATCTGAAGAATCAACACTTACCACAGTTATTCCCTGTAATTAGAAGAAGAAATAGCAGCTTTAAGGAATGTAAGATCTGGTGAGATGTTATGGTGACATGCTGGCCACTACCATCAACATGACAGCATCTACATACTCTCTCCCTTCATTGTTTCCACTGATCACCACAGTTCTCAGATGAGATGCAATGAGATGGGGGGGAAGGGACTGGTGGAGTCCTCATCCTTTTTAGCATCTATATTACAGTGCTGGGAGGTGGAAGAAGTGTGTGAAAATTGAGAGCCACTGGTCTCAACTGCTGAACAGTACTCAAATGATATCCAGCTCCTCCTCCTCTAGTGCAAGTAGCACTATCTACCAACTCTAAGCCCCAGGTTGAACCTGAACCTGGGTGAGACAAAGGTAATGCTGGAGAGAAGAAAGGAAAACACTGATATGCAGAGCTAGCCCATGCTCTTACTCAGGTGTGACCAATAACCCTCCTCTTGTCCCTTTTACCCAAGTTAAGTGGTGCTTTCAACCCAAGTTAGTTGGCACAGCTGAGCGTAAGGGTTAGAACCCAGGTTACGTTTTCACTTGGGCTGGTAACCTACCCACTTTTCAGTGGGGACGCAGCCTAAATCAATAGAATGTCAATAGTCCTCCAGTGCCTTTCCACAATTCCCCCCTGCATGGGTGCCCAGAAGGACAGACAAGCTCTCCCACAATTCACTGGGAAAGAATTAGAATGGCTTAGCTTGCTGCAGCACTAAGAATGATGGGATATGCCTTCAGAAATCCTAGTGACACACACGGGGAGTGCAGCACCAGTGAAGAGACTAACTCATATAGTGCTTTGCAACATGGCGGCACACACCCAAGCAAGATAGCCTCGTGATCGGCACCAGAGTTAAGGTCTGCAGTGAAGACACCCTCTGAGAGAGGGGTCCTATGCAAAGACTAGATGGTGATAGTGTTATTAGACCGGGGTGGACAAACTTTTTGGCCTGAGGGCCACATTGGATTTCCAAAGTTATATGGAGGGCCAGTTTGGGGGGAGACAGCCTCCCCTAAGAGCCAGGCTTGGCCTGGCCCCTGCCTCCCATCCGACATCCCCTGCTCCCCCCCCCCCACTTCTTACCCCAATGGCTCTCCCGGGACTCCTACCCCTCCAACACCCCCGTCCCCTAATGGCCCCCACGGGACTCCTGCCGACCCATCCACCACCCCGCCCCACTCCTTGACTGCCCCCTGCTTCCCCATCCAACCCCCCACCTCATTCCTGACTTGCACCCCAGGACCCCTGCCCCATCCAACCACCCCTTTTCCCTGTCCCTTGATCGCCCCCCATCCAACCCTCCCGTCCTGCTCCTTCCTGACTGCCCCCCGGGACTCCTGCCCCATCCAACCCCTCCTTTTCCCTGCCCTCTGACTGCCCCGACTCCTATCCACACCCCCGCCCACCACCCCCAACTCCCCTGCCCTCTATCCAACCCCGCCGCCTAGAGCGCCGGTGGCTCTGCCCAGCCGCCTAGAGCGCCGGTGGCTCTGCCCAGCCGCCTAGAGCGCCGGTGGCTCTGCCCAGCCGCCTAGAGCATTGCACCGGCAGCGCGGCTCACTGAGGCTGCGGGGGAGGGGGAACAGCAGGGAAGGGGCCAGGGGCGAGCCTCCTGGGCCAGCTCAGGGGCCAGGCAAGAGGGTCTGGTGGGCCAGATGTGGCCTGTGGGCCATAGTTTGCCCACCTCTGTATTAGAGGCTTATCATAATGCAGTTGCACAAGAGATTGAATTAACATCGCACAGGGATCCTTAACTATAGCACCTCCTCACTTTTGAGGGCTTGACTTTGAGACCTTAACATACTTTTGCAAAGCAATTTGGTTTTTTTAACATAATTGTCTATAAATCTTAGATATATGTAATATATAAATGTAAGAGCCCCTGAAAGAGTGAAGCCTACAGAAACAGCATGTATTTCTTCCTCAGCACACCATTCTCACCAGAATGCCTTGTCTATGCAAATCCCTTAAGGAGCAATGGATCACCCATCTCACCTTCCCCATTGACACAGTAGCTGTAAGTGCTCCTTCTGCAAATGAAATTGAACTACTGACAAGAAGTTCTTCGTTATAATTAATTTGTTTATTTCTACAAGGCTCGTCCCTCCAGTTTCTGCGGTAAATATCGATTAACAAAACTTGCGTGATTTATAGGATGTGTACAGGCTGCATAAATCAAGCACATGAATATGAGTCTAAGATTTAGTAGCCATTAGAATTATTGATTAGCTTAGATGTGTACAGAGCACAGTATGGGACTGTGGAAATATGGGATAGAGCAGGTCATGCGGTAGAGAACAGAATCTGGGCTCTTCTGTATCACAACTGCACTACACAAACATACAACAGAACAAAGTTCATCCAAACACCATGCTCCTATTGTCAATCGTACCACCAGTGTAATTTTTAGTAGGACTTTTCTTATTCTTCGTGGTTTAAGGTGCAGGGCTTGGAAAGATATTCACTAATAGAGAGTTCAGCTCTACCCAGAAATGCATGTGCATTGCCCTTCCATCACTGGCCCTCATTCATCAGAGTAAGCACATCTATGGCAATGCATAAGCAGAACCAGCAATCCAGTACTGATCACAGAAGAGTTACTCCTGGGGGAATTCTGAGCTACTGCACACGTGCAGAATTCATGTCTGACAATTTTTTTTCCCCCTGCAGAAAATACATTCTGCCTGAGAAGTGCTGCAATTATGCCCTTCACCCACCTGGGGCCGCTGTGGCACCAGAACAGCCAGCAGCCATTCCTCACAACAACCTGCCGATGGAGCCATGGGGCACACTGGCTGCTGGGGGGGAGGGGTACAGACTGGGAACTAGTGGGGTGACAGCGCTGAGTCAGTGGCTGTATGAAAGGGGTGCTGCAAGGCCACAAGGGGATGGGGGTAGATGTGCTGACTGTATGGGAGAGGCTTGGGATCAGCCAGGGTCTGCATGGGGGAGGCTCCTCAACTCCCAAACAATCCCTTCCCTCATTCCCCCAAACAAAGCCTGTTCCGTACTTCACACCCAACAACCCTCCATGTTCACTCCCAGGCTCCTTCCCTATCCCCACAAGCCTTTGCACTGCTTCTGAAGTGTGGCAAATACATTTCTGTACTGTACTTTAAATGAATTACTTAAAGTTCTGTATTAATATGACTAGTAAGAAATCTATTGGTCAAAAAAAACAATTACCTAAATTTTTGGGGGGGGGGTAATTTTTACAGGCATACTTGCTGACCAGTATTTTGAAATAAATTACCATAATAATTGAAACTGGTGTGATTATATTGTGTTATTTTGACAAAATATGCAGAATTTTAAAATATTGTGTGCAGAATTTTACATTTTTTTGTCACAGAATTCCCCTTGGAGTAGAGAGCGGCACACACTGCCTGATACACGAATATGAAGCAGAGCAGAGAACACTCCTAGGTTTGGTGCTCCCTTCCTCTGCTCATGTGTTTCAGTCCCAGAGAGAAATGAGCGAGTGTTTTGGCAGTGCAAAGTGGGGCAGAGAAAAAAGTTATTTTATACACACACACCCCTTGATCTTCATAATAAGACAGAAGGAAAAGAGTTAGTGGCACTGCCCCTTGCTACTAGAAATGAGATAGCAAGCTGAGAATGGAATTCTTCCCATCCAAGGCACCATGACAAGGCAGAAAGACTGAAAATGTGGCTCTCCTCCTTCCCAGCATCTTAGGGCTAGGAGACTTTTTCCAAGTGGTTCAGAGAAGTAAAGAATGGGATCTACTATTGGTATCACTCCAGGGCAAGTTCTCCAAGTACTTGTTACATTTGTCAAGCCTGCTGGGATTATACTGAGGTTTTTCCGAAGGGTAATGTAACATTTATAATTATACCCTTGCGCCACAGCTGGTCAGGAATATTTTGCCAATGTAGTTTTGTTAATTTGTTTTTATAGAAAATGCAGTTTCTGAAAATTTTCAATTAACATGGGAAAATTTTGATTTTGCTGAAATGTTTTGATGATTAGTGGCAGGGGGTTGGGGGGGGGGGGGGGAGAGGACCCAGATGAAATATTTTGATTCATGTTCTGTCAACCTGAATTGAAACATTTGTAAAACCAAATCAAAATATTTCTAACGCTTTTCTAAACACTTTTCCCTAGTGAAGACACAGTCTTAAAGTGGTCCCAAAAGCAGCATCTGCATCTCTCTGCAAATCTAACTCTGCTTTTGCTTCACCTGCGCTACCACCAATGGGAGTGCTAATGTAGACAGACATGTTTTTACCACCATGACCTCTAGATCTGCTCGGAGCAGGATTAGAAGACATAGTGATAGAACCATGTAGACTATCCATATGCATTTCTATTACTATATTGTCTAGACCTCAAAGCAGGTCTAGACAACACAGTGGTAAGAAGGCATGAACATCAGCAGCCAGCCTGCTCTAGTGCTCCCAAAATGTTACAGTAACAGCAGGAGAATTTCAGAAAGAAATGCAGACATGGCCAAAGAGCGTCAGTCTGATTGCACTGAATGGTGCACAAAATATTGGAGAGTTAGGTGGTTAATAAATAAACCCTTTGTAAGAGATCTAAGAATCTCCTCCCTAAGGAAGGTTTCTTATAATTACATGCTAATTGGTGTAATCTGATGCACTTCTAAAAACAAAAATATATAAATAAAAACCCTGCTCCTCATAACCCATCCCAGACAAGAATAGTTATGCTAATACCATCTCAAAAAATGGAATGAACTCCACCAGAAGGAAAATCCACACTCTTTCCCTCCAATTCAAATGTTACCCAATAGTTAATTTAATCACAAAATCCAAATATTCAGAGTCTACACCATATTGGATACAGATTTGCTTTTTAAAGAAAAAAATTTATTAGAGCTTCTGCTCTAATAAATTGGTTAGTCTCTAAGGTGCCACAAGTCCTCCTTTTCTTTTTGCGAATACAGACTAACACGGCTGCTACTCTGAAACCTTTTTAAAGAAAGCAATTTCTGCAGTGCTTACTTTAAAATGTAGTCAGTCAGTTTCAGTGAGTGCAGAGAGTAACATCACCTCATCTGTGTAAAATGTGTTGACTTTCAGATATCTTGTGTCCATTATTTCTGGAACACAGCTTGCTGTTTAGTACAATAGAAGAGCGAAAACTCCAGTCTGCCAAAACCCCAACAAAATTAACACAAACAGCAGTGCTTTTAAGATTAAATACAGCTTCATGGGCCACACAAGGTACTGCTAGGAATCAAATTTTAAAGGAATAGGGAAATTTAAAAAACAAAAACAACAAGGAACCCAAACTACGGTACAGAAAACAATTCCTGGCTATGATGAAGTTAAACCTTGCAGGGAAAGGAAAGAGGAAGCCAAGAATTTTAAACAAATATGAAAAACAATGTTGTTTTCCAAGGAAAAAGAATGGCAAAATAAAATGCTAAAGAGCGACTCACACTTAGAAGAGGATTATTTGGATAGGCTGTGCCCCTCAATCTGTCCCGGTTAAAATAGCAGGCTGACCACCACCACAGAAAGAATTAAGGGACTGCAGCTAAACAGTGCTAAGATAATCAAGGAGCAGTGTAGTTAAAAAGGAATTTCTGTAGGAACAGAAGAATCGTAACCTTGGAGTAGATCAGGCATGCAAGTCATTTACATTATTTTGAATCAGTCTAACAGTGGGAATACTACTTTGTTGTGCACTGAACAGATATAAAGTTTGCCACCAGTTCATGTCCCTTATACCTGAGGTGCTAGTGGATCAAATTAGTAACAGTAAATGGAGAGCAGTATCCAATACATCTTTGTTTCTTAAGATGTTCAGAATCCTCTAAAAAGACTGTTTACTAACTCTTTTTGTTGGGGATAACGTATGCATGCCAGGAATATAGATCTAAAACAACAGACAGCATCCCTACCTCACCACCAAGCTTCCTATCGTATCTGAACAGACTCAAATTAATCAGAGGAACACACACATGCAAAAATGGCTGATCCTTTCACTTTTAAGATTTATTAATGAGTTTTTAAACTCAGCTTACCACTTTTATAAAAGACTCATTTGCCACAAAATTCTCCAAACTAGGCTATCAAAAGGATGCAGACACTATTCCGCAATAATAGACCAGAAAGGCTACCACAAATTGAGTTCTATAAAACTTTTCTATATGTGCTTATGCATACATATGTATTTTCTGTTTCTTTCTGAATTTTTTAAGCTGAGATGTTGGCAAGTTATTTGCTCTTTAGGAATCCATTTGTTAGTTCTCACCTGAAGTCATAATGGTATTGTGACATTATGAACATTTCTATAGTAACCAATGGAGGTGTCAGAAAATTATAACTTAAAGCAATATACTACAAGGTGCGGATGAGCTGTCATGTTGTCATTCCAGATTTCTACTAATAAAAACAGGACATTGAAAAACATTTTGGTTGGACAGTATAAAGTTTTCCAGGAGCTAAGTGGCTCTTTAAAATTCTATGCAATCGATGTTGGAAATACACAATTTGTTTTGGTAAAAGTCTTACATGCTAAAGCACCCTCGCCCTTTTGAAACGTATTCTGTAGAGACTCTTGCACCACCAGAGGCCACTGGAGGAGAGAAAAGCGCACAGGTGATGTAGCACACGGCCTGAGGACCCCTGCAGAGAGGTAGTTACCTCTCATTAGGGGAGCCCAAAGTTCAGAGAAGGAAGAGAACAGCATGGCTGAGGGGCAGGAGAAGTGGCTACGAATGCTGATGCAAACACTTCCCAAAAAGATAGCGGGGAAGTCTGGCTATCTGTGGGGGGAAGTCTGACTCTCTGAGAAGTCTCAGAGTAGCAGCCGTTTTAGTCTGTATCCGTAAAAAGAGAAGGAGTACTTGTGGTACAAGTACTCCTTTTCTTTTTTCTGTGAAGTCTGATACCTTAGGGGGTATACAAAGAAGGGGAAAAAGAAAAAAAAAAAAAAAACACTCAGAAGAGTCACTTCACTACACAGACTCATGGCATTCCCCTTCTCCATCCTCCCTCCTTTCTGAGGAAAGAGGGACATAGATCTACTTCCCCCAGCAAAGGCAGCAGTTCTCTGGGGCTACCATAATTCTCCAGTCCTCAGTTGGTAGGTACAAAAATGCTGGCAGATGCCACAAACCCTCCAAATGGCCCTCACAATCATCTCCCTTTCAATGCCCCTCATTCCAGCACACCTCACTAACCCTGCTTTCTTTAAGAACAAAAAAGATACTGACCGCCAAAAACGTTGTTAGCACAGAGTTAGGTTATCTTCCACTGCCCTGTACCGTTCCAGAATGTGCAGAGCGGCTACACTTAAACCTCTGAAATACAGAGTTAAGGTAATGCCTGCTACACTACACTCCCATGGTACTACCTTAACTCTGCCCTGAGGGGATGACAAAGGACACTTAACATAGATGAATTTTCGTGCTCACCACAACTCCACTTCATTACTCTTAATTAGACCCCCCACACACACACTTCTCAGGAAACTAGGTCTTACAGTATTGATTCAGGGAGTACTTGCAGCTGGTTAGCTTAGCACAGGGATCAGCAACCTTTGGAACGCAGCCCACCAGGGTAAGTCCCATGGCAAGCCTGCTGGTTTGTTTACCTACCACATCTGAGGATTCGACCGATCCCACTGGCCGCGGTTCACCGCTCCAGGCCAATGGGGGCTGCGGGAAGTGGCGCAGGCTGAGGGCTTAGAGCGGCAAACCGCGGCCAGTGGGAGCCACGATCAGCCGAACCTGTGGACGCAGCAGGTAAACAAACCAGCCCGGCCCACCAGGGATTACCCTGGCGGGCCGTGTGCCAAAGATTGCCATGCCAGGGATTGGCACTTACTCTCACCTGCACAGGTCACAACATCCACTAGCAATGTCAAAAGGAACAAGCAACATAATGATGGGGCGAACTATTCTAACAATCCCTTGCACAGTCTCTGTGCCCACTAGAATGCCTTATCTGTACTGGCATTCACATACTGCCATACATCCTCCCTATCTTCTGAGCTCCCCCATTGCTCCTAGGAATACTAGGGATGTTGGCACACACCACCCTGCACCACAAAGTTTACTGAGCTAAGAGGATGGCCCTGAAGCATTCCTTAAGGCAAAGATGAATGAGTTTTAACAATTTATGCACTCTAAAGAGTTTTTCCCATCGATCCCTTGATAAAGGTAAAAAGAAAAGGAGTACTTGTGGCACCTTAGAGACTAACCAATTTATTAGAGCATAAGCTTTCGTGAGCTACAGCTCACTTCCTCAGATGCATATCGTGGAAACTGCAGCAGGCTTTATATATACACAGAGAATATGAAACAATACCTCCTCCCACCCCACTGTCCTGCTGGTAATAGCTTATCTAAAGTGATCATCAGGTGGGCCATTTCCAGCACAAATCCAGGTTTTCTCACCCTCCCCCCCCCCACAAATTTGTGTGGGGGGGGGAGGGTGAGAAAACCTGGATTTGTGCTGGAAATGGCCCACCTGATGATCACTTTAGATAAGCTATTACCAGCAGGACAGTGGGGTGGGAGGAGGTATTGTTTCATATTCTCTGTGTATATATAAAGCCTGCTGCAGTTTCCACGATATGCATCTGAGGAAGTGAGCTGTAGCTCACGAAAGCTTATGCTCTAATAAATTGGTTAGTCTCTAAGGTGCCACAAGTCCTCCTTTTCTTTTTGCGAATACAGACTAACACGGCTGTTACTCTGAAACTTGATAAAGGTACTGGCCCGGGATCTTTCATAGAGACTCCCAGACATTGTTCAAAGGAACCAGAGTCGAGGTTGCCTGTGAAGCATTACCTTACCTTTGTATTTCCTGGCTTTCAGAGTTTAGTGCCCTTCGCACTCTGGAAGGGCGCAAGGCAACCCCAGAAGCAACCTTAACTTTGCATTAATTAAGTCTTTTTGGCAGTGGAATTTAATTGATCTACAGTTTTGCTGACTATACTCTGCTTACAACTGAAAGATATCA
This sequence comes from Lepidochelys olivacea, assembly GCF_965140295.1. Lineage (NCBI taxonomy): Eukaryota > Metazoa > Chordata > Testudines > Cheloniidae > Lepidochelys > Lepidochelys olivacea. The sequence goes on from NC_140413.1 coordinate 128,402,767, forward strand.
GTTGGTTTTTATTGGTCATATAAAGTCCATATCCAAGATGATTTTAGTTATGAATGTAAACCATTCATAAGAATTAATTATTGCAAAATGTGTGTGGATTAACACAAAAATATACCTCATGCTCATAAAGAGGCTTACATAGTGAAAACATGCAGACTAGCATCAATATGCAAGAATCTCATCTTGTACTACTTCCAACAGATTTATTTCCAAGTCTTGCCATTTTTGTGGCAATAAAATCATTTTAATTTCAGTCATGTACCAGAACAATTAGATGTTCTGAAAGTCTAGAGACTAATAATTTTAACTAGAGGATTAATAACCAAAATGCAGAGAGATCTGCTACGGAGGAACTACAATGAGAATCTATGAATTATACCGATGTTAAGAACTTGATGAAAAAAATGTGTATAAGTGATGGGAAAATACCAGCACAGTAGGCAGCACTGAAGATTTTTCAAGAGACTAAGAATAAAATTTCAACACCACACAAAGTGAAAACTCCTTCTCATGACAGGACTGAACACTGTCAGCATTGCTGGTTTGCAATCCACATCATTTCCACAGAAAATATAACCTTAAATCAGAGAGGCAAGTAGTACTCCAAGGTATCTTAGCAATGACAATGTGTCATTATTAATCTGTATTTGTGCAAAATTATAGCTCCTCAGAAGAAATACTTAATACATTTATATACACAAACGTATCTTAGATTTGCATCTGTTTGCCTTACATCTGACTTGTAGCCAGAGACACAACAAAAATTTTGCAGTATCATTTACTTTGAAATTCTGCTTTGTTACAAACTCCCACCTGATCAACTTCCAACCCCCAATATTCCTTTACTGCCTAAGATTTCTTTAAGAAAATTATGTGAAAACAACTTTCACATTAGCTACTAACTGCCCCTTCTAAAATTCCCAAGCTCTTTTTGTTTACCACACTCTCTCTCTGAAGCATTTTCAGGGAGAAAAGCAATGGAGTGCATCAGCTAAGAACACTGAAGTAGTCTGGACTCCTGTCTTATATTATACGGTACTAAATCACAGGCTCCCGAACAGAGGAAAAGGAAAGGGGTGTGTGTGTAAATTTTCTTGGTTTTTAGTAGGAGACAGGTGTAACAGTAACAAACCCTAAGTTTACCAGGAGTCAATAATTGATTCAAACCCTTACTTCAGCTGGGCTTTGTTTTAATCAGAGGTGATTCTCTTTTTCTAGAAACAGACCAGTTAGCAAAACTGTTGGAGGAATTGGCATAGAAATGTTCCCACCACTACAGAAGTATCAACATCTAATTCTCTTAGACCTTGCCTTCACTAGGAAACTTCATAGTTGGATTCGCCTGTGGTCCAGCTTCATCAATGGTAAAAATGGTAGAAGCTGTAGTGCAGACAGGAGTCAGGCACCTGACTATTTAGGGTACTGAACAAAGACAGATGAAAGATTCTAGTCTCAACATTGAAAAGTGCTGAACCAAGATTTTACTCCTTAAAGCAAACCTATAAAAGACAACTCACCAAAGTGAAATTCCCAAAAGAATGATTTAAAAACCCTAAATGAAGATAATGGAAAACATCACTAAATATCTTAATCCTGACATTTAAGACAAGATGCAATATTGCACTTACACAAACAACGATAACAGTAATGAACTACCCCACTCCCATAACAAAGTAGTCTACATCTAAGTATATTCAAGTGATTAAAGATTCATGTTCTGGAGGGGGTGGGGAAGAAGGGGGACCTGTTCCAACGAGCTTTGGAAACGTCAACCCCCATTATGTTAATAACATAGTAGCCTGAATTTAGAACCAAAAGCAGACCAGGAGAAATGGAGTTGCTTTGATCAGTGATCCTCATTTCTGTATTTAAGCACCTGTTGCAATAGGAGAATTCTGTTGTTAAAGACTCTGGAAACTAGCAATACCTTAAACGTTTAAGTAGGTAAAGCAAAAGACAATAGAGTGGATAGATGTGCCACAACCGGGTTTAGTAAATTTCATCCCTAATAATAGCATAACGGAGCTTAAGTCTATACAAACCTGTTGCAAAAAAAAAACAAAAAACAGCGGCTTTGGAAACTTCGCTTTAGATAAAAGCCAACAGGGAGTCCGCTGGTACCTTAAAGACTAACAGATTTTTGGGGGCATGAGTGAGTGTTTTACCCATAAAAGCTTATGCCTAAATAAATCTGTTAGTCTTTAAGGTGCCACGGGACTCCCTGTCGTTTTTGTGGATACAGACTAACAGGGCTACCCTGATATTTCATTTTAGATAGAACAGTAGCTCTGCGATAGATCTCAGTACACCTCAGTACTTACCGCAGGAGCCAACAGCCAACCGATACCCCTCCCTCTTTTTAGGAGGGCGAGAGGGGTTGGATTTTGCCAAGCGCAGGAGGAACCTGAGCTCCTTCTCTCGGACGCAGCACCCAAGGCTCTGCCTCAGCGCAACTCCCCGCTCACACCCTGCGGCCAGGTACCCTTCACCACCCCCGAGAGCAGGGAGAGGGACTGAAACGCGGATACATTCACTGGCTTCCCACAGACACGCCCCAGCGGAGCCAGGACGGGGGCACGGGCGGCGGCGGCTGCTGCTACTTGCCCAGGCTGCACAGTGAGGGGCCAGGCAGCCCCAGGCGCTACCCCCTCGGACCCGGCTGGCGGCTGTAAACACGCCGCGGGAGCCGCTTTGTTGCCTTCTCAAGGCAGCGCACGTGGAGAGGCGGCGCCCGCAGCGCGCACCGCCCCGGGGAGAACGCTGCAGCCGCGCCCACCCCGGCCGCTGCCCTAGGAATGGCCAGCGCGGGTGGGGAGTGGGCGGTGCCCGCTCCCGGTTGGCGGCCGGGGGTGTCTGTCCGGTGCGGCTCGTCGTGGAACGCCGGGCGGTGCAGGCGAGCTGGGGGGGGGTTAGCGGCGCTGAGAGTGGGTCCGGGCAGCTGCGGGGATTCTGTCCCGCTGCGCTCGCTGAGGCGGGGCGCCCGGGGGCGCTGCACGTGCGAAGTGTGGCCACGCTGTAACCCCCCCGGGCCCACCTGTGCCGTGCCCAGCACCCCCGCATCGCCCGCAGCAGCCCGTCTTCGCCGTCTCTGCCCCAGCAGCACCGAGCCTCTGTCCTCCTGCCAAGCCCTTAGCAGAGTAACCGCCTCCCTGCCCCGAGTTAAACCACTCACCCCTCTTCCACACACACACACGATTAGCACCTCCTCGCTGCCCATTAAACCTGGCTCCTCTTCCCAGCCTCAGCAGCTCCCTCTTCCTTCAGCGTGTGTGGCATTAGGGTGACAAGGCATCCTGATGTTATTGGGACCCTCTGATATTAGAGGATTTGTCTTACATATGCAACTATACCACTCCCCTTCCTCCTCCCCCACCTCGGAAAAAAAAAGTGTCCTGATTTTTCACACTTGCTATCTGATCACCCTATGTGGGACAAACAGCCAGATGGACTGTCTATGGGACAGGGGTTGACTTTCAGCCCTGAGTGCAAACTGGAATGGGGGTACAGATCAGGGTGGTGTAGAGAAGGCCCAGTGAGAATAGAGGCGTGAGTCTGTGTGAGCCAAAGATAAGAGACAGTTGTGGAGGGATGGGGAATATTTGTCTAACTTCTAGGTTTTGGAGAATTTCTCAAGCTTGTCTCAAAAATCTCCAGCATTTTAGCAGTGGGTGGAGAGGATGCAAAGCTCAGAAGAGCAGGATGGATTCAAACCTGAGAAATCCTGTGTAGATCAGGTATTCACACTAAGGACCGTCATAATGTATGGAATAGCAAGCATGGGCAGCATGTTGCATAGGCTGGGGGAGGCTGTGCCTCCCCAAACAGCCAGGCGTGGCCCCGCCTCCTGCTTACCACTGCTCCCTGCCTGCAGCTCCAGGCCTCCAGCCACCAGTGCTCTGGCTGGGGCTGGGGCCTCACCATCCTAGCGCTCCGGGGCTGGGGCCACCTGCACTCCGGAGCTAGGGAGGCTGGGGTTGTACATGGGGGGGTTGCGGCAGCATGCTGCCCGCCCTACCGGCGCTCCTTTGGGGCTTGGGGGTTATCCTGGGGCCGGACTGGGCCAGTGGCCGCAGCTGGGGGGGGGCCTCTGGGCTCTAGTAGGGGGGTGGAAGGGGTGAGGCTGAGGGCTAGTCTCCCCCAGCCAGCAGTTCACGTGTGCCCATGATGGCAAGCTCCTCTCATCTTCAAATACATTGATTTTCTGAATGGATTTGACAGCCTGCACAGACATACATAGTGGCATATTCTTCAGTCCTACAGAATCTCAGGTAAAGTTGTTAACATCATTAAAGCCATGACAAAGATGTGAATGAAGCACTCTGTAAGGGAAACAACCAGAGTGCTTCTATGTGAACACCGGCATGAAACAAGGCTGCATTTTATTTCTATTGTTGTTTGGCATTGCCATAGACTGGATAATAAAAAAGTGTATTAGCAACAAAAATAGTGGTGTAGCAAGGGTAGGTGGCAAATGCCTAGAAGACCTAGACTTTGCTGATGATATTGTGTTACTAACACCCCAAAAAATAGCAGACAGACAACCTAGTGAAAACAGCAGGCCAAGCAGGACTCAGAATTAGTTATTCTAAAACATACATCCATGAAACCCAGACATAAAGCAGTAACATAACTTTAAAGGCAAAAATATCAAGAAAATAGAAGAGTTCATCTACCTGGGCAGCACCATACTGACCAATGGACACCTCAAGAAGAATGTGACATCAAGAACAGGAAAGGCATCCACAGCATTTACTAAACAACATACAGAAATCAAAGATATACAGCACCAGAACAAAACTGAGAATTTTCACTTCAAATGTAATCTTGGTGCTAATATACAGCTGTGAGCTAAGGAAATCTACCAAAAAGTTAGAAAACTACACAGCTTCAGAAATAAATGCCTATGAAACATTCTGAGCATTGGTTGGAAAGACTTAGTCACCAGTGAAGAGATCTGAGAAATCACCAACCAACAGCTCATTTCCACCAGAATCAGAAGGAAGCACTAGACATGTTTGGGGCATGTATTCTGGATGCCAGCACACAGACTCCTGCATGAAGCTGTCTAGTGGCAATCAACTGGTGTGAGGAAATGAGGGTGCCCAATAGAAACCTTAAGAAGATTTCGTAGCAGGGAGGATAGAACAATGGATCTCAACACCGTAGAGCAGATGGAAGCAGTAGCAAATGACAGAGAAGAATGGAAGAGACCAGTTTCCATCCTGTGTGCCACCACTGGCATAGGAAGGATGTAATAAAATAAATAAATAAACAGAGGGGGCACGAACCATGAAGGAGGAGGTGTGCGTGTGTCCAGGTTTTAACCATGGGTTCCAAAATGGTGTTGAATACAGCTTGTCTTTGGTCTTGTCTGCGCCAGGGGTGCTGGAACAATTTGTATAGTGAAGGTGCTGAGAGCCATTGAACCAAACTGTAAACCCTGGATATAATAGAATCCACTTCAAATCAGGGGGTGCGGCAGCACCGCCATCATCCCTAGTTCCAGCACCTATGGTCTGCGCTGGGGATTTTCCCCAATTCCAGCCAAAATTACATCTTTTCTTGTTTATACTTGAGGTATGCACTATCACAGCTACACTGCTGGCTGCAATCAAGGCAAATCCCAATGTGGACAAGGCCTTTCTGTACTTTTGCAGCTAAACCATGTACTGCAGCAGGTCAGCTATACCCAGGATCAACAAGGGGTCCTTTTTTCTACTGCGGACCAAAGTAATCACTCCAGATTTTCAGTTTACAAGTAATAGATTTCTTTTTTAAACTATCAGCCCAACAAACTAAGCCTGACCTCTGAGAGTCATTCTGTGTGTTCTTTCTTTATTGCTAGTACGAAAGTTTATGTAGATGATACGTAACACAGAATGGAATCTAGGTCACACTCCTGTAGCAAGGTTGGTCCTGCAATACTGATAGGAATAAAAAATATTTTAGTCTGTAAAATAAGTAGATATTATTTATACAGTGCCAAATATGTGTGGCCCTTTATTGACACTAGAAGATATGGTTGCTGCCATGAAGATCTTACAACTTAGGAAGCAGTTTATCCACAAAACACTGTTGAAAAAGAAGGATGCTATTTTTTGAGCCATTTTATAGTTCCCCTTCCCTCTTTTTTGTATATTTTGCTGTGGTTTGCATTTTAATTTGGTAAATAATTACAATATACTATTTACATTATTTCAAATTTTGATATTTCGTGTGACTTCCTCTCTCTCGGCCTTGGAATTTCATGAGTAAATCACTGGTTAATCATATCAGATACCCATACACCTTGAAAAAGGAGTGTAGTCTAGTGGGTTGAGCACAGAATGGAGTAGGCAGAGCCTCCAGAATTCTAACCTCTGGTTCTGATACAGACTCTCTTTGGGCAAATTCCTTAATCTTTATTCTGCCTCACTTTATTCCTCTGAGAAACTGGGGATGACAGTACCTCTGAAGGGTATTGTGAGACATAATTACCATACTTAATATATATACAGTGTTTTATAAGTGCTAAGCATTAGATCTTGGTGGAGAAGGTCAGCCTCTCTATTCAGGAAGGCAGGCTGACGCTTTCCTTGATGGAAACACAGACTTCTGCTCAAAAAAGATATTTTTTGACATGCTTGGTCTCCCTAAGTATCAACTGGTCTGGGATGTCCCCTTTTTGGGGAAAAAGGCCAAGTAGGTTGTGGTGAGACAATTCTGCAATCCTCAGATTTCCTTCACTCTAGCCAATCTTGTTTCGTGCCCAGGTATGATTGGAAACTTCACTGCTTGCATTAACTGAAAATCTGCTCCTGGTGGTGGATGGAAGTTAGATGCCCCAGCCCCATGCTGATTCTTTTAGGTTTGTCAGTTTTCATTGAACTTGTTAATCATATGACTTGGATAAAAGAGGTTTGTGGAGCTGCCTTGATGTGCTGGTTCAGACCTTTTTGTCTAAAATATCCCAAAGGGGTGTGATGGACGGTGGTTCAGGTATCCTGAGAGCTTTCTTATGCAGCAATTCCATCTGTTCAACACAGAACCCCTTCTGTTCAACACATCTATGAGGCTGTTAGGAGAGTCACTGAAGAAGTATGAGCCGTGGTATCCTCAGTACGTAGATGATACCCAGCTTTATGTCCCCATCTTATCCAATCCAGCTGGTACAGTAGAGTGCCTTACCTGGTGCCTGAATGAGACTGGGTTCTGGCTGAAATCCAGCTGAACGAACATCAGCCAGGAGAAAACAAATAATATTCATAAGTCAGTGGAAAGAACTGGAAGAATTGGCAGTGACTTTACAAGCCTCTTTACAGATATGCCTGCCTCTTAAGACTCAGATTTGTAACCTAGGGGTTTTGGAGGAGCCATAGGGTCCTAGATCAGGGGTGGGCAAACTACGGCCTGTGGGCCGGATCCGGTTACTCAGGGCTTTGGATCTGGCCTGCGGGATTGCCACCCCCGTGGCACCGCGGGCCCTGCGCTGCTCCCAAAACCGCCCAGGACCACGTCCCTGCGGACCCTGGGGGCTGGGAGGGGGCAGAGGGCTCCGCGCACTGCCCTTGCCTGTGGGTACCTCCCCCGAAGCTCCCATTGGCTGGGAACGGGGAACTGCGGCCAATGAGAGCTTCGGGGGAGGTACTCACAGGTGCACGGAGCCCTCTGAGCCCCCTCCCCCAAGGGCCGCAGAGACGTGGTGCCGGCCATTTCCCAGAGCAGTGCGGGGCTGGCAGGGAGCCTGCCATGGCCCCACTGCGAGCCACTACCACCCCAGAGCCACTCCAGGTTAGTGGCGCCGGGCCAGAGCCCACACCCCGAACCCCTCCTGCACCCCACACCCCACCTCCCTGCCCTGAGCCCCCTGCCTGCACCCCTACACCCTGCCGCACCTCGCAACCCAACCCCCTGCCCTGAGCCCCCCCCACACTCCGCACCCCTCCCTGCACCACTGCCCTGAGCCCCCTGCTGCATTGTGCACCCCCTCCTGCATCCCAGCCCCCTTCCCTGAACCCCCTCATACACCCCTCCTCTGCCCCAACCCCTTCCCCTGAGCCCGTTCCTGCACACCACACCTCCTCCCACACTCCCTCCTGCACCCTAACCCCCTGGCCAAGCCCTACATTCATGGCCCTGCAAGCAATTTCCCCACCCCAATGTGGCCCACCCCTGTCCTAGATGCTCATGTAGCAGTTGTTGCTAAAGCCATTTTTCATTATCTGTACTTAGCAAGAAAGGTGAAACCATTTGTTTTGGATGTGGACTTCTTGACCATTTTCTGTATCTTTGTAACCTTGAATATTAACATATTGCAATTCACTATACAACCAGGCCATTTTGGGAAATTTTGGCTAGGGCAGAATGCAGCAGTCTATTTGTGCTCCAACATCTTAATTGATTACTGTTAGTTTTCAAGCAAAATGTATGGCATTGTTTTTGATTTATAATTTCATAAATGATTTGAGCTCTGGCTACCTGAGAGACCACCTTATTTCTTACATAATCCTGCAGCTGGAGACTCCTTGGCATAAAAGAGGGGGCTGCTGGCAGGGTGTTCTCAACTCTAGAATTGCTTTATAATTAATAATAATTAATAATGATTATTAAAATAACACCTAGAGGACCCAACTGAGTTTGAGGCCCCCATTGTGCTAGACACTATACAAACATAATGAGAGACAGTACCTGCCCTGAAGAGCTTACAATCTAAATTGACAAGCCAGACAAAATGAGGGAGAAAGGAAATATTATCTCCATTTTATAGATGGAAAACTGAGGTGTAGGCAGATTAAGAGATTCACCCAAGTTCACACATGAAATCTGTGGAAAGAGTCATGGATCTCTTGAGTCCCAGTTCAGTGCCTTAATCACAAGAGCACCCTTTGTTCTTGTTACATGGCAGCTAGTTTAGACATTTGAAATATAAGCAAACGGCTCAGGATAGTTCTAGCACTATTACATTTTTGATTGTTTGGAAATACATATTACCTCCGTTTACAAGATTACAGACCAGCATCCGGTGTTACTGTGCACTTTTGCAAAATGGAAAACAAGCATTGTGGTGGCATATAAAGAGTGACTCATGTGCATTGTGACCAATATCTTTTTGTCATTAGAAATATAATGGCAATGTTTCTGGGTTACAGCACTTATGTCTTCTATTATACAGAAATTGTGTTTGTCAATCCTGGAAAAGACAACAACAATACCTTGAGAAATATCAAACTGGGTAAAAACTGAGATCAACTCAGCTTAGTTTTTATTGAAGGAGACACTGAAATACTTCAGATACCTAAGCTTTGAGGAACCACAGCTTCAAATCTTGAAAGGGTTGACTCAGCCCTTCATGTTATTAAAGTAGATTAAGCTCAATTAAACTGTTTCTCCTGGGGCTGGAAGGGGGAATTTCTGGAGGAGTTGTTAAAAGCCTGTGGCCCGATCCAGCAAATAGATCATTACTCTTGTAACTTTAACTCTCATGCAAAATTTCACTGAAGTCAGTGGGACTTTGTGTGAGAGTAAAGGTTTGCATGTGCATACGAGCCTCAAGGTCCTATTTTTTGTACTGTTTATATATAAAAAGATTCCACAACATTGAAGGGAGAGTTGAGGTTTGCCCCATCCTACAGTGGAGGTAATTTGAAAAACATAGTGGCTGGCACCCACTGTATGAATGTGAAATATTTGTTATTACTATTATTTATTTATTATGTATTTTATTAATAGTGCCTATTGTAGGGAAGAAAAGGTCCATTTGTTGTGTCTAGAAACAAAGGGAGTTTTCACTAAGGATCTCCAAGAGCTGAAGCTGGCTTCAAGCTGTTCAAGTCATTAGAGGATGACTCAGAAGTCAGAAATCTGAGGCATTCTTACTTCTAGCATTTAGTCAACAGGCAGAGCATTGGGAGGTAAGGAAAGGGAATCAATGGCAAATCAAAGAAGAATAGGTCAGCCATTCATTCAAGAAAGGGCTGATCTCTGGGATATTAACAGACTAACAGAGAAGAGGGCATGGAATGAATCTTAAATAAAGTGTTGAATTGGCTGCTGGTATAGTGAGCTGAGACTTCTGGACTTTTTCTAAAAAACCTGACTTTCTAACGTGAAAGATTATGTACAGCGTTATTAGGCATTCTGTATGCAAATCATTTAGACTGAGCAACACAGAGTGATCTGATGCTAAAAAGATCATTATTGAGGTCTTTCAACCATAAGTTAACTATGACAGCAGTAATGATTGTACATTATTTATATGTATTTGTGTATATATACGTATTGTATGTATTATATGTGAAATATATTACATGATCTGCTCTTTGCACAAATGATCTGCTCTTTGCACAAATCCTACCATAGACTTAGACAAAGTCTTATTGTTTTGCAGTGGTCTCAGTGTAAGTTAGGTCTTGATCCTGCAAACCCTTATTCATGTAAAATAGCCCCTGGCTTCAGCGGGCCTTCTCATGGTTGTACAATAGGGTCCTGGTCCATGACAGGGGCTCCTAGATGCTTTAATAATACAAATAATAAATAATAACTATTCAGATGATTTAGGGTTTACAGAATTAGTCTTGTAGATTTTAAGCTTCTTGGGATAGAGAATGTGTTTTGTTCACCTGTGAAGTCTCATATTCTCCTACAGTACCATATACCTAATAAACAAAACTAACAAAATCTGAGTATGATGTGAGCTAACAATAGCTTATGATAAAGGTTGCCCATTACATATATGTAATGTATATAAAATCTCACAGTTCTTTAATGTGTTGGAGCTATTCCAAACACTGTTGGCTTACATTACATAAAAAGCAAATACTTCTGTTTTGATCATGCCATGTTATAATCTCTTACTTTATAATTACATTCTTATTCTGATTATACATGCACCTAGAGAAATCAGTCCGTGAGCACATCTGAAATGGTGTATTACGAGTGATTTTTGTTTTTAGTGGATTGCAGACCAACTCCTAGAAATAATGTATTCTCCTCGTCCATCAGCTTTTAATTGTATTGGGCCCCGAATCTGTAAATTAAATATTACTGGATAGACTGAGTTTATTTGGCCCATCTACATTTATTAGAACTTTAAATCTAAACCTCTTTGAATTTGTATGTGTGTGGGTAATATACTTGAGTTCTGCACTAGATAAAATTTTCATTTTGGGTTGAAGTCTCCTGAGAACAGCTTGTCTCAAACAGATTTCAGCCCCTTCGTATCTGCAACCAAACCCATATCCCAGTCCTGCCTTGGCCATGAACCAATAGCCACTATCTTAACCTAATTCTGCATTGAAGACTGGTTCCTTATCTTTTCTCTAATTTTTAAAAATATGTTCTAGGCAGAAACTTGACACACAAACTACATGTGGTTATGATGTCTTTTGGGCTGGAGTAGGGAAGCAGATACAGGTAAAAAGCTGCTGTTCTTCAGATAGTAAAAATTCACAGTATGTCAAGGCTCTGCCCTATTTTCAGATATGAAAAACAGAGAACGATGTTGGTATTTGGATTTTGCCATCTGACCATCGTTTTTCACTGACACAATATCTTGTATTTATAAAAATGCCTTTAATCCCAAAGGCTCCAAAAGTGCTTCACAAGTGGGAACCATTTTACTCCTCACTGAAATGCAGTCACCTCTGGGCGGCAACACAACAACTGTTTACCAATAAGTAGCAACGCCACACAACAGTGAAGAAAAATGACACATACGCTTGAAAATAAACGGAGAATGTATGTGGGAAGATTAAAAGGTTACTAAAAATACAATTTAGTCAAGACATGAGAGCTAACACCCTTAATCTTGACAAGTGATCATAGACTTCAGGTTTCCATCTAAACCAAAAAAATCGTTCAGTAGCAGTGCCAATGTCTCCTAACCTAACCCCTTTCTGGGGCAGTGGCTCAATAATGGCTCCTACTGAATTTCAGCACCATTTTTTGCTGAATCCTGCGTTGTCCTTTTGAGATTTCCTAACTAAGCACTAACCAAGACCAAACCTGTCTTCCTTATGCAACCTGATAAGATCACAGCTGAAGGTGGTATGGCTACAGGCCACAAGGATTTTCATTATACTGTCTCTACTAGTATGCATACAATATATATTTGCTTACAAAGGTGGGCTGGCACATAAACATCCATTAACTAAACATTTTCTAGATACAGAAGCCTTTGATAACATTCTCTCTTGGAACAGCAATGACATTACCCCCTACTGACCTAATATCTATATTTATATTGCATAACTTAATGGTTCTAAAATATCTATTATAGCACTGAGGTCATGACTCGTGCGTGACCAATGCAATAAAGACACAGCCAACATATGAATAGCCCTGTCTACTCTACCACTGTAGTTTTAATTGTGCAGCACAGGTTGCATCCTCAGAACACAATTTTGAAACCATGCTACAGCGATTAACTGGTTACACAGAGTTAAAAGGTGCCCATTATTATAGTACAGTATCAGGGTTCTATCCATTCACATAATTAAAATATTATTTTTCCCCTGAATAGGGGACATATACTTTACGTTACCCCACACTATCCAATAGAACTCTTCCCCCGTATGATTCCTGTCCCTCCTTTCCCTCTCAGCCCCTCCTTCAAAACAAAAAATAACCTATCAAGGCAATGCCAGCTAAAAGAGCAACATGGCCAACAGTCTATCAGTGCCTACAGAAATCATGGTTGGGGTGTGAGTCTTAGCTTTGCCTTGTTTAGTACAAATTAGTTGTTTTTTTGTTGTGAGTAGGAGTCTTATCTGTCGGCTTGTTTTCCTAATTAGTTAAATCAAAATTTTCTCTGCTTTACCAGAGTATTTTTACACCAAAAGTATACAGTACACTACACTATCGTATATAGTTCAATAACTTTTATGAAAAAACACAACAGGCGATGGTGACGGGGCAGCTTTTGACTGCTGAAATCTGACCAGTTGTGAAGTATTTGGAATGATCTTCAGTGATCATGTCCTTACTTCTGAAGTTTCACCTGTTTTTGGTGTCAAGCACAAGACTGATTATTCATCTACATTTCAGTCTGTTAGTTTCTAATGACTAGGATTCCAGAAGTTAAAAAGCCTAAGAGTTTTATTAACAAGGCATTAGAACCTGTAAACATTCTTTTACAATATTTTAAATGTTAAAAGTGCAGCATTTGTATTCCTCCCCTTTAGAAAACATTTATTTTTATCTCTTGTCCTTGATTCTTCAAAGTGTTCTCTCTGATTTACACCCCAGGGAATGTGGGGGGAGGGAGAATACAATCTTGGCTGATGCAGCCTTGCCTACGGTCTCTTGCCTAGAGAAAAACCTTGCATGTTAACACAAAGGAGGAGAACTGGTGTTTGGGGTGGGGGTGGGGAGTGGAATCAGAGTATATCAGGAGGTAAACGTGACTGAGAGCAGCTCCACAAGCTCCAAAGCCCTGATACAAAAGCAACTGACAGGAAACAATTGTCTCAACAGAAGCCATCATTTACAAATGCCCCTTCATTTCCCTGTCTCCTTTGGTTACCAGGGAGAGGTAGAATCAGACCTTCAGGTCCCCACCTTTGAGAATGTTGCCCTCGAGGAGAAAGCATTCTTAAAACTACCAGGAATAGGAAAAGACTTTTGGGAAAAAGTGAGGAGGACAAACTGTGCAATGTTGGGAGAGAGGGAAGAGACTAAACAAACAGCCCTGCAAGATGTGGCATCCTGCCCACCAAATCAGAAAGGGGCATGTGATTAAAAAAAGAGCACATTTAGTTGGCCTGGACTAACTAATTCATCCCTGGACTAACTCCATTACAATAAATGGAATTACGCAAGTGATTACTTTAGCTCATTGTATGAAACTCACTTACCCCATTACAAATGTTAAACCTGTGCTTATACATAGATACTGATGGCTCAGTCCTGGACCCATGTTATTCCCTTGATTGCTTTGGGTGCATGATTGGTGAATTAACTTTGGCAACACTCATACACCGTATTAGAACAATAATGTTTTTGGAAATGAACTGGGAACAGAACATTACAATAAATAACAGAATTTTGTAAAGAAGAATTGTATATATAAAATAAAGTTCTGGCTTATTAAGATCAGAATGTAGACAATTTTTTGCAGACTATGGGACAGACAAAGAGTTTGAAGTGGTTGGTGTGTAAACAGTCTCAAGGTACTCCCTGTTTGAGTAGTACAAAACTTTCAGTACAAAAAGTGAAACTCACCTAGCTGGGATTCTGTTACAAATTTGAAACAACACACATTGGTTGGAAAAATCACTAAGACTAGCTTGATTTGGCACAAATTTGGTCTCAGTTTTGAGTAAATGAGCCTGAAGCAAGAGTACGAGACCCAAATCCCCTCAAACTTTGGGGAAATTCAGATCTTGATGGAAGTTTGCAGTTTGATCTTGATGCAAGTTTGCAGTTTGATCTTATCTCTAATTTTGAGTGATTGTGGGCCGGGTTATAGTTTCATACTGAACTCAAATTGAACTTACAGCTTCACAGTTTCAATGCAAAAGAGGGTGAAATATGGCAGCTTTGAACTTTGTTTTGAGCTTCTAATTCAAACGCACTTTACTCAAAAGCAAAGGAAAGGTTTTGTATGGACCGGTGTGAAGTAAAAAGGAGTTTCACAGAGATCCACTCTCTGTGGCACAATGTATCTTTAGTGCACAGACATATTCCATCACTAAATGTTTTGACTCTCAACTGTATATAGAGGTCCTCTTCCACCCAGGTGTGGAGGACCCATGCAAGGCTCTCTGCACCACATAAACCATTGTGTTACGCACAAAGGGCACAGGGGGAAATTGTGACTCTGCAGCTCCTGTTCAATGCAGAGGAGATCATGGGGCACAGGTAAGGGCTACTGGATCTGAAATTACATAGATCCAGTGACGTAAAATCCCCACACTATGGGTGCATTGGCAGCCTTGCAGCCTGCTCTCAGGTTGGGAGGAGTGAAACCAATCTCCAAGCCCCCATATAAAGTCTGACTATTCTGGCTTTGTGTGTGTATGTAGGTGGGGTTGAGTTTCATCCACAGAGCATATTTTGAAATAACTGAGAAAAGGAGGCCATTAAGCACAGCCCCCATTTCTGAAGAATCCCTGTTCAAAGGTGACTAGCACTCTAAGTATGGAAGGCAGGTCTCACCCACTCCTTCAGCAGTTTTCATTGTACAGATTCCAGATTTCACAGGAGAGAATTCTATTTTATCTTGCTTCCTCACACCCATAACCATCAACTAACATCACCTTTCAGGTCAGAGCCTATTTTGCCTGTATTGACTGCTCCTCCTCCAAATGTGTGTTTTTTGCTTTGGCTCTGTGGGTCTATTGGCCCTTTAGGGTACAGCTACCCTGTAATAAAAAACTGCATCATCAAGTCTCAGAGCTAAGGTCAATTGACTTGGGCTTGTGGGGCTTGAGCTGCGGGTCTAAAAATTGCAGTGTAGACATTCAGGCTTGGGTTGGAGCTTGGGATCTGAGAGTATGTCTATACTGGAATAATATACCAACTACATGGCCGCAGCTGGCCCAAATCAGCTGACTCAGGCTCGTGGTGCTTGGGTTGCGAGGCTAAAAATTGCAGTGTAGACATTTGGGCTTGGGCTGGAGCCTGGGCTCCTGGACCCTCCCCTCCTTGCAGGATTCCAGAGCTTGGAATGTCTACACTGCAATTTTACATCCCCCACAGCCTGAGCTCCATGAGCCAGAGTCAGCTGTCTTGGGCCAGCTGTGGGTGTTTACTTGCTGTGTAGACATACCCTGAGGCCCACCCTTCTTGTGGGGTTTCAGAGCCTAGGCACTAGCCTGAGCCTGAACATCTACACTGCAATTGTTAGCCCTGCAGCCCAAGCCCTACAAGCCTGAGTCAGCTGATCCAGGCCAGCTGTGGCCTGCTGTGGGTCTATTGCAGTATAAATGTACCCTTGGACCCTTAATCAAGCAGTTTACTTGGAATTGAATATTTCAGCCAATCACTCTGAAAGAGGAGAAACTGCCCTATTTGTAAAGGCAATCAGAGCTGAATTGGGAACTTATATCAAGACATATGGCCACACTTCTCCAAAACTGCAGTGGATGTGTTGAGCCTGCCTGGGTGTGTTGAGATTTCTACATAACAATATAAGAATGGCCATACTGGATCAGACCAATGGTCCATCTAGCCCAGTATAATGTTTTCCAACAGTGGCCAATATCAGATGTTTCAAAGGGAATAAACAGAACAGGATAATCATCAAGTGATCCACTCCCTGTCATCTAGTCCCAGCATCTGGCAATCAGAGGCCTAGGAACACCCAGAGCATGGGGTTACAGCCCTGACCATCTTGGCTAATTTTTGCTATTGTTACGTTCCTCCTTGAAGCATTTCTGATCTTAGGTCCATTTCATCAAGTTATAAACATCTATGCATGGTTGTAAAAAGAAACAGATGAGGTGTCTTATAAATGCAAAAGGACTGGAGATCAAAACCTTGTAAATAAGATGTATGGCTATGAAATCTAAACTCTACATAGGATCAATTTCTATCCTTTCAGCAGAGAAGGGACATCACCCCTTCAAGTGGGTGGGAGGAAAGACTTTAGGCAATAAAAATGGAACACACATGGCTAACTAATCTGCAGCGGCTGAGAATGTTTCTCACTTTCTTCAGTGTGGAATAAATAAATCACACTATCAACATGAATGGAAAGCTTATCCTCCTTTTGTCATCATATATCAAGTTGACCTGACATCCATTACTCAGTCTGGTTCAGTTAAAGTTGCTTAAAAAGTGTATTTAAAAGGACCCCTTTAAACAACTGAATAAATGCTGTTTAATTTTTTTTTTATCCTTCCAGATTCAAAGTCAGAAGGTTGAAACATTGGATATTTACAGATGTTCAGAACTTCCCATGATTAGGAATTGATCCACTAAAGAAGTAAGTACTTTCTATTTATGTCAACAAAGATGATGGGGAAGATATCGTCAGAAGACAATGAACAGTTTTCAGTGTCAACTCCTCCAACCTCCTGGGACCAACCTGGGGTCTACAGAAGGGGAGCCCTGCAGTAGTGGACTTCACTAGGGGACTGATCTCATGCCTCTCCACTTCAAGGGGCTTTTGAAGGCCCTGGGGCAGGGGCTCCTCCCATGCTGATATTAGCAAGTAGGCCAGCTGCTGAAAGAGCCTGTCAAATCTTGGTGCTCAACTGGCCAGGCCCCATATGCTGCAGGCACTGGCAAAATGATCATGTCGGAGAAGAGGGGTTGACCACGAGATATAATACATAACACTTTAAACACCAGAACTCTGGCATGGAACATTTCATTGTTTTGTCTTCACAAATAATATTTTCTCCATTAGTTTTTGTGTTGTAAATAGAAACATTTATGAGGAATGCAAGAATAAATATGTTATTCTTTTTTGGATTAATTTCCAAATTAGCATATGCATGAGAGGTTGTAAACATCTATAAATGTGCAAAGCTTCAGCTGTCTGATTTTCTGTATTATGAAGCTAGAAGGATAAAAAAAAGTTTTTGTTTTTTTTTATTTAAAGCCACCTTTGCCACCCGCCAGCCCTTGTGCCAGCCATAGAACAGCCAGACCAGAGATTCACAGTCATAAGATACTTTTAGATATGGACAATATTTGTATTATTATTTGAATTTCTGTTTTCAGTATATAAAGACCAGTCCGCAAGAAGGACCATGGTTTGCTATTTACCCCTCCAAACTAACTCCTATGTGACAGGTTTCCTGAAGTAATCTGCAGCTTGAACCCATGGATTTTAAATTCAGCACTAGATCTCAGAGAAGGGAAACTCCACTTCGCTGATGTCAACATGCTGTTGATCTTCTAGTGTAGATCACTCTCCAACAGGGGCGACGGAAGCTTCCTAAAAGTGGGGGGACCACCGGTGCCCAAACCATGGCTCTGCCCCCCACCCCGCCCCTTCTCCTGAGGTCCCACCCCCACTCGCTCCTCTCCACCCTCTCTCCCCGTGGCTCGCCCTTACAGCTGGTAAAAAGTGATGGTGCCATGGCCCCCCTGGTCCCCCCCACCCCCCAGGCACCCCTGCTCTCCACAGAGGCACATGCATCATCTGGAGGCTGCATCATGAAGGCACACTAATGTAATCACACAGCACTGCTCACTACTGCCCCAAGCACTGCCATTAGCTGCAGGGTCACCACAGGACACTTAGGTAATTGGTCATGGCCTATACGAGTTCTTGTAATAAAAAAATTGAGTTCAGTGTTTTGGATGGGAACAAGGGTTACTGATGTGATGTCCTGGGAATAACCCTTCCAGATTTTTGATTAGGTATGGGACAACTAAAGAGCAGACTGCACCTAGGGAATGCATCCCAGGATATACATTGAGCCAAGTGCATGTTGGGACAGAACTTTGGGGGTTTAGTCAAAGCATGCGAATGATCATGATCAATAAAACTCATGGTTTAAGGACCTCACTAGCAAGTCCAAATGCCTTGGATTTAAAGAGCTCCCATTAATATGGGACAAATCCTCATATGGACAGGAGGATCACTTAGCTGAACTCCTGTGTCAGCAACACTTATCAGTATTAATTTACAAAAGGCAACATTGATATTGTATTGTTATTGTGTGCACTCAGGCAAATTGATACATATTCTTTCTTTGTCAGGACTCAAGATATACAGCATAGTTTGCACTGTATCAAACTACCTCAAGGATAAGAACAGACCACCTAATGAGTGGAGCTGAAAGCACAGTGAAGCAATTGTAACCCTTCTGCCAGGCCAAGTTGATAGCAGCAAGGGCCGGGTTCAGTACACAGGGGTTCCCTCTCATCAAAGCAAATGCAAAACTGGCTCGAGCCCCCACCCAGTGACCTGGGAAAATCTTATACACCCCCGGGCGCCTCAAAGAGGCAATACTTCCCCTCTCGCAAGCACAGAGTCTCGGTGTAGCAGAGAATCTTTAATAACATGAGGTAAACGACATCAGCATTAAATTGGGGAAACACCACAACTAGTGTTCATTAACTAAACCATGAGCAAAGACCCACCCCAGCAAATTGGGCCACATCCTTTCCCTCGGGTTCTTGAGTCCCAGAACCCAAACGTCTCTTGAATCCAGCAATCCACAAATCACCCAAAGTTCAAAAAGTCCAGCCCCAGAGTTCAAAAGTTCATCTGCAGAGTGTTGCTCCCCAGTCTGGCTAAAATGTGCCTGTGTGTGTGGGGAAAGAGATAAGGGGCACCTTACATGTCCTGAAGCTGACTGCCCCACAGGGCTCTGCTCTGCTCAGCTGTCTCACGACCGGCTCCGCTCTGCACAGCTCACCATCTCACGAACAGCTCTGCTCTGCACAGCTCGCCTCGCTGTCTCACGAACACTCCACCAGCCTATCCACGAACAGCACCACTGCACTCTAGTTCTTCCGGCTCCCCACTACTTGACACAGTGCTCAGTGATTCCAGCTCTCAGTAGTGGGAGCCTTAGTGCTGGTGCACCATAAGGCCAAAGTGAATTCAGCACAGTACCTGTAGCAAGACTCTTAATAGATCCAAAATTAGCTCTGACATTCCACAGTGGAGAGAGACAGAGGTGCAATTGGTGTTTCAGGCCCTCACAAAGGCACCCACACCACCAGGTACAAATACCTGTCTCAAGCCTCTCTCAATTCACAGAGTTTTGGAACCCATGTCCCTTGCCTAGCGAGTGCTACTTAGTTGATGGTGAGTCCCTCCATCATAACAAAAGGCCAAGTACAGTTCCAAGCACAGTTCCCATAATCAGGGTAATAACAATTTATTCTTCCCACCCCAATAACAGAGACACTGGGGATCCCACAACAGCCAAAATGACCATTTGGGCAGTTATGGCCTCATTCTAGGCGGGGTGGGTGTGCCTATGCAAATGAGATCAGCCCCTAAAGTTCTTTTCCACAACTTGCCACACCTCACCACCAGATGTCAGGGCGGAGCTCATCCTGACTCTGCTTACACAATGAAAGGAGATTTCAGGACTTGTCAGCTGCATGACTCAGTGGCACAGGAATGACCAGGGCTGGCCTTACCATGAGGCGAACTGAGGCGGCTGCCGCAGGTGCCAGACTTTGGGCGGGGGGGTGGAGCCACTAGGACCCAGAGTGTAGAAATTGTGTCTGCTGCTGGTGCATATGTATTCTCTCTGCTTGAGATGCACAGAGATGGTGGAGTGCTGTGCTGGAGAAAGGAGGGCACAAGAGACATAACAGGCAGGCAGGAGAAAAGGTGAGAGGGAATAACAGAAAGCAGCAGGAGCTGCAGGGAGAGAGAGTAGGAGGAGTCTCTTATGTACCTCTCTAGCACCCATAGGAGCCTGGACTGATTAACACCAGCTTCTCAAGGAGCTTCCTATTTCCTGCTGCTTCCCTGAACCCACTTGAGGAGAACAGGCAGCCAATTGAAGTAGTAGGAGCCAGTTAGGCCCTTAAGACGCTGATATCTTCCCTCACCCAGGCCCTGCCACCAGCCTGCTTATTTGTCCCCTTCAATTGAGTGTTGAGAGCCACTATAGCCAGCACAGAACAGCAGTCATGAGTGAAAGAAGAAAACACCCCTCTGGGGCAGCATTCCAAAGAAGAAAGAAAGCAAAGGAAGCTTTTCTATCTAAACAGCAAGGAGCTCTCCTGAGATACATGGACACAAATGTTCACTGTGAGCCTTCTGGCCCCAGTGAGCATGTGAGTGGTGAGGAGATGCCTGATCTTCCAGTTAGTCAGAGTGCAGGTGACCTGGCAGCTACTGCAGCATCCATATCTCCATCATAAATGGATGTAACCATGCACATTCCTGAAGAAAAGTGTAGATCAGAGAAGAGTGTGGTGGAGGCGCAAGAAACAGCTGCTGCTGAGTTTAGTTCCTTAAGTCTAGATGATCCAAGACTGTGGACCCACTTGAGCAGTAGCCTGAGGGACTTCCTTGTTCTGCATGGGCCATAGCAAGTGAAAAACTTCACATTCCCCAAAGACAATGAAAATAGAAGTTTCCACCCAACACATTACTGGCATGAAATCCCCAATGGTGACAAAGAGGAGAGGCCATGGCTTATGTACTCAAAAACCCAGAATGCCGCATACTGTTTTTGTTGCAAACTCTTCCAGTCTAATGTTCCAGCCACACTGGGTTCTACAGGAACAAAGGACTGGAAAAATCTGGCTAGAAATCTGGCATACCATGAGAAGGCAGCAAATCACAAGAGAGCATTCGATAGGTGGAAAGAGCTTGAGATGAGACTAAGGTTAAAGGCCACCATAGATGATCAGCATCAAGAGAAGATTGCATCAGAGTCTCTTTACTGGCAAAATGTTCTGAAAAGGCTCATTGCCATTGTGAGAATGCTTGCTACCCAAAACCTAGCACTGCGTGGCCCTTCAGATCAGCTGTATGTGCCAAACAATGGAAACTTCCTTAGAATTGCGGAGCTAATGGCTGAGTTTGATGCTATACTCCAGGAGCATCTAAGAAGAGTCACCACCCAAGAAATGTACACACACCACTACCTTGGAAAAACAATTCAAAATGAGATCATACAGTAACTGGAAACAAAAGTCAAACAGATGATTGTGGCAGATCTGAAGTCAGCAAGATATTACTCTGTTATTCTGGACTGCACACCTGACATCAGCCAACCGGAACAAATGACTTTAATGGTGCGTTTTGTAACAACAACAGAACCTAGTGAAAATGTCGCTGCAATGGTGACAATGGTCAGTCAGCATTTTCTAGAATTTATTGACATTGATGATACTACAGGAGCTGGTATGATAAATGTGCTTCTTAAAAAGCTGGAAGATATGGAAATTGCGATAGCTGACATGAGAGCTCAGGGCTACGATAATGATGCCAACATGAGAGGAAAGAACAGAGGAGTGCAGACACGGATCTGAGAGTTAAACCCTCAAGCTTTTTTTGTCCCATGTAGTTCTCATTCATTGAACTTGGTAATCAGTGATGCAGTATCAGCTTCTAGTGAGGCTGCTGAATTTTTTAATGTAATTCAAAGCATCTATGTATTTTTCTCTGCATCAACTCAGCGATGGCAAATTTTGAAGCAACATCTGGGAACATCCTCTCTGACACTGAAACCACTGAGTGCCACAAGATGGGAAAATCGAGTGGAGGAGATAAAGCCTATCAAACACCAGGTTGGGAAGATAGATGATGCCACAGTTGCCATTATGGAGGATAATGCTATGACAGGACCTGTTCGTGGGAGAACAGGGGCAGAGGGAAATGGAATCACCAGAAACATACATAACTTCAAATTTCTATATGGCTTAGTGTTGTGGCATGACATACTGTTTGAAATAAATGTTGTAAGCAAGAGACTCCAAGGTGTTGACCTTGATATATCTGGAGCAATGGAACAATGGGACAAAGCAAAGTCATACCTACAGTCTTACCGGTCAGATGAGGGATTTCATAATGTTCTGAAGCGTGCACAGAAATTGGCAGAGGAACTTCACACTGAAGCTATTTTCCCACCCATTCAAGAATACAAGAGTCACCGAAGAAGAAGACATTTTGATTATGAGGCATGGGATAAACCCATAAGAGACCCCAAACAACAATTCAAAGTTGAATTCTTTAACCAGGTGCTAGATTGTGCAATACAGTCAGTTGAAGAATGTTTCATGCAGCTCAAGGAACACAGCAGTATATTTGGGATGTTGTAGGATATTCCAAAACTCCTCACTATACCTGAAGAAGACCTACACCAGCAATGCAGGGCACTAGAGACAGTGTTGACACATGACGACATGTGCGATATTGATGCGAGTGATTTAGGTGATGAACTGAAAGCCCTTTCAAGATACATTTCAGCAGGATCAACTTCAAAGGTTGTTCTGGAATATATGTGCACAGAGAAGATAACCTCCCTCTTTCCAAATGCTTTTGTTGCTCTGCCCATACTTCTAACACTTCCTGTAACAGTTGCCAGTGGAGAACGCAGCTTCTCCAAGCTGAAGTTAATAATAAACACATCTATGCTCCACAATGACACAGGAGAGGCTGGTTGGCCTTGCAACCATCTCAATAGAGCATGAACTGGCCCAAACTGTGGACCTTCATCAGGAAGCAGTTCAAATCTTTGCAACCAAGAAGGCACGGAAAGCACCACTTTGATTATTCAAACAGATAAAAATGCCAGTGTTTACTATGCAGCCAAGAAAAGTTACATTTGCTGTTCAGGCGTTTGAAAGTTAAGTGTGACTTAAAGTTTTTGAACAAGGCATTTTAAGTTGTTATTTTTCCTTTATTGGGGTAGGTAGCAGAGCAGTACCATGAGAGGAGTAGAACAGGAAGAAGGCAGAATTGAGACCTTTCAAAGTTTTGGCCAAAGCGAGGGAACATGGGGGCGTCATTTGAGCTCCCTGCCTCATGTGCCAAAATGTTGTTGGCCAGCCTTGGGAATGACAGCAGTGCTGGCTGTGGGGATGACTCCACAGAATGTCATTCTTATTTAAGGTTCTTCATGGTGTCACACATTCTTGTGTTTTGCAGTCAGACTTATATCTAAAAGGTATTAGCCTTTGGGAAGCTCTGCGTTTAATGCAGGTTTAATAGTCACTATATTCTGGTGGTTGGTCAGTCTTTGTGGGATATATTTATAACAACGGAAAAGAGGCCAGCCATAGATAAGAGAGTTTATCAGCTCCAGATGGTGAGTTATGAAAGCAGAGAGATGTAGGATAGGAATGACAACGAAATTTAACTCTCTCTTGAAAATGTTAACCGTATTGTTCACGCTTAGCACTAAGGGGGCCTGTGACCACTGTGTGATTAACTCTGTGACCCCGAGAAGAATTTAGACCAGCCTGTCAAAAATATTATGCTTTAAGGCAGCAATCGTTTTTCTTTATTAAAGATCAGTTACATTGCCTTGCTTTCTGTTGCCTACACTCGGATTGCAGTTTGACTGTAGCACCACCTGTAGGAAATCATGTGTAATTTAATTAACAGCACAAATCCAGAGCAGCCGTCAAAGTGATAACATAAAAAGGTGGGTCTGACACGGCTACAACTATGGTGCGTACAACGGACTCCTTGGCAGGTTTAATTCATTTTAGGAAGCAAGTGTGCAACACATAAATGTGTCCATCTAATATATATGAACATTTCAAATAGATCCATTAAGGGCAGGGGTGTAATTTCTCAATTATTTAAAAGCATGGAAACAAAAAATAAATTTTCTAAAAAAGGATTTTTGGAATTTTTCTGATCTTTATATCTGTCACATAAGTTCAGGACCTGAGTCTTTAAAATGGGGAGTCTTTCCATAAACGACAAAGGACTATGGATTAGGCCTTTAATACTTATGAAAGAGGCTGGTTTAAATAAAGTCATCCATTTAGTATCAAGGGATCAGTCTCCCTTGGCCCTTTCAATATTTGGCCTTTTAGCTAAGACTACCATCAAAAGCACCGTTTGTGATTTCCCCCCTGATCTCAGGTGTTTTTTCCCCCTAATTTAAATGTTGTTTTTACGAATAAATACTGAGTAGCTTATCATATCATGCAGTAGACTGAGTCAACATATTATGATTTTGGAGTGCACCACTGTCCCATGAGGGTATCAAAGAGGGGGAGGGATAGCTCAGTGGTTTGAGCATTGGCCTGCTAGACCCAGGGTTGTGAGTTCAGTCCTTGAGGGGGCCATTTGGGGATCTGGGGCAAAAGTTGGGGATTAGTCCTGCTTTGAGCAGGGGGTTGGACTGGATGACTTCCTGAGGTCCCTTCCAACCCTGATATTCTATGATTCTATGAAATAGATGTTAAACACTTGGAATCAACAACAAAAAATAAATAAAATGATATGAAATATATATTTTGTGACATAAATGTGGGTTTTAAACTGGATGAATAGCATTTTTTTTTAAAAAGGAACACTTATTTAAAAATGCCATTTCATAGGAACTGCTATAGAAAGCTTCCAGTTGGATCAAAGTATCTAGGACCCTATAAAGGCTACAGGCACATGAAAGCACATGGATGGGTATGTGGCCACTATGGCTTCCAGTCTTCTTACCAGCTCTTGCTGCTTGATTGCTGGGTATGACAACTGGGACAGACTGAGATACTTATTGTGGTAAGTCCATCTGTTTCTTATGATGGTGTAGTTTGAGGCCTCAGAAGAAAGAGTGAGAATTTGAGAACAAGATTGGAAGTAGAAACCAAGCACTCCTGAGTTCAAATCCTGCCTTTGACACTTGCACTGTGAATTTGAGCAAACCTCTCCACCTCAATTTTCCCCATCTGTAAAAAGCAAATGAAAATAACACTCATTTCCCTCTCACTGGAGTGCTGGCAGTATTAATGTTTGTAAAGCACTTTGGATAGAAAAAGTTCTGTAATTCCTAAGTACTTTTACCATAAGAGAGGTAGAACAACTGTGTCTCTAAAAAATCCCATTTGTTTATATCCATACTCACCAGTGCTCAGAATTTTAGAAGTGCATAATTTTTATTAATATATTTTTTTTAATGTGGGATGTCTGTCATCTGCTTTTTACAACCACCAATTTTACAAGCAGAATCACATCAAGGCTCTTTCAGCAGCAATCTGCCCCCCAGATTGGTTGGTACCTCTGCTTCTATCCTTTTAGAACAAAAAGCTGCAAACCCCAAAGCCATTCAACTCCACCAACAGGCTTTAGGTCTTCAATACCTTTTTCAATGAGACTAATATCTCTGCATACTTTTTGGACAAGGCTGCAATAATGATGCTTGGTTGCTGTGCAGGATTAGCATGTTCAGCAATAGGGAGGAGGAAAAGAGAGACATCTAGCACGCAAGCGATGGGTTTGCTAAAAGTGGCATGCATCTGAATGATACTTGCATATTTAACCCTGGAATCATTTTTAGAGCTAAACAACGAATGTACATGACACTTATTGATATTATAGGGCCTCCATTCGCGCTGCTAGAAGGTTTAAGCTGTTCCCATTGAAGTTAATGGGACCTCTGCATGACCTCAGTGAGAACAGGATCAGGCCCTAAGAGCATGTCAGGGACTTTCTGGTGTCATTTTTAGAGGATTCTGTAATCCAGCTGTAAAAGTCTTATGCTGAGATGGGGATATGACTAACTTTCTAGTGCCATTTTTTTTTTAAGTGTAGCTTTAACGTTAATTTAACTGAATTTTCTGGCTTCCAAACACTTGTGTTTTTTTAAAAAAGAATATTAGATTAAAGTTTTCTTCCCCTCTCAGCGGTATGCCATCAACTTGAACATCACATTTGCATCATGGCATGTGATTGTGGAGACCTGGGGTGAATTCCTGGCTCCATGGAAGTCAATGTGAGTTTTGCCATTGGCATCAGTGGAGTTGAGATTTCCCCTCAGATTCTACTCCCAGTTTTGCCACTAACTCACTTGTGACCGGGACAAGTCACAGAACTTTTTGAACATCAATTTTCCATTCTGTAAAATTGGGACAATTATACTTGTCTGCTTCACAAAGAGGCTATGGTTTATAAGTAATATTTGAGACCACTGAATGAAAGGTCACATGGGGCTAGATTTTCAAAAGGATTTAAAGGAGTACTTTTGGCACCTTAGAGACTAACAAATTTATTTGAGCATAAGCTTTCATGAGCTAAGCTCACTTCATCGGATGCATGTAGTGGAAAATACAGTGGGGAGGTGCCTAAAGATGTAGATTGGCACTTAGTGGGATTTTGAAAAGTGCCTAACTCCCATTGAAATCACTGGGAGTCAGGCTCCTATCTGCATCTTAAAGCACCTAAATAACTTTGAAAATCTGGCCCATAATGTATAAGTGCAAAATGTTATTATTTTGGCCACACTCTATTTCAAAAATGGGAATAGAACTTGGGAGTTCTTGGATCTCATTCCTGACTTCTAGTTCTGTGCTTCTATCAAGTAAGCTAGAGAGACAAAGTGTTTTTATTGCCCCAACAAGGTATTCCAGTGATTGTTAAGATCACCCATATTTCCTTCAAAATCACCTCCCCTTTCCATGCCATCCAAATAAACAAAGAAGACTAAGATTACAAATTAGACAATTTCTCAGTGAAGCTGGACATTTAGCATGTGGGAATTGTATTTGTTATTTTTATTTTATAGTGCTGGGTCTAATATTCACAGTTGCAGTAATCCCAAGGTATTGTTAAGGAATTGACTAGTCTGCTTAATATCCAGACAGGTTTTATATCAGCATTTTATATAAAACACAGGTTGGAAACCAAATTCACACACACACACACACACACACTCTCTCTCTCTCTTTGAAATTGATGGCAACACTCCAATACTCCTTGTGGGAATCATTATCTACAGGTCTTTGCAAAAATCAAGGAAGAGTGAAGAGTATTTTAATATTAATGACAGGTTTCAGAGTAGCAGCCGTGTTAGTCTGTATACGCAAAAAGAAAAGGAGTACTTGTGGCACCTTAGAGACTAACAAATTTATTTGAGCATAAGCTTTCGTGAACTACAGCAAATTTATTTGAGCATAAGCTGTAGCTCACGAAAGCTTATGCTGAAATAAATTTGTTAGTCTCTAAGGTGCCACAAGTACTCCTTTTCTTTTTTAATATTAATGCAGTACCAAAGTCTGCATCATGGCTTGGCTTTCTGAAACCAACACCTCTAAGAAGAAGCCCCCCTTAGGATGCAGAGTTGCAGTTAGGTGATTTATGGAAGGAGGTGGTTAAGCCTTTGGCTTGACGCATTCACCATTGCTAGGATATTGGTCTAAATGGACCGCTGCTCTCTCTTCCAGCATGGCTGTTCCTACATTCCTATGGTTGGCCACAAAAACTAAGAAGTATTCAGAAAAAAAATCTACCAAAACGTAATTGCACCCCAAATGCCACATTATGGATACTGCTCTGAGCAGGATTAGATGACATAGTGATAAAGACACCTGAGTCCTGTCTACATTAATGCTCCTGCCATTTCTTCTCCAAGTGGAGCTGCACTGGTGGGAAAGCTCTTGGCATATGATGGTAAAGATGCAGCCTTACCATGCTAGGCAGCACTGGTGCGAGTCACACAGCCCTTCCCTTGAAGTCAGTGAACGGATTCCAAGTGCCATTTGAGCTCCTCAGTTAGTTTGCATACCTCACATTACATCATCCAACAAAGCACCTTTCAGTCAAACCCCATACAATGGAAAGAGGTTGGCTGTGCTCAATGGGGGGTTAATAGTTGCCAGGGGAACGCCACATTCCAGCATCAGCTGCTAATGTGCAAAGCATGCTGTTAGAAACTGGCCAGGAGCAGACCATGGGAAAATTCTTGCATACTTTATGAGACAGAAAAAAACCCTACTTTCTACAAAACAACACACAATGCATAATCCCTACTCTGAAACTGAAATGCTCCAGACCTTTAAGTGGGGAGAGGGAAATTAAGATTTTGGGGTGTTGTTGCCAATAAAAACAAATAAAAAAGAAATTTTCTGATTGGAGATTTAATTTTCAATATCTTAGGAAATGAACTGGCTAAGTGTCAAACATCTCACAGGTAATTTTATACAGTTCTTCAGGACAATATGTTCAGCCTTAGCCAGACTGGCAGGTTAGAAGGTTAGCACCTGGGATGAGTGGGGCACCAACTGACTTAACATCATGAAACAATGGCCTCTTCCCCCCCCAGTATTGGCAGCTCACCACTCCAAAGAATAACACCACAACATTACACTCCTGCCTACAAAGCCCCTATTCACTGTAAGACAGTCTGCTTACTGCAACAAGATGGTATTTCTGGATACAACCACAAGCCCTTTTGGAGGGGCGGGGGAGGAAGGGGAAAGATGAAGAAGATAAAATGGCAATGCAGACAGCCTACAATTACAACGTATAATAGTGTGTGTGTGTGTTCGTTCTGCTGGGTGATTTTTGCTTCAGGTCCAAGCAAAAATGATACATCTCTGATTATTAAAAAAAAATTAAGGAAATACTTTACCCAAAAAAAAAAAAAGAATTCAAGATCTCTGTAGCACATGTTGACCAATGAAAAACATTAGCAACGTGTGGGCCCCCATTTATTGGATGTGTTAGCAACACCAGTTTTAGTATTGTTCATGCTAATACCATTTAAGTACACTGTGACAGTGTGGATCAAATTTAGCTGTTAAGGGGGAATGCAGGGACCAAGAGGAACAGCTTGCACGTCCCCTTTTCAGAAGCTGCCGGCCACGGCAGTGGGGCATTGAGATGATGCAGAATGACCAGGACATAGGAGTGCCTCCCAGTATGCTGTTACCAGTGTCCAGCCATCCACACTGGGAAGCCCCTGCAGCAGGTTCCCACTGCAGGGGAGAAGGGCACACAGAGCTGCCACAGATGGCTATGTGCTATGCTGCAGAGCCCCTTAGCCCTGGTCTACACTAGGACTTTAGGTCGAATTTAGCAGCGTTAAATCGATGTAAACCTGCACCCGTCCACACAATGAAGCCCTTTATTTCGACTTAAAGGGCTCTTAAAATCGATTTCCTTACTCCACCCCTGACAAGTGGATTAGCGCTTAAATCGACGTTGCCGGCTCGAATTTGGGGTACTGTGGACACAATTCGATGGTATTGGCCTCCGGGAGCTATCCCAGGGTGCTCCATTATGACCGCTCTGGACAGCACTCTCAACTCAGATGCACTGGCCAGGTAGACAGGAAAAGAACCGCGAACTTTTGAATCTCATTTCCTGTTTGGCCAGCGTGGCAAGCTGCAGGTGACCATGATGGAGTCCCAGAATCGCAAAAGAGCTCCAGCATGGACCGAACGGGAGGTACGGGATCTGATCACTGTTTGGGGAGAGGAATCCGTGCTATCAGAACTCCGTTCCAGTTTTCGAAATGCCAAAACCTTTGTGAAAATCTCCCAGGGCATGAAGGACAGAGGCCATAACAGGGACCCGAAGCAGTGCCGCGTGAAACTGAAGGAGCTGAGGCAAGCCTACCAGAAAACCAGAGAGGCAAACAGCCGCTCTGGGTCAGAGCCCCAAACATGCCGCTTCTATGATGAGCTGCATGCCATTTTAGGGGGTTCAGCCACCACTACCCCAGCCGTGTTGTTTGACTCCTTCAATGGAGATGGAGGCAATACGGAAGCAGGTTTTGGGGACGAAGAAGATGATGATGAGGAGGAGGTTGTAGATAGCTCACAGCAAGCAAGCGGAGAAACCGGTTATCCCGACAGCCAGGAACTGTTTCTCACCCTAGACCTGGAGCCAGTACCCCCCGAACCCACCCAAGGCTGCCTCTTGGACCCAGCAGGCGGAGAAGGGACCTCTGGTGAGTGTACCTTTTAAAATACTATACATGGTTTAAAAGCAAGCATGTGAAAGGATTACTTTGCCCTGGCATTTGCGGTTCTCCTAGATGTAGTCCTAAAGCCTTTGCAAAAGGTTTCTGGGGAGGGCAGCCTTATTGCATCCTTCGTGGTAGGACACTTTACCACTCCAGGCCAGTAACACGTACTCAGGAATCATTGTAGAACAAAGCATTGCAGTGTATGTTTGCTGGCATTCAAACAACATCCGTTCTTTATCTCTCTGTGTTATCCTCAGGAGAGTGAGATATAATTCATGGTCACCTGGTTGAAATAGAGTGCTTTTCTTCAGGGGACACTCAGAGGAGCCCATTCCTGCTGGGCTGTTTGCCTGTGGCTGAACAGAAATGTTCCCCGCTGTTAGCCACAGGGAGGGGGGAAGGTTGAGGGGGTAGTCACGCGGTGGGAGGAGGCAAAATGCGATCTTGTAACGAAAGCACATGTGCTATGTATGTAATGTTAACAGCAAGGTTTACCCTGAAAGAGTGTAGCCACTGTTTTATAAAATGTGTCTTTTTAAATACCGCTGTCCCTTTTTTTTTCTCCACCAGCTGCATGTGTTGCAATGATCACAGGATCTTCTCCTTCCCAGAGGCTAGTGAAGCTTAGAAAGAAAAAAAAACGCACTCGCAATGAAATGTTCTCTGAGCTCATGCTGTCCTCCCACACTGACAGAGCACAGATGAATGCGTGGAGGCAAATAATGTCAGAGTGCAGGAAAGCACAAAATGACCGGGAGGAGAGGTGGCGGGCTGAAGAGAGTAAGTGGCGGGCTGAAGACAGGGCTGAAGCTCAAATGTGGCGGCAGCGTGATGAGAGGAGGCAGGATTCAATGCTGAGGCTGCTGCAGGACCAAACCAGTATGCTCCAGTGTATGGTTGAGCTGCAGCAAAGGCAGCTGGAGCACAGACTGCCACTGCTGCCCCTCTGTAACCAACCGCCCTCCTCCCCAAGTTCCATAGCCTCCACACCCAGACGCCCAAGAACGCGGTGGGGGGGCTTCCGGCCAACCAGCCACTCCACCACAGAGGATTGCCCCAAAAAAAGAAGGCTGTCATTCAATAAATTTTAAAGTTGTAAACTTTTAAAGTGCTGTGCTTAAAGTGCTGTGTGGCATTTTCCTTCCCTCCTCCACCACCCCTCCTGGGCTACCTTGGTAGTCATCCCCCTATTTGTGTGATGAATGAATAAAGAATGCATGAATGTGAAGCAACAATGACTTTATTGCCTCTGCAAGCGGTGATTGAAGGGAGGAGGGGCGGGTGGTTAGCTTACAGGGAAGTAGAGTGAACCAAGGGGCGGGGGGTTTCATCAAGGAGAAACAAACAGAACTTTCACACCGTAGCCTGGCCAGTCATGAAACTGGTTTTCAAAGCTTCTCTGATGCGTACCGCGCCCTCCTGTGCTCTTCTAACCGCGCTGGTGTCTGGCTGCGCGTAACCAGCAGCCAGGCGATTTGCCTCAACCTCCCACCCTGCCATAAACGTCTCCCCCTTACTCTCACAGATATTGTGGAGCACACCGCAAGCAGTAATAACAGTGGGAATATTGGTTTCACTGAGGTCTAAGCGAGTCAGTAAACTGCGCCAGCGCGCCTTTAAACGTCCAAATGCACATTCTACCACCATTCTGCACTTGCTCAGCCTGTAGTTGAACAGCTCCTGACTACTGTCCAGGCTGCCTGTGTACGGCTTCATAAGCCATGGCATTAAGGGGTAGGCTGGGTCCCCAAGGATACATATAGGCATTTCAACATCCCCAACAGTTATTTTCTGGTCTGGGAATAAAGTCCCTTCCTGCAGCTTTTGAAACAGACCAGAGTTCCTGAAGATGCGAGCGTCATGTACCTTTCCCGGCCATCCCACGTTGATGTTGGTGAAACGTCCCTTGTGATCCACCAGAGCTTGCAGCACTATCGAAGAGTACCCCTTGCGGTTTATGTACTAGGCGGCTTGGTGCTCTGGTGCCAAGATAGGGATATGGGTTCCGTCTATAGCCCCACCACAGTTAGGGAATCCCATTGCAGCAAAGCCATCCACTATGACCTGCACATTTCCCAGGGTCACTACCCTTGATATCAGCAGATCTTTGATTGCGTGGGCTACTTGCATCACAGCAGCCCCCACAGTAGATTTGCCCACTCCAAATTGATTCCCAACTGACCGGTAGCTGTCTGGCATTGCAAGCTTCCACAGGGCTATCGCCACTCGCTTCTCAACTGTGAGGGCTGCTCTCATCTTGGTATTCATGCGCCTCAGGGCAGGGGAAAGCAAGTCACAAAGTTCCATGAAAGTGCCCTTACGCATGCGAAAGTTTCGCAGCCACTGGGAATCGTCCCAGACCTGCAACACTATGCGGTCCCACCAGTCTGTGCTTGTTTCCCGAGCCCAGAATCGGCGTTCCACAGCATGAACCTGCCCCATTAGCACCATGATGCATGCATTGGCAGGGCCCATGCTTTCAGAGAAATCTGTGTCCATGTCCTGATCACTCACGTGACAGCGCTGACGTCGCCTCCTCGCCCGGTATCGCTTTGCCAGGTTCTGGTGCTGCATATACTGCTGGATAATGCGTGTGGTGTTTAATGTGCTCCTAATTGCCAAAGTGAGCTGAGCGGCCTCCATGCTTGCCTTGGTATGGCGTCCGCACAGAAAAAAGGCGCGGAACAATTGTCTGCCGTTGCTCTGACGGAGGGAGGGGCGACTGACGACACGGCTTACAGGGTTGGCTTCAGGGAGCTAAAATCAACAAAGGGGGTGGCTTTACATCAAGGAGTATTTCAGGCAGGACTTCACGGAGGATTCCAATAAGAAATGGTGCACCTAAGTTATTGTCCTTATTGGAACAAGAAGGTTAGCCTGGCCTCTGATTGATACATGGCTAGATTTACCTCGCTGCACCTTCTCTGTGAGTGACTGCAGTGTGATCTAGAAGAATGAGTCCCCTAGACAGGGGAGGGGGGGAAGCAAATGAGTACAAAACAAATCTGGTCTATTTCTTGTTTTGATCCACTCCATCTATCTTTTACATCTTTGGCTGGCAGCAGACGGTGCAGAAGGACTGCATGCCATCCACATCTCATGGCTGCTCGGCAGAAGATGGTACAGTACGACTGCTAGCAGTCCGTATCGCCTGCCCGCTCACCATAAGACGGTTCAATAGGACTGACTGCAGGACTAAAGAGAATGACCTGGTCAAGTCAATCCAAATTTAGTCCCTGCGCCCATGTCTGCCCAGGCACTCCCAGCCGACGTGGCCAGGAGCACCTCGGACATGACGATGACGGCTACCAGTCGTACTGTACCGTCTGCTACCACAAGGCAAGGGGTTGCTGCTACTGTGTAGCAATGCCGTACCGCGTCTGCCAGCACCCAGGAGACATAGGGTGATGGTTACCTGAGCGGGCTCCATGCTTGCCATGGTATGGCGTCTGCACAGGTAACTCAGGAAAAAAGGCGCAAAACGATTGTCTGCCCTTGCTTTCACAGAGGGAGGGAGGGAACGGGGGCCTGACGATATGTACCGAGAACCACCCGCGACAATGTTTTAGCCCCATCAGGCATTGGGATCTCAACCCAGAATTCCAATGGGCAGCGGAGACTGCGGGAACTGTGGGATAGCTACCCACAGTGCAACGCTCCGGTAGTCGACTCTAGCCTCGGTACTGTGGAAGCGCTCCGCCGAGTTAATGCACTTAATGCACTTAGAGCATTTTCTGTGGGGACACACACACTCGAATATATAAAACCGATTTCTAAAAAACCGACTTCTATAAATTCGACCTTATTCCGTAGTGTAGACATACCCTTACATAAGGGGAATTCACTGGGAGGGGCCAAATAGCTGGTGTGGGGCTGTGTGACCCAAAGAGCCTCTCAATGGTAAATGGCAAAGGGGTAATTGTTCTGGAAATACAAGAGTTACCAGACCTGAAAAACTCTCTACACCTGATACTCAGTCATCATAATATTTATCCAACAAGTATCTTGTAAGGTATCCAGTGAAAACTGGTGACCTTCTAGTCATTAATATTATGGTGTGATGTATGTACTATGGGCTTGTCTACACTTACATTTTATAGCGCTCTAAGTTGCTGGCTCAGGGGTGTGAAAAATCACGCCCCTGAGCGCAGCAAGTCTGAGCGCTTTAAAGCGCTCGTGTAAACAGGCTCCCAGTGCTCGGAGCTAATCCCCTGGTGGAGGTGGATTACCAGGAGTGCTGGGAGAGCTCTCTCCCAGCACTCGCACGTGACCACACTCGCACTTCAAAGCGCTGCTGTGGGAGCACTCCAGAGACAGCGCTTTGAAGTTTCCAGTGTAGCCATGCCGGTAAAGAGTTATGTATGTGGGCTGGAAATGCATTCCTAAAATATGTTCAGACCAAGCAATCTGAGTAGATACACAGGTTTATCCTAGACAAAGAAATACACAGGCTTACCCTAGACAAAGAAATTTGGATTTGCCAGTCTGCTCGCATCAAACTTTGTAAACAAGAGACAATGAAAATAAAGTTGCATTTAAGATAAACAAAATAATCAAACCAAGAGAAAGAGCCAATTAACAAGAGACTGAAAAGGGGACATGGCACCTGCACTCTGAGGAACAAGCAGCAGGGAAGAAGAATTTTGTTTAGGGTTACTTTTCAAAGGTTTTCTGAACTGTTAGAAAAGAGGTAAAAGACATTGTGGTTATGCATCATTTAAGGGACAAAGGGTACGTCTACACCAGAATAAAAGACCCACGGCTGGCCCAGCTCACCTGACTTGGGCTTGTGGGGTTCGGGCTGCAAATTGCAGTGCAGATGTTTGGGCTCAGGCTGGAACCCATGCTTTGGGGTCCTCCTGCTCATGGGGTCCCAGTTATGTGGGCTGAACACACTGAGAACTGGCTGCAAGTGAGAAATTGCCTGAGACCAGGTTTGTAATCTGTAAAGTTTTAAGACACTAGAAAGCGTGTTTTATTTGTAACCATTTTCTGTTTTTATTATCCTTACTTACTATCCCTTAAATCTCTGTTCTTTATTAATAAACCTATTTTTGGTTTTCCCAGAAAAGCGTCTCGGTGCTTGTATTCAAGTATGGGTCCTCAGCTAAACTGACAGGCTGGTTTGTGCACTCTCTCTTCGGAGGCAGTGGATTTGGTGGCAAGTGGCCAGTGAGAGAGGCTGGATACTGCAGAGAAATGCTCTTCCAGAGGGTTTGGGAACTGGGGTTCACTGAATGTTACCTGCAAAGCAAGGTTTACGCTGGCAGAGTCTCAAGGAGTTTGCTGGTGAGGAGGACAGACTGGTGCAGCAGGGAGCTTACACACAGTTTAAGCTCCAGCAAAATTCTCTCTTGCTGAGGCACAGGGATAACACAGTGGCTTATGGTTCTGGGCGCCCTGTGAAAGTGTCACAGGCTACCAGCACAAAGGGGCCGCAGGGCAATTTCCAACCAGGTTCCATGTATTCCCCCCCACCACCTAGGGGGCACTAGATTGACCAATGGCAGACAGCTGACAGATGGCAACAACTCAATTGTTTCAAACCAGTGATCTAGGGAGAGGGCTCCATAGCAAACTGCTAGTCCCCTAGAGGACAAATTCGTCTCTGGTTTAATAGTTGCTTTGAACAGAATTAACATATACACTGGGGGTGAATTTGGCCTCAGGTCCCTGCTCACTGCTAGTCCAGAACATGGCTTTTGTTTTTAAAACAGTTTTTAAACGGTTAATGCCTTGTCCACACTGGCCAGGCAAACTGTTTAAAAGGATGCCATCAATTGCAAAATCATACTTCTATCTGCACTTTATTATTACATATGGCACCTAAAATTCTTTTAATGAAAGAGATTAGAGATATTTTTTCTATTTCTTCAATTTTCTTTGTGCACCTGACAGCACTTTGTGTATAATCAGTTTCATTGCTTTCCCCCCATACAGTTGGATTCCCCAGTCCTTTGTGTTTGTCTTTCACGAACCAACAGGGGAGAGAACAACATTTAAAAATATAAAACATATGACTATGAAATCACCAGCAGTAGCAGGAGGACTTGGGGGTAGATGATGATGTAATACCTGATGCTATTTTTAACTCCTATGTTTTAAACTGACTCAGTTTCAAACTGACAGGTTGATGGCTGTTCTGGGGCTCTTTAAACTTTGTTAGCTGGAGTAATTTTAAAACCATGTTTAAAATCTGCTTTGCCAAAAGTGTTTAATCCACATGGACAGAGCCTTACTTAGTGAGAATAAGGCTCTTCTTGGGGCACTGGATGACTTTTAAGATTGATAAGAAGACTTAGCACCTTTCATCTCCAGTTCCTTGTTTTGAAACCAGCCCAGGTTGGTGGTGATTGAGAAGAGTTAGCATTGCCTCTTTCTCTGACATCAGTGTCCTGCTCTCACATCAGTGTTGCCTCTGTGCTGAGCAGTAGCAGGTGTTCAGGACCATGCAGGTTGACTTCCCAGTAGAGGAGAAATCAGTGATCCCAAGTGTAACGTGCTTTATTCCTACATATACACCAGTCCAGAAATGATATGCTCAAACAGCATGCAGGGCAAACCCTTCTTCCAAGAATCTCATCTCACTACTAGTGTCCATTACCTAGTATGCAACTGTGTCTCAAGAATTAATGGTCTTGGGCTCTGATTCGAGTCAGAAAGCAAACTTTCCTACTGCTTGCTCAGCTTCCTTTATCCTAAAGCTACCTCTTCACACGCACTTGCGTAAGACAAAGCAACCCCGCAGCGTGTCTTTCCAAGAGTCAAAACTTGCTCGCACTCAGGAAAAAAAACTTGGAGGACTCAGTATAACAGCACTACTTGGTGATACCTGCTATAAGATTATCATTTAATGGCTGTTTGATGGCCTACGATTCCACACCAAAAATTGACATCCTTGTTAGCAGCCTCAGGAGAAAGGCTAAGGATTAAATGGACCTGACTGAATTATCCTTCCTACAGGTATTTCTTCTAAGTTAGGGCTGGCAGGGTAAAACTTGCATTGTTTGCTGCCTATGCTGTACCTATTTTGTGGACAAAGTGAGGGCTTGCTCCTCTGAGGCTTGTCTATCTATATGTAGTGTCTTCCAGCAGCGCTAAATTAACTGCTACATTTTGAGGTTAACTCAGGCCCAGAAACGGAGCCAGAGTCACAGCTATGGGCTGAGAAGCTCTTGGCCTAGCAGACATCAGTACCTGGATGAAGAGCAGCTGGTTAAAGCTGATCCTGGGCAAGACAGAGGTGAGCTATAGGAATAGGGAAATGCTTTGAAGAACTTGAACACATCTTCCATGTAATAACCCTTTCTGTTGAGGGCATCTACCTAGTTATTGTTAAATCAGTTTGCAGCCTTGAGGACTTTCTGGGCAACACAATGCTTTTGGATACCCAGGTAGCCCCTGTTGAAAAAAACACCATTCCCACTTGCAGCTGGCCAGAAGATTGAACCCCCCGCTCTGTTCCCCATCCAGGAACAGAGCTGACCTCAGTGAGCCATGCATTTGTGACACCTAGGCTCCATTAGTGCAATTCGTATTTCAAAAGGAAGCCACACACCCTGAAAAAGCTCCCGCTCGCACAAAATGCCTATCTGCTTAGCAACACTGGACTCATCGTGAACACATCACTCCTGGGCTGCACTCTCTGCTCTAGCTCTCCACTGACCAGAGAAAAGGAGGACTTGTGGCACCTTAGAGACTAACCAATTTATTTGAGCATGAGCTTTCGTGAGCTACAGCTCACTTCATTGGACATCCGATGAAGTGAGCTGTAGCTCACGAAAGCTCATGCTCAAATAAATGGGTTAGTCTCTAAGGTGCCACAAGTCCTCCTTTTCTTTTTGCGAATACAGACTAACACGGCTGTTACTCTGAAAACTGACCAGAGAGTCCAATTTAAGCTATCACAAAGCAATTATGCAGTTGCCTTTACTGAAAGGGCATCTTTAGTGCTCTGTGCAGTGGGCTCAGGGCCTGTGCAGGGTCTGTATAATCAGGAGAATCCCAGGATTTCCAGGAGAAATAACAGTCAATCAGTTATAACAAATCTACTGTTCCTGGGAGCATTCCACAGCCAGTCACCCACACCCCATTGTCATGGTCTCTGGAGTTCTGTAACAGCTAAGCCCCAAATTAATGGAGCAGGGGGTTCTGAAATTTTGTGTTGCGGACTAAACTAAATCCAGAACAGATTTTGTTTGGCTTTCCCATGCCTCAGTAGTCCCCAAAGATGCTTTTATTGTTTTAAGTATTAGGCATGTGCATGGGAAAGGGTTTTGTTAGTTCAAGTCAGCCACTCCCTGCGAGTTTTATTGGTGCAGCCTGTCCCTCCCCAGTCTCCTCACCCGCAGGCTGCTCATACCTTTCAGAAGATCTCACTGGTGGACTCAACAAGTCTCCTCATCTCTCTGCACGTCCTTAATAAGAGAATGCACTTTGTTGCCAATTCTCTTTGATTGAAGTAAATGGGAATTGAGGACACGCAGCATCTCACAAGAGGAGCTCTGCACTTTGCAGGAACAGATGCTTTATGGATTAAATTCAGCCCTGTGCAGAAGGTCAGTACAAAGTCTATGCACTACTGAAATCCCAGAGAAGCCCTCAAAATAGGGCTAGCCTGGGATGTAATCAGTGCTCAGGACTTGTGCTGGCCCTCAGCACAGGAGTGAATTTTATCACCTGCCTTTCATTCGGATACACACTAACATGATGGTCTTGTGTTCCTGCGTGACTAAAATACCATAACACTGGGGTGCAGTGTGGAGTTCTTTTCCTGAAAAAAGGAAGTGCACTAGCATTTGAATTTTTCTCTGCAGAATAGTGAGCAGTAGTGAGACACCATGCACTTGGAAGTTGAAGGCAGGCAAATTCAGACTGGAAATAAAGTGCACATTAACACTTAGGGCAATTATCCCCTGGAACAACTTGGCAAAGGGAAGTAGTGGATTCACCGTTACTTGAAATCCTCAGCTTGAGACTAGATCTCTCTCTCAAATATATGCTCTATTTCAACCACGATTATTGGAGTAGATGCAAGAATCACTGGGTAAAATCATATAGCCTGTGATAACCAGGTGGTCAACTAGATGATCACAATGGTCCGTTCTGGATTGAAAAAAAATCTTTGACTCTATGAGCTTTTATTTTGGTGTGTGCAGGGAACTTCCACAATTTTATTTGCTCATCATTCAACATGTGACAGAGTTGGTGACATCTGGTAGTGGTTGTGTCTCATGGTGTCTCACCTTGTCGTGCAGAACTGTCACATCAGCAATATTTTGTCCTTATCTCATGGAAATGAGATTTTGGGTACGGAGACTTTATTTTAGACTTTGACTCCATGTTACACAGATAGTAATGAGAAAATGTGATAAACATCCACAATGTAACAAGGTAATTATAATGCTTATAATTATAAATGACAGTATTTCCTGGGAAGGTTTTGCTGGTCACAGCTGTTAATAGTTCATGTTAAAGTCATGCTAGAAGTTGGTGACGTTTAAGGTATATGTGAATTATTTAAAAATAACTGGCTAAAAATGAGCAAAGTAATGAAGGGAATCTTTCTAGAAAGACCAAATAGTGCTGTTAAATAGGCTCTTGAGATCTGCTACAGTCCTAGGCACCATAATTGAATCCAGCTAATCAGGAAAAGTTTCTTTAGACAGACAAAATGCTAGAAAGCAATTTCTCCCTATTTAGATTTAATGGTATCCTTGTCCTTTGAATGGGAATTTCAGATTTGCTATGGCTACTTTATTGGGACTTCTTTTCGCCTCCATTAACTTGTAAGTCCCAATCGAGAAGCTACAAATTTCTCTCATTTGCTACCCTAGGTTTGTCTTGTTTTGTCTTGGCTGGATGGAGTCACAAAATGGCTAGGATGAAGCATGGCAAGCAGAACCATAAAGAAGGCATTTTTGTGCTTGGGGCAAGCAAGTATATTTGCACCCCCTACCATTTTTCCCCTTCATTTTTCCATCCCCACGGCTTTGTGCCCTGCTTGCCCTGCCCTGGTTACAGCCCTGATGTCAAGGTGCTTGCTGCTCTTGAGGCTCTTGCTGTGATCTTAAGGTGGTCTCAAACAGCTAAGCTGGTGAGATCAACCAGAACAAAGAATAAAGGTGAGTGGAATGTTGAATGAATGCTAACTCTAAGTGGAAAAAGGTGAGGGAAAGATAGTGAGTTTCAGGATTCCCCATCTCCATGGCTTCACAAAAGCACCATCTAAAGAGTTATTTGGCAATAGAGAGAGATAGAGGCTGAGAATGGTTGGAGGCATGGAAACATTTCCACATCAAATGAGACTGAAAAGATTCGGGCTGATGTTCCAGAGAGGCGGCAGTCAGAGAGGACACAATACACAAAATACCAAATATTCACGCATCTCTAATTGGCACCATGACACTAATAATAGGGGTTGGAGCAGGGAGTTATGGCACTTTTCATGACTTTAATGAGTCTGGTTAAGTGTCCAGCATGCTACATCCTCATTTTTAACCAGATGGAAGGTCCCCACTGTCAAAACCAGAATATGAAAAAAGTGAAGTAAATAAATACCATTAAATGCATTAATCCTGACAGATGTATTTGAGTGTCATCATAATAAACCTTTCACCTGCCATTCCCATGTCATCTTGTAATAAGTAATCTGTTCAACCACTCATGCCAATATAAATGCAATCAAAGCCTTTCCTACATCACAGAATTATTTTTCCATTTTTAAAAATAATGTAAATCTTGGTCTAGACAGGTCATAAACATAATGGAGTGAGAGTGAGATGTTGTTACCTCAGCGGTAAATCAGTCTAGGGATTCAGTTGTAATTACCAAACTTTCAATCTCTCCTGCCTGGGATTATGATATTATTGGAGTGATGGGATTGATTCCCAGCCTGGCACAGTCTAGCTACACCTGTTTGTTGTTCTAGTGGCTAAATCACCAGTTTATCACAGAACAGAGCTGCACATCACACCCAGGCAGCCCTTCACCTACACTCTGCAATGGAAACAGAGCATGTACAGCATCAAAAGCCTTCGGAAGATTTTAGGGCTGGATTTTCAAACGTGCTCAGCTCCCATTTAGGCACCGATGTTAGGATGTTCAGGAGTTAGGTGCCCAACTCCTTTAGAAAGTCATGTTGCAAGATGAGCTCCTACAAAATCTGGCCCTTAGTCTGTATGATGCGCTTTCCGAGATTTCTTAATTCTCAGCATGGGTGGGAAGGGCACCTTGAAGGTTTATATTTTTTGATTGCTCATTTTCATCTCTATTCACTGCTCTGTCAATGCTGCTAGACCCAGGCCTGGCTTTGGCATGAGTACTTGCCTGAAATGGGTAGATGAAGTGACAAGATGTATTGGCACATGTGACCTGCTATTTTGGAATGAGCTAGTCTTTTCTAAATTAGAACCACAATGCTGAAAATAGCTTTCTCCTATCAGACACAGATCTGGCCATAATAATCCACACATTTGAGACAGTCAGGCTCAATTTCTGAAACTCACATCTAGGAATGAAGACATGGGCCCTGAAAAAGCTCTACAGTAGAACCTCAGAGTTACGAACACCAGAGTTATGAAATGACCCGTCAGCCACACACCTCATTTGGAACCAGATATATGCAATCAGGCAGCAGCAGAAGCCAAAAAATCCCAAAAAACAAATATACTACTGTGTTAAATGTAAAATACTAAAAAATAAAGGGAAAGTAGCATTTTTCTTCTGCATAGTAAAGTGTCAAAGCTGTATTAAGTCAATGTTCAGTTGTAAACTTTTGAAAGAACAATAATGTTTTGTATAGAATTACAAACATTTCAGAGTTACAAACAACCTCCATTCCTGAGGTGTGCGTAAGTGACGTTCTATTGTACTAGTGTAGAATACAGCAATCTGTTTGCTAAGCAACTGTGAGTGTGTCAGTCTGGTGCTCCACTCTCTGCACTGACCTATACTGAATAGAGAGTCCAATTCAGGGTCTCTGTCCTGATACTCAGAACTCTTCATGGGACTGGCCTGAGCTACTTGAGAGATTTGTTTCCATCCCAAATTCCACTGGAACAAGGAAACTGTTAATGAACAGAGAGAGGCTTGAGTGCACAAGAGACAGTTTGTACTGGAGTTGGACCTAGACCATGGAGCGCTCTTACACCAAAAGATAAGAATGACGCAATGTGTGTGTGTGTGGGGGGGAGGGGGGGCGCTTAAGAAAGCGCTAATGAATTGAGAGAAATAGCTGTGGTTTGGTCCTTTGAAATTTGCTGAATGTCTACAACACATTCCCCGCTTCCCCATAAAAATATTCTTCACATTCACCTTACAAGGAAGTCAACCTTATCCGGCTTTGTGCCAATGGATAAATACCCAGTTAAGAATTCTACTTAACCAAGAAGCCTTCAAGTCTTTTTTTCCTATTTCCATCTTTGAAGGACAAACAAAAGCCTGAGATGAAAGCCTTCAGTACATCTTCCCTACTGTGAACAGCACTGATACCTGTCTGGTGACATCATAGCTGCCTGCAGCAGGAAACAACTCTGTTCCCATTGATGTCCTTCCAACAGAGAACAATGGAACCTGAAATGAGCTAGGAATGAAGTTGTCAATGGCAAAACTCTCATTGACTTCAATGGGGTCAGTATTTCACCCCAGGTCTAGGATTCCTAATAAAGAATGTGACCAAATATTGGCATTTTTAAGGTTAAAAAGGAAGCAGAAAAAAATAAATGTAATAAAAATTTCAAAATTGGTGACTGGGCAACAAAATGGCAGATGAAATTCAATGTTGATAATGCAAAGTAATGCACATTGGAAAACATAATCCCAACTATACATATAAAATGATGGGGTCTAAATTAGCTGTTGCCACTCAAGAAAGATCTTGGAGTCATTGTGGATAATTCTCTGAAAACATCCACTCAATGTGTAGTGGCAGTCAAAAAAGCTAACAATGTTGGGAATCATTAGGAAAGGGATAGATAATAAGACAGAAAATATCATATTGCCTCTGTATAAATCCATGGTATGCCCACCTCTTGAATACTGAATGCAGATCTGGTCACCCCCTCTCAAAAGAGATATATTGGAATTGGAAAAGATACAGAAAAGGGCAACAAAAATGATTAGGGGTATGGAACAGCTTCCATGTGAGGACAGATTAATAAGATTTACAAGCCGAAAAGTACCGAAGACTAAGGGAGGATATGATAGAGGTCTATAAAATCATGACTGGTATGGAGAAAGTAAATAAGGAAGTGTTATTTACTCCTTCTCTTAACACAAGAATTAGGGGTCAACAAATGAAATAGTAAGCAAATTTAAAACAAAAAAGGAAGTATTTCTTCATACAATGCACAGTCTTTGCCAGAGGATATTGTGAAAGCCAAGATGTATAACAGGGCTCAAAAACGAAGTAGATACATTCCTGGAGGATAGGTCTATCAATGGCTATTAGCCAGGATGGGCAGGGATGGTGCCCCTAGCCTCTGTTTGCTAGAAGCTGGGAATGGGTGACGGGATGGATCACTTGATGATTACCTGTTCTGTTCATATCCTCTGGGGCACCTGGCGTTGGCCACTGTCGGAAGACAGGATACTGGGCTAGATGGACTTTTGGTCTGATCCACTATGGCTGCTCTTATATTCTTATAGATGGGATGCAGTGATTTCCTTATTTCTGATGGAGTCCCTCCTTCTCTGACCACTGCTAGAGAATTTATCTCTGGCGCTTATCAGAATAACT
The DNA here is from genome assembly GCF_965140295.1 of Lepidochelys olivacea. NCBI lineage: Eukaryota > Metazoa > Chordata > Testudines > Cheloniidae > Lepidochelys > Lepidochelys olivacea. The sequence continues at coordinate 128,446,780 of NC_140413.1, forward strand.
CAAGAGCAGTGCTATTTGCGTTTGGGCTGCAACAGATTACACTACAGATCAGATTTCAGAGTAACAGCCGTGTTAGTCTGTATTCACAAAAAGAAAAGGAGGACTTGTGGCACCTTAGAGACTAACCAATTTATCTGAGCATAAGCTTTCGTGAGCTACAGCTCACTTCATTGGATGCACTACAGGTCAGGTATCCAAATATAAAAATTCCCCAAGTCTCAGGCCCCCTCCCGAAGTCTTCAAGCACACACCTAACCTTGACTATATGGTGTCCATTCCCAGGCTAATTGAGCCAATCCATACTAGAAGCCCTTTAAAATGTTTTATTTATAAATATTAGAAAAGCCACAAAGCATATATCTACACTGCAATGAAAACACTTCAGCTTGCACAAGTGAACGAACTGGAGCTTGCGGGGCTCAGGCCACAGGGCTGTTTCATTGCCATGTAGTCTTCCGGGCTTGGGTTGAAGCCTGGGCTCTGGGACCCTTCCACCTCGCAGTGTCCTAGAGCCCAGGCTCCAGCCCAAGCCCGGAACTCTACATTGCAATGAATCAGCCCCACAGACAGAGACATTTGAGCCTGAGTCTACAGGCATGGGACAGCTGCAGGTGTCTAGTTGCAGTGTAGACATACTCAAAGAAATAAAAGTCAGAATCCACATAAAAGGCCCAACTCTCCTCACAACCATTTTACACCAATATATCTTCACTGACTTCAGTGGAGTGACTGCAGATTCATACCCACATGCATCAAAGGAGAGTCAAACCTGAAGTCTTTTGTAGTTATGCTTTCCAGTTTCCTATGACACAGGTGTTAAAACTAATTGTTTATAAGTGCTAAGGGTTCTCTTTAAATAGTTCTCCATGTCCCTCTGTGTAGTACACATAGTAGAGAACTGACACTTGATATGCCCCACAGTACTTGCAGAAGTTAAAAAGAAAGGAAAGATTCTTGTCAGTTTATAAAATGTATGTGAATGTAGCACTGGATTTGTAGTTAACACATGCACAAACCCTCCATATGTATCTACACACTAGTGCAATAAGCACAAACACACAAGCACATTGTGAAATGGACATACATGCTGACAGTCTCCCACGAGCACACACCCACCTGCACAAGGACACACATTTTCATTCATTCATGTGCACTCATTTACACAAACACCTGTCCACACATACAGTATATGGTTTTGCCCACAGCTAATATTTCCCTTTCCCCGCCCCTGTCCCCCGGAACCCTCAGGCCAGATCTATACTTGGAAGGCTTTTGGTATAGGTGTACTGGTATGCTATACTGGCAAAGTGCTTCACTCCCAGTGTGCTTGCAACTTATACTGGAAAAGCTGTGCTTTTCAGGGTATAGCTTATTATTCCCCCTGCCCCCTCCCAGTGTGAAACAACCAGTACTGGGAAAAGGACAGTTTTCCCAGTGTAACTGTTTTCTACACTAGGACTTCTGCTGGCACAGCTATGTTGGTCAGAGATCACACCTCATTACACACCCAACCCACATAGCTCTGTTGGCAGAAGTCTGTAGTGCAGAGCTGGCCTTAGTCCCTTTCTCTCCGTTCAGAATGTGCCGTGAGGATTACAGGTGCTTTTCACATAAGATAAGAAGGTGTAGAATGGGTTTGAAACAATGGGTAATTGTCTTCAAATCACAAAAGTTATTGTTCAGCTGGTTTAGCTTATCCATACTTTTATCACTTCACCTCTCAGATGTATCAGTCTTTTCCGTGATTCACCCTGACCGAAACAGAGAAGGGGTGGGAGGAAAAGACTTAACCCATTCATAGGAAGAAAGTCCAGTTATTGAGGCAAGAGCCCTGGCCACACTGTGCAGGCTCATAACAGTGTTTGAAACCTTTTCAAGGACAGTTGTGGACTAATATTGTTGCAGTCTTGAGACAGTTGAGGACTATGTTACCGCCCTATTCAGACACTGTTCTATAGGCTTGATAAGGAGGCAGAGGAGTATGGTTTCTGTGACAATGACTGCTTTTAAAAAAACATTCCTCTCCACAGTGAACAATGACACTTTGCTAAAACCATCACGCCACTCAGGCTGTTTAAATGAATTGTTGTGCTACAACAGAGCTCTGAAATCCCCATTGCATTTGCTCTGTTGCCTGTACTGTCACAGGGAACTTATTTCAGCAGCTTGACCTGGAGGGAAGGATGTAGAAGTCAAGAAGAAAAGAGTAATAAACCCTCCAACAAACATGCACATTGGAAAGAGAGCGCTGGGAGAACACTGATTTACAGTACATGAAATATCATAACATGCTTCACTATGGTGACAGATGCCTTAGAAAAAGCTAAGACAGAGACTGTAGCTAGATAGTGGGTAGCCAAAATTCTAGTCTGAAAACTTACCAAACATGGATCTAAGATCCTGCATAAACTACAGTTCTAACTGGACATGTCCTAGGCTGCAACAGGATTCCCAGCATGGTTTTGTAACCATATTGGTTCATCGATGTGATAAATCAAAAAAAGGCAGACGAGCATACATACCTCTAGCCCTGCCAATGGGCCGGAGCTAGAGTTGCTGGGTCTCTGAAGCCTAACAGCGTCATGTTTGATAGCCACTAACATGAAAATATTTTTGAAAGACTAAAAAGAGAAAAGTATTTAATAGGTAACATTCCAAACATCATTGAGAAGCATGCCGATATAAAATATATTTCGTAGTGTATATTTGCTGATAACATTCAGATAATATATATGTGTGATTATAATAGTGAGTTACCTTACAAATTTCAAATGAAAAATTAAAGGAAACAATTATAAAAGCAAGACTGAACCCTCCCAAAAACATGTGAAATTAATTTCTGCTAAAGTCATGTCAGAGCTTTACTCAGGGGCCTGATCCAGCCCCCCCAGAAGACAATGGATATTTTGCTGGTTCAGCTTCCACAGCATCAACTGACTGTTCCAAAAGACTTCTTGAAGAAATCTTAAAAAGAAAACCACATGAGCTCAACAGCTGTAATTTTATTCTGGAAATGAGAGTTTTTGTAAGGAAACCACATGAACAGCATTCATCCAGTATTGGAATATGTGGGAGCTTTGGTTGGTTTCCAGATCAAAATGATATACTTTTTCACTAATAATAAAGCAAGGCTGGGAAATTTGTGATTGGGATAGTCTAGGATTATTGCCACAATTTGGGGTTCATAGGGGTCACAGTGTTGGTAACTTTTCTATCATTGCTCCTAAAGAGCCTACAGAGCTGCATGTTAAGAATGGTCCCTTCTTGAAGGTTTGTAATGAGGCCAGTCTGGAAAATCCTCACAGTCAATTCTGGTTGGTTTGCAGTTTATGGAACCAGGGCACCATATGGCCCATTAGGCCCAGTATTTAGAAAAGTTAGGCACACAATATCATGCTCAAAAGAAGCCTGCACTTATATGCCTAATTCACATACATGATTACCACAAATGCACATGCAGATTAGGTAACCACTTGTGCAAATTGACAGTTTTGATCACTCGTGTACACAATTGTCCAATTTGCATGCACAATTGTAACAACTGGACACACATATTATGCAAATTCCATGCCTGAATTGTTGAAAAATCAGGCCCTTTATATTCCAGTCCATTATTCCTTAGAGACACCTGTGGTTGATTAAGCAGCAGTATTGACAAGGATCCAAAACGAATTCCATCCACTCCTCCTTGGCTAGTGTGGTGCAGGGTGCAAGGTGAAAGTGAAGATTTAAAATGGAGCCAAATGTCTACATGTGTTGGGCTAGGGGGAGAGATCCTGAGGGATTTGTGAGGGACAGAGAGAAACGCAGAAGGCAAAATAAAATAAAACCTAGTTCCTCTGTGTCAAATAGTGGCACTGCTGATAATGGCTATCATGCTGTGTGCTCCACAGCTCTTCCATCTTACCACTGGTCTTCTACTCAAATGAATCTTGTTTGTGGATTCTGTTAATCTAGCATGAAAGCAGCTAGCCTATAATTCAGAGAAAGTTGGCTTGTTCTAGGAGTACAAGTTCATACTTGGGTCTCTGCTAGCATTTCCCCTGTTTATGTGCCCCAAAAGAGAATCACAACCTGAAAGTATAGAAGAGTAATGGCAACCTGGTCCAAATGCATTTGATCTGGTAGGGCCCCTCCTTAGGCAAGATGAACTATTTCAATATCAAACAACAGTATCATTACAAGTCACTGGCCGAGCACTTTAGGGACATTATCAGTTAAATAAATGTTGCGAGTATGCCTCCCTGATTTACCACACTCACACCAAGCTCTGAATAATTACAGGCTTGTTGCCAGGCAGACTAGCTTTTTTCCCTTTTCTTTGGCAAGCTGAGGACTTATTCATACGTCATAAATACTGGCTTCAGTGCAAAAGATAAATTCCCACAGAAATAATAAACGATTGTTCTGAGCATGAATTTTTTTAACCTTAGGACCTCTGCAGTTGTAAATGGTGGTTGTGTTTAGTCATTGCCAGTGATCACCAACTGCTAAAACTCTGAGGAAGAATCCTCTAACTCAGTGGTGGGCAACCTGGAGCCCATCAGGGTAATCCGCTGGTGGGCCGTGAGACAGTTTGTTTACATTGACTGTCCGCAGGCACGGCCACTTGCAGCTCCCAGTGGTCGCGGTCCGCTGTACCTGGTCAATGGGAGCTGCGGGAAGCAGTGGCCAGCATGTCCCTGTGGCCCATGCTACTTCCCACAGCTCCCATTGGCTGGGAATGGCGAACCGCAGCCACTGGGAGCTGCGGGCGGCCATGCTTGCGGCTGGTCAATGTAAACAAACTATCTTGTGGCCTGCCAGCAGATTACCCTGATGGGCCATGTGTGGTCCACAGGCTGCCTACCACTGCTCTAACTTATATAGCAGAGGATGAAGCTGAACTTGATCTAGAGTTGGACCCAGACAGCAGTACCATCTCCAAACTCTGTCAAACTTGGTGGAAGTTAGGCTCAAAATTTTTGCTTACACCCAGCTCTAGAAAATACAAGGAAGGAAAGGTAGAGGTTGCCAACATTCAGCTCTGGTCCAAATACATGAAAGTAGAATCATGCAGGAAAGTCTTCTTGTGCTCTGCAAGTTCTGTGGTTAAACAGAAGCCTTCAGTCTCCAGAGTTCCTGTTTGTCATCTGGCCTAAATTCACCTAAACATCTACAAGGAAGGGAGAGGTGCTTATTGTAAATACAACTCATGATTTTTTGAGTCAAGTCTTGTGGCTTTTGAACAGTCTGGGCGGCCAGCACTGAGATTGTCCAAAGATTTAGGCACCCTCCAGAGTGAGTGTGGACTATATTCAGGGCATCATGCATCATATGGTTATCCTGTCATGCAAATAGCTATATCACTACCTTTTTGGAGGAGAAGCTTATTTGTGTGTGTTGCATAAATCCAGGTCCCTGCCCAATAGCCATCTTCCTGCTGCTCAACTTGTCTGCCTGCCATTTTTAAGAGCTCTGCAGCAGGGAGACTCTGTGGTAAATGGAGTGGGAGTGGAGGAGACTGAGACATGCACGGGCTTGAAGGCCAGAAAAGGCTTAAACACTAATTGGGCGGGAGCAGTGAAAGGCACGCAGGAGCAGGCAGCAGCCTTCCCAGGGCTCCTAAATTCTGGAAGGGTGGAGCTCTTCTCTTTTCTGGTTTAGGATCCCCAGAGCCAGATGGCAGCTGCATCTTTCTGCGATCCTCCCCTGCTCTCTTCATGCGCCTCTTCAGATCCTGCTTCTCCAGTTTAGAAGGCTTCAGCTTAATGAATGATTTTGCAGCCAACTAACATTGCCACCTATTTCTATGCAGCTCTGCCACATACATTGGAGGTGGGAGTGAGGAAGCTTTGCCACAGATTCTAGTTTGAATGTGCTGCAAAGCGTAAAGGCCTTTCTTGGTTACAGAGAAAGGCCTTGTGAGATTTAGCACTGTAGGGAAACCTAGAGCAGCTAATGGGTAGAGCTGGTCAGAGTTTTTCCTTCCAAATGTCTTTCCCCACAAAAAATGGGCCTTTTTTCCCCCTGAAAATTTCTGTTTTTTTCCGAATTTTCCAGTGAAAAAATGAGATTTGTTTTCAGTTGTCATTTCTCTTCCTTCCCACTTTTTCTTTGTTTGCCTTTCCCCTCTTTTTCCATTTTGCACTGAAAATGGAAGGGAGGGGGGCAAAGAGGGGGATAAAAGTAAAGAAACTCCCCAAACTGCAAATGTTGCAGGTTTTATTTTTAATTGAAAAAAACAAAACAAAACAGAAAATTTCAAAATCTGTCAGACATTTCAAAAAAATTAGTATTTTTTGACTACCTCTATTGAGGATGGTAGCATGGCCCAGCTAAGTCAAGACTTACAAGAATATAAATCTGCAGCTGTGTCTAAATTAAAAAAAAAACATATTAAGGACTATCTGATTGGGATTTATTCTCACTGTAGTTTTACTAGTGTAATAAAAACCTCAGGTTACCATAAGACGAGCACAAAGGAAAAGGCTGTTTAAAAAAAAAATTAACTACGACTTAGTTATATCTCTAAAAACTTAGGCAATAAGGAACAGTTGTAAAAATACACATCTGTGAAACAATGGTATCTTCTGATAGAAAGAGGCCAGTGCTCAGTCAGGTGACTTGGAGGTAAGCCACATACTAGATTAGTGTTGCAATGTCTGTAGTAGGTGGGAGGCAGTGAGGGAGAAAAGGAGGGTGAAGAAATCATTTTCAAAACCTTTAATGTGTGGCATGTTTGCAGATTTTCCCCTCATGGACCTGGGACTGTTAATCCCCTTCTAAATGGTGTTTTAACACCAATATCCTTTGCGGTTCACATGTCTTCCCCTTTCAATTAACACCTGGGTGCAGCAGATGGTATGTATCCTGGCCTTAATCCCATCAGGACTGATAAGGAAAATAACTGCTATGATATAACACCTAGTGGCACCAGAATGGCTGGTGAAGTTGAATAACACTCCTAAAAGAATAATTTAGGTTGACTAATTAGTATAGCTACATACCTGCCAACATCTGACAGCTATGAATAGCTTTTGTGGGAGGAAAATAAGGATTCCTTCAACTCCATTGAGGTACACTGGACTAGAAGAGCTCTTTAGAGGGACCAAATGTAAAAACAGAAAATATTTTGCTTGTCATTATACCACCTTGTCAGATCTCAAGTTAATCTGGTCCTTCTTCCTCAACAGGTGGATGGGAGATCTGGTAGTAATTCAGTAGGTGATGCCCTTCCATCTGAGACGATGGACAGGCAAACTCTCAAGGATCATTATGTTGCGGGGGGGTGATCTTTTAGAAGCAAGAAGGAGTCAAATCCTCATTTGGTGTAAACAGGGATAACTCCATTTAAGAGCTAAACTGATTTACACCAGCTGAGGATCTGGCCTAAGGTTTTGATCATTATAAATCTCCTAGGGACTTTTTTTTTTTTTTTGCACAAGCATAGGAATCTGGGATAATTACCCTCTGTTGATTTATCATCACCCTGGAAATTTTGAACTGAATATGGTGTTTCACTTCATTTTCTGTTTCAAAACTGTTGTGTTGTTGTGTACTGTGTGGCAAGGCACCTCCTTCACCTCACCAGACTTAGTGCTTCCCCCTCTGGCGCTGGCGGGCCTAGGGTAAATCAGCCCCACCCTGGGCAGTGTTTACCTTCCCTCTTCTGTGCTCCTTTGGCCACGTTTCTAGGGTAAGCCCCAGGTGCAATCCTTCACCAAACAAAAAGGAAACAGTCTTGTAAACACCAAAACAAAAGGGGGATACCTTTCTCTGCCTCCTCTCTGGGGCAGGATGTCATCCTGTTACTAGCCTTGGGGTGTCAATCCTTTCCCTAGCAGGCACTTGGGTTTGACCGTTCCCCTGTGGGAAGCAGCACAGCCTCTCACCCTGGAGAAGCTTATTTCCCTGCTACCACAGCCCTAGGCCTAACTTTTTTTCTCTCTCTCCCTCACCCTTTTTTCTGCCCAGAGGAGGGGTTTTTAAAGGCCTCAGGCAGCCCTTAATTGGATTCAGGTGTCCCTAATTGACCTGAGGTAACCTCTTCTCAGCTTGTAGGGAAAAGGGCCTTTAACATTCTAGGGCTTACACCACCCTCCTGCAGCCGTCTGGCCTGACTTTGTCACAAATGTTGAACAGGCCCAAGGTTGGGGTGGGGTGGGGAGCTGCAGTTCACTTTTGGATCCTTCGGGGTGAAGGGTGCTATATAAATGTAAGAGATTGCTAACAAAACAGGCACTTTCCATCCTGAAGAGAGAGACAGTTGTCACATACAAATTAAGTGGACTAACAGGGTTATAAATTGTTTTTTTTTTCCTTAAGGTAACTACCAGTAGTGATTATTAAATGGAAAAGATAATGGGTGAAAAATCTGCTAATGCTAGGAAAGAACTACACCATCATGAAAGTAACATAATAAGAAACCTGTTTGAATTCTGATAAGAAGCACAGGAATATAGTGTAAATGAGAGGAGCAAATGTTCCTCAAGATAGGGAATGGGCATGCACAGAGACTTACTGAAGGAGTGGTCTGATTGTGGACCACAGTTCTCAGCTGTAAAGATCAGGCTAAGGACTTCCTGTTCTGCTTTTATAGTGGCTCTCAACACAGTGAGAACAAGCAAACATAAAGACAAACAGAGCAGAGTGCATTCATTTCATCTACAAACAATGGGGAGTAAAGTCAAGTCAATAAAACTAAAGCATTCTGATAATCAGGTGGAACGCAGCTTTAGCCATGGTAGGGAATGCCCATGCTTCAGACGAGTGACACATTGACTAGATAAATCAGACACACACCTTTGGGAGTTTGGGATTAGAGCTCTGGTCCTTCATAAGAAAAGAAATATGGTTCCTCAGAAATATGGGCTTCGTCCATATGAACTGAAGGGGCCCTCCCCTACTGCTTTTAAAAGTGCACTTTAATTGTATTTCAATGCAAAGTACTGTATCAAACACCTGAGCAAACATTGATTCCTGTTCTGTCATTTTATTCAGCTAATTTTGGCCCCACAGAAGACCGCTTTATAGTGAAACAAACCATGACTGCAGATGTACAGACACCCGGTAATCAGTGTAGATCAAACCAGCACCTTCAATCCCCAAAACAGGCCTCTGCCTCTTCAGCTAAAGGAAAGCACTGTGAAGTATAAGAAAGTAGCAGACTGTTATAGACACTGAAATGAGATATCAGAGAGAGCCATAATCACCCTCCCCCAGCTCTGTCATGGTATGATTATGTTCTGATTTCTATCAAGAATACCTAGGTAAGATCCTCCGGGATCACTGATGTTTCAGTTAGGGTGACCAGATAGCAAGTGTGAAAAATTGGGACGGGGGTGGGGGATAATAGACGCCTATATAAGAAAAAGTCCCAAATGTCGAGACTGTCCCTATAAAATCGGGACATCTGATCACTCTTGTTTCAATGCTTAAAAAATCTGCCATTGCTAACACCATGACGCTAACACTGTACTGCTGGCCAATGCCACAGTAATAAAAACTACTGCCATTATGTTGCAATTGCTTAATGGTCAACCAGTAAGACTCATATCATGCACCAGGGGCATCAGTGATTTTGCCGTGCCCTTTCTGAGAGGCTGAAGGTATTTTTTGGGGTGGGGGGATTAATTTTTTTATTAATTTTCATAAAGACACAATAAAAATATAAAAATTGAAATGACTTACCGCTTGTATGTGTCACCAAATACTACACATTTCATAGAATAATCAATAATCTTATGCAATTAGGCAACTTTACAATCTGTCAAAGCTGCAAGACCAGACAGCACAAAAATCAGACAATATTACACAGACATAACATCTTAAGATGGGGGCAACAATAACAAAAAGACATAACAAACAGTCAAAAAAGGGAAGAGGGGACCAATGTGAGGGAGGGAGAAAACAGAGAGGTCAGATGGAATTGAGGTCTTAGCATTCTTTATCCAAATGTATCTAGAAACAGGATCCATATTTCTTCAAATTCATATAATTGCTCTCTGTGTTGATAAGAAAAGGAGTACTTGTGGAACCTTAGAGACTAACCAATTTATTTGAGCATAAGCTTTCGTGAGCTACAGCTCACTTCATCGGATGCATACTGTGGAAACTGCAGAAGACATTATATACACAGAGACCATGAAACAATACTTCCTCCCACCCCACTCTCCTGCTGGTAATAGCTTATCTAAAGTGATCACTCTCCTTACAATGTGTATGATAATCAAGTTGGGCCATTTCCAGCACAAATCCAGGTTTTCTCACCCTCCGCCACCCCCCCCCCCCCCCCCCGACACAAACTCACTCTCCTGCTGGTAATAGCTTATCCAAAGTGACCACTCTCCCTACAATGTGCATGATAATCAAGGTGGGCCATTTCCAGCACAAATCCAGGTTTTCTAACCCCCCCACCCCCATACATACACAAACTCACTCTCCTGCTGGTAACAGCCCATCCAAAGCGACCACTCTCCCCACAATGTGCATGATAATCAAGGTGGGCCATTTCCAGCACAAATCCAGGTCTTCTCACCCCCGCCCCCCAAACTCATTCTCCTGCTGGTAATAGCTCATCCAAACAGACCACTCTCCTTACAATGTGTATGATAATCAAGGTGGGCCATTTCCAGCATAAATCCAAGTTTAACCAGAACGTCTGGGGGGGGGGGGGGGAACAAGGGGAAATAGGCTACCATAGCGTATTTCCCCTTGTTTTTTCCTACCCCCCACCCCCAGACGTTCTGGTTAAACTTGGATTTATGCTGGAAATGGCCCACTTTGATTATCATGCACATTGTAAGGAGAGTGGTCAGTTTGGATGAGCTATTACCAGCAGGAGAGTGAGTTTGTGTGGGGGGGTGAGAAAACCTGTATTTGTGCTGGAAATGGCCCACCTTGATTATCATGCACATTGTAAGGAGAGTGGTCACTTTGGATGAGCTATTACCAGCAGGAGAGTGAGTTTGTGTGTGTGTGTGTGGGGGAGCTGGTGAGAAGACCTGGATTTATGCTGGAAATGGCCCACCTTGATTTTCATACACATTGTAAGGAGAGTGGTCATTTTGGATAAGCTATTACCGGCAGGAGAGTGAGTTTGTGTGTGTGGTTTCTGGAAAAGGGGGGGGGGGGATGAGTGAGAAGACCTGGATTTGTGCTGGAAATGGCCCACCTTGATTATCATACACATTGTAAAGAGAGTGGTCACTTTGGATGGGCTATTACCAGCAGGAGAGTGAGTTTGTGGGGGCGGGGGGGGGGGGCGGAGGGTGAGAAAACCTGGATTTGTGCTGGAAATGGCCCAACTTGATTATCATACACATTGTAAGGAGAGTGATCACTTTAGATAAGCTATTACCAGCAGGAGAGTGGGGTGGGAGGAGGTATTGTTTCATGGTCTCTGTGTATATAATGTCTTCTGCAGTTTCCACAGTATGCATCCGATGAAGTGAGCTGTAGCTCACGAAAGCTTATGCTCAAATAAATTGGTTAGTCTCTAAGGTGCTACAAGTACTCCTTTTCTTTTTGCGAATACAGACTAACATGGCTGTTACTCTGAAACCTGTGTTGATAAGCTATTCTTTCTTTCATTGCTAACTCAGATAGGTCCATATACCACTGCTCTCCTCTGGGCATAAGCCTACTCTTCCCTTTTTGTAAATTCATGTACTTGGTGATCATTGTGGCCCCTCAAGATCTAGATGGTAGAGTTAAACCCAGCATAGTTGAAAATTGGATATCATTTTCAGGTGAGGTTTGGTAGTGGAAGTCAAACACTATTTTCACTTGTGCCCACCTCTTTCCACAGCTGCCTGACTGTTGGATAGCCCCATAGCACGTGTATCAAGGTTCCCTTTTCTTTATTTCAGTGCCAACATCTGTCAGAAGACTAGGCCCCCCATCTTGCACAACCTCTGTGGTGTCCAGTACATTTTGAATAGAATCGTTTGCTATATCAGGTATAGCCTGAGATCTACAGAAGCATTTTTAACATTCCATAATATGCTTTTCCACTGGGGTTCTTTTAAGGGCTGTGATAATTCCCCTGTCCACACTTTCACAAACTGCTCCTGATCAAGGGAGTCCCTTTTCATTTGGAAAGAATGCATAGTGGACAAGGGCTTGGGGAGTTTATGATGCATTTCCAATGTTCCCAGTAGCTCTGCCATCTCTGGCAATCTTAGGGCATTCAGACCAAATAGATACATTAACAAGTGTCTTAGTTGTAAGTATGGCCACTCAGCTGAGGATGGCAGGTCATATAGTTGCTACAATGTTAGAAAAGAGACAAAGTCCTCATCAGTGACTAATTGGGAAATCCATATGATGCCCTTGCCCAGCCAGTTCTTCTAAATTATAGGTTTGGTCCCACCTGGCAAGTCTGGGCTACCCCCTGGGAAGAATTGGTAGGGGACTAGAGGACCTTCTGAGGTCTCTTCCAACCCTAATATTCTATGATTCTATTCTATGATTCTAAGTAGGTTTTACTGCGTGACGGTGAGGATGAAATTGGTACCTCTTATCTAGGATAGCTCAGATTTGTCATGCAGCTACCACTCTAGGTACCTTATTTTTCTCCACTGTACAAAAAGGGGAACCAAGGAGACCGGGGGGGGGGGGGAAATTGGATGCATCAACACCCGTTCAGTTTCCACCCTTGTGGATATAAGGGTGTTTGCGAGCTGGAACCAGTTTGAGGTCTGTGACATGATAAAAGCATAACAGTAATTTTGCAGGTTTGGGAGCCCAAATCCCACCTTGGCTATAGGAACTGGAGTTTTTTAAGTGGTAGTTGTGAGCATTGACCTCCACTGAAAGGCTCTAATTATATTATTAAATTTTCTAAAAGAAGACAGAGGGATATATACAAGTAGGCCACTTAGAATATAGAGGAGTGTAGGGAGAATATTCTTTTTTATTATATTAACCCTTTCCCACATGCTCAGGAAGAGTGAAGATATTTTAAAATAAACCTTTTCTTCAATAGGATAAACTCTGAGTCTGTGATGTACAAGAATCTGCACATTTAAGTGATGATTAAAATCCCATTGGGCTCTGTGTGTCATGTTGAGCTCTGACGCTGAGATGCAAATTTCTGTAGAAATCTCTAACACGGTTATTATTATATTTGTATTGCTGTAAGGCCTAGGAGTGCTTGTCAGAGACTAGGACCTGATTGTGCTAGGTGCTGTACAAACAGAACAAAAAGAAGGTCCCTGCTCAACAGTGCTGTCATTCCCTTTTTAACGAGTTAAGAAAATTCACCTAATTTTACTTTAATCAAACCACTACTATAATGATCCATGGTATCTTAATTTCTATTTCACTTGATCAAGTTTCTTTTGGCACCCTGGCATTCCTTTTAATGCCTTCAGCATTTCCATGTTCAGATGCTGGTGCTGACATAGTCTTTTTCAGTCTCGGGGCCATGCAAGTTGAAAGGAAAGCTTGGTGGCTTTTCCAGTTTATCTGGCATTATTTCCCCCCCGACAGTTCCTGTCAACTGAACATTTCTGATGTGGTTTTGAATGGCAGAATGATGGTTTGTGCAGCAAGGTGCTGTAATCAAAAGTTATTTGGAGCCACGGTGTTAAGCCAAGGCTCAGAGCAATGGCTAGCTTTAAGTGAACCAGCGGTCAGTGGCTCTTCTGGCTTCCCGTTCCAACTTGACTCATCCTGCCTCACACCTGTTGGGTGTGCTCCTGTCACAATCTTGTTTTGCACTCACCTTCCCTGCTAGGCATGGTAAAAGAAGTGAAAATAATTAAAAGATAAACACTTCCCTGGTTAAAGTTATGAACTTGATATTCTGCTGGGAAACAGACAGCCATATGGTTTGGATGGAATCAGGGTAACTTGTCTGTATAAGTTTTGGGGATAGTGTTCCTTTAAGTAGCTAGAATTGCTAAAGTCAATAATGCAGCAGATCTGTAATCTTCTATAGTTTATTATGAATGGGGCTGGTTGCACCATGTATTATTGAGGTTGCTCACCATATCTCATTATAATACCCTGTTTTCAATTGTTTATAATAACTAGTCAAACTTTAATTCATGGGCTGAAATTTTCCATGCCTCAGATCTGCCTTAGGCAGTTTGGTTTTTTTCAGGAAAATTTCAGACAAAATGGTTCAGCCCGTTCCTAAAAGAAGGCTCAGGAAAAATATGTTCTGCCCCCATTAAAAAATGTTGGTAACATTTTCTTTGAAAATCTCTAGTGCCTCCACACACCCATGCTTTGGAGGTGGGACTTCAAATTAGCAGTGGATGGCCTTTGTGTCAGGGATGTATCTTTGCTATCCCAATTTGGACAAATTTATAAGCCCCTTGAAAAATCACAGTTCGCACACGCTCAGTAGAGAGTCTGTAGATTTTAGCAGCTAAATTCCACAAATATTTCATCCACAGTGGGTATGCTGCAGTTCAGGGCTAGGTAGATTTTCCCTTTAATTGCAGCTCTGGGCTGCTGCTGCAGGCTGTGATGGCTCCAGACACCTGTACTGAGAGCAGGATCTTGTCTCCCCTGTGCTCTCAATGACTGCCCCCTTCTGGTCCCAGGCACTGTGGAGGAAGCAGCTCTAGTGAGGATAGAGCTGGACCCTGGATGGGTGCTGGCGGAGGGCAAGGAGAAGATTGGAAAAGGGCCTGGGGGTGGAAACTGGGACTGGAGACTGGCAGGGAGAGTGAAAGGAAAACTGTGACTGAGAGTTGGGATGAGGAGAGACAGGGACAAGGAGTGGAGGGAAGGGACATGGACATTGAATGAGGTGATCAATGAGGGAGATTGGGATTGGGAACCTGAGGGGATGGGGAATGTAGAAAGTGGAAGTGACTGGAGGCCTGGGTGGGGGAAAGAGACAGATCATTTAAGGAGATGAAGTGGGGAGGGGGTCTGGCACTGGCTAGGAAAGGAGACTAGGGGCAAGGAGCTGGGGAGGAGACAGGGGTGGGAAGTCCAGATGGCAGAGTCTGGGATATGCTGGGCCAGGAGACTTGGACTGGTATCAGAAGCCTGAGGAGTAGAGACTGGGAAGAGCTCGGTGAGAAGTATAGGACTGGGATGAGGAGCCAGGGCTGGGGAGCAGACAGAACTGGCACAGACTGGAGGAGATGGGGCAGAAGGGGTCACACTTGGGGGGAGGGGGGAAGAGACCCTGTACCTACTAGAGCATTCTCCTTTCCAGAGCATGGAATGGAACCCAAGATTCCTGATAGGTTTCAGAGTAGCAGCCGTGTTAGTCTGTATCAGTTAAAAGAAAAGGAGTACTTGTGGCACCTTAGAGATTAACCAATTTATTAGAGCTTAAGCTTTCGTGAGCTACAGCTCACTTCATTGGATGCATACAGTGGACATAAGCTTTCCTGAGTCTCACCATTCCTCCTCTGCTATCAGCAACTATCTGTGAAACCTGTTGGCAAAGTGTCCCAACCCCTCTAGCGCAGGTCGAGGTAGAGGATGACAACCTACTACTGCTATCAGTTACTCCATTTGCTCAAGTGCCAGAGGACTGTGTGGTTGATCTAAAGCAGGGGTGGGCAAACTTTTTGGCTGGAGGGCCACATCGGGTTTCCAAAATTGTATGGAGGGCTGGTTAGGGGAGGCTATGCCTCCCCAAACAGCCAGGCATGGCCCAGCCTCTGCCCCCTATCCAACCCACCTTGCTTCTTGCCCCCTGACAGCCCCTCCCGAGACTCCTACCCCATCCAGCCCTCCCCGCTCCCTGTCCCCTGACCGCCCCCGGACCCCTCGCCCCTGACTGCCCCCTGCCGCCCCGTCCAAACCCTCCTCTCATTCCTGGTTGCCCCCCAGGACTCCTGCCCCATCCAACCACACCTTCTCCCTGACCACACCCAGAACCCCTGCCCCGACTGCCCCCCATCGCCCCATCCAACCCCCCTCTCCTTCCTGACTGCCCCCCTGGGATCCCTGCTCCCATTCAACCCCCGTTTCCCGCCCTCTGACCGCTCCGACCCCTATCCACACCCCCACTCCCTGACCACCACCCCCAGCTCCCCTGCCCTCTATCCAACCCCCCCTGATCCCTTACCCCGCTAGTGGCTGGCGGTGCTACATCCGCACTGCCCAGAGCACCAGGACAGGCAGCCCTGCCACCCGGCTGGAGCCAGCCACGCCACCATGCAGAACAGAGCACCGGGTCAGGCTGCGGCTCTGCACCTGCGCTGCCTGGCAAGAGCTCGCAGCCCCACCACCCAGAGCATTGCACCAGCGGGGCAGTGAGCTGAGGCTGCAGTGGAGGGGGAACAGCAGGGGAGGGGCCAGGGGCTAGCCTCCCAGGGCAGGAGCTCAGGGGCTGTGCAGAAGGGGCCCGCAGGCCGGGTGTGGCCCGCGGGCCGGGCCGTAGTTTGCCCACCTCTGATCTAAAGTTTCCAACCCTGCTGATGACCCATGTGGGTGTCAGTATAATGCCACATGATGAATTTTTTCTTTTTTCAGTTTGCTTTTTTAACAAAGACAACATCACCCATGCCTATGACATCCCCACCTACAGTCATAAGAAAAAAGAATAATCCAACTGGACACCCCTCAGCAGACAAAACCACAGACTGGATCATTACATCAATTGCTTCAGGAAAAAATAGACTGCAAAATCCTCCAAAAAAGATTACTTCCACCACAATCTCTCTACTATTGCGAGGCTAGTCCCTGAAATCTAACCACCAGATAGTGATCAAATCTGCAGACAAAGGGGGCACTATTGTAGTCCTTAATCATGATGACCATGTTAATAAGGCCAATGGACAACTCTCTGACTCTGCCATACAGAACCTAAAGAAGACCCCATACCACAACTCAAACAGGCATTAAGGATACCATCAAATCCTCCCTATACAACTCCAAGAAACATACTACAAACTCATGCCCCAGGAACCTACCCCAAAGACCTTCTATATGCTTCCCAAGATACAGAAACAAGGGAACTTAGGCCTACCCATCATATCTGGCTATGGCACTCTTGCTGAAGGAATATCAGGACTCATAGAAACAATTCACTATACAAAAGGCCAGTTTCCTCCAAGACACTACCAACTTCCTCCAGAAATTCCGCAACATTAACAACTTTCAGCAGAATACCATCCTTGCCACCATGGATCTTACCTCTCTATACACTAACAACCCTTACCATGATGGCATCACTGCCTACCTCAAATACCTACAAGATAATGTATGATGCTCAGAAATCCACCCTAAACACATTACCAAACTTATCTGTGTCATCCTAACCCACAACAACTTCACATTTAACAACAAATACTTTATCCAAACCATGGGAATAGCCAAGGGTTTTAGGATGGCTCTCCAAAATGCCAGCCTCTTCATGGGCCACCTTGAGAAAGAATATATGAAAAATGCACCATGAAACTAATGATATACCTGACATACATCAATGGTATATTCATCCTCTGGACAGATGACCTAAATTCACTCATAAATTTCCACCACATCTTCAATAACCACCGTCCATCCCTCAAACGCTCTCTATAACACTCCCACACCAGCATCAACTTCCTGGACACAACGATCAGCTTCAATAATGGAACCCTACAAATGATTATCTATAAGAAACCCATGGATCTCCACACTTATTCCCACAGATCCAGCAACCATCCCAGCTAGACCACAAAATATGTTATCTACAGCCAGGCACGCAGATACCACAGAATTTGCTCTGAAGAGAAAGGCCAGGATACACACCTAAACACACTTAAAACTGCCTTCACTAAACAAAGGCAATCCACCAGATAAGTAGAGTACATCATGGAAAGTGCCACCCCAATACCCAGGGAGAACCTGCTTCAATACAGAAAAAACCCTACTGACTGCACACTCCTAGTTGTCAGCTACAACCCTACCCATCAAACAATTCCACCCATATTTGTTAGAGACCACATCCTGAAAGAAATCTCTCGAATTCCCTCTTCTGACCTTCAAACATCCCTGCAGCCTCGCCAAACTCATCATCAGAAGCAAGCTCTCCACAGACCCGGAGATACCAACTTAAAGCGGCACCAGAACCTGCCAGAACAACAGATACAAAACCTGTACACATATCCAGCGATGAGCTGCCAAAATCTTAACAATGGGTTCCGTCCTCACCCCACGAGGGGGTCGTTGCCCACCCCTGCCACCCGGGACTCCTGCCCCATCTGACCCCCCCGCGTTCCTTGATGCCCCCCCCAGACCTCTGCCCCATCCACCCCCTCCCCTGTCCCCTCACTTCCCCCAGAACCGGGCAGGAGGGTCTCGTGGGCCACCGTAGTGGGTGCCCACCCCACCCCTAAGAGCCAGAGGCACCTGCCGGGGGGCGAGGCGGGCAGCTCCCAGGAAGCATCCAATAGGTCCCTCTGGCTCCTAGGGGTGGGGGAGCGTAGCTACGGGGGGAGCAGGGGGAATGGCCACACCCCCCACTGATCACATCAAAAGTGGCGCCTTAGGCGCTGACTCCCTGGGTGCTCCGGGGCTGGAGCACCCATGGGGAAAATTTGGTGGGTGCAGAGCACCCACCGGCAGCTCCCCATCCCGCGCCCGGTCCCAGCTCACCTCCGCTCCACCTCCGCCTCCTCCCATGAACGCACCGCTCCGCTCTGCTTCTCCGCGCCCCCTGGCTTCCTGCAAATCAGCTGTTCAGCAGGAAGCCGGGGAGGGCTGAGAAGCAGGTGGCAGCTTCCCGCTCAGGCCGAGGGTGGCAGAGGGGAGCTGGGGCAGGGAGCGGTTCCCCTGCGCGCGCCCCCCTGGGTTACCTGCTGCGGTGCAGGAGGCCCTCCTTGTGCCCCCTGCCCCCCACCCCAGCTCCCATCTGCCTCCCTGGGCCTGAGCGGAAGCCGCCGCCTGCTTCTCAGCCTGCCCCAGCTTCCTGCACGAACAGCTGATTCGCAGGAAGCTGGAAGGGCGGGCAGAGAAGCAGAGCGGGGCGGCGCGTTCAGGGGAGGAGTTGGAGGCGGAGCGGAGGTGAGGTGAGCTGGGGCCGGGGGTGGGGCGGGGAGCTACCGGTGGGTGCTCTGCACCCACCAAATTTTCCCCTTGGGTGCTCCAGGGCTGGAGCACCCGTGGAGTCGGCGCCTAAGGCGCCACTTTTGGCCGGTTAAATTTAGAAGCCCTTTTAGAACCAGTTCTCCCTCGCGGAACAACCGGTTCTAAAAGGGCTTCTAAATTTAACAACCGGTTCTAGCGAACCGGTGAGAACAGGCTCGAGCTTACCACTGCACATATCTCCTCTGCTATGATGATCAATACCCTCCATGACACACCTTTCAAGATTCATGGGACGTACACGTGCCTATCACAACATGTGATGTACCTCATCCATTGCATCAAGTGCCCCAACAACAACTATGTGGGTGAAACCAGACAATCACTACATTCTCAAATGAACTCTCACAGAAAAATGATAAAAGACAAAAACACCCTATCACCTTTGGGTGAACACTTTTCACAAAGTGATCACTCCATATATGACTTCTTGTTCCTTGTCCTCAAAGGAAACCTGCACAGCACGGACAAAAGGCGTGCCTGGGAGCTTAATTTCATAACTCTGCTGGACACTAAAAACCATGGACTCAACAGAAACACTGGTTTTATGGCTCATTACAACAATTTGTAATACACTCCACAGCCTACTAACCCTTAACTGCCCACTCATTTTTAGTGGTCTCCCACAACATGTGCGAACCCCTTAAAAATCTGTCTCAGCTTGTATTTAGCTTAAACTCTCTGGTTACCTCCCCCAGACCAGAAGAAGAGCTCTGTGAAGCTCAAAACTTGTATTTTCCATCAACAAATTTGATCCAGTAAGATACATTATCTCATTTTCCTTGTCTCTGTCATATCCTGGGACCAACACGGCTACAACACTGCAAACAACATAGGAAATTACACACACAAATACACACGCACACAAACCTATGCATTAAAATAACATTATTAGGTTCAAAGTCAAGCACTCAAAAGTTAGGAAATGCCAGAATTAAGATTGCCTGTGCAAACTTAATTTGGCCTCCTTGTTCATATGCATTATGAAACAGTTTTTAATTACATGATCATATTGTTTTCCACAGGATCCCTGACTCATTCAGTGCACAGGATGGACCATGCACTGCAGGAAGAATCAGGGTTGTACAGTGAAGAAGACTTGTCTGTAGGATCCCCTGTCTCATTTGATGCAGTAGTAGGAAGGTGTATAATGAATGAGGCAGCAGATTGCAGGAAGAGAAAGGATGGTCTCATGGTTAAGGCCTTGGCATGCTTCCCTGGAGAATGGGATTCTAGCCCTGCCTCTGCCACAGAATTCCCATGTGATTCTGGGCAAGTCACTCAAACCACACTTTTCACAGATGGTCATGAATTGTGTGCTCCTCATTTTCTGCGTGCCAGACGTGAGGTCCTGTGGTCTGCTCTGCAGATGTGCTGAGCGTTCACAGCTGAACTGGAGTCAGTGGGAGTTGTGCTTTGGACATATAAAGTGCTATATAATATTAAGTACTCTGAAAAAAGAAGGTCCTAAGCATCTCAAATTGGGCACTCAAAATTAGTGGATATCTTTGACTTTAATCTCTCTGTGCTGGTTCCCCATCTTAAAATGGGGATAATAATACCCCTCACTTCACAGGAGAGTTGTAAAAATAAATTCATTCATTTTTATGAAGCACTCACATACTATAGTGATGAACGCCATAGAAAAGCCCATGAGGAAATTAATAATTCTGTCTTCAGAGCAGGGTGTGAGCAATGTCCAGTAAATAAGGCCTGACGCCACACACGGAACAACGAGGAGAAAAGAAAATATTGAATAACTGCTCATTAAGTGAGCATCTCCATTCTGTGCACTGACTAAAGCAGGGGTCCTGTGGAAAAAATTGCAAATGTAATTGAAGACTGTATTATGATGCAGTCTTCATGAGGGCTAAATTAGTTTGCACAACAACCTTAGTCCTGGCATTTCCCAACATCTGAGTGATTGACTTTGCAATTTAATATTTTCTAGCATAGTTTTTGTGTGTGTAATAGATGTATAGGTTAATTCTAGGATAGAACTGCAAGGGCCTGATTTGTGGGAGCAATCGGGGAGTTAGATACCAGTTACTAACAGCTACAATGTTGCCCAGAAATTCACCATGCCTGAGAAAAACTGCTCCTGCAATTATCTGAGGACACAAAATGGGAAGCTGGTTTTAAAAACACAGCCCTAAGATCTATGCATGTATCCAACTTATAACAATGCCGAGAAGAAATGTGCTGAGACACTTAAGGCAGATTTAATTTGCTGACTGGTTGAATCTCAGGTGGCACCATAACAGTGAGCCAATGAGATCGTGAGTGCTATATTCCTCAGGCTGTTGAGGAGGGGATGTTTTTATTGCACAGTAAGCCAAATTCTCCGCTGAATTATATTGTATATATACCAACTTCATTAGTATCACCAGATTTCCGTTGGTGTAACTAAGAGCAGAATTTTCCCCAGTGAGTATAATGGAGTGTGTTTTCTTTTTGTCAAGGGGCAGAGTTTTGGAATGAAACCCTCTCCTATAGTTTTGTCTAAAGTAAAACTGGTAAGTTTGTGCTGGCAGATTATTAAGGGAAAACAATTTGTTTTAATTAGAAATCCTATACAATGAAAAGGGCTGAAACAAAAAAGGAGAGAAAGGCTGAGTTCAGGAAACTCCTCAATCAAATAAGTTGTGACTGAGAGTTTGCTTTTAATTAAACTAGTAAGAACCTGGTAAAAAGCAGTTCACAAAGGAGTTAAGGCTATGCCAGATGGAAAACGAAAGGGAAAATATATTGGGCCAGCTTGTATTTATTGATTTATAGACAGGGAATGTGGACTGACTTAGGCCACTACCATGAGTCCATCATACCTAGGAGGCAATGTGGTCTACTGGCTAAACTACTAGACAGGGCCTCTGCAGATCTGGGTACTTTGCCCAGCTCTGCCTCTGGGCAAGTCATTTGCCTCTCTGTGTGTTTCTGTTTTCCCCCCTCCTCCTATTTAGATTGCAAGCTCTTTGGGACAGGGACTGTGCAGTGCCTAACACCATGGGATCTCAATCATGTTTGGGGCGTCGAGATGCTACTGAAATATAAATAATAATTTCCTGACGACCAAGCACCCTATTTCTGCTGCCACTGAAGTCAACAGCAAAACTTGCTGGAAGAGGCTCCAATGACAGGAACAGGAGCCCTTCAAAGAATCCAGAGATCTAACAGAGCGAGTGAAGACAAGTAGCTACTATCAATCTTAATACACAGTCCCACACAGAGTTTACTTTCATGATCCAGAGCTGAGATCTAATCCATGCTGGGTTTTTATTTGCACAAAGCTAAAGGATCTCAGTTTACGGGGGCAACTCAGGCACTGTAACTTTTACGAAGTTTGGTATGATGCTTTAATGTAATTGAGAAGTGCAGGTGGTGGTGCTCTGTATGTGCTGCTAACTCAGTAGTAGAGAGTAAGCAAAAGAAACAAAGACTGAATATTATTAGATAGGTCTATTTATTTTAAAAGAGATTATTTGTTAAATGATAACTAAAATAGCATTCACTCAAGTTGGTTAGGTAGTTTTGGGAAGTCTCCAGGCAAATAAATCAGTGCAGCTGTGAAATGTGGAGGGACGTTATGGAGCCATTCTCCTGCCCTGCGCTTAGGAGCAAATCCAGCCCTCCAATTCAGTCCTTACTCATCCCCGCTCCATCTGTGATGAGCTCCTTGGAAGTGAAACCACTTCCTGTTCCCGTCTGGGGGGAGTGCAGCATGTGTGCACCCCTAGCACGCTGGAGAACTCTGCTCTGCACAAGTTCCCTGTATGGTGCACACCATACATGGGGCGTGGATGAATCTTCTTTATCTCACCCCCTCAGTGAATAAGATCATTGGCTCAAGTGTGGCAATGAATGGGGATGGGAGTAAGATGGTTATTTTCCCAGAACATTTAGTCAGCTCCTGTAGTAACTTAGATCATGTAATTTGGAAGTAGGTGCACATGTTGCAGGAGGGAAGAGTCTAAAGGAGTCACCTAGAAGTTAGTCTGTGTGCACATGGCTTGAATGCAAGAAGCAGTCGCAGTATCTCTATAAATAGTTCTCTTAATAAACAGCTAATTCCATTTTACAAGCATGGAGTCCTTTCATGTTATTATCTAACACCTGGTACATGAATCAGCACCCACCCCAGCTAATCAAACTCTGGATTTGGGCCCAGTTTACCTCATACTACTGGAATCTGTGCAGTTGACACTGGGAGAAGAGTGCTTCTGACCCTAACAAAGTTCATCTTTTAAGACAGTTGCCTTTATTATTTATGCCTAATGCCAACCCCATCTCTGCTGGGAACTAACCAGAAAGTAGCCTACAACTTCTACCTTTTTATAATAGGGCTCATTTTTAAAGTTGGAAGTCAGGAGAAATAGAACTAGCCTTGCACTAAAATTTATTAGAAGTAATTTTCACAGGCTATGCTGTAATTATATTATGTTTGGAGGGATCTTCATATTTCGTTTGGAGCAGATGTTTTGTCTGATGTGTTCTTCTGCTGTGCAAAGGTTTAACATCCATTGGCTTAGCTGCTGATCAACACTGCCATCTGGTGGTCGTTCAGATTTGTCTCTACTTTTGTTTTATTCAAAGATTTCCATATATTTTCTCTCAAACCACTAACTGCAATAGCTAAAGTGACATTTTAAAAAAAAATCTAATGCAATCTTGTAAATACTTGAGTTCAGAATTACCTGAAAGTTACACTAAGTGGCAATAAAAATGCGATGAATTACTTTTTCTTGACATGATACTATTAAGTGTGGCAGATCCTTGAAAAATCTTTTAATTTCACCAATTAGGAGCGTTCACAGAGTGATAAATACTGTGTGCTAGAATAATGCCTGTGGTGAATTATTCTGAGCCACACCTTTTCTTTCATTGGATTCCACTCTGTTAAGGCAATTTCATAGTAAAAATGGGATTAGGCATACAGTTGTCCATGTTTAACGGGCCCAATGAGGCCTCACCATAATGGTAGAAGGTTCCTTATTCATGCTTTATGTACTCTTGACTCTTAAGGATCCCCAAGTGCTTTATGAACTATATGTGCATTAGAGTTGGAAGAGCACTTGAGAAAGAAAAGCCTTTAAACAATTAGCTCAGTAATGTCATTATTCAACAGGCAGCATTCAGGCAGCTTGCAACAGAGTTCAGGGCCACTATGAGGTCCTTCAGATATGAGGAGTTATTGATTCCACCCTAACTTTCCTTTACCCAGGTGTTCGGGGAAGGTCTATAGAAAGGTACTAAAGTAATACCTACGGGAAAGCAGGGTTCCACACCGATGTACTGAGTGAACCACAAACTAGGGAATCTTTATATCATGTTTGTTTTGCTTATGGTAATGTGTTTTTTGATTTGTGGTGATAAAGATTGGCCCTGACTCAGCACTACTGTTGGATTTGTGCTGAGTCATTCCACAGCTATGGAACTTGTCAAATATTGCAAACAAAAAAAAAGTCTTTCCAATACATTATTTGATGTCTCATTTCTCTACAGGAAATTGCTTACTCTTAACAGCCCAGATGTTGCCCTACAATGCAGATTTGTACTATAAACTGCCGACACATTCTCTCCTCTCTTGTGTCATAGATATACTGAAAATACTGGCATCTTGAGCATTGGTACCGGCACGTGGGTGTTCCACATCAGCGGGTCATTCCGTGCAGCACAGTTGCTGCAAGGCGATATTTTTGGAAATAATGCTCTAACTGCTACCCTTGCACTGTGTAGGGTCATACACAGAAACAGTGTATGTTTTTTACGTTGAGTTCTTCACTCAAGTAAGCCCCAGAAGTCAAAGCAAAAACGTAGATAAATCCTCTTTTTTCCTGCTTTCTGGTCAAAATAATATGTATCCATTGCACTTTACATGGCTTCAACCCAAACCAGAACTGTTCAGGTTTGCTCTAATTTTGATGCATGTTCACAAAATGTAATGCATGAATTTCAGCGGGCCCTTGGGAGTACCTGAACCAAGCTTTGACTATTGCATGTTTCCAAGCTTACACACACACACACACACACCCTCTTGTGGGCGGTATGATGGCCCTGCCATGAAAAATTTCTCATTAAACTCAAATTAAAAAAACATCCCAATACTATATAAAAATCAAGTTACAAGCACGTCTTAGAGATTTTGGCAGTAGCCCTTCCCCACCTGCCACAGATGCTAATCTAAAATAACTTTCTATCTTATTTGTTGGGCTTTTTTGGGAACCTCACCACAGTCTCTGAGCATCAGTTTGAAAGTGGCAGATTTATATATACTTCTTCAGAGAAAGAAAAAGTGGGATACACTTTTTGGGCTAAGTTGTCATAGAAGCTGTGTCTCCGACTCAGAGTTTTGGGTCCATAAAGCTAGGCATAAATGGAATGTCCATCCACTGTGTATTTTCAGAAATGAGACCTGGTTGTCACTTTTCAAAGTTTTGGTTAGCTTTATACCCATACAAGCCTTAGTGTGGAAGTGGTTATACCAGTATGAAGGTGCTTTAAACTCGTAGTTATTTCCCTTCCTGTATGGGAATAGCTATACTGCTATAAAAGAACCTTTATATTGATATAACTGTGCCCACTCTAAGGGGATGCTCTATTTTAATTATACAAGTATTGTAAAGTGGAATAACTTTCTAGTATACATAAAGCCCTCCGATGCAAATTGGTTGTGCTCAGACCAAAATTGAACCTGCCAGGAGCGGCATATGTGGGACATGCCCAAAACTTGCCCTAGAACTTTTGAATGGCTGCACCCAAAAGGAAGTCAGAGAGGACACACAAATCTACAGCATCTCTAGCATCCTCCCTTAGGGAAGTGGCCTTGAGGTTAGAGCCCTGCAAATCCACAGATTATCCACTTCAAATCCATGGATATCTGCATCCACGATATGGATATCTGTGGACCATTTTTGTGGAGAGTGGATCGGATGCAGATACAAACGTGCAGGGCTCTACTCACCGGCAATGCCTGGCCTGCGACATCTGGCTCGGGCAGCCCGGGGGGCGCAGCGTGCTCTGTGCCGGCGGCCAGCAGCCAGCGGCTGGGTGGCAGGTTGGAATCGGGGCTGTCCAGCACCCGCTTGCCATGTCTCTTCCTGTCCAACGGCACAGGCTCCTCAGGCAGTGCCAGCGTACCCACCATGGCCCGACCCAGCAGCCCTGGATGCACTCCCAGTCCTGGGCCCAGCTCGCCGGCTCCTGGGCAGCAGGGTCGCTTCCTGCCCCAGGGATTGGAGTGGGCAGAACCATGGCACCCCACCCCTCCGCCCCACTGTGATGCAACATGTTCTGCTGCCTACTGCCGCAATGAGCCTCCGGGAACAGCACACGATGCAACACCCCTTCCCCAAGTCCCCGCTCTGTGCTGCCCCTTCTCCGCAAGACCCCACCCTCGCGCTGCCTTTTCCCTACAAGACTCTGTCCCCCTACTTGCTCCCCCCTACCCCGTCACTAGCCCTTGTGTGACAGCTTGCTGCTGTGGGTGCGGATGCGGATACGGGTAAAAGACGGCTAGCGGATTGCAGGTTGAATCACCTGCTGATACTGGTGGATGTGGATCCACATTTTTGTATCTGTGCAGGGTTCTACCTGAGGTAACTGCTGCACTTCATTGACCCATCACATGACCATGTTATAAAGAGCAGAAGGAAGCACTCAGGCACTCACTGTCATTTCCCAAGGCGGTGGCGAGGTGCCCATGAGAGACACTCTTTGTGGTTGGAGTTGCTGAAGACTAGGATCTGAGCAAAGAACTATTGGTTGTGAGGCCCTGGTGGCAAAATTTTTGCCCTTGGCTATTGCAAGGCAGGCAGGAAGGAATTAGTCCTCATTTTCAGTTTCCCCCTAATTCCCTTTAAACTGATGAGTAAGTAAGTTACCCATCTGCAGCCTTTTGCCTCTGTGCACCGGATTGTAGCTATAAAGTCAGTTTGGAAAATGTATCCCATTAAATAGTTTTGTCCACACAGTAGAGGAGCAGTTCGGTGGGGGGCATCTTGTAGCCCTGGTCTACACTACGGGGTTAGGTCGAATTTAGTCACATTAGGTCAATTTTAAAATGGATGCGTCCACATAACCAACCCCGTTCTGTTGACTTAAAGGGCTCTTAAAATCAACTTCTGTACTCCTCGCTGGCGAGGGGAGTAGCGCTAAAAATTGATCTTGCTGGGTTGAATTTGGGGTAGTGTGGACGCAAATCGACGGTATTGTCCTCTGGGAGCTATCCCAGAGTGCTTCAATGTGACCGCTCTGGACAGCACTTTGAACTCCGATGAACTAGCCAAGTACACAGGAAAAGCCCCAGGAACTTTTGAATTTTATTTCCTGTTTGCTCAGCACGGCGAACTCAGCAGCACAGGTGACCATGCAGTCCCCCCAGAATCGCAAACGAGGTCCAGCATGGACCGAAAGGGAGACACTGGATCTGATTGCTGTATGGGGAGAAGCATCTGTGCAGGCAGAACTCTGAGCAAAAAGAAGAAACGCCAATATATTTGCCAAAAGTCTCACAGGGCATGTTGGAGAGAGGCTACAACAGGGACACACAGCAGTGCTGCTTGAAAGTCAAGGAGCTCAGGCAAGCCTACCAAAAGACAAAGGAGGCAAACGGTCACTCTGGGTCAGAGCCCCATACATGCCGCTTCTATGATCAGCTGCATGGCATTCTAGGGGGGGACCCTACCACTATCCCACCACTGTCCGTGTACACCTCCAAGGGGGGAGTCTCACTCAACAGGCAGGAGGATTTTGTGGATGAGGAAGAGGAGGAGGAGGAGGAGAATGCACAGCAGGCAAGCGGTGAATCCATTCTCCCCAGCAGCCAGGACCTTTTCATCACCCTCGACCCAATACCTTCCAAAGGCGGGATCCCTGACCCTGAAGCTGGAGAAGGCAGCTCTGGTGAGTGCACATTTGTAACTACAGTACAGGGTTTAAAAGCAATAGTGTTTAATGTTTGATTTGCCCTGAAGAATTGGGATGGATTCGCTACTGGAAAAGTCTGTTCACATGTCTGGGGATGGAGTGGGAATCCTCCAGGGACATCTCCATGAAGCTCTCCTGGAGGTACTCTGAAAGCCTTTGCAGAAGATTTCTGGGGAGGGCTGCCTTATTTCATCCTCCACGGAGGACACTTTACCACGGCAAGCCAGTAGCAAGTATTCTGGAATCATTGCAGCACAAAGCAGAAAGTCAAGGAAAGTGTGGGCCCCTTACTGAAGGATGGAGGCAACCTAGTGACAGAGGATGTAGAAAAAGCTAATGTACTCAATGCTTTTTTTGCCTCTGTCTTCACGAACAAGGTCAGCTCCCAGACTACTGCACTGGGCAGCACAACATGGGGAGGAGGTGACCAGCCCTCTGTGGAGAAAGAAGTGGTTCGGGACTATTTAGAAAAGCTGGACGAGCACAAGTCCATGGGGTCGGATGCGCTGCATCCGAGAGTGCTAAAGGAGTTGTCGGATGTGATTGCAGAGACATTGGCCATTATCTTTGAAAACTCATGGCGATCCGGGGAAGTCCCGGACGACTGGAAAAAGTCTAATGTAGTGCCCATCTTTAAAAAAGGGAAGAAGGAGGATCCTGGGAACTACAGGCCAGTCAGCCTCACCTCAGTCCCTGGAAAAATCATGGAGCAGGTCCTCAAGAAATCAATTCTGAAGCACTTAAACGAGAGGAAAGTGATCAGGAACAGTCAGCCTGGATTCACCTAGGGCAAGTCATGCCTGACTAATCTAATTGCCTTCTATGACGAGATAACTGGCTCTGTGGATGAGGGGAAAGCGGTGGACGTGTTGTTCCTTGACTTTAGCAAAGCTTTTGACATGGTATCCCACAGTATTCTTGCCAGCAAGTTAAAGAAGTATGGGCTGGATGAATGCACTATAAGGTGGATAGAAAGTTGGCTAGATTGTCAGGCTCAATGGGTAGTGATCAATGGGTCCATGTCTAGTTGGCAGCTGGTATCAAGTGGAGTGCCCCAAGGGTCGGTCCTCGGGCCGGTTTTGTTCAATATCTTCATAAAAGATCTGGAGGATGGTGTGGATTGCACCCTCAGCAAGTTTGCAGATGACACTAAACTGGGAGGAGAGGTAGATACGCTGGAGGGGAGGGATAGGATACAGAGGGCCTAGACAAATTGGAGGATTGGGCCAAAAGAAATCTGATGATGTTCAACAAGGACAAGTGCAGAGTCCTGCACTTAGGACGGAAGAACCCTATGCACCGCTACAGACTAGGGACCGAATGGCACGGCAGCAGTTCTGCAGAAAAGGACCTAGGGGTTCCAGTGGACGAGAAGCTAGATATGAGTCAACAGTGTGCCCTTGTTGCCAAGAAGGCCAATGGCATTTTGGGATGTATACGTGGGGGCATTGCCAGCAAATCGAGGGACGTGATCGTTCCCCTCTATTCAACGTTGGTGAGGCCTCATCTGGAGTACTGTGTCCAGTTCTGGGCCCCACACTACAAGAAGGATGTGGAAAAATTGGAAAGAGTCCAGCGGAGGGCAACAAAAATGATTAGGAGACTGGAACACATGAGTTATGAGGAGAAGCTGAGGGAACTGGGATTGTTTAGTCTGCGGAAGAGAAGAATGAGGGGGGATTTGACAGCTGCTTTTAACTACCTGAAAGGGGGTTCCAAAGAGGATGGATCTAGACTGTTCTCAGTGGTAGCTGATGACAGAACAAGGAGTAATGGTCTCAAGTTGCAGTGGGGGAGGTTTAGGTTGGATATTAGGAAAAACTTTTTCACTAGGAGGGTGGTGAAACACTGGAATGCGTTACCTAGGGAAGTGGTGGAATCTCCTTCCTTAGATATTTTTAAGGTCAGGCTTGACAAAGCCCTGGCTGGGATGATTTAGTTGGGGATTAGTCTTGCTTTGAGCAGGGGGTTGGACTAGATGAGCTCCTGAGGTCCCTTCCAACCCTGATATTCTATGATTCTATAAGTGAATGGTCCTGGGTTTTGGTCACATTCAAGCAACATTTGGTCTATATCTTTCTGTGTTAGCCTCAGGAGAGTGATATCATTCATGTTCACCTGGTTGAAATAGGGGAATCTTTGTAAGGGAACAGTAAAAGGACCCCGTTCATGCTGGGTTGTTTGAGCTTGGCTAAAAGAGATCATCCCGGAGAATAGCCATGTGGTGAGGTGCGGGGAGGTTTGTGCTACACATCCACCCGAAAACCACAGCCCCTCCTTTTAAATGTGAAACCCAACCCATTGTTTGCTATGGGAAAGGATGGTGCTGCAGTTTGAAACCATTCCCACATGTTATGCATTAGAAGCCAACCCCGCGTACCCTTTGCCTTACCATGGCTGCCTGGAAATCAAATTCTGTTGCCCAGCCATGTATGATGTGTCACCATACTGGCAGGTACTCAATATAAAAGGCAAAATGCGACCTTGTACCTAAAGCTGTCTGCTGTGAATTGCTTGATTCACTGTGAAAGAGTCTCTCTTTTGTTCTCAGAAATGTATCATCTTAAATTTTACTCTCCCTTTTTATCTCCCCCCCAGCTGCAAATGTTTCTACACTCCCCCTACCATCTCCGTCCCAGAGGTTATCGCAGATTAGAAGGTAAAAAAAACTGCACTCGCGATGACATGTTTTCCCAGCTCATGCAGTCCTCCCGCACTGATAGGGCAGAGCTTAATGCCTGGAGGCATTCAGTGTTAGAGGCCAGGAAAGCATTAAGTGCATGCAAAGAGTGGAGGCAGGAGTGCGAAGAGCGGAGGCTAATGGGGGAGCAAACAGACATGATGAAGCATCTGGTGGA
This sequence comes from Lepidochelys olivacea, assembly GCF_965140295.1. Classification (NCBI taxonomy): domain Eukaryota; kingdom Metazoa; phylum Chordata; order Testudines; family Cheloniidae; genus Lepidochelys; species Lepidochelys olivacea. The sequence goes on from NC_140413.1 coordinate 128,477,592, forward strand.
GCTGCAGGAAAGCCAACAGGAGCACGGAACCCCGCTGCATCCATTGTATAACCGTCTGCCCTCTTCCCCAAGTTCCATATCCTCCTCACCCAGATGCCCAAGAACATGGTGGGCAGGGGGGGGGCAAGGCTCTGGGTACCCAGCCACCGCACTCCAGAGGATGGCCCAAGCAACAGAAGGCTGTCATTCAAACAGTTTTATTTGTAGAGTGGCTATAAAAAGCAGTGTGGCCTTGTCCTTCGCACCCCACGCGGGCTACCTTGTCAGTTCTCATTTGTTTTTTTTTTAATTAAGAAAGAAAGAATGCATGGTTTCAAAACAATAGTTACTTTATTTCAAAGGGGGGGGAGGGTGGTTTGGTTACAGGGAATTAAAATCAACCCAAGGGGGTGGGTTTGCATCAAGGAGAAACACACACACACGGTCACACCGTAGCCTGGCCAGTAATGAAACTGGTCTTCAAAGCCTCTCTGATGCGCAGTGTCTACAGACACATTGGGGCACCTGTTTTAGGTGAGGCCCTCTGGCCTGTAATAGAGCAATACCATTAAGGATGAGGTTTGGGGTACTGCAATGGTTTCCAAACTGTGGATTGTGACCCTAAGTGGAGTCGCTTATTAACAGATAGGGTTGCAGCAATCCTGTGTGTGCAGAGGATGCCTCCTCCGCACAGCAGGACCGCACATACTGGACATGCGAGGTCACGCCGCGGGGAGGATGCTGTTTTGCTCTACAGAATGACTCCTATGTGGCTTGACCTCGCATACACTGTATGTGCGTGAGGTCATGCTGTGCCATTTAAAGCAAAATGGCATCCTTCATGCAGTCGGTACAGTGCATGCGAAGTCACGCCGCAGGGAGCATGCCATTTTTAAATGGCATCCTTCAGGTTGTCTAGGGGTGCGGGAAGCAAGACAGCTGAAAATGGGGTCATACAGGGAAAATGTTTGGGAACTACTGGGAAGAGAAAGCTGAAAGATTCTTTAGCATAGCAAATACAATTTTTCAAGATCATCAGGTTGTGAAGGAGTTTTCCAATAGTGATGGATGAGCTGCAAAAAACAGCAGAATCTATAGGACTTAAGATCAATGGTGATAAACCCAAAGTTATGCATGCCTCCTATAAAATGGAAATGAATGACCTGCTGATGCTGCATGTAGATGGAAATGACATGGAACGGTTGACTAGTTTTATCTATCTGGGTAGCTGGCTGTCAGCAGAAGGTTCTATTTCTGAAGAAGTCACACATCAGATCGGTCTTGTGTCAATGACATTTCAACATTGTCAGATGTCTTTGTTTGGGCAGTGGGCTGTCTGTGTGACATTTAAGATATGAGTGTTCAGCATGGCAATGATGACAACCCAGTTGTATGGAGCAGAAATATGGCTGTTAAAAACAGCTGAGGAGAGGAAACTGAACAGTTTTCAGTGTCAAAAGTTACAGAGTATTCTTAACATCCATTGGTTTGATTTTGTCACAGAAGAGGAGATATTTAGACAACCTTGGCAATTTGAAGGGTTGGACCAGTTGAGAACAAATTGACTGTAATGATGGAGTCATGTCCAGAGTGCAGAAGAAAGTGTGCTTTTACAGAAGGTTGATAGATCTGAGGCTGAAGGAAGTTGGAAAGAGGTTGGAACATACAGGTTTGACAAATTTAAGAAGCCTAAATCCTCCCACAATAGTTCTTGCTGAAGGAAGACGACTTGCAAGGGACCCGTTCAAGATGGAAGTGCATTCTACTTGCCACCACGGCTCCATCATGGGCATGTGAATATGCTGCTACTGCTGCTTCCCTGACTGATACCTCAGCTTGTTGCTCATGAGAGTTTTCCCAGACAATGGAGACAGGGCTGTGCAAGCCTTCAGTGAGGCACCAGAAGGTACCTGTATGGTTGCAGGACCACGTATTAGTATGTGCCCCTGATACATGTAGAAACAGCTCCAAAGGACAGTTGCCCCTCCCCTCTTCCAAATGAGGACACTTTGAACATTTTAACATGTCACAGAACATGGAATAAGATGCCCTCAAGCATATAGTATCCTGTTACAGCAACCCCACCCCTATTGGCTTTCTATCCTCGCCTGCCTGCTCAGTTCTGAGTTTTGTTTCAATCATTGGCCCCTCTCATGCTTAGCCTCTGCATGTCTCTTAATACTCATGCTTGCTGCCACACAAACCCAGGACTTTTGTATATTTATGGAGGGAGTGGCAGCACATTTGGAGCCAATTCCCATAATGGTAGGCAAATACATGGAATCACAAAGACACAGGAATACACATTTGCCTGACTAAAATCCTTCTCCCCAAACTAGAGCTGAGCAAGCAGTGGAAAAATGTTCTATGACAATTTGTATTTGACCATGTTCATTACTTTCTTCTTTCTGCTTGCTATGAAAGAGTTGAGCTTTACTAATACAAATCTGCCCAAAAAAGAGATTTTATCTCCTGTTCTTGATCATTCAAAAATAAATTTTACATTTTGAAAAGGGGATTTTGTATATTTAACTGTAATATTCCAAAGCTAACATTTCAGCTGTATTGACTAATGAAACAATAAAGGAATAGCAATAATCTCATGTGATCTCTATTACTAATCAACACGCCACAAATTTAAAGGGTGAATATTTACAATTAATTGTATGAGAGCTTTGCATACAGGAGAAAACACTTCGCAAAGATTTGGAGATAATTTTCAACAATGAATATACCTGAGAATTTCACAGCATGCTACACACATGGAGAGATGATAGCCACGTGATAAATTGCAGATCCGCATAATAAATCCCATTTTTCATGCACCTCTTACCACTTGCTCTCTGCTCAGTAATCTCTCCTGCATTTTGGAACAGCTTCCAACAGTTGCCATTAAAAATTAAAAAATAAAATAAAATAAAAAAAAAATCAAAACTGCCATCAAAGCATTTTCTCCCCCCTCTCCTCCCAAACAGAATTTCTTCCTAAAATTACCCTGGCCTGAGGCCCAAGATGATTCACAATCCTGGACTAGTGACAAGTTAAAGATCTCATGAGCCAACAGGATTTTATACCACTGAAAGGTGTGATTCCTAGTTTTCCAATGGGCGATACAACATTTGATTCTAGCTCTGGAAGATCATGAGATGTTGGATCCTCACAATGGACTATTGGACCTTAACAATGGGAAAGCTATTTTAAATAATGTTTAGGGTTCTAAAATGCATTAGTTGTAATCTATTTATAATATTATATTACTATATTATATATTTTATAGTTTTAATTTTCCACATCTGCCCCAGGCCTGTACAAATGGACTCCTGGGATCTGCTCCTGCATCATTGAAGACTGTGGGAAATTTGTCATTGAATTCAGCAGATGGTGATGAAGGCTCTTGGTTTGCAGGAAGAGAGAGATGACACTAATATATTTTAGAGTTTTAAAAGTTTTTATTTAATATAGTTTCTGTAGCATGCACAGGACACATGATGGTGAGGGATAAAGCTTTTTTTTTCTATCAGTCATCCCAAGCTAATGTTGATAAAGCCTTCACACAACACCATGCCATCATATATCCTTTGAATATACATTGAGCCCTCGAAAGAAGAGAGAAGTGGGAGAATACAAGGGAATGGTTCAGAATGCATAGAAGAAGAGATCCTGAGCAGCTAAGAAACCAGAGGAAGGGGCAATGTAACAGATGGGGCAGGGGAGCAATATTTGCATTGTGGTAGAACAGTAAAGTTGACTTAGAAAACCTTTAGTTATGGAGTACTGTTGTTGATGTAATCCAGTGTGATTTATTGGTCTATAGCTTCATGTATTGTGATGAAGTCATCTCTTAGAACACGCCAGACAATGCACTTGAGGTAGTTAACTGCACTACCTAATGACTGATTTAGCCAATCAAATTGAAGGTTTTTTAAAGCCCATTTTATAATGCTAATTAACTGCCTAAACAGAGAAGTTCCAAGCTGTGACTAATCAGCACAGTTCGCCACTCAGAACATATAAAACTCAGGGAGGTGAACTGTACTGCTTAGAGTCATGGCTCGGAATTACCATTACTCATCCAGATCTCTCAGTTTCTCCAGATCATTTGCTTTAGATACATGCATATCATATGGCATCTACATTAATGCTCAGGGGCCAGATGCACCCAGGCTGCAGCAGGGAAATGTAGCTTACATCTTCCTGCACCCACATCAGTCAGAGTGAATGTCACGCCACCTAATCAAGTCTGAGTGTTCAGGCTCTACATGAGTGAAGTACAGGGAGGCTGGGGCAGTCAAGCCCAACTCCCAATCCAGGGCCAGAGTGCAGGCCTCCTTTCTCACCAGGGTCTGCTATGCCATCCTATGGACTGGAGTGGAGGCCACAGCATCTCCATGCTAATAGAGAACTGTGGTCACTGGAGGTGTCTAAACATAGATCTGCAGTTCCTTCCTGTAGCCTGCTCCTTTACCATCTCTTGTCCATCCCAAAGTGAGCTTCTGTGTTGTTTTGGCATAAGCTTGTATGGAGATCAATTCCATGGGATATGTTGACTTCACTCCTTATATACCCAGTCAACTAGCCAGTCTCCCACACAGCCCCTATATTGGAGCTTAAAAGGTGTAAAGGGCTTTTTATTGGCCCTCTGCACCAAGGATGAATCTCATCTAAAGTGTACAGGCCGGACAGTGGACAGTGCATACAGTAGGAATGCGCTCACCGAATAGCAAGGACAAGAGTCACTTATTAAAATAGATTACATGAAGAAAAGATTTTGATGGCTTTAAAATATTTAAAATTAAAATATTTAGTTTGAGGATTTCGTTTCTGTAGAGAAATGAGGTTTGGCTGACAGCTGCTGCTGCAGCGTGTGCCCTGTGCCCCCACACTTCTGGTCCAATAAGTTATTGTGCAATGTGTGCAAGGGGGCAAAGTTAAACTGCACAAACAATCTTCATGTTGACATTTTCTGACTTTCTGGTTGCACTTTTAATATATGTCGGGATTTTAAAAGGGGCTGAAAAGAGTTAGGTAGTCGCATAGTTTTACAAATTCTTTTTCTTAGTTTGCAAGCACTTTGGAAAAAAAATGCTGTACTGCTATTTTTGTGATGGCCGTTCTTTTTTGGGAGAGCTGTTGCAAGTAGACTGCCTCACTTTGCCACAAGAATTGACTTTAGTGAGAGGGAGTTGCTTTCTTAGCACCAGGTGTTGGTGTTTTGGTTGATTTCAAGAAGAGGATTTTCCTGCATGTTGTTTGACCACTCCTGTTTGAGGACTAGTGTATATGCAGCTAACCTGAGTTCTCTAGGTCCCCAAGCTTCTGCCTCTAGGAATGCACACTGCTGCCTCATCCTAGGTGCCCACCTAAGCCCCAGCGTGACCTATGAACAAGAGGACCATAGACTGAGGAGTGCCTATCTTGCCTGGTCTGTATCTGTGCTCTGAACACACCTAACAAATCAGATCCCATTCAAAATGCAGCCATCCTCTTGCTGCCTTGGCCCAGGGGCTCTGTTCCACCAGGCTAGGACTGCAGCCTCTCCTGCACCTTGTGCCTGGGTGTCTTGGGCCCCCTGACCACACAAGGAGGTCAGCAGTGCCCTACCCCCACAATTTCCCACAACTGTAGGTTAGGGTTAGGACAGTGTTGACCCCTTGGCCTGGTGGAGCAGAGACCCCTGGCCTTGGACACAAGGAGGAGGATGAGCCACTGAGGAGGTTCCTCCTGCTGCTGAATATCTCCTGCTTGGGGATGGCCCCTGGCTGGTGAGTGAGTGTATGGGGCCCATGCCAGAGGGGTTGCAGAGGCCTGCCGCAGGGCCAGCGACACTGAATCCCTGCAGGGGCCAGGTGCAGCGGAGGAGTTGCACTTGCTGACTGCTATCTGTGTGTGTCCAGTGAAATCGATGTTTACTGACAACTAATAAGTTAAATCTAATCCTGACAAGCCTCTGTTTGCTGGACCATGTTGCCTCCATTCATGTGAATATTTCCTGACTCAAACAGCTTTTGATCCGTAAGTTGGGTCTTTATTCTTTTGTTCTTCTTTGCTTTAACTTTGCACACTATAGAACTAAACATGTTGGTAAAATTTTAAAGACTCCTTAGGTCCCATTTTCAAAAGTAACTTAGGTTCCTAAGTGCCAAAGAGGCAGATTTTCAAAGGTATTTAGTTGCGATGTCAATTAATCGCAGTTAACTCATGCGATTAACTCAAAAAATTAATCGTGATTTAAAAAAAAATCACATAACAATAGAATACCACTTGAAATTTATTAAATATTTTTGGATGTTTTTCTACATTTTCAATATTGATTTCAATTACAACACAAATACAAAGTGCACAGTGCTCACTTTATATTATTTTGATTACAAATATTTGCACTGTAAAAATGACAAAAGAAACAGTATATTTCAATTCACCTCATACAAGTACTGGAGTGCAATCTCTTTATTGTGAAAGTGTAACTTCAAAAAAAATCTACATTTGTGTTACATAACTGCACTCAAACCAAAACTTTAAAGCCTACAAGTCCACTCAGTTCTACTTCTTATTCTGCCAATTGCTAAGACAAACAAGTTTGTTTACATTGACGAGACATACTGCTGCCTGTTTCTTATTTACAATATCACCTGAAAGTACACTTCCATGATAAAGAGATTGCACTACAGTACTTGTATGAGGTGAATTAAAAAAATACAATATTTTGTTTTTTTACAGTGCAAATTTGTAATATATAAAGTGAGCACTGTACACTTTATATTCTGTGTTGTAATTGAAATTAATATATTTGAAAATGTAGTAAACATCCAAAATATTTAAAACAAACGGTATTCTATTGTTGTTTAACAGCGAGGTCCAAGTGGGATTTTCAGAAGGGCCTAAGCATGTTAGGTGCCTAACAGCATCTTTAGGTGCCTAAATACCTTCCAAAATTTAGCCCCAGGTAACTTCTGAAAATGGGATTTATGCTCCTAAATAGAGCTGGTTGGAACTGAGTCTTTTCAGAGGCCATTCAGGGACTCTCCTCTTTATTTAGAGGGAAGTCCTATCTCTAGCTGGGAGTTAGTTTACGATATCACCAGCAAGGGTTTGGGCCAGCGCTATTATCAAATTTCTATTCCCCATCAAGGTACTTATACACTATGATTAATTCACCCTTTTACCTTCTCTTTGTTATGCTAAACAGATTGAGTTCCTTGAGTCTATCACTGGAAGGCATATTTTTCAATCTTTTAATCATTCTTATGGCTCTTCTCTGAATACACTTCAATTGATCAACAGATGGGAAGTCTTCTTAACTAGTTTTGATAATCAAAAGCTCTCAAGGCACTTTACCACAATTTGTAACACATCCCATTGCCTCCTAACCCTTAACTGCCCACTTCATTTTACTTGTCTCCTACAGCATGTGTTAACCCCTTATGCTTAACAATCTAGACCTGAATTGCCTACTTCATTTTAAGTGATCTCTCACAATGTATTAAACCCTTATGTTTAAGTGTGTGTCTCAACTTGTATTTAGCTCAGACACCCTGGTTTCCTTCCCTAGACTGGAAGAAGAGCTCTATGAAGTGCAAAAGCTTGTACCTTCCACCAACAGAAGTTTGTCCAATAAAAGATTATTACCTCACTATGTTGCGTCTCATATACCATGGGACCAATATGGCTACAACAACACTAAAAACTACTTAGCAGCTTTGAGAAATACATATTCTGATGGTTCTGAAAGGACAAAAAAGAGGAGCCCCGTCAAAATGTAGCAACTGAGAACTTATTGACTAACATGCAGTATGAAACATTCTAAACGCTTACCAAGGTCAGCAGAGCTTTTACAAGGCTTGTCTGTGCAACTCACAGATGGACATTTGTATCAAAACAGAGGTTGTGATCAGACAGAATGGCCAGTTTGCTTTGGGCTAGGGATTTAAGATGAGCCTTGCTCTTTGTTGAAAACATTCTTCAAGTTTCAGTTCTGCTAGAAGCATTGACAAGTGATGTTAAAATTCCAGTTAGGCCTAACTGGAACCAAATGAACTAATGATTTCCCCAACTTCAAACAGTTAGTTAGTTCCTTGAGGGAAACACTGGGAGGAGATGGGAACAGGGCCAGAAAAGGTCACAGTTGAACCTCTGTCAGTAAGAGAAAATAAGGGCTTCTTGATACAGAGAGAATGTCTCCATTTATATGCCTCAGACTAGTCCTGTTAGAAGAGGATCCTAGTATAAAGCATTTCTTTGAACCAAAAGCATGTCTCAATGCAACAAAGTGTAATAGTAATTGATACCTAATCTTGTAATGGCTCCTTAGATTACATGCCCATTAACTGCAGGGTATTTCACTGGCTATCAGATTCCTGCTTGTGCTTTGGTCAAGCTCCAATTCACAAGACTTATATGTCCAGGCAATGGCAAACTCACTTATTTTATGAGACAGTGTCAGACTTGGCTGCTTCTCTGAAATGTTCAGTCAGTTTAATACCCTGCAGGGTCAATTAAATATATATCCGGCAATATCATTAGTAAAAAACACACAACACACAACCTAAAAACCATTAGGACACAAATGCATGAAAGTGCAGAGCTATAATTGCTGGAATAAAAGGCTGCTGGGTGTTTTCCAGAAGACTTAGAAAATGAAAATGTTTGATCTTCTGCTAACATGGAATGCTCTTTTATACTTTTAACAGCTTTTCTTTTGTTTGTCAAATTCTATTTTCCTGCTCTGAGCAACTGCTATAGTGAAATCTAGGACATTGGAGAGAGCTCTTGGGGTTTACTCTCAGAGACTATTTCAGCAGCAAACAGAGTTCAGTATCAAGTCTCAATACATTCTTCCTTCACCTCATGTTGGTCTGAAAGACCAGCTCTGTCCAGACTTTGGCCTTATTACAGCAGCAGGTTCTGCACTTCAGCTTTGCCATAGGTACCAAGGGTCCATCTACATAGTTCTCTTTCTTCTTCTTCTTTAGAGCTTGTGAAAGGGGCCAAATAACACTTGTAGCTGGTGAAGTTCTATTATATATCCAAAGACCAGGACAAGGGGAGTGCAAGACTCCCCACTCTGCCCTACTATTGTGCCTTTGCACTGACCTGGAGGGACCATCTCTAGGGCTGAAGGCAGTTCACTCTCCTTCAATGTTCCCTCTAATTTTTTATGTCCATGTGTGGATGAATTTTGTTACGTGCACCAATATGGAGGTGATGTGTGGCAGGGGTAGGGCTGAGAGGTGTGGGGTGGGGGAGGGGGCTCAGGGCTGGGGTAGAGGGTTGGGGAGTGGAGGTGGGTGGGTTCCAGTTGGGGGTTGGAGTGCGGGGCAGGGGGGGAGGGCTCTGGCTGGGGATGTGGGCCCTGGGGTGGGGCTAGGGATGAGGGGTTTGGGGTGCAGGCTGCGGTGGAGAAAGAGGACTCTCCCTAACCCTGTCTCGCTGCAGCAGCTTGGGGCGGCACGTTTCCCCGGCCGTGGCAGCTCTGGGGCTGGAGCCAGGGGAGAGGTGCCTCTCCCCACCTGCATGGCTGCGCAGCTTACAGGGAACATAGTTCTCTATGCCTGTCTTCATCTTCTCTATGATGGTGGTTTTCTAATGTGGACAACTGTCCACATTAGAAACCTAGGAAATGGGCTGGGACCATCAAATCATTTCACATAGACTACTGAACAGCCATCATACAGGAGTTACAACAGTGAGAATGCAGTTATAAGGGTAGGGGCTTGTGTGGTTAGAAGTTGAATGCATTGTTGCCCCCCTGTCAGGTGGCTGTAGATGTCAGAGCCTTGCAGATTGCATAACTGATTTTCCCTCTAACAGGAAATCAAAGTCTGGGTATTTTCTTAGTCTATCTTCTTAGTGTAACTTGTTTCATAAATCTGCAGTTTAGGCACCTAAATCCCTTTGTGGATCTGGCCCATTACTACCACCAGTGGCAAATACTATTGTTTCAGACACAAGCACTCCGCTTTGCTTCTCTACAAGGAGCATGGAAAGTCACTTCTACCTCGTGGAAGACATTGTATTAGGAGCAATTTAATGCAAGTTGGAGCTTGTGCATTGCAGGCATACTATAAATCTCAGCTTCCTACAGCAATGGGTATTGAGATGCCCTTCACTGAAAATGCATGCACCAACATAAACAGAAAATCGTGGCAGCTGCCTTCTGCTTCATATCTGGGGTCCCTTAAGAGCTTTTTAGCCTTAATGGAATCAAGTGAGAGCCCAAATTGGTACTTTTCAGAGCTCTGCCCCCAGTTCATTGCTGTTGAATTTTCCTCATGAGGTTGCTCCCATTCCAGCAGAATGTTTGCCTAATTGAAGAGCACAGCTTGTAGCAAGCCTCATAAGCCACCTTAAACATTTAACTTAAATTGTGTTGATTAGAAACCTTGTGGAGTGGGGCAACGACTGCATCAATCATGTTGCAAATGCCTAGACAATTCAAGATAAATGAAACATTGAAAAATTCATCTTAAATCAGAGAGGGAAGCCAACTTGATATTCACTGTATGTTATTGGCTTGTTGCAATCACAGGCTTATTACTACCAGGAACTTTAGACTCAGTTCAAAAGCAAAAAAGCTCCTCTTCAAAAAAGGTGAGTAAATTGGAGTGAAAGAAACCTCTTTATTAAAGGTTTCAGAGTAACAGCCGTGTTAGTCTGTATTCGCAAAAAGAAAAGGAGTACTTGTGGCACCTTAGAGACTAACCAATTTATTTGAGCAAGAGCTTTCGTGAGCTACAGCTCACTTCATCGGATGCATACCGTGGAAACTGCAGAAGACATTATATACACAGAGACCATGAAACAATACCTCCTCCCACCCCACTGTCCTGCTGGTAATAGCTTATCTAAAGTGATCATCAAGTTGGGCCATTTCCAGCACAAATCCAGGTTCTCACCCTCCGCCCCCCCGCCCACACAAACTCACTCTCCTGCTGGTAATAGCCCATCCAAAGTGACCACTCTCTTTACAATGTGTATGATAATCAAGGTGGGCCATTTCCAGCACAAATACAGGTTTTCTCACCCCCCCCCCCCACAAACTCACTCTCCTGCTGGTAATAGCTCATCCAAAGTGACCACTCTCCTTACAATGTGCATGATAATCAAGGTGGGCCATTTCCAGCACAAATACAGGTTTTCTCACCCACCCCCCCCACAAACTCACTCTCCTGCTGGTAATAGCTCATCCAAACTGACCACTCTCCTTACAATGTGCATGATAATCAAGGTGGGCCATTTCCAGCATAAATCTAAGTTTAACCAGAATGTCAGGGGAGAGGGGTAGAAAACAACAAGGGGAAATAGGCTACCTTGCATAATGACTTAGCCACTGCCAGTCTCTATTTAAGCCTAAATTAATAGTATCCAATTTGCAAATGAATTCTAATTCAGCAGTTTCTCGCTGGAGTCTGGATTTGAAGTGTTTTTGTTGTAAGATAGCGACCTTCATGTCTGTAATTGCGTGACCAGAGAGATTGAAGTGTTCTCCGACTGGTTTATGAATGTTATAATTCTTGACATCTGATTTGTGTCCATTTATTCTTTTACGTAGAGACTGTCCAGTTTGACCAATGTACATGGCAGAGGGGCATTGCTGGCACATGATGACATATATCACATTGGTGGATGTGCAGGTGAACGAGCCTCTGATAGTGTGGCTGATGTCATTAGGCCCTTTGATGGTGTCCCCTGAATAGATATGTGGGCACAGTTGGCAACGGGCTTTGTTGCAAGGATAGGTTCCTGGGTTAGTGGTTCTGTTGTGTGGTATGTGGTTGTTGGTGAGTATTTGCTTCAGGTTGGGGGGCTGTCTGTAGGCAAGGACTGGCCTATCTCCCAAGATTTGTGAGAGTGTTGGGTCATCCTTCAGGATAGGTTGTAGATCCTTAATTATGCATTGGAGGGGTTTTAGTTGGGGGCTGAAGGTGACGACTAGTGGCGTTCTATTATTTTCTTTGTTAGGCCTGTCCTGTAGTAGGTGACTTCTGGGAACTCTTCTGGCTCTATCAATCTGTTTCTTCACTTCCGCAGGTGGGTATTGTAGTTGTAAGAATGCTTGATAGAGATCTTGTAGGTGTTTGTCTCTGTCTGAGGGGTTGGAGCAAATGCGGTTGTATCGCAGAGCTTGGCTGTAGACGAAGGATCGTGTGGTGTGGTCAGGGTGAAAGCTGGAGGCATGTAGGTAGGAATAGCGGCCAGTAGGTTTCCGGTATAGGGTGGTGTTTATGTGACCATTGTTTATTAGCACTGTAGTGTCCAGGAAGTGGATCTCTTGTGTGGACTGGACCAGGCTGAGGTTGATGGTGGGATGGAAATTGTTGAAATCATGGTGGAATTCCTCAAGGGCTTCTTTTCCATGGGTCCAGATGATGAAGATGTCATCAATATAGCGCAAGTAGAGTAACGGCGTTAGGGGACGAGAGCTGAGGAAGCGTTGTTCTAAGTCAGCCATAAAAATGTTGGCACACTGTGGGGCCATGCGGGTACCCATAGCAGTGCCGCTGATTTGAAGGTATACATTGTCCCCAAATGTAAAATAGTTATGGGTAAGGACAAAGTCACAAAGTTCAGCCACCAGGTTAGCCGTGACATTATCCGCCCCTACTCTACTTGCGCTAACCTATCCTTGCAACAAAGCCCGTTGCCAGCTGTGCCCACATATCTATTCAGGGGACACCATCAAAGGGCTTAATAACATCAGCCACACTATCAGAGGCTCGTTCACCTGCACATCTACCAATGTGATATGCCATCATGTGCCAGCAATGCCCCACTGCCATGTACATTGGTCAAACTGGACAATCTCTACGTAAAAGAATAAATGGACACAAATCAGATGTCAAGAATTATAACAATCATAAACCAGTCGGAGAACACTTCAATCTCTCTGGTCACGCAATCACAGACATGAAGGTCGCAATCTTACAACAAAAACACTTCAAATCCAGACTCCAGCGAGAAACTGCTGAATTAGAATTCATTTGCAAATTGGATACTATTAATTTAGGCTTAAATAGAGACTGGGAGTGGCTAAGTCATTATGCAAAGTAGCCTATTTCCCCTTGTTTTTTTCTACCCCTCCCCCCCCGACGTTCTGGTTAAACTTGGATTTATGCTGGAAATGGCCCACCTTGATTATCATGCACATTGTAAGGAGAGTGGTCAGTTTGGATGAGCTATTGCCAGCAGGAGAGTGAGTTTGTGTGTGGGGGGGGCGGAGGGTGAGAATACCTGGATTTGTGCTGGAAATGGCCCAACTTGATGATCACTTTAGATAAGCTATTACCAGCTGGAGAATGGGGTGGGAGGAGGTATTGTTTCATGGTCTCTGTGTATATAATGTCTTCTGCAGTTTCCACGGTATGCATCCGATGAAGTGAGCTGTAGCTCACGAAAGCTCATGCTCAAATAAACTGGTTAGTCTCTAAGGTGCCACAAGTACTCCTTCTCTTTATTAAAAAATCCTCTTCCTCCTATTTGTGGTCTGAGTGGAGAAGGATCTACAAAATGGAAACTTGTATTCAGTATAACAGTTATTGTGACTGGACTCAAATGAAAATTAGGCTATAAGGGCGAGATTCCACTTGGAAGTTGGCCTTTCTGTGTGTGCACAGTCAGGGGGAAGAAAATAAAGTGTCACTGGGGGCTTCATTTTAGAAAAATTCTGAAATTCAGGGGGATGGGGAAAGATCATGTTCTATATGCTGACATAATGTGATTATATTCTATCCTGAAAAGTATGGGGGTGGCAAACAATGGAGCACACAGACTTATGAAAAGTCTGGGGGTACAACTGTCCCTCTTGCCCCATAACAAATGATGCCCCTGATAGGGGCTCCCACCCACATACAGGCAGGGGTGAAAATAACTTAAAGGACTTCTGGTACTCTGGAGTCCTGATGAGGGGGCGGGGCCTCAACCGGAAGAGGCGGGGCCTTTAAATCCCCATGCACTTTAAATCAGGATTTAAAGGGCCTGGGGCTAGAGGGCTGTGGGAGCAGCAGCTGGGAGCCCTGGGCCCTTTAAATCACCCCTGCTGGGAGCCCTGGGGTTCAGGGGTGATTTAAAGGGGGTTATTTAAAGGGCCTGGGGCCACCGCCCCAGCCCTTTAACTTGCCACCGGAGCCCCGCTGCCGCTACCCCAGGGCTCTGGCAACGAGGCTCCGGGGACAATTTAAAGGGCCTGGCCTGGATTAACTGTTTGTGGGCCTGGTGCCAAACATATCTGAGGGCCCCCGGGGAAAGAAGAGGCCAGGGACAAGAGCACAGCGGGGGGGAAGGATTGGTCCCCAGCTGGAGCGAGGCAGGGACCAGGGAAAGATGAGCACAGTGAGGCATGGGGGGAAAATTAGTCCCTGCTGACTGGAGCAAGGCAGGGGCTGGGGGCAAAAACACAGTGGGGCGGGAGCTAGGGTTGGTCCTTGGAGCAAGGGAAGGGCTGGGGGTAAACTGCAAGGGCAGCAGGGCTGGGGAGGGGGTAAACAGGATCCCCCCCACACCCCTGCCCACATAGAGCGGGTACCTACCTTCTCCCTGGTTCTAGCCCATTCTCTTTGTCTGTCTCTCCACCAAGCTGAGGGTGGGGGTGCACTGAGAACAGGGCTGGGGAAGCAGGGTCTGGGAGGGAGTTAGGGTGAAGGAGCAGGCTGGGGGTTGGGGTGCAGGGCCTGTCCAGGAGCTAGAATGAGGGAGGGGGCTCAGGGTTGGGGCAGGAGGTTGGGGTGTGGAGCGCTTACCTGGGGAAGCTCCCATTCGGTGCGAGGGGTGCAGGTGGGTATGTGGGGTGGGGAGAGGGTGCAGGAGCTCCCGTTTGGTGCTCAGGGTGGGGATGGGGATGTGTGAGGGGGTGCAGGAGTCAGGGCAGAGGGCTGGAGTCGTTCCCAGCTCCCTGTCCTGAGCGGCTCATGGCAGGGGGCTGGAGGGGGTATTGCCCTGATTCCACCCTCTTCCCCAAGGCCCCGCCCCCGCCTCTTCTCTGCTTCCTCATGCCAGCAAACAGCTGATTGGCAGCAGGGAGGGAGAGCGAGAGGGGGAGGGGGAACGTAGCACACTGGGGGAAAAGGCGGGGAAGGGGGGATCTGGGCTGCCAGCGGAGCCTGCCCTGCAGCAGCAGGACAGAGCCCTGGGAGAAGGCAGCACCAAGCTTCTGCCCCCATAGGCAAGAGCAGGGGGTGGAGAAGAGCGGCCAGGGCCCCTTTAAATAGCCTCTGGAGCCCCACTGCCGCTACCCCAGGGCTCTGGCAGCCGGGCTCTGGTGGAAATTTAAAGGGCCTGAGGCTCCAGCCACTGCTGGGAGCTCCAGGCCCTTTAAATTGCCGCCTGGGGAAGCCGGTCCGCCCTGGTACTGCACACAGGCTTACTTGCACCTCTGCATACAGGGTAGACAAGGGCTAGCCAAAACTGCTTTCCTTGTGCTCAGGGGATCATAGGATCACTCTTTAATTACTTCCTTGGGGGCCCCCTAGGGGCGGAGGTTCAAAGGCATTTGGGCATCTCAAGTTCCAGGTAGCATCTAATGGGATTTTCAAAAGCACCTAAGTACCAGTTGAAGTTAGGCACGTAACCTACTTACGTTGGATTGGGAGTTAGGCATCTAACCGACTTTGGCACTTTTGAAAACCTTGCTAGGTCCCAGATCTTCCAAGGTACCTCATGTAATACCTTGAGGCTCTGGGCCTAGGTGCCTATCTGCATAGTTAGGTACCTAAATACCTTTGAGAATTTGACCCTGGGCTCCTTAAGTGGGGGAGCACTGTTCCCTCCCACTGGCCAGCAGAGTTGTGTGTTGACTCTTGCAAAGGAGGGTAGGAGTCGGTGTCCTCCCTTGCAAACCTCTTGGAGGGAGAATGGGGCAGTGCAGCTCTGCACTACACCTAACACAATCTAGCACTAGACAGGGATAGTGATATTTGTCTCAGACCAACTCTTGAAGTCTTCCCTCAAGGGCCAGCTCAGCCAACCACACTCCTGTTGTGCAGTAAATTCCTCCACAGCAACCCCTTTGAAATTCATGGCACTACTTGAGGAGTGAGCAAGTACTTCATGTAAGTAAGGGGGACAGACTTGAGCCCTACGTTTGTTCAGCCCTTACTCAGGCCAAACTTTCATGGGGGGGGGGAGAGGAAGTCTGGTTGAGGGAGGAGCGATTAAGGATTTCAGGTTTTGGTTTATTTTAGGGTTCCATATGTCTGGGTTTTCCTGGACATTTCCTCTTTTTTGATCCTCTGCCCTTTGTCTGGGTGGATTTTTCAAATAAGAGGAAATGTCTGGGATTTTTGTGGAGCACAAATTGCAGCTCAGAAAGAGCATCTCTGTGCCCTGATTGGTTCCTCCCCTGCATCTGCCGGATCCTGCCCACCAAGGCCCCTGCTCCTGACCCTGGGGAGTGGGAGAGGCAGGGAGATGCTGACGGAGGGGCTGGTGCTGTGTCCTGGGCCTGCACCAGCCCACCTTGCCATTGTGAAGGGAGTGACATTGCCCCCCACCTTGAGAGTGAGACTGGAGAGTACCCCCTCCAGTACCCCTTAAATACTCCTCCCAGTACACACACACACTCCCCTTCTGCACCCCTCAAATACCCATTTCAGCATCCCCTAAATACCTTTCCCAGAGCACACACTCTTCTAGTACCCCACAAATACCCCATCTCCCACCCCACACATACTCCTTCCCCTCCCCTCCTGGCAGTGTCTTCTTTTGGGAACCTGAAAAATGGTAACCCTATGATTGGTCTTGTTCTTGATCAGGTAGAATAGTTGGTAGAAAAACACTATAGTTTAGTCTATTGTATACAGACCTATATATCTATATAAACACACAGATTTTTAGATGGAAGGCACTCAGCTACTACAATAATGAATGGCAGTATAAACCCCCAACATCCATATTGTCACCTATATTTTACTCATTTTTCTGTCAAGCTATTCTTTCCAATTGCATGGATATCCCATAACTTAGCATACCATTCTGGGCTAACTGGCTGTTCCTAGTGAATAGCTATTGTGTTTGTTGCTGGGACTGTGAGGCATCCTTATGCTGGTGGCCAATCACAGCTGGTAATTACAGGCTAAAATTTCATGGTGAAGGATCCATGCACGCTTTACAGTGTGCACCCCAGGAAAAAGCTCTGAAGTACCCGGTGGAGCAGGATTTCATTAAACCACCAGGTAGCCACAGCAGAGGGCTCATGGGCATTTCCCAAAGTAATTAATGAGCACATGTCCAGCTAAGGCGAGTTACAATGCCCCAGCTAACATTTTGAGATACTGCTAAACTAACCTTGCCGTGTGTGTGTGTGTTTATATACATACACTAGCCTGAATACACTTGGGGTGAAATCCTGGCCTCATTGAAGTCAAAAGGTAATTTTGCCATTGACCTTCACTGGCCCAGGATTTCACCAAGGTAATAGATCTGCCAGTGCTGCATCTACACAGTCAATTTCCACAGTCGAAATACAATTTAAATATTTATATTTAACATATAGTATGTGAAGGCAGGCAAATGACTCACATATGATTCATATTATTTGGGTCTGATATTAAATGATTTGAAATTCAGGAATTTTTAAATTTGGTGAATTTTAAGAACTCTAAAGCATGAATCAATAAATTGGATCAGCTCCCACCTCCTGTTCAATTGCTCAGAAATGTCCCAGCTGAACTGCACATTGCTGACAGGCATGGCAGATGGTGAATAATCTGTTCCCGTATGAATGTTTTTTGATGGCTACTTGACACTTGACAGACACCTTCTCTTTGTGCTAGAGCTAATTTCTGTTTCATTCCCCACTCTGATGCTATTTCCCTCTTGCAATCTGGAAAACCCAAAAGAGAAAAATGACAAGCAAGAAAAGAATTAAAAAGGACTGTTAATTTTGAGAGACAAGGGAGGTGAGGTAATATATTTTATTGGACCAACTTCTCTTGGTAAAAGAGACAAGCTTTTGAGTCACACACAGGTCTTCTTCAGGTCTGCGCATCACCATCTATTACTTTTAATGCTGTTTCGGGCAGGGTTTGTGTTAGAACAGCACCTACTACTATAGGGTCCTGGTCTATGACTGGGGCTTCTAGGTCCACCACAATACAAATTACTAATACTACTACAAAAAGTATTGATGACCCTGTTGTCGTTTTCAGATTTACAGGAACTAAAACTGTCATGTCATCATATGCACCAGTAGGTGGCAGGATAGTGCTGCCAGTGCAGCTACTGTGGCTATGACTGGTAGGTGTCTATCCTGTGCCTTTTAAGGACCAGATTTTTAAGTTCTCCCAGGAATTACTGTATCATGTTCAGAAGACAGGAGTCTGTGGTAGACATTCATGGGAAAGATCCAATATGTGTCTCTCAATTTAAGGAACCATCACTCTTGACTAGATATTGACCGGAACCAAAATTCCCCAATTGCAAAATACACGTAAGCATTTGGAAAGTTCATATTCAGGTCAGAACTTTCAGGTCAGGCCACATTTCTTCTCCTGACTATTTAGTTGCTAGCTCCTTAAGAAGCTAGGACATTCTTGTGCAGTCCCTATACACTACTCAACCCTGATTTTATCAACACTGCTGTGCCAAAGAAGGTTGTTAGGATCCCTTTGTTAAAATTCTGCTGCTGAATTTCAGAGAAGAGTGGGACAAATTTGTGGCCTTTTTCGACACAATCATCTCTAGTGGAGAAAACAAATCCCCTATAGCTCAAAATATTTTGAAGTACAAATGTTCTGCTTTTGGAATGCACCAGATTAATGCAATCTTTTATTGATTCAAACAGGAAGTATTAAAAAAAATCTACAGATTCTCAAGATCTACACCTTCTGCCTCCCCCCACACACTTAAAGTGAGACAAGCTGAATACTGTTAGACTCTCAAAATTCTTAGTGTTCAGAAACAAAGCATAAACATTTCCAGCCAAGTGCAATTTAATATATGTTTGCCACATGGTGTTGTTTCTCTTCTTAGTTATGGTTACCAGAGAAGATACTTTGTTTAAATGGAAAAACAATTAGATGGATTTCCTAATCCCCTTTTCTCCTTTAGTCACTCTTGTTACATGAGGCTCATCACCTTACCGGGACTCCCTCCACCCCCAGAAAGCCCTTTTTAAAATATTGGCAGAACATCATTGTTGAGCAATTTTCCATCCTCTATTAAAGTTCTTCGTTATATCAATTGTCAGAACTCTTACATTGTCTTGTTCCCGCCCCCCATCATCTGAGGTAAATCCCTTCCAGGTGAATACAGAAAGTTCTAGTTCATAGAATATCAGGGTTGGAAGGGACCCCAGGAGGTCACCTAGTCCAACCCCCTGCTCAAAGCAGGACCAATCCCCAACTAAATCATCCCAGCCAGGGCTTTGTCAAACCTGACCTTAAAAACCTCTAAGGAAGGAGATTCCACCACCTTCCTAGGTAACCCATTACAGTTCTACTCTATTTTTTAATATATGGTTTGATTGACTTTACAGTTCATGAAAGGGAAAATGTGATTCACTGTTTGGCATGAGGCACAGCGTGGCAGGCACTCAGTGAGCCCCCTCCTCACAGGTAAGCCATGATGCTACAATCAGGACCTACAGCACCATCTGCTACTTCAGATTTCTTCAGCACAGACTGCCAGTTCTTTTGAACTTTGCCAGATCGTTGGCTCTGTGGACAAACAGCACTAGAATTCATAGATTCCAAGGCCAGAAGGGACCATTGTGATAATCTGACTTGACCTTCTGACTAACACTGGCCATAGAACTCCCCCAAAATAATTCCTAGGCATATCTTTTAGAAAAACATCCAGTCCTGAGACTAATATAATTCTGCATCTTATAAAGTATGTAATACACAGGAGCTAATTGTCGTGCTGGAGTACTGTGTCCAATTCTGGGCAGCACCACACTTTCGGAAAGGCATGGACAAACTGGAGAGTCCTAAGGAGAGTAACATAAATGGTATAAGTTTTAAAAAACCTGAACTATGAGGAAAGGTTAAAAAAATGGGTATGTTCGGTTTTGAGAAAAGACGACGTGTGTGGTTTTTTTTAACCCTGTTAACAATCTTCAAATATATTAAGGGCTGCAATAAAGAAAATGGTGATCAATTGTTCGCCATATCCAGTGAAGGTAGGGCAAGTAGTAATGGGCTTAATCTGTAACATGGGAGATTTAGATTAGATGTTCTAACTAGAAGGATAGGTAAACTCTGGAATAGGCGTCCAAGGGAGGTTGTGGCACCTTCTCATTGGAAGTTTTTAAGAACACCTCTCAGAGATGGCTAAGGTTTACTGGGTCCTGCTTCAGCACAGGGGACTGGACTTGATAATCTCTAAAGGTCCCTTCCAGTCTTACATTTCTACAGTTCTGTGATTGATTTAAAAATTGCTGGTGATGGAGAATCCACCCTGACACCAGTAAATTGTTCCTATGGTTACTCTCTCACAGATAACATTTATATCTGTATAGCTTCCACTTCCAGTCATTGGATTGCATTATACCTTTCTCTGCTAGGTTCAAGAGCCCAT
This sequence comes from Lepidochelys olivacea, assembly GCF_965140295.1. Classification (NCBI taxonomy): domain Eukaryota; kingdom Metazoa; phylum Chordata; order Testudines; family Cheloniidae; genus Lepidochelys; species Lepidochelys olivacea. The sequence continues at coordinate 128,498,079 of NC_140413.1, forward strand.
TAGCAAATATTCATTTCCCATGTAGGTACTTACAGAGTCACTGTAATTAATTCATCCCTTACACTTCTTTGTTAGACTCGAGGAGCTCAGTATATTTAGTTTATCACGGTAAGGCCAGTTTTCTAATCCTTTAATCATTCTTAAGGTTTTTCTCTGAATCCTGTCCAGTTTATCAGTATCCATCTTGAACTGTGGACACCAGAACTGCACACAGCATTCCAGCGGCAGTCACACTGGTCTCAAGCTCCTACTTGAGATTCCCTGGTTTATGCATCCCAGGGAAGCATTAGTCCTTTTGGGGTCATTTTCAGATGATTATTCATCATGATCCCCAATGACACCTATCAAATTCACTTCTACTTATGGTCCAAGTAAGGCTATGGTAACCTCGGGTCTCCAGAAGTCAAAGGGAAATGCAGTAACCCACTACTCCCCCGTACTGCTTTTTATTTGTTGCAAAATTTCCTGTTCAGTTAGCATAGATTTGCAAGCTGAAAATGTTTCATCTGAGTGTTATGGATTTTTGTGCTCATCTGAGATAAAATAGGGAGTGTTGCACACCCAGACTGTATCTGCGGAAACCCGCATCTCTCAGGAGGATTCAGTGAATAGGCTGTCCAGTGTCCCACCTGGGGGAAGAAGGGCTAATTCACCTACTTTTTAAACCGACTTTTGCAGGGTATGCTTTTTCTAATTGCAGATGCAGTGGCGTGTCTTGCTTTCTTCCTCATGCTCCACATGTTCAGAATAACCTCTTACTCTTCTTTGTTTTTTAAATAGCTCTAGAGTTCCTGAAAGGCTGACAGGGCAGGGATAGCACAAACGTCTTCCCATCAGTCTGCTGAGTGGCTTTAGAAATTATCTTTGGAAGTACGAGAAGACTGCAGAATAGAACGTAGAGTAGGATGTACCCACAGGCTGGCCAATTGCTGGGTTATGTACAAAACAGCAGAAGAAAGGATGGTCCATGGGCTAGGATGTTAGCCTGGGCCATCAAAGACATGGGTTCAAATCTTTCATTGGTGACAGGCTTCTTGTAAGACCTTGGGCAAAGTGCTTAGTGTCCCAATTCCCAAACTGTAAAAATGACTGCATTTTCCTACTTCACAGCAGTGTTGTGGGGCTAATTACATTAGAGATTATAAAATGTTCAGTTCCTATAGTAAGGGGAGCCACATATAAGTACTTTAGATTGAAGACCTGATGTCAGCTGTTGCAAGGTAAAACAGATAGCTGCAGGTTTCCAACTCTCACCAATGAAAATTGACAAAGCCTTGTTTTTTTTAATGTATGCTGATTGTTGTTTTTAACCCCTTCACTGGTGTGCTCACCTGTAGCAAGAATCACCATAGATTTTGAGACTTCCATGGAAGGGGGACAACGTCAAATACTTCACCTTATACATGGGACAGCACCCTGGGTGATTCAGCAGTCAAGAAGGTAAAAACTTCCGCTGTCTGATATTGTTATGGGATGGGTTACTTTGTCTGGATCAAGGAAGAAGAAAATGTAAGCTTTTTCAGCCCCAGTCAAGAAATGAATTACACAATAAGGTGAATTTTCAACAGCAGAATAAATGTAAGGTTCCGGATAGATTAATATTTTTGCCAGATTGGACACTTGATAGAATGGGCTGTGCAGACTATTTGGAAATCTTGATTCAATAATATTTGTTAGGCACTCCCAGGTATTTGGGTGTGAGTGCCTTAGAAATGAAAATATATTATGATTATATAGCAAATTATTAGTTACAATAACCGTAATAATAAATAAGACAAGACGACACAAAAGGTCTGTTTCCTGAAAATCACAGGTGGGTGAAAGCACTCTTTGAAGCCAATGAAAATTGAGGGTTCTTGGCTCAAAGGATCTGATCCTTCATGTCTAAGACTGTAGGGAATTCACCACCTTGAAGCAAAAAGGGCCAAATGCCTTACTAAAAAGAAGGGAGGCCTTCAGTATTATGTACTTGGAGGGGACCCTACATGGGCAGATCTCCCCTCTCCATGTAAGGGGAGGAAGTGCTGACTCAGGGGCACTGCTCCCCCTTCACACTATGGAAGATGCTCCCTGGGACTCCATTGGGTTTAGTGGATAAGGAGGTGGAGACTGAACTCCATGGCATTGTTTCTTGAAAAGCCCCTTGATTTCCATGCAGAAATCCATATGGGAACTAGTGCAGCTTCATTGAATCATTTTTCTGTGGGTCCTCTCTGTGACTGCTAATGGGGCAGCTGTACGGGGACCCAGCCAGTGACAGGATGATTGGGGGTGGGGGTGGGGGGGAGGGAAGAGGACCAGTGGAGCCACATGGAGGGACATGTTGACAGGGGCTTTTATAGCAGATCAGGGAGCTCCTTCCCTGGCCCAGCATCTGTGGAGTTGGGGGACTTCCCACTAGAAAATTCTCCTTTTTTGCAAGGAGATTTTACAGGAAATCCAATGCAGGGAGGCTGATGGAGTTTTCCTGTTATCTGGCTGTAAAGCAGCTATTTGGATGACCTTATGTTGCCAGGACAATAACAATGACTACGACAAAGGATTTGTTGTCTAAGGCACTTGCTGATATTACAGTACATGCTCTGACACTTGCAAGAGTTATGATAAGACAAGCTGTACATTTAGTTCCCAAGCACTGCACATGTTTATAGCTATCACCTTTATATTACCCTCCTGCCAGAGAGGTCAGCACACAAAACTGCTCCTAAGCTCAGCGTTAAGACATTGACAATCACATTTGACTGAGTGGTGAGCACAGCTAAACTGCTCTGCTGTAGGACAGACAACAGGGCCCTTGGCAAAGGGAAAACCTGTAGTAACATGAAAAGGAAATAGAGTCGCCAGCATGTCAACTTGCTTCAAATAGCCCAATTTACCAACAGCCGTAGTCTGACAGTAACAAAGGTGAGGAATACATAGATTGGGACATTGGGAAGAAATAGTATTTCCTGTCCCCAAATAAAAAAGATTCCTGAAAAGACGCTCACATAAAATGGTGCTTCTGCTACCCAAGATAAATTGCCAGTAGGTATTGGAAAGACTTGTTTTGTCCCTTAATTGCTAGGGCCCAGTGGGGTTTACACTATACTAGGGATCCAAACTTAATTGTATTCCTATTTTGCTCTTGCATGCAGACAGATTCAGGAAAAGGGAGAGGCTGCAAGAGTCAATTAGGAGAGCTCCTTCTGCCAGTACGCAAGGAAAGGGGCTGTATTCCACACTGGCCCTGGAAATCAGTTAGTTAGCAGGATCTCTTGAGTTTTGTCTCAGCAGCAGTTTCTTTTGTTCCACTGCAGTTCTCTTTTGGTAAGCTTGTTCTTACTTTGTTCAGAGGAATAGCTGTGTGTGCGTCTAAAAAGCATGCTACATGATTTGAGAGTAATTCCCCAAAGCATGCTAGCATACAAATGATATTGCTCTGTTTTGGGCAATGATTGGATCAAATACTAGAATTTGTTTTATAAAGGATAAACTTGGCGAATTTCAGGAAGTCTGCTAGCTGGGGAGCCAGCTCACAAAAGTCATAAAAGTTGACTTACTGGTCATTTTTAAAGTACCAGAAAGTCAAGTCAGTCAGTGGGTGGGGGAAGGAAGCACTTAAATGTGGGGTTTTGAATAGATCAAAGTAACTAACTCAAGAATTGCACCTCTCATTAACATTCACCCATATCTTATGGCTAGACTCAGTACTGCCAACCGCAAGCATTCAGAAATCATGAGTCTAACATCCAAAATCCTGAGATTCTTTTCAATCTTATTTTTAAGCCAATTAAAAATAATTTTAGGTCTTTTTATTTGGTGTCATAGCCCTTAGAAGTTATATTTTCAAGCTTTTCTCTGCAACAGTAAGGGCTAGAAATCTGCTCTCTCATTTAATCACATGAATCCTGGATTGTGAGCTTTAAGTACACTATATCACAAAACGATGGAAAAACTGTATTAGAATACAGAGGAACTCATTACTAGGGCCTATGCCTAATCCACTAGATGAAAGCAGTCCCACCCAAGGCAGGTAATTTTCTCTTTCAGCCTATTTTCCCAGCTGTAAACAGGGACAATATTTACCACTGGTAAATTCTTGAATGCACGCAGTATTTAGCTATCAAATAATGGCAGAAGATCAATGTGGCTGCCATGAAAGACCCCAGCAAACAAGCAAAGTTGGTATAGACATTGGAGACTGAGTTATCTGATGTCCCAGAAAACTCCACAAATATTGAGTCAACCTGGTGGAAGTTCAGAGCCGTGACATAACACGGCATCCAAGGTTTGTGACTTTGTAAGGTTGAAACACCAAGACTGTTTTGATGAGAATGATCCTGAGACAGACCAGCTACAGGAGACCATGCATGCCCCACACAAGTCCTACTGCCTGGACAAGAAATCAGCAATGAAGGAGGCCAGGTACCATTGGCCAAACATACACTACAAATCTGATTAAGGCTAATGACGAATAACCACTGGGAGTAGAAGGCTGCAGGAAGCCATTGACAAGCATGACATGAAAGACTTCTATGAATGTCTCAGTGCTGTGTATGACCCCAAGTCAAGTGGTGCAGCCCCTGTCTTCACAGCAGATGGTAACCAGCTGCTCACAGACAAGTGATACTCTCTCTTGCTGGGCAAAGCACTTTGAAAGTCTCTTGAACTGTTAGTCCACTATATAGGATGAAGCCATGACTGCATCGTCCTATCCTAGAGGAGCTGTCCATGGACCCTTCTTTAGACAAGGTTATTAAGGCCATCAAGCAGCTGTCCATGGACATGTCTCCAGGCCCTGATGGCATTCCATCTGAAGTGTACAAGTGTGGAGGTACCCACCTGGTCAGGAAACTCACCAGCCTTTTCAAGACTATATGGGAACTGGATATCATGCCCTAGGAGTATAAGGATGCCTTCCTAATCCTGCTATACAAAAGGAAGGGAGGCATATCTAGCTGTGACAACCATCGCGGAATCTCACTGCTGCCTATACTGGGGAAGGTTCATGCACGGGTTGTCCTCCAGAGGCTTGTCTCTCACCTAGTGAACTCAGTGTATCCAGAGTCACAGAATGGCTTTCATGCTGGCCATGGCACTACAGACATGATTATCGCAGCCCAACAAATACAACAGAAGGCTCGTAAACAGAACAAAGAGCTGTACATGTTGTTGACCTGTCCAAGGTCTTTGACATGGTGAATCACGAGGGCCTCATAAACTCATTTTACTTGACAGACCCAGATGGAGAGGTATGTGCCATGAGGCTGTGTCCGCTTTTGAGGAGTGGCATGTGAGGTCTTTGCAGGAGAAGAGAGCACATCGTAAGACCAATACCTCAAACCCGCCCTTCAACAATGACTACACTTGCAAGACATGCAACCGCAATTGAAAATCCAGGGTTGGACTTGCTTCCCAGGTGAGAAGCCATAAAAACAAATAAACCAACAACTTAAGTCAATACTATCTAAACACCCATCCATTGAAGCAATGGGAGAATCCATCATCTTCAATGCCAGCCTCAATCACTTACTTCTCTGACAAGCACTTTCACACTTTCTCCTGGGCCACCCATTAAAACTGGGGGAAAAAAATCCCAGTTCAAGTTCATCGAGCCACCAAACTTATCCTCCAAGTCTCTCTTCAAAAATGCATGAATAAACTACAACTTGATAACAGCTAGGTAGATGGCAAATTATGATTATTGCTCTTGATTGGCTAAGAATTGTGCCCAGTTTATTATTTGTTACTCTGTCTGTCCCTCATGCCCCAACCCCTTCTTCATCTCATCCACTTATGTTTAGTCTTTTAGATTGTAAAATATATAGGGCTTGGAGTGTCATCTTCTATATATTTATAGAATTCCTAGCACAGAGGTTCAGACATGGCTGATGCCTCTAGGAGCCATCACAATAAAAAGAATCCATAAATATTTTCATGAGTTTACATATTTGAAAACTGATGCTCAAGAAGGCTATTGGACTTGTCTAGGGTGACACTGAGATCTAGGGTAGGGGTGGCCAACCTGTGTCTCCGGAGCCATATGCGGCTCTTCAGAAGTTAATACGCGGCTCCTTGTATAGGCACCGACTCCGGGGCTGGAGCTACAGGCACCAACTTTCCAATGTGCCGGGGGGCGCTCACTGCTCAACCCCTGGCTCTGCCACAGGCTCTGCCCCCACTCCACCCCTTCCCGCCCCCTCCCTGAGCCTGCCATGCCCCTGCTCCTCCCCAGAGCCTCCTGCACGCCACGAAACAGTTGATCGGAAGGACGGAGGAGGAGGCACTGATTGGCAGGGCTGCTGGTAGGTGGGAGGCGCTGGGAGCTGGGGGTAGAGCTGATGGGGGGCTGCTGACGTATTACTGTGGCTCTTTGGCAATGTACATTGGTAAATTCTGGCTCCTTCTCAGAATCAGGTTGGCCACCGCTGGTCTAGGGTATTAGACTGCGTCAGGATACCTGAGCTCATAATGCTAGCTTTGACTAAAGTTGATTGAATAATATTTGTCATCCAATGTACTGATATTACTATGGTTTTCAAATACATTATTCTACAACACCCCCAAAAATTATTGTTCACCCAGTTTTAGGATTAATAGTCTCACTGTGTAGTCCAAGCACTTAAAAGCAAGAAATTTGCTACTTCTCATGTAACAAACACATTAGTCTTATAAAGAAATGCATATTTCGATACAACACACTTAAATCTGACCCCAAATACACACTATTTATTCATCAGTAATCTCAAAATATAACCACATTTAAAATATCACAAAAATCCTTTGTGTGGAAAAAAAAATCTAGACCTGGTTCTTCAATGCTTTGCGGGGCCATTTTTGCCTGCGCAATGCGAGTGCAGAGTGGGTGTAAAATTCTACTCTTCTGATTTAATAGAGGTTTTACCTCCTCTGTGCATGGAGGTTATGGCTACCGAATGCACAAGACAAAGAATTGGGCTCTCTGTATGTATCTGTTAATGCATTGTCCAGACTTGTATGTAAATCCACACACATAAATAAGTTTACCATTAAGTAATGATATTCTGTGTTCTTTCTGTTGAACTCCATCTGTTTTCAAGAAATAGCACTGTTATCTACCAAAAATTACTGTTCATTTATAAATATATTAACTTATATTTTCTATTTAACATACCCCCCAGATTAAAAAATACATTAATAAAATGCAACAATTTGTGGGTCAGAGTTAAGGGTGTTGTTTTGTGTTGACATGGATTTCTTTATACTGGTAAGAATGTGTTCTTTATGATGTGGGCAATGTAAGGTTTGTTAACTATTCATTTCCTTGCTTTCATGGGCTTGGGTTTGTAAAAGGTTTTGCATGTGAAAGTCAATGAGCTTAGAGCTTTTTGATTTGGTAATTAAAAGTTGCAATTCGTATTTTACCCAAATAAAATGCCTGTATCTGGATTCCTTTCACTGGAAGAGTCTTCTCAGTTTCTGAAATCCTGACTCTCCCTCAAAGTGTACCTGTAGCTTCTCACTAGCTGCAACTCTGGTTTCAGCTCCCTTCCATAGGCTAGACCTCAGATCCTGTGTTCTCTGCTGTCCCTTTCCTCTGGAAGTTGGAACCTGGATCTACTCTGGATTTCTCAATGACTCACTTTAGTATCTTTGTCTTGTCATCACAAGATAGTGACTCATCTCAGGGCTGCAGGACTCCATTTTATGACGTGGATCTAGTGTGATATTGAACTAAACTAGTTTCAATCCTTGGTATTAGATTGTGGCTCAGCTGTAATAAGGAACGGTCCTGTAAGACTGGAAAAAGGAAAGAGAGAATCAGAATGAAGAGGCTCAGTATTTCTAGGCTTTAAAAATCTTTAAAAAAGGGAAGAAGGAGGATCCTGGGAACTACAGGCCAGACAGCCTCACCTCAGTCCCTGGAAAAATCATGGAGCAGGTCCTCAAAGAATCAATCCTGAAGCACTTGCATGAGAGGAAAGTGATCAGGAACAGCCAGCATGGATTCACCAAGGGAAGGTCATGCCTGACTAATCTAATCGCCTTTTATGATGAGATTACTGGTTCTGTGGATGAAGGGAAAGCAGTGGATGTATTGTTTCTTGACTTTAGCAAAGCTTTTGACACGGTCTCCCACAGTATTCTTGTCAGCAAGTTAAGGAAGTATGGGCTGGATGAATGCACTATAAGGTGGGTAGAAAGCTGGCTAGATTGTCGGGCTCAATGGGTAGTGATCAATGGCTCCATGTCTAGTTGGCAGCCGGTATCAAGTGGAGTGCCCCAAGGGTCGGTCCTGGGGCCGGTTTTGTTCAATATCTTCATAAATGATCTGGAGGATGGTGTGGATTGCACTCTCAGCAAATTTGCGGATGATACTAAACTGGGAGGAGTGGTAGATACGCTGGAGGGGAGGGATAGGATACAGAAGGACCTAGACAAATTGGAGGATTGGACCAAAAGAAATCTGATGAGGTTCAATAAGGATAAGTGCAGGGTCCTGCACTTAGGACGGAAGAACCCAATGCACAGCTACAGACTAGGGACCGAATGGCTAGGCAGCAGTTCTGCGGAAAAGGACCTAGGGGTGACAGTGGACGAGAAGCTGGATATGAGTCAGCAGTGTGCCCTTGTTGCCAAGAAGGCCAATGGCATTTTGGGATGTATAAGTAGGGGCATAGCGAGCAGATCGAGGGACGTGATCGTTCCCCTCTATTCGACATTGGTGAGGCCTTATCTGGAGTACTGTGTCCAGTTTTGGGCCCCACACTACAAGAAGGATGTGGATAAATTGGAGAGAGTCCAGCGAAGGGCAACAAAAATGATTAGGGGACTGGAACACATGACTTATGAGGAGAGGCTGAGGGAGCTGGGATTGTTTAGCCTGCAGAAGAGAAGAATGAGGGGGGATTTGATAGCTGCTTTCAACTACCTGAAAGGGGGTTCCAAAGAGGATGGCTCTAGACTGTTCTCAATGGTAGCAGATGACAGAACGAGGAGTAATGGTCTCAAGTTGCAGTGGGGGAGGTTTAGATTGGATATTAGGAAAAACTTTTTCACTAAGAGGGTGGTGAAACACTGGAATGCGTTACCTAGGGAGGTGGTAGAATCTCCTTCCTTTGAGGTTTTTAAGGTCAGGTTTGACAAAGCCCTGGCTGGGATGATTTAACTGGGAATTGGTCCTGCTTCGAGCAGGGGGTTGGACTAGATGACCTTCTGGGGTCCCTTCCAACCCTGATATTCTATGATTCTAGGCTAGTTCTGAAGCCTCAGTGAATTTTTGCACTATTCCCTTCTGCACCTTTAACTCCAGCCTGCAGAAGCCTAGCGTGATGCTTATAAGCATCCATCTTGGTCTCTCAAATACTAATTTTATAGCTATAGAAAGGTATAGTTTTTAGCATGTTTTAAAATGTTATGAGAACCACAAATTCCTTCCTGCATTAACAATATGTTGCTGTTTCATTCTTGTTATGATAAAACGTAACAACTGTTAGTGAAAAGCTGTTTTTGTTTGAAGCTGTTTTCAGTTAATGTGGAACCATGCAATGGAATATTTAAGAGATTCCTGATAAATCTTTCCCATTGGGCCTCCTTCAGATAGAAGCCATGCAGACCTTAATGGAGAGATTATAGTCATGGCCAGACTTCCCATGGTCTCAGTCCATGAATATAACATTTCTTAAAACAAGTTTTATGCTTGTAAAAGGGGCTGGACTGTAACATAAGAACATAACAATTGCCAGATTGGATCAAACCCAAGGTCCATCTGTCCAGTAGCCTGTTTCTGACAGTGGGCAGCACGAGGTATATTAAAGGAAGGTTTTCATAGATTCCAAGGCTAGAAAGGACCATTATGGTAATCTAGTCTGACCTCCTTATAACACAGGCCATAAAACTTCCCCACAATAATTTCTAGAGCAAAATTGCCTGTGATGGAGAATACATTATGACCATGGTAAGTTGTTCCAATGGTTAGTTACCCTCACCATTAAAAATTTAATCCTTTATTTCCAGACTGAATTTGTCTAGCTTCAGCTGCCAGCCATTGGCTCTTGTTATACTTTCCTCTGCCAGACTGAAGAGCCCATTATCAAATATTTGTCCCTCCATGTAGGCACTTACAGACTGTAATCAAGCCACTATATTAACTTTCTTTTTGAATCAGTGACACCAGAACTAAACACAGTATTCCAGAAGCGGTAGCACCAGTGCCATATAGAATAACCTCAATACACCTACGCAAGATTCCCTGGTTTATGAATCCAAGGATCTCATTAGCTCTCTTGGCCACAGCACCACACCGGGAGCTTATATCCAGCTGATTACCTACTACAACCTCCAAATCTGTTTCAGAGTCACTGCTTCCGAGGATGGACTTCCCCCATCCAAAGAGGATGGCTCTAGACTGTTCTCAATGGTAGCAGATGACAGAACGAGGAGTAATGGTCTCAAGTTGCAGTGGGGGAGGTTTAGATTGGATATTAGGAAAAACTTTTTCACTAAGAGGGTGGTGAAACACTGGAATGCGTTACCTAGGGAGGTGGTAGAATCTCCTTCCTTTGAGGTTTTTAAGGTCAGGCTTGACAAAGCCCTGGCTGGGATGATTTAACTGGGAATTGGTCCTGCTTCGAGCAGGGGGTTGGACTAGATGACCTCCTGAGGTCCCTTCCAACCCTGATATTCTATGATTCTATGATTCATTCACTAGAAACACCTGCCCAGTGATGATTCTCCATTTCAATTACATGTTGAGACCTATCAGTTAGTCAGCTTTTACTCCATTTAATGTGTGCTAGCTTATTTTTATACTGTTTTAGATTTTTTTAAAAACAAAACATCACATGGTTGCAAGTCAAATACCTTACAGAAGTCTAAGTGTATTACATCAACACTCTTATGTTTATCAACCAAACTTGTAATCTCTCACACACACAACCCGACAGTAGGCAGATAGAAATTAGGAAGAGACTAATAGCTAGAGATTGGTTTAAAGCCTGAAGCAGGAGGTTTTAGATCCCTTCCAAAATTTGACTGGGTTGGAAGCCTTGTGGGGAGGGGTGTGTGTGGGTTTTTTTTGTTTTTTTTTTTTTTTAAAGGCACAGAACAGCTATTGCATAGGCATTGGGCTTTTCCTCACACTGCATTTTTGAGTTACCTTTAGAGGTAATTACTTCTGATATTGCCAACAAGCAGTTTAGTTAGTTCCATTTGTGAGGGTAGTTTTTTGCAGTGTGCCTTGTAGTCCAGATTTCCAATGGAATCATCTAATTTCACCCAGGATATCAAACAATGTAAGATTAGGTGATTTTTGCTTTCTACTGACCTGTGCTGGATGTGATCTTCTTACTGACCGTAGCACATTCTGTAATAATTTTAATTGTTTTGTTCACTGAAACTGTAATGCATGTCCAAGTGGTAAGTGTTTTCCTAGGCTGTTGATTGGTTATTGCTGAAAATGCTTTGCATCAAGACCTCCATTCTACTCCCATATTAGGGCTGCTGCTTTCTGTGTAACTTTTACTGGCCACTCAGCCGCTCTCAAAGTACGTAACATTCTGCTTGGTACAAAAGGCAAGCTTAGCAGCTGGGAAGGACTGTTATAAGCCACATTCACTGTAGCCTTTCCAGAGGTTTCCCCCCCTTCACACACTATTTTTTTCATCCCTGTTTACAAACAAATCTCATCTTCCTTAGAATCGTTTAACAAAATGTTTGTGTTGTGTTAAACTCATCAGTGCCACCTACCTGACTTTAAAAGCTGCTCCCTCTAAATCCTTTCCCCCTCGATCTGAAGAGAGTCAGTTCAACAGTACAAAATTGCCTTCTATCCCAAGAAGCTCAGAAATAAATATAAACACAGAGGTGCCAACAGTGCAGCCCCTGGGCAGAATGTATTCTGCGGAGTTCCAAACTGTGGATTGCAATTGCCTTTTCCAAGTGACTGAAGACAAATCTGATGAAACTGCATCTTTTATTACTAGGGAACTCAAAACAAGAACATCAACTCATTTTGTAGATGAGGATAGAAATACCAAGAAAATATGGTTGCATATATTTAATTTTGATTACACATTTTAAAGTTACTGTGACATTATTGACAAACTGTGACTGCATAGATCATTGTTGCAACCACTGTTATATATTTGCAACAAATATTGGACAAAGGTTGTCATGTGAAGTGTCTATGTAAAGGTTATGATTGTGCTATCTGTATGTGTGTATCATTTTTGTAGTTGAAGTTATTAATATTGGCTATGTACTTGTATCTCAATGTGTTTGATTCTAAGTAGTGTAGCAGATTAAGACTCACTGGTGCGGCACCTCCTGCTGGTCATCTTGGGAATTAGCTCTTGTCCAGCTCAGAGCACTCTCTGCAGGCCAGTATCTTACATGCCTTAGGGCCCCTATGTCCCTCCCAGACCCTAGTGCCCCCTACCCTGGGGTTCTGCCCACTACAGTACTCCCACATTCTGGGTCTCCCCTTCCAGGGGAACCCCCAACCCTCTACACCCACCTTGCCTCAGTGGCTACTGCCAGTTGTTATCTAGCCCCCTCTCACTGGGGCAAACTGCAGTCTATAATGGCCACTCATCATTGGCAAAGGGGCTGGACCAGCTGCCTCTACCTATCCCCAGGCTGCACCTCTGCAACCCCAGTACCTGCTTTGGCCTTTAGCAAGGCCTCAGCCTGCAGATTTGCCAGGCTGGAGCTCTCTAGCGCCTCTTGACTTTCCCCAGCACTGCTCTGCTCCCAGTACCTTAAGCTCCCAGACAGACAGACAGCTCCCTCTCTCTCCACAGCACACGAGAGAGACACTCTCTAGTTTCTAGCCCTGCAGCTCTTTTATAGGGTCCAGCTTCGCACTGATTGGCTGCCTCCCAGCCTTTTCGTATTGGCTCCCACCCCCAGCCCTCTCCAAAGGCTGGCCTTTAATCCTTTCAGGGCCGGAGCGGGGTGGCCACCCCACTACAGTAGCATTAGTGAAGCATTTGGTCAGCTTCTTGAGAAAGGAATTTGCAGATTAAGTGCCCAATCAAGAAACACTTAATTGACAATAGACCCTGGGAGACTCCAATCCACATAAGAAGTCTTCCTGGGAATGTTCAAGGTAGCATGTGAGCAGTGGCTGCTCTCCCTGTAAAAGAACTGAGTCATGCACAGACATGTCACTTGCCCATGTGACTCCAAACTCCATCTTGCTGCTGTGATTTTCCACAGTAAGAACAAAGGGGTGTCCTTCCACATGGCAGAGACTTTTAAAAGGCAGCTGCATCTCCTCCATTTTGTCTTCCATCCTGCTTTTTCCTCTGGAGCTAGAAACTGAAGCTCTGAACAAAGGACTGAATGACCCATCCAAGCTGTGGATGTACTCCAGAGACTAAATTTGAACCTGCAGTTTATTCCATTATTGCTACAAGCCTGAATCAAGAACTTTGCCATTACTGTATGTAATTGATTCTATTTAACCAATTATAACTCTCATCTATATTTCTTTCTTTTCATGAATAAACCTTTAGATTTTAGATTCTAAAGGATTGGCAACAGTGTGATTTGTGGGTAAGATCTGACTTGTATATTGACCTTGGTCTGGGGCTTGGTCCTTTGGGACCAAGAGAACCTTTTTTCTTTTACTGGGGTATTGGTTTTCATAACCTGTGTCATAAATATAAAGGGAAGGGTAAACACCTTTAAAATCCCTCCGGGCCAGAGGAAAAACTTTTTCACCTGTAAAGGGTTAAGAAGCTAGGATAACCTCACTGGCACCTGACCAAAATGACCAATGAGGAGACAAGATACTTTCAAAGCTGGAGGCGGGGAGAAACAAAGGTTCTCTCGGTCCGTGTGTTGTTTTTTTGCCAGGAACAGAAAAGGAATGGAGTCTTAGAACTTAGTAAGCAATCTAGTTAGATATGCGTTGGATTCTGTTTTGTTTAAATGGCTGATAAAATAAGTTGCGCTGAATGGAATGTATATTCCTGTTTTTGTGTCTTTTTGTAACTTAAGGTTTTGCCAAGAGGGATTCTCTATGTTTTGAATCTGATTACCCTGTAAGGTATTTACCATCCTGATTTTACAGAGGTGATTCTTTTACTTTTTCTTCAATTAAAATTCTTCTTTTAAGAACCTAATTGCTTTTTCATTGTCCTTAAGATCCAAGGGTTTGGGTCTGTGTTCACCTCTGCAAATTGGTGAGGATTTTATCAAGCCTTCCCCGGGAAAGGGGGTGTAGGGTTTGGGGAGGATTTTGGGGAGAAAGATGTTTCCAAGTGGGCTCTTTCCCTGTTATATATTCGTTAGACGCTTGGTGGCAGCAATAAAGTCCAAGGGCAAAAGGTAAAATAGTTTGTACCTTGGGGAAGTTTCAACGTAAGCTGGTAAAAATAAGCTTAGGGGGTTTTCATGCAGGTCCCCACATCTGTACCCTAGAGTTCAGAGTGGGGAAGGAACCTTGACAACCTGTCATCCCCATAAGGAGCGGTGCTGGTGGGGATACAAGGGAACTGAGTATTTGCGGGAATTGCTTGTATGATTTCTCATCAGTCAATGGGGTAAAACCAAAGTCTTCTCTGTTTAGCTGGTTTGGTGTGCTTTAGTAATATAGGACACCCAGCTTTGGGCTGTGACTGCCCTGCTCTAAGCAATTTGTCTTGAATTGATACTCTCAGTAGTGTCCCACCAAAGGCAGCATCGTTACAGTTACATACAAAGTTGTTTCAGTGCTTAGGCACCTGGCAAATTGATTGCTCCACATGTATTACAGTAGAGTGGGAACAGCACCATAGGTAAGGTTGCACCAGACTTAATTTTTTCGTCCAAAATACTTATTTTCACAGATGTCCACTCCTTATTTTTTCAATAAAAAGCATTTCCTATTGTTTTCATTTAATCCGATTTCCTTAAGAATGTAAGTTAGAAATGATATTTTGGTTTGTTGTGTTGCCAACTGCAAACAGTCAGAAATCATGAGTCAGGCCTCAAAAACCATAAGACTTTAAAAGATAATAAAATTTGGGTTCTTTTTATTTGCCTTCTGGTTTTTGAGTTATTAGGTGATGAGTATTGTATAAAAAACTATATACATAGATATTCAGGTTACATTTTCAAGCTTTTTTCCACAAGCAGGTGGGTACAAAATATAGTTTAAAAGAAAATGAAAGTTAATATCTTCACATGATCACCCATCTCCAGGAGCAGGGGTTTAAGAAAAACATCTAGTGTCATGAATTGGCAACACTACGTTGTTAGATATTATTAGCTATCATGCCACCTCGCTGACAGGTACAATTTCATAAGGTCCTTGACATTTAGTCTTTTTAGAGGATGTTTCAAAATTTTGGGGTTTCCATGATTAGTCAAGGCTATAAGGCCCCAAACTTGCAAATATTGACATACATTTGTACACCTCTGAGCTGTCTGCCCAGGATCAATGCCAACCCAGAGTCTATTTCAGGCCCTTGCCTCAGGGAACAATTTATTAAAAAAACTTGGGCAAAATACCAACAAGGGCAACAGTTCCCAGAGGCTTTCCCCTGACTACTCTCAGCCAGTGTCCTGACCCAGGGACTCCTACTAATTCTCACTCCCCGGTGTCGGACAACAGAACACATACACACATCCACCCCTCTCTTCCAGGCTTTTATAAGGACAGGTTCTCTTCATGCTTTTACCTGACCCCTAAGCCAACAGCCTCAACTGGGAGGCTGCTGATCATGGGCGGTGGTAATGGAGGCTTGGGGAGGCTAAGCCTCCACCAACCTCAGTTACTGTTCTCTGCCACGGTCCTGGGGCCAGGCTGTAGCAGGGCTCAGGCCTCCTCTGGGTGGCTGGGGCTCGGGGCAGTGCACATGGGTGGGCTGGGGCTTGGGGCGGCTTAGCCAGGCCAGCTGGGGCTCCTCTGTCCACGGTGGGGGGCTCAGGGCTCCTCTGGCTCTGGTGGGCGAGAGTGGAAGGCAGAAGGGGTGGAGTGAGGGCAGGGCCTCGGGTGAAAGGGGTGGGGCTGGTGGCTAGCCTCCCTGAATGGGGGGTTCATGGGCCGCCCATGCAGCTGATAACTCACAAGGTGAAATGAGCCCGTTTCCCTTTAAAGGGGCTAGTCACCCTGTGAACAGTACTTAACGTTAAAACACAAGTAGCCCCATTGAAGCCAGTGGGGCTATTTAGTCACATGCAAAATTAAGCACGTGTGTAAATGTTTGAAGGGCCTAAGAATACTAAGGGTGTGTACAAGTATATTCCATCCCCTACAGGGAACATGAAAGAAGAGACTTATCAAATGAACTCTAACTTATTTTTTAAGGCTGGGACTTCCAATGGCTCTCAGGGTTTTAGTTGCCCTGCTGCCATTGAAGTCCAGTGAGTTTGATGCCTAATCCCCTAAAGTGTCTTTGAAAATCCCAACAAAAAATTTACTGATACAAATGCACAGAAAAGAGTGGGGAGGAAGGGGGCAAATCACACTGAACATTGAGCAACAGACCAATGTATTTTCATTGGTTTCAGAGTAACAGCCGTGTTAGTCTGTATTTGCAAAAAGAAAAGGAGTACTTGTGGCACCTTAGCGACTAACCAATTTATTTGAGCATAAGCTTTCGTGAGCTACCGCTCACTTCATCGGATGCATACTGTGGAAAGTGTAGAAGATCTTTTTATATACACACAAAGCATGAAAAAATACCTCCTCCCACCCCACTCTCCTGCTGCTAATAGCTTATCTAAAGTGATCACACAAAGCATGAAAAAATACCTCCTCCCACCCCACTCTCCTGCTGCTAATAGCTTATCTAAAGTGATCACATTGTAAGGAGAGTGATCACTTTAGATAAGCTATTAGCAGCAGGAGAGTGGGGTGGGAGGAGGTATTTTTTCATGCTTTGTGTGTATATAAAAAGATCTTCTACACTTTCCACAGTATGCATCCGATGAAGTGAGCTGTAGCTCACGAAAGCTTATGCTCAAATAAATTGGTTAGTCTCTAAGGTGCCACAAGTACTCCTTGTATTTTCATTGTCGTTCTTTATGCTTAATTCATTGTTGGAGTCTGATACAAGTTCTTGTTCATTCTATGCAATCCTGCAGTCTTTTATCCCACCCTCACCCCAAACTCCCACTGACTAGTGTAGGAGTTTTAAATGCATAAGGACTATGATCAGGCCTATTGTAGCAATGGTTTGATTCTCTTAATGAAAGGATCATTGTTTCTCATTACTACTATATGGGCCTTAATTCAGACAAACACCCCCATTCATGAAAGCACTTAAGCACAGGCACAAGATTATCAAAAGCATCTAAGTGATTTAGGAACATGTATCCTTGTGCTTCTAAATCACTTACGTGCTTTTGAAAATCACACACACGCTTAAAATTAAGCATATGCTGAAGTCCCTTTGAAGTAAATAAGAATTAAGTGCTTCTCTGAATTAGTACTGTGCTATCTTACTGAATATTACTATCATGTGTCTATTACTGAGTTGAAAAGATCAATTTTACTTTGCAAGCATTACACAGTGTTTGAATTACTTAGTTATTGTACATTAGAACAACTGTTCATATCTTTTATAATTTGCATTTTGAAACTGTCCCTTCCTTTTCTGGGAGAAGATTCAGATCGAATAACTGGCGGTGACTGAGAAAATTGGGATAAATATTCAAACCCATTGTTGGTGAAGATAATTTCTGCAAATAAAGAGTGTATTTAATATATTACAGAAAGCAAAACAAACAAATGTGGAACATTAAACTAAACATCACATGTTTTACGTCCTGAAAGGTACTCCTCATCCGTAACTGATGCCTAGGGCTCTGTTTGTATTTGAAATTACACATTTAATTGTGTGGTTCTACACCCTGATAATCCATTTGGCTGAAAGCTGGCAGCATCAAATGCTTGTTCTGGCCCATTTAGTTCTACTGAGACCAGAAGGGATGGGTGGCCAATCTCTTCACCACTAGAATCATAAAGCTGGATCCTTTTGTTGCTTGTTGGTTTTTGTGTTGATTTTAAGAAGTTAACCTAGCCTAGAGCACATCCTTCTTAAACAAAGAAAAGTCCGGTTTATATACCAGGGTTCTCAACATACTTTTCTGGGAGGTTAACAGCAGGTGGTTGGAAGGAGGGTTTATTACCTGGAGCAGTTATTTATTAATGAGAACTTGAAAACAATTAGTTGCAAAAACACAAATCTTATAAATGGAGCTGGATGGGAAACAGTTTTCCCATCCTGCAAAAATGTAGGATTTTTTTTTATTGTTTCACATCTGGATAAAACCAAGACCTTTTGCAGTTCTTCACTAAAACCTAGAGTAGGAGCCTGTCCCCCCATGCAGAACAGTCCAGTGGTTAGACCACTCACTTGGAGTGTGGGAGAACCAGATTCCACTCCCTGCTCTGCCTGATTCAGAGCAGCAGCTGGAAGCTGGGTCTCCCACATCTCAGGTGAGTGCTCTTACCACCAGGTGGGTATTGTCTCTCTCTTTGGCTTTGACCAGAAATTTCCTCCTGCACATGAAAAACCTTCCCAATGAAAGTTGTTGAGAAATGGATACATTTCCACACACACAAAATAATTTAGATGAAAAACCATTTGTTGGAAAATTCCTAGCCAGCTCTGGTCATAAACAGTTTTAAATACTTTCAGTTGAAATACTGTTTTAAATACTTTCATATTTCAGGCCCTTTGAATATACTAACAGTGGTTAGCTCTGGTAGCAGGTGCGAGAAAAGCTTCTCCTAAGGCCTATTATTTTTTCCTAATGGCTCATTGCCCTGAACAGGCCCTTCCCCACCCACTATCTGGATTGAAAGCATTTTGTCTAGTGGGTGTTACTGAGGCAAAACTACATTTAAAATACAGATACATAGTCAATATTCATAACTCCAGATATAAAAATGATACATGCCACCTCACATGACTTATCTTGCATAAAATACATTATAATTATGTCATAATCACATCAAAATAATGTCACTGGGAAGAATATGGGGTGCAGTGTCACACTGGGTATCTCCATTAGGTCTTCCCTTCTTCTTATAGAACTAGATGCTCCTCTCTTCTTCTGTGCTCTCCCACCTTCAGTTAGTGCCTGCTGTGCCCCCTCTTTGGTTTCCAGCTCAGCAAACTTGTTCCTGAGCTCTATTTCTCCTTCACTAGACTGTCTTTTCTTCAGCCTGGTTCTCGTAGACACAAGCTTCCACGGACCACTTTCCTGCCCAAGCAGACTCCTCCCTCCCCAGTCCAGCTTGCATCTGTGAGTCTCGACTCGTCCCTTCCTCCTCCTCTTGCCTTTTCTCCATTTTCTGCTCAAACCCACTTCGAAATTAAACCATAGGTTCTACCTGCGTCTCTGAACCTCAGATCTTCTCTTCTATTGTAGGCCAAAAGCCTAATGGGGAGAAATTGTCTCGAGTAAATAGTACTCCATTTTGCTTATTTTGGTAGCCTTGAGTTAGTAAGAAGAAAATGTTTTGGCTTTATTCTTTGCTCCATGTATTAATTATTGCTTTTAGAAGGACAGAAGTGTTATGGCTCCAGTTCTTGCCCTTGAAATTATTTACTGGTTTGTGAGTGAGTGAAGAATGTATGACATGCTAGGAGACACCAGCACTGATGGACTGGATGGTCGAGCGGGGAGTGGAGAAACTGAGAGGCACTAACCTTATTATCAGAATCACCCGGATGGCAGATTGACAACCCTAATGAAAAGGCATACGCACCAAGGCCAAGACATAGAATGTGACCCCGATGTGATTTGAACACACAACCTTCTGATCTGGAGTCAGATGCGCTACCCTTGCACCACGAGGCCAGCTGGCGGTGGGAAGAGCGTGTGGTGGCTGGGAGAGTGGGGGTGGAAGGGCAGACTGATTTCCTCCGTGTTGCGTGAGCCAGGACTTACCGTGCCCACCATCCAAGCAAGCCGCTGGGATGTGAACCACGTCCAGGGGCCTTGAGAAGTGACCCGTCGGGCCCTTCCCTCAGGGTGAAGCAGGCTCCTGAGCCGCACGCGGGTTGACCTGGTGGCTGATGGTTTCCCAGCCCACGCATCTGCACGTGCTGCGGCCCCAGCTGAAGAGCGGGAAGGGGCTGAATACTGCCCCCGAAACTGCAGGCTTCTAAGCAAGCTGCTCCTGGCCCCGCGGCAGGGCTCCTCAAAATGAAAGGAAAGGGCAAAGAACAGAAGCACCCCTGCCAAGAGGCCCCTTGGAGAAGCTGAGCAAATAAAGTGCACCTTGGCGCTCAGAGGCGTAGGGCTGGGAACGCTGGAGAGCCAGGCACACCAAAAGAGACGGGGCCCTGGCAAGAAAATGGCTGCATTGGCCGTGAATCGAACACGGGCCTCCCGCGTGGCAGGCGAGAATTCTACCACTGAACCACCAATGCCCTGCTCCTTTGTGCTTGCAAGCGGAGGCGGTGCTTTCCGCCAAGCCCTTCGGCCAACGCTGGCCAGGCTCCTTCTGCCTCTGGCCGGGGCCTGAGGTGGCCTGTGGGCCAGCCAAAGCGGGCTGCTCCGGAACCTACACCCAGCAGTGGCTGGCCCTTGGTTTCTGTAGTGTAGCCATTATCACGTTCGCCTCACACGCGAAAAGTCCCTGGTTCAAAACCAGGCAGAAACAGCCCGGCTTCAGCTTTTGCTTTTGCTCCTGCTCCCGATGAAGCGGAGGGAAAACAGGCTTCCACAAGGGGCGCGAGCGGGTGCTCGGGGGCGCTCAGACGCCGAGTTGCGTCCCCGCCGTTGCTGGTCTGTGCCCGCCGCTGCCTTTCCTCTTGCGTTCTCTCCTGCGCTGGCGGGAGAGGAAAGCGGGGCTGAGAGAGAGAAGGTCTCCCCTCACGCTGCCGTTCTGCCTCTCTTAGGCAGCGTGGCCACGGCAGGCAAAAGGCCGTGCCCCGGGGGCCAGTGGCGCAACGGATAACGCGTCTGACTACGGATCAGAAGATTGCAGGTTCGACTCCTGCCTGGCTTGTGGCACGTGCCCCTGCTGCTTGTCCCGTCCGGTGTGGTGGCCCTCCTTTTGCACATCTCTTTGACCTCTTTCAAAGGAATAGCAAGCTCATTGGGCCCTGCACAGGGTTGCTAAAGGCAAAGGCCACGGCTCTGTCAGGAGGGATGCTCTCCCCAAGCAAGGTGCACCAGGACAAAGGCGCAACCGTCACCTGCTTGACCCCGATGTGATTTGAACACACAACCTTCTGATCTGGAGTCAGATGCGCTACCCTTGCGCCACGAGGCCAGCTGGTGGTGGGAAGAGCGTGTGGTGGCTGGGAGAGTGGGGGTGGAAGGGCAGACTGATTTCCTCCGTGTTGCGTGAGCCAGGACTTACCGTGCGCACCATCCAAGCAAGCCGCTGGGATTGAACCACGTCTAGGGGCCTTGAGAAGTGACCCGTCGGGCCCTTCCCTCGGGGTGAAGCAGGCTCCTGAGCCGCACACGGGTTGACCTGGTGGCTGATGGTTTCCCAGCCCACGTGTGTGCACGTGCTGCGGCCCCAGCTGAAGAGCGGGAAGGGGCTGAATACTGCCCCCGAAACGGCAGGCTTCTCAGCAAGCTGCTCCTGGCCCCGCGGCAGGGCTCCTCAAAATGAAAGGAAAGGGCAAAGAACAGAAGCACCCCTGCCAAGAGGCCCCTTGGAGAAGCTGAGCAAATAAAGTGCACCTTAGCGCTCAGAGGCGTAGGGCGGGGAACTGCTGGAGAGCCAGGCACACCAAAAAAGAGACGGGGCCCTGGCAACAAAATGGCTGCATTGGCCGTGAATCGAACACAGGCCTCCCGCATGGCAGGCGAGAATTCTACCACTGAACCACCAATGCCCTGCTCCTTTGTGCTTGCAAGCGGAGGCAGTGCTTTCCGCCAAGCCCTTCGGCCAACGCTGGCCAGGCTGCTTCTGCCTCTGGCCGGGGCCTGAGGCGGCCTGTGGGCCAGCCAAAGGGGGCTGCTCCAGGACCTACACCCAGCAGTGGCTGGCCCTCGGTTTCTGTAGTGTAGCAGTTATCACGTTCGCCTCACACGTGAAAGGTCCCTGGTTCAAAACCAGGCAGAAACAGCCCGGCTTCAGCATTTGCTTTTGCTCCTGCTCCCGATGAAGCGGAGGGAAAACAGGCTTCCACAAGGGGCGCGGGCGGGTGCTCGGGGGCGCTCAGACGCCGAGTTGCGTCCTCGCCGTTGCTGGTCTGTGCCCGCCGCTGCCTTTCCTCTTGCGTTCTCTCCTGCGCTGGCGGGAGAGGAAAGCGGGGCTGAGAGAGAGAAGGTCTCCCCTCACGCTACCGTTCTGCCTCTCTTAGGCGGCGTGGCCACAGGAGGCAAAAGGCCGTGCCCCGGGGGCCAGTGGCGCAACGGATAACGCGTCTGACTACGGATCAGAAGATTGCAGGTTCGACTCCTGCCTGGCTTGTGGCACGTGCCCCTGCTGCCTGTCCCGTCCGGTGTGGTGGCCCTCCTTTTGCACATCTCTTTGACCTCTTTCAAAGGAATAGCAAGCTCATTGGGCCCTGCGCAAGGTTGCTAAAGGCAAAGGCCACGGCTCTGTCAGGAGGGATGCTCTCCCCAAGCAAGGTGCACCAGGACAAAGGCGCAACCGTCACCTGCTTGACCCCGATGTGATTTGAACACACAACCTTCTGATCTGGAGTCAGATGCGCTACCCTTGCGCCACGAGGCCAGCTGGTGGTGGGAAGAGCGTGTGGTGGCTGGGAGAGTGGGGGTGGAAGGGCAGACTGATTTCCTCCGTGTTGCGTGAGTCAGGACTTACCGTGCGCACCATCCAAGCAAGCCGCTGGGATTGAACCACGTCCAGGGGCCTTGAGAAGTGACCCGTCGGGCCCTTCCCTCGGGGTGAAGCAGGCTCCTGAGCCGCACACGGGTTGACCTGGTGGCTGATGGTTTCCCAGCCCACGTGTGTGCACGTGCTGCGGCCCCAGCTGAAGAGCGGGAAGGGGCTGAATACTGCCCCTGAAACGGCAGGCTTCTCAGCAAGCTGCTCCTGGCCCCGCGGCAGGGCTCCTCAAAATGAAAGGAAAGGGCAAAGAACAGAAGCACCCCTGCCAAGAGGCCCTTTGGAGAAGCTGAGCAAATAAAGTGCACTTTGGCGCTCAGAGGCGTAGGGCGGGGAACTGCTGGAGAGCCAGGCACACCAAAAGAGACGGGGCCCTGGCAAGAAAATGGCTGCATTGGCCGTGAATCGAACACGGGCCTCCCGCGTGGCAGGCGAGAATTCTACCACTGAACCACCAATGCCCTGCTCCTTTGTGCTTGCAAGCGGAGGCGGTGCTTTCCGCCAAGCCCTTCGGCCAACGCTGGCCAGGCTGCTTCTGCCTCTGGCCGGGGCCTGAGGCGGCCTGTGGGCCAGCCAAAGGGGGCTGCTCCAGGACCTACACCCAGCAGTGGCTGGCCCTCGGTTTCTGTAGTGTAGCAGTTATCACGTTCGCCTCACACGTGAAAGGTCCCTGGTTCAAAACCAGGCAGAAACAGCCCGGCTTCAGCTTTTGCTTTTGCTCCTGCTCCCGATGAAGCGGAGGGAAAACAGGCTTCCACAAGGGGCGCGGGCGGGTGCCCGGGGGCGCTCAGACGCCGAGTTGCGTCCTCGCCGTTGCTGGTCTGTGCCCGCCGCTGCCTTTCCTCTTGCGTTCTCTCCTGCGCTGGCGGGAGAGGAAAGCGGGGCTGAGAGAGAGAAGGTCTCCCCTCACGCTACCGTTCTGCCTCTCTTAGGCAGCGTGGCCACGGCAGGCAAAAGGCCGTGCCCCGGGGGCCAGTGGCGCAACGGATAACGCGTCTGACTACGGATCAGAAGACTGCAGGTTTGACTCCTGCCTGGCTTGTGGCACGTGCCCCTGCTGCCCTTCCCGTCTGGTGTGGTGGCCCTCGTTTTGCGCTTCCCTTGACCTCTTTCAAAGGAATAGCAAGCTCATTGGGCCCTGCGCAAGGTTGCTAAAGGCAAAGGCCACGGCTCTGTCAGGAGGGATGCTCTCCCCAAGCAAGGTGCACCAGGACAAAAGCGCAACCGTCACCTGCTTGACCCCGATGTGATTTGAACACACAACCTTCTGATCTGGAGTCAGATGCGCTACCCTTGCGCCACGAGGCCAGCTGGTGGTGGGAAGAGCGTGTGGTGGCTGGGAGAGTGGGGGTGGAAGGGCAGACTGATTTCCTCCGTGTTGCGTGAGCCAGGACTTACCGTGCGCACCATCCAAGCAAGCCGCTGGGATTGAACCACGTCCAGGGGCCTTGAGAAGTGACCCGTCGGGCCCTTCCCTCGGGGTGAAGCAGGCTCCTGAGCCGCACACGGGTTGACCTGGTGGCTGATGGTTTCCCAGCCCACGTGTGTGCACGTGCTGCGGCCCCAGCTGAAGAGCGGGAAGGGGCTGAATACTGCCCCTGAAACGGCAGGCTTCTCAGCAAGCTGCTCCTGGCCCCGCGGCAGGGCTCCTCAAAATGAAAGGAAAGGGCAAAGAACAGAAGCACCCCTGCCAAGAGGCCCTTTGGAGAAGCTGAGCAAATAAAGTGCACTTTGGCGCTCAGAGGCGTAGGGCGGGGAACTGCTGGAGAGCCAGGCACACCAAAAGAGACGGGGCCCTGGCAAGAAAATGGCTGCATTGGCTGTGAATCGAACACGGGCCTCCCGCGTGGCAGGTGAGAATTCTACCACTGAACCACCAATGCCCTGCTCCTTTGTGCTTGCAAGCGGAGGCGGTGCTTTCCGCCAAGCCCTTCGGCCAACGCTGGCCAGGCTGCTTCTGCCTCTGGCCGGGGCCTGAGGCGGCCTGTGGGCCAGCCAAAGGGGGCTGCTCCAGGACCTACACCCAGCAGTGGCTGGCCCTCGGTTTCTGTAGTGTAGCAGTTATCACGTTCGCCTCACACGTGAAAGGTCCCTGGTTCAAAACCAGGCAGAAACAGCCCGGCTTCAGCTTTTGCTTTTGCTCCTGCTCCCGATGAAGCGGAGGGAAAACAGGCTTCCACAAGGGGCGCGGGCGGGTGCCCGGGGGCGCTCAGACGCCGAGTTGCGTCCTCGCCGTTGCTGGTCTGTGCCCGCCGCTGCCTTTCCTCTTGCGTTCTCTCCTGCGCTGGCGGGAGAGGAAAGCGGGGCTGAGAGAGAGAAGGTCTCCCCTCACGCTACCGTTCTGCCTCTCTTAGGCAGCGTGGCCACGGCAGGCAAAAGGCCGTGCCCCGGGGGCCAGTGGCGCAACGGATAACGCGTCTGACTACGGATCAGAAGACTGCAGGTTTGACTCCTGCCTGGCTTGTGGCACGTGCCCCTGCTGCCCTTCCCGTCTGGTGTGGTGGCCCTCGTTTTGCGCTTCCCTTGACCTCTTTCAAAGGAATAGCAAGCTCATTGGGCCCTGCGCAAGGTTGCTAAAGGCAAAGGCCACGGCTCTGTCAGGAGGGATGCTCTCCCCAAGCAAGGTGCACCAGGACAAAAGCGCAACCGTCACCTGCTTGACCCCGATGTGATTTGAACACACAACCTTCTGATCTGGAGTCAGATGCGCTACCCTTGCGCCACGAGGCCAGCTGGTGGTGGGAAGAGCGTGTGGTGGCTGGGAGAGTGGGGGTGGAAGGGCAGACTGATTTCCTCCGTGTTGCGTGAGCCAGGACTTACCATGCCCACCATCCAAGCAAGCTGCTGGGATGTGAACCACGTCCAGGGGCCTTGAGAAGTGACCCGTTGGGCCCTTCCCTCGGGGTGAAGCAGGCTCCTGAGTCGCACACGGGTTGGCCTGGTGGCTGACGGTTTCCCAGCCCAAGCGTGTGCATGTGCTGCGGCCCCAGCTGAAGAGCGGGAAGGGGCTGAATACTGCCCCCGAAACTGCAGGCTTCTCAGCAAGCTGCTCCTGGCCCCACGGCAGGGCTCCTCAAAATGAAAGGAAAGGGCAAAGAACAGAAGCACCCCTGCCAAGAGGCCCCTTGGAGAAGCTGAGCAAATAAAGTGCACCTTGGTGCTCAGAGGCGTAGGGCGGGGAACTGCTGGAGAGCCAGGCACACCAAAAGAGACAGGGCCCCGTTAAGAGAGGCGCTGCATTGGCCGTGAATCAAACACGGGCCTCCCGGGTGTTAGATGAGAATTCTACCACGGAGCTACCAATGCTTTTTGTGATAGTTACCCCAAGTGTACTGTTGTGCTTCACTGACATAATGAGTGTGACGTGGACACACCTGCCCTACTTTCCCGTATTTTCCTGAGTCCTGGAGTTTAGCTTCGCCAGCTTTGTATTTCCTGGATCTCCCCTAGATTCCTTTGTGAATAAAGTTATTGTATTTGCTCATATTTTCAGCTCTTCGGGATCTTTCATCTTTCTTAAGGAATTTGATGTGGAGGAATCTATATTGTTAAAATGGGGCAGAGTTCTTTTGTAGTAGATTTTTCTTCATTGTATCTGGACATGCACCAGGTTTTTCTAACAGTCCCTGCAATTTTAGATGAGTTGGAGGTCTGGTTTTCCTTTTTGTGGTCTCTCGTTCCCTGCTTTCCAGACTGTCTTGGCATGTCAGCTGCAAAAGTTTACAGCAACTGCCAACACTCCCTCAGATGGTGCTTAGGAAGACTATAAAAGCTTTTAAGAAGGCCTCTGAAAAGCTGGAGTGTTTTTGGTTTTTTTTATAGCAGGTGATAACATGTATCAAGGATTATTTCCACAGTGCTCATTGTATTTAAATGGTAGCAAAATGCACCCTTTATAAAAGCGAGGTTAGATCTTGAGCTGTCGTCTTAAGTTTCCAAATCTAGAAAAGGAAATGCCTGCGCCAGCTTGAGAAACCCTTGCCCTCCACCGGTGATGTACTGCCAATATTTTAACAAGGGACTTAAAAAAAACCCCAAAACATTTTTTTTCCCTGTGACAAACCACATGCAGCGGGAGTTTGTGTGTTTTCACAGAGCACTAGTGAAGAACTGGGGAATCTGTTCATTTTTCTTTCCATATAAACAAAAATGCCTTATTTTAAACCATAACCGAGAAGGGACTGCACCACAGGACAAGCACATCTAGCTTATTGACAGCAATGCAGTGTTCAACTTGTGCAACCTGAAGAGGTTATGTGTGTGTGTGCAAAGACCTTTTTCGAGGCTTATAATTAATTTTGGTGAACTTGCTCAGATATAATCATAAGTACTCATAAGGAAGTGATGCTCATTCAAGAGAGAGATTCAGTCAGAATGGGCTTTACTGATGGTACATACTCACCTCCTAACATAAATTGTAAACCAGGCATTTCTCCAAGGGCTAATTCAGACAAACAGAAAATACTTTATATATTTCAGTTGTCTTCAGTGCAATGCAGTAACTAGAAACAAAGAGGCGAACCAATACCATGCAGTCAGCCAGCTCTCTGAGTACCATCATACATGACCCATAGCATTCAAAATTTAGATTCCAATTACTAGCAGCTGGAGTACGGTGACCAGATAGCAAGTGTGAAAAATTGGGAGTGGGAGTGGGGAATAATAGGCACCTATATCAAGACAAAGCCCCAAATATCAGGACTGTCCCTATAAAATCGGGACATCTGGTTACCTTAAACTGGAGCAATGTAAATCAGTGCTTCTATGAATAATAAAGAGAATAATGATTGCATTTAAAATCACAAGGAACCAAGATGCAATAATTTTACACTGGAGAAAAAGCACTGGAACAGCCTTAGACTGAAAATCATTTCTATTTCAGAACAGCTGATCCTGATCTAGTCAACCAGACAAATGAGTGTCACTCAAATGATAAGTGAGACTAAACTGTCACCAAAGGGGCTAACCTGTGTTCCCCTTTGTAGCAGCATCCCCTGGGGTCAGATAAACTCCTGAACCACATTGATGGTGATTTAGATAAAACATCTTGGTATGTGGATAACAATATAGCTCCTATCACGGAATTAATATCTCATAATGAAACCTGCAGGATTACTCATTGTGCTTCCTTGGTTGGTTTATTTTACCCTAAAAGTTAACTCCTGCCCCATCCCCAGAAATTGTGGGGTATTTTTTTTATTGGCACATGCACATGGCAAAAAATATAGCCTATCAAGATGGAAAATAATCTGTCCTTCTTTATTGTTTCAGCTGAATGGTGCAGTTTTTAATCCTACCATGGCATTGCCAGTTCATCTATGTGCTGACATATACCCCAGAGACTAACTTCCACCAGTGGAAAAGGGGTGACGTCATGTTCAAAATCTTTTTGTATTAGCAGATCTCAGTGGGGTTTCCAGGATTTAACAGCTGGGTATGGTGAAAAAATTGCTGTCGTAGAGAAAGTGGGAAACCGTCTCAATCTTTCTAACATATGCTCAGATGCAAGGAATTTTAGATGTAATATACTTTACTAGGGGGTCAAATTCTGCTCTCCCTATGGGCATAAGTCAGAACCAATTTAGCCCTGAGATGCAATGATCTGGTGCATTTAAATGGCCAAATTCTATTCTTAGTTGCACCCATGTGTAGAAGAAGGAATTCACTGCTGATGCAACCCCTAATGGCTGGGCTTTCCACACCAGCTCTTTCTTCTCTAGCAGCCCCTGCTGACAGTCACTCTGATCTCATGGTGGTTGGCCTCTTCTTGTGACTCGCCAGGTCATGCTTTAGTTCCTCCCCTTCTGGGGTAACAGAAAGTCCAGCAGAAAATCCAGCATCCTTACATTTGGTCCTCAGACCCAAGTCTCAGCCCCCAGGTCCTTCCAAATCCTTTCAAATCATCCTTATGCCTTGAGGGCAGGGGCTTCATGCCATCTTCCTGCTGGCTGGTTGGGAAAGCCAGGCCCACCCTCTACACCAGCCGGGCTCCAGGCCAGGGACCCCATGATGGGCAGCCAAGGCCTACTCCATCAGACACCTTGCAGCTGCCTCCCTGGACTCCTTCCTACCACTAGCCTTTCCTCCCATCCCCTTCCTGGGCTCTTTGTAATAAACAGCACCTCCCAGGGCTTCTCCCCAGAGGTCCAGTTCCTGCCCTTGTGTCAGGGTGTATGATAAATGAGAGGTGGGGTAGCTCCTTTTTATGGACACCCAGCCAGCCAGTTAGCTATAAAGTCTATCTTGGTGGCTGTTCTCTTCTGGGTTTACCTGTAAAGGGTTAAAAAAGTCCCTGCATAGGTAAAAGAAAGGGAGTGGGCACCTGACTTCTTAAAATTGGGGAAAAAACTTCCCTTTGTCTGGGTGTTGTGGTTCTCATAAATCAGAAAATGTCTAGAAAGGCAAGATTAGGTTTATTTCTGTTTATTTCTTATTGGCTTGCGGACTCCTCTGTGCTAATCCCAAATGCTTTTTGTTTTGCCTGTAACCTTTAAACTGGGCCTCAAGAAGGTAATTCTTGATGTTTAATTTTTGTAAGTGGGTTTTTTAAATCTAGCAAAAGCCTAAGTTTCAGATGTATTTTCTTTCTTTTTTGTTTTTAATAAAATTTACCTTTTTTAAGAACAGGATTGGATTTTTGGTGTCCTAAGAGGTTTGGGCATATGTTGTTTAATTATCTGGGAGCAACAGCTAATTTCCTTTGTTTTCTTTCTCAGCTCTTCCCTGTAGGGAGGGCAAAAGGGCTTAAGGGTACCCAACAGGAAGGAATTCCCAAGTGTGCCTTCATGGATTCCAAGGGGTTTTGCATTTGGGCGGTGGCAGCATCTACCCATCCAAGGTCAGAGAGAAGCTGTAACCTTGGAAGTTTAATACAAGCCTGGAGTGGCCAGTATTAAATTTTAGAATTTAGAATCCTTGCGGGCCCACACTTTCTGCACTTGAAGTGCCACAGTGGGGAATTAGCCTTCACAGGGTCAGACACAGGAGCTTGCTCCAGTTCTGTGACTTCCACGCATCTTCTCCCCTGGGCTTCCTCCTCACTCAGAAGATGAGTTGTTCCCCACTGGTCTCTCTACTACCAAGAGTGATGGCAGAGTTCTTCACTTTCTCCCTGCAGTCTCTCAAACTTCAGTCCAAACACCCCTTAAGTTTTACTGTCACTGCCTCTTGGGTTTCACTGCTTCCGACTTCCTCCTGGCTCAAGACAGTCCACCTCTAGCCCTAGGCTTCACTGCCCACGGCTGCCCAGGCTTCCTTGAAGCTCAAGACCCTCTGCTCCAGGCTTCTCTCTGCCTTTAGCCCAATGGAAGAAACTCCCATCTCTCTCTCTCTCTCTCTCTCAACTTGGTCTTGTCTCTGGCCTTTTCCCCACTGCCTTGTGTGCCTTCCTTTATGAAGACTGCAATGATGCTGGCTCTGGTGGGACATAACTGAGAGTATCAATTCAGGACAAATTGCTTAGAGCAGGGCAATTACAGCCCAAGGCTGGGTTTTCTTTACCATTAAGGCACACAGAACCAGCCAAACAGAAAGGACTTTGGTCTCACCCCACTGGCTAACCATAAGTCACACAAGCAATTCCCTTAGACACTCCAGTTTCCCAGTATCACCACCAGTGCCACTCATTATTGGGATGAATGGTTATGGACCAATACCGCAGTAAAAGAAAAATGGTTCTCCCTATCCCAAAGGACCAAGCCCCAGACCCAGGTCAATATACAAGTCAGATCTTACCTACAAATCATGCTGTTGCCAATCCTTTAGAATCTAAAAGTTTATTCATAAAAAGAAAGAAATATAGATGGGAGCTGAAATTGGTAAATTGGAATCAATTACATACAGTAATGGCAAAGTTCTTGGTTCAGGCTTGTAGCAGTGACAGAATAAACTGTAGGTTTAAATCAAATCTCTGGAATACATCCACAGCTGGGATGGGTCATTCAGTCCTTTGTTCAGAGCTTCACTTTGTAGCAAGTTTCCTTCAGAAGTAAGAAGCAGGATTGAAGACAAAATGGAGGGGTTTGCAGGGCCTTTTATATTTTCTGCCCTATGAAAGGACACCCCTTTGTTCTTACTGTGGAAAAGCACAGCAGCAAGATGGAGTTTGGAGTCACATGGGCAAATCACATGTCCATGCATGACTCAGTTTGCACGCAGATGCCATTGTTTACATGTTTACAACGTTCCCAGGAAAGCTCAGATGTGGATTGGCATCTTCCAAAGTTCATTGTCAGGTAAGTGTTTCTTGATTGAGCACTTACTGAGAATAGTCCTTTCTCAAGAAGCTGACCAAATGCTTCACTGAGGCTACTTAGAATCAAAACACATTGAGATACAAGTACATAGCCAATATTCATAACTTCAACTACAAAAATGATACACACATACAGATAGCATAATCATAACCAGCAAATCATAACCTTTTTATAGACACCTCACATGACAGCCTTTGTACAATATTTGCTGCAAATATATAACAGCAGTTGCAACAATGATCTATATGGTTACAGTTTATGTCAATAACGTCACAAAGACCCAGGTCCTTCTCAGCTGTATTTGATCACTAGTTAGGCCTGACACCAGACCAAGTGCAACCCCGTGGCTGAATTGGGCTCAGGATCCTGTTAACCCAGGGTTATCCAGCGCAGGGTTTATATACTCTATCACACCAGGCAACCCCATGGTTGCATGAGTATAACACAGATTAGAGTTTGGCCCAAAGGCTGCACAGTTATCATAGATTTTAAGGCCCGAAGGATCACTAGTCCTTACCAGCATGAATTGCTTACTACACATCCCTGTTAACAGTAACCAAATATAATGCAGTCTTGTTTATCCTCTAGAAAGCTGCCCTGAAGTGATCTCTGCTGAGGTGGCAAAGTTATTTTAAGGAGAGACCAGAGATTCCTAGGTCCCCAACACCATTTCAGTTGGACAATTTGTTGGCAGAACCTGTGTAATTTTCCTTTCCCATTCAGAACAAATGGTACTCTCCCTTAGGAGCATCGTCATGGAATGAATTATTTCTTGTGATCTTCTGGAGTTCTGTTTTGGGTTAGGGTTTTTCATGAGGGATTGTCATCTGAGGTGCTGTATTCCTATTCCTGAAGCACTGTACTCTTCAAGTGTAGAATTGGACAGTACTATTGTCAGGGTTCCTCCCCCACTGTGAACTCTGGGGAACAGATGTGGGGACCCGCATGAAAGACCCCCCCTCCCAAGCTTATATTCTACCAGCTTAGGTTAAAACTTCCCCAAGGCACAAATTCCTTTCCTTGTCCTTCAACGGTATTGCTGACACCACCTAGTGATTTTCCCAAAAATTCAGAGAAGGGTCACTTGGAATCCCTATCCCCCACAATATATCCCCTAAGCCCCTTTACCCCCTTTCCTGGGGAGGCTTGAGAATAAACAACCAACCAGTTGCCTTAGCAATGTGAGCACAGACCAGACCCTTTGTGTTCAGGACACTGAAATCAGTCAGGTTCTTAAAAGAAGAACTTTATTTAAAAGCAAAAAGTAAAAGAATCACACCTGCAAAATCAGGATGGAAGGTAACTTTACAGGGTAATAAAAAGATTTAAAACACAGAGGATTCCCCTCCAGGGACAGCTTCACAGTTACAAAAACAGGAATGAAACTACCTCTGTAGCATAGGAAAATTCACAAGCCAAAAGAAAAGATAACCTAACGCATTTCCTTGCCCTACTCACAGTTTCTATGGTTTTAGATGGATTATTCCAGGTATATTTTCAGGAGATGTTGTACCTGCTTGGCTTCTCCCTTCGCCCAGAGAGGGAACAACACACAGAACAAAAAAACAAATCCTTCCCCCCCAGATTTGAAAGTATCTTCTTTCCTCATTGGTCCTTCTGGTCAGGTGCCAACTAGATTATTTGACCTGTTTAACCCTTTACAGGTAAGGTAATCCAGTACAGCTGCCAAGGAGGGATTATATGCTACTGCATACATAAAGGTAAACACCCATTTTTTCATGCTTTGTGTGTATAAAAAGATCTTCTACACTTTCCACAGTATGCATCCGATGAAGTGAGCTGTAGCTCGCGAAAGCTTATGCTCAAATAAATTGGTTAGTCTCTAAGGTGCCACAAGTCCTCCTTTTCTGTTTGCGAATACAGACTAACACGGCTGCTACTCTGAAACCTACATAAAGATTGCTACCCTTCCCCCTATATTCATGACAGCTATCGATCTGCCTTTGCCTTGATTATTCATTAATGCTATATTACACAAATGGGGGAGCAGTCTGCTCTTCCTGTAGTAGGCAACACACTAAATATGTCTCAGACATGCATTTATTTTAGTGATAAGTTCTACCCCTTTGCATAGGCAAAAAACCTATGGTTTTTTTGACGCAACAAGGGTTGGTCTAAAAGTATACACAATTAAGTCCTATCAATCTTGACATGTGAGAATGATAAGGTAAAGGATAATTAATTTTTAAAACGTCAGAACAACTTATGCATGTTTTTTAAATTCTGTGTTTAAGAAATATTCCACCTTAATGAGCATGTACATGGACGTAGAGTAAAAAATGTCTGTTACTCTGCAAAATAGTCAACCCACCATGATAAGTTTCTTTCAACCAAGAGCATAGCTAATGATATGAAATTTATACTCACACTGGCAGATACATTGCTAACCTCTTCACCCCCATAGTCTCCTTTGGTATATGTAATTATTATATCTTTGGCTTGTGTGTGCTGTGTCCTTTAAACCACCAAGAACTTGGCAAAGATGACCATTTTGTGTTCATTTCAGGGAAGACTGTCTCAGACACACACACACTGTGTGTTCTCTTCTGAAGATTTTATGTTAACATAAAGAATGATACCAAAGGTAATTCTAATGAACGTATCTGTTGTTCTTTGTATATGGAAAATATCTAATGACAAAGAGTGGCATTAGTAACACAACTGTTACAGGAAACTACAACAAGTGTGTGGCAGCATGTTAATAAAAGGCTGGATGAAGAATAAAAAACATACAACAAATCACTTAAGAAACAAATTGCATAGGAAATTTAAAGCAGACTCATGGTGCATATGGAAGCTGCCTGCCAACACCCATGATTTTAAGTGAGAATTACTTGTGTCACATTTTCCACTGTCTCTCTAAGCATCATCATCTTTACCACCATCAAATCACTTAAAGAGCCACCAATGTCTACACCGGTTACACTAACAAGACAGGTGTAACCCATACAATGTGTTAGGTTAAGAAATATGTAGAAATTAGGCTTTGGCTGAAGTTAGGCTCAGTATAGAGGAGCCTGGGAAATTCAGTTTGTTAGTGTGAGCAAGAGTTAGAGATAAGTTGGAGAAAGTACAATGGGAAAACTGAAGTTAGCAAGGACAAGACCCAGGGTTACGTTGTGGGGAGGTTTTGGTTATAACTGATTTTAGCAGGGTTTCTAAAGAGTGTTTTTGAGAATTTGGAATGTTTTATTAAAATGCTATCAATATTGACAGTATGGGAAGGATACTGGTGCAGATATTAATTTAAATATTGTACTGTAAAGAGCCAATAAACAGGTGGCAGAAATGTGACTATGGTAATAGCTAAGTTTAATTTTAATTAGTATTTTAACGGGGTATAAAAGGAGTACCCTTGCTAAATTGGGGGAGTCCAATTAACAGCTTGAGGATAACTTAATTCGGTTATCAGTGACTGATCACCCTGTTACATCACTCCATCTTTTAATGTAAGTATAATTGTAGTACCTGTGTAAGTGTTAATTGCTTGCCTGTTTGCATAACTAATCATTCTTTTAAATAAAGTTTGGTTTTATCATTCAAAGTGTCATCCAAGGTCCTCTACTAAATTAAATTGTCTGTAACCAACCTAGAGGCTTGACCTTGAGCAACTAAGTATGATTTATTGCCTCCTTAGATATAACTATTTAATATTAACTTGAACAATTAAAAATCAAGGTTACACATTGGGTTAGCAAGTTGGTATCCTCCAGTTCCATGTATTTATAGCTTTCTTTGGGGCTCAATAAAAGGCCAAAAAGAAACACCATTGCAGGTACTTTATGATAAGGTAATTTACTTTGCAGACGACAGGGCACTTATTGTTTCAACAACTCTATGAAAGCAAGAGAGAAATATCCCACAGCAGGATGTTCATTTTAGCTGGCAAACAGTATTCTCCTTGCTTCCAACTGAAATTGCATGGAAACAAGTTGCAGCAAATGAAAGATCTTTTGTGTTAACTTTAACTCTGGGAGATTTAATCTCCAACAGCACTCAGAGGTATTGGGCTTTCATATTCCTAGATTATGATTTGACTGTTGTGGTTTTGAAATATTCTTCCCCCCTCCCCATCTTTTTAGCTGAGTGAATTTTTAGTGCTGATGAGATTGTCAGATTGATTGCCCTAGGGCCTGAAGGCATCTATTATCCACAGAACAGGTATAGAACAGACATCAGTAGCTCATCCATCCTCACCCTGTTCTACAAATATGCCTCAACCCTGATCTGGAAGGAGCACCTCTAGAGTGTGAGAGGGCATAATTCAATCTCTAAATCCCTTCACACACTGGCTTCTCTATTAAGACTGCTAACAAGCAATACAGGTTAGTGCCAGTTGTGACTGTGGATTTTGTGTGGATGTTTGTCCACTAGGAATTGTCAAATCACCAATGCATTTGATAAAGGCCACCAAAGAGCCTTTGGATTATAATGACCTGCAGTCACACCCCATCAGAACTAGAAGTGAAAGGCTTCAGGCAGCATATGTCTACCCTGCAATGTAAGCTCAGGGTGAGTAGAACTTGAGTTAGCAGACCCTGGGTTTGTTAACCTAGGGCTTGAGTGTCTACACTCATTTGTAACCCCAGTTTAGGAACTGTTGAAGCCTGGCTTTACACTGCATTATGTGGGCCTCAGTCCAACCATCCGCATCCCAGACTTCCTAGTGCCCTCCCAGAATGTGGCCACCCTCGTCCTTTGTTTGTGATGTAGTGTGTGAAAACTTGACTCTCCATCTAACTGGACTATCAAGAGGACAAAGGAAGTCAGCCTATGGGACTGTGGAATACTTTTGGTGAACTCCCAGAGCATGAGTCCAATGGGGTTGCATCTATACTGCAAAGCAATAGGGCTTGAACCCTGGATCCCAGCTTGACTCAGGCTCAGACCTTGCACTCCATGGGGTCCCAGAACCCTGGATCCAAGCTCTGGGTTAGAGCAATTAGAGCAGAAGGGGGGTTAGGCTTGAGTCTGAGTTTGATCCCTGGGCTTACACTGCAGTGTAGACATACCATGAGGGTATGTAAACTTGTGCTTGAGCCTGTGTTCAAGGCTATTCCCTTTTATGTCTACACTGCGATTGCATTAACCCAGGGCTTGGACCCAGGGTTCCAAGACCCTGCAGGGCTGGAGGATCCAAGCTCAAGTCAAGCTGAGACCCAGGGTCTGACCCCTATTTCTTTGCAGTGTAGCCACAGCCCCAGTTGACTCAAGTCCCAGGACTCATCTGGAAGTATCCCTCAGTTCCATGGGACAACTTCCTGAAGCCTCTCTATCCCAACAATCTGCAATCCACTGTACTGAAAATGGAAGCCCCTCTCCCAAACCACTGCCCTAGTAGGCAGCAGTAGCTCAGATCAGTGTTAACCCATTATTTTCTGATCATCGATCTGCAACCACACTATCAGAGAGCTTTCTCAGTTTGCAATGGAGAGAGAACTGATCAAGCCTTTTGCAAAGCGAGCTGCTTCCAGGTAATGTGCAGGGCAGGCAGTAAAGTTTTCCCACAGTGCACCAGGATCGTAGAGATAGAGTGGCAACATTTCAGGTGGCGGGGGAGGGAGGCCCTCAAGGGACTCTGGGGTATGGTTACTTTGACTTGGGTCTTGCACACTGCAGTATGGATACCAGAGCCTTAGATTTGAGCATGGGTCAGAAAATTCTTAAGGGAGGATTAAATACAGTGTCGGCGCTCAAGCCCAGGTTTCCCTAACTTGGGTCACTTGAGTCCCACTAACTCTGGGTTTACATTGCAGTGTAGACATATCCTCAGTGACCAATTAGCAACCTTGTGAGCTATCCAGCGCCTTCCCTCTAACTTTTGGAGTTTTGAGTGATCATGACCTTGTGACCCAATCAGATGAAAATTCAGCCAATGAATCCTTTAAAAAAAAAATCAGGAAAATAATGTCTCAGACTCCTTGACTTTCAGGTGATCATTAGAATACTTCCCTCTGCATTCAATGCAAACACACTGTAACTGGCTCACTGTGACTGGCTTTCTTTATGAGAAGTTATTTTTGAATTTTAACATTTTAGGAAATGAATGCAACTCAACAGTTGAGTTAAAAAATTATTTATTATTTTTCAGAAATCACAAATTAAAGGCAAACAGAGAGAACTTGGGAGAGACACCTCTGACCCTTTTTGAGTAGTAAATAGATCCTAAAGTAACTTCCTTCACAACAACCTCACCTTTTTATTGGCAAGTAGCGTCCCTCCTTATCTCTTTTGATGGCAGAGGCCTAAAATCGCAGAGACTGTGGACAGGACAACAGCTAACCCTCTTTGTTTATTTAAATATTCTCTGAAGCAAAACTCCTGGCCAAACTAATCAAAAGCTAGTTTATTCTCCTGGAACTTGACTGTGCACCATTGAAATCAATGGGAATTCTGCAGCTGATTTCTATGGTTGTTGGACCTGCTCCCTGATTTTATTGATGTGTTTTCTGTATACAAACAATCTCAGGAACTGTCTAGGTTCCTATATAGATGCCCATCCTCATAGTATCGGAACATCTCCCAGATGTGAGAACATGAATGATATCTCTCTCCTCCTTCCCTGTTGACAAGAGGCAGGCTTAGTTTTCTGTTTCTCTGCTTGTTTTTAAATTAGTATTGAATGGGGGTGGTGGTTGGGGCAAGTAGAGGTAGTGTTACAGGAAAGCTTGGGCCCAGAGATGGGTGTTGAGTCCAGTTCTGAGTGTTGTGAGGTTTTCAATCATTCTTGTGGGTCCTTTTCAATTCTGAAGGTGCCATTTTTCTTCAGAACTGCATTGGTGATGGCATAACTACTTCATTACAATGTGAGGACAGACATTTGGATGTTCCTGGCTAAAGTCCTAGCCTCAGCTATCAGGCATGATGCAGACTTATGGTCTCTTGACTGCCTGTTATCTTTTGTCTATTTGTGAAAATGACATGGTTCCCCTACAGATCTGAATTAAGAAAGGAGGGTGTCAGTGGGGCAGCCTGCAAATTATTGCAAGAACCATCTTGGGAGCAGGAAGTCCTTTCTTCCCAGTCCTTGTATCATGCCTTTTCTTAAGCTCTTTCAACACATGAACAAATGGCAAAGCTCGTCAGTGAATCATGTGGTGGTGTAGAGTAGTCATTGAGCGTGAGTTATTAGAAAATGGATGTAAAGTTGGCAAAGTTATGGTAACTTGCAAGGATTTGGCATTCCGTGAGATGCCACATTCATGTCAATGGCGTGTAAGTGGGGTAAGTATCAGAAAAAAAGGAGATGCGATTGGAAAAATAAACCTGGATCAAGAGGGAAGTTCCACTAAGCCTAAACTGCAATGGTGTAAACAATCCAAAAATGAATAATAGAAAGCCACATTAGTTCTTGGCTAACCACCAGCCTCTCTGAAATGTGACGCATCTGAGAACAGCTTTCCCCATGGAATCTGCAAGCCAGGCAGTGTCACCAACCTGGCCAATAAATCACATTCCTGAGCTGCCTCCTGGATCCACAATCCAGACCATACCTGTCTCATTTTGTACACTCTGCACCACAAAGTCTGACTCACATTTAATCTTTGATCACAATTTACTTACACAGATGGGATTAATTTACACCTTCCTCCCAAAGGACTAAAGTCTTCATGCAGTCATAGCCACACAAATAAATTGGGCCAAATTTATCTGTGGTATGCAGTGGAGTTATAACAAGGATAACTTTGGATACAACTGCTTATCTGTACCTAATTTAAAGGGTCTATTACAGAAAGGCATATAGGAAAAATATTTCTATCAAAAGACAACCTTGTACTAGGGAGAGTTAGTAAGGACCAGGGAATTGCAGAAGAAAGTTCCTGTGGGCAAGGGGCTGCTTCTGCATTTTTTCAATATACCGCAAACAAATACCAAGCAAACGCATTCTCCATGTTTTAATATTTTCAGTTGTAGTTGGTAAAAAGCAGACACGGTTACTGTTGTAACAGGATCATCCACCAACAACTAGGGGTCTAAAGTTGCCCCTAAGTTATGAACCCTAGTAACTAATAATAGACACACTCTCAATCAAAGGGACCAATATTAGCTCCACCAACTCTGTTGGCTGCTTCTCCTAACCCAGCATCATCACTTCCTTAGCTTCAACCACTTGCCCTCATCCATGCCCCTGTATTAATTAGAGATTGGCTAAGGCGCTGAACTGTATGATCCAAGTTGGATGAGACAGAGATGTACAGTCGGGTGTCATCAGCATACTGAAGACACTGCACTCCATGCCTTCTTACTAATCCTGCTAATAACCACATATATAAACTGAACAAGAAGGGTGACAGAGTGGTACCCTTTGTCATCTCACACTTCTCTTCTCTTATCATCTCCATCCCCTCTCTCATTTCCCACTCCTTAGCTTCCTTTGAACAACACTACATCTGACTCTTCTCTCTCTCTTCATGTAGCTGTCATCTACAGGCTGCTCCAGCTACTTCTAAACCTCCTTCCCCATCAGCTTTGACTCTTGGCTCTCCCACTTCATTTCTTCACAATCCACTATCCTCATCACATGCTGACATCTCATTCAATCCTTTTGTCACCCATCTCCTTAACTTCACCTCATCATGTGCCATGGAACAATCCTGGGAGAGTGTTCCAGGAAGAAAGGGTGGCCCAGAGACAAGCAGGAAGATGTACACTGGGGATCAGAGAAACATGTAGTTGAGGTTGTTAGCACTGGTAGAACAGTGGGGGCCCAGGGACCAATGTTGTAAGAGACAAAAGTCCTGATATGAGTAAAAGTATTGAGTACTTCTTTTAGTTAGTAAAGTCAGCAGATAGGACTCTCAATACACACAGGGAACAGATCCTGCTGAATAAGAAGACATCACCTTTCAGTGTAGAGCCACCCTTTAAACCATCAGAGTTCTGTTTGCTAATATTAGGAGGAGAGTGTCAGCACTGCAAAAATAAGGGCTTGACACAGCAACCCTTACTCATGTCAGAGAGCCTGGCTCATGAACAATATGACTGACTTCAGTGTGACTGTGTTTGAAGAAGGGCTGTAGAGTTGGGCTCTGAGCAATTATAATACAGATCACAATTGACTGAAGTGAATGATTTATGATTCCCAATTTTAGTATAAAGTATTTGGAAAGATGCCAAGATGCTAATTGGCTTGATTAAAAAAACCCCTAAACAAATCCCAGACCCAATACAGATGGCTTCTTTGTCTCAATTATTTTTCATTTTGTTGCATGCTTCCCTGTGTCACCACTTAATTAGTGACTAGACCTTTGCAGGAGAGCTTGTTATTTATTTATTTATTTTTAAGGTGATTAGTTACACATGCAATAGTAAAACCGAAGCCCTGCGCCTTCAGTGAGCAACATGTACACTGGGCTTATGCGGTGAGGATGGAAGGTTCAGTGGGCACAGCACTAGCCTGAGACTTGGGAGACCAGGGCTCAGTTCCCTGCTGCTGCCGCCCCATGTCCGTGGGACCTTGGGTTAGTCATGTAGTCTCTCTGTGGCTCAGCTCATCATGTGTACAATTGGGATAATCATATTACTCTAAGGCACAGAGGCATTCTGAGGATAAATACATTACAAATTGTGTGGTGCTCAGATACTACAGTGATGGGGGCCCTATAAGTACCTAGATCAATAGCCCCTTGCATGAATAGCAAGTTATAGCCACAGAGCTCATTGCAGGACTGGGGCCCAAACTGCACCTAGTTCAATCTCAGACTAGGACCAGGAACAGGTATCACTCAGATAGATTCACCCTCCAATCCGTTTTCCAGTTTGTTTCATTTAGAGACAATGGGTCAAATTCTGCTCTGATACACCTGTGTAATCCCCCACACTGAAATCTGTGGGATGGTCTTGTGTAGCAGAGAGCAGAATGTCGCCCAGTCAATCTAATTTATACTAGTTAAAATGAGTAGTTTTAGGAGCTAATGCAGATGATGGGCCTGTTGCTCCCTTGAGGATTATGGGGTTTAAAGGGTCAGAGCTTCCTCTAGCACCTAGTACTCAGTTGATGACATTAGCAGATTAATGTTTGTTTGCATTTCCCCAACAAAATGGGTGTGAGATCAGAAACAGAACCCTTACCATGGCTTCTGAACCAATTAGTCAGTATTACAAATCACTTGACAGATTAAGATGCCTATGGAAGTGTCTATGTGTCTGGGGATTTACACAGCTCTTAAAACTATCCAGTGTCCAGCTTAACATGCCTGGGTTTAATCAACAGTGAACTATTCTATTTCCAGCACCATTTAATAGAATAATAATATGTGAAACTGTTGATCTGTGTAATGAACTATGGGCCAGGTCCTCATCTGGAGGAAATAGGCTTGGCTGATTTACACTAGCTGAGGATCTGTCCCTACCTCTCTAGTTCTGACTGAATTTGGTGAGTGGCGTTTCTTTTGAAGCACATTTTTCTGTTGTTACATACACACCTAAATACATGTTTTGCTACCTAAATAGGTGGTCTCATATTCAGAGCTGCTAAGCAACTGCAGATCCATAGACTTCCTTTTTGCCTAACACAGAGCTAAGACCAAGATTTTCAAAATTGACTAGTGATTTTAGGTGCCTCTGTTTTTGGACTTTTGGTTTAATTTCATCCAGACTGCCCTTGGAGAAAAGGGGGTTGAAGAGCAGGAAAAAGTGGGAGAGATTTCCAAGATGGGCAGCTAAAATTTTGGCATGTCTCAATAGAAATCAAAAGCACATTCACATGCACTGCACCTAATTATCGATTAAATGATAGTAAAAAAACCAAAACAAAACCCAGTCGTTATATTTACATCAAACAATTAAATTCTGTTCTTTTTACTGAATGTCCTATAATTACAAATAGTACTTTATGACCATTTAGCAGCCAGACTGAATATTTACAGCTTAATTAACCCCAAACGGTCTTGAATAATGTTTTGTTTACAACTGAAGTAATAAACTGAATGCATCAGGGGACTGAAGGGGCTAATTAAAAGGAACAAATAGAGAAACAACTCAGTGTTGGATATCTGGGTGCATGCTGTTATTATGCTGTGCTCCCATATGGGGAGATTTATACTAGAGGTGATTCAATCACAGTTCTATCTGGACTCAATGCATGCAATTCTTATTTACATTAAGGCCCCTTTGCATCAAGAGCCTTTAAAGTGGGATATCTGCTGCCAGAGGCATATAAAGGGAATGTGAATGAGAATCAGGCCAAATAAGAATAGAACTGAACAAAAAATGCTAAAAGTAATAGCTTACCTTATCTTAAATGCTCAATATTTTATAAGTGGCTTATGATCATTACTACCTGATCAATCCAAATTAATATCATCCAGATGTTTCATGTCTACATAACAGCTGCTAGACTCCAAGCCTGGATCAAACTCCCCTTGAGATCTGTGTCTTGCTATGGCATTTTGTCTGTGATCTGCAGTATTACCAATCTCAAGCATTCAACAAACGGGAATGAGGCTCCCGAGAATCGGGAGATTGGCTTAAAAATCAAGAGATTTTAAAAATAATAAAATTGGGGTTCTTTTTATTTGCCTTCTGGTTCTTGAGTTTCTAATTTTGAGTCTTCATGTTTTCAAGCTTTTCACTGCAGCCAGGAGGGCTGGAACTATTTTTTAAAAGATGAAACCTGAGATCTTCTGGAAGTCACATGACTCCAAAAGCTGGGGCTTTCTACACTGAATATTGTGAGAAACTTGCAAGAGTTGGCAACACTGGCAGTTTTTTCTCTGTTTGCCTTGTAGCTGAGGACGACAATTCTGCTCCCATTGAAATCAATGAGAGTTTTGCCACTGACTTCAACAGGAGCAGGAGCAGACCTGAAGGGAAATCAAGGTCATGTCTACACTTGGAAAATATACCAGGTTACAGAATATATGAACTAACATGATTTACACAATCTAGCCACTAGTGGCCCAGTGCACATGACAAAAATGTGCTTTTAAAAATAGCTCCACATGACTGTGGAGTCCCCTTAACAGTCAGGTAGACCCAGTCTCACTCCTTTGCAATCATTTTAGCTGGCCATGTTGTAACATGATTCTTAGGTGTTAAAATGTGTCTACAGAGCAAGAAGCGGGTTTTCTGACTATGTCAAGCTAACTTCAGGTATGTCTTCCCTGAAAAAAAGTGTGTTTTTAACTCAGGTTAGCTAACTTATGTGAATGAACTAGGGTTATAATAGCAGTGAAAACATGGCAAGTCAGCTTTTAACGTAGGTTAGCAGCTAAAGATAAAGCCGATAGGGGCATCTGGGGTTGAACTCAAACAGCTAACCTGAGTTAAAAAGGCCAAGCTCCCATGTCTTCACTGCTATTGTAACCCAAGTTAGCTAACCTGAGTTAAGAACACACAGCCCTTTTTTGAAAGCACTCTTCTTCATTGTCTAGACATAGCCACTGTGAACAAAGTTCCCCAGGATTATCCATGACCATCTAACACATTTTTAAACACGACTTGCCCCTGTCTACATTAGGTTTTGTTTTGAGTCACATTCAACACCATGTTAGTTAAAATGTGTCAGTTAACATATTTGTAACATGATGCATGATACATTTTCCCAGTGTAAACACGGCCTAAGTGGGGTTGCACCAATACCACTTCAGACCAGTTCATTTTCACACCAGACTCAAATTATAGTGGGGCCCATTCATTTCTGGCATAACTTTGTTTAAGCTGATAAGAGTCACATCAAGGGTAAGATATTACTATAGAGCTGTTGTCTTCCCAGACATAAGGGTTGTGGACTAACCTGAGTTACAGCCAACAAGAGTTTATGAAACACAGATCATGCCAATATAACTTGCTACTCTTTTTCAGTGCAGTGGAGTGGGTGGGTAGCGAGAATGTGATGGACATACTTTGTCTTTATTTCAGCAAGACCTCTCAGACACCACCATTCTGGAAGCTCCGAGAGGCTGGAGATTTATTTTCTGAATTATAATACAATAAAAGTAGACAAAAAACAGTTGACAGCTAGGAAACAACTAGCTGTTATCAATGGTGTGACTGTTCTGTACATCAGGATAAGCCGGTAGGTGAGGGAGTAGGGTTGGTTGGGCAGGGATATGAAAGGAATCCATTCTGCAATGAATATTATTCAACATATTCACTAGAGACCTAGTGTAAATTCAGCAATGTTCGCTGATGATATAAATCTGGGAGATCTAGCAAGTAAAGAAGAAAGCAGAACACAAATACACATTTAACTAGGCAACTGGGAGATCTTGTTGGACTAATGTGAGATGAGATATAGTGTGCAGAAGCATAAGATAATACACACGGGGAGAATGT
The DNA here is from genome assembly GCF_965140295.1 of Lepidochelys olivacea. Taxonomy (NCBI): domain Eukaryota; kingdom Metazoa; phylum Chordata; order Testudines; family Cheloniidae; genus Lepidochelys; species Lepidochelys olivacea. The sequence goes on from NC_140413.1 coordinate 128,542,359, forward strand.
TACCTAGAAAACAATCATGTCTAAGGAAACAGACATATGGGTAACTGTCAATAACAAAGTGACTATACATTCTTAGTGTAATTCTGCTGAAAAAGGCCAATTCACTCCTGGGATATGTATATACCGCAGAGGGATTTCATAAAGAACAAGAAAGGTTATATTATCCCTTTTTTACTTTAACAGTAAGAATCCTGAGTGTAGTTTTGGTTGGTATACTTCAAAAAAGATGTGGAAAAGACAGGGGAAGTTAAAAGTTAATCAAAATAAACTAGGCGATCTATCATGTAATTTGACGTCTGAGGAAGTCACAAAATCTGGATCCTGATCTAGATTTCAGCGGTGTTTGGATCTGGGTATTTTAATTGTAAAGTCAGGAATCTTTTGCAAAATTCTTGTGTGCATCTGGGATCAGATTCCAAAAACCTCAACACTGCAGAACTGGGATTTTGGTTCAGGCCCACTTACTAGTAGGAGCAGCTTGTTAGAAGGTATTTCCATCACAGGTGTCTATCTGTAGGAGCTTTGTTTTATTCACAGTGTTGAGGTGATAAAAAGGTTGGTTAAACAGAGCAAGATTTTATGGGAAATGTCACTCACAGAGATTGGCAAATTGCATTCGTTTAGGCTGTGCTAAAATCCATTTTTTTGGTTGTTGCTTTCTGTTAGTAGCTATGCTTTAGGGAGCAATGCTATGAAAAATCACCAGAGACTTAATGCTTTTAAACTCATTTAAATTTGGAGCAATCCATAAGAACTGATGGTGCAAAAAGCCCATAGCACCAGGTTTAAATGTGTTTTGACACAACTTCACAGCCAGCAGCCTGTGCTAAGGGCTTCATTATACAAATTAAGTGAGGGATTTATCACAGACAACATGAATTTATATATGATCTATGACAGGGAGAGAGGTGGGAAGAGAGATTAGTTTTTAAAATTTTGCTTAAATTGTATCTTATCTTATCAGGAGTGTCACATTGCTTTATATCTCCATACCACAGATAGACAAAGGGAAAGAGTAGAGGACAGAGCAGATGTAACTGTTTTAGTACTTGAATGCAACGCTTGCATCTTCATTTTTTGTAGACACATTCATTTTGTCTATTTTTGGAACTTCAGGATGGAATTTGCAAAAGTATCTTGATATCATGTGTTTCAAGGCTCCTTCCAAATCAAAATAGGCAAGTGGACGAAGCAGTATTTGTATCTGCTCCCAAGCCTTACTAGTGTATGGTGTTACTGCACAGTAACAGTACTACATAGCTGTGAGTACAATGAGGCACTGGATGGTTCAGATTGTAAGTAATAGGTTGAAGAGCTTTTTACCTCAAAGTCATTGGTGAGAATCCATCAAGCAATCTTGGGTGACAGAGAAAGGTTTCAGAGTAGCAGCCGTGTTAGTCTGTATTCTCAAAAAGAAAAGGAGGACTTGTGGCACCTTAGAGACTAACCAATTTCTTTGAGCATAAGCTTTTGTGAGCTACAGCTCACTTCATCGGATGCATTCAGTGGAAAATACAGTGATAGCTCATCTTAAGTGATCACTCTCCTTACAGTGTGCATGATAAACACCCATTTTTTCATGTTCTGTGTGTATATAAATCTCCTCACTGTATTTTCCACTGAATGCATCCAATGAAGTGAGCTGTAGCTCACGAAAGCTTATGCTCAAATAAATTGGTTAGTCTCTAAGGTGCCACAAGTCCTCCTTTTCTTTTAGAGAAAGGTTGGGACTTTTTAGTTCTGAATCTTCGTGAAGTACTTACAGTTTCTACATTAAATTTTCTATATGCAGTGACGCCCTAGGCCAGGAACTGAATCCAAGACCTCTACATCTAAAAGTGTAAATGTTTTTTGGTTGAGCTAAAGGACCAGCTGTATTAGCTCAAACAAAGGAACAGAGTCATAAATTTCTACACATAAATAGTCTAGCCACTAGAGGGGGATGAAGAATCACACGGTGTGAACGTTGGTTAGACTTACGCTCTCCGATTCTCACGCTGAAGAACTCATCCCCTGACAGGGGCCTGTTTTGGCCCTGCAGAGCAAATGTTCTCATTGCCCCGTGTCTTGTGTGCGATCCTTTGCAATTAACCTCCCCTTCAAATTCAGTGACATTAGAAGCAGAGTTCCATTTGTCACTCATCATCTGTGCCCCAACGCTAATAGTAAAGATAAAAGGTGTAGCAGAATGGTCTCCTTCTGGCACTACTAGTATCTTCTTTGCAGTACTCCATATAAGAGGAGTTAAGCAGAGATTCAGACTCAGTCATGGTTATGTGTTGCATTCCCTCCTACCAGCTAGGTCCAGTGCTTATTCCTATTCTTCCTATGCTTTTTCTTGAATTGTAAACGCTTTAGGAAAGCACTTATGTTTTCTCCAGATTTTTATACAGTGCCCAATCACATGGTATATGAATAACCAGCGCTGATAGCATATCCGTTGTGTCTAGGGTGATAGACGTCCCGATAAAATCGGGACTGTCCCGATTTTTAGTTCTCTGTCCCACATCCCGACCGGGTCGCCATTTGTCCAAATATTGCGGCTTTGGTCGCTCTGGCCACATTTTTTTTTTTTGATTCGGCAACTCTGCTCTGGCCACTTACCCCCCCCCCACTCCCCATGTGCCCCGATATTTTGTCCGTTTCATCTGGTCACCCTAATTGTGTCATTCATCAAGACACTATAATAAATGGTTCTTAATTAGCTTGGGCTGTAGTTTCCAAAGGTATGCAGGGGAGTTAGATGGCCCGACTCCCACGGACTTTCAATGGGAGCTGAGGATCAAACTTCCTTAAACCTCTTTCAAAATTCCAGCCTTAGAGAATGGCAGCTTTCTCTAAGGAAACACTTATCCTGAAGAAGAGAACATGATGCATCTAAATTAATAAGTAGTGAATCTGATTATCCTCAGTGCTTGTACATGGAGTAATGGTACCATTGCTCATGAGATACTTCTGAAAGGAATTTCCCTGTGGCACACAAGGACTGCTATGCACTGAAGGCCCTACTAACAGCAGGAGTTGTATGCCCATAATCCTTCATGTGCTACAACGAAAGCCTGGCCCTTACAATGGAATTCCTACAAAATTATACAGTGCACCTACATTAACACCCAAACAGGAGTTTATGATTCATGTTAGTGTGGTGACTATCAAGACAGTTAATAATTATGCCAATGAGAGGATGCACATGGGGTGTGGAGCTTTGTCTAATGCTGCCAGTTCCAAGTGGTTGCAATGACGTACTAAGCCAGGACCAGACATGCTTTAATCAACTCCATCTTTATTATATGACAAACAAACTCTCATGCTAGGGCAGGAAAAGCCACACAAATGTGTAAGCCCTGTGGTCTGAAGCTTTAGAGCAGGGGTGGGTAAACTACGACCCGCAAGCCAGATCCGGCCCACCAGCTGTTGTAATTTGGCCCTCGAGCTCCCACTGGGGAGCAGGGTCTGGGATTTGCCCTGCTCCAGCCGGGGAGCAGGTTTGGGGGCTCCTCCACACAGCTCCCGGAAGCAGCAGCTCCAGCACTCCAGTGGGGGAGCAGGGTCGAGGGCCACTGCGCACGGCTTCCAGGAGCAGCAGCTTGTCCCCCCTCTGGCTCCTACATGTAGGGACAGCCAGGGGGCTCTGCACGCTGTCCCCCACCCCAAGCACCGCCCCCGCAGCTCCTATTGGCTGGGAACCGCAGCCAATGGGAACTGCAGGGGTGGCGCCTGCGGACAGGATGGTGGCTGTGGATGGGGCAGTGTGCAGAGCTGCCTGGATGCACCTCCACATAGGAGCCAAAGAAGGGACATGCCGCTGCTTTTGGGAGTTTCTTGAGGTAAGCACCTCTGAGCCTGCCCCAAGCCCCTACCCCAGCCCTAAGCCACCTCCCATGCTCCAAACCCCTCGATCCCAGCCCAGTGCACTCTCCTGTACCCCAAGCCCCACATCCCCAGCCCTACCCCATAGCACACACCCCCAGCCAGAGTCTGCACCCCTTCCCACACCCCAACTCTCTGCCCCAGCCCTGATCCCCTTCCCGCCCTTTGAACCCCTCCATCCCAGCCCAGAGCACCCTCCTACACCCCAAACTCCTCCTCCCCTGCCCCAGCCCAGAGCTCCCTCCCGCATCCTGAACTCCTAATTTCCGGCCCCATCCCGGAGCCCGCACCTCCAACCAGAGCCCTCACCCTCTCCCAGACCCCAATCCAAATTTTGTGAGCATTCACGGCCGTCATATAATTTCTATTCCCAGATGTGTCCCTTGGGCCAAAAAGTTTGCCCATCTCTGCTCTAGAGGGTAAGGAGCTCTCCGCTCCCATCTGTTGGTGAACAGGTAAGGAATGGCCACAGAGCTGATTCCTCTGCATAAGTGATTTACCCAGAACTCCAGATAGATGGAAGCGCCAGACTGAAAGGAGCTCTCTGCCCCCATTGATTAATGAAAAGTGAGAAGTATGGCTAAATTTGTATAAACCTTCTACCCAGAATTCCTCCAGTGACACTCTGGGAGTCACCATTATGGTACACAAACTCAGAATTGGTTGTTAGTGGAACTGAACTGAGAGTACAGAGGAAGAGTCCTTACTTTTTGGCAAGGACTCTGCTCAAGGGCTGTATATGCTACTGGTTCTCTTCCACTGAGGATCCTGCACTGTTGGGAGAACTCAACAATGAGAGGTGGCTCCTTGGTAGGGTGCAATGCAGAGAGGGCTCTTTGCTGAAGCTGCAGAGAACAGCAGCAGGGCTGGGTGAACTCCAGTGAGCCCCCCCCGCCCAGCCATGAAAAAAAGCTGAAATTGCTATAGCTGGGTTAGGTGGTGGAACCTCAGGACAGGATCTGGCAGCACTTCCATCGGGGACTGGAGACAGGCCTACCTTAACCACTGACTCCAAACCATGAGTGGGGTTTAGCTGATGGGGCAGAGGGAAGTGACGTGGTAAAAAGACATGTGCCTGTTGCAGGTGGGGAACAGTTAGAGGACTACTGCCAAAGTTACCCTGTGGGAGTGTTTTATTGATCATTTGCATAGGTATACTGGTACTGTGTTTTCCCAGGCTGATGCTGTGTTCCCTTTTCTCCTAATAAAGTTTTTCTTGTTTCATACACAGACTAAGCATTGTGAGTGGAGAAGTTTTGCCAGTTAAGGGTGCCTAGGGAAGGTATTTAAGGATACCAGAAATTCTAGGTGGGAGCTTGAAACAGTGGTGTTTGTCAGTTTTAAGAGGGACCCCTGGCTATTTGAATCTGGCCCTTGCTGAGGCTGACAATGAAAGGTTACAAGTGGAAGCTCTTACGGATGGTGGTTTGTGACAGTAAAGTCTCAAATGCTTTACCCATATGACACTCTAGGTCAATCTACTTACTTCAGTTGGAGCAGAGAGGTGGGGATTTATTGGCTTAGTACCACTAGAGCACTCACACAGACTGACAACATGTTACTGGTGCACCCTTGTAAACTAACTCTGCTAAACTTGCATTGCTGCCTGCCTACAAATAGGGGCCCTCTAAGAAAAGAGTGTGACTTTGCACCCCATAAAGCTTTATAGAAATATGCTTATGAATGAATATAAGACATAACTGGAATATGTTTTATGCTACATATGCTATGTAACATATCTCTGTAAAGGTACCTACTGAATATATTCATCCTATTTGCATGCATGTATCATGTTTGTATTCCAAGTTATGAATATTAGCTGTGTACTTGCTTGATTTTAAGTAGCCTTAGTAAAGCATTTGGTCAGCTTATTGAGAAAGGAATGTGCAAATTAAGTGCCCAATCAAGAAACACTTAACAAACAATGGCTCTTGGAAGATTCCAATCCTCATAAGAAGTCTACTTGAGGACGTTCAAGGTAGCATGTGAACCATGGCTGCTACCTGTAAGTTCTGACAGGACTTGCCCATGTGACTTGCCCATGTGACTCCAAAACTCCATTTTGTAGCTGGGATTCTTCACAGGGAGAGGGAGGGGTGTCTACCCACAAATAGAGAACGTCTATTTAAACCCCTAGGACACCCCTCCATTTTGTCTTCAGCTGGCTCAAGAGATATCCTTTAGGGGTGGAGAGGCTACCTGAAAGAAACTGGAACAAAGGACAGTAACCACGGGGGTGTGAGTGATTGCTGGACCCAGACTAGAAGGAGGTTAGTCTGTAAAAGAAGCTTACTGGAACATCTCTGAGTGAAATTTCATCTGTAATCACTTTCTTACTGTATTAGACTTAGACTTGCGTGTTTTATTTTATTTTGTTTGGTAATTTAATTTGTTTTGTCTGTTACTACTTGGAACCACTTAAATCCGACTTTCTGTATTTAATAAAATAACTTTTTACTTATTATTTAACCCAGAGCATGTATTAATACCTGGGGGGGGGCAAACAGCTGTGCATCTCTCTCTCTCAGTGTTATAGAAGGGGAACAATTTATGAGTTTACCCTTTATAAGCTTTATACAGGGTAAAACAGATATATTTGGGGTTTAGACCCCATTGGGAATTGGGCATCTGAGTGTTAAAGACAGGAACACTTCTTAAGCTGCTTTCAATTAAGCCTGCAGTTTGTAGGATGTGGTTCAGACCTGGGTCTGTGTTTGTAGCCGGCAAGCGTGTCTGGCACAACCAGGCAGGGTTCTGGAGTCCCAAGCTGGCAGGGAAGGCCGGGGCAGAAGTAGTCTTGGCACATCAGTTGGTAGTCCCACTGAATGCATCCGATGAAGTGAGCTGTAGCTCATGAAAGCTTATGCTCAAATAAATTGGTTAGTCTCTAAGGTGCCACAAGTCCTCCTTTTCTTTTTGCGAATACAGACTAACACGGCTGCTACTCTGAAAGGGGTTTTCTGCGATCCAACCTGTCACAATGAAAACCAGGCCATTAATGTTTCCTCAGTAGGGCTGGCTTTTCAGTCCATAAGAAGAGGACTATGATACTTGGAATGTTTACTCCACTTGGGAAAACCAAAAATCTGCATTGACAATTGGGTTTGCAGGTCACTGAAGCACAGATTCTGCTGCTCTGTTGAGGGCAGGCTAATGTGCTTGACGACATGCTCACCACCGGGCATTAGGATAGCAAAATTTCACTTCCCAATCTCTCTCCTAGTAATACCTGGAAACAGGACATGGGCACTTAAAATTACCTGGTGTTAAGAATACTCTTCCCCAAGCTTGGAACTCATAGGTCAGAAACCTCACCAGTGTGCACTGGGCCTCCCCTATCCTCTTCAGTGCAGTGCAGATTAACAAGGTACTACTGTATATTTGTTTGATACAGTATTGCTGTTTATTAATGGCGTTTTTATGTATACCCACTGAACTGCATAATCTGGTAAGCTCCAATGCCACTGGTGCACATTGTATTCCATAGGCGTTTCCAAAGGCAAAGGTGAAGATTTTCAAAGGTGACTAGTGATTTTGGGTGCCTCAACTAGCGACACCCTGAAGGGGTCTGATTTTCAGAATGGGCTAAGGCTCCACACACTGAAAATCAAGCCCCTTTAAGATGTTTCAAGTTGACCACCCGAAAATTAAGGCACCCAAAATCACTAGCTGCTCTTCAAAATCTTGGCCAATTTCCTGTCCCTAAAATTTTACAGTCTGGCCTATACAAACTACAGACAAGATGGGAAAACAGGGATGTAACATTAAAGAACTGTCATTTATTATTATTTATTACTTGGCAAAGTGATTTAATGCACTAAGTAATATCATATAAACAAGCTCAACATGAAAGCAGAGTGAGGAGCATCTTGGGGTAACAGAGATTTATGGATTCCTGAATTTAACTGCAGGGATCTAGGCTAGGATGGGTGTGAATAACAAACTTGTTAAAATGAAGATCACTTATAAAGGGAGCTAACCCCAACTGGGAGAAGGTAGACGCTAAGAACTGTGGGGGGCTCTTGCTCACAGCTCTGATTTTTCTAATCAGAATAAATTATTTTGCTGAAAAAGCCAGATGTTGCCCCATTTAATTTGTTTCTTTCACAACATTGGGGGTGGTTGTGAAAGGAACACAGACTAACAAGGATAACTCCAGAGAGTCTAGACTAGATTTTCATTGAAGTTGTAACTACAAGCTCACAAATGCAATTAACACATTACCAAGGAAGGAAAATTGTGGCTCAGGCTGACATCATATATTTTTTTGAAAAATTGTTTTAGAGAATCACAGTTAGGGAAGAAAAAATAAAAGGATGTAAAATATTAAGAAAATAATAATTGAAAATAGGCAATCACACAACAATGGACAGACTTCTGCAAGTACACTGCACAGTCACAACAGACAGAATACATTTCAGTATAACAAAATGGGTAAATAAAGTCCTAATAATAAGGTAGTTTGGCTCCCGCATGCCTGAGTCAGCATGGTGCGTAAAGGTTGCCAATGAGCAAAATTAAATGCACAGAAAACCTTTCCTTTAGCATCCTCCATGTCACCCTCAACTGCATTAGAGTCTAGGTGCACACGTGTGTACTGTAACAAATCACTTCAGTTTATTCAGTTTTATCAGTTTATACCAGGTAATTCCTCAAGGTTGAAAATTCACTCCTGCGCCGAGGGCCAGCACAAATCTTATGCTTCATTTAAATCCTATCTAATTCCTAAAAATAGGGTTGAAGTCAGACTTAAGTGGTTTGTAGGCCTGAACTTTACCCTTAGAGAATTAACTGGTATTGTTTCAACTTTTTATTATGGCAATAACTGAATGGATTTGTAGTTGTATGAACACAGATGTGTGCACACATACTTTTGGGCTGGTAAAAATTATTTGAAATATTCATGTATAGCTTGAGATTTCACAATTTCACCCATTTTAAATTTCTTGCAGCCATCTTTGGCAAATGCCTTTGAGAGAAGGAACAGGGCACCACAGACATATTTATAATCAGAACATACGCTCTTTGAAGAAAGAATTGATTCTTAAGAGCCAGACACCAATGATTCTCAAGCTTTATCACAGACAAATGACCTTCTGTACCAGGATGCCTCCTTTCCAATCATGAACACATAACATCCCTGTGACAACCACAGCAATGGCTTCCATAGACAAGTAATATTAGAATATCATGAAATTTATTTTGAGCTCTTTTAAACTAAAGTTAGCACTTGGAAATAAGGAGAAGAACCAACACCATGTGACCAGACATGTCTTCTGAAATCACAGTAATAAGTGTTTCATTGACCACTAGTGTCTTCTCTTTTATAAACTTTCAAGGGGAGTAGTACCCCAGGATTAACATTGCCAAATTTCACTCACAAACAAAAGACTCACCACATATATACACTACATACACATTTAGTGATGTAAGGAACTTCAAATGTTTCAAAGCCTGGATGTTTGGCTGAACTTATGGAGGAACCCACCAAGGCATGCAATACTCTTCCTCATATAGCTCCCTGGCTATCCTACCTGATATCTCCTTGTGGGAGGAAGCTCTAGCGTTCTGCTACCTCATCTCAGGTATTTTTGGTAGATGGATTATTCTCTCCTCCTATGTCTCCTGCACATGAGTTCCACTCTTGAGGCTGACAGCAAATTGTTCCAGTGTAACATAGCTGTTGAATGAGGTCATCATCATGCAGTAAGGAGATTCGGCTGGTAGCTTGGATCAATCCTTAAAACCTTGATTTGGTGGCCCATGTCGATCAGCAGATAGGGTCCTGTGTTCTGGAATAGTTGTAGAAATGGCAGTTTCATTTCTAGGTACAGAAAATAACAATAATGAAGCCTGGAGGTCATGAGGATTTTAACAGACATTGCAATTTCCTGCATATCTTGGGAGACCTTATTGAATTAGATTTAAAATATGTTTGGTCTCCATTTTATTAAATGAATGATTTATGTCTTACTGTGGGCTGGGATTGTACATAACCTCTGTAGGGAGGGAAATGTGACCGATGTGAGACCTGGGAGTTCAAAAGGCTATACTGAAAATATACCAGACAAGTATGAACTTTTGGGAAAGTATGCATTAAGTGGATTTCCTGGGGAATCTCTAGGGAGAGGTTAATGCAAATTCCCCAACTCCAGTCATACAAAATCCCAGCCTCCTGAAGCTACCCTCTGAGAAGAAGGTCTTTGTCTGCTGATTACCTGTTCCCAGAGACTGGAGATCAAAGGCCCAAGCTGCATAAAGAAATGGTTGAAGTATGCAGTTTGATGTTCTGGTTATGAATGTGAGATAGTTATGAATTAACTGCAGGAAAAAACCCATTTATGGGCATTGAAGGACTGACACCTACCAGAGCCCCAAGTTGGATTTGTGGGTGATGTCTTGTGTAGATTCTTTTATTGTTTTAAAATATGTTCTCTCTGTAATGCTTTCACCTGCAGAATAAATGTACTTGCTTAGAAAGAGCTGTGTGATAACCTGTGACTGTTGGCAATACATTGGTCATAGCCTCCGGAAAGAAAGCGAAGTGCAGATTCTGGGTTTTTAGGCAGGCAGTCTGGCTTGCAGGGTATACCACAGTGTAGGTATGGAACTATGCAGCCTGGAAATAACTCGGTCAGTAGGAAATGAGATGTTGGCCTCTGCCCAAGCCAGGCAATATCTGAGAGCCAGAAGCCTGCAAGTGGGTGCCCATAGTGGACATGGAGGTGGGAAACAGATGCTGTTTCCCTGAAATTATCATGAGAATCAACATAAGAATGGCCATACTGGGCCAGACTAAGGGTCCATTTAGCCCAGTATCCTGTCTTCTGACAGTGGTCAATGCCATGTGCTCCAGAGGAAATGAATAGAATGGGTAATTATCAAGTGGTCCACCCCCCGTCGCTCATTCTCGGCTTCTGGCAAACACCACATTTGGCAGACAGCTTGTGAGTTTTAGAACAGATAACTGTCAACAATTGTTTGTGGTGAATATTTTGGCCAGCTGAGCACATTATCCCCATTTATTTTTTCTTAATTCATCAGACCCAATCTTCTACATCAGCAGCTTTTGGTTGGGTTCTTAAGTGTCAGATCTTTCATATTCAAACTAACAGACAGCCATACAGTAGAATAATGCTTTGATAGATGATCTAGTGTCTAAGGTTTTTGTCTTAATTAAATTTCTCTCTTATCAGGTACATGTCATGATGGATAATGAATCACAAGATGGTAGGACCAGATAGATCTGAAATGTGGCAGAGTGGGAGGAAGAGATAAAATAAAAAGGCTGCAAACTAGAGGTTAAACAGGAACATTACATGATGAAAATTACTGCATATTTCAACATCAGAATGTAAAAATAGATGGGAATAAGAAGTAAAAACAGAAGAGCCACATCAGGTGAAGCTATATATTTAGGATAATGTGGAGCATGCTGCCATAATATTAAATTTAATCAATATTTAGTATTAGCTCCTATTTAGATAGGAAAATATCCCTAACAGAGTAATTAAACTCAAAATTAAAATTCCTGTGAGAGGAGTGGCCAAAAACAGCCTTTGAAGCACATTGCTTGGTCCTACCCAACCAGAGAGAAATTTGAGTTTAGCTCAGGGGTCTCAAACACACAGCCCATGGAGTTATTTTCTGTGGCCCGCCATCTCCCCGCGGCACCCCCCATAATTTCCCTAGAGTGGCTCTGGCCCGGCACACACCGGGGGCAGGGCAGGCTCCCTGCCTGCCTGCCCTGGCCCCATGCCGCTCCAGGAAGCCTTAAAAAACAACCCTCACACATATGCTTTAGATTTTGGGCCAATATTTTTCAAACCTGGGTGCCTAAAGTTACGCTCCTAACTACATATTTCAGCACTTAAATAGACATTAGCTCTTTCAGTTGTGTATGCATTAATCAGAAGGTCAAGACAAACCCAGAGTCAGGAAAATCTTCCAGGAGAAATGGTGGAAACGAGTCTGGACAACCGATTGAAATGGAAAAGCTGACATCTGAAAAAGAAAAACAAACAGACTTTCATAACACCACCTGCTCAAGGCTTTTATTTTTCAGACTTGGTGAATGGCAGAGGTTTCATTTGAAGAGAGCTGTGAGTTGCAATGTGCCCTAAATACTAATTACATTTCTTTTCAATGTAGTAATATACTCTAACATGGTGTCTCCTGCTACACTATTCCTCTGTGCCATGTACAGGTTTGGCACATTGTGCCATGCTGCAACTGCATCCAGTTTTAACTATTAAAATGATACAAAAACATAGTGTGCCAAAATCAACGGCACTGCACAGGTTGTGAGAATAAAAAGTAGCTCAGCATGTTTTATTCTCTAAATAATGGCCCGGTTTCACAGATCAGTTAGACATAGTGACTGGAGTCTCTTTTATATTATGCTGTGTTTTTCTTTTGAGAAGTGGTCATGCTGGGACAAAAATCACATCCTTAGTTATGACCTTTATGAGATTCACCCACTGTCCCAGGAGCCTAATCTAAACAGAATCTTGAGTAGCTAGCAAGGCAGAATTAAGTCCTATCAAAGTGCGTTGCTAATTGACATGGCTAAGGGCTGGTCTACTACACTACACAGTTAGGTTGACATAAGGCACCTTATGTTGGTCTCATTATGTCAATGTCTACACTACAGCCTTCCTCCTGCAGCTGTAAGTGCCTTGCGACATTGACATCATAACTCCATCTCCCTTACATCAGCTTCTCCCGGCTCCCGGCAGGGAATGAGGAGGGGAGAAGCCCCGGGCAGTTTCCCTTGTTCCCGGTGGAGAATGGGAAGTGGAGGGCGGGCAGCCCACCGGGAGCCTGTGAGGCAGCCGAGCTCCCAGCAGGGAGCTGCCAGTGAAGCTGAGAGATTAGCTCTCAGCTCCCCACACTGCCTTTCTTAGGTGGGTGGAAGTGCTCCTGGTGAGGATGTGCAGCACCGACCCAAGGAGGGTAGAGTGGACGTACACCACCATAGTAATTATTGCAGTGGCTGTGAGTCGATGAAGTGAGCTGTAGCTCACGAAAGCTTATGCTCAAATAAATTTGTTAGTTTCTAAGGTGCCACAAGTCCTCCTTTGCTTTTTGCGAATACAGACTAACACGGCTGCTACTCTGAGACCTAATATACGTTGACTTACATTTCTAGTGTAGACATACCCTAAGTCACTTCCATTTCTCTTGGTCAGGTGCCTCATCTGCAAAATTGGGAGCGCAATGCTGTGTCTTACATGGGAGTTGTGAGGATTTGTGAATGTTTGTATGCCACTTGGAAGATGGGACGTGCTATAGATGCGAAGTATTAATTGTCATTCTTACTGAATCTGCTTTACCAAGAGCAGTGAAACAGCATCTGTGCCTGGTTCATCTTCACCACTGCCTGTGGAAGTTGCTTCGAAATAGCAGGAAAATGCTGTGGGAGCTAGTTAAACTGCTTGATTTCTCTCTTAATCTGGGCATTTGAAAGATCACATCAGAAACTAAACCTCATTTTATGTATATGCAGCATTACTTTATTAATGATAATCTGATTTTTTTTTAGAATCAAAATAAAAATTGTGTTTTAAACTGATCTGGATTAAGCACTCACGATGTGTAATTGCTCCTAGTAAATATACTCTCTGGTGCTGGACATCAAGGAAAAAAGATTAACAAGTGGAACTAGATGCTTAAAAGAATTATTTTCTATTTTTGTTTATCACATCCAAATAATACAGTGACTTGCTACTAAATGACAAAAGCTTTTTGTCTGAGTTTTCCAGTCACCATCAATTATCATGTAGACAAAATGTTGGTGAAAACACTCCAAATTCCCCTCCCAGGACCATTTCTTCGGCAGCATTACTGCAGTCTGTTTACCTTGGGGCAAGCAAGTACATCATCAGAGGACTTAATCTTGAGTTCCTGAAACTCCTTTACACCTGTAACTCACTTACCTCAATGGAAATTTTGGGTATTCAAAACACACAAGATTAGACCTCAAATGTGAATGTTATGATAGGGAAAAAACCACAAGATATCACATGATTCAGTTTGCGAGGATAAAAACAAGGTCTGTAAGTGACGTATGAAAACACTGTTTTAACAGATGAAGCTGGCAGTGCACTCTTTGAGGAAAGGCTGCCAAACTTAGGGGTGGAAAGGATTTTGGGGGATTTGGAAAGACCTCAAAGAAAATAGCAAGCTGGGCACTTCCCATTAGAAGTCTGCTCGGGCCTAATTTTGAAGTCCAATCCAAACACAACTCGACCCCGCTTCCCACCCCCCCCCCCCACCCTGCCACACTGCATAGCAAGACGTGGGGCCATGGGCAGGGCTGCTACAGCCATTTCAGACTGGGATTGGCACCAGGGGAGCGGCGGTGATTGTGCCCTGGCTGGAGGGACTGGGTAGCCTCCCTTCCCAACACCCGCTGCTTGCTCCTGCCGGCATGGGGCTGCGACGCCCAGCTCCAAAGGGCAGCGCCAAGCCCCCGGGCATGCTCGGGGGGAGGAGACGGGACGGGCTCTAGGCCCCAGCAAAGCAAGCACATGCTTGGGATGGCCGGAATGCCGCCCCTGGACATGTGCCGCCCCTGGACATGTGCTTGCTTTGCTGGGGCCTAGAGCCTCTCCCGCTGTTGGGTTTGGGTCAGATTGCAAGCCTCTACTTCTCATGTTCTTCCACCAGCTGTCCTCAGACAACGGCTCACTAAACTGATGCTGCTCCCTGGCTCCATTCTTCCATTGCAGCCAGTCCTCAGCTGCCATTAGGCACTGTGCCAGTTCCCACCGACGTGCCATAGGACCCAGCTCCTTTTGGATGCTGGAGGAAGGACTCCAAAGCACCAGTTGTAGTGAGGGTCTCAGTGGCCAAAATGTTTAAACTTTGGTTACCAAAGTAGCTGCCCCAGTGCAAACCCTTGTTGTGTTGCACTTACGTAAAAAGTGATTTACACAAGGGTAATTTATGGTGTGATGAGCTTGGCTACTACATGGGTGCAACTTTCCAGTGTAGACAAGGCCTCAAGCACTTAAATGACAAAGTTCTGCTTTTCAGAGGTGCCAAGCGCCCACAACAGCCACAAAGTGTATGGGAGTGATGAATACTCAGCATCTCTCAAAACAGCAAGCACTTATTTAGGTGCCACTAGTGACTAGGCAGGCACTCATCTATGGCCTTTTTGGCCACTGTGAAAAGGGGTGGAGTACCCTAATTTAGCACCCAGCAGGATAACCAATTTTGATGAAATGCATGAACATCTTATGTGACAGTCCAGCCAAAAATATGACGACATACCTGTGGCCTTCCATCCAATCTCTAACCACTCTGTGTGTCAGGCTGAGCTAATCTCCATATACACTGATTGGTGCCCCCTGGCTGCTCAAATTAGCTTAATAGAACCAAAAGATGCTGTCGGTGTTTCAAAAGCACCTTTAGCTGAGCTGAGTTGTAATTACCAGATGTAAGACTCACTCCAGCAGGAAGCAAGTGTAAAGTTATGCAAGATGAACTCCTGAATTTGTCAACTACAAGAAGAAGCATGTTGCCTATACAGTTGATTACATATAATTTAGATTTAAAGGATACACAGATGGAAAAGGAAAAGAGCTAAAAACTTAACTAAGAATGAAATTACTCATCATTATTCAGTCATTTTCACAGCAGGCATCAATTGTCAAGAGCTTTTTATTTTTTTTTTAAATGCACATTTAGAACTGAAAATTATTTTAATTAGATTAAATTGCTGCAACACATCTGCCTCAATGTGGTCTCAGCCATGCAGAACCAATTAATACATTATTTCATCACAGTTGTCAAGAGACAGAAAAGGGGGACACGTTGGGGAGAAGAGGTCTCAGATGTGGTTTGCTTGGGGGATTTTTTGGGGTCACATTTCTAAAGGATTGACATTGATTTTTGCCAAGTAATTTTTTGTTTCCCTAAACATTTAGGGTGGGCTTTTCAAAAGCACTTTATGTTGGCCTACCTCTGGTCCCACTGAAATCAATGGGTGTTTTGCCATGGACGTCAACTGGAGCAGAGTTAATTCAACACTTAGTGCTTTTGAAATCCCACTCTAATTTATTATTTTCAGCAAAAGGTTAAATCATGCATTTATGCCGCCAATAATTAATTTAGACTAGAAAACAACATTAGGTCATATGGTGCCATCAGTTTTGAAGCAGAACACACCGATCTGCATGTACAACAGCTCTTGGTGACTTGAAATTAAGGAGCAATCACTCCATTCACTGCATAGCTAGCATATTCATGGGACCAGATAACCCCCTCCCTAAGTAAAACCCCTGGGACAAAAGGGTCAGGGGAAAGAAATCTCGGCAAGGATTATTGTGCAATCCCTTCTCAAAAAGAAAAGGAGTACTTGTGGTACCTTAGAGACTAACCAATTTATTTGAGCATAAGCTTTTGTGAGCTACAGCTCACTTCATTGGATGCATACTGTGGAAACTGCAGAAGACATTATATACACAGAGACCATGAAACAATACCTCCTCCCACCCCAATCTCTTGCTTGTAATAGCTTATCTAAAATGATCACTCTCTTTACAATGTGTATGATAATCAAGGTGGGCCATTTCCAGCACAAATCCAGGTTTTCTCACCCCCCCCCCTTTTTTTTCCCAAAAACCACACACACAAACTCACTCTCCTGCTGGTAATAGCTTATCCAAAGTGACCACTCTCCTTACAATGTGTATGTATTTCCAGCACAAATCCAGGTTTTCTCACCTTCCCCCCCCAAAACACACACACACAAACTCACTCTCCTGCTGGTAATAGCTCATCCAAACTGACCACTCTACTTACAATGTGTATGATAATCAAGGTGGGCCACTTCCAGCATAAATCCAAGTTTAACCAGAACGTCTGGGGGGGGGGGTAGGAAATAACAAGGGGAAATAGGCTACCTTGCATAATGACTTAGCCACTCCCAGCCTCTATTTAAGCCTAAATTAATAGTATCCAATTTGCAAATGAATTCCAATTCAGCAGTTTCTCGCTGGAGTCTGGATTTGAAGTTTTTTTGTTTTAAGATAGCGACCTTCATGTCTGTAATTGCGTGACCAGAGAGATTGAAGTGTTCTCTGACTGGTTTATGAATGTTATAATTCTTGACATCTGATTTGTGTCCATTTATTCTTTTACGTAGAGACTGTCCAGTTTGACCAATGTACATGGCAGAGGGGAATTGCTGGCACATGATGGCATATATCACATTAGTGGATGTGCAGGTGAACGAGCCTCTGATAGCGTGGCTGATGTTGTTAGGCCCTGTGATGGTGTCCCCTGAATAGATATGTGGGCACAGTTAGCAACGGGCTTTGTTGCAAGGATAGGTTCCTGGGTTAGTGGTTCTGTTGTGTGGTACGTGGTTGTTGGTGAGTATTTGCTTCAGGTTGGGGGGCTGTCTGTAGGCAAGGACTGGCCTGTCTCCCAAGATTTGTGAGAGTGTTGGGTCATCCTTCAGGATAGGTTGTAGATCCTTAATAATGCGTTGGAGGGGTTTTAGTTGGGGGCTGAAGGTGACGGCTAGTGGCGTTCTATTATTTTCTTTGTTAGGCCTGTCCTGTAGTAGGTGACTTCTGGGAACTCTTCTGGCTCTATCAATTTGTTTCTTCACTTCCACAGGTGGGTATTGTAGTTGTAAGAATGCTTGATAAAGATCTTGTAGGTGTTTGTCTCTGTCTGAGGGGTTGTAGCAAATGCGGTTGTATCGTAGAGCTTGGCTGTAGACAATGGATCGTGTGGTGTGGTCAGGGTGAAAGCTGAAGGCATGTAGGTAGGAATAGCGGTCAGTAGGTTTCCGGTATAGGGTGGTGTTTATGTGACCATTGTTTATTAGCACTGTAGTGTCCAGGAAGTGGATCTCTAGTGTGGACTGGACCAGGCTGAGGTTGATGGTGGGATGGAAATTGTTGAAATCATGGTGGAATTCCTCAAGGGCTTCTTTTCCATGGGTCCAGATGATGAAGATGTCATCAATATAGCGCAAGTAGAGTAGGGGCGTTAGGGGACGAGAGCTGAGGAAGTGTTGTTCTAAGTCAGCCATAAAAATGTTGGCATACTGTGGGGCCATGTGGGTACCCATAGCAGTGCCGCTGATCTGAAGGTATACATTGTACCCAAATGTAAAATAGTTATGGGTAAGGACAAAGTCACAAAGTTCAGCCACCAGGTTAGCCGTGACATTATCGGGGATAGTGTTCTTGACGGCTTGTAGTCCATCTTTGTGTGGAATGTTGGTGTAGAGGGCTTCTACATCCATAGTGGCCAGGATGGTGTTATCAGGAAGATCACCGATGGATTGTAGTTTCCTCAGGAAGTCAGTGGTGTCTCAAAGGTAGCTGGGAGTGCTGGTAGTGTAGGGCCTGAGGAGGGAGTCTACATAGCCAGACAATCCTGCTGTCAGGGTGTCAATGCCTGAGATGATGGGGCGCCCAGGATTTCCAGGTTTATGGATCTTAGGTAGTAGATAGAATATCCCAGGTTGGGGTTCCAGGGGTGTGTCTGTGCAGATTTGATCTTGTGCTTTTTCAGGAAGTTTCTTGAGCAAATGCTGTAGTTGCTTTTGGTAACTCTCAGTGGGATCATAGGGTAATGGCTTGTAGAAAGTGGTGTTGGAGAGCTGCTGAGCAGCCTCTTGTTCATATTCCGACCTATTCATGATGACAACAGCACTTCCTTTGTCGGCCTTTTTGATTATGATGTCAGAGTTGTTTCTGAGGCTGTGGATGGCATTGTGTTCTGCACTGCTGAGGTTATGGGGCAAGTGATGCTGCTTTTCCACAATTTCAGCCCGTGCATGTTGGCGGAAGCATTCTATGTAGAAGTCCAGTCTGCTGTTTCGACGTTCAGGAGGAGTCCACCTAGAATCCTTCTTTTTGTAATGTTGGTAGGGAGGCCTCTGTGGATTAGTATGTTGTTCAGAGGTATTTTGGAAATATTCCTTGAGTCGGAGACGTCGAAAATAGGATTCTAGGTCACCACAGAACTGTATCATGTCGTTGGGGTTGAGGGGCAGAAGGAGAGGCCCCGAGATAGGACAGCTTCTTCTGCTGGGCTGAGAGTATAGTTGGATAGGTTAACAATAGTGCTGGGTGGGTTGAGGGAACCATTGCTGTGGCCCCTTGTAGCATGTAGTAGTTTAGAAAGTTTAGTGTCCTTTTTCTTTTGTAGAGAAGCGAAGTGTGCGTCGTAAATGGCTTGTCTAGTTTTAGTAAATTCCAGCCACGAGGAAGTTTGTGTGGAAGGTTGGTTTTTTATGAGAGTATCCAGTTCTGAGAGCTCATTCTTAATCTTTCCCTGTTTGCTGTAGAGGATGTTGATCAGGTGGTTCCACAGTTTCTTTGAGAGCGTGTGGCACAAGCTGTCAGCATAGTCTGTGTGGTATGTAGATTGTAATGGATTTTTTACCTTCAGTCCTTTTGGTACGATGTCCATCTGTTTGCATTTGGAAAGGAAGATGATGTCTGTCTGTATCTGTACAAGTTTTTTCATGCAGTTGATAGATTTCCACTCCATATGGCTAAATGCAGTGCCTTGCATAATGACAGGTTTCAGAGTAACAGCTGTGTTAGTCTGTATTCGCAAAAAGAAAAGGAGTACTTGTGGCACCTTAGAGACTAACCAATTTATTTGAGCATAAGCTTTCGTGAGCTAGTTGTTCACTGAGGGTGTGTGGGTTTGCACCTCTGCAGAACGAGCTCTGAAGCTCACCCCCTACGTCCTGGAGACCTGTCAGAAAACAGTGCCGGGTGTGGGTTCAGGGAATGAGCTTTTTTTTCTCTCCCTTACATGTGTTATCTGATTTGAGGGTAAGGGAATGAGAATTCCCGCTCTTTCATTCTCATGGTGGGTTTGGTGTGTGTTTGTGTGGAGGAAAGGTGGCTCCACATGAGGGGACATGGGACAGGTGAGCCAAGTGGCAAAGGAATGAAGCTAGGAGTGCACCAGTAGCTGTTAGGATGACGCAGTAGGGAGGCGGGGAAAAGTGCCCCATTTTAGGCTTCTTCAGCAAATCTCCCTGCCTTTCATTGAGAAATATGTACATGGCTACAGAGGAAATGATCGTTGAGTTTCCTCCTTCATGATTTTTTGTGTGTGTCATGTTATAAATACAGGGGCCTTTTTCAATTGAAATCAATGGAAGGAGTCTCTTGGACTTTCCACTGGATCCTTAGTGTGTCAGTAGGTACCCATCAAATAAGTGAGGAAAGATGTCCTGTAGCTGAAGCACCAGACTGGGATTCCCAAAACCTGGGTCTTGTCTGTGTGACGTTGGGGAAAATAATTAACTTCCCCCTACCTCAGTTTTTTCATCTGCAAAATGGAGATAATATTTCCTTGCCTTATGGAGTATGGAGAGGTATAATTAATTAACATTAGTAAATTGCATTTGAGATCCCCAGGTGGAAGGTGCTTTAGAAGTGTAGAATATTATTAATAATAATTATTATTATGCAAAGGAGTAAACACAGGAACAATACAAACTGACAGGGCAATATAGTAATTAAGGGGTTAATTTATCCTACTCCGTTGAGTTTTTCTACAAATTACTTCCATGGAAATAGAAGTTCAGAGATGTGTGTATGTAGTTTTGGGGCTGCAGAAGGTTATCAGAGAAAAGGTTAAACTGGACCCCCTGCCAACCTCCCACAGAAATGTGCAGTTTCAGAAACTAGAGCGGATTGCACAAAGAGAGGTGAGGTGCCTGCACTGTGATTTTAAAGGTATTTTCAATGTTACTGAGGTATTGGGCTGCTTTGTATAGCAAGGTTATGCCATGGTTACTGGACAGTGGGAAGAGGGTTTGAGTTAGAGGGCTTTTTATAACTGATTATAAAATACATGTACCTGAATGCCCTGTGACCCTCTATTTTTTTTAAAGAGAAAATTTAGAGGTGCACAAGAAACAGGCTGATGGAAAGATTCCGATATTTCAGACCGTAAATTTCACCCCACATCTATTATTTTGTTATATCGTACAATGGCATCGTAATAACGCAGCTTGGGGAGTTTCCAAGGCACAGGTTTATAACCACAGCAGATCCTGGATTTGAGAGCCATAAAGTAAATTCTGGATACATTCTGCTGGGGATTAGAAATGTGCTGGAGGCTCCTCTGAGACCCAATTAAAAATGTGGAGGTTATGAAACATGATGATTTAAATAACACCCTCATCTATTGTGAAATACCTGATGTGTGTGGATATCCAGTGGCTTTCACTATGGATCACAGAAATCAGGGTAATAAAGACCTAGTAGGCTGTCAAATTAATTTTCCTGATAGTACATTTGCCAGTGCTGGTCCTTACTGTAGATTTTTTAGTCTTTGGATCAAGACTTCTAGGTCTCTAGTACTGGAACCCAGGATGTCAATGTGACTATACAAAATTTTAGCTTTTTGAGATAATTTATTATGTATATGTTCAAAAAATGTTAGTTCTCTTGTGAAAGATATTATTCTCCTACCTGAGTCCCTACCACCTAAACTTTAATCAGCTTTCTCATGCAGACATTTTACCTTAATTACATGGCAGCAAAGCATCACTCTGACACCTACAAACAGTTGACTGTGATTAGGCTGTTGGTGTGCAGAGATCACAGCCCATCATGCTGACAGTTATTGCCACGTTGTCTCCCTGTACTCCCCCGTCTGTCTGTATCCATCTTTTGTCTCTTGTCTAATACTTACATTGGAAGCTCCTTGGCGCAGGGACCATCTTTTTGTTCTGTGTTTGAATAGAGTCTAGCACAATGGGGCCCTGGGCCATGACTGGGGCTCCTGGCACTATGGTAATATAAATACATAAAATAAATCCTCCTCCTCCTCACTAATCTCTATGCCATTAGGCTAGGTTCTTCTGCATTTATGATCTGTGAAGCAAAAGATTTGGCCTTAAAGCCAGATCTCCTGCATGTTAGAGGAGAGCACTAATCCCTACACTGTCATGCTAGTTCCCTCCATTTAAGAATGTATTACTTGACTGTAAACACTCTGATGACCTCCTGCTTTCCTACTGGCTCCCTATCCAGAGCAGAACTTACAGTGTCCTACCAAGAAGAGGTATCCCTCTTATAGGGCCTGACCTGAAGTGGAAAGACTCCCATTGGCTTCAGCAGGCTTTGGATGAGGTCACAGTCACCGAGTCTGTGGGTGCTCTGGGCCCGGAGCACCCATGGGGAAAAATTAGTGGGTGCTCTGCACCCACCAGCAGCCAAGCTCTTTGCTGCACTTAACTTCCTTCTCCTCCCTTGAACATGCCATGTCCCCACTCCTGAGCCTACCTCCCACTGCTTGCCACTGCCAAACAGCTGTTTGGCAGCATCACACGCTCCGGGAGGGAGGGGGAGGACCGGGAACATGGTGCGCTCAGGGGAGGAGGCAGGGAAGAGGTGGGGCCAGGGCGGGGATTTGGGGAAGAAGTAGGAATAGGGGCAAAGAGGGGGAAGAATTGGGGTGGGGACTTTGGGGAAGGGGTTGAAGAGGGGTGGGGGTGGAGTCGGGGCAGGGGCGGGGGTGTCGAGCACCCTCCGGCACGAGCAGAATTCGGCGCCTATGGATGAAGTTACAAAGAAAAATGGAATCAGGCTGTAAGACGTGGCACCCCATCAGGCCATTGAAACATCATCCCTATGGCAGATATGCAAAAAGAGGGATAGATTCTGTCCCCTGTGCTAGCCTCTCTACGCTGCACCTGTGGCATACAGGGAATGTAAAGAGCTTGATAATGGCCTGGCGAGGATAACGCTGGTTCAGGCATAGCATAGGGCCTCCATAAACTGCCCTATCCTTGCTCCCTTATAAGCACCTGCACAGGGGCATGCTAGAGGTGGAGCCAGGCAACAAGATAGCAAGTGTGAAAAATCAGGAAACAGGTTTGGGGGGAGGGAGGTGAAATAGGTGCCATATAAAGACAAAGTCGCAAATATCGGGACTGTCCCTATAAAAATTGGGACATCTGGCCACCCTAAGACAGGGGCAGGTCCATAGTGCTTCTGCTGTGGGGATTCTCAGTTGTATTGGAACCCATAGGTAGTCTGGGATGGACTGTTGTAATTTACTCCCCCTTTTTTTCAGCCTCCTTTGCTCCTCTTCTCCTGAGCTGCTCCATTTGTGCTCCTGGAGGCACAGCATAAGAATCTCATCCACACGATGAGCTATTTTGTGTCTTAAAAACCCAGCATTTTAAATAGATTCCCTACCCCGCTCCTCACAGCCTCTCCAAAGAATATATTTTTCTCTACTAGTGCTCTCTTGTGCCATAAAAGTAAAAGTAACTGTAAGAATGAAAAGCAGTACATAGTCACTCACAAACCTTCCATTGGGACTGCTTAACAAGTTACCATCCCCATTTCTGCCCCAAGATGTTCTTTTGTTAGCTCTAGGCAGGCTATGCACTCAAGCGGAAATTTGATTTAAAGAAGCTTAGCATGAAAATATCACTTCTGCCCTAACTGTGAGGGTTGCATTATTATAAAACAACTATAATTAGAGGCAACATAAAAAAGATACCATCACTCCAAAACCAACACTTTTGCACTAAACAAGATCAAACAGACTCCCTTGCAACCAAAACAAATGGTTCCATCACAAGGCATTGTGTGGTCCTGAAATGTAATGGTTATAAAAAGGGAAGGACTGCCAGAAAATGTGATGCTGGAATATTTTTCTGAGTCACTTGAAAAGCTAAGTGTTTGCAAAGTGCACACTAAGTACTCATGCCATCTACCAATAATATGACTCTGCATATACTAGGCTTTTTCACCTTCACAAGGCTTACCAAGCTATGGAATCTGGGCGGAAGCCAAAGCTCCATATCCGAATTCCCTGAACCACAAGGGAGTTTGAATTCCATTCCAAATTATTTTTTATTATTTAGTAGCCCTACTAGTGCCGACATGTCCCAGTGTGGGATCAGGGTCTCATTTTGCTAGGTGCGGTACATACACATAGTAAGAGACTGCACCTGCCCTGAAGAGGGATTTAAGCATGACTCAGCAAGCAGATTTAACACATAGGGTACATCTACACTGGAACTGGAAGGTATAATTTCCAGCTCAGGTAAACATACCCACACAAGCACTGACTGAGCTAATGTGCTAAAAATAGAAATGTAGCCATGGCAGCACAAAGGGCAGGATGGGCTAGCTGCCCTACATATGATCCTGTTTGAAACCCTAAATATACCCTCAGGGCTGCTAGCCACTCCTACTGCTCACGCTGCCATGGCTACACTTGATCAAAGTTAGAGCGGGTATGTCTACAGACATACTCTTTGGAATGAAGGTAATAGTGGTAAGATCACATGGCCACTTAGGCTAGTCAGTGTACAACAAATAAATCAATACAAATAATCAAGAGATTCCTTGAGCATGGAAGAGAGTGGTCAAAATCAGGAGCGGTCACTAAAATCAGGAGTGGGTTGGATGTTTAACTGAAAGGAAGCACAGAATCTTTGGAACCTGTCCATTGCTGTCCTGTTTCAACAAAGAAGATGGAATATATTTACCCTTCTCTGCATTATGATGTCAGGTCCTAAAGCCAAGGAAGGAAGGGAAGAGGGAGGGAGTGGACAGAAGAAAGGGAGAACGGAGCATGAAGAGAGAAGATGGGCTATGAAGAACAGGAAAGGTGTTGATTGGCTGATTTAACCGTTCCCCAACACCCCCATGTCATAATCCAACTGGAAGAATGTCACAATCCTACCCCCCAGTAATAAGGATTTTCTTAGGGGAGCAGGAAAGAGATGGGGAGAAAAAGAGAAAGATATTATATCATCAGTCAGTACCAAGCTATTCATAGGGCAGCACCAGAAAGACAGAGGACGAGGAACAGCAGAAGAGGATAAACCCCAATCTTACCCATTTTGGGGCAGGGTCCCATTTAGGATAACAAACTAATTTTGTGTACAGCCACATTTAAGGCCATCCAGCACAGGTGCCTTACCTGGGGACACCCCCCCAACATGGTCTCTATTTTTTAGACTCATCATAAAACTGCAAGCAATGTATTGCAGATTCAAAGCCCTAGCTGAGATGATTTACATGACTGCTTCTACTGTGGTAGAGGGTGTTTTGTTCATCCAAAAATTTGTATTACACTATAGCTTGACTTTATTTTGGGATAGACACACATCTGGACATCCCATCTGACATAGCAGCTGTTTTCTGTTAACATTGATAAGCGACTCATTGATCCTTTTTCCTATGTTTCCTATTCTATTTATTGCCACAAGATAAGTTAGCAGATAGTTTAAATCCTATAGTCCATGATGTTCAGCAGGTCACTGCTTAAGGAAACTTGCTCTAGAAAAGTTGCTCAATCCTTTACATAAATAATTAATTTTATCACTAATATAGACAGAAGGGCCTGAAGTTAGGAGTTCTTACTGTAAAATACACTATAAAGTTAGCCATATTAAAACATTAGGATAAATTAATTGTGAGGATAACTCTAGTGACTTTGGGGATATATTTGGCCCTTAAATTCAGATAATATGTAAAACTATATCAAGTTTAGTGCATCACAACATGACACAGTTAACTGACATCAAGTTTTAAAATAGAGAGAAAACATGCATGCTGCCTGAAGGATTTAGGAAGGAATTTCCTCTTATGTACTATCTGATAACCCAGTGCAGTTGTCTAGATATTTTGTTGGAAAATTAGGGTTGGGAATTGCTGTGAACAGTCTGTGCAGGAAAGAAGTAACATGAATGAACAGCTGCACGTCAAATAATTCAGTACAAGTCATAGTGCTGCGCTGGGCATCACAAAATGGGGAAGAGATGGCCAGTCCTCTGTGGAGATAGAGGTGGTTAGGGACTATTTAGAAAAGCTGGACGTGCACAAGTCCATGGGGCCAGACGAGTTGCATCCGAGAGTGCTGAAGGAATTGGCGGCTGTGATTGCAGAGCCATTGGCCATTATCTTTGAAAACTCGTGGCGAATGGGGGAAGTCCCGGATGACTGGAAAAAGGCTAATGTAGTGCCAATCTTTAAAAAAGGGAAGAAGGAGGATCCTGGGAACTACAGGCCAGTCAGCCTCACCTCAGTCCCTGGAAAAATCATGGAGCAGGTCCTCAAAGAATCAATCCTGAAGCACTTGCATGAGAGGAAAGTGATCAGGAACAGCCAGCATGGATTCACCAAGGGAAGGTCATGCCTGACTAATCTAATCGCCTTTTATGATGAGATAACTGGTTCTGTGGATGAAGGGAAAGCAGCGGATGTATTGTTTCTTGACTTTAGCAAAGCTTTTGACACGGTCTCCCACCGTATTCTTGTCAGCAAGTTAAGGAAGTATGGGCTGGATGAATGCACTATAAGGTGGGTAGAAAGCTGGCTAGATTGTCGGGCTCAACGGGTAGTGATCAATGGCTCCATGTCTAGTTGGCAGCCGGTATCAAGTGGAGTGCCCCAAGGGTTGGTCCTGGGGCCGGTTTTGTTCAATATCTTCATAAATGATCTGGAGGATGGTGTGGATTGCACTCTCAGCAAATTTGCGGATGATACTAAACTGGGAGGAGTGGTAGATACGCTGGAGGGGAGGGATAGGATACAGAAGGACCTAGACAAATTGGAGGATTGGGCCAAAAGAAATCTGATGAGGTTCAATAAGGATAAGTGCAGGGTCCTGCACTTAGGATGGAAGAATCCAATGCACCGCTACAGACTAGGGACCGAATGGCTAGGCAGCAGTTCTGCGGAAAAGGACCTAGGGGTGACAGTGGACGAGAAGCTGGATATGAGTCAGCAGTGTGCCCTTGTTGCCAAGAAGGCCAATGGCATTTTGGGATGTATAAGTAGGGGCATAGCGAGCAGATCGAGGGACGTGATCGTTCCCCTCTATTCGACATTGGTGAGGCCTTATCTGGAGTACTGTGTCCAGTTTTGGGCCCCACACTACAAGAAGGATGTGGATAAATTGGAGAGAGTCCAGCGAAGGGCAACAAAAATGATTAGGGGACTGGAACACATGACTTATGAGGAGAGGCTGAGGGAGCTGGGATTGTTTAGCCTGCAGAAGAGAAGAATGAGGGGGGATTTGATAGCTGCTTTCAACTACCTGAAAGGGGGTTCCAAAGAGGATGGCTCTAGACTGTTCTCAATGGTAGCAGATGACAGAACGAGGAGTAATGGTCTCAAGTTGCAGTGGGGGAGGTTTAGATTGGATATTAGGAAAAACTTTTTCACTAAGAGGGTGGTGAAACACTGGAATGCGTTACCTAGGGAGGTGGTAGAATCTCCTTCCTTAGAGGTTTTTAAGGTCAGGCTTGACAAAGCCCTGGCTGGGATGATTTAACTGGGAATTGGTCCTGCTTCGAGCAGGGGGTTGGACTAGATGACCTTCTGGGGTCCCTTCCAACCCTGATAGTCTATGATTCTATAAGCAGGAAGTGTTTTGACTTTTCTGGAGTGTGTTTGGATGAAATCCTTGTCACCGTATAATATCATCTGTAATGTAATGGACATCTAGCTTTTAAGTTCAATGAATGGTGCCAAAATTGAGTCCCCCAATGCGGAAATGACTAAAAGATGGATGATGTTGGTCATGTGATTGCTGAGCAAGTGCTCTGGATAATTTTTTGCTGTTAGACTCACTTTGTATTAAAGATAAGCCATCAGAACCATTTGTCTGAACCCCTTCTCCTGATCTTCAGTGACTCGGATAAAGGGGAACCTGAATCTGAATTACCCCAGGTTTGGGCTCTGCAAATCCAAAACCTGGCTCATGAGATTTTGTAAAAGGCACAAGGGGCATAATTTATAAACTTTGGATCAGATAAAACAAGATCCAAATGTGAAGCATTCCTGGTTCTTCAAAAACAAAACCGCAATCCCATCATGTCTGCCCATATTTTCTTATAATCTCACATTAGATTTTATAGGTCATCCTCATTCAAGATGCAATACCTTCAAATCAATGGAGTTATATCAGGGATTAATTTAGCCCTTTATATTGATTTTGCTTAATGTCTGTCAGTTCTGCTTAAACAGTTTGACAAACATCTGTCCATCTATGCTGAGCTGAATTAAAATGGTTTAAACCCAGACTGCTGGGGGCTGTTGTACACCAGAGAACTATGCTTTCTTGTCTGTTGCACTGGTCTCTACATTGCCATTTGCTGCACACCTTTTCTCACATTATAACACAATTAGTCATCTTTTCAGATCACAGTGAACACTTTATTCTCACCTTGACCACAAATTACTCGTTATCCAGGGGCACCCACTGGAAATTCAGCTATCCAAACATGTGGTTAACTTAATGACCTTAGGATAGGATTACGTTTTTAAAATGGAAACCACTGTTCAACTTTAGCTGCTGAGACTTTCCAATCCTGACTCAATGTCATGATGATGTGTTTCACCCTTTTCTAGTTTGACAATGCAACCACATGTTTTGAAACATCTTAGATCTGATGGCTCATCTGCTGTAAATTATGTCAGCATGGGATGCCCTAATACACAACCAGTACTTTGTAAGATACTTAGAGTGGATTCGCAAAGGTATGTAGGTGCCTAACTTACCAATGGGTATGTTTGAAACAAACATCTTATTTGAACTAAAACTTATCTATACACCCCTTTTTGGCAACACTTTCTCCTTTGCACAAGTATGACAGCAGTGAGGGCCAAATCCTGGCCCTTCCTCAGCAGCTGCAGGAGGACCGGACCCAGGGGAACTGGAATGGTTCTGGTGCAGAGTGAAGGGGCAAAATTTGGGGATTCCATTCAAAGGGGTCCCAGCCTCCTGCATAGTGTGCAATTCTGCATCACAGGAGCGTCCCCCATACTCCTCCCTGCTGCAGGGGCTTTTTACAAAATGTGCTGTCCCCATTTTTGCTTAGAAAAAGGTTATTGTGATAAGCACTGTGTACAAGTCGCATAATAAAAAATTAATAGACAGTTTTGACACCTTGAGCAAAATCCATCCCTGGTGTAACTGTTCACTCCAGCGCAGTTACATCAGCGATGAATTTGACCTCTCAAGTTAAATAACCAAGCCATTGACCTTGACTACATCCCTTGCTGTGGGGATTGCTTGTCTGTCATGCTAACAGAAGGGGCCCAAATTCATCTCTGGAGTAAAACCATTTGCTTCAGTGAAGTTACATTCGGCATGCATTTAGCTTATGGTTTATAATAGAATAAGGGCTAGTCTACGCTAGAAGTGCTACAACAGTGAAGATGCTCTATGCCAACGGGAGAGAGCTCTCCCATTGGCATAATAAAAGCATCTCCGTGAGCCGTGGTAGCTATGTCAGTGGGAGACGGTCTCCTGCTGACATACCACTGTCTACACCAACGCTTAAATCGGTGTAAATTACATCGCTCAAGGGGGTGGCTTATTTACACCCCTGAGCGACATAAATTATACCAACATACATAGTAGCACGTACAAGCCCTAAATGAAAACACTACCTGTTCAAGTTTCACTCAAAATCAACATGTACATATTTAGGGGTTCAATCCCACTAGGGGCGGATCACCCCAACTCTTCCTGACTTCATTCAGTGTGTTGTATGACTGTGTGCTCAGTGTTGGAACTACAGAATTAACATAAATAGCTTAAATGATTTGTCTGATCATTGCAAATAAAACTGCTTTAGGATACTTTTGCTTTTTTCCGGCTTTGTCTATTTCTACATCACACACAATAGTTTGTCTTAATCACTGGTTAAGGAGGGGAGGAAGGGAAAGAAACTTTAAATATACAGTAAGGCTATTGATCAAATAGACATTTTTCCTTTAGTGAGCTATCCCTTAGCACTGCAAATCACACAGCTGAGTGGATTTACATTTCTTCAATTAGCAGTCAAGCCTCTCCATATATATCAGTGTTGGCAATCAATATCTCTAAGTCAATTGCTTCCTGTAGCTCAAAGATGCAACTAAAACAACAGTGACAGTGAAATAAGCGGATATGGAATTTCATTTTTAAAAACCCACACATGCCTCTAAATGAGAATGGATGAAAGTTGCCTCAGTGCAGAGGGCCAGCAAAAGACCCATTCACCAGCAAGGCCTATGCATTACTGAAGTCCCAATTAAGCCCCATTTCGAGTGCTTAAGTAGTGCGCAGGTCTTGTCTTGGCCCTCTGCAAATGAATGAATTTCTTCACCTGAAATCACACACACGGACCCCCTTTCCCAAATACACTGGCTATAACTTAACACATACTCACTATTATTTGTAGCTCTGCTTATACACTTTTTTTTTTTAAACTCCTGAATCTGACTTTCAAGTGAGAGACTTACAATGATTGTACACCCCCACCTTTTAAACACTTATTCCAGACACTCTTTTTTTCCAGGTTATAGATAGAAAAATTCCAGCATTTCTGCCACAAAGACCTTCTTTAGGGATATAGCATACACTTTACAGGTTCATAGCCATTAGTCCTTATTGGTGTGAATGGAATGCATCTCCTGTTCTCTAAGTCACTCAGCACAGAGCACTAATAAATACATCTACTTGGAAAGGCTTCAGTCTGCCACTTCCCAGTGCTCTGGGCTTGCTTCAGTTAAACACGGCAGTCTGTTTATTAACTCTACCTGCCATTCGGAGTGACGAAGTTAAAGTACTGAAAGAATGGTTAGCCATCTTATACGAGTGGGTGTGCTAATGCATCCCCCTTCTGAATTAATGAAACTGATATGCTTGGCACAGCTGAGCAGGCAAGGTAGCACAGTCATCTAGTCGTGTACTTTTATCGTGCAGAATGAGGTAAATCCGGGAGGGCTTGCAAATTTCATTGTAAATTCTGCTGAACATTGAATTTGTACCACTGAACAGTCCAACACTATTTGGATTCTGAGTTATTAGCAAAAGCAAATATACTCGTATTAACTGACAGGGGCAGCGAGTTGTATGGGCCCGTGGTGCCCGGGCTCCAGGAATATTCAGGGCCCGGCTACACCAATGTTTGAAGCAGGGTCTCTCCCCTGGCCCTGTCTGCCGCCAGCATGTGCCTCTCCCAGAGTGTCCCCCGGCCCCCGCCTGCTGCCATCCTGCGCGCCTCCCCGGACCCTGGAGCATCCCTGTCTGAAAGCAGGCAGCTGCCCTGCTGCTCCACGCTGTGCTCCCTCGCCTGCGCTGGCCGCGGGTGCCTAAGGCTACAGCACAAGCGTGGCACTGGTGGCAGGCTGAGGCAGCTGGCTGCTGCACCTGCAGAGGGAGGAGGCGAGGAGGCGCACACATGACTGGCAGTCCTCCCCCCACCCCCTGGTACCCACCGGGAGACGGTGCTGAGGGGGCTTCCAGGAGACTGAGTCTGGACCTCACGCACCTGAGCGGCTTCTGGGGCTTGGGTGAGTGTCCGAACCTGTGATCCACACTCCCCGCCCCGCCCCACCTGCAGCTACCACTCCTGCCCCACACTGGGCAAGGGGCAGCCCCATCCCCCATGAGGCTAAGGTGAGGGGCAGCAGGGGAGGAGGCCACACATGATGGCAGCCCCCCCACCCCAGCACCCACAATAGGGGAGGTGAGGTGGCTTCCTGGACCTGAGAGGGGCCCTAGGAGCATGTGCAGTGACAGTGGTGCAGGGTGAGTGTGCTGCCGGGTGGGAAGAGGGGGCCCCTCCCCCAGAGCTCGCTGCCGGCAGCGGGGAGAGGGTTGGGGGGAGTCCTCCTCTCTGGCCCTCTCTCCAGGGCAGCCTGTCTGCACCCCAAGCTCCTCATCCCCAGCCCTGCCCCACCCCAGAGCCTGTGCCCCTAGTCAGAGCCCTGACCCCCTGCACCTCAACCCTCAGCCCTGAACCCCCTCCTGCACTGTGAACCCCGCATCCCCAGAGCCCTCACCTGAGGGGAAAAAACATGCAACTTAAATTTGGCGGTCAGTTTGGGGTATGATCGTGTTTACCACAATACTTGATTATTTTATACCCTTTAAGTATATAATTGGTTGTATATGGGTACAGTAAAATATAATGTATTGAAGCAGGCAAGTGCTGCTTCTGACTTTCCACTTTTAATTGGCCCTTGTAATCTTGTGGTGCCGGTGCATTATAGCTTCATTTTATCCCAGCAACAAGTTCTTGATTTGTGGGACCAGTAATCATTAACAATGGATAAATTCTTAGTAACGTTACCCAGAGAAAAAGAAGAAAAGGGTAATTCATCAAGTGACAGTCTGAGTTCTACACCCAGCTTTCAAACTGAAGTTATACAAAAGAAAGATGCGGCAAATCTACAAGATAAGGAAAGGAGTTTTCAGCAAACTTGGCTATCAAGATTTACATGGTTGGAGTACAACAGCAAATTAGACAGAGCTTTTAGCTCAGTCTGCAAAAATTGTTCTGAAAAGAAGATCTTAATATTTTCTATGAAGGCCGAACCAACGTTTATTTTGTCCAGATTTCAAGATTGGAGACATGTATTGCGTGGTTTTACATCACATGAAAAATCCTCCTGTCACAAGGAAGTGGTAATGAAGCATGCTGCCCTGCAATCTCAGATAAATGTTTCTGCACTAAGGTCAGCCAGTTACAGAAAAGAATCACAATCAGCTAGGTTTCAGAGTAACAGCCGTGTTAGTCTGTATTCGCAAAAAGAAAAGGAGTTCTTGTGGCACCTTAGAGTCTAACCAATTTATTTGAGCATAAGCTTTCGTGAGTACAGCTCACTTCATCGGATGCATACTGTGGAAACTGCAGAAGACATTATATACGGAAATGGCCCAACTTGATTATCATACACATTGTAAGGAGAGTGATCACTTTAGATAAGCTATTACCAGCAGGAGAGTGGGGTGGGAGGAGGTATTGTTTCATGGTCTCTGTGTATATAATGTCTTCTGCAGTTTCCACAGTATGCATCCGATGAAGTGAGCTGTAGCTCACGAAAGCTTATGCTCAAATAAATTGGTTAGTCTCTAAGGTGCCACAAGTACTCCTTTTCTTTTTACAATCAGCTAGGAATGTACTGCACACAATTTTTAACAGTGTTCAGTACCTACCTCAACAAGGAATAGCATTATGTGGATATAATGAGAGATTCAAATTTGATGCAGCTCTTAGTCACACAAAATACAAGTGGCTGTCACATGGTTATTAACAGGTTTCAGAGTAACAGCCGTGTTAGTCTGTCTTTGCAAAAAGAAAAGGAGTACTTGTGGCACCTTAGAGACTAACCAATTTATTTGAGCATGAGCTTATTATTAACGAAATTATTATTATTATAATATAATAAGCTTATTATTAACAAAATAATCGAAATGATTGCAATGATGGCACTAAGACAAATTGTGAAAAAGATAAAAGCTTCAAAGTTTTATGCCATTGTAATGGATGAGACTACCGATTTGTCAATAAAGGAACAAGTAAGTTTTTCTTTAAGGTTCGTTTCTAGTGAAAACTGGGAGGTTTATGAGGAGTTTATTGGGTTTTACCAAACGGATACAATGGATGCTGCTTCTCTTTTCAAAATTGTGGAAGATACGCTTCTCAGGTGTGATTTGCCCTTTTCTGATTGCCGGGGACAGTGTTACGATGGAGCCATTAATGTGTCTGGCAAATTTACTGGGGTCCAAGCCAGAGTGAAGGATCGAGAGCTTAGAGAGGAATTTGTGCACTGTGTTGCACGTTCCCTTAACCTTGCCATGAAAGATGCCCTGCATAATATTCAAGAATGTTGTGATATGTTTTTTATGGTGAAAGATCTCATCAGTGCCTTCAGGGAGCCACCAAAGTGTATGGCAGCATTCAGAGAGTTTCAGAGTGAAGGGGAGCCTTTTTTATGACCATTGTGCCCAACAAGATGGACACTAAGGATCAGTAGCATTAAATCACTGCTCCACAACTATGAGGCCATGATGAACTGCCTAGATAAATTTAGTTACTCTTCCCATGAATTTGGCTCAAAAAGTAGTGGATTCTCGAAGCAACTTCAATCTTTAACGTATTTCATACTAAGAGTTCTTGTGAAAGCCATGGGTCCCATAGAAGAAGCTAATGCAAAAATTCAAAGTCCAAACTTGTCATTGGCAAGCGTTATGAAGAAAGTTGGCCTGTTCCAAGAAATGTTGAGCAGGATTGCGCATCGACTCATAATACAATCACTTCTGGGAAACAAAAGTAGAGAAGGTATGAAATCTTTATTTAGATGATCCTACACTCCTGAGAAAATGCAAGCCACCGAGATGACCCGAAAGAGTATGTTCATCAAATATACGTCGGTATTATTGATGCTTGCAAAGTTGCCATTGAACAGAGGTTTTCAACAGAAAGCTTTACATTCGCAGTAAAACTGGAGAAGCATATAGCTGATGCAGCAAATGGCTTGAAACAGGACATTGTCCCAATAAGTGAAGCTTTCCATGGTGACATTAACATGGAGAGGCTCTCTCTTCATTTAGAAATGTTGAGTGATATTTGCAGATTGAGAAATTGCCAGCTTAATTCAGTGAGCGAAGTCAAGCAATTTCTGAAACAAAACGAAGGCTTGAGTGACATGTTGTCAGAAGTTACAATTCTCCGGAAATTATTCTACACAATTCTGACTACAACCTGCACTGCTGAACGATCACTCAGTTGCCTGTGCAGACTGAAAAATTATTTGCAAATGACAGTGGGCCAAGAATGTCTAAATCACTTGGCATTTCTGCACATTCATAAGAACTCTATCTCTGAATTGGACATTGCAAGTCTCCTGGATAACTTCATTTCAAGAACCAAACAACGATGAAAAGTGTTGGTGCCTCCTGAAGAACACTGCAAAAGAAGGGGCTATATTTGTTTTAATTTTAGAAAGTATTTGCTTTTGAGGGTTATTGATCCAAGAGTGCTTGATGGTTTCCATATTCAAAAGAGTATTAATAAAATTGATATTCTTAGTTAAATAATTTTTTCTCACAATATTGTACAATATAGAATCATAGAATCATAGAATATCAGGGTTGGAAGGGACCCCAGAAGGTCATCTAGTCCAACCCCCTGCTCGAAGCAGGACCAATTCCCAGTTAAATCATCCCAGCCAGGGCTTTGTCAAGCCTGACCTTAAAAACCTCTAAGGAAGGAGATTCTACCACCTCCCTAGGTAACGCATTCCAGTGTTTCACCACCCTCTTAGTGAAAAAGTTTTTCCTAATATCCAATCTAAACCTCCCCCACTGCAACTTGAGACCATTACTCCTCGTTCTGTCATCTGCTACCATTGAGAACAGTCTAGAGCCATCCTCTTTGGAACCCCCTTTCAGGTAGTTGAAAGCAGCTATCAAATCCCCCCTCATTCTTCTCTTCTGCAGGCTAAACAATCCCAGCTCCCTCAGCCTCTCCTCATAAGTCATGTGTTCCAGACCCCTAATCATTTTTGTTGCCCTTCGCTGGACTCTCTCCAATTTATCCACATCCTTCTTGTAGTGTGGGGCCCAAAACTGGACACAGTACTCCAGATGAGGCCTCACCAATGTCGAATAGAGGGGAACGATCACGTCCCTCGATCTGCTCGCTATGCCCCTACTTATACATCCCAAAATGCCATTGGCCTTCTTGGCAACAAGGGCACACTGCTGACTCATATCCAGCTTCTCGTCCACTGTCACCCCTAGGTCCTTTTCCGCAGAACTGCTGCCTAGCCATTCGGTCCCTAGTCTGTAGCTGTGCATTGGGTTCTTCCGTCCTAAGTGCAGGACCCTGCACTTATCCTTATTGAACCTCATCAGATTTCTTTTGGCCCCATCCTCCAATTTGTCTAGGTCCTTCTGTATCCTATCCCTCCCCTCCAGCATATCTACCACTCCTCCCAGTTTAGTATCATCCGCAAATTTGCTGAGAGTGCAATCCACACCATTCTCCAGATCATTTATGAAGATATTGAACAAAACCGGCCCCAGGACCGACCCTTGGGGCACTCCACTTGATACCGGCTGCCAACTAGACATATATAGGGAAACTGTTAAATGCTTACTGTTTCCAGTCCATTTTTACATTATTTTAAAAAATATATATTGGCTTACAAGGCGGGGGAGGGGCGGGACTTAGACCCGTTCTGGGTGCCACCAAAAATTATACAAATCTGCTCCCCTGTTAACTGAGTTTCCTTTTAAAGTCTGGTTCTTCTCTTGTTTTGATTTTGTGATAAAAAGGAGAGAGAAAAAACCCCACTGTTTGAACATGTACTTCAGCCAATTAAATAATTATCTGGATTAACGTGTAACAATCATAAAATCAGCCAACTAAAGCTACCGAGCAGCATGTCTCATCCGGGAGCTGCTCCTTCTTTTAGGTTTTTATTCAACATAAATTTCAGTAGGAGGCTGGGATGATGAAATGTAACATGCTTTGAAAGCCCCATGATGAGTAATTGGGGTAGGGCAAAGGGCAGCGGTGGTGATGGTATGTGTCTTCCAAACCATTTCAGCAATCTCAGATGAAGAGTTTGACCAACATATAGTGCCCTTATATAGACTCTGAGGAGATTTTGAGTGGACACATGATGTTGTACAGCTACTGTAAATACGTCTTTTGCATCTAAAATTGAACCTTAAAGTATGAAGATGCATTGAAAAGGCACTGTGGTTATTGAACAGGAGTCCACATCACACAACCTCTACAGCTGGTACCTTTTTTGGAAGTCTCTGGCTGGAGGCCTACAGTGGAGATTGAGCTATTCACCCCTTAAAGAGTTCTTGCTCCAGAACCCGTGAGAGGAACATTAGCAGGGCAGTGTAGAGAAGCTTATACTGCTGCTGCCAGTAATGTATATGTCCTGTTGGACTGACAGTTCTGGAAACGAACACCCTTCGTGAGAACTGAAATTAATTCAGAAAGAAACCATGTTCAGAACATTAGGATGCAACAGTCTCACTCTGAACATCACCTTATTGGTTCAGCAGCTCTAGAAAACATGATGTGCTCATTGCTGGCTGGGGCAGAAATTGAAATAGCCTCATCTAGTTTGGATTTCCTGTTGATCTGGTGACATGACTACCAGCTTGGAGTGTCTTGAGCTTAATTGAACATTTACTGCACATTTATAATGAAGAGTGAGCTGACCTGGAACCAATGTGCTGTTGGTTTGTGTATTCTGAAGGGCTAATAAATTACGGTCCTTCCACTCAGACAAACTCTTAATATTCATACAAGTCATATAGACAGTGCCATAAACATATATGGTACTGTACAAAGATCTAGTTAGACATGTCCTTTGCCCTGAAGAAGCTGACAACTGCAGATAGCAAGACAAACATCTTGTAGTTCTAGGCTTAAATGCATCCATTAAAAGTGGAACTTTATAGTTATAAATGGATTAAGGATAAACATGATCAGATTTTGATCAAACACACAGGATCCCAAACCCACTTATATAGTTGCAAAAGAGAGATGGCACTGATGCAAAACTAGAGGGCCTGAAGATAACCTTGCTCTGATCACTCGCTCTGTTCAATCTGGTCTTAATAGACTGCTTTTTAAGATGCTGACATTCGAAAAGGAAGAAAAGAATGCAGAAGACCATAGGAAAAAACAGTCACTTAACCAAAATTATCTGGTAAAAAAAGAAAAAGAAAAAGAAAAAGAAAAAGAAAAAGAAAAAGAAAAAGAAAAAGAAAAAAGAAAAAGAAAATCTCAGCTTTCCCTCGGCCACATATTTTCTTATAGAGAAGAAAATGGAATCACTAACGCTCAATAAAACTTTAACCTATAGTGAATCAGCACTTTTCTCCAGATAATACATCTTTCACAGAGATTCAGCTAGTTTGGCATATCTCTTTAACACAGACAAACTGCCCATAGTCTTTGTGCTCAGGTATTTGCATAGTTCCATTTCCTTGAGTTTTTCAGGTTACTCTTCTTTGGAATGTCAATATGAAAGTCAATATTTAACAATGAACTGGAGCAGGAGTTTCTACTTCTTGCCTACAGAACTGATCTGCACTGCCCTCACTGCAGTTCAACTTTCTCTGTACCCCTTTAGGGCCATTCAGATGATGTTGACTATGTTCGGAGGCCCAAAAGAGAACAACCTGCTACATAAGTGTATTGACTTCAGTGGGAGCTGTTGGGTACTCAGTACACTTGAAAAATCAGGCCACTTATTTAGGATCCTATATATGAATTTAGGAGCTTAATTTTAAGTGCCCTAAAAAAAAATCTTCCCTGGAATTTCAACATTCCTCAAATATTGCTGTTTTCCTGTGTTCAGGTTTTGAGAAAAAACTCCTGTTTACTCGTCCTTCCAGAAACATCAATAAAATGGGAATGGACCGTGACTGAATCTATCTGACTGTCCAGTTTAAAAGTCAGTGAATACTGTCTGCTGAACTAAAAGATGTGTTCAGAATCATAATTCACTATCAAAATCACAGGCAAAGCCTCACAACACCCAGCCAATAAAATCAGCGGAAACAAATCAACTCCTGTCCATATTTATTGGTTGGGGACTGGGTATTCAGCACAGAGCTGTGGGTTTAAGAAATTTCAGTATCAATATTCACCTTTGCAGTGGAGACTTACCAAGAGCATGCAAGGACATTGGATCATCCTTCAAATAAGGGAAGGCAGCCACAGATATTGTGTTCAAGCATTGCATTGCAAAAACATTAATGAGACAATTGGACTAATTCAACCCTGAAGTAATTCCGTTTATTTTGCAGAAAGCACATTTTGGGCCGTTAGAGGAGATTTATTTCAGGTAAAAGTACTAGTGTTTATAAAGGTTTGGTCATCCATTGAGGGAACAGAAACAAAACCATGTGACGACAAGTTTTTAAAAATCAGGATGTAATTTTTACAAAAAAAATTCACAAAATTGTTTTTCCCTTTAAATTCAAACTTGGTGGAAAATCTCTTTCAACTTCTAGATTTCCTCATCTGCAAACAGTTGTAGATGCAAATTAGGTGAACTAACTGTGCCTCTCAAAGTGTGACTCTTGAATGTCCAGTACTCAAAGGAATATGCACAGTGAACTGTCCAAGAGCAATCCACAGGCTGCGACTGGTTCACACAAAGCATTCAAACAATTTCTAATAATGATCAAATTGGTAAAAATCAATGAATAAACTGTGAATTACAATCTGCTTGGACACTTCATAAAAAGGAAAAAGGGCTACATGTATCAAATTGCAAATTGTTTGCACTATTGTACTTGTCACAAATCCTTTATTATTTTTCCTGTTATAGGAGGGAGTAGGAACCCCACCTATCGTGCTAGGCACTGTACACACAACAAAGAAGTCAGCTGCAACCCCAGCACGTTTAGAAGTCTAGGTTTCGGACAGCTGGATGATATACACTAATGCGGACGGAAGGAGGAGGGAGGGAGGGAGGATGAGGAAACAATAAAGATAATAGAGTTTAACATAAAAGCTGCAATCATGAAACAGACATGAACAACAGGGATGTGAGCAATTACATATTAACCTCAGGGAGTTGGGGGCTGCAAGGTCTGAAGCAACAGAAAATGAAAGGAAACATTTAGTGACCAAAAAGACAGAGAAAAGGCTTCTCATGATTTCCCCTGGTTTTCCTTTTATTTGATTTTTGCTGTGTTTCAGTGTGGCATGGTTCTCTGATCAGTAGGACACAATTCAATATTAATATTATTTAATGTTTTCTGGAGTATACTTGAAATTTTGCCTGTATTTCAGATTTGGTCCTGGTATCCTAGGTAGTCTTCAATTTCCCTCCTCCCTCAGTTCCCTCTCTGAGTTGAAGGGGTGATGTGGTAACAACATTTGAAGTCTCAGTCCAGGGCAACAGAAAGGATTAGTCCATCACTGGGTGGATGGATCTAAATTACTGGAGGTTTCATATCACCAAAGAAGGATGGGTGCTAAACCTGTGTGTCCTGGAAAATGCTTGGGAAAAACAAAACAAAACAACAACAACAAAAAACAGATACCCTCTGAAAGCATTTCAGTGCAAAAAGAATTTGAGAGCCTTCCCTTTCCCCAACTCTCAGGTGGTGGAGGGAGGTCTGTATTTGAGTCCAAAGGATCTGTCCCATCATAACATTTGTTTTAAAAGTCATCAGTCTTCTGAATAAAGATGAAAGGCTTGGAGTTCATTTGGGACCTGTTAACACTGCCCTTTAATTAGGTGAAGTCTCTGTTGAGCAACATATGGCACTTCTTTGCATCTCCCTGTCACCACACCATCACTCTATGGTTGAGCAATGAACTTCTAATCAGCTGGCTGCCTAAGAGAATAGCACTGGAAGGACAAATATGAAAATTGCCTTGGTGATCCAGTAGGGAAGGACATGTATGTGTGAGTGTATATGTACACGTTCATAAATGGGTGCTGTGAGAATGCCCAAGGCACTCTTTGGGCTTAGTGGAGTGTTGACTGTAAAATTCATTGTGTAAGGCTAGAGTATCATGCAAGGCTAGTTACCCAGGGAAAATGTGTGTACATCTGTACACAATCGGGATGAAGAATGCATCTCACCTGACAAAGTCTGTTGTTTCAAAGAGTTTAAAATTCATTGCTGATGGTACATAACATACTGAAGTGACATTCAAATAATTTACCAGCGATTTCAATACCTTGTCTTCACCTCTTTTTCTTCAACATTGTGTGTGCATTGGCCAGTAAATGTGGAGCGGGAGCTGAGAAACCAGGAGAGGGTGCTAGGAAACACTGGAGAAGAGCTCAAAGCAGAACAAAGAGGATCAAATGTAAGACTATTGGGTGGGCAGGAGACAATGTGTTAAGAGACACAGAGGGAGTTCACAGAAGAGGCCAGAGAAGATGACAGACTTAGCTGGAAGGAAGGAGAGGAGACACCTGAGACTGAGAACTCATAGAAGAGGTCACAGAGACACAGCTGGGCGACATAAGCAATTGTGGGGCATCTCACATGAGACCTGGCTAGAGAGAATGAAAGAGGCGGCCTCAGGATGTGAGAGGTACTAGCAAAATTCACACAAGGGATCAAAGAGGATAA
Source organism: Lepidochelys olivacea (assembly GCF_965140295.1). NCBI lineage: Eukaryota > Metazoa > Chordata > Testudines > Cheloniidae > Lepidochelys > Lepidochelys olivacea. Next base: position 128,583,132 of record NC_140413.1, read on the forward strand.
AAGGTGTGACCATGGAAGGGCTGAGCGGGAGTGGATTAGAAGTGTTGGGCAGAGCTCACAGAAGTGGTTAGCAACTCAGAGATGTTAAAGACTGACACACAGCAGGTACCAAATGTTTTTAAAATCATTAGTGGAAGAAAATAGCAATACAATACATAATTTCTCAGTAGCACCTTTCATCCAAAGATCTCAAAGTGCTGTATAAACATTTAGATGTGACAGAGGTAACTATTTGCATTGAGCAAATAATTTATAGTGAATGCTTTATTTGATACATTTTGCATCTCTTTTGTTACAGAATATCTTGGAGCAGTTTTGTGATTTCCTTGAGTAAATTCAATATTTGGTCTTATTCAGTCAGTATCATTTTTATGAGTTGATCATGAATATTCAAAATTCAAAATTCAAATGGCAATGTTGCCAACTCATGATTTTATGGAGAATCTCACAATAGTTGATGCTTTTCTTAAAGCTCCAGCTCCTGGAGTCACACAATTAAATTAAACTCTCAGTTCCCATTTTAAAAAACCCCACATTTCTAGGCCTGATGTCTGTGAAGCAAATAGGGTTGCCAGGTATCTGTTTTTCGACTGGAACGCCTGGTTGAAAAGGGACCCTGGTGGCTCTGGTCAGCACCACTGACTGGGCCGTTTAAAGTCCTGTTGGCAGCGCAGCGGGGCTAAGCCAGGCTCCCTGCCTGACCTGGCTTGGACATGCCGGCTGCTTCTGGTAGCAGAGCGGAGCCAGGGAGCCTGCTTTATCCCTGCTGCGCTGCCAACTGGGAACTGCCTGAGGTAAGTACTGCCCAGCTGCATACTGCACCCCTACCCGTACCCCAACCCCCCGTCCCAGGTGGGAACCCCCTCCTGCACCCAAATTCCCTCCCAGAGCCTGCACCTCACACTCCAACCTTCACCTCAGCCCTGACCCTGCTCCTGTACCCTGAATCCCTCATTTCTGGCCCCACCCCAAAGCCCGCACCCCCAGCTGGAGTCCTCACCCCCTCCCACACCTCAATCCCTGTGAGGATCATCCTTCACTCCTACAACCTATCCTGAAGGACGATCCCTCACTCTCACAGATCTTGGGAGACAGACCAGTCCTTGCCTACAGACAGCCCCACAACCGGAAGCAAACACTCACCAGCAATCACATGCCACACAACAGAACCACTAACCCAGGAACCTATCCTTGCAACAAAGCCCGTTGCCAACTCTGTCCACATATCTATTCAGGGGACGCAATCATAGGACCTAATCACATCAGCCACACTGTCAGAGGCTTGTTCACCTGCACATCTACCAATGTGATATATGCCATCACGTGCCAGCAATGCCCCTCTGCCATATACATTGGGCAAACTGGACACTCTCTATGTAAAAGAATAAATGGACACAAATCAGATGTCAAGAATTATAACATTCAAAAGCCAGATGGAGAACACTTCAATCTCCCTGGTCACTCGATTACATACCTAAAAATCGCAATACTACAACAAAAAAACTTCAAAAACAGACTCCAATGAGAAACTGCTGAATTGGAATTAATTTGCAAACTGGACAACATTACATTAGGCTTGAATAAAGACTGGGAGTGGATGGGTCATTACACAAAGTAAAACTATTTCCCCATGCTTATTTTTCCCCTCTACTGTTACTCACACCTTCTTGTCAACTGTTGGAAATGGGCCATCCTGATTATCACTACAAAAGGTTTTTTTTCCCCCTGCTGATAATAGCTCACCTTAACTGATCACTCTCGTTATAACGGGTATGGCAACATCCATTTTTTCATGTTCTCTCTCTGTGTGTGTATATATCTTCCTATTGTATTTTCCACTGCATGCATCTGATGAAGTAGGTTTTAGCCCACAAAAGCTTGTGCTCAAATAAATTTGTAAGTGTCTAAGGTGCCACAAGTACTCCTCATTCTTTTAGGTGAAGCAAAGTTACAGAGTCACATGCACAGGTATTTGCAGAATTCAATTTTAAAATTTGCACACCAAATTATTTGCTCTAAAAGTGCCTGTTCATCCAGTTAGGGAACAAAAGCAATAACCACTTGATTTATATGACCAATGAAAACTAAGCACTACTGATTGAATTGAAAATATTCATGATCATCTAGATAAGGAAACTGAGGCAGAGGGAGGTTGAGTGTCTCACTGAAGGTTAACAGGAAATCTGTGGTAGAATTCAGATTTCAAAGTACAGAATTTGATTCAAATTTTGTGATTCAGACTCCATCTGTAGTTTCTAAATAAAGCCAGTTATTCAAATGACGATATCTCACCTAATTGTATTATATGGTTCTTATTTTAAACTTATATTGAGTACAGCATGGGCATGATCATGTACTCACAATTTGTCTGGATATTTCATCATTTGTTTATCTAGGGCAGGGGTAGTCAAACTTTTTGGCCCAAGGACCACATCGGGGTTCTGAAACGACATGGAGGGCCGGGTAGGAAAGGCTGTGTCTCCCTGAACAGCCTGGCCCCAGCCCCTATCTGCCCCCTCCCACTTCCCGCCTCCTGACTGCCCCCCTCAGAACCCCTGGCCCATCCAACCTCCCCTCCCCCGCTCCTTGTCCCCTGACTGCCCCACCCCCTATCCACACCCCCACCCCCTGACAGGCCCCCTGGTACCCCGAACTCATCCATCTCCACCCCCACGACTTGTCCCCTGACCGCCGCCTCCCACAACCCCCATCCCTAACTGCCCGCCCAGGATCTCACCCCCTATCCAACCCCCCTTGCTCCCTATCTCCTGACCACGCCCCCCCCCGAACCTCTGCCCCATCCAACTGCCCCTGTCTCCTGACTGCCCCCCGGGACCTTCTACCCCTTATCCAAACCCCCCTTCCCCCGCCCACTTACCAGGTCACTCAGAGTGGCAGGACAGGCTTATTGGAAAGCCTGGGAGGTGGGCAGGCACAAGCTGTGCTACCCTCCCGGTAGCATAGCTGTGGGAGAGGGGGAGAGCGGGGGAGGGGTTAGCCTTCCCAGCCGGGAGCTCAGGGGCTGGGCTGGATGTGGCCCGCGGGCCGTAGTTTGCCGACCTCTGATCTAGGCCCTATATAATTCAGTTTGCATCGCCTCAAATGCATTTTAAGTAGATCCCTATTTATGAGTCAAAACTTGCAGCACGGATTTGTAAAACAAATCATGCCACATTAATTGTTTTTCCCCAGTATCAACAAGGTGGATAAAAGGAATGCAATGTTGACAGTGTTATTTATTTGGATTTAATGAGTTCTCTGATACAGAACAATGTTTATAGAGAGATTGCAGAAATAGTGTCTGGATAATAATACTGCACAGTAGATAAAAATTGTTTGCTACATTCACAACATGGTCTACTAAGTTATAGCCAATGGTAACAAGTGACAAGTTTTTAAAGTGCTTATATACCAATGCTAGAAACAAACAATAAGATGGATGAACTAGAGTGCCTCGTATTCAATGAGGATATTGATATAATAAGGCATCACAGAAACTTGGTAGAATGAAGATAATCTATGGGACACAGTATATCAGGGTACAAAATAAATCAGAAGGACAGAACAGGTTGTGCTGGTGGGGGAGTGACACTGTATGTGAAAGAAAGCGTAGAATCAAATGAAGTAAAAATCTTTAATGAACCAAATTGTACTACAGAATCTCTATGGATAGTAATTCCATTCTTGAATAATAAGAATATAGCAGTAGGGCTATATTATCGACCAGCTGACCAGGATAGTGATAGTGACTGTGAGATGCTCAGGGAAATTAGAGAGGCTATTAAAATAAAAAACTCAATAATAATGGGGGATTTCAATTATCCCCATATTGACTGGGTACATATCAATTCAGGATTGGATGCAGAGAGAAAGTTTCTTGACACCTTAAATGACTGCTTCATGGAGCAGCTAGTCCTGGAACCCACAAGAGAAGAGGCAATTCTTGATTTTATCCTAAATGAAGCACAAGTTCTGGTCCAAGAGGTGAACAGAGCTGGACTGCTTGGTAATAGTGACCATTCCCTTTGGGGCATCTGGCATCTGCCACTGGTGAAAGACAGGATACTGGGCTAGATGGACATTTGGTCTGACCCAGTGTGGCCATTCTTATGTATTTCATCAGGCTGCTGGTGGAAGGCATTGAGGTGGAAGGCATACTAGTGATGATAGCTATGGTCCTACTTTTATATAGCGTTTTCTATACTGAAAGATCCTAAAATGCTTTGCAGGTTGATATAAACTATATAGGAATCACTTTGGCCATGACTGGAATGAAACACAACAGGATTTATACGGCACACTAACCTTTCTCCATAGTGTAGCACAGGAAGTGAAGAAATAGCATGTCCAATTGAAACCACAAGGGGATGAAGTAGGTGGAGTGCAATTATCCAGCTGGAATTTGGCCAGAACCCTGGGGCTAAGAACACCCAGGGTGAGATTCTGGGCTGTGACATAAGAGGCTCCCCAGAGAACTAACAGCTCAGGGAGAAGGTGGCTACGGTAGCTTTAATCCACCTTTGGGTCTTGATAACTTGGGCTCCTGCATGGGTTGGATAGGTTCACGGCATGACTGAAGGCTTGTCTACACTTACATTTTATAGCGTTCTAACTTGCTGGCTCAGGGGTGTGAAAAACCACCACCCTGAGCGCAGCAAGTTACAGCGCTTTAAAGTGCTAGTGTAAACAGGCTCCGAGTGCTAGGAGCCACATTTCCAGTGCTTGTGGAGGTGGATTACCAGGAACGCTGGAAGAGCTCTCTCCCAGAGCTCGCACGTGACCCAACTCGCATTTCAAAACGCTGCCACAGAGCGTTCCCACAACAGTGCTTTGAAGTTTCCAGTGTAGCCATGCCCTTAGACAGCGCAGAGAGCCTGATTAAGATAACACAGCCTACCAGTACCTTGGCTGCTCTGAGCCTCTGCCCTGCCCTGGCACACACCTCCTGGTCCTAGTCCTGTCCCGACACAGAGCTTGTGACAAGATCCTCACGAGGCAGCCTTACAGCTTTCTTCCACAGTGCATGAAGAGGCCAAAGCAGGCACAGGATCTCACCCTCAGGCACAGGATCTCACTCTTAGCAGGAGTCACGGGGATCCTAAAAGAGCACTAACAGAGCACAGCTTTAAACTGCATCAAAAAGATAACACCTGCAGCCGCACAGTAGCCCACACGTCACCATGCTGTGATATTCCTTCCATGCGGACCCAGAAGGAAGCATGCCACCTCCTACAGCATCTGTGACTCTCCCTGGAGGTGTTCCATCAAAGTATCTCCCCCTCCCACGCATTTAGTGAGTATTATCTGCCGAGATCACAGGCCAAAGTGGAATGGCTGGTGGCTATTACTATATATTAGCATTATAATCATAAGAGCCATCAGTTTAGAACTAATGATCTATATGCACACAAGAAGAACAGAAGCAGAATCTCTTGAGTACTACATGTTCCTCTTAATTTCTCATAGACTCACAGACATTAAGGTCAGAAGGGACCATTATGATCATCTAGTCTGACCTCCTGCACAATGCAGGCCACAGAATCTCATCCGCCCACTCCTGCAGTAAACCTCTCACCTATGGCCAAGCTATTGAAGTCCTCAAATCATGGTTTAAAGACTTCCAGGTGCAGAGAATCCTCCAGCAAGTGACCCGGGCCTCATACTACAGAGGAAGGTGAAAAACCCCCAGGGCCTCTTCCAGTCTTCCCTGGAGGAAAATTTCTTTCCGACCCAAATATGGCGATCAGCTGAACCCTGAGCATGTGGGCAAGATTCACCAGCCAGATACCCAGGAAAGAATTCTCTGTAGTAACTCAGAGCTCCTCCCTTGGGAGGCAAAACGGATGCACATACCACCACCAGAACATGTACCAGTGAGATGATATGGAGCCTGAGATGTGCAAAGCCAAGAAAACAACATGGAAAGGAAATTGAGAATTATAAAGCTTGGCAGTAAGGGGCCGGGGAGGGGGGGGGAGAATCACATTAATGGAGTGACAGGTTTCAGAGCAGCAGCCGTGTTAGTCTGTATTTGCAAAAAGAAAAGGAGTACTTGTGGCACCTTAGAGACTAACAAATTTATTTGAGCATAAGCTTTCGTGAGCAACAGCTCACTTCATCCGATGCATTTTTTCCACTGAATGCATCCGATGAAGTGAGCTGTAGCTCACAAAAGCTTATGCTCAAATAAATTTGTTAGTCTCTAAGGTGCCACAAGTCCTCCTTTTTTTTTAATTAATGGAGTGAGTTTATTTTCAGGGGCTTACTTCAGTGTGTGCACAGCTGATCACACAACGCAGCCAGGTCAATGCAGAATCCTCTGCTAGAGGGTAATCAGTGCTCTGTGTTCACAGCTCTGGTGCTTATTGTAACAGCTTTGCAGACAGGATTAGAGCTTTTCTTGTGAACTTCACTGGCAGTTAATTCTGTGCTTTGGCCCTGAAAGCGAAGAAAGTTTGCCTTGCAGTTAGGGTGCAGAGAACAGGAGGAGCCTAATTTTAGAATGCTGGCTGCCGTAGGAAATGAGAATTCATCCATCAAATAATTATGGGTTTATATTTTGTTTTGATGGATTCTCTGCTGCTTCTGCACACAAGTTCAGCTTGCACCTGTAAGCTGATATCCATCAAAGTGGGAGAAAAATTGAAAGCTAAGATATAACTACCAGGACTCATTCAGCCTTTTTAAGAAAACGCAATAAGCTAAGTCAGAAAGGCTGCTTCTAACATGGATAATGGGTGTATTTATAATACAGCCTATTATGAAAGCCTTTTTTTCATGGACTGGCTCCTGGTGACCTCATCATTGATTAAAGCCATAGAGAGTTAGCAAAGGTAGAATTACAGTTTTCCTACTACATACAATATGATACGATATTATAAATGGGTAGAGCAGGGGTGGGCAAACTACGACTCGTGGCCCATTTTAAGCCGGCCCCCAAGCTCCCGCTGGGGAGCAGGGTCTGGAGCTTGCCCTGCTGCGGCGCTCCAGCCGGGTCGAGGAGGGAAGGAGGGGAGCCGGGCCGGACCACGGTCGATGATTTTAACAAGTGCTCATAAATCACTAAAATGTTTCTTGTATGTCACAGAAGTTAATACATACATTAAGCCTATATTTACTACTTCTGTTGTTTCAGAGTAGCAGCCATGTTAGTCTGTATTCGCAAAAAGAAAAGGATTACTTGTGGCACCTTAGAGACTAACCAATTTATCTGAGCATAAGCTTTCGTGAGCTACAGCTCACTTCATCGGATGGATTCAGTTGTGCACTTCTGTTGTGAATTTTGCCATTGACATCAATAGGTCAGACCCAGTGACAGCAGTATTCTCATTTTGTACATTTATAGTCAAAAAATATCAACAATAACTTTAAAGGTATTCCTGCCAGAAGTGCTGGAAGGCAGATGGGTTTGTGTCTATGGAAGGAATTCAGGCCCTGATTCAGCAAAGCACTGTTGGTACAGGCAGTGTTGGTCCAGTTACGCTATGGAAGCTCTTAGTAATGTCAGGAGATTTCTTGAGAAGTGTGAAAAAAATTGCAGCTTTTTCTTATTCTATCCTCTTATTATGTACAGTTGGGGTAAGAGAAAACAGCACATTTTTTCATAAATATAAACTAGTTCTCAAGTGCCCTCTGCTTGCATGGTGCCCAATGAACACACCAACTCCTCACTGTTGATCTTTACCTACAATCTTTGGCCCAGGCAATCAATGCAAAAATCAATGAAGTTCACCGAGCCAGCTCACACTATTCAGAACTGAATTTGGTACACAGAGTCACTGAAATTTGAGATGGAAAATATATTAGGTTATCTAGTCATTTCCTTACCAGCACAAGATCATACCTCACTGTCTGTTTCTGGATGCTTTGTCCAGTCTAGTTTAAAGAACTCAGTAATGAAGATTCCATACTTCCCACAGGAGATTATTCCACAGTCTAATAGAGTTGGCCATTAAGAATTTTTTTTAAAACTGATGTTGAGTCTGTATTCCTTTGCACAGTTTTATCCCATCTCCCCTACTTATGCCCCATTATACTACACTAAACGGTCTCTCAGCAGTTTACACTTTGAAAATTGGAGTTTTATATCCCTTTTCTCTGTCATTTAGCCATGCTAAACATTTTTAATTCCTCTAATCTCTTTTCACAAATCTCCTTCAACTCTTTTAACCATTTTTGTTGCACTTTACTGAATTCCCTCCAGTGCTTTGTTCCTCTATTGTCCTCCTTTCTGAACTTCCCCAGTTCCCAGTGCCATTGATATCCGTAACGGATGACATCAACTACATCACAATGTCTGAGCATTACTTAAAGCATTACTTAAATATCATCATTTCATCAAGATGATTTTTAACAAAATCAACATCAGAACGTTACATATGATTAACTAGAAAGGCCCCCTGTACTGGGCTATCTAAATTATTCCTAGCAGGGACTAATACTTACACAAGTAATAGTCACACAGATTCACCATCTCCTTACCCCAGCATGCACTTGACTCATAAAAAGCACATTCTTCATGTACCACACTGGAAAAGTTCGAGCTTCCTAGTTGCCTGTCCCTTCCTGCCCTGAGCTGGGCACTAACTGTAACTGGCTTTTCCTTTGGATGAGTGTCAAGAGTCCAATTTCTGACAGTGGTTGACAGACATCAGCCCCTATGGTACTGCTGCCACAGAGGGCTAATGTTGGCAACACCTCCATCTTAATCTCAGTTATAGTAACCTCAACCCTCTTGAAGTGCTGTTCTGTGGATCACTGCCTCACTATAGACTCTGCTATGCTTTGTATATGGGAGCAGCCCCCAAGGTTTACAGACCATTCAGCTTCATTTGTTGAGCAAGCTGCTTTACTTTGCGCTTTCTAACCACATCCATCTGGCTTTAGGACAAAACATATCATAATCTGTTCCCCACAACCTGAATTCTCTCAGAGAAAGTTAATTATGTTGCTGAAAAGTCCCCAAAGAGGTTAATTAAAGCTATTTATTTTGGGAGGAATGTAATAGTAATCAATACAAAGGGAAAAATGACTCACTAAAGTAAGGATGTTTGTGCTTCACAATCAGCTGGCTAGTTAGTGAGGATAATATATAACACACAGCACGGAGAGACTGTATGTCTACACTTAAATCTCTAGAGCTGCAAGGCTGCATCTGCGCCACTGCAGTGTTTCAGTGTAGAAGCTCACTACAGCGACGGGAAGGGTTCTCCCTGCATTGTAATAAATCAATTTCCCCCAGAGCGAGTAGCTAGATTAATGGAAGAATTCTTCCATCAGCCTAGCACTGTCTACTAGGAGGATAGGTCAGCATACCTACATCTCACAGGACTGTGAAAAATCCACACCCCTGAGAGATGTAGTTATGTTGACCTAACCCCCGGTGTAGACAGCACTAGGTTGATTGAAAAATTCTTTCGGCTAAACTAGTTACACTCTGGCTTTTTTCTCCACTTTTTATTTTATTTTTTTCACATACAAAAATGGTTTCATTTAAAAAAAACCCCATCATTGGTAATACACTTGCGCCCCTTTTAGTGAAAACTAGGCCATTTCTGACAGACAATGGGCAAGATTCCAAGCAAAAAGTAAGTTCTCAGCACAAGTGTCAAAAATCAATATATATATATATATATTTTGGGTTTTTTTTTCCATTTTTGTATATAATAGCCATTTTGTTGAATTGGAAAAGCTAAATTTGAGGGGATATGAAATTGCCTGAAATGAAGTGGCAAATATTTGTGTGTGAAATTCCACAGTGACATTTTCACTAGTTTTGCACAGCTCTGCTTTCACGTCTAAACTGCTAGTTCAAATTCAACTCATATCAGTGCAGTCTGAAAGTCTGCAGTTTCCATCTGATGGTTGTTTGGGCACCTCTGTGAAATGACTCATGGTCTCACCTTATTTCCCACAGTGCAAGTGTCTGCAGCACAAACCCCCATCTCATTATTATTATTTCGATTGTGATAGTGCCCACACTGTGGTAGGTATCTTGCAAACACGGAAAAACACAGTCTCAGCCAAGGACGGCTTATACTTTAAGACCTTTGTCCTGCAATGAGCACTCTCGCAGAGCCCCCTTGAATTCAGCTAGGCTCCACATAGGCACAGAGATTTTCCTTAATAGATATAAATGCAGGATTGGGGCCTAGTAAGGCAAAGACAGACAAAAGGTGGAGGAAGGGATGGAAGATACAAGCAAAGGTGATTAGCGTTATTTAAGGCACCCATTTTGTGCATTCTCTTCGTTTTGTGCATGGTCTGGTGGGTGGGGGAGGGAGGAGTTAACACTACTTTTCTATCACAATCAACCTCCTGAAAAAGCTAGATCATTTCTGTGGACAAGGAGCAACGAACATGTTGCTCAATATCTTATCTTTCTGAACTGTCCTCACTGCTCAATAAGCCGACATCCTTTCAAGTTAGCAATATTTTAGGATTGCAGGTTATGGATTGGCAGAAGCTTGGAGAGCGTGTGAGCACGTGTCAGTCCTTAGCTACTAGTAGGAATTAGCCTCTTTGCACCATGATTCCACATTGTGATGGATGGTTATGGTTGTGCACAGACATAATAACCACTACTGTTTACCCCTCTGCTGCATTCTTAGCTGCCTTTATGAAAGTCCTGATCTATCTTTCCAAGTCTCCTGTAAACAACTGTCCCTAGGGTGCAATGGGTCAACAGGTCAACAAAATAGCAGGGAAGATAAAGGGCTTCCTGGGTGTCCAAGATCCCCTGGTTTGCAGTAATACAACTACCAGCTGATCAAACAGCCACGTCTCACTGAAAGCTAGAAAGCTTGAAACAGTGGTGGAAATCGGCAGCTTGTGGCAAGCCTGTTGTCTCCACTTCTGTCTGTCCCTCCCCACTGCCAGGGCTTGAATTACTGGGGCTGCTGAGCTGGGAGGCTCTAAGGAATCATGCTTTTTACTGTTCCCTGGACTTTTGGCCTTGCTTTTCACTCCTTTTGTGCTCTGAGTTGAAACCCTTTATAGCTTCTTCTCCCTTTGTTGAGGTGTCAGAGAGACAGACTGAGCAGTCAGAGTGAAATGAAAGGCGAGCGGATCCGCCTGCAGTACCCTCTGCTTTTGCTGGGCAAGTGGGATCTCTCTTCCAACGAAGTGTTCAGAGAGATTCAGTCAAAACTGGGAAAGCTGCTGGAAGCTATAAGAGACAAAGGAGATGACTTTAGATTAGAGGTCACAGTTCAATGCTATAGAACGTGGCACCTAGGTCACAGGTCAAGAGAGATGCTGTGCATTACCTGATTGGGGATGCCAGCAGGGATTCCCCACTGTGAACAGCTAGTTTAGAATGAATGAAAGATTTAGTAGGTAAAGGTTGGAATAACAACGCTTTGCTGTTACGTAGTCATATGCCAACCTCCAAATGCTTCACTGACAGTAAGTCTCAACAATTCTGTTGGGCAGGCAAATACCTCGCTGTTCAACAGATGGGGAACTGGGAAATAAAGAGAAGTTAAGGATATGTCTACACTGTAATTAGACACCAACAGCTGGCCCGTGCCAGCTGACTCAGGCTCTCGGGGCTCGGGCTAAAGGGCTATTTAACTGCTGTGTAGCCGTTCAGGCTTGGGCTACAGCCCAAGCTCTGGGACCATCCCACAATCAGGGTCCTAGAGCCTGGGCTCCAGCCCAAGCCCAAAAACCCACATAACAATTAAACAGCCCCGTGACCCCGAGTCAGCTGGGACACTCTATCCACAGGTTTTGAACTGCAGTGTAGACATAACCCTACGTGACTTGCCCAAAGTCACACAGCCAGTCAGAGCTGGGAACAGAATGCCAAATTCTTGCTCTTGGTCTAACCAACAGACCCTCTGAAAGAAGGAAACTAATTGTTCATGTTAGACATGAGTGAGAAAGCAAAGAGTGCCAAATTAAAGTTAAAGGAAGAAATTAGCTCTGATAGTAGGAAAGCCTGTCTGTTTCCAAGGATGATCTGCAAGGGGTGCAATTTCCTTCTTAAGGCAATTATGGCAAAATCTTTAACGGAAAGTAGTTAGAGGAAGTGACTTAAAACAGAGTGGTGTGCCTTAAAAGCTTTTTAACCTAAGATAAATAGATATGGTTACCTCAGTATCTTCAGTATGCCCTTGTACAGCACTTCCCTATATTTACTATAGGAAATACCTTGAATACTGCAGTTATCTGACTGCAAATACTTACTTAGTTATCTAAGGTAATTGGCACATTTTTAAGGGCCACCAATGTAGTAAATAGTTTACACAGTTTAGGGAAATAATATAGGGTCCTCCCTTCCAGATGCAGTGGCCTGGACCAGGTGCTCTGAGAGATCCAGTCCTATAACTTTGAGTCTATTCACTTAAAAAGTGCTGCTTGAAGATTTAGCCAAGTTTTTATTGAGGACTGCAGAGAAATCCTTGCTATATCCCCCCTTATATTCATGAGCTGCTTTGAAAATTTAATGATAGGACAACTACTTTTAGAGGAGATACAACTGCAACTAGTTTTGAGAGTTTTCCATTTTGAGAGTCATCACATAGCTTACCTCCTCAAACTCCCCCACTAACAGAAACAGTAGACTTCTGGCAAGAGACTGGAGAATGCAACTGGTGTCATGAATAGAGTTGCAGCTAAGTAAGACTGGGAACTGGAAATACAGCATCCTTGGCAATGAGCTTAAGACTCATAATCTGATTTTACTTGCAACTGACTGTTGTACACATAATTAGACCTTGGATGCAAGTCAATAACACCAGTGGCAGGACAACCAAACAGTATGCAGCAGAGTTTTGAAAATCTGGTAAACTGTTCACTGAATCTCTTTGGATGACTAATCAATTGATAACTAATCACTGAAACAAACTGATAGCAGAATCGTTGAAAGATTTAGATTCCACGGTAACAGGGATCTCCTTGTTTTTATTGTGCTCTAAACTTGGACTGAAAATTCCTCTCTTTTGTCTTCAAACATGAAGCGACACAACGTGCAAAACTGTTCTAAGGGATACCAGATTACTTTTCAAAAAATTGTTTTATGTTGGATGAATAAATGGTATTCCTTTGTGTAGTTTATAATAATTACTGATTTTCATATTTAAAAATTAGGTATTCAGATGATTATGTCCATATGCCACTGAAAATCAAATGTCTTGTGTGTGCACATTAATTTTTTAAAATTCATTTATACAGTATTCTATTTATGATGTACTATAATAAGAGTATACACAGAAACGTTTATTAGTTATAAAATACCAGCAGTGAGTTAAATACTTTAGACAAAAGAAGAAAAATCCCTGCCCTGAAGAGCTTACAAATTAATATTATTAATAATAATAATAATAATAATCCTTTAGCTTTTATATAGCACTTTTCATCGGTAGATCTCAAAGCAGTTTAGAAAGGAGGTCAGTATCATTTCCATTTTACAGCTGGGGAAACTGAGGTACGGGGAAGCGAAGTGGCTTGTTCAAGGTAACAAAGACTAATTAGATAAAGATGAAACATATCAAAAGGAGGGGGAATGGGTAGTGTTATTTCATATGCACACACACACACACAAATAACTTTACAACTTCCTAGGTATGAAATTGCCTCTCTGTGACAGCTATTAACAGGGCCCATGACCCACTTATGTCCTATTTATCACCTGAGCTTTTAGTCGTGCATAGGTAGACCAGATCAGGACTTTTCGGTCAGAATGATTTTTCAATGGAAAATGCAGTTTTTGAAAAATTGAGATTTTCTGTGGAAAAATCCTACATTTCATGAAAAATCATGACTTGCTTTCTGCTCTGCAGCTAGACCTCCCCAAAGGAAAATGTGTCATGTAACCATTGAAAGGATACTGATTCAGAATTTGCCTAATGAAGAATGCAGCTAGATGTAAACAATTAGCCATATTTCTATTTAATATTTTGTCATTAAACTCCTGTAGCAAACTAAAGGAACTGAATAGGAATTAAGGGCCTGATCCAACAATGGAAAGACCCCTGTTAACTTCAACAGACTTTGGATCAGGCCCTAAATGCTTCATTTTGATGATATAACATTGATGGTCCATATGTGTTCCCATTTGTCCCTGGCCAGATCACACAGATGAGATTACATTTCTATTGGGCTTGATATAGGAGTAAATGCATGAAATTTGATGGTTTGTGATATATACAGGAGATCAGCCTAGATAATTGAATGGTCCCTTCTGGCTTTCAATTTTATGTATCTATGAATTAACACTTCACATGTAGACAATGGAGAACAGATACAAACAAACAAAAAAAGAACCTTCTCAGGAGCTAGACATAATCTTGGTCCTAGAATTTATGAACTGGGTGACCCCTATTCTAGTTGTGGTGCTAGATATGTTACAGGAGGTGATGAAGGGTAAGACAGACCCTAATACAGAAGTGGACAAACTACAACCCGCAGGCCACATCTGGCCCATGGGACCGTCCTGCCCAGTCCTTGAGCTCCCAGCCGGGGGGTGGGGTGGGGGCTAGCTCCCAGCCCCTCTCCTGCTATCCCCTCTCCCCCGCAGCCTCAGTTCACCGTGCCACCAGAGCTCTGACCCGCTCTGACCTGGGCAGCATGGCTGGCTCCAGCTGGGCAGTAGGGCTGCGAGACCCTGCTGCCCTAAGCAGCATGGTAAGGTGGCAGGGAAAGGGGGTTGGATAAGGGGCAGAGGATCCCAGGGGGCAGTCAGGGGACAGGGAGCAGGGGGTGGTTGGATGGGGTGGAGGTTCTGGGTGGGGGCGGTCAGGGGACAGGGGGGTTGGATAGGTGTGGGAGTCCCGGGGGGGTCTGTCAGGGGGCAGGGGTGTGGATAAGGGTTGGGGCAGTCAGGGGACAGGGAGCTGTGGGGGTTGGATAGGGGGTGGGGTCCCAGGGGTCAGTTAGGGGTGGGGGGGTTCCGGGAGGGGGCAGTCAGGGGTCAAGGAGCAGGGGGGGTTGGACGGGCAGGAGTTCTGAGGGGGGCAATCAGGGGGTGAGAAGTGGGAGGGGGTGGATAGGGCGCAGTGGCCAGGCTGTTTGGGGAGGCACAGCCTTCCCTACCTGGCCCTCCATACAGTTGCGCAACCCCGATGTGGCCCTTGGGCCAAAAAGTTTGCCCACCCCTGCCCTAACAAGCCACCAGACCTAGGTCAGCATGCTGAGGGATGTAAGGGAAGCAAAGTGTGTGACATATGATCATCCAAACTTTGTTTCAGCATATTACTACTACCAATTGACCACACCATCATGACTGGAGTCCATCCTGTTCGTTTACCACTCTGCCCATAAAATATCCTCTTAATTTCTTGCATATCTACCCTCAGTTTTAATCCCATGTCTCCACTGTTCTTTCCAATGATAAAACAGTGACCTACTAGTTTTTGCTCTCAGGCCATTTTCAATTTCTGCCATATTAGCTCCGTTGTTGTGATCATTTCTCCAGACATATAAGCAGCAGCAATAATTAATGTCCACACTCCCTTTTACAAACATTGCTCCAGGCAACAGTCAGAAGGGAGATTTCTACAGAGGCTCCTGAGATCATATTCTTGGGCTATGTCTACATGGCGCATCTTTTCGCAACACAGCTGTGCCGCTACAGCCATGCTGCTAAAAGATGTGCAGTGTAGCTGCTCTTTGTTGGCAGGAGAGAGCTTTCCCGCTGACAAAAAAAATCCCCCCCAACCAGAGGCAGTAGCTTCATCTGTGGAAGTGTTCTCTCGCTGACAAAGCGCTGTTCACACCGGTGCTTTTTGTCAGTGAAACTTTTGTTGTTCGGGGTGTAGTTTTTTTACACCCCTGAACCACAAAAGTTTTACAGACCAAAGTGCAGTGTAGACAAAGCCTTAATCTCTTTAAAATGTAAGACATGAAGAGATTTATACATAATGAGTTAGCATGTCTGTTGGTGACTACAATAGTCAGATTAAATATGGCTGATTGAAATCACCCATACTTGAAACAAATTTGAGTGGAACCTTTTTGTATTTTTGAGAGAAAGTACGTCTGGAGTGGCTAATTTCCCTTCTCTCCATCCCTTCTATCAATTTCTGATGTGCCTGCACTTTCTGGTTTTGTCTCATACTAGTTGCAGAGGCAGAAATTATCTGGGAAGATATCTTATCTTATTTCTGATCCACTTAGAACCTGAAAGTACCAGAGTTCTCACGAGAGAGCCTGTAGTTGGGAGATTTAGGGCTTGTTTACACAGTGTGTGTGTCCGCATTAGAGGGGTGTGCATTCTAATGTCCAGCAGGACATCACACATTAATTGGCCTGTGAGGACCATGCTGGTGTGGACTAAAAGTTCCCTAGTGCACTTTAATGTAGTTCTGTTTCAAACAGTACTATGTTAATGCTCACTAGTATAAACATGCCATTACGTTAACACGCCAGCAGGCTCAGTACAGGCCAGTTAATGCACATCATGCTGGTGCGAACTAGAATTTGCATCCCACTGGTATGGACTAGACAAGCCCTTACAGCCCAATGAGATTTGAATACATTTGGATAAGCAGGGCTGACCTTACCATGAGGCGAACTGAGGCGGCCACCTCAGGTGCCAGATTGTATGGGGGGGCAGGGGGGCGCCACTAGGACCCAGAGTGTAGAAAATTGTGTCTGCTGCTGGTGCATATGTATTCTCTCTGCTTGAGATGCACAGAGATGGTGGAGTGCTGTGTGGAAGATGGAGGGCACAAGAGACATAACAGGCAGGCAGGAGAAAAAGTGAGAGGGAATAACAGAAAGCAGCAGGAGCTGCAGGGAGAGAGAGGAGGAGGAGTCTCTTATGTACCTCTCTAGCACCCCCCAGGAGCCTGGACTGATTAACACCAGCTTCTCAGGAAGCTTCCTGTTTCCTTCCGCTTCCCTGAACCCACTTGAGGAGAACAGGCAGTCAATTGAAGTAGTAGGAGCCAGTTAGGCCCTTAAGACGCTGATATCTTCCCTCACTCAGGCCCTGCTACCAGCCTGCTTATTTGTCCCCTTCAATTGACTGTTGAGATCCACTATAGCCAGCACAGAACAGCAGTCATGAGTGAAAGAAGAAAACGCCCCTGTGGGCGTTTTCCGAAAAAGAAAGAAAGCAAAGGAAGCTTTTCTATCTAAGCAGAAAGGAGCTCTCCTGACATACATAGACACAAATGTTCACGGTGAGCCTTCCGGTCCGAGTGGGGATGTGAGTGGTGAGGAGATGCCTGATCTTCCAGTTAGTCAGAGTGCAGGTGACCTGGCAGCTACTGTAGCATCCATATCTCCATCTCAAATGGATGTAACCAGGCACATTCCTGAAGAAAAGTGTAGATCAGAGAAGAGTGTGGTGGAGGCGCAAGAAACAGCTGCTGCTGAGTTTAGTTCCTTAAATCTAGATGATCCAGGACTGTGGAGCAGTAGCCCGAGGGACTTCCTTGTACTGCATGGGCCACAGCAAGTGAAAAACTTCATGTTCCCCAAAGACAATGAAAATAGAAGTTTCTACCCAACACATTACTGGCATGAAATCCCCAATGGTGACAAAGTGGAGAGGCCATGGCTTATATACTCAAAAACCCAGAATGCCGCATACTGTTTTTGTTGCAAACTCTTCCAGTCTAATGTTCCAGCCACATTGGGTTCTACAGGAACAAAGGACTGGAAAAATCTGGCTAGAAATCTGGCATACCATGAGAAGGCAGCAAATCACCAGAGAGCATTCGATAGGTGGAAAGAGCTTGAGATGAGACTAAGGTTAAGGGCCACCATAGATGATCAGCATCAAGAGAAGATTGTATCAGAGTCTCTTTAGAGGCAAAATGTTCTGAGAAGGCTCATTGCCATTGTGAGAATGCTTGCTACCCAAAACCTAGCACTGCGTGGTGCTTCAGATCAGCTGTATGTGCCAAAGAATGGAAACTTCCTTAGAATTGCGGAGCTGATGGCTGAGTTTGATGCTGTACTCCAGGAGCATCTAAGAAGAGTCACTACCCAAGAAATGTACACACACTACTACCTTGGAAAAACAATTCAAAATGAGATCACACAGTAACTTGAAACAAAAGTCAAACAGAAGACTGTGGCAGATCTGAAGTCAGCAAGGTATTACTCTGTTATTCTGGACTGCACACCTGACATCAGCCATACAGAACAAATTACTTTAATGGTGCATTTTATAACAACAACAGAACCTACTGAATATGTCCCTGCAATGGTGACTGTCAGAGAGCATTTTCTAAAATTTATTGACATTGATGATACTACAGGAGCTGGTATGACAAACGTGCTTCTTAAAAAGCTGGAAGATATGGGAATTGCGATAGCTGACAAGAGAGGTCAGGGCTACGATAATGGTGCCAACAGGAGAGGAAAGAACAGAAGAGTGCAGACACAGATCCGAGAGTTAAACCCTCAAGCTTTTTTTGTCCCATGCAGTTCTCATTCATTGAACTTGGTAGTAAGTGATGCAGCATCAGGTTTTAGTGAGGCTGCTGAATTTTTTAATGTAATTCAAAGCATCTATGTATTTTTCTCTGCATCAACTCAGCGATGGCAAATTTTGAAGCAACATCTGGGAACATGCTCTCTGAGACTGAAACCACTGAGTGCCACATTATGGGAAAGTCGAGTGGAGGTGATAAAGCCTATCAAACACCAAATTGGGAAGATTGATGATGCCATAGTTGCCATTATGGAGGATAATGCTATGACAGGAACTGTTCATGGGAGAACAGTGGCAGAGGGAAATGGAATCACCAGAAACATACATAACTTCAAATTTCTGTGTGGATTAGTGTTGTGGCATGACATACTGTTTGAAATAAAAGTTGTAAGCAAGAGACTCCAAGGTGTTGACCTTGATATATCTGGAGCAATAGAACAACTGGACAAAGCAAAGTCATACCTACAGTCTTACCGGTCAGATGAGGGATTTCAAAATGTTCTAAAGCGTGCACAGAAGTTGGCAAAGGAACTTTACACTGAAGCTATTTTCCCCCCCATTCAAGAATACAAGAGTCACTGTAGAAGAACTCATTTTGATTACGAGGCACGGGATAATCCCATAAGAGACCCCAAACAACATTCAAAGTTGAATTCTTTAACCAGGTGCTAGACTGTGCTATATACTTACAGTCAGTTGAAGAACGTTTCATGTAGCTCAAGGAACACAGCAGTATATTTGGGATGTTGTAGGATGTTCCAAAACTCCTCACTATACCTGAAGAAGACCTACATCAGGAATGCAGGGCACTAGAGACAGTGTTGACACATGATGACATGCGCAATATTGATTCGAGTGATTTAGGTGATGAACTGAAAGCCCTTTTAAGATACATTTCAGCAGGATCTACTCCAAAGGCTGTTCTGGAATATATGTGCACAAATAAGATGACCTCCCTCTTTCCAAATGCTTTTGTTGCTCTGTGCATACTTCTAACACTTCCTATAACAGTTGCCAGTGGAGAACGCAGCTTCTCCAAGCTGAAGTTAATAAAAACACATCTACGCTCCACAATGACACAAGAGAGGCTGGTTGGCCTTGCAACCATCTCAATAGAGCATGAGCTGGTCCAAACTGTGGACCTTCAGGAAGCAGTTCAAATCTTTGCAACCAAGAAGGCACGAAAAGCACAGATAAAGATGCCAGTGTTTACTATGCAGCCAAGAAAAGTTACATTTGCTGTTCAGGCGTTTGAAAGTTAAGTGTGACTTAAAATTTTTGAACAAGGCATTTAAATTGTTAGTTCTCCTTTATTGGGGTAGGTAGCAGAGCAGTACCATGAGAGGAGCAGAACAGGAAGAAGGCAAAATTGAGATCTTTCAAAGTTTTGGCCCAAGTGAGGGGGCATGGGGACATCATTTGAGCTCCCCGCCTCAGGTGCCAAAATGTTGTGGGCCGGCCCTCTAGATAAGTATTCCATACCAAACATCTGCACTTTGCAAGATTCAGTATCACTACTAATCAGATGTTTTGTGCTTCCTCTCCCATCCCTCAGAAGTTCTCTCCTCTTTTCTCTCGTCTTAGCAGTAGGAAATCTGGAATCAGAGAACGATAATTACCAAATGGTCAATTTATGTCACCAGAGGCCTACTTGCTTGTGTGACAGATGGGTTATGTAATTTACATGTCATTTTGAAGCAAGCAGCTGCAAAATGTTTCTGAAACAGGAGACCCAGCACTAAAAGTGACACATTCAGGGAACAATCTTTGAAACTGCAGAAGAATAGAGCAAGATCTAGGAACGGTTGTTTGCCAGAACACACATCAAACTTCCCATCACTTTAGTGAGACATAGAGACAGACAGAGACTAGTAGTTAGAGCAGAAGGCTGGGTGCCAGGGACTCCTAAATTCTAATCCCAGTTTTGACACTGACTTCTGCTGTAATAAAACATTTAACCTTTACTGGTACAAAGAGGTAAGTAGACAACAAAAATGGTTAGAGCCATGGAAAGTCTTCCATAAATATGGGGATAATACTTAGCTATTAAACAGAGGTGCTGTGGATGACCACCCATAATGCATTTTTAAGATGAAGAACACTGTGTAAATGTTAGATATTATCAAGCTTACTTACCTTCCCTTTTGAAAGGATTCTACAATAGTTGCACAAAATATAGCTGCTTTATGTTAATGTTCATAAAGCCCTACTGCAGGATGTAATACTACCATTCAAGGAAATTTTTAAAACCATTTGTGTACGGAAGGGTTTTGGCTTTTTAGTTGTATTTAGCATTAGTATTTGGCATAGGCATAGTTCTCACAGTTCTACTGCTAGAGTTTGACATATCAGGAAAACTGCAGAAGAGAATTGAAGAAGTGGTCTGAATATTACTGACTACACTTCTGCTACTTGTTACGTGAAGATAAATTAGCAAAGAATTTTAGTAAATGTTCTTTCCCTTTGTCCCATTGATCTTGTTTTGGTGACAAGACAAAGTCAGAATTAATGGTAGAAAAACATCAAATTTCTTTTGTGGTCAATATTTACCCCATGAAACAGAACCATAAAGTAAAAGTCATTGATTTATGGTTCAGCCATTTGTGACTGTAAAAAGCAACTCCTCAATCTCCATTGAGATCTTTCTAGTGTCTTCCTAACTGTAGTGATGATAATTTACTGTGTGTACTGTGGTAGCATGTGCCTGGAGGCCATTTTACTAGGTACTGTACAAACAGAACAAAAAGATAGTCCCTGTCCAAAAGAGCATACAATCTAAATTTAAGACAACAGGTGGGTACAATAGGCAGGTTGGAGCACATGAAAACAGTTTCCCCACCCAGCAAAAAACGTAAACCAAGCAGCAACTTGCATGCCTATCTTGGAAAACTCTTTGTTTTTCATCATCATGCCACCAGACTGACTTGTGGTTAACAATTTGTGCTGCAGAGTGATACATTTGTTCATCTAAGAGGTCTTCCAGCTGCAAGTGCTTTAAATGCACAGATTTTTAAAACTGTCTCATTACATTGGCTCTGTGCCACCTAGAAATATCCCCTGTGCTGGAGGATTTACCAGGTGGTAAAATACATTGGCTTTATGACCTCTGTGTGCCAACAGAGCAGTTCAAAGGGGTCACTACATAATGCAGAATCAGGCCCGCTGTCTACATTTTGCTCTTAAAAGTAGTCAGTTTATTCTCAGGATTAGTTGTTGTGAATGAATTGTAACTCTAACCAGGTCCTTAACAAATAATCTGCTAAATAATAAAACAACCTGATAGTCAAAATATTATAAAAATAAAGTTATACACGGCATATACTAAGTTATTATCATCAATTACTTTAACAAACCTGTCCATCGTGGTCCCACTACTGAGTCAGTCATGGCTGGGGCCTCTGTTTCTGAAGATATTAATGGCATTATTCATGTATTGAGGATGAGAACAAGGATTCCATCTGTCATCGTCACCATCACCTCATTCATTTGCTGTCTATTACCCTGGGCAGTGGACATGCTGTTAGCATCTACCCCAGAGGGATATGCATCAACAATATAATAAGAATATTCTGTTTGGAAACTGTAGTGTCATGGACATTCAAGTGAAAAGCATGTTATAATAGGAATCCAGAAATGGGTGAATCTGAATATTGTTGGTTGGCAACACAATTCCTACAGCATCTCTAGGTAGCTGATACTAGATAGGACAGAGAGAGGGAAATTGCATACATAGACAGGAGATGGCCTTAGAGGTCCAAATTTACCACTTAGTTTCAGTCTGCTGGGATTGGTTCTGGGATTCATAGAGTAAGACCAGGAGGGACTAATATGATCATCTAGCCAGATCTCCTGCATTACCCTGGCCATAGTATCTCACCCATTAATTCCTGCAGCAAGCCCATAATTTCTGTTTGAGCTAGAGCATATCTTTTAGAAAGACATCCAGTCTGGATTAAAAGACTTCAGGTGATGAAAAATCCATCACAGCCCTAGGTAAATTGTTCCAATTGTTAATTGCTGTCACCGTTAAAAACTTGAACCTTGTCTCTAGTCTGATTTGTCTAGATTCAGCTTCCAGTCACTGGATTTTGTTATGCCATTGTCTGCTACCATCAGAAATGTCCTCCCCATATAGGTACTCATAGACTGTTGTGTTTTTCTAAGATATCTGTAAATTTTACAGATGAGTCTCTGAGTGACTCTTTTGTTTCTATTTCTATATCTCATGCCAAAGCTAGTGACATTAATTGGTGCATCGAGTATTTCAAAATCAAAGCCACTTTAGCTCTCAACAATAATCTCTGTTTAAATAGCACCTATATGTATCCCACTTCCTAGTGCCTTGACACCATAAAAAAAGAAATTCAAAGGAATAACTGTTTTATTATGCTAAAGTTTAATATAACAGCCAAAGAACTAATTAGTTTTTGTTTTACCATTATGCCTGCTATTCAGTCATAATCTGCTTCTAAATCTTGAGACTCTTCCTAAAATACAAGAGTCTGATTAAATTGTGTAATAAAGAATCTAATTGAACAAAAAAAGCCACTTCAGTTAATACATTAATCAACACCATGAGGTCACCAATCAGACTTCCAACAAATGAGGTTTGCTGTTGTTGTTTTTTTAAAAAAAACCTCCCAACCCTTCCCCCCCCCCCAAAAAAAACCCCCCCTCACACTCTTTTATTACCAATTTACAATCAAATTCTAACCCAATTAGTTTCAGGACACTAGACTCATAAATACACAGCTACTTCTCAAATTCTCCACTAATTAGCAAAATGTTACTGATTTCAAAAGCTCCATTTGTTTTAATGAAAAAGACCTTCAGCTTATGGTACCATAATGAATTTTTCATTAAAAACCCCAGAGCATTAATAAAATAGCAAAGTCATCTGAGTCTCGACACGGGCTCTGTACGGCATGGCAGTTCTCTTGTAATGCAAGTGGTGCTACCCCATTGCTGTAAAGAATGTCACTGAGAATCATTACAGTCCACAATACCGAACCGGAATGTCTGTATAATAGCTCTGAAATGCAGGTGAAATTAATTTTAAAAAGTTGGTATTTGGGCTTTGAAGGAGTTAGGCCTTGATTACTAGGTTCTGTGTGCCAGACTGGAATCAATGTAGATGCACTGATTTACACCAGCTGAGGATCTGGCCCAACATTTTTGTTTACATTTGTTTGTTTCTGTTTTCCACTTGCATATATCACATTCTGCAGACACATGGAAGCCATTAAAACTACAATTCTTAAATAGATAAAACTGACAAAAATAATTAAAAAAGAAGACCTCCTCCTTAAAAAAAACAAACAAAAAAACTCCCAAAGACCTTCCCAGCTTCATGGTAGACACTTTTCCATCAACATCCATCTCTTAGCCAATTCTTCTCTCTTTCCCATTACCTCCTGGAGAAGCCTGAACAAACAGATGTGTCTAGCAGCAGCTGCTAAGGGTCATCACATCAAAGCCCCAGTGAGTGTACAAACTGTCATACTGGATCAGACCAGTCATCTATGTATTTTATCTTTGACTGTGAGCAGTACAAGAATGAAAGTACAATACCCCTCACAAGAGACATCTATGTAATAATAACCTGTTCATAGAAGAATCATAGGACTGGAAGGGACCTCGAGAGGTCATCTAGTTCAGACCCCTGCACTCAAGGCAGGATTAAGTATTATAGACCATCCCTGACAGGTGTTTGTCCAACCTGCTCTTAAAAACCTCCAATAACAGAGATTTCACAACCTCCCAAGGCAATTTATTCTAGTGCTTGACTACCCTGACAGTTAGGAAGTTTTTCTTAATGTCCAATTAAGAAAACCTCCCTTGCTCCAGTTTAAGCCCATTGCTTCTTGTCCTGTCCTCAGAGGTTAAGGAGAACAATTTTTCTCCCTCCTCTAATCAGCTCCCAGAATTTAATGGTTGGTTTATGCCATGAACAAGGTCTATACTCCTCATACATTTTATCTTAGCTAATGTAACTGTGAATGTCATTATCCTTAGAAGTGTTTAATTCTTTTCTGAATCCCATTAAACTCTGCAACCCAGTAATATCCTGCATTGGTTAGTTCCATAGAATAGTTATGCATTGCGTATTGAAGTATTCGGTTTAATCATTTTTCATTTTGCTGTCTTTCATTTTCAGTAAATGTGCCTTTATTCTTGTAATATGAAGAAGGGTAGACATTCATGATTTACTCTCTCTCTCTGTACCATTCATTGTTTTAATATACCTCTATCACATGGCCTGTTATTCCCTAAACTAAGAAATCTTAATCTTGTCAGTGTGTTCATATGCAGATCTTTCCAGGCCTCCAACAATTTGTTGCCTTGCTCTGGTAGAGTGATCAGAAATGAACAAAATATTCAAGATGAGAGCCTAGAAACTGCTTATATCTGGTATTAGACTATTTCCAGTATTATGCCATTCTTTATACAACCAAATATTTTGTTTATTGATTTTACCACAATTGTGGATCGATAACGTCCCAATTTTATGACTATTTGAGGCGTTTGTTATGCCGGTTCTCCCCATGCTGTAGCAAACCCATACAGAGCCAGCCATAATTTAGCCTACTGCTGAGATTAAAAATGATACAGTATCTATCAACATAGTATCAATGTACTTAACTAGATTATGTACTCAGAGGACTAGGAAGGGGGTCTCAGATCCATGTCACCTCTCAAATGCTGGATTTTGCATGTATTTTTCTGATTTATCTCAACGAGTTAAAAAAAGACCATAGCCTGAGAGCTCCCTTCCTTATGTCTGCACATCTATGCACCTAATCACATCAGCCACACAATCAGAGGCTTGTTCACCTGTGCATCTACCAATGTGATATATGCCATCATGTGCCAGCAATGCCCCTCTACCATGTACATTGACCAAAATGGACATTCTCTATGTAAAAGAATAAATGGACACAAATCAGATGTCAAGAATGATAACATTCAAAAACCAGTCGGAGAACACTTCAATCTCTTTGGTCACTCGATTACAGACCTAAAAATGGCAATTCTTCAACAAAAAAACTTCAGAAACAGACTCCAACGAGAGACTCCTGAATTGGAATTAATTTGCAAACTGGATACAATTAACTTAGGCTTGAATAAAGACTGGGAGTGGATGTGTCATTACACAAAGTAAAACTATTTCCCCATGTTTATT
Organism: Lepidochelys olivacea; assembly: GCF_965140295.1. Taxonomy (NCBI): domain Eukaryota; kingdom Metazoa; phylum Chordata; order Testudines; family Cheloniidae; genus Lepidochelys; species Lepidochelys olivacea. The sequence continues at coordinate 128,608,709 of NC_140413.1, forward strand.
ACCCCGCCTACTGTTCTTGTAAAGTGCTGGAAATGGCCCACCTTGATTATCACTACAAAAGGTTCCCCCCCTCCTACCCTCCTGCTCTCCTGCTGGTAATAGCTCACCTTTCCTGATCACTCTCCTTACAGTGTATATGGTAACACCCATTGTTTCATGTTCTCTGTGTATATAAAATCTCCCCACTATATTTTCCACTGTATGCATCCGATGAAGTGAGCTGTAGCTCAAGAAAGCTTATGCTCTAATAAATTTGTTAGTCTCTAAGGTGCCACAAGTCCTCCTTTCCTTCATGACACAGTTATTCCTTTGCAAGATGGGCATAACTCACATTTGAGTTCAAGGTTGGTCTTTCTCCAGTAATAATATGAAACCATTGTCTTTTTCTATCTGACCTGCTCATGTTGGGTCTAGCCCTGCTCTGCTGTAAGGAACAGCAACAGACACAGAAGTCACAATGAGGAGGGCAGAATATTGATGAAGCCTAGTGTTAAATTCAGAGGGCACTTGCAGCTGCTTAAAATGTATGACGTCTTGTTTTTAGAGAGTTTCTGGGTGTCTATGGGATAGCAGGATTTGACCCTAAGTACATGTGTAACTCCCATTAGCACTAAAGAAGAACAAACAGAAACCACCTCAGAGGAAATAGCTCCTAAAGGAGAGCCCCAATATTTCTCAAAATCTTGTTAGCAGAAGGCAGATTCTCAATACTATATAGCTAAGAATCTATTCTTTGTTAGTTGCTATGGCAGCCAAGCCCCCAGCAGACGCTATGAACAAGTAAGAGTTAAGGGTTGACAATATACTTAAATGCAGGCTTTGAAGATTAAGATTAAGCAGTGACTGCCCTGCAGAGAAAACAAACAGTGGACAGCACCCCTGGAGATATACCACTTCCTCTGACACAGCTTCTGCTGTACTACCAAACAGCTCCTTGGAAACAGACAATAAGCCCGCTGGACCTCTGGGCTTTGCCATTCAACTAGCCAGCAGAAGCAAATGCAGATGGCACAATGTTTGTCTCAAATCTTTCCAAGTGCATTTTTACTGCTCGGACACTGATGGTGCATTCACTCTTCATTGGTGAAGGGAGCAAAATTTCTTCCTCTCATTAGTTCCAGGATTTCATATTCAAAAGAAGGGCCCTTACTTAAAAAAACAAACACACTACCATATTATCACTCATCTTTGTGCCTTCTTCCCACCACGCCTAGAACATTCTCGCCCCCTCATTTTTCTCCCTCAAAAAAACCAAATTAGAACACCAGGTCTGAACCCCCGTAAACCTTAGTGTAGGGAACTGAGACTGAATCTGGACATCAGGGTTGGACCCACCTCTAGAAGATGGATCCAAAATGAAACACCTGATCCAAACCCATTCAAAACTTTGGGGAGCATAGATAGCGATGTGAATGAACTTGGTTCCAGTCATCAATTCAGAGCTCCTGTATGCGGATTTATGAAATGTAGGACAAGATACACAAGTTAGGGCTAGTATAAATGTGGAAGGATAATCCAGTGGTTAGGCAACTAGCCTTGGTCTTGGGATACCTAGATTCAAATCCCTGCTCCGACACAGATTTCTTGTGTGATGCTGGGCAACATATTGAGTCTCTCTGTGCCTTGGTACTGTAAAATGGGAATAATACCATTTACTTACCTCACAAAGGTGTTATGAGGATGAGTACTTCAAAAACTGTGAAGTGTTCAGATACTACGGCATTGGGAATAATGTAAGTACCTAAGAGACAAAACATGCCTGTTATATACATACCGCATTCTTCCTTAGTTCTTTGCTCTAGCTCTTTGTTTAATTTGACTTTATTTTTAACTGCTTTTTGTTAGGATTAGATGCATAGTTGTTTTTACTGATGTTAATGTTCTGCTTTGTTCCTCTTTCCTATGCTACACATTAGCATTTTATAAATAAATCAACAATGACACACATCTACTGAAAAAAAAAGTGTTGAACCAATAAAACAGGCACTGAGAGAAATACCAGTTTATAATCTTCCTTGAATAATCTCTTTGAGAAAGATAATTCATTAAAGCTATATTTACATAAAATTAAAGTTGAGAGAAAAGCTGAACAAAGAGGCAGGAAATTCAAAACTTAATACTAACCCTGGCCTCTACCCTTAAGATAGGCTGCCTTGAGAAAAGGCAACCCGGGTGACTTACAGAGTGCCAGCTTTAATTGTTATTACTATTTATATAATGTTATATTGAGTAAGTTTACATTACAGATGATTGCTATTGTTATAGAGTACATGCAAGCAAGCATCAGGTTAAGTTCAATAATATCTACCAGCAGAGCCTTGCATAAGTAAAGGTTTTAATTTCCTTTGGAGGATGAGTCTATTGTTTTCCGTGTTTTCTTAATGCTATCAAGAAATGAAAAGTTCATAACACTCTTAGCACAGCTTTTCTTCCCAGTCACTGATTTTTTCTTTTATAAAAGCCAGGAAGACTTAAAACAATTCTAAACTACTTCCCTGAACATTCCCATTCAGTAAAAAGACAGAACCATAGGAATTAAAAATACAGGGCAATGCACCAGCTCAGCCAATCTCAGGAGATGAATACTTCACTCAAGAAGGTGACATTGTGCTCTGGAGTGGGATCAACAACTTTTCAAGGTAATGGAGCATTCAGGCTCGAATAATCCTTGTTTTAGGAAGTATCTTTAAAGCATTTAAAGACAGTGGGTAATAGATGTTCCTTCAATAAGCAAAGATTCAATAAAGGGATCTGGCAGACTGTGATCACAATGGGTTTGCAAATGAATTTGTTAAAAATTAATCAGTAGGAGAAAATAGAATGTAACTGTGGAGTTATGTAAATGATTCCATGTAGAATTGAAAGCAACACAAGATACAGACGTATCCATAATCAGTTGAAGTACTTGTGTGTTCAAAGACCAATGTGTGATGGGTTGGGTCACAGAAACCCCCTTGGGACTGCCACCTGATGTGTTGAGATTACCTCTGAGCCCATTTTCCCTGCCAGCTTGGGACTTCAGAACCCTGCCTTGTTGAGCCAGACACACTAGCCTGCTGCAAACACAGACCCAGGTCTGAACCACGTCCCCCAAAGCTGCAGGCTTTAACTGAAAACCACTTAGCAGGTATTCCTGTCTCCAGCACCCAGATACCCAGTTCCCAATGGGATCCAAACCCCGAATAAATCCATTTCACTCTGTATAAAGCTTATACAGAGTAAACTCATAAATTGTCTGCCCTCTATAACACTGATAGAGAGAGATGCACAGCTCTTTGCTCCCCCAGGCATTACTTACTTACTCTGGGTCAATTAATAAGAAAAAGTGATTTTATTAAATATAAAAAGTAGGATTTAAGTGGTTCCAAGTAATACCAGACAGAATAAAGTAAGTTACCAAGCCAAATAAAACAAAAACATGCAAGTCTAAGCCTAATACAGTAGGAAACTGAATAGAGATAAAATCTCACCCTCAGAGATGTTCCAATAAGCTTCTTTCATACACTAGACTCCTTTTAGTCTGGGCCCAATCCTTTCCCCGGTACAGTCCTTGTTCTAGCTCAGGTGGTAGCTAGAGGATATCTCTTGACTGCAGCCTCCTTTGTTCTGTTCACCCCCTTGTATAGCTTTGGCACAAGGCGGGAATCTTTTGTCTCTCTGGGTCCCCACCCCTCCTTCTAAATGAAAAAGCACCAGGTTTAAAATGGATTCCAGTACCAGGTGACATGGTCACATGTCCTGGGAGACCCCAAGCCTTGATTCTTCCTGGCCTGACTCACAGGAAGGCTTGCAAGTAAACAGAGCCATTTACAACAAATTGTCCTAGTTGATGGGAGCCATCAAAATTCCAAACCACCATTAATGACCCATACTTTGCATAATTACAATAGGACCTCAGAGTTATATTTCATATTTCTAGTTTCAGATACAAGAATGAGACATTTATACAAATTGGATGACCACACTCAGTAGATTATAAGCTTTGTAATGATACCTTATAAGAGACCTTTGTCATGAAGCATATTCCAGTTACATTATATTCACATTCGTTAGCATATTTTCATAAAATCATATGGAGTGCAATGTCACACAATGCAGTGCACCTTTTTAGAAGTGAACCTTAGGGAAAGCAAATGAACAAAATTAAAACAAAAACATTTCATTTTTGATAGTACACGGTCCAGAACCACCACAATTTCCCCCTACATAGGACTGAGCTGGATGCCGTTGGGAGTGGTAGTGGATTGTAGAATTGTATGTCTTGTGCAGTCACCCGATAAAATCTGGCCTACTCCAATTGTTACTTTGTTTGATGGCTGTTGAGTCTATGTGAAATGAGTTGAATTTCAGCCTAGTTCACAGAGGATAGACATGAACATCATATTCAAAAATCACTGTTGTACAACTGATAGTTTCAGCAGGGAGATGAAGGCTAACCTACCTGCTCATTCCTGCAACTGGTCCTTTCCAAAACAGGCTTGAGAGACACTGGAAAGTAATAATTTTTTTCAGCTCTAGTTGTAATTAAGCTTCCTATCCAGTTCAGGAAGAGCAGGGTTTAAAAATTCAACCAGTCTCAGTAAATCTGGGGATAGTGGAATGAAGACAAACCAAGCAATTATAGTAACTGATAACATAAAGGCCAGGTAAAAAGCTGCAAGGCAAGCAAAATGGTTGGATATAGTAAAGGAGAAATTACTTACAGAGCTAAGGAGAGAATGGATCAGGTACAATACATATGGTCCAGTGCCCTTAATTAGCATATATATATCTATATATCTATATATAGATATATATTATGTAACAGGGTCAGGCCAGATAGCTACAGAAGAGTGATAGAAGGCAGATATATTAGCCCCAGGTTAAGTAGGTCCCTTTTCCCTGGGTAAAGTAACAGGGAAGGTTCCAGAACAATCAGGAACCTTCTGGAAACAATTAAGACAGACAGGCTGATTAGAACACCTGCAGCCAATCAAGAAGCTGCTAGAATCAATTAAGGCAGGCTAATCAGGACACCTGGGTTTAAAAAGGAGCTCACTTCAGTTTGTGGTGTGCGTGTGAGGAGCTAGAAGCAATGGCACTAGGAGTTGAGAGTGAGAACGCGTACTGTTGGAAGTCTGAGGCGTACAAGCATTATCAGACATCAGGAGGGAGGTCCTATGGTGAGGATAAAAAAAGGTGTTGGGAGGAGGCCACGAGGAAGTAGCCCAGGGAGTCGTAGCTGTCGCACAGCTGATCCAGGAGGCACTCTAGACAGCTTCATTCCACAGGGCCCTGGGCTGGAACCTGGAGTGGAGGGCAGGCCCAGGTTTCCCCCACACACACCCAAACCTCCCAACTCCTGGTCAGACACAGGAGAAGTTGACCTGGACTGTGGGTTCATGAAAACGGCCAAACTGAGGGCTGCCGCGAATCTCCGAGGTGAGCAAATCCACCAATAAGCGCAAGACCCACCTAGGTAGAGGAGGAACTTTGTCACAACTGGGATTTGGCGTGCACAGCGCGGCAGAAAAAGGAGGGTGATTTAAATAAACAAAAAAAAACAAAGGAGGAGAGGGTTCATTTTTTTTCCTCCACCACAATGGAGGACGTAGTGTGGGCACTGATACAAGCCACAGCTGCCCAGCAGGAGGCTACCCGTGTCCAGGCAGCCGCCCAACAGGAGGCAGTGCGACTGCAGCAAGAGACTAATTGCCTGCTGATGGACCAGGCTGCTCAAGACCGGGCTATGTTGCAGAAACTGGTAAACCAGGTAAAGGCCCTTACAGAGCTGAACCGCGGCCATGATGGGACGTGGATCATGTGGGCCAGCAATTGGCTGCAGAAAATGACAAGGGAGGATGATGTAGAGGTGTACTTCCTGGCCTTTGAGAGGACAACCCTGCAGGAGGCCTGGCTCCGAGAACAGTGGTCTGGCATCCTCACTCCATTCCTGTGTGAGGAGGCCCAGAAGGCCTACTATGATTTGCCTGAAGAGGCTGCGGCAGACTACGCCCAGCTGAAAGCAGAGATCCTGGCCAGAACTGGGGTAACAACCACAGTGCGGGCCCAGCGATATCATGAGTGGAGGTACCAGGAAATCAAAACTCGGCGGTGACCTCATCCAGCTCTCACAAAAGTGGTTACAAACTGAATCCCGGAGTCCGGAGGAGATACTAGAGGTTCTGGTCATCGACCAGTACATGAGAGGACTACCGCCAGATCTTCGCGCCTGGGTAAGCCAGAACGAACCCTCCACCTACGACAAGGTTGTCACACTGGTAGAGAGGCGAAGGATGGCAAGGGAGCTGACCCGACCAGTTAAGGAAGAAGCACCCCGGGTTAAACTAGCAGCACCAAGCCCTAGAGCTCAGATGACCGGGCCACCAGGGGAGCCCAGGTGGAAAAAGAGAGGGGCTGAAGGTTCACCAGAAGCCACAAAGAGTCGGAGCACTGAGGGGAAAGAGGATCATGATGTTAGACTACCCAAACCAAGAGACCGGGGAATGTCTAGGGCTCCATACAGATGTTACGCCTGTGGGGAGTGGGGACACATAGCTGCACAGTGTCCCAATGCCAAGGAGCCTATGCAGTGTAACCTGGGGAACTGGGCAGACCCATGCTCCCTAATCCACCTTGTGGGGGGGTCTTACTAACCCCACATATGTACACCAGACCAGTGAAGCTAAATGGGGTAGAGACCACGGCACTGGTTGATTTGGGGAGTGCTATCACGCTTGTCTCGGGGAAGCTCATGAAGCGTAGTCAGCTGCTGTGGGCTAAGCATACGGGGATAACATGTGTCCATGGGACAGTTGATTATTACCCCACCATCCCAGTAAAAATTGAGATTCAGGGGAACACTACTGAGGTAGCAGCAGGTGTAGTCCCTAAACTCCCATACCCAGTGCTCATAGGGAGGGACTTCCCAGGGTTTGGAGACTTACTCCCGGTAGGGCGATTGGAGAAAGTAGGAAACCCTGAAGTTAGTGAGGCATCCACAGTAGACTGTCAACCCCCAATCTTCTCTGAAATATCCCAGACTTGTTCTCCACTCCCAGACAAGGTAGGAAGTCGAAAAGGGAAAAGGAGGGCAGCTAAGGCCTTGGGAACCCGAATATTGGCCCAAAGCCAGAGAGTCGCTCTCATAGGTAGGTGGACCCAAGCAGCTGAAAAGGAGACCACCCTGGAGGGAGAAGCACCCGAGTCTGACCCATACCCTAACGCCTCTGAACCAGTAGAGGCAACAGAGGCTGGCCCACTAGATCTCAGGCAGATTAGCCCCGGGAGAAGAAATTTTGGATGGGACCAGGCTGAAGACCCAAGGTACGACAACATTAGGAAGGAGATGACCAAAATAGACGGGGTCCCCGTGGAAGGGAAAACCCAGGGACCAGGATCCTACTTCATAATGAAGAAGAATCTCTTATACTGGGTTGCACCAGTATAGGGGCAGAAGGTACAGCAGATCCTAGTACCTCAAAAACACCAGAATGCTGTATTAAGTCTGACCCATAGTCATCTTTTTGGGGGGCATTTGGGGGTAGAGAAGACCCTGGCACAGATCCTGTGACGATTCTTCTGGCCCGGAGTACATGAAGAAGTGCTGAGGTACTGTGCGTCCTGCCCAGAGTGTCAGCTGCACAGTCCCAGTCCCCACTTGAGGGCACCTTTAGTACCCCTTCCCATCACAGAGGTCCCCTTCAAGTGAATAGCCATGGACCTAGTGGGACCCCTGGAGAAGACAGCCCAGGGCCACCAATAAATACTTGTTGTTCTGGATTATGCTACTCGCTACCCAGAAGCTGTCCCCTTGCGACACATGGCTAAAGAGTTGGTGGAGATCTTTGGCTGAGTGGGGCTACCAAAGGAGATATTAACAGACCAAGGTACCCCATTTATGTCGAAGCTAATGAAGGACCTCTATACGCTGCTCCATATACATACCCCAAGAACTTCAGTCTATCATCCGCAGACCGATGGGCTGGTAGAAAGGTTTAACCGAACCCTCAAGGCAATGATAAGGAAAGTGGTAAGTCGAGACTGGAAGGATTGGAACACCCCACTACCCTACCTTATATTTGCAATCTGGGAGGTACCTCAGGCCTCAACTGGGTATTCCCCCTTTGAATTATTATATGGACACCACCCCCGTGGCATACTAGATATCGTGAAAGAAATCTGGGAAGAGGAACCCAATGAGGGGAGAAATATAATTGACCATGTGTTGCAGATGTGAGAACGGATAGCCCGGGTCATCCATATTGTATGGGAACATTTGGAAAAGGTGCAAGAGGCCTAGCGAACCCATTACAATCGCCAGGCAAAAGTCCGACAGTTCCAACCAGGGAATCGCATGATGGTGTTGGTACCCACGGCAGAAAGCAAGCTTTTGGCCCAATGGCAGGGGGTTGAACCTGTGGGGGAAGTAACTTACAAGGTGTGGCAGCCAGGACGCCGGAAACAAGAACAAATTTATTACATTAATCTCTTAAAGCCTTGGCACCAACGAGAGGCATGTGTAGTGGCCCAAGAGACCCCGATCCAGGGAAATAACATGCAGGAGCAGATTAGGATATCCACTGATCTGACACCAAACCAGAAGAAGGAGGTAACTGAGATCATCAACCGATACCAGGATGTGTTTTCAACCAAACCAGGTCGGACCACCGAAGCATATCACCACATTATCACAGACCCTGGGGCAAAGGTAACTTTAAGGCCCTATCGAGTCCCAGCGGCAAAAAGGGAGGAGATCAAGACAAAGGAAAAAGGATGTTGGAGCTGGGAGTCATCGAAGAGTCCCACAGTCAGTGGTCAAGCCCAATTGTGTTGGTGCCCAAACCCGATGGCACCACTAGGTTTTGTAATGACTTTCACCGGCAGAATGAGAAATCCAGATTCGATGCAAACCCCGTACCCCGTATCAATGAGTTAGTTGACCGTCTGGGCAATGCCCGATTTTTGACCACCCTTGATTTAACAAAGGAATACTGGCAGATTCCCCTTGCCAAAAATGCGAAAGAAAAGACGGCATTCTCTACACCAAAGGGTCTGTTTCAATATATGGTTTTTCTTTTTGAACTGCATGGGGCACCTGCCACCTTCCAGCATCTTATAGACAAGCTCCTATGGCCCCATACCAGTTATGCAGCGGCATACCTGGATGAGGTGATTATTCACACCCCCAACTGGGAAACCCACCTAGAAAAGGTGGAAGCGGTTCTGGACACACTAAGATGGACTGGCCTCACAGCCAACCCAGCCAAGTGTGCTATAGGGCTAGCCAAGGCTAAATACCTTGGCTACATGGTAGGAAGGGGCATGGTCAAGGCCCAACTAAACAAACTAGAGGCTATCCAAAATTGGCCCCGGCCGAATCGGAAAAAGCAAGTCCGCGCATTCCTGGGTGTGGTGGGGTACTACCGACGATTTAGTCCCCATTTTGCTACCAGAGCGAGTCCCCTGACAGACCTTATAAAAGCCCGGGGTCCGGACATGTTGAAGTGGACAGATGCCGCAGAGAAAGCATTCATGGATCTACGGACAGCCCTCTGCAGTAACCCAGTGCTTATAGCCCCAGACTTCAACAAAGAATTCATTTTACAAACAGATGCATCTGAAGTAGGATTGGGAGCTGTCCTATCGCAGATGGTCAAAGATGAAGAACACCCAATCCTCTACCTCAGCAGGAAACTCCTCCTGAGAGAGCAGAAGTATGCCGTGGTTGAGAGAGAGTGCCTTCCTGTAAAATGGGCCATGGAAACACTACATTATTACTTTCTGGGACGATGGTTTACCCTTGTGACCGACCATGCACCCCTCCAGTGGATGCAGCGAAATAAAGAGAAGAACGCAAGGGTGACCAGATGATTCCTGTCCCTACAACCTTTCCATTTCACCATACAACACCGGGCTGGAAGCCACCATGGCAATGCAGATGGCTTGTCACGAGTACACTGCCTGACGTCCCAAGTTGCCCAACCTCATGGTGTTGAGCACAGCGGGGAGTGATATGTGACAGGGTCAGGCCAGATGGCTACAGGAGAGTGATAGAAGGCAGATATATTAGCCCCAGGTTAAGTAGGTCCCTTTTCCCTGGGTAAGGTAACAGGGAAGGTTCCAGAACAATCAGGAACCTTCTGGAAACAATTAAGACAGACAGGCTGATTAGAACACCTGTAGCCAATCAAGAAGCTGCTAGAATCAATTAAGGCAGGCTAATCAGGGCACCTGGGTTTAAAAAGGAGCTCACTTCAGTTTGTGGTGCGCGTGTGAGGATCTGGAAGCAAGAGGCACTAGGAGCTGAGAGTGAGAATGCATACTGTTGGAGGTCTGAGGCGTACAAGCATTATCAGACATCAGGAGGGAGGTCCTATGGTGAGGATAAAGAAGATGTTGGGAGGAGGCCATGGGGAAGTAGCCCAGGGAGTTGTAGCTGTCACACAGCTGATCCAGGAGGCACTCTAGACAGCTGCATTCCTGGGCCCTGGGCTAGAAGCTGGAGTGGAGGGCAGGCCCGGGTTTTCCCCCTGCCCAAAACCTCCCAACTCCTGGCCAGACACAGGAGAAGCTGACCTGGACTGTGGGTTCACGAAAACGGCCAAACTGAGGGCTGCCCTGAAGCTCCAAGGTGAGCAAATCCGCCAATAAGCACAAGACCCACCAAGGTAGAGGAGGAACTTTGTCACACTATACACGCACACGCACACACACACACACACATGATAGCATGCTACCTTACCCCTCACATAAAAAGGACATCTCTGTTTTGGAAAGTGTTGAAGGGAGGGTGAAAAAATGGGATAATATTGGAAATATAATGGGAATGATTTGGAAAGATAAAAGGAACTTAACAGCTTTGTGATCTTAACATGTTCAATACTGATAGAGATGACAGAAAGAGAATCTAATTTTGGCATACAAGCACTTATGTTAGACGAAATCACTACACTATTCTAAAGGTTACATCAGGAGCCATCAAAGCAAATCTCACAGGTGCACTCCTGCATAATCCTGGACGAAAGAGTTCTAGAATAGAGGAGCTGGCTGTGACAGAAAACCACCACCAGGGAAATGGAGGTGAATTTGAGTCAGACTGTCAGTTCAGAGACAGAATTCTAGTAAGGGGAATTGGAGGCCAGTGTGTTCCAGATCTTCTGTAGAGCTCTTACTGGGAGAACTCAGGAGAACTCTTGGCATGCAGGTGAACTTTGCTGACTGAGTAATTGCTGGAAGCTCAAGGATAGCGAACACACAATCAGATATCTTGGGTCCAGTTCTACTGCCCTTACTCACACAAAGTCAATGGGAGTACAACTGAGCAAAGATCTAAAATTCAAGGCCTGATCTAAAGTCCACTGATTTCAGTAGACTTTGGATCAGGCCCTTGGTCACAAGATATAGTTATGATTGTATAATGTCCATTATGACTGAATGTGTTGTTTATCTGTTCCTGATTTACCCTTTTGCTTTCTTTCTTTCACATGATTCATAGCACTTCACTTCTTCTTCTTTTTTTTTTTTTGCATTTTGCTTTTGTTCTTTTGTCGCCTTATATAAATCTTACTTTTCATGAGTCTAGTGACTGTTACGTGAAGGCAATGATATCAGAGGGGCCAGCTTCATGACAAACTGCATTAAGGAAAGAGGCACTGGAGGGAACCAACCCTAAGGAGATAAGATGGGTGTGGCAGCCTATAAGTATTAGCAAGTGATCTAGTACTACTGGGAGACATCTCTATCAGTACCTTTGAGGGATGAATAAGGATCTCAGTACAATAAATTAGTCTGTATAAAGAGACAACAAAAAGACACAGGCTGTCACTAAGGAAGAAGGGGTTCAAGCTGAGTATCAAGAAGCATTTTTCGGCTACAGGCTGATTAGCATGTGGAGTATTCCAAAATACTACATAAATGCATTAAAGAAAAAGGGGTATCAGGGTGGGAAGTAGAATATTTCTGCTTGACATTAGCTTGACTAGGAACTGGACATTGGTCATTCAAGAATTCTGATAAATCTTAGAAAAAAAGTAGCAGACAGTTTTTGCTAACAAAAACGTGGAATCAACTACTAAACTGGAGGCCTGGCCAGTAGTGCATCTTATACTTATCTTTTTAAAAAGGAGCTAAATTAGTGGGGAAAATAGTTATAGAACATCTAGATGAAATGGAGATGATTGGCTCAAACTAGCACTATTTCTGTAAAGAAAAATGTTGCCTCGAATTAAGATTCTTTAAATAGTTAACGAATTAGTGAATAAAGGAGAACTAGCAGATGTAATTAATTAGGACTCTTGATAAAGTCCTTCACACAGGCTATTAAGGAAACCAGGCACTCACGGGGTGAGAGGTAATGTTCTGTCATGCACTAGAAGCTGGTTAAGAACAGCAAACAAAGAGAAAGGGTAAACAGTCAAATCTGGTCATGGAAGGCAGTTAACAGTGAGGCATTTGAAGCATATTTTCTAGAATTGGTGTTATTTATTTAATATATTTATGAATAACCTAGCAGAGGGGGAAAAGAGACAAAGTTTGCAGATGACACCTAATTATTTAGATTAATGCAGGAGTATGAGAGAATTCAGAAGGACCTGACAAAGCTAGGCAAGTGGGCAGCATGGTAGCAGACAAAATCCAGCGGAGACAAACGTAAAGGAATAATTTGATACATGATGGTGGATTCTAAATTAATTGTAATAATTTAGGAATAAAATCTGCATGTTACTGCAGATAACACAATAAAAACATCTGCTCGATGCACAGAAAAGCAAAGGAAGTGTTAGTGTATATTAAGAAAGGGATGGAAAATAATATGGTAATATAATGTTGTCATATAAATCAAGACTACTCTCTCACCTTGAATACTGTGATCAGTCTTGGACAACACACTTCAGTAAAGATACAGCAATGAAAGAAGAGCTCTAGAAAGGGCAACAAAATGATAAGAATGGAAAGATCTTCATATGAGAAAATATTAGAAATATTAAGATTATTTAGCATAGAGAAGAGATGAATAAGAGGGAACATAACAGAAGTATAGAGAATAATGAATGGTAAATGAATGTTAACCAGGAACTTGTATGTATAGTTTCTCGTAACACAAGAAAAAGGTTAATCCAATAAAGTTAAGGCAATACATTCAAAACAGGTAAAAAAGAAATAATTTGTACATGATGTATAATTAACTCGTGGAACTCACAACTACCAAATATTATAGAGTTTAGAAAGATTAAAATAAGACTCTCTGAATGATAATATTATCGACAGGTACCTTAAAATAATGGAAAAAAAATCATAATTATACCATCACTCTGGCTTGAGGACATAAGCCATTCTCCAACTACTTGGGATTAGAAAGAATTCTGTCTTATAAGCATTTTCATTGTCTAATTCTCCACTATAAAGGTATTATACCTTCTTCTGAAACATCTGGTTATGGCCACAGTCAAAACAGGATAATGGACAGTTGGTATGATCCTCTACAGCAATTCATTTGTTTCTACAGTATAGGTTTCATGGGACCTATGGTACTTTCCATCCATAAATGACTATGTTTTTATTTGCAGTATTGTTGTATCTGTGTAGCTTGAAAGCTTGTCTCTTCCACCAATAGAAGATGGTCCAATAAAAGATACTACCTCACCCTCTGTGTCTCTCTTTATTTAACTGTGTAGGAAATTGTTGTAAAAAGCACAGCAGTCCAGTCTCCAGCTTCTCAGCGGTCAACAGAAAAAGCAGTGCAGGACTCTCATTGATGTTAATATCAGTCATTTGGTTAGTTCCCAGGACACCCCTTGAAAGTATATGGACAAGTCAAACTAAGAAAGCTGACAGAAATATACAAGAGCTCCTCATTGAGTGTAGTATGTGAATGACAGACGAGCTATAATTTACCTTCCTGGTAGATGTGGACCATATTATGCCTAATATATGAACTCTGGTTCTATTGCTCTATTAGCATCAGCAAAGCATAACTAAAATGAAAAAAAAAACTAAATGGAGGTAATAAAAGCCATTGAAATGAATAGGCTTTCTGAAGAGAGATGGCAAATGAATACACTAGGTCAAGAGGATAAAGATGAGATCTTTATGAGAGGAAAAAAGCCCTGAATTAAGTGATTTTCTCAAATTTCTACTAAGAATACAGTGATGGCTTTCTGTGTTTTAAATTTAAGTTCCTAAGCCTTAATTTAATATAATTATTTAGACTTATGTGGGTGCTAAATGCAAAATAAATATAATGGTCGTAAACCTCAAAATTGTTTATTAGTCTATTAATTATTATTATATAACCATATAATTATTTTATTGAATCTAAACCCAGTGGATCAAATTTATCTGAGACAATTGATTTACCCCAGGGATGCATTTAAGCTAATATGTATATAGTAATCTAAAATTAAAGCATCACTTGCCATTTTTGCACACAATTATAAACCAGTAAAATACTGCCTTTGGAAATATTAAGAGCAACAAAAATCTAGTATCTTTCTAGGTATTCATATGGTACTCATCACACTGAAATTTGAGCATTCCCCCCTTCCATTTCCCACATACATAGTTAGGAGCCTCTGGCTGAATAGTGCTTGTTACCACAGGACTCAAAGAAGTTGTCATGCAGCCTCAGAGAGTGTGAAAAATCAATTCAGCCCTCACTGTCAATTAAAGTCTACCCTTTCAGCACTGGACCAGCTGACATTGGCTAGTTATTGCTGTGGTTTCCCCCCAGCTGTCAGAGAAAAAGGCCCCCCTTGAAGAGCAAGGTAGCTTGGACTCGGAGGATCCATACATTGTGCTAATCACAGCGTCCTCTGGTAAATTATTAGCTAGCTCAGCGCTTGTTCAAAATGGAAAACACAAGCCAATCTAACACCCCCAGCTCCACTGACAGAACTAGTCCTCTGCCCCAATAGGAAGGTCACATATTTCAAAAGCTATAGTATCCAACCCTGTTTCCATTTATATCAATGGCAAAACTTCCATTTACTTCAATGGGTAAAGGATCAATCAATTCCGTAGTTGTAATCCATGAAAAAGTTTACATGTGCACACAAATGGTACTTTATGTATATAATAGGATTGCCTTGTCACAAAAAAGGACAGATGTAACATAATATAGTCACAGGTTTCACATGCATGCTCTCTTACAGTTGTTAACTCCCAATAGGTTGTCCTTTCACCTGGCACGAAGGATATGGTGTTTGTTATGGTCCCAGATACCACAAGAGGAATGAAAGACACCATGAATGTGGTTTAACTGGGTTGCAACTTCATTAACATCTCCCAGAACTATCTGGCAATATCTCAGTTCAGTGCAGGCCATCCTTTTTAGTCTGGTCTTCCTGGTAGATGGCTGCTGTTAGCTACCTACCCCTCCATTCCACTGGTCATAGCACCATTCCTGGGACCACACCACCTTCCCCTCATATGAGAGTTAAGGGACTGGGAAAAAGACATTGTCTTTTCACTGAACCAGACATTAGGAGACCAGCCCTGTCCTCTAGCTTCTTCAGGAGATGCTTTGTCCTAATCCTCTTCCCATTTATTAGGAACTGGACGCCTACTGAACAATTACCTGCACTGGACACATGTTGAGTTTTTACAAGATGGATTTTACAATCTAACCTACTGTGGTGTTTAGTTGTTTCTTGTAATTATCAGAATTGGGAGCACTGGCTGTTGGGAGCCTGAAAGGACAGGAAACAGGAAGGAGGAGGGAGGAGTTGAGAGGCTGAGAGATGGCTACAGAGGGTACAGCAGCAGCTTGGTAAAGAGGTTTCCACTTTGAAAATAAACTCCTGTTGAAGCTTGTTAGTACCTTGCCTGATTGATACAACACCTACCACTGGGTCCTTGGGCTACTGAGAGGAAGGCAAAACCCCATATTGCCCAGGCCAAACTGTGCCCAGGCCACAGCAAGGCTCCCAAAGCTGGTCCTTTTCTAATCTTAAGTGGGGCAGGGGAGAGCTTTACTTCCCAGCTCAGAATGGCACTTGATGGCAGAAGAAAGGGTTTATAAACCCTCCGCTTGTGTGCAAGGGAGCCAATAAGTTTATGCCACACCCTTCTGTCCAACCAATCAGCCACAAAGTCCCCCTTCTCAAGCTCACAAGGATGCTGAGTGACTACAAGGAGGGGTGGTGGTGCAAACCTTAAAGGGGCCAAAGGTTTTCTTTTTCCTGCCGGCCCAGACAAAGCCTCCCCACCTCTGAAGCTGTAGGAGATGCATTCCCTTGTAACTACTTCTCTCTAAGACCATATGATGCCTTCAGAAAAGCAGAAAACATTATAGTCACTGTTTTTATTTTAACCTAGATTTTATACAGTGCTTTCATCTGTAGATCCCACTGCACTTTACTAAAGAAGGCAAGTATCATTATTCCCATTTTACAGATGGGAAGGCTGAGGTATAGGAGGAAGGGACTTGCCTAAGGTCATATCTCTGAGGCCAATGCCAATATTATCTGGAAAGATAACTGCTTAGACCAAATTATATTTGCAAACTATACAAAACTACTCAAGATAGTTAAGTCCAAGGCAGACTGTGAAGAGCTACAAAAGGATCTCACAAAACTGGATAACTGGGCAACAAAATGGCAGATGAAATTAGATGTTGATAAATGCAAAGTAATGCACACTGGACACCATAATCCCAACTATACAAATAAAATGATGGGATCCAAAGCTGTTCTTAGCTGTCACCACTCAAGAAAGAGATCTTGGAGTCACTGTGGATAGTTCTCTGAAAACATCCACTCAATGTGCAGCAGCAGGCAAAAAAAGCTAACAGAATGTTAGGAACCATTAGGAAAGAGGTAGACAATAAGTTATAAAATATCATAACACCATTATATAAATCCATGGTACTCCCACATCTTGAATATTGCATGCAGTTCTGATTGCTCCATCTCAGAAAAGACATACTAGAATTGGAAAAGGAACAGAGAAGGCCAACAAAAATGATTAAGGGTATGGAACAGCTTCCATAGGAGCAGAGATTAAAAAGGCTAGTACTTTTCATTTTGGAAAAGAGACTGCTAAGGGGGGGGATATGATAGAGGTCTATAAAATCGTGGATAAAGTGAAAAGGGAAGTGTTATTTATCCCCTCACATAACAAAAGAACTTATGAAATTAATAGACAGCAAGTTTAAAACAATCAAAAGGAAGCACTTCTTCACACAACATACAATCAACCTGTGGAACTCAATGCCAGGGGATGTAGTGAAGGCCAAAACTATAAGAGTTCAAAGAAGAATTAGATAAGTTCATAAAGGATAGGTCCATCAAAGGCTATTAGACAAGATGGCCAGGGAGATAACTCCATGATCTGGAGCTCCTGAGCCTCTGTCTGTCAGAAGCTTGGCGTGGACGAGAGGGAATGAAACACTCGATGATTGCCTGTTCTCTTCATTCCCTCTGAAACACCTGGCACCCCTCAGAAGATTGGATACTGGGCTAGAAGGACCATTGTTCTGACCCAGTACAGCCATTCTTATGTTCTTAAAGCATAAATGCCATTGTGAAGCATCAGTGTCTGAGACAGACAATGAAATGCTGGAATATAGTTATATTCCAGTGCTGAAAGAACAGAAATGTAGATGGTAGAGTTGTGAGAAGCTTAACAGTTTTGCTTCACAGGAGACTTTGTCCAAATTTAGCTTCACAGGGGGGTTTGTAAATGTTTTGATCCTTGAGGGCTTATACTGCCTAAGTTTCAGGTTTGGATTCAGGATTCTGGTTCAGCCCAAGCTGTTAAAATTCAAATTCAGATCTATATCCAAACTTCTTCAAAATCTGGGGAGGAGTTGAGGAGGAAACGATTTCAGATCAGATTTGGGTCTATTCCAGTTTCAGAATGAACCCATAAATCATCCCAGATTCATTCAAAGCTTGTGAACTTCAGCAAACCTTTTGACCCACTTGGTTTGGGATTTAAGTTTGTAAGGAAATGAGAAAGTTTGTGGCTTGAGGTTTCATTGCAGACATTTCACAAAGCTCTAACACAGTCATATTTATTTGTTGGGTCAAGGCAGCATTACACCATTTCTTGTCTCAAAGAGAAAGGAAGGAAAACTAAAGCAGTCTTGTTATGAAGTGGTTAGAATCTTACCATTCTCACCCAAGTCACTAAAATGACCATTTGGAAAACCAATAGGTTCCAAAAGGACTTAGATTTTGCTTTGTATAAACAGCTCTTTTTTAAAAAAAGGCATGTTTAAAAGGCACAGTAACAATGGTAATTGTGAAGTGATGCATAAACAAAGCAGATACTTCTTTATTCTGAACATGCCGCTGAAGCCAGAGTGACTGAGAAGGCGAGAGGAAAAGAAAAAGGACTCAGATGAACTACAAGAGTTGGGAGGAGGAAGAACAGTAACAAGAACTTAAAGTTCCATTACTTACGATTGCTTTTTATCCTTAAATCTAAGGCTTTGGTCATGAAACTTGGGGATTCATAAGACGTGTCTATTTTACAATGGTTAGGGTAGAGCATATATTATTCCCATTCTCTCTTTGTTATATTTTCCTCCAGGGACCTGGCAAAATCATTCCTTTTTACAAGTATGGCTCTGGGGTGGGGAGATGGTGTGTAAGGAGTGCAGTCAGATGAGAGGAATAAACTGGCTTAGAAAGGCTGTACCAGAGAGGTCATGTCCCAGGTGGCTGTGTCAAAGGGAGAGGGAACAAGTCAGATTTTTTTCTTTCATCAGCTGCTGTTGTGATGCTTTCTGGGCTAGCTCACCAACCACATGCTCCAGTTGGTAATAACTACCCTTAGGGAGCTAGGCTAGAATACACTTTTTAAACACTAGTCTAAGAACATGATTTGGATCATTCCGTTTTGATCCGCCAAACCGAGTTAGCCACCAGCTTAGCTGAAAATAGATTTCTCACAAGTTTAAAAATACGTTTCTAAGATGCATCTTACTATGAAGAGGAAAATGTATTTCTTTTAGGGGCCACTGCTAAAGTTTCTTACTCTGCAAAGCCATTTGAAACCAGTGAAAGGTTCAGGATATATTCAACATACAATAGCACCAACCTGCAGATTCCTTGTGTGCTTCAAAACGATTCCCACATGTTTATACCTATTGGGATGCAAGAGAATCCACCAAACTCTTTTCAGATATTCTAATGCATCTATTATTATTTTATGAAAGCACTGGGAGCATCTCACATAATTCAAGATATGTTTCAACTTGATTTTAATGCTGATGATATCTAAAAACTCTAGCATCAGATTCTCAGTTGGTGCAAATCAGCAAAATTCTGTAGACTTCAAAGGAGTCACAATGATTTACACTAACTGAAGATCTAGGGTGAAATCCTTGCCCATTGGAGTCAACAGGAGTTTTGCTATTGACTTCAGTGGGGCCCTGGGCTCTAGTATCTAAAGTAAAAATAGTATTGAATTGATTCAGATACACTTGTCTTTCCCCGGGGACATTTATTCCCTTGATAATATATTTGCAATACTGAACATGGGAGGAAAGAAACCTGCTGGGAACAGAAAATCAGAAGGTTTACTTTATGTTTTATTTTGACCTAGTTCTGACAATAGAAAAAGCTGCTGTGGGAAAAAAGTAACTAGAACAGCTCAACTCAAATGCAGCCAGAGTCATTCTTCTGAACTAAAGGCATCAATAATGCTGATCTGTCTCTGGTGCACAATTTTCCCTGGTTTGATCCACTGAATATCCTACTGACACTAAGAATCTGACCAAGTGGCTCCTAAAAAACTTGTCGTTAAGTTTCTGTTTACGTGAGAGACTATTTTAGGCTAAGACTTTGGAGAGACTTAATCCAAGCCCAGTTGATCGATATGCAAGGTCTGCATTATCTTGTTTTCTTTTGGATGGAGGAAGGTTAAAAATTCTCCGATTGATCATTGTTCTGCTTCATTTTTCAGTAAATTAACATCTCAAATGATTATTGAGGTCACATGGGTTCAAGACAGAAGCAGCTTTGCCTCTTGAGGACTATTAAACAGCAAGACAAATAAAGGGTTTCATTTTATGTTTAAAAGCACCTACTAATGGACAATTAGCAAGGACAATTTTTCTGGGTGCTTTTAAATCAGCAAAAAAAATAAAGAGTCAAACACTTAGTAAACTCTGCCATACAAGTGCTGAACTTTTGGTTACACCACAGTATGCATTTTTCAGAAAGGCAGTGTTGGTGATGAATTATCCACTACTTATTATAACATTCCAGATGAACTAATTGACAGTGATAATAATTTTTTTAAAGGAAACAGCTGATGAATGTTGAAGATGATTTTTGATTTGAAAATGCAAGAAACGTTAGATCAGTTGGACCATTAAAGCACATACAGTAATTCAACTATTTGAAGGGTTCTCAAACTCTCCATAATATGGACATTTAACACTAAGAATGTGGACATTCCCTCTCCTCTGTATGAGTGTGAAGATTACTTCTCCCATTTCTCTCTATTTCTTCTCTGTGGCAAATACAGCAATTGCAAAGAAGGAAATAGAATACTGGGAAAGTAATATATTTTAGCTGCATTTCAATGCACTTTGGCACCTGGACTAAGGAGAGCCAATACCATGTGACTAGCTTGCCCTTCATGGACCACCAGTAAGTGCTCCACTGGACTACTGGAAGCCCATAACCACAGTTTGAACTGAAGTGCCATTTTCTTTTTATCTATCTGCTGGAAGGATGCATAATTTTGTTAAAATATAGCAATCATAACGTGGCTCTATGATTCCCACATTTCCCAGTTCTCTTATATGCCACATTACTAGAGATGGGTCTCAGCTACAGAGTTATAGTCTAGCTCCCCATACAAACTTGTCCAGAATTTGGGATGTTTAGATGTATTGATTCAATCTAACCTCTTCATAAAATCATCTCCTCCTATGTAGATGTTTGAAAGAAAAGTCCTCCACAGTGGTCGGGAGCATTTTATCTGAAATCCAAAAAATCTGCAATTTCACAAGAAATTAATTGTGTAATAAAGTTATAGATTGCATGGGTCCTATTATCATTACAGAATCCGGTAATTTCCCAACCTACATGTGAATTATTTGGCCATCATTTGAAGGGTATATTTGGTATGAGAGATAAAAATAGTGGGATAAATAACCAATTTACCACATGAGAAATTTTAAAAAAACAACAAAACAAAACAGGAATAAGTTTGGGAATCTTTCATTGAAACACACAGTAGAAATAATTAATTTTTAAGAGAGAGAACTATTTTTAAAATGGTCTTAAAATTAATCTAAAAAGAGGGAGACTTCTTCCAAATGAGATTGGACAAATACTTGAAAGTGCCAACATCTCAGGCCAATGCCCTCACCTCCTTAGCTACCCTTGGTCAATGCTCGTGCCCTGTCCATGCCTCCTTGGCCTCCCCTGGCCAATGCCCGCACCGCATCCATGCCTTTTCAGCCACCCCTGGCCAATGCCCTGTTCACACTCACGTCTCCTCTGCTGCCCCACTGCTGTCTACTGCTCTGATACAGGCACTATTTTTTCTAGTATAAGTGCACCTAGACCATGGCTTGGTGGATGTATTTGCTTGATGACTTTAGCGCAGAACATTGCAATGCTTGGACCCCAGAGAAGAGGTTTGGTCGAGTCCCTTGCCAGGATTCTCTGTCCTTGGACTGTGTGTTTTCTCTATTTCACTAGCAATATGTAACAGTGGGCAATGCATGGCACTTAGAAGTGCTCAGGAAATGGATGTTGTGATGGGTTGGATCACAGAAACCCCCTTGGGACTGCCAACTGATGTGCCAAGACTACTTCTGCCCCTGCTTTCCCTGCCTTCCCAGCTTGGGACTTCAGTGCCCTGCCCAGTTTGAACCAGACCCGCTAGCTTGCTTCAAACCCAGACCCAGGTCTGAACCACGTCTCCTAACAAGTGTTCCTGTCTCTAGCATTCAGACGTGCAACTCCCAATGGCGTCCAAACACCAAATAAATCCGTTTTACCCTGCATAAAGCTTATACAGGGTAAATTCATAAATTGTTCACTCTCACGCACAGCTGTTACCCCCTTTCCCCAGGTATTAATACATACTCTGGGTTAATTAATAAGTAAAAGGTGATTTTATTAAATACAGAAAGTAGGTTTTAAGTGGTTCAAAGTAATAGCAGACAGAACAAAGTGAATTACCAAGCAAAATGAAAACAAAACAATCAAGTCTAAGCCTATTATAGTAAAAAAACTGAATACAGATAAAATCTCACCCTCAGAGATGTTTCAATAAGTTTCTTTCACAGACTGGATACCTTCCTAGTCTGGACAGAATCCTTTTCCCTGGTACAGCCCTTGTTCCAGCTCAGGATGCAGGTGGTAGCTAGGGGATTTCTCATGATGGTCACCACATTTGTTCTGTTCCACTCACTTATCTATCTTTTGCATAAGGCGGGAATCCTTTGTCCCTCTAGGTTCCCACCCTCCTTCTGAATGGAAAAGCACCAAGTTAAAGATGGATTCCAGTTCAGGTGACATGATCACATGTCACTGTAAGACTTCATTACCCACTTGCCAGCCCACAGGTATACAGGAAGACTTACAAGTAAAACAGAGCCATCTACAGTCAATTGTCATGGTTAATGGGAGCCATTAAGATTCCAAACCACCATTAATGGCCCACACTTTGCATAACTACGATAGGACCTCAGAGTTATATTTCATATTTCTAGTTTCAGATACAAGAGTGATACATTTATACAAATAGGATGACCACACTCAGTAGATTATAAGCTTTGTAATGATACCTTACAAGAGACCTTTTGCATGAAGTGTATTCTGGTTACATTATATTCACACTCATTAGCATATTTTTATAAAATCATATAGAGTGCAATGTCACAGATGTATTTTAAGCTCTGGGAGTTTCTCTGTTATGCACTGACTGGGCTGTCTCTTGGGTACATTATTATCTGGCTCTAGAATTGGGATCAGCACCAAGAATAAATCTCTTGTGTGCTGTTCGGGAAAAACAAAACAGAACAAAAACAAACCCCTCTGAAGCCGCCAGTGGTGCATCACTCATGATAAAAAGAGATTTCTGAAATGGAAGTTAATGATTCTATTCTGATCGCACCATGCCAGCTAATTATCTTACGCATTCTCAACAAAGTTAGGGATCCAATATCACCAGTCAGTGATAATAGCTGTTAAATAATGTGAATGCTTTTCTCAGGTTGTCAAACAGTGCTTCTCTTCTTTTGAGATATGGTACCCCAGTGATACTAGAAAAAGCAGTAATGGAATTGTCACAACCTGCGTTAGATGGATGCAATTTTCTTCACTAATAAAGCTCATATGATGGGCCAGGTCCTGCTCACCTTCCTCACATAAGATCCTTGGCCCACCAGGGACCACTTAATAAAATGAAATTGTTAATTCTGACTAAAATCTTCATTAATAGCTACAGTAAATCAATGGACTACACCTTTGCTCAGAAGCTGTAATTCATTGTATAAAGAGTGAACGAGCAAGTTTCACTGAAAATGCTGAGACAGAGAGAGCGAGCGTGTGTGTCAGTAAATGACCTAAAAAGGTATGTTTTGTACTCAATATAGAGGAGGTCCATGGTTGCTTGGAAAACTTTTCTTTTTTTGGTGCATATTAAATGGACCAGAAGATTTCAGCTCCTGGGGGATTGAGAGCCAGATCCAAGGCACAATGAAATTGGGATCAGGCCATATCAAAATTGGATCAAATAGACGGAAGTCATGTATAATTATAAAGGATTTTTGAGCCATTCTTGCCTTAATGAAATCTTTCTTCCTTGATGTTCAACTGTTCAAAGACGAGTGTATTTACAAATAAATGAACATGTATCTTCTGACAAGCAGGAAAGAATAGCAAGTGGCAACTACCAAAAAAGTATCACAGTGCATTAAGTCCCTTGGTGAGAAGCTTATAATGGCAATGCCCATCTTGTATCTTATTTCCTGAGAAATAGAAGACTTCTGAAAGTTTCTGGACTGACAACAAAAGTCTTGATGGAAATAGAAGAAAAGAAAGAAAGATGACCAAACAATTTTACTGAATCATTGAAATTAATCATCATGACTGAGCATACTTCCTAGAGGAAAAGAACCCCCCACTATCTATAACTCACAGAAGACAAGTTAATATCTCAATACCCTACATCAAAAAGAGCCATAAAAAGTATAAAAAAGAAGGAAAGACACATTAAAAGGAAGAAATAGCCACTGACTAGCATGAAGGACACCCCTAACCCACTGATGTTTGAAGCTTAATTAATCAGACCAAATAATCTGTAAAACAATCATTTGAAATCACAAAACTTCCTTATCTGCCTTTTTGGTTTTATGGAAGATTTTGTTTTTATTTGATCTATTAACATGTCTAGGTTTAATTTGAAATTATTGGGCCAAATTCTGATATCCTTACTCATGCTGACTAGTACTTTACTCCACAAGTAGTCCCATTACAAATCACTGGGACACTACTTGTGGAGTAAAGTGCTACTCAGTGTGAGTAAGGGTGTCAGATTTTGGCCCCCCGTCTCTTGCACATTTGTTTAACCCAAAGGCAGGAGAGACAACTCAATAGGGTGACTATATTTCCCTATGCTGAATATGGGACACTTGGTAAAATTACTCATATTCAAGCGAGTTCAATGGCAATCTGTCAGAACTATGCAGTACTAACGTTCAAATTAACATCAAGTTGACTGAGCCCCTGTTAAAAAGAAATACTGTGTAGTTGGATTCTTTTTATTTACCTTCTTATCTTATAAGGTTCACATGGGGAGAGGTGACACACACACACACTCCCATACACCTCTCTCACATGGGGGTAGGGGACTGTGATTGACCAACTCTCCCCTCCCTGCTTAGTGCTCTCTGCCCTCCATGCCTGCCTGGGCCCCTGGGATGGACCCACCTCTCCTGGTACTTGGCACCTTGTCCCAAGGCAACACTTGGGCAGGGTGCATGCAGGGTCACATGCCCCCCTCCCTAGATTTTTGCCAGGGTTCACACCAGAATGTGGCCAGCCTTTCAGCACTGTGCAGGAAGGGATGGGAGCTGCTTCCAGCCGCAGAGGAGGAGGGGGAGGGGAAGGGATGAACAGGCCCACACCTTTGCAGAGCTCATCTCTTTCCGCCCCCCTCGCCCCTCCTCCCCCGTATCTGGAAGCAGCTCCTGTCCCTTCCTGCCCACATAGTGTCGAAAGGCAGATAACACCTCCTCCAGGCTGCTGCTGGCCACCAACATAACCCAGTCACTTCCTGTCCTCCCTCTTACCCCCACCATAGCGTGGGAAGGAAGGGATTAAGCCCTAAGGATGTATTGTTCATCAGGGCCCAGGGAACCTGACTGCAGGGGCTTCAGCAAACCCGGCCAAAGGGGTGGCTCAGCAGCAGAGGGTGCCTAGGGGATGGAGCAGGACTCAGGGTGGG
Organism: Lepidochelys olivacea; assembly: GCF_965140295.1. Lineage (NCBI taxonomy): Eukaryota > Metazoa > Chordata > Testudines > Cheloniidae > Lepidochelys > Lepidochelys olivacea. Next base: position 128,634,113 of record NC_140413.1, read on the forward strand.
GGGGTGGGAGGTGAAGAGGGTGCTAAACCCCTGCCCGGGGGGCTGATGTGGAGCCTGCAGGGCTGGGGCATGAATGGTCTGGAAATCACTTCCCCCGTCTCCCCACACCTCAGCTTAGCTGAGCAGCAGAGAGGCTACCGTGTACCAGTGCTGTGCAGGGCTTTGGCACATGACCTGGGCCGGAGGGTCTTGGGCTTTCCTGGGGTGCTGGCCCAGTCAGAGGCATGGGGGAAGGAGCCTGCCAGCCAGGCTGCCGGGTGAGCTGAGCACTCCGACCAGGGGCTGGTTCTCCACACAGTGCTGGGAGCAGGACGTGCCCCGCTGGGCGCCGGGGAGGAGAATATGGAGGAGCAGCACGGGGTGGGGGTGGGGGTGAAGGGGCCAAGCAGAGAGAGGACAGCAAGGGGGGAGCATGTAACAGGTCGATGGGTGGGCAGCGGATGCGACACTGCCTAGTGCCTGCCTGCACTCACTGGCCATTGCAGCTTGCAGCCAGCGCTGGCTGGAAACAGGACAGGGGGCGAGGCCCTACTGGCTGAGAGCTGGCACGCAGCAGGGGAGTGGCCAGCCCCGCGTGCTGCAGCCTTGCCCTGCCACCAGCCTTGCACACCCACCCCCATCGTCGGCCACTGGACCCTCCCACTAAGCTCTGGTGGGTGGGATGCTGACAAGCAGGGATCCAGCAAGCAGCACGACCCGCCAGTATTGTTGGGGGGGACAGAGACAGAAAATATGGGCCAATTTGTCCATTTTAAAGAAAAAGTTGGGACACCTGTAGGAGGGCTTAAGTACAGGAGTGTCCCTTTAAAAATGGGACATCTGGTCACCCTACAACTTAAACAACTGAAAACCTGTTATATGGGATTTAAAAAAAAATCCCCAAAACCAGTCACTGTGTTCCTTAAAATCCATCCAGGCTTATTTGAATATATTTCATGATTTACTCCCTAAAATAAGCCCATTTGATATGTTCATAAAACAAAATGCAAGGGGGAACAGTTTATTGCATGAGTTCAATTTTATGTTGCTGTCTCTTGGAAACCTCTAATTAATTTTGATCATCAAGACCAAGCAGACATTTCTCAAAACTCAGACAGGCTTTGGTGTAAGTTAAAAAAAAATAATAAAAAAAAATCCCCCCCCAAACCCACATACACACTTTAAACCTGAAGCCAGTGAGTCTAATGTAAATAAGTTCTTGAGACATGCTTTGAACTAGTCTTTTGTCTGTGGGCAGGCTATCAGCGGACACTATTCATTATTCCACCTGCTACCATGGTGCTTATTTGCTAGATGATTATTGAACATTTTTTTTTTGTGCTTGAGGCCTATTTACATTCACAGTCTGCTGACAAGATGCTAGAAAAGCGCATGCCTGCTCCTTTTCATGGAAAGACGTATTGATTTCTAAACAGCTTTTTTGATAGCTGACAGTTTCTGCCTCAGGGCTTGATATATAGTATGTGAAGAATCAACTACCAGCTGGTACAATGGTATTTATTTTTAAATTCTGCTGTACCAAGTGTATCTGTGATTCACAGTGATTACAGAATTAAAAATAGCAAGGTTTTTATTATTCTGCAAAATACAAACAGATGATCTATCAACATGAAGACTAGAAATCTGATTAAGAGAGCTTTAAACTAGGAATTTGGGGGAGATGGTTGGGAGATGTCCAGGTAATTTCCAAGCCGGATTTTAGCATTGAGAGGGAAGAAAACAAAGTAAGAAAGGATACAGCCGTGGGTAGGAGAATGGACATAAGGAGGAAGGGCAGTGTGGATACCAGCCTAATAGGTCATACTGACTGTAGAATGTCCATGCCTAATAGGGTACAGAATGTGAGCGAGGCCAAACAGCAAAAATTAAGATGTTTGTACACCAATGCGAGGAGCCTAGGTAACAAAATGGAGGAACTAGAGCTACTGGTGCAGGAAGTGAAACCAGATATTATAGGGATAACAGAAACATGGGGGAATAGTAGTCATGACTGGACTACAGCTATTGAGGGGTATGTGCTGTTTAGGAAAGAGAAATAAAGGTAAAGGTGGTGGAGTAGCATTGTATATCAATGATGAGGTAGAATGTAAAGAAATAAGAAGTGATGGAATGAATAAGACAGAGTCCATCTGGGAAAAAATCACATTGGGGAAGAAAACTACTCGAGCCTCCCTTGTGATAGTACTTGGGGTGTGCTATAGACCGCCGGGATCTAATTTGGATGTGGATAGAGCCCCCTTTTATGTTTTTAATGAAGTAAATACTAATGGAAACTGCGTGATCGTGAGAGACTTTAACTTCCTAGATATAGACTGGAGGACAAGTGCTAGTAATAATGATAGGGCTCAGATTTTCCTAGATGCGATAGCTGATGGATTCCCTCATCAAGTAGTTGCTGAACCGACTAGAGGGGATACCATTTTAGATTTGGTTTTGGTGAGTAAGGAGAACCTCATAGAAGAAATGGTTGTAGGGGACAACCTTGGTTCAAGTGATCATGAGCTAATTCAGTTCAAACTGAATGGAAAAATAAACAAAAATAAATCTGCGACTAGGGGTTTTGATTTCAAAAGGGCTGACTTTCAAAAATTAAGGAAATTAGTTAGGGAACTGGATTGGACTGAAGAACTTACGGATCTAAAGGCAGAGGAGGCCTGGGATTACTTCAAGTCAAAGCTGCAGAAGCTGTCAGAAGCCTGCATCCCAAGAAAGGGGAAAAATTCATAGGCAGGAGCTGTAGACCAAGCTGGATGAGCAAGCATCTCAGAGAGGTGATTAAGAAAAAGCAGAAAGCATACAGGGAGTGGAAGATGGGAGGGATCAGCAAGGAAAGCTACCTTATTGAGGTCAGAACATGTAGGGATAAAGTGAGACAGGCTAAAAGTCAAGTAGAGTTGGACCTTGCAAAGGGAATTAAAACCAATAGTAAAAGGTTCTATAGCCATATAAATAGGAAGAAAACAAAGAAAGAATAAGTGGGACCACTAAACACTGAGGATGGAGTAGAGGTTAAGGATAATCTAGGCATGGCCCAATATCTAAACAAATACTTTGCTTCAGTCTTTAATAAGACTAAAGAGGATCTTAGGGATAATGGTAGCATGACAAATGGGAATGAGAATATGGAGGTAGATATTACCATATCTGAGGTAGAAGCGATACTCCAACAGCTTAATGGGACTAAATCGGGGGGCCCAGATAATCTTCATCCAAGAATATTAAAGGAATTGGCACACAAAATTGCAAGCCCATTAGCAAGAATTTTTAATGAATCTGTAAACTCAGGGGTTGTACCATATGATTGAAGAATTGCTAACATAGTTCCTATTTTTAAGAAAGGGAAAAAATGTGATCCGGGTAACTACAGGCCTGTTAGTTGGACATCTATAGTATGCAAGGTCTTGGAAAAATTTTTGAAGGAGAAAGTAGTTAAGGATATTGAAGTCAACGGTAAATGGGATAAAATACAACATGGTTTTACAAAAGGTAGATCATGCCAAAACAACCTGATCTCCTTCTTTGAGAAAGTAACAGATTTTTTAGACAAAGAAAACGCAGTGGATCTAATTTACCTAGATTTCAGTAAGGTGTTTGCTACAGTGCCACATGGGGAATTATTAGTTAAGTTGGAAAGATGGGGATCAATATGAAAATTGAAAGGTGGATAAGGAATTGGTTAAAAGGGAGACTACAGCGGGTCATACTGAAAGGTGAACTGTCAGACTGGAGGGAGGTTACCAGTGGCGTTCCTCAGGGATTGGTTTTGGGACCAATCTTATTTAATCTTTTTATTACTGACCTCAGCACAAAAAGTGGGAGTGCGCTAATAAAGTTTACGGATGATACAAATCTGGGAGGTATTGCCAATTTAGAGAAGGACCAGGATATCATACAGGAGGATCTGGATGACCTTGTAAACTGGAGTAATAGTAATAGGATGAAATTTAATAGTGAGAAGTGTAAGGTCATACATTTAGGGATTAATAACAAGAATTTTAGTTATAAGCTGGGGACGCATCAATTAGAAGTAACGGAGGAGGAGAAGGACCTTGGAGTATTGGTTGACCACAGGATGACTATGAGCTGCCAATGTGATATGGTCATGAAAAAAGCTACTGCGATCTTGGGATGCATCAGGCGAAGCATTTCCAGTAGAGATAAGTAGGTGTTAGTACTGTTATATAAGGCACTGGTGAGACCTCATTTGGAATACTGTGTGCAGTTCTGGTCTCATATGTTTAAGAAGGATGAATTCAAACTGGAACAGGTACAGAGAAGGGCTACTAGGATGATCCGAGGAATGGAAAACCTGTCTTATGAAAGGAGACTCAAAGGGCTTGGCTTGTTTAGCCTAACCAAAAGAAGGTTGAGGGGAGATATGATTGTTCTCTATAAATACATCAGAGGGATAAATACCGGAGGGGGAGAGGAATTATTTAAGCTCAGTACCAATGTGTACACAAAAAGAAAAGGAGTACTTGTGGCACCTTAGAGACTAACCAATTTATTTGAGCATAAGCTTTCATGAAACTCACGAAAGCTTATGCTCAAATAAATTGGTTAGTCTCTAAGGTGCCACAAGTACTCCTTTTCTTTTTGCGAATACAGACTAACACGGCTGTTACTCTGAAATGTGTACACAAGAACAAATGGATATAAACTGGCCACCAGGAAGTTTAGACTTGAAATTAGACGAAGGTTTCTAACCATCAGAGGAGTGAAGTTTTGGAATAGCCTTCCAAGGAAAGCAGTGGGGGCAAAAGACATATCTGGCTTCAAGATTAAACTCGATAAGTTTATGGAGGAGATGGTATGATGGGATAACATGATTTTAGCAATTAAATGATCTTTGACTATTCATGGTAAATAGGCCCAATGGCCTGTGATGGGATGTTAGATGGGGTGGGATCTAAGTTACGACAGAGAATTCTTTCCTGGGTATCTGGCTGGTGAATCTTGCCCACATGCTCAGGGTTCAGCTGATCGCCATATTTGGGGTCGGGAAGAAATTTTCCTCCAGGGCAGATTGGCAGAGGCCCTGGGGGTTTTTCGCCTTCCTCTGTAGCATGGAGGATTCTCTGCACCTTGAAGTCTTTAAACCATGATTTGAGGACTTCAATAGCTCAGACATAGGTGAGAGGTTTATTGCAGGAGTGGGTGGGTGAGATTCTGTGGCCTGCATTGTGCAGGAGGTCAGACTAGATGATCATAATGGTCCCTTCTGACCTTAATATCTATGAATCTATGAAATCAAGAATGTGATTAAAAATATGTTTGGAATAGAACAAGAAGATTAACAGCACACATTTGTGAAGTTTCTTTGGGTTGTGGAAGAACCAAAAATAGTAATTTAACTGGATTGCCTACTCAGGCAGATACATCTTCAGGCTTTATTACTAGTTATATACTACAGTAGCACTTAAAGCCTCCCCCTCCCGAAGGATCAGGGCCCCATCATGCTGGTTTCTGAACATACACATAGTAAACACTGCCCGAAATGCTTACAAAATAAATTATAATAATACCTAGCTCTTATATGGCACTTATCAGTAGATCTCATAGCACTTAAAGGAGGCCAGTATCATCATTTAACTGGGGGAACTGAGGCACAAGAAGATTAACCTTGACCAAGTAACACAGGAAGTCTACAGTAACAGCAAGCATTGAACCCATATCACCTGCACCCTAAACCAGAGGCTTAACCACAAAACCACCACGTTTCTCTTGAAAGGGTGTCTCTTTAGCACACTTGCCGCTGGAAGAGGTGCAGGCTTGACATCCTCAAGAGTCAAGTCCTGTCTACCTCATAAGCGTATCACATGCAGTGGCAGTACAAGCTTCCCTCTTACCGATAGATATATCAGAATTATGACCTGGACAGAGCACCTCTGTCAGTGAGTCCACTCTCCACATCCATACATTCGCCTGGTCTCTGCGGAGACTACCAGCAGTTATGCTGAAAATGTTTGCTGTACGGCATGGTTGCTTCTCATTTCTATCTGGACTTTTCAGTTAGCACCTTTTCCTTTTCACACATTATAGATTGGACGCAAAATGTAGATTGTAGGCCTTATATGATGGAATTGGGTGATTTATTTCCTTGCTCTCTCCTCCCCAACCATTTGCATCCCACAAAGCTTAGAAAGCAGAAATAGGATGTTATTGCTTTAGCCCAGTTGGAATAGAGCCGTAGTTTCAAAGTTACAGAACTTTGTCATCTCTGTGTGTTCTGAAGGTTGTGGGAAGCAAAAGTGATACCACACAGCAAACGGGCCCAAATCATGTGCTGTGCAAATACCCTCCCCTTCCTTTGAGTTCCAGGGGGATGAAAATGCTAAGGCTCCTATGGGACTCATCAGCTTGAATATCAACTACTTGTAAGAAAAGGATGGAGAGAGGGTATTTATCATAAGAGTTTTATAATCAGATATAAATGCATCACTTCTGAGCAATGGTAAGAAATATAATCTATCTTGGATATATAGAGAGAACTTACCACGTAGTACCAAGGTGCTAATCACAGGAATTTAGATCCACATAAAGTTCTTCATAGAGACATAATTTCATCATGTCCCTCTAATAAGAATTCTGAAAGGATTTTACCTTACTAGATTATCTTTCAAAAATTGCTAATAATTAGCACTTACATACAGCATTTTTTACCCATAGATCTTAAAGCTCCTTACAAAGATGAGTAAGTATCATTATCCTCATACAAAGCAAGTACATCACATGCTGAGAACACTCCATAAAGTGAATTCACATTACACCACTAAACCATCCCAGCATCTCAATGATGCCAGTCTCAGGCTATGTCTGCACTGACAAGCAGATGTGTTTTTACTGCAGAATCGCTAACACCCACCGTGCACTATTCCACTGTAAAAATATAGTGGAGACAAGGCACTTGAATTTTACTGCGAGGTCAGCCATGGGTGGGAGATATAGTATTGACCTTGCCTAGCTACCTGATGGTAAACACTGCAAGTGCCTTGTCTCCACTTAGCATTTTACAATGAGATAGCTATCACATTTGTTATCCCGCTGTAAAAAAAACCCCACCTTTGTATCAGTGAAAACAAAGTTTGGGTGCCCTTTTCATCTCCTCCTGTTCCTGTATTTGTGCATTTTGTCACTGCCTCAGACATGTGACTTGACTTCCCACCCCAGCTTAATAAGCAACTACCAAACTCTGCATTTGCAGTTTGAAAAGAAAACAAACCAAAATTATCCTCTCTTCTAGACGTCCCAGTGTGGTTCATCTTCTGTGTGACTCTCTCAGGTTCTGATCCTGTAATTAGATGGGCAGATCCTTGGACCCACAAGGAGCTCACACTAGTGTTAAATTTAAGATCCTCAGGGCAGGACTGATTTTGATTTTGTGCTCAATGAAGTCAACGGGACTACCAGAGGGAAAAGATGCTCCTCCTTGTGATTGAAGGTGACACATTCTGGCCTGGTGTTAATTCCGCAATATATTCTTGTGTTTATGCCAGCAGTTCTGAAACTGGGATCTGTGGACCCCACAGGGTTCTTAGAGACTGCGCAGGGGTCTGCAAAATATTACAAAAATGTGAAAAATAATATCACCATAAGTGAGTTTGCTTGTGAACCATCACACAAGAATAGATAGACTCTACAGGAAGAAGCAAGCACACCCATCTCACTAATATCTGTGAGGACTCTTTTTCTTAAACCATTACTGACAGTACATGTTTATATGAAGTAGCATATACTTTTGTCAGGCAGTGTCTCAGCTGGGGGGGTCCATGATTAACATTGCATTTGAAAAGGGGTCTGTCAACAAAAAAAGTTGGAGAACCTCTGGTCTATGGAAGAAAATGTTTCCTTATTCTGTTGTTACCCAAAGGAAACAGATTACTGCAGCTTTCCAATATAATTGAAAACACTAAATCACCAACCCCACATCACAGGGTCAGTGTGTCGCCCGGCCCTATTTTTCTCTGACTGTGACCAGTCCTTCACGACAAGGATCCTAATACCCGAAGGCCTGGTCTACACTACAAGTCTATGTCGGATTTAGCAGCATTAAATCCGAATTAACCCTGCACCCGTCCACACAACGAAGACATTTTTTCCAACATAAAGGGCTCTTAAGACCAATTCCTGTACTCCTCCCCAACGAGGGGATTAGCACTGAAATCGACATCGGCGTTTCGAATTAGGGTTAGTGTGGATGCAATTCGAAGGTATTGGCCTCCGGGAGCTATCCCACAGTGCACCATTGTGACCGCTCTGAACTCGGATGCACTGGCCAGGTGTACCGGAAAAGCCCCAGGAACTTTTGAATCTCATTTCCTGTTTGGCCAGGCAAGCTCATCAGCAGAGGTGACCATGCAGGCCCAGAATTGCAAAAGAGCTCCAGCATGGACCAAATGGGAGGTACTGGATTTGATCGCTGTATGGGGAGAGGAATCCGTGCTATCAGAACTACATTCCAAAAGATGAAATGCCAAAACATTTCAAAAAATCTCAGAGGCCATGAGGGACAGAGGCTACATCAGGGACGCAACACAGTGCCGCGTGAAACTTAAGGACCTCAGACAAGCGTACCAGAAAACCAAAGAATCAAACAGACGCTCCAGGACAGAGCCCCAGACATGCCGCTTCTACGCTGAGCTGCATGCAATTCTAGGGGGGGCCGCCACCATTACCCCACCCCTGTCCGTGGACTCCGATGATGGGGTACTCTCCGCCATGACTGAGGATTTTGCAGATGAGGAAGATGAGGAGGAGGAGGACGAGCTTGGGGAGAGCACACAGCACACCATTCTCCCAGACAGCCAGGATCTTTTTATCACTCTGACTGAAATACCCTCCCAACCCAATGAAGCTGGAGAAGGGACCTCTGATGAGTGTACCTTTTAAAATATAATACATGTTATAAAAGCAAGTGTTTTTTTAATGATTAAGTAGCCCTGAGGACTTGGGATGCATTCGTGGCCAGTACTGCTACTGGAAAAGTCTGTTAACGTGTCTCGGGACGGAGCGGAAATCCTCCAGGGACATCTCTATGAAGCTCTCCTGGAGGTACTCTAAAAGCCTTTGCAGAAGGTTTCTGGGGAGAGCAGCCTTATTCCGTCGTCCATGGTAGGACACTTTACCATGCCATGCTAGTAGCAAGTAATCTGGTATCATTGCATGACAAAGCCTGGCAGCATGTGGTCCCGGTGTTTGCTGGCATTCAAGCAACATCCGTTCTTTATCTCTCTGTGTTATCCTCAGGAGAGTGATATCGTTCATGGTAACCTGGTTGAAATAAGAAAAGGAGTACTTGTGGCACCTTAGTACAGGACAGTGGCCGGTGAACCTGAGGAGAGGTGGTAGCAGGCATGAGGCAACGCTGGGGCTACTGCGGGATCAAACAGACGTGCTCTGGCGTCTGGTGGAGGTTCATGAACGGCAGCCGGATCACAGACTGCCGCTGAAGCCCCTACTTAACTGCCCTCCCTCCTCCCCAAGTTCCATAGCCTCCTCACCCAGATGCCCAAGAACGCGGGGTGGGAGGCTCCTGGCACCCAACCACTCCACCCCAGTGGAGAGCCCAAGCAACAGAAGGCTGGCATTCAACAAGTTTTAAAGTGGCCTTTTCCTTCCCTCCTGCCCTCCTCCCACACCCCATCTGGGCTACCTTGTGAGTTATCTCCCTATTTTTATAATGAATTAATAAAGAAAACATGTTTTTTAAATGATAGTGACTTTATTTCCTTTGCAAGCAAGCTGTGATCGAAGGGGGGAGGGCAGGTGGCTTACAGGGAATTTAGAGGCAACCAAGAGGGCGGGTTTTCATCAAGGAGAAGCAAACAGAAGTGTCACACAGTACCCTGGCCAGTCATGAAACTGGTTTCCAAAGCTTCTCTGATGCGCAGCGTGCCCTGCTGTGCTCTTCTAACTGTCCTGGTGTCTGGCTGCGCGTATTCAGCGGCCAGGTGATTTGCCTCAACCTCCCACCCCGCCATAAACGTCTCCCCCTTACTCTCACAGAGATTGTGAAGCACACAGCAAGCAGCAATAACAATGGGAATATTGGTTTCGCTGAGGTCTGAGCGAGCCAGTAAACTGCGCCAGCGCGCCTTTAAAGGTCCAAATGCACATTCTACCACCATTCTGCACTAGCTCAGCCTATAGTTGAACAGCTCCTTACTACTGTCCAGGGTGCCTGTGTACGGCTTCATGAGCCATGGCATTAAGGGGTAGGCTGGGTCCCCAAGGATAACTATTGGCATTTCAACATCCCCAACAGTTATTTTCTGGTCTGGGAAGTAAATCCCTTCCTGCAGCTGTTTAAACAGACCAGAGTTCCTGAAGACACGAGCGTCATGAACCTTTCCCAGCCATCCCACGTTGATGTTGGTGAAACATCCCTTGTGATCCACCAGTGCTTGCAGCACCATTGAAAAGTACCCCTTGCGGTTTATGTACTGACTGCCCTGGTGGTCCGGTCCCAAGATAGGGATATGCGTTCCGTCTATAGCCCCACCACAGTTAGGGAATCCCATTGCAGCAAAGCCATCCACTATGACCTGCACATTTCCCAGAGTCACTACGCTTGATATCAGCAGCTCAATGACTGAGTTGGCTACTTGCATCACAGCAACCCCCACAGTAGATTTGCCCACTCCAAATTGGTTACCGACTGACTGGTAGCTGTCTGGCATTGCAAGCTTCCACAGGGCTATTGCCACTCGCTTGTGAACAGTGAGGGCTGCTCTCATCTTGGTATTCTTGCGCTTAAGGACAGGGGAAAGCAAGTCACAAAGTTCCATGAAAATGCCCTTACGCATGCAAAAGTTTTGGAGCCACTGGGAATCATCCCAGACCTGCAACACTATGCGGTCCCACCAGTCTGTGCTTGTTTCCCGAGCCCAGAATCGGCGTTCCACAGCATGAACCTGCCCCATTAGCACCATGATCTCCAAATTGCGGGGGAACACGGTTTTAGAGAAAAGTGTGTTTATGTCCTCATGACCGCACTGCTGTCGCCTCCTTACCTGCTTTTTCAGGTGCTGGTTCTGCATACACTGCACGATAATGCTGTGGTGAGCTGAACGGGCTCCATGCTTGCTGTGCTATGGCGTCTGCTCCTGCTCGGGCAATCCAGGGAAAAGGGCGCGAAACGATTGTTTGACGCTGCTCTGACGGAGGTAGGGGTGACTGACAACATGGTTTACAGGGTTGGCTTACAGGGAATTAAAATCAACAAAGGGGGTGGCTTTGCAAGAAACAGAATGGCCCCCTCAAGGATAAAACTCAAAACCTCAAGGATAGAACTCAAAACTGGGTTTAGCAGGCCGTTGATTTCACGGAGGGAGGGAGGAGAAAATGAATACAAAACAAATCTGGTCTATTTCTTGTTTTGAGCCACTTCATCTATCTTTATACATCTTGCTGGCAGCAGACTGTGCAGTACGACCACTAGCCATCATTATCTCCTGGGTGCTCGGCAGAAGACGGTGCAGTATGACTGCTGGCCATCATCTTCTCCTGGCTGCTGATTAAAAGACAGTGCACTGCTGGTAGGACTGAATCGCCATGAAATGAAACTTAAAAGGGAAATGACCTGGCTGAGTCACTCCCATGTTTGCCCAGGCGCTCCTGACCTCATCGAGGTCGGTTAAAAGAGCACCCTGGACTACGTCGACGACGGCTACCAGTCATACTGCACTGTCTGCTGCCAAAAGGCAATGAGCTGCTGCTGTGTAGCAATGCAGTACCACGTCTGCCAGCACCCAGGAGACATACAGTGACGGTTAGCTGAGCGGGTTCCATGCTTGCCGTGGCATGGCGTCTGCACGGGTAACTCAGGAAAAAAGGCGCAAAACGATTGTCTGCCCTTGCTTTCATGGAGGGAGGGAGGGAAGGATGGGAGGCCTGACGATATGTACCCAGAACCACCCGCAACAATGTTTTAGCCCCATCAGACATTGGGATTTCTAACCAGAATTCAAATGGGAGGCAGAGACTGCGGGAACTGTGGGATAGCTACCCACAGTGCAATGCTACGGAAGTCAACGGTTGCCTCAGTACTGTGGACACACTCCGCCGACTACATGTACTTAGAGCATTTGTGTGGGGACACACACAATCGACTGTATAAAAACACTTTCTACAAAACCGACTTCTATAAATTTGACCTAATTTCGTAGCGTAGACAAGGCCTAGGGTAAGTCTACACTGCACACTCACTGGCAGCTTTGTTTTTCGTATGTGTAGCTACACGCCACAGTGAAAAGCAGGCTGCATCTACACTGTGATGTGTAGCTATATGTTGTGGCAATGAAAGACTGGAGAGGGAGGCCTCCAGGAAAGGCTCCAGCAGCGGTGAACTCCAGAGCCTTTCCCTGTGGTGGGGAAAGGCTCCAGCAGTGAGAGCTGTCGGAAACTTTCTCCGCTGCCGCCCTCCTGCCAGAGCCTTTTCCCACGGCTGGAGGCTTTCCCTGCAGCGGGGAAAGACTCCGGTAGTGCAGAAGCAGTGGGACACTATGCTGCTAAAAATAGCAGTGTAGAGAGGAAGGCATGGCTTGGGTGTGTAAAGAGCCGTGTTGAGTACATACCCTCAGTTTCTTTATTGTACTTGCCTAAGCAATGCCTCCCAGTCTACACTGCTATTTATACCCAGGGTAGGAAGGCATGCAGCTTAGACATACCTTGAATGGCAGGTTGTGATGGCTGAAGAGTGATGTGGCACCCAGTACCTTTCTTGGACTCCACATGCTGACAAAACTCCCATTGATTTCAGTGGTACAGGAGCAGGCCTCTATCAGCCATATCCCCGCTATGATATTCCTGATCCCCACTGCCCTGAGAAGAGAGCCTCATCAGATGATTATGTAACGTGGATTCCTACCAAATCATCCATACTGTATTTTTTAATAAAGAGATACACTTTTAGCATATGACTTCCTGAATCTAAAGAGAATTTTTATCTGTCTTTCCTTTGCAGTTCTCAAAACACTGGCCTAGATTTTGATAACATGCAACTCTTGCCTTCATCTTCCCATCCCCAGCATAAGATCCATCTGCAAATTGTTAGTGTCCCCACATTTGGAGCTCAGAGAAGCACATCTGTTGCCAATAAAGGAGGATTTGATTCTAGCAAGGGGTGACCTGATCATCTCACAGACTTATCTTTCCAAAGGAAAAAAGCTGCCCAGAGTTCATATGCCTGTAGAAAGTGTTCTTTTCACTTAAATCAATGGACTTCTATTTAATGTGCCTGTGGGTTTGGAGACAGTTTAAATCAAACGTCAAGGACTTTTTAATTGCTGTCAATAAATCTCCTGGCACCCTTAAATAAGGGCATTATAAACTGAAAGCTTCCGAAGAAAATGAGAAGTGTTACTTTGATCCTTTTAAGCATTATTTAGAACTCTACCTTTATTTGATTTACAGGGAAGATTAAACAGCATTATGATGGGTGGATTAATATTTCCATGTTGTAATACTTTAGAATAAGGTAAAGACACAGAACTGCTGGTCTGAATTTGCACGGAGACATGGAACAAGAAACATGAATGCCTGGATTCTGACCTAAAATGTTTCCTCCAATGGGCATATATAATAAATAAAATACATGATTATAACAACAATTAGGAATTATAAAGCAGCTTTTATTGGAAGCTCTTACAGCATTTCTCGACAGTAATGAGCAGAGGTATAGAAATGCTAAGGAAAAAATATTTAGGCCAGATTCTGCTGTCCTTAGACAGAGTAGTACCTGGCTCCACAATAAATATAACTGGTTTCAGTGGGACTGATGATGGAGTAACCCACTACTTAGTGTAAGGGAGGCAGAATTTGGCCCTTACTGAATGTATGAAATAAAAACTGAATTTGCGGTCCATGGTAGTTGTGCCACCTCTCATTCACTTTCTACTCACATTCAGATTATTATTATTTGTTAATAACCCGTAGTGCTTAGGGACCATGGAAGAACAGAGCACCATTGCACTAGACACTGCAGTAGATAGTTCTTGCCCTCCAAAGAGTTTATAATCTAAATAATATACATACGAGTGAGATTTTGCTCACATAAAATGTCATGAAGTCCTCTGTGAATACTTCTCACTAGTATGCATGCTACAAGGGTTGCAGATAATCATGTAAATACATTTGCGCTAATATTTATGCTCAAGTGTCTTCCTCTTGTTTATAAGAGATACGGTCACCCAGTGTCAGTAGAAAAAACTTACTATGTGACTTAGTTACATTGCAGATAGCAAATTACGAATAGCCAGTATTGAAAGCAAGTCTCAGTGAATAGTTTTTCAGGAAACAATGAACTGAAATTTGTGTGTGTAAAACAGTTGTCAAATAATTTTCAATAGCAAATAAATTCATAGATTAAACGAAAATCAGTGGCTGTTTGTAGAGTGTTCACCCAACGGAAAGCAGCTACATTTGTTAAATAAATTGTTGCAAATATTTCATTCAACTTTAAGAGTGGGATTAAACCTCATAGGAACATAAGAATGTTCATACTGGGTCAGACCAAAGGTCCATCTAGCCCAGTAGCCTGTCTGCCGACAGTGGCCAGTGCCAGGTACCCCAGAGGGAATGAACAGAACAGGCAGTCATCTAGTGATCCATCCCCTGTCACCCACTCCCAGCTTCTGGCAATAGAGGCTAGGGACACTATACCTGCCCATCCTGGCTAATAACCATTGATGGACCTATCCTCCATGAATTTACCTCCCCAAATCCCCGAGATGTAGGGAGGTATACTTATCCCTATTTTACACTTGGAGAAACTGAGGAAGAGAAAGAATAAGTGATTTGCCCAAGGGGTCAAACAGTAGACCATGCTTCCTTATTATCCTACATCTCCCCCAGCCTTTAGTAAAGATTAATTTGAAATGGAGGGGTACAGTACAAAACCTGTAGAACCACTTCTGATTCAGATTCCCTGAAAGCTTCATCTCCTCTTTGCTTAATTAGATTTGTCACAAGCTGGGCTTTTCTACCTGCATTTAGCCATGAATTGCTTACATCGTTGCTATGGCCAATAAACTTTATGAGCTAGATAGAGAATGGCGCCCAAAGGAAATTAGTGGGCAATGTATATAATATTATGTGTGTACCATGACTATGAACAGGTGTAGCAGTGAGAGAACCAAACTTTAAAAACTTGGACTAGAGCAGATGCCATAATAAGTCAACATATACAGACCATTATAGTCCTGTGATACTTGACATACATCAGCATTTCCCTTAATTTAGAATAGGATATAAATATGGTATCTCAGATAGCTCCGTGTTACAACTGACTAGTTTGCATATTGGGCTGCTGGTCCTTTCACTTTCTCTTTCCTTCCCTCTTTACTACAATACTTGACTGTCAGTCCAGAAGAACAAAAGATTCGTTATCAGCATCCAAGATACATCTGGTCTAAGAAACATCGCCTTAAAAGAAAAGTACTATTGTGCCACCAGCTGTGTTAAATTGCTGCCTCCAGGCTATTGTGGGACAATTCAAGCCTGCCTGTAAAACAGATAACAGGAAGGCATGTATGTTGCCAAGGAAACCCTGGAGGGCAAGTTTGCTGTATAAATAATTCCAGTTTGAGCGACAGGAGAAGTGCCCAGTGGCTTCTGCTTTCCTACAACAGAAAGGTGGGGAAATAGGAGAAGTGCCTGGCATGTGTGAGTGGGAAGTGGTATAGAAGCAACAAAGATGTTCCACCAGAGGCTAGACAGTGCAAACGACCAGTAGAATCCCCCTTCAGCTGGGAGCAACCCGGGAAAAAGCTGGTGGATCCCTCCTTCGGAAGAAGGGACAAGGGAAGCTGGTAGGCTCTTCAGCTCCAGCCGAGAGTAGAGAAAAGGGAATGATAGGCACCTATCCACTCTCTGAGAGGAGCTAAAACAGGAAGTAGGCATCAGCTTCCTTCCCTCTGGCATGGGGTGAGGGGATGCAGGGTAAGTGGCTGTGGGAGTCCCCCAGTCAGTGCAGTTAGGCAAGAGAAACAGCAGATACTTTCTGTCTGCAGTGAATGTCAGCAGATGATAGGCAGGGGATGGATGGTGAAATAAGGAAATGGCAAGAAAGGATACTAAGGCTTCTGAAAGTACAGACATAGGAATACAAAAATAGCATCAATACATTTTTAGTGCTCTCCAAGCATATTGAAAATAGCTTTTCTGTTTGGGGTATGGCCTGATGCGACAGAACACATGGTGACTTGGCACTTGCTTTGGATGGCCTGCCTAATTCACACATGGCTTCGTCTTTCATTAGTTATGTGATGACACCAACACATGTACTCTCATCTTCTCCATGCCAGTTGGTTTTGTGGCAGTCACATGTAGTACTACACTGGCACAACATAGCGCCGAAGTGGTGGCCTAGTGGAGAGAGCAATGGACTGGAACTCAAGATACATGGGTGCTATTCCTGGCTCTGCCACTGGCCTGCTGTGTAACCTTGGGCAAGTCACTTCACCTCCCTGTGTCTCAGTTTCCCCCTCTGTACAATGGGTATAATGATGCTGGCCTCCTTAGTAAAAGGCTTTGAGATGGAAAGTGCTAGATAAGAGCTACAGCAAGTAGCACCTAGGGCAAGTCATGCCTGACTAATCTAATTGCCTTCTATGTTGAGATAACTGGTTCTGTGGATGAAGGGAAAGCAGTGGACGTGTTATTCCTTGACTTTAGCAAAACTTTTGACACGGTCTCCTACAGTATTCTTGTCAGCAAGTTAAAGAGGTATGGGCTGGATGGATGCACTACAAGGTGGGTAGAAAGTTGGCTAAATTGTCGGGCTCAACGGGTAGTGATCAATGGCTCCATGTGTAGTTGGCAGCCGGTATCTAGTGGAGTGCCCCAAGGGTCGGTCCTGGGGCCGGTTTTGTTCAATATCTTCATTAATGATCTGGAGGATGGTGTGGATTGCACCCTCAGCAAGTTTGCGGATAACACTAAACTGGGAGGAGTGGTAGATATGCTGGAGGATAGGGATAGGATAGAGAGGAACCTAGACAAATTGGAGGATTGGGCCAAAAGAAATCTGATGAGGTTGAACAAGGACAAGTGCAGAGTCCTGCACTTGGGACCGAATGGCTAGGCAGCAATTCTGCAGAGAAAGACCTAGGGGTGACAGTGGACGAGAAGCTGGATATGAGTCAACAGTGTGCCCTTGTTGCCAAGAAAGCCAATGGCATTTTGGGATGTATAAGTAGGGGCATTGCCAGCAGATCGAGGGACGTGATCGTTCCCCTCTATTCGACATTGGTGAGGCCTCATCTGGAGTACTATGTCCAGTTTTGGAGAGAGTCCAGCGAAGGGCAACAAAAATGATTAGGGGTCTGGAACACATGACTTATGAGGAGAGGCTGAGGGAACTGGGATTGTTTAGTCTACAGAAGAGAAGAATGAGGGGGGATTTGATAGCTGCTTTTAACTACCTGAAAGGTGGATCCAAAGAGGATGGATCTAGACTATTCTCAGTGATAGCAGATGACAGGACAAGGAGTAATGGTCTCAAGTTGCAGTGGGGGAGATTTAAGTTGGATATTAGGAAAAACTTTTTCACTAGGAGGGTGGTGAAACACTGGAATGCGTTACCTAGGGAGGTGGTGGAATCCCCTTCCTTAGAAGTGTTTAAGGTCAGGCTTGACAAAGCCCTGGCTGGGATGATTTAGTTGGGGATTGGTCCTGCTCTGGGTAGGGGGTTGGACTAGATGACCTCCAGAGGTCCCTTCCAACTCTGATATTCTATGATTCTATGCTTTGGTTTCTGGGGGGTGAATCCCAGGTTTCTTAGTGCCTCGTTGACTGGAGCTGCTCTAGGGCTTGGTTCATGGAGTGCTGTGGGAGAACTTGCCTGCCTATCCTCTCACCCAGTGTGGAAGTGTTCTCAGCCAACACACCCAGCCAAGGTATTTCTGGCTCTGCATGCTCCTAGCTTTATCAGTTCCACCCAGAGACAGGACATGTCTCCAGCACTGGGGGAAGAACTTTTCTGCTCACAGGGCCACTGTTATTGCAGGATATAGACAGAGTGTCTACGAGATGGTGGTAGACATTTCAGTGACACTGCTGTGTGCTGGGTGACTGGCATATTTCCCCTCTGTTTCTGTGAACTGGGCTTAGTTTTGTTGAAAATCCAGCAGATCATGTGCAATGAAGGATTAAACACCAAGTGGCTATGTTTGATCCAGGAAGTTGCTTCCGGTGTATTAGGAGGCCTGTGGGAAGTTGGGAGGTGGAAGGGTGGAATACATAGGCCCCAGGAATTGTGGGATAGCGCACTAGCTGATTACCTGAACATGAGCCTGACAAACCATGCTTTAGATACAACCTCACTGCAAAGCGGGCTGCTGAGACATGCACTACAGAAGGACATGGGCTTGGACCTATACCCTTGATAAGCCAGCAAGCTCATGTTCTGAGGGCACACATGCATCTGAGGGCATGTGTCTGAGAGCTGTGTGTGGATGGTAGGGGGCATTAGATTTAAACATGTCACAGCCCATGTCACCCTTGCTCTTGGCTCAGTGTTGGAGCACCTCACTCTTAGGTGCCCTGCCACCACCCCCTGACCCCCGAAGTGAGGCGCCCAGGCCCTCAATATAATTCATGGGACGAGAGAAGTGTCTAAGAATGGAATCCACAAAAATCAGAACACTGAGTGGGGGAGACATTTAAGAAGCCAATAGGGTATGCTGAGGAGAGGGGTGTGGCTTAAGCTCTTCCCCTCAGAGGGAGCTAGGTGCCTATGTCCTGTCGGACAAAAAATAACACGGTGGTGGTGTAGCTTCCATTCTAATCTTTAGCCCAATATGTGAGAGGCCTAGGTTCAGTTCCATCCTACATCTGGTATGGAGCAGGGACTTGAACTTGCATCTCCCTCCTCCCAGAAGGGTGCCAAAACCACCAGGCTATGGGGTATTCTAGGATGAGGTGCTCCGAATCTTTCCTGTTAAAGCTATTCCACTGTGTATTATTAATACTTAAATAGTCATTGGCCCAGAGACAGAATGACTCTATAGCCCACTGGTTAGGGCACTCATCTGGGAGGGGGAGATCCAGATGCACATACATACATCTCACACACACACAGTGCCTAGCAAGCACTAACTGGAAGCTCTGGATACTACAACAATACAAACAAAAATTAAGACTATAATAATAAAGATGATACTTATCACTACATAATGTTGTCCCTCAACAGCAGTAATGTACATACTTTTCCCCAACTAGGATTCAAAGTATACATTTTAAGGAGTTAGGGCCAAAATACAAGCTCCCTCTCTGCAACAGCCTCTTTCCACTCTAACAGGTTTCAGAGTAGCAGCCGTCTGTATTCGCAAAAAGAAAAGGAGTACTTGTGGCACCTTAGAGATGTCTCTAAGGTGCCACAAGTACTCCTTTTCCTTTTTCCACTCTAAGTGAGGTTAATGGGAGTTGGATCAGGCTGGGATGTCCCTATTTGTTTTTGGAGACGGGCACATATTGTAAAGAGCCATTATGCTTTGTACTTATAAAACGCTATTCCCTCACACTGGAAACCACAGATGCTGGATTTAATACACAAGTCAGTGTATTGCACAACCTCTAGAAGGCATTTTTAAAATGACCTAGTGGGGAAAATAATCTACCTTTCCTCATTTATTAAATGAGTGACTTACAAAATAATTTAGTGTCTTTCTGCAATAGGTTGTTTTAATTTTTCTGTTAAATCTGAAAGTCATCTCAGATTTTATCCTTTGAAGTTGCACATTAGCTCAATGAGCAGCTTCTCTCCAATTCTGATGCTGATTGATTTCTTGCCAAATGGAATGATGTTTTGCTCTTTAAAACTTGACATCTCCCTGGCTATACAGACTGAGATAGTTAGGAATGAAGTAGTAGAAATTAACGATAAGTAACAGGTCATTTCCGATAGACCCATTAGGATTCCTAATCTTTCCCTAGCTTCCAAGCACACACACTCAATCTCCATTTTCCTGGCAGACCAGTTAAGATTACTCCCTTCACTTCACTAGGATTTTGATAACAGTTAATGCTTAGTCACATTATTTCAGTTCCTAATTCATTATGCTGGTGGATCATCTAAACTGTTAAACTAAACTTCACTCAAAAAATCCCAAATTAATGAAATGTTCCCTTAATCCAGTTGTCTTCCTTTCCCTATAAGGGCAATAAATTCCATCTAACAAAAAGCTTTCTTTTTAATTCTAGTTTAATAGACATCTGGAATTCTCAGTGTGGGAACGTCTAGGGTTCCACACAATGAGAGAGTATGATGGAGTCACCCTTGCTGAAGACCTCACTAAATTTGAAATATTTGCTGGGCACAGAAGAATGTGTTCTGTATCTAGTGCTCTGCAAAGTCAGTGACCTGTTTTCATTTTTAGTTTATGCAGATTCAAACAGCTCCTCAAACTCAAATTTAGTGAGATGGCCATGTTTTGCCTGTTTTCAGGTTAAAATAATATGAAACCAAGGAATTTCACATACTTTCTACCCCAAACCATGAATTGACTCATCTTCACTTTCTCTAACTTCAACCCAAGTTTTTTCAAAACGTAGGTTTCAGATTTTGTATGCAAGTTTTGTCTAGCTCCTACTGTAATCATGGAGTAAGGAAAATCCTATGCTTAAGGTACAAGACTGATAATCAGAGGATCTGGATTCTGAGTGAACTTCTGGCCCTGCTGAAGCCAATGGCAATTTTGTTATTCACTTCAGTAGGGCCAGGATTTTACCTCCATACCCAACTCTGCCTTCGACTTCCTGTGTTATCTTGGGCAAGTAACTTAATCTCTCTGTGCCCCAGTTTAACTTTGTGTAACGAAAGGGAAATCATCATCTTCCCATCTCACAAAGGTGTAGTGAAGTTTAATTGATTAATATTTGTGAGAATCTTAGGTGTTAATGTGAGGAGTGCCTATAAGCAAAATAATGACCATAGTTTCATGTTGGTTTTACTGTGTGTTTAATTGGAATTCATATTCTACATGGTATGACAAAAGCTGAAAGGCAAATAAAACGCTATAGTTGGAATTACTAGATTACATCAGTGACTCTTGACAAGTTCCTGTTTTCTCATGATATTCTGTATGCTGAAAACATTCTTTAAACTGAGACCAGTAAATCAGTTGGAATGATTATTGTGCAAAGAAAAAACGAAAAGGAAGAAAGAATGGAGTGATTAACAAATTGTATTTATAAGGAATCCCTAACAAGAATTTCATATATCAAAGAGCCTCACAAAATATAGATAGATCAGCATCATGATGTCCCCATTCAGCCTACAGGCACTGTAACTTTCCTCACACAAAAAGCCAGAGCCAGACTCTTTTCCCCTTGCATGGTGAATGTTTAAACTGTTTCTGAAGGGTATTTTCAAGTGTATCCCAAATAATCATTCCAATCTGCTACACTGACTATTCCTACCCTACCAGAGTGCATGTTATTGCATTAGCCCTGGCCTTTAGAAGGGGAAAGAGGCCACAAGTCCCCAGAATAAATTGCGGATGAAACAGACTAATTGGTCTCAAAATCAAAACATATGGCTTCTTTCAGGATCTTGACTTTTTAAATACTTGTTTAAAGTAAACATTTGCAATTCCTCATGAAAGGCACTTTCGTCCCTGAATCCTCTTGACCTTCAGTGACCTTCCTTCCCAACAGCACATTGCTTTACCCCTGGGGATGATTAAATGTTGAGAGGCTTTTTTTTCTTGTATCCCCCACATTTGTCTCCAAGGGCTGACTGAAGAGCTGGCTTGAAAAACGAACCTTGATCAGAAAGATAGAATATGCCAAGCAGGATTGCTCCACCTGCGAACCCCACAGCTGGACGTTAAGAGGGAAAATTGCTGTTCACACATGGTGTCTCAGGGCTTTGCAGTCAAATATGGGAAAATACACACACACACACACAAATCACCTAATACGCAACTGAGAAGCTAAGTATTCAATCTTATCTTTGAACAGTGAGGCAGTCAGATTGCCTAACATACCAGTGACAGACGAGCAGTGCAAGAAGAGAAAGTCCTAGACAAAAAAAGTGTCACCAGGACAAGATATTCTTAAATGTGGCCTATGGGTGCCCATTCCCTCTAACAGCAAGGCTGGACAAAGCTGATTGACTACAGGCTGTTATTGCTGGTGAACTCAGCTACACAATTCCTATTCATCTTTAAGGCCCAGTTTCAGGAAAACATCCCTACTCAGGATGCTTAACTTTAACATCTCATTGCATCCATTCTATTCATTATTATTATTTGCATTCTGGTAATGCCTAGAGGTCCCAGCCCTAATGTGCTAGGAATGGTAAAAACTTCTAAGGAGATTGAAATATAACCTGGCAGTCAGGGTGCGTTATGTGCCTGATCCATAGAGGGTAAGAGTCGGTTACAACCCCCAGCTACAGAGGCTGAAAAAGAGATTCCCATGAGACTCCTTCCCTAAGGCTCTCTTTAAAGTGTGGAATAGAAACTAACCAGGGCTATGAGAAACAAAGGGACAGGTTGTTCCTGGCCCTTGCATGGATGATGCAGAGCTAGACTGAGGAATTTTGACTCCTAACTGCCACTTTAGGCATGTAGGTCCAAAATGCAGATACTTAAAATCCCCTTTAAATCACTGCTCAGCTGCTGCGTAACACTCTAACCTACATTCTCTAGGCATCTAGGTTTCTGCCAATAAAGACCCTTAGTTGCCTAAAAATCTGCCAGTGAGCACGCTCACAGGTGTCTACATCCTGAGGCCTGGCATCTACCTTATAGAATCATAGCATATCAGGGTTGGAAGAGACCTCAGGAGGTCATCTAGTCCAACCCCCTGCTCAAAGCAGGACCAACACCAACTAAATCATCCCAGCCAGGACTTTGTCAAGCCGGGCCTTAAAAACCTCTAAGGATGGAGATTCCACCACCTCCCGAGGTAACCCATTCCAGTGCTTCACAATCCTCCTAGTGAAATAGTGTTTCCTAATATCCAACCTAGACCTCCCCCACTGCAACTTGAGACCATTGCTTCTTGTTGTATCATCTGCCACCACTGAGAACAGCCTAGCTCCATCCTCTTTGGAACCCCCACTTCAGGTAGTTGAAGGCCCCCTCACTCTTCTCTTCTGCAGACTAAATAATCCCAGTTCCCTCAGCCTCTCCTCATAAATCATGTGCCCCAGCCCCCTAATCATTTTTGTTGCCCTCCGCTGGACTCTCTCCAATTTGTCCACATCCCTTCTGTAGTGGGGGGACCAAAACTAGACGCAATACTCCAGGTGTGGTCTCTCCAGTGCCGAATAGGGGGGAATAATATGCTGGCAATGCTCTTACTAATACAGGCCAATATGCCGTTGGCCTTCTTGGCAACGAAGGCACACTGCTGACTCATATCCATGTCTAAGCCCTGGCAGGATCCTCACTTTAGGCATTCCACCACCCATCTCACAATATGCCAGGCTGGCTTTGTCCTGTAGGGAAGCCTTGCAGATGAGTTCTTGTTAATAAGCTGAAATCACCCTATCTGTTTAACTAGGAGTCCGGTGAACAGGGCATTAGAGAAACAGATGCTTTGAAAGCAACAGTTACAGTTTCCAAAATGGATGTAACAAACATTTCCAAACGTCTGAAAATCTTTCTGCACATCTGGAATAAGGGGAGCAATTACTTTGAGTAAAAGAAATGAGTGATCACTGAAGATATGGTATTTTATATCCAGTATATAACCACTCCAAGTATGTGTGTTTTTGTAACAGAAGAATATACCAATTTCTGTTGTCACTCTCATTATAAGATATCCTCATTTGTATCCTTTTTTAGTTCTATTTTGTGAAACTCGATGACCAGGTTGTCCCTTCCAGTCCTATATCCTGTGTTCCCATGTAGAACAAACTCTTAAAACATTCTAAACCATATTTGCAGATAAGAAGATAGAATCTAATGTTCTGGCAATATTGCTAACATGTGAAGGCTAAATTTTTAGGCCTGGACTACAAAAGAATTTCATTGCTTCACCTCCAGATGTTAGTTTAAACTGACTTAGTTTAATGAGTACAAAAGGCTGTGTGGACACTGTTAATTTGGTTTAAACATCTCAAAGTGCAAGATGCTCCAGTGATTTGGGTGCTAGCCTAGAAACTGGGTCCAGTTCCCTGTTCTACTACAGACTTTCTGTGTGACCTTGGGCACTTGCTCTCTTTCTGTGCCCCACGTCCCCATCTGTAAAATGGGGACAATCACTGCCTCATGGGGGGTTCTCAGGGTACATATATTCCAGGTTGTGAGGTGCTCAGATAGTATGGTAATAGGAGCCATATAAAGTACTGTCATACAAGACTTTTTGGTTGATTTAAATGGATTAGGAATCAATTTAAAGTTAACCCAAATATGTCACTCTTAAATGGAAATAAGACTGTTCAAATGCAAGGGCAGAGGGGACATGTGGAGGAGCCTGTGGAGCCCTCCCACCCCCCATTTTGCAGGTTGGCTTGTACTGAGCATGCTCAGTAACACTGCTGAAGGCGGCTGCCCTCACTCTACTCTCCCCGCCCCTGCACTATCGGCAGGCACAGGTCATCTCTGAGCAAGGGATTGCACTGATTTAACTAAATTGGTGCAGAAACCTAAATTAGACCAGTGCAACTTTCTCACATAGATAAGGCCTTAAACACAGGCAAATCATATGTCCATGCAAACAGAGAATTGAGTGGACAAAGCATGCATGTACATATGCCAGTAGATCTTTGAGCATGTTATTGCCTGGTTTGATATGTAGTTACATGTTTGTGTATGCACACAACTTTTAAGGGCACATATCGGGTTTCTATGTTAGAAAATTTGGCCCTTAATGACCTTTTTTTTAAAAGGATCTAGCATAATTATTTTAGTGTGGAATCAAAGATTACACTGAAAATAATGTTTTTTGGGAAGAGAAGTTTTGAAATGACCCTCAATGGGTGACAATAACAGGCAGTGGGACATTGAGCAGCTGCTTAGCCCCAATAAGAGACATTTCTGTTTCAACCAGGGTTTAATTTTAGGAACTTCTTTGACATCCTTAAATTCACAGCTGACACTGGATGACATTCTCTGTTGCTGAAAATGAATCATTGGAAAAATGGAAGTAAATCTGAGCATTATTTGCATAGGTGATAAAGTAAGTCATAAACGGAGACCTGAAAGTCCCAAAGGGGAGACCTAGGGCACAAATATTAAAAAGCTTGCATAGCATAAGAAGAATTGTGTGACTATAATTTTTGTTGCTGCATTAATATAGTTCATATGAAGTTGCTAACTACATGGAGCAAGTTTTCCTCCTCTTGCTGATAATGAGCTCTCAGTTGGACCCACACAGTTCTCTCATTTGCAGTGCAGGTAAGAAGCAGACAAGCATACATTTGTCTTTGAAAAGCAATGAGTGCGAACCTCAAGGGAAACCACTCTTGAGCTCTACAGATGAAAAGTGCTTTATAAGATCTAAGTATTATATTTCAGAGTAACAGCCGTGTTAGTCTGTATTCGCAAAAAGAAAAGGAGTACTTGTGGCACCTTAGAGACTAACCAATTTATTAGAGCATAAGCTTTCGTGAGCTACAGCTCACTTCCTCAGATGCATATCATGGAAACTGCAGCAGGCTTTATATATACACAGAGAATATGAAACAATACCTACTCCCACCCCACTGTCCTGCTGGTAATAGCTTATCTAAAGTGATCATCAGGTGGGCCATTTCCAGCACAAATCCAGGTTTTCTCACCCTCCACCCCCCCACACAAATTCACTCTCCTGCTGGTGATAGCCCATCCAAAGTGACAACTCTTTACACAATGTGCATGACAATCAAGTTGGGCTATTTCCTGCACAAATCCAGGTTTTCTCACATCCCTCCCACCCCCATACACACACAAACTCACTCTCCTGCTGGTAATAGCTCATCCAAACTGACCACTCTTCAAGTTTAAATCCAAGTTAAACCAGAACATCGGGGGGGGGGGGGTAAGGAAAAAACAAGAGGAAACAGGCTACCTTGCATAATGACTTAGCCACTCCCAGTCTCTATTTAAGCCTAAATTAATAGTATCCAATTTGCAAATGAATTCCAATTCAGCAGTTTCTCGCTGGAGTCTGGATTTGAAGTTTTTGTGTATTATTATGTATTATTAGTATTATGAAGCTTTTTTTAAAAAATGTAGAAGTAATTAAATTTACAACTGCTATTTTAAAACAGTAGCCTGGAATATCTGGTGGATGAACTAGCTATGAAAATAAGTGACAAACTTGGAAATAACATGCTGAGAACACACCCAAAGAAAATTCCAGTTTCTGGACCACCATCTTTTTTATGAACTGACTCAGATAAAAGACCCACACAAACCTTTTGCACAACCCTATAATAGAAACAAACCTCTGCCGTTCTAAAAATGTTCAGACAATTTCAGTCATTTTACCACATTATTTTTCATTCTCACACACCTGTGTGTCTAGAAGCTGAAGTGCTGAAATACTGCAAAAAAGTTGTTCTTTACACAATATTTACAATTACACAGTATTTCTAGAAGCACTAAGGACTAGTAACCTCATGTGAAAGCATGATTGTGAGATTTCCACCTGCTTCTAGGGTTGCCAGACCTGATAACTTGATACTTACCAAAAATGAACCTTCTCTTATCACAGCTATTCATTTCATTTTTCTAACAGAATGTATATTGCACTTGGAATTTCAGAAAATGTGGACCAATATATAGGGTGACCAGATAGCAACTGTGAAAAAAAAGGACGGGGTGGAGGGTAAGAGGTGCCTCTATAAGAAAAAGTCCCCAAAAACGGGACTGTCCCTTTAAAAATGGGACAACTGGTCACCCTACCAATGTAGATCAATATTCTGACGATTAACACCTAAGAGAAGCTGTTGGATCTTGTTAGAGAGTTAATGTTGATAGCATTATGTGTGCCCCTTTTTGTTCAAGTGCAGCAATACAGCACAGCTAAGATTTTCAAAGCTGCCAACAGGATTTAGATGCACAATTCCCCATTAATTTCAAAGGCTATTATGCTTCTAAATTGGCTTTGAAATTCTCAGTCTTCCACCATTTGCAAGCAATGAAGTTCACACAGGGCTTTTGGGGGTTTTTTTAAGCAAAGATTTTCAGGAGAATTTACACCAAATGTTAAAGAAACAACTCATTTTCCTTTTTTCTGTTCTTGAATTGTGAGGCCTTCTCCTATCACTGCAAAAGAATTTCCTGTGATTCTGAAATTAAAATAGTATATGGCTAGGACAACCCCCTCTCTCAGATAACAGACCTGTAAATACAGCTTCCCTGACATAATTTGCCAACACAGTATAAACAAACAGGACAGTGCACTGAAAAGGCATGACGCATACCCTGACACATTAGGGCAGGACATTAGCCAGAAAAGAAAGGGGGGGGGGGAAAGGAAATGTTACTTAGATACAGGTTTCAGAGTAACAGCCGTGTTAGTCTGTATTCGCAAAAAGAAAAGGAGTACTTGTGGCATCTTAGAGACTAACCAATTTATTTGAGCACGAGCTTTCGTGAGCTACAGCTCACTTCATCGGATGCATACCGTGGAAACTGCAGCAGACTTTATATACACACAGAGAGAATATGAAACAATACCTCCTCCCACCCCACTGTCCTGCTGGTAATAGCTTATCTAAAGTGATCATCAGGTTGGGCCATTTCCAGCACAAATCCAGGTTTTCTCACCCTCCACCCCCCCCCACAAATTCACTCTCCTGCTGGTCACAGGAGAGTGAATTTGTGTGGGGGGGTGGAGGGTGAGAAAACCTGGATTTGTGCTGGAAATGGCCCAACCTGATGATCACTTTAGATAAGCTATTACCAGCAGGACAGTGGGGTGGGAGGAGGTATTGTTTCATATTCTCTCTGTGTGTATATAAAGTCTGCTGCAGTTTCCACGGTATGCATCCGATGAAGTGAGCTGTAGCTCACGAAAGCTCGTGCTCAAATAAATTGGTTAGTCTCTAAGGTGCCACAAGTACTCCTTTTCTTTTTACTTAGATACAAGCTCTCATTAGGTGAGCTAAACAGTATGTTAGCAAAAGCGTGATAGTGTTCCCTAGAGAAATATGCAAGCCCTCGCTGAAAGTTAAATCTTTCAGAAGCTAGATCCCTTTCTTTTACTTCTTATTTCTAAGACTTAATTTGCAATTAAGTGGCAATCTAATGACACTATTAAATGGTGCCTCTAAGTGGCAGTTCTCCCATTTTCTCATAACAGCTCTTTGCATGAAATCTCTACCCACTGGTTCAAATTCTTTTACGGTGCAGAGGTATCTATGCTGTAGTTAAAGTTGTGTTGCAGAGTTTGTTTTAACAGGAGCTTTTTATGGTTATTTTGTAAAAATAAACAAACAAAACCTCATCAAAATAGCATAAGACAAAACCAGAGAATATAAAGTGTGAGACTATTTGAAATTTCCATGGTGGTTTGATGAAGAATGAACTGATACAGAGAGAATAACAAGAGTAAAAAAAAAAATCACCCATTAGCAGTTTTTTCATTAGATTGTCTCACTTTTGTAAGTACCCTTTTGCAAGAACACAGAAGCACTCTGGGACCTGTCTTTTCACCACATTATTGCTCCTCAGGTGCCGATTCCTAGACTGTCAGTTCTACATCAGCAGTGTTTCTCTACAGAACATTTATCATTTTTTCACGTTACAGAAAATACGTGCTCTAAGGTGAACCCACCAACGTTTAATTTGACCACAAATCTGCCACAATGTCAATGCTGTTTTACTCATTTCTGGGGGAGGCTAATATAGACGACCAACTGACTTTCCTTTATCTAATACTCCTCTAGCCTACAGGAAGGATCCCTGAGCTGGGAAAGGGGAGACCAAGACTTGAAATCTCATATCTTTTAAGTGTGGTTTAAATTCCCTCACATTTCATTACCTGGATTATTAGCAACAGCCTTAAACCCCAACCTAGAGGCAAGTACAGGAGAGCTGCTCAACATCTTCCCCTTCTTCCTGCAACTTTTTTAAAATTAAGGTAGCAGAGAGCTTATGCAAGAACCCAGATCGCTAACATGATAAACTACAGCATTAGCCACTGCCCCACAAAGTAGCTAACCCAAGGTAGGTTGTCCTATTCTTAAACAGCTATAAATCATATTCCCACTAGAGCCAGGAACAGAATCCAGGATTCCTGATCACCACTATTCTACTGCTGACTAATAAATAGTTGTGCAACCCACTGGGAAAATGGGTGTCAAGTTGTTCTCTTCTAGTGACCGGTTGACAAAGAAGCTAGCAATTACTTTTGTAGCTCAAGGAGTAAGGGTCAGAATAAGGAATCACAAGGGATTCAATCCTGCTGTCGATCATATAAGAGGATGGCGTAGCTGAATGTGATTCATACAGTGAGACCTCTTTAAAACACATTTTGTACTGAAAAACTGCTAATCTGTAAATGATGGTGGGAATCACCAAAATACACATTTCACATGTCTGCCATTTGCCACACATTTTGCTTGTGTAAACCATGGGTCAGTCTGTGTGTTATTTGTCCCCCACTGTGCCTAATTCACAGAGGATAAAAGTCTGTGGCAGCTTATACCATGTGTGCCTGGCTCTTTAGCACAAGTTGTAAAACATTTATGCTTTTCACTTCTGGCATTGGTTCAGTCCTTGGTATTGGCCAAGATGGTGGCCATGACAGCTGGAGGTGTGCCGCACTGACATATTTGCACATTGAACGGTATGCTTCCTATTGGCAGTGATGAGGGAACCCAGTGGAAGAGGGAGTGCAACAGGCAGACCTGCTGACATCATGCAGTTACGCACACTCTGCTGTTACTGTATCCAAGTCCAGAAGTCTGTGAGAGGGTACTTTGTGCTTTTGTGACAGTCTCCTTGACAGAGGTTCCCTCCAACTGAGAGGTCTGTTGTCATTTTTAAAAATGGAAGGTTTCTCTTTGTGTACGTATTAATTTCATTTTAAATGGGGATAAACTGTAACAAACAAAGAATTTAGTGAGGCACATCACAACCTCGCGCACTTTTCAGGTGGCTCAACACTGACAGGAGCAATACATACCTCAACTTCAATAAACCTGCACTCTAATCCATAACTTTAACATTGACCTCAGCAGTGCGAAGGCACAATAAGTTCCCAATTGCATACCATGTGTGACAGAGAGATGTGCTGATCTGTTAATATAATTGATATAAAAGCACACGAGGTCCCGGAGAAGGTTTTGCATTAGAGTGCAGGTTTGATGAAGCTGGGGATATGTATTGCTTTTGGTAGCTGCTGGAGATGGAAGTTGAAGCCTTACAGAATGCAGCATCAGCAGCATTGTAGACAATATTATGGCAGAAAGAATTGCACAACAAGTGTCTCCCCTTAACTTCAGGTTTCAGAGTAACAGCCGTGTTAGTCTGTATTTGCAAAAAGAAAAGGAGTACTTGTGGCACCTTAGAGACTAACCGATTTATTTGAGCATAAGCTTTCGTGAGCCACAGCATCCGCTGAAGTGAGCTGTAGCTCACAAAAGCTTAGGCTCAAATAAATTGGTTAGTCTCTAAGGTGCCACAAGTCCTCCTTTTCTTTTTCCCCTCAACTTCTTATTTCTGTTCTTTTAAGCTTTTGGGTGGACAGGGGATTTCCTGCTGCAACCGTAACTGCCACAAACCATAGCTTTTATTTACTAATACTTATTTGCATTGGTCGAAATCCACAGTAATTCCACTGAAGTCCAAGGGAATCCTGCAGATACTGAGGTAACCCTATCTCTCCCTCTTGGTAAAATCAGCAAGTAAGTGAATACCACCAGGGTAGAGGGAAAGGCTGCTCCGGCTGTTAGGTTACTAGCCTGAGCCTAAGATGAGATGGGTTCAATTCCCTTCTCTACCAGAGAGTCTCTGTGTGACACTTACTCTCTGTATCTTACTTACCCATCTATAAAATAGGAAGACTAGTACTTCCTGGCCTCATAGGGGTGCTGTACATTAAGGCTGTACATTAAGGTGCTCAGCTACTGGAGGGGCCAGATGAATACCATAGATAGAAAGGAAGCTATTTTAGGGCAGAGATCTATCTCCTTTCATATCCATAAGCTCCTAGCATACTTTTGAGTGCTATATAAATAACACAAGTACTACTGAAGGGCTTTGCTTCTGAAAGTCTGGGGAAACATTCATATGATTAATATAAAGATATAGCGTGTTGCAACTAAAGGTAAGCAATGGAAAACAATATAAATGGTTGATTTTTACCAGTGCTAGAATAAGCTAGTGCTCTGTCTACCTCTAGCAGAAAAATTCAGTAGTGTGAAGGTATCAATCACAGACAATATAAAGCCGACAAAATCCACTATGCTAGAGCCGGAGCTGTGTAGTGTGAATTCACACACATGAATTATGTGATGAAATGAACAGCTCACTCAAAAAGTTGGTCATAATTTGAAGAGTTATGGCCTTGAGTGGCTTCCAATAAAAATAGGAAAGGTGAATGAAGTCCATGCTTTGCCATCATAATTCATATTAGTTTCTTTTAGTAGATACTTTTAAAAGACAGCTGACTTATTTTGCAGAAAGATACAAATGGGGATCATCTTTATGTCTTCACTGGAGTGACACCAGAGATTAATTTGACCTGCAATGTCACCCTATCATTTTGTGGTTTTAGTCTTACCTCTGAACAGTGCAGGTTTTCTGGGTTGTCTTGTACCCTCAGACTAGGGTTTGTACCTGTTCTGTTTTCTGCAAGCCTAGCCAGCATGACATAAAGAAGCACAACCTGCAGAGCTCTCTGCTTCTGTTGCACCTGCCCAACTTCTGCATGCAAACCCCACACCTGTGTGTGCAAGCAGACGTGTGTCCCCACATGGGCATTACCAGTCTTGCAAAAGCAAGTGTGGGCTTTGTACATGCAACCTGACCACTTTCAGGTGCAAGGAGTCAGACAGTTTTGAAAATCTGATCATTAAGGGAAACAAAATAACTTGCAAGGCTGATGCAACAGGACGACATCACAGTCTGACTTAATGATGGCAAAGCAAGATGCAACAGCAACTTAAGGCTGCATCATAGTGTGCCAACTGTGTCATGACCTAGTATCACAATATTATGGCATCCACATTTGTCCTACAGAACACTTAGAGGCCGTGCAGCCCTACTTTAATATTATTCCCTTTTAGTTTTATTGTGGTTTCCTTTCTTCTCTGCCTCCTCCCTTCCATCTTTTGACAAAGAGCTCTCATTTTTGGAGGGCAATTTCTGAGGATAACTCCCATTATCCCAAGTTCTCCACAGCATAATAGCTCAAAACAACCTTCTGCTGGAATAGAATCTTTTGGCTACGTTATTTAACCTCTAAACATATTAGATCAGTTGCTCTATTTAGCTACCCAGCAGGTTAAAAAAATAGCTGCTGTAGACAAACTGACAACTTTGTCTCTAAGCCTCTAAATATTTAACAATGGTTTAGTGTGCTAATGAATGAGTAACTAACAAACTCTCTCTCTTCCCCAACCTGCCATGAATAGATTTTAAAGTAGATGTGCACTGTAAGCAACAATAATGGAGCATTAATATTTATTGTTCTGCAGCACTCAGAATTGAGCGAGGCATCTTGCAGGAAGTATACTCTGCACCAGGTCTCTGCCCTGAGGAGCTCACCATCTAATTTCAGACACAATGCAACAGAGGGGCACTTTAAGAAGAAGGCTGGGTTATGGGGAGGAAAGACATGGGTCCCAGCAATAAGATTACACAGATGCTCAGCCAGACATGAACATAATACGGGTGAGCAAAGTGACAGAAATGGAGTTTAAAGCAGGTTCGTCAGGCTATTGCCCTTATTTAAATCCTCTAGACCCATTTTTGACTTGACGTCCCCAAGAAGTTGTAGCCAATTGCTAAACCACGTTACACAAACCCCCTTGAATGACTTCACTCTTATTACAGTGACTTCTCTCTGCTCCCTGTACCACTGGTTTGTTGCCCCTTCATTGTATAGTGTAAGTAATTAAATCCTAATCCTGGAAAGATTTACACATATGAAGCACTTCATATACTGGGAATAATTCCATTTAAGTCAAGGAGGCTGCTTGCAGTGTGTAAATGTGAGCCCATGCACAAATCTTTGCAGGATCAAAACCTTAGATGGCACATTCTTGGCACAGCAATCTCATATAGTTGACAGGTTCTACGGGGTATCCAGCACAATTCCGGGCACTGTGAAATAATACATAACATTCCATTTCCTATGAACACCTCGTGTTTATCAGAGAGAAGATCCATTAGCCAGTCACCACATTCAATTCCATATTGATGTTATGGTTTCCTCTTGATGCAAAGAAATACAGACAACCCTTCCATGCATCACAGTCCAGCAGGCTGTTGCATCCAAAGTGAGTTTCTGATCAGTGTCCTTGTTTAAAATTAACCAAGGCTGGCCAAGTGGGAACAGGGCAATCTTTATTTCCTCTCACCAAACATCAGTAGCAGGGGGAAAAAAGGAGGTATGTAAATTTAACAACTGCTTAAGCAACTCTAATGGAGAATGAAAGGAGTGCTGTGTGAGGATAAAGGTGGTCTTTGACCTCTCCGCATTCTGTATAGAAACTTACTGCAGACCTTTTAAACTATTATATTTTAGGTCATTACCACAGGTAACTTGAACATAACACCAAGGCTCCCAACTTTCTAACCCCTTAATAACAGGATGCATTCTCCAAAAGTGTATTGGGATTTATGGAGGATTTAACTCCTTTTACAGGTAAAGGGAAATGCATTTCTCTGTGCAGCTAAATATCTAGAGAGAGTACATGTGTGAGAGAGACCAGGTCCAGCGTCCTTCCATTCACCTAAGTTAGTCCAGAAACCATTATTTAATTATTTCCCTTCTAGGTGATAAAAAGGATCAAGTAACTTCCAACACGCACAAGTCATCGTATCAATGAGAGAATGAGGGACAGAGTGTATAATTCCCACACAGAGGTGTTAGCTCTCACCACCTGAAGGCTCACACCTAGTTTACTAAACTGCTTTCAAAACAGCTTGCTCTAGCTCACTGTGGACAAGGACAAATCCATCGTTTTACTGAGTTTGAAAACTATGTTCTAGTCTATTATAATTGGATTCTGGCAGAGCCCCAAATCCGTAGTTAGGAATGGGGACACCTTGCACTAGGGGGCTATATAAACACCTGTTGACGAAAAGGGAAGGGAGTTCACCGGGGACATTACAGTAGCACTTTGATCCATACCTGTGCTTAACTGGTTCTCCTTTCAGTGGTGGATGGCAGAAGTGCACAAAGGTCTGAACATGTAATAACTACAGTGGGACCACCACTCTCAGCAGAGTGTGCAGTATCAGGCCCCAAATCTGTGTTTAAAAAAATAAAAATAAACTGTCTCCACTCACCCTCCCTAAAAATAATATGAGAAAGAGCACTCAAACATCCTGATCATCAACGAACCTCACACGCTCACTCCTACATCTACGCACCCAGGAAAGACAAAGACAAAAGGAAGTTAAAATAAATATCTAAGGAAAGCTCCTTTCCCCCCTGGTCCCATGCAGCAGGCAAAAGGCATTGACACAGCAGTAGTACTTCCTTTCTGAAGTTCTCTTACGTACCACTTCCTCCCCACAGTCAATATTTAATTAACATGTAAGAATTGCCTTATCATATCCTTCTTTGAAACACTTGGCTTGACGCATAACCCTCGCATCAGTAGGAGGGCTTGCAGCAAATTAATACAAAATGAATGGGATTTTTTGTTTTCAAAAGGCAGACATGCAGGTTGGAGTTTTCAAAGAGAGGACTGTCAATGAGAGTTAGCCAACTAATGCTCTTAGCCAACTTTGAGAAGCCCAGCCACAATCTATATCAAATCGGGGAGCAAATCGAGCAGTAAGAATCTGATATTTTAGTACTCAATAGTAAACAGCTATGCTAAAGCTCAGGTATGCTATCTCATACAGCAATCATAATGTAAATTTAAAACATTTGGTTACACGACATATTCTGTTTCTCTGATCCTTCCCTATTTCCTTTCATCTACTTAATGGCTTCCCCTTGTAAGGTGTGCATATATTTCTTCTAACTGGTTCAAAACCTGCCTTTTATTTATTAGTTAATAATTTAAAAGATCCAAGAGTCTAGCCCCAGGTAGACTTCCTTCCACCATGCATAATGCATGAGCAATCCCAGGTGCATAGGGAACTGTTACACCTCAGTCTCCCCATAGCACTACGGCATAGCTGCTCAACACAACATAAACAGCATGTGCTATGCTGAGTGCTCCAGAGTTTTTCCAAGGGGGTATCTATGATTTTTTTCCATTAGAAGTCCTTTGTCACTCATAGACTTTAAGGTCAGAAGGGACCATCATGATCATCTAGTCTGACCTCCTGCACATTGCAGGCACGTTTGGAGTTGTCCCTCAGTACAGACTGGGATAAAATTTTCAAAAGTGCTTAGACACTTAGGGCTTGAGTCACAAAGAAACGTAGACCTTACCGTTGCCATGCTGAACTTCTAAGTGCCTAGAAAATCACTGGGATTCACAAAGCCTAGGCTCCCTGTACAATGAATTGGGACAGGCGGGTGCCGCAGAAGGGCCTTCACAAAAGTCAGCACAATAGGAGGATCCTAGCCTAAGTTAGCCAATGGAAGATGCCAGGCTGAGGGGCGTGTGCTAACCTCTGCCTCTCTCTTGGAGATGGGTGCCTAAATCTGGGCTGCAGGGTGGCACCTATCTCCACCAAGGATTCTCAGCTGCAAACTTTCTCCTGACATTAGGCGCCTATGTGATTTTATCAAGTGAGGGGATACGAGGGAGAGGAGGAGACACTCCCTCATAAGTTTTAGGTTAGTGGATTGGGTATTTCACCTGGGATATGGGAGACCCAGGTTCAAGTTCTGGGTCTCCCAGGTTGACAGGCCTAACTGCTAATATCACTCAAAGCATTTTAATAGGTGTCCAATTTCTAGAGAAATATATAGCCAATACATAGACAAATTCATATTCACTTTTTAAATAAACAAACATGCAACACACAGTAAATGAAGCCTAACTAGCATGAAAATTTGAAAGCATGTAGATTTTTGGTATGAACCAAGGAACAGTTTCAGACCTGCAATCCTTATGTTTTGTATTGTAATTGATTGAAAACTACAGTAATGTAATTTCCATTACATTTAGGGAAGGAATTTTGCATGAAGTTAATTTGTATCTAGAAGGATCTTATAAATCCACATCATATGTATACAAATAATTTGAACTCTGGGGTTAATTTTGATATAAGTCCTGTAGGGCAATGGGTAACAGACTTTAAAATAGTGACATTTTTATGTACAGAAAAGCTATCACAGGTCAAGAACTGAATGCTACCCAATCTGGGCCTTAGGCCAGGATTCATAGATTCTAAAGCAAGAAGGGACCGTGGTGATCATCTGGTCTGACCTTCTGTATATCACAGGCCCTAGAACTTCCCCATAATAATTCCTAGAGCATAGCTTTTAGGAGAAACATCCAATCTTGATTTAAAAATGGTCAGTGACGGAGAATACACCACAATCCTGGGTAATTCCTCCAGTGGCTAATTACTCTCACCTTTAAAAAAATTACACTTTATTTACAGTCTGAATTTGGTGGGGGTGGGGGTGGGGGAGGTAAAAGCTTGAGGAAATATTTAGTGGAAACATTTCTCTGGCGGGTTGTGTTAAAATCATAATAGCAGCTTGTGGTGCCTCCTGCTGGGTTGTCTTGGGAATTAGCTCTGCATGGTAGTGCGCCCTCTTCTCGTAGTGCATCACTGCCATCACTCCAGCTCTGGGACCCGTGTCTCCCCAAGGACCACAGCATTCTCTTCAGTGACACAGCCCTCTGGCCGTGCCATACATTATGCTTCCCCCTTCTGGGGGAACTGCAGCCGGCTGTTCAGCCACTTCCCTTAGTGGCTACTGCAGCGAATTGTCTGGCCACCTCCTCGTGGCCTCAACATTGCCTGCAAACCCCAGCAGCCAGCCAGAAGCTGTCTTTCTCTCCCCCGGTCCCTGCTAGCAGCACTGCTCTGTCCAGGGTGCTGGCAGTTCTCTCAGACCTCCAGAGACACAGTTCTTCTTCCCTGGGCTCCTAGCTGAGAACTCAACTCCTCTGCCTTGCAGCTCCCTTTTTATATGGGCCTGCTTGGCCCTGATTGGCTGCTCCCTTCAGTCGTTCTCTGATTGGCTGCCTCTGATTCAGCCACCCTAGGGCTGCTTTTAACCCCATTTCTGCCAGTGAGGGGTAGCTGCCCCATTAAACAGCTGTTTGAAGCTGCTAAATTTCTTGGAAAGTTATCGTAAATCCCAATGGGAGGTATTAGTGAGAAAAGAGCAGATGAAACAATCAAAGGTACGTACCAAATTTTATTTATCACATGGTATCATGAGGTGTATTATACAAACACACTTGGGCACACCACGACATCAGTTAATGATCTGGCCCATAATATCATGGGCCAGATTCCCAGCTGGTGTATATATACAGTATGTGAAAGTTTTAAGTGGTTTCTAAAACTATTTTTCAATTTTTTGGACCAGCTCTAATCAATACTGTGATTGTGAAATGCTTAGGGAGATTAGAGAGGCCACAAAAACAGAAAATCCAATAACAGGGCATATCCCCAAATTAACTGGGTATGTCACCTCAGGATGGGATGTAGAGATAACATTTCGAGACATCATTAATAACTGCTTCTTGGAGCAGCTCGTTCTGAAACCCAGAAGGGGACAAGAAATTTTTGATTTAGTCCTAAGTGGCACACAGGATCTGGTCCAAGAGGGGATTATTGCCAAACCACTTGGTAATAGTGACCATAATGTAATTAAGTTTAACATCCTTGTAAG
Source organism: Lepidochelys olivacea (assembly GCF_965140295.1). NCBI lineage: Eukaryota > Metazoa > Chordata > Testudines > Cheloniidae > Lepidochelys > Lepidochelys olivacea. The sequence goes on from NC_140413.1 coordinate 128,671,994, forward strand.
GTGGAAAATACCAAAGAAGCTCACCACAGTAACATTTTATTTCAGAACGGGGAACTACACAAAAATGAGTAAGCTAGTTAAATGGAAATAAAAGGGAACAGCCACAAGAGGGAAATGCCTGCAAGCTGCATGGAAACTTTTTTTAAAACACCATCATAGAAGTTTATAGAAATGCAGGAGCATGTGCAAGGGGCAGCAAGTAGGGGCAGTGCCCCCACCCCCAATCAGTGGGGGCACAGAACTCCTCTGGAACTGAGGTGGGGAGACCAAACTCCTCTGGCCCCAGACCATGGCAGGAGATGACAGCCCCTCCAGCCCTGGGGCCCCAGCTCCTCCGGTCACAGAGGTGGTGGTGGGGGAGAGCCAGCTCCTCCAGCCGCCGAGGTCAGGGGTGGGGAGAGCCAGCTCCATTTGCCATGGGGGGGCACAGAAAGTGCCCCTCCAAAAGCGGCCAAAGTTTTATTCCTGTGCATGCTCCTGTTGTATACCCCAAATAATAATAATTTAAAAAACAGTAAGAGGAGAAAAAAATGCCACCCTGGCTAAACAGCAGAATAAAAAGCGATTAGAGGCAAAAATCCATCCTCTATAAACTGGAAGTCAAATCCTAGTGACGAAAATAGAAAGGAGCCTAAACTCTGGCAAGTCAAGTGTAAAAATATAATTAGGCAGGTCAAAAAAGAATCTGAAGAGCAACTAGCAAAAGACACAAAAACTACAAGCAAACATTTTTAAGTACATCAGAAGCAGGCAACCTATCGTGGGCCACTGGATGATAGAGGTGCTTAAGGAGCACTCAAAGAAGACAAAACTGTTGCGGAGAAACTAAATAGATTCTTTGCATTGGCCTTCACACAGAGGACGTGAGGGAGATTCCCACATGTGAGCCATTCTTTTTAGGTGACAGATCTGAGGAACAGTCCCTGATTGAGGTGTTAATAGAAGAAGTTTTGGAACAAAGATAAATTAAATAATAATAAGTCACCAGGACCAGTTGGTATTCACCCAAGAGTTCGGAAGGAACTCAAATCTGAAATTGCAGAACTAATAACTATGGTATGTAACCTATCACATCAGCCTCTGTACCAGATGACTGGCAGATAGCTAATATAATGCCAATTTTTAAAAAAGGCTCCAGAGGCAATCCTGGCAATTGCAGACTGATAAACCTAACTTCAGTGTTAGGCAAATTGGTTGAAACTATAGTAAAGAACAGAATTTTCAGACAAAGATGAAGACAGTATGTTAGGGAAGAGTCAACACTGCTTTTGTAAAGGGAATCATGCCTCACCAAGCTATTAGAATTCTCTGAGGGGGTCAACAAGCATGTGGACAAGGCAGATCCAATGTATGCAGTGTATTGGGACTTTCAGAAAGCCTTTGACAAGGTCCCTTGCCAAAGGCTCTTAAGCAAACTAAGCGATCAAGGGATAAGAGGGAAGGTCCTCTCATAGATCCATAACTAGTTAAAAGATAGGAGACAAACGGTAGGAATAAATGGTAAGTTTTCACAATGCAGAGAGGTAAATAGCAGGGACCTCCAAATATGTACTACAACCTGTGCTGTTCAACATATTCATAAATAATCTGGAAAAGGGGATGAAGAGTGAGGTGGTAAAATCTACAGATACTACAAAATTACTCAAGACAGTTAAGTTCAAAGCAGTCTCTGAAGAGTTACAAAGGGATCTCACAAAACTCAGTGATTGTCCAACAAAATGGCAGATGAATTTGAATGCTGATAAATGCAAAGTAATGCACATTGGAAACCATAATCCCAACTATACTTTCAAAATGATGGGGTCTAAATTAGCTGTTACCACTCAAGAAAGAGAACTTGGAGTCATTGTGGATAGTTGCCTGAAAAGATCTGCTCAATGTGCAGCAGCAGTCAACAAAATTAACAGAACGAGGAACCATTAGGAAAGTGATAGCTAATAAGACAGAAAATATCATAATGCCACTATATAAACCCATGGTACGCCCACACCTTGAATACTTGCATGCAGTTCTGGTTGCCCCATGTCAAAAAAAGATATATTAGAATTGGAAAAATCTACAGAGAAAGGCAAAAAAAACTATTAAGCATATGGAACAGTTTCCATATGAGGAGAGATTAAAAAGACTTGGACTGTTCAGTTTGGAAAAGAGATGACTAAGGGGGGATGTGATAGGGGTCTATAAAATCACAAATGGTAGGGAGAAAATGAATAAGGAAGTGTTATTTACCCCTTCACATAACACAAGAACCATGGGCTGTCCAATGAAATTAATAGGAAGCAGGTTTAAAACAAACATACAGAAGTCTTTCACACAACATACAGCCAACCCAGGGAACTCATTGCCGGGGATATTGTGAAGGCCAAAACTATAACTGGGTTAAAAAAAGAAGAGTTAGATACATTCATGGAGGATAGGTCCATCAATAGCTATTAGCTAATATGGTCAGAGAGACAACCCCACACTCTGGATGTCCCTACACCTCTGACTGCCAGAAGTTGGAACTGGAAGACAGGGGATGAATCACTCGATAATTATCTTGTTCTGTTCATCCTCCCTGAAGCATCTGGCACTGGTCACTGTCAGAGATTAGTACTGGCCTATATGGACCATTGGTCTGGCCCAGAATAGCTGTTATATAGTTTTCTACATTTTAAAGAAAACTTCTTCCTCTCTTTTTCTTCCTTTTGTCCCCTTTTCACCACTGAATGCAATAAAATAATGATGTCCAGAGTCTGAGAAGTTAGAGTGATAAAATAAAAAATGAAAAGGAGTACTTGTGGCACCTTAGAGACTAACCAATTTATTTGAACATAAGCTTTCGTGAGCTACAGCTCACATCTGAGAGAGGTGTTTGCTAAGCCCCACCCCTCTCACCGCGTTTAGTACCTATCTGTGCTTGCGATCCACAACTGGGAACCACCCTCCTGGAGTTAGGTGGCTTACGGTGTCTTTTCTCTTGAGAATGAATTAGGTGCCTACCCAGTTCACCAATAAGCAGCCAGAAGGAGAAGGCAGAGGAGCAGCACCCCCTTTAGTCCATTGGTTAGGGTACTCACCTAGGATGAATGTGGGGGCTCCCACGCACAAGTCCTTCCTCTCCCTGATGATGCAAAGGGATTTGAACAGGGATCTCCCACCCTTCAGGTAAGTGCTCTAACCACTGGACAAGGAGATATGGGTCCTTTTGTATCTCTCCTATTGAAGTTGTTCTACTTTAATTAAATAATTGAATATTAATTGTGCCAGAGAAAGAATGTGAATCACTCTTTTGGCAAGAGGTTAGAGCACTCATCTGACAGGTGGGGATACACCTGTTCAAATCCCAGGGGTTTCACATCCTGGGCAAGTACCAGCTGTTTTGTTTAGAGATAGGTGGCCCCCTGAGCACACCTACAGGATCACTCCCCTCAAGCAAGGTAGGCGCTCCTCTGCCTATCTTTCCCCAGTTTGTAGATCACTCTGGTGCCTAGGTGGGAGATGGGCATCAGCATGCCCAGAGGTAGAAATTTAAGCATCTAGGGAACTTTTACTGCAAAAATTTGGCTGCCAAATGAGTTTAGGCACCTAAAGCATTAGGCAGTAACTGAGCAGGAGTTTTGTGGATCACAGTAGATCCTAAAAATGGGACTTAGATGCCTAAATCTGGGGGGTGGGTGCCTAAGTATCTTTCTAGATCTGGGCCATAAGCTATACCAGCAAAAGCACTTATGTTGGTATATACATGTCTACACTGGGGCTTATACTGTCCCAGCTATGCAGGTAAAAAAAAATAGTTACACCCCCATTTGACACAGCTACTTTGTAACTTTAAAAACTCCCCCGCCCCCAACTCCCCAAACTTTGAATGCAGACCTGAATTTCCATAAGGTTTAGGACTATTTGGAGTCAGGATTTTGGTTCGTATAATCTATATTTTATAATATGCACAGTCTAACATGTACTTTATTAGTAGCTGATATCTATGCAAAGAGCCATGTTCAGAATGGTCATACCAAATAAGACGTAATTAGGAATAACTTTGTCCCTCCTGACCCTCTGCCTAATTCATTTTCCATGTATGGGATTTTATGAAGGCTCAAAGAAGGGCCAAAATTAGCCTTAACAGCATCTAATTTATCATTTAAATGGCCATCTTTTCCCAGCAAGGCTGTTTTTATAAATATCATAACTCTTTGAAGCTGAGTTAATCTTTTTCCAACTAGGTTTTTGTTAAACACAATGTAAAATGCAATTTTAATTGGTCGTATCTTTTGTAGAAACATATTTCAATATTTTTTATTGCTGTGAAATATTTTAACTGGGAAAAAGTGGCAGAAACATACAAAATTGGGGGGTGGGATTCTGCAACTAATCTCTATATGCATTAGAAGCATTTAATGGTGCAGTGGTGTTCTTCTCTTTTTGAACTAAACATTTTTTTCCAAGTCACAACCAGTTCGTGTATGCTTTAGATCTAATTGTAGTGTAAGCAAACCCTCCCAAAACACTGGACCAGACCTCAGAGGCGTCATTGTGCAGTGACAATAGCTTTCTATTGCTAATTGTAAAAGCAGGACAGTCTCCAGCAGAGAGTTGCTTGGTTGCTGAGTGATGCCTTGACAGATAACAGACAATCAATACAACATTCCAAAATTCCGAGTGAAAAAAAACAAAAGACATTTAATTTAAAAAAAACAACCAGGCATCCATCTAGCAATAGCCATTATGCACTGAAAACTACTCTGGGCCATATAGACTCACAATCAGTGTGCTAAGAAACAGGGAAATAAATGTTTTTTGTGTGCAAGTCAGCATATGATGAAGAACTGGCCATGACACTGATTAAAATTCCGGAACCTTTCTTATCTGTAGTGGAGCCTTCTAATGTTTGCATTTTGGGCCTCAGCATAAAGCATGTAGGTCTTCTGAGTCAAGCCCAAGATTGAATATTATTTTAAAGGATTTTATATCCTTGTATTTGTCAACATATGGGATTTAAACTATTTTCCACATTTCAAAGGGAAGAAATTAACTTTTAAAGATGTCACTGGGAATTAACAGAGCAGGGAGAGGCCATGTAAACAATATCAAAAGACAGAACAAAGATCCAATATTAATGCCATTGGAGTGCTTCCTGAACTGCAGCCAAATACATGGCCAGTAATAAGCCACAGGTGGATGCTGGATTCTTTATGAAACCAAAACATACATTAACTGCAATGGGGTTGTGCAGGAAATGTGAGATCAAGCCCCAGTGAACAGCAAATAAAGCATTGTATCACACCCTGGATGCCATGAGGTAGATCTAAGTTTGAAATATGTACACACACAATAAGACCTTTGCTCTCCCTTTAACGCATCCATAATTCCCCACAGGTAACCTAACATTACACCTGATGGCTGAAATTCACCCATGGCCCAGAAAACCAGCACAAGACCTTCCAGGCGGGCTACAGGTAGAATACCCATAAGGTTCCATTTCTGCACCTCGTATCTACCTTAGGTACTTATATGGTCCCCATTGCCATAGTACAGAGTACCTCACAATCTTTAATATATTCACCCTCATAATACGTCTGTGAGGTACGGAAGTGCTGCTCTCCCCATATTACAGATGGCAAACTGAGTCATAGCTAGATTAAGTAGTTTGCCCAAAATCACAGAAGAAGAGCAGTGAATTGAACCCAGGTCTCTCAAGTCCCACGTTACTGCCCTGACCACTGAACCATCCTTCCTTTGTCCACTATGCTACAGATGGGAGAATCTGTGCTGGTCCCAAACAGGATTGAGGCTGAGATGTAGAACAAGCAGCGATCCCTCAGAGCCAGGCAACACAATTACTTATGTAGACAAAGGGAATTGGGTGCTCCTAGTCCTTGCTAGCCCAGGATACATACATTCTCATGTCACGTGTTCTTTTAAGTCAAATGATCTTTATTCTTCATGTACAATGTAGAGCTTTCCTAGATAATTTATTAGGGAAAAGGTAGAGGGATGCATTTATCAGGAAGATATTATCTGATGTGGTCACAAACTATATGAACTTTGCTTTAGCAATGTACATCGAGCTATTAATTGAGCTTGGCAATCTATCTGTCCCCATTCATCTACCCATGTTTGACTGAGCACATGAGGAAGAGGATGATAATGCTCATATAAGTTAATTTTAAGTACCATGCAATGCCATAAAGGCCTTGCTCCTGCATCCATTGAAGTCAATGGTAAAGCTGCCATTCACTTCAATGGTGCAGGATTAGGCACTAAAATGGGACCCTGGGATATCTGACACCAAGAATGGAAAAAGTGAAACCAATTAAATCTTTGTCCAGCTTCGGAAAGAGGAAAAACCCAGCATGCAATCACAAAAGCTGGGAAAGCTTTAGAGGAAATGAGAGAGTGAGGCTGAGCAATAAACTTTCAGGGAGCTATGATGAAGGCTACATGGCACCATGATCAATTGAACATGATGAACAGTGTTGATGCTAATATCTGTCAGTCATATCTCACCAAAAAGCTTATGACCTGGCAAGGTTCAGAATAAACTTTTAATTCCCATCTGATACGGGAGCATGGGAGAGTGCATGCACCTTATTCTTATGGTAAGCTAAGCAAGTTGTGAGGAAAGTAAGTGCAAAAGGCAAATTTTTCACACTGGCATCATGTCTGTCTTTTATGGAGCAGAATCATGGAAACCTACAACATTCAGAGTCCATTGGAAAGAGTTTCTTGCAACATCAGAAATTCTAAGTACAGCAAACCAACCCAAAGCATTAAACATTGTAAGATGATGAAGATGAAAATATTTAAGACACGCTTGAAGGAAGCCACCAACATGACTTCCCGGTCAAGAGATAATATGGACACCAGCTGAAAAAAGAAAAAGAGGGCGACCTAGAGAAACATTATTCAGAACAATAGAGAAAGAAGCCAGATCCATCAACATGACACTCGGAAGGCTGAACAGACCAGCACAAGACCAAAATAAATGTCGGCAACTAGCAGATACCCCATGCACCTGAGAGTGTGCTGGAGGATAAAGAAAGCAGAATCTACATAAGTTAAATATTGTACCCAAGGGAAACAAGAAATTACAAACAGGACAGAGAAGACTTTTTTAGATGAAATGGGCTACAATAAGTGACCTTTTGACCATGTTCAGTGGATTTTAACACTGTGCAGGAATCCATGTTAACAAAGACGGTTTTTGTGAAAACAGGTGCATTTGAGCTGGGCAACCAAATACAGAGAGATGAACAAAATGAGAATAATAGAGAAGTTCCTCCCAGACCCCCTGTGATGGAGCTTTCATTTAGGACCAGAGGAAGTTATCTGTTGCATAAGATACGGTTTGGTCCTGTAGCACCCTGTGGCTGAATGACCTGCCATCAAAAGCTATTCTGGTGCTTTGTCATGCAAGAAAATCAGGCTCTCACAAGTCCCTCTGCATTCATATGTACGGTAAGGGCTCAGAGAGCTTGCAGGGACATGGTATAAAGTTGGGGATTTGTTTTTACTTTTAAATAATATGTGCACTATGATATTGGAGTACCTAGATAACCATACCACGGACGGCATCCAAAGCTATTCAGCAATCTGCTTTATGCTGTAAGAAGGTGGGTCTGTAATTAAAGGGAAAAGTATGTAGGTTAGCTTTATTCAGCCCACCTAACTAAGTACAGTATCCTGTGGAGAAATTCCTCGCCTTTCTGGCCATAAGCCTGTATTTAAAAACTTTTCATCAGTTTGTTTTTCACTTTTACTGTAAATGGCATGACTAAGTTGAGTGGCTTAAGAGATTGTGTGTGTGTGTGTGTGTGTGTTTAGTTTACATCTCTACACATCTATCAACCAAAAGGGAAAACGAAAAGTAGGAGTACAGGTTTATAGTTCCCTTTTTCACATGGGTATTAGTGATCGGAGTTCCAGCTCAGGTTCATTAAACACCCAAACATTCAGACATGGAGTTAAACCCCTGGAGACTGCAAAATAGATCTGGAGTTCTTGTTGCACCTTAGAGACTAACAAATTTATTTGAGCATAAGCTTTCGTGAGCTACAGCTCACTTCATCGGATGCATTCAGTGGAAAATACAGTGGGGAGATTTATATACACAGAGAACATGAAACAATGGGTGTTACCATACACACTGTAACAAGAGTGATCGGGTAAGGTGAGCTATTACCAGCACCAGCGAAAGCTGAAATGAGTCTGTGGAAAATGGTCTGTAGACCTCAAAGATAAATTATAGCACATGAATTAGATTAAAAGATTCAGAGATTTGTAAGGCCAGAAGGGATTATTAGATCATCTAGTCTGACCTCCTGTATAACACAGGCCATAAACCATAAATAAGGGTGTGTGAAGGGGGGAGGGAGAAATTTTGCAGGATGAAAAAAAGAAAAATAGATTTTCACAGCAAAAAGCTACATTTCCATCCTGGGCAAATTGATGGCAAGATGTAATTTGGTGTGGCTGTCATTTCAGATATTTCACCGGAAAAGGGTATATTTTGTGGTGGATATTGCCCTGGGTCAAATTCACAAAAGCGTGTAAAAATACTCATGGTGGGCTCCAGCTGCAACCTTGGACTCGGACCTGAGCTTGCTTAAAATTCAGAGGTGTTTAAAGATGAGGTGTTGCTGTCAGGTCACCTATTTATGATTTCATAAATGGGTATTCTCAGTGAATAGTGGTCATTTTGCATAGCCCTCTTTGAGAGTATACGTAGGGGAAGGTGTAGCTTAGGGGAATGACAATGGACAACAGAGTATGTAACTTCTAGGTAGGTGAACTGAACTGAGTGTGTTGGGCAACAGGATCAACAACCCTGGACTTTTGCACCCATGCAGAGCCCCGCTGATTTGAGGGGGACACAGAACGAACTAGAGAAACTTGTTCAGGAGTGAGAGTCTGGAGACAGGGAATTGAGGGACTGAAAATTGTTACAGTTCAACCTGTGGAAAGGAGGCTTTTGAATAGAAAACGTATTTAAAGGCCTTTAAGAGGACTTTTGAATTTAGCAGTGGTTTGTTCTTTCTGGGGATAAGTGAATAAATTAGACTAATGTGACACTGGGCAACCCAGACAGGGTTGACAAATACTGGAGTGGGTTATTTATCATGAAAGCTGCCATATCTTATTTGTTGTTTTCATATTGTGGGTTTGTCTGTTCAGTAACATGGGTAATGAGCTGGGAACCTACTACTTACCCTGGCTGTCTTCCCTCTTTTTTCTAGAACTTCTTTTCTGGCCAGCAGTTGGGACTTCTTATATCTGAGTTGTTAATGTGAACCCTGACCTGAAGCTCTAGGCCTTGTGGGTAATGTAGTGTAGTGGACATTTTGTTGCAGACAGTGTTTTTGCAACTGGTTATATTAAAGAATGTGATTTAACTATGGAGATTTTTGTATCAAAGTATTTTTTGAATGTACATGAAAATGGGAGCTCTGTCACAGGGTGGCAGGCGCAGTGCAATTGAAATGCAGAGACCAACTGCAGCAGGTGAAAAATTGGAAGACCAATAAGTAAATTATGCTTTAATAATGGAAATTGTACCCCATGTCCCCTCCCATCCCTCTGTTCCCCGATATATATTATAAGAGGCAAGAGCATGTAACAAAGGTGTAAAATACAGCTTCCTCAAGCTACTCTAAATACAGCTTTTTATATACCAAGTGTGGCCACATTGGACTAATGATGCAGAGAGTGTTGGTTCATTTGTAAGTCATGGGCAGGGGAGGAACAACACTAGAACCAAACATTAGTACCTCTAACCAGTGCTTAAACACTGAGAGACAAGGGTTAAACTATTGCTAAGTACTAATTAGTGTCACTTTGGTGGTGGGGGTTTTTTCTGAGCTAGCCTGAGACCAATGAAATCCCCCATGGTCTTCCTATTTTCTCTCTTCTCCTCCTTATTTGTCCTGATTTTGCTCTATACCCAATAGATAACGAAAACAGAGCGATACAGGATAAGACATTTCTATGAGTTTTCCAATAGAAGTGCTTAAATAACTCCCAGTTACTCAACAATAGATAGCCAATTTCCTTCTGAAATAGCTCATCAGTGCACAATACTGGCATTGAGAAGCAAGAGCCAATTCCAACAGGACAAAATATAATAAACTGCCATAGGCTATTCTGTCAGTCAGAATGAGTGGTTTCTATAGATCTGTGAATTTCCTGGCCTTTGTGTATTCAAGATTTAATAAATAAATAAATTGTAGGATAATTCAATCTGTTTTACTCATGTATTTGGTCCAGCATTGAAGTTTGATGGGACGGGGTGAAAGAGATGAAAAATCAGTGTTTGGTGATCCCTGTCTTTTTAGAACTTCAGGTTAGGACCTTACAGAGCTTTTCAGGAGAAAAAAGAACACAACAAGCATCATTCAACTGCCATCTCCCTAACCTTTACCTGTAAGTAAGAGGGGCTGAACTGATACTCAGCTGGTGTAAATCAGTGTAGCTCCACTGCAACTGAAGATCTGGTCCTCTGTCTAGACCTGCCTTCTAAACTAAAGTGCAGCTGGTCAAAATATTCCCCTCAAAATTATTTTTTGACCAGAATTTGTGTTTTTGATTAAATGGGTTTTTTGAATGAAAAGTGTTGTCTTTTTGAAACTGAACTGAAAATATTTGACTTTTTGGCCTAAAACCAAAAGAAAAATTGATTTTTGGAGTTGCTGGCCTGGTTCCTCATAGGATTGATCATTCAGGTGCCTGATACCTCCATTCTCTTTTATGAGCTGGGTTCCTCAGTCAGACTACATCTCTTATGATCCACACTGGTTAGGGAGTCTCCTCATGCACCACGGTGGCTCTGTACCAGGGGAAAGTGTGGCGAATGATGGGATATGTAATCCAACCAGGGAGCTAGGTTTAGATAGGACAACAGAGGCACAGCGCACCTGAACTAAAAGCAGGAACATTTTTTGTGACAGAAATTTTCCATTTGTAAGCCAAAAAGTTTTAGCTTTTGATTTTTTTGCTGAAAAATCAAAATGTTTCTTATGGGGTGAACCTCCCAGCTCTAGAGGTTTTCAAATGGGTTTCACTACAACATTATTTTTTTCTTTCCATCAGATTCTTATATTTTCCTCTTTTCTTTTTTATTTTCTTGACTCTTTTTTTTTTAAAAAAAAACCCTCAGCTCAACCTCATGAATTAAGCTATAAGAAGACATAACAGACAATGCAATGTTGGGTCATTCCAGTTTGTCATGAGTGTGATGAAAAAAACAGGTGACTTTTTAACCATTAAAGAGCCTGATCCAACTCGCACTAAAGCCTATGGAGAGACTCTCTTTGACTTCAGTAGGAGTTGGATTAAGCAACGAGGAATAATAAAAAGATGCATGTCTCACATTGGGCAACCAAAAAATCAAAGCACCCCAAATTATTGGCCATGGATGAAAATGTTAAATTGTCTGCCTACTCTGGACTGGAACCTGTTGCCCAGAGATTAAAAAATCCATATCTCATCACCAGTCCCTGAATCATCAGTCCCCAAAGTCTACAGTCTTCCGACAGTAGGACTTTTAACCATTGCTGACACCAGATACCAGGAACAGGCAGAGCTGAACCAGTGCTGAAAATAATTCTAGTGTAGTCAAAACCCAACCGATTTGAGAAATCTTGGTTGAGCCTTGTTTTGAACAGAAGGTTACTATCCATCATTTTACATGTACAGTGATGTTCATTTGCGTCACCCCTCCTCAGAGGTATTGAGTCTTTCCCTTTAATTTCAGGATCCAGTTCAAACTTGCTACTTTGGGGCCTGGTTCTCCTTTCAGCTACTCCAATGTAATGCAATAGCAAATGTATTGAATTTAGTGGTGTTACGCTGCTGTAGATCTAGTATGAGAGAGGAATAAGGACCCTTGTTTTAAATTCTTCAGTGGATTTGCTCCATTCTAATTAAAGGACAATGGCTTTGTCTGCTCGCCTTCTGTCTTCTACTCAACTAGGACTCCCCTCTGGAGTCTCACATGGGCCTCCTTTGCAGCTCCTGCCATCTCTTCACCTCATCAGTTCTCTATCATATTTCAATCCCATTTGAAAGCAGCCTTTCCCCTTTGGCCTATTGCTCTTAATTACTCTTGCCTTCTGCTATTTTTGAGTTCCATAATTATATTATTTGATTGGCGGAGACATTCTGGGATAGTGTTTGTATGAAATAATTCATAAAACATGAAGTGGTTTTATTGTTATCTAACACTTGCATATAGCATTATGGCTGCCCATGGTACTTTCAATATAGAATAGAGAGACAGGTGCTGATGTTCAACTCACACTGGTGTAAATCGGGTGTAATTCTACTGGTGTCAGTGGTGGTACCTTGGTTCAAAACTGGTCGAGGAGGAGGATCAGACACATGGTGGGAGGCTGATTCACCACTGCCTTGTTGGGTCATTCACATCAGTGCAAAGAGGGTGCATAAGGCCACTCAGTCAGAGTGGTAGCATTGTAGATGCATTTTGCACAGGTGTAAATGACACCACAAAAAGAAAGGCAGTGGAAAAATCAGTCCAACTACCCTGGCCCTTCCCCAAGGAGCCTACAATCTAATTTCGAAGATGTCTTCTGTCCTTTTCTGCAGTTTGTTTAGCCTCATGCCTGCCTCTGGGGTAATTACACCCAAGCTCCCTTAACTTGTATTTTGACATGCATACCCCCATGACATAGAAATGAACCCTAGACCAGAAAATGCATTTCTAAAGCTAAGGCAGTGGAGGCTGAGTGCCGATGGATATCCAAACATTCCATTATTAACATTTCGTACACACACTGTGGTTAATCTTCACAGTTTGATGAGTCTCTGGGGGAAAAGAGAAATTCTTTCAGAGATGATCTCTTGCCAATCTAGGAGATATTCCCAGCTGCTGAGAAGTCTGACAGAGATGTGATTGAATGTGGGTGGAGGGGTCGTGATGAGGAGTGGCAGGGAGGGAAGGTATGTAATCCCTTGAGCAGCTGTCAGCATAGGTATAGCTTGGAAAGAATCCTTTGGCTGTTGATGATGTAAACACATCTGTCATTCAATAACTCTAAATACTTGGCCTCCAATCCCTTTGTATTTATATGACACACATGGTTCCTTGACAACAACATTGATGTTACTTAATATAGGAGGCTGTTTCGTGTTTGCATACTAACCGCAGGGTCTGAGAATTATTAACCCTGAAATAAAAACAAAACTTAAAATATCCTTTGTTATCTATCTCCCTGCCTATCTGCCAGCCCTACTGGTCATTATCTCAGTCCTCTCTTGTTATCTCGCCCTAGCTATGGAGTGCTTTTTTATGCTAACTCATCTCCATATTGTGAAAAAGGTTTTCTTGTCTCAAGTGCTGTGGAATTTGTCTTTCTTTTTGGTTCTTAGATTCTTTATCCCAATTCTTGCTCAGCATCTATATTGAACATTAGAAATGAAGACTGCTAAAGCACGTAGCATATTTGGGGCACTACTGAAATGGAAAATAATAAACAATAAATTATGATTTTGTAACAACAACAAAGGTGGCTCAGGAAAAAACAGTTAAGACACCAAGAACAAACAAGACCTACAAACAGCACCAAAGACGAGGAAACTTCTCAACAATTATACACACTTTAATAAAAGTATTTTACATTTCTGTTGCATCTTTGCCTTGTTTGGGATGTGTTTTTGAATGTGCCAACTAGTAAAGGGTGAAACTGAAATGATTCAGACTTCAGGTTCGATCCGGATAAGCAAGTAAGAGTGTGATTTCTCATCAGAAGCTTATTTGAATCACTTGGGCTGCAAAACTGGATAGATATCTTGCACGAATCATCTCCTAGAAATTCAGCCCATTCTCAAAGAAAAGCTCTCAATCCTTGGTCAAATTATCTCAAGTCTGTAAAAAAAATGGTCTGGTTTCAGTGTGTGTTGTAAAAATTTTGCACAGCACTACTTTTGGTCAGCTGTACCTCCTTTCCCCTGCTTTTAACACTAGGGATTAATTTCATTTGATAATATAGCCAGACTTATAATCTGATGATACAGAAGCATAAGCATCCCTTTGTATCCCCGAGTCCTTTCTTTTTTACTTCCAAAAAAATGGCTTTGAAGAGGACTACACACACATGCATGTGCATGCAGGAAAATCCCCTTCCTCCGCTGAACACAAAATCCATTCATTTGGCCCAATGCAATAAAATGCTTATGGAGCAACTGAGACTGGGAATCTGTCTAATTCCAATGCTGTCAGCATGGGATACTTAGGTTATGTCCCCGGCAATTACCTATTTTCACCACCTTACTATGGAGAAAGGTTAAAAAAAATAGTTTCCAAGTCACATATTAAGATGCTACCAATTGTCACGTTGCTTGCAACTGTCTCTGCTACTGCCTTTGTGTGGCCAAGTGAAGTGACTCAGGGTCAAATCAGGTGACCTTCCTAATGAGGAATAGAGAACTAACTTTTCTAATTCTTAATTTTAATACCAAAGACAGGAAATAAGTTAATTGCCTCGGGCAAAAGCTAAGAACCCCATGGCTGGAATCTCAAAATTGAACTGACTTAGCCTCAATTCCTCTTCAGAAAGAATCTAGCACAGTAAATTGCAATGTGTCTGTTGCTAAGCCAGCCTGGAATGTGCCAGGGAGGCAGTATGCTCAGTATGTAGCTAGAACAATTATATTTTCTTTAACTTTTTCTTTTTCTTGAAGCTCAATGTCTTTCAGCTTAAAACACAGTGGTAAGGGCACATTTCCAAAGCACTGTGCAGAGAGTGCATAAATGGGTAGGGCTTGGCAAATACATTCTGATAAAATAACAACTTCCCCAGCTAACCCTTCATCCCAATATGAAACTGAACCAAACTTTCTGAGGCGATAAAAAGTTAACTCACCTTTTCTCCTCATTTTCCTGTGACTCTACTTTTCCAGCTCCCAGCCTGTAACAAGCAGAAATGTTCTTCTCAGAACTGAACCCCTGGATTTGTTTCAGAGTAGCAGCTGTGTTAGTCTGTATTCGCAAAAAGAAAAGGAGTACTTGTGGCACCTTAGAGACTAACCAATTTATTTGAGCATAAGCTTTCGTGAGTCCCTCAAATAAATTGGTTAGTCCCTCACGAAAGCTTGTGCTCAAATAAATTGGTTAGTCTTTAAGGTGCCACAAGTACTCCTTTTCTTTCTGGATTTGTTGGAATTTGCCCACTGCTAGTGTTAGTCTGGATCATTGGCTTAGAATTGTGCTGCTGACCACCTGTGGGATGTCCTGAACATATAGATGTTGAATAATAAGAAGCTGTTCCCCTGAAGGTATAAGTGCTTCAAAGGGTCCTCTGTGATTTTTTTTTTTAATTGGAAATAATCTGGGTATTCTAAACCTCTGGCACTGTGGAGGAGTTAATTTAAAGGCATTTGGAGAGTGTATGGACTGATGTAGCATCAAGGAGCATGTGAAAATATCATGGATCTTTTCGGAGGACTGTTAGGCTGATATTTTCTAACTTGGGTGCGTAAAGTTTGGTACCCAAAATAAGAAACCTGGTTGTCAGAAGTGTTGCTCCCACTGAAGTCAAGATGCCTGATTTTAGATACCTGAGTTTGCAATTTTTGGTGTTAGGTTTCCTATGGGATTTTGGGTAGCCTAGTTTGCAAAGTTAGTGGGTCTGTAGTGTCTTCATAGGTTTGTGGCCTTGTAGGGATGGGGAGGCTTACAATTTACTGAGACTCGTTTCTGTACTTGATTTTGCATTTTCCAAACCAGAAATGAATATGAAAAATGTCTCTAGCACAGCCCTATTACCTCCCTCACTCTACCACAAATATATGTGACCCAATGGAGGCCTTTCCCACAAAGAAGCCACAAATAAGTGCTGATATTTCTTTAGACTGTGGCCCATTAAAGAAAGAATGTTCTGAAACCTTCCTTCTCATTCTCCAGCTGTTATTCCAATCATCCCCACTCACTGACATCTTAAGACTTGCATGCAATAGGCCAAATTCATCCCTGGACTGACTTCAATGAAGTTACACCAAGGATGGATTTGAACTACTGTGTCTTTATTTACAAATGCTGATCTATCTAGCAGCTGACGGAGAAAGAAAAAATGCTGGATCCTTTTTTTAAAAAAAAACCAATCTTAGTCAACAACAGTCTGTTATAATAACATACAGACTTAACAGAATTAATGGAGGCTCGACTTCTGCTCTTGTATAAGCTTTTACTCCAGAAATCATCCGCACTTCAGTGAAGTTAGAAAAATAACAATGATTTTAAGTTTGAAAAGTAGCAGTACAAAAAATTGAACTGAGCGTTTACTCATGGCTCGATCCACAACAGCTCCCTGTACACAGAATAGGAAATAACCATGGTATCCCAGATCCCACTAGGCAGTGTCTGTGGTAAATGCCAAGTTGTAAATGGATGGATGTGTATAATTTCAGAAATGCCGAATTTTTAGGGTTTTCAAGATGGCTTTATAGTCCAACGTACATACGCAAGCTGCACATCTCAAGCAATTTCATTGGGAGCGAGCTTGATATGCAGAGGACTGGATTCATCCCGGGTGGAAACCAGGGTTCAAATTGCACCCCCTGTGCTAGAGGGCTCACTGTGCCTTGGGAGGAATCTTCCTGAGGTAGTGCCTATGGTTTTTGCACTGCTGTGTTATTGTTCCCTACTAAATACACCAGGGACAGTGCCTTTAACTGCTGGTGGGTCTTTATAGGAGCTCTGACACTGAAGGTTGCCTGGATGATGTGTTGAATCAGTGCAGTCCCTAGCCCCTATAATGTCCTTCATTTGTGCTGTCTTCTTATGGGGCATGGCTGGCTGGATCCAGGTCCCCTGACAGAGGCAGGGATTGCGGGCACCTTGTTTCTCTGTAAGCCTCCTGTAGGCAGACTTTGCACCACTGAGGATTCTGCATGCAGGGTTATGCCTGTGGAAGCCAGCAGAATCCAGGGATGAAGCTGGGCTGTGTAAAATTCATTGTGTGACCAGAAGCTCGCATGCAGCGTTGAACATTTACTGAAAGGAAGACAGAAGTTGGCCTGCACAGAAGTTAATGCCTACTGTTTTCAAAGAGTACCAAGGGATCTATTACCTTCCACTTGAATAGGCACCTTAGTGGACCAGAAGCAACCTCAGACTAAGGTCTTATCTGAAGGATGGCATTTATAATAGGATAGATATTTCCTGGTTCTGCCCCATGGCATAGACATTGGGAATGAGCTCTAGTCCTGGTGTGAACTTGAAAACTTGTGTCAAGGCCAAGAGCGTCTGTAATTATCTAATTCCAACATTATTAAAGCAATACATGAATTAATGAAGTCATTACGTTCATCATTGTGTTCTGTACTGTAAATTCCTCCTAAAGCTCCTTTAATTCTCCTTCCTTTTTGATGGCTATGGGCAATTTGCTCCCATCCTTAAGTGTAAATTTCTGTCTTTGACAAAGGCAGCTCTTGAGCTGCTCCATACATTTCACTGATGGATGATCCTGATTCAGTAGAGGTGTCTGGTAACAACAAAAGATGTTAGTTGTTGCACGGGAGAGCTACACAAAGTTATTTCTACCTCAGCCATTTGAACTACACATTTGCTAATTAAAATCATTGTAGAAGTGACACATTTCTCACCCCTAAAATGCAGCAGGCTCAGTGCTAGACATTTAAGTGAATCACTAATTATTCTCGACATTTTTTGCATTCTTTCACAGCATTATGCTGCTGAAGAAAGATATGTGAAGAGGATTTGTTGGATTTCCTCTGTGAGGAAAACAAATGTGGAAATGTTTTTATTGTGTATTGGCTTGATCCTAATGAGCATTCTTAATTTGCATTGACTTCATCTGGAGCTGAGGAACCGGTCTTACAGCCTGGACCCAAACATAGTCAGGGCGATTGGGCTCTTAGAATCTGTGATTCTGTTTCAGAGGAAGTGTTGAGCTATTTCAATCTGCTGCAGCTTGCCCAGATTTTCAAAGAGAGAAACCACTAGCGGGTATTACCTGTTGTGAATTGAGTAAGGTGGGATTCAGGAGAAATCTTACCACCTTCTCTGCTTCAAATGCATTTGTTTGACCTTGTCTTCTCTAACATAATCACATAGCAACATGTATATAACCCCCCCCTCCACCCCCAAAACATAAAACCCTACCAAAACAAGACAGTCCGCTGCACACTTTTCTCCCCCAGGAGAGGATGAGAGAATAAACAACATGTGACAGACATATAGCCATGCTGCTTACTATGCTTCTGGAAGGCACTCAGGCACTACAGTGATGAGTAAGGGCTTGTCTACACTTGAAACACTACCGCAGTCTACTGCAGCACTGCTGTACCGCTTCAGTGTAGACGCTACCTAATGGGAGGGGTTCTTCTGTCCGCATAGGTAATCCACATCCTCCGAGAGGCAGAAGCTAGCACTGTTGACTCAGGGACTTAGGATGGTTAAACTACTTCGCTCAGGGGTGTGGATTTTTCACACCCTCGAGTGACACTTTTCCAGTGTAGTCCAGCCGAGAGGTATAAGAACCTGAATACAACAGAAATAGAATAGGGGTTCAGGGAGATGTATTGAGTAGTTGGGAACAACGATTGCCAATTCACCCCTTTCCTTTTTCTCAACCAAAAAATCCACCTCTTCCCTTTCAGAATAAAATTGATGAGAAGCTATATTAAAGAGAACGAGGAGAGAAATGGGATTCCCCGCATTGGTGTCCTTTTGGCTGGTTTCTCATTCCCAAACCCCTTCATTGTATTTTTTTAACCCTGTACCTGCAGATCCAGCTCTTAAAACAAAAAACAAAACCAACTCCTCTGCTGAGAGTCCTACCTTATTTCTTGCTCTTCTCCTTTTGCTTCAGAGCTCTCTCCTCTTTCATGGGTTTTCTGTTCTTGCAGAAAACCTGGTGAAATCTATGGCCTGTGATAGGCAGGTCAGACGAGATGACGATAACGGTCCCGTCTGGCCTTGAAGTCTATGAATTTTTTATGCTTTTGTCATAATTTCTTAACTTTCTCCTTTGCTCAGACATCCTTTCACTTTCTAGTCTTCATCAACTCTCCCTTTTCTCTCTCCTCTTCCTAGTTCTCACACTTATCTCCCCCCTCACATCTGTTTGTCACACTCATTCAAACAATCTCTGCTACATGCAGGCTCATTCATTCACCTCACTGGACCAAAATCAAAGGTGATGCTTAACTTTGACCTGCTCTACCCCTTCTTACTCACTAGACTCTTTGGGCCTGATTCTCCACTGCCTTACCCTTTGTGTAATCCTTTACACAATCGCAAAGCAGGTGCAAAATTTTACCACTTGTGTGATTCTGATTTGACCGTATTGCACTGGTGCAAATGACTACACAAGGTGTAAGGCGGTGGAGAATCAGACACTCAGAGTCCCTTAAAGATACTTATGCTCACTCTGGTGATATGTAAAGGATATTGCATTAGTGTAACATATATGCCAAGGAATCAATAGAAAGTTGAAAAATCAAAAATTACAGTTGGTGGGGGGGGGGGCTTACTACACCATTTATCTGGCTCCTTGGCATCCAAGTTATTCCAGTGCTGACTTTCTTACACTTAAAAACCCCTTAGCATTGATAATTCCAGGATTAGACAAAAAAGGGATGGATGGTCCAACTTTTGACCATCGTAGATTTGAAAGTTGAACTTGAATCTTCAGAGTTATTGGTGATCACAGTCCACTAAGGAGATACTGTCTATAGGTTTCAGAGTGGTAGCCATGTCAGTCTGTATCAGCAGAAAGAACGAGGAGTACTTGTGGTACCTTAGAGACTAACAAATTTATTTGAGCATAAGCTTTCGTGGGCTAAAGCCCACTTCATCAGATGCATGCAGTGCATCAAGCTCCCTGGACATTCAATTACAGACCAAAAAGTTGCAATTATTCAACAAAAAAACTTCAAAAACAGACTCCAACGAGAAACAGCAGAACTTGGAATTAATCTGTAAACTGGACACCATTAAATTAGGCTTGATTGAATTACTCTTCTCTTCCCAACACACAAGCTAGGATTCTTTCTTCCTTGCCTTTTGTTGTTTTTTACTTTAACCTCTTTTTTAGGGGGGATGGGTTTAGATTACAGAAAAATAAATACATCAGTTTAAACTTGTTTTCTGAACCCTCAAATTTAAAAAACAAACAAAACAGTTCAAATCTCTAGTCAAAAATAATGCCAAGGCACAGATAGCAAAAAAATTGTTACTAACCTAGAAAAACAAACTCCCCCATGCCATTTCAGCAAGAGAGATGCTTAAAAACAAGTAGCAACATTTTTATTAAGGGAAGAGTGTGTACATGTAATGGATTGAACTCAGGTGTTAATGCTAAACCCACACGGAGACCCATTGAAGTCATTGAATGGGTGAAGGTATGTGCTTGCATGTACTCAGTTGCAGTAGTGTGGCCATATTTTCCATATACACACGGTACTCAAAACCACTTAAAAACTTTCCATAAAATTCACTTTTGGGAATAGGCCAAGCATAAAGAATATGAGCCTGAAAGGCAAGAATTTCAGAAAATTCTGAGTGAGTGAAAATGGGAGTTAGAATGGAAACTGTCAAGCAACGTGCTGTTTTTCATCCAAAATAGGGCACATTGTGCACCAAAATGCACCCAATTCTGTGGTGGCAGCCTCTTGGTTACGGTTATATTTTTTTATAAAATGCATTGCACTTGCAGAATATATTTGATAACATATTTTTAGTCTTTATGGTATACACTGTCCAGTTTTCATGCTACTTAAATATATACATAAAGCACTTCAAAATATTTGTCAGTCTAATGTTTTCCAGAGCTGTTCACTCAAAAATCAAAGCACCTTGAGTGTTATTAATGGAGCTATGTTACAGACTCAGATGTACAGAGTACTTTGCTACATATCTCAAAGTATCTACTTCTGTGTATGAATGTGAGGGGTCAACAATGTACTTTTCAACGTGTGTGACAATGAGATTGTGGTCTGGTACAAAGATAGGATGCTCTTGGTTGAAACTAACCTGGCTTAAATCAAAGGATTGTACAATGATCTTCTTCCAAGGAGAAGCAACAGAAACCCATACATGAGGAAAATCCATGTATTTAAAGTTCCTTATATAACTTTTTCCATGTTCTCCAGAATCAAAGCTTTTATGAAAAAAGTACTGCTGGTACTGAAGAAAGCCATCGTGCCATAAATCATCTTGTTTATTCTGCAGCCAAACACACTGACACAATATAATACCAAGTGTGAAGTGTGAATTTCCCCCATTTGTCTTACTGGAGTGTAAACATCAAAGCCTAGCTTTGACTACCAAAAATTGCTTACACTTTTACACCACTTTGCCTAAAATAGACACGCTCATTTCTAGTCACAGAAACATTTAATGTCAGCCTACACTTTAAATATGTTCATTTTTAAATGCAAAATACAATTGGCTTCATCTTTAACTGGTAAATTCACACATCACTATGTAAGTTTCTTCTACTCTGCCTAGTTAAAAAGTGAAATCACACTGGTGCCACTTGTAGGTACTGCAGACCTCAGAGTAGCTGCTTGGAAAGACTTGTTTCCCACAGTCCATAGAACAGGAGTGCACTCAAATCCAGGAAGGTTTTCTGTTTATGTCTCAATTTTGTTTAAAGC
Source organism: Lepidochelys olivacea (assembly GCF_965140295.1). Lineage (NCBI taxonomy): Eukaryota > Metazoa > Chordata > Testudines > Cheloniidae > Lepidochelys > Lepidochelys olivacea. The sequence goes on from NC_140413.1 coordinate 128,693,612, forward strand.
TTATTTTAATAGATTATCAACATTAACCCTTGCATGCAAGTGCTTTTTTTTTTTTAAAGCAGTTAACTCATTCCATCAGCATATAGTGGACTACAGGCCCAAGGCTTCTTAGACTACAGACCCAAAAGACTTAGTGATAAAGGTCAACCAAACTCTAGTAACTCTTGACTGAGAAACACCCTGTCTGGAAAAAGAGACACATAAAATCATAGTGAAACCATGGACCTTTCTTTTTGTCCCTTTGGTACCGCTGGCAAGCACTGGCCCTTTAGAACCTTTGCATTTCAGATCAGCTGCTAATAAAACTGAATCATTTTCTTTCAGGAAGCCAGAGAGCAACAGTTTTCTGGAGTATATTAAATAGTATTTATTGAGTCTGCAACCGCAGGGGCAGAGTTATTGTGTTCTCAGCCCCAGCTATTTGCACACTATGATGTGGAGCATCCTTAACATTCTTTTACCCATTCAAAAAAACAACACCACATGAATAAATGAAATAACATAAAAGGGGGGGGTTAAATCTTATTTATACCCTCAATTTTGTAAACAGTAACAGAATCAAAATCTTGTTCTTATTCACAAATACATCCCCTCCTCTCAAACTTTAATTATTTCTATTGAAGAAGGGGCCCGGCCTCCTAGTGACTGGGGCTGGCGTGGGAATGGTCCGTCCTAATCTGGAGAAAACCAAGGAGAGCTCTCTAGTTCTCTACCAGATGGGCACAGGAAAAGATGGGTGGCTAATAGGAGGAGTGCACAGGCGTCTCACTGGGAGAAAACTGACATCTCAGGTTGTGGAGAGATCCTTAGCGTAGGGTAGCTTCAGTATCTTCAGCTGGGGAAGAGCTGCCCTTCTTCAGAGGCCTTTGTATCTCAAACTGGGGAAGCTCGTGGCTGCACATGGGCAACAGACACTGAAAGCCTTTCCCAGAAAATCTTATGGCTGAGGCTGTTTGGGCTTGCCACCTCGTTTTTAATCGCAGTGACCTCTGAAGTACAGGAAGAAAAGGCATCATGCTATATACACAAATACATATTTACAGACTACCTGGCAAAAGAGGAAATTAGATATACAGGGTCAAATATATGGCCGTTAGCAAATGAAAAGGTCCCTTATATGGATCTGGAGGTTGTTCAGAGTTCCTTTAAAACTGTCCTTTCCTTTGAGCATCAGTCCTTTTGTTTTGTAAATAAGCCAGAGCCAGCAGGATATCTCACTGGGATAAACAGATGTTTGCTCTCACTTAAACCATGGTCATAACCTTTAGACTGGCAGGTTGGAATCTCCTAATCTTCTTCTTCAGTGCCTTTGAAGCTTTGATGCGACAGATTTTAGGCATGGGGGGAAGAGGCTTGGAAGAGGTCAGGACAGCTGCTGGCTGCCTAACAGAAGCTTCAGGCCAGACCAACTCGTTTTCATCAGCATCATCATAGTCAAGAGTGAGGCTGCTGCTATTGCTGCTGCCCTCTGAATCACTTTCACTCGACTCACTGTCCCCAAAGCGGTTGGTTGTGTAGTCACTGACCTCGCCTTCGCTGGTCTCTGCAATGGTGGAGTGGAAGAGGGAAGCACATTCAGCAGAGTATTCAGAATGGTCTGACTCGCTTTTGGCATACGTTCCCTGGCGGTGATGCTTCGAACGTGCCCTCATGCTTACAGTACGCAGGACCCCTGCTCTCCTTACTGGCTGTCTTGGTGGCCCTAGGCCAAAGCCACTAGAGAGGCTGGCAAGGTGGGCCTTTGCTGAGATTTCCACAGTGGACTGCCACTTACGCTGTTTTTTCTTGGCAGCTGTGTCTACGTAAGCGGTTTCAAGAGAATAGAGTGCATTAGCAGATGCCCGGTAAAGTTCAGGCCTGGATGGTGCTGGGGGGATTCGGAATTGAACGGGGAATAGGCTGGACTCTGAACAAGACCTGCCAGTAACCTCTCCAGTGTATGTAGGTCTCCTGATAAGGTTCTTTCCTCCGTGCTGTCTTTGAGGCAGATTCCACTCAACGGGCAGCCTGGCAGCTACATGGGCTCCCCTTGACTTTTCTGCACAAAGGGTCTGCTTCCCAGGCCGTAGCACCTTCTCACTGTTCCTTCTCTTAACCTTCACAGACTTCATTTTGGAGCTGGCAAACCTCACTCTGACTTGATGGGATTCTGCAGGGACAAACTGGGCGTGAACAAATTCACTCTGAGTCACTGGCTCATCGCCCTCAGCATTAGCCAGCTTGAGGGTGCCACACCTTCTGTTAGGCTTTTTGGGCAGGATAGCTTTAGTGTTCAAGATACCTGGACTAGAGACCTTGTAGCATATCTGTGAGCAGGAGGAACTGTGCTCCAGGCCACTCCCCACTGCTTCTGCCAGAGGAGAGCCCCTGGCTGTTGACTTGGCAGGGTAACAACTATTTACAGCTGATGGCTCTGGGTCAGGCAGCGTGGATGGCTGCTCTACATTCATACAGTGCACAGTCCCCTGCTGCTTGGCACATTCCCCTTCAGGCACCTCCCTCTGCAGTTTCCCTTCGGCTTTGTTACCTTCCAGAGAGCTCCCTTGTTTTTCCAGCTGGTTGCTGCTGCTGCTAATTTTCACTCCACCGGTGCTGGGGGTTATAATGAGTCTCTGGGGCACTGTGGATGGCTGGCTCTTTGTTGAAACCCTCTCACTGGCATCTGCGTGATTGTTCCCTCTGCATCTTGTCAGCTGCAGCAGTTTGTTGATATAACCCCCTGGTCTGGCCTCAATGACTGGCCTAGTCCTAATCAAGCTGGGACCTGTAACATTAGGCGTGGGTTTACTGGGGGAAGGGTGGTTGTCTGTTTCCAACGGTACCCCCACCAAAGAAAAAAGTGGGCTTTGTAAAGCCACAGCATGAAGAGGGCTTGGGTAAGGATACACATCATTGCCACTCTTGGAGACCAAGTCATTTTGGTATTTTGGGTCCACACTCTGGAACTGGAATTCCACTCCATGACAAAGGGGGGGCACGAATTTGGGGTTTGTCACTTTCTGAAATCCAGTGTCTTCTGGTAGGAGTCTTTCCAGGTCACCTGGATATTGAATGGAAATAAATCAAAGAGTTATATCACAGGTAATTTCTTCTGTTGCCACACCTTATATTTCAAGGACATATTTCAGAGACTATTTCATATCCTTTGTCATTAATGAGAATTTTAGTGTAATCATGACAAAAATAAGCTTTAATACCCCAAGAACTCTGCATTTCTTTGTATTATCTTCTTGCTGAGACCGTAAAAGTATGAGGAAAACATGCTTTAGAAACACACCTATGAAAAAACAATGAATAGTAAATGCAAAAGGGCAGATTCTCATTTCAGTTACACCAGTGTAAATCCTCAGTAACACAGCTGCTTTCAGTGGGTTTACACTGGTATATAATGATCGGAATCTGGACCAATGATTTTAAAACCAAATGACTGAACCCACGTCTTACTTGAGGTTTAAACTGTGGTCACTTAAGAGAAATTAATGCTTGTGCCATTAAAATGTTTTAAACTACACAGATCAAAAGGCACTAAAAAAGAAAAGACTATCTCCCAGGAGAGATATAAAAAGAATTGAAGTACCAGGAAGTCTAAAGTCAAATGTCATAAAAAATCCAGTAAAATCTAGCAGAATTTGTTAATTCTTTCCTCTTGGGACCAGCTAGAGACTCTCTGAGGGTTAGGCTTCGCATAGCAACTGAGGAAATAAATTATTGAAATTCCCAGGAGGTAAACAGTTAATATTATTGGTTCTAATGGTTAACTTTGCATTCAAACTCCCCTCCCCATCCTGGTTCATGTGTCTTTTGAAATCTACAGTCCTGAACCAACTGCTTTAACCAGACTTAATGGAGCTCAAGTCAAAGTGTCTCCTAATCCCTTCAGTGCTGGCAACTACTGCTGTGTTCTTTTACATTTTGCCTCAGTGAGACGCTGCAGTGAGCACCAACACTTTAACTACACTGGAAAGCCATTTAGACGCATTTTGCATTTTACAGGCTCACGCCTCCTCCCCCCAGAATCCAATGAAACCTCTTAATTGGATCTTTTCCGTTCATTTGGTCACAAAGTTGCAGAGGGTTGCCTTTCTGAGGTGAGTCACCCACTCTGCATTCACTGTTCTTGGGAGTCTTTGATTCTCGCAGGCAACACTTATGAGACTATTAAATGGGAGGAAAATAGGAAAATTCTTTGGCAGGTAGGCGTGTGTGTGTTTTAAAAAGACATTTGGAGGAACAGACTAAGAATTATCTTCACCCCAAAAGAGAAATAGACACGGTTTAGATCCTCCACTGTGTCTGAGGCCTTGTCTAAATGCATAGTTAATACACGGCCAGCTGAGGAGTGAATATACACCATAATAACTGGCTGTATGGACACTGCTGCTCCACTCGTGCACTTTGACCTACTGCTGTTTCAGAGCCCCACAACGAAGTCTACTGACTCACTCTTTACCAGGATGAAAATAAAAAACTGTACAAAAATTCAAACAGGAGTAATGGAGCACATTTTCCAAGAAGTCACCATCCGTAGCCCCAAAAGAGCAGTGGTTCTCAACCTTTTTTTGGCTCAGGACCCGTTTGTAAACCTTGATGGCCCTGTTGTGACCCAAAGACCACCCGAGATGCCTCCAGACCTAAGCCTGCCTCCCCCGGGGGGCATGACAAAGGGACAGCTGGGCCAAACCTGAACAGTTACATGACTCTGTGCACAAGGTTGTAAAGCCCAGAGTGGGGAGCCAAGCCCAGCCAGCCCCGCAACCCTTGGACACATTCTAGCAAGCCAATTTTGAGTCGCAACCCACGGTTTGAGAAACCTTACTCTAGGGCAGCAATTCTCAGCCTGTGGGTTGGAACTGAGTAGGGAGTTGCAAGAGGCTGATCATCGGCTCACAGTAAAATCACCCCTGCTAGAGAGAGCGAGCAACAAGGGAGTGAGGTCATAACTTTTACTGGACCAACTTCTGTTGTCTCTCTAACGTCCTGGGACCTAGCACACTGCAAGCAGAATAAAAATTTCAGCCTGTCTAAAACGGGCAGGCAATAGGGCCCAAAGAGGACAAGCACTGGAGAGGGAAAGAGAAGTTTGCTCTCTTCTCCTGTTGTCGCTATTCTGACCCACAGTAGCTCTTCCTCACTTCCTCTGCACCCCACGCTCAACATTGCAGGAACTGCCTCTTCAAGATGCTGTGGAGTTGGCTGCCTGGACGCCACAGCCAGACTGTTCATGCAGCTCACAGCATCTGGAAGTTGCACTTCCGCAAAACAGAGCGAATAGCAGGCAGTGGCTGGGAGAGAAGGGATGAGCTATAGCATCCTAGAACACACCATCCCTACCTTCTCCACCTTTCCCACCCAACATCACTCATCCCCTCACCCAGCAGCACCCTCCCCCCAAAGTGGTTATCTGTTGAAAACTCTGGGGTCATGGAAAGAAACTGCTAGGGAGGAGAACCACAGATATAGAGGAACAAGGACAGGGCTGGAACCATTAACTAAAGTTCTATTTCTGCCTCTAAGGGTCCTTAATATTTTGCTCTTACATAGCAATTTATAAACATTCTTTAGATAGGTCTCACAAGACCCTTATGTAGGAGGTAAATTATTATTCACCCTTTATTTCTGGGTAAACAGAAGACTTGCTAGAATCAAGGTTACAAAGTAAGTCAACATCAGACCCAGGATTTCAACCCAAGGCTGGCTCTCAGGCCCCTGCCTATTTCAGTAGGCCACACTGAGACCCAGGAAAGATCAATTAACCTCTCTGTGTCTGTTAACCTGAGCTGTAAATAGTAAAATCTGAATGTAAACAAGGTTTAAGCTGTCCACAGCCTTATGAATGTAGGTGGGTAGGTAGGTAGGTAAATGAGATAATTCTCACTGTACAATAGAATGGGAAAACAGACACCAAAAACTTAAATACTTCCCTGAGACAATCTATGCTTAAGAGGGCAGCTCCCTCCTTCTGCTCAGATTTTTGCAATCTTTCTCAATAAATTAACACATTTTTGCTATTTTTCCCAGGTTGAATTTTCACACACCTCTGTCAGCTCATGCAAGATATTTCACAAAATAGCTGCTATTTTGCTGATTTTGCAAACTCAAATGCTGGGAAGTTTAATCAAAATTAGTCAAACAAGTATTACGATAACTTCTCAGGTCTTATATACTGATCTACTTGCAAATATCCTCCTTGTCTGTTATTAGTTAAAGGCGCCTAACTATGCTATAGCTGAGAATTAGGCAGTAAGTAGTTTGAGTTTATTTATTTATTTATTGCTTGTGTGTGTTTCAAATGCACACTATTCTATTAGCTACACTATTCATACGTCACACTATGATGCTAAATGTAATAAGTGGGACTATCAACATTCTTCTTCCCTTCACATCGTTCAGTTCTGCAACCAATTACCTGTGGAAACTGGCCTGGGTCTGGACCTGGCAGGAGTTCCAGAAATGTCCGTGCTAGCCTTGATTCGACATCCATCACTGACATAGACTCCCTGGTGCTGGAACTTAGTGGTGTGCACAGTGGTTTCATCTGCAGACTTGGGCCGATAATCAAAGACACTGAGCCGTGTTTTGGGCTGCTGACAGCTCGGCAACAGACTGGTGTGGGAGGAGGATATGGACTCACTGTACACAGATGTGCAAGAGTTGGATAGTGAGCAGGAACCACCATCGCTCAGGTCGTAAAAGCCTGTAGAGTTCAAATAAATACAAAAATCTTTCTGGCTTACAGTGAATAACTACAGCCCTACCAAATTCAGGGCCATGAAAAACGAGTCACGGACCATGAAAACTGGTCTCTCCCTGTGCAATCTGGTTTTTTGTGTGCTTTTACCGTATACAGTACAGATTTTATGGGGAAAACCAGCATTTCTCAAATTGGGGGTCCTGACCCAAAAGGGAGTTGCAGGGGGGAGTTGCAAGCTTATTTTAGGGGGGTCACGGTATTGCCACCCTTACTTCTGTGCTGCCTTCAGAGCTGGGTAGCCGAAGAGTGGCGGCTGTTGGCTGGATGCCCAGCTCTGAAGGCTGCGCAGAAGTAAGGGTGGCAATACCATACTAGGCTATCCTTACTTTTGCTCTGCTGCTGGAGGTGGCTCTGCCTTCAGAACTGGGCTCCCGGCCAGCAGCTGCCACTCTCCAGCTGCCCAGCTCTGAAGGCAACACCATCACCAGCAGCAATGCAGAAGTAAGAGTAGTAGTTTTGCAACCCCCTTGCCCCCCTACAATAACCTTGTGACACCCCTGTCCCACAGGTCCTTTTTGGGTCATAGTCCTTACAATTATAACACCGTGAAATTTCAGATTTAAAAAGCTGAATTCATGAAATTTATAATTTTTAAAATCCGGTGACCATGACATTGACCAAAATGGACCGTGAATTTGGTAGGGCCCTATGAATAAACAATAATTCCTCTTTGCCATTTGCTACAGTGGTAAATTCATGATCCCTGGGTTTTTTGATTGAGATTGGATGTCCTACAAGATAAACTGTAGTTGAACTGGAGTGTATTGGGCTTGATCTATTCACTTTGGGCCCTCAACCAGCATAACAAGTGAGCACCTACTTAACTTTAAACACATGATCATGTTTAACAAGCTTGAAGTTCAAATGAGAGCTGAGCCTTTTGATAATCTATTCCTAGGTCTTTTTCTTTTCCGAAAATAACAGTGTAAACTTTCAAATGTGACTAGTAACTGTGAGTGTCTCAGTTTTTGGCTAGGCAACCTGAGGCAGCTTAAAAGGGTCTGATTTTCAGAGCATGGTGGCTCAGCACTTTCTGAAAATACGGCACCTTTGATGTGTCTCAAGTTGAGCAGCCAAAAGCAGAGGACCCAAAATCCAAACTGTATCTGAAGAGAAGGAATGATGGAAAGGTGTCTAATTTCTGCTCAGCTCTCAGACAGCACCACAGAAAAATATTAATTGCAGGAATTTTTAATGTGCACAACTTAAAATACCCCAATATTTTCCACTTCACACAAGAGATATTATTTATGTTTAATTAATGCACTGAGTTTCATTTAGCAGTTCCATACCTGCAGAAGGGAAGGGGTGGGGGGGCTGTATCCTGGGAAGCAGTGACTCTGGAAAAAATTTAGGGGTCATAGTGAACAAGTGACTGAACATGAGCTCCCAGTGTGATGCTGTGACAAAAAGGGCCAATGTGATCACTGGATGTATCAAGAAGCAAATAGGAGGAGAGGTTGATTTTACCTCTGTGTAGGGCATTGGTGCGACTGGCACGGGAATACTGCATCCAGTCCTGGTGGGCACATTTTTTAAAAGGATGTTGAAAAATTGGAGAGGGTTCAGAAAAGAGTCACAAATACAGTTTGAGAGCTGGAGAAAATGCCTTACAGTGAAAAGAGCTCATCAAAAAGATTGAGAGGTGACTTGATTAGAGTATGAGTACCTTGACAGGGAGGAAATACTAGACTATAATGGGTCTTTTATTTTGCAGAGAAAAGCATAACAAGAAGCTGAAGCCAGACAAATTCAAATTAGAAATCAGATACAAATCATTAGCAGTGAGGGTGACTGACTACTGGAACAAACAATCAAGGGAAGTGGTGGATTCTCCATCTCTGAATGTCTTCCAGTCAAGACTGGATGCCTTTCTGAAAGATATTCTTCAGCCAAACATAAGTTATTAGGCTCAATACAGGGGTAACCAGGTGAAATTGAATGGCCTGTGCTGTATAGGAAGTCAGACTAGATGATCTCATGGTTCCTTCTAGTTTTAAACTCTAAGTGTCTATGAATTCATACAAATTCCACGAGAACCATAATAAATAAATTGTCGAGTGCATTACCTGAGCTGGGTCTGCTGTCACTGTCAAGGTATTCACTCGAGGTCTTCCTGACATCCAGCTTCAGTTCACTTATTTGCTGGTCCAGCTGATCCAGGTGACTTTTCAAGCCAACATCCTGTCTCCTTAAACGAGACTATTCACAGGTCATGGAAAGAAGGAGAAAATAAAGAATAGTCACAGTTAGGATCTCAGGGCCAGATAGTGAATTCGCCATGTGTATTACCAAATTATGTACTCCTGAAGCAAAAGTCCTACTGAAAGTTTTGCTCAGCTAAGGACCGCAGTAATTGGCTAATATGATGACTCTGAAATCTGGCATAAGTATAAAACACTCTGCTTCTCAGAATCTCCTGTATTCTGCCTACCTACCCTAAACATTTTCTGTGTACTTTCACACTGAAACAGTTATTCTTCTCTTCCTTTTCTGTAACATACTGGGACTGATCCAACTTCCTCTGATGTCAATGGGAAACTTTACACTGACTCCAGTGGGGTTGCATTGGGTCCACTGTATAGTTGTGTTAATATAGAATGGTAACAACATCTCCTACATTTCACCTCAGAAGGGTCTGCTGTATCTTAGGCCATGTCTACACTAGTGAGCTTACACCAACACAGCTGTATCAATGCAACTGCGCCACTGTAAGATCGCTCATGTAGCCGCTCTTCCCGTAGACATAATAAAACCAGCTCCCCGCTGGTGGGAGCTCTCCCACGGACATAGTGCTGTCCATACCAGTGCTTCAATCGGTGTAACTTATGTCGCTCAGGGGGGTGTTTTGTTCACACCCTGGAGCAACGTAAGTTATACCAACAAAAGTGGTAGTGTAGACATGGCCTTAGTGGAGGATAAGCAAGACAACAGTATGTACAGTTGTTGGATCATATTAAAGAAGTTCTGTATTAAAATCACAAATGAGTTTCATTCCCCATAGTTTAAATTACAAGGTATTACTAATTAAGAAGTCTCTTGGTCTTTGGTACTGTTTCTCTCCCTCTATGTGTGAAACTTGCAAGCTGCTAATTGCATTAGTACATTCTAAGACAGAGTCTGTTCTCAAAGCAATTCACACAGAGAGAGACTCAAAGCAATACTCTGTAACAACAGAAACAGCAACCAGAGACTCCCCGCCCTTTTGTTGTATTAACAATTGTGATTAAAATAGAGAAGGAGGAAGTATGTGGATGGATGCTTGGAGTGGATAATAACTGAATGATCAGAGAGGTGCCAGCCTAAGAATCCAGTGTCCATCGGCTGAAGAAGGCGTCAAGTGGAAATAACCAGAGGACCCCCGGAAGGCAGACTGGAATCCACCCAACAGCCTCAAGAATGGGAGAACCAAAGAACAAGATAACATCTAGCAGCACGGAGCCGTCAGGAATGTGCCATCTGCTGATTGATTCAGCAACAGCATGATGAAGCAATTCCCATAGACTGGCATAGGAAGAAATTCCTATAAAAATGGACTCTAGAAAGTGAGAACTTTGGGGTCTGATTCTGCAAACCAACTTCCAGGAGCATCAGATGAGCATCTGACGAGGCCCTGCTCCCTCCTCATGTCCAGGCCACCTGGCCAGTGGCTTGGCATGAGCAGCTCTAAGGCTGGTAACTACGATAACAACCTTGCAGAACCTGTGTGTGTGTGTATGAATGAATGTGTGAATAAATATGAGATTGAATGGAATGTTATAGCTATAACTAACTGCTTACTATGATTCTTTCTGAATACCACAATAAATGTGGTATTTTGCCTTTTCCCCTTTAATAAGATCCTGCTGGTTTTTATTTTATTGGTATAACACAGTCTCTAAGAACACTTTATCCTTCACGATGAACGGACACTATAGAAAGTAAATTTACCTTCTTATCACACAGGGCACAGCAAGCATATCTGGTTTGCTTACAAGACTCAAGCTTTGAAGACATTTCTCTATAGTTATATGGGTATATAACAAAATCAATGAGTTCAGGATCCCAAAACCATGAAGTTGGCTTAAAAATCATGTGATTTAAAAAAATATATATATTTTTGGGGTTATTTTTATTTGGCGTCTGGGTTTTGAACCTTTAGGGTTCATGTTTTCAAGCTTTTCTCCACAACCATGAGAGCTAAAAACTTCAACAACAACAACAACAAAAACTGACGCTGACATTCTGATGTAATTTCAAGGTGCCAGGAGCTGGAACTTTAATGAGACTCACAATAAAATTGTAAGAGCTAGCAACATTGCTCAAGGGACTGAAAAGATCTCTCCAGCCTGCTCTGGAATCCTAAAGAACTGGATGAAACTTGCAAGGCACAAGAGGTGTGAGGCCCTTTATTAGTGCCATATGTACAAGAAGGCTTAGGCACGAGCCAACAACTGCTTCCTAACAAAACAGGGGGAGGGTTTTCGTTCTTCCTGTCACAAAAGAAATGTTAAGGTAAGACCTAAATAGCAAAGAACTTCTTCTCCATCTCATGGTGGACATTACCTTTTCAACTCTCCTTTCGTTTATTTGAATTGTTTTGAGGAAAATAAACAAGTTGTGCCTCCCTGGGTCCCACCTATTCAGGAAATCAAAAAGTTTTGTTTGGATGGCTGGAATTAATTGCTTAATGATTAATGTTTTGCCAGCCAATCCCTCAGTCTGAGGTTTCTGATTAATGGCAGAGAGGCCACGAAGTGTTCAACAAGGCTCTCAGATATTCAAAGATTATTTATTACACCCTTGAGCTTTTGCTTTAACCAATATGCATGAGTTACATCATCCTTGTTAACCCTTTCCCATTGTCCCCCACTACAGGGTTTTCATGTTTCTGGGAGACTCCACACTGTTCATTAACTCCTTCTAAGCTTCAAGAGAACAAGTGCTTCTTCAATTATTCAGATACTTTTTAAAATTATTCAGATTTTTTTTAAAAAGCAGCAAGCAGCACCCCGAACAATAAATCCTAAACTCAAGATTTCTCAGTTCACAAAATGAATTTTTCATGAGGCAGAATGAAACCATCTATTTGCTTTGAGATGTGAAGATATATTCACTCGGAGGCGTACAGATGTGAAGAAGTCTGCAGTACACTGTACAATGAGCCGGCACTGTCCTTGCTTGCATGGGGAACTGGGACAAAATTTTCACAAGCAACTAGTATTCTTGATGGCCTCAGTTTTTGGGTGCCCAATTTGAGACCCTTAAAGGAGCCTGATTCTCAGAATGCAGGTGGGCACACCAAACTGAGGCACTGAAAATCACTAGTCACCTTTGAAAATCTTGGCCAATCATTTAGGGCCCAGTATTGCAGCTTTGAAGTGATGGGAGGCTTTACTGTTGACTTCTGTGGGTACAACTTTAGGCTCTGACAGTACGCATTACTTCATTTGGTTTCTGGTACACATCAAATTTTTAAAATAAGTTTTCCTCTTCCTCCCATGTAAAACCAGAGAGACAATGGTAATCTGCAGTGTATAGAATCTGTCAAGACCCAAGAGATTGGAATGTCTTTTCTCTTGACATTTCAGCATAAACCTACATGTCCCTTCACCAGATTTTCATAATCTGATAATTCATTCGGAACTAGACAATGCAAAATGATTGCACTCAATTGATTTCATTTTATAAATAATATTATTTGGGGAAACATTTGAGAAATAGTGAGTGATATTGCCTTGAATTTCTGCCCATTCACATACCTAAAGAATCTCACAATTACTTATTTTTATTAAGTTTGAGTACCTTCTTTCCTCTTCCTTCTACCCAATGCTACCAAAATGTCATCTCAGGAAACTAGATTAGCTTTCTAATAGTCAGTGCAACTAGCCACTCAGTGTTGCTTCCCTTCACCATCTCTGCAATGAGAGTCTCATCCTATCCCCACTGTTACAGTTACTGGGGATGGAGAGGAGGGATCCAATTGCAAACTTGACATGGTCTGCTCTTGCTATGAAGAAGACACCCAACTGTGTCCCTGAACAAGGCTACAACCCTGCTAAAGTCTAAATGCCGTAGTGCAGTTCAAGAATATGCTTAAAATTTGATTTCACCTACACTGAAGACCAACCCATGGTTAACCATTCCTATATTGTATCTGAGTCTTCCAACTTAAGAGCTGCTTAGTGGATGGGAACAACTTTACCTATGTTGTGTTTGTCAGTCTGGGACCTGGAAATCTAGACTCCACCTAGATTAATTAGAAGTGGTGTGTCGCTACGCAACACATGACACAATCCAATCTAACTCTATATAGCCTTTCTTGTGCCTTTTGGCATCATCCCCCAGGAAAAAGTATCTCTACTTATTTCCCGTGGCTGTAGTGACACCTCCTGGTGAAAGCAGTCCTTTTCGAAGGGTGAACTAGGACAATACATTTCTCATGATTCCCGCAGCTATATCTGCTTTTTATTTCAAAAGTAGAATTTTATGGTCTAGTTTTCCTCACCCTGTTGAAAGCATAATTAATGGCCAGACAAGTCCTGATAAAACTAATCTTCCACTTTCACGTCTTAGTTGGAAAATATATAAACAAATGTGTAATTACAGCACAACACCTTGTGTCAAACACCAATGGATCACTTTGGTCAGAGGTCACTAAGTGTTTATATTAACCCACTGGTCTTGAGCAGGCAATAAATGCTTTAAATCATCTTTTCTTTTTGTTAAAAACATGAAGTGTAGCCATTAGTTAAAATTATCAATGACAGGTAATCAAGTTGTTGGCAGTACACTTGTGCTGCAATTTTTACTTTAATCAAGATATGCTTGCTGCTGTGTTTTCACAAGTGGTGCTTAGGTTCCCTGAAGGTTAAAGCCAATTTTCACTCTGAGATTCTGTCTGATAAAACTGCCTACACTTAATGAATATCCTTTCTGTTTTCACACCTGATTGATAACTGATGACCAAGTCTACCACCAATATGGGGAGGGAGAGAGCTCTGAATTAACTTTGAGTTTACTGATGTGTGTAATTGCCAGTACTAGAGAGATTAAAGCCTCTAGCCTTTGATTGTATTCTTTCTTATGAAACTAGTTTCAGTCCTAATTTAGATTTTTTTTTCCTTCCACAAAAATGTACAAGTGTTAAATGCAAGGCTGATGTCAAACAAATTCAATTATTTCCCTCTTTTGATCAGGCAATCCATTCCACAACAAAGTATTTAAGGGATGCAAGCCAGAAGTTTTCCTGATCCTTCCCCCTCCATTACTCCCCCACATATATACATTAGAAAAAGTTTGATCTTCAGCTCTAAATGGTTACTTTTAAATAAGATGAGTGCTGACAAGTCTGATATGTATACTACTTAAATCAAGTTAATCATCAGCTTTATTCCTTGTCCTCCTATGAACAAACAGTACTGGTTAGAGCATTCAGCATTCTGTCTGGCACATGACCTTCACGTTATATTTATGTTATGTACTTTAGGCTGATGAAAAATAAACTCAGTAAAAACCATAACCAAATCTTATTAAATAAAACAACATTATAACAGTGGCTGTAGTCATGAATTCTGAAACTGAATATACCAGTGCCATGTATTATGACTGGCATGCAGGAAGGCTGTCAGTGCTGATTAATACTGCCAGTCGTGTAGTTTTATTCATGTCTTCGCAAAATTATTTCCCTCAAAAGACATAGCTAAGTTTTCTACTTGACACATAAAGATGCTTGTGCAGCGCTTCTAAATAATTAAGCACAGATTTCCTTCAAATGCATATTCAGACATGTGGTCATATCAAGCGGTCAATCACTGCTCTAAACAAAAGATCCCACTCTCTAAAAACAAGACTTTAAGAGCTGACTTCCAGTTTTGTTAATTCTCCCCTATTAGATTCTATTTAAATAATAAACATACAAGACAAATACATTTACATACCCCATAGAATAAGATGGAAACTGGTATGTTGTGTAGACAAAATGTGTTTGACATACTTAGCCAAAACATACATTTTAATGTGAAAAAGAACTAGAGTCAGGGCCAAACTATAGAAATGGGCTGTAAATCATTTGGCCGGAATTGATAGCTGCAGCCACTGTTCTTAACCCAAGCAGGCTAAATTACAGTGCATCAAAAATGATGTATAATACTGTTATAATCAATAAAAGTAAAACAGACATTAATTTCAGGCACAAATACCAGTGCCTTGGAAATCACTCATCCTTCATTCCTATCATTTTGCCCCAGATAATCATTTTCACACTAGACAATCCACTCACACTTTTTATTAAGATAATGTTGAAGTAAAAAGAAAACGGTACAGAGCTTAAGCATAGAAGTTTCTGGTTATCAGGGAATAAAGTACAGATTATCAAGGGGTGCGAAATTTGGTTTAGGAGCGGGTGGCGTAAGGAATACATAATCTGCAATCTCCCCGATTGGGGGTAAAAGTTTAAGGGGTAAAAGTTTAATGGGTCAAAGTACACACATTGAGCTATGCGGGTATGTTGTCCATATAATGGCTATATTCAGGTGTGGAGTATAATGAGCGGATAGGATGATGAGGATGGATCTACCCTCATTTGGTGGGATTTAATGTTCAGTGAGTTTATGGTTCCAGTTCATATGGTCCAACTTGAAATGTTCCAATGTGCGGAGTAACCAAATACAAAACTAAGCTCATATTCACATGTTGTCACAATCTTATGCCCTTAAAATGTGAAACTCGTTGCTCAAATCATCTGATACAGACAGGAAATGTTACTTAAAGAAACAGGATGTGAAGGAGGAAAAAAATCATTTTCTGTTGCATTGCACAGTGGCAAAGTTTTCCCTCTCACACCACACGGTAGTATAAAAATAGAGTTATGAATGGAACAAGTCAAAGACAGCAGCGAGTTGTAGCCACAAGCGCGTACCTGTGCATGAGCACGTGTTTCTACCGCTGTGGGGACTAAATACCGTACAGACACAGCCTGGTTACTGAGCCGTCCTGGTCGAACCTACCCTATATAGGTGCGCATGAGAGACGGAGAGAACTAGTTACACACACACGCTTAATCTGCACTCTGCCCGCAGGCACAAAACACACTCTCAGATCCTTAACCCACAGTGCTAGAGAAAACATCTGGCCGAACAGCTGGGCGGTTCCCTGGCGGTGGCGCCTCGTCCCTTACCAGTTGTTCCTTCAAGGCAGTCAGCGTGGCCTCCAGCCTGTGCTCCTTGCTACGCGCCTGGTCCCCTCGGGCTGCCGGCTGCGGCTGCATGGCCAGGGCCCCGCTCACCAGCGCCCGCTGCTTCTCCCGCAGCACCTGGAGCTCCTGGAGGCCGGCCAGGGCCGCGTGCAGCCTCTCCCCGACCCTGCAGCGATCCCAGCCGCCCGGCCGGTGCTGCTGGCTCCCCCCCAGCATCTTCAGCGGCCGGCACCCGCCCGGGCCATGGCAATGGGCTAGCAGCGAGCCGGGCGGGCGGCGCTGGGTCGGGGCCGGAGCTGCTCGCCCTCTCCCTGCGGCTGGCAGCGGAGCAGAGGGAGTGCTGCGGAGCCACTGCGGCTCCTGCGGTTTTGGAGAAGGGGCGGGAGGCGGGCGGCGGGGGGGGGGCACCTATCTGCGTGGGTAGAGGTGGATCGTCCGCCCTTCCCTCCTCCCCCCGGCCGGGAGGAGGCTGGGTGGTGCGGGTGCCTGACTGATGAGCCTGCCTTTGGCAAGGGCAGATCCAGCCCCAGAGGTTACGTCCCGCTCTGCCCGCCCCGACCCTGGGGGAACGGGCCCGTCTCCCGCCCCAGCGAGAGCGGGACAGGGCGCAGGCCGAAGAGAGCGTCCGCACGCGTGGAGGCTGCTTAAATCCGGCAGCGAAGCGATTACGGGAGGCTTCCTGCAGCCTTCATCCCAAGGAGTTGTCGTTGCAAACACAGGGAAAGCCTGGAATGTGGGGCGGGGGGAGGTGCAGTAAGGGCTGAGGCTCAGCTGTTTGCCATTACACTGCAAGCAGCAGCTTTCTGGGGGGGCCACATTCTCTTACGCCCTTGCCAGGGGCCAAATTCTGCCCCGACTGCTCGGTCAACCCGTCTGAAATTCTGATCTCACTTGCACCACTGTAACTCCACTAAAACCAATGGTATTATCCTAGATTTACACCAGTGTGAGATCGGAATGTGGTCCATTGAGGTTTCACACAGTGTAAAATAAATTCTACCCCAAGGTACAATTTCATATACAAAATATACATTTTGTAACTTCATCTCTCTCTCTCTCACCCACAGGATCTGCTGCCCTCTCCCATCCCTCAGATGGAGATTAGGCAACACTCTAAAACTGCACTCAAAGTTGCAATAACAGTGCTTGCTCCACGGTCACCCACATAGGGTACCAGAGACTTAGGTGCAAGCAGCTGAGGTGCTGGCTTACATGGCTCACACCAGAAAAGGTCATATGGAGGGTTGAGGGTACATGCTAAATGGTGCCTGAAAGCACAGCTGACAGTGGAAACCTAACACAACAAAGCTGTTGCTACCCAGAAATGCCTACACTTACCCTTTCAAACACAGGCAGCTGCATGCAGGAATCCTAGAAGACATTTGGTCAGCAGACAGCCAGGCTAATACACAGGCCAGAGGAAGAAAAGAAACACTGACACTAGGTCTGATGAACAAAATGGACATACCTGAGGCGCACTGCAGGAAGCAAATTTGCTACTGCTGCCACTAGGATATGAATCATTGCTACCGTAGCCATCGGTCGCCCAGATCTCAGGTGTGGAGATCGCTGCTTTCAAAATACTTGAGATCAGTTCAGCAAAGGCATATGCTTCCCCAAAGCAGCAAATAAGACATCTAGTACTGGGCTAACAGAGACACACCATCTGCCCATGCTTCCCCTCTTCTGGTTCTATGGCATACACTCTCAAGCAGTCTTGCTTGACTTTGAGTATCACAATGCCCTTGTCCTGAGTACATTGCTGTGGTGGGATGGTGGGAACATGCTGCACCATCACCCATTCCTCACGCATGTTCCTTTCACTGTCTTTTTTTGGCTGATCACGTCCCCCTCATTGGTTGCACCTATTCTACACTAACATTTGTGAGGGGAAATCGTCTAGTTTCAGCAATGGCAGGAGCACTAATGTAGACAGGACATAGGGCCAGCTCAAATCAGGTGCAGAACTGACGGTGGTAAAAATGTCTGTCTACGCTTGTGCCTCTGCCATTACTACCCTCTGTCGAACTACTTTGCTGGTAATGACAGCTTTCAGAGTAGCAGCCATGTGAGTCTGTGTCCGCAAAAAGAAAAGGAGGACTTGTGGCACCTTAGAGACTAACCAATTTATTTGAGCATAAGTCACGAAAGCTTATGCTCAGATAAATCGATTAGTCTCTAAGGTGCCACAAGTCCTCCTTTTCTTTTTGCTGGTAATAAGGCAGAGGGAGATTTCCTGAAAAATGCTAAGGTAGGCAAGGCTATTGGCTTAATCTGTGTTACACACAGAACCATAGTGGGATACCTGGTTATAATATGGCTGTTCCTGATCCAGTTGCAGCGAAGTACTATTCTGTAGTTCAAATGGGATTGATCCTTATTTTCACCATGCCTCCATCCAAGGCTTTCCCATGAATATGGTTATGCTATTACACCACAAAATGGAGCTGTATTGTAACTGGTTCGGGGATGGAAACACTCTAACCAGATCTCTCAACATGGCTCTACTTGTAGTAGAGATGCCACCCTTCCACGTGGGTACAATTCCCATTCCTAAATTGCACATTCCTAAAGGACTAACTGTGTATGCAAGAGGGTGGTCAATGGGGATACCTTGTGCAAGCTTTACCCACTCTTTCATGAACATCAGCTTTCTTTTCTCACTGAACCCCTGGTGTGCAGAGCTCAGCAACCAGGATGATTAGGCCCTGACTGTCAACAGACACAGCTGGTAGAAAGTGAAACCAACATCGGAACAGAACTAGGCTCCATGTGTGCAGACTAACAACATGAAAGGCTGCCACCTCTGGGGTGGAAGGTGGCAACAAACCAGTACACAACATGCTGTTAGATTCCTGCAAAATGCCATGACACACATAAGATAACAAAGTGGTTTTGAAATTCACTTGGCTTGGCACATATTAAAACAGACATGCAGTACAGATTATTTTATTCAAACCCCACACAAGTCAGTCATACACCACTATATATGCTATATATTTACTATAAGACTTAGATTATGTAAAGTCACATTTCTTTCTTTCTTTCTTTCTTTCTTTCTTTCTTTCTTTCTTTCTTTCTTTCTTTCTTTCTTTCTTTCTTTTTCTTTCTTTCTTTCACAGAGAGCTATTATTCTTTGCTCTTTGTTCTTCCTTTTCTTTCATCTTTTTATCTTCCCCTACATTCAGTCCCAAATGAGGCATATCTCAGTGTTATCTTTATCCTAACCAGTTTCCTGATTATCTCCTTGGTTGTATTGATTACTTTCTTCCCCAGAACCTTTGAAGATGCCACTTAATCTTTTTTGGCTAACTCAACAAATAGCTTGTTGTAATCTATTATCTATTACTAGATGAGAGACAAAGGTGTGAGCCCTGCAAAAATTCAAACCATAAAATTGGAGGTGGAAAAGAAATGATGGGGGGAAAAGGTTCATACTGATGAACTGTACAACTTTCACTGTACTTAGCACTGGATCAAAACAAAAGGGACATTCAAGCAAAATACTCGGTTTTGCTGACCAGCATCAGTATACAGAATCCTGCAGCAGTGAATACTACGTTTGCTTTTGATTTCCAGTAGATTTAGCACCTGATTCTTCTTCTACTGATGTCAGTCGACTTCATGGATTTCAAAGGCATAACTCCTGATTTGCACCTGCGTGAGTGAGAGAGAATCAGCCCCAAACTTTCCAATATACAGTTTTGGTGCTCACTTAATGAGTAGTGTGGAAGTAGATAAAGGGAATTTGGATGCAGGCCTCTGAAATGAGCAGGAGTCAGGCTAACTCTAGCTTTAAGAACGCGAGATTTGTAGAAGCGGAGATAGTGCAAAGCGAGTGGAAAACAACTGTGAAAGACGCTGTTGTGACCTTGTATTAGATAAGAATAGAATGCAGACTATAAAATAAATGGTAAGAAAAAATAAGATATCATGAAGGAATATGTATAAACAATATGCAGTTGTTGCTTATTATTGCCTGCAATAAAGGTATAAATACTTGCTCTAATTGTTTATCTGGGAGAAACCTGCCTAGTTGGGGGAAACCCTGTGTCCTAGTGCGCTCTCTCCCTCTGTGCAATTGCTTGAGATAAGAAAGTGTATCTGATTTGCTGCACCCAACCTGAAAGTGAGAACTGTATTTTTCTCCGACAGTAGCTATGAAGTATTTTGTTTTATCCTCATCCTTTGGTGGTCCCATGCCTCATTTACTGCCCACTATTCAAACCCCACTCTGAAGACAGAATTATTCATTTCCTTGTGAGCTCCTTTATAGTATTTAGCACTGTGGCATTTGAGTACTTCATAAGCACGAATTAATAAGTTTTCACAATACCCCTGTGAGGTGAGGGGTATTATTGTCCTCATTTTAGAGATGGGGAACTGAGGCACAGAGAAAGGTCAAAAGTATTCCCTAATTTTTGGTGCCCAATTTGAGATGCCTACAGCCTGATTTTTGTAGAGTACATAGCATTAGCTAACACTTCATGTATCCAAAGCGCTGCTCATATTGACTTCAGTTGCAGTTGAGAGTCCTCAGCATTTCTGTAAATTGGATCCCAGGTGAGAGCAGCAGAATGTAAATGGATTCCTGGGTTCAATTCTAAGCCCTGGATGGCAGTGCTCTCTTGCGGTTATAGACCCTTCTGATCTAGTGCCCCAGCCTGTCTCTAGCTCACTCTACTCCAACCACTCAGCCCACCCTGACCCCTGGCCCCTTTCCCCTCCTATACACTTGCCTTACTGGCTGTTATCCCCCTACTCCGGATCCTGCAACCCCCTCCCCGCCATTTCTCACTCCTCTTCGTTCCAGATGGTGGGGCAGCTTCCTCCTTTTCCTCCTCACATCCTGGACATCAGTAGGGGGAGTATTGAGAGCACAGTTGTGACAGTTTCCCAGCTCTCAGTTCTGGTGCCCTGTGGCAGGAGGACAGACTTGGTGCAGCCAGGAGGAGCAATTACAGATATAGTCCTGCTCAGCTCATAAAGCCCTGGAATAGAGCATCTTGGGGAGACGGAGCATGGCATGGGCTGTCTAGTCAGCACATAGGAGCTGGGAGGGGCTGGAGCATGCTCAGTGCAGACAGAATCCTTGGAGAATTTAGCCACCAAAGTCTAAAGGATCTATACTGAACATGTGTGAACTGAAACATTCAGAGGATTATAACTTGGCCAAATATGACCGTATTTCTGGGTAGACAGCAAAAGGCACATTGCTGGCACCAGGGGGATGCCTCTGCAAAATGTCAAATCCCTTTTCCAAAGATTGGAAGTGCTGTAGCGTTTCACTCAGAAGGCTGCAAGAATTGTTTTAATGCTATATTTTCTCTAACCTTGTTCTTGGAACCATTTTAGGTGACACTTTCTAAAGAAACTCAGCCTGAGGCAGACACCTAGCATAGAAAATTTCTGTCCAAACAGATGAAGTTTGGCAAAGTTATAAGCAACTGAAAACAGGATCCCAGAAAGGGAAGTGTTAGAAAACCTTAGCTACTAAAGATGGCACTGGTAGCACCACTTATTATGCAGGCAGAAGATAGAACTGAACCATGCTTTGATGCCAGGACCAAGTTTCAAATATTTTTGTGGAGTTCCGTTATTTTAAAGTGGTGCAGTCACTGTAGCAGACGTGTATGCTAGTACTGTCGTCCTCTGTCTAGGGAATTATTGTATAGCCTGAACTGTCAGGAACAAGGACTTAATTATCTATGAAGTCTTTTCCATATCTAACTTCTAAGGTTATAATTTCTATGAACTCAACTTAAGTGAATGCAGATTATAGGGACATAAAATTTACAAGACTTTCTTAACTGAATTACTGTATGGCTTGTCCAATCACTGAAGTCAGGTATAAAAATCTTTATTCTGGATGCTCACAAATTCCCCAATTACTCAGCTACCTCTTACTTCAGTAGTTCCACTCCCCACTACTACCCCTATCCTTCCCTGTACCTCCTGCTGCTTCCTTCTTCACAGAACAAGTTGAGAACAGGTGACAAAAATGTATGTTAGATTGTAAGCTTTTGGGGGAAAGGACTGTCTTTTTGTTTTGTGTGCACCTAGTACAATGAGGTCCTGGTCTATGAAGGGGGCTCCTAGGCACTATGACAATACAACCCCCCTCAAACAAACAAAATTAATGAAGAAAAATTAAAGAAGTTGGGATTACATTCATTGGAAGAGAGGAGACTATACAAATAATGGACCAAATTAATTTATGATGGAAACCCACTTGAAGTCAATGGAATTATATGGGGGATGAATCTAGCCTAATGAAACTGTACTTACATAACACCTTTTATGTAAGCAGCTCAGCGCACCTTCCAGACATTTAATTAGGGTGCAAAGTACCCCAGTGAATTAGTTAATTACTATCACCCCATTTTACAGATGGACAAACTGAGGATCAGGGAGGCTGAGCTATTTGCTCAGTGTCAGGAGCAGAATTAGACAAAATCCAACGGCCCTGACTCCCTGTTCTGTGCTCTAACTAGGCTCATTATCAGTAAGAGAAATATAAAATTTATGAAAGGTTAGTACATTTACTAGAGCCTTTTTAAAAAAAAGGTAAAAATTAAAAAAAAAGAAGATGACAAATTAGGTGATAGAGACTAAATGGAGCTCAGGCAGAACTACTTCATGTAAAATATAATAATCGGAGCTCGTCAAAATGTTTTCCATTAAAAGCAATTTTCTGTTAAAAAATACAGTTTTCTCAAAGTGTTTTGTGGGAACATGTTAATTTCCATTATATTTCTCCTGCAAAAAGTAGACAAACAATTTTGACTCCCTCTTTTTGTTTGAATATAGTTATGTGATTTGTTTTGATAAGGATAAGGCAAAACATTTTTAATTCATTTTGTTTTAACTTGTATACCAAATTAATTTTAATATTAAGTTTAACCAAAATGATAAAGGTGAAACAAAATGGTTTTACCTTATCAAAACAAAAGAATTTAGCATTACAAAATGAAATGTTTCAATGGTCCCAAAGTGATTTTTTTTCAGAATTTTCATTTTGCGGGAATTTTCAAAATTGTGGCTGTTGATTCCAATTCTGAACAAACTTTTTTTTTTTTGAAATGTCAGAAATTCCAGTTTCTCATCAATTCTACTAATAATAGATATTACTTACTTCTTATCAGATGACGATAATGAGCCAAAGAGAACATGGCCCCACCTAGCCAGTGAAACTTACTGTTTCTTGCAGAGAAATCCCAACTGATTTTGAAAAATGGTAAGGTTGAGTTGAACCTGTTGGGATTTCAACTTGTGGTTCTATGTGGCTCAAGTTTGATGCCTCAACCACAAAGCTCAGGGTTACTTCAAGAAAATCTGGGGCTCCTTGCACAACTATCCAGATGAGCCCCCCCGCTGCAAGGGCTAAGCTTCAGTGTGCAATATTCTCCACACTACCTGCCTCAAATTTCTATGGCATGCAGGCTTTGAGTGGTGAGAGTCAGTTCCACTGCAGGCAGGCAGATAGGGAGGATAGGTGATGCGACTAGGACTGGTTTGTGGATGAGCTGCTGTGTCATGACTGAGAGATATTTGGAGACAACAACTTGAGCCCCCTGGCATACAGATACAGATTTTCACTCAGGTGGGGAGGAGAGAACCTGTGAGATGCCCCAGCCTGAGCCAGAATTAAAAAAGTATATTCCTGATTCCCCAAGGGATTCAAATTATTGTCATCACTTCGGTCACTAACCACACAGCACAGAAGCAGTAAATATTATACTAGCATTTCTTGTCCCAGAGGTTCCTGAAGGATTTGAATTGACACTGCCTCAGCCAACCTTTCCAAGATTTGGTTCCTTACCAAAACCGTTCTTTTCTTTTCATTGTGTCTCTCTCGTAGAGTTGGCCTGAGAACAATAATTCTGCTTTGCAAAAACCTTCAAGGTTTTGAAATTTGTTTTTATTCTACTTGGCAACAAAAACAAAACCTTTCAAAGGTTTTTAATGAAATGGAATAGTCAAAATATCTGTTTTGCAATCTAGGTCTTTCTTTCTCTCTCTGGTTGTGTCTAGACACTGCATATTAAGGTGTAATTGTAGCATGGGTGGTCATACCCTTGCTAGCTTTGATCTAGCTAGCACAAGTAACAATAGCTGTGAAGCTGGGGTGCTACAGGCTTCAGCAAGCACTAACTATCCCAGTACAAGCCTGCCCGGGACCCTGGGTACATACGCCAGTTGTTAGTGCATGCTGGGGTCCATGGTGTGTCTGCACTGCTCTTGTTACCCATGCTAGGTAGATTAAAGCTAGTGTGGGTATGCCTACCTGCACTGCAATCACACCTTCATTTGTAGTGTAGACATACCCAGTCTCTCTCTCTCTCTGGAACTGACCAGAGAGTCCACCCTAGACCTTAGAAATCTTCCAGTTAAAATCTTCATCCTTAATAATTTAAATTTCACTCCGTATTTTTGATCGGATGACTTGCTGTTGGAAAAGCTGTTAAGTAGTGACCTTACCCTAGTAATCGTATGAATGCTTCCCTCCAATCTAACACTGTCTCTCATGCTCTCAATGCCCACCAGAACTCCACCACTGCACTGGCATTCACACACTGCCATGCAGCCTCTGTGCTGCACCATTGCTTAAGAGAGTTCCAGCAGTCCACTGGCACACATCGCACTGCCTCACAAGGCTCAGTCAGAGGAGCCCAAAGGTGATGTCCTAGAGGGAATCTTTAGGGTAAGGGTGTTTGTACAGCGCCTAGCACAGTGGTGTTCTAGTCCATCTTAAAAGCTTCTAGGCCCTACAGTAATACAAATATAATGAGAATAGGATCTTAGTCAAGACAAGGCCTAAGAGTTTCCCCAGCACTACTCTTGTGCATGTTCCCCACTTCCCTCCCCCCCACCCCCACGTGCTCAGGACAGATACAGTCCTATGAGCGGACAGAGCAGGGTTGGGGCATATCTTAACAGCTGCAGGGTTCAGGCTGTGGGGGAGACATTTGCTGGTTTTCAGGAAGTGTAAATTTAGCCACCCTGCATGTTCTGGAGGGGCAGAAGGCAATGTTAGGTAACCTTTAACTCTGAGTTAACAAAACTTTTTCAACAAATGTGCTCTATCATGCATCCCTGTGTGAAGTGACTGTAAGTAAAATAACAATCTCTGAGCATTATATCTGAGTGGCAGAAGAGCTGCCTTTGAAAACATTCCTCCTGAAGCGGCTGATGTCACAGGGATTACTTCCTCTCGTTAGAGAGAAAGCAATAATTGGTGAGACAACCTCTTGTCAGAGTTCAGTGAATTTGATTTGAATTGAAACAGTGACTTTTTGACCGAAGCTTATAAGGTGATGGATAGGGAGTGAGGAAATCAGAGCATAGCTGGCAGCTACAGCATCTGCTAGAAAAAACAAATTTTGGTTGATAGAGGTGTTTCGAAAAGGGAATCTTCTAAAAACATGAGTAAAATCCTGCCCTAGGCTAGTGGGGTTAGGAGATGTCCATCTGTTTTTGTGATTATTTCTGTTTATTTTTCACAGGGTTATGTTTGATTCTCTTGCAACATTCCTAGCCCAAACAGGGGGATGAGTTTTCTCACACAATTGTGACTATCCAGCATTAAATACACCATTGTTCACTCCTGTCTCCTTCCCATTCACACTTTTGAACTTTATTTTCCACATGTAAATGCCCTTATTTCAGATAATGCAAAGATGCACATACGTGTGCCCACACACACCAATATATACAGCTATATATATATATATACCCCCCCAATATATACAGTATACACACACACGTGGGGAACATGACACACAGCTCCCCCAATATATACAGTGCACACACACACACACACGGGGAGCAGTACACACCAATATATACAACACACACACGGGGTGGGGGGAAGCAGGGAGAGAATATGAGACCTAGTGGTTGGATGGGGGAACCGGAGAAGCATAGAATGCTCAGGAGATTGTGGAAGTGTGGGACATCAGAAGTCCAGAGTAGTCTTAAGAATTTTTATGTCACATTAGTCAGGATGAATCAGGGGAAAGAAGGGCTCAGAATGGCACTGAAGACAAGATTCATGGAGGAGACTGGAGAGACTGGGGACCAGAAAGGGCTAGAGAGCTGATTGGAAAGTAAGCAATGAAAACCAGGAAAAAAAGTATAATGTTTCTCTTCACAGAGGCAGCAGATTCCAGCCCAGGATCTCAGTCAGTTTTATCTCCATTTTACAGATGAGGAAACTGAGGCACAGAGAAATTAAGTGTCTTTCCTAAGGTACCACATTCTGTGACAGACCTAGAAATAGCATACTGGTCAATGCCTTTCTGAAATAATGTGCACAGAACTGAATAAATATGGCCCGGGCTGTCACATTAGAGCCTTGGAGAGTAATGATTACCACCTGGCTGCATGATGTGATGCCTTCTTGTTGTACGCAGCCCCAAATTGCATTGGCCTCTTTGCTGCCACACAACATTGCAAACTCATGTCTGATTTACTATCACTCACAAGTCCCTTTCAGCCTTATTGCTTTCCAGGTTTTCCCCAATCACTACACATGGGGCTTAAATTCAGCCAGAGCTGTCCGGAGGAGAGCTCCAGTAAATATTTTCAAACCCATGGGATAGAAGCCCTCAGCCCTTGTGTGCCCTGTGGGGCTGAAATCCTGAGCCCCCTCACCCCACAGCTGAAGCCCAGAGCTCCAAATGGAGGGCTCCAGGAAATACTGTATGAGAATTTAACCCCTGACTAAACAGGTGCATTTCAGGTTATAGTTTGCATTTGTTTTCAAGCTGAATCTAATTTTCTGCCTATATTGCTATTCTCTCTAGGCCTCTCTTCACTATCTCTTTGTCCTCAGTGTTCATAACATGTCCCAATTTCATATCACCTGAAGATTTCATTAAAGTGTCATTTAGACCCTCTTTCTGATCATTACTCTTAAATGGACCAAATACAGAGCCCTGCAGTATCTTACAAGGCACCTATGCTAATTCAATACTTGCTTTTAATTATTACATTTGCTTACTTCATTACCCTTCAACAAGTTTTCAGTCTAAATGACCATGTTCCTATTCAAGCCACAATCTTTTTGGTATGCCGCCTTATTCCAAAATTCAAGTAGCCCATAATCACCGATTCCCAGTTCTGATACTATTCTCATACACTCTGTCAGTTCTCACGTATTGATTTTAAAAAAATCCAGGAAGGCTTATCTTTACATTGAATTGTCTGCTTTCTGCATAATACAGCTGTCCTCTACATAATTTTGGAATCATATTGACTGTGCATGTTTGATAGTAGTTGTAAAAAGTTCCCTGCTCTCCTGTACCCTGTGGTTTCAAATACTGTGTCAGTTGGTCTAAGACTTTTTCATTCTCACTCTCCTCCAGTTCTGGGGCCTTATTCTCCTCTCACTCCAACTAGTGTAGTTCCCTGCAGAGGGAATTCCCCTGAATAACACTGAGGTCCTGAGAAGAAAAGACATTCCCATCCTACAAGACAGGTGGCATTAAAGACTCAGTTCTTGCAAAATCACCAAAAATTGTTTTTGCAAGGAGTATGAATCTGAGAGCTAGAAAAATGTCAGATCATCTATGCATTTCCAAGTTTAAACATGGCAGAAGTTCTTAGGACTTAGTGGGATAGAGAATTCTGAGGCCCCAATTTAGCAAGTACACTTATCTTAAGTACATGAGTAGTCCCATGGAAGTTAATGGGACTGCTCATGTGTTTAACATTTGGTACATGCTTCAGTGTCTTGTTGAACTGGGGTCCAAAGGCCCACTGAAGTCTGCGAGTGTCCTTACATTTATTTCAAAGTGTTTTGGATTGAGACCTAAGTGACATCAAACTAAGTGAAGGAATGAAATTCCATTTGTTACAAATAGGTCAATTGGTTTAACAATTTCTAGGGAGAAGACAGACAGGAAGAGAAATTCCTCTTGTTAAGTGTTTACTATTTGCAGATAATCAGGAGTGGTGGGGGGGGGGCGTGGTTCCAGTTTGTTTCTTTGAGATGAAGATCTATATGGAGAATGGAAGTGTGATTGTGTTTCTGGAGTTACTAAGGTAATACACATTTTATTGACTAGCAGCCTCATACATTTAGCACATTAACATCTCACAGCCTCAGCTTGGTGGAAGCTCACATGCCTGCTTCTTTATGGACATTTCCCCTTAAAAGAAGAAGAAAAAAAGATTACAACAAATACACAGATCTGTATGGGGTTCAAAACTCACCAAGCATCCCTTAGATCAGTGGGTCTCAACCTCTCTAGACTATTGTACCCCTTTTCAGGAGTTTGATTTGTCTTGCATATTAAAAAATTGCTGTCTTTCTCATTTTTACCATTTAATTATAAAATAAATTGACTGGAATATAAATATTGTACTTAACATTTCAGTGTATAGAATATAGAGCAGTATAAACAAGTCACTGTATGAAATTTTAGTTTGTACTGACTTCACTAGTATTTTTTATGTAACCTGTTGCAAAACTAGACAAATATCTAGATGAGTTGATGTGCCCCCTGAAAGACCTCTAAATACCACCAGCAGTACATGTATCCCTGGTTGAGAATCACTGCCTTAGATCAGTAACTGCCTTAGATCAGAAATGTTCTTTCACAGAGTTTGGGCCAAGTCCAATTCACTTACTTACTTGAATAGACCCAAAGTAAATGGGAATATTTGAGTGAGTAAGGCAAGTAACAGCTGACCTGCTATAAAGTGCATAAGAATGCCCAAAAGTTATGCTGTGTACTAGAGCTAGGCAACATTTTCTGACAGAATAGTTTTCCATCAGAAAATAGAGTTTCATTGAAATCGAAAGGTTTAATGGGAATGTGTAGACTGACAATTTTTGTTTCAATAATATTGAATAGTTTTGAGATGATAAAACATTTTGTTAAGACTTTATCATTGTGATTCATTTTCTATGGACTTTATTTATAATAAGATTTTATCAAAATATATAAAGTCTAAACAAAGTGAATCTTAGTTATTATATTATGTTTTGACATGACCAAAATGAAACGATTCAATGTTTCTGATTTGAAATTTTTCTAAATTTCCTTTCGGCAAGAAATTGCTAACTCGGGACTTCTAATCCAAATTGGAACAACAACAACAACAAAAAAAGTCAACATGTTGGATTCGGTCACAGAATAGAAATTCCTTTGTTTTTGACATGTTCCACTGTGCACTGAACAGTATTTACTTTGCAGGCAACTTGGGTTTTTTTGTTTAAAGTGTCTCTGACATTTACTAATCCTGACTGTTGCATCAGAATATCCATTTTATGTTATACTGATGATCTATCCCTTTGAAGAATAAGAATATTAGCCACTATACAGATCTTATTTAATTAATCTCCACAACAACTCTGTCAGGTAGGTAAGCATTATTATCCCTATATTTCAGAAGGAGAATATAGATAGCGAGATCAAAGTGACTTGCCAAAGACCACATAGGAAGTTAGTGGGTACATCCACATAACAAAACAACGAAAAACAAAACAAAACCCACCCACCCAAAACAAAACAAGAACAGTCCTGCAGCAGTTAGTCTCAGAGCCTGGAACAACTGACTTGGGTTTGTGGGGCTTACCCTGTGGGGCTAGAAATTGCAGTCTGGATGTTCAGGCTTGGGCTGCAGCCTGGGCTTTCAGACCCTCCCCCCACTTACAGGGTTTCAAAGCCCAGGCTTCAGCCTGAGCCCCAATGTCTACCCTGCTATTTTTCGCTCCACAGCATGAGCCCCACTAGCCTGAGTCAGTTGATCTGGGCTCTGAGACTCGCTGCTGTGAGTTTTTGTTTTTGGTTTTTTGCTGTGTAGGTGTATCCTGTGACAGAGTGCAGGGGTTGAACATGTAAGCCTACACTCTGATCACTCAGGTATTAATGGGTTCCCCTTGAGAAAGCTGATGGGGTAATCAGGCTGGATGGGATAAGGAGCCAATTAGCCCATCAGCCCAAGGCAGGAAGGAAATGCCAAGGGGAGAGAGGGGACCAGGGCTATTTTAGCTCAGTTACATGGAGGCTTTGGGGGCAAGAGACCTCTGTTACCCTCAGGTCCTGGGATGAGGGCCAAAAGGCACGGTGATGCTGTAAATAGACTATTTATTGTGGAAATTCTGAGGGGAACTTAAAATAAAAGGGTTTGGTGAAGGCACAACCACTGGAACCTGTGAAATTTCTGTGGGGAAGAAGGTGTGGGAGTAACCACGCTCTGTTACATACTCCTTATGAGACCCTGTATTCAAACCAAGGTGCTCCTGACCCAGAGTTCCATGCTCTTTACTTTACTCCTGTTTAAAAATTAAAAAAAAATAAAAAAAATTGAGAAATCTCCAGCACAAATATGCCCTGGTAAAAAGTTTCCCTTCCAGCCTACAAGCAATGGCGTTTAAACAGCTACTGGGTTTTGAGTGTCTCCCCTATGGGGGAAGAGTGCAGTCTCTCACACTGGAGAAGCCTATCTCCCTGCTGCCTCCAGCCTTGTTGCAGTTTGTCTCCCTGCCCACAAGCGATTTTAACAGGTTTCAGGCAGCCCTTAATTGGACTTAGGTGTCCCTAACTGACCTGAAGTAACTCCTTCCCAGCTTGTAGGAAAAAGGGCCTTTAGAATTCTAGGGCTAACACCTGTTTCCCAGACCCTCCTGCCGCTGTCTGGCCTGACTTTGTGACAGGCAGTGACAAATTAATCTGGGCGGATTTGGCTAGTCGGCCATATTCTGCCCTCTTCTCTCACACAGCACAGGTAACACTGAAGAGTTTAACCTCAATACAATTGGAGCTCATGCAAGCATGGCTGCTGAGAGCTCAAGGAAGCAGGCTCCCACCTCTAATCTCCTTGCTGCTCCTCATTGGAATAAGGGAAGAGGTGGTGCTTGAGCCCATCCTTAAACTGGTTCCAACCTTGCCCTTCTCCTTCCACTAATGAGTAACTATGGCAGAACTGGGACTGGCCTCTCTCTGCTCAACACAAGCACTTGGTGACCAGGTTTCCCGGTTTCCCAGCTGCACTCCATTCTGAAAACATGCTATAGCATTGAGTAGGGTTAAAAACAATTGGGTTTTACATGTGGGCATGTGTACTGTTTCTTTAAATCTGTAACAAGCAAGAAGGGGCTAAGGAAGGTTCTAGGCAGAAGCTGTACAGTGAAGAACAGAGGCAGAATAGCTGTAGGGATGATGCTGCTTTCCTTATTTCTAATGCATTTTCTTGTTCAGTGTTAGAAGAAAGCGATTCAGATTATATTTTTACTACTGTCACAGGACAGTCTATTGAAATTAAATAACATTCTTTAGAAATTAAATGGGTTTCTATGGAAATTACTTTGAAAACCTGCTGTATCATTCCATTGATTGGGGTTCAGTCTTTATTAAGTTGTAGAAGATATTTGCATGAGGGATCGCTGGAAGCTCAAGGAAATGGAAAAGTGACCCAACATTTTTCATGTTGCTGTCCCAGAAGAAGGCAGTGGCAAGGATTGTTAGCATGTGCAGAGAGCAATGGATGTTGGAATCAGAATTCAGAAAATGGATAACACGGTGTGATGGTATTGGCATGTCTAGGAGTATTTTTGTGGGGTGGGAGTGGAGATCTGAGTTACTACAGAGAATTTTTTCCTTGGTATCTGGCTGGTGAATCTTGCCCACATGCTCAGGGTTCAGCTGATCGCCATATTTGGGGTCGGGAAGGAATTTTCCTCCAGGGCAGATTGGAAGAGGCCCGGGGTTTTTTCTCCTTCCTCTGTAGCATGGGGCACGGGTCACTTACTGGAGGATTCTCTGCACCTTGAAGTCTTTAAACCATGATTTGAGGACTTCAATAGCTCAGACATAGGTGAGAGGTTTATTGCAGGAGTGGGTGGGTGAGATTCTGTGGCCTGCGTTGTGCAGGAGGTCAAACTAGATGATCATAATGGTCCCTTCTGACCTTAAAGTCTCTGTGTCTATGACATTTTAATTGTTGTTTACTTCTTCCTAAACTACATTTGGGCTCTCTCTGTACTGGTGTTTGTTTGTTTGTTTTTTGGTAGCTATGCCAGTGCCGGATATGCAGCTGCAGTGTAAATTGGCAGAAGTTACCAGGTCAAGTCACACCAGTGCAGAGCATCTGCATTTGGGGTTTACACTGGTGTAACTACCAATCTAGACAAGCCCTTGGCTTTCTTCATACCTTACAGCACCATTGGGGGAGCCTTGGAAAAGGAGAGAAGGAGGTTATAGCCATTTGCTTGTTCAGTGCCCCAGCCGCCTTGCCTGAGGGATCAGGTAAACCTGTTCCTCACTATTAGAAGTATATAGCAACTTCCATTATTTCAAAATGAGTGGTGCTGGTGGAGAAACAATACCCATGATGAGAAGCTGTGTTTGCAATCAGATATATAATATCCAGAGATTATAATAAATCCCTCTACATGTTAATTTTGACAAGCTTTGAGCTGTTTGCTTCTTGTCTGATCGTGGGGGGGTCAACCTAATGCATTGCATCTAGCACCAGCTGTGGTGGTGATCAGCTGTAGGGTCATAAGTAATTTAATGCATTACAGAAAAACAAGCGGGGATGTTGGTAAAGGAATAGAATGAAAGATGGACCTGAGTCAGAAAAAGTCTGAACCTCTTTGAACTTGGCAGCCTAAACCCATCTCTACGAAATGCACCCAAAGCATCCTCTGAAAGATACTGGAATGACTCCACTTCATCCATCCTCCTGCCCTCAGATACAAATGTTTTACTTATTAAACAGCATCTGATCAAAATCCCTGCAGATATAAATGGATGCAGCATCACAGAAGTTAATGGAGTTGAGCCTGTTTATGCCGGTGGTGAATTTGGCTCATTGTGTTTAAAATAATCAACTGTGCCGGAGAGTAGGTTTATGGATAACTGCCCTTCTTCCACTGGGATTAGCAGCAGCACTTGTGCTGGAATTGTTGCGGCTCTGGTTCCACTGCTTGAAATATGAACTCTGTGGTATCCATTGACATATACAGCCTCTTAAAAGAGGGTTCGCAAAAAGAAAAGGGGGACTTGTGGCACCTTAGAGACTAACCAATTTATTTGAGCATAAGCTTTCGTGAGTAAGCAAGCTGTAGCTCATGAAAGCTTATGCTCAAATAAATTGGTTAGTCTCTAAGGTGCCACAAGTACTCCTTTTCTTTTTGCGAATACAGACTAACACGGCTGTTATTCTGAAACCTGTTAAAAGAGGGTTGGACTGAATAGCTGAAGAAGTGACATGGATTGCTCCCTCCCTAGAATGTCAAAAACAAGTCACTGCCCATGGCATTATAGGGAAGTACTTATCTTTATTTTTGGAGACTATAGGAATTGTAGGTGAGTACCGATCCCTGAATTTTGGGATGATGGCATACTGGCAATTCTGGCTCACTTAGGCCGACTTTTGACCAACTGCCACTCCCTAAGTATTCATTAGGCTGACACCTGAGGAAGGAAGGGGTGAGGGTGCAGCCTCCATCCTGAAGTGTTCCTACAGATAGAAAGGGACAAAGAACTACAGGGAGGCACAAGCAGCATC
Source organism: Lepidochelys olivacea (assembly GCF_965140295.1). Classification (NCBI taxonomy): domain Eukaryota; kingdom Metazoa; phylum Chordata; order Testudines; family Cheloniidae; genus Lepidochelys; species Lepidochelys olivacea. Next base: position 128,727,064 of record NC_140413.1, read on the forward strand.
AGTGACTTAGAATGAAATTGTGGGGAAGAGGAAGGAAAACCAGGAAGTGCAAAGTTGTCATTTACTTAAATGGTTAATTAGACTTTTCTGAGCCTGAAAAGAAAAAAAAAAATCCAGGCTGATTTTGGATTTAAGGACTGAACTGGTCTTTGTCCTATCTGGACTGGTTCACCCTTTCCTAGCTCAGATCTGATAATTGTCACACATAGCAGAGACTACTACATTTTCTATTCTCCTGCCCCAATCCTTGGAGCTCTGGCATGAGCAGGCAAAGGGCATCTTTCAAGTCTTCCTCAGAGTCATTGAAGCCCTCTTGCCTTTGTGCTGTCTCCAGCCACTTTACTGAGAGAAGGAATGGCATAACGCAGGCCATTTCTTCCCCCAGGGAATTTCCATTCCCAACCATTCCCTGCCAGGTAACACACATTCAAACATTTCCACTCCCTTCTATGCAAATGCATATTTCTTCAAAGAATTTGTTTCCCCAGTCAGGAAGGAGCAATTTCCCACTGCTGATATTAGAATTCTTGCCACTTCACAGATTCTACTTAAGCAAAAGATGAAGGTTAACACCAACTCCTTTGTGAGCCGCATGTCTACCTAAGTGACATTATAGGGCATGAAGTTGCCAATTCCCTCACATAGGGCACTACTATATATTTTGATCTCACTAGGCACACAAGACCCTCTAATGCTGGCCCTGAGTCTAAGCATCGATGTGAGGGTCAAATTTTGTCTATCTCTACCACAAAACAGATGCAGTTGCGATCTTCATTGTTACCAAGAAGAACATCTCCTGCTGCAGAGCCCAGAATCGCCACACTAGATCAAGAGTTTGAAACGTTAGCTAGCAACTAGCCTGCTAATGTTTTTAATGCTGTTATAACAACAGCGATGTTCCAGCTGCTGTGTTTAAGGGCAAACACAGACACGCTTGCAAAAAGCTGTGTGTCTCTGTGTGCCTGAAGAAATAGTTAATCTAGTCACACAATGGGGTGTTTTAAATGAGAGAAACACATGGCTCTGCTGATCTGCAAGTAAATTCTTGTGTAAATCCTGTAAAGTTCTTCTTAGAGAAAACTTGGACAGGCTGGGCCTGCTCTGTACCACCCATATGTGATAATAAACCTATTCTGTTCAAGACTTTTCCTGGCTAGAAGTCAGTATAAGCCACCCCTCCAGAACACTAGCTTATAGTGACAATAGAAGCTCTTTCTAGTTTGTTATATTCCCTATACATTACTGAAGCTACTGTAACTGCCGTATTTCTTACCATATCAGACAGACATGAGGCAGCATCTGCTATTAGGCTTCCTTGCAGCAAAGATTTTGTATCAGACTCTGGACAACCCCCTGAGGGATGTTCAGGGGGACAAAGAGAAATATTTAATTGGCCAGAATGTAATTAGAGTGCACAGGCCTTGCTCCCTACCGGTATCCCCATAGACCGGGAGAGGGAAGGGGAGGTTGGGACCCTGGTCCAGCGCTTTCCACACCACCTAGACACGGAGTGAGGAGTGCTCTTCACTGTCTCCCAGGCTGGCTGGCTGGCTGACTACTCCAGCCAAGTGTGTGTACCGTGAGAGCCCCAGGAGGGATTCTGGCTAAGTAAGGCACAGATCCTTCTGGGGACTATGGTACAACTACAGTGTAGACTCCTGTGTGCCCCCTTCCAACAGCCCTCAGGAAACAGCAGAAGCTTGCCCTTGTGTGAAGGTTGATGGTGACTGCAAGAGGTTTGAGGCCCCCCTGGGAAACAGGCCACCTCCGTTTGAAATGCCAGAGTTCTACTCCCTCTACCCGAAGAACATTCTCCAACCTGGGGAAGATGATCTGTGGATAGGTTACTGGCCTGGGACTGGAAACATTTGGACTTCTCTTCCCAGCTCTGCTACAGACTAAGTGATTTCCCAAGGTCACATATCATCTCTCTAGGAGAGTCGTTGGCTAAGTCTACACCACAGACCTTACAGCGACACACAGGTGAACTGCAGCTGCACCACTGTAAGGTCTCCTGTGTAGCTGCTCTATGTCAACGGGAGAGAGCTCTCCTGCCGGCATAATGAAACCATCCCAGTGAGCAGCGGTAGTACCCCTGACTGACAGAAGTGCTAGAGTAGTTATAGCCTGTGAGCCCTTGACATAAGGCAATACTCATCATGTGGCAAATCATTCAGCAAAGCTTGTACTCTGGAAACCCATCTCTTGTGGATGGGTGAAAAGAGAGGGTTAGGCTGTTTGCTTCCCTACGCAGCCCGCCCTTTTTTGGGATCATCTCTCTGGAGAAGGGCTGCCAGTTCCAGTGTGGAGTCTCCCAGGATGGCACTGTGATGCAGAGATCAACACACTGTGATGCAGGTTGGGTATTACATATGTGGCCACCCAGGTTTGTAGTTACCCATCTCCTAATTTCTTTGGGCTAGTCCATCTCTACCATAAATATAAACAACAATAGCTTTGCTATTACAGAGCTGAGCCAATAATAACTTTTATGTTTATAATCCTCTCTTTAGTTTCATTTTGAGCAGAAAGAAGAGCAAATCCAGTTCTGTCTTGCTGAGGCATATCAGGAAATCTGCCTAAAAAGAAATCCTCTTGATTAGATTACAAGTTATTAGTTTAAACATGCCCCACCTCCAGCAGTTTGTGAAACAGGGTTTAAATTAATGGCAGTCACATAACAATGGTCAAAAATTCATCATCAGAAATAGGCTTTTTATCTTTAACTAAAAATCCAGGGTGAGTAAAAATTGTTAGCTGGTGTCAGTCACGCGTTCAAGTCAGCAGGAGGTCTGGGAGTCTGTTTTGAGAAGGCAATTCTGTTCCTCCTTGCAGGGCTAACATTTTAGTTTAGAAAGAGGCAATATACCATAGTGACAGGGAAACAATACGACAATCAGGTGTGCAAAGACCCTGCTCCTGCTCCCACAGAAGTCAATGGGCCACATGATGAACCCCCAAAGCTCTAAGAGCTGAGGCCCTAGCACTTTTTCCCTCCCTCCATCAAGTTCAGAGTAGTAACTGCTTCTCCTGAGCGAACCACAGAAAGCTGATGAACTGTTTTACTTGGAACAAATGTGCAAAGACTGGCAGAAAGAAAAGGAAGATTAAGGGAAACAAAGTTAGAAGAAAAAAAAGAGAAAGGAAAGCAAGAAAGCAGTTAATTAGCTGGTCTACCCAAGTCCATTCTGCAGAGCACCCCTTTCCAGTGCTTAACATAGTCTGAAAAAATGAGGGGGTGAGAGAGTCTGAGCTTTGGTAAGACACTCTTTAATTTTTTGGTGGGATGAGAGGGTGGGGTCTGAATGTGCAACCCATGCCACAGCCCCCCACCCCATACACCCTTTAAGCACTGCCTTTACTATATTTCCCTTGAATGTGAGAGCCAGGCTCAGAACTGCACTGCAGGTGCTCCCCATACTTTCTGCTTCTCAGTCTGAGCACTGATTGCAGTTGTAGAAAGCTTGAACCACTGACTTTAGAAATGTTCCTTCCTGAACAAAAGAAACAGGGGGCAAGATGTCAAAGGCTGGTTGTGGGTGCAGGTTAAACACATTTGCTTGATCTTCTGCTGGGAGTACAAAACCTGTATTTCTGCACACAAAGGAGCATTGGCACCATGACTGGAGCACAAACACTGGCTGTCCACATGCAAAGGGTACATATGCACTTTTCTGGAGCATAACACAAACATTAGTCTTTGAAAATTTGCCCTATGTTTTGATCATTTATTTATTGAGTTAAAAAGTTGTTTGTTAATCCCTTTTACACGGTCCAGAGTGACACCCAGTGGTACAATATCAGGCTGCAGCTTGACTGGGGATAGCTAAGCAGTCATTTCTATACAGCAAAGTAAAACTCATGGTATGGAGTCAGATATCTATACTCCAGTAACACCCCTGCATCAGGCCTGTATCAGCTAATTTGGGCTCACATGGCTATAAAACTACAGTGGCGATGTTCGGGGTTGCGCTGGAGCCCGGGCTCTCAGACCCCATGACGGGGGAGGTTCCCAGAGCCTGAGCTCCAGCCCAAGCCTGAACGGCAATGTTATTGCTCCACAGCCCGAGCCCCAGTTAGCTGATACAGGCCAGCCCGGTGTGTTTTATTGTAGTGTAGACACACCCTCAGAGCCTGCATCAATTGACTCAGGCTTGGGCTGCGGGACTAAAAATGTCCAGAGACGTTTCTGGTTGGGCTGGAGCCCAGGCTCCAAGACCCTCTGCTCTCACTGGGTTTCAGATCCTGAGCTCCAGCCTGAGTGGGAATGTCTACATTCCTATTTTTAGCTGTGCAGCCCATGCCCCATGAGCCTGAGTCAATTTACCTGGACTCTGGAACTTGGCACTGGGCGTTTTTCTTTGCAGTTTAGACATACTCAGAGACTACAGTTTCCAGCATTCACCAAGTGACATGAGCCAGATTAATACAATAGCAGATTAAAGTAAAATGGTACACTGGGCTAGATCCTCAACTGGTGTAAATCGGCATAGTTTCATTGAAGTCAAAGCTGTGCAGGGAGCAAATAACAACAAGAGAAAAAGTCTGGCACACCTAGCAAGCAGCAAACCAATTAAAGGCAAAGAGCATAATAAAAGGGCCCGATATCTGCTCTTGGTTACACTTATGCTAAATTGTTAAGTAAATGGACCATATAAGACAACAATGAGAGGTTTTTCGCAGGAGTGGGTGGGTGAGATTCTGTGGCCTGCGTTGTGCAGGAGGTCGGACTAGATGATCATAATGGTCCCTTCTGACCTTAATATCTATGAATCTATGAAAAACAATGTGTTCTAGATGGGGCTACACCTTAAATCCATATTGCACACATATAACCATTAACATTGGCAAGTCAAGCACGCAAAGGTTAGGAAATGCCAGAATTAAGGTTGACTGTTTAACCTTATGACACAGTCTTTAATTACCTGATCATGATCATGTACTGTTTTTTCCACAGGACCCTGCCTGAGATGTAATGCATATTTATAGCGGAGCTGATTGGAAAACGGAATTTCTGTCCACGGGAAATTCTAATATTTTAAAATTTATTTTTGTCCTCAATTGAAAGGAACAGTCAAAATCTTGAAATATTTTGGAGAACAAAATGTTCCAAAATACATTGATTCAGAAACATTGAGGTGTTTTGTATCAATGCTGAAGCATTGTAATGTTAATATTAATATTGTGTCTATATATTCTTATAAAACATAACATTTAAATGATATAATATAAAAGTAAAAATGCAACAATAGTTAAAACTAAGCAAATAATCAGAAGGAAACACTACATTTTTAATCATTTCAAAACTTTTCAGATTAAAACTGCATCAAAATCAACACATTCCCACAAAACATAGATTTTGAGAAAAAAAGCAATTTCCAACTAAATCCATTCCACCAACATTTTGACCAGCTCTACTTTATAGTAACATAATTTTTAGTGATACACACAAGAGATCTAGCCACCCTATTAATCTAAAAATACATCTGTATGTGCCCTGACATCTCTGAACCAACAAAGGAAATTCTGCATTGTTAAAAATACCATTGGAACAAAGACAGTATATCTGTCATAGTCCAGTGTGGAAGACAAGCTATTGGAATGCGGGATAAACCCCCATATGAGGACCACCACAATAGAGGGAAGAATCTTGGAATAATTTGGTTTCAGAGTAGCACCCGTGTTAGTCTGTATCCGCAAAAAGAAAAGGAGGACTTGTGACACCTTAGAGACTAACAAATTTGTTTGAGCACAAGCTTTCGTGAGCTACAGCTCACTGCATCTGATGAAGTGAGCTGTAGCTCACGAAAGCTTATGCTCAAATAAATTTGTTAGTCTCTAAGGTGCCACAAGTCCTCCTTTTACTTTTTTTGGAATAATTTGGGGTTCTGTGAATTTTGTTTGCCATCCTGGACTCTTAATGAGAGTTGAGGAAGCATATTTTAGTTATAGTATTAAAAATAAATGTGAGAAATCCATTTTCCAAAATACAAAATACAGTTATAGAGCAGCAGAGGAAGGAAAGAAATAGGAGGCATAGGATGGGGGGAAAAATACAGGTTTTCAGGTAAGATTTGAAATGTTCAGACCTGGAGGTATATGCAGTATGGGCTCAAATTTACAAACACTTAAGGCATTTAGGTACCTATATTCACAATGGGCCATATCCTTGGGTGTGTTGGAGCAGCCCATGTCGCACCTGGGAGAAGGGGTGGCCTTCTGTCTCCTTCCTACACATCCCACTACATACAATATGATAGCCAGGAGCCAGTTTGGTCCCCAGTGCAGGACAAGTCATCCGTAGGGCTTCTCTAATGTGCACTGGCAGTAACCACAGCCATTCTGCTGTCCCACAATTGCTGGAGCAGAGAGTGTGTTTTAGCCATGGTCTTTTCTGTACCCAACCCACTCCCTGCACTGGGGGAGCCAGGACTAAAGTCTAGGTAGCAATTAATGCTCAGTGATAAAAATAAGACAGTGAAAATCTCTTAGGTACTTATATCCCCTCCCGCCCATTACTGTGGTATCATCTGCTCATATAACTTAAGCATTGAGGACTCTCAGATCTTTGCTAAAAGTGATTTGCAAAATAAAAATTAGGTTTGCACACTACTTAAAATAGAGTACAAGAAGACGACCTGCACATTATTTTAAATGGCTGTTTTTCCTGTCTATTTCTAGATGAGAAATTCTGGTCTTGTCTACCATTATTCTTAGAAGACTCTATGGATGACTAAAAAACTAGCATGTTTATGACATTAGGGAAATCATATAAGTGAAACCTGAGTAACAGATGGGAAGTAATTTTCTTACTCTTAAATTCTTCTTGTTAACACCTATTCAAGTTAAACAGTTGAGAGAAATGCTCTCTTTGTTAAAGATTCAGCACTTTCAACCCTTTAACAGAGATTGAGAAAATGCCCACTCATCTTCTCAGAATTATCTAAAAAGTCCTCTAGCAAAAACAGAGAAGGTGAAACATGACATTCCTATGTTACTAAGACTAAAAAACATCCTAAATCAGCAAAAATTGGCATCCAGTTTTTAAATTTGTGCTCCGCTGGTCACCGTTAATGCTTTTCTTTCTCTAAAGGTGTCTAGAATGAAATTTAGAAGTGACTTAAAAACTGGAGCTGTATTTTTTTTTAAATAAAAACATTAATTGCCAGTAGGGCCACCTTATTTCAGACAGATATTCACAGTCTTGGAAGATGACTGGGTTGGCAAATCTAGAAACTTAACATCTGGTAGCCTCAAGCTGCAGTCTTCGCTGTTCATTTTCTTCTTTGTGTATTGATTGCCCTCAGAAGGGGCTTTCTGCTAAACATCTCTAGCCTGAAGGCATGAGTCTTTGTTTTGTTAAGTTTTTGGCAGCTTGGCAGCAGCTGGATGCCCATATTTTAAACACATTTGTCCTTTCTTCAGCTCTACAGAATGCATTTTAATTATATATAGTTTCACATCAGCCCCAGGACGTTGCCGGCTAATGCAGTGGCAACTCTGTAGCTGCCTGTGTAGCAAGACAAAGGCTGTTGTATTTTCAACGTGTTTATGTCTTTCTTAAAGACCTTTTCATCCCAGAGAAGAACTGTGCAGTGTTTGGGAAAATAAACACATCATCAGAAAAAAGGTGCAAATTTTTAGCAGTGAGGGTACTTAAGCGTTTGGACAAGGTATCAAGGGTTGTTGTGGATTCTCTGTCACTGGAAATTTTTAAATCAAGATTGGATGTTTTTCTAAAAGATATGATCTAGTTCAAACAGGAACTAATTGAGAGAAGTTCTATGGCCTATGGTGTGGTGTTTGAGAGCTGAATCTGGGCATTCCCCCTTTTCCCTTGATCCCAAATAAGCTGCTCCACATAAGCGCTGCAAAAATACAGATTAGCAGGTGGGCTGATGATATGGCTAGGCCTGTTCTTTGTTGTATGCTCTATTTCACAAAACTGCAGGGCAAAGTTGTTCCAGGTGCTGCTAAATGAGTCCATCATAGCTTGTCCAGGTTCCTTCTACGCACTGTGGACCACTCCCAGCCTGAAGGGGGTTCTGAAATGGCAGCTGAGAGATCCTGGCAATCTGGACCCTTCAGGCCCTATCAAGGGGCTGCACGGAGCTGTGGAAGCCTGTAGGTAGTGTGGACACACAGTGTCTCAGCTCATATGGTAATTGCCTCAAGCAGGTCCCTTCCAATGAAAAATGCCAATTAAGAGGAGGCACCCTGGCCTCTTCTGTGTGTGGGGAAATCTTACCAGCTCCTACAGAAAAATGAGCAGGAAACTCTACATTTCTTCTCCCTCATGTGAGATGAACCTGCCTATATGAGGTATAAAACCTTCATTCCTATTTTTTTTCCATTCAGTCTGTAATCCTCATTTATTTTTTCTTCCTCCAAGGGAGACACTATTCTATATATGGGTGAATCAAACAAAAGGAGCCTGATTCTCTTTTTGATAAAGACTTCTTATTGTAACTTATACTGACCGAACTAGAGTGATCAAAAGCACCTAGAACAAGCAGCTCTCTCAGAGGCTACGGCAATCTTCCTCCCATTAAAGTTAAGGAAAGACGCACTCATTTCAGTGAAAACTTGACCAGAGGCTGAATCAGCATAACAGACTTCTCTCAGTCCCATAGAAACACAAAAATATAGTTTTGCAAAGTTCAGAAATGTTAACGTTCATTATTTGGAGGAAATGAAGATGGCATAAGAACATAAGAAAGGTCCATCTAGCCCAGTATCCGGTCTTCCGACAGTGGCCAATGCCAGGTGCCCCAGAGGGAATGAACAGAACAGGCAGTCATCTAGTGATCCATCCCCTGTCGCTCATTCCCAGCTTCTGGCAAACATGATGGATATGGGACCAGTATCAATCAATTCAGAAGTGAATTGGGTGGAAATACTATCTGCTAAAGAGTACAAATTATAAAGTGCCCTTCAAACATTATGTTGCCATCAAGTCCTTCAGAATGGTTTCCACAGCTGTAGCGTCCCAGAACATTAAAATTTTCTCGCTTTACATCACTTTCAGTTTTGTTGAAAACACTATTGTTGCCCGAATTCATAGATTTTAAGGCCAGAAGTCTGACCTGTATATCACAGCCCATTACATTTCACTCAGTTATTCCTGTATTAAGCCCAATAATTTGTGTTGGGCCAAATCATGTCTTCCAGAAAAGCATCTAGTGTTGATCTGCAAAAAATCATGAGATGGAGAATTCACAACTTCCCCATTGGTAGCTTGTTCCAAAGGTTAATGTATCTCACTATTAAAAAATTGTGCCTTTATTTCTAATTTGACTTCAGCTTCTAGCTATTAGTTCTTGTTGCACCTTTTTCCACTAGATTAGAGAGCCCTTTAATACCCAGGCTTTAGGGGTTTGGAGGAGCAAATGGCAGCAGAGGTTGAGGAGTGGGAAGGGCTCAGGGTAGCAGGTACCTGCTGAGGAGCTCAGCGTGAGGAAGCAAGAAGCTGGGGAGCAGGTACCTGCCAGGGCTGAGGAGTGGTGATGGCTGGAAGGGGAGAGGATGACTTGGGAGAGCAGAAACTTTGGGAAGAGGAACTAAATGGGGCTTGAGGCAAAGGAGGAAGGGGATGGGAGCAGGTACTGACTGGGAGCAGCGAGCCAAGAGAGATCAGGAGGGAGGGAGGGAAAGCAGGAGCCAGAGTAGGGAAGGCTGTGGGGGGCAAGGAACCATGTGGCAGATACACCTGGGGTGCCCCAGAAATTTTTCAGACAATCAGATAGTATGAACTAGCAGGCATCAGCATGAAACTTCTAGACAATGGACAGAAAGCTAGCAGGAGAAGGAAATCAAAACTCATGTCTGATAAGATATTGCATATTGTAAACTTCAGTCTGAAAAAATATAGTTCAAAAGTAGATGGCAAATGTTGGAGTTGTGATTCAACAGAAAATTTTTGGGCTCAAAACAAGAGTCACTGGGTGAAATTCTATTATCTGTGTTATATAGGAGATCAGACTAAGTGACCTAATGGTCCCTTCTGGCCTATATATATATATATATATATATATATATATATGAAGCAAGGAGAATTTGACTCATTTAGAGCTGTGTGAATAATTGATTTTTCAGTTCACTGGCAGTTCTGGAAAAAAAAATTGGGGTCAAGCTGAAACCAAAATTTTTCAGAATTTTCAGTGAATCAAAAAGATTGACCCAAAATGAATTTTTTCTAACTAATCATTCTGCTTGACCCAAAATGAAACATTTTGTTTCAATTTCTGGCATCTTTAACCATTTTGTTTAAGCAAACAACAATTTTTGTGGTGGGCAGGGAGAAGGTTTTGCTCTCTGAATTGCAGCATCATCTCCACTGAATGCAGTCTCCTTCAATTTAACTACACCAGAAGAAAGAGCACAAATATTATGGCTGAACTTAAATAAATAATAATTTTACCTAGCTCTCTCATTAGTAGATCTCAAAGTGTTTTACGAAGGAAGTCCGTATCATTGCCCCATGTTACAGATGGGGAAACTGAGGCATAAAGCAGTAAAGTGACTTACCCAAGGTCACCCAGCAGGCTAGCAGTAGAGGTAGGAATGGAACCCAGGTCTCTTGAGTCCCAGTCTCAATTCAGTAGGCCACACTGCCTCGCCAACTTTCAGTATGTAACATTAAAGCAAGCTAAACATTTACTTGCACAAGTTATTGAACAACAGCACAAACACTAATCATTATCTTCTGCACTGTAGACCAAGAAAGTCACAGCTATGCATTTTAACAAAGGTAAAAATCTGGATTCTCCAACATGATGGAAAACAATGACTAGATAGATACTGAATGTAATGCTAAAAAGGCAAACCAATCAACCAGAAATACCTACCCACACAACAGAAACCAATCTATATTAGTGCAATGCTATGGTTATGAATTTAAATGCACCTGGGTTGGGAAATGAACGGACAGTTTTAATGGTATCATAGTAACATGAAATAACCTACATCATACAAACAAGGGGAGATGTTTTTAGGGCCAAAATTGAAGTCAGTCACCCTATTCCCATTGATTTTCAACAGGAGATGGGCACTTAACTTTCCTTTGTGCTTTGAAAATCTTCCCCTTAAATCTACCTTCAATCAGCTTAAATAGTCATGAAGAAGATTAGATATTCTTTTTAGGTGCTTGTGCTGTGCCAATCAACAGGGTATCTGAACACCTTCCAGAATCTATATATAATAAAACAGTAAGACATGTATCTATATATGCCAATACTCCTAGATCATTGTGATATCAGAGGTAACTCACCCAATCACCATCCTTACTGTACAGGTAGTTTGCATGCACCAATTTCTTTGGTTGTTACAGAATCAAAGAAGTGTAGCTGTAGAAGAGATCTTGAGAGGTCATTAAGTCCAGCCCCCTGTGCTGAGGCAGGACCAAGGAAACCTTAGTCTTAGATTTTCTTCTCATGGTACCTTACCTACCAGTTCTCTGAGTTTATTAAAAAGTTTGCTTTTTTGAAGTCCATTGTCCTTATTCTGCTGTGCTCACTCCTTCCTTTCCTTAGGATCAAGAAATCTATCATTTCATGATCACTTAGTTTCATCCAAATTGCCTTCCACCTTCAGATTCACTATCAATTCCTCCCTATTGGTCAGAATCAAGTCTACACTGACTGTCTCCCAGTTACTTCCTCCATTTTCCAAAACAAAAGAAGTTATCCCCAATACATTTCAAGAACTTATTGGAAATTGTGTTTTGCCATTTTACTTTTCCAGTAGATGTCTGGGTAGTTAAAGTCCTCCACTACTACCAAGTCTTATGTTTTGTCTGTTTCTGTTATTTGTTCTAGAAATGCCTCATCCACATCCACTTCCTGATTTGGTGGTCTATAGTAGACCCCTACCATGACATCACCCCCTATTTTTTTTTAACTCCTTTTATCTTTAAGGAGAGACTTTCAACTGGTCTGCCCCTTACCTCCTTATTGACCTTAGAACAAGTGTATGTATTCTTGATAAATAATGGAACACCTCTTTCCTTTTTATACTGCCTGAGCTTCCTGAACAAGTTATACCCTTCTATGCCAATATTCCAGTCATGAGACTTATCCCATCAAGTATGGGACAGTGTTGTGAGGGACGCTACATAGATGGTGGACTTCTTGTTTCAACTGCCACAGTTCTTCACCACCACCCACACAACAACACAGCTAGCACACTCAAAAACTTCAGACACACATAGCCCTGCACCAGAGCACATACGCCTCATTTGTCACCTGCACAAATCAACACACACACAGAAAATCAACTAATATCTCCCATAACCATCCACACTCAAACCAAAACAAAATTCCCTTGTGACAGATATTGCATAGGACCATTGTAGTCAATTTATGAATGGTTTATGTATGATTGTGTTTTACTCCATGGGGGAGGGTCACCACAGCTTCTCCAGGAACTATGAACAGTGAGGGACAATTACCCTGGGAATGGTAAACAACTCCTGAGAAGCATAACCCCAGGGGTGTTTGCATATACTGGTTCAAACTGGGTTTTCCAGAGACTCAAACTAAAAAAGGGCTTTTAGTATGAAAAGCTGAGCTTGAACTGACACAGGGTCTTTTAATTCAGAAAACAGACAAGACCTTCTGTCCCAGGGGGTCCCCAACCCTTGTGGAAGGGTTGGAAAGACTTTGGCTTCCTAGGACCCCCCCAGACTGATGGGTGAGTTCTGGTAAGCTTTTATCATGTGCATAGGAACTTTTATTGTTTTCGATATTTTTTCTGTAATGGTTTTACCCTAGAAATAAATGTACTTTGCTTTGTGAAGGCTGGTTGGTAACTAGTATGAACTGTTGTAGCCCCAGAGAAAGGTTAATCTCACATACTGGACCCTGGTCAGACCTACTGAGGGACTGCAAGCCTAAAACCCTGATCTGGAGGAAGAGAGATGCAGGTCCCCACCTAAGAGGTGGCAGCTGGAAACCTGAAACTTTAAATGGGTGCCCTCTGCCCTCAAAAAAGACTCAAAAGTAGGGGGTGTGAAATGTGACCCTCACTGAAAGTGGTCAGGCAGGGGTATGGGCGAGGGATTCCCCTTCCAGACATCTTCCCTTTCTTCTGCAACTCCAGCCTGTGCAGCCAGTCCCTTCTTTTGCAGGTCAGCCCTCAGGCCCAGTCATACATCCACCCCTTTCAGAGTATACAGGAAGAAAAGTTCAATAACTGAGTAGTTGTTTGGTGCCCATAAGGGCTTTCTCCTCAGGTCTAGGACTTGGGGTCTGGACCCTTGTGTAGTCAGGGTCTTCCCCAGATGCATTCTCTGCCGAAAGGTAGACTCTTATAGTTGTTCCACCTTTAGGGGCTGGTGGGGAGCCCAGGCCCACCCTCTCCACCGGGCTCTGATCCAGGGTTGAATGGTAAGCAGCTAAGTTCTGCACTTGGAAATGTTAAAGAGGTGCCTCCCTGGATCACTTCCTACTGGAATTCCCCCCACAGGTTAAATGAAAGAATTGAACCAAAAATAAAGTTTCTGACCTTCTCAAATAGTCACCAGTCTCTCCTCTGCAGGCTTGGGCAGGACTGTGTAGTCAGGTCTAAGGCTACAAGAGCTCCTGGCCTGTTATTTCCCCAGACTTCAGGTCTGCTCCCTTCCCTTGCTTACCTCCCACTGAGTTGCTCTGCTTCCTCTTTTAAACTCCACCGCCAGCTTGTGCAGGCTTTGTAGGTGCAGCTGGGTGGGGCTGCCTGGGCCCAGAGCTGCTCCTTAGCCACTTCTTCTCCTGTGTGAGGTTTGTATACCTGTGCAGTTAGTGCTGACACTGTGACACCCCCCAGCACAACCCCCTCGACACAAATCAACACAACCACCAATACTACAACACAAGCAGCACACACAATAACCCCAAACACACACAGCCCCTTCCTGCAGCACACACACCTAGTTCATCACTCGCACAAATCTACACACATCTCCCAGCACGCTTTCCCAAGTCATCTGTTTAAGGCTTCTAGAGCTGCCTGCCAGTGGAGTCAAGCAGCTTGGAGAGCCACCTGGGCATCGAGTCTAGAACCTTCCAGCCCCACCACATCCCTGACCAGCTGCCAGATGGAAAGCAATGCCAACAGTTGCTTGGCTGAGTTGCACGCACATCAACCTGAGCTTTGTTAAAACTACCAAGGTGTGGAAGGGGTGATGCCTGAAATCGTCATACTTACCAAAGATTTGAGTGGCAAAGCTGCAGCTCATCAGTAGTTATTAATAAACGAGGTGGCTAATACTAGTCTGGTTAGGTTTTCTTTCCTCACCTGAGGAGAAAAAATTAAGGTGTATTTTTTATTATATATTTTTAATATAAGTGGTATGCCAAACAGCACAATGTATAAAATAACATATCAATAGAGCACTGGCCTTAGGTGGTGTCAATGTGTGTTACTCTTTTGAAGCCAATGTAGTGGTTCCCTTTTACACCATCTGAGAATCTGGTCTTACATATTTTCATTACTATAGTAATGATACTAAAACCCCACACCTTAACTCTGCCCCTTTAGCAGAGGAAAGGAGAGAAACCTTTTACCTATGTTAGTCACCTAGTTTATTTTTAACATTGGCAGTTGCTCAGATAGCAGGGTGATGGGTGCAGTATAGGAACCTAAATAGAATTCACAAACAAAAAAAACCTCATTTAATGTTAGTTAAGGTTGTTCTCATAATTAAACTAAAACATAAAAAATTAGAAAATACAAAGTTAAGGATTAAAAGGTTTCAAAGTCAAGCATATTCAGGTTAGGAAATGAAAGTTAGCTTGGCAACCTTAATTCACCCTCCCTCCCTCCTGTATGTATACATTATGATACAGCCTTTAATTATACAATCCCATATTATTATTTACACAAACCCCTGCTTCATTCAGTGCCCAGGACAAACTCCTCTGGGGATGGATAAGAGCTGTGTAGTGAAAGAGTGTGTTGTCTGTAAGTCTCCTGCCTAAATTGCTGCAGAAGTTGTAAAGTTTGCGGTGAATGAGACAGGGGATTGCAGGAAGAGAAAGGACAGTTTTGTGGTTAGGGCAGGTGAATGCTGCCTTGAAGACTCAGATTCTATCACTGCCTCTGCCACCAAGTTCCTGAGTGATGCTGGGTAACTCACACCAAACTTTTTTCATAGGTAGTTCCTTCTGCATGCAATTAAAGGCTGTATCATAATACACACGAACAAGGGGAGCAAATTAAGGTTCCAAGGGCAATGTTTAATTCTGGAAGTTCCTAATTTGAGAGTGCTTTACTGTGTAATCCTTTTTAATCCTTGATTTTGGATTTTTAATGGTTTGGTTTACTGATGAGAGCAACCTTAACTAACCTTAACCTTTACTGTTAAACAAAAGTTTGTGAATTTCCTTATTTTTTGACTGAAAGAAAATGTTTTATATATGTGCTATTTAAATAAAGCATTTACATATCTGTTGTCTTCAGTGTATATTTTGATACCATTATTATCTATGTGAAGCTCCATATGTCACCACTCAGTGCCATACTGAGCAATACGTTGAACAGTATTACAGGATGCTCCTGTTTGTTCAAATGGCCTGGGGCCATCCAAAACTTTTGGATAACCAGGTGTTCAGATAAATGGAAGTGCTAGAGAATTAAGTGCTGGAAGCCAGAGGCAGTAGGAGGAGGGTGTGGGGCCAAGCTGTGCTTTGCTCCTGCATGCTGCAGTGACTCTGGCTCCCTGAGGTGCTGCACGGACAGAGCCTGAGGGGAGGAAGGGAGTGAGGAGGGTGGGGGAAAGAAAGAAGGAGACAGGGGGAGTAACCACAGGACCCTCCTCAGTGCTTCTTAGGTGCTTCCCAGCCCTGCCTAGGACATCCATATAATCACTATGCTGTAGTCAAAGGGGATACAATTCAGTCCTTCTGTTCAAAAGCATAGGTCTTATGACATGGGTGAGTAATTTTAATTCCAGCCAGTAGAGGGCAGTGGTACTGCACAAGTCCAGCTTCCCATTGGCGATGAGTGCACCTGCTCCTGGTGTAGAGGGGAACCCCTTTATAGGTTCTAATTCTTCAGAGGAGCTGATTTTCTAATATTCCTTTAAAAACTGCCATGCCTTATGCTTTCCTGTCCATTCTCTTATCTCTGTGATTCTGAGGAACAGAGAATGATATTTTGGAATCTCTTTTAAAGCAAGAAATGTGCAAAAATAATTGGAGTTAGCCTTTCACAGTATATTTATCACTAGATGATAAAACTAAAATGTATGTTGGTATTTTTAAAAATAAAAAAATTCATTGGTGCAAAAATGCACCTGTAATTATTATTTATCTGTAATACTGTAGGGCCTGGGAGCCCTGTAAGGAAGCATTTCCTCACACAATGCAGTCAATCTGGAGAACTCATTGCTAGGGGATTTCATGAAGGCCAAAAGTATAACTGGGTTAAAAAAAGAACTAGATAAGTTCATGGAGGATAGGTCCATCAATGGCTATTAGCCAATTTGGTCAGGGATACAACGTCATGCTCTGGGTGTCCCGAAACCTCTGACTGCCAGAAGCTGGGACTTGAGGACAGGAGATGGATCACTCAATAATTGCCCTGTTCTGTTCATTCCCTCTGAAGCATCTGGCACTGGCCACTGTTGGAAGACAGGATACCGGGCTAGATGGACCATTGGTCTGATCCAGGATGGTCACATTTACATACTTAGTTCTCAAAGTCCGTTGAACTCCATAACTTTTAGTAGCAGCCAGTAATCTATAAAACCACTTTGGCAAACAGGTACTACTATCCATTGTTTTTCAGAAAAAGTTCCATGTAAAGCTAAAGGTGCATTCTCACGCTGGGTTATTATGTTTGCATTCATAAACTGAACTATATCAAGTGCAACCACCAGCTAACATGAAGGCAGATTGGAAAACTACGGGAAAGTAAGAAAACACAATAGGAAAACTAGGTGCTTCAGCCAGAAAACTCTGATAAGATTTCAGATGTTTATTTTATTGACCATGGGACTGAAACCTGTTGTAATGCCTCTTAGGATGCAATGTGCTTTTTCAGCTTTGCCTACTCTAGAGAAATTGGCCAGTGTAAAAGCTGATTTGACTGCCTTGAACACTTGTAAAACACTTTTGTCCAGGTGTAACACTGACAGACCCCGGTCGTGGGTGGGCAGGATTGAACCTGGGACCTCAATGCATGAGCCTCTACCACATGAGCTAAAAGCCAACTTCCTGTTGGTTAAGGCTGTAGAGCAGAACCATTCTTCTCTCTCTCTAAGCAGTCTCGGTGCCACTAGATGGGACAGAACACCACGCCCAGGAGGTGTGTGGGTTACACAGGCACACAAGGACTCCAGCTGGTTTACAAGCATTCCAAGAATGAGCTGTAGACAACTAGGCTTTCCGCAGGTGTAAGAACTGGTTCAGTCTAAACTGGGTGGGTGCCAGTGTAGATGTAAACTATCTGAACTAGTTCCCTTGCTACTACTGTAACACAGTGCGGCAGTAGCCTTTGAAAATCTCTCAGAATACACTGCTTCTGGGAGCTGAGCCGGGGACAGTGAGCTAAGAACTCTGAAGTCAGCGTATCTGAAATTGCTTAAGCCAGTGCCAGTGTGATCATGGTCAAAACTTACATCAATTCAGCCTGGTTAGTGTGGACACATTAACTGGACTGGTTTAAGCGAAACGTTTCAAACTGGTTCATTTCTCTAGTGTAGGCCCAGCATAAATGACACATTATTAACTGGTCAGAATCCAAAAGTCAAATGCAAAGGCCTTGACAACACAGTGGAAGTTTACCAAATCTGGTTCAGTTGTTGGAGATTTAACTATATCAGTTATAAGAACTGTTTTGTTCACTGGAGCGGGGTCTACTTTGAGGCTCCAAAAAGAGTTTGAAATTTTTTGGACGGTTCCCCAATGCAGACTAGGTCCTATTCACATTGGTGAGTACTTACTCATGTGAACTGCCCTGCTAACCCATTGATGCTATGTGTAAGAGTAAGTGCTCACCAAAAGTATGGGTTCCACAATCAAGTCCTCAACATTTACCATAGTAATACAGGTCTCAATTAGAAGGCTGTATACAAGGCTTAAAGTTGGCTGTATCAGATAGATTTGCAGTCTCAGTTTAAATAAAATAAATAAATAATGAAAGGAGCTTTGAGGTATGTCTGAGAGGGGCTGTGTGCAGGTGCACTGGTAAATCTGGAACAGCAGTTTCTGAATGGCCGAGTCCAGCACTTACCATTCACATCACACAACCAAATGAACTTAGTGGAGTTGTTCCAAGGTAATAGTGCAGAACTTGGCCCGCTGTGTGTACATAGGACAGAACACACATACACATGTCCTCTATAATGTGTGCAGAAGAAGGCCAACTGCTCACAGCAAAAGCCAAAAGGCAGACCCACTGCAGAACTTGGTTAAGGCAGAAAGCCCTCTCTAATCAAGCAATAATGTGAACAGCCACAACTTGACGCAGATTGGGTTCAGAAAGACCAAATCAATGCTCATTTAGTCCACACTAAACCTTCCTTTTCCCTCAGAGAGGCCCAGGGTGTCTCTCTCATTCACCAAGTTTTCAAAGAGTTTGTAAAGTCCTAGAGTTGCCTGAAAAACAACCCAAGATTTTTCCCGCAAGAAATTTTGAACAAAAAAAATCTTAATATTATTTTGTTTGGGGTTATTTTAAAGATAAAAGCTGAAATGATGTAACACTTCAAGTAAGAACAAAAAAAAGTTGGATTTTATAAATTCCTGGAAAAGAATTCAGTTTTAGTGAAACCATAAACTTTCTACGAATTATCAATCAGCTTTGCGCACTGAGTTCTGGGAAAACCTCTGCATGTTCAAATTCCATTTGAAATGGACATAAATAATCAGGAACTTGGGAAATGATTGATTGCTGATTATATCCACATGCTATGAAGGAGGAAATGATATTTTGTTAGTTATTGTCTTGAAAAGACATTGTGTTAAGAAAATGCTAACTTGTATTGTAAACTGTGACAAGTTTACTTCAAAGGCTGGAGGCTAGGTTGGTCTATGGGTTTTTGGCGGATTTCACAATCTTTCAGCAGATGTCACTCACAGAGGTAGCTTTGACACCCTGGATGGAGAAAGAAAGTTTTTACTGTTAGAAGGCCAAGAGCTTTTTACCACATAAGCAACAAGATCAAACACACAAGGGTGGTTAATATCTAACATCTTTTTATTTACTTTCTCTTATGTAAACTGCCTATAAACACTTTTTTTTTTTTTTAGTTTAACATAAGTTGAACTTGTATTGCCTTATCTCTTTTGGGGATTTTACAAGCTGACATTCTTGAAATGAACATTTCTCTCTCCTCATGAAAAAGCATGTGACAACCTGTATACCATTTTAGGGCATAGGGGCCTTTCTTCTGGAAGTGTACCCTTGAGAGCACAAGTGGGACAAACCATCTAAGGGCTCAATCCTGCAAATACTTAAGCCTGGTTTAACATGTGAGTAGTCCTACTGACTTCAACAGGAGCACACCACTGTAAGGACCCTGGGCGGGGACGCGGTGGAGCTGGGTGGGCCCGCATCCCTGCTGTCATGTCACCCTTGAGGTGGCAATACTCCCCCTCCTTAGGCCAAGAGGCCTGCATTTGTCTGTTGCCCAGAGCCAGGATGATAGACTGGGGGGCATTCGCCCCTGCCGGTGCCCTAGACTGTTCGCTGGGTGCTTAACCCCTGCCAGCACCCCATAGACTGTGGGTGGTGCTCGCCCCCGTTAAAGGACCAGAGCACTAGATTGCAAGGCGCCCCACCCTGTCCAAGGGACTGGGCTCCTCAACTGTCCCTAACTATTGTACCCCACTTGAGGGCTGGAACTCTAGACTGTTTGGGCCCTGGAATTGCTGGCTGCTCTCCACTGACTGAGAGCTGAGACTGCTAACTTTCCCACTTTGATATACTGCTACTCCAGGGACATGACAGAAAAGAGGTGTGGCCTCCCTTGGAGATTGGCAGAGAGGGACGGCCACATGCCCCTACACACCTACACTTCATAAAGCAAAGTATATTTATTTTAGGACAAAAACATTACAGAAAAAACATACCATAAAGCAAGAAAAGGCCTAACTGCATACTAAGCTTACCTGATAGCCCCCATCTTTCTTATGGAAATGCTGGCAAATTCCAATTCTTCAAATCTTTCAGCAGGGTTTGCCCCCTTGGTTAAAAGTTTGTGTCAATTTGTTGGATCAAAATGAGTCCCTCAGTCATCTCAGGATGACATTTTATACAGTTTTGGGGCCTTTCTTTCCCAGGCCTTCTGAAACAGATAAAACTAGTCAATGCTCCTTTCCTTAGGTTGCAAAGCTTCAAAGGCTGGGTATCTGCATAAGAAGGATTGGAAGTTTGCATTAATCACCCCATAGTGATTCCAGGTTCCATGGAAAATCCACCTAGCAAGCCAAGAATACATACATATATATAACATGTATTGATGCAAAGATCTCTGAATAGTCTGTGTGCCCATGTCATCTGGCTTATCTCAATACAATAGTCTTTGAAGCTTTCATACTTCCAATGTCTAGCTCACAAAAATGCAGATCACATTTACAAAGTTGATACAATAGACTCAGCGCTCTGCTGGTGTTCAACATCTCTTTCAGAGGCAGCTCCATTGACATCAATGGATCTGCACCAGTTTGAACTAGGAAAGAATTTGACTGATATTGTTCAGCTATTTTAGGACTGCCACAAATTCTGAAACCATTTTGAGAGTCTTAACACATCAGTTAGTACCCCACCCTCCCCAGCACACCCCTTTTCAGGACCCAATCTTTCTGCTGCTATTGCTGTTGATATCCTGTTATCTCGCAGGCCCTCACAATCTTGACTTGCAATATACAGGATGAAATGCTGGCCTCAATGAATGGCAAAGCTCCCATTGACTTCAGTTACTCCAGGATTTCACCCACAATCTTCATGATTTTAGATTATGGAAGTTAATCCTTCTCAAACTGGGCTCATTATTAATGATGTATTATTTACTTCTTCTTCTTCTTCTTACAATAGTGCCTAGATGGGTCTTCACTGTGCTAGGAGCTGTACAGACACACAGTAAAAGACAATCCCTGTCCCAAAGAGCTTACACTTTTAGGGCGTGTCTACACAGCAAAAGCTGTGGATGGGCTAGTCTACCCAAGATAGCTTGAATCAGCTAATATGGGTAATGACAGAAGTGAAGACAGCACACTACGGGCTTCAGAGCAGGCTAGTGAGCTGAACACATATCCATGGTCCATGCTGGGCTTGTACTGCCTACACTAAAGCCTGCTATTCACTGTCTTCATTGCTCTTGTAATTGGATTCAAGCTAGCTCAGGTGGGCTAGCCCACGAACAGCTTGCTCTGTGTAGCCATACCCTTAGTTTAAGACCAGATGTAACAGATGGTTGAAAAAACCAGAGCAGGATTGTGTGGGGAGAAGACAGAACACCATGACAGTAATATGAACTTGGTTTTTTTGGTTAGACTAGCTGTGTGCACAATTTGTAGGTGTTGAGGGTATGGTTGAGCGGTCAGTTGTCGTTTGCTGTTAAGGGAGCGAAACAGAAGGTCAGAAGCAGTAGTCAGCTCACCACTAGCCTAGCTATTAGCTGCCAATGTTCTGTAGGCATCATGTCTGAAGCCCACTAACTTACCGTGCAAAACTCTATGTTCAGTAAAGAGCAGTTCAGACACTGCATTGTTGTCCTAGACCTTTGGGAGGTGGTAAGCTGGGCAGAATGCTGGATTTCATTAAACTGGATACTACCAAGTGCTCTCATCTTTTTAATTTTCCATTTTTTGTAAACACCTTCTTAGAAGCTTTTAAACAAAATTGTATTCCTCTGCCATCCTCCCCTTTTGACATTTGGTGCATTCAGATGGCGTCGTGACTCTGCACATTTTATATAATCTGTATAAAGTATCGTGCTCTCTCCCAATCTCTTAGCAAATGTTTAATAGCAGAATGCTGTACTGAGAGCTCATATTACTAAGACTTTATCAGGCCTTTTGCCAAGACACTTAATTCTGCTCCAAATCCCTCCTCAAAACTCACTTTTTCTAGCTGGCTTTCCACCACGAATCTCCATTCTGGCATGACCTAATCTTACTGTTGTGCCTGATCATTGCTATTTGGGTGGGAGAGATAGCTCAGTGCTTTGAGCATTAGCTTGCTAAACCTAGGTTTTTGAGTTCAATCCTTGAGAGGGTGATTTAGGGATCTGGGGCAAAAATTGGAGATTGGTTCTGCTTTAAGCAGGGGGTTGGACTAGATGACCTCCTGAGGTCCCTTCCAACCCTAGTGTTCTATGATAATAAGAATCCACCCATAACAAACAAAGGGCCCAACCACCCCTGCCTGAAGAAATACCTGCAGGAGGGAAATCCCTTAAGATTTCCCTCAAAGATCCCAAATTATTTCATTGGGGTAGGGTTTGAAATAAAATGGGCCATGGTTCTACCACCAAAACTGCACCCTAACCCTAATATGGTCTCAGTTCTCTCCTTGAAGAATTTACCAAGGTCCTGTGCAGAGAGGAGTAGAATTTAAGGAGGAACTCAAAGTCTTCAAATAAGTGATTGGGAATGGGGTTCAGTGAATGGGACTTATTGCTCATGGGAATACAGTATCAGAAAGGCTGAGACCATAGATGCTCCTCAAGGCAGAGATTTTGGCCTCGCTGGAGTCAATGGGAGTTTTGCCTTTGAGTTCAATGGAGCCAGGATTTCATACCTTGATACAGACACTAATTGATCTATATTAATACAAACATAATAATCATTAATAAAACATTATGTACTCATTAAAGAAAAAAATCAGCCATCCCCCCAACCACTAGATAGCAAAAACTCCATCATCTCACTCCAAACTTGAGAAAATGTTTGGCTGAAAGGAGGAGCTAGCCATTGTACCCTGAAGGCCACCAAATGGAGGCTCTGGTGACCCACCCTAGCAGGCGAGTTCTGAAGCCATAAGCCCTATATGGAAGCCACTCTTCTTCAGGTCTCAGGACTCAAAGAATGATGTGATTGTGTAAAGACAAAACCCATTGTAATGCATATGTAAAAGGGCAGGGTTATCATGGGAAACCTATTCTGGGGCATGTACTATCCCAACAGGAACCTAGCATCAGTGTAATTTTTTGCATGTCACTAATGTATTATGTACACGGGCACTATGAACTCATTCTACAGCAATCTTTTACATGTGATATTTTGAAATTATATAAGAGTTTTGGCTTAAGAAGCAATTTAATTCCCTTGTTTTCCTCTTTCGGTCTTCTCCAACTCCCACTGATGTGAATGACAGGACTGTAAATGACCCCAACATGAGCTGGATCAGGCTTTCTGTCTGGGGCTCTATCGCTGTCTACAGATGAATAGGGAGGAGTCAAATGTTGTTCACTTAATCCATAAAAGGGCTACTAAAAGGTAGTCTGCACCTGTCTCTGTCTGAATACAGCTTTACATCAAGAGAGAGGAGAATGGCAAACCATAGGAAGAAATTCATTGATCTGGTGGATAAGGCAATTGCTGTTGGTGACACAATGGACCATGAGGATCTGCTTTTTTCTTACAACGGGCTTCTCTACCCCACAACTGTGTGCAGTCCTGAAATAGTCAAGGCTCTTGAGTCCTTTGAAGCCAGGCAGGAGGATGTGATCCTAGCAGGGTATCCTAAAACCAGTGAATATAATGTATTTGCTATGGAAATATAAGGTGTAATATAATTATAAATAACCAGGCTGTAGTTAAAAGAGTGAATGAATTATTCCAGTTTATGTTAAACAACCTTGGTTAGGAAGATATGGCAATGGGAATTATTCATATAAATGAGAGAAGAAAAATGATTTATCTCATATTCCTTGCCAAAGAAATGCCATTGCTATTTAAAAATTTAAATGTACAGGTTAGGAAAATCAAAGTAATGGTTTTTACAGAAAACATTACTTGCTTCTATGGTGCATATATATTGTTTTGTAGTACTGTGCATTTTGTTATATTTGCATCATTTACAAATATGTATTTTTGCATAACATTTAGCATTTGGTTTCTCATGCGTTTTAGTTTCTTTTAGTTTCTTCCTATTAAAAAAATTGCAGTTTTCTGAAACTTCTTGAAAAATTGACAAGTTAGGATTGTGAAATCATGGAAAGTGAATTAGTGAATAATTCTCCATGAATTCTTGTAATTTTTTCTTTCCATTGATTTCACTCAATCCTACTTGGGTGATGAAACTGGAAATTATTCTCTATGAAACTTTAAATGCTGGAATTTATTGCCACAGGAAGTCACTGAAGCAAAGAGTTTATGAAGATTAAAAAAGGGATAGGACATTTACATGGAAGACATAACTATCTAATTATCATAATTCTGATAAAACTTTTGAAAGAGATATTAAATGTGATGATTAAGGGCTTAAGCCAATCTCTAACTATTAGAGATGAGAATCAGACTTCACGTGGGAGGCAGATTATCCCACATCTGCTCTATTGGCATTTCTCCCTATTCTTCCAAAAATTCTATGGGCATGGGGGTAACTGTCATTAATGCAACAATAAAGATTGAGAAATCCAGCACCCAAATGTCAGGAAATGCAAGGCTAAGGGTGAGAACTCACTCTATGCTCTCTTACAATTGATGCATCAAAATATCACTTTCTACTAGGCAGTTTTACAAACTGAAGTTCTGTGTACAACTTTACCTACTAGTATAAGTTACTATACAGCACAGTCTTCAGACTTGGCTAGATTTTTAAAGTCTCAGTCAGGTCTTTAGAAAAGTATGTATGAAACTTTCACCAGAAAAAAGAAGAGGAAAACTTCTCTTATAACTAATCTAGAACTACTGAAATAGGTATAAAATGGGGCTTTCTTCTCCATTCTGTTGGTTTCCAACCCTAATTAAAATAGATGTAAATGGCTTTAATAATTCCCATATACTGCTTCTACTGTATAACATGTAATCAAGAACAAAAGTTAATGGAGCAAATTCAATCCTGATGTAACTTCACTGACTTGGAGTCACATCAGGGATGGATTTGGCTTAACAGGAGTTTTGACAAAGATTTGACAACAGAATCAGCTAGAGAGTACAATGCACTGCAGAACCAGAATATTTCTTGTTGATTTTGATTAATATTCCTGTGTTATCTAACTGAATAATTCTGTACATCTGAACTTAATGTATGGTAAGTGTCACACTGCTGAGGCTGTGTTCATTTCTGTCCCCTGTCTAGTCTCTCTCAGTGTACCTGTTGTTCAGGTGTTAGGCTTCGTGCCCTTACCTGTCTCAGGTGTTGAATTTCACAACTTCCCCACCCTTAGATGGGGATCAGGGTTCAACACCACATCCATGCCAATCACTTATTACCATGCAGGTTCAACTGGAAACCTCAATTTCTTCCTTTTGGGAGACTGTGACCAATGATATAGTGACCAACTGCCTCCTTAAAATCAGTATGTTTATTTGCAGTGGAATAAGCATTAGAAAAAAATATTTCAAAACAACAAACAGCTTATATGCCTATTTAGCCTCACAGTATTTTTCATGTCACTACAAGCTAAGTTAGATAGGCTTCTCTTCCGTAATAGGAAAAGAACAGACCTGAATTATACTCTTTTAGGAAGCCTTGGAGCTCTTGCTATCAAGTATGGTCCCAGTTTGTCTGCCAGGCCCAGACTTAATTTATTTAGCTCCTTGAAGCTCATTGATTTTTCTTGTTTTTCTTGATTTTTCTTGATTTTTCAAGATTTTTCAGAGTTAATATACTCTGTACAAATCTTTCCAATTGCTGTATATACATTCAAATCTGAGAAATTATTTTTTTCCCAAAGGTTTTTAAACCAGTTCTGTGAATTTTTAAGGTTCCAATTGGGTTGTCCAGATCTTAACTGACTTGGTAACAACATCTGCAGAAAATAATGAAGATGAAACAAATAGCCTGAATGATGAGGAACTGGAAGAATTTCCTTACCTTGAAGTTGGAGATGCTGAGAAATATCAGGTGGGAACTGAGGACCAGATCCTCAAAGGTATTTAGGTGCCTAACTCCCATGGAACTCAATAGGAGTAAGGTGCCAAAATACTGTTGAGGATCTGGCCCTGAACACTTACTGAAATTGCGAAGACATACTGTTTCACATATAATTGATAACAACATGGTGTGTGAAATACCATTGCAAAGCAAGGTCTCTGTCCAACTACAGCAATTGCTGTGACTAGAATAGATGCTGCATGCGCCACTCAATTCAGGGGGAAATGCTGGTAAATGGGCAGTCAGAAAGAGTTGAGGAGAATGCAAATGAATAACAATTACATGAGACACTTACAAAAACTCAATAATATATTATTCCAAATAGGGTGTACGGAGGAGTTCCATACAAAGACCATGGAATAGAATGGAAATGCCAGACCCACAAAGGTTCTTAGGTGGGTAAGTCCCAATTTTAGGCTCCACTGTGATCCACAAAACTCCTGATTGGCTGCCACCTAACCCTGCAGGTGCCCAAACTCACATGTCACCTAAGTTTTTTCAGTAAAAGTTCTCTAGGCACCTATGTTTCTGCCTCTGGGCCTGTGCACAGATACCGCCCTAGTCATCCAGACGTCTGTCTTCCCCACTAATTCCTGTGCAATCCACAAACTGGAGAAAATAGGTGTTCCTCTGCCTAACTGGTGTGCTGAGTCCAATCCAGTAGGCATGCTCAAGATGCTGCCTAGATCTACCCAAAATGGGCGGTGGAAGAGAGAACCACCTCCCTTATACTCTTTAGCCCAGCAGAATGTGAGAGACCACTGGTTCAAGTCCACCCTCTACCTGATGAGGAGAAAGGATCTGAACAGAAATCTGCCACCTCTCAGGTGAGTGCTCTGACCACTGGACTATGGGATCTCCTGATGTGGGCCTCCTTCAATCTCTCCAACAGAAGTTGTTCCACTTTAATTGACTAATTACATATTAATTAGGTGAGAAAAAGAGAGTCACTCCATAGTCCACTGATTAGAGCACTCACATGAATGGTGGGAATTTCTTGTTCAAATCCATTCACCTCATCAGGCACAAGGGGGGAGTTGAACCGGGGGGAGGAGTGGTCTCTCACCATTGGACTAAAGATTAAAAGGGAAGTGTTCCTTCTCCTCCTTGTTTCCATCCTGCACCCCACCCCAGTTGTTTTATGTACATCTGGGTTCTCAGGACAAATTTTTTGGTGGCCTCAGAGTACGGCCACCAACTCTTGCTGGTGGCCGCTCTTGCACTTTTCCCTAAAATACATAATTAACTTTAGGAAAAACAAATAAATTGCACATGTACACATCCTAATCATTGCCATTTATTTATTGCTAGCTAGTAAGTCCATTGTGAAAAGTGATATTAACAAACATACAAGTATCACTTTTAACTGCAGACTTACTCAGTCCTGCCAAGCCTGGGAACAAATTAAGCCCTGGATGGGGTTCCAGGGGATGCAGCAGGGGGATGGAGCCTGAAGCCCCACCGCCGGAGCCTGGGGCCTGTTGCTGCACAGCTGGAGCCCGAAGCCCTGTGGCCAGAGCCTGCCACCCCACCACCCCAGGCTGAAGCCCAAAGCCTGAGCTCCACTGCCCCTGGGAAGGAGGGGAACTCATTGGGTGCCTGCTTCTCCACTGTTATGGCCCAGGTGTCTCCAGAGGAGGGCAGGTCCCAACCCCTACTGTGGCCCCAGCAACCAACACCAAGGCAGGGCGTCCAGGAGCAAAGGGAGGGGGAGTGGCCACTACATCCCCCCATCTCCCACAGCCCAGGAGGCCGTGGCCGCAAGAAAAAACCCTGGTGGCTGCATGCTGCCATGGTGGCCACATTTGGGAAATGCTGACTCTGAGCACACCTACCAGATCAGGCCCAGCATACTGTCAAGCTGTCTGGAGTGTCTCAAGAGCATGAGTCCCAATCTCAGGGCACATTGTTAAGATTCAGGGCACAAACCCGAAGCTAGTTGTGAACTCTATACTTAGATTTCACCAACCAGATATCAAGTGTGAACTTCTCAAGCACTATAACAGCCTTAACGTGGTGCCACAGACCATCCCCATGGGCACTTCAGTCTATCTGGCCACCTAGGCAAGCTTGCTTTTGTGAAACACAGCTCCTTACCCCTTACCCCCAAAATCACAACAATATTCAGATTACTACCAGTCCCAAAGGACCAGTCATTTACCCCTGGTCAGTTGCACCTTAGATTTCACACCAAGGAGAACACTTGTAGCTAATTCTATAAGAAACTATCTAAAGATTTATTAACTAAGAAAAAGAGATGAGAGAGTTATTTACAAGGTTAAAGCAGGTAAATGAATTACAGACTTAGGTTCCAAAAGGTGTAGAAGCTTCTATAATAAGCAATCTCTATATATCCTTTAGGGCTAACCCAGGCCAAACACTAGGGATCTTTTGCTTATGTTTAGTAATCCTTGCCCCTCAGAGTCCAAGCAGCATAAAGATACAGTTTCTTCTTGTCAGGGATTTTTACTCCCTTCCACCAGAGTTCAAGCTGATGGGACAAGTTCACATGTACATCTCCTGTTCATGGATGTAGGGGCGAGCAATCAACAAAGTCTTTTGTCCTCTGATGTCCCACAATGGTTTGTCTGGTGTCTATGGGCCTTCTTTTGCTGGGCAAGACATAAAGCCTCTTGTGGCAACTAGTATTTCACACTTGGTAATATTTCTATTCTGACTGTGGGGGTTTACAGTTTCAGAGCAAACACTTTTACAGTTATCGAACAAACACTTAAATATTACCGTATACCACGGCATACAGATTTTATAAGTAAGATTAATGCAGGCAGCAATTTACAAGCATTTCATAATGTCTAAACACTAAACTCTTTTATAAACCTAATACCAATTTTAACAATACGAACACACAGGTGAGCCAGACTGGTTTCCAGCTGTGCATTTGCCAGTGTTCAGTCGAGGCATAGGGGCCTTGGCATGAGCTGGCACCTGGTCTGCCAGCATCACATGTGACTGAGGCAGAGGAGTGCCTATCTTTTCCCAGTTTGTGGATCACTAGCAGAGATAGGCACCTCCCTGTAGCCCGGACCTAAGCACTATCTCTGAGGGCTTAGAATACACCTACTCACCTGTGTTTCCCATTGGCTAGTTTAGGTGGCTCCTCCCCAGCGTGCTGGCTTTGCAGATCGCATTGTATGGCACCTGTCTCTCCCCATCCATTGTATAGGGAGCCTCAGTTGCCTAATTCAGGCTTTGTGGATCACAGTGTGGTTCCTGTGGTTTTCTAAGGACCTAAAAATCAGGTAATGCAATACTGATCATTGCAATGACTAAGTCCCTTTGTGGATCCGGGCCTGGGTACTTAATCCTAGATGAAATCCCTCTTGCACCAGTGCCAGGCTGATTCAATCCATCACTGCTCTGCTGCTCACCACCTCCAGTCTGTGTATTTATTAACATTTTCATTCATGTACTTAGTTTTGTTTCTGACGTGAGCTTAGTGCTTGTCAAAGGCGAAGTTTATTTATCCAGAAAAGAGATACAGCTTCTGCAGAGTTAGTGAGAGGTTCCCTGTGCTGTCTTGCCAATGTGCCTTAGTCATGATCTAGATGAGCTAGCTCTAGAGGTGACAGAGTAGCTCTATCCCCAATGCCTATTCAGTCCTTGGCCTTTTTGCTGAGACTGCAAACAAGGATGCCAGTTACTGATGGGAACTCTTTGAAAGATACAGCCAAGAGGAGTCAGAGCTCAGATGGTTGTCCTGAACTTTCTGAGTTATCACTTTTTTCTACGTTCCTCTCTTCTCCTTGTCCCATCTTTCACACCCCTTCAGAACCCAACCAGAACCTCTTTCCTTCTTCTGGTTCCCAACCCCCTCTCTCTTAGTCCCAACAGATCCCCCCATCTTTATAACTCCTCCTTTTGACCCCAAACAATGTCCTTTAGTGCTCATCTCCCTTTTCCCTCATTCCCCAGTTAGATTCTGTTTCTTACTTTTAGATGTGTTCCATCATGTAGGGGGAAGTGTGAAATCATATTTCACTTTATCTGTTGGGTATTAGCCAGGTCTCTTCCCAATTCTACTACACTCAGAGGTATCTATATATTTGAGACACTCATCCCAGAAAAATCACAGAACTCCTAAGACATGAAAACTGCTGTCAGCTCAGCAGAGCTTTCCAGAGCCACTGATACACCAGCAATGGGGTATTTTGG
The DNA here is from genome assembly GCF_965140295.1 of Lepidochelys olivacea. Lineage (NCBI taxonomy): Eukaryota > Metazoa > Chordata > Testudines > Cheloniidae > Lepidochelys > Lepidochelys olivacea. Next base: position 128,757,265 of record NC_140413.1, read on the forward strand.
CATAGGGTTACAGAAAATGTAATGTTGCATTAACTGATTTGTCTGCTTTTCCTCTTCTTTCAATTTGTACTAAAGCGAATGGAGAAATTATCTTCTAGAAGAGTTATATTTACTCATCTCCTTCCGCACAATCTACCTGAGTCCATCTTCAAAAATAAAGCCAAGGTGAGTGCTCATTTAAATGTCTTGTAGACATATGCCCTTCAGTAGAATTTTCAGGCTTCTTTAGACTTCCATTGTCATTTTCAAAGTCTACATAATAGGTACAGAGTGCTCATTATGGCCACTTTTAGGGCCTAGTCCTCTGTCTAGTACAGCATAGATATTTCACATCACAGCACGATGAAGTCTGAGAGTGTATCCAGCCCCATAAGGATCAAACTTCAAATCCAGACTCCAGCGAGAAACTGCTGAATTGGAATTCATTTGCAAATTGGATACTATTAATTTAGGCTTAAATAGAGACTGGGAGTGGCTAAGTCATTATGCAAGGTAGCCTGTGTCCTCTTGTTTTTTCCTACCCCCCCCCGCGATGTTCTGGTTTAACTTGGATTTAAACTTGGAGAGTGGTCAGTTTGGATGAGCTATTACCAGCAGGAGAGTGAGTTTGTGTGTGTATGGGGGTGGAGGGGATGTGAGAAAACCTGGATTTGTGCAGGAAAGAGCCCAACTTGATTGTCATGCACATTGTGTAAAGAGTTGTCACTTTGGATGGGCTATCACCAGCAGGAGAGTGAATTTGTGTGGGGGGGTGGAGGGTGAGAAAACCTGGATTTGTGCTGGAAATGGCCCACTGGATGATCACTTTAGATAAGCTATTACCAGCAGGACAGTGGGGTGGGAGGAAGTATTGTTTCATGGTCTCTGTGTATATAATGTCTTCTGCAGTTTCCACAGTATGCATCCGATGAAGTGAGCTGTAGCTCACGAAAGCTTATGCTCAAATAAATTGGTTAGTCTCTAAGGTGCCACAAGTACTCCTTTTCAGTAGAAGAGGGATAGTCCACTGATAGAGGAATTGCTACACAGTCTATTGTGGGTGGTCTCTCATTTTGGTGTCACTAGTGGGTGGGGCTTCAGAGTGGATGGAGCTTGAGTACCACTATTTATTTTTTCCAATATGGCCTTTGATTTTGTCCTCGTAACTTTTAATCCAGTTTATTTTAAGAATATTCATTAACACAAATGGGTGAAGGAGTCTTGTTTCAGACAAAGCACATGCAGATAGTGTATAATTAATTTGGGGAGATCAGGACAAGCACACTTAAGTGAATGTAGCCAATAATCTTTGAAATCTAATGAGGAATAATGAAAGAATTGCATCATTTGCATATAGGATTACATTGTTATTTCTGTGCTTAATATATGAGGTATAAGAAATTACCAATATTACAATTAAATATTATTATTTTTCTGATACTGCAGTTTTGCTATTTCTAGCTCCAGAAATAATACATATATATAAATTGTCTAGATTCTGGTGCTTGTTCGAAATCCTAAAGACATAGCTACATCTTTTTACCATTTTACCAATGGCATGTCTCCACTTCCCTCTTATGAGACCTGGGATGAGTTCTTCACAGCTTTCATGACTGGAAAAAGTACTGTTCCTTTTTCTACCTATCCCAATTATTCAATGTGTAGACTAAATCTGAAAATATGGAATTTGTAACCCAGTTTCATTATTCTTTTTTCATTTTATTTTATCACAAAAATGACAGAGATTAATAGAAGGATCTTTAAAAATTCAGACAATCTTCTTTTAAAAGGGGCTCATTGTGGGAACATGTATCATTTTTATAAAAATCACTGAGGACAAGGAAGAAACAGTCTCACAGGAGCAATCTAGAGTTTATAAGGAAGTCCAAATTGCTGACCCAAGCTTTTGGGCCCAAGGCTAAAGTTCTGTGAACAGAGTAAACTGGAACTCCCCATTTCCTTCACTGGTAGGTAAGGATTTTGATGCAGATATCTCCAAAGAATGTCAGGGGACACATTTTTATTGCCTTGTAAGGGAGTGGAAGGGGAATTGAAATAAAGCCCCCGTCTTTGCTTTCACCTGGGGAACCCTTTTTCCTGCTTGCAAAGTCCACAGATGTGACTTTTGTTTTAGTCTGGCCTGCCACAAATCAGTTTAGTAAAAGGTGGCTTTCTATTGTTGGCGAATGAACAAATAGCAAATGCATTTTTAAAAATATCACAGTAAATAACCAAAAACTTTCAAACCCAGGCAAAACAACCTCCTGCATCTCTCACCTTATTTTAATAGTTAAGGGATGACAATTAATTTCCAGTACAAAGTGTTTGAGGAATAAAAGGAACATAGAGGTTTCTAAGTAAAATTCCTAAAATTCTGGTACCCGGAACTGGACTAAATCCTATTATGTCTTTAGTGGGCTAAGTGAACATCAAGCTCTAACAATCTTCTTCAAGAGTGCCATGAGACTATGCTGCCTGGCAGAGGGGTCAGTCTGAAGTTCTAACTATTAGTCTAGGTTTTAAGAAATATACTCAGTCTTCCGCCATTATTCATGTTAATAATTATTAATCTATATGATTCTTTGGTGTCCTTCAATGCCTTGGGGCTCCTATTCTGACTACATTGGTGAATGGAGCAAGCATGTTGATGATGAAAATGTTATGACAATAACCTATGAAGAACTGAAAGAGGTGAAATTACTGAAGAAGTGTTCAGGTAACAATTATACAGATTGTCTTTTGACTCCATCAGTCTTGCTAAACTATTTAACAGCATTTGGTATGTGGAGACATTTTCAAAAAATGTTTTAAATGAAGCATCTTCTTCATAAAGGGATTTCTACCAAACACAGGGACTGATTTATCTCCAGTTCAAGTCAATAGAAATCTTTCCATAAGAAGACCCATAATAAGCATTGATGAAATGGAAGGACAGAGAGAGTAGTTATTAAAATAAAGGGAGCACAATATTTTCTTAAGGCTTTTCATCGTTCTGAAAATAGAGTCTTAGTCTGGGACTGAATGGCTTTGGGAAATTTGCCTGCAGATTTATGGCCAAATTCCCTGCTGGTGTAAATGGGGAAAACTGCATTGGAGTCAGAGGCATTGTGCCCATTTATACCCACAGAGAATTTGACTGTTAGTATCCCAAAATACATTACCTTGATTCTCCTCTTGGTTATATGGGTGTCAATCAGCAGCAGCTCCATTGAAATCAGTGAAGTTACACCAGAACAAAATTGGCGCGAGGGAGAGCAGAGTCAGGCCCTGTACACATTTTCTTGTGTGTCATTCTTAACTCTTGCTTTTGTTATTGCTGTATCTATAATACAATTAAAACTATAGTCTAGCAATGACTTATACGCTATTTCACAGATTCTGTTGGTCTCCAAGACACAGAACTTGGCTTGAGGTTTTGGGGTAGCCCATCCTGATGCTTAGGGTCACAAGTGGGATAGTGGATTTCAGAAAAAGGTGTTTGAAGTGTGCTAATATATAATGCACTAACCGGCTATGGTAATAATTGAGTGAACAGGGAAACTGAAATACCCTGCACCCTCAGCTTTCCATGCAGTAGGCAGGGAAAAGCTTATTGGCAGGGGAGGGTAAGGACACTGGTGCTCCCTTGTCCCATGTGGTACTTATTATATGGATAAAGAGAGGACTTTAATCTCCATGGCTGTAAATTCAGCATCTTTCCTAAGCACTAAAATTCAACAGAAAATTTGTTAACGAGAATAATATTCCAGGCCTGCTCACCTGATGTCAAAGTAAGGCAGTTGTTCAAATACTGGAGCCAAGAACACCTACAAGTGCAAAGAGATGATACAGAGGATCAGAGAGAAATGATAAAAATGGCCAGAGTACAGCGAAATAGCGATCAACCTGAATAAATGCCTATTGTTTCCCAAAGGAAAAATAATCTCAAACACATATATTCAGTGGGAATATATAGGAAACAGCAATGCTGAAAGGGATTTAGGGATGAAAGTGGACAGCAAACTACATTTCAGTTTGTAATACTATATGGCTGCTGTGAAATGGTCAGTACAAGTTTAGGGTGCAAAGAGAAAATAATAATGAAACAAAGAGGTGATATTTCCCCTCTATGTGGCTCTACTTGACTGTGTCTGAAATATTGTGTTCAGTTCTGAGAACTTCACTGCTAAAAAGATATTGACAAACTAGGTGCAGTTCAGATAAGATCAACAAAGATTATCAGCGGGGTGGAGGGATTGATGTATAAAGAAGATTCAGAGAGTGAGCCAGATTATGCTCTTGGTTACACCAGTTTAAGCCAGGACAGAAGCCAAAGGTACAAGTCAACATCATAAAGCAATAAAATATACAGTACTTCACCCTGGCACCAAAATGTTAAAATAAAATAACTAGTTTATAGATATACTAGACAATGGGTAAGGCAGTAAATTATCAAGCCTCATGTACTTTGTTCAATTCAGCAAAGCTAATAAGATGACGTGCCCTTTAGCTCTGGGCAGTAATTTTTTAAAAATACTGGACTATGAACTCAGTTATTCCCGCAGCCAGAAACTAATGGTTAACAAAAAGCTAGCTATTGCTTCAGGTTTATTGGCTAGGGTGCTAACTTGGGAGTCAGTTGATCTGTGTCTACTGTCAGCTCAGCCACTGGCCTACTTTGTGAATTTTGGCAAGTTACTCCTTCTCTCCACGCCTCTGTTTTATCATCCATCCTTTATTTGTCTGGTCTATTTACATTGTAAACTCTTTAGGGCAGGAATTGAACTGTCTCTTCCTTTGGTTATACGGCACCTACTAATACAGAGACTTGATTTTGGTTGGGGCCTACAGGCACTAGTATAATACAAATAATAAATATTAATACTATATAGGAAATGTAGTTCTTCCTTTATTTTTAAACAATACACTACATTTTATTCAAAGACAAGATTTCTTTTATTATTCACAGACAAAAACAAACAAACTTTATTAACTTGAAGTTAGGGTTGCAAAAGGGAACAGAACTCAGCCAAACTGCAGTACAACACTGCAGTTTAAAATTTTCAAGATTTTTGAAAATAGAAGCCTAAAGTTAGGTTCTTAAATCCATATTTAGGCACTGAAAATTAGGCCTGATATTCAAAATTGCTGAGTACATAGATATTCTCCCCTTGACTCTAATGAGAAATGCTTGGTGCTGAGTGTGACAATTTAGGATATGGCTACATCAAATTGTGAAGTCTGTTTTGGGCCGGTGTTGAAATATTGGCACTTTAGCGACATTAACTCAAACTTGCCTGTTATGCTGCATTTCAAACCCCTGCCCTTACACTGGCATAAAACTGGTGGGAGATCAGACTCAAGCATTATACGCGTTTATGTGTCATCTTTAACCACTGATATTGTGACTGCTATAGCTATAATACAATCAAACTTTAGTTAAGAAACAGGCTTTACACTATTCCACAGGCTCTCACTGCTTTTTTCACACAACTCCAGGAACCCAGCACCCCTTGGGGGACAAATCCTGCTTGCCTTATTCAGATGAGTAGTACAACTGACTTTAGGGCATGAGTCAAGGTTAGGAAGAACTGGATCTCCAGCAATTATCATTTAGTTATATCGTTAATTTTATCCACTAGTTGTGTAAAAACAATGGTGTCGGACTATACTTGTACTAACAATTGCTGTGGCCTGCCATTTCAAACCAAGATATAGATCCTGGCATGAGATTTTGGGGTACACTGCAAGTGAAGGTGTGGATATATTAAAAAAATCTTAGGGCTAAATGGTGTAAGTGAGTGCAAATCCATTTGAAGATAACGGCGTTACACCTGCTTACAGCAAGGCTGATGTTGGCTCTTGGTAATGATTTCCGCATGAAGTGGATACTATTAGATGTAGGCCTTATTTATTCCAAAGTCTCTTTGTTCCTAGAGTCAAGTTTCTTGGCACATTGGTGGTCACAGAAGGTGAAATTCCACCCTATTCAGAGGTCTTCACCAGGAGTATATGACATTTGCATCTGACTTATTTCATCATAGGGTTTAAATAGAGCTGGTTAAAAATTTTCCACTGAAACATGAGGGTTTTTTTTATAGAATGTGGCTTTTTGATTACATTTTCATCAAAATTTCTGTTTTGTCCGTTTCTGTCAAAAACAAAATGAATTGTATAGGCCTGGCATGGGCTTAGTAGATGTGTTGTTATAATTTGCTATACACTGTTTCAGTATGAAGTAAAGATTCCTTTAAACAGCATTAACTTCACCTCTTTCAGCTCTTCATAGGCTATCGCCATGATATTTTCATCATCCACATGTTTGTTCCATTCAACTAAATAATCGAAATAGGAGCCCCTGCACACTGGAGAAAAAAATCCCAGAAAATCAGAATGATTCAATAATAATGAGGTAAAGATGAACTGAGACAGGGAACGTGGACTCCTTTTATAGGCTTAGTCTGACTTCATGGGGTCAGACAGGGTTTTGAGGTGAGAACTACAGTAACACGTTTTGCCACTGCTCCTCTGAACAGAAGCAATAAGTGTTCCTTCCATCTGATGGCTAGTACTGGCCACTAATGGAAGAGCACACATCTGCTAGGTCGAAAGGACTAAACACCCTCTTAAACACCTTAGGGACATAGTGTACAAGCTGGAAAGCTAGCCAGCTGAACATTCCAGTGCACTTCTGTTTGCCAGGGAGACATCCTGTCTGACCGTTGGCTGCGTCGAAAAGGAAGCTCTCCTTTGCACTGTTCCCTATTACAGCTGAGTGGGTGATGGATTTTTTGGTTCAGACAGTGAACCAAAAAGTCAAAAAAAAAATCTGGTTTGATTTGAACCAAAAATAATGTTTTAAATAATTATTTTTTGTTTTTGCTGAATCAAATAAGTAGAAAAAAAATTAGTTTAGAATCAACTAAAATATTTCACTTGACGCCAAACAAGTTTTATTTTGAGTTATTCATTTTGATTAAGCCGTTTTGGATTTTTTTCACCCTTTTTCACCCCTTTTTGTAGTTTTTTCTTTAACTGACCAAATTTGAAAGTGAAATGCCATTTTGAATAGAAAGTTTAACAAAACATTTACAACTGAAACAGTCAAAATGAAATGATTCAGAATGATTGAAACAAAATGTTTCGTCTGTTTAGAAATTTTGTTTCCAAACAAAACTATTTACCAAATTCAGCCTGAAGTCAGCAAATATTTTTGACCCCCAAAAAACAATTATTTGAAAACATTTTGGTCACCTCTATTCCCTACTTTGTGCACCAGAGGGAAGAATTTTAGCCTTCTACCCAGTAAATGAATTCAGCTTATGCATAGATTAGCAGAAAGAAAAGTTTAGGGGGAAGTTGTTTTGAGTTAGAATATTGGGTTTGGATTTCTAGACCAATATAGTTATGTCTATTTTAATAAGTACTGTATCAGCATAGTCAGTAATATAACTCATATTTAATTTCCTAAATCTGTGTTTCAGACTATATAAGGTTCACGGTAATGGTGGTCAGGCTGTAAAAGCTTACATGACTTACTCAAGATCGCAGAGGGAGTCAGTGTTATCGAATGAATTATCTCTTGATTTCAGTGGTCACAGTCTGATTTCAATTACATCATTTATAAATCTAGAATAACTCTAAGACCATGAAGTTCTTCTCGAATTATAACATTACAACTGAGATCAGAATCTGCCCTAGGTCTTCCTGAATCCCAGTGCCCAGTTTTGCCAATCCATTAATTAATCAGAATAGCTAAAAAACAGAAAAACAGAGTGTACATTTTCTATGCATAAAAGCTGTAAAATACTCATCCCATGAGCTGAAGGAGGGAAGTGGAGGCATATTGTTGTGAAAAGGAAGTAAGATACACCAGTGTCTTTTAGATTTTGAACCAGCAGCAGTATCTAAAAAATATAAGTAAATGAATTATTTATTTAAAGCTTGAAAGTCAATACAAAACAGTTTGTACTTTTCCTAGCACAATGAGATCCTAGTCTATGACTAGGGCTCTGGGCGCTTTGGTAATACAAATAATTAATAATAATTAAGTAAGAAAAAGTTTATATTTGTTTAACAATCACAGCATAAGTAGAAACAGTTTAATTAATTTTACCTTATTTGAAAAATAAGGAATGGCTAAGCTCATTAGCAGGATATTTCTGCTGAAATGATAGCAGAGAAACAGTAAACATTTAAATTGTCAGCATTAGGTTTCAGTGTCAATGCATCCTGTAGATGAATGGGGCCAGTTTACTCCCAACCTAAAGCTATTCTTTCAGCTGTTTGCTGTCTCAATACATAACACTGTATCAGTTCACATGCAGAAATCTTATCTTCACAACCATAAAACCTAGATGAAATCATAGAAAACACAAGGCCCTGCATATAGCATAGAGGAAATCCAGACTGGTCTGAAAATGCCATTACAGTGCGTATTTTCTATGATACTGTAAATGAGGACTCACTTTGGCCTTGCTTTTGAAAATAGATTTCGGCAGGACTTGAGGAGGGAGGTGTGTTATTATGATTCTTCTGAAAGGTAATTCCTTCATCCTCTTTCAATAAAATTGGAAAGAAACATAAATTTAAATAACAGTCTATTAAAGAGACTATCTTTTTAAGAATTTTGTTTTAAAAAACTAGACTTAATAGGAAATAATATTTATTTCCTGCCAATTTAGAGGGTGACTATTTCACTATCATTAACATATTGCAGAATCTAAGACAAATTAGTATTAATTTTTCCAAGTCCTTCTTGAGTCTCTGATTTTTTTCAAACTTTAACTACCATGCTCCCAATTATTAATGTTCCTCTAATGCCCTCTAGTGAATGTGGTCCCATGTATGTTGCTCCTCCAGAGGAAATACTGTGCAAGACCCTGTTCTAACAGTATTTCCAGCCTGACTAGAAATAGGGGGCCTGTTCTTTTGAGATGTCCAGCTGAGTTTAGGTAGAACCAGTGATGCACTCATTATCTAACAGCTGACAGTAAGCACTTCTCCTGTTTTCCAAAACCTAACTCTTACATGTTCAGATAAACAGAACTAGCAAACCCCTCTGCAATAGCACCCTCTAGTGCATTTACGTACGTTACGTACTAAGGGTGCGTTTACTGTCATCTCAGGGGTGGCTTTGTGGCCAAGCAGATGGATAGAGCACTAGACTGGTACTCAGGAGACCTGCGTGTTTGTGCACAAGTCATTTCTCCATTCTGTGCCTCAGTTTCACCTTCTCTAAAATGCGGATAATAACACTTACCTCCTTTGTAAAGTGCTTTGAGATCTGCTGATGAAAAAGGCTATATAGGAGCCTGGTATTATTATGTGTGACTAATGAATATCTTTCTACAGTTCCAAAAGGACAGGTCACATGTCACAAAAAATCATCATCATAGCTCTGTCTAATTGTCCTTAGAGATGGGAAATCCAGTTTAAACACAATAAAAGCCAACCTAAATCTTGAACCAAACCCTGTTTTTTTCCAATTTGATAAAATGAAATCCAAGGGGTGGGTAACACATAAAACTGGGAGTCAGGAGTCCTGGGTTCTTCCCTTTCTGGCTCCGTCACAGGCTTTGCATGCTACCCCTTTGGGATCAAGGAGAGAAAACGTGGCAGTGGGAGGAGGAGTGTTACTTGAAGACAAGTGAACTGATGTTGGGAGTGTTTTGGATGGATGAGAGAAGGAAAGGTGGAGAAGGATGGAATATGGTAAATGTGGAAAGCTGAAGGGGGAAAGAAGTGGATTTTTAAAAACAATTCATATTAATCTGAATGAGCATCTAATGGACCTGGAGACTGGATGATGTCCCCCCTACTACAGCAGAGCCTTCTAGGTCAGGATTTGAGATCCTTTGACAGGATACCATGAAGCTATTTGCATTGCTTGTGTTATGAGAGTTTTTTGGCTAAACAGAGGGCCCTATAAGATGAAGTCATCGATATGACACCTTTCTCAGGCAATAAAATCAGTTACTTACAGAAATGATAAAATAATAACACACACAAATTCTGTCTACAGGGAGCGTCCATGGCATATCAATCAGCTGTTCAGCAGCTGCAGATTCTGTGAGCTCTGTACTGGTGTTAGAGGTTGTTCATCTAGGATTAATCACTTATCTCTTGAATTTTTGCTCCTGTTGGTCTCTGTATTCGACAGTGAATGAAACTCCTCCTTATGACTTCGGAAGTAATATTTGTTCAGTAATTGTTATTCATTCATACTCCCACTATCCTTTATTATTTACTCATTGATCTGCACGTTTGTCCCTAATGTTTGGGCATTTTGCCCACTGACACTTCAGAAAAGCCACAGACCAAGAGGAAGTATAGATCCAAATATCTCTGCTGCAGTTCTGGCTTCCCACCAGATTTATGGACTAGTCATGCTGCCGGCAGTAGGTACGCGGAGCCAAGAAGGGGTTACAGGGGCAGGTCCAACCAGATAGTTGATATGGTCCCTCAGTTTCACCATATGTGTCCCCAAAAGTATCAGTGTTCCCTTCACACCCCTCCCTGCCCTCATTCTTCAGCGGATTACTACTGCTGTCTTCTGTGGAAGAGCTGTGCATGGGCCTAGGGTTAGCACCCTGCTGTGTTTGCCGCCTCAGTGTGCTCTTGTTTTTGGAGTAATTTGGTGCAATACTATGGCCCTAATCTACGTTCCCTCTAAACTGCGTGGCCACTCAGCAGTCTACCAAGTGCCACACACATCAGGTGCCCCTCCCCCCACTGCCACATTGCTCCTGCCCTCTGCCTTGGAGCTTCTGGCCAGCTGCTCCCAGGAGCCTCCTGCTTGCTGTGCAGAGTAGGGGGAAGGGGGGGCGCTGATGTCAGGGTGTCCCCCTCCCACCCCTGTACCCCATCTCCACAGAACGGGGGGGGGCACAAAAGGGCTCAGGAGTGGGACGGGGGGAGCTTGAAGGTGGCTACTGTTGTGTCTGAACAAGCAGGCTTCAGACTGGTGAGTACCAATCTACTTAAAAGGGCAGCGTACTTAAAGTGGCAAAGCGTCTCTCTCTCTCTCACCCACACTGTGTGTGTGTCTCTGTCTGTCTGTCTCTCTCTTCCCCCCGCCACACACAGTTTGTCTCTGTCTCACACACACACTGTCTTTCACACTCACTTCCCAACACATATCTGTATTATTGCTGTTGTTGTTACTTCTTGATACTTCTTTCAAAGTGCTGGTATTTGAGTGATCTATGCATTTCATAATTTTTATTTCTCTCTTATGCTTAAATTTAATTCTTTTTGAGTAGTAAATTCTAAAATACCTAACCTGTACTGGCTGGAGTAATTATCCCTATGATAACTCTTTAAAGATATATATTATATCTAGGTTTTTAGTTTCTACTGGTGGCACATGTCCACATATTGCCTTGATATGATGCACATAACAAAATTTATTCTGCACATGGATGGAAAAAATTAGAGGGAACACTGGCCCTAATACCATTCAGTTAAAACAACGAGGGGTCTGGTAACAGCTTAAAGACTAACAGATTTATTTGGGCATAAGCTTTCGTGGGTAAAAATCCCACTTCTTTAGATGCAAGGAGTGCATTTTTACAGAAAATTACAGATACAGGTATAAATATACTGACACATGAAGAGAAGAGAGTTACCTTACAAGTGGAGAGCCAGTGTTGACAGGGCCAATTCGATCAGGGTGGATGTGGTCCACTCCCAATAATTGATGAGGAGGTGTCAATACCAAGAGAGGGAAAATTGCTTTTGTAGTGAGCCAGCCACTCCCAGTCCCTATTCAAGCCCAAACTGATGGTGTTAAATTTGCAAATGAATTGTAGCTCTGCAGTTTCTCTTTGAAGTCTCTTTTTGAAGTTTTGGTTTTGAAGCTCTCAAAACTGGAGACTCTCATACAAAACCAACCTTCCACACAAACGTCCACGTGGCTGGACTTTACAAAAACCAGACAAGCCATTTACAATGCACACTTTGCTCCTCTACAGAGGAAAAAGGACAGTAAACTATCTAAACTCCTACATGCCACAGGGGGCTACAACAGTGGTACCCCAAACTCACCCACAACTATTGTTAATCTATTCAACCACATACTTAGCCCGGCAGAAGAGTCTGTCCTATCTTCGCAAAAAGAAAAGGAGTACTTGTGGCACCTTAGAGACTAACCAATTTATTTGAGCATAAGCTTTCGTGAGCTACAGCTCACTTCATCGGATGCATACTGTGGAAAGTGTAGAAGATCTTATTATATACACATAAAGCATGAAAAAATACCTCCTCCCACCCCACTCTCCTGCTGGTAATAGCTTATCTAAAGTGATGCTTTATGTGTATATAATAAGATCTTCTACACTTTCCACAGTATGCATCCGATGAAGTGAGCTGTAGCTCACAAAAGCTTATGCTCAAATAAATTGGTTAGTCTCTAAGGTGCCACAAGTACTCCTTTTCTTTTTGTGAATACAGACTAACACGGCTGTTACTCTGAAACCTGTCCTATCTTTGGGACTCTCTTTCTGCCCCACCACCCCCAGACACATTTTACAATTCTGCAGTGATCTGGAAGCCTACTTTTGCTGTCTCCAACTCAAGGAATATTTTCAACACACCACTGAACAGAGCACTGACCTACAGGAACCCTCCTACCAACACTACAAGAAAAAGAATTCTGCGTGGACCCCTCCTGACAGTCAAAATGACAGACTGGACTTCTACATAAAGTGCTTCTGCAGACGTGCACAGGCTGAAATTGTGAACAAACAGCATCACTTGCCCCATAACCTCAGCCGTACAGAACACAACGCCATCCACAGCCTCAGAAACAACTCTGACATTATAATCAAAGGGGCTGACAAAGGACATGTAGTCGTCATGAACAGGTTCGGATTATGAACAGGAGGCTGCCAGGCAACTCTCCAACACAACATTCTGTAGCCACTATCCTCTGATCTCACTGAGGAGTACCAAAAGAAACTACACCATCTGCTCCAGAAACTCCCTGCTATAGCTCAGGAACAAATCTACACAGACACACCCCTAGAGCCCAGACCACGGGTATTTTATCTGCTATCCAAGATCCATAAACCTGGAAATCCTGGATGCCCCATCATCTCAGGCATTGGCATTCTTACAGCAGGATTATCTGGCTATTTGGACTCTCTCCTCAGACCCTACATTACCAGCTATCTTTGAGACACCACCGACTTTCTGAGGAAACTACAGTGCATTGGTGATCTTCCTGAAAACACCATCCTGGCCACCATGGATGTAGAAGCTCTTTACACCAATATTCCACATGAGGATGGACTACAAGCTGTCAGGAACTGTATCCCTGATGAAGCCACGGCACACCTGGTGGCTGAGCTTTGTGACTTTGTCCTCACCTGCAACCATTTCAGATTTGGGGATAACTTATACCTTCAAGTCAGCAGTACTGCTATTGGTACCCACATGGACCCACAGTATGCCAACATTTTTATGGCTGACTTAGAACAACGCTTCCTCAGCTCTCGTCCCTTAGCGCCCTCCCTCTACTTATGCTACATTGATGACATCTTCATCATATGGACCCACAGGAAGGAGGCCCTTGAAGAATTCCACCTGGATTTCAACAATTTCCACCCCATCATCAACCTCATCCTGGACCAGTCCACACAAGAGATCCACTTCCTGGAAGCTACAGTGCAAATAAGTGATGGTCACATAAACACCACCCTATACCAGTAACCTACTGACTGCTATACTTACCTACATGCCTCCAGCTTCCATCCAGGATACATCACACAATCCATTGACTACAGCCAAGCTGTAAGATACAACCGCATTTGCTCCAGTCCCTCAGACAGAGACAAACATCTACAAGATCTTTATCAAGCATTCTTAAAACTACAATATCCACCTGGGGAAGTGAGGAAATAGATTGACAGAGCGAATCGGGCACTCAGAAGTCACCTACTACAGGACAGGCCCAACAAGGAAAATAACAGAACACTACTGGCCATCACATACAGCCCCCAGCTAAAACCTCTCCAGCACATCACCAGTGATCTATAGCCTATCCTAGAAATAATCCCTCAGTCTCACAGACCTTGGGAGGCAGGCCAATCCTCGCTTACAGACAGCCCCCCAACCTGAAGCAAATACTCACCAGCAACTACATACCACACAACAGAACCACTAACCCAGGAACCTATCCCTGTAATAACCCCATTGCCTACTCTGTCCCCATATCTACTCTAGCGATACCATCAGAGGAGCCAACCACATCAGCCATACCATCAGGGGCTCATTCACCTGCACATCTACTAATGTGATATATGCCATCATGTGCCAGCAATGCCCCTCTGCCATGTACATTGGCCAAACCAGACAGTCTCTATGTAAAAGAATAAATGGACACAAATCAGACATCAGGAATGGTAACATAGAAAAGCCAGTAGAAGACTCTAATGGGCAGCAGCCATAGAACTATTCCCTACTACCCTTTTCTCCGAAGGCAGAGTCTGAGTGCCCTCCCATCGCGTCCCCCAATAACTCTGAAATAAGGGGAGGGGTCTCTGCAGCTGAGTGAAATCCTGGGAAACGGTGGGGCAGAAAATCAACCCTGGCGCTGACTGAGAGTTATGAAGGAGCTGTTAGCAACCAGAATGGGAGACTCCATGGAAAATGAAATGGAGATGGCGTAACAGAATCTTTCCTCAACCCCCAGTCCCATTGCTAACTGCCTGTTTTGGGGTGGAGGCTCTCAAATCCCTCCTCTCCACATAGTCAGTTCTATGGGGACGATAGTAGTGCAAAGGAGAGAGAGGGGGACAGATCGGAATCTAAAGAAACCAGTGGTGGGGAGGTCATTTGCATGAATTCTCCACCCCTTGTCTGAACTTCCATGGTTTCCAGTCATGGAAATGCAAATGCACTGCACTCTGATTTTGCTGACCTGATCACACCCTGGGGGAGGTAAGAGTCCTCTATAACCTGTAAAATTCAGCCATTACATTTTATCAATTCTTATCAATATGTCATACAGTTCATATTAATATTTCTAATATCATCCCGTGCTGACCTTAAATTTCTCTGGATCCCCAAATTCTAGACGTAGAAATTCACTTGTAATATTAATTCTCTCATTCATTTCCTTCTCTGTATGTTTTGCAGCTGTAATTTCCAAGTCATTTAGGATTTGATCAAGCCAGTTAGTACCTGAAACAAGATAGAAACTGGTTTAAAGACTATGGAAGTGAAAATTGTCAGAACAAGTGTTGAATGTATTTAGTTGGAAATAACTATGTATGGTATTGATTTCTGTGCAAGAAAAAACATTAACATTCAAGGATCATAGCTAACAAAACTGAAATCATACTTTGATACAGAAATATTTTGCTGTTGTTTATGACACAAGCTATGAGTGAACAGAAGTGTCATATGATTGGGCTAAATAATCTGTTGACAAACAGGAACAGTCCTGTCTGTGAAACACATACTTCTTTGCGACTCACAATGAGGTTATAAATCACTAAATTAAAAACTATGTTCTCTGGGTGAATTCATGTCACAGATAAATGCAAGCACCACCATTGTCACTGACTACTCTCCTACTTGCCAATCCAGAGTAAACCATTAGTACTAGCTCGACCAAAAGCAAAATATACAATAATGGCTTCTAAAAAGAAGAAATCAATTTGGGGGAAATAGACAGAAACACTCGTTATCATAGTTATGCGAAATCTGGATACCCTCATATCTGTGAGTCATATTGTGTTTTTTCTCACATTTCAGCTGTGTAAATTTGGAATTATTCCATTGGCTTCAATTGAGTGTTTGCAGATTTACAGCAGTGCAACTGATAGCAGAATTTGAGGTAATTTTTCTATATGAGACATGCTCAATTAATACGTGAAGGAATTGTTTTTCAACCACCAGCCTTTCAAACTCAGTCAAATTGACAGTCAAGCTGTCTTCTCAGCTCTTTCATCACCACAATGCAAAATATTAGCAAAGCTTTGTCATGTGCATTGAATCAGATCTACAATGAGACACACACAAACATTTTCTCTAAACCAATAAACACTGGACATATAGTTACCTAAAATGTAAAATGTAAATATTCAGAGGGAGAAGAAATTAATTGACAGTCATTAATGGCCGAAATTATTCTTCTCACCTCATTCATCTGAACAATCCCTAATACAGTATCTTCATGATGGACTGCATTTACTATAAACTGCAGTCATGTATAATCATCATATTAAATGCTGCCTAATCATTCATACTACTTTATAACATTTCACATTTAGTTTTGTAACAAGCTAGCAATATTCACCATTTTTAGGGTATCCCGCTAGGATCACATCCTCACTCCTGGCTTCAAAAGAATCAAGAACTTGGAAAGTTTCAAGGTTGCAAAAAGTAGCAGGGTACAAAATTCCTGTATAGGAAAATAGCAGGTCTTCAGCCGTTGCCTTTTCACTATCAGCCAATGCCTTATCCAGCTATTCAACTACTTTCTTCCTGCTCTTTTCCATGTTTGCGAAACTCTCTATTCAGAGAGACTGAAACAAAGGCTGTCTTTTAACGAAACAATTGTGGTAGTGATATACAGTGTAATTTAATGGTAAATGACACTCCCTTGGGCATGAAGGTAAGTAAGTATGTCAACATGAGCCAGTGGCCTAATATTAAAAAATACTGAACATCTATAGTTCCCACTGGTTTGGCTGGGGCGTGTGGGTGCGCTGCATCTCTGAAACTCAGACCAAACATCTTCACCATAAAACCAGCCGAGTTTTTCAGTCCTCACTCAGTCAGAACTTTAAATTGTCTTCAGTGGGACATTTTGCCAAAATGGAGGACAATAAGGTATGGTCATATGTAACCAATGTGGACTAAAATGTGGACGTCTAAAAATCTCACACGAATGAGCTGGATGGGAATGTATTCTACATATTGCATTAAAACCTAAATTACAGTAACATGAAGTGTGTGAAGCACTGACAAAATCCACAAAACCACCTAACAATGATTTACATTTGTAAATCAAGGCTGTCTTTAGCTTGCCTTCCTATTATGCCCAGCTACCACAAAGCATATGGAGAGTTACCATGGGGAAACACTAACCACTTTATAATAGGTTAAGTGGAAAAACCGTGTTCCGTTTACAGTCTCGACACCTAACCTTGCTAAAGTGAAATGAATTCACCTGAAATTTCACAGATGTGATAATGGGCAGGGTAGATTTTTTCCTGGAAAGCTTGCTGCAAATTGGACAAGGTGTTTGGGAGATTATTTTAAAAAATAAAATAAAAACAGGGTGATCTAATTTCTTCAATGCCTGCAGTGTGGTACCTTGGCCCCACACTAAATCTATTTAGAAAAATCCTAATGCAATCTCTCTTTCTCGCTCTTTAAGATACTGTCAGCTTTCCAACAGAAAATGCTGATTCAATGGACTCTACATGTTCCCAGGGGAACATGTAGATTGCTTCAATACTTTTGATGGAAACCAGGCAGGCCGGCCAACTGGCCATCCTGCCTCCCTGCTTTCCTGCTAGCTCACCTGCCTGCCTACCTCTCTGTTCTCATGCTTCTTGGCAGCCTCAGTGGTGGAACTGGGGTTGTCCCGAGCTTTCAGGCTCCTTGTTCCTCAGCAGCCAGGCTCCTTGCTGCCCATCTGCTGAGCAGTTGCAGAGCTGGGCTTCCAAGCTCCCTAAGCTACCAATAGTGGCGGATTAGCCACTGGGCCAATGGGGCCTCTGCCCAGGGACCACGACCACTTGGGGGGCTCTAGAAAAAAGGGTGCCCTAACCTGCTCCGCCAGCCCGGTGCTCCTGCTGGGGAGCATGATGAGGGTGCAGGGCCTTGCCCCACTCCCCGGCAGGAGCACCAGGTGGGTGGAGCAGGTTGGGGCACCAGTGCAGGAGTGCCAGGCAGGGCAGGGCAGGGCAGGGCAAGCCCCCATACCCCAACCCCATTTCCCCAGCAGGACTGCCTGGAGGGGGGCGAGGGGGACGCAGGCAGAAGGGGTGGGGAGGAGCCCCCACTAGCTGTGGCCCAGGGCCCCACAAAACCATAATTCGACTCTGGCCAGGAGTCTGGGTGGCTGGCTTCCAGGGATGCCTGCTTCATGAATGGACAGGTGGGATCCTAGGCTCCCTGAGCAGCTGACTCCCTAGCTCCCTGGGCTACTGGTCTCCTTGGCTGGCCAGGTCTCCAGGCTGCCTGCCAGGTAGGTGATCTGGGTATCCCAGTGATCATATTTCACTTTGGAAACACCACAACATTTCCACTATAGGAACATTTCAGCATGTTCGAAACAAGATATTACAGAATTTGAAATGTTTGGCCTTTCATCCCAAATCTGGATGAAAAGTTCTGCAAATTCAATTTTTTTGGTGGGATGGAAATTCTGTTTCCTGGCCTGTTCTAAGGGGCTGCCTTATTTGATTAATTTATTTTATTCTCCTAGTTTTCCTCTTATTATTTTTAGGTCCACTACTGTCAAATCCCCTTAGAACAACTCTTTCTGCTCACTGTTTTATCTGTCAAAATGCACTGTCACTTGGTGTGTGAAGGGCACAACCACATATAAAAAGTATAGAGCCCAGTCTTCATTTAGACAAACAATCCTACTTGCATGAGTTAGGAGTTGGGGACAAGGCTCACTGTACAGAAGCTGTCTGAAAATTAAAACCTGTTAGAATTCCTTGGTAATGCAAAATGAAGTAGTTTCAGATTTTTCATGGTAGTTCTGCTCTGTGAAAGTACGAGCCCTTCAGAGATACTGTTACAATTACTCCACAGGTGCGATCCAAATGGAGTGTTGTTTCAATAATATTCACTCTTATCTTCCTTTTTTTCAGAATCAGACTTTAGGACTGAAAAAAATAGCTGACTTCTTTGGGTTCTCCCTGAGTGAGGAAGAGATTCAGACTGTTGTAGAGAAGAGCGGCTTCAAAACTATAAAAGAGAAATCCTCCAAAACTCATGGAACATTTGGGAAAATTATCTTCTGTAAAGGTAAATTTCTGAAAACTCCCTATAAGTGATCACCAGTCCCTTGCAGTGAAGTCATTGGCCAGCACCTCTAGCTGGCTGGGTGAACTGAAGGTGCAGGTTCTGATGAGGTCTTGGCTCCAGCATCCCAGTCTTTCAGGGCTATTGTACAAGTCTGGTCCTCTGTGACATCACAGACTTGGCAACTCTAGCTTGCTGGTGTGATGTGAAGGCACAGTCCCCTGCAAGGGTTAGTGGCACAGGACTTCTGTCTTGCTGGGATAGTATCCAGGAACCTTTTATTGCTGGGCGGCTGGCCAGGGAAAGACCTCTCTCATGCCACTAGAGTAGCACTTATATCCCCTACTGTGATGAGCATGTAACATCCACCTCCAATCCCAGGCCAAAGACAAAATCCAGAGTGCATCCAACTCTAGGTGTTGAACCAGACTGTCCCCGGGCTAGTGCTATGCCTGTCATTGGTGGCTGTGGAATCTTGGGCTAACGTAGAAGCACCACAATCAGTGCAAAAGTTGAAATCGTCTAATGCAATTGCTGCTGTAACCCTGGCACTACTACTGGTTTGTTCAGGAATGTACTCCGCGATACAGCGGGGTTATCTGTAGCTCACATTAGCCTGGGGCTCTATTATCTTTCATTGGCATTTGACTGCATCCCGTCCCCTGAGGGGAGACCACGCCTGTTTCTCCCTCAGCCTCACCACTGGCCCACCTCTCCTGATATGTGGATCACATGGGCTCCAGAGAAAGGGGAAGATGAAGTGAAGACAGTTCACCCCCACCTTCCATAGAGAATACATCAGATTTGTGCATGGAGGTTCCCCTCTGTGGGTCATGAATCATGGGGCCTTATCAGGCCCTGAGTTAGGATCTCTGCTTGCCACAGGCTGAGGGTGGCACACAAGAACAGAGCTACTAATGGGGGAGTGTGGGTGGAGAATCTGTCTTCCCCTCCATTTATTTAAGAATAAGTACCATGCCTAACAATACACGTGCTTAGTTTGCAGGTTGAAGACCATCTGGTCAAGAAAAAAAGCTACAGACTTGGGGCCAAATCAGACCTGGTATAAATGAGTGTAATGACTCTTGAATATAACAAAACAGATGTTTCTGGGGCCAGTTATTTCTGAGATATGTTATGACTAAAAAAAGAAGATATACCAAGAACTCTACCTGTATTTTTTAAAAAATCCTACATCTTAGAAATGGCTTCACCAATTCACCTCATACATTGCTGAAAAAATTCTCCGGCGGTCACAAACCTCAAATGTAGAGTCTCAAGAAGAAAGGATCAATTCTAAGGGATATAGCTGGGGGAATGAAGGTTGTGATGTGCAAAAATCAGCCTTGCAATGGAAAGCTAGTTACCACTTCAACCAAGGAGTTTCTCTCTAACAAATGATTATATATTTTTTTAATGTTTGCAGGAACGGTTGGTGACTGGCAGGACCATTTTTCTGAAGCTCAGAGTAAAGAAATGGACAGAAAATTTGAAGAGTGTTTAGCAGGAACTAAACTGGGAGAAAAGATGAAATATGAGTTGTATTGCAAGGCCTAAAGAGCAAAACCTAATGCAACTGTTTTCCTTAGTAGGATCTGTTCACTTGTTTTTGTACACTTGAAAAATCATCTAAACTTCTGCGTATCTGTCATAAATATAAAGGGAAGGGTAAACCCCTTTGAAATCCCTCCTGGCCAGGGGAAAGCTCCTCTCACCTGTAAAGGGTTAAGAAGCTAAAGGTAACCTCGCTGGCACCTGACCAAAATGACCAATGAGGAGGCAAGATACTTTCAAAAGCTGGGAGGAGGGAGAGAAACAAAGGGTCTGTGTCTGTCTGTAGTCGTCTTGGCCGGGGACAGAACAGGAATGGAGTCTTAGAACTTTTAGTAAGTAATCTAGCTAGGTATGTGTTAGATTATGATTTCTTTAAATGGCTGAGAAAAGAATTGTGCTGAATAGAATAACTATTTCTGTCTGTGTATCTTTTTTGTAACTTAAGGTTTTGCCTAGAGGGGTTCTCTATGTTTTTGAATCTAATTACCCTGTAAGATATCTACCATCCTGATTTTACAGGGGGGATTTCTTTATTTCTATTTACTTCTATTTTTTATTAAAAGTCTTCTTGTAAAACACTGAATGCTTTTTCATTGTTCTCAGATCCAAGGGTTTGGGTCTGTGGTCACCTATGCAAATTGGTGAGGCTTTTTATCCAACATTTCCCAGGAAAGGGGGGTGCAAGTGTTGGGAGGATTGTTCATTGTTCTTAAGATCCAAGGGTCTGGGTCTGTAGTCACCTAGGCAAATTGGTGAGGCTTTTTACCAAACCTTGTCCAGGAAGTGGGGTGCAAGGTTTTGGGAAGTATTTTGGGGGGAAGGACGCGTCCAAACAGCTCTTCCCCAGTAACCAGTATTAGTTTGGTGGTGGTAGCGGCCAGTCCAAGGTGTAATATTTTGTACCTTGGGGAAGTTTTGACCTAAGCTGGTAAAGATAAGCTTAGGAGGTTTTTCATGCAGGTCCCCACATCTGTACCCTAGAGTTCAGAGTGGGGGAGGAACCGTGACATGGTGGCACAGTGCTGGGATTAACCTGAAATCATTTTGAGATCCAGTTGAGATTTTTTGAACTAGAAATACAGATTTTAAAAAAGAATTTTTTTTTCCTTTGGAAAGGAAGCAGTTGAAACTGAAAGCAGATTGTTTTTTCTCTGCTTTGTGGCCAAGCAGAGACAAAAGGGGATTATCTTGTGAATTGCAGGTTTTCTTTGCCTGGAGGCAGGGTACTTAACTCCTGCAGGGAAATTCACAGTCTTCCAACCCAGAGGTTTTTTTTTTCTTTTCTTCCTAAAAGTAAATAGGGGGTGTGTGCTCTACCCATTTGCCTGGAGACAAAAGTGGCAGGGTTTTTTTTTAGGATTTTGATTTTTTTTTGTTTTACAAGGAGCACAGGTTTGAAAAGAAAATTTTTTTTTTCTTTGGGCTGGGTAAGCAGGTTTCCAAGTAGTTGGAGGTTTTTTGCTTTAATTTGGGCCCAGAGCAGAGACAAGGGAATTGTCTTTTTCTGTAGGCTGACAATCACTATCAGAGAATAGGTATTCTATTCCAGCACAGCAAAATTTTACAGCCAAGTTTTGTTTGTTTATTTCTAAACCTCGGGTGTAAAGTTAGTTAAAAACAGAGAGGTTAGAATGGCCAAATCCTCGGCTCGACTACAGCTGGAATTAGCCAAATTTCAGGCTGAGGAAAAACAAAGGGAACATGAAAGACAGATAGAACTCATGCGGCTGGAGAAGGAGGTACAGGAGGCTGCCCACAAGAGGGAAATGGAGGCAAGGAAGCATGTGGAGGAGATGGAGAGGATAAAGGCCCAGCAGAATATACCAACAAACCCTAGCAATCCTTCTCCAGGTACCACTTCCCATCCCAGAAAGTTCCCCACCTACAAGGCAGGTGATGATACTGAGGCCTTCTTAGAAAACTTCGAAAGGGCCTGCCTTGGGTACAACATCTCTACTGACCAATAAATGGTAGAGCTGAGGCCGCAGCTCAGTGGACCCTTAGCTGAGGTGGCAGCTGAAATGCCTAAAGAACATATGAACAAGTATGAACTGTTTAAATCCAAGGCGAGAGTCAGAATGGGGATAACACCCGAGCAGTCTCGTCGGAGGTTCCGAGCCCTAAGGTGGAAACCAGACATGTCATTTACCCGACATGCCTACCACATTGTGAAACATTGGGATGCCTGGATATCAGGAGCAAGTGTTGAATCTCCAGTAAATTTGCCCTTCCTAATGCAAATGGAACAATTCTTAGAGGGTGTTCCTGAGGAAATAGAAAGATACATCCTAGATGGGAAACCCAAAACTGTAATCGAGGCAGGAGAGATTGGAGCCAGATGGGTGGAGGTGGCAGAGAAGAAGAAAACTGGTCGCAGTTGGAGCGGAGACCAGAAGGGACCACCCCAGACCACACCCTATTACCGGGGGCCGCCCAAAGCCCCACCTACCTCCCAAAGAACCCTCCAGACCCCTTATCGTCCCACCACCCCGTTCTCCAGAAACCCACCTCGCCCCGGTGACCCGTCAGCTGGACGATGTTTTAAATGTAACGAGCTGGGGCATGTAAAGGCCAACTGCCCCAAGAACCCCAACAGATTACAGTTCATTGCACCGGAATCACACCAGAGGTCCACAGGCCCAGATACCTCCCAGATACCCTTGGAGCGGAGGGAAACTGTGAGTGTGGGCGGGAAGAAGGTCACCGCGTGGAGGGACACCGGAGCACAAGTGTCAGCTATCCATGCTTCCTTAGTGGACCCCAATTTAATCAACCCAGAGATCCAAGTGACGATTCAACCCTTCAAGTCCAACTCTTTCAATTTGCCTACAGCCAAGTTTCCTGTCCAGTACAAGGGCTGGTCAGGAATGTGGACTTTTGCAGTCTATGATGATTATCCCATCCCCATGCTGTTGGGGGAAGACTTGGCCAATCATGTGAAGCAGGCCAAGAGGGTGGGAACGGTCACCCGCAGCCAGGCTAAACAAGCCGTGAGGCCTAGCTCTGTTCCGGAAACTTCTATCAGAACCCGGTCAGAGGTGATGGACCCGGACCCCAGGCCAATGTCTGCAACAGCAGTAGTGGATCCAGTCCCAGAGACCCAGACGGAACCAGTCCCAGAACCGGAACCAGCCGAACAACCAACACCAGACCCCGTGTCAGCACTGAATCCAGTACTTGCAACCTCAACACCAGAGGGCCCCACTGAACCTGAACTGGCAGCAGCCGATAACCCTACCCAAGAGGCTCAGCCGGAGCCTGAATCCCAACATAGTGCACCAGCGGAGAGCGGTTCACAGTCAACAGAAGCAGCTCCATCCTCTATATCGCTTCCAGAGGGACCAAGCCTAGGTCCACAATCCAATGAGGAACTGATGTCTCCAGCATCAAGGGAACAGTTCCAGACTGAACAGGAAGCAGATGAAAGCCTCCAGAGAGCTTGGACGGCGGCACGAAGCAACCCACCGCCTCTCAGCTCTTCTAATCAATCCAGGTTTGTTGTAGAAAGAGTACTTTTATACAAGGAAACTCTTTCTGGTGAACACCAGGAAGACTGGCATCCTCAGAGACAGTTGGTAGTTCCAACTAAATACCGGGCCAAGCTCTTGAGCTTAGCCCACGATCACCCTAGTGGCCATGCTGGGGTGAACAGGACCAAAGACTGTTTGGGGGGGTCATTCCACTGGGAGGGAATGGGCAAGGATGTTTCTACCTATGTCCAGTCTTGTGAGGTGTGCCAAAGAGTGGGAAAACCCCAAGACCAGGTCAAAGCCCCTCTCCAGCCACTCCCCATCATTGAAGTTCCATTTCAGCAAGTAGCTGTGGATATTCTGGGTCCTTTTCCGAAAAAGACACCCAGAGGAAAGCAGTACATACTGACTTTCATGGATTTTGCCACCCGATGGCCGGAAGCAGTAGCTCTAAGCAACACCAGGGCTAAAAGTGTGTGCCAGGCACTAGCAGACATTTTTGCCAGGGTAGGTTGGCCCTCCGACATCCTCACAGATGCAGGGACTAATTTCCTGGCAGGAACTATGAAAACCTTTGGGAAGCTCATGGGGTAAATCACTTGGTTGCCACTCCTTACCATCATCAAACAAATGGCATGGTGGAGAAGTTTAATGGAACTTTGGGGGCCATGATACGTAAATTCGTAAATGAGCACTCCAATGATTGGGACCTAGTATTGCAGCAGTTGCTCGTTGCCTACAGAGCTGTACCACATCCCAGTTTAGGGTTTTCCCCATTTGAACTTGTATATGGCCATGAGGTTAAGGGGCCATTGCAGTTGGTGAAGCAGCAATGGGAGGGATTTACACCTTCTCCAGGAACTAACATTCTGGACTTTGTAACCAACCTACAAAACACCCTCCGAACCTCTTTAGCCCTTGCTAGAGAAAACTTACAGGATGCTCAAAAAGAGCAAAAAGCCTGGTATGATAAACATGCCAGAGAGCGTTCCTTCAAAGTAGGAGACCAGGTCATGGTCTTAAAGGCGCTCCAGGCCCATAAAATGGAAGCATCGTGGGAAGGGCCATTCGTGGTCCAGGAGCGCCTGGGAGCTGTTAATTATCTCATAGCATTCCCCACCTCCAACCGAAAGCCTAAGGTGTATCATATTAATTCTCTAAAGCCCTTTTATTCCAGAGAATTAAAGGTTTGTCAGTTTACAGCCCAGGGAGGAGACGACGCTGAGTGGCCTGAAGGTGTCTATTACGAAGGGAAATGTGCTGGTGGTGTGGAAGAGGTGAACCTCTCCATGACCCTTGGGCGTATGCAGCGACAGCAGATCCAGGAGCTGTGCACTAGCTACGCGCCAACGTTCTCAGCCACCCCAGGACTGACTGAACGGGCATACCACTCCATTGACACAGGTAATGCTCACCCAATTAGGGTCCACCCTTACCGGGTGTCTCCTCAAGCTAAAACTGCTATAGAATGGGAGATCCAGGATATGTTACAGATGGGTGTAATCCGCCCCTCTGAAAGTGCATGGGCATCTCCAGTGGTTCTAGTTCCCAAACCAGATGGGGAAATATGTTTTTGCGTGGACTACCGTAAGCTAAATGCTGTAACTCGCCCAGACAACTATCCAATGCCACGCACTGATGAACTATTAGAGAAACTGGGACGGGCCCAGTTCATCTCTACCTTGGACTTAACCAAGGGGTACTGGCAGGTACCGCTAGATGAATCTGCCAAGGAAAGGTCAGCCTTCATCACACATCTCGGGCTGTATGAATTTAATGTACTCCCTTTCGGGCTGCGAAATGCACCCACCACTTTCCAAAGACTTGTAGATGGTCTCCTAGCGGGATTAGGAGAATATGCAGTCGCCTACCTTGACGATGTGGCCATATTTTCGGATTCCTGGGCAGACCACCTGGAACATCTACAAAAAGTCCTTGAGCGCATAAGGGAGGCAGGACTAACTGTTAAGGCTAAGAAGTGTCAAATAGGCCTAAACAGAGTGACTTACCTTGGACACCAGGTGGGTCAAGGAACTATCAGCCCCCTACAGGCCAAAGTGGATGCTATCCAAAAGTGGCCTGTCCCAAAGTCAAAGAAACAGGTTCAATCCTTCTTAGGCTTGGCCGGTTATTACAGACGATTTGTACCGCACTACAGCCAAATCGCTGCCCCACTGACAGACCTAACCAAAAAGAAACAGCCAAATGCTGTTCAGTGGACCGGAAAGTGTCAGAAGGCCTTTAACAAGCTTAAAGCGACACTCATGTCTGACCCTGTACTAAGGGCCCCAGACTTTGACAAACCGTTCCTAGTAACCACAGATGCATCCGAGCATGGTGTGGGAGCAGTTTTAATGCAGAAAGGACCTGATCAAGAATTCCACCCTGTAGTGTTTCTCAGCAAAAAACTGTCTGAGAGGGAAAGCAACTGGTCAGTCACTGAAAAAGAATGTTATGCCATTGTCTACGCTCTGGAAAAGCTACGCCCATATGTTTGGGGATGGCGTTTCCACCTGCAAACCGACCATGCTGCACTAAAGTGGCTTCACACCGTCAAAGAAACTAACAAAAAACTTCTTCGGTGGAGTTTAGCTCTCCAAGATTTTGATTTCGACATCCAACACATCTCAGGAGCTTCTAACAAAGTGGCTGATGCACTCTCCCGTGAAAGTTTCCCAGAATCAACTGGTTAAAATCGTCCTTGAGATGTGGAAAATATTGTTAGTCTTTATGTACTTGGTAGTATATTTAGAGATGCATGTGTCTTATTAACTCTGTTTTCCTAGAGCTCCAGGAAGAAATCCCAGCCAGTGTTTCACCCTAGCTGAGATTTGGGGGGCGTGTCATAAATATAAAGGGAAGGGTAAACCCCTTTGAAATCCCTCCTGGCCAGGGGAAAGCTCCTCTCACCTGTAAAGGGTTAAGAAGCTAAAGGTAACCTCGCTGGCACCTGACCAAAATGACCAATGAGGAGGCAAGATACTTTCAAAAGCTGGGAGGAGGGAGAGAAACAAAGGGTCTGTGTCTGTCTGTAGTCGTCTTGGCCGGGGACAGAACAGGAATGGAGTCTTAGAACTTTTAGTAAGTAATCTAGCTAGGTATGTGTTAGATTATGATTTCTTTAAATGGCTGAGAAAAGAACTGTGCTGAATAGAATGACTATTTCTGTCTGTGTATCTTTTTTGTAACTTAAGGTTTTGCCTAGAGGGGTTCTCTATGTTTTTGAATCTAATTACCCTGTAAGATATCTACCATCCTGATTTTACAGGGGGGATTTCTTTATTTCTATTTACTTCTATTTTTTATTAAAAGTCTTCTTGTAAAACACTGAATGCTTTTTCATTGTTCTCAGATCCAAGGGTTTGGGTCTGTGGTCACCTATGCAAATTGGTGAGGCTTTTTATCCAACATTTCCCAGGAAAGGGGGGGTGCAAGTGTTGGGAGGATTGTTCATTGTTCTTAAGATCCAAGGGTCTGGGTCTGTAGTCACCTAGGCAAATTGGTGAGGCTTTTTACCAAACCTTGTCCAGGAAGTGGGGTGCAAGGTTTTGGGAAGTATTTTGGGGGGAAGGACGCATCCAAACAGCTCTTCCCCAGTAACCAGTATTAGTTTGGTGGTGGTAGCGGCCAGTCCAAGGTGTAATATTTTGTACCTTGGGGAAGTTTTGACCTAAGCTGGTAAAGATAAGCTTAGGAGGTTTTTCATGCAGGTCCCCACATCTGTACCCTAGAGTTCAGAGTGGGGGAGGAACCGTGACAGTATCCAATTGTAAATAATTATGTTCTAGTCCTTAATACCAGCAATTTATGTCAGATGTGTGCCTTAAATCTGATACCTCATCATGCTTAATAGATCTTTTATGTATGCAGATGCCAATTGTATGGCATTGCCTTAGAAAGGAGCTCTAGAGTTCATTATCATCTACACTATTCTGAGGAGGTATCAGCCAGAAACACCATCAGTTATTTAACCACTCTGTCAAAATCAATTTAATCGGAGAGCCAATTCTTCTCTGAGAAATCCCTTGAAATTCATGGGGGTTGAATTTGTTGTAAGCTAGTGCAGAATTAGACTTAGAGTATCCAGACGATCCAGATGTACAAAAGCGACAGAAAGTCCACCAAATAATATTAATGGCAAAAACTAATCTAACAGTGACTTGAGTCTGGCTATCTTCTGGTGGAACATGTTGATTCCCTCCAGGATAACTGTTAGCCAAGCAGCTTTTCTGTTTCTGTTTTTCTGCTTGCATTCATTATTTGTATGTGTCCTTTTAAATCCTTGATTTGATAAGTGTATTAAAAATGTTACTAATTGGTTCTTCTTTCCTCAATCACAGGGGGTATGTTGGAAGTCAGTTTTGTTTGGACATATTCCTGAAGGTTTTATGACATGACATAATCTTTAATGAAAGATTCTTTAATTCCTGGAGTCTCCAGAACAATCCTGGAGGGTTTGCAACCCTAGGCCTGGTACAAGACAGAGGAGCCCTGAGGCTTGAATTATTCATGGTCATAATCTCTATGCAGAGTAGCAAATGTTTGTATCATTGCTGCAAACTAACTGGTCTACTCTGGAAGCTGTGGCTGAGATTTTCAAAGCCAGGGCAACTGCACTGAAATTAATGGGAAATTAATTAATTAGTGGTTAATTCTCCTAGTTGGCTTTGAAACTCTCGGTCTATCTATTGTACTCTTAGCATAACCATACTATTGCCAAAATATAGGACACCCCTTCCCTGAGAAGATCTTGAGGATACAAAATCAAAATAAAGCACCAAGGGTGGAGACCAGTGGGGTGTTTTCTCACGGCACATCTGACCCATTCTGGGCAAAACCAAGACACATGTATCTGATATAGCTGCTGGTATCATTGTGCTTCCTGAGCTTTTGTGAATGACCCTTTTAAATCTACTCCTTTGTATTAGCCCAAAAGGTTGGGTGTTTCCTTCCCACCCCATCAGACTCAAATTTCTTCTCTTGCTTCACCCAATTTTGAAACCATGATGTCAGTGTGTATTCCAAATTTAGAAAAATAAGTTCTCCCATTCCTATTTTTTTGGTTACTTGTTCTCAAAAATAGTGTTCGGGGCAGGTAATCAGCATGCAGCCTTCTTGTCTGTGTCTATCTATCTATAATATATAGATGTTTCTAGTTGAAAAAGCAGAATTTTCCTCCTGAGAAATTCTGATATTTCTACATTTATTTTCACTCAAAATATTGAGCCAAAAAGTCAAGACAGTGAAATTTTTCACAGAACGGTAAGTTCTGAAATATTTAAATTCAGAAATGGTGAAGCGTTTCATTTCTACATTTACAACTGAAACAAAATGTTTTGACATTCCCAAATTGAAACTTTTCATTTTGGCCTGGTTCAGCATTATTGTCCGTGTCCTTCTGAGTTGCTGTGGTGTCTCGTAGGAGTTGAGGTTTAGGTGGCTTAGACCCCCATTTTCCTCTATCAACCAGGCTCCCAAGCCAGACTACATCTGCATGATGCACAATGTTCACTCAAGTCCCATGATTCACTGTCGAAGTTACAGGGGAGACTGCGGTGTATCACGGGAGACAAAGTCCAGAGGGGGAGCCTAGCCCATAGAGGAGAATGGGGACACGAGGCACCTGAACTGCAGCTTCCATGAGACACTGCACTATCTCAGGCAAATATTGCTTAATGTCAAACTTGCCTGGAAATGAGATGTTTTTACTTAGGCAACCAGACCCCAAACTAAATATATTTCATTTTGATTTTCCATTAGAAAAATCAAAAAATTTCAGCAAGACTAAAATTTTCCAGAAACTGCATTTTCTGCCAAAACACGTCGTCATAAAATTCCTGACCAGCTCTAATTCCTATGTATAGATGTAGATACAGGCTGTAGCAGGGTGCTGGTGCAAAAGCACCTAATTAGCCCCTGCCCAGTCAGCTCCAATCAGGGGAAACAGATTGGGGCTGATGGAAAAGGCCTGATGCTGGCCTGAGGATTGGCAACACCTGCTGGCCTGACAAGCCAAGGGCTATAAAGGCTGGGAGGAGCCAGAAGTAAGTCAGGGAACTAGAGGTCTCCTAGCTGAAGGCTGACTCTGAGGTGGAGGTAAAAGTGGTTGAATAATCCTGTAAAGCTTGTAAATAGATAAATACTGGTGGTGGGATAACTGCAGGTAAATAAAGACACAGGTGTTGCACAACCCTGAAGCCTTTCTGAGCCTTATTGGGGGCAGCAAGCAGGCCCCAAGAAGAGGGGTGGGTCATGGACCCTATTACACAGGCCAAGATTGTCAGAATTGGCTAGTGATTTTCAGTGCCCAACCCAAGACACCATAAAGGAGCCTACTTTTCAGAGGACAGATGCTCAGTGCTTTCTAAAAACCAGGACCCTGTAAGGAGTTTCAAACTGGGCACCCAAAAAATTGAGGCAACCTAAAGCCACTAGTTACTTTTCAAAACTTGGGCCACAGTATGTATGTATGTCCATATATTTAATTCCAACCAGTGTGCCTGTATGTACACACACACACAGAGTGAATATGCTGTCAGAGTAAATCCAGGCAAGAAATGGGTTGGAGAATATTACTTCAATAATAACTCCTTTGCTGTGGCTGCTTGTACAAGATGTTACACTGCCCATCACCATCTTCTGGAAAACTCTCTTTGAAATCCTTTAAAATAATTACAAATGCATGTGCAATTTAAGGCACCACAGTTAGTCTGTTGTATCCTCCTTCGGAGGAAATGAATCTTTATGATCTCTAAAATGGGTTTAGCAGAACACCCCCAAATCTCTGTACCACAGAAGGAACTAAGTGCAGCTTGTGTACCATACATTCTAAGGAGCAAAACCTGCTCCCTTCCCCAGATACAGAGGCCTGAGGGTATGTTTACACAGCAGCTAGACACCTGTGGCTGGCCCATGCTGACACAATATAACGTGTCTCTCCCCTCTCCCCAGGGAAACTCCTGGGAAAGCAATTTGGCCTTGTGGGGCTCAGCCTGCGGGGCTGTTTCATTGTAGACTTTTGGGCTCAGGCTGGAGCCTGGACTCTAGGACCCTGTGAGGTGGGACGGTCCCAGAGCTCGGGCTTAGCTGTCCTATCTTATTCCTCCTGAAGTACATGACAAAGGCCCCATGGACTTTGATGAGGTTGGGCTTAGTCTCTAGGTGTGGCTGAGTGTTTTATCACTCAGATCATAGCAAAGAGATTCACCACAACTCACCCTTGGCAAAAGAGAATGGGAGTACAGAGGCCTCGGCCCTTGCCCCCACAAGGACATGGTGTACGATCCTTGTCCCCGCAACCATCACACAAATGAGTTAGAGTATGATTTCCCCTCCAACTCACACTCGGACACAAATATGAGATGGATCATGACGTCCCCTCTCCTCACTAGCAGTCTGTGTACAACCCACACATGCGTGAGTAGGAGGAAGCAGTAGTGCAGAGCTGCTTCTCTCTGTCCCCCATCCCGTGTGCCAGAAAGAGCAAGGTAACTTATTTTCAGCATAGTTTTTAAAATACTTCATACAATATCTCTTTAACCTCTGACTAATCAGTAGATTTGACCTTCCTCTTGACTCAGTGGTACAACAAAGTTCAATGTTTGTTAAGGCTCATACAGTACTTCATCATAATCCTTATAGGTATCCTTGGGTTCACAATAAATTGTTCACTGCTGTAGCCCCAAACAGCCACCAGAGGGCAAACATCATCTATTAATTTGCAGAGTTGGAAAAAAGGGGAGTCTGGCCCTGGCCCCGGCCATGTTCCTTACGCAGGTGTGAGCCCTGGAACAAGTGTTTTGGATTATACTGAAACAGAATGCTGGGGATAGTTTGGATAAACATGCTTTCGCAAACCTATTGCTCTGGGCTCCTTTTGTACTGTCAGATTGAAAACTACTTCCCTCCCCCACTCCCAACCCCCACCGCCAGTTAAACTCAAACCAGATGGTACCTCTCAAAGTGAATAAATGCTTCTTTCTTTATTTAGCGAAAGAATAATCTAGATGAAATGTTAGAAATCCAAAATACAAAAGTCAGACGATAAGTGTGATTCCACAGCAATGGAATCAATCGCATGACCATGGGAAAGGCTTCCTCAAAGAGATCGTGGTAATAAGCCATCAGACTTGATGTCTTTACTGGAAAGAATTAAGGGGTATATTTTTCATTACATTTTTTGTCAAACATAGTAATTAGAGATCTACACTACTTTGCGTGTGTTTAGTGTCTAATGTTTCTTTATTAAAACTTTAATTTTTTGCTTCAAGAATCAGCTGTCAGCGGAAAGTAGAACATAGTCACCGTGTTTGGTAATTTGCGAACTGATTGCTCGAGTGGCTCTTGAAGGCATTGTTTCATTGTCTTCTGGAAAACAAAAGAAACTCAGGAAAACAGGATTTTCCATACAAGAACAGATCCAAGAACCATCTTGTCAGTTATCATGTTGCCAACAACAGCCAGTCCTGGATGAATGAGTGGAAAATCCTAGCTAAAATGCACCTAATTTTGCATTTGTGTATTACAGGCTGGAAGAAAGAAAACATTCTTGACCACAGCCAATTAGCTTTTGCTGTGTAACATTAGATGATAGAAAATGTAATGCTTTATTTTTCTGCCTCTTTGCTCACCCTCAGACCTTCATTATTTTAAAAATCAAAGTACACGAAACTGGGACTTTAATAAGACTGAATATATTCCTTTCAAAATCAGAGTGTTACTCCTGATGGCTCCCACTAACTGGAACCTCCTGCTTGTCCTATGGCCAGGTACAGAAAGGGGCATCAGAGAAGTTTTTCACTCCCCACATATTCCACATGAGATTTGCCTCTCCATGGCTCAGATGAACAATCCTTGCCACAGGTACATAGTCCTTAGGACGCGATCCTAATTATCTCTGAGACAAAGTCTGACAAAAGGAACTCTGCTGAATTATTTGATTCTTTGTGTGTGACTATGTGTGTGTGCTTATGCTCAAATAAATTGGTTAGTCTCTAAGGTGCCACAAGTACTCCTTTTCTTTTTATGTTTATTTAGCTTTATACTACTTTACACTCCAAAGGCACTCTCTGAAGATCTCAGAACTTTCCAAATATCAGTGCAGTTACGCTCGTGGCTGTTGTGAAGTTAAGTATTACTATCCCCAGTTTACAGATAGAGCACAAAAAAGTTAAATAACTTGCCCAACACAACAAAGAAAGTTTGTGGCACAGCCAGATTGACCGTCCCTCCCCCTGACCAGTAGATCTGTACTTTAACCACCAGACCATCTTCTTTTGTTTCCCAGATACCACTTTGTGGAACTACTGTCTCCATTTTGGATGAAGCAGTGACAATAGTCAGTATTCAGTCTGAAAATAAAGGATTCTCCTTATAGAGTACATCTGCCATGAAAAGTGCCAATGTGAAAATGGAATCTTCATGCTCAACAGATCTTCTCCTTTTGGGTATGCAAAAGTATTGTCAATCCCAGGCCTTCCAAAATCATGAGTCAGGCCTTAAAATCATGAGATTTAAAAAAAAAACAAAACAGTAAGTTTGTGGCTTTTTTGTTTGCCTTCTGGTTTCTGAGTGTTTAAGACTCACTTGGGGCACATTTTCCAGCTTTTGTCTGCAACCATGAGGGTTAGAAACATGTTTATTTTTTAAAAACGCAAGATGAAATTTTCACATAATCACTTAACTGAGGGAGCTGGGGCTTTTGAGAAAATATTGTGAGACTCACAATAAAATCGCAAGAGTTGGCAACACAGTGCAGTGTCACCCCTCCTTTTTGTACAAAGTGTCACATTTTACTACTGTAAGTCCCCTGGAAATAGGGTGACCAGATGTCCCAATTTTATAGGGACAGTCCTGATTTTTGGGTCTTTTTCTTATATAGGCTCCTATTGCTCCCCAGCCCCTGTCCTGATTTTTCACATTTGCTGTCTGGTCACCCTACCTGGAAATAACACCGAAGAGAGCGTGAACTGGATCCTTTCCTGGCTCATGGATCATTAACAGAATTGATAACTAAGTTTCATTAGAAGGGCTATCTGTGCAACCCCACCATTCTCAAATTATGTGCTAAATCACACCCGTGCAACCCTGTGGAATAGCAGAATTATGCCGGTGGAACACAGGACATAAATTCTTGGCCAATTAAGTTGCACATGTTGAAATGAAAGCAGCATTTGGCCTGCAGAATCGTTAGGCAGGTGATGTCACAAACCATAAAGAACATTGTTTGGCGTTCAGAACACAGGCTGAGCTTGTCATCCGTTGAACACTCTTCACCCCATCTTTTTACTTAAAAACATTGCAAATCTGATTTGGAGCTACTGAGACACAATAAGGTCACAAACCTGCAAACATTCATTCTCTGTAACTTTAAGCATGTGAGTAGTCCCACCGAAGTGACTGGCACTACTCACGAACTTAAGGTTGTATAATCCTCATCTTTATGCAGCAACATTTGCTTTTTAAGTCCAAAGGCAGGGAGAGAAGCAGTGGGGACGAGACATGGATTTTTGTTTGAATCCAGGGCCGGGCATCTCAGCTAGAAGAACCCAGAAACATCTAGAAATAGGGTGTTGCAGTTATTAGACATGCTCAATAACTGTTCTGGAAGCTGTACAGTTTCCAATAAGGACAAACCATCTTGCAGGGACCACACATATTCACCATCTGAGAGCAGAGCCAATCAGACATTAGAGAGGGGAAGGTTGTAGACACAGGAGGTAAAGACAGCCCCGTGCACTCAGTGGCTGATCGATGCAGGACCAAGAGATGTGTCTGTTGTAAGACTTGGGTGCCAATGCCATGTTGGATACAGGTGTTTGTTGTGTCTGCTGTGCACACAACGTTCAGAAATGAGGAAACCAGCTGGACATAGCTGGGCTCCAAATAACCACATTTATTAACTATATATAAAGATACATGGTCTAGCTACTTATATACACTGCTGCTCTATTAAGTTCTGGTGGCTAGTGCAATAGGAGACAGGGAGGCCCACTAGAGGGATCACAGCCTACTTAAAGGGATATTACCCAATTCCTATACAATTCAGAGTTATTCCCACTTTACTGACACTCTCAGCTGAAGTAATGAAAGGTCCACCACAGTGTATTTTATGGACCCAGAGGGAGAGCTGGAGGGGAGCATTTGTCACACCTTGAGGCTACAGAGTCTATTGAAATAAAACTTGGCTTTTAGCTAACTACTTCCTGCTAAGGTTGTGTCTCAGTTAAAGAGAAAAGAATTAGAGCTCAGAGAGGTGAGGGTCTGTAGATCCGTCTCTGACTTAGTTGCTCTGGTGGGGATAAAATAGAGCCCGATGGACTAGAGTGACAGCCTTTTAGACATCCACAGGAAACTGTAATTCTATATGCTGATCCCAATACTTGTACCACTTGGGATACAGGCTGTAGATTGCCTATTTTACCAGCTACTGAGAAGGCAAGTCAACTATTAACCCAAGGACTGAAGCACTGCCAGTTGTGAGAATCCCCAGACTTTTGTTTGCTGACAAGACTACAGTGTTTGAGAATAAAGAATTGAGACGGTTGCCAGTCTTCTCAAGCTCTGAAGAGGATCCAGGTGTCAGATATATTTTAAGGCCACATTGTAGAGACTTTCTTCTCTAAAAAAGGATCAGAGGGAATATGTGTATGTATGTATGTGTGCTAATGTAACAGAAGTGTAAATGTTCCATTGGAACCCTCCATGGAATATACATAATGGGAACAAAGGGGTGAAAGTCTGTATAAGGAACATCAGTAGATTTACTACTTAATAGCTTTTGTTTAAAAGTTTATCATAAGTATTCCAAATATTATTTACAATTTTTCATGGGTATCAAAGGTTTGTTTACTAATCATTATGGGGTACCGGCTTGGAAGCTGTCACAAGCACCTACGTTCAGGGTTTTGCAAACAGTAGCCCTGAGGTTTAACTCTGTGTAATTCTTTCCAAAAAGTCTTGAAAGGGCAGAACTCTGGCCTGTGCTTCAGCAAAGAGTTAAGCTGAAGTGCAGGAAAAGGGAGTGTCCTCGAACTTTATATAATTTAACCCAAGTATCTGTAACACAAATGGCACCCAAACAGGGACTGCCACTTACTACATTTGCATGAGTGTTTGCAGTATGATGCCCTGTATATGGACCCCACAGTGCCCAAACTGCTTTGCATGTACTATTGTCTTCTAATTTTAGTAATTTTCATAGCATTGCATTTTTGCATGGCACAATAGTGAAGAAACATAAAATAAATGAGAACATACGTACTACTGCTCTTTTAAGGGAACGGTCACTAGATGGCACTACAGACTAAGGTAAAGATCTGCATATTATTAAGACTAATTCTGAAAATTGCACTAGTTCTGTTCACTTTCATGCGAGAAGTTAATTCTCATTTAAAAATAAATTAGAAATAAAAAAATAAAGTGTTTTTGGTTATGTACAGAAACAGAAAAAAGAAAAAATAAGCATCTCATTCTAATGATATTGATTTCCATTTGTTTTTTATAGACTACTCATTGTTTCTCAACCACCAGTTTGTGGACAGGCACTGGTCCCTGACATCATCCTGACAGTTTAGGAAGGCAGCAAGTCCGTCCCTAGCATCAAAATGGTTGAGAAACAGTGGACTACATCTTTTATTCAAAAGGATCACAAAACAATTTACATTGCAGATATATATCTATTCCAAGATCACCTTTTTTGACAGGCATTTTTACAGAATTCTCTCCTGCTGATTTTGCAACCCTCAGTTTCATTGAGACTGTATCAATAAGGGTTGCTTGGTTTACATTAATCAGGTAGCATGTTATTTCATTAAACTGTATTTTTTTTTAAAAAAACAACAGTATGCAAGCACCATGCAGCCTAAGGTCAGAGAGGTACACAGGACCATGGTGCTCCAGCATGTAATACGGGCATAGAAGTTGATGTGTGTTTGGGGGACGGGTGCACGCCTCTGCATCACCGCACATTTCCCTTCTTATCCCATCTTTCTTACAAGGACCTTGGCTAACCTTCTCCCCCCTCTTTAATTTCCTTCCCTTCTCTTTCCCACAATCCAATATAGTTTTGTATGTAAGGTGAGTGGGGACATTGGCAACAACTATGAACCATAACTTCTTTGTACACAAAGCAAATGAATGGACAGAACCATAACTTCTTTGTACACAAAGCAAAGCAAATGAATGGACAATATTTAACGTCTAGATTTTTTGTTAATTTGCCAGTTTGTAATGGAGACAGGCAGGAAGGACGAAAAGCAAAATTTGATCTTTTTTCTTCTTCTTTCTTTTAACAAATACTGGCTTTCTGTCAGTCACCCCCATAAGGCCTTACATGCATTCTTTAGGGAGCTCTTGCTGTGCTAGTTGAGCTCAGGTGAAATGTAATATTTTGTATTTCCTTTTGTATTTATTAAATGTGTCCACACAGCCTTTGGCTGTACAAATTTGAAAACCAAGTAGTTTGTTGATCTATGTCAGCTCTATGTAGAATCCCATCCAGAGTAAACTAGACACATTTCCCACTGCTACCTCTGCAGGCAAAGGCCTGAGTAAATAGATGAGCCACACTCCCTGTCCAGAAGGTCAACAGATGTGCATTCTGTCAGATCAAGGGAGGAAGCAAAATTTCACAGCAGAGAGTTCTCCACCGACAACTCCCTGCCACCAGTGCCTAAATCTTCAAAACTAGGGGTTGCTGGCAAAAGTGATCCAGCTGAGCTTGTGGAAAGAAAGAGAGAGGTGGTCTTGAATTGAGGCAGTTTAATATCTGACATGCTTTCTATCAGTGGGGGGTGGGGGGTTAGAGGCCCAGTCCCACAAATCATAGAAATAATTCTATTGAAACTGAGGGATTATTTACAGGAGTAAAGATTACTTACATAAGGAAGGCCAGAAAGATCTGGCCATATATTGTGCACTTGTAGGAAAAGGACTATGATGATCTAGAAGGTCTTTTCCATTTCTATCTCCTAGGATCCCATGAGCCAAGCTGACAGAGAAAAGAGAGAAATATTGGGTGTCAATTTTCCTGATTTACACTTGTGTAAGTGACAGAAGAAACTCCAGTTCCATCAATGGAGTTATGCTAGTACAAAAGCAGCGTGAGAGGAGAATCAGGCCCCAAGAATGGTTGCATGATGGCCAAAATATTTTAGCCTTTATTCAATATTAGGTTGACTCCATTGACTTGAACCCACTTACAGAATTTAGCCCACGATGAGTGGTTGCTAGCAGGTAACGGATAGCTGTAGCTCTGCTTGAGCAAGTCAAAAGAAATGCTATGATATTTATTGTATTAGCTCCCAACAGAACAATCCATCAACTTTGTATGTATTCAAACCATAATTAAGGCAAGCTGGTATATGACTAGCAATTATTCATAATCCATGAATAGCAAGATGTTGGGTATACAGCTGTCAGGTGACAGCTTTTCCTTGTTGATGTTCTGAGAAAACAAAACATTCATTTAAAGGTGAGCTGAGGTGACTTGGAAAGCTTTTTTTTTTTAAGGGTTTAAGAACTGTGTATGAGCATGAGTGGAGGAGAGCATGTGGTGCCCACTGATTTATTTTAACCACATTGTAAAACATATTTTCGTCTTTTACCTACCTGTCAAGACCTTTGTTCAGGGTTATATTACTCCTGCCTGAGCTGAATAAATCACAAACAGTGCACAGCAGACCATTTTCCTGCACTCCCCATATGGCAATGGTTACCAAACATTTTTGTTAAATTGTTCCCTGGTGACTGACATATGGACCTCCCAAGGCTGTTCATGTCCCCTCACTCTTGGCATGCTTGCCCCCATCTCTCCTTTTGTCTTTCCTCTTTCTCCTGTTCTTTCTTCGTTCTCATCTTCTTGTTTTTTTCTCTCTCCCTCCCTCCCTTTATCTGACTACCTTCGTTTTTTCTCCCACCTTTTCTTCTCCATCCCAGCTTAAATTCGCCTGTTCCTAGGCCACCTCCTGTTTCCAAAACCTGTAATGTTTTGTGTCTTGTTTAAGCACGCACTAAAAAACTAACACAGTCCACTTCCAGCCAGTCCTATTCCCAAGAGCTCATTCTGACTGCCAAGCAGGGGTTAACAGGACAACATAGCTGCTACTCAACAACCCCAACAACTGTGATGAGACACAAACACAAGAATGGTGGCTGTCCTATTTTGATCTATTTGAACCACTGATGCTGGGCTAGCAACCCCATCTTTCTTGCTGTTGTTTGACACGAGCCCAGAAAGCCAGATGTTCTGAGCTAGTAACTTCAGAAAGGCGCGTCTGTGTCTTGCTTTGGTTTCAGTCTAGCCAGCTACAGCTAGAGATGTTGACCCAGTGTCACAGAGACCTCTCTCTTGATATCAGCCCAATCAGATAGAGGAGTGGAGCCAGTGACCTCACATAGGCCTGTGCTTTTACAACACACAGCAAAAAAAGGTGCAAAAGGGAGCACATGGAAGGACAGCCTGGCAGCTCCCCCCATTCTAGATGCTGAGTAAGAGAGTTCCCCTCCTCTTCTCTACAGCTTGGGTGAGCTCAGGAGAGCTCCCTTACCTTCTGCCACTGCAATGGATGGTGAAATGACAACTTGTGAGGTGGGAGAATCAGAACTGGGATCAGAAGTGGGAGCTGGTGCCTGGATGTGTGGAGTAGCTGTCATGGAGTCATTCCTGGAACTATGTTCTCCTTCATTTCCATGTTAAGGGCCACTCCATGCCTTAGCATGCTCAACACACCCCCCGGAGAGTTTATGTTAGGAGGCCCCAAGCCTTTCCAACAGCAGGTGGAGTGGCAGATGGAGAAGAATTGTCCAAGGTGGAGTCCCCTATCTACATTCATTTTTCTATTTCCCTGCTGGTTTCTCCTCTGGGGCAGGGGGAAAGAAGTAAAACCTGCCACCTTCAACTCCTCTTCTTTCCTGCGGAAAATGGGGACCCTGCTCTCAATTTTGCCAACCTGAGCTAGAATCTCAATGGCAGAATGGCAATATTTAGTTCTGTCTCCTGTCCTGGCTCTGTATAATGGGAAGTGGGGGTAAGAACTCCAGTGTTGTCCCCCATGTAGCACTATGGTCTGTGTTCACAAGCACATCCATCCTTTTGTTTGGCTGGCTATGGGCCTTTTGAAGGATGCTGCCTCCCTTCAGACACAATTCCTCATCTCCATTCTCTATCCCATACCACTTCCCATCGCACAAGACAATGCAATGATATTCATGTCAAGACCTCAACAACCATGATAACATCCAGGACAACCACCAAAACCAGTCAGTTCCATCTTTCTGTTTTGATCTATTTTAACCTCTTTTGCCAAAGATTGGTGACATTGACACAGAGCAAGTTTATTCTGAGGCCTTGTCCTTCTCCTAGCATGCCAAAGGGATGGGGAGTCTAGAGGGAATGGTGTCGATAAGCTAACGAGACATGCAAAGAGCAATGCCACATGCTATAACCAGTTCCAGTTCTTCCCATTCAATCCCAATTCTCCCTCTCTGGAAAAATGCACAGGAGACTCCCCTATCTGTCAGATGCATCATCTGCAATTTGGATTGTCTGCTCTCCTCTATTCAAGAGCTGCCCAGTGCTTCTTCCAGTCGAGGTACATTATATGAGGTGGGGGAGGGGGAGTCAGACAGCATACCTGGTTTGTGGCACAGCTCCCTGGTGTAACTGATCTGGTCCAACCCCACCATCCCCTGCAGGGATGGACCCTCATTTTTGATGAAAGTTTGAGTTTTGACACTACAATCAAAATATGCGGGGGGGGGGGAGAAGGGGAAGGAGACCTTGGAAACAGTTTTACCTAGTTTTCTCCCCTATTTTTGACTAGCTCTAATTGTTTGTAGAACTGAGCTAATATTTCACACCAATGAATTTATTTCATGCATGTAACCTTTTTTCTATTTCCAGAATTTCCACAAAAAGGTTCCTCAGTGATAAATATTATTTGCATTTTTGGCAGAATGTCTTTTTGAATGTTTTATTCTATGGCTTGATTGTTTCCATTCAAAATTTGAGCTGTGTTGCCTAATTGTTACTGGGCACTTATGTCACATGGTATTATTTCAGTTCCCTGATTCACACTTCCTGTGTGAATTGTTGTATGTACACCTTTATAATTCAGCCGGTGTGAGAATACTCACACAGACAACTTTAAAATCCACTTTCTCTCCACATTCATGCCACTGAAACTTGATTCTTTGAACGTTTAAGAAAAGTCTTGCAATGTTTAAGGGGAATGCAAAAATGGCAGGAGCATAGCCAAGGTGAGTGCATTTCACATCAGTTATAGAAGATTTTTGCATTATTCTTCCAGCTCTTATGTTCTATCATTTTAAACATATTAACAGGTTTTTTATATCCACCAAAAGGTAATCCAGTTGTAGCTGGTCAAACAAGTTCCAAATGTAATTTTCTCACAAACCTTTTCCAGTTTTTACACTTTCATCCAGCTCATTAATGTTGGAGTCAATGGGTCAGGACTAGAAAAGTAACTGTGGGTGTGAGATACAGGGATTGTTACATGATTGAATTCAGTGGACTTCTCTAATGCATAAAAGTGGCCAAATATCTCTACTACAACCACAGAGAGCTTCTCACTCTTAATCTCTATGCTTCTCCCATGATGTCCTTTCTGTATCCTTGTCCTACATTGTATCTTTGGACCTTCCACCATGTACTTGTCTTTCCTTCCTTCTCCTTGTTTGGCAAAAGGACACCCTCTCTTCATTCAAATTATATGACAGAGTTGCCTGTGATAGCAGGGGACTGGACTCAGTGATCTGGGTTTTCCCCTCCAGTTTCCAAATAATTTCTTGAGGAAACCAGACTTCTTCCATAAAGCCTTTTAAAAATAATCCAAAGAAAGATGAACCTTAAAATATCTACACAGTTTAGAGACGGGACTATCATTTGGTGGCTTGATGTATTATCAATTTTAGACCCAGGCAAATAGAGGAACAAATATCTTCAAATATTCATCTGAAAACAAATTTCAGTCAGTCATTTAATGGCCCTTTTGTCTCTGGCTTTTTGTGAACTTCTGTGAGTTTGACAAAACTTACAATTTTTTAGCTTGCATGTTCACTGACAATGAATTTTGAAATTGGCGCATTCAGTTGTAAAATTTGAAATTGACTGTTCAAAATCTGTTGGATAGTTTTATAACCAACATGGTACAAATTGAGAAGTGCAAATTGTACAAATGAACTTGCAATTAAAAATCCATGCTGTGCTAGGTATAAAAGTAGTCCAATCAGGGAATGGAAACAACAGCAAGTGACTTGAGTTTTATCCAGCATAGGCCATATAGAGAATATCTGCAAATTCTCTGTATGCAGAATGATCTCCCATCTGCTTTGTTTAGAACTTTGCCTCCAGAGGCAGGAGAGTCAAAACATTTGGGTACAGCACATAATGGAACAGGGGGAAAAAGTTCCTGACGAGAAGGGTATCTGTCATCTCTCTCTTCTCTCTATCCCTTGCAAGATAGAGTGAAGGTAATGCTCTGCAGGGATATTCCTGTCCGATAGCACAAGGTGCTTACCATTCCTGCCTCTAGGAGATTCATTACTGATGCAAGACAATGGTTAATGTAACCCTACAGACTAAGTCTGCTATAAGTAGATGCTGTTTTATTGATGATCCCATTAATAGCTGGTGACAGTGGAGAGTGAATTTCCACAGTTCACAGCCTTTTGTAAGACCTCTTCTGGAACATTTCTTTCCACTGTCATCACCCAGACTCCCCCTTTGACCTCTTTATCAGTCAGTGAGTGGTACCAGAGGCTTAAGATGCATACTCACAGCAGTACACCATGTGCACTTTTCACAGCAGCACACCTAGTGGGAAGAATTAAAATAGCCCAGACGTATAAAATAGACATCCTTGAACTGGTGTCTATTAAATAACTCATAAAGTAATAATACTATCATTTCGTTTCCCATTTCCCTCTCGTGGTTACCATGATTGCATTAGTGTTGATCTTTATAGTTATAAGGCCAGATTCAAAACTCTCCGAGGTCAATGGGAGTCTTTCCATTGGCTTTGGCTCAGGTCCCTAATTAGCTCATGGCAGGGGCCCCAATACTTTGTGACACCAAGGGCAGCACTAGCTACTTGCCAGGAGACTGAAAAAAATGCAACCATGCTTGCTTTGCTTTTACTTTTCTTAAAAGAAGAATAGAAATTGCTGCTCGTATGAATTCACCAGCAACTGAAATCTGCAGTTAATCATTTTTTATTATTTATAGTATCAAAAGAGTCCTCAGTGCTATGCAAAGCATGGAAGACGACACTGCAATGAATAAAGGGGAACATCACTAACCAACATTGTTGCTGTTCAGCCCAGAGAATTACATGTACATACAATGGATACCTTGACTGCACTTAGTGCCTGAAAGACGATCTGAGGACTTTGAAGCCTGCCAAATGTTTCAGAGCCCTGCTGTTAGTCTTACGCACAAAGCTACCCAAATAAAATTGTGACATTGCTGGTGATTGTAACTGTGAGAACAGGAGGAAGGGCTGTTGCTCAGTGTGAGATAGGAGAAGTACAGGCATTAAAGATCATTAAACTGTCACCTGGACTTATTGATTTTGCTCCTTTTGATGCCTCCTTCCGAAAACCTTTGCAATAATTTGCAACATATTCTGTTACTTAATTTGCTTGCATGTAAAGACTACATAGGAGTTATCATACCAGACCTGGCCATTT
Organism: Lepidochelys olivacea; assembly: GCF_965140295.1. Classification (NCBI taxonomy): domain Eukaryota; kingdom Metazoa; phylum Chordata; order Testudines; family Cheloniidae; genus Lepidochelys; species Lepidochelys olivacea. The sequence goes on from NC_140413.1 coordinate 128,800,953, forward strand.
GTTCAACTAGTCAAACATCCTGTCTCTAGCAGTGAATAATGTAAAATGTACTTTCCCCCCTTATTTTCCAATAATAAATAACAACACTTAGCATTCATAGATAGTGCTTTAAATATTCAAAATGTTTTAAAATTTTGTTTTTTTCAGAAGACTCAAGAATTCAAGTTAAACATCTCTTTTCATAATTAAAATCAATCAATTCAGTTACTTTTAAGTCCCTTCTTCAAGGAAAAATAAGCAAAAATGTTGTAGTCTTTCTATTATTTTTTTAAAGCCTAGCATCATGGAGATTGCATATATCACATATGGACATGTTTAGTTTTTTAATGTATATATAAGGCATCTTTCAAGGTTTTGTTTTCATACCACAAGATGCTGAGTAATCTGTTTACTTCGTAAAATATGTAATAATCCCTAAAGAAAACTCTGAAAAGTTTAACATGCTCCAAAGCATATAGAGCTTCTAATTTAATGTAATGCTAAGATCTCCGAGTTCGGCTGCAAAGCAGGATGAGCTAGGCTGGTCAAAATATATGAATGTATAAACAGCATTCTTTAATATATATAGTACCTGTTTAAAACTCTTCTGACTGGCAATCTTGGGTCATTTAGTAGAGGCCACAACTTTACATGGGAGTGCAATGGTCCTCTCGTTAGGTGTAGGTGTGAGTAGCAGAGGGCACTTTTGACAATGCCCCTCAGTTCCTTTCTGTGACTTACCATGCAATTCAGTAATAACACCCAGCACTTCAAGTCTGTACACTATCCTGAAAAACTTATCTAATTAACCCCCGTGGGGTAGTTATAGTTATTTCCCCCGTTTTCTGGAATGGGCCAAAACCCTCGTTCTCTCTCCTGACCATAAAGAGGCTCAGCAGCCAACTACGTCTCCACTAGCTGGGCTCAGACAAAGCCAGTGGTGTGCCTATCCCGCTCTTATTCAGTATTGACAACTCTTGCAATTTTACTGTGAGTCTCGTGATATTTAGTATTTTTCTTGATGCCCCAACTCCTGGGCTCAGGTGAATATATGAGATTCTCAGTTTTCATTAACAAAACCAACGGGAATAAAAAGCAGCTTTTAAAAGAACTAAGCTGATCTCATGATTTTGGGGGGCCTGGCTGGCTCATGAGTTCTGAGTGCTTGGGGTTGGCAGTACTGCTCACTGACTGGCAGAAAGAAGTCAGAGCGGTGCTTTCTTCCCCCACCTAGGGAGGTAGGCAAGCAGATGGGAAGGTTCTTCTCAGCAGCTCCATGTGGGAGATACAGAACAGTTGGTCAGAGAACTCCCTGCTCACACAGAATTAGATCCTGCAAGGCGCCGAACGCTCTGGCCTCTTCCAGTGAAGCACTTAAGTATATGCTTAATTTAAAACACAAATCCCATTGAAGTCAAGCCCACAGAGGCTATGATACAGATAGTGGTGAAAAAGAAGTGACCCTACAGCCTTCCTGGGGCAATGGGCCTGTCTGCAATTGTCCTTTTGGGTCCTAGAGTAAAACGATCACAGAGTGACCTGCTGATCAGTCTCGGGCCCAGGCCCAAGCTTGTATAGTTTGTCAGTGAGATGTTATCATCTTGGATGAGACAAAGTTCGGCTTGCAGAAATGTTCTCTCTTGCAAGGGATGTCACGTTGTGAATTGTTGGTGGCAAAGGGGACACTCCCTATGTTTTGTTCTCATCCCACTGTTGACATCCGTGACGGGTTTCCCTTTTTCCCTTATGCTGCTGCTCAAAAGATTCCAATCCCTGGCTCTGCACATGTCAAAATGTATTTCCAAAGCTAATGACAAATGTGAGGGGCAATTAGAACTGACACTATGGTGTCGGAGACAATATAGTTCTTGCCCTTTCAGGGGAAAAATATCCCTCACAGTCAGTAACATTAGGTAGAAAGCCAAAAAGAATTGCAGAGGATGTGCCATTTTAGGAAGCTGCATATTCAATATTCAGCAAATAAGCTAATCTCCCCACTGCTGCCCAGGACCAGTCATGCTTTGTTCAACTGAGCTTCACAGAAATTGTTACTTGTCCAGCATCACATACAGAGCCAGCAACTGAAGAGAAGTGGGCACAGAACCAGAGAGTTCCAATTCCCAGTCTCTTTAACTGACTAGACAAGCTGCCTCTGTTAGAAAACAGTTGCCCTCTGACAGAAAATGACAAAATCCCAGAAACATATTATCCAACAATAAAAAGGAGAGGTGGTGGGATCACATTGACAGACTTGTAGACAGCTTTCTTTATACAGAGTTTTATTGGATCACAGAACCAATCTTGCAACATCCACATCAGAGGTGCTTGAAAGATTTTTTTCTGAATTTTTTTTTTTCCAGATTAAACATGATTTTTTGGCCAAATTGAAAATTTTGGTGGGAATTTTTTGGTAGGATTTTTTTTTTGGTTGATATTTTCTGTTTATATATGTTTGTATATGTACATATATGTTGGGCTGTTTATATATGTTTTTTACATTTGGCTTTCAACCCTCCCCCCCAAATTTTAAGTTTTGGTTTTTCAGTGATAAAATAGAAACATTGCACAGGAAATACATTTTTTAAACAATATTTTCCAAGAAAAATAATTGGCATTTCCTGACTAGCTCTTGCCATTAGGAGCTTCTCATGGACTTCAATGGGTGCAGGACTGGGTTTTATATAGCTTTGTAAAAAATCAGACCATTTTGGTGTGTTTATGACAGCAGGCAAGAAAACATCTGCTGCAATGATGAAGTCAATGATAATTCACTGGTTTTGTAAAAACATTTCACTGTTTTACCCCCCCCAACCCCGCAAGCTTTTTCCTCAAAATCTTTGCACATTTTTTGTAGTAAAAATGACAATGGTTTTGAGCCAAAAAGTAACTAGACGTTTTGATAGAAATGGAAGCACTTTGCTCAAGTCCAAAACCTCATATGCTCAAAATCCCTATCAATTTCAGATTTTTTTCCAGTGAATAATTTCATGCAGCTGTAACCCTTCTGCCCGTCAGAGTTGGCAGCAACAAGGGCCGGGTTCAATATCTAGGGGATCCATTCCAATAACACAATGCAAACCGGCTCGAGGCCCCACCCAGTGACCTGGGACAAATATATACCACCCTCGCTGGGCGCCTCCAAGAGGCAATACTTCCCCTCTCGCACATAGTCTGAGTGTAGCAAAAAGCCTTTTAATAACAGAGAGAAACAATGTGGCATTATGTTGGGGAAACACCACCAACAGGATTTATAACACAACCCATGAGCAAAAAACCCACCCCAAGCAAATTGGGGCATGCCCCTTTCCCTTTGGTTCTTGCGTCCAGCAACCCCAAATCACCCAAAGTCCCAAAAGTCCAATGACCCAAAAGTCTCAGTCCCTGGTCAGGGCAGCCCCAGAGTTCGAAAGTTTATCTGTAGAGCTTTACCTCCCAACCTGGGTGGAGATGGGACGGGGGTAAGAGGCACCTTACATGATCTGAAGCTGACCGCCCCACAGCTCTATAGGCCTCCGCTCTGCTCCGCTCTGCTCCGCTCTGCCAGCCGCTCCATGAACTCCTTCGCTCAGCTCCGCTCCGCTCCGCAGCCCACAAGCAGCTCCCGCCGTCCCACGAACTGCTCCACAATATATCTTCAGGCTCCCCCACCACTTAACACAACACTCAGTGATTTCAGCTCTTAGTCAGTTCAGCTCTTTGGTGAATTCAGCTTGTAGTAGGGGAGCCTCAGTGCTGGTGCACTATTAGCCCAAAGTGAGCTCAGCAGCCTGTATCTAGACTCCTAATGGAATCAAAATTAGCTCTGATATTCCACAGTGGAGAGAGGCGGAAGTGCAATTAGCATGTAAGGCCCTCACCAAGGGGCCCCTGCCACCAAGTATTAATACTTGTCCCCAGCCTCTCTCTCTTCACAGAGTTTTAAAACCCATGACCCTTGCCTAGCGAGTGCTACTTAGTTGATGATGAGTCCCTCCATCATAACAAAAGGCCAAGTACAGTTCCAAGCACAGTTCCCATAATCAGGGTAACAACAATTTATTCTTCCTGCCCCAATAACAGAGACACTGGGGATCCCACAGCAGCCAAAGTGACCATTTGGGCAGCTATGGCCTCATTCTCGGTGGGGTGGGTGTGCCTATGCAAATGACATCGGCCCCTGAAGTTCTTTTCCACAACTTGCCACACCTCACCACCAGATGTCAGGGTGGAGCTCATCCTGACACTGCTTACACAGCTCAAATCAACAGTCTACATTTTAATGTATTAGCTGAAACTTTTATGAACTATGAAATATATGCTCGGACACGTCTACACTACAAAATTATGTTGACCTGATTTACATGGTCAGACAGCCGCCACAGTTATTACATCCTTGTGTGTACGCACACTATGCTCCTCATGTCAGCGGTGCACGTACTCCCCGGGAGCACTTGTGTCGATGCACAGTGCACTGCACTGTGGCTAGGTATCCCACTGTGCAACTCCTCATCATCCAGCCCAGGGTGTTATGGGAAGTTTTTGCAATGCCTGATGGGGCCAAAACAGTCACGTCGGGGTAACTGGGAGCAAGGGGTCAACTTCCCGTAATGCTGTGTTCCCCATCCCATAATAGTTTGCACCTTCTTTTCAAAATTCCTGCAAACCCACTTGTCCCGCCTCACTGCCCGCCCTCTCTGACAGAAGCATGGAGCCTGCATAGCTCTGCACTATTGTCATGAGCAGTCCAAGCACAGGGCGCTTGACCCTGCAGCATGTGCAGAGCTGCAAGGAGAACCGCGGGGAACAGGATGATTCCTGGGAGGCTAGTTTGCTGTGACACATCGAAAGAAACAATTCAAGCTTGGTGGTGGTGTTCACGGAGCAGCTGTAGATGGTCTAGCACCGGTTCCAGGTCCGAGAAACAAGCACTGACTGCCGGGATCACACTGTCAAGCAGTTTGGGGATGACGAGCAGTGACTGTGGAACTTTCGGCTGCGCGAGGCCACATTCCTGGATCTGTGTGCCGAGCTCGTCTCACCCCTCCAGGGCAGGGACACCAAAATGAGAACTGCACGTCTTCCTCTTTTGTATGGTGATAGTGGAACAGTGAAAGCAATGGCATGACTATAGTTGCATCTTAAGGTCTGTTATCTAGTCCAGAGCAGATAGGGTGGTCATATGAATGGCTGCGACTCCTCCAGGATAAGCATGGAGTGGACAATCCTCCGTGATATGTCCGACAGTTTGCACCACACCACAGTCACAGTTCAGTTCCCTTACTTTCCATCTATGGAGAAAGTATGTGCATCTTCCATGTTGGGTGCAGTTACGGTTTAGAGCTGTCCCTGTGTTCAATGGGGATGAGAAGCTGGCATTTGCACCCTTAGGTCATTGATTACATTGGCAGACGCTGGCAGACGCCCAGGCTTCAGACCATCTTCTGCAAACGTCCTTAACTTCTGCAAGGAGGGCTGTGGCATGAGACCAGAAGGGTTTTCTTGATTTAGTCAATGGCAAGGGGCTGTGTGTTCTAGGTAATAGTGATGCATTAGTATGGTATTTGCCACAATCTTTATATACCCCCTGTCATAGTGTCTCTGCCAATACTGGCATAGTTTTCTGCAGGCAGTGGTGATTTTAGCTGATATTTCACTCCTGAGGGTAACAGAGGCAGAGACAGCAGAGCTGCTGTTGGCATCCAGATGCCGCTCAGGTTCGTATGTTGCTAGCCTGTGCACTGCAATGGAGCCTGCTGAAGTGATCAATGAACAGTGTGTGGGAAAGTGTCCTACTGCAGCAGCAGAAATAAGGCAGCCCTCCCCAGAAACCTTCGGCAGAGGATTGCACAGTACCTCCGTAGAAGTTTCCTAGAGATCTCTACAGAGGATTCAGGGAACATCCCGGTGCACATAAACAAACTGCTCCGCGAGGCTCCCTCTACCTAAATCTAGAGGAGAATGAAAAGCCGATAGCAACTCTACATCTCTTTGTTGTCCGACTACTGCTTCTAACGTAAGTAAAATTCAATACAAAAGCAAAAGCAGCAATACAAAATAAAAGAACAAAAAAGCAAAAGCAACAAACCCCCAAAAGATTCAAATATCCCATTAAACCAAAATCAAACGCTGCCAAATTCTGTATCCTCCTTCCCTGGATGAAATCTGATGTCAAGCTTCATATAGGAGTGTGTCATTGATGAGGTATTAAATCATTGAATACAGGGGATGTTGACTTATCTAATCTTTCGGTCTGAGAGATCACCACAATCTTTTAAGTATCATTTTGAATCAACAAATGCATGTCAGACGTGACAACTGCTCTCCGTTTTGAGTTATTTCCTACTTCTTCTTGGTTATGCTTAAGTTTTGCTGTGAGAGATATAAAACAACGGAAGATGAACAAACGAGTGGTGTGTAAAAAATACTCTCAAGCTGAGGAGGATGCAAAAGTGGGCTGCCAGTCTACGTGCTAGTAACAGCTGTGTATCTAACTCTGCAGGTATACTTCATTCCACAGCGTTTCCAGCTGTGAAGGGAAAAATTGACTCATAACCCCAGGACACGCAAACTGAAAACACGCATGCACGCACACACACACGGTCTTAATTTTTCAAATAAAAGATTATATTTAGTGTCTGTGACCTGTTTATTTGTAGCACCTTCACCAACTAGGCCATCGGAGTACCTTATCACAAATGATGGGAGCGGTAACACGTTTTAAAAGTCTGTACACATTTTCTAAAATATATTTGCTAAAAGTCATATTGTTGTGATTTTAAGAGCTGATCTCACAATATGCCGACACTAGAAATGGATGTCGTATCTCTAATTTTTTCCACACGCGTGCAGAATGAATTTTGTTATGTGCACCAATATGGAGGTGATGTGTCACACCTCACCTCCATATTGGTGCACATAACAAAATTCATGTGGTGGGGGTGGGGCTGAGGGGTTCGGAGTGTGGGAGGGGGCTCAGGGCTGGGGAAGAGGGTTTGGGTGCAGGGGTGTGAGGGCTCTGACTGCCGGTGCAGGCTCTGGGGTGGGGCTGGGGATGAGGGACTTGGGCAGAGGGTTGGGGTCGGGGTGAGGCTCCAGCTGGGGCTGCGGGCTTTGGGGTGGGGCTGGGGATGATGGATTTGGGGTTCAGGCTGCCCCGGGGTTATGGCGGGGAGAGAGGACTCCCCCCAGCTATCTCTCCCCACAGCAGCACCTGGGCTAGGTGGGGATAGGCACCTCTCCCCACCACAGCAGGTCTGGGCTGGGGCTGGGGTTGGGGTTGGGCCGGGGGTCGATCTAAATTGGGGTTGGGGGGGAGGGGCACCTTACAGGGAACTTAGATCATATATCACTGCAAGCAGAGCCAGCCTTACCCTCTGTAGGTGAGCTGTTGAAACAATATTTTACTCTCTTTCCCCTCAAAACATAAATAGCTCCTGTCCGCTGGGATGACACCACTATAAAGGGGGTCTGAAGATTTATGGGAAGGTTGGCAAGGTGATGCATTGGGGCACCCAGAGATTACTGACTTATTTGATCTGTCATGTGCCTCTAGTTTTATACACAAATGTTCATCACCCTACTTATCTGAGAAATTCCTCTTAATATAAAAAGAATTTGGAGGAGGTGAGGGCCGGAATCTTCAGGTAGCCTAAAGCTTCCTGCTTCAGGAAGAGTGCAGCCGCACTTCTTGTGCTGGGGTCTGGGCTTAGCTGCCACCATTTTAAAAAGTAGTGAATGGACAATTGTCCAAAGATGCTAGGGTTGGGAGGCAGTGTTCCTCTGTCACTGGAGGGAAGTGCATGCGTGCACGCAAGTAACTTTTAGCTGTTATGCAGACCTTTACATGCATTACCTAAGTGATCAGCAGAATGCCCCTAAGAGACAGGTACACAGTATTATTACTATTGTAGAGAAGAGGAAACTGAGAAATGTTAAGTGATTTGACTAATATCTCAGAGGGCAGTCAGTATCAGAGACAGAGTGAATGTACAGTGGTCACTTGGGCCCAGATCCTCAAAGATATTTTGGTGCCTAACCAGTTGAAATCAGTGGGAGTTAGGTGGCTACATACCTTTGTTCTCAGTTCTCTGCTTAGTCCACTAAACCATTCTGAGTCCTCGTGGCCAGAGATCACGTTGTCCGCTCAGGAGAGGGGCTGTCTGGGAAGGAGCTTTCAGAGCCCCCACAGCTAATAGGGTGGCACTCCCCCCACAGTCACAAATCTGACAGTGGTCATGACCCCAAAAGCAAGCTCCAGATGGCTGAAGGTGGACCTGGAGTTAATCCGTAATCTTTCAGAGAAATTAGTGACAAACTTTCCACTCTACCCAGGGTTGGCCTTACCATGAGGCGCACTGAGGCGGCCACCTCAGGTGCCAGACTGTGTGTGTGGGGGGGCACTAGGACCCAGAGTGTAGAAAATTGTGTCTGCTGCTGGTGCATATGTATTCTCTCTGCTTGAGATGCACAGAGATGGTGGAGTGCTGTGTGGAAGATGGAGGGCACAAGAGACATAACAGGCAGGCAGGAGAAAAGGTGAGAGGGAATAACAGAAAGCAGCAGGAGCTGCAGGAAGAGAGAGGAGGAGGAGTCTCTTATGTACCTCTCTAGCACCCCCAGGAGCCTGGACTGATTACCACCAGCTTCTCAGGAAGCTTCCTGTTTCCTGCTGCTTCCCTGAACCCACTTGAGGAGAACAGGCAGTCAACTGAAGTAGCAGGAGCCAGTTAGGCCCTTAAGACGCCGATATTTTCCCTCACTCAGGCCCTGCTACCAGCCTGCTTATTTGTCCCCTTCAATTGAGTGTAGAGAGCCACTATAGCTGGCACAGAACAGCAGTCATGAGTGAAAGAAGAAAACACCCCTCTGGGGTGGCATTCCGAAAAGAAAGAAAGCAAAGGAAGCTTTTCTATCTAAGCAGGAATCATATATATATAAGGTGCTCTCCTGAGATACATGGACACAAATGTTCACGGTGAGCCTTCCGGCCCCAGTGAGGATGTGAGTGGTGAGGAGATGCCTGATCTTCCAGTTAGACAGAGTGCAGGTGACCTGGCAGCTACTGCAGCATCCATATCTCCATTTCAAATGGATGTAACCATGCACATTCCTGAAGAAAAGTGTAGATCAGAGAAGAGTGTGGTGGAGGTGCAAAAAACAGCTGCTGCTGAGTTTAGTTTCTTAAGTCTAGATGATCCAGGACTGTGGACCCATTTGAGCAGTAGCCTGAAGGACTTCCTTGTTCTGCATGGGCCACAGCAAGTGAAAAACTTCACGTTCCCCAAAGACAATGAAAATAGAAGTTTCCACCCAACACGTTACTGGCGTGAAACCCCCAATGGTGACAAAGTGGAGAGGCCATGGCTTATGTACTCAAAAACCCAGAATGCTGCATACTGTTTTTGTTGCAAACTCTTCCAGTCTAATGTTCCAGCCACATTGGGTTCTACTGGAACAAAGGACTGGAAAAATCTGGCTAGAAATCTGGCATACCATGAGAAGGCAGCAAATCACCAGAGAGCATTCCTTAGGTGGAAAGAGCTTGAGATGAGACTAAGGTTAAAGGCCACCATAGATGATCAGCATCAAGAGAAGATTGTATCAGAGTCTCTTTAGAGGCAAAATGTTCTGAGAAGGCTCATTGCCATTGTGAGAATGCTTGCTACCCAAAACCTAGCACTGCATGGCCCTTCAGATCAGCTGTATGTGCCAAACAATGGAAACGTCCTTAAAATTGTGGAGCTGATGGCTGAGATTGATGCTGTACTCCAGGAGCATCTAAGAAGAGTCACCACCCAAGAAATGTACACACACCACTACCTTGGAAAAACAATTCAAAATGAAATCATACAGTTACTGGCAACAAAAGTCGAACAGAAGATTGTGGCAGATATGAAGTCAGCAAGATATTACTCTATTATTCTTGACTGCACACCTGACATCAGCCATATGGAACAAATGACTTTAATGATGCGTTTTGTAACAACAGCAGAACCTAGAGAAAATGTCCCTGCAATGGTGACTGCCAGAGAGCATTTTCTAGAATTTATTGACATTGATGATACTACAGGAGCTGGTATGACAAACGTGCTTCTTAAAAAGCTGGAAGATATGGGAATTGCGATAGCTGACATGAGAGCTCAGGGCTACGATAATGGTGCCAACATGAGAGGAAAGAACAGAAGAGTGTAGACACAGATCCGAGAGTTAAATCCTTGAGCTTTTTTTGTCCCATGCAGTTCTCATTCATTGAACTTGGTGGTCAGCAATGCAGCATCAGCTTCTAGTGAGGCGGCTGAATTTTTTAATGTAATTCAAAGCATCTATTATTTTTCTCTGCATCTACTCATCGATGGCAAATATTGAAGCAACATCCGGGAACACCCTCTCTGACACTGAAACCACTGAGTGCCGCACAATGGGAAAGTCAAGTGGAGGCGATAAAGCCTATCAAACACCAAATTGGGAAGACAGATGATGCTATAGTTGCCATTATGGAGGATAATGCTATGACACGAACAGTTCGTGGGAGAACAGTGACAGAGGGAAATGGAATCACTAGAAACATACATAACTTCAAATTTCTGCGTGGATTAGTGTTGTGGCATGACATACTGTTTGAAATAAATGTTGTAAGCAAGAGACTCCAAAGGTTGACCTTGATATATCTGGAGCAATGGAACAACTGAACAAAGCAAAGTCATACCTACAGTCTTACCAGTCAGATGAGGGATTTCAAAATGTTCTAAAGCGTGCACAGAAGTTGGCAGAGGAACTTCACACTGAAGCTATTTTCCCACCCATTCAAGAATACAAGAGTCACCGAAGAAGAACACATTTTGATTACGAGGCACGGGATAATCCCATAAGAGACCCCAAACAACAATTCAAAGTTGAATTCTTTAACCAGGTGCTAGGCTGTGCTATACAGTCAGTTGAAGAACGTTTCATGCAGCTCAAGGAACACAGCAGTATATTTGGGATGTTGTAGGATATTCCAAAACTCCTCACTATACCTGAAGAAGGCCTACACCAGCAATGCAGGGCACTAGAGACAGTGTTGACACATGATGACATGCGCGATATTGATGCGAGTGATTTAGGTGATGAACTGAAAGCCCTTGCAAGATACATTTCAGCAGGATCAGCTCCAAAGGCTGTTCTGAAATACACCTGCACAAAGAAGATGACCTCCCTCTTTCCAAATGCCTTTGTTGTTCTGCACATACTTCTAACACTTCCTGTAACAGTTGCAGTGGAGAACGCAACTTCTCCAAGCTAATAAAGTTAAAGTTAATAAAAGTTAAAGTTAAAGTTAATAAAAACACATCTACGCTCCACAATGACACAGGAGAGGCTGGTTGGCCTTGCAACCATCTCAACAGAGCATGAGCTGGCCCAGATTGTGGACCTTCAGCAGGAAGCAGTTCAAATCTTTGCAACCAAGAAGGCACAGAAAGCACCACTTTGATTATTCAAACAGATAAAAATGCCAATGTTTACTATGCAGCCAAGAAAAGTTACATTTGCTGTTTAGGCATTTGAAAGTTAAGTGTTACATAAAATTTTTGAACAAGGCATTTTAAGATGTTAGTTCTCCTTTATTGGGGTAGGTAGCAGAGGAGTAGAACAGGAAGAAGGCAGAATTGAGACCTTTCAAAGTTTCGGCCCAAGTGAGGTGGAATGGGGACGGTCATTTGAGCTCCCCACCTCAGGTGCCAAAATATTGTGGGCTGGCCCTGACTCTACCAGTCAGTTCACATTTTTAAGGATAGCTTCACAAAGAGAAGGGCCAGGAACTTAGACAAAAAGCTGAAATGATTCCTGACATTTCTAGTTCCAAAATGAGATGGAAGGTGGGGGGAGCCTATGGCTGCAGGCTTCAAGAGCTCCAAAGTCTGGCTCTGACCTCAAAGACCTGGAATTTCTGCCGTCTCTAGGAGTGTAAAGTAAGTTGAGATATAAGATCTTAAAGCTGTCAGAGGTACAAGACTGAACAGTACCACTGCAGTTACTCTTCAGTCCTTGGTTTTCTCTAGCTAGTCTGCCTGCAAAGGACTTTCCTCTTTTAGCATGGTAATTAGTCTTACAAGAAACCACTGATGGACTATGCATACCAAAAAGAGAAGGAAGTGAGGCAATAGCGTAGACAAGAAGGAATGGATCATCCCAGACAACATTCCATTAGATTCATGCATTTTGGGATGGAAAGAAATAAGACAGTTGAAATAGGTATTTCAGAAAGAATGAGATTTGTCTTTTTATTACTAAAAGGAGGAGACAGCAGTAGGCTTTGAGAGGGGAAAAAAAGCCGCATTACCAGCACAGGTAACTAAGCTTAATGCCAGTCTGGAGATGCTTTCCAGAGTATTTGTAGAAAAGTGTTCCTTTCTACCTCACATTGTTAAATCTCTCTGTGTTTCTGCAGAATAGCTGTTTGTAAAGAGTCTGAGAACCAGTAGCTTACAGGCTCCTCAGAGAGAAAAGCTAAGTTCTGCCTTCTGGAAAGGCAGAGACAGGAGTGAGCAACGGCTTTGAATAGCATAAAGAAGTAACAAGAGCCATTGTGAGCCCAAGGACAACTGAATGATCCTCAAAGCTACAAGGGACTGTCCTATCTGTAAACAGCAGTTCAGTGTTTGGCAGCAGCCTTGCGATCTGATATTGAACATGCTGATGTATCACACTGACACTGCTGTGGGGACAAAGTTTACACAAGCCTTTCTTGTCTTGTGGACAACAGTACGGATGTGCTTTTTAAGTTGCACTATTTGTGGCACCGTTATCACTCGATACATCGATAGAGCAACACGCGCTCTCATGACCAAGAGACTCAGCTTTGTAATTCCCTCTTCGCAAGGCAGCTCTGTCAGCTGAATTACGTTCAGAATACGATGGTACATTTTCTTGCTGCTTTGCACTACTGTGATTATATTATGCCTATTCCCATATTCTTTATGCTGGCTTCTTATAAGGCAGCAGATTGGCTTTTAGAAAGTCGCTATTGGGTTTTAAAGACCTTGCAATTTACCCTAGTCTTTGATCATTCAAGACCTTTTCCTTGACCCTTGTACTGATAGGATTCTGGTCACTGCTGCCACTTACCAAAATAAATCACCCCATCATTGGATCAGCATCCAATCACACTTTTTCGATAGGGAGCCCAACCGCATGGAACTTGTTTCCCTGGGAATCCATGTTATTTCATCCCTCCATCATTTTAAAAAGCCTTGTAAATCTTTTTTCATTTTTTTTTTCAGAATGGCCATTTAACCCTTTCTTTTTTTTGTATTTTATTATGTTTCCATTATATGGTATTTATTCTTTGTGTATTGTATTTATTTTCCTTTGAGTTGTACAGAGCCCTGAGTGCTTTGGCAGGGAATAGATGTTACTTAAATAATAATAACACTAGTTCTATTAAGATATTGTTTAGAGTCACAAGCTCTTGAACAGAGCGGGTGACAGACCTCTGTTCAAGATTTAGGGGAAATGAATATTTCCAAATGATACAAGCTATTCAAATAGCCACATCCCTTTGTAAACAGAAGAGACCTTGTTCAGCAGTAGCTGATATCAGAAAGGGAGTATGTTCTTTGATTCAAGGGGAAACAACCATCTTTCACGAAGGCAGCTATCACCACATGAAAGAAGGAAAACCTATAAGTTAAAGAGCAGGACCATACCATCTTGGGCTAAATTCTGCTCTCAGTTATACCACTGCAATGCAATGAAATCAATGGGATGGACAGGGATAAGGGAGAGCAGAGAATTTGTTTCTCTCTCTCTGAACTGTCATTTGGATACTGGCTACAGATGGGAGCAGCTGGCTGCAAAAGGGTCTGTGAGATGATTTATTTTGTTATGTGGTTTGCCTCTGTAACTAACTTTAGTGTCAGCCTAACTCTAGCAGAGCTTGCCATAGTGTTAAACTAGGTGTGTAATGCATTTACACGTCTGATTTTTATGGTTTTCTCTCTGTTTCTGAAAAATTGTCCATAAAACTTCTTTTGGTTAAGCCAGGTGTTCTCAAAGTCTTTCAAAGGCCTAGTCAACACTAGAAAGGGTTTGCTGGTAAACTTGGGCAAAATTTTTCGACCACAACTCTTTTATTTATTTATTTGGGGGCGGGGGAGGGCAACAAATGCACAATCGGGTCGATCAAAATATTTCACAAATTTGTGTAGAATTTGCCAATTTCTTTCAGTAAAAAAGCCAGAATGGTTTGTTTTGACGTTTTCAATATGGAAATGTTTTGATTCAAAACTTTTAGTTTTGAAATCTCCTTCAATTTTATTTTTAAAATGGTTTTGTTTGCCCCAAAATAATTTTTTTTAAAAAAGAACTTGTTGGAACTGCCAGCAAACAAACAAACAAACATAAAAATCAGTTATGTGCACAACTCCATTTGCCGGTAGAGCTACGCCAGCAAACCTCCTGGCCTCAGTGAACACACAGCTTATATTGGCAAAAGACCATTTTTGCTGGCATAGCACAGACCAGTTTCCAAAATGAAATAAGCTAATCCAACAAAAGGAATTTTTGCCCATATAACTGTGTCTACACTAGGGCTTTTTGCATGTACAAAAATGTCAAAAAGTCACAGCCCTACCTGACACTGCTATAGCAGCAAAACTTTCTAGTGTAGACCATAGATTGGATCACCACATCTTATCAGAGCTATTGTCTCAGGCCATCTCCCTTTCCATGCAAGATCACCAAAGCCATTACACTAATGATTTACATGGAACAATATTAGGAAAGCATTTAATATATTTTTAGCTTCTTTTAATGCAATTTAACAGCTGGAAGCAAACAGGAGGCTGACCAATACAACCAGTAGCTCCCTTCAGACCACCATCAAGTTCTGTGTAGACCACCAGTGGTCTATAGACCACAGTTTGAGAACCAGTGGTATAAGACAAACTGAATCGGATATTTGACAATTATCTGAGATAGTTGCTGGGTCTTGCACTCCTCTTAAGGAATGAAACTATCTGGTCCCACTGGAAGAATAACATATGGTCACAGGCTCAGAGAAAGCTGTGGACTTTCTCTGAAGCAGTGACACAGAACAGAAGATGAGAACTGTTGTGAGCACAGGGAGGACCAAATGACCTCATGAATACAAGGTGCCAGTTACCGATAGTGTTTCACATTCTTTTAGAGAAAATAAATCCTGAAACTATTTTTTCCCCTTTCTTTTTTTCTATATTTCTCCCAGTGCAAAGTACTTTATTCTTCCAGTGGAAACCAAACATTTGTTAAATATTTAATGTAAGTCATCTCTCTCTCTTTCACGTGGCCAATGTTTATACTTCAAAAGCAAGAATCTTCTTTCTCATGCCATAGTCACTCCACAGAAATAAATACAATCCACAGAACACACACAAATCTTTGCTCAGGCACACCATTTTAAACACCTTATGGATTAATGTTTATGGAGCCTGTCAGAGATTTAAAACCACGAAGAGAAGAAAAGGTGGAAACCAACCTTTTGTCTAACATCAAACCAAGCAAAGAGAGACTCTTGGCAGGTTGTTTATTTAAGCAGACAGGTCCCCATTCAATTGTTTGTGACTTTTTCCCCCCCACTTACTGTTAACCATAAATTCTTCTCTTTGCTACCCTCTTTTCCCTTCACTGTGGTGTGCTTTAGAGAAACACACAGCCAGCAGTTCCCCACTAACTCAACCAATAGCACAGCAGCCAAAAACTATAGCAACTTTCTGCTCTTTGCCTTACTTTAAAACAAAATAAAGCAATAATATTGGTTTTGCTCTAAAGTGGTAAAACATCACATGCATAAATGATGTTTTGACATTACGTTATGGGTCCTATTAAAGGTCTTAACAAACCTTGGGGCTTATCAGCGTGCTCTTTTTAAAATTATGATTTGTTTTAATTAATGTAGTGATGGGGATAAAACGGGTGGCAGTTGGTGCTTGATCAAAGTCTATTGATGTCAATGGAAAGACTCCCATTGGCTTCACTGGGCTTTTGATGGGGCCCTAGAGGCTGAAGCAATTGGTTAACCCAAAGGGCAAGTACAGTTTAGGAAGTGGAAATAGAGGCTAACTCATGGTGCCTCTGGCTAACAGGCCTCTACCCTGCCTCTGAGGGGGTCACTGGCCATATATTCACTATTAATTAGAGCTGGTCAAAAATAGGAAAACAGTTCAGTGAAAAATTTCAAAGTTGTTTCCATCTTGTACAATTCAAAATTGACCACTTTCCATTATTCACAAAAATCTTCTTACCCCTGTCCCCGAAACAGTAACTGAAATTTTGATCAAAATAGTTTTTCCTTTACTGAAAGCCCAGTAAGGCAATGTGGCTCCTAGTGGATGAAAAATGTTGCTAATAATTTTGAAAAGGATTTTGTAAAAATGTTGGTAAAGAACAATGTGGAAAATATTTGCAAAAAACAGAACATTTTGATAGTGATGACAACTTCTTGTAAAAAGTTTCATTCATGTAAAAAAGTCACTTTCAACAAAAAGTTTGTGTGGAAAATTTTGACCATCTCTTCTACTAATTTAGGTATATTACAATTAGTTGGAAAGAGTAACAAGCAATATAGAGCAGTGTGTATATCAGAGGAGGAGTACAGAGGCGAGTGCCACTCAGCAGCTACAGTATAGAGCTCTCACTTCCTGTAAATGTATTACAGTACTGTACATACATCAGTTCAATACCTACAATCGGCAGCTAGAGGCCTTTGCAACCATTGCACTCTGAAGGTAGGGTGCGATTTCCAAAAGCACTTAACATTGCCTTTACTCTGTTTCTATTGAAATCATTGACTCCTATCAGCTTCAGTAGGAGTCCTACCTTTAGTCCTCCTCACATTATCCTCTTGAGATTCATGCATTAGCCTCCCAAAAGAAGGCATAATTATATTGCCCTCTTCTTCATCCTACACCTCCCACTGTCATCATCTTCTCCTGCTGATCTTATACTTCCACAGCGAGCCCTTTATCCACATTGCATTGCTAGGAGCCTCTATAATGCTATATAAAAATAATAACTGCTCAACCCTTACACATTTTATACAAAGCCCCATGTACTCCATGCATCACACAGGAAAGTCCACTGCAGTGTCATTGGAATTAATTCTAAATTCCATTTAATCTCATTTGAGGGTTCTAATTAAACAGGAAATGGACAATACAATAAGTTCTGTAGACCATGTGCTATTTATCTTGCTATTATATTTATTTTACACTGACCCCATATTTTTCTTTTCATTGTGCCATCGATTTTTGAATGGACAACACACAGACGTTTCAGGGGGGAACAAGGAGGTTTGGGCAGCTGGGTAGGGATAAATTGGAATCTTTGACATCCAAGGAAGTATGGGAGGCTGTTTTGGGAACACACTATCTCTTCCTGCTAATGAATGTAAATGCAATAAGTTAACAATGCTGGCATTTAAATAGTCATCTTTAACTTTCAGAGTTAACATACAGACATCAACTGGGCACTTCACACCTCCCAGAGCTTTAGAGGATTAGATGGATTAATTTACCACTATAAGAGCTACAAACTTGCTTTAAAAGAAACAACACCTAGACTTTGTAGTACAATTCTGTCAACAGGGGTGGAGACTGGAGCAAATTCTGTGGCTGTAAAATGTACAGAACCCTAACAGTACACTATACTTGAGAAATAGAGGCCGTTTTGGTGCAAATCCAAGTCTCTCTAGCTGTACAACCCTTTGTGTTTCCTTTGGCCCCCTCCCCTTCCCACTCTGCTATTGTGTATTTTTAGAATGCTCTGATTCT
Source organism: Lepidochelys olivacea (assembly GCF_965140295.1). NCBI lineage: Eukaryota > Metazoa > Chordata > Testudines > Cheloniidae > Lepidochelys > Lepidochelys olivacea. Next base: position 128,818,697 of record NC_140413.1, read on the forward strand.
AAAGAGATGTGTCCTGAATAAAATGACTCAATGGTGGGTTCACCCCCCCCCTCTTCCCCCCCCCCCTTCTCACTGCAACAGAATTTCTCCTAGAGGATCCTATGGAGTCCACACTGCAGCAGCAGTTCTGTTACCTTTTCAAAGGGTGCAACTTGCCATTGCCTTACATGGTCTCTTCCCATCCCTTTTCCGGCAGCTAGAACCCATGGGGACTCAGTAGAGAACAGAGTCTGCATCTCCCCAACAGGATTATGACCAGCTCATTCCTCACCACTGCCCTTGCACACCCTCAGCTGAGCCCATTGTTTGCTGGGCACAAACATGCATTACGTTCCCATCTGGCATAGCAGATTTGTTTCCACTTTGTTTGGAGAGTCTTTGAGGTCAGGGAGAAGAAAATATAGCCCTACTGTCCTGTGTGACCATATGGTTAACTAGGGTTTTGAGGGGGCAGGGCTAACCTTTGTTTGTTTGTTTTTCACACTTTTTTTCCTGCGAATTAGTATTTGTGAAAGGTGCCAGATTAACAGCCCTGGAGACTGAAGTCCTCTGTTTATGCACAGAACAGGTACAGTATGGGTAGTGGTGATGGAAACTTCCCCACATTGCTCTGCCAATGTGCCTCAATCCTGTCCTGGATTGCTCTCTAAGTGGTGAGGGTGTAGTTCAGTCCCTATGCCCGTATAGTGCTTGGCACCTGTGCTGAGATTGCAAACAAAGGGGTCAGTTGCGGTGAGAGACTTTGCAAATGTCCTTGTCCCCATGAGACTGGCTCAAGCTCATTTTACATAAGGCCAATAAACAACCATTAGATGATAATGATTTTTACTAAAGATCTGGACAGGATTTACAGATCTGAAGTAGGGACCAATTATGTAACATATATCTCAACATAGGGACTGAAAATAACAAATATACATGTACATTGCACAGCCACTTCATACCCCATGTTTGGGGCTTCAGTAACTTTCTACTACCGAAATGTCAGTGTAGTGGTAGCCATCTCCGCTGAGCCCCAGCTCGCCCCCGTACTACTCTAAAGGGAGTAACGTACGTAGGGTGCTGAGGCAGTGTACGCTTGACAACTGTCCCGTGTCTTTGCTGTGATCATCTGTACCTTTAAAATCAGTCCACTATTTACACTCCATTTAATACAAATTAGTTAAACCTATGTCCTCCAAAAGACAACCAGCTCTATGTCAGATCGATTATGATGATGACGACGACAGAAGTTCTGATAAACTGTAAGAAATCATATGAAATAAGCACATTCCACGTTGTCTGTTCCATTTTTTCTCATGTTTATATCATTATGTAACTTACCATCCGAGGGTCAGAAAGTCATCATTTTATTTTGTGTTTTATTTTTCCTCTCCCTGTTCCCTATTTGTTCCCTATGTAGATTGAGTCACTCCACTAGTGTTCAGAAAGAGTATTACAGCTAATACTTTACTTCATGTAATGGCTCTAATTTCTTGAATATTTTTGCTTCATCTTTGGTGCAAATCCAGGGACTCCAACAGGGATCAATTTGACATATTGATAATGCATATAAATACATACACAGGCATCTATTATTATGTATGTTTTAATGTGTCACCATAAATATATTACAGGAATGTACAGTAGAACTTCACTAATTATCACTTTGCTAATCCACAAATCTGATCCTTTTCAAGAACAAAGAAAAGTCTTGTCAGTCTCACCTCATTTCTCAGCACAGATTTAATAAAGGAGTGTCACAGAGATAACTCATTCTTGTAAGATTTCATTAACTTTACAAACATGCGACAGTATGTCCACTAGCAGCTAAAAAATACCATCAAAAATAAAAACAAATTGCTCATCAAAATAAGTTAGTAACCTACATTTAGGTTTGTGTATCCCTCGGTGGTTTTCTGTGTGTTATGTTTGCCCAACAGCTAATTTGTAAAACTCGGTAGTCAACAGAATATCTTGGTAATTAATGAAAATAAATTGGATTCTACAGTAGAATTAGCATTATGTTTAGACAGACAGCAAAATAAATCCCAGCTTCTTAAATTATCTCTCACTACAATTCTTTCCGGACATTTGGGTGGTTGTCTTTTTTCAAACAAACTTTCACACACTTTTAGTTCTTGGGCTGTAACAATGAGTGTATTCATTAAATCAAAAATGTGCAGAACTAGGAAAGGTATAGATCCTATTGACACTGTTAGCGTTAACATACTCATAGTCCTTATGGAAATTCCCTTTGGGGAAGGAAGGGAGCTCTGGGGTGCAATAGCTTGAGGAGAGCAGGAGTTATACTATCAAAGGGCCAGATAAGTCTGGGTAGAGCTGGGACCAGTGCAAAGATAGGCCTTTGCTAGCACAAGATATAGTGGTTCTGGGAGCCAAACTTCAAGTCACCCCCATTGTTGTTGTTAAGCAAAGAAGGCAAAGAGAGAAATTCTGCCTCTAAGAGAAGAAGAATTCTGTGCAAACTCCACAAGTGGAAACTCAGAGTTTCCTGTCCCCCATGCAGGAATACCCCACGTAGGGGACCACGTGGCCCTTGTTTAACAAACTGTTATATATTAATTCAGAGACAAGGTGAGTGAGGTAATATCTTTTATTGGACCAACTTCTGTTGGTGAAAGAGAGAAGCTTTCAAGCCACAGAGAGCTCTTCTTCAGGACCTGACCCACATTGTCTCTAACATCCTGGGACTGACACAGCTACAACAACTCTGCATACATACTAATTCAGTCATTTCCCACAGCCTTTTCATTCCACCGACCACTTCATAAGAGAGAGTCTTTCACTGACCCACCTCCCTTCCAACATTCCACACCCCCACATTTGGGTCTCAGAATGTTTCCTTGTACAGGTTACCAGCAATGTGCGCATGGAGCACTGGTGTTCCTCAGACCCCTGTACGAGAACCACTGGTTTAACAGAAATAGCAAAATACCAACCAAACCCTCAAACAAGTCACATCTAGAGACACTGGGCCAGCTTCTCAGCTGGGTGTAACTAGCATAGCATCACTGACATCAAGGGAAATACACCAATTTACATCAACTGAAAAACTGGCCTACCTACTTTTACAGCATTTTAAACAACCCAGTTGCTGTATGCATATGAAGTAAAGTCAAATGTGTAATGACTGGGCTGGTTATCTCTGACGCACATTATGACGGAATCATAGAAATGTAGGTCTGGAAGGGACATCTAGTCCAGTCCCCTGCAGTGAGGCAGGACTAAGTATTATCTAGACCATCCCTGACAGGTCTTTGTCTAACCTGTTCTTAAAAACCTCCAATGATGAAGATTGCACAACCTCTCTAGGTAATTTGTTCCAGTGCTTAACAACCCTGACAGTTGGGAAGATTTCCCTAGTGTCTAACCTAAATCTCCCTTGCTGCAATTTAAGGCCATTACTTCTTGTCCTGTCCTCAGTGGTTTATAACAACCTCTTTATAACAACCTTTTATGTACTTGAAGACTGTTATTGTGTCCCCCCTCAGGTTTCTCTTCTCTGGACTAAACAAACCCATTTTTTTCAATTTGTCCTTGTAGGTCATGTTTTCTAGACTTTTAATAATTTTTGATGCTTTCCTCTGGACTTTCTCCAATTTGTCCACATCTTTCCAGAAGTGTGGTGCTCAGAACTGAATTCAGTACTCCAGCTGAGGCCTTATCAGTGCTGACGAGAGTGGAAGAATTACTTCTCCCGTCTTGCTTACAACACTCCTGCTAATACATCTAAGAATGATAGCTTTTTTTGCAGCAGTATTACACTGTTGACTCATATTTAGTTTGTGATCCACTATAATCTCCAGATCCTTTTCTGCAGTACTTCTTCCTAGGCAGTCATTTCCCATTTTGTATTTATGCAGTTGACTATTCCTTTGCAAGTGAACTACTCTGCATTTTTCCTTATTGAATTACATCCTATTTATTTGAGACCATTTCTCTATTTTCTTCAGATCATTTTGAACTCTAATCCTGTCTTCCAAAGTGCTTGCAACCTCTCCCAGCCTGGTATTGTCCACAAAATTTATACATGCATTCTCTATGCCATTATCTAAATCATTTATTATTATTTAGAATAGAATCAGACCCAGAACTGATCCCTGCGGGCCTCCACTCAATAGATCCTTCCAGCTTGACAGTGAACCATTGATAACTACTGTCTGAGCACTCTTTTCCAACCAGTTGTGCACCCTCCTTATTGAAGGTTCATCTAGGCAGTATTTCTCTAGTTTTTTTAATGAGAAGCTCATGGTGTGACAGTATCGAAATCCTTACTAAAGTCGAGATGTATCACATCAACTACTTCCCCCTACCACAAGGCTTGTTACCCTATAAAAGAAGAGTATTAGGTTGGTTTGTCATGATTCATTCTTGACAAATCCATGTTGATTGTTAAACTTATCATCTTATATTCTTCTAGGTGCTTACAAATATTGTTTGATTATTTGCTCCACTATCTTTCAGGGTACCAAAGTTAAACTGATTGTTCTATAATTCCCTGGGTTGTCCTTATTCCTCTTTTTATAACTAGGTACTATGTTTGCCCTTTTCCAGTCCTCTGGGATCTTTCCTGTCCTTCACGAATTCTCAGAGATAATCGCTAATGGCTCAGAGATCAGTTCAGCCAGTTCTTCAAGTATTCTAGGATATATTTCGTCAGGCTCTGTTGACTTGAAGACATCTAACTGGTCTAAGTAATTTTTAACTTATCCTTTTCCAATTTTAACCTAAGATCCTAACCCATTTACACTGATGTTCACTATGTTAGTTGTCCAATCATGGCTAACTTTTTTGGTGAAAACTGAAACAAAAAGGCATTTATTACTTCAGTCATTACTGCATTTTCTGTTTTTGCTTCTGTTATCCCATCTGTTATGGGGCTTCATGACAGTGCTGTAAAATTAAATCATAATAATAAAAAAGCCTACTACCCCAAATTAACGTCCATAAATTACTTGAAATCAAGTGGGTCACGAACAGTTATGACTTTGCTAACAGGTGAACATGTTTTTCACTTTTAGCATCCTCATTATATCTTTGCTGATGACATTTAAACAAATCTCCATGTCTTAGAATAATACTCATGAGCAACAGTGAAGACTCCATCACAAATACATGCTGATCCAGGTATCATTTTCAAAATTACATTCAACAGTGCAAATTAAATGACACCAAATAAATAAATAAATTGGGCAGTGAAATTTATTTATGATATTTGGTATTTTGCACCTAGAGACTGCAGTTTTTACACATGCCTAAATAGTTAGATCTATTAGACTGGGAAACCATCTCCCAAGCAAAGCAAGCCCCTTGCTAGGGAATTTTAAAAGTAGCCTGGAAACAGCACTAGAAACTGTATTTTAGAGAAAAACCCTGCATTGACAGAAAAATGGACTAGAAATGGGTCTCCTCCATCTTTGAATTCAATGAGTAAAATCCTTGCCCTACTGAAGTCGATTGGAAAACTCTCACTGACTTCCGTTGGATGGAGATTTCACCCTATGTCATGGCAAATAAACAATACTTAAATAAATGTGATATTAAACAGAGAATTTCTGATAGCACATCCTCTGCTCATATGCCCTGTTTATACCACACATCTTTATGCATCTCATGTTCCATCAATGTTGACCTCAGCACTAAAGGAGGAGAGTGGACCAGAATGTTAAGTGTGTGGGCAGCATGGGAGGAAATGCTCAGTGTAATTGAAAGGTTTCTTTATTACAGTATCACCTTTCATTACTTTTCTGTCTGTATGAATTGCATCTGTGTGGTCCATGCTGCCAAGTGCTCCTGGCAAATTGTGTGTCTGTTGCTGTTTTTAGCAGTAAAGACACAGGTTGGTGAGACTATTCAGTAGAATGGACCATTCAAAGAGATTTGTTCATACAGAGAAGGGTTAAAGGCTGTAAAGAATGACACATTTCTTTAAAGTTTGTCAGGCAGCAATTTGAATTTGGAATCTTTCAAACAGTTCTTCCCCTACCTCCTGTCGCAGATGATTTTTAAATCATTCATTGACTGATTTTTCAGGGCCTGTGATTGACGCTAATCACAGTGAGCTTAAGTTTGCACACAGCTGCAATGAAGGAACTCTACCGACTACAAGGGAGTTACACCAGTTTTACTCTGGTATAACTGAGAGAAGAATTTACCCTATGGTGAATATATTAGCGGTGACAAAAATGCGACATATATCAGAAAAACATGTAGCAAATATCCCATCTCCCACTAGGAAGTGAAAAATAGCATCCCGCACTGTTGGCAGAGCACATATTAATAACTCTGGTGTCATATGGGCCAATCCTGCCAGTTACAGAGCAGCACCAATGAGAGGCTGTGTGCCTTCAACTCATATTGACCAAGCAGGATCAGGCCCATAGCCTTGTACTAGGACATCGTAAAAGTGTGACATAACATAAGACAACGGACAGGATTTCAACCAATAAGAATGCAGTGGGTTAATCACCTAAAATCTAATCAAAGGGTGAGAATTTCAAAAGCACATAAGTGTTTTAGCATAAGACTCTTTGAAAGTCAGTGGGATTTAGCTATAAAAGGCCTCAATCGTACAAATACTTACACAAAAGCTTAACTTTGTTTCCATGAGTAGTCCCATGAATTCAGAAGGGGTGGGAGGGGGTGCGGGCTCCGTTTGGGGGTGTGGGCTCTAGAGTGGGCCTGGGGACAAGGGGTTTGGAGTCCTGGAGTGGGCTCAGAGCTGGGGCAGGGTGTTGGGGTGTGGGTGGGGGTTTGGGCTCCAGCCGGGCAGCATGTACCTCAAGTGGCTCCCGGTTGGTGGCGCAGCGGTGCACCGCCATTCACAACCCCATAGTCTGAACTACCGGGCCGTGCAGCCAAGTCCTAAGTCCCCAGTTTTGCACTGAGAAACACATTCAGCCTGCTGCACCCTTGCAAGGCCCCAACCAAATCAATTAGATGCTGAACACAGTGGTCCATCTTCATGATTTCAGTGCAGCATTGGGACCCAAGGTATTTTACACCTGTGATTTTTAAGATTTAAGAAATGAACTGGTTCCTTTCCACAGTTGGTCTTGGTGGATTTCCCATGACCCCATCATGATCCTTCATGGAACACTGCTATAGAATTTAATATAGAATGCTAAACTTTCTATAGTCTTTTAAACCAGCCTAGATAATTAATTCCTTATTAATTTACGTGGACTAATTTAAACTTTCTATAGAAAGACTTTCATGCTCTTCTAAATCCTATCAAATTTTACAGCATTTCCTATACAATCTTACTGGTTTCTTTCCTATTACATTGCATAGGAAGTGCCATAAGGGATCACTTGTGTAAGCAGCTTGCATTTCTTTTTAACACTCACTGAATGGGCAGTCCAGAAATGACAAGAGAAGGAAAGGAAAAAGCATGGTTTTGCAGTTAAAGCATAAGCTTAGGATTTAGAGCTGTGCAACTAACTGATTTTTTGGTTCATTTTGGATTGACTGGAAAGTAACGTTTTTTAGTGAATTGTTTTCGGTTACTTATAACTTTGTCTGTTTGGGATGAAATTTTCCATGTCAGGTATCTGACTCAGGCTGAAGTTATTTATTTATTTATTTTGAAAATTTCAGCTGAAACGGCTCAGCCATTTCCAAGGATTCTGGTGACCTTCTCTTTGAAAAACTCTAGCACCTCCATTCGTTGGAACAGGGACTTGAAATTTGACAGTAGTGGCCTTTGTGTCAGGCCTTTATATCAAAATTGCAGTTTTGAACGTGCTCAGTAGACATGACTTAAGATTTTGGCAGCTAAATTCCCTGAAGATTCTGTCTGCACTGAGCATGCGCCAGCCTGGGGCTGGGTAGGAATTTCCCTGCAATTGTAGCTCCGGGCTGCTACCAGTTCTGCTGGGTCTGGAAATATGAATTGAAAGCAGAAGACCTCTCTGTCCAGGTCTCCCAATGACCGCCTGGCTGAGCCCAGGAAGTGCGAAGGATCAGGCTGTCTGATTCAAATGCAGAGGGGACAAGTGCAAGAGCGGTGGTGGTGGTGGCTGGAGTTAGGAGCTAGAGCAGTGGATTGGGACAAGAAACCTGGGTGTGAGATGGGGGGCAGAAACTGGGACTGAAGCCTGGCAGCGGGGAGAGAAAAATTGGGACAGGGAGCTACGGGAGGTGGAGACAGGGACTGCAGGCCGAGTTGGGGGGAGACTGCAACGGTCTGGGCAAGGAGACTGGGAGACAGAGAGGGAAAGGAGGAGGGGCAGAAGAGTAGGGAGATTGAGACTGGATAAGGAGCCAAAGGGAGACTGAGACAGGCTGGGCAATGGGACTGGGACAAGGATTGGGGGAGGAGCACACATACATTGGAGAAGGAGCCCAGGGAGGGAGATTGGAACTGGGAGCCAGTGCTGAAGGGGAATGTGGATAGGAAACTGGGGCTGGGAAGAAAGACGGCTTGGTTGAGGAGCTGGGAGGGAGGGAACTGGGACTTGCTGGACAAAGAAACTGGGACTGCAGTCAGAAGCCCAAAGCGTGGGACAGCCTAGGTCAGGGGTGGCCAACCTGTGGCTCTGGAGCCGCATGCGGCTCTTCAGAGGTTAATATGCGGCTCCTTGCATAGGCGCTGATTCCGGGGCTGGAGCTATAGATGCTAACTTCCAATGTGCTGGGGAGCGCTCACTGCTCAACCCCCTGCTCTGCCCCCACTCCACCCCTTCCCCAAGACCCCTGCCCTATCCCCCAAGCCTGCCATGCCCTCGCTCCTCCCCGTCCCCTGCAGAGCCTCCTGCGCATGCGAAACAGCTGACTGTGGCAGGCAGGAGGCGCTGACTGGTGGGGCTGCCGGCAGACGGGAGGCACTGGGGGGCTGCTGACGTATTACTGTGGCTCTTTGGCAATGTACATTGGTAAATTCTGGCTCCTTCTCTGGCTCAGGTTGGCCACCCCTGGCCTAGGTGATGAGAATGGTGTTAGGAGGGGGAGCTAGGGGTGGGAAAGAGACAGGACTGGGACCAGAAACAGGTTTGAAGGGATGATACCAGAAGGTGTCATGCTAGGGGGCAATGTGCAGGAGAGTCTGTGCCAACTCGAGCACTCCCCTCCTGAGCCTGGAATGGAACCCAAGATTCCTGAGTGTCACCCTTCCTCTGCTGTCAGCATTATCTGTGAAGCCCATTGGAAAGGTGTGCTGGGCCATACTAAGGATGATGACGTATTACTGCTATCAGTTACTCCATTGGCTTAAAGTGGCAGCGGTCTTTGTGGTTGCTCTAAAGGTTCTAACCCTGCTGATGACCCAAATGGAAGTCAAGATGACACATGATGAAATTTCTGGTTTTCAGTTTGCTCTTTAAAAACCTAGGAACTCTCACACACAAAAACTTGATTTGAAGAACACTATTAAGATTGCAAAATCAAGCACTCACAAGTTAGGAAATATAAGAATTAAGGTTGTCTATGCAACTTTAACTTAGGCCCCATGTGCATTATAATACATTCTTCAATTATATTATCACAAGCTCTTTTCCCCACAGCCCTGCCTCATTTAGTGCATGGGATGAACCTGCTCGGAGGAGAAATAAGGGCTGAGTAGTAAAAAAGGCTCTTGTCTGTAGAACCTCTGTCTCATCTGTTGCAGAAGCAGGAAGGTGTGTAGAGAATAAAGCAGGAAACTACAGGAAGGGAAAGGAGGGTCTCAAGGTTAAGACAGATGAAGGCTGCCCTAAAGAACTGAAATCTATCCCTGCCTTTGTCATAGAATTCCTCTGTGATGCTGGGCAAGTTGCTTAAACCACATTTTTCATAGATTGTCACTAGTTGTATGGGCCTCATTTTCTGGGTGCCTGACTTGGGACTCTAAGACCTGATTTGCAGAAGTGCTGAACACTCACAGCTGCAACTGAAGTCAGTGGGAGCTGTGCTTCGAACATATGAAATGGTCATTACTCTGAAAAATCAGCTCCTTAGTGTTCATATTGGGCACCTAAAATTAATGGATACTGTTTACTACAATCTTTCTATGCCCCTGTTCCCTATCTTTAAATGGAGCCAATAATACACACTCATCTCATAGGGGAGCTGTGAAAATAATTTTTTTTTGTGAAGCACTCAGATACTAGCTTAATGACCACTACAGAAAAGCCCATGAGGATATTACTAATTCTGTCGGCAGAGCAAGGTTTGAAAGCAGTAAATAAGGCTCAGGGCCACACCCTGAACACCTGGGAGAAAAAAAAATAGTGAATAGCTTGCTCATTAATTGAGCACCACCTGTTCTGTGCACTGAATGAGGCAGTGTTCTTGGGGGGAGGAGAAGGAATAGTGTGTGAAAATACAATTAAAGATTATCATAATACCTATGTACAAGGGGACAGAATTAAATTTGCATAGGCATTCTTAATTCTGGCATTTCATAACGTTTGAGTGCCTGATTTTGCAAACTTATTAGTGCTATTTTAAGGTAGCTCTTTTGTGTATAATATGCATGTACAGTGCTTAGAATATTGAGACTCCAGATGCTAACATAATGTCAGCAATCACTATAAATGGCTTATTGTTTCAATTAGCATCCGGACCATTAAACCATGGAGATATCTGCAGCTGTAAAGCTCAGAGAACCGCTGCTTGCTATGGGATCACTCCATTAAAAAGAAAGATGGTGTGTAACAGTTTCTTGTACCTATCCTCAGTAAGGAGTCTCTCTGTTGGTTTTAGTAGGAGATAATAAACAACATTCCTTTACACGGTTCCCAAAATATAACCTACAAGAACGCAAAGCTAACGTTGTTACTTTAATTTAATCACCAGGCATTTCTTGAATACAGGCTGATAACCAAGCAGTTATACTGTATTTCCCACAGAATCACATACCAAAATCCATACAAGGCATGCTTTCGCCAAATTCTTTCTTCCCCTCTGTGGTACAAGGCCTTTCAAGTAAAATGACAGCCAGTTGCCACTGTGCTCGAAAATAGTAAAGGTTCGGGTTTATGCATCCGATGAAGTGAGCTGTAGCTTATGCTCAAATAAATTGGTTAGTTTCTAAGGTGCCACAAGTCCTCCTTTTGAGGGGGTTCGTGTAAGCCAGCCACATTCGTGTCCTCCCGCCCCCCCTTTACAAGCCAAGGCTGAACGATTTCAGCAATGTTGCACTAAAAACGATGCTTTCCAGCGTCAGGGTGCAACGTACCGAGCAACAACAAAATAGGCCGGTGGCTCTGAACTGGGCAGCAGACAATACGCAGGACGCAACTCTGTGCTCACCTTACCCCTCTGCGTCGCGCTCATTGGGGAGTGTAAACCCACCCGCACACGCTCGCCTAGCTGCACGTGTTGTTGCACAGTCTCCAATAAACTGCTGCAAACCTCAGCGCTGAGCGCGGACCAGAAAGAATAAAAGCTACGTGTCCCCCACCCAAACATTATTTTTAAAGGCTCTGGCGGCCACGAAGATGACTGGCGTGTGCGCGCGTGTCCCCTGGAGCTAAGCTGGCTGGGTCAATCAATCAGCGGAGGATCAGCGAGTCTGGGAGGAGAAGCTGGGGGCTGGGCGAGGGAGAAGTGAAAGGCAGAACGCAGAGGAAAGAGAAATAGAAGATTTGGGGCGGTTCACACGACAGCAGCAGCTCTCGGGCTGTGTCCTGCAGCTCCAACCCCGCCAGCTGCTGCTGCAGCAGCGCGAGAGGGCACGTGCGAGCGGTGCTGCCCGAGGGGAAGACACATAGGAAGGGGGCAGGCTTGTTGCTCGTTTTCTCCTTCCTTTTTCATTGTCCCGTGGCTGCGGCCGGCGACCCTCCGGGGCCAAGCGCAGCGGAGACGCGGGGCTGCATCCGCTCCGCTCGGCTCCAGGGAAGCCGAGAAGCGGCACGCCCGGCCCCGGAGCAGCAGGCGAAGTTTCCCTGCAGCGCGTTGCGCGATCCCAAGGGAGCCCGCACCAAGGCTGGGGAGGCAGCTCCCGGGCCAGAGGTGGGAAGCGCTCGAGCAGCCGGCCAGGGGAGGGAGCGCGCTGTCCCCCAGCCCCGCACTTCAGGGGGTGGGGAAAGAAGCCCTGGGCAAAGGGACCTCCCCGCAGGAGAGACTGAAAAGGAGCCAGAGAAGAGGGGGGGGGAGGGAAGCGAGAGCCCAAGGAAATTCCCCCTCCTCCCCCACCAGCAGCGACTTTGCGGCTGTCCCGGCTCCGGATCAGGATGCGGCTCCCGATGCTGCTGCTGCTCCCGGAGCTGCTCCTTCTGGTGCCGGCTCAGAAGTTCTCCGCGCTCACGGTAAGGCAGGCGCTCCCCGCAGGTGGGCTTACCAAACAAGACAACCCTCGGAGCTCGCTACTTGCGTCCCGCGGGAGCGAGTGTGAACAGTTTGGGGGCGCGTAGGGCGCCCCCAGAAACCAACAAACCCTGGACCTGGTCTGATCTCTTCCCTTCCTCGGTCAGGCTAATGCGGAGGTTGAATGAAGCGTCCAGGTCTTGGGGGGGTGACTTAGGCTCCAGGTGACGCTGCCCATGTCGGTTCTAACCTGTTCTAGTTCCTGAGATCAAGCCTTCCCAGCCTGTCCTAGGACAAGGGCTGATGGATTGCTGTCTATTTCTGTAACGCGGTGGAGAGAGAAAAGGAGACCCCTTTCCAGCTGACAGTCAGAGATCAGGGAAGCTGACTTTAACCAACGTGGATAAACACAGCACTGCATTTTGTTCACCTTGCCTGTAACACGAGCACTGGTTAGAGAGAGACGCAAGCTGGAGAAACTAAATAAGAAACCTGTTAGTGGATGATTTGGAAGGGTAAAGTGTGCGTGTGAAAATGATTTAGTAGGGCAGTAGCAAGAGAATTCAGCACTCGAGTTTAGCCATAGATCGGGTAGGCATACAGGTTGAATGGTTGCAAGACAGATTTCTTCCCCTTTGCTTGTAATGTGCTAGGTAACAGTGCTGCTGCTGAAATGCTTTTCTGAGTCTCCCTGGGACAAGATAAAGTGATGGTGGGGGAAAGAGGAAATAAAACCTCTCCGTTTTCTTGTATCTATCTTAGATATTGAAAATTCTTCAAGGCTGTCTTTATTTGTGTGTATCGTACAACACAGAACACATAGGTAATACTCCATAAAAATGTACCATTTGCATTTTCCAAGGAAAAAGATTAGCTATTATAGTTAAATGGAAGTTTACTGTGGGTCTCCACAGAGGTTAGTTTAATATTATTGCCTTTCTTATGCTGCAGTGTAATAACGTTGCACTGAAGGCTGCATCTGGAAAGGTGTGGATCATCTTTGGTTGACTATTTATTTTTTTTAATTATAAAGCCCCATGAAACGTCCCTCCTTGGCTATTCTGAGGCCCCTGATGCTAAACATGGGACTGTGTATAGGGATGGGTGAGCCAATTCATTAGGATTGCTAAATAAGCCATAATCACTTCTCTAGCCAAGACCTGAGGTTTGCAGCTAATAGCTCAGTTCAGTCTTCTTGTAGAGGTTGCAGTGTTTGCAAAACTATAATTAATGCAATCTGTAGAAATAAAAATATATTCATTAACTATATTTATTCAAGCACTCATTTAGAAACAAAGAGCAGAATACACATTTTTCAGGCTAAGTGTTTTGGTAAAGAATATTCAGTTTGGAGGTTTGCAAAGGGAGATGTGTTCTATTTTTATCTTAGACTTTCAGACAATGAGTGTTTCTGTAAGATAGTAAATGTTACATAGTGATATTTTCAGGGGCTTGGGGGTGTTGCTTATACCTGAAATTCTTCATAAGAGAATTGTCTCCCTGTCTAATTTTATTGAAAATTATTTGTAGATTAGAAACTGCTAACTGAAATCACAAAGCTCACTCCAGAATTTCATAGTGTGACACTTTTGTAAGCATAGAACACATGAAACCAAGTGGATAATGTCCTTTTTACTCTTGGAGTACTATAACACCACTTGGAAAGACTGGTTTTTAAACTGCTCTCTCGTGGTGAGAGGATTTTTGGGAAAAAAAAATAGGACAAGGTGATTTTTGGCACTGAATTCCAAGTTTGATTTCAAAAGCACGTTAGAAGTTGAGTTAGTTGGTTACATGAACAAGGTTTACAGAAACCAATACTTTGTTTTCTTTCCTTGGCCCCTTAAACATTTTAAATGATTGTGAATTAGGCTACCAATCTTAGTTGTTCCATGTAACAGAAACTTCTGTTATATAACACCTTGCAGCCCAAAGGATCCTAAAGCATTTTATCACTACATATATATACACTGCCACTGAAATGCAGCCATCTCTGGGGAGATGGATGGTAGCTCTACTGAAGTGGAGGAAGTGAAAGTTTGGCCAAGGAGACTGGGCCAAACCACTGTCTTATAAAAATGTAATATGTCCATACAAGGCAAATATAACTTTGGTTTCACCTGAAAGACCTCCCTCCCCCAAATAAACTGTATGGCACTCAATTTATATACCTTGGAAGGATGAAGAGTTAAGTCAATTCTGATGGCATTTGAACCTGGGCTTCCAGAGGGGAATTGAAGTTTGAAACTTGATGCTTAGGTTTGATCTACACTGGGGCTTCCTCACTGGTGGCAACCAGCTCTGGTATAGCTGCAATAGTGCTAACTTCTGTAGGCAGTGAGCCTAAGCCAGTTCTTCACAGCACTCCCTGTGGATGTGCTCTCAGAGAGCTGGCCAGCAAACATGTCACTGTTTACATTAGAAACCCTTAATCCATAAAGTAGGTAATAAACACCTGGATGCACATAGTCTGCAAACAGAAAATGTTAATCTTGTAAAAATTTCCCATAAAAATAAACCTTGGCTCTTGAGTTTGGTACCACGTGGGGTGGGGGAGTGTTATTCCTACAAAATATTTGGAGACATTCCTTATTAAAATGGAAAGTGAAGTATCACAGCAACGTGTAGCTCAATACTAAATCATCCTGTATTCTTCCTTACAGTCATTTGGCGTGTAGTTCACAGAGGGTATCAATCTGAAAGTTATTTTTCTCTGGTTATGTGTTCTTCATTCCTTATTTCCTAATACATTAGGGAATTGACTTCCCTGAGGTACTAACACAAAGGGGTGCATTTTCATCTCTAACACGTCTCATAAATGTTAATAGGTGTTGTGTGTGTGAATCGAACCTGGGGTATTTGGGTCAAGACGTGAGTGGACGGGAGTGAAGGGAAGTGTGTGTGTGTGTATAGGTGTTTTTTTACCTGCTGCATCATTCTACAATGCTAGGTTATCTTCCCCTGCATATAGAACACCCATCTCTGTTCCCTGTGGGAAATGAGAGCTGCCCGCCAACAACACAGCTTGGAGAGTAACTAACAGAGGCCAACATTTTCAAAAGTGGCCACAGATTGTAGGTATGTAACCTGACACACCAGGGACCTGAGTTTCTCAAGAGCTGAGTACCAACAATTCAGAATGAACTCAGTAGGAACTGAGTGCGTTCAGCACTTTTGATAATCAAACCTCAGGTGTTTTAGGCAAAAAATCAGAGCATGCAGAATCAGTGGCAAGTTTTAAAAATGTGGCTCCATGGATTGGAAAACTCGCTTTCTCTCATTCAGATTATGAGCAGCTCTAAGGCTCTAGATTTAGAAGAGAACTTGACAATGTTGAGGGTCAATTTTTATGTTTGGATCTGGCAAAATAGGAGTTCTGGGCTTTTTGTTTTAACTTACTTCCCTGGTAGCCCTAGAAGCAGAGCAAAAATTGCTTTCAAACAAGAGTCTATTGTCTGCTTCCATTTAATTAGGAATACATTCTTCAATTAAAATTCCCTTGGGGGGAATTAAAAGCCCAGGGCTTAAATTAAATGGAAAAAATGATTTTGCAAAACTTGAAGTTTCACAAAACCCCAAAGGGAAAAGTTCTAAAGGTTTCACACAACTCATAACTCCAGTGGGTTCGCCAGTCACTGGTAACCAACCTCATTTGTGGCTCCAGTGCTGAGCCACAACTGGCCTCTAGTCATTGTATAACTATGTGGCTTCCTACTGCCTTGACGCTAGCGGCCAAACTGATTTCTAATGTGCACAGGAGTCAAAGACTCCACCACTGCATCCAAAATTATAATCTGGTCCTTAACGTTATTTCAATCCTGCAGAGCTCTTGGCCTGTTCTCATTCTAAGACTGCCTTTGCCAAGGTTGCTCCTGAACTCTTGTCTCCTGTGAAGCATCATGTTGCAATGCCAGCGCGTATGAATAAAGGGGGGGAAATATCTATCATATTAAACCACTGTCAACTACTAGCTGAGCCACTGGGCTGGGGGGAGATTTTTATGAACAAAAGTTGGCAGCAGAACACTTTGGGAAGCTGGGGTGGGAGCTATTTCACAAGTACACTATTTTAGGGGACATCTAGATAAGAAACTGTTGAATGTGGAGGGGCTGTAGCCAATTTAGCTCCCTCTCCCTCTGTCAAACACCACTATACAAAGTCTTTACCATCTAAAAAGAACTAAATAACTTTGTTCTGGAAACAAGTCTATGGAACGACAGATGGGATTCTCCAACTCTTACAGTACATCACTAGAATATTTTCATGATGTATTACTTTTGTTACGGCACATAATATTTATTTAGCATCACAAATCTCATATCTATATCTATACCTATATCTATCTTCTTACTGAAATATATTGGTAGATGAGAGAACAGAACTTGATTGGCATGATTCCAATAAGGGAAGTCACATATTATGGATCTAGGTACTTTTGCATTGAAATACAAAGCTTAATGTACAGTCCATCTTTCTCTAAGTTTAAGTGAGACTTAGATTACTGCACTGATCCTGAACTGAAAACATGGGGCATCTTTTACACTGTTTTTAGAACTATCAGTGCAGCTTCTATCTCAGCTGGAGTTGTGTGTGGGTGTGTGTGTGTGTGTGTATATTAATAGGATGCAAGTGTTTCTTATTTGAAAACATTTGCATTGCTCCTAATGTACCACGAATATTTAATTTTATGCCCAAAAGACATGCAGAATCATGTTTGTCTTTCAGTCGAATATCAATCTTGGATCCTAGCAGAAAAGAAAATTCTTTTTTGCATCTGGAAAAATCTCTTACTGAAACGTACAGCTCAGCCTGTCAAACGTTTCTTTCATCAGATGCTGAATATTTCAAGGAACAATTGTTTTCTTTTTCTCTGTTGGCACATGCTTTGTGAGTATTCAGTAGCATTTAATGCCCTGGATAGGTTCCACAACACTCACCAGTATAAGATGGACCACTAAGGTAGTTGAGTAGAGGGAAGCTAAACACAGTCAAAGCTTTCCAAGTTAGGGACCCAGTTGAATGGCGCCTACAAAACCCAAATATTTGGAAAAGTTACTTTAATTGTGACTCAAAACCAAGACCATAAATAAAACTGTAAGTGGCTCCAGATCCTAACAGCATTGTTAGAGAAAATGGGCATTGATGCAACAAAGGGCACATCAGTTCCGAAAATAAAACATTCTCAGCAATGCTTCCCCCCTACAATAAACTTTCAAGACACTTCTCATTGTAAAAAAAACAAACAGGGTTATTATTAAAAGGGTCAGAAGAACTTGAGGTTGTGTGTTAGAAGTCACTTTTATGCACGCAGCCAACAAACACAGTCCCATTTAATGTGAAGTGAACAATGTAGATGTCAGGTTGACAGCACACTGGGAGCGTTTTAAAACTGAAAGGGTGGGGGGGACAGAGGGGGTGGTTTACAGGAAAAAAACATACATAGGAAGATACATTTATGAAAGGCCCTCCAGCCCATTTTGCTGCCTTCATTCATTCTTTGCCCTGAGGGGTAGTCCAAGGAGCCATAGCACTAGTATCTAGTATATTCTTTGTAACAGTGGGCAAACCTCCAAAGCTTTGGAGGTTCCGTTCATTTTGGAGGAACATCCAAAAATTTAGATACTTATCCAAAACGTATCTGAACCTCATTGGTTTGGAAATCAGTCTAGAAATCTCTTCAAGCTCTGGCTTGCTCAGGAGTTTGCTAGTGTTTCCAGTATTTTGGCCAGGCCAGAGTTACCACAAGAGCAGCTGTTTTCACGATATTTTGGTACTTCACCTTTCTGTCATGCTCAAGACCTGAAAGTGGAGAGGGGCCTGAAAATTAGTAACCAACCTAGGAAGTCAAGAGAGCTATTTTTGGATTGCAAATGAAGGTTTGAGTTTGGTTCAGGTGTGTCAATTTTTATCTGAAATGCTTCATATGGGCTTGACAGAGCTGTGTGGAGAATGGTAATTGTGTTTCATGAAGGAGTTAGGGATTTCAAAATCTGTTTTTATTCTGATTTGGAACAAAAACTGAAAGTTTTGAAATTCTCTGTGTAGGAAAACTGCAAACATTTGTTTCAAGTCAATCAAAATCTTTCATTTTGATTTAGACTTTTTGATTTTATATTATAATATATAAAATAAAAATGCTTTGCAATGACAAGTAGTTTCAAAACAAAACAAAAAGAAACTTTAACTATCATGTCAGAAGAGGATTTGCAATATTGTCAGAACTTTTTTTCTTCTTTTTTTAAGGGGAGGAGGCTCAAAATGAAATTCTAGCAACATTGACCCAATTTTGCAAAAGTGTTTAGATTTCAACAGAATATCCTATTCTAATGGAATATGGTTCCATCAAAGTTTCTCTGACTAGCTCTACTTTCTGACCAGTACCCACCCCTTTCATTTCACTAGCAGAACTGAAAACACCCTCCACATACGGACACTGATTATTGGCTCCAAAAAAGGAAAAAGTTGAGGAAAAGCTTGCAATCTGTTATATGCTGACATTACATGACGTAATAGGTACTAAAGACAAGGAAAGATGACTGAAAATGCAGCAAAAATTTAGAAATATTTGTGTAGATTACAGACTAGCAAACAACCCTAGCTGGCTACAAGATCAATAATGGCTGAAATGGGGGCAAATTCTCAGTGCAGACAAGGCCAGAGAGGCCATGTCTTGGAAGAGAGGCTAGTGGAATCTCCATGCCCATTCATTCCTCGGCCTTGCTGTCAAGGTTGTCCATTAACCATGTCAATTGATTGTTTTGTGTTATGTGGTCAGCTAGTCACTTGGTATTGGTCTGAGTTTCCTGACATCACAGCTCCAAATAATAAATATGCTTCGGAGAAGAATAGGTAACACAGCACCACTCGTTGGCACAGAATAACTAGGGTAAGATTCTTAGTGCCATAGGTGCAATCAGCAGCCTGAAATTTTAATCAGCATTTGGAGAATAGATTTTTATTTTTTTTGCAAACCTTAAACTTAAGTAAATAAACTGATTTAAGACAATTATTTTTAATTTTAGTTTTAAGAGATGAGTTGGTATTTTATCAGCTGATGAAGATTCAAGATAGCAGACACAGAATCATTGCTAGGGCCACAAGGAGCATAAGAACAGCCATACTGCGTCAGACCAAAGGTCCATCTAGCCCAGTATCCGGTCTTCCAGCAGTAGCCAATGCCAGGTACTTCAGAGGAAATGAACAGAACAGGTAATCATCAAGTGATCCATCCCATGTTGCCATTCCCAGCATCTGGCAAACAGAGGATAGTGACACATCCCTGCCCATCCTGGCTAATAGCCATTGATGGACCTATTCTCCATTAATGTGTTTTTTTTTTTTTTTTGGACCCTGGTATAGTCTTGGCCTTCACGACATCCTCTGGCAAGAAAAACACTGACTGAAGGTTATCCATGCTCGTTCACCCTTGGAATTCCCTAATGTATTGCTCTGCCCAAAAGTTCACTCAGGAATATTTACCTAATATCCACTGCAGTGGTGGGCAACTTGCGGCCTGTCAGGGTAAGCCGCTGGCAGGCCACGAGACAGTTTGTTTACATTGACTGTCCATAGGCATGGCCGCCCGCAGCTCCCAGCGGCCGTGGTTCACTGTTTCCCAACCAATGGAAGCTGTGGGAAGCAGCGGCCAGCACGTCCCTGGTGAGATGGACCAGTGAATCAAAAGCAGAGTAGCAGGCTGCAGCACAAAAGACAAGTGCATCTTGGTGTGAGGCGTGTGTCACTTTTATCAAGGAGGGAGTAATGGGGAGGGGGTTTGGGGGTTAGGCTTAGCAGAAGAATCTGGGGCTCTGTCCATATTCTGGGGGAGTTGAAGAGATGGGCAACACTTTTCTGGATTCACAACCCATTTGACCTTAATCCACATCTGCAAAGAGAAGTGAATTTACCCAGTGCACATGTACTGAACTGTCTCAGTGATGGGAAGGTGCATGTAACCAGTGTAAGCTGAGCCATATTTTCTGAATACTGGATGTACACGTTCAGTTGCCTACATACCAGAAATGCTTTGAGATTGGAATTAAAGTTCTAAAATAGGCGATTTAAAAAAGTAGAATCTTTTTTTAAAGTAAAACCATTGTAATATGTTTAATATAGACTGAACTATGCTTTGTTTGCTTTTCTCATTTCCTGCTGCAATATGAATACATCTATTCTCCTTTTTGAGATTTGGAAGTGAATTTAGTGCTTTTGAAAAAAAAAAAAGACAGTGTTAAAGCCAGGCATGGCTAAAGAAGATACAATGGAAAGCTTTACTAGACAGCTCCAACAGTTGATTTAAATCCTCCTCAACAGCAGCCCTGCTATTCCAAGTCTCAGATGACAGTTAGACTGCCAAATACACTTTGTTGTGTAATTTTTAATTTAAAAATGCACAAAAAACTAAGATCTTGAGAGCGAAAGCACAAAACATTTGTTCCAGGAAACCAAATAGGAATCAGACAGTGCCTCCTAAAGTGTAGGGTTCGTTCATTAGTCTAAATGGGGCCAGATTCCAAACACATTCACACCGGTGGCCACTGTAAATCCAAAGTAACTCCAGTATATCTGGTGTATGGTCTCTGCAGAGTTCTATTTAATGAAATACTGTCCTGATGGACACACGGTGTTGCCCCAATGGTGCTTCATAGTCTTGGTCCAGACAGAATGTGCCAATTACATGTGCTGAGATTATATGTGAGATTAATTATTCTGATCATTTTTTTCAAAGTCACCATTTATCAAATGTTTAGATGAACATTATCCAATCAGTTCTAATTATAGTACATAGACTATAATAAATATTATAAAAACCAGTACCCTTAGAATATGCAGAGGGATTAAAAACACAGAGGACTTTTGTGATTGGAACATACATGTGTATGTGTTATGTTACTTATCTCTGCTATATTTGATAGGATTTCTTTTTGGAGGTAGATGTCAAAGACCTCAGAGACTAAGGATAAAGTCCAAGGGGAGTGTGATTTTTGCACACACCCCTACATTCTAAGACAACATTTCCCCTCTTCTTACCCACTGCCTCCCAATATAGCCAGGTGGTATCACTCATCTAGCATCTTAAAGGGCAGGCAGGTCTCACACATCTTCCTTTGAAGCCAACATCTGTGGCACTTCATGAATCAGCCACTGGAGGGAACCCAAGAACAACATTGATCAGCTCAGTCATCTGTGGGGGGGGCTAACTGTCAAAATTCCTCTCTCCACAAGGCAATAGGAGTGCCAGAGACACACCTCACTGGGAACCTCAGTGCCCAGTACTTGCACCTCCACTTGCCATCAAGTGGGACACACAAAAGACAGTATCAAAGGAATCTTAAAAATGTGGGATTTCTCTCTTTAAATAGAAGATCTTCTGTAACTTTAGTGCCACGATTCCCCCGAACATGAATCATTTACAGTAATAAGAATGCTAGTGTGGCACAGGAGAATTACGGTCTAAACTGAAAGCGGTCCCTTATACTGTGCTACATTTTGAGGTGTTCAACCTACCGAAGAGGCGTTTGGCTGGCTCGTAAAATGTTTATTGCATGTATCATTTGGCGTTTGTTTTGAAGCATTTACTTACAGGACTTTTAGTGAGCGTGGCAAGAGAACGAGAACTTATTTTCCACACTGCATTTAATAGGGTTATGTTTCAAGCAGCGTCCTCTCGGGAAGGCAGGTTTCAAGCATGTCAAAATTTTTGATGGATTGCAGCCTGAGTGGATTTAGTTGCAAATCTGAACTTTGCACAGGAGGGTTTAACTTTCCATCACTTTTCCAAAGAGGCGTCATAAATTACATTTCTGGAAAAAACAAAGTCTTTTGAAAGTGGAGTTCATCTGGTAAATTCTTCCTCTAAGTTCCCCTTCCCTGTCCTGGCATGCTATGCACTACACAGATAGCGACATAAGCAGATGCTGAAGGACTCTCCAAGCAATGCCTCCGTCATTACCTGATGATAGAACTTCCTAACACAATTATTGGGCTTAGTCAACATACAAGCATTGACTGAGCTATTTCCTTCGAAAGAGGAAAGGCAAAACTTAATGAGCGCGATTCTCCATTGTCCTGCACCTTGTCCAGTCATTTACATCAGTGCCAAATAGGTGTAAACTACTTCCACCATTCTGATGTGGTAGCATTTTACACCCACTTGGCACTGGAGCACCTGCTCACACAAGGGGCACGGTGACAGAGAATCAGATCAGGCCCTTTAACACTAGATGGCCAGAAGCAGAATTGATATCCAGGTGAAATAGTTTGAATCATCCTGTTATGGATTGGTTTGTGTCCCCCTATGGCTCGGGACAGACCCACAGAGGCAGCACTGTGGAGTTGGAAGTAGGGCTCCCGAATTGGTACAACGAATGGAGAGATTGCTTTTGATTTGTCTGCTGATTTTTGGCAATGCACCCATTTTATTTTCAACTATAAATTAATGCAAATCCCAGTCCTTATTGGTAATAGCCTCATGTCCTGGACAGTGAGGAATTTACAAGAATCCCAGTGGAGGAATGACCGGTGTTGAGGTCCCTTTTTGCAATGAGGAATGCCATTCCAGACTCCACCATGTCACCAACCTCCTGCCAATGATTGATTTCCTCCCTGCTCAAAGCAACAGAGTTGTTTTTTGGCCACGCCTGTTAGCCACTTCTCTTTATGTCTTTTATACAGAATATGAGGTTACTTTTCCCATTTAGCAGCCATCACTGGTATTTTTATTTCCTGTGATGAAGATTTGCATATAATGTTACTGATGGTGAAATGGATTATACCATACGATAAAGAATTTATTGATGAAATACCTATTGCAGAACTAAATCTAGCCTGAGTCCCTACTAGTGGTAAATCTGCTTGGACTGGAGGGTTCAACAGCTCAAACAGCCTTTAACCTCTAATCCACTGCTGGTCCGCAGCAGGCCAGTGCAGATGAGGTCTAGCCCAGGAGTAGATAGTGGGATCCACTGTTCCAGTTCCTCTTCCAGGCAGCTTTGGTTATTGGGCCTTCTGCAGAGTCCTAGCCAGATTTTAAGGTTGCCATCCATAGAAGAACCTCCAGGCCATGGGGAGGCAGGCAGAGAGGAGTGCAAATTGCCCACAGTGGTAATTTGTCTCCAACAGGTTTGTTACAGAGTACTTGCACAGTGTCTTCTATAGCCAAAATTGTTGTCTCCTCAAGCCAGAAATTACACCTGCAGCACCAAATGCAGATGCACCCGAATAAAGACCCTCCCAAATCAGCTGGTTGATTTTTTTTGAGAGATTCAGCCCTGTGCAGACGGGTTAGCAAAACGGCTGGACACCAATTAAGTCACATTTCAGGCCTAAGTGGAACATCAGTTTTGCATTAACCTTGAGCTGGCTCCTCTGCACAGGGGCAAATTTCACTCTTGTGTTTTTCCAACTTCTGAGAGCTTGATTTCTCAACCTAATCATTGCATGGATGTGATCTGTCCGATCTCTATGAGAAGTCAGGTATTACTAAAAAGCATATCCCTTGTTCATACAAGGAGCCACAGGCTCCAAAATAACATCTGCTATCCTTTGTTTGTATGTCATCTAATAATATGTATCCAAGAATGCCATCTCCTCTCCAGGACAATGATTCCAAATTTAGGTTTGAGCATACTGTGTGTATATTTCACCTCTACATTGCTATGCAAAGTTTTACTGCTCATTTTGCTTGTCAAGAATGATGGGGAAAAAACCCACAAAAGGCTCAGAGGTTCAGTTCAGCAAAATTCCAGAATTTAAGATTTTTTTTGGGAAGTTTATCCAAATTATGTGAAACATTTTGGTCTAAGAATCTCATAATAGTTTTGATTTGACAGGATTTTGAAAGTATCCAGGTTTTAGCCACATTGGAAATACTGCAGGGGCTGCTGTATTTGGTAGTTGATAAATTTGCAGAGGTATCTGAAATTTAAAAAACTCCCCAATCTCATTCCTCCAAGCAAACAAAAATTCAGATCAGGTTCACTTCCTGATTAGGTTAAGGCAAACATTTAATACTTATTACATTAGCCTGCTTGTCCACCATCCTACATTTCTAATGAGTGGAATACCGTACATTGTTTTAATATCTGGGACAATACAATGTACAGTACCATGAGTCATATTGTAGGAATAGCCAAAAGTTTCTCTGTTTGCCTGCCTGCAAAATATATCATCCCTTGAAAGCTAGTTTGTCTCTCTAATACCCAGGGGGTGAGGAAGCTCCAAAGTGAGGTTTGTTTTACAACTGTGGCAGGAAAGAACATTTGTTTAATACAAGCAAGAAGCAATTAAAAGCTTTCATTAAAATTAGATGGGTACAAATAGGTCTAACCACAGGTGAAAACTCATTACTTTCATTAGACTGCGGTTAAATGAGTGTCATGCAGATGCTAGGTTCAGTCCCCCGAGGGGAACTTTGTATAAAACAGAGGGACATACATGGAAAAGAGCATGTTTGATGGATGGAAAACCTGAGTGAAATGTCAAGTCATCAGCGTTTAAGAGGTCATAGTTCATATTCCATAGCTAGTCTCTGGCATGCAGGATGTGTTCTCAGGAAGAACCCTGAAGCAATCAGTGTTAGGCAGAGGGAAAGCAGGTGTGCTACTCCACTCATGTTTGAGAAAGGGAGTGCTAAGCTAATATTTACTTCCAGTGCTTGGCCTTTCTTGTTCTGAATTGCTTCATGATTTTTAAAGCTATTTGCATTTTTTAAACCTTTTTTTGCCAATGATATTGCAATTTACTGTAGCTACATATAGAAGGTTTTGCAGATGACTAATAGTCTTTTTTCAGTACTTTGTAATTATAATGTGGCCTGAAGATCTCGTATATAAACACATGCACACACCATCCTGTATTCTCAACTTGGATATTGTTCAAGACCTGCTGGTGTTTTGTGCCATGCATGTGAATGCCGCTTAGAAAGCAGCTGTGTCTAAAGTAGGAATTCTTCAACAGTCCATTAATGGGCAGTGGCCTTTTCAGAGGAATTACAGATGGAGATACTTAAACTTAAGTGAGTGCTGTAGAGTTTACACCATTGCAATGAAAATTGTTTGAGCTCCTTCCTTTTGTTTAGAATGGACTCAGCAAAACTTTTACATTAGAACCGGCATTCTTTGCGTATCCCAAATGCCCATGGAGGTCAATGAGAGTTTGGTGTGTGCAAACCCTGCACAACCAGTCCTCTGAAATGCAACCATCTAACCATATACTTCTGGATGATGGAAGCTGTCCATTTGGTAATTAACTGACATCTGAAAGCAGATAAACTTGTGAGATGATGTAGTTTTTTCCTCAGCATCAGCTCATCTTAGAGTAACTCTGCAAAGATATTAGAATCTGTAATTCAAATTGGCCTTGATATGAGAATTGTTCAAATGGACTGAGAATTAGCTGAATCAAAAGATTGTAAGTAAAAGCAAATGGCAACACTTCTGATTTTTGGGCAGGGGGTAAGTCCTGGGGTGAGGAACTGAAAAGCATAGTCATTACATTTGCAGGGTGTTACTAAGCTGGTGTGTTGGAAAGCATAGGGGACAATTTCCTGGTGCAAGTGCTAGAGGAGCCAACTAGGGGGGGAGCTTTTCTTGACCTGCTGCTCACAAACCGGGAAGAATTAGTAGGGGAAGCAAAAGTGGATGGGAATCTGGGAGGCAGTGACCATGAGTTGGTTGAGTTCAGGATCCTGTCACAGGGAAGAAAGGTAAGCAGCAGGATACGGACCCTGGACTTCAGGAAAGCAGACTTCGACTCCCTCAGGGAACAGATGGGTGGGATCCCCTGGGGGACTAACATGAAGGGGAAAGGAGTCCAGGAGAGCTGGCTGTATTTCAGCCCTGTTGAGGTTACAGGGACAAACCATCCCGATGTGTCGAAAGAATAGTAAATATGGCAGGCGACCAGCTTGGCTTAACAGTGAAATCCTAGCGGATCTTAAGCATAAAAAAGAAGCTTACAAGAAGTGGAAGGTTGGACATATGACCAGGGAAGAGTATAAAAATATTGCTCGGGCATGTAGGAATGAAATTAGGAGGGCCAAATCGCACCTGGAGCTGCAGCTAGCCAGAGATGTTAAGAGTAACAAGAAGGGTTTCTTCAGGTATGTTGGCAACAAGAAGAAAGCCAAGGAAAGTGTGGGCCCCTTAATGAATGAGGGAGGCAACCTAGTGACAGAGGATGTGGAAAAAGCTAATGTACTCAATGCTTTTTTTGCCTCTGTCTTCACGAACAAGGTCAGCTCCCAGACTGCTACGCTGGGCATCACAACATGGGGAATAGATGGCCAGCCCTCTGTGGAGAAAGAGGTGGTTAGGGACTATTTAGAAATGCTGGACGTGCACAAGTCCATGGGGCCGGACGAGTTGCATCCGAGAGTGCTAAAGGAACTGGAGGCTGTGATTGCAGAGCCATTGGCCATTATCTTTGAAAACTTGTGGTGAATGGGGGAAGTCCCGGATGACTGGAAAAAGGCTAATATAGTGCCAATCTTTAAAAAAGGGAAGAAGGAGGATCCTGGGAACTACAGGCCAGTCAGCCTCACTTCAGTCCCCGGAAAAATCATGGAGCAGGTCCTCAAAGAATCAATCCTGAAGCACTTACATGAGAGGAAAGTGATCAGGAACAGTCAGCATGGATTTACCAAGGGAAGGTCATGCCTGACTAATCTAATCGCCTTCTGTGATGAGATTACTGGTTCTGTGGATGAAGGGAAAGCAGTGGATGTATTGTATCTTGACTTTAGCAAAGCTTTTGACACTGTCTCCCACAGTATTCTTGTCAGCAAGTTAAAGAAGTATGGGCTGGATGAATGCACTGTAAGGTGGGTAGAAAGTTGGCTAGATTGTCGGGCTCAATGGGTAGTGATCAATGTCTCCATGTCTAGTTGGCAGCCGGTGTCAAGTGGAGTGCTGCAGGGGTCGGTCCTGGGGCCGGTTTTGTTCAATATCTTCATAAATGATCTGGAGTATGGTGTGGATTGCACTCTCAGCAAATTTGCAGATGATACTAAACTGGGAGGATTGGTAGATACGCTGGAGGGCAGGGATAGGATACAGAGGGACCTAGACAAATTGGAGGATTGGGCCAAAAGAAATCTGATGAGGTTCAATAAGGATAAGTGCAGGGTCCTGCACTTAGGACGGAAGAACCCAATGCACAGCTACAGACTAGGGACCGAATGGCTAGGCAGCAGTTCTGCGGAAAAGGACCTAGGGGTGACAGTGGACAAGAAGCTGGATATGAGTCAACAGTGTGCCCTTGTTGCCAAGAAGGCCAATGGCATTTTGGGATGTATAAGTAGGGGCATAGCGAGCAGATCGAGGGACGTGATCGTCCCCCTCTATTCGACATTGGTGAGGCCTCATCTGGAGTAGTGTGTCCAGTTTTGGGCCCCACACTACAAGAAGGATGTGGATAAATTGGAGAGAGTCCAGCGAAGGGCAACAAAAATGATTAGGGGTCTGGAACACATGACTTATGAGGAGAGGCTGAGGGAACTGGGATTGTTTAGTCTGCGGAAGAGAAGAATGAGGGGGGATTTGATAGCTGCTTTCAACTACCTGAGAGGTGGTTCCAGAGAGGATGGTTCTAGACTATTCTCAGTGGTGGAAGAGGACAGGACAAGGCGTAATGGTCTCAAGTTGCAGTGGGGGAGGTTTAGGTTGGATATTAGGAAAAACTTTTTCACTAGGAGGGTGGTGAAACACTGGAATGCGTTGCCTAGGGAGGTGGTGGAATCTCCTTCCTTAGAAGTTTTTAAGGTCAGGCTTGACAAAGCCCTGGCTGGGATGATTTAATTGGGGATGGGTCCTGCTTTTGAGCAGGGGGTTGGACTAGATGACCTCCTGAGGTCCCTTCCAACCCTGATATTCTATGATTCTATGTTCCAAATACTAGCAAGGAGAAAGAACAATTTTAGAATGGACTTTGAATTGTATGAGATATGGGAAGGGGAAAAAATAAAAGAAAAATAAGTTAAAGATGGAGATACTCCTAGTAAGTCATCAGAGGAGAAATATCCAAAGAGATATTTAGTTGGAAGGAGACACCTGGAAAGTGGTAATGCTGAAAGAAAGAGACTAAAGAATGACAATGGACAGCAATTTTGATATGAGCTTCTAATGATATCAGCTGGGAAAAAAAACCCAGAGCAAATGTGGGCTATTTAGGCAGTAGTGTCAGGTAACAGTGTCAGGAGGTGATAGCCCTTCTATTATTAATTATATACATGCATTGATAAGACTGTACGTGGCATAATGCAGTCAGTTTTGTCACCTCTTTACTAGAAAAATTGACAAGCAGAGGAGAATTGAAAGAGGAGAGCACAGAAATTATTAAGCATATGGAAGGGTTGGCTTTTGATGAAGGAGTAAACCAACTAAATATGTGTAACCTGTTTAAACAACTCACACCTAAACAAAGACATTTGTGATATTGAAAAAAAAGAGGAGTCCTTGCGGCACCTTAGAGATTAACAAATTTATTTGGGCCTAAGCTTTTGGGGGCTATAACCCACTTCATAAGATGCATGGAGTGGAAAATACAGTAAGCAGGTATGAATGTACAGCACATGAAAAGATCGGAGTTGTCTTACCAAGTGGGGGGTGTCAGTGCTAACGAGGCCAATTCAGTTAGGGTGGATGTAGCCCATTCCCAACAGCTGACAAGAAGAGGTGAATATCAACAGAGGGAAAATTAATTTCTAGCATTGACAAGGTCTTTACCAGTCTCTGTGTATTATGTAAAATATAGTTGGTGGGTCTACTCACACTCATTTTCTGGAACAAAATAGAAACCTGATATCAGCCTCCTGTACTTAGATAGCTGTGAGACAATATTAGTCAACAACAAAATACTAGTCTGGCATGTACTGTATGGAAGAAGGAATCAGACTCCTTCACCTTGCTCTGTAGACTGGCATTAATATCCCGAAATTATTGATGTCCAGTGAAATACACTTTGTTTAACTCCATTCTTATATCATGTTAATATTTATCATGCGGTTGTAAACAAATAAAAGGAAATTCAATTGGTTTTCTTTTGAAATGATAGACAAACTCCAGTCTGATGAAACGACACTTGAGAATCTACCTTTCCTTCTATAATACAAATGCAGCTTACTCTACTGCTGCCCAGAGGGCCCAGATTCCACTTCCATTAAAGCCATGACTTCTAAGTTGCCCAGCCCAACTTTCAATGAAGAGCCCATTGTTGACCCCAACAGCAATGGCAGTGTGTCTTTTGGGTCATTGCCTGGCACACTTAAATTCAGGCGTGGCCATGTGTGTGCTTCAGAGTATACTGTCCACCCCAAATATTGTGAAACATGAGGTTGGTAGCTTGAGACAGAGAACAAGGGATGCTGACCTCCCAGGTAGAGCTCTTCAAAGTAAGGAAGCTGTGAAAAGAGGGGAGAGAACAGGGTCTATTGAAGGGGAAGAAGAGAGTAGCAGCCAGCCACCCCAAAACTTTGGAAGAAAGCAATCCAGGTCTTATTTTTTTCCAAAGAAGCCTGCTCATCCATAAATAAAATGAACTGATTTTTATAGAGTTTTCTTCCTAAAGTCAAACTATTACAAGTTCTTTATATTATATCAAAACTATATTAATTTCCCTAACATAAAACTTAGTTAACTTAAAGCTAAGATTGCGCAATCGTATTACATATCAATGCAATAACTACAAAATATCAAGGAAATGACCAGTTAAAGCATCACAAACACTCAAGCAACAGCTGTTCTCCCAAAACTCCCTTATGCCCAAGCACACTCAAGACTCCTTAGTTTCATGACAAACTCCATTTTCAAACCCACTTACAACCAGCTCAGATGCAGCCATCCATTTCATGGCAATCCCACCCAAATGCATATCCTGCAATCCAGTCTGACCTAAATTAAGATATTGGGCCGACTTCTCATCAGAAGTCCTTTGAATTCAATGGAGCGATGCCGATTTATACCAGATGAGAATACAATCTGTGGTCTAAAGGCATTGATGTATCTGTAACAGTCAGCTTTAAGGTGTTGCATCTCCCACAGCTTGCTTTCCCTCTGCAACTGTACAATGCACGGAAATAACTAACAGTACATTATTTAATCTAGCAATGTAAATGTTTCTCAGGTCAATTTACTTGACACTATAATCGGTGGAATCATGAAATAGAATAAGGGAAAAGTCTGTTACTCCAAGGGTGACTCATTTTGTACTTGAAGCTCACCTCCATGAGAGCTTTGGCCTTTCCTATCACAGATATTGTTAGGGCTGACGGTTGCTTTGCCTCTCTCAAACAGCTGTACAGCATATGCTGTATTTCTGAAAGATATTAATTTTTTGCACAGCTTGCATGTCAAAGGTGAACCCTTGCACTGTTGTCTGTGCATCTTCCAGCTACAGTAGGAGCTGTGCCATGTGAATCCATTTAACTGCTATACTGAAACAGAGCTTTTCAACAGTGCTGCCGCTTGAATCAAACAGAGGCAGGTGTAGACTGACGGAGAATCCAGATGTTATCCCTCCCCCTCTCACCACCTCATAAAATTTAAATCCAGTAATTTGTAACCCTTACGATCATATACGGTCATCATTCAAAGCCATTATGGAGTGTATCCTGCCCCTGCCTCTCTGTGGCTATGGAAGCTGCCTACTGGCAGCAGATCCAACGCAGGCCTACTGTGCAAAGTAGGTGCTGAATATGGGGGAGTGCACATGCTCTGTAGACACAGAGCTCGGCTCCTCCAGGTCCTCCTGAATGCCCAAATACAGAGGATGAGCTAGGACAGGGACAGAGCCAGCCCTGTGAGAGATGGGTCTGGGTCCAGAGGACCTTTTGCTAATGGACCCTCCTGTTCTTCCCTTTCCCACTTGCATAGATCTTGATATCCTTATCCCCTGCTCCATGCAGGGGGTACACTGGGTCTGTGGAGGCTACTGAAGCTGCAGTAGTGGCCAGAGCAGCTCTGTAGCCATGTTAGGGACTGCATGCATGTCAACAACAGTTCATAGGAATAAAAAAGGATAGATCTGAATGAATGGGCATGGATACACGATTCTGACCCTTCGCCAGAAGGAGATCATGAATGACTGCCACCAGAGCATTTCTGTCCCCTACACAGGCCTAAAGCCAACTCACGGAACTGAAGCAAATCCACGCTATTGCAGGAGCTGCTTTGCCACTCCCTGCTCACTTCACTACCTAGTTTTGAATTACTTCTATTCATCAGGGAGCCAGAGGAAATGGAGTTGATTATGAGGATGCTTCTCTTGTCCAAGAGAATTTTCTGTCAAAAGATCCGTGAGACCTTTACCTGAAATACAGTGAGACAAAGCCACGGACATCTGCCATGGAATGGACTGAGCAGAGAGAGGGGGAGGGAGGGAGGGAGGAGTCATTTTAGGTGTCAAAAATACATACATACATACATACTTGAAGGATCAAAGAGTTTCACAAGAAAAACACATTTTAATTAAAATCATATACAAGATATCCATCTACCCTGGAGCTCTTTGGGGGAAAAAAAAAAGTTCACCTCTTGTTCAAATCCTGTACATGCATGATATACTCTCTTTGCTGTTTTAAACTAATCCTCTACTTTCCTGGATAAGAGGCTTTTTATTGTCCAGAGTTTAAGCATAATTGTCTCAACAACATAACAAATAGAATCTCTACCAACCAAACTGACTAGGTGGACAGGTAAATGTTTTCTTTAATGATAACAATTACATAAAACTACAGCATCAGAAACCAGATGATCATAAATGCATTGTGAACATTTTTCAAAATAGAAGACACTAGATAAGCTGGGCACACAAAGCACCTGAAGAGAAGTTCACTAGCGAAATCAATAATGGCATAGTATTGAGTATCTGTCAATTTACAGCACAAGCATCTTCCAATTAAAGGTCAAAGCCTGGTTCCTTTTTCTAAATGCAAACAAGCTTTGAACAGGGAAGAAACAAAATGTGGACAATTTTTTTTTAAAAAGCAGCATTTTCTTGAAAAAATGTGTCAAAATGGTCTTTTTTGAAATATGAAGAAAATTTAATTTGAAAATTTCCCACCAGTTTTGAAATCTGCTGAAAAAAGTAAGCCCATAATGTTGGTATTCTTCAAAAAAATAAAATAAAAATTATGTATATTGTACTGCACCCTGTAAAGTACAATCACTAAGTGTTTGTTTTAGGGCTAGTCATAAAAGGGGGGAATTTTTTTTTTAAGTTTACATTTTTTCCTCAAATTTCAACCAGCCTCATTATTTTTCATGTTTAATGTAACAAATGGACACATAGGCTACTCGTAGTTGTGTGTGTGGTTTTGTGGTAGATCAGTTACTGCAACTACATACTAGTTAATATACTTAGAAAAGTTTCATGAACTCAGACTAGTTTTGTGAACCTTTTCAGTTCAAAAAGTACTCCCAAAAATCTGCAAACCATCTTGTGTCAGTAGCAAAGCAGAACTCACTGCCAGCACGGATAGTGTTGCCTTTGGTTTTTCCCCAATTATTCTCCTTTACTACCTTCAGAGTATTCATCCAAAGTTTGA
This sequence comes from Lepidochelys olivacea, assembly GCF_965140295.1. Lineage (NCBI taxonomy): Eukaryota > Metazoa > Chordata > Testudines > Cheloniidae > Lepidochelys > Lepidochelys olivacea. Next base: position 128,851,470 of record NC_140413.1, read on the forward strand.
TTCATGCTACCATACTGGTTTTGGATAAAACAAAGATAAGAAGTTTCTCTTCCTCGGATAATGGATTTAGCAGATGGCATAGACTTTGTTCTTTAAAAGCCAGTATGTTAAGACCATCCATACATGCACTTCAGTAGCCTCCATTTCTGAGATTTGGGGCCAGTTTTTCAAAGCTCTGTGCAGTGTGAGCGACACTCAGAAGGCGCATTCAGCTGATATGTAGGTAAAAATCCCACTATTTTGCATGTAATCTAGAGGGCTCTGTGAATAAGCAGGACTTTGTGCAGGCAGTTACCGGTCTTACATGTGCAGATGAATATTTGTGTGCATAGTTGTGGGAGTTTGCCCAAACTTCAGGTGTACATAATATTTGCATGGTTCTGCCGTTATGCAGAGTTGAAAAGTCTGGCCTTTGATATTATTTGTTAGTATTATTCTCATGATCTTAAAAGGGCACTTTTTGCTTGTTAATCATGGTATATAACATGATTATCAAATAAGACATTGGTACTTTAGTCTGCACCCTATCCTCCATTATTTACTTATTTCCTTGGTTGCAGTTCAAGATGTATAGTGTAGGATTATTGTGCACTCTGCATCCATTGGCTGAAACGAGTGAAATAAGGTTTTATTAACCTAGTGTAAACAAGATACTGGTGGCCACTGGCATACCAGTGTTTTAGCTACTGATGTCCACACCAGTTTTGAGCAGGGTTAGGCAATGTAGTGATTAAAATGCTAGCAGACTGCCTGCTTTAGTACTCCTGCCCTTGCTCCTGTCAGTGAAGCTGCAACAAAATCATCCATAGTGTAACACCAACGGTTTTAGTAGATTTACACCAGATGAATTTGGTCCAAGATATTGGACAAAGCTACACAGTTATGGGCCAGATCCTCAGCTGCACTAAAAAGTGGAGGTGGGGGAAGAAAGCCACCTTTACTTTCTCCTGAGTCTTGGGATAACAGGGGTCAAAATGGCCCCTGGCATATTTCAGAACAGCCCACGGACTTCTCTAAATTATTCCAGATGCAGGATTCCTAAAGATACTGGTCTCCTGGGTGAAGACTGACCTGAGTGCCCCTGCCGGCAACACCCCCTCCCCCAATAAATGCTTCCCCTGCCACGCACGCAGAACACAGCCCTTTATGAAAAGCAGTGCTGCCTGTCAGTCTGGTTCTGCCTGCTCCCCACAACCTTTGGGGTCCACAAAGGATAAGAGACAGAGCAGTCCCTGCACTCCCTGCAGCACAAAGACTGCAATTCTTCCCGCACAAAAAGATTGGTCTTCCCACCGAATCAGTCCTAAGCTTTTAACCAATAGTATAAACTACAGATAAATAGCACGAATGGGAAAATCCACTCCTGTGAAATAAAACCTTTCCCTTCCACTTTCACCCCTGCAAGCATTTGCCCCAAACTTGATAGAATCTCTCTTGACATTTTAAAAGGTTCTGTTAACTTGTAAACATTATTTCTTATTTTTATACTTCTCTGCACTTCCAGGGTCAGGTCTGGACTAGCAGTAGAAATGCTGTTAGAGAGGCTGTCCTGCTCCAAGTGTATAGACCCAAAACTTTTTTTTTCTTCTTTTTTTTTTGGTAGTTTGGATACAATGTGGTAATGACACAGATTTTTTGCTCTTAAAGAAATGAAACCTCTGAGCTGCTTCTTCTATCACTAATGCAAAGGTTGTTTCACTGAATTCAGATCCCTTTTCTCTTCCCACTTTAGCCTCCGGGATCATTTTTGGGGCTTGTGGCTACAGATTATGGGGTTAGATTCTCCACTGATTTGCACCTTGAGTAGTCATTTATACCAATGCAAATACACTGGCTGACACCACTACCCCAAGCAGAGTTTTGATCCTAGAAAGAAAGAAGGGACAGAGACTACATGAAGGCCACAGTGGCTTCACTTCTGATTTTCCATGGAAGGTGTTCAGATACTGTGGTGGTGGGCGGCATCCGTATTAACCTCTAAGATACTAACTTTGTACCCACTTTGTAAAGCTATAGGGGACAGCACAACATGCAGGATAATGGAGAATCTAGATTTATTTTTATATCACATTTAATTTGGGCAATCTGAAAGTGCTTTATTATTCATTTCATTACTGAGTGAGGACACTTTGCTTAGAGTGGTACATGCATACAAAAGGATGCAATGCCAAACTTAAGGAGCTCAAAATCAAACAAAGATAAAACAATTCATATAAATGTGCACGGCCTGAGAGCAAGCACTTAAAAAAATTCTTATGGCATGCATACAAAACCTGTTGAGCAGTGTTTCTCTACCTTTTTGCGCTGGCAACTCCCTTTGGACTTAAAGTGGTGACCTCCCCCCAGAATTGCAACCCTTTACTGTAAGCTTGGGATAAGGGGCGTCAGCCCCCCCCCCCAGGTTTGGAACACAGGGCTCTGTGCTTCAGCCCCCCTCGGGGCACGGGGCTGAAACATGTACATTAAGCTTTACAGGTGCCCCTGTAGCGAGGAGTCCTAGGCAATTGCCCTGCTTCCTACCCCTTAATGCCAGCCCTGCTTGTGACCCCCCCAAACCTCTCCTGTGACCCCCCTGGAGGTTGCAATCTCCAGGTTGAGAAACACTGCTGGATAGGAATCACTGATTCAGTGCTGGAATTCATCCACATCTCGGATGGAAGGCTGTAGCCACTTGTTGAGAATAGTCAATTGCATGCTCCAGCCTAATCAATTTCTGTAGCTAAAAAGCGCAAGTCTTTGAGGGACCCTGCATTCCAAGGACCATATTTCTAAGGTACCTGTCACTGTACTGTTGAGCCATCTTAACGTTCATGACCACACCCAACGTGCTAGCTAGCATTCAAACAAGGCTCACCCTTCCACAGTTTTATCTGACATAAGCAGTGACCTACAGCAGGAAATGAATAGCTACTCTCCTCTCTTTGCAAGCTGCCCATTGGCTCCACATCCTGCTTTTCAGTTCAAGCGAATGGTCAAAGGCAATAGAGTCTTATAAATGCCTGGTGGGTTGCCATAATCAGAGAAGCTGCAGGCAGGAGGTGACCTTGTATATGTTTTATCTTATATGTGTGATGCGTAGTGGTGGCATGGGCAGGATAGATAGTCTGTGTACTGTGCCTAACGCTTCAGAAAGCCTAGGGCCAGCCTTGTCAGCATTGCTACAGAGAAGCTTTTCAAGCTGGGAAATGAAGACAAAAATGACAGGAAACACATACATACAACTTACAAAAAAAACAATTGCTTTGAAAATTTTCTTCCCGTGATTGCCTGAGAGGGACAAATTTCCAAGATCTTGAAAGTCCTCCCCAGCAGTATCTGGAGGACCACAAGCCTCTCCAGGGAAGCCTAAACTTGCAGACTCACTGAAAGATTGAATTTCATACTCACAGCTGCACTAGTGAAACAAAGTATTCTTGCCAGCACTGTCTTTTGTGAGACAACAATATGATTTATCAAGACCACTTCCTCCACCACCAAAACAAGAAAATAAAAATATAACGAAAGAAATCCTTTCCAACTTCTTGGCTTATACTCTGAAAAATATATTTTCCCACATTTGGTCTTAGATTTTCTTCTTTTTTTTCCCTGTCCTCCACAAGTAACTCTTGATATAAAACGTATTTGTATATTGATTCGGATTAACTATCAGCAGATCTGGCAGTAAAGATGGCACAAACTCAGATCCAGTTTCAGAATTTGTGATGGGGATCACCATCCATAGTTCATCTCCTGGACTCAGATTGGACTAGTAAAAAGATGGGAACGAAACTCCCAGGATTCTCCATGAAATTTTACGGGTGGGGGTGGTAGTAATTTTCTGGTGTTGTAGGCCAATGTTACCCCCCCAGACCAAAGTCTTTAAATGAAGACTGGCTATCTAAGATATGCTATAGGTCAAAAAGAGATTACAGGGTAGATGCAGAAATTACTGGCTGAGGTTCTATGACCGATGTTATGCAGGATGTCAGACTAGATGATCATAATGGTCCCCTTTTGGCTTTAAACTCTGTGAATCAAAGCACACAGTTCCTTCCTGGGATTGTCCTTGGGCAGCAGAGCAACATGCCACCCCATACTATGGACTGTGTCCAGAGCTGTCCCTTGGGTAGGGTGAATCGGGGTGACCCCCTACCCCCTAAGCTTTGGGGGGCCCTGCACTTCAATAAAATCAGGTCTGTCCCGATATTTAGCCCTTTGTCATGCATCCCAACGGCTGTACGACCGGGACACCATTTGTCTGATATTCAGGTGAGGAGGCAAACGGGGAGCTGAGCAGCAGGCGGGGGGAGGTGAGGAGACAGGCGGTTGGGCAGACGGCGAGGAAGAGAGTGGCGGTTGGGCGGACAAGGTGGGTGCGCCAGACAGACAGCGAGGAGACTAGTGAGGAGGCTGATTTCTCCTGGGCCCCACACCCCTCTAGGGACAGCCCTGTCTGTGTCCTTGTGACAAAATCTAGCTAGCTCCAAACCTTTCAGTAACACGTGATTAGAGCTTTTTAAATTTACCCACTGTTGGCTGACATATTGAATGGATTGACATATGCCAATCTAGGAAGATTATCGTTATGCTGCAGGTGGGGCTGAAGACAAGGGAATGGAATGACCTGTAAGTACTGAAACTTCAGGCTGCACAACAGTGTCTTATTACTGATCTATGTTACACTGTATGTGATGCTTGGAACTAAGCTCATTGAAGAGTTTCCTCCACAGCCCTGCAAGGACCAGAGAAACTAACAATTTCTTCTTTTGGCTTGAATGGGAAGTTTTTTGTGGACAAGGCATCTTATATCAACAAAGGAAGCATTTTATCCCAGCACAGTGCTTTTGGCTAGTGATTGTCATACACAAACTCTAAGCAGCATATGATCTCTGACTGCTTAAGTGTTCAGGTTAAAAAAGGAATGGAAAAAGAATGTGACTTTTCACATTTCATGTAGAAACAATAAGTAATCATTTCTGTTTTCAAGATGGGATTCTTTTTATAATTAGTGTGCTTAAAAGCGAAATAGGGTCCTCCAACTTCCCCCTTATTTCATTAGCCCTTCCAAGAGTTCTTGAAATAGAGCTTAGCCTTAATGTTTTTACTGATCTAGGCGTAATGGAAAGTGTCAACTATTTGCTGCTTTTGAAGGCCATTTGCACAGTCAATCTGGCCCTACTTCTGGGATGAGGATGAGCCTGCCTGCAGTAACTCAGCCCATGAGTTTTCCATATTACACTGTTAACTTATCTGCTCGTTGAGAAACTGTCAAAACTCATGGTTGCCCTGTAACGGCACCTTGAAATTTTCAGATGTTTTGTGTTGAATCAGGAGTGGAGTTTCCCTTGGAGAAGGAAAAATGGGGAAGGGACGGAATGATTTTTATTGTTAAACTCCTTGTGTAGGTAGATTCATGCAAAGATGATGATACCTTGCTCATCTCTAACTGTGAACAGTTCTCTAAGATGCAGAAAAGCACAAACCTGCAAGATGAAAAATATGGATTGCTAGTGAACATATCTGTCTGGTGGTTCTCAGGTACAAGAGGTGATGCAAATTATTCAGTCATGATTGTGTTCACTAAAGAGACAGATGCATTTCTCTTGGCGGAATCTCAGGAGCTTATGCTAACACGTAACCCTATTTAATGAGATGTGTGGGAAGATGTGTGGTTTATCTATTCTGGGCTCTGCCACTGACTTGCTCTGTGGCCTGAACATAGCATTTAAATCTCTGTTCTTTATTATACCCATCTGAAAAATGGAGAGAATACCTACCTCTCAGGGAGGTTGTGAAGCTTGCTTTACTGGGGGCTACTGGTCTGTTATCAGTATGAGTCCATGGGAGATGTGTCCCTCAGATCACAGGTTTTCTAGGTGCTGTAGCCTTAAATGGCACTATACATTTGTACATACCATTAAACCACTATCTGCCCTGGTACAGGGCTAGCAAAACTGTGCATGCATGAATAATTCATGATTGAAGAATTTTCCAGTTCAGTTATTCCTCCTCGGCCCAGTTCCTGATTGTACCAAGCAGGGTAACTCAGTGATGTAAAAAGCATCAAATTGGAAATATTCAAGCTCCCTGAAAACATGCTGAAATCCTGGCTAGGTTAACTCAGCCCTTCATTCTTCTGAGGTATGTAAATTGACTCCATTGCGCATAGGTCTGTTGTATGAGAACCTGAGTATTCATGGCCTTATCTATCTTTATCTTTGCTATTTAGTGATTGCATGTATTGAATATCTTCATGAGTATATTGCTGTAACCCTTCTCTTTCTCACCACCTTCCCGTCTCCCTCAGTGGTTGTCTTTGGGGCAGGGACTGTGCCTACCACAAGAGTAAAGCAGGTCGGTACAGGCGAGAGAGCTTTCTTGGATGGCAGTGTGAGACTGGGGAACAAACTCTCATTACAAACCTCATCACCTTCTGTGCTAAATGTAAGGCACACTCTGACCAACACAAACCCACAACAATGTGGACATATGGAAGAAAAACACCATTCCAAAACAAAACACACCACTGCATAGACAGTTATCCCTGGGGGGAGTTGATGAGAGAAAGAACCACACATGAGAAGTATTTAGTCACATCACTTAATGCACTAGCAGAAGGCACTCAGATATCATGTGATGAGGGTGATATAAAAAACAACTTATAGAATAGCACAGAACTTCACCTTCTAAGAAGCACTTAGCACAAATCCGGGTACTATAAAAATGACTTTAAAACCATGGCCGCATCTGCTTTCCATGGAGGCTAAAGATTAGAGAACTTTTCATAAGTCAGAATGCTTGGCATTGTTGTAACAATTTGTATGCCCAGAGCACTGATCGGACATTAAATCTCAACTTCCCTGTGGAGAGGTAGGTGGGTAAATATTAACTCCATTTTAGAGATGGGGAAGCTATTAAAGAATGTTGAAGTGACTTGCCCAAGGCCGTCCAATGAAATAGTGGTAGGTGCAGGATTAGAACTGTAGACCTCCTAACCCTGTTAAGGCTGGAGTGGCTTTGTCCAGAAATGCCTTTCCCCATCTGTGGTGCCGCACAGGCAGATGTGTACTTGGCTCAAGCTGCTGCCATTTATTCCCAGTCTGACTGTATTGCATTGGCACTGTATGTACACTGGTTTGTATCATTCCATCTGTTTTTCAGCAGAAATCTCAACTGAAATCCCTGGGTAGTTCTGCTGAGATATCAATGCAATGACATGGCTCCATCCTTTAGATGCTTCCTGACAAAAACGGCTATATACACGCATCAATTTAATAATATTGGGCCAAATTCTCCTCTCCATTACACTGGTGTGACTTTATTGCAAGCAGGGTGGTTGCACAAGCGTAACTGAGAGAAGAATTTGGCCTATGGTGTCTACAAATGGCCTAACAATGATAGTAAACTGACATCTGCTATTTATTATTTGTTAGAACGGAACCAGATGCCTTTATATTAAAAGGGTATACTCCAAGGAAAACTTCTAACAGTGAATCCTGATGTACCTCCCACAATCCTCACATTGTTGTCAAATTGTTCAGCTGCAAGAATGAAATCAAAATAATAATGTAAAAACACTCTACGGCATTCTATGACAATGATTTCCCCAAACACTACAGATTATAAGGGGACTATAATGTTTGGGATCTTTTACTGTAGAACACTGAATTTTTTTTTTAAACCATTTTAGGATGAAGTGTCCAGCTTTAACTGAAAGATATATTGCTTCAGGAAAGACAGAACACATTCCAGCCTGTGTTCACTGCTTTTGGGACTCACTTGCATTTCAAATGAGTCCTCTGAAAGCATCACCAGCCCCTTCAGTTACTTGGTCAGTTAAAAACACCACAGAGATGCACACTTAATTGGTGCATGAAGATCCCAGCTATTGAAAAGCAAGACCCAATTGTTAAACACTTTACTGACTTTTATAAACTGGATTGGATTCAGAAGTTCAGAAAAACACTAGGATTCTGTCCAGCACACTTTTACATTAGTAGAATCTAAAAGGCTTTGATACCAGATAAAATAGCACATTATGTTTTAATCTCCTGGGCTGCTGGTGGAGTTCCTGAAGTTGATATTAATTATTATTATTAATTATTTGCATTTCCATAGCACCACAGGATCCCACTGTGCTAGGTGCTATGCAAACAGAATGAAAAGATGGTTCATGTCCTCAAGAGCTCACTCTAAGTATGATGAAAGACAAGAGATGGGTCAGTATGAGGAAACAACGAGACTTGTATTGGTCAGGAAGATAGGCAGGAGACTCAGCATATCAGTAGCCTAACTGTTAAGTTTTCTGTAGGCATCCTGGTAAAGGAGTTTTTTTGGGGGAAGGGGATGTTAAATGAGGATAAGGAGTTAGTTTTGCAGATATTAACGTTTGTAGCACAGTTATAGCACAAACTCAAGTCCACAATAAAGTCAAATCCAGTACTACAGTTTGCAATAGTAAGTAACCTACCCATGCTTCACAGTTGCATTATGTTTATTGCCAACAATGTTCACTGTAGTCATTTACATCTTATCGCTAATAAACAGTAATATAAAAGTGAAGAAAGGATTTTAAAAAAATACGTACAATGGAATTAAATATTTTAAAAATGAAAGGAATACCTATGGTGTGAATTTATAGCACAGAGAAGGACCTACTCTCAGAGTGAGAGGATAGGTCATTCTTCATAGACATTAATTTCTTGACCTCTGTTGTGATGGCCCGCAAGGTTGCTGGCTGTGATGTTAAAACTTGTCCACCTGGACACAAGTTCATTTCTCACCAGCCACTAACCTATCAGATGGCAAAAACATTTGGTGACTGATCTGGACTGGAAGATTTGAACATTTGACCTTGAAGTGAAAGTCTCTTGAGCTATCAAACCTCCGAAGCTGGGATATTTGCCTTAAATTAGTAAATCATCACAACAACATGCACCAAAGAATAAACCCGTCAATCTGGGGTGAATAGCTACTGATTCACAATGAAGACAAGTAGTCCAAAACCAGGTTAGCACAGCAGCCAGTAACCTGATCAAGCTACCTAGGCCAAAACACAACTTCATGAGTAATGGGCTCTTTTCTATGGTGCTGCTTGGGACTTTTGTATTTTGCAAAGAAAAAACTGTCACCATCATGTAAGAAGAATTAGAACTTTAATGTATGTTGTTCTGTTGTGGTATAACATGTTGTTAAAAAATTAGACCCAAAGGAACAAATTTCCAGTGGTGGATCATTTTTGCCCACGATGTTTGGCAGTGTGTTATTCAATTTTGACAAAATATTAGCTCTTTCGCACATAACAAATGCCCAAATATCTCAGATACATTTAAATCAGAGAATTCTTAACCAGATCATGACAATAGCAGTAGCCCATATTTCAAAAATAAAGAATGCCACCAATTTGGAGTAACACAGAAGGGCTGTTTCATTTCAGCATTGTATTTGTACACATGGAATACTGATAAAGCTTTGCAAAATTTAATTTGTACTCATCAATCATGAACATGGCTGGGAATCCAGCTCCCTGTTCCTGTAAGTCATCAGTAATAGACCACAAACAGGCTTCCGCTCAATCATTTACTGTTAGTGTGTGAATTTATCATTCTCGCTCCTGTCGCACAGGAGTATTAAGAGTCTGCCCTCTATGGCAGATTGAAGAATCATCAAGAAGCCACTTGGATTTCCTTAACAAATGCTTATCACATTTAAACACAGAAAGAAAATTCCAAACAGCTACAGGTCAGAAACGTCAGATTCAACCATTTCCAGGAGCCAGTATTTTATCTGTGCTGCTTTGATGATGTTCTCGGTAGACATGCCCAGATTGATACTGGGCCCCATCTTGCTCCCAGGGAAGTTGATGTCAAAATTGGTGTTAACTTCAATATTGAAAGTATTGGATTTTTAATGAAATTCTGTAAGAGCAGAATGATAGTTTCAGCTCTGTATCAATCTTAGATGAAGCCAGCTATTCTTGTCTACAAGAAGCAAAGTAGCTACATGTGTTGTAATTAACCCATGTTCAGTTGGCTTCTATGATTAACTCAGTTTGCTGGATTAACTGCCGGTGCAAAGCATATATCCAACAACCCCAATTCCATTATAAACACGTGCTTAACTTTTCTGAAGATCAGGAGGAACATGATAAATATGTGAAAGAAACACAAAGATTTTTTTTTTAAATTAAATTTACTGATGGGACAAATTGACAGGCTTGGGGAGACTAAATTCTTCTCTTTAGTCATATAAAAATCACAGTGAGGATATAGTGCTTAGACAACACGATTCAACCCTCACTCAGAAGACATACCCAGTATCTGTAGTTCAGTCTCCATGCTTGCTCAGTCCTTGGCATCTTTTATGCCCCCCACAAGTGCCATTATGATAGCGTTTTAGTGTATTTCGACACCTGTGCACTAGGTTCCAGTGCAATGCAGGATGCAAGGATCAAACCTGCACTTACGCACACAGACTGATAGTTTGAGTCAATTAAAAGACAAAGTGAAACATAGAACACAGCTTCCCCAATTTAAAACTATCAGCTCACTACTGCAAAAACAGACAAAAGCATCTGAAGTGACAGGTACAGTAATACTTAAAAGGCTCTGGCAAAGCAAAATTTTTTAACATGGATTAATTTGAGGAATCAGATTTAGTTTATGGATACATAGGAACAACTCTGGCTCTGGCAGTTTTCCCATCTGTATGCTCAAGGCTCACAGAACAACTCTTGCCATAAGTGTGTAAATGCAGAAGAACATATGGTTCCAGCTCATTTCCCTCCATTTATCTCCCATGCAAACAAAAAATTCGGAGGCTTGGTATTGATACATTTCAATGTTCTTATCCAACACATGTGGCTTTGGTTTTGTGCCACTGTTACACAAGCACATGGCACTTGGCAAGAGAAGAGGGAAGTCCTAATTTCTTTTAGCTTAGTGCTCAAAAACCTAGAACAGCTGGATCAACATAACAATGAATGAAAGAGTGAATGGAAACCCTTAGAGCCTCAGTCAGAATGGTCCTGATATTTCTGACTTAGATGACAGTAACTCCCACTCCTGTCAAGAGACGAACAGTTGCTGGCTGGAGGCAATGGAGCGCACCTTTCACTTAAAGGGAATGCACTTTCTTCCTAAACTTAAGATCGCAGTGTGACTTCCAGCAAAGAGAGCTCCTTCACAGAGTTAAGTGCATATTTTGGATGCAAACATTAGTCTCTCAAAAAAATGAAAGGCTAGTCCATTATATTATCAAATACCAATTACTTCTGACATCACTTGGTTTCAGTAAGCAAAAGAATGTTCTACCTAGAAGGAAAAACAACAAGGAGTCCTTGTGGTACCTTAGAGACTAACAAATTTATTTGGGCATAAGCTTTCGTGGGCTAAACCCCACTTCATCAGATGCATGGAGTGAAAAATACAGTAAGTGGTATATATATGAAAAGATGGGAGTTGCCTTACCAGTTGGGGGGTCAGTGCTAACGAGGCCAATTCAATTAAGGTGGAAGTGGCCTATTCTCAACAGTTGATTACTTTTGTAGTGCTAAAGAGGCCAATGCAATCAACGTGGACATCGCCCATTTCCAACAGTGGACAAGAAGGTGTGAGTATCAGCAGAGGGAAAATTAATTTCTGTAGCGACCCATCCACTCCCAGTCTTTATTCAGGCCTAATTTGATGGTGTCCAGTTTGCAAATTAATTCCTGTTCTGAAGTTTCTTGTTGAAGTCTGTTTTTGAAGTTTTGGTGTGGCTGATGTGGTTAGGTCCTATGATGGTGTCCCTTGAACAGATATGCGGACAGAGTTGGCAATGGGGTTTGTTGAAGGGATTGGTTCCTGGGTTGATGGTTTTTGTTGTTTGGTGTGTAGTTGCTGGTGAGTATTTGCTTCAGGTTGGGGGGCTGTCTGTAAGCAAGGACTGGCCTGTCTCCCAAGGTCTGTGAGAGTGAGGGATCATCCTTCAGGATAGGTTGTAAATCCTTGATGATGTGCTGTAGAGGTTTTAGTTGGGGGCTGTAGGTGATGGCTAGTGGCGTTCTGTTACTTTCTTTGCTGGGCCTGTCTGTAGTAGGTGACTTCTGGGTACCCTTCTGCTCTGACAATCTACAGATTGACAGAGCCAGAAGAGTACCCAGAAGTCACCTACTATAGGACAGGCCCAGCAAAGAAAGTAAAAGGACGCCACAAGCCGTCTTTCCGATTTGCTGAAATTTTTCAGTTTTGGTTTTAACCTAACTGAATTTCTTTTTTTTTTTTCCAGAACTGCCAGCAACTGGAAAAATTAGTTATTTACTCAGTGTTGGGTCATGGTAAAAGTATTAGTGCAGTAATAACACTTAACTATTTAGGGTCATACTTCTTTTTCTCTCAAGTTTATCTGTCAAAATATGGGTGGTTTTAAAAGCAAAGGCAATGAAGAGTTAGAATTGCAAAATGTCTGAAGGAAGAGGAGGAAGTAGTATCACCTCCTTTGTAACCTTTAGCCCAGTGGCTAAGCTGCTCATCTGGGATATGGGAGACCTGGTGTCAACCCGCCCCCACTTTTTCCTATGTGCAGAAGGGATTCCAACTTGGGTCTTGCGCATTTCAGGAGGATGCCCTAACCACTGGGCTAAAAGTTAGAAAGGAGCTGCCACCACCACAAGCTCCTCCACCTTTTCTGGCTGAAATTATTCAGTAAATTTGTGTTTCTTTTGATAATAGTTTTTGATTGACCAAAACTGCATTTTTTTGGCAAATAAACCATTCACCTGAACAATTTCACCCAGGTCTATAGCATGCTGAAGATCTTCACATTCTATGTTGCAATTCCCAAAGTTCAGCTGTAGAATAATGAAGTTTTCTTATTATTACGTGAAGATACGGTTGATATCTTGCACATTAGCATCCACTGTCTGACACTCCCGGTGAAGAACAGTGAAAGTTGGTACTGCAGTTGGAAATAAAAGGCAACTTCCAGTTTGACAACTCTTTCTTTTCCATATTTTTTAATCCAATATTTAGTTACTATATATTTTCCCACAACCTAATTTACCAGTTACCACAAAACCTGTATATTAACAACTTGATGTTGGCTATACAGTAGGGTATATTAATATAAATCACAGCATACTATAAATTACTACAGGGATACAGAGGTGGGTCCAAATCAAAACCCTAGAACTGAATACCCTCAGACTTTCAGAAAGTTTGGATGAAGATCCAAACTCTGTGGCTTGGACTTAATCAAATGATATTATTAAAATTCATCTTGTGTGCATAAACAAACCCAGCTGTGCAGGGAATTTCTGTGCACATTTTGGGCCTCATTCTACTCTCACAGGGGTATAATTCAGGAGTAACTGCATAGAAGCAAATGGAATTACACTGGTGTAAAAAAAAAAATAAAACAACCTGTGTGAGATTGTTCTTTATGTGATACTTTTATTAGATTAGCATACAAATGAGGCATATGCACATTATATAAAATCTGGAAGGACCAAATGTTTGTGCATATTTACAAGTAGCGTCATGGCTGGTGGTTCTCTCTAGATACTCCAGTGTGTGCAAGCCTTAGAACAAGAGTGCCAGCCTCCTGGAAGACATTTGAACTAGAGATAGATGAACAGATAGGACAAAATATTGATCTTCACTCCACAACCTCCCCTCTAAGGAAAATAAAAAACACTTTAATCAGAACTCCAGCTGAATTCCAACTTAAGTCTTTATTTAGATTCAACAGAGTTTGTGTAACTTATTTTGTTTTCCATTACTTTTGTGTGCACATCCAGTTCTGGCTGAAATGTGGCTGTTTTCATGGTATTTCTGTCCTGGCCAGAAGGAGGAACTCCTGGAAATTTTGCTAGAAAATCTTTTCTTTCAAGAGTCCCTGCCTGGTTTTTCAGACGCCCTGAAACAGAACTTTGTATGTTTTGAGATTAACATACCACTAATCACAACGTCAGTGAATTCCCTACCCCTCATTATCTCTTTACTTTGGACATAAAAGAGGGAAGTACAAATGATCAAGGAGGGGTCTTGATTCATCATTGTTAGTATAAGTAGTACAATTTGCAACCCCACGTCCCAGCAGGGAGCAGCTGCACCCCATAGGATTTCACTCTCAAGTTACAATAGGTGGACTTTGCACTGTTCCCCTTTTCTGGAGTTCTCCCAGAGGGGGACACGAGTTTTAACTTGTACCACTGGGAATCAGCAACAACGCATCTCTGATTGCACCAGCCAAAGACAATATAAAATGAGATGAAAGAAGCCCAGAATCTGTGCACTCAGGATACATTACCAGGAGTTGTTCAACAATAATATTTAGTGTGTGAATTAGATTATCATCTACAAAGGGATAATGGGATAAAACCACAGGACAGGCCACTGAAATTATTTGTTCTGGAATTTTGTCCAGGAGGAATTGGTAAGCCAAACAGCTATAGGAGGGCAACAAATACAATCAAATATGAGCCAAAGAGGTATATGGAGTTGTAGACCTTTCTTCCTCGATGAAGTATGAAAGCACCGGGACTTGGCTTGGCAACTAAAAGTCATGACTCCTCTCAGACTCGCCATTCAGATGTGTTTGTCATTTTGCACAGAGCTAGGTTGAGCTATCATGGACTCCCTTCCCTTGAGAATGGCAGATTTCTGTAGGTTGGACCAAGTGTAAATCTTTGGAGGAACATTCAGAATCCTATTTTTGTCAGTAAAATACATCACTAGTAAAGTCTTAGGATGGCCTGTGGCGAACCTAGCACAGCCTAGTGATAAACATCAACTTTCTCCTCCATCTCCCAAATCTTGTTTAAAAAAACATCACAGGAAAGGCCAGTTCCTGGCCTCCAGTTTTTATCCTTGTTATTTTTCTGTTTCACCAGAGAAATGCTCACCTTCGAACCAATATTGCAGTTTATGCTGAAGCAAAAAAAAATCTGAACCTTGTAAAAAAAAAAATGAAGTTAACATACGGAACATTACCACAAAGAGAGGTTTGAGCAGTAAGCCAAATGGGAAAGCTCCATAAACATCCCAGTGCCTCTTAAATTAGATGATTAATTTGTGGTAGTGAGATAATATAGCGTGCTCCCTCAGTCCAAGACTTTCTCTTCTGTGGAAATAGCTGGGTAGAAGTCTGTTTGTACTCATCCCATCAATACTGGGGCACTCCTAGTTAAATCTTATGTTAACTAAGTCCTACCTGTTAGTCAGCCAGTCAGAACACTGGGGTTAAGGTACTTATGTTCCACCTATTTTATAATAAAATTCATACTGGATATTCAAAACTCCAGCATCTGGCTCTAGTTTTGCCAAGTCCTAAGAAAAGCATCTTTTGCCATTTTCTGTGATCTTGCTTGTACCTCCCCTGAAAGAGGTTGGAACAACACTGATCGGTTTCTCAGCTTGAGAAATGGGCCCTTGGGTGAAGATCTGGTCACATGGAAGATTAAGTCCAACTTTCAAACATCATTAATATGATGTAACTACCTAGACATAAGAGAAAAGTACCATATCTGCCTGTTAGTATTGTTTTTGTGTACAGTGTGCATGGAAGGTTGACACAATATTGCAATTTCATATATGCAAGGGTGCAATGCTTTGGAATATGCTGTGTCTTTTCTGGATTGCTCTTTCATAAATATTCGGAATGAAACATACTGTAGCAGAGAGCAGAGTTTTCTCTGGACATATTTAGCAGTAAGAATGAACTGTTATTTATCATATTAATTTCAGAGTTGGCTCAGGTCATTTCACCTCCCCAGGCCAACGTTGGTTGGTTAAGATCATATCCAAACCAATCATAATACACCAGCCCAAAATATTCTATTACTGATTCACTGGTGAATAAAAAAAAATCTGACTCCATGTTTAGTTTGCTTGGATCCGATTGTGGCTCAAACATACAAAATCTTCTCAACTCCAAGTTGAGTCCAGCTTCTTTGGTAAAACTTTTGATATAAAACTGAAGAGGAGATTAAGACCTCAGATAATGTAGAGCTGCATTCATCATCAAGCAGTTAGCACGAACAAAGACCCTAATTATATACCCTCATACTGCAAATTGGTGAGTAAATGGGGATTTTCCACTGTCATTTATTTTCATTAGCTAACAGGCAGTCTGATATTACAATCCAGGTGCATCACAGATAAAAGATAAAATTATTAAGTCACTGCTGTGATGGAAAAGAGACAAGGAGATTAAAGTATTTGTGCAGGCCAAAAAGTACATCTTTTGAGGTTTGAATATTTTCTATCTGGAACCATGGAAGATTCTTAATCACCTTTTCATTTTCCAGGCAGGAAAATTTATCTGAGACATAGCTACCCAGAAGCAGCACGGTACCATATACAGACAACTTTAGGTGAGCTTTAGAGCTTGGAAAAAATACTCCTTGAAGACACACCAAAATATACCTTCTGCCTCAACATTTCCATAACAGCTGTGCAGTAGTGTTAGTTACATCGAGTCTTGTTTTTGATTGGATGGAAATATTAACAATACTGTACATTATTGTTGCTACACAGCTTTGACTCAAAGACTCCTGAGTGTTACACAAAGAACGCAACTGAATACTGAACATTTCTTAAGGCTTATAAAATCCAATAATGGAATAAAACACTGAACTAGGCTAGCACAGAAAATCCTAGTCACTTACCACTCAGCCACAAATAATCCTGACAAAACGCAAACTTCAGTCAAATCTTTGGCCTTGTCCAGAGGGTGACAAAAACTTGTGGCTTTAGCACTCACTTAAATAATGCACAGCTCTTGTATAGCATTTTTCCACGCATAGAGTTTACAAAGATAGGCAAGTATAATGATCCTGATTTTACAGGTGAGGAAACCGAGGGCCAAAAGAGGTGAACTGACCTGCCCATGGGCATTTAGGGAGTTAATAGCAGAGCCAAGAAGAGAAGTCAGTTCTTTGAGTGTTGACTCCAGTGCTGTGTTTTCTGGATGACCGTGGTTCCTATCAAGGGGGAAGTACATTACAAAACATGTATTATACATACAAAACTTATACATACACTGCTAGTCTTTTATCCTCTTCTGTGGCTCAAAAATGGAGAAACGTGTGGATGAGAGAGAACCTTGAATTGGGGACCAGGGGTGCTGGAACTAGGGGTGTTGAGGGTGCAGCAGCACGCCCAGGGTCCATCATATACAGGTTTACAGCTTGGTTCAGTGGCTTTCAGCACCCCCACTGCAAAGTTGTTCCAACACCATTGCTGGAGATGCTCCCTGAAAGAGTCAGAGATGTAAAAAAAAAAAAAAAAGATAATTCAGAACACTTTTTTTTTTAAAATAAAAAATGCTTTGGCATGCAGATTCACAGCAGCTTACTTCAGTCCCTGCTTCTCCCTTGGAACTCCAGTCCTGCTCCCATGAAAAACACATTGTTGCAAAGAACGGAAAACCAAAGATCCTAATTTTAGTTTACAAAACATCCCTAAGCATTTTTACAGCAAAATCCTTCATGCCAATTTTGAAAGAGAAACTTTATGACTCTTGCCATTGCTCAGCTTGGCTAACAAGCAGGCCTCGTCCAGCCATGGCTAATCCTTCCACAGGGAAAAACCTTTGGAGTGAGAATCTTGTGGTTAAGACATTAGATGGGGCTTCAGGTGTCTTGGGTTCCTTCCCCAGCACTGCCACAGACGTCTCGTGTGACCTTGGATAAGGCACAGTCTCTGTATGATGAAGTTTCCCATCTGTAGAATGGGGATAATAGAACTTCCTTCCTCAAAGGCAGGTTGTTATTTATTATTTGTATTGTAGTGGTTCCAGGAGCCCAAATTATGTTCCAGGACCCTACCGCGCTAGGTGCTGTACAAACACAGAACAAAAAGACAATCCCTGCCCAAAGAGCTGACAGTCTGGTAAATCTGTTAATGTTTATGAGGCATTCAGATACTATGGTAACGGTGACCATCTCAATATCTCTTACATATGTATAGGGGTTTTTGGGTGGTTTTTTGGTTGTTAAAATGCTTGGATCAAGTTTATTTTCTCATGCCCGAGTAAAAGGTAAATAATATTCTTTGATTCTGACTGATTTTTTTTTTAAAAGTTGGATTGATATGAAAAGTATTTAAATCTGTAACCCATTTTCAACAGATTCTTCTAATAAATAAAGTTTACTGGAAAATACCGCTGTAAAAATGGAGCTATATAATAATAATCTGCACTTTGGCAGCTCCGTCCCTCTGAGGATCTCAAAGCATTTTACAGATGTGAATTAAAGTAGCCTCACAATAACCCTGTGAAGAAGGTGGGTATAAAGCTGTAAGGCGGGCAAACTGAGGCACGGAGTGATTAGAACTTGGCCTGTGTCTCACAGGAAATCTGTGCTAGAGCCCATAAGAGAACATGGATCTCCTTGTTTCTAGTCCTGTGCCCTATTTAACATTGTGGGCCTCATCCCATGCTACCTGTATGGCCCTGAGGATGTCACATGGGCCGCAGCTATGTGCTGATTGGGCCACAGGTTGAGAACCACTGCTCTGGACCATCTGGTGGGCCAGCATGGTTCTGCTCAATTGGATAAAATAACAGAAGTGAACCTTCACTTAAAGTTCAGACAAACCCCAAAGTCAGCCCCTTTCAGGTGTCAACATTTGATTAACTTTTCCATACAGAGAAAGACTTTGAAATGGGTGCCCCACGTCCGTTACTGCTTTGGATCAGGACTGAAAACAGAAGTACTGAACATATTAAGAATGGGTGAATTGTACAGTGCACTTGCCAAAGAACCTATCGGCCCTATTTCCCTGTCAAATATTTGTAAATATCATTCCAAAAATATTCTGCTGCTGGATATTCATCTTGACCATTCCTTAGTCTCCTGCTCTGGGGAGCAAACCTGAGCTAGGATCCCAGTTGGCCAGGCAGAGCCAAAAATTGCTCGCAGTTCTGCTTGACTGGGCACACCTCCCATATGATCTCAGAGACGGAGGGAGGGGATTGAGGGTTCTCTCCTAACAACTGCCTAAAGTTCCCGTTCTCCAGGCAACAGCCTGAGGGGAGTAAAGAATGCTTTAGCAGCTACCCTACTGCCCCCACAAGCTTCCTTCTCTGGGTTTCAGGGGACAAGGCGTGAAGGTTAAGCTCTCTAGCAGGTCTTCCAGTGATCTCCCCTTACTCTAAGGGGGTAGGGATAGCTATTAGGGATTTCAGTGCTGGCCTTTCTAACAATTACAGAATTTGTAGAAATGGGTCTGGGGCCAGTCCAGACTCCCTGATCCTTAGAGTGATTGGGGAGAGAAAATTTGGCTTCAAAAAAAGATGACTAATTTCATACAGGCCCAAGGAGAGGTAGATGTTTTCATCTGGATATTATTTATAATGGGGACGGGAGTTCAAGGGGTGGGTGGGTGTCCATGTCCAAAAATATCTTGAGTGACAGAATTCTTGAATATCAGAGCTGGTTGAATACTGTTTATTGAAGATATTTTTCAAATGTTGCCATTTTCCAAAATAATTTATTAGAGAAGCAACTTTTCTCCCCCTCCAGTGTTCAACAATCTTTATAGATATCGCAATCAATATTTTTCTGGTACCTGACCACTTCTGTTAATTATTATCCAATCCAAATTACGAGAGTTTTATCTATTCCCTAACGAAATACGAGGAGAGAAGCTGTTCTTGTGGTATTTCCAGAATGATTAGAACCAGGATGTACCAGTCAATGAACAGAGCTAGCATGAAGACAGAGTTCATAGTATATTTCCGCAGAGGTGTGTCAGTCAGTAACTCAGCCAGAGGAGATGGGTCTATTGCAGGAGTGGGTTGTCAAGGTTCTGTGGTCTGCAATGTGCAGGAGGTCAGACTAGATCATCACAGTGGTCCCTTCTGATCTTAAAGTCTATGAGTATGAGAAACTGCAAGAAGAGAAGTTGTAATCCAAAAATTTGCATCCCAATTTTGTAGAATCAAGATGTTCAGATAAAATTGAGATCAGCACCTGAGCTCTTTGAGCCCTAATTCTTCACTGCAGGGTGCAAGGAACTCCTATTACAGTTGATTACCTGTACCTTTGGTTTCAGTTTCTTTCACCTCTTGTGTTTCCAAAGTGCCTGACACGGATTGCCCATCACTAACTGAAGGTGACCCTACTTCCTTGTTTCCACAGCAGTGTTAATGCAGGAAACTGCTCAGACTGCATCTCACATCACCTGAAACCCTGTATTTTCTCACGGGGCTTTTGATACTATCAGAGGCTTCCAATCAATTTGAAATGGGCCCTCTTCATGTCCATTCTCTGCTCACACATGTTTAAAGAGGCAATAAGCCTTTTCTCCTGGAGTACAATACCTTCTTCTGTGCTGGCACTCCTTGAAGCCAGTCTGAGTCTTGTTCCTTTTCCAGTCTTTGTAGCATCTCCCGGGTTCAACCCACACTTTCATCTTCTTGCTGTCATTTATAGAACTGTAAAGCTTAAATACTTATTTTTACAGTGTTATAGGTTCTTCACTTACAGGCTGGAGAAGCTGGAGTATTAAGGCCCGCTCTTCAACCATCTTTCTGTCCTGTGTTTGTACAGCTCCTAGCTCAATGGGATCCTGGTCCATAGCGAGGGCTCCTCGGTGCTACCACAATTCATATAATAATCAACTCCCCCATATTCTATTTTTATGGGCAAGCCTCATCTGTTGTGGCTCATGATGCAAAAGGGATAGAATAGGCTGCCATGTTATGTTTCTTTCTCCTTTTTTGATGTCCCTAGGGAACACTTATGCAAGATTTCAAAGCAATATGCCAGCCTATATCTTCAAGCCTGGCAGCATGAAAAGTACAGCAGGGGAGAACTCATTTTACCAAATTAGGAACCTGTTTGAAAACAACAGAGCTGAGATTTAGAGCACAACTCAAAAACTGAGGTATGAAGTCTGGCTCTGGTAAAGCGCGAGTTCTGGCTACCGCATGTTTTTCTGTTTTGCAATCCTTAGTAGTTCTAGAAGCAGAACAAGAATTTATTCCAAATACAAGATTTTGTTGTTTTGCAAAAGCACAGGCTTCAATTTCATTAGAATTAGATGGCTTTTTAATTACTTTTCCTTGGAATATAATGGTTTAAATTACAGAGGAAAAATTTTTGTGCCACACAAAAAAGTTCCATGTAACCAAAACTTTGAAGGGAAATAAAACCACCAGTGGTTCTGCAAAACCCCAAACATGACCAGGCTCACGCATCCCTAATGGAAAGGGGTTTATGGACCAGACTACAGAATACTTATCTCCACGGGGAGAAGGCAAGCAGCCATGTTTAGTGTGGCCAGTTGCTCAATAGGTTCTGAAAGTCAGTAAAAAAAACACACACACACAGAGAAATAATGAAGGATTTGTTCCTTACAATTCTGAAGCACTTTGTCCAGTCTAATTTTATTTTTCTTATGTGATGGGGCTTTCACAGTTTCCACTGGTAAGTGATTCCATAGTCCAACAGAGCTCTTCAGTAGGAAATTAGGACCAAGCCATCCCCTAAAGCTCTGTGGGAAACAAAGGCTAGCAGATACAAAGTCAGGAGAGAGAAGAAGGATACCAACCTAATCTCTTCTCCCACTTTTGGAAACCATGGAAGCTCCTGTGCTAAAACTCCATCTTCTCTGGGGAGTGGCACACATTAGTGGAGCAGGGGGGCCAGATACTTTCCATATCAGCATCTCCTGCTGGCACAATGGATTTCTGATCACAGACCCAATGGGGACACATGGCTGCTTGTTGCTAACTCTTGCTGGGTGTTGGCTACTACAGTGTTACAGGGGACTCTGCCAGTGGCAGCGTAGCACAACACTGCCAGGAGAGGTAGTAGGGGTGGGAAAGAAAGCAAAGCAGCTATAAGTGGGTGAGGAGGTCCCTTCTCCATGGATCCCAGGAAACTGCTGCATCGGGGTGGGGTGGGGGATATTTCTCCTGCCTATCTTTGGGGAGAATGGTTTGAAACGAGATCTGAAAGTTGATCTTCAGAGTTTCCTTGGACATCCCGTCAGTGGATAGGGATGTTTTTGGTCCTTTGATGATTTTCAGCTTACTGTTTAAGTTGCATCCTATTACTCTTAGTTGTACCCCGTTTAGGAAAAAGAATGTTTGTGTTGGGACAAAGGAATAGGCATACAATGTGTAAATGTTGTGTTCTAATAACTGGATTTTTTAAAAAAATATTTTAAAGTAACATTTTCAATATTTTAGAAATCATTTAAACAGGCTTAGAATATCTTGATTTGAGCAAAACTTAGAAGTCAAGAGTGTCAATCTTCTAGAAATCATAATAGTTGGGAAATAGAGAGGCAGCATAAACAAATTATCCCACCCGTGAGTACATTTAGTTAATGGGGTGTTTGTGTGTGAATCCAGCTGTATTCTAAAAGACGGGTCAGGAGTCATGAAAAGATGGAGTGAACTAGTACGAAGACAACGTGGCCTACTATTTCTCTGATTTCTGGCATCTGAGAAGAGACACTGTAAATGACTGCAACCTGGCAAAGAAAATAAATTATGAAGAACAACATCACAAGAATGAAAGGGCACAGAATTACCAGTGATTTGGGGATTATGATTCAGTGTTAACATGACACTTCCCTTTGCTTAGAGAACTGGCAGATGATATGCAAACTAGAATACTTTCCTGTCTGAAAACTGTTTTGGCTTGAGTTCCAATATCAGTGCATGATGGATTTTTTTGTCCACAGAAGTCCAAAACCCACCCATCCATAGAAGCTATGTGGCTGCCATGATTTCATTATCCCTAAGTATTTTACTGTGATGACAATACTCCAAAACCAAAGTAAGAGTGTCACTGGTCTAAAAATATATAAGCAAAAGCTATATATTTGCTAAAGAAATAAAAAGGTCAGAATCTCTCCAATTAGTGGTTGCTTATGCATACAAAGGACATCACTCTACTGATAAAAATTGGCCTCTTTCTTCACCACATCTATACCAGTGCTGCACAGCAACACTATACTTAAGGTTCTGTCATGCTTTCCACCCTAATCCACAGTTTAATTTTCAGGCAACATATCACAGCAGGCTGAAGTTTGGCTGGCATGCCAACAGTTTGGATACAGTTTGGGTTTTTTTCCAGAAAAAATGGTGTAAATCACATAAACCAATTCTTTAAGTCACACAATGGCTCAAAATAATAAAATAGATAATACCTGGAAGGAGTTTTGATCATAGAAAAACTGAATTAGACTTTCTGGACAACACAAACTTACACTGCACAGTCAGTTTGTCCACACACTGTGCATGCTGGTATTTTTAAATAGCAGGACTCTAAAAGGCTATTTTCACCTACTGTGTACATACAAGGCCCAGTTTTCAAGTGTGGGTGACTTAATGGAATTTGGGACGCTCTGATAAGAACATTGACACATCTAACAAACGTTTAATGTGGTTATAGGTGTTCATCACATTGTGAAACTCGGGCTCCCCCTATATTTTATAACTTGTTCACTTTCAACAGTATGGGTTCAAGGCCAGCAAACATTTCACAGCATGGGCCTGATCTTCAGATCCTGTGGCTCCCATTGACTTCACTTGAAGTGGTCATTCAGAACTTCTAAAAATCATATCCTACTAGCATATGACAGGAGGCAGTTAAAGATCTTTCTGAAAGGATAATACATCAAGTCTAATCCTTCTCTCATTGAAGCCAGTAGGAGTTTTGCTATTGAGTTCAGTGAAGGCAGGAACAGATCCTAAAACTGTGCTGGTCAAAAGAACAGAACCTCCTATAACTGCAAGGACTATTAATGCACTAACTAGGAACCCAAACTTGGGACAAAATCGATAAAGGATAGTTGGGTTCTCCATTGCTTTAACGGTTCCATAGCATCTTACCATATTTCCATATATATTCCCCCCTTCAGACTGCTTTTCCACCCCTTCAGAAACAAAAGGGAATCAATTCTGCCTATACAAAGCAATAACAAGCAGATATAGAAGAAGAAACATGAGATTAAGTGGCACTTTTGAACCCTTTAAAATGTCCCAGTTCTTCCTCTGTTGCTTGTGCCACTTTTATTTTCCTTATTGCACGATCTCCCCAACAGAGACTGGGAACACTGCTAATCATAGGCCAGATCCTTGCACAGCCAAAACATCCAATGAACTCAGTGAGGATTACCACTGGAGATTTTGAGGGAAGAGGGACTGCAGGAAACTGAGTCTGGATTGATGAGCAGTTAATTTTTGTCCCTTTCTTGAATTAGGATTGAAAAAGAAAATGTCATTAGGTTTGATTGGGGCGAGGTTCTATACATCTGGTCCACATGGATAAAGAAGCCAGATTTACACATTCGTTGAACGGCAACACGGGAAGAAATGAATTTGCTGGCATACATATTAGCCATACATCCATCAATATAGCATAATACAGCTCACTTAACTAAATGCCTGTTAAAGCAATAAACATTTTTTAAAACAACCACACCAAAGCATAACATATCAATCAAAACAGAGCCCTATTTAACAATCAATTTACTGTGCTGGACTCAACAAGCTGATACTGTAGTTTAGTACGTTTTCAACACCAGAGGAATGCAACAAGCCTCTCTGGAATCCCTGAACTGCAGACACTGATGGAGTGAAGCAAAATAAGGTCCTAATTGATAGGCAACTTGGAGCTGACCTTGGGCACAGACCCAAGGCTGCTCTGCAAAACCATCTTGACTAAATGAAATCACATACTGTAGCTGGTTTATCAACCATCGCTGACACAGCTCGCTTAGAAAGAGGGCTGATGGGTAAGTCACACCTGAAGATTTACATGTAATGTACTGAGGGAAAGAGGTGTCTGTGCTCAGAGGTTTAAAAGGGCCCCTTTCAGCAAGACCACATTTTAGCAAACATTAGAAAGACCAGCCCATTGACAACTTATGGAGACCCCTGGAAACCTTCTGTTAAAAGATGATTCTTCAGGAATAACAGTATATTTTCTGTTTTCCTTCTTGAGATATTAGTGTGGAAACTGATTTAATACATTGCAGTGTAGACCAGAAAAACAGCATCGTGCTGAGAAAGCAGTCTTTTTTACTTCAGGGGCTTCTTTGCAAGAGCAATGACGGAGAGGGGTGTACTACCTTCTCAGGAATAAACAAAACAGAAAAGCACAATAAGAACCAAGAATACTCACTGATTTGAGGGGTGGGAGATAACCTACAGCATTCAAATACAAAATGGCAGCTTTAGGCCTGCAGCTGCTGCTCTCTCCTGCATTTAAAGGTTCAGCTCTGAAACAAGCATGCTGGGAAAGGCTCTTATCAGATAGTGAAACCCCCACACTCCCTGAGAGCTGAGCTGTGACTAGGCAACTAGGGAGTAGCTCCTAGGGAAAGTATTGGATTCCTACCTTTCTAAGGGCTGGGGATAGCCCACATGTTAGAAAACTAGAGCTTGGTGTTTTTGAAATATTTGTGCCCTTCTGTTGTTCTCTACCAATATGTTTCTAAAAAATCTAGATCTTTTTGGACATCAGCTGTTTCCTGTGCTTAGAATGTATCCCTCAAGAGCACATGATTACAATAATATTAGAAATGGGCTGAAACTGTGAGGTTCGGATCCAAATTTCCCCCAAGTTCATAGTTGTTTGGGTTGGGGATTCCAGTTCAGGACCTTTATAGAGACAGCCCTGGCCTGTGAAATCCACGGGTCTGTTTAGATATTGATTTCTGGTTTGCATCTCACTCTAGTTAGCATAGCAATACATAAGTAAGTTCTACCCTGTCCAGCTAAAGCCAAAGCCAGGACATATTGCTGTAAGAGGATTTGTGTTTCTTAAGAGTTTTGCTGCTACTGCGGCTGCTTATTGTCCTTTATAAAATCATAATCATGTGCTTGCTACATCATTGGGGGGAGGGATAGCTCAGTGGTTTGAGCATTGGCTTGCTAAACCCAGGGTTGTGAGTTCAATCCTTGAGGGGGCCATTTAGGAAGCTGGGGCAAAAATTGGGGCTTGGTCCTGCTTTGAGCAGGGGGTTGGACTAGATGACCTCCTGAAGTCCCTTCCAACCCTGATATTCTATTGGTAGTTGCTATGTAGATTATTATGATGCCATAAACAGCAAATCCATTTGTGGTTCTGTAGGAGCAGCAGGAACAAATGATTGTCCAGGCAACAAGTCTTCATTTGCAAATATATCTAATAAAGGACATTAGAGGTGAGAATCTCAGCTGGTGTAAATCAGCCTGGCTCCACTGATTATTCAATGGTCTATTTTATTAGTCACATGAGTGGTGATGGGAGTTAATGGAACTATGCTGATTTACATCAGCTGAGAACGTGCTCTAATGAGAAGAGAAAAACAGAAATTATTGATCTTGGTTCTTCACTAATGCAGCTGTAAATCCATATAAACTCCACTGACTTTACAATGGTGTGTGATAGTAGCAGAATTTGGCACACTACAGGTAGTAGAATAGTTTTTAATAGAATTTCCTATGAGCTGACTTTTTATGTTCCATTGGAGAGGCATCTTTCTAAACAGGACCTCCTTACAGATGCTGTCTTATATGTGTGCATAGAGAATTGCATTATTATCTACAGTAGCTAGCTCTGAGTTTTCCATCGTTGTATTTATGAAGGATTAGCAGCTGTAGAGGGGTTGTTCAAGATCTGCTGTTCTATGGAAGATATGTTAAATCCAGCAATCATTTGGAGCCTGCATTTTGGAGTTTAACTGTGATAATGCTGCCCTAAATCACACAGTAATGAAAATAAACAGTGGTAAAAGCAAAACAAACCAACTGTGACCCTAACTCCTGTCCCTTCAGAGTGAATCCTGAACTTAGGGTGTCTGTACTATAAACAATACATTATAAGACTGTTATGGTATGCTCCCTTTCTGGCTGAGACCCATGGGAATTAGGCTCCTAAATACCTTTGAGGTTCTGGGCCTGAGATGCTACCCTATGTAAAGAAACAATCTGGGGGTTGTTTGTTATGTAAATGTGTTTTAGCACTTCATCGCTTGTCTGGTGAGTGATAAAATGGAGGGCTTGTCCACATGAGGAAAATAAGTAGGTTTTAGGCATGTGAGCTAAAACAGTTCCATGGTCATATTTTGCCCTAGAATAGACCATGACCAGCAGACGTTTTAAAATAGTACTGTCTTCGTATACACTGGAGGCCAAGTGGTGTTTAGCCTTAGCATAGAGCCCTGATTTCTATCAGTTTAGAACACATAGTACAAATACAGATCTCCTGTGCATGGAGTGGAGAAGTCAGAATATTCCATTCAACATCCCACAGTAAACTGATGCAGGATAAAGAAATTTCTTTCAAAACTTTACGACAAAGTCATACGCTTTTCCAAGGAGAACGGTGGATTTACTTCTCTCTCTGTCATGCTTGGTTCTCATATTTTCTACTTGCAGACAAATTGCCAACCTTTTGGTTAGGCATAATTGAATTGTATTTTACCCCTTAAAGGACAAAGTCAATTCCATATAATTGTGCACTTTCAGCTCTCTGTTTCCCCAATGGACAGGCTCTATCCTGTTGCCATTAAAGACAATGGGAATTTTGATGTCAGTGAGAGTGGAAGCTGGTTCTGTCTAAGGCCTTGCCTACATGAAAGGCTTACTTTGAGGTGTGCCACTATAAATCCTAATGAGTTCTTGTGTAGCCTGTCCACTTTAAGGGTTTAGGCTGGTGTAATTAAATCACTTCAGTTAAATTGGTGCACATTTTCTTAGGGTAGATAAGGCTTGAGAAAAAAGACATTCTTCTCCCCTGCCTAGCTCAAATTAGAATCAGACAACAGCAGCTCCTAAACCCAAAGGTACATATTTTTCCTAAGATGATACAAAATACATATTGCATTATTTCACATAACGTAGAGTAGAATTTTCCCAGTTACAATTTAAAACATTGAGCCAGATCCCACGGCTAATCTTTACACTTCAGTTTACACCTTCCTGTTATTTATCCTGCCCTGACCTACAAGATGCAGAGGATCATGCAACTGCCTCCATGTAATATTGGCCGTGGCCTCTCTGCCACCTTGCACATGGGACTTTTGACAAGCGGATGCACCTAGCTGTGGACTCATTGGCCGTATACCACTTCTCCACCCTCTACAACCTCCCCTCCACTTTACTCAAGTGAGAGTTGCTGCATAGCATTGCCTTGCAGAGTACAAGGTGTGTGAAATCTCCATGCTTGATCTCTTTGAAGCCTGCTCTCATTGAGCAGTGGAATTGTAGTAACTCAGCTGCATTTGAGTACTTTCTGGGCCCAAGAGGTGAGGTGTGGGCAGGAGGTGTCCCCATAGGAGTGAAACAGGATTCCATCACAAATATGGAAAATCTAAGCTAAATAGAGGATATGCATGATGAGACACCAGTCACAGTTAATGAGTTTAAGAGAACTTGTCTCTTGATGGACAGTTAAATCACACAGTCAAGTAATAACCTAATGCCTATACTTAAGGTATTGGAAAATCTTTCTAATGGACTGGCGTGCTGCTTGTGGTTGAGGAAATAAGCATCTGCACCTTCCAAAGACCAGCTGTGGGACCACTGACAAGCATGGGTTACAAAACCAAACTGAGAAACAAAGCAGAGCGGGAAATGCAGATGTAGAAATAATTTTCTCAGTTTAAAGTACGGTTTCGTGTATCTGCAGTTCCATAATCCTGCAGTTCTAATGTTACTGAATTACAGCGGTTAAAGAAAAAAAAAAAGAGAAGAAACATCACCAGGACTGTGTACACTGGAGGAGAGCAATTTACAACCAGCATTAAGAACCTTTTACACAAGAGACAGTGAGAGAGTTCTATTGGAATACCATGTGCTGGGGTTACAAGATGGCAAATAATGGCATTTCATCATTGCTCAGAGATTTACAAAATTTTAAACTAAAATATCACACTCTGTGAGTCGATTTATAATGGAGACCATCTGTTGTATTAATTGAGGTATACTAAGAGACTCAAGACTTCTCCAGATCTAGTACCATCTTCATCATTACTTCTTTGTAGCAAATGCACACTGTAGAATATTTGTATACTTGGCGATGTTAAGTTGTAAAATACAATGTATTGGAAAGGATGAGACACTATTTCCCTGAAGATTCAGATACAAAGGTTTTATTAAAAAAACTTTCATATTTTAAAATGGTTTTCTTATGTTGCTAGTTTTTAATTTAAAATCACCCTCATTTTAAGGAGTCCGATCTGTTAACCTACAACACAAATAAGCTAGAAATAACCATTCTCAACACCTATTGCTGGAACTTGGCTACTGCTCACTTCCACTAACATTAGCAGGACACAGGCTCTATTAAAATTCCACCCTGACTAGTCATCTTTATAAGGAGAGATTAACCATAGTCACCAATCCAAAAGGATTAAACTCCTCCTCTCATTGGTCAAAAATAACTGCGCTTCAATTTAACCAATCAAACAACAAGTGGCCACTTAGTCACCCACATTTTTAAGAGGGGTGTGAGATTCAAAGCTGAAGTTCATATTGCCCACTTCAGATCCTTTATGCATAACATTCTAATACTCAGTTGCCCACTTCAAGTGACCACCTTCAACGTGTTGCCCCTTTTGCTTAACAATCTGTCCCAACTTGTACTTAGCTCAGATGCTCTGCTTCCTTGCCCTGATCTGACGAAGAGCTCTGTGTAGCTCAAAAGCTTGTTCCTTCCACCAACAGAAGTAGGTCCAATATAAGATATTACCCTAACTACCTTTTCAGGTACAGAAAACCCCAGTGGTTGACCATATGTGCTACTGTTCTAGAAAGCTCTATTGATTACCCTGCATGTCCTTGTTGTTTAGTTTCCTATATCACTCGTGGCTCTGTTGTTGCATGAGAAAACACACAATTTATAAATAACTAAGATAAGCAATACAGAATGAGATAAAATAAATACATATATTGGTACACGTTCCATCAAGCCCCTGTGGACTATATAATATAGTAGTATCTATATAATCAGTCTCTTTTCATTATCCTTCTCTAGACATATCAAGCAGTTCCTTTTACAGGGAGAGTCCTTGCCACATGGTAAAGTTTGCATGTTTCAGGATTACTTCAGGTTAAGAAAAATGAAGAAAAGTCTGTTGGTTATCAAAGAAAATTCCTTTCACACCCATCCTACCATGATTTTTTACCCTCCATATTGGCAGTGACTGTATTTTTCACATATGTTGCTATGCAACCAGTCAGTACATGGATCATAATATTTAAAGCAAGAGTTTAAGTTGTGCATCATCTGTGCTCAACAAATGATAACTAGTAATAAGTTATAAACAGTTCTTATCAAACTAGCTAGCGTCTCCCATGCCTCACAGGATGCAAAGAAATGTCAAAGTATTGCAGAGATTATTGTGAAGGAGTCAGAAAAATACAGTGACACATTGTCTCGCCGAGCAAATTCCTATCTCCTCAATCCCTTGCAATCTGAAATGAAGCAACAGAAAACTGTTGGAACTCTACAAATATGGCCAATATATATTCTGAAAACATGAACTTTTCTTATGAAGAAACTGCCACAGAATAATCCTTATTTAAAATTATGATTTTTCACAAAATGTTATTTGAGGCTTGTCTTTCAGTGCATCACATGATTTTATAATAACTGTTTTGGTTTCAAATTATCTTAAAGTTAGCGGTAGATGATCCAGCTGCCTCCAGTTACTGCCAGGAATCTGCTTAGGCCACATTCTGGTTCCCCTGCTCATGTTTAATATCACCTTCCTCCATAAGGTGTTCCAGTGAAAACAGCAGGACTGCTTATAGAGTACAACTCGAGATAAGAGTACACAATTTAGCACTTTGCACATAAATATGTTACCAGCTTCTGTGGTACTGTCTCACCCATTAAGACAGGAAAATGGGCAGAAATCTTAATTTAAGGCTGGATCTTCTAGCCCTTACTCAAGTATTTCTGTTGGGTTCAACAATATTTATTAACAGTATTTCTATTGGCTTCATGTGAGCAAGGGATGCAGGGTTGGACCATCCTGCGCTGCTATAGTGTGTTCTGTCTAATTCTGTGCATTCCTTTTACTCTTTTTTTCAACAGACCATAAGTGAACATACTAATATGCCTCCTATAAGCTATCTTTTCTGGCAGTTGTTTGTCATTTTGTCTTCCCTACTCTTAAATCCCTTAGCTTGCTAGCTTGGTGGAAACTGTTTAAGTGTACAACACAAATTCTCCACTGAGGTTTGGCTACCCAACAAGTTATTCAAGTGGCTTTGTCTCATGGGGTTTCTCTTCATCCTCTGCTTTTCCAGGTTACTCCAATATCCTTGAACCTATAATTTATCATAATCTCATCTAAATGCTTTGAAATAATAAAGAGCTTAAATTGAACTTTTTTGGCTGAATGCCCTCCAAAATGTAACTTCATCAGTGAACACTCAGTATTCCAAGAGGGTGGGTTCTGTTATTCAGAGTTTAAACAGCCTTGGAGATTTTCAGTCTAGTTCGGTGTTGTGAAATTGATGTCTGCCTGCTGTAATCAGGCATATTGGCCTTACCTCTCTCAACAGGTTGGTTGTTTTGGTCTGCCTTGACTCACTTTAAGATACAACTTTCCAATGACACCAAAGTAATTTGCTCTCAACACATTTACTTTGGCAATATTACAGAGATGGATTGTGATGGTGGTGTTGGGGGAATGTTGTTTTCTTGGTTTATTTCTAAACTTTCGTAACATGACAAAAGACAGGGAAGCTCAAGAAAAAAATCAAGTGACAAGTCTAGAAGTTTTCACATTTCACGTTCCAAATGAATTCAAAGACTGGTAATGGCGAAAAAGGTTTGGCAAAATCTTGCTAGAAAGACTTTAAATGATCAGTGTCCCCACTACCTTGAAATCAAGGCACAGAAAGTACATTAAAACATGAGCTGGGGCATGGAGAACCTGGGGAATTGGTGATGAGATAAAAAGTTACTGGTTCAAAAGAATAAATGGACACAAATTGGACCTCAGGAATGGTAACATACAAAAGCCAGTGGGAGAACACTTCAATCTTCCTGGACATTCTCTAACACATTTGGAAGTAGTTATACTTGAACAAAAAAACTTCAGAAACAGACTTCAAAGAGAAACAGCAGAACTAAAATTCATTTGCAAATTTAACACCATTAATTTGGGCTTGAATAGGGACTGGGAGTGGCTGGCTCATTACAGAAGCAGCTTTGCCTCTCCTGGAATTGACACCTTCTCATCTATTGTTGGGAGTGGACTGTATCCACCCTGATTGAATTGGCTCTGTCATCACTGGTTCTCCACTTGTAAGGTAACTCCCTTCTCTTCATGTGTCAGTATATTTATGTCTGCATCTGTAATTTTCACTCCATGCATCTGAGGAAGTGGGGATTTTTACCCACAAAAGCTTATGCTCAAATAAATCTGTTAGTCTTTAAAATGCCACCGGACTCCTTGTTGTTTTTGGTTCAAATCCAGAGCAGGTTGGAAGTGACCAAAATTTAGTGTAATCTAATGGCTGTTCAGTGGCCATTTCAAAATGAGTTTGGTAGTCTCAGTCCAGTTACTAGTGGCCAGGATGTCCTCATTGGTCTTGACTCTAATTTTTCCCTTTGTAGGCACTCTCCACAGAGAGATCAATGATTGAGGGCCTGAACCAAATCATATTATTTAATTTATTTATACAATGGCAGGGCCTAGAGACCCCAGCTGACATGAGGGTCCTGGTGCACTGGTTACTAAACAACCACACAGTAAGAGCCCCATAGGGCTTACACTCTCACTAGAAAACAGAGAGAAAGAGTTGGAGAAGGATGGTATAGTTGTTAGTGTGGTACTTTGGATTCAGTTCCTTCCTCTGCCATAAGTTACCTGTGTGACCATGGGAAATCACATGGTTTCTCTCTGGCCCAGATCCACAAAGGTACTTAGGTGCCCAAGTCCCAGTTATAGGCTCCACCGCGATCTGCAAAACTCCCACTTGGGTGCCTAAGGTCACTCGGCAGCTAAGTTTTTGCAGTAAAAGTTTCCTTTTTGCCTAAGCTTCTGCCATTGGGCACAAACATGGTTGCCTCCCTCTAAGCGTCCAGACACCTATCTCCCATCTAAGCCTCAGAGCAATCCACAAAGTGAGGGAAGATACATGGTCATCCACCAAACTTGCATGCAAGGTCTGGACCGTGGATCTCCCACCTCAGTGCCCAAACCATCAAGCTTCAGAGTTGTTCTTGCCCTCTCTCTGGGTCAGTGACTCCTTCATTGTTTATCCACAGTGCTCAAATCCTTTCTTTCCCTATATGTAGAGGGGGAAATTACACCCAGGTCTTCCATGTCCCAGGTGAGAGCTCTTACTACTGGATTAAAAGATATAGGCTGGGCATCACTTCCTCCTCTGGCTCACTTATGTAGAGCAAGGCAGGTGCTTAGCTCATTCTCCCTCCCAAGAAATGAGTTAGGTGCCCAAGCCACCAGTCGCCAGAGGAGGGATTCCTGGCTGTAGATCACTGCAGCCCAATCTTCAGTGCCTATTTCCGTCAGCGGGGTGGGGCTTAGTAAACTCCCTTCTCATCAGCATCTCCCATAGGCTAGTTTAGGCAGTTCCCATCTCATGTGCTGTCTTTTGTGGATATCATTCTTAGGCACATATCTCCCCATCCATTGTGTAGGTAGCTTAGGTTCCTAACTGAGGCTTTGTGGATTGTAGTGTTGTTCCTGTGATTTTTGTAGGCTCCTAAAAGTTAGATATTGCTCTGGATTGTAATCTCTAAATCCCTTTGTGGATCTGGGTCTCTACATCTCAGTTCGTAATCTGTAAAATGGGGATATAGCACTTTCCTATAATGGGGGGTTGTGAAGATAAATATGTTAAAGCTTGAGCTGCACTCAGATGTTACAGTAGTGGGGGGCATGTGAGATCCATAGAGAAAAGAAGTACTATCATCCACATTTTACATATGGGGGAACAGCGTGACAGAGATTTACTGTGGCTTTGCCAAGGTCACACAGGAAGTCTGTGGCAGAGCAGGGGCTTGAATCCAAATCTCCTGATTCCCCTTCAAAAGCCCCAGTACATTCTTTTTCTCTTGGGATGTCTTGTCATTGACTTCAAGGGATCAAGTGCTGGATGAGGATGGAGACCAAATTACCCTCTCATCCGTATTCTCCTCAGGGTGGACGAAGATTGCATTACCACTGTTTTTTCTGTTAGTCAATAAAGTAAGATTAAGTCTCTACAGCTCCCACTTTATTTATCTAGGTATTTATGTAGCTCTTCCTGTCATCATAGTATCTGAGCACCACTCCAGAGAAAAAAACACACACACACAAATGACTATGAGGGGGAAGAAAATCATCGCTAAAATGCAGACACAAGGCATAGGTTTTTCTCTGTCAGTTGATGCATCTGCTGCTGAAGCTAATTACTATTAAAAAGGAAAAAGCAAAACAAAAGAGTGTTGTCAGCAGAAAAAGAATGCTTTTATTGTTTGTGAAAATTACAGTCAAATTCCAACTATATGAATATTAGGGTTTTTTGTTTTTTTAAATGGAAGCTGTGAGGTTGTCTCTCCATTTACAGAAAATGATAATTATCATGTCTTACCATAAGACATCTGCATTTCCTACTTTAAATGCTAGGAAATGCAAACAAACCACAGTTTAAGCATGAAAACTAAGTGGATTTATGACTGGGTTTTTTTTCTTCACTAAAATAGAGGTGAGCTATATACAGCCAACACTTTCCTCCAGAAAAGGGAGGTATGCAAGTCTGGAGGCTTGTGTACTTTGGATGCACAAATTCTGCTTTTATTTCTCTTCCTTGTTCAAAGCTTTACCCTCTCATTAGCCTACATACATAACCTAAAGCTTTAAACTTTGCTGTATCTGACATTAATCGTAATAAAGCATCATTGCACAATTTGTAAAACGAAGCCAGCATTTCAGCTGGTTGATGACATTTTCTAAGGTCCATTTCTCTGTGACTTGTAATGCCCAGGAGGGTGATTATCTCCTGGTAACTACATGCCTTTCATACCTTATTGGTTATTCAGAAAACAGTAAAATGATAGAGAAAATTGTTTGAGGACTTAATGGTTTCATCTCCCTGGCGGCACCAGCCCTTTTGATGCTTGGAAAATAAAATGCCTTAGTGCTCATTTCTGTCTGAAAGTGGCATAAAAACTAGTTAGGGTTAGGGAAATGTGTTTCAGTGCAAGCAGATCCTGCTTTTCTCAATTCCAGGAACAATGGTAAGTGTATATGCACCTGATAGGAGACTAAAATCCAAACTGAGGACCATTTAGCATGTTCGAAGTGACTCGGGAATTAAATTAGAGAGAGAAATATTTTTTTCCCTCTAACCTGTTGTGACTCCTAGCTAGAACAACCTGACAAAAGACTTCAACCATGGCCTATATTTGCTTCCCTCTACCTCCATTACTGGAGGAGGTTGGATGACACAGAAGCGGGGATCAGATGTCCTTCTTTGTGGTCTCTGTCCCAATGTGCCTGCAGAAACCACTCCAGTCCAAATCTGTGGGGGGGAGGGTGAGTAGTCTCTGCAGAGCAGGAAAGGGTATGCTGAGGTTGGGGATCATGGAAGAAGTCACAACCCATAACATGCCTCTTTCCAACCCTGGCAGATATATATCCTGGAGTTTAGGCAGCATTAAGTAGCCTGACATTTTACCCTGGGTGAAATTCATCTCTGTGCAGTAGGGCCAGAAAAAGACCCCTGCATGCACCACTTAAGACTCACATAACCCTTTTGAGGAATTAAGTTGGATGTTGCTGGCATATGGGTCTGTGCTGGCTGCTCTGCACAGAGATGAAAGGATTTTGCACAAGAAGACCAGTCGCAACAAGGCTCCCATGCTGGATGGAGGCAGGTCCAACCATTATCAGTCAGATACACCATTA
Organism: Lepidochelys olivacea; assembly: GCF_965140295.1. Lineage (NCBI taxonomy): Eukaryota > Metazoa > Chordata > Testudines > Cheloniidae > Lepidochelys > Lepidochelys olivacea. The sequence continues at coordinate 128,887,313 of NC_140413.1, forward strand.
GCTCATTATTGCAGAATGAAGCTCATGTTTTATGTAAGTACCCAGACTGAATCTGAACCTTTCAAAGTGTTGCGGCTCACCCATGGCTCCTATAAGTAGCTAATGGATCACAGTAAATCCTCATTTCTGTTTTGAAGGGGGTTTCAATTTTCCAATATCAGTATTTTTGCCTGTAAAGGCTCTGAGCAACCTCCTTTCTCTCCAGAGTAATTGTTTAATGTTCAAAGTTTCCCTAATTAAAATAATAAATTAAGTATGCACTGCAGAGATGTTTTAATTGCTAGTATTTCACATTAACGGCTGAACCATCCAAAACCAGGACACACCAAATTATCTATTATTTAGTATACAATTAAACATTTTTTGGAGCGCACTTGGGTATATTCTCTGGCGTAGGTGATCAGGAAGTGCTTTTCATGCCATTGATGACCACTGACTGTTGGAGTGAACTTCCCAAAGTCTCATGCCTTTTTGGTTTTGTTTTTATTTTTAGTTTTTGAGAGTGGACCAAGACAAAGACCGAGAATGCAGCCTGGACTGTGCAGGATCCCCTCAGAAGTCACTTTGTGCTTCTGATGGTAGGACTTTCCTGTCCCGTTGTGAATTTCAACGAGCAAAATGCAAAGATCCTCAGTTGGAAATTGCATATAGGGGCAACTGCAAAGGTAAGCACTGCAAAGCCTGGTGTGTTCAGTATGTAGAAAATTAAACTAAATTAGGGGTGTTGTACTCTGATAATCAGCAGGAACAGTGGGGTTTTCAGGGAATGGTTTCAACCCCACTAGACAAGAGTTGACCCAAATATCTCTAAGTATGGTAAGAATGGGAGGTCTAGATCCTATTCTAAACTCTGCCACTGGGAGATGGGGCCTGATGCAAAGCCTATGAAGTCATTGGCAGTCTTTCTGTTGATTTCAGTGGGCTTTGCATCAGGCCCATTCTATGGGATCTGGTTCAAGTGTAGCTTGGTTTTCCCATGTGACAGGTTGGTGGGGGAAGTTGGTAAGGTGATGAGATGCTCATCGGAAAGATACGCTGTTCGGGCAAGTTATTATATATGAAGATACATCAGTCAGTGCAACAGAAATAAAATAAACCCAACTCCTTACAAAGCACCTGATTTTTATTTATTGCTTCAGAGGGCTAATGTGATGTTTGGTCTGGATTCTGCAAGCTGTCCTTTGCAAGTGCAGATGGCCATTCATACAGTCCAACTTTCAGGATCAGACCCTCTGTACCAGTGTTTTACTGGCTGATGAGTCTTCACATTAATTGTGCTACAGTGAAAAATTCACTAAGGACCATTTCCATGAGTAAATATTTGTCTGAAGCAGCCACTTGAAAGTATCCCCCAAAGTTTCCAATACAAAATGATTAAATCTTGAGTTGAGAACCTTCCTCTGCTAGACACCAGTATTTTGGTGATTTCCCCTGACATCTCAAGCATCCATGTGTTTGGCTGGGCTGAGCATCTTTTTGTTTAATAAGGAAACTCAATTTTGTGAGATTAATTCAAATATCAGGTTTCAGAGTAGCAGCCGTGTTAGTCTGTATTCGCAAAAAGAAAAGGAGTACTAGTGGCACCTTAGAGACTAACCAATTTATTTGAGCATAAGTCCCTCACGAGTGTCCCTCACGAGAGTCCCTCACGAAAGCTTATGCTCAAATAAATTGGTTAGTCCCTCACGAAAGCTTATGCTCAAATAAATTGGTTAGTCTCTAAGGTGCCACTAGTATTCCTTTTCTTAATTCAAATATGTTTTTCTTAAAATCCCTAATTTTAAGAGACAAAATTGGTTTCTTCTAGAACTAGATTTGCAAAAGTGTCTAAATAAGTTAGGAGCATATATCCCATTGAAAACTTAGGAACTGCACTCCTAAGTCACTTGCGTGCTTTTGGAAATACCACTCATAGTCCCTATGTGGTCACTTCTTCATCTAGGGCCTGCTCCAACTTTCATTGACTTCAATGGGAGTTGGATTGGATCCTCACTGTTACTTTCTTTGGCCTGATGCTGCTATTTATTGTGTGTGGGTGGACTGCCATGCCTGGAAAGATCCCTTTTGAAGTCAGTAGGGCTCTGGGTAGGCGCAGCAGTTTGCCTGTGTGCAAGATGTTGTAGGATTGAGGCCTTTGTTTATTTCCCTCCAGTTCTTTGCAATTTCCTGAAGCAAGTGTTCTTACGCCCTTTGCATATTTATTTAGACACATAACTGCACCTCTCTTGAAGCCTGATTCTGTGAAGTGATGAGCACTCACAATTCCCACTGAAGTAAACGAGAATGGAGACTGACCCAGCCCTTGCTGGACTGGGTCCACAGTTAGGATTTTCCTGCGTGTTCCTCAGAAATAGGAACCAAACAGATTCCTGTCTGAGGCTTCCTGCCTACTGCCTTAAGTACTTTCCATTGAGGCGGGCAGGCTCATTCTTCTACTTCTTAATTACATTCCTTTTGCTAGAAAAAACATGTTTGTTTTGATTCAATTTAACAAACAAAAATAATCACCCAGGAGGTAAATCCATGGGTTTAAATGACAAGAAAGAAGTCTTTTAAATTTGTGTTCATTTTGAAATCCAGTGAAATAAGTTTGAGATGGTAGCAAAACCTCATTCTCCTTCCCTAGTTCCTTCATTTGTTCTATCAGTTCTCCTTCTCCCCTAAGTTCAGAGACACTGGGCAATGGGATGTCCCAACATTTCAGTTCTATTATTTAGTGATCTAAAACATGCACGTGCTGGTCATAGAGACGTTGGGCTGGCATGCTTAGAGAAATGATGACATGCTTCCTCTCTTAAATGCAGGGCTTGATTTCCTTCTCAGTGCTCTATTTTATTTATTTATTTATTTGTTGAATATAAGTATAACAGTGATCACAAAGACTTACCTTCTCTTACACTCTAATAACAACAACAAAAAGTTTGAGACCACCCAGACTCAACCTCTTGGAGACAATTTTCTACTTCATCTCTCTCTATTAGCTCCGACAAGCCTCTAAAGCACCCAGATTGCTCTAAGAGACATTCTGTCTCCTCCTCCCCCTAGACGAAACATCATGCTAGCATTGTATTAGCTGATGGACCTACTTCCTTATATGAACAAAGAAAACATAATGGAGTGACTTGAGCCCAAGTGCCTGTTGCTTCCACTAACCACAGGAAGAATTATTGTAAACACTTTGTGTTGTGTACTCTGCATATTTAAAACACTGTGCACTCTGTGAAGTAAAATGTTTTTGCATACTTTTTCCTTCATTATTTCTCCATGCAATTTACCAAATGCACGGACAATGGCAACTACAGAATGCTTCTTTCCCCCATAAAAATATGTAGAATTTCCCGATGCAAAGCCTGTGGGGATCAGTTCTAGCAATGCTTGCAAATTTTTGCAGCAGTTGGTGATATATCAAAGTTTGTGGAAGTACTTTATTGCTGTGTACGTTTTCACCTATAGCATTTTAGCACAATTGTACTCCTGGCATCTGACCCCCCAGCTCTACTTGGGCAGCTTAAGTATTACCGCTAGTTGCCACACACAGCTCAAGGTAGTGCTTTTTGTCTCTCAGCTCAATGAGCACTAAATTCACTCAACTTTAAATTTTATTTTTCTATATAGATGCTATACTGCTTTGGGGCATAAGCGCTGGTTGTACTCCTGATGAATATCAGTGAGAAAGAGACTACTCCTATTTTCACTTTTAATTTCATATTTAATTTAATCTAATCAAAACAGCCTTGGGGTGTTCAGTGACATGCCACTTCACTCCTGCCCGTGGCAGCAATCCTCTGAACTAACTCAAGCTGCGCAAACAAGTTGGCGCACAGAAAAAGGGAGGCCAACTGGTCTCACTGCAGTTTCAATCTTTGCCTCCCACCTTGCTACACTGTCACCTTTGATAACCCCAATCAAACGTTCTACTGAAGGTGCTGAGACAGACTCCACTTCATCCAACTGCCAGTGAGGAGCGGAGCTTGTTGTTGCAGGTGATGGATTGATTAGTTAAAGAGCAGAGATTTTTAGTAGAGCTGACTGAGAACATTTTCATGAAAATTGAATTCTGTTTACATGCCTGTTTTTGGACCAAAACCTGAGAGTCTCGATTCAGGAACGGGGGGGAGACTCAGGTTCAAATCCATACATGCCTGATTCCGAGCGGAATTTTTCATCCCTGATTACTTTGAATCCGGCAAAGCAGGGACTTGAGCCTGAGTCTCTCTCTTACCTTCTCCCCCAATAACTTCCCAACTAAAACTTCAGCAAAACTGATACATCTCCATGAAATATTTTGGCTTTGATGCAATTTCATTTTTGTCCAAAATGCTGTGACCAGCTCTGGTTTCAGGTCAGCATCCACACTGATCTCTTGTGGCCGTCTCTGCCATCTTGCCTCTCTGAATAACTTGTAGTCAGTATTTTCTCTTAAGCCTTTTACATGCCTGTTTACACAATCAAAACTGGGATATTTTACATACACAATAAAGTTTGAATCAAATTCAAATTAATGTCTCCTCACATTCTTTTCTCCAAATATTAGCCCCAGACATATCTCTCCTCCCGCAAAAGCCAAGAATTCACAGTGACTTTCTTCTTTGTCCAATTCTGTTATCAGTATTTGCTTGATATATTTATTTTGAGACTGTCAAAAGACTGGAATTACAGAGATACCGTTGTCTTAAAGAACTTATTGTTTTCTCTATTGTTTTTGTTAATTGTTTAGGTTTCATTTACCAGGAAAAGTTAACATTTAAGGGAATTCGTTAGCACCATGGGGGAAGCTATTTTTAAGTTTGGATTTTAAGTGAGACAATAAAACCTATTGACAGAACTTTAATCCCAGTCTCCTTTCTCCCACTTCTGTCCCCTGTGCCCTCATGCCTGTAACAGGCACTTAAATAGCTGTGTGTGAATTTTTGTTTTTTAAGATAATAAAGTAAAGGGAGGATGAACTGGTCTGAAATGAGGTACTTCATGAGCCCCACACCCACCTTTGACCAAAATTAGAACTTGCCTAATGGACTCTTTTAATGTTAAGAAAAACAACAACCCTGCAATTCATTTTTCTCTCTATTATTTTTCATTTTTGTGCACTCTTATGCTTCCAGGCAAGGCTGGAACCAGATGCTGAAGTGCTGGAAACATTATGAGAAGTCTGATTCTTGTAATATTTCCAGCCCACTTTTGTAGCTTCAAGAGGTTCAGCTAGTTTGAATAAACTTTAGATGAACAGCCACATTTTTGGATGCTTCTCCAAACCAAACCTAAACTCTGAACTTCCCTCACTAGAAACAGACATTTGGTTGTGCAAGAAAATTGGTGCGAGCTGAGAAGCATTATTATTTGTGTTACAGTTGAACCAAGAAGAACTAATTGTGATCAGGGCCCAATGTATATAGACATAGAAGGAGACAACCCCTGCCCTGAAGTGTTTACAATCTAAATAGACAAGAGTGGGTGAAAGGAATAACAATAGTTCCTATTTTACAAATGGACCACTGAAACACAGTGAGATTAAGTGACTAGCTGAAGGTCACACAGGAAGTTTGTCACAGAACCAGGGATTGCACCTAGATTTGGGACAGTAGTCCAGGGCCTTATTCACAAGACTGTCCTGGTATACTTTACTTAAACCTACTGTTATAACCAGTATAATCTGGAACTCTACTCTATTTGAGGCTTGATCCTCTGAGGTGTTGATCCTGTGAGGTTGACATGCCTCAACTTCTGTTGAAGTCAGTGGGATTTGAGGAGTCTTGGAACCTCGAAGGAGTGCTCCATGCTTTTACAGGATTGACTCTTGATGCTCTGTAGGTAAATATGAACCATCTGAGCTAAAATTTCCTGACCCTGACCAAAACGAGTGCCTGAGTACACCCAAATATGGCACTTAAAAATAATTTGAATAGAAAAGTCACATAATTGTCTACAAACAACCTCGAGATCCTGTCATCTGGACCCTTGAGTCATGCAGAGCCCCTTTATAGTTAGTAAAAAGAAAAGGAGTACTTGTGGTACCTTAGCGACTAACCAATTTATTTGAGCATAAGCTTTTGTGAGCTACAGCTCACTTCATCGGATGCATACTGTGGAAAATACAGTATGCATCCGATGAAGTGAGCTGTAGCTCACAAAAGCTTATGCTCAAATAAATTGGTTAGTCTCTAAGGTGCCACAAGTACTCCTTTTCTTTTTGCGAATACAGACTAACACGGCTGTTACTCTGAAACCTGTCTTTATAGTTAGTGGAGCTTTGCTCAGCACAGGAATCTGCTGTCAGGATGCTGCCAAAGGGTACAATCTTGTAGTTAATGGGAGTTTTTCTCAACTAAGAACTGAGCCCAGATCATCCCTTAAGGTTTGCACTTGTGGAGGGATCAAAAGTGGCTGGCCTATGTGGAAGTGGGGAGTTGCACTGACATAATCTTTAATCCCCTCATAAACTTCCCAAAGACCTTGTGTTGTCCTTGGAGCTCTATGGTTTCTGAGGAGTGAAAATGTGGGGCGGAGGAAGGTCATAGGGTGATGTGAAACTTTCTCTCCAGGGCTTCATACCCTACCAATCCTGCCCAGAACTCCTCTGCATTTAGATTGCATGGATACTTTCTCCACCCACAGAAGCCCCCAGAGAGTTGCAGGTGGGGTTGCCATGGCATCAGAAATCCACCAGAGCCGTGCTGCCAGGGAGGGTGAGGAGGGAGCCTGGGCTACCCGCCTTCTACGCTTGCCCACAATGAGACACCTTTCAGCTTGTCTGACCCCTCCATTTCTCTCCCCCAGTCTTTTCTTCACATAACAAATGGACATGCAACGTAAATGTGTGTTGCCTCTTATAAATCAGAAAAAAAAAATCATAAATCAGGGGAATGTAAGTGACTCATGATAGCGATGGATCTCAAGTGCTGACTTCTGTTCAGGCTGCTAGGAGAGGACCTATTGCTCTAATTCTGCTTTGATCTGATCAATGGCATTTTCACAGTTGAAGCACAAAAATCCTGAGATTTTTTTGAGGCAGGTTCAGTTGGAGGAGGAGGGATCCTAAAAAATCTCATGAAAGGCTGACGTTAGGCAGTAATGCCTTCCTTCCAATTCACACTGCTGTGTCGGTTTCTATCTGGTGCTCAAGTACGCACTGCACTCCAGCCTTTGGAGGCCAAGCTTTACATTTAACGGAAGGAATATTGTCTAGTAATTCGAGTGTGGGACTGGAGATAAGACTTCTGTGTTTTATTTCTGGCTTTGCATCTACTTTGAGTATGACATTGAATAACTCAGTGTGTCTGTCTCATTTACCCACCTGTACGATGGGCACCTAACAGTACCTAACACAGATATTGTGAGACTTCATTAGCATGTATAAATTGTTTCGAGAGCTTTGGATGAAAGATTTTGTATAATAATAATAATTAATAATGGGGCATAACCTGAACTTTTTAGTCCACCCTCAGGCAAAACTTTCATTGCCTTAAGTGAATTTTGCCTAAGTAAAAACTTGATGATTTCATCTTCAGAGTCTGGATAGCCAGGCCCAGAACCAGCCAAACACTTAATACATTTTTAATTGTAAGCATATGAGTAGTCCCTTTGGCTTCAGTTATACTGCTTCTATGCTTTAAGCTAAGCATGTGCTTTGCTAGATCAGGGCCTTATTTCTTATATTTAATTTGTATTTATTTATTTATCTGACAATACATAGGGCTGTATATTTGTGGCAGAAACTGTGCTGTATAATAAAATCTGTGACAGGATTTTTTTCATAAAAAGTCATGGCCTTTCCCTTTGGACTTTTCTAAATTTTCTGTAGGTTTTTAGAACCATCCAGTAGCATTTAGTAGATAATCATACTTCTGCAGTAAAATTCTATTGCCTGATTCAAAAATATATACAAAAGTTGTGCAAATTCTCTATTAGATTTTTTAGGGGTTTTAGAATAATTTCTATAGAATTATTGGTTTCATCTCTATAATACTGTATAGGACTTTTGCATTAGTCTTATTACTCTGGTTAGCCCATTACTGAACATGGCTCCATCCATGAATTTTGAAAATGTGGGTTTATATGTTTCTAGTGTCGTGGTTTTCAAACGGTTTTAGGTTTCAGAGTAGCAGCCGTGTTAGTCTGTATTCGCAAAAAGAAAAGGAGTACTTGTGGCACCTTAGAGACTAACCAATTTATTTGAGCATAAGCTTTCGTGAGATGAAGTGAGCTGTAGCTCACGAAAGCTTATGCTCAAATAAATTGGTTAGTCTCTAAGGTGCCACAAGTACTTCTTTTCTTTTTGCAAATGGTTTTAGGTTACTCAAATAATTTGTATTGTAAAATTATATTATTTGTTATAATTTTCCATGACAAACAATAAATGTATATTAATATTTAAACTAAAATTTGGGTGGGGAGTGACGGTTTCTGCTACAACACTTTCTTTTTCCATTTTTTGGAGATGTCAAACAACCATCCTTAGTCAAAAGTAGATTAGTGGGAATCTTGCTCTGTTGTGAGAGGATCAATAATTTTTTTTTTCCAGAGACCAGAAACTGTTAATGTCAATTGAAAATGAACATTTTAGTATTTGACGGACATCTCTTTATCTCACACCTCAGCTTCTTCAAGTATCAAGTCTCCAAACACTGTCAGCCTGCTATATCTTGTCTCAAAGTGAGCAGTATCTAAAACAGAAGTGTCCAGTGGAGAAAAAACAGGTTTTTCTTTCTGGTGCATTGTCAAGAGAATAATGAATAATTGACAGCAGCAGTTCATTTTTCAGTTTTACTGATGCTATAAGGGTGGATTGAAACAAGTAGCACTCTGCTTCAGCCTGCATCAGTTGAGTGTTCTTTAAATATTCAAGGTCTCTCTACATAAGTTATTGGAGGTTCAGGCAATTGGGCATAAGTAGGGCCGTACCAAATTCACGGCCATGAAAAACACATCACAGACCATGAAATCTGGTCTTCCCCTCCCCAACACCCTACCATGAAATCTTGTCTTTTGTGTGCTTTTACCCTATACTATACAGATTTCACTGGGGGAGACCAGCATTTCTCAAATTGAGGGTCCTGACCCAAAAGGGATTTGCAGGGGGGGGGCACAAGGTTATTTTAGGAGTGTCATGGTATTGCCATCCGTAGTTCTGCACTGCTGCTGGCAGAGGCTCTGCCCTCAGAGCTGGGCTCCCAGCCAGCAGCCGCGGCTCTCCAGCTGCCCAGCTCTGAAGGCAGCGCCGCCGCCAGCAGCAGCAGCAGTAGCAGCGCAGAAGTAAGGATAGCAGTACCGCAAGCACCCCTAAACTCCTTTTTGGGTCAGGATCCCTACAATTACAACACTGTGAAATTTCAAATTTAAATAGCTGAAATCATGAAATTTACGATTTTTTAAATCCGGTGACCATGAAATTGACCAAAGTGGACCCTGAATTTGGTAGGGCCCTAGACATGAAGAAGCTGAAGAGAGTAAGCGATGTTTGCTTTTGAATTCTGGACACCACGAGAACTTTCAGTTTAGTTGTCAGCGATGGTACACACAAGCTCATATGGGGCCAGGTCCTGGAGTGCTTACTCAGACAAACTCTCATTGCCTTTAATAGGCGTCTGACTTGAAAAGGAGCTGCAAGATTTGCAGTTATGCACTCAAGATGATAATTATTTGTTTTTCAGTAATGGCAAGAAGATTATTTTTTTCCTCTTTCTATTTATTTTTAAGTTAATGTGGCAGATAGTGATTGACTAATAGCCTGTATCCATTACACAAGTTCATTCTGGACAACGGCAAAGCAAGTGTGCCTACACAATCCTGCTAAAGTGCCTCAGCTCTGTCCTGGAGTTCTTCAACACCCATGAGGTGGTAGTTTGGGCTCCAGGCATAGCACGTATAGCTATATTCATTCCTTACAATTCATTCCTCACTGCTAAATAAGCACAACCCAGAGAGCCACCACAAATAATATTGTTGCTATTTCTCTGTAATGATGTAGATCCCTTTCTCTATGGGAAACCCTATACAGCTTATGTTTAGCTTAACTAATTTATGGTATCTTAAAGAGCCTTACTGTTTAAAAATGCCCTCCTTTTATGGGCTATCATAGACATAACAAAAGGTACTCTCTTCATTTTCAGATTCACATAAAGAATTGAAACACACATAAAAATGTGTGGAATTTCACATAAAATAGTTTGCTATTTTCCCAGAAAGAGGGATATACAGCATTTCAATAACACTACAAGAATTAAAGTTCCTGGCAGTGGTGAAAAAAGTTTGTCACTCTTACTTATTAGTTGTAGAATGCACTCCTTGCAAGTCTCCAAACACAGGGATATTTACAGCATACACTTCAGTAAGGTAAACTTTTCTCTTCAGATTCTAATACTACTACTCAACTGTGACATTCCCTACATGTAGGAAAAGCAGGATATCACTGCTGAGTGTTTCTCTGAGGATGTGAATTTTTTGCTACTGCATTAACATTATGAAAAATAAACTTGGGCAGAGCCATCCAACTTTACCAATCCTTCACCTTCTGCTAACAGCCTGACTAAAAAGCTAGAACTTGCATGTTGGCTTGGTAGGTCAAACAAGTCAGGCTTTGTTAGACCAATGGGGAGAATTCCAAGGTTGATGGCCCTCCAATGAAAATACTTTGTAGTCCTACGACAATCAAATGTAGGAACGCTTAACTGAAGTGATGCTGTTGCCTGTTAGCTGATGAACGAGCTAATAGGAAGAGCACTGGTCTCCGAAGATCTTATTCTTTTAACGTTTAACTCAGTAGACCGAGGACTGGGCCCAGATAGGGTTTTTGTAGGTTACCGCAAACACCTGGTATATCAAAATGGAAGCTTAGCATATTTTCCCAAGCATAAATGTACTATACTTCACTTCTTGCATTTTTTCTTCCTTTTCTTTTCCCCTCCATTCTTTTTACTTGTTTCTCTCATCCTTCTCCCACACCCAGCAAGTTTTGGGGGGAAAAAAATCAATTTTTGAAAATGACTGGGGGGAAAAGGAAAATCACAATGAAAAAAATTAACAAAAAATTGAAAAGACATTTTTGGAAAAAAAAATCCATTTTTTTTTAAAAAGGATATTTTATATGAAAAAAATGTTGTTGGCCAGTTCTTTCTAGAAGTATTTTCCTATTGGAGGTAACTTTCAACTGTAAGTTGGTGGCACATTACAGAATTCCGATCCTGATTCAGATGCAGCTCTAAACTTCTCTGTATTCTGTTATTGGTCCATCTCATTCTCAAATGTATCATCTTTTTCATAATGCTATAACTTCATGCAAAGATTGTTAAAGTCAGTCAGAATGCACAGGACTAGGGGGTAAAAAAACCCTCTCCTTTATAGTCAAATGTACTTTCAGCCATAGCCACAGCTCTGCAAAGTTCAACAGTTCCACTTAGTAGAGGTTTGTGCTAATACTGGCTATTGATTTCAATCCATGTCATTTCACTTTGAGTTTCTGTTTCTGTACAAAATTAAAATCTCAAAGCAAAACTAAGTTGAAACGACCAGGACTGAAGCCCCAATGCAGCAATGAAGACTTGAAAGCACACGTAGTTGTGAATTTTTCCTGATTTTTGATGTAGAATCATAGATGGGCCCATATTCCTATTAACCTGGTCAGGCTCATTCAAAACCTTTGTGCCCCTTTCAGAATGTCCGGTCTGTGTTTTGGGTTTGTATTTCTGTTGTTTCAGATTTTACTATGAATACTTGGTATGCCTCTAGGCACATTGTATCAAGTCAAAAGAAAGAGGAATATTTTTGTGCCAAGGAGGATTCCAGCCAGCATTCCTTGTTTTATCTTATAGCTTAACTATCTAAGTTGCTGGGTGGTTGCAAATGTGAAAAACACAGTGCCTGGCTCCATTAGATGCCAAGAGAAGAGGGTTTCAGCTAAGATAATGCTGCCTTCTTGTTAAGATCCAGAATGCAGCAATAAAAATGAAAAGACAGAAATCATCGGGTGATCATTACCAGCAAGTACAAAGTCTTTATGTTGCAAATGTGTCATGTTAAATGTCTCTGCAGACATCCACCCCCCTCTTCACTCTCAAAATGTGGATGTGTCTTCAGATCTTTGAAGCAAGGAGATTCAAGCACAAGTGACTTGATACATATTTCCTATCACTCTAGAATACTGATACATATGTCTTTTAGCCTAGTGGTGATCAGCTCTTAGAGCTGTATACAGCCTTAGATCCAGTGTCAGTGGCGATTCCTGCATGGACTGAGGGCAGTATATACCCTTACACACCAAAGACAAGCCTGTTACATTGAAAACACTTTTAGCACAGAAATAATAATTTTATCAAGATAATGTTGAAGTAAAAAGAAAACAGTACAGAGTTTAAGCATAGAAGTTTCTGGTTATCAGGGAATAAGGTACAGATTATCAAGGGGTGCGAAATTCGGTTTAGGAATGGGTGGCGAAAGGAATGCATAATCTGCAATCTCCCCGATTGGGGGTAAAAGTTTAATGGGTCAAAGTACAGACATTGAGATATGGGGGTATGTTGTCCATATAATGGCTATGTTCAGGTGTGGAGTATAATGAGTGGATACAATGATGAGGATGGCTCTACCCTCGTTTGGTGGGATTTAATGTTCAGTGAGTTTATGGTTCCAATTCATATGGTCCACTGGAAAAAGTCTCTCAGTCCCTTTCCCATAGTTGATGCACGATGTCGTACCGGCTCACACCTCCTGGTACTGTCGGTGGCCGATGATGTGTTCGATGTAGATGTCCCTGGACCATCGGATGGTGTCCGAGACCATGAGGCGCCGCATGAGCCGTGCGTAGCGTCGACTGATCCCACAGGTCCGCAGCACACGCACGTTGCAGGGGTCCCAAGCGCCCAGGGCTCTGACGATCAGGGCATCCATCTGCACCTCGTAGCCCTTCGCTCTTAAGGTTTCGGCCAGGGGGGCATATTTTTCCAGCTTACGAGCTCGGGCTTCGTGGAAGGCCGGGGTCCTGTTCTCGAAGGAGACCGTGAAGTCGACGAGGATGATCTTTTTCTGGGCCTCGTCAGTGACTGCCATGTCAGGTCGCAACTGGCTGTCAGTACCGGGGATGGCGCAGTTCACGGCAACCTCCCCCAGGCACGGTGCGATGGCTTTCACTAGGCGGTCCTGGATGGCCTTGTGGCGCAGCTGCCAGGCTCTGGAGTGGGGCTTGCAGCTGCACAGGATGTGGGGCAGGGACTTGTTGGAGTAGCCGCACTTCCTGCAACGCTTGTCTTGGTTCCCATGGCGGACGGCTCCGCTGAGTGGGACGCAGTTGAGCCGGGCGCGGTGGATGAACCGCCAGTCGGCGAAACGGGTGAAGCCACCCCCGGCGAGGAAGTGGTTGCTGGCGTCCCACTTGCTGGTCAGTTCGAAGTCTTTACCCTGGTCCGGTTTACGCTTCAGAGTTTCCATGTACAGTGAGTGGATGGCTGCCTTCAGGGTCCTCTCCAGCATGCTCCTGGCGCTCGGGGTGACGATGGTATTGTCGTCGGACCTGATCTGCGGCACCAGGACTCCCAGCTCCTGGCGCTCCTCGCATCACTCCCAGCGGCAGACGATGCGCTTCCCCAGGCGACGCGTGGCATATTACATTCACTGATTAATGCATGTTCTTCCAAAATTAGAAGTACACCAGATGCACATAATGCATGCGCTTACCAATTAGTAAAAGAAACAGGGAAAGTAACAGGAAAGAAAAATGAAAAGAAATAACATCTTCATTCCAGCCCCAATTCAGCGAGATACATAAGTATATGCCTAACTTGAAGCATCTGAGTAGTTCAATTAACTTCAATGGGCCTATTCAGATGCTTAAAATTAGGCATGTGCTTAAGTACCTGGCTCAATCAGGGCCTCAGTTGCTGCTGATGTCTACACAGTGTTATACCGAACACTTCCAAATGACAAACAGGGGGTGATTTAGGGAAAAGTCAGATTATCCTGGCACTCTGAAAGATAGAAGGAGCCAGAAATGGGAGCCTTCAGTAAGAGTTAGAGTTATCTAGATTACATGCTATGCTAAACTTGCTTGTTCAAATCTTCATGGATTTAGGAAAGCTTTCTGTTCAGCACAAGAACAGTTAAGCATCTGTGCAAAGCCCTCAGGGTTTTTTTTTTTAATTCAAATAATTAAGTTTAACCATTTTTTAAGTGGTCTTAACAAAGTGATAAATGTTACTGTCTGTTCAGTGGGATTTTCAATCTATAATAAAATAAATAACTAAACAAACCGTTATACTATTTTATGTATAAATATGTAACCTATGTCAAACACAGTCAGCGCCCCTAAAAGTAAGTGAAGCTCAGTGGATTGGGAAAGTAAAATTTTTGTTAATCTTACTAAACACACATATTACCATCCAACAATGAAGAAAAAGTATAGGATTGACTAAATCAAACCCCATTTGCAGAACATGTATTTATTTACTTATTTTGGCAATCAGTTTAATTTCCAATGAGAGAATTTGGATTAATCTTCCCGTGGAGCCCAAAATTTGTTGTAAATTTAATTCATATTGGATGTAGTTATAGAAATACGGTTTGCATCCCGGTTAAGATTGTGTCATTGTTTCCATTATAAACCTAATTTTTTTTTCTGCCAGGTTTTTTCTCTCCATGATACATTATAGCAGAATTGCCAGCTGTATTAAAGGTTTTTTCCCTTCCTCTTAGACTGCAGGCATCAAACACTGTTTTATTGGAGGCAGGACAGTGGATTAGAAGGGGGTGGCAATCTGTTCCAGTCTGGGTAATTCTGCTGTTAACTATAAGGTTGATCCTACATTAATTTCCTTGCATACTTCAAATTCTCATTGATTTCAGTAGTATTTTGGTTGCACAAGGAACGAAAAATAAGGCCCTATGTTTCTAATTTTCAAAAATGTATTAGAATTTGGTCCCAGATCCTGTAAATATGCACATGCTTTCCTTTACTCACAGGAGTAGCTCCATTGAACCCAGTGGGTGAGATTCTATGCTGTGCCTTTAGGGGTATGCCTACACTGCATTGTAAACCAGAGTCTGTGGGACCTAGGCTTGTGGACATGGTGTTTCCAAGCCTGTGCTTGAGCATCCACACTGCATTGTAAACCTGGGTTAACAATTGCTAGACCTGGGTCTTAAAGCCATGCTTATGCGTCCATATTACACTACACATCTGACTCGGGTCTGCAGTTTGAGCTGTGTCCACACTGAAAAATGGCAGGGCTTGAACTTGATTCTCAGCAGGACTTGGGCTGTGACCCATGCCCCTACCAGAGTCCCAGGACCTGGATCCTGTGTGCTTGCTGACCCTAGTCAGACTGATCTGTGTGTGGATGAGAGGGGGACTTGGGCTCAAACCTGAGTCGGAGCCTGGGCACTGCCCAGAATCTCTGCAGCACTGTGTGCTGCTGCCCACTCCCAGCCTGCCCCTCTTGCTCCCCACCATGCTTGCAAAGGAGTGCTCAAAGGACAGCCTGCTGCTGTCTTTCCCAGTTCCTGTGCCAGGAGAATTCTCCCCCGGCCACAACCAGAGCTTTTAGGCAGCCTTTATGGTGCTCCAGCCCATGTACCTCAAGTACAGAGGCCAGAGCAGAGATAAGAATCGTACCCAATGACACAACTCACTTGATTTAAAATTACATGTGTGCATAAACTGTTTGTGGGTATCGGGGTTTCTATTGTCCGAATCTGGGCAGATAAGGCCTCAACATTTTACAGGGGCTAAACCCAAATGATCTTTCACCCACTCCACATACTGAACTCCACCTTGGGCCTGTCTACTACTATTGGATTGGTTCCCAATCCATACATGAGACAGGAGCTAGACTGAGTTCAGTGGGGAACCACTCACAAACCAGCAACTGATTCAGGCCTTTAGTGTTGAGAGGATTTGTCATTAAATGTTTTCAAAAAGTTAAGTGAAATCAGATTCTTTTAAAAAATGTTTCTCTTTGTAGAGCTGGAAACCCAAGTACAATAGCATTGTGAGGGTGCAAGATTTGTCTAAAAATGCTACTTAGCATTATATGATGCTTTTCATCTTCCACGTGCTTCACAGACATTGACTTGATGCTGATCTCACACCAGTAGGACACCATTCACATCAGTAGAGTTGTTCCTGATTTACACCAGGCATAGCAATGATTAGAACCAGGCCCATGAAGTAATTAGTCCTCCGAACACACCTGAGAGATAATTACCATAATATTTTAACCTAAGTTCACAGTCCAAGATAGGTGAGTGTTTAAATCTAAAATCACCCTGTTTTAGCTCAAGCAAAAGTATGATTTTGGGTTAAAGACACTGGACGAGTGGGGTGGGTGGAAAGGAGACCTCAGCGCTGCTACAAACTTCCTGTGTGAGCTTTGACAAATCATTTAACTTTTCTGTGCCTCAATTCCCCCTCTGTAAAGGGGCTAAAATACATCCTTGCTCCCACTCTTTGTCTGTCTCAAGTATTGCCCTTCTGTTTCAAGGCCTGCCTCTTGTTATGTGCGTACACAGCACATTGCACTACAGGACCCGCTTTTTGGCTGAGGCCTCTAGGCTTTTCCATAATAACACTTTAAAAATTGTGTAATAATATGGCTTCAATGAAGTTGCACTTGGGATGAATTTAGTCCATCTGTTTTGATAATCGAATGTGTCATTAGTATTACAGATATGATATTCTGATATTTTTATCTCGCCTATCCTTTTATAGTTCCTCACTTTTATAAGTTTGTATCACATCCCCAGCTTTAACTGAATCACAGTTCTTCCATGTGCTATTGTAAATCTTGATAAATGAATAAAGCAGAATAATTTACAAGGATGTATCTGGAATAATAGTTTGACTGTTTCCGCTGGTTAACTTGATAAGAGAGCTTTCTACCAGGTTTGCTTTGGGGTTTAGAGAGGCACTGTAATTCCATGCCACTAACCTTCAAATGTTTCCTATAGCTAAATAATCCAAGAAACATTAGACTTCAAACTTGAGTTTTCTATTTCATTAAAATTGATCACTGTAAAGTCTAGGAGTATTAAATTGACTACAAATATGAAGGCTTTAGAAGGCAGAGATGTTCAGGAACAGGGTGGCAGACAAGGTGTTTGGAGAATTTATCTGTCTCTGGCATGCTTTTATGATAATTCAAATATTGGAGATAATTTATAACTCTATCAGTATTGTAGTAGAGACCTTATGTGCTGGAATTTATATCACTTTTCCTTTTAGACATTTAAACCACATGTTGTGATAAAAAAATGAGGACAGAATTCCACCAAAGGAGTGATTTATTTTCAGTTTAAAACACTGGCTACATTAAAACCACATGTAAGTAAGTACTGTATAACCAAACCAAGCTCATAATAAGGCTTAAGACACTGAAGGTAGATTAAATATTTTTGGTTTTTAACTTTGGCAGAGCATGGACTAACATAATCTACCTAAGCTACACAGTACATTAACCAGAATGGAAGTACAAGTTCCCTTGGTGAAAATCTAAGAAATTATTAAAGTACATATACAAAACAATTTAGCCTCTTGTTAACTAAGTTTTCCTATGTATCTGTGAAGGGTGGAAGGTTTCTGTCCATTTGCTAGGTGACATATTGGGTCTCTGCAGATGTCCCTTCTGAAACATCATAATGATTCAATGTTTAATCTTAATACTTAACTTTTTATAAAGTCATAATGATTTTCACTTCTAATAACTTTACAAATTTGATTAATCCTCTGAACACTCCTATGAGATAAGTATTATAATTTCCACTTTACAGAGACGTAAACTAATGCATAGAAGTTAAGTGACTTGTCCAAGTCCAGAGAGGAAACCAATATGAGAGCAAAGATTAGGACTAAGGGACTCCTAATTTCTAGACCAGCACTCAGATGATAACTAATATTACTTTACACTTATTTAGCACTTTCGAGGCCAGATTCTCTGGTCCTTTTACGTCAGTTTAGCACTAGTATCATAGAATCATAGGACTGGAAGGGACCTCGAGAAGTCATCTAGTCCAATCCTCTGCACTCATGGCTGGGCTAAGTATTATCTAGACCATTCCTGACAGGTGTTTGTCCAACCTGCTCTTAAAAATCTCCAATGATGCAGATTCTATAATCTCCCTAGACAATTTATTCCTGTGCTTAACACCCTGACAGTTAAGAAGTTTTTTCTCAGCACAAAGCTTCCCTAAACCTGGTGGATGTTGGCCAGTGAAGAATCTGACCTGTGTTCAGAAATTGTGCAGTTCCATAGAGCCTGCATAGTGGCTCTAACACCATTCCCCCACCCCCAGCCTTTGGCACAGAGGGTGGGTCAAGGGAAAAGGGGGCATGGCTGGGGAATCCAAGTTTGCCAGAATTAAAGTATGTTTCAGTTTTCTCGAATCCCATAAACCACAGCTGACTTGTTAGCTATATTTTTAGCATAATAGAAATTAGAAATAGAAAAGATGTATTAATTATTATACACACTCCTTGCAAGTGAAATAATTAGTCCACGTATTGTACAGTAGATTATTATTAATTTGTATTACCGAAGCACCTAGAGATGCCACTAAGAGCAAGGCCCACTTGTGATAAGCAATGTAGCAATGTGCAAACACAGTGTGTGAGAGAATCCCTGCTCCAAACAACTTGCAGGCTAAATAGACAAATGTTGGGAGGAAAAACCTAATAGTAAGTGTACTGCTGGTAGACCTACTACACTTAAAAGAAAATAGATACATTTATTAGATGTATATGCAGGATCGTACCAAAGAGAAGCAGTGATGATATAACTTCTTTGATTTTCTTTCATTTTTTCCCTATTTCTAAATACTCAGGTAACAATACATCATCAGGAATGAAAGGATCCAATTCTTTATTTGGGTCTCTGAACCTTCTTCCTTGTTTATACTTTGGGCTATCACCTATACTCTCTTTAATGTTGCATCATTCATCTTGTTTGTTTTCTCCCTTTCCTTAGATGTTTCCAGGTGTGTGGCAGAGAGGAAATACACCCAGGAACAAGCCCGCAAGGAGCTTCAGCAAGTTTTCATTCCCGAGTGTAATGATGATGGCACATACAGCCAGGTTGAAAAGTTTTGGCTCAGTATTTTTATGTCTTGTTGTTCAGCATGCTTGTGTCTTTGTGATGCAGCGAGGGAATTCCATTAACACTGAAGTTTAGAAGTGGGAGAATAGTTCACGTTTTGTACCAATTTAGTCCTTGGCATCTCTTCAGAAATGGTCAACAAAAGAGCTGCATGTGATGTTGGTTATTGTGATGTGCACCCCATTCCACTAGGGTGAGACAACCAAGTCATTTCTCATAGCTCTCTGACGAGTCATCAGCTGGTAAAATGTGTATGATTTCTGTCCTGTTCCTGATCCTAACCAGTAATCTTGTGGTAAAAGAGTCCATATTCTATTGCCAAAGCCATGAGTCATAGAGTAATCCTCCCTAACCCCTGCTGAATCTCTGTTCAGGCATCATGGACTGAGACTGAGTTACTCAGGCAAGGACTTCGAATCCAAGAGGGGTACAATTTGAAGCTTTTATCACAGTCAGATACATACTAAGCAGGACTGTCTTCTGCTACCATTATAATAAGCTTTAAAGGTAGAGTCATGTAGAAAGTTACCGTAGTCATTTTTAAGTGTAGCTAATAGTTAACATTTACCATATAAATATCAGTATGGTAGAGAAAGTGACATTAGACTCCAGGAGAGATGTTAAGATGTTGGGATTTATAAAGCAATTAATGTAAAGTAGGCATTCCAGTAGTTTGCTCTCTGAGAGCTTTGGGCATGAATAATACAGGAAAATGTGCTGTATCCTGTTGTTACTGTGCGTGAGATGATATGTTGTCTATCTGGAAAAAAGCTAGAGGGGGCTTACCTCAGGAACAGAGATAGTCAATCCACGTGTCCCCTCGGGAGCTTCTGTGAGCTTTTCATAATGCCTGTATCTTATTCTTTCAGTATAGGACATACTACAAAACGAACACACATTAATAGGTTTCTCCTCAGTTCTCCACTGAAGCACCTACTGTAGAGTGCTTGAGGGAAGCTCTGCTTTTATGCTTTAAGGATATTCATCAGACTTGAATTATGGTCTATTAGTGGATTATCTTACTAGACACAGAAAAAGACATTTGATATCTTTAAAATATATTCTACTGGAGGACTCCATTGTACTCAAGAGACATATATAAATATAGACTCTATGTGCCATGAACATTTCAATATGGTCAACATATGTCTCATAGATTTCTCTCACTTGATGTAATTTCCTGACAGGTTCAGTGTCATAGTTACACAGGATACTGTTGGTGTGTCACTCCCAATGGACGTCCAATCAGTGGTACAGCTGTAGCACATAAAACTCCACGATGTCCAGGTAAGTAATGATTTAGTTTATCAGTGACATCCATCCATTTTCTCTACCTGTCTCAGTTTTTAGGATTTTGTACAGTGCTCATTAACATGATACTTATGTGCCAACATATGGTGTCATGCAACAGCATTGCTGAAATGATTATTTCTGTATCTTATAATTTTCTTCCTTGTAAACTCACTGCAAACATTCCATAGAGTTTTACTTTTTAAACATTTTAAGTATTAAGAAGAATTAAAAAAAACAACAACACTGTCCAAGGTTTGGTATTGTGAAAACAAATTCTCACCAGTAGCCAAATGGGGGGGGGGGGCAAAGTGTGGGGGGGAATCACCACACACCCTGTTCAATAAAGCTAAAAAGTAGCATTAACATCAACGTTAAACCTTTGTTTGTAGAAAATGAACAACAAACAAAGACTGCAATTCCCACAAGTTTTTATTTTAAACCAGTGCACATGAACAAATTAACCAGTTTTTAGAGACTGCCTTTTAGCCTCATTTCAAACATGTCAAAAATGTATGGTAAATCAGAATTGTACAAGCAACTGTACCGATTACTTTTCCAGGTGGTTTAGGTCAATACAACAGCTCTCTGTCTACAGATATTGAAGCTTTGTGAACTGCAACAGCAGTACCCCCTGCACTTTAAACTTCTTGTAGTGGAAGGATTAATTGACACCTTGGCTCCCTGGAAGATAGTGTTAGGCAAAAAGATTCTTTCCCCCAAGAATCAGGCAAGCCCAGACAATGCTAAAGGAGGTTTATTCATGGTACCAGGAAGACTGATAAGCAGCTTCCAAAATATGGTGCTACAGTGGCCTGTTACATACATTCTTTTATTAATTTAGTTGCATTTATTTGTATATATTGTTACAAGTTAAAAAAAACCCTAAACAAAAATAAAAATAAAAACAGTACATACGTATAGAGGTCATCCTAATTGCATTAAGCATCTATGTCTACCTTGCGGGGGGCGGGGAAAGGCGGGGTGAGGGTGGGGTAGGGATGAGTGCTTACAAATATCCGGTGGGCTGTGAAGGGAGGGTTTGTTCTGTTTTAAGCGTTAAGTTACTGGGCAGGCATTTAACCATATAAGGTTATTAAGTGTTTACATTTGTCAGTGCCCTTGGGCTACTGAAGCATTTCTGCTTGATCTGTGGTTTCTGTCTTAGTTGTTAGCTAAATTTTAATTTTTGCCTGACAATAGGCAGAGTTGAAGAAACTGAGATATGTCTTCTGATGGGGCTCCCTTACCCAAACCTTCCCTATAGTTAAGCAATATTTTCAGAGCAGAAACCTTTATTATTATTATAATAATTACAAGAAGGGAGACGACCAGAGAAGAAGTGAATATGTAAGAACAAAAGAACATCAACATTTCAGGCTGCTTTTAAGCCCTGTGTGACTTAAATGATGTGGAGAGCCTTCCAAGTGTCTGTCCTATGGTAGTTGTTACCCCAGGATCCATAAAGTTCAGTTTAGTTCAGTGATCTAGTCCAATCTAGCATATATGCTGAAGACTCACTTTGGAGTCAGACAGAGTTGCCAAGAGCCACATAAAATGTTCACAAGTTTTAAGATTTAATAATATATACAGAAGTGTATTTTAATGTAATGATTGATAAAAACTCTGACCCTGATTCAGGACCATATTTAAATGCTTAAGTGTTATCCTAAATAGGGATGTAGTTAAGTGGTGCTTAAGTGCCTTACTTAATTGAAGCCTCCATCAGGAGTTTTGCAATATCAGTGATCATGAAACCCAGTAGCTCCCTCAATTTCACTAACCTCAACAAAAAAGGATTATGCATGTGCTGAAATCTCAATAAATAATTGTCTAATAGCTCTGCCAAAGTGCGTGGCATTAATTTCTGGTCCACGGTTCTGCTGAATTATTTACTGGACAAGCAGATTCATGGGATTTTTCATGTTCATTGTAATCAAGAAAAAAATGTAGTTAGTTTCAGATGCTTTAACTGATTAATCAAGACACAAATTGTTCAGTTTCTTCACTTACACCGCTAAAGTGTTTGCTTTGTTCAATCAAAGTCATGATGTGAGCCGGAATATAGCCACAGGAAACCCATCTTTCTTCTATATTCAGGACCAAGGCCCCAGTTTTGCAAAGACTCATGCATGTGCTCAGCTTTACACACATCAAGTAGTCCCACTAAAGTCAATGAGTCACAGTGCATAAAGCTAAGCATGTGTGCAAGTCTTTGCGGGATCAGGGTCCAAATCAGTGCATAGGACCCGATTCTGCACCACTAAAGTTAATGGTTGTTTTTCCATTTATATCAGCGGATGCAGGACTGGGCTTGTAATGTCTCAAATACCTAGGAGAGGATTTTGAAATGCTGTGATGAAGAGCTCAATGTTACTTAAAGAGGACTACACAGCCACCTACTACCATACGAGAGACAGTGCTACAAATTTTACAAGAAGTTATGCAGTGAAATAACACAATCCCCTGTGCTAATTTTGCAGAATGACATTCTTGCTGAAGCAGAGCTGCAGCTGTAGTCTGTTTCCCAGTCTGTTTCCAGGATCACCATCTGTCAGGACTGGAGAGATTTTTTTTCCAGAAGGAACATTGAAGTTTTCCATTACATCTACTATTTGCTTTTATCTTTTTTCCCTTTTCTATCATTATGCCCAGGAATGACGCCCAAAATATCATTACTTACACAGAGTTCATACTTGCTTCTTTCTTAATTAGTTCTTTTGGGATATCACAGGCTCTCAACCAAGCCAAACTGATAAACTGTGCCGTTTCTGGCCTATTCTCAAGAATTCCCTTGCTGTTACTTAATATTGCAAGTGCACATCTTACAGCAGTGGAATCTGAAAACTGAACGGTCATGTATTCTTCAGTTGCCTATGCTTTTCTGGAGACAGAATGTAGTGGTTAGTTACAAGGAGGTCATTGATTATTCCAACATTTACACATACAGTTTCATCACCTTGACTTTCATATGAATGCTTGCATGGTACCACTGTTATCTGCTATCTCACATGGCTTACTTCATGGAACTTTTGCTAATAGATGTGTTTCTTCTTTATTTAAGGGTATGGATTTATTTGATATGTGGATTTACTTGCACACGAATATTTGGCTTCCAAACAAAAATGCTTAATATCAAAAAGTACATCTCTCTCTTGGGTTGATCTTTTGTGGTGGGATATTAGATGTGGAGTCCTGAACAAAAGAACACTTCTTTATCCATTCCTTAGAAAAGGTCTTGCATTCCTATTCCTATTTATATTTCTTCAAACTGAGCATGGATTTTGAAGTATTTGATGGTTGCTTTTTCACATTGTGATTTTTTTTCAGCTTCTGTTTACATGTTCAATCAGCTCATAAAATAACAATTATAAGCAGGGAACTCCTTACTCAGGCCTGTAGTATTCTAGATGTAGCCTTTGCCAATCCTGAGCCTTTTCTTCTCTCTTACTTTACTCAAATATATAACACATATTTATTGCACTTCTTTTTGGTTCTTCCCGATGGATCCCCTTGTTTTGTATGTAACAGTACAGAGGATCATCTTCCAGTCCTCCATCCTTCCTGCCTACATTTTTGCTCTTGTTTCTTATTACATCCCTTTCCCCCTTCACTCCCTGAATGAGTTTAGCCTCACTGATCCCTTCATTTCCTTCTCCCACACTCCTCTGCATTCATCAGTGAGTGTCACCAGTTAAATCTGGAACACATTCCGTATCACAGTGCTCCAGGGGTGCACCCTCTGCATTAAAACCCTCCCTGAAAGCTTACTGTACTTCTTCCCAAAAGCCTACAACTCTAATCAACACCTCATGATACTGCCATCCCCACTCCTCTCTGTAGCTAGTAAAATTATGCTCTCACCAGCTGAGACTCCCCATGGGCTCTTGTCTTATCCTTGTATTGACTGTAAATTTCTTGGGCAGCTACTATTTTTTTTTTCATTTTTTGTACAGTGCTGACCACACTGTCAGTGTAATAACCCCCACCAGTTTACACCTGTGACCTTTGACACTTCACTTGAATCCAAAGTAGACACAAATCCTTTAAGCAGATTCATACAGAAAGATGCTTGCTCCCATTCAAAATCCCATTGACTTCAGCCCTTTAGACTTCAACAGAGCATGGTGTGGAAGTGGGAGTCTGCCTTTACAGATCAAATAGCACGGTCCTTAGCCTTGGTTAGTATTTCACCCTATTTAGCGGAGATTTTCCGAAACTCCCTTGGCTATGCCTGCTACCATGATGGTAGAGTCTTTTTCTGCACTTATATTTTATTGAGGCAGCTACTGTTAAGCCCATTTAGTTTATAGTGGTTCACCCATGATGCTAGAAAAACACAGTACCGGAAATTCCGAATAATACCTAATAATACAAGTATTCCTAATATGAACAATTAAAAGTGTAGCTCTTGAGAACCTAGTGGCAGTTTGCTGCTCAGCCATTTATTTTCTGTTTTGGAGGCTTTCAAATCTGCATGCCAGATTTGTGATGTCAGATAGTTTTTCTCTGGCAAATTTCCTTGTCTAAACTTCATGTTGAAGTGGCCATCAGTTCAGTATGGTAAACAAGACTTTTGATGCAGTGATTCACTTATTGAAATCCTTATTTTAGATCAACAAAAACATTCTGCAAGATTTTTTTATTTAATTTTCATTTTAATTCTCAGGGAATTTAGCACTTCTGAGGGGAACGGAATTGAGGCAAGCAACTCATTTCACATAGGCTGCTGAACAATTGTCAGGTGTAATGGTTTTTCATTACTATCAACCTGGGTAACAAGATCTGAACTGGTGAGAAGTGATAGGCTTTATATTTCTTTGACAAAGCAGATTGAGAGGTGACTTGATCACAAAGTATAAATACCTTCCCGGGGAGAAAATACTGGGTACTAAAGGGCTTATTAATCTAACAAAAAACAACAGCTGGACATTAAAGCCGGACAAATTCAAATTAGAAATAAGACACACACATTTTTAACAGTGAGGGTGATTAACCACTGGAACAAACTACCAAGGGAAGTGGTAGATTCTCCATCTTTTGTTGTAGGTTCACACTGTACTCTTCTTTGGGTGGCCGGTAGAGTACATACTCGCATAGCCCCCTTAGCAAGGGTATGAACAACACTGTGACCAGGCAGGCACAGCTTTAGGCTAATAGGGTAAAAGATGAGACTGAAGGGTGTGAGGATGTATGCAAGTACATGCTCTCTACTCACCCAAGCCATGCCTCCCTGTCTACACTGCTGTTTTTTAGCTGTGTATTGTCCCATTGCCTACCTGAGCTGAATCCCCAAGAGGAGAAAGACTATGGCAGGTGAGAGGCAGTGGAGAAAGGCGTAGGCAGCTACCCACTGTGTAACCTTTCTCTGCCACAGGAAAAGGTAGAGGAAAAAGGCTTTGCCAGCTCCCCACTACTAGAATCCTTCCCCTGCCACACAGAGAGGCTCCAGAAGTGGGGAAAGGCTCAGTCAGGCTTGGATGCAATGTGGACGCAGTCCGCTTTTCTCTGCGGCATGTAGCTACAGATACACTGATGTAGATGTATGCTTGACATCTTCAGACCAAGACTGAGTGCCTTTCTGGGAGATATGATTTACCCATACACAAGTTATTAAGCTTAACATAGGAGTTACTGGGTGAAATTTAATGGGCTGTGATCAGATTAGATTATCTACAAGAGATCAGATTAGATTATCTAAAAAATTTCTGGCCTAAAAACCTATGAGCAAACCTCAGAGCTGTGTAATCCACTTCATATTGCTTTTTGCAATCACAGTAGCACCACTAGTAATAATTGCTAGAAACTCTAGCTGGGATTTTCAAAGACGTCTAAGAGATTCAGGTACCCTACTCCCATGAAAACTGAGTAGGATTTCGACACGCAAATCCCAGACTCCAGTCTTAAAAAACAAACAGCCATTAACATAAATCTTTCTGAAATATGATTAGATGGGCATCACATATGGACTAATTCAGCATCACATTCTATTGCTTCAGAAAGACTGCATTAATTAGAGCTCTTGGTCTTAGGTTTGAAATGAATTTGCACAGAAATTCGAGGTGATTGTGAAAAAAAGTCAACATTAGAACTGGTCAGAAAAAGTTATTTTACCATTGAAAATTTCAATGAAATTAAAAGTAATGATTTTGGCAAAATGTTCCACCAAAAAATTGACTTTTTGGCAAAAAATCTAAACTTGACAATTTTTGGCTGAAAATTGTTAATATTTGGTTTAAAACTTTTAGTTTAAAACTGAACATTGCTATTGGGAAATGCCATTATGACCATTTACACCAGCTGACATTCTGCCCCTAGGGTTGTTATAATACCCCAAACTGGGCAAAAATCATCTTCTAATTTTGGGGTTTCATTGGTATAAGTTTCCAACTATTCCACTTTTCAAGGCTTTTTATTACCGATCTATAATAATCTGTCTATAGTTTCTGCAGTATGACTTGCTGAAAATGCACAGTTTCTCAGTGTTTTCTGCCAGGTGATAATACAATAGATATTTAAGTTGCTAAATCTATCAAATCGTAACTTAATTTAAATTGAAGTTGTCCCCATTTTGCATAACATTCTAACATAATAATTCCTCATGTTATGATAATGGCTCTTCATGAACTGCTCCATTTCTTGTTTTTAATGTATATTCAGTCTGATACCAAGAAAAAGAAATCAGATTAAACCCTCACTTTATTCTGAAACTATTTTTATAGACGAGCAATAATAAAGCATTTAGTAATTTTTGGCAAATGTTTAATGAATGATAAGTTGGCTAAACTAGGGCATGATTCAGAACTCTGTGAATTAATTGGATTTTTTAAAAAGACTGTCTGTTTAGTTTAGGGTTTTTAATGCTGCCCATCCCTGTAGTATCTAAGTACCTTCCATGTAAAATCAATAACAATTGAAAAGTCTGAAGTGGACGTCATGGAGCTTCTGAATCGCCTCTCTTCATGGTAAAAACTGTACTTAGGGTATTTTTGTTTGCTTGCTTGTTGTTTATTTGGGTTCTCTTGGTTAATTTGTTTGTGTTACAGGTTTTTACTTCTATTTTTAATTTTAAAAAACTGGGGGTGGCTGTTTATTTGGGTAGATGGGGCTGTCACTACTGTTAGTGTCATTCTTGCTGTGGTGGAAAGGCTTTTTCAAAGAGGAAGGGCTTGCAGTGTTTCCTAAAGATGATCAGATTATGTATTTACCTAATGTGCTCTGGAAGTTCGTTCCACAACCGGATCCCCTTGACCAAAATTGTGTTGTCCCCAGCTCTCACATGCTTTATGTTGGGCTTTTTGAGGCGGAAGTTAGGTTTTACACAGGTCTGCTCTTAATTTCTTAGAGGACAGAGCCCTTTTAGAGGACAGAGCCTCTGTTAATGTCAATGTTTATCGATGACACCACACTAATCAACAGGTAGGAGTAACAATTTTGAGTTGTTTCGTTAATTACTTGAAGTTAAATGGGAGTGACAGAATTTGCCTTACCAGATCACATACAGTCACTGGGATACCCTCTCTCTAGGAGCGGTCATTATCTGATGTTTCAGAGGAATCTGGAACTGTCACCCTAATGTGAACATGGCCAACTATAAAAGGTTGTACATGTGTATGTGAAAAATCCCTCCTGACCTCTGTGGCCATCAATTAACACTCTGGAGCATGAGATTTATCTTTATCTTAGCCTCCATAGTAACAGATGTTACAACTGGTTATAAAATTTCACAGCCACAGGATCTGATTACATTTCTTTTACTTATGTCATACATTTAAAGGGAAGGGTAAACACCTTCAAATCCCTCCTGGCCAGAGGAAAAACCCTTTCACCTGTAAAGAGTTAAGAAGCTAGGATAACCTCGCTGGCACCTGACCAAAATGACCAATGAGGAGACAAGATACTTTCAAAGCTGGAGGGGGGGAGAAACAAAGGCTCTCTGTCTATGTGATGCTTTTGCCAGGAACAGAAAAGGAATTGAGCCTTAGCACTTAGTAAGCAGTCTAGTTAGATATGCGTTAGATTCTGTTTTGTTTAAATGGCTGATAAAATAAGCTGTGCTGAATGGAATGTATATTCCTGTTTTTGTGTCTTTTTGTAATTTAAGATTTTGACTAGAGGGATTCTCTATGTTTTGAATCTGATTACCCTGTAAGGAATTTACCATCCTGATTTTACAGAGGTGATTATTTTATTTTTTCTTCAATTAAAATTCTTCTTTTAAGAACCTGATTGCTTTACCAAAAGGTAAAATAGTTTGTACCTTGGGGAAGTTTTAACCTAAGCTGGTAAAAATAAGCTTAGGGGGGTTTCAAGCATGTCCCCACACATTCATGAAACCCCCCTAAACTTATTTTTACCAGCTTAGGTTAAAACTTCCCCAAGGTACAAACTATTTTACCTTTTGCCTTTGGACTTTATTGCTGCCACCACCAAGCATCTAACAAATACATAACCGGGAAAGAGCCTACTTGGAAACGTCTTTCCTCCCAAAATCCTTCCCCCTTTCCTGGGGAAGGCTTGATAAAAATCCTCACCAATTTGCAGAGGTGAACACAGACCCAAACCCTTGGATCTTAAGAACAATGACAAAAGCAATCAGGTTCTTAAAAGAAGAATTTTAATTGAAGAAAAAAGTAAAAGAATCACCTCTGTAAAATCAGAATGGTAAATACCTTACAGGGTAATCAGATTCAAAACATAGAGAATCCCTCTAGGCAAAACCTTAAGTTACAAAAAGACACAAAAACAGGAATATACATTCCATTCAGCACAGCTTTTTTTATCAGCCATTTAAACAAAACAGAATCTAACGCATATCTAACTAGATTACTTACTAAGTTCTAAGACTCCATTCCTTTTCTGTTCCCAGCAAAAACATCAAACAGACAGAGAGAACCTTTGTTTCTCCCCCCCCTCCAGCTTTGAAAGTATCTTGTCTCCTCATTGGTCATTTTGGTCAGGTGCCAGTGAGGTTATCCTAGCTTCTTAACCCTTTACAGGTGAAAGGGTTTTTCCTCTGGCCAGGAGGAATTTAAAGGTGTTTACCCTTCCGTTTATATTTATGACAACTTATGATTAAGGTTATGGTATGGGTATTTTAGATTTCTCTGAACAAGTTATTTGCAATATTACATTTTAAAAGATGTTAATGTTATTTAGGTTGTTATTAAGTGTGCAAAGTCAAGCACTCAAAAATTAGGAAATGGTAGAATTAAGGTAGCCTGTGCAACCTTAATTTCCCCCCTTGTTTAAGCATTATGGCAGTCTATAATTACATGATAGCATACTATTTTTCCCCAGCACCCATGCCTCATTCAGCTAGCAATGATGCTTAGTTACTATCAGCCTGGGAGAGATTTCAACCATTAATCTACGGCAGTGGTGGGCAACCTGTGGCCTGCAGGCCACACATGGCCCATCAGGGTAATCTGCTGTGGGCCACAAGACAGTTTGTTTACGTTGACTGTCCAGAGGCACAGCTGCCCGCAGCTTCCAGTGGCTGCGGTTCACCGTTCCCAGCCAATGGGAGCTGCAGGAAGTGGTACGGGGTCGCCACCTCTTTCCAGGTGCCATTGACTAGGAATGTCAAACCACAGCCACTGGGAGCTGCGAGCGGCCGTGCCTGCGGACAGTCAATGTAAACAAACTGTCTTGCAGCCCGGCAACGGATTACCCTGATGGGCTGTGTGCAGGCCGCAGGTTGCCCACCACTGATCTAGTGTGAGCAATTCATAGATACATAAATTCATAGATTTTAAGGCCAGAAAGGACTATCAGTTATCATTCAAAGTTTCCATATCTCATTAGCAATCAGTTCTCCAAGCCATCCAGTGCCCCTATTTCTTCTTAACGGGCAGGACTTCCTCTCATTTTTATTACATGGATGTTTGATAAAAAGAACTTTTGCCGGTTTTAATCAACCAATTTTTCAATTTTATCAAAATTTTGCCATCACAAAATTTCCAAGGAATTTCATGACAAAGCTCAAGAATTGTACTCGAATGTAATAAGCCTAAACTGGAAATTAAAGTGAACAAATAAAAGTAGTTGCAACATAAAACAGATAATTGTGCAATACAATTTGCTGTTTCCTATTTTTCAGTTGTGCAGATAAATACACTGTGATCCACCAAACTATGCAATTTGCAGTCTAAATACTAAATGCCACAACAATGAACAAATCTTTACAAATATTTTGTAAAAATTACTGTATTTAATTTTTCATTTTGTTTCCTCATTTACATATATTAAATGAGAATTATTTGAAGTATACAACTACTGTCAATTTGGGGTCCTGGATTCACCAGTCCATCAAATTCACTTTGTGATGCCTCTGCCTTAAATCAGCCAGAGATTTGCCCTAGAGAGTTCCCCCTGTGTAGGGGGAACTGATGTAAAGCTAGTGGAGGTAGCTGTGTTGAGGGGAGGGTATGTTGGGGTCAGAGTGGCAGCAAGGCAGAGGGGAAGAGAGATGGTATGGTGAAGCAGTGCTCTGTTATGCCCATTTCTCCATCAGCATAAAGTCCCGGGAGTGGGGGCTTACATCAGTGATATAAATTAAAGCTGTCTCCTGCTACTTTAACATATGACAGCACTGGATAAATGAGATCAGAGAGCCTTGATTGGCTCTTATCAGTCCCCCCTCTCTGCTGTGTCCAGGAAGATCTGAGAAACCATGGACAACAAATTATCTATATGAAGTATCAGAGGGGTAGCTGTGTTAGTCTAGATCTGTAAAAGTGGCAAAGAGTCCTGTGGCACCTTGTAGACTAACAGACGTACTGGAGCATAAGTTTTCTATAAGGTGCCACAGTACTTTTTGCTGCTTTTATCTATATGAAGGGTTTGATCTTGCAAATGGAGCCAGCGGGACTCCTATACCCAGGCAGAGCCCTATTGAAGTCAATGGAGTTTCATACAGGTGTAAAAGTCTGCAGCATGGATCTGATTGCAGGATATTGGCCTATGACTGTGACGTGCATGAGCATGTTTTCTTGCATGTGTATTCATCTACTGTGCCTGGGTTCTCTTTGACTTAGGTGCGGTGGTGACCAAAAACAAACACCTCACCCTAAGTTGATCATGAGCAAATGTCAGTACCGGGCCAAGCCAAAATCCATTGGCTTACAAAGGAAGAAGTGTCTGGTATTTATGGCTGACAGAAACAGAGGGGAATAATTTAGACTAATGTGTGTCACTACGAAGGTGAGTGGATAATGAAAATAATTTTTTTTTGGTTTACACTTTTTTCCACTTCCAGGGTCTGTAACTGAGAAGTTGCCACAACGAGAAGGTGCAGGAAATACAGGTAAATGTCTTAGAATGTTGTGAATTTTTTTTTAAACTATGGAAACTAGTAAACTTGCAGGATTTGAAACCTTGATCTTTCACAAGTTTGAAATGTCAGTGCATGTTTTTTTTGTGTTTTTGTTTTTTTTTAACTTGTCCAACCTCATTCCTAGAGATTTTGCTGCATTGGGCTAACTGGAAAATAAACTCCCTTCCCAGCCCATTGCTACCCTCCCGGTAAACAGCTGTTAAGTCTTTTATTGCCCCTAATATTCTCTAGCCCTGGGTGGCAGCCTGTACTGTCTGTCTGGTAAAGCCAGCACTGTCTAGCCCCAAGATCCAGGGAACTGGTACGATTACTTCATCTCCATGGCAACCTGGACTTGACTCCTCTGAGGCCTGGCACTTTGTTCTCTACAGTGATGAGTTCAACTGATGACTCACATTCATAGCCAAAGAGTTGCTGCTATTAAAGATACAACCTCATGTATGTATCCTATAATAATTCACGTTTCTGGGGCAAATTTTTATGTGATGTGACTCCACCAAGGTTGGAGGAGTTACACCAGGCATGAATTTGTGCCCTTGACTTTATTTAAGATAGGACCATGCTCAAATAAATTGGTTAGTCTCTAAGATGCCACAAGTACTCCTTTTCTTTTTGCGAATACAGACTAACACGGCTGTTACTCTAAAAGAAAAAAATAGTAATTCTAAAGGCAAATGAAAATATTTAACCAAATTATACTCTCTGTAATGCTGGTTTAAATGGGCTTTAAAGGAGTTACTCCAGATTTATGCCAGCATAAATAGAAAGACTATTTGGCCCCATGTAGTTATAGTTGACTTATGATTTTGCAGGAATTTTAGCAATTTTATATTGTACCCTGATTTTAGTTTGACCAGTGTAAGTGGTGCTATTATGTTGAGAAAATCAGTAGCTGTTCAAAAGTTAGTTATTAAAAGATACGTTAATGAGCAGGGGAAACCTTTCCTTCATGTGTTTACCAGATAGCCTCTGGGCTCCACTGACCTCCAGTTATCCTGCTACGGATCCTGCTAGGGAAGCTTGCTGTGGGTCATGAATTTTATTCTCAGCTGTGAACTACATTAACTGTACCATGTAAAAAACCTGTCTGGATCTTGGAAGCCTTTGTTTTTGTCTTTGAGCCTTTCTTCAGAGAGCTGAGCAGTGGTGAAGATTAAATAAATTAGCCTTCATGTCTACATTCAACTCTGCTTGATATATATGGGCTGAAACCAGGCATGAAGGGAAATGTTGTAGAACACTGAAGCATCCAGTTGTGTTCTTTGCTGTTGAGGCCAACCAGCTGCCAGTATTTATCTGGCTAAAGATGTCAGACACTTTTTTAGTTTCCATGCCTTATTACAGACATACCTTGGGGTCCTATTTCTCAATCATGCCCAGAGTGTTCTTAATCAACATTTTCCATATTTTAAGATTTTGTATGAGTATCTTCATCTTATAGCCAACAAACCTTGCAAAGTCCTCTCAGCATGAGAGTGAAATTTCCCTTCAGAGATGAACTTATTCTCTTTCTGGCTCTGGTGGGAGGGGGGAGGAGAAAAGTGTGTCTTCATCTGAGATGGGTATTGATCTGCTGATACACCTTTGTTGTATATTATTTAATACTTTCCTCAAAACCCTAATGCACTCATGGGTATTATCATCACCTAGGAGATGTTCTGTTGTGAGGTGGCAGTCAGATTTTAAATTCCATAAAGCCAATGCCGTAGAATGCCAAAAGCCTCATGATTATTGATGAGGATGTATGTGAGAGCTGAGTTATTTGCAAAGCCCGAATGAACAGCATCTATATCACCAGGGGTCAGAGATAAACAGAGTGCATGTGTTATGTAGCCTTCTTCATCAAAAATGTTTGCTTTTGACATTACACAGTTACTGTTGACTTGTGCCTTGTTTTTATTCACCAGCACAACTGCAGCACAAAGTGTAGATGTCCTGTTTCCCAGGAGGTTCCTGATTCTTCCTTTTCAGTAGCTGAATCCTTCCTCCCCACCAACCCTTTCTTCCAAGCTTGCATTTTGCATTAACTAGCACTGTCAAAAACATCAGAACAGATCTTGGGAGCACTACATAACTGTACTACCAGAT
Organism: Lepidochelys olivacea; assembly: GCF_965140295.1. Taxonomy (NCBI): domain Eukaryota; kingdom Metazoa; phylum Chordata; order Testudines; family Cheloniidae; genus Lepidochelys; species Lepidochelys olivacea. The sequence continues at coordinate 128,921,099 of NC_140413.1, forward strand.
GAGTGACAGGAATTTCAGATCCATCTTTGGTTTTACAATTCATACAGTAGAAATATTTTATAGTTTAAGAATACAATAGGACTGGAGTCTCTGAGACACTCCCTTCCTCCAGGAATTCCTTGAAGAGTCAGAATCCACAGAATAGAATAGAATAGAAAAGAATAGAATAGAATAGCTGACAGGCCATACCTAGATGGCCAGCAAGATTCCTGTGTTATTTCTAAGTCCCACACGAATGAAGCTTGTCTTCTGCTTTGGTTATTCCAAGAGTAAAGCACAGCGGGTGCAAACTTTCAGGCCTTTGAAAATTAGGGTCTCTACAGGACTGAAGCTGTGCTGCTGCAGTGCTCTTAAACTGTGGAGGGAAAAAAGGCTTCAGGGACATTTCCTAATCCACTTTCCTAGTGGCCCCACAATCCAGAAATTTAACCTCTTTCCCGCTCAGGAGAAAAAAAAAAGCCTGTCTTAGCCACAAGTCCTCCTGTTCTTTTTGCGGATACAGACTAACATGGCTGCTACTCTGAAACATATCTTGGCTGAAGAACACTGTTATCTGAATGACGGCCGTATCCCCATCCTCTGATTTTAGCCAGGGGCATGGCAATGTTTTGAATAAGTGAGATCTGAGTACCAGAGCTGTGTTTAAACATACACATTCAGTGTGATCTGCATGAAATATTGTGAATTTGGAAAACCAGTTCAAATAGAACTGCTCTGATTTTATATCTTGATGATGCCATATTGCTTCTTATTCTGAACAGTGAATTACTGTATATCTTCTTCCAAACACTAAATGTTTTTTCAGAAACACGTGGATCTGAAAGAGCAAAAACAGGAAATTACTGATGCCCCAATGGGATTCTTCCCTTCAAGTTAGGTATGCCTCAGGTGTGCCTGTTGCCCTGACCCCACTTCTGTGGAGAGCTAATCTTTTTCAGATTATAGGGATATCCTCAAATCAAAGATCTGATTCATTAATCACCAGCAACAAGCTTCTCTCTCTTCCCAACCCTATGCCAATTTTTGGACAAGGCCTTTTTTGCACCTTAGCTCCTTTAAAAAATATTGTTATGGACTAATGTTAAATGCCACTTGAACAAAGATATTCATAAATGGAACAAGGCTGCCACTAGAATATTTTTCACTGGGCTGCTCGTCTGTAAGGTTTCCAGTAATATAGCTGAATTCAGACCATATCACTTCCAAGAACAAATGCCCTATCTAATGAAAGGGTATGGGGGAATACAATTAGAAAAGTATAATCAGATTGAATTAATTTATTTGTATTATTTATTATTCACTCACACCCCCCCCAAATCTGGAGATTTTTCTGAATCAGATAGTGGTAGACAATTTGATAGTAAGTCTTGAATTCATACATAATTACATGTGTTTGGTGTCCTCTCTGAAATGAGTTGGTGGCTTCAGTCCACTTTCCAGAGAATATTACAAAAAACACTGGTCAAACTGACAGTAATGTGCACTCTTGTCATCCATCTCAACATAGTGACCAAATATTAAATGGATATGGAGAATGAATGACTTGCTCATCTAAACAGGAAGTCTCACACAAGTTTAGATTGAAGCATATTGGTTGGGAAGTTTCCACTGTTGCTGCTTTGCTTTACCTGTTCTGCAGAGAGAGGACTTTAGGATAGCATGACTATCCGTCTAGTATTTATCAGCAGTACTATGTTCCTGAGGAATAAATTGTGGTCTCGTATTGGGAAGACAGATTATTTCTCATTCCCTTGCATGATCTACATAAAGGCAACATAGTGGCAGCCCGTGTAGTGGGGACAAGGGAGCAGGCAGAGGCAGCTATTGAGTTGCAGTGGCAAGGAGGTGGATGGTATAGTCCATTTTCACTGTTGCCTGAAATCATCCTAGTAAAAATAGGTACATGAAAAAGCTATATTCTGTTATAGCTTCTATGCAAAATATTGGGTAAACAATCTGGAAACGAGATTGCGATCCAGAAGTGGTAACTTCAAGGAATTCTAGCCAAATCCTGCACAGAGGCTATTGTTTCTGGTGGGGCATCATAATGTTGCAGGCAGTTCTGTTTCACAAGAAATGCCAGCAACTGGCTGATATGGACAATTAAGTTATGTTGCATACTGTGGCTCATTCAGCGTATTAAAACATATAAACAGCCCACCCCTTTAAATAGCTAAAAAATGGTCTTTGGATTGAAAATATGTACTACTGTTTCCCAGAGATTGCTCATTTGAACAATTTTTTTATAGTGAGATTTTCTAGCTACATGTATTTCTTGCAATGCTTTTGAATAAGTTGAAGATTTATCCTTATCTTTACTGTATTCTTTCCGGTACATTTTACTCCCTCTTCTCTTGCAGTGGTGGTTGGTTGCAACGCATGGGGATGGCTGACTGAAGGATGATAGCAATGCAAATGATTATCTGGTTCTTTAAACTAAGGAACTTGTTTGTGAAAAGAGCTGGCGTATCAAATGAATTTTGCTGGGCCAAAAGAAACCCTGGTTTTGTTTTAGGCTGGAGAAGGACTACATCCACTCACTTGCCCAGATTGCTTTTGCTTTCACAGGGCTTACCTTTTCTATGTCTATATCAATTTATTCTTTTGAAAATATTTGTTTAATTAGTTATGTTCTATAGGAATCAATGCATAGTATTTTTTTTTAATCCCTGGCAGTGTATAACTCACTGACTGATGTCTCAAAAATCTTGCACTCAGGTCATTCATATATATAAACAGTAACCTTGAATGCTGTAGATTTATAAGCTGTAGTTTATGTGTGTGATATAATACTTATGGTGTTTGTTAACCGGCCGGGGCTATGTGCAAATCATTAGCATCAACCATGTATGTACACTTATTTAATTTACTCTCATAATTGTAGTCTCCTTGCAAATCTTTTCCATTCTGAATTCAGATGATGCCTCAGCTCCTGCGCTGGAGACTCAGCCTCAAGGTGATGAGGAAGGTAAGCATTTTTAGGAATGGTAACAGAGTAATGCCAAAATGACATATTATATACCATATACTGTAGCATAACTGTTACCTTAGAGAAAGAGCTCCCAAACATTACAGGATTTAGCATGCTTTTGGTGATTTGCCAAGAGGCTGAAAGCTTCCATACCTGTTTCCAAGTGGGACAGCCAGAGTACAGCAATCTTACTTGTAAAAAGTGAGCAAATTTCATAGGGACCTCATGGAGACACAACTATGGAATCCCATAATGCCAAGTTCACAGTCATTTTTCAAGTGAAGATGCACTTCAGACTTGAGCTGTTAATTTTAAAGCGTAAAGGGCCAAATTAAAATGTTAAAGACCAAATTCTTCCCTCGTTATGCCCCATACATCCCCTCTGACAACAGGGTAAGGTCCTTATTCTGCCACACTTCCTCACATTAGGTGATAATCAGCCCTGTGCTGAAGGCCAATACGATGCCTACTTGCCACATCAGCCCTATTTTGCTGTATTGGGCCTACACTCAAAGTCAGTTATTACTCATTGTGCGTAAGGATAGCAGAATCTGGTGTGAAAATATTAAAACATAGGTGCCAGATTGTACCATATTTTTTCATTGCTGCTAAGTGCATGAATGTAGCTGTTCTAAAGTGCTGCAATGTGTCCTTTTCTTTGTTAGACACGTACCATAATATGCTGTCAGCCTTATCTTGTTCATTGACCACTTAATATTTGTTTGCTACAGATTGTTTTAGTTTTTAAAATTATAATAATGTAAATTTTGTCATGCTTGATTTTTCTAGATATAGCTTCTCGTTACCCTACATTATGGACTGAGCAAGTAAAGAGTAGGCAAAACAAAACCAATAAAAATTCAGGTAAGATTATTTGGTCTCCTTGCTTTGCAAAGTTGCTTGGAAGCGATTTATTAATTCATATTCAAATTGCAGTTGTGGAAGCGAAAGTCATTTTTATACACCAGAACTTATACTTCCATCTTCCCACCACAACAGTGGCTTAAAGATTTGTGATGAAATGTAGAGATTATGTAATATGATTATTATATTTTCCTTTTTTATATTTAAATGTTTTTGGCCAGCTCCTCAGCTGGTGGAAACCTTTGAAGTCACTGGAGGGAGCCATGACAATTTGAACAGCTGCAGATATGGCACATTTATTTTTCTAATCTACATGAATACTTTGGTTTTTTTGTTTGGAACATGTATTTTTAATTGATTTGGTACAATATAGTAAGTATGTACTTAGAAAAAGATGGTGTAGGGCATATGTGTGAGGGGAAATCTGGATGAGACAGATCTGAAAGGGAGAAAGAAATTGCTTGTCCGCTCAGAGAAAACTGGAAGGACAGATTTCTCAGTTTTTCTTTCTTGTTTTATAAATGTGCCCTCTGCCAAATTATGATAATTTGTGTGTTAATTGTCAAGGACCAATTTAAAATGGGTTTGATGACATGGATTTGTATTTTATTTTTAAAGTTTTGACCTTACTCTGTTTGTTAGTCTATCACAAGTGAGCTTTCAGAAGGGTGGAACTGGGCTTCTCTGCAGATGTCTAAGACTCACAGTGAAATCTCTCAACTGCTGAGAAATCTGCTGCTTCGGAGAGCCATAAATCCTGCCCCCACGATAGGATGATCTGTAGAAAACTCTCCAAGTAGAACCTCACTGAGTTGCGTGGCCCTCATATGTTATTTTCCTACTTCAGCCATTAACTGAGCTCCTATGTCAGGTAATGTCCTATGCATGAATAAGAGATAATAGCAAGGGATATTCAGTTGGTACAAAGCATTTATACAAAACTGAGGTATTGTTAATAAAGCCCCTGATTCAGCAAAACACTTAAGCACATGTTTAAGTCCCAATGGAAATTAAGCATTTCCTTAAAATTAAGCAAGTTAAAGTGTTTTGCTGAATTGGGGCCAAAATGGATATAAGAAGATGAGCAGTGATCAAAACAAAGAAGGGTATATTATTGTAGGGCCCCACAAATCTCCACATGTTAACTCTATGGTTTATTCATAGCACCAAAACAATACTTTCCAATATTTCCCTTTTCCCTCCAAGAGAGTATCACAAAGACTTAGAAAGGAATAGGCCTAAAGAGAACCTTCAGGGGATGTTCTAAGCCAGTGGTGTATAAATTGGGCGGTCATGCCCCCTCAAGAGGGTGCAAGAGTTTCCCGTGGGGGGTGAAGAAACTTCAGCCTTTTGACCTTTTAAAAAACAAACATACAAATAGAAGTGCAGGCTGGGTTATTTTCAACAATTTGGTAAGTTTCATAACTACAGTAGGCCTATGATGCCTTTCAAATGAATTTTGATTCTCATTAATTTTAAAACTCATTTAATGATTAATAATTGACATTAAAAGACCTAAACCGGCAACATATATAATAATAGTTGAGAGCCCAGGACCCCTCAAGTGAGTCAGATGCTCTAACACTAAACCAAAGGAATGAATAGCCTCATCTCTGTTTCCCCTCCACTGTCCAGTGCGACCTTCAAGTCTAGTGCGTGCACAATCTACTCAGCAATGCACAGATTATGATGCCATAAAAGGTGCCAAGCAAAGACTCTCGGACAGTCAGTATCAAGTGAACTGTTTATGTGTATGTTTGCACTTTGTAATACTTTGTGTTTACTACTTCCTAATAACTTTTACTAGTCTTATAAATTTAGTAATAAATATACATTTTTCATTCCTTCCACCAACTTGCAAAAAACCACAATTTTTTTTCCAGATTACATGTAATGGAGGGAGGGTGTGACAAATTTTGTGAATGGTATGGGGGAGGGGGAGCAACTGGAAAAGTTTTCACACCACTATTCTAAGCAAATGCTTTCCATGCTGGAGATTTATTTTGTTGTTTCTCTGTGTAACATCAGCCAGAAAGAGCAAAATTCTTCTGGAAGTGTAAAACAAACAAAAAAATCCAGTCTCTAGAAGTACTTCATTTTTAGGGGTATTTATTTCATTTTTATGATATTGGAGACCAGTTTGGGCCAAAGCAAAAGTGTTACTGAGTTTGGAACAAATAGGAGTGATTCAAGATTCAAACATGAAGAAGCATGGGAATTCACAAAAGAAAACACTGATGAATGTTACTGGCTGTTAATGAGTCCTTCATGAACAGTGAGATCCAATACATCAAAATTAGAAGGAAACACAGCTATCTCTGTTGTTGCTTCTATTACCTGTACAATATGATCGTACTGATGGGGAAGCTTCAAACTGTTTAAAATTAGCATACTTATTAGCTGTGTTAAGTATTGTCATTGTCCTAGCCTCCACCTATGCACAGCACAGCACAGCACAGCACAGGTATGGCTTCCCTGCAGAATTAGTCTGGGCTATAGATTGTGTGTTGCCCCTCCTCACAAAATATTCTCTAACCTGGGTTTGAGGGTGCATTGTGCCCACGCCAGCAGACAAGGCTGTGGGTATAGGATGAGCACAGGTTTCACTTCAGCCTGGACTAGCAACCCACCTACTTGCAGTGCTGTTGGTCCTCCAGTCCTATCCCACAATTCCACCTGGGCTTTATTTCCTTGTCTTACTCCTCCCTTGTTTTGCATTGTGTTTGAGCCCCAAGTTTGGCTGCTCCATTTCTTCTGTACTTCCACAGCATATGAACAAATGTCCTCCAAGAAATCTCTTTCCTGCGCTGCCAGTTGGCCAGAAGCTGACACCAGCTGTCTGGTAAAGTTGTGGTGTACCCACAGGAGCATTTCCACACAGAAATCCTGCAAGGACAGACACATTCTCCCACAATACACAGCAAATGAATTCAGAAAGTGGCCCAGTTTAATGCATGACTAAGAATAATGAAATATCCTGCTAGAAAGTACCCACACTTTTGATGGGTTAAGGACTACAAATGAATACACTGTATTTATTGTACCTCACCCATAACGGGCTTGTAAAATATTTGCTGTTCTGTAAGTGACCTGTCACTTATAATTAGCCAATAAAACCTGTGTTGGCTTTTAGTAACTGCGAGACTGAAAATAATGGCTCAGGAAATTCCAGTTTATATTAGTTACCTAATAATTTGATTTTAAAAAGTCTAAATGAATTTAGCACAAATAACTGGAAGATTTACAGATGCAGAGCATGAAATTGCTGGATTACATTTCAGTATTATATAACAGTTTCTGGTACACCTTCAGTTTGTTGGTTTGGGGAAGTAGACCTTCGCTGGTTAAAAAAAGGTGTTTGCGAAGTAATGTTTAGTCTATTAACTTTTGTCGACAAAATGTTACTCCTAGCAGCAAACCATTACCATCAGGGCTTATGATGACTGCAATTAGAATGATTTCTGCTGTTAGAAACATCTGAATATTTCCATTTTAGTTGTGTTTTTATGTTGCAAATGATTTTCAAAAATGATTTTCTTCATAATTTTCCTGCCTGGTGGCATTTATCTAACTTTTAAAAAAGTTTGTATGTGCTGAGATTGTATGTTTTTCAAATTTCCTTCTATGGCCTTATAAAAAGTCCAAGAAAAGGTCTTTTCATGTGTTTTTTCTGCATTTATTAAAATAATGTTTTTTTTCTATGTGAGATTGACCAAAATATTAAAGGTCAGATGTAAAGCTGGTGTAAACCAGGGCAGCTCCACTGAAGACAATTTACAATAGTTGGGAACCTGGCTGACAATATTTACTATAGCTATTCATATTCTATAATGTATAGCTGTCAAACAGCATATTCCAAGACATTTTGGTCAGATTCCCAATTGGTGTAAATCAGAGAAGCTCTATTGACTTTTTATGGAGCTATGCCAGTTTACATCAGTGGAGGATCACAACCTTATTGTAAATTAAACAAAAATCACACTCCTTGTGTGTGTGAAGTATGTAGTTTTGTATGTCAAAATACAGGAGAAGGAAGAGTGACTGAAAGCCTGTGTGAGTAAATAAGTGAAGTTTAGCATACACCTGGTTAGATTCATGATTCTTGTTTAGATTTCTTTTAGTGGGGAAAGATTTTCCATAGTCTGTTTTGGGAACACTTCTCTGGGAAGGGGGATTTAACTGAGGATATATTTCTAATGCTAGAAGAAAAACCCTCAAATTATTAAGTAATTCAGGTGCACTCTACCATATACATACAAAAGTAAAAATAAATGACCCCCAACTGCATGTAATTTCACAGGCCCCAATTCAGAGCCCCCCTCACCCTGAATAAAGAATGCACTTAAGCTCATGATTATGTTGTTTCCTGAATCCAGACCATCAAGAGCCATGTACTACAAATTGGAAGAGTCAGACCCAAATAATATGTCTCCAGAGTCCCTAGATACAAAACCACAGTCTTATAAACATATAGGTTTAATTTTATGTATGTATTAATAGTAATAACTTTGTATTGGATTTCATTAAGAAATAAGTGATTTATTGTTAGCATAGGCATTTAGGTGTACCTTAGTCAATAGCATAATACAGAGTTTTTATAGAGTGATTTTAAATTATTTTTGTTCATAACTTAGTACTATCAACAAAAAAAGATGCCTGAAAGAAATTTTAACATTTCTTCACCCCTTAATGAACTTGATATTGATTTACATGCCTAACTTTAAGCACATGAGTAGTTTCATTGACGTAATGAGTGAAAATGTTGGCCGCATTTAAATCAGTGGCAAAACTCTAACGTAATTCATTGGAGCAAGGATTTCACCCAATTTGCTTAACTTGGGGGCATTATTAGTTTTACATATGCACAGGGAGGAAAAGACCACGTTTGACATTTGATTTCATTTTCTGAAATAATGTATTGGTATTTGATCAATACAGTTTAAGATTACATTGTCAATTTCAAAGCAATAGACATCTGATATTTATAAATGTATACCCCAAATTAAAAAACATAGTAAGAGAACCAAAAAATGCCACCGTGGCTAAAAAACAAAGTAAAAGAAGCAGTGAGAGACAAAAAGGCATCCTTTAAAAAATGGAAGTTAAATCCTAGTGAGGAAAATACAAAGGAGCATAAACTCTGGCAAATGAAGTGTAAAAATATCACTAGGAAGGCCAAAAAAGAATTTGAAGAACAGCTAGGCAAAGACTCAAAAAGTAATAGCACATTTTTTTTAAAGTACATCAGAAGCAGGAGGACTGCTAAACAACCAGTGGAGCCACTGGATGAGCAAGATGCTAAAGGAGCACCTAAGGACCATAAGAGAAACTAAATGAATTCTTTGCATTGGTCTTCACGGCTGAGGATGTGAGGGAGATTCCCAAACCTGAGCCATTCTTTTTAGGTGACACATCTGAGGAACTGTCCCACATTGAGGTGTCATTAGAGAAGGTTTTGGAACAAATTGATAAACTAGACAGTTATAAGTCACCAGGACCAGATGGTATTCATCCAAGAGTTCTGAAGGAACTCAAATGTGAAATTGCAGGACTACTAACTGTAGTTTGTAGCCTATCATTTAAATCAGCTTCTGTACCAAATGACTGGAGGATAGCTAAGGTGACACCAATTTTTAAAAAGGCCTCCAGAGGTGATCCAGGCAATTACAGGCCAGTAAGCCTGACTTGTGTACTGGGCAAACTAGTTGAAATTATAGTAAAAAACAAAATAGTCAGACACATAGATGAACATAATTTGGGGAAAAGTCAACATGGTTTTTGTAAAGGGAAATCATACCTCACCAATCTACTATAATTATTTGAGGGGGTCAACAAGCATGTGGACAAGGAGGATCCAGTGGATATAGTGTACATAGATTTTCAGAAAGCCTTTGACAAGGTCCCTCACCAAAGGCTCTTAAGCAAGTAAGCTGTCACAGGATAAGAGGGAACGTCGTCTCTTGGATTGGTAATTGGTTAAAAGATAGGAAACAAAGGGTAGGAATAAATGGTCAGTTTTCAGAACGGAGAGAGGTAAATAGTGGTGTCCGCCAGGGGTCTGTACTGGGAACTATTCAACATATTCATAAATGTTCTGGAAAAAGGGGTAAACAGTGAGGTGCAAAATTTGCAGATGATACAAAACTACTCAAGATAGTTAAGTCCCAAGCAGACTGCAAAGAGCTACAAAAGGATCTCACAAAACTGGGTGACTGGGTAACAAAATGGCAGATGAAATTCAGTGTTGATAAATGCAAAGTAATACATATTGGAAAACATAATCCCAACTATACGTATAAAATGATGGGGTCTAAATTAGCTGTTACCACTCAAGAAAGAGATCTTGGAGTCATTGTGGATAGTTCTCTGAAAACATCCACTCAATGTGCAGCGGCAGTCAAAAAAGCTAACAGAATGTTGGGCATCATTAAGAAAAGGATAGATAATAAGACAGAAAGTATCATATTGTTTCTATATAAATCCATGGTACAGCCACATCTTGAATACTGAATGCAGATATGGTTGACCCATCTCAAAAAAGATATATTGGAATTGGAAAAGATTCAGAAAAGGGCAACAAAAATTATTAGTGGTATGGAACAGCTTCCATGTGAGGCGAGATTAAGACTGGGACTTTTCTGCTTGGAAAAGAAACGACTAAGGGGGGAATATGATAGAGTCTATACAATCTTGACTGGTGTGGAGAAAGTAAATAAGGAAGTGTTATTTACTCCTTCTCATAACATACAAACTAGGGGTTACCAAATTAAATTAATATGCAGCAGGTTTAAAATAAACAAAAGGAGGTATTTTTTCACACAACGCACAGTCAACTTGTGGAACTCATTGCCAGAGGATGGTGTGAAGGCCAAGAATATAACAGGGTTCAAAAAGGAACTAGATAAGTTCATGGAGCATAGGTTCATCATTGGCTATTAGCCAGGATGGGCACTGATGGTGTCCCTAGCCTCTGTTTGTCTGAAACTGGGAATGGGCTACAGGGGATGGATCACTTGATTATTACCTGTTCTGTTCATTCCTTCTGGGTCACCTGGCATTGGCCACTGTCGGAAGAGAGGATACTGGGCTAGATGGACCTTTGGTCTGACCCAACCCAGTATGGCCGTTCTTATGTTCTAAGGCAATATCAATCTTCTATTGGGGGCTCAATCCTACAGCAGCTTCATTCACAAAACTCTATCACATAGTACAGCTACAATATATGGTACATAAAAGATGTGGTACCATTTCTATTGTAAATGAAGGTTTTACATGTAGAAAAATAACAAAGTGTTTTTAACATAAGTTGATGCAATTAAATATATATAATATTTAATTGGACAGGCAGGTAAGACAAGCAATTCTCTTACTCAGTGTATATGTATATATAGAGTAAGATAATTATCTTAAATTGGACAGGCAGGTAAGACAAGTAATTATCTTATCTATCTATCTATCTATGCCAGTTCTCTTATATTTCATTCAACCTATATATATATATATATACACACACACACACAGGGTAAGATAATTGCTTGTCTTAGACTCAAACTGGACAGGCAGGTAAGACAAGCAATTATCTTACCCTATACAGTATATGTGGGTTGAGTGAAATATAAGCGAACTGGCTAATGTGCACACATACTTTTGGCACTTGTTTTTCTTTCTTACAAAATGTTCATGACATGTTCTGCTTTAACAGCACAACTGTGATCAAGACTGAAATTATTTTAAATATATATAGGGTAAGATAATTGCTTGTCTTACCTGCCTGTCCAGTTTGAGGCTATCAGCAGAGGCTGTCAGTGAGTGTGATTAATGTGACAGATGGGTATTACAGTGTTTGTACAAAGTTTTCCTTAACTGGTAATTTCTCCAGGGTTAAGTAACACTTATGCAACTGGTTGCCACTGAATTTTTTGGTGGTGATATTATTACAGAAAAGCCCAAAGGCCCTGATTCCACAGGTAAAATTCACTCCGGTACAGATGGCCCCACAAAACGTATGCTACATTTATGTTCTTATACTTGCCCCTTCTGTATGAGGCTAAAACTTTCAAAAGGAGTTTTGCAGGTTTGAGGGCCCAAACTAACATTTTCTTTCCTTTGAAATTAAGAACTTGTTTCTCTACCCCATCTAATCATTTCCACTGGCCACTCCTCTAGAAACATCAGGAAAATAAATAACTAGTAGACGGGAAAATGAAAAAGAGTTCTGTGCCTTTTTACTCCTTCTCACATATTGTTGCATTTTCCAGATGTGGCTCTTAATATTAATTCAAGAGTAGTTTTGTGCAGCTAATGATGTGAGACTTAGCAAAAGAAAACTAAGACCCAGACAGCTGAGTACTTCCAGTTACAGGTGTCTTAAGAATTCATTATGAGTGTTCTTAAATATTTAGAATCTAATATATTCAGACTCATTTTGTACTGTGGAGAATTTAGGTGTGTAACTCTTGTTCATGTTAGCACATATTAGATATGCACATCCTAGTGAACTGATATTAGAACACAGAAAGGACAGGCGAAATGGAATGTTTTCAAATCAATAGATTACTTTAAACATTTTTTTTTTGAGTTTCCAGACAGTTACCTTACTATAGAAGTGGAACCCAGCTGCAGAGTTTGGATCCAGATTCTACCTTCCCTCAAATGTGCTTGTATTCATTGTGGTGGTTCTAGTTTAGTTGACGTCTACCAGAATACACATATGACAGGTTTCAGAGTAGCAGCCGTGTTAGTCTGTATTCGCAAAAAGAACAGGAGGACTTGTGGCACCTTAGAGACTAACCAATTTATTTGAGCATGAGCTTTCGTGAGCTACAGCTCACTTTGAAAGTAGCTCACGAAAGCTCATGCTCAAATAAATTGGTTAGTCTCTAAGGTGCCACAAGTCCTCCTTTTCTTTTTGCAAATACACATCTAGACTTAAAGGGCTAGATTCACCAGTATACTGGGGAAGCTTAGTGCAGATCCACTGAGACAAAGCAGCCATAAATCTAGTTTAAAAGACCAGAGTTAAAGGGATTCGCATAGCTGCTTTACACCACTGGAGCAGTGCAAAACAGTCAGAGTTGTCCTGGTGAATCTGGCCAATTAGTTGCAAAGGAATGTATTTTGAATGTAAAATCAATTGGGTTTTTTCTTCTTTGCCAATGCTTGGATTTAGGACCTTGGTTTTTTGTGTTTCCTTGCGTCAGCTGAAGACATCACTGACATCCGAAGCAGGGAGTTGCATTCCCTATGCTGCAGTATAAGTTAGTGATGCCATCAACTGTAGCAGGAGAAACTTAGAACCTTGAGGGCCTGAATGCAGGTCTTGGCAGGTAAGTAGAAGAAGGAGGTACTTATTTTAAACAATTTCCTCTTAAAACATATTTATTTGTCATTTTTAGCCCGCAGATGTATCCCATTAGTGGGATCTCAGTCTATTAGAGATGAACCTGAGCCTAAACCTAAACCCAGAATCCAAACAGTGCCAAACTTGGGAAAAGTTCAGATCCAGAAACACATCTGAACTCTGAAGCTTGGGCTGATCTCTAATTTAAACCACACACACACAAAGCATTTCTATTTTCTACATGACATGCCAGAAATAAAAACGTTTTGTGACTGCCACAAACCTGGCTTTAGTGACTGGTGAAACTCATGGTTATTATAAGACCATGGATTCATGGAATACATTGCTTGGGCAGCCGCCAGTGGGTGGAAGAGGGAGTGATTTTGAGGGGATCTGTGGAGGAGGAGAAGTTGAGATGATGGTGGACTGGGGGCTTCCAAGAACAACTGCACTGGAGCCTCTCCAAATTCCTTATGCTGGCCCTGACCTGTAACTTACAGCACAGTTACCTGTATTTAACTGATCTACTTGGAGTATATTATAATTTATGACTTTTATTTTTTGTAAAGTCAGCATTGTTAAGAAACTGTGGTGGCGTGTAGGAGCCACCCTCATATCTTATTATACCTCAGACCTTATTATATATTTTTACGGTGAGTTATTTTGAAATTCTGGGGATTTTTTTTAGCCTTCAGTCAGGAATCAAAAGGGTTTCAGAATCAAAAAGTCCAATTCCAAGGTATGTCCTGCCAGCTGAAAGGCAAGCTGTTTGCTAATGGTTTGGGGATGGGTCAGCAGAAACTTCTGACCTAATATGCCATTAAGGCAAGGCAGTAAATTGGTCACCATGGGTTCTTAATGGTACACCATTATCCCAGTTGCCACTGGCAATTTTTAATGCAGCCCTAGCTTTCATTTTGTTATTACAGAAATAGGACATAACGTTCTCCAGCTTCCTGATCAGTGAAGACAACTACTCTTTGTCCTTTTTTCTGTTTGTTTTTTTTAAAGTCCTAAATTGGTAAAGTAAAATCAGTGTTTTCTTTCTTCTCTCTCAGCCTCTTCCAAGAAGATAAACCTTTCCAGACCTCCCCAGAGAGCTTGTATATTATGACACATTCTTAAATTACAGTCTGCTGGATTATACCCATTACAGTATTACCCTATCTTTAATAATCCTTCTTTTACAAGCATTTTCATTTATCTTCATTTTAATTTTACATATTAGCTAAAAACACGTATAAGCCCGAAGTTCTGGCATCTCCAACTTCTTCCTCCCACCATGGAGAAAGATCCTCCCATCCTAAACTATTAAAAAGAAGAGTTCTGTTTTATATCCAGTTGATATCCTTTATGTTCAGGATGTTCCACAGTTTTATTGGACCCCCACAGTGAAAACAAAAGTCTGCTTTATGCAAGGTTGATAATTTCTGTTTTACTGCAAATGTTAAAGTTTGGTGCCAAAAGATACTAATCTTCACTGAACTATTTTTAATTATGTCATATTGCTTTCTGCAGCAACTAATGACAAAACAGCCATGTCTTCGTTCTTTCATTTTCAGATGCACGTCCGTTCCACCCCCACCCCGGCCCTGCACAGCTAACCAGACATCAGACGGAATAATCATAAAAGCCTTGTTAGGCAACATAAATCCAACCTGCATGTCAGTCTAGCTGTTTATGTTTTAATAGAGAGATAGAAAAGGCATGTGTTAATGCAGAGATACGTATTTATTCATGGACTATATTGTATCCAACCCTGGCTCTGCTAAAGATTTGCTGTGTGTTCTTGGGCAAAAGACGTAGGCCAAAATTTTCAAACTCTTTGAAACAGCACTATGTTAAAGTGCTTCTAGTGAACACCAGCAGGGTCTATACTGACCAATTAGTGTGCAACACATTAGTGAGCTTTAGGAATCACACCTCTGTAGTGTGCATTGCTGTAGTGTGTAGACAAGCCCTGAAACTGTATCTAGATCTTCAGCTGGAAGGTGCTAGATACGTGCTAAGTATCATTATATTATTAGTGGCCTTCTTTCTCCTCCACTGAACCCACTCCATCTCCCTCTTTTCCTTACAACTGTGTTCCACGTAAATGCTAGACGCTGCATTGCCCCTGTAGTCTACAATGCCTGAAAATAATATTAGCTGCCATTTCCAGGTTGCACTAGATTTTTGTGACTAGAGAAAAAGCAGAGACTGAAGAGTAAAGCTAGTGGTTTTCATTAAGCTGTTTCTGGTATCTGTTTTAGTTTAGAAAGGGAAATCCAAATTTCTACATTCAATGACAAATAAAGTCATGTTTAAAAAAGAATAAGAATGTGAATTAAAATTCTGGTCTTAAATTCTGCAGTACAAAACATAAAAAGGAAGAGAGAGAGGGAGGACAAAAACTAATATCTAGAGTTGGCCAGAATTCCCCTCCCCCCCGACTTTTTGGCAAAAAAATTAAAATACATTTTCAGCTGAAAATCTACATTTTTTTAGCCTGAAACCTGTCAAAATGATGCCTTATGGGAGCTGTGGTTTGGAAGTCTCCTGCCTGCATTCTCCTCTATGGGCTGGACTATTTAGTTGGACTACATCTACCATGATGCATTACAGTTTACAGCTATAAAACAAAAACTTCTTGATATGTTTGATATATGTATTAAACTTGTCAACAAAACTGAACTCCAATATTGGAGTTCAGTTTTGTTGACAAAGTCAATTGTTTTCATAGAAAGCAGACACTTTTAATGAAAAATATTTAGTTGAAAACCCAATTTTTCCATTAAAAACAGTTTTGACAAAAAAATTAAACGAGCCTTATTAATATCATTAACAATTTCTGTGGTGTTTAGGAGAGATTATCAACCCAAATAGTGAAATTTCTTTGTTTTGTGTGGGTTCCAGTGAGAACTTAATGGTTAATGTTATTTAAAGTCTAGGGTAATTTTTCACTTCCATTGCTTTTTATTAAAAACTTCCTTCTTGGGGTCTGAAGAGAGGCTAAAATGTAGCCTAAGGTGGATTGAAATGAAAATACAAGCCCACAAATCTATACGATCTTAAACCATTAACAGAACACATTTGGAAACGGCGCCATAGTATGATATTTTATTTGAAAAGAAAGCCAAAAGGTTTTATTTATCTGCTAATGCAGTTCTTGCATGTTTTGGAAGAACTGATGGTGTCACACAAGCAACTCAAGCAGCACCAAGAGCTGCTTTCTTTACCCTGCATCCAGTGTTTGTAACATTTACCAATTCTTTCATAAGAGAAGTAGGCCCTGAACCGAGGTTGCTTTGTGACATTCCACTGTGGCAGCCATAAAGGCAACATGTGGGGATCCTCCAGTGCTGCAGAACTGATACTGTGGCTCCTACAGGATTCTCATTCCATGTGGTTGGCACAGTGGGCATTCCTGTGACCCAGTGATCTCTGGCAGCCGTAACTGCCCCCCTCAGATCCTTGCCGGCCAGCAAAATTTAGAAGTTATGCTGAGCGACTGGACCGGTGTATGACCAGTCCGGGATCAAGAGAGTGTCCAGGTGAATTAAAGCCTATTCTGAGGTGCACTTAGCACTTCTCAGCCACAGCCAAGGACCTGAGCCAGCAAAACTGGAACTTCAGTCCTGGCAGGAATGTACAGGAGAAAATTATTTGGGACCCAGTCCTGCAGGCCTTACTCAGAGCCTAATCCTGAGACGTGCTGAGTGTCTGCAACTCCCACTGGAGTTAAAGGCTAGGTTCAGCTCTTAGGCCTGGGATAGAGCTATGGGCAGTGAGTAGCTGTGCTGGAACAAGAAGAGCTCTGCTGGGGGGTTGTGTCTCAAAGAGGTGTCCGTACTTCCCTGCTGCTTCCTTTGTCTCTGGACAACTAAGGCTGTGTCTACACTGCGCACCTTTCAGTGGCTCAGCTGGGCCTCTGCAGCCATGCTGCTGTAAGGTGCGCAGTGTAGCTACTCTTTATCGCTGGGCGAGAGCTCTCCTGCTGACAAAATAAAACCACCCCCAACGAGGGGTGGTAGCTGTGTCAGCGGGAGAGTGTATCCCACCAACAAAGCGCTGTCCACACCGGTCCTTTTCATTGGTAAAACTTTTGTCAGTCAGGCGTGTGGTTTTTTCACACCCCTCACTGAAAAAAGTGTTACTGATGAAAGTACAGTGTAGACATAGCCTAAGTTACTTCACCCCATTTCATAGGCTGACCAGGTGTCCCGTTTTTAAAGGGACAGTCCCGTTTTTTGGGACTTTTTCTTATATGGGCGCTTCTTACCCCCCACCCACTGTGCCGTTTTTTCACAGTTGCTATCTGGTCACCCTACCATTTCAGGATGCAGCTTACTGCCCCTAGATTCCTGGCCAGCTACTCCAGCTAGTGAGGGGGTTTGGCTGTGGAGCCAGTGTGACTCCCAATCTGCACTCCAGGCTGCCACTTCCCCTCCTACTTGTTCACAAGGGATGGTACTGGGCATATAACTTCTGATCTCACTTCCCCCAAACTGGAGCCACTATCTAGGTAGCAATTACGAACAAGGGGGAGCCTTACTCCCCACTTCTTGTGTGGATGCCATAGAAAAAGAGAAGAGCAGAAGATGTCAATATGAATATCAGTTGTTTGAAGAGTTTCTTCTTCCCTATCACTGAAGCATCAGAATGATGGAACACGGCCCTTTAAAATAATCACACATCCCATAGTTTATGCTCTTAAAGTAAACAGTTTAATGTAATAATAGAAAATGACTATTAGAGGGGACTGTTTAGTTTCAATGGGCTAGATTCTCTTCTCAGTAATACCAGGGTAAATCAGGAGTAACTCCATGGAAGGCAGCAAATTTATTCCACTGTAAAACTCATGACATGGGAAGAGAATCAGGCCCAAAGCTTTTGTAATTTCTGTTTGCTTTTCCTTTGAATAAAGGTATTCAAAATATTAGGTATTATAATATTCAACCCACTCCGAGTATTACTTGGTGCTACCAAAATGCATATTGAGTAACCTGGTTAATTTGCAGCCTGAGAATGTTTGTTGCCCAAGTACATTTAATAACATTTTGAAGATGTTTATGAACCTGCAGATTCCTTGAGCTGCAAGTTTTGCATTATTAGGAGCAATTAAGAAGCATTCAACATCAATGCTTCAGGTAAAAAAAATAAGAAATTGGTGGAACATCACCACTGTTAGGAAGACAAGAGCAGACCTGTGAGAAATAAAAAATTTAGGCTTCTTAATGATTTTTCCCTTTGTCCCTCAAACATAGTCAACCCAGTTTCCCTAACTCAAGCATCTAATATGTGATATATTACTCTTCTGGATCAGCAATGGTGCATATCCATAGCCCAGTCCTGCACCCACTGCATAGACTCAATTCCTTTTGACTTTAGTAGGAGTAGTGCCTACGCTCAGGTCTGGTCTACACTAGATGGGCGGGGGGGATCGATCTAAGATACGCAACTTAGCGGTCTAGACTGGACACGATAAATCGACCCGTGCTGGATCAATCACTGCCTGCTCAGGTACGTCTACATTCCCCGCTGGATTGACGGGCAGCAATCGATCCCGCGGGGGTTGATTTATCACATCTAGTCTAGACATGGTAAATCGACCGCCGAGCACTCTCCCGTCGACTCCGGTACTCCATCAGGGCAAGAGGCGCTGGCAGAGTCGACGGGAGTGTCAGCAGTCGACTCACCACAGTGAAGACACCACAGTGAGTAGATCTAAGTACGTCACCTTTAGCTACATTATTCATGTAGCTGAAGTTGCATATCTTAGATCGATCCCCCCCACTCTAGTGTAGACCAGACCTAGTTTGACCTTTAGCTTGTGTTGCCAACAGAAAGAGAGAATAAAGCCTGATAGTTTTCTCTTTATTGCCTTCCTGAACAACTTTATCCTCTGAGGTGTAATAATGTGGAAATACATTTTAAATATGCTTGGATCCTTTTGCCCCACCTCTGTGATGTTATTTTTTTCAATTTTTCCACATGTAACATTTTTTCGGTGCTGATGGTTCTTGCTCTACAGCTGTCAGTGTGAGTAGAACTAGTTGAAAATGTTTTGATGTAATTTTTTTCTGTCAAAAATTGCTGGGTTTGTGGGAGTGTTTTTCAGAAATGGATCAGTTTAAACAAAAGTATCTCTCAGGCCCATGATTTTTTTTGCGGGGGGGAGGGCAGGGACAGGGTAGGTGGAAGGGAACAGGGTACAGTGTGAGAGAGGGCAGACCACCTCCTCCCCAGTTCCAGTTTTGGAACTGCCCAATCTTCTAATAGTGTAATGTGCTTTGTGTCCTGAATTTTCTCTTATTTTTAAACAATCAAGCACTCTTTAATCTCCCCAACTAGCAAAGTGGTTAGGGTTCTCACTTGGAAAAGGAGAGACCCCAGTCCAAGTTTCTACTCCATTTGAATCAGTACCTTCAAATTGTAATTTTTTCGGGACAATGACTGTCTCTATTTATACCTGTAAAGTGCTTTGCAAACTTTTATGATGTCATATAAATATGAAATAATAATAAAATTAGTAGAAATGCCCATCACTATCACATCTTTAACATATATCCTGTGCCAGTTTTTCTTCTTCAGGAACTCATTGATGAGAAAGTTTAAGCAGCTTACAAAGCATGGTATGTGAAAGCATCTGACATTAACTACTGCAGAGAAGCAGTGTGGTCTAATGGCTTAAGTTGATGGCGTGTAGCCAGCCACTCCTGAGAGCTAATCCTGGCTCTACTTCTGGGAGCGCAGCTGGAGTTTGGACAGATTGATAAAGGCATGAGTAAAAGTTTCAGCAGAGGAGTGGTTGAGATAATATCTGGTACAGGAGATGTATCAAATATAACAGTAAGCAGATTTACAAACCTGGATGATATTGGAAGAACAAGAGAGTTTGAAACTGAGTGAAATGTCTAGGTTCCGAGCAGTAGAGAAGACTGTGAGATCTGATCTGAAGGAAGTAATTGTGTTTTGGTTGTGGATGCTCTTGGACTTTCTAATTAACATGGGGGGGGGAAGAGAGGAGAATATACCTGTTTCTCCCTCTTTGTGTCTCAGTTTCAACTTCTCTCATCTGCTGTTTCTCCTTTTCGTCTTGCTTCTTTTGTTATATTCAGATAAATTATGACACCGTGTTCACCCTTTTTCTTTGCAATTGACTGAGTGCTTCAAAGAGCCCACCTCCAGAAAACTGCATTTAATGTAGTGTAAAGAGAGGTAATAGATACATAAGGCCAGAGACAAATCAGAGGATTGGCTGTCATGTGAAAGAGAGCCTTTACAAAGGCTCTCTTCTGTGCTGTCCCCTTCTGGGTAAAGTCAGATGAGTATGACACACTCCCAGATAACCCATGACACTGGCTGCAGGTAGAACTGTTCTGTAGTTACCCGCAACTGGGACCAAAGGCAAGCAGGTCTGCAAATACACAGGTTTTTCTATCCCACTTTGGGCTGATGGAAATAGTCCCACTGCTAAAGGCTTTTGCAAGTTTAATTAATTCTGTCACTGGCTGATCAGTCTGGCACACACGCCTTTAGAACAATATGCAGGTTTAATCTGCACGGGCTCTGGCTTCAGAACTGCCCAACCTCCTTGGAGCCTCATGTGCAGCGTATGCTTTGTTTTTTGCCTCTTATTTTCAAACTATCAAACAACCTTTAATCTTCCCAAATGAAACAGAAAACAGCACACAGAAAGTAATTGATAGAAAGAACCACAGAGCTGCCTTCACATAAACTGTAATAGAAACGTTACCTTATTAGGGGACTGGAGGCCAGCATCACTGCTTCCTGTGATGCTGGTTATCTGGCAAAGTTAAATATTTAGAAGCTGTTTTATTTGAAGAGTTCTGCCAAAACCATCCCTTTGGATTTTCTCTCCTTGTCACAAAGGGCTTCAAACTAAACACATGACTCTGAGTTCTGGGGTAGGTGGCAGTGGGGAGGAGGGACGGGGAGAGATGAAAACATTTTTGGGAAATGTGCTCAGCAAACACGTATAGAAACATAGCACTTTCTGAAATATGCTCCCTACCCTCATATGCCATGGATTATTAAGAAGGATTTATTTATGTAGGGTTTTTTCCATTGATATAAGTTATTTCCGTGGCTGGTTAAACACTTAAAAGTAATTATCCTCTGAGCGGTTAGTGTAATCATATGAAACACTGAGCTGTAAAGGATTAAGCATAGTGGTTATACATCCTTGAAAGCTATGATTTAACTGATTCAAGAAGCCTTTAACCCGGCTACCATGTCTGATCTCAGACTCCTTTGAGAACTCGTTCAGTGCATGCCAGGGGCCAAATTTTCTGCTGGTGCAAGTTGGCACAGCTCTATTGTAGTCAATAGAGTTTCAACAATTTGCATCACCAAATGTGGCCTAAGATCTTCAATAGCTTAGTGACCTGACATCCTTCAAAAGGATGTGGGGGTTTTACTGATGCACCAAGTTTGCTGGTCAATACTGACATGTACCATACTTGTGCATTTGTGAAACTGCATGGACTACAATGGAATGTTCCTTCTTTTCATCAGTTAAAGATGAAGGTGTGGTGGGTTTTTTTTAATTTGCATTTCCCTTGTTTTACTCACAAAGTTTTAAGATAGAGCCAAGCCAAAGGTCTGGCTTTGTTCAAGAAACCAAAACACAAGACGAGCCATTTGAGCTGACTGTAAACATATGAAAAATAGACTGCGTAAAACTATATAAAACCTTGCTGGAGCTGAAAAGAAGTGATTTTAGAATATTCTTACTGACTTTGCTCTTCTGTGGCTCATCCCTGTTCCTGGATACAGAACTCTGCCAAAATCAGTCGCCCATCCTAACCTGGTTCCAGCTTGTGTTGGTTTTCCTACCTCTACAGTTAAGATTACTAACTTCCTATGGTCTAGACAGTGCACTGTGGGTGAAATTCATCCCTGTGCAGAGGGCCAGCACAAGACCTCTGCAGGACTTAATTTCACATAAACCTTCACAGTAGGATTTAAATGATGCATCAGACTTGTGCTGGCCCTCTGCACAGAGACAAAATTTACCCTATATACAGAATCCCACATTGTGATAGTGCAGTGCTTCATGGGGAGTGTTGAGAAGCACTGTGCCTCAAAGGGAGACAGTGCCCCCCAGAGCTCCCTGTTTGTAATGTCCAACTCCTGGCTTCTCATGACAGCAGTCACGATGCCCGTTCCCCACAGATCTGAAGTCCCCTAGAGAGGAGTTAGGCGGCAAAGCACTCCGAATTTCCACTGCACCAGGGCCTTCAGCATGCCAGCATAGCCCCCAAAATGTGCAACTCTGGGCAGAAAGAGTATATAGGCAGAGTGTACATGTTGTGTGCTGAACCAATGCATCACTTAGATAGCCTCTGCCAGTGGTGGAACTCCAGCTACAAGCTGGAGCTGTCCTGCCTGCCACTTGGAGAGCCCATGGCAAAGGATGGAAATAAAAACACTGCCTGTCCTCCCCCAGGGCTCACTTTGGGGTGCCGGGGGATTTCTCTCTTTCATGTCAATGCGAGAAGTGAGTTGAGAGTGTAGGTTCTAGATTGTCCTGTCTGACAATCCAGTATATAATAAATTGAAACAATTATTATTTTAGTCCCGTCTTGCATGCTGAATCAGTAACTGACTGTCTGGAAGAGCTGTTGGCAATGTCCTTGGAAAGCCAGTAGTGGTTAGAAGATAAAATGTAGATGGAATGCTACCACCTTGGATTAGAACTAAGCACGAAGGCTGGAAAACATTGGGTAAGGCTGGGATCCTTAGCATTGTAGCGTGATGGCAGAAATGTGGCACCAGCTACAGTAAGTGGTGCTTCTAGGCACCTTTGAAATTAAAATAATTTAGGTGCCTAAAGTTAGGCCCCAAATCCATATTCAGGCACTTACGTGTCCTGATTTCCATTGATACTGGGTCCTAACAACTCCTTTTGTATTGAATGGAAGCTGTGGTTACTCAGCATTCCTGTAAGTTGAGTTGCTTGGGTAAGTGCCTAAATATGGCCTGTATTTTTTGGTAGAGCAACTCAAATAAATTCTCACCACCAGCTCACCTGGCAAAGAATTCCAGTTTCACAAGTTTGTGGAAAAACTGAAACAGTTGTCTTGAAAATGTTTTGAAAATGAAAGAGATTTTCCATTGACAGAAAACTCCGAAGTTTACTTGTCAATAGACTTGCAAAGTAAACATGGCTGTCTTGCACAACTTTGGTTAATGAAGGAGCCTTTAGATTGTTATGGGCAACTAAATGGCCAGCTAGCTATTGTGTTCGGAAAAAGTCAATCATTTTCAGTTGTAGTAGTTTTCCCAACTGGAAAGCTATATGGTTGCTCACTTTGGGAAAAGTTATACAACTATAACAAGCAACAGATAGAAGCCACCACCTCTCCTTTGTTATTTGTTCAATGGGATACTGGGTTTCACAAAATGAGGGAAATTTTGCTCTCACTTTTGCCCGTACAAGTCAATGGTGTGGGCAGAATTTGACTTTACTTACATACTGGGGTCCACAGAACTCATGATGTACAAGAGCACCAGGAGACTATAATTCCCTCCTTCCTTATCTTGGGTCTGATCTCACTGACTGAAGGGGATTGAAGACACTCATCTTCTCACAAGAAAGAACCCTTTGTGATGAGAGCTTTTCAACTACTTTGGATCACTATTGAGCCTGATGTCACATCATTGACCAATGGCCTAAAAGAATGTATTATCATTTTGATGATTATTTTATTTTGTATTTTGGTAGCACCCCAGGGTCCCGTTGTGCTGGTGATATGTAAATACACAGCCTTTGGATCCAAAAGTTTATAATCTAATTAATATTCATTCATTTCATCTGCTTTACCAAGAAAGCTTTCTTTAGTTTTCAATTTGTTCTTACAAAAAATCAAACAAAAAGAG
The DNA here is from genome assembly GCF_965140295.1 of Lepidochelys olivacea. Lineage (NCBI taxonomy): Eukaryota > Metazoa > Chordata > Testudines > Cheloniidae > Lepidochelys > Lepidochelys olivacea. The sequence goes on from NC_140413.1 coordinate 128,945,161, forward strand.
ATTTGGCAAAAATGAACTACTGTCTTTCATTTCTGAGATGTTATATGACAAGTTTGATCTCAGATCTTCAGGACATAAGACTTACTTTAATGCAAAATGGCTATTTGAAAGAGATCAGATTTATAAGCCAATTTATAAACACTTCCAAGTTTTCAACGATTGTATTAAATGATAATCTTCCAAACCATCAGAGCCAAGTTAGGCCACCCTCTAATGGGGTATATAGATCCCAGATGGATGAGGAAGCTGGCAGAGAGGCCTTGTGGGTAGGGCTAGCCCCACCATTCCTGCTCTATCAATCATATATGATAGGGAAGAGACCTTTAAAAGGGAGGACATTGCAGTCAGCGGGGGGTGTGGAGAAGCAGGATTGCCTTAAACAGCAGAATACAAGGGTGACTATTGACGCTATAGAGGGAACTCCCAGCCCGGAGACTTCTACCCTGACCCTATAGAGAGTGTAATGAAATCCCAAAATAAGCTGGACTGACTAAGCCTGACTCAAAAGCCCAGCCAGGGAGATTTCTTAAAACCTGCTATGTAAGTGCTGTATTGTTGGCAGTACTGTGGACTCCCCCACACTTTTGAGGAGGCCTGGGAAGAGGGTATCCTTGAATGTGTTGGGGTTTGTGACTTTCATTTTGATCTGCCATCTGGAGAGACTTAAGAAAGGCCCATGAAGGGCAGACCCCTCTTACAAGGAGTAAGGAACTGGGGGGTGTGCTGGAGCCACCCAGTGCAAATAACTGAGCATGATCAAGTTTTCCCACCATCTGGGGAAAGAACTGCAAGGGACCCTCTCACGTAGCCTTACTCTCACTGAGTAGTAGCTTATTTTGAGAGTGGTTCCATCATTTTCAGTGGGACTATTTACAGAATAAAGATTCACTCAACATAAATAAAGATGGCAGAATCTGGCTTTGATTTTTTTTTGTTTGGTTTAAGAAGAGAGTCAGTGTAATAGATAATTTGGTCTCTTACAAATTGTAATAACATACTACAGTGTGAAAACTTCCGGAAAAAATAGCAAGAAACCATACTTTTGAAGGGAAGTGCAGTTCATTAAAATTATTATTTAAATTAATGATAGCTGGTGATAGACAAACTTCAAATGTTTATCCTAACTTTATCCTAATATCTTTGATTTAGAAATAGAGCTGGAAATCTCTCAAAAACAGGGCTGTACATTAAATTTTACAGTGTTCCTAGTTCCCTCCATTTTGGAAACATTACAATAATAGCCTTTCTCACAGTATTTCTGATATTTCAACTTTTGGCTGAAATTTTGAATTACAGTTGCGTTCAAAAAAGAAAACAATAGGTTAGATGAACCCATTTTTATATCCCTATAGAGATGTGGGATTGGATTATGGACACATTTGCTTATTCTCATTTAAGATTTCTGTCTTAAGGGCCCCAAAAGTTTTGACCATGGGTAGTACAGGAATTTATATAACATGAAAATTTTGATTTGACCTACTGCCATTAAGTACACACACACACAAAGTTACACTGGCGATAAACATAGTTTATATAGGAAGTCACCCTGTGGGGGTGATTATGTGATGTCAACAAGAGGTTAATGTGGGTTATGAGTATCCTGCTTTTAGCACTTTGTGTAGGCTCAGTGCCTTTCCAGATGATCAGCCTTTATGTACTGCAATATCACTGCATATGAAACCGCATAGATAAATGACATCTGTATGTGATTTAGACCCCTTCATTCAGTGGAGTGAAGTAGTACATAAATTTGCCTTCAGGGCTGTGTTGAAGCCATAGTCCACAAGCATGCACATAAGTTCAAAAAGTACAAAATAGTGACCAAGTGTACATGGGAAATACCCTGCAGACACAAACAACAGGACCTTGAATGTTTGTTTCCCATGCGTTTTCATGAACAATAATGAGCATGGGTAGGAAAATATCCAACCTGATACAAGACTGGATGGATACACATTTGTGTTGAACCCCACAGCTGATGTCCCTTTGAACATGGATGTAAATCAAAACGTGGTGCCATATGAGTATTCACACTGTAATTCAGTCTTAGAATTTAGCTTGATTGTTTCATCTATTTGTCCATTTTTTAAAAAAGAAATGTCCTTCACAGTTGACATTTGATCCATGTACAAATACAAGGCCTGATCCTGAAAACACTTATGCATGTAGCTTTACTCACTTCAGGCCTGATCCAATGACCACTGAAGTTAATAGGAGCTATTCCACTGACTTCAATGTGTAATAGATTGTGCCCATGAGTAGTCCCCATTCAGTTAAAAATAAAAGGTTTCAATGTAGTTCCAGTAAGGACTGTTCATGAGAAAAATTGTTCATTTATTGGCCGCATTGGGTTGCACTGAGTTCCACTGTAGGCAATTGTATTTTCACATGGTCATAAGGGTTGATGCAAGCAAATGCTTGCAGAATTGAAGCCATAATTCTTAGGAAGGAGGTGGTGCAAAATGTCCATATCCTGGCCAAAGGTAGGTGGCTGCAAATTTTCCCTGCATAAAGGAACTCTGCACTGGCATGTAGTTGGCAGAGGCATGATAACCACCTCTTACACCAGCTGTCCCCTCCACCTCTGACACAGGAGACACATCAGGGGAGGGAAGGGGCATGCTGAGGGTAGGAGTGGGTTTTGGGGAATGGAGGTACACCTATCCTTCACTGATGTAAGATCATTTAGGGACCTTATCCTATTACCATAATTTAGGGCAACTCCTCAGCTGCTCTACCCTATGTCAAGGACACTGTTTTTGGGATATGCAACTGGCTGAGTTGCAGGGGGGAAATCTATACTTCTATCTTGAGGAGACATTTTCTGGAGTTAGGAATAACAGTTGAGGAAATTATCTGGAGTGAGAACCCTCTTTCTCTCCCAGATCAGCAATCCAGTCAATATAGATTCACCTTTAGGAGGACTATAGTTTGTATACAGAGCATATTGAATCCAGTTGCCCTCCTGAAGTGAACATTTTAATTAAAGATAGAAATAAGATCTGGAAGATTAAGGTATGAAATGGAAATGGTTCATTGAATTAAGGAATAACATGATAAAATCAAATTACATTGTAATCAGCTTCAGCAGTACATGTTAGCTCCATCAGTTCAGAGAAGATTAATTATAACTTAATAAGCCATTTTTTTGTCCCAGTCACAGCTGACTGCAATAGAGGCTACATTGGCATAAATGAGAAGATTACTTGGCCCATCATACGCAAAACTTCAGAAATATACTAGCATCAAATCAGATGTAACTAGATAAAGTGTACTAAAATGTTTAAACTAAATTAGGTTTAATGAACTGGAATATTTTGATTATTTTGGTACCATTTTGAGTAGCAGAATTTAGCTTTTATGCAATTTGATGAGACTATGTACTGAAAATTACCTGTGAATACATGACTTCTGTATATCCCCAGGGAAACACCAGAGAACTGCAAAACTCACTTTCTTGAATGCTAGACGTACTAATACTGCACTACTCAAGAGTGGTTAACATATATCACTTTGCAGGGCATTTTTGTTCATGGGTTTCTTGTTAGTGACTTTATGTGAAGCGCATTGAGCTTCAAGGCCCAATAAAAGATCCTTTTTCTCTGGAAACCAGCCCTGTCTAATTGTCCTTTCATGGCCCATTACAGTAAAGAGAAAGGGCGGGAGGGGGTATCAACTGAAAATAGAATTTCTTGATGTGGATTCCATTTATCATGTATATGTTGTTGGGGTCAAAGAAATTGAGAGGAAGTGTTTATGTAGCAGCAGGAAATGTAAAAGTAGCACACAGGCGCCTTTGTAATTTTCTGCAGATTTGACAACTCGTTTCTGCAGGAACACACTAAACTCGAGCATATGTGCATACAGCATGTCACGTTCAAGCAGAAGCAAACCATGCATGTTTGCAGCTGGGAGAACTCTGGTGGGAGAACATGGGGAGAACATGTTTGCCACTGTGAGAACTCTGGTGGGGTATGGTTCATCGCCAATGAAAACTTAGGAAGTGAAGGATTGAAATACCCAGTGTTACAAAGCTAACATGATGTGTTATGTAAACATCTAGATAATGCGGTGATAGGGACTTCAGAACTACTAAAGACTGATGGACAGATAAGCATTTCTCCAGGATTGATGCACTCAGAAATGATGCACTGCTCTTTTCCCATTTTAATATCTGAGCCTGCAAATATTTACTCATGTGAGTAATCCTTGCTTACATGAAATATCCTCATTGACTTCAAAGTGACTAACTCGCTTGAAAAAAGGCTTTCCAGGATCAGGCTATGGAGATGTTTGCATGTGAATGCTGATTGCATTAATTTGACTGCATACTGCTTTTAGGTGTTTGAAATAAATAATTGGCAACAAGAACAGACCCATTTGACATTATCTGATTTATTTCCTTCTCCCTCCCCCGGTTTTTCTTCCAAAACAAAATTCTGGCAAAATCAACCTGCTTTTGGTAAAGCTTTCAGACTCAACACAACTACATATTCCAGAGGAATACAGTTCTGTCAAAGTGTCTTTGACTAGCTCCAATAATGATGCAAATATTTATATTGCTTTTGCTGTGGTATAGATTTTTTTGGTGATGTTCTTTTTATGACTTTCTGGCATCCATCTGTTGCAGGCCCTAATCCCAGTAGTTGTCAGATTGTTTGGACAAACCGTCAGGAGCTTTGTAAACTACTGACATTTATCACTGATCCTGCTAGCAAACTAAGGGTTGTTGACCATATTCCTCTGATACTATGACAAGAATTATTGGAAATAATGTTAATTATATGACAGAAGCCCTTAACCAGTCATGAGAATGGAGTGGAATCCTTCAAGTACTCCTGTTCTAATAGCTAGAGTAATTGAAGAATGAGTTTGGATGGGAAATGAACAGTTGCTTCAAAGAGGAAATTAAACTGAGGAGTAAAACTATGGTCTTGGGGAGAAGGATAATGGGTGAAAATTTCATGGTGCTATTGATTTCACTTCTGCAGCACTACATGGTGGGAGGACTGGTGGAATAGAAGGAATAATGGTGGCAACAAATTCCCTTGAGGTGTCAAAGCTACCCAACCAGCAGTGTTAGAATCTGTCTATGGGACAGTTGCTCCCCAAGTTGCTTGATGGCTGATCTGGCCTTGTGGCGGAATGTAGTCAGGCAGCTCGTAGCTTGGACTTGTCCGTCGGCTCTGCATGTCACTCATCCTTGAGTCTCTTCCAGAAACCCCACTCCTGAGCAAGGTCATTGTTCCCTGCGGGAATTGGGTTCCCGGGATCCTTTCTGAGCCTAGTTACTTCTGGTCCCTGGCACTGCTCCTCAGATCCGGCTGCAAGGTACTGATGGAGAGCTGATGCCCGGAGCCCCTCTCTGGGATGCAGTATCTCTCTGCCCTAAACGGGGGTTGGAGGGAGAGGGAAGGCTAGTTGCTGCCTTGGGCTGGGCTGCCCTGGCTACTGGGCTTCCTGGCAGTCTCTAGCAACCTCTCGTCTTGGGCAAACTTCCCCCACGCTGTGGCCAGCTTCACCCTTTTAAATTCCCCTTCTCTAAGTAGAGCATGCTCTTCAGGTGTGCTTAATTGGCACTGTCGGAGTGCAGGGCTGCTCCTTAAGCATGCTGTCAGTGGGTTGGTGGCTTGTCCCATCACGGGGAGACCAGCTCTTATATAAGCAGAGGAAATAATATTTCTAGGGCATTTGGTAAAGGAAACTGAACTAGGGCAGTAGATTTGAAATATGGTTTAGCTATCTAATAGAAACAGAAATGACACCACCAGAATCCCCCTCCCATGTAATAATAATATAATAATTACAAATTGTCCAACAAATCATTAAGAGCACTGACTGGTTGAGAAATAGGAGACAAAGGGTAGGAATAAATAGTCAGTTTTCACAGTGGAGAGAGGTAAATAGTGGTATCCCCCAATGATCTGTATTGGGACCTGTGCTGTTCAACATATTCATGAATGATCTGGAAAAGTGAGTGAACAATGAAGTGGCAAAGTTGGCAGATGATACAAAATTATTCAAGATAGTTAAGTCTAAAGCAGACTGGAAGGAGTTACACATGGATCTCAGAAAACTGGGTCACTGGGAAACAAAATGGCAGATGAAATTCAATGTTAAGTGCAAAGTACTGCATACTAGAAAAAAACAATACTAACTATATATGTACAATGATGGATTCTAAATTAATAGTTACCACCCAAGAAAGAGAACTTTGAGTCACTGTGAATAGTTCTATGAAAACTTCCACTCAATGTTCAGCAGTGGTCAAAAAGGCTAACAGTGTGTTAGGAACTATTAGGAAAAGGGTAGAAAATAAGACAGAAAATATCCAAATGCCAGTACATAAATCTGTGGTGCACCCACACCTTGAATAGTGTGTCCAGTTCTGGTCGCCAGATCTAAAAAAGGATATAGTGGAACTGGAAAAGGTTCAGAGAAGGACAACAAAGATGATCAAGAATATGGAAAATGGCCTCCATACAAGGAAAAAACTAAAACGCTTACCTACTACAAAGCTTTTAAACAGACCCTCCATCCACAGTATATAGATCCTCTAATTATGGTGCGGTGTTCAAGTTTCAAGATTTTAAAATCTTTTTAATATCATTTTATGTTAGTGCTTAGACCTAATAAAGGAAATGCAAAACTAATCAGGGCACCGGCAGCCTTCTGTTCTCCGGTTGACATGCTATACACATCTAAAGGGACCTTGACCACAGCACTAAAATAAACATCAGTGCTGTGCAATCAAATCAGCAGTTTTAGCTTTTCACATTTCCTGGAAACTATTCACAGTGATCTTGGAACATGGCCATCTCAAAGCTAGACTTGCCTGCTATTTAGGGTATCAAGGTGAGATATGAACAGAATTTACTGGTTTCTTTTTCACCATGCCAAAGTATAGCTTGATGATGTCTCTCAGTAGCAGGAGGACAGTGATGGAGCTAGAACAGCATTTTGAACCATAGGTGCCAACTTTCTCTAGACTGTGCCTCCAGTGATAAAGCATTTCATTCACACAATGGATGACGCTAGATGAGATTAGGTTGAAGCCATAACCCATTGTCGGCGGCTTGAAAATCCAGTCAAGGATTTAATTACAGCAGTCACAGGTTAAATTGTAAAAAATAGTGAAGTCTGCTATAGTTTCAAAAAAAGAGTTGTCTTAATTCACTTGCAAAAGGAAAATAATTTACCATGTATTACATTTCTGCTGCCACCTAGAATAGAGACTGGATATTTCACTGGACATGGATAGTTTAGGATTGTTAGAATTTCAATCTATTTTATCAGGAATTCCTATGATTGTAGTGCATTTACTATATATGTCACTAGTTTCTAACCTATTCATTGTGTTTCGTTTTTGTTCACTAGATTGACAGGAATATCACAGAACTAATACTTTATTAACCCTTTAAACATTGTGAGGTCATGCTCCCAAATACAGCATGATTTTAAAGCTCCTGGAGGACTGAATTGGTCAAGTTATTGGCAATGAGATATTTTAATTTCTCAAGTCTGAATCTGGACCAGTTTGGTATTGATCAAAAATTATCATCATCTAATGGCTCTGTAATGGCAAATGTGAAGTAAATTGGTGATATCAGTTCATTTCCTAATGAGCAGCTGTTCACAAACCAGACCCATCTTGGGCCCCCTTGTTCACAGTTGCAGCAGGAAGGCCAAGGACTGAATGGGCATGAAGACAGAGCTACCCTCATATTTCTCCAAAGCGTGGACCCTCCGGAGAAGAACTGTTGTTGGTGCAGTGTGGGAGGCTTTTACTGCCTCTGCTTCCTATGTGGATAACCAGAGGTCTTTGGTCTCCAGGGCTGCTAATACATCACTTTTCATCAACAAGAAAGAAAAAAAAATCTGAAATGTATTTTAAGTGTCTCTTTTCATTCCTTAGCCTAAAGCAAGGAGCAGAATATAAAAGTACAAAAGAAGTGAATTCATGTACGTGGAATTTTAAAAATTGGATTCTGGCACATTTCCCATTGATCTGTATAAAGAAAGTTTTACCCACCTTCACTCCCCATCCCCGCAAAAAACATTCCAAAAAGTGGCAGTAATTGGGTATCTAAAAATTCCCCCTGGCAAAGGAAAATCCTAGGGTAGTGTAGAGCTGTCGTGGTTTGGGCTGTGGAGAGGGCATGCCGGGGTGAGAAGGGGCAAGGGAGAGTACATAATGCAGCTGAAATCTGAGTCCAGTAAATGTAAAGTATTATTGCAACAAGACTTATCAAAGTCCTTACATGTAATAGCACATAGCTAGGGGTTTATCTATCCATCACTCCATTGATCCTGAGAGTGCTTTCCATATCCTCGTCAACATTTCATCTATTTCTTTCTGACAGCATCGTCATGTGATCAAGAACTTCAGTCTGCACTGGAGGAAGCTAAACAACCCCAAAAAGACAATGTGTTCATTCCAGAGTGCGCTCAGGGTGGCCTTTACAAGCCCGTGCAATGTCATCCTTCCACAGGCTACTGCTGGTGTGTTCTTGTAGACACAGGACGTCCCATCCCTGGTACATCAACTAGGTAAGGCATTAGGAGTTATGATGTTTTCATACATCCCCAAATAGGCTTATGGGGCCAGAAGCTCAGCAGGTGTATATTGGCATAGCTCCAATGGCAATGGAAATAGACTGATGTACACCAGCTAAGGATCTGGCACTCTGGATTAAGAGCTGTCAGAGCATTAGACTAGGTGTCCAGCTGCTGACTCTGACTGCAATGTCGTGGGCAGCATGCGGGTATCTCCGATCTTCCCTTCCCCTATGTTCCTCTTAATTCATGCTGAGAAACTACAGGGTGGAAGCTAGGAAAGAGTCAGCACAGAGCAAGCCCCACTTTCTTGCAGTATGATGATGAAAGAGCCAGTTGACATTGTCTATGTAAGAAACCAAAACCAACATCAGAAATGTTTCTCCAGAAGTCCCCACAGCTATTTTCATCGGACAAGCTTCAATGGAACAATTGCCTTGAAACCACTAGACAGAGGAAATATCATTTTAGTATGTTATTAATAGAAGCTTGGAATTCACTCCTCTTAGCTGAGCCGAATACATGGTAAAGTGTTCTGAGCCACATTGAGCAGATACATTCAGGATGAATATCGGATTCCATAGGAAGTTATTTAGGCCACTTATTGAGGTTTGGCTCCTGCAGGAACACTACAGAAAGCTCATTTAAAACCAGGGCAATGTGTACAGCCTGATGGAAGCATTGACCTTTTCATGGCTTGGTCAAAAGTTATTTTTTGACCGTTACATAAGATGTGTGGAGAACAATGTTTAAGAAACTGATTGCTCTCTAAGAATGTAATGCAGTGCAATCTTTTGTCTTCTTGGAGCATTGATTTATTGACAGTGTATAGAATTGTTTTGATGTCTGTTTATGCAATAGACTAGACCACGCCTGCACTGTGCAGACACTTAGCTTACGTAGGAGGAACCTACGGTCACTGGCAGTCTCCTATTTCTTATCCCTTGCAAGCTACAGTCCTTAAACTGTCAAATTGAATTACCAAGATTGTCCTTAAACTGTATGATCAGCACTTCTGATGTACTACCTGTAAACATGTAGTCTGCTCAGAAACAGCCCTGCTCTTGGTCTCTCTCTCTCTTTGTTTCTCGTTAAAAAATCATTTTGCCTTGATCCACTTGTTGGTGACATTTCTGTTTTGTTTTAACTTTGGGGCCAGTGCAGTTTTCTTTGCCTCAGCTCATACGTACAATCCATTTCCGAGGACCTTCTTTATTGCTCTCTCCAGTCAGAAACTGAAGTTTCTACACAGCTTCAGGTTGGATTAACCAAACCTAATCTTTCCGGGATCTTTCTGCTAATGCTTCATGTGACTTCTGCTTCACAGGGTAGCCGTTACATTTTATTCATATTGCTTCCTTTCATATTATATTTTTCCTGTAGCCAAACATTTCATGCAAAGCTCTCCTCTCCCGACCCATTGGTACAAAATGTGCCTTTCATATCTTTGGATGTTGGTCCTATTGCCTCTCTGGAAAAGAACGGAAGAGCACTAGCAGAACTGACGGTTTGAGCGATGGGGATCCTTTTCCTCCATTAGTCTGGGGAGTCTTTAATGAAGTGAGCACTGTGCACAATCAGTAAGAGCTGGACAGTAGGCAGCTTTCTTTATTCCATGATTTTTTTTCTATAGATTGGAGTGGAGAGGGGGAGGGAAATCAATGTTCTTCTGACTCAGGAGCTCTTTCCTGAGGCATGCAACTGGATGGGTAGTAAGGACTTGTGAAAAATGGTGCATCTGATCTTCCCATCAAACCTTTCCATTGAAAATGCAAATCAGAGGAACAACTTATAAGAAAGAAAATAGAAATCCAAGACAAAGGGCTAATACCAAGGACAGTATGCAAGAAAGAAAAACACTCTTTGAAAATCTGTAGAGTTGTTAGTAGAGAATAACACAGAATACACTGGAGCTGGCAGTTGTTGGCATAGCAATTTGATGCTGTACTTGTTTGTGATATGAATACAAGAGTTTGTGAATGAGTGCTTCAGTGTTTCACTTCTAATGCACCTAGAGTACTTTGGTCACCACAGTAAATAATAGTCTCATTAAATCTGTCAGACAACATGAAGGGATGGAGTAAGTGCACGTTACCCCCAACGATTGGCTGCCCCCATCATTTTGAAGCCAAGGAATGATCAGTTGTCAATGAAAGCGTTCCAGAAAAGAGGTAGCATTGTTGAAATAAAACAAAGATGGTGGAATCAGTGGTAAAAAAAGTAGGTAAACTAACCTACCCTAAAATGCATGTTCTTCAAATGCAAATAAAGGGAGTTTATCCATTTCTCATTTACCCTTCACTATGTTAGTGGGTGGAATGGGAAATTAACAAAAGAAATTAAAGACAAGAGCTTCCTGGCAATAACATTAGTAAGTCTGCTGCAAAGAAATGCAAAGGACTCAGTGAGGCTGAACACGAAAAACTTGCTAGGACAAAACCTAAGACCAGTGGAAATGTCTCTGGTTTAAAAATTAATTAACCAAGTGGAAACAGGGTTTATAAACAAATAAACATTCCCTTAAAGTTCTTTCAACCCATTCACTAAAAAAATTGTGCTAATACTTGAAATGAAAGGAACTAACAAAAGACTGTAAGCAAATAGGAAACTGACTACACTATTACATTTTCTACATTGCGTTAAGTTCACATAAAAGAAAACAAATATCATAAACAGTGAAAAAAGGCCTTGACCCAGCAAACACTTACTTAAAGTTAAGCATGTGAGTAATAGAGTAGTGCATTTTAATTTATGACTTTTAACCTGGCAATGTCCCCTTTCCAATATAAACCTGTCATTCCATCCCTCTGCCACCCTGTTGTCCCCAGCTTCTGGTATTTAATATCTTCTTTCATTGGGTCTCAGTGCAGCTACTTTTCTGTCAGCTCAGCTGGGACATTTAGTGATAGATTGACAAAAGAAGGTGACAGTTTTATTGCCTTTTGGGGTTAAAATCAGACCTTTCATGCTACAGTATTTTAACACTTATTTTGCTTTATAGATTTAGATTATATACGATGTACTGCATTTGTATTTACCATAAACCTAAGCCAATAAGGCAAAAGTGCAGATGGCAGAGGAGAAAGTAGGCAAGGGGGAGGGAAGGGGAGGGAGGAAATGCAGAGTGGGCTATCAGATTAATCAGGGATCAGGCTAGTTGCCAGGTACTACATTAGCGTACACCACTCAGAGATTTCTCTTTCACTCTTTCCCTGGCTGATTGAAGAGGTCATCCATCAGATAGCTGAATTCTACCTTGCCATCAAAGCAGCTTCTATTCCTGTTGTTCAGAAAAAGGGCCTTTTTCACTCATAGGAGACACACTCACATGGGCATGAAATCGCATTGCACCTTCCTGGAGCAAACGCTTTATCTGATGGGCGACTAGACAATTCAATAAACTTTCATCAGACACTGTGAAAATAAATTAAGCACTGAAGGGGAAAAAATCCCTCACTGTTTCATCCTGTCCTGTAATGCAGAGTCAGAATGTTTGTGTGGTGTTCTCGCAGCTAGCAGAACTTCAGGATGTTGCAAAGATTGTGATGCTTTTAAAATGAACAGTTTGTTGATGAAAATCAGATAAATGCATTTCAATTAGACCTTTTAAGATATGACTGGGTTTATATGGTCACTGGGAGCATGTGTAACGTGGGTATTTCTTATAAGTTGAGCAACCATATGTAGCATTAAATCTAAAATGTTAGAGAGGCAGAATGAGTGTGTGCAAGTATGGACGGGGAGGTAGAAGTGTTTTTTTTTCAAAGCCTTATTTAAAGGCACGCTTGTTTGTTTAGAATTTAAGCTTTCCCCTGACGTGCTGTAAATTCAGACGTTGCAGGTATGAACTAATGCATGAGAATCTGAAAGTATAATTCCCCAGAAATAGCCCTCATCTAGTTTCTCTGAGCTGAGTGAAATGTAAAAATTAAACATAGAGCACACAGTAAAAGATGAAAAGCATACTAGATTTTAAAAAGTAATTGTAATCTATGAGCTTATTAGTAATAGAATAATAGAATATTAGGGTTGGAAGAGACCTCAGGACGTCATCTAGTCCAACCCTCTGCTCAAAGCAGGACCAACACTAAATAAATCATCCCAGCCAGGGCTTTGTCAAGCCGGGCCTTAAAAACCTCTGAGGATGGAAATTCCACCACCTGCCTAGGTAACCCATTCCAGTGCTTCACCACCCTCCTAGTGAAACACTGTTTCCTAATATCCAACCTAGACCTCCCCCACTGCAACTTGAGACCATTGCTCCTTGTTCTGTCATCTGCCACCACTGAGAACAGCTAAACTCCATCCTCTTCAGAACCCCCCTTTCAGGTAGTTGAAGGCTGCTATCAAATCCTCCCGTCTACCTCCCCGCCATGCTTCTCTTCTGCAGGCTAATGATTTTTTTAAACTATGACCTTTAATCTTACCATGTCCCCTAAAATACAAAGTGAGATGGATGGGATATAAACTAACAAAATAATGGGATTTCTGAGTTAAGGCAAAGCAACCTGAATATTAACCTAGTTTTGCCTTGTCATTGCAACCTATGGCCTTGATCCTGAAAACACATACACCTGCTGGCATTTACTCACATAAGTAATCCTATTGAAGTCAATGGGACTTTTCACATGTGTAATTGTGTCCAAGATTGAAGCCTATAACTATTGAGGACTTCAAACACGATGGAAAGATTTTACCAATTCTAGGTAACTTTTAAACAACTAGACTATAGTCAAACGAATCTAAAAAAGCGTTTGTGGGTTCAATTCAGAAAAGCAGCAAAAGGTTCTTTGATCACCAAATGGTGCTGAAAATCTACTGAGAACATGCAATGTTTCAGTACAGTAGAAACTACTAAAATGTCAACACGTGCCAGCTATTACACATGTACTAAAGGTGCCTCCCATATTGACTATGTTGAACCAATGAGGTGATCTTAGACACATGCAACTGCTATAAATGCTGATTCTTTTTTAAAAGAGCCTTTGTAATTCCTCCTCCATGTCCCAGCTGAAACAAAGAAGTGGAGAGGGACACAGAAATGAAAAGAAAGCAGCCATCTCTTGTCACACCTCACGTTTCTTGGATTGTCATTCGTGAAGGGGGACTAAATCTCATAGTAACTGCTAGTGAATCAGGTCTGACACTGCTACGTAATCCACAGCCAGCAGTGTGATCAAAGCCCCATTTTCCTACATTGTCTGTGAGCTTTCATTTGTTGGGATTCCAATGGCACTTCAAGAGTTAAAGACAGGTAAAAGGGAAGCAGAAAGAGATCCTCTTTTAAATAGAATTTAGATAAGTTTCTTATCCGCATTTTATGTTTAAAATGCGTAGGACTGGAAGGGAACTTGAGAGTTCTTCTAGTCCAGTCCCTGCATGCGTGGCAGGACTAAGTATTATCTAGACCATCCCTGACAGGTGTTTGTCTAACCTGCTCATAAAATCTCCAGTGATGGAGATTTCACAAACTCCCTGTTCCAGTGCTTAACCAGGCAATTTGTTTCAGTGCTTAATCACCCTGACAGGAAGTTCTTCCTAATGTTCAACCGAAACTGCCCTTGCTGCAATTTAAGCCCATTGCTTCTTGTCCTGTCCTCAGAGGTTAAGTAGAACAATTTTTCTCCCTCATCCTTGTAACAACTTTTTATGTCCCCTCTGAGTCTTCTCTTTTCCAGACTAAACAAACCCAATTTTTTTTAATCTTCCATCACAGCTCATGTTTTCTAGACCTTTAATCATTTTTGTTGCTCTTCTCTGGACTTTCTCCAATTTATCCACACCTTTCCTGAAATGTGGCGCCCAGCACTGGACACAGTACTCCAGTTGAAGCCTAATCAGCGCTGAGTACAGTGGAAGAATTACTTCTTGTGTCTTGTTTACAACATTCCTGCTAAAATACATACTCCTACACTGCAGGCTGTGTCTGCTGTAACTGTGCTAATAGATTGGTAGTAGCAGCAGGAAGCATCAAGACTCACAACGTGTTGCATCTGAAGATGGGGATGGGGCTGTAAATGCAGAATAGATATACTTCATCATATAGCATCTTTTACAAGACCATGGGGAAGACAGCACAGTTGGTGGCATTTGATAAGTCTACTTGCAGAGACAATAGAAATAGCACAGGGTTTTCTGCTACTATCTGTGACTCATAGACTTTCCTTAATTAAATGTCTAAGAAAGAGACAAGATATATCATGTATCAAGCAGTAACTGAAGATCAGCTGAGTCCATTCCACTCTCCAGTTCAAACCATCTCCTCGTCCTCCAGACTTTTCTGTAATTGCTGGTGATTAGTGGTCAGCCTTTTTTACATAAGCTAATGTTTGTTCCAGTCACAATACAGTAATACACAATTTTAGTACTGTAATATTTACCAAGCACAATATGAGGTTGTTGGGGAGGGGAGGGGGTAAAATTGTTTTTCAGAAGCTTCACAACCTGAACAACATGCCAGCTGCCAAATGTGTTATATGGTTTACAGCTTTCTACACCAGTGTTCTGGTAGGTGGGAGGAACCTAATTTTCTTTTTGTATTGGGTTTCCTAATGTTTCTTCACTGCCTTGGTTCCTCAGTTTCCCTATCAACATAATGGGCTCACTAATACTTTTGTGGTGTTGAGGATGAATGAATTAATATTTGCAATGAGGTCTTTGGAATATCGACACTATATGTCTCATTTCACTTCTGTCTATATCCTTGTGTACAACTGTAATGAGAACAAAATTACACAGTTTAGTCTCTGAACAAATGAGGTATAATTTCAGTGTAACCATATAGAGTTCGAAAGAAGAATAAATCGAAATTAAGTTGATTTCAGTTTGTTTGTTTTCTCTTTGCTTTCCCTGTAGGTATGAACAACCTAAGTGTGATAACAGCGCCAGAGCTCATCCAGCCAAAACAAAGGATTTGTACAAAGGACGCCAGCTTCAAGGTCAGTGTAATAGATGAGTTTTGCAGCACATGTTTCAATGGTGTTTAAGAACTGGAATAACTAGGGGGAGTTCCTTACCATTGGCCTAAATAAATGCCAGGGTGTTGCTACATTGGTCTGTCATTGACTGAAGCCAGAGAGTGGAGGTTTGAATTGAGGTGGCTGTAAATAAGGGGGTAGACATTTTGTAAGTTGCAGTAAGATTTGCTTTCTCAGGTCCTGATTCTGTGGACACTGACATCAATACAAGTTTTTCCACCAATTCAGGATCAGGCCTTTGTTGTATTTGTGTAATATTAGGTCAGACAACTGGGTTTTGTGATATCAGCTGCTGTAAAAGGAAATTGTGGATCATTCTAAAGTAGGAAATCAGAAACAAGCAAATCATTTGGGGGATTTATTTTTGTGTGTGCTATGGGAAACTTCTCCGTTCACCATTCACAGAAATTTCAAAATGCTTACTGTGTCAAGAATGTCATTCAATGCTGAAGTTTATCTTCATTAAAGTGTGCGTTAATACTGCCTATCTAGAAAGTAAATGTAATTGCAAAGTATAATTTGAAAAGAAATAGACGCAACAAACGCAAACTGTATCTGGTTAGACTTTAAATAATTATATGTTATGCTCTTTATGGAAGAACGTATATAATGCATGCTCTTTTAAAACATTCATGGTATCTCTCTATGGTACAAAAACCTGATTTGCAATGAAATTTGAGCCTGGAGTATAATTTCATGACTCCTTGCAAAACACCCTTACTCTGTTTCTTTTATGAAAATGGGCATGCAGTGTTCAGGTTTTAGATGGGAGCGTTTAAGTGCCACATAGGATAAACATTGAAATTCAGCACAAGGTCCTCAAATAGCACTTAAATGGTGAATAGGTCTTGGGCTAAACCTACTGATTTAGTTGGGGATTGGTCCTGGTTTGAGCAGGGGGTTGACCTCTTGATGACCTCTTGAGGTCCCTTCCAATCCTGATATTCTATGATTCTATACTTCACAGTCGTGAATTTCACACATAGGGCCACATTCATCCAGGGTGTAATTCCACTGAAGTCAATAGTTACTCGGGGAATTATTTTGAGCCATAACTCACTAGCCTGCCCCTATTGAAGCCTACAGAAGACTGGTCATTGACTTCAGTGGGGCCAGGACACCAATTACTCCAGTATTTAGTGACTCCCAAGAAATTAAATTTGAAGTAACAACATTCTCACCTTCTGCTTGTAGGTATAAAACTTGAATAGTTAGTAGATTGTGTGTCTTTTGCATATTGTGTCTGTGTGTAAAGAATATATTCTGGATAGCTAAGCTGAAGAAATTGATTTTATATTTAGTTCTGAATATGGTGGCCTCTGGTCATTCTGATTGCTAGCAAAAATCTTTGAAGAAACTTTTGCTCGGGGGGATAATGCCGGCTTTCACACTTCTCTTCTTTACCCAAACTGGCAGTGTGTTTACGCAGTGCAATAATGAAGATTTGACCAAAGACAGGAACTTTCTGCCACTGAGACTATTTAAGAGAGCTTTCCATGCTGTAAGCATCTACCCAGTAATTTCATTTTGGTTTAGTAGGCAATGAGCTTTTGATTCTTTCCTTCCACCCTACAGTATTTTGCATTCTATCAGCTTTAACCCCACAAACCACTGCTGCAATGTCAACTCATAATTACTATGAATTCTGTGTGGCACAGATTTGGTTGCCTATATTTATGTTGTTTACCCTTAAATAACCTTTGACTTTCAAGTGCTTTGTGCTATAAGACAAGGAGTCCTGGTGAAGTCAGTGCAACTACTCACAATATAAGATTTTATCAGCTGCATTACTATTTATTGTTTCTCTACATCTGTTAGAAACAATTGGCCACCTCCTCAGCTGGAATAAATCAGGATAGCTCCATTGATGTCAGTGGAGGTATGCTGATTTACACCGTTCCAAAGCAGGTGTTGCCTCAGACTGGCTAGGCATGCAACAGAATAAGGCTGATGGTATCTGGAACCAAGACTTTAAACTCATGCTTTCCTAAAAGAATGCCAGTTTTTACATGTCAGCATTTTCTCCACCCACTTTTAAGGAGCGTATGTAGTATACCTTGATTAAGCATAGAATTTGCTTAGGCTCAGAGTTCATGTAAACAAGGAAGTGATGTCATCATTGAAATTACAACATAGGGCTAGGTTGGTCAACCGACGAGTAGATACCCTTGCTGTCCCTAATCCATTTCAGCAATCAGTTTCAGTAGGTATAGTGCTCCACAACCCCTAACACTGAGAGACTCTCATGATACCAGCTGCCCCAGCGATGGCTGCTCACTTTTGCCAACCCTCCCAAATTTTCCTTCTTATATAGCTGTCTGTTCATAATGCTGGCCCTGTCTCTGCTCCTACCACCCTGGAAGAAAGTACTTAGATGAGACACAAACTTGGATCTAGTAGCACATTGAGCTAGTGCCAGATCGCTGCAGGTAGCTGGCCTTTAAGGGCCTAGTTCTGCTCTCCTTTCACTTACTGAGAATTTACACAGAAGTTTACTCCCACTGAACACAGTGGAATTATTCATGGAGAAGAGCTACTCAATTAGAGTAACAACAGTAGAACTGGGCCCTTTGTGAGTATCAAAGAAACTCTGTAATCCTGTGTACAATTTTATAAAATGTATTATAGCTTCTTCCAAGAATGTTCTGCCTTTACATAACTTGTATTGATGTCACAGGGGCAAAGGACAGGAAGAAACCTCCTGGCTCACTGAATCTAGTCCCCTGCTTGTCACAGGCAACCTCATTGTATAACCCTTCATAAACGTATCAAACTCTATTTTAAAACTAGTTAAGTTGTTGCTCCCACTATTCCTACTGAAAGTCTGTTTCAGAATTTCACTCCTATGATGGATAGAAGCCTTCTTCTGATCTCTAGCTTAAATTTATTCATGGCCAGTTTATATGTATTTGTTCTTATGACAATATTGTCCTTCAGCTGAAATAGTTCTTCTCCCTACCTGATGCTTGTCATTACATAACTCAAAGCCTTTTGATACATAGGTTCCAAATGTGACAAGTTAACATTTCAGAGTCTGATAATGAAAGAAAAAGAACAAATATGATAACCCATATAGATGTGTTAACTTGCTAATTCATTCAGGATGTTTTCCTTGAGTGATCTTATGAACTAGTGCAGCAGCAGTGCTGTAACTTTCTATATGTGGAAAACCCATTTCCAGAGTGTTCTTCACAATATCATAGGAGTTGCAGGGGTGACCACATTTATCATTTATTGGAGCTGGGAAAATGGTTTGAGCAGTAATGCAAAGCTACATCAAGAAGTTGTGTGGCAGATTCCAGTACCAAATATTCTGGACTATCAAAAGTTGGCAGTTGTGTGACATTACAGCTGAGTGTTGCTGTGGGGAATGAGCACTCAATATGCTCATTTCCAAAATGTGGGTGGCAGGAGCCTTTTGGTTTTAATGAACTTTGTACAGAACTCAAACTTGAGGTGCAGTAGTCTTGCCTATCTGCCAGTCTCAACATGAGGTCAAGCTTTATCTCATACATGTATCAACACGCTCCACATCTTCATATGGACTTATGTAGGACATAAGATGTGCATAGTCCTTGTACTGTCCTCTATAAAGGAGCAAATGTACCCTGTGTGAACACATGTTAACTTGAAATACAATACATGATGGTGTGGAAGATGCTTCTGAACACAGCTGATTGAAAATTTTCCACCAACACTTTTTTTTGGTCACAAAATTGGGTCTGACTAATATTTCCCCCCAACCACAAAAAGTATCTGCTTTCTGTGGAAAGTGTTTTGACTTCATCATTGGCACCTGAAAACTAACAAGCAAGAAGGTACACCATGAGAGAGACTGTCTGGCTCAGGATTACATTTCTTAGCTAGAAGTAACATTATCTTGTGAAGGAAAAATAGTGAAGCACACAGTCATGAACTAAGAAATATAATTAACCTGGATTTTCAGATTTAATGCTTAATTTCTATGGTTTTGTGGCTTTAAATAAGACCATTAATATTGTTTACATTTAATTTTGGTTTGCTTAAATTTCCATTTTCTTTAACACTGTTTTTAAAGTTCCTATAGCCATGATACTTCCCCTCATAGCAAGGGCTAATTTTGGGGGGGATTTTAGTTTGAGAATTACCCTAACTGTAATACAATCTACTGGTTTGAGTTCATATGCAGATGTGGTAAATCCATGTGCTAAAAAAATCCTGAAGGTGCCTTTCTGATTTGTGCTTTAATATTTTAATCTAATTCTTCATTTCCAAATATTTCCTTAGGGCCAGATGATGATCTCAGTTACACCAAGAAATCAAGACTAGCACACTAACTTCATTTCAATTATTCTTGATTATTGTTAGTTTAAATGAAATCAGTATTTCACCTGTAATAGTTTTACCCTTCCTGGCTGTACCTTGGCTCTCCTAAAAGACCAGTTCCAGATGCTTCCTGCTAGCATATTGGCTCCTGATTAGGTATCAGGTTAGTTTGAAGAAAGGATCCTATGACACTCCTCAGAAAAGACCAATATTTGTCTCTAGATATAAGTGGATTAACTGGCACCTGAAAGGTTTAGTGTTTAATATGTGGAGTTCATGCAAAGTCACAGCATAAGAGGGATCTGAGCTAGTAAAATTTCCATTAGATTTCTAAAAGTTCTCCCTTAGATTAAATTCTGAATTCACAGTTTGGAAGTGAAATATGGAGAAGGGAACAGTATGTTCTGATGAGGGCCCCAAACCCGTAGTTCATATTAATTGAAAAGACAACTCTTGGCATACAATTTTTCACTGGCTCTACTGGTCTAATGTGAAAAGAAAAGGAGTACTTGTGGCACCTTAGAGACTAACAAATTTATTTGAGCATAAGCTTTCGTGAGCTACAGCTCACTTCATCGGATGCATACTGTGGAAAATACAGTGGGGAGAGTTATGTACATAGAGAACGTGAAACAATGAGTGTTACCATACACACTGTAACCAGAGTGATCACTTAAGGTGAGCTATTACCAGCAGGAGAGCCGGGGCGGGGTGGTCGGGGGGGGACTTTTTGTAGTGATAATCAAGGTGGGCCATTTCCAGCAGTTGACAAGAACATCTGAGGAACAGTTGTGTGTGTGTGTGTGGGGGGGAATAAACATGGGGAAGTAGTTTTACTTTGTGTAATGACCCATCCACTCCCAGTCTCTATTCAAGCCTAAGTTAATTGTATCCAGTTTGCAAATTAATTCCAATTCAGCAGTCTCTCGTTGGAGTCTGTTTTTGAAGTTTTTTTTTTTTTAAGTATTGCCACTTTTAGGTCTAACGTGGTGCTTCAAGTCCTAGCTCTGAACAGCTTATACCATGCAGAACAAAACTCATGATCTGAGTTTTGGAATGCTGCATAGCTAAGTACAGCTTTTTTTGGTTGTTGGCAATTTGTTTTCATCCCATAGTTTCACAGGGATAAGTTAGTCTTCACTTTCTTTCCATGTAGAATGGTGCCAGCATTGAGTGGCAGTCAGTCTTCAGACACATTCTTAAGTGTTTTAATGCTTAATGCTTTGCTTATTTTTAAAGGCATTAATTAAGTGAATATCTCTGAACACGGAGCATATTCCTATAAGCTTCTGATTGTCATGACAATTGCTCAATATGCACACTTCTTTCTCCACTGAATTGTGAATTTAAGAGGATTATATTTTTATGATGTAACCAGTGTTTTCACTGACTGAGCTAATATTTTAAATATCCCTTTCTGTTATGAAGTCTTAAGCTCTGAGGGGCCAATCTAGAAGTTATCTGGCAAAACAGCCAGTGAAGTTGATGAAAGTTTTGCCTGAGCTCTATACCTATCTTCCTGAGACCTATACCTATCTTCTTAGCAAGACAGGGAGGGATAGCTCAGTGGTTTGAGCATTGGCCTGCTAAACCCAGGGTTGTGAGTTCAGTCCTTGAGGGGGCCATTGGGATCTGGGGCAAAAATTGGGGATTGGTCCTGCTTTGAGCAGGGGGTTGGACTAGATGACCTCCCGAGGTCCCTTCCAACCCTGATATTCTATGAAGTGTCATCTTCTATGAAGAAGAACCAATAACTTGCATAACTGGTAAATGCTGTCTGTGATTGAGATGAGTCTATTGATTTAAAAGTTGGAATCCACAGCTGTAGAATGTAGTGACAGCTCTACCCTTTGCACACACTAAAACTGGGTACAAATGACATGAACGGCCAGTTTGGAATAGAACACTGAAGAAAATAGGGGCAAGATAGGTATGAAATATGTGGTTTGGTTGCAGAGGCAAATGAGGATTGTGGAAATTCTGAATGCAGTAGAATAAATGTTTCACTGTGCCGGGTGGGGTGGATGTGGAGAGTCTGCACAGAGCAGCCATACTTCCTGGAGAGTACTCTGAGCATTGCTCAGCCAGGCTCCGTACATTATTTGTGGAGGGGAAGAAGTAGGCTGGAGACAGGTGGATTCACTGGCCAAAATTCCCGATAGTGTGGGAGTGAAGCAGCCATAAGTCCTGCATTTTCTGAGTCTGCAATAGTAGCTCCAGAGCAACTGAACCTGCGGAGAGGATTCTAGCCTCATCAGCCTATGCCTGTTTAGCTGGGCTTTGTACTGGGAAGAGGATCTGGCTCTAATCTCATTAGCTGATCGTTATTTTCTTGATCTTACCATGGGCAGATCAAGGAGGACTACATGAAGAAGAGAGAGAACAGAAAATACAATAACAAAACAAGATAGAACAAAGTGTTACTATTTTTTTATACAATACCTGGATTGTAATAGCAATATAACACAACAGGCTTTAGGTTATACAGGAAGCCAAAGCCTGTAGTTATTTTTCAAGGCTCAGTAACTCTCATTCAGTATTCTTGCATCCTGGATGTCCTGTCCTGATCCCCTTAACCCATGCTGGCCTGGCCATATCACGTCATAGGCACCAACTCAATGAGTGCTCTGGGGCTGGAGCACCCATGGGGAAAAATTAGTGGGTGCTCTGCACCCACTGGCAGCCAAGCTCCCCTCCCCTCCCCGCCCCACCTCACCTCCGCCTCCTGTCCTGAGCGTGCCGTGTCCCCACTCCTCCGCCTACCTCCCAGCGCTTGCTGCTGCCAAACAGCTGTTTGGTGGCGTAGCAAGCTCCGGGAGGGATGGGGTAGGAGCGGGAACACGGCACACTCAGGGGAGGAGGTGGGGCCGGGGCAGGGATTTGGGGAAGAAGTCAGAATAGGGGCAGGGAGAGGGCAAAGTTGGGGCAGGGATTTTGGGGAAGGGGTTAGAATGGGGGCAGGGGTGGAGTTGGAGCAGAGGCGGGTTGAGCACCCACCGGAGCAAGTAGAAGTCAGTGCCTGTGTCACTAGTGATTTATCTCAGCCCCACTTAACATTCATTGATTATTAAAAAAAAATCACCAAAATCCTAACTAACTCAAGAGCTGTTTAATGCTTCCAGTTTAGTGACTGTTTGGTCAATAATACAAAGTGAAATTTACAGTAAAAGCAATTCAGCTAGCAGTAAAGCACCATTGGAAGACAGAGCTGTGCCAATGGTAGCAAAAGAGTAAATCTGGCTAATTAAAATGTGATATTACTGGCTTGGCCACAGCGTTTCCTTCACTGTTCAGTTAATAACCTTTTAAAAGTGTTATGTAAATTTTAAAAGGGCTAAATTGGGAGCAATAAATTCTCACTGCATTTGCTTTTCAGCATATTTTTAAAAACTGTATTTGTATGGAGTGAGGCAGCAATTTGTCAATTCTTCCCTCCCGCCTTCCCATAAGAGCTTTTCATACTGGACCTCCTGTTGAATACGGCAGTCTTCCCAAGTGCATGCTGCTCTGTTCCATAGTTAATGTGTCTGTTTTGGAGGACAACTAATATAGTTTCAGGAAAATGACCTTACAAACAGATGAGTGCTAACACAGGAAGCCTTCAGTCATTTATTTGTCCTTAGAATGGAAGAGTCTCCCTTTAAGTCTACAGCTGTGATCCCTCATATCATCCTCTCTCCCACCCTCTGATAAATGAATTTCTGGTTGTATTTTTGGTATAATAGCCAAATTATGGTTAAGTAAAAGTGTGTTAGTCCTGGAAAATAAAGGATCAAACGGACATCACTGAAGCTCCATTGAAGTAAATGGAGCTATGCTGATTTACAGCCATTGAGGATGTGGACTTAAGGAGTAATCCAGGCCCCGCTGAAGTCAATTGGAATTTTGCCATTGAGTTAAATGAGGCCAGGATTTCACCCCTAATATTTCTGGGTGGGGAAGATGAGCTAATAGCTCTGAACTTCCATGATAAAGGTCTTGCAATAAAAATTTATAGCATATTGCTATTTTTCCTTGGTGAGAAGCCTGGGCTAAACCAAATGAAGCCTCTTTCGCAATAAAACCAAAGCATAAGTGCAAAAAACAAACAAACAAAACCTCACCACCAACACACCCTCCAAAACAACAAAAAATAATTCTGGGAAATTTCTGGGTGGATGTTGTGGTGGGTTTGGTCACAGAGACCCCCTTGGGACTGTCACCTGATGTGCTGGAATTACCTCTGAGCCTGTTTTTCCTGCCAGCTTTGGACTCCAGAACCCTGCCTTGTTGAGCCAGACATGCTAGCCTGCTTCAACATAGACCCAAGTCTGGTCCACACCCGCAAAGCTGCAGACTTTAACCAAAAACTGCTCAGCAGGTCACCTATCTCCAGCACCCAGGCACCCAGCTCCCAATGGAATCCAAACCCCAAATAAATCCATTTTACTCTGTATAAAGCTTATACAGGGTAAACTCATAAATTGTCTGCCCTCTAGAACACTGATAGAGAGAGATGCACAGCTGTTTGCTTCCCCAGGTATTAATCACTTACTCTGGGTTAATTAATAAACAAAGTGATTTTATTAAGTATAAAAAGTAGGGTTTAAGTGGTTTCAAGTAATAACAGAGAGAATAAATTTCAGAGTAGCAGCTGTGTTAGTCTGTATTCGCAAAAAGAAAAGGAGTACTTGTGGCACCTTAGAGACTAACAAATTTATTTGAGCATAAGCTTTCATGAGCTGTAGCTCACTTCATCGGATCCAATGAAGTGAGCTGCAGCTCACGAAAGCTTATGCTCAAATAAATTGGTTAGTCTCTAAGGTGCCGCAAGTACTCCTTTTCTTAGAGAGAACAAAGTAAGGCACTAAGCAAAATAAAGCAAAAACATGCAAGTCTAAGCCTAACATTAAGAAACTGTTTACAGGTAAAATCTCACCCTCAGAGATGTTCCAATAAGCTTCTCTCACAGACTAGGCTCCTTCCTAGTTTGGGCCCAATCTTTTCTCCTGGTGCAGTCCTTAGTTCCCACAGACATCTTAGGTGTTAACTAGGGGCTTTCTCATGACTGGCAGCCCCCTTTGTTCTGTTCCACCCCCTTTTATAGCTTTGGTACAAGATGGGAATCTTTTGTCTCTGTGGATCTCCCTCCTCCTTCTAAATGGATGGATTCAAGGTTTAAGATGGATTCCACCATTCTTCCTGGGCTGGCTTACACGAACACAGGAAGGCTTGCAAGTAAACAGAGCCATTTACAACCAATTGTCCTAGTCAGTGGGAGCCATCAAGATTCTAAACCACCATCAATGGCCCACACTTTGCATAATTACAATAGGACCTCAGAGTTATAGTTTATATTTCTAACTTCAGATTCAAGAATGATACATACATACAAATATGATGAGCACACTCAGTAGATTATAAGCTTTGTAATGATACCTTACCAGAGACCTTTTGCATAAAGCATATTCCAGTTACATTATATTCACACTCATAAGCATATTTCCATAAAACATTATGGAGTGCAATGTCATAGATGTCACATTAAATGTCTCTGAAATGTCACATTAAATCCAGAAACTAGAAAATAGTACAGGAACAGATTTCTTGTTGTTAGCCTGTACAAATTTAAAATGATATCCTCCTGGAAAACAGGATGGGGATTTCCATTTTTAGAGCTGGTTGAAAAATATGTCCATTTTTCCCTGATTTTTTTGAAGGGGAGGGGGGTAGTTGAAATGTTGAAACTGTTCAAAGACTTCTGTTAATTTGTGGTTCATATTCTGCAGCTACCTACTTACATACACTAGAATCATGTTGTAAGAATCAGTTTGAGTAATCTGATTTAATTGTGACATCTGAATGAGCACTACCATCAACATCCAAATCAGACAATGGTATAGAAGCATTATAATGCCATGGCAAGTCAGTCAACAACAACAGGCTGTAACCAGCAACTCCCACAAGCTGTACCACATTGTACATTACCGGCTTGGCAGCACTCAAAAGGGTCTGAAAATACCCATGAAACGCATGAAAAAACAAATGATATTCAAGAAAAAGAGAAGGAAAGAAACATCCTTACCCACTGAAAAGGGGTGAAAAGGAACTTTCAGTCTATGTAAGTGAATGCTCACTAGAAGTGGAGATCATGAAAACTAACTTCGCTATACACCACAAAAAGTGAGAAAGAGAGATGGTGCTCCTCCTAATATCAGTGAAGCTGAGTGGGAGCTGGATTGAAGCCAATGTCTCTTCTTCCAGAAGTCCAGTGATGAAAAGTGAACAACTAGCTCACCAATGGGGGGTTTTTAGTGGAGAAATAGTTCCAGTAAACCTAAAGAAGCCATTACGGTTTACTGGAAAACACATGAATATAACTGTGGCTCTTTTGAAAAAAAAAGCATATTGCCTACACTGTGGTTATGGGGGAGAGGGAAAAAAAGAATAATGGCCCCAAGTACCATTTAGTCTAATGAAGTCTTGGGTTTCACTCCCCCCAAACCAGCACTTCTTGGAACCAACTTGGCACTGTTTACTGGTGACAAGTACTGAGCCTGTAGAAATACTGTTGATTTTTTAAAAGATTCCTGTTAGTCAGCGTTGAGCTGCCTAAAAGCATGGAGCACTTACCTCTCTCTGGAGACAAAGAAGCTTCAGAATTCAGGACAGTGTCCTGCACATTAAATTAGTCATCATTTGCTATAATACAGGAAAAAAGGAAATGAAATTGTGCATACTATTTCTATAGGGGAATCTAAAAAATTATTAAGGAATCCAAGGAGGATTGAAAGATGTGTGTTTGAGGTTTTTTTTTAAATGTGGACTCAGAGGAGGTTATGGGGAAAATCAAGATGGCTCCTTCCTTTTGAAAGAAGTCTGTATTAGAGAGTTAAAGGACCACAGAGCCCTTAGAAACAGCTGCTTGGAAATATGACTGTAGATACTGGGGTCTTGTCTGTGCTGGGCATAAAATCCTAGTGCAGAGTGAACCCAAAAGAGATTAAAATATCTCCCCCCCCCAACAAACTTTGACACTCTTTCCGCTAAGCTATTAAGCTTTGAGAAATGCAGGAAAAACAGTTGTAATTTCTGGTACAGTGAAGACATGGGAGAGGTATCTCCTAACAACCAGGGGCAACTAGGGTGCAATTCATGGGTGAGGGGCGGGGAACAATAAAAGCTAAAAAGGTGATGCAGTCTACATTGAATGTTTGCTGCCAAATAGATTGAAATGTTTATCAGCTGAATCTGGAGGATGGCAGGAAAAGCTTGAGGGGAAAACTTGACTGACTTGAGGGGAAAACCCAAACATTTCAATCAACCAGTATGGTAATCATTATGAAAAAATGACACGAAGCCTTTTTAGAATTTCTTGGGAGTCACACAATAAGATGTTGTTCCTTTTAAGAGGCTTCTCCTTTATACCTCTGATAGGTAATTATAATGTGCTCTATAAAAATAAGCCATTAATTGATTTCCAAGGCTGTTGATCAAATGCTTTGAATTGCCTTGTTTTGATACTACAGGTCCTGCTTGTTGTGGCACTTTATCTGTACCTAAAATTAACCTTCAGCTAAACTGCTTATGTAAGTGTTCATCTTGCATCCAAGTTTGAAAATCTTGGCCCCATTTTTTTTTTTGAAACATTGAATCATGGCATGAAATTTCACTTCACTGACACTTTGGGTAATTTAATATTTAAAGCTAAAATGACCTTGATTATGTCTGACTGACATAAAATGTCATGCAATGAGGTTTGCAAACTCCATGTTAAGAGAAATTAAGTAGACCATATCCGAAGTAGATACTCTGAATTCTGAGCATTAAGTGTATTTTTCTAAATGAAACATTTGGATTCTTTCTTGTTGTATTAATTGTTATGTGCATTCATAAGACATCCATAACTGCAGTTTTTGGAGCAAAAAGCATTTTCCCAAAGAGAGGGAGTATATACAGTGCTCCCATTCTCTACAGATCAAAACAACTAGATTGAGAAGACCAGTGATGGATTTGTGATACAGGAAAGCAGCCTGTAGACTGCATTGCCATAGATTCCAAAATCTGCAGTTAGTGCAAAGACTGAACAAAAAGGTATGTGCTCTCGCTCTAGAAGTGCCCACACTCAGATGCATTATTAGCAGGAGCAATTTCCATTGGTAGGAACCCACCATTGAAAAAGCTTTGATCCAGTACCTAAAAGTCCCCCTTTGGGACAGATCACCGAAATGTTCCTGCAGACGCTGTGGCAGGGCATGAAGAAGAGGTAGGCCTGAAGATACCTGACCTAGACCATCTAGGGATTTATAGATGGTAACCAGCATCTTCAGTTTCTCTAGAAAGTGAGCTGATAGCCAGTGCAGAGTGTAAAGTACGAGTGTCCTGTGTTCTCATTGTGGTCAATCTTATTCAGAAAGTGCATTTTGTGTTAACCAGAGTTTCCAAATGAAGTTTAAAGGTAGCTCCAGGTAATACTTGTCCAGCCATGGCATGTTTGACCATGCAAAGTCTGCCCCTGTGAGGAAACTTTGCAATCCTTTGACCAGCCAAGATAAGATAGCGTATCTAGCCACCATTAGTATTTGGAACTTTGAGAGCAGAGATGAATTTAGGAAATCTTTGTGATGATTATTGACATTACAGTAATTCCTAGGGACCTCAGCTACAGACCAGGACCCCATTGTGGTAGGCACTGTACCAGTACATAATAAAAAGACAGTCCTGGCTCTGGCTGAGGCTATGTCTACACTACAGCCTATGTCGGCATAACTTAGGTCGCTCAGGGGTGTGAATAAGCCCCCACAACAGTGACATAAGTTACACTGACATAAATGCTCTTGTGCACAACACTATGTCGGCGGGAGAACTTCTCCTGCCAACATCATCTCCACAAATGGCAGAAGCTGTTTTATTATGCCAACAGGAGAGCTCTCCCCCATCAGCATAGAGCATCTTCACCAGATGTGCTGCTGCAGTGCAGCTGCATTGGTTGCAGCTGCACTGCTGTAGCGCTGTTTGTGTAGACATGCCTTTGCAAAGCACTTGGACAACAGGTGGACACAGGTCCTCTGTTGAAGAGGCAGTGAAAGTTGTGCCAATTCCTCAAAACATTTGTCTGCCAACGTGTGTCCCTCTATTTTACCCAGATTGAGCCTAAACCACTGGCTTTCATCCACATCTCTCTCTGCATCAGGTATTTGGAGAGCAGGGACAGTGTTCTGTCTTGGTTTAGTGAGAAGACATAAAACTGAGTATCATCATGCATATGGAAACCCTAACCTAGTTCCTCACAATTTACCTCAGTGGCTTCAAATATATGATTTTACTCCTCTTGTTCAAGATACCTCATGGGATTCCACAATGTTAGATGGGGTGGGATCTGAGTTACTACAGAGAAGTCTTTCCTGGGTATCTGGCTGGTGAATCTTGCCCATATGCTCAGGGTTCAGCTGATCGCCATATTTGGGGTCGGAAAGGAATTTTCCTCCAGGGCAGATTGGAAGAGGCCCTGAGGGTTTTTTGCCTTCCTCTGTAGCACGGGGCCCGGGTCACTTGCTGGAGGATTCTTTGCACCTTGAAGTCCTTAAACCATGATTTGAGGACTTCAATAGCTCAACATAGGTCAGAGATTTATCGCAGGAGTGGGTGGGTGAGATTCCGTGGCCTGCATTGTGCAGGAGGTCAGACTAGATGATCACAATGGTCCCTTCTGACCTTAATATCTATGAATCTATGAACTGATAGACTTAGAGGTGGGTAGAGCATTTGCTCAGTACAAACGTCTAAGAACTTTCTGAAAAGTTTCAGAGCACTGCACAGGATTCAGAATGCTTCTTATAACTCTGCAGGAATGCTCCTATCAAAATATTCCTAATGTTAGTGTATAGCAGAAATCCATGAATTAATATGGACAAATAGCTTATTCAGTGCATTTCTCCCTTTTCTGTTTGTGAAAGTCTTGTATTTGTTCATTATCTAGATATTTCTTCTGTGAAAACTTCTTGGCCAGCAGATCATTTGTGAGCAGTTCAGTGTGAATGTTCGTAAATCAAAATCCAGACCTTGTTGGGCCCTGATCTTGCAAACACTGATGCACAGGCTTAATTTTTCTATCATGGGTAGTGTTGTTGAAATCAGTGGGTCTGCTACTCATGGTAGTAAAGGTAAACATGGGGGTAAGTGTTTGTAGGATCGGGGTTGTGCTGGTTACACAGGGCCTGATTTTTCATAAGCATGAGGTACTTTTCAATGCGAGTTGTAGCTGCTCAGCACCTGTGAAAAATTAGGCCTATCCAGTCACACAGTATTGTTTTTGATCCCTGATTGGTTGTTTTTATGTAACTAGTCAACAGCAGTTTGAATTTCAGATTGTTTGAGTGTATAATTCACAGTTGCTGGTTAATTAGGCAATTTTAAATTAGCTTTAGGAAAATATTCAAATGAAAATCAAATACTAATTAATCAAATTCATTTAAAATTTGGAATAGGCTATTTTTTTCCATTAGAGGCCCAGCTCTGCCATAGTTTTCATGATGGTGGAAGGTACCAGTGAGCATACCAAACCTAGATTTTATAGCAGTCCAGAATTATGATAGGGGGATGTAAACTTGAGCTGGGCAAATTTGTTCACACAAAATAAGACCGTGAACTTATTAATTTTTAGCAAATATTTCAAATCAAACCTTTGTGTAGAAAGCAAAGTCTTTATATAATTCTTATTGCTTCTGATTATGTGTTTCACTATATCACATATGAAGGTGGTCGCAGTATAAAAAAATTGTGGAGCCATGTGATAAACTGCATTTGTTCCAAACCTCTGAGCAGTTCACTGGCATTCTGGCCATTATTAATCTATTTCTCCCTGGATTAATCCAAATTTTCAACCCCCTGAGCTGCTTCAAAGAGTTCCCAAAAAAAACCTTCCACATCACACACTACCAAAGAATTCCTTCCCACCCCCAACTGGGCAATATTCAACCCTGCATTAGTGACAGATAAAAAGTCTGGTTTCAGAGTAGCAGCCGTGTTAGTCTGTATTTGCAAACAGAAAAGGAGTACTTGTGGCACCTTAGAGACTAACAAATTTATTTGAGCATAAGCTTTCGTGAGCTACAGCTCACTTCATCGGATGCATTCAGTGGAAAATACAGTGGGGAGATAAAAAGTCTGATAATTAACTGGAAATGGGAGATTCTCGGCTTCCCAATGATGCAAACTCCTACCCCTGGAAGTCCTCAACATATTGGACAGTGAAGACATGAAATTTTTAATGCATAGAAAAGCTATTGTAAGTCAATTTTACATGTTACATTTATTAGCTATGCTTTTTCTCTCCCTCTGAGGTCTACAGAGTTGAGCTCACAATAACAAAGAAATGTTTTTTTTTCAAAAAGTCATAATAAAATGTTTTAAAACTCTCTCAAATATTTATACAATAGTTTTTTGGTGCAAAACACGTGGCATGTACACAGTATGTGAGGATGCTCTGCACTGTTGACTTAAAACCTTTATACCACACCATACATATCATTGTGTGTGCGTATATGCCTGTGTATACACAGGCAGACAAAACTCACACACAGCTTGTTATACGTCCTAATTCATCCACAGATGAAAAGATGCTGAAATTCTTAAACCTATTCTGATAATCCACAAACATAAATCAGCCCAATAAAGAGAAATTTTCTCCTGGATTGGGCAGAATTCAATGTACTGTATTAACTGATCTACTTCTATGTACTGACCTATGACGAAAGGTTTAAAAAAAAACTGGATATGTTTAGACTTGAGAAAAGAAGACTTAGGGGATCTGAGAAGTCTTCAGATATGTTAAGTGCTGTTATAAAGAGGACTATGATCAATTGTTCTCCATGTCTACTGAAGATAGGACAAGAACTAATGGGCTTAATCTCTCGCAAGGGAGATTTAGATAGTTTTCCCTAATATCTAACCTAACTATAAGGGTAGTTAAACGCTGGAATAGGCTTCCAAAGGAAATTGTGCAATCCCCATCACTGGAGGTTTAAAGACCAGGCTGGACAAACACCTCTCAGGGATGGTCTAGGTTCACCTGATCCTACCTCAGCACAGAGGGCTGGATCTGACCACCTCTCGAGGCCCCTTCTAGTACTACATTTCTATGATTCTATGTTATTTCTCCCCTTTATCAAGAACTGTGACATGCTTTCCAGAAACATATCTACAGATTTTCTTTAATCTTACTCAATTTATTAGTTGAATGTATCCATCCAGATTTACAACAGTGATTTTGCTACCAGCTTTTTACAAAATGTCTTATATACGGGATTTTTTTCCTTGTCAAGCCTTATTTTGGAATACAAAGAAATAGACGCTATTTCCTCCAAATCTACTTAACATAATCCACTTCATTTCTCACATCACTTCTCAACTCCTTTTCCCATTTTCATAGGATCAGTGTCCATGATTTTTGCCACTCCTTCTGGTCCATGGCATGAGTTCGTAGGTCTTAGAGTTCCAGTCCTTTTCTCTTTAAACTTTTCTTGACAGAGTTTTTCAATCTTATTTTTGGTCTTCTATGCCCTTTCTTGATGTCTTCTTCCTTCCATGCTTTCTTGGCTCTTCATTTTTCTCCCATTCTTATCACATGTCCAGTCTACCTCAAATGGGCACTCTGCAATCTGTCACTCAGAGTTCCAAGTTCATCTTCCCCCTAATTTCTTCCATGCATACTCTGTCAACCCTCTACTTGCTTGCCATTCTTCTCAGTATACTGTTTCATGCTACCGATATCTTCTTTTCTTCCATCTCCTTAAAACCCACCATTTTCAAACCACAGAGCAGGCAGGGACAAATACTTTACCTTTCAATTTGTTACTTAGTTGCAGGTGTCACAGTTCTCCTGAGACCTTTTTCACTGCTGCCCATGCACAATCCTCCAGATCTCTCTCCGATGGCACAAAGTGTACTTTCCAGGTACACACTTTTTTCTTTCTGACTCAGCTTCTCTCCTGAAACTTTAATCAAGAGCTCTTCTTCCACCTTCCCTATTTGCACAAGTTCAGTTTTCTTTGTGTTTACCTTTAAGCCATGATCTTCAAACACAGATGCCTACTCAGATACCATATTTACCTATTCCTCTTTGCTGTCAGCCAAAAGGGCCGGATCATCAGCATACATTAGTTTTCTTATTGCCCTTATATAAATCCATGGTACACCCACATCTTGAATACTGCATGCAGCTGTGGTCCCCTCATCTCAAAAAAGATATACTGGCATTAGAAAAGGTTCAGAGAAGGGCAACTAAAATGATTAGGGGGTTTGGAACGGGTTCCATATAAGGAAAAGTTAAAGAGACTAGGACTTTTCAGCTTGGAAAAGAGGAGACTAAGGGGGGGATATGATGGAGGTATATAAAATCATGAGTGGTGTGGAGAAAGTGAATAAGGAAAAGTTATTACTTGTTCCCATAATATAAGAACTAGGGACCACCAAATGAAATTAATGGGCAGCAGATTTTAAACAAATAAAAGGAAGTTCTTCTTCACTCAGTGCACAGTCAACCTGTGCAACTCCTTGCCTGAGGAAGTTGTGAAGGCTAGGACTATAACAGAGTTTAAAAGAGAACTGGATAAATTCATGGAGGTTAAGTCCCTTAATGGCTATTAGCCAGGATGGGTAAGAAATGGTGTCCCTCACCTCTGTTTGTCAGAGGGTGGAGATGGATGGCAGGAGAGAGATCACTTGATCATTACCTGTTAGGTTCACTCCCTCTGGGGCACCTGGCATTGCCCACTGTCGGTAGACAGGATACTAGGCTGGATGGACCTTTGGTCTGACCAAGTATGGCCATTCTTATGTTCTCTGTATCACAGCTGTCCTACTTATTAACTCCATTCCAAGATTAAAGAGAAGTGGACTCAGCACATTGCCTTATCTCAAACCCACCGTCACCTCAGAATTCTCAGAAATTCCGTTTATTGTTACCACTTTAGCTAGGCCCTAAATCCAAATGATTATAAAATATATGTAGACAAGTGTGTGAATGTGTGTATATATATATATATACTCTCTCTCAACAGTGGCTTTGTAATCAGCTCACTAGATATGGGTTTACTGGTATGCGTGGTAGTTACTTGCTTCCAACTCGCTTTTTATTTTATATAATCCACCCCATTTGTATAATTATCCTATTCATTTCCACAGTTATAGAAATGTAAAAAGTATGGGCTAAATTCTGCTTCTGTTTGCATTTCTCTGAATTGAGAATAATTCCATTGTAGTCAGTGAAGATGCTCAGGATTTGCACTGGTGTAAATGAAAGCAGAAACTGGCCTAGTATATGCAGCCCTCCCAACAAAGATCCAGTTATAAACAGTGGAGGACTCTGTTATATTCACTGTATCTGCATCAATTTTCACAGTGAAATATTCACAGAAAGCCAGGAATAAATGGGATCATTTTGTGAACCTCCAATAGCACAGTTTGTCCAGAATTAGAAGGGTACAAAGCAAACAATGCCTCAGAAAAAGGCTGCTAATTTTTTATTTTATTTATTTATTTGCAGTGGTGGTGGTGGACTTTGGAATATCTACGTTGAATTTTCCAAGATTTAAATATACTGGGCCAGGCTCACTCTGTGGGTTCTGCCAGCTTGTTTTAGCAGAGATCAGCTTGCTGGCCTCGAACAGTGGAAAGTTTGCCTGCAGTGGGATTATAGAGGTACAAGCCATCCACAGCTCCTGTTACAGCAGGGGGCTTACAGCCAGCCAGCACTTGCTCCAAATATGGCTCAGGCCAGCCTGGGCATGAGCAAGGCCAGGTTGGCTGAGAGCTGTACTGATCTCTGTGTCTTCCGGGGAACCTCAACCAAAGGGGCTCCCATGGAGCCCCAGATGGGAATTTAAGATGCTTCCCCACTAGGGAAGGCATAGGAATATTATCTATAGGCACTGTGTTCTTGTAGGCACCATTGGGTGCACGTTGATGTTTCTGCACTTGTTTCTGCAGGCATGAATCTGTCCCAGTAGTGTTTATCCGCCACAAAGTACAGCTTGATTGGTGGAAACCAATTAACAAAGGCCGGCATATTTAAGTGTGGAGGTGAATTTAACATTCCAGTCATCACTGTGGCTTTCCAACATTTTTGTTTTTAGTTAGAAGTCAGGAACCTCTCTTCCTAAAAATATGAGCTGAGGCTTCTAATAATAATCTGTGCACATGGAAGGAAGAACGTGTGTGTACAACATGAGGCCTGGTAAGCTCTTGGCACTCAGCTAATTAGGAAGTTTCTCAGAACTCTAACCCGCCCTCTTTAGTCATTTAGTGGGATCAAAGGTTTCATAACTGCTTGAACAAATCCTATTTCAGTACCATTAGAGCGCCAGCTGGAATCCTAGGGACTGAGATTATTGGAACTACATAAACAGCACCTAAGGAGAGTCCATGCTCTAGCTGGCATTGACGTGGCCATATTGATTTTAACCAGAGTCACAGATAAAAATAATTAGCATTAAATATACAACCCTGATGTCAAATTGTCAGCTTGATCCAGCTCCCATGGAAATCAAGATACGTTCCTAGGCTTTCCTGCCAAAATCAGTTTTTGTTCCCTTAATTCCTTTTTTCTCTTCTTAATTTTTTCAGGAAAAAAAACCGTTTTCTCACTCTGAACAGTGGGGTTGACCTATTTACTATTTTTTGTGGACAATAAATTGTAGTGACAGTTGTTGAAATATATATTTTTATGTGCCAGCAATCCTCCTCTTTCTGTGACATGCCCTTTGAGGTAATTTTTTGTCCTTAGTTTTCTTCTCACTTTGTTCTTGCTGCTGCTGCTTCTTTTTTTTAAGAATCAGGGCAAACAGAGCCATCAAACTTTATGTGGCCAAATTGTTTACGTGGCCAGTTCATTACCTTCTAGTATTCTGCATATCTAATTTACATGAATGTTTTAGAAAGGATCTATACATGTTTTATGGGCAGGGTTGTGCAGATTAAGCTCACTGGATATGGAAGATTTTGTTCGGGAAATATGTTGTCCTTGGGAAATGTTTAACCCAGTAGGGAATACACAAATTATTTGTCTGAAGTATCCATAAGAAGGAATCTTTTGAAATATACATCTTGACTCCTATATTAGCACTACACACAGTTCTATGGGAGTGAAATTGCTGGATCAAATCCTGTACTGCACAGACATACAGCTAACTTGGCAGCTGAATCTATAAAAAGATCAATGGATGATACAGCGGCAGTGAATGTAAGGTCCAGAAGCCATGTTTTTACGTATAGCTCTCTTTATGGCTTGTTTAAGAAAAAATGCACTACTGTGGTGCTGGCATTTCCAGTGTTTATAAAAACCGGGCTTGCTGTTCATCTCAAGTTGTATTTACTTTTGAAGTTCATTAATTTCCCTGACAGAGGCAGGTGGCTTGGTGAAACCAGGGTCATTTGGGAAGCGTGAGTGTTCTGGGAGAATAAAAACTGGCTGCTTATTCTACAGTGAAACCTTGTTTTGTCAAATTCCTCAGCTGCTTGTGCTTTGAGCTTAGAAACCTCACTAAGCATCTGGGTGAATGCTTTATTGTTGCCAGCTATCATTCATCTCGAGCTGTGGGGTGTCGCATAGGCAGACTTCACTTAATAGTCACTTCATGTGGAAGGTTGGAGGGGGAAGAGGCAATGTGAACAGATGCACAGTGATCTGATTCTCTAAGGTCAGCCCATGCAAAATCTCCCCTGGAAAGCAGAGAATAAAACCACAGTATTCTGGAGAAAAGAAACATGTATTTCTTATCATAATACTGTTATCTGAATGGTTTATTAAATCTGGACTCCCAATTCCAAATAAAAGCGTTTCGAATCAGGATTAAACTTCATGAAAAATTTGACCATTGGGGCCTGACTCTATAAAGCTTTAGAAATTCCTTAATGCAAAAGGACTGTTTGAATACATACAAAGCTAGCTCACTGTACATTAGGTAAGGTAAAGTAACTGCCTTCCCCCATATGAATGTATTTGAATACAGACATGAAACCACACCAAAAAATTGTGTACTGAGAACTGTAGCAGCCTGGAGGGGAAATAAAGATGGTACAAATGTGAAGGAACACATTCCCCTCATCCCCTCCAGTAGTTGTGCCAATGAATATATCGATTCTTAAATGTCTGGGTGTAAATGTATTTTTTATTTAATTTAAAAAAAGGACTAACAGCACTGGCCTGTGCTATACTTGGTATAGGCAGGCATGAGGCAAACTTCCCCGGTGTCTCACATCTCACGTACTTATATAACTATCTATTTGACTGCTGACCTTTTCTTGAGCAGAGACTAGCGATACCAAATTGTGTGGGTCTGGGAGACACTGACAAATGGGAATTAAGATGACTCAGCTGGCTTGTGATCAAAGCAAAATTTGAACTCTGTTCTCCAGAAGTGAAAGACTCGTTCACCAACCGCCCACCACAGCCACCCACAATCCCTGTTTTATCTCTATTTATATATAAGGCAGACCACATTAATATAGCCAAGATAGAATGGAGTCCCATTTTATACCATGATTAATACAATATGATTTACCGGTAAATAGGTAAAAAGTTTGTAGAACAGAAGAGTCATTTTTGATTAAAGTCTGCTTTAGAAGATATAAAGATACAGCTCTTATATAGTGTTTTCCTTCTAAGGATTGCAAAGCACTTCACAAATATTAATTGAACCTCTCAAACTCTTGAGAAGTAGGTCAATATTATCCTTGTCACACAAATGAGGAAATTGTGACACAAAGAGACTTAATTACCGTACTTTTCCCCAAAGTTGCTAAGAAAGGCACTGGATGAGTTGGAGGTAGAACCTAAGTCTCCTAAGTATCAGTCCTCTGCTCTTGTTACTAGAGCATCCTGCCTCTACTTTTATATGCCCCAAAACCCACACTGGACTCTAATCCAGCAAAGCAATTAAGCTCATTCATTGGAACTACTCATGAGCTTAATATTAAGCATATGCTTAAGTACTGTGCTAGATCAGGCCATTTAAATTCAGGATGGGTGAAGCTTATGGAGTTGCTGTTTGCAAAACCATTTTTTCCCTGAACTCTAAAACCATGAATATTTTTCCAAGCTTGATTCAACTAAATAAGGCCAGAAGGGAATACAATGATCAGCTGGTCTGACCTCCTATATAACACTGGCTGTAGAACTTTCCCAAAATAATTTAGGAGAACATCCAAGCTTGATTTAAAAATTGTCAGGATGGAGACTCCACCACGACCATTGCTAAATTGTTCTAATGGTTAATTACTCACTGTTAAGAATATATGCCTTGTTTCCAGTCTGAATTTGTCTAGTTTCAACCTCCAGCCGTTGGACCATATTATACGTTACTCTACTAGACTGAACAACCCATTATCAAATATTTGGTCCCATTTAGGTACTTATAGACTAATCAATTCACCGCATAATCTTCTCTTTGTTAAAATAGACTGAGCTCCTTGTGTTTGTCACTGTAAGGCATGTTGTCTAATCCTTTAATCATTCTTGTGACTCTTCTCTGAACTCTCTCCAATTTTTCAACATCCTTCTTGAATTGTGGACACCAAAACTGGGATCAGTGTCAAACCAAAATACCTATAATTTCCTGGGTTGTCCCATTTCCTTTTAAAATATCGGCACAACATTAGCTTCCTTCCAATCTTCTGGAACTTCCCCAGTGTTCCAAATCTTATTGAAAATCAGCATTAATAGTCCAGTGAGCTCCTCAGCCAGCTCTTTTAACACTTAGCTGCAAGTTATCCAGACCAGTTGATTTTTAAAATTTTCTAACTTTAGTAGCTACTGATTAATATCTACCTTAGATACAAGTGGAATGGAAAGAGTGTTATCATGACTACATCTTCTGTTTTCATCTTAAATACAGAAGAGAAATATTTATTGAACACTCCTGCCTATTCTGCATTATTATTGATAATTCTACCTTTTCCCTCTGGTAATGGACCAGTACCATTATTAAGACTGTTTGTTTCTAATATACTTAAAAACCTTCTTCTCATTGTCCTTAACTCTGCTTGCCATAGATTTCTTCTTCTGTTCATTTTTCATCCCTTATCAATTTTCCACAATTCCTACCTTCTGATATACGTTCATTTCTATCAACCTCCCCTTTCTTCCATTTGTTAAATATTATTTATTCTTTATAGCTGCCTTCCCTTCCTCTCTAAATCAGGGGGATGTTTTTTGTTCGTCTGTTTGTTCTTTGACCAATATAGCTTTCTGGGCACCTAGTAAACTGTTCTTAGACAATTCCCAATGATCATTCACATTTTTCTGATTAAATTCTTCCTTCCAACTGATTGATAACATGTTAATCCCTTTAACTCAATGGCCGCACTGCCAAGGGTGTCTGTATTAGAGCACAGAATGTCTTTCTGCTGAAATTCGCTTGGAGCATGCAGTACTTCTCTACCTTTTTTACTCCTCCCTCTTGCTTTCCGTGCATGGCCTCTCCCTTTTCTTTTGTTCCTTTGTCCTTCTCCTTCCTCCTCTTTATTCTCCGTCCTCTCTCTCTTTCATCCTCAGTTGCCACACACCGTTCTTTCCCTTTTCCCCTTAAATCTTTGGACTTGTCTATACACAAAATTTGCACCAACTTAATGTAAATCTGTTTACAAACAAATCTACTTAAACCCTAAGCAAACCCTTTTTGAACATTCTTATATTGGTTTAAACCTCACTTGCCCCTGTAATTAGCAGGCACAAGCTAAACTGAAACAAGTCATGCTTAAACATGTTTAAAGGTTTAGGGGCTTTTGCTGATTCTCTATTGCTTCTGGCAACTTCAGTTTTTGACCAAGGAGTAGATTAGCTTTTGACATTCCACGACCTTGTGTGTAAACATTCACTGCAGTTTAAACCTGGCTTGTATTGGTTTAGCATGCGCTTGTGATTTAGGGCTTAAGTACATGCTGAATGGAACCAAAAATATCAGTTAAAATTTCACACCCTGAGTAATTTCAGTTTAAATCTGTGTGGATACCCTTATTTTGGTATTAAAATGCCTTTATATTCATTAGTTAAGTTGATAAAGGGTCAATGTTAACTAAATGAAAAGCATTTTATACCAAAATGAGAGTGCCACTCTTTCATGATTTCTCTGTCCTCCACCCCCACACAGTATGCACAACTCAGTTTTCTCCTTTCTCTCTTTCTTCACTTCCTTTCCCTCAGTGTCGTTGGATGTTGCCCCTGCCCAGCAGCACTGTGTTTGAAGGTGCTACCAGTTTTAAAACTGCTACTGTTGCTGAAGGTGTTGGGAAGGTGCTATTGTGCACACATGCAGGAATAAATGCAACAATTGGTATTTCTGAAGGACGTTCCCACTGAGAAGATGCAAGGAGCCACAGTTAACCTAACATACAGATTAGTGGTCCAATGGAGAAAGCATCCTAGTAATCCATAATGGATTGCCATCATGTAATTGGATCATCCTACTGTAATACTATCTGAGACATTTAATAAACAAACTGCACACGGTAAATTACTTCACATTAAGTCAGCTGCACTGCAGACTGGCAGGCATACACTTTAGAACCATAATTTCATTCATCTCCATCTTTAATTTACCTTAATGTGCTTCTGTCATTGCAGGATCTTAGCTGCCAAATATTATGTATCCATTTATTTCATTCTTATTGCACAGTAGCCAGGTTAAGGACAGTGTCAGATTTAACTCTGAATTTCCCTGCTTTTTGTGGGTAAAAGTCAGACACCCAATGTGATGTAAACAT
Source organism: Lepidochelys olivacea (assembly GCF_965140295.1). NCBI lineage: Eukaryota > Metazoa > Chordata > Testudines > Cheloniidae > Lepidochelys > Lepidochelys olivacea. Next base: position 128,985,738 of record NC_140413.1, read on the forward strand.
CAGTTCATTGTTTAATAAAGTACACTATATTGTATTTGGCTCCAGGGATCCATTCTACACAAATGCCAATTTTCAAAGGCTAGTTTGAAAGCCCAACACAACCACCCAGACCTCTGTTAGTGCCCTGCAGTAGTTATTTAGATGCTGATTAGTTAGTTGATCTTCATTTTTTTTAAATGAATTCTGTCTACTGATGTAGTCTCTGATCCCACAACATGCCAAGGCACCCTCAACTCCCTTTGACCTCAGGGGGAGCTGAGACAGTCTCAATACTGCATAAAATCACATCCTGTAAAACCACTGCACTGAGCAATTATAGGACTTTTCTTTGTTCCTTTGTTTTAGTCATTTCACAGTTTCTTTTCTTTAACTAAAGATTAGCCACTGAGACCTGAAACCACAAGCTGTCAAATTTAGCAACAGGTATCCATGAAGGTAACACAAATGCCAGCTCCAAGCAAGGCTATATCAACACTTCAGATTTCCAAGGATTAGCCCGTTCCATGGTAAAGTAACATTTTAGCGGTTCCTGCTAGCTCTTGCTTTAGCTCAGTTTCTGTCAGCATTTCCATTTTGTAAACCCCCATTTTAATCAGTGCTGCAAAAACTCACTATGGATTAAAATTCAATCTATAACTCACTGGCCTGGGAGCAGTGTCCCCCTTCCCCCGTGCTATGATTGAAATTGGTGGGAATTAAGTTTCAGATGTCTTTTGGTCTGAGAAATGGTTTCAATTTTAAAACATGAATTTGAGGAATTGATTCATAACTTTGGCTATTTTAAACATTTTAACATAACTTAAACAGAAAGTTGGCCAGGGTATTGAAGTTTATCAAGTGGATGATGTCTGTCCTTCCCTTCTCCCACCCCCAGGGCATTGTGTGGCTCCCACATACCTCTTGTCTCACATTTGTCTCCCCAACTCACCCTACCCCATTCCTAACTACTCCTGTCCAATAGCGTGTTTGGAATCCACATGGCACAAGGTGTGAACACTTTCTTTGTTGACTCCAAACATCCTGCTTCCACTTTAGCAGCAGAATTGCACCCATTTTGCTGCATCTGTGGAACTCCCCATTTGTGGTGTGGGGCAGGGTTTGCCCCATATCTGATTTGCATTCACAAAAAAGGCAGTTCCTAAATGGGTCTGAAAACATCCATAAAACACCCCCCCCCCCAGCCTTTTGAGGTATCACAAGCATTCTTTAAATCGTGGCTGATCTGACATGCCACACTGTACCATGCTGCAACACATGGGGATCATAGCTAGTAGGAAGGCTCAGCTTTCACACAGGACATGTTTCTAGACCGCACATCTTGAAAAACAGCTACCATCTATGCAAATGTGTCTGGGCTGAATCAATTTGAGAACCTTATTCTGAGCTTCCTCCATTCTGTTGGTTTAAAGGCAGATGATTACCAGTATCTGAATACAGTCTTTTGTGGCTTGTGTTAGCAAAGGGTGGGTGCAGCTGGGATTCTCACGTCTGCAGAGGAAAAAGTCTTGCTTAGCCAGAGATATCCAGGGAGGTAAAAGTACAATATCAGTTTGCAGCAAAGGCCACATTTTCCCTGCTTAAGTAGTCTGCTTAAGCTAATTAATGAATGTGGTCGACATCCCCAACTTCCATTTTTGCATTTCCCTACAGAACTGTGCACCTTGCTACTCACGTCATTTCCAGAATTACAAACTGTTTTGTAATTGCTTTTTTTCCTTAATGGACATTTAAATTGTTGTAATTTAATGTGGTTATTTTGTACTCATCTCCTAAAAGGAAATAGCCACATGACGAAAATACCTAAGCAACTTAAAAGTAGTAGATTGTTTTTAATTGAAATTTAGTCGGTGTATTGCAACGCCCAAAATAACATTGACATTCATAACAATTGACATCCTATGTGACAACACAGAAGATCAGCTGGCTGTGGTGCTTTTATTAAACTGAATTTGACAAGCTATTTAAGAAAGTGTGGTTATGGACAGGAATGGCACTTGCATACTTCAGTGACAGGTGATTTTGAAATACAGTATATCCGACAAACGTAAGCCTGTAAAAATGGCACCTCATTATTTTTCTTTCCTGGGCCTTATGATTCTTCTGTATCACATTTGCTTTGTTTACTGACCTACTCACCATGCTATAGCTTCAGAAAAATAAACAGCAGTCCCAGTCCTGCAATTGGATCCATGTGGATATATTGCAGTTTATATTCCATTTAATACCGGATGAACCTCAAAAGGTCATTTTGGGGTCATTTTGGCTAAACATAAGCATTCAAAATATCAGATGCTTCATCAAACTATCCAGACCACTTAGGACTGCAAAACTGGGCTGGAAATTGTGTAGGAAGGGACTCCCTCAAACAATTTCCAAACCCCCCTGTTTCCAATCAGGCACAGAGTAAAGCAAGAACAGTGTTTCTTCTGAGTAGGTCAGTGCTTTTGCTGCAGTTTCCAGCTAGAAGCAGGAAAACAGAAGTGCTCCACAACAAAAAAAAAAAAAAAAAAAAGATTTACAAATAAAGTCTGCCAAACTTCTTCAAGTTTTGCTTTGAATTTTACATGACGGTTGAGAAACTTCTTATATTTCAGTCCCATTCACCTATGCTCTGTCCTCAAAACTACATCCCTGAAAAGTCACAGACTGTAGCATCACTCACAACACCACAGAAGGCAAGAAAACAGTTTTTCACTTTCTTTACTTTAGGTTGTATTTTAATGATTCTTCTTTTATTGCATAACCAGAATAATAATAGTGCTAAAATATCCTCTCAGCAAACTGCTTGTGCCATTATCAAAAATGTCTTTGTCCAACTTCAACATTTCATCACTTGCAAAAACTAATTAATTGGCTCAGCTCTTCTGTTATGCACATCACCCCTTAATTTTAGTGTATTCAACCATGTAAGTAACATCATAGTCTGCATCTAATGAACTTGGACTAACAACATTAGACATTATATATATCCCAAGCTCTAAATATTTTGGATTTTAATATGTGAGCCTAACATATATTTCTTTTACTACCTCTTGCTTACTATTTGCTCTGATCTTCTTAAATTAAAACAAAGAAAATTCACACAAAACCCCCAAAACACAGGTTTAATGGAGAGTTGAAATCTACATCCCAGTCCAGGGTTATAAATAGCAGCCTGGACTGTCTGTTGCCACGTAAATGAGATACTGGGGCCACTGGATTTTAAGGCATAGTGGATCTATAGCCCTTCTCTGGCTCACCCCCATCCTATCTCACTGCATCCTTATGCACTGGACCATGCAGGGCTGGCACAGAGACCCTCTCAGCAGTGCCCAGCCCACCTCTAGTGTGGCCCCTCTGCAGGGTTTAAGTGCTGAGGATGACCTTGCCTGGCCCTCTGCACTACAGGTGAACTTCACCAAAAGGGAAGAAGGATGGGTTTGTGGTTAAGGCATTGGACCAGGACACACAAAATTAGGAGGTGCTCAAATACCACAGGGCTACAGGTCACACAGAGTTCCTAGACAGACAGGAATTTTCCATTACTTACCTGAACAAAAGCAAACCTCCAGACTTTTATATAAAACTACCAATAATAACAAGGATGCTCTTCTGAACTTTGCTCTCCATTGTACTTGTGCAACCCCACTGAAGTCAAGGGGGCTACATAAGTAGAAGTGACAAGACACTATGGCCCACTGTTTAAATCTTGTCACATGGAAAAGCATCTATAATCTTCAAAGGAATTTCAGTGTCGGGTACTAGCTTCTAGGGACAAGATTTAGCCCTATGTTAATACTAGCAAACAACAGGGAAGTAAAAATGCTCATGCTCAAGTTAAGTGCTATCAGACTTAAGACAAATAACTCAAGAAACAATTTCCTCAGTTGCTGATGCAGCAGGAGGCTTAGTGTGAATACAGCAAATGACTCCTCTCTCTAATTATCCTTTTTTTTTTTTACCATTTAGACATTTTTACAGCAGTGAACACACACACTTTTCTACTCATTCCTGTAAGTGTGCTGCAAAAGACTTTCTTTTGAGATTGAAAATACTCTACTTTGGCGCACTAAGACTGGTGCTCCACAGAGCTAATTCTAAGGGGAGATATATTTATATAAAGATGTGTATATGTGTGCACACACGTGTGTATGCATAAATATAAAATAAATTTTGCTTAATTGCTTTTATATTGTTGTGTTTCTAGCGGAAGTGAGGTGTTTGTGTGTTCCTCTCATGTGTGGTATGTATTTGACGGTTTAAGGTTTCTAAGGACTATTCTATATTTGACTGGAGAACGTAATTGTGGGTAAAACTAGCCCTAAAGTAAACACTTAATTCTGTGTTACATCTCTGAACTCGTCTCCAAGGCCTAACCTTGGAGTGTAACACCATGTGGTTTCAAATTCAACCCTTTAACAACAAATTATTTATATAAGCTGTCAAACCCACACAATATAGGCAGCAGTACAAAAAGAAATTGAAGCAAGTATACCATAGTAAAAGCCATAAGACCTTCAAAACAAACTAGCCTTTCCCTTTCGGCATGCAGTCCACTGAGAGTGAATTATTCATTACAATCCAACTAAATGTCCCCCTAGTTCTGCCATTTTACCCACAAGCTTGTGGGAAATTAAAGAACAGCATGAGGCCCCCACAGAATTATTCTGAGTTGATAACACCTGCAGAGAACAGAGGTTTCACTATATTGTGATTACCATGTAACTGCCCTCACGTCAGCAAAAGTTATAATTGGGAGAAACTGAATATTTGCTCTGTGCTTAAGTGGTGAGGATTTTGTGTGGTTCCAATTCATGTTAAGTAGCAGAGTTATAACTGAGAATGTTTCAGAGCAACAGGTTATTTGTTTTAACAGTAAGGTTTTTTCTTTACAAAGATTACGGTCCAACTGCTCTCGCAATTTTATGAAACACACAATTAGGAACCCCAGTTCATTTTAAGCAAAATTGCCTGTAGCTGGCCTGTAACTATGAGAATTTTTTTTTTTTTTGTAATTTCTTGTAAATTAAGACATATATTTATTTTCGTGTCTGGCTTTGCCTCACATGAATTGCTAACATCTGATTTTTGAATTTTTGTGTGCACATTGTGTGTGTCTGACAGCTGGATGGACAGCCACTGGAAAACATTCCTAACTATAACCTTTGTTTCTTACAGATGTGTCAAAGTTGTTACAAAGTGATGTGAAAAAATTGAAAGGTAGCTCCTAAATTAACCAATTTGGATATTAAAAATAAGTCAAAAAGAAAGAGAGAAGAGGTCAAGTCATCTCAAGCTATTGTTTACCTTGCTAATTTTTCTTCCTTAGTGATTTTATTTGCCATAAGCGCTGCATCAGTTCTTAGATTGTGTTCAGTGGAAAGTGGAGAATGATTAAAGCAAAGAGGAACTCTTGTAAGAGAGTCACATTTGGTTTCAGATATGTGCCTTTAGTATAACGGAACTTGCTTTAGTTAATTCCTGTTATATGCATCTTACATGAACAAAATAGCCCCAGTGCCAAGGGGAAATATATAAGACAGGGAATTCGTAACTGCATAAATGTATCACACATAATATTCAGTGGCTTCTGTTGCTGCACACAACTGCAAAACAGCTTAACCCATTCTGACTGTGCCACACAGGGCTAATATAACAGCAGCTCATTTCCTTGTATCAACATGGGACATATTAAACAATAACTTGCCAGGCAAGGTTGAGCTTTTCAGTCTTTTTCAGATAATTCCACCTCCTTCTTGAGGGGCCGTTATGAAGTGTAATAAAGTAATGAATGCCTACTGATATACTAATCTTCCTTCCCCACAAGCCTTCTACACATTCCCCTCTTCTGCTTTGTGGAAGAACACTAGAGTAACTGAGCCTCCATTAAAGTATTTACTAGTAATATACTAAAGATAAGTTTGAGTTGCAAAATACGGATTTCAGTCCCCTGTCTCCTCTGCAAAGTCTGTGGGTATTTGGCTCATGCTGGAGTTTAGTTCAGTCCTTTACAGAGATAGGGGAAAGCATGAAGTTTGGATCGGGATCCTGGGAGTGGGGGAGGGCTGGGGGATAAAACAGGTGGATTGTGTAAGTGAAAAAATCAATCTGTCAACAACTGTCAGATTATCAGCTGAATCCCTATGCTCTAGAGGCACTGTTTTGAGATTGGATTTTCCAGTGTATATTTGTCCCATGAAATATGCACCTGAAGTTCTGAACTGTGCTGTCAATCTATTTTAGAGCATTAGCTCCCTGAGGCAGTGACTTTATTATTATTAAGTAGTATCACAGTAGCACCTAGAAGTCCCAACCAAGATCAGGGCCCCATTCTGCTAGGTGCTGTAAAGGAGACAGTCCCTGTCCCTGAAGAATTTACAATCTAAATAGATTAAACAGGCAAAGGATGGGAGAAAAGAAGTATTATCCCCATTTCACAAATGGCAAAATGAGGCACAGAGAGATTAACTGCAGAACACAGTGGTGGTGATCAACACATTTAAGAGTAGCGAAAGGGGGTATCTAACACCAAGGTCATGCTACTTGGCTTGTACTCTGCATTGTCAAACTGTCTGATAGACAAACATCAAATGACTGTTTTTTTCAACATATCACACCAACAGAAAACTTATGTTACAAAGCAAAACAAAAAAAATCTTGAGATAAAAGGAGATGCATCCAAACCATGGGAGCTAGCTCTGAATCCAGACTCCCCTGACTTCAAGGGTCATTAGACCTGTTTTCTGGTTCTGATCCATCATATAGAGATGGGCCTGAGTCTAGAAATTTGGACCTAGTCCAGGATGTGAACTTGTCCAAAGTTTGTGGAGAGCTTAAATATAGTATTCTGGTTCAGATCCATCTCCAACAAAGAAATATTTTTGGAGTTAAATTATTATGTGGAAAATGAAACACAAGAAAAAGGAAACTCTGTTTCCCTCCCAGGTTGTCCAGGGGCCAAGAAGAATGAGTTCCTGACCAGTGTTCTGGATGCACTCTCCACCGATATGGTCCACGCAGTCTCCGATCCATCATTGTCTTCCAGCAGGTGGGTTTTACTTGGGTGATTGGAAATGGATCTGTAGTGTGTGCCTTTAAAGAGTTCTGACTGCCTTTGGAAATTAAAAAACAAAACAAAAAAACTCTTTTAAACAGCAATTTTATTTCTACCTCCATGAAGTGCAAACAGATTCCATTAGAACTGTTAGGGAATATCTCCGCAAAAATATCATGGGCTGTATCCACCAGACAGAAACTTAAAGCCTTTGTTGTTGTTATTTTGGTGTCTGAATTCTCACCAGCAGTACAGCATCAGGTCAAATAAGTCACCCCAGTCCTGATTTTTGTTTTCTTACTAAACTTCACTTGAAGAAAGTGGGCTGTTTTCCTGCTTTCAATTTTGCCTGGTTTCTTCAAAAAAAATAGATGTCTGCAGCTACTGTAGCTAGGATTTAAAATGCCTAAGTACTAACAATCTTCAGGCTTCTGGGTACAAGCTGCTTACCTACCTGGGGTCAGGAAGGAATTTATAGTATTGCACTAGTCAAACACATTATGGGGATTTTATGCTTTCTTTAAAAATGTCCATCATGGGTCACAGCTGGAGTCAAGATACTGGACTACACTGACTGTCTGATCCAGTAAGCCATTGTGTTTTGATGTTCTTCTCCTTTGCATGGTGATATCCTTTACCCATTTATGTCTATCTTCAGAATTTCCTTCATCTACTTTAGATTAAATTAATGGATTAGGACCATATTTTCCTAAATATGGAAAATTTTACATATTTAGGAAAATTTTACATAATTTTACATATTTTCGCTCACCAGAGGCTCTTAAGTAAACTAACCAGTCATGAGATAAGAGGGAAGGTCCTCTCATGGATCAGTAACTGTTTAAAAGATAGGAAACAAAGGGTAGGAACAAATGGTCAGTTTTCATAATGGGAAGTGGTAAATCGTGGAAATGGGAAGTGGTAAATGATTTGGAAATGAGGATTAACTGTGAAGTGGCAAAATTTGTATGCAATACAAAATTACTAAAGACAGTTAAGTCCAAAGCTGATTATGATGAGTAACAAAGGGACCTCATAAAACTGGGTGACTGGGAAACAAAATGGCAGATGAAATTCAATATTCATAAGTGCAAAGTAATCCATGTTGGAAAAAATAATCTCAACTATAAATTAAAAAGTGATACAGTCTAAATTAGGTGTTTCTACTCAAGAAAGAACTTGGAGTCATTGTGGATAGTTTCCTGAAAGCAATGTGCAGTATCAAAAAAGCTAACAAAAAGTTAGGAACCATTAGGAAAGGGATAGATGATGAAACAGAAAATATCATAATGCCACTATGTAAATCCATGGTATGCCCACACCTTGAATGCTATGTGCAGTTCTGGTTATCCCACCTCTCAAAAATATATTAGAATTGGAAGAGGTACACAGAAGGGCAACAAATATGATTAGGGGTATGGAACAGCTTCCATAGGAGGGGAGATTAAAAAGACTGGGACTGTTCATCTTAGACGAGTGATGAGTATGGGGTGATATGATACAGTCTATAAAATCATGAATGGAGTGGAGAAAATGAATAGGGAAGAGTTATTTACCCCTTCACGGAACACAAAAGCTAGGGGTCACCCAACGTAATTAGTAGGCAGAAGGTTTAAAACAAACATAAGGAAATGTTTCTTCAGAGAATGCAAAGTCAACCTATTAAACTTGTTGTCAAGGGATGTTGTGAAGGCCAAAAAGATCACTGGGTTCAAAAAGGAATTAGATAACTTCATGGAGTATAGGTCCATCAATGGCTAGTACCCAAGAGGGTCAGGGATGCAAGACCAGGCTCCTCTGGGTGCCCCTATACCTCTGATTACCAGAAGCTGGGACTGGACTATAGGGGATGGATCACTTGACATTGCTCTGTTCTTTCCATTCCCTCTGCAGCCTCCGGCACTAATCACTGTCAGAGACAGGATACTGGGCTAGATGGATCATTGGTCTGATCCATCAGGCAGTTCTTATGTTATTGGTTATACCCTGGCTACTTCATTGACTTCAATGGAGCTTCCAAAATGTAACTGAAAGCAGACTCTGACCTTCAGCCTAGAATTTAGCATTCAGCATGTTGAAATAGCCATGAGAGTGGGAGATGCTAAAAGAATATAATGGTCAAAAGCAATAAGGTCAGTTAATTAAGCACCTCATTTGAATCTCTGCAATGGGAATTTTTAAATAAGCCATGGGAAGGAAAACAATAACTTCCATTCCATTTCTCAGTGTGGAGTTTGTAAATGAGAAGTTTCAATTCATAAATCTTAGAAGTGGCTTTTATGCCAAGTAGAACACTGTTTCCTTTCTTTTAATACAATGTAATGTCCTGCCATCCATACAGCTCAGATATGTTTTTCAGCAGAGCAATCATGCTGTGACCATTCCTCTTCTCTCTGGAGAAGCCAGAGGTATTGCTAAGACACCATGGCTTCTAGCCCCTGGATTCCCCAACACACTCACTCAATATTTTTCTGTGGTAACCATGTGTCTTCTGTGATTGTATACTTAAATCACAACAGAGACAAGAATTATTAATTCCTGTACTTCCCCTTCTTTATGGCAGGAAGATATTTTAGCATCATCATCTTTACCAGAGAAACAGGAAACTGTGCATATTTGTCTTTATTCTCATCTGCCTATCTGCATTTTCTTTCTGACGCTGGCTCTTGTCAGCGTCCTTGAATCATGATTGGTTTTGTGTGTATTTGTGTGATGGTACCCTCTAGTTGCTGCATCACAGAATATGAGGGGCCTGCTATTGTTAGCCTCTATGGCAGGAGTTCTCAAACTGGGGTTGGGACCCCTCAGGGGGTCATGAGGTTATTACCTGGGGGGTTGCGAGCTGTCAGCCTCCAACCTAAACCCCACTTTGTATCCAGCGTTTCTAATGGTGTTGAATATATAAAAAAGTGTTTTTAATTTATAAGTGGGGGGTTGCACTCAGAGGCTTGCTATGTGAAAGGGGTCACCGATACAAAAGTTTGAGAACCACTGCTCTCAATCTTCTTTAGTTTAAGTGGCAGAGACTTGGAATTTGCAGCAGAACCAGAATTCCTGTCTCAACTCCCCAGTGGTAGGGATGTGTGATTTATAACGGTCACATATAAAATGTTTGCACCGATATGAACATTTTTACTGATTCACCATTTTAAAACTTTCAAACCACCAAAAAAATTTAAGTGCGATCACTGTATAATAATGGCGTTCATTTACAGCTCTTGTAAAAGCTGGACTTCTCAGGACTTCAAGAATTAGTCACAAATGATTTCTCAAGTCACCCTACCTCACTAAAATACCCTTATCCACTAGTACTAATCTAATGATTCATAAGTAACATAAGAGGACTGTGTGATCAAATGTAAAGCTTAATGTTCTGTTTGCATTGCAGGCTTTCAGAACCTGATCCAAATCATACTCTGGAAGAGAGAGTGGTCCACTGGTATTTCAAACAACTTGATAAAAATTCCAGTGGTGACATCGGCAAAAAGGAAATCAAACCGTTCAAGAGATTCCTGCGAAAAAAGTCTAAGCCCAAAAAATGTGTGAAGAAGTTTGTAGAATACTGTGATGTGAACAATGACAAATCCTTATCAGTTCAAGAATTAATGGGTTGTCTGGGAGTAACAAAAGAAGAAGGTAAAGCAGACACAAAGAAACGCCACAGTAAGAACTTTTTCTAACTGTCCTTTTAACTAGATTTTTTGATCAGGCAGACATTAATGTTATAGTTGATAGGCCACAGCTTTGGAAATCCTGCAAAAGGTATAAAAACGGTGATAGCAACTATGACTAGCTAATAAAGGGGTTTTTCAGTTCAAGTGGTAGGGCTGGTGCTTTTGTATCAGATGGCCAACAGTTCAAGTCCCAACAGAGGCAACAGCCTCACTCTCTGATCACCAAATACTATCCTGGTGAAGTTAGTATTGCATGATAGGAAGACAAAGAGGGTAAGTTAGTACGGGATTCCACCAGAAGGTCACTCCAGCAGAACACCACGTTCTGGCTATGATGAAGACACATTTGCTTGTTCTTTGGTGTCTTGCTATGGAGGGAAGCAAAGTACTTCACTTTCTAATAGCTACTCGAGCCATTTCTAGAGCACCACTCAATGGCTCTGAAGAATGTGCATCCATCCCTCCATTAGGCAGGCAGAATGGTTGCTGGTACACAGAGACTTTGAGAACTGATGGAGAGGGAGTCAAATAATTGAAGATCCTTGGAGCACTGAGGAAATCACCCACAGCATCCCTGAGAATGCTGGAAAGTGGGAGAGAAAGTCTCTTTTGATACACTTCTTTTGTATTATAAGAGGCTGTAATTAAAATGTGAATGTAGAATAGCTGTACAGTTTGCTTAATATTTTTAAGAACATAGAAGAGGGACCCCAGTCAAAGACCAGTAAACAAAGCTATCACAAGTGTGAGAAGGAAAGAGAGGGAACATACTGACTGGGAAACTTCTGTCAGAAACAAATTGTTCCCCATACAGCTTTTATTCATGACCAGATATTGTAGGTCAGAGAAAATAGGATAACAGCAGTAGACTGCAATCATAAAGGAAACTGGCTATTAGCAGACTAATGGATTTTGTAAAACATATCTAATCCAGTACATTTTCTGTGGGTTGAATAATAATAATACTCAGTACTTTTCACCTATACAGCAGATCTAAAAATCATTCAGCAAAGGTACAGAAGTATCATTATCCCCACTTACAGAGGTCAAAATGGAAAGTTAACAACCTGGTTAAAGTCAACAGCCTGATTCTCATTTACACGAAGGCTACTATACACTCCTCTGGCTGTGTACAAAGGTGCAAATGTAACAATTTACCCATTTATATCTACTTTAAGGCCCCATTGCACTGCCAGGCAGTGCACAGCAGTCTTAGTTTAAATGAGGACCAGGCCCTAAGGCCAGGTCTACATTACAGACCTATATCAATATAACTGTGTCGTTCAGGGTTATGAAAAATCCACACCGCTGAGCGATGTAGTTATACTAACCTAGCCCCGTGAAGACAGTGGTATGTTGGCAGGAGAGCTTCTCCCGTCGATATAGCTATCGCCTCTCAAGCAGGTGAATTAACTACACTGACAGGAGAAGCTCTCCCAAGTGTAGGAGTATCTTCACCAAAGTGCTACAGCTGCATCAGGGCAGCTGCACCACTGTGGTGCTGTACGTAAAGACAAGCCCTAAGTGATTTGACCAAGGACACACAGCAAGTTAGTGACCGGACTGGGACTAAAACCCAGTTTTACTCACTCAGTCTCCTATACTCTGCCCAATGGACAACTCAGTGGATTTTGGTTGCTGGAAATTGAAACTGCTGGCTTTCTGTCAAATCAAAAATGTCAAAGAAAATTTGACAAAAATAAAAAAAAAAAGCCACTGAAATTTTTTTGCGAGGGAAAAATAAGTTCCCCACTAGCCCTAATCATTTTAAGGTGTGTTTTGGGGTTTGGTTTGTTTCGTTTTTAAAAAGGTTCCTCTTTAAAATTTGGGGAACGTGTCCTGACTGATGAGCCGGATTCTTCTCTCACTTACTCCAGTGTAAAATGGGAATGACTTCACTGAAGTCAGATTTACACTGGTGTAAGAGAGGGGAATTAGGCCTGATGTGTACAGGTGATTCCATAATCTTGAATGGGTGCTACCCATGCCAGATGGGCACCATTTCTTCTATCAACAGATATAAAACCAGAGAATCACAATTCCTACCTTGGTTCCCCTTGGCTCCAGCAGAAGGCAAGTTCCAGCAGCCATTTACAGGGTACATGTTTCTTCCCCCATTGCACCAGCTCACTCTGCTGGCCAGCATCTTGGGAGTCAAAACTAAGGTTCCATCTGTTCCACACCTCCTCTCCACCTACTCACTACCAAGGGCAGGGGGAGTTGAGACTCCATGAAGCCTGCTTTCCTCCCTGCATTCGGATATGCTTCTGCATAGCCACTTAAGGGCAAGTGACAAAATTCCCCTTTATACATTAAATCATAATGATCCCTGCTGGGTGGTGGGGCATACACTGTGGTGTAGTGTTCAAAAATAAAAGGAAATGCTTCCAGACAGCCATCCGTTTTCCATGCTCTTTGTTCTTGAGGGAGATTAGAATAAAAATCAGAGCAATAAATAAATTAGTTTGAGATGTCCAACATTAATTGAATACATGACAACACTCGCTAAACAAATGTCAGATATTTACTGGGAAGGAATCCAGTTATTCGGCTTTCAAGTCACTCCAATAAAGAGGCAGCTTTGTTACTGAGAAGGGGAAAGAAGAAAATGCACATTTTAGTGAGATGTTTGAAATGGAGGATCTCACTTATGAAAAAATATGAAGTTCTATTGCTCCTAAGAATGACATTTCATAATGGGGGCTTCCTGTTCTCTAGAATGTTCTTATTTTTGCCATAAGCAATACAAGTGAAAATATACTGGGCAAACCAAAGGGAAAATATTTTCATGTAACCTTATTGAACTAGCCTAATGGAAGTTCATTAATCTAATCCCCATATATCTGGAACTAAATGTAACCTTATCACTAGTCGTAGTATCACAGACAAGAGAAAAAGTCACCACATAATGCTGTTGTTTAAAGAACACTAAATGACTTGTCCAAGGTCACACAGAGTTGATGTTACAGTGGGATTAGTAATCAGGAGTCCCCTGCTGCTGTCACCACATTGCCTCTCTGTCAAAGTCCATCTTAACAGAAAATTAGTGATCAAGTCTGTCTTGTAGGCAAAGCAATCGTCTAGCCCCATGGAAAGTTTGTGATGCAGAGCATTTCATTAATGATTGCTCATTGCTTATAAACACCCAGAATCATGGCCCATTTCCAGCAGTTCCTGTCAGTTAAAACCAGGATTTTACACAGGTTTTCTAGGGTCTCTGAGGAGATGCTGCCCCCCGCCCTTTGTCTGTGTTACTGGGTATTTTCATAGTGCGGCCAGTTTAGATAAGACATTCCACTGCATTTTGGTTTCATCATTGGGTCCTGTTCATGTATTCCAGTTGTGCCATTGGCATGGACAAGAAATGCAGATTTGGTCTAGATCAGGGGTGGCCAACCTGAGCCTGAGAAGGAGCCAGAATTTACCATTGTGCATTGCCAAAGATACATCAGCAGCCCCCCCATCAGCTCCTCCATGCCCCCAGTAGCACCTAACCTTCCATCCCTGTGCCTCCCGCCTGCCATGATCAGCTGTTTTGTGGTGTGCAGGAGGCTGGGGGGGAGGGGACAGGGGAGGAGGAAGCGCAAGGATGAAGCAGGCTCATGGGAAGGGGTGGAGTGGGGCAGGGCCTGTGGCAGAGCCAGGGGTTGAGCAGTGAGCACCCTGTAGCACATTGGGAAGGTGGCGCCTATAGATCCAGCCCCGGAGTTGGCCCCTATGCAAGGAGCTGCATATTAACCTCTGAAGAGCTGCATGTGGCTCCGGAGCCATAGGTTGGACACCCCTGATCTAGATGCTTCAAATGCAGCAAGCAGCATGGATACAAAATTTTGCACTGTGGTGACTTTTCTTTGATCAAATTTACATTGCTGTACACTGTAGGCAGACGGCATGGAAAAATTTCCATTCCACTTCAGCTGCATTCTCCAGCCCTTATAGAGCAACCATTGCAATATTCTGCAGTAACGTGTAGCACACTGCTGATTACAATATTACTGTAGTGGTTTTAACTGGAGAGCACTTTAGGATGTTATTTCTGTAATAGGGAAACATTGTTGATCCACTAACAATAAGAAAAATGTACTCAGTATTGTACAGAAACAACATGCAAGCCATTCTCATGACATTTTTCCCCTCTCTTCCACCAGCCCCCAAAAATAATCCTGAAAGCACTTCCTCCAACAGACAGGTGAGTACTGGAAAGGCCTCTCCATCCTGTATTTTTTAGCTGTTATAGTTTCAGCCTTAAGGCTACCCATACTCGTCATCTGACATTGTGACCTGGGTGGAAGGATTCCCCATGGAACTGTTCAGCGAACAGCCTGTTTATTCAGACCAGTTGAAATTCTCACTCATGCAGAGGGCCCACACAAAGCCTATGCACCTCTTACGCCCCACTTAGGGCTTTCTTCACTAGTGCAGTGATGTGTTTTTAACCCACCTAGAGTAGCCCAGGCAGTTGTAGTTTTAACACATTTGCTGGTTGAGGTAAACCTTAGTTGGCAATCTAGGGTTTACCTTGACCAGCTGACACGTTATAACTACAACTTGCCTTGTCTACAGTAGGATTATAATAAATGCCAAGAACACTCTTCTTTCCTAGTGAAGACAAGACCAGTCAGGGTATAAATGGGGCCTAGATCGCTATAGTTATTTATTAGAGTTAGTGTGCTTGGTGCCATACAGGACACAGTGATAGACTCCCTGCCCAGGAGACAGACATTGAACAGATAGGATGCACTGGGAAGGCCAGCGGAGGGAGCTGAAGATGACTTTCTTTGGTGTGGATTTATATTTATATATAATTTTAAATTAACAATTCACTTCTGGAGGGCATCAGGGATAGAACTGCCAGTTACTTTTATATCAGGTACACCATAAGAGAGACGCCATGTAACCATTATTAATGCACACGAGACAAAAGCCAATTCATCATCTGCTTCTAAGTTACTAATGAAACTACATTATTTAAAGTAACAATCCAGGGGATTAAATAGCAGCATTAAATGAGACAGAATGATCATTGTGCTATGAAAGGGACATAATTGTGGTTAATTAAACACCACTTCCTATCTATTGGAGAGCTAAATTTGTCAAAAAACAAACAAATACAGGGTGAAATTGCTATAGCATTCCCCAAAGCTAAGGCAAAGCTCTTTGATTGCTGCTAGCCAATTTGTTACTTATTTTATCTCTTGATTTGTTTAATGTTGGGTGCACACTTCCTAATGCAAGCTTTGTATTTGTTGTGGGTTTTACCAGAGCTCTCCTACACACGCCTTTGATGGAATGTAAAACGTTCTCACAACTACAGAGATGTGATAAATTTTCCTTTGTTTAAACAAATGTTCATAGTCTTAACTTTTCAAATCCTGCCCGCAAATCACTTACACTTTAAACAGGGCAGCCTGAAAACAATGACTATGGCGGAACTCAAAAAATGTTCAAAGAGTTATTTTAATTACATAATAGCAAATATTGGCACATGAGTGTAACGCTCAAAGCATAACATGCCCCCCTCCCCTTTTCCTGTAATCTGATTCTAACGTGTAGCATCTATAATGAAAGAGCCTACTGTTTCTATTTTAAAAAGAAATCTTTACATATTTTTGCTGACTCAGAATCCATTATTTTAAAAGCTGTTGGAAAGAAATGACAGCCTTGAATCTTAAAAAGTTGGCTGTGCAAGCCATCTGTTGGCAGTCACACTGTATAACAATGCAAAGCTACAAATGTCCCTCATATGCAAAAGGTGGCTTTCATCACAAAAGCTTGCACTTGAAAGGAAGCCATTGGAAATTAAGTAATCTGGTTAGGAGCTGCTCAGAAGAAACCACCTGCCTAAAAGGGAATGATCAAATCAGCCACTTTAGAGATGGGCAATTGAACGAGAATCATCATGGGAAGGACCACATCATTTTCCTTAGTAATTCTTTTTTTAATTGGAAGAGTGAACAAAGCATTACCCCATATTCAGTAACATAGATTGTGTGAATATATAGATACAGCACATACACCAAGTCCATGTAGTCTTATGTGTGACTTTTCAATCTGAAATAAAATATGAATAGAGTTCAAAGAATTAGGTTAGTGGCCACATGCCACTTGCTTTACTCAGCTTTCTGCTACCCATCTCTCTCTCTCTCTCTCTCTCTCTCACACACACACACACACACACACACACACACACAGAGCAAATATTCTGGGATGTATTAACAGGGATGTAATTTGTAAGACATGGTAACTGACCTGTTCTACTCGGCACTGATGAGGCCTCAGTTGGAGTATTATGTCCAATTTTGAACAAAAAAAATATATGGATAAACTAGAGAGAGTCCAGAAGAGAGCAATAAAAATTATTGAAGGTTTAGAAACTCAGCCTATGAGGAAAGGCTAAAAAACAACTAGATATGTTTAGTCTTGGGAAAAGAAGACTGAGTGCAGATCTAATAACAATCTTCAAATATGTTAAGGGCTGTTATAATGAGGACCATGATCAATTGTTCCCCATGTCCGTCCACTGAGGGTAGGAGAAGTAGTAATTGGCTTAATCTGCAGCAAGGGAGATTTAGGTTAGATATTAGGAAAAAACTTTCCAACTGTAAAGGTAATTAAGCACTGGAGATTCGACAAACACCTGTCAAGGATCGTTTGGATATATTTGGTCCTGCCCCATCACAAAGGGCTGGACTAAGTAACCTCTTAAGGTCCCTTCCAGATCTACATTTCTATGAGTCTATATCAGTTAGAGCCATATTGGGAAAATATAAAAATTGTAAGGCCATATTTTCTTTAAAAGGA
Organism: Lepidochelys olivacea; assembly: GCF_965140295.1. Lineage (NCBI taxonomy): Eukaryota > Metazoa > Chordata > Testudines > Cheloniidae > Lepidochelys > Lepidochelys olivacea. The sequence continues at coordinate 129,003,246 of NC_140413.1, forward strand.
CACATGCAGCCCAGAGGAATGTACAGTGAAACTACAACTGGTACATAGGTCATTTGCCAGTGGTCTATTTCCTATGCGGCACATGCCATAGAAAGCATATTAGAGGGTTCTGCAACTTGCATAGATGGGAAGATTAATTTCCAGTTTGTAGTCCTGATTTACTACTATCTCAGAAGTCAGGTCCTCTTCCAGTGTGAAGTTCACTGATCCATAAAGCTTAGAGAAGAAACTTAACTCCATAGCTGTCGAAAAGGCAGCTCAATATCATAGATACAAACAAATACTAGAAAACAACCAAGACAAGCTCCTAAGAAAGAAACCCAACAGCTCTCTCATTCCCAACTCTTGCTGCATTTGCTCAGAAAGGAGTTCCGAAGAACTCTTTGCGAGAACAGCACGCCCTTAAACATACAGTATCTATATAAGGACCCAGATTTATCCCACCACGACAGCTTTTATTATCTAGAGCATTGTGTTTCACAGAACCCAAGGATGCCATAGGTAGAAGGTTGTAAAGATGTTGCTTTTGTCAATCTATATGGACAGCAAAATAGATTGTTAACTCTTTGGGCAGTAAGGTTTGTTTTTTATGTGTGTTTGTACAACATCCAGCAAAATGGGGCCATTATCTTGATTGGGGACTATGGACAGCACTGGAATATAAATAATAAGTGTTGGTATGTGAATGAAATTACTTGCAGGCATCACTAATAATAAAACCTTTTTTAAAAAATATCTTTTCAGCAAAGCTCTAAGAAGCAAGGATGAACAGCTTACATATCCAAGCCAGATCTCTTTGACATGTGGGAGATTTCCTCACCAAAAGGCAATAAAAAAAACAACCATAGTATTTGCACTTTGTACTTTAAAATGTAAATTCACCTTGTAGAAATGAGATATTTAAACAGACTGTTTTTTTAATCTGTGAAAATGTAACAGCTAGTTTTGAAAAATTATCACATACAATGTATGTGCCTTCTTTTGTCGTATGAAATCTGTACGTGTTGGAGATGTAAAAGTTTGCATTTAAACTTTTTTTAAAGCAGCTTTCTTGCAAACATTAATATAGAAACCTGCCTCTAAGTATCTTGGTTTCAATAGTATGCCTTGTTTTTCCTTACCAATACAGTCATTTAAACATAGTTATGCTGAAAAACTGCTTAAGATCTACTGTATTTACAATTTTGTCAAAGCAATGTTGGAGATTTTATGTTTCCAAGTCCAAGGGAAGTGTGAAAATTGCTGTTGACTCATTTTTGCAGCCTCTGATTGAATGGATATTTCCCTGTTGGTGACATTTTGATTTTATTATTTTGCTTTCCAAAGATAATGTAGTGAGAATGCAACCACTAAAGGATTCCAACAGCTATTCTATGGTTAGGGCTCTTGTAGAAAAATGTATTTTATCCATTTGAGGTGCCTTCCATTATAAATTTTACTAAGGTTTTTTGTTTGTTTGTTTTTGGGTGCGTGTGAGGATGTGTGTGTCGGGTGGGGGGGGGAGGGTATGCCCTTTTGCCTGAATTAGTCATGCAACTAACTGAAAAGCAATATGATGGATCATCATATCACTCAAATTAGTTTCTGTCAAGCCCTAGAGCATTTTCCTGCAGTAAGCATAAGGCAGCAAAGGGACATATCTGTTCAGTATTGTAAATCTAATTATGAAGAGACAAAGAAGGCTAAACAGTCTTGTCTGTCTTTTGTTTTCCCTACACTTAGCTGAGCCCCCATCCATTCCTGGGGGTGCCGCAGGGTCTATGAGAAGGTAGAGCTATCACTGAACAAATTATGAATAGTTGCCATAAGGAGGTGTAGCCAGAAATCCCCCTGCCTTAGGCATTCTCCTTGCTCTCTGGGAGAAGTTCCTACAAGTTTTCATACCTTTTCTGTCATGTTTTCCTCTCTCTCTTTTCGTTCTCTCTTTTAGAGTGCCTTAAGGGAACAGGAGCTTGCAGATGTGAACTAGCAGGGAACTTGAAAAAAGGTTCAGACCTTGAACATTTGAATTGATCAATGCAGAGATCAATGGACTGCTGGCATCTAAAAACCCTAACATGTGGGTGGGGGGGGCACGTTGCAATGAGCAGCAGTTTTATTCCATGTTGTTAAAATAAGTTGTATGGGACCTGCCTTTGGAGCAATGTGTAGATTAGCTAGTCAGAAGGATGACCTGGCTCAAACTCGCATATGAAAAATCTTTGTTACGGAAACAAAATGTTTCATTTAAATTCCACAAGTGAATATATGCTGAAATATTGCTATGAGACTGCGCATATGTTGGAATTGTTAAAAAAAGAACGTGCCGAGGTGTTGTTGGTTGTTTTTTTGGAGGGGGGGGGCAAAATGCAAATGTGTGTTTTCTTTGTAAAAGCATCTTTTATTCAAAATTTGATACCCTTTTATCATGCTAAACTTTGAATTTAATTTTTTTTTAGATTAAAGCTTAGTATGCTATCAAACCTGTTCTGGTTGTTTTTCTTCTATGACGTGAATAGCCTTTAAGAGACAACAGAGGCTAATGAAGGAAATCATTTCCAGTCTTTCCTCCAACACACTTCTTTTCCAGCAGTGACCCACACGCTGTACCTACCGGTCAAGGTTCTTAGACAGCCCCCATCTCTCTGGTTTCCACACACCTCCTGAGGCAGCTTAAGAAGAACATTTAATAAGGTAACAGGAATATAGAACAAACCCAATGATGTGTTTGGTGTGTCTACAATCAATCACAGGGACATTATATCATTTCAACCTCCTTTTGTTCCCAGGTTCCTTGCAGACTGTTATCTTGCCCTATATTGGTTCATGTCTGTTCCACATTGTAAATTCTTCGAGATAGGAACTTTGGGCCAGATCCTCAGCTTGTCTGTAAAATGCACAGCTGAGGTGGGGTATAAGTAAAAATAATAGGCTCAGTGCTGGAAGGTGTTAAGTACTCAACACCTCTCAAGAAAGCCCAGCAAGACTGGGCCCAATAGGATTAACAATAGCATTTGTAAGAAGGAATCTGACTCGACATCACTGTGCTCTTCAGAAGGGATGTTACGTGTATGCAATGGGAACAATCTTCCATGGAAATGTCCATGACACACACTTTTTTTTTTTTCAAAAACAAGGGTAAGAATTTGTCACTAGCCATTAGAATCAGTTTGTTTGAAGAATAGTCTTAGGTGCTTTTAAAGTCTTCAATCAATGTTATGACCATTATCCGAACTATCCAAAGAGCAGTATGGGATTTAACAACATGGCTCTTCTGAAAGTCAATGGCTAAATCCTCAGAAGTTATTTCAAAAATCTTAGGGATTATAATCATGTAAATATTCCCCTGCCACAACCATGGTTTGGTTTTAATGTCCTGCAACTGAGCTATTATAAATAATACATTGTTCTTAAAACTGGATTTAGAGCTGAGCCAAAAGCAAAACCCCTGATAACATACCTGGTCATCAGGGAAATTCAGTGCTGGCCCATATATCTATTTGGAGACAAGCTTAGACCCTTCATTTCTACATCCACAAACTGGAGAAATGCAGATGTAGCTTAGGCCCTCTTTCTGTAACCAGACACGTTCCTGATCCTACAAAGGGAGCTATGTTGATAGACCCTTAGGCCCATGCAGAGTACCAATGACTTCTTTGGGACTCCCTGTAGGTCTAAGGGTATGTCTACGCTTTGAGCTGGAGGTATAATTTCCAGTTTGAGGAGCAATACCTGCGCAACCTCTGATCAAGCTTGTGGTCTAAAAATAGAAGAGTAGCCCTCCGGGGCAAGGGACTAGCTTCCCAAGTACATGCCTAGCTTGTTCGTCAGGAATGTATTTAGCTGCCCCAGAGTTAGCCACCCGAGTACGTACCCATCCAAGATGCCAGGCATGTGCTCAGGAGGCTAGCCCCTCCCGCCATTCGCACCATGCCAACTGAGTACATACCGTGTCCAAGATGTGAGGTGTGTACTGGGGAGGTATTATGTAACTAGATTTTATATTAAGAACTGGTGTCAGGCTCTTTAATGTGGGAAGTGAAAGGTTTATTACTTTTGTTTTCTCTAAGATGGCAAATTGATGTCATTTTGGAGTAATTACTTTGACATTAAATGGAAAATAATTAAGTTTATTGATGTCTGAAGCATTAGACTGATTACAGTAAATTAATGATACCAATTGTATTCTTTGCCCTTTTGAATGGTTTCAATTCAAGTGAAAATATGTCCTTTGTTTAAAAAGCTCCACTATTTGATGGTATTTTTTATTAAATAAAAGTTTATGTAGGTAGCATTCAGCAAACAAAGGAACATCTTTCTCTACCTCAAACTACAGAGCAGGGAAAAAAAACTTCAATTTTTAGCTGTAGCAGAAACAAATATATTTGCACAATGACCCCCTCTCAAGTTCTTTCTTCCGCATCTTGTCACAGGTCCTGTCCTAGGTCTAGTGTCACTGCTGAAATACTACACGGCACATGTAAAGAGTGTACATTGACAGATGAATCCATTGCAAGCATATGAACAATGCAATGCTGCCCAGTAAAATAGTCAACTACCAGAGAGCATCTTTTTTCTTGATATTAGTGCTGCACATAAAGTTTCATACTGATTTTTGTGTGTTGAATGACTCTTCGCTCTGATGTAATGTCCGCTCCCTCATGCCATGGATACTCTGAAAGAACAACTTTCCTACAACTCAACCCAATAAATAAGATCAATCTATTTCAAGGGAAAGGCTGCAACTTCATTAAAGTGTAAAATTTTGAGTATACAACGTATAAAAGTATATCAGTATCTCTTAAACTATTTTATAAATAAAGGGTTTAACTCACTAGCCTGAGGTTCACTCCATCATTAAAAGTACAACCATGATTACGCCTGTCTTGCTAGCCCAAATACTTATATGGCCCTTATTACTCTCATATCTGAGCACTTCACTATCTTCAACGTCCTTTTCCTCATAACAGCCCTGAGAGATAGGAAAGTGCTATTAGCTTCCTTTTACAGATGAGGAACTGAGTCACAGAGAGACTAAATGACTTGCTCCAGGTCACACAGAATTCTGTGGTGCAGTAGGGAATTGAACCCTGTCTTCCAAAGTCCAGGCTAACACCCTAGACACTTTACCAACTTTCCCCTCTCCAGTCAGACTTTTCCCAGGCTATTGACTGCTGTTTGACAAACCCTTGTCTGTTCACCACACAAAGGAACAGTTCTCCACCTCTTAACTCAAAGCTGATCTACAGGCAGTGTTTCTGTACCCAGGGCTTTACACTGAGGCCAAGATGTGGGACCCAACAATAAGGGACACAGGGAAAACAGTGCAGGAATCTGTAAACGGGAGATTACTCCATAGCATGGGTTCTCATCATGGGAGCTTGTCACCCAGAGGAATCACAAACAGTTCAAATGGAGGGGCAGGGTGGGATTTGCAACCACTCTTCCCTTCATAGAATATAGAATATCAGGGTTGGAAGGGACCTCAGGAGGTCATCTAGTCCAACCCCCTGCTCAAAGCAGGACCGATCCCCAATTAAATCATCCCAACCAGGGCTTTGTCAAGCCTGACCTTAAAATCTTCTAAGGAAGGAGATTCCACCACCTCCCTAGGTAACGCATTCCAGTGTTTCACCACCCTCCTAGTGAAAAAGTTTTTCCTAATATCCAACCTAAATCTCCCCCACTGCAACTTGAGACCATTACTCCTTGTTCTGTCATCTGCTACCACTGAGAACAGTCTAGAGCCATCCTATTTGGAACCCCCTTTCAGGTAGTTGAAAGCAGCTATCAAATCCCCCCTCATTCTTCTCTTCCGTAGACTAAACATCCCCAGTTCCCTCAGCCTCTCCTCATAACTCATGTGTTCCAGTCCCCTAATCATTTTTGTTGCCCTCCGCTGGACTCTTTCCAATTTTTCCACATCCTTCCTGTAGTGTGTGGCCCAAAACTGGACACAGTACTCCAGATGAGGCCTCACCAGTGTCGAATAGAGGGGAACGATCACGTCCCTCGATCTGCTGGCAATGCCCCTACTTATACATCCCAAAATGCCATTGGCCTTCTTGGCAACAAGGGCACACTGTTGACTCATATCCAGCTTCTCGTCCACTGTAACCCCTAGGTCCTTTTCTGCAGAACTGCTGCCTAGCCATTTGGTCCCTAGTCTGTAGCGGTGCATTGGATTCTTCCGTCCTAAGTGCAGGACTCTGCACTTGTCCTTGTTGAACTTCATCAGGTTTCTTTTGGACCAATCCTCCAATTTGTCTAGGTCCCTCTGTATCCTATCCCTACCCTCCAGCGTATTTACCTCTCCTCCCAGTTTAGTGTCATCTGCAAACTTGCTGAGGGTGCAATCCACGCCGTCCTCCAGATCATTTATGAAGATATTGAACAAAACCGGTCCCAGGATCAACCCTAGGGGCACTTCACTTGATACCAGCTGCCAACTAGACATTTCTTTGTGGCTAGGTAGGAGTGGGGTCCCAATACTTTGTTGGGTGCTTATGGCATGGAAAAAAACTTGAGAACTACTGTTTTGTAGTATAAGTGACGTCTAAACTCTGAGTTTCATGACTCCATATTTTTGATCCACAAGATTTTCAATAGAGGTGACAGAACTCCAGGCTTGAATGGATTGGAAGTAAATACAAGTCTCAGATGATGCGTGTTTGAGAGGTACCATGCATGTTCTGCCGCTCTATCAACAAATGCACTCTGCTCGTGTCAGACACTGAGCTATCCTAACAGCTATCCTGTCTTCACAGTACCCTCTGCTTCAACACCATCAGCACAGAATACCAGTCTTTTCATATCCCACAGCTGGGAGCCATGTTCCCTTCTGTCTATATTACATATTTCCTAGTGTTACAGAGCTAGCACTGAAAGCAGGGAGAGGGAGCTCACTCCCTAGCCCAAGACACCACCCAGCTTAATCATGGAGCTGCTGCATTTCAAAGAGCTCATTGTTTTGGAATTGGTGGGGGTGGTGAAATCAGAGAGCAATGGGTAAAGTGAATGACAAAACAAATGAGAGCGACAGAAACTAAGGGAAAGGTGGGAGAAAGGTTTAGAGAAGAGCTTAGACCCTTAGAAAAAGTCTGGCAGAGAGACATGGAGCCCAGAGAGGGAAAAGAACACACAGCCAAGTGGAAAGAGGAAAATGGAGACCAAGGAAAAGAGAGAGAGAGAGAGCCAGAGTGAGAAAAACAATGGGTGAGAAAGGAAGGGGATCAGAAGGCAAATCATAGGGGAAACAGGGACCCAGAAGGCAGAAAATAGAGGAGAGAGAAAAAGAAAGGAACAAAGAGGGAGAGTAAAGGGGAGAGCAAGGCAGGGAATAAAAAGAGGCAGTGGAAAGAGCAAGAAATAGAGCTCCAAGAGAAGTACAGAAAGTGCTAGAGACTGATAGAAGCAGAGAAGGGAAAGCAGGAAGAGAGGACAAGAGAGCGACACACACATATGAATGGGCTGAATCCCAAGAGTTTACATCTCCTAGGTCCAGAAATTTGTTCAGTAGACCCACATCTACTTCCTGATCTATCCTAAAGGGTCCAACCTGACTTAACTGTCAATACACCAGGGACAGATTTGGCCCCATGCGTTACAATTGGCTGTGGCTCTTAGTCTGAAGAGACCTTTGTACTCATGGCCAATCCTGAGGCCATCCCTGGATCCAGGAAGTCTGGATCCAGGAAGTCTAAGCAATATTTAATGAAAATCTGAATGCAGAAACCAACATATATTTCTAAATTACGAGCAGATTTGGACAGGATGAGGAAATCCTAACCACAACAAAGATTATTTTCCTTTTGTATTTTTTATGCAGTAAAGCTTTAAGCAATATGTAATTAGATTTTTTTATTTCATTCATTGTGCCAATAGATCGTCTCATGGCTTGGCTGATACCCTACAGTTTAATATTTTCTTTAATCAACACATTGACGGCAACAGATTACAACAGAGCATTGGTGTTTGTGGTTGCCTTTATGTTCACTCTTGGGGTGCCTGAAAACTAATGATTTAAAGACTTTTCAAAATCTTTAATCTAGGGATTGTGGGTTCAGAGCGTGTGCACAAAATGTGTTCAGGGAACCTTTGAAAGCATCAGAGGCTCCAACTGGAACTCCCTGGAAGGCAATGTATGCTGTGATAGTTGGATTGCACCAGATGGACCATGATGTCTTTCGCTGCTGGCACCATGCAAATGATCATGAAAATAGCTAATACTAGGAAATGCTTCCCACTCAAGATTTTCAATAGTGCTATGGAAGGTGTGTGTGATCTATAGCAGACAACACATGCAAGTCTCATGAAAATAGTACGCTGAGTTGTGTAGATGCCAGTGTGTCAGAAGTATCTGGGAGAGGGCCGGAAGGGGAAAGGCAGGCCGGGGAATGTGCAGAGAGAAACACACACCCCTTAAAAGAGGATGAGGTAAGAGGGAGAGACCACTAAATGTCACTAGTTGAGGCTATCCTTTCTAGAAATCTCAATCCAACCAAGTTAGTTTCCAACCTTACATTTCATTTTGAAAAGAGATTTTAATTGCATTCTGATACACTGGGGGAAAAAACACCATCTCAGAGACAAGGTGGGTGAGGTAATATCTTTTATTGGATCAACTTCTGCTGGTGAGAGCGACAACCTTTCCAGCTTACACAGTCTCTCTCTCTCCAATAGAAGTTAGTGCAATACAAGATATTTCCTCACCCACCTTGTGTGTCTAATGTCCTGGGACCAACGTGGCTACAACTCCACTGCATATGATACTTTATCTTGTTAGTTTCACTGAAAATCTTGCTGAAAACATCTACAGTACCAGTTAGAACCCAGAAGCTTTTCCTACTAAATATTTATATCCTGGCAGTGCCCAAAAGCCCTAGCTTGGATTGAGGCCCCATTGTGATGGACACTGTGCAAGCACAGATCAGAGACAATCCCTGCATTGTGGGGCTTCCAATCAAAAGAGATTAAGGGATGTGGATATCACCCACAAGTGAATGAGTATGGTAAATTGGGGCAGCTTTGTTAATTACATGTATTGTCTGGTTGAGTTTGTTTATTTTATTTGGGGTTAGAGGTAAGGAGGAAATAAAAAGAAGACAGCACACCTTGTCACCTCTTCAGCTGGTCAGCCAGCAGTGTTTTGTAAGCATCGTGGCAGAGGTGAGTCCTTAGGAAGAATCTGAAGGAAGGTAAGATGATGACTGTTTGAGTTATCAGGGAGTTTCCTCCATGCATTGCTTAATTTGTGCCAGGGCTTGTTTGAGCCCTGGCACCTCTTTCATTACAACTTAAGCACAGAAAGGGTGGGTTGGTTAAGGAAAAAGCTGACTGGTGGCCAGTAAAGGCAGGGAATATTGGAAGAAAGAAGATGGGGGGTTAATGTCACAATAGGTTACTCAATCAGCTAGGTGGGGGGGCTAAGCAATGAAGAGTCTTAAAGCAGGAAGCTTGTTTTTTATGCAGTGATGCAGGGGATTCAAAGAGGTGATGTGATTAGAGCGGTAAGCCAAGATGATTTTAGCAGCAGCATTCTGAATACACTTGAAGGGAGCAAAGTTGCGGTAGTCAAGGCCAAAAAGTGGTAATAAGAAAATAGAAGAAAAGGAGGACTTGTGGCACCTTAGAGACTAACAAATTTATTTGAGCATAAGCTTTCATGAGCTACAGCTCACTTCACTGGATGCATACAGTGGAAAATACAGTGGGGAGATTTATATACACAGAGAACATGAAACAATGGGTGTTACCATACACACTGTAACCAGAGTGATCAGGTAAGGTGAGCTATTACCAGCAGGAGAGCGGGGAGGGGGGAACCTTTTGTAGTGATAATCAAGGTGGGCCATTTCCAGCAGTTGACAAGAACGTCTGAGGAACAGCGGGGGGGAGGGGAGGGAATAAACATGGGGAAATAGTTTTACTTTGTGTAATGATACATCCACTCCCAGTCTTTATTCAAGCCTAAGTTAATTGTATCCAGTTTGCAAATTAATTCCAATTCAGCAGTCTCTCGTTGGAGTCTGTTTTTGAAGTTTTTTTGTAATCGAGTGACCAAAGAGATTGAAGTGTTCTCCGACTGGTTTTTGAATGTTATAATTCTTGACGTCTGATTTATGTCCATTTATTCTTTTACGTAGAGATTGTCCAGTTTGGCCAATGTACATGGCAGAGGGGCATTGCTGGTACATGATGGCATATATCACATTGGTAGACGTGCAGGTGAACGAGCCTCTGACAGGGTGGCTGATGTGATTAGGCCCTATGATGGTGTCCCCTAAATAGAGATGTGGACACAGTTGGCAACGGGCTTTGTTGCAAGGATAGGTTCCTGGGTTAGTGGTTCTGTTGTGTGGTGTGTGGTTGCTGGTGAGTATTTGCTTCAGATTGGGGGGCTGTCTGTAAGCAAGGGCTGGCCTGTCTCCCAAGATCTGTGAGAGGGATGGGTCGTCCTTCAGGATAGGTTGTAGATCCTTGATGATGCGTTGGAGAGGTTTTAGTTGGGGGCTGAAGGTGATGGCTAGTGGCGTTCTGTTTTCTTTGTTGGGCCTGACCTGTAGTAGGTAACTTCTGGGTACTCTTCTGGCTCTGTCAATCTGTTTCTTCACTTCAGTAGGCGGGTATTGTAGTTGTAAGAACGCTTGATAGAGATCCTGTAGGTGTTTCAGATAGGTCTTCATCCTTCTCTACCTCTTACACACATGATTTTCTTGCTGAGATCTGTGGTATGTGTGGCTTTCCAGGACTATGCATCTGCCCCCGTGTGAGGAAGGGCCAGAGGCATCAGGAACTATGTAAAGATCAGGTCATGCAATCCCCACCACCTAAGTAGATCTTTGGGCATAGCTGGTTCGAATGCCACTGACCCTCAGCCAGCCTAACTGAGCCAGTGCCCCCTCCATGCATTTCTTGCCCAGACACCACTCTGACTCTTATTATACATCAGAAGTTTTCAGAGTATTTTTTAAGAGATTTGAAAACACACACAGTCTATGCATTCCACATTTCTCCTACAATAGAATTAAAGAAATATTGCAGAAAGTGGCCATTGAAAGACAACAGAAATTGTTTTACAATGCAACTTGCCCTTTAACCAGCAACGGATATGTGATACCCAAAATTAAGAAGTGTATTATCATATTTTCCTTCTTAATCCTAGCATAATTGTGGATGTTATTTGTTTTAATCAGCCTATATTGCATGAGTGCTAGAAATAAAACAGTAATGATGTCTGCTTAATTCCAGAAATATTTCCACATGTGTCTTGTTTTAGTTTGAATTGGTTCTCCAGTGGAAAATGTAGATACTGTCACAAGGGAGATACATATGCAGCATTCATTGATTGCATCCATCAGTGCAATTTTCCCTAACCTCTCCCCACTTCTCTCCCTCCACCCCAGTTTTCCACTAGGGTCCTGTAGCAGGGTAGTTACCTGGCTCCTGGGGAAAAAGGCAGGCTGATTGGGGAAGCAGCCACAGCTGTGGCCACACCCAATCAGTCCACAGCTGGCCTTGATATAAGGCTAAGGGAGGAGCTGGGTCAGTCTAGGGTGACCAGATGTCCTGATTTTATACGGACAGTCCTGATATTCAGGGCTTTTTCTTATATAGGCACCTATTACCCCCCACCCCCGTCCCGATTTTACATACTTGCTATCTGGTCACCTTAGGTCAGTCTCACTCCAGCCTTGGAGTGGGAAGGACCTAGCTGCCGGGGAGAAAAGGGTACCTGAAACAGAGCAGTGCTGGGGAAGGGCAAGAGGAGCTGGGGAGCTCCAGCCTGGCAACTCTGCAGGCTGAGGCCTGGTTAGGGACCTAAGGAGGTACTGGGGTTGCAGAGGTGCAGCCCGGGGATAGGCAGAGGCAGCTGGTCCAACCCCCTTGCCAATGATGAGCGGCCATTACAGACTGCAGTTTGCCCCAGTGAATGGGGGCTAGATGACGACTGGCAGTAGCCACTGAGGCAAGATGGGCATAGGGGGAGGGGAGACCCAGAGTGTGGGGGCGCTGCTGGGGGACAGCACCCCAAGATAAGAGGGCACCGGGGTCCAGGAGGGACATGGGGGCCTGAGGCAGGAGGGACACTGGCCCTCAGGAGGTGCTCCGAGGCTGGAAAGAGCTAATTCCTGGGAATGACCAGCAGGAGGCGCCATGGCAGTGGGTGCTTGAGCTGCTACAGGTCCAAAAAGAGGCTGTGACACTATGGAATCTGAACTTGTACCAGTTGCTGCCTAATGAATAATGCTGCCATCCTCCTTTGGATAACAGAAAGCAGAGATGGAAGAAACCTATTAAGCTATCTCATCCATCCCTTTGAAGATGCAGGGTTGTTCCTTCCTGTATACTTTTGGCAATGCTTTGTGGAGTGTACTTTTACTTTTTATGCTTCATGCATGCATAATATTGAGTTTCAATTATGTTTCTAACAATCACTTTCTTTTAATTAGAGGCAGAGGAAAACCAAAGGAATTCCCTTTGTTCTAGGAAGGCTAACAGTCACATTCTGCCTTGAAAGTGTTCAGAAAATCCATATCCTGTGAAGTCCTATTGACTTTAATAACACTCTTCATGCACTTCCATGGGCAAAATTTGGCCCTAGCTGGTTAAGATGTATTCCGGAACATCACAAATTAGCTTTTCACCACTAGAGAGTTTCTCTATAAAGGCAAATGAGTTTACTGGTTTCATCCTAATCCCCGTTTGCCCATAACATCACAAAACCATGAGGTAATTTGCCATAACTGACAGCCTTTGCTTAGAAGACACAAAGAAGTGGAATACAAATGGTGTTGTAGATCAAGGTGGAAGTTTCAGTGTCAGAGCCATACTTTGCCCAGTGCCGCCCAGTGCTATTCCTGGCTATAAATGTTCATGAGGGTAAACCCCATTTTTAAAGCAGTTCTTACATACTAATTGTGACAAAGTGGGAATTTCCTGTAATATTGTTATGAATCCTATGTGCACCTCAGTTTCCCTCTGTACTTGGCATTGCTACTCAGTGATAGAAAAAGCATCAAGTCCACTCTTGAGGCAGCGCAGGAGACACAAGGTGTGTCTCCCCGGCAGTCTGGGCTGGAACGAATGGGTCATTCAGAAACTGGCTGGAACCTGCTGAAAGTGACCCAGATCAATACAGAATCTGAAAGACAATGGGAAGCCCAGATGACCAGAATGTTCACACCCAGCAATCAATAATTAAGAGGAAGAATGTTCCCAACCCTCTCTCCCCACCTCTCATTAGGGAAGCTGAGCAGAGGCCAGATTGAGAGCAAAAGACTGAGAAGTGACTGGCAGGGGATAAAGGGTCAGCTTCTGGAAGAGGCTGCTTGTTCTCACCTGGGACTGACAAAGGGTCAGAAATGGAGTCTGGGTGAAAAGGGTCAAAACCTGAAATGGAGTCCTTTACAGCTCAGTTGGTGGATTGCTCTGGCTTGGCCAGATGGATGACGTCTTAACGCTTATTTATCTCTGCTAATCTACGGGACTTTCAAGGCTGTGTACCAACTGACAAATAAACCCTATGCAGTTTTGAATATGCTGCTTGGTGTCACTGCAAATCTTTGCAGAGGTTCATTGGTCCCTGAAGAGTGTGAAAGTCTTTGACTAGGCATCAGTCTCTGATGGACTTACTAGGCAGAGCTCATGGTGTGAAGCCAGAGGTGCTGGAGCCCAGAGGCTCAGTTCTGGAGATGATGAGACCACATGGCCTACCCTGAAGGAAGAGTGAGAACCCTTAGAGGTCTGGCACTCTGACAGCGTTCCTCCAAAAGACCGTTTAAAAGCTGGGGCATAGCACAGATCGTGTGGACCTATGATAATAATATGTTACATTTATCTTAAGACTTAGTTAATAGTCAAAGGAAGACATGTGTAGATATAAATATCTATAAAAATGTCCAATTCCCCAATATCTGGGATGTACTTCCCTCAGTAAAAACACACTTAGAATTGAAAGTAATAACGTTGTGTCAGAATCAGAACAGTCCCCAGAATAATTTCCCTTCCCGAGTATCTGTACCAATCCCATAAAACAACTTTTTACTTCCAGACTGGGTCAGGTAGAGACATGAGCAATCAGAGGGGCCTTACTCTGTACTTCAAAGTTGTTAACAGAGTGGAGACAAGCGGTTGGCCACCACCAGGCTTCTGTGATTTACACCAAAAGCCCAGACCAGAGGATAGCTGGCCCCAGATACAGGTGTACACATAGTTATGCTTATTAGCTGATTTCCTGGGGGAATGAGAAATATGTCTGAGGTAGAGATTTGAAGGACAAGACAATAGTCACTTCAATGACCAGATTTTTTCTGTAAGAAGGGAGAGGATCAAACTTCCAATATGTAATCCAGACATCAGTAGTGATGTAATGGTCTGGATTATCATCAGAAGGAAATAAATGTGGATCCATATATTGTGAATAGTCAGCAGGTTGGCTGCTTCTGTGAAGGATGAATCAGGAACAAGTTCAAGATCCAGAATATAAGAATTAAACAACTCAGTATACTGGGTATACTTATATACTTATAAGTATACTTACACTTATGCTTATACTGGGTAAAAGTCACTGCTATGCAGAGAGCCCATATAAGATATAGGCACCACATGTGTGGGCTCACCACACAGGGAGTAAATTTCACCTTTATTGACCATGACTTCTGAAGACCTGTATCTAGTAAGGAGCAAGGTTGGCAGCAGAGACTATAAAAGCAGGATTCTGACAAGCCCACCGTTCATACCAGAAAGCTGTGGTGTGCATGTGTGTGTTCCAGAAACCCATAGGCAGTAATTGTGAAGAGAAATGATTAGTGTACATCAACTTAAAAGGGATTTCCATTTTAATTTAGTTATTTACTTCAAAACTAAGATTCAAACAGAAGTCATAGATAGAAGTTTTGAGATTGAGGGCTTGCCAGTGAGAGTTCTGGCCTGTGAGTGAAACTCATGTCGCAGGAAAGCTAGTTATCCTTTGCTCATCCATTCTAGGAGTGACTAATGCAAGATCCATAGCAATGAGTCATCTGTGGCCATACAGATGGCAAGCTGCGGTACACTGTTATTGTAAATGAAAAGTAGAGGACAAGCTGTGTACAGAAAACAATTGCCGCAGGGAAATCCTAGCTAAGAGATCGACAGACATTTTTCCTGGCATAAGACTTGCTTTTTAACCTAGTGACTCTGTATAAAACCATCCTTCTTATCACAGCGGCTTAGTAATTCAGAAGGTAATTCAGGCTGTAATATTTCCCTCAGTTACACTAAAGCCTCTTTACACTATGAATGGAATTTACTCCTACTTGAAGATACTACTATTATGCTGCCAGCGCAGTGTAAATGGGCCTCCGTACCACTCAGAATCAGGCCCCAGATCGAATTTTTCCCCATGGGCTGTGTCAGTTTTTAAGCAGAACTTCCTGGTGCTTACATATTATTTCTTTTCCTCATCCATTGTTATCTCTCCTTTGATTGTATGCACTTTGGAGCAGAAACTGCCTATGACTCACTTTGTGCAGTTCCTAGCACAATAAACCCCCACATGCTACCGCAACACAACTAACAACCACAATGCTTAATGCTACCAGTGGCTACATTGCCACTCATTTCCATTTGATCATTTTTATTTTGTACTTTGTACTCATTTCAAAGTATTTATGTACTTCTAATGTGCTGTGAACTTTATTTGAAAGTATGCTAACATACTTCAGGTCTACTTTCTCCTCACCTACAAAACATTGAATCAGCTGTTCCTCATACAGCCAAGCCAGTTTGCTTTCTTGCTTTATTATAGCAACAGATGTTGGTTACTGCCAAGATTACAACCCATACACTTAGTCTCAAGCGACCTCTTGTCTAAATAATGCATTACTCAAAGCTCTGTATCGGGACTGCACCATCAGCCAGCATAACTTGGGATGCCTAATACAAAGATACGCAGACAGTGTCATGAAATACCTCTGCCACATTCAACTTTACTACTTGAAACTCGTCTCAGTGAACAGCTTAGCAAATTTACCCGAAACAGGTACAGTTTTGGTAGTAGGGATGTGGTGGAGCTTTGATATTTTCTTCAATGTGGCCCGGGTTTCACCCTTTACATCAAGATTGTTTTTTTCCCCCTTATGCACTAGCTCAGCCAGAGATCTGGGTTTGATGCAGGAATTACTGGATTTCATTCTGTGGCCTGTGTGATACAGGAGGTCAGACTAGATGATCATAATAGTCCCTTCTGCCTTAAAAATCTATTAATTCTAAAATACGATTTTACATATACAAGATCGCTTTTGCACAGAAGATGAGGGAGGGAGGTGGATTAATGCAAATAGCTTCAACTGCACCCCTAGCTGTAATTTTAAATGGTAAATCAGGCCCGTCTCTAGTGTTCAAATCTACCATTGGATGCGAACATTGCCAAAGTGTATTTTTTTCTCAAAATGTTTTGAGGAGTGGGAAGGAGGGTGGGGCAATATTTGTATGCAGGGGTTTAGTTCAATCCATGATAGAGATTACGAGCTCAATTTAGATTTCAGATCCAAATTTCTCCGATCTTTAGTTAAAGTGAAACAAAACTAAAAGTCAGCACATCCTCTCTCTTAATGGAGGTATTTAAGAACAGGTTAGACAAACATCTATCTGGGATGGTCTTGGTTTACTTGGTCCTGCTAGATGACCTCTTATGGTCCCTTCCAGCTCTACATCTCTAAGATTCTCTTACTGTGTGATTCTATTGTTACCATAATCTAATAAATAGCATTCACCATCAAGCTAAAAACCAGGAGTCCAAAGGTACAAAGAGGAGGAACATAAGAATGGCCGTAATGGGTCAGACCAATGGTCCATCTAGCCCAGCATCTTGTCTTTGGATAGTGGCCAGTGCCTGATGCTTCAGAGTAAATGAACAAAACAGGGGAATTTCAAATGATCGATCTCCTGTTGACCAGTCCCAGCTTCCGACAGCCAGAGGTTTAACGAAACAGGAGTATGAGGTTGCAACCCTGACCATCTTGGCTAATAGCCATTGATGGACCTATCCTCCATGAATTTATCTAATTTTATTTTGAACCCAGTTATACTTTTGGCCTTCACATAGCAATGAATACCACAGGTTGACGGTGCATTGTGTGAAGAAATACTTCCTTTTGTTTGTTTTAAACCTGCTGCTTCTTAATTTAATCAGGTGCCCTCTAGTTCTTGTGTTATGTGAAGGGGTAACAAAAAATAAATAAATCTACATTGTATGTTGAACTTTCACAGTAAAGAGATTGCACTACAGTATTTGTATGAGGTGAATTTAAAAATATTTCTTTTGTTTCTTTTTTACAGTGCAAATATTTGTAATAAAAATAATATAAATACACTTTATACAGAATGCTCTATACACTTTGAATTCTGTATTGTAACTGAAATTAATATATTTGAAAATGTAGAAAACATCAAAAAAATTTCAATTTTTATATTCTGTTATTGTTTAACAGTACAATTAAAATTTTGATTAATCACAATTAATTTTTTTAATCAAGGTAATTTGTTTTGAGCTAATTACTTGAGTTAACTGTGATTAATTGACAGCCCTAGAACTTTCTATCCATAGAGATTCTATGGTACAGTTTGAGTCATTTAAGATTTTTACTTTATTTGACTGTGTGCTTTCTTTCTCATACAGTGCCACTCCCCCACCAGCACAACCTACTCTGTCATTCCTGTGTATTTGTACCCTAGTATTACCACATCCCATTGATTATCCTAATTGAACCACATTTCCATGATGCTTATCATATCAATATTCTCATTTAATGCCAGGCACTCTAGTTTGCCCATCTTAGTATTTAAACTTCTAGAATTTTACATAAGCACTTGTACATTTTGTCAATATTCAGCTGCTTGTCTTCATGTGTTATAACAGAACTTCAGAGTTACAAACACCTAGGGAACGGAGGTTGTTTGTAACTCTGAACAAAATGTTATGGTTGTTCTTTCAAAAGTTTACAACGGAACATTGACTTAATACAGCTTTGAAACTTTACTAAGCAGAAGGAAAATGCTGCTCTCTCTTTAATATTTTAGTAGTTTACATTTAACAAGTAAGACATATACTCTTCATCATCCGAGAAGATGCCCCTGTGCCTAGCTGGTAGCTATCTATGGCCTCAATTCAACACAGCACTTAGGCCCAGATTTTTAAAGCTGTTTGGTCATTTCTGTGCTCAGCATCTCAACTCCTAACTAATTTAGGAGTCTACATTTCATTTTGAAAAGGGATTTAGACAACAGGTGAGATTAGACTGCTAAATACCTAAATCCCTTTTGAAAGTGTGATGGTGATGGCAGCAATGCCTAAATCTCTTTAAAAATCTGGTCCTTAGACATTTACTTAAGTGCTTTGCTGAATCAGGGCTTGAGTCAACATGGAAGATCAATGGTTTCAAAGTTAGTCAGGCCCTATAGCTGTACTCAGTGGAGCTATACCAGCGTACACCAGATGAGGATCTGGTCCAGCATGTAATACTCCTTTGCTTTCGCCATTCCCCACATTTGAATGCAGAATATTCCTGACATTTGACAGTGAGGTGAAACAACTTTCATGATGCTACTGAGATAATTATGATAAAACACAGAATTCAGATCAGCACTGGGAGGGAAAGGACTAAGGAGAAAGAAAAAAAGAAAGAAAAATAATCACATGCAGGAACAAAGGCTAAAGTTTTCAGACTTGGGTGCCTGTAGTTAAGCACTTCAATAAATGGTCCAATATTCAGAGGTTAAACCATATGCACTGCCCATTAACTTTAATGGCACAACACAGTACTGGAGCTGGGGAATTTTTTCATGTGAATAATTTTTGGCAAAAAAAAAAAATGCAGATTCAAGTCCACCGACACAATTCATTAATTGGGGTCAATTTCAGTGAATAGTTTCAATTAAATAAGAACACTATGGAAATGTCAAAACAGTTTATTTCAGAACTTCTGAAATGAAACACTAATGTTGCAGTTTGGAAAGCTGTTTTGTTCCAGAATTTCAATTTTATTAAAAACATATTTTAAAATAAGGTTAAAAAAAAACCCTCAAAAATAAAATGAAACATTTCATTTTGGATCAACCCAAAATATTTTCACACATACCCCCACTCTTTCTTCCCCCACCATAAAAAGTGACAAGGTTTTGTTTCTGACTGCCCTAAACCAAACTTTACTTCCATTTTTTGGCTTAGCCACCAAGTGGAAAAATTGGTTATTTGCACAGCTCTACTCAGCATCCCTAAATTCAGACCTTTAATTATACGCCTAACTTTAGGCACACAATTTTGAAAATGCTGGCTTAAGACTTAACTCACTGATCGATTTTGTAGCAGTATAATATTACTCAAATAGTCATATAGTGCTAATAACAACATTAGTAATACTGACTTCTGGGACCTCCTTCCAGCTGAAGTGTATGGCTTTTTTCTTAGTCCTAATGACCATAACATAAACCATCAATCACAGGCTCTTATTCTAACATATGAATTTAATAGATAAAATACATATAAACCCTGATTCTGTTGGGGTTTAGATTATTGTTTTAGTTATTGGTATTAAGTGTCATTTCCCAAAGAGGACTATGAAGCAAAAGTGGCTGGGACACTGTACTGTTTGACATATAATTGTTAGCGGATGTTCAAATGATAACAGCAGTTCCTCAAAGTTATCTTTAGTCAAACTGCGCAGGCTCTTTTACATTTAGCTTATGCTATAACTGCAGCGAGTTCTTTAAAGATAACTAATGACTTTTTGAAAGTTCTGGAAGACATCTTTAAAGAGAAAACTGCACTGCTGCTGTTTGAATCGTGGGGAGCTCATAAACTGCTTGTAATTTTTTGTTCAAGGCAGTAGAGCATACTGTACCTTATGATTTTGCTTAAAAAAAAATCTATCTTTCCCTTCCCCCCCCGCACCACATACTACCTCCGCGCATACACCTATAAATTTAGATTTGTGACAAATTCCTTCCCAATTTTGTTTAACCCCTTCATCAGAATTTCAAAAACATCTCTACAGTCCAATGTTACATTGAAGTGATTTGTGAAACTCCTTTTCAAAGACTGAGGAATTTCACTCCTTTTCAAACATCATGGAATTTCACCTTGTGGGATAAACGGCCTGATCCTGTTCTCATTAAAGTCAATGATTGACCACTGGTTTCAATGGGAGCAGGATCTGACCCCAACTCCTACTTGCCTTGCTCATGCAATGCAGTCAGTGGGGTACTTTATGTGACTAAGGTGAGCATGTTTTGACTGTACATGGTATTTGCCAGTCTAGCCATGACATTTAACAAACAGCTTTTTATCAAAGCGATTTTGCACACTTCTGTCATGTTCACCTGCACATACTTCTTCCAGGCGCAGTTGCAGTTTCTTGTGATGCCTGAGCATATTTGGTTCCTCTCCACACTTGAAAATGCAATAAACATTTAATAACAATTAAAAAACCAAGAGTTTGAAAGTAGCTTTTTTTACCATTGCAGTAAAATGGAAATTTTCTCTGAACAGCTTATGAAAAGCCATCTGTTATGCCAGTAACTGAAGAGAAGCTGCTTCGCTAAATTAAATGAAACAAACAAGCTACAATGGTATTGTTTTAATTAAAGATGCTGAATCAAGGATACAGCCCTCAAATGCAACATAAGGGTTTTATTCATTTGAAATGGTCCATGGCCTTCCACTCAGCAGAAGGGACTGATCTCAGTTATATACCAATTTATTTGACGTTGAGCTGGTCTCTTGTTTTCATTTAAACTTGAATGGTGGCCCACTCACCTTTACCCGATTCATTCATGAAGACAGGATTTCCAACCTCGAGAGATCAAAAATCACGAGTCGGACCCTCATGAATAGTGAGATTTTGAAAAGATCACACCGTGTGTTTGATGATTTCAGGTGGAAAAAGCCAACCTTTAATGCATGCAAAAATGCACACTTCTCCCTGGCTGCTCATATGGAGATTCTATGCACCCCATCCTGAATCCTATGGTATGGAAACTGCCATCCATTTCCTATTACTCTCTTGACCCCCAATCCTTGCCCCCCCCTCGGATTTCTCCTCTTCCCTGGACCCAGAAACAGCACCTCCCCAACTTCGTTGCCTCCTCTCCACCACACGGCTTCTCCTCTGCTTGGTTCCCAGGCAGAGGAAAAGTCCCAAAGTAGCAAGAGGTCAGGAAGTGTTGCTGCAGCAGTGGCTTTTCCCCAACTCCCCCTCCACTGCATCCTGGGGCCCCAGGACCCTCTCTCTGTTCTAGGGCCGTACATGAAGGCAGGGCTCAGTGGCAAGGCAGGTCTGTGTCCTCAGCACCCGAGGCTCTTGTGCAGAACATTGGCAACCCTGAAAAATCACAGGAACAGAGGCGCTTCTTGCGTCACAGCGCCAAAATCCCCTGACTCATGATCAGTTCCTGAGAGTTGGCGATACAGCCTTACCCTGGGTGCTAGGATGAGATTCCTCTTCCCCCCCACAATGGCTGGAAGAGCTGCCATCCCATCCCATCCCCTCCATCTCCCACCCGCACCCACTGTGCCCTCCTCAGCCTCCCCCCGTCTCCAAATTCCCCTGCACTTTCCAAATCTGCCCCCTGCTCCCCTTCATACTCTCCATCCACATTCAGTGTGTATGCTGCTCCTCACAGTCCTGCCTAGCCAGCCGGATCATGAAGTGGCAGCCCTTTTGCCCGTGGGTGTGCCTTCAGTCTCACCGAAAACAGCAGGAGGAGGCAGCCAGTGTCACAAAGTGCAGTCTCACTCCCACATGCAGGTGGACAGTAGCCATCTTGCTGGCTTGAGCCCCACTGACAGCAATAGGCGATGGCAACCATTTTGAATAATGGAAAATTTGTGAGTTGGCACCTTTCGTCATATTTTCATGAGACAGGTTACAAAAAACCACAAAATTACTAGAGTTGTGATAAAAATCATGGGAGCTGGCAAAACTGTGAAGGCTACAACCAGGCCCTCTAGCTACAGAGAAGTGCTAGTATCCGTCTGCACAAGGGGGATTCCAGTGCAAATGAAAGTATTTATATCTGAAAGTCACTATGACTTAAATAGGAGCTTTTTGCATGAGTAAGGACTGCAGGATATGGAGCTTTCCTGTAGGTAGACTGGATACATACATAACCCTCTTCCCACTAATAAAAAGTGTTTCCTTAGCCTCCCTTCCACAAGGGAATGAATCTCCACAATAACCTACAAGTCTTGAGAGCTTTAGAGGACCAGCATGTTCAACCTTCAAGGAGGGGTGAAGAGAGAGCAACTAACACTGTTCTTGGACAAACTTCTCTTGCCCAGGACTCGTGGCATGGATAAGCCTCAGAAATAAGCCACAACAAGACCTCCTCAGACAAAGATGATTGGGATGGTGCTATGAGGAGCATGGACCAAATTCAGACTTGGTGTTAACTGATACAGATCTGCTGAAGTCAGCTGAGAGGTGCATCCCCTCACACTGAAAATTGACCCATTGCCTTTTAGATCAACTGAGCCCATCTAAGCTGGGTGAATTTTGCTTTTGTTTATTTATCCATCCCTTTTGTAGGAACACTAGACATGTATAATAAGATTTGAAATTCTGCAAGGTCTCAAAGCCCTTGACAACACACCTTTAAGGAAAGTAAGTAGGATTGCACGCATCCTATGGATGGGTAAACAAATGAAGAAGCCAAGTGATTGCATGTGGTACAGTTGGGACTAAATTGCTGGTTCTCATTTACTTGCGCTAGCCATTAAACCACCCTCCCCACATCCGTTGATCAACTTCTACAATGTATTTTGATACTTGATTTTGTCTGGGTTTGGGATCCCCCAACATACACAGTGTTTTTGATATGCTGTTATGAACGCTGTGATGTTAGCTTTTGTATTGTGCACAGAAAATATGACACACAAGTGAAAATAAATGTAAAATGATGCATAATAAGTCTATGGAGGACATAGCACATATACCCTCTTTCCAGCCAAAATAAACCATAGGAAATTGTATAATAAGTTTATATTTTTTGAGGCAGATGGCAGACAGACAATCAACTTAACGGTTCTTTCCCAAGCCTCAACACTTTTTTTCCCAGACCTTGTATCAAGCAGCTCTGGTAATTCCCAAATTATTTTTTTAAATACAACTTCTAAAAATGAGATTAATTTAGTGCTCAAAAAATGGAAAGGCCTGTTTGCATTGGTGACCGCAAAGAGCCTGTCAAAGCATTGACAACGCTGGTAATCTTTTCCTATCTTTGCTGAATATAGGATCTCAGAGGTATTTGTATTATGCTAATTGTAATGTTTTTCTATTGTGTGTGCTCTTAATTTTCAAGCCTGGATTCCATAAAATATATTGAGTTGTATTCATGGGCTGTGTGCTAATCTATGACTTATTCTGCCAAAAAATGTTCTGTCTTTACAGTGTGGCTATATGAGGAATGCAGACCTGGAATAACCAGGTGTATATTATGAACATGTGGTGCTCAACCTTACAAGGTTGATTACAGCTGAGACTTCAAAACCAGGCTGGTTTTCAGTCACAGAACCCACACTCATGATCAGTAAAATCTGAATTTTGCCAACAAAGACATCTACTTGCAGGAAAGAGGTTGCTCTGCGTTTTGATAGTTTAAAAAGTCAGCCAACTGCAAACAGTATTTAGCGTGAGTTATGGCAGTGTTAGTTACAAATGGAATAACACCTGACTCCCCTTCCTATTCTTAAGACTTATGTTATACTAGATAATGTCATTACAACTCAAGCATGGAAGAGGATGGCTTCATTGCTGAATTTAAAAATCTTTCATTGTTGATTTCCTGTGTAACAATCCAAACATTTGCAACTCATGAAACAAGGCAAAAATCCAAAGGAGCTGCAGTAAGCAAACAAATATATTACCAAAAGTATAATATCAGACAGAGCTCCGTTTCCCCGTCCTAATCCTCCTCTCCCTGCGGAGGTTTGGCTAAACCTTGTGCAATGTTCTGAGTGTGCTGGGAATGGAAAGAGAAGAGGATGCAGACTAGACCTATGCAAATAATGAATACTTGGATTCACCTATTTCTGAAAGAGAGAGAAAAAGTTTCATTTCAGGTTGAACAAAAAAACAACAAAACACATTTTCAAAATCATTGATTTGAAAAGTAAAAAAAGCTATTTTGATTTTAAGCATTGATTAGTGCATTAACAAAATAAAATTAAAGGTCATTTCAAACAAAAAAATCTAAGCATTTCATTTAAAAATTCCAAAGTAAAATTTTGATATTTTTTGGGGGGTATTCCCCCCCCTCCACAATTCAAATTTGACAAAAGTGACACAAATTTGGGAAGGGTTTCAGTGTCGCTGAATCTGCATTTTTTACCAAAAAGAGTTTCAGTTAAAAAATTTTACCCCGGCGGTGTGGAAACACCTCTTTCCACCTACCTATGAATTCATCCAAACAGAAGTAGGGCAGGATAGTCTAGGCCTCTGTTAGAGTACTAGGAACAGGACTGAGATAACACATTCCTAGTGCTCCACTGTCATTAAAGATACTGCCCACCCGTACAGCTCCCCCCTTATTTTTATCCACATGAAAAATTGCAATGAAAAGTTTTCATGTGAAATTTTTCCTATTTATCTGAATTTTTTCACAATTCTGTTGATGAGAGTGGCAAAGTGACAGTGCTACATTTTTCCTTTTGCTACTCTCTAACCTTTGGAGAAGGTGAAGAAGTTTTGAAGACTTAGAATGATGGGGTACTAGATGGGGAAGTTTCTGAGTTACTACAGAGAATTCTTTCCAAGTGTCTGGCTGGTGAGTCTTGCCCACACGCTCAGGATCTAACTAACTGCCATATTTGGGGTTGGGAAGGAATTTCCCCTCAGGTCAGACTGGCAGAGACCCTGGGTGTGTTTTGCCTTCCTCTGCAGCATGGGGCACAGGTCACTTGCAGGTTTAAATTAGTGTAAATGGTGGATTCTCTGTAACTTGAAGTGTTTAAACCATGATTTGAGGACTTGAGTAACTCAGCCCGAGGTTAGGGGTCTATTAGACAAGTGGGTAGGTGAGGTTCTGTGGCCTGTGATGTGCAGGAGGTCAGACTAGATGGTCATGATGGTCCCTTCTGACCTTAAAGTCTATGAGTCTTAAAAGAAAAAAAGAAATAGCAGGTGGTGGTGTGATGGTCTTACCATACTGGGGCTCCCCCTTATGGCTCAGTTGTAACTCACCATCATAGAGCACTTGTCTTCCATCTCATGCAGTGGTGTACTTGGCCCTCTACCCAGATCTCTCTGGTGTCCCATCTCTTTCAGAGCACCAGTGTCCTTAATGTCCTAAATGTTGTCCGTCACCAATATTAAATGCAGGTCTTCTGCCCTCCCTAGGGACTTAGTTCCAGTTTCTCTATCAAGTGATATCACACAAAGCAAAGCAAAACCCAGGACACGCCAATCCCTTCAGTTTTGATATTTCAGTCTCTCTCCTGGTTCCCCTTTGTCTTCTGTCTTATTGTCAAGATACCAATCCACAGGGCCATTTCCCTTAAGTCCTGCCCCCCTCTTTAGGGACCCATCACAGAAGCTAAACCTGGTTCTTGTAGCTTATTCTTCTCTTCCCCTCTCTGTCTGGGTCCTCCTTCAGCCTCTCCACCCAGAAGAGAAATTCAACCCGGCTTTTCCCCTAGCCCTTTTCCTTAGGAGGGGACATAGGGTCTCCTCACCCCACTCAATTTTTCCCAACTACTACCCTGGGCTCCTTCCTTAACGGCAGCCTGCCAGATCTTCCTCAGCTGGGTCTGAAACTGAAGTAACCCTGAATGTCCTCCAGGTGCAATAAGGTAGGCTAACTGGGCTCTCAGGATCCCCCAACTCTTTATTAGCCTGTGTGGCATTTCTACACCCTTTCATATGCAGAAAAAAAACCCCAGTCCTTGACTGCATTCATTGTATTGGGGTGGGGAGATGGGGGAGCTCATAAACATCCACAATTTTGAATATTTGAGGTTGTGGGGGTTGAAAACTAAATAAAAAATTTGTTTCACTGAGATTCTCAGAAATAAAAAAAAACTGAAGGTGACATTTCAAGAAAAGTGCTTGACAAAATCCCATTTCTTTTTTAAAAGAAAGATGTCAGTCACAAGATTCTTAAGGTGTCTCCAGGCCCAACACTCTCTTCCACACAGAGTACTGCAATTAAGAGCACATACTGCTCCTTTTTGAGCACGTTCTAGATTACATTCTCCCATTGGCAGCTGCTCTAGGCTCGCAGGATGGCTCAGGGACATTTTATTGAGCCACACTGTCCTCTCTCCACACTTTGTGTCTTTGCCAGGATTCCTCCCTCCCTCTCCCCCAACACTGGGATCTGGGAGAGTTGTTTTTCTGTAAGTAGTTAGGACAGAGAAATTCTCTTTGTGATTCTGCTACTAACTCCCTGTATGGTTGTAGGCCTCATCCAGTACAATACTTTTTGTACCTATCCATCTGTGAAATGGGGAAAATAAGTCTGATGTACTACACAAGGCCTAATAAATTCATGCTTTTAAAGTGCTTTGAGATGTTCACCTGAAAGTTGATACTAAGAATATTTTACACCAATGCGTTACTCAATATATAAAATTCCTGAGTAGCAAACTCCCATGAGTAATCATGAAATACCACACAAGATCTGTACAATAGGTATAATTCTGGAATCCCTCAGAGCCAGAATCATCAGGCTTTGTACTGTTGTGCTGCATAGAGTTTAGAAAAGTTAAATTTACTCCTAACATGGGGCAGGCTGCGTGCCGAAAGCTCAGCTCCTTCATCCCCCTAGCATCCACTGTCAATACATTAACTCCCCTGGTCCCTTTCCTATTTCAGCAAGTTGGACTTTAGCCTTCAAACGAAAGGAGAAGTCTTCCCCTTAAGAGAAGCAGAGAACCAGCCAGAGTCTAAATGAAAAAAAGACAAGCAAGTCTATCAGCCTGCATTTTCAGGGCCTGTATAGTCTGTTCTCTCCCACAGGGCAGGGACTCTTCTTTCCTTGTAACAGGTCTATCTGTTCTTCACCATCCTTAAACTAAGTCCTTCCTCTTACCTTGCAAAAGTTTCCATAATCCTTTCTGTTACACAGCACCACCTGTTGGAGGCACCAAAGCAGAGACCCTCACCATTCTTCCACTACACACTCCCACCCTGGGAACCTAAATAATCTACTTAATCCCCAAACTACCTTCCTCTACTGTTTCCCAGGGCTACTTCCTACAATTTCAGTCCCTCATCAGGCCTTGTCCCTGACTTTCTCAGGCTTCCTGAAGGAGAAGCCAAAGCCACAGCCACAGCTCCCTATATATCCCAAAAGGCCTAGCTCTCAGTGACATGCTCTATCACATGATCCCTGCTTTCCAAGTCCTGTGACCTAGGAGGAAACCAGGCACAGGCCACATCTGGCACTTGAACCACTTAAAGGCCCAAGCTAACTAATAAAAATGAGTTTAATATAGACCACATATGCTCAATATGCGAGAAAAAGTATCACATGCCTAGAATTTACATGCATTAAATTCTATATTAGAATTAGATGCAGAGAAAAAACATTTAGACCCTGTCTACTAAACAATTTCACTGAATAGCTTTCAGAATTATGATGGATTCTACAGTACATGTAGTAAAGTCAAACAGAAACAAGCAGTCTTCATACTGGAATGATAAAAATAAATTAATATTTTACAGTCACGTCCAAAACCTAGACAAGGTTGTAACTTGCTTCCTGGCTGTAGATCACTAAATTAGATGAGTATAGTTTTAGTGTTTCCATGTGTGGCAGCAACCTGGGAAATATTATACTTAATTAGCGCGTCAGAATACTCAGCCTTTGAATACACTTCACTTTCACTAAGAGTACTCAATCAACCTGACCCCAGTGACTCCCTGATGCCAATGCTCTCATACATAAAGTCTTAGAGACGCTTCAGATGTCCACGGAGCACAGTGAGCAACGAGCCTTCTTTTGCATCCTGTTATGGCGGTTAGGTTTGCAAATCAATGCATCTTTTTGTAACATTTCTGGCAGAAAAAAATCCCAAGGACATCACCTCTCAGCGTATTTCTTAGCTTCAAGTAGATGGTTTTTATTTGGAGCTCTTACGAGAACACTGCTCCTCTCTGTCTTTCCTAATGAGAACCACATGCTGGTAAATGGGATCACTATGAGAACAGGACTTACAGTTTCTGGCTTAGTATGTTTGGCTGTTTGCATTGACAGCTATCTCAGGGGAGCCTGAGAAGGAGCGAATGACAACTGGCGAGCCACAAATATTAGGTATTTGGGAAAGAGTTTGGAGGGGAACAAAATATGCAGGAGGAAGAGAATTCAAGCTCTTTTAAAACTACTTTTTGCTTCAATTATGAGCAATCAAAATATATTAAATAGACGTACACCAAAGCATTGTTTTCAGGGCTGTTCTAGCCATGTTGGCTCCAGGATGTTAGAGAGACAACATGGTTGAGGTAATATCTTTTATTGGACCAACTTCTAATCCTGACTCACCTTGTCTTTCTAATAGACCAAAACAATTATTTACATTCCAAGTATACAAAATGTCCACTCAGAGGTTCCATTCCCAATCTGATTTCCTGCGTGACTGGGGGCTAGTCATTTCACCTCTCTGTATTTGACTTTACAGATCTGTAATAGTTTTTTTCATATGTAATTTCCTAGATATTTCTTAAAGCACATTGAAAACATAGAAATACCATCATGTGGAACTATGTTGACGACCCCCCACCCCCCATAGGTGATCAGCAGAGATGGAATACAGGAACTTTAGATCCACAACACAGACCTCAGCCACTTGAGCTAAGGAGTAACTGGTACCAGTAGTAGTCTGTTGTTTTCTATGTGGACCATCCCCTAGAGGGGGATGTGACAATACCTTACACCACTATTTGCTAGACAGCAGAGGAATGTTGGAAATCAGTAACCCTTGTTTTTATTCCTGGCTCTGAAGAGGAATGTTGCCCATTGCTTTTTAGCAGTGTTGATTTCCTTAAGTGAATACATTATAAAAATTACATTTATACAGCAACTTCCACCTAAGAACCCAAGTTCACTTTACAAACAATTAATTTAGCATCACTAACTCCTGCGAGGCTGTTATTAGGCCTGTTTTACAGATGGGAAAAGCTCAGAAATAGGCTTGCTCACAGTTTCATGGGGAGGGAGATGATATTGATGCACAGAAGGCCCACCAAAATTCAGAGAAAAAATGTTGTAAATGAGTAGGGCTGGTAGGAAATTTACCTTCAAAACTGTTTTTCGACAAAAAGATAAGGGGGGGTGAGGTTTGATTAAATGACATTAAAACATGGAAAATAGAGACTTTTCATCAAAACCCCCAAACATTTTGGTTGAAACCTCTAAAGTTCTGATTTGGAAATACCACTGTTGTGCTTTGTGGAAGTTATAGCTCAGGTGCCTTTTGTCCCCATTCTACTCGATGGGCTGGGTTTCCTTGCAGACCACATCTTCCATGATGCACCATGACCAGGGATTCCCATGATGCACAACAGTGACTTTATTAAAAGGGAAGTCCGTGTGTCACCATGGCAGACAGAGTTCAGCCATGGAGATTGGCCTATAGAGTAGACAGGGACAGGAAGCACCCCAAACTACACCTCCAATTAGGCACCAGAATGGTATTTCCAAATCAAAGTTTTCAGATCAAAATTTTCTATTTCTCATTTTTTGTCCAAAAAAAAAAAAATTCTATAGTAAGTTTCTACAAACACCATTTTTTTTTCATTTCATCAACATTTTCAACAGAAGAAAATCCCAGTTTCTGATCAGTTCTAGAAATGGATATAGCTCTGCACCCTTCACAAGCAAGAGCACCAGTAGCTTTTAAAAAAACTCCACAGGCAACTGGAGACAGCATGAGCCCACATAATATTAGGGGCCCCACTACAGAGAAACCAGAGTATGTTACAGAAATCTCCCCAACTGTCCTGCAGATGATATGGAGCTCCTGACCATGCTGACCAGGAAATATTGAGCCCACAGATATTAAGCTAACTAAGAAAGAAAGGTAAGGGAAAATCAGTTATTTACTATTCAGTAGCTGATCTGGAAAATAAATGATGTGTGTTAAAAAGAAGGGATCCTATGAGAGAAGCACGTTTCAGGGATCAGCTGACAAGTGGCCAGTAAATTCCTGTATTAACAAATATGATCCCACAGAGCTATGCCCTGTCAATGGGCCCAATAGCAGTCCTCACTGGGCTGGTATCATCTATGCCATGGAAACTTCTGGAAAACACACAAGACACAAAAATGGCACAATAAAACTTTAATTTAAAAAACAGACACACCAGAAAACAAATAAACATTGAAATGTAAACAGGGAGTGTGAAGTTTCCTGTTCCAACAAATCCCCCATAATGTTATAAAACAAGAAAGTAAAAAGGCAATAGGAAACAGAAAAAAATAAAGAAACAGAGAAAAAAAATAAGCACACAGTCATCGCGGTCCTGGGGGGCAGGCTTGGCATAGACATCTGGGAGCTGCCTTAGGTGAAATCCTGGGCACCACTGAAATCAGGGGTATATCTCCCATTGACTTCAATGGAGTCAGTATTTCACCCCTAGATTCTGGGCACTTGTGGGTGGAGAACAACACAATACTCAACAATAAAAGATATGTTAGAATGAAAGCATCTGAACAATCACAAAAGCAAAAGATGTGACAGTAATTAGGAATTATAACTCCAGTTCAGACCAGTGGTCCATCTCATTCAGCTTCCTGTCTCAAACTGTGGCCAGAATAAAATACTTCAGAGGAAGGTGCGTGAAACCCTGTAATAGACAATTATGGAACAATTATTTCTTCCAAAGCCCTTACAGTTAGTGATTGACTAATTTTGAGAAACATGAGGATTTATATCCCTTCTACATTTGTAATGTTTTATTTTCTCGTATGTAACTGTAGGTGTTCTCATTATCCATATAAACGTTCAATCCTGGTTTGGTACTGGTAAGCTATTTGCCTCCAAGATATCCTGTAGAAGGGAGTTCCACAGGAAAATTGAGTTTTGTGTAAAGAAGGATTTTCTTTAAATTTGTTAAAAGAAAAGGAGTACTTGTGGCACCTTAGAGACTAACCAATTTATTTGAGCATAAGCTTTCGTGAGCTACCGCTCACTTCATCGGATGCATACTGTGGAAAGTACAGAAGATCTTTTTATACATACAAATCATGAAAAAATGGGTGTTTACCACTACAAAAGGTTTTCTCTCCCCCCACCCCACTCTCCTGCTGGTAATAGCTTATCTAAAGTGATCACTCTCCTTACAATGTGTATGATAATCAAGTTGGGCCTTTCATTGACTGTTCCCATGCTTTTATGTGATAAGAGAAGTTACATATTAATTCAGCTACACAGTCTATAATAATGTCTGATGACCTTAAAATCTCACAGGATGTAGTAGGCTGATTCATGACTAGTTTGTTTCCACTTGCACATAGCATATTAAGTCCATGTATGCATTCATTCAGAGGGATGGATGCAGACCAAGTCATGATATAAATTTTACAGCTAGCTGATGCAGCTGCAAGGTGGAGCTTGCTTTCATCTGTAAGAGGTGTGATTTTGGTGGCCCCATTTAAATTGGAAACACTGAATTTTATCACTGTCAAACATAGTTGCCTGGTGGTTTGCTGGCCAACAGTATGATTTTCCATATAGATCAGACCAAAAGCCAGGAGCCACATCTTTAAGGGGTAAGCACCATTTCTTGCAGCATAGGAACAGTGGTCCAGATCCACAAAAGGAATTTAGGTGTTGTGATGCTCAGCATTGTAACTCCTTGCTTTAAGATGCCTAGAAAATCACAGGAACACGACTGAGATCCACAAAACCTGAGTGGGGCACCTAGACTCCCTACACAATGAACAGGGAGAAAAGGCACTTTAGAATGCACTCCACAAAGCCAGTGCACAAAGCTGGAATAATCTAAGTTAGCCAATGGGAGACGCTGCCCAGAGAGGTGGGTGCTAAGCCCTGCCGTCTCTTGGAGTTCAGCACCTAAGGGCTGGTCAACACTACAAAATTAGGTGAGTTTAACTAAATCACTCACACCTGCATGTTTTAATTAAGATGAACTAAGCCATGGTGCAGACACTGTTATGTCAACAGAATATTTCTTCAATCGACCTAGCTTCTGCCTCTCGGTGAGGTTCCTCTGTCGCTTTAGTAAGCGTCTACAATACATCACTTCACTCTGCTGCTGTAGCATTTCTAGTGTAGACGACCTTAAGTCTGGGCTGCAAGGAGGCACCTGTCTCGGCTTGCGATTCATGAACTGGGGGAAAAATAGGTGTTCAGCCACTTAACTCGCATAGGGGAACCTGATCCAGTACGAGTGCTCAGAGGCTGCCTTGCCCCTCCACAAAACAGTTGGAACAAGGGGAAGGAGGACCACCTCCCTTATTCACTTGTACCCAGGCCAGGTGCACCCTATTGAAAGATCCATGAGCTGCATTTTCATGG
The DNA here is from genome assembly GCF_965140295.1 of Lepidochelys olivacea. Taxonomy (NCBI): domain Eukaryota; kingdom Metazoa; phylum Chordata; order Testudines; family Cheloniidae; genus Lepidochelys; species Lepidochelys olivacea. The sequence continues at coordinate 129,035,743 of NC_140413.1, forward strand.
CCATGTTCCAAATGAATCCCCTTTATGCCAAATACAATACTGAACACCAGCAAGTCACTTATGCTGCAACTGCACCCTTATTTGGAAATACTCAGGATGTGAAAAGTCCACTAAAATGCAGTTATGCGGCATGCAACTATTGGAAAACATAGCCCTGAGTGACTTGTCACAAAAAGGAGGTCCCAGATGGGAAGAGAAGCAAGGTATTCTCATTCTGAGTTCCCCAACCCACGCAAACCTTCCTATCATCTCTGCTTTAATAAGGATTGTCTGGCGGTTTCCCACTGGATGGGTTACCCCCGTTCAACTGTTCAGTAAGTAAACTGCAACCATCTTAGCAAACAGAACTGCATAGTAAACGCTTTGTCTTAACAATGAATGTTGTTCTTGAGGCAGAGAAAAGACAATGAAAGTTGGACAGGAAAAAACAACAGACCGCACAAGATGAATATTACAGTCTGCTCTGTACTCAGCATATTGGCTGCTGCTGCTGCTGGAGTTTCAGATATTCCTCTCTCTTTTTGGAGGGAGGGCAGGGGTGGGGGAGACTCCTATGAAAATATAAAATATTTCATGAATAGAGACACCCACAGATATTTACTAAAGTTGATAAACAATGGAAAACCAAGGGAACAATCTCAGCTTATTTTTATAAAAATAAAAAGCTCTCCATGTTTGCCATTTTGGGAGCCTCAGGCCAGCTCAATTAAAGTTAACAAAGGCATCATCAGGATAAAGGCACTTGGAAATGGAGTTTCAAGACTTGACTACACAGCAACTTATGCCTTTTCACTAACAATATGATTTTTAAACCACTTTAATTCAACCAGTGTAAAAATCTATGTGAAGCAAGAAGCAATGGTCTCAAGTTGCAGTGGGGGAGGTCTAGTTTGGAAATTAGGAAACACTATTTCACTAGGAGGGTGGTGAAGCACTGGAATGGGTTACCTAGGGAGGTGGTGGAATCTCTGTCCTTGGAGGTTTTTAAGGCTCAGCTTGACAAAGCCCTGGCTGGGATGATTTAGTTGGGGATTGGTCCGGCTTCAAGCAGGGAATTGGACTAGATGACCTCCTAAGGTCTCTTCCAACCCGAAGCTTCTGTGATTCTATGACACTTATTTCACAGCAGACAAACAACTGAACATGAGCTCCCAGGGCAATGCTGTGGCAGAAAGAACTAATGCAATCCTTGAATGTATAAAGCAGGTAGTAGTGAGATAATCTGACACCTGCATTTAGCACTATGAGACCAAAACTGGACACAGTCCTCTAATTTTGGTGTCTGTAGCTGGGCAGTTACCCTGCTCCTAGAAAAAAGGCTCAGCTGATTGGGGAAGCAGCCACAGCTGGGGCCACGCCCCACTCAGGCGACACCTGGCCCTGTTATAAGGGCTCAGGGAGGCACTAGGTCAGTCTCTGTCTAGCTGTGGAGAGAGAGAGACAGACCTAGCTGCTGGGGAGAAAAGGGTACCTGGAGCGGAGCGGAGCAGGGCTGGGGAAAGGCTAGAGGAGCTGGGGAGCTCTAGCCTAGCAACTCCCCAGGCTGAGGGCTTGGTAAAGGCCTATGCAGGTACTGGGGCTGGGAGGTGCAGCCCCAGAGATAGGCAGAGGCAGCTGGTTCAACCTCCTTGCCAATGATGAGTGGCCATTATGGACTGCAGTTTACCCCAGTGAATGGGGGCTAGATGATGACTGGCAGTAGCCACTGAAGCAAGATAAGTGTAGAAGGTTGGGGATTTCCCTGGGAGGGGAGACCCAGAGCATGGTGGGGTATTGCTGGAGCAGCACCCCAAGGTAAAGGGCACCAGAGTCCTGGAGGGACATGGGGGCCAGTGGCAGGCAAGACACCGGCCAGTAGGAGAGCTACTGTACCCTGGAGAGCTAATTCCTGAGATGACCAGCAGGAGGTGCTGCACCAGCGAGTATTAGCTTTGCTACAGTGTCCATATTTTAAAAAAGATGCTGAAAAATTGGAGAGCCACATAAATAATTTGAGGGCTGGAAAAATACCTTACAGTGAGAGACTTACCTAGCCCAATCTGGTTAACTCTTCAAAAAGAAGATTGAGGTATAACATGATTAGAGTGCATTTATCTTTACAGGGAGAAAATACCACATACTAAAAGGCTGTTTAAATCAAGCAGAGAAATAAGGCATATGTTTTTAAGAGTGGTGTGACTAACCATTGGAACAAACTACCAACATAAGTGGTGAATTCTCCCCCCTTTGAAGTCTTCAGAGCAAGACTGGATACCTTTCTAGGAGATATGTTTTACTCATGATAAAATTCTATGGCCATTGTTATACATGAGGTCAGAATAGATTATCAGATGGTCCCTTCTCGCCTAAAAACTATGAATCTATTATTGTTTAAACCAAGCGTATTTTAATTTAGCTTAAATCAATTAGGACTTTTCTACATTAGGAATGGATTTAAGCTAACCTGAAATAAGCATCCATACAGGTGTTTGCACCAGTTAACTAAACTGGTACAAGTTTTGTACACCTGTGGCCTCAGTTATGTTTTAGGCTAAAACCAAAAGGCCTGCCAGGTGACCTGTCTTAATTTTTACTGTGACACATTCTCTCCTGTCCCCTAGCACAAGAATTTTAGCACCAGTGAAGTGAAAAAAAATTAAGCTTTTTTTTTTTTCCTGTATTTTTGATTTGTTTACATGGTGCATGTGACAGAACTTTATAAGTCAGTTTAACAGTTTCTCCTGAATGGTCAATTAGTTATTTCTCTCTTTTGGTTGTGCAGATTTTTAATTCAGTACAAGAGAGAGGAATTTAACAGTGTCTTCTTCTTTCCAATAAGAAAATATGATTGTAAACCCACAAAATTTGGCAGAGGAATTCTGTGTAATACCTGAAAGTATTTCTAACTCATATTTTCAATGTGACTAGATTTCAAATTGACCCTGTCCCTTTAATCAACACTTTTGGGAACTTCAAAAGTGTTTATGGTTCAAGTCTGAGTTTTGACGGCAGCGAAGGTTAGTTCTGGTTGTATCTGAACAAATTCATTTTCCCCTATTTAGGCCCCCGGTCCTGCAACTGATTCCATAAAGATGGATGGGTCCAGAGTCAGTTGCAGGATAGATGCTGTAGACTTTACCTACAGCACCACTTCTAAATGTCACCAGTGCAAAACTTGCTAAGAATTAGTCTACAACACTAGGTTCTCTCTAAAATTTCCTCCTCATTTCTGCTATCGATGTAACCGTAGCAGTGCTGGAGTTTTTAATATCTGTCATCTATGCTTCCTCTGAGCAGGGATAGACAATATGGCAGCCGCTTATCATCTACACCACTGCTCCCATGGGTGCTGGCCTCAGTTGAGCTAAACCAGCGATAGCAATGGTGGGAAATGTCAAGGGGGGAAAGTACTTGGTTTATATGCACTGCTACCAAACTTACGGCCTTCATTTTCCATGATAGCTATTTTTCATTGTAATTAGTTCTTTTGTGGGGTGGGAGGGAAGAGAAAATATCATGTTTCCCCAAAATACAATAAAGACTTTATTTTGATTTATCATTCATTTAAAAACATGCTCCAGAAAAGACTCAGGACAAATGAACATGTTTCAGTGTCATCCCCCCAAATCTTAACTGTTCAAAGTATATTTTGATATGTGGAATCTGTGTGCAGGGAACTACCCAGATCAGTAAAATTGCCTGGGAAAATTCCATCCAGAATTAAGAAACCTGCACCAGCACAGTGCTTAATATAAAATCGTGCCGGCTCATTCAGCTAGTTTGCTATGGTTGAGAGGTAGTGGTTTGACTTTGCAGAACTCCCACTTGGTTTGGGAACATGGGATCTACATTTCAGCGAGGTCTGTTTCCAGAAATAAAAGAGTGAATTACTCAGGTGCACACATTTTCCCCTCATTGGCCTTATGCAAGGTAGCCTCATAAATGGTACAGTGCACATAAGCTTACACAATGCATTAGGCAAACATGTAAACCCAAACATGGGTCCAATAATTACTGCTCACATGTTCATGCCTGGAATTTATATGAAACCATGTGACATTTAAGTGTGTGCATTCAAATTCTGAAAATCCCGTCATTAGTTTGCAAAACTGCCTGAGACAATTTCTATCACCCTACTCATCTTCATATCTGGAGCCTTCAGAGGGTTGCCTGCTCCCACCGGGTACACAGTCAGCAAAATGAGCTAATATGGAAAGTAGAGCAGGGTCCATACCAGCACTTAAGTCAGCGTAACTTACGTGGTTCACTGGGATAGCTTATTCACACCCCTGAGCAACATAAGCTATACCAATGTAAGTGGTAATGTAGACATAGTCTAATACCTGGCAGGAAGAGATGCTGCCTCAACCCCCAGAAGAGAACACAAAGTAGTTCCCACTAGTGTCTAGAGGTTGATGTTTCACTTCTGCTTTCCTTTTAAGAGGCCAGTTTCTTCCCTACTGCCTCTTAGTTCTGTTGACCTCCCTTAAGTCTGCTGTAACAGCTGCCTAAAGTGCCTGTGGCCCCATGCAACACAGGAGAAGAATCTTAGTCCTGATGCCACTTGAGGGGAATCTTAAGGGGGCATTACTGATATAGTAAACAGTTGTGGGGGACATGTCCCCCTTACCCCTGCAAATGGTTGCATCCATAACACTGAGTCAGGACTGAGGCACATTGGCAAGGCAGTGTGAGAAGCTTGAGATGTGCTTGGAAACCATGGTGAAATGGTACCTTGGATTGTTGATGCTCATCTTGCACCTGTTTTGTACTTCTTTTTCCAACTCTGTCAACACTTCCCTTTAAAAGTACTAAGGGCCAGATTTTCAAAGGTATTTAGGTGCTTAAAGATGGAAATAGGTGCCTAGGTACTTTTGAAAATCCCACTAGTTACCTACCTAAATGTATTCAAAATGTCAAAAATACATATCAGGCATTCCCACCCCCATCAGCACCATATTGTATGGGTTAAACACCTCAATGCCCACATATCTTGCCCAAAGTCATTTTTAGTAGGACTATTTAAAAAAATCCATTAAAATGGCTTTTTGACAGAATTTGGATTTTGCCTAATTTAATGTATTTTGGGGAAATGTGTCCACTTTCTGGAGAAATATTCAATTTTCCATCAAAAATGAATGACTGAAAAACAAACATTTTGGTAAAAAAAAAAGCCAAAATATTTCTTTCAGAAATTGAAATTCCAAATATTTCTATTTGGATTTGTCACCACTATGCCTCATATGATTGTTCTCCTCTATGGGCTGAACCCCAAAGGGTTCTGATGGTGCATTGCTTCTCTTCACCAAGAGAGGAGACCATGGTGCATCATGGGAGAAGGAGTCTAACCAGGGAACCTGACCTATAGAGGAGAATGGGGACATAAAAGACACCCACCCTATCATGTCCATGAGATTTGGGTAACAGATCTTCCCAATAAAAATATTTTGGGTTATGACCAAAATATATTTGATTTCGGTTTTCAATATTTAACAAAAACAAACCCACAAAACAGTTTTTCTGTGTGTGGGAGAGGGTCAGTGGGGAATTTAAGCACTTCTAATATTTTAGCACACTCCTAAACCAATTGTGCAAATATGCATACAAAAAGGCATTGCTGTCCGACAATGAAGATTTCAGTGTAGTTGTAGCAGGGTTCGTCCCAGGGTATTAGAGAGACAAGGTGGGTGAGGTAATATCCTTTATTGGACCAGCTTCTGTTGTTAAAGGAGTTTTCGAGTGCCACAGACCTAGAGAAGAGCTCTGACTCACTCAAAAGCTGGTCTCTTTCAACAGCAGATGTTAGTCCAATAAACGCTATTACCTCATCCACTTTGTCTGTCAAGATACGTCTACACTGTAAAGAAAAACCTGTGATGCCAAGTCTCAGAGCCCAGATCAATTGACTCGGGGTGTGTGGGTAAAAACAGCAGTGCAGACATTTGGGCTGGGGCTGGAGTCTGGGCTCCAAGACCCTCCCCACATGCACGATTTCCAGCCCAAGTCCTATTTTTAGCCCCACAGCCTGAGTCCCATGAGCCCAAGTCAATTGACCCGGGCTCTGAGACTTGGAGCCATGGGTTTTTCTTTACAGTTTAGACATACCCTTAATGAAAATTTCATTGGAGTACATGAAGCTTGTCTTTAAGATAGCTGCTACTTTTTTAAGATTCAAGAATGTCCTTTAGGTCAGTGGTTCTCAAACAGGGGTACATGTACCCCTGGGGGTCCGCAGAAGTCTTCCAGGGGGTACATCAACTCATCCAGATATTTGCCTAGTTTTACAACAGGCAACATAAAAAGCACTAGCGAAGTCAGTACAAACTAAAATTTCATACAGACAATGACTTGTTTATACTGCTCTATACACGACACGCTGAAATGTAAGTACAATATTTATATTCCAGTTGATTTATTTTGTAATTACATGGTAAAAATGAGAAAGCATGCAGTTTTTCAGTAATAGTGTGCTGTGACACTTTTGTATTCTTATGTCTAATTTTGTAAACAAGTAATTTTTAAGCACTTGGGGGTTCGCAAGACAAATCAGACTCCTGAAAGGGGTACAGTAGTCTGGAGAAGTTGAGAGCCACTGCTTTAGGTGGTATTATATCTACACTGTGTCACTTTGGTAGCAAGCAAAGAATTCAAAATCTTGAACATAAGGGGGTCTCCTTTAAGATCTATTTTAGTTTTTCTTGCCATGCTGAATTGTCTTTTCAGGTTGCAGACTGGAATAAAGAGGAGGCCCATCGGGGTAAGCAAAATACCTTTTTATAAGAAATGGGGTTGTTCATTTGTGTTAAAGAGAAATGGTAATAATTTTTCATTCCCAGCAGACAGCCTTGGAACTTGCAAATTGAGTAGGGGAGGTTTGCAAATAACCGTCTAGCAATCGCTGATCAGATTCCACTTTAACCACTGTAGTTTGCAGCGTTTAGCCATACTAACAATTCCTCCCCCATTCCAGCACAAACACGTTTGGTTTACCTAATGAATTCAGCAATGCTCATGCTCTGAAAACCTCCCATACATCTTTTCTAGTGTTGCAGAATGAAGGAAGCATTGTGAACACATCGATTTTTGACTTTCTGGGATCTTGCATTGAATGCTGCTTTGTAATCCTTTCGAGAACAGCCCACTTTAACATATACTTAACATTCATGGTTGCAGGAAAATCTTTTTTTTAATCTTTGTCACTCCTTCAATGTAATGGGCTGAGCACCTACTTTCGAAAATCTTGGCCTACACGTTTAGTTATTTTCCCCTTCTTCCCACCCCACCAACATTATTTTTCATTTGTTCTTGTCTCACCTGTTTCCTAGTTCCTAGCACAACTGAAATTCCACAAGAAAGGCTGTTCATTCAGCATGTTTTTCAAACCCTAGGGTGTTTCATATTAGCTAGTTTGGATAAATATCTGGGGTGAAATCCAGGCCCACCAAAGTCAATGGGAGTTTTGCCTTTGACCTCAGCTGGGGCAAGATTTCACCCTTGACATTGTAGTTGTTTATACAAAGCACACTTAATGTTCTTTCATTTAAGGTTCACCAATCACCCCCACAGATTTTCTCCGTTTACATTTACTGTACTGGTTTGGGAAAGTTACTCTTTGCGGAGCGGAAGCATGGTCGAGGGGATAGAGCACAAGATGGATTCAGGAGACCTGGAACATCTTCCCTGTGTCTAGGACTGACCTGGGCAGTAGCAAATTATTGATATATACATCCATATATAATACAATCTCACAATCATTTTGTACAGCTATGGTTCTGTAACAAGCTTGTAGGTGCCCTTGAAGAAGATGGTCAGATTCCTTCTGATCAGTTTTAAAACTTTGAAGAGAAGTAAAATCTCACTGTACTACAAGTGATTGCAAATCATCTTCATTCCAGAACACAGACACACTACATTTTTCATCTTCAAACTATATTTTCCTTATTGCCTTAGAAGCAAATTCCATACTATACATTTACACAGTAGTGCAGCATGGTACATATAGTATGTTTTAAGTTGTCTATTAAAATCCATTTGGTATGATATATTCTTTGTCAGTTGTATAATAATATACATAGAGAACATATGTTAAAGCATATAAAAATGTACTGCTAACAGAGAACCTCCAGCAGTTGGAAGGTCAAGACATACTAATGGGTCTTTTCCTTATCCAATTTCTTTGATTGTATAATTCATAAACCATTTTTGCTAAAGGTACGTCTACAGTACGAAATTATTTTGAAATTATTGTATTTGAATTTTCGGAAGCTATTTTATACATTCGGTCTTCTGTGTCCCCACTAAAGTGCGTGAATTCGGTGGAGCGCGTCCACAGTACCAAGGCTAGCATCGAATGTTGGAATGGTGCACTGTGGGTCGCTATCCCACAGTTCCCGTTGCCCATTGGAATTCTGGGTTAAACTCCCAGTGCATGATAGGGCAAAAACATTCTCACAGGTATTTCTGGGTGTGTTTCGTCAGTCGCTTCTCCCTTCGTGAAAGCTACAGCAGACAATCGTTTTGCGCCTTTTTGGCGTGCAGACACCATACTGCTTTCAGCAGACGGTGCTCCACTGCTCTCCTGCTACTATGAATCAACCTCTCTTTTCCTCTCATCTTCCTATGTAATCTCTACTATCTACTCTTTCTCTTCCTCATCAAATGCTTCCGCTGCCAACTCTGCTCGGCCATCGTGAACCGAGCAGCACAGCTTCCGCCACCAATTCTTCTCTCCCGCTATTGCCGCTACCAAGCTTCTCCATGTTGTCTGTCCTGGGCTCCCGCCTCCGTGAAAGCTACAGAAGACAACCATTTCCCACCTCTTTTCGGCTACTGTGAACCGAACAGCACCTCTTCCACTGCCACTGTGCTCTCCTACATTTCACGTCCTTTTTCCAGGATTACTCGTGCAAGCGCCATAGCCATGGAGCCCGCTCAGATCTCCACTACAGTTTTGACCATTGTAAATACCTCGCGCATTATCCAGCAGTATGTGCAGTACCTGCAAAACCGGGCAAGGAAGCGACGACAGCGCGATTACAATAGTGATGAGGACATGGACACAGACGTTCCTAGAAGCACGGCATGTGGTGATTGGGAGATCATGGTGGGGTTGGGCCAGGTTCATGCCGTGGAATGCTGATTCTGGGCCCGGGAAACAAGCACCAACTGGTGGGACTGCATAGTGTTGCAGGTCTGGGATGATTCCCAGTGGCTGAGAAACTTTTGTATGTGTAGGGCCACTTTCATGGAACTTTGTGGCTTGCTGTCCCCTGCCCTGAAGCACAAAGACACCAAAATGAGAGCAGCCCTCACAGTTGAGAAGCGAGTGGCCATAGCCCTGTGGAAGCTTGCAACGCCCGACAACTACCGGTCAGTCAGGAATCACTTTGGAGTGGGCAAATCTACTGTGCTGCAAGTAGCCAACACAATCAAAGATCTGCTGCTATCAAGGGTAATGACTTTGGGAAATGTGCAGACCATTGTGGATGGCTTGAATGCGCTGGGTTTCCCTAACTGCGGCGGGGCGATAGACAGAATGCATATCCCTCTCTTGGATAGGGAGCAGCCAGTACATAAACGGCAAGGGGTAGTTTTCCATGGTGCTGCAAGCACTGGTGGATCACAAGGGAGGTTTCACAGACATCAGCGTGGGATGGCCAGGAAAGGTGCATAAGGCTCTGAGCAGGGATGAGCCCTTTAAACTAAATGGAAACAGCCCAGCGTGGCTCCGATGAGGCTCTGAGCAGGGATGAGCCCTTTAAACTAAATGTGAACAGCCCAGCGCAGCTGGGTTTCCCCCCACCGCGTGGCTCCGATCAAGCTCTCACTCACCAGAAGTGCCTTCTCCAGGGTCATGGGCCGGGAGCATGCCTTGGGAGTGGGGGGAGGCTATTGGCTCCAGTGTTAAGAATAGTTCCTGGCTAAGGGGGAAAACAGATTCCCCACTTGTCGCCTGTGCACTCTCCTCCTCTTTGTCCTCCAAAAACTCATCCTCCTCACTCCATGCTACTCCCCCCTTGCAGGTGTCCACGGACAGTGGTGGAGTAGTGGTGGCGTCACCCCCCATAATTGCATGCAGCTCACGGTAGAAGCAGCACGTGTGGGGCTGTGACCCAGAGCGCCCGTTTGCCTCCCTGGCTTTTTGGTACGCTTGCCTGAGCTCCTTGATTTTTGTACGACACTGCTCTATGTCCCTGGAGTAGCCTCTTTCCGTCATGGCCCTGGAGACTTTAGCGTACGTATTTGCGTTCCTTTTTTTGGAACATAGTTCTGCCATAACAGATTTATCTCTCCAACATGCAATGAGATCCAGTACCTCCCGTTTGGACCGTGCTGGAGCTCGTCTGCGAACACGGGACTGCGTGGTCTCTTGTGATGGTGGACTCTGCATGGTCACCTGTCATGGTGGACTATGCTGATGGTCACCTGTGCTGATGGTGACCAAACAGGAAATTCAAAAGTTCCCAGGGCTTTTAGTGCCTACCTGGCTAGTGCATCAGAGTTCAGAGTGTTGCCCGGAGCCATCACAAGGGAGTATTCTGGGATAGCTCCCGGAGGCCAATATCGTTGAATTGAGTCCACAGTACCTGTAACCCAGAACTGCAATCTCGATTTTAGCGCTACTCCACTTACCGAGGTGGAGTACAGAAATCGGATTAAAGAGCCCTTTACATCGAAAAAACTGGTTTGGTTGTGTGGACGGAATCAGTTTTATTTTAAAGTAACTTGGCTAATTCCGAAATAACTGCGTACTGTAGACGAGGCCTAAGTCATCAAAAAAAGGAAACTGTGGACTGAGGTGACATGAACATGTGACCCAATGACACACACATGGTAGAGAAATGTATATGTGGCTAGTCTTAGATTATACAGTATTCTGGGGCAAGTCTAACCCAACCCCTCATTCCTGATTCCAACCCCCCCCCATTTTTACCACAGATTTTCCTGCCACAATCTGACTTACAGTCCATGTTATCTATCTGGTATCGTTTATCCACAGGTTTATAGCCACCTTTGTTTTGTTTCAAGGTAGCATTGAAGCAGAAACTCTGGGATTATTCAATACTAAGCAAATGCTGTGCTTCCTTCCCAAAACCTTCCATAAAAATCCATTACATTCCCACTGGAGACTGTCTGGTTTCTCTATCACTAAAACCTGGCTCTCATAACATGTTATATCTTGCACTCATATAGCACTTTTCACCTAAGGATCTCGGCACTTAAGTAAATACTGTTATCCTCATTTTATAGAAGATCAAATTGAGGCACATAGAAATTATTATATGAATTGTCCAAGGTCAAAGAACAAGTCAAAATAAGCAGAAAAATAAGTAGAACACAGGTTTCCTGACACATACTGTGGCCGTGTCTACACACAGTTTGAGAGCTGGTTTAACTAAATCAGTATAGAAAACAATTTGTGCACCCTCCTACTGTGGATACTTACCTTAGATTAAGAGTGCCCTATTTTTGATAATGTTTAAATTGCTAAGGAATCAGTTTAAAATCAGATTTAAATTTGAGATTTAAGGTTTGAGATGAGGGAAATTGACCAGAAGAGCTATTGTATGCAGTGTTGTTGTAGCCATGGTGATCCCAGGATATTAGAGATATAAGGTGAATGAGGTATAATATCTTTAATTAGACCAATTTCGGTTGGTGAGAGAGACAAGCTTTCAAGCTACACAGAGCTCTTCCTCACGTCTAGGAAAGGTACTCAGAGTGTCACAGCTAAACTATCTGTTTGATCATAAATAGTTAGCAGCACATATTCCAAGGGGCGATTCAAGGTGAACTAGTCTTAACTATTGTGGTTTCAAGGCAGCTGATATAAATAAGGCTGCAGTTCCATGAGAGAACTTCTACATGTGGTGTTTTCAGGCCTGTTGGGAAGCAGAGAGTGCTTTCTCATGAGAAGGCTTATTCTGATGAGATTTCCAGCCCAATTCTGCAGACAAGAGGTTTAGATAACTCAGAAAAGTTTCTTTAAACTTAAAAATGTTTAGAGCCCTTATTCCAATTAAACCTGAATTGCCAAACCTTGTATTCTCGCCTATGTGCGAGTTCCAACTTATTGTTTCCTCTTGATTTGGTTGGTGGCTGGGATTTTCCCCTCTGTGGAAGAAGCCAGAAGCTCTGGAAGAGTCACCCCTAAAGCTTGAGAGAGCCACAGGAATACAAGTATTCCTTGCATTTTCTCAATTACCAAGCCCCAATTGCTCCTGAAGAATAGGTGTCTTACATGAGGTATATTTCCAGGAGCAACCCTAAACATCGGTGTCTTACATGAGGTATATTTCCAGGAGCAACCCCGAGTCTCATAAAGGGAGGTTCTCAGCATGGATGGAGAAGCCAACACACATTGTTAAAGCCTCAGCTGGCTCCTCTGCTTTGCCACCAGCCTACCCTATCCTGGTCCACAGAGGCTAAACCTCACAGAACCCAGAGAGAGGCTTCTGCAAGGTCCAGTAGGAAGGGGAAGCATGAGAACTAGTCAGAACTTCTCCCTTTAAAGAGTGCAGACTCTCCTCTACGAATGAGCATAGAAGAGAGCAAGGACACAGAGTAGGATGGGCCTCCTTCCTTCCAAGGTTTCACTGCTTGTTGTGCGTCAATAACCCTGAACAGTTCTACATAACATCTATTCTCTAGGACATCAACCAATCCTTGGAAAAGGTGGGGAATCTGGTAGAAGATTTACTCTTATGATACGTAGTAGTTATATTATCTGTATTACGTAATAATGCTAGTCCCAATCCAGGAACCTTTACTCAGATGAGTACTGTAATCCCTGGTCATGTGGTTAAAACCACGTATTCAGCTGGATTAATTGGAAGAGCTACTGCTGTACGTAAAGATTTGCAGAATCTGATTCAGAGAATCATCTTTATTAATGACCTGGATGTAGGAATAGAGGGCTACTGATCAAGTTTGCAGATGACACAAAGCTTCGGGGGGGGGGGGAGGGGAGAGATTACCCTCCAAAGTGTTGGCAGAGCTAAAATTCAGAGGGATCTTAATAAATTGGAGAACTGGGCTATAGACAACAAAATAAAATTCAACAAAGACATGTAAGGTGCTACACTTAGGGACAAAAAAACAAGTGCATGAATACAGAATGGGGGAAAACTGGCTTGGCAGCAGTACTGTTGAGCAGGACCTGGGAATTGTGGTGGATCACAACCTCATTATGAGTCAGCAACTTGATGTTGCAAAAAAAAAAAAAAGGGAAATGCAATTTTAGGTTGCATTGAACTGTCATTGCATGAAAGTTGCGGAAGGTGATAGTACCACTTTACTCAGTAATGGTTAGGCCTCAGCTGGTGTACTGTGTCCAGTTTTGATCACCCATATATAGAAAGGATGTAGAGAAACTGGAAAGGATCCAGAAGCGAGTGATGAAGATGATCAAAGGGATGGAATGCAAGCCGTATGAGCAAAAGCTGAAAGATCGGGATATGTTTAGTTTGGAAAAGAGAAGATTTGGTTCCATTCATAATACCAAATCTTGGACTTAGATAATTTGTTTTGAACACATTTTAACACTTAGTAAATAAACAAAAGCACTGTTTAAAAATTTCATTTATAAAGAAAGCAAAGCTAAAGTATTTTTTAAATAAACCAAAACAGTAATCACAACCAAATTAATTTTGGTTAATTAATTTTTCAAATCACAACCAAATTAATTTTCTTTCTTTCAAAGAAACCAAAGATGAAATTGCCTGCAATGAAGGAAAATCTCCTAGGAGCACAACACAAGTGCAAGCCCCTGAAGAAAGGGGTGCATTGCCAGAAAAAGCTACCTTTGAGCCAATCCAGCAACCATTACAACAACATGCAGAAACCAGTAAGAAAACAAATATGGACAGTATAGTGTAAGGAAAAACCTCCAGAGACACAGAAAAAACAAGAGTATAAATAAAACAAATGACAGACTAACTGGCATTTTATAAACCACTGTGTTTGAGAGGAATAATCAAAGGTAACAGCTGCTAACCATATCTTAACATAAATTAGCCCCTTGTTTGCAATCCACTGTTACAAAAGACATACAGACAGTGTCTAACATAATTCAGAGAAGGAAAGAGCAATATATTTAGTCCACAATCCTGCAACTGCATACACATTACTGGATCACTATGAAAAATCCCACTGAGTTGCACTTGTGTCCATAAAATTGCATGTTTGGGATCAGAGGTAGATACCTGATCCTTTGTGGGGTATTTAAATAACCAGCAAAGCCCTATCTGGTACTAACAGCTTCTGATCTTATCGGCAAATAGATTCCAACTATGTCTGCATGGCTAAGTATTCCCTATGTCATACCGGACCCGCTTTTGGCAAATGCATGAATAACCCACAAAATAACTGAACATTATACATCTCTATGTTGACATGCCTTATTATGATATATTGTTAGAAGGTGGTCCTTCTGGGAGGTGTGCAACCTCAAAAACTTTTAACCAGCATGTCTGATACTGCAATCGTTTAATAGCGTTGCCAACTCTTGCAGTTTTATCACGTCTTGCAGTATTTGGTGTCCTCAAAATTAGGCTGGAAATCTCATGAGAACCAGTTCTTTTGTGAGATTATTAATACTTCCATTTGGGCCAGAAATATCACAAGAGCAGCCTATGCCATGGTATTACAGAACTTCTGATACCAACCAAAATCTCAAAGTGTGAAAGTTGAAAATGAAAAACAGTAACAGAGGAACTCAAACATCAAAACTGGTTCCAGCTCTCAAACACCTGAATGCTCAGTGGTCTTCACAGGAGGTATTTGATTCCAGTGGCTACCATTATAGGAGGTGTTTGAATCTGAGGATTGGCTTAGGTCTATATCTAAAATTAATTGATTTTGAAACTCCATAAAATTTAGTTCATGTTTTTGGTTTGCAGGAAGGTTTTGGAGATGTCTAATTTTAATCTAAACTGATTTGCCCATCTCCACTGTGAATAGAAAATATTTATTACCTATAGATTAGAGCTGTTCAGAAGATGGGTTTCTTCCCCCTACCCCATGGAAGTTTTTGCCTTTCTGGTGAAAATAGAAAATGTTTTTGGATGAAACTGAAACGTTTTAGGTTTTTTGGATTTTCAGTGAAAAAGCAAATTTTTATGTGGAAAACAGACTCTCTGCAAAATGTGTTTAATTAAAAATCCAATTTTCTGTCAATCAAAAAGATTGATGGAAATTTTGACCTGTCCATATTTTATATATTTCAATCCCTAAAAGAAGATCTGGAAGCATATGATGAATTAAAATCTGAACTATGTTTGAATTCCTGACTATAATAGGTAGCCAATTTAGCTGGTTTTAGAGAAAATGTCTATTGACAGGTGTGGAGATTTGAATGGATTAAAGTCAGACACAAGATGGTGAGGGTGGGAATACATTGAGGCTAGATGGAACCTTCTTTGTTTTCAAATGGTATCATTTAGCACATTACTATTCAAAAAAGCTGCACCTTTAAAGCATCTACTTCAAATCTCTCCTCACCCTTCTAGTCAGTTCTTTTTAAACCCGGGGATTAGGAGGCCAGCAATCTCCTGGAATGCACTCTAGAATGCTATGCTGACAAATTTGCTATGGCCATCTGGCCCTTTGGGCAGGTGCAGTGGGCCTTCAAAAAATTAAATAAAGTCTGTTCATTGTTCACTTTGATTAAAAAAAAGACATCTCAGTTTTGCAACAATAAAAGGACTGACAGGTGGATAAGAGTAAATGTTCTGTTTCATGAGATATGGCAATTTTTTTGTAGTTGGAGGGCACTTCAAGATAGAAATAGAAACACAATCAGCAAATGACAGAAGTTCAAATGACTAACATGTGGAGAAGCAAATCAAGTCAACTTTGAATTTACTCATCTATGTATTGAATACATTTCTCTGTTCCTGCTGGAGGTTTCTATAGACAGATTTCAGGGCAAAGCATATGGTGTGAAGCAAAAACTTCTATGCAAGTAGATAATACATTTGGGTTTGGAAATCAGTTTAACTAAAAAGAAAAAAAAAGAAAAAAATTACATGCTCCCATGTAAGTTCCCAGAGATGCTGGGTCTGCCAATCAAGTCAGTCTTGTAAACTAACATTATTTAATCTATGAGGTTTGTTTTAAGCCATGGCTTTTCACCTTACTCTGCAGCATCAGTTATTGGCCAGCACTGGAGGCGAGATACTGGTCTAGGTGAATTCCTATGGACTAGATGATCTACTAAGTGCTTTTCTATCTCTGACTTCTCTGATGCTTCAGTATGAATTATTTCTAGATCAGTGCTTTGCATTCAAATCTGAGCTGATCTCCCTACATATCTCTCCCTCAATCCAGCTACTCAGGGAGTTAATATCTTGGTCCAGCTTCAGATCTGAATCCAAGTATGAAATGAATACAAGCAAGGTGGAAATACATTTTTTAAATAAGAACACATCAAATCCCTTAAGGAAAAGTCCTGTATGATTTAACAGACAGCTAAAAATTTTGAAAAGTCTTTTTGAACTCTCCTATATAATGTAATAAAGAATTATACCCCTGCAATAAAATTCTATACAATGGTTTAAAACCCAAATCTTTAGAAAGAACATAATTTTCTACTAAGTTCTATACACTTCTCTGTACCTGGGCTATCTATATGGATCTTGTAAGCCCTTAGAAAGTAGGAACCGCTCATATTAGCTCTCAAGGAGTATATTATACAATAAGGAAAAGGATAAAATGGGGGACAAAATAATAGTTTCCTTTAAATGTAGCAATTAAAAACCTCATCATGACTCTCATATTTGTACTGATTTTTAAAAAAGTATATTTGGGTGGGGGAGGGAAGAGATGTGGTAGAGACCCCTATGTTTAGGTTGCCTAATACTTTCCAGTAAAAAGGAAAAGAGGTTCTTGTATTTTTAAGGCATTGTAACACCTACAGTTTTTGCATCAGGCCTATGAAATTCAGCAAAGACAAAGTCCTGGGCTAGAGAAGTGTTTTTGCTTTATCCCATGAAATTCCATTCACGTTTGACTGAGCTATAAACTATTTGAAAAAGCCACTTCTGTCACTTGTAATGTAAAGCCCTGGCTTGGATGATTTAGTTGGAGTTGGTCCTGCTTTGAGCAGGGGGTTGGACTAGATGACCTCCTGAGGTCTCTTCCAACCCTAATCTTCTATGATTCTATGTCAGCAAAAATTTGGTAGCGTGACAAAACACCGCCACAAATATTCTAAAGCTGGGCCTACTCTGCCCCACTATGCAGCAGCATAACACTGTACCAGGAAACCGGGCAGGCCTGCCAGAGCAGTTGTGACAGCACGAGTGGGGTGGAAGGATGGCAAGCATTGATCTCAGCTCACACCTGCAACTCTGTATGCTGTCTCAGTGTCCTATCCCCCTCTCTGAGCACCAAAGGTAGGAACATCCTTATACTCCCAAGGATGGGATGGGAAAAGAGAGAGAAAGCTGGTTGGGATTCCCTAATCAGCCTCCTGAACCCAGCATGTAACACTTCTGGGCTATCCACATTCTCCTGCTGCTAGTTAACAGTTAGTCTTAGAGCTTACATGGTAATAGCCTGCGCTGAAGGTGCAAGGTTCAAATCCTGCCGAGAATGCAGGATGGCTTGTTACAGTTGATTTGCTTTTTACTATTTTTCCTAAAAAACAACACACTGTTCAAAGAACACTAATTAGGGTGCAAAGTCAAGAACTCTAAAATTAGGAACTGCCAGAATTAAAGTTGTGTGAACAAACCTGCCCCCTTGTGTGTATGCATGCATTACAATACAGTCTTTATTACGTGAGGGCATGCTATTTTTTTCACAAGACCCCACCCAGCTTCATTCAGTACCCAAGATGAATACATAAAGCAGAAGAATTCAGGCTGCACAGGCACCTGTTAATCTGTCATTTCCTATGTCACCTATTGCTCACAAATTGCAAAAGTGTTGCATGATCTAGCTGTTCTTAAAATAACCCACCATCTTCTGAGTACAGCACCCTGCTGTATCCAAGTATGTAAAATGTCTATACATTGCTGTGGTAGCAGTGACACATATGCATTCACTTTTATTCAAAATGTTTGGAATAACTCATATATGCCAGGGTTTAGACCACCCTGGCTTTTTATCCGTTTCTGTAACTTTGTGGGGAATATTAGTTCCAGTGTATGCGGTGCCGGAGACAAAAACGTTTCGGTGAATCATGGGAACTGTTACAGCACACAAGAAAAAAAATATTTATTTTCTTCCCCGTCTCTACCTCTCTAATTGTCCCAACATTATTGTCCCAGTCTGATTTCTTTTTACATAAACAGAAGCTTTTGCGTTGGCTTGCCATTCTTGTTTCCAAACATTTTTCCTTACATTTATGGCCATATAAAGGGATGTAGCCTGGAAAATTAGAAGGATTTTCTAAATAATTCCAGCATGTCTGGTGGGGTGGGGTGGGAGGGGGATAATCATTCAAAAACCAAGAACTTTGTTTCTTTTATAAGTTTTAAAAGCTACCTATTGTCATCATAAATGAGGACTTTACAGACAGTATATCTAAGGACAGTTAGAAGCAGGGAGAACTGTAGATTTTCTTTGGATAACTCTTGATTATTGAAAGTAGATTTCCCACCAGATATTTTTGTCTGTGATATATATTGGATGGGGGATTTACACACACACACAATTGTCTCTGAAGAATGTAGGCGTTGTATAATGTTGATACTCATCCGTTTAAAAAAAAGGAGTATCTGTTGAGGATAGACAAAATGAATGGCTGGTTTCAGCAGGTTTCACCTGACTCGAGGTGGATCTGGTATTTTGCTGTCTTCTCTACTGACAGTATAATACCAGTGGCATCTCCAAGATTAACATTACAGCCTGCGAGTTGCTATGCCAACAGCATAGGAAATACTGTCACCTTGTCAATCAGCTCGACTTTGTGTTTTCCTTTCATCTCCTTTGCAGTGGTCTTTGAAAATAAAACCCAATCTCTCGTTCATGATTCACAGAAACGGATTATCTCTGCTGTGACAATGTGTGAGTGGTCTTTTGGATTAATCAGTCAATGGTAGACCCCACTCCCATAGCTACAGCAGAAGCAGCAGCCCTTTGGGACTTCCAAATAGACCAATGTCTTATCTACACTTTCTGAGTAGTTGAAGGAAATCTCTTGTGCGTGTGATGATTTATGGAAGATAAAGACATTTTTCGACTTGGAAGCCTCCTAAGAATACGCACCTGACACTCTTACTGGATGCTAAAAGAAAACACAACTAACGACAAATATGTTGTGTAAGCAGTAACGATCAATTAAAAATCACAACTAGCACAGTAAGCATAGCATTTATGCCATGTTAATAAGACAGAACACCATACATCTATTTATGCAGTTCTGCTCCAACACCCACAGTCTCCTCAATCCCTTGTAACTTTTCCTTCACTTTATTAACAATGAAAAAAATATGCACATAAATAACTAGGAAAATATGGTGGGAAAATTTGCTCAAAATCACCAAATTTTACATCTGCAAGAAATTAGAAAAATCTGCAAGCTCCTTTTGGTTTCTAAACAACATCTCTCTTTGTGTACTTAATCATGGCACAAACTGAGAAAGGGGCCAGGCCATTTGCAGAAATTGAATGGTTTCAGTAGAGACTGTATTATTGTATACATACTCGTAAAAGAAAAACTAATACTGGGCATGAAGGAAAACAGCCAGTCCTTTCTGGCAAGATTGTTATCCTTTCATAGGTATGTATGGATCCAATTTCCAGCAGCCTACCACTTTACAGATGGATTATGCACATTGTATAATACCTGTATTAAGGTGGGGTTTGATTCACAGGATATAAACTGTTAGGTTAATATCACTTGGCTCATCTAGGGGAGAGGAAGACATCTGAAAAGAAGTAGAAAGCTAAAAATATCTAAGAATACTAACTCTTTCAGCATAAGGGAAAAAAGAATATTAGCAGGGAAGAAAGTAAATTTACTAAAAATGGGATGTTAATGTAGTCAGTGGCTGCACTGGAAGTGGTTATTAACAGGAGAGCTGCACTAATAAGGGATTTGTTTGGTTCAGCCAGACAACTGAAAAGTCAGGGGAAATATTTGGCTTGGTCCAAAAGCATTCAGAATTTGTCACCAAACTGGAGAAGTCCATTTCAGGCCAGCAAACTGTTTTTCTTTAGCCCCTCCTTCATAACTTTTAGACTAGTGGTTAGGGCGATTGTTTGGGATGTGGGACACCCACTTTTGAATCCCCACTCTGGCACATAGACTTGAACTCAGGCCTCCCTGGACCCAGTTAAATGTGCTAGCCACCAGGCTATAAGGTATTCCAGGGTTCCATTTTATATACATACTTAAATATTCTTTGGGCCAAAGAGCAAGTGAGAATGACGCCAACATTTCCTGAATTAGACAGAAGAAAGACTGTTGGTCTCTCTATAATATGCTATTTATCATGGCTGAAGATTACTAGAGTGCAAAGGGGCCAGAACACATCGTATGTATTAATTAAGACCCCTTTCAAGCCCTATTTCCAAAGCAAAAGTAGGCCTCAGTTGGTGAATAGCTTTCGTCTATGCAAACCGGTGAGATATATTACTCCTGCAAGGAAAGCTGTCTGAATGAAAAGGGAAATGTACACCTAGCCTAGATATGTCTCAGTGTTTTGCTTCCTAAATTAACTTTAAAAAAAGTATAAGAGAAAGTTCAACAATTCCATAAGCTTCAATTATTTACTTAAGAAATCCCTCTTCAGTATCAATTTTTACATCATTATATACTTGGATATTAGAAGCAGAATTTGTCTTTTTCCTCTCTAGAATTACTGAAGTGGATTTCTAAGGCTGACACCATTTATTTGTCAGCCAAAAAGGACTTGGGCACTTTGTCCCTCCATCTCTCTCTTTCTGGATAATCTATGGTTAAGAGTTTCAAAAATGGCTGGTGACTCCCTTCCTGGGTCCTCAAAAAGAGGGTGCTCCTGGCAGATATCAAGCTCAGCACCCAAAAGTTCTAGTCATTTTTGAAATTCTTCGTATGTAACTATATCTTGTATGTATGGGGATACACATATATGTGTCTGCACATCTGTGTGTGTGTTCAGAGAGAGAGAGAACACATGATGGTGTAGCACAGTATAAAGGTTTTAATCGGCTACATTATACAGGCAATATAAAATGAGAACCAATAAGCGCTTTATATCACACCCGCTGTCACAACCACTATTTATGTCATTAAAAAAAGAAATGTTTAAGTGTGACAAAAATGTTTTTAGTACAATTTTCCATGTCTCTGCCTATAAAGCTAGGGCTCTTAGTGTTAGTACCGTAGCCCTCAGTCCAAGCCCTGGAGGGAAGGGAAAAATGATAACTAAGTAATCTAGGAAATAGATCTTGGCTGTGCTCCAGAAGAAAGAAATTAGTTATAACTCTCTACATTAGGCAAAAAGTGAAATAAATGTGTTTCATTTAATCTAAACTATAAAGAGGTGAAGGAGCTATCTACCCACATGTGGTTACCTAAAAGGAAAGGAAATGTGCTGAGCAAGTATTTTAGTATATTTTCCTCATTGCTCTAGTGGTCTAAGTATAAAGTTTTGCAGGGATGACTGGGGGTTCTTGCTGAATTTCCAGTGCTGTCAATCTATGGGATATCCATATAGTCATAGGAAATTTGTGAGCCATAAAACTGTTCTGCTCAGATTGTGGCGTTGGCTTGGTATTGCTTTAAGGCAGAACGCTGAGTAAAGTGCATTGAGGCATGTTAGTGATTATGCCATTCACACATGTTCACCATGGCTGGTTAGAAAAAGGGAAGAGGTTTTAAAAAGGAGGAAAAATTTGGAACGCACTCCTGCAACTTTCCCCTTAGGGCACTGAAGGAAACCATGGTACCAATGAAGGCTGGCAAACTCGTTTGGAAAAGTGTGAGAATCTGAAGCCTTCATTTGTCCTCCAGATTGTATCCA
Organism: Lepidochelys olivacea; assembly: GCF_965140295.1. Lineage (NCBI taxonomy): Eukaryota > Metazoa > Chordata > Testudines > Cheloniidae > Lepidochelys > Lepidochelys olivacea. The sequence goes on from NC_140413.1 coordinate 129,057,678, forward strand.
GGTGTGCAGTTCTGTGCTGTGCTTTAAGAGGTGCAGCACAAAACGTCACAGCACTTGGGAGTGGGAGCTAAGGTGACATATAAGTCACCTTTGTGCTCATCCAGTCTTGGGCTGCTCTGGGGTCTTTAGCTTAATTTAGACAGCCCTGGGGGCCTAAATTACAGCAGCCTCCCAGGGCTGTCCTAAGGGTCACAGTGCTGCTCAGAAGGTCTGTAGCACAGCCTGCTGCAGCCCTGTCCCTGACGTGCCTTTCCTGTCCCAACCCCTGCACCCAGCATGCCCCATAGGTATGGGGCATAGCCAGGGTTTGCAAAAGGGTCCTCAGAAGGAAGCCTTACAGCTGTCTTCTGCAGTGCCTTTGATATGCACAACCATCCATAGCTGAAACTGTGGCTTTTAGGCCTCCTTTACATCACTCTGGCCCTTTTACATCACATAAAGGCGATGGTGTTGCAGTGGGAATCTCATCTCCAAACCTTTTGCAAGTAGGAATCCAGCTCCCTGAATCTCTCCTCTTCCTATGATTTCTTTACTTTTGTGTAATTCTCTCATTGCCCCCTCATTTCTATCAACATTTTTCTGACTTGCAACTTTCTAATAGGTTCTTTCCCTCGCAACTCTCCAATAAACCCAGATTTTAATCCACCTGCAATTCTTTCACCTCTTCCTCCCCTCACAGAGAAAACTACTCAGTGTTGTAAGATTTCTTGAAGAAAAATTTAGTAGTTATATATATTAAAAAAACCTCACAAAATATTTTGATTGATGAAATGAAAAACGGGGACATTTCAGGTGTTGTGAAAATGTTCTGGTATCACCAGGGCATCATATGAAAAAAAACAGAAAATATGGCCCATTTAAGGCTGCCTCATGTTAAAAATGATTTGTACAGAAGTTCTGTCCCATTTATATGAGTTAGTGTGCAACAGGAATGCCCACCTGGAGAACAAAAAGGTGAACCATTGTGCATTGGCATGGGAATAATAAAATGAAATAAATAATATCACTGCTATCTGAGGATCTCAAGGTGACGTCCTTATCAGGTTCCATTTGTGTTGCTTTTATAATAGAAGTGCAGGCAAAGAAAAATATATAGTTCTTCCACTGTGATTATAATGGCTTCTTTGGAGAAGACTTGATCTCAAATGGAAATCTATAAGACATTTTCATTATAGTAGAATCACAGACATTAGAGATGGAAACAAACTGTATAGGCCATCCGATACACCGACCCGTGAAGTATGTAGCATATTTTCTGCCAGTTTGTCCTTTCTCATTTCTGAACTCTCTGGGGTTCAAGCCCTTGGGTTTCCACCATTTCCCTTGATACACTAATCCATGATCTACTAGGTCTCCTACTGAGGAAGGTTCCCCCCCCTCCCCCAATATATAGTCCAAGCTATCTACAGAGCATTGATGAAGACTTTATGAGCCCTTTAGAAGCTATCTTTAAACTGTGCTTATTTAGAAAAAGTAGTCACTGCACAGAAGTGCATGAAGTGCTAGTTTTGGTACACCTAATTGCCTAATCAAGCTTTGCAAAAAACCAAACCAAAACAACAGCAGCAAGGAATTCATTTTTTTCAAAACATCACACAAAACATTTTTCTATTTCAAGTGATTTTGCTCCTCTCAGTTTTGCTTTACCACAGACACTTTGTGGCAGAGGAACAAAGGTTATTAAATATTTAATTATTGGGAAGGCACAAACGGCTGATGGATTCAGTAGGACCAGCCAAGCTTCATGATTTCACCACACTGTGGCTGAATAAGATTGACATTTGGCTTTCATTCAATGTTTTTCATCATTCCACCAGAAATAAACACAGTGGGGCCTATTCTCAATATGTTTATGCATCAGTAACTTATATTACTTCTGGAAACTGTGAAATTTATGCCAGTTGGTTGTAAAAGAGAGTACAGTTTGCCTTTTCTCCCCCACTATTCCCACAACCCAGAATCAATATGTGTGCAATTTCCCTCCTCCTCACACCACATGTTATTCCAGGGAGCATAGTCCAAGAAATAAATGGACATACACCCTCACCCCCCAATACAACTCATCACCATAATGGGATTTTCTGTCTCATCTGTACAAACAAGAAATGGGCCTAGTAGCAAAATTCAGATGTAACTCTAAACTTGATCCAAACAAAATGTTTGTTAAGATGCAGCATTTTGGTTCAGTCCAAGATAGAGATAGGGCCCTGCCTCAGCATTTGGATCTGGATTTAGATCCGAACTTTCACAGAGTATGGCGATACTGAGACCCAGGCTTTTGGCTAGCACAAATATAGCTGAAATGTTTTCATTATGCGTTTGTTAGCCCTAGTTTTTAGAGGGCTAGCATTTCCGATTGCAATCTTTGGTAGACTGAAAATTATTAAGGCTACGTCTACAGTGAGGTTTTCTTCTTCAAGTTTCCTGCCACTGGACTATCAGCATTGCAGCTCTGCCAATGAAAGCACAAGTAGGAACAGTAGTGTATACAAGGAAACAGTGGTCACTGACACTCTTTCCACTACATCATCTAGACTTATTCTAAGGAGAATTAGAGCAAACAACATGGTGGTAAAAGTACCAGTGCCGTACTTAAACTGGAGTTCCCATGATTGCGATCACGGTGAAGATGTGCCACTGATGAAGCAACCGGGGAAATTTTTAGGGGGAAAAAAGCCCTCAGTGTGTTTAGTACAGTTCACATGAAACAGGTTTTGAGAACAATTTGTATCATAATGAATAGTGTCTATGAAACCATTTTTAAAAGTGGCTGAGCTCACTCACACTCCTGCTTCTTCTCCGCCGAGCAGTAGTGCAGAAAACCCCATTAGAGACGTACATTTAAGCGGAGAACTTTTCATAGGATGGTTTAAATGTGGTAGTACAGACAAGGTCTGATTCTTCATTGAAAAGAATCCTTCTCTGAAAAGACAGACATGAAAAACCTGAGGACTTTTACTGTGAAGGTTATACTCATGTTTTCACTTTATTCATTTCTTGAAAGCTGAAAGGGGTCTACTGTATCCCACACACTTGCTAGTCCCTGATGAGATGTATGCCTATGCCTGTTCTGGCATAACGAAGTAATTTCCATAGCTGCTTGATCCATTTACTTACTACTCCCAACTGGCATCCTATCTCTGCATATTGTTATTGGAACTTCTCTGACAAACTTATGAATATTGTGTGTTCTGCTTGTCTAAATATTGAGCTGTTCGCTGTATGAGTATAAGGAGTTAATTCAAGAAGGGTCTGGCTGCACCTACTTGCAGGAAAGAAAACAGAGGCCTGATAACACCTGATCCGCAGATACCTGAATCAAGGCAGAACAAATGGCTTCAAAGGCTATTTTTGACCCCGATGTGGCACCCAAACTGGTTTAACAAGGCTAAAGAAACACAGGAGAGAACAGAGGACTTTGGCTGGTTTTAAAAGGCGACACACTCCCTGACGACGGAGACGGGTTGGAGCTAAGCTGAACCCAGACTCCTGGAGTTAAGGGTGTCTGGGGTAATCTAGAGCTGCCTAGGCCTATAGGTAAGGAAGATATATATGTATAGGCCCTTTATTGTGTTAAAAAAAATATCTCCTATACTTTGGCATATCCTTACTGTTAAGATTAAAAGCTGGCTGATTACTGTATTAGCCACTGGTCACAGCCGCTGCCTCTGGTTATGACAACATATCACTAGAGTTCTTGAAGCAACTCAGGACTTGTGCTCACCAGTGTCTGGCACAGTTTTTCATGTGAGTGGTCCGTGAAGAGTGACTTCCAAAGACATGGTGAACATCAAAAAAGTCATTGCTCTCCTGAAACCAGGGAAAGACCTACATAATGTTGCAAACTATCAACTGATATCTCTGTTAAATATGCCATTCAAGGTGCTGGAGTGTCTCATTCTTCAGTGCATCTCCCCAGGAATGGAGTCAATGCTCTGCATCAAGCAAGCAGGCTTTTGAAGAGGTTGGAACACCAGTGATCAAGTTTTCACAACATTAATCAAAAATGGTTTTCAGAAAAAAATGAAGACGCGAGCAGTATTTCTGGGTCTGACAGCAGCATATGACATGGTCTAGCACACAAAGCTCTCAGTCAAATTGTCAAGAGCAGTCCCATCATGGGCAATCAATGTTGCTGACCTCCTCCTCCACAGCAGATGTTTCAGAGTGTACACGGGAGACAGAGTTAGTGCATGGAGAAGACAAAACCAGGGTCTACCCCAAGACTCTGTGCTGGCACCAATGCTTTTCAACTTGTACACAAATGGCCTTCTGCTCACCCAGTCCTGCAAGTTCACATATATAGATGACATTTGTTTAGGCATCCAAGTATAGTCATTCCCAGAACTTGAAAACACACTAAACGTCACCTTGTTTAAGATGGCTGAATACTGTAGGCAGTGACATTTACAACCAAGTGTGACCAAGACAATTTCAAGTGTGTTCCATCTTTACCACACTAAAGCAGACTCAGAACTGAATATCTTTCTCAGCACATATTGCTTGAAACATGAATCCCACTCAGTCTCTCTTTCACACACTTTAACCACCTGAGGAGAACTGCAGCTAAGGTGAGGACATGTAACAACCTTCTAAGCAAATTGGACAGCATTTTATGGGGAACAAACAGTCAAACTGTCCATTATCCAGTTAAAATGTCTGTTACTCTACAGCAGAATATTATGCTCTAGTCTGTCTTCATTCGTCTCATGTCAGGTTGGTTGACACAACTAAATTCAACCGTCTGCACTGTAACTGGAATGATTCGACCCACACCAGTACTGTGGCTCTCTGTGTTAAGCAACACGACTCCTCCACCCATCTGTTATGAGGAGGTTACAGCCAGAATGGTTGAGAAGATGAGGGTAAACCCAATCCTATCGGTATACATTGACCTCTTCAACCACCCCCGTGCACGCTTGTCATTGATTCACCCACTCTGGGCCCATTGCTCTGCCCAGATTTCTCTGTGATGTTGATGTGACATGAAGAATGGTCTGCAGCTGACATTAGAAACCAGTCTCTCATAACTGACATGACCATGTGTGTGTGACATACCAGGGTACAAACCAGACTAATGAGTAGCTGTGTCACCCCTGCCTTCTAACCTGGGGTGCCCTTTACAATACTTTGCTACTGTAACCTCCAGCCTGGACTGCTCATAAACAGCTCGAGCATGCAAGTCACTCCTAGCTATGCCTGGGTGTGTGCTGTAGTCAGCCAGCCACACCTTGACTCTTACCAGCCTGGGTTATATTGCAGGGTGACCCGAACATACCCCCAGTCTTAGCTTTTCCCCAAAGATACATATAACATGTACTGCCAAGCCCTCTCCTGGACAATACAAGTTTTATATAAAGTCAGTTATTTCTTGGGCTAGCTGTTCTTCATATTCTTTTTTGGCCTTCCTAATTAATTTTTACACTTCACTTGCCCGAGCTTTTGCTCCTTTCTATTTTCCTCACTAGGATTTAACTTCCAGTTTTTAAAGGACGCCTTTTTGCTTCTAACTTCTTTTACTTTGCTGTTTAGCCACAGTGGCACTTTTTTGGTCCTCTTACTATGTTTTTTAATTTGGGGTATACATTTAAGTTGAGCCTCTATTATGGTGATTTTAAAAAGTTTCCATGCAGCTTGCAGGGATTTCACTTTTGGCACTGTACCTTTTAATTTCTGTTTAACTAAATTCCTCATTTGTGTGTAGGTCCTCTTTCCGAAATTAAATGACTGCTCAGGTGCTTAATGTGCATGTATGTAAGTGTCTGCAAGTTCATAGCCTGAGTCAGTCATGTATTAGTACAATGCTCTTTGATTTAGGTTTCCAACGCTGCTGAAAAATGTTTAAAATCTGTTTCCATTGATCTTATTGAAAAAGCCAACCACGAAAACATGTGTTATTACAATCAAAACAATTCTTTCCCTTCAAAAAAATATGCATTTTTGGTCCTGAACCATTTGATGGCATATCCCCCGCACTAAAATAGTGAAGTGATAAATAAGAACAGCTGATACTACGTCTTGTATTTAGTTGCACACACACTTTAAGGAGGTGCCACTAAGCCTCAGCATTTATAACTAGGAAATAAATAAAAAATAAAAAGCAATAAACACAGGATGGTCTTGAAACACGAATTTATTACAGCAAAGAAAACTGTAGAAACTAGGACTGTTAATATTTTAGGATGCTTCAGAACCTAAGCGTGGCTCACAAATGCAGGAAGGGTGTGATAATCAAGGTGCTCCAGGTAAAAAGTGAGGAGTGAAATGTCATGGTAATGCTCATCTTTGCATTCCATGTTTGACAAAAGCAGTGATATTAGACAGCAAAACTTCATGCAGAATATACTTTATGTGCGTCGAGCCTTTGTTCCCACAGCTTCAGAAGTTCTTATCGCTACAGATTTATGACATGTTCCAACTTGTGTTTCTTGCCCCATCTCAGGCCATGTTGCCTTTTTTTTTTTAATAAAAGAATGCCACCATTTCAAACTCGCGCTCTCTCTTTCTTTCTTTCTGTCTCACACAAATATTGGGAATAGCAAAGGTTCAGAGGCATGCCACTAATGTAGGGCAGCTGAGCGGGACACTATGGAAATGGAATGCAGGATGAAACAATATATCCCCAAGATATTAACAAAAAGAATTGACTAGTTTGTTTGTTGTCCCGGCTCGTTCTTTTCCCGATACCTGACATGCTATGAAAAGTTCAATTAATGACAAAATGCTAACTTTATTTTAAAAAAAAGTGCGATTCACTCATTGCCTCATCACCTCTTCTTTAAGCAGGACTGTTCTTCACATAGAACCTATTTTAGTTCACAAAAGATAATATGCGAATCTACAGTGCATCCATTGTAATTTTTTAATGAAAATACCTTCTTTTAATCCCTTTCTTAAGATTTCCATTGGATCACTTCTCTATGCTAGTTCATAGTTTTAGTAATTTTCTAGAATTATATTAAGAGCCAAAGGAGTCTCTTTGGGGACACAGTTCTTTATTCCTCACAGTTCCATGCAATGCAATGGGCAAAATACTAATGTAATTAAGGGCCTCATTCCACCCATGCCTCTGCAATAAGGATCAGTATGAATATTGCCCATGTTATTTAATTAACTTAATGAATTTTTTATTATTTTGGATACATTCTGAGAAAGATTTGCTAAAACCTTGTGCATCACAGTATCATAAAAATGGGATATGAGAAGAGCTACTAGATCCCCAAGTCCATGTCCCTACTACTGCAGGACTGTTACCTCTAATATATACTTCTACTGCTTGGCCAAATAAAGTTTTAAATGTCAGGGGTGGGGTGAGAGGACAAGGTAATATCATTTGATTTGGGAAACAATTCTGTAATCTATCAGGACTCTCAGCTGTGGAACCTAAATTGTCCTTTTTCAAATTTCATCATCTTACCATTTGCCCCACTCTAAATAATTCTTCTCCATTTCGGGGTATGGAGGGAATGGGTGTGACTGCACACACATCCTTTTAGGCATCAATTATCTTGTTTCCTCAATCCTTCCTCCTAAGTATATGGGAAATCCACAATTTGTGAAACAATGTCCATTGCTTTGGGGTCAATTGTCATTTAGAAAAAAATCAGAACATAGGGAATAAATCACTTTAAAATATATCTTATGGGTTACTGCTAGTGACTACCAATCATTTCCTGCAGTGATTATTGAGGGAAAAATAGAAAGCTATTTGTCACAAAATATTTACTGGAAATCTGTAGAATGCTGAACCAGTCAGGAAGCTATTTCTTAACTTTTATAACTGCTTCACTGGTAAGACTACTAAATGATTTAGGGTAAGTGCAGAATGGCTTTATTTATAACCAATAAGGCGTATATGGTTATTTAAAATTTCCTTGAATTCCTCTTCAATTTCCATTCACTGAAGCCATTGAGAAGAAATAATCAAACATACAAATTCTTCACAAATATCTTTTTTTGTTTAATGTTGCTTTCCTTTTCTATAGTCTTCTATCTGGTGGCTGAACTTTGTGACTTTGTCCTCACACACAATTATTTCAGATTTGGGGACAATTTATACCTTCAAGTCAGCAGGACTGCTATGGGTACCTGCATGGCCACACAGTATGTCAACATTTTTATGGCTGACTTAGAACAGCTTCCTCAGCTCTCATCCCCTAAGGTCCCTACTCTACTTGCGCTATACTGATGACATCATCATCATCTGGACCCATGGGAAGGAGGCCCTTGAGGAATTCCACCAGGATTTCAACAATTTCCATCCCACCATCAACCACGGCCTGAACCAGTCCACACAAGAGATCCACTTTCTAGACACTAGAGTGCAAATAAACGATGGTCACATAAACACCACCCTATACCGGAAACCTACTGACCACTATATTTACCTACGTGCCTCCAGCTTTCAACCAGACCCATCAACGATCCATTGTCTAAAGCCAAGCTCTAAGATACAACTGCATTTGTTCCAATCCCTCAGACAGAGACAAACACCTACAGGATCTCTATCAAGCATTCTTAAAACTGCAATACCCACATGGTGAAGAGAAGAAAGACTGACCTAGCCAGAAGGGTACCAAGAAGTCACCTACTACAGGACAGGCCCAATAAAGAAAGTAGCAGAACACCACTAGCTGTCACCTACAGCCCCCAACTAATCCCTCTCCAGCGCATTATCAAGGATTTACAACCTATCCTGAAGGATGATCCCTCACTCTCACAGACCTTGGGAGACAGGCCTGTCCTTGCTTACAGACAGCCCCCCAACCTGAAACAAATACTCACCAGCAATTACACAACAGACAACAAAAACAATAACCTAGGAACCAATCCCTGCAACAGACCCCAGTGCCAACTCTGTCCGTACATCTATTTAAGGGACACCATCATAGGACCTAACCACATCAGCCACACCATCAGAGGCTTGTTCACCTGCACATCTGCCGGTGTGATATATGCCATCACTTCAATCTCCCTGGACACTCAATAACTGACTTAAAAGTGGCAATTCTTCAACAAAAAAAGTCAAAAACAGACTCCAATGAGAAACCTCAGAATTGGAATTAATTTGCAAACTGGACACCGTCAAATTAGGCCTGAATAAAGACTGGGAGTGGATGGGTCACAATAAAAACTAATTTCCCCCTGTGGATACTCACATTTTCTTGTCAACTGTTTGAAATGGGCCACCTTGATTACATTGGCCTCATTAGCACTACAAAAGTGATTTTTCCTCCCTTTGTATTCACCCCTTCTTGTCAACTGTTGAGAATAGACCACTTCCACCTTAATTGAATAGGCTCATTAGCACTGATCCCCCACTTGGTAAGGCAACTCCCATCTTTTCATGTGCTGTGTATTTATACTTGCCTACTGTATTTTCCACTCCATGTACCTGATGAAGAGGGTTTTAGCCCATAAAAGCTTATGCCCAAATAAATATTAGTCTCTAAGGGTACATCTACACTACCCACTGGATCGGCGGGCAGCAATCGATCCAGCGGGGATCAATTTATTGTGTCTAGTCTATAAATTGACACCCCCCCGAGCACTCTCCCATTGACTGCTGTACACCACCTCCATGAGAGGCACAGGCAGAGTCGATGGGGAAATGGTAGCAGTTGACTCACCATAGTGAAAACACCGTGGTGAGTAGATCTCAGTGTGTTGACTTCAGCTATGTTATTCACGTAGCTGAAGTTGCATAACTTAGGTCGATCCCCTCCCCCCCCAGTGTAGACCAGGGCTAAGATGCCACAAGGACTCCTTGTTACCACAAGAAGACCACTTCAATAACTGGAATATATCACTATGAACAATTATCTATAGCACAAAACTCTGGTCAACTCTATAGCTTTAAAAATAAAGGACACATTCTGCACTACGATGGGTTTCAGAGTAGCAGCCGTGTTAGTCTGTATTAGCAAAAAGAAAAGGAGTATTTGTGGCACCTTAGAGACTAACAAATTTATTTGAGCATAAGCTTTCGTGAGCTACAGCTCACTTCATCGGATGCATAAAGTGGAAAATATAGTGGGGAGAGTTTATATACACAGAGAACATGAAACAATGGGTGTTACCATACAGACTGTAACAAGAGTGACCAGGAAAGGTGAGCTATTACTAGCAGGAGAGCCGGGGGCGGGACGGGACGGGACGGGACATGACCATTTGTAGTGATAATGAAGGTGGGCCATTTCCAGCAGTTGACAAGAATGTCTGGGGTGGGGAGGGGGAATAAACATGGGGAAATAGTTTACTTTGTGTAATGACCCATCCACTGCCAGTCTTTATTCAAGCCTAAGTTAATTGTATCCAGTTTGCAAATTAATTCCAATTCAGCAGTCTCTCGTTGGAGTCTGTTTTTGAATTTTGAAGAATTGCAACTTTTAGGTCCATTCATGTGCTACGTGCTACACAAGTCTTCAAAACAAGGTTTAAGTGGTGAATAGGCCTGGAGCTGGACATCTAAACAGGGTAAATATTACTGGAAGTCCCAAACTTTGCAATACACTTATAGTAATTCCAGAGACGCAGTGAACATCCACTTAGAATGAAAAAATTCTGTAGAAAAAAAGGACTTCACTATAAATCAGTTTCACTATTGTAAACCATTGGAAAATTTCCAATGGACTTCAATGGGCTTTGGTTGATGCCCTCAGTGCACAGGCTAGACAGTGAAGGCGGCAGGCTGTGGCTAAAATGATCCTTGGAGGTTACTCAAGTTAAATTTAGCAAACTAAGGAACAGGTGTTTGGGAGAGATGTGCTTGACCCTAAACAAAATCTGAACACCCCCCAACATGGCTGAAGTTCACATCCAGATCTAGCTCCTGTCTGTGGTAATAGGTGGCAGTATAAAACCATAAGATATGCATTCTGGTGCTTAAGCATAACAGGAAAAAGCTAGGACAGACTGAAATCCTCCTCTCCGATTTCCTCGCATTGTCAGTTCAGATCAAAATGAGCAGCACCAACCCTGTAGCTCTTACTCATGCAGGGTTTCCCTTTGAACTCTATTGAGTGACTTACACGATTAAGGCCTGCTTGTGTGACTAGAAGATGGCAGCATTGCTCCTCCATGGTTTTTATATTTACTGCGGCATTTTGTAGCTTTTCCAAACTCTCATTTTCCAAGTCCCATCAGCTGAGGAGACAGGTACCTAGCGCTAGACGGGTTCCGCCTGCCCAACTCCGAGCCCACCCTACCACTTGCGCACACTATCCTGCTTGCAGGCGAAGCACTGCCTCCAGTAGCACCAGCCTGGTGCTAAACTGCCTGGCTACCCCGCAGGAGGTGGAGTCCCTAGGGCCCAGTGGCAGATAGTGAGGTGAGTCCACAGGGCCCTGGCATTCTGCTACAGGGAGAGTCTGTTCTGTGAATGCCAGCACCCAGTAAGTCAGTCCCATCTCTGGTGCGGCAATGGCAAATCTGTCCTTCCCTGGAGCTTTTCAGCATAGTTGGAGCTAGGGCCATCAAGGAGGGGAGGGAGCAAACAGAGGAAAGGAGAAAATAGGGGGAAAGGACTGGAGAGGAGGGAGCCAGACAGTCACAGCCAGAGGGTGGGGCCTGACAGTTTGATTCAGACCTTCACAAAGAATGTTTTCACCAGTCACTTATATCCAATCAGCTAGATTTTGTTGTTGTTGGTGAATATAGTGCTAGAAGTTCTCCTTAATGCTAAGCACAGATGTTCCTAATGGCTGATGAGGATATTAAAATTCTGGTAAAACCATGCTGACATCCTTAGTCTCTCACAGAGGATGGTCACTGATTGGTGAATCCTGGCAAAGGTGTAAACACTGTTGTGGTACATCTTTATTCATTACACAGTCTGTTGCACTTCCATAGCCCCCCTATTTACCCAGCTGTTGGTACTGGATCCAACCACAGTCTCAGCTGGTACTAATTTTCAGGTTATCCAAAGCAGATGGAAAATAGAAAATGAAGACACAGACTTTAACACCCACATGACGCCTAACACAGCCCAGGAATCTTATTGTGGCCATATCCGTGTATGCACATCATAATTGCCTTACCAGAACAGACCTGTGGCCCATCTAGTCTGGTATCCTGTCTCCAAGAGCAGCCAAAACCAGACACCTCAAAGGCCTAAAGCCCCCATAATGCACTGAATTGTGCAACATGCTATACTATAGGGGAAAATTCTTCCTGACTCAGTCTATTCTTCAGTTATGTCCTGAAGCATGAGTAATAGCCCTAGTGGGTTTTTTTTGTCCTACCTTGAGTAATTGCTGCTGCTGCTGTTCTTCAGGTAAATACATAATCTTTCTTTGAACCTCATTAATATGTTGCAATAACAAGCTCCATAAGATAATTTTACGTCAGATAATTTAAAAAACAAATTCCAACCACGCTCCAGCCATGAGCATCAGATGTTAATGTCATCAAACATTTATGGTAGAACTAAAAGTATTTAGGGGGTAAAGTTAGGTGTCTGATTATTATTCACTTACTGGTTTATCCATTGCCCCTGCCAGCAATTTACTGAAAGACATATTCCACTCCGTTTGACCTGTGCAACTCCACTATAGTTAATAAGATATCTCACCATGAATGCAAGTGAGAACAGGCCTTGGTCAAAGATAGTTAATTTATATCGCTAATATTATAATAGTAGATCGCACATGTAGTGTATGCCAACTTATGCCTATGATAATACAACACGCTTTAATTTTCTGGGGGATGGGACAACATTTAGTTATTTTTAAATGTATATATAAACATATCTTACACATATCATAGCATATAAGCCAAATTCTGCTTTCTTTTCTGTCCAAATATATAGCAATTATATTGTACCCATTATTGTACCATCTGGATACTAGAGTAGAGAAATTTATACTAGCATATATTTGAATACCAACCCTGCTTTTTCTCTACGCAGGTTTTGCCATATCAGCATGAGCTATTTTATTTATTTTACCCCTTTTCTTCCCTTCCACATGGTTCTTCTGATTCCAGAAAGGCAAAGGAGGAAGGTTTGGCAATGGAACCTGACAACAGTCTAACACTCTGCTAGATGTAATTTATTATTTAAATTAAAGTAGCACCTAGAGACCCAACTGAAATGAGAATCTCATTCTGTCAGGTTCTGTACAAACATGGTTAAAAACAGTGCCTGCCCAAAGAACTGAGTTGAAATGCACAAGACAGACAAGGGTTCAAGGGGATACAGAGGAAGTGAAAAGAGCTGCTGAAGGTCAGTGGCAGAACTGGGATCAGAATTCCCAGACCAGTGCTGTATCTATTGGAATATGCTGCCCCTCTAATTTGAAAGGGCATTTCTCAGACCCTGGTATTCCTGCTCCCTAAAGTTTTCCTCTTGAGCCCCAATAGCTCCAGCTTCTCTGATGAGCACAGATGTCTCTATGGGCCATAAACAAGGAGCTGGTCTAGGATATAACCTAATGCCAATTGAATTAGGGCTTTAAAGATCATGACCATAACCCTGAATTGGATTTGAAAGGTTAAAAGGAAGCCAAAGGCTGCAACCGAGCACTGGCATGATATGTAACAAGCAGCCCTTCCTGTTCAAGAGGTGAGCTGCCACATGCTGCTGTGCCATTTGGAGTTTGTGTTCCTTCACCTAGAGAGGACTGTCAAGGAGCTGTCCTGAGTAATCCAGCCCTGAAGTGACAAAGGAATGGATCATGTTGATTAAGTCTTTGAGATGCCACGGTGTAATTGTCTGGCAAGAAGTCATGTTTTGATACTCTTTCCATCAGTTTCATGGAACAGTGAAGAATCCAATAACTCCAGGTTTCGTACCATCTGGAGCCTCTGTCCTGGTTAGCTCCTCAGAATGTGTCCCTCTTTCTATAAGCACAACTTCTATTCTCCCTGGGTTTAGCTTGATCTATCTAGTTTTCATCTAGGTGTGATGGTGTTTACGAGGTCTTCACAGCTTTTCCACAGAAGCTGGGTTTTGTCAATACCTTGGTAGCATTTGAGCCTGTATAGGTTTAAAAGGCACAGACATAGATCAATTCTCTGTGGACTATACATGTGAAGATATTGAGGATAAGCAGGATCCCCCATCACCACCATTTGGGATCTTTTCAGAGGAATGAAAGAACTTCGTTCAGTGGCACTCCATCCTCTCCTATCTCTGGTTGATAGAACTGTGTCAATAGCTGATCACAGGCTGAGCATCATGAAGTTTGTCTTTTGTCTATAGCCATAAGGACAGAATCCAACAGTCCATCCAGGATTATCTTCACGCCATGATCTAATCTGAAACCCAATTGTGAAGGGCTCAGTATTTTAGCTGATGTGTCATTGGAGTTTGATTATCCACACTTTTTCAATTTATTTGTTTGGGAAAAGGAAGTTTAAAACCAAATGGTAGATTTCAAGAGCATTACTCCTGCATCTCCACTGACTGTGTTGAATTCCAACTGTGTAACAGAGCAGAATTTGGCCTAGTGTAGGCAATATGTAGAATTAAATCTATTATGGAGCAGTAGCAGCCACTCTATAGTTAAGGTACAACTGGGTTTCAATAATAAGCCAAATTTTTGTATCCCTTCTAAATCCCACAGTACAGATCATAGCTGCAAACTTAGTAAATTAGGCATAGGGTCAAAACAGGCTTTTTCCACCAACTCTGAATTGGACAAGGAGTTCTGAATTATTATACCAAATAGTGGTGTTCAGTAGACTTCAAAAAATATTTTCCCCACTTTAAGCAAAAAACAAAACTGCTAGACTAACTGATGTGCAGAGCTCAAAAGCAAACAGTGATTTATTAGCTCTAATTTAGAGAGTTCTTAATATTAATATTTTAAATAGGACTGTCTTTGTGGATCATCATCTCAAACAATTTTAACAAATGGCATCAAACAACTGCTAGAGATCCAAGATTTCAGTTAAAAAAAATGTCTCTAGCTATTTACTTGCAGAGACGACCTCAAAATGTAAACTTGACAATGGAAATAAAAAAAACTTTCCCACCAAAACTAAATTTAATCAGACAAATTAAGACACATTAAAAAGTGGTACTCACTACAGTTAGAACATTCTTATGGCATTTCTTCTTTCCTTTCTCTTTTTTGGAGGGGAAGCGGGGGGCTAAATCTTAACTTGAGAGCAGACAGTGGAAGACAATTGAATTAAGTTTATTGTATTCATATATTCTAGAGGGGTGCGTTGGATGGAAATGCATCCCCGTTCTGGTGCATTATTCCCAAAGCTCCTACTCTGCTGCAACTCCTGCATACATACGCGCACACACTCTCTCTCTCTACTGCGCACCTCCCATGATCAACAGAAAGCAACCCTAGCTCATCCAACCTTTAGGAGATCAGCAGTAGCATGTGTGACAAGGGAGACTGGAGAAAGCAGGGGACTTGGGCTAGGAGGGAAGATAATGCCCTCCAACAACTATAAACCTTCTGAGAACTCCCAGCAAGCCTTAGGACATTCATTAGTACCAAGTTACAAGCCTTAAGATACTCATCTGGGACCACCCATGCCCACTCACACCCAGCAAGTTTTAATAGGCATGGAAGTCCCACAAGAAGCTGGTTCTAGTTCATCAGCACCCTGCCGAGTCTTTTATATAAGCAATATTTCCTCTTTCGCCTCAGCTCCTTTCCATGCAGTGAATGGCTTTATGGTTAGTTTTTGATAAGTTCCAGAACATTTCACTGCTAGATCTTCAAATCTTCAGATAAACATGCTCCATTGTTGTGTATGTAAATATAAATTTAACAACCAACCACCACTATCATCATAACATAAGCCGAATCCTGAAGTCTGTCTTTCAGTAGATGATCCAATGTTAATAAGTTGGCTATTCACAACTAAGGCAGAGGAGGGTTTTCTTCCCCTTTTTAACAACGTTTAAATAGAGCCATTTTCAGAGGTCCACACCAAAATAAATAAATAAATAAATAAAATCAGCAGCTATCAAAAACTTACCACAGAACAGTATCTGAGACCCCAAAATTATTTCCTGTTCTAACACTAGTGAAAGTATGACAGCATCTCAGATATCAAAGTCTGGTTATCGTCATTATGCTCACCTTTTAGTGGTGACCGTTATACACAGGGCCTAGTGCTGTAAAGTTCAGTGCAGGCAAAACTCTATTGACTTGGAGTGGTTTGTTGACAGCAGAACTGAGCCTAAAGAAGGGGAAAAAGCTCGTTTTCCTTTAGGCAGAGGTTGTTGTATATATGCACACATTGCTTGTACCAGGTGAAGTTCTATTTCTGAACCCATTGAAAGCACAAACAGATTTTTTTAAATGAGCTTGTTCATCTAAGTAACTGTCCCCAACAGTTCTCTTTAACAAACTGCAACAGAATCAAAAGAAAGAGCAAGTGTATCCCCCACAGTACAGCACTTTTGTGTGTTCCATTTTGTTCAATGGATTTTCTGTTTCTTAAAGACAAAGATCTAATAGTCCTGAGTGACTTTTTATGGATGTGTTCACACGCTCGGTATGCGATCTCCTGACAATACGTGGGCGTCCTTTTCACTACAGCCAAAATCCAGACATTTGCTTTTTGTTCCTGTATGGTCAGATGCATAAGCTGGACATTTGCAGTCTGTAAGCCATCTTTTCTATGATAGTGAAGAAGGCCTCAGTGAAGGACAAGTATAAACAGGCTGTTCTATTGTCACATAGGTTAGGCTAGTATACGTACTGTTCAATATTCTCCTACTGTGAATTCAGGAGGAAGACACCCCCCCCCCAAAAGCTTCAGATACAGTGCAAATTCAGCAGCACAATGCATCTCTTGCGCTCAACTCCCTAGATGTTCTCTCCTCTGCTAGATCTTTCTCCTTCTGTTCAAAAAACATAATTCGTTTAGTTCCTATGTTCCTTGACCTTGTTGTTCCTGAACATGCTAACTCCTACTACTCCTGGCACTTGACCACAGCTCTGCTGACACTAGAGTAATCACTGGTGTTTAACAATCATGACATCAGAACAGACACTAGACTTTTAGTTTATAAAGCGGTGGTAATCCCAACTCTCCTCTGTGAGACTTGGGTGACCTATAGAAAACACCTGAAAAACCAGGAATGCCAGCACCAGCACTTTCTTCGGATGATACTCAACATAAAGTGGGAAGATCGCCACACTAATGTCACTGTCCTCACAGAGGCCAACACTTCAGTATTGAAGTCCTAATTATCCAGCACCCGCTGAGGAGGAGCAGGTACTGTGTGCGCATGCCTGATGTACGCTTACCAAAACAAATGCTGCATGCTCAACGCACCAAAGGAGAAAGGAAATGGGGAGGCCAAAAGAAATACTTAAAAGACACCCTCAAGATAAACACCCAGAGATATGGCATAGACACCACACACTTGGAGACAGTCATCCAGGATAGGGATAACTAGCAAAGACTTGTCAGAGAAGGAACGTCAACTTTTGAGGAAAATTGCCTTGCCCTGCTTGCAGAAAAATGCCAGAAAAGAAAGGACAGACAACTGTCACGCAGCAATCACGGCCCAACCCTGACTTTCAAAACCACCTGCAACGTTTGCCAACAAGCCTGTGGCTCAAGGATCAGACTCCTCACTCACCAAAGGACCCATAAAAAAAATAAAACCCGTGAAAGGAATCATCCTCAACCTCAGGGGATCATCACTGTCGAAGGCCAGTAAGGACTTCCCTGTTGCCATTGATTTTACATGAAAGGCGCTTAGATCCTACAATGACAGTCACCACTATAAACCTCTAAGGTACAGATTGGCTATAAAATATACCTTTGAAGATTTAAAACACGTTGATTACCAAACAGCTCATAGTGACAGTCAGGGCGGGCTCTACTGGTTTTGCCGTCCCAAGCAGCGCGCCGAATTGCCGCTACCGCGAACGGCTGAAGAGAGAAGCTGCCGCTGATTTGCCGCCGCCGGCGACTGAAGAGAGGGGCAGCTGCAGAATTGCCACCGCCGCGGAAACGCCCTAATGGCACACGGACTGCTGCCCCTTGCGGATTGCCGCCCCAGGCACCTGCTTGGAATGCTGGTGCCTGGATCCGGCCCTGGTGACAGTGATACAGAAAGCTGAATTTGATCTTTTCCAGATCAGATCACGTGATCGACAAGCCTGAAAAGTTTCATTTTGGAGACGCACCCAATTGGTTGCAAAAGTGAGGTAGAAATGTCACAAGAAGAAACTGTCTGAGAGTTCTGGTACTTCTTCTTTCTCCTCAGGCAAGGAAAATTCTATATAGATTTTTGTACACCCATCCATCACTACCCATTTTTAACAGATTGGAATTAGCAAAGGCCTTTGTGAACTTCATGGAGTCTCTGGCTCTTCCCCCCGCCCCATTTCAGATTATAGTACACTCTGCTGGGCTTTTTTTTTTTTTTGTGGGGAGCACAGAACAGGGGACAGTTGTTGTAAATGTCATTCTGGTTATAGCATAACATAAGAATGGCCATACAGGGTCAGACCAAAA
This sequence comes from Lepidochelys olivacea, assembly GCF_965140295.1. Classification (NCBI taxonomy): domain Eukaryota; kingdom Metazoa; phylum Chordata; order Testudines; family Cheloniidae; genus Lepidochelys; species Lepidochelys olivacea. The sequence goes on from NC_140413.1 coordinate 129,076,125, forward strand.
GACCATCCAGCCCAGTATCCTGTCTGCCGACAGTGGCCAATGCCAGGTGCCCCAGAGGGAATGAACCTAACAAATGATCTCTCTCCTGCCCATCCATCTCCACCCTCTGACAAACAGAGGCTAGGGACACCATTCCTTAGCCATTAATGGACTTAACCTCCATGAATTTATCCAGTTCTCTTTTAAACCCTATTATAGTCCTAGCCTTCACAACCTCCTCAGGCAAGGAGTTCAACAGGTTGACTGTGCGCTGTGTGAAGAAGAACTTCCTTTTATTTGTTTTAAACCTGCTGCCCATTAATTTCATTTGGTGGCCCCTAGTTCTTATATTATGGGAACAAGTAAATAACTTTTCCTTATTCACTTTCCCCACACCACTCATGATTTTCTATCCCTCTATCATATCCCCCCTTAGTCTCCTCTTTTCCAAGCTTAAAAGTCCTAGTCTCTTTAATCTCTTCTCATATGGGACCCATTCCAACCCCCTAATCCTTTTAGTTGCCCTTTTCTGAACGTTTTCTAATGCCAATATATCTTTTTTGAGATGAGGGGACCACATCTGTATGCAGTATTCAAATGTGGGCGTACCATGTATTTACATAAGGGCAATAAGATATTCTCCATCTTATTCTCTATCCCTTTTTTAATGATTCCCAACATCCTGTTTGCTTTTTTGACTGCCACTGCACACTGCATGGATGTCTTCAGAGAACTATCCACGATGACTCCTAGATCTTTTTCCTGATTAGTTGTAGCTAAATTAGCCCCCACCGTATTGTATGTATAGTTGGGGTTATTTTTTCCAGTGTGCATTACTTTACATTTATCCACATTAAATTTCATTTGCCATTTTGTAGCCCAATCACTTAGTTTTGTGAGATCTTTTTGAAGTTCTTCACAGTTTGCTTTGGTCTTAACTATCTTGAGCAGTTTAGTATTATCTGCAAACTTTGCCTCCTTTCTCCAGATCATTTATGAATAAGTTGAATAGGATTGGTCCTAGGACTGACCCTTGGGGAACACCACTAGTTACCCCTCTCCATTCTGAAAATTTACTATTTATTTCTACACTTTGTTCCCTGTCTTTTAACTCAGTCCATGAAAGGATCTTCCCTCTTATCCCATGACAACTTAATTTATGTAAGAGCCTTTGGTGAGGGACCTTGTCAAAGGCTTTCTGGAAATCTAAGTACACTATGTCCACTGGATCCCCCTTGTCCACATTTTGTTGACCCCTTCAAAGAATTCTAATTAGTAATTAGATTAGTAAGACATGATTTCCCTTTACAGAAACCATATTGACTTTTGCCCAACAATTTATGTTCTTCTATGTGTCTGACAATTTTATTCTTTACTATTGTTTCAACTAAATTTAGTGGAAAGGAGAGGTCTTTCAGAGTTATCTAAGATTCTGGATTCATGTAATCCCATCCATTAACTCACAGTATAAAATGTTTTACTCATGATATTTCAAAATTTCTGGTTTCTGTCTAACCCCCACCCTGAAATTGCCAAGACACGTGGAAGTGGAATAAATGGAGGTAATAACACTTTCTTTCTCCCACCTTTGGTCCGTCTTGTCTATTTACATTGTAAACTTTTTGAGATAGGGACTGTATCTTATTACTCTATGTACAACACTCAGCATGATGAGGCCCTGATTTTGGTTGGCTCTTTACATGCTACTATAATATAGATAATATTAATAGTTGAGAAAAATAACCAAACTTTTTCAACTCTCAGTTAAGGTCAGTTTTGGATGATGGTTCCAGATGTTCTTGTATTCAGTTCCAGGTGTTCATATATCCAATTAACACATTCCTAAGAAATTGTTTACTTGCCCTCTAGAGGTTAGTGGTCCATACTGTAAACACCGAATTGCTGTCACAACAGGCCAAATGCTTCTCATGATGATCATACATCACTGCCTTTTGAATTAAGTGGGAATTTTGTGTGTATACAGCAATATTCTAAGAATGGAAGAAGTTGAGGTCCTTTACTGACCATATGTAGTCCTTGGTTTGGGCTTTTCATATAAATATGAAAAAAAACTGATATTAAATCAAACAGTGATTCAAAGATAAATGGTCACTTTGTTTTTGTTCACTATCTTTGGCTAAGTATATTTTAGGATAATATGCAACCCATCTGTTAAAATTGTCCATATCCAGGATATAATCCAAGCATCTGTGCCTGTTTTCCTCACTAGTTACATAACTAAGATTATTGAAACATGTTTCATCATATTTATTTATTTTTTACAGATTCTAAACTTTAACTATAAAGCCAAATGGCCAGTCAGCTTTCCAAGTATGAGTCTAATTGATTTTTGATTAGAAAACTCTCTGGACTTTGAGCTGCTTATACTGAAAAGCTGGATTTAAAGGACCAGTACTATATAGTTTTAGGTACCAAAGAGCTACATAACCTAACCAGAGAAATTCACACCTGTATAGAGGGTTACCACAGGATCTTCACTTCACTTACAACTAGAACACTACGGAAGGTGAATTCAGAAATTGAGCAAGAGACGTGATCTTTTTTCTAGTCTCTTGACTAGAGAGAAACGGCAAAGCATCCATTGACTTCAATAGGAAGAGTCCTAAAAAAAGCTAACTGCTCTCTGGAACTTTAAAAGAGCTCTAGGAAGAAAGGACCACATGTAATTTCCATTAAATTCAGTGGCAATATAGTAGGGATGCATGAGGCCCAAAGTGTTTAATTATCACTATTTATCAAAATCTTCTTTTGCCCATGAAAGAGATCAGACGGCTTTATTATACAAACAGATTAGGTACTATGCCCCGTAAAATAGTAGACAACTCTGTGTATAAAGTTTTTTCCACCTGAAATTTAAATTGAACTTATTTTTTTAGGTTAGGACATGTATTTGCTGGAACTTAGTATATTGTACAAAGCTTCCCTTCCCCACTGTATGCGATTTTGCAAGCCTCAATAAATCAGTGGAACCAAAGGAGAAAATGTTCCTTCCAAACTTCACTATAATATGATTTGTTATTACTGTAATATGCATCCATTTTTCTTTGCTTTCAGGATCTCCTCATTTATATAGGCATAAGGATTATACATGGAAACATTTTATAAATGGTATGAAAAGCCAGGTTTTATAGTGGCATATTTTAAAACAGCTAAGCCGATGTGTAACTAAAACTACCCCAAAAAATCCCTTTGCAGGAAATACTAGTTCCTGGTATACCACTTGAGCATATATGCAGTCCAAGGCACAGCTCTTAAGAAATTGTTTAATGCAATGATTTTCAAATGTGTTCAGTTGCATGTCAGATACAGATACTAACTGTCCACAATTACTTCTCTGTGATTTTTATCCTACTGTCTAACCCAGAGATTTCACATATCTAGGCACTCTGGGAGGAAGACCCGGCGTAGCCTAGCTCCTATGAAAGTGGGGCCTGTGGCTACTGTTGATTTAACAGTTGTGAGCCATATCATCCCCTGCATCCCCACAGAGAGAAGAATGAGAATTAGTGTATGGACAAATAAGAGGGCAGTGCTGCCCTGTGGCATCATTTCTTCTATCCCCATAGAAGCCACTCCACAGAATTTGAGCCTTTTGACTGAAAAAGGTCTGGGTCCACAGGGACTGTTGCTCTTTGTAGCTCTTAAGGGTACATTCAGGCTGATGTCAGCATTAAATTACCAGAGGAAGAGGGAGGCTGAAGCTTCATCCCTGAAAGGACCAATGCCAGAGAAACAGATGGGAAACTTGTGGTGTTCCCCAGCACCTTTCAGTAGGGACTGCCACCTCATGGATGATCTGGTCCAAAGAGTTCTGTACCCATACACATTCAGCAAGGTTCTTAAGATGTGCTTGACTTTAAGCACATGAGCAGTCCATTTAAGTCAAGGGAACTATGCACATGCTTAAAGGTAGGCATGTACATAAAAAACATGAAAAATTGGGGTCACAGGAACTACTAGTTTCAGAGTAACAGCCGTGTTAGTCTGTATTCGCAAAAAGAAAAGGAAGACTTGTGGCACCTTAGAGACTAACAAATTTATTTGAGCATAAGCTTTCGTGAGCTACAGCTCACTTCATCGAATGCATGCAGTGGAAAATACAGTGAGGAGATTTTATATACTCAGAGAACGTGAAACAATGGGTGTTACCATACACACTGTAACAAGAGTGATCAGGTAAGGTGAGCTATTACCAGCAGGAGAGAAAAAAACCTTTTGTAGTGATAATCAAGGTGGGCCATTTCCAGCAGTTGACAAGAATGTGTGAGGAACAGTGGGGGGGGAGAAATAGTTTTACTTTGTGTAATGACACATCCACTCCCAGTCTTTACTCAAGCCTAATTTAATAGTGTTCAATTTGCAAATTAATTCCAATTCAGCAGTCTCTCGTTGGAGTCTGTTTTTGAAGTTTTTTTGTTGAAGAATTGCCACTTTTAGGTCTGTAATCAAGTGACCAAAGAGATTGAAGTGTTCTCCGACTGGTTTTTGAATGTTATAATTCTTGACATCTGATTTGTGTCCATTTATTCTTTTGTGTAGAGACTGTCCAGTTTGACCAATGTACATGGCAGAGGGGCATTGCTGGCATATGATGGCATATCACATTGGTAGATGTGCAGGTGAACGAGCCTCTGATAGTGTGGCTGATGTGATTAGGCCCTATGATGGTGTCCCCTGAATAGATATGTGGACACAGTTGGCAACGGGCTCTGTTGCTAGGATAGGTTCCTAGGTTAGTGTTTTTGTTGTGTGGTATGTGGTTGCTGGTGAGTATTTCCTTCAAGTTGGGGGGCTGTCTGTAAGCAAGGACTGGCCTGTCTCCCAAGACCTGTGAGAGGGATGGGTCGTCCTTCAGGATAGGTTGTAGATCCTTGATGATGCATTGGAGAGGTTTTAGTTGGGGGCTGAAGGTGATGGCTAGTGGCGTTCTGTTATTTTCTTTGTTGGGCCCGTCCTGTAGTAGGTAACTTCTGGGTACTCTTCTGGCTCTGTCAATCTGTTTCTTCACTTCAGCAGGTGGGTATTGTAGTTGTAGGAATGCTCGATAGAGATCTTGTAGGTGTTTGTCTCACCCATTGTTTCATGTTCTCCGTGTATATAAAATCTCTCCACTGCATTTTCCACTGCATGCATCCAATGAAGTGAGCTGTAGCTCACGAAAGCTTATGCTCAAATAAATTGGTTAGTCTCTAAGGTGCCACAAGTACTCCTTTTCTTTCTGAGGAATTACTGGCTATCAAGACCCATTTGAAGCCTTTTTGTGTTATATTCATTACTGAATTTTGAATGGGGTATGGCATACTGGAAAAGTACAAGAGGCATAATGGAGGATCAAATAGCAGCTCAGTAGCACAAGAATGGCCATACTGTGTTAGACCAATGGTCCATCTAGCCCAGTATATCCTGTCTTCTGACAGTGATCAGTGCCCAATGCTTCAGGGAATGAACAGAACAGGGCAATCATGAAGTGACCCATTCCCTGTCATCTAGTCTCAGCATCTGGCAGTCAGAGGCTTAGGGACACTTAGTACATGGGGTTGTATCTCTGACCATAGAATCATAGAATATAAGGGTTGGAAGGGACCTCAGGGGGTCATCTAGTCCAACCCCCTGCTCAAAGCAGGACCAGAACCAACGAAATCATCCCAGCCAGGGCTTTGTCAAGCCTGATCTTAAAAACTTCTAAGGAAGGAGATTCCACCACCTCCCTTGGTAATGCAGTCCAGTGTTTCACCACCCTCCTAGTGAAAAAGTTTTTCCTAATATCCAACCCAACCCTCCCCCACTGCAACTTGAGACCATTACTCCTTGTTCTGTCATCTGCTATCACTGAGAACAGTCTAGATCCATCCTCTTTGGAACCCCCTTTCAGGTAGCTGAAAGCAGCTATCAAATCCCCCCTCATTCTTCTCTTCCACAGACTAAACAATCCCAGTTCCCTCAGCTTCTCCTCATAAGTCATGTGTTCCAGTCCCCTAATCATTTTTGTTGCCCTTCGCTGGAGGTTTTCCAAATTTTCCACATCCTTCTTGTAGTGTGGGGCCCAAAACTGGACACAGTACTCCAGATGAGGCCTCACCAATGTCGAATAAAGGGGAATGATCACGTCCCTCGATCTGCTGGCAATGCCCCTACTTATACATCCCAAAATGCCATTGGCCTTCTTGGCAACAAGGGCACACTGTTGACTCATATCCTTCTTGGCAACAAGGGCACACTGTTGACTCATACCCAGCTTCTCGTCCACTGTAACCCCTACGTCCTTTTCTGCAGAACTGTTGTCTAGCCATTCGGTCCCTAGTCTGTAGCGGTGCATGGGATTCTTTCGTCCTAAGTGCAGGACTCTGCACTTGTCCTTGTTGAACCTCATCGGATTTCTTTTGGCCCAATCCTCTTATTTGTCTAGGGCCCTCTGTATCCTATCCCTACCCTCCAGCATATCTACCTCTCCTCCCAGTTTAGTGTCATCTGCAAACTTGCTGAGGGTGCAATCCACACCATCCTCCAGATCATTAATGAAAATATTGAACAAAACCGGCCCGAGAACCGATCCTTGGGGCACTACACTTGATACCGGCTGCCAACTAGACATGGAGCCATTGATCACTACCCATTGAGCCCGACAATCTAGCCAACTTTCTATCCACCTTATAGTGCATTCATCCAGCCCATACTTCCTTAACTTACTGGCAAGAATACTGTGGGAGACCGTGTCAAAAGCTTTGCTAAAGTCAAGGAACAACACGTCCACTGCTTTTCCCTCATCCACAGAGCCAGTTATCTCGTCATAGAAGGCAATTAGATTAGTCAGGCATGGCTTGCCTTTGGTGAATCCATGCTGACTATTCCTGATCACTTTCCTCTCCTCTAAGTGCTTCAGAATTGATTCCTTGAGGACCTGCTCCATGATTTTTCCAGGGACTGAGGTGAGGCTGACTGGCCTGTAGTTCCCAGGATCTCCCTCTTCCCTTTTTTAAAGATTGGCACTACATTAGCCTTTTTCCAGTCACCCGGGACCTCAAAAGATAATGGCCAATGGCTCTGCAATCACATCCGCCAACTCCTTTAGCACTCTCGGATGCAGCGCATCCGGTCCCATGGACTTGTGCTCATCCAGCTTTTCTAAATAGTCCTGAACCACTTCTTTCTCCACAGAGGGCTGGTCACCTCCTCTCCATGCTGTGCTGCCCAGTGCAGTAGTCTGGGAGCTGACCTTGTTCGTGAAGACAGAGGCAAAAAAAGCATTGAGTACATTAGCTTTTTCCACATCCTCTGTCAGTACGTTGCCTCCCTCATTCAGTAAGGGGCCCACACTTTCCCTGACTTTCTTCTGGTTGCTAACATACCTGTAGAAATCCTTCTTGTCACCCTTCACGTCTCTTGCTAGCTGCAACTCCAGGTGTGATTTGGCCTTCCTGATTTCACTCCTGCATGCCCAAGCAATATTTTTATACTCTTCCCTGGTCATTTGTCCAATCTTCCACTTCTTGTAAGCTTCTTTTTTGTGTTTAATAGTCATTGATGTACCTATCCTCCATTAACTTATCTAAATTATTTTTTTAATCAAATTGTAGTTTTGGCCTTCACAACATCCCCTGACAATGAGTTCCACAGGTTGACACTGTGTTTTGTGAACTAGTACTTCTTTTTGTTTGTTTTAAACCTGCTGCCTATTAATTTTATTGGGTGACCCGTGGTTCTTGTGGAAGTGGTACTTCCTTATTCACTTTCTCCACACCATTCACAATTTTATAGACCTCTATCATATCCCTCCTTAGTTGCCTCTTTTCCAAGGTGAATAGTCCCAGTCTTTTAATTTCTTCTCATACAGAAGTTGTTCCATGTCCTTAATCAATTTTGTTGCCCTTCTCTGTACATTTTCTATTTCTAATATATCTTTTTAGAGATGGGGCAACCAGGGCTGCAAACAGTATTCAGGGTATGGGCATATGATGGATTTACAGAGTGGCATTACAATATTTTCTGTCTTATTTATCCCTTTCCTAATGGTTCCTAATTTTTTTAACTTTTTGGAATGCTGCTGCACATTGAGCAGATGTTTTCAGAGAACTATCCACAATGGCGCTAAGATTTCATTCGAGTGGTAATTTAGACCCCATCATTTTGTATATATAGTTGGGATTATGTTTTCCAATATGCATTCCTTTGCATTTATCAGCATTGAATTTCGCCTGCCATTTTGTTGCCCAATCATCTATTTTGTGAGATCCCTTTAACTCTTCACAGTCTGCTTTGGACGTAACTATCTTGAGTAATTTTGTATCCCTTGCAAATTTGGCCACCTCACTGTTTACCCCTTTTTCCAGATCATTTATGAATATGTTGATCAGCACTGGTCCCAGAACAGATCCCTCTGGGGTTGGGGGACACTGCTATTTATTCCTACCCTTTGTTTCCTGTCTTTTAACCCATTACTGATCCCTGAGAGGGCCTTCCCTCTTATCCTATGACAGCTTACTTTGCTTAAGAGCCGTTGGTGAGGATTCCTGTCAAAGGTTTTGTGAAAGTTCAAGTACACTATATCTACTGGATCATACTTGTCCACATATTTGTTCACCCTCTCAAAGAATTCTAATAGACTGGTGAGGCATGATTTCCCTTTACAAAAGCCAGATTGACTCTTACCCAACAAATTGTGTTCATCTCTGCGTCCAGTAATTCTGTTTTTTACTATAGTTTCAGCCAATTTGCCTAATAATAAAGTTAGGCTTACCAGCCTGTAATTGTCAGAATTGCCCCTGGAGCCTATTCTAAAAATTGGCATTATGTTACCTATCCTCCAGTCATCTGGTATAGAAGCTGATTTAAGTAATGGGTTATACACTACAGTTAGTAGTTCTGCAGTTTCGTATTTGATTTCCTTCAGTACTCTTGGGTGAACACCATCTGGTCCTGGTGACTTATTACTGTTAAATATTTCATTTTTTTCCAAAACCACCTCTACAGACACTCAATCTGGGACAGTTCCTCGGACTTGTAATAACTACAGAATGTCAGTCAAAGTGTTAACACCTTCTCAGGGCTTTCAGTTCTGTGAGGGGGAACAAAGCTACTGGAATGATAGCTATTAAAAAGGAATCCAGCTGTTTAGACCCACAATAAGTTGAATACACCATCACCAGTGGCAATGCAATCCCTACTGGTGTTTTCTTATGACCAAGTAAGAGGTGCCACTTCGAGGCATGGAAGAAGAGTTTATTTTTCAATCCCATTCAGTCTGTAGCCTTCCTGCAGACAATGACAATTAGCAGTGCTGGCAGCCCTCCTGATTGTATTGCGAGTCCTACAATATTTGGTGTTTTAGTTAAAACCACATTTCCTAGAGACACGTGAGTACAGGAGAATCTCAGCTTTCATTTTTTTAAACAGCTAAGTTTCAAGCTCCCATGGTTGAGGAGAGAAGGTTAAAAATTCAACCCAAGGGAACCCTGAAAACCAGAAGGTACAAAAGGAACCCCAAATGCATTTGTTTTTTTAAAAAAAATCATAATGTTTAAAGAAATCGCTTGATTTTGGGGGGCCTGACTCATGATTTTTGAATGTCTGAGTTAACAACAATACCAGACTGCATGGGCAGCGGGTATCAAAGGCCAGGGGAGGCTAAGTCTCCCCTAACCCAGGCTGTGGCCCTGCCCATGCTCTGCCCTGAGGTCCCACTCTTGCTTACACTCTCCTCTGAAGCCAGTGGGAGCTCAGCTTCAGCTGGAACCTGGAGCTTGAGACTTGGGATGGCAGCCATGGGCTCAGTCTTAGGCTGACCAGTGGCCTGGTGCTTGGGCTATCCGGCAGTCCAGGGGTTGGGCTGGCCAGGCCAGCAGCTCAGGGCAGGCGGGTCAGGGCTCCTCCAGCCATGGGGAGGAGTGGTGGGAGGGCTCAGGGCTCTGGCCGGCAGGGCAGGCCTTGGGCAGAAGGGGTGGGGTCGGTTGCTAGGCTTCAGAAAGGGGGGATTCACCAGTCGCCAATGCCAGATTGGTTTAATTCTATTAGTATTTTTTGTGATGTAGACACCTGGTTCCTAGAAGCTGAAATCACCCATTTAGCTCTCATAGACCACTGACCAGTAATGAGGTGGCCATGATTTTTGGTCACCACTGGCCTGGGTTGGGGATTCAACTTATTGCCGAAAGGAGATGCAAAGGCAATGGAGGCTACTTACCGTAACTGGAGGGTCTTCAAGAAGTGTGGTCCCTAACTGTATTCCACATGTGGGTGTGCACATGTGCCATGTTCCCCTGTCCAGAAATTCTTCAAAGCAGCGTCTGTCTTTTTCCTTGTACTCCCAACTGAGGTATAAAAGGTAGGCTGATACCTCTCCGGTTCCTCCTCTTACCGCATATCCAACAGGATCCAAAGCTGAGGGGAAAGACTGCAAGAAGTGGAATACAGATAGGGACAACCCATCTCAAAAACTTCCAGTTACAGTAAGTAACTTCCATTTCTCCTTCGAGTGCTGGTCCCTGTGTGTATTCCACACATGGTTGACTGGCAAGCAGCATTGAGACTGAAGGAGGGTGCAAGGAAGATGGTAGCAGAGATTCTTGTTGTATTGCCATCCTTACGGTTGCAGCTTGAGTTAGAGCACAGCGCACCGCAAATGTGTGGACAGACCTCCAAGTTGCCACTCTGCAAATGTCCTGTGGCGGAATGTCTGATAAGGATGCTGGGGAGGCTGCTTGTGCGTGCAGAAAGCTTGTCACTGAAGCCCGCAAGCCTGGCAGAGGTGTTCAAATCTTATTTTGCTAATAACCCTTGGTAATTAGCTAAATGAAACTGGAGACTACATGTAGAGTAAGAGATCCTCCTACTCAGGTGGTCCACGGTCTTTGGGCCCTTCTCTGCCAGCGTGACCAAGTTCTTTCCATAGCCACCTGTAACACCAGCAAATTAGGGGCAGGATTGGAAAATAAAAAGTTATCTCCTTAGTTAGGAACAAAATAATGTCTTTCAACTCTTTTTGGTGTAAAGGCACAAGATCTGGTGTGTGCCTAACCACTCTGGCTGGTTCTAATACAGCCTTGCTAATCTGGTCAGTCCTTGTGGTTGCAAAATGCCCAGGAGCTGGTGTTGAGGGTCCTGGACTTCTTCCAGTGGGATCTATAGGTCATTAGCAACCCTTTTCAACAATTCCTGATACTGAGGGTGGATATCTAGCAGAGAAGACAACAAAGTAGCGATTGAGTCATCCAGAGGTGATGAGGAAGCCTGTGTCAGAACCATCGGTACCTGTCCCAGCTCTTCCTCCTTGGACACTGACAGGACTGGCTAACAAGAGCAGGAGGAGTGGTACAACTCTTGAGAGGGATGTGGGTGCCTACCATAGGGCTTCCAAGGTCCCCAATAAGATCAAAAGGAGGATTCCATCAGTTATGGTGGCCCCCAAGGGAATCAGTACCAACTGTCCCTGGGGGGCGGGAGGGGTTCATATCCAAAGGGATGGTAAGCATAGCTTCTCAACTGTCTGTTGAGGCTCCTATGACTTTGTTGAGATACTGGTGCCACAATCTCCTCTGATTCCACGGATGGTTCCATGGGTAGCAGTGGTACCTGCCCGATGGGTTGAGATGACACTGCTCCTGAGACATCGGTAGTGATTCCTCTTCCAGAGTAAGGACATTTCTCAGGATGGCAGAGCCCTAAAGGAGCAGAGACTGTGAGTAGGGGGAGGAATATATCCCCTGGTGTTACACAGATCTCCATACAGCCCAAAGTCCAGGGAATTCCCATGGAAACACCTGAGGGAGCTGCCTCATCCGTCACAGCCAGTTGGTCTTTGGATAAATGAGGCGGTACTGACAATGAGGCTGCACCTGCACTTGTAGATAGGACTGGTGAGCATCTCTCTCCCCGCTTCAGTCCTGTGTTCATTGCTGGAACCGGGTGTGACTGCGCCCCCCATAAGGCTTTATGGAAAAATGCTTATGAATGTAAATATGACATAATTGGAATAAGTTTTATGCTACATATGTCATGTAACATATCTCTGCAAAGGTTAGGATCTACTGAATACATTCATCCTATTTGTATGCATTTATCATTTTTGTATTTGAAGTTATGAATATTGGCTGTGTACTTGTTTGATTTTAAGTAGCCTTAGTAAGGCATTCGGTCAGCTTCTTTAGAAAGGAATTTTCAGGTTAGGTGCCCAATCAAGAAACACTTAATGGACAATGCATCTTGGAAGACTCCAATCCACATGAGAAGTCTACCTGAGGACACTGAAGGTAGCATGTAAACAAGCATGTAAACAATAGCTGCCCTTATAAGGAACTGAGTCATGCATGGACATGTGACTTGCTCATGTGGCTCCAAAACTCCATCTTGTAGCTGGGATTCTGCACAGCGGGAGAGAGGGGTGTCCACCCACAAGAGGAAGTCTATTTAAGCCCCTGGAAACCCCTCCATTTTGTCTCCAGCTGGCTCAAGAGGTAGCCTCTCCACCTCCAAAGGATACCTGAAAGAAACTGGAACAAAGGACAGTAACCACAGGGGGTGAGTGATTGCTGGACCCAGATTAAAAGGAGGCTAGTCTGTAAAAGAAGTTTAATGAGCGTGATATTTCATCTGTAATCACTTTCTTACTGTATTAGGTTTAGATTTGCATGTTTTATTTTATTTTATTTTATTTTGTTTGGTAATTTACTTTGTTCTGTCTGTTACTACTTGGAACCACTTAAATCCTACTTTTCGTATTTAATAAAATTACTTTTTACTTATTAATTAACCCAGAGCCTGGTTGGAGGAGGGAAACAACTCTGCATCTCTCTCTATCAGTGTTATAGAGGGCAAACAATTTATGAGTTTATGCTGTATAAGCTTTATAGAGGGTAAAACAGATTTATTTGGGGTTTGGACCCCATTGGGAGCTGGGCATCTGAATGTTGGAGACAGGAACACTTCTTAAGCCGTTTTCAGTTAAGCCTGCAGCTTTTGGGGGGCGTTGTTCAGACTTGGGTCTGGGTTTGTAGCAGGCAAGTGTGTCTGGCTCAAACCAGGCAAGGTTCTGAAGTCCCAAGCTGGTAGGGAGAACAGGTTCAGAAGTAGTCTAAGCATATTAGGTAGAAGTCCCAAAGGGGTTTCTGTGATCCAACATGTCACATGGCGGAGCCCTCTTTTTGCGCACCATATCCTCCAACCTAGGAGTCTTCAGTGGAACTGGTTCCATGAGTTCCATAGGTGATGTCTCACCTAATCAGGACTGGCTTGGGGAGGAAAAGCAGTTCTTATGGACAGTCCTCTTCAGGGAACTATCCTTATGACCATGAGAGTCCCCTTAATTTCCTGGGGAGCCCTGTAAGAAGCATCCTTGGGCTTTGGTACTAAAGGCTCTGTTCCAAGGCTAGTGATTGGAGGGGCACTGCTGGTTGGTTTCGGCCAATTTACAGGGCAATCTCCCAGGCCCAGGTCTGGGAAGAAGGATCAACAAATACTGCACCTTGCAGAGATATGTGCCTCATCCAGGCAACATAGGCATCTTTGATGCTTATCACTGATGGAGAAGGAATGAGGGCAGGACACTCAATTCTTGAACTCTGGACATAGTCTCGGACCTGGATTTTCCCTGAAGGGGAGGGGAAGTGTGTGGGGGGAGGAAATAAACAATCCTATGCTAACCATATGCTCTACTAACGACTAAGTTAAGATATAAAAACTATTTACAACAAATTTACTTTACAAGTTATGCATGGAGTGAAAGAAGACGCAATTCTGACTCAGGCCATGCGACAGTCAGAAGGAACTGGAGAGGCACTAACCTGCCCTACATATTACACCGTTAATTGGGAGCATAAGTGCACAAGTTCAGGTAAACAGATACTGCTTTGAAGAATTTCCAGAGTCAGCATACCCATGGCTGGCATATTATACATAGGGACCAACACTCGAAGAAGAAATACTTAAGTCTACACGCACAAACACCACCAATTTAGCTAAAGGTATGAAGGTGCTCCAATTTAGTTCAATGTGCATAACTGCGTGTGCGAACTCTCCACATAAGTTTGAACATGCCTTGCATTGATTTAGCTTGTAAATTTTAGGTGCAAGCTAACCCACTATAAACAGGTTTAAACCAATGTGTGTCCATGCACAAAGTTGCATCTATTTAACTAAATCAGTGTAACATCACACCTTTAGTTAAACTAGTGCTTATATGTGTGTAGCAAGGCCTCAGAGCCCCTTCCTCTTTATCTTTGGCATGAGGGATTTGAAATGACTATCTAGAAAATAAAAGACTAATACATTTCAGTATGGATGAATGAGCACTCCCAGAGGATGAAACCTCTGAGAAAACTGAATAGGGGAAGAAAACAACCCACATGCTGAAGTTCCTGGAACTAAGAGAGTTTCATCCCAGTGAAAACTAAAGCTGCATTTAAAGGATTCAGGTAGCTCTAACAACGGGTGCCAAGTTCAACTCTGTGTGGTGCAACAAGTAGCTGACCCAAATAAATGATTACTAAACAGAGGCTCGTTTGTATTTCTTTTTTCTGGCACCTGCTATGTTGGCAAAGTGCTAGAAGTCTGCCTTAATCCCGCATACATTGCCACTGGAACTGGAACCAGCAGTTGTCAATGAGACAGACCTTGCTCTCTGAACACAGTTCAGCCCTGTCAGGCTTTCAGCTCAATGCTGATAATCTAGAGCTTCATCTCCTGCATTTTAAAGGAGTGCCTGCATTTGATTTCTTTGGATCACATGCCCTTTTGGACGCCAGTGCATGGAGGTGGCAGAAATGTACAGACATGTGGGTTCTTCAGTGTTTTGTTTCTTGGAAAGAGCTGGGAACTTGAAAGTATTTTTTGTGCTCCTGTGAGAATACAAAGAGCAGAATAAATGCTCGTACAGAAGGGTCCATTAGGAAAAAATAGTCTCTTTCCCAAGTCTTTTTGGAAAGCCATAAACACCTGCCCCACAGTGGAATTTCTAAATATTAAGTGAAGACTCTCTATTTGTTATATATTTCAAAAGAAATTTCTTCAGAAAGCAGTTGCTATTTGACTGTATGGACAGCTAGACCTCAAAAAATGATTTAAGTGTTTTTCTAAAAACAGGCCAAATATTTTCAAATATTTTACTGTTTCTAGAGAGAGCACACTGAGCTTTTTGTAGAATATTTATGTAGGTCTTGATACTTACAGAGATTTAAAAAGAAAATATTTATACTGTGGTTTCTGAATCAAACAACATTAAGTATGTAAATAATGGCAGACTGTACATTAAAAAAAATTAAAGGAGATTTTGAAATGCGTGACTGAATTTTAGAGATTGGGATTTAAATTTAAGAGGGCCAAGACGGGCTCAAAGATTTTGATAACTATGCCTTTTTATAAACTTTGGTTGTCACTGCAATAATTCCTGGGCATGATCATCATCCTGTAATTTCCAAGGCTGTAAATTAGGAGTTCCTTAGCTGAACTGAATAGACATTCAGCAGAGTAAAACCAGTGTAAGTGAAAAGAGAATCTGGCCTTTCCCATACGAACTAGAATCGTGCACAGTTTTTACTATGAAATTCAAAATTATGTGAAACTCACCTAGGGTGAATTGTTTGTTTTTGTTGTGGGTTTTTTGTTAAAATCCTGATACTTGTCCTAGGTTTGTCAAAAGGTTCTCTGAGACTTGCAGACATCTGAAGTGAACTTGGGCTGAGTTTGGAGCAGGGGTGACCCAAACCTTGGCTCGTGATTTACATGAGACTTTTTTACAGTTAAAGTGCGGCTCACGGAGCCCCTCTTGCCTTCCCCCATTCTCAACCTACAAGACTAAGGGACAAGAAGCTTGGAGCTTCTTCCCTGTGGCAGGGCTAGGGGCTTCTGCCCAGCACAGAAAGGTCTCTCAGAGCTTCAGCCCTGCTCCTGCTGAAGCCCCAAAACCTGGCAGGTGCATCCTGCAGGGCTGAAGCCCTAAGCTCCAGCGGGCATACCCAACTCTTGAACTTCTGAAGTTTACCGTATGCAGCTCAGAGGGTCAGTAAGTTTGACCACCCCTGGTTTAGAGAGTATGGACCAAGTTTCAGTCCAATCCTCTCTCCTTCCAAGTTCCACTGAAAGTTTTATGGTTTTCTCCCAAACCATACAAAACTCGTGATTATGGCTGAGTTTTGCTTTGACTTTTTGGATTTATATGAACCCAAAAAAACACAGTAAAAAAGTCAGTGGGTGGGGGAACCCACACGAAATGAAAAAAAGAAACCCAAAATTTATTGCACCCTGGGGAATGGAAATTTCCAAGGTTCACAAAGTTTTAGTATAAAAAGGAGGACGATATTACAGCATCAGAGACATTCATTGTAAGATTATGAAACTGTTTTGAAAGCACTGACCTGTCACATTGCTTCCTGGAAACATGTCACAGTCTGGCAGCTCTATTTGCACATATACAGGTCATTCAGGAGCATTGAATATTGTGACTGTGGCCCACCTACCATTTAAACTGAATTGAAATGGGGATGAAAACAATGTACTGCATATTGTTTCCAAACCATCTGTGATCTGAATAGTGGCTTGGGAATGTACTCTTGTGGCCAGGATTAAGTACTCTGGCTAAACAGACATTTACTTCAGCTAGAAACTTCAGAACTTGGCTTGTTTTGTAGCTCTATGGAGATCTCAAGTTCATGCTAAGTTTGAAACAATCACCAAGCAGTTTTAGAGCTGTGAAGCCAAATCCTGAAGTTCTTACTCAGTCCTTAGTTATGTGAAACTCCCATTCACTTCAATAATGTGCTGTATTTTTTTGGGTTTTTTTGGTTGTGGTGGTTGGGTTTTTTGTTTGTTTTGTTTTAAATGGTAGGTAATACTCATCCTAAGCAATGCAATGATCTAGCCAGTTTGAAGAAGTCTACTTGGATGTCAATGACCTTGCAAACTACTGCCTTATTTCCAAAGTCTTTTTCTTGGGAAGGAAATCAGAGTCATGGAGATCCACGGAGGAGAGACTTTCAAGGAGAAGGGGGTGGTCAAAGGCAGCAGAGAGATTTAAAAGTATGTGTATGGAGAAGTATCACTTAACCCTTTAGACTTTGCTTGGTGGAATCCAACAGAGTATGTATACACTGCTGTCTAGGAGCGAGCCTCCCAGCCTGGGGTTGATAGATTTGCATCAGCAGGGCTTGCACTAGCATGCTAAAAATAGCGCTGTAGAAGTTATGGCTTGGGTTGGAGCTTGGGCTCTCAAGCTGGGGCTCCAGCCTGAGTTGTAACATCAAAGAAACATCTTTACCGCCTCTGGTGAAAGAGAGGTCATCAGGGCTGTAAGACAGCCGAAAAAGGTCCCTAGAAAATAAAAACAAACCCAACTAATACGTTTATGTATCTCCGTAAGAGAAGTGGTAGCAGTTCCATTGCCTTTAAAACTACCTTAAACAGTCAAAGTCTAACCACTGGGAAGAACACTGCATGAAAGCAGCACAGTACAAGCATAGATATCACATTCCATAAAGAACTTGAATACTAGCTCCACCTATCAAAGCACAGACCTGAAGATGGTGCCCTGAATAATAGTAGGATTTTTTCTGTTTCATTCTCCGATCTGTTGCCATGGCAAGAGTTAGATGCTATGGGCCTAATTCTTCTCATTTGCACTGGTGGAAAGCAGGGTTAGCTCCACTGTTAGTTACTGGTGCTTCATTAGAATAAAACTGGTGTAAGGGAGAGGAGAATCAGGCCTTATGAGTAAACACTAAAAATAACCATGACAAAATTTGAAAGTCATGGACGGGTCATGGGCAATAAACACAAATTCACAGAAGTCGTGACCTGTCTATGACTTTTGCTGCGGCGGCTCCATGGTTTCCCCCACCACCATGGTGGCTGGGAGCTACGGGGTGACCATATTTCCCATTGAGAAAATGAGACACCCCAGCTGCTTGCCCAAGGTCCCCCCACCCCTCTGCGAGGCTGTCTCCTGTTGCTGGAACCCTGAGGAGGGCCCCTGAGGAGGCTGTCAGCCTTCACTGAAACCCTGCCGGGGCCCTGCTGGCTGCCAGCTTCAGTCCCACGGCCATGGGGCTGAAGCAAAAAATATCATGGAGGTCTCTGGACCTGAGTGACATAAATGTAGCCTTTCTTATGAGTACATAAACTCAACCAAATTACGGAAGTCCCCCATTGGTAAGAGAAAAATATTGTGAAATATAAGAAGCCCCCTCCCCCAGCAAGGTGTAGCAAGGTTTTTAACGGACCATTGTTTACTCTGAAATCACATACCAGCATCTAAATTATCGCCAGAATCTCCTAAAGTGAGCATGATTATACATATAGTGGTCTTCATTACCTATGACAGTTTGCAAGGAACTAACAACACTAAATAAAGTATTCTAGTGATGTTATTGTTAATTGCAACTAGTAAATGTTAGCCTGAAAATGTAAATGTCTGAGGCTGAACTTCCCTACCTGGTGGATCGAAGTAGTTGTAGATGTGCTTGCCGCTCTGCAGTGTCTCCAGTATCCCCTAAACAATAAGACAGATGAAACCCTGTTAGAGATTCTCACATCCTGCCCCATCCATGCAGTTTAGCTGCATTAGTGGTCTTCCATGCCACAAGGGCAGGTGCATGGAGGATTTACTCCACAACGCAAATGCACACATTTTAGCTGGCTGATTCAAACCCATAAATCAGTCCAGACTTGCTCGACACCAAGCCCAATTTCAATCATACAATTTCTCTGTGAACCTACTCTTAATTTGACATTGTAATAACATTGCAAACCACTATTTTGGACTTGTGCAAACCACGGTCAAAGCAGGTACCTTTTTATCTGTTAAAAAATGTAACAACTTTCACTCCTTTTACACAGATGTGAATGACTACACTGGGGGCAAGGCAGAAGGGAATCAGGCCCTATTAAGGAACCAAAAACAATCACAACCAGGCATTCGGCTACATGTAGCAGGAATCTAGAGATAACCATTTGCAATGGTGACAGGTTTCAGAGCGGTAGCCCTGTTAGTCTGTATCAGCAGAAAGAACGAGGAGTTCTTGTGGCATCTTAGAGACTAACAAATTTATTTCAGCATAAGCTTTCATGGGCTAAAGCCCACTTCATCAGATGCATGCAGTGGAAAATAGAGTAGGAAGATATATGTGTGTGTATATACATACATACACACACACACACACACACACACAGAAAGAACATGAAAAAAATGGGGGTTGCCACACCAACTCTTAACAAGACCAATCGATTAAGGTGGGCTATTATCAGCAGGAGAAAAAAAATTTTTTTAGTGACAATCAGGATGGCCCATTTCAAACAGTTGACAAGAAGGTGTGAGTAACAGTAGGGGGAAAATTAGCAAGGGGAAATAGTTTTTAGTTAGTGTAATGACTCATCCAGTCCCAGTCTTTATTCAAGCCTAATTTAATGTTGTCCAGTTTCCAGATTAATTCCAGTTCTGCTGTTTCTTGTTGGAGTCTGTTTTTGAAGCTTTTTTTGTTGAATAATTGTGACTTTTAGGTCTGTAATTGAGTGTCCAGGGAGGTTGAAGTATTCTCCAACTGGTTTGTGAATGTTATAATTCTTGATGTCGGATTTGTGTCCATTTATTCTTTGTTGGGCCTGCCCTGTAGTAGGTGTCTTCTGGGTACACTTCTGGCTCTGTCAATCTGTTTCTTCACTTCACTCGGTGAGTACTGTAGTTGTAAGAACGCTTTATAGAGATCTTGTAGGTGTTTGCCTCTGTCTGGGGGGTTGGAGCAAATGCGGTTATATCTTAGAGGTTGGCTGTAGACAATGGATCATGTGGTGTGGTCTGGATGAAAAGCTGGAGGCATGTAAGTAAGTATAGCGGTCAGAAGGTTTCTGGTATAGGGTAGTGTTTATATGACCATCAGTTATTAGCACTGTAGTGTCCAGGAAGTGGATCTCTTGTGTGGACTGGTCCATGACAAAAGTTTTTTTTTCTCCTGCTGATAATAGCCCACCTTAATCGGTTGGTCTCGTTAAGAGTTGGTATGGCAAACCCCATTTTTTCATGCTCTCTCTCTCTCTCTCTCTCTCTGTGTATATATATATATATATATACACACACACACATTATATATATATATATATATATATATATATATATATATATATATATATATATATATATATCTTCCTATTGTATTTTCCACTGCATGCATCTAATGAAGTGGGCTTTAGCCCACGAATGTTTATGCTCAAATAAATTTATTAGTCTCTAAGGTGCCACAAGTACTCCTCATTCTTCATCTGCAATGGGACACACCCCTATCCCACTGACAGAAAGGCTAAGGAGCATTCCTGTATTCAGGCAACCACAATCAAGCACACCTGCAGAACATGCTCCACCTGGGGAAGGGGAGTTTAAAAAGGGTGAAACTTGCCACAGCAGGGAGAAGTGTGCCTAGAAGGAGAGACTGTTAGTGAGTTCTCGTAGCAAGAGGAGCCCAGCCTGAGGCAGAGGCTTGCCATCCCCTCCCCCCCTTTTTGTGTGTGGACAGTAACTCCACAAGCTTTATATGGGCGAGGGACCCTGGAGGCTGCCCCAGCCAGTGACCTGTGGTGAGACCTGGGGAGCTCTACCAGGGACTAGAAGATTCAGAAAGGACACCGGGAGTGAGCTGAACTCCCACCAGGAATAGAGAGATTGCCCAGGAGTTGTGATCCCCAGTGGGGACCCAGGGCAAAAGACTCAAAGAGACTATGGCCAAGCCCAGGCTAAGGGTCGGCCGACTATGCACAAGCATACACATTTTTAACACACACACACACACACACAGTTAGCCAATTTTTTTTCAAATGTCAAAACAAGTTCAGGAGCCACATCTTCAACTGGGGTATGTCAGCATAGTTCCATTAAAATGAATGGAGTTATTCCAGTTTACACCTGCTGAGGATCTGGTAGTTCTAGTTTGATTTATTTGGAGCGAACGTTTGAATTCATTTTTTAAAACCTTATTTTGCTTAATTCATCTATTCCTACCTTTAACAAACTAAATGCATGTGCAGTAGGTGATGTTTTTAATTGTTCTGTGAATGTGAATTTTATACATTACTCCATGCAGATACAGCACGCTTATAAATAAGCCCTGATAGGGTGCCATCCAACAGAGTGGAGTCACTGGCCCTTCCCCTGCTCTCAGCTGGGTGGGGAGCTCAGGGGGCAGGGACACAGGCTGGGGACAGCTCTCAGCCCCCCAGGCCCTCTGGGCAGGTGGAGGGTCCGCCACAGCTCCCTGGGCTCCCCTCCCCAACTGGGCTCCACGCTGGCCTGGCTGGGGGGTGGGGCCTCAAGAGGAAGGGGGCGGGGCCAATCCACTTTTCACCAGGGCAGACCAGGCCACTCCACTTTCAAAAAGTGAGAGGGCCCTGGCCCCCAACCCCATGCCCCACTTCTGGCACCACTGCCCAGGAAAGCACACTGGGTCATGATATATTCTACACATTTATAACAGGTATAGCCACTGGGCACCATAGCACAATCCTGCTGGACTGTAGAAGGGTGCAGTGCCATGAACCTGCCCTTGTCCTGTCCAGGCACACAGCATCCAGGCCTCATTTGCACTAACCACCCCTTACGTTATTATTATTTATTTGTAATGCGTAGAGTCTGCAGTCAGGATCAGAGCTCCACTGTACTAGGGCCTTGGCAGAAGTGAAATACAAAGACTGCATCCTGCTCCAAAGAGCTTGAAACAGTGGTTTATGACACAAGGAAACAAATGAGGGCTTTGGGGAAAAAGGGTGAGGGTAAGGTAAAGCAGCTTAATGATCAAGTTTTGAACAGCAAGCACTAGTAATAGTTTCCCACCTGCCTTTTTGTAAACATCGTGGCAGAGGCGAGTCCTACATAGGAATTTGAAGAAAGCTAAGGTAGTAGCTTAATAGGCCTTTTTCAGGGAGCTTTTCCCATCCTGCTTGCTCTTCCAGGCACCTGTGGCCAAATTGTAGCTGCCCACAAGTCAGATGCTTTAGGGTGGGGGGAAACTACTCCTTGTGTCTTCCTGCAAACATCCTGAGCAGCCACACTGGAGCCACCGTAGTTTAGCCCTTATCTTCTATGTGCGGCAGTTTCACCATCTTTGGTAGGAGCACGGTGAAGTTGGTAGGAGTATTTACACGGACATCTGAGGGGATTGGATCAATCCAGTGTTGAATACTATAGCTCAGTGTTGGAAGGGATGTTCACAAAAGAATAAAAGTCTCTAAGTGATAGGAAGTTTTCTTTTTAATGTCTAGCATCTCAGAGAAGTAGCTTGAATATTTCAAGGAATGATCTGTCAAAGTTCTCTCAGAGAAATTCAAAAAACAAATGATTGTATTCTTAAGAATTTTCCTTAGTTTCTGGAGAAGAATCTAAACCAAAATTCCGGATTCAAAACATCACTGACAATTGGAAAAGTTCAGATCTGGATCAGAATGTAGTAACAGACTCACCTCTAACATTTTCTATTCCTCTTCTCTGGGAAGCTTTATCCTGAATTTATGACTCATTTTGTGATAAGGAAGTATTTTTGCTTCATGTCCCACCCACGTTGTTGAACAAATATATAGTGGTGTGTTGCATGTTCTGCATTTTAGTTCTTAGATCAGTTACAAAAGTGTACATCAGCTGTTCCATTTGACAAAGAATACTACGCAATTATTCAAATTAGATCTTATTGGCATAGATTACCAAACTTAATCTCACTTGCTGCTTTGTTTGGTGAACCAGAGGTGTATTAAGATGTACTACTTCAACATTAGATACCACTGAGGTCTGTTTTAATAAACAGGCTCCTGCTGAGACCCTATGGATATAGGTACTTTCCCGGGTGAAGGTCTGTTAGTAGCAGGTAGCACTCTGTCCACGACTGCCTGTCCTGGGCAACCAGTAGAAAAAAAGAAAAATAAATATCCCAGTGACTCCTCATCTGATCTCTTTGTACAAAAATATTTTTTATCTTGGTGCACAGTACCCCTTCTAAAACATAGATGCTTGAAAACCACCATCTCAAAAATCACTGACCTCATTGCCCTTGGGGTAAAGGAAACAAAGTGACACATTAGGAGCCCTTCAGAATCACTTTGTAAATGACTAGAGGGGAGAATCACTATTAAACAGAGAAAAGGAGGACTTGTGGCACCTTAGAGACTAACCAATTTATTTGAGCATAAGCTTTCGTGAGCTACAGCTCACTTCATCGATGAAGTGAGCTGTAGCTCACGAAAGCTTATGCTCAAATAAATTGGTTAGTCTCTAAGGTGCCACAAGTCCTCCTTTTCTTTTTGCGAATACAGACTAACACGGCTGTTACTCTGAACCCTATTAAACAGAGAGTGCTCTCTTACCCTCTAAAAGACCGAGTATTGCAATGTCTAAGAACTGAAGGCACTCCCTATGCAATACCCACATAATCTGCTTACCTGGGAGAAAGCACCTCATAAGAATAATTGACATTTAATCTGCAACACAGTGCAGATCGGTAACCCCTAAGCTGTATAGAAAGAATTTTACAGTGGGGTTCCCCTCCTTAAAACAGAATAAGCAGAGGATGAAACCTCACAAAAGGGAAAAATTGTGAAGGCCTCCACCAGCCCTGAAAAAAGGAGCATTAGTGATGAGCTGCATAAACCCGTAAGGATGAAAGAGTGATCCAACACAGACAACTGCTACATGTATAAAGCAAAACAAGGAACAGCTCTTGAAGAGCCTCCTGTCTGATGAGTTCGTGAATCTATTGAAGCACACAGAGGCGGCCATGTAACATTGCAGCCATATGCACACAAATCTTTAATCTACAAATAGTTAGAGCTCAGAAGCTGTCATCATCCTAATAGAAATGTTCTAAAATATGACCTGTGCAAAATTGTTATGCCCCTCCAGAGGATCAATATGCTGTGCAATAGATAACTTGGCTTTATCCAGGCACCCTTGCAAAACACACTCGATAAATCAAGAAAATGCTTTTTCCTCTGCAGCCTCCCCCTTTCCTGCATTCTCAAACCCTTTCCCTGGCAGGATTAAATAGCACTTCTACATTCATTTGGGTGTGACCGAGTTTTCCTTGTCCCCACAGGCACAGCCATGTGTGCAGGTAAGACATCTTGTAAAGAAGCCAGCTGCTCAAAGTCTCTGGCCTCTGCAGTGTGGAATTAGGGAAAACTAAACTCCTCTTTTCCCACACCATTGTTCTCTCATTAGCGGCACTGCTGCGGGTTTCCACACCAATGTGCCTCAGTTCTGTTCTGAAGGATCTACCTTTAAGAGTGAGAACTAAATCCCCATGTCCATTCCATCCTTGGCGTCTTTGCTGAGACTTACAATGAGGACATCAATTGTAATGACACTTTCCCACTGGGACCCCTATCCAAGCCCACCAATTTATTTCACATAGTCTATGAACTATTGAACAATATTTTTGGTCACTACTGAATTGAACTGGATTCAAATGGATGACCAAGCGGCAGTATTCCCAGGAACCATTAAATGTTCTGATCAAAATCCATTTCCTTACCCTTAAATTCCATAGTTAACCTACAGCATGAAGGAGCAGATTCTTCATTCCTTGTCTGGTTCCTTTGCACCATGACTGCTTGGGTTCTCCCACAAATGCAAAAATCTGCAGTTGGTGTAGAGATAACTATGCATGCTCTACACACACCCACCCCTTCTTGATTCCCTGAAGTAGGATGGTGGTGGGATGGGGTGGGTATAACCTTCATAGAAGATGCCCTACTAATCCTGGGCTGTTGAAGTTGGTGTAAATTAGAGTAATCTGGAAGACAAATCAACTGCCGCCTGCCCCAGGATTGGAGGAACACAAAGTTGGCCCCACTTTTGCCACCTCCCTCAGGTCCTGAAAAATTGTACTTGTATTCTACTGTGCCTATGATGGCTTGAGCTTTCCTGTGCGATTGCTTTTGTGAGTGATAGCCTGTTACCAAGAGTGAGTTGATTTTTTTTTTTAAAGTGTGTGTGGGGGGGCGTTGAACAGGCCATAAGAAGTGTTTTGACTTGAGTTTAGAAGGCAAAAATCCAAAATGATGGGGTCTGAAGATGTGAACATTGGAAATCCAAACATGACAGAGGTTTAGCAGTTCCACCATCCAGCTTATATTTTCCATATTAAATGTTGGAGTTTCGTACAAAATAAAAAACAGGTGGAAGTAATAGGTTGCTGTAAATTGTGCACACATTGGATGGGAAAAGAGAAGCAAAGCAATAATGGAAGGATGGCCTTGTGGTTAAAGCACTGGACTAGGACTCTTGAGATCTGGATTCAGTTCTCAGCTGTACCACAGACTTCCACTGTGACCTTATGCAAGTCACTTAATCTCTATTTCCCCAGGTTATTCCCCCCCACCCCCGTTCCTCACACATTCTTGTCAACTTCTGGAAATGGTCCACCTTGATTATCACTACAAAAGGTTTCACACACCCCCACCCCCCGCTCTCCTGCTGGTAATAGCTCACCTTACCTGATCACTCTCGTCACAGTGTGTATGGTAACACCCACTGTTTCATGTTCTCTGTGAATATAAAATCTCCCCAGTGTATTTTCAACTACATGCATCCGATGAAGCGAGCTGTAGCTCACGAAAGCTCATGCTCAGATAAATTTGTTAGTCTCTAAGGTGCCACAAGTACTCCTTTTCTTTTTGTGGATAAAGACTAACATGGCTGCTACTCTGAAATTTAATCTCTCTGTACTTCAGTTCTGCATCTATAGAGTGAGAGTAATATTTCCTCTCTCCCACACGTAAAATGCTTTCTGTCCTAGTGTGAAGCTCATTATTTAAGGAACTAGGCCAAACTCCACTCAGTTACGCTGGTGCAAGCCCATTATATTCTTATGTTTTCAGCAGCCACAAGGTAGCCATTGCAGATAAGGATTTTCTTGCACTTTGCTGTGCCAGGAGTATGAAAAATGTGCCTTATGCCTGCAGTGAATTCAATGGGGTTACATCAGTGTAACTGTGAGAATTTGGCCTATGATATTTGACATTTTTCATAAATTCTCAAAGGATTCTGTGGAGAGCAAGATACAAATGAATCCTCATGGGGGGAGGGGAGGGATAGCTCCTGGCTGCTGAAAACACGTTTATTTCCTTATCTTACAAGCTCTGACATATTACAAATGCCATACACAATAGCAGAGCTCTCAGAGCTGCTGCTGACATCAGGGGGTTGGAATGTGTCTGCCACAGATGTGCAGTGAAGAATTACAATTAGATTCTTGAAACCAGATGAGGTGTGAGAAACTACTGCACTTCTAATGGGGCCAGTTCTGTCTTTGTTAAATATACTGTTTATGTTAAAGATGTTTTACGATCATTTAAAGTCAAACCAGAGTGTGAATTCACCTGACATGAAAAACCACAGCTGGGAAAAGGCTTCTTTCTCTGAAATTTTTCCCCAATAAGTTCACTCTGGGATTTTAAACTACATTAGCTTATTTGTCTTAGTTCAATTTCTTTCTCTCTCTCAAAAAAAAAAGTAAAATAAAACAGCCATACCAAAAAAATTCCCCACCTTTATTTTATCAAGAACAAAGGTAATGACCTAATGTGGAAAGAAAATAAACCTATGCAGAAAAGTCCCAAAGCCTCTTTCCTGTCTGCAAGAGAAGTGAATAAGACTCACTTCTAGTTAAAAAAGATACAAAATGTTACAATACCTATTATATGTCAATCGCAAAACATACTAATCAAATCAGACCTTGCAATACACCAGTGATATAGATATGCTTTACCCACATTCTGCAGAGGGGGAAAACTGAAATAAAGAAGGTTTAAACGACTTGTTGAAGGTCACACAGCAAGTTAAGAGTAGAGCCAGGCATAGCATTCAAGGCTCCTGAATCCTAATTCTGGAACCAACAATGATGGAGCATATCACATTTGTAGATGTGCAGATGAATGAGTCCCTGATGGTGTGGCTCATGTGGTTGGGTCCTCTGATGGTATCGCTAGAGTAGATATGGGGACAGAGTAGGCAACGGGGTTTGTTACAGGGATTGGTTCCTGGGTTAGTGTTTCTGTGGTGTGGTGTGTAGCTGCTGGTGAGTATTTGCTTCAGGTTGGGGGGCTGTCTGTAAGTGAGGACAGGCTTACCTCCCAAGGTCTGTGAGAGTGAGGGATCATTTTCCAGGATAGGTCGTAGATCATTGATGATGTGCTGGACAGATTTTAGCTGGGGGCTGTACGTGATGGTCATTGGTGTTCTGTTATTTTCCTTGTTGGGCCTGTCCTGTAGTAGGTAACTTCTGGGTACCTGTCTCACGCCATTAATCTTTTTCCTCACTTCCCCGGTGGGTATTGTAGTTTTAAGAATGTCTGATGAAGATCTTGTAGGTGTTTGTCTCTGTCTGAGGGATTGGAGCAAATTCAGTTGTACCTTAGTACCTAGACCTCCCCCACTGCAACTTGAGCCATTGCTCCTTGTTCTGTCATCTGCCACTACTGAGAACAGCCTAGATCCATCCTCTTTTGAACCCCCCTTCAGGTGCTTTAAGACTACTATCAAATTCCCCCTCACTCTTCTCTTCTGCAGACTAAATAAGCCCAGTTCCCTCAGCCTCCCCTTGTAGGTAATGTACCCCAGCCCCCTAATCATTTTTGTTGCCCTCCGCTGGACTCTTTCCAATTTGTCCACATCCCTTCTGGACACTATACTCCAGATGTGGCCTCACCAGTGCCGAATAGAGGGGAATAATCACTTCTCATGATCTGCTGGCAATGCTCCTAATAATGCAGCCCAATATGATGTTAGCCTTCTTGGCAACAAGGGCACACGGTTGGCTCATATCCAGCTTCTTGTCCACTGTATTCCCCAGGTCCTTTTCTGCAGAGCTACCACTTAGCCAGTCAGTCCCCAGCCTGTAGCAGTGAAAGGGATTCTTCCATTCTAAGTGCAGGACTCTGCACTTGAACTTCATCAGATTTCTTTGGGCCCAATCCTCCAGTTTGTCTAGGTCACCCTGGACCCTATCCCTACCCTTCAGCATATCTACCTCTCCCCCCAGCTTAGTGTCATCCACAAACTTGCTGAGGGTGCAATCTATCCCATCATGCAGATCATTAAAGATGTTGAGCAAAACCAGTTCCAGGACCGACCCCTGGGGCACTCTTCTTGACACTGTCTGCCAACTAGACATCGAGCCATTGACCACTACCTGTTGAGCCTGACGATCTAGCCAGCTTTCTATCCACCTTATAGTCAATTCATTCAATCCATATTTTTTTTAAACTTGCTGGCAAGAATACTGTGGGAGACCGTAACAAAAGCTTTGCTAATGTCAAGATATATCACATCCACTGCTCTCCCCATATCCACAAAGCCAGTTATCTCATCATAGAAGGCAATTGGGTTGTTCAGGCATGAGTTGCCCTTGGTGAATCCATGTTGACTGTTCCTAATCACCTTGCTCTTCTCCAAGTGCTTCAAAATGGATTCCTTGAGGACCTGCTCCATGATTTTTCCAGGAATTGAGGTGACGCTGGTCTGTAGTTCCCCAGATTATCCTTCTTCCCTTTTTAAAAGATGGGCACTATATTTGCCTTTTTCCAATCATCTGGGACCTCCCTGATTGCCATGAGTTTTCAAAGATAATGGGCAATGGATCTCCAATCACATCAGCCAACTCCCTCAGCACCCTTGCTTGCATTAGATTCATACCCATGGACTTGTGCATGTCCAGTTAATTTATTAGAGTTTCCCTTGAGGTTGTCAATGAAACCTAGTATCATAAAAGTGCCTATAAATAATTTGAGTCACTGGAGCTGTGCAAAATGTTTACACTGAAACCCCAAAACCCATTTCAAATTCAGCCTAGATTTGTTGGAAGGTTTGCAAGCCTTTTGTGCAAACCAGGGCACCATTCTGAGAGAACCTGGTCCAGCTGGCGATTTTAAGTTGAAGCATGTGAACTGGAAGTTTTGACTGATTTTCACATTGTATTTTGTGGTTCATCTGAACCTGAAAATCTCAGCAAAATGTGGAAGTATAACACCCATACAGCTCACCCTTAAGGGGAAAAAATTTAACTTTGCATGATTCCTGCAAACTAACCATAGCATTTTGCATAGTTTAATACAAAGAGGCTGTTTGAGATTTTCATGGCCATGGGAGCCATCAAGAGGAGATTACCTTAATGGAGTGTCACAGGTCATTTTAAGTAATGGAATGTTTCAGACGGAAGAACATGAGAATAAACACAGTAGAGCATCAAGGGGAAAGGTTAGCATGAGGACTGAGTTAGCACAGCTACTCAGTAGAATTATAAGATCTAGGTTGATTGGTGTTTCTTGAATCCTTAAGTACAGATCTTGATGTACCACCCTGTTCTGCCCTAGACTTTGATGATCCTAAGCCAACAATCAGTAAGTTAAAAAACTAAATGAGGCACATGCGCTGAACAATTGCATATCCAGTTATTGAGCCTGTATAGAGTTCTTTATGATCTGGGCTGGATACGTCAAAAGTAAGAGCAAACAGATAATAGGATGCAATTCTGAATGGTCCCTGTGCTGTTAAGAAAGAGTAGAGAGAGATTGGGGGGGAAGGGAGAGGGAGGAAGAAAGAACAAACAAAAACCCTACAGGAAGGACAATATAGGTAGTTGTATTATACAAATCCTGCCATAATGTAAGAAATTGCAGCGATTTAGGATAATTTAGCCCAAACAGAGAAGTTGTAGTGCCAGATTTTCAAAAGGGTAAAGTACCCAACAGCTGCTGTTTTTATGGAAGAGGTTCTCTACAAGAGAACACTCCATGAAATTAAAGGACGCTATGTTTTTATCCGAAAAAGGAATCACAGTGACCACTTAAACAAAACAGACAATCTTATCATAGGATATCTGAAATGCCATAACACAGAGAAGGAAAATAATGTGATATTTCAGATACTGACCATCACTTAATTGTTTAATGCAGTATTAAATTGACTTCTGAAATCCATTACTGCACCAATCTGGTATGGTACCTGGCATTTTTGAAGGGGTGAGAATTATTTAATTTCATGGCCACTAGCAACAGTTATAGCTATGCATGTGAGATAAAGATATTCAAAAATCATGATTCATGATATCCCCTAAAAAGTCAATGTGGTATCTTTCCTCCATGCAAGTTATTGACTAGATATATTATTGGGATGTTTTGTTTTGTTTTTTTCCCGAAGCTTCTGCAAGAGTCCACTGTCAATACAATTGGTTCAACAGTGGTTTAATCCAGGTATGCCAATATTTATTTTCATGGGGATAAGTTTTCTTCAACTAGTTGTCTATAAAGGTTAATCATAAAGTAGCTCTTTAGAGAAAAATCCACCCAAACAAGCCTCCTTGATGTTCCCCTCCATCCAGCTCCTTCTTCAGCTCCAAACATGAACCATGAAGACATATGAAAATGCACCCATGAGACATTTAAAAACAAGAAGCTAACAAAAAGTGTTCTCCAAATGTGTACTGCTTTTGTGAGTCCTAGGTCTACAATGTCAGAAAATTGCAAAGCAAGAAATAAATTTAGAATAGGTAGGAAAGTAAAATACATGGGTTTAGTGTCTCTGTTCTGGATTCTACCTGCACTCTGAACTTCGAGAAGAGTAAATGACATGAGGTGTATATTTTGTGGCTGGGACATCACACTGCTGTGACTGTATGACGATTGGTTCAGTTACCTCTGATGTCACAATTCCATCAGCCAACAATGAGTTGTATTTCAGACAGCAGGAGAGGCTTGAGGAGTGGCTTTGCCAGCACATGCAGAAGAGGTGGAGGGAAAGGTAAATGGAATATGAACCAGGATAAGAAAGGAGAGTAAATAGGAAAAAAAAATAAAAGGGACACAGCAGCAATGAACTTGAGGACAATCTATCCCTGCCAGCATAATTAAAACAATGTGGGCTCTTTTCTCACTTCTGCTGAGCCATGAAGGGGAATAAGCAGGTGGGAAGGCATCTGAACAGATGAAAGGGGAGGAGAGCCAATGCTACATTCTTCCCCTTGTCAGGAGCCTTCAGAAACTCATTTGCAGCATTTCAATGAGATGTGGCCATTGTGGGATTTCAGGAGCCCTTGTTAGGGGATATGGGAGAGGTGGTAGAGTAGCAGCCACTCAACAGGGCTTGTTCCCCTCGAAGCCCCCAGACAAACTTGCAGCTGAGAGTTATATTTCACTTAAGAAACCAAAAGTGATGGAAGATATAATATATTTGCTGACTAGTCTGATAAAGCTGTCCACAAGCTTTTGTTAACTAGCTTTATTTTGGTAACCATCTATCAGAAGACCTCAGGGACGAGTTAATTTTGCATTTCCATCCCAAATACAGAGAGAGAAGCAACTGATCATTATTTGCAAAAGGAAATTGTTCTTGGGAATACAAGTGAGACAGCTTTGGTATAGGAATCTACCAAGAGCAACATCTGGTAAAGTGAGAAGGCCTGTCTGCCAAGATGTCATGAGGAGGAAGAAGAGCCTTGTTATGGAAGGAACTAGGGCTGCCCTGCTGTGGGATATGGAGGACAGCCTGAGTTCAGTCAGGGTAGAGACTCTCAGAGGTGATGTATGAACTGCTCCACCCAGAGATTCTTCTGTGTTCCCAGGCAGAGTGCCTTGGAAGTGAAAGCCTCAAGGGAGCAGGAGCCAGCAAGCCTCCTAGGAGGAAAACCTCAGCAGGAACAGGACTACAATTCTGGACCAAGGATGGTGACGCAGCTAGGAAAGTTGGGTGGAAGATGTGTGTTGTTTTGAACTGTATTAATAAACCTGGCTCCTGAAATGGGAGCAGTATTGAGGAAAAACCTGAATTGTGAAGTATGATTCAGTGGGGAAGAGGAGGAAACAGACAGGAGCAAGGCTTGGATAAACCCTACTACAAACCTATTTTCTATATCATTCTCCCTCCTGTTCCTAACATCTTGTTTGCTTTTTAGACTGCATCTGTACATTGAGTAGAGGTTTTCACTGAGCTGTCCACAAAGATGTCCAGATCCCTTTCCTGAGCTGATACAGCTACTTTAGAACCAACCCCATAAAGTATGCAAGTACTCAGTTTTCCCCTCCAATGTGCATTAATTTGCATTTATTAACATTGAACTCCGTCAGCTATCATGTTGCACATTTACCTACTTTGGTTAAGTCCCTCTGAACTTCCCTGGACTAACTCTGTATTTTCTGAAAATTTTGCTACCTCACCCTTTTCCAGATATTTAATAAATATATTAACCACCACTAGACCTAACATATAACCTTGAGGCATCTCATTATTAACCTTTGCCAGGACGAAAGTTGTCCATTTATTAGTACTCTTTAGCCTATCTTAATTTTTGATCCATGACATTAGTTGGTCTTTTACACCATGATTACTTAGCTGCTTTAGTAGCCTCTCGTGAGGGACTTTTTGTCTAAGGCAGGGGTAAGTATTTTTTGCCAACGTCTACATTTCTTGGTCAAGGCATAGCTGAGGTCCAGACTCTGAAGAAAATAATACAAATTAAAAAAAAATCAGGGTTCATTCAAAAGCCATCGTGGTAGGGCGGGTGAGTCTGGATTAGTTGGCGGTCTGCCTATAGACTATCTCTGGTCGAAGACCTTTTGAAAGCCTAAATAAGTTATTCTCAAGAGATACATTTTTTCCACTGTTTGGGAACATCATAACCATAACAATGGTTTTTTTCCAATAAGATTAAGTACAGGAATTGTAATAGAATAGGACATGTGGCTTGTGCTTATCTGGGGAGAAAAGCATTGCTATTACACAGGCTGAATATAAGTTTGGGGATGGGGAAGAGAATGGAAAAAACTTTTTTTACCCCAGTGTCAGTATATCAAGTTCTTAGATACCATACACCCAACTTCTCCTATCACCAGTCATTCTAGCACAGTGAAACCAAGTGGTCTTAGTCATAGGTATCGTACACAAATTGTTATTATAAAGGATTTACTTCCCTTTTCTAGTTGGGACATCAATGCACATCTAAGTTGATATTGAGCATATACTGTGTACTCACTGGTTAGCTTGCTGAGACAAGCCCTAGAAGTTT
Source organism: Lepidochelys olivacea (assembly GCF_965140295.1). Classification (NCBI taxonomy): domain Eukaryota; kingdom Metazoa; phylum Chordata; order Testudines; family Cheloniidae; genus Lepidochelys; species Lepidochelys olivacea. The sequence continues at coordinate 129,109,130 of NC_140413.1, forward strand.
GGAGATTCCCAGTTCTTGTCTCAGCCGGCCACCCGGGTTCATAAAAACTCTTCCCTACTTTAGGAACCTGACTCAACACCAGTGCTCACTTTCACAGAACGCTTCAGTCCAGCTGATTAGGTCAAGTCTACTGATCAGTCTGCTAAACTGGTCAGCAACCTTTTTAGATTCACCATCCCAATTTGTTTCCATGACTCACAGGAGCAACTTCTTCAGAACTTATCCTCTCAGCCTCTCCCATCCTGCTCTTAGACCAGGAACCAGACACATGATGAAATGAGGAGTCCCAACAATCTAACTATCATTCTGGGAACACCCTAGTTACATTAACACAGAGTCAGAATCATCCTTCCCTCATGTTACAGGGCAGCTCCATCACTACCTGGTGTGCCACACTGATCTCTTAACCAAGAACACATACCAGGTTATCGCCCTTTTACCACCTGTGTATTTATTCTTCACTTACATAGTATAACAGAACCTACAGCAGGAGGAGACTTCCACATAGAAGATAAGTCTAGACTGAAGAGAGAAGGCTGAGCTTTCTCCTGTATCCTGTTCCTCTCACTTATATCCTACCAATTAATGAGCCAATCGCCTCGTTAGCCCAGCCGTTGCCTCCCAAGTGTCAATAATCCCCAATAGAAACCATTTACTTGGCTTCAATTAAGCCTCCACTCCTGCCAGTGGTACAGCAACCACAGTGACCAGGGCACTACTAATAGTGCCCTGTCACACCTTGCCAGGTGGGGCATTTTCACAACAATTCCAAAAATAGCAATGGGACTGATACATTTCTGCCTTCATCCCTGCCCCACAACAGCCTGCTTCACCTGATGTCACTCAACTGGGATGGGCAGAACAAGCACATATCTGTCAGCTATGGGCACAAAGCTGCAACACTGACTATCCAGTTAGCTCGGCCCCCCATCCCATCTGAGCACCACTCACATAGTAAGTGAGAAATTGCAGCCACCCCAAAGAGTGAGAGTTTATCAGGAGCTGAATGTGGGCTTGAAAGGCCAGTGTAAGAAGTGGGAAAGCTCTTTAGCAAATCCTCAACTCTACCCACTCCACCTACCCAAACCTTGGTCAGAGGACTAAATTCAGAATTTGATCCGTGACCATTACAAAAATCTATATTTGCCCCATGAACTGCAGTTAAGGTCTATGGTTATAGCCCTACAGACAATTATTTTCCTTATCTCTTCCCAGAGAAGAGATGTCGTTACTCCTCAGGGATTATGCTTGCTTAGTAAGGCACAAAGGTCATGTAATTCCATTTTATTGTATTGCTTTACAAAAATGTTTTCATAAGGAACTGTATATATGAATTTTTAAGAATGTTTTTATAAATTGATTTTAATTGGGGGAAAAAGAAGAAAGGAAATAAAATTGTCTCCCATTATTAGTTTTTATCCAAAATTGCCTGGCCAGCCCTACTGCAGTGTCTCACTCTTCTTGTAGTAGCATTTATAGCCATCTATTTCTGCCTTGCAGGAGTGAGGCTTAATTTCCACCAACTCTTTACAGAATTCTGTGTCTGGCCCAAAAATGCTGACTAGTCCTGCCTTTTAGAAACCTAATTCATCATTTGCATGGGTGTGGTTACCCACTGAGTATTTCAGTTCATCATGATTCAGATATCCCACTTCCAAACAATTATCAGTCTAAATATATAGCTGTATATCAGGTGAGTTTGGGAGTCCTATAACATTGTGAAAGAGTTTAAATTTGCAGATTGGGTGTAGTATGAAACCCCACAGCAAACTCCATAGAGGAATTCCGTGCCCAGCTATTTCTCAAACCATCTGTCATGTCAAAGGAGTTCTGAGAGGACCAAAAACTTAGGAGTTCTAGGGTTGCAAGGGGTTGGCAGGAAAGTCAGAAATGAAGTGAATCATAGACAGAGGGGCCAAATGTTTTTAAGACATGTCAACACAATGGATGAACAGTTAATCCTTCAGCAGCGGGTTAACCTGTTGCCCTGTTTCTAGCCATGAGAAATGTTTCATCTGGGAGTTCCCTCACTTGTCATTGGAACTGTCAACCTGCTCTAATGAGTTTGCAGTAAAGCCCAAACCAGTATGCATACAGAAACTCTAACCCAGTTACTTTTCCCTAGATGCTGCAGACATTTTATTCTCAAATCATTCTTGGCTTATCACCTCTGTTTCTCAAATACTTTCCCAGAGACTGCAGGCTAGTGGGGAAAAAAATCTGACTTAGGAACAACTACTAATGGCTGGGGGGGGGGGGGGAGACAAAGCTTGAAGTAAAATTAAACAAAATGGCATTTTGAAGTTTAATGTTTCAGGCTCAAGGTTCTCCTACTGCTGGTTTTATGGGCTCTGTAATATTTTTCATCAAACTGTAAGTGGTATTTAGTTGAAAAGTTTGTGTAACATAATTGTTTCTTCACATTGACAGTGGAGCATTTTAATAATACTAAACTCTTGTATAGCATTTTTCATCAGTAGCTCGCAAAGGAGGAGAGGAACTATCAGTGCTTAATTTGTAATGAAAGAGATGCCGGGGCTCAAGTAATTTTTTTTTTAAACTTTCATAACTGACATGCCAAGTCCAGAGGTGCCGGGGCTATGAATGGCCAAGCCTAGAAGTGCTGGGGCTCAGCCCTGGCACAAATCAAGCACTGGTAACTATCAATATTCCCACTGGCTTGGTGAAATCTAATTATAGAGCATACCACCAGTTTGGGGTATCTACCCTGGTTTTGACAATCTGCCCTGAATTTGACGCTCACAGTTATGAACCACTTGCAGACAACATGACACCATGTATGAACACTTTTCACAAAGTGACCTCTCAGTCCTCATCTTCAAGGGAAACCTGAACACCGCCTTCAAAAGATGAGTCTGGGAACTTAAACGCTAGACACTCAAGGCTTGTCTTCACATACAGTGCTACAGCAGCACAGCTGCACCCGTTCAGCTGCACAGTAGCAGCGCATTAGTGAAGCTACTACCTCCACTGATAGGAAAGCTTCTCTTCTGAGTGTAGATAACCCATGTCCCCGAGAGGCAGTAGCTATGTCAGGAGGAGAACCTCTCCTGTTGACATAGCGCTGTCTACACTGGGGGGGAGGGGCCTAGGTTGGTATAACTACATGGCTTAGGGGTGTGGATTTTTCACACCCTTGATTGACATAATTATGCTGATATAGGTCTGTAGCATAGACTTGGCCTAAAAATCATGGTCTCAACAGAAACACTACTAACCTTCCTTTGTCCTATGACTGCAGAGGTGTTAATGGCCACTTCCTTTAAAGTGTTTCTTCTGACATGTGTTATCACCTTATGCTTAACAATCTGTCCCACCTTACATTTAGCTGGCACACACTGGTTACCTTTTTCTAGTCTTGAAGAGGAGCTCTGTGAATCTTGAAAACTCGTCTCTTCCACCAACAGAAGTTGATCCAATAAAGATATTACTTCACCTACCTAGTCTCTATCAAATAGGGCTGTCATGGGAGATTTACCCTTTAGAAAAGGGGCTTGTTCTATGTATCCATCACTAACCTGGTTCCTTTTGGACAATCTGACTGAAACTCCTCATTGAAAAAAAGATAGAAAAAGTGTTTTTTCTCAGTAGGAACATGAAAAATGAAGATAATCTGTGGTGAAGACAGCAGAGACTAAGGCATTAACTTTGCTGAGAGATTCTTGCTAGCCATCAAGCACTGGGGGAAGATTTTAATTTAGGGCTTGATTGATCACAGTTCACCTGTTTTATACCTAAGTAAAACTGCCTACCCAGTTTAGCTGCTGCTGAACGAGGTCTGTTATGAATCCAGACTTGGCTAGTAAAATCTCTGCAATTAAAAAACAAAACAAAACAAAAACCTTCTTTGATATTAAGCCCAGCACATAAAAACCAAAAGTATGCTGTTTCCAAGGTGAACTGGATGAATGGTTTTTGTTAACATCTGAACAGTTACAAATGTCAGAGGCTTGGAGAGATTTAAAAACCCAATTGAAAATGCCACTGAAGCCAGGTTCCTGGTTTAAATTTAAAGAAATGAAAATATCAGATATGTTTTATTGAGCGGTCAGGCTTGAAATTGCATCATTAAGTATCTGAAAAACATTGAGAAATTAATACACATATACTTTAGGTAAAAAGAAAAAGGAGGACTTGTGGCACCTTAGAGACTAACAAATTTATTTGAGCATAAGCTTTCGTGAGCTACAGCTCAATTTGTTAGTCTCTAAGGTGCCACAAGTCCTCCTTTTCTTTTTGTGGATACAGACTAACATGGCTGCTACTCTGAAACCATACTTTAGGTAATGACATACAAATCACATGGGATAGTGAACATATTACCCTAAATACTAGGCTACAGGGTAGAGGGAATATTTGTTTAAAGATAGTAACACTGCAATGTATTATTTAGCATTGGTCTTATGAGTGGTTACATAACAAGGCAACCTGATGGACTCTATCAGGCAGGTCAGACTTATGAATGCACAATACCAGGGAGTGAGTTGGTGGGCTGTAATCTCTGGCAGAATCTGTCTTTGAAAATGTTTATAGTCCATAGGCGCTGGAGCACCCACGGAAAAAGAATAGTGGGTGCTCAGCACCTACCAACCAGATGTTTGGCAGGCCCTGCCAATCAGCTCCTCCCCGCCAGCACCTCCCGCCCACCGCTGATCAGCTGTTTGTAGTGGGCAGGAGGGCAAAGAGCAGGGTCAAGAAGAAGCAGGGTGAGGGTGGAGCCTTGGGGAAGGGGGTGGAGTAGAGGCAAGGCCTTGGGGTGGAGTGGGACTGGAGCACCCCCAAGGAAAACTGAAAGTTGGTGTCTGCATTATAGTCAGCCAGGACAGGAAGAGAACTCCATAGCCTTGAAGGGGGAAAACTATGCATCCGATACTCCCCTCCTCGTGTGGAAGAAAGCAATTGGATAGAACTAGGACTGTCCCCTACCTCTTGAGTCCTAGGGAAGCCCAGTGGTGGTGGTGAAAGTTCTGTTCACTGAAAGGGGAAGTGTAGCAGGGCTGGAGTTTGGTCAGTCAGCAAAGCAGGAAATTAGCTACTTAATTAAGCACTAATCCCTTTGTACTTGATAGTGTTCCTAAGCGGTAGGAGAATAGGGCACACATGAGGATGCACAGCCTATGACTGCCTGGCTTTAAGGATCTGTAGGGTTTCCTGACCACACTCTTCACTCTGAAACGTCACAAAGTGAACCTTATGAAGCGGTAATTCTCAACCTTTTTGGGCTCAGGACCCATTTATAAACCTTCAACCTGTCATAACCCCCGTCATAACCCCTGTAAATAGCTTTAGTGCAAATATATATGATTTACTAGATACTTTTTACCCATTTATGTATAACATACATATTAAAAGTACTAAAGAAACACACTGTGTCCCATGCAGCTGGCTGGGCTCAGTTTCCTGTTCTGGGCTTTGCAACGTTTGCAGCGCCACTCAGGTTTGGCCCAGCCCCCTTGACAGGGGAATGGACATGCCAAATTTGTTTGAGTGGCTGTGATACCAGTGAGCCTGAGCCTTCCTAAACCTGAGTTGTCTGCTCAGAGCCTTATGAGTCATCCGAGTCACAGTGTGGTGAATCCTCAGAGGCAGTTACCTGCAGCTCTTGTGATAGGCCCCATGCCACTGAACCAGGGTTCAGCCAATCCACAGGCAAGGACCCAGTCAGATGGTCCCAAGGCAGGTATATAGGCTCCTAAGAGAAACTCTCTCTTTAGTTTTCTCAATGTCATTACTTTTTTGGGAATGCTCCCATTGCCGAGTAGTTCTGATGGACTGCCCTTGCTCCGACATGCATCTCTTCTTGCCTCAGCTGGCCACCTGGTGATTCTGACAGTGGTGTTGTGACTTGGTGCATGTACCTCTCACACAAATTTGGCCTGTCCAAGCCCCTGTACCTCTTCCCACCCCCCACCATAAGGTAGGTGTGGCTAGGCTAAACCTGAGCAGTGCTACGACCCTGTGCAACAGGTCACACTGCCCACAGCAGGGCCTGGAGCTGGAGCATCTGACATTGTGGGATAAGTGTACGGTGGGCTCTGCAAACCCCCAGGGCAGAACCAGAGCCCCCCAGGGCTTCTCAGCCCTGCCGCTCCCTTCCTCCCACTACCCTTCTACATGTTTTGGTGACCCAATTTTGGTCATGACCCAAGGATTGAGAAACTCTATTATGGAGATTCCTGCAATCCTTTTCTCAACATGTGGGATTATATTCAGTATGGGACCATTGGAACCTATGTTCTGAGTCTAAATTCATTTATTGAATGGATATTCCCCAACAAGGAAGGAGGACTAGGTTAGACACGCAGACTTTTGAGGACAAGATCTAATAGTTAAAACAAAACTGTAAAGAAAGTCTTTTGTGAAGTTAAGGTAAATCATTGCTTGGCAAATACCTCAACCTTCATCAAATACTTATGTAAAAGTTACTGTAGGAGAACTTGTAAGCAGTATGACCAGTCATATGAGTATCTGAAACTCAACCAAGTAAATCAATTGAAATACTATCAGGTGCTACAAGGAACTGTAGAGGAAAACATTGCACTCTTACTCCCTTCAAAATTAAACTTTTATTATTTGCACAACACTGAAGATTTGTACCTAATGTTGGCATTTGATAGTAAACCAAACACTGAAATATATAAACATGGAACTGAAGGGAACGAATAGAGAGAAGACTGTTTTGGAACTGGGAACATGAGCCAAAGATTGAGAGGGACAAGACAGTGAAGTGAGATGTTGATAGTATAAAATTAACTAAATGTAACCCCTGCTTATACAGTATGTCTTCATCCCCATCTTGTGGCTGGTCCATGCACAGAGGTTTATGAATCCACTACAGCTATTGAGCTAAGGAGGCAAGTTTTGTTTTTGTTTTTATAGCTCAGACAGTGACGATTCATGCTTTTAGATCTGCAGGACCAGGGTTCATGCCTCACTGCTAACAACCCACCTGGAGACATCACATTACACAGACAAATCCTGACCAGCTCAGATAAGTCACTCACAGTATTTGAGTCCAGGGGCGGCAGGTTTGTATAATTTTTGGTGGTGCCCAGAACAGGTCCAAGTCTTGCCCCTCCACACCTGCCTTGTAAGCCAATATATATATATATATATATTTAAAATAACGTAAAAATGTGAGGGCTCTGAGGTGAGGCTGGGGATGAGGGGTTCAGGGCTAGGGCAGAGAGTTAGGGTACGGGGGGGATGAGGGCTCTGGCTGGGGCTGGGGATGAGATAACTGGCTCTGTGGATATGGGGAAAGTGGTGGATGTGATATATCTTGACTTTAGCAAAGCTTTTGATACGGTCTCCCACAGTATTATTGCCAGCAAGTTAAAGAAGTATGGACTGGATGAATGGACTATAAGGTGGATAGAAAGCTAGCTAGATTGTCGGGTTTAATGGGTAGTGGTCAAAGGCTCGATGTCTAGTTGGCAACAGGTATCAAGCGGAGTGCCCAGGGGTCGGTCCTGGGGCCGGTTTTGTTCAACATCTTTATTAATGATCTGGATGATGGGATGAATTGCACCTTCAGCAAGTTCACAGATGACACTAAGCTGGGGGGACAGGTAGATATGCTGGAGGGTAGGGATAGAGTCCAGAGTGACTTAGACAAATTGGAGGATTGAGCCAAAAGAAATCTGAGGAGGTTCAACAAGGACAAGTGCAGCGTACTGCACTAAGGAAGAATCTTACGCACCGCTACAGGCTGAGGACCCACTGGCTAAGCAGCAGTTCTGTAGAAAAGGACCTGGGGATTACAGTGGATGAGAAGCTGGATATGAGGCAGCAGCGTGCCCTTGTTGCCAAGAAGGCCAACGGCACATTGGCCTGTATTAGTAGTAGCATTGTCAGCAAATTGAGAGAAGTGATTTTTCCCCTCTATTTGGCACTGGCGAGGCCACACCTGGAGTATTGTGTCCAGTTTTGGTCCGCCCACTACAGAAGGGATGTGGACAAATTGGAAAGAGTCCAGTGGAGGGCAACAAAAATGATTAGGGGGCTGGGGTACGTTACCTACAAGGAGAGGCTGAGGGAACTGGGCTTATTTAATCTGCAGAAGAGTGAGGGGGGATTTGATAGCAGCCTTCAACTACGTGAAGGGGGATTCCAAAGAGGATGGATCTAGGCTATTCTCAGTGGTGGCAGATGACAGAGCAAGAATCAATGGTCTCAAGTTGCAGTGGGGGAGGTCTAGGTTGGATATTAGGAAACAGTGTTTCACTAGAAGGGTGGTGAAGCACTGGAATGGGTTACCTAGGCAGGTGGTGGAATCTCCATCCTTAGAGGTTTTTAAGGCCCAGCTTGACAAAGCCCTGGCTTGGATGATTTAGTTGGTGTTGGTCCTGCTTTGAGCAGGGGGTTGAACTAGATGACCTCCTGAGGTCCCTTCCAACCCTGATATTCTATGAGGGGTTTGGGATGTGGGAGAGGCTCAGGGCTAGGGCAGAGGGTTAGGGTGCAGGGAGGGGGAGGACTCTGGCTAGGGGTGTGGGCTCTGGGGTGCAGGCAGGTTGCCGCAGGGCTGGGGCCAGAGAGAAGGACTCCCCCCAGCCCTCTCCTTGCCTGCAGCGGTGAGTTCTGGGGGAGGGGCCCCTCTCTTCTTCCCAGCAGCATGCTCACCTCTCACCACTGTCACTGCATGTGCTCCTAGGGCCCCTCTCAGGTCCAGAAAGCCCCTTCGCCTTTCCTGTGGTGGGTGCCAGGAGTGGAGATTGACATCACATGTGCGCCTCCTTCCCTGCTGCCGCCCCTCACTGTAACCTCACTGGGGGTGGAGGGTGGAGCTGCCCCTTGCCCAGCGTGGGGCATGCTGGTGGAAAGTCCCGCCGGAAAAGGGAAGGGTCCGAGGCAGAAGGGCAGGATCAGCCTGCCCTGGTACTAGTCGGTGTGGGGGCATGAGGATCCTGCGGCAGCAGTTGATTCCAAGAACCAGCAGAGCAGAGTGCAGCATGACACTGCAGCTGGCAGCCACCGGCTTGAAGCAGGGATGCTACGGGGCCCGGGGCAGCAAGTGGGGACTGGGGAAGAGACCCGGCCCCAAACATTGGTGGAGCCGGGCCCCCAGGCCCATATAACTTGCTGCCCCTGTTTGCGTCCACACGTGAATGAACCTGTGCACCTAATCACACCATTAGCCCTAAGGCTATAACAGATGGAGGTTGTAATTCAGTCCTAGTCTGCAGCTGAGAGAGACTTGTTTGACAGGACCAATTCAAAACTTCATGGAATTTTAGTGAGAGGTGAGAGCAGGGGCTTCAGTTACAGAACTGATCATTGCATGGTTGGGTCTTTGTGGTGGGGCAGATAACAGTCACACACATCACTCAAGAGGGTTAAAGCACTATGGTCGCAATCAACCTGCTGCACTAGTGTGGCCTGTCAGGTGTAGGTGTGGGCCCTTCAGAAGGAGGGACTCAGGCAAGTTGGGGTGGCACTCTGAAATGAGCGGAGCTAGAGCTCCCAGACCAGGACACTTCATTACTTGCAGAGGAACAGTTTAGGCATACTGCTAGCCTGAGCCCTCTGAGAATAGTAGGACTGGATTGCACCTTTTGCTGAAATATCTGGGGCTAACTATGCTTTTAACCAAGTAGAAGGGTGGGAGCTGCAGAGCCTGAAAAACTACTTCCCTTTCTTTGTATTAGGAAAAAGGGGCCTAGCCTCTTGCAGGCCTTGGAACTATTTAACTCTTTCTTTAGACTGTTTTACAGCTCACCCGCCTGCTCCCCTGCAAAGGGGTAGACTCAGAGGTACAGCTGGAGGGCTATAACCGATACCCAATGGCTGGACTGGTGTTGCCCAGGGAAAGATGAATGAGGTAAGTGGGGTACCTGTCTTCACAGCAAGGGGATGATCTTGATACATAGCCTTTGATAGTGTGTCAATAATCATTTTGTACCTATAGCTATTGAAGTTATTCATGTTAAAGAGGGGAGTGGCCTAAATTCTTTGGTGCAACTCCTTTATGTTTGCCTTCTAAGTACTAAATTATCCCCAACTGGTAGAATTGTTTGTTCAGTTACTGCTCCGTCAGGTGAAGTAATTAGAGTTAATCAGCCAAGTTAGAAATGAAATAAAAGGTTTTCCAGTTGGTATTTGGTGGGTTGATAGCAGATTTTCAAATATCTGTTTCTTCTATAGCACAGGCCATAGAATTTCACCCAGTTACTCCTGTATTGAGACCAACTGTGCAGACAAAATGGTTTCTTCAGTAGAGCTGTGGGTAGGTGCAGAGATCTGTCTGCAAAGCTCATTGAAAGATAGGGAGTGAAAAGCTTATTCTTTAGAATGACATTTTTGGAAATACTAAGATAATTAACTGTACCATTTTTGAATGATTGAAGGAAGGCAGGTTTTTCAGATATTCACTCCTTTGTCATATAGCAAGAGTTAAATATTCAGGAATGCTGGAATGATATATCTGATCACTCATCAGGACAGCTTTGCCTTTTATTTATGGTAATCAGGAAATGGTGGTATTCTATCAGGTCACCTGCGAAACATCTGGCTTTCATTTAGGGAAAGTAGTGCATCAAAGAAGTTATAATTTATTTGACTACGTTGGCACAGGTCAGAAAACACTTGGCTGTCAATATGCTTGCTAGATTTATGGAAATGTGTGGGTAGAAAAAGAATTGAACAAATCTAGGCATTTTCTCTAAGTTAGGGACTTATCAGTTGGAAGCACTAGAAGAGGAGAAAGACCTGGGTGTACTGGTTGATCACAGGATGACTGTGAGCCATCAGTGTGATGCAGCTGTGAAAAAAGGCTAATATAGTCCTAGGATGCATCAGGTAAGGTATTTCCAGTAGAGGCAGGGAAGTGTTAGTACCATTATACAAGGGTCTGGTGAGACTTCATCTGGAATACTGTGTGCAATTCTAGTCTCCCATGTTTAAGAAAGATCAATTCAAACTGGAGCAGAGAAGAGCTACTAGGATGATCCGAGGAATGAAAAACTTATCTTAAGAAAGGAGGCTTAAAGAGCTTGGCTTGTGTAGCCTAACTGAAAGGCAGCTGAGGGGAGATATGATTACTCTATAAATACAGCAGAGGGATAAATACTAGGGAAACATAGGAGTTACTTAACTGCCAATATGGATGCAAAAACAAATGGATATAAACTGGCCATTGACAAGTTTTGTATAATTTTGAGCCTAAGGTTTCTAACCATCAGAGGAGCGAAGTCCTGGAACAGCCTTCCAAGGGAAGCAGTGGGGGCAAAAAAGTCTAACTGGCTTCAAGACTCAGCTGATAAGTTTATGGAGGGAATGGTATGATGGGATTCCCTACAACGGTGTACGGCCTGCTGGCAACTGCCAGTAGTAAAAATCACCAATGGCCAGAGACGGGATGGGCTCTGAGTTACTACAGAGAAGTCTTTCCCAGGTGTCTGGCTGGTGGGTTTTGCCCACATGCTTAGGATCTAACTGATCCACCATATTTGGGGTCAAGAAAGAGTTTCCCCCCAGGTCAGATTGACAGAGACCCTGGGGATTTTTCCTCTGCAGCATGGGACATGGGTCACTTGCAGGTTTAAACTAGTGTCAATGGCGAATACATTGTAATTTGAAGTCTTCAAGTCATGATTTGAGGACTTCAGTAAGTCAGTCAGAGGTTAGGGGTCTATTACAGGAGTGGGTTGGGGAGGTTCTGTGGCCTGCGATGTGCAGGAGGTCAGACTAGATAATCACTTCTGACCTTAAAGTCAGAGTCCATGTGGAGTGTAGCTCTAGGAACCAAAGGTCATGGTCCATTTAGGAAACTGAGGATCTGGATGGCAGAGGGCAAAACAGACTGTGGTGGCTGAGACTTACAGCAGGTTGTCACTGCCATGTTATTAACATTTAAATAAAAGTAATTTAACTGTTAAATACAAGCCTTAATTAGACCACCACATTGACATCACAGGGATACGTCCATATACTGCAATTGGCAGGAGAGGGGCCTTAAAGATTGCGCTGTGTGAATTCTGATTAATCATAAGCATCACCACTCAGAGAAGAATAGGCTGGGATTTTCAAAAGAACCTAACTGGGTTATGCACTCAACTCTCATGGATATTCAGTGAGAACCATGCACCTAATTCTTAGTCTCCATTGAAAGTCTGTTTAACAAAATAAAAATAATCCAATATTTGATGATCCGATCACTTAGAGCAGGGATCGGCAATGTGGCCTAACAGGGTAAGCTCCCTGGCGGGCTGGGCTGGGCCGGTTTACCTGCTGTGTCTGCAGGTTCGGCTGATCGCAGCTCCCCTGGCCATGGTTCGCCGTTCCAGGCCAATGGGGGCTGCGGGAAGCAGTGGCCAGCACATCCCTTGGCCCGTGCTGGTTCCCGCAGCCCCCATTGGCCTGGAATGGCGAACCATGGCCAGGGGAGCTGCGATCGGCCGAACCTGCAGATGCGGCAGGTAAACAAACTGGCCCGGCCCGCCAGGGAACTTACACTGGTGAGCCACATGCAAAAGGTTGCCGATCCCTGACTTAGAGGTACCTCACTACTGAATATTGATCATGGAAGAACATCCCCAGGTAACAAAATTAAAGATGGAATTTGGATGCAAGATTTGCAAGACTTGAAGGGAAGAAATATTTAATGACAAAACAGATTTTCGTAATTCAAGTTCATTGAGCAAAATCATAGCATGTCCAGCTTAGAGGCTGCTCTGTAGGAGAATGGAGACAAAGTTCTGTGGAGATCTGATTTACGTAAGTAGTGGGGAAGCCTGGGAACTGTGAAAATAGGAGGCAATGCAAGAATATTTGGATTGCTGGCTGGCCATAAGCATAGAAGTTAAGCACAGTCGTCGTCTACTATATTTTTTGAAGGATGGCCCCTTATTCAAGTGTGAGATCCCTGGGTAAGGACCCTCCCTTCTTTTATGTCTAGAAAGCACATATCACAGGGGAAGCACCGCTGCAAACTAATAAGCAGTAAAATACAAAAATGGAAAATTACATGATTAAAGAGAGAGAGAGTCCATAGAATTGGAGGCCAGATAACAAGCGCATTGACCCAGGAAGTTACTTTACATATCCATAGTTTCAGGGACCAGCCATACATTTCTGATAGATAAAAGGTTGTGTGTGCACACATGTGTTTTCCTCTCAACCCCCCACCCTCCCCTGCCCCCTCCCCGCCCTCAAGGCTGCAGAGGAAAAGAGGAATGCATGGACATCACAATGAGGGCAGTTCCATGCTAAGCAAAAGTGATGCTGAGAACATAACATGGAGGCCAAACCCACAACTTTACAATTGCCAATGGAGGCCGAAGACTTCCTAAAGCACTCTGGCTGGAAACAACTGTAACTCAAAACACAAAAGCTGATGAACAGGTTTTTTGTATTAATCCTTAGCATTTAAAGGAGGGGGGCGGGAAATAATCAGTCTCTCTTAGAATGGGAGCCAGGGCTAGAAAAATTCCCCTAAGGGGATCAGTGAGGAAAGCAAAGACAATGTTGCAATTATTTGAAATAAGGGGAAAGTAATAAAATTGAAAAATGGAATTCTTTTGTTAAAAAGAAATGTCTACTTAAATAAACTTTAAGGGAGAGAAGGGAGGGACTATGAAGCGTGTGAGCATCAGAGTATTCAGAAAGGAAAATAGGCCAAATGGGCACTATTTTGTTTGATTATGTTGTATCAACCAGGCAAGGTACTAACAAGCTTCAACAGGACTTTATTTTCAAAGTGGAAACCTCTTTACCAAGCTTCTGCAGCGCCCTCCATAGCTTTCTCCCAGCCTCTCAACTCCTCCCCCCTCCTTCTTGTTTCCTGTCCTTTCAGACTCCCAACAGCCAGTGCTCCCAATTCTAATAATTACAAGCAACAACTAAACACCACAGATTATTAGTTTGTCATGTTACATTTTGTAACAACTTCACATACTCCCTGCATATAGACATATTGGTTGTCAGCAAAACCACACCCTTGTGGGATCTGAGATGGAACCCGAGAAATAGGTGAGCTAGAAGTGACAATACTAATAACTCCCTAATCCTCACTGTGTGGCAGCTTCAAGTGGGTGAGAGGAGCCAATATACGGTATTCCAATGACTATACACATACTTCATATTTAAGTGAATTTAGGAGGTTTTTTCCATAGCAAGATCATCAACTTCCAGATAAGGATACATGATGGGAATACTTCAGACGATTCAGAGGTTTCATTTGGATAAACATTCAGAAGTTTGGCTGCTTCTCCAAGCTTCTAAAATGTTGAAGTGGAAATCTCATAAAAACAGACTCTTCTGAATCTTCTGATACTTCCTGGTTTTTTTCTATTATTTCAGCACATTGGCATCAGTCCTGATTAAAACTGGTAGTGCAGAAGTGGCATCTAAAATTAATTTTAGAAAAAGTTAATGGCTTTTTTTTTTAAAAGAGAGTTGTGTTTGAATTTGGGGTAAAGGTATGGGTTAATTCTTATTTTATCTGTACTGGTTTCTCCAGTCCTAAAAGTGCCCTCCATGGATGATAGAAAATAATAGAACCAAACAGAATGAACTTGAAATTTTTTTTTCAGAAAATGTTGTAATAAAGCTCTAGACTCTCTTGGCAGCTAAAGAAACCCTAGAAGTGGTCCTTACAACCAAGTACCTATTTATTAGTATTTTCTTGAAGCTAAAATTCTAGGAAAGCAAGGGAATAGACTACTAGCAACGTTAATCAGACAAGCAACATCAACTTGCCAATAAAATCTCTATTGAAATGCATATATAGCAAGCGTAATAATGATTTAGGGCACACAGAGCAGTATGGAGAAGTTTACTATAAAATATACATAGGCTTAGCTTAACAAAGAAGAGCTAACTTGAAAAGCAATCGAATACAACACCTTTAGACATGGTTAATTTTTATAAAATAGATCAAAATCTGAAGACCCTCAAAGGATCATTTCAGAGGCAGAAATTGAAGCTAAAGGCTGGGATTTACAAAAGACTTCAAGGGAGTTAGATGTCTAATTCCCTGAGGCCTCTTTGACAATCCCAACTGAAATCTGTGAAATATGGGGTGAAATGGGCAACTATGCAGGTCCTGCCAGCCATGCAGAAGATTTCTCTAAACTATTAGTAGACAAGGTAGTTCTGCCTTGGCAAGAAATACTTAATCTTTTCCACGGACCATGTGTGAGGCAAGGACATACCATAAGATAAAGACCACCTGGTCAGGGCCTGCAAAAACTATTCACAGCCTAGTAACCTATTTCACTGATAAATTCAAAGACCCTGGCCAAATATTTCTGGCAAACAAGCTGGAAAAAATCCTTCCAAAACTGACACACATCTAAAGAGCAGGATTTATTATAGGCTGTAGGGCATCAGGCAACATACTTGGACTAGTTAACTGACTCCAATAATTCTTATGAATGCAAAAACAGCACCAATGTTTTCTTACTGTGAAACAAAGCAGAAAAAAAATCCTTCTGATCCTGGGGGGGAAAGTTAGCTCCTCTAAAGGAGATCTGTCATGTTTTTTTAAAATTCCACCTTATATTACTGACAGCTAAGCCAGAATACAATAAATCCAATTAGTCACACTTCTGTCAGATACTTCCAATGATTATTAGCTAATTTGATATTTCAGACTATTCACAGAGAAAAACAGAAGAAAGTTTCCAGATATAGGATCTTGATATTGAGTGCTGATCTGAAGCCAGTATCAGTGACCATCACAGTATTTTAAAGCTTAGTAAAGGGATATTAAGTTACATCCTGGTCAGATTTGTTTTCTAAATCCAGTGGGATAAAACACCTGCAGGGATAGCAACTTGTCTCTTGCTAAATCCATGAAAGAGCAGACTGCATATGCAGTAGATATAAATGAATATCCATTTGAATTTCATTGTAATCTAGCATTAAAAATGTAGATGAACAGACTTACTATAGGCATAATTTTTAGATCTAATGTATCAGCTATTTAGAAAAGCTGGACGTGCACAAGTCCATGGGGCCGGACGAGTTGCATCCGTGAGTGCTGAAGGAATTGGCGGCTGTGATTGCAGAGCCACTGGCCATTATCTTTGAAAACTCATGGCGAACCGGGGAAGTCCCGGATGACTGGAAAAAGGCTAATGTAGTGCCAATCTTTAAAAAAGGGAAGAAGGAAGATCCTGGGAACTACAGGCCAGTCAGCCTCACCTCAGTCCCTGGAAAAATCATGGAGCAGGTCCTCAAAGAATCAATCCTGAAGCACTTGCATGAGAGGAAAGTGATCAGGAACAGCCAGCATGGATTCACCAAGGGAAGGTCATGCCTGACTAATCTAATCGCCTTTTATGATGAGATTACTGGTTCTGTGGATGAAGGGAAAGCAGTGGATGTATTGTTTCTTGACTTTAGCAAAGCTTTTGACACGGTCTCCCATAGTATTCTTGTCAGCAAGTTAAGGAAGTATGGGCTGGATGAATGCACTATAAGGTGGGTAGAAAGCTGGCTAAATTGTCGGGCTCAACGGGTAGTGATCAATGGCTCCATGTCTAGTTGGCAGCCGGTATCAAGTGGAGTGCCCCAAGGGTCGGTCCTGGGGCCGGTTTTATTCAATATCTTCATAAATGATCTGGAGGATGGTGTGGATTGCACTCTCAGCAAATTTGCGGATGATACTAAACTGGGAGGAGTGGTAGATACGCTGGAGGGGAGGGATAGGATACAGAAGGACCTAGACCAATTGGAAGATTGGGCCAAAAGGAATCTGATGAGGTTCAATAAGGATAAGTGCAGGGTCCTGCACTTAGGACGGAAGAACCCAATGCACCGCTACAGACTAGGGACCGAATGGCTAGGCAGCAGTTCTGCAGAAAAGGACCTAGGGGTGACAGTGGACGAGAAGCTGGATATGAGTCAGCAGTGTGCCCTTGTTGCCAAGAAGGCCAATGGCATTTTGGGATGTATAAGTAGGGGCATAGCGAGCAGATCGAGGGACGTGATCGTTCCCCTCTATTCGACATTGGTGAGGCCTCATCTGGAGTACTGTGTCCAGTTTTGGGCCCCACACTTCAAGAAGGATGTGGATAAATTGGAGAGAGTCCAGCGAAGGGCAACAAAAATGATTAGGGGACTGGAACACATGAGTTATGAGGAGAGGCTGAGGGAGCTGGGATTGTTTAGCCTGCAGAAGAGAAGAATGAGGGGGGATTTGATAGCTGCTTTCAACTACCTGAAAGGGGGTTCCAAAGAGGATGGCTCTAGACTGTTCTCAATGGTAGCAGATGACAGAACGAGGAGTAATGGTCTCAAGTTGCAGTGGGGGAGGTTTAGATTGGATATTAGGAAAAACTTTTTCACTAAGAGGGTGGTGAAACACTGGAATGCGTTACCTAGGGAGGTGGTAGAATCTCCTTCCTTAGAGGTTTTTAAGGTCAGGCTTGACAAAGCCCTGGCTGGGATGATTTAACTGGGAATTGGTCCTGCTTTGAGCAGGGGGTTGGACTAGATGACCTTCTGGGGTCCCTTCCAACCCTGATATTCTATGATTCTATGATTCTATGATTCTATCAGCCTAAATCCAGCATCTGGTTTGAGCAGACGCAAGAAAGCAGAGCTGTGGATAAGAGACTATTAGGCCATATCTACACTTACAAGCTTACCGCAGCACAGCTATATTGGGACAGCTGTGCTGCTGTAAGAGCACACGTGTAGACACATTATGCCAACAGGAGAGAGCTCCCCCATTGACATAATAAAACAAGATCTACAAGCGGCAGTAACTATGTCTGCAGAAGAGTGTCTCCTGCCGACATAACGCTGTACACACTAGCACTTATGCTGGCAAAGCTTCTGTTGCTCGGAGGGTGTGTGTGTGTGTGTTTTCTTCCACATAAAAAAAAGTAAAAACATTTATCCTAAAACTTCTAGCCACCTCTTCAAAATTTTGATTGTTTCTCTAAACAATTTTTTTTTGACAAAATCTAAATGTCACTGGTCTGGTCTGTCAGTGGGCTTTGAACCATGCCCAAAATACAGTTCCTAAACTGAAATAATCTAATGGGGACCTGAATAAGTTAAAGAAAATTCTAGCAGAAGAGTTTAACGCCACCACCCTCCCCTGCACAGGAATAAACCGTGTAGATGACAGGAAAATCCATGTGCTGACAACTTCTTCAACTCCACCATTGACTCCATGGCCCCTCCCATTTCTCTGTCCATCACACTAACCCTGATCCATAGCTAACACTCCACCTCCATTTCCTGAATCACTAAATAACCTGGAGAACAGTTCGACTGCGCTGTCTTTCTGCTACACATGCCTCCTCTTCCCTTCACTTCTCTTTTCACCACCATTTCTTCCCTCATTGAGATCTACAGCTCAGACATCTGTTTGCCACCTTCCACTCCCTTCACTCAATTAATTTTTCAAGAAAATATTATGACACTTCAGTGTGAGCTACATCCATCCCCCTCTACTCTCAGAACCTTTGCGTCCTTTATTCCAATGGCTGACTGAGCTGTCTCACTTTCTACCTACAACCCCTTCAACTGCTCTCTTGACCCTGTCCCAGTGGCTGCTGCCCTCCTTTGTTCTTACTTTATCCATTCTCTTTCCCCACATCTTCAAGGTTGCCCTCTCCTTAGGGTATTTCCCATCAGCATGAAAGTATGCTCTGGTAAACCGCATCCTCAAAAATCCAGCCTTTGGCTCCACCTACTCCTTCAGCTAACAACTCCTCTGCACTTCTACTTCATATCTCATCTTCAATTTTTCTACAATCTTCAAAACTACATGTAACTTTCCATTTGTGTTAGGATGTATTTAAAAGCAGATAGGATAGGCCAACATACTTAGAATATACTATTAAGAGACATTTGGTTCTTTTGCCATTAATAAATACCAAGAGTGTGTTGAAGATTTGATCCTCCAACTACTTCAGACATGTATTAAAGGACTATTAAACATGCCCATGTCTTAATTGGCTTTTTGATTAATTTAATTTTCCTCCCTAAATTTCTTAACATACAACTTTTTACAAGTGTTATGCAACACATTCTTCCACTATGAAAAATTTTTTTGTAGAGGAAGGAGAGAAAAGACAGTAGGGAAAATATTATATGTCTTGTAGTTTTTAAACTTTGTTTATTAAAGTGATTGATAATAAGGCAGTCTGACACAACAGTATTGAAATGAACTTATCTGTCTATTGCAATATCACAAAAAGCCAATGTCTGTCATATTCTACAAAAAGAGCCTGGATGAAAAATTGCAAGAGAGAGTTGACATTTTTGTTTTCACTCCAGTCATCTTTTCCATCTGTACCATGAATGCAATTTCTACCACTCTTCTAAAAGAGACAGAAAGAGGAATTTACATGTTTGAATCTGTATCTATGAAAATGAAAGAAATAAAACATTGAACATTATATTTATATCATAAGTAATGTTTAGAAAAGGCCATTGCTTTAACAAGGATAATTGTCTTTCTGTCCTTCCATATTTCTCACAAATGTCTGTATTTTTCCCCAGAAGCCAGGTATCCCCAGCCAAAGTGAAATTTAACTCCCCTCTCAGCCCAGAACAGTGCGTGTGCCAAACCACCCACATCCTCTAACAAATGTATTATTTCTCTACCATTTTGAATTAATTGGTAAATTATTTTTGTTTAACTTGATGTTTTAAATAGATTTCCCTGGACTTTTCAGACACCTCTTTTCTACTTATATCTAGCATGTACCCAGCTGGACTTTCATCACAAAAGCTAATTTTGGAGAGTTTAAACAGTTTCAACAGCTCCCAATTTAGCTGTTTAAATGCCTAAAACTTGAAAGCAGTTCATGGCTTGCAAAGCTCTTTCAATTGAGCTAGGTGGTCTGTCTGGCATAAATTCCCATTTCCCTTTAAAATGCAACAGTGTGTCAGTTTAATTTGAAAGAAGAGTGCTCTGGTGCTCCTTCTGTTTGGCTACTGCACTTTACAAGTCCATGTGCTGTATTCTGAGTTTTACTTTTGC
Source organism: Lepidochelys olivacea (assembly GCF_965140295.1). Lineage (NCBI taxonomy): Eukaryota > Metazoa > Chordata > Testudines > Cheloniidae > Lepidochelys > Lepidochelys olivacea. The sequence goes on from NC_140413.1 coordinate 129,129,102, forward strand.
TTAGAAAGCTAAACCAGGACTATGTTGTATGTTCTTGATTTAGCTTTGCAACTAAAACTTCTTGGTATTCTGACTTAGGTCATCTACTTCTGAAATGTAGAGATGTGGCTAGGGATTGATGGCATAGGAAGGGTGTACTGCAAGTTTATGTAGTTGTATGCATAGGCACCGACTCAGTGGGTACTTCGGGGCTGAATCACCCACTGAAAAAAAAATGGGTGCTCAGCACCCTCAGGGCTGGATTAATCTTGTGGGCTCTGGCAACAGGACCGTGGCCCCGACCCCACTCAGCCTCTTCCCCTGCAAAGCCCTGCCCACCGCTCGCAAAGGGAGGAGAGGGCGGAGAGGAGCACCCACCAGCAAAACCAAAGGTCAGCGCCTGTGGCTGTATGTTATAATATGCTTGCAGTTTATGGCCTCCATTTATGACATTATAATAGTGCATAAACATGTTGGGTGAAATTCTAGCCCCAGTGAAGTCAGTCGCAAAACTCCCATTGACTTCAAGATTTCACCCCTTATATTTTTAGGCCTAAGTCAGTTTATGTCCTATAATTATTTAGCCTAACACGTACCTGTACTTTAAAACATTTCTCAGAGAAACTGACTACTACATAAACAGCACAAAAATAAGATCTGAGGGTCTGTGTGACTTAAGCTGCCTGCTACAAATACAAATCTTCTTGAAAGATAAGATACCTTGAAAAACCCGAGATCACAGGAAATGCCTGGCTAGTAATAGGAGTTGTGCAAATTTGTGTAGGAAGAGACATAGCACTTCAGCCATCACTATTCATGACTGTTACATCCTTTGAAAATACTTCATTTATTTGGAGTAGGAATAATGGTAGAGTCAGTATGCATATGATGGGCAAATGACTTGAAATGCAATTTCTTGAATATCTAGCCATCAAGATCATTGCAGAGGTGGAGATTCTAAATGCTACTTTCTGGCTTGTCACAGTACTAGATCTAGTTTCTTTACAACCAGGTACAATTATAATACTAGTATGTAATCTGTCACTAAACAAATCTTACATATTGCAAAGGTCATAGCTTTGGTATTTGTATTCAGTCAGCACAAGAAAGGAGTGGGGTCTCTAATATTTTTAGTTAGTCTAAAGAAAGGGTCACTTACAGCTGGATGGTATTGCTGATTCTTTGTACGTTGCAATAAAAGAGTAAGCAATCCTGACCATAACTTACTGTGCAGGGCGAATTAGAGCAAGATCGGTGGATCTGCCGACGTCATGCCTGGGCTTGGAAAGGCTAATGGAACACCAAACTTTGGTCCCAATTATACATGTGGGAGTGACCAACATGCGTGTTTCCTCAGTCCTACAGAAAGGGAAAAAGACAAGAGCATAAGAGGGAACCAGGAGAATCACAAGCACTTTTTTAGGGCATGGCGAGATGGCATTTAATTTGTTGGGGTCCTTTGGCTGGATCAGACCCGAGACCAATTTAGTTTTAAATCCTCCGTGGTATGTCCGAGCTCTACAATTTTTGATCTTCCTAACATACCTCAGTGGATAAAAACATACCAGGTATGTGGGGCAGCACTATTGCTATGTCCCTTCTTAAATGCCAACATTCCAACAGAATGCCAATGTTTTATTAGAACCTTACTTTGTGCTGCTACAGTAGAAGGCAGCAACAAAGGGGTTAATAAGTAAAGTGAAAACATGGTGAAAGGGATGACTACATTAGTGTGTACAAAGCCTCTTGTATGTTTTCACTCAAACTTTATCATTTTTGAGCAGCACTTTTTTGGTCAGAGCACTTTGGTTGTGTTGCATAGCACTGTATATTGAATTTCAGGTCATACTTTAGCCCTAACTAGACATAGTGGTTTACCTCTATGCAAAAATATAAAGCCAGGGAAGAAAAATGAATTTGAAACCATTCCTCACCACAGAGTTGGCCTCCAAAGTTAATTTTTCTGAAACGTAAATAGTGAAGTGAGAGAGTGTTCCATTTGCTACTGCAGTTTTGTTTATTTAAACCCAGATCTGTAAATATGACTGAAGTTTGGCTTGGCTTCAACAATTTGATATGGTATTTAAAGCTGCAGTCCCATGTTTTGAATCACAGACTACTTGCCTTCTTAATTTTTTTATATTAGGTGTGTCTTCCCCCTTTTATTTATTTTCAAGTAATTTCTAAAGAGATGTTAAAAGCTGAACTGTGGGAAACTTCTGCAAAACCACACACACCCCTTCTTTGCTAAGTAGACTGGGCCTCAGAGGCCCTTGCTGAGTTTCATTCAGGGTCACCTTAGAGTTTCTGGCTGAAGTGGACCCACCACGCCAACTTGAAAGAATTCTAGTTGCAAACCCTGAGAACAACTGCCCCAATTAAGACTTGTGAAACCTTGTGGAACAAACAACTGGGAGGCGCATAGCTCACTGGGGAAGGAATATATGCTTCCCAGCCACATACAATAAAGCTTAGCTTATACAATGTGCTCCAGTGCTTGCTAAAAATCAACAGAAAGTCTCCCATTAACTTCAAAATCCACTGGACTGAGCCCATATAATAATGCCTAGCAATTATGTAATACTTTTCATTGGTAGTTCTCCAAGTGATTTACCAAAAAAAAACCAAAACACCACACACACACTATCCCCCTTTTACAAGCAAAAGAAAGGAGGCACAGAGGTGAGATGGCTTGCCCAAAGTCATTCAGTAGGTCATTGACACAGCTGGGAATAGCACACAGATTTCCTGATTGCCAGGCGCATGCCCTGTCTAGAGGACCACACTGCCTCATTTTCCTAATTGTGATGGATCTCTGGGTGTTTTTTAATCAGTAAAAGAGGTTGTATTTTCTATGGCATAATAGTTCTAGTTTCTTTTCTCTCTTTTTTTTTTAAAAAAAAAAGAATGAAATTTGCTCAGCAATTGGGTCTCATTATTATGGTACTTTTAAAAAAAAAAATACCAAACAGTTGGGGAATCTAACTTTGAAAAGGGGGCTTCTGAGGGTATGTCTACCCTGCAGTGTAAGCCCAAGGTTAGCATGACTCCAGTCTGTGGATCCCGGGTTCGAAAACCCAGTGTATGAGCATCCACATTACATATTGACCCTAGGTTAAGAATTTTTGAGCTGGGGCCCTACATTGTTCATGCTGCAGTATGGGAAAACTTGATTGTCCACTCCACACATCACAGGACATTTTAACCACCTGCTAAGTTCCCAGCAAATCCTGCCGGGCTGTCTTTTTGGTCTGCATGCTCCTGGCAACTAGAGCCAACAACATGGAGGAGTCACCATTTGAAGAGTTCCTCTTGCTTGAGCTTTCACTCCTGTATCAGGAAATGGGCAGAGCTTCCATGAGATGCTGGGGGACATTTTGGCAGCATTTTCTGACCCACTGAAGTCACCTGCTGAAGCCAACGATGGAGCAGGACAACGACAGATATAGAAGACTCATACTGGCCGATTCTGCTCCTGACACTCACTACAATCACTGATGCCCCTTATGTAGGCCTGAGCTTCTGGAGCAGGGCCACAAGCACAGACTGTCACCATGCCTCTCTGGGATGACAAGCTGTGGGCCAAGAACTATGATATGAAGAAAGCTACATTTCCAGAGCTTCATGAGCAACTTGTCCTGACCCTGTTCAGCATCTCAACGCATGCAGGAGAGCAGACGTATAAGTTCAGAAAAGGGTTGCTATAACTGTCTGAAAGCTGGCTACCACAGACTGCTATAGGTCTGGCTAACCTGCTTTTGGTGTTGGAAAGTCAACTGTGGGCATAAACAATATCTCTGAAGACAATTGCTGGTTTTGAGAGACTGGGGTGTCTAAACTGTGCCAGTGCCTTGGCTTATAAAACAATCCTGATCTCAGATGGCCTGGAAGAAGGAGGTTTCATTACATTCTCAGCAGGTGTAGAATGGTGGCTGGATGTGCATTTGGCAGATTGAAATCCCACAAGTGCTGTCTGCAGACTCCTTTGGATTCTAGTGTCATCGGTGCGGTCTGCATTATTGTGGCTTGTTGTGCTCTTCAACAAGGGGAACAGGTGAGGGATGGAAAGTTAGATTGGGAGTTGACAGCATAGGCACTGTTGTCAGAGAATATGGGAGTGGATGAAGTTACCAAGGAGAAAAAAGTGTATATGGAAAAAGGAGTGGACCAAGTAGAGGCATTAACATACCTGTGCTTTCACATCAGCCCAGCAAGTGATGCTGAATGTGAACTAACAAAGGTTTGCTGTGTGACAACATCCCAGCAAGCCAAAAAGATGCTGAGTAGAAGTCTGGGCTAGAGGTGTTGATCCAATAACTTCAGAGAGAGACATGTATTTTAATATAACTCCAACACACTAGATATGTTGATTAACCTCGAAGGCCTGTGCTTTTATATCAGCCCTACAAGTAAGGGACTCTGAGCCAGTGAGCTCACAAGGGCCTGTATCTTGGCATCAGTCCATCAAGATGGATGTGCTGAGCCAGAAACCTCTCAGAGGTCTGTGCACCCTATTATAAGCCCAGCATGCTAAAGCTGCTGAGCTAGTGATCTCCAGGGCCTGCGCAAACTAGAGGCCCTGAGTCAGTAACCTCAGGAGTGAAAGCAAGACAAATTTAGCGCAGCCACCTACAGGAGCTAAGTTGCCAACCTCACAAAGACATATGCCTTTACAAGCGACCAGCGAGCCAAAGGTCCTGAGCCAGTGAGATCACAGTAGCCCTCCCCTTGATATCAGAGCTAATGGGGCTGAGCCAGTGATGTCACAGAGGTCTGACCTTAGACATCAGCTCTTCAAGCTGCAGCTGCTGAACCAGTAACCCTCACGAGACTTAAGCCTTTGTAGCTCATATACTTCATACTGCAGCATTTCTTCCTTTGCCTTTTTTTTATTATTAGAGAAAGGGAGTGAAGCCGTAGGGAGAAGGCATGTGTTATAAATAGAGAGAGAGTAGCATAAAATCCCTCCTTGGCAGCTATACTGAATCACCTTATCTGTGTAAGCAGTGTCAGGATGAGCTCCACCCTGACATCTGGTGGTGAGGTGTGGCAAGTTGTGGAAAAGAACTTCAGGGGCTAATCTCATTTGCATAGGCACACCCACCACGCCTAGAATGAGACCATAGCTGCCCAAATGGTCACTTTGGCTGCTGTGAGATCCCCAGTGTCTCTGTTATTGGGGCAGGAAGAATAAATTGTTATTACCCTGATTATGGGAACTGTGCTTGGAACTGTACGTGGCCTTTTGTTATGATGGAGGGATTCACCATCAACTAAGTAGCACTCGCTAGGCAAGGGTCATGGGTTCCAAAACTGTGTGAATGGAGAGAGGCTGGGGACAAGTATTAATACTTGGTGGCATGGGCCCCTTGGTGAGGGCCTTACATGCTGATTGCACTTCCTCCTCTCTCCACTGTGGAATATCAGAGCTAATTTTGATTTCATTAGAAGTCTAGTTATAGGCTGCTGAGCTCACTTTGGGCTGACAGTGCACCAGCACTGCGGCTCCCCTACTATAAGCTGAATTCACCTAAGAGCTGAAATCACTGAGTGTTGTGTTAAGTAGTGGGGGAGCCTGAAGATATATTGTGGAGCAGTTTGCGGGACGGCTGGTGAAGCAGTTCGACGCGGAGCAGTGTGGATGGCAGGAGCTGCTTGTGGGCCGTGGAGCTGAGCGAAGGAGTTCGTGGGGCGGCTGGCAGAGTGGAGCGCCGCTATGGAGCTATGGGGCGGTCAGCTTCAGATCACGTAAGGTGCCTCTTACCCCCGTCCCATTTCCACCCAGGTTGGGAGGTAAAGCTCCGCCGATAAACTTTCGAACTCTGGGGCTGCCCTGACCAGGGACAGAGACTTTTGGGGCATTGGACTTTTGGGACTTTGGGTGATTTGGGGTTGCTGGACTCAAGAACCAAAGGGAAAAGGGCATGCCCCAATTTGCCTGGGGTGGGGTTGTTATTGCTCATGGGTTGTGTTATGAATCCTGTTGGTGGTGCTTCCCCAACATAATGCCACATTGTTTCTCTCTGTTATTAAAAGACTTTTGCTACACTCAGACTATGTGCTTGCGAGAGGGGAAGTATTGCCTCTTGGAGGCGCCCAGCGGGGGTGGTATATATTTGTCCCAGGTCACTGGGTGGGGGCTTGAGCCGGTTTGCATTGTGTTATTGGAATGGAACCCCTAGATATTGAACCCGGCCCTTGTTGCTGCCAACTCTGACGGGCAGAAGGGTTACATCTGTAAGGGGTTAAGAAGTTCAAATAATCTAGTGGGCACCTGACCAGAAGGACCAATAAGGAAAGAAGATACTTTCAAATCTGGGGGTGAGTTGGGGAGGGTTTGTTTGTGCTCTTTCTTTGTTGTTCCCTCTCTTGACAGAGGGCGAGACCAAGTGGGTACAACATCTCCTGAAAATATACCTGGAATGATAGATATAAAACCACAGAAATTGTAAGTAGGGCAAGGAAATGCGTTAGATTATCTTTTGTTTTGGCTTGTGAATTTTTTTGTGCTATAGAGATTTATTCCTGTTTTTGTGCTGTAAAGCTGACCCCAGGGGGAATCCTCTGTGTTTTAAATCTTTTTATTACACTATACCCTCCTGATATTGCAGGTATGATTCTTTTATTTTTTTTTCTAAATAAAGTTCTTTTAAGAACCTGATTGATTTCAGTGTCCTGAAGACAAAGGGTCTGGTCTGTGCTTACATTGCTAAGGCAATTGGTTGGTATATTATTCTCAAGCCTCCCCAGGAAAGGGGATGAAGGGGTTTGGGGGGGGGATAGGGATTCCAAATGACCCTTCCCTGAATTTTTGTGTAAATACACTTGGTGGTGGCAGCAATACCGTCCAAGGACCAGGAAAGGAGTGTGTGTCTTGGGGAAGTTTTAACCTAAAGCCGATAGAATATAACCTTAGGGGGTCTTTCATGTGGGTCCCCACATCTGCACCCCAGAGTTCAGAGTGCTGGGGTGGGGGGGAACCCTGACAGCATGGATTTGTTTTAATCATCTTGGATATTTATATAGATAGCTTTAACTATAAAATAGCTGGAGTTAAATGATTGAAAAGATTAAATCTCATGCTTCAGGGTAAGAGTCTCTAACTACTAGGGATTAGAAGGTTTTTCAAACCTTCCTCTGAAGCATTTGGTGTTGGTCACCAAACAATTATTGAGCTAGATGGACTTAGGATCATGGGAATTGCCAGACTGGACCAGACCCAATCTGTCTCTCTGAGGCAAATCAGGGCAGTTCGGCTAGAAAGATCAAGAAGATGGGTATGGTATTTACCAGGCACTCTCAGTAAATTTTCCTTGACTCTATATAGGAGGCAGTCTGGTATACATTAAATATCCATAGCTGGAGTACTGAGCTAATCACAGCTCAAGAGCAGGGGGAGTTTGGAAATACAAGGAAGCTCTATGGATTTGGCAGAGTGGCATAAGACCAGAAGGTGTCTGATGTTAGGCACTGAATGCCAGTGCTATCCCATGCTGCCAGATAGGAAATCTATAGCCATCACACAACCTGAGAAAATCAAGCTGCCTATTAACTCAAGGATTGGAGGCTCCTAGCTATAAGGAGCCACCACAGTTTTGTTTACTGACAAGACAGAAGCATTTGGATTGAGATACTGCAGTTGCCTTTCAATCTCTGAGGAAATCCAGGTAACACTACATTTGAACCACCCTCTAGACTGAGAAATAATCTCAGAAAGATGATCAGAGGGGAAAGAATGGATGTGGTAAACGATAGAAGTGTAAATGTTGTACTTAAACCAAACTTTCATTCCATGAATGTGCCTAGTAACAGCAGCAGAATTATGGAAGTCTCTAAAGAAACACTGGTAGAGTTGCTCTCTAACAGAGCTTGTAAATGTTTGCTGTTCAAATGTTCAGTACTCTCTCTGAAGTGGACTAGAAGCCATTAGTAACATCTACATGCAGGGTTTTGAATGCAATAACCCTGGCATCTGATTCTCTGCAAATGTTTCTGAAGAGTCCAGAAAAAGAGAATTCTGGTCTAAACTTCAGCAAAAGGTTAAATTGAGGTGCAGGAAAGGGGAATGTAATAGTAGTTGGACATAACTTGTCCCATCACGCTTTATCTCAGACCCACATGCTGGAACTGCTGAGCTCGCAAATTCACAGAAGCTCATACACTGACACCAGCCCAGCAAATCTAGAGTTGCCAAGTAGTAGCAAAAATGTTATGCTTATAAGAAGCACATGGGATCTTTTTCAGGGGAAAAGGCAATGTGCCGCGTTTATTGAAGATACGACAATGAGCATATGCATTCAATCACACCACTCATACTGCCCCGCCAGTCGATGTTATAGTTACCAGTCCAGAGTCTGGATCAATCTAGTGGCCAGCTAGGTTGATCACGGGTAGGGAGGAGCCGGATTCTGTCGGTCATGACACAATGCTCCGGGGAAGTCTTGGCAGGACAAACCCAACATTTCATGGCAAGGCACCCTGCTTATAGAGTGATTTTCCTTCATTGGGACCAATGAGTTTTGCACTGTCATGTTGTAATCAATTGTTGTTTGACAAGTGCTTGTTTTTTAAAATTGTTTTTATTTTTTATTTTGTTTTTTTATTAATTTTTTAGGGAGTTATTGCATGCTGGTTTTGATTACAGCTATTTTAGGTGCCTGTCTTATTTTTAGCATCATCAATTTGCTCTCCTCTGACTAGGGGCGTGTTGCAGCCTCTGGGCCCTTGCGTCTGTCTCTGGTTCCTCCCTAGCACATTTGGTTCAGCGATGGTCTTTACACTCATTTCTTAACACACATTTCTTATTCACACACAACAGAATTAATTTACACAGAACATTTTGAACTCCGGTTCAAAATTATTAAATCATTAAAAATTAAGCTGCAATGCAAAAGAAAACAATCATGGCATTCTTTTACTTCTTTTAAAATGCTAAACCTGTAACAAATTGCTAACCCTCAAAGGTCTGTTATTGCCTTGAAATTGGTCCAGACACAGATTCTGGCTAATATATTTCTACCAATGGCTCATTAGGCCATTCCTTTTTGCTAGTTAAAAAGGATGGCTGGCAAAATATAATTAAATTAAACACCAATACATGCTACATTATTCTTCTTCATTTTAAATTATGTAAAATACAAACAAAATCCTACTACTACAACATGACATCTGACCATTAGAATTTTGATCTACTTTAACCACTGCCAGGGACCGACACACAAGGAAAGGGTTAGGGGGAGGAAGAGGGTCCATTGAATGTAACACTGAAGGTGTGGACAGAAGAAGAGGACAGTCAGAAAAATTCGAGGTGGAGAAGAAGAGGGTGGCCTATGGTAATAAGGCAGCAGGCACATCAGGTAGCATGAGTCAGACTAACACATACATTTCAAAAAGGAGAGGTCATTAATAATTTAAGCTGCCCATTCAGGGAGCAAGGAAATAAATGGGAGGGGGAGAAGGTGGACTGAGAGTAGAGGACTGGAGAATTTCTTTAGGAGAGAGGGGAAAGCATGCATCAATGTACAAGGAAAAGAGCTCCTGATAAGAGAAGGGAAAAAATAAGGGAGGCACTGGAGGATGGGAGAAGTGAAGGGATGGGACTGGGCTTGCGGTGGAGAGATGCTGGAATACTTCAGAGGATTAACAGAAGAATATCAAAAGAGCAATGGGGGAAAGAGGGAAAAGGGGATGGAAAGCTCCTTTTGGAAGCTGACAGTTTTACCTATAAAAAAAATTAGCAAAGTCCTGGCCAGAGAGGAAGGAGGGAGCAGAGGAGGAAGAGGGTTCAAGCAAAAAGTCAAAGTGGGCATAGAGCAAGACAGTGAGTGACAAAGCAGCAGCCCAGGTGTTTGTCTAGAAACAGCAGAGCTGAAAGTAGTGAGAATGTTGCCAAAGTCACGATGCTTCCTCCAGAAGTGCTTGGTAGAGCATGGCAAGGAGCAGAGATAGCAAAGACTCAGAGAGAGCCAAGACTGCAGATCAGAGAGGCAGGCAGGAGATGGGAGAGGGAAGCAAAATGGTCAAGCACAAGGCTAAGGGTAGCATTGAGATCAGTAAATGTAATTTGAGAATGCTCTGGGATATGACTGCTATTTATTTATTTCTAAAGCATTCCAGTTCTCCTTAATGATTCCAATGAAATATCCCCACTAGCATTTGAACAGTCTGATGCCACAGCTTCTCCTTGTGCCAGACTGCCAGTGATGTCCCACCATATGCACAATGTTTGCATCATCTGCCAGTAAACGAGAGGATTCTCAGAGAATTCCCGTAGCTGGCAAAGGTGTGTATCATGTATCAAGATTATTTGCCAGATTGTGTTGCTGAAAGGAGAAGTTATCTGTCAATAAGCTTTGCTTTAAAAGAGACCAAAAAAGAAATTTCTTTTAATGCTATCATTTAAAGCCATAGAACGTATGCTCAAAAATGTACATTGGTATTTTAAATTAAGCTGAATACGCCTCCCCCCTCTTGCCATGGGAATGACTTAGCACACTGAATGCTGAGTTAGCCTGCCGACCTTTGGCATCGAAGCCGCAATTTGAATCCCAGCATTGACAAGAATGTTTGTATTCCATGTAAAAAAGAGACTTAGTCATGGTACATTTCCAGATCTTGATTATGCCAAGCAGGAGGGCCATGTTGATGCCAAGAAAGAGTGGTTACCACTCCCCCTGAGGGAAAGATAAATGGATAGCCCACTCCTGGGCCACACACATTTACTGCATTTCAGGCTTAAAACAGATACTAAAAAATACAGCACTTGTAATTTAAAATCCTTCTGCTTATCCTCACCACTGGACAATTGTGCAAAAGAGATGTGGTCTCTTGCAGTTGCAAGTGATCTGAAGGACTCACCTAGAGTTTTTCCTGCCAGGGCAACCTCTTACAAATCCATCCCCCTCCTAAGTCTCCACTGATTGCATTAAGTTGCAGACAATCAATTCCAACATAATTGTCAGCCTGCTTTAAAACAAAACCACAAGAAGAATTTTGAGACTGGGGAGAGGTGTTGTTCTTTTCTATGTTTAAACAAAGAACTCCTGCAACAGCCAAACTGTAGACATCTCTCCATTCACAAAAGAGGGTTTCTTTTGAATGGATTTAGTGCTAGTGAAAGGTGCCAGACTGAGGGAGTCTGAAGTCTTCCATTTATCCAACAACAGTATGGCCACTAACAATACAAGATCTCTCACACTGCCCCACCAAGGTTCCTCAACTTTGACCTGAGGGGCTTGGACCCAGGCCTGTTCCCACTGAAGTCACTGGCTCTCCAGAGGCGGCTAGTAGTATTCTCCATACTTATGCAATTTTTGCCTCTTTGCTGAAATTGCTACCAGTGGTCCATATTAGAACTACTTGTGATGGAGATCGCATGTCATCAGGAACTGGACAGAGATTACTAGCTCATTTCAGATATAACACTGAATGGCATTCATAGCTTTCAATAGGGTGATTTAAAAATGAAACCAGCAGCCAGGCAATGAACACCTGCACTTACAAATGCCACAATCATCCAGTCTCCCCACTGCAAAAACTAAAAATCCATTTTTTGCTTTAATATTCCCAAAGAGAGATGCTTAAAAGTTCTAAAACTTCTGAACGGGCACCTGTTCCAAATCTACTTCCGAAGCATGACATCTATGAAAGTTACAGCCTTTCAAACTGTGCAGACATATATAAAAATCCAAGCTTAGATAAAATATTACAGAAAAAACCAATATTGATATTCTGATTAGAATCAAGGATTCCCATGGATCCCAGTGAAAATTCTTCTTACAGACCTCCAACAGAATCCTATGAGCCAGAACCACAGGGAGATCCGATGCTCTTAGTTACACCAAGGTAAATCAGCAGTAACATTCAACAAATCAGGAGAGTTACACTAGTGTGAGAGCAAAATATGGGCCTTGGAAATGGAGGATGAGCGCTCTGTGAGCAGTGGCTCTGGAGACATTATTCCAGCACAGTAGAGGGAGAATATACAATGTCTCGAGAGCACATGAATGGCAGTTGCTTCACACTGTTTATGCACGTAGTTTGAGCCCTCCCAGCACCACCCTGCATCCATGGCCTAGTGCACAAAGGGATGAAGACATAGCAGTGGCCCTATGCTGCCCCAATACGCTTTCTCGGAAGCCTGGAATACTGCAGTCTGCACAGGCTGACCTCCTGTTCCCCAATTCTGGAATGCTAGCAACCAAATTACAGCTGCCTGCTGCACATGCGTGTAGGCCTGGGGAAGGGGGTCCCTGCATCTTCTCCCCTCCTTGACACACCCATATAGGACAGCCATAATTTAGCCCATAAAAGTGCATTGTACATGTGATCGAAACTCTAGGGCAAAATTTAAGATCTTTACTGTTTGTTCTCCATTTTTGCTCAGGAAAGCTCTCAGTGAGTTTGCCTAAGACCCTGGTCCTGCAAACACTTATGCACTTCCATAGCTTAGATCATGCTAGCAGTCCCATTGAGCTCCATGGGATTACTCATTTCACATGTTTAAGATTTTCCAGATTGAGGCCTTAAATGTTTTATAAGGACCTAGAACATGACCCCTTAAGAATTAATACACACCAGCAAGGATGGCATTTCTGCTTGGAAGCCAATTGAAAGGGATGAAAAAAATATTCAGGGCTAGGACACCTGGCAGTGCCCAGGAAAGTAGTTGGTTAAAGGACTTTCAGAATGTGAAATCAAAGTCTCACAGACTCTCTCTCCCAATGTCAGCTGGGAAACATGCACACAAAGCTCTGTTAGCATTTAACAGGATTGAGAGCTGTGTCGCTTTCCCAAAGATGCTGGAGGGTATATTTGACTTCAACTTTTGCATATTTTTCCCAGTGCCGGTTGTGAGTGACTAATGTGCTGGCTCAAATGTTTTTATTTTTAGATTCCTTTTCTCCAAACTTAATTAAAATATGGTGAGTGATTTTTGAATATACTGGAATGGCACTAAGATTAGATTTCATCAACGTGAAAACAGTATCTTTTCAGTATATTCAAGTACAATTTACTTGGAATATAGTGACATATACTAAAAGCATCTATGCCACATGGGAGTATCATCTAGTAGTTGGTTTTGAGTCCTGGTCCCTCACTCTGTCTGCATTCTATTCCTGTCTGTGCTTCTGCCACTCACTATGTGACCTTCAAGAAGTCAACTAGGTTCTTTGTGTCTCAGTTTATTCATTAGGAAAAGGAGTTTAATAACAATTAGCTATGCCTTAGAGCAGTGGTTTTCAACCTTTTTTCCATTTGCAGGCCCCTAAAAATTTTCAAATGGAGGTGTGGACTCCTATGGAAATCGTAGACATGCTCTGTGGACCCCCAGGGGACTGCAGACCACAGGTTGAAAACCACTGCCTTAGAGGAACAACTTCAGCTGGCTCTTGTGGGTGTGTGCAAAAGGCAATGGGAAAGAAAGTAGGCATCCCTCCCTAGCACCTATGCACCCATACTTGGAGCAACCACAATTTGAATGTCAAGTGTTAGGAAATGCCAGCCATGATGACTGCAGCATTCCAGGACCCAAAATATATAGGGGCATGGCCTCTTTCCTCCCCTCTGTAGAGAACATAGAAAATTCCACAGGTAAGTATCCTCCCACTACTCCCCAGGATGCCCAGAGGCATTATGCAAGATCCCAGCATAATGACTCCACCTGCTCCATTGCGCCTCCTATCGCATGTCCTTCAAGACTACAGCTCAGTCTGCGAGTGCTTTGTAGTTTAAATTAGCTAATGTCTGGAAAGTCCTTAGAGCCTTTCACCTAAGGATCTCCACGTAACACTTAAGTACCACTGAAGCTTTGCCATCTGATTAGAACCTAGGAAGGATTACCAGTCTCACAACTTTTACATTGAAATAAAAAACTAAGAAATCCACTTGAAATTAAAATGAGAATATAGCTCTATTTTTAACAAGGCATAAAAAGAGCACAAAGCTTTGTTTTTCCATGTGTGCTTTCATTTGGTTTCAATGAAAGCACATTATGAAACAGAGATGGTTAACCAATTGAAGCCTGCATATTTATAGAATTAATCATTCATACTGATTCCGGTTTACAGGAGGCTAAGTTCCTGAGGCAAAACATAAATTCTGCCTAGATTTCTCATTGTATTTGAATAGATTCCGTGCTTGCTGATTGTGGGGTTACATGTTCAGCATAAAGACTGAGGATTTCACAGTGCCACTTTCCTTGGCTGATTTTTTAAGGTTAATACAAATCAGCAAAGCATGGGATAACTTAGCTACATGAAGGTTTGTAGGGCTGTATAATCAAAAAGCACAGCACTGCAACTGCAGGACCGTGTCCTCAATACGAGTTGTATGGGAAGAGAGAACAATACAGCCCATTAAGTTGGCTAATGAAACCAGCTGACTTTCAGAAGTGAAAAGATCTCAATCTCTATTCCTTTGTAGCAAAAAGCCTGTTTAAGAACATTTCTAGTAAGAAAAAAGGAATTACACAAAAGTGTTTTCAGTTAAGAAGTATTTCTGAAATGTAACATGAAAGCACAAAGGGGAATAGCCCCTGCTTTCCATGCACAGTAAAATATTCAATATAGATAAATTTCATTGGAGTTCTTTATTATTATTTCTGAGAGCCTAACTCCACTTTTCTTTAGGCCTCAGTGAGGCAAAGGTCTTACCGATTTCAGTGAGAGTTTTGCGGGTGTGAGGACGAAGCATATTGCACACTCCCATGGTAAAACTCATGAAATGGGATTATGGAGGAGAGACAGACTCTGTAAGCATCCCTTTGTGGGGTTTCCCTACTGTATAATGAGGCACAGGTCATGCTCTCAAACCCTGCTGATCCACAGGAGGCTTGTGCCACCTGTTGGACTCTATCCAGCCCACTTCTCAGCATTTCAGCCCTGGTGCAAGGAGGAGTCACATAGGAGATTTGCAGAAAAGGTTCAGGACTGTATTACTTTTACCAGGTAATCTACCTGGGGCTGATGGCAGGAAAGGATGACAATATGCTCTATCCATGATGGGCCTGCCCAGTCTTCACCCCTTTCTCCTGGGTGTTTCCCAGACCTGCAGAAGGGTTGCTTTAGGGGCCTGGTTATGGGTGAACTATGCAATGGTGGCAACTGACCCTTCCTTCCAAGTGGGTGGGGTGCTAATCTGCATGTAGGGGGCTCCCTCTATGCACAGACCTCATGGGCATAATTTGGCCTCAGGAAATGCTCTGAGATTTGACCTATTATTTGCAGCCTGTGTCTTATAACTTGTGAGCATTTTCATATATAAAGTTTTACATTCAATGTTTACATTCAATGAAACTCCATCATTATACACTGCTATTTTTAAAGTTATGCCTAAAGTAATAGCATCTCAGCGAGAGGCAGTAGAGCATTCTGGATGTTAACACACCAATGATCACACCAGTTTGGTTTTAAAATCCCCATCCCTTTAAACATTTTTTCCAGGGTATAAAAAGGTCACAGGAAATTCTCAGGTGTCCCATTTCCTTCTAAGCTTGTCTAGGAATTGTTACCTGTTACCTGGGTAAATCCTTGGAAACTTGGCTTGTCTTAGCTTTGCCTGCTTTATAGTGAAATTTGAATTCAGTGGAATTTAACAGCTGATGAGTTTCGGGCTTGGAAAAGTCTGGGCTTTGAATATGATGGCAAAGCATCTGGATTTTTGAAGATAAATTACAATTTTGCCAGTCTTTACTGGGGAGTTTAATAGAATGTTCTCAGGTTGAACGTTTTGGAATTTTGAATTCTCATGCTGACAGTTCTAAACTTATTTTGGTGCAGAAGGCCAAATTCCACTTTTAGTTGTGGACCAGTGCAAAAAATTTAGGATTGTATATGCCCCTCCACTAACAGCAGAATGCTAATGGGTGTCAGTGGGAGGTTTGCACAAAAATCAAGGGTTGAATCTGGCCTTTTTATAGCAACTCAACTTTTAGGAACTGTTCTATATTAAAAGTACCTTATTGTTACATTCAGTGATGAAAATATGCACACACACCCCCTTTGGCCACTGTTACTTCTACCCTATATTTTTCTTCCTTCTCCACTCTTCTGTCTCTATTTCTCTCCGTATTCCTAGCCTGCTTGTCTCTCATTTATTCCCTTGTCATTTCATTCCCTGAAATAATTCACTACCCTAGTCCTCTTTCCCACCCCACCCCATTCCATCCATTAAATTCTTAATAAAACATAATAGAAGTAAAACAATCATCAATGCAATGGTTAATACTGACTTTGAAGTGTCATGTTTGTTAGCACTCTAGTGAGATTAGGGGACTGAGGAACTCTTCTTTGAGCCACATTTCAAGGTTATCTACAGACTCAGGGACACTGCATTAGTTTACCCTCGGTTCTCATTTGGGAGATTTTCTTCACAACCAGGACGGTAGAAACTTAGCTTTCATTTAAGAGAAAGTAAAGTGAGATTCTGTGCAATCTGAGCACATCATTGCAGGCCATGTAAATACATCAAGTGCGACAGATACAGCCCACCAGCCATACATCTGACACCCCTCTTATAAGCTACATAAGCTTGTATTTTCTTCACCCCTTCCTTCTCCCATGAAACTGCACTTCCATCCCCAAACAAGAATGTCCTCACACCCCTGGTTCTCCCCGACCCCTCCCCTGAGAAAATGGAGACCCCTCCTAGCTGGTCAGCAACCCCACATTGCCCGCTATATTTACAAACCCACTTCCTGCACAGATCCTCCTTTGACCTCAGCACCATTTCCTTTGCCTGATAAATGGGGGATGGGCGAACAATCACTTAGGAAACCAAAGCCAAACCCTTACCCTTCAGATCATTCGTGCACACAGCGTCCCTGCCTTCGTGTATCTAGTCCATCTTCCACCTCATACTCTCTCAGCACTAGTAACTCACGTGTCTGCTTTCTGCGCTGCCGTTGGTTTACTGCTCTGGCTGGCAGCACCCACATGGCCACTCCAGTAGGGTTCATACACTCTATACTATAAAAGTTAATGTTGCTCTGTCCAGCATTCATTTAAGCATCATTCAGCATTCCCACTATAAAAATGGTTCTAGCACCACTGCATGCACCCCTCTCCGACCAGCAGAATTCATGCAGAAAAAATGATGCTTAAATGAAAGCTGGACAGAGCAACATTAACTTTTATAGTAATTTGGGTCATTACTACTTCAAGCCAGGGAGTGCAGCAGCATCCCTAGTTCCAGCACCGATGAGTGCATGCCATTAGTGTAGCCATCTGATTCCTCCCCCTACCAGTAGCTCTCACCCCCCTTTCTAGCATAGGTGCATGTGACTATAATGTGGCAAGGCTGTCTATAGCATTAGCCATCTTGTAACATCCTCATGTTGTTTGTATTACTGTAATGCGTAGGAACCCTAGTCAGGGACCAGGACCCTGCATTGTGCTATACACTGTACAAACAGAACAAAAGGCCGTTTATGTTCCAACCAGCTTACAATCTAAATACAAGACAAAAGACAGAAGGATACAGATCGACTGACAGGGCAGTGCAAGGAAACAATGAGACAATATTGTTTAGCAGGACAGGCTGGTCTCTACACATCAGCAGCCTACCCATTGTCAAGTTTTGCTCCTCACAGTCGAGGGAAGCATCAGGTAATTTTCAAACAACTTTCATTTTTTGGACATTAAAGCCCAACATATGGACAGAGGACACTTCTGACATCTTAATGCATTTTCACTGCTACTCTCAAACAGGATTCTCAGGATGCAACTTATTGTTTTCCGAAAAAAACGGAGTTAGGAACAAAAGTAACATTTGGAGACTGTGTAACTACTGGCTCACCACCTTCTACAGCGAAAAGCAAATAATCTCAAATTACCCCACACAAATAAATATATCAATCAGTTAGAGAATTTTGCGGACACTCAAAGCATGCACAGTACAAGCCACTACAAATCAAACTTCCACCACTAAAAGAAAACATTCCTCCAATCTGAGTCCCTGGGGGAAAACTTTCCTTTCATACACTGGGTGTTTGGAATGGTAATGTTTCAATCTAGTATAGCATGCAATTACCTTAGGAAAAAATCTAGTGTAATTTAGCAGTCTTTGACATCGCTGACCACAGTATCCATCTTGTCATTAGGGTACTTCAGGTTTTGAAACAAAAACGAACTACTGGGAACATTTGGGGCCAAATTCTCTGCTAGTATAAATTGACATAACTACCAATTTCAGTGGAGTTTTACTCACTTTCATGAGCAGAGAATTTGGCTCTATAAATTGTTTTATTTTAAGATTAACTCAGTTACACCCTCAGTCATGCTTTTGTAAATCCAGAGTTGCTCCATTGAAATTGATGGAGTTGCTCTGGATTTACATCAATGCAGAGGAGAGTAGAATTAAGCTCTCTGTTTCAGAGTAGCTCGGGACTTGGGGATTTGTGTGCATGCATCCATATCTGTGCTGGGAGCCTGTAACAATCTTGCCAGAATTTGAAGTCTCAAAATACCACAAGAAAGGCAGTTTTTAGAATACTTCCAACCCAGACAACAAATATGCCCTCAGAATCCCACAGGGAAGTTTAGTTTTTATAAGATTTACAGTTTGATTTCTAGAACAAAAAGATATGGATAAGATTCAGATGAGCAAATACATTTATGAATGCTTATGTGAACCAAACTTCTATATCTCTGGGGATTCACTCATGACTAAAATGACTAAGATAAAAGGTAGAGAAACAGGTATATGATGCACATTTCACACAGGAATGTAGAGATAATTTAGACTAGAATAGGGCAAAGTTTTTTGATCAAAGCTTTTTTCAGAGGGGGGAAAAATATGTTTATTGACACAAACATTTTGCAAATTCATGTCAGATTTGCCAAATTGTTTGGGGGGGGGCGGCGAAGGAAATTTAAAAAAAAGCCACCCTTCAAACATTTTTTGCCATTTTCAAAAGATTTCAGATTGAAAGAAGTTTAAAAAAAAAGAAACATTTAAAAATGGTCAAAATTTTATTCATTTTTAATCCAACCAGAAACAAATTTGACTTTTTGAAATTCCTGTAAAAAAATCCAATTTTCACCCCTTTCTAATTTAGAAGCATAGCTTCTTCTCTTCTAGTCACCAGCACATTTGAGTATCTCCAGAAATATAGTTCATTTCAATGTGTTTATTTTAATTTGTTGCTTTTACAGCTTAGGAGAAGAGAGGTTGTTGGGGCTGTAATGTTAACCCTGAGCTCTTGGAATGTTTAAACCAACATTTCAGCAGAAGGATTTCTTTGAGGGGGAGAATGCTGGATTTGTTAGGTGCAGACAGATGTAGAGGGCACCTGCAGAGTGTTAAAACTCCAGTGCTGGTAACTGTAAAAGACAAAATATGCAAAACATGACACAAATGAGTCTTGCAGCAGCTCATGAGATTCATAGATATTAAGGTTAGAAGGGACCATTATGATCATCTAGTCCGACCTCCTGCACAACGCAGGCCACAGAATCTCACCCACCCACTCCTGCAATAAAGCTCTCACCTATGTCTGAGCTATTGAAGTCCTCAGATCATGGTTTAAAGACTTCAAGGTGCAGAGAATCCTCCAGCAAGTGACCCATGCTACAGAGGAAGGCAAAAAAAATCCAAGACCTCTTCCAATCTGCCCTGGAGGAAAATTCCTTCCGAACTTCCAACATGGCGATCAGCTGAACCCTGAGCATATGGGCAAGATTCACCACCCAGATACCCAGGAAAGAATTCTCTGTAGTAACTCAGATCCCACCCCATTTAACATCCCATCACAGGTTATTGGGCCTATTTACAATGAATATTTAAAGATCAAATTAATTGCCAAAATCAATCATACCATCTCTTCCATAAACTTATCGGGTTTAATCTTGAAGCCAGATGGGTCACAGCTTTCCTAGCAGTGGGCAAATCTGCTCTTTTAGACCCTGGTCTGAACATGCTTTAAGTACAATTAGTGTAAATGGTGGTAAAAACACTGTTTATCCTTGTCTACTCCTACACTATACCCATGCTTGATTCTGTTCCATTTCCTGTAGACCATGCTGAGTAATGATTTAACTTGGTAGTGTAAACATGACCTATGATTTTTCTAGCAGTAACATTACTCAGGTTGAAGTGGTTCAGAATAAGCCATTTTTAAAGCCAGTGTGGACATATACTAGCTGAAACAGCTCAATCCATCCTCCCACTATGATCCTGCAGTGCGCCAGTGGCCTTGTGAAGTCTCCCAGAATGCAGTGCTTCTGGGAACTGAGAGATATTGCTTAGAAGGCGTTACAATTGAAATGACTTTGGACAACAGTAGGTTGGTTGTGGGGCAAGCCCGTAATGATTCAGCATGGCTAATAGAAACATTTGCAGTTGAACTGGTTGTATTGAACTGGCTTAGGCACAAACAGTTCAACTCTCTAGGGCATACAAGGCTTTAGTCAGAATGCAATTGTTTTTGAATGGATACAAGGCCTTGGGCAAGGCTAGATTAAGACAGAAGCACTATAGATTGTGCCTGAGGATTGTCTATTGGAGTTTGAATCTCAGCTTTCATTTAAAATAAATGTTTCTAACCCTCATGGTTTAGCTGAAAAGCTTGAATATATGATCCAACCATAACTAATGGAGTGATATTGATTGAGTCTACAGTCAGCCTGAAACAGCTCTGAGAGGTGTGAACTGTCCCATTTGTCTCAAAGGGTTGTTAGTTCTGAAATCTTCTGCTTGGGGGAGGTGAGGGGTAGACACCACTTCTGAAGAGCATGGGGTTGTGTCTGCAGGGGTTCCTATACTCAGATTTTTTCCTTTATTCGGTGGGAACTGGGTATTCTTCTCCAGGACAGACTTCAACCCACCTGATGACTGGGAGCTGGGGTCCAAAAGCAGCTGATGGTGGTGGTTCCCTATGAACTGAGCAGAAATGTCCTCAGTGTTTGAGGCTACAGCTCTAACTGAAGAGTACGTACATTTAAGTGCTAGCCTTTTTCCAAACACTCATGAAAGGGAGTTCCTGCCCCTAGGAGCTAGCAACTGAAGGAAGAGATAGACTCCGTACTTAGTGAGTTCGCTTTTACAAAATAAGGTGATTAAAAAGTGTCAACATCATTTAAAAAACTTTATAATTGTTCTTTGACGAAATGTAGCATATAGAGAATACATAGGTTTGTGGTGTAAAGACTTTATTGCCACTTATTTGGTGCGATCTGCATCTCTCACTTGTAGCTTCAATACTTGGGAGTAATGCAGATGAGTGCTAATAAAAACCTTTATACTGTACTATCACATCATTCTCTCTATATGGTTTGTATGTACCTCCACAAACTATGAATGCTTAAATAAAGTTACCAGGCTGAGGTGGTTGTGCAGGAGGAAAATCGAAAACACTCTTGTATTATAAACTCTTCACAAAAGGACACTGCAGCTTTAAGGGAAATTAAACAGAGCACAGGGGCTATTTTGAGATCAATTAAAATATTAGAGAGATGAGTACAAACTGAATCGTCCACACCTTGGCAATAGTAATGTGATGAGGCATATAAATCCCACACTGGGACAAAAGGGGTTATGGAGCAGTTCTGGGCCCAAGTGGCCCCACACCTGCAGAATCTGCTACACATGGAGGAGGAGTTTAAAAGAGCCAGACAGCTCAGAGAGAAAGCAGATGGGGTAGGTCCATGCCCCTATCCTAATTGCTCCTGAGCAAGAGCAAAGCCAGTGTCCTTGCTGCAGGAAAGGGGGATCCACAACCAGCAGCTACCCAGACTTCCAAGGAGGAACTAGCTTGTCCTTGAGGATTAAAGCACCCTTCACTCTATCTTTTCTTGGATTGTTTGAGAGAGAGACTGACCATGCCCTGGATTGGGAAAGTAAAATCAGAAGTAGTGGCCCAGGGAGGTAGTCTCAGAGAGCCCCTGGGTGCTTGATGATATTGCTGCCATTCACATGATCCAGAGCTGGAGCCCAGAAGTGCGGGAGGGCCTGGGCTCTCCCACCATCCAGCTGCAAGGGTGGCATAGCCTGTCCCCTTGAGATATAGGGCATAAAGACATGGCAAGCCCAGAAACTCCCTTTTAGGAGATATTGGACTAAAGGGATGGACTTCAATGATTACCTGACCAGAGGGCTGAGATACTATCCACTGGAAGAGAAGACAGAGCACTACCATGCTGAAGTGATAGCTGGCAGGGGCCACTAGAGACAGGGGAAGAGTGGGGACCCAGGGACCTAAGCAGTAGGTGTAACAATGCAGCGTTTGGCAGGACACAACTGAGTATAAATTTAGGACAAATTGCTTAGAGCAGGGCAGTTACAACCCAAGGCTGGGTTTCCTTTACTATTAAAGGCACACCAAACCAGCCAAAACAGAGAGGACTTCGATCTCACCCCACTTGCTAACCAGAAGTCATACAAGCAATTCCCTCAGACTCTCAAGTTTTCCAGTATCACCACCAGTGCTGCTTCTTATGGGGATGAATTGTTATGAAAATAATGCCCCAGTAAAAGAAAAAAAAGTTCTCCTGATCCCAAAGGGCCAAGCCCCAGACCCAGATCAATATACAAGTTAGATCTTACCCACAAATCATGCTATTGCCGTTCTTTAAAATCTAAAGGTTTATTCCTAAAAAAAAAAAAATAGATGAGTTACAATTGGTTAAATGGAATTAATTATGTACAGTAATGGCAAAAGTTCTTGATTCAAGTTTGTAGCAGTGATGGAATAAACTGCTGGCTTAAGTTAAGTCTCTGGAGTACATCCACAGCTTAGATGGGTCATTCAGTCCATTGTTTAAAGCTTCAGTTTGCAGCAAAAGAGGTAAGAAGTAGGATTGAAGACAAAATGAAGGGGTTTCCAGGGCCTTTTATATCCTCTGCCATGTGGAAGGACACCCCTTTGTTCTTACTGTGGAAAATCACAGCAGCAAGATGGAGCTTGGAGTCACATGGGCAAGTCACATGTCTGTGCAGGACTCAGTTCTTTACAGGGAGAGCAGCCATTGCTCACATGCTACCTTGAACGTTCCCAGGAAGGCTTCTCATGTGGATTGGAGTCTCCCAAGGTCCATCATCAGTTAAGTGTTTTGTGATTAAATGCCCAGTCTGAAGAGACCCTTCTCAATAAGCCGGCCAAATGCTTCAGTGGTATTACTTAGAATCAAACACATTGAGATACAAGTACATAGCCAATATTCATAACTTCAAATACAAAAAATGATACACAAATACAGACAGCATAATCATAACCAGCAAATCATAAACTTTTCATGGACACCTTAAGTGACCTCCTTTGTACAAGATTTGGTGCCACAATATGAGCTTGGTTGCAACAATGATCTATACAGTGTGACAAAGCTCTGTCCTTGCATCCGTGGGTCCTGCGTTTCCTGGCGGATTTCACTAGCCTCAGGGGCTCACTGTGACCCTCCACGTAACCCTTCTCTCTCTAGAGACAAGGGTCATAGTCTACTGAGCTATTTGCATCATAAGCCAGCAAGGGAGGTGAGAAGAAGCTATCCTCCCTTGCACAGTCTCTATTGTCTCCCAGTCTCAGTGATTAATCAAGGGGCAAAGGGAGGTGGGGGGGAGCCCAGGCCCACCCTCTACTCTGGACTCCAGCCCAGGGACCCTAATAGTATCAGCTATGGTAGCGGACCTTTTAGAAACATGACATGTACAATTCCCTGGGCTACTTCCCCCACAGCAGCCCTCACTTCCTCAAGCTCCACTTCACCCTTATCTCAGGACCTCCTTCCTTGTGCCTGATATGGTGTACACTACTCAGCCTCTCCAACAGCACAACTTCCTCCCACAGCTTCTGACATACACACCCACCTGACTAACTGGGAGGCTTTTAACTAGTTTCAGCCAGCCCCTGATTGGCTTCAGGTGTCCCAATCAACCTAGCATTCTCCCTGCCTTCTGGAAAGTTCTTAATTGGCCCCCGGTGTCTTAATTGACCAGGAGCAGCTGCCATTTCACTTATCCTAGTACCAGGGATTTGTTTAGCCTGGGAGCTAATCTAATCTATCTCCCACTACTTTTCTATAGCCATCTGGCCTTGCCCCATCACAGCTGTTACAGTTCATGTCAATAATGTCACAGGTGGTCATTCCTCTGGTAAGCACAAGCCTGTAACATGTCTCATCCAGTTTTTGTGAAACTGCATGACAAGAATCTTCTCAGTTGTAAGCACCTTGGGGCGGATACTGCCCTTTTCTATAGGTTTGTGTGGTAGCTGCCTTCTTGGCCAGATATAAACATGCACAAGTCTCTTCAGCTTGAGCTGGAGAGTAAGGCACTGCAACTGGAGGCTTTAACAAATTTTCTGTCTCTGTGGATCAGGCCCAGAGGGGGAGGTGTAATGCACTGACTAGTGGGTGACATACTTCCTTTGGACAGAGGATATGTCCCAAAGACCACAGCCACTTCAAATCCCAAAGGGAACCGCCCCCCACCCCTTATATGGCAGTCACTATCTTAACCAACATCTGGGCTTGAGCCTAGGATATTCAGAGCTGAAAGCAGGAGTCTCTACAGTTTGATCTAAAGCACCATGCTCTGTAGTTGTAGTACCTGCAACACACTTGTTTCTTCTGTGGATTGGCACAGAGGGGGGCATATTATACCCAGTGAGTTTTATTTGTATAGCACCAAGCACCATGGGGCTGTAACTTGGTTGACCTTTAGGTACTACCACAAAATAAATGTTAAATAAAATGACTGACACAGAAAGCCATGTGGATTTTAATCAATCACCACAAAACTAATTAACACAAGACAATGAGAAATTGAAACATGATGCATTTTTGCTGTTATATGTGTAATTACAAATCTCAGTATTGGATTGTTTTTTAGATTAAAAATAGACAATTCCCCATGTTAGCAAACTGTAAAATATATACTTATGTATGGTGCCCAACAAAGTTATAATTGCTTCTCTAAATTTTATTTTCCCTAATACACTATTAAAAAAAAAACTGTAGTCACAGCTCTTCAGTTACACAAGGCCTGCTGTGAGGCATGCTGAATGAGAAAAAGCAATAGAGGACATATGTAGGCTATTAGAATGTCACCATTATGTAAGGAGTTGTATGGAATCATGCATAAGGAGGGAAAGAGAGCTTGCAAGAGGGTAGTATATCACAATAGGTCTTTCAGCGTATGTCTACACTACGGAATAAGGTCGAATTTATAGAAGTCGGTTTTTTAGAAATCGGTTTTATATATTCGAGTGTGTGTGTCCCCACAGAAAATGCTCTAAGTGCATTAAGTGCATTAACTCGGCGGAGCGCTTCCACAGTACCGAGGCTAGAATAGACTTCCGGAGCATTGCACTGTGGGTAGCTATCCCACAGTTCCCACAGTCTCCGCTGCCCATTGGAATTCTGGGTTGAGATCCCAATGCCTGATGGGGCTAAAACATTGTCGTGGGTGGTTCTGGGTACATATCGTCAGGCCCCCGTTCCCTCCCTCCCTCCGTGAAAGCAAGGGCAGACAATCGTTTCACGCCTTTTTTCCTGAGTTACCTGTGCAGACGCCATACCATGGCAAGCATGGAGCCTGCTCAGGTAACCGTCACCCTATGACTCCTGGGTGCTGGCAGACGCGGTACGGCATTGCTACACAGTAGCAGCAACCCCTTGCCTTGTGGCAGCAGATGGTGCAGTACGACTGGGTAGCGTCTCCTGGGAGCGCCTGGACAGACATGGGCGCAGGGACTAAATTTGGAGTGACTTGACCAGGTCATTCTCTTTAGTCCTGCAGTCAGTCCTATTGAACCGTCTTATGGTGAGCGGGCAGGCGATACGGACTGCTAGCAGTCGTACTGTACCATCTTCTGCCAGGCAGGCAGGCGATGAGGATTGCTAGCAGTCGTATTGTACCATCTTCTGCCAGGCAGGCAAGAGAGGAGGATGGCTAGCAGTCATACTGTACCATCTTCTGCCGAGCAGCCATGAGATGTGGATGGCATGCAGTCCTTCTGCACCGTCAGCTGCCAGCCAAAGATGTAAAAGATAGATGGAGTGGGTCAAAACAAGAAATAGACCAGATTTGTTCTGTATTAATTTGCTTCCCCCCCTCCCCCGCCTAGGGGACTCATTCCTCTAGGTCACACTGCAGTCACTCACAGAGAAGGTGCAGCGAGATAAATCTAGCCATGTATCAATCAGAGGCCAGGCTAACCTTCCTGTTCCAATAAGAATGATAACTTAGGTGGACCATTTCTTATTGGAACCCTCCGTGAAGTCCTGCCTGAAATACTCCTTGATGTAAAGACACCCCCTTTGTGGATTTTAGCTCCCTGAAGCCAACCCTGTAAGCCGTGTCCTCAGTCGCCCCTCCCTCCATCAGAGCAACGGCAGACAATCGTTCCGTGCCTTTTTTCTGTGCGGACGCCCTACCAAGGCAAGCATGGAGGCCGCTCAGCTCACTTTGGCACTTAGGAGCACATTAAACACCACACGCATTATCTAGCAGTATATGCAGCACCGGAACCTGGCAAAGCGATACCGGGCGAGGAGGCGACGTCAGCGCGGTCACGTGAGTGATCAGGACATGGACGCAGATTTCTCTGAAAGCATGGGCCCTGCCAATGCATGCATCATGGTGCTAATGGGGCAGGTTCATGCTGTGGAACGCCGATTCTGGGCTCGGGAAACAAGCACAGACTGGTGGGACCGCATAGTGTTGCAGGTCTGGGACGATTCCCAGTGGCTGCGAAACTTTCGCATGCGTAAGGGCACTTTCATGGAACTTTGTGACTTGCTTTCCCCTGCCCTGAGGCGCATGAATATCAAGATGAGAGTAGCCCTCACAGTTGAGAAGCAAGTGGCGATAGCCCTGTGGAAGCTTGCAACACCAGACAGCTACCGGTCAGTTGGGAATCAATTTGGAGTGGGCAAATCTACTGTGGGGGCTGCTGTGATGCAAGTAGCCCAGGCAATCAAAGATCTGCTGATATCAAGAGTAGTGACCCTGGGAAATGTGCAGGTCATAGTGGATGGCTTTGCTGCAATGGGATTCCCTAACTGTGGTGGGGCCATAGACGGAACCCATATCCCTATCTTGGCACCGGAGCACCAAGCCGGCGAGTACATAAACTGCAAGGGGTACTTTTCGATAGTGCTGCAAGCTCTGGTGGATCACAAGGGACGTTTCACCAACATCAACGTGGGATGGCCGGGAAAGGTGCATGATGCTCACATCTTCAGGAACTCTGGTCTGTTTCAAAAGCTGCAGGAAGGGACTTTATTCCCAGACCAGAAAATAACTGTTGGGGATGTTGAAATGCCTATATGTATCCTTGGGGACCCAGCCTACCCCTTAATGCCATGGCTCATGAAGCCGTACACAGGC
Organism: Lepidochelys olivacea; assembly: GCF_965140295.1. Lineage (NCBI taxonomy): Eukaryota > Metazoa > Chordata > Testudines > Cheloniidae > Lepidochelys > Lepidochelys olivacea. The sequence goes on from NC_140413.1 coordinate 129,156,405, forward strand.
AGCCTGGACAGTAGTCAGGAGCTGTTCAACTACAGGCTGAGCAAGTGCAGAATGGTGGTAGAATGTGCATTTGGACGTTTAAAGGCGCGCTGGCGCAGTTTACTGACTCGCTTAGACCTCAGCGAAACCAATATTCCCACTGTTATTACTGCTTGCTGTGTACTCCACAATATCTGTGAGAGTAAGGGGGAGACGTTTATGGCGGGGTGGGAGGTTGAGGCAAATCACCTGGTTGCTGGTTACGCGCAGCCAGACACCAGGGCGGTTAGAAGAGCACAGGAGGGCGCGGTACGCATCAGAGAAGCTTTGAAAACCAGTTTCATGACTGGCCAGGCTACGATGTGAAAGTTCTGTTTGTTTCTCCTTCATGAAACCCCCCGCCCCTTGGTTCACTCTACTTCCCTGTAAGCTAACCACCCACCCCTCCTCCCTTCAATCACCGCTTGCAGAGGCAATAAAGTCATTGTTGCTTCACATTCATGCATTCTTTATTCATTCATCACACAAATAGGGGGATGACTACCAAGGTAGCCCAGGAGGGGTGGTGGAGGAGGGAAGGAAAATGCCACACAGCACTTTAAGCACAGCACTTTAAAAGTTTACAACTTTAAAATTTATTGAATGACAGCCTTCTTTTTTTGGGGCAATCCTCTGTGGTGGAGTGGCTGGTTGGCTGGAGGCCCCCCCCACCGCGTTCTTGGGAGTCTGGGTGTGGAGGCTATGGAACTTGGGGAGGAGGGCGGTTGGTTACAGAGGGGCTGCAGTGGCAGTCTGTGCTCCAGGTGCCTTTGCTGCAGCTCAACCATACACTGGAGCATACTGGTTTGGTCCTCCAGCAGCCTCAGCATTGAATCCTGCCTCCTCTCATCACGCTGCCGCCACATTTGAGCTTCAGCCCTGTCTTCAGCCCGCCACCTCTCCTCCCGGTCATTTTGTGCTTTCCTGCACTCTGACATTATTTGCCTCCACGCATTCGTCTGTGCTCTGTCAGTGTGGGAGGACAACATGAGCTCGGAGAACATTTCATCGCGAGTGCGTTTTTTTTTTCTTTCTAAGCTTCACTAGCCTCTGGGAAGGAGAAGATCCTGTGATCATTGAAACACATGCAGCTGGTGGAGAAAAAAAAAGGGACAGCGGTATTTAAAAAGACACATTTTATAAAACAGTGGCTACACTCTTTCAGGGTAAACCTTGCTGTTAACATTACATACATAGCACGTGCTTTTGTTACAAGGTCGCATTTTGCCTCCCCCCACCGCGTGACTACCCCCTCAACCTTCCCCCCTCCCTGTGGCTAACAGCGGGGAACATTTCTGTTTAGCCACAGGCAAACAGCCCAGCAGGAATGGGCTCCTCTGAGTGTCCCCTGAAGAAAAGCACTCTATTTCAACCAGGTGACCATGAATTATATCTCACTCTCCTGAGGATAACACAGAGAGATAAAGAACGGATGTTGTTTGAATGCCAGCAAACATACACTGCAATGCTTTGTTGTACAATGATTCCTGAGTACGTGTTACTGGCCTAGAGTGGTAAAGTGTCCTACCATGAAGGATGCAATAAGGCTGCCCTCCCCAGAAACCTTTTGCAAAGGCTTTAGGACTACATCTAGGAGAACCGTGAATGCCAGGGCAAAGTAATCCTTTCACATGCTTGCTTTTAAACCATGTATAGTATTTTAAAAGGTACACTCACCAGAGGTCCCTTCTCCACCTGCTGGGTCCAGGAGGCAGCCTTGGGTGGGTTCGGGGGGTACTGGCTCCAGGCCCAGGGTGAGAAACAGTTCCTGGCTGTCGGGAAAACCGGTTTCTCTGCTTGCTTGCTGTGAGCTATCTTCTTCGTCCCCAAAACCTGCTTCCGTATTGCCTCCATCTCCATTGAAGGAGTCAAACAACACGGCTGGGGTAGTGGTGGCTGAACCCCCTAAAATGGCATGCAGCTCATCATAGAAGCGGCATGTTTGGGGCTCTGACCCGGAGCGGCCGTTCGCCTCTCTGGTTTTCTGGTAGGCTTGCCTCAGCTCCTTCAGTTTCACGCGGCACTGCTTCGGGTCCCTGTTATGGCCTCTGTCCTTCATGCCCTGGGAGATTTTGACAAAGATTTTGGCATTTCGAAAACTGGAACGGAGTTCTGATAGCACGGATTCCTCTCTCCAAACAGCGATCAGATCCCGTACCTCCCGTTCAGTCCATGCTGGAGCTCTTTTGCGATTCTGGGACTCCATCATGGTCACCTGTGCTGATGAGCTCTGCATGGTCACCTGCAGCTTGCCACGCTGGCCAAACAGGAAATGAGATTCAAAAGTTCATGGTTCTTTTCCTGTCTACCTGGCCAGTGCATCTGAGTTGAGAGTGCTGTCCAGAGCGGTCAGAATGGAGCACTCTGGGATAGCTCCCGGAGGCCAATACCATCGAATTGTGTCCACAGTACCCCAAATTCAAGCTGGCAACGTCGATTTAAGCGCTAATCCACTTGTCAGGGGTGGAGTAAGGAAATTGATTTTAAGAGCCCTTTAAGTCGAAATAAAGGGCTTCATTGTGTGGACGGGTGCAGGTTTACATCGATTTAACGCTGCTAAATTCGACCTAAAGTCCTAGTGTAGACCAGGGCTCAGATAACTATATGTTCCAGTGACTGGACATGTATAGTACTACTTCACAACATCATATTTCATGAACTACTCAGTGAAAGGGCTGAGAGAAAATCCTTCCCATCCCCCTGCACCAAGTAGCCTGAGTAGTAAGACTTGACACAGGAGGTCCCATGTAGCGGAGCAAAGGTGAAGTCCTCTGTCTTGTCCCACCCAGGTTGCAGGATAGCAGCAGAGCCATTTTATTTAAGTGCAGACAATGTGTGTGTGTGGAACTGTATAAAGAATCTCTGTATTAAAGAGGAAGGTACTAAATTGATTTAAAGGTTTTTTCCTCTTTTCCCCTTCATAAAATGTTGAAGTGTGGAGATGATGATAGTTTATATCTCACAGAAGAAACAAGTCTTTAGTAGGGATTTGAAATACAGGATGGTTGGGGGTCTGGCTCATTGGGACTGGGAGGTTGGTCCATTGTCAGGAGACAACGTGAAGACCACAGTAGGAGAATGAAATAAGGAAGTCAGTGAAGGGGTGATGAGGGACATAAACAAGAGCCATGATGGCAGCCAGAGTGGCATCGTAGGGGGCTTTAGAATGCTAGGATGGGAAGATTGAACTGTATATGGCCCTGTGCCTGCTATTGCAGCTGCAGGGCTTTGTAGTGTCTGTAGAATGTGTGCTTTGCGTACAACAACAGATGTCTGATAAGTTGAAGGATCCACCTAAGAAAGAGGCAGCAAAGATGACTGATGATTGGGAGCCTGGCAAACCTATGTGAAGGGAATCTCTAGATACTCTGTTAAGATATGGCCCTCTGACTCTGTATAACATACCGTGTGTGTCTGCAGACTGAAGTAGTCATCCATCCATCCATCTCCCTCCCTCCCACACATGGAGGAGAAGCTATGTGAGATATATACACACACAGGAAGTAGTACTGTCCGGAGCACTAGCAGTAGGCAGATCAGGTTCAAGTCCCAGTTCTGCCACAGACTGGGTGAGAGTGTACAAGTCACTTAATCGCTCTGTAAAATAAGACCGCCACCACCACCACCTCCTATCTACCTCACAGGTGCGATGTAAAAGATAAATACGTTAAAGAGCAAGAGGCTCCTAGATGCTATGGTAAATGTGGTGGAAGGAAGGCCATATATGTACCAAAGCAGAAAGCAATATTTTTTGCTATTCGTGTATATTAACAGTTACAAATATAGGGCCAGATCAATCAAAATGTCCACTATCTTCATTGGGAGTTTTACCTCAATGAAAATGAAGAACTTCAGGAGTTGACACACCGTTTAAAGCAAAAATTAGCTAGTTTCCTCTTTTACTGAGCTGCCAAAACTGGAGTTCCAGGTTCACAGAATCACAGGGTTGGAAGGGACCCCAGGAGGCCATCCAGTCCAACCCCCTGCCCAAAGCAGGACCAATCCCCAACTAAATCATCCCAGCCAGGGCTTTGTCAAGCCTGACCTTAAAAACTTCTAAGGAAGGAGATTCTACCACCTCCCTAGGTAACGCATTCCAGTGTTTCACCACCCTCCTAGTGAAAAAGTTTTCCTAATATCCAACCTAAACCTCCCCCACTGCAACTTGAGACCATTACTCCTTGTCCTGTCCTCTTCTGCCACTGAGAATAGTCTAGAACCATCCTCTCTGGAACCACCTCTCAGGTAGTTGAAAGCAGCTATCAAATCCCCCCTCATTCTTCTCTTCTGCAGACTAAACAATCCCAGTTCCCTCAGCCTCTCCTCATAACTCATGTGTTCCAGACCCCTAATCATTTTTGTTGCCCTTCGCTGGACTCTTTCCAATTTATCCACATCCTTCTTGTAGTGTGGGGCCCAAAACTGGACACAGTACTCCAGATGAGGCCTCACCAAGGTTCTGTTATTTCTGTGCAGCAGACAATGACATAACTCATGAAGTGGTAGAATGTTGTTTGCAGCTTCATATGCTGCCATAGATGCTGGCCATATGTCAAAGGAGAAACTCAGAATCCTGAACTCAGGTCTTGGCGGAGAGCAAGAGTTTTCAGTTCTCTTTTAACAAATTAACCAACCTTTTGATGGTTCCATCTAGAGTTTGGGGAGGTTTATGGGTTGGCAAAAGGATGCAACTTGGAGAGAGGGGCTTAGGCCAAAAAGTGACAACTGGTTACCACCTGAAGGAATGATTGCAGGATATGTCCTGTTGCCCACATGTTAGACAAAATATAAATGGATTCAGTAGAAAGAACAGGATCTGGGCTTTTTCATTTGCTAGCGCTGAAGAGAAATGGGATATGAATCTGGAACATAGATGGACATTCCAGAACTTCTAAACATTTGGGGGCGGGGGGGGGGGTAAGAGGGGAGGGAGAAGAGGCAGGGGGAGAAATCACATACCCTGCTGCCTAACTGTCTTAATACCACTTTGGGTAGTTTGTGATTTCTCATGATTCCTTATTTCTGTACAACACATGGTAAATGAACCAACGTAGAAATATCATAAAAGTCTAATATAATCAAAGCCATTTTCTTATTATAAGATAAGCTAAAGATATAAGACATTCGGGAGTATTTACAAAAAGGAAATCATATATGCTGAAATTTGATTTGACTCAGTATTTCATTTCAGCCTCTGATTTGCTTTATATGAATATGAGCTTGTTACCGTATCATCAAAGAAAGGTTTTATTGTTGTAATATCTGGAAGTAATTCTTATCTCTGGTGCATTTAGTCTCTACATCAGTGGCAGTACAGCAACACATTGATCCTTCTAGCACTGAAAATTTCTCCTTATTAGATTTGTTACAGTTGTGAAAACAGGAAGACAAACAACCAATAGGGAGAGAAAAAATGGTTTTTAAAGCACATATTACTTGTGTAAACCTGAATAAGTATATCGTATGATTCTGTACAATTTAAACTAAGCTACAAAGGCATTTAAAATCCAGATGTGGCCACAGAAACCACTGTTTCACAGAGAAAAAACACCCTGCAGGGCAGAAGTGAGCCTGTGATCCACTTTGAAGTCTTATTTCTCAAGTAGGTACTTGATTCCAGATTTGAACCAGAAAAAGGACAGTACTGTTAATGGTGATGCTACAGTGTTCCTTGGAATTATAATTGGCATATGGTATTGTGGTTACTTATGGAATAATCTCTACCGCTTTGCAGTGTATAAAGTAAATAAATCAGTTCTGTGAATGATTAATAGCTAAAGTGAAGCAGAGGCATTTTATCAATTTCAAAGGCTATTTGTTAGGACTAGGCAATAGGGATTATTTCTATTGTACAGCAAGCTACACTGGATGAAATTCACCACTGTGCAAAGGGCAGTACAAGATCTGTGCACCACTTGAGTCCTATTTAAACCCTTGATATGGGGTGTCAGTGGGACTTGAGAGGTGTATAAGCCTTCTGGGAGGCAGGGGTGCATATTTCATCCAATATGGGAAAAAATAGGTTTCATGGTGTTCTGTAGGGACACAATGGCTGAAGGGACGGAGTATGATTATTGGACCCTCTCATCTCCAAGTTACTCTGAATTTGGCCCACATTTATAGTAACTAAAGTTGGCCATTATTTGATGACATTTCAGTGGCTGATGTGAAATGAGTGGGTGGTCTGAGTCAGGGCCATTCCTAGTGGAGGTGTCCACATTGTAGGAAAAAGAGAATTGTAATTCAGACTAATTGGCATTTTTGTTGCCAATAAAGAAGAAAAATAACCAATACAGAACAAGAATGTAGACTGATCTTCCCTCTCACTTCTAGAACTACTTTCTCTGGGGGTCTGCTCCAAACCCCAATGAAACTAACGGAAAAACACTTCAAATTCAGTGGGCTTTAAACCAGCCCATTGTGAAGAGTGAGGTACATCAGGACAGCATGTGGATAATTCCAGTGTAGAAACACTGCATTGCTGCAGCTCTAACTATACTGGTTCTGAAAATAAGACTTCTCTAGACATACCATCTTTCTTCTTCCTTGGGTTTTCTAACATCCAGTGTGAAGGGAATAATAAAAAGTGATACAGAATAGGGCCCTAACTGTTTCCTGTCAACCAGGAACTTTATAAATACTATATTAAAATCAAAGATTTATTAAAATACTACACAAATGGGAACATTTGCTTCTAAACAGCTGTAAATATCACTTTTAAGTATATTATCCTACTTACAAAACACCTTTTTTTCCCCTCTTAAGAAATACCTAGTAGTAGTAGAAAAAAAATGAATAGTGGAACAAACATGTTTATATTGCTATGCTGAAAGGTGCTCATAGTTGCCTTCAAATTTGTCTTTAGATAAAAAACATCACAGAATTTATTAAAGCCTATGGCAGGGGTTCTCAGCCAGGGGTACACATATCCTTGGGGGTACCTGGAAGACCTCTGTGGAGTACATCAATACATCGAGATTTGCTTAGTTTTATAATAGGCCACATAAAAGCACTAGCAAAGTCAGTACAAACTAAAATTCTATACAGACAATAACTTCTTTATACTGCTCTATATACTATACACTGAAACACAAGTACAATATTTATATTCCAATTGCTTTTTATTATATGGTAAAAATGAGAACAAGCAATTTTTCAGTAGTGTGCTGAGACACTTTTGTATTTTTATGTCCAATTTGTGAGCAAGTAGTTTAAGTGAGGGGAAATTTGCGGGGTGGGGGTAGGGTATGCAAGACCAATCTGATTCCTGCAAGGTGTACAGTAGTCTGGAAATGAGAACCATTGGCCTATGGGTGTGCCAAGCACTTTTCCTTTCAGGCTCAAGAGAAGGACCAAATCAAGCACTTTTATTGTAAAATAATCTGGGGGTTACCACTGGAGGCACTAGACCACGGTGTGGCGTGAATGGTTTCCGTGGTAGCAAATGCATGGGTTATGATAATCAGAAACAGGGGAAGGATTTGTGAGTGTGATCCTGAGAAACAGCACAGAGTTTCTTGGGCACAGAACTCACTGGAGTGGCAGACATGGGCATCTGTGAGCAAGGAAAGTGACTGCTGTGTATGTTTGTACACGTGTGGGGGGAGTGTTCCCCCCCCGCCCGCCCACGCACCCACGCAGTGTTCAGGGAATCAGAAGTTTGTGTATTTTTTAAAACAAAATCGGCAATATTACATCATGAATATACTGATTCAGAATTGATTTCTTATCCTAACAAAACAATCCTGCAAAGGCCCTGAACTTCAGTTAACTGCTTGAGCCAAAGGGGCAACAATGTCTAACATCGTAAAAATGCACTTCACAGGAAAAACAAGCGGAACATGGAGACTTGTAGTTAACGTCCCTAAAAAAGTACTTTTCTTCCATTGAAGCAGCTCAAATGAGTTAACCTCTAATGTCTACTTAGTCCCAGTTCAACACTTTTTGAATATGTGAAGCACTGAAACATGGGGATTTCACAGCCTTCCTAGATACCATCATGGGAGGTTTTTAAGAACAGGTTAGACAAATACTTGTCAGGGGTGATCTAGGTATACGTACTATATATATATATATATATATATATATATACATACATACATACACACACACACACACTTTGAGACAGGACCAAGTACCTTTAATACTTCAGTTTTAACTACAATATAATGTGCATGCTGTCAGTTATTACAAACATCTTGAAGTTAATCTGAAAAATCTTTAGTGTGCACTTATAACTTCATTGTTAAAACTTCGTAAATATGGTTTACATTTTGGGAGAGGGGAGGGAGACGTGGGGGGTGGAGAAGAAAAGAACAGCACACTGCATCTGATCTTTCAGTCATTATCAGATGAATCCATGCACTACAGACATATACGATTGATACACCATTTTCACGGAGCACTAGGAAAGCTGTGACAAGAACCCCAGTCAGAGTCCCAAATCACAGGTCTCCACACTTGAGCAAGATCCTGCAATCTTTGCTCAGGCAAACCAACCATTGATGAGCAGCAGCAGTCCGTCCCAACATCTGTTTCTAATAAATTTAAACCATTAAGTTCATTTAGTGAAACTACAACTATATAGAACAGTAGAAAAGGCTAGATATATCTAGGTTGTTTTTTGCCTATGAAATGCACACTTTCTGGTTGTTATGCTCAGATATTAATAATGGACACTTTTTAAAACCCCAATACCATTTTTTTATTTTGTCATAGTTTTTCAAGCAAATCTTTTACAACAAAAGAGTGCCCTCTGGTGTTCTTTGTATGTCATTTTCTCTTTGACAAAAGTCAGATTTTCATACAATAAATAAGTCCATCTCAACTCTGTAATTAACTCAGTGTTTAAAAGGAACATTAAAGCTATAGAAATTACAAAGCAGTCAATTTTCAGAATATATCACTCCTTTCTACAAGTTTGACATTCACCAGTCTTTGCATAAGAACAAGGAGTCTGGTGGCACCTTAAAGACTAAACAGATTTTTTTTGGCATAAGCTTTCATGGGTAAAAATCCCACTTCTTCAGATGCATCTAACAGATACAGACTAACACGGCTACCCCTCTGCGTCTTTCCATACTAATTTTGCATTTTTCCAGGAGGCATGCATTAGAAACAAAGGGTGAGAGTAATAGAGTGGAAATTAACATGACCAGTTTACTTCTTTAGGACCAAAACAGCACTGAAGGGGAACAGACACACTGCCCATTTGTTGCAGAGGCTGCAACAAGAGTCCCTGTACCTAGGACCATATTCCTGATGGCAGGCAGGGTGGATGCTTGGTGATATGCACTGTACTGCTCCTCTGAACTGGAGGAGCATGTATTCCTCACTAAAGCTTTTGCTTTGACCACAGCATACACACTAACTGGTTGTGGGTCTACACTGGACCCCTAACCACAGGCTATACTCTTGGGGATATGGTTCAGACGGCATCACCTTTGCCAGCTGCATCTCTAAGTGCTAATGAAAAGTCCTGCCTTGCAGCTGACAATGGGAAGGGATGGGGAGAACAACTACACCCTTTTCCATCACCACCCCCACTTTTGCAACACAAGCAAAGTGCAAGATTTGGACTTTAGTGGTGCACTGCACCTCTTAATATATCAGGCTAGCAGTTGGACTAGTTCTCGTTGCTTAGCTATTACAAGAACAAGGAATTGTTTATTTACATCTGACAAGTATTGGATATTACTTGCTTATAATCTTCCCCCAACAATAAAAGTGAAGGATTTAAAAAAAAAAGAAAGTAAAAACCTCCTCTCAGAGCCGAAGATTTTAAAGGTCAATAAAAGCAAATGTTGAGTGCTGCACTAGCTGTTCAGTTGAATTTTCTCTGTGCTATAGAACCCCCTTAACTGGTTTGTGCAGGTGGGAAGTCCAGAGCCAGGGGAGTAAATGAAGCAGTCCTGGTCCCATGGAAGCCATATTCCTTGGTAGCGCGAGTTGGAACAGTGGTGGTGGAACTGCTGTGCATGTACGTAGTTTCAGTGAGAACAGCTTTAGTCAGATAGAACATGGCCTTATGTTAGTGTTGTACTCTTTATATACATGTGCACTGAATTATGTCTGGTTAAATTCACTTGGATCTGTCTCCATTGATTTCAGTAGACTTTGGGTCATTGCTCTCAAGGCTCTGTGCAAAGCCCTCTGCACCACTTGTGTGTGGGGGACATGGGGGAAGGGAAAAAAAAAGAGTCATAGTGGCCTTACAGGGGGCTTGTTGAACCCTATGGGCACTGTGGAGGAGGGCTGCTTGCCAACTCACAACAGGCCAGAATGGAAGCAGGAGGAAGAGTCTAAGTACGTACAATGGCTGGAAAATTGACCCGGGGAGTATCAGGTGCCTACATGACCACATCCCTGAAAAATCAGGAATTCTGGTTTTCAGTGCATGAACCAGTGTTCCTGGGAGCTTTACACAAAAATTGTGTTTTGTTGTTTTTGTAATGCCTGCAAATGGGGCTCCTTAGGAAGCTAGGACAGTAGACAGTGAAACTGGCAGCAGGCTCTGCTGTATGTGACCCTCAGCAACCTGTGTTCTCCCATCCAAGTAGGGTGAGAACGTGCATCAGAAAATAATCTCAGTCTGCTTTCCAAAAAATAATTCTCTTCCTGTGTTTTGTGTACTTGCTTCATAGCTGCTCCTGGCCCATCTGTACTGCTAAGAAAGGCAAAAATCATTTTAGTAAAACAGATAGAAACTGAAAGGCCTCAAAAATGGGAGATTCTAGATATTTTTCTTCTCCCTTCAACCTGCCCAAACAGTCTCATATTCATCTTTGATTCTTGTCATTTCCAGTACACTCCCCCTCTCCTCAAGCCCTTGAAAGGGAGCAAATTCAGAACTGTGAAATGGAGAGAAAAGTACTTCCTTACCCCAATGGGATAGTGAGGCTAAATACATAAAGATGTAAGGAGCTGATGGTTTTACAGTAATGGGGCCATATACATACCACAGATGGTGGTGACAGGAGGTCTGCTTTACAACCCCTTGGGGACTGGATTCCCCCACCCCACCCCGCCGAGTCCCTTTGTGGCAACACCACTCAGGCTAAAAACCCACATGTCAGATGATGAAAAACAGGAAGATCTTTAGCACCAGAGAACCTGAGATGGGCTGCTGCTGCACTATTCTGTCAGTCAGCTGGGTCATAGCTGAAACTACTAGTTATTTCTTAAACTGTGCGTTTTGCTCTCTGCATGTGTGGTCTCAGTTATTTGAGCTACTGAGAAACCAACTGAAATCCCAGTACCACAACAGGTATTTCAACACCCAGGCCTTCTCAGGAGGTACGGGTTGCCCCGACGTGGGAATGTAGAGGAACGTAGGGGACAGTTGTAGTTTGACATAGTCCCCACATACAAATGACCTGTTCATACTTGGTTCTGTTTCCCCAGTTTTAAGAACTGTTATAGTTTAGTAGCTCACTCATCTATGAATATGTTGTCCAATAGTGCATAATGGGAGAGGCATCCAACACAACTTAAAAAACAAAAGAGGTCACCATTTCAAACAACCACCACCATTTTAACTATTTACTGCTCCTTTACTATCCAGGTCTAGGTATGGTGTGTGTGTGTATACAGACTTTAGCAGCCATTTTGTTTTCAGAATAGCTTCTGGGCACAAGTATATGCACCATGCTCTGTCCTGAATCTCTCACTTCTGTTCTTTTCCTTCATCTGGAAAGAGTCATTTTAGACCGTGCCTTTTGCATACAAATGCATACAAAACAGGCAAGCCTTTCTTCATTTTTACTGAGATACCCAGTTACTGTACATGCTTATATTTGTGCAGGAGCCTGCCAGCTGAACAGCACATTTGTTCCAATGTAGCCAACAGCATCTTTGTTTTCAAGATGGTGGAATTAACCTATGCTCTTCTTTCAGGAGACAGCTTGCCATTTTTCAGTAACAAAGAGCACACTGATCCTGCTGAGAAAGTTCTCTGCCAGCAATTCTACCGTGCTGTTTTTAATACATGATTAATCGTATTATATTTATGGCATTTTCTTATGTCACATTACACTACAACATTTACTCAGCTTCCATAGCCAGAAATGAAGTAACAAAGATGCTGTTGATTGGAATGTCCAGATTGATCATTTGCAGAGGAAAATATCATTTACTGTAAATAGCAAAACACATCTATGGTTACTGTTATTTATGGATTACTCTGTAATTGACCCAAAATGCAACTCTTGTATTTCCAGCAAGAGTCAGCCAGGACATGGGCACGGTCGCACTGTTCAGGTGTTTATTGGCACCTCATAAATTAGTGGTTAAGACATGGTTGCCCCCACTGCTAGTGAATCATGCACACTGACATTTTTTGTGGCAGCAGCTCAGTCGCTCCATCCTTCGCACCACATTGGTAAGTCTGGCGATTCACTTTCAAGATTTACCTTTAGGGCCATTCCTAAAGAGTAAATGGAGCCAATTCTACTTTTCTCCCCCTTAGATCTACCACCATGTGGTATTACAGTGGATCCACAAATAACCTGAACAAATTCAGATTCAAGAGTTGTTTTCCACAAGCAAATGAAAGGTTATCTGAGTCATTCTGTCAACATTTCCTCTCTCACCTATGAGTATCTATTAAAAAACAAAAACAAAAAAACCACTTGGTATAAGGCTACAGAAGCCCTAAAAATATTTCTGGCGGTGGGGTCTGTTGTGTCCCAGATTGCTAGGAGTCATTAACAGTCTAGGGAACATATTTCTGAAAGCCTGATATGCTTGTGCAAATGCAGAAGCAGCATTCACGTTCTACTTGTCACGCACAACCCCGAGCTGTATGCACGTGTGGTGTTCTGTCTCGGCACACCGGAGCCAGTATAAAACCTACATCCCTGCTTGTAACATACACATTGGTCCACCTAGGACCAATTCAGAGGGCTCTGCTACAGATTCAAAGTTGCCAACCCCATGCCCTCTCCCTTTTGCCTCCCACCCGAAACATACATCCCATTCTTGATGTATGCTTCAGTCATCCCACCCAAGTCTCAGTTCCTCTGATCACTCTCACCCCAGTTCCCAGTGGCTTGGCCTCTGCCACCCTGCCAGTGTCTGCCCACTTGTGTGGTTGGCATAAGAGGTCACCATTTCCACTCACTACTGCCCTGTGCGCTGGCTATTAGCTGCCTTTCAACATGTGCACCCCTCCTGCTACATCTACTGTAGGAGTTCAGGGAGCAGCAGGCAACCAGCTGAGCAGGAAAGCAGCTTTGTAAGGAGCCACCAGTTCCTTTCTGACAGCAGCAGGAGCTTCCTTCAGTAAAGACAAGTATTTAGTAGCTTCATCCACTCTAGATAGTTCTCTGCTGTCCGCATCTTGCCGTTTTGTCCTTGTCCACTTCCCTAATGAGCCACTTACAGAAAGATTTCTTGAAGCCTGACTTTTATCTGTGACAGCACAGACTCCTGTGGGTTTCTAGGTACCACTGAAGCAGCATTTACACCATGTTGGATTCTTAGAGAGCTGTGATGCTCTGGGGGTTCACCCAGACCAGCAAGGGGTTGTGTCTCTGCCTGCCCTGTAAACCTAGGTGCTTCTGTGCTGTGCAGCTTTGGCAAAGAGCCCAGACACCAGAAGCCTGCTTAACAGCACAATGGCCTCACTCTGGCTTCCACCAGCTTGGTTACTCCTTTCAGGGTGACACCTCCAGTCCCAAGTTTCCCTAAAACCATCTCCTCTGCAGTGCTCAGCCCCTTTCACTGGAGTACTCCCAGAGCCTGATCAAGTTCACTGCTCCTTTGAAGAGACAATACACAGTACCAGCCTGTTAGTTTGGCTGAGGATTTTATTGTTCAGCTTGAACGCTGCATTGAGATGGTTGCGAAACATAACAAAACAAAGAACAGATATTAGGATAGAAATGGTTACGAACAAGAGTAAAGACACAGGGATGCATTCCCCTGGGGTTCCACCTAGAACTGGGGTACCATTGAGCCCCCCTGACCCACCAGCCTGGGTCCCTTTACACTGTATTGTTGTGACCAGCCTGCCAGGTCTTCTCCCAGGCTCCAGCCTGTGCTTTTACTGGCATGCATACCAGGTAGGGACTCACCCAGCTGCAGTTACATGCAGACTGCTGTGATCAGCTCTGCATGGGGAGGCTCCAGCTATGGAATTTCCCAGCTACTCAGGCATGCACCCCCCGGAGTGTAAACCCAAATTTATGCCATCTTGTGCTGCACAGGGAACTGTATGGTGTAAGCTCATGAAATTCACCGTCCCCCCCCCCCCACACACACACAATGTGGAGAGAGATAAACAACTTTCTGCTCCATGTTATGACTCCCACATGCTGGTTTTAGACAAAGCAAAAATAAGTTTAACGACAGAAGACTGCTATCCCTTATCACTTAAAAAGTCTACCAAACAAATAAATGCAATGTAAGCTTAATATACTCAAGAGATTGGATGTGAATAGCAGATCCTCACCTTAAGTGATGGTACAAGCAGGATGCACCTTTTTAAGGGGCCAGCTGCACTTGCTTACAGCTTAAAATGCCTAGGCCAAAAATCCCTTCAACCTGGGTCCAGCACTTCCCCCAGTTCAGTCTCTGTTCCTTAGGTGTTTCCAACAGTCTCTTTGGGTGGGGAATGAGTGAAGAACCACAATGTCACTCCCCTGCCTTAAATAGCCTTTGCATATGGCAGGAAACCCTTGTTTCAAGGCTTGGTTCCCATGCCAGTCAGTGGAAAAACATGGAGATCCCAAGATGGAGTCCAGCACCAGGTGACCTGGTCACATGTCCCTGTAGTTCACAGCAGTCATGAGTCAGAGGCTGTTTGTGGCATCCTCAGGAAGTCCCCCTAGGTGGGAAATAAGCTTCTTCTAAGGCCTAATGGTTCATTAACTTGAATGGGCCCTTCCCAGCCAGCCATCTAGACGGAGAGCCTTTTGCCTCGTGGACGTTCCCCAGGTGTAAACACATTTGTAGTACAGATATAGTCAGTATTGACTAACTTCAGATACAAAAATGGTACATGCATACAAATAGGATAATCATATTCAGTAAATCATAACCTTTCCAATGACGCCAATGAAAGCTAAAACCTAACTTTACAAACTAGAGTCTTTTGTTCACGGTAATTTTCTCACCACCGTTGATCTTCCAGCATGGCTGGCTAGTTCTTAGCCAGAATGCAACCCCGAGTTCAGTGCTTTGTTTGTGTCTCTTCAGGATGCCAGATTGAAGTTTGGAAGATATAAGCACAGAGAACCGGTGACCTTGCTTCTGGAGGCAGGAAGATTTCCTGAAGCGGCAGCTTTTGTCCCTCAGTGGGAGTGTTAAGTGTCCATCCGCCACACTGGCTTACATGCAAGGTAAACAAAGCCATCAGGCAAATGTCATAGTCTCTCCTGGCTCAGTTTACTTTGGAGACACATTCAAGCAGGAGGAACCACATTCCTTTGTCTAGGATGACTTAGGCACTCCTGACAAACATGATTTAAGAATATATTTCCAGCACATGTATAGTTTTTCATATACCTATACAAACCCCAGACAGTCTTAGTGGCCATCCTGTTACTTTACTTGACACTTTTTAGATACATATACAAACTAGTATCAGATATGACAATGACTTGGGGTACACTGAACGGCTGTGGCCAGCTGAGACTCACTGCTAGACACAGGGAGCCCCTTGTCCACTGGCATTGGGGTGTTTTTAGGGTCACAGGAGCTATTTTGTTTTTCTAAAATCATTGCCAGGAATGTTATGATTGTTTAATAGCTATAAGAACGAGGAGGACTTGTGGCACCTTAGAGACCAATACATTTATTTGAGCATAAGCTTTCGTGGGCTAAAGCCCACTTCATCAGATGCATGCAGTGGAAAATACAGTAGGAAGATATTTATATACATACATACACACACACACTATGAAAAATGGGGGTTGCCATACCAACTCTTAACGAGACCAATCAGCAGGAGGGGGGAAAAGAAAACAACTTTTGTAGTGATAATCAGGATGGCCCATTTCAAATAGTTGACAAGAAGGCATTTTTTTGCTTTTTCATTTTTGCTTCTTCATTATGTATTTAAAAAAGAAGGTTTTCCTGTTTGATTTTACTAAAAGATCTGTTAGGCTATATTTATGAGAGGTACAGCAAACCTTATCTTATTAATACAAGTGTGAGAACAAATGATAGACATCTGAGATGTCTATCATTTGTTCTCACACTTGTATTAATAAGATAAGGTTTGCTGTACCTCTCATAAATATAGCCTTTCTCCAAAATGTTAAGTTTGTCATTGGAGTAAAATGGCTGCTAGTATGTTTTAGTCATGCATTTTACATAGTCTGAAATCTTGGAAACTGGGAAGAAAAAGTTTTAGTCATTCTCTTGATATGTCTAATCAATTCAATAGTTCTCAAACCAGAGTTTTCCAAGTTCTACAGGAACTGAATTCTAATATCAAAACAAGAAAGAAAAATCCCCTCTCCCTCATATATTATAAACCAACCCCCTCCCCCCCCCCCAACAAACACAGAACTTTCAGGCTTCTTAGATATCATGAACAAACAAAATAATGCATAGATCCATTTCTTTTCCTAATGCAGGCCAACTTTAAAGACTTGAACACAAATAAATGTGGTCTTTATTTCACATTTGATAGAGCAAGGACATCTTTATTATTTAGTTTTTTTCCTGCTGATTTCATATCCCAAATTCCCTCACTGTGCAGGAGGATTTCAGCAATCTTTGAAGGAGCTGGAACATGACATCACAAGAGGCTGAGACTGAATTGCAACTCAGAATCCCCATCTTCTTTAATTGGGGGACCAAGGGCCTGATCCAATGACTATTGACTCAGTAGGAGTCTTTCCACTGACATTTAAACATTGCATTAGGCCCCAGGTTTTAAAGTAAAATTTATAAGAGCTCCTAAGCACCAGATTTTTAAAGGTATTTAGGTGCCTAACTGGATTTCAATAGAAGTTAAGTGTTTAAATACCTTTTATGATTCTGATGCCAAGTCTCATTTTCAAAAGTGACTCCAAAATGCCCAAGTCACTTAGGGACTTTTGAAAAAGGTTTAGCCTTAGTCTCTTGTAACGTCTCACTCAGTCTGCCAAAGATCTCTAGGACAGAGGAAGTCAGGCCTTATTAGACCTACTATTTCCAATATTTAAAATTTTCCACCTTCTTTCACTTTTCTTTGGTTGACTTTGAGGGCTGGGGCTACATTTACAAGGCCACTATCATAAAGCAATACAAAAAGATACAAAACATTATTTTTCTCAGACAACAACAGCTTTGAGGCTATGCACAATGCTTCCTTTTTAGTTAGCCACTGAATAAAGTAAGTTTATTTTCCCCAGAAGTCCCAAAGTTATGCTAAACTCCCAATTCTCCTGTGCCTTGCAATTGTATGTAGCCATGTACCTCTGTGAAAAGCACTGGAAGGTGAGTGACAAACACTACCCAATGAGAATTGATACAAAATGCTACCACTTTGCACAGGTGTAAATGGCTACACAGTGCAGGCCAATGGAGAATCGGACCTTAAATATTTAAGTGAAGGGAGATAATGGTCTGATCTCTAAAATGGAATTACTCCAGATTTACTCTAATGTAGACAGGTTTCATGAGAACAAAATCTGGCCTATTGTCTCTTGGAGGCCCTACAGTGTGTGTCTTTACATTTTCACTCAGTTGTAAATGCACATCTGGCTAAGTAACAGACTCTAGTTTGGAGAGACCCATGTGGCTCACAATTAAGCTCACCTTTTTCAGTTTTGGCAGCTGTACAAGCCCAGAAGGCCCTAATTAAAGTAAATATTAGGGAAGAAAAAAATTTAGGAGCACTAAATTCTCTTTTATAAGAGTTCCTTAATTTTGTGGTGGATTTTCTCTCTCAAGGATTTCTATTCCTCCATTCTGCTGAAATAAAAGTAACCTGGCATGTGGTGTATTTTACAGTGCATTGTCATCTCCGTGACATACGTGGAGCTGTTCAGTACTCTGCTCTTGTACTTCCAAACTCGTAATGGGGATAGATTTGAGGTGGAGAAATGCTTGGGAGAAAAGAGGATTTATATCCATTGGCACTAGTTATGTTCAAATGCTTATTTGTATGAACCAACTCAGTCACTCAATGGAAGAGATCAGAGTTCGGTAGCCCAGCTCTTGCTAGAGATACTGGTATGTGGATCTTCACTGTCCTGCACAGAAGGGAAAAAATCAGCTGCCTCCACTGCACCATGCCCCTTTCCTGGGCGAGGCCTTATAACAGAGGCTTAGCCATGGGTGGGCTGGAGTGGGCTGCAGCCCACCCAGTTAGCCTCCAGGCCCACCCAGATCTGAGCACAGGTGTAGTGCTGCCACAGCGGCCCAGAGTGTCACTCGGGCACCTGAAATTTAGGACAGAGCTATGTGCCCTCCCTTTAGAAAGATACTCCCCAGCAGCTCTGTCTTGCCATTTTCTGAGCTGCTCCATGCGTGGGCCCAGCTCCACAGGTGAAGCCCTGTGTCCGGGGGCACCAGGGCTAGGGAGAGGGCATGGTATCAGGGGAAAAGCTGACCTACCACAATCTATCATTGCCTGTCCACCTGAAAGTCAGGGCCCACCCAAATTTCCAATCCTAGCTACGCCACTGCCTCATAGATGGCTCTTGTGGGTGAAATCTATGTGTGTGAGGAGTTTGAAGGGACCTCAGTGGCCCAGCGGAGATTCTTGAGAGATTCATTCCTTTTGTGCAGCCCCTTGCAATATTAGGGAGTGGCCTTTAAATTGAGATCCCTACTGTAGTAGAGGAGAGGGAAGGCCATGATAGCATGGCTGTCTTGGAGAGACACTGGTAGGGAATGGGGAGAGGGTGCCAGGGGTCCTGGAGCTAGCACAGAGATACAGAAGCTCTCTGTGGGATGGAACCATGGCCCATTTCTTGGGGCAGAGCAAACCTTATCCCTCTCTCCAGTACTCACGGAATGGTTCAGAAGGGACTGAGGGAATTCTCATGGATTTTTCTCCCTTTAGTTCCCTGGTGATTGGTTGCTCCAAAGGAGGGGTTGGCCTGGGCCAATGATATAGCAGAAAGTCATCAGAAGGAATCAACTGCCAGTCAGGATACACACCCATTTAAAAAAAAAATCAATAATAAATGCAAATACAGCCAAAGTTAGAAATCAGGCAAAATGGGATTCTTTGATTTTCATCAAGGATTAAGTTAATGTCTCAGCTTTTGGTAATATAAAGGAAGACAATAAAATTCCCTAATATGAATCAGGCAGACCCATGGTGTCGAGTATAGCCCAAACATTCTTATAAGGTTAGAATTCTCAAAATGAGAAGCAAGACCTCAGGATGGTTGGTCTGAGTGAATTCTGCCACCTACTGGTGGTCTTTTTACTCCACGGCTTCTGTTTGATTTATTTTCCAATTATAAGAATGATTAGAGAAACCATTTTAAGTAGAAGAGGCAGCTAGTTTTATAAGACAATGTAACACAATATCTTTCTGCTCTCAAATCAGCAAGAACAGTGGAGCTCTTCGCTCTGTTACAGAGGTGGTTAGTTTTCCATTTTTGAATTCAGATTTGTGGATTTTTCCCTGGGTTTGCGGGGGGGGGGGAGGCGAGAACGTGGAGAAGAGGGGAGAAGGGTTGTGTTTTGTTTCTACTCAAGAGGTAGAAAGGCAGCTGCATCAGCCAGCTTCTCCTGAGACCACTGAAATTTCCAAAGTACACCACAGGTTTTTAAAGCTACAGAATTTAAAGTGTTCTCTCCAGGAAGAGTCAGCTTTTGAGCAAGAGGCATATTTGGAGGCGGGGAAAAACAAGTTGCAGGTGAGTACCCAAAAAAAAAAAAAAAAAAAAAACGCGCAGCAGCGCAGCCACAAAATGTCTCTGCTCCAATTTGAAACAAATTCCATCCAGACCTTACTTTTGGGGCTACTTTGCAGTCTGTTTTTCCTCAAGGTTATATATAGGCCTTTCAAATGATCTCTGGAACCATTTGGAGAATGACTGGCTAGATAGAGTAGGATTTCTGCTGACTCAGGCTATTGAAAAACAAACAACAACAAAAAGGATGGCTTCACTCCATGGTAGTTTTAATCCTGTTAATTTCTCCTGGTAGACACACAATTCAGGGGTTTAAAATAAAAGCTAATATTTACTGTTGAATGCCTGGTGAAATACTACTACAGTACATCTGCAGTTCTAAGTGTTTTTTCAGATGACAGCCTCCTATTCCCATCTAAAGAATTGTTGGCATCACTTCTAGCCTTGGCACTATATTGTCCCCCTCCCCCCCCCATGGGGAAGGGAACTTCTGAGTGTTGATTTCCCCCTTCCATGTGGAAGGGAACTGGGTCAGCTGCCTCTTTGGCAGTATCTCCCCCCGCCCCGGAGAGCACTCTGCATAGTTGAGGGCTTGGAGAGGTGGAGTTTAAGCTTCCCTGTACTGGCTGAACTCATGTGCAACATGTCTTTACCAACTCCATAGAGATCACCCAGGAAAGCTAATACAGCCCTAAATTCTATTTCCTTTCCTATGGGGAATTTCCTTTCTCCTGTGTGGGGAAGTGTGCCAGGAGAAGACAGTCAGAGGGAACTTCTGGTCTTCTGGAGCTGCACTGACAGGGAATGAGGGGACATGGATACCCCAGAATTGGTGCAGGGGTACTAGCCCTCCACTTCTATAGCCCAGGCCTTTTGCAGATACTGACAGATCTGTACGGTTGAGGGGAATCCTTAATGGCTCATGCTGCAGGCATTCAAGCCCCAGCCTAAAGGAATGATCGGGGTAAGCTATAAAAGCAGGGTGAATCAGAGGAGGGGCCAGGAGGGCCATTTGGCCTGGGCCTCAAGCTCAAAGGATGCCTCAAATTTAGACACTTGTTAATTTTTTGGCAT
Source organism: Lepidochelys olivacea (assembly GCF_965140295.1). Classification (NCBI taxonomy): domain Eukaryota; kingdom Metazoa; phylum Chordata; order Testudines; family Cheloniidae; genus Lepidochelys; species Lepidochelys olivacea. Next base: position 129,177,305 of record NC_140413.1, read on the forward strand.
TTGATAAGTTTTGCAACTTTTTATGTGCATCCCTATTGGGCCCAAAGCGTTGGAATGGGCTTCCCATGCTTAATATCAACTGTGACATTGCACGAAAGCTAGATTTTTCCTCAATAATTAGTGCATTTGCACAGAAAAAAGCTAGAAAAGCATTTGTTAAATAAAAAATATTCAAATTATGTCTCACTCTTTTTGGCGCCTTATTTTGTTTTCATGTGTTATCAATTTTTATTATGGCTAGGGGCCTCAAAAGCCAGAAGTGGCCCAGGCTGCTCTGGATAGGATAACCAGATAGCAAGTGTGAAAAATCAGGATGGGGCTGGAGGATAATAGGCACTGACATAAAACAAAGCCATGAATATCGGGACTGTCCCTGTAAAAATCAGGACATCTGGTCACCCGATCTCTGGACCTCAGAGGGCCTGTACACAAGAGATTCCTCAGTGAAGTTTCCTCCCCTTAGCCACAGGGTGAGTATGGGGGGGAAAAAAATCATCCCCCAGAGGTGCAGGGAGGAAAAGTGGCTAGTACCTTTATTTGATAGCTGCATGTAGTGTTTTAAAAGTCATTTTGGACTCCATCTGTCCTACAGTACTGATCTCCTTCATGAGCACCCCTCTTGCTACTTCACAATAGGGAGAGACACACAGAGATCAACAATAGCAAAAAGCAAGCATGTGAAGTCACCCTAGGAAGTTATGAATGATGTGGCAAACAGATATGCAAAAATTGCCGCCCCCCCCCCCCCCAAGAACTAAATGCTAAGAATGAAGGACCACATTTTCAATCCCTCTGGTTCTGTGCTGAGCCTCCCTATTTCTGGCCTTGCTCTGAGGTAACTTAAAGTTGCCTCGATTTGCAATGGCTCTCTGCGGGCTGTTATGCTAGTATAGTGTTCTTCAGCAATCTCTCTCCCCCTCACGCCACCACTTATGCTGGAGGCATTAAGAGGGGCCAGCATAGAAATGTTTCATCAGCTCTACACCAGGCAGGGATGCCCCCTGCAACAGAGGTTTTTTTTTTTTTTTGTTTTGTTTTTTTATTTATAGCTCCTTTAAACCAGAGGGACTGTCACAGGGGACTCAGCTTGCCACAGGATGGCACCATGTCCTGGAAATTAGCTCTACCAGCCCGACACCCCTTCTAATGGTCACACGCCATCATGGTCTTTCCCTTTCTGTACCTGGCCCTGTCTCGTTCCAGAAACTGCAGCCTTCTTTGTGACTCAGTCCTCCACCCAGATCACTATGTGATTTCCCCTTCCCGGGATGAATCAAGGTCCCTTCTCACCAGCAGTCTCAGGTAGTCTTTCCTTTCACTGCCTCATTGTGCCACTCCCACAGTGGCTGGTAGGGGAACCTGGGGCCCACTCTATACTCCAAGTTCCAGCCCAGGGACCCTAGAACATGCAGCCAAGGACTGTGGAGTCCCCAACTTTGCTGCTTTCTCCCATGCATCCCACAGGCCCTCTTCTCCATCCTAATTTCTTTGGGGTATGCCCTTCCCTTGGGCCAGGCCACCAAGGTCCTACTCTTTCCTTGTGTTCCCTCTACTATACAGAGGGTGACCACAAATTTCCTCCTGGCAGCCTTTGCTGCTGACAGCCTTCTGGGTTTATACTTGCCCCACCCACCTCTGCTCAGGTGAGCTTCCCTCTAATCAAAGCTCTCCACTCACCCTCTCACTTATTTTCTGCTTAATTGGCTGATTTGTGAAGCTAGACCTTTATGCCAGTTATGGGGTGTACTCCCCACACTGGTTCTGAGAGGTCTAGATTGGGCCTGACTGGCTTAATCCAGATCGCAGAGAACCAGTGTGGGGCATATATCCCTGTGATATAGAGTATATAGAGTTAGCTTCAGAGAGGAAATTAGGTGCCTACTTGCCTTTTTATTGACATTCAGGGTCAGGTGACAGCTGAGCAATGTTTTTTTTAAAAGGCCCTAAATCCCCATAAGCATCTAAATTCATGCCAGTGGGGATGTACAAAACTGCCTAACTCCTGATGCTGCTGAGCTGCTCTGAGCTTTAGCTCACCCTGGTGAGATTCTCAAAATAGAGTTGGCTAAGTTGCCTATGGGGCCCAGGCTGGAGAGTGGCTCTGAGCACACCTAACCCATACAAAAAGAGACAGCTGAGGGTGAACAACTCAGGAGGTGTGTGCACCTAATGGTTAGGGCACTCTCCTGGGGTAGGGAGACCTGTTTTCCAACCCTCCACTCTGCCTCATTTGGATCAGGGACTTTGAACACAGGTCTCCCACCTTCCATGAGAACATCCTAACCCCTGGATCTTCGGCTTTGATAGGGTTGGGTTTTTTGTCTGTTTCTCCCCCCATGTGAAAGGGCTAGCATGCCTTAACTCTAGGAAATGGTTTATGGCTGAGAATCCCCAGCCTGTCTGGCTGGCACCTGAGGCCCAGATCCATGAAGTTAGACATATAAATCCCTCTGTGGATCTGGGGCCTATGACTTGCCCCTTTCCTCAGCATTTTAGGCATCTCCCCCAGTCAGTTTGCTGGCTTCTGTGAATCCCTTTCTTCAAACACCTTACTCTCCCCATACAATGGGTGGGGAGCCTAGGTGACTAAATTTAGGGCTGTGAATTCCACTAGGTGGCAGGGCACTCAGGAGTTGGGCATTGCCATGCCCAGCATTGCAACATTTAAGTTCCCTTTGTGAATCTAGCCGGAACTGACAGCAGGGTGGGATAGAACCTGGTCCTGAAGATCAAAGATTATACTTGTAGATCACCTGAAGTATTACGGCTTTATGCACTCATCATTTCAACACATTTTTAGTCTTTGACTACTTCATATTTTTTAAGTCAGGTTTGTAGGATACAGTCCCACCCCTTATTTGACTCATGCTTAATTTAGAAAATACATTTGTGATTAGAAATATTGTTGGGAAGAAAATGATATTGTACTAGTTCAGTCTACTAGAGGAATTTGTTCTGAAAGATTAGTGACAGGCAATAAAGCAATGTGCCTATTCCTACCCCATGTACAGTACAACTGATAATTGTAACATTCTAGGCATACTAATGCATTTTTGGGGGGGGGGAGGGGAAGTATGACATGATTAGCATATGATTACACATTATCCACAAAGGAAGGTATTAATCTTCAGAGTTAGGATTGCCAGGGGATATGCATAAAATAATAATATTTCATTTTCTTTGATTCACTGAATATTTGAGGTACGGCTTCTGTAGTCACAGAACATGAACCAGAAACATTTTAATGGTTAGGAATGAGATTTATCACATGCTTCTGACAGAATTAGGAGAGATATTGGCAATGGAGAATTTAGGGGCACGTGTAAAGGGATAGCAACCCAAAACAGACTATCAAAAGCATGTGAACAGTTTTGAGGACCTGTTGTCCTTTAATGGACGTCAAAGGCATTAGGCTTGTAAGAACTATGGCACACACTGACAGAATACACCCCTATTTTCACAGGCTACTCACTATTGTAATTATCTTTGTACAAGGTATGCCTTATAAAGTATCATTTGAAAACTCATTATTTGCTGGTCAGTAATGTCTTGGGAAATGTGTGGCAATATGTTAAGAGATTACTGTGTTAATAACATCATACAGATGCTTCAAACCCCACAGCCCTGCCCTTCAGCTGGAAGTGTTTCAGTACACTTTAAAAAAAATCATAAAAAGGAGGAACAACCACCCATGGGGACCCCACTCAGTCCCTGATCACCTCATTCTCTGCACCTGAGAAGACAAGAGGAAAACAGCCATTGGACTTTGGGGGAAGGGATGCGGACCTGAAATATTGGTCAGTAATCTGCTGGAGCATGTAGTAAGAAAGTTTGCTTTGCAGCTACCATACTTTAAGTAGATAGCAGTAAGCATTTTCATCTTAGTTTTTCTCATAACCATTTTGACTTATGCCTCATTATTTTATTCACTTAAACACAGTGGATTAGATAAAACAGTAAAACAAGTTTATTAACTACAAAGATGTTTAAGTTGAAGTCTCTTGGCAACTATTTAAGGGAATAAACTGGCACATTGTTCCTTGAAAGGAATAATATATTTGAACTGTCCAGGAGAGGGTTGGGTAGTACAAGACATACATTTCTGGAGGAAGATCCAGGACTGGTGTTGGTCACCCTGCAGTATAGACAAAGCGAGTGAGAGCTAGGGTGTAGCTGGCAGGCTGCACTTACAGACTCTCAGGGGGTGGCTTGCATGGTGGAAGGCTGTTTGTGAGCGGCTCACTGGGGAGCTATTACAGCAAGGCATTGTAAGGAACCCAAGGTTGTACAGCAGGAGGTTATACAGCCCCCCCCCCCACTAGTTTGAATTGTACCTGTAGTATGTCACACTAGCATTTTGTGGTATACAACATCTTCATATATGGTAGAAATGGACGGCTCTGTATAGCTCACATCAAGATGAGAAATTGTGATGAGCAAAGGTGAATCTCAGGGGAAGAGGAAAAAAAAACCCAAAAACATATCAGAAAGTGAGTTTGGATAAGATCCCCAAAACTCAGATGCTTTTCTGAAGCTAATACAAACTATCCAAACCTCCTGGGCTAGAAATCTCAGGACAGTGACATTCTTACAAAATTTCCATGGCTTCCAGCTTTTGGGGGCCAGAAATAAAAAGTGAGCAACATTTGGGGACAATATTTTGCACCTTCCTTTTGCAAGTCTGGATAGATCTCAAAAATACAGCAAGGCGCAGAAAACAAATTGATATTTTAAACTCAGAAAAAGGGTAGGTTTATGTTTTGGAGTTGGGACTCTTAATTTGAATAAATTCAGCCAACCCTAATGGAAATGGAACCTATATTCCCAGAGCATTCTGGACCGTGTTTAAGCCAGAAATTAGATGTTGGTCTTCTCATCTAATTTTAGATCGGTATTCTGAGGGAAAGATTTGAGCTTTGCTACCTTTCAGTTTCTGGACATCTTCCTCTACTATTTGCTTTTCAGTACTAGTAACCAGCAATTTTAGTATTAGTAAAGTTGCTACTTTGGGGATACAAGATATAGCAGCATCATATTCAGGACTTATATCACCAGCTTACTGAGCGTATGTAGGCAAAGAGATTTGCTCTAGGCTGTGAGCCTCACAAAAATGCAGGCTACCTTCTCATGCTGACAGTTCTGTCACTGAACAGCTTGTTCTACTGTTCACTACACTGTAAGACTTGTTTTGAAGGATACACCAGGTCTGTCACTACACACAGCTGATCAACATTTGGCAAATAGGGAATCCCCTCTTCATCAATTCAGCAGTCATGGGAAGTACCCTGAAGTAATTTATGGCCCGTCCCCCCCAAAAGTAATTGGGCAACCAAAATAATATTGCTGAGCAGCCCCATTATCCTCTTAGACTTCATACTCAGCTGGAGAATACTCATGGGAAGATATTTAGTGGGTTTTTTCCCTTTTGATATTTAACTTGTATAACTTTTATGCAATTTGGGGATGCAACAGTGGAAAGATATGGTATCCAAGGCTCAGATCCTCAAAGGTATTTAGGCACCTAACTCCCATTGATAGATCCTCAAAGGACCAAAGCCAAAAAATGTTTTAATACATCCCCACTTAGGGGCCATATGGTTGATTTCATATACAAATATTTGTATTCTTCCTAATCAATTTTATAGCAGTTTGATCGATTTACTTGGCTGCTAGATTTCTAGTATTTTTACACCTAGATGTTTGTGATGAGAGTATTAGTGTTTTTTACATTTATTTTAAAATGTATAGGACAAGATTAGACAAGTCCTAGACATAATTTATTTTTGAAATGTCTGTCTTTCCTTAGTATATAGTGTGCTGTACCTTTGAATTAGTAGTGTTAGTTTACCCATGTCTGGTTTGTACTAGAAACCAAGTCCAGCCACCAGAGGGTACTAGTAAACTGTGCTGTTAGTTTTAAGAGTTCCTCAATTGCCATTGTGTATGTGTAGAGGATCTGAAGTGAGCTATTCACCAGAGAGTTATAAATTCAGGTGAACATGCACTTTCTAAACTTTTAGGTTCTAATGGTCTAGCTGTGCAACAGTAAGAAGTGACAAGCTAGACAGACAAAGTACCCCATAGAGGTCTAAAAGAACCGTCATGTAGATGGCCAACTTGAGAGGATTCATGAGCCCCTCCCCCCTATTTTCAGAGAGAATTCCCACGCTTGGTTATGACAGTAGATAGTTAAGCATGATAGAAAAGTTAACCCAAAGCACAATTAGAAGTATCACCGATAATCAGTTTAAGATGGTAACAGTAATGCTTTAACATTTCTTACCTATTGTAGCTACTTGATTCTCAAGCTCTGATCCATTTTTCCAGTTACTCTAGTGTAAATCAGGAGAGAATCCATTGAAGCTAATGGAGTTACTCCTGATTTATACTGGAATAAGTGAGATCAGTTTTTTGTCCCTCATTATTGAGGGTCTATACTCCAACAGGTACTTTCTCTTTGATACTGTATAACTTCATTAAACACTGAATTCCATGTGCATATTGCAAGAAGAGAAAGTAATGAAGTAAACCGAAAAGCCAAAAGGTGTCAACACAAATTGATGTAGACTGGAAAGGAAACATTCAGTATGTATTACTCTATTTTTTTATTTATATATATATATATATATATATATATATATATATAAACCCTTCTGCCAGGCCAAGTTGATAGCAGCAAGGGCCGGGTTCAGTAAACAGGGGTTCCCTCTCATCAAAGCAAATGCAAAACTGGCTCGAGCCCCCACCCAGTGACCTGGGAAAAATCTTACACACCCCCTGGGCGCCTCAAAGAGGCAATACTTCCCCTCTCGCAAGCACAGAGTCTCGGTGTAGCAGAGAATCTTTAATAACATGAGGTAAACGACATCAGCATTAAATTGGGGAAACACCACAATTAGTGTTCATTAACCAAACCATGAGCAAAGACCCACCCCAGCAAATTGGGCCACATCCTTTCCCTGGGGTTCTTGAGTCCCAGAACCCAAACGTCTCCTGAGTCCAGCAATCCACAAATCACCCAAAGTTCAAAAAGTCCAGCCCTAGAGTTCAAAAGTTCATCTGCAGAGTGTTACTCCCCAGTCTGGCTAAAACGTGCCTGTGTGTGGGGGAAAGAGGTAAGGGGCACCTTACATGTTCTGAAGCTGACTGCCCCACAGGGCTCTGCTCCGCCATGACCGGCTCTGCTCTGCACAGCTTGCTGTCTCATGAACACTCCCCTGTCTCATGAATGCCGCTCTGCACAGCTCACCTCACCATCTCAAGAACACTCCGCCAGCCTATCCACGAACAGCACCACTGTACTCTAGTTCTTCCGGCTCCCCACTACTTGACACAGTGCTCAGTGATTTCAGCTTATAGTAGTGGGAGCCTTAGGGCTGGTGCACCATAAGGCCAAATTGAATTCAGCACAGTACCTGTAGCAAGACTCTTAATAGACCCAAAATTAGCTCTGACATTCAACAGTGGAGAGAGACAGAGGTGCAATTGGTGTTTCAGGCCCTCGCAAAGGGGCCCACACCACCAGGTACAAATACCTGTCTCAAGCCTCTCTCAATTCACAGAGTTTTGGAACCCATGTCCCTTGCCTAGCGAGTGCTACTTAGTTGATGGTGAGTCCCTCCATCATAACAAAAGGCCAAGTACAGTTCCATGCACAGTTCCCATAATCAGGGTAACAACAATTTATTCTTCCCGCCCCAATAACAGAGACACTGGGGATCCCACAACAGCCAAAGTGACCATTTGGGCAGTTATGGCCTCATTCTAGGCGGGGTGGGTGTGCCTATGCAAACGAGATTGGCCCCTGAAGTTCTTTTCCACAACTTGCCACACCTCACCACCAGATGTCAGGGTGGAGCTCATCCTGATTCTGCTTATCTATCTATCTCAATAGAAGTGTGCTCAATATAGGACCAGTATCTTTCCTGTGTCAAGATCCACATGGTCAAGGAGGAAGGGGAAAACAAAAACAGAAAACAAAAACAAAACACAGACTGGGTATCCCGATTTCTGTGGAGCCTTCCCATGGGACAAAAGATGAATGAAGACAATGTGCAGATGCTAAACCTCTATGTGCAAAAAGGACATAAGCAATGAACCCTGTTACAAAAGCTCAGAGAGGATGAGGCTTGCTGAGCCTATTGGCCTATGAGTAATTCATGCCTTCGCTAGCAAGGGATCTTCTTTTCTTACCAGGTCCAGAACTCTAGAAGAGCTATCCCTGGTGGGACTGACAGGGACGTCAGTTTCCTATTGTGTCCTTTTCCCCCTTTCAGCCTTTATATCAATATTTCAGAGCAGACACTTTTTTTATTCATGCAGAGAAGTTTTACACTTTAGAGTCAGGATACACAGAAAGATCATTTTGTCCCTCCACTCCCACACCATAGCAGAAACATTAGACAGAAGATAGCAAGAGAATACATGAAACAGCAGTCATTCACTATCCACAGACCACATTAAATTGTTGAGAGGAGCTGTATATGCTCAAATAGGGATTTGAGTCCTTGTCCTTATGATTAAAGGAGGGATTACTTTGTTATGTCTGGGAGACTAAGAAATTTGTTTTGAATCATTTCCAGTCCCATGGGATCATTCCAGTTAAATATTTCTGCATCATACAATATTTTAGCACCTTGGTCTCAGATGCTAAGAGTTGGTGCAATTAAGTAGCCCTCATAAGTTCAGGAAAACAGAACAGCTTGCATTGAATGTGAGGTCTTTTTTGTTATCTGAATACATTTATCCCACAAGCCATTTTGTTAACCATATATCCAGGTATGGGAAAGAGGTAACTCATTCAATGTATTGAACATTGATCCTCCATTTATGCAACTTCCATCTCTGATGGAGGACAATGACTTTAGTTTTGGAATAATCAACCCTCCTATTTAAATAAATATTTGTCCCAAAAGCAATTGGGACAGTAGAACCATGTCATCTGCATGCAAGAGGGATAGAGTGAGCCCTAATTTTAGTAGGGGGGCAGAATACTTATCCCTTTTAATGGGAAAACATCATTGATATAAAAGTTAAAGAGAAGAGAGGCTAAAAGACAGCTCTGTGGAACCATATTTTGTACTTGGAGTGGAATCAGTTAATTCCCCATCCAGGCCCATCCTAATCTGATCTATTGTTTATCTAAAGAGCTCTTAAAAAAAGAGCTAACAAGGATCTATTTCATTTCTGTGATCTGCAATTTGCCCTACATGGGGTCCCTGTTAATACAATCAAAGGCTGATTTTAGATCAATAAAAGCTGTATATTATCTCCCCCCCCGCACCTTAGAAAGCACATATTTGTGGATCAAATAAGAAAAAATACAACAGTTATCTGTAGTGGAATGGCCATTATGGAAAAAATCTTCTCTCTCTGCCCCAAGACACATCTAGTGAAAATTTTTAAAGCAATAGTCTAATTAGTTTCCAGGATGTAGATCCCCCTCCTTAAAAAAAAAAAAAAAGGAATTATAATATTGGTAGACCAAACTGAAAGGGAAAAGTCTCTCTAAATTTTTCTCTAATATACGTAATAGTAAAAACAGGTGCTCACTATTCAAGTATGCTCCTTAAGTACTTCCACAGTGATTAAATCCTCCCCTGCTGCTTGACTGCAACATGTTGATCAATTTAAAATTTAGCTTCTTCACTGGATACTGCAGGCCAGTTTGGAGGGGAACTGGAAAATGGAGGCTACCAGATCTAAGTGTGCCAAAAAGTTTATAATGATAGGCCATGTATTAAACATAGAAAAACCTCTCCCCCGCAATATGCTTGGAGATCAGAGCTTCAATATTACTCCAGATCATCTCGGAACCCATTGCTACCCATTTCCAAGAAATATACAGAATTTCTCCTTTTGGCAGCAAACTCAAATGCCATGTGATGTTCCAGCTCTTCCTTTCAGCAATCTTTTATACAGCTTTCTAAAATTAACTAGCTTTGGATGGAATCCTGTGTGCTATCTTTCCTTACCTCCATTGCCATAATCTGTAAGGTTTGTGGGTTTTTTTCCTTGATGAGGAAAACAAATCTGCATCATACCAAATGTTATCTTTCAAAAAGGAAAGAATAGCCTTTTTTGGTAGTAAGATCAACCTGTAATTTGCATACATGCAAATATATCCCTTAGATCTGAAAAGGGATTTTTTTTTTTAGCCCTAGCAGGTAATTGGAGGAGAGTTTCTCTTAAATTTTAGATTTAACCAATGGATTCCACTTGATTTCCCTTACATCTAAGGCTTCAAAACAAAGTGAAATACCATCCAACAAGGATCAACTGGTGTAATGGGATGGGGTGGGGGGGCAAAAATTAATCTGGAGGAATTGATAGTGACTATCAGATTTAAGGGCCATTGAGGGGGGAAAACGTGTAAAAACAAAAAAAACCACACACACACACCCAAAGCCAACTTTATATTGCAGTTTCTATTATGTTAGTCACACTCCCCCCTCTAATAGGTGTAGGTGAAGTGACCCATTGTATCACTACCCCCATTGGGTTTACAGTTACAATGAGTTCTCTTGACTCTTTCCTCTTCAATACTTTGATCATCTGTTAACACCTCTGTATTAGAATCTAGGGTCCAACCAGCTGCATGCACCTCTGGCACAGGCGAAAGACCAACAGAATTTTTGGAAGAGTCCCTGTCCTTTCTTTTCAGATACAACCCCTGTGTAGGGGCAGGGGAAGCAGTTCAAGTAATCACTCCCAGACTGGTCCCCTTTTAACCTGATCTATCCTATAGCCTCTGAAATTAAGATCTCAAACTCAGATCTTAACCACCCAACAAATTTTTTAATGCTGCCAACACAATCTAGTAGACCTTAGGGTTTTTTTAACCCTTTATAATTTAGTCTCTAGGTAGAGAGTAAATTACTACTTGTTCAAGTAGTACGTACACACACACACACACACACCTGACACCATAAATCGGCCAGAGCCTTTACCCCTTACTTTGGGGAATCTTTTGGGGGGGGGGGGAAAGAAATCAAAGCCACTGCCCATGCATGCTTAGGGTTACCGTTGTAAGAGTGCTAGCACTTTTATCTGGGCTAGAATGATTATCTGGAGCCATGAGTGCATGCTCCTTGCCCACATGCTGGAAGAGGGTGAGCTAATTTCATAAGTATTAGCCACAGCTCCAACCTCAGAGCCTCTGTATTGGCTATGTACAGAAGTGGTATCAAACCCCACTATTAGACTCTAAAGAAAATTGCTTTTAACTGATCACATGCCGTCAGTAGCTTCGGAGTCTAAACTCTTGCCACATCTGCCATATCCCCACCACACATTCTGAAATAAAAGAAAGATTCTTTGGTTTCAGAAGTGTCTGTAAACATTTTACCAATAAGCTTTCCCAACCTTATACATAGTTACAACTGGAGGCAGCGTTAGAGAAAGAACCAGTAGAAAACTTTGTATTTGATTCTGTAGATATGTTAAAGATATTTGACAGTCTCAGAATAGTTTCCCAAGAAACGTTCAGATATCCATCCAAATCACTGTCCTGGGGAAAACTGATCTAGATTAAGAGTTGGGACCGAATCCCAAAGGTCTCAGACCAGTGGTAGGATGATCACCAAACTCCATTTCCTTACAATATAGTGTCCAACTCTCCATAAATCCATTCCCTTCACTAGGAAGGGGATTATGAAATCTAATTAAGCTATACCCCAATATACTGTAGGTTTCTCCTTAACATGTTTACCTTTCATAGGATATCAGGGTTGGAAGGGACCTCACAAGGTCATCTTGTCCAACCCGCTGCTCAAAGCAGAGCCGATCCCCAATTAAATCATCCCAGCCAGGGCTTTGTCAAGCCTGACCTTAAAAACTCCTAATGAAGGAGATTCCACCACCTCCCTAGGTAACGCATTCCAGTGTTTCACCACCCTCCTAGTGAAAAAGTTTTTCCCAATATCCAACCTAAACCTCCCCCACTGCAACTTGAGACCATTACTCCTCGTTCTGTCATCTGCTACCACTGAGAACAGTCTAGATCCATCCTCTTTGGAACCCCCTTTCAGGTAGTTGAAAGCAGCTATCAAATCCCCCCTCATTCTTCTCTTCTGCAGACTAAATCATCTCAGTTCCCTCAGCCTCTCCTCATAAGTCATGTGTTCCAGTCCCCTAATCATTTTTGTTGCCCTCTGTCAAGGTTCCTCCCCCACTCTGAATGCTAGGGTACAGATGTGAGGACCTGCATGAAAACCTCCTAAGCTTATCTTTACCAGCTTAGGTCAAAACTTCCCCAAGGTACAAATTATTCCACCCTTTGCCCTTGGATTGGCCGCTACCACCACCAAACAAATACTGGTTACTGGAGAAGAGCTGTTTGGAAACATCTTTCCCCCCAAATACTTCCCAAAACCTTGCACCCCACTTCCTGGGCAAGGTTTGGTAAAAAGCCTCACCAATTCGCCTAGGCAACTACAGACCCAGACCCTTGGATCTTAAGAACAATGAACAATCCTCCCAACACTTGCACCCCCCCATTTCCTGGGAAATGCTGGATAAAAAGCCTCACCAATTTGCATAGGTGACCACAGACCCAAACCCTTGGATCTGAGAACAATGAAAAAGCATTCAGTTTTCTTACAAGAAGACTTTTAATAGAAATAGGAGTAAATAGAAGTAAAGGAATCACCCCTGTAAAATCAGGATAGTAGATCCCTTACAGGGTAATTAGATTCAAAACATAGAGAATCCCTCTAGGCAAAACCTTAAGTTACAAAAAAGATACACAGACAGAAATAGTTATTCTATTCAGCACAATTCTTTTCTCAGCCATTTAAAGAAATCATAATCTAACACGTACCTAGCTAGATTACTTACTAAAAGTTCTAAGACTCCATTCCTGGTCTATCCCCAGCAAAGGCAGCATATAGACAGACCCACAGACCTGTTTGTTTCTCTCCCTCCTCCCAGCTTTTGAAAGTATCTTGTCTCCTCATTGGTCATTTTGGTCAGGTGCCAGCGAGGTTACCTTTAGCTTCTTAACCCTTTACAGGTGAGAGAAGTTTTCCTCTGGCCAGGAGGGATTTTAAAGGGGTTTACCCTTTCCTTTATATTTATGACACCCTCCACTGGAGGTTTTCCAATTTTTCCACATCCTTCTTGTAGTGTGGGGCCCAAAGCTGGACACAGTACTCCAGATGAGGCCTCACCAATGTCGAATAGAGGGGAATGATCACATCCCTCCATCTGCTGGCAATGCCCCTACTTATACATCCCAAAATGCCATTGGCCTTCTTGGCAACAAGGGCACACTGTTGACTCATATCCAGCTTCACGTCCACTGTAACCCCTAGGTCCTTCTCTGCAGAACTGCTGCCGAGCCATTCGGTCCCTAGTCAGTAGTGGTGCATGGGATTCTTCCGTCATTACATTTTTAAAAAAATTATAAACATTAAGTACCTGAAGACACTGAACACACAAAAGTGGTTTTACTTATGTTATAGGCTTGTACATAGGAATCTTAAAAAGACTAAGGGAACTGCAACTAAAACTGCCCCTAGAAATATCAAAAAATGTTATAAAATACTCTAGGTATTCAGGAAATACTGTGGCAGACTGCAGAGATGTGCATTCATAGATTATCTGAATTTCTTGGCTCACTTTTTGCCAGTTATATCCTTTGAAGGCACAATGGACATTTGTTTCTGTCTAGATTACAACTGCACATCCAGGTTAGTTAAGCACTGTTACTTGCCCATATGTTCAGTACATCACTCACTCTAGCTCTCGTTTTTATAAAGCCGATTGGATCTGGATTTCATGTGCAATTGATCATATGAAGACAATTTGACCGCACTAAAGGAAATGACAAGATTTGCTATTATGGGGTGACAAATGGGGCTGTAAATGGGGTGAAAATGAGAATCTGAGAGGGGGGGATTGTTATTTAGCTCCTACCCATTCAAGCATGTATTCCTAAAGCAGCAGTAAAGAGAGCCTGCTGAGTCCCTCTGACATATTAAGTACCAAACAGAGAGGGCTGGGGCGGGGCCGGGGGGAGAGAAGAGAGAGAGCCTGGTCATCAACTCAAAGTGCAAACACTATGAACCCTCCTACAATCACTGTGGAATTAGTTAATATTTTGTCCATGAAGTTGTGAATCCCAGACAGAACTTTTAAAGAGCTCAGTTTGTTCTTTTCCCATTTGGTAGGGTTGTCCTCATGAGTCTTGAGAATTTAGAACATTTAACTTATTTTGAGGGAGCTAGTTCATAGTAGATGGGGGAACACTAAAATTCAAACTCTGATCTCAGTAAGTGATTTCTTTTTCATTTCAAGACTTTCCACGTCTGAAACACACACACACACACACACACACACACACACACTGAGCAAGCTACACCAACTTAAGCAGCCCTTAAGGACTTATCAAAATTGTGGAAGCTGATTTCCATATCATGGCTAAGTTAGTTTTCAAATTGATGTACAAACCCTTCAAAGACCAGTTCCAACTGAGTTCATGAATGTTTTGAAGTCAGAACTAGTTTGAAAGCATTTGCAGATCCTGAAATTCATTCAAATCCTAATCTGGTTTTAACCATATTATCGTATATTCAAATCTTAACACAAAATCATATGAAAAGTTCAGGTTCAATGGATTCTTGCATATTAACAAGGGGCCAACCCCCCTCCCCCACCCCCAAACTCAACAAATTGTACAGGACTAACAGAAATGGAAATGCAACCGCAACCAGAGTAGAAAAGATATTACATTTGTCCCACATGACTTTTCCTGGTTACCGTTCAAACTCAAAAATCACTGGCAATCAGAAACTTGGACGCACTTTTGGCTATTCAGTAACAGCAAAAGAAATTCACAAAAAAGCGTAACTAGACAGTTTGAGGACAAGAAGAGTTCTAACAAACTAGCATACTGCATAGGAACTGGGTAGTGTGCTTTAATAAGTTTGGGAGCTCTCCAGTGGGCTTCCCTGTTTTCTATTGCAGAAGTCATTTAGAAACTTGCCAGAGCAGCAGTGGACCTAGGTCTTGCATATTTGTCCATGTTAACAGTGTTTATTTGGAATCCAGCTCTGCCAGAGTGGTGTCCTTGCATTCCGAATGCTGTGTAGAAAGCAAGGACGCAATGGCAACGCGGGTGGGATCCTAATCCAGGAAGGCAATGGAATAGAGCATGACCGCAAAGACCTAGTGTATGTGAAACTAAAACCACAGCCTGCAGCCCTGGGACAGCAAATAACCTACTGACACAGCCTCAGGGTGCGATTCCCTTGCTTTTGTGCATAGAGTTGCACTAGCTCTTCTTGAGAAGTACAAATAGCCGTGCAGCTGCAGTAGCACGTGTAGTAGCAGCAGAGGCATGGGTGAGCCACGCCAAGTACAAACTCCCTGGTTTCGAGCGAGGGCACACTCAATACGGCTCACCCATGCCTCTGCTGCTACCACTAGTGTTACTGCAGCGACACGGCTATTTATACTTCCCCAAGCTCAGCAAGAGCAAGTGCAAGTACATGAACACAAGCAGGGGGATCGTACCCCTAGCTCACAGCGTAGCCACAGAAAGGTAAAGGGTTCACAGTGTCTGAATCTTTGGGGAAAGTGGACTTGTTAAATAGCTCAACTGAGGCCTGGGACACCTATACGTAGAGACTGGAACAGTATAGAATAGTTAATGAGATCAATGATAAGAGGGTAGTTTTATCGAGTGAAATAGGCACTAAAACCTATAATTTGCTATGCCGCCTAACTCCTGTTAAACCAGCAGACAAAACATTTGCTGAGATTGTGGCATTTCTACAAAAATCACCTCTCTCCAACACCACTAGTGATCACAGAACATTTCTGGTTTTCCAGACAAACCAAAGAGTAAATTAAACAACTCCTGAATATATGGCTACATTAAGGAAACTGACAGAGCACTACTATCATGGAGAGAGTTAAATGACACATTGTGGGACCTGTTAGTGTGGAGTACAAAATGAGGCAATCCAAAAACAGTTATTGACTAAGGGTGATTATTGAAACAGCATTTTCCAGTGCATATCTTAGGATTTAGAGCCCACTACTCAGGATGCCAAAGTGTTGCAACAGCATCCCAAAGTCTGTGGCCAATAAACAGAGTCAAGCAGATAGCACAACATGGAGAAAATTAAAAAACTGTGGGAAAGAGTCTCACAACGCTAGTTGTTGGTTCAGAGACAAAGCCCGTAGAAATGGCATGAAATTGGGATACACACAAGATGTGCAGATCAGTGCAAAAAGCACAGCCACCAGCTTGCAAGGACACCACCAGAGAATTTCATGTTCCACAGTTTGCAGCTGGAAAACATGGAATCCATGGAGAATACTGCATCATCTCTACAATTGTAGAATTTAGAAGACAACAAACAAAATATATGAATTCTTTTACAAGTTGAAGGAACAAGAACTAAAATGGAGCTTGATATAGGGGCTGCTGTTTCACAGCTGGATTATCAGAGAATAATCAAAAGAGTGACATTGCAGAAAGCCTTAGTAGATCTCAAAATGCACAGAGGGGAGATCCTCACTCCTGGGGTATTACAGCAAAAGAGACTGATAGAGGTTGTACTTACCACCTATCATCACAGCTTCTCATTGGAGGTATCCTCACCTATCTGCCTTTGTGCAAAATTCAGCCCTCCAGCTGAGGAGCAGCTAGTTCAGATCCCTTTCAGGATAAGAAAAGTTCAAAGTGACATCCAAAGTCAGTCAACAAATCAGCCCTTTCTCTGGTCTAGTCTAGAATCATTGTCTTCTTCCTCTCATCTCTCACATCAAGCACTAACTCTTCAGACTAAATCTTCCTAAGACATATGTTCTCCTGCAGACTCGCTATGATTTCTTCCAAAAAACTGACCTTTCTCAGTCTTTGATGGGGCTCAGGTGTCCATTAAGTTATGACCTGATACCTCTTAGTCATGCCCCCTCTAGCTGAGAAGCAACAAATTAATTACTGCACAGGTGTAGTTAATGCAACTGACTGGCTTTTAACCTTTTCTAGTCCATGATATGGTTTCACCCCATCACAGTGACATATAACTGTACACAGCATATGCCAAACATCCATGTTGTACAGCAAGTGGGTCATGCATTACTTTAAAGAAAGATAGATTCAGCTAATTGGAAAAGCATAAAGCACCTTCAGGCTTAAAAAATTATGGACTCCCACCCAAAACAAAAAGTAGCAGAATTGTTGGAGAAGACAACTGATGTCTGCCAGAATGGTATCAGAACCCTAAAACATATGAAAGCAAAATTATACTTGAAGAGGGCACAATTCCTAAATTTTGCAGAGTTCATCCAGTAGTTTTTTGTGATACAGCCAAAGTGAGAGGCAGCACTTCAGCAGTTATGGGACTCTGGACTTATATCAAGATTAGAGGGAGCAAATGGAGCACCCCTATACTGTCTGTGATTAAAAATAATGGAACTGTCTGTATCCGTGGTGATTTCAAGATTACCATTAACCCAGTATTATATACAGATCAGTATCCCTTGCCTAGAATAGAGGATATATTTGCCTAATTAATTGGAGGTAAGCATTTGTCCATGATAGACCTTGATAGCCTGCACCTATGTACAAATGGAGATGGAAGACAGTGAAAAGAAAGTATCTCACAATTCACACACACAAGTGTTTATTTCAATATAAAAGGCTAGTGTTTGGAAGACCGTCCACACCCACTATTTGGCAGCAAACCATGGACAGGGTAATACTGGGCATTCCTGGTACTCTGTGTGACTTGACGATATACTCACCATGGGAGCTAGTGAGCCACAGCATGCAGGCAATCTGCCTGAGCGCCCTTTTTAGCAGCCCGGAGATTGTTGCTTGTGATTTATTTTTGCAGGCCCCCCCTTGAGCCGGGACCCTGGGCTGCAGCTCCTAAAGCCCCTGCCTTAATCCAGCTCTGAACACAGTGGCTTACAGCTCTGGGTCTCCCTAGCAGCATGTTACAATGCATAAACATGCTCCAGTGCGTGCTTGGAAGTGGCCCGCCACCCAGGGGCAGTGAATCCACACAGACTCTGGACCATTTATGGGGCACATGTTTTTGGTTGTAGTACATTCTCATTCTAAATGGACTGAAGTGTTATGTCTGAATTCAGCTACTTCAGTGCAGATGGTGGACATGTTAAGACTCTTGTTTTCAAGGAGGTGCGTCCCTGAACAGATTGTATGTGACAATGGAACTCAATTCAGATCCAAAGAATTCCAGTTCTTTGTTAAAAGAAACAGTATCAAATATGTCATGTCAGCTGCTTACTATCCTGACAAGAAGGAGTAATGGAAAGTTTTATTCAGACATTAAGCAAGTGATTTGTGCTGCAACTACAGATAAAGGTAGCTTACCACACAAGATTGTGAATTCTCTATTGGCCTATAGGAACGCAGTACATGAGCGATGTTTGTTTATAGGACATAAATTTAGGTCTTGCCTGGACTTGTTCAAGACCAATCTACACAGGGACATTGGAAGGAAAGAGTGTGATCAAATGACCACAAATAGTCCCATCCAACTGGAGTTTTCACATGGAAGAAATTAGGCTATGTCTACACTACAGCCACCACACAGGCACAGCTGCAGCACTCCAGCTATGCCACTGTAGTGTAGATGCTTCCTACATGGATAGAAGGGTTTTTTCCATGGATGTAGGTAATCCACCTCTCCAAGAGTTGGTAGCTAGATCGACGGAAGAATCCTCCTGGTGACCGAGCCATGTCTACACTGGGGATTAGATTGACCTAACTACAGTGCTCAGGGCATGAAGTTTTTCACAGTCCTGAGTGACGTAGCTAGGTTGACCCACATTTTATGTGTAGATCAGGCCTCTGTAAGATTACTATCCAGATATTTCATGGAAACCGGGAGTTATTACATCAGACTGCTATTCTGTCTTATTGGGCAGAAGTAACATTGAACAGTTATGAAGAAGACACACAAACCAGTTTTTGAGCACAAATTCAGCAGTAGGTAGGTTCTCCACTAGCGATGCCTATTGAAAATACCAAGCCTACGAGGCTGCCACAGACAATGATTTTTGATAGTAGCAGTGAGCTACTGTTGTCCCTGTATGTCCCTGTTTTTTATTACAAAGGACCTTATTGCTACAGAACAGGAAGATGTTGCTGATACATCTACACCAGAAAGTACAAACAAACACAGTTCCAGATGCTGTTGTGATGCCTATGACACGTTATCCAGGGAGAAGTCATAAGCCACCTCTCAGATGCAATTTGTAGTACATTGTGTATTATTGATTGTAGTTTTGATAGTAATACGTTGGTAATTCATTGTATGCCATTTCACACTAAGAAGGAGAAATATGTCGTATAGAGGAATTAGGGTAGTATCCCTTAATAGTTTGGGAGTCCTCTAGTGGGCCTCCCTATCTTCTATTGCAAAAGACATTTAGAACCCTGCCATAGCAGCAGTGTACATAGGTATCTAGGTCTTGTACATTTGTATATAGTTAATAAGCACTGTTATTTGGAAGTCAACTGTGCCCAGTGTAGTTTCCCCATATTCTTAATGTTATTTAGAGAGCAAGGACACAATACCTGGTTTGTCAGCCCAGGTTGAGCACTAACCCAGGCTGGTCTGGAGAACTTTTATGGCTAGAGTCAAACATTTTTCACTGTTGTACTTTAATATTTAATAGACCCTTTTAAATGGTAATAACCTTCATTTCTATGAAAGAGGAATCAAGGAGAGATTTAGAAGTAATAAAGGTATCAAGACTCTTATACTAAGCCTAATACCAGCTTCTATCTGTCTGTCTATATGGATATTGCTAATAATACTTTGTACTCTTACAGTGCCTTACAGCTAAGTATCTCAAAGAGCCTGACAAAACTTAATGACTGAATTAAAACTGACAGCATCCATTGGGAAGAAGGGAGTTACAAATATCCTTGATTTGTAGGATAGGGAATTTGAGACAGGAGATGCTAAGTACTCAAGGTCACACAGCAAGACTTTGGGCAAAGCCAGGAAGAAAACTGAGATGTGATGCCAAGTCTGCGGCCTAATCACTAGGCCATGCTTCTTTTCTGCATGCCTAAGACATTTTATATTGCGGAGAGGACAGATTTCAGGTAACGTGCTCTCAAGAGTCACAATATTTCTTGAACTTTTACAAAGTTGAGAAGTAGCCACCGTTCTGTCTTGTAGCCTAATGTCCTCTAAGGAACATCTTGGTTTGAATTTGAAGCTATACTCCCAAAAACACATGCAGATCAAACGATAATAGAATATATATGGCTTCCTTTGAACACAATGGTTAGGGGATTAATATAAATTATCACATACATTTACTCATAGAAAAACAGCAAAATGTGACACAGAGACTCTGGTTTGATTAGGGAAAAGTTGAGGGAGTTTTATTATTTTATTTCTTGTGCTCATTTAGTTTGGCAAATATTTTAGAATGCTGTGAATAATGAACACCATATGCTATCAGTTGCTGGAATAGAATTAAATGCCACAAGACTTATTCCTCCCACAAGATCTTTAAAAGGCAAATCACAGAAATGTGCAAAATTTTGGACTATACAGAACAAACACCACAAAATGTATTTATCAATAATTGTAGAGTTTAAATTAATGTTAGAAATATCTGTGATAAACTGTAATCTGGACACACTGAAGAATGAAGAAGCTTTACTACCATAGTTTTGTATGATCTTTATTGTCCATAACTTTTCTCTGATATTTTGTAATGAAAACAGATCTTTTCTTCCTCCAAGAACACACATCTTTTATTTACTAAATTGCTGCTGGGACCAATTTCAGTTCCTCGGAAATTTAGGGGCCACAGATTTTGAAGAATAATTCACAAATGAAACTGTTTATTGGATAGAACTGATAGAATACTTTGTTCTCACTTGCTTCTTTCTCTAGGAAGACCCTTTAGGGCAGGGCTGATGAGAAGGTAAGAAGAGATAGTAGAGAGGTACATAAAAGCCCACTTATGTACACTAATTTCCCTTTTTCCACAAAACAAAAACAAGGGAGAACTTGATGACAAGGACAATACATTTGAAACAAATGAAAATGATTTTTCAGCGCAAGCTTCAGCATAGTTAACTTGTGGGACTCATTTTCACATAATATTATTGAGGCCAAAAGTTTAGAAAATTTTTTACAATTATTGGAAATTTATTTGAGCAGGTGTACCATATGTGGAGTTACCTAGCTAGGATAAAATGAAAAGGGATACTAATCCTTATGATCAGGAGCATAATTGGCATCTGGAAGTAGGAAGAAATTTCTGAGCTTTGTACTCATACTATCAACCATTTTAGTTCATTACAGGGGATTTTTTATGCCTTCCTCTAAAGCATCCAGCCTTCATCACTTTTGGAAATAGGAAGCTAAAATAGACTACTGAGCTGCAATATTATGGCAATTTCTATCTTCTGTCCTGCCTCCCCCCCCACCAGTGTCCTCTTTTTTATCCGCTTCTTCACATTGTTTTTTCATTGTTTTTATCTTGGGGGAACAACAGGACGACAGTTGGAACTGCCCACTTCTTCACATTAATGCTGATGCTCATTTAGTGCTATCAGATCATTTACCTATGCAGAAATTAGTACAGCAGTGGTATCTAGTTCTGAGTGACAGTTCTCTAATTTACACAGGGCTGAATTGTGCAGTGAGAGAAGAGAGGACAAAGTCCTCATCATCTTTTCTATGGAGTGCAGCAGGCAAATCCACATGGTGAGAGACTGCATAGAGGCATACTGGTCCTTCACTGTGAGTCAATGAGTGTTCTTTAGGCAGGATTCTATTCACACACTATTTTCATGCCAATGTTTCTCCTGACTTACATTGATATGAGAGGAGCATCAGGTCCATTTGCGGACAGTTTTGTGAGAGGCTGGATCTCATGGTAGCATTGTAATAGAGCACAGACTCATTATCTGGATTATACTGATCAGACAAGGGGCCTGATTTGTGGTTCCATTGCACATGGGGCTTGATTCTCACCTACACTAAGGCTTGTCTTCATGTACAGCGCTAGAGCGGCACAGCTTTAGTGAAGACACTGTCTACACCGATGGGAGAGCTTCTCCTGTTGGCGGAGTTAATCCACCTCTGCAAGAAGCAGTAGCTATGTCCATGGGAGAAGCCCTCTCTTCAGCCTAGTGCTGTCTACATTGCAGGTTAGGTTGGTATAACTGCATCACTCAGGGCTGTGGACTTTTTACACCCCTGAGCAACCTAGTTATAGTGATATAGGTCTCTAGTGTAGACCTGGCCTTAGGGCCCTTTACACCACTCTGGAATTATAAAGGGGCCTTGATGTGGGTGTAAATTATACTTACACACATTTTAGAGTCCCTTTACACTTCCAGAGTGGGGTAAAGGGGACTTAGTGTAAATGAGACTCAGGGCGCTTGTCATTTATATCAGTACAAAGTGGGTGTACAATCCTATCATTAGGATTTGTTAGCGTGTTACACCGACTTAACATTCGCTTTACACTGATGTAAATGACCACACAAGCTGTAGGGCAGTGGAGATTCAAAGATCTTGGAAGACTGTAGTAACAGCATGTTATAATAGTGGTAGGGATGGCAGCGCCAGCATTAAGACTGGTGGTTACTGCTGCCCCTTGACAAGCTTCTCTTTAGAACATTTTGACAAACAGAAAGGAGCTTAAACACTGACAAGTCACATGTAAAAAGTATAATTAGGCAGGCCAAGAAAGAACGTGAAGAGCAACAAGCTGAGGACATAAAAACTAACAGCAAAAAATGTAAGTACATCAGAAGTAGGAAGCCTGCCAATCAGTTAGTGAGGCCCCTGGACAATCAAGGTGCTAAAGGGAGCACTCAAGGAAGACAAGGCCATTGTGGAGAAGCTAAATCAATTCCACTAACTGTGGTATGCAACTTATCACTTAAGTCAGCCTCTGTACCAGATGACTGGAGGGTAGCTAATGTAATGCCTATTTTTTAAAAGGACTCCAAAGGCAATTGTGGCAATTACAGACTGGTAAGCCTAACTTCAGAAGCAGGCAATTTGATTGAAACTATAAACAAGAACAAAATTATCAGACACATAGATAAACACAATATTTTGGGGAAGTAGTCAACACAGCTTTTGTAAAGGGAAATCGTGCCTCCCCAATCTATTAGAGGGAGTCAAACAAACATGGACAAGGGTGATCCAATGCGTATACTGTACTTGGACTTATAGAAACCCTTTGACAAGGTCTCTCACCAGAGGCTTTAAGTCCCCTTTAAGCAAAGCAAGGAGTCATGATATAAGGAAGGAAGATCCTTTCATGGATCAGTAGCTGGTTAAAATATAGGAAACGAAGGGTTGAAGTAATTGGCCAATTTTCACAGTTGATCTGTAAATGCTGAGGTTAAGGTTTCTTCACATTGCAATGGCTTTACAATTACTCAAGCTAGTTGTAGTTTTATCACCATAGGTAAAGAATCATCCAAATCATTTTTCATAAGCAAAGTCATGGAAGAGCTACATCGACAGCTTAAAAATAAGGCTTTTTGGCAGTAATCAGTATGTTTTTTGGCTGGTGAATGAGTACTGATTTTCCATGAATAGCAATAAACACTTCCTATCATTGTCCAAGATAGTCAGAACTAGAAGTGCCTTTTCCACATAAGGTTTTTGTGTGTGTGTGTGTGTGTGTGTGTGTGTTGTTTTGTTTTATGTTCCACAGATGGGTCATTAATGAAATCTTAACAGTAGCTATAGTCTTTGGCACCCATTCAGATAACCACATGATATATCACTTATTGAATTTTTTTCACATATACTTTTTGTATGCATTCTTAATGCTTTCTCACTGAAAACATGCTTAAATGGTAGAATTTGTCATACGACCCTTTATAGACTAGGACCTGATTCTTGTAAACAGTTATGTATTTGCTTAACTTTAACTGCATGAGGAGACCTATTGATGTTATTGGAGCTACTCCAGTGCTGTGAGTTATGTATTTGCATAAGTGTTTGCAGGATTGAGGCCTATGCATGTAATGGAAGAACACAATAATAAAATTTTATAATCAAATTAGAACCAAGGTGGGATTAGAAAAAAGGTGTGTGGGGGGTACTCTTCAAAATAAGCTCCACCCAGCCTTGTCTACACTGCCACTTTACAGCACTACAACTTTTCACTCAGGGGTGTGAAAAAACACCCCCCTGAGTACTGCAAGTTTCAGAGCTGTAAAGTGGCAGTGTAGACAGTGCACCAGCACTGGGAGAAGACATACCCAAATCAGATGATTCTTAAAGAAGGTTGTGCAGCTATTCAAAATATGACCATGCAGCTCTCTGAGCTGCACTGGGTTCCATGAGCTTGGCTGCTCCTCAGTGGGGCTTGAATATGCCTACGGCCTCTGCTGAGCTCCTTGGGTTTGGCTCTTTCTTGCTCAGGGAATAAATAAGTGGTGATATCTCTCAAATGCACACCTACTTACAGCACTAAAATGAGACATCAATAGAAGTAACTTGTGCAGATCTCTGACCTTCCCTCTCCCTTCTTACATTGGCAATGAAATGAAGTTAACAATATTGGCATTTAAATTATCACTGGGCACCTGAGTTAACCCTGCACTGAGAAGAATGGGGCAGTTCACACCTCTCACAGCTATTGTTGCAGGTTCTCTGCAGATTTAAAATAGGACATCTCTGTTTAATCTGTCAGAAGTGAACATCTACTTTGGACACAGCAGATTACATGGGTACATGGGTTACAGTCACACCTTTCTGTGTGACCATAACAGCTGAACTGAAAGCTGGTATTATGGGGGAAAAGAAAGTAGCTTCAGAGATCTGTTGGCCTGAAGTATGGCCATGTGGTGGCTGTTTCCAAACCCTGATCAGACCTGGGTTTTGGTGTGTGTTCTTGTTAAGAAGGAAAGGATGGAAGAACTGATAAAAGCCATTTAAATGACTGCCATGTTACCAAGCACTAGTTTAGACCAAAGTATCCAAATTAAATTAGGGCCGAATAGCTGTAAAACAGTCCTATGATAAATTCACAAAGAAATTTGGGTTTATAAATCAGAACACCTATTAGCTTTAATTTTAAACAGGCAAAGCACAGAGCACACACAAGCAGTCCTATACCCTTCTCCCTTTACCACAGAGAGTACCACCCAGAACCAAGTTTGTTTAACAAAATGAATACTCCAGCTATCCAGTCTGCCTTCTCCACTCCATCCCCAAACACAATGTTTTGAGCAGTTTGATAGAATTGACTATATATTGCACAGCAAATTTTCATTTCATGTATACAGACTGGATTTAAACTCAGATTACCTATTTTAAACTCCAGGTTCATGTTGAATTGCTGTATTGTACTTCAAGAGTTATTTGAAATTCAGATTCTTTTTGGAATTGTTTTACTGTGGAGCAGCAGCAGCTCCTCCATAATTATAACAGAGCAGTGATATCCAGTTCATAGGAAAGTTAGCTTCAGCCTTAATGATCTCCTCCCCATAGTGGGGCAAAGAAGCCTGCCTGGTTTTTCTGAACTTTTCCATGCTACATTTTCTCTCAGAGCAGGGTTTTTCCGTGAAGTCTGACAAAAATTAGCAGAGAAGTATTAAAGTTACCATGTGTTCAGCATTTACTTTTGAAACATTTTCTAACTATTTTGACTTATCTTTTAACAGGCCAGACTTCAGCAGGTATGGATTGGTCTGGCTTCCCCCTGTAAACTAGGTAAGGCTCTGTCTCTCCAAAATAACTTGGCCTAGAAACTCCAGATTAGTTCCAGTTTTTGTTGGTCTTGCTGTGAGAGAAGTGCTTTTGGTGCTGGTGGTGGTGGTGGTTATAGGGGGATATGGAGATTATATATAGCATTAAAAATTGCATTATCCCACACTAGGGTAGGCAGGAGAGGGCATAAGTAGAGGGTCTTTAAAGCAGTGTTTAAGAAGGGGAGAGTCAGAGCAAAGGAAGAGGCTCTGAGGGAAAAAAGTAGGAAGTGCTTGTCCTCCCCAGCACCATCCAGCCCAGCCCAGCGTGGAGGAATTGGGGAACTAAAGGACTATTTACTTCTTAAAGGAGACTAAAAGTTAACGGTTCAGGATTTTTCTCTTGACTGAGGCAAACTTAAGCTATATGTTTCCTGTTGGATTTCTTTGCAGCAGGCTTAAGAAGGCCCCATTCTGAGTCCCTGTACATTAGGCAGGGATGGATGAATATTAAAGTGGCAGGATGCAAGATCTTGTGTCTTCCTCTGCTCTCTCTCCCTTTTCCCACGACTTCTACAGCAGGTTGAAAGTTTTCACAAAAATTTCTTTAGACGAATATTCATTTGAAACAAAACTTTTCATTTGTGTCCTAAATTTCTGTTTTTGGCAAACAAAAATGGAAAATTGTTTAGTTTTTTAATTTTCAAAAACCGAAAAGGTTTCATTTTTTGTTCCCTACCTCCTTTCTCTCTCTCTCCTTCTTTTACCTCCTTTTTCATAAAAAAAGGAAAATACTAGAGAGAGGGGGATGAAAAAATAAAAACAAGAAGACCAAAACAAAAATGTCTTTTCTTTAGTCAAAAAAACAAGAACTCCACATAAAATTTGAACAAAATGTTTTTTTTAATTTGTTTGAAAATATGAATGGAAAATATCTAGCATTTTTCAACCAGCTCTAAGTTCCTCACCTGGGAACCATGCAGATCCAGTGTGCAAATATGCCTGTGGGTGTACCATGTGACATACTGAAGGTGATGAGTTCTGAGACTACCCACACACTAGGCCAAGATGATAGGCTTTTCCTTAGTCCAGGACCCAAAAACCAGCTGTTGCTCACAATCTGGTCCAAGAGGTACTGAAGAGAGTTAGTAGGAGCTAGTTCTCTGAAGGATGACCAGATAGCAAGTATGAAAAATTGGGATGGGGTGGGGGGTAATAGGCACCCATATAAGACAAAGCGCTGAATATTGGAAGTGTCCCTATAAAACTGGGACATCTGTTCACCCTAGTTCTATGATTGCAAACCATATCGTGAATTTCTGCTAGAAATCTGTGTGCTAGAGAGGGAAGCATATGCTGAAGAACAGATCCCAGGCCTCAGCTGGATTCTCCCATTCCTACTCCTAATTCTCTTGTGTTCAATAGGCCAGGCTATGCTAATGATGAGTCTTACTTTTGCAACTGTTCTTGAGGGCCAGTCCTGCTCCCACTGTAGTCTTCCTCTTCTCATGTCCTTGTCACAGACTAGATGTGTTTTTCCAGAATCGTGCACAAGTGATGGCTCTTTCTGTTGCTGCAGCAAGATCCTCCTTCATACAGGTCTTCCCAAAGAGTCGGCAAACAAGCAGGTGTTCAATGGTCTGCACTTCACCGCACTCACATATATTCATGCCATTAGAGTAGCCCACTGCAGTCAATGGAAGCTTCAGTGGAAGCAATTGGGACCTTTATGCCATTCTTCAATGGGAAGGTTTCATTGATTTCAGTAGACGTTGGATCAGACCTTTAGATAGAAGTCATTACTGCAGTAAGAGGACTGTTCCATTTTGTTATAATTGAGGGGGAGTGATGGCTAATTTAAATGTAAATAAAATTAGTAAAATTAGCTTGCTGCACTTTTTCAGTCTTATGACCAATGGATAGTATTTCATACTCATGCAGTAAAATAAACGTATAAATGCCACTGAGGTTCATCTTCTTTTAAATTAATAGGTGCCTGCTGCCCATTTCTGATAGAGTCTGTGTGGGACTACTTAGCTTCCCTTGACTGTTCTATACACAGATGTCAGAATGGCTCATGAGATGTCTTATAATTCCAGAAAAGGTAATTTAGATGCAATTTATAAACTTACATGAACTCCTTTCTTCCCCTTGGTTGTATAAAACATATTTCTGTCAGATTTTACCCTTACATTTAGGAGTAAGATAATATATGTAGCAGTTTTTTTCAGATGCTATATTTCATTTAAGTCAAATAGGAATGTCTGGGTTACTGATGTTTTCCAAACATAATCCAGTTACTTAGTTGTTAGCTATTAAGGCAATGCAACTATTATGTATTAGTGCTCTTTTGAATCTAATTTAAGAAAATATTAAAGGAATGTACTATTTTTCTAGACCAAGATAGTCTATCAGGCAACATGAGGGAGGAAAAACTGTATGGATCAAAAAAAGGCATTTGAAATATGTTCAGAGGTTTTTTTAAGAGTTGCAATCAAAGTGTCAAATCAACATTGTTTTCTTATTAATGTAAGGACAGTCTTTTGGCTGAAGCACAAGCCAGGAGATCTAGATTTGGTTCTGACTGTCTTAGGGTTCTTGACAAGTCATTTACCAGCTCAAAGCCAAATTCAGACCTGGAATTGAGCTTGAATAAAGCAGGACTGATTTTGTTCCTCTTTGCCAATGTCTAAACTGCTGCCATTCATTTATTACGTGTCTTACAGGGGTACTGTAGCATATGCAACTATACTCTTGTCTTTAGATCAATAGACCTGTATTTAGCATTAAATGAAGTTTACTAAAATGGTAATGTTATTGTCTTAGTCTATCTGAAACTTGTTGATTTACATTGAAAAACCACCTGTAAACTATCTTGGTAGTTTGAATGGCTTCATTAATTGACAGGTTTCAGAGTAGCAGCCATGTTAGTCTGTATTCGCAAAAAGAAAAGGAGGACTTGTGGCACCTTAGAGACTAACCAATTTATTTGAGCATAAGCTTTCGTGAGCTACAGCTCACTTCATCGGATGCAGGATGCATCCGATGAAGTGAGCAAGTGAGCTGTAGCTCACAAAAGCTTATGCTCAAATAAATTGGTTAGTCTCTAAGGTGCCACAAGTACTCCTTTTCTTTTTTCATTAATTGAATGGCTCATCACAGGGAAGCATGGGTCATTGCATTGAACAATGGGAACTCAGACTGTCTCTGTTGCTGCTTTCTGTGATGATGCAGGTCAGCTTGCTAGCCTTTTTCAACTATAAAAGAGAAGACTTTGGCATGATCCTGCTATCTATGATCTGCTGAACTCTAAAGAGGGAGAGTTTGAGCCACTGTACTGAGATCCCCAAAAAAACATTTTGGGACGTCCTGTAAGATTCATGGAAGGATTCTAAGAGATTTATGGAGAATTAGCCGACCTGATATCTCTGCTAACAACTGGACTCATGTATTCTGATTCAATTGTAATGTATTTTATTGGCTTGTAACCTTTATAATAACTCTCATTTCTTTTTTCTTAATTAATAAATCTGTAGTTAGTTTACCAAGGATTGACTAACAGCATTATTTTTGGTGAGATTCTGAAGTATCCAGTGACTTGGGGTGAATGACCAATGCTTTGGGGTTGGGAGAACCTCACATGTAGTGGTTTTGGTTTTAATAACCTTACATCATAAAGTTCAGTTTGTCTGGGTAGCATGCCAAGGGGACTGTCTGTGCTCTGTGGTAAACTAGTACAGTGATCCAAGAGTGTCCTTTTATTCCTGGCTTGGTGAAATCTAATGATAGAATATACCACCAGTTTGAGGGGGGGGAGGTCTGCCCTATTTTCTGGCAGTTTGTCCTGAGTTTGGACATTCTCAGCTGTGACGCACTGTAGGCACCATGAGAGGTATCACAGAACTTGATTCATTAATGAGTTTTGAGATTCT
This sequence comes from Lepidochelys olivacea, assembly GCF_965140295.1. Taxonomy (NCBI): domain Eukaryota; kingdom Metazoa; phylum Chordata; order Testudines; family Cheloniidae; genus Lepidochelys; species Lepidochelys olivacea. The sequence continues at coordinate 129,206,921 of NC_140413.1, forward strand.
CACATGACAGGAACTATAGAGGTACAAAATATGATCATTATGTGTGTGGCATAGATAGTGAGGATGTGCAACTAACCCAAACCTCCTCACAAAACCTTGACCAAAACTGTTGATATTTAAAATAGTTCAGATAACTGTTTTATTTTCCAGTTATTTTTCTTGTTTTCATTTCCAGTCTCTGGCTAGGATGGGAAGTGTAAGTGTGACAATATTAAAAGAGAGGAAGTTCTTGGGGTGTTCTCAGCTCAACCAGGAGCAAGCAGTGCTGAAGAAACTTTTAACAAACAAAACACTGTTCTCTTGAGATTTCCAATTCAAATGTACAGACTCAAGAGGCTCAGATGGTTAAATTCAGACAATTCAAACTTGGGGGGGATTCTGCCTCAAACTTCCAAACCTTCTGAAATTCCTCCATCACAAATGCAGCAACACCAGCAACCTATGAAAAGCCAGGCCACTGAATCATAATTTTGCTTGAATCAGTAAATTATGAAATCATTACATACATGAAATATATACAGTGCAAGTTTTCTAACTCAGACAACGGATTTAGCAAGCTAATATAAATCACATGTGCAGCACTTAAGCTGCCTTAATCAAAGAAAGACCTGCAAAATAAGGAATGTCTAAACTAATCCCCTCCCATAGTGATTGTTATTATGGCGTATCAGTCCAGCTTCTAATGTGAAATTTAAAACCATAATCTTCTTCCCCAGGAACTGGATTACTTTCAACTGATTCATAATGATACCGTCCATGAACATCAGTGAGCCAAATTCTGAATTCAGTTACACTGGTGGTATAGAGACCCATTATGGTCAGTGGAGTAACACTAGAGTTACATCCCACGTGGAGGAATTAAAAAACCAGCATGGGGGAATTGTATATTAGGCTCATCTTGACTAAAGAGCTAAAGGGGAACTGATCACAGAACTAAAACACAATGATAGTTCATGTACAAGTGATCATGACTTGATTACATTTCTAATATGGAAACAGAACAGAGTCCAGACCAGTAATATATATATATTTGGTGCATTGAAAGGGTCATTTCATAAGACTGAAAATAACTATGAGCCATATCAGCGGGGAGGAAGAATGTAATCAGAAAAAATTGAATGATAATTTGAAATTGTTTAAGAACACTTTACTAGATGCCCAAAATGCCACAATCAAGAAAGAAGACTGTATTGGTTAAAAAGATGACCTAGTTTAGAGGGGAAGTGATGACAACTATGTATTATTTTTTTACAACAAGTAGAAGAAAGGGAAAGTTGATAGTAATGAATATAAATCAGAAGCCATAAATAGTAGAAAATTGATACGGGAAGCAAAGAGACACAAATAGAAATCTATCACCAGCAGAGTAAGGACAATAAGAAGGAGCTTAGGTATATTAGGAACAAAAAGAATCCTAATAATAATATTGTTCCATTACTAGATGGAAATGGCAGAATTAATAATAATGCAGAAAAGGCAGAAATGTTCAATAAATATTTCTCTTCTGGATTTGGGAAAAAAACAGATGATGTCATATGATAATATTCTTTCCATTCCTCTGGTATCTCAGGAGGCTATTAAACAGCAGCTACTAAAGTTAGACATTATATAATCAGCAGGTCTGGATAACTTGCGTTTTAGAGTTTTAAAAGAGCTGGTTGAGGAGGACTTTTTTTTTTTAACTATACATTAACCTATTTCTAATCAAAAAAGTTGGTTTGAACCCAAAAGTGGAACTTCTGCCTTAAAAATGTGAAAACAAGACCAGTGAGATATAATGTTATAGGGCACTGTGGAAATACAAAGTCTCCATAGGTAAGAGGCAGAAGTCCCATCTCTTCAAATATTTAAAATTGGTCTGGATATGTTCCTAATGAATATAGTGTTAGGAGTAGTCCTGCTCCCAACAGTACACATGGATGTACTGAATGGGGTAATAGGTCTTTGTCATCCCTAATTTATATGCTTCAGTATTATTACTATTTTGTTTTTAATTTACGCCACTTTATTTTTGTTTCATTACCTTACATCATGACTAGCTATTTGAGACTTGTTATTATGGGTCAGTAATGATCCATAATGTGTAAATGGTCAAAGTAATACAAATGGGAGATATTTTGCTGGGTTTACATTGCTCATGTGATTCGTTAAATAATGCTCTCACCCTGTCCCTCTCATCCAGCCTACACAGAGAACTTCTCTCTCTCCATCTAGCCTGGCCAAGTACTAGAAGATTTTAAAAACTTTTTATCTGTCTCTCCAAGTGATAAATTCATCTTGTGCCACTGGCCTCTCCTATCACTCCTTAACTTAAAAAAAGCTGATGTTGGAGACTGGCTATAAAAGCTCCTCTTGATCACAGGTCACACAATCACAACAGTGTAAAAATCACACCACCAAGCCATTTCGGGCAGTCTACATTGCAGTTAAACACCTGTGTCTGGCCTGTGTCAACTAAGTTGGATTCAGGCTAAGGGCTTGGTGGGACAGCCCAGGCTGCAGCCCGAGCCTGAATGCTGACACTGCAATTAAACAGCCCCTTAGCCTGTGCCCAGGGAGCCTGAGTCAGTTGGCATGGGCCAGCCATTGGTTTTAAATTGCAGTGTAGACATACTTTTAGTTCTCTATCAGCTGTTCTGTGCCAGCTCACATAGTGGGTAATATATCTTTTCTCCCAACAGGAGGAAATAAGAAGACACAGAACTACTGGCGACATAACTACAATAATATGAAAGCATTTGCTGATTACCAGATTCCAGTTGCCGCTGCAGCTGGAAGGGAATGTGACTCTAAATTAGGCTTTTCCAGTCTTGCCTATTTCTGTCAAGTTTACCTGAGGTGATTGAACACTGAAAGCGTCTGGGACAGTAGCTCAATTGCCAGTTGATGATCTCTACTTTGTCTTTTTCTCCCCCTTCCTTTGATTTCTCATCCTCACAGTCCTGCTCAATGATGCTACTGCAGGTACAATAGGTAATCCAGTCACTAGTGACCCACTGCTGCCCCTGCACTGAAGAAGTGGGAGCACTGAAAGGGTTCAGTGAGGTAAGTCTCTGGGCCCAATTACTAGAACTCGTTTGAAAATGTCATGGGCCACTAGAAGAATTAGTTTTATTGTTTTTTTTAAAAAATCCTCTGTATCTTATCTGTTTATTGCTCTTTTGGGCCTCTCTGATGTCAGAAATATTAAGCATATTTGTATTTGCCACTACCATGATATATACAGTGCAATAGCTGTATGTCTTCCTTATTGTGAGCTAGTGTCCTGGGGCCTATCAGGCTGTTTGAGGTCACCTGCTGGAGGCTTCATGGTCCTACTGCACCCTGCCTCAGAAAAGAGCAGTAGAGGTGGGCCCTCCAGGCTGCATAGAGACTGCAGGGAAGCAGACAATCAGAGAGAGGCAGCGGGGAGCAGACAATCTGAGTCCAGAAGGCTCATATAAAAGGAGTGCTGGACAGAGCAGACCAGTAACTTGCTGGCTGAAGCCAGGAGTGAAAGGATGGTACTCCTAGCTAGGTGCAGAAGTTGCAGTATCTGAACAGAGCAGTTTCTGGCCGGAACCAGAGGAGCAAGGAAGGTGCTCCTGGCTGATGCCTGGGACTCAAACAAGAATTCAGATAAGGGTGAAGCTGAAAGTGCTGGGACTAAGAAGGGAAGTGGCTCAGGGAAACAGAGCAGCAGGTAGCTAAAGGGAAACACCCAACAGCTGCTACTTAGGGTACCCAGAGTAGTGGGTGGGCCCAGATCCCTACCCACAGGCAGAGTGGCCTAAAGCCAGAGAAGGGGGCAGAAGACCCCCAAGAGGGTCAGCTTTTAATTGAAGTTTTTAACCTGTGAAGGGGGTTGAACTGACCTAGTGACTCAGCTGGAGAGCTGGGGTCAGGGAGGCTTGCTATAGAGCAAAGAGTCACCAGGGAGGGCCCCTGGGGCACTGCCCCATAACAGAGCAGGTACCACTGGAAGCTAGCCCAGGAGGAGCTGAGGGTCAGTTTGGAAGCTAACCCAGGAGGGGCCAAGGCTAATCAGGGTACTGTGATAGGTCCTGTTAGATTGACTGACTGAGAACCATACCCAGAGACAGGGCTACAGACCAAGATGGTACCATGAGAGGCCCTGTTGGACTCGTACTCTGGAAAAGTCTATTTTATTGGTGCACCTACAGACTGTGGGTGACTCAGCTGGAGGGCCAGGTCACTGAAAACCTGCTTGAGAAGTTTAACTGTCAACAGGGGTCACTGCAAGCAGTGCAAAAGTGAGAGAGTGCAGGTGCAGACACACCTGGCCAGCCAGGGTGCTCACGTGAGTTGAGTGGCCCCATCACAACTAGATTTTAGCCTAGCCCTATGTGGCTTCACAGGTAACTAAGGGAAGAGTGGACTGGCCTCTGGCACACCCCCACATGGCACGGTGTGGCAGGGAGTGCCAGGTGAGGAGAGCCTGCTGACAGCAGCTTTTCCCTGCTGTTGTCTACTTCCTGTGACTCAGCCCTCCAGCCAGGTCACATATAGTGCCACCCTGCACAGTCCAACGAACAACCAACAGCCTCAATTTGAGTCTTTGATCTGAGTCTGGACTCACGAGTCATTCCACCCTTAGTCTCTAGGGTCTTTGCACCACCTTTTTCAGAGGCCTGTCGTGGAACCCAAGTCCTCCCTCTCCACTGGGTTCCAGCCCAGGGCCCTGTAGTAAGCAAGAAAAGTCTGCCTGGTCAGATTCACCCCTGCTTCTTCCCTGGGTGTTGTTTGAAAAAGTGATGTTCTCATCTGACGGTTGTGTGAGAGACTGGCGAAGGTACATGAAGCCACTGTGTCATATGGATTTGCTTATAATGCAGTAATAATCATTCACATACACATTTTATAGTTTAGGCACGAAAGCCTAAAACAGCCTTCATCTAAATCCTGACACGTACATTTTTTCCCTAGCAGAACAGAACCTAAATACTTGGTAGGTGGTGTAATGCAGTGGTAAAACGATAAAAATCATATTCAGCTGAAACCGTTCTTCACTGACCTCTTGTTTCTTTTGGCTCAAGTAAGAAGAAAAAAATTGGAAAAGAAAGGCCTAATGAAACTGGGGAGTAATGGTGCCAGACATAGGACGTGACCTGTCAAAGTACTGATCTCTGGAGAAAGCTGTAGGGATCTTAGCCCAGTTGGCAGCTACTGTTGAAGCTTCTTACCCCAGTGTCACACTGAGCATTGTAGAGGCAAGCAGCCTGAGATTTTCTTCCCTGTGCTTTAACTAACTGGCTATCTTAGGAATCTTATAAGAAAAGCATGTTTTTCCAATCATTCCAGGTGAAACCTCTTCTTCTTTACTCTAGGGCATGTTTCCCTGCATGGTGCATCAGTGATGAAGACTGGATGGATTTCAGTTTGCATAGGTTAAGATATTCATGTTTTTACATATTAGACTCTTCTTGTGATATTATTACCAGGACATCCAAGCTATTTAAACATGGATTCGGCAAAGAATTGGAGAATACACTGTAAAGACCATCTGAGCTTTAAATACAGAAGTAAGGACTAGAGCTGAAGTCAATGGGTGTTTTTCCACTGACTTCAGATTCTAAATGGCCAAAGGAGTCTCTTCCCTTTCTAATTCTTATGGCTCTAGAACATTCCCCTCTTGTATACAGTGGCAGAGAGATGGTGGACTGGGCATCTCCATTATTTGTACATCTCCATTACTCTTTGTGATCTCATCCTCAATGTATACTCCATAAGCCACATTTCCTCTCAGGCAGTGACTAAGAGATAAGGGCTTTTCTAAGTTAGGGGTATCTCGAAATTTGCCTACTTATTTTTCCCCAGGCTGTCTCCTCTAACTAAAACTCCACACTTAAGTTTTATTAAAGTAGCTCCAAAAACACATTCTGCCACATTCATATCCACAAGTAGGCATTTAAGTCGCAAAGCCGCACTTCTGGAAATGTCCAGCCAATAAAGAAAAGGAGGACAAGAGACATGTAGGGGGTAATGGTGTTACTGAAGAGACACTTTTCAACTAATTTATAGCATAGATTTTCCTCAGAATCAAAGGTAGTATTTATTATTATTCTGTGATAAGGATCAGGGCCCCAGTGTACTAGGTATTGTACAAACATATATTTGAACCTCTTTGGTCTGGAAACTGAACCAAAATTTTAATAAGAGTGGTCTTTATGAGATTTCTCAAGCTTCTGATTATGGATGGATGAAAATGCCACAAGAACAGCACCTATCTATCTTGGTTTTATATGATGATCATCTCCATGGTATCTGAGTGTTCATGGCAGGAAGTGCTAAAATGAAAATAAAAGGTGAACAAACATTTTCAAACCTCAGAAAGGCATGGCTATGATTCACTAAATTATGAATGAAATATCAGGTTAATTCTTGTTTTATCTACAGTGGCTTAGCTAATCTTATTCTAAATTAACACATTGCATATCCAAGGTAAACACTTAAAATATGCTAAAATGCTAATCTCTCATCTCTAGTCTACTTTAAAAAATCCCACAGAGGCGATCATTTGTAGTTTTGAGAACATAGCATAAGAATAGCCACACTGGGCCAGATTTTTTTTGTTATTTGGGGCTTACATAGAGTTTGAGCCTCTGTTGTGGTGTTTTTAAAAAGTTTCCATGCAGCTTGCAGTCATTTCACTCTTTTGATCATTCCTTTTAATTTCCATTTAACTTTCCATTCATTCTTTGAGTAGCTCCTCTTTCTAAAGTTAAATGTGTCTGTGGTGAGTTTCTTTGGTATTTCCCGCCCCCCTACATGAATGTTAAATCTTGGGTTATGGTTGCTATTACCAAGCAGTTTGGCTATATTCACCTCTTGGACTGGATCCTGCGTTCTATTTAGAATTAAATCAATAACTGCCTTTCCCTTTGTAGGTTCCAGGACTAGCAGCTCCAGAGAAGCAGTCATTAATAACGTCTAGAAATTGTATCTCTGCACCTGTCCTGAGGCAACATGTTCCCAGTCAATATGACAATAGCTGAAATCCCCCATTATTATTGGATTTTCTGTTTTTGTAGTCTCTCTAATCTCCCTGAACATGTCACAGTCACCATTACTATCTTGGGTAGGTTTCAGAGTAGCAGCCCTGTTAGTCTGTATTCGCAAAAAGAAAAGGAGCACTTGTGGCACCTTAGAGACTAACAAATTTATTTGAGCATAAGCTTTCATGAATCATAGAATCATAGAATCATAGAATATCAGGGTTGAAAGGGAGCCCTGAAGGTCATCTAGTCCAACCCCCTGCTCGAAGCAGGACCAATTCCCAGTTAAATCATCCCAGCCAGGGCTTTGTCAAGCCTGACCTTAAAAACCTCTAAGGAAGGAGATTCTACCACCTCCCTAGGTAACGCATTCCAGTGTTTCACCACCCTCTTAGTGAAAAAGTTTTTCCTAATATCCAATCTAAACCTCCCCCACTGCAACTTGAGACCATTACTCCTCGTTCTGTCATCTGCTACCATTGAGAACAGTCTAGAGCCATCCTCTTTGGAACCCCCTTTCAGGTAGTTGAAAGCAGCTATCAAATCCCCCCTCATTCTTCTCTTCTGCAGGCTAAACGATCCCAGCTCCCTCAGTCTCTCCTCATAAGTCATGTGTTCTAGACCCCGAATCATTTTTGTTGCCCTTCACTGGACTCTCTCCAATTTATCCACATCCTTCTTGTAGTGTGGGGCCCAAAACTGGACACAGTACTCCAGATGAGGCCTCACCAATGTCGAATAGAGGGGAACGATCACGTCCCTCGATCTGCTCGCTATGCCCCTACTTATACATCCCAAAATTCCATTGGCCTTCTTGGCAACAAGGGCACACTGCTGACTCATATCCAGCTTCACGTCCACTGTCACCCCTAGGTCCTTTTCCGCAGAACTGCTGCCTAGCCATTCGGTCCCTAGTCTGTAGCGGTGCATTGGATTCTTCCATCCTAAGTGCAGGATCCTGCACTTATCCTTATTGAACCTCATCAGATTTCTTTTGGCCCAATCCTCCAATTTGTCTAGGCTACAGCTCACTTCATTGGATGGTATATTCCTACTGCCATACTCTTATTATTCAAGCATGAAACTTCTATCCATTAAGATTTTTACTATATTTGACAGTGTAGCAGCCCTGTTAGTCTGTATTCGCAAAAAGAAAAGGAGCACTTGTGGCACCTTAGAGACTAACAAATTTATTTGAGCATAAGCTTTCATGAATCATAGAATCATAGAATCATAGAATATCAGGGTTGGAAGGGACCCCTGAAGGTTATCTAGTCCAACCCCCTGCTCGGGTTTCTTTCTTTCACATATATTGCCACTCCCTCACCAGTATGACCTATTCTGTCATTCGTATATATTTTGTACCCTGGTATTACCATGTCCCATTGATTATCATCATTCCACCAATTTTTTTTATCCTTATTATATTAATGTCCTCATTTAATACCAGGCATTGAAATTCACCCATCTCAGTATCAAGACTTCTTGCATTTGTATACAAGCACTTATAACGTTTGTCAATATTTAATTGTCTGCTTTCATGTGATATAATTGAATAGGACTCCTTTTTTGTTTGATTGATTCTCTTCAGTTCCTACCTGTACTTTATCAACTTCTATCCTCTCCTCTTTAGTAGGCTATAGAGTATTTCCTTTAATAAATCCTCCCTCAAGGGTTGTGTCAGTCTGAACCATGCACTCCTCTGCATTTGTCAACTTTCCCCCAGTCCTTAGTTTAAAAAAATCCTCTATGATATTTTTAACTTTTTGCAACAGCAATCTGGTTCCTTTTTGGTTTAGATGGGTCCCATCCTTCCTGTATAGGCTCCTCCTTTCCCCCAGTTCCTAATAAACCTAAACCCCTCCTCCGAACACCATCATCTCATCCACTTGTTAAGACCCTGTTGTTCTGCCTGTCTAACTGGCCTTGCACATGGAACTGGAAGCATTTCAGAAAATGATACTGTGGAGGTCCTGGACTTCAGGCTCTTACCTAACAGGCCAAATTTAGGCTCCAGGATCTCCTTCCTACCTTTCTTTATGTCTTTGGTACCTAAATGTACCACAACAACCAGCTCCTCGCCAGCACCATACATAAGTCTGTCTACATACCTTGAGAGGTCTGCAACCTTTGCACCTAGCAGACAATTCACAATGCAGTTCTCTGGTGATCAGAAACCCAGCTATCTATATTTCTAATAATTGAATCCTCCATTACTATTACCTGTTTCTTCCTAATAACTGGGGTACCCTCACCTGGAGAGGTGTCCTCAGTGCTAGAGGATACCATGACATCAACTGGAAGGAGGGTCCCAACTATGGAATCATTTCCCTCCACTCCAGGTTGATGTACTCCTTTCCCGAGAACCTTCATCCTCCTCAACATCAGAGCGGCTATCAGATTGCGGGTGGGACTGCTCTACTGAAAGTCTAATCTATGTACTTCTCTGCCTCCCATAGCTCCTCCAGTTCAGCTACTCTGGTCTCAAGAGCCTGTACTCAGTCTCTGAGGGCCAGGAGATCCTGGCACTGAATGCACACACACATCACCTGCCCCCCCAGGCAAGGTAATCATACATAATGCATTCAGTGCAATAAACTGGATAACCCCTACTCTGCTGCTGGACTTCTGCTTGCATTATTTTTACTCTTGCAGGAGCTATTTTTTTATTGTTTGTGTATGTTTTTTCTTTTGTGGTGTGGTGATTATTGGCCTAAGTTTAGAGAATGTTTATTAGGTGTATCTGACTCTCACGGTCTCTTTCTAAATGCCCTCGTAAAACTCCCTGTTCACTAGCTCCTCTGGCTGCTTAAGAGCTGGTGTTTTAAGCCCTTGTTCTCCCTGAATTAGCTCCACCCCCTTGTCAAAGAAGGTTTTATATTTTAATTTTAGAGGTTTTTATATTTTTTTTTTCTGCATTTTCAGCATTATGCATTAAAGCTACATCATCATACTCTTATTTGAAAACAACCCATTTCATTCCATTAGCTTTAGAGAGGGATTCTCTGACCACCCTTTTCTTTTCATAGATTTCTTTCTTATGGGTTAGATGAAAAAATAAATAATTATATTAGCAACTTGGCCTGCTGCAGTGGAAAGAAAATGATGATGGGCTGTGCCCAGGATAAAACATCATGCCTATTTCATCAATGCCTATTCATGAATTTTCATCTACTTTGATTTAGAACTGAGGTTTTGAAATATTTGAATGAAGAGAATGAAACTTGCTCCAAACAAAACACCACCACAGATGTCAAAGCCAATAAATATCATACCTTGTATTCAGACAATAAACTACACACACCAAAAAGGGATTATCTTTCTTATTAATTAAGAATATACAGGATAGAGATGGTTTCTAAAGACATCAAGGGGAAGGGGCAGAGTTTACAAATAGCAGTTTCTAGCCTTCATCATGTTGGACAGCTCTTAGAAAAATCACACATACACATACTATGAGCAAAGACCCCTCCCCCTCAGTCATTTTCTGGTATGATTCATCATATCAGAAGTGTTTTGGTACACCTTTAAGTTTGTACCAAAAACTAATCAGGATCTGCACTGTTAGGACTCCTTGACAAATGTGTGACAATTAATGTGTAAATTACCAGTGTAAATTACCAGTGACTTACACTGTCTGGATGGGTCCAAAGAATCGTTAGCTTATTTTTATTGAGTAAACAGGTGGTTATGAGTACACTTTGAAGTTAAGAAATGAAGCTAAAGCAGAGATTTCAGAGACTGGATGTCTCACCAGCTTGGTAATTGGCTTTAGTGTTTTTCACATTTAGGTCACTGGTTCAAATTTGTGTCAGATTAATACTTCACAGGAGTCATTATCATCCGCTTGTTGTTCAGTGAGCAGCATTTGTGAAATGAGTTGGTGGTCTCAGTCAAGCTCCTAGTGGCAAATAACCACATGACAAGTGACACCTAATTGGTAAGGAAGGACAAGACAATTTGACTAAAAGAAGAGTCCAAGTCTTCGCTCAGTTTATTACCACACTTGAACCACGCCATTCGTTGAGACACTAGGATAGGGTGACCAGATAGCTGTGAAAAAACAGGACGGGGGTGGGGGGTAATAGGCCCCTATATAAGAAAAAGTCCCCCAAAACAGGACTGTCCCTTTAAAAACACCCTATACTAGGATGTTTGCATAAGCTTTATTACTTTCCTATTTCCAGGTAGCACTGCAACTGAAAGTGAAAAAATACCATAGGAAAAGAAAGTCCTCACTATATTTCCAGATGCCAGAAGACTAGACCAGGAAATGTAGAGGGACCACCAAGCCTATTCTACTCTAGTTCCTATGTAGTTCTTTTCACCATAATATCTGAGCATCTTTCAAAAGTGCATGGAGCAACATGATAACATCTGCCACAAGTGGTTCTTACTTTTTCTCTTCTTCTCTCCCGAAGGAAATTGTGTGTGTGTGTTTAATAATTTAACACATTAGATGTACACACTGCTATGTATTTATGCTGGAGGAAGTAAGGTTGATGTGCATTGCATGTGGAGCAGAAGGTGGTAGAGTTTGTGAGGGTCCTTAGTTCCTGTGGGAGTTCATTCCATAGTCTTGGACCAGCCCTGAGAAAGTTTTGCCTCCTGCACAGATGAGCTTTTTTTCCTTGCTGTGGACAGTGCCTGACAAATGGAGCTTTAGACCATGGTCATTGTCTCAGAGCTGTAGACAATCTTTTAGATTTCCCGGGCCCAGGTCACTGAGCATATTTGAGATATGGATCAAGTCCTTGAACTTGACATTCAATGGAAAGCCAACCTAGACAGCAGAGGCAGAGCCTCTAAACCTTAACCCTACATCTAGCCAGTGCAGAGGGCACATCTGATGCATTTGCGATAGCCCACGCTACTGAGGAGATGCAGATGTAAGCAGTGTCAGGATGAGCTCCACCCTGACATCTGGTGGTGAGGTGTGGCAAGTTGTGGAAAAGAACTTCAGGGGCAGATCTCATTTGCATAGGCACACCCACCACGCCTAGAATGAGACCATAGCTGCCCAAATGGTCACTTTGGCCGCTGTGGGATCCCCAGTGTCTCTGTTATTGGGGCAGGAAGAATAAATTGTTATTACCCTGATTATGGGAACTGTGCTTGGAACTGTACGTGGCCTTTTGTTACGATGGAGGGATTCACCATCATCTAAGTAGCACTCGCTAGGCAAGGGTCATGGGTTCCAAAACTGTGTGAATGGAGAGAGGCTGGGGACAAGTATTAATACTTGGTGGCATGGGCCCCTTGGTGAGGGCCTTACATGCGGATTGTACTTCCTCCTCTCTCCACTGTGGAATATCAGAGCTAATTTTGATTTCATTAGAAGTCTAGTTATAGGCTGCTGAGCTCACTTTGGGCTGACAGTGCACCAGCACTGGGGCTCCCCTACTATAAGCTGAATTCACCTAAGAGCTGAAATCACTGAGTGTTGTGTTAAGTAGTGGGGGAGCCTGAAGATATATTGTGGAGCAGTTTGCGGGACGGCTGGTGAAGCAGTTCGACGCGGAGCAGTGTGTGGATGGCAGGAGCTGCTTGTGGGCCGTGGAGCTGAGTGAAGGAGTTCGTGGGGCGGCTGGCGGAGCGGAGCGCAGCTGAGCGAAGGAGTTCGTGGGGCGGCTGGTGGAGCGGAGCGCAGCTGAGCGAAGGAGTTCGTGGGGCGGCTGGTGGAGCGGAGTGCAGCTGCGCGAAGGAGTTTTGTGGGGCGGCTGGCGGAGCGGAGCGCCGCTATGGAGCTATGGGGCGGTCAGCTTCAGATCACGTAAGGTGCCTCTTACCCCCGTCCCATTTCCACCCAGGTTGGGAGGTAAAGCTCCGCCGATAAACTTTCGAACTCTGGGGCTGCCCTGACCAGGGACAGAGACTTTTGGGGCATTGGACTTTTGGGGTTGCTGGACTCAAGAACCAAAGGGAAAAGGGCATGCCCCAATTTGCCTGGGGTGGGGTTGTTTTTGCTCATGGGTTGTGTTATGAATCCGGTTGGTGGTGTTTCCCCAACATAATGCCACATTGTTTCTCTCTGTTATTAAAAGACTTTTGCTACACTCAGACTATGTGCTTGCGAGAGGGGAAGTATTGCCTCTTGGAGGCGCCCAGCGGGGGTGGTATATATTTGTCCCAGGTCACTGGGTGGGGGCTCGAGCCGGTTTGCATTGTGTTATTGGAATGGAACCCCTAGATATTGAACCCGGCCCTTGTTGCTGCCAACTCTGACGGGCAGAAGGGTTACATTTTTGGGGGCTCGTCCGGGATCGCCTGGGTCAGTACCCCTCGCAAGCACCTGTTGAGTGATCCACTACATTGGGAAACAATTTATATATTTTTTTTTGTTTGTGCTTATATTTTGAGGAAATTACTGTTTGTATAATGGCTAATATGTCAGGTTTGTTGGGCCCTGGCTCAGCAGCTTCTAGCTCGGAGGCTGCAGCCTCGGCTGATGATTGGACAAAAGCTCTGGGGCAAATATTGGAAAAGGTTGTGCTGCCCCATGCTGAGTCAGACTCTTGTCGTAAGTTAAGATTATTTGCTGGGGAGGAGGAGTTTGAACCCTGGTTAGAGCATACCACTGAAATGCTGCAAGAGTGGGCCGTACCAGATGCAGAAAAGCGAAGATGCCTTATAGAGAGCCTTGGCGGCCCAGCATTAGATGTGATTCACACCCTGAAGCTCATTGACCCTGGGGTCAGTGTGAAGGACTGCCTAGAGGCCCTTGAACACAACTTTGGGAGCGTAGAGGGCCCTGAAGACAGCTACTGTAAGTTCCTTAATTCCCGACAACAAAAGGGCAGAAGGCAACCTGGAGCCAGCATGTCGCATTTCTGGTGCATGCCTACAATGCCACAAAGAACGATGCTACGGGAGTCACCCCATATCTCTTGATGTTTGGGCGAGAACCAAGATTACCCATAGACTTGTGCTTTGGTGTATCAGAGGATGGAGATAGCTATGAAACTCATCAGCAATATGTATCCCGACTAAGAGAAAAGCTGCGGGATGCTTATCGCTTAGCTACCGCTGCGGCTCGGAAGAACGCAGACCGCAACAAACATCGATATGATGCTAGAGTGCGTTCGCAGGAGCTCCAGCCGGGGGACAGAGTCTTGCTGCGAAATTTGGGTATTGCTGGCAAACACAAGATAGCTGACAGATGGAAGGCAATACCTTACCTGGTGATGGAAAAGCTGGGAGATATGCCGGTCTACAAGATCAAACCTGAAGACGGTCCAGGGCAAATAAAGACGGTGCATAGAAACCTTTTGCTCCCTGTGGGGGAATTGGTAAGCACCCCTTGTGAGATGGGCCACGGCAGGGCCGCCGGGCAGAACAGAGGTGCTAGACCAAAGCCGCCATCCAACACAGACAGTGGGCCCCCTGCAGCTAACTTACCCCTATTCTGCACATCTGAGAGTGAGTCTGAGGAGGAAGACACAACCCTGGTGTATCCTGGGATGGAGACAAGATTTCAGTCTCGATCAGCTGAACCAAACGAGAGTTTTCCCTCTTCCGCCCTAAACCCAATGGCGGAACTATTTAGGCCCCTTTCTGATACCCCGGTGCTGCTGATGAGACCCCCCTGTGATGACACACACAGGTTATTGGACAATGGGGACAGACAGGTAGAGGATGTCCTGGGCACCTTGGACCCTCCAGCGTTAGAACTAGGAGTGCAGGGGCCTACGCCAGTAGCCGAGGGACCCTCCAGGGAAGCCTCTCCATCCGTCACTCAAGAGGATGTTCCCCTTACTTCGGCAACAGAGATTCTCAATAGACGAGACAGGGTGATAAGACCAGTGAAACGGTTAACTTATGATGCACCTGGGGTGACTAGTGAGGAGCCAATACATTTAGCACACAGGCTTGTGGAAGCTAAAGTGGGCTTCCTGAGGCCCTTTGGAGGAAACCAATGAGTTGGTATAAAGGGAGTGTGATTTGTCGGGACGACAAAGTCTTGGCTGGGGGGAGGATGTAAGCAGTGTCAGGATGAGCTCCACCCTGACATCTGGTGGTGAGGTGTGGCAAGTTGTGGAAAAGAACTTCAGGGGCAGATCTCATTTGCATAGGCACACCCACCACGCCTAGAATGAGACCATAGCTGCCCAAATGGTCACTTTGGCCGCTGTGGGATCCCCAGTGTCTCTGTTATTGGGGCAGGAAGAATAAATTGTTATTACCCTGATTATGGGAACTGTGCTTGGAACTGTACGTGGCCTTTTGTTACGATGGAGGGATTCACCATCATCTAAGTAGCACTCGCTAGGCAAGGGTCATGGGTTCCAAAACTGTGTGAATGGAGAGAGGCTGGGGACAAGTATTAATACTTGGTGGCATGGGCCCCTTGGTGAGGGCCTTACATGCTGATTGTACTTCCTCCTCTCTCCACTGTGGAATATCAGAGCTAATTTTGATTTCATTAGAAGTCTAGTTATAGGCTGCTGAGCTCACTTTGGGCTGACAGTGCACCAGCACTGGGGCTCCCCTACTATAAGCTGAATTCACCTAAGAGCTGAAATCACTGAGTGTTGTGTTAAGTAGTGGGGGAGCCTGAAGATATATTGTGGAGCAGTTTGCGGGACGGCTGGTGAAGCAGTTCGACGCGGAGCAGTGTGTGGATGGCAGGAGCTGCTTGTGGGCCGTGGAGCTGAGTGAAGGAGTTCGTGGGGCGGCTGGCGGAGCGGAGCGCAGCTGAGCGAAGGAGTTCGTGGGGCGGCTGGTGGAGCGGAGCGCAGCTGAGCGAAGGAGTTCGTGGGGCGGCTGGTGGAGCGGAGTGCAGCTGCGCGAAGGAGTTTTGTGGGGCGGCTGGCGGAGCGGAGCGCCGCTATGGAGCTATGGGGCGGTCAGCTTCAGATCACGTAAGGTGCCTCTTACCCCCGTCCCATTTCCACCCAGGTTGGGAGGTAAAGCTCCGCCGATAAACTTTCGAACTCTGGGGCTGCCCTGACCAGGGACAGAGACTTTTGGGGCATTGGACTTTTGGGGTTGCTGGACTCAAGAACCAAAGGGAAAAGGGCATGCCCCAATTTGCCTGGGGTGGGGTTGTTTTTGCTCATGGGTTGTGTTATGAATCCGGTTGGTGGTGTTTCCCCAACATAATGCCACATTGTTTCTCTCTGTTATTAAAAGACTTTTGCTACACTCAGACTATGTGCTTGCGAGAGGGGAAGTATTGCCTCTTGGAGGCGCCCAGCGGGGGTGGTATATATTTGTCCCAGGTCACTGGGTGGGGGCTCGAGCCGGTTTGCATTGTGTTATTGGAATGGAACCCCTAGATATTGAACCCGGCCCTTGTTGCTGCCAACTCTGACGGGCAGAAGGGTTACACATACTCTATGCTCGTTGGAATTTTTTGCGTCAGGAGGGCTTCAGAAGAGATTGCTCACATACATAGCCAGATAACCTCAGGCAATATCATGTGGCTGTGCGGAGAAGTCACAAGAAGTATCCTGTCCACCCCTGCCTGTCCTACCCTGTGATCGCTGCACAAGGGCTAGGGGTGTGTGTAGGGATTGCTGCCACCCTGCAGCCTGGAGACACAGTCAATCCTACTGGGGGAAGAGAGGATACAGAGTCATACCCCTCTCCTTTAATACCTGGCCCACTGAGCTGGACATCTTCAGGGAGGGGAATAGGCCGCACTGTGCATTCACCCTGTGTATTGTGGAAGTGTGTGTGTGTGTGTGTGTGTGTGGTGGTGGTGGGGTGTAATTACACATCCTGAGTCACAGTCATTTCTAGGATGCATAAGAGGCAGTGAGGCTATGCTCTGGCCCCAAATTAACTGCTACAATCTGGCCAACAGCAATTATTTGAGACACATGGGACCACCAGATTTGCATCTGTCCATGAAGACAGATTTGCAGGGCTTTGCTAGTGCAAAGCTGTCCTACAGCCAAGTTAGCCAGCCACAGGAAAATCACCCCAGAGCAGGCAGTTGGTGGCACAGAGCTTCCGTAATAGCTCATTCATAACAGAGTCTACTGTCCTGGGCCTTGCCAGTTGCAGTAATACCCCCTTGGAGCTAGTGATAGCCCAGTTTCAGGCCGTTCTAAATTGCATGGGGGCAGGGGGGGATGAGAATGGTGCAGAGCAGTTCCAGCATACTGGCTTAAAACCACCCTTTGCTCTCACACAAGGCCAGGGGCACAATGTGGTGGAGGGAGCGGGACCACACCCCTACTCCCTGTCAGTCCCTGACTGGAGCTAGAAATTTGGTCTGGCAGACCTCTGTCCCTTCAGACAGATTAATCTATTTTTATTATGTTTCTTGATCATTATAACATTTCACAAAGTATACTGAAGAATGAAGTTAATTCCTTTTGTTCTTTTTGGTCTTGATTGTGCGGTGGTTGACCCTGTGCAGTCTTTGCTGAAAATCCTCAGTGACTGAATTCTGGGTCTCCATATGCTTTTCTATGGGAATTGTGTTCAAGCACTAGAGGAGGGGCAGTAAAGTAAATTCTAGCCCTCCCAAAGGTTACACATTTACTTTCACAGTTCACAGTATATTTATGTATTTGATGTTGAACTAAAGAATAAAGTAAAACCATATGTTTATTTCCTGTGAATATAAGGGCCAAAAAAAGGATCCTCACGTCAGCCTACAAAAAAGCACATACAATTACATACTTAAAATTTATCCAAATAATTACCATGAATGCGTTCACAAGTGATCAGTTGTATGTGCACGTATTGTATTTGCACACCTAGAGAGGGTCAGCCAAAATCTGGCCAATAATATAAACCTAAATGTAAGGAATGGATTGCATTTAAAACAGACCAAAATGTTCGGATGAGTAAAATGTCCATTTTTTAAAAATTCTGCCTAACAATAAAGTTTAATAGAACAGTTCAAAGGAAAATGACACTGACTCGTTTTAAGCACTGCCCAAAGTAGAAACAATATCTGAATCGAAATTAAAAGAGCATTTATGGAGATGAGGAAATGACTATAATACTAAAAAAACAATGAAGTGTTGAATCTTAATGACTTGATTAAAAGTTATGGAATTCCAGACGATGAATCTCTAAACCCCCTTTTGCCACTTTCTAGAACTTTATTGAAATAATTTTGCATAGGTTGTTATTATTTATTGTTTGTATTATGTAGCACCTAGAGGTTAAAACCAAGTTCCAGACCAAGTTGTGCTAGACGCAGTACATTCATTTGAATTCAAAGCAACAGACTTGGAGCAATTATGGAACTACTGGCAAAATTCAAAATGAAAACATAAACCTGTACTCTTAATTCTTCCACAATGCAGTTAATCTATACAAGAAATGATTCTATCAAATTGGATTTAAAACATTAGCAAAGGAAGCAGCTAATCCTACTGCATTGTTGTGGGTCAGGGAAATTGCATATTCAGTCAGATATTTTCGGGAATCCCACATTCCAATTTACAGCTAAATTAATATTGAACAGCTTGTGTGTCCAGTTTCAGTCATAATAATTAATAATTTGGTTATTTCATTAGGCGATTTGAATTATGATACTGTGTTTGGGCAATAGAGGAGATATAATAATGTTGTAAACTACTATAAAAATCAAAATAAAACCCCAGATTGGTGAGTTTAGTAGGGGGGAAATAAATTCACTGGTTCATTCCTTTGGTCAGTCTCTTTCTGTATGTACATTGTGTAATCGGACAAAAGTATATAGGAAGAATAAAACTGTTCTCACATGTGCCTTCCTAACTCCCATTGTATTCCAGGGGAGTTGTATAGTCATAACAGAAGGTACAATTTGGCCCATATGTATGATGTTGATTGTGTGTGGTTGTTTTAGAGGATTGTTGAGGCTGGAATTGCCTGCAGTATTTTGTTTCATCTCACTGGGCAGTAGCCGGTAGCATGCGTCACCTGTAGCATATGTCATGCAAGAATTTAACATCTTGAAAAGACACTAACCACAAGAACTGTTGCTCAGCAACTGCCAGAATGATTTAATATTTTGTAATGAATAAGGGGATGTTGTTTTAGAGACATAAGGGTGGGGTTACCTGGAGCTCTTTGTTTAGGCTCAGGAGCTGCCTGTTTCTGTTGCAGTGACTTAAACTATATAAAATGTTTACAGAATCAAGCTACCAACCAATAGACCATATGCATCTGTTGCATACAGTGCCTTGTTTACATCAACTAATATGGCACAGCTTCAACTCCCCTAATAGCTTTTCCACTTCGCCCATGGAAGCTTAATCAGTGTTAATTTTAGCTGAAATAAATGGGTGAAAAGCTTTACATCGATAGTCACAAATAGCATAGTACAAAGGAAAACAATACAAATAAATATATAACAATAATTAATTAATTCATAATAGTTTACATTACACATATATGTTCAGCTTGGTATACTAAATAATATTCCTGCACTTTCATATTCATGCTTTAAAATAAATAGCTAATATTTCAGATATATTAAAATAAAGTTGGTTCTGAGGCTACCCAGAATGCTAAGCTTAGAATAAGATAAATAAATATAAATATGCTGTAATTCAAACTTCTGAAAGTACTGAATGATCTTTGAGCTCATATTTCTCATTGTCAAGGACTCATGAAAAATTAGATCAGTCCTCAAAAGAGGTTTGTTGTGGGAAGCTCTATTACAGCACAAGAGAAGCCTTATTTATGGGACAGTCACCTGTTGTTTTGTTTTGGGTT
Organism: Lepidochelys olivacea; assembly: GCF_965140295.1. Lineage (NCBI taxonomy): Eukaryota > Metazoa > Chordata > Testudines > Cheloniidae > Lepidochelys > Lepidochelys olivacea. The sequence goes on from NC_140413.1 coordinate 129,226,582, forward strand.
TTTTTTGAGATAGTACAGATGTTCAACTGGATTCAATAATTACATTTTGTTATCTGAAATGAATGCAAATCATATTATTCCCTTTTTTCCTGGGATTTTCCCCTCCTCCTCTCATCCCTCCTCCCCATTTTATCTTTATTCTCCAGAAGTTCTCTCCTGTTTGAGATGGCCTTATATTAGCCATGTACACAACAGACAGCTGTGCTTCCTGCCTAATGTTATTCAGTATATGCCTCAATATCTGTGGTCCACTTCAGCTGTCCTGTACAGGCAGAAGTGGAAGGATCACAACATGTGAATGATGGAAGCTTCAGTTATTCAAGGCTTAATGCAAAGAATATGCAAGGATCACAACTAGTTAAGGACATAGGTCATGTATGATACTTGCATGTTGGCATCATCCAGAGGTTGTCTTTATACTTTTACTGGAACGGGACTATCTTCAATTGTCAAAGAATAGGTAGGTGTGTGACAAGAACTTAGTCCAATTAATATCTCCTTAAAGTACTTTAATGGCTTTCCATAATATTTGAAACGGAGCACCTTGCTGTGGAAAAGTATCTTAAATGAAGCCAGCATATTAAAACAGATTGGGTTTAAGTTATTGAAATTGTGAAGTTCAAAGTCAGTCTCTATTATAGTTCAGTAAAAACCAGGAATATTTTTTAGATAGTTTACTCAGTTTCCAAAATAAATTAATCTATCCTTAATTTGGAAACACCATCTTTCTCCCATTCTTAAATATAACTTTAAAACCTTTGTGGAACTGAGTCACTGACTGAAATGTAGCATTTTGCTCAATGTACAAGTCAAACAAGGCAGACAAAATGTAAATTCTCAGGAGCTGGCAGAATTAACAAGTATTCTGCTGAGTGACTCAATTTTCAAATTATTAATGACTTCTCTTTGCCAACATGAAAGAATTTTGTAACTTTAGATGTCTTCTAAAGCCATGTATCTTATTAATTTTAAGACATTTCAGTGTAATCAGTCATAAGAAAATGGAAAACTCATTGAATATAAATTACTCCATTAAGCGCTTTTTTATGGCATCCAGGGTTTCTTTGAGAGAAATTCATGATAAGGCTGCATTTGTAAGTCAACTGTACCTTAAGAATGAAATAATTTATAATATGGACAAAAATCAAAGCATGTTTTACTTTACACACATACTAACTTGGGATCTGATCTTGTTTCCAGTGAAATCAATGGGAATTTTATTACTGGCTTCAGTGGAAGATTAATCCAGCTATTGGTTTTGATTTTCAATTTTATAGTTTGAGAGAGCAAAACTTGATTTTCTAATGTGCTCTGTAGAAAAATATTTCTGTTCTTAGAGCCTGATGCTGTATTCCCCAAGGCCAGAAACCCTTTGGCTTCAAAGGGGGAACTAGCTAGGCAATAATTCAGGATCTGGCCATCAGATCTGTACCAGCCAATGATGTCAGAGTGTGACAATTCTATATAAATGTTAGAAATTTTTGGTTTGGAAGAAGTGTTATTAGGTCTCCAGAGGCTCATCATCATTACACAAAATATGCCTAATTTTAAAATATGGTCTATTTTTATGACAGCAATTTTGTGTCTGCAAGCAATTGCAGATGCAATATTGAGACTACTTTTAATAGAGGGAACATATGTTAGCATGTAGATGTCTGTGATGGGTATAGCCTGATTCTTTAATGATTAATAATTGTGGTGGTTGACAATACTAATTTAATGAGCTGGGTGGGGGGGTAATAGGGCTCTAGTCCCAGAATCAGACAACAAAATTAAAACTAACAAGTTCAATATCTTGTAGGCATCCTCACCATATATAGCAAAGACACTCACACTGAGGGCAAAGCAAAGTCTTAGCCGCTTTCATTGACACAAGAAAGACAAGAAAGCTCCAAACCACATAAACAAATAGCAATAATACAGTATTAGGGATATCTTTGATGTCATCCATTTCATATGCTCATATGCTTCCTGGGGGACTTGGTGGTAAGAGATAAAGGACCAGCCCTGCCCCTGGCATGCCGAATGAGACTGATGATCCAGACAGGTCGGTGGTACATAACAACAATGAAGAGCTGAAGGGTCAGTGATGAAAAGCTACCCATGCTATATGGTGACTGGGCCTATTATAGGGCCTGGGTATTATCATGAATATTCATTCAGATGTCCAGCCTCCCATGTCTATATCTAACTACCTCACCCTCATAATATTGGGGTGCATTTATTCTATAGGTTAACATATTAATGCCCTTAAGCTCATTACCATATACGTCAACCATTGCTAAAGCAAGGTTAAACATCTGCCAATGATTCTATCCTAAAATATCTAAGCCCAGTATCAGTTCATGTTATCATTATGTACCAACTCCTTTTCTTGAGCAAACTATTCCCAGCTTCCCAAAATCTAGGGTATATAAAATGGTCTGACAGTTACACTAAGGGTCCTAGGCCTACTCTACTTATGATAACTAAGCCAATGTCTTACAGGATACAGGCCTGTAGGTTCCTTGTGTTACTGATAAGTAAAGTAAAATAAAAAGTTACGCTAGCTCCATGGGCCACATGGGACAAACAAACCACACACTGACAATATGGGGTGAATGAGCTAACATTAGCTCAGGTGGCTCCACCCTGCTGCACCTACGAGAAATGTCAGGATTGGAGGGAGGAGCTTAAAAAGAAGAGCCCCTGCTCATTTGATGGTAGAACAGGAAGGAGAGCAGACCTTCAGCTCCTGAAAAGAAGGCTGACTAAAGCAAGAGCTCCCTTGCTGCCTGATTGCCCCCTCACCTCAAGGGAAGGGAAGGCCAGATGCTGACTCACCTTGAGAGGGAACCATTACCCTCTATTACCTGTGAACTCACTTTTTTTTTAATTAATCCCTTTGTTGTTTGTTTGGCTACCCTAGAAGGGAAGAGACTTTAAAGTGACCTGGCTGGAGGATCAAGTCACAGGAAGAGACAGACCATTGCAAGTGACTGTTGCCACAAGATATACAACAAAATATATATGCAATACTGCCTATATGCACATTTTACATATGCACTCGTATAATGTTGAACTTGCAATTACATGGACTCCTGTGCCCACCTGGATCCAGTTACAGGACTGAGTGACTTAAGAGTTTGTCGCCTCTGTCATAAATATAAAGGGAAGGGTAACCACCTTTAAAATCCCTCCTGGCCAGAGGAAAAACCCTTTCACCTGTAAAGGGTTAAGAAGCTAGGATAACCTCGCTGGCACCTGACCAAAATGACCAATGAGGAGACAAGATACTTTCAAAGCTGGAGGGGGGAGAAACAAAGGCTCTCTCTGTCTGTGTGATGCTTTTGCTGGGAACAGAAAAGGAATGGAGTCTTAGAACTTAGTAAGTAATCTAGTTAGATATGCATTAGATTCTGTTTTGTTTAAATGGCTGATAAAATAAGCTGTGCTGAATGGAATGTATATTCCTGTTTTTGTGTCTTTTTGTAACTTAAGGTTTTGCCTAGAGGGATTCTCTATATTTTGAATCTGATTACCCTGTAAGGTATTTACCATCCTGATTTTACAGAGGTGATTCTTTTACTTTTTCTTCAATTAAAATTCTTCTTTTAAGAACCTGATTGCTTTTTCATTGTTCTTAAGATCCAAGGGTTTGGGTCTGTGTTCACTTATGCAAATTGGTGAGGATTTTTATCAAGCCTTCCCCAGGAAAGGAGGTGTAGGGTTTGGGGAGGATTTGGGGGGGAAAGACGTTTCCAAGCTGGCTCTTTCCCTGTTATATATTTATTAGACGCTTGGTGGTGGCAGCAATAAAGTCCAGGGGCAAAAGGTAAAATAGTTTGTACCTTGGGGAAGTTTCAACCTAAGCTGGTAAAAATAAGCTTAGGGGGTTTTCATGCAGGTCCCCACATCTGTACCCTAGAGTTCAGAGTGGGGAAGGAACCTTGACAGCCTCTTTACCAAACAATGATCATTTAACATTCACACACAATATTGTTGCCTCACTCTTCAATTATTAGTGGTACAGATCTCAAGACTCAATCTTGCATGACCCAGGCCTTAGGTTCAGTCACTATCACTAAGAACTCACCCAAGACCTAGGGCATTGCATTACTAATGTGGAGAGACAGAAATAATATTTTCACCTTAGCCTTTCAGTGTGTCAGGGCTGGGCCAGGTGCAGCCACTGTACCCCAGTCAGCTGCTAATTTGTGATCAGGAGAGAAGTAGTTAGGATCAGGAGCAAGCCTGGTCAGAAGGCAAGAAGCCAGGGTTGGACACCAAGATGTAGGCAGCAGGCAGATAACAGGATCAAAGTCAAGCTGGCTCATAGGGTTGCCAACCCTCCAGGATAGCCCTGGAGTTTCCAGAAATTAAAGATTAATCTTTAATTAAATATCATGTCATGTGATGAAACCTCCAGGAAAACATTCAAACAAAATTGGCAACCCTCCTGGCTCAGGATATCAGGAAGTCAGGGTCAGGTGCCAGGTTACAGACAGCAATCAAATAGCAAAGTTGAGGACAAACCAGGGTCAGAAGCCAGAGTCTAGGGTCTATCATTAGGAGACTCTAGAGCACAGGCAACCAGTCTGTGCTGTTGCTCAGACAGCTGACCATCAAGGCTTCCTGGTTTATATACTGGTATCGGCCAATCAGTGGGCTGCAAGGGGCTGCCACTCATGTCTTGCAGGGTGGTACTTCCTGCCAAGCCATGCTTCACAGGGTCCTCCCTTGGATACCCAGCCTAAGCTTCTAGCAATGATGCAGAGGCACCAGCAACCCAGATTCTTCCTCCTCCACCCCCATGGTCCCAGGCTCTTACATGGTGCTAGATTCATCTATGCCACTCTCATCAGATGTAATTTCTGGATGCACGTTTCATTGCAGACCACACAAGTTTAGAATCATAACTTTATATTGTTTGTTTAGGGAAAAATGTCAGAAAGGAGAAGCCAATTAAATTAAAACATTTAATGGACTGATGTTTTATTTAAAGCTTCTCAAATTTTTGTTACTTTCCTTTGTGAACATGTGTAATGCATTTGTGACCAATAGTTAAACTATGTTGCATTTCAGAAGGGTAGTCATTTCAGTGCTTCAACTATAGTTTACTTATATTTAAACTTTTTCCAACATCTGCCCAGTGGACATAACAACAATGACTTGAATGTTTCTTTAGCTCAAACTGTATTTCATTAATCTCATAAATCTTGGTAAGGAGACATCTGTGGCTTTTTGAACAGAAAGAGAGTACAAAACTTACTGGAATGTTCAGACTCATTCTCATTCCAAAAGTTCTATAGTGGGAAAACTTCACACATGAAATGTGTACTTTTTCCAAAGATTTCATGAGTATTTATTTCAATGTGCCTTCTCTGTGCTGCCATCTTATCACTCCCTAAAAATGGATGTTATAAGACTTCTTGGAATACTACTTACTAGAAGTACTGTTTATTACAGTTGATATTTGTGGAGTCTGGGTTGCTATTCCCCTCTACTCCCAGTGGCATTAACTGAAGACTCACTCACTATGAAACATTTTTATTGTCATTATATATTTTTGCTGTGCTAGAGAATTTTCAACACCATTTAGTCTCAAATTGGCAGGCCACAGTGGTTTCAGCCTTAATATCATCACTGGCTACTTTGGAACCATGAAAGGCTATACAATTAAGATGGTTTGCTTTCAAGGAAACAGACGGCAGAAAAAAAATGAGACAGGACTCGTTTATTCCTTAAGAGACTGAGGTTATGTCTACATTACCACTTGTGTCGGCATAATTTATGTCACTCCGAGGTATGAATAAACCACCTCCCTAAGTGATGTAAGTTACACTGACTTAAGCACTGGTGTGGACAGTGCTGTGTGGTGAGAAAGCTTCTCACAGGAGAGCTCTCTTCTGTCAGCTTAGAGCAGCTACACAAGAGAGCTTACAGCGGTGCACCTGCATCGTTGTAAACTCTCTCATGTAGCCATAGCCTTGGATTAGCCCTGTCGTTTAAATTAATATGTTGCATTGAGATTCTACAATATCAGCAACCTAAGAAAATGATCCAACAAACTCTTACTCACGTGAGTATTCCTTAATCACATGAGTAGTCTCATGGAATTTGGGACTAGAGGTGATTTGAAAAAATGTTCATTGCAAATCTTTGTCAACAAAAACAAAGGTTTTTTCCCTCTAAACAAAAGGTTTTGTGGGCACTTTTCATTTCTTTTTAAGCTTCTTGGGTTTTCAACATCTTTTGAAAACCAAAACCAACTTTTTTTTTCATTGCCCCTCTTACCTCTTTCTCTCCCTTTTTTCCTTGTATTGCCCCTTTTTCCTTTTTCTCTTTTGCTTCTGGAAAAGGAAGAGAAAAAAAGGAGAGCAAGAGGGAAAAACCAAAAAACCCAAAGTGAAATCCTGAAAATTTTCCTTTTTTTGTTTAAAGTAAAAAAAAAAGAGAGAAGTTTTCACAGGAAAAAAATTGTTTAAATGATTTCTTTTGTAAATTACCTGCAAACCTTGCCTGCCCCCCCCCCAAATTGGTACTTGCTGACCAACTCCACTCAGGACTATTCATACAATTAAAGTTTGTGGGACTAGCCCACAGGAGAGGGAAAGATGGTGTGAGTCAGCAGGTATTAAAGTTTCTACATCAAGGTCACCATCAAAATTAGTTGATGTTTTGTAGTAAAGCTTTAGAGTAATACAAACCAAATGCTCAGTCCAGCAAACCCTTACTCATGTGAGGAGTCTCATTCACAGGAAATGGTACTGAGAGTAACACTATTAATAGGGTTACCAACTTTCTGATTGCAGAAAACGAAACAACCTTACCCAGCCCCCTGTCCCGCCCCTCCTCTGAGGCCCCCGCTCCCCACTCATTCCATCTTCCCTCCCTCCGTTGCTCGCTTTCTCCTACCCTCGCCCATTTGCTCATTTTCACTGGGCTGGGGCAGGGGGTTGCGGTGTGGGGGGGGTGAGGGTTCCAGCTGGGGGTGTGGGCTCTGGGATGGGGCTGTGGATGAGCAGTTTGGGATGGGGGATCAAGGCTGGGGCAGGGGGTTAGGGTGCAGGGGGGTGAGGGCTCCAGATGGGGGTGCAGGCTCTGGGGTGGGGCTGGGGATGAGGGGTTTGGAGTGTGGGAAGGGCTGCAGGCTCTGGAAGGGAGTTTGGGTGCGGGAGAGGATGTGGAGTCTGGACAGCACTTACCTCAGGCAGCTCTCGGAAGTGGCCGGCATGTCCCTGCAGCCCCTAGGTGCAGGGGTGTCCAGGGAGCTCCGCATGTAGGCACTGCCCCCAAAACTCCCCTTGGCCAGTAGGCTCTACACAAACCAATTTATGCTCAACACATCAGTGCGCTTTAGAAATCATATCCCCATAGTGTGCATTACCCCACCATGTAGAAAAGTTCTTGCACTATGCCTTTGTCCATTTGCTGCTCATTTTTGTGGTGTCTGGTCATCTAAATCACGTGATATTGCTCCACTTTCTGACTGGATGTATGAACTTTTACAGAGAGAAGGCACAAATATTCAGGAAAATTTATATTCACAAGACTCACTGTTTACAAACAAAATGCTAATAAGATATTTGCTGAAAATGAATTAAAAATGTTGGGACAGTAATTAAAACACATTTGTGCTTTTTATGCAAATTCTTGTTTACAATCGTTTTTTAAAACATATATATTCACCCAGCTCTATTCAGGATCGGCCTACATCCAATTAATGTTTTGTTCCCTATTTGCCTTTATAGGATACTGGAAGAAAGAGAAATGTTTCTGTCTCCTAAGGCAGAGAGCTGAATTATCCTACTACATGTTTTGTTAACAAAAAACAAATGGCTACCCACCAAAAACTTTCTGATGTTAATGATGCAGTTATATGTCATTGTTTCATTTATTCATGTATTTTACCTTTCAAGAATGTTAGCTTTTTTTTAAAAGTTGGAAATCTAGGAAATTTTGTGTTAAAATTATACTTCCGCAACAAGCCGCAGAGTCAGATTCAAATGGTTAGTTACACAAGTCGTACAGTATAGTTTCTCTTCTGCCATTGGATGAACTTGTTTAACTAATCAACACAGTGCAAATTATACATGTTACAATCATATGTACAATTAGGAATTACTACTCTGTGAATACAGACTAACATGGCTGCTACTCTAAAATCTGTACTCTATTACTAACTCCATTAGTTACATTGTTTGTTTAATAATTTACTGGTTCATAAAGATAGTTAAATGTTTCAGAACACTTGTGAATTCTATATTTAGTTATATTGTGATATTTGTGACTTGAATGATTTGCTGATCACAATTATTTGCTGAAGAAATTTGATTACAGACAGAAATTTCACTAACGGAAAAAAGATGAAGATGAAATTTATCAAATACCTTTTTGCAAATTATTCAGTTAACATTACAAATGAGTACATGGAATGTTTTGCTCTAGGAAAAAATGTAAGCTTTGTACATTGTTCTAAATTTCTGTAGACAAGCAACTCTAGTATATATCTCATTTCCCATTGGTAATAAAAATTCACATCCAACAACATGTACTGTTTAGAATACCTTTCAATCACAAAGCCCAGAGCTGGGCTAGTCTTGTGGTTTATGAACAGGAGAGCACAATAATCTGGAGTTTAAATGCTAAATTTGGTAATTTTCTCACCACGATAGCAGGAGTTGGGAGAGTAAGTTCTCAACTCCAGCAGAAGTCCTTTGACCTGCTGCTCAGTGCTCTGGGTGTCAAAGAGTGCTCTGACAATTACTTATTTCTTATGCTCCTGGAATTTGCTGATAACCACAGGGTTTAGTTAAGCAGCGACAGTGAGGCTTCTCTAAGGTTGGTTAGCAATCCCATCTAGAGTAGAAGAGTTGGGAATAAAAGGTAAATAACCAACCTTATCTTATTTTAACTCCCTTCTTACTACCATCTCCTCTGTGTATAGGCCTGACTGATCTCTAAAAACAAAACAAAAGCTCAGGGCCAGTGACATATGGAGATTGAAATATAGCTAATTTCTGTATCCAAGTTGAGGAGCAGAGTGGAATATGTGAAGAGCATATTGTGCTGAAGGATATTATGGGATATTAGGGCAGTCCATATGTCAAAAATTAACTTTGTAAAGATTTTTTTCCAATCAAAATATTTCCTAAAGCAAAATATATCATCATTACCGCCACATACTACACGGTATGCCGCTTCATAGATTTAGATAAATTACGTCTGGGAAAGACCTAGTCAACCAAAAAATCGATATCCTTCCCACTGCAGGATTACTCGCTATTATATATTTTCTAGTACTTTGGCAAGTCCAGTTTTAAATAATCAAAGTCATGCGGCTTCTGCCTCTTCCCTTGGGAGTCTATGGCACTACAGAATAGATCTTTTTTTTTTCTTGATATTCAGCAAAATTTTCTTTTGCTTAATTTTATACCTTTATATCCATTGTATTATTTCCATTCTTACCCTTATGTCGGCCTGTGGATAAGAAAACAAGCTTGATTTCCGTTGTCAGTTTTCTCAACTGTTTGAGCAATTTTCTAGAAGAGTCCTTAGATTTTAGTCTATGTAGCTGATGTTGAACACAAGGTGACACTGCAGAGGTACCCTGACAAGGTCCATTGAGTCAGCAGCTCTGGAAGTAGAAATTGGTTGGGTTACCTGCTGCTCCAGAGCTTGCAAAATAATAGGAAAAGCACAAAATATTGCTTTTCCCTAGATCTTACCTAACTGCTTGCTGTTGGTTTTGTTTTTAATTTCTCAACAATAGACTGGTAGATGTGTGGTGTTTGTTTGTTTGCTTTGTTAGTTTTGTTTTTCAATTTTAGGTAGTATTTAAAATCCAAAAGACATTCTCCACAGTAGTTGTTAATTAAATAATACATTGGGCGCAAATACAGCTGAGTGTGCCACCATGTTTTATCGGTGCCTTGCAAGTGTGCCACAAGACATAATTAGTCACAACACAGTAGGTTTTGTGGTGAAGTCAAGATTATGGTTTTAGACAACTGATGTCCATCTAGGATTCCACACATTTGCTAACTCTATTTGTCAACCAGTTTACAGCGCTCCTTCTTTAATACTGGTCACTGGCCTATATTTTGCCCTCATTTACACTCTCATAAGCCCAATGACTCCAGTAGGATGGAACGGGTGTCACAATGAGCAAAATTTGACACTAATGACAATTTGACACTAATGTAAATGACTCGATGTGCAAATGAGAAATGTCAACCAAGCAGATGTCTATTTTCTCTTCTTGAGAAAGAGCAGCATTGTGAGGAGGAATGAAATTCCCAGATCTGGCAATACAGCATCTCCACGGGCACTAAATCCACTCCAAATTTTGAAGAAAAAGCAGCTGTGCCACAAGATTCCTCACTGTTGCAGTAACAAAAATTAAACGGAAAGCTTGTGGTATTTTTCCTCAGCTCAAGTTTTGTTTAGAAATCATTTTTCAAATAGATGGGTTCATTTATGTGGCCTAGGAAGGCTCTTTTTTATACATACATTTTCTACATTAGGTGATGGATACAAAGACATCTGCAAAGTAGGTGACCATAAAGAACAAATAAAAAGCTTGTGGGAGAGGATCAGCAAAGGTGGGTCTCATTTCTGTGTTATTTTCTCTGTCTCTATCATCTGTTTTTTTTAAACTCAACCAGTTCTCTGTTAAACATATTTATGCTTTTGGTAATTTATTCCATATGTTCAGTGCTATTTACTTGAAAATCGTTGCATGAACTGTCTCCTTGCTTTCAATTTCATCCTTTTTAAATTATATCCTCGTTTCTCTTATCCCCTTCAGAAGAGTAAAATCCTCTTTCAGCTCACTCTTCTCTTGTCTTCTCTTGCAGTGCATCTTCCTCTGTCTTCTCTTATACATCAAAGAATGCTGCATCCAGTTTTGCTCAACTAAATATTCTGAAAATTCACATTCTCATAAAAATTGAGCAGTTGCAACATATCCATTGACTTAAAGGATGCCCTGAGTAAGAGAATCACTGTATATATTTTAATCTCATACATCTAATTTAAAGACAAGATTATGGCTCTTCAGGCACTGCCTGCAAAGTGTCTGTGGGGAGAGTACTGAAATGAACAGCCCCAGCTGAGGGTTCATGGAGGGACTGTGTCTAATCAGACTCAATACCTGTGGACTGCATGGAGAACACAGGCCGAAGTGGCCCCGCTACACTTTCTGAGAGGGTGTAGCATGCAATCCTCCATGTGCCAGCCAGCTCACTTTATACAGGGTCCTACTTTCACCTATCTCTGCCTTAGGGAAGCTAGTGCTGCTGTCAGCGCCTACCTGAAAAGTAGTCCTTGTACTCAGGGCATGCAGCGATTGGGAGTGTGACTAATCCTTGTGTGCGAGTTCATGAGGGACAGAGACTAATATCCTCCATCAACTCTTTTGCAGATCATTGTAGGTCTAGTCACAATCTAGTCACATCTAATCACAATCTAGTGCAATGAATATGTGGTCTCATATGGATCTGAGAATATTTGGATAACACACTAGGACAATTTCTGTTTTCATTTACAACAGCTTAATCTGGAGTAACTCCACTGACCTCTGTCGAGCTACTCTGGATTTACACCAGTGTAAGGGAGCAGAAGTTGGCTCATGGTCCCTGCCTCAAAGATCTGACAATGTAAAGTCTCTTTATGGCATTCCTCTACACAGAGGTAACCTCAATTTATTTCCATAGGAGTTACACATATGAAACTGAGGGCACTTTTGAGCCTTAAATAGTTTACAGTCTCCATGGAATCTGATTAATGCAGATATACTCTTAGGCCTGTTTGATTCAAAGAGCTTCATTCAGGTGCAGGGGTCCACCTGCATGGATCGCATGGCAGAATCAGTGCCTACACTTAAAGCTAAGTGGTAGAATCCACATAAACTGCCATCTAAGATTGCAAATTCAAATAACAGGCCGTGTTCTTTTAAAAAAAAATCTATGGAAAATAAATGTAAAAACTATGTTACCATATTTCCATAGCTGAAATGTTAAATATTATACCCCAGTGTGGGTGATACTGGAACAAACTACCAAGGTGTGATGGGGTTTAGAAACCCCACACTGAGACAGGGACAATGGAAGGGCTGGAGCAGTACTGGTTCAAGGAGGCCCCGCCCTCAGGCACTGCTAAGCAGCTGCTGGGAGAAGACTGGTGTAAAGGAAACTTCAGTAGCCTGGCGGGAAGAGGGAGCCTAAAGAGGCAATTTCCTGGAGGAGCACCACAGCATGAGAGGAAGCTTCTACTGAAGGGACAGGACTGTTCCCTAAGAGAGGGAGAACTATAGGCAATGGTTCAAGAAGGCCACAGGCATTGGCCCTAGACTCTGTGTGCGGGGAGGAGTGGGGGGTGGACATAAAGACTCTAAGTCAACTGTGACCATGCTGAAAACTGTGGTGCAATGGTGGTAGGAAGTGGCCCAGAGGAAGATGAGCAGTTGGGCTGGCCAAACTTAGGCCAATGCATGATGCTTCACTTTCAGGACTCTGGGCTGGGACCTGGTGGAGAGGGAGGACCCAGGTCCCGCTACCCACCCCAGAGCTATGCTCCTGGCCCCAAGAGGCAGTCCAGCTACAACCTTACCCAGAGGGCAGGGTCACCCTGAACTAACAGAAAGGCTGGAGTTGGAGGCTTGCTGACAGCCCAAACCAGCCCTCTGTAGACCTATAGAAGGACTGGAATTGGGCCCAGACCAGTAGGCCTGCTGACTGAACAAATCACCCTGCTACATAAGGGAAGTAGTATATTCTCCATCTCTTGATGTCTTCAGATCAAGACAGGATGCATCTCTGGAAGAAACGCTTTAGCCAACATAAGTTATGCTTTAGTCAAACACAAGGTACTGGAATCAATACAATGGTAGCTGAGTCAAATTCTATGGCCTCTGTTATGCAGGAGATCAGACTAGATGATGTAATGGTCCCTTCTGGCATTACACTTCTTCACAGATTCATAATTCATAACCATAATTTTGATTTCTTTGTATTTAAAATCTGTCATAACATTGCATTAACATTGTTGTCTATTTTTGCATTTAATCCAACTGTGGCTGATATATATCAAGAATGTATTCACAATTTGGAATATTGAAAAATATGAATGGAATCAATTATCATCCACATAGGACAATTACATTATTTTCACCTCTCTGCACGTACTATGACGTAATCTAACTTTATAGAAAAATAATGGATTTTTTTCATTACTATTTGAATGGAGTAGTTTCCACATGTGTAGTTTTAGTGATGTAGGTAAAACTCAAAAGCTCAGAGATTTGGTTTAGAGAGGTAATCAAACCATGGGATACTAATTTGATTTGTAAAGTTTGGATGGTTGATAAACAAACTTTATAAACCTCTTAAGTCTACAAAAACTGCCTGAAAATCCTACCAAAATAGGTTCCTTTTTACAAAACAGATTTCTTGTTCTTCCACAGTAAAGTTGACAATACTATGAGAAGTCTTTCTTGTAATCTTTTGGCACTTCTGCTTCTGCTCTCAAATGGAGCCTGGAAGTGCAGAGGTACACTGAAATGAAAAGTATTTTTTTAAAGGGTAAGGACACTTTTCCAAATCTCTGAAAAAGTTCTAGTGTGGGTTCAACTCAGCTTTTCAATGAAGCGTTGAGTCAGTTCTTATTTTCTCCAATCAGTTTTCCCATCTCTGTTAACTGTAGGGCCCAATCACCCTCTTTCATAGGGACTCTCACAAGAGGACTACTGGGGAGGAAACCTGCACAAGATTCTCCTTGTTGTGCTATTAGCCAGCTCTTCACCCAGGCGCAACATCTACCCTGTAGAAAGCCTCCCTGGTGAGATCTAGCCAATTGGATGACTATAGTCATTGCATGAGTTGCCAGTGATCATAGCACAAACCAACCTTTTCTTGAAGATCCAATATTTTATTTTCAAGCAATGAATGTTACAAGCAAGAGCCTCTACAATACAGTTCAATACATTAGATAATTATCTCCCTGATTCCATAAAAAACGTATTGGGCCAGAACCTCAGCAGGTTTAAAGCAGTGAAGTTCTACTGACTTCAACAGAGCTATGCCAATTTATAGCATCTGGGGATTTGGCCCATTAAAACTAATTGCACATCCAACAATTTGTGAACAGAGGCAGCTAACAAGAGAGTTTCAGAGGGAATTTGGAGAGGGACCATGAGAGGCTCAGTACTACCTGTGATATGAAGATGGCCAGCGATGGAATAGTGATGGTGACCTGCAACAGATGTACCATGTTCTCTTTCCTGCTTGAAGCTGAAGGGGCTTCCTGTGAATGAAGTGCAGCTTGGTATCTGTGCTGGGAGAACAGATTGTTGGATTGGAGGGGTAAGTTGAGTTGCTATTAAGAATGAGAGAAGCTGACGGGTTCCTAGATAGCCAGTTTGGGGAAACACCAGTACCCTGGTTCAAGAAAGAATGGGACACAAAGGAATCAGTGAGAGAGGAAGTCAGAAAGGAGGCCTAGCGGTTCATAACCACCAGAGGCAAGAGGTCATGTCAGCATTCTACATGGTTGGAGACAGATGAAGATGGGTGGGCTGTGAGCACCAGAGAAAAGAAGCAGGAGAAATTCCACACAGCTAGAAGTTTTGAACTGATACTGGGTCCTCAACTTGGAAACTATGGAAGATACCTCTCAAGATTCAGTACGTCCAAGGGAATGGAGAGATATATGAGACACACCTGAGGATGGCAGCTCGGCTCAACCTGTAAGAAAATAATTCTTACCTGCAAAGAGTTCTCCAGCTGTCCAAGGCAGATAGATGATCCTAGTTGGAGATTCAGTATTCAGAAGAATTGAAATAACATTCTGCAAGGGACAAGCAGACAGCAGGATGGGGTGCTGCCTTTCTGGACGCAAAACATGGGATGTCACTCTAATATTGGATAGGCAGACGATGGGCAAGAATCCATTGGTGACGCTTCATATTGGCACAATTGACACAGTGTCATGGGATATCTTACAGTAGATAATTTCAGGGCACTTAGAAGTCTGCTGAATAAGAATGTCCAAATCTTCTCTGAGATCATCCCTGAGATCATGTCCCTTGAACAAAGGAAAACAGAAGGCAGAAGATTCTGGAAGTAAATTGCTGAGTAAGTGCTATATGGTGGAGGGCTTTGGTTTTATGGAACATTGGTCCACCTTCTGTGGAGAGAGGGGACTCTATAGTTTGGATGGCCTCTACTTCAAGTAGAAGCGGGACCAATCTCCTCAGGGACAGTGTGGTTAGAGTAGTCAGGAGGAGATTAAACTAACAACCAAAGGAAAGGGTAAAAAGAGGGAAGGAATGAGCACTGAACATAAAATCAAGACGTTGGGAAAAAATAATCAAGGAACCAAAGGGCATGAAGAGAATAAATTCTTTAATTGCCTATACAGCAATGCCTGGATAATAAATAAAAGGAATTGGAATTGCTCACTTATTAGCATAAATTCAGTCTATATGGTATTACTGAAACCTACCATACCATCCTACCATCCCATGGTGGGATGATTCACACAATTAGAATGTTAAAATCAATGGTTATAAACTATTTAGGAAGGATCAAGTGGGCAAAAGTGGAGGGGGAGTGGCACTCTGTCAAAAATGGAATTTCCTGTTTCTGAGTCACTGAACTCAGGAAAAAAAAAAAGATCTTGAATGCTTATGGGTCAATGTCCTAACAGCTAAAACACAAAATGGAGCACTAATTGGTATTTGCTACAGATCGCTAATCACACAGAGGAACAAGATGACCACTTCCTCATGCACCTCTCTACAATGTGTGGGGAAAAAATCTGAACGATCATGGGGGACTTCAAGTTGAGTGACATTCGCTGGAGGTCTCACGCTGCCAGTACTAACACAACTTTGGAATTTCTAAAGATAATGGATGACAGTTTCCTAACTCAAAAAGTGTTGCAACCAACACTAGGGAATTCTATATTAGACCTTGTCCTAACAGGTAAAGAGGAACTGATCACAGAACTAATACTTAATGATAGCTTAGGTACAAGTGACCATCGCTTTATAATGTTCAAGCAGAATAAAATTCAGACCAGTAATATATATTGTTGGTGCTTTAATAGGACCAATTTCAGAAAGCTGAAAACAATTATGAGCCAAATCAGCTAGGAGGAAGACTTTAATCAGAAAAATGTGAATGATAATTGAGAATCATTTAGGAACACCTTACTAGATGCCCCAAAAGCCACAATTAAGGAAGAAGGCTCTGCTGGTTAAAAAAACCCTGTTTAAAGGGCAAGTGAAGTCAGCTGTAAAAAATAAAATATATATAAATACAACAATTGGAAGAAAGGGGAAGCTGATAGTAATCAATATATATGAGAAGTTAAGAATTATAGAAAATAGGTAAGGGAAGCCAAGGGACACAAGGAGAAATCGATGGCCAACAGAGTTAAGGACAATAAGGAGTTTTTAAAATATATTAGGAACAAAAAGAATCCTGGCAATGCTATTGGTCCATTACTAGATGGAAGTGACAGAGCTATCAATAGTAATGCAGAAAAGGCAGTAGTATTCAGTAAATATTTCTATTCTGTATTTGGGGGAAAATAGATTATATAGACTCATCATATGGTGATGACACTCTTTCCATTCCACTAATATCTCTAGAGGATATTAAAAAGAAGAAACTAAAGTTAGACATTTTTTAAATCAGCAGATAACTTACATCCAAGAATTTTAAAAGAGCTGATAGAGGAGTTTGCTGGTTTGTTAATGTTGATTTTCTATAAGTCATGGAGCAATGGAGAAGTTCAAGAAGTATGGAGGAAAGCTAATGTTATGCAATATTTAAAAAGAGTAAAGGGGATGATCCAGGTAATTATAAACCTGTCAGCCTGACATTCATTCCTCATGGAATGGCTGATATAGAACTTGATTAATAAAGAACTGAAGGAGGGGAATATAAGTAATGCAAACCAGCATGGATTTATGGAAAATAGATCCTGTCAAACTAACTTGATATCTTTTTATCTTGATATCAAAGGTTGATAAAGGTAATAGTGTTGACATAATACACTTTAATACACTTAGACTTCTGTAAGGTGTTTGATTTGGTACTCCACGATAATTTGATTAAAAACTAGATTGATATAAAATTAACATGGCATACATTAAATGGATTAAAATATGGCTAACTGATGTAAATGGTCCTTTCTGGCCTTCCAATCTATGAAACTATGAATGTTGCTTTCAGTGTATTTTTAAAAGTAATCAATATTCCATTTTATCAGAGAAGTTTTGTTTGTGAGGAAGTAGCTGCCATTAAAGTGTTGAAAATCATGCACAACATTTGTATTATTAGATGTTCTTCTGTCTGCAATTAGCAAAAATATAAATTGGGGATAAAACTGGGCCAGACCCTTCCCCCCCTTCTGTAAAATGGTTTAGATCCATTGATTTAGACCAGCTGAGGATCTGGACCATAGCGTTCAAATAGGCTATTTTCTAGATGAAATAACACCACTATTTTTTATAAAAATGCTAAAGGAACAAGGGTCTTTTAGACTCACAGCTTTCAAGTTTTAACGAAGAGAATTTAAAATCCTTTTCAGTATCTCTCAGTCTATGCGCAGTGTGCCCAGCTATTTGATAACATCATTATGAGCCAAGTAAAGAGGCCAGATGGTAGCCTGCTTGTCAAGAATATGTGACATAGACTGAAGTTGACCATATTTACATCCTGGGTCATTAGAGAAACCTCATTTGAAGAGATTGGCCACACAATTACCCTGTCCTGTTCGAAACTGGTTCAGGGATGACCACAGGTGCCTTGGCAGGTCAAAACCTGGTGGGAAGATGTTTGGGTCAGTGACAAGAAAGTGATTAATGACTTATTACTAACCATTCGTTACACCAAGCAGATTCCACCATCATGTCCTGTGGTGACATAAGTGACCATAAAGGGCATCTAGAAGACAGGCGAACTGGCAGATGGTTGAAGACGTCTGAGTATAGATGCAAGTTGCTGTTCTTATGGAGAACAGCGGGGGCAATGGATCAGTGTTCACATTGCGGTTCCCATCAGTACCCAGCCTGGGCCGAGGAAGCTCATGATCCAACCAGCAGAGCAAATTCGGTGACAAATCTTGGTCACATGCCATCTGACTGTGATCCCAATTTATCACCATCCTTGGGCTTTTGAGCCATTGGACCAGCGCTTTGAATTCTTCAGCTTAATGTTGAGGGTCTGTCAGCAGCCAAGTGCAACGTCATTAGTCTCTTTTCAGCATGAAAATGTAACTCAGACCAACACCTTATTTATGATGGCATTACTATGTAGGGCCTCAGTCCTCCAATTTACAGTGTGTCAGTGACTTTACAGGGGCTGTTTGGTTGCAGAAGAATGTCTGAACATTATAATTTCAGTGCTGTGGTCTAGATCTCTGAAAATTAGGTTCACAATGAAAATGCAAAACTCGTAACTACAGAGGTGCTAGCAAGTATTACAATAATGAAGGAAAGGGGTTTGTTTTTTGTTTTAAATAGGATGACTTTCATTACCAAAATAGGTTTCTATTATAACAATCAAAAACAAATTTATGAATGACATCATATTCAAATTGTTTTAATAAAGGTCTGTTACAGTGCAAAATCAGATGAAAGACAAATGAACTTGAGAAAACCCATTGACACCAACAAACCCAAAATGCTCTGGATGAAATTTCAAAAAGCTCAGAGATCAAAGGAATAGGGGAAAAAAGCACACAAGAGATACCAACTATTAATTCCTCTTCTTTTTCTAATCTTTGTCAGCTCAGTGTTTGAACTGGATGGCAGTATTAACTCAGTGTTTATATTGGATTAGAACATTCCTGACTTCTACAGCATCCAAGATAAACATTTTAAACAGATTCTCATCAAAATCAATTTTCCTGGATGGGAGGGACTTTTTGTAATCTTGGGGGCGGGGGAGGGAGAAGGAGGGTGGCACTATATTTTTTTGAGGTTGGGGAAAGAAAGTGTACACTTGTTGAGGAAGGGCAACTGATTACTTATTGTCTATCCAGGGAGAATGGAGAGTGGGCAAAACTAGGTTTCCAAACACGTTAAATGCTGTGTCAAGATAGTTACCCTTTGAATGAGATAAGCCTAATTTTCCTTGTATATATAGTAAATCAAGAGTGACTCCAGTTTTAGCTGATGTAAGAGAGGAATAGCAGGCCTTCTTACTTTGTATGTTCACAGCACATCTCTCTGATCATGGCGGTGCAGCCTGCCCAGGAGATCACTTCCACAGAAATGCATTGCCACATTTGGAAAGTGGTGGAAAGGCCAGAGGATCCCTTTCTGAACCAATCTTCTTAAAGTTCTGTTGGCCTAGCAAAGCAAAGATGAACATTCCACTGGATGGGATTTCTCCATTTGGCTGGCTGTCTTTCATGGAATATTCTAGGTATCAATAGGCAGAACCTTACTGATTTGGATGAAAATTGGAAAACCAGAAAAGCCTGATTGCCACTAATCCGATTGGTGTGATTAGATAGGTTCTGGCTACTGGGGTGAGGCAGTGACCTCAGAGGCCTGTGGCAGGGCAGTGATGCCCTTTGGCTATAGGGGTGAGGCACTGAGCTCAGCATTAGGGTGAAAATTAGGATTTAGATTTAAGGTGAGGGTAAGGGGTTAGGACTGGTGGTTAGAGTTAGGGCACAAGAGAGCTTCCTGTGCCTCCAGGGCCAAATCAAGAATATGACAGCCTCTTGTCTCCCCGCTGTGGCCAGCCCCTCCCAGCCAAGCCCCTGTCCCTGTGTGTGGGAACGAGGAGCTGGGCTGGTATGCAGTTTGGCCTATATAAACAACAAAGAGTGTGACCCTCTAGGGAAATGTCTACACACACTGTGGAATGAGCAGGAGAGAGCCTCCCAGCCCTGGTCAGTGGATTCAGCTAGGAGGGCTTACTCTAGTGCTTTAAAAATAGCTGAATGCATCTGATGAAGTGAGCTGTAGCTCACAAAAGCTTATGCTCAAATAAAATTGTTAGTCTCTAAGGTGCCACAAGTCCTCCTTTTCTTTTTGCGGACACAGTCTGCTACTAACACGGCTGCTACTCTGAAAAATAGCTATGTAGACAGTGCTTTGAAGTAATAGGGAGCAGTTAGTATTGCTGAGGCTAGCTGTGTCTCCACAGCCAATGAAAGATTTCTCCCTGGGCTCTTGCCCTCTGGAGTTCGCTCATATCCAACTAAGTTATTCAGGCTATGCAATGGAGCAATTGTTTGTATTGCTATGCTCTTTATCCACTCAGATTCCTTTGAAATAGAACACAGCAGGTCTTGTGCATGAGTGATGCCACACAGTAGTATGCAGGAAAGAAAGTACAGACTTCTAGCTATTTTCCATTTCTGAGGGAAATTTGTCTGAACAGAATAGAATTAGCCAGTTTGGAATCTGGCCAAGATACCAAGGTTAATCATCCCTAACTCTTGAGAAATGTGCAATGGGATCTTTGAATACTACCTGACTCCGGGACTTCAGTTTTGGCTCCTCTGAAAGACACGTTTGTCGTTGTCAAGGTTCCTCCCCCACTCTGAACTCTAGGGTACAGATGTGGGGACCTGCATGAAAAACCTCCTAAGCTTATCTTTACCAGCTTAGGTCAAAACTTCCCCAAGGTACAAAATATTACCCCCGTTATCCTTGGAATGGCCGCTACCACCACCAAACTAATACTGGTTACTGGGGAAGAGCTGTTTGGACGCGTCCTTCCCCCCAAAATACTTCCCAAAACCTTGCACCCCACTTCCTGGACAAGGTTTGGTAAAAAGCCTCACCAATTTGCCTAGGTGACTACAGACCCAGACCCTTGGATCTTAAGAACAATGAACAATCCTCCCAACACTTGCACCCCCCCTTTCCTGGGAAATGTTGGATAAAAAGCCTCACCAATTTGCATAGGTGACCACAGACCCAAACCCTTGGATCTGAGAACAATGAAAAAGCATTCAGTGTTTTACAAGAAGACTTTTAATAAAAAATAGAAGTAAATAGAAATAAAGAAATCCCCCCTGTAAAATCAGGATGGTAGATATCTTACAGGGTAATTAGATTCAAAAACATAGAGAACCCCTCTAGGCAAAACCTTAAGTTACAAAAAAGATACACAGACAGAAATAGTTATTCTATTCAGCACAATTCTTTTCTCAGCCATTTAAAGAAATCATAATCTAACACATACCTAGCTAGATTACTTACTAAAAGTTCTAAGACTCCATTCCTGTTCTGTCCCCGGCCAAGACGACTACAGACAGACCCCGACCCTTTGTTTCTCTCCCTCCTCCCAGCTTTTGAAAGTATCTTGTCTCCTCATTGGTCATTTTGGTCAGGTGCCAGCGAGGTTACCTTTAGCTTCTTAACCCTTTACAGGTGAGAGGAGCTTTCCCCTGGCCAGGAGGGATTTCAAAGGGGTTTACCCTTCCCTTTATATTTATGACACGCCCCCCAAATCTCAGCTAGGGTGAAACACTGGCTGGGATTTCTTCCTGGAGCTCTAGGAAAACAGAGTTAATAAGACACATGCATCTCTAAATATACTACCAAGTACATAAAGACTAACAATATTTTCCACATCTCAAGGACGATTTTAACCAGTTGATTCTGGGAAACTTTCACGGGAGAGTGCATCAGCCACTTTGTTAGAAGCTCCTGAGATGTGTTGGATGTCGAAATCAAAATCTTGGAGAGCTAAACTCCACCGAAGAAGTTTTTTGTTAGTTTCTTTGACAGTGTGAAGCCACTTTAGTGCAGCATGGTCGGTTTGCAGGTGGAAACACCGTCCCCAAACATATGGGCGTAGCTTTTCCAGAGCGTAGACAATGGCATAACATTCTTTTTCAGTGACTGACCAGTTGCTTTCCCTCTCAGACAGTTTTTTGCTGAGAAACACTACAGGGTGGAATTCTTGATCAGGTCCTTTCTGCATTAAAACTGCTCCCACACCACGCTCGGATGCATCTGTGGTTACTAGGAACGGTTTGTCAAAGTCTGGGGCCCTTAGTACAGGGTCAGACATGAGTGTCGCTTTAAGCTTGTTAAAGGCCTTCTGACACTTTCTGGTCCACTGAACAGCATTTGGCTGTTTCTTTTTGGTTAGGTCTGTCAGTGGGGCAGCGATTTGGCTGTAGTGCGGTACAAATCGTCTGTAATAACCGGCCAAGCCTAAGAAGGATTGAACCTGTTTCTTTGACTTTGGGACAGGCCACTTTTGGATAGCATCCACTTTGGCCTGTAGGGGGCTGATAGTTCCTTGACCCACCTGGTGTCCAAGGTAAGTCACTCTGTTTAGGCCTATTTGACACTTCTTAGCCTTAACAGTTAGTCCTGCCTCCCTTATGCGCTCAAGGACTTTTTGTAGATGTTCCAGGTGGTCTGCCCAGGAATCCGAAAATATGGCCACATCGTCAAGGTAGGCGACTGCATATTCTCCTAATCCCGCTAGGAGACCATCTACAAATCTTTGGAAAGTGGCGGGTGCATTTCGCAGCCCGAAAGGGAGTACATTAAATTCATACAGCCCGAGATGTGTGATGAAGGCTGACCTTTCCTTGGCAGATTCATCTAGCGGTACCTGCCAGTACCCCTTGGTTAAGTCCAAGGTAGAGATGAACTGGGCCCTTCCCAGTTTCTCTAATAGTTCATCTGTGCGTGGCATGGGATAGTTGTCTGGGCGAGTTACAGCATTTAGCTTACGGTAGTCCACGCAAAAACGTATTTCCCCATCTGGTTTGGGAACTAGAACCACTGGAGATGCCCATGCACTTTCAGAGGGGCGGATTACACCCATCTGTAACATATCCTGGATCTCCCGTTCTATAGCAGTTTTAGCTTGAGGAGACACCCGGTAAGGTTGGACCCTAATTGGGTGAGCATTACCTGTGTCAATGGAGTGGTATGCCCGTTCAGTCAGTCCTGGGGTGGCTGAGAACGTTGGCGCGTAGCTAGTGCACAGCTCCTGGATCTGCTGTCGCTGCATACGCCCAAGGGTCATGGAGAGGTTCACCTCTTCCACACCACCAGCACATTTCCCTTCGTAGTAGACACCTTCAGGCCACTCAGCGTCGTCTCCTCCCTGGGCTGTAAACTGACAAACCTTTAATTCTCTGGAATAAAAGGGCTTTAGAGAATTAATATGATACACCTTAGGCTTTCGGTTGGAGGTGGGGAATGCTATGAGATAATTAACAGCTCCCAGGCACTCCTGGACCACGAATGGCCCTTCCCACGATGCTTCCATTTTATGGGCCTGGAGCGCCTTTAAGACCATGACCTGGTCTCCTACTTTGAAGGAACGCTCTCTGGCATGTTTATCATACCAGGCTTTTTGCTCTTTTTGAGCATCCTGTAAGTTTTCTCTAGCAAGGGCTAAAGAGGTTCGGAGGGTGTTTTGTAGGTTGGTTACAAAGTCCAGAATGTTAGTTCCTGGAGAAGGTGTAAATCCCTCCCATTGCTGCTTCACCAACTGCAATGGCCCCTTAACCTCACGGCCATATACAAGTTCAAATGGGGAAAACCCTAAACTGGGATGTGGTACAGCTCTGTAGGCAAAGAGCAACTGCTGCAATACTAGGTCCCAATCATTGGAGTGCTCATTTACGAATTTACGTATCATGGCCCCCAAAGTTCCATTAAACTTCTCCACCATGCCATTTGTTTGATGATGGTAAGGAGTGGCAACCAAGTGATTTACCCCATGAGCTTCCCAAAGGTTTTTCATAGTTCCTGCCAGGAAATTAGTCCCTGCATCTGTGAGGATGTCGGAGGGCCAACCTACCCTGGCAAAAATGACTGCTAGTGCCTGGCACACACTTTTAGCCCTGGTGTTGCTTAGAGCTACTGCTTCCGGCCATCGGGTGGCAAAATCCATGAAAGTCAGTATGTACTGCTTTCCTCTGGGTGTCTTTTTCGGAAAAGGACCCAGAATATCCACAGCTACTCGCTGAAATGGAACTTCAATGATGGGGAGTGGCTGGAGAGGAGCTTTGACCTGGTCTTGGGGTTTTCCCACTCTTTGGCACACCTCACAAGACTGGACATAGGTAGAAACATCCTTGCCCATTCCCTCCCAGTGGAATGACCCCCCCAAACGGTCTTTGGTCCTGTTCACCCCAGCATGGCCACTAGGGTGATCATGGGCTAAGCTCAAGAGCTTGACCCGGTATTTAGTTGGAACTACCAACTGTCTCTGAGGATGCCAGTCTTCCTGGTGTCCCCCAGAAAGAGTTTCCTTGTATAAAAGTCCTCTTTCTACAACAAACCTGGATCGATTAGAAGAGCTGAGAGGCGGTGGGTTGCTCCGTGCCGCCGTCCAAGCTCTCTGGAGGCTTTCATCTGCTTCCTGTTCGGTCTGGAACTGTTCCCTTGATGCTGGAGACATCAGTTCCTCATGGGATTGTGGACCTAGGCTTGGTCCCTCTGGAAGCGATATAGGGGATGGAGCTGTTTCTGTTGACTGTGAACCGCTCTCCGCTGGTGCACTATGTTGGGATTCAGGCTCCGGCTGAGCCTCTTGTGTAGGGTTATCGGCTGCTGCCAGTTCAGGTTCGGTGGGGCCCTCTGGTGTTGAGGTTGCAAGTACTGGATTCAGTGCTGACACGGGGTCTGGTGTTGGTTGTTCGGCTGGTTCCGGTTCTGGGACTGGTTCCGTCTGAGTCTCTGGGACTGGATCCACTACTGCTGTTGCAGACATTGGCCTGGGGTCCAGGTCCATCACCTCTGACTGGGTCCTGATAGAAGTTTCCGGAACAGAGCTAGGCCTCACGGCTTGTTTAGCCTGGTTGCGGGTGACCATTCCCACCCTCTTGGCCTGCTTCACATGATTGGCCAAGTCTTCCCCCAACAGCATGGGGATGGGATAATCATCATAGACTGCAAAAGTCCACATTCCTGACCAGCCCTTGTACTGGACAGGCAACTTGGCTGTAGGCAAATTGAAAGAGTTGGACTTGAAGGGTTGAATCGTCACTTGGATCTCTGGGTTGATTAAATTGGGGTCCACTAAGGAAGCATGGATAGCTGACACTTGAGCTCCGGTGTCCCTCCACGCGGTGACCTTCTTCCCACCCACACTCACAGTTTCCCTCCGCTCCAAGGGTATCTGGGAGGTATCTGGGCCTGTGGACCTCTGGTGTGATTCCGGTGCAATGAACTGTAATCTGTTGGGGTTCTTGGGGCAGTTGGCCTTTACATGCCCCAGCTCGTTACACTTAAAACATCGTCCAGCTGACGGGTCACTGGGGCGAGAAGGGTTGCTGGAGAACGGGGTGGTGGGACGATAAGGGGTCTGGAGGGTTCTTTGGGAGGTAGGTGGGGCTTTGGGCGGCCCCCGGTAATAGGGTGTGGTCTGGGGTGGTCCCTTCTGGTCTCCGCTCCAACTGCGACCAGTTTTCTTCTTCTCTGCCACCTCCACCCATCTGGCTCCAATCTCTCCTGCCTCAATTACAGTTTTGGGTTTCCCATCTAGGATGTATCTTTCTATTTCCTCAGGAACACCCTCTAAGAATTGTTCCATTTGCATTAGGAAGGGCAAATTTACTGGAGATTCAACACTTGCTCCTGATATCCAGGCATCCCAATGTTTTACAATGTGGTAGGCATGTCGGGTAAATGACATGTCTGGTTTCCACCTTAGGGCTCTGAACCTCCGACGAGACTGCTCGGGTGTTATCCCCATTCTGACTCTCGCCTTGGATTTAAACAGTTCATACTTGTTCATGTGTTCTTTAGGCATTTCAGCTGCCACCTCAGCTAAGGGTCCACTGAGCTGCGGCCTCAGCTCTACCATGTATTGGTCAGTAGAGATGTTGTACCCAAGGCAGGCCCTTTCGAAGTTTTCTAAGAAGGCCTCAGTATCATCACCTGCCTTGTAGGTGGGGAACTTTCTGGGATGGGAAGTGGTACCTGGAGAAGGATTGCTAGGGTTTGTTGGTATATTCTGCTGGGCCTTTATCCTCTCCATCTCCTCCACATGCTTCCTCTCTTTTTCCTTCTCCTCCTCCTTCAGCCGCATGAGTTCTATCTGTCTTTCATGTTCCCTTTGTTTTTCCTCAGCCTGAAATTTGGCTAATTCCAGCTGTAGTCGAGCTGAGGATTTGGCCATTCTAACCTCTCTGTTTTTAACTAACTTTACACCCGAGGTTTAGAAATAAACAAACAAAACTTGGCTGTAAAATTTTGCTGTGCTGGAATAGAATACCTATTCTCTGATAGTGATTGTCAGCCTACAGAAAAAGACAATTCCCTTGTCTCTGCTCTGGGCCCAAATTAAAGCAAAAAACCTCCAACTACTTGGAAACCTGCTTACCCAGCCCAAAGAAGAAAAAAAATTTCTTTTCAAACCTGTGCTCCTTGTAAAACAAAAAAAAAATCAAAATCCTAAAAAAAACCCTGCCACTTTTGTCTCCAGGCAAATGGGTAGAGCACACACCCCCTATTTACTTTTAGGAAGAAAAGAAAAAAAAAACCCTCTGGGTTGGAAGACTGTGAATTTCCCTGCAGGAGTTAAGTACCCTGCCTCCAGGCAAAGAAAACCTGCAATTCACAAGATAATCCCCTTTTGTCTCTGCTTGGCCACAAAGCAGAGAGAAACCAAGCTGCTTTCAGTTTCAAAGCTGCCTTCTGGACTTCCTAAAAATTCCTTTTTAAAATCTGTATTTCTAGTTCAAAAAATCTCAACTGGATCTCAAAATGATTTCAGGTTAATCCCACCACTGTGCCACCATGTCAAGGTTCCTCCCCCACTCTGAACTCTAGGGTACAGATGTGGGGACCTGCATGAAAAACCTCCTAAGCTTATCTTTACCAGCTTAGGTCAAAACTTCCCCAAGGTACAAAATATTACCCCCGTTATCCTTGGAATGGCCGCTACCACCACCAAACTAATACTGGTTACTGGGGAAGAGCTGTTTGGACGCGTCCTTCCCCCCAAAATACTTCCCAAAACCTTGCACCCCACTTCCTGGACAAGGTTTGGTAAAAAGCCTCACCAATTTGCCTAGGTGACTACAGACCCAGACCCTTGGATCTTAAGAACAATGAACAATCCTCCCAACACTTGCACCCCCCCTTTCCTGGGAAATGTTGGATAAAAAGCCTCACCAATTTGCATAGGTGACCACAGACCCAAACCCTTGGATCTGAGAACAATGAAAAAGCATTCAGTGTTTTACAAGAAGACTTTTAATAAAAAATAGAAGTAAATAGAAATAAAGAAATCCCCCCTGTAAAATCAGGATGGTAGATATCTTACAGGGTAATTAGATTCAAAAACATAGAGAACCCCTCTAGGCAAAACCTTAAGTTACAAAAAAGATACACAGACAGAAATAGTTATTCTATTCAGCACAATTCTTTTCTCAGCCATTTAAAGAAATCATAATCTAACACATACCTAGCTAGATTACTTACTAAAAGTTCTAAGACTCCATTCCTGTTCTGTCCCCGGCCAAGACGACTACAGACAGACCCCGACCCTTTGTTTCTCTCCCTCCTCCCAGCTTTTGAAAGTATCTTGTCTCCTCATTGGTCATTTTGGTCAGGTGCCAGAGAGGTTACCTTTAGCTTCTTAACCCTTTACAGGTGAGAGGAGCTTTCCCCTGGCCAGGAGGGATTTCAAAGGGGTTTACCCTTCCCTTTATATTTATGACAGTCGTCCTCTTCCATTGCCTTTCACATGGGGAAAGTGGCAGAAATTCCTTTATACTAAGGTCACAGAAGAGTACCATTGAAAGAAACCTTAACATGTTCAATTGATATAACCTCTAGAAGAGTGAAATATGCTGTCTGGAAATGTTTCACAAAATGAAGGTAAGAATATTTCAGATGAGCCAAGTCCACAGTGTGGAGACTGTATGATGTAATCCAGATGTATCTCAAACTGGCATTTTCATATGGAAAGCTTTTTTTCCCCGCAAAAGAGAGGAAAAACAATTCTAGGGGAAATCTGAAAAGTATTTAGCAGTTTAGTCCTTTGCATTTGTTTTTGTCAGTAGCTAGTCTGAATATCCCTTGCTCCAGTTTTCCATCATCAATTGCTCGAGTTGCAAGAAGTTACATAAATCATATATATATGCTTATTAAGGTTGAGGCACAGAGTGGTAGTGAAGGAGGTTTGTTTGTCATCCCTTCCTATTTATGCTTCCCACAGGAGGGACTGCAATTTCAGCGAGCCCTTAACTCAAGGGAGAACAGGGACTGTTCTGCACCTCCTCCCCCATTGGTGCACTTTAGGAGCAAGGATGGGCCTCATGACCTCAAGCTCCAGCCCTCAGTGGGACCGGCATGCAGTGAGGAGCAGGCTTCACCCCATAAAAGGAATGGCAGCAGGTGTTCCCCCTGTGTGCTGGGAAGTGGCGAGGAATTCTGTTTCACTGAATGCGCCCCTAAGGTTGTTTCAGTTCCACATGCTACCACTGGGCTGCGCTTAATAAGCACAAGCTAGCGCTAAATGCTGAGGGCCATAAAATACTGGCACTCTGTCACTTAAACAATTCGGAAAAGCAATAAGGAAAACCTTATACAAAGAACTTACATAAAAATGCATCAATCAAAATGACTGAATACATGAAATGAACTCCATCACTTGGCACTGCAATGGTTCCAAGAGATTTAGGTGGGAAAAAATATAAGCTACAGGAAAATGAGTTGAGGGTTGGAGGACAGAAAAATAAGGAGAAAAAGGCAGCTCAGGGTATGTAGTTGGTTGAAAGAAAAAAGGAGCGAAAAAAGGAAGAATAGATTCAGACATACACTAAATTCTTTAAAATTGTTGTTTAATAGAGAGCTTAATGCCAAAATATTAAATTACCTAAACATGGCCCTGAAAAGTAAAATAAGGGGATCTGAGTATCCCTTTGGACTCAGGTTGCACTGAGGTTGCACTGATTACAGATTTTGCACAGGTTGCACTGATTACAGATTTTGAAATGAAAGCATTACGATAGAAGTTAAAGCCTGTGGTGTGGCTAAGAAAATCCAGGAAGGGTAACTTCACTGGTTTGGACACATGCAGAGGATCAATGATGGGGGCCTGGTGAAGATAGCATGGTAGGAAAGGAAGCGATGGATGGATTACAGCAAAGAAGATGGTACATAGGGGTATCTTAGTGCCACCTCAGACAGACTAAGATGGTGGATGTTTGCACAGCAACCCAACCCCAGTCGATGGAATAAAGGGAAAAAGTGGGTTGCACTTATTAGTACTACTAGTAGTACTGCAGTAGCACCTGGGGGCCCCAGACATGGACCAGGCCCCCACTGTGTTAGGTGCTGTACAAGCATAGCAAAGACAGTCCTTGCCCCAAAGAGCTTACAGTTCAAGTATAAGACAAGAGAATAGATGGATACAATAAACAACCTGGGGGAACACAAGGAAACAATGAGACAGTACTAGTCAGCATGAAAAACAGTGGTCACAACACACCAGCAGCCTAGCTGTTGTCAAGTTTTTGTAGGCATCACCGTGGAGCAGAATTTTAAGGAGGAATTTGACAAAGGATTATGGGGTTTTGTCAATGTTTGAAGATGGGGAGCTACACTCATGCATGAGGGGCATCCTGGAAGAAAGCACAGAGATATTGTTTGAACACTTAACAAATGGGGAAATGAAGCTGGCATCATTGAAGAGTCAAAGTAGGGGCAGTGTGTGCACAAGGGCGGGGGGGGGGTCAAGCAGGGCCATAGCCCCCCCAATAATCGGTGAGGGCACAGAACTTCTCTGCATGCTCCCCCAAAAGCAGTGAAATTTAAATTCCTGTGCATGCCCCTGAGTTGGGTTGCAAGTATCAATAGCAAATAGGTTGTGAAGGACCTTGAAAGCGAACAGGAGTAGTTTGTGTTTGATGTGGTGGTGAAGGAGAAGCCAGAGGAGGGGTGGAAAGACAGGGATGATATGGCGGAAACAATGAGCCAGGAAAATGACTTCTTCAGCAGCAATTAGATAAAATATAAGCCAGGCAAGATTGCATTTGCAAGGAGGTTGCACTGTTTGAGACACAAGATGATGTGGGGCCTGGATAAGTGCCTTAGCTGTGTGGATGGAGAGGAAAGGATGCTCTACTGAAGTCAGTAGAGTAGCAGTCACATAAGATCTGAATTTGATCAGTTGTTCCTAGCTAATGGAAGCCAGATGTTTCAGTATTCCATATCTAAGACCAATTAAATATTTCTTGGTAAGTGATGGAATTTCAGTTCAACAATATTCCCCCCTCCCCCCGCTAATACCATAATGAACTTGCTGGCTCATTACTAGGTCCCTTCACTCCCCACAGCTGGATACAGCAAGAGTAGGGCATTGTGTGCCCAGTTCAACATCCAGCCAGTAGAGGGCACCTTAATCCGTAGAGTACAGAAAAAGGAAGCAATATCCTGAAGTTAGAAGGAATGGGGGATCAAGCACTGGCAAGAAAGATACTGTATGCTAGCAGGAGCAACCTCCTGGGGGCTGGTTGGGGAGGGAAAGCCAGGCAGCCTGACATCTGAAAGGTGGACAGGGAAGCAGCCTGTTTCTCGGGTAGGACCACAGTAGCAGAAGCAGGATACAGACATCGACACAACTGCTCGTGTGACAGCAAGAATATGATTTGGAGCGGCCCACGCTGGTTCTTAACTCTATACCTTTTCCTGGACTGCCCTTAGAAGATGAGTTAGGTATTGTTAGGCTGCTTTTTTGTAAAAGCCATTGTGCTTAGGGTATTCGTATTCTTATTTTTCCAGCCCTAGTAACACTCTTATGTTGCTGACTTGAAATGGGAGCCTTTTTGATGGAGACTCACCTAGACTAGAGCCCATAAAACCTAGAGCTTGGAGCATCTACAATATTTGCTTCAAATCTTGTGGTATACAGCATATGCTACCAGACACTTAGATGAGCCTGGTGTACTGTAGAACTCATGGACAACCTGCAGAGGGGTTGGTTATAATACCAGTGTTGCTGATTATTGTATTGCAAATCTCAAAATATTTGTTTTCTTTAAAGCCCCTGCACCTGGAATCCTGGGATTTTATAAGTTTGTAGCCCTCATGGTTGAAGAGAAAAGCTTGAAAGCATTTCCCAATTTTGTATCCTACTGGTTCAAAAGCTGAAAATCAAATAATTATTTTATATCTAATGATTTTTAAGGCCATCTCATAGTTTTTGGATCAGATTCATTTTTGGATATTGGGGTTGGCAATGTCTGAAGATCTTTTCATATGCAGCTAAGGCTATGCGAAGGCTATCTATTCATATGCAGCACAGTTGCTCTGCTGCAGTTACTAAAGCAAAAGGGACTGAAATCTTTCCTCATCCGTCCTACACTGCTGCCCATCACAGGAATATCTCAGCATTTTCCATGTTAAATCGACAGCAATAATGACCTTCCAGCAGAGTTCATGAAGTCTGGGCTCTTCCTGTTTTGGGATAATAAACACTCTGGTAGGGGTGTGGTTGTTTTAGGGTTTTCCTTTGTCTCTTGGTTGACTTGTTTGTTTTTGGGGGGAAGATGACATTTAGGTAGATGAGGGTATCAATATGACAGTGCATTGACTTCGCTCTGGATTATTGTGTCACGGATAGCTGCATTTAAGCAGCTTTAATGGCTTTATCATGAAGATCATTTGATGATATAGTCTTAATATATAAATAAATATGGTAGTGTTTTGAGACCCCATTGAGGTACCAATGTGCTAGCTGTGGTACTAACTCAGGAAAGCAATCCCTGTTCGGAAAAGTTTACAATCTAAGCCACAATACATCAAGTTGGCATAACAAACAGTCGGTAAGAATAGGGAAAGCAAGACAAGGAAAACAGTAATCACATATTTACATAGACCAGCTGTGTACCCAGATAGATGGTTTTGAGTTGGTAGGGGTTTTAATAAATTATATGCTGTAATTAAGATAGATACCAGAAGTCTGTCTGGATATCTGCAGAGCCATCTTCTGCAGTATTACAGTATAAGTGAATCTTGAGGACAGGGTTTTATGGACTACTTTTGAAGAGGATGTGCTATCTACAGAGGCAGCTTGAAAACGGAAAGCTAGAAGATGTGTTTAGAAACTGTGGTTGGAAGCTGCCATCATTGGCAGAGTAAAGGTGACAAAGGGAAATACAACGAGATGCAAGAGTGGCTAAGCAGGGAACGGCTAAATTGTGAACAACCTTAAAGGGAAGGATCAGAAGCTCATATTGGATGCAGTGCACAAGTGGGAGCCAATGGATGACTCACAAGGCCTGATAATATGCAATTGAAGTTACTGGGAGTTTTACCATTGACATCAGTGAGCACAGGATCAAATTCAAAGAGGGCAGGACATGGTCAGAATAACAGGCCACAAAGATTATTTTACCAGCAGCATCTTGATTGCTCCTCAAGGGAGAAAATGGCTGTCAGGAAGCTGAAAATGGAGGCGTTTGCGATGGTCAGATAGGAGTTTTAGCTGTGTGGGCAGAGAAAAGGCTAAACTTTAGAGCTATGATGTGTGAAGAAGCAGCAAGATTTGGACACAGTTTGAATATGTGGCTCTAGAGAGGGCAGAATCACAGATGACTCCCAGATTAGGAGCCTGAGTAATAAGGAGGAGATTGATAGTTTCCACAGTGACGATGAAATGGAGGAGTGGGCAGTAAAATAAAGAGTTCAGTCTTCACCATATTAACTTTAAGTTAGTGGTGTGTCATCCAAGAGGTGATGTTAGAGGGGTAGGGTGAGATGTGGTATTGGATGAAGAGAAACAGGTCAGGAGTGGAAAAGTAGATTTCTGAATCATCTACATGGAGATGCTAGTTGAAGGTGTGTGAATGGAGAAGGCAACCTAGAGAAAGGGTGTACTCTGTATATAAAGTATGTACATGAAATTCATTGTCTGGAGCCAAGAGTTCATCCAAGATTGAATCCTAAGTAAATAAATATCCTGAATTATTTTCATATTTTTGGTCTGGCTATAAAAGGTGCTACTGAAGTAGCTTAAAATACAGTAAAATATGAGCTGGTCTGCAGCTGTAGAAACAAATGTACATTCTACCGAAAGCCAATGTCATGATTTTATATGAAATATTATTTTAATGTTCTCATTTTTCACTCAAATTAAAAATACCCTACCTTGTTTGTATTAGGATTATTTCTGCAGTCATTTCCCTTTAAAGTGTTTGTCCTCAACAGCAGTAGGGTGGGCTTGATTCTGTGTTGCTCCGCATCTTGCATAGTCACTTACAGCAGTGCAAACTGGGTGTAAAAGGCTAATATTCCCGTGCGCTAGCATTGCACGTTCACTTTGCGTGGGCGTATGAGACTATACATGGTGCAGCGTCATGGAGAATCAGGCCCTTTCTCTTGCTGTAGGTTCCCCCAAAGAAATTCAGTGCATATCCCAGTCTAAATACAGCCATCTGTATTTTCCAGCTGTTGGGTACTGTGAACAAGATCTTTCACTGTACCCAGTTCTCTACCGATTCAACCATTTTACTACAGTTTGACAGTCACATATGTTTTTACAGTTCATTCAAATGGTATCTCTTCAGCTAACAGAGGCTACTAGTCTGAAACAAAACATTAAACATAATCATGCGAAAAGATAACAATACACCTACATTTGTGTCCCACAGAAGCAAAGGTGGAAAGTACATGCTGTAGTATGCTGCTGCTATTGCTACTATTGAATTACACACTGTCCAGCAAAAAAATAAATACACATATATCCTGAAGACAAACAATGTGATGCCGCTAGCCTTTCAAAAACACTGAGCACAACATGAAACATTACACACAAGTGACCTAGTCACCTCTTTTACAAACAAAGTCTAAAACATCTGAGCCCCAAATTGTGCAGCCGGTGTTATATGTAGGGTTGATGAGCGTCACTGTACTTATTCCCATTTAATTCCAACAAAAACAATCTCCCTCTTCCTAGTGGGGTAGTGACTGTAATACATATTTGATGTTTGTAACACAGCTCTAATGACTGAGTTTTGAGAGGAGGAGTAATGGGCCACTCTCTGGGCTAGGTTATGACAAGACTGTTCCACAGGTGCACATGGAGAAGGAGTGCCCAAGGAGCCTCCTCTCTTTGTTGCCCGTGCAAGACTCTGCCATAAGTTCAGTCCCCATACTCAGGAGCCAAAGGGGGTGAGGAGGAGGCAAGTTATCTGCAGTGTACTAAAGGACAGTGCAATCTGTTCAGTCTCCTTAGCCCTGAGTTGTTCAGGGAGAAATTCTGCTTCTTTGGAGACATACTCTGTCTCTAATCTCCCCGTGGGACCATACAGCACTCAGCTACCCTCTACTCAGGGCACTGACTAGGTTCTGTATTTTAACTCACTGTGCACAGGTGTGGATATCCTCACACCCCTCTGCCCCCATCAGAGTCCTGGCAGCTGCTGACTAGCTGGTAAGTACCAAATCTAACAGCTGTGTACCAGGTTTACATAACATTTTGTATGTTATTGCTGATCTCTGAGCAGCATATGATATGGGTTAGTGCTTTGTGTACTAGAGGGTGTATTGGGAAGGAAATCCATTAAAGAAGCTTTTCCATAGATCTGTATAACTGTAAATCCCAAATATATTCAACACAGTTATAGGAATTCCTTATCTGTGTCAAGTGACTAATAATGCCTCATCTGTGTATTATTATAGCAAACATTTGGTTAACCCATTAGTTTTAGTAATCTGTATTTCATCTTAATATACAACTAGGTCTAAGAGAAAATTGAATGGGTATAATCTTTTGTTTGGTACTCACAGATAAAATATCGGTAGGAGTTGCTCTACCCTGTCCCTGAAGAACGTTTCCAGTATCTTCCCCAGTGGTGTAGCCTAATTTTTTGAGGGGAGGGGGACTTTGGTTTCTTGGATCTCCCCGTGATTGGTTTTAAACGCACTTTATATTTACCTATTCGCCAACCCATCAATAGCTTCCCTCTCCAATGAAGTTTAAAATATAGCTGCTCTAGATTTTTGTAGCTCTCCACAATTTCTTCAACATCTTCAACAACATTTAATCTTGATATCTTGTCCTGGAGATTTAAAATATTTTGATGTTCTCTTACCTGGTATAAGTGCTTTTACTGTCATACTCTAGGAAATTTAGGTCTCATGTTCATCAGTCCCTGAAACTAAGTGGCTCTTGGATTTTTCCTCTTTTTTTAAAGCAATGGTCATTTCTGTCAGTTATCTTTCTTCTTTTAGGGCCTACATTGTCTCCCTGGATGACTATTCAGCTTCAGTGACTGTAAAAAATTTCAATCTTATTTTGTGCAATCTTTTGTTTTACTATCATAGATTTACAGTCACATCATCCTGTTTTTCCTGTGGACCTGCTTTTTTTTCTATACAGTACTTCACCTACAGTCCTTCATGTCAATAGATGGTTGAGTTTTTAAACACTGGTTGGAATTTTCAAAGAGGCCTACAGGAGTTTGGCACTTGCTTTCCGGTGAAATTCATAGGGGAAAATCCCTTGCCTTTATTCCTGTTCACTCTCTTTAATTTTTAGTGGATATATTACTAGATAGCAAGCAAAACACACAAAGGGCAAAAATACATCCTTTCCAAAGAAGCTTAGACAAATTTTCTTCTCATTTGCACCAGTGTATTTGTACTACAGTTTCTTTGGATTCTGTGATTTAATCATTGTTCATACAAATACAAATTGGCTGTTTATGTCCCTGTAGCAACTTCTTGTTTTATCGTTCTGTCTGTGTATGAGATGGAAGCCTTTCACATGTAGGTCACCTCTCACAATCTATAAGATGGACTTTTTGGTGGCCCATGTGACATGGATTGGCTGTTCTCAGCTGGTTCCTAGTGGACAGGTGTCAACATTACAAAAAATCATCACCACACTTAGTATTATTTGGCACTCTTGTTAATAAACTAAATGAACATGGAGAAGTAATTACCCTGTCCACTCTATGATAGCCCCTCCAGGTCCAATATGAGGCATATTGCTAAGAAAGGATGATGAGACTTGCATTGTTGCTGTCCATAGTTAGTCTTATTGGTGGATCAATAATGAACTTCAGCTGTCAATCTGGTATTTCCAAAGCACTAACTTTACTTAAAATAGCTTATTTGACCTAATGTTGTTTTTTCCATGAAATTCTGAAGATTTTTCCTCAGTAGGGATTTACTAATTGAAATGGTCTCCTTTTCTTTTCTCTAATCCTCTTCCTCATCCACCCAAAAGCCTTTTCTTGAATGACAGATTTTTTTTGCTGTACATTACATGTTATAAAATGTTAAATTACCTTATTTTCATTGTTCTAGGATGTTTTTCCAGTGTGATCTCCAGAATGTATAGAGGTCCAGCTACTATATTTTCTAAAACTTGAAATTATCATGAATGATTTCTTGTCTTATTACTTCTGTCTTCTTCTTTAGCAGTTGTAAAAGGGGAAATCTCCATCCAATGCAGTGTTTCTAGTGGCATCCCACAGGCTCAAAGTTATTAAATATCCTTATCAATGATCTGAAAGACTATAAAATCATTGCTGGTAAAGTTTGCATATGACACAAATTGGAATGATAAGTGATAGGGACAGATGAGTTCTACAGAATGGTTTGGATCACTTGGAAAGTGAGGCTCATTTGAACAACATTCAACCTCAAAAGGCAAAGCCATACAGCTAGGAACAATGAATTAAGGAGCACACTTACAAGATGGGGGACTGTGTTTGGAAAGTAGTAACTTTGAAATGCGCTTTGGGTCATGGTGAGTAACCTAGTGAGTTCCAAGTGCAATGCTGTGGCTGAGAGTTAATACGATCCTTTTATATATAAAGAGAGAAATGTCAAACAGAATGAAAGGTGGTATCACTGTTGTAGATAATATTGGTGAGAACTTTTTTACTGGAATACCGTGTCCACTTATAGTGTCAAACTCTTAACAAGATGTGGTCTAATTGGAAAGAGTTCAGAAAAGAGATGTAAGAATAATAAGCTACATTAAAACAGTGATTCCTGTAATAGCATGCTAAACTCTATTATACTATTCAGCCATTAGGTGGTGCTATGTGTAAAGACCTTAGTTAAATGAACCTCGGACATATCTGGCAAGGCATGAAAGGATCTTACGATGAACACATCTGGTGTGTATAAGCAAGCTCTGTGACCAGTCCATATCTGGTACAGAGGAACATGACGTGGTGGCAGGAATAAACTAAGAACAGAAACAGAAGAAACAAAGCAACAAAGGTTGTGATATCTCGTCAACATGCCACTCTTCAATGCCTCAGAGAACTTCAGCTTTGAAAAACCTTTGTAATGGACCAACTGGAAGCAGTGTTTTGCACGATTTTGAATTGCAAACAAACACCACAAAAAACTGGAGATATACAGGTATATTTAGTTTATGCTGTGGGGAAGCAGGCAAAGCATATCTTTAAATACTTGGACTTTACTAAAGTCAGGCACAAAGATGACTATGAAAGGGTTCTGGCTATGTTTGATGCATTCGTTATACCTCAGAGAAAAGTATTTTATGAAAGATATATTTTCACCAGAGAATTCAGGAATCAGAGGAAATGTTGAATGTTTTATAAGACCTCTGCATACATTGGCTGAAAACTGAATTTTTTGTGGGGGAGTGCAAAACATGAAAATATCAGACAGGCCTGTTATTGGTTAACAGATAAAAACCTTTCACAGCAATTACAGTTGAAGAGAATTAAATCTAGATAAAGCTATACAGATAGCAAAGCTGTCCGAATTAATTGAACAAAAGGCAGAAGCAACTTTAAAAACCTGAAACTATCTTGGAAGCTATAAACAGATACTTGAGTGTTAAAAGTCATTATCATAAAGCCCCCAAGACAAGGGGAAAGAACTCCTCAGCTATGAGGGACAAATTACAGCCTACATGCACAATGTGTAGGAAACAGTCATATCCCAAGAAATGATGCACACCCAACCAGAGGTGCACTGTGTAATAAATGCACAAAATATGAACATTTTGAGCTGTTTGCTGCACCAAAGCAGTCAAGGACTTGACTAATATATTACAGATAGTCAAAAACTATTGTTTCTGGGATCTATAGAGTGAAACTGAAAATTCATGGCAAGACTATTGATTTTAAGGGCTTGCTTACACTTAAAATACTGCAATGCTGCCGCTGTAGTACTTCAGTGAAGACACTACCTATGCCAACAGGAGGGATTCGCCTGGCGGCATAGGTACTCCACCTCCCCAAGAGGCAGTAGCTAGGTCAACAGAAGAATTCTCCTGTCTATACTGGGGTTTAGGTTGGTTAAACTGTCACGTGGGGTGTGGATTACCTAGTGTAGACCAGGCCTAAAATTGACTCAGGAGCTGACATCACAGTAATCTCAGAAGGGATTTACAATCACCTTCAACCCCTCTCAGAGCTGAAATCACCTGACACACCTGACACAGGCCACTTCACTACAGAAACAACTTACTAAAACAAAAGCTATGCATTCAGAATGTAGGTAATCAAAGGACCACAGACCAACAGCCTTCTCAGCTGCAATGTGGAAGCCAAGGTGATCTAGTGAGAAAGGTGGAAGAACTCAATGGGATATTTATATTTATCACATACATTTTTCTTGAGAAGATTTTGCTTCTGAAGATTATCTTTTGGGATTACCAGATAACTTGAAATTTTCCGAAGAAAGATGGCAGAATTGTTAACTAACACAAATGGAGTTGTGGTTTTCATGGAAGAGATTTGATATATGGATATTCGATGGTAGAACATAACAAAACTCTCAGCGGACTCTTAAGCCTAATCGGTCAGTCTGGACCAAAGCTAAACAAGGAAAAATATGTTTTCCATCTACTCCAAATGGAGTTTTTGGGACAGACAACAAAGATGGAATCAGTCCTAGCCCTGAGAAAGTAAAAGAAATCCAAGAATTGAATGCACCAACGAATATACCATTATTGAGACTTATACTGGGGGTGGTAAACTACCTTGACTGATGCCTGAAAGACCTTCCTACAGTGACAAAACTACTGAATGAACTGTTAAAGTCTAACTCATCTTGTCTATGGGGGACAAATCAAGAAATTGCCTTCAAAAAGGTTAAAGCAATTATCTCAGCAGCTCAAGTTCTCAAGTACTACAGTGTGAATAAGCCCACAGTGATCAGTGCAGACACAAGCAGCTATGGCCTAGGAGGTATAACTGTTGCAACAATGTGGCTCTAAGCGGAAGCCAGTGGCATTTTGTTCTTGCACAGAATACAGAAAAATGATATGCACAGATTGAAAATGAGTTCCTGCCAAGCATATGGGCACATAAGAACTTTTACAGATATTTATGTGGACTGGACGGTTTTACACTAATCAGACCATAAACCATTTGTAACCCTTATCAAAGGAAAAGACCTGAATCAAGCATTGCTGAGATGCCAATGTCTGTTGCTAAAGTTAACGTGATTTAACCCAATTGCTAAATATGTTCCTGGGAAAAATGTGTTAATAGCAGTGTCACAGAGTTCAGCATCTCATTCTGCTATCTTTGAGCTTGAAGATGATAGGCATACATGGAGCTGTGGACCCATGTAGACAAGTGTCAGGGAAGACTCCTTCAGCTACAAAAAGTAACCTCAACAGACATGCAACTTCAGGAAGTTTTAAGTTACATTAGGGGTGACTGACCCAAGTAGCTAAAGGACACTATGGAAGTGACAAGAGACTAATTTGCAGTGTGTGGACAACTAAGCAAGTCAAATAGACTCATGATTAAAGGTAATTGCATCATAATTCCAAACAAAATGAGAGGAGAAATCCTAAACTTTGTTCATGAAGGACATCAAGGATTAATGAAATTCTGTGAATGGGTCAACCAGTGAAGTGTTCAGGCATCAGCAAGAACATACAGAGTAAAGTATCTCTCCGTGAACATTTCAGAACTAACAGACCAATACAACACAAAGAACCTTTAATAACAACAACCTCTATCAGACAGACCTTGGAAGAGACTAGCTGCAGATTTATTGAAATTCAGAGGACATTACCTAATCATTGTGGACTATTTTCTCCAGGTATATAGAAATAGTGTACTTAACACTGCAACATGTCTTTCATCAAGAAACTGAGGTGCACTTTTGTTCACTGTTGTCTTCCAGAACAACTAATGATGGACAAGAGAACACAATTAATTGCAGCAAAATTTAAGTAATTCTGAACAAAATATGTTTTGATCGTATTACTAGCAGCCCACATCACCGACAGGCAAAGTGGGAGGCTGAGAGAGCTGTACAGAAAGCCAAGAAAATCCAATAGCAGGAAAATCCATTGGATCTTGGATGGATGAATGAAAAGAAGGAAGCAACTTACAAGGAAGGCACTTTGTGGTGAAGAATCTTAATGCCCCAAAAGCAGGCTGAAGTGTGTTTGTTTCTTTCTCTTTTTTTTAAGGCCCTTTGGGTATCAGAATGCTGGATTTAGGACATTCATTTTTCTTCTCCTTAACACAGAAGCTATTTACAGTATGGATAAAAAAGCAAAGTCAATTGATACAGATCTCCTTTCAATTATCTTGCAAATACCTGTTATCCTGGATTGTAAAAAGTTGCATGGGGGGAGCAGGGGAGGAATATTTAGTTTTGTTGCTTTAGACCAGGCCTGAAAATATTTTTAGTACCAAACTGTAACATTCCATCTGTTCTGGTACTCTGGCGGCATTAGTAGTAACTGCATAAGTTATGTTTGTGTTGAGATTGAGAAAATCTAAACGTTTTTCTTTCAATAACTTAATTACTGCATTTTGTTTCCAAATCTGGCACAATAACTCTTCTCCAGACAAATGAATATTATGTAATTGCTATTTAATAAATGTTTCCTCTGCAAAAGTCAGTAAACATGTTACGCACTTTCCCTTTTAAAAGTTTCTTTAGGTTCCTCCAGATAAACAAAAATTCTCCCAAACTCCAAATTTCAGATGACACATTCTGATGTTATCTTGGATTTAAGCCACTTCTGACTTTTTTAAAAAAATTAAATGCATAAATAGTCATTTCCCTTATTCATTGTAACACAAACTGCTGAGCTTGATCAATTACTTCTGTTTTCAAAGGGGAAACATGAAAATGTGTTCTTCTACTTGTCAACATGTTCTGACCAGCTCTACTTCTGCCTCAGCCGCTGTATGCTCACCATAGTCCATGTGAACCAAGGAGGGAGGCTGGCCAGTAGGGCGTAAGGGGTTGTATTGGAGAGAGCTTTAGGGAGCCATTGGTGGGAACAGGGATTTTAGAGAGGTAAGTAGTTACAGCTGAGTGTGGGCTGAGGCACAGGGGGTTTAGCGGGGACAACAGGGACCCCGAAGGAAAGACTGGTGTGCTGGCTGGATACCTGGGGTGGTGGGGAGAACAGGGTCTCTACATGGAGACGTTGGAACTTGAATGGCTCTCCTAGCACTGCTGCTGTGGCTCCTTGGTGCACTGGTATGCCAGAGAGCTGAGACAGCCCTCAGGGCTTCCCAGTCTTCTGCTGCCTTGGTGAGTCAGGGAAGAGAGGCAGCAGCACAGGGGAAGACTTTCAAGCACCTATGACTGAATATAGAATCACTAGGCTTCTGTCTCTTTCACAAACAGGCAGACTATACAACTCCATTCCCTTGAACCTCTGTTGCCAATCACATTCTGGGTCCCATCACCCGCAATCACCCCTTTTGTGCCTTAACTGCACTGCTTACTTCCCTTCCCCCTTAGATTCCCCAGGATACCATACAAGTGCTCCAC
Source organism: Lepidochelys olivacea (assembly GCF_965140295.1). Lineage (NCBI taxonomy): Eukaryota > Metazoa > Chordata > Testudines > Cheloniidae > Lepidochelys > Lepidochelys olivacea. The sequence goes on from NC_140413.1 coordinate 129,268,289, forward strand.
TTGAGCAAAGAGATAGAAGTGTATGGAGGTGAAAAGGGAACAGAGATGTTTGATGAAGCATAGGGAAGATCCAGACAGGGCATAGGGATGCGGTGGGAGCATAGGGAAAATAGTTAATTAAAGAAGATATGCACTCTTAACCAGCTAATCCTTTGTGATGGACCAGCTGAAGTCAATGGGGCTCTGCTGTCTATGCTAGCAGCTTGCAGTGCAGGATAGTACCCATGGGGCAAATCTTAAAAGGAGCAGAGAAGATGGGCAATCTTCATCTTTGGGTCAAGGGGGAGGATGAGAGGATCAACAGAGTATCTTTCAGGATGCCTCATGCTTCAGGGAGTATTGGGACTGACAGCCATTTGAGCCTGCCTGCTGTCACATTGTTAGGAAATCAATTGGTGGGTTTTTTCTCCTGTCTCTTCCTTTTAATCATAATAAAAACATACATCACGTGGCTCAGTATTTCAACTACTTTCCAGTCCACTCAGTCTGTTGACTTGTTGTGATTATACCTCAGCAGCCCTGCTGTTTACACATGTCAACGGGCAAATGTAAAATGAGCCTCTGACAGGATCAGTCCAGTAGGGAATTAAATCAGTTTTTCCCAGTCTGCCAAGCAGACTCTGTGGTAACTGCTGTTTATGAAAGCATGGCAGCATAAAGAGTTAAAGTGTTATTGTGACAGCTGCTTCTTAGCAGTCCAATGCTAGGATGTTGGTAATTGTGAGACCATTCCTAATCCTGTGCAAGTTAAAAAACCAGAACTCATGCTGCAGGGGAGAGATTCATCACCTGCTGCGGTCAATGAGGATTTCCTCCACCACATCCCAAATGTGTAGAATAATTCTGTTAGGCAGGTGCATACTGGTATTTTCATCTTCTTTTGAAGCATCAGGTATTCGCCATTGTTGCAAGGAAAACAACAAACTGCTAAATGTAAAAACTACAGCATATGTATATGATAAACAGATGTAAGAACTATTTACACATGTTACAGGAGAAAAACAAAGATAATTCATGTATGCAGTGCAGTTGTAGCTATGTTGGTCCCACGAGATGAGAGAGACAAGGTGTGTGCGGTAATATCTTTTATTGGACCAACTTCTGTTGTTGAGAGAGACAAGCTTTCAAGCCACACAGAACTCTTCTTCAAGTCATATCACACCCAACCCTGCAGTTCCCATTGAAACAGATTTCACCTTTAAGTCAATGAGAGTGTTCTCTGAATAAGGAATGAAGGATCAAGCACATGGTAAATAATTAATACCAAATTAATATAGAGGATCAAATTCAGCCTTGACTTCATCAGACAGGATCCACTGGGTTTAAGTCTGTGCAACCAGTGCAATGCAGACTTTGCAGACCAGAGGATCTGGCCTCATGTTTCACATGTCTGTTCAGCACCACACACATTTATGATGCTATATTCAATTCTCATCCTATTAAAAAAAGGGAAATGACTTTTTTCCCCATTGGTGTTTTTGTATGGCTGGTTTTATTTTTAAAAAGTAAATCATTCAAGAGGAACTTTCAAGAACCAGGACTGTAAACAAATATAAAAAATACCATATTTTTAGAAATATTCCACAGAGGATAGATAATAGCTTCAGTCTTAACTTTTGGAGCCTCCTAATGTTTGAATGTTCGATTTCTCATCCTTAACATTGCTCTACCACTTGGAAACAGAGAAATTGCCATCCCAGATCAAACCAATGGTTCTTCTAGTCCAATATCCTGTCTCTGACAATGACCAGTACTAGAGAAAGGTGCAAGTTGCCACACAGAGAGAAAGTTTCTTCCTAATCCTCATCACTTAGAGGACAGTTTGTTTCTCTATCCTCTCTGTCTGTTTGTCTCTCCCCCTCTCCCAATTTAGTTTGATTTAATGATAGACACATGAGCTTTCCAATGACATCCGGAAGTCAATCTGAGTGTTGCCTGAACAAATACTACAGTACTGGGCCCACCATTGGAATGGGATGTAATATTTTAATTCATTTTATAACACAGTGAAATGCAGTTAAGTGCATACCTGGCTGTAAATTAACTCACTCTTTAAGGGCAGGATTGCCATTGCCCCTTTCAATAACAAGCATCCTCTTATTCACCTGCACTAGCTGCCTGCATGACAGGTCACAGAGCAAGGAGGAGAGAAGTCTCCATAGAGCCACTACTTCCCGTCCAACTCTGCTGGGAGGAGGCATGTCTGCATCCCTCAGTGTGCCAGCTAACCAAGCTGAGTAGCTGGAAGAAATCTGCTACCCTAAACAAATAAAATCTCTTTGTAAAAATATATACCTAACCCCAGCACAAACAAATAATGAAGACAATTTAAGATTTTAAGCATTGATGGTAGAACACTATCCATCAGACTGATATAGGCAATAGATAGTTGTTTGAATGTCAGAGCATTCAGAGTTGTCTAAATACAAACATTGCACATTAGAAAGGGGTAGGGAATTATAAAGGGTAATTCAAAAATGAAATGGATGTGCATACTGAACTAATCTCTCCATCTGCAAACTTGTCTCTCTGAATCGAGACTGAGCTGCAGTGGTGGGATAGAGAGGCTTGCACTTCAGCCACTTTCAATTCTGTGCCTGATCTATGAATAAAAAGATTTTTGTCACCTGCACTATTAATGTGGCATCTTCCGCTGGCACTCTGGGCCTGGTTCTCTTTTCAGTTTTACAGCTGTGTAACTCCATTGATTTCAATAGAGTTACTTCTGATTTACACCAGCATGAGAAAACAATGAGACTCCCTTTGTTTCCACATGCTTTTGATGTTTGTCTCTCCAAACCTTGTGAAAATTCTTCATTTTGCGTCTTAATTTATAGCAGATGCAACTTGAAAACTCATTTCACCCCTTTTCATAAATATATTAAATAAAAATGCTGAGACAAAGAAATGTGGCTAGTCAAATAATGACACACAGAGAGTGGAAGAAAAAGAAATCTTTGGCTGGTCTCAAGTCTCCAAGCATTCCAATGTGTCTTACATAAATATATTAACACTACACCACCATTTTACACATGTGGAAGTGTGAGGCTGAGGGTATTGGGTACTTTCAGTCTTACCAATAAATCACAATTATAGTAACACCTCTGTTAAATCACTGAGCTGAACCACTATGAGAATTTACAAAATATTTAATGGCATAGAGAGTAGGAAATTTTCAAGTTCACACAGACATCAGGTTTGTAAATGAGCTTTGCCTTCAATTCTTCCATATTAAAATTTTTTTCATCTGTAAATTTAAATCTTTCTTTAAAATATATGAGCCATGTGTCCAGGAGAGAAGTGATCAAAAGCCACTCATTCAAAAATGTTGTTTCTAATTGATTAGCCATATATTTCCTATAATATAGACTGTTATAGGTCAATTCTAGTCACATTATAGCATCCCCTCAGCTGCCTTTATGTCTGTTCCCATCCACTGTTCTTATAGCGCAGTTCTGCTCATACTAAATCCTCAGCCTTCACTCTGACTCCAGTCAATCTTATAAACTTTTGTTTATAATTTGTGAAGATAAGGGACCTGATCTTGCAACCAGTACTCATGTGAGTACTCCTACTGCCTTCACGCCCGACTATTTTGACAATTGGTCAGTGACAATCTTTCTAGAACTCAAAGGTATCAGCAACAATCAAACTTTCCATCTTCTCTTCTACCACTTGTCATAAAATGTGTAGGCTTCCTGAGGACAGTCACTCCCTCTTGAACTGGTACATACATGTTCGGTAAATGACTAAATTCCCTTCACACTTACATTAATAGTTTAAATCACTGAATTATGTGGTAGGGGACTGTGCAGATTCTTTAAAAGTCAGAATTCATTTCTACAGTTCAGAAGGAGGGGTTTTTTCAGCTGCCAAGATCTAAGTTGTTTCAGAGGATGACAGTACCAAATTCATCTTTCTCAACGAAAGAGAAAACACCTCTGTATGTAAAAAGCAAATCAAACTGTTTCTGCTTTCTTTTTGGAAGTTTGCATGCCATCTAAGCATAATATTTTGCACAACATCCAAACCTAAAATTACAATTACTTTGTTTGAGTATGTATTGTACACATTCTAACAGTATTCCAATATATTGGAGACCAGTATCCAAAAATATCTCTGTATATCAGGTCTAATCCACATCACAACTATTAAATAAGAATGGGAGTAAGAAATCATTTTCCACGACTACCCAGCTAGTTTGTCAAATAACATGCCGTGAAACCCACTGCTCCTGACTTTAATCATATTCAAATCCTAGTTTAAAAAAAGTTAAAGTTAAACTTTATTGTAAAGGCTTTGCTGGCTTTAACAAAAATTTAGTAACTCTTAAGGGCGACAGGCATCAGAGCTAGATTGAATCTCTGTAAAGGCTCCCACAGTTAGCACAGAATGTTTTTACTGGGATTTCTTTCAACCTTTTGTCTCTGTGGGTGGTTGAAAAATGAAACTTCTTTTCGGGTGTTAAAACCTCTGTGCTGGTGACCCCAGTGATGCCTGGAAAGGACTGAATGGCTATAGTAAATTCATGAGCCAGAAAAAAATAATAATTTTAGAGCTATTTGGGTTAGCATGAGGTTTGTGCTATCTTTGATTTCCATAACACCTATTTAAGACTTTAAGAGGCATACATTTAGCTTTTTTTTTTAAACTTATGTAGATCTATGCCAAAAAATGTAACATGAGATATTCCACCGAGGCTTTGACTCTGTTTTCAGTGAAGTCAATTTGAGTTGACAATTCTGCCATTGAGTTCTACGGCAGTAGATTTAGGCCTTAAATATGTAAACAGACAGTCATACTGGTTACGAGTATTTCTACAATCTGGACAAATAAAGAATTCCAAATACCATATAACAACTTCTTTAAAATGTTCTTTAAAATAAGGGACAATCTTAAAAGTCACAGTCTGTTTAAAAATGTGTCAGAATAGATTTTAATATAAATATATTCAAAATTGACAGTAACTCTTACAAGCAGGTCACTTCATAAGTATTTAATGTGAGAGAAAAATGCAAAGTTGCAGTACATTGGCATGCATACTGAAGCTTCCCCTCATCTGATGGTGTTATTATATATGTCAAGGTGCTCTAGTGTGTTGTTCCTTCTGCTTGTTGTTAACAGAGTAAGTTCAAGACTGACTTTAAACATGTGTCTTAGTGGGTACCAATACAAAATTTAACACAGAAAAACAACAAAGTAATAGCATGCAGAAGGACTGTCCTTAGTAAGCCTGGAAAAATGACTTCCAGAACAAACATCCTCTTTTAGCACAGGATTATGAGCCTGCTAAGAAAGGATGGAGAAGTGAAAACTAGTGTGTTCTCAACCCATTTATAATCAGAGGGGAGAGCATGTTGGGTGCCTAATATCCTAGTCAGTGAGAAATTTGCTTTTTATTGGTGTGTGCTTGTATGAATTAGGTGTAAAGATTGGTGTTAGAATTGGTGATGTAATCTTAGCTTCTGATTGCCATAGTTTTTAGTCTATTTTTGTAATAATGTGTATAGTGGTGTGTCTTGTTCACATGCCCATCAAATCCACCAATGTTCAACAAGCCCCAGACCACTTAACATAATGGAATCATCTGCCTAAGAGTAAAAACACAAGTCAGGATGTTTGCACTGAAAACACCTGCAATGAGGAGGAGAGGTATCCTGCCTTCTGACAGACTGATTATTTGAAAAGTAGCATCTCTGATAGTCTGGAATTTGATTTGACTAGTTAACTCATCTACTCCACGAATTCAAGTTATACTCCAAATTAATCATGGAGAAAAATACTCTTCATCAAATATAAACCAGTGTAATGGGGCACCCACTACTCCCATCCTGTTTGCTTCACATAGACCACTCAGAGACTTTACTTCATGTAGACACTACTGTGCCATTTATTTACAGTGTTTCACTCCACCACCTTCTACATACTAGTGCAGTCACAGTATTTACAATGTCCTCCAGTGTCACTACCCCGTCTCAAAAGGAGGGGAGAAGAAACGGTGTCTCAATGGAGAGCTCCCTTTTGTCAGGCTCTGCCTGCCTGCCTGGGCTTTTTTATCTAGTCTCCTTGTTAATGGGCTAATTAGCTCATTAGTTACCAAGCCCCAGTCTGATCTTGTTGTATCTTTGGGGGCAGCAGTTTTAGGAAGAAATCACTTGAGACACAGAGAGCTGTGAGCCATGAAAGCAGCCATTTATTTTCACCCCTGAAGTAACCAAAACCAGCCCAGACTGGCTGGGCTATCCCCTAATAATCTAACTCAGTTGCCATTGCAACAACAAGGTGCTATTACCACGACAACCTAATATACAACAGATCTGGTCATCAGGAACTCCTCTCCTTAATCAGCCCCCTCCCCTCCCTTCCCCTGGGCTTTATTGGTTAAACAGTGACTAGATACCTGGTTCAGTTGATGACTCCCAGCACTCTGTCACAAGGAGAATATAACTTAGAGAGAGAGAGAAAAAGAGAAAGGGAGTGTTGACCGGGTTTCTACTGTAAGGCCTCATCTCCCTAGGGTGAGACAAATTGTAACTCCCCTCGCTCCCATGGAACTTTTGCCTTTGAAGCTTCTGGAGAATGTTAGGTAATCTGTTGAGCTAACGTTATTTTATATGTTGGAAGTAAGGCCGGTGAGTGGACATGAGACAGTGATGTAACATCTATGGGCTCTGCAAAGGCCCATTTGGTTGCTGGGAGCCTTACCTCAGAGAGCAAGGAGATTGCTGCTGAAATGTGCAGCCTACAGGTTACACACCAGCAGCTGTGAGATTTGAACCAGGTAACATTCTTTGTCCCCGCTTGCTTGGGGCATATCCCTGAAGGCTCTGTGGCTGCAATGAAAAGTTATTCTCTATCTCTCACCTGCCAGTGCAAGCAGGAACCAGTGAAGGTAGCTGGGAGGGAGGCTGCTCCCAGCAAAGCCAGACCCCCTAGCTGCCTGGCCAGGGCCAGGGCCTGGTGAGTCCATGTGCAAGGGGGTGCAGTACATGAATCCTTTCTTTTTTCATGTGACCTCCCCCTGCAAGCTTGGGCTCTGGGCTGGCACTACACTCCCTGCCCACCTTCCTGGTGCATGGACTCATCTAGGAAGGGGAAGTTAGTCTCGGAGGAGGTCTGGCATAGACTAGTCCAAAACAGTGGCCCATAAGAGGGGCCTGGCAGGGGCCCATAAAAGTAGCTAAAAAAAAATCAATCAAATTATTGTTGACAATTTCAGAACTTTTCAGCAAACAAAATACATCTAAGAAAGGCAAGAACTCTGAAGTTTGACAAGATTTATGGTCAACTTCAGTAATAGGCCTAATTTTGGAAAAATCAGTAGGAGAGTGCTCTTCCAGAATTAACTCTGAACTCTGTACCTTAGATAATGACAAAGGAGATTGTATTGTGGAAGAATCAGAAGTGGAACATCCAAATGAAGAAGCAGTGTAAGGAAACAACTGGGTGATACAAAACCAGGAACAGAAACTGGAAGAGAACTCACCTGATAATAAGGTAAACGCAGGGAGTAAGTTTCCACCAGGACCAAGTGATACCATACAAATTGTATCTGATGGCCCAAAACAACCATAGCTAAGATCTTATTCTCCCCCCCGGCCTCCCTCCAAAAATACAAGAACAAGTACAGAAGTTTCAAGAGAGTGGTTCAGTGTATATCCATCGGTCAAATATAGCAAAATGAATGTATTTTACTGCTTCCCAGACATTTTTTCAACATCCATTGCTGTAGAAAAATGCATGTTTATTGGTAATGGCCTCAGCAAGTGGAAAAAAGCTATAGCAAAGGATGCAGGATTCCAACAGCATGAAAATAGTCAGAATCACAAGGGCTGTCAAGTGGTGTGGGCGTCACTCAAAGATATTCAGTCGAAAGGGGATGGTCTTTCAGTTCAGTCTCAAATCACTGATGCACATTTTGTTTTAGTGCAAGAGAACTGCATGCATATCGAAGTTACGGCAGATGTTCTGTGATATTCCGCAGTCCGGGGATTGCTGAAAGAGGAAAAGATGCGAGTGAAAGCAGCTATGACAAGGGCAACTTCCTGAAGCTCCAGACTCTAATAGCCATTTACGATGCCATGGTAGGAAAGAAAATTGAAAGTGGACCACAGAATGCAAAATATACCCATTCGTCAATACAAAATAAAATCACTGACATTATGTCAGAAATGTCATTTGAATCAGAAGCCAAGAAGTGAAAGAGGCTAATGTTTTCTCTATAATGGTTGATGAAACTAAAGACATTAGCAAAGCAGAACGAGGGTCAGTTGTGTTGAAATATTACTGCATGGCACTGTATAGAAAGATACCTTGTTTTTCATCCTGCTGAATCACTTGATGCAAAGTCTCTCCTTCAGTACACAAAGAACACATTGTTGTGGTGTGGTATTGATATACAGAACTGTATCGCCTAGACTTTTGACAGTACTAATGTTATGAATGGAAATCTTAATGGTATGCAAGCTTTCTTACAGGAAGAAGTACCTCAAGCATTGTACATTCACCATTTCAATCACAGGCTCAAGTTAATTATTGTTAATGTATAAAAAGGAAACAAACACACACTGAATTTTTTTCATTATCCTGGAGAAATTGTATGCTTTTCTCTATACATGCTAAATTCATAGCCATTAAAAGAAAGTAGACCCCAAAAATAAAGTCTTGGAATTGAAGAAGCTCTGGGACACTCGATGGGCATGGTTTCTGCTTGTAATGCTGTGAAAAAACAATTTCATCCATTCTAGTGACACTCGTACTATCTCAAGATCTGTCAAGAGGTGACAAGGCAGCGGATTCACGAGGTCTTAGTTCAGTATGGGACTTTGATTATATTTTCCTCTTTTGCATGTTCACAAAAATCCTTCAACTGTTTAAAGTTATATCTGACTACTTGCAAGCAGCGGAGTGTGACTAGTCTCAGGCATGCTTCTCTGTGAACCCTAATCAGTGAATTTCTGAACATGAGAGATTTGGAAAAAGCATTTGATGAACTATGGAGTGAAGCTCGTTATCGTAGCATCAGAAAATGATTTGAAGCTGCCTGAAGTTTGGGGAGTGCACAGTCATGTCCAAAAATTGCCTAAAAAACTTCAGGAATACATTTTGGCTGAAGAAGTATCGAGTGAAGTACAGCCCCTTTTAGATAAAGGAGACTTCAGGAAAACACACCTATTTGCTTGATCAGATAATTGGAGAACTTCAAAGATTTTCTGGAAATAAATCTGTTTTTGTTGGTGCCAATTGTCTTAACCCAAAGTATTAGAATTTTCTTGACTTTCTAAAATTAAAGCCACTTGCAGAACATTATGGATGCAATATAAACAGTGTGGAGACTAAGGTAAAACTCATGCCAAAAGTAATTGGGCACTATTAAGGAGAGCAGAAGTCCAAGATTCACAGTTTGCTGTAGCTGATAATTTGTTTGAATAAATACAAACTTGCATTCCATGAACTGCATAAATTATGTGTGATCAGTGTGATTATTCCTCCATCAAGTGCTACATTTGGAAGAACATTCTCAGGTCTTCGACAGGTGAAAGATTATCTGAGGAACCACATGACAAGTGACCGGTTAAAGGACTTGGCTGTCATGGCTATTAAAAAAAAGTTCTCAAAGTCTCTTGATCTGCAGAGAGTTGGCAACAGATTTGCTGCTGCTCACAACAGTCGTATCTAGCTTCAGTAAGGTAAATAAATTGTTACCAACATTATTTATCCCCATTCTATAAAGTATATGTAGCAAAATCCTTGTTTGTCCAATAATGATCTTCACTACCCCTTCGCTCCCCCCAAACTAATTAGTTTAGTATCACCACTGTGTAGGACCATGCAGCTTCTGAGAAGGAAGCCTGAACTGGGATCTGTAGTAGGACTTCCCTATTTTTGAGAAGGTGTAGAGAGCACTTCTAGATGAACAGTAACTCTGTTCATTCATGGGTTTACTTGTAAGTAATAAAGTAAGAGTTTGTTAGCCAAGTTTGGAATGGAGCTGTGCTGACGGTGTTTTCCTGCAATGGCTTTTTTAAGAGCACCTACCATGTTTATCAGTGAGCATCCCCCACTCCTGAGAACAGAGTCATTGGAATATGGGAGCAACCGTGAGGGGTGATACAATGTAAAATTTCCAGGTGCAAAGATTGGTGGTGGTAGCAGTTGCCTTATCCTAGGACGTAGGAAACTCAGGGTGGTGACAAAGCCGCAGACAAGCCTCATTTTGGGACCGACTGTAAGTGACTCAGCAGCAGCCCCTCTAGTACATTGTGTTTGGGTTCCTTTCTGGTTATCAGGGGGCCAGGTTGCTCCTCATCAGTGTGCTGCCATTCAGCTCTTCCTGCCCCCATGGACTTTGCCTTTGGTTTGAACAGTGTTTCTGTATCCTTTGATCAATTTGCTCTATCCCCCTCTGGTTCCCTAGTGTTCTGGGACAGGTCCTCACACCATCAGTTTCCTTCTTTCAGTGAAGTACCACAGACTGTACTAAGCTGTTCTAATAGGACGGAGTCACTGAGCCATATTAACAGGTGTGTTACAAAATTCCTGTCATGGATGGGGTCTAGGGGTGTCTTTGCAATTTTCCTGTTCTATGAAAACGGCCTCATGGGGTATGTTTACACTACAGCTGGGAGTGAACCTCCCAGCCCAGGTAGACAGACGCATGCTAACAGGGCTCGTGTTAGCTCACTAAAATTAGCAGTGTGAATGCTTGGGTCCTCAAGCCCACCTGACCCACTAGGTCTGAGCTCAGGTGGCTTTCCTGAGTCTCTGCCAGAGTCACAACGTCCACCTGAGATTTTTAGCTTGAGTCCTGATAGTGTGAGTGTCATAACCATAGGGGTAGCCTAAATTCCTCCTTACCTCTAAGGGGTTAAGAAGCTCAAGTACCCTGGTTGGCGCCTGACCAAAGGAACCAATGGGGAGAAAAGATACTTTCAAATCTGACGGGGGAGAGGTTTTGTTTTGGGTTCTTTGTTTGTGTGGCCATTCGCTCTTGGGACTAAGAGGGACCAGACATCAATCCATGTTCTCCAAATCTTCCTCAAGAAGTCTCTCAAATTTCAAACTTGTAAGTAACAGCCAGGCAAGACATATTAGTTTACCTTTGTTGTCTCAACTTGTGAATTTTCCCTTTGCTAGAGGGAGGTTTATCCCATTTTTGTTGTAACTTTGAAACTAAGGCCAGAGGGGGTTCCTCTGTGCTCTTTGAATTTTCTGATACTCTGTAAGGCTAACTACCAGCCTAAGTTTACAGAGGTGATTCTTTTACCTTTTTCTCTTTAAATAAAATCCTTCTTTTTAAGAACCTGACTGATTTTTCCATTGTTCTAAGACTCAGGGGTTTGGGTCTGTAGTCCCTTTGTAACCAATTGGTGAGGACATATGCTCAAGTCTTCCCCAGAAAAGGCGGTGTAGGTGTGGGGGAATATTTTGGGGGGAATAGGACTTTCCCTGATTGTTTGTTAAATCACTTGGTGGTGGCAGCGATCCCAAGGCAAGAAAAAAATCTGTGCCTTGGGGAAGTTTTAACCTAAGCTGGTAAGAATAAGCTTAGGGGGTCTTTTATGCGGGTCCCCACATCTGTACCCCAGAGTTCAGAGTGGGGAAGGAACCCTGACAGTGAGTCTGTCTACCCAGGTTGGGAGGTTCACTCCCAGTTGCGATGTAGACATATCCTGAGAATTTCCTTGTTCCTCTAAGTTAAGGGAAATTATGGATTTTTGGAGACTTCCTTGAGCTTTTCAGTCAGAAAGCATAGGAATCCTGTCAATATTGCGTATTTAGAGAAGAGAGAGCTACTCACTAACAATTCAATGAAGATGTTATGATATTGGATTTCTCCTCACCTACCCTTCTCTCCTCAGAAGAAGGGGGAACATTATCAATGATTGACTTTTTAAATAAATATTCTTTAGACATCCATTTTACTTAGTTTACATCTACACTAGTGGTATGATTCCCAGCTTGCATAGACATACTCATGCTAGCTCGATATAAAATAGGAGTGTAGCCAGGGTAGCAAGGGTAGTGGTAAACAGCATTATGGACTGGCCACCATGAGTACATACCCAGGAGGTGCAGGTAGGTTTCTACACAGGTTGTCTAGCCCGTGCCATTGCTGCTGCCTTTGCTACAGCAGCTACATGACTACTTTTAGCATGCTAGCTCAATGAGAGTTAGTGTATGTCTACTCGAGCTGGAAATCACATCCCTAGCGCCAAATCTAGATGTAGCCTTAGAAAATAGGGAATTCTTTAGTTCCTAACTAAGTAACTGAACAGAACAGTTATTTGCAGTAATGGTGATTCTTTGAAATGTTTTGTCCATGTGGACTTAAAATGTGCATGCACCTCATGCACACAAGATCACAAAGGGCATTAAACCCAATAGTAAAAGGCTCTATAGTCATATAAATAAGAAGAAAACAAGGAAAGAAGAATTGGGACTGCTAAGCACTGAGGAGGGGGTGGAGATTAAAGATATTTTAGGCATGTTCCACCATCTCAACAAATACTTTGCCTCAGTTTTTAATAAGGCTAATGAAGACCTTAGAGGTATTAGTGGGGTGGCTAATGAGGGCAAGGATATGGAGGTAGAAATTACCACATCCAAGGTGGAAGTCAAACTCGAGCATCTTAATTGAACTAAATCGGGGGGCCTGGGTAATCTCCATCCAAGAATATTAAACAAACTGGCACATGAAATTGCAAGCCCAATAGCAAGGATTTTTAATGAATCTGTAAACTCTGGGATTGTACCCTGTGGTTGGAGAATTGCTAATATTGTTCCTATTTTTTAAAAAAAAGGGCGGGGGTGGGGGGGATGATCCAGGAAAGTACAGGCCTGTTAGTTTGTCCTCAATTGTATGTAAGATCTTGATTTACAGTTCAATATTCTCTCCAGACTAATACAAAAGCAATTTCTGGTGCTGGGAACGTGGATTCTGGGATCATTTTCCATTTGCAATGGGAGACCGGAAAATCCAATCCATATCTACGTGAGATCTGGACTACTGATAGAAAATGATGGGATCTGATCACCTGTACTGCTGAAGAGGGTCATTTATCCTGTGTGAATGAATGCCATTCTTGCTCTTCTGTCTAAGTGTCTGGACTGTAGTGTCTGTGCAGTTCTGTAAATTCAAGATATGTCAAGTAACAAAACAATATCTGCTTTTTTGTCCTGGTTGGGTTTCACTTTCAGGTTCTCTATGCTCCAATGTCTGGACTGCAGACAGCAAGGGGGAGTGTTTACTTGTTCATAAGCATCAGTTCCAACTGGAATTTTTTAAATATGTAAATACTTCTATTGGGCTTTGGTTTCCCAAAAATCTTCTTTTTAAGAGATCTGACTTTGGGCCAAATTTAAGTTTTGTGTCCTTTTTAACTGTAGAGGCCAATCTGTATTTAAAACCACACTAAAGACATCACTCTCCATAAACACTGACACTAATAATATCCCACAGGTTAATAGCATTTAGTTAAAAAGTTTTACTTATCTGAAGAGTGTAGGTGACTTCTCTAGTGATATAACTCAAATGGAATACTTAGTGAGCACTTTCCTCCGTGTCAGTTGCAGGTAAATATCAAATTGGGCTTTGTATCATCACAACCACATTTTGCTTAAAAGAACTTCCCCCAATCTTTCTAATAAATATCCCTTTTTACATTTGGGTTGTTCACTGCATACTCCATTAAGCATTTGCTTAACTCCTTCCCAGGAAAAATATAATTAAGCAAACAAATTCATCTGGAAAATATATTAGTGCCTTTTAACATTCAGCAGCTCTCGTGACATTTTTGCTGATTTTTCCAATATATTTTTATGAATATTCTCTGTCCCTTTACTGCAGCAGCTGCACCCACTTTTGTGGGCTATAGATGGCCAGAGTTCTCAGCAAACCCTGTTCACACATGCAAATACCTCACCTCATGTCATTTATCCTTTAAGCAGAGCCGAATAAAAAGCAGTAATCTTCATAGCCAATTTTTCCTGACACTGAAGGCAAGGATTTTCTGATAAAACTGATCAGAAGGGTTTTTCCAGGACTCACAAGTAATATTGTTTTCTTTTGTATATTTACTCTTTGTAATTGGCCAAAGTCATTCTTGGTGAAAGTCCACTGAATTCAACAGGAGTTAGAGTGATACAGTGTATACCATGTATGGCCTCCCCCAGCCCTGTTTCCATTTACCCAATCCTGTAGTCTTTATACAGAGAAGACACACTAAAATCACTGCGAGTTTTCCTTACACAAAGAGCCAAATCCTGCATTCCTTACATAGGCAAAAGTATACTGATCTCAGTATTTTCATAATTGTCTTTTCCTTTTCATATAGGTGGGATCTTTGCTATAGTAAAACTATAACAAATTGCTAATAATGAAATTTTAGACCAGGAATTCTCAACTCTGTTCATACCAAACCACTCATTCAGCCAGTCATAACTCAACTGCTTAGATGTGCTTCAGAACCTTGTACATCAATTACTATGATGCTTCAGAAAAGCTGCCTCAGAAATCAGCACAATGTTTTTTTAAGGAGATCGTCAGAAAAAAATTGCCTAAACTGGTTTTGGTCAGAAAAAAATCTGTTTCAACAAAAGTGAATTATTTCACAAAAATGTATCAACTTTGACAAAATTTGCTGTGAGATAAAATTTACAAAAGGAATTGGTTTTGGTTCTGGAAAACTTCAATTTTGGAAATTTTCAAAATTGTGTTTTGGAATTTTTAAATTTCAATTAAAATGATTTCATTTCTTTTTAATTTATTATTATTGCAGTAGTTTTATTATTTTTATATTATTTCATGGAATGTCCATAGCAGTAGAGCATAATATGAGACCAGCTCTATTGTTCGGTTGTTCCTGTCTAATATGCACTACTGCTTCTCATAGGTCATATAACATGACATAATATTTTAAGTTATTTTATTTTTAAAATCATTAAGAGAAGCTGCTACTTATTTTTTGTTTTTCTGAACCATTTATTCAGAAATGGACATTTCCTGCAGAAATTTGCCTCTCAATAAAATTAAAAATAAACAGAAAAAAATTGACAGGAAATCTTTGACCAGCTTTGCTTAGAATTTAATGTTGTAAAACTTAAAATTATACCTATCATAGTTGTTCTTAAAGAATAAATTGCTTATTTCTTCACATTTAGAGCCTTCTTCTGAAATCACTTGTAGCACAAAGGGCCTGGATGGGTTGCCAGCAATAGGGGTTGAACACGGAACTTCTGCAACAACCAGCATAAGGCTCTAAGCTACACTTTTGAAGTCAATGAGGCTATGCACATGGTAACTTTATTTACATGTGTAAGTGTTTGCGGAGTTAACCTGCAAACAGACCATCATGAAAAACTGCTGCGGGCGCAAGCGCTTGTTCCTGGATGCTATAATTTTCCATATAAGCAATGATTTCTGTCTTCCATAGGCTAATGTGACACTGACTGCATACAAAACAACACACCACCTAAAGCAATGTGATCCCAGTGTTCAATATTTTACTGTAGTAATGGTATTAATCTTATTATGGTTCTAGCAGATTAAAACTAATTTTAAATTATTCATCTTTCCTCTTCCATTTTTAAGAGCTAAGTTACAATTATTTTTCTCATCCTATAGTCAAGAGTATAAGTAAACAACCTTCTTGAAGGTTATTACCAATGCTACTCCATGGATCAAAGGTCACTTATGTACTGAGCAGCCATAACTCTCCTGGGCCCCAAACCCATCCTCTCCATCACGGCTCTAAATTCCAACAATCTTGTGAGAAGAAATGTCCTAAAGTACCTTCTGAACCCGCAGCCCAGACTACCTACAGTAGTACAACTCATCATGGAACAATATTGGTGAGTAAGTCGTGGTAAGTAAATAGCTGGGAGAAATATTTGAGCCATTCCCACAGGGCATGTGTGTTTGTGGAAATAAATGTGCTGAGAGTTGGGTTCAACAGTGAAGGTTTTGGTTTGGCAGACATTTGCACTGAAGCACTGGTATTTGTGTTGTAACACTCTTGCAACATCGCAAAATGCAAATGGCTGACCTCATGCCAAACTATGTTGTGGTAGCCCTTTTGTGGATTACAAAGTTGAACAGAGGATTTTCTGCTTCCCTTCAGAGGGTTCAGAAGAAAAATGCTGGAGACAGTACAGGGAGAGAATTCCTTTAATGAGACAAATGCGTCCTTTGTCAGGAAAGATACAGGTTAATTCATCTCAGAGCCTACCCAGATTCATTAGTGACCAACAGAATTTGCTGAAAAAATGGCATATGTTCGTCACATCCACCACATTACCAGCCTTTCCTGGGCCAGACTGATTGGCCTCATCCATTATTGTAACTCATTTGACTCTCGACACACAATCTAAATGCATTTAGATGAATTGTGCAAGACTGACATGCAACAAAATGGTAGAACTTCAAAAACTGAAAACCTGCATATGTATCAGTAGTAAACACAGGCAGAAGTTTCCTTTTGAAAAGTTAAGACACTAGTAAATATCTGACATCATAAGTTCCCTGAGTGTTAATGGAGATCGTAAGAGACATATGCATTTATTTTATGGAGCACAATTAAAACCCATTAAAAGAACCTTCAAACCTGTGTGGTGAAAAATGTCCCAGTCCTGCTAGTATGCACTGCAAGATGTCTAGAAGTGATGTAAGAGTTGAGAGGCTCCTACCAATAAACATTTTCCCTACAGAGAAACATTTTTGAATAAAAGACAATGGTAGCAAATTCCAACTCGCAACACTATCCAATGCTTACTGATGTTCCTTATCTTTTATTATGTTGTGAGCATCAACAATCTATTCAGTGCCATACAGAACATAAAAATAAGATACACTCCTTGCTTCAAAGAGCTCCCATTCTTAAAGGCAACCAGATAAGGTTCTTATAATCTAATTAGGTAACATGCAGTATGTTAACTAAGACTGAGTTTAAACACAGAGGAGGAAAAATCACAAGTTATCTTTAGTGCCATCCTCTAACTCAGAATCTGAAAAATTCTAGAAGCGTGAACTTCACATGAAATTTTGTATTTTTTTTTCTTTTTTGGTAGGGCACAAGGAGAGTGTTGTGTCTAAAAATGGCAAACCTTTGCATGGTTTTAGTTTTGCCATTCTCAGTTGATCGTTGGTGTTGCAAAACTGAAATCAGTGGAAGAGGTCTCATTTAACGTGAACCCCCAAAGTGTGGAATGGAGAGGTTATGGATAAATGGCTCTAGATTTACTCTCTCTGTTTCATAACAAGATATGTTAAAACTGAACATGATGTTGATTCTGCAAAGCCTTGTTGGTTGGGATGGTGATATGAAAATCCACAGGCTTTGGTTCCCCCTCAAGCTGAATCCCCAAGGTTCAGAGGGGAGTGTTTTCAGATAAATAATTGCAGTTTTGACACATGCAGCAAGATCTTGTGGAATCATCCTGCTGTTACATATTCCTTAGCTTGTGCTGTACAAGCTGTTCTCATCTACCACCATCTGAACTGTTAACAGAGAAAGGAGAAAAGCAGATACATAATTTGTAGTCTGTGTGAGCACTTTGGGCTTCCTGTTTTCATCTAGATTTTGCTTGGATGGAATTTATTTGTATATTTTTGGATCAGAATTGTTGTAGAGACAGACTTACTCTGTGCTAGATTTGATTTTAAAATGTATCTGCCACTTGCATACATGTTTTCCCGCTAGAAATTCTGCAGTGTCTGTTCTACTGTATATCTTCATCTCAACAGGGATTCTTTCTGTGTGGACCTTTCTTTGTTACGTGGCTGGAGTTTAACCCAGCCTTGTGTTTGCTTGTCCTGGAATTGATTTGGGGTTTGTGAGGGGTTCCCCCTTCCACCGCCCGCCCCCCATTCTGACTAAATTTTGAAATTGGAAGAACAACTGAGTGGCTTAATTATTGTAAGAAATATAACTAACTGTATTTCCTGAGTAAGCTTTTGGCTATGATTATGAGAATGCTGTCTGTTAGAAGAGTGACTAACAGAGAGCTCAATCTGAGATTGATTTAGAAACGTATTTTCATTTTTCATTGCATTTTGAGAGCAAGTGAAACAAAGTGGTTTTACTTCTGTAAGAAATGTGTTTGCTTCCCTTACTCAGTTTTGCATCTGGAAGAACTTCACAGGAGTGTGCCCTGCTCTGCTCTGCTTTGTTTGTGCTTCTGCAAACTCAGCTCAAACAGGCAAACCAATTTAGATGATAAAATACCAACCCAAACTTTTACCATTTAACTATGCCTTCCCTTCACCTCAGTACAAGCCGGCACAACTGCAAGTTGATTTGCTACGCTCCAATACTAGTTAGTTAAAAGCTCTTCTGTTCTGGGACATGGAATGATCTGTTGTTTAATTCCAGAACAGCAGGATCAGCAGAGGACCTGGCTCTTTGGTCTTTACCAGGCAAACTGCCTTCTTCTCTGAAAAAGGATAAAGGACAAGGTTGGGTGAGTACCCCCAGAGAATCATACCCCAGAATGAAGGTGACAGAAAGAAGGGATAGTTCTGGCAGGTTGCATAGCCTGGGGCCACATGGGGTCTCAGGTTGGTATTGTATAACACTAACCATGGGAGTCAGTGAATGCTTCCCCTTGTCATATAACAGGGGTGACCCTTACCCAGATCATATGATGATGGCCTGGAAATAAAGACCAAATTTTTTCCCAGCACTCTTGTGTGTCAGATTTTTTGCAAAGATGGGTCAAATGAAGCATTCTGAATCCCCCAGTTTGGAAATGAGCCTCACAGAGACCTGGAGGAGGTCCTTGGCACATTTCCAGATAGTAGCACTCACAGTGTTGTCATTTCTCAGGATTTTTGCAGTCATTGGTGTATTTCTTAAAGCACAACCTTCTAGAATCAACAGATTGCATGAGGATCTCGACTTTCTTTTTTTTTTAAGTAAGTTTCAAGCCTTCGCCATTGTGTAGAAAAGCCTGAAAACATGAAATGAGTGCAGCCCGAAAACTCAGAAACCAGAAGATAAATAAATAGAACCAAAAATATATTATTTTTTTTAAAAAAATCTCATGATTTCCAAGCTGATCTCATGATTTTGTGGGGGTGGGGAGGAAGGGCAGGCCTTACTCATGATTTTGGATGCTTGAGGTAAACAGAGCTGCACTCAGTTAATATTCTTGGTAAAAAAAAAAAGTGGGTGGAGGGAGATGTGATTATTTTGAAGGCTCACACTTACATATTTTAACAGACTCATCAAATGTGCTCAGACATGTCCATCATTTATGCAACTCTCTTTTGGAAGAAAAACTTTCGTCAGAGGAACTGTAGTTGCTGAAGAAAGCACACCTTCACCTCCACTATAACAACAGGATTAATCTGATGTTTCTTCACATTAACCTTTTTGCCACTTAATGTAATAACAGTGATAGAGTTGAGAAATTAAGCACTGAGAATCAGGATGTTATAAAAGTGAAGGTTGAAAGTTCAGTTTTAATTAACAATGCCCATTTGTGTAATTATCTTAAAATATGGTCTCTATTATACATTTGACAAATAATACAATATATAATACAGCATATACCATAATAAAAATTGAGAACACTACAGAGAAAATTAATTTAAAAAGTATTATTTAAAGAAGGCAATTTTTGCACTTATTAGCATTTTTCTATTTGTAATGCATTTGATAATGGATGCCCCAGTTAATTATGCCTTTGTTAAGAAATGGTCACATTTAAACAATCTTAATTATAAAACTATTATTTTTACTGAGCCATAAAATTACGAATTCCATTTTTTTCTAAATTGGCATGAATTTAAGTCTCAGTGATATTTACAAAAAATGATGTTCAAATTTCCTAGCTTTATTCATCTGAGTTATCTGAGGAATTTTCTTATGGTAATATCAGTGTTCCTATTACAAAAACACAGAAAGAAATATGTTCAGTCTTTCAATGACAAAAATAAATAATAAAAAATTAATTTGTAGGCTGAGACAAATCAAGATATCAGCCTAGAAGGAATTTTTCTGAGAAAATTCTGAGCAACTGAAAGAAAGAGGTAGAATGTACGGTAGGGTGGAACTTTATCTTAAATACAATGGGTGGAAATTTTTGTTAACTCTTGATGGAAGTAATTCTATTATTTGTAAATGTTGTTGTTGATTTAATGTGAACCTTTTAGGTAAAATCCTGGCTCCACTGAAGTCAAAGGGAGTTTGCCATTGACTGCACTGGGGCCAGGATTTTACCCTTTGTATCCAGAATGGTTTTACTCATCTAGCTGTGGATAAAACTCAAGTTTAAACCTGTTTGGATTACGACAATAGAAATGAGTGGTAACCATTAGATTTATCCATAGTGCCATGTCATTGGCTACAAATTTCCTTGACTTTCATTTCAATGATTTTCAAAGGTGCTCATCATTTTAGGGCCTGTGGAATATGTGGTATCCATTAAAATTTCATTTAGGAAAAGACTGTTTTTAGAAGTTTATAGAAAAAGTGTAATTCCCGTATAGTATGATAAGCCAATGAACATTTGTTCTGATTATGTCATGAACCTAATTTAGCATTCTGTGGGTTGATTCTTTTCTCACATGATATGTTGATGGAATGTTTTTATCATGGATTTTTGTGCATGCTCCTAGAAATTTCTCTCTTCCATGTGCAGTTCAGTTAAGGTCTGTATAACTGAAGTTTTTGGTTTTTTTTAACTGGCCTCTGGACTCCTAATAATTCCAGTGGTCTAAAGACAACAGGAAGTCATAGCTGTCTTATGACTTTGTCAGGCAGTCTTCAGACTTTTTATGGGCTTGCGGCTTTTAAGATTGTATAAATATATCTTTAAATCATAGTTATTTTTGTATATAGCCATGCCTCTCAAATTTGCTTTTTTTTCTGACTTCTGGCATACATTGTGGAAGCTGTCCATAAATCAATGCCAGGGTTTGATGATTCCAAACATTATTTTAATATTTATAGGGATACAGATACAGAGAACTGCATGGAATTTTCTGAGAAGTTAGGTTCTCATAATGTTATCCTCCACATTCATTAGCCAACACATTATGAATGGCTATATCTGGATCTATAGAATCACTTACACCTATCGGACCTCTAAATTGGAACACCGTGCCTAGGTGGTGCTCCATCTTTGCCCTCTTCTTATATCTTTATTATTGCCTCAGTCAACCTCTCTACTCCCAGAGCCTTCCTTTACAAAAGTATTAGGCTAGCAATTCAAAGGGTTAAAAAAGAGTAATATTCCAAAACAAAATGTTCAAGTCCCTAAGGTTGCACAGCTTGTAGTCAGAGAGCTAAATATTGATCCTATTGAAGTCAATGTTAAAACTCTGAATGACTTCAGTGAGATCAGAATTGGGCCCTAAATACTTAAGATAAAAGGTTTAATCTCTCTTCTGGCCTGGATATCAATTTATTTTTCAGGATTCTCCAAGATACTGATTTCAGTACACCTTATTTCATAGCCGTCCTTAGGTCAGTCAATGCAGCTGCATCAGAACTTCTGTGATCCAAATGCACAAAGTTATTTAGAGGCTGGGATGTCACTCAACTAACCCTGTCACTTGTTGATGTTTCAGGCAAGAACAGTATTCTGATTGTTTGTATAGAAGGGGAATACTATTTTGAGCAAGACATATTTTGCTGTCTTGAGTATGTCACAACAATTAAATTCAAATGAGATCTTGTTTAATTATTCTGCATCGTTTCTGAAGTATCTTTTTCCCCCTGCCTATCACTATGTTGAGTTCCATTTTATAAAATGGGCAAATATTTGAGCTGAACATATACTGCTGGAGTTAAATTTCAAGTAACTAAAGCCTCTTTTCAACCAATTCAAGTCCTGAATTATCCAGCTTCATTCAGCTGTCATCTGTGGTACACTTTGATATATTTAACAAACAGTCTCTGTCACAACCACAATACCTTGGAATATTACCATTTTTACATTTATCAACATTCTGAACCCAAATCTTTTTTCTTATATGAGCAACAGTCGGCACATATCTTTGTAGATATATAATATAAACAGCTGCGGGTTTCCACAACGTCAGAACATTCTGTATTTGTTTTCTATTTAAAAAAAATAAGAATTTGTGAAAAAGTGTTTGAAAACATATATTTAATTCATAGCAGATGCTACATAAAACAGCCCAGTATTTTCACAAACAGAAAAGCAAGAGGTTCAATTCTTAAATCTAATTAACAAAAACAATTTAACTTTATTTACTTAACCCATTTAATGGATTTTGATAACCATTTAAGTTCACAATCGGTCATCAAAAGCAATGCAGTGAATATTTTAGGCAGGTATCCGGAAGCCAAGAAATTCACACTCAACTGAAGCATAGCAAACATTACTCAATGTCTACTGTGGATGTCCCCAATGGCCCTTAACAGGGGAAAGTGAAGTTTGTTTAAAAAAAAAAAAGAACAAAAAAGCAAGCTGTGTGAACTTTGAATTACTTATGATGAAGCTGATTCATGAGGTTAATGAGAACACCAACCAAAACTTCTCCAGCGTCAACACCTATAGACCAGGATGTCAGCAACTGACTTTCTAATTTGATTGATTTGCCAGCCTAAAAATATTAATCAGAACAGATGTTCTCTTAAGTTCATATAGCTCCATGAAACAAACTTAAATCAGGACCCAGAAACACCTATACTTCATTTTCTAGGGTGGGCTAAGCGGGGAGAGGAAGGCTAAGAGTGTTTCCACTATTTTCCTTTGTTATTCCGAAAGTTTCACCAGTCATAATGAACAGGAAATAACAGCAGATGAACGAGTAGTAACTGAACTAAGTGAGAATGAAGCAAAAAATATGTGTTGTGGAAGGTCTCTAGAAAGTGAAAATTATCAAATGTAATATTTTGAAAGCAATATCTAGAAGGAAAAGTAAGTTCTCCATTACATGATTGTCCATATGTGCATTTCACTTTTAACATGCATGCTCCCCATGTGCCAGAGATCAGAGTATTTTGGCCAGCAGTGTCCATTTTGACCGTACATTCAGCCTGAATATCCTAACACCCTGGTCTGAGGACAGGAAAGGGCAGAGCGGGACAATCATGATTCAGTTCCTGTCACTGCCCCCTTGCTTCAAGAATGAGCTGTTCACTGACTGTTGTTAAACAACCTTCTAGCTCTTTTCAATTTTGTAAATAGTATATTTAATAAGAAATTTCAGAGCAGCAGCCGTGTTAGTCTGTATTCGCAAAAAGAAAAGGAGTACTTGTGGCACCTTAGAGATTAACCAATTTATATGAGCATAAGCTTTCATGAGCTACAGCTCACTCCATCGGATGCATAAAGTGGAAAATACAGTGAGGAGATTTATATACACACAGACCATGAAGAAAGAAGTGAAGAAAGAAGTGGTTCGGGACTATTTAGAAAAACTGGACATGCACAAGTCCATGGGGCCGGATGCGTTGCATCCGAGAGTGCTAAAGGAATTGGCGGATGTGATTGCAGAGCCATTGGCCATTATCTTTGAAAACTCATGGTGATCGGGGGAAGTCCCGGAAGACTGGGAAAAGGCTAATGTAGTGCCAATCTTTAAAAAAGGGAAGAAGGAGGATCCTGGGAACTACAGGCCAGTCAGCCTCACCTCAGTCCCCGGAAAAATCATGGAGCATGTCCTCAAGGAATCAAATCTGAAGCACTTAGATGAGAGGAAAGTGATCAGGAACAGTCAGCATGGATTCACCAAGGGAAAGTCATGCCTGACTAATCTAATTGCCTTCTGTGATGAGATAACTGGTTCTGTGGATGAAGGGAAAGTAGTGGACATGTTATTCCTTGACTTTACCAAAGCTTTTGACATGGTCTCCCACAGTATTCTTGTCAGCAAGTTAAAGAAGTATGGGCTGGATGGATGCACTACAAGGTGGGTAGAAAGTTGGCTAGATTGTCGGGCTCAACGGGTAGTGATCAATGGCTCCATGTCTAGTTGGCAGCCGGTATCTAGTGGAATGCCCCCAGGGTCGGTCCTGGGGCCAGTTTTGTTTAATATCTTCATTAATGATCTGGAGGATGGTGTGGATTGTACCCTCAGCAAATTGGCAGATGACACTAAACTGGGAGGAGTGGTAGATAACACTGGAGGGTAGGGATAGGATACAGAGGGACCTAGACAAATTGGAGGATTGGGCCAAAAGAAATCTGATGAGGTTCAACTGTTAAGGAAAAGTTAGCACATGTGACTCCATTTTGGTTTGGGGCCCACCATTGTTTAAATGCCAGCACATCATACACCAGGAGGAGTAATCCTTAGATAATGAATCCCTGTGAAAATCCTCCTCCTTGTCTCCAGCCTGCCTTGACTCCCAGTATCTGGTTTTTGTCAGTCTTTAACTCCCGGTTTCTTGGCCTTGATGTGAGGCCTCCCATCCTGATAATAAAAGTTACTGATGCATGGCTTTAGGACCATGCTGTGTAATTAACATACTGGTATAGCACGAGGAATGCACCAAGCAGGGATAGGTGGTAGATAAAACAAGGGTTTGTTTATTGGCTAAGGTTTCCGATGCATGAGGGCAACATGCTTTGCTAAAAGGTATATAATCTTTGTATAATCTGCATTCAGGGTCCCCTCCTGGCTAGCAGGGGGGCACCACGCTCGAGCGTAATAAACTTAGTGTCTTTTGGGAACTCTGCAGTTGTGGACTTTGTTTCTGTGCCTCAGCCTAGATTCGAACTGTGCGTGACCTATCAGGTATAATTCGCAGCACTGGTGTGCGTGTCCTATCAGGTATAATTCGTAGCACTTATGTGCGTGTCCTACCAGGTGTAATTCGTAGCACTTGTGTGCGTGTCCTACCAGGTGTAATTCGTAGCACTTGTGTGCGTGTCCTACCAGGTGTAATTCGTAACACAACAAGGACAAGTGCAGAGTCCTGCACTTAGGACGGAAGAATTCAATGCACCGCTACAGACTGGGGACCGAATGGCTAGGCAGCAGTTCTGCAGAGAAGGACCTAGGGGTGACAGTGGACGAGAAGCTGGATATGAGTCAACAGTGTGCCCTTGTTGCCAAGAAGGCCAATGGCATTTTGAGGTGTATAAGTAGGGGCATTGCCAGCAGATCGAGGGATGTGATCGTTCCCCTCTATATGACATTGGTGAGGCCTCATCTGGAGTACTGTGTCCAGTTTTGGGCCCCACACTACAAGAAGGATGTGGAGAAATTGGAGAGAGTCCAGCAAAGGGCAACAAAAATGATTAGGGGTCTGGAACACATGACTTATGAGGAGAGGCTGAGGGAACTGGGATTGTTTAGTCTACGGAAGAGAAGAATGAGGGGGGATTTGATAGCTGCTTTTAACTACCTGAAAGGTGGATCCAAAGAGGATGGATCTAGACTATTCTCAGTGATAGCAGATGACAGGACAAGGAGTAATGGTCTCAAGTTGCAGTGGGGGAGATTTAGGTTGGATATTAGGAAAAACTTTTTCACTAGGAGGGTGGTGAAACACTGGAATGTGTTACCTAGGGAGGTGGTAGAATCCCCTTCCTTAGAAGTTTTTAAGGTCAGGCTTGACAAAGCCCTGGCTGGGATGATTTAGTTGGGGATTGGTCCTGCTCTGGGCAGGGGGTTGGACTAGATGACCTCCTGAGGTCCCTTCCAACTCTGATATTCTATGATTCTATGAAAAAATGGGTGTTTATCGTACACATTGTAAGGAGAAAGAAAAGGAGTACTTGTGGCACCTTAGAGACTAACCAATTTATTTGAGCATGAGCTTCCGATGAAGTGAGCTGTAGCTCACGAAAGCTCATGCTCAAATAAATTGGTTAGTCTCTAAGGTGCCACAAGTACTCCTTTTCTTTTTGCGAATACAGACTAACACGGCTGTTACTCTGAAACCTGTCATTGTAAGGAGAGTGATCACTTAAGATGAGCTATTACCAGCAGGAGAGTGGGTGGGGGGAGAGAAAACCTTTTGAAGTGATAATCAAGGTGGGCCATTTCCAGCACATTTCCAGGAGTTAACAAAGAACGTCTGAGGAACAGTGGGGGGAGGGGGGGTGAGGAATAAACAAGGGGAAATAGTTTTACTTTGTATAATGACTCAACCACTCCCAGTCTCTATTCAAGCCTAAGTTAATTGTATCCAATTTGCAAATTAATTCCAATTCAGCAGTCTCTTGTTGGAGTCTGTTTTCGAAGTTTTTGGTGAAGAATAGTCACTTTTAGATCAGAAATCGAGATCTGTGGCCCTGCCTAGTATACATCAGCTGGCTCACTTTAAGGATCTGCTCAAGAGGGTCTTAAACTCTTTGTAAATTCCTTTTGAAGATATTCAGGAGCCCACCTACAGACTGATTGATATCCTACAAACTTCCACATCTGGTAAAATACTGCTTCTCATTAATGAGTCTATTATGGACCCAGAAAAGGTTTTTGGCAGACTCTGGCCACAGCAGAGACTACCTCTCAGAAGGCAGACAAGAAATACCAGATCCATCAAGGGAGGGTTGCATTCTTTTACGGTCATCCTGTGCCATCTTCTTTAGTAGTGACAGCTACTAATGAGATGTCATGACAAGAAAATAAGACCACACCAAAGGAATCTGAGGCTAAATTACTGGATTTATTAGGCTGTAAATCTTATTCATTGGCTAGTTTGCAATTCAGAACGGCTAATTATCAGGCACTGTTGGTCAGGTATGGTCTTGTTAACTACAAAAAGTCTTCAGCATTTTCAGACAAGCTGCTTTCTAGAAATGAAGGTCAGTTAGTTACCAAATTCAGCCTGCAAGTTGCTCTGGATGTGGCGGACATTGCCTCAAGGTCAATGGCCTCAGCATACTGATGAGATGAGCCTCATTACTTT
Source organism: Lepidochelys olivacea (assembly GCF_965140295.1). Lineage (NCBI taxonomy): Eukaryota > Metazoa > Chordata > Testudines > Cheloniidae > Lepidochelys > Lepidochelys olivacea. The sequence continues at coordinate 129,295,126 of NC_140413.1, forward strand.
GGGGCTCTGACTTCCCTTCCCTCAAAGGTTCAGTTCATGCTGGAAGACTTGCTCTTTGAAGTGTCAGAATATTCAGCTGTAAGATAGATGGTGCTTTTCATATATTGAGGGATATTAGAGCTACATGAAAAGGAGTACTTGTGGCACCTTAGAGACTAACAAATTTATTTGAGCATAAGCTTTCATGAGCTACAACTCACTTCATCGGATGCATCCAGTGGAAAATACAGTAGGGAGATTTATACACACAGAGAACATGAAACAATGGGTGTTATCATACACACTGCAAGGAGAGCGATCACTTAAGATGAGCTAATACCAGCAGGAGAGTGGGGGGAAGAAAACCTTTTGTGGTGATAATCAAGGTGGGCCATTTCCAGCAGTTGACAAGAACGTCTGAGGAACAGTGGGGGGCGGGGAAATAAACATGGGGAAATAGTTTTACTTTGTGTAGTGACCCATCCACTCCCAGTCTCTATTCAAGCCTAAGTTAATTGTATCCAGTTTGCATATTAATTCCAAATCAGCAGTCTCTCGTTGGAGTCTGTTTTTGAAGTCTTTTTGTTGTAATATTGCGACTTTTAGGTCTGTAATCGAGTGACCAGAGAGATAGAAGTGTAGGCAGGCCAGTCCTTCCTTACAGATAGCCCCCCAACATGAAGCAAATACTCACCAGCAACCACATACCACACAACAGTACCACTAACCCAGGAACCTATCCTTGCAACAAAGCCCGTTGCCAACTGTGTCCACATATCTATTCAGGGGACACCATCATAGGGCCTAATCACATCAGCCACACTGTCAGAGGCTCGTTCACCTGCACATCCACCAATGTGATATATGCCATCATGTGCCAGCAATGCCCCTCTGCCATGTACACTGGCCAAACTGGACAGTCTCTACGTAAAAGAATAAATGGACACAAATCAGACGTCAAGAATTATAACATTCAAAAACCAGTCGGAGAACACTTCAATCTCTCTGGTCACGCGATTACAGACCTAAAAGTTGCAATATTACAACAAAAGACTTCACTGAATGCATCCGATGAAGTGAGCTGTAGCTCACGAAAGCTCATGCTCAAATAAATTGGTTAGTCTCTAAGGTGCCACAAATACTCCTTTTCTTTTTGCGAATACAGACTAACCCGGCTGTTACTCTGAAACTAGAGCTACATGTAGATCCCCCCAAGGTCTACACTCTGGCACCTGAAAGAAAACATGTTAGACATTGTCAAGGTTCCTCCCCCACTCTGAACGCTAGGGTACAGATGTGGGGACCTGCATGAAAAACCTCCTAAGCTTATCTTTACCAGCTTAGGTCAAAACTTCCCCAAGGTACAAAATATTCCCCCCCGTTGTCCTTGGACTGGCCGCTACCACCACCAAACTAATACTGGTTACTGGGGAAGAGCGTCCTTCCCCCCAAAATACTTCCCAAAACCTTGCACCCCACTTCCTGGACAAGGTTTGGTAAAAAGCCTCACCAATTTGCCCAGGTGACTACAGACCCAGACCCTTGGATCTTAAGAACAATGAACAATCCTCCCAACACTTGCACCCCCCCTTTCCTGGGAAATGTTGGATAAAAAGCCTCACCAATTTGCATAGGTGACCACAGACCCAAACCCTTGGATCTGAGAACAATGAAAAAGCATTCAGTGTTTTACAAGAAGACTTTTAATAGAAATAGAAGTAAATAGAAGTAAAGAAATCACCTCTGTAAAATCAGGATGGTAGATATCTTACAGGGTAATTAGATTCAAAACATAGAGAATCCCTCTAGGCAAAACCTTAAGTTACAAAAAAGATACACAGACAGAAATAGTTATTCTATTCAGCACAATTCTTTCCTCAGCCATTTAAAGAAATCATAATCTAACACATACCTAGCTAGATTACTTACTAAAAGTTCTAAGACTCCATTCCTGCTCTATCCCCGGCAGAAACAGCATATAGACAGACACACAGACCCTTTGTTTCTCTCCCTCCTCCCAGCTTTTGAAAGTATCTTGTCTCCTCATTGGTCATTTTGGTCAGGTGCCAGCGAGGTTACTTTAGCTTCTTAACCCTTTACAGGTGAGAGGAGCTTTCCCCTGGCCAGGAGGGATTTCAAAGGGGTTTACCCTTCCCTTTATATTTATGACAGACATCATACCTATCTACTTCAGGACAAGTTCAAGAACGTGTCTGTCTTAATAGCCCAATTAGAGTAAACCCCAAATACTACAGTAAGAGCTTGTATCGCCCTGCTCATGGTACATGCAGGGCTGGTTAAAATCCCTGTACATCCCTATCCAACTTCAATTGGATATGCCTGCACTAGACCTCTCCTCTCTGAAGGAAGGAGCCAGAGATGGAAGGAAGGAATGGTGGAAGGAGCCAGAGATGTTTAATATTTCCATTAATGGAAATTGGAGACATTAATCAATGCATTCAGATGAGACTATTCCCCACTATACAAGATTTACAGTTCCATTTGTAGTCTTGTAATAAATTAATAGTTTTCACCAAAAATAGTCTCAGAGATGCAGTTCATGGTCTTTCTCATTAACATTGGACTCTGGAATTTTCTCGTTCTCTCATCTTCATCCTCACCAGTACTACCAAAAGACACAAGGGATCTTTTTCCTTTTATTCATTAGAGTTTTGTTTAACAGATGTTCATTCTGAAAATTTGGTTTAAAAATATAGCTATATGAAACATAACAGTTTTCTCAATAGTTCCCAAACAAGACATACCTAGTCTTAATTTGTCTCACCATGGATCCTGGAGATTCTTCTGTGGCCACAGATGGCTGCACCTTCTACTCCCAATAAACCCCCACCCTATGAGTCCCAAGGTATTCTGGGTCAATAGAACTGCTTAAGTCTTGTTACATTTTTGTTTTAATACATATAGAATGAGTAATGTTTGACATGGATCATTTCCTAATTTGGGCTGAATTTTCTTTCTCTTCTGTTTCATTAAAGCTTTAAATGTGAAAAAGGTTTCCAGTACATTTTAGACTCAGACCAAGAAACCAATAATAATTTATGTACAAAAACAATTGAAATGAGCATCCCATTGCTCAGTGGCCTACAACACATTAAATTGGTCTCCAAATAACTTAAGCAATATGAGGGTTTGCCTGCTGGACAGCTCTCAATTTTTAAACTGGAACAAAATGACAGATGATCAGGAAAATCTAATTTAGTTTTCCTTAGACTAATCTACTTGCCAGTTTGCTACATTTGCCAAATGGAAATACAGAAATAAAGAGAATACTACTCTCTCACACACATGCTTTCAAATATCTGTATATGCGCATGCCTATTGATATGATCATTTTTGGAAGGATTTTAGTTGGCTATTTTGGACAGAAAGGTGTATTTGATTAGCAAAAGATAGTTGTACATAGGCAGATAAATATCCCCAAAATATAGAGTTAATAGCATATGATAAATATGGGCTGCTATACTGGAGGGGAATAGAAAGGTGCATGGGTTCTCATTCCAATTCACATTATGACATTTGGATAAATTTTTATAGTTTATTATTTGTTTCCAGTAGTGTCCACAGTTTGGTAGGCACAGCCCCTGCCCATGAGAGTTTTCACTGTGAAATATTAGAGATACCAACGCTTATATGTTTGTGACCCTGGGAGCCCCTCAAGGCCACCTGGCAGAGGGTCCTTGATACTATAACTCATATAATGCTTGACACACTCACTATCCCCAACAGAATGTTGTCATAATATGGATCTAAAAAGTGTCATGTAAGGTATCATATGTAAATTGGTGACATGTTGGTCCCAAAAATCATTGTGTGTGGGCTGGGAATATGTTCTTGTAATGTGTTTGGGAGGCTGTGCACACACAAAGTCTGATAAAGCCTAGACAAAGGAATGTTAATTTGCCTGTCCTACTGGCTTGTTTGCAGGCAGGGATTCATGAAAGTATGTTTACATATAAGGTAAACAAAGCCACCAAGCTAATAATTGGAGGGAAGACCTTAGTGAGCTCACCAAGGGACAGAGAACTGATTTTGGGTAGCATAAGGGGAGCAAGAAGTCATTTTAGTTATCCATCATTTAGGGCAGATAGGGATCAAAACCCTGTGGAAGGTGGATCCTCTTGGGCTGAGGTCAGGAGCTGCTGATAACTTGGTGTAAATGAGAAACTATTGTAGGCAAAGATAGAACTTGCTAGAATTAAGTTTTAGTAACTAGCAAGTGTGTTTTGTCTTGTTTGTAACCATACCTGTCTCTTTTTCTCTTGCTTAGTAGCACTTAAACCTCTGTTCTTTATTAATAAACTAATACTTGTTTTATTACAGAAACCATCTCAGTGTCGTGTATTTACGTGAAATGTGAGTCTTCAGCTAGCCTAACACTCTGGCATATACACTGTCTCTTTGGAGGCAGCAAACTTAATAATTTCTGTGAGTGTCACAAGAGAGGGACTGGGCCCTACCAAGGTGACATCTCTGGGGAACTCACGAGCTGAGGTTCACTGATTGTTACCTGAAAGGCAAGGTTTAGACTGGCAGACTCTTGAAGAGTTTGCTGGCATGGCAGGGTGGCTGGTGTGTCAGGGAGCTGGCACACGGCTTAGCAGCAGCAAAACTCTCATTTGCAAGGGAGGCACTGTGACAGGATTTTACTCTATTATTTTTAAAATAGCATAACATCTATGAAATACAGAAAGACATTCATAACGCTAGAGCTGGACAGGAAACAGTTTTCCTGTCCTGTGAGAATTTTCAAGATTTGAAAATAAATCCGTCCCAAATTGGGACAAAATTGAAATCTTGAAAATTTTCATAAACCAATAATCCAAAAAAAAACAAACCCCAAAACAATTCAGACTGGGCAAATTGAAATGTTTTGTCTGATGAATTTGAAGTTTTTCATTTCAGGATTTTTTCCAAATTGGGAGATTCATCAAAATCAACTCTTTCCCATAAACAGTTTTTATTTTGAGGAATTGGCATTTTCTGATGAAAAGTCATTTTGTCAGAAAACCGCCAACCGGCGCTGTACAGAATCAACATAAAGAGACAAGGTGCATGAGGTAATATAATTTATTCAACCAGCTGCTGTTGGTGAGAGAGGCAAACTTTGGAGCTTACACAGAGCTGCTCTTCAGCTCGTGGGACCAACATAACTACAACTGCACGGCACAGCTCTGCACAGAACCAATATGGACATTTCTGTAGCCTTAGGCCAGCCCATGTGAGAAGTGTGCATTTCCACTGGCTGCATAAAAGCTACGTCTTGGTTTTAGGTCACAGATGTTTGCAGTACAATAAAAAAAAATGTTAATTTATACTTGAGTGGAGCCAGCACACTGTTTCTGTACTGCTTCAAGGTTGCCAAAGTCATGGTCCCCATGTGCCACACAGAGGACACCATTTTGCAAACCATGCTGCTCCACCCATGCTGGAGTGACCTTGCACACATGGAGTGTGCACGGGCATGCCAATGCAAGCAGGCTGGGGTGCTTTGCAAAATGGTGTCCTCTGTGTGGCACAAGCAGGCACAACTTGGCAACCTTGAAGTACTGACATGTTACAGCACCATGCAGCATGGTTTCACACACACAACGCATATGAGGTCACATCAGCAGGCCCACGCAATTATGGTACCTTGAGATTGAGAACTACACCACTGCTTGTGTGTTAACTTATTTTCAGCTGTTCTACTATAAAAGTCTATTTCCCCTATTTTTTATTTTCTCTCTTTGTGATAATGTGGCTTTTTTCATCTCAGAAATTCTACAGGCTATTAAGTTAAGCAAATCTTCAGCTTTTGAAAAGAAGGCTGACTTTTCCTATATATACAAACAACAAATTAATTAGCATTTTTGTAGACCAAGACAGAGGACTCAAGACTCCATCTACATAGTAAAGTTAAGTCTATTTTTATTGCAACCTATTAAAAGCAAGAGCTCAAAAAGAAGGAAGGTTATATCACAACACTATGCAATTCTGTAGTTCATTTATTGCATTGAAAAGCCAATCAAAATTCAGATTATGGAGCATTTCACATTTCATTCAGTTAACAGCATTCATTGTCATTTAAGGAAATAATAGGCTCAACCTAAGCACAAGTTTCTTATTTTATTATTAATTATTATTATTACTATCACTATCAATACTTAGTTCTTATATTATATTTTTAATCAGTAGGTCTCAAAGTGCTTTACAAAGGAAGTAATTTAAGTAATTGAAAAGCTATTTTTTTTCTTCTGAAAGCTGCTGGGATTTTAAGATTCTAACTTTGTGTATTTTAAAGGCATCTTAGCTGGAATTAGGGTGGAAAATGTTATATGTCACTTCAGCCAATTGTTTAACTTGGACAAGGAATGTGGGACAATAAAGGTTAAAACAAGTTCAACTGGGGCATTCCATAGCAAGGGCAGCATGGGAGAAGGCCGGTAGGTGTCTGTGTAAGAAACTTACAAATAGATGGAAAAGACTGGCAAAGCAGAGGAAGGTGGACGAGAGGACAGCAACAGGTGAAAGTGGACAGGCATGGTGATGCAGAGTTGTTCAGGGCCTTAACGTGAGGAGACAAAACTTAAACTGGATGTAGTGAAACAGAGGGAATCAGTGGAGGAATTCAAAAAAGAAAAGTGATGTGGCTAGAGTGATGGGCTAGGACAGTGATCTTAACCAGTCCTGTTTTGTATGGACCAAAAGTGGTGAAGTGAGTTATAGGGAAGCCAGAGAAGAAATTACAGTATTCAAGATAAAATGATAGCCTGAATGAGAATTTTATGGATGAAGAAGATGCAAAATTTAGATAAAGCCTGGATAGGCAGGATGAGAGTGTGGAAAGAATGGAAAATACCCCCTAGGTTGTGGGCTTGGATGACAGGCAGGATGGTGGTGTCAACAGAATGCAAGGACTAAAGGTTTCAGAGGGAAAAAAGTCAGGTTGAGTTTTAGCAATGTTAAATTTATGACAGGACATCCAGGAGAAGATGCTGGAGAGACAGAGATGTCGGATTGGTTGCAGGGAGCCAGTCAGAAGTGCAAAGGAAGACTTATGAGTTATTGACATGAAGATGGTCATTGAAACTCTGAGAAGATGACATCATCCAGAGATGTAAAAGGGAGAGGAGAAGGCCAATGCTGAATCTCTGCCAACCCCTAGTGAGAGTGGAAGAGGGGAAGTGGACCCACTGAACAAGACACTGAAGGTATTATCAGAATGGCAAGAGGAGAGCCAGGAAAAGAAGAAATCACAAAAGCCAAGGGAGCACAAGATTTCAAAAGAGGATGTGACCAATAGTGTCAAATGCTACAGAGAGGTCAAGGAAGGTGAGGACTGATGAGAGGCCCTGGGATTTGGGTCAGTAGTTGGAAGCTAGATCCTAACTGGAAGGCAGGAACTGGATACCAGAGCTGAGAGTCAAGCTGGAGTCGGTAGTCAGCAGCACGAACCAAGGGTCAAACTGGAGGGCAGGAACTGGAGTAAGCATGGTATGAGACAAGGAGGAGTTCAGAGCAGGGGCAAGACAGAGGCAAGGCTGGGTGCAAGGCAGGAGAAGGCACAGTGGTGGGCATGAGCACTGAGCAGTTAGCAAGCTGCTGATGGCTTAAGAGATGCCCTCCTGGCCCCTCCAGCCAATCAAGTTTGCATGGCCAATCAAACAGCCTCCTGCAGGCCTGCCTTACTGATGAGGCTGCCTGGTGACTAGCTCTGCTGTGGGCCCTGATTCCTGACAGTTTGGAGAGAAGTAAGGTTGCTGGTGGATGATAGCTACAGGAGGGTAAAAGAGGAGCGGGCAGGGAGAAGAGAAAAGTCACAAGAAGTAGTGTTCAAAGGAGAAGGAGGGAGAAGACAAATGGGTTGGAATTAGTGGGAGAGAAAAAGCCCCACAACTCCAACATGTTTCTTTAGGGCAATGAGAGGCAAGGCATGCAAGAGAAGAAGGGGCCAGCATAGGAGAGAGCAGCTGCAGAGGCAATGTTAATGAGGAAGATCCAAATTTCTCTGAGTGCCAGGAGATGGAGGAAGTGAAAAACTAAAGATGATGGTGATCCTTTTAGAGATGTAGCAAGCATTCCAGAGGGAGCAGGAGAGAGGGTCATAGGAAGAATGGGGGACAGATGTGGGATTTGAAAAGGAGAGATCGAGGGGGCAGAGGTGGCAATGGGGAGGGATGTGTGGGGTAGAGAGGGTGGGGTGCAGGTGAGGGCAGAGGCAGATATTTGTCAAAGGAAAAGAGGAAGTGGAGATGGGATATGGGTTTTTGCAGACAAGAAGGGGTGAGAGATAAGGAAAGGGTCTGGCTGAAGAGACCTGATGGGAGCAATAGATGAGTCAGGGTAAAGGGGAAAAAGAGAATGGGAAGAGGAAAAGGACAGAGTATGAACTTAATAGGAGCTGCGGCTTGAGACCAGAAAAATAATGAGAAAGGGGGAGAGGGATCATGGACCAAGCCCCAAAATATTCCTTTTATATATTTATTTCTTAAAGATATTGTGTTATTTCTCTCAGCAGTCAAGAGGAAGAAAGCAGACTCTGATGCAGTGCAAACCAAATATAAACTAGCACATGTAAGTGATTTATTTTGTTTAAAAAAATTGTATATACAAATTCTACTAGCAAACTGCAGAGTACAGGCTGTATGCAATACACAGAGCAGATTGTAAAGTACAGCAACGGCCATATTCCTTGAGTATTAGAGGAGAGTGGTTCATGTTTTATTTTGTACATCATCCACAGACACAAACAACACATATTGTGTCACAGTAACATACATAATTCTCTGGCATTATTGACCTCTCTAATGTGCTCTGTGGATCTCTCTTGCGCAGTCAATGCTCGTTTGCAGTGCCTAGCACAATGGGGTCCAGCCTTGTTGTGACTTCTAGGCACCACTGCAATATTAATGTTAAATAATGGTAATAATAGAACTGCACATCTACAGATGTCAATGGAAACTCGTTGCCCAAGGAGTTAATGTAGAATATGAAACAGGAATCTCTTCTGTAAATAGAAACATTGCAGATAGAACAGTTTTATTTAGTCTAAATTGAAGGTGGATTTTTATTTCAAATGTTACTAAGAAGTTGGGCTCAGAGAGTTTAAATTTTTTGGAGGGAATCCCTGTTTACTGGAGCAGATTCCTCAAGGGTTTGGAGTACAGATCATGTCTTACTTCTAGATTACCAAATTGAATCTAACCCATGTTAGAAATGACCAAAAGTCATTTCCATGTTAGCATTTTGACATATACTGTTTAAGCATATGTGCCGATTGCTTTCTACTAGATAGAATGTCACACCTGTTCATCTGTGTGATTATGTCACTGCTTAGTGGTTGGTTTAATGGTGGTGTATATGACCTAGAGTATGAGAGCTATCAGATTCTTCTTCAACTCAAGTAGTAGGGACCTATGTATTAGCACAGAAAATCGGAGTCTTAATTTTGCTGATGGCTGACCTACAAATGGTCACAAAATCTTTTACAGAATGAAAAAATGTATTAATAGTCCAGTTCCTAATGAACAATAACTCCGAGGGGCCTTAGCGGATATTAATCTGTGTAGCACTATTGACCTCATTAGAACTATGCCATTTTACTCTAACTGAGCTTGTGACCACACATACACGGACTCCTTTCTCTATGATTTCAGAGCATTTTACAGTTAAAAGCAGGAAATATATATGGTAAATAAAATATAAATGGTAGCAGATGACAGAACGAGGAGTAATGGTCTCAAGTTGCAGTGGGGGAGGTTTAGATTGGATATTAGGAAAAACTTTTTCACTAAGAGGGTGGTGAAACACTGGAATGCGTTACCTAGGGAGGTGGTAGAATCTCCTTCCTTAGAGGTTTTTAAGGTCAGGCTTGACAAAGCCCTGGCTGGGATTATTTAACTGGGAATTGGTCCTGCTTTGAGCAGGGGGTTGGACTAGATGACCTTCTGGGGTCCCTTCCAACCCTGATATTCTATGATTCTATGATTCTATTATATTTATTCTTGACTTAAAACCAGAACAGATTCAGTTTTATGGGTTTCCTGGGGAAGATGATTCCCCAGATGTAGATAATAATTATTGAACACTCTAGCTCTAATTGCTTCAAAATGATGTCAAGGACATACCAAACAATTGCACCTGCTGCCCTTGCTGAGAAACCAAGTACATAAGGCAGAATATGTTCAAAGATATATGCCACATAAGGCAGAGTTTCTTTTTTAGGTCTGAAGACAAATACACTTCAGTGTAAGTGGGTTTTTCTCCTGATTTTCCAGGAATCAAAAGTGTCTCAGAGGAGTGTCATAAATGTGAATTAAATCCAAATATAAACCAGTAGAAAAACTGCAGTCACAATATGATCACACAACATCTAAGAAGGGGTCTGATATTATTGCTTCACTCGTGTATTGTCTCCTCAGTGGTACTATTTCCACATATTTTTAAGAATGGAAACGCCATTGCTGATCAGTGAGCTAATGACCAAGTTGCATGAAATGACTGAATTACAAAAGTGCTAGGTAGACATATTTAATTTACACTAATGATGGTCCATGGTACTTCACAGGCTCTCTCTTTTTACACTACCCATTCCATCTACTCATTCCTGCACCTGCTTCCTCTCTGTCGTTTCCCCACAGTCTTGCCACTGTTAATGTGAGGGTCTGCAACATTTGGGACAACCTTTTGAGGTTCAACATCACTACTTTTATCAATAGTGATGGAAAGCTTAGTTTCATTATATTTTATTTTATTTTATTTTATTTTTGAAAGCTGCAAAAAGTTGTCACACTACAGTCTAAATTTTGGCAAATCACTAAGACTCATAAGACTCATAAGTCTTAAATCATAAGCTTCTTTGCATCAGGTTACTTTGTTACTTTTATGAGCAGGATTTGTTGACTGCACTTGGAGAAGAATTATAATCACAAACTTACATTTCTGGTTGCATTCTGTGTAATCATCATAAATCTAAATTCTCCTGAATGGTTCCATCCGGCTTTCCTAAACTTCCACTGAGATGTGCAATCATTATTTTCCAAGTCATACCACTTATGAATCATTCATTATTATAATAGAAAAAAGTCACTTCACTAAAGAATTATTTATATAAAACCATTTCACTGGATGTAGTTTCTGCAGGTAGACCTCTTTCCAAGAGACCTTACCAGAACATCTATCAAAAAAGTAAGGATCTATTCCTTGTTAAAAGTCAAAAAGAAAAGGAGTACTTGTGGCACCTTAGAGACTAACCAATTTATTTGAGCATGAGCTTTCATGAGCTACAGCTCACTTCATCAGCTTCACTTCACGAAAGCTCATGCTCAAATAAATTGGTTAGTCTCTAAGGTGCCACAAGTACTCCTTTTCTTTTTGCGAATACAGACTAACACGGCTGTTACTCTGAAACTTGTTAAAAGTCGTCATATTGCATAGGATAATATCTTCCACAATTTTCAACCTTTATTGTTTCTCATACCCCACACACAGGTTTGCCACAAAAATCCACACAAGATCTATAAAATTCTTGACAAAATCACCTGCAATCTCAACTTATTTTAAATGGGGCTATAAAAGTGAATACACTATTCCCAACTGTTTCCCCCCTCCTCCCTGTCCTCCCGTCTTCAAATTTGACCTCAAATGCCTAAACTTCCTAAACTCCCATGGCACGTCCTCTGCACGTGTAGGAATTGTAGTATCCACTGCATTCCAGTCATTTTTCATAATCTATCTTGGTGCATCGTCCATTTTTCAATTACATTTTTCCTGCTTTAAAGTATTTGAATTGACAAGGCATTTTGGAGGGAGAAATATAGATATTCAAGAAGAAAGCCACAGTGTATACTTTCATCTGGGGTAGAGTTTACAACCAGTTTCAAGCATTTACAGGTGAAGAAACCACATACCTCACAGAACAAACCGCCAAGAAAAAACACCAAGATACCTAAAACATCTGTGGTGGGCAAAGATTGAAAATGAAAATTGGCATTTATAATATTCAAACTGTCTTATTGTTGTTTTGTTTAAATATGCACTACCATGTGATAAATCCATCTACCGGTTACCCAATATGTTTTAACTATTGTTTGTTTGTCTGTCTTTTAGGCCCCAAACCTACAAGGTTTGACATACTTTCTGTAAGGTACTAAGTATCTTCATCTGCCTATCCAAGCCCCAACCCCGTTACAGTTGAAGTTGCAAATATCTGTAAACCAATATGTGCTGTCTCATAACATCATAATAATCATTTTATTACCTCTCCAAGAGCTAAATCTGCGGAACTTAATGACCACAAGCGTTTTCTTCGTTATCAGCTGGATGCAGGGATAAATGAAGAAAGCTTTCCTAACTGTGACTTGCACACTTGTACAATTATACCATTTTTTGCTTTATGAGCACTTGTGTGGAAATGCCTTTTTTTAAGACTTCGAAAACTATGGGTAGGAATGTAGAACTATAGCTTTTTGATCACTTTGTACCAATGATGAGAAACTTTTCCACACAGCTTTAGAGACTAAAACTGCAAAAACAGAGAGCTAATGTTCTCCATGTGTTTTTAAAGACATTTGCTGACCTCCAACTCCTTAGAACCACATTGTCAGATGTTTCCAGGTTTCTTGTCATTCTATAACCAGGAGTGGCATACATCTTCACTGCAGAAATACTAAAATATACAATATATAAGCTACAGAATTATTTCATTGCCATCCAAACTCCCATGCAACCACAATGCCGGTAAATTTAGACGGGAGAGAAGGTTAAGTTCTGAAACTTAGGTCCAGTATGGGATCCAAGTCCAAGCTTCTGAAAATTCAAGAGGGCTCAGATTTAGCTACAGTTTGGCCTTTATAAACCCTTACTTAGGGCAGGATTTTCGAAAGTACTCAGCATTGGCCTAATGCTGCTCCCGCTGAAATCAATGGGTACATTTACACTACTGTCAGAGGTGTGACTGCAGCACTTGTAGATGTGCCTGAGCTAGCTTCGACCTGGCTTGCTTGAATAACAACAGCAATGAAGCTATAGCAGTGCAGATGGCAGCATGGGCCAAACAACACTGTCCTGGATCTTGGGTATGTACTCAAGTGCCTAGCCCATGCTGCCACGGCTTCACTGCTATTGTCATTCAAACTAGCTTGAGTAAAGCTAGCTCTGTTATGTCCACGCCTGCTGCAAACACACCTCTGATTGCAGAGTAGATATACCAAATCAGAGTTGTATCATTGACTTCAATGGGAGCAGAGTTAGGCCAAATTGAGCACTTTTGAAAATCCCACTTTAGAGTATAAACTCTTGAGGAAAGGGATCATTTTTGTGTTTTTTGTATACCTAGCACACTGGGGCCATGATCCCTGATCAGGGCCTCTAGGCTTTACCGCTGTACAATTAAATACATTAATAGTAATGGTTAATAATGGTGAGAGTCAAAATTTGGATCCAAATAGGGATCAAACTCTGAACTTCCTACTATTCAGGGAGCCTGGGGAACAGGGATTGGTTTTACTTTGGGCCCATCTGTCTCTCATATAAAATAAGTGGTGCACACATTGCCTGAAAAAGAAAAGTATGGTATCTTCATGAGATTTTTTTTTCACTTTTTGCTCACTAGAAAACAGCAAGTTGAAAAAACAAACAAACACTAAAACTATTCAGTCTGCATACATTCATTTTCCAGTTTGTTATCCATGGACATATTTGCTGTTGCATACAAAACTTTACTAGAAAGCAGACAGATATATTGTTAAAGTTCTTCAAATGCTCATAAACATAATTCAAACTGCCATTACATCACTTCTCAACAATATAAGACACTTCTTATTACAAGGGCCAGATTCTGCCCCAGGGCTCACATTGAGTAGTACCTCCCTTTGCAAGTAGCCTCAGTGATTTTAGTGGGCTACTCGTGGAGTAAATTACTACTCAGTGTTAGTAAAGTGGCAGAAGCTGTTCCATCTGACATAGGCTTGGAAGATCCGATGCTATTTAAAAGGTATATAATACTCACAACCACTTTGATATTGATGCTTTACTTTAAGGCCACATCTAAACAACACTTTTCTCTCTGTTTTGAACTGGTTTCTAAACATGTACAAAATATAGATGTATTGGGAACCCACAGAGAGGCAAAGGAAAAGGGTTTACAATCATCAAAGTTTACAGAAAGCTGACAGTGGCTGAGGGCTGGATTGTGCATTTACAGTAATGGGTGGCATGAAGCTGTCCCACCTGAGGTACATCACAGGATATTAATCATTCCTCAGAGGCAGCAACTTACTATGGCTCTCACTTATTATTGATGGAGCAAGTATAGCTGGTTTGGTGTAATGTCAGCCAATAACAACACAACAGAACAGGCTGACATGTTGCCAGTGTAATAGGTGGTCAGGAGAAGCCAAGAAAAACGAGAAGAGAGCACTTAATCTTCCACTTCAGAGCCACTGCCACCTGATTTCTTGGACATGGTGGACATCATCAGCCTGACTGTCTCTCAAGCCTGGAACCTGGGTGCAATCTTCAACTCAGACCTCTCTCTAGTATTTGTAATTCATTTAAGGTGATTTTGTTTTTTAAAAAAGGCTAGTGTTAATGCTATATTTCTCCATATTTTCCATGAAACTTTCCAATATCCACAATGATATTAAGACTCACTGGCAAGTGGTGGAACCCAGAAGGAAATCTATATTTTTAAGGAGAAAGTCTTCCCTCAGAAGCTTGTATTGTATATTGACAATGTTTTGATGATTTCCTAATCAGGCGTGATATGGTGAATTGACGGTTTTTTAAATTCATTTGGGATAGTCTTTTAAAGACTTGTATCTTATGAAACAAGGTGAAGGAGAAGGGTGTGAAAGGGGCAGCAGGACATAATCCAGATCAGAGCCAAATAATATTTTATTTTAAATGTGACTGAAAGGATGAATACAAACAATGATCTAATAATCACCATCCATTAATCAGTACAGACAAGAAAATAATCTTTAGTTTGGATAATGACTCACTTCCTTATCACAAATTTTGGAGGGAACCCTCAGCTGAATTGATATAGTAAATTAGGTCTTTCAATTGGGATCATACGATAGTAATGGCCAATGATAAGTCACACAGGAGAGGTTGGTTGGCCTAGCAACCATCTCATAGAATCATAGAATACCGGGGTTGGAAGGGACCTCAGGAGGTCATCTAGTCCAACCCCCTGCTCAAAGCAGGACCAATCCCCAATTTTTGCCCCAGATGGCCCCCTCAAGGATTGAACTCTCAACTCTGTGTTTAGCAGGCCAATGCTCAAACCAATGAGCTATCCCATTCCATTGCCTTACACTTTTTTATTGCCTTTTTTATATGTGCCCCTAGAAAACTATAATCCCTGTCTACATTCACACAAAAATACACCAGAACAAAACCCGAAGGAAGAAAAACAGCTCTATTGGTATAATTACCACAACTGTCTGACATTTGTGACAAGAGAATTCCTGCGACTTGTTCCCCCCACCCTTTTGTGTAAATATGTGATCCTGAAGTTCAGCTTTTTAAAATGAAATTTCCTAAATCTGCATGCTAACTTTTATAGGTCTAGCCTGCACAGGAGTTGTTGTGAGACTGAAAGTCAGTCATTTCACACCTGAGAGGAAAAGGAGGTCCTATAGAAATTGATCACTAGTCTACTGAACAGAAGAAAGCTGCCAGAAGTGCCTGAATTATATGTCAGGTTTCAGAGTAACAGCCGTGTTAGTCTGTATTCGCAAAAAGAAAAGGAGTACTTGTGGCACCTTAGAGACTAACCAATTTATCTGAGCATAAACTTTCATCCAATGAAGTGAGCTGTAGCTCACGAAAGCTTATGCTCAAATAAATTGGTTAGTCTCTAAGGTGCCACAAGTAGTGAATTATATGTGTAGCTCTGCCAGACTAAACTAAATTCAGCTCTGGTTTAAACAAATACAGTTGTATTGTTTTCAGTGCCACTGTGTCTGCTTTTCATATCTCCGCGGAATTTGGCCCACTAATCCTTAAAAACTAAACCTAAAGCTAATTTGAAAATTAATCTCAAAGACATTAAAATTGAGAGCTTTCAATCAGGAACAAGTTTTCAGGACTGGGGAAACTATTTGGCAAAATGAATGTCAAGTATTTGGGAGGCTTAGAATAATTCCCTCTTTATTGTGCTTGGATCCTGTTCCTTGTTTCCCTATCTAAAGGCTAACAATCAGGGGAACTGAACAAACTCTGCTTTTCAGCTGCTAGCTGGAACCAGATGCCAAAGGTCATTAGGAAAGCAGACATGAGTGCTCTGAAATAATATTCCCCCAGGCCTATACTTCAGATGACTCTATACCTATGTATGACTGACTTTTTCCAAAAAGCAATTGTTCTGCATTTTTTCTGTAATTTGAGAAGGGTAAACCCACAGATTTGTCTGTTTCAGAATACTATGCATACAATGAGCCAGATACATCCCTCACATTTTATTGACTCCAGTGGAAATGCACAGGAGATGTTTACTGCACAACAAAAATTAATAAAAGGATGGAAAATGTGTCATAATATAGACATAAAAAGAAATTTGGTTGCTGTATCTGACATTTCTCTTCTCTAAGATCTGTTACCATTACTAATGTATTCTATATCTTTATAAAGAGATTATTTACAAACAATAGGATTGTTACAACTTCCTCTGAAACATCTGCTGCTGGCCGCTGTCATAGATATGCATTTGGTCTAGTAGACCTTGTCAGATCCACTCTGGCAAATCTTATGTTCCTATAATGCAAACATATTTTTAGAACTTTGCATTGTTAATGAAAATACTCTTTGATATTCCCTAGTCCACTTCAGTTTCTTCTCATCCATTCATTTTTTTTTTTTAATTTGCTGCCTGCTCACTTTCTTTAGTGGGCAGATCCTCCTGCTCTTTCACTTTAATATTAAATCCCAGTGTCACTGTTATCATTCAGCAGCAGAGGATTAAGACTGAACTGGGCTCAGGTCCACCGAAACTTTGGCTTCTCCTTACAATCCCCACCTTGGCAGCCATCTGGCAGTGTGTGTTACATGCAGTCCTGCCAAGTCAGATCCACACACCTCCAACCTGCTATTGCCAGCCTCAGACAGATGTGTGTTGTCATGTATGTTCTTCGAATCAGAGTTCCATTCCTCCCCCACCCCAGCATCATGTTGTTAAGTGAGACAAGAAACTGCAGGAGATACTTGTAGGCCCATTCTGGATACTATGTCAGTAACAAGTGGGTAGAGAGCACCAATTATCTCTGAGCAGTGTTGCCTGTGGTTCATTGACTCGATACATCTTCAGGATTACCTCCCATTGCAGAACCCAGTTTCCAAGGATCCTGCCTTTATCATGAAGTCCAAACCTTTCCCAGTGTTGGGTTTTTTGGTTTTTTTTTTTAAGTGTTTCCATATAGTATTACTTCAATCTAACCTTTTTTTTTTTTTGCTCCTGCTCTGAAATACTTGCAAACTTATTTGTTTTCAATGTAACACCTGCTTATTTCATATGATTTGGTTTCTGTACAAGCTGTTCAGCAAATGGTGTTGTGAACCAGCACCACTTAAGACAGTTTTACATTCACTGGTTTTTTCAATTACTACAGCAATTAGCTGATGTAATGGAAGCCTGTCAAGGTTCCTCCCCCACTCTGAACTCTAGGGTACAGATGTGGGGACCTGCATGAAAAACCTCCTAAGCTTATCTTTACCAGCTAATCTACCTAAGCTTATCTTTATTTTCCCCAAGGTACAAAATATTACACCCGTTGTCCTTGGACTGGCCGCTACCACCACCAAACTAATACTGGTTACTGGGGAAGAGCTGTTTGGATGCGTCCTTCCCCCCAAAATACTTCCCAAAACTTTGCACCCCACTTCCTGGACAAGGGTTGGTAAAAAGCCTCACCAATTTGCCTAGGTGACTACAGACCCAGACCCTTGGATCTTAAGAACAATGAACAATCCTCCCAACACTTGCACACCCCCTTTCCTGGGAAATGTTGGATAAAAAGCCTCACCAATTTGCATAGGTGACCACAGACCCAAACCCTTGGATCTGAGAACAATGAAAAAGCATTCAGTGTTTTACAAGAAGACTTTTAATAAAAAATAGAAGTAAATAGAAATAAAGAAATCCCCCCTGTAAAATCAGGATGGTAGATATCTTACAGGGTAATTAGATTCAAAAACATAGAGAACCCCTCTAGGCAAAACCTTAAGTTACAAAAAAGATACACAGACAGAAATAGTTATTCTATTCAGCACAATTCTTTTCTCAGCCATTTAAAGAAATCATAATCTAACACATACCTAGCTAGATTACTTACTAAAAGTTCTAAGACTCCATTCCTGTTCTGCCCCTGGCAAGAGCAGCAGACAGACAGACCCTTTGTTTCTCTCCCTCCTCCCAGCTTTTGAAAGTATCTTGTCTCCTCATTGGTCATTTTGGTCAGGTGCCAGCGAGGTTACCTTTAGCTTCTTAACCCTTTACAGGTGAGAGGAGCTTTCCCCTGGCCAGGAGGGATTTCAAAGGGGTTTACCGTTCCCTTTATTTTTATGACACGCCCCCCAAATCTCAGCTAGGGTGAAACACTGGCTGGGATTTCTTCCTGGAGCTCTAGGAAAAACAGAGTTAATAAGACACATGCATCTCTAAATATACTACCAAGTACATAAAGACTAACAATATTTTCCACATCTCAAGGACGATTTTAACCAGTTGATTCTGGGAAACTTTCACGGGAGAGTGCATCAGCCACTTTGTTAGAAGCTCCTGAGATGTGTTGGATGTCGAAATCAAAATCTTGGAGAGCTAAACTCCACCGAAGAAGTTTTTTGTTAGTTTCCTTGACGGTGTGAAGCCACTTCAGTGCAGCATGGTCGGTTTGCAGGTGGAAACGCCGTCCCCAAACATATGGGTGTAGCTTTTCCAGAGCATAGACAATGGCATAACATTCTTTTTCAGTGACTGACCAGTTGCTTTCCCTCTCAGACAGTTTTTTGCTGAGAAACACTACAGGGTGGAATTCTTGATCAGGTCCTTTCTGCATTAAAACTGCTCCCACACCACGCTCGGATGCATCTGTGGTTACTAGGACCGGTTTGTCAAAGTCTGGGGCCCTTAGTACAGGGTCAGACATGAGTGTCGCTTTAAGCTTGTTAAAGGCCTTCTGACACTTTCCGGTCCACTGAACAGCATTTGGCTGTTTCTTTTTGGTTAGGTCTGTCAGTGGGGCAGCGATTTGGCTGTAGTGCGGTACAAATCGTCTGTAATAACCGGCCAAGCCTAAGAAGGATTGAACCTGTTTCTTTGACTTTGGGACAGGCCACTTTTGGATAGCATCCACTTTGGCCTGTAGGGGGCTGATAGTTCCTTGACCCACCTGGTGTCCAAGGTAAGTCACTCTGTTTAGGCCTATTTGACACTTCTTAGCCTTAACAGTTAGTCCTGCCTCCCTTATGCGCTCAAGGACTTTTTGTAGATGTTCCAGGTGGTCTGCCCAGGAATCCGAAAATATGGTCACGTCGTCAAGGTAGGCGACTGCATATTCTCCTAATCCCGCTAGGAGACCATCTACAAGTCTTTGGAAAGTGGCGGGTGCATTTCGCAGCCCGAAAGGGAGTACATTAAATTCATACAGCCCGAGATGTGTGATGAAGGCTGACCTTTCCTTGGCAGATTCATCTAGCGGTACCTGCCAGTACCCCTTGGTTAAGTCCAAGGTAGAGATGAACTGGGCCCGTCCCAGTTTCTCTAATAGTTCATCTGTGCGTGGCATTGGATAGTTGTCTGGGTGAGTTACAGCATTTAGCTTACGGTAGTCCGCACAAAAACGTATTTCCCCATCTGGTTTGGGAACTAGAACCACTGGAGATGCCCATGCACTTTCAGAGGGGCGGATTACACCCATCTGTAACATATCCTGGATCTCCCGTTCTATAGCAGTTTTAGCTTGAGGAGACACCCGGTAAGGTTGGACCCTAATTGGGTGAGCATTACCTGTGTCAATGGAGTGGTATGCCCGTTCAGTCAGTCCTGGGGTGGCTGAGAACGTTGGCGCGTAGCTAGTGCACAGCTCCTGGATCTGCTGTCGCTGCATACGCCCAAGGGTCATGGAGAGGTTCACCTCTTCCACACCACCAGCACATTTCCCTTTGTAGTAGACACCTTCAGGCCACTCAGCGTCGTCTCCTCCCTGGGCTGTAAACTGACAAACCTTTAATTCTCTGGAATAAAAGGGCTTTAGAGAATTAGTATGGTACACCTTAGGCTTTCGGTTGGAGGTGGGGAATGCTATGAGATAATTAACAGCTCCCAGGCGCTCCTGGACCATGAATGGCCCTTCCCATGATGCTTCCATTTTATGGGCCTGGAGCGCCTTTAAGACCATGACCTGGTCTCCTACTTTGAAGGAACGCTCTCTGGCATGTTTATCATACTAGGCTTTTTGCTCTTTTTGAGCATCCTGTAAGTTTTCTCTAGCAAGGGCTAAAGAGGTTCGGAGGGTGTTTTGTAGGTTGGTTACAAAGTCCAGAATGTTAGTTCCTGGAGAAGGTGTAAATCCCTCCCATTGCTGCTTCACCAACTGCAATGGCCCCTTAACCTCACGGCCATATACAAGTTCAAATGGGGAAAACCCTAAACTGGGATGTGGTACAGCTCTGTAGGCAAAGAGCAACTGCTGCAACACTAGGTCCCAATCATTGGAGTGCTCATTTACGAATTTACGTATCATGGCCCCCAAAGTTCTATTAAACTTCTCCACCATGCCATTTGTTTGATGGTGGTAAGGAGTGGCAACCAAGTGATTTACCCCATGACCTTCCCAAAGGTTTTTCATAGTTCCTGCCAGGAAATTAGTCCCTGCATCTGTGAGGATGTCGGAGGGCCAACCTACCCTGGCAAAAATGTCTGCTAGTGCCTGGCACACACTTTTAGCCCTAGTGTTGCTTAGAGCTACTGCTTCCGGCCATCGGGTGGCAAAATCCATGAAAGTCAGTATGTACTGCTTTCCTCTGGGTGTCTTTTTCGGAAAAGGACCCAGAATATCCACAGCTACTCGCTGAAATGGAACTTCAATGATGGGGAGTGGCTGGAGAGGGGCTTTGACCTGGTCTTGGGGTTTTCCCACTCTTTGGCACACCTCACAAGACTGGACATAGGTAGAAACATCCTTGCCCATTCCCTCCCTGTGGAATGACCCCCCCAAACAGTCTTTGGTCCTGTTCACCCCAGCATAGCCACTAGGGTGATCGTGGGCTAAGCTCAAGAGCTTGGCCCGGTATTTAGTTGGAACTACCAACTGTCTCTGAGGATGCCAGTCTTCCTGGTGTCCACCAGAAAGAGTTTCCTTGTATAGAAGTCCTCTTTCTACAACAAACCTGGATCGATTAGAAGAGCTGAGAGGTGGTGGGTTGCTCCATGCCGCCATCCAAGCTCTCTGGAGGCTTTCATCTGCTTCCTGTTCGGTCTGGAACTGTTCCCTTGATGCTGGAGACATCAGTTCCTCATGGGATTGTGGACCTAGGCTTGGTCCCTCTGGAAGCGATATAGGGGATGGAGCTGTTTCTGTTGACTGTGAACTGCTCTCCGCTGGTGCACTATGTTGGGATTCAGGCTCCGGCTGAGCCTCTTGTGTAGGGTTATCGGCTGCTGCCAGTTCAGGTTTGGTGGGGCCCTCTGGTGTTGAGGTTGCAAGTACTGGATTCAGTGTTGACATGGGGTCTGGTGTTGGTTGTTCGGCTGGTTCCGGTTCTGGGACTGGTTCTGTCTGGGTCTCTGGAACTGGATCCACTACTGCTGTTGCAGACATTGGCCTGGGGTCCAGGTCCATCACCTCTGACTGGGTCCTGATAGAAGTTTCCGGAACAGAGCTAGGCCTCACGGCTTGTTTAGCCTGGCTGCGGGTGACCGTTCCCACCCTCTTCGCCTGCTTCACATGATTGGCCAAGTCTTCCCCCAACAGCATGGGGATGGGATAATCATCATAGACTGCAAAAGTCCACATTCCTGACCAGCCCTTGTACTGGACAGGCAACTTGGCTGTAGGCAAATTGAAAGAGTTGGACTTGAAGGGTTGAATCGTCACTTGGATCTCTGGGTTGATTAAATTGGGGTCCACTAAGGAAGCATGGATAGCTGACACTTGTGCTCCGGTGTCCCTCCACGCGGTGACCTTCTTCCCGCCCACACTCACAGTTTCCCTCCGCTCCAAGGGTATCTGGGAGGTATCTGGGCCCGTGGACCTCTGGTGTGATTCCGGTGCAATGAACTGTAATCTGTTGGGGTTCTTGGGGCAGTTGGCCTTTACATGCCCCAGCTCGTTACATTTAAAACATCGTCCAGCTGACGGGTCACTGGGGCGAGGTGGGTTGCTGGAGAATGGGGTGGTGGGACGATAAGGGGTCTGGAGGGTTCTTTGGGAGGTAGGTGGGGCTTTGGGCGGCCCCCGGTAATAGGGTGTGGTCTGGGGTGGTCCCTTCTGGTCTCCGCTCCAACTGCGACCAGTTTTCTTCTTCTCTGCCACCTCCACCCATCTGGCTCCAATCTCTCCTGCCTCAATTACAGTTTTGGGTTTCCCATCTAGGATGTATCTTTCTATTTCCTCAGGAACACCCTCTGAGAATTGTTCCATTTGCATTAGGAAGGGCAAATTTACTGGAGATTCAACACTTGCTCCTGATATCCAGTCATCCCAATGTTTCACAATGTGGTAGGCATGTCGGGTAAATGACATGTCTGGTTTCCACCTTAGGGCTCCGAACCTCCGACGAGACTGCTCGGGTGTTATCCCCATTCTGACTCTCGCCTTGGATTTAAACAGTTCGTACTTGTTCATGTGTTCTTTAGGCATTTCAGCTGCCACCTCAGCTAAGGGTCCACTGAGCTGCGGCCTCAGCTCTACCATGTATTGATCAGTAGAGATTTGTACCCAAGGCAGGCCCTTTCGAAGTTTTCTAGGAAGGCCTCAGTATCATCGCCTGCCTTGTAGGTGGGGAACTTTCTGGGATGGGAAGTGGTACCTGGAGAAGGATTACTAGGGTTTGTTGGGATATTCTGCTGAGCCTTTATCTTCTCCATCTCCTCCACATACTTCCTCTCTTTTTCCTTCTCCTCCAGTTCTTTGTGCCTTGCTTCCATAGCTCTCCTGTGAGCAGCCGCTTGGTGTTGTTCTGCTTCTCTCGCTGTCTCCCTTTCTTGTTCCTTCTTCAGCCGCATGAGTTCTATCTGTCTTTCATGTTCCCTTTGTCTTTCCTCAGCCTGAAATTTGGCTAATTCCAGCTGTAGTCAAGCTGAGGATTTGGTCATTCTAACCTCTCTGTTTTTAACTAACTTTACACCCGAGGTTTAGAAATAAACAAACAAAACTTGGCTGTAAAATTTTGCTGTGCTGCAATAGAATACCTATTCTCTGATAGTGATTGTCAGCCTACAGAAAAAGACAATTCCCTTGTCTCTGCTCTGGGCCCAAATTAAAGCAAAAAACCTCCAACTACTTGGAAACCTGCTTACCCAGCCCAAAGAAAAAGCAAATGGGTAGAACACACACCCCCTATTTACTTTTAGGAAGAAAAGAAAAAAAACCTCTGGGTTGGAAGACTGTGAATTTCCCTGCAGGAGTTAAGTACCCTGCCTCCAGGCAAAGAAAACCTGCAATTCACAAGATAATCCCCTTTTGTCTCTGCTTTCCGGACTTCCTTTCCACAGGAAAAAAAAAAAATCCTTTTTAAAATCTGTATTCCTAGTTCAAAAAATCTCAACTGGATCTCAAAATGATTTCAGGTTAATCCCACCACTATGCCACCATGTCAAGGTTCCTCCCCCACTCTGAACTCTAGGGTACAGATGTGGGGACCTGCATGAAAAACCTCCTAAGCTTATCTTTACCAGCTTAGGTCAAAACTTCCCCAAGGTACAAAATATTACACCCGTTGTCCTTGGACTGGCCGCTACCACCACCAAACTAATACTGGTTACTGGGGAAGAGCTGTTTGGACGCGTCCTTCCCCCCAAAATACTTCCCAAAACTTTGCACCCCACTTCCTGGACAAGGGTTGGTAAAAAGCCTCACCAATTTGCCTAGGTGACTACAGACCCAGACCCTTGGATCTTAAGAACAATGAACAATCCTCCCAACACTTGCACACCCCCTTTCCTGGGAAATGTTGGATAAAAAGCCTCACCAATTTGCATAGGTGACCACAGACCCAAACCCTTGGATCTGAGAACAATGAAAAAGCATTCAGTGTTTTACAAGAAGACTTTTAATAAAAAATAGAAGTAAATAGAAATAAAGAAATCCCCCCTGTAAAATCAGGATGGTAGATATCTTACAGGGTAATTAGATTCAAAAACATAGAGAACCCCTCTAGGCAAAACCTTAAGTTACAAAAAAGATACACAGACAGAAATAGTTATTCTATTCAGCACAATTCTTTTCTCAGCCATTTAAAGAAATCATAATCTAACACGTACCTAGCTAGATTACTTACTAAAAGTTCTAAGACTCCATTCCTGTTCTGTCCCTGGCAAGAGCAGCATACAGACAGACACAGACCCTTTGTTTCTCTCCCTCCTCCCAGCTTTTGAAAGTATCTTGTCTCCTCATTGGTCATTTTGGTCAGGTGCCAGCGAGGTTACCTTTAGCTTCTTAACCCTTTACAGGTGAGAGGAGCTTTCCCCTGGCCAGGAGGGATTTCAAAGGGGTTTACCCTTCCCTTTATTTTTATGACAAAGCCACTGAATAATTTAAAATAATTAGAAGTACTTTCAATGTAAATCATAAAATATCAATATACATGATCCAATTTGGGGTAACAAAAGGTGTTGGGTAATTTAGATTTGGATAACAGACTTTACTTTTAGTAGGTATTCCTGTCAGTATTGAATCATTCAGATACTCCATGCTCTGTACCCTGGACTCTTGCAGCTCACTCTGCATTTCAAATAATTCCAGAATGGTATTCTCCAACTACTAAAGTCTCCAGAGTAGTAAAATTCTTTTTTAATACTAAAATTTTCATTTTTAAACCTTTCTTCCCTGATTACAGTAATTTGGCTGTGCCAGAGTGTCTAGGACTACATTTGTCTGAAGGGCACATTCTAATGAACTGAGCACAGGGATAGATAACAGGAACTTCTGGTGGGTTTTTAAAAAAAATCAAATATCCTCTCAAAAAATGTGTAAAGTCCTTCTTAAAGGATCAGAATATAAAATGTTGGCCCAACAGACAGAATTACCACTTCTGACATTCCTTTAGTTAGACTTCCATAATGATGTCTAATTTCTGAAACCACATAACAGAGTGACAAAATTAAAAAATCCAGTGTCAGAACAGTTTGGAGTCAAATAGAGAAGTAAAATTTCCTATGCTATACATAAACCATTGGACAGTAACTGCTGAGTTGGTTTATCTGTACAGACAAGCTGGTAGTAAAAACAGACATGCTAATGGGTCAAATTATTTCACCCTTGCTGCTGTACACAAAAAATTACAGACCTGAAACCAAAAAACTGGGACAACTACAGTTTCAGACATAATGGTAAATTGCATCTCTATCCAAGGTACATTTTGATCATGTTTTAGACTGCAAATTGCTCAAATTAAAACAGGACTGTTGGAGGAATAAGAACTGTGGACAAAATTATTTGGAATTTCTTTCGTGTTAACAGATGAAAACTGATAGAATGGATCTAAATGTATCTGCCAAACCTCAGGCACTAAAGTGGTCCCAAATCTAAGAACCTGCCATTTAGGACATTCACATTTTACATACACATGGGATTAGAGAGATTAAAGTGTGGAGGCTGGTTTAATTCTAATAAGTGGTATGAAAAAGTGGAGTCAGTCTGCCCTAAGGTAGGATTTTACAGAAACCAGGATGATCTCTAAACAAGTTGCCAAATGAGCAGAAGGAATTAAAACAATCATCAGTTAGGTAAAAAAGTGAAATACTCAGAAGGACAAAACTAGAATCACCAAGCCATGGTTGGAAATTTGCAGTGTTATTTGTTGTAAGTAAAGAAGAGGGAGTAGTGGAACATGTAAGATGATAGTGTTCCAGTCTCCAAGCTTTAACAGGGATAGCAAGAAAAGCTTTTTGTTGGTTATTTGAGGGTAAGAAGTAATGTTTAAGGTGGAGAAGAAAGATAAAGTGGAGGCTGCTAGTCACTTTCCTTTCATGCTCTTTAGGGGTGCATTTTAATGTATTAAAATTATGCAGGAACATGACTGTTTTAGGTTAAGTGTGAAGTCTGGACTATTGACTTAACCAACTATTTTCTTAACCAACCTTTATATTCCTGGTGTGAAATCCTAACCTGAATGAATACACAATGGCAAAACTCCGATTGACTCACCTGGGAGAGGATTTCCTCCATGAGTTCTAAACCCATCTCTGCCATAGAATTGCTGTGTGACCTTCAGGAAGTTATTCAAGACCTCATTCAAAAACCACTGAAATTGATGAAGAAATACCATTGCTTTCAGGGTACTTTGGTTCAAGCCATTAACCTCTTTCTGTCTGTTTCGTCATTGGTCAACTTTTGATGATTGTCAGGAAGCAAAAATAATTTTGAAGTGCATTTTGACCCTTAGATGAAAGGCCTAATGCAACTGTTTTATCCATTATTACCTTAAAGAGCTGCTTAGTGAATTAATTAGTTTATGTAAACAAATTGTAAAGTTCTATGGTCCCATTCATCAAAGATTTAAATACATTCTTAAATCCATCCCTAGTCAGAAAAGCACCTGCTTAACTTCAAGTATGTATTCAATATAAATACATACTTAAAGGTAAGTGTGTAAGCACTTTTCTGAATAGGGATAGACTGCTGAATTGGGACTTATGTAAGCAGTATAATTCAATGCAAAGGTGTATACTTTACAAAAGGATCATCCTGAGTTCCCTTGACCAGCTTATATTACCATTTCCTTTCCTTCCTCTTCCCCCCGTCAACATCGAGGGGCTGTTAGTTGTTACTTTAAAATAGCAAAGCAAGCTAGGAGGGCAACAGGAAGAGACAAGTATGGAAAAGTAGTCAGGAGCAGGCCTTGAAGGAGAAGACAAAGAACTATAATTCCTGGTGACAAATATTCTCAGTCCCCAAGTGGAATCTGTTTCCTTTTCAGAAAAAGCAACAAGGTCTCATTTCAAATGTAAAAGACAGATCACGCACACCCTTACTCAGGGGAAAAGTCCATTCACATCAGTAGTCACAAAGGCTTCAACACAATAGTTTGCAGAATCAGGCCATAACTAGATACTGAGAATATCAGTAAATACAAATTCTAAAATGAGGACAAAGATATATATTTATGAGAACATCTTAAAAAAACTACACAAATTAAATATTCAGCAGACACTCATGATATTAAGCATCTGGTGGAATTGGATAAATCCATTGTCTAACATGCCTGGTATACAGTATGATATAAAGCAGTGTTAAAGCAGCACCTGATAGCATCACAATAATTCCAAGTCTGTCAGAATTTCCATTATAAACACCCTTTTTCTAAAGGCCTTACAACACAACTATTTCCAATTCCGTAAGGCATAAATTTGGAATATATGCTGTCAACCCAGATACAATTTTTTACACTTATAAAAGAAATGGCTTAACCTGACTGTGTTTTAGAATGTTTTTTGTGGTTTAATTTTATGTCATGCTCTAGATGAAAATCAGCTTGATTTTTTCAGAGCTGAAAGTTTGCAAACACTTTAATCCTTAGTGTTAGCTTGGTGCCTTTTGCTATTTAAAATTTTTCTTAGTTTCTCTTTAAATCATGCTTTAACATCAGATTATCATAGAATAATATTTCTAGTAATAATCTATTGAATGGAAAAATAGTGTAAATATCCAATTTTCTAAACGTTTGAGTTTGATATAAGGTAATAAATATCTTGGTGAAATTTTTTGTTCAAGACCATATTATATCAAATAATTTGGATGATATTGGTTCTCTTGCCCCAAATACTCATAAACTAATGCCTAATAAAGAGCTAAATCATTATCTCCACTTCTATAAGCGAAAGGGTGAAAATTTTCACATTGGTCAAAATGCCATTTTGCATCTGAAAAAATGTTTTGATGCATAAATGCTGAATGACAATAATGATCACACAGCTTAACCTTATGTTAATGGAGGTTCTATTCTATATAGGTTTTTATACCATGCTTATCACTGCAGTATCTAGGTGCCTTCCAGAAGGACTTTAAGTAACATGAATACATGTATCACATGTTTGTGTTCTCATCCTCTCCCCAGAAGGAGAAGCATGTTCAGTGAAGTGCCTGGGTATGATGTGGGTTGTTTTTTTAATTAAATATAAATTTACCTTTTGCTACACATTACTGTAAGAAAAGGCAAGGTCAAATAAATGCACCTTGCATTTGGAGCAGAAAGTGGTGAGGTTTGTGATGGTCCTAAATTCCGGGGGAGTTCATTCCAGAGTCTTCGACCACCCCTGGAGAAAGCTCAGTCTCCCTCACAGATAAGCTTCTCTCTTATAGTTTCCAGTTCCATTGTGCCAGAGGAGTCCATAGTTGTCAACCATGATCTTTGTCCCAGAGCTTTAGATGGTCTTTTAGATATCATGGTCCCAATCCTGAAAAGAAGGATTGAGACCTTGAACTTGATCCAGAATTCTATGGGAAGCCAGTGTACAGAGTGAAGGACAGATTAGATATTTTTGCAGTAGCCTGTGTTGCTGAGGAGATGTGCTGCAGTATTCTGAACTAGCTGGAGCTTCCTACATGTTGATCATCATGACAAAGTATATTACATTGCTGTAATCCAGACAAGAAGTGATGAAGGCATGAATAATTGAGGCCAGGTCTTCATCGGGCAGGATGGGATGCAGTTTCCTAGCCAAACGAAGACAGTGGAAAGCATTCAGTGCAGGCGTTGCTATGGGAATGCTCATCGTTAAGGATATGATTCTGTCACAAAGGTCACAGATTCCATGACTTTCCAGGACCCCTGTGACTTCTTCTGGGGCAGGGCTCGAGCAGCTGTCAGCCCGGGAGCTGCTGGAGCAACGGTTGCCAGAACAGTTTGCCCAGCAGCCAGCCCCATGGTAGGGCAGCAGCAGCCAGCCCTGGGGCCACGAAAGCGCCGACTGGGGTCCATCCCTGGAGCAGCTGGAGCAGCACTCCCTGGCCCGCCAGAGCAGTGGCCAGGGTTAGGTCAGTCCCCCTGGGGCTGCAGCAGCAGCAGTCAGCCCATGCTGCAGGAGCAGGGGTGGGGCTGGAGCAGTCGCAAGCCCATGGCAGCACTCTGTTTGTGTCTCCCCCAGGGTATTTTTTGTAAAAGTAAGGAACGGGTCGCAGGCTTCCCTGAATTTTTTTTTATTGCCTGTGACCTGTCCCTGACTTTTACTAAAAATATCCATGACAGAATCTTAACCTTTCTCATAGTCCGTGAGGAATCCATGAGTACACCTAAAAATGGACTGAATTGACCAAGTGTGTCTTCAACCAATGGAGACTCCACTATGGCTGCAAGTTCTTCATTTTCCTGTACCCACCAGCATCATAGAATCATAGAATCATAGAATATCAGGGTTGGAAGGGGCCTCAGGAGGTCATCTAGTCCAACCCCCTGCTCAAAGCAGGACCAATCCCCAACTAAATCATCCCAGCCAGGGCTTTGTCAAGCCTGACCTTAAAAACTTCTAAGGAAGGAGATTCTACCACCTCCCTAGGTAACGCATTCCAGTGTTTCACCACCCTCCTAGTGAAAAAGTTTTTCCTAATATCCAACCTAAACCTCCCCCACTGCAACTTGAGACCATTACTCCTTGTCCTGTCATCTTCTACCACTGAGAATAGTCTAGAACCATCCTCTTTGAAACCACCTTTCAGGTAGTTGAAAGCAGCTATCAAATCCCCCCTCATTCTTCTCTTCTGCAGACTAAACAATCCCAGTTCCCTCAGCCTCTCCTCATAAGTCATGTGTTCCAGACCCCTAATCATTTTTGTTGCCCTTCGTTGGATTCTCTCCAATTTTTCCACATCCTTCTTATAGTGTGGGGCCCAAAACTGGACACAGTACTCCAGATGAGGCCTCACCAATGTCGAATAGAGGGGAACGATCACATCCCTCGATCTGCTGGCTATGCCCCTACTTATACATCCCAAAATGCCATTGGCCTTCTTGGCAACAAGGGCACACTGTTGACTCATATCCAGCTTCTCGTCCACTGTCACCCTCGGTCCTTCTCTGCAGAACTGCTGCCTAGCCATTCGGTCCCCAGTCTGTAGCGGTGCATTGAATTCTTCCGTCCTAAGTGCAGGACTCTGCACTTGTCCTTGTTGAACCTCATCTGATTTCTTTTGGCCCAATCCTCCAATTTGTCTAGGTACCTCTGTATCCTATCCCTACCTGCCACCGTATCTACCACTCCTCCTAGTTTAGTATCATCTGCAAATTTGCTGAGAGTGCAATCCACACTATCCTCCAGATCATTTATGAAGATATTGAACAAAACCGGCCCCAGGACCGACCCTTGGGGAACTCCACTTGATACCGGCTGTCATCTAGACATGGAGCCATTGATCACTACCCGTTGAGCCCGACAATCTAGCCAACTTTCTACCCACCTTATAGTGCATTCATCCAGCCCATACTTCTTTAACTTGCTGACAAGAATACTGTGGGAGACCGTGTCAAAGCTTTGCTAAAGTCAAGAAACAATACATCCACTGTTTTCCCTTCATCCACAGAACCAGTAATCTCATCATAGAAGGCAATTAGATTAGTCAGGCATGACTTTCCCTTGGTGAATCCATGCTGACTGTTCCTGATCACTTTCCTCTGATCACCTCTGTCTTGTTCAATTTCAGTTGGCAGTTCCTCATCCAGGAACTGATCTCATCCAAGCACTGGGCCATCTTGGTAGTTTTGGTGTGATCATATGTGGTAAAGGATGGGTAGAACTGTGTATCCTCTGCACACTGCTGGGACCTGAATCCATGTCATCTGAGCAGTTCACCTACAGGCTGCATGTAGATGTTGATAAGGACTGGACAGAGAATTGATCTTTGTGGAACCGCACAAATGAGAACCTAGTGGTGGAGGAGCAATTTCCCATCACTACTTGTTGGGTAAGTCCATCTGGGAAGGACTCAAACCATTTTAGTGCATTACCCTGGACCCTTGCCACATATATCAGGTGAGACAGCAGAATCTCATGATCAACAGTATGAAATGCTGCAGAGAGGTCCAGGAGGGTAAGAATCAATGTCTGTCCTCTACTTATTGACAAAAGGAGATAATCCATCAGTGCTACTAAGGAAATTTTGGTTCTGTGTCCTAGTCTGAATCCATACTGTAACAAGCATAGACTGTTAGCATCAGTTAGAAGAGCTTGTAGTCAACCTTTTTCTAGCTTCTTTGAGCTTGCTCAGCAATAAAGGTTTGACCCTGGTTGGTAGTTGGCTAGAACAGAAGTAGTGGGTTTCTTAGTGTGTTTCTTCAGTATTGGTTGGACTATTCTGTGTTTGAAGGAGGAAGAGAAGATTCATCAGAACATAAGAATGGCCACACTGGGTCAGAATACAGTATCGTGTTGGAAGGCAGGATACCATCTAGCCCGGTATCCTGCCTTCCAACAGTGGCCAATGTCAGGTATCCCAGAGGGAATGAACAGAACAGGTAATCATCAGGTGTTCCATCTCCTGTCATCCATTCCCAGCTTCTGGAATCGTTCTCTGAATGAAACATTGGCTATTTCAGTCAGGAGTGGCACAGGTCATTCATGACTCTTTCACAGGCCAGGAAAGGGATGGATCAGATTCACAAGTCTTGAATGAGTGTACTGAACTCTGGCAATGCCAGTGAGCTGTTGGCTGGTGGGTTCAGGAAGAGTGGATCCATGCAGTTTGAGAAGTCTTCCCAAATGTGCATGATCTTTTTAGCAAAATCGGATGATCGTTCGTTGGAGCACTTGGAGCTCAACAATGATACAGGTTGAAGGCATTCAGGATTAATGAAGTGGTTTAGCACCTAAAATAACTCCTTGTGTTCGGATTTGGCAGCCTCAGTGAAGGCTGATAGAAAGGTTCTCTTTTGGCCTGTAATATAACATCAGCATAGATTTTGAGGGATTCATTATGTTGCATCCTATCTGAATCAGCCTCTGTTTTCTTCCATGAGCAGTTGAGTTTCCACCCCCTCTCTTCATCTGCTGCAGGGTGTCAGAGAACCAAGGAAATCTGTGTGGGTGATGGGGAGGAATGGGCCATTTGGGAGCTAGCGTGTCAATGGTCAAGGCCAGTGTAGAATGGTAATGATTCACTAGGTCATTGGCTCCTCATCCTGTGGGTGGGTGCTGTTGTCATTTAGCAGGCTTTGGAATTTGGTAGAGTTGGTGAGTGCAAGGTTCCCCCTCTGCCTTATGAAATAATCCCTTCACAAAAGTGTTTTGGGAACACAGGCTGATTGGGCACCATCACAATAGAATGTTTGAAGGAGCTGTGCTACCATGAGGAATGGGGAATCCTGTCTTCTGGCTGTTCCAACATCCATGTGCAGATTTAGAGGGGGAAACCTCCAACTCATTTTTCCTGTGGTGGTGGTGGTAGTCTGATTGTAATCCCCATCCCTCAAAGGAACAATGAAGCAGAAACTATTCAAATATGAATCCATATTTCCCTAATATATGAGGGTGTTCATAGCTGGGGAGTTAGTTCAGCCCTGAAACAAAAGAGAAATATATATTTTAAATAAAAAAAAAAGTTGGTGTCTTGACAATGTAACAATAAATTTTAATTCATCGAGTTCAGTACACTTCTTCAAGCAGTACTCAATCCCCTGACCTTCAGAGGAATGGGCATGGGGTGCGGGGGAACTTAATGCATCGAACTAAAGGCCTGATCCTTAAGGCAGTCCATACTCTCATTGATATCAATGTGAATTAAGAATATAGGCTCAAAAATCCCTGTAATATCTCCTGCTCTTGGTATAAATATAAGGGACAGCAGTTTATAGTAAATAAATACAAAGAATAGGTTTCATATGCCTGATGATTCATATACTATGTAGGGGGAAAATCTGGGTATTTGGAGCTAAAGACCATGTAGATGTAAGCAGAGTCAGGATGAGCTCCACCCTGACATCTAGTTGTGAGTTGTGGCAAGTTGTGGAAAAGAACTTTAGGGGCTGATCTCATTTGCATAGGCACACCCACCCCGCCTAGTATGAGCCCATAGCTGCCCAAATGGTCACTTTGGCTGCTGTGGGATCCCCAGTGTCTCTGTTATTGGGGCAGGAAGAATAAATTGTTATTAACCTGATTATGTGAATCAAGGACAGTGGAACTGTACTTGGCCTTTTGTTATGATGGAGGGACTCACTATCAACTAAGTAGCAGTTGCTAGGCAAGGGACATGGGTTCCAAAACTCAGTGAATTGAGAGAGGCTGGGGATAGGTATTAGTACCTGGTGGTGTGGGCCTTTTGTGAGGGCCTGGAACATCAATTGTGCTCTCTCCCCACTGTGGAATATCAGAGCTAATTTTGGGTCTATTAAGAGTCTAGCTACAGGTGCTGAGCTGAATTTGCTTTGGGCTTATAGTGCACCAGCACTGAGACTCCCACAACTACAAGCTGAAATCACTAAAGAGCTAAAATTACTGTGCACTGTGTTGAGTAGTGGGGAGCCTGAAGATCTATTGCTGGGCAGTGAGCGGAGGGGAGCAGTTTGTGGGATGGCTGGAGTGGCCCGTGGACCGGCTGGTGGAGCAGTTCACAGGATGGTGGGAACTGCTTGTGGGACGGCTGGTGGAGTGGCGCGGAGCAGAGCAGAGCGGCTGGTGGAGTGGATAGGAGTGAAGCCCTATGGAGCGGTGGGGCAGTCCGCTTCGGATCATGTAAGGTACCCCTTACCTTTTCCACACACACCACACACGCACACATTTTCACCCAGACTGGGGAGTTACACTCTGCAGATGAACTTTTGAACTCTGGGGCTGGGCTTTTGGGTTGTTGGACTTTTGGGGCTTTGGATGATCTTTGGGTTGCTGGACTCAAGAACCAGAGGGAAAGGACATGGCCCAGTCTGCTGGGGTGGGTCTTTGCTCATGGTTTGGTTGATGAACCCTAGTTGTGGTGTTTTCCCAATTTAATGCTGATGTCGTTTACCTCATGTTATTAAAGATTTTCTGCTACACCAAGACTCTGTGCTTGCGAGAGGGGAAGTATTACCTCTTTGAATTGCCCAGGGGTGTATGTAAGATTTTCCCAGGTCACTGGGTGAAGGCTCGAGCCGGTTTTGCATTTGCTTTGTTGAGAGGCAACCCCGGTATACTAATCCCGGCCCTTGCTGCTATCAACTCGGCCTGGCAGAAGGGTTACATAAACAAAACAAAAAAACCAAACAAACAAGAAAGCAAAATCTGGCAAACAGGTTCAAAAGCTGTTTGTGTTTTAATAATTTCTTTATTGAGGAATTTTATTTATCAAGCTAAATGTGAGGGGAAACATTGGACTCTTGTATATAAATAGAGTTTCCACAATTTACAACAATAGTTTATAGATAGGATACATTTTTAAGAGCTTCTAAATGCATTTTTTTCTACATCTGCTAGAAAATGTCTATCAGGTGATTGAGAATCAAGC
Source organism: Lepidochelys olivacea (assembly GCF_965140295.1). Classification (NCBI taxonomy): domain Eukaryota; kingdom Metazoa; phylum Chordata; order Testudines; family Cheloniidae; genus Lepidochelys; species Lepidochelys olivacea. The sequence continues at coordinate 129,329,736 of NC_140413.1, forward strand.
TTCAAAATGGAAGGAACACATTCCAGAGGTCTGATTCTTGTGATGATTAGAACATTTGTTTATTGTGGGAAATGGTGCCTTTGCTTCTGTTAGTAAAGTCAGATGTATATAAATGCAGGATTATCTTTTAACACTGTCTCAGCTTCCCTTGGATTTGAGTAGTGAAAACACACCGAATACTGTAAGTGCAACTTTTGAAGTAGCCAAAGCAAGGTTGTTTATGCATGTGTGCAGCTCATTTGAAAAATTAATATATCTCAGGAAAGATGCCATGTCAAAAACAAAAGTTAATTTTTCATTCTGGTGCTTTCAATTAAGTCTAATTGCTGCACTTGTATAATTTTTAATTTTAAATTTTAAAGCAAGAGTGTATGTTGACAGCAAACTAACCGCATCTGCTCTGTTTTGTATTAAAAAAGCAGTCAAACCTTGCCCTGCAGGTATTTCATGAATGGTATATGTTGGTTGATGCAGGTTCTAAAGAAGTTAGTGAGCTAATTAGAGTTCATTTCTGTGACATTCTATACCTCGGGGGAGCGTCCTGTATCCCCCATATTCCTCATTTATATATAATTTTGATATTGCATATAAAGCAGGCCATGTGAGGTATCAGAGGAAAGGTTCTGATCTACTGAAAGTCACTGTTCTAGCTAAATATGTATATCGTTAATGCATATGAAGTTATGACCATTGTGTTGTATGGTTGTCAGTAAAATATGCTGTGGGTTTGGGAAGTGCCCAGATATTAGCTCCCCAGAGACAATGCAAGGAAAGTAACCAATGCCCGGGCGGGTGTCAAACAACCATCAACAACCATTCTCCAGCAAGGGAGCTACAATTCAATAATTCACCTGCATAAGACCACACCAGGGGAATTGCTCAACCTTGCCTGGGGACTCAGCAATGCCCACCAGACATGTCTGGTCGTGTGTTCTCCAAGCACATGGGACTGAGGGTATAAAACAGAACACAGGAGCCCCATGCTTGGCCTTTCTCCTGCCCCCACCTGTGCTGCAAGCAACAAGGACACTCAGAAGACTGAAGACTCCAACAGAGGAGACTGGCCCAGTTTTAAGGGACAAACCTGTATATTAAGGACCGCAAAATCCAGTAAGGTCCGAAAAACTGCTTAATATAGATGTTTCCCAGTCTAATGGGGTTGAGAGTTTAGACTGCATGTTTATATTTTGTTTTCCTTAGGCAAAAAGTCAAAGTAGTTACCAATCACTTATAATTAGGGCTGTCAAGCGATTAAAAAAATTAATTGCGATTAACCGTGCAATTAATCATGTTGTTAAACAATAGAATACCATTTATTTTAAATATTTTTGGATGTTTACTACATTTTCAAATATATTTATTTCAATTACAACACAGAATACAAAGTGCACAGTGCTCATTTTATATTTATTTTTTATTACAAATATTTGAACTGTAAAAACCAGCAAAAAATATTTTTCAATTCACCTCAGACAGGTACTGTAGTGCAGTCTCTTTATCATGAAAGTTGAATGTACAAATGTAGACTTATGTACAAAAAAATGCATTCAAAAACAACACAATGTAAAACTTTAGAGCCTACAGGTCCACTCAGTTCTTCTAATTGTCCAGCCAATCACTCAGACAAACAATTTGGTTACAATTTGCAGGAGATAATGCTGCCTGCTTCTTGTTCACAATGTCACCTGAAAGTGAGAACAGGTGTTCACATGGCACTGTTGTAACTGGTGTTGCAAGATATTTACATGCCAGATGCACTAAAGATTCATATGTCCCTTCATGCTTCAACCATCTTTCCAGAGGACATGCTTCCATGCTGATGATGGGTTCTGCTTGATAACAATCCAAAGCAGTGTGGACTGCTCATGTTCATTTTTGTCATCTGAGTCAGATGCCACCAGCAGAAGGTTGATTTTCTTTTTTGGTGGTTCGGATTCTGTAGTTTCCACATCACAGTGTTTCTCTTTTAAGACTTCTCAAAGCATGCTCCACACCTCATCCTCTCAGATTTTGGATGGCACTTCAGAATCTTAAACCTTGGGTCAAGTGCTGTAGCTATTTTTAGAAATCTCACATTGGTACCTTCTTTGCATTTTGTCAAATCTGCTGTGAAAGTGTTCTTAAAACGAACATGTGCTGGGTCATCCTCCGAGACTGCTACAATATGAAATATATGCAGAATGCAGGTAAAACAGAGCAGGGGACATACAATTCTCAGAACAGGAGACACACAAACAGTCACAAATTTAATTGACACATTATTTTTTTAATGAGCATCATCAGCATGGAAGCATGTCCTCTGGAATGGTGGCCAAAGCATGAAGGGGCATATGAATGGTTAGTATATCTGGCATGTAAATACCTTGCAACGCTGGCTACAAAAGTGCCATGCGAATAACTGTTCTCACTTTCAGGTGACACCGTAAACAAGAAGCAGACAGCAGTATCTCCCATCAATGTAAACAAACTTGTTTATCTTGGCGATCGGCAGAATAAGAAGTAGGACTGAGTGGACTTGTAGGCCCGAAAGTTTTACACTGTTTTGTTTTTGAGTGCAGTTATATAACCAAAAAAAAAATCTTCATTTTAAGTTACATTTTCACGATAAAACGATTGCTCTTCAGTACTTTTATGAGGTGAATTGAAAAATACTATTTCTTTTGTTTATCATTTTTACAGTACATATATTTGTAATAAAAATAATAATATAAAGTGAGCACAGTGCACTTTGTATTCTGTGTTGTAACTGAAATCAATATTGAAAATGTAGAAAAACATCCAAAAATATTTAATAAATTTCAGTTGGTATTCTATTGTTATAAGTGCAATTAATTGTGATTAACTTTTCAATCGCAATTACTTTTTTGAGTTAATCACGTGAATTAACTGTGATTAATTGACAGCCCTACTTATAATCACGTAAAATCTATGTTTTGTAGTCAGTAAATTTGTTTAACTGTTTATCTTTACCAGTGAGTTTGCCTGAAGTGTTTGGTAAAGCTGCTTAAGTTTACAAAGGCTAGTGTATATCCACTTTCCATTGATGAAGTGGTGAACCAATTAATAAATTTGCACTGCTCGTCTCGAGCAATGCAAGACGGTATATTCCTGAGGTACCAGGCTGGGAGCTGGTGGGATTTGGCTGGTGCCTTTCTCGGTGTGATTCATGAGTGGCTCTGGAAGCATTCATGTAATCTAGCTGGGTGTGGGACTCCACATGCTGTTGTGCTGAGTGATAACGGTGCCTGGAGGGGTTTTTTGCTGGTCACTAGCAAAGCATTGTGAGAGACAACCCAGATTAGTGAGTTAAGGGGGCACAGCAGTCCCACAGTCCCAGGCTGCACCCTGGGAATCCCATCACAATTTCTCTTCCAAATAATAATTTAATCATACTTATGAATGGTTCTACCAACAACAAATGTCTGCAAATCTGGCAAAGGCTTGTTGATTTTGGTTAAACTAAGACTGTTTCCAGTCTTAAAATATTCATTATCCCATTCTATAGAAATATAAACATTGAAATACAGAGCCAGTTGGCATTCTTTGATAGTAACAATGTACACAAAAAGTGAGGGAAATCGCTAGGCAGTGACTTAAAGAATATTTAAGGAGACTGTTTATCACAGTAATTGATGTGCATTGCATACCAAATCCTGGTTTTTGCTAAAGTCAATGGCAAAACTCCCATTGACTGTAATAATACAAGAATTTGGGTCTGCATTCGCTGATGAAATGATCTGGAAACTCTGTCAGGCATGTGAAAAAGCAAGGTGGTGTAACTATAGAACAGATGCTGTGGAGGAGAGATGTGATATATTTTTTTTAAATATAGAAATGTAATGGTGCTTAGCTGACCAATGACAGATGTGTCTAAATGACTCCTCTGAATATACAATACTTGTAAAACTCCTGAGAGACACTCCCTGTTCCTTCGCCTTCCTCCTCAAATATATGAAATATTTGCTTCAGTGATTGTCCCCATGAAGTTTATAAACTAAGGCTAGGTCTACACTGGCAACTGAATGACAAAACTTTTGTTTTTCAGAGGTGTTTAAAAAAGCCACACCCCTGAAAGTCAAAAGTTTTGCCAACGACAAGCATCGCTGGGAACAGCTCTTTGTCAGCCGGAGCGCTCTCCTGCTGAAAATGCTAACGCCACTCGTTGTGGGTAGAAGCTTTTTGTCAGCAGGAGAGCTTACAAACAGCCCTGTCGCTAAAAGCTGCTTAGTGTAGACATAGCCTAAGCATTGCCCTGTGCTATGAAAAATCTAAAAAGCAAATGCTTCAGGAGGTATCAGCTAAGGGAATTGCAAAAGGATCCAGAAGGTAGACAGACAGTGCTTTCACAGGGCTTCTGATGTTAGGTTTTAATTGATAAACACTGACAAAATACCTGGTTCCTAAATAAATAAATTGTGTTTATCCAAAAATGCCAGAAACGGTTAGTAAGGGCTTATTTACACAGCAGTAATGTAGACTACAAGGGTGTGATTTCTAAAGCACACTAACACGTTGTGCATAAATTGGTCCCATATAGTTGACCCTGCTACTGTTCACTAAAAGTTCTTGAGTCACTTGAACATAGTAGCACTGTTTGAAACAGTCCTGCATTAAAGCCCACTAGGGAACATTACAAAGATTACTCATTGCAATGTATACTTCTGTAGTTAGTAATGTGCATATACATTATTCATTACAGTAATAATAATAAATACATAATACAAATAAACTGAAGCCTTACATGTGTAATTGTTTTGGCTGCCAGGTGTATGCAATAATTCAACACAAGTCATTGCTTATGAATACAAAGTGTCAGCTGAGGCGGTAGCATTTTCTAGCATGCTGCTTGCCTCTCAGTGAAATGAAAAGGGCTTTTTGAGCAATGGCATTCAGTAAAAAGGTTGTATCTGGGGCTGGTCAAAAATTTCTCCTCCAATCTGCTTTTGATGGAAAATTGGGGTTTTGACAAGACAATTTTTTTTTCACAGAAAGATCTACTTTCCTTTTGAAATTTTGACTTTTTGTCCAAAAAGGAAAAAAGCAACCCAAGAAAACAAAAAGGTTTTCATTGAAAACCCAGAAATTTTGGGTTTGGAAATGCTGTCATAGATTCCAAGGCCAGAAAGAATCATTGTGGTAATCTAGTCTGACTTCCTGTATAACACACTTCTCCAAAATAATTCCTAAAGCAGATCTTTTAGAAAAACATCCAGTCTGGATTTAAAGATTGTCAGTGATGGAAAAATCCACCAGGACCCTTGATAAATTGTTCCAAAGTGTCTCATGGTAGTTGTTTCTGGTTTATCATGTCCCCATTCTCTTCTATGTGACTGTCGGACTCCCATAAGTCACAGCAGCATCTCAGGAAGAGGGAAGAGCAGGATATACATATGTGTGAGGATCTATGAGTATAGACAGAATACTGACCATGCCTGGCAGAAATACAGAGAACTGAGATTATTTAAATCCAGCCCGGAGCTAGATCCACACACTGATTTGCTAAAATATATGGCCAATATATGGTGTAAGTGCAGTTATCCTTATAGTGTACAGTGCTACATCTAATATTTCGAGTTTTGTAGGTGTATTTCTGTGAGAGAGAGGGGGGGAGGAGCAGAAATTTATATTTTTTTTTAGAGTATGCAGTATACACACCTTCTTCCATAAGAGTATATGAGCATCCTTACTTCCATGTCCTGAGTTGCCAGGCTTATTCCAATTCACACAAGTAGGATGGGTTGATGTCAATATACATCAGCCATAATCCTTTACCTGAAAGGATAAAATATATGATATGCAGTTTCTACAGTGCCAGAGTCTAGAGAAATGTTTTTAATACAGAACTAAAGCAATATCAAATTATTGAAGTCTAAAATGCAGTAATTTATATTTTCTTTCCAACTGTGTTCTATCATCTAGTCCTCTCAAATTCTCTCTAGAACACTCCTACACCAGCATCAACTTCCTGGACAATATGATCAGCAGAATCTAATAGACAACTATATATAAGAAAGCCATGCATCATCATGCTTATTTTTACAGATTCAGTAACAACGCAAAACACTCCAAGAAATCTGTTATCTACAGCCAGGCACTCAGATGACACCAAATATGCTACAAGGAGAAACTCCAGGATACTTACTTTAACATACTTAAAACCTCCTTCACCAAAAAAGAACAGTCCAGCAGAGAAGTAGATCACATCATGGAATGGGCCAGACAAACACCCTGAGAGAACTTGCTTCAATACAGGGCTCCTGCAGAGCCCTAGTTGTCACCTACCATCCCGCACCAGAACCCATATGGGGAATTATTAAATAATTACAACCCATACTCGGCTGGGACCACATCCTGAAATAAATCCTTCCTGAACCCCCTCTTTTGGCCCTCAAAGAACACCCCCATCTCACCAACCTCATCAGAAGCAAGCTCCTCACAGACCAGGATACATCAACTCAAAGGAGGACCAGACCCTACCATAATAACAGATGCAAAACCTGCAGACATATCTCTCCTGCTACGAAGATCAGTACCCCTCCACAACTCACCTTTCAAGATCTATGGGTCCTACACATGCCTATCACAACATGTGATGTTCTCATCCAATGCATCAAATGCCACAACAACTATGTAGGTGGCACCAAACAATCGTAATGCTCTCAAATGAACTCAGACAGAAAAATAATAAGACAAAACCACCCTATCATTCCTGAGCAAACACTTTTTTCTAAAATGAGCACCCCATGTCTGACTTCTCAGTCCTCAACCTGAAAGGAAACCTACACAACGCCTTCAAAAGACAAGCCTGTGAACTTAAATTCATAACTCCGCTAAACACCAAAAATCATGAACTTAAGACACTGGGTTTATGGCTCATTACAACAACCTGTAACCCTTCTTTGTCATAGGAGTGTTGAGGGTTAACTGCCCATTTCTCCTTGAATGGTCTCTTGCAACATGTGATAACTCCTTATCTGCGGGCTGTGACTCTCTATACCTTTCCCGGACCTGAAAAAAGAGCTCTGTGTACGCTTGTCCCTTTCATCAACAGAAGTTGGTCCACAAAAGACTTTAACTTCACCCACCTTGTCTCTCTGATATCCTGGGACCAAAACAGCTACAACAACACTAGAAACAAGACATTTTTTTGTCGTGTTCTTTTTGTTGCTTCTGTTAAAAGTTTTGTAAATATAGTATCATTTGGGTTTATTGGAAAGATCTCTAGATTTAAAAAAAAAACCAGAGTGCTCATCAGCTCACAGGATCAGCCTCTCAAAGAGCAGTACTGTGTGTATGTATACACACTGTAACTTGGCATAAATAAATTATGTATGTATTTTGCCAAATTGGTTGATGCCAAAAAGATGTTTGGCCCTTAGATACCTGTATTTCCAGATAAAAAAAGTATTAGCTATGATATAACTTACTGTAAATTATTATGCACATGTACATAATTTTCAATGGTTTTGAAGGTCATTTTAGACAGCAAATCCAACTACATATTTTTCTTGTTACTGAACAATGGTAGACCATTGGGAACATAAACATCTAATTATAGATGAAAGACCTCTTAGGTCATCTTGTCCATTCCCTGGCCAATGCATGACTCTTCCCTATAATATATTCTTGAGCTCTTTATATACGCCAATTTTAAATTATTTAAATGACGGGTCTTCCACCACTTCCCTTAGGAGATTGTTCCACTGTCCTCTACATGTTTATTTCAATGTGCAATTTAAATGATCACACTTTGAAACTTGACTGAAGTATGAGCAGATGGGCAAGGAATGAAAAGTTGGTCTTCACCTTTACCTTGTTAGAGCTTGTTTTCTAGAGCATATCCTGGTGCAAAAATACATGCCATGAAACAATTTCTTCTTTAGTTTCAGATTCCTATAGTAATGAATTAAGATTCCACAAAGCTTATCACATCATCATTCAATTATAACCAAACAACTGAACACAACCACCTTGCAAGAAATACAAAGAACACACAAGAGCAAGGCTGAGTGAACACTGCCCAACATCTTCTGCCCACAGGTAGGCTCAATTCCTCCAGGTTACTAATGCCACAGTAGCCAGAGGGTAGAGTTCATTATGATACAGGACAGACACAGGATTCCCAATATTTTATAGGTCCAAAGCACACATTAGTTAGAATGTGTACCACAGCTATCTACTAGATGGAATGGCAGACATGCACAAATATATTTATCAGTCCACTCAAGTGGCTAAGTTAGTGGCATGACATGGAACTGAAGGAAGCAAGATCGAGTCCACATGCTGCATATGCAAAAGACATTTAGCTTCAAAATCTACTACCATTGTCAGCTAATGGGACATAGTATATGCAAGGGGACTAGACTTCTCAGTCTTCCTTTCCCAGGCATGATTCTCTACCCAATGAGTTGAAGGAGAAGCTGAGAGGTAAAGATGTGTTACTCAAACTTTTGAAAACTGAGCACCCGTTGAAGAAAAGGAAACCAATCACGATCACTCTGCAACTCCACCATGTGGTGTTCAAAGCCTATCCATCTTACTTTATACATTTTCCATGCCTTCCCTGCTCCAGCTAGTCTTTTGGGGAGCGATTCCAAAGGGAAAGATTAGTGTAGTTCTTTTCTCTTTATTACATGCCGAGAAGAGCAATGAACTGGTTAATACACATTTTTAAAATATCATGGTTGGCAATTAAATTAGCACTCATTAAAATGAATGGAGCAGTTTATACCCCAGAGCTATTGTTTCAGGCTCTCTGCAAACACGGGTAGACATTACTACTGTGGTTCCACTAGAGTCACATTTTGAAGGTTTTTTTCATGGTTTTTTCCATGACCATAGCAGCTAGAGCTTAAGGCCCTGATTCTCATTTATGTATAGGCTCTTTTATATCACTGTACAATTATAGTGCCAGTTCTCCATGCCTTTCTTATTTTAAGGCTAAAGAATTTCATTTTCCAGAGCAGTTAATCCGGCATATTTTACAAGCAATAAAAGTCAGTACATTTTCAATGTGGTCTGGCTCATTCATATAGCAATTATTTGTTAAATAAATAAATGTCAAGCCTCTAGCATTTGACAATATGCAGAAGTGCATAATTCCATATATTGCACAACATTTTTCTCCCTGTGGCAAAGAGTATGAGACTATTTTCATATAAAGCACATCATTTCTAAATCTGTTCTCATGTCATGAAAAATTACAAATCCTTTCACTTCCATAACAGTGCCATTTAAATCATATTGTATGTGCAAACTATTCTGTCAAAGGAAGGGTAGCCTGTCATCTTTTACACTGTAATCTCTCTGATGATTCAGAGATTAAGACTACAGTAATCTCTCTAATAATTTACAAAGCCTGCCTTTTCTGGGATGACACACACACACTTCTGTGTGTGTGTGTGTAGATGTCCCGATTTTTATAGGGACAGTCCTGATATTTGGGACTTTTTCTTTTATAGGCACCTATTACCCCCCACCCCCATCCCGATTTTTCACGTTTGCTATCTGGTCACCCTAGTGTAGCTAGATAGATAAAGGCTGATCCTGCAAGGCGCTAAACTCTCTCAACTCCCTTTGAGATCAATGCAAAGGAAGGGTAATGCTCAGGATTGGTCCTTAAAATCCTGCACTCTGTTTGATAGAAAGATGCTCAGGGCAAGATTGTGTCAGTTGTGTTTTTAGATCACCTGTCAAAATGGGCCCCAATGTAGACTGAAGCCTCCAGGCAATGCAAACAAAATATATTTGTAATTCAAACTATAACTTTTACTGATGTAAGCAGAGTCAGGATGAGCTCCACCCTGACATCTGGTGGTGAGGTGTGGCAAGTTGTGGAAAAGAACTTCAGGGGCCGATCTCGTTTGCATAGGCACACCCACCCCGCCTAGAATGAGGCCATAGCTGCCCAAATGGTCACTTTGGCTGCTGTGGGATCCCCAGTGTCTCTGTTATTGGGGCGGGAAGAATAAATTATTACCCTGATTATGGGAATCAAGGACAGTGGAACTGTACTTGGCCTTTTGTTATGATGGAGGGACTCACCATCAACTAAGTAGCACTCGCTAGGCAAGGGTCATGGGTTCCAAAACTCTGTGAATTGAGAGAGGTTGGGGACAGGTATTAATACTTGGTGGTGTGGGTCCCCTTGGTGAGGGCCTTATATGTTAATTGCACTTTCTCCTCTCTCCACTGTGGAATATCAGAGCTAATTTTGATTCCATTAGGAGTCTAGTGACAGGCTACTGAGCTGAATTCACTTTGGGCTAATGGTGCACCAGCACTGAGGCTCCCTTACTACAAGCTGAAATCACAAAAGAGCTACATTTACTAAGAGCTGAAATCACTGAGTGTTGTGTTAAGTTGTGAGGGAGCCTGATGATATATGGTGGAGCAGTTTGCGGGACGGCGAGCAGAGCGGCTTGTGGAGCAGTTTGCGGGACGGTGAGCAGAGCGGCTTGTCGGATGCCTAGAGCAGCTCATGGGGCGGCTGGCAGAGCGGAGCCCCATGGAGAGGTGGGGCCATCAGCTTTGGACCACGTAAGGTGCCCCTTAAACCCCCCCCCCCCCCCGATCTCCACCCAGGTTGGAAAGTAAAACTCTGCAGATAAACTTTTGAACTCTGGGGCTGCCCTGATCAGGGAAACAGACTTTTGGGTTGTTGGACTTTTGGGACTTTGCGTGATTTTGGGTTGCTGGACTCAAGAACCAAAGGGAAAGGACATGCCCCAATTTGCTTGGGGTGGGTTTTTTGCTCATGGGTTGTGTTATGAATCCTGTTGGTGGTGCTTCCCCAACATAATGCCACATTGTTTCTCTCTGTTATTAAAAGGCTTTTTGCTACACTCAGACTATGTGCTTGCGAGAGGGAAAGTATTGCCTCTTGGAGGCGCCCAGCGGGGGTGGTATATATTTTGTCCCAGGTCACTGGGTGGGGGCTCGAGCGGCTTTCCATTATTGGAATGGAACCCCTAGATACTGAACCCTGCCCTTGTTGCTGCCAAATCTGACAGGCAGAAAGGTTACACTTACAAATAGGACTTGTGAAGGTCACTGTAAGCAAGTGCCTTGAAACTAATTTGTAGCCTAGAAAAGCAAAATGGAAAGGCTATTGAGGTGGCTTTCACTAAATATTCTCTACACAAGTAAAACAAATTACACATTAGCCAATGTCTGGCAGAAGGATGAAAACAAAGTGACAGACACACAGAAGTTAACATGAGAGATGGAAGCAAACACCAGCTGTATTAAATTATAGCAAGAAAGTAGCAAAGAGCAACCTTTTTCACCACATCTTAAGAACTATTGACTTTTAATGTGTGTCAGTGTTCTCTTGCCTTCCCTTCCTTCCATCTGTCCTCTGAAGAGTTTGGTTTTAAAAAATAACCCCAAACCAGCTGGACTCTAGATGTTTGTGGGAAAACTAGAAAAAGAGACAGACATAAAGTACCCTTTAATTTTTTTAATTGTAACTAAGGAATTCACAACACTGAGTTAGGTGCCTGGTCTCCCTATATAGTGCATGAGGAGAGAGAGATGCCTAAAGAATGGGATCCACAAAGGACAGCATGCTCAGCGGGAAGCCACCTAAACTAGACAATGGGGAATGCTGAGGAGAGGGGTGTAGCCTCTAAGTCCTGTTTCTGAAATGGAGATAAGTGTCTCTCTCTGGCTTTAGCCCAAGGGTGAACACTTACCCAGGTTATGGGAGACCGTTCTGCTTGGTGTGCAGCTGTGACTTGAACTTGGGTTTTTAACATCCCAAAGTACTAGCCTATAAGATACTCTAGGGTAGGGCTTTCCCAGTCTCTCCTTTTGGAGTTGTTCCACTTTCTATAAATAATTAAATATTCCTTGGAGCAGGGGAACTGATGCCTGAGCCTCCCACCTCTCAGATTAGTGCTCTAACCATTGAACTATAGAGTCATCCTCACTCTCTCCCCGGCCCAGTGAATATTTAAGTAAATTTAGGTGACTGGGCACATGACCAGCTGCTGAAATTTAGGTGACTGTGGGACTTCAGTGGTGGACACATAGGTACCTAGGGACTTTATGCACCAACAGGGTTAGGCAGCAGCTGAGCAGGGGCTTTGTAAATGGAACCTTAAGTGGTAGCTAAAGACCTAAATTCACCTTGTGGATCCCACCCTTAAAGCCTAAATTCCACTGACCTTCAGTGAGATTTGGGTTCCTACGTGAAGCTGGGAAACTAATGGATTTTTCAGTTCACTGACAACTTTGAAAAACTGAAAAAAAAATCTTATTGGGTTGACTCAAAAGCAATTTTTTTTAAAATTTTTGGCAAATCACAAAGTCAAAAAATGTTGAGTTGGTCCAAAATTTTAAGTTTTGCTTCAACAGTCCCCCCAAAATCAGGTTTTTCAGTGTGGTCAAAACTCTTTCATGAATTTGCAAATAGTATCGGGTTGACCAAAACTGTATTTTTTTGTGAATAAACTATTCACCAAAAAAAAAATTAAAATTAAAAAAAATCCCCAGCTGACTCCTAAATTCATAGGTCACTTTTGGAAATGGAGCTTAGACCCCTAAATCATTTTAGGATTTTGAAAAGTGCATCTTTAGGCTCCTAGAATACTTAAGTGCTTTTGAACATTTTATCTATAAACTCTTTCAGGTAAGACAATATTTTCCTAAAACTATTATGAGTAGAGATGGACTGGAACTGCATATTTTGTGGGCTGCTCCAGATTTTTAGGTGGTGATTTTTAAAAGCCCTCAGCATTGACCTAACTCTTTACTTCAGTAGCAGTTTTATCACTGTGTTCAGTGGAAGAGGTGTTAAGCTAAAGCTGAAGTGCTCTGGAAAATCTCACACTTAAATCCTGAGGATGTTCAGATCCAGGGGTTTGGTTTAGCCAATTATAGGGTCCAGTGACAAAATTCCAGTCTGGATCCATATTCAGATTCTGCACCCCTTTGATTCCCCCAGAGTTCAGACACGTTCAGATCCAGAGATTTAGTTTAGTCCCATCTCTAGTTATGACACTGGAAAGGAAAAAGAGATTTTCAGTGACATGCTGTTCCTGCTGTACTGGTCTCCATAGAAGAGGTTTGACTGGATGGATAGGCGCTTAAACGTACCTCAATAATTTCAACAGAAGTTTTTTAAAATATTTATACCAATTATCAGAGGCGCCGACTCTCTATTGTGCCAGGGAGTGCTCGACCCCCTGCTCTGTCCCAGGCCCCACCTCTACTTCCCCTCTTCCCCACCTCTTCCTGCCCCTGCTCCACTCTTCCTGCCCCCACACCACCCCAACTCCGCATCTTCCTGCCCTCTTCCACCCGCTCCCTCTGCCCTGCCCTGCTCTGCCCTCGCGCTGTGGAACAGCTGGTCATGGTGGGTGGGAGGTGCTAGGAGGGAGGGAGAGGAGCATAGCCCGCCAGCAGGCAGGAGCTGCAGGCAGGAGCAAGAGGAGCTGATCGGAGGAGCTCCAGCCCCAGAGCACCCACAGAGTCAGTGCCTGTGCCAAATATGTAGGAAAAAGGAAATGTAAATTCAATAAAGGAATCATTAGAAAGCAATGTAAAGGCCTGAAAAATAATGTGACAAAAGAGCAAGGAGTTATTAGAGGTAGATTTGCCATGATTATGTCAACAACTCCACTTTTTTTAAAGAAAGCACTGCTAAGAATGAACGGCAATACCATGATATTAAAGCATTAAAGATGGAGTAACATCCTGTCCCACATTCTGAGCTATCAAAGAAAGATTATGACATATAGAACTTTATTCTGATTTTACTGACACTAACGTAATCCCATTAACTTCAACTAGGTTACTTGTGATTTACAGCAGTGTAAATGAAAGGAGAATCAGACACCTGGGTGCGTCCATTCCTTGATGGAGGAAAAATGGGTGGACACAGATGCTGCATATGCTTCTTGGTCTATTTTATTCACAGTAGCCTGAATCCCGAAGTCTTGCCTTGGTTAATCTGGTTTTGGTGTGTGTTTGCCATGATTCAACCTGGGTAAAAATCTGAGCAAGGATATCAGGAAGTTCAAGTTCCCATATCAAGGTTGCTTTTCTCTGTGACTTTCATTGCTACTCACATACTGTTTCCAATTGTATATAAAATGTACTCAGGCCAAAACCACCCTTCTTCAAGTGGTTGTCCACATGGATTCCATGCTTGGTGCACAGGCATGTGAGACTGGATTATTTTGGCCAGTAGTGTCAGTTGAGGCTGTGCCTTAGAATATGTTCTAACCACTTAGCTAAACAATCTCTTCCATCTTGCATTTAGCTATGTCTCTGGGAGTACCTTTCCTAGAGCTGAAGAAGAACTCTGTGTGGCTCAAAAGCCTGTCTCTCTCTCCAACAGAAATTAGTCCCATAAAGAATATTACCTCACCTACCTTGTCTCTCTAATCCCCTGGGACTGACACAGCTAAAACTACACTGAAGATAATAAAATGCATATCTATCTTTCCGAGAGTGCTAAAGGAATTGGCGGCTGTGATTGCAGAGCCATTGGCCATTATCTTTGAAAACTCGTGGCGAACGGGGGAAGTCCCAGATGACTGGAAAAAGGCTAATGTAGTGCCAACCTTTAAAAAAGGGAAGGAGGAGGATCCTGGGAACTACAGGCCAGTCAGCCTCACCTCAGTCCCCAGAAAAATCAGGGAGCAGGTGCTCAAAGAATCAATCCTGAAGCACTTACATGAGAGGAAAGTGATCAGGAACAGTCAGCATGGATTCACCAAGGGAAGGTCATGCCTGACTAATCTAATAGCCTTCTATGATGAGATTACTGGTTCTGTGGATGAAGGGAAAGCAGTGGATGTAGTTTCTTGACTTTAGCAAAGCTTTTGACACGGTCTCCCACAGTATTCTTGTCAGCAAGTTAAAGAAGTATGGGCTGGATGAATGCACTATAAGGTGGGTAGAAAGTTGGCTAGATTGTCGGGCTCAACGGGTAGTGATCAATGGCTCCATGTCTAGTTGGCAGCCGGTGTCAAGTGGAGTGCCCCAGGGGTCGGTCCTGGGGCCGGTTTTGTTCAAAATCTTCATAAATGATCTGGGGGATGGTGTGGATTGCACCCTCAGCAAATTTGCGGATGATACTAAACTAGGAGGAGTGGTAGATACGCTGGAGGGCAGGGATAGGATACAGAGGGACCTAGACAAATTGGAGGATTGGGCCAAAAGAAATCTGATGAGGTTCAATAAGGATAAGTGCAGGGTCCTGCACTTAGGACGGAAGAACCCAATGCACAGCTACAGACTAGGGACCGAATGGCTAGGCAGCAGTTCTGCAGAGAAGGACCTAGGGGTGACAGTGGACGAGAAGCTGGATATGAGTGAGCAGTGTGCCCTTGTTGCCAAGAAGGCAATGGCATTTTGGGATGTATAAGTAGGGGCATAGCCAGCAGATCGAGGGACGTGATCGTTCCCCTCTATTTGACGTACTGTGTCCAGTTTTGGGCCCCACACTATAAGAAGGATATAGAAAAATTGGAAAGAGTCCAGCGAAGGGCAACAAAAATGATTAGGGGTCTGGAACACATGACTTATGAGGAGAGGCTGAGGGAACTGGGATTGTTTAGTCTGCAGAAGAGAAGAATGAGGGGGGATTTGATAGCTGCTTTCGACTACCTGAGAGGTGGTTCCAGAGAGGATGGTTCTAGACTATTCTCAGTGGTAGAAGAGGACAGGACAAGGAGTAATGGTCTCAAGTTGCAGTGGGGGAGGTTTAGGTTGGATATTAGGAAAAACTTTTTCACTAGGAGGGTGGTGAAACACTGGAATGCGTTACCTAGGGAGGTTGTAGAATCTCCTTCCTTAGAAGTTTTTAAGGTCAAGCTTGACAAAGCCCTGGCTGGGATGATTTAATTGGGGATTGGTCCTGCTTTGAGCAGGGGGTTGGACTAGATGACCTCCTGAGGTCCCTTCCAACCCTGATATTCTATGATTCATTTACTTATGTGTAAGCACATTGTTAAATCCTCTTGCTAGTTAATATTTATGAGAAAGTTACAATGTGTATACCAGGTTTCAGAGTAGCAGCCGTGTTAGTCTGTATTCGCAAAGAGAAAAGGAGTACTTGTGGCACCTTAGAGACTAACAAATTTATTTGAACATAAGCTTTCGTGAGCTACAGCTCACTTCACCTTCATTTCGGATTCCAATTTCTCCTTTACATCATCACTTTTGTGTGCATTCTTCTTTCACATGAACATATTTGGAGTAAGGTTTTCAGAGAAATCTTCCGTCCAGTTCTGGTTTCAGAGCCTGAGTTCTAGTGAAATGAGCTTTAATGCAGCTGGGTGGATCTAACTCAGCTCATTCATAAAATGTGCTTTCATAGTTGTAGACCCAATTTGATAAACTCCATGGGGATATTACCTAACCCAAATCCCTATCGGCAAAGACCATGAAATATAGGTGTGTTCCTGAATTATTTTTCCCTGTTAAGGTAATATGAAAATGCACCGACTACATCAAGTGCATAAAGTGGACTTTCAGCATCAGGACTTTCAGAACTTTCAAAAAGTGGGAGGGCCCTCTGTTCCTGCACCACTGGCCAGGTTCTGAAGTCCTCTTTATTTAGTCCTAGGCAATCTCTTACTAAAGAAACTTGTTAGAGTAAGAATGTAGTAAAAATTGAGTAAGGCCTTCAGAATTGTATTGATATTATGTATCTGTAATAGTGAACATGAACAGTCATAATTTGTCAATGATTGCCACAATGGTGAATTTGTACCCCCACAGAGTACACAAATCAGAGGTACCTGTGGAGAATATGGGTTAACCATTGGAAAATGTTGACTTTTTCAAGTTTTCCACTTCACAACTAAATATGATTGCGCACACACACTTCCACCCTTTTCAGACCCTACTATCCACCATTTCCACACCCACATCATCATTACAAATATACTTGCTACACTGAATGCATTGGGGCTTGATTTTAATTATCTCCCAGCCTACTGAGATGAAACTATTCCCTTGCTGACAAAGACAATCTTTGGATTCAACCCCAAGTGAATCAACTCTAGGCAAACTTACTGATGATTCCCCATCTCCTAAGAATTGAACTGTGGATTTCTACCAATGATTCTCTGAGGCAGCTGGACACAAGCTAGCTAGCACACAAAGATGGGTTGGACGGTTTGGTAAGAGCTAAGTACATTGGCAGAATAGTTTATACAGCCTCGCTTTGCAACCATCATTATTTCTATAATTTTAGTGTTTCAAAAAATGCAGCTTTGGTATAGCCCCTTAACACAGTCACCCCCCTGGCTTTCATAAGCGGTTAATTGTCCAATAGACATTGCAACTATTGTTAGCAGTTAATGAAATTGCTTAATCTAGGATGATGATAATGAATTTCAGCAGAATTAAGAGCCAAAATGAAGAAATAATGACCAGAAATAAGATGAGGAGAGTATTTTTGATTAATCTCTTCAAGTTAGATGGTTCCAAAAGAGAACCCTGGATACAACCTTGACTCCTAGTCAGAAAGGTTCTGATTAATGGTCTGACTAATGAAAATATAAGTACATGGTATTACAAGGTATTTATTAGCCATTTATTACAAAAACGTAATAACATTTTATTAGTAGTAAGCAACACATTTTAAAAAAATGCTAATACTGTAACCACATTTCTCAGGTAATTAAAGGCACTTGGCCTTCATTAGACACAGATCCAGTCTGAAAAGTTCATATCTTGATTCAAATCAAAATCTGAATTTCCCCATAGTTTAAAATGGGTGTCCATGGGGGTGATGGAGTGTTGGGGTTTCCAGTATGGCCTATTTTAGAAATAGACTCAAGCTGGTAAATTGACCTCAGTGCTAATATAGATCTACTTCCGAACTTCCTCAAAGTTTGTTGGCAGTGGTCCACATCCAGCATTCCATTTCAGGCCTGCCTTTAATCCTTCAGCCTGATGCTGCAAACTAACTCAAGAAATTAAAGTACTATCCATTGTCAAGTGTTACTATTGATATATTACAGCAATGCGAAGGTCCAATGTAATTGACAGACTTTCTTTAAATGCTGTTTAATGAACCATGGAAGTTCCCACCTGGAATGGCATGCTTGGTTTTGTTTGTATTCTCTTTCCTTGGGACTTATTCAAAGCCCAGCAAAGGGAACTGCCCTCTACTGTGTCTCTAGGCCTCAAGTGAGGTGGCCTCCTAGCAGAAGGAGTTGCAAAACAGAGCATCTTTCAGCCCATCAGACATGCACTGTCTTTCAAAAATGAACACACAGAAATAAACACAAATGCAGTGTATTACCAAACATAGTATGTTCCATCCTACCAATAAATATGACCACCAAGCACATTCCTGAGCAATTCTAAGAAACAGGCAGACCTTGAGCAGACAGGCTTATCAATCAACTGCACAGATGCTTGTTTTATAACAACAAAGAAGTGAAGCAACTGAGAGAACAAGCGTATTTTCCACACATGAATCACACTGTGCGATATTTTTTCATAATCCAATAAGAACAATTTCCAGCTTGCTTAACTGGAACCTCAACCAGCAAAATAGAAGTTAATAAACAGTGTGAGTCCTTTCAGATGATTCATTATGTCCTGGCTCCTGTAGGGATGAGCACCCCAGGCACAGTTAACAGTGTCGAATGGCTTAATACTGTAATTGGTATGCTTCCTGGGCGCACACAATTTAAAAAACAGTGGGTTAGCACTTACCCAATATTTCATAAGTGGCCACTGCTGCTAATATTTAAAATACAGCCAAGCGCCAAAATTAGCTAGACAGATGACCTACACCGCTGAGAACTACCTCACCTTTTACTTATAATACTGACAGGGGCTTAGGAATATTCATGGAGTTGGAGAGTGAAAGAGAACATATTATCATGTATTTTGTTCACATGACAAAAATCACTGGAGAAGCATCACTCAGATGAGGCCAATCTTTTTTTTTTTCATTAAAATAAAGAACATTTTGGCCAATGTAAAATCAATGTTTTTTTGTTTGTTTGTATTTTTAATGAAATTTTAAAATTAATTTTGTATTTTTTGGCATCAGATTTAATCAGATCCTTTTTAATCAGATCCATTTTCACCAACCGAAAGCGCTTGGAACAGGGAAGGGGTATTCATGAGGATGAAAGGTGGTTTGTGTCTGTTTGGCAATATAGCTAAAAAGGTTTGACAAATGGAAGCGAATATATTAAATGGATTTGCAAAGGTCGTTTTGTTGGTGACAAGCAAATTTAAAAAGAAAACAAAAAAAACACAGCTTTGCTGACAAGGAGTACTTTTTCTGAGCAGCTGTACTTTTGCCATACCATAACTGTCAGGCGCCTCTGTTCAATGTATCCTAAATTACCCCCAAAGCGTCAAACAACTTGCCAAGCCATAGAAAAAAGCTACCGCATTAATGAAACAGAAAATTGCCAAAAGCAGGATCTTTACAGATATTATGGCCTTATCCTGAAAGCCCTTCATATTCTGAAGTAAGTGGGTATTTTGTATGTAGAGGGCTTTGGGAGTCATTTGGGGTATGCTTAGCAGAGACTTCTGACAGAATATGGTGTGGCTAAAAATGCATAATCACTGGCAAATCAGTGGGGTTAAAAACAGGAGGATGGGGATGCTTATTATAGACCTGTTCTTCAGACATTTTATCATTTTTAACACTGAGGCCCAAGTCTTCAATTACAGCTGCAGAGTGCTCCGCACAGCTGAAGATGAGGGATGGAGAGGTGTTGCTCTTATTAAGGCATGAAAAGCCTATATTTAAAAGTTAATTTTTTTAATTTAAAATTTGCTTAAGAATAACACAAAAGAAACCTGAGCCTGGAGTTGACTGCAGCTCACCGCTCCCTGCCATCTAGAACCCCACCTTCCAAAATGGATAACTGCCCTTACACCATGGTCCGTCCACAGAGACCGGTACTCCACACGTTCTCTCTCTCTCTAAAAATCAAATTTAAACTTGAGTCTGTGAGGCTCTGGACATGTATCCTGCAGTTCTCTACAGTTGCAGTGTGTTCTTTCCAACAGTAGTCCACCAAGTCCACCTCTAGAGGCACCCATAGAAATTTTCTTCATCTTGCAGAAAACCTAAAAACATCACGCTGTTGATTGAAATAGTGCTGGAAGTCTGGTTGGTATGAGATAACACTTTAGAGAATTCTTTAATGGTCATTATTGCTTATCCTGAAGCTTCTTCTTATATCAGACTCGAGTCTGTTCCCAACAGTCTGGTGCATGATCTCTAGTCACTCTGTGTCCAATTCCCTCAGAAATAGTAGGATATTATTTAGGATGATGTTCCTCCTCCTCCTCCTCCCATCTGCCTCATTTTGTGATAAGAATTTAAATTTATCTCTTGGAAAGGGCTTCATTACCAGCTACTGATGAGTTTTATATGTCTCCTTCAAGCTCAAATTCAGAAGTTACCTGTAGACTCTGTGGCACTCAGTTCACTGGAGGTTGGACAGCCATTATCTATATTCTGCACAGCTGAGGGTACTGTGATTTCCTCCCCATTTACCAGGACCTCTGACCGTTTCTCTGTGGAATCAATGTACAATGGCTCATCACCAGCGCTATCACTGTATCCACAGTTTTCTTTTGCCAGCATTGTCTAGCAAAACGTACTTAAGGCAGACTTTTGCCCACATGTTGAATGATCTCTATATGCATGTTCTCATCCCCGTCTCCCACACAGTCATCTGGGGGCTTGTACACCCTATCACTTATGTTGGTATAATTTATGTCACTCAGGGGTGTGAATAAGCCCCCCCCCCCCAGTGACGTAAGTTACACTGACCTAAGCACGGGTGTGGACAGCTCTGTGTCGGTGAGAGAGCTTCTCCCAGCAACATAGCTACCACCCCTCATAGAGGTGGTTTTATTATACTGACAGGAGAACTCTCTCCTGTCAGCATAGAGTGTCTTCACCAGACATGCTACAGCAGCACAGCTGTATTGGTGCAGCTATGCCATTGTAGCACTTCTAGTGTAGACTAGTCCTGGGCTGTTTGAGGCAATGTTAGGCAACCTTTCTTGTGCTGCCTAATTTCCTTGTATGTTTTCTCCTCATACCCATCATTCAAATTCCACTGCATGATAACCTCATGTCGGCTTCTTGATTCTCCTTACTTAGGGTCTGTGCTTGCAATTCTGCTGGTTTGCAAATTTGTGTATTTTTCTTTTAAAAAAAAAAAAAGTCAACTCACAATATCTCAGCAAATGGTCACGTAGCTTTCCATGCTGGCAGCCCACCACCAGCCAATCTAGACTCAAAGGATCTCTTATGGGGGCCAAACTTGAAATACTGGCTCTTGAACTTTCACAACACTTTTTTCCGTGCCTTTTACATTCTTGTGTGGAAGAGGAATCTTTTGTAGGCTTTATTCTTTTTGTAGATAACCAAAATTAGTGTTGGGCAAAGCTGTTAGCTGGAAACTATTAAAATTATCTAGGGCCTCTGCAGCAGCTACAGTTAGAGTCATAGAGTTTAAGGCCAAAAGGGACCACTATATCATTTAGTCTGGCCTTTTGTATATCACAGGGCACCAACACCATCCAGCATCCACACACTGAAATTAGACCAAAGTCTTACAGCCAACAGAAGACTAGATTTGTATGTGCCAAAGGCAGAGAGACCGAGGTGCACCAGTGCTTGTGGCCCATTCCATGTCAGTAAAATGATTAACTGAGATATAATCCTGGCAAGTGACTAACACCCACACACTGCAGAGGGAGGCAAAAAAATCCTAGGTCAGTGCCTATCTGACCTGAGGGGAAATTCCTTCCTGATCCTACATATGGTGATCAGTTAAACCCTAAGCATGTGAGCAAGAACCATGAGACAGACTGCTTGGTGCCGCCTCAGAGCCCTGGCCCACCCCATCCAATGTCCCACCTCCAGTTGTGGCCATCCCAGATGCTTCAGAGGAAGGAGATTAAAAAAAACAACCCTCCCACGATGTATTGTGGTGGGAGGCATTCTTTCCTGACTTCTGCAGGTGGCCAGCTGAAACTCTGAAGCATGAGCTTTTAGGAACACAAGACATAAATCAGAAGTGAGCCCCAGGGCTGTTGAGTCCTGTCCCCAACAGTCACAAGTAATCCCATCATACAATTGAACTCATACATTTGTCCAGCTCCCTCTAAAAACTAGTTAAATTGTTCCCCTGATCATCCTAGTAGCTCTTCTCTACACCCGTTCCAGCTTAAATTAATCTTTCTCTAACTTGGGTGACCAGAATTGTACACAATATTCCAGATGAGGTCTTTTGAGTGGTTGAACAATGGCATTAATTCTCTGTCTCTACTGGCTGCCTCATCTAATACATTTTAGGATCTCACTTGTCTTTTTCACCAGATGCATTGCATAGGTGGCTCATAGTCATCCTGTGATCAACCCACACACCCAGGTTTCTCTCTCTCTGTTGCTTGTAACTGATGAACTCCCAGCTTCTAGCAGAAATTATTATTATATCCTAAGTGCATGATCTTGCATTTTGTACTATTGATTTTTTCATCCTATTTCTGTCACTCCTCTCTTCAAGATCACACAGAATTTCTTGTCTGATATTCCGATCATCCTATATATTGATGATGCCCCCCAATTTTGTATCAGCAGCAAATTTCATTAACATGCTCCTGCTTCTTGTGCCAAGGTCATTAATAAAAATATTCGCAAAAAGAAAAGGAGGACTTGGGACAATGTGGAGAAAGCGAGGAAGTGGTTCAAACAGAAGTTTTTTGTTGTATACAACTCCAGTGGCTGCAGACACAATTAGTGGTACCAGGAAAGTGACCCTATTATTAAGGTGGAGTTCCTCAAGAATCGGGTTTGGGACCAATCGTATTCAATATTTTTATTGACAGGTTTCAGAGTAGCAGCCGTGTTAGTCTGTATTCGCAAAAAGAAAAGGAGGACAAGTCCTCCTTTTCTTTTTGCGAATACAGACTAACACGGCTGCTACTCTGAAACCTGTCAATAAAAATATTGAATACGATTGGTCCCAAACCCGATTCTTGAGGAACTCCACCTTAATAATAGGGTCACTTTCCTGGTACCACTAATTGTGTCTGCAGCCACTGGAGTTGTATACAACAAAAAACTTCTGTTTGAACCACTTCCTCGCTTTCTCCACATTGTCCCCAAACCTTAATTCAGGTAGTGGTCTCAGGCCCTCCACACTTACTGGCTGTGTAGGTATATTTCAGGCATCTGGAATTACTGTGAAAATTCTGCCAGTCCTGGTTCCATGTACTGTTCTTCTTTTTAGGGCACAGAGAGCTTGTACTTAACACTTACATTATTTTTATTTAAACATTATATAACTCTAGCAGCAGGAGACACAGCTTGGTGTTGGCAGTAGCCTATAGCTCCTTGTACTCCAGAACCTTGCTTTCCAAAATGATCTTTGTAGCCACACCCACATCTCTCCACACTAGGGTTGAAGAAAGGATGCATTAAGATACCTTTCCTTTCTCCTAATTCTGGGGCACTCCCACCACTCTACTCTACACCTATCACCACACCCTCAGGGGCTAGACCAGCAGCCAGGAATCAATGGAGGTGTGTGCCAGTGGCTGGTGTTGGGGTGCACTTGCTTAGTTGTTTTGGCATCTCAGTATTAACCAGTGCTTATGGCAGGTGCTGCTGTAGGGTAGACAGGCTTCTGTAGTGAAAGCTAAGATCATGCTTTCATTATAAATCACTATTTTCAGATATCGCTTCAAGCTGATGTATTTGCATGGTTAATATTGGTATAGTTAATAGCATCAGCTTCTCCCTTAACATTGCTATGACACAAAATAAAAAATGAAGTCCAGCGTATAGCTATCAGAAAGGTACAATGAATGGTATCACTTCAAAACTGGCTGCCTAAATAGCACCTGCAAAAATTGTGTAAAGAATAACTGCACATATGTGAGGAAGGTGACACTTCTATGCAAAACATGCACTTCCATTCCTAATTACCAGTGGTGAGACCATCCTGTCACTCTCCACAGTGGGAACTCTGTGTGGATCTCCTCTCCCTCACAAGAAAGTGGAACTCAGCCAACTCTGCAGCACCATTTCTCTTTGGGTCTGGTGTTTACACTGGTGGAAGAAGTGGACAGGCTGGGATTGGGGCCCTGTGGGGTTTAGATAATCTTTCCTGCAATCATACAGCGTATCCCAGGAAAAGCAGCATGGGACTGCTACTTTTTTCTGTGGAGTCCCTCATTCCAGGAACAATTGGAGCCAGGGGGAAGTCCCACGTAGCACACCACTACCAGGCATTGCAGCCAGAGGCCAGAGCAGTGCACAGGAGATCCTATGTGGGATGGCCTTGGCTTCGTACTGATCTTTGGGGGTAGCTCTAATGGCTTAGTCTTCAGGGGACAAATATCACTTAACCTTCAGGTAGAACAATAGGGCGGAAATTCCCAGAGCAGACCTCTGTGGACATCTCCTTCTTGTTAGCTCCTTCCCATGGAAAGGGGCAATTTGGCCTTTGAACTGCGCGTGCAAATGCATATATACACATTCCAACAGGTCTTGCGGTGGTATTTTTTAAATTGTTAATTTGTTTAGTCACTGGCAGCTTAATCCTGACTATTTTAAGAGAAAAATGACTGTGTATTATGTTTTTGGGGTTGCTGTTGGGGTTTGTTTGGTTGGTTTTTTAAAAGCTAAAAACCAACCAAACAAAAAACCACCCTAAAACTTTCCTTTTAAAAATAAATCTATTTAAGATAATACATGTAAGGAATTTTTTTTCAGGGTTGAGTTTCCAAATCTGTACAACTAGGAACTGATTGTGAAATCACAAAAAAACCTAGGCTAAGGTTATTATTTGTCCTGTATTTTAAGGATGTCCTTTACTTCTTTCCTCTTCTCCCATGATCCATTGCAGTAAAGTGCTACTAAGAACCATATAAACAGTACATTTTCAAGCACTGATCATGCAAACCATGACACAGTCTGAGCCAAAATGTATGAACTTGTACCTACAGCAAAGGACGTATGCTTTGAAAAAGACAAAGTGACTGCCACAATTTCTTTTCCTTCTTTCCAGATTAGCCAAAAGTAGGGAATGAAAATTACATACAGCTCTGATGTCCAGGACAAGAAAATTCAGTTCTGGACTAATGATGTGTTTAAGGGCTAGAGACACTTGCTACATCCTATTGGATGTCTAGGAATTCCAGCTTTTCAGAGAGGGGTATAGCAACCCTGGCAAATCACAAGATGCTGGAGTTTAAAATTGCAAAACTGAAGCCAGTGCTTTGTAAATAAGGCAACTAGAATGTAGGGTACTTAAAAATAAAACAATTACAACTATAAAACCCCAAAATATGTTCTGAAAGATCATCTCAAAATGGGTCCTAATGTAAATACATGATAATGTATATTGTATAAGGGTTTCTTTGTACTCATGACAAGGTGCCGAGCACATTCTTGGTACTATGTTAATAATAAATAATAACACACTCATGGTTTCAGCACATGTGGGTAATGCAGCCAGCCCAACCTAATGCCAATACAATCTTTATATCTCCACATGCCATCCTGTATTCTCTCTATACATATACTGTATACTTTACATATTATGTCAACATTTCTACACTACTACTAAAACATTGATCAGGTCACTGTATATTTTAAAATCTCTGACATCTGGAAATCTTAAGCTCCTATGGGATGAAATGTAAAAGGGGCTTCAGAAAGTCAGAAAGAAGTTGCTTACAGAAAAAAATCTGACTGGAAAGTAATGCATAGAAATCACAAAGTGTCAGTGGAAAGTAAAATGAGTTAATGTGAAAAACACAGAGAAAGCATTTGGGTTTTCAAAAATGGGAACTTAGTGATCACACTGAAGAACCATGCACACTGTAGGCAAAGGACAAAAACCATATGACTTTAATTTTATAAATTACACAATGTTTTGATCGGCAAATGTTCATTATATTGATAGCAGCTTCTGTTCCGCTTCACCCTCTCCCTGTCCACACTCTCTCGTGCATTCCAGGAAAGATTTGAAACATTTTAATCTGTCCAAAACCATGGACTGACTAGTCTGAAAATGAAAGATGTTTGCTTTTATGCCGTGTCTTTTTCAGATCATTTATATTACTGTTTCAGGTTTTAGATTTCAGGCTTTGCTGTTTGAAGCTGATCCTTTCTGTGGTCTGGGCAAGGTTCATGGAATGATGTGTTTTCATCAGGCTATGTCTAGTTCTGCCAGCTGAAAATATTACTGCGTATGACAGCACTTCACAAAATACCATTTTCTCTCCTCTCACTAAATATATCTTCAAATACTGTAGGGGCTTAAGGTATGTTTGCAAAGCTACAGTACCAGTTCCATAGTTTCCAGTGCAGTGTAACCCCATAAATGTCAAAAAGAATACCCATGTTTAAAGTTAAGTAAGTTTATGGAAAACAGATCAAATGGTTAACTGATCTGACTTTTGAGCAAAGAAAAGGGGGAAGGAAATGTGACACAGTAATTGAAACCAAACTGTCCAACAGTTCAGATGAAACATGCTAAAAGAAATTAGTTAGGAATATAGAATTTGCCACACCAGATCTGATATAATTTGTTCATCTAATCTAGAACCATGCCTCTGACAATAGTTATTGCCTATTATTTTGGAGTAAACTAAAAATACCCATAAGGCATCTCTCTCTCTTCCAGGCTGGGACAGGATATGCATCTATAACCTTCACAGCTTTCCACACATTGTTGGCACACAGCTTATAATGATTAATAATGGGATAAAATTCTTTCCTGATTCCTGAAGCAAAGTTTTATGCCCTGAAATATGAATACTGTTCATTCCTAGTTAGACATGGTGTTGCTACTAATATTACTGGTCAAAAATTACCCAATCCCTTCTCAGTTCTATAGCATATAAGAAATCATGTGTCTGATGGTCAAATTAAATCACTGTCAGCAAGTATCCAGTGATGGATAGGTTAATTTTCCTCAGCCCAGACCTATAAAAATTTGTATTATGACTTTCATTTAGCCAATAGTGAAAAACAGAATAAAAACCAAGACAAAATGGTCATATTTTCAAAGATATTTAGGAGCTTAAATCTGCAGATAGGTGCCTAATGGGATTTCCAAAAGCACCTAAGTGAGTTAGACACCTCAACCCAGATCTGAGTGATCTCTCAGCAAAAGCAATGGCAGTTTGTTGCCTAGCCTGCTGAGGTGCTTTTGAAAATTCCACTAGGCACTTAACTGTATCTTTATGTGCCTAAATACCTTTGAAAATCTGGTCTCAAGAATGAAATTCTTCTCTGGCTACATTGTTATAGCAATACTTAGTATTTTTCTATTTGCATGTTCAAAACACTGTACAGACGCTAACTAATCTTCAACAGCATGTGAGATAGGTGAGTAAATATTATCCATATTTTACAGATAAGAAAGCCAAGACAGAGGGATGCAATGACTTATCCAAGGACATACTAAGTCACTAGCAGTGCTAGGATTAGAATATAGGGCTCCTGACACCTGAGGTTGTGCCTATTCCTCCATACCACATCACATAAAGCAGGAATAGTTACTTCAACACTTCTGTGCCTGGGTTCAGGGCACTGGATCCATAGAAATGTGCCCTCAGCAGCCCCACACCAACAATACTTGCCGCTCCCTCATGTTTAAGGACAGTGCAGAGATCCACTTGGTGGCATGTAGGCAGTGTGCAGAGCTACTTCTCACCCATCATCCCTCCACTCACAGAGAATGTGGGATGTAAGTGGTGAGGAGAGTCTTGGCCAGGCTCACTCACATGGGTGAAATTTCACCCTTTATGTGGTCTCTTTAATAAAGTTTAGCACATATGGTATATTTTCACTGAGCACTACATAAACTAATTAATCCTCGGTGAGGTAGGTACTAATTATCCACCTCTCACATAGCTGTACAGTGCCATTCTTGCCAGATTAAATGGAGGAACTCATGTCTCAAACACAACACTACCTCTGTGGTGGTTCACGTTTAAAGGAAACCAGCAGTGATTTTTACTATAGTGTCATGGATGATGAAAGAAACATTCACAAGTAACTAAAAAAAAAAAAAAAAAAGTATTTTAAAAATACCTAACAGTAGTTCCAATACTCAGTTCCTATGAATCAGGAATCTGTGTAATCCTTGGTGGTGGCCGTTTTGATGGTAATTCCAGCAGGATATGCAGCCAGATGACATATCTGAAAACAGGATGATTAGAGCTGCAGCTGGTAGCGAACAGTGGGAGATTTGCACTGTACTGTTAGCTTCATTCTGTATTTCAATCAAGGGCTTTGGAAATCTCTTGCTGTTCTCCAGAGCTCTCATGCAGCTTCTTGTGTCAGATCTTTGCCTTGATACATATTATCCAGCTTACAATATGACTTCCTGCTTCAATTCATATCTCAAGGGTTTTTATACTGTATATACACGGTTACGTAAATTTGAAAGAATCAACAATAACTGTAACCTCTTTTCAGTGATTTAGGCCTCTATTCTGGAAAAACAATCATGTGCTTAACTTTAAGCATATGCATGTTCATAAGTGCTTTGCTGAATCAGAGACTTGGTAAAAAAAAATTAACAATGGCTCAAATAACTGAAATATTTTATGTGTAATTTTAGTTTTCCTTTTAATATCATCATCATCATCGTTCACATCTAGGCAAATCTCAAAGGGACAAAGGATCTTTACATCGCTGCCTGGATCCATCTCCATCTAGGTCTTTAAGACGCCCTGGCTAGAAGTTCAGTCTGTGTCCATCATTGGCAATCTTATTGAACTACCAAAGATTTTGGTGTCCATGTGATTGCCCACCATGTAGCGGCATTCCTTGGAAAACATGCTTACAATTCATTAGTCTTCCATTCTAATCATATGGCCATACCAAGAAATCCACCAAAACCAAACCAGTGCCGATGGATACAGTTAGTAGCTTAGGCTATCAATATCCTCATTGTTGATCTTGCCCTGCCACTTAATATGGAGCCTCTCATGAAGACAGTGAGAACCAAAAATGTCAGTCTGCTGTTTTTCAGGCTTCCTCGGCACCCACGTTTCTCTGCAGCACAATAGAGTTGATATAACCACAGTTCTGTAGATCTCTAGCTTCATAGTAAGCTTGATGTCTTGACAAATCCACAGAGGTCACTGAAGAGTCTTTAATATATTACATAATAAAAACCCATGGCAGATTTGTCCCTGTTATTTTGCCAGATGTCCATCACTTATTTTTTTTGTTCGTGGGAAAATAATTCCAATAGAAAGAGGAAAGGTGAGTGTCATTAAGCCCAGCTGAGAACTTCAAGTTAGCTTCAGCTCAGCCTTAATGCTTATGAGAAAAATGCTTCACTGAACCTCAAATATCAAGACCAAAATGGTATGTTAAAATGAGAAAAAATCCAAACCAAATTTATAAAACACATCCCATGAACCTGTTTAAAAACATTGTATTAATGCCTTTAATATAGTTCTGTGGTGAATGGCACTTATCTTACTTTTATATTTTTGAACTAGTACATAATGGCTGGTCCCAATTCTACTGAAGCCCAAAATATGAGTCTTTTAGGGTGAATGACAAAATGGGGCCCTGGTAAAAGTTTGCATGTGGGTCAATAATTGTGTTACTACTCAATTACATTTTACATTTCCCAGCTGCACTGTTCAATTTAGATGATAATAATAATAATAATTGATAATAATACTGAAAGGTTAATAGAGTGATATTTCAAATTTTCAACACAAATTTTTGTAGGATGTGAATGCCATTCATCTCAATAAGAAATTCAGTTCAACTACATCCTGAATTTGCTAAAATTTAAGACACTCAATTTACTTACTACAGTCTGAATAAAGATAAATTAATAATGAGGTAATTACCTCCTGGGGCATAGGAACTCTATCCAGCAACTGTAGCCAGATGTCAGGTGTTTCTGCTCTCAATACTGGCTTTAAATATTGTGATCAGCCTGTCAAGTGGGAAAGGGAGCTGTAGAAATTCACGTTCTAGAAAATGCAGGTCATTGTAAATACATGTGTGGTAAATACAAAGCCATATGTGTGAAAGGTTTTTGTTCATTGCTTTTCCTAGGGCAAAAGACTTTTTTTCTTTGTTTATGTCCTACACTAATCCTGAAATGTGCAAGTCTCATGCTCTGGCAAAGACTTTTGGGTAAAAGGGATGTGTACAAGGATCTGGTTCTTAAAGAGCTTAGAAGGAATGGTATGTTCTTTTTGCAGAAGAATAACTGAATAATGCATGACACGACGCAAAGAGCAAACTGGCTGATATTGCAATGGCTGATGCATTGTTACAGCTACTTTATCTTATTGTTTGTTTATTGTTGTGGTGTGTTTGCTTGTGAAATGATATGGCTAGTGTGTTAAGGAGCTGCTACTTAATGGGAATACTTGCAGCATGGAATTTCTAAAAGTAGAAGCAGGCCCCAAAACCAAGGTGTCTTACACCATGGAGGGTATTGTGAAATTTGACCTTAGGCCTGTCATTTGGGGGAAAAAATAGGTTCATAACTAGATGGTTGTGGTGTGATTGGTTAAACCAAACCACGTGTTTTTACTAAGGGAATTTTTGTATTAAAGAATTTAGCCAAGTCCCCTCTTCTTTCACAGAAGGTGTTAGTTAACTGTTTATGTTTTGAATGGAGAGGAACAATTTCATTATTTTAGGCAAAGAAATGTTGGATTATCTCCTACCACACTATAAAGAAGGCTGGTCTGTGCAATCAGAGAGAGGCCTGTTTTAGGAGAGCTTTAGAAGTGATCTGCAAGACCGGATTTTTAATGCTTGTGTGTGATGTAAATTAGTAGCTAACTTGTAAAAACTGGGCAGTAACAGTTTATTATGTATTTTAAGTTTATTATATATGTGTAACTTTTTATTTATTAAAGTGGAGATTTTATATAATCCTCCTGTTGCTTTAATGAAAGAGCCTAACCTCTCACATCACCTTGATAGCAAACATAGTAGGAGGTGAAATATACAGTAGTGAGTTAAATTTATTCTTGACATTGCCCTATTGAGATCAGTGGAGTTACAATGGAATTTGACTCTCTTGTTTGCATGTGATAGATGAAATTACTGGCACAAACCATGAAGGGCCCAATTCTTCTCTGATTGATGTCAAAAGCAAAGTTGTCATTAACTTCAAAGGGGGAGGATGAGGCCTCAAATACTAAGAATATATCTTGAAGTATTAAATATTTTAATTTGACTGAGATGAGTCTAAGTTCCTAAACTCTGGATGGGGGCATGGCCCAAGTTACGCCTATACCTTGCCCCCTTAGTGCAGTCCTGTGCTCTCAGTGAAATTCAAAAAAGTTTTGGTTGACATGAAACTAAATGTTTTGTTTCAATT
This sequence comes from Lepidochelys olivacea, assembly GCF_965140295.1. NCBI lineage: Eukaryota > Metazoa > Chordata > Testudines > Cheloniidae > Lepidochelys > Lepidochelys olivacea. The sequence continues at coordinate 129,361,097 of NC_140413.1, forward strand.
TTGAGATTTTAAAAACATTTCAAGTGTTTGTTTTTTTCAGTAAAATTGAACCATTTGAAAAAAATAAAACAATGTTGACATTTCTGAAAAAAAAAATTTTTTTTGACTGAAACAATTCATCAAAATCCACCCAAATTCACGAATTTTCAGTCAACCCAAATCTGCATTTTTCTGTGAAAAAAAGTTTCACATGAAAAATATCCCTCAGCTTCAGTTGCAAAGCTCTTCAGCCATACAAGAGGTGCACTGATATCTCACTGTAACCTTTGATTTATGTATTCCCAATTAGAACTTGAAAGACAAGGCATAAAACTAAACTGAATTCTTTATGGTTTGAGCTTCTAGGGTAGTTACAGATAATTTAATTTAATGGAGGACTGTGAATGATACAGCGAATGATAAAATTAAAGACTTTATTGAAAATAAAGTTGTTAAAGCAAACAGGCATTGCAATATAACCATACACTGTGTTGATACTCACATTCTAAGATGAAATGTTGCATCCAGGAGTGATCAGCCCCTTGATGGGAAGAATAGGTATAATCCTTTCTTTAGCAGTACCTTGATGGTGGATGGGCACTCCTAATCTAAACTTAGTGTGCTACCTTTGGTATAGTCAATTTATAATAAAATCAATTAACTAAATAACATTAAACCCACCTTTTACCTTATCTATATTTCCACTGTCATAACTAAAAATTTTCTCATTGGCTATGTACTATAAAGCATCACATTAATAAATATCTGCATAAATGCCACACCAATAACTATGAATAGCAATAACATTTTCCAAAACATTAACATTTTATCTAAAACATTTGTAAAAGCCAGTTAGGACTAAAACATGTTTACAATGTGACCTGGGGTTATGCCATAACTTATCTCTAACTTGCCTCTGAATTGTCTCACTTCACTTATATTTTACCAGGCCTCGCTTGACTATTGTCAGACCTATTTTTAGGCAATAAAATTTTGGGCCTACTTATATTTCAACACATTTCTATATAACATAGGTAAGCATCATCTCTATAGGCTATATTGCCAATGGACTGGATTGGCTTATATCGGAGTACGGCTCATTAATTATATATATAATTTGGCCCTAGATATAATTTAAAATGTTTTGTGCTGGTTTGCAATATCAATCCTTCCCCATGAAAAGTATTTCATAGTAAAATAATGAGAGGGAATAGTAGCAAAAAGATTATAAACCCATTATCTCAGATATTTTGACTATATTTATTCCTTGCTATTTTTTCTAACCCTTTTTCTCTTTGATGAAGGTTCCCTTTCTACAGCAATTTATATCCTAACAATCACTTTCAACTCACCTTCTTTTATTAAAAAAATATTTTGGACTGTTGAACAGATCCCAGTTTAGCATTTACATTGGAAAGTGGGTGGAAAAAAACCTGAAAGGGCCAAATATTGCTGTTGAAAAGGGTTTCTTGACATTTTTAAGGAAGGGGAAGTTTAAAATGTCTATTTTTTTTCCTTCAGCCCTTCCCTCCCCTCACTTTTTACTCCTCACGACTACCTCTCTTTACACCTTGTATCCCCAGGGTGCCTTATCTGTGTCCCTCACATTGATGTTGTCCCACTATTGAGCAGAATATGCATAGGGATTTTTGTGTGTGTTCCAGCTGTGCATTCTTGTAAGTTGGCATAGAACTGTAACATCACCAAAAGTACCCAATCAGAATGCAGTATTGGACAATTGGTACCAGATTTGCATTGCATTGTATTTGCATTTTGTCCTGGGTAGTCTTTAGTGGTAGGGTTTTTGTGGAGTCTTGACTAGATTTCAAAGCTGACTTCCCAGGAATAATTATCTCCTGCAATACAACTACCCCCTTACCCCCATCCCCAGCAGAGGGTGGGTGCAGATTGTAAGTCATTGCATCAGCGGGGCGAATTTGGCCCTATACTGCTAATATATGATACATAAGCCAGAAAGAGATGAAATTTGACAAGAACACTAGGGATCCTATTTAGCAGTGAAGCATTCAAGAGTTTTAAAAATATGAAAAGAAAGAAGCCAATTTCTAGAGACAAATTTAGCTTTTACTAGAAACTTTTTTTCCTTTTTGGGGGGGTGGGGGGCGGTGGAGGGGAGGGAATGGAAAAAATGTACCATTTATAGTTTGCTCCTTAAAATGTTTCTGGACCAATTTCATCTTTACCCTTTTTGTCACCTTTAAACTTTGAAATGGAGACTGTCCTCAGCAATGTTAGGGCTCATCTGTCCTTTCGCAAACATCCCAGCAGACTCTGCATGGATCAGCACAAAAGAACCCAAATGTATAGAGTACACAGGCCTTGGCGTGGAGTGAGCTGCCAAAAATTGAACTCTGTGCTCAAGCTTCAAGAGCCCTATAAGTATGTGGTCAAAAGGGGAGGGTGGAATGCATTCCTAATGAAATACATACTTTAAAACTCAAATTAATAGGTTTTTAGTTACACTGTGGTTCAGAGACGAGTAGATGTGGAACAACTGCTTACACAGACATAAAACAGTCTCACTCTCTCTGGGTCCCTTAGGATGCGGTTGGGCAGATGGATACACATATGTGCAGAGGAATCCTCAACAAAAAGCCTAGGAAGAAAGACAAAGGAAAGTACTTATATATCAGAAATGTAATTAAATTCTCAAGTAATGAGGCTGACAGCCTGCCAATGCACATTTGCTGGATATATAATTTATAAGAATCATATTTTTAAATGTTTTATCAAGGATACCTGGAACACTGGGGAAAATACTTTTTTGCTTTATGTACAAATTGAAATAACTAAATCATAATAAAGAGCAATACAGTACTGATGGAGGAATTTAAAATTTTTAATTTAATTCAGTTTTTATAAATGCTATGGATCTCATTCATTTAACACTAGAGTATTTTAAAAGAAAGCATTTGGGCACATATAATTTTGCAGCCATTCATTGTTCAACAACACGTAATACTGGAGCTTAGGCTCCCCTTAAATATTTCTGCCACAGCACACAACTGGCTTAGAAATATTGTTGTTCTTAACATTTTTTAAGTTTGTATTTCATTCTTGTGTGTCTTGTCAATGAAATGATACAGTGTACGTACATATTTCCTATGAGAAGCTGAGAGGATTTTTTAAACTGCCTGAGGGAATTGAAAGTGTCACTATTTTCAGTGATAACTGAGTGTCTGTTTCCTGAGGTGCTTTTGAAAACCTCACCCACCACGCTATTTGCAAGTTGGATGGCAAATACAAGTAGGAGTTCTATTGCTTTTAATTAGACCTACTAAAATACATTGTACAGAGTCTTTTATCAAAGGACCTCAGCATTCTTTACAAATACTGATTCAGCAGTGTTGCCAACTCTCAAGATTTAGTCTCCAGTCTCCTGATGTTTGGTCTTTTTTTCCTCAGAGCTTCAACTCCTGGAGTCATGTCATTTTGTGAGAATCTCAGCTTTCATTAAAAACAAACTAAAGTTTCTAGCCTTCATGGTTGAAGAGCAAAGCTTGAAAATGTGACCTGAGTGCACCCTAAAGATTCAAAAACCATTGTGTAAGACTGCATATCCCACATTTTAAGTGCAAAGCATCTCTTAGAGGAATATAAAAGGGACTAATACATTGTGGAAGAGAAGGCTGGTTCCAGCCTTAACTATTAAGAGACATATGTATTTTTGGAAGAAAGGTGGTGTGGGGGATTAACCTTTCAATGGACCCACCATCCCACAGGAAAAAGGCCTGGTGATTTTTGTGGGATATTTCCTGCATAAGGGCTGCAGAACTGAGCCCTGGAGATTGTGGTTAGAACATGCAGCGAGTAGTGCAATTGGCAGCCGTGAGTCTGTTCCAATCTTTTATTTATAATTCCTGCTTCATATGTAATCTAGTGTCGAAGGAGAAAATTTTTGTCTCTGTGCCTCTCGAATAACAGTGAGATTGCAAGAAGTGAGTTTGTAAACAATGATAAAGAGAACTATGCTGCTGAGCAACCCCGTTACACTGGATCCTTTTCCAAGCTTTCTGTCTTTGATCCCTAGTCTATAGTTTATTACTTTATCTTACAAGGGATGCACTGATCGTGCAGCACAACGGAACTTTCGCCCAGTGTGTACTAGATGAACTGTAGAGCTATCACATTCGGCTTTCATGTGGTTTCAGTGTGACTGAAGGTCAGTGACAAATGGCGCTTAGAGTGAATACAAAGTTGGTTTTACCAGCTACTGAGTCTACTTGTATACTTCTGATTGCCTTCCATTACCTCATCATGCACTTCTGTCAAAGCAGAAGGGCACAGATAATAAGGAGATATTAAAAGCATAAATGGCAATGCTATTGATTGTTAAAATTGTAAAGAACACAACATGCCCCAATGATTATTCTATTTTAAAACCATGAGGAAGGTGATTTAGTAGAGATGTGCAAAATATTATATCCTAGGTATATCCTACTAGGTTGGACTTAACTCTACCACGTAGATCTGGTTCTTGAGGGCTGCAATGATTACCAAGTACATGATTTTACAAAAATGGAAAAGTAGTCTTATGCCCAGAATAGAGTAGTGGTATTCGGACTTGTCTGAGTTACTAATGAAAGAAAAGCTTATTGACACACAGAAAAATTATATTAATTTAAGAAATTTGGGCCCTCCTTTCTTGATACATTTGGATAAAGAATGCAGAGGCAGCTCATATAGTGCCAGACCTCCATTCCGCCTGACCTCTCTGCTTTTTCCCTTCCTCTCCTCCCCGCCACACTTGTGCATTCCTTCCTTTATTTGCCTATTGGTATATATCTTTTTTTTTTAATTGTTACCCCCACCCTAACATGTTATGTCTGTGTAATATTGTCTGGTTTTATACTGTCTTTCAGTTTTGACAAGTTGTAAAGGTGCACAATTGCATAATTTTATTGGATAACCTGTGAAATGTGCAGTATTTGGTAACATATAAAAGCTATAAGTCATTTATCTTTTTGTATTTTTTACTGTTTCTTTATGAAAATTAAAAAAATCACAAAAAACAACATGCAGTAGTCTGACCAATACTAAAGAAACTATTGCACAGTGCCAGCAGCATCACAAACTACTACTCAGTTTCCAACCTCCCTTCCCTAAACAAGCTAATTTGAAAAGCTAATCTAAAATTAGCCTTTAGTGCCACTGCTCTGCCACCTGGATCTCTCCCAAATAAGCTTCAGACCAGGTTGTGGTATAGAGACAGCACTTGCTTTGGTGGATAACTTCCTCCTGCTCATAGCTAGGAAGCATGCCTACATTTCTCATGTTAGATTTCTCCTCCACCCAACTTCTCCACCAATGCCCTTTCCAGTCCCCCACCAAATTCCATATTATCCTCCAGGACCCTACTACATCTCGAAGCTCTACTAGTATCCCATCCAGCAGTTCTATCGCATCCCTCACCTCCTACCCGCTCCACATCCAACCCCCAGATTACCACAAGCCCTTCAACAAAGCTTCAGCAACCCTACCTATTACTTCTAACCCAAGATCCATCAGCCTTAGTGCTTCCCATCAGCACCCAGAATCCCGCATCTACATCCCCAGCACCCAGGACCTTGATCAACAAAAGGGGAATCCTATGGTTTTCTGGAAAATTATATTTATACTGCATGAATGAACATTAAGGGTCTTGAAGTGTTCTGGAAAAAGACAAGCTGATGCCACATCTTCCATTTATGAGGCCCTGTTATCAGGACTTTTTGCACAGTTCTCAGATTGGTTGGTAAATAAAGGAATCTGTGTGCCCAGGGCAGCTGTTATTTTAATTCCAGACTCTGCAAACCTGACTTAATCCCTCCACACATGCAATAGTTCACATTTTAGTTTATTTTTAAATTTGGAAAAGGAACAGTAATAGTAAATTAGCAGTTTTTCTGCTACAAAAGAATTGATGTTGCTGAGCATTTAGGGAAACTTTATTTCACTTTTTATTTAGAACTCCTCAGGTGGGTTGTGTCCCAGTGATCCATATACAAAGGAAACTTCTGTGTATCAATCTTCTCCTGTCCAAGGGGAAGATGAGGACCAGCTGTCTGTGACATCATTCCATTGACTGCTGATTGGAGATTTACCTGTGCGAAGGAGGCAGGCTGAGGGCAGGAGGAGAAAGTTGGGGTGGGGGAGTCATGTATTGTCTCCCCACCCGCCATGTGGGTAATTCCCAATAAATTAATATAGGGTGTACTACTTTTGTTTGTGGAGTGTTCCAGAGTAGGGATGCACTTCTCCCCAGAAACAGTACTGAGGCACAGTGCCTCTCTGTAGATGGCCCTGGCTGCCAGTGAATGCCCCAAGATTCATGTGAACTGGGTATGAAAATAAAATAATTTTCAAACTATGGGTTACCCAGAAATTGGTTGCTTCATCTATTTACTATTCATATTGTATGGCTGGTCCCATAAATCAAATGGTGCTGTTTCTGCTCTCTGGCTGGATGACTGAGACTATTTAAAGTGAATAAGCCAGTAAAGAAGAGCAAACAATGAATAATGCCCATCCAGTATGAATTTTCAGACAAATTATTATTTGTGACAAAATGTATTAAATTTTTCTATTTCATTAATAATTTTGCTAATACCTAGTGCTTGTCAAAATCTACATGACCCCACCAGTAACATTTTAATTGTCCCCTGGCTCTACTGATAATATAGCAAAATGTAGTTCAGACTCACATTGTGCACTGCCTGAAATACTGGAAATTTTATTGCTGCAAAAGTGGAAATACTTTGCCCATGCAGAAAATAATAAATATTCTGCGTGATTTAAACAGCTCTGAACCAGGGACAATGACAAATTCAGTCTAGTTTTTGTGCACAGCAAAATGCATCCCACTTAATGATTACAGCATGTAAAAAGATAAACAAACTACTTCTTCACTATACGAGGTGGAACCCTGCTAAGTATACTGTATAACCAGGAGATCATTAAGCAGCTAGCCAAAGGGTTATTGTTTCATTTAAAATTAAGAGGAGTCATATGGTCCATCAAAGACATTTAAAAGTTTTCTTTTTGTTTTTTTGCAACTAAATAACAAAGACATCATCATCATAGCAGCAAGCAATCTTTTCCTGTTTCTTATATTAAACCATCATCTATCCAGTCTAGTAATACTTTTTTGTTTATACTTACAGTGGCTCAGGGACAACAGAGCATAAGCATTAGCATAAGAAATCATTTCAGTAGTCTTCATTTGATTTATAGCTCTTATTGTAGCAAAGATACCTTATCCAAGAAATTAGTATATATAATGTAGATAAGAACAATTTATATACATTTACATTTTCTACTGCAAAATAATAATGTTTTATCAAATGTTAAATATGTTCTTGCCTACATATTGTCTTTATAGGGAACCAAGCTCCTTGTGATGTGACACTGATCATCAAATCCAAGACTATTAAAAAAAATCTGTAGAAAATTAATTTTCCGAAGACCTATGGCATGATCTTCAATTCCATAGTCCAAAAGGAGTTCAAGTCCAGTTCATTGTTCAGACTCCCCAGATTATGGGTGGGGCTGGCAGAGCTTCCTATTAAAGTTTCCTGACATTGCCCATTATAAGATTCTGGTTTCAGTTGCTTATAACTTTTCCAGACTTTAACCACTCAGGCTGAAACTTTCCACTCTGTGTATCTGCCTCAGGCTGAATTTTTCTGGAAAATTTCAGCCAAAACAGTTCAAATCTTTCTGAGAATGAGGCTAGGGGAAAATGTTTTTTACCCCATGTTAAAAAATTCTGGTGACCTTTTCTTTAAAAAAAGATCTAGCACCACCATGCTTTGGAGCAAGGACTTGAAATTTGGCGGGGGTAGGGGGTTGCCTTTATGCCAGGGATGTGCCTTTTACCATCCCCATGGAAATCCACTCAAATTCGGCCAAGTTATATGCCCTTTAAAAGCTCACACATGCTCAATAAAGACACCTTAGATTTTAGCAGCTAAATTCTCCAAAGAGTCTGTCTTCACACAGCATGCTGCCACCTGGGGCGGAGCAGGACTTTCCCTGCAATTGCAGGTCTGGGCTGCTGTGGGCCATGCTCAGTCCAGGCACCTGAACTGAGAGCAGAGAGCCAGTCACCCTTGCTGGGCCTACGCAGCCTGGAGGAGGAAGCTGCCTGATTGGAATACAGAGGAGACAAGAGGCACACCTGCATGTGGAGAAGAGAATAGATTAGGACTAGGAACCTGGGTGTGTACCTGTGCAAAAAATTGAACTGGCACCAGCCAGGGAGGGAGAGGGAAACTGGGAATTGGGATGTGGTGAAGACTGGTACTATAAGTCAGGGAGGGAAATGAGATGGAGAGGAGTGGGAGCCAGTAGATGTGGGGGAGACTTAGATTAGATGAGGAAGTCTGGGACTGGCAGGACAAGAAGACTGGGCCTGAGAACCAGTGGGGTGGTGGGATAGAGGTGAAGTGAGGTGTGACAAGACAGATCTGATGAGGAGCCAGTGTGTGGGATCAATACTGGGACTGGCTGGGCAAAGAGACTTGGACAAGGAGTCAGGTGGTGGGGCACTGAGTTTGGATGAGGCACCCAGGAAATAAGACTGGGACTAGGAGACACTACGATAGAAAAGCAGATTCTAATCAGGCGCATGATATTTTGAAACAATTAGAAAAAGTGATAAATTCAGTTTGTAAAACAAGGGAAATTGGCAATAATGCAAAAATGAAGGGAAGCAGTTCAGGAAATGCTGGTACTGTGGGGGAAAAAATGGCCACTAAAAGAAGGATTGTTATAAATAGAAGGATGGCCAGCATAAAGCATCATAAATGCATAATGAAAGTCCCTCTCCCAGTTCAGGAGTTGAAGGGGCAAAGCTCAGAGGTACAAGGATCAGGCCCACAGTTTTTGAATAGGTATGGGGCAGTTAAACAATAATAATGGGGATTTAGCTATTGAACATCTAATAGGATTTATGACTCGCACAAGAACACTAGATACTGACTCAGGAGTCAGACGTTACAATTATTAGACCAGATATGCTAAAAGGGAGTGGGGAATCCTAACTGATCTCAAATGAAGACAGTGACTGAGGAACTTTCACCCATCGGAAAATTGGGTTTGAAAATCTAGATATAGAAAAAGTCTGTCTAGCCAAGCTAGTGGGTGAGCTAATAATAGGTTGGGATTTCATTATGACATACAACTGCTTCATAAATGCACAGGTATTTACACTCCCAGCTCCTGATGCAGGCACAGTCATTGTTTCCTTGTACTCCCACATCAGTCTGTCTGTATCCATCTGTTGTCTCTCATCTCATGCTTAGATTGTAAGATCCTTGCGTCAGGGGCTAGAGACTGGTGATTTTTTTGGGGGGGGAGGGGGTGGGAATAGTAAATTTGATAAATAATACAATTTCCTCCTCAAACTGGGAATTACACCCCTCCAGCTTGAAGTGTGGACATATCTAATGGTCAACATGATAGGCAGTGGTCTCAACACATCAGTAGTTACATTTTCTTTTCTTTCTGTCTGGGTTTGGTTGGTTAGAGTGTCAGCATTTTGGCTCCAATAGAATGATGGGTGGAGCAAAGATGGGGTGATGATATGAGTTGAGTTAAGCCTCATTGAAACCAGTGGGTACAACAGTCATCCTTCATTATGGATAAATGTAAGAAATGATTAAGCTCCTTTTATGGAACCAGGTAACTGAAACAGTAGCAGCCTCCATCCACAACACAGGCACATGTTACCACCCAAACTAAGGCACCTGTTTGGGGAGGGAGGGAGGGAGGGAGGGAGACCAGAGAAGTTGGGAGAGATGGCAGGAAAGAAGCACCAGACACAGAAACACTGGCCCTGAAGGCGGCGGGGGGGACGGACCCAATACCACCACCACTGAGAGAGACCTTTGGGGCTGAGTGCTGGCTAAAAAGGGGCTTGAAGAAGTGAGCAAAGAAACAGTCTCCTGCTGTTGGATTCCTGCTGTGTTCAGGGAGACAGCACTTTGTGCATTCTTTATAAATAGACAGGGTTGCATCGAAGATACTTAGCTTCATCATCATTTTATTCTAACAGAAATAACCTGCAGGACCTCGAATTTGGCTACTCCTATTTTGGCTAATAGGGGTAACCATTTTAGGCTATCCTGGTTACCAGGACAGCCAGTTGGTAGTGGTTATGCCAGATCCAGCAGGGAGTTCCAACAGTTGAATGGCAGCCATGGGATGCACCCCATCTCATGTACTGCCTTTGTCCAGTATGCCTGATCAAGGATTGGATAGATGGGAGCAGCCTGCAATAAGCCACGCAATACCCAGGTCACAGTAAAGAGATGTGTGTATAGAACATCTGACACAGAGATCTAGTCCACACTGCACATGGCTAGCTACCACACAGGTAAAGTAGCAAGTAACAGAAAGATTATGGAGTTAGAATATGAAATACATGTATTGCTGGGTCAGCATCTATTTACCAAACTTGTTGGGTCTTGTCTCAAAAGACATTACTCACATTGTAGTACAGTGTCACGCACACACACATACACACAAAGGAAATGAGTATGGAGACCACAGAATCATGAATTAAATTAGAAAATAAAAGGCTATTTGTTCAGCACACTGGATCACCCAGGTTTTTCACAAAGATAGTAGATGAGCACATTAGTGACTGTCACAATTGCTGCCAAATATATTAATACATGAACAAGGACTCACATGAGATGTGCATAGGAAGAAGCCATACAAACTTTATAAAAAATAATTGTCTTTCTTTAGATTTTTTGATCCATTCTATAGAATTTAACAGAATTGTATCCTCTTATATCTACAGGATGGTTAAAAAGAACTATTCCAAGGATATTCTCTTGAATTATATTTGCTTCTATGTCATTTGTATAGCACTCTAATGGTTTCATCTCTATTCAATTATATAGGACTTTTCCATTAGGGAGTAACTAATTTAGTTGCATAGCACTGTGGCAAATTGCTGGCACAATTATGATAGGTCCCATGCTTCCTCTTCTTGTGTGTGTGTGGGGGGGGGAGGGTTCAGGGCACAGTTTCCTACCCCTGAACTAGGTTATCTACTATCCCACTAGTAACTCAGAGAAAGGTAGTGGAGAGGGAGGGACCCAGGCCCACCCTCTACTCCAGGTCCCAGCCCAGGGGCCCTAGGGATGGTGGCAAACCACTTGAACTAATGCTTCCTTCCCCTGGGCTACTTCCCCTCCTGCTCTTCAGCTTGTGGGGCTTCCTGCCCAATCTCTGCACAAGCCAGGTGTCTCTTTGTCTAGGGTCTGGATCTGGGTCTGGATCTTCTAGCCAGCCACAGCACTTCTCCAAACTGCACTCTGCTCCAACTCCTTCCCCTGGCTGATTGAAGCAGGGGGTTTTTATCAGGTGACTAGCTTCAGGTGCTCTAATTGGCTTCAGGTGTTTTTAATTAATCTATAGATACCTTTCTTCCCTCTTCTCCTCATCCTGGGACTTACATATCTCTCCTATATCACTCTCCTGCTTTGACAACACTCCTATCCCTGTTATTTCATTAGTTTTCCCCCGGATTTATTTGGTGTCCTGGTCCTGTGGATCCCCCTCTTAGGCTGGGGGGGATCCTTTAGCAGTGGACGGGCTTCGCCCGCCCATTTCCTGGATCCCAATAGGATCACTCTCCTGCTGCCTTTTGGCCATGCTGTATCACAGCACATACAGAACACCACTAGAATTAGAAGCTGAATGCAAATGAGCACACAAGAGATGAAGGGTCATCCCTTCTGACCCTGCCTCCCACATCCCTTCCTCGCACTGTATCTTCTGCTTCCACTGAGTGCATTCTTTTAAGCTTCCTATAGTTGCTTTAATATAGGACCCTGCACACTCCTAAAGGATTCATATCATATGGAGAGCATGCCACAGTGCCATTTATCCATAAATGACATCCCACTTGTGTGTGCAGCAGCCATTTTCACCTGGAAGCACTTCAGTATCCCCAGGCACAGCATGCCAGCATTTTACAATTATAAGGACTACAGTAAATTCTTGCACTCTCTGGTCATTAGAAAGATCTAGAACATTATGATTCTGGAGTAATGGATTGAATTTTTGTCTGATTATGGTACAATTTACATGTTTTGTGCATATTAATGTTGTTCCACACTAAATTCTCCGTTTGCTTCTCTGTATGTGTCTGTAACTGTATGCACCTCAGACTTTCTTTGAACTGTTTCTCATTTACTTATTCAGTCATGTCATACCTCCAGAATTCTTCCTTGTTTCTCTTTCTTCCTAAAGATGAATCTCTCGCTCTGTGATTTGGGCATTTATTAACTCCCTCAGTTTTGCTTGTCTCAGAGACCAGTGAGACACATTGACTTAAACATTATGAGATTTAATCTAGGAGTCACTGAGAAATGTTACAATAGGAATAAGGGGAAGCTGTGTGTTGCCAAATTTGGATCTGAGTTGCATTGGTGGTACTCGGAACATACAATAGAATGTTATTTATTGTATAATTGAGGGTGCATTGTGTGGGATATTTTGGCACTTGATTCCATTAGTTTTGCTGTTTGTTTCATTAGGACATGCTGCATTTGGCTTTTCAGGACTTGGTTTTGGTTCTATTTTTGTTATTACAGCCATGGGCTTTTGAACATGGAACATTATAAAATTAACAGAAATATTATCCCCATATTATGGGAATTTTCTTATTGCTCCTATGTATTTACTCTCCATTCTCAAATATGTTTATAGGCCACCTATTCATTGCCATCCTGGTGGCTCTGAACTAGTTTTTGAAGTCCAGTTCTCATCCCCAACCTGTAGCCACTTCCTCTGACTGCCACAAGGAATGACTCACGGTCCCTATTGGGTGCTATGTCCAGTCCTCCTTGGGAAGAGAGAGCAAAAGGAGAAAAAATAAGGGATCCTCTGAATTTCAAGAGGGACTTGGATAACTTCCCCCCAAAATCCCACCAACCAAAAAAGGCAATGCTTCTACATGGAAAATAATAATAGCTGCTCTGGGAGTTGCTGCTGGCTCTCCTGGACTCACTGACAACTCTGCAGAGCCATCCCTATAATAGGAGGGGCTTCAAATAAGAATTTAGGTCAAATGCTGAAAAATAATAGGTACATGTTAGAGGTTAAATCCTTGGGCCTATGCCCTAAAATGTATTGTTTTGTTTATGTGGTATGTGTGTGTGCAGTGAATTACCTTCCATCCTTTAGCACTGGCAAAACCGAGAATCAGGCCATGTGTTGCTGGTGCTCTGTGGGCGTACTGATGCACTCTTTTAGCCTAGTGTTATACCTCCCAAAAATGTGAAGCTACAAACAGCTCCCTGCCTTGCCTGCTTCAGGTTGCTGCTGTAGAACCTTTCAGAAAGGCTGGGCCTTTACCAAGGAAAATGGTTTTAAGTTACACTTAGGTTTACAGGGGAGGGAATGATTTCTGTCTCAATACCTGGAGTAAATAGTGCTAGGAAAGAAAATACTCGTTTTTCTGTTGCAACACTGATTATGACCATGTACAGTGTAGCTGGTTTAACTTATCCCCCTTTGATTTTTTTCTCTGTTACACAGTTCCCATACTGTAGCTCCTGGAAATCATTTCAGTCAAAAATTCGCGTCTGTGTAAAAATCTGAGACTTCCTGCAGCTGTGGGATGCAAGCCAGTAGACTGGGGATTCAGGGCTTTCTTGCCAACTCTTATACAGTGCATGGCAGCAGAAAGACCCATAAGATCATCTGAGTTTGATGTGTAGAGTTTCCACTATAGAAATGGAAGCATCATGGTAGTTAAAGCAGGGATGCTGGAACAATTTGTGTAGTGGGGTGCTGAAAGGCATTGAACACAACTGCAAACCCTGTTTATAATGGAAGCCACTCAGGCCAGGGGGAGCTGCTGCACCCCCAGGACCCCTAATTCCAGCACCTATGAGTTAAAGAAAGATTAGAACAGAAAAACACATACATAAAAGTCAGATAGCTACTCAGGTTGGTTCTATCATACATTGTCTTCTCTCACTAATTTCCATGAGGACAAAAGGGAATCAATATTCATTCCTTGAACACCACCCCCAGACATGGCAGTTGGCCAACCCCCTCCTCTCTCTGGCATGTCTTGTCTCCTACCCCACCCTAGGGGGTGCCTAGGCTAGCCTGGACCTGGATCACATAAAGAGGCTGACATAAGAAACATGGTGTCACACAGCATCTGAACTCCAATTCCACAAGGAAAGAGGGAGATCTGTGCTATACTTATTTAAATAAACTTAATTAAATAAGGCATCCCTTGTTAGGATTTGAAGTCAGCCCTCTCCTGAACAAAGTAGGAGTCAACAGCAGTAGAATCCCACCCAGTGAGGAGGAAAGTCCTTACGAGACTTTTCTTTTACATGTATTTCAGATCCAGAAATTTAAAGCGTACAAAGCCAAGGCTATGTGCCGTTTTCCCCTGGTTGGCATGAGTCGCCCCTGGAGACGGGTACATGTATTTGACAGGTGCAGAAATGTGTACTACTTTGAAATCTATTTGGAAAATAAATCATTTATTGGACTGGTGTCATGTTCTGCTCTTCATTGTTAGAGCTGCCGCCAGTCCCATACATGCTAGCAGCTTCCAATGCAGCAGCAATTTCAGTGGACTGCCAATTTAAAAATAAAGATAAACTAAAGGTTTGCTTTAATGACTCCTTACAGGGTTATGATTTTAATCTGAGACACTTGGCTTTTTGGGGGAGGAGGATTTGTAAATACTTCTTTCTGTTCACCTTCACATTTATTGGTTTCTTTACGGGAGGGAAATAAGTGAGCTGAAGCAGAATTTGGGGGTAGGGGAGAGGGCAAACCTTACATTCTCCGAGCAGTGGGAGGGGGAAAGGAAAGTGGAAAACTGCCAGTCTCACAATTCAAGACCCAGGCTGCTGACAGGATGCCTCAGGTGGGCCAAGGAATACATGGTTGGGGACATCTTAGCTGTTTTCAGAAAGGAGCTGCCTAGAATGTGCTGTACAACACAGCATTTGTGACAGGCGATTGGGGCTTGCCCATGCCCTCCAACCAGGAGACCATGCCCTTTTTTTTGGCAATGATGCAACTGCAAGCGTAGTATCGAGGCACGAGCCTAGATCTTCTTGAGCATTAGATTTCAACCCTAAGAGGCTCCTTTACTTCATTACAGCACCCAAAAAGCAGAGGGTAGTATTTTGCCTTTGGAGTTCTCTCTTTTGGGTGCTTCCAATTCTGTATCCAATTATTTATCTGCACTTTGAAATGATTAAAGGTAGAGATGGGCCTAAATGTGAATGACAGATTTGAACCCCCTTTGAACTGGGGAAAGTTAGGGCTGTCTCTAATTTAACAACCTGTTTCCAAAATGTGAATTCTGTTAAATAAAGACCCCAAAAGATAACATCTTAGGATGAACAGTCCATCTTAGCCTTCCCCTAGTATTACATTTTGGTATCACCCCAGGCAAGGACAGTGGAGTGGCAACTGTGGGTGAGGTATATGGTAGATTGGTAGCTGATTGGTTTTGTTGAAGAATGGCAGGGAGAATTTAGGCCTCAGCACCTGCATTTCTTTTTAAGTTAATAGAGTTGTAGACCTCCTATGCCAGGTCTGATTTGCCGCCACCCTTCTTAAGGGTTTCCAGTTTCCTTGACAGTGTAGTTTAAATAACTGAGTATAGTGTAAATAACCAAACAAATTCCACAACTAGCTAATAATTTTATACTTTGATTTAAATTTTGTGAGCTCCAGTAAATATATAAACGTACTTTAAGAAAGTGCTTTTGACAGATTTCCTTTTAAAAAAAACAACAACAACCAAAAAGCTTGCTGTGTTTTCCCAGGTTTGACCAAACCCGAAACAAAAATCTTTCTTGATTAATAAAATAGATAATAAGTCCTGCACTGAAAACAATAACTTACCACCTATGATCTGATTTAAGCAGACTAAGCACCCACATTTACCAAAGTGGAGAAAGAGGAACAGAAGAATAAGGGAAATTTCACACGTTCAGTATTTACCATTTGAGCCCTGCTCCAAGGGTTTGGGCCAAAGTATTCTGGCACAATAGGTTAAATCAGTAATCCATTTTATATTTAGTTACTACTGTAGCTTGTACAAAAATCTCTCAATACACATAATAGAAATCACCCAACTCCCTTACTAAAATGGACATGTATAAGGAAGCATTTTTTTTCCCAGTTGAGCAAGATGCTAGGGACAGTTTTGTTTGTTGTCCAGGTGCTTTCCTAAACATACAGGATTTCTCTGATACTGATAGTTATAGTTATGAGTGTGGGGTGATTCTCAGCTCTCCCAAATCTTCTTTATAGCCTTAGAGGGGATAGACAGGGCCACTACAATACCTAAGAGTAAAAAAACAGACAAATTCTTGGATCAGTAGATTAGAGATAGGTAAAACCCCAACGCTTTGAAAGATCAATTGAGATAAGGATCTGGGATGAAATCCTGGCCCTATTGAAGACAATGGGACTTTTGCTATCAACTTCAATGGGGACAGGAATTTACCTATGAAGCTGATTTGAATATTTTTGTTTAAAAGTTGGACTTGAAAGCTGCTATGAACATACTTCCTTGTGAGACTTTTATTAGCTCTAGGTGCTAGCTAAGTTGGAAATATGACAGGAATGGTGAAGGTCACAGCAATAATTATTTATATATTATATCAGCATTTTCACTTCCAAAACGGGGGAATATAAAGGCATGGAAAAAATGGAGGCAGGCCAAATCCTTAGCTGATGTAAATCAGCATGCGTTCACTGAAGTCAGTTCAGTATGGACATTAACACCAACTGAGGATCTGTCCTAAAGAATAAAGGTATAGAAATGAGGAAAAGAAAAATGTGGGTGGGGAAGAAGCCCTCATCTCCAAAAAATCAAAGAAGAAACTCCAGCAAGTTATTTATTTTTCAAACCTAAGAAAACAAATAGAGGTTTAAGTTTTTAAACAGACCCATTTCACCAATGCAAAGGAGTAAGTGGAAGCTAAAGGCTAGATGTTTGCCAGAGTGAAATGATTTGGTGATCTAAGTCCATTACCTAGTGGTTAGGTGCCTACCCTGCAGGAGCAGTTTTAGGAGGTACTGCAGGACTGACACCCAGCAAGAGTTATCCCTCCACCCAGCCCAGCACCTTTCAGAAAGAAAGAAAGAGAAGCCCAAATCACCCCCAAAACATTTGGAAATAACATAATGCTTGCAAACCATCACTCTGATTGTGTGTTATATTCCTTCCCTCTTCCCTGTGTCTGTCTTGTCCATTTAAATTGCCGACTCTTCACAACAAGGGTTGGCTCTTGCTATGTGTTTATACCGGCCCTTACGCAATCATGAAATCCTAGAGTCATAGGGTTAGAAGGGACCGCAAGGATCAGCTGGTCTAACCCCCTGCCAAGGTACAGGATTTGTTGTGTCTAAACCGTCCAAGGCAGATGGCTCTCCAGCCTCTTTTGGAAAACCTCTAGTGAAGGAGCCTCCACAACTTCCCCAGGCAGTTTGTTCCATTGGCCTCCTGTTCTTACAGTTAGGCTGTTTTTCCTGAGATTTAATCTAAATCTGCGGTGCTGTAGTTTGAACCCATTGCCTCTTGTCCTGCCCTATGTGGCAGGAGAGAACAACTTTTCTCCATCGTTTTTATGGCAGCCTTTCAAGTATTTGAAGACTGCTATCGTGTCTCCCCTTAGTTTCCTCTTTTATAAACTAAACTTATCCAGTTCCTTCAGCCTTTGCTCATATGGCTTGCATTCCATCCCTTTGATCATCTTTGTCGCTTGCTGCTGGATCCTTTCCAGTTTCTCTACATCCTTACTATACGTTGGTCATCAAAACTGGACACAGTACTCCAGCTGAGGCCTAACCAGCACTGAGTAGTATGGTACTATCCCCTCCCGTGACTTGCATGCTATGCCTCTGTCAGTACAATCCAGATCTTGACTGGAGCCTCTAGGTGCTCCTGTTACACAAGTAATAATTATCAGTCATTAAAACTGATACATCAGATTGAGGCATCAAGCTCTTTATCTGCATCTCTTCCATGCGATCTTGCAAAAACACAATCACACCTAACTCAAAACTTTCATTACAGTTTTCATTGCTAAGGAATTTTTCTCCCACTCTTTGGTGGATCATTTTGACCCAGACAAAACAATTACAGAAATATGTGAGCTATAAACATTCTTGCCTCTTTCTTCACCCGCGCATTTAAAAAAAACACACAATACTATTTCATTCTGAAAGGTTCATCAGAAGTGAATTCAAAAATAAGTAAACAAAACAAATGATAGATAGATAGATAGATACAACAGTCTGACTGTAGTTTATCTGACCTTCTTTTGTCATGAATTAACATAGCTCTGGAATCTTAAAAGGATCATATCATGTACAATTCCTAAAATAACAAAGATAAAGAATATAGCTATGTGCTGCATTTAACATGGCCTTGAAATTAATTAATGGTCAGCGCTCTTATTTTCTTCATCATTCTTCCCATGAAGGGTAGGTATGGTCCAGATTCTCCATATAGTTATAGACTCTTTGACACACTGAGGTGGCGCAAAAGGCCCATAATCTAGCCACAAATGCCCCACAGAGAATTTTCTGTCAGAAGGGAACTCCCTGCTGGAGCAGCTGCCCAGTAGAGCTCTGTGCCTCCCATGTTGGGATTGGAGGGGTGGTGGCAGAAAGGAATTCTGCTACATCAATCCTCCACTCTGCATAGGGTCTATTAAAGACCTTACACAACAGTTACTTTAAGTGCCACAGGGAGCAACGCTGGCTGCCTGGCATCACGGTGCCAAGCACATTTCTAACACAGGAGAGAATGTAGCCTCACGCCTTGCTGAAAATGGTGTGCTGTGGAATAAGGCAGGCTACCTTTTCTATGATAAGAAAATGGGACCAAGGTTAAAGCTTACACTAACTAGGCCAGGGACCTGTGGAAAACAGAACCATTTTTCTATTTGCTTGATAGAGAACACAATTTAAAATGTGTTTACAATGCATACCTCTCCTGTGCAACACACCAGTTTCTTGCGTGCCTTTGCATTACCTCTGCTTACTTTACTGACAAAATTAAATGTTTATTGTTATTAGCACTGCAGAGTTGATACAGCTCTTGGACTCCCAGCTGGCCCGAGCTTCCTTGTAACATTCACATGACCATGCTAAGTGCTATGAACTCCATCATGGGCATATTGGATCATGAGACTTTTTTTGGCAAGCATTTGAAAATAGGAAGGGCTGAGGGATGGAGAACAGATGGTGGTAGTAGTATTGGGATTAGGTTGATGTTATTTACTGACAGTGTCCAAAAGTGCAGGTAGGTTGCATTCTGTATTTTGGAATTTTATTTATATATATTCTTAAGCTTTTGTATTAGCATCTGAGGGATGGGATAGCCACTTACAATCAAATTACAATAAATCAATATTGTTGATTACTGAACATTCATTACAGTGATATAGTGTAGCTTCCTACTAAACTAAGAAACAACTAGTCAAGAACACCTGATTTCTAATCTTGACTCTGCTAATGAACCATTCTTCGATAATTGACTTACCTACCCCGTGCAGTCCCTTTTCCCCATCTCTAAGAATGTGAATAATAATTACAACATCCCCATGAGGTAGGTAGATAGGTATTTAAGACTGCTTGCCTAATGTTTGTGCAGTGTATTCAAAGCTGTGAAATGCAAAGTATGGTTAAGAGACAGAAAGAACATAGGTTAATTTTCCAAAAAGTGGTTGGGCTAGAACTGAAAGCAAATAAAAAAATGATCTTTTGGTTTGTATAAAAACTGATTTGATATGGAAGTTACTAAGATGAGCCATGTGGAAAGCCACAATTGTCATTCTGAAGGTTCATTTTTGGCCTATAACAATAGTTTAAAATATAATGACCCGGGGTGGGAAAAATGAGTGCGCCTCCCAGAATACAATATACTACTGGGTAGTAACTTTACATTTCCCATTGCTGTCATTAAATTCACCTTTCACATATTTGTTATTTAACTATTATATCTGTTATTTCACAAGATTTTTCTCTGTTGCAGACTAGCTTCTCCTTCTCCCTAATTCTTCAGTAATGGCATAACCCTATCTTTCTGACATCACAGCCTCGTGCCATGGAAATGACTGCAAAGTTCCATATTGAGCATGATGCCTTCACTGCTATAGCAAGAGGAAGCAATACAAGCAATAAGCTTGAAAAGCTTTGTAAAGTAATAAATGTCATTATTAATAATTAAGACCAGAATCATAAAAGTTAGAGATGGAAGAAACCTATTCTGTCATCGGTTACCTGAGAATGTATTGAAATATGTGAAAAATACATACCAAGTTAAATATACATTTTTGTCCACTACTATTTCAAAACATTTACACCTATGTGGCTAAATTAGGCCAGCGTTTCTCAAATGCAGCCACCAGCTGATTTCTTTTTTTTGCAGCCATGACAGCCTCCAAAGCATGGGCAGAGATTGTGGGGGGACAAAGCAGCAGCCCCTCTCTGCGGCTCCCAGCTGTTGCTCCTGAATAGCTCTTACCAAGGGCAGCAACATGTAAACACTGTCTTGGTGTTTACACTGGCACTGCCAGCAGAGATCGGTGCCCCTGTGCTGTGCAGCCTCTTCAGCAGCGCCTCTGGAGACACATGGGGCTAGCGTGCCCAGTGCTGCAAGCAGCTCTTGTCAGTGGAGGTGGCTGCTGCATTCAGTCACTGTGGTGCTCCTCTGGGCTTCTCTACTGCTCCACCTGGCTGAGGCATGGGGAGCCAGGGACATCACAGGTGGCTGCTGAGTTCCCAACCCACCGTCCCCAGGGCAGGTTCTCGCTGAAGGGCCACGGGAGGCAGGGACAGAGAGACAAGTTTGTCAGCGCGGCCATCAAAAAAATTGGTTGTGAGAACCCCCGAATTAGTCCATGATCCTATAGCTGCATCCAGATAGACGGAGTCCTGTGTTCACACAGAACCCCTTCAGTAGGGTTCAGCACAGGTGTATTGGGGTCTGTCCATGCAGATGTAGTTGCAGGATCAAGGCCTTTATTTGCTGATGCTGTGCACTTGTTAGACAGTAAGGTTGAAAGGAGCCAGAGGAAAGGGAGTTAGTAATGACTGGTTAAATGAAAAGTTGGTATTACTACATGAGAGAACTGAACTACCAAAAAAGAAAAGGAATGGGACCTTGCACGAATTGGCATCTTTGATTAGCAGTCAGTCTTAAAGGATCTAAAGCTCTTTCCAATGGGAGTCAGCAGAGTTAAAGCTGAACTTCAGCATGGTCTGGGTCCGTTTAATACCTGGACAATAAGTAGCAGAAACTCATTCAGCAGTATTGCTTTTTCTCTAGCTAGAAAATAAGTCATAGTATTGAGCCAGGGTAGGAAAAGGGGTGATTTTAGAGAATAGTAAGGTTCTTCTGTCTTAAACTAATAGTTAGGAGAACCTAGTTGGTTCAAACTGCTGATAAGTACTGATGCGAATCTTCATTCTTGCCTTGAACTGATCTCTGAGATTTAAAAAGTATCATAAAAATTTCACATCATCTGTGCAGCTCTGAACGTCCTGGTTTTGCCCAAAATGCTGTACTTGTACTGTGCTATAATACTATTGAACTATATAACATAGCTGAAACCATGAAATACCAGAAATCCTAAGGATAGGTTTCAGAGTATTAGCCATGTTAGTCTGTATCCGCAAAAAGAAAAAGAGGACTTGTGGCATCTTAGAGAATAACAAATTTATTTGAGCATAAGCTTTTGAGAGCTACAGCTCACTTCATCGGATGCATACTGTGGAAAATACAGTGGGGAGATTTATTTACACAGAGAACATGAAATAATGGGTGTTACCATACACACTGTAACCAGAATGATCAGGTAAGGTGAGCTATTACCAGCAGGAGAACAGGGGAAAAAAAAAACCTTTTGTAGTGATAATCAAAGTGGGCCATTTCCAGCAGTTGACAAAAATGTCTGACGAACAGTGTGTGTGTATAGTGGGAGGGGGGGAGAATGAATATGGGGAAATAGTTTTACCTTGTGTAATGACACATCCACTCCCAGTCTTTATTCAAGCCTAAGTTGATTGTATCCAGCTTGCAAATTAATTCCAATTCAGCAGTCTCTCGTTGAAGTCTGTTTTTGACGTATTTTTGTTGAAGAATTGCCACTTTTAGGTCTGTAATGGAGTGATCAAAGAGATTGAAGTGTTCTCCGACTGGTTTTTGAATGTTATAATTCTTGATGTCTGATTTGCGTCCATTTATTCTTTTACGTAGAGACTGTCCAGTTTGGCCAATGTACGTGGCAGAGAGGCATTGCTGGCATATGATGGCATATATCACATTGGTAGATGTGCAGGTGAATGAGCCTCTGATAGGGTGGCTGATGTGATTAGGCCCTAGGATGGTGTCCCCTGAACAGATATGTGGACACAGTTGGCAACAGGCTTTGTTGCAAGGATAGGTTCCTAGGTTAGTGGCTCTGTTGTGTGGTGTGTGGTTGCTGGTGAGTATTTACTTCAGAAATCCTAAGAGTTACTTTATGCAAGATTTCCTGACCAAAGGTATTCAGAGTAAGGTTTGGGCAAATTCTGAACCTAGCTGCCAAACATTTTGAGGTTCAGTGTTTATTTAGACAAGAGTAGTGTGAAATTTGGGTTGATCTGGTTTCAGTAGTAGACTTTTTAAAATCTATTATGATTGGCCAATTGAGTTTCTTTAGGTATGCCACCCACCTACCTCAATGGGTGGGGAAATTTGATGAGGCCGGTGATGAGTCCCAGCAGCAAGGGTGGGAACACGAGGGATATCAAGTAGCTCCTCCCACATTGGAGTCTCTGGCACCCATTGGCCAGCTGTGGGTATGAGATGCTAATCGGCTGGCTGGCATTCCCCAGGTCCCAGGATTTAACCTGGAGGGGGGAGAGGCCATGTGGACTCTCTTTTGGCTCTATTCCAGCAGAGTTACTGCCAGCTTCCCGCACCAGACCATGTTGTCAAGACGCAAAGGAATTGAACAACTAAGGATTCCAGAGCCCCTCTCCCTAAGGGCACACCTACTCCAATAGTGGGCATTCTCCCTATGCTGGGGGTAGAGGGTTTGCTAGCAGCATGCAGATAATGAAGCGAGGGATTGCAAATGTTGTCATCGCCCAGGGTCACACCTCCCTGTGACACCCCCCTCAAGGGATACGAGGTGATCTGGAAAAATCAGCGACTCAGGTTAGGCAAGAATGGTACCGTCAGACAAGGGAGTAATGCTTGGGTCACAGGTTTAGGGTAAAATAGATATTCTGCTACAGAATATGGCACAATTAGGGTAGTACACGGACACTCCATCTCCAAGTGGCAGCATCCTACCAAAACTCAGGCTGGAGAAACGACAGCAAATGCTATTAGAGCTTATGTGGGATCTGATCACATATTCAGGAAACATCTGTTTAAAGGGGTTTGAAAAGGGGAATTTGTGGATTATTTACCTTGCTGTTCAGGGAAAAGCAGACAGAGAAAGGGGCAGAAAAGGACAAGAAAGAGGAGGCCAAACCTCGCAGACCTAACTCCTGAGAACCGGTCTGCAGCCTTTTTCATTTATGCTAATATAATTTCCTTGAGGAACTCCAAGAGGTTATCTCCTTCCTCAAGTATGAGGACTTAATAGAGAGGGCTTATGCTTCATATGAGTTATGTCTGCTCTGCAGTTAAACACCCATGGCTGGCCCATGTCAGCTGACTCGGGCTTGTTGGAGTAGGCTACAAGGCTGTTTAATTGCATTGTAGACATTCTGGCTCAAGCTGGATCCCAAACTCTGGAACATGTCATTGCTGCTGTAGTTAAGTCCAATCTTAGAAGGAGAAGCCCTCTTGTTTGACAGTCTCTTAGATGGTAATAACTGTCTGGTGCTTGGGATTCAGTTGGAGCCAGCAGAGGTGGCAATGTCATAGAATCATAGAATATCAGGGTTGGAAGGGACCTCAGGAGGTCATCTAGTCCAACCCCCTGCTCAAAGCAGGACCGATCCCCAATTAAATCATGTCAACTGGGTCCTGGTCTCTCTACCTCATTCTGGTCAGGAAATCTCTCTGGATCAGGATAGTGAAAGCCTGGGGTCCCATTAAATGGTGGGGGTGGCAGCCAAGATGGTGAAGATCCTTCCAGTAGCCTCTGTCTATTCTATCTGTCTGTTCATCTTTTTGTTTTTTTGTACTTTCCCCACAACAACTCTTTCACTTAAGGACCCAAAAAGGGAGTGATAGGTGGACCAGCCCATCTCTTCATTATTTCGTCCACCAATTAGGCCAAATATCTGATATACCAATTTTGGCTCACTAACTTCCAGTTGCACATCTGTTTTTAACAAGCATAATTTCAACACAGTCCTTGAATCATATCAAGTTGGCCTTTTTGTTTAGACTAATTCAGTTATTCTGTCTCCCTTTCATACCTTTTCCCATCACATTTATTATGATAGGTTATTGTAACATCTTATGTGCGTTTACATACTTTTTACAGTTGAGCTCACAATTTGGGTAAATGTGTAGGCCTAATTGTCACAACAAGACACAGAGCTGCACAAAACTTGACAGCTATGCTCTGGTAGGTGTGTGCTAGAGGGTGGTATAGCCGTGGTGGGCAACCTGCGGCCCACATACGGCCTATCAGGGTAATCTGATTGTGAGCCACTAGACATTTTGCTGATGTTGACCACTAGGAGCTGATGGGGGCTGTCCTGCAGATGGTCAATGTCAGCAAAATGTCTCGCGGCCTGCAATCAGATTACCCTGATGGGCATGGTTACCCACCATTGGTGTATAGGGTTGCGGGGGTATATGGATACTGGGATGTCTGGGGTAAATGGGTGGGTGCTAGGGTGTGTCTGGGCTCTTGGAATGGTAGGTGCTAGAGACCTCCGGCATAGGGGGGAGATAATAGAAGGTGTCTGAGAATGCTGGGGTGTCTAAAATGGGTGGGTGCTGTCTGAGGATAGTTTGGTCCTGAAAGGACCTTGAGGTTGCTATATAGTTGTGTGTGGGGGCTGACTGGGGACAGTACTTGTAGAGCTGAAGAATGGAATTGTTTCTTTTCTTTAATTCCTATTATTAATAAGACTCCATATTGTAACTCAAACTCCATTTTGAAATGCTCACTCCATTTTGTAAACCCTGCTGAAACCTTATTAGTTTAGTTTAGATGTGTGAATGAGGTATGCATGGATAATGGAATCAACCTCCAGTCCCAGCCTGTCCAGATAAAGTTAAACGCAAACACCAATGGCTGAAGATGCAGACAACAGCCCTAACAAAGTGAGAAGAGTCCACCCCAAAAGAAAATAACAAAGGTACAATTGAAACAAGATCAAAGTCAGGTCCCAGGCTGAAAGTCACCTGTCTGCAATTGACGGGTGATCAATCACACTGAACCCAGAGACAGCGTGACATAGCAAGACCTAAAGACTCTTAATTCAAACTAAAGCCTACAAAAAGGATGGGTGAGATGGAAGACTTTGGGTAACATTCTGCTGCCAACATCGAAGGGCATCGGTGTGCACCTGACAGAGACCCAGCCCTTCCTCGTGCCCAGCTTTCCTGGCCAGTTAGCAGCCATGAGCTATGAACCCAAGCTGCGAAATCAAGCCACAAACTCAAGCTACGTTCAGGACTGGTAACTATCCAGCAGCTGCAGAATATTTGATATATGTGTGTGTGTGTGTAGGTATTAGCTATTGGTTATCGATCAAATTGTGTTATCATAATAAACATGGCATCTTGGCTTGTCCCCTGAAATGATCCTGTGTAGCTTTATCTGCATAACATACTGGCCCTCCCCTTCATCTTCTGGCCTCTCCTCCGCTTCCTCCTCCTTGCTCCTCCTTCCTTTTTTTAGATCCAGCAAAAGCAGAGGGGTCACCTGGCAATTGCAGGACTACGCCTTACTCCTGCTGTCAGCAATAACAATTGTTGTATTCATTTAAATGTCTTGCTCATTGTCTTGTATTTTGTTTGCTTGGCTATGCACCTTTTCTTTAAAAATTAATATAGAATCTTAAAAATAAAGACGCCGGAGATCGCCTGAGATCCACATGGCTTAGAGGTGAGAGAGAAATTTGCAGGACAGCCCCGAACTTGATAAGACTTTCCTGAATCCAATGAAATCCTGTGTGTGCATGTGCATGTGAGAGAGAGAAAGAGAAGAGGAACATTAAAAACCTAACCTCCACTTTAGCGGGTGATTTGGATACAAATTTAAACAATATGGTAGATTTCACTAAACTTAAAGTATACTACACTAATCAACAGTATTTATTTATCTGACTTTCTCTATACACATTATAAAACATTTATTAAACCTCAGTTCTTCATGCAGTATAGGAATACTTGTTTGTTATACAATGAAAATAGATCGGATTCAATATACATCACAATAAAATAATCTTGTTTTCAAAATCCTCTTTTGGTAATTTTGCCTAAGCATTTTTTTATACTATATGGGACAAAATTTCTGAAATCCCATTTCATTTCTTTTTGAAGTCAAGTTTAAGAATATGGCAACTGTTTTCCTGCCGGGCTCTCCTACTCTTCATGACATCATCACCTTCAACTTGTACATAATGCAGCTGTTTAATTGGTACAGTAGGTGGTCTGTATAGCAGTTCTGTTACTTCAAGAACTTCTTTGGCTTCTTGTGTCATTTATCCCTCTTAAAATCATAATGTTTACTTTGGATCATTTTGCTGGAACTGTTTCTTGGTGCCTGATTGATTTGATGTAAAGATGGACAGGCTGCCAGTGCCACTCAGCCGAGTTTATTAGCAGAACTTTTTCCTCTGAGGTTGGCAGACAGCACTAATTCTAAGTTCTGGTCCAGAAAGTTTCCCTTCTGAGTAACTACTTCAGTGACACGTCGCCTGCTCAATGGAATCCTATTGAGAGCATCAGAATTGGCCTACTCCATACCCAGGCAGTAGAAGATGCAGTTCAATGAGATGTGAAAAGAATGGGAGGACAGTGGAAGAGGGCAGGGGAAATAATGCTCTCTAATCACAGATCAAACATATTGTTTTTCACTCATAATCAGGAATAGATTTATCAGATACTAAGCTGGGGAATTCACAGTGACATCCCTAACATAGCTGGAACTCCAACTCGATTTATTTATTATTATCCTTTGCTTAGTGACAACAACTGTGCTTGACTTGAACTTTAAGCACACAGTAGGGAGGTTGCCAATGTAGGACCATAAGGCTACAAGGTGCTGGGTCCTCTCAACTCCCGTTGATTTCAGTGGGAGTTGAGAGAACTTAGTGCCTTGCAGGCCGTGGTCATCACGTCGTGATTAGGCCCAATGACTATTAAAGAATTCAAATATTTTCCACAAATTGAAAAGTCATAAATATGAAGCTTTGATTCTCACTAATGTTATGGAGTCTGAATCCTGAAACATTTATTTTTAGCTGTGGAATATCTCAGGCCCTGCAAGATTTCTCTCTGTAGCATGAGCTATGTATTCTTAGGCATATCACCTCAATTTCCTGAAGCCTTCCGTAGCCCTGTTATTACAGGCTGTGAGAAATATACTTTTGAGTGTCGCCACATTAAAATAAGACAGTTAATAGTAGTGATAGAACCTGATGCATTCATGCCTCAAATTCATCCAGTGAATACAAATCCCACTGCTTTTTTCCTAAACAATTCCCTTCAACCACATTTCATCAACAGCACTGGACTTAATCCAGTAGAAAAATTCAGAGGTACAAGACTACGTTCGTCATGCTCCACAGATATCTTCACTAAACAACTATTCTTGATAAAAACACTCAAAGGCTATTATTTCATTTTATTTTTTACTCAATTACATTAAAGTTGACCTGACATTCTCACTCAAAATCCCTTTATTGACCTCCTCGCACTTACCACATCCAGTTCAAGCTCTTTATCCTCATTTTCATGGTTCTGTACAACCTGGCCTCACCTCCCTCTGTCTTGCTTATCTCTGATCCCCTGCTTGTGCACATCCGTCTGCCCAAACAACCTGTTTCTCTGCCACCTTCAGGACCTTTTCCCTCTCCGACCTCAGTGCCTTCTTCCATGGAGTCTTCTGCATTTGGGACCACCTCCTCAACCCTGTCCACCATGCCTCCACCATCTCCTCCTTTAAATCTCTTCTGTAAAATATACTTCTATCAAGTCTACAAAACTCAGTCCTTCCCAATGGGAAGTTTTTACAAACCAGACATCTGACTTCCCTTCCCCATCAATAACAAAAGTCCCAACTAAAATGTTGGCACTAACAAGATGAGCGTCAATATTTCTGAATGTATTTGAACAGTGGAATGTTCAGATCCAGGGCTTTGGTTCAAACCCAACCCTAATTACAGTCGAAGACAAACCACCATGGAAGACTAAAACAATTATAAAATGAGACTCCAGAATGCATCATCAGCTTCTTGGCAATAATGCTATGAAACAAAAGGGGGCACGTTTATGCTTTAGCCACCCACATGTCAATATCTCAGAAATTCCATTATGCCTTTCAGCCATAACAAGTGCTAATTTGTGACACAACTAGCCTTTTACCCAGTACCAGAAAGTATTGCTCAGAGATTAAATTCCAGTGTATTTAAATGCCGGGGTAGGATCAACAGATATGTATCAAGTAGACAGAGTCTCTCCCTTGTCAGCTTTTTATAATTTTTTTCCTGTTCCAAAAACAGGACTCAAGATAAGTCCAAACTCTCCAGAAATAAACGGAGTATTGTCTTTGCTTCAAATTTAAAATCTTTTCCCACCAGTAATATTATAAAATTTCAAAATCATCAACAATTTTCTGGTTTGTTTTTTCCAGAGTCTCCTTTTCTGAGTTTAAACACCAAAGAGGGAAATAAAATATTAGAGCGGCTCAAGGTGATGTAAATAGAGTAATGGGATGAATGTGAACCAAAGAAAGTTAAGGCTAAATAGCAGGGGGAAGGTCCTAAAAGTGATCTCTAGTAGACTTTGTAATCATCTCCAACGATAAGTGATAGAAACCCTTTAGTTTCAATAATTTCAAATGAGACTTTGCAAAGCCATTGAGAATATGCTATTGGAAAAAAGCCTGCATTACGGCAGGGGATGGATTAGGGTTAGGGTTAGGTGATGCCAAACAGTCACAAAATATTTTTAAAACCCTCCCTGTCTTGGTTATTTCAAGTCAACTGATTAATCTGGCCCTTAATGAAGTATATAAGAAAGTGGATATAAAAGGTAACACACATTTCTAAAGCCAGTCCTTTTTATAAGCCTATTTTTACTTTGTTTCCCAATTTCAACATTGTTAGCTCTATCAGCAGTATTAGTTAGTGAGTAAATCATCAGTTTCAATGGTGCAAAAACATAGAAGAAGATATAGTCCAAGTTTCAAGGAGCTTACATGTTGATAGACTACATATGTAAACTTATTCCTCCTTTTGCCTTTTCATATCCTGCTTGAGAGCTTAATTGAGATTCTAATTTGATAGGACACTGAACTAGAAGTCAGGAGACCTAGATTATATTCTTGGTTGTGCATTGACCTGATGTATGAGCATGGGAAAGTCACTTCCCCTCTCTGTTTGCCTCTTAAAAAAAATCCTGACATTTTAAGGCATCTAAACCGCTGCACTTCACATTTCTCCTTACTGGTCCAGCATGCAGTGAATTGGAATCACAGCTTTCTTTAGCCTGGTAAGAAAGGAAGGAAGAGGATTGCTTGTGTTAATACAATCCTTAAGTTATAAAATATCTTGTATAGCAAGATGGTGAGTTTTCCCATTCCTTCTTGCTCCTGGGTCAAAGCCTGACAACTTTATGTCCCTCCTTCCTTCCTGGAGGTGAAGGAAGTGTCCCGAAAGTTATTATTTAATATTGTTATTAATTGACATTTGTGTTCCAGTAGCAGTATACTGATAGTGACATCCTAAATGCCTCAACCAGGGCCAAGGCCCTATTGTGCTAGGCACAAATGATGGCCCCTGCCCAGAAGAGATTAAAGCTAAAGACAAGACAAACAGACACGTACAGACAGTACAATTTCTCCCCACTTTCTACTCACATAACAACCAGCTCCCTCTCCTATCTCCACCCGCCAGTCAATTTCCTTCACAGCCCTTATTCCCACCAAGTGCCTTCCTTCCACCTTACCCACTCCAACATTAAAACATGCAGCCTCATTCTAGTTGTAAGAGTTGTGGGGGGGAGGGGAAATGCCAAAATTGTCCGACTATGTTTTCAGCCATTTCCACCCTCTCAGGGACTGTGGAGGGAGGATGCCTTATTGCTGCTTCCTGCAGGGAAAAGGCAGGGGACCTACATAGTCTTTCCCTGCCGCACCATCCCACTTGTGTTTGGCAGCAGCCTGGCTCCAAACCATGTCCATCCCCCATGGAAGGGGGCCTCTCATATAATGCACTCTGCTTCACAGCTGTGAGGAAGTCAGGCTGTTGGCACAGAACTTTGCCTGTCTTTGGACCAGAAATATCCAGGTGACACCCAAGTTTCTCTGTCAGCTTGTCTTTTTTTTCAGTAAGTTTGCACCTATGACTCCATTGTCAGAAATTTCCTTAGTGCTGTATGGAACTATTCATTCTCCACCAAATATGTGGATTAGATTACATCCCGTATTGCAGGTGTGCTAGTTATCTTATCTTGGTTTCCTGACTGCACCAAAAATTCTTCAAAGCCAGACTTCTTAATCTTTCAGGGTAATTGGTTCATCTTGTGACTTGAAGAAAAATGCATGCTTCAGTAAATCTATGGAAACGAAGTGTGTGGGCTCCTGAAAATCCTTGAACCCAGCTGGTTCTGCCAAGGCTCTGAAGGAGGCCCTGTGAGGTTTAGGAACTCCAAACTCCACAAAAATGACTATAAAAACCTTGATTTTGTTTAATAAATTTATTTGAGCATAAGCTTTCGTGAGCTACAGCTTACTTCATCGGATGCATCCGATGAAGTGAGCTGTAGCTCACGAAAGCTTATGCTCATATAAATTGGTTAGTCTCTAAGGTGCCACAAGTACTCCTTTTCTTTTTGCGAATACAGACTAACACGGCTGCTACTCTGAAACTGGATTTTGTTTGTGCAGGTATGTGTGGTAGAGGACTTATAAGATAGGTGTGGAAGTGCTGAGGAACACCTTGACAGTGCATGCCCCAACTACTTAACTCCAGCGTCTATGTGTGTCTAAGAAAGTTTAGGAGGACCTAGGATGGGTACACAGAATCACTTTTTCAGTCCAAACCCCCTTTACTGCAGGGGTCATTTGGCATCGACTTTAAAATGGGCCCAGGCTTTTGCACCCACAATTTATTATTGGTGTCACACACAACACCTGCTCTATACAAATGATCAGCTATAATAAGCATCAGAGAGATGTGCCTGGGTTGAAAAATGTGTATATGTCACATTTTGACACATTGGGGTGTCAAGCTCCAAGGTTACAGCTTGACTCATTTAGAGAGAGGGGGTGAGGGTAACCATAAAAATCAGGCTGACTCTGAGTTTGGAGCTATTGGGGGGAAAGTAGTAGTGAGATCGCAGGCCAAACTTCCTTCCACCACAGCCAACACAGTGTAATTATTGTATATGTTGCTGCATGGCAAGGTCTGCACAACCTGTACACTTAGAGGTATCCCCTTTCTCTCCTTGAGGAAATCTCTTCATAGAGCCTAGCTAACTGCCAAAAATTGCAGTATAATCAGTGTAGAAGGGAGATCTGATGCTATTAAGCAGAGCAGGGGCCACCTTTCCATGCTTTATTCCATGGCAAGTTATTGAAAGCAGAATATCAGAGGAGCCAACTGCAGCATTCATTAACAGGAGGATGCCAAAGAAGCAAGGAGCTGACAAAACCCTCCTTTTCCAGAAACCAACTCAGCTGCCTGCAGTGAGCAGGCAAGGCCCTCCAATGACCTGCCACAGCAGCAGGTCTCTGAACTGTAGCTGAGCCCATGGAATTTCAAAAGTTTGAAAATACACCAGTTCCCTGGTTTGTTTCCAATGAGATGATCATATAAAATAAAATACCAGAAAAAAGCAGGAAAACGAGAACTGCTTTTATAAAAGCATGTCTGCACTTACGTAATTCATGTGTGTGTGTAGCCTTTGCAGCCTGACATTAAAGCCTCTGCACAAATGAAACAGGAACTGCGTTTTCTGTTTTTATCATCTAATTTAAGAATATGCCGTAAAAATGAAAGGCTAACACCTGGAATCTGATGCATTGAACAGAAGCCCTGTAGAGGAGTGTGCCAGGCATCTTAGGTGGTTCTGATCACAGTTAATGATCTCTGCATACAACTAGGCTCTAAGTTTTAGCAAAGACTGAGCCTTGGAACAAACTTTGAGCAAGATTGCTATGGTTTAGTTTGGTTTTTAATACAATATTTCCGCTAGTCCACATATGGGATGTTACATGACACCATGGGATAGATTGCTGCCTGGCTTTCTAATAGCTCGAGCAAAATAATGCTAACATTGATATTTTCTATTCTGTATTGCACAACAAAGGGTGAATGGCTTTCAGAGCTGTAGCCCACGACAGCCTATTAGCCATGTATTGCAGATGGACTAATGTGTGGTGAACGGAGTGTTTTCACAGAACTTTTGAATAAAATAAGATGTCAGAGGCTGTATTTTTGCTGATTGAGATTGTGCAGTGAGGATTTTTTTTGCTTTTGATTTAATTTTTTTTTAATCCGTTGTGAGTGGAACTGAGCTGGGGTGGTCAGAATAATAATCAAATACCAAAAAGAAAGCAAATATTAATGATGCAGGACAAAGGATGGGCTAGTGAGAAACTGTGAAGGGAGTTTGCCTACAAAAGTTCACTGAGGAAAATGGTAGGTAGATACAAAACAGCCCTATGACAAAGTGATGACCATTTTTGTTAATATTTTTGCCATTTAGTTTAGGGTGAATTTACTATGCCTCCAGAAATGTCACTTTTTTCTGTTATTTAGCACAATGGGTCTTTCCTCGCCAAAAAAAAAAATTACAAAAATATGAATTTTCATATTTCTACTACAAAGCCACTCTCATTCCAAATTGGACACACATGTACATCAAAACATAAAGTTCCTTTATCATAAAAATAGGACAAATTTTATATCACAAATGCAGAAGATTTTTACTCAGGATAAGGTGATTGGCGTATCATAGGTAGATATGCCAAAAAATACCAAACTGGTTTGGATGACAAATAGACTTGTTATTTATAGTTTTAGGTTGTAAACTTTAGGTGATAAAACCTTTGTCCTCAGAAACTTTAGATGACAAACATTTGATGTTAAAATTGTAGACAACTGTGACAGCTACTGTGCTGTGCTGTGGGACTCAGACTCCCTCCCCACATTGCCAGTAGCGACTGGTGGCATGCTAGATAGCCACAGGTTCTTCTTACAGACCCCTTTGCTTCCACAGTTCCATGGCTTCATTCTCTGTGCATCCTGGGGATCTATGAGGTTGGCAGACATCACCCCATTCTATCTCAGCACCCATGTGGATCCCTCACCCCGAACATTGTGTAAGGCAAAGTTTGAAGAGTTTTCTTCCTCTTCCGCAGGTTTATCTATGGGAGAGAAAGATATAGACCTACGAGACTATAGACCAGAGCTTCAGCTGGACAGGGAGCCTCTCAACCTGCCAAGGCCCATTTGTGGAATGCAGTGTATGACAAAGATCCAAAGTGGAGGAGCAAAATAAATAATATAAATAAATAAAATTGTTAATACAGGAAGCTTAATAAACTGTGGGATACTTTTCTGTAGTATAAATATCCCTTCCATAGCCTCACTTTGGTCATTCTTTATTTCTAATGTAAATAATTTTCAGCACTAGAAGTGAAGAGACACTCAGTTTATGTGGAATATAGGTAATTTTTGCACTAAAATGAGTGATGTCCCTCCAAACAAGGGACATTTGAGTGCTGTGGGAGGAAATCAGCATAGCCCCACTGAAGTCAATTTAGCCACACATTTATCCCAGGTGAGGTGTGACCCTATAATGATATGATCCAGCAATGGATTAGAAAAGGTATCTCAAATAACTACTATTCTTACTTAGCAAATCATTTATAAATCACCATTTAATGATATTTTTACAAACTACCTTTTAAAAATGCATCTTTAGTTCTTGAAAAGGACTAGTTACATGTCTTGGATTACTTAGTAGACACAACCCAATGGTTTCCCAAACAACCTTTCTTGTTAAAACAGTTCCAGAATATTGCAAATAAAGAGGACAGAAGTGTGTATTGATAAAATCATTTCCATGCCCACCTTAAATTAATGATAAAACTTGGATCAAATGTGAGGAAAAGGGGCATTTCCTGTTTATGTGTAAATGGAACTTTCATTTATTTTGTAGCTATGCAAAGAAAAGGTAGTGTTTCTCCAAAGGACTTTGTATTTCTGAAAATAAAACACTACTAAAAACTTTTATGAGTCACTGTGTTTTAAAAATTAGACAGGACCAAAAACACTAATAAAAATGAGTAAAAATGTCTTCTTTATTATTTAGCTGAAGAAGAAGATGTTTTGCATAAAGTTAAATACAAATAACGTGGGAGAGAATTTGAACCTCACAATTCAAGAAAAATAGATCAGGGTTTACCAGTGGTATCTGCAGGAGTTAAATTTAAATGATTGCCAAATTTCTCCATTGCACGTTGGAAATATGACAAGCTGCATGCAGGTGGAATAGATGCATACTGCTTGGAGCTGATCATCCTGCATCATAAGGTAAATACGAGTCACTGCATCACAAGGGAAATACGAGTTACTGCATTACAAACAATTTGTGAGCTAGGATTACCAAATGACAATAATATTAATTTGCATGTATACAGCACATTCCATCTGAAGATCTCAAAAGACTTTACACACATTAATAATAATAAAAAATAATACCTAGCTCTTATATAGTGTTTTTCATCCATACATCTCAGAGCACTTTATAAAGGAAGTCAGTATCATTACCCTCCTTTTAGCGATGGAGAAAGCGATGCACAGAGAGGCAATGCATATGTGTTGTTTTCCCCTTTGCCTAATCATCTTAAACAACGTTCGATACCTAGCTCTTTAAACACATGAATGAATGATTAGTGTGTTCTAGAATGTTACATGAAAGCATTCTGAGACTGTTGTGTTCCTTTCTAAGAATTATTCTTTATTAATGATAGGAAAATTCTTCTCCACCCTCCCCATCTTGACTGATGTTTGGTGCCTCTTTAAAGACTGCAATAGCAAAGACACTGGACAGACAACTGTGTTCACTACACTGTTAGGAGTTGAGCTCAGTGAGATCCCTGGCCTACAACTGAAATGGAAGCCCTCCGAAGACAGAGGTTTTTATGAATAACAGTCCTCAGTTCAGTAAAATATTTCATTTTGTTTTCTTCGAAGATTTTAAAAAAGACATTTGGTCAAAATCAGTCAGGAACTGATGTGACTGCTGATTTCTGCCTCCCACACAAGCCACCTTACTCTTTCTTTATGTCAGTTATGATTTAAAGAGCGGAAAATGACTCACAAAGGGAGTGCTCAGAATGTATCTATTAGAAGTTACTCAGTGAGTACATAATCTAAATGACTATAAACAATTTCCGAGACACAATGTTAACAGCGGTTACTAAGTTTTAAAGTGTGATTTGCAGAATGTGAATCTCCAGTATTTTTAAAGAAATCTCCAGTATTTTTTTAAAGAATTTTTAAAGTATTTTTAAAGAAAAGATGATAATCTTTTTTGTTTATGGATACTACAGTGATATATACAAGTCGATAGATAGATGTAGATTCGATAATTGGTTGGCTGAAAAGTATACTGTAGCTTAAGCTATAAATGTTTCTAAAGACTTAGTTCTTCTTCACCTAAATGGAGTCACCCATCATGCAGTAGGCTTAAAAAAAAACACATGTAAACATAAGGTCAAAATTGAAATGAAACATTTCACAGTTATCTAAATGCAATGTTTGAGTGACCCAAACTTGTCTTTTCTTTCTTTTCTCACCTTCCTCTCCCATCACCATTCCCGCCCCTGTCTTTTTATTTGTGAAAATCTTTGAGATTTCAACTTTTTATCCTGATTTCAGACAGGAATATTTTTCAAAATCTTGACTTTGGGGAGGTTGGGGGGGGGGAGGAAAACCACTTTCCACCCAGATTATTTGTGATTGCAACACGGAGATGCAGCAAATATGAGCACTAGTTCCTGATACACCATACAGTACCCACCCCACTTCACTTAATAAAATAGCAGGCACTGGCTGGATAGGCAGAGAGAAGCATCCTTGGAGAACAGGGCAGCTCTGGTAGATAAGAACTGCTCTCCTTTTTCTCACTGAAGAAGAAAAGGCATTACAGAAGCCCCATGACAACTAAAAAGTATTGTCTGCATACTGCTCCACAATATACCATGTACCAACACTGCTGGATTGATTTTATACAGTAAAGCAGAAACTTCTGGATTTTATGAGCCAGATTCTGATATTAGTTGCGCTGGTATGGTCGTCTTCTGAGTCTACTGAAATCAGTGGAGTTCCTTGGGATTTCACGGACAGACAGAATCTGGCCCATAAGGCGTGAGGTTTTCAGGGTTTACATACTTTCTATATGGATGCATTGCAGCATGTAGCTCTTTCTCAGCTATGGAGGACATAAATCCAAAAAATTATGAGACTGAAGGAGAAAAAAGGACAGTTAAGAAAAATGGCACTCACTCATGCAATAAACCAGCACACATTTAAGCAACTTTTTTTGGAAGGGGGAGACTTCACAAGAACGTATTTCTAACTGTATCTCCATCTGCTGTAAGTTTCATAGCTTTTATTTATTTAATTCAAACTGCCAACCCACCCAATTTCAAGGGAAAAGTTGTACAACTGTTTAGTTTTACACCTCATTTAAGCTAACCTGTGTCGTCACCCACATTGGGGGTTTGGCTGTGTAGTACCAGTCACATCCTTGAAAGGGGGGGCAGTTAGGAACTGCATTTCTTCTGGAAGGGTTTGATGAGAGATTGTAGAGAAGGGTACACACACATTACTTCATCTTCCTAGGATAATCCAGCCTGCTTTGCACTGTGCATGCCAGGCACCCTGTAGGCCAGTATAAGGAGGACAAGAAAGGAGTGGACCATGGCCCCGCCTCCTCTCTTTCCCCTCCCCCCGGCCTTTTGAGGAGCTATCTGACCCTCAGCTTCCCATGTTCTCCTGAGGCTACGGCATTGTCACTGGTTGTTGAGCAGGCTGCTTAGCAGCAGGGAAGACTCCCTTTCTTTTGGTCTTCAGCATACCCACTCAAGGGCCAGAGATAATATGGCCCCAGGTGGTGGGACTCAAGTATCCCACTCTTTGAGCTCATCTCTTATTTAATTATGGGGGGGGGGGAGGATTTTTCACCAAAGCAAAAAATCCCATTCCATACAGGCTTACAGTAACAATATTTTTCATTCGTGCCACAAATTTTTGGAGATATTTGATTTTTTTTTCCATAGGGAAAAAAGGCAAAACATTATGGGAGTTAAGAATATTTATCAGCTGGAAGGGATAAAGATGCCACAAGCAGCAGCCAATTGAAGAATGGTCATATTAGGATACAACTGTTTGGCTCTGCCAAATTTAAAGGGCCAACTAAAGAAAGGGCATGCTGGGGGGAAAATTTCTTGTAAGAGGGAAACCTTGCACTAAGGAGGCTTAGCAGAGACCATGAAAATGCAAAGGACAGTGTTCCTGAGAAATGGTTGTTTCTGCCTGTTGCATATCACCACTTTAACACAGGGAAATTACAGCCTTCATCTTTTTCTTACAGTCTCCCTCCCATTCTTATCACTTTCTAGTTGTCCCTTTCTTTTTCTTGGGTAGCTTTCCCTGAAATGCTTCTGGCTTCATGCAGAGAACAGGTACAACTACAGGGTCTGAATCTATGGAGAAGAACATGGTATAGGAGGGAGGGATGCAAATTTATGAGGCACTGGGGAATCCTTTGAGGAAGATTCTTTACAGAAAGCGTGGACTCCATTTTAAACAAAGTGGAGCCAGATTGCTGGCACAGAAAATTGGGAAGATTTGGGGGATTATTTAAACTAGGTGGTAAGGGAAAGGCTGACGGGTTCTGAGAAACATTTAGGTCAGACAAAGACATCTGCTAGGGATGTCAGTAACACGAGAAACTATGCATCTAGCAGTAGAGGAAAGAATTACAACAGCACTGCAGGAAGCAGAAGTTGAAGTCATTGAGGTACAATCCAAAATGATAATGGTGCAGATAAGCATGTTATATTAAGAAAGTACATCCAGGAATAAAGTCTACAAATGTCTATGTGCTAATACAAGAAGATTAAAGGCAAAAATAGCTGAGCTTGAATTCCCAGCAATAGAAAGGACCTCACGAGAACAGATATTTCAAGAGTGAAGTAAGACAATCTAGTTCCCTATGCACAGTGTGACATAAGGCCCCATGTGACTCTGCCCCTGTGGCCCCACCCCTCCACTATGATCCCACTCCCACATGCAATACACATTGGAAAGAAACATTTGTATGACTCATACACCTTCCAGGTTTCTAAATTAACTGTATCAACTCAGGAAAGTGCATAATTGTGCATGACGGAATGAAGACGTCTGCTCAGTGTGCAGCTGCAGTCTGGAAAGCAAACAAGAAGGTACAATGTATAAGGGACAGGATGGAAAACAACATGATAAATATTATAATACCATTATATAAATCAATACTACTGTCTCATCTGGAATATTATGTGCTCCAACCCCCCGAAAGTATATTGTGGCAATAAAATGGGTTCAGGTAAAGGTAATAAAATGATTAAGGGCATAGAAAAGTTCTTGTAGGAAGAAAGGAGAAATATAAGGAGGGACATGATAAAAGTTTATAATATATTGAATGGGATAGCAATGGTAGCTTGGAACCATCTGTTCTCTGTGTCTCACAATACAAAAACAAATGGGCAGTCAATTAAATTAAAAGGTGGCAAAATCAAAACTGCTAGGAAATCATTTTTCCAGGCAACGTATAATTAGAGTGTTGAACTCATTACTACAAAATGTCACTGAGGCCAAACATTTGGCAAGCTTCAAGGGAATGGACATTTATATAAATAACAAGAATGTCTAGTGCTGCTATAATTAATGCCAATAAACTATGGAAGGGATATTAAACCTCATGTTTCAGGGTTTAAACCAATCTCTACCAGTTAGAAATTAGGCGGAGACAATGTTGGGGGCAGATAAAACAAGTATGTTTCAGTCTAGATGATTTATTTCAGATTAAGAAAAACAACAAATTACAGAGTTTCCATGTGAGAGTGAGAGAGTGACTACAGTGAGTGTCCCTGTATCTGTACTGAAATACAAAATGGCAGCTTTCCCCCATCAGCAGGGAGGTGATCTCCCTACATACACACACAACACAGAATGACAGCATCTCCTTCCCGTTACGTAGCTTTATAAAGAACAAATTGGTTTGGGAAGGAAACAATTCAGAACTGACATGATAGAGGTATATATTGTTTACCCTCTCTCATAAGGCAAGAAAAAAAGGCCATCCAATGAAAGAAAAAGGTAATACAGTTACAACTGAGAAGAGAAAATATATATTTTATGTCATGCATGATCAAACTGTGGGACTCACTGTTAGAGTTTACTGGGGCCAAGAAGTGACATTCAAATAAATTAGACACCAACAGGAATAATAAAACTATCTGCAATTATATTAGCTTGCTAAAGTAAACACTCATGCTTCAGGACATAAGCCAACCACTAGCCTTTAATGCATGCAGCTAGGAAGAACATTTCCCCCATAGGCATGTTAAAGTATAATTTTTAATCATATGGATTTTACACCTTCCGCTGAAGCATTTGATTTTTGCCCCTGTCAAGAGACAGGATACTGGATCAGATGGCCTTTTGTTTCGAGTGGTTCTATGCTCCTTTTGTTTCAAGGTCTCCCTTCCTGCTCTACAGGGGTGGTCCCCTCCATATTGTGAACAAATCTCTGCCAAGTTATTACATAGTTATTTATTTTTCAAATGGCTTTGTAGAGCAGATGTTCCCATGTGAGCATTAGCTCTTCTTTTACTTACATTTGCTGTGCAAATTGAACACTGAACCTAACCCAGATCCCATGGAAGTCAATGGCAAAACTCCCACTGAGTTCATCAAGATCAGGATTTGGCTCACTGACTTACATTCTGCTGCCCCAGAATGAAACTAGCAAGCAGTAGACATCAGGGGTGCTGGAACAATTTATATAGTGGGGGTGCTGAGAGCCATTGAACCAAACTGTAAACCCTGGATATGAGGGAAACCACTTCAAGTCAGGGGGTGAGGCAGCACCACCATCATCCCTAGTTCCAGCACCTATGGTGGACACAGATGTTAACATTACTTATGCTACTTTTCAGGCTGTTTAACATGAGAGTTCACAGGTCTGACTCTTGCTTTTGTCTTCCTCCTGGATGAAAACCCTTGTAGCTATTTTAACCTGGTGGTGCTGGACAAACCTTTAAAGATTCAGCAGCTCAGTTCAGATAAACGCTCTAAAATTCAGAGGCCTAGCTGAAGCTTATCTAAAATAGCTAAACTGCTACAAAATTGGACTGGAAAT
The DNA here is from genome assembly GCF_965140295.1 of Lepidochelys olivacea. Lineage (NCBI taxonomy): Eukaryota > Metazoa > Chordata > Testudines > Cheloniidae > Lepidochelys > Lepidochelys olivacea. Next base: position 129,401,712 of record NC_140413.1, read on the forward strand.
CTAGTCACAACGTGCTTTCATGGGACTTTCAGTAGTGATTGGTTTGGTTGGTCCAGAAATAATAATACATGGCACTTACATAGCACTTTTCACCCACAGGTCTCAAAGCACTTTACAACGGAGGGCAAATTTGATCATTCCTGTTCTATATACGGGGCAACTGAGGCCCAGGGACTGTAAGTGATGTGTGACATTGGACAAAACAAATCAGTGGCAGAACCAGAACTCAGGTCTACTCACTGGCCCACTGCTCCGCCCACTGAAGAAACAGTCTGCCTTTGGGTCTCTTTCAACACTTCTCTTTCCATTTCCATCTTGAAGAAAGAAGTTCAGAGGCTGCAAAAATTAAATTGCTTTTTTTTTTTCAAACGTTAACCAAATGTTTCTGAACTTCAAGATCCTCAATTCTAATTTAGCTAGACGTATGAAGAAAGGTCAGAGTATGTTATTGTTTTATATGAACGCATTAACTGGGAGCAGTACCTTCTATTCAGGCATTTTCATCCCTATTTTCTTCAGAGACCCTGTATTTTTGCCATGCTGTTATTAGACTTTTCCTTTCTCTGAGGCTATGTGCCACAGTATACCAAAAGAAGCCTTTGCCTCTGCAGCCCAAACGGCAGTCAAAGCTAGAGACAGATAACTCTCCACAAGCCTGGAGATCAGAATCAGTTCAGATATGCTTTCAAAAGATTTGGGGGGTTTAATCAAAAGATTCTATGGCTTTCTTGTGTGACGTTTCTCGTACTTCAGATCCTATCTAGAAGTGTCACCCAAAAAACCTTTTGTTTCCTATCCCCATTGGAACACCAAATTGGAAAGGCACATGAAAATTAAAGTTGGGGGTGTGCAAGCCTATTCAGAAATTTAAAGAAAGGTTTGGTTCAGGTTCATTTCGCAAAGTGTGCGAAGTTTTGGCATGATGGGTGTTCTTGTTTTCTCTAAAACAATTCACCTGCCCCCATCTCCAAATGATTGCAGCTCATCGTCTGGCAAAGCATTGTTGTGTTGTTTTGAGAATTTTTTCTCATTTTTTGTGCTCATTCCTGAAACCGTTGATTGTGTGGGTAATCTTTATTCACACTAATATATCCCACTGACTTCAATAGTGTGTGTGGGAGTAAGGATTATAGGATCAGCCTATACATCTGTTCAATTACGCTGGCCAAGATCCAGTGCAGAAACCTGTACATTTGTCTGGCAATGACAAGAAGCAGGAGTGAATTTCTCAATTATAGTGTTAGAAATAAAACAACTTTGGGTGGTTCACCAAGAGATTAAATGGCTCAAATGGAATTATGGCTCCTGTCAATGAGCCCAGGAAGCCTGCTGTTACATCCTTAAAATATACTCAATGATTTGTAACTAACCAGCAGATCTGTTTGACTATGAAATGATTTTTAACCAAGCAACAGGTTTGTTTAGATACCAGAGAGTTTCAGGGCATGGTAGCACTTTCTTTCTTTCTTTTTTAAGAAACATTTTTAACTATAAAAAAGGTAAAGAGATTTTTTTTATAAAACCTTTTTACAGTTTATTTCCTATCATTAATTGTTAAAATATAAAAAATGATCTAACTAAATGAAGCAGGATGTTAAATGGTGAATTTTGACTGTGTAAACAAATAAATAATTATTTACAATCTTTGGCAAAACAAAGTGAAGTTTCATTGATCTCATTCTCTCCCTCCTTTTCTCTCTCACAGGCACACACACACTTGCAAAGAAAAAAGGAAAAGAAAAAAGAAAATCTTCATAAATAATTTACATAGAATAGGAAAATTATGGTACAATCTAAATATTAACATCTTCATCCCCACACTGATGTCTTGCTTTCACAAAACCAAACCAAAAAACCCTACACGTCCATCACAATCATTACATTTAATGAAGTCTCCCCACTTTCTCACTGGGACTTGGGGATACAATTTGAAACAACAAAATATGAATTGCAACAAATTCAAAAAACCTCATAAGGAGGATTTTTTAAAGGGTTTGTTCATATGAAGAGACTGTAAAATGTGCAACTGAATTCTTTCTAATGAATATAGCAGTAAAATCTATTTAAAAGGAAAAAAAGAGCTGAGTCAACATTTGGCTCACCATGCCCTATGATAAGGCAAGAGATACTGTATTATTCCCTTAGTAAACCTCATCTGTGATTAAAATTACACCAGCATGAGTTTTTTTTTTTTGTGAACAAAGCTCATACATCTTAAACAAAACAAAAAAGTGTTAAATACTTGCATACTATTGTATAACTGAATAACTGTTGTATCTGGTTAGAATAAACACTGGTATCCCTTCAGCATTATTTAAAAAATAAAACAGTTCTATATACAGCAGACATAGGTAACAATACAAAATACTAAAATTAGGATAACAGTATATATATTAAGGTTCCATTTATAAATTCCTCATTATTATTTATTTAATCATGTGCTACTTTAGAGAATGCTGGATTGTCATGACATAAAACCGCATGTTTAAACAAGTGTGTACATTGCTACAATGATAGCTTCATGGTGTGATACGCTTTAACAGATTGTTCTAGCATTATTTGTTAATGCATTACTAATGCACTGTATGACATGCTTTAAAAATAAATTATCAGAGAAGGTAGCAGTATGTGTAATCATGAGAAATATTAACAAAATATTTATAACTGGAACCTTAATTTCTGAATTACCAAATTAGGTAATGGTAGCGTAGCTACCTTTTCATAACTCTAGATCAGGATTCAGTATGTCAAAGTGCTTTTTGCAGCAGAGATGGGAAAGTGATGCAGGTTCAACTTGTTCCAGATGGTCGTGAAATATGTTTATGAAGAGGAAATGCAAAATAAGATGTACACTGGCCAACTGGAAACCATTTTATAAAAGCCACAGTGGATGGCCTTAAGTGCTTAACTGAATTGTTATGCTTTCTTATATTGATGTTTAAGTTCTGGTTCAATTGTATTTGTCCTGATTTAAGTCCATACAAATAACATGCATTGTTATTTCTAGTGAGACATTATTAGAAACTAAAAATCTGAAGTTTCAGCAACTTCTAATCTTAAAAGGTATTTTTGAAAGAGTTAGTAAAAGCATCTTTATCAGCTGAAAGATCTTTTTGCATCAAGCCATCTTCATATTATGTGGCCTTCACTTTATTCTCCAATGGCTTCTTCATTATTAGGCTAGATATTGTTGGTGTTGTCCCTTTGTTATTTTACCGAAATTAGGCTCAGAGGTTTTGTGTTACTGAGGTCCAGCCCTGATCGGAGCAAGGGAAGTGTCAACCCTAGGCATAAAAAAGTGTTTTTTACACTTTTTTTCCCCACTTGTTTAAGACAATGGATGATACTCATCCCCTTTTTCTCCATATATATATAAATACATTAAGTAATTACACTTTATATGTAAACGTCATTCCTTTGTAAAAAAACAAACAAGTCTTGCTAAGTTTTCACTCTACAAAAATGTTCTAATGTATCAATCTGCTTTTGCTTCAGTGGTGGGTTGGACGCTCACATTTAGGTCCCATTAGTCCTCGTTTTCAGAAGGCACTTGAGCGTAGGATTGGCTGAGCACTCTTGGCAGCAGGGAGGTACAAAGTCAGTTGAACAGAAGGCTGGAGGAGGAGGAGGTACACAGAAAGAGATGTTGGGAGTACCAGGATGTACTGAGGTGTCTAGGTTGCACAGCATCTACAGTACTTTGCTGGTAATGCAGCAACCATAGCTCAGAAATCTAAAGCAAAAGAGAAACCAATATTAATTGGTGCAGAGGCATATTTGGTTCGGAATCCAGTAAAAATGGAACAAGAGCTTAAATGTGCTACAGTAAAGGGAAGCAGCCTGAGTAATACAAAGATAACTTTTCCTGTTCTGAATTCATTTTCTTATAAATGTGAAAATATAGTACTATTTAAAACATTGTGGATGGTTTCATTATATTTAAAAAAAAATTGGAGAATGCATGAATCACCATATTTGAAGGTTTTTAAGAATAGGTTAGGCAAACACCTGTGAGGAATGGTCTCGTTCTTACTTAGTCCTGCCTTGAGTCCAGGGGCAAGATGACCTATTGAGGTCCCCTCCAGTCCTACACTTCCATAAAATGATAATTGAAAATATCCACTGAATCCTTAATGCCTCCTTAAAGAAGGGCTATCCATAAATCTGCAAGTGCATGAGTAACCCACTGCTGAATACGTTACAAGTCCTGCTCTGATCAACAGAGGATATGAGTTGTTACTTCTCCCAGCTAGGTAACATTGGCTCTTTAGCTCAAGCTGTAGCAGTTCATACTTTTAGCTCTAGAGATTCCCTGCTTCAGTCCTTGTGTGTCAGACATGAAGGTAACCATCACACATGCAACACGCACTAATGCGCTGGGTATGCACACACAGTTCCAAACAAATATCTCCCTCAGATAATTCCATCTTCTTTTTCCAGGCTGATTGTATTAAGCATGTGTTTGTCGTTATTCAGATTTACATTAAGACTAGTGGGATCCAAGCTATTTCAATGAATCAGTATCTAAATTATGCTGTGGTCCCTTCTGGCTTTGGAAGGTGTCTTCTGGCTGAAACTTATCAGGACTATTGCTATATGTTATACAGTCATGCCCTGATTCGGGAAAGCAGTTAAGCACATGGCTTAAGTCTATGTTTCAGGACAGCACGTTGATCAACTCAAAATAAACTCCCTCTTGTTTCATTCATAGTTAACAATTGATTGAGTTATTTCAGAATGATTGACGGATTAAGGATTCCATTCAACAACGGGAAGATACTTTCTATTTCCATCATTTCTCCCTAGTGCAGTGGTTTTCAAACTTTTTTTCTGGAGACCCAGTTGAAGAAAATTGTTGATGCCAGAGATGCAATGGAGCTGGGGATGAAGGGTTTGCGGTGTAGGGTGTGGGAGGGGCTCAGAGCTGGGGTGGAGGGTAGGGGTGTGGGGGTGAGGGCTATGGGGTGGGGCCGGGAATGAGGGGTTCAGGGTGTGGGAGGGGGCTCTGTGCTGCAGCAGGGGGTTGGGGTGCAGGAAGAGGTCAGGGCTCTGGGCTGGGGGTGCAGGGTCTGGGATGGGGCCAGGGATGAGGGGTTTGGGGTACAGTAGGGGCTCTGGGTTTGCGGGGGCCTCAGGGCTGGAGAAGGGGATTGGGACACGGGCTTACCTTGGGCGGCTCCCAGTCAGCAGCACAACGGGGGTGCAGAGGCAGGCTTCCTGCCTGTCCTGGCATTGAGGACCACGCTGCACCCCGGAAGCAGCCAGCAGCAGGTCTGGCTCCTAGGTGGAGGCATGCAAGCGGCTCTGTGCGGCTCTCGCCTGCAGGCACTGCCCCCCTCAGCTCCCTTTGGCCGTTTGCTGGACAATGGGAATGTGGAGCCGGTGCTCGGGGTGGGGGCAGCGCATGGAGCCCAGTGGAACCCCCCGTCTAGGAGCCGGACCTGCAGCTGGCCACTCCTGGGGTGCAGCGCAGTGTCAGAAAAGGTAGGGACTAGCCTGCCTCAGCCAGGCAGCACTACCGGTGGGACTTCTAACGGCCTAGTCAGCAGTGCTGACCAGAGCCACCACAACCCAGAGCCTTACATGCTCTGACCCAGTTCTGGGTCGCGACCCACGGTTTGAAAACCACTGCCCTAGTGCATACATTTTATGTGCACTGGCCTCTTTCAAATAGTTCTGTTTATCTGGGAGACTGAAGTAATTGAGGCATAAGTAAAACTTTCATAATTGCCTAGTTCACTGAAAAACTAACCTCTGCATTCATATTTGAGGTCAGAGAAGTAGACCATTTCTTGAGAGAAGACAAAAAGACCTAATCGTCCACCAGCATAGGTCTTATCATAGATTGGTCCAGAGTCTACCATGACCTGTTTTCCTTCATATACTAAAACTCTGGAAAGAAAGACATATTTTGGGTTAGTATCCTGAATCAACAGAACATTCCAAGATTGGACATGTAATAACAGCTGTCAGATGATGATATGATGTTGAATTCTAATGCTAGATGCCATGTAGTACAACTTCATTACATGGGTCATTCCTCTGTTGTACCTCCCCCGAGTCTGGCTGGTAGTCATAGCCCATTTATTGGAAGCCCTGGTGCTGTTCCATGAGTAATTTTATGAACATCATCTGCAAAGAATTTCCCAAATCCTTGTGTTATTACAGCTATGTCTTCTGGACTGTAAAGAAGGAGTGTTACGTTCTTAATGTTGATTAGCCACAAGCCTCTTTATGCTCAGAGGTTAGCTTGAGAAATATACACATAATTTAATTGACTCACAGTAAGTCTGTTACCTCCTCACAAATAAATATACTTTAATGACTATTCAAAAACCTATCTAATTTTTCTTTTTTCTATTAGAATTCCCAGTAGGATGAAGGAGCTTCATGGACAAGGACCGTAGAACCTGCCACATTAGATTAGGGCAATGGGCCCACTAGAGCAGTATCCTGTCTGATAGTGGCCAGTACCAGCTGCTTCAGAGGAAAGTGCAAGAAACACCATAGTGAGTGCGCAACTGTGATATAACCTGCCCATAACAGGAGTATCTTTCTATACGTTATTTAGTAAGAATTCAAGATATTTTATTTAATAATATTTAGTTTATGTAAATACTGAACAGTCCTAATGAAATTGAACACATATGATGTGTGTGTGAGGAGAGAGACAGAAGTTATTTAAAATCTAATAAAATGTTCCAAAAATAGAGAGACACTCTGCCATGAATGAATCAGCAGCACTGGAATTAACAAACAAACCATTAAAAGCCACTACTTCATTCGAAGCGAAAGCTATATTACTAGGAAATCTGTAGGCACTGAAACACTTCTTACTTTATTAATCCTGTTTTAGGCCTGTGAATCAACTGCCACCTGTAGGCAGTATAATCTTTCCAGCCAACATTCTTGGGGTCATGCCACAAGGTACGTACCTACAACAGGAATACAAATGCTTCGTTAGAAACAGTTTGTACTAAAGCAACTGGATATCTGATCACAGCTTATTTTCTTTGTATCATCAAACTAAAAATCACTTTAAAATTTAGTGACACTGAACTACATTCCCCCCACACTCTGATCACCTATATTAAGTCACATGAAAATTGCCATCTTCAGTTATACATCAGTTACCCTCAAACAAGTAGATTAATTCATAGATTCATAGAGTTTAAGGCCAGAAGGGACAATTAGATCTTCTAGTTTGACCTCCTGTATATCCCAGGCCATAAAATTTCAACCAGTTACCTCTGTATTGAGCCCAATAACTTGTGTTAAAGAATATCCTCTGCTAAAGAATATCTTTCCAGAAAAATGTGAAGATATTAGAGATGGAGAATCCACCACTTCCCTTGCTAGTTTGTTCCACCCTCAATGTAAAAAAAATTATACCTAATTTCTAATTTGAATTTGTTTGGCTTCAACTTCAAGCCATTGGTTCTTGTTAGGCCTCTCTCTGCTAGATTAAAGAATCGTTTAGTGCATAGAATTCCCCCCTCCCCACACACACACACACCTTCCCCAGGAAGGTATTAGACACTGTAATCAAGTCACCTCTTAGTCTTCTCTTGGATAAATTAAACAGATTGAGCTTTTTAAGTCTCTCCCTGCAAGGCATTTTATTTATTACTCAAAGCATTTTTTGGCTCTTTACTTCACCCTCTCTAATTTTTAGTATCCTTTTTAAAATATGGGCACTAGAACTGGATGCAGCATTCCAGAACGGGTCTCACCAATGCTGCATATGGATGTAACCTCCCTCCTCCTACTCGGTATTCCCCTGTTTATACATCCAAGGAGCACATGAGCTCTTTTTGTCACAGCATCACACTAAGAGCTCACGTTCAGTTGCTTGTCCACTCTGAGCCCTACATCTTTTTCAGAATCACTGCTTCCCAGGATACAGTTGCCATTCTGTAGGTATGGCCAAGATTTTGTTTGTAATGTGCCCAGCTTATCCAGTGATCTAGATCACGCTATATGACTGGCATATCTTCATCATTATTTACCTCTCTGGCAAGCTTTGTGTCATCCAAAAATTTTATCAGCAGTAATTTTATATTTATTTCCAGACCACTTGATGAAAATGTTGATAATTGATGAAAAAGTGCAAGGAAGGTAAAGGTGAGTGGAGACCTGGGAATATATTTTATCTTTGAGTTCTGTACATGTTCAGACACACACACACTCTCACACAACATTCACCCTACAGAACTGATCCTGCTACACTTACCTATGTGAGTAGCTACATTGAAAGAAATGGGACTAATCAGCTGAGTACGGGCTACTGCAAGACTGGCCCAATATTTATTGTACATTGTTTCAGATCTCTGGCACAATAAAACTCTCCAGGAAGGCCCAGACCCTGGAATTAACTGTATGCAGTTGGATCCCTGTGCTTGTGTAGTGCCCCACTGACTTCAATGGACTTCCTTAGGGTCACAAGGGCCACTGTGTGAAGTTATTGCAAGATCCGGATCTACATGGGAGTTTGCGGCAAACTTTCTGAACACAGCCACGTTCAGAAATATAAACATCAGATATAAGTGATGCCCCAAAGGTGGGTGTTTAAACACCCATCTGAAGAGAATAAAGCCCATGAAGGGCTTTTAGAAGTAGTGTAACAACAATACTATCTCCAACCTGGAAGAATGACCTGTACTCCTTGTCCTTTGATTTTGCAGATTCTTTTTAACTACTTTGCATATTCTCTTTTATCTATGTATATTTTGCATTACTGTGAAAACAGTACAAATAAATCAGAACAAAACCACCTAAAAAGACTGGCAATTTTATCCAAAAATTAAAATAATATTGAAAAGTAATTTACCATTTTCCCTACTCTTATTGGCATACTGAGCCTCAATGCCCTTTTTTAATTGGTAACCGTTTTTTGTGTCAGCCCCCTTTTTACAATATTGGTCACTCCTCAATGGTATGAAGACTTGATTCTCTTACCTGTCCAGGTGTGTTTCCAGTGTGCCAGAGAGCATTTCTCAAGTGCTCACCAGTGCCAGTCGTAGAGTTCACTACTTTGAGTGATACCCCTGAATAACCATAAGCCCTGGTGGGCTTGTCCTCCCAGTAGGTCTGTGTGACTTGCTTCCACATCAGGACATAAAATCGACTGCTGGACTGATAACCAAACACAAACCCGGCATAATCGTCATCACGGTCTGTGTTAACGTAGAATGTGCCACTGAAGTCAACAGAGGTGAACTCATCAAAACCTGGTAGGGGATTAAATGTGCAAGATATTCAGTTCCTCCATGTGTTGCAAATTCAGAATGCTTGAAAGCAGACTGTTATACCATTTCTGTTGCTTTGGGCTTTCTAGTTTGTTTGGTGTGGGGGTCTTTTTGTGGGGGGGGAGGGTTGAGAGAGAGAGAGAGAGAGAGAATGAACTCATATGTACTGTTTATATAGTACTTATATATCTGTTCTGTCTCATTCCTTAAACCGGGATGAGGATAAGATGATATCATCCTCTCTTTGTACCTTTGTTTCTGAGTACTCTTTGCATTTCTCTGTCCCTTTCCCTTTTGTAATACCACTGTTACAGAAACAACATGACTTGATAGCCCTTTTAAACAAAAAACTAAGATTTATAGTGTCTTACATTAGGATCCCTTACTGTACCAATTGGGAGCAAGGAGGAAGCATTTGGCAGGAAGAAAAACTAATGTGTTGTATGTTTGCAAGCCTGCCTCAGTCCTGATTTATTCAGATCAGTGAAACAGCTATGCTCCCTCTTACCTATCAGAATTAACTCTATAAAAATGCATGTGGGGGTTATTGTAGGTAGGTCTAACATATAGCAGCTGACATTCCAAAATGAAATGGAATCAAGTAGCTCAACAGGCTTTTCTCTCATATGCAACCTCAATACAGAATGCTTTTTCTTCATCAGCTGAGCAGAGAGTTGTGCTAACAGCAACAGGAAAAAACTCTGACAGGTATATACACGCAGGTACTCTCAGACACTCAGGATATATACTCCCGTTTGAGTAAATGAACCAATCCATGCTATGTTGGGCTTCTATATGAAAAGAGAAACAAGACTATGCAGTTGTTTGATGTGCTACACCAAGTATAATAGAAGTGTGGTCTAGCAGCTTGAACACTCAGGTCACTATGAAAAATTCAAAGTCCTAATCCCAGCTCCGACAGTGACTCTGTATTTTAAACCCTCTGTCTCATTTTCCCTATCGGTAAAATGGGAATAATTATACTTACCTACCTAATGGAGTGTTGAAGAGAGTGCTGTAGCTAAAGTAAAGTGCTTTGAAGATAAACAGCACTATATCTATCCTAAGGTCTGGGGCTGTGTATTATTCTGTATGTGTTTCAGCCAGCACTGTTCCAAAGAATCCAGATAATTCTTTTCTCTTTTGATACTCACCTACTGCTATGCCAGGATCAGAGTTGGCAGTCTGCACCAGTTCTTTACCCTGGTGGCGAATAACCCAGTTGGGGTCAATTTGAGCTGTTCCCTTTGGATCCAGGGGGACCATCTGGAATTTTCTGAAGTCAGTTTCACTGATGTCAATATTTTCGGGGCACACGTCATAAATATCTGGGACACTGTCATTGTCAAAATCGTCTTTGCAGATATCACCTCTGCCATCACCTACAAGCAGAACACATACACAGGCAAAAATTGTTAGCATTGTGTACCTCTCTCCTTCTCTATTTATATAAGTCAACAGCTGTTCACATAGGAATTACTACACTGGAAGAGACCAGTAGCCTATGTAGTGTGCCATCCTGCCACCAACAAGGACTTGTTGCAGACGTAAAATGCAGATGCAGACGTAAAATGTCTTTAGTGCACTTGATCACCATTGTATTCTTCAAACACAGGCTTTCCGACGGAAAGAAGGAGAATGGACCTCAGGAAACAAATCAAAGACTTTCTGCAGTTCAACTTGGTGGGAAAATGGTTCCACATTCCACTGTCTGACAGCCAAGTAGAACTCCAAATTCTGACCAGCTGTGCACTCCTGCACTTGTTTATCTTAACATTTAAGATAAAAAAAACTATGCATTTCCAACTTTATTCCCTTTGCCAATATCAAAGAAGCAATTCTTGAATCTATATGAGGATTTTAATTATTCAGTGCATATGTTGCTGAAGTTCCCAGTGGTCCTGACTGCTGACAGAGTTGATTTTGTTTCAAACGATATTGAAAGCATTTGTCCAACAAGCCATGTCGTCCACAAACTCTATCCACATCTGCAACTTAAAATTGTGTGGCTCACATGAACATCTTTTGGTTTTAGTTATAGTCTGGCTTTTGCCAAAGTTGAACAAGATTTATTCTGCCGTTGATGATGATGATGATGAGCAAGTCAACCTGTACTATTGATTCTGTGGGATAGTCTTCACAGAAGTGCATTCACACACACACTGGCCTAGACCTCCATAGCCCGGCTGAGCTGTGCTTGGCACAAGACCAGGAGGAGCAAAAGCTGGCTTTAATGGAACTATACTGCCCAAATCCCCAGATCACCCTTGGACTACAGAGGTCCTGATAGAAGTTAGAGCAGCCCAAGGGCTATAGGGCCACTACAGAGATTGGCAGGGCACAGACTTGTGTAAGTCATTCCCTCTTTATCCTAGCCATGGCCCTTTACACCAGGATACTGGGAGGAGAGGAGGTGTGGGAACTGCTATCACTGTTCTATATCACCCAAGGACTTCCCAGTGCAGATAGAATCCTCAGGGGGCTATAACTACCAGCTATACAGCGCAAAGTAACCAGAGCACCAATCGAGAACTGGTCCACTGTAAATGTATCCTCACTATGAACATATGAACTAAATTTTGCTTTCAGTTACACCAGCATCAATGTGGAAGAACTCCAGCAATTTCATATACACTCGTGTAACTAGGAAGTATCTCATATGTATTTATTTTGTGGGTCATTACTCATAGATATATCAAAAGTATATCTCAGTTTTTATCTTAAAGGATCACAAATTGTATTATATAACATATAAAACATATATATATATATATATATATATATATATATAGGTAGCACATCATTAACCACTGAACTGCAACCATTTACATGGTAGACCATTACACCTATTTAACAGTGACCTAGACTACAGCACAACAATTCAGGAAAAGAAATGAAGAAAAATACTGCATCCATTTATGCAAGTGTATGGTGCACATGATCAACACATACCTAAAGTGCTTCCTCTGTGAAACAATTTTTAGTAGAGTTGGTTGAAAAATGGCAAATATTTTCCATACATATTTACAAATAAATGAATATTTTTCATTTGTTTAAAATGTTATGGAATATTTTGATTCTTTCAATAAAAAACTGAAGCTGAATACCAAAATTTTTCAGTTGTGTTGGTTTTCAAAACCCAAAACAGTTTTTTAAATTAAAAAAAAATCTAGTTTAATATTGCATCAAAAATTAACATTTGAAAAGGAAAAAACATTTTCCCAGAAAATGTTTTTTTAATCAAAACTATATTATATGTTTGACAAGTTCTAGTTTGATGCCTTAATACAGTGCTCCAAGTTCAGACATGGCATAAGCAGGAGCAAATTCACTGAGGTCAGTGATATCAGGCCTGTTACCTCAAGTTCAATTTGGTCTGAAATGTCTTATTTCTTTTATCCATGGGAAAAAATATCCTCGGCATTAGTCTATGCATGCACCAGTTCTTCATGTACTTAGAACTGAATCAAACCCACACTACTTGGTTCTTACCATCAGAGTCCTTTTGGTCAGGGTTGAACATGAGCCGACAATTGTCCCTGTCATCAGGAACACCATCATTGTCATCATCGGAATCACATGCATCCCCTTTGCCATCCTTATCATGGTCAGCCTGGTTAGAATTGGGGATGTAGGGGCAGTTATCTTGGTTGTTCTGGTGACCATCGTCATCTATGTCCTCATTGTTGTCACACTGGTCACCAACCAGGTCATTATCTATGTCAGTCTACAGAAAAAAACAGGCAACAACATTAGCATCTTGATTGTTACAAAGCACAAAATTGAGATGACATGTTTCCTTATTCTCTACATTTCTCTTCCAGTAACTTCCTGAAGAGTTCCTATATGGTGGTGACAAATTTCTATGAAGTAGAAATGTAATAAAATTTCAATTTTTTTCAGTCTAATATGAGGAATGTTAATGAAGACCTTACTGAAACTCGGGCAAACATTTTCTGACATGGCTCCTAGTTTACGTTTGTTGGTTGGAACCTACTGGTCCTAACTCACAGGTCTGATACATCCCCTTTACACTGCTGAACCTTGGTCAGATCTAGCCTACAGGAAATAACCCTGATGTAAAGGAGTTCTCTGTGCATCATAGGGTATGTCTACACTGCAAATAAAAACCCACAACTAGCCCATGCCAGCTGACTCAGGCTTGCGGGGTTTGGGCTAAGGGGCTGTTCAACTGCGATGTAGATGTTTGGGCTCAGGCTGAAGTCCGGGTTCGAGAACCCTCACAGGGCATGGGCCAGCTGAGGAGTTTTAAATGCAGCGTAGACATAGGGATGTGGCCAAGGTAGGAGGTTTGCCTGGAGTGCCACTGCATTCTGGCAATTTTTGTTGCCACGTAGAGCCCTTGGAGCCATGGAAAGCCAAGTGAAGTTCAAAGCAGACCTAAGGCTGCTCTAACTTGCAGTGGGAGCCAAATTATTCTCCAAATGGCACAGGGAGTGAAAAGGTGGGGTTAAAGACATCTTTGCCCCAATCCCTCAAGCTCTGCACGGAGTGGCACTTAGCCAGACCTGAAAATCAGGGCTGTTGTTTTTCACATATAAGGAAGTTTAATGCCTACATTGAAGAGGAGAGGTTTTTTTATATGTATAAAATGTTAAAGGTCCAAAGAAGGATGGACAATTCAGATCTAACTTTTCAGTCTTAAAGCCAGCTGTTTGGGGTTTGACTGCAACTGTTATACAATTTAGAAATCTGGGATGGACACTAGAGTATTCATTAGATACATGGCAGGACAAAAATCTGATGTAATTATTTAATAAAACATAGTGCAATGTGATAAAATTCTTCCCTGGAACATAATTAACATTGCAAGCAAAAAATAGATGCATATATGATATCATGCATTTCAGCTGGCCTGACAGTCCCTCATGAGAGTGTGTTACCTCATATTATTGAAGTCTGTGCAAGCTGTTGATCACTTTAGATGATCTTTAGTGACCTGATGATCACTTTAGATAAGCTATTACCAGCAGGACAGTGGGGTGGGAGGAGGTATTGTTTCATATTCTCTGTGTATATATAAAGTCTGCTGCAGTTTCCACCGTATGCATCCGATGAAGTGAGCTGTAGCTCACGAAAGCTCATGCTCAAATAAATTGGTTAGTCTCTAAGGTGCCACAAGTCCTCCTTTTCTTTGTGCAAGCTGTGTAGCTCTCATATGAACTGTCTTGCCCAGACAAGGTTCTTAAGGTCTGAGTGGCTGCTATTGGGCTCAATGAAGTTTAGTTATTATAAGCCCTGAGGTGAAGCTAAGTGCAATAACTTTGCATAATTATAAATTCCAAAGCATTCACCTGAACCAAGGCAATATTCGTTGTTAGATCATTGAAAACCTGCAAAACTGTTTTTCATAATTTTTGCTTTCAGTTCATACCAGAACCTGCAATTTACCACGAATACCATAAAAGAGCTGTTCGTATATTATGTTGCCAACCAGGGCAGTTTTCTTTTCATGTAAAGTGGGTGGATTGCAGGTAGAAGAGAATTATCACTAAACAGAGTGCATCATTGCCATAATGGGCCTTTATGTTTTATGTGGAAATGAAAAATGAGCAAAATACGGCCTTTTCTTTTCCACACATTGTTATGTCTCTTCTGTGAAGGAAGGGGCATGATTCTCCTACCACAGGTCTGAGTTACTGTCACTGAAATCAATCGCAGTTACTCACGTCCTGTGATAGGAGAAAAGGGCCCCTCCAGTTCAGAAGTGAATTTAGGCTGCATTTTGCACTGGCGGCTTGTGGGATATCAGACTTTTAAAATCACATCATTCAAATTATGCATCCGATGAAGTGAGCTGTAGCTCACGAAAGCTCATGCTCAAATAAATTGGTTAGTCTCTAAGGTGCCACAAGTACTCCTTTTCTTTTTTCAAATTATTCTGTATCCTGTGATAATAAAAGAGCTTCCTGGCCTTTTACCCAACGAGTCTGTACTGTATCTCCCACACCCACACAGAGCAAGCAGCTAGCTAAAGATCATAAAAGGAAGGCAAGATGGTCTAATGGGCAGGGCACTGGACTGAGAGTCAGGAGACCTGGACTCCATTTCTGGTTCTGTTGCTGATCTGAGACCTTGGGTAAGTTAATTAGCCTCTCTGTCACTCTTTCCCCTCCCACCTCTTGTCTATTTAAGCAATACGTTCTCTGAGGCAGGGACTGTCCTTTACTATGTGTCTGTACAGTGCCTAGCTCAATGGGGCCCTGATTTTGGTAGAGGTCTCTATGCTTGACGCTAATGCAAATCATCATCATCATTTAGTTTAGTTCCTTAAACACTTTCTCTCTCTCATTCTCTCCTATTCTGAGGTCAGCATTAATACATGCAGTTAAAAGGTTGCTTTCAGAGTTCCCACTTCAAGAGCAAATCCTCCCACCCATCGCTCCTCACACAAATGGGCTTAGCGTTTACCTGATCAGGATTGTGCACCAATGGACAGTTATCACAATGATCGCCTACTCCATCCCCATCTGTATCTCTCTGGTCAGTGTTGTAAACGTATGGACAGTTATCTCGTTCATTAAAAATGTCTGTGAGGGTAAAAAAATAATGTGACTGAAGCAGATAAGAAATCTAGCATGGCTGGTTCACATACAGTAAGATATACCATTGCAGAGGTCAGGCCCCTACTTAAATTCCATTGAAGCCCTATTTTGAGGGTTAAGCGGCTCTGAAGAGGTTCGTAGCCCTCTGCTGATCCTCTGTCAGATGTGAGTTTTATTCATGGTACATTTTATTTGACATTCCATTAAAGCTGCTTCAGTTTTATTGTACTACCACATCACAACAAGAAATGAAAGAGCTACTGAGGAATGGGTGTACAGTAGAACCTCAGAGTTACAAACCCCAGAGTTACGAATGACTGGTCAACCACACACCTCATTTAGAACTGGAAGTACGCAATCAGGCAGCAGCAGAGACTAAAAATTAAAAAAGCAAATACAGTACTGTACTGTGTTAAACGTAAACTACTAAAAAAAAATAAAGGGAAAGTTAAAAAAAAGATTTGACAGGTAAGGAAACTGTTTCTATGCTTGTTTCGTTTAAATTAAGATGATTAAAGGTAGCATTTTTCTTCTGCATAGTAAAGTTTCAAAGCTGTAGTAAGTCAATGTTCAGTTGTAACCTTTTGAAAGAACAACTATAATGTTTTGTTCATATGAACAACCTCCATTCCTGATGTGTTCGTAACTCTGAGGTTCTACTGTAATTTCACACTGTGGGCCAAATCCTGCTTTCCTTACTAATGTAAAAACTCCCAGATATATTTCAATGGAAGTTTTGCTTTTGTAAGGATGCATGAGCTTTGAAGAATTTGGCCTTTTATATTTGTGAACCTAAAGAAAATGTGTATTGCTAAAAAAGTAGGATTTTTTTTTCATTTTAAATTACTTGGAGTTTTATTGCTTAGAGTTGGAACTACCTCCCCAGAATTTTTGAGTAATGTTCTGCAATAAATACTATATCACAATGGAATTCCTGAGGAATTCTATATAGCAATGCATTGCATGAGTTTATGCTTTAGTGCTAAATGAACTCATCTTAGTATAACATATATATCATTAATTGTACAGCGTTGCCAAATATTCAACAGACACCCTTCCTTCTCATTTTGCAACAAATTGTCCTCTCCTTCCAAAATTATTGTCATGGTGATAAAAAAAAGTTAAGACAGTGTTGGCACAAGTGCCAGAAGATGACACTATGATCATCTCTTCAATTATATGGCTTCTGGAGCTTTATATAAACGTCAAAATATGGAGCCTCAGCCAAAGATACAGAGTTATGATTTCCATTCATTGCACATGCAGAAATCCCATGTGCTCTAGTAAGAATCTGATGTTGTGAGTGATGGGAGAACTTCAAAAGGTTCAGCAGTTCAATTCAGATAAGCATCCAAAAGTTACATGATTACTGAAGCAAATGCAAGACCAGACATTCTTCTTCTATTTCTAACACTCCTGGGTTTCAACCGTGTTAGAAATGCTTCAAGAACAAGCTTTCTAAAGATATTTCAATATTTTTGCTTCCATTTCTGGCCAGAACCAAGACTAGAGAGGTGTGTACAAATAAGCAAAACTCAGAGGGTGTTTGAGTTTGGATTGGTTTGAGCTTTGTATGATTATCCAGGTCAATTCTGATTTTCCCTGGCCCAGATTAATATCCTCTAGATATTGCCTTAACCAATATCTTTTTTTCTCTAGTATCCAAACAGGAAACAAAAGTAGCATATTGATTGCATCCTGATTATTTTTGAGTCAGGAAGAACTTTTTCCCCTCCTCTGAGGGATATTTGCAAGGGTCTTGGAATGGGGTGGGGAAGTGTGATTTATCTAAAATGTTGGGCAGGGATGATCTATTACATTCACGTGAGTACATTTCACATTATTTTCACATAAGATTTGAGGACTTCAGCAACACAAGCCGAGGTTATGGGCCTATTACAGGAATGGTGGGTGAGATCCTGTGGCTTGCAATGTGCAGGAGGTCAGACAAGAGGATCCTGATGGTCCTTCTGCCCTTAAAGTCTTATGAGTCTATAATCAATGTCCTGTGTTCAATGCAAAGCATGGGGATTGGTGGACCTTGGTCTTCCCATTTTTTCCCTATATTTCTGATTGCAAAATATAAGCTGGAACTGATTTTATCTTACATACAAATGCAACCAGCCCATCCATTTGACCATAAGGCAAAGTATTAGGTCTGGAATAGTAACTAATTCTGAACCAGTTGCTGTCTGGTTTATTGAATAAGAACATACCATCACCATCAATATCCACAGCACATGAGTCACCCTCTCCATTATTATCCGTGTCAATCTGAGCAGGGTTGTGCACATACGGGCAATTATCACAGCGGTCACCAACTTCATCCTTGTCATAATCAAACTGACGGGGGTTGAACAGAAGAGGACAATTGTCCTAGCGAGCAGAAGCAAAGGATTTAAGAATATAAATCACAGCTTGGCCTGAGACATTATTTCATGTATCAAGAAGTATTTCCCCACCCTCCCGTCCCTCGTATTCCACTTAGGCAGAAATAAAAGTGAAAATGAAACTAAGACATATAAATTGATGTACAAGTGTACCTTTCACTGATGAGCTTAGTCCTTTCCCTTGTGTTGTTATTTACACCTCTATGAAGCGGGTGCAAAATACTAAGGCAGATTGGTAGGCATATTACACCCATTTTATACAAATGTAAATGACTACCTAATGTGCAAGGCAGTGGAGGATGAGGCCCAACGTACATGTGTAGAGAGGAGACTAGATCTCACAGAACCTTAAGAGAAGTCATTGGAGAATATTTTGCACAATTTTGTTGTTGAGCAAGCATTTTCCATGAAGACAAATTACTGTCTTAATGCAACAGCCAGACTTTACTATTCTGGATGTTCGAGGAAAAGATATAAAGGAAAGGCAAAATATGTCCTAGTTTATCAAATACTGCCATAGGGTAACAAAAAAATAAATGTGCCTGACAGAGAGAAGAATACTCACTTCAGTGTCACCTAACTGGGCAATGTAACTGATGGCAATAATTTCTGTAACTGCACATGCAAAATAAATGTTATTGATCAAATGCTTGTTAAACTTTTTTTTTAAAGTTTCCAAATACAGATCCAGAACATGAAGGCACGCAGCAAACTATACCTCATTTTCCCCTTTGGTTGTTACGTTCTCCCCAGTGCAGACAGAGCAATCAAATGTCATTTTTGATTTAAACCAGAGGACCAGCTCCTGCTCTAGTCAATACCAAAACCCTAAGATTATGCCACAGAGCACTCAGCACAGCACAGGATAGGGTGAAGGCTTAAATGGGGCATTAGGTCCTCTTTGCCCTTCTGCAATCCTACTCTGCTCTGCACCAGGCTGTACCCCCCCAAGGATAATTGAGAGAAGACAGGACAGTTCAAAGCTGCCCTAATGCAACTGAAGATCTGATCCACACAGTCCTTAATTATTTCTTGTAAGGGAGTGTTATGGGGTGCACTCACCCCACACTGGACAGGGAAGTGTTAACTCCTGACTGTGGGCTGAGAAGCCATACCCCCATGTCCCAACTGGGCGTGCTTGAAGTGTAGCACCCCATTATAAGAGGGAGCAGCCCAGCTCAGTCTGGGCTAGCCGCCAGAGAGGAAGGATGCATGCTGCAGGCTCCAGCCCAGGAGCTGCTAGAGCCTCAGACTGTGGGAGCCGGAGACATTGAGTCTCAGGCAGACGCCCAGGCCAGGACTGCAGGAGTCACAGTAGGAACTGCCTGAAAGAGGGTTCCAAAGAGGATGGATCTAGACTGTTCTCAGTGGTAGCAGATGACAGGACAAGGAGTAATGGTCTCAAGTTGCAGTGGGGGAGGTTTAGGTTGGATATTAGGAAAAACTTTTTCACTAGGAGGGTGGTGAAACACTGGAATGCGTTACCTAGGGAGGTGGTGGAATCTCCTTCCTTAAAAGTTTTTAAGGTCATGCTTGACAAAGCCCTGGCTGGGATGATTTAGTTGGGGATTGGTCCTGCTTTGAGCAAGGGGTTGGACTAGATGACCTCCTGAGGTCCCTTCCAACCCTGATATTCTATGATTCTAAGTAGCCCAGGGAGGGACTAGTCATTGTCCCTAAAGCAGTCAGCATGTTTTGGGTGGATCCCTGCTGACTAAGTGGCAAGCCTACATCTCACTACCAGGGCCTTGGGCTGAGACCCGGTGGAGCCACTACCATGGCCGCTACCCCCCTGGGCCCAACCCTATTGACTCTGGCCTCTAGGTCTCACTTCCCCGAGGTTCAGGGTGTTACTAGGGACTCTGGCCACTAGGCATCACTGCCCTGGGAGCCAGGGTATTGCTAGGGACTCTGGCAACTAGGTCTTACAGCCCAGGTAGTCAGGGGACTGCTGTAGACCCTGACTCCTATGCTACACAGCCCTACAGCAGAGAGCCAATTGGTAGACTTAAACTCTGAGGCCTAGAGGCAGAAGGCGGCTTGAGAAAGAGTGTGCACCCCGCTCTGGACAGGGACCGCCCTCCCCCCATCCCATCATATGCATTAAAATGATAAAAGACTTTTTTTTAAAAAAAATCAAACATTAAATAAAATCTCATACTTTGTCATCCTCTACCCCATCATTGTCATCATCTTCATCACAGGCATCACCTTTGCCATCCTTATCAAAGTCTTCCTGTCCAGAATTAGGCAGATGGGGGCAGTTATCCTGTCCAGAAAAATCAGTACATTATTTTTGTTATGTCATGTCACAGGCTCGTAACATAGGCTTGAAGATTATATAGCCCACAAGAGGCTATAAAACACATAGCTGAGGAAATCTGTCACAAGTACGTTTTAAAGACTTTGTGTTTGTTTGTTGCCAAAAATATTAGTTCATCCAGTTTTCATGCTGTAAAATAAATTAAATGAAGTTGCAAATCACATTCCCCAACTTCCTTCTGTTAAAAGGAATGTTTGGAGTGTATGTTAACTGAGAGCATCTGATAGGGAAAACACACACACACACAGTGTCAGCTCCTTATAGGCAGCTCATGAAGGAACTTTGAAGATTGCAATGTAACGTGGCTGGCTTTGGCTGCCTTTAACCAAAAGAATAAAGATGAAAGCTAAAAGGATGATCTTCAGATGTAATCTGTCACACGGAAAGTTAATGCAACAAAGACATAGACACGGGGTTGTAGTTTTGAGACATGTGTGTCCTTTTGCACTGTTAGATTTCCAAGACTTTTGAAAATAAAAGACAAATGTATCCTTTTTTATTTCTCATTGAAGGTCAGAACTGAGGAAAGGGTGATTATTCCAAGTGAACAGTTTTCTGGATTGGGGGAAAAAATAAGTATAGATTTTCAAAAACCGCGGTTCAAGAAAGCAATTACTCTGATTAACATATGGAGGCAAATTCTGCTCTCATTTACACTCATAGAATCCTATTGAATTCAGGGAGGTTGCATGGATGTACCCCAGTGGCATCACAATGGTGCAAAAAAGAGTAGGTCCTTCAGTCGCCAAATCCTGCTCTTACAATAATTACGTGGGCTTTCTAAATTGGAAATATAAATATAAAAATAAAAAAGTGAAACAATGATCAAACATTTTAACTGCTATTTTTAGTGATGGAGAATCCACCATGATCCTTGGTAAATTGTTCCAACGGTTAATTACTCTCACTGTTACAAATTTATGCCTTACCTTGGGTCATCATTCTGCCTTGGGATAAAGAATGGGTGAAAATGTAAAAAGCCACTTGAACCATTGTCTATTTCCTATCCCAAAACATTTTCTGGGGTTATAAATTGTTCTCATTGCTGTTTTCACTTATTTTCACCTTTCCACTTCTGCTAGAAACCAAAACTGGACATGCCAAAGCACTGCAGAAATATTGTTCTTATAGCACATATATTTGTGTCCAGGATCAGCAAAGAAAATGTTGAACTCTCCGGGAAAGATCTATTCTCATGAGGTTTCCAGCCCAAATTTTCAAGCTCAAGAGATTCTGTTCATCTAGATAAGCTAAGGAAAAAGCATTATAGTTTTTGGATGATTATCAACATCAAAATGAACCTCCAAACTTTTAGGACTCCTTTTTTTGTATATACAGGTGCTCCCGAATGATTGACCCAATCTTAGCCTCCAAAGTATCATATTTATGCTAATGTTTCATTTTTCAGTACAGGAATTCTGGAGGAAAAAAATGTCTATACATGAAAACTTTGAGAGAACCAGAAGTACATTTAAATTCAAAATATTAATTTTATTTAGACAATAAGTTATTTTTCAATCACTTTCACAGGTTAGGAAAAGGATATATATATATTTTTTTAGAAAATTGCTAAACTAGAATAATTTCTAATGAGTGCTACTGCCTGAGAATATTTTCTGTGTTTTAACTAGACCTTTTTTAATCAAACATTTGTTTCTATAAAATTAATGTATGTCTTACAGAAAGACAAGACTGAACCTTTGGGAACAGTCTCCTCTAAATGTGTTCAACATGTTATGTTCTTAATGAAAGCAGATCTTTTGTGTTGCATCTTGAGTCAACATGTTGCATGTCCTGATGACAGGCGCCAAAAAGAATATATGAACTGCAAAAGCTGAGTTGGCCAGATCTACAATGAGCTGACAGCAGGCAGCGTGAGAAAGTTCAGCATCTGAGACTAGTGTTCTGCAAGGGTCTATCTAATACACCCTTTCTGTTAATAAGGCTTTGGCCCAAATTCATTCCTGGTGTAATGCCATTGACTTCAATTGACTTTTTGCCCCATTTAACACTCTTAGCTCAAACACTGTTAGTCTCTGTGTAAAGTTACTCATTTGTTTACCCATTATGCTAGTTCAGAACTTGACAAGGTTCTTTTGGTTTTATTGCCACTGTCAGAGTGCTAGAAGAGGATGCCGTCATTCAAGACAGGTTGGTTGCATTCTCAAGTACATTAAGGACCTATGTTTTTTTAATTTGGGGCAGGAACAGAAATCTAAGAAGGTCACGCTTAGAACTGAAAAAGAGCAATTAAAAGAAAACAGTGCCATCTGTAGGCCTATGCAGCCAATGTCCTTGCATGAAGACTAACTCAGCAAAGTGCTTAAGCACGTGCCTAACTGTAAGCATGTCAATAATGCAGTGATTTCAGTGGGACTGCTCAAGTGCTTAAAGTTGAGTACATGCTTAAGGACCTTCCAGAGCTGAGGCCAAGTTCACACATGGCCCCAGACACACCTATCCTAACCATCATCTACCCTTTCTCTACTATCTCAGCAGCCCTGCTCCATCTGCCCTTCAGTCAGCAATACCTGAGCAATTGTAATCCTATTGTCTGTTTTGTTGTTGAATGAGGTGTGCCAGATCACAAGTGGGGATGGAGTTGCATGGGGCTGCACACTTCTGGCATAACCACCCACAGAATCTGCATTCTGGTGTAGAACATTATTAATATTTGGCTACCAGTACACAAGCTCCTACTGAATTGTGGTGACTGCATGGTTTCAGTCTTCTTAGATAACTCTTTAGAGAAGAGTTATTATTATTATTATTATTCATGCAAGTAATGCTTGAGTGATTGTCAAATGATGGTCCACAGAACTCTTTCTAGTGGTCCCCAGAAGACCTCCCAGAACAGAAAAAGAATTCTGCTACAAAGGGGAGGGGACTGATAGTTTGGGAGAAGCAGTGATCCAGGAGTGTCCCTCTTTTTCCTATGAAGTGTTTTACAGAATAGGATCATTGTGTGCCAGTGAAACACAGCATTCCATTAAGGGGTAAGTGAATATACATTCTATACTATCTCATAGAAAGACTGGATACCTTAACAGTTTAAGTCTGCATAGAAACCATCACCAGTTTTATAATGAAAAGTAGTATCCTTAGCTATTAAAAAAAAGAAAATTGGTTGCAACATAATGACTTTTTATTGCCACTTCTTGCTTACCTTCATGCAATGGTAAGTAGCATTGGCAGCACAGACCAGGTTGCTATTGGGCCAACCATCCAGGTCAGAATCTTCACCACAGATGCGTCCATCACCAGCATATCCTGTTCTACATTCACACTTGTACATAGGGTCACTGAAATGGCCGAGGTAGATGCACTCTGCAGATTTGTGGCAGCTGTGTGTCATATCTAGGCATGGATTTTCAGGTTCACACACCTACAAGAACAGATCGTCCTCATTCAAACTTAATGACATCAGTAGGAACTTCTGGGTCCTCAGCACATTTCCAAACCCAGGCCAGATATTTAGATGTCTCAAGTTAGGCACTTTTTAAAAAAAAAAGTTGGTCTAAGCCACACTTTTTTTTTTTTTGGTCATTTAAAAAAAAGCATAAAGCTCACAGGTAAAAATGGACATTACTCAATAAATAAATTGAAACAATTTGTTTGTGGTTTTTTGGAATTACATCTGCATTCCCCTAGGAGCCATTAATTCTCATCATGGACAGGAAAGACTGCACACGGCCATTTCCTTTCGAGTACTGGTCGTCAGGATATAATGGTCTAAGTCTACCAGATGGTGCGTAGTCATTTTTTTCTTAAACCAGAGAGACAAACAAATTGATTTTAATATCCTGTCAGCAAATGCGCAGTCACTTTCCTCTTTTCTCTTTTGTTTTTCCTGGTAAGGTTTGAGTGGCTTAATTTTAACAGGGTGTTGTACATTTAGACTTCGCATGTTGGGCTAACTACAGCATGGCCCAAAAAGAAGAGCCTGATGAAGTCTCATGGCAGCTGTTTAAAGAAGTTGCCTTAATTTTCTATGAGATAACATTCCTCTGTGTCATTTCCTCTCCTTTCCCCCACCCCTCCCCACACACATACATCTTGACCTACTGATATTTAGAAAGTGAGATCTTCAGACAGATGTTTGATGACTTACTTTGGTGCATTTATCAAGATAATCATCCTAGCTCTCCACTGCATTGAATCTTATGTAGTCTTTTACACCTGTGAAAAGGGATTGTAAACTCTGGCTGTAAAAGGCTACCATTCTGGCCTTGTAGCATTTTACACTCATTTTGCGCAGGTAGAAATGACTACACAAGGTGACGAGCAGTGGATAATCAGGCCCAATGCATCATCGTATTAATAGAAAAGTTGCATTCACATTCAGGACCATATTTTTAAAGGGATTTTAGGCACCTACGGAACAGATAGATGCCTAGTGTGATTTTTCAAAAGCAACTTAGCACCTAACTCCCATTGATTTCAACGAGAGTTAGCCACCTACGAGCTTGTGAAAATCCCACTTGGTGTCCATCTATATCAGTAGCTGCTTAAATACATTTGAAAATCTGGCACTTAGCTATTTGAGGCTATATTTGTTTGTTGCCCAAATCTATTAAATATTCTTTCACAATTTCTTTTTTATGGAGAATGCCTAGATAGGTTTCAGTTTCCATCACAATCCTAACCATTGACCTCTCTTCAACATCACTTACTTGCTTTTCTGTCTTGGCAGCCTCCAGGCCCACCCCAAAAGGCTGATTTCCTTTGTAGCGTGGTGGGCAGGGCAGGCAGTGGAACCCTGGATTTGCGTTCACACAGCGATGTACCTGATTCACCTTAAAACAAACATCTGGCACAGCTATACACTATGGAGAAACAAAGAAGCAAAACGAAAGAACCAAGTTAGCCTGTTGTATAATCACCATACAATCTTTATAAATAGCCTCAAGGAAATGTTTCATGTTGATTGACAACTGAAACAACGCATACCTCATCAAGATCCTCACACACTGTTCCATTTCCAAGGTACCCAGCTGGACATGGGCCACATGACCAAGATCCATCAGGGTAACTGTTGCATTCTGCTCCAGGAAAGCAAGGATTTGACAAACACCCATCTGTCAAAACACAAGCAAAAATGTAAATAAGGTTAGTAGTGCAGAAAGTAAAGAACCATAACCCTTATTAAAGAAAAAAATTCTCCATTCATTGAAATAGATCTAGATAAAAATGATGGAATGCTGACAATTAAAAATATTTGAATTTTCAACTATATATGAAAGCATTTCCCTTTTGGTTCGTGGATTGCTACAAACAGTTGACTATATCAATAATACACTGAGACCCTGATGCAGGAAAGCTTCTTATTCCGAATAACACTTAACATTCAGCACATGCAAAAAGTTTCACTGAAGTGAATTAGACATAAGCATTTATGTAAGTGCTTTTCTGAAACAGGGACTGAATTAGTGTATTTCATACATGTAGACTCTCTAGTATCAATTAGTGTTCCTATCCATGTGACAGGAGGTAAATAACTAGCAATAACAAAGTTTGCAAGCTACATAGCTCACTGCTGGTCATTCAGTGCATACGCACCAATTGGGCAATCATTCTTGTTGCATATATCATGTTGCTTGACATCTCCCACACATTTCTTTCCTCCATATTGTGGCTCTGGGCTGTTACAGAGACGAGACCTCTCATGGATCCCTCCTCCACAGGTGACAGAGCATGCGGACCATGGAGACCAGGGACCCCATCTGCCATTAACTGAAACATGCAGGACAAAGGGCAAAATTAGTATGAGCAACATACTGTAGACAACATTCAATAACGCCTCCTTCAGATCTCTGACTATAAACAGTTTGTAAATGTACCCAGAGGAAGAAATGAAACTGGACAACTGAAAACTGAGGTTACATTATTTCCAGAAAAATACATGGATTTTTCAGCCATTTTAGTCATTGTTGACAACTCATAACAGCATGCAATGCCTTTTCATATGGTATATTTCCAATTAAAGTGATCAGAAGCAGTTTAGGTTGGCTGATGCATCTGGATTTTCAAAGTTCACTGATGAGATTGTTATTAAAACAACTCCTATTATGGAAACATGGCACTGGAGAACACCAAGCATATGACCTGCATGCCAACTCTGAGCTCTGTGACTTCTTCCATGATAAAGGTGACCTGAGAAGTCATTTTGTTAGTAGCCAATTCTGAACCAGCTGTTTCTAATCAGAATTTACAGCTGCAAAAACCCTCAGCTTCCACTTGGTGCTGAGAATCTTTTGTTTACATTTGGTGATGAAGATCCAGCTCAGTGAAATTAACTGCATTTTGGGATCTCCTTCTATAGATAGCAAATGACCTCAATTTTTTACATTCAAATCCCTTCTTAAGAAAACTACTTCTATCAAAACCTGAAAGTAAGTCTGCTAACTTACATGACATGTTTACAATAAAGTGACATATACACCACCTGCAGATTTCCCTCTCGTTTCATATTCCAAACTGCACCACCTAGCTAACTCAGGCTATAATGGCTTGATTTTGATTTCATGCACCTTTTATGCTAGTACAACTTTGCTGATTTCAGTATAGTTATTCCAGAATTACATTAGTATAAGAACAGAATCAGGACCTAACTTCCCAGAATAGAGACTGTGTGTTCCCATATGCTTTGTAGAGCACCAAGCACCCTGATGGCTCTCAATAAATAAAAAACACCTGGCACTTATAGTAATTTGGCCTCACAGGGAGAGATGAGTAAATTCATTTTGCCTGTTTTTTAATCCACACAAATATACAGTGGATTCAGAAGTTCAACTTTCACTTAAACATACTTGGGTTCACATTCCATGATAGACTGGAGAGACTGTGAACAGAGAAAGAGAGAGAGAGAAAAAAAACTGTAAAAAATAGGATGAAATTGAGCAGGAAGTGGGCAGAATGAAAAACAAATCTAAACTGACTCTGAGAAAAGAAAGCAATGGAGGAGAAAGATTTTTTTTTAAATATAAATTATGTGTGTATTCTATATATAGGGCATATAATTATGCCAGCTTTAGGGGGATTCTACTTCCATTCCTAATACATAGCACAGGTTTCCCTTTAGACAGAAAACATATTTATCTGTTTGTTATTGTACATTTGAATTATCCTTGGAAAATATGTCTTTAAATTACAGGAAGGAAAGATTCCCAAACTCTAATTTTTTAAACCCAAATAACAATTAAAGAAGCTTGGAAAGCCTCAGGCTACACCATTGTCACCCATCTATTCTTAAAACACCCCTGTGAGCTAAGTAAGCATGATAATAAGTAAACCAAGGCACCGAGAGGCAATGTGACTTGCAAAAGGTTACACAGTGAGTCAGTGGCAAGGGCACAAGTAGAACCCTGGATGTCCGATTTCAATGCCCCTGATCAACCCACAAGACCACACTGATTCTGAACTTTATTTTCTGTATTCAGTGCCACAGTCCCAAAAATCAAAGCAAAGGAACAGAGCCAAGTGACCACATACCATAGGCTTATACTAGTCCATCTCCAAGCTACATGTTAGATCTTGTATCATTATCATTTAGAGCAGTGATTCTCAGCTAGGGGTCCAGGGCCCCCTGGGGGGCTGTGAACAGGTTTCAGGGGGCTACCAAGCAGGGCCAACATTAGACTCACTGGAGCCCAGGGTAGAAAGCCAAAGCCCCACTGCATGGGGCTGAAGCCCGAGGCCCTGAGCTCCACCATGTGGGGCTCAAGCCGAAGCCTGAACAATGTACTTCATGTGGGCCCCTACGGCATGGGGCCCCAGCCTGCCTGCTACCCCCTAACACCAGCCCTGGTTTTATATGCAGAAAAACAGTTGTTGTGGCACAGGTGGGCCATGGCGTTTTTATAGCATGTTGGGAGGCTTCAGAAAGAAAAAGGTTAAGAACCTGCCTTCTTGGAAGACACAATGTAGTTCTATTTGACTTTCAATTTGGGTTTAATCCCTCAAACTTACCTGGACATGGGACTCCTTCACATTCTTTTGTTTCACGGCCACTTCCTTTACAAATTTTCCCACCCATCTGTGGGATGGGGGAATTGCAGAGACGGATGCGAGTGATGTTGCCTATTCCACAGGTCACAGAACAGGAAGACCAAGGAGACCAGTGACTCCAGCCACCATCTTGACGTACTGACAGAGAAAAAAAAACCCCACACAACATAAAAAAGTGCTTGTCCCATCTGGGGGCATAATAGCAATTCACTTATGAACCTAGCCCTGCAACAGAGCTTTCCCCATTTTATAATAGGTGTCCCATTCTTTATTACTATCTATTACAAAAGCCAGCATTTGGGTTCAGACATCAGAGACTATCTTACTTATGAAACACAACCATCAACACAGGACTGAAGGGGATGTTAGAGTAGCTCAGTTCAGAGGACAGATATTTTAAAAATAAATATGTTGTAAGAACATAAGAAAATACTTGTCTTAAACAGGTTTCAGAGTAGCAGCCATGTTAGTCTGTATTCGCAAAAAGAAAAGGAGTACTTGTGGCACCTCAGAGACTAACCAATTTATTTGAGCATAAGCTTTCGTGTGCTACGGCATCCGAGGAAGTGAGCTGTAGCTCACGAAAGCTTATGCTCAAATAAATTGGTTAGTCTCTAAGGTGCCACTAGTACTCCTTTTCTTCTTGTCTTAAACAGTTGTTCAGGAGTCATTGAAAGTGATCATGACCAGTGTTCCTTTCGTCTAACTTGTAGGTACAATAAATATAAGATTACTTAGTATTTTACAAAAGTTTTCTATAACCACTTAATGCGGGTATTTTTCCCCCATATCCTAAACACTTCTGTGCTTAAGGACTGTGCTGAGAATCATGGCTCCATGACACACAAGCAATTAGCTGCCCCTGCACAGAAGCCAGTACTGTATATATGCTGACTCAAGGCAAGAGGCCCTACTTGTTAGATCTTTCCTTTCACAGAGCAAAAACTAGACTGGCCAATACACATGCATATTAGATTGACAATAAAGGTGAGGAATATTAGATGCAGGAGTAAAGGAACAAAAATATGTCTTCACAACAAGTTTACTAATGCATAAATTAGTATTAAAATATATACAGTTCTGACTATCAAAAGTGTGCGTAGGAAATCCAGGCTAGGATTCTTTTTGCTACTTGGTTAGAAAGGGAGAAGCAGAGGGAACATTTATTAGGAGAGAGAGATGTCAGCACTCACTGCGATTGTCACATTTGCCAAGGCTACATGTTCTTGTCTGGATGGACGGGCCTACACAAGTGTTGCTAGTGACATCGCATGACCGTCCTCTCTGCTGTGTTCCAGAGCCACATGTCACTGAGCACTCTGTCCACTCAGACCATGGAGACCAACCATCTTCACTGTCTTTGGCTGCAGAAGAAGCAAAAACTGCTTAACACTGTGAATTCCTTTTGTCATAAGATTTTTGTTCTCACGTGTCTTTCTGTTAGAACGTATTCTTTGCTATTTAGATCTCTGGTTCTGATTTTTATTTTAATCTATCACAGAAAAGTTAGAGAACTTTATTGAAAAAGAAAACATAGTTCGAGATTGGCCCAGCTCAGATCCCTGGATCTGAACACCCTCACATTTTGTAAATTTAGATCTGGGACTGATCTCTGTAATGGGCTGACCCAATCTCTGGTTCCAGACATCCACATACTTTGGGACCCAGATCCAAAAGGTGAGGCTTGGACCCATCTCTGAACACAACATAACCATAAATGTGATTGAGAGCACAATGAAAACATGTGCTGTATATGATCTGAATAGGCAAGAAACCTGAATATGATGCAATAAATATTACACTTCAGAAAACTGAAACTATTAAAAATGTATTGCAATTTTTTTTCTAAAATAGACCTGTCCAGCCCAGAGCAAGATATATTTCCAGAACTATTCTCACTACAAAGGCAAGCCACAAACTGCAGTGCTATCTTGGAAGAATCCTTTTGTTATTCTGTTCCACATAAGTAAAATATTGTAAGATTCAAAACAACTGAAAGAGAAAAGAAATTTGTGAGACTTTTTGCCTTTCCAACAATTATTATACTGAAACACAGGAAATTCCCATTAGTCTCTAGAATCTAAACACATTGTATAGGGGAATGGCAGGCGCTCTAATCCACTCTCACTGCAGTCTACTTTAACCAGTTAGTAAGAAAAAAAGAAAAGAAAAGAAAAGCATACGCAATGAGAAACCGGAATGTGCAACCAGGGAAAATGCAGTTAAACCTCATTATCCTGATGCTTAAATAATGATTTTTCTTTGGTTGAGCTGGTTTTTAACTCTTCCTTTACCACCCCTTAAATGAAAAGGTTTTTTAAAACTGCCAAACAGGTGGATTTTCCTTTTGTTAAGTACTTACAATGAAAGCAGACAGGACAGCATTCACCTTCAATAAATGATGGATTGGCACAAAACACTGCTGGGCAGGTGATTTGATGGCACACAGTTTTAGAATTCTACAGACAAGGAAAGCAATATATTGGCTTGTGTTTATGTTCAAATACAGGCAAATCTGTATATCCAGAGAAAATTCTATCCCATACATTGAAGAGATTTTGCTTGTCATAATTTTAAAAAACAAAAATATTTTGTTGAATGGAAATATTTTTAAACCAAGCAAGTTACCAGTATAAGTCTGTAGTATTGTCCATCAGAAACTGAGGTCCTAACCCAAAACCCATTGAAGACAATGAGGAGTCTGTTTATTGATTTCAGTGAGATTTCAATCAAGCCCTGAATAAACGTTGAATGCTGGAACAGGACTGAGTAGCCAAGCTGGATTCAGTCCACTGTCCATTTTGGAAATAGGGGGACTCCTTCTATAGTCTTACCTCGCAGGTACATTTGGTACAGCTATCCACAACCCAGTTTTCATTATCTGAAAAGGCACGGCCATCCTGCCAGCAGACCGACTGGTTCTTTAGAGTTTTGTTAGGCCCAATCAATTCCCACATAATTTGGTTCTCCTCAGACTGAAAGATTAAACAAATAAATTAATTAAATAACTAAAGTGCCTTAAATCAAAAAACAGAGAACCTGTTGCTCAGTCACCTGACTTTAATTTTATGATTGAAAACTTACACTTTTATACATTCATGTACATTAGCCAAGAAGAAAAACACAAGTCAGTTACTGTACCACAGGGTGCAATTCTTTCAGCTAATATTATGATCATGATTACCTAGTGCTCAATAAAACCTACTGTAAAAGGTGGGGTTTTTTTCCAATGTAATTCATCATCTTCAGAAGGGAAAATAATTCTAATCTCATGACATGCAGTAAATTATTAAAACTTTGTTTAGAAAGTATGAACATGATTCATAACTAAGACTTTAAGTAACTACACACTTCATCATGCTGCAGTGGTGAAAGAAAAAGATAAAACTCACATGCATTCATTTGGCCCTTAGCTATAATATGTGGATATCATAAAGATAAACATATAAATTATGTACACAAATGCATAGATATGGACGTACAGACATATGGATATATAGTACACATATGGCCAAATTTGACTCATGATGTTGGGTGCTTTGAATTTTGATTACCAGATCTGAAATATTTTTAAAAGGCCTGATTTTCAGAAAATGTTGTTCTAAACCTGCCCTGTGAAAATCAAGCCCAAGTAAAGTGTCATAGTCAGGCACGCAAAATCATTTGTAGTCACTTTTGAAAATGTAGGATCCCCCTCCCCCAACATCTTTATAGATGTTTAAGCAAAGTGACAGAGGGCGACAGAGAAGACACATTCTATAATTGACGTTTTGTATCTTTTGATTCTTAAGTCCAGAGATACCTACCACTTTTTGAAGATTATCAACTAAATTGTTAACAACAATACGCAACCCAGTGAGCTCAGTGAACATAGTTCCCAGCTCTTCACAGGAGCGGTCACAGAACTCCATCTTCTTCTCTGTCTTTTCACCAACATACTCCGTGGTGACAGCAGGGTTAAGGTGAAGGATTTCAGTACTCTCATTGATAGTGTTCACTTCAGCTGGTAGAGAGAGAGGGGAAAAACAGTTGTGACTACAACAGACTTCTGCTGATTATAGCTTACAGCTGGAATTATAGACTGGCACCTGTAGGTAGGGTTTAACTGCAGCTCTTTTGGAACAGCTTCATGCTAAATTATACCCAAGAATAAAAGAGTGGGGTTGAATGTCAGCTGCTTCCAATTACAGACTTCCCTTTCAAAATTATGAGCCCAGCTCCGTCTCACATAGTCATAATTTCAAGGCACTATTGGCAATGTAAAACACTCATTTATGAAGAAAAGATAATAAAAATATAGAACGTCATAAAAACATACACATTAAGTCCTCTCAAGGCCATGAAAAGTTTTGCATTTTTCATGAGGCGACAAGGACTATCCTTTTCGTTTGGGTCACAGAGACAGGACTCTTCTGCTAATGAGGCCACCACTAAGAGGCCAAGGTGGCTTTTAAGCCACTTCTGTGCTCCCCCAACTTCTTGGCCTTCTTCAGCCCCATGCACATCTCATAGCAGCCTTGTGGCTTGTCTAAATTTAACCGGCTGGTAACAGCTTCTTTGGGTATGTGTACACTGAACCTAAACACCCACAGCTGGCTGGTGTCAGCTGACTTGGGCTCACAGGGTTCAGGCTACGGGGATGTTTAATTGCAGTGTAGACTGTCAGGACCAGGCTAGAACCTGATCTCTGGGATCTGGGACCCCCCCCCCCACACACACACACCAAAAAACACTGTGGTCCAGTCAATCCTCTCTCCCCATTGGTACAACCCTCTACATCCAGAGAAGTAGTATAGCCGGCTGTACTGACCAGGATTTCGTCCCAGTTCCAACGCCTAGGAAATGCTGCTAGGATAACTTGGATAGTTTCTCTGCTTGGATAACTTTTCCAGCCCCTTTGTGGCACCAGACCGCTAGTTATCTACTGAATAGCAATAGAATGGTCAGTGTTTCTATCACTGGTGGAATAAGTGGAAGACCAGAGAGTGTTCGCTGCCACCTGATAGTTAATGCCGCAGCTCACATAGTATCTTAGTGTTTTTTCAGCTTCACCTTATGGCTGGGTGAAACTTTGAATAAACTCCTTTACTACAAAAACTATGGAGAAAAATAATTAAAGCCAAACACTGCTCTGGCTGAAGTTGGAAGTTTTGTCATTCTCTTCAACAGAAACAGGCAAGGACCCTTAGGGCACATCTACACTGCAACTGCGAGTATGTTTCCCAGCACCGGTAGACCAACACTCACTACTAGTCTAGCTAGTTCACAGAAAATTGGAGTGTAGCTGGGATAACCTGGGTGGCAGCTTGAGCTAGTACAGACCCAGTGAGCATAAGTGGGTTTGTACTCCAGCCGCGAGCCCAGCTGCGCTGCTACTTTTAGTGCACTAGCTAGAGAAGAGCTAGCTCATCCATCTAGCCGAGCCGGGAAGCATGCTCCCGGAGACAGTGTAGATGTACTGTATGGGTCCTTGCCTGTTTCTGTTGAAGAGAATGACAAAACTCTTATTATCTTCAGCTGGAGCAGTATTTGACCCGACTTCTTTTTCTCCTTAGTCTCTGTAATGGCAATTGTTGCAAACAGCTTTGTGTATTTGTGTGACTGAGAGGTTTTGTTTCGCTAGCAAGAAGTTTATTCAAAGTTTCACCCATGAAACCAGGCAAAAACACTAAGACACCAGCTGAGCTGCTACATTTACTAACGGGTGGCAGTGAAAACTCTGTTCTTCTACTTATTCCACCAGTGATAGAGTGTCCTGAGGTCTCTTAGCTAGTGTACCATACCCCTGAGTGTGAGGTCTAAGTAACCCAAGGCTTGGTTATTAAACTGCAATGAAAATTATGGCAGAAAGAAAGGAGACAGCTAAATATCACTGAAAATCAACAGCGAAAAATGGCTTTTGGCATAATCCTGCAGTCCTTGTGCAAACAAAATTCCCATTTAAGTCCCCTGGAGTTTTGCCAGTGTGAGGACTACAGAATCAGGCCTTTTTTGTTCCCCCCTCTGAGTAAATGAGGGAACAACATGGTCCAATACTGAATGGAACCGAAGGATATCTTCCAGTTACAGTTTACTTCCCAAATTACTGAAGGTGTTAGGGCCAGACTCTTAGATGTTTAAGTGCAGTGCACTTCTAAGGGCAGGGAGAGTATAAGCAGCTTTTGCAACCTTTCTGCCCACTCAAGCCCTAGTACTGCCTGAGTCTAGTTCAGGGACCAGTGCAATTTATAGAAGTCTCCAGTCTAGTCTAATGCTATGTACACACTGTAGCTTACGTTGCTATAAGTTACGTTGCTCAGGGGTGTGAATAAGCCACCCCCCCGAACGACGTAAGTTACACCAACCTAAGCACCCGTATGGACAGCACTATGTGGCAGGATTGCTCCTCCCGCTGACACTCACGGGAGCTGGAGTAATTAAGTCGACGGAAGAGCTCTCTCCCACCAGCTTAGAACATCTGCCCTAGCAGTGTTACAATGGCGCAGCTGCATCCGTGCAGCTGAGCTGCTGTAAGCTCTGTAGAGGAGCCATAGCCTAAATTGTAATGGCTGGTGACAGCCCTCATAGGAGCTGTTACATTGACATGGAAACTCTTGGAGTGAACTGTAGGCCCAGCTAAGACCAGGCTATAAATTGGCTCCGGGCACTTCAAATGTCCCCGAAGAGGTTCTACAAAATGCACTCGATGGTGCATTACGTAGGGATAATTGAACAAAGGCTTGGGAAGAGTTCTGAAGTCACAGTTTAAAAGTTCTCCCTGTGCATAGCAAATTGCTGGAAATAAGCATGACAGAAAACAGCAGAAATAATTCTTCCAAACATTTTGTGGCAAGACGACTCTCTTTCTGCCAAAAGATTTTATTTAATGAAACTAGTTTTTTTAACAAACAATAATTTGATAATAAACGGGGACTAAAATCCTTCTCTGCACCACTGAGGTCCTTACTCAGTGTCTATTCGCTCCATAAATAGGTAAAGCTCCTTTTGACTTCAAAGGGAGCTTTGTGTGAGTAACAGCTACAGGATGTGGCCCAGTATTGATCTCAGCTATATGGAAAGCTTTACTTCCCTGCCTTTCAGTAAAGATTCATTTACCATATTTAGTGTCAATATAGTACCTCAATCTGGTAAGGTGAACCAGAGCCTAACATAGCTTAGAGAGATGATTTGAACACTCTGCCCTTCCTTAAATATTCCAAAGGAGAAATGCATCCAGTGATTGCAATATAGCATATGATCACAAATGCATCAGCACCATTCCTCACTCTCGGCTCAATAAAGAGCCACACGAGGTGAAAGGAATTTTAAAAAATGCAGCGAGGAGGCTGATTTTATTCTTGGTTACCTCATGGTTGTGAATACCCTGTGACACAGTCGACTTTGAATTGTTTCCAGTTATCAAATTTTAAAATATTGGTATCTTAGCAACTAGGACAGAAAGAAACTACATATGTGGCACGATGGGCCAGAATCATCTGTGGTGTGACTCCCTTTACCTCAGTTGCCTTTTGATTCCTTGAAATGAATGCCGTTTTCTTACCATGAGGAAACATTAGGCTTCTATGATTCGCCATGTGATACTTTTCAAATAATTAATTTCATACTTGTCAAGTCAATGGAGATTTTTGACTTGACCTGAGCATTTTAAGAACATTATTAAATCTGTAATCTCAACAGAGAGTGCAGCCCTAAACTATGTTAGAAGCATTACATCTACGCTCCCTACTCCCCCCTGGCAATCTGCGAAAGAAGACACCTGGGAATTTCTGGGGAGTCAGCTCTACAGGGCTGGCTTCCTGCTCATTTCTTTAGGGCTAGATGACTCGCTTTGGAAGGTAAAGGTGCTGAAACTGCAAATGTTAATATACAGGTAAAACCGTGCATCTTTTCCCAAACACAACTCTCATTCCTCTGACCTGGCCGTGGGTGGGATTTTATTTTATGTATTTATTTACTTTTTTAAACATGCCTCTCCAAATCTCTGGGCACATGTATAAATCATTTTTTAAAATGCACACAATGCACACATTATAGTGAGGCTCCCCCACCCATCAACCCAATAGCTCCCTCCTGGACCACCTCTCTAGTCAGCCTTCCTCTCAGAAAGGGTTTAAAAATATATAGGCCTTGCCCTGTGCCCTGAAAGTCAACAAATGCAGGCCCCTTTCAGAAAAGCAACAGGAGTAATCCCAGAGTTGAGGGCATTTCATTGACAATGCCTGCCCCCCTCACATTTAAATCTGGAGTCAATTTGCTCAGGCACCTCAGCTCAGCTGTCATGTAATCAGCGAAGGAGAAAGGAAGGGCAGCCTTCTGTTTCGCGCATTGTCCTAAAGCTTGCAGGATCCCAGCCCTGCCATAGACTTTCTTGGGAAAATCATTTAATCGATCTGTGACTCAGTTCTCTTCCTGTAAAAGGGAGATAATCACATTCCCTTTCTCCTACCCTTTGTCTGTCTAGTCTATTTAGATGGGGGCATGGATTCTCTCTTCCTATGTGCTTGTACAGAACCTAGCACAATAGAGACCTGAACCGGGTTGGATTCCCTAGATGCCACCATAATACAAATAAATAATAATAAAAGTAGAGGTCTCTAGCTATTAAAGGTTTCATAAATCAAAACTAACTCCTTGAATTGCACCCAGGAAAATAGTGGAAGACATTGCCACACACTCCCAGCAAGAAACTCCTCTCAGTAAGTGGACAGCCGCATCCTGCAGTAGCTGAAGTTCCCTAGAGTTCACTAGAGATAGCCTCCAGTAGTGTACATTGCAGTAATCCAATCTGGAAGTAACACAGGCATGAATAACTGTGGCAACTCATGGTACAAATTCTAAAGAATAGGTTGCAAGCTAATCAAGTGTAGACGGGACAAAGATTTCTTGGTCACTGCTGCTATCTGAACATCTAGAGGCAACTGAGGATCCAAAAAGACCCAATGCAGATCCATACGTCAGTCACATTTGGTCAATGTTCGGACAGACTAGCATCTGGGGCTTGATCAAGGTGTGTGGTGTTAATTGAAAGTAATTTGTCTTGGCATCAAACCATACCAAGGATTAACTAGTTGTTTTCTTATCTGAAAGTACAGCGATTGTCTAAATAGAGAATAGCCTTATGTGAAACCTAATTTAGATTTGTGCTGAAATACCAAGGTTCTGAAGTATAATCTGAAAGCTTGCTCCATGATGGATTTTCATAGATCCCAGAATGTGTTTTGCAAGAATGTCACAGGTCACAAAGGTTGAGACTATCTTCATGGTAGTTCCATGCAAGAAGCAACAAGAACTGCTAATATAAGGCTCCCCGGGTGCAAAGAACAGTCCATGGAAGTAGCAGGGCCATTCTATATTCCTGCCTGCTCAGTGTTCCCATGGACATGGTGGTCCAGTGTCCTACACCTCCTGCCTCTCTCCAGACTCCAAGTGATTAACAACCATTCCTGCCTCTCTCCAGGCTCCAAGAAAACATCCCTCAACCTTTCTACTTCCCAACCTTCTCAGTTCTCTCAGCTGTATTTTAAATGGTTTTCAAATAAAATGTTAAATTGTCCCCAAACAAGTTCTGAACCTGCCAAACTTGATCAAATACTTCTAGTGTGTAGCATCACCATGCTCAGTTAAAGCCCTAGCCTTGTTCTTTCACAAACCTCCCGTAGAAGGGTGCAATCCAGCCAAGGGGAAGGGCAGGAGCACAAGCCAACCTGGACAGAAACCATGCTGCTGAGCTTGCAGGCAGCTCCCGGCACATTTGCAGAATTCCCTGCCAGTATCAGTAATAGGTGCTAACCCAGAGCTGCAGCAGAAACAATCACTTTCTGTCACAAATATGGACCAAAAGTTCATAATGGGAGGTGGCCCTTGTCCATATAATAATAGGCCAGAACACCAATATGGACCTTAAACTGGAAGAGGCACATACAGGCTTGGCCTGAATAGCAATCCAGTGTTCCCTTTCATGTCTTTACTCAACATCAGATCATTAAGATGATTTGAAATACAGAATGTTACACCCCCATCAATATGTTGCAGTGCATTAAGGAATGCAGCACAGTGTGGCATGTGTTAAACTTGTTAGTCAAGTGAGTAGTATATCACCAATGGCTTTTCTACTGTGGTAATTAATCTACATGGGCAGCGTCATGAAGCTGCTAACTACAACCACGTGTGTGGCATGTCTCATGTTACTCACATGCATGCCACAAAATGACGCGACTTCACCTCATGTATTTGAATGAGGAATTTCCATTCCATTGTGTTCAATTTAGGGTTGTAAAATAAAAATAAGAACATTATTAATTGGTCTGTTGACCCACCTTCTTCCAGAGAGGGTGAAAAAAAACAAATTTGTGTAATGTAACTGATTTGTAGCTGTTGTGTTTGTACCCCAAACATAGCTGACGGATATGGTTGGGGGAGGAACACCTGTAGCAAAACAACTCCCTAGTTGACTAAACAACTGCAATTGCTGAAGTGTGCAAGGTATTCCAGCTAAGGTTAGTATCAGCATGCAGTACTGTCATAATTTTCCTTCTACTTTCTCTTTATAGTATGTTTCCATGGGTTTTGGCATGATCCAATCTACTTTTAATGATACTATTTCCCTTCTTAGTAATCTTCCAACACAAATAGAGAAGATCTGGAGATCCGCTCTGTATTGGCACAACAGATCATGCCATTATATCCTCACCTAGGTGGAGAGAGTTCTGTTAGTCCCTTAATTACATCAATTACTCTAGATTTCAGAGCTCTGCCTTGTGGATCAGATGGTTTAATGTGGTCCTTGGTGTCCACATGAGCTTGATATTTACAAAGCTCACTCTTTGCTGGGGAATGAGGGAAGTGATGCCTGAACTTTGGCATCCTGGAAGCCAGCCTTCTGCTTTACTCTGAATGCACCATGGCATAGACCAAAACAAGATTTACACTTTCTCATACCTGTCCCTTCACCCACACATGCCCTGCCACTAACAAGGGAGCCATGGATAAAACTGATCACAGGTTTTGATTTGCTCTCTATTCAGAATGGAAACATTAGCAATGAGATGTTTCCCCTCCTACTCCCTCCTCCCTTTTACCATTCAGCAATGGTGGGAAAGGTAGGTATGACTTATGTAGAGTTCTCGCCTAACCTGAGCAAAGGAACCTGCTTAAATGAAATGTGCCACAATGATCAAATGATAGGAGGCCTTGATGCCTATGCTGCCTAAAGTAAGATACTCAACTATCAAGCCTACAAATGTTTAAAACACCCATCACTACAGTATCTAAGAACTCGAACCACAAGAGGACTTAGGTACCTAGCTGCTACTTTAGGCACCACTGAGGTCCTCAAAACCCCTGCTCAGCTGCCACCTAGTTTTGTAGATTGCCAAAGCCCCTAGGCACCTAAATTTCCACCATTACAATTCCCTTGGGGACTGCTCCTTGTTGTTTGCTTTGGCAATGAAACCATTTGCCACAAATATGAAAAAAACAGCCCCTTGGCAAAGGGCATTAAAATGTATTCTGAACTAGAACACAAAATAGCTTTGTATGCTGACGATACCTTGTTGTATTTTCAGGATCCAGAAGCCGCATTAAAATTTATAGAACAATTGACTCCAGAATTTGGGCAGGTATCAGGCTTCAGAATAATCTACAATCAATCTGAAATGTTAGGAATTAATATTCCCAAAAGGGTCAAAACAAACTGTTGTCAGCTACATAAATTTAAACAGGCAAGAAATTGTTAAAATATTTAGGAATAAATATTGTGGAGAAATATAAAAATCTTTTTAAGGCAAATTATTCTCCCTGTGGAATACAGTAATAAAAGACTCGGAGGAATGGAACAAATATTAAATTTCTTAGCTAAATAGGTAAAAATTAATATTCTCATAGAGTTACTATTTTTGTTTCAGTGCATCCCTACTGGTATCCCTGCCGTGACATTAAAAACACGGCGAGATACACTATTAAAATGTATATGGAAATGGAAGAGACAAAGGGTGAGTGCTATAGTTCTGTGTAAGCCTACAAAGTGGGGTGGACTAGTGTGCCTCAATTTGGTTTATCATCATTATGCATTGAAATAAAAGGTGTGATTGATTTGGTTAACAATAGACCATCCAAACACTGGGTAAAATTCAAACAAAACTGGAAGACAAATATAGCTATTCATAGTCATTGTTGGGTTAAAAAGAAATATCACCCGTTCATCCAAACCACCACAGCTTTGGACAATGTTTTTAAATTCCTGTTTTTAAAGTCCTGTCCTCTCCCTTAGCTACTTTCATTAATAATCAGGAATTTATCTTTAGGAAATTTCAAAGTGGCTATTTGTTGTGGGTAACAGCCGATATTACTCAGTTTGGACAGCTGTTTCTAGGTACTGATCTGAATGATACCAACAGATATGTGATGTAAATAATATAAACAAATGGGATTTTCATTATTTACAAGCCAAACATTTTATTGTAAATCTGGACACAGGGCAGCTCTGTCTAGACTTTCAACTATATTTGAGGAGTTGATGCAGGAGCAAGCTGGAACAAAAGGTTTAATTTCTAAGATACATACAATTTTGATTGAAAAGGCTGTTCCTGAGAAAACAACCCAGAAGAAAGATGGGAGAGGGACCTGGACAAAGAAATTGATCTGTATGAGCAGGTCTCTGTATGAGGAGGGGATATACATTTTCAATTTGTGTGGTTCATAAAGAACATTTTAATAAATTATTGCATAAATGGCATTTTGGCTCCAATTAAGAGCCATCAGATTTTTGCTGCTAGGGAGACACTCTGTTAGAGGGGTTGTGGGGAAAGAGGAACATACTTGCACATATGGTGGTTGTGTCCAGGAATTAGAGAGTTTAGGGAGGAAATTATTTAAAAGATTCTTCTTATGATAAAATGCTGTCTTCCTAGAAATCCCCTGGGCTTCTTACTTAATGTTCCAGTACAGGATCTCTCTTATAAACAGAATGACAATTTCATTTCATTTTTTATTGTTAGCATCAAGACTTTGAATTGCACATTATTGGAAACATCTGACTTCTCCTGTGGAATTAATCAAATATGGAGTGTCTTTGTAGTAGAAAAGTTTCATACCAAGTTCACACACAAGAGAAGTGCCAAAAGAGGATAGGTATTTAGACATTTGGTCACCTTTTTTAGAGTACTCAGTCGAGGAGGTCTCCCCAGCGTGCGAGCCAGAATCTTTAGCTAGGTTCTTTGAATATTAACCTGATCCTTAATAAGTGATGTACGATGTACTATGTTAATGTTTTATCATAACTTTGCCTTAATAAAATGTTTCAAAAATTCCCGAGGTGCATGCAAGGTCAATCAGCTAGGCATCCTAGGAACATATCTAACCCCACACAAAGTGGCTACAGGAGGAGTTGGTGTCCACTTTATAACTTTTAGCCTAGTGGTTAGAGCACTCACCCAGCATGTGGGTTCAATTCCCACCTCTGCCTGATATGGAATTTGGACTTGGGTCTCTCCCCTCTCAACACAATTCTTTAAGCACTAGGTATTCTAGGGCAGGACTTTCTCAGCCTCTCTTGATGGAACTGTTCCACCACGTATAAATAACTAAATATTCATTGGTGTGAGGGGACACCCCTAAGCGGCACAGTTATACTGACATAAGAGCAGGGCAGAGTCTAAGTGCCCCACCGACTCGGCCAAAGCGTCATTCTCACTCACTCTCTGGCCCAATTAATACTTTTTTTGAATCACAACCGACGAAGATTCAGACACAACACCCTTTCAATAATATCTCCAATAGATTGGGCACCTAACAATTTCACTTCTTTAAAACTTGCCCAAGGTCACACAGTGAGCCAGTCAAATAGTCAGGATTAGAACCCGGACATGTGATTGCTAGGTTGTCTGTACTACAGCAGCACCTGTACAGCTACGCTACTGTAGCGCTTCTGGTGAAGCTGCTCTCAGCTGATAAGAGAGAGCTCTCCTGTCAGCTTAATATCTCCTGCTTCTGGGAGAGGCGGTAGCTATGTCGGCGGGAGAGCATAGCACTGTCCACACCGGCACTTATGTCAGTATAACTTATGTCACTCAGAGGTATGCATTATTCACATAAATGACGCTGAAGTGTCGACATATCCCCAATCCCTTGCTCTAATCATCGGAGAACATTCCTTCATGGAAGTACATGGATATTTGCACATATACTAAAAAATTTTTTCCAACTTTCAATAACTTTCTCCTTGGTCATTAGCTTTTCCTCAACCTGCACATAAAGAACCAAAATTCTAAATTTGAGCAGCAGGGATAAAAGATCAGAGTATCTGGCAGAAGCAATATTTTGATTATATCTATTCACTACCTTCATAGCAAAGTTTACAACAATTTGCTTCGCTTGTCACTGCCAAACAATGTTCATTGCCAGCAATTCCAAACCTTCCAGAGACATGTTCTACCTCTGCCCCAATTCACGCTGGCTTCAATGGGAGCTATGCCATGGTTTGAGGTTAATATATGAACCTTGGGCTTCTTCATTTTCAGACTCAATTGAACACTGATAGTGTGAAAAAATATACGTACTTGTCTGGCTCCTCTGACATCCTTTGTTACGCAGAACATCCTCTACTGAAGTATCAAATATTAAATAAATATTTTGAATTAGACCCTGTAATTAAAGAAAACAACTTTCAGATCAATTCAGGATTAAATTTATAGCATTGGGATTTTTGTATGTATTCTCCTCCACCTATCAACCTCCGCTGTCTATTGGCTGGATTTAATCTCACGTAAATACTCAAAAATAATTTAGGATACAATCCATGAGAAATATATACTAAAAGTTAACTTCGATAACTTAGTTACGTTATTATTTATTATACTAATGAAGTGCAAAAGGAAGCGTTTTTTTCAGAATGAGTCATGATAAAGTAATATTTGACTAGATTTTCATGCTACTGTCTTGTGAGTTCGAATCTCTATTTCCATACAATTCGTAGCACAGTGGGTTGCAAGACACTGGCTTTTCAACTCTGGAGACAAGAGTTCATGTTTGATTTCAGGTATAAAGAATTGGACGGCTCAACCTATCCCCTAAAGAACTTTGTACAAATCACTAGAGCAGGATAGGAGCTGGATTTTTCATTTTGCAGGAAAATCCACAATTTCAAAATGTTTTCCATTCTGAAATGGAACAAAATCAAAAAATTTGAAATTTTGCTTGAAACAAAATCCCCCCCCCCAGAAATCTTGGGTCAATCAAACTGTTTCATTCCAATTTTGACTTTGAAAATTTTATTTTATATC
This sequence comes from Lepidochelys olivacea, assembly GCF_965140295.1. NCBI lineage: Eukaryota > Metazoa > Chordata > Testudines > Cheloniidae > Lepidochelys > Lepidochelys olivacea. The sequence goes on from NC_140413.1 coordinate 129,445,524, forward strand.
AAAGAATTTTTTAAAAATTGAAACAAAGTCACTTAAAATTAGAAAATCAAAAATGTCCTGTTCTGAAAAGGTTGAAATGGAATGTCTCAACCTCGTCTAAATGTTTTTTAACATTTTTCTTTTGAAATGAAATTTCACCAGAATTGACACATTTCCATGAAATGTTTTACTTTCACTGATCCGGTGTTTTCTGTCAGAAAATGTTCTGCTGGAAAATTTTTGACCAGCTCTAAAATTCACTGCAAAATATGGCATGCTTGACATTCTGCTATGGGAAGCCTCACAAATTGGAAAAAGGGCTGTTGGACACTGCATGGGGAAACCTATACAGAGATGGAGTGCATTTTGCCTGGCTCTAGACTGTGCTGTATCAGTCCTTCACTTTCATGAGCACTAAGATTCATATAATTCACCCCAAGCAACCAACTAAAAGACACACTGGAGCAAATTCTGTTCTTTCACCCATGCTTCCCCATTGACTTTGGAGTGCATGTGAAAGCAGAATTGGGCCCATTGTCTTCTAATATTAAATATAGCTAAATTCTTTACCTCACCACTGACCCTAACACTTTCACGTTACCTACCCTGAAATGGTTCTCTCGAATGGACCCCTTTGTCACATACATTCTACTGTTCTCTGCTTTCAGCTGCTCATAGAAAGGCTCCTCCAGGATGAAGCTGTCAATAAGGTCACAACCAACATAGAGGCTGTAGTTCTCTCCTGTTACTTGCACTGTGATGTTCTTCCACTGTGAATCTGCTAGGTCCACATCTTCCAAGGAAATCACATTCTGGGAGCCATCTGCCCAATAGATAAGGTCCAGGGTATTGGCTCGGCCATTGGAAATAATCTCAAACTGTCTCTGAGAGATGCCAGGGCCCTCTAAAGCAATGATAGTACCTCTGGATTGCCTGTCCTGCCTTAGGGTGGCTGAAAGAATAAAGCCCTCATTTTTCCGGATGAGTTTAAGAATCTGTTTGAATTTCTCTGGGTTAAATGGAGGTATGAAGTCAAATCGGATGAAACGATATGCCGGGACGGTGGGATTTGGACCCCGAAATAATTTTGCTCCAATTGTCTTTCGGTTTATGTTACTGATTTGAAATAAGTCAAACGTAGTCTCATCTTCCTTGTTACCATCTGCAAAAGTTAACAGCATGTAGCAATGTGAATACAAAAATGGGCATAAGGGAAAATAAGCGTGCATAGTACACCCAATAATTCTAACGATTTGATAGACACTAGCATGTTTGCTACCTGTCAGGCACAATAAACCCATTACTTCCAACTGCTTGGAAGATAGAAGCACATGTGCTATATTTGGCATGGCACAATAAACAGCATTTCCATCTATTTAGCACTTTCATCTATTTGGCAACTTTATATGTAAAAAAAATCCTCAGTGAAAGTGAACAAAATTCCATATACATAAACATGCTTATTTTTACAAGGACAGGATTTCAAGCTACCTACTCTAACTCTCAGTGAAGAAGAATCAAATTATGAACACCCACCATGTTACAACAGGTTAGCTCTCAAGAAGAGGGTAGAGTTACACAAGATATGAATTTTGCCCAGGAGGCCACCTGGAAATTAATATCTGGCATTGTGCCATTTTACACCCAGCCTGGATTTGATCCATAGAGATTTTCTTCTCTCTAATTTCTGAGAAAGCAGCTCCCATCCACTCAGTCCATTAAGTCTCATATTACATACACATTACAGAAGGAAATCATTTAGCAATTAAGAATAGGTAAATTTAGGTCAATGCTCAGTAGGGGAAAACTATTTTTATATATTTCTTTTATCAGTAATAGGTAAATGTTACCATCCAAATGTGCCAGTAGTAATAAGCTTTTCTTAAAGTTTTTGCAAAAAGAAAAGGAGTACTTGTGGCACCTTAGAGACTAACCAATTTATTTGAGCATAAGCTTTCGTGAGCTACAGTCCCACAAGTACTCCTTTTCTTTTTGCGAATACAGACTAACACGGCTGTTACTCTGAAACCTTAAAGTTTTTGTGTTACTTTGTTCATTTTAATCAGGTTTTCCTTAGATTATGCTCCTACTGGATTGTCTCCAGTGGTTTAGCCGTCTCATTTTTAAAGTCAACATTTAGCTTTGCAAATTACTGTCATTTCTCCTTGCTTTCAAATGCTTCAAGCTTCAGGAAGTTACGAAGTTTAAGGACTTACCCTGAGCATTTGAAGAAGCCCACAAAGTTAGCAAGACAATTAGCCACAACAGCCTGCTCCTCTGTAGCATAACTCCTATGAATAAACAAAAAAATCAGTTAGGAAAATGTTCTTTTTCTATTGTAAAGACCTTCAGATGCCTCATGGACTGTAATGAAAAAAAACTTAGACCAAAAGCAATTCTGTTTATATCCAAACAGCACATATAATATACAATAAAATCTCTAATTCACAGTATTTCTCTTCCTGTTTGTTTGCGGTTTGCTTGTTGGTTCATTTTAAGATGAAACAGGATGTTTGTGATTAAGAGTTCTGCTGCTTCTCCCTTATATGTGGTCATGCTCTTATGTTTATGACATCACAGTTGTGTGCTCTGGACTTGATTTTTGACATCAAATGCAAAGCATGATGATTTCAAGTGAATTCTTAAAAATAAAGATCCTGTATTTACGTATTGTCCCTAACAATAAAAAAGGAAAGATGTACAGAAAATCTATGCTATGTGAGCAGAATTTTCCTCAAGGTTTTTCCATGAGACATCATCAAGGCTTTACATGACAGGATAGACAGTATACTAGTTGTTCCATCTTAACTCCACTTTGAATCACAACATATACCTGAATTCTTTGCAAGATAATGGAATTTCATGTGTTCTATTCAACTTTTTAACATGCCACTTTAGAAAGTCACACACACAATATTTATCTCAATGCTGACTTTAAGGTAGATAGCAATCCCTTTAGGTATTCCTGTATGGTTACAGAGATGTGTAAGCAGTATATCTGCATTTTCATCTAAACTTGTGTGTATGTACATGCATGTCTGTTAAACAGAGCAAACCCAGTTTGCCAGCTGTACTGTATAGACACACAAATTTCAAGATACGAGTATGCTACCTTGACACTTTAAAAAATGTCTAACCTACATTTCCAAAAAGCTCAGGGACATTATCTTTTACACAAAGACAAAGTTTCAATATAAAACTATAAGTGTTTGCTGCTCAGGACATTACTACAAAACCACTTATCTGCAAAAAAAATTTTTTTTGGGGGGGGTAGCTAAAAATCCTACTTCAAGTACATTTTGACAGATGCAACACCAGTCATTTACAAATATTTTCTTTTCTATCTAATGTACGTATTATGGTAGATAGGATACAATGAGCAGTAGTATAACAAACGTGTTTACATCCCATTTCTAAATGCTGTTTCTGTAATCGTATTATCTACCTCACTAACCATCACCAGGAAAGATGTCCTATACTCTGTTTGTGCAAAAAATTAACCTGTACTGTATGTGCACAAAGCATGAATACTAGTTAACACGAAGTACTTAAGGGACAAAATTCCCAGCTATCATCACAGCTGAAAAGATAGTCGTCCGAAAGAAAGGTGGATTGAATAACAGATGCTCTAATACTGAGCTAAGCAGACCTAAGAGGAGATGGAGGGACAGAGAGATAAGCAGACAGACAAATCCATCACCCACAGCTAATAACAGCAGTTTTCTGCCAATCGCGGCATTTACAGATGTGAAATCTTAAAAGGTGCCCCCCCCTTACCCGGCATAAAAGGCTCTGCTGCTGCAGCTCGTTTATCGTTCACGCTCCGAATCAAATCCAAAAAGAAAGAGAGCGGGAGTTATTTGAAAAAGCGAAGTGCAAACTCCAAGCTTCCTCGGGGCTGCAGAATCCGCCGTAGTCTGGCTGAGATTTCTTCCAGTGCCTTGCGAGGGGCTGCTCTCCGCTTTTATATACTCTCCTTCGCATGTACTGCTGTCAATCAGCCACACGAGGAAGCGCTTGTGCATTCATTCCTCCGCAGGAATGACATAATTCCCGTTTCTGACCTGACAATTTGCTCCCGTCTACCTGGAAGGCGATCCCAGCTCCAGCCCCCCAGCGCCATCCCGCCCCGCCCCCTCTCCTGTTTCTACAAGGGACGGTCCTACACTGGGGCAAGGGAGGAGCAAGACGAAGCAGAAAGGGACGTCACTCTCTTACTTTCCCTAGTCTTCTGGCAGGACAGGAAGCGCCCTGCATTTCCCTCCTCTCTTGGGAAGAGGAACCCGGCGCCTCCAGCCCTGGCTGTGGCGAGGGTGAACGCGGCGGACGCGAGACGAGGCCACCGCACGGCGCCCTGCCCCCAAGGGCGGCCGAGCCTCTTATCCGGCGTCCTTCGCCTCAACGTCTCGCTTGGCTCAGACCTTCGCCGTGCGCCCGGAAATCGGCCCGGCTCTGCCGCGTCCCCTCGGGTCGCCCCGTGCAAGCACCGCATTTCCCCCGCCCCCAGCCAGAACCCCCTTTCTTTTTATGACCCGGAACCTTCGTTTTTAAACACACCGCAAAAGTTGGGTGCCCCCCTTAAGTCGTTTAAAAGGCACCGGCAACCGATCTGGAGAACGGACTGTCTGAAAATAGAAGGCAAGAAAGCCAGAACGGGCGCAACTGAATCGGCCCTGGCCTCCTTGAAAAAAAAAAATGGGGGGAGTGGGAGAGGGGAAGGGGTCCTTTCGGGTTGTAAGTCTCTTGAGGGCTGCCCGGCGTTGCATTTGGAGAAGACCTCAGCCCCCTCACACGTGGGAGCCTTTGTTTTCCGGATCGGAGAGAAGAGGAGCGCTCGAAGCTGTGTGTTGCCAGAGAAAACGGGTCGATGGCTAAAGTACTGTATCCAGTATAGGACTCTGCTGCCTATATGCAGTGCAACGGGATGGTCCACACACACTTCATAGCGCAAGCTGTGCGCGTTAGACAGCCCTGTCTGGGGGTTATTTAGTACATGCGTATTCATGGGTTGCAGTGCTGTGTAATATTGCATGTAGCCCAGCAGATCTCTCTCTCTCTCACCCCCCCCACCCCCCAAATGTATGCACTTTGAAAAAAAAAGATAGAAAGAAACGGAAAGTCGTGTCTGACGTGAAATTCTTTCCCTTCTTCTAGCTACATTGGCTCCTTGGCAGCCGTACTTGCGGAATAAACCTGGCCCTCATTAGCTGGGTCGGTGGATGGCTGGAGGCCCGCCAGCAGCAGCCGCCGCTCTCCAGCTCCAGAGTCAGGCTGTGGATGGGGGTCGAAGAACAGGGGGGCGGCGGGGGGAGATATATGTTTCACTCCTGGAAACCCTGGCACGTTCCGGGAACTTGCACCGCAATGTGACACCAGCGCCGAGACAAAGCCAGGGAAAATACCTCAAGGTGCAAACACAGTCATGCTCCCCAGGACATGGGGGGGGGGGGAGCTGCAGGCAGGAAATTCTTCACTTTTCCTCCCCCCACCTCCAGGAACAATTTTTGGTTGATTTTATGAAGCTGAGTACCTTGAATAAAGTGGCGGAGGAATTCACCTTTCCTTTTGCCATTGTTTACCTTTGATGCTGCTGGTGATTGATTGTGATACTTTTCAAGACATTGGATATACAGGAGGAGTCTTCTCCATTGCTGAAGACCATTGAGTCAACAGCCTCCTAAGCGATCCACTGTATGTCTGTCCTGTAATGTAAGCCATGGGTTAGTAGAGCTCGAGTTAGCAGACCCAGCCTCTACACTCATTTGTAACCCCAGGCTCGGAACTGCTGAACTCTGAGTCCCAACCTGGCACTCCAGGGTCTACACTGCTTTATGGGAGCCTGAATCCAACTCCAGGGTAGCTGCCCTGCTCCTGTTCCCATTTAAGTCAACAACCACCAGTCTCCTATTATCATCATGGAAGCATCATCTGCTTTTTAACCTAACGCACCCCTGCAAGTGGGTCCCGCACAGGAAAGTTAAAATCTGTACACAGATCACCCTTCCTAGGCAACCTACTGTTTTGAAAGACCAACTCAAAGTGGTCTCCAAACATGACTACTATCCTACTCCACTTTGATTAGAAGACCCCATGCTTTAAGCAACAGATTTTTTATTAGACACCTCACCATCCAGGTTAATTCTCAAACAACAAAGTGAATAGTCAGCAGTCTGCAGAACCTTTCATAGGGAACAATATGAACAACATTTTGAAAACCAAGAAGTGGAAGATGGGGTGCCAGGTGGTGGGGTGGCTCCATGACACTGATTCTGCCACTGAGCACCTGAGCCAAAGCCCACTGAAATCAGCTGAAAGATTCCCATTGGCTTCAGTGGGCCTGGGATCAGGTCCAAAGTGGTGTTCAAAATGAAGAAATTGGAGAACCACCCATATGTACCTTTATACAGGAGATACTATGATAGAAGTAAGAACTGGTCAAAATATGGAGAGAAATTATGAAGATGTCATCAGCTATTTTTGTTGAAATTCAATTTCAGTGAAAAAATGTTGAAATTTCAAAATTAAAAATAATCAGGAACAGCTGTGTTTGAAATTAGACCTCAGAGCAAGGATCCCTGCCTTTCTCTTTGCCAGAGAAGCTCCTCCCAGATTGGGCTCCCTCTACTGACCCATGTGAGAAGTGTGAACCAGGGAACTTTCCCCTTTCTTTTTCTCCCAGGGGCCAAAGGGGGAGGGGGAAGAGGGAGAGAAAGCTGCTGTTTGGTTTTTTTTTTTTTTTCCAAATGAAGGACAGACCGAAGCATTGGTTTCAAGTGACTTCAGAGTATCCTTAGTAGCAAATGGGATAACGCAGCCTGTTTGTTGGTACCTGTAGTAATACTGTTTTCAGTAGAAATCTGCAAATGTGTAAAAAAGACATTTTAGTGGGCGGAGAAACAAGGAAATAAATCCAATAAGATTCTTTCTAACCAAGTACCATATAATAAAACCTCCTTTCGATCTCAGTATGCTTTGTAGGACTCAAGGATTAATAAAATCTTCTTTCAGACTGAGCCATTTATATATAGGGTGATGATCATTTATATATAGGGTGATGATTATATATAGGGTGAGATTGGCTCCTATCTATTCCACAACCTTGCAAATATTCACTATTCATTCTCCACTTGACAACTTCAAAATAGCAAATGCCATCTTCAGCCCAAGAAGCTTCTTCCAGAGAAAAGGGGCTATGCTCCTAACCCTGTGCTGGCTACTCACACGCTCACAAAACCAGGGATTACATCCAAACCTTTTCCATTTGCCTTCTTAAAAGGGTGTCTGTGTTAAACAATTGCTGAGTAAACCGTAAAAGTGTCTAATGCCAATGAGAGGGTTCAAAATAAAATCTACTAACATTTAGAAATATCAGAGATTTAACTGCAGGTCTTATATTAAGGTTTGAAGCAAAACACAAGGAAACCCCAAGGAAACTGTTAACTACTGAACCACAGCAATTCCCCTTTATAACTCTAACCTAAGCAGTAGCCATCTTCTCTCCCTTTCAGTTTTTGTCTATTTCTATTGGTTGTTTTACGTTTGTTTGTTCTGCTCCACCAAGAATTCGAGTGTCTTCATTTTGGATCAGGTGAGAATCATGACATTCAGAATGGATTATTTGCAAATCACTGTAAGGTCTATTCTCTTCAGACTGCCAACAAGTGCAACTTGCAAAATCAAAATCAATATCTGCGCCTGCAGCTGGCCAGCATGAATGTGTTGTGTGTGTGAGTATAACTGGGCAAATAAGGGAAGCAATAAATCAGCCCTCAGTGCTGCTCTAGTTCACCCTTTGTTTGTGGTTATTTCTTGGCTGGTTCCAAGAATGGGTAACGCATCTCATCAAGACATGCTCTGAGCAGGTGTAAAAGAGCCTTTTCTATACTAGCTCTCCCACTATTGATCTTAAAGGGCATGAGCTGCCCAGTAGGGTAAACACGAACCTTCTGCATACTGGATGAAATTAATCCAGAGGGTAATACCGCTGACGTCCCGTGTTGTTACATCAAGAATGAATCTGGCTCATGGAATTTAATCTTCACCAGATCAAAGGTTATTGAAGTATTGTCTTTGGAGCTGTTGGTCATTTCAGAAAAACAAATGACTGAACTCAAAACACTGGTAACTGGGTACAATTGTATGGCCTGTCAAGTCAGACTAGATGATCTAATGGTCCCATCTGGCTTTAAAAATCTACGAATATATGAAACATCCTCTCCAAATGTTACAGCAATAGCTGAGGATTGATGCTTTAGTGTTACTGCCACATTTCAGATCTAGGGCTTAGGTGTTATCTAGTTTATTTGCTCTTATTTTGTAAAGCCAAACAAATAAACATTTTAAAATGTGGGAGGAGGGGATTGTCAAGCAAGATTTAATTTCCACAATCTAGTGTCAATCTGGGCCACAAAACTAACATATCTGACTACAGAGCAGACTGTGACACAGCTATACAGTTTCTGAATGAGTTTGTGCTGCTATCCAGGAATATTTGAGGGGAGGGGAGGTGTTCTTCAGATGTCCCTCTGCAACTACTCCGGTTAAAAAATGAATGTAGATTTTGGATTACTGGAGTAGATTATTTTACATGATAGGGGTCTTTGCCCTTGATGAGGGTGAAAGTTGTTTTTACCAAAGTGTGGTATATGATTAATTTACCCTCTGGTACAGGAGGAGCAGGGGGAGGCTAAACGTCACAAACCTAAACAGATTTCCATGTTTGTCTTTCTTTGACACATAAGGTGAAGTATTCTATTTCCAACTCTCCCTAAACTATTTCTGGAAGCTAAATGTATCCAGCCGTGAGTTAAAATAGTAATACTGTGAACTTGTATAACACCTTCCAGCAGAGGATCACGATGTGCTTTACAAACATCAGCTAGCATATCCTAACCACACCCTTGTCAGCAAGAAATCATATTACCCCCATTTTACAAATGAGAAAATTGGGTCAGAGACCGATCAAGGCCTCAATCCAACAAACGCTTAAGCATATAAGTAATGCCGTTGAAGTCAACAAGACTGCTTATGTGCTTAAAATTAAGCATATGCCTGAGGGCTTTGCTGGACCAGGGGGCCTAAAGGCTAGACACAAAGGATTTAGGCACCTAATTGCCACTTTAGGCACCTAAGTCCAAAATCTAGTCTTCAAAACCCGTACTCAGCTGCTGCCTAACTCTGGAGGTGCATAAATCACTTAGGCACCAAGATAATTGTCAGTAAAGTCCCCATGCCTAAATTTCTGCTGGTGGGAATACATAAAGCCACCTAAGTCCTGATACTACCAAACTGTTCGGCAGCCAGCTCATGCCTAAGTCTTGGCTGGATTCATAAATGAGGTGCTCCCCTGCCTCTCTCACCTGTAGAGCCTGAACAAGTAGGCGTTTTCTGAGCCTGTCTAACCCACACACCACCTTATTATGCCATACCCAATAACCTAGCAGCTAGAGCACTCACCGAGAATGTAGGAGACCCAGGTTCCATTCCTTACTCTATCTGCGCAGAAGCAAAGATTAGAACTCAGGTTTCCTCTCTCCCACCTGAATGTCCTAACCACTAGTTTATGCAGTATTCTGCAATGAGTCTCTCTCAGTCTCTCTTGTTGGAGCTGTTCCACTTTGTATAAAATACCTAATGAGCCAGTAAAGCAGAATTGGAACCTGGGTCACCCAGATACGTATGCTAACTACTAGGCTATGGAATCATTCTCACTCTCTCAGGCCCATTGAATAAGTATTTTAAGAGGAGGGCTTTTCACAAGGAAAGGCTGACCCGGCTTAGGCACCTAACTCCAGGATAGGTTTTATGGCTGTGACTCTGGAGCAGAGATAGGCAGCACCCTCTGGCCCACAATTAGGTGCCTAACCCCCTTTGAGGCATCACCCATCACTTCAGAATTTCCTACTGGCTAACTTCAACAGTTCTCCACTCAGCTGGCTGGTTTCTGTGAATCCCTTTCTTAGGCACCGAATTCTCCCCGTGCATTGTTTAGGGAATTCAGCACTGTGAACTCCACTGGACCTAATATCAGGTGTTGCAACGTGAAGCCTGTCTCCTTTGTGTATTTAGCCATAAGTGACTTGACTAAGACCACGTAATAAGTCACTGGCAGAGCCAGGAACACAGCTCAGAACTAATAATGAATATTTACCCACTAACAAATAGTTAAATATTTTCTTATCCTCTTTGTTGGATTTTTTTGTATTTTTTTTCACCAAGTGTGCACCACAGAACACATCAGGGATGCCAAAAAATGTCAGCATACAATAAGGAATACTCCCCCACTGAGAGAGTTTGCTATGTATATGTGTATTGGAAATGCTCAATGGATCCCACATTGTTGCTGTGGATTCTACAACATATTTTCCATTAGTTTGAGTGGTTTTATTATTCCACTTCATATTTTTATTATACTTTTGCTACATAGTTCCTCACTCTACCATGAAGACAGTGTGCTGTATTCAATTATATCCATTGATGACAGCATCCATCACTATACTGTAGACTTTGAAACGCACAAGACTATCTTCATTGTACAGTATTCAAGCCATAATCTTAATTTTGTTTTCATTTTAGCACTGAGTTGACTTTCTCTATGTCAAATGGAATTTAATCATATTATATTTATGTGTAAAAACCAAACTTATGTCCTTACCAGTTTATACTCAATTCTTACTCTCAGGCAAAACATATTGAGGTAAATTGGAGTTTTACCTGGATAACGACAGAGGACAACTAAGTGAGAACTTCAATACATAGCCCAAGAAGTTGGTCATTTCCACCATGTGCAATAAAAGATACATCATCCACTGGAAACAAAAACCAATAAGAAATGAGATTTGGATAATCTTACTGTGAAAATAGCTTTTGATTACACAGAGGGCAGCACTCCAGGACTTTCAGTGAGATGTAACTGTGTCCACATGGAGCATTACTTCGCAGCAAGCTGGCGTGCTGTAGATTCACATCCTAGTTTGTCACATGGTAACTTGCCGTGTAGCCAAACCCCTAGACTCACTTTGTATGTGTATATATTAAAAAATGAACAGATTACTTACCCATATTACTGTTGAGATAGGATACCCCATCTGTAGGCCTAACTGTACTGCTTGCATTTAGTTATACAGGGACAGATTCTGCAGTGACTTTATATGGGTGCACAGGGGGAGGGAGTTTGAAAGGAGCCTCTCTCTTGCGCACTCCATGGAAGGACCTGTCAGAATTGCAGAGCCTGAGTCCAGGGGAAACAAGGGTACTCCCTCTATGTCCCGCCAGGAGTGCACTTAACTCCCGAGGCTCAGCACCCAGTCGCTGCCCTGGCCCACACATTTTGGTGTGCATGCAGGAGGGTGTATTGTGCACCCAGAGGAAGTCCTAGGGAAGTGTGGCACTCCACTGTCCCAACAGGTATGGAGCACCCACAAGACAGAGGATTCACATATCTTTTTAAAAAAATCCAGAGGAACAATTGACTGAAGGGAGGGCAGTACTAACAGAGTGAGAAAAACATTCTAAGAATTGAAATTGTTTCCAAAAAGTGGAAAAACCACAAAAAGCAGTCAAGGGACCTAGTTTTTATCCATATGCACACAACTGCCAGAGAGAAAAAGACAGATAGTAACAGATCACAAAGGATGGGCATAGAGATAAAAGAAGGAAATTCATGAGATGGATATGGGACCCCAAAGAGGAGAAAGGTCTTCATCCAGCTCTGGTTTGATAATGATTACGTGATTAAAGCTGAGCAAATACAAATAATGTGTTTGACTCTAATTGTTTGACTCTTTTTCTGCACCCAGAACATCCACAAACAGATCATAATTTCCTCTAATTTATTCATTACTTGAATGTATTTGCAGTTCTTTTCTTTGTATTGATCACAAACAATCAAAACTGAAGCTCTGTTGCTTAGTTCTGAATGGTCAGATAAATCACACGGATCTGTTTCTGTTCCCTGATTGGATGAGCAAGCAAGCCCTCTCAAATACTTGCATGCACAAATTAAAAATTTGGCCTCTGACTATTTTCATGCATCCAACTTGGTCATTTGCTTTCTGCAAACATTTGTGTAAGGAAACCTCAGTGACACACTGTTCACAAAACACAAAAGCCATGGCAAAGAGTGAAGATGTTTCAAAACTTGAAGAAATATTTGTTGACCATCTTTGCCTTATTCCTTCTGATCTGATGCTGCTGCAACAATTATTTGGTCCTCATGGAAAGCAACCAGAAAGGATTTTAATTTCATTGTAACCTTCTACCTCACTAATTTAGTATAGCAACATGATGAGACATTGGGAAAACTGCAGAAACTAGAAAAACCTCTACAGCTGAGTTTTAAGTAATAAGGAGATAACAGTATCTTAATGACTTTTCCTCAGTGCTTGCTTTCTGAGCCTCCGTTTGTTACAGTTTGACCCTTTTGCTTGCCTGATCTATTATGTTTCTTTGTAAAGCTTCCACTATGACACATATAAGAACTTTACCATTTCTTGTACGCTATTGGCCATGCTTTAACTTTGCAATTGATTCTGTGTTCTACCCCATTCAAGATCTTACTGACTTCGGATCAGTCAAGACTATCAGGAGACTGCAAAGATGTTTTTTCCCTACATGTATGATTCGCCATGTGTTCTTTTTTTAGATGTTAAGCTGATATACAGTGACACAATACTAGTGACACACTCTTTATTGATATTAATATTCTTGCCCATTTACTCAGTGTTCCACTGGGATTGTATATCATGGCAAATGATGACATTCCTCACTAATGACATCACTTCAATCATCACTCTGCTTTCCTGTTGCACACGCACCAACACTGATGTGCTAAAATGAGAGGGCGGGGGAGGAAGAAATCATATCAAGATGGATGTTAATGTTTTGGGAACAAAACTTTGCATAATAGGCAATTATGTAAGAAAAGGGTGGGATCTATGTTTAGAAAGCATGTGTGTTGAATAAATCCTGGTTTCTGTTTTGTTTCCTTCTTTTCTCAGTTCAGTATGTCACTTGCCTTGAATTTTCATTGATAGGTCATCAAATTAAGAAAGAATGCATGGGGTGTAGGGTAGTGCATGTTTGCATATGGGCATGAAAGCTTATATGGAGGTAGATGTGTGTTTATTCATGTAGCTATTTGGGGCAGGGGTGCATGTTGATGGGCTGGACATGTACTCATGCAAACACATTTGTGTAAGCACGTGTGTGTGTGTAACAGTTTCTGGGTTTGTCTATCGCTATTCCATCTGTTGAATTCAACTGATACACCAGTTTAAAGCAGTTGAAAACCTGATCCAAAGCATCCACTCACTTAAGGCCTAAGAATGTGTAACTTTATTTCTATTCATATTGCTTGATCTTGTACCTCGTTAATCCTTCCATCATCCACCTTTTTCATATATAGTGAGTCCCCCTTGCTAATACCCCTTTAATCTGGTTCTAGAATCATAGAATATCAGGGTAGGAAGGGACCTCAGGAGGTCATCTAGTCCAACCCCCTGCTCAAAAGCAGGACCAATCCCCAATTAAATCATCCCAGCCAGGGCTTTGTCAAGCCTGACCTTAAAAACTTCTAAGGAAGGAGATTCCACCACCTCCCTAGGCAACGCATTCCAGTGTTTCACCACCCTCTTAGTGAAAAAGTTTTTCCTAATATCCAACCTAAATCTCCCCCACTGCAACTTGAGACCATTATTCCTTGTCCTGTCCTCTTCTACCACTGAGAGTAGTCTAGAACCATCCTCTCTGGAACTACCTCTCAGGTAGTTGAAAGCAGTTATCAAATCTCCCCTCATTCTTCTCTTCTGCAGACTAAATAAGCCCAGTTCCCTCAGCCTCTCCTCATAAGTCATGTGTTCCAGACCCCTAATCATTTTTGTTGCCCTTCACTGGACTCTTTCCAATTTATCCACATCCTTCTTGTAGTGTGGGGCCCAAAACTGGACACAGTACTCCAGATGAGGCCTCAGCAATGTCCAATAGAGGGGGACGATCACGTCCCTCGATCTGCTCGCTACGCCCCTACTTATACATCCCAAAATGCCATTGGCCTTCTTGGCAACAAGGGCACACTGCTGACTCATATCCAGCTTCTCGTCCACTGTCACCCCTAGGTCCTTTTCCGCAGAACTGCTGCCTAGCCATTCGGTCCCTAGTCTGTAGCTGTGCATTCTAGCTCATCCTTCTGCAAAACCCCAAAAACTATTCCTTTAATTTCAAGAGTACCTACTGCTCTCCTCTACCGGACAGAAAGTCTAGGCTAGAGGCACTATGAGTTAAGTGCTCTCCTTCAATTTAGATATAGGCCTCTACATGTTTGAACCAGCTTCAATTTTTCATTCCCAGTTGCAGATTCTTCATAGAACAAACTGTGGTTTAAATTATTTGCATTTCTCTCTTTCCTCTCTGCTGTTAGAGATTTAAAGTGCATTTGATAATGTCTCTCCCATAGATCATATGCACGTGGTATGAAAAATTGCAGTAGAGATACTGAATAAGGAAAAGGAAAGGAAAGCATGGCCTGAGCACAGGAAGTGGTAGCTTTCATAGGGGGAAAAACAGAGGCGTTTGGAATTTACTGCAGCCTTGAAATCAGGAAAAATTAAGCAGAAGTTGGTTTTAATTAACAAGAGAATAGCCAGAATCTGGAAAAAGGGTTAGAGGTTGCTTTCACTTTAAGCGTAACCCTTCTGCCTGTCAGAGTTGGCAGCAACAAGGGACGGGTTCAATATCTAGGGAATCCATTCCAATAACACAATGCAAAACCGGCTTGAGCCCCCACCCTGTGACCTGGGACAAATATATACCACCCCCGCTGGATGCCTCCAAGAGGCAATACTTCCCCTCTCGCAAGCACAGAGTCTGAGTGTGGCAAAAAGCCTTTTAATAACAGAGAGAAACAATGTGGCATTATGTTGGGGAAACACCACCAACAGGATTCATAACAGAACCCATGAGCAAAAACCCACCCCAAGCAAATTGGGTCATGTCCTTTCCCTTTGGTTCTTGAGTCCAGCAACCCAAAATCACCCAAAGTCCCAAAAGTCCAATGACCCAAAAGTCTCTATCTCTGGTCAGGGCAGCCCCAGAGTTCAAAAGTTTATCTGCAGAGTTTTACCTCCCAACCTGGGTGGAGATCGGGGGGGTGGGGGGAGAAGAGAGGTAAGGGGCACCTTACATGATCTGAAGCTGACTGCCCCGCAGCTCCATAGGGCTCCGCTCCACTCCACTTCACCAGCTCCGCATCCCACAAGCAACTCCCAGCGGTCCACAAACTGCTCCACTCCGCTCCCCACAAGCGGCTCCCACCGTCCTATGAACTGCTCCACCAGCCTGTCCACAAGGCACTCCAGCTGTCCCGCAAACTGCTCCACAATATATCTTCAGGCTCCCCCACTACTTAACACAACACTCAGTGATTTCAGCTTAGCTCTTTGGTGAATTCAGCTTGTAGTAGGGAAGCCTCAGTGCTGGTACACTATTAGCCCAAAGTGAGCTCAGCAGCCTGTAACTAGACTCCTAATGGAATCAAAATTAGTTCTGATATTCCACAGTGGAGAGAGAAGAAAGTGCAATTAGCATGTAAGGCCCTCACCAAGGGGCCCATACCACCAAGTATTAATACTTATCCCCAGTCTTTCTCAATTCACAGAGTTTTGGAACCCATGACCCTTGCCTAGCGAGTGCTACTCAGTTGATGGTGAGTCCCTCCATCATAACAAAAGACCAAGTACAATTCCAAGCACAGTTCCCATAATCAGGGTAATAACAATTTATTCTTCCTGCCCCAATAACAGAGACACTGGGGATCATACAGCAGCCAAAGTGACCATTTGGGCAGCTATGTCCTCATTCTAGGCGGAGTGGGTGTGCCTATGCAAATGAGATCAGCACCTGAAGTTTTTTTCCACAACTTGCCACACCTCACCACCAGATGTCAGGGTGGAGCTCATCCTGACTCTGCTTACAAGTATCACTCAGTTGATTAGATAGGCGATCAATTCAGTGGAAAGCCAATCAACCAAGTATGTAATTCATCAGCTTAGGAGCTATTTTGGCAGTCAGAGATTCAAGTCAAATGCCCATGACAGAAGTCATGTACTGCAGACATGAAGCCAGGACCTATGAGCTAGTTGAGAAGACCCAGTGCAAGGGAGCTAGACAAAAGTGGAAAAAATGTGTGAGGAGGACAGTAAGAGGCAGATGGCAGGTGTACAGAAAAGCATGTTTACACCATTACATACCATTTTGAATTTTGAGGGATGGTGACTTATTTTTAATGTACCAGCATTTTCTTTTTGTCTATTATTGGGTCTTTATTGCTGCTAGGTCACACCAACTGCACCAGCTGTGATATTGATTGTATTGTGTATAATGGCATATATGCCCTGAAGATTATAGGTACACTTCAAGAAGAGGACAATAAATCAACCAGTGTGTTTTCAAGTTGCTAGCTAAAATCTTGGGTCAGACAAGGAGAGTCTTTCCAAATGATATTCCACTATATGGGCAATGAGCCACAGCATCTGAGCAACAGACCCTATCCCAGCCAATTGGATAACAGCCAGGAAAACAACCCGCTGCACTAATTATCTAGCAGTCAAACAGAGTAACACAACTCAACAGGGAGCCCAGGTCATTCAAGATATATTAAACTGAAAAAGTGAAGAGAGATTAAGGCTTCAATTAAACAATGACAACAGGATTCCTTTGGAGCACCAAGGTCTTACAAAAATTTTACTATGGTCCACGTATGCAAAAAGACAGAATAACAGGCAGGTCATCCTTCTAAATAAAAGCTGTACATTTTGTTTATGGAAATAGACAGGAATGTATGCACCATTTCTGGCAATCCCATTGATTAATCTATGCAATTACTCTGCCTCTGTCAGCGGGTGCATTCTTCAAGTTTGTTCTTCTTCTGTGGGAACTGCTTGACCTCTTATTTTGACATGAGGGCTTTCTGAACCACTTTTGTCATCTTACAGAGTATTTATGACCATATCTGTGTGAAATTATTGGATCACATTCTCAGGTCAATTCCATTTCATTTGCAACCTTCCTGGAGTGCAAAGGGAGCAGAAAGCTCATACTTCCCCTGCTGGGTATTCTCACAGTGTAGCAGAGTTGGAGGAAAGATGGCAGAGATGGCTTTAACATCAGCCCCTCCCCTTCAGCAGCCTCTTGTCTAGGAGTGTATTGGAGACATGGCTGGAGTCCAGTGTGGTCTAGCAATCCCAAGATGGCATACAGAACAAAGGAACATGCCCATAACCTCACCTCTACCAAGGGTGGAGTTACAAGAGGCTATCACAGAGCATAAAATGAGCTGCACTGGCTGGATCAGAGATATGGCCAA
Source organism: Lepidochelys olivacea (assembly GCF_965140295.1). Taxonomy (NCBI): domain Eukaryota; kingdom Metazoa; phylum Chordata; order Testudines; family Cheloniidae; genus Lepidochelys; species Lepidochelys olivacea. The sequence goes on from NC_140413.1 coordinate 129,462,862, forward strand.
GGAAGCTGAGGCTGCAAACATCCCATGCTCCTGACAGCTTCCACCACTGTTCTAGCCACAATTTAAGTGGCTACCACTGCCTATCCTCCCTTAGGGTGAATATGCCCCTTAAGCACCAGGGGCAAGGCTGGTGAAGGGGGATGTAAATTACACCCTCTTGCATGAGCAACAGTGAATCTGGCCCAAGGATTCTTAACTTACTTCATATCATCAACCAAGGTAGCATTGCCCCAGAAACTACAGTTGTTAGTAAGCAGTGGGAGCTTGTAAATGGTCATTTTATGGGGGCAAATAAAAGTTATGGCTGTTTTATTTTTCTGTTTTAGAAACATCTTTGTGATGGTGAGTTAAAGCATTCTAAATCACTATTTAAGGACCCAGAGGAAATTCTCCACCCTTATAACTTATAAGAGGGCTGATCTGAAACCAAAAGTACATGAGAGTGGCTCCATTTGTGTTCTAAAAAGGGAGAGGAGAGTGACAGCTTTTCTTTAATGGGTGGAAGCATGTTGCAGGGTGAATGCAAGTCACAGGCATGCAATGGATAAATGGAAACGTGTACAGTTTTTGCAGTCACATGCTTCTAAGAGACACAGCTGGTGATGTAATGTAGCTAAATCCTCACACACTAATTGGTGTCGGCTAGCCAATGAAAATAAAAGAAATCTGAACATTAGCCAGTGACAGAAAATAATGGATATTTATCCCGATGGAATAAACACATAACCTTGGCACTGACACAAGCATCCAGTGTGCTGTATGTTCACAGTTGTATTTTGTCTAGGACGCCACAAAAAGACACAGTAAAATATGGAACCGATATAGGAGATTGTTTGATCGAGTACTATTGATTCATATAGGCATGCATGTGCATTTAGTGCTCATTAAAGGTGCCAGACTGATGCCCCTGGCAGTTGACATTAACTGTTGCATTCACTGTATAAAGTACAGAAGGGAGGAAAGCCAACTTCTGCATACTGACCTGCCACCAAACCTCAATCTGGATTGGGAGGGGACATTTTTAGGGATAGTTCACGCTCCTTGACAATTAAACCTTTGGCATCAAATGCTAACATGGTGCCAGATCCTTGGTCAGCAGCCAGAAAGCCCACATAACCAGATGAAGTGAGCTGTAGCTCACGAAAGCTTATGCTCAAATAAACTGGTTACTCTCTAAGGTGCCACTAGTACTCCTTTTCTTTTTGCAGCTACCTGAAGATTCCATGCTGTATGGGGAATCCCCATGTGGCAATGTGGCATACAGCTGGCCCATCATCTCCCACTCTCAGTCCCCAGGACAGGTGGTGTGTCTGGGGAAAATTTGAAGGAGGAATGTGGCCAAGGAGCTAATAAGATCTGGTGATCCCCAGCTGCTGGAACAGCTTCTTGGGGCAACTTGGAACAGGCCTGCAGCTGCTCTAAATTGCACTGGGGACTGAGTCAGACCCAGATTTGGTGGCAGGACTATAAACATGCAGCATTAGTGCAAGCTGAGGACACTTTGCTTTTAGGAACTGGAGTGAGACCACCAAGCTCAATTCACATTTATAGTTTCATAGATTCCAAGGTCAGAAAGGACCATTATGATCACCCAGTCAGACCTTCTGCATAACACAGGTCATAGAATTTCACCCAGCAATTCCTGCATCAAGTCGAATAACATCTGATTGAGTTGGCCCTGTCTTTTGGAATGACATCCAGTCTTCTGATTTGAAGTTTTCAAATGACAGATAATCCACCACACCCCTAGGTAAACTGTCTTAATTGTTAATTACCCTTGCTTGTACACTTTCTTTCCAATCTGAATTTGTCTAGCTTTAGTGCTTAGCCTTTACCTCTTGTTATGCCTCTGCTAAATTAAAGACTGCTCTACCATCAGAAATCTTCCTGATTATGATTGAGTCATCTCTTAACCTTCTCTTGGACAAAAGAAATAGATAGATCCGCTTAACTCTCTCACTGTAAAACAGGTTTTCCAGATCTTGAATCATTCTTGTAGCTCTTTACTGAACGCTTTTCAATTTTTTAACATCCTTTTTTAAGTGTGGACACCAGAACTGAACACAGTATTCCAGTAATGATCTCATATGCTAGATAGAGAGTTAATAATACCACATCTCTTTTTATACTCTATATTCCCCTGTTTATATATCCAAGAATCATATTAGCTCTCTTAATCACTGCATAGGAGCTCACGTTCAGTTGGTTATCCCATCTTAACCCTTAAATCCTTTTCAGAGCCAGTACTTTCCAGGATAGTCTCCTATTCTGTAAGTGTGACTTATATTCTTAGTTCCTAAATGTATGACCATTCATTTGGCTGAATTACAATACATGTTATTCAAGAAAGCCCAGCTCACCAAACAGTCCAGACCACCTGTAGAACAGTCCTGTCCTTATCATTGCTTACTACTCCACCAATTTGTGTCATCCATGAACTTAACTAACAATTATTTTATATTTTCCTCCACATTTTTGATAAAAACATTAAATAGCATTGGGCCAAGTAAAGACCCTGGTGGGACCACAATAGAAATGATGATGATGCTTCCCAATTTACAATTACTTCTTGAGATCTATGATGAATATGCCATCCAACAACCACCAGACAATAGTACCTCTTATAAATGAAAGAGGAGGATTTTCCAGTTTTTCCAGAAACTCTTAATGACTGTCTTAATTCCATTTTCATAGAACATCTGAAGCTCTGCTCTAGAACTGGTTGAAAATTTTACTTAATTTTTATTGTGATTTTTATAAAAAATAAAAGGAAAAATTGAGAATATTTTCACTAAAAAATTATATCCTATTTTTGACCAGCTCTAATCCTCTCTATTACATATGATAATTTATTACTTTCAATAATTCTTACCTCCCTGACAGGGCTATTGTGCTCCTTAGTTCATAAATGTGTATAAAATGCTTCTAGATGATCAAGTAAAAACTGTCATAGAAGTAGTCACTTCAGTATTATTAGATCACGTGTGACATGTGACCTTGGGGAATACCAAAAGAAAAACATACACAATCTAAGACAACAGCAACATTCATATAATACATTTAAATGTCAATCATGATTTAATAAAAACTCTCTTCTTCAGCACAAAGTTAAAAGGGCAAAAATTGCCACCAATTTATTTACTACAGGAGAACTGAGAAAATACTTAAAACATTCTCTTTTGAGATGCTAATAAAAATTGTTTTTATACAAGAAAGGTAAAATCCAGCATGCTCTCAGAAGCTGGAAAATTCACCAGTCCAAAAGCTACTGAGGTAGATCTATCAATGCTCCAAATTTATATCAGGAAAAACAAAGATGTGAAGGAATTTTCCATATCTACCTTTAAGGACAGCAGTTTCCAGGGCTTGGAATCTTAACTGAGTATAGGCCTTATGTAAATTAGAATTTGATAACTCATTCAAATCCTTCAAAAACATGTGTTGTCTTCAAAGTAGAAAACCAACAGAATAATGAAACTTAGAATAATGAATCATAGGCAGATGTTCTGGTTGGGTAATATCGGTCATTCTCTGTTTAAGTAGTTCATTCCATTGATTAAAAGATATCAACAATAAGTGAGTAATAGAAAAACCCAACTTAGCTATAATAAATTGGAGGGTCTTATACCATGGAAATAAGGAGCACACAGATTGTTCCTCCATATCATGAAGGCAAAGAGGGCAAATCTATAATCTGGAACAGTACAGATATTAGACCGCAATTTAAGAAAAGTAGTACAAGATGTACTACCAACAGAAAAAGCCGCCCACCTTGGCTCGTAAAGACAAGGCAGGGACAGAAGTTGGGAGAATAAAAGGTCTCCTCACAAATTTTTTTGAATGACTTCTAAGGCCAAAATTTGGCTTCTGAATCAAACTTCAGCCCCTTAGAGCACCTGTGACATTCTTTTAGCATTAAAAATTCTTAGCACTGGGGCAACTCTGTTTTCACCATATAAGCAGGTAAAACACAGCACCCCCTGAGCAAAGCTAAAGGCCTTTTGTTTTAAGTTTTTATGATAAAGGGGACCAACAGCCCGAATGACGAAACTTTATCCCTAAATATATAAAAGCAGACACCTGTTCTACAAGGCAGCCTTTTGTCTTCCACTCAATTTGCAGGGGGTTCTTCCCAAAAATCATGAACTTTGTCTTATTATAACTAAAAACTAGCTCTTGAGAAGAAAAATGAGATAATAGTATGGAGGTCTCTTGGCATTTGTGATCAAACAACCATATCATTGCCATATTTTTACACCGGGATAGATATACCTTTAATTTGTGTCAGAGACACATTATCTTTCTTTAAAATATCCACCACTTCATTAATATATAAATTAAAAAGAAGAGGCACTAGAAGGCTTCCCTGGTGTACTCCCCTAGAAGTAGAGAAAACAGTACATTCTCCACAGACTTTAGATCTTACCCTAGCCATATTGCCCTGATATAGAGCCTCCAAAATAGACAAAAAGTGTAGCTAGATATCCATCCTCCTTAATTTCACCCAAAGTTTGTCTCGGTTAATAGAATCAAATGACATCTTTAGATCTATGAAAGTACCATACAATCTAGTACCCTTAACCACAGTATATTTATAAATCATATAGGATAAAATAAAATAATTATCATTTGTGACTCTACCAGCCCTAAAGCCAGATTCCTCTTCATATAGTAAATTAGCCTCTAAAGCCCATATTTCAAGTTTAGATAGTAAAAATCTGGAAGAAATTTTCCCTGCCACATCTGACAAACTAATAGGTCTGTATAACGTAGGATTCTTTTGGTCCTCTTTTTTAAAAATAGGAGCTATCACACTAGACTTCCAGCCACACAACATCTACCCAGTACGATTGATGGCAGTAAACAATTTAGCCAAGACTGGAGACCCCCAACCAAGATTTCACTGAAAAATTTCAGCAGGGAAATAATCATCCCCTGGGTTTGTTTGTTTTTCGGTCATGGGGCTAAAATAAATTACTAGACTTCCCTGTCCATTACTGAAGGCCAGAATGGTAAATCAAAGAAAGAATTCTTCATTTCATCAACTATGGTAGAATTAGATTTTTTAAAAAACTGATTGAAGGGGAATTATTAAAAACCTAGCCAAAATGTGCTATCCGGGTTTCATTGTTAATATGCAGTTCCTCAACTGGAGTATATCTACCAAGCCACCATCTTTCAAAACATGGGGAAAAAAATTAGTTTTAACTGCTGCTTCGAAATCCTTCCACAAGGAACTAAGACAGTCTTGGGTTTTATAGTATAATACATCTTTATATCTTCTTCTGGCAACTACTAAATTCTGAAGTAAATAAGAAGAGGGATTGTGTTTTACCCTATTAGCTGTGTACACTAGAACAGACTTCTCCACCAAGTCTGCATCACACCAAGTGCACTTATATTTGAAAGCATTTTGGGGATAATTAAAAACAAAATCAATTTGTTTACAGACAAGTGGTTGTAAGATCTTTCCAGCAACTCATATGATTCACAAATTTGAGAGGAATTCTTGGAATTAATAATTAGGTCTCTGAAAAATCTAACATCAGAGTCCTGCAATCTCCGTGAGGACTTGTTCTGAATGGCTGGGGTCCATTTTAGACTTTTACAACCACATTGTTCCAAAGGGATAATTAAGGCATCCTCACCCAGCAGAAATAAAATGCTTTCTCTAAAGGGCACTTCATCCATAATTATAGAGAGAAGTCACTATCTAGCCAAGAAAGTATAGAGAAATCCCTATAGAAGAGTCAATTAATTGTAGAGAATAATATAATACTATCACCATGTAATATAAGTAAAATGCCCTTCTCTATCTCCCTCACTTCTCCCATTTACAGGTATCAGATTAAACTTATCTAATAAAGCCTTTAATTTTTGTCCAGAGATGTTAACCACCTGACCTCTAGAGTTTTGAGGGGCAAGTTAAAAACCTCCTCGATATTTTTTTCCCCTGATACTTAGTTAGTTGGAGTATCTATTCAACATCAAAGTCTTCCACAATAATGAGTCATGCCATTGGAAATCGAAGTCCTGCCATATCATTTTGCTCGTCCTGGCATACCCACAATGAATCAGAATAAAAAGGGGGCGGATATGAAGGGAAAATAAACATTTAATACTAAAATTGGGAGATCAGGCGAAAAAATTTAAAATATTGCCTGAATGTCCAAACACTTTGGGCGTTCAAGCGTAAGGAAACCAAGGTGCCAGATCTTCCTGATGTACAACTCCTTTTTGACAATTGACTTCCTCCTTAGAGAAATAATTAAAAACCCGGAATGATTTCAGAGTCAGATAACCACGTGTTAGGTAAAAGAATCAAATCACAAGTTTCCAAACATTTAAAAAAAACCTCCTCTTATTTTTATACTCAGATAAATTCGAGGATAAAATACATAAATTGTACTTGCAAAAACTCTCCCTGGATGGAAGCAAAGTAATTGGACAATCTAGTCAAATATAAAAAATGGACCCAACTGCCTAACTGTAGGACTTTGATTAATCTCCAAATACCACATTATTCTAATTAGTAATCTGCATGGAGATTGTGAACATAAGGGTGGAGGGGAATCCTCTTGAAACTCTATCTCAAAGATCCTATAAGAGCACCATTTTGGGAAAGGGGGAATGGTAAAACTGTTTGGCCTAGAATAAGAGATCAGAGGATCAAACATGGGAGACCCAGTTAAATCAATAGTACAAAAAGTTCTAGAATGTATCTGAGAAAGAGTTGATGTAAACCCTAAAATATATTCTCATAAATTAAATAATAAGAACCAGCCTCTTCTTGTAGATGCAAAGAATTATATTTTACATTATTTGAGAATGTGCTATAGAGTAAGGATATTGCAAGAGTGGTTTCTACTCTAGAGATGAAGCCTTAAATGTTTCAGAGCTTTGGAGCCTTAACTATTTTCTCACATTCCAAATTCTAGAAACTATATGCCAATAAGAAAATTCTACCTCACAACTCTCATGCACATATTGAGAATAAAGGTGCCTTCTGAACTTAATAGTTAAACGGTGACTAACCTTATTAACCAATAACTGGTTTAGATCAATATCTGTAAGGGTCTGTGTGTCTGAATATAGTCCCCTTGAAAATCTAAAAAATCAACACAGGGACCCATTTATGTCAAGTATCAGAGGGCCAAATTTTCAGCTTTTTCCAAGACACACATATTTGAAGAATTTCTAAGGGAGGGGGAATTATTCCTGGAAGTATTTAAATCAACAGACAGGATTTTTGAAACCTCAGAGATCCTGTCTATGGTAAACCAAGAAGAAGAGGAGTCAATTTCTCTTCAGTTAGCTTTAGGAACATTAATAAAGCACTGTATATTCCTACCTTGAGTCAAATTATCTATAATTTTAGGTCTTTCTATCTCCAGATTAGATTTAGCTGTGTGTGGGGCTGGAGTGGGGAGGGAATCTAGTTTGCCAGTTAGACCAATCCTCCCATAATCCACCCAACAGAATTTTAAATTCAAAGAGAGTTCTTAATACTCTAACTCCTCCACAAGAGATTTCAACAAAGATAAAACCAATGAGAACTTGGAATCATGAAAAGGAGAGTCATAGTCCATTGAGTCTGATGATACAGGTTAGTAGATCTTGCTTCTACTATTCATAAGTTCTAAGTCTATAAGAGCCTTAGTCTATAAAGATACTCAGTCAATAAAGATACTTCCCTCAGACTTCAAAGTAGCAGGAAAATTAGAACTAGTGTGTGCCACACTCCTGGTGGTGAGGAAGAAAGTTTGCTTCTTGAAGAAGTCAGTTAATTGCAATAGATGAGGATACACAGGTCAAGCTGGCAGGAAGCAAACAATCTCTAAGGCAAATGCCTACTACATACTTCAGGACCTCTCACAACTGGGGGAAGAGTAGAATAGACCTCTCAGCCTTCAAATCAGGGCCATCCCGCTATTCCCAACACAGTGGGAGAAAGGGCTCCTTCCCATCTTTTTCCAGCTTATTCGCCACTCAGCAATCACCACTGTGATATTGCTACTTCCTATGGAGGGGAGAGGGTGAGCTCCTTTCCAAATCAATCAATGCCAACCAACTGTTGATTTAAAAGTTCTATTTAAGCTTCACAAATTCCTGTCAGGGAGGAAAGACTCCACACCAGTCAGGCCTCTGTCCAACATAGATGATACTACCATCTTTCACAGCTCCCAGGGAAGACAGCTCCCCACTAGAACTCTCATCTCCACAGTCTTCACCCCTGCAGCAGACTGAGGCCCACTGCACCCGCCACTTCTTTCAAATCTCCAGACTCTCCAAGGCCACAGAGCAACACTACCACATAGAGGAAGCTGTTGCTTATTACCTCAGTAGCACAGACTCCCAGCAGCTCCTCCACTGCTCCCCAGCCCAACAGGTTGGGCTGCTCAGACACTGCTCTCCCTGCACCCCCATGAGCAGCTCCTCACTCCGGGTGCTGAGCTCACTGTTAGTGGTTGGGTTCACTTCACTCCCAATGACTCATCCAAGATGCCAGTCTTTCATCACAGAAGTACAAAGCATTGTTGTTATTTATTATTACCCATATTATCAAGGGGGAGTATGAGGTCTTGCAGGCACAGGTCGACTCTGATCTCAGGTCTATATTGGACCTAAATGGATGTAATTGTCTGGGTAAAGATTACTCACTTGAATAAGGATGACAAAACGTGCCCTATATTTTGCTAGCTAATTAGAGATCTCTTGGCATTATTTTACATGAAAACAGATTCAAATTTCCCTGCAAAGCAAGTACTTACTAGAAATTTGGCAAATGAATAGCACATTTGTCAAACAGCACAATTAGTATCTTTGTTCAGCAAGTGAAAAGATTTCCAGTAGCAACTGGAAAATATTTAGCAACCAGATCTTTGTGAGCATGTGTCCCTAACTGCAGGTAAAGGTTAGAAGTAGGGGTGAGACAGAGGTTTACAAGTGTAATGAGAGCATTCCTGGAATTAGACTCAAAGCCTAATTTTACTCCGAGTGAAGTAAATGGCAAACTTCCCATTGGCTACAATGGTAGCAAGATTGGCCCATCCGTTAAATGTCAAAAGTTGATTCAGCCATTTTTCAGACTTTTCTCAGTGCTTTTGGGTCCTAGAGTGGCGGAGGCAGTTGGATGCTCGCCGTGATGGTAAAGGAAAATATCTCATTGTCATCTCAGGGTTCCCAAATTTCCACACCAAGTGAATGAAAAAAGCTTCATGTCATTGCATGATGCCTGATTTCATAACTGACAGGTACAGTGCTTAGATCACCCTTTTTGATACCTGTAGTAGTAGTAAGTAATAACAGTAATAAATCACCAGCCTAAGTTTTCAAAAGTGATTGTCCATTTTTGGTTGCCTAATTTGAGCCACCTTAAAGGGGCCTAATTAGAGGATAATTAAATTTTCTGTCGGTTTTTGACCACTTAATAGAATTTTTTTAAAAAAAAAAAAATTAATATTCCTGCTATAGAATTTTGAAGACTGGTTAAAAAAACCTCCATAGATGTTTAGAGTAATTTCTATGGAACTCTTTAGATTTCATCCCTATTAAAATCTCAAAGGACTTTTTCATAAGGATTATCTAAAATTATTGCAAGTATGGCCTTGCTAATTCTGTTCATTTGAATTCGCAGGAGTTAGATCTTAGAGAAATACTTACGATCAGCTGTAATGCAATTATCTTTATATACTGAACATATATAGACAGTAAATCTTAATCCCTACCAGAATATCTCCAACTAAGAATCACTCTTAGGTATAGCTATAGCTGTAGCCACAGGTTATACCCACACAAGCAAGCAACATTCCATGACGCCACGTCTTTATAGATCATTCCATAAAAATCCCCTTTTAACATAATATAAAGGTACTCTTTGTCTTTTAAAACAGATTAAAACATTATTAAATGCTTAACAGTTGCTTGTTTTCTTTATAGGTTTCCAAATAATTAAATCCTTATTTCCTTTTTTGGAATTAGTCAACAGCCAAGGCACTCCTTTTGGGTTTGAGTTTCTAAAATACATTCTATTAGTGTAATTTGGCTGGCTGCATAAACTGGAGTATTTGCACATGTAAATAGTCTCTTAAATAGATAAACATTCATTTGCCTGTACAATTGTGTGTGAAAATTAGATGTGCAGTTGCTTGCAGATTTTTGTGTGTGCAACTGTAGAAAAGCAAGCTCTTAACATTTAGAAGAAGAAAATCTAACTGCATGCCAGTTATTTACAATGATTTCTCTCAGATTACATGTACATGGGATAAATTCATCCACCACCTCTGTGGGTGTGGAAGTCACCTTAAAATGGAAATGGTACAATCCCACTAGACAAATCAGGGGAGCTGCACATGGGGGCTCCTTGAATGGTAGCACATAAGGGTTGATTCAGGGCCATAGCACATTCTGCTATGCAAAATCCTTCCAACCCCCCATCATGGAGGGAAGTAGGAGGGTGTGTATACAAATGTGCAGGTTTACTTCAGCCATTTGGTTTAAGGAGATTTTACAGACCTGCTCCATAGACCTGAAGGACACGTCATCTTTCACTCTCTCTTTCTCTTAAAGAAATGCATCTGCCCAGTGTGAGTAAAGTTTGTGTGGTTTGGGGGAGACTTGTCTCTGCTGATTGTACTAATGAAAGTGGCTAAGGCTTTGCTTTGCCCTTAGCGTGAATGTCTTTGCTGTACACACCAGATTTCCCACCAAATACTGAATTTGTTAATTTTAATTCTGTTGTGTCTGATCCTGGAACTAAAACCCAAGCTCTTTAAATTGGTATTAATTGGCAACCAGCAACAATTATTAACCACTAAAGCATCAGGCTACAAGAGTCTATGGAATTAGTTCATAGTTTTAAGGGTCTTCTAAGAGCCAAAGGATTTCCATTCAGCCCACCATCATGGGAGCTAGGTAACTCAAGGTATCATAGTGTGGCCATTGAATTGGAACTGCACATATACCCTGTGAGTTTGATCCCTACCCTTGGGATTCACTTTCAGAGAATGTGCCGTGTGCGTTCCTTGTATTCTTCAGACATTCTCTTTGGAAGTTTTGCCCAGAGACCAAAATTTCTGGTTTAATAGCAAAAATTTAAAGTGCTCAATAATCCACATAATAGATGCTGAATTTATGTTAACAGGCTTGTCAAGGAAATTAGCATTACTTAAATAGAGGGAAGTTGAAAGACCAAATAAGCAGTTGGCATTATGTAATCATCCTGAATAAATGAACAGAGTAGATCAAATGAAAGCAATTTGCAGAGGCATTTGGTCAAGGTGTTCCTGATACACAGTCCCCCTTATATGAGTTGCTTATTACATTTCCAGATTCTTATAACTCTTTCGGTGCAAAGCCAGGGTCTGGCTGGGGGAGGATTGAGCAGAGAGGGGAAATGTATGGGGGTGTTGGAGGATGCAGATTCAGGAGTGGAAGGGAATAGGGCAAAGTTAAGGTTGCATTGCAGGGGTGTTATGTACCTTAGCACTGTATGTCCTTCTTTTCAGAGGTTCTGAGTGTAGCTGAAAACATTATGGAAGGGCACTAGGTACCACCAGGCAACCTAAACTCCGTGTTAAGGTTTTTGGCCAATAAATAAAAAATTCAGTAAAAAATTCCACACTTATCTCTCTGCCTCAAATCTTCAGCACATAATCTTCAGTAAAGCTTTAATTTTCTGAGGTATTTCAAGAAAACTGGTTAATTCGTTTCCAAGTTCTAATCAAATGCATATTAGCTGAGAAGTGACATTCTGAGTCACGTGCTTTTTCAGGTCCCTCTAGCTTAAAAACTACAAACTGTGGAAAGTTAAAAGTCAGTAACTAGTGAGAGGGTAGTGGTCTCGCTGGAGTTATGTAACAAATAGTTTAATTACCAGCACAAATTAAAATATAGCGTTACTTGTCATAACTGAATTTTGTGTGTCACAGTTGAGGAATTGAAACAATTTTCTCCATCAGCTACTTCCTTTCTTCAGTGTGGTATGCAGAAGCCTTTTAAAATGGATTAGAAGAGGGATATAAAACTGTCCTTTGACATCTGCCACCAGGAATTCTCCCTGCATCCAGAAGCGGGGGATAGTATGGTGCATGGAGGAGCCAGTGAGTTAAGTGGCATATGTGTTGTGTCCGGGATTTTCATAAAAATATAGGCTACTTTGCAAAAGACCTACTCATCTGTGTGAAATTTTTCATTTTGGGGGGAAATGGGCCATTTTTCATAAAAGAAAAATTTGTTAAAAGAATTTCAACCCATTCTACTGTTTACCTAACCTGGAAAGCCATGAACCAACTGAACAATTTAATGGAGAGAAGGACCTGCAACAGCAATATCTCCTGTCATGAACAACAGGATTTTCATCAAAGAACCTCGCTGATTTAGGAGTGTAGTAGGGTCCTTGGTGGGATGGGTGGCTGAGCGGTTGGCATCCACTCAGCCGACAGGAAGGGGGTAGTGGTATGTGAGCCCGGGTCCCCACACTCCACTGGGCCCTGACCTAGGCCCCAGGAGGGTCAGCAGTCTTGACCCCTGGGGAAGGTTGTGGACCGTTTGCATTACCTTCCCTGGGTCACTTCCTACTACTGCTCAGTCCCAGATAAGGAGAAAGAAAATATAAAAGGGAAACCAAACCATCTGCCCCAACCAGGCTCAGTATACAGACCTTGGTATCTCAGGGAGGTGTCTCTATTCCTTTCACAGGAGCCTGCAGGGTACTCTGCACTCCTCACCATCCTCCACTTTCTGAGGTGGGTTGCTCCCTTTTCAACCCCGTCTCCAGTTGGTGCATGCTCTGCAGGGTTGGAGGGGTGGGGCTAGGTGGGCCCAGTATAAAGTCTTTTAACCCCTTCCATCCCAGCGTGGGGTTTGTATACCCCATCACAAGGAGTGCCATTGCTTTCTGGAAGATCCTATTTAAAACATTTTGGGAATTAATGCACAAAAACCCTGCATTTTGTGTCAGTTAAGGTGTCTCTACAACTAACACAAAACCTAAAAAGCAAGGAACTAAAAAGTTAAGGTTACCAACTAAACATACCCTCTACTCCCCCAGCCACACATACATAACAACTAAGAGAACACCACACAACAGGGAATGCATCACAACCTTAATTCTGCCCCGCTGCTAGTCTTCCTTCATCTCTTCCCTAATTCTACCCACACAAACAGAACAGACTCTTCCCCCACCACACACACACACACACACACACACTGTTCATTCTACCCAATTCTATGAAACACACACGCCCTCAGGTTTGAGGCAGGGGGAGCTGGAAGGCTGGGGTGGAGTTAAAGTTGTGGTGCATTCTCTGTGGTGTGTAGTGCTTATGTTAATGGTCTTCATAGATTCATAGATTCCAAGGACAGAAGGGACCACTGTGACCACCTAGCCTGACCGCCTTTATAACAAAGGCTCTAGAACGTCTTTGAAAACATTCCAAGAGCATATCTGTAGATTAATAGATAAGTGAACGGTTATGTGCATGTCTCTTGGTGAGGGAGTAGAGGGTGTGGACTGTTACTAGGCTTTTTTCATTTCCTTGCTTTTTAGGCTTTCTGTATACAACAACCTTGGCTGACACACAGTGTTTTGTGTATTAATAGAACAGAACCTCCTTCAGTTCCCCTCCTGTCTTTACATTCAAGAATACAGAACCTGTCATTCCTTTAACTCTGTTTGCTTTATCTGTTCATCCTTCCTTTTGTTAGTTATACTTACCAAAGCCCAGATCCTTAAAGGTATTGAGGTGCCTATCTCCCACTGGGTCTAAATACCTTTGAGGATCTGGGCCCAAGTTGCTAGTGCACTTTGTTTACAAAGAACCCCTCAACCCAACAAAGTAATTTATGACTGGTTGAGCAGTTTCCATGCTGAATATAGGGCTCTGATTGGTTTTGTTATGTTCCCTCCACCTTTGGTCCCAGTTGCCTTTCATTCCATTTCCCCTCCTAGATCCATGTGATATGATGGTGGATCTGGGTAAGTGATTGGAATTTAAGAGCCATGTCTCCTATGAAATAAAATATGTTCTTTCAAACCAACACATCTGCTGCTTCGAGTTTATTTTATTTCTCATTAAACATGTCAGTTTGTGACGTGAGTTGTTTGACTTTTGAGAGGATTCTGCTGCTGGGAAGATGATGATACATAGAAATGACATTCACAAACTTCTCTGCTTTCCCCAGATGAGACTTTTCTCACAATAATGCAAGAGGCTGGGATTCCAGATCTCATTGTCTCTGAAGAAAATAAGAGCTTTCGCTTTACATGACCCAGCACACTGTGTTTCACTTCAGCAAACACTATTTTCTGACAGGAGTGCAGTATCACATCAGTGCAGAATCCCAAAGCCTTAGGGCTCATAGTAGATGGGACTATAAAAAAATCTGTTGGTGAGTGAACTGCAGTTCAATGATTCAATTCACATTATGCTGAAGCTGAACATTGAAATTCAGTTAGGAAGTGACTGATTCTATCTAAACCCTGGACGCCCTCTTAAGGGAAAATAGTTCAGGTTTTTTAAAAACACCTTGACTGTCTTAAAGTTGACAGATACAGGGCTGCCCTCTGTTAGAACAAACGTAAAATATATGAACAAGTCGTACTGGGCAACTCTGAGACTGTTCAGAAAAAGCCAATTGTTGCTCAAGATATGTGCAACTGAAAACTAAAAATAAACATTTAGACCAGGCAGTTAGATGTCTAAATGGACATGTGCACATTTGATTACTGTAGTTGTTTTTTTAAATCACAATGAGTGCAAGCACATATATTTGCACATGCAAACAATTATGAAAATTTGGACCTTAATAATTCAGATTCTCAGCTGGTGTAAACTGGCATAGTTCTAATTACTTTGTGGAACTCCCCTGATTTACACTGGGGTGAAGATCTGGCCCACTGTGCTTTTCACAGAAAATAAAGAGATTGTCTTAAGTGCAAAACAGACCACAAGCCTAAAGATGTCATCACAGCAGTGCCGCCGCAGTTTCTATTCTAAAGTTCTTATACAGTATTTTTCATACTACCCTAGCACCTTCCAAAATGTTACTAATGTATAGGAGTGGTCTACAGGGGACCTGATTCTCTGCTTCTTCCTGCCCAGGTTCAAGGAGGCCAGGGTCACAGAGCGAGAGGTAGACTAGCTGTTGTTCTTCGATGGGCTTGAAGATCAGCCTAAGACTTTGAACAAGGTTGAAGAAGCCCTGGTCTTTAATGTAACTGTATTCTAAATGTTGAGATCCACAGGAGCATATGCACAGACCCAGTAATCACTGCTTTCTAGGGCAGCAGTCCTCAAACTGTGGTGCCCAAACCACTTGCCAGTGCTCTGAGGAGAACTGGCTGCTCAAATGGTGCTACCTCCTCATTTCCAATTCCTTTTACATGTATCTTGGGTCTTCATTACAAAGAATCTGCCTCTGCTAGGGGCTGAACCTACAAAAGGGGAGGCACTGAAGAAGTATGAGGCACCCTCAGGGACTGATGCCTCTAGTGAGAGAAGATTATGCAGGACAGAGGATGACCAGGGCAGAGAGAGAAGCATATCCATGGGAGAGAGATGGGGAATGTGAGGAGAGAGAAAGTATAGATGGGAAAGGAAAACTGTTCTTCCACCTGACACACACATACACTATGTTTCATTAAAACAGTTAACAATGTGAATACTTTCCCAGTATTTGTCCATGTAAGCTACTCTGGTAGTTACTACAGACCCACGTTAGTAAACTCAGGTCCTGAGCCAGTGACCTCAGGGTCTCCTATGCCTGGTCATCAGACCACGCAGCTAGAGGTGCTCAGCCAGTGACATCACAAGGACCATGATGCCCAGAGTGTGATGGGAGACCGGGAGGGGAGATGGTCTGGCTCTGTATAAACATGTGGTCCATAATATGGAAAATTTTGCACACCCCTGTTCGAGGGGTTGCTGGCTCAGCGCCAAGGGCACAGGCACATCCCTAAGACTGAGGATCTACAAGCAATTCTAGAGAGCGGATTTCTTCCTAGCAAAGGAGAGGATGATGGGAGGGGAGGGGCGGGAGAGAGGTGCAAGCACGTCAGACAAGTTAAATCATTGGAAGCAAAGAGAACGTTAACAAGACAACTGGTATAAGGACAGGAACCCCTTACGGTTGCCAGGATTTCTTTTGCTATGTACTATTCAAGGAAGATATTTCTCTGGCCCATGGGAAAAGCGATGTCATTTGAGAAATACCAGGTGTAAGAAATCAAATTGCTTTATTTCATTTGTGCAGACTTGGAAAGGAAGTTCTAAATGTCATTCTTTCCATTCAGATTTTTGTTGAATGGAATAAGACCCTCTTTCTCTTACAGGCTCAGTTAAACACACTGCTGAGATCATGTTATTACGCAGAGCTGTTTCTCAACAAAAGCTATTCCACCAATGAGCTGTTCACATTGCTGCCTTAATACCTAACCCAAATGAACCACAAACATCTAATTTTGACTACTTATCCCTCATAACCAATGCCTGAACATGATGCTAGTGGACACTAATATCTACTATCAGATGAAATGTCTGAACTGAGATTCTGATCATATCCTGTTATTACATACTCCATGGTACTGTTTTTAAGAATATGTGTTAACTCTGATGTACTAGCCAATCCAATTTAGATGCAATTTTCTACCTGAAGCTGCTGCACTCAAAAAAGTTGCTTCCAGTTTCGTATATAATATTGGTTCTTGGCATTCTTGCTTACAGCTGTATACAATCTGTAATATCTGTGCAACCAGAAGAATCTTTTTAAGTGTGCCAACTGAAATTCTCCCTGCAAATTATTATTCAGTATTTTGTTTTTTTCTGTAGTAGAGAATATTCTGGAGACCAAGTTTCCCTGGATGACTTGGTACTGAGGTAAGAGATGCCTTTTTCTTCATTTTCTATCACTCCCCCACCCCAGTAGCTATGCTGTAGGATATGTGCTACTCTGGAAATTCTGGACCAAAGTCTTTCCAGTAACACTGGTGTAAATCTGGAGTTATATTAATGGAGAGGAATTTAGTCCTTTTTCACCAGTGAATGAACCTGCTACATCTGGTGGCACACAGAAGCTTATTTTAAGGTAAGATACCCCTTGAACATCAGCATAAAATGCAGGACAGGAGGGGAAAGGAAGTAGATATTGTGCTCTGGGGAAGTATGGTGCAGAGCAAGCACTACAGGGTGTATAGTTCATGCTTTTCCAATCTGTCCACTTTCTCTCCTGGCACCCTTTTCAAATGAGGAATTTGAAAGTGTTAAAAACCATGACATGTGACCACTTCTGCAATTCATCGCAAATTCAAAATTGGTTCTGCTTTTACAGGGGTTTTTTTACTGATACGGAACCATCTGGAACCAGAAATTGAGATCATTCTTCAGCAATGCTGTTTTCTTGTTTTGCATGTTGCTTGTAGACAAAATACAGTTTGGAGGAAAATGTAATAAAAACACTAACATTTGGTGGCAGTAGAAAATTTCACAAACATTTTCAACACAACCCTAATTCTCATCTGCTCTCCAGCCATGAGATTATTTCCATTAGGTCCATACCACTATTTACCAACTGGTGGCGGCAAGGGGATTTGTGTGATGTTTCCCTATCCTCTCCCAAGTGTAGTCATTAACAGCTGCACAATGAATAACAAGTGTGTCTAAACACTACCATACTTTGCACAGTGGAAAATGACTATATCAGGACATACCTTTTTATTGCATATGTCTTTAGGTGTATTGGCTGCTTCTAAACCAAATGGTGGTGGTGAGATATTTTTTCCTAGTCGAGGGAGCCTTCCTATGATCCTGTTTTTAGAATATATTTGACTAAGTTTGTTGGCTTTTTAAAATTTCTCATGTTGATAGATCCTGGTTGAATGCTGTAGGGCAAGTGACACGGGTCAACTAAAAGCAGAGCAAGTGGGCCTAGGGTTTCCTGAAATGATGACTCTTCATGGGGCAGATGGGAAAAGGGATCTTACCTTGGTAAATCCCCTTTTTCCTCAGTGAGAAATTCTCATTTGGCCAGTAGGAAAGGATTGCTCATATTCTGGTTGAATAATGCCACAGCCATTGAGAAGACAAATGACACTCTTCATTATATAACGGAGCATTCCCCAGCTTTGATGTGTAGCATCGAGACCTGCTGGCAATTATTCCTGAGCCTGTGGCATGGTACAGATGTTTGTTTTCACAGTAGCCCAGAAAATTAGAACCGCTGTGCCAGTAACCCCAACAAAGTCTGTGCCTTGGCTTCAGTCCTGCCAATGACAGGTGCTGAGCCAGAGACTCCAGAAGTTTGGCCATCAAATAAGCCCAACAAGGTAGAGTTGCTGAGGTGTTAAAGTTGACAGTCCCTCAGTTTGCACTTCTGGGAACTACTTACACGGTGCTTTGGGTGAAGGTCCCTCATCTTTGGAACTTGCTTTCTCCCTTTGGTTCAACAGAGCCTGCATTTGCATGCAGATAACACAGTGATGGAACCCATGAAAGAACCTAAATAGACCAACAATCAGAGCATGCTGCAAAGCCAGTCCAGCCTTTCCTAATGGAGTAGGTTAAGTGGGTGTGGACATCAGAGGCCAGAGTTTTATTATGTCACTTTTCTTATTATGTCAGTCTAGAGTAGACTAAACATTAGAGATAGTCACTATATAAATTAGAAAAATAAAAAATATATTAAAATGTATAGGTACCTTACTTATGGAGAAAGTTATGGTTTTATTGTTTACATTGAAAAAAAAATAAAATCCACATGCTTAGAAGAAAGCCGCAATAACAGTCAGGTGTTCACCACAGGCAGCCAAACACATGTAAATAAGGGCACAAGCAATGTCATGAAGAGGAGAAGCTAATGTTACTTTGGCCACTGCTTCCTTTGCTTACATGGCTACTTACAATTGCTGGAAAATAGAAGGCAGCATGAAATATTTAAGCAATGAGAAAAGCCATAAAAAGAGCAAGTGTGGAAAGCAGAGTTCCTGAAAACACTGCAACATATTTTTAGTTTGGTTAAGAAAATTTTGGAGAGACGAAACAGGCATATTTTTCACAATAATGTGCCTGGGGAAACAATCCTCTTGCACCACACTTTTTCCCCTTCAGAAATCGATTGCTAAAAACAAAAACTAGAACATTCCTCAGTCTGAAGAAAAATGGTTAACCTTTCTGAGTGTAAATCATCATCTCCCTCCACCCCATTCCCCTCCCCACCGACTGCCTCCAAGCCAGAGCACCTGCCTTTGCTTTGTCCGGCTCAGGCTGCACATTAAAGCTACTGATTTTTCCCGAAGATGGAATGCGTCTTCCCTTCAAACTGCCCTGCAGTCAGTACTGTGGGTGGAAAATAACCTGAGAAGTACAGGCTCTGTGAATCTCCACAGGGCAAAGTGATTTCCTAAATTACACATTGCAGACTAGTTTTATCGCTTTAAGAATACAAACCAAAACCTCCCTTGGTTACAAAAACAACGAGGAGCAGGGGCAGCTCTACCAATTTTGCCACCCCCAGCAGTCGCCACCGAATTGCCGCCGTGCCCGGAAGAGCGGCGGAGCTGCCGCCGAATTGCCGCCGCGGGACACGGACTGCCGCCCCATTCTGAATGCCGCCCCAAGCACCTGCTTAGAAAGCTGGTGCCTGGAGTCAGCCCTGACTAGGAGTCCAGTGGCACCTTAAAGACTACCAGATTTACTTGGGCATACGCTTTCATGGAAAAAAAACCCCACTTCTTCAGTGAAAATTACTGATACAAGCATATGAGGAGATTGTGGGAAATCCACAGAAATGGCACTGAATTAACCATACCAATGGCATAAGCAGCTATATGGCAATATATACCACCACCACCAAGTAGCTGCCTCTCTCCCTAGCACGGCCACTACTCTCTGAGCTCAGCTCCATGCAACAAAGAGGATGTGAAGAATTGTGGAAGAGTCTAAGAACAGCAACTGTATGCAAAATGTTCCTCTCTGAGAGCTGTGGAACTTACCATGCAAATTGCATCCTAAGTCATTGCTGACCTCTATGCCTTTACAAACTGTAGAATGTGGGCACATGGCCACGGGCAGGGACAATAGCTATCCTGATGGTGATGGCTATAGTCTGGTCAGACTTTGGCCTATTCTACACCTACAATTTAGGTTGACTTAGCTACATCACTCAGGGCTGTGAAAAACGTCATGCCCTTTGCAGCGTAGTTAGCTTCACTTAACTCCTACAGGTTTCAGAGTAGCAGCCGTGTTAGTCTGTATTCGCAAAAAGAAAAGGAGTACTTGTGGCACCTTAGAGACTAACCAATTTATTTGAGCATGAGCTTTTGTGAGCTACAGCTCACTTCATCGATGAGCTTTCGTGAGCTACAGCTCACTTCATCGGATCCGATGAAGTGAGCTGTAGCTCACGAAAGCTCATGCTCAAATAAATTGGTTAGTCTCTAAGGTGCCACAAGTACTCCTTTTCTTTTTGCAAAAAGAAAAGGGGTTCCAGGGGTGTGTCTGTGCAGATTTGTTCTTGTGCTTTTTCAGGGAGTTTCTTGAGCAAATGTTGTAGTTTCTTTTGGTAACCCTCAGTGGGATCAGAGGGTAATGGCTTGTAGAAAGTGGTGTTGGAGAGCTGCCGAGCAGCCTCTTGTTCATATTCTGACCTATTCATGATGACAACAGCACCTCCTTTGTCAGCCTCTTTGATTATGATGTCAGAACAAATCCGCACAGACACACCCCTGGAACCCCGACCTGGGGTATTTTATCTGCTACCCAAGATCCATAAACCTGGAAATCCTGGGTGCCCCATCATCTCAGGCATTGGCACCCTGACAGCAGGATTGTCTGGCTATGTAGACTCCCTCCTCAGGCCCTACGCTACTAGCACTCCCAGCTATCTTTGAGACACCACTGACTTCCTGAGGAAACTACAATCCATCGGTGATCTTCCTGAAAACACCATCCTGGCCACTATGGATGTAGAAGTCCTCTACACCAACATTCCACACAAAGATGGACTACAAGCCATCAGGAACACTATCCCCAATAATGTCACGGCAAACCTGGTGGCTGACCTTTGTGACTTTGTCCTCACCCATAACTATTTCACATTTGGGGACAATGTATACCTTCAAATCAGCGGCACTGCTATGGGTACCCGCATGGCCCCACAGTATGCCAACATTTTTATGGCTGACTTAGAACAATGCTTCCTCAGCTCTCATCCCCTAACGCCCCTACTCTACTTGCGCTATATTGATGACATCTTCATCATCTGGACCCATGGAAAAGAAGCCCTTGAGGAATTCCACCATGATTTCAACAATTTCTATCCCACCATCAACCTCAGCCTGGACCAGTCCACACAAGAGATCCATTTCCTGGACACTACAGTGATAATAAGCAATGGTCACATAAACACCACCCTATACTGGAAACCTACTGACCGCTATTCCTACCTACATGCCTCCAGCTTTCACCCTGACCACACCACATGATCCATTGTCTACAGCCAAGCTCTACGATACAACCGCATTTGCTCCAACCCCTCAGACAGAGACAAACACCTACAAGATCTCTATCAAGCATTCTTACAACTACAGTACCCACCTGCTGAAGTGAAGAAACAGATTGACAGAGCCAAAAGAGTACCCAGAAGTCACCTACTACAGGACAGGCCTAACAAAGAAAATAACAGAACGCCACTAACCGTCACCTTCAGCCCCCAACTAAAACCTCTCCAACGCATTATCAAGGATCTACAACCTACCCTGAAGGACGACCCATCTCTCTCACAAATCTTGGGAGACAGGCCAGTCCTTGCCTACAGACAGCCCCCCCAACCTGAAACAAATACTCACCAGCAACCACACAACAGAACCACTAACCCAGGAACCTATCCTTGCAACAAAGCTCGTTGCCAACTGTGCCCACGTATCTATTCAGGTGACACCATCATAGGGCCTAATCACATCAGCCACACTATCAGAGGCTCATTCACCTACACATCTACCAATGTGATATATGCCATCATGTGCCAGCAATGCCCCTCTGCCATGTACATTGGGCAAACTGGACAGTCTCTACGTAAAAGAATAAATGGACACAAATCAGATGTCAAGAATTATAACATTCATAAACCAGTCAGGGAACACTTCAATCTCTCTGGTCACTCGATTTCTGATCTCAAAGTGAGTATCCTTCAACAAAAAAACCCTCAAAAACAGACTCCAACGAGAGACTGCTGAATTGGAATTAATTTGCAAATTGGATACAATTAACTTAGGCTTGAATAGAGACTGGGAGTGGTTGAGTCATTATACTAAGTGAAACTATTTCCCCTTGTTTATTCCTCCCTTCCTCCCCCCACTGTTCCTCAGACATTCTTGTTAACTCCTGGAAATGTGCTGGAAATGGCCCACCTTGATCATCACTTCAAAAGGTTTTCTCTCCCCCCACCCCACTCTCCTGCTGGTAATAGCTCATCTTAAGTGATGACTTTCCTTACAATGTATATTTTTCATGGTTTTTTTCATGGTCTGTGTGTATATATAAAATCTCTTCACTGTACTTTCCACTTTATGCATCCAATGAAGTGAGCTGTAGCTCACAAAAGCTTATGCTCAAACAAATTGGTTAGTCTCTAAGGTGCCACAAGTACTCCTTAATCCCTACAGTAGTCGCACCTAGATCGATGAAAGAACTCTTCTGTCAAAGTTCAGCCACGAATCAAGTTGGGCCATTTCCAGCACAAATCCAGGTTTTCTCACCCTCCACCCTCCACCCCCCCCCACACACAAACTCACTCTCCAGCGAGAAACTGCTGAATTGGAATTCATTTGTAAATTGGATACTATTAATTTAGGCTTAAATAGAGACTGGGAGTGGCTAAGTCATTATGCAAGGTAGCCTATTTCCCCTTGTTTTTTCCTACCACCCCTCCCCAGACGTTCTGGCTAAACTTGGATTTAAACTTGGAGAGTGGTCAGTTTGGATGAGCTATTGCCAGCAGGAGAGTGAGTTTGTGTGTGTGTGTGTGTCCCCCGAAAAGAAAAAGGGGAGGGGGGTGAGAAAGCCTGGATTTGTGCTGGAAATGGCCCACCTTGATTATCATGCACATTGTAGGGAGAGAGGTCACTTTGGATGAGCTATTACCAGCAGGATAGTGAGTTTGTGTGTGTGTTTTTTGGAGGGGGGTGAGGAGGTGAGAGAACCTGGATTTGTGCAGGAAATGGCCCACCTTGATTATCATGCACATTGTGTAGAGAGTTGTCACTTTGGATGGGCTATTACCAGCAGGAGAGTGAGTTTGGGGGGGGGGGGGGCGGAGGGTGAGAAAACCTGGATTTGTGCTGGAAATGGCCCAACTTGATGATCACTTTAGATAAGCTATTACCAGCAGGACAGTGGGGTGGGAGGAGGTATTGTTTCATATTCTCTGTGTGTATATAATGTCTGCTGCGGTTTCCACGGTATGCATCCGATGAAGTGAGCTGTAGCTCACGAAAGCTCATGCTCGAATAAATTGGTTAGTCTCTAAGGTGCCACGAGTACTCCTTTTCTTCTGTCAAAGTACCTACCACCTCTTGAGTGGGTGCATTTACTAGAACGATGGAAAAACCCTTTCCATCACTGGAACCAGCACTACAGCTGTGCCACTGTAACGCTTGTTGTGCAGACATACCCTGAGAGCTGTGGGGAAAGACTTTATTATTCCTGCAGCTCTATATGATCCATAAAACTGAGGGCTTGTCTACACAGGAAAATTTAGCTCCCCATGTGGACACACTTATTCCAGAATAGCCATTTTGCTTTAAATCCACAGCCTACCTTATTCTGGGATAACTTCCCCAAGTAGAGACGCCCTGAGGGTCACACCCCCTCCATTCCATTCTGTTGCCAGTCCTGTCTCCCAGAGAGAAAGATATGGTGAAAAATGTCAGGACCTGGGAATCACAGATCTGCTCTTCTCTTTCCTGTTTTTTCATACGATCTCCCCATACATCGCTCTATTGTTTCTTATTTTTTATATTTTGTATTTGTCAAGCTTTACTCACTCTTTAATCTCTGTGTGTTTTAAATATTCCAAGTGGAAACAGAGCTTTGGAAGAACAGCTCTCCCCGTTCCCCCTGTGGTTTTTGATGGATGTTTTTCTTCATTTTTTCCTTATTTCACTTCCTAAAATGTGGCTGTTTAGTCCTGTAGTGCTGCCACATTCCACTCCAGAGATGGCTGCAGGGTGGCAGGACATGGAGCCCACATACCACTTTTTGAAAAATTGTCCCTATTTTCACATGATCTTTCATGTTAATAGGAATACATTCCACAATCTAGTTACATGATTAACTACAGCAACATGGAAGTAGAAAAGTAATGGGTATGGGTTAGTTTAATTAAACCAGATATTCATACACCCAAATATTTCCTCTCGGGCTCCAGTTCAGCAAAACACATAAGCACATGCTTACATGTAAATATGTGAGTAAGCCCATTGGTTTCCGCGGGACTACATATGTGCTTAAACTTTAGAATGTGCTTTAGAGCTTTGCTGAAGCAGGGCCTTAATTACTAAGCCATACTGACTGTTATAGCTACTATATGTCACTTATTAATGTGTATTTTAAAACATAATTCTCTCAATATGCTGCTAACATTCCCTAACGGGTGAGAGGGTAATACCTATGCCATTTCCAAACATCTGATGTATGCCCACTAGCCAGATATGATGCTTGAGTTAAAGGAATTTGTTAAGCAAGTTTTTTCCCCTTAAATTATCACGATTTGAAACTTGAAGAGATTTGACATCTCCAGGCATTCATGCATCCAAGTTTGGATAGGCAGCTGCCTCCCAAAAGGGATATTATTTATGTCCCAACACATGCACACCTGGAGTGGAGGGGTTGGGGTCACCAACACTGAATAAAATTTTGATCTGAGAGAAGGAAGGTTTAATTCTTCAGATCTGAAAGGATGTGTAAATACAGAGAAAATTCAGAGTATATTCCCCACACAGAAAACTTTAAGGGAAAGTCAAGGTTACAGGTACATATCGGGGGGTTGAAAGTAGAGCTGGGTGAAATTTTTTCAAAAAATATTCTTTTGTTGTTGAAAAAAGCATTTTTCAGGTAACAAAACTATTAGTCAAATTAGGGTCGAATTCCGCAAAAGGTTTTGGTTGAATTTCTTTTTGAGAGAGTCAAAACTTTTCATTTCAACTATTTTGAAACATTTAAATTGAGCTGTTTTGTTTCAAAACATTTCATTTAGAAAATGTTGAAATGTTTTGACTTTTACTTTTGGCCAAGTTAAAAAAAAAACCAAAAAAAGGCAAAAAACACCCCAAAGGCCAATTCAAAATGAACACTAAAAAAATTCATTGAGTCAAACCAAAACTACAAAAACTAAATTTTGAGTCAACTTCAAATGTTTTAAGTCACCTCAAAATGATTGTGTATGTCTCTGTGTATGTTGTCACTTTCACTAAAAAATTGAGAAACAAAAGACTTTGGTCAAATTGTACCGGAATTTTTTCAGATTGTTTGGTTACGCTCTCCACCCCCACACCCCCAAACAAAAAAATCCATTATTCACTTGGGTCTAATTGAGAGTTTTAAAAAAAGAAAGTTATAAAACCTGGAAACCCAGAGTTGAGGGCCAGATTCTGATCACCTTCATCGAACTGAGATGCACTTATTCCTCATGTAGTCCCACTGAGTCCATAGACTCATAAATACTAAGGCCAGCAGGGACTATTGTGATCATTTAGCCTGACCTCCTGTATGGCACAGGCCATAGACCTTCCCAAAATAATTCCTAGAACAGATCTTTTAGAAAAACATCCAATCTTGATTTTAAAATGGTCAGTGATGGAGAATTCACCACATAACAATGACCATACATAGCCAGCCAGTCAGGGAACCGCACAGACAGCTGCAGCATCACAGGAGCCAGCAAACAGAGCTGTAAACAGGGGAGTTTGAGTGGGAATTTGTAAGGGGAGTTTGTCTTGTGGTGCTTGTTTGGGGTTTGTGTTTGCTGTGGGTGATGATGTGGTGTGGTTTGTTTCCCAGATTAACAGGGTTTAGGTGGGAAGGCTATGACAGATACAGAGGCAGCAGTGGGAGTGACTCATGTAGTGGAAGACACCATGAAGATGACTGGATGTGGAAGCTGCGGTATGTACATGATCCTGGAGGGGGTACCTGGTAAGAGTTTAGTCTGTGTGAAATGCCGCCTGATAGAGCTGATGGAGGGAAAGATCCAAGGTTTGGAGATGCAGGTGGAAAGTCTGGTTGAGTTTAGAAAGGGTTTCGAGCAGATTATGAAGCAAAGACATGAGGTATCTGAAGGGAAAAGCTCAGACTTGCAGATGGAAGCAGGACTGAGGAATTCTGAGGGGAGTCTGGGTGAGGAAAGTGGTCAGTGGAAACACGTGACTAAAAGAACCAGGCAGAGGAAAAGACGGGCTAGTGAAGGAGAAACAGAGCTCAAGAACAGGTTTGCAGAGTTGGAAAATGAAGAAGGGGCACAGCAGGTGGTCACTGAAGGTGGAAGGGCAAGGAAGAAGAGAAGAGCGGATAGTCCTATAGGAAAAGGGGAAAAGTCAATGGAGACTACACTAAATATGAGCCCCAGGAGGATGCAGGATGGGTTGAAGAGGATTAGAAGGGAGAATAGGAATGGAAAGAACTTGCAGCCAGAGGGAGCAGGGGATAGATTGGAGAATAGCACCGTCACCAGGAAAAGGCAGGTCTATGTGATCGGGGACTCTTTACTGAGAAGAATAGACAGGCCTGTAACCAGAGTTGATCCAGAGAATAGAAGGGTATGCTGTCTTCCAGGTGCTAAGATATGGGATGTAGACCTGAGGTTGAAAAGGATCATAAAGGGAGCGGGAAAGAATCCCCTAATTATCCTTCATGTGGGAACAAATGATACGGCTAGATTCTCGCTGGAAATTATTAAGGGAGACTTTATGCTACGCTGGGGAAGACGCTTAAGGAAATCAAGGCTCAGGTGATCTTTACTGGGATTTTGCCTGTTCCTAGAGAAGGGCAACAAAGGTGTGACAAGATTATGACTATCAACAGGTGGCTTAGGCAGTGGTGCTATAAGGAGGGCTTTGGGATGTATCACCACTGGGAGGCATTCCTGGACAGAGGACAGTTCTCTCGGGATGGACTTCATCTGAGTAGGGAAGGAAATAGACTTCTAGGATGGAGGCTGGCACAACTGATTAAGAGAGCTTTAAACTAGGAACTTGGGGGAGATGGTTGGGAGATGTTCAGGTAATCTCTATGCCGGATTTTAGCATTGAGAGGGAAGAAAACAAAGTAAGAAAGGATACAGCCGTGGGTAGGAGAATGTATATAAGGAGGAAGGGCAGTGTGGATACCAGTCTAATAGGTTATACTGGCTGAAGAATGACCGTGCCTAATAGGGTACAGAATGTGAGCGAGGCCAAACAGCAAAAATTAAGATGTTTGTACACCAATGCGAGGAGCCTAGGTAATAAAATGGAGGAACTAGAGCTACCAGTGCAGGAAGTGAAACCAGATATTCTAGGGATAACAGAAACATGGTGGAATAGTAGTCATGACTGGACTACAGCTATTGAAGGGCATGTGCTGTTTAGGAAAGACCGAAATAAAGATAAAGGTGGTGGAGTAGCACTGTATGTCAATGATGAGGTAGAATGTAAAGAAATAAGAAGCGGTGGAATGGATAAGACAGAGTCTGTCTGGGCGAAAATTACATTGCGGAAGAAAACTATTAGAGCCTCCCCTGGGATAGTGCTTGGGGTGTGCTATAGACCGCTGGGATCTAATTTGGATATGGATAGAGCCCTTTTTAATGTGTTTAATGAAGTAAATACTAATGGAAACTGCGTGATCATGGGAGACTTTAACTTCCCAGATATAGACTGGAGGACGAGTGCTAGTAATAATGATAAGGCTCAGATTTTCCTAGATACGATAGCTGATGGATTCCTTCATCAAGTAGTTGCTGAATCAATTAGAGGGGATGCCATTTTAGATTTGGTTTTGGTGAGTAGTGAGGACCTCATAGAAGAAATGGTTGTAGGGGATAATCTTGGTTTAAGTGATCATGAGCTAATTCAGTTCAAACTGAACAGAAGGATTAACAAAAATAAATCTGCAACTAGGGTTTTTGATTTCAAAAGGGCTGACTTTCAAAAATTAAGGAAATTAGTTAGGGAAGTGGATTGGACTGAAGAATTTATGGATCTAAAGGCAGAGGCGGCTTGGGATTACTTTAAATCAAAGCTGCAGAAGCTATCAGAAGCCTGCATCCCAAGAAAGGAGGAAAAATTCATAGGCAGGAGTTGTAGACCAAGCTGGATGAGCAAGCATCTCAGAGAGGTGATTAAGAAAAAGCAGAAAGCATACAGGGAGTGGAAGATGGAAGGAATCAGCAAGGAAAGCTGCCTTATTGAGGTCAGAACACGTAGGGATAAAGTGAGACAGGCTAAAAGTCAAGTAGAGTTGGACCTTGCAAAGGGAATTAAAACCAATAGTAAAAGGTTCTATAGCCATATAAATAAGAAGAAAACAAAGAAAGAAGAAGTGGGACAACTAAACACTGAGGATGGAGTGGAGGTCAAGGATAATCTAGGCATGGCCCAATATCTAAACAAATACTTTGCCTCAGTTTTTAATAAGACTAAAGAGGATCTTAGGGACAATGGTAGCATGACAAATGGGAATGAGGATATGGGGTAGATATTACCATATCTGAGGTAGAAGCGAAACTCGAACAGCTTAATGGGACTAAATCGGGGGGCCCAGATAATCTTCATCCAAGAATATTAAAGGAATTGGCACACAAAATCGCAAGCCCATTAGCAAGAATTTTTAATGAATCTGTAAACTCAGGGGTTGTACCGTATGATTGGAGAATTGCCTACTTAGTTCCTAGTTTTAAGAAAGGAAAAAAAAGTGATCCGGGTAACTACAGGCCTGTTAGTTTGACATCTGTAGTATGCAAGGTCTTGGAAAAAAATTTGAAGGAGAAAGTAGTTAAGGACATTGAAGTCAATGGTAAATGGGACAAAATACAACATGGTTTTACAAAAGGTAGATCGTGCCAAACCAACCTGATCTCCTTCTTTGAGAAAGTAACAGATTTTTTTAGACAAAGGAAACACAGTGGATCTAATTTACCTAGATTTCAGTAAGGCGTTTGATACCGTGCTATATGGGGAATTATTAGTTAAATTGGAAAAGATGGGGATCAATATGAAAATTAAAGGTGGATAAGGAATTGGTTAACAGGGAGACTACAGTGGGTCCTACTGAAAGGTGAACTGTCAGGCTGGAGGGAGGTTACCAGTGGAGTTCCTCAGGGATCAGTTTTGGGACCAATCTTATTTAATCTTTTTTATTACTGACCTCGGCACAAAAAGTGGGAGTGTGCTAATAAAGTTTGCGGATGATACGAAGCTGGGAGGTATTGCCAATTTAGAGAAGGACCGGGATATTATACAGGAGGATCTGGATGACCTTGTAAGCTGGAATAATAGTAATAGGATGAAATTTAATAGTGAGAAGTGTAAGGTTATGCATTTAGGGATTAATAACAAGAATTTTAGTTATAAGCTGGGGACACATCAATTAGAAGTAACGGAGAAAGAGAAGGACCTTGGAGTATTGGTTGATCACAGGATGACTATGAGCTGCCAATGTGATATGGCCGTGAAAAAAGCTAATGCGGTCTTGGGATGCATCAGGTGAGGAATTTCTAGTAGAGATAAGGAGGTTTTAGTACTGTTATACAAGGCACTGGTGAGACCTCACCTGGAATACTGTGTGCTGTTCTGGTCTCCCATGTTTAAGAGGGATCAATTCAAACTGGAACAGGTACAGAGAAGGGCTACTAGGATGATCCAAGGAATGGAAAACTTGTCTTATGAAAGGAGACTCAAGGAGCTTGGCTTGTTTAGCCTAACTAAAAGAAGGTTGAGGGGAGATATGATTGCTCTCTATAAATATATCAGAGGGATAAATACCAGAGAGGGAGAGGAATTATTTAAGCTCAGTACCAATGTGGACACAAAAACAAATGGATATAAACTGGTCCTTGGGAAGTTTAGACTTGAAATTAGACGAAGGTTTCTAACCGTCAGGAGTGAAGTTTTGGAATAGCCTTCCAAGGGAAGCAGTGGGGGCAAAAGACCTATCTGGCTTTAAGACTAAACTCAATAAGTTTATGGAGGAGATGGTATGATGGGATAACATGATTTTGGTAATTAATTGATCTTTAAATATTCATGGTAAATAGGCCTAATGACCTGTGATGGGATGTTAGATGGGGTGGGATCTGAGTTACTACAGAAAATTCTTTCCTGGGTATCTGGCTAGTGAATCTTGCCCATATGCTCAGGGTTTAGCTGATTGCCATATTTGGGGTCAGGAAGGAATTTTCCTCCAGGGCAGATTGGAAGAGGCCCTGAAGGTTTTTTGCCTTCCTCTGTAGCATGGGGCACAGGTCACTTGCTGGAGGATTCTCTGCTCCTTGAAGTCTTTAAACCACGATTTGAGGACTTCAAAAGCTCAGACATAGGTGAAAGGTTTTTTGCAGGAGTGGGTGGGTGAGATTCTGTGGCCTACGTGGTGCAGAAGGTCGGACTAGATGATCATAATGGCCCCTTCTGACCTTCGTATCTATGAATCTATGAATGACCATACATAGTCAGACCAATGGCCCAGCTAGTCCAGTATCCAGTCTTCCAAGAGTGGCCAGGGCAAGGTGCTCAGAGGAAATGAACAGACCAGGGCAATTTATCGAATGATCTATCCTTTGTCATCCAGTCCCAGCTTCTGGCCATTGGAGGGTTACGGACACCCAGTGCATGGGGTTGCATCCCTAACCATCTAGCTATTGACAGACTTATCCTCCATGAATTTATCTAATTCTTTTTTTAATCTAGTTATGCCTTTGGCTTTCACAACATCCTCTGGCAATGAGTTCCACAGGTTGACTATGCTTTGTGTGAAGAAGTACTTACTTTTGTTTGTTTTAAACCTGCTGCCTATTAATTTCATTGGGTAACCCCTGGTTCTTGTGTTATGTGAAGGGGTAAATAACTTCCTAATTCACTTTCTCCACACCATTCATGATTTTAACAGACCTCTATCATATCTCCTCTTAGTCTTCTCTTTACTATGCTGAACAGTCCCAGTTTTTTTAATCTCTCCTCCTATGGAAGCTGTTCCATACCCCTAATCATTTTTGTTGCCCTTCTCTGTACTTTTTCCAATTCTAATATATCTTTTTTGAGATGAGGTGACCAGAACTGCACACAGTATTCAAGGTGTAGACATACCATGGATTTATATAGTGGCATTTTGATATTTTCTTCCTTATTATCTATCCCTGTCCTAATGGGACATAACATTCTGTTCGCTTTTTTGGCTGCTGCTGCACATTGAGCAGATGTTTCCAGAGAATTCTTGATTCTTTTGGTAAATTGTTCCAATGGTTAATTACTCTATTAAAAATTCACACCTTAATTCCAGTCTAAATTTGTCTAGTTTCAACTTCCAGCCATTAGACTGTGTTATACCTTTCTCTGCCAGATAGCCCATTATCAAGTGTTTATTCTCCATATAGATACTTGTAGACTAATCAAATTCTTAAACCTCTCTTTGTTAAACTAAATAGATTGAACTCCTTGAGTCTATCACAATAAGGCATGTTTTCTAATCCTTTTATCATTCTCTTGGCTCTTCTCTGACCCCTCTCCAGTTTTTCAACATTCTTCTTGAATTGTGGACACCAGAACTGGACATATTATTCCAGCAACAGTTGCACCAGTGCCAAGTACAGAGGTAAAATAATCTCTCTACTCTGACTCAACATTCCCCTATTTACACAGACAAGAATTGCATTTCAATGAGACCACTCAGGGAGTAAAGTACTCAAAGACTTCATCTACACTGTGAGGTAAGGGTGTGATTTACAACTCCTGTACACATACTCATACTGTAGCCGCAAGTGTAGCCTGCAAGGTGTGAGAATCCCAGAGCTTGGGCTGCAGCCTGAGCTTGACCACCTACACTACAATTAAACAGCCCTGTGAGCCCAAGCCCTATGAGCCCATATTGGCTGGCGTGGGCCAGCTGTAGGTGTCTAATTGCAGTGTAAGCATACCCGAAGATGCAATTCTCTTTTTCCCCTTACACTCCCAACGTTTCATGGCAATTAGGTCAGCACATCACCTTGCTACATAAACACATTATATTACCATACACCAAGGCAAAAATGCTTGCACTGTCTCAAGGAAACTGTAAGAGGCCAGACATTTCTGAGATTCTAAACGGAATCATGGAACTATTACCCACTGGGTCTAGCTTGTACAGTAGAAAGTGAGCCTATAAACAGAGTATGAGTTTTCTTAGACACTTCATCCAGCCCCAACTGACGTGATCCTGGATCTCTCTGATGGTTTGCCCCAGAATGAAGCTATATTGTGCAGCATCACATTTATTTTTATGCTTAATTCCTTGAATGCAACAAAACTTTTCAGGGGTCTCCAAGCAGAATACATTTGTCCTGCTGTTTAATATGTCAGATACACCCATCTCAACATGCTACTAAAATGGAGTGTTTCATTTATGACAGTAGCTATTAACCCTTCCTTCCCTATTCTTAAATATTCCTTTATCCTTTTCATGGGTGGATAGTGAATTGCAACGTTTTCTTGATATTTTAGTTCATTTAATGTGTTTTAGTTGTTTTGTGTGAAAAATCATCATCAAAGGCTAATAAATAAAGTCATCAGATTGCAGCCCATCACTCCCTTTGGGATACCAAGAGGGCTGATCTGTGCCCTGCAATCAACTCCATGTGCAGCAGTTTGGTTCTCATCATGGGTGAGCAGACCTGCCCATCTGCCACCATGTTCTTTTAGCCAGCTGCCCATACAGGTGCAAACAAAGGTTTAGCGGTGGCCAAAAATTTGAAAACTTTCTTCATAGTTTGACCAGCGCTAGTGAGGTGAATTACTTTGTTTAAACTTTCACATCCCTTACTGAGCTTTTGGATCCTTGTGATCTAATCTATGCCACCTTCAGAGGGCTCCTCAAGAGGGAACCATATTCACCTGCATTGCTAGGCTGTGATAAGCCATTCAGCTTCATGCACATATGATGGGCCAGAGTTTCCAATGGTGTCTATTGCCATAGCTGCAGACAGCTAGTCTGGTTTACACCAGATGAAAATCTGGGGTACGATATGCCTTTGCAAATTATTTAAAAAAAATAAAAACTCATCAACATCAGCAGAAAGAATATGTATGTGTAACTGTGAATCCTCCTGGCCACCACAGGAGAGGAAAGGCAGTTAGACTCTGAGTCAGAAAAGCATTTAACCACGTGCTTAACCCCTAAGCAAGTGCTTGCAGTTAAGCATGGGTTTAAGTGCTTTCCTGAATATGGATATTTTCCTGAACCAGGGTCTTGATCATCTTCTTTATGTGTCAGACATGTTATTTTTTACATTTTTATTTCCTGTGGATAATGGAGAACTTTTTATGGGAAGACATTAAAAGGACTCAACAGAAGTTAAAGTTTCTACATTGGAAATTTTGGAGTAACCTGAGAAATTCAAATGCAGTAAATAACTGATAATACTTAGATACCCATACATTTATAGATTTTAAGGCCAAAGGGGGCCATTACAATAACCTAGTTTGACCTCTTGCAAAACACAGGCCATACATTTTTACATAGTAGTTCCTGCACCAAGCACATAACTTGTCCGTAAACAACAGGATATGTTTTAAACCTGACAGAGATAGGGTGACCAGACAGCAAATGTGAAAAATCGGGACAGGGGATGAGGGGTAATAGGAGTCTATATAAGAAAAAGACCCCAAAATAGTGACTATCCCTATAAAATCGGAACATCTGGTTACCCTAGACAGAGATGGGTTACTACTGAAAAATCTAAGCTAGGCAGAGACCAGTGATATTCATCTGAGACTCCTAGAGGAAATAAGGAGTGAAATGACTGAGTTATTCACAAAAATCCATATTGTAATCTCTCTCTAAATGGAGCAACTATTCCTGGAGAACACAAGCCAGTGAGCTTCTGAGGAGTTAACATTCTTTTAACTCTGATTTTCTTCAGAGAGAGAGATTTCAGAGTAACAGCCGTGTTAGTCTGTATTCGCAAAAAGAAAAGGAGTACTTGTGGCACCTTAGAGACTAACCAATTTATTTGAGCATAAGCTTTCATTCTCTTCAGAGAGAGAGTGGAGGATGTTCATCATGTCACAGGATCTGGTCCATAGATTAGGATATCACCAATGAGATGCCTATTTTTTAAGAGCCACAAGTGATCCTGGAAGTTACAGACTGGTGGCAGTCACCTTTGTACCAGGCAACGGTTTGAATCTAATTTAAAACAGAACAGAGTTATACATAGCTAAGTACAGTATAACCATATAGGGTCAAATTCCAAGCAATGAGATATTGAACAAAGGAATACATACTTTCACTGTTCAAATGGATAAAGTTTATGCTTGAAAGTATCCCATTAGAATTTAGTATTTATCAACCCAGAGATCACCCAGAAATTTTTAAATCAACATGGGAACCATAAGAGTTTAACTTTGATATACAGAAATGTGATATATGGTAATAAATACCATTATATTAATTATTATTATTATTATAGTTCTTTGTGGGACTTTTGATTCACTAAGGAATGAATATTGTTTAATCTAATGTTTGTTTTTAGAAGGTGCATTTCTGTGTTATTTAAGAAAAATTACATACACATCTTTTATATGTAGAGAGAGATAAAAACACTGTTTCTGTGTAAGAAAATTGTGTCCCTATAACTTTCTTTAAGTTAATAGAACACTAGGAAAAAGTAATCCAGGAGGATATAATTTACTTGGCTTTTCAAAAGCTGCCAATAAAGTCCCACCATAAAAGCACTATAAGAGAAAATAAACTACAAGGCAAGAAATAAAGTTGTGCTGTTGACCATTTTTTAATCCACAAAGTTTACCTGAGATCTAAAGAGAGTCTTGTAGTGAACAGCTTATCCTCCGAAAGGAGCAAGGCAACCCTATCATTGGAGGCCCAGCATGTTTGCTGAATGGCCTTTTATTCTTATAAATGTTCATTTGGTTAAAAATTATTGACATTTCCCCATGACTAACTAGGATTGGTTGGCTTAGTTTTTGCCCGTTTTATGCAATAAATAACTCAATGTGAATCAAAATATTAAACTTGAAAAAAAAATTCTGTTGATTCAGTCTAATGTAACAATGATTAATTCAAGTCGACAGCATCTTAAGGTTACAGTCTTTTCTTTCCCTACCCAAATGTATTTTATGTTGATTGAATCGGGTCTTCTAAGTGCCAGGGAGAGATGCAACTCTTTCACAGACATAGTGTAAGGACTTGGCAAGAACTAGGGACTGCATTTAGTTGCGTGTGGTGGCAAAAGTACATCTAAACTCACTATTTCATTGCGTATCAAAGAAAAAAGATTAATACATTTATAAAGTTTCAGCGCAGAAAGGACCTTTAGATCTAGTCTGACCTCCTGCATATTATAGACCATTAAATCTCTCTCATTTATCCCTGTATTGAGCCCAGTAACTTATGTTTTGCTAAAGCATATTTTCCAGAAAGGCATCCAGTCTTGAAGACACCAAGAGATGGAGTATTCTCCACTTCCCTTATAGTTTGTTCCAATGATTAATCACCCTCTGTTAAAAAATTGTGCCATATTTCTAATTTGAGTTTGTCTGGCTTCAATTTCCAGCCATTAGTTCCTGTTATGCCTTTCTTTGCTAGATTAAAGAGCCCTTTAGTACCCTGTATTTTCTCCCCAAGATGGTACTTACACACTGTAATCAAGTCACCCCCCAATCTTCTTTTTGATAAGCTAAACACATTGGGTTCCTTAAGTCTCTCCCCTCAAGGCATTCTCTCCAGCCCCCAGATAATTTTTGTGGCTCTTTTCTGTAACCTCTCCAATTTTTCAATATCCTTTTTAAAATGTGGACACCAGAAATGGATGCACTATTACAGTATTCATCTCACCAGTACCATAGACAAAGGCAAAATCACCTCCCTACTCTTACTCATTACTCCCCTGTTTACGTATCCAAGGGTTGCATTAATCTTTTTGGCCACAGCCTTTTTGGCCATTAGGAGCTCATGTTCAGGTGCATATCCACTATGACCCCTAGATCCTTTCAAGACTCCCTGCTTTCCAGGATAAAGTGCCCCATTCTGCATTCCTTGCTCCTAGATGCATACCTTTGCATATGGCTGCATTAAAACATATTTTGTTTGACCAGGTCCCGCTTTCCAAGTGGTCCAGATAACTCTGTGGCTACATCTACACTTGGAGCTGGAGGTTTGATTCCCAGATCTAGCAGACATACTTGTAGCGTGCTAAAAATAGTAGAGTAGCTACATGGGCAAGAGCAAGTGACAGTAGGCACTAGGTGTCCCGGGCACAAAACCACCCAGATCCCCACAGGAACGTGGATTAGGCAGCTAGCCTGAGCCACTACTCACTGCTGCCCATGCAATCATGGCTACAGTAGGATATTTAGCGAACTAGTTTGATGAGAGCTGGTGTGAGTATGTCTACTCGAGCTGGGAATCCCAGCGTATAAATGTAGACATAGCCTGTATGTGATTTTACATTTCCATCCAGATCATTGAAGAAAATACTGAACAGCCTAGCACTGATCACTAAGGAATGCCACTAGAAACACCTCCCCCCCCCCCCCCAATCAATGATGATTCCCCATTGACAACTACTTTTTGGGAAAACAATGAGCAGTAAAACTTCAGTAGGTAGAAATATTTAGCCACAAGGATTAAGTTGGGTGGGATGGCCCAGCTATAGCCAGGAGAGGAATAGTCATTACATGGGCTTGAAGGGGGCTGGTAGTTGGTGAGGAGGTAATGATATTAGCAAAAAGGGAGTGTATTATTGACAATATCCAACCCATCCTGGGTGTTTTAATTTCCTGCTTCTTTCAGGACAGAGTGACAAGTATAATTGAGTCCTAATGCAGAGGTAGGGCAGAGGAGCATGCAGTGAACATGTGTTTTGTCTGCGTGGGAAGTTGGTAACAAATTATCTGAATTATTTTGGTGTGCATTGTGATTTGACTGTCCTGTACACCATGTAACTTCCCTCTCTTCTTTCAAATCTCCCCTCAAAGCCTTCTCCTTTCAACTACCTTTTCTTCACTTATCTCGCCCCCCGCCCCTGCCTTGTGTCACGTCAACTCAACTACAGTAAATAATTTTTTTAATAAAGAAACTCACCTACTAGGTTTTCAAAAGGAGGTTGGACACAACAAATCCTGCATCTTGGCAGGGCGTTAGCCTAGATGACCCTTGAGGTCCCTTCTAACCTATGGAATGAGGCATTCAGCCCCTCACAATACTGGGACATTAGATTTTAAGCTTTTGGGCAAAAACCATAGACCAGATTCAGAGATAAAGTTAGAGGGAGTATGGGATGATGTAACCTGTAGCCTCTTCCATCCCTTAGAATGACAGTTTCTAGCTTCCCTTGTTTTCCCTTGGATCCACTGACCTGTTGTGTAACTTGCACCCCACTATACAGCACATCTAAATTTGCCCCACTGTGTTTGTGTGTAAAGTTCCATGCACACTCTTGGCATTGAATCATAGAATATCAGGGTTGGAAGGGACCCCTGAAGGTCATCTAGTCCAACCCCCTGCTCGAAGCAGGACCAATTCCCAATTATCCCAGCCAGGGCTTTGTCAAGCCTGACCTTAAAAACCTCTAAGGAAGGAGATTCTACCACCTCCCTAGGTAACGCATTCCAGTGTTTCACCACCCTCTTAGTGAAAAAGTTTTTCCTAATATCCAATCTAAACCTCCCCCACTGCAACTTGAGACCATTACTCCTCGTTCTGTCATCTGCTACCATTGAGAACAGTCTAGAGCCATCTTCTTTGGAACCCCCTTTCAGGTAGTTGAAAGCAGCTATCAAATCCCCCCTCATTCTTCTCTTCTGCAGGCTAAACAATCCCAGCTCCCTCAGCCTCTCCTCATAAGTCATGTGTTCTAGACCCCTAATCATTTTTGTTGCCCTTCGCTGGACTCTCTCCAATTTATCCACATCCTTCTTGTAGTGTGGGGCCCAAAACTGGACACAGTACTCCAGATGAGGCCTCACCAATGTCGAATAGAGGGGAACGATCACGTCCCTCGATCTGCTCGCTATGCCCCTACTTATACATCCCAAAATGCCATTGGCCTTCTTGGCAACAAGGGCACACTGCTGACTCATATCCAGCTTCTCGTCCACTGTCACCCCTAGGTCCTTTTCCGCAGAACTGCTGCCTAGCCATTCGGTCCCTAGTCTGTAGCGGTGCATTGGATTCTTCCATCCTAAGTGCAGGACCCTGCACTTATCCTTATTGAACCTCATCAGATTTCTTTTGGCCCAATCCTCCAATTTGTCTAGGTCCTTCTGTATCCTATCCCTCCCCTCCAGCGTATCTACCACTCCTCCCAGTTTAGTATCATCCGCAAATTTGCTGAGTGTGCAATCCACACCATCCTCCAGATCATTTATGAAGATATTGAACAAAACCGGCCCCAGGATCGACCCTTGGGGCACTCCACTTGATACCGGCTGCCAACTAGACATGGAGCCATTGATCACTACCCGTTGAGCCCGACAATCTAGCCAGCTTTCTACCCACCTTATAGTGCATTCATCCAGCCCATACTTCCTTAACTTGCTGACAAGAATACTGTGGGAGACCGTGTCAAAAGCTTTGCTAAAGTCAAGAAACAATACATCCACTGCTTTCCCTTCATCCACAGAACCAGTAATCTCATCATAAAAGGCGATTTAGTCAGGCATGACCTTCCCTTGGTGAATCCATGCTGGCTGTTCCTGATCACTTTCCTCTCATGCAAGTGCATCAGGATTGATTCTTTGAGGACCTGCTCCATGATTTTTCCAGGGACTGAGGTGAGTCCGACTGCAGAAATAGTACTATTGTATGAAACCTTGGGTTTAGAAATCTTGCAATTTGTTAATCAGGGCACCCCCTCACCACCCCTCAGATTTAGCTGTGTTTCTACTCTGTGCCTATCCTTGGCTAGTCTTGCATCAGTCCCTGATCGGCAAGTTCAGCCCATTTCACCTGGCTATTCACACTACTTCTTCCACCTATTGTTAAAAAACACTTCCTTACCTCCACCCCACCGCCCTAAAAGGAATCAGCAGCATTATAAAAGTCTTTAAACAAAGGTGTGCAAACCAAAGATTGTTATAGCCATAATGATTGGCGAGGACAGAGAAGGCCCTGTATGTCTTTGAGAGCACTTTAATATGTGCATTATGAGGTATGCATAGCCAAAGGAAATTAGCAAAGGGAATGCCATTTTTCTGCACAAATAAATGATAATTTGATGGGGCTTAGGAACAGTGAAGTGTTGATCACCTATAAAGCACAGTCCATTCACTTTAAATTATTGTGCAGTGTCATTGTCTGGATTAGGTGAGCAAGAATGCAAGGCTGGCTGAACAGATTATTAGTCATGCTGGAAAAAATGCAGCTAATGATTAATATTAACTGAACATTTTAGGAACTTTCTTCGCCATCCTCAGCTTGCTTGAGTTCCAGGAAGTTGAGCAACTTGTGGGCCTAGCATTATTCCTTCAAAAAGTTCCAGGCAGTAGCCATGCTTATAAAGTATTACTAGAAAAGAGGGGAAATACAAATTCATATGAAATATATTCAAATCTTATGATAACAGGGCAGGATGAGAAAATATTACAAA
This sequence comes from Lepidochelys olivacea, assembly GCF_965140295.1. Lineage (NCBI taxonomy): Eukaryota > Metazoa > Chordata > Testudines > Cheloniidae > Lepidochelys > Lepidochelys olivacea. The sequence continues at coordinate 129,502,684 of NC_140413.1, forward strand.
ATTTGGTGGGAAAGGGTGGGAGGTATCTTGCCTTTAGGCTTTTAAGATATGAGTAACAATAATTCATGTTCTCTCTTGATAGCTTTAGTCCCCACTTGGGAAAAAACACATTGCATTCCTGTTTTGTGGAAGCCTGACTAAGGTCAGGGAAAGCCTCACACACTGGCTTTCACAGATTCAGGCCATGAAGCATAGCGTAATGAAGTGAAGCATAGCGTATTGGCTGATCCGAGCATTGGACTGGGACTCTAGAGATTTGCGCTCAATTCCTAGCTCTGCCACAGACTTTGTGTGTGACCTTGGGCAAGTAAATTAATGTGTCTGTGCCTTACTTCCACATCTGCTACTTTTAGGTTGGATATCTTTCTCCCACCTTTTGTCTGTCTTGTCTATTGAGACCGTTAGGCCTTTGGGGCAAGGCCCATCTCTCCCTGTTTGTACAGCACCTAGCACAATGGGGCCGCAGTCTTGACCGGGGACTGTGACAAAGAATAAAGCTTTCCTTCAGTCCCAATATATAAGTGGTTACTAGCAGCACTCAGGTTCCCAGCCTATCACATGGCTCATCTGGGGTGGGGCTACACAAGGAAGCTGCTGCAGGTGTGTTACCCAAAGGAAAGGTCATGTTCTCTCCCCTCCCAGCTTTCTATAAGGTTGAAAGGCCTCGGATAGCTGTTACAACGTTGTCTGCAGGATTGCCAGCCCCAAGCATTCAAAAAACCCACACCCAAAAAAAAAATAATGAAAGTGGTTTTAAAAAGGCCTGAGATTTTTAAAATACATTTTTGGTTCTTTTTATGTTTATATTATCCACGCATCTGATGAAGTGGGTTTTAGCCCATGAAAGCTTATGCCCAAATACATTGGTTAGTCTCTAAGGTGCCACAAGTACTCCTCGTTCTTTTTACAATAATGGCAATGTTCTTATCCCAGGTTTATAGCAGTGATGTTGTAGACTGCTGGCTTGTACAAACCAATTAGTTTCTTCTATGGTCCACTGTGAGAGTGAAGTGTCCTTAATCGGCAATCAAGCTTGAATAGTCCATTCACATTGTGCTGGTGACACTGGACTTAAACACCTGGGTGTTATCCTAGGAACAAACACAATGGTGATACAAGTACATAGCCAATATTCATAACTTCAGATACAAAATGATACATGCATATAAATAGGATAATGATACTTAGCAAATCATAACTTTTCCATTGACACCTTACATGACATACTTTGAACAAGATCTGTTGCAATTGCCAAACAGTGGCAATATTATTGATATAAATGGTCACATTTCAATCATACAGCACCACACCTGGTCTACACCTAAAAGTTAGACTGAGATAGCTATGTCAGCTAGGGGTGTGAAAAAACACCCCCGAGCACCATGCCTATGCTGACCTAGCCCCAGAGTAGACACAGCTATGTCAACAGGAGAATGCATCTGTCAATTTAGATACTGTCACTTGGGGAGGTAGTGTTCCTACGCCAACAGAAATACCCCTTCCATCAGTATATGCTATGACTACACTACAGGGTTATAAGAACCTAGCTACAGGAATCTAGCTATGCTGGTATATTCTCCGTGGTGCAGACATACCCATAGAAAACAAAACTTACTACAGTCTCCAGACTTAGACCTACACGCCAGAGACTATGCCGGCATAAACCTGTAGTGTAGACACAGCCTACAGCAATGGAAAGTTTTCCCCCCATTAGTGTAGGAACACTACCTCTATGAACGAAGTTTGCTTCCATAGATGTAGCTTGTTTCCATCGATATAGATGCATCTACATTGGGGTTTAGGTCGGCACAGCTGTGTTGGTCAGGGATGTGGTTTTTTCACACCTCTTACCAATGTAGCTATGTTGGTCTAACTTTTCTATGTAGATCAACCCTAATTATGAGTAAAAAAGTGAATCTGACTCATCTATTTGCATTCTCCAAACCGAGACATTCAAATAGCAAGCCACCAGCAGTAAAGATGCAAACAACTGTATTACATTGAACAACAAGATTGATAGGATACTTTTACTACAAGTAAACATATTCAGCTTTGTCAGAACTGCATTAGTGACCGTGTTTTCTGGGGAAGAAGGGGTAGAAATAACCAAAAGAGGCAATCCAAAAAACCAGTGGGGGCCGACCTTATGTTCCTTGCCACACAGCATGACAGAGTGGGAGATTATTATGTGTAATGCAGCAGTTAGTGCAGAATTAAGTTGCCAAGCCAATAGACAAAGAGATTAATGTTTTCTTAGAACTGGACTCTTCCAGAGATTTCATACAGACAAGAACATTGTGAAATAGTATTCTCTGTCTACTTGTTCCAGTTCTCTGATGCTATTATGGAAGGCCTGTGTAATGATCACAACAGCTCGGAGATTAGTGTTCAAACACCTCTGGAGGCTTTAACTGCCATTGCTTAGGTAACAACAATAAAATTAAAAGTTTTATATTGTATTTGCTAAATGGCTATCGCAGGTCAGTAACAACTAAATAATGAAAACACTGTCAACCACACAAATATCTTTCTTAAATCTAGGCAGAGTGGTGGGGATTGTAATCCAGATTGAGACACTTTATTCATTGTATCGGGGCATGGCTGCAGTCATATCTGTGTGGGAGAATTCCCAAACTTGCATCACTGTAGCAGTAACACATTTTTTAGCATTAGATAAAAATGAATCTTTTCTTCAGCCAAAGTAAAAAATAAATATATATCCAAGTTCTGTAACGTTTTGGGTCAGACATTTTCTCTACCATCGCATGCTGACAATCAGTATTGGCCTGACTCAAAGGCTACAGAAGTGAGAGTCTTTCTATACCCTTCAACGGGCTTAAAGTCAGAAGCCATCTCTGGTTTCCTGCATTCTGCTTTCTTTGTACATTTCTTTCTCCAGCCCTCCTCCTTGCACTCCTTTTTACATGTTTTACATTCTATATGATCTTTCATTCCTTTCCCTCCCCTCCCTCACCTTTAGGTGAATGTTTTCCTTCATCTTTCTATCCCTCTTTCGAAGGTTATGTTCCAAGAAGTAACTTGTTACAGAACAGATCTGATCCCTGTGTGTGTGTTCCAAATCAGATTTGTTTAGTTTACTTACAAATACATGTTTTATGACTCCAATCGAAGCTATCTAGAAGTGTTACTGGCCCATAAGAGCAACGAAGCTATTTTCCAGCAGTAGCCGACTGAGAGATGACTAACTGAAAAGGTCCTTAAATAACTATTTTAAATGCGATCAACCCCCCACCAAAAGCATCACAGGGATTGAAAGAGGGGTGTGTTTGTTCTCCCTCTTCTGCTTCTCTAAAGTAGGGATAAAAGTTCCTTTCGCCTCTCTCCGCCCGCCCCCCCTTGATCTCTCTTGTCTATTTGGGCCCCAACCCTGCAAATATTTACATACAAAGCGATTCCATTGAATTAAACAAGCTTATCCATGTGCATGAATGCAAGCACACCAACTTATTTGCAGGATTGGGCTCTTAGACTAAGTTCTTTGAGGCAGGGACTCTGTCTTGCTATGTGGCTGTATTATGCCTATCACAATGGGGTCCCAGTCTCTGCTGAGGATTTCAGGTGCTACCATATTACAAAATAATTTTTTTAAGGGAGAAAATTTCACCCAGAACAGTTCTACAGTTTTGATTAGTGTATGGCATTTGGGAGGATTATTACTTTGAAAAGCACCTGAGGGCTGTGAGTCACGAGGGTGACCAGATATCCCGATTTTATAGGGAAAGTCCAGATATTTGGGGCTTTTTCTTACATAGGAGCCTATTACCCCCCACCCTCTGTCCTGATTTTTTACACTTGCTATCTGGTCACCTGTCACCTTGTTACCAACTGCCTCCAGTGTGAGGGAGTCAAGCCTGTACTATCTGGGTGTTAGCTCCCTAGCACCACCAGTCTGCTCAACTACTCTCCCCTGGGCTATGGCAGCCCTGTGTTTGCCTTGCAGGTTGATAACAGATGCATCCCAGCCCCAAGACCCTTCAAAATATCCCCCTGTAGTATCCAGTCCCTGATCACCAGATACTCACAGAAATCCCAGATCCTCTGTTCTCAAAGGAACAGCATACCACATCTTACCAGTTTCACCTTAAATCCGTACGCCTGTATTATGCACAGCACTTGAGTTCAGATATAAAAGGAAATTTATTTAAGAAAGGCTAAAGATTCAAATACACTGAGAATTTGAGCTATTTAAGAGATGGGAACAAATGGTTACATATAAAACACCATGACATGCATTTTAAAGCTTAAGTTTAAACAACCAGTTATTCTCCTCTCTAAAGAAGTTTTCCTCACCCAAAGTTCTGTTCCGTGTTTTCAACCAAGCCTGGTTGAGATCCCTTTTTCATGAAGCAAACTTGCTGTCAGTTTACTTACAAGATGAAGGATGCCAGGGAGTCTTTTTACACCCCCAAATATAGCAGAACAGATCTTTGATGTTCACCTCCAGACAGGGCTCCCTCTTCCCCTTCCCACCAGCTGTTTACCCCTTCCTGTTAGTTTTCTTCCAAAGTCTCTGCCAGCTCTTCATTTCCATTTGACTTAGAATGTTAATAGACATACAATACACGATGGTCCCCCCCAGAGATAAGTGTCTCCTACCCAAACTCCTCCCATCTGGAAAACTTTGTCTCAGGACCTGCTATTTTTGAGTGACCTGTTTTTAACTACAGAATATAATGTGTAGTGTAGATATACATAACTCCTCACACATTCTCCATACATACATCTCACCATGGTTATGACCACCAGTGTGATACAGGTTTTCATTAGAGATCTTATATTACATTCTTTTGGTGAATGGAGGGTATCTCTATACCCCTATATACTCCAGTGCCTTCTGCCAGTTGGCAACTAGACATTCCATAATAGTTCTACAGTTTTGATTTGTTTATGCAACTTTGGGCAATTATTGCTTTGAAAAGCACCACAGAACTATGAATTATCTTTCTTGGCTGACACTAAATAACCACATCCTTAGAAAGCCACCAGGCAAAAGTCTGCCAGTGTCCCATAAGTGAAGATGCACTGAAAGCTCATGTATAACAAACTATACCCACAAATACCAAAATCTATTTCTTATAAATACTCAACCCACTAATTGTCCCCCAAATCCAAGTCAGATGTCGGCTATGCAAGTTAGCTTTGCTACTAGCCAAAGCAAGATTTTTGCGCACAGCTTTGCAGCCAGGGAAGAGAAAATTTGGTTGGAAACAAACATTAGATAGCCAGAAAACCAAGGAGGGTTAAATAAAGCTTACATCTGTGCAGTATGAGTACGGATAAACCCTAGCATTGTAGCTGGAGGCACTGTACGTTCTGAGCACTAGTATTGGTGTTGTGGTCCTGCCTGTACATTGTGGCACCTGGGTCAGGAAACACTCCTGCCTGCAGGGAGTGGGGGAGTTCTACCCTGACTCTGGATAACCTTCATAAGGAGTCTCTGGACTGAGGATTGAAACTTCTCTGTTTTATAATGAACATGTCTAATTTTCATCAGCCAGTTTGCATCTAGAGTGTTCCATCCACCCGATCATTTAATTCGCTGCTTCCCCACCCCTATTTCATTTTCACTTGCTGCCCACACGATGTCTGCATATATATGTACATCCCATTATACTTACTGTCCTCACACCTTGTCCCCCAAACCCATCTCTTGCCCTGTTGTCAGATGTGAAGTGAGGGGACATTAGTTTCATGTGACAAAGCCCCATCCAGCTACCTTACAGCATTTTGTATCAGGATCGCTTACAGTGATGTCATGAAAACAGATAGAGCCAAATGGTCTTGGTCAAGTCTGCAAAACAAACTCTGGCCTTGTGGTCACTCCATCTATTTTCCAGTCTCTGTTACCAATGGACAATGTGATTTTTATTTTTCTAAGCTAATTGAGTGCTGTTGTGATCCCTAGAGACTGAAGTTTTCTAGATAAAACATGGTCACCAGCAGAGCGACCTTCCCTTCACCTCTCAGCTAATGAGATACTAATGCTAACTTCTACTGGTAAGAGGGTAGTTCAGTCTCTATTTCCATGTCATCATTGACCTTTCTGGTAAGAATGCAAACAGAGTTGCCAGTTAATGTTGTTTATGTCTTTCCACAGTGTCACCTCTGGGTCAAAAATCAGCTGTGTCAGAAGAACTAAACTCATGGCTATTAAGAAGCTAGTTTCTTTAGAATAACTTCACAGCCGTCACTCAAGCTCACACAATTTGCATCCTCACTCTAATAATTCTTAGGGGTTGGAATACGATGTGGACATAAGTGATCATCAAAAATCCATTAGCTGGTACCAACCCCACACAACTTCCAAAAATTGTTTGTCCTTATACAAGGCACGCCTTTCAATTGCCATTTTGCTATCATAACATTTCCTTTACTTAGCAATATATTTCCATCATGTTCTTTACGTGATCATCAGAAACCTCAGCTTTTACCAATTAGCTTCAGCTACCAACTTCAGAGCCATTAAACCCATTTTACAGGATTAAGTGAGAAGAGAAAACAAGCTATGTGGCTGTAATATAGGGTGCCTAGTAAGATGCAAACTGTCATTTTATGTGGTATTGAGAGTTATGAACCAAATTGTCCATCCTGAGAAGTCCTATTACTATTATCATTACCAAATGTGCAATTAAAGACAATGAGACAAATTCTTCTTGCAGTTACACTGGTACAAACACACTGGGCTGTAACGAAGTCAGAGCAGTGTAAGGTAGATCAGCATTTGGCCAAATGGCAGTTGTGTCCAAATAACAGACCAAAATTGGACCCAATAGCTGTAATTTTAATTTAAAAAAATCTTTTCACAATTTAAGGGAGGGACAAAGATATCGGAAGTGGGGAGCACATTCTTGGCCGTCTTCCTGGTTCTTGATTTAGTACAGCCATGTTACAATGTGGAATATCTAACTGAAGATCTTCTAAAAATTATTTTTTTTAAAGAATGGTGATGAAGACAGATAAACCTAGCATTCTGGTAGAAAATTGATATATTGGGAGTTTGAAGTAAAAAAAAAAGCTTTTTTAAATCCTCCAGACCAAATTCTGCTCTCATTTTTGCTGGTGTAAACACAGATAGTTGTGGGGTAATGGAGAGCAGATTCAGTTCAATACAGTATGTTAAAACAATCACTCGCTAAAGCCCAGGAGAAATAAAGCTAAAATTAATATAATTGCAAAGTAACGTAACAGTCAATGGAAACTGGGAAGAAGCTGATAGCTTGTAGGTCTGCAGTTAACATGACAGACAACACAGAACAAATATTTGGTTGACATTACATAAATAATGAATATATTTTAGATTAGTGTGCTGGCCTGGAATAACTTTTCCTGACTATAATTTAGCCTAACAGTATCAGTTGACATATCATCTATTTGCTTTGGCTCTCTAGGTTTACTGTTGATGACATCATGGTGGAAGTTGGACTGCATTATGTTTGCAAGGGTGAATGTTATGGCACCCAGTTCATTTGCCTAGTTTTTGATCTGCCTACACATCTGACTACATTTAAAGAAGCTGCTATGCAGTGAGAACAATGGCTATGTGTCCTACTCATCTCTTGAAGTTGCAGGGATAAAGTAACTGGTATGATTAAAATAAGGGTTCACACATATCTTTATAAAAAGATAAGGAGTACTTGTGGCACCTTAGAGACCAACCAATTTATTTGAGCATAAGCTTTTGTGAGCTACAGCTCACTTCATCGGATGCATACTGTGGAAAGTATAGAAGATCTTTTTATACACACAAAGCATGAAAAAATGGGTGTTTACCACTACAAAAGGTTTTCTCTCCCCCCACCCCACTCTCCTGCTGGTAATAGCTTATCTAAAGTGATCACTCTCCTTACAATGTGTATGATAATCAAGGTGGGCCATTTCCAGCACAAATCCAGGGTTTAACAAGAATGTCTGAGGAGGAGGAGGGGTAGGAAAAAACAAGGGGAAATAGGTTACCTTGCATAATGACTTAGCCACTCCCAGTCTCTATTCAAGCCAAAGTTAATTATATCCAATTTGCAAATGAATTCCAATTCAACAGTCTCTTGCTGGAGTCTGGATTGAAGTTTTTTTGCTGTAATATCGCAACTTTCATGTCTGTAATCGCGTGACCAGAGAGATTGAAGTATTCTCCGACTGGTTTATGAATGTTATAATTCTTGACATCTGATTTGTGTCCATTTATTCTTTTACATAGAGACTGTCCAGTTTGACCAATGTACATGGCAGAGGGGCATTACTGGCACATGATGGCATATATCACATTGGTGAATGTGCAGGTGAACGAGCCTCTGATAGTGTGGCTGATGTTATTAGGCCCTGTGATGGTGTCCCCTGAATAGATATGTGGGCACAGTTGGCAACGGGCTTTGTTGCAAGGATAGGTTCCTGGGTTAGTGGTGGTTCTGTTGTGTGGTATGTGGTTGCTGGTGAGTATTTGCTTCAGGTTGCGGGGCTGTCTGTAGGCAAGGACTGGCCTGTCTCCCACGATTTGTGAGAGTGTTGGGTCATCCTTCAGGATAGGTTGTAGATCCTTAATAATGCGTTGAAGGGGTTTTAGTTGGGGGCTGAAGGTGACGGCTAGTGGCGTTCTGTTATTTTCTTTGTTCGGCCTGTCCTGTAGTAGGTGACTTCTGGGAACTCTTCTGGCTCTATCAATCTGTTTCTTCACTTCCGCAGGTGGGTACTGTAGTTGTAAGAATGCTTGATGGAGATCTTGTAGGTGTTTGTCTCTGTTAGAGGGGTTGGAGCAAATGCGGTTGTATCGCAGAGCTTGGCTGTAGACGATGGATCGTGTGGTGTGGTCAGGGTGAAAGCTGGAGGCATGTAGGTAGGAATAACGGTCAGTAGGTTTCCGGTATAGGGTGGTGTATATGTGACCATCGTTTATTAGCACTGTAGTGTCCAGGAAGTGGATCTCTTGTGTGGATTGGACCAGGCCGAGGTTGATGGTGGGATGAAAATTGTTGAAATCATGGTGGAATTCCTCAAGGGCTTCTTTTCCATGGGTCCAGACGATGAAGATGTCATCAGTATAACGCAAGTAGAGTAGGGGCGTTAGGGGACGAGAGCTGAGGAAGCGTTGTTCTAAGTCAGCCATAAAAATGTTGGCATACTGTGGAGCCATGCGGGTACCCATAGCAGTGCCGCTGATTTGAAGGTATACATTGTCCTCAAATGTCAAATAGTTATGGGTAAGGACAAAGACACAAAGTTCAGCCACCAGGTTAGCCGTGACATTATTGGGGATAGTGTTCTTGATGGCTTGTAGTCCATTTTTGTGTGGAATGTTGGTGTAGAGGGCTTCTACATCCATAGTGGCCAGGATGGTGTTATCACAGGGCCTAATAACATCAGCCACAGTATCAGAGGCTCGTTCACCTGCACATCCACCAATGTGATATATACCATCATGTGCCAGCAATGCCCCTCTGCCTTGTACATTGGTCAAACTGGACAGTCTCTACGTAAAAGAATAAATGGACACAAATCAGATGTCAAGAATTATAACATTCATAAACCAGTCGGAGAACACTTCAATCTCTCTGGTCACGTGATTACAGACATGAAAGTTGTGATATTACAACAAAAAAACTTCAAAACCAGACTCCAGTGAGAGACTGTTGAATTGGAATTCATTTGCAAATTGGATACAATTATCTTAAGCTTGAATAGAGACTGGGAGTGGCTAAGTCATTATGCAAGGTAACCTATTTTCTCTTGTTTTTTCTTACCCCCCCCCCTCCTCAGACGTTCTTGTTAAACCCTGGATTTGTGCTGGAAATGGCCCAACTTGATTATCATACACATTGTAAGGAGAGTGATCACTTTAGATAAGCTATTACCAACAGGAGAGTGGGTTTGTGTGTGGGGGGGGGGGGAAGAAAACCTGGATTTGTGCTGGAAATGGCCCACCTTGATTATCATACACATTGTAAGGAGAGTGATCACTTTAGATAAGCTATTACCAGCAGGAGAGTGGGGTGGGGGGAGAGAAAACCTTTTGTAGTGGTAAACACCCATTTTTTCATGCTTTGTGTGTATAAAAAGATCTTCTATACTCTCCACAGTATGCATCCGATGAAGTGAGCTGTAGCTCACAAAAGCTTATGCTCAAATAAATTGGTTAGTCTCTAAGGTGCCACAAGTACTCCTTTTCTTTTTGTGAATACAGACTAACACGGCTGTTACTCTGAAACCTGACATATCTTTATGAATATTATCCTATTTAACTTTTTTCTTTTCCCATGCTTCTGTACTCTGTATTCGAGCTGGAAGTACATTTGCAAGTGCTCAAAATCCTGTGCATTTAAACCTTGTTCTTGCAAGATTTCCAACCCAGTTTTGCAGAACCAAGCCATCTTGAGAAGGTGAGCATCAGCTTCCAAACTTTTCAGGTTCTTATTCTAGATCAAACTCAGAAAACTTTAAGAGGTGTTTAACATTGATGTGGTGCCCAAATGGAAGAAATTCTTTACTTGAGTCAGAAGTTTTTTGGCTGACTTTTTAATGCCATCATCTTCTTTGCACAAATACCACCAGATTTTTTCCTTCATCACTTGCTAGATAATAATCTCTTCCATAGCATTGTTCAAATGGATAATAATTTGGATTTATACTCAACAGTGCTCTGTTGTCTTGTTCCCTCCTTAGTCTTCTGCTTCTAGCTCCTACCATTGCTTCATGATACTTCCACTTCTTCCCATTATTTTTAACAGTGTGGCACAGTTTACTAACCGTACATTTAAGTTTTTGGAGATGATGAAAACAAAAATAGCATTTGTCCAAGTTATTCCTGTTAAACAGTTTCATTGTTGTGTACTGAAGACTCACAGGTAAGTTTTTAGGTAGAGTTACCTTATATATTGCACTGAGATTGCTCCCCTGCAAAGAATCCCTGAAACACATGCAAATGAGTATGGCAATACAAAGTAAAAGAAAATGTTGTGGGTACTTTAATTTGCTTTCTTTAATAATTCCAAAGCCATCAATCTTCTGCTCTGCTATTAACTCTAATAATCATCTAATGAGTCAGTTTAAACAAAATGTTCTTACAACTGTTCATTTATGCCGCAAAGTTCCCAAAACTCTGTTCCCTAATGCACACTGAAATGCAACATGTCCATGTTATTTTTTGGACAGGAACCCTTCTCTCAAATTACAGGACTACAAGACATCAGAGAGTCGACTAAGACAAACCCTGGGACTGAACAACACTACCAAGCTATGGAGGGGTTGGGATCCAGGTCTAGATCACAGCTTCACATCTGCTCCTTAAAATGAGCCAGACCAAAACCCCCATCCCAAACTTTACAACTTGGGTTACTCCCTGAGACATTTACATAGAGATAGACTGCATCTTCTAGTAGCAGCTTTTATTTCCACTATAAAATTGTTTACAACTCAGGGAATGGCAAAGAGATCCTCAGATCAGACTATGGGAATTAGTGGTCCAGTCCCATATCTCTTCCTGAGGATTTTCGTCACTGTGTGCTTTCAAGGTTCTGAAGACAATTTGCAGTTCTGGGCTAAGGGTAAAATTCACTCCCATGCAAAGTGCCAGTCATCACTTCAGTATCCTTTGAGTTCCTCCCCAAATTCGTAAAGAAAATACGTCCCTTCCCATTTTAAGGAAGGAGTGTTGTCAAGAATTCAGAAGCCTGGCCCAAAGGTCTGAGCACAGCACTGGAAGCCAGGCACTCTGTGTGACAGACTGATAAGATCCTGCAATATCCTGGACCAACCTTATGGAATTAAGAAACTTTGTTGAAATAAGTTAAACCTTACTGAATTAGGTTTGGTACCTTTGGGTCCATTGCATTAAGAATGCAATTGTCTATGTGTTTTTGTGGCATTGTATGTAACTCCTCTAGTAGCAGGGGGATGTAAGTGTAATCCCCGCCCCGCCCCCTGATTATCAGCTCTTTGCAACCACCCCACTGGAGAGGTGTACATACACTAGTTAAAACTGGACTCTCCAGGGATCAACAGACAAAGAAAGCATTTGTGGATAAATAGCCTGGTTTTAAACAGGCTCAGGGCATTCTTGCTGATCCAGCGATGGACAGGGACCCCTGGTCCAGGGGGTCCTGAAACCCTTAAGGAAGAATTGGAAGGGCTGGGCCTACGGGGGCCCCATACAGCTATGTGTTTGTTCTGAGCTGAAGCTGTCATAAAAATGGAAATGACAAGGAAACCCCTGGGGTGGGGCCTGGGTGATCTCTGGTAAGCCTATTAGTGTGTGTGTAAGCTCTTCTGTTGTTCTTAAAGTTTTACGATAAAACGCTGCAGAGAAAAATAAAATACGCTTGCAGAGAAAGAGCTCCATGGTATCTATAGCTGAGGGCAGTCACACTGTTAACCATCTCGGAAGAGAAAGCAACCAGAGGCAGGGAACTGTGCAGCTTGGAAATACCCCAGTTAGAAGGGAGAGAAACGCAGGTCTCTGTACAAGAAAGGCAACAGCTGGGGAGCTGGAAGCCTTGCTGGGCGTACAGGTGCAGCTACCCTGAACTGTCAAACTCTTGAGTTATAAATCTCACATTGGCTAGCCCTCTGGCCTTTGGCAAGTTACACTAGCATCTCTTCCTCAGTCTCCCTAGCTGTAAAATGGGAATATTATAGTAGAACTCCTGTTTGGCAGCCGCACTCTCTCGATTCCCCAGATCTCATTTTCTTATGAACAATCAACTTCTGTCCCTGTTCTCATGAACTGCCTGATTTTCTGAACTCCTAATTCCCCACCCCAAATGAAAAAATGTTCTGCCTCCAGTTCCCCCAGAGTTCATATCCCCCATTCTTGGACTCCCCTGTCTCCCCATGGTAAACTGTTCTGCAGGAAATACTGCAATAACCTCTACAGTCACTGCATGGTGGAAGACAGAAGCAGGATCCATGGAAGGCCAACCAGTGGGGGGGAGTTCATTGGGCAACTGTGCAGGCCCCACCCACAATGCTATTAAAGGCTAAAAAGAGATCAGGACTCCTCCAAGTTTATATCAACAATACCAGCATTATTTTTAAAGATCAGGAGCAAACACAGTTACCCACAGTAGCTACTAGGTACCAGCATCAGACAACAGGTAGTTCTAGTGCATTGGTGGTCATGGAATTAAAAATAAATAAATAAATGAAGGAAGAATTGCAAAGTGGCATTTATTTTTTTCCATTATGATGAAACAAGCCTAGGTTTTCTGTAGCTTTAAGCAATGGCAGATTTGCAAGTCCTCCAAACAGTTTTCACTGTTGCACTTAGCAACAATCCACCAAAACCAAGGTGATAAAAACAGTTGCAAAATTTTGCTTTTCTTTTTCCATAATATTTGTCCCATAAGAGATTCGGAAACTCATGATAGACCCGACTAATTTGCAAACCTCTTGCATACCAGATAGCTCAGAAGGTAGAAGATATTATAAATTGACTTTAGAAGCAAGGTACCGCTGGACCCATTGGCTAAAACCTAATCCTAACCAGTCCCCTTGAGCAAGAACTGTTAAATTTCAGAACTAGACAAAGATAAATATGAGTGCACACTAAGGCGATTAACATCATATACTTTTCAAGGCTCACTGTGCTGTCCTGCATATTCCAGACTGGAAAGCTACATTCTTCACAGAAAAACATGGCACTTGGGGAAGAGTATCTAATCCATCACTACAGTTCAAAGCATCAGTGTGCCATTTATATTCAGCCAAATGGAAAGTGTAGATAAGGCTGGGGAATACCACTAGAAAAGTCAAAAACACTTTCCCCTTAAAGTCAAAATCATTTATCAGATTCAATTTTTGGATTATATTTGATGCTCACACATCATTAATTTTAACCTAGCAGAGACTAGCTATGTCATTATATTTTGTACATATTTAACTTCATATTGTCCAGCAGCTGGTACAGCTCAGACTCTACAGTAGCTTTTGCCTTGAATAGCTATTTTATATTCCAGGTAACTTCTTTTGCAACAGATATAACCCTACACCCATCAATGCACAAATAGCACATTGAAATTTTGGATAGTTCAAAATTAATTTGAAAGACTGCAGCATACTTCAGTGTTTGGTGCTAGTTATGAAATGTGCCATTTTGTCAGTAACAAGAGAAGCACTCCTCATTCCTGGCATCAAGGTGTTAATGCCCATCAGACCTGCATCCAGGTCACATCTGACATGTGCAGGATTTGATATGGGGCATTCTGTGACTGATTGAGAACAGCTGCATTAGCACTAGAACTAAGTGGGAGTCACTGTACATGAAATCCTCTTTGGGGGGGTTGTTTCCATCATTGACAGCATGAACCACTGCCAAAGATGAATAACTGTGAAAGGGTGCTAGGAAGACACTATAGGAAGAGGTGACACATTTAGCAAGCTAGGAAAAACTATGGCATGCGGGACAAGGGGAAATCACAGAAGACAGACTATTCTAGTATCTGTCTGGTATGCTGTGCTGCATTTTTTGTGAATTAGCGGATTATTTTCCACTTTTCAGATGTTAAATCAATAGGATAATTTAATGTGTGGCCTGAGCACCTATAGCCTGGTATTTGTAAAATTAATAATTCCCCATTCATGTTCTGAATCCCAATGCAACTCAAGTTATTAAATACCCCTGTAACATAAGAACAGCCATACTGGGTTGGACCATGGGTCCATCTAGCTCAGGATCCTGTCTCTGACTGTGGCCAGTGCCAAATGCTTCAGAGGGAATGAACAGAATAGGGCAATTATCGAGTGATCCATCTCTTGTCCAGTCCTAGCTTCTGGCAGTCAGAGGGTTAGGGACATCTGAAGAATGGGGTTCATCCCTGACCATCTTGGGCCATAGATGGAACTATCATCCATGAACTTATCTAATTCTTTTGTGAACCGAGTTATAGTTTTAGCCATCACAACATCCCCTGGAAATGAGTTCCACAGGTTGACTGTGCACTGTGTGAAGCCCTGCCTTTTATTTGGGTTAAACCTGCTGCCTGTTAATTTAATCAGGTGACCCCTAGTTATTGTGTTAAGTGAAAGGGTAAACACTTTCTTATTCACCTTCTCCATACTATTCATGATTTCATAGGCCTCTATCTTATTGCCTCATCATCTCTTTTCTACTGACCAATACCAGTCTTTTTAATCTCTCCTCCTATGGAAGCTATTCCATACCCCTCATCAGTTTTGTTGTCCTTCTCTGCACCTTTTCCAATTCTTATACCTTTTTTGACATATGGCAACCAGAACTGCATGCAGTATTCAAGGTGTGAGCATACCATGGCTGTATACAGAGGCATTATGATATTTACTGTCATTATCTATCCCTTTCCTAATGGTTCCTAATATTCTGAGAGCTTTTTGACTGCTGCTGCACATTGAGCTGATGTTTTCAGAGAACTATCCACAATGACTCCAAGATCTCTTATTTGAATGGTACCAGCTAACGTAGATCCCATCATTTTGTATGTATAGTTGGAATTATTTTCTTCACATGTAAGTTACTTTGCACTTATCAACACTGGGCAACAAAATGGCAGATAAAATTCAGTCACCTGGTTTATTAAGATCCCTTGGTAAATCTTCACAGGCAGAGTTGAACTTAACTATCTTGAGTAAATTTTATATCTGAAAATTTTGCCATCTCACTGTTCAGCCCCTTTTCCAGATCATTTACGAATATGCTGAATAGCACAGGTCACAGTAAAGACTCTTGGGGGACCCCACTATTTACTTCTCTCCATTGTGAGAACTGACCATTTATTCCTACGCTTTGTTTCCTATCTTTTAACCAGTTCCTATCTTCTAATCAGTCCATGAAAGGACTTTCCTTCTTATCCCATGACTCCTTACTTTGCTTAATAGCCTTTGGTGAGGCACCTTGTCAAAGTCTTTCTGAAAGTCCAGATACACTGTACCCACTGGATCACCCTTGTCCCCATGTTTGTTGGCACCCCTCAAAGAATTCTAATAGATTGTTGAGACGTGATTTCCTTTTACAAAAACCATGTTGACTCTTCCCCAACAAAAATTGTGTTCATTTATGTGTCAGATAATTTTGTTCTTTACTATAATTCCAATCAGCCTGCCTGTCACTGAAGTTAGGTTTCCCAGTCTGTAATTTCCATGATCATTCTGGGAGCATTTTTTTAAAAAAAAAATAGATGGTACACTAGCTGTCCTCCAACCATCTGATACAGAGGCTGATTTAGGCTATAGGTTACATACCAGTTGGAGTAAATTTAATGTAGCATTCAGCTACTTAACGTTTCAAACAACTTTGCTGGGATGATTTAGTTGGTGTTGGTCCTGCTTTGAGCAGGAAATTGGACTAGATGACCTCCTGAGGTCTCTTCCAACCCTAACATTGTATGAGTCTATTATTCAATTGCTTCAGAAAATTTACAATTAATTAAAATTTCAGCAAATGTATGATGTGATGATTTGCTAGATCTAAACAATTAGTGTTTAACAGTGTCTGTGTTGCAAAGGAAAACTCCCCAGCAGATGTCTACTACTTTTGAAATGAAATTCAGCAGGCAGAAAGGAGCTATTTGTAGCATGGTTCAGACCCATGGTTCCCTATAACACCAAAATCTGTCATGCAATCCACTTTGATTAAAGGTATCCTGTTCATTTGAGATGTTGACTGTTATCCCATGGTATATCACCCAGAGCACACGTCTATTGTATCTCACAGGGAATGCTGGTGCACAGTCACGTATTCAAGAAGCCCATTATGTTTAACGGAATGCAGATTATTAGTCTTTATTATCATGGAGGCACCACAGCAGCCCCACAGTTAGGTTCGCATTGAGAGTTGCACTGAGATACCACAGTAGCAGATAAAGACAAAAAAATCCATTTAGGGCACTGAGACTGTCTGGGAACCAAGATTAGTGTAGATCACTAAGCAATGGACTGATGGACATTCCAGTTCTAATATGCAGCACAGGGTACAAGAAGCAAACCACCCTCCCAACTGGCAGCCTTTTTGGAAGTCTCAGAAAAGAAGCCAAGGAATGGCAGGGACTGAACATCTTTCTCACTTTGAGAAAGTCCCTCTAGAGCAGCGGTTCCCAAACTTGTTCTTCCACTTGTGGGGGGAAGTCCCTGCCAGGCCACTTTGTTTACCTGCTGCATCCGCAGGTTCGGCCGCTCACGGCTCCCACCGGCCGCGGTTCGCTGCTCCAGGCCAATGGGGGCTGCTGGAAGCAGCAGCTGGTATGTCCCTGGGCCTGCACCACTTCCAGCAGCTCCCATTGGCCTGGAGCAGCAAACCGTGGCCAATGGGAGCCGCAATCGGCCGAACCTGCAGATGCGGCAGGTAAACAAAGCGGCCCGGCCCAGCAGGGGCTTTCCCTGTACAAGGGGAACAAGTTTGGGAACCACTGCTCTAGAGCAAAATTAGGGTGCAGTGGCAGTGCAATGTGGGGAGGATTACACTGATGCTGCTGGAGCCGAACCCTGTTCTGTGGGCATATATTCTGCAGGACTGCCAAGCCAGAACCTTTCACGAACACCAAGAGGCACTAAAAAACCAAACCAGGAGTTTTCTAAAGCACCATATTGTGTCTTAATGTCTGGAGTTATCTATAAAGTGGGTTTAAATAATAAAAAAGCATCAGCGCATGAAGTGTGCCCTTCTTGGCGTTAAATTTCATCGCTCCATTCTGATCAGTGAAGGACATTTAACACATTTTATTGTTGAAAGGCCACTTTCTGATCTTTATTATACTAGTGTACATCTGAGTCACTTTAGATTTACAGGAGTATAAATGAAATCAGAATCTGTCCCTTAACCTAAAAACAGTGAAACCATGCAAAATAGCTACAGCTTCTAAACAGAACTGCTGTCTCTGCACATAAGCTACTCCAAGGCATGACTAAGTGAATTCCTACCAACAGACTGGCTTTAACATAATTGGCTATATGTCTAAATATCCCTTTCATACAAAAGCATCCAAAGCAGACAGTATATGAGTATCATTTCAGAGATCAGATAAATATTCAGTTTCTTAAAGTCAGCTGCATTTCTGGCATAAGAAATCTCCTTAAGGTATGAGCAATTAGCCCTGCTTATTTAGCATAGACCTGTGGACTACAGAACTAAATTTACTGGGGAGGCACTAGAAACAACTAGTTATGCTTCTTCAAAGTCTTCAGTATAATTATGCCTCCTTCTGTTCTCTTCAGTTTTCTGCATTTCATGTGCCCCTCTCCCCCTGCTATGGTTATCTCCTTTTGCCACATCCAAAAAACAAGTTTGGAGGAGGAGCCATGCCAAATTTTCAGTAGGTACAAACACAATGTGGAACACAACATTTTGCAGGAAGTGCCTCCTTCCTCAGACTCGAGTGATTTTCCTCTTCAAGCACCCTAATCGTTCCCTTTCAGGTTGATTTCCCTTCGAGAAAACTTCAAAAAAGGAACAAGAAACCACCTGTTGTGTACAGTGAATGTGTTCCAGAGGCATCCTGATCAGACTTTCAAGGCACGCTGAGGTGTGTTTGATAGAGAAGCCCTGATCAGACTTTCAAGGCACGCTGAGGTGTGTTTGATAGAGAAGCCCTATGTGCACTTTGGACAGATCAGGCAGTTAGTCCTAGCACACAGACAGAGTTGCCAGGCCTTGAGTTTTAGATTTCTTCAAGATCAAAGAGACTCGTAGGGTTGTTACTGAATAAGGAACTGATACAGTAGTGGATAGGAATTGATAACACCATGAAATAAGGGGCCTTCTGAGGTGAAGTGGTAAGAGGAAGAACTTTATTTGAATCCAAAGATTCACTGCCAAAGAGATTGACTAAAGAGTCCAGAGTTCTGAATACACATTACTTGGGTTATTAGGTATTGGGTTTGTGTACACCTTTGTCACTTCTGCATTGTCCTTTTTTCACCTCAATCTTCTTCATGTTTCTGGGTCAGATGTAAAGACAGCTTCCTGCCAAAACTACTTTTCTTTGGCCCCAATCTAGGGCTGCTGATTTGTTTGTCCAGAAGCAGCATATGTTATTGACTGATGACAAACACTGCTTGCAGTTGGTGTAAATGAGCTTGGCCTGAAGAGGGAAATGTCAAAACTCAGGACATTTGTGCAGACAGCAGGCACAATACTGGCCAAGTATCCTTTGATTACAAAAAATCAGACAGAAAAGTGTCGTAAGCCAAGAAAACTGAACTCAATTACCCAGTTAACAAAAGTATAGTGAACATCTTGACTGGAAAAAGCAGACAGAAAATTAGATACTCTGCAGCTTTATAGAAACTCAGAATCTCCTCAGCTATGGAAGCAAAAAAGTAGCAAAAAACTTCCCTGTAATGCTGCATATAATTGAGGCTCTAGGAGAAAGATTGGGAAGCAGAAGGAGGTGGGAGGTCAGGAAGTGGACCCTCTTGGTCCAAAGCTACACAGAGAAAGAGGGAGGTTTGGCGGGGAAATTGAGGCACAGCCCATCTAATGCTTAACATCTGGGAGCTCTGGTTACATCCAGTATGCTGTGGCTTCTGAAAAGCTCCCATTTCAGTGGGCTGCATGAAGTATATTTACTTCATTGACTAATGGCTGTTTTGGAAAGGCAATTTATTTTTAGCAACAATAAAAAATTGTTTTCTTTCGTATATTAATGAACAGAGTGGCATGGAGATGCAGCTGTTGGAGTCCTTTGTTCTGTTTAAGTACAAGACACCAAGAAAGTCAGACTATATATAACCATACAACTGTGTTGCATTAAAGGTATTGAGGATCCAATGTTAGTAAAGACATTGTTGGATACTTGGCATTTTTAAACATCAGGCCCTTTATAACTCCCAAAAGTAGCTTATTCTAAGACAACTGTCAAAATAAGAAGGCAGGCTGGAGAAGATTTAGACTGCTGGAATCTAATGTTTATTCTTATTCTAAAAGAAATTTTCAAGGAATTGGTGCCTACAAAATATGCATATGCACACAAACAGGTAACTGCATGTAAGAGCATATTTGCACCTGCAAAATGTGTTACAGCACAGACACCTGGGTGCTTGTGCATGCCATTACCAGTTATCTGCATGCAGTTTCTCCTTTTGCATGAGCATTGGTGTCTTATAGGTGCAGTCACCTATTTGTGTGGTCACACACTCCTTTTGGAGGGTCAAATTGCGTACTAAACCTCAAAATTCCCAGCAGTGGTCTGGTGACCTAATATTCACTTTGCTTTTAGAGATTAAAACAATAGAAAAACTGGATACAATAAATTAGACTTTTCTTGCTAGGTCAGCAGTACTCTTTGTTTTTTAAAGGGGTAGTGGGTTGAATGCTTGGAGAGACAGACACAGTGGTATATGCTTAATCTGTTATCCACGCCAGCAGACTGCTGACACATCACTTAGCTTCTGCGTACAAACATTTTCTTTTCTTTTTCCTCTAGGCAATATGGGCTTGGTAATATTAAATGTCAAAGCTATTTGCTATCATGAGAGGTCTTGCTCCCATTGTTCCTTTTGCAGACCAAAAGTGGCAGAAAGAAAACAGATTGCAGGCACTGTACTCCAAAGACTTCTCTCCAAAATAATCTGGACTGTTTGCCACATGCATATTTGCACGTGAAAGACTTACAAACAGTACCTAAAGGCGTAAGTGACTATGAACCAAATTCTGCCCTCAGTGACACTGATGTAAGCTAGAACAAATTTCGTTTTCTTAAATAAGGGTTGGACGAGATGACCTCCTGAGGTCCCTTCCAACCCTGATAGTCTATGAAAAGAGATCACGCCTTATTTACACCAGCGTCTCGGAAAGCAGAATTTGGTGCATTGTCTATGAAGCCTTGCTGTACTGGTAGCATTTCCTGGGAGAGAGGTTTTTATTACATACAACAGATTCAGAGATTCCAAGGCCAGAAAGAACCATTATGATAATCTAGTCTGGTCTCCTTTATAACCAAGGCAATAGACTCTCATCCAGTAATTTCTGCGTCAAACCCCTAACTTCTACTTGACTCGAGCAACAAAGACATCTGGTTTTCATTTAAAGACTTCAAGTGATGGTGAATCCGCCACATCACGAGGTAATTATGAATGTATTGGTCTAATTCTCTTCAACCTTGCTCTAGTACATGGACATGAAATAACAGAGCACATGGCAAACACAAAAGCAGGATCAAATGTCCAGTAAATTAATAATACAAATCTGGTGTCAACTCGTGTAATCCTCTCCTGACAAGCATCTTGTGTGACTCAGAGTTGGACAAAAGCAAGGACTACAGATTTTGTCCCAATAGTATTAGAGTTGGACCTGTGTAGTAAAGACGTACCTGAGCAAAGTTCTGATTCAAGTTTCTGGATACTTAGGAAGTATTTGGATCCTGCATTTTGCTGTGGCCAATTACAGACAGGGGCCTACCAGAATGTTTGTATTAGCATCTGGATAAATAGTGAAGGGAAAGGTAGTTTCACTACAAATATTATTCTGCTTAAGAAAGCTTTTCTTTCTCAAGACACTCACTACTCAGAAAAGTCTCCATTTAAATCCCCCACCAGACTGATGTTTGTGGCCAAACCGTGATGAGCTGTGATCTTGTTATAACTTAATTTCTAAGGAAATTCCAGAAGACTAGAAAAGTTCTAATGTGGTGCCTATATTCAAAAAAGGGCAAGTGAGATGACCCTGGTGCCTGTAGGGTTGTTAGCCTGACATCAATCCTGGGCAAAAGCAAAACAAAGGAAAAACTGATATGGGATTTAATTGTTAAAGTATTAAAAGGATAGGAATAACTTAATACCAATCAACATGGTTTTATGGAACATAGGTCCTGTCCAACAAACCTAATTTCCTTCATTGATGAGATTACATATTTGATGGGAGGGATAGCTCAGTGGTTTGAGCATTGGTCTGCTAAACCCAGGGTTGTGAGTTCAATCCTTGAGGGGGCCATTTAGGGATCGGGGCAAAAATTGGGGATTGGTCCTGCTTTGAGCGGGGGGTTGGACTAGATGACCTCCTGAGGTCCCTTCCAACCCTGATATTCTATGATTCTATGGAGAAGATTATGAAGATATGATAGACTTTTGAAAGGCATTTGATTTTATACTACACAATATTCTGATTTTAAAATTATCACTATACAATATCAATAAAGCACATTTTAAATGGACTGAAGAACAGACTGACAGATCTGAAAAAAGGTTGTTGGGGAGTCATCATTGAATGGGTGTGTTAGTTTCCACAGGAATCAGTTCTAGGTCTGATGCTATTTGCATTTTCAATGGTCTGGAAGTTAATATAAAATCACTGCAGATAAAATTTGCAGAAGTCAAAGATTAGTGGAGTGGTAAATTATGTTGTGCGACATGGTCAGGCCAGATGGCTATAGGAGAGTAATAGAAGGCAGATATATTAGCCCCAGGCTAATATGGTCCCTTTTCCCTGGGTAAGGTAACAGGGAAGGTTCCAGAACAATCAGGAACCTTCTGGAGACAATTAAGGCAGGCTGATTAGAACACCTGCAGCCAATCAAGAAGCTTCTAGAATCAATTAAGGCAGGCTAATCAGGGCACCTGGGTTTTAAAAAGGAGCTCACTTCAGTTTGTGATGTGCATGTGAGCAGCTGGGAGCAAGAGGCACTAGGAGTGGAGAGTGAGAATGTGAACTTTTGGAGGACTGAGGAGTACAAGCATTATCAGACACCAGGAGGAAGGTCCTATGGTGAGGATAAAGAAGGTGTTGGGAGGAGGCCATGGGGAAGTAGCCTAGGGGAGTTGTAGCTGTCGCACAGCTGTTCCAGGAGGCACTCTAGACAGCTGCATTCCACAGGGCCCTGGGCTGGAACCCAGAGTAGAGGGTGGGCCTGGGTTCCCCCCAAACCTCCCAACTCCTAGTCAGACACAGGAGGAGTTGACCTGGACTGTGAATTCAGAAAAACGGTGACGCTGAAGGCTGCCGTGAATCGCCAAGGCGAGCAAATCCACCAATAAGAACAAGACCCACCAAGGTAGAGCAGGAACTTTGTCACAGATGATAGAGCAGTCATGCAGAGTGATCTGGTTTGCTTTGTCCCTACATCCATACAGTTTCCATAGCACCTACACTCAAACAAAATGTGTTTTAATACAGCCAAATGTAAAGTTATAAGCCTTGGAACAAAGAATCCAGGCCTTACCTATAGCATGGGGAACGATAGCCAAACTGGACAGTCTTGGCTCAAAAGACTAAATGGACACAAATCAGATGTCATTAGAACATTCAAGAACCAGCTGGTGAACACTTCAACCTCCCTGGACACTCAATTAGACTTAAAAAGTGGCAATTCTTCAACAAAAAACTTCAAAAACAGACTCCAACAAGAAACTGCAAATTGGAATTAATTTGTAAACTGGACACCATCAAATTAGGTGTGAATAAAGACTGGGAGTGGATGGGTCACTACAAAAACTAAAAAAAACAACTAATATCCCCATGCTAATTTGCCCCTACTGTTACTCACACTAACTGTTTGAAATAAGACACCCGGATTACCACTACAAAAGTGATTTTTCATCCTGTTGATAATAGCCCACTTTATTTGAATTGTCTTGACCCCCCACTTGGTAAGACAACTCCCATCTTTTCACGTACTGCTATATCTTCCTACTGTATTTTCCACTCCATGCATCTGATGAAGTGGGTTTTGGCCCACAAAAGCCTATGCCTAAATAAATTTGTTAGTCTAAGGTGCCACAAGGACTCCTCGTTGTTTTTGCTGATACAGACTAGCACAGCTACCACCCTAAAACCTGTCATCCTGGAAAGCAGTAACTGTGAAAAGGACTTAGGAGTCATAGCAGACAAGCAACTGAACACAAGGTCCTGGTGTGATATTGTGACAAAAAAGGACTAATGCAGTCCTTGGATCTATGAACAGGGGAGCAGGAGTAGGGAGGAGAGATATACTGGAATAGTGCATACACTTAGTGTTCACTTTTTAAAAAAAAATGTTGAAAAATTGGAGAGGGTGCAGAAAAGAGCCAAACAAATGATTTTAGAGCAGGAGAAAATGCCTGACAGAGCAATAGAGCACTGAATCTGTTTAGTTTAACAAAAAGAAAATTGAGAGGTGAGTTCATGATAATGCAGAAGCACTTTCACAGGGGAGAAATTAGTGCATACTAAAGAGCTTCTTTAATCTAAGAGAGAAAGGCAGAGCAAGAACCAGTGGCTGGAAGCTGAAGCCAGAAATACTCAAATTAGAAATAAGACAAATTTAACAGTAAGGGGAATTAAGTATTGGAACAAGTTACCAAGGGAAATGGTGGATTCCCCCACCTTGGTGTCTTCAAATCAAGATGGGATGCCTTTCAGGAAGATATGCTTTATTCAAACAC
Organism: Lepidochelys olivacea; assembly: GCF_965140295.1. NCBI lineage: Eukaryota > Metazoa > Chordata > Testudines > Cheloniidae > Lepidochelys > Lepidochelys olivacea. Next base: position 129,527,011 of record NC_140413.1, read on the forward strand.
AATTTACTGGTCTCAGTACATGGGTAACTGGGTGCAATTTTGTGGTCTGCGATATAGATGATGTAATGACCCCTTCTGTGCTTAAACTATGAATTTTTAAAGTAGTATCAAGATTGATCATCACTTGGATTGGAGACTGCTGTGAAATATCCAGATGCTTTACACTCTTGATGATCCCCTCTTAGCACTAAAACAATGCTCACAATGGCCCCAGTGCTATGGAGAAGCACTACCTTTAAGATAGGATCATTTTTAGAAAGAGCTTTGCCCATTTCTTATCATTAAAGACCCTATTGCAGTGTTTGTAGGATCTTATCCCTGGCCAAATTTCAATGTGGGTAAATACATATAAATATAACTTTTATTGGAGAAGACAGTTTGTGTTTCCTGTACTAAACTGTGTATTCTTGCTGAAGCCAATATCTGGATGCTGCATCCTACCTCAGTGGTGGAAATATAGTCTGTAAAGTGCTTTGGGTCCCTTCAGATGAATGGTGCAATATAAATTGAATGTGTTGCTTTTTATCATTATTTTTATTTAAAAAAAGGTATGTCAAATAGAACTTGCCTATGACCGAAGAAGCAAGGCTGGGGGAGGAGCTGGCATAGGAGTATAGAGTCAGGAAGTGAGCACAGGAAGAGGATGTGGGGATGAGGTCAGTAGTGACTCTTGAGAGAAAGGGAGTTGGATGGAGAAGGAGGTACTCTAAGGGAACAATAAACTCTGGGATCCTGTGTGGGACTAGGGAGTCCAGCCAGAGGCCAAGAAGGATGCAGCAGCCATGGAGAGCAAAGGAAGCTCTGGTGGAACTAAAGATAGACTAGGTGATAGTGGTGGGGCAGGAAGAAGCTCAGGGAGAAAGCAGTTGAGACTGAGCAGTCCTAGATTGCTAGTCATAGGTTACCTGGACTGGAACCTGGAGTAGTAGATGGGCCTGGGTTCCCCTATCTAGCCACCAGCAAGGTGGTACAGGACTTGGGGTTGGAACAGAAGACTGTCCGAGACCGCATACGGACAGCTTGTGTAGTAGGACTTTGGTACCCTGGATTGGAGGGGGAGACTATAGTGACCTAACCAGAGGGCTGAGAAATGAAGGAGCATCCTGAGCCATGGAGGGAGAAAGATGACCTCCGCGCAAGCAACTTACAGAAAGGGGGGCCAGATGGGGTGAGAGCTAAGTCCCAGGCTTGGCCACAAGGAGGCATACCTGCAGTGAATGGAACCCTTTTCCAGTGTCCACATGCCAGCACAACAGGTGAATGAAATATTCAATAAAATGTCATACAATGGGATAGTATATGGGGTGTGAACCTGGGAGTTTCAGACAGATCAGGGTGTGTGAGACTGCCATTCCTTTCTTTAGAAGAGTCTGTTGAAACAAACAGAGGGTCATTGTATGAGAAACACAGAAATAAAATTTACAGATGTGTTCACAATTAAAGGTAAGAAACTGATTTAGCAAAATCTTTGCACCACTTTTGATAATTATATTGTATCTACCTGAGGCTCAGTTGAATTGACTGCCATTATTTTTTAACTTCAAGGGCAACAATATCCTTCACCCCTGAGAGAAATGCTGTTGTGTTTAAATTTTTGGTTGTGATTTGAAGATCCTCTTGAAATGAGAAACCTCACAATTTGCACAAGAACCTTCATAGATGAGGCATGTTCTGTGCAAACTTTCCCAGCATACAGCTCCACCATAGCACCTACATCCTGACCTACCCAACACTTTTTATTCCATTCCTGAGGAGACTGCCAATCATACCAAATTGTGTGTCTACACCAGGGACTTGGTTGAGGAGATCAAAGGAATGTTTCTTTTCCTGAAAGAGCTGTCTTTCTAAACAGATTTTCTGTTCCTTTTCAAGAGTTATTTTTGTAATGTTACTGGTACTGTTAGCATTTAATGCATGTTCTGAATGTATAATATGTGCAATATTTATTGGCTTCTGGTTGAGGTTATCTTGGGATTCTTTGAATTACTACATTTCATATATTGCCTATAAAAGGGCATGTGCAGTTTTCTAGTGTCTAGTTTGAACAAGAAAATCCTCAAGTTATTTGCCCAGAGCAAAGGATTCTTCATTCATGGAATAAACGGTACATGGAAAGGGTTGTTCTTCCAACCAGCCTTGAAAAACTCAGATTAAGTCAACAAAGATGCCATTATTATCTCAAGACAAACTATTCTGTTATGGCAAGATGATAGGGATACTGGGCCGAATACTTCCCCCTCCACAGTCTCACCTCCCTCCCACTCACCCACCCCAGCTCCTGGTGAACAGACTTAGAAGCCCAACTTTGGGCACCCATTTTTGAAAATCTTACTCAATATTTTGAAACATTGCAACATGAAATAAGCTCAGGTGACTTATAAAGGAGAAAATGGGTGTGTACTCTTATGGTGTAAACTGAAGGCTTGAAAGGGTTTGGTTCTTGCTTTATTTATCTTTAAGAAAAAGGTTCCTTACCTTAGAAATACCAGACAAGTCTGGTTTCCCCTAGCTTTGCTGACGTATTTAAAGGGGGCGGGGCAGGTCAGGTCTGTTGAATCTTTGCCAAGGACAGCTTTCCTTCCACCTGTGTGTTCAGGAGTTTGAGCTTAAACAGAGTTTGAAACAACTGGTCCGATATATATATTAAAAAAGCCAACTCTTTCCTCTCAGTGAGTTGAATTTCTGTTGCATGGTATGTCTGATGGCATCTTCCTATCAGTTTTCCAGTCAGGCATAGAATCATTTTAAGCACTGAAGAAATAATAGAATTGAAAGCAGCTCACAGTATAGTCCAAATAAAATATCTGGATAATATTTTTGAAATGTGTTAAATGCCAGTTATATCAGTGTGACTCCAATGTATCATTTTAATGAACTTCCTGTGCCAGATTAGGCACCACGAAGGAGGAACAGGAAGCAAATTGACTCAGCCATCTTTCCACTACCCTTATCTGATTCTGGGGCAGATGGGTGCTGGAACAGCCCCAGCACAACAGAACTTTACACGTCTGCTTTAAATTATTCTGGCTGCAACGCTGAGGTAGCACAAAGCAGGCAGAGTTAGGGCCAGATTCTCAGTCTCATCTCTATAAGCCTTTCCTTTTTGTGTATTTTTCCTCCTGTGAATGTTTGGCCAAATGTACAATTTGTTTCCCTTTACATTCTATTTAAGTTTGAAGAACTTTCATTGTAAAGTGGGTAAAGACAATCAATTATACAGAAGGGTGGGTTCATATATTACAGCAAAGATGACAGCTTCTTGTGAATTAGTACTGAATTGATTTATTCCAAACTTAAAATTAGGCATTGATTAACAGCCTCAACCACTAGACTGTAGTAACTTAAATACCTTCACACCCTGATAGAGATGAATTCTTTAAAATAACTCAACCTTGTCTATATAACCCTTCTGCCCGTCAGAGTTGGCAGCAACAAGGGCCGGGTTCAGTATCTAGGGGTTTTGTCTCAACAATGCAAAACCGGCTCAATCCCCCACTCGGTGACCTGGGACAATTACATACCACCCCCCTGGGTGCCTCTAAGAGGCAATACTTACCCTCTCAAAAGCAGAGTCTGAGTGTAGCAAAACCCTTTTAATAAAGGAGGGAAACAATGAGCCATTATGTTGGGGAAACACCACAAAGAGGATTCATAAGACCAACCATGAGCAAAAGACCCACCCCCAAGTAAGTTTGGCAGTGTCCTTTTCCCCCTCAGGGTCTTCAGTCCAGCAACCCAATAGTCACCACTGCCCCGCCTCACCCCACCCACAGTTTGTCCTTGGTCAGTGCAGCCCCCCAGAGTTCAGAAGTTCATCTGCAGAGTTTACCTCCCAGCCTGGGTGGAAGTGGAGGGAGGTCTGAGGGTCTCTTACATGCTCCACTTCTCAGAAGAACAGCCAAGTTTCATGGCTCTCCATGGGGTTCTGCTGCAGTCTTCACCACCAGCTGCACCTCTCCATCAGCTGCCCTGCTATCTGCTCCATTCCACTCTGTCTCCACCCTGCTGTCTGCTTCTCTCCACCAGCCACCCAGCTATCCACTCCACTCTGTGCTAGCCATCCTGCTGTGCACTCCCAACTTGTCTCCAGGCGCCCCCCCCACACACACACTTAACACAGCTTTCAGCAACTTCAGCTTTTTTGTTATTTCAGCTCTGTGATTTTTAGCTGGTAGTAGGGGGAGCCTCAGGGCTGGTGCACCACCAGCCCAAAGTAGGTCTCATGCTTAGACCTAGGTGTCAGTGATTTCAGCTCCACAGCATGTAACAAGACTCCTAATGGAGCCAGCATTAGCTCTTGTATTACACTGTGGAGAGAGGAAAGGTCAAAGTAGCATTTAGGGCCCTCAGAAGGGGCCCACACTACCTAGTACACACACCTATCCCCAGCCTCTCTCAATTCCCTGGGTTTTGGAACCCATGTCCCTTGCCTAGCGAGTGCTACTTAATTGAGGGAGAGTCCCTCCATCATAAAATGCCAAGGGCAGTTCTACTGTCCTTGATTCACATAACCAGGATAACAGCCCTTTATTACGCCTGCCCCAATAACAGAGACTGGGGATCCCACAGCAGCCAAAGTGACCATTTGGCCAAGTAGTCCATCATGCTAGGCAGGGTGGGTGTGCCCATGCAAACGAGATCAGCTCCTGAAGTCCTTTTCCACAGCTCGCCACCAGATGTCAGGTTAGAGCTCATTCTGACTCTGCTTACATCTACATACAAAAGCTGTAGGGATTCAACCAAATCAGCATGGACACTTACATGTGTTTGAATGCCTTATATTAGTTTAGTTTGATTCCTTATTGGGTTTACTTAAAGTGATACAAGACTCTCAAACAAGATTCTCAAACCAATTGAATAGAGTGTGCACACAAGGAGATTACTCTGATTTTATGTCTGTTTCTAAACGGATTTTGTTCAATTGGTCAAACTTATGAAATTGCCTCTTAGGCCTTGTCTAAACATATCAGAGGCCAGATTTGGCCCGTTGTATTCTGTGGCAGATATGCTGGCAAAGAGTGGATCTGGCTGCCTGAAGATTCTCCCTGATATGGGTCTATCCATGAATGGGATAGTCATATAGCAGCATCTGCTCTGCCCTCCCCCTCAAAGTAGGGGGCATGGTTGGGGGATGAGGCCAGAGCATCTCTATGACCCAGCAATCTCTAGCTGCCAAAACAGTCACTTGGGAATGTGGGGAGCTAGGTTAACAGAGCAACCCAGAGTGGAAGAGCCTGGATCCAACTAAAAGCAACTGCTGGAGGAGGAGGAGGAGGAAGAATCTTGCTACCGCCACTAATAGCCACTGCTGCCTAAGGAGAAAAAACAAGAGTCACCTTCCAGAAGGAGCACTACCAGCTGAACTACAATTCCTTTCCAAAAAAAAGGTCAAAAAAACAAAAAAACACATCTTTTCCGTGTAAGGAACTGCTGTAGACATCACTGCTCAGGCCCTACAAAAATCAGTGGGAAGGGAGATGGTACGCTTGGAAAAGGAATGGGAGGGGAGGTCACCAAAGCAACTTCAAAGTTAAAGAAATTGGTAACAGAAACCTGCGAAGAGAGTATAGAGGCTTATATTTCAAAACTCGGAAAATTATCCAGCCTATATTTTAAAGCCTCTCTGCCTTCAGTGCAATTTACGACCATTATGTGTTCACTGAATGCTCAAAAGTCTTCTAGGTGCAGTAGGGACAAATACCGCACACTTCTCCCACCCCCCTTTGTTGCACTTTTTCCCCCTACTGAATTGGGGAAACTACAAATACCAGGTCATATATAAAAAAGTGTGAGTTTGAATGCCTTGTGAAAAGGTGGCTGGAAAAGGAGACTTTTCCCTCTAACAATATTGGTACTTCAGTAATTTGGAACACTGCTTTGGCGTACCACATTAGACCTTTTGCTTTATGCTAGTCTTCAGTGAAACTAGAAACAGCGGCATCAGCTGCCAGCTGGCACATATGGTAGTGATGTGGGTGGAGGAAGAGATTTCTTTTTCCTCAAGAAAGGGACAACTATGGAAATGACGACATCACAAACAAGCTTTAGCAGGTGATATAAAACATTGATATGTTTACACAGGTTACATGCCATAGAGCCAAAGTCACTCTGACCTGTTCCAATGATAGCAGCTTTAAAGTACAAAGGTTTGATAAGCATAACTGCAATTAGTAGAGCAAAAAAGTGTGTTCACTGGAGTTCTCCTCCTCAGAGGAGAACGTTTGACAAACGTTTCTGGGCTACAGCAACCAACACTTGTTCTTCTGACGTATTCTAAAGCGATTTGGAACAGCAGCACAAAAGCAACAGGGGGCTGGTCCTCCATCTCTCCCTTGTAATTACATTGCTTGCTATTTCATTTTTCTTCCCAAAAATATTTTCTTTTGAAACTCCCGCTTGGTTATTTTTAAACCCTTTTGACCACAGCACAGGCTTTCCTTCCCTTATTTAATCCTATGTATTATATTCCCCAACTCACTGAAAACCATACATGGAAGTAAATTCACTAGTTAGAGAGGAAACTGGTCCTGCACTTAGGACGGAAGAACCCAATGCACCACTACAGACTAGGGACCGAATGGCTAGGCAGCAGTTCTGTGGAAAAGAACCTAGGGGTGACAGTGGACGAGAAGCTGGATATGAGTCAGTGTGCCCCTGTTGCCAAGAAGGCCAATGGCATTTTGGGATGTATAAGTAGGGGCATAGCCAGCAGATCGAGGGACGTGATTGTTCCCCTCTATTCGACATTGGTGTGGCCTCATCTGGAGTACTGTGTCCAGTTTTGGGCCCCGCACTACAGGAAGGATATAGATAAATTGGAGAGTCCAGCGAAGGTCAACAAAAATGATTGGGGTCTGGAACACATGAGTTATGAGGAGAGGCTGAGGGAACTGGGCTTATTTAGTCTGCAGAAGAGAAGAATGAGGGGAGATTTGATAACTGCTTTCAACTACCTGAGAGGTGGTTCCAAAGAGGATGGTTCTAGACTATTCTCAGTGGTAGAAGAGGACAGGACAAGGAGTAATGGTCTCAAGTTGCAGTGGGGGAGGTTTAGGTTGGATATTAGGAAAAACTTTCACTAGGAGGGTGGTGAAACACTGGAATGCGTTGCCTAGGGAGGTGGTAGAATCTCCTTCCTTAGAGGTTTTTAAGGTCAGGCTTGACAAAGCCCTGGCTGGGATGATTTAATTGGGGATTGGTCCTGCTTTGAGCAGGGGGTTGGACTAGATGACCTCCTGAGGTCCCTTCCAACCCTGATATTCTATGATTCCTTCAACTACCTAGCACTAAGGGCTGAAAAAGTGAGTTAATCTTTAGGAAACTTGTGTGGATAGAGCTTTATACAGCAAGACATACAAATATTAAGGGGTAAAGGAGCCAGGGGGATCTCTTTATGCCTTAAAGCATGGAAGATAAGTCATGAGGCACATTCCACTTCTAAATGGGAATTACTTTTTTTTCTTTGTTTGCTTTTTTAAAGGAGTTTGAGTGGCTACATTTCTTATGATTGCACCACCTTAAAATCAGGTTAATACACAGGACGTCTTGTCCTATTAAAATAAAACTGGGAACTAGCAGACGATGTAGTTCAGTCTGTAATGCAAAACAGTATCTAATCTTGTGGAGCATCTGCCACAAACTGCATTCCAAAGTTCTTTATAGATTTAAATAAAACTAGAGAGGCAAATCAAGAGTAAAATGAGAGAAATTGAATAAGCGAGGAAAGAAGATTTCAGATTCTTTGAAGAGGGGGACATTTGAAGCAGAGATACTGCAAGGCTCTCACAAGTAGCAGGAAGTGCAGTGAAGATGGCTCTCACCTCATAGTGGTGAATCTATGTGAAAGGACAGGGAAGAGGCCAGTATTAGATGAGTCAATGGATGAGGGAAAAAATAGAAACAGATATCTGTTATTAGAATGTTAAACATTGATGAGCACAATGCACTGAGCCCATGTTTAAGAACATTTTCTTGATGCAGTTAAAATATTGCCACTCCTATACAATCACTTCAAAACAAAATCTAGGTCAGCTCCTTAGATTTCATTCACCTGTGAGGGCCTAGGTTACAGACTTCACATTCTAGGCTTATGGTACTTATGGGTTCAAAAGTTTGTACTACAAACAAAAATCAGTGTTGAAGTGTAAAGGCAACAAAACTTTTAAAGTATGTTGTTTCTTTTAGAAATCAAAATAATCAAAAGGAAATTATACTAGAAAACACAAACTCACACAAGCTGAGGGGAAATTCTGGCCTCATTGATGTCAATGATAAAACTCCCGTGGATTTCAGTGAGGCCAGGATTTCACCTTAAGTGCGTAAAACTGAAACTCTCAAGTTCATTGGGAGCTCCAAGTGCTCAGCACTTTTGAAAATCAGGCTACTTGTGTAGGCTCCTAAATCCATATTTAGGCACCAAACTCAGAACATTCAGATTGAGATATTTAAAGCATTTTAATTGTTATTTCCATGAGAGCTGTCTGGCTAAATCCTTGCGTTCTCTTGGGAAAAAAAAAAAATCACACTTTAAAAAAATCTTGATCACATTCATGCACAGACAGTGACCCAAACTTTCAAATGGGGCCACTGATTTGAGGGGCCCTGTCCCAAATGCCTCAAATTGAGCCAGCCAAAAAAAATTAATGGTCACTTTGAAAATGTGTCCAAATTTTCAATTTCATTCAAATAGATCTCAAACACATTCATATTTTAGATATGACCAGCTTGCCAAATCCTCATGTCTTTCCTTGGTCCCCACTCAGCCCTTACTCATGCAAAAACTCCCCTTGAAGTGAATGCAAGTTCTGCTGAGTGACTTGTCTACGCTTACCAGGGTTCAACGCACAGTGATCAATGCATCAGTTGATTTAGTGGGTCCAGTGAAGCCCCGCTAAATCAACTGCTGATTGCTCTCCCGACGACTCCTGTACTCCACCTCAATGAGAAGCACAACGGGCGTGGATGGGAGAGAGTGTCTCCAGTCGACATTGTGTAGTGTGGACCCCGTGGTAAGTAAACTTAAGTACGTTGACTTCAGCTACATTATTCACATCGCTAAAGTTGTGTAACTTAGATCACTCTCCCCCCGTAGCGTAGACAAGGCCTAAACAGACTTCAGGATTTGGCCCATAGTCATTCAAAAATCACAGCTGGCCTGGGATTTCATGTGCCAAGATTTTAGCCTGGAGCAAATTTTTTATAGCCCTGTTTGAAATCTCTGAAAGAGAAGAGATGTTATAGAAGGAGTGTTCTAATGGAAAGGCTGGCATAACTTCAACTACTGTATAGCAGCTCAAAAGACCATGAGGCTGGGAATTTAAAATGCTCCTGCCAACTTTCACTCCGCTCAAATACGGGAAGTCATGGTAAAGCATTTGACTGTTTAAAAAAAAGCCTTCACTTATTCAGAGAGCCACCACTTATAAAAGTGTATCTGCTTTGCACCTGGGCCTAGTTTGTTTTGTTTGTGCCACAGAGTTTGGGTACTAAGTAAAGGGAGGTGTTGGAAGCTGCACTTTAAACTGGAGTCTGACTCTGGCCAGCTTGGGTCTCACACTTCACTCTTCCAACAGAAAGGGAGAATGGTATGGACCATTCCCCAGTGACAGAGGCGGGAGTCTAAATATAACCAGGCGTACAGTCCCAGAACTGGCTTCCAACAGCAGGGGCTTACAATAACACTGAAGCTGCTGCTGCAGAAACAGCCTAAGCAGGGGAAGGGAATGCTCCGCTTGTTTTTCAGCTGGAACCTTGTTCTTCACTCAGCTGTTTGCTATTAGGGCCATAGCAGTAGCAGTGAGAAATTCATTGCTGCTAAGTCTCCGAATTCTGAGTCCCAGCAAAAATCCAGCTAGCCACATCGACAAAGGATCAAGGGAAAGGAAAAAGGAGAGAAACAAAGGTTTTACTTATTTCCCTCATTTATATAGCACCTTTCATCCCCAGGGATCCTATTCACTAAGGGCCAGATTCTGCCTGGCCCTTATGTAGGTCCAGTTTGTGTTGGGGCAGTGATACAAGGAGACTTTCCTCACCCTATCCCCTCCATATTCCTTGCGTGGCCTGTGTAAGAGTCAGCAAGAGTTGTGAGCACAGGGGCTGCTCTGTCCCTCATCCCCTGCAGATGCACAGCACAGAGGACGGAGGTCATGGCTTTGTCAGGTACAGCTTTGTACCCCCTCAAAGGAGTATAATAGTGGGCATGCAGCCTCTCTGAGCCCAGAACTCTGGGAAGCATTCTGCCTCCTCCCCAAGGCAGAAGGTTCCCCAATGCTTCCCCTGGAGAGCTGTGGCTCTGCACCCGACTCTGGGCTGCGCCCAACTGCCACAAAAGTAAGCCTCTAACTCTATTAAACCAACCCAGCGGATATGATAGATATTGGGCCTGACTCTGCTGTCATTTACACTGATGTAAAATGAGGAGATAGCAAAAGAAAAATACAGGGACAATCTTGTTTTTAGAATATAAAGGAGATGCTGACTCCACACTGGTTTTACAGTGGTGTATGTCCATTTACGGCAATGGAGTTAGTACCAACTTACACAAGTGTAAGGGAGATCTGGATTAGGCCCTCTATCTGCAGAATGAAGTTAGCTTGGAAGAGACTGCATTGTGATGACTGGACTGTGTGAAAGAATCCTTGCCTGTGTGGCTTCTCCAGGACATCAATTATAGGGCAAATGAAATTAGTCTTTGGAACCTACCCGGGTGCAGCAGGTCTGTTATATGTAAGTGACTCACTACGTTTCAGGATAGGCTTCTTAGCTGCTGCAGTCAGAAAAGCTTTCCTTTCCTAGCTTAGGAGAGTTCAGGAGGAGGAGCCTTGGCTTGGGGTCCCTGGGTACAAAGGGTGATTTCTGTTAGTTCTGTACTACAGTGTTACAGCTGAAAGGCGGATGCTGGATACACAGAGTGTGGGTGAGAGTTCATGCTGAGAAGCTGGTAGCAGCAGTGGAGTTAATTTGCTTTCATTCTTCTGCAGTGTATTTACATTTATAAAGTAAAGACAGTATGTAAGAACATAGGCACTTGTTTTGCCAGTGCAGCTATTTCCCCTTCTGGGTCTGTCCTGTTTGCTGAGTGAGGTAAGTGATAAGATTCCCCTGGTTCTGAGTTTTTATGCTTTGCATTTAGTTGCCTCCTTGTTGTGTTGAGGCAAATGATCTCAAATGCCAAAAACAAAGTGTGCCATCTCCCCGCCGACCTCAACATAATAAAGCTGAGGGACGTACAGGGCTTCAGACTAGAGTGACCAGATGTCCCTGGCTTTATCATCAGCTGCTACCTTACGCAGCTCTTTCCGAGCCGGACTTAGTGATTACATGGTGCAGTGGGTCAGTCACAGGACCAAATAGTTTCCCCCACAGTATAACAAACTATACTTAAAGTATTGGAAAAAATACGGGGTACCTTTAAAAAAGCAAGCAGCAAATACTTGCCCATATATATATGCACTCACCAGGGATCACACACACACAAGCAAAAGGGACCACTGAAATTTAGAGAGAGTGAAGAGCAGGAAACTGCAACCCAACATGTAAGTCTGCACCTTCTGGGCACCACCATGCTGTGCTCTGTGGGGGCTCACTAAACCCTAGTAGGCAGAGGCTTTGGGGCCACGGAGCAGATTGATGAAGCAAGTGGATCTACTGCTATAGAATTCCCAGCCATCCCCACATCTAACACTTCACTGCTGTCCCACTGCCTAGTGGGCATTTCTCCCCCCCCCCCCCACGCTGTCCTGTCAATTCCCTGCCCTCAAAGAGATCCCCATTGCTCAGCCTGTGCACTGAGACCAAGCTATGACTTTAAATGCACTGTGTAACACCCCCACCAATTCAAGCCCCAGGCTCTGCATTTCACTAAAGCATTGGCACCAGCATGGATGATTCATTGGCACATGAACCTTCGCTTCACAGTAGAAGCCTTACACCATAGTTATGGTGGAAGAGACACTTTAATGCCTATGCTCAGGATCTAGCACAGGATTTGGCTCAGGATTTGTCAGCTCAAAAGTACTTTTTTTAAAAAAAAATGTTTGGAAAAATTGTGTGCACTTTTTAGTCATGCTGCTGAGCGTCTGGTTTTCTTTACCACATAAGAATTTTTATTGAATGCCAGGATAATTCATAAACTGTTTCTTTTTAAAAAGAAAGCCTTGGCCTGTATTTAGTCCCCAGTGATGAAGAGATTTAGTTTAGAAATAACTAAAGGTCCCAATCCTGCAACCGAGAGCAGCCCCATTCAATGGCACTACTAAAATGCATAAAGTCGCTCATGTGTGGGATTAAAGCCAGAGGGCTGATGAGGCACCATTTTGTCCAGGGCCAGCCCTGGCTTTATTCATTCATCAACACCCTTTCCAGCACTACCAACCATTCAGCAGTCATAAGGGCGGCCATAGTGGACCAGACCAAAGGTCCAACTAGTCCAGTAGACTGTCTTCCGACAGTGGCCAAAGCCAGGTGCCCCAGAGGGAATGAACAGAACAGGTAATCATCAAGTGATCCATCCCCTGTCGCTCACTTCCAGCTTCTGGCTAACAGTCATGGTACAGTATCTTATCTTTTCCAAGGTGATGTGATATAGACAATGAAGATTTCCGGTGGAAGATGAGGGGCAGAAGGATTGTCCCGTGCTTAGGATATAAGCCTAGAAACCAGGAGACCAGGTTTCAAATTCCCTGCTTTGCCAGACTTCCTGTGTGACCTTAGACAAGTTGTTTATTTTGTCTCAGTTCCCCATATGTGAACCAGGAATCACAACACTTCCTACCGTATAGGGAAGCTATGAGGACAAATACATTAAAAGTTCTGAGGTGCCCAGATATTATGGTGATGTGGGCCATATAGGTATCTAAGAAGGATAAAAGGCAAGACAAATGTCATGTCTACACAGCAAGCGGCAACCCATGGCAGAGTCTCAGAGCCCAGGTTGACAGACTCGGGCTTAGGTTACACTGCTAAAAAATAATTGTGTAGCTATTTGGGACTCCGAAGCTTGGGGGGAGGGAGGGCTTCATAGCTAGAGTTATAGACTGAGCCACAATGTCTGCACAGCTTTTTCTAGCGCATGCCTGAGTCTGTCAACCCACATGCTGAAACTTGCTGTCGTGGGCTGCACAGACATACCCAAAGAGGCTCTGCAAGAGAATTTTTCTATGATAGAGCTCTTTTCCTCAGAGAAGGAGACATGCAACAATTAGGGTGGGCTGGGGGGTTATAGCCATGTAGCCAATGCACACAGGACTATGCTGATCTGCTGGCCAGGCCCAACGCCCCTTTCAAGAGTGGTGTAGGGATAGCATCCATTACTGCAACTCATATTAGCAAATGTATTGATGCTCTGGATCCTGGGGTGGAAGGACTCTGCTCCCTTCAACATTCAGAGATCACTACACAAACCCTGGTTTTACATAGCAGACCACGCTTTGACCTGGAAGAGTGTGTGTTGCTGTAGTAAGTACAGAAAAACCCCCTCCAATTACTTTACTTATTATAATTCTAGTCATTTCTAATGCAGTTATGACTCCTAGGTGCTAAGGTAATACAAATAAAGTAGTATCCAGGCATGAGTGTACCCAGTACATATATTGAGACTTATCAACCTTTATTCAATAGAAGGAACATGTTCTCCTCCCCTCATTTTTAAGCCTCATAAGTAGTTTTTAGTCAGTTGCTTCCAGCAACATATTGTCTGGCTCATCCTACTGGATAGCTGTGAGAGGAGTGACTGCTAAAAGAGAAGTTTTACATTCTATCCTGAAGGCAGATAGACTTGGGCTCAGGCTGATCTACTGCTGTTGAATCTCACATCTCAGTATTGGGCTAGATTCTGATGCCTTTACAATGAATTGAACCTTCTTCCACTAGCAGCCCCACTGACATCAGGGATATGATGTATGAGCTTGGACGCCCAGCACCATGCCCTACTGGCTCCTTTTGTATGAGCAGAAACCATAGAAAGTTCTGCATTGATGGGTGATGCATATTGGTGCAACAGCCAATACATACCCTGGTACTGGATGGGGATCAGCTGATCTACCATTTTTCTCACTTGAAGTCCTGCACTCTTTCCTCACTTCTGTGGATATGCGTTTTGCCCTCTAGCATCTCTCTATTGAACTGGAGTCTCAGACTTTTGTACCAGCACTTTAAGAATCCATTTCATCCCTGACAAATACCTGTAGACTGAAGTGTCCAGGAACTTCTGCTATGGGCCTGGAATAAACTTGTAAGAAGCATGGTACATGATAAATGCCAGGCACCATTTCAGCATAATAATGCTCCTTAAGAAGCCTTGTATGCCTGGTAGTCTGGGTGGTTTTCCATAGTTGGAACAGGCCATCGAAGTAGTCCACTTAAAAATATTATGGGAGGGTAGTAGCCATCTTGACACTCTGGTAGAAAACCAGAATAGGAATGTATTGCTCTGCTAGCTGGTGTGTGCTCATAGGCTGCAACTGACTGCAGATTCTTGCACCAGCCCAGTCAGCTCCACTGACTTCAATGGGGCTCCACCTGGGCACAAAGGATTGCCCCCCTTAAGTCAATTGCAACTTCTTCAAAAGCCTCATTTAGTTTCAAATATTTCCCAGGCTTTCGGGGAGGGTCAGGTAGAGCAATGGGGACACACTTTCATGTATTTTATTAAAACAGTTTCCTGTGGTTAGTGCAACTAAACTCTACTTCCCAGCCCTTCCATTCAAAAAAATCAACTAGTACACAGGGTGGGACTCAGATTACAAAATCTAATCATGTATTTAAACCCCCCCACCCCCATCAGTGTATTTGGGTGTTCAAAATGATAGTTGTCTGTCAGATACAAGAGGCCAGTTTGTGCCCATCCTCTGTGTAAGAGTATGGAAACCATATGAAGGGAAGGAGAAACCTTTAAAAATACTTAGCATTTTTATCATATTTTACAGGGGGATTTTGTAGAAGTGTTTGGCATTGACCTAACTTTGCTCCCTGTGCTATCAATGACTTGCACCCATTGACTTCAATGGAAGCAGAGTTAGGCCAGTGCTGAGCACCTTTCAAAACTCCCATCCTTGTAAAGTGCTTTGAATGGCACACTAATTATTATATCCTGTTTCCCTGTGAGGTTGGTAAGTATTATCCCAATCTTACAGAACAGAAAATTGACCCAGAGAGATTAAGTGACTTATCCAAGATCACATCCCAATTAATTGGCAGAGCCTATACCATGAGCAAGAATGTCAGATTCTGGCCCCTTAAGGGAGAAGGATTAAAGTTATTACTGTGAGCTTAAACTTTAATGCGATGTACCCAGTAGTACATTTCAGCTTTAAAGCTGATACCATTATGCTGTTATGGCAAAGTTACCAGTTACACAGTTTTACCAGTTCTTTTTCTTAGCATATAATCACGGTTCAGTATTTGAAGTGCTGCATTGCTGTTCATTTTGTGATACAGGTTTCTTTTGGGGGAAGCCATTGCAAGCAGCACAAGAGGTTGCCTTCTGCCTTATTCTCTAAGCATAGTCAATTCTTAGGGCTCCCTGAGAACCAGGTAGTGGTGGTTTAGCTGAGATTCCTGAAAGAGGGGTTTGTGTACATGCTGTTTGACCACCTTTTTCAAGGACTGATGTCTACAGTAGAAATAAAACTAGTTATTCTTAAACTATCGTATCCTCCTCCAGCAGGAACCAAACCTGCAAGGCCCTGAAATCTGCTATTACTCAGCAGAGGGATGCCAATCTGTAATGTTTGAAGTTTTATAGCACATGCAGGAATAAAAAAAACTACAGCCACTAAGCTAGTAGTGAGCTAGCTCCGGTACATACTACATTGTTTTATACTATTAACCGTGTTTGAGCCCAGTTAGATTGTCAACATCCCCATGCCGCCATATAAGTTTTGCTTGAGTAAAGACTGAATAGGAACTTCCAGAATTGACCAGTAGTGAGCTTACTATAGTAAGTTAAGCGTAGTAGATATTTGTTTCTGCAAAAAACACTGATTTACTGTGGTAACATACAATGATGATTTACTATATTTTCCCCTGGGTTATCATGCACTCCAGAACATATCTTACAGGTTTGGTGAGGTAGGCTAAAATGTAAGGAATCCTAAGCAACAAAAAAGAATGGAATAAGAAAGGAAATATTTTAAAGGAGCCATCACCTGGTTCCTATTGCTACAGAAACCACTTCCTCTGCCTGTAGGAGTTGAAACCAGCTGATTAATCTGGAATCTGGCTCATAGACTACATTAGTTCAGATTGCTTCATGCTGTCAAGCCACAAAATTAAACCAAATTAAGAAAACCACCAGTAAGATATAGGTTGCTATATATAAGTGACTGCAAATTAACGTATAAAGCCATAGAACCAAAACCTGACCACCTCTTTCATGGGAGCAAGTCATATCCTTTTATTCCTGTGTATAAAAGCTTCACAGCAGATGCCTGGATGATCAGGCCACCATGCAGGGAGAAGCTAACAGCTATGCAGTCTCCACAGTTGAGACAAAGCAATGAAAGTGGGCATGGAACCCATGAAAATGACACCCCACCCGCCCCCATGGCCCTATATCCCCTGTCCCTCTCCCTCCTGTGCAGGACCCACAACAAGCTACTGAAGATATGGGGCTGCAGGAAATCCCCAAGGAACAGCTGGCACAGGGGAAGAGAAGGCCAGAGAGGAAGGACTTGAAGATGGTCATGGGATACTTTGCCATTCCCTCTTGCCCTCTAATTACTCTGGGAAGGGGTAGAGCACTGGCCTGATGCACCCCTACTTCCCTTCCGACAGCTTAATTTCAGAGTGTCAGACAGCTCTTCAGGGTGAGGGACTCAGCCCCTTTGCTAGCTTCCCAGCTCTCATGCAGTGGGGGAAGTATCATCCCGTGCTGCATGCTGGGTACGATGCACTGCCTCTCCCAACATTCCCACTTCCATAAAAAATAGCATAGCAGGTCCCTCAGAGGAAAGGCTCAGGGGCTACATAGCAGCTAGTGCCACTAGGCCTGTTCCCAACCAAGATTTCATTTTTGACTTGCAGCCATGCAGTCCAACCAGAATGCAGAGGTCCTGAATCTTACAGTCTCAGTGTACTCCAGTTCCTGTACTTCAGTCCCAAATGCTGGATACTCTGTTTCCTAATGAAGGGGTCTTCAGCACTTAGTATTTTGTGAACTATTGAAGAGTTCTCTTTCTAATCCAGTTTTCAGGTTAGGATGTGTTATTTTCACCCCCACACAGCACAGAAAATGCTCTGGTTCACTTACACCTAAGCTACACCAACTTTAAACTGAACTTTCTTTCAATTAATGTAGCATAAAACTCACAAATAAAATAATTTTAAACCATTGCAAGTATTACACAGCCCCTAAACTAAAGCCAAACTGCTCTGTATCACCATCTAGTGATGGTGAACTGCACATGTTCACAGAGCTGTCCCATGAAGTGTAGGAAAGTCAAGTATTTTGCATATTCTTGACTAAGTATGTGCATGTAAATTGGTAGCTGATGTTTTTTTGCCATTTCCCACAACGCATTCTGTTTATCTGGGAGGAGAAGAGAAGGGAAAGGATATAATATTTTTACACTGAATGAACCATTTGAATAAAATCATCCTTTGGTCTTCAGAGTCCATCAATTCCTGCTGCTTAGGTACAGTCTTGCTTGCGACTTTGTGATCATTGCTGCAGCAACCCACTGTGGCATTGCTCAGAATTAAATGACTTTACAGAAGAGATAGCAGGAGCAAACTAACTTTTAAAAAAACATGGTGAGGGGATGCAGAAAAATCACAATAGTGTCTAAACAGAATTTTAAAAATATGTTTTCCTATGCAGCATCAACAGGTACTTGCCATAGTACTGGCAGGGCTAGTAGCATCTCCTATTATTAAGGTTGCCTGACTCTTCCCATTATAGGAGCCTGTTTTCAGCTGCTTATACCTTTGAAAAGTTTTCAAAGTAAGGTATATGCCTCAAACTGAATTATTCTGGCAAATTTTAGCCAAAACCCTTTGACCATTTCCAAGAATGAGAAGAGGGAAAAATACATTTTGTCCATGATAAAAAATTCTAGTGACCTTCCATTTTTAAATCTCTAGCACCCCCATGCTTTGGGGTAGGGGTTTAACTTTGGCTGGGATGGTGTTTGTGTCCAGAATGTGCCTTTTGCCATCCCCATGAAATATCAACCCAGATAAGGCCAAGTTGTAAACCTTTGAAAAAAGTGCTCAGTAGAGACTTGAGTTTTGATGCTAAATTCCCCCAAAGGTTCTGTCTTCACTGGGCATGCTCCAGCCTGGAGTTGAGCAGGACTTCCCCTTAAGTTGCAGTTCTGAGCTGCTATGGGCCATGCGAGGTCTAGGCACCTGAAATGAAAGCAGGGAGTCTGTCTCTGTGCTCTCAGTTCTCCCCTTGTGGGGTCCAGGTAGTATGAGTGTGGAGCAGAAAACTGCCTGAATTTGAATGCAGAGGGACAACAGCTTGATTGGCGTGGTGGGAGGAGAGGGAAGAGGACTGAGACAAGGAGTCTGGGGTGTGGTGGAGTGTATTGGAGGCTGGCAGGGGACAGAGAAACTGACCAGGAGTTGAGCTCTGGGGAGACTGGGATTAGCTGGACAAGGAATATGGGAAGGAAAGGAGTGGGGGAGGGACCCAGGGAAGGAAAGGAGGGGGGAGAAGACTGGGAGTCAGTGGATGGAGGGAGCCTAAAACTGGATGAGGACCAGGGGAGGGATACTGGGACTGGCTGGACTAAGAAACAGGACTGAGAACTAGTGTGTCAGGGAGAAAAATCTGGTGAGGAGTCAGTGTGGGGAGAGAATTGGGACAGTCTGGGCAAAAAGACTGGGATAAGTAGCCTAGAGGGTACTAATATTGAATAAGTGAGCACCATCTGTTCTGTGCACTGAATGAGGCAGGGGCTTTGTGGAAAAAATAATGTGATCATGGCATGACAGACTACATCATAATGTTTATGCACAAGATGGCAACATTAAGGTTGTAAAGGTAAACTTAATCCTGGCATTTCCTAATTTTTGAGGATTTGACTTTGCAACCTTAATAATGTTCTTTTAATGTAGTTTGTGAGAGAGATTTATATATGCAGGGGTACATATAAACACACACACAGAGATAATGCCATAAGAACTCTAGGGCAGCTGCAATTTCACTGAGGCCATATCTATACACAATTGTGTCATTTTAGCTATACCAGTACCAGTTAAAAATAGTACAACCCACCTAACATGGATACAGTTATACAAGGATGAAGGAACAGTAATCCACACTGTAGAGTCAAGCACAGGAGTTTATTATGCACAGCACTGGAAGAGTGTCACTTTGCTTATTAGGCTCAGAGACACTGGAGAACAATTACAATAGATTATATAGGGTGCTCATTGAGCAGAGAGAAGCAATGGGATGGATTTTCACAAGCCCCTGGATAGGTTCTAGCAGCAAGACAAGATAAGCACAATAAACCAATGGTCTAAAAGATTACATAATGGCTCCATCCATGGCCCAAACTAACGTATTGCTGACACACAGGTAATTACCCCCAAACTATGTCTATTAAAGTATATAGGTTAAATCCTAATTTTTGGGTCTAGGGGAATGAGGTAGCACTCTCCCAGTTGACCAACAGGTACATCCTGGAGGTTTATAGCAAAAAGCAGTAATTAGTATTTAACGACAATTGTTTATAAGTTTACCCTTGCATTTCTGTGGGCTAGGATTAGCATACATCTGTGAGGGGAGGTGTTATAACTCATGTCAATCATATTAGGCCTCTCCCCAAACTCTGTCTGGGATCTGAGGGGTATTGTACCACTATCTCCTCCCTGCGTTAGGGAGTAACTGAGGCCTTTCTCAGTGCTTCATGGGTCTATAACTCGTGATAAGGATGCCCAGTTACATTCGAAGTTATGCTGACTTTGTCCACTGACTAGAAACACACAAGGTTATCTGTTTACCTCAGCTTTCTCTTAGCCATGTATTGTTCTTTGTTAGCTAGTCCTCATCTGGGCCTATATGAAAAATTCTTAGCAGAAACTGTAGTTAAGATGTTACATCCACAGAAAATGGATTTTGGCCCTTCAAAGGATACATGTGTTTGTACCATTGTGCCATACTAAGGGTTGTATTAATTTAACTATTTCAGTTAGGGATGTGATTTTTCTACTGAAATAGGTTTTTCTACCAATTTAACTATGTGCACATTTGTGTGTGTCTTTGACTAGCTTTTCCTAAACTTATCGTAACAAAGATCTTACTAACCTTGATCTTATCAGTGATCCCCCTTATGAGGTATCCTGTCTGACAATAGCCAGTACCAGATGACTCAGAGAAGGGTGCAAGAAACTTCATACTGGACAATTGTGGACTAACTTACTTAGAAGCCATTCCCTATATTCTTCTAATTCAGTGGCTAGCATATTCCTTCAAGCACAAGGGTTTAAATTCCTTTCAAATTTGTGTCTTAATGGAACCGTGGTTCTCAAATGAACTCACATCAAAAGGATAAAAAGCAAGAACAACCTTTCACGTGTGGGTTAACACTTTCACAAAGTGATCACTCCATAACTGACCTCTCAGTCCTCACCCTGCACAACACCTTCAAAAAACGAGACTGGGATCTTAAATTCATAACGTTGCTAGACACAAAAATTCATGGACTGAACAGACACCCTGGATTTATGATTACAACAATCTATAACCCATTAACCTGTTTTCTTCTTGGCCTGTGACTGCAGAGGTATTAACTCACCACTTCACCTTGAATGGTCTCTTACTATATGCATTAATTACTTATGCTAAATAAGTGTTTCACCTTGTATTTAGCTGTGACACTAAATACCTCTCAGACCTGAAGAGGAGATATGTGTAGCTCGAAATCTTGCCTCTCACCAACAGAAGTTGGTCCAATAAAAAAAATATTACCCCATCCACTTTGTCTATCTAATATCCTGGGACCAACATGGCTACAACACCGCAAACATATGCGAACTTTAAGACATTCTAAAATGAGGAAATATGATGAGGCAAGCAGGAATAGAGTGGACATAGAAATAGAAAGACATTCAAAAGGCCCAGTGCTACATGATTCAATTAGAAAGGCGATGTTTAAGTAACTGCAGACATCTAATGGCAACACAAGGCATCTTTCCTAAGGAATTCCCTATAGAAATTTGGGGAACTATTTGTTTCTTTTCTTTAAGGGAAGGTCTGGGAGTTCTTGGGGTCAACTGTTTGAAGAGACCAGTAGCAATATACAAATATTTAATAGTTAATGAATCATAGAAAGATTATCTACCTGATCATGTGATGTAAAAAGTTACAAAGGACAGATTACCTTTGGTTGACCAATAAAGACTCTGAAAGTGTTAGAGCCTTAAAGCAAATCCATAGGCTACCTATACCATCACCGAACATGAGAAGTTCATAAGAACTTGTAAGATCAAGAAGCAGGGGTAAGCATTACTCACAAAGTCACAAGGCACAATTCTGACACACTGTAGGCAAGTAATACAAAATGGGCACTAATGGAGTGGACTCACCCCCATGGCCCCTCCTGCTGGTCATCCTTGGGAATTAGCTCTTTTCCAGCCTGGAGCACCCTCTGCAGGCCAGCAATCCACACAGCTCTGGCCCCCTGTGTCCCTCACAGACCCCAGTGCCCCTTTCTCTGGGGTTCTGCCCCCTGGCAGTACCCCCACACTCTGCCTCTGGATCTCCCCTTCCTGGGGAACCCCCAACCCACTATCCCCACCTTGCCTCAGTCTGAGCTACTGCCAGTCATCACCAAGCCCCCACTCCCTGGGGCAGACTGCAGTGTAAAGGCCACTCATCATAGGCAAGGGGGTTCAGACCTGTTTCCTTCCTCTGCCTCCCAGTAACTCTATGGGCCTTCAGCCGGGCCTTACAGCCTGGGGAGTTGCCAGCCTGGAGCACCCCGCTGAGCCTGCTTTTTCCCCAGCCCTGCACTGCACTGCACCACCCTTAGTACCCTGGCAGGCAGGCCCTGGCTCACAGCCTTTTTATTCAGGCCAGCTGGGGGCCTGATTGGGGCATGGCCCAGCTGCAGCTGTTTCCCCAATCAGCCATCCCCAGCCACAGGCCTCTCCAGGGCTTCTTTTAACCCCTTCTATTTTAGGGAGCAGGGTAGCCACCCCGCTACAGGCACACTGTATAGGGACAGATCATACCCTCTCCAGAAGCCTACGGAACGTAAGAAAAGTGCAGCATATTACCATACGTGGGGCTAACTATCCCTTCTGACTCTGAAAGCCCCCTTACTAGATTTCCCATCGACATTAGTTAGATAATTCATCTTGTAGAGCCTGGTTGGACTGATATAAAACCACTCTTAAATCCAGTACTGGGAGATTAAATGGGACACGCAAATGTAGAGTTGGTAACTACGTTTACATATTTTGAGCTAAAGTTTGTCCTGAACAGTAAAGCTAGATTGCCTTTTCATTCTCCCAATGAATTATTTGAGGTATCAGAAAATGTATATTTGGAATGCAGAAGGAAGTCCTGTCAGGTCAGACCCTCAACTATGCTATGTTTACACTCACTGCAGCTGAAGAATTGCTCTAGGTTGCACCACTTGGACCAGTCCCATGGAGACCACTGAATGGGCTGAGTGACTGGCAGAATTCTGTATGCTCAGCTTGTTCTCAGCTAAACCCCAATGCAGATTGAGGAGGGTATTGGGTGTTGTAGTGAATTCCCCCCTTACATGGAAATCTTTGGTTGCCCATTTAGTGGAGCAAAGGCTGAGAATCTCCCACACATTATTCAACTAAACTTCTTATGTGGATTGCTGTGTCAGCAGGGAAACAGACACACAGCAGATCCAGGGCAAGGTTACAAAACAAACATTTATTTGGCCTCTGCCAAACAGGAGATCAGACGAGATGATTGCAATGGTCCCTTGTGGCTTTAAAAATCTATAAATCTGTTGAGGTTCCAAAAGAGGAGAAACTCCGTCCCTACCTTGCTCACATCTGCCTAGTAGAAACTGTGTTTATTCTCAGAAACAAGATGGAGGCACATAAAATCACAGAAGATGGGCTCTCAAGAGATCACCTCCAAACAATATATGAACAGACTTTTCATTCTATCATCCCATCTAGCAACATGGCTAAGCAACAACTTATACTAATATAACCCCAAGACTATGAACTACCACATCCAGGATGACTACCATGAATTAAGGCACAGAGATGTGTCATAAGTCCAGTCTCTCTGGAGGGCATCTACATCCCAGACACACAAAGAGACTTGCGGTATGTAGTTTTCTGCCCATTTTGCTTGTTTACACTTTCACATTCACTCTCACAGTCATATTCTTCAAACCAGAGATGCCTGGGTGGTCTAATCCACTGTGACTTTCCTGAAGTTTTATAATGCAGAGAGTTATCGTACTAGTAAATGTGGCTACATGTAAACCAACATTTAATAAAAATCCCGTTATTGGGAAAAAAATCTCTCTCCGTTCAAAATATTCTATACCTCATTTTCCATTTTGTTTGGACTGAGATGCAAAGCAGTGTTTGAACAAAGTAGCAGACAGTCTTGTTTGCATCTTACAGCTCTGAATTATTACTTCCAAACACCTGAAAGAATAGCACATTCTCTCTATTTTCAGGTCAATAAGGGTAGGAACTGAGTCTGCATACAAGTAGCAAAAGGAAAAAAGTCAGAGTGGGAGAAAAGCCACAATAAACTCATGGGGTATTTTCCATCCTGCATGGCTGGCTTTTCAATATTCACACTACATAATATACAGTTACTAGAATTACTGTGTTCTATTCCAAAGAAGCTTCCGGAACCCAAGTTATTTAGTGGAGAGGAATGAATGCTAACCCAATCATTTGAAACATTAGCTAACAATATAAAAGTTTATTCCATCCAAGGGCACATGTGTCCATGGCACATCAGTAATGTTCCTCTCCCTGATGGATTCAGCTTCTTGGGTATGTTTATAAAGGCTCTCTTCCCAAGATAATTGGATGGTTTGGGTTTTGGGGAATTTGTGACATTTGAAAAGAATTCTAGCATGGCAGTAAAACACTCTGAAGAGTTTGCTACATAGAAATTCTGGGTAAAATGGACAAAGCTCTTGGGGGAGAAATAAAATCTTCATCCGCAAATGACCAGGGTGCCTCTGTGACTAGGCTGTAATTGTCTACACTACGAGATAGGGGAACGATTCTCCTGTTCATATACATGTACTTGTGCTAGCTCTCACCAAGTTCTCATGAGTATAAATAGCAATGTAGTCTTGGTAGCCTGGATAGTGGCCATGGAAATATGGCTGATCCATGCTCAGTACATGCCATCAGTTTCAGGCAGGTTTGTACTCGGCACAGCTCAACCATGCCTCCACTTTCACTTCCAGTGCTACAGCAGCTACATTGCTATTTCTACTCACACTAACTCAGTGAGAGCTAACGTATGGGTACACAAGTCATGCCCCAGCTTATAGCGTAGATGTAGGCATGAGGAGAAGTAATGTATACAGCTATCTGCTCCCACCAATACCACATGAAGTTTAGGACCACTGGCTCTTTTTACTGCATGGACTCACTGGCCATGCTCTTGATTTGTCCACAATCCCCATTCTGCTGAAACAGTAGAGACTGAAATCTCTGTGATTTGCAGAGCAAGTGGCATCACCTTCCATCAGGGTTCTTCTCCCTGCACAGCTGACCTGGAGCTTTTAAGTGGTTTTTCGGTTGTCTGCAGGTACATGTGGAGCCCAAGGTTTGGCCCATAGTCAGCAGCCATCTCATTATTGCAGTATGGATAAGCTGCTAAAACAATTCACAACAAACATGGAAGTTCGAGTTTAATACCTACTTCTTGACACAAGCCACATGTATTTCTTTTCTTTCTGGCTTCTCTCGCATATCTACATGTGCATACGGTAGAAGTCAGCATCTAGCAGCAGTTTCTAAATTCTCGACTGGTCTATATTGTGAAAGGGTTAGTCCCTCAATTTAAGATTATGAAGAGGGAATCTTCAGAGTGAGCAAAAGCATGGTAACGTTCGCTTGCAGAGAACAGAATAACCACAACTTGTCTGCAAGATTTGAACCCAGAACTTTCAGCACACAATTACTCGAGCCTGCTGTTATTTGAGTTAGAAGGGTAACTTCATTTTCAAATGGCAGCAGGAGGCTGTAATCCTCCATGTGGACTAGCCACTAGTGAGGCTTCACAAGTTTGTTACAAAAGCAGAGCAAGTGGCTGATTGTACAGATATAACTCTGAACGACAGTTCCATAAGTGGCCCTGAACTCTTAGGCATTACTGTATTTTTAGTTGGGACCCACCTTAAAACTTCTAAGTTAGAGCCTTAAGATTTTAAGGCATTTTTCCAAGTGGAGAAATAATTCAAGACAAACACTTACTAACATTTTCCCACAACTTCCAGCCTAAACAGCAGCTCAGATTTGTTATTTTCTCAGGCCAGCCTCTCTTCCCCCCAAGACCCATCCCCAGTTCTCAAGCATGTAGCTGCCAACTCTCAATTTCGAGGCAAGTCTGTTCAAAGTGTCAGTTGTCAAAAAGAAGTCTCTCTACTGGATCTCTCAGCATCTCTAATTAAATAACCTTCTTTGCAGAGCTTGGCAAGTGAGAGCTACGGAAACATCTTCTTATGTATTATTTATGGGGAGTCCTCACAGAGATACTGCAAGTGCAACAATACTATGAATACAAAGGTTCAGTAAAACCTCCATTCATTATCAAGATCAGAGACAGCATCCTGGCAAGTGTAGGACACCAGTAAGTATTTGCTGCACATTTGAGCCCCCACTGTAGAAAGGGAAGGGGAGGGAAAGAACTGAAGTGCCTCTATTGCAGAAAGCCTCTCTCTAGAAATGGGGGGGGGAGGGGAGAGAGGGCACTCTCCAATTTCAAATCTTGTCACTTCCTAGTATTAGTATGGATAAAAGTCTAAAAAAAAAAAAAAAGCTGATCATAAAAGGCCGTATTATTGCAACTATCACTGGAGTAATCCCAGTGACTTTGTTAACTCTTTACTTGGAGTTACACAATCTGCTTTCCTGCCCCCACGTCTCACCACGCTCCAAGAGAGTCACCGGAAACCAACATCTGGAGCAAGTAGAAAGCAGGGGGGAGAAAATACTATCAGGATCAGAGTGTCACAAAATAGTCTGAAAGAAAAAGCGCAGATAGCATTGCTAGTAAGTTACAAATTGTCTCTGCTAGCTTTTTGGTGATGTATGTAGCCCTAATAAAACTCTAATATGCAAAATGTTCAGTGGACACAAGTTCAATAATTTCTCTCAGCCTGGCATAAACAAAGGTGTCTTACGCCAAGTGGACGAAACATTCCTGTACTGACAAGTAATTGTTATTATTCTAGCTTTAGATTTGACACTAACTTCCTTGCTTTTGAAAACCTGAAAATGCTACCATCTGCTTGCTGAGTGGTACAAAGGGAACAATTTATCTCCCACTAGAGAACAATGGAGCAGAGCCGATTCTAACTCACTGGTATATTTTTCAGTTCAGTCAGCCCATGATTTAATGTCTATGTTAACCAATAACGTGAATTAAACACATGGGATATGATTTTGGTCCAACATGTCCATTGCTTACAGCATGCCTTTGAAATTCAGCAGGGGCAGAGCCCTGGTGCCTTTTGCTTGTCCCATGAGATTCTGTTTAGATTTGGCTGAGGTATGAGAGATATAAACTCTTCAAAAATCACCATTTCCCTTCTCTTGCTTGGGCTACTTGGGAAGATTTTGGCAGCATGCCAAAATAACAACCCCTCGTGAATATTCTGAAGAGCTGGGCCCCACCTGGCTCCCAAAGCAACAGCAGCAGGATACGCTGCATTGGGAATACGTGGTGGATGTGACTGGTCGCTTCCCAGCTTATGACTGCCTCTGTTGCTTAGCCAAAGGCCTTAGCCTAAGAACAGGGCCTCAGACTGTCACAGTAAGAGAAGGACCTTACACTGGCAGACAGTGATTTTGATTCTTTCTTTTATACCTCTATAACTAGCCAAGTGATAAGAATACACCTAAATTCTTAGAGTATAGGCCTTTACAGACAGGCCTGAATATCTGTATCCTAACAGATTGTACCAGGGGAAAGGACTGGACCCAGACTAGGAAGGAGTCTAGTCTGTGAAAGAAGCTTAACATCTCTGAGGGTGAGATTTCATCTGTAATCAGTTTCTTAAATGTATTAGGCTTAGACCTGCGTGTTTTGCTTTATTTTACTTGGTGACTTGCTTTGTTCTGTCTGTTATTACTTGGAACCACTTAAATCCTACCTTTTATATTTAATAAAATCACTTTTTACTTATTAATTAATCCAGAGCAAGTAATTAATACCTGGGGGAGCAAACAGCTGTGCATATATCTCTATCAGTCTTACAGAGGGTGAACAATTTATGAGTTTACCCTGTATAAGCTTTATACAGAGTAAAATGGATTTATTTGGGGTTTGGACACCATTGGAAACTGGGTGTCTGGGTGCTGGAAACAGGAGCACTTCTTAAGCTGTTTTCAGTTAAGCCTGCATCTTTTGGGGGATGTGGTTCAGACCTGGGTCTGTGTTTGCAGCAGGCTAGCATGTCTGGCTCAACAAGACAGGGTACTGAAGTCCGAAGCTGCCAGGGAAAATGGGCTTACAGGTAGTTTCAGCATATCAGGTGGCAGTCCCAAGGGGGTCTCTGTGACTCGACCAGTCACAGCATGGATACTTTTATTTATCCCTCCACCTGAAAATCCAGGTTGACTTAGCACTATGAGTTCTGGGGGAGGGAGGGGAATGATGACCTTTTTGAGACTTCTAAAAAAAAGAGAGCTAAAATAGAGTTTTCTATGAATCAGTGTCATGCTTTTTAAGTTCAATATCTTGCAACCTGAAAATGCTACAAATGAGCATTGCATCCCACTGGAATATGGGGCAGGGAATCCTAGTTCTCAACCTAAGTCTGAGGTTTCTGGAGATGTTGGGAACTAACCCTTTCACTGGTCCAGGACTGAACATTGCCCATTGCTCATCTCAGACCACTGTGATTTGAGGAGCTGATTCTATATTCAAGGAAAGGAAAACAATTTACATAGGTTTTTTTCCATGGGTGGGGGAGCAGGTTCCCCTCCTTTCTTTCTTTAAAAAAATGGTGGTTTGAAGTTGGGATGTCAGACTACAGCCCAGAGAGATGGATGGATGGATCGAGTGCCAATGACGTGCTCATAGGTACAACTGATCTCCAAGACAGCACAAGCATTGTGTGATTATATACTTATAGGCGTCCTTTGGAGAGATTCTATGCAATTTGCAACCTGTCATTGTTGGTGGTATCCTGAGTTTTTCTTCTAAGTCCCCACTCCTGCTCCTAGGGAATTCAGTGCAAGTTTTGCTTTGACTTCTTTGGGAGCAGAATTTGGCCCTATGTGCCTGTGCAAGCTCCTCTTGTTCTTTCTTGTCATTCCAGTGACAAGAGCTTAGAAAGATTCAGATGGGGGCTGGATATTTATAACCAGTGTATCCAAAAAAATTGGAATGGGTATAAAACCTTATGCTTCAGGCCCCAAACCAATCTAACAGTTAAGGATTAGGATGAGACATTCCTGTTGGGCAGATTATCCCACATCTGCCTCTTGCCAGGTTTCCTGCACCTTCCTCTAAAGCATCTAGTACTGGCCACTACCAGAAACAGGATACTGGGTCAGATGGACCTCAGGTCCGATCCAGTCTGGCAATTTCTACGTTCAGGCAACTGCAATCTCCACATCTGTAGTGATCCCTTGTGTAAGTGTGCATCCTCACCTCTATTTAGGGTGACCAGATAGTAAGTGTGAAAAATCAGGACACTTTTTTTTTGGGAGGGGGGTATAGTTGCCTATATAAGACAAAGCCCCTGATATCACAACAGTCCTGATAATATCAGAACATCTGGTCACCCTACCTCTAGGGCACCCCTGCATGTCTAGACACAGCATTGCAGAGGATTCCATCTCTTGCGCATCCCTGGTGACCACTTCCTTGGTCTGCAATGGCCTCTCTCAGCCTGTGTCTTTTCCCACCTCCCTCTCCGGGTATTCTGTGGCTTAGTCCTCCAGTCAAGTCATATAAATGCCTAAATCCCTTCCAGGGTGGCACAAATTCAAATGAAATAAATCTTCAGACTTCATAGTAGTTCCCTTGCTGGCCCTTCTTCAGAGCTTCCCCTGCAGGAGTCTAACTTATTCCTGTAGAGTTCTTCCTCTAGTGTGTATCCAGCCTGTTAAACCTTACCCCAGGGTGTCTCTCTACCAGAAAGATCTGTCTCCCTCCAAATGAGCTCCCTCAGGCTACTTATAAGGCTTAGCTCCACCTCCTCTGGCCAGGAGACAATCAGTTTGTCACCTCCCATGTGTGGAGCATGACTGATTGGGTTCTTTCCCTTGCCTTGCTTTATTAATTAGGGAAGGAACACCACCCAGCCTGACATAACTAGGACAGTCCCCATTCTCTTAGATCTACTCTACATCCAGCAAGTCCAGCTTTCAGGATTATTCATTCTGAAGGTATTAAGGGTACCACAACACTGTGATTTTGTATTTATCATTAACAATATAGGATGGTGCATCAACAATCCAATAATGTTTCCTGATAATGACAGCATCAGGATGTACTGACAAACCTTCCTCCATTCCTCCCATCCTCAAGCACTAACTTGCAGATGACCCCCAAACTCCTAGCACTAACCCTGCCAAGCTTTCCCCCATTACAAGGACCAGCACTGATGATCAGTAGGAGATTCCAACAGCAAACTCCCAGCTAGCAGCAGATACTTTGACCATCAGCCCTAGCTTTCCCCATCTTTCTGTGAAGCATAAATTTGAGTATTGTGACAGGGTGTAGTCACTCCACAGTGGTGAGGTGAGGGTTAAGGAGCTACTGTGGATGCAGAAAGCCATGCCCCCTTGCCTCTTCTGGGCATGCTCCCAGTGGAGGAAGCATTCAAAAGGAAGCAGCTCAGCCCAGTCTGGGCTGACTGAGGAGGGGAGTAGTTAGGTGCAGCAGCCTCCTGACAAGAAGCCACTAAGACTCCAACCTGCTGGGACTGAGCCTAAGAGCCAAGCCACTGGAAGCCCTTTAACTGCAGGAACTGAGGGTGGTGGCTTACTGGCACCAGAGCAAGGGGCTCTAGAGACAAACCTGGGAGGAAGCCAGGAGTGATCCCAAGACAGAGCCGTGACACTGATGGAGGTTTAGCAACAGACATAGGAAGTGACCCAGGGAATATGAGTAATGGCACTAGACCCCTAGACAGATTACTGTTTTGAAGAGCCCATGGAACCCATGGGAGTGGGGTGGGCCTGGGTTCTCCTCCCCTCCCCGCCAGGGACAAGAGTCACTAGACAGAGTGGTCTGTGATACTTGTTGTTGGGTGATGTTACTGTGGGCTGTAACCACTAGGCAGAGTGACCCTTGGACTCTTGCCACTGGGAGATGCTACTGTGGACTGTAGTCGCTAGGTGAAGTGGACTTGGACTCTCGCCATTAGGTGACACAGTCTAGAGTATTACCACTAGGCAGTACTGCCAGCCTGGAGCACACAGTCACCCGTGGCAAGCATCAGCTAAACAAAATGCACTTTGGTGTGTTGCAAAGCACATTCTGTAAGACTGAAAATAAGCAAAGTGGCATGAGCGGGGAAAAAACATGATTCTTTTTAGCAAAACTGGGGATTAGGCCATAATTATCTAGACTTGTTTTACATGATGGAGCCATTTCTATCCAAGCAATAGGGTTATTTTTCCTCTGCTACGTGTTTTAACCAGCTTTCATGTCCATGCAAAGTGCCTCAGTCAACTGGCATAGAAACAATAGGAATGGCAAAAAGCACTAGGCATAATTTGCACTTCATAATTTGTCTAACTAGTAGAGAGTTTTCATTAAAAACATAATCCGTCTGAGCAATGATTTATGTTCAGCAAAGTTTTCAGCCTCCAGCTGCTGGATTTGTCACATGTGCTGAGAGTTCACATATCTGTTTCTTTTTTCTCTGAAAGGAGAAAAGAAACAGATTAACACAGCAATGGTTTGTTTAGCTGGAAAGGTCCTCCTCTTCCCCATAAGGCATCAGAATATGCTTCCCTGACTCATCTGACAGATTGCATCTACCATTGATCCTCTTTGCCCTAATCATTTGGGGGCAAAACCCCAGCATTCAGCTGGTGTAGAAGGACTGGGGAGATGCACAATAGGAAAGGGGTTGAGGAGAATCCCACGACTGAAGAATTGTTCCACAGTCAGTACAGCAGCTGTGTGGCTTCAGCAGCCCCAACCCCATTCTCAAGCCCCTAACAAGGCCTTTCAAATAGCGGAGGATCTTCCAGGCTTACGCCATGCAAGGGCAGGTGTTCCACTTTCATGCAGTACAACTGTACTGCTCCCCCTTCCAGAGAGCTCTCCATTGCTGCGGAGGCAGGATTTGCTCCTTGGTGAATATTTACTTCAGGCTTTTACATTCTAATTGATATTACTATTCTGGCCACATATTTAGTCATTTTCCTATCACCGTGTTTTAACCATCAGTGTTGGGGTCATTATTCTCATTCTTTGTAACCCTCAGTACATTTAACATTTGTGCTTTGACGCTCCCCCTTGGTTCAGCTTTGCTGTCCTTTTTCTGTGTGTTACAAATACAAATCGAGGTGAATCCAACCTTATGGTTTGAATGCTGGAGAATAGAGCAGCTTCAAATCCCACCTCGCAGTCCTACACACGAGCTAAAAACTCCCCTCGCCATGTATCTGCTTACACGCCAGAAGAGTGGTCATGTGCAAAAGATCTGCCAACTTTGAAATATGCATCTGTGACCTAAAGAAAAGTCAGAGGAGTCGAGCCAAAGCCAGAGCACTCTGGACACCTCTCGAGCAAAACAAAGTTACTGCAGAATCCGGATAGGAAGTTAAAGCAACTCTGAGTTATCAGACACAATCTGCACCACAGCAGGACATTGTATAAACTTTTCAGTGGATGTCTCAGGGCAGGAGCCATCTGCAAACAATGGGAAAGAGATGTCTCATGTCTGATTGCAAAGGGTTATGAGAAGTTTACTGCCTGTTTCCTTACAAGCCCTGCCCTACGGATTTTGTCATAGGGTCAGTAGTGCAGTGTTTCTGATCTTCCCCAGCACAGGACCAAGTTCTGATCTCATCTTCGCATGGCTGTAAAGTTCCTCCATTGAGGTCACTCCAAGTTTACTGGTATAAATGAGATAAGAATCTGGCCCATAATAGCCACTGGTTTATGTGGGGTTTTTTAAAAAAACCCTCTTCAATAGGCGTTTCTAGCCACACCCACAGCTAATCACTACAAACATTCTTCTCTCATGACTGGTACGTATTAGTTTATGCGGCTCATTTGTGTAGTAATGTTTTGAGGATTTTAGCCCTTGCATCTTTTTATTACAAAGGGGAGCAAAGCCCCAGTGGCTGGATTTCTAAGGGGGTGCATAATTTTATTACTGCTAGTAATATATTTCAGCTACAAATGAAATAGGCAGAACAGCCAAGTGTCCTACCTGAAGTAGGAGTATCCTGCATTTGAGAAGATTCTCCTGCTCCGTTAAATGTTCCTTGCTCTGTTTAACACATCAACACTCCCTTGGTCAGCATACAGCCCCTCACACCAGCTTTGCCTGTTGTAGCATTGGGAGATCCTATGACTAGACTGACAGAGAGCAGCTAGTGGGCTGGCTCTTTCCAAGTGGTTAGTGCTCCCATGACACTTGCAAGACTGGAAGGAGGTGGGAAACGGAGAAGATGGACAGATTAGGAGGAGACAAAGCAAAGCGGGAGAAACAAAATCCAGCTCCTGACCAAGTCCTGTCACTCTCCATCCTCTGGCTGGAACTTGGCACCTTGAAAAGGATAACCAAACTTGATGCTTCAGAGTATATGTTGATTGGCACTGAGGTGTCAGGAAGGGATTTCCCACTACATACAGCTGTTGTACATGGTTTGTTATTTGTTATTAATCTGGTTTATTAGGGATTTGTTTGTTTGTTCCTCTGAAGCATCACGTAACAGCAACTGCTGAAAGCAGAATGCCAGAGTTAAGAGATCACAATGGAGGGGGAAAATTCTGATGTCTTAGACAGCAGTGTCAATCCAGAATCACTCCATTGACTTCAGTGGAGTTCCTGTTGCATAGCTGTTAGCAGAGTTATGGCAAGTCAGACATTCCTGTGTCTCAGACTTTAGCAAGGCATGCACTGCACATACTGTTCTTTGGCACAATACATTTACTCCATTCTCCCTTTCAGGGTTCACTAAATGTTAAGCAATTTTAAAACACTTTTTAAAATCTTGCACATATAAGAACATAAGAATGTCCCTACTGGGTCAGACCAAAGGTCCATCTAGCCCAGTAGACTGTCTTCTGACAGTGGCCAGGGCCAGGTGCCCCAGAGGAAATGAACGGAACAGGTAATCATCAAGTGATTCAGCCCCTGTCACCCATTCCCAGCTTCTGGCAAACAGAAGCTAGGAACACCATTCCTGCCCATTCTGGCAAATAGCCATGGATGGACCTATCCTCCATGAATTTATCCAGTTCTTTTTTGAACCCTGTTATGGTCTTGGCCTTCACAACATCCTCCGGCAAGGAGTTCCACAGGTTGACTGTGTATTGTGTGAAGAAATACTTCCTTTTATTTGTTTTAAACCTGCTGCCTATTAATTTCATTTGGTGACCCCTAGTTCTCGTGTTATGAGAAGCAGTAAACAACTCTTCCTGATCTACTTTCACTACACCGGTCATGATTTTATAGACCTCAATCATATCTCCCTTTAGCCATCTCTTTTCCAAACTGAAAAGTCCCAGTTTTATTAATCTCTCCTCATACTGAAGCCATTCCATACCCTTAATCATTTTTGTTGCCCTTTTCAGAACCTTTTCCAATTCCAATATATCTTTTTTGAGATGGGACGACCACAACTGCACACAGTATTCAAGATGTGGGCGTACCATGGATTTATATAGCGGCAACATGATATTTTCTGTCTTATTGTCTATCCCTTTCTTAATTATTCCCAGCATTCGGTTTGCTTTTTTGACTGCTTTTGCACACAGAGTGGATGTTTTCAGAGAACTATCCACAGTGACTCCAAGATCTCTTTCTTGGGTGGTAACAGCTAAATTAGACCCTGTCATTTTATGTGTATAGTTGGGATTATGCTTTCTATTATTAAGTAATTAATAAGTAATTAATAAATTAAGTATTATTAAGTGCATTATTTTGCATTTATCAACATTACATTTCATCCGCCATTTTGTTGTCCAGTCACCCAGTTTTGAGGGATCCTTTTGTAGCTCTTCACAGTCTGCCTGGGTCTTAACTGTGTCTAGTAATTTTGTATCATCTGCAAATTTTCCACCTCATTGTTTTCTCCTTTTTCCAGATCACTTATGAATATGTTGAATAGGACTGGTCCCAGAACAGACCCCTAGGGGACGCCACTATTTACCTCTCTCCATTCTGAAAACTGACCATTTATACCTACCCTTTATTCCTATCTTTTAACCAGTTACCAGTCCATGAGAGCCCCTTCCCTCTTATCCCACGGCAGCTTACTTTGCATACGAGCCTTTGGTGAGGGACCTTGTCAAAGGCTTTCTGAAAATCTAAGTACACTATAACCACTGGATTCCCCCAGGTCCACATGCTTGTTGACCCCCTCAAAGAATTCTAATAGATTGGTGAGGCATGATTTCCCGTTACTAAAACCATGTTGACTTTTCCTCAACAAATATGTTCATCTATATGTCTGACAATATTGTTCTTTATTATAGTTTCAACCAGTTTGCCCAGTACTGAAGTCAGGCTTACAGGCCTGTAATTGCCGGGATCACCACTGGAGCTCTTTTAACAAATTTGCGTCACATTAGCTATCCTCCAGTTGCTGCCTTGTTTTTAATAAAGTCTACAAGATACCATGTTACACCACACTGCCACATTGGAGACATGTTGTCTATGGCAGTGTGTTGGGGTAATATTAATACACTTGAGAGATGCTTGAACTCTGGTCCTACCCCAAAGAGCTTTCATTATAAGGTGTAATATTATTTTTCTTTACTTCTTCCCATAGCATGAAATCCAGTTTAAGATTACAAGTCCTTTAAAACTTTATTCTCTTCCAGAAAAGAGAGAGTGTGCTCATTCAAAATCGTCAGCCAATAGCAAGGTAGGCCTCTCAAAGCCTGCTATACTTCCATCTATTATAGATGGACAATGAAGCAATGTTTTAGGCTTACTCACAGACATTTGTCAGATCAGAAAATATTAATTGGTTTGGTTCTGTTTGGGACTCAAAAATTTCTACTGCTAGTCCAGAAGACTGTGTTGTTCAACTAGAGAGCTCTGCCAACCCACTGAAAATACCTCTAGCTTTGTTTCTAGCATGCATAGAAAAAAAATCCAAAAGACAGTGACAGTCCTTCTGTTCCTCATTCTGCCAAGGTGGTAAAACCACCTGAGGGACTGAATTTATGATCATTTCTTATGTCATTTATTTGTACTACAATAGTGCCGAGAGGCACCAGCTAAGAGAGGACTTACCCGCAAATCATCCTTAGAATCATAGAATATTAGGGTTGGAAGGGAACTCAGGAGGTCATCTAGTCCAACCCCCTGCTCAAAGCAGGACCAATCCCCAATTTTTGCCCCACGTCCCTAAATGGATTGAAGGATTGAACTCACAACCCTCGGTTTATCAGGCCAATGCTCAAACCTCTGAGCTATCCCTCCCCCAAAAAAATCTCCTAAGGGCCATGGTCAGGAATATTCGTTAGAGAAAATTCCAAGTACTGTATATGTTAATGGGAAACTTGAGAAATTACTGTATGTTTGTTAGAAGATTATTGAAAGTCACCAGGTAACAGAGGGAGTTCTAAAGCATGCATATGCAAAAATGTCAGAGTTAAATCTTGAAGGACTGTTTATTGGCTGCTGCAATGCCATTCTTTTCAGATGCTGAGTATAACACCAGTAAAGCGTGTTCCCTGACAGAATCATTTTCTTAACTCTAATGGCTGCCTTCAGTTTCTACCCAGACAAGCAAACCAAACTTTAGAATACCATTACAACTCTCTCTGTGCAGGTTTCTGTCCATTGTACACTTCCCTCTGAGTCTGGGACCCTCCCAACCTATGGAACTGTCAGACATCTGGAGTAGCAAAGGCAATTCATTTCAACTCTTTAGCTAGAGAGTGGATTACCCAGATCAATCTTTTCATCGTTCTCACTGCTGCAGAATTTGCTTTATTCATCCCAGGAGAGTTGGGGCACAGTGTGGCCAGATGTTGAAATGCAACTATCAGATGTTGACAGCTCAAGAAGCACTTCCACTAGGTGTCTGTTTTCTCCCCCAGAAACTCTCATCCCTTCCTGCATGCCATGAAGTAAAATACCTGCTGCAGACCTAAAGAACAGAAGCTGTAATGGAGAGAAGTTCTCTTCCCTCCTGTTGCGGTGAATTGGATTTTAATATCCTTTTCTCTCTTTTTTTGTAATGTGGAATTTCACAGAAGGCCTAGGCTTGAGCATCTCAATCATTTCTTCAGCTCTCCTATGCCTCCAAATGGTACCATGTGGGAACTACAGACCATTTCCTTCACACTAGCCTCTCACAGTTTGTATGGCAACTTCCACCTTCTCTGTATGTGTATATATATCTTCTTACTATATGTTCCATTCCATGCATCTGATGAAGTGGGCTGTAGCCCACAAAAGCTTATCCTCTAATAAATTTGTTAGTCTCTAAGGTGCAACAAGTACTCCTGTTCTTTTTGCTGAGACTAACACGGCTGCTACTCTGAAACCTGTCAGTATAGGAACCACCACTCTGTTGCTTCATAACTGTAGGTTCCCACATGCAAAGCCTAATTTGGGAATAATTATCTTCCAATGCCAAGCTTTGCTTCTTCCCTGTCACCTTCCCCCACGAACAGCCTAATCAGAGACAAGCAGCATAAGGGGTGGGGAAGTGTTGAAATTATAGCCCCCTGGTTACTTTAAGGGGACCACTCTATGTTAAAAAAACTCTGCTCAGGAAGCTGGCGGTGTCTTGGTTGGAGGGGGCTCTGCCGATCCGCTTCTTTGTTGCGCCATGGAGGGCGTTTGCTGCGATGTTCCTTACCATGGCGTCGGGACACGTCAGCAGGCGGAAGGCGTGGGTGATCACCGCGAGGTCACACAGGTCACCCATGTGGGGGACACTGGCACTGCCAGGCCTGTGGGCAATGTAGAGCAGCTCGTTGCTGGCTCTCTGGGGAAGGAACAGCCACTTCTTCACCAGCTGCCGGATGATCTTGTCTGCCTTGTTGAGGGGCACCTTCGCCACAGCGGATCCC
This sequence comes from Lepidochelys olivacea, assembly GCF_965140295.1. Taxonomy (NCBI): domain Eukaryota; kingdom Metazoa; phylum Chordata; order Testudines; family Cheloniidae; genus Lepidochelys; species Lepidochelys olivacea. Next base: position 129,564,404 of record NC_140413.1, read on the forward strand.
CTTAGGACTAATGAGATGCGGGGAATCAGGAAGGTGTTCAGGGCGTTTATCTTCTTCCACGGTGCCAGCAGGGAGGTGTCAATCTTGGTGGCATCTTGCAAGATCTCCTGGATGGTGTCCTCGGGTGTCTGCCGGACATGGAAACCCGTCGGTGTGCCAAGGTGCCGGTACGCCTGCCCCTCTGCCAGGGGGATGATGGGCTCACCCTGGATCTGGAACCCTGTCACCTGCACCGAGTCCCTTTTGCTGCCGTGAATGTGGAGAGATGCGCACTTCTTCATATTGAAGCAGCTCCCCATCCAATCAGCAGCTCGACTGGTGGCATCTAGCATACGTTGGAGGTTCTCTGGGTCATCCGCGGTCAGGACCAGGTCATCCACGTAAGCCAGGATGCTCACCCTCTCACCGTGGAGGTTGAAGCCATCTGCGCCCTGCATTTGACAGAATAACTCTTACAACCAGTACAGTAAATGGACATTCTCATTGATTGTTAAAATTCAAGCACAGATTGAACAAACTCTGAGCAATAATCACCACATTTCTGTTTCAAGAAATCCAGTAGATAGGCAAGTGACTGATTTTAAATTAACACAAATCTAACCCTTGTCTATACAGTGGTGAGGTCATCTGCCCCCACAGCACATTCTCTTCCTCACTTCCCATTGCTTACATCAGAAAACCAGGGATTGGACCATGAGGGGTGCACCTCACCCAAACTCCTCCCCCAGCAATCCAGGGTAAATATTCCCAAATTTTAATGCACCCTGTGTCTGCAGCAACTTTTGCACACTAAGTACCCCTCCGTTCTGGGGCACTCCTACCTCCCCGCACCCTTGAGGGCTGATTCCAGGAGCATCCGCTGGCAGAGGAAACCCTGGGAGCAGAAATCCATAGGTCTTATTACATACTTCAGCTTCTCCACAGCCCCCAAACAGTCAGATATCATTCTTCTAAAGCAGGGGGGGACACATAGCCATGGAATTTATGGGTCCCAAAAGCTGATCCTGGGCAGCTGTAGCAGGACTGGGGACAGCTAATTGTTTCTAGCAAAAATGCCACTGATAGTCTTCCAACCCTGTTACATTTTTGCATGTTGTCTCCATTATAAAAAGAAGGGTAGAAACCGCCATTACATACCTGCATGTCTAATAAAGCTGTGGCCTCAAATCCCAGGGTGGACTCCAAAGGCCAGCTCTGTTTGGCAGACAGTGTTGTTTCCATCCATGAAAAGAAAGCAGACACAAATCTGAGAGTTTCAATTATTACATACAAGAACCAGCATCATACCTCACTGTTCATCAATTAGGTTTCACCAGGATCCACCTGGAGTCCTAGCTGTTCTTGGACTCCTGTTTTTTCCAGCCTGACCAAAAGCAGGAAATACCAGAAATCTTTCAAGAAACTCTGTTCTCACAAGATCACCCAGCCAATAGTGCAGACTCTAGTAGTTTGGACAGTTCAGCTGTAGTTGAAATGAGCATCGAAACTTTAGGGGCTTATCTGAATTTGCCTTCCAAATCTTTTGAGTTTGCCCTGTCATAAGATCATGCCACAGGGTGATGAATTTTTCTATTGTAGTTGAGGTAAATTCACATGACAATGGAGTTATTTACAGTTTGGAGCTGTAAAAATCGTGTTTCAACTAGAGAGGCTACAAATTTGTCATTCAAAACATTTGACAAAAAATGGTACTTTTTTTTGCAAACTAAAGTTTTCATGGATAGTTTCAAAACCTTTTGGTTTCCAATAAAAAGCCAACAAGTTTTACAGGGTTTTTTTTAAGAAAACATTTTAATTTATTTTCCGACCAGCTCTAGTTTCAACTGGATTGATGGGTTGGCAGTAGGCAGTAGGAACAATCTCATCCATATTCAAACTAGAAAAAGAGAATGAGGAACATTTCTCAGTCTGGAGCAGGGAGAGAGGAAGGTAGAGAAGAGGACTGATAATCTTCACCTTAATTGAGGGAACATGCACAAATCACAGGCAGCTTCCAAGATATTCATGGACTTTTTATTTAAAGAGCTGAGTAAGCATCCCCCCCAAATAGGGCAAAAACATTATCCCCAAATAAAAAAAAAACCAGCAAAACTGAACAATGCAATCCCCATTTGAGTGCCCCCAATCTTTGCCAAGTTTATCAAGTTTAGATGCAACTCAAAAAACTTCCCTAATAAGTCCTTCAAACTCAAGTGAAGATCTAAGAATGCTCCTTTTTTGAAAGGGACAAACCTTTTACCAAAAGAAAAAACAAAACCAACACTTCTTTTGTGTCTAACTGAAAACAGTGAGTGCTGGTTAAAGTCACCCAATGAGGTCTGATTTCTGTCTCGATCTTGTGAACGCTTTCTGATCTTGATTCAGCTGTAGCTGCCCACCACTTTGCCATTCCTCCCAGCCTGGTACTTGTGCATCCCAGGAGCCTAAGAACCCGCCTAGCAGTGATATCAATATCTTCTTACCCTTCAAGGATCTACACATGCAACTCACTTTTACACCTGCATCTCTTTTACCAAATGAGCTAGTGTTCATTGTGGACATCCCTCATTCCTCAAGAAGGGGGAAACATCAGCCTGATGTTCTCACCCAGGTGGAGATATCAAAAGAAAGGAGGAAGAAAAGCCAAGCGCTGGACCTTTCATGATAAAAAGGGATGAACGCTCTTTCCAATGGGGAGGAAAGCCAGTTCTTTCCTGGGTTTCTATTCACATGTCATAGGGAAAATGAGGGCTCTCAGCCCCAGTGCTGCCTGGAAATGGAAGCTTTTCCTTGCAATCAAGAGGATCGTTGCCGCGAAGACCCACACTAGAACTTCAGTTGGAGTTCTCCATCTTTATTCCTGAAGCTTTTACAGAACAAAAGGAAGCAGACTACAATGGAAGAAGAGTCTGTCACTGAGCAGCAGGAGGTAAAGCATAAACACCCACATCCCCAAGCACTGAACTGTATTCTGATTTGTTCAGTGGCCTGGAAAAGATAAACACATTGTTCTGCAATCATGCTCTGCAGCTGGTTGCTGGCTTGGAGTTCAACAGCTGGAAGCCTGCAGTTAATAAGTTATCTAGAACATGACCATAGCCAATAGGGCTCACTATTGAAGTTTTAATGGAAAACAAGGACAAACAGGAAGGAAAAATGAACGCAACAAAAGGGAAGAAATAACTTAATTCACTTAGCCGTTTTGCTAAGCTGAAAAGACGACTACGGACTAGCACACACAAGTCACTCATAGTGTCCAGTAAAATAAAACACAGCGTACGGGAAGGAACATTCAACTCAAGTCAGCTCATTGTTAACAGCAGAAATATTGGCCTAATTGCTGAGCCAAAGTGCAGAACTGATGGAGAATGCTTTTAAAGTCAGTGGCAGTGTCCATCAGGCTTGCCTACTGCTTGTTTTCAGATTCATCTTCAAGGTAACATCACTGGGATTGGCAGAGCACTGACCTTTGGCAGTACTGGGCATTCTCTTATTTATGAGGTTTGTTACCCACATTCCTTCCTTCTGTTCATAACAATGCACTCTCGGGCTTGCTGCCTGTGTAAAGATCCTTACTAACATCAAGCAAAACTTTGACTCCACATTATAGACTCTCTGACTTGTCAGCTTTCACTTGTTCTTGTTGGGAAAGGGGAAGCCCTGGCAACCAATGGGGATGGAGCAGTTGATTGAAATCCTGAGGTCTGCTGGCATAATGAGTTCAGAGGCAACAACTAATTTAAAGATAACTAAAAGAGTCAGATGTCTCTGCACAAAGGAGAACCTTTGCCTGTCTATTGTTAGGACAGGTTAGTTTTAAATACACCTGAGGTTCCCTTATATTATTATGACTGGTGAGGGTGCCATTATATTAGCAAGACCACTGGGTTTGTAACTTCCTTTCTAGATGGACGTGTCTAAGTAACAATTCCGGGTATGACACCACAAGCTAGAATGCATGGGTATTTTTCCAGGAACACATGGAACGACATGGGTAATAACCCTTCACTAGAGCATTTATTTTCCTGCTCTTACTGCTTTTTTTTTTTTTTTTTTTTTGGCAAGGGTTGAGACGGAAGAGTTCTTTTCACATTGCTATTGACCCTGTAGTACTACATAAATTTCTAAGGAGTTATGTATTTGTCATACGGCACCACTTAGAGACTTCAGATGCAGTCAAGACCCAGTTGTGCTGGGCATAGCACAAACAAGTACTGAGAGACTGCTCTCCTCCAAAGACCTTATAATCTAACTAGATAACAGATAAAGCCTTTACAAAGGATACCAGAGCAATGAAACTGCATCACATTTCCCATGACACCTTACAACATATAGTTAAGTCACGGCCAACCATCTCATAAGAAATAGTAGAAGCAGAAACAGTGGCATAGGTCAAGATAACTCACAAGGAAATTCAGGGAGAAAAAATATATATTATGGCCAAAGATAGGACCCAAGTGTCACAAATTAATCAGAGGGGAAGTCATATCTCTGACCCAAAAGGCTTGGGGGAGGGAGATTTTTCCAATTGACAAGTGGAGTCAGGTGCCCACTTCCCTAGAAAGCCATTGGGATTTGGGCACCTAGGTCTCCTTGGTGCCTTAAAAAGCTCCACCTGGATTCTGATACCTTTACTTGTTTTCAGTAGTGTCTCATGAGGAAAAATCTTTTACTCAAACTGAGTAGCACCTATCAAACTTCCCAAAACCTCCAGAAGGAATGAATGGGGAAGAACAGAATGTGTAACAGGAGGAGAAGGAAGTGGGGGTGGGGTAGCCCAGAAAGTGGAAAGAACAAGTGTAGACATTTTTGAAAAGTCATTGATTTGTGTGGCTTTTCCAAACTGGATAAAAATTCAAACAAAAACAGCATAGCAAAAATCCATAAACACATGAATATCAACACTGTGCAAATCAGTAAAGCCAAACCTGTATGGAAGCAACTGCAACATTTAAAAAAACCACTTAGACCATTTATTAAACCCAGTCACTTATTTCAAGGAGTAAATTAAGGAACCATTCAGTACACTGCATTTAAAATTTACTCCCTTATGGAAAAATTCTATGGAATGCAATGCAAATTAAACCAATAGGGTCCAATAGAAATTACGTTAACCAGGAAAGAATTATATCCCTGCTACACATTTCTATAAACGGATTTAAAAATTCAATAGAATGATTATAGGAGTTTTTCTATATGAGCTGTGTGCAAAAGTGCTTAGAGCAAATATTTCAGAATCTTCCCCCACTAGGAAAAAACAATGATGTTCTCTATGTCCATTAGTTTATATTCAATGGATTGATATTAGAGAAAGGAGAACTCCCCCCTCCCTTGGGCTCACTGGTATTTGAAAGGAGAGCCCCTGCAATTCCCACCCCTCAATGCTGTGTGATATTGGAAGGGAGACCTCTCTTGTCCTGAATGAGTGCCTGGAAAATCTGCTTATGTTTTTTCCATGTGATTTGCTGGAGCTTACTCTTGCTCCATTGCTGGGAAGGCCAGGTCATCTCCCTTAACAGTTTTTAAAACTTTTACAAACTGGAAAGCATTTTGTTGGCTTGGATTTTGCTTGTATAGAATCTATGAAAGATGCTGTTGTTATTGTTGGGGTGTTAGTTGTGTTGTGTTGATTAGTACTATTCACAGTTTTTGGTAGGTTTTTTAAGTTTTACAATTTACCTCCATTAATTCATGTTTTTCCTTAATTTTGCCTTCAGTTCTCCTTTCATTCTGGTATTTGTATGAACCTTGGGTGTTGCACTGTTCCAGCGAAGTTTCCAATGTGTTGTTTTAGTCTGCATAGGAAGTCCAGTTTGTAACTATTTAAATACTTGTGAGGTGAAAGAGGGGAGGGGTTTAATGTTGAGACAGGGAATGCTTTTCTAGCAGAGCCTGGCTAAACTTTTTAACAACTGTGTTTTTATCACTACTGAAATTTGAGGAAGCTACTTATGTGAATGCTTCAGAAATTCTCCTTTTAAATTAAACAAATCTCAATGTTGCACTGAAATTTTTCTGTGGTAAGAATTTGTTCACATTAAATATTAGTCCAGGGACACATCATTCTATTCTTTGTAAAGAAGTGAATTGACCTCCCTGAATACTCATCAGTTGAAATGTTGGCTTGTAATCCTGGGTTTTGGGGGTTGCATGAGACATTTTCAAATCTCCTTCCAATTTACATAAAAATCATTTGTAAGAGATCTGAAAATGGATATAAAGTAGCGATTTCAAAGGCTTTTGCCATTCAGTGCTCTTGCATCAAGTCATCCACTTACTTGGCTCCTTAAACATAAAATCCAGTATGGAAGGATTTTAAATAAAGATGTTAGTGGAAATAAGAGACTGAGTCAGTCAAGACTGGATTCCTATGCTGTTGAGGAACTACATCCTGAATAGTGTGAATATGATTTTAATAGGCTTGAATTTCCATTTTAAGTTATTGATTTATAAAGGATTTGTACCCTTGGAACTTTTGAGAGAAATATAACCAATCATGGCTTTGGGCAGGACTATATTGAAATGACAGAGGGTCACTCTCCTACTTAAATAAATAAGGTGTAGCAATTTGAGTGGGGCAAACCAGTCTGGGAAAATATCTCCCTGATATTTTTGTCCATTTTTAGAACCAAACCCACAGAAACCTTCCTTGAAAGTCAGAAAACACTTGGTTAACATTCACTTTCATATTTCTATGTTTGCATGTGTCCATGTATTTATCCACCTAGGTTGCTATTTTAAAAAGCCAATACTTACTCTACTGTGATATCTGTGAGTATCATAAGTACCACAATTAGTTCCTATTCTTGGTATAGAAAAAATGACTGGAAGTTGGAAAAAATTCGAGCTGGACATAGTATGCAAGTTTTCTATGGTATCAGTAATTAACAATTGAAGTAGATAACAAAGGGATGTGATGGATCCTCCACTTTGAACCTTTAAATCAAGACTGGATCTCTTTCTAGGAAATATAGTATAGCTCAACCACAAGTCGCTGGGCACAATGAAGGAATTAGTAGGTGAAATACGATGGCCTCTAATATACATGAGGTCCGACTAGATGATCAGTGATCCTTTCTGTCCTTAAACTCTGAAATATGGGAACTCAGGGTCTGATCTTCCTCACATTAAATCAAGGGGAATTTTTTCATTTATTTCAGTAGGTGTAGAGTCAAGCCCTCTAGATTTTGACTTAACAATTATAATCATGTCTAGGCATTTGAAATGAACCCATTGGTAAGACTCACCACTCCATTACTCTGATTTGATTTGAACGGATTATATGAGCACAAAACTGAAATAATGCACTGGTGTGAGGACCATACAACTAAGGGGTCAGAAACATAATATTCTGGCTAAAAGAACCATGTTCTCTCGACTCCATTTTATAACCTGTGCCTTCTCTTAAAAATTAGGACAGGGGAGACATGATGATTGTTATCCAGTTCCAGGAAGGTGCTGCTGGACCACTTGACCAGCAGTATTGCGGGGAGGTCTGTGCGAAGAGCCTCTCTGCATTTTCTGGTTATGATTTATTGTGCAAGTGTCAAAATACCACAAAGGGTTGGAAATACTATAAGAACAGACTACCTGGAACCAGAAATACTGGAAAGCTCCTAAGAAAACCTGTTCTCCTAAGTCAGGGGTGGCCAACCTGAGCCTGAGAAAGAGCAAGAATTTACCAATGTGCATTGCCAAAGAGTCACCATAATACATCAGCAACTCCCCTCCCCCCATCAGCTCCCCGCCCCCCGTGCTTCCTGCCCACCAGCAGCCCTGCTGATCAGCGCCTCCCCCTCCGTCCCTGCACCTCCCAATCAGCTGTTTCGTGGCATGCAGGAGGCTCGGGTGGGGGGGGAGGGGAAGGGCATAAGGGCATGGCAGGCTCAAGGGAGGGGGCAGAAAGGGGTGGAGTGGGGGCAGGACCTGTGGCAGAGCCAGGGGGTGAGCAATGAGCACTCCCCGGCACTGGAAAGTTGGCACCTATATAAGGAGCCGAATATTAACTTCTGAAGAGCTGCATGTGGCTCCGGAGCCACAGGTAGGCCATCCCATCCTAAGTCCATAAAGACCTAGGTAAATTAACACTACCCTTGTTTCAGAATAGCAGCCGTGTTAGTCTGTATTCGCAAAAAGAAAAGGAGTACTTGTGGCACCTTAGAGACTAACCAATTTATTTGAGCATAAGCTTTCGTGAGCTACAGCTCACTTCATCGGATGCATGCTGTGGAAAGTGTAGAAGATCTTTTTATACACACAAAGCATGAAAAAATACCTCCTCCCACCCCACTCTCCTGCTGCTAATAGCTTATCTAAAGTGATCACTCTCCTTACAATGTGTATGATAATCAAGTTGGGCCATTTCCAGCACAAATCCAGGGTTTAACAAGAACGTCTGGGGGGGGCGGGAGGGTAGGAAAAAACAAGGGAAAATAGGTTACCTTGCATAATGACTTAGCTACTCCCAGTCTCTATTCAAGCCTAAGTTAATTGTATCCAATTTGCAAATGAATTCCAATTCAACAGTCTCTCACTGGAGTCTGGATTGAAGTTTTTTTGTTGTAATATCGCAACTTTCATATCTGTAATCGCATGACCAGAGAGATTGAAGTGTTCTCCGACTGGTTTATGAATGTTATAATTCTTGACATCTGATTTGTGTCCATTTATTCTTTTACGTAGAGACTGTCCAGTTTGACCAATTTACATGGCAGAGGGGCATTGCTGGCACATGATGGCATATATCACATTGGTGGATGTGCAGGTGAACGAGCCTCTGATAGTGTGGCTGATGTTATTAGGCCCTGTGATGGTGTCCCCTGAATAGATATGTGGGCACAGTTGGCAATGGGCTTTGTTGCAAGGATAGGTTCCTGGGTTAGTGGTGGTTCTGTTGTGTGGTATGTGGTTGCTGGTGAGTATTTGCTTCAGGTTGGGGGGCTGTCTGTAGGCAAGGACTGGCCTGTCTCCCAAGATTTGTGAGAGTGTTGGGTCATCCTTCAGGATAGGTTGTAGATCCTTAATAATGCGTTGGAGGGGTTTTAGTTGGGGGCTGAAGGTGATGGCTAGTGGCGTTCTGTTATTTTCTTTGTTAGGCCTGTCCTGTAGTAGGTGACTTCTGGGAACTCTTTCTGGCTCTATCAATCTGTTTCTTCACTTCCGCAGGTGGGTATTGTAGTTGTAAGAATGCTTGATAGAGATCTCGTAGGTGTTTGTCTCTGTCTGAGGGATTGGAGCAAATGCGGTTGTATCGCAGAGCTTGGCTGTAGACGATGGATCGTGTGGTGTGGTCAGGGTGAAAGCTGGAGGCATGTAGGAATAGCGGTCAGTAGGTTTCCAGTATAGGGTGGTGTTTATGTGACCATCGTTTATTAGCACTGTAGTGTCCAGGAAGTGGATCTCTTGTGTGGACTGGACCAGGCCGAGGTTGATGGTGGGATGGAAATTGTTGAAATCATGGTGGAATTCCTCAAGGGCTTCTTTTCCATGGGTCCAGATGATGAAGATGTCATCAATATAGCACAAGTAGAGTAGGGGCATTAGGGAACGAGAGCTGAGGAAGCGTTGTTCTAAGTCAGCCATAAAAATGTTGGCATTCTGTGGGGCCATGCGGGTACCCATAGCAGTGCCGCTGATTTGAAGGTATACATTGTCCCCAAATGTAAAATAGTTATGGGTAAGGACAAAGTCACAAAGTTCAGCCATCAGGTTAGCCGTGACATTATCGGGGATAGTGTTCTTGATGGCTTGTAGTCCATCTTTGTGTGGAATGTTGGTGTAGAGGGCTTCTACATCCTTAGCGGCCAGGATGGTGTTATCAGGAAGATCACCGATGGATTGTAGTTTCCTCAGGAAGTCAGTGGTGTCTCGAAGGTAGCTGGGAGTGCTGGGAGTGTAGGGCCTGAGGAGGGAGTCTACATAGCCAGACAATCCTGCTGTCAGGGTGCCAATGCCTGAGATGATGGGGCGCCCAGGATTTCCATGTTTATGGATCTTGTGTAGTAGATAGAGTATCCCAGGTCGGGGTTCCAGGGGTGTGTCTGTGCGGATTTGATCTTGTGCTTTTTCAGGGAGTTTCTTGAGCAAATGCTGTAGTTTCTTTTGGTAACTCTCAGTGGGATCAGAGGGTAATGGCTTGTAGAAAGTGGTGTTGGAGAGCTGCTGAGCAGCCTCTTGTTCATATTCCGACCTATTCATGATGACAACAGCACCTCCTTTGTCAGCCTTTTTGATTATGATGTCAGAGTTGTTTCTGAGGCTGTGGATGGCTTTGTGTTCTGCACGGCTGAGGTTATGGGGCAAGTGATGCTGCTTTTCCACAATTTCGGCCCGTGCATGTCGGCGGAAGCACTCTATGTAGAAGTCCAGTCTGCTGTTTCGACCTTCAGGAGGAGTCCACCTAGAATCCTTCTTTTTGTAGTGTTGGTAGGGAGGTCTCTGTGGATTAGTATGTTGTTCAGAGGTATGTTGGAAATATTCCTTGAGTCGGAGACGTCGAAAATAGGATTCTAGGTCACCACAGAACTGTATCATGTTCGTGGGGGTGGAGGGGCAGAAGGAGAGGCACCGAGATAGGACAGCTGCTTCTGCTGGGCTAAGAGTATAGTTGGATAGGTTAACAATATTGCTAGGTGGGTTGAGGGAACCATTGCTGTGGCCCCTTGTGGCATGTAGTAGTTTAGAAAGTTTAGTGTCCTTTTTCTTTTGTAGAGAAGCAAAGTGTGTGTTGTAAATGGCTTGTCTAGTTTTAGTAAAGTCCAGCCACAAGGAAGTTTGTGTGGAAGGTTGTTTTTTTATGAGAGTATCCATTTTTGAGAGCTCATTCTTAATCTTTCCCTGTTTGCTGTAGAGGATGTTGATCAGGTGATTCCGCAGTTTCTTTGAGAACGTGTGGCACAAGCTGTCAGCATAGTCTGTGTGGTATGTAGATTGTAATGGATTTTTTACCTTCAGTCCTTTTGGTACGATGTCCATCTGTTTGCATTTGGAAAGGAAGATGTCTGTCTGTATCTGTACAAGTTTTTTCATGCACTTGATAGATTTCCACTCCATACGGCTAAATGCAGTGCCTTGCATATTGACAGGTTTCAGAGTAACAGCCGTGTTAGTCTGTATTCACAAAAAGAAAAGGAGTATTTGTGGCACCTTAGAGACTAACCAATTTATTTGAGCATAAGCTTTCGTGAGCTACAGCTCACTTCATCGGATGCATACTGTGGAAAGTGTAGAAGATCTTTTTATACACACGTACCCACATGGCCCCACAGTATGCCAACATTTTTATGGCTGACTTAGAACAACGCTTCCACTAGCCGTCACCTTCAGCCCCCAGCTAAAACCCCTCCACCGCATTATTAAGGATCTACAACCTGTCCTGAAGGATGACCCAACACTCTCACAAATCTTGGGAGACAGGCCAGTCCTTGCCTACAGACAGCCCCCCAACCTGAAGCAAATACTCACCAGCAACAACATACCACACAACAGAACCACCACTAACCCAGGAACCTATCCTTGCAACAAAGCCCATTGCCAACTGTGCCCACATATCTATTCAGGGGACACCATCACAGGGCCTAATAATATCAGCCACACTATCAGAGGCTCATTCACCTGCACATCCACTAACGTGATATATGCCATCATGTGCCAGCAATGCCCCTCTGCCATGTACATTGGTCAGACTGGACAGTCTCTACGTAAAAGAATAAATGGACACAAATCAGATGTCAAGAATTATAACATTCATAAACCAGTCGGAGAACACTTCAATCTCTCTGGTCGCGCGATTACAGACATGAAAGTTGCGATATTACAACAAAAAAACTTCAATCCAGACTCCAGTGAGAGACTGTTGAATTGGAATTCATTTGCAAATTGGATACAATTAACTTAGGCTTGAATAGAGACTGGGAGTAGCTAAGTCATTATGCAAGGTAACCTATTTCCCCTTGTTTTTTCCTACCCCTCCCCCCCAGACGTTCTTGTTAAACCCTGGATTTGTGCTGGAAATGGCCCACCTTGATTATCATACACATTGTAAGGAGAGTGATCACGTTAGATAAGCTATTACCAGCAGGAGAGTGGGGTGGGGGGAGGTATTTTTTCATGCTTTGTGTATATAAAAATATCTTCTACACTTTCCACAGTATGCATCCGATGAAGTGAGCTGTAGCTCACAAAAGCTTATGCTCAAATAAATTGGTTAGTCTCTAAGGTGCCACAAGTACTACCCTTGTTGTGCTCCTAAATAATAGTATTTCCCCTTGGCTCAGTCAGTTATATAATTGATTCCATTACCTCACCCAATTCATTTCACGTAGGCCAGCATTTCTCAAACTGGGGTCCGCACTGATCAACTCCTCCCGCTCCCTCCCTCAACTCTTCCCCCTCCCTCCAAGCACCTCCTGCATTCTGGGGAACAGCTGTTCCACCTTGGGGAAAGGGGTGGAGCAGGGGTGGGGCCTGGGGCTGAGCGGGGGACTTGGGGATCTGTGAAAATTTTTCAATCAAAATAGGGGTCTTTGGATTGCTAAAGTTTGAGAACCGCTGACATAGGCCACTGCATAGCCATAGATAGATGCAATACTTGGTCACTACTGACCTGTGCTAGATTTGAACCAATGACCTTACTCATAAAACTGTTCTGTATTCCATTACCAATCCTTTGACAGTCAGTTCTTCTCCCTCCAGCCCTAGTTCTCCATATTGATTAAATTGTTCCTGTGGTAGATTCCGTTCACTGTTCTCAGATACATGGTCACTTTTGAAATGGTCATTTATTTTAAACCATGTTAAAGCAGAGCCCCTGTAAGAACCATATCAAGAAAGAGACATCAAATCATATTGTTAAAATCTGACATTTATAAGAGGCTCGGATCTCAATTCTGTGATTCAGATCTTTGTGCTCATAGAGAGAGTCAGGGCAGGTCATAAGAAAATAGCTTTCTGCCCAGTTTGAAACCATCCAGATTAGAGCCAATCTGTCAGAGATCTTTAAAGTTCAAAATAGAAATAAATGCATGCTCAGTTGCATATGAAATACATGTATAACAAACACAGATTGCTCAGGGAGATGGATAAACCTTTAGGAGTCTGTACGGGGAGAAAGGACTAATTGAATCAGCTGGATTCCTGCAGACGTGAACAAACACTGCTAAAGATGTTTTAATAGCGATATCTACCAAATGACTGAGCTACAGTTCACTATTAGTCACTGGCATGGTGACATGATATTTTGCTTCCTTTTTACTCTGTTACACCAAATAGGAGGTTGTGAACATAAATTTCAGTGGATTTACAGCATACCGAAATGGTTCAAAAGAGAGTACTAATTTAACTCTCTATTTTGTATATAGAACAGCCCCCTCCATGACATCAAGATACCTCCTCTCTTTTGATCTCATTTTATTCCATTCCTTTCTTGGGAGCTTATGAATGACACACTGAAGTAGGAGTATATTACAACATTCTTAATGGAGAGTATCAAAACTTGCTTGCTGTGCCTCTGATCACCAATGTAGTGTCATGTGTCAAAATGAGCCTCCTTGAATCTGACTAACTCTTGGGCATCATAATGCACCTAGCATAAGTGCCCTTACAGGCCAGCAGCATAGCTGCTTTACCACTGGCTCTTCCCATTAGTTTCTGTGTTACTGTCACAATTCTTTAATATTCCATTACATAAAATCACAATGGAGCATTTTGACAGGCCTGGTCCATGGGGCAGCACTGCAGGTATGATTTGCCTGATCACTCAATCCCAGTGCTTTTCAGGAATGCCCATTCTCCGACCACAGCCCAGCTCTTATCCTGGAGCATAAGGAAGTGAGGGTACAGAGCGCCAGAATCTTACTTCCACGTAACATAAAGGACTGTGTCTGGTGCTTAATTTTACCTGTGCCCATCCATAGCCTCTGCTTTTGCTTGCACTGGAGCAGAATGCCTTTGCACTCCCTGCTGCACATCATGCTAGAATTTAAAGGCTCAAAGACCATTCTGCTCAAAATTACTGTATAGTGGTACCCTGTGCTAGTAAACAGTTACTTCACTTCACCCTAGAGGTGACCACCCTTAAGTGAACTGTTTCATACATTCCGTGCTAAAACAAAAGAAAGAGGCAATTAACCACGTAGATAAAATAACCACAAATACTTTTGTTGTTTCTCAGAAACAAATGAAGACAGACCCTGCCCAAGAATCTTACAGTGTTGGTTTAGCCATAATTCAATTGTTGTAGCTGAAAACAGACAACTGTTGGAAAAATAATAAGGCGAAGCATAAAACTTCCAATGAGTTGTTGGAATGTATTCGGGACAACTTTTTGTTTCAGAAAGTGGAGGAAATAACCAGGGGGACTGCCATTTTAGACTTTATTCTGGCCAAAAGGGAGGAATTAGTAGTAAATCTGAGGATGGAAGGCGATTTGGGTGAAAGTGAACATGAAATAATTGTTAAGTCCAAAGCTGACACTGAAGAGTTACAAAAAGGGATCTCACAAAACAGGGTGACTGGGCAACAAAATGGCAGATGAAATTCAATGTTGATCAGTGCAAAGTAAAATTAATCTTTAAGTATGCTCCTGCATACTTTGAGGATGCTGCTCCGTACAGGGTCCAGAACAGAAGAGATCAGCATATGCCTTGAATCATGAGAGGAAAACAACAACAGAAATTCCCATTAAGGCAAACATGCATTTGAAACCAATCAGCAACACAGGAGGAATTCACCAAAGACAGCTCAGAATGGAAAGAAACTCCAAAAACAAAGGAATCATTTCACTCATGCATGACTCAGAACCCCACTAAGTGATACCAACTGCATTACTGTAATGGAACTGCCAGTGGCACAAAGGAAATACAAAATGTAAATGCTGAGGGTGTTGAATCACAAAGATACTGTCAACAGCGTAGCTGAAATCCACTTCAAAGAAAGAGCGAAAGAAACCAACTAGAACAAACTAATGATCATGCCAAAGAGTTACAAATAAGGGGGAGAAAAATTCCCCCGTACAGTAAACTGCGCTAATCCATAACATGTTCAGCAAAGTACAATAAAAGACAGTGCCAAGAACTGAAAGTACCCCAATAAAAGAAGGCATGCTGTGTCAAAGGCATCCCTGAAGCCATTTACCCATCCTGGCTTAATATGCCTCTGGAATGGTCCCACCCAGCCATGGAGGTTGCCAGCCTCTCTTGACGACAAAACCAGTCACCCCAAAACACATGCACGTCTTTAAAGTTAAAGTAGGTGTCACATAGAATGGGGCAAATAATTGATGTTTTTGGTTCAGCCAGCAAACTGAAAAATCAGGAGAAATACTTGGATCCAGAACTGTTTGGAACTTGTCAGCACATTGGAAATGTTCATTTCAGGTCACCGTGCATGCATCTGTAAATGTACACATCTCTTCATACACTGTCATTCAGTGGATTCAAATTTTCTCTCTGCCTGGTTCAGAGGAGGGATTTGAATCTACTTCTCCTACCTCCCAGGGGCTGGCCTTAATCACCGGGTATACAGTCATTCTCACTGTCTCTCCCTGGAACAATGAATAGTTATGTATTTCTACAAAGTGGAACAGCTTGAGAGCAACCCAACTCAGAACAACCACCAGACTATAGGCTATTAAGGCACTCAGCTGGAAGGAAGGAGATCTGAGTTCAAGACTCTGCTCCAGTGTGGACATTCAAATCAGGGTTTCCCACAACCCAAGCAAGTGCCTTAACCACTGGGCTAAAAAGACAGTGGTGGGGTGGGGGTGGGGTGGAGTGTGTGTGTGTGTCTCTCTCTCTCCCCCTCTCCACTCTGTAATCAAACTCTGTACATTTTCAGAACCAATACCGAACATTTTCCCTGATTCTTCGGTTTGCTGGCCACACTGAAAAACCACTTGTTCACTCAGCTCTAGTCACAGCCCTGGTAAAAGTACACCCTGCTGGACACCCACCAGCCTACTGTGTTTGGGCCCCAGCACGGTAGACCTGTGTGCTTTTATAATGACCACAACACATTCCTCACAACCACCCTCCTCTGTGCCAGCAGGATGATTCGGGCAATCGCATCTCTGGCAGGTAAAGGCAGGATTTAGCTAATGAAACAGATGGCTGTAGATCCCATACTGTGTGTGAACAATGAAAAAGCTTCTTTATTTTAGCACCTAAGAACTTGGCCGGTAGTCTACCTTGTTGTTATCTTAAATAGAGCACTCTTGTGTTCTTCTCTCTTTGGCTAATTGTATGATTTTTGGTTTTAATATTTTGCAAACTCCAGCCCTCCACAGGGTTTGGAAACCTACAGCGTTTACAACCTGCTTTGTTACTACAGGTTGCCAGTGACCTAAATCATTGCAAAGATTATTATAAATCCATGACCTGGCCTGTCTGTTGTTAGAGCCTGCCAATAGAAGTCTACACTGTATACATGACTGTTTTAGCACTTGAATATTTTACACTGAAATGGAGATCTCCAGACTTTGCCTGGAGTTCTGGGCAAATTAATCCACAGCCTCGCCCATAGGCTTGATTTTAATGTCAGAGCCAAAGTCTGGTCTTGGATTCCTGCTCATCTGCTAGCTCTAAATGAAAAGCAGGCCTCAGCACACATGGTACAGTATTGTTGGGGGTTCAGCAACAGTGCTGTTCACAACAGGGAGCAAAGCAATTCTTTTCAGACAATCAAATGTTTATAATTATTCAGTATGATAAACAGCTGCAGCCAGCTCCAAATAACTTCAGAAATGTTACACAACATTCTGTGTTTCCAGCTTTAGATGAATGGAAAAAGGAAGGAATAAAAGATGCTTTTTGTAAACTACTGACATGTTGCCTAAATCTGGCTCATGGTGTGCAATATCCACTGTTGCAGAGGGTTGGATTTTTAAGTCCTTTCGTGTTTTGCTCCCAGTGGCGTGTTTCTTTCATAGTTCATAAGCCTGCATCCTGGGTAATGATGATAAAGGAAGGTACTTTGTGTCATGGTTGGAGCAAGAGTCAGGAATTTTGGATTCTATTCCAGACTCCCACTGATTTGCTTTATGACCTTAACTTCTCAGGACCTCAGATTACCTATCTATAAAACAGTTATGTTAATACCTCTCTCTTAAGGGCAGTACAAAGCTTAACTGAGATTTGTAAATCACTTTGACATCAGAGAATGGACCAGAACACATTGTAGAGTGCAAAATAATAGTATTCTAGTTAGAGATGCTCCAACAGTGAAAAAACTTATTCAGGAACATTTTTGTCACTTTTGATTTTTTTTTTATTTCGCTATCTTCACATTCCTTCGTGTTCACCTAGTGAACAGTCTTGCAAACAGGTTTTTG
Source organism: Lepidochelys olivacea (assembly GCF_965140295.1). Classification (NCBI taxonomy): domain Eukaryota; kingdom Metazoa; phylum Chordata; order Testudines; family Cheloniidae; genus Lepidochelys; species Lepidochelys olivacea. Next base: position 129,581,709 of record NC_140413.1, read on the forward strand.
CTTACAGAGATATAGGTGTACATTTGTTCTGCATGCAGATATCATATTTGCATCTAAACAAAGAGATGGACCATGATTACAGGCATTCACTATTTGTCCCCGAAGTTGCCTACTTCTTGTACTGAGTTTTTCATCCAATCATAAAGTTGAAATAATACCATGTAACTCAGGTTATCAGTCAAACACCTCAAATAACAAATACTCAAAGGTATGATCACAGCAAACAGTTTGCAAACAAATCATAGCATAAAATGTTTGCATTCAATGTTTGTTGAGAATTACACATAATTAAAACATCGAAGAAGAGCCAAGGATAATTAACCAAAAAAAGGGCAAGATTAGTTAGATAAATTATTCATTACACATAGCTCACCCAGCTTTCATTATAAAGCACATGGCAGCATTATGTCCAGTAGTTTTATATTGCACTTGAATTTTTAAATGTCATCAGCATGCAAGAATAACTAGAGACGGAGCAATGTTCTGCGTAAGTAGGCAGGTGAATTCTGTCTGCATAGGGAGCTTCCAAATGCACCATTGGTCATGTACTGCAATGGGGTACCTCTGATCTCTTGTTTAGCCATTCAGCCAGTTACTTCAACCATCTGAAAAAGGTCTTTGGCCATATCATTCCTTCTGGAACCAGATGTGGTTCAAGTAGCATGGTATGCCTATTAATAACCCGTTTGCCAGGTCCTGCCTGCGACTCCTCCATGTCCCCAAATTTCCTCTCCCATTTTGCCCGCTCCCTGTGGCCAACATAGGTGTCCTAAGCAAGCCCATACATCCACCTAGATTCTTATAACGGCATCCAGCACTGCAGTATCTGAGCACTTCCCTTATGATCAAAAGGAGTAGGACATGCATCTTTTCTGGTCAAAATCCATGAAGAAGGGTTGCCACGACAGAGGAAGCAAGCAGGGAGAGCTGCTGGGAGTCTCCAACCTGAGGGGAAATAGTGAGTCTACTCAGAGGCTGACAATATGACACGGATAGCTGGGCAATGAGGAACTGGAAAGCCGCAGAAAGAGGGCAAGTGAGGAAAATGGAGCAGGCCTGAAGGAAGGTACAAAGATGGCATAGGGGCCCAGAGAATAGTGATGTTTGGATTCATATTCAGTATTACATAGATATATTTACTAGTATTAAGCAAAACAAGGTGCATGGTGGTCATTGACTAACCAAAAAGGTGACTTCATCTCACCCTTATGTATGATCTAGTGATAGGAAATCAAATCAGGTATTCAGCATAATACAAACCAGAATGAAAAAAAGAAAAACCTAAATCACCACTCAGTACAGGAGGATTATTTGTTTTGGCCCAGACTCTTAGATCATAAATCCTAAATGGAGTTTATTCTGAGCAATATGCTTGTGCTAATAAAGATTCCACAGGCTGCTGTCAATAACACATTAAAATGGAGATCAGATAAATCACAGTGGAGTCCCAGTTTTTGTGTATGTGTATCTGCTTTTGAAGAGATGTTGCAAGAGGACTCCAGTGAAGGAACTGTGAGTCAACAATCCTTTATGTTCAAATAAGGTCCTTTGGGATTATGTATGTTCTGGCACAAAGCAAATCAAATGCCTAAACTGATCCTGCCACATATTATGTGATCATGGAGAACAAATGTTTAATCATTATTACGATAGTCATAATTTTGTTTTGATGGATCAATTGTGCATCGTTTACATAGCATGCGCCACAGGATTTGTCTCAAGCCCAGTAACTAAACAAAGCATTATCATTTGCCATGTGTTATGTGAATTTCACCATTACCCTTCATATACAGAAGTGGAGGTGACTTTTTCTTGCATGCATTGCATGTTAGCATTTCAAATCTTCAAAATGTTGTACTCACGAAGACGTGGCAGGTGCTGTTCTCTCCACTGGTACAGGATTGAACCCTTAGACTATGGGGTATTCTTCCACAGGAAATTGTCCTTATTGGATGTGGAGCTTGCCAAGACAATTTGCGGCAGCCTTGTCAGAAAAGTGTAAAGCCCTCAACCACCTTCAAATCTGGTCAGAGGAGTCATCAGTGATGTGTGACATGGTCTGTCTTTGGCCACAGCCGCATGTGCGATCCTCATTGGCCCCAGGTAGGAAAGTATTTCAGCCCCTGGCCAGTCTGAAATCAGTTCAGAGGGGCCCATGAGCAGTCCAGTGTGGCACATCAAAGCTGGGTACACGCATAATTGTGTCAATTATGAGAGACAGGTTTCTGATGTCACCTGCTGACCATTCTTCATGCCACATCCACACCACAGAGAATTCTAGGCGAGGCAAGTGGGCCCAGAACGAGTGCCTCGATGACAAGCGTGCTCTTGGGTGGTGGAATAGGTCAGTGTATAATACTAGGCTTGGGTTTGCTCTGATCTTCTCAGCCATTCTGGCAGTAGGGTCATCAAGACAGATGTGAGGTTGCTTAACACAGGGAGCGAAGGTATTGGTGTGGGTCGAATCATCCCAGTTATGATGCAAATGATTGAATATAGTTGTGACAACCAATTGGATGTGAGAGGGCTGGAGCCAGACTGGAGCACAGTATTCTGCTGCAGAGTAACAGGGGGCTAAGCTAGACAATTGGAGTGTCTGAGCATTTGTTCCCCATGAAGTGCTGGCCAATTTGCTTAGAATGTTGTCTATCTAGGGTTACTCCATGAGTGGGATTTGTGTGACAAATGAAGTCCGTTGAGAAAGACAGTCAGGGAAATGGTGAGAATCCCACTATTCCAGCGATGAGGAATGTGTTGACAGGAATAAGGGATAATCCTGCATTGGTAGTAGGTCATGGCATGTACTGCATGCCCTAATGAACCAGACCTCTTGGTATGATGTGGCCACTTTCAGCTGCACCTCAGGCATGTTCAAGCTCTATGTAGCCAGTGTGATCACCCCAGCATAAGAGTGATCTGACAGTGAGTGACAGAATTGGTAGAAGGGATCTTCCACCATTCTCACTTCCTGCTGCTAGGATAGAAGGGGAAAGGGGACATGGATGAAGGAAAGGAGAATGGCCAGGATGCCCTTGTGCTACACTAATCAATTACTATGTTTTCTGCCCTTGTGTCCATTTGCAACAGTCATAAATTAGAGCATCCCTCAGCCTTGCATTGGCTCAACACACGAGTGGTGAATTTCACCCTAAGGATGTTACAGTTGTTGTTGTTGATTCATTCTGCATGCCCAAAAGTTTGCTAGGTGCCTGAAAGAGACTACGGAAGATATAATCCCTGTCCCAAAATGCTCGTAGTCTAAACTGGACATAATGTCATACTTAGGGTGATAGACAAAAGGGAGTGGATGGTAGAGGAAGGACTAGTATTTCATTAATTATCTCAGAGGGATAGTCAATAAGGCATATGCCTTCCTGGTGCCATTAAATTAGTTTGTTTCCTAACTGACTTCTCCTTGATGAGGCAGCAGAAATGAGAGTTCAGGTGCAAACTGAATGAGGCGAGGGAGGTGACTTGGCAATATATAGAAGCAGTGCATGCAATTCTTCAGCCACCGTGAAACTCAGCTTCCTCTCCATAGGCTCTACATGCTCACCAAAAAATATTTAGGAAAGATTTGGCTTTTAATCACTTGAAACTTGCTGGGAGAGAGACTTGGACTGATTTAAAGGTAAAGAATGGGAACAATCAACAGAACAGCATGCAAAAAAAATTTCACACATAAGTTGCATGTGGCACCAGCAAACAGTAGACTCTGGGTGAAATCCTGGCCCCGTAAATATCAGTTGGAGTTTTGCCATTGACTTCAATGCTGCCAGGATTGAACCCGCTCTAGCTCTCCATTTGCCTGTGCTATAATCAGCAACTACATCACCGAAATAATCTGCATATCTATTTTTCACATATTATTCATTCATTATTACTATTATTTGTATTCCAGTAGCAGTTAGCAGCTCCAAACAATATCACAACAGTCTGAGGACTCTTAGCATGGCATAGATACATGTGCTCCTGTAGCCATACACCACACGGGTGTAATTCAGAAAGCCAAATTATCTAAGAACATAAAAATTGAACATAACAGACCCAGTCATGGTTCAACCTGTTGATATTCTGAACAACAAAAATCTCTTAACCATGCTTACAGCTGTTTCCATTGCATCACATAGGCTCAGTCATTCTAGGCTTCACTATGACACACAGGGTGACAATCTTGGAATCTTATGTAGCTTTACCTGTGTCTTCTATAATCATAAATAAAGATTAAAAAATTCAATATGAAAGTGTTTAAAAAAACTGTCAAGCTATCAAAACTATCAAAAGAGTTATTCTTTTCTAATCAGTGTTAATTAGTTTTAGAGCGATGTAGCCATGTTGGTCCCAGGATTCAAGAGAGATAAGATAGGTGAGGTAATATCTTTTACTGGACCAACTTCTGTTGGTGGAAGATGCAAGCTTTCAAGATTACAGAGAGCTCTTCTTCAGTCTGAGGAAGGAAGAAGTCTGAGCTAAACAGACGTTGGGACAGATTGTTAAGCAGAAGGGATGTTGAAGGCAGTCACTTAAAAGAAAATAAGCAAATAAAATAATTTTCTGTAGAACCCTACTGCTTTTATTTCTCTTAAATTCTATGACTTCTTCATAAGGAGTAAAACTTTAATTAAAAGGCTATTTAAGAACATAAGAACGGCCATACGTTCCTTCAGTTGTACATCTTGTACACCGTACATTTTAAGGAGGCATCAAAGAGGTTTTCACCACTCCAAGAAGAAAGTGCTGTAAAATACAGTAATGGGCTAGTGCAGCAGGGTTGCTATTTGCCAGGTGCTCCCCTGTTGTTTCTGCAGTGCCCTCCTCTTTTGAAAAAAGCCTTGGGAACACCTTTTAGCCTGTCTCAGGCTATTACTACCCCGCCCCTGAAACTGGATCAGTAGCCCAAAGAAATTCAAAATAGTCTTCAGTGACCCAAAAGCAAGGTCCATCACAGTAACCCCATCGTTCATACCCATCTCCAATGTCCTGCACTCCACAGAGCCTTATCCTGCTCAGCAGAAGCCTAGTCTTCTGGCTCTTCCTTCCTTACTCTGTCCGCACACTCCCTGTTCTGAAAGGGAAGGTAACATATACATTTCTCTCCTTGAGAGCTCCTCCTGATTGGCCTGGAGAGAGGGGAGTCCTGCTCCACCCTGCGTTACAGGGCTCCTGACCCCAGGCCTTAAAGAGACAGTGTCCTGAGAAGATCACTGCTAACTCCCTGGCACCATCTCATCTCTTCTAGTTTTGGCGTATGCTCACACCAACATCCCTGAAAAGGGGTCTTCTGCCCCTCCTTAGGCTTAAAGAGACAGTACACCCCATTGCAGATGGAAACTCATGAAATACTGTTAATTCTTCTTATTTCAAGGCACAGCCAAGGATGAGGAAAATCCACGCCTCTGTTGGATTGCCGTAGTTACTCACACATTTGGCTTCATATCCCAGAAACACAAAATCCACACCAACAAAATCAAAACTCTAATCGTCAAAACTAACCTCATTTCTCATTTCTGGGATATAAACAAATTATTGTCAGCCACCCACTGAGTTACTCAGCACTGAAAATGCAATTGAGTCCTTCATAATGGTATGCAGGAAACATAGTCCTTGCTTGTGCTGTCGGAAACCTTCTGCATAACACATGTGCGTCAGTACCAATTGATCTCTACCCATATTGCTTCTTTGGTGGGAGAAATGATCAGACCTGACAACCATGAGTCATTTTGCATCCCGACTTTTAATTTTCATCTGAACAAAGGCTCTAGATAGCATGGAATCTATGCCTGGGTCAGATAAGTCTAACTGTACTGTGGGAAAGTTGTTGATGTCTCTGACGGGATCACTTATTTTGAATGGAAAACATTTCACAACCTTAACATAGCTGGCTTGCTATAACAATTTTAAAGACATTCCCCATCAACTTATGCCAATTTTAAAGCAGGACAAATTTTAGGACCTAACACACAAGATTTTTTTCCCCTACCTAGAAAAGAATTCCTTATTTTGAAACAGAGCATTACTTTCAGCATGGGGGTGATTTTACTGGATTATAAAGAGATACTGTAATAACACAAACTATCAACAGACCTAAAGAATAGGTCATTGACTTTGAAACTTTAGTTGAAATCAAGGGGAAACATGCCAGCTTTCTGGTTTATTTAGCATAGCAAAGTAAATATGATTTGAAGATGTGGTTCTGCTATTAAATTTAGGCAGCCCCGACACAAAGTGATCTACCATGTCTGGCAGCTCTACAGGAGTTTGCACTGAGCAAATTTACTTTTCACAGTCTGTTTCTGAACTCACCCTAAGGTCCTGTATGATTATTGTGCACCAGGAAGAAATCCGAATATACTCGTGTTGGGTTTCTGCCAACAAGTCTAGTCATAACCTCATCTTGTGATTGCAGCATTTTATTAAAAAATGGAAAATTATTTAACAGACAATGATTTATGTGGCATAAAATGTGAAGAATGCAATCTTTTCCTCATCCTTCAAAATACCACATTCAAGTAAAAAGGGACTGACTGGATCCTAACCTGTGAATGTCCAGTTCTTCAAGTTTTTGACAAGTTATTAAAACACCACTGGAAAAGGAGATAATGCACTGGTTAGAACAGCAAATGTGCGTGTTAGATAGGAGCTAGGGCAGAAGCTTTGTTTGGGTAGTTTGTTGCTCTGAGGAGCTAGAGTTGCAATTTGCATGATTCCCATCTGGGCGGGATTATCAGAATTGCTGAGCAGCCACCACTCTCATTTTGAAGTGAAGGCATGGTGTAGGTGCTCGGTCCCTCTGAAAGAAGGTCTACACATTTCTTGAGTTTGTTGAGATGTAATGATAGGTCACTACAGCTGGGTTGCAATTTTCCACCAGTACAATTTTCCATCAGAAAATGCTGATTTGACACAAATCGAAAGCTTCCACAGGAATGTATCAATTCAATCAAAACTTGTGGTGAAAACCAGGCAGTTTCTGATAGAACCTCTCTGAGGTCTTGCTAGCTCTCCCACCTACCTCCTTAACAGCCTGCCTGGCTGGCAACTTGATGTAAAGCTCCCAGGCTCTAAACATTTACAGGCTCCCCAGCTCTGCACCAGCCTGCCTGCTGGGCTACTGGGGAGCCTAGTGGCCACTCCCCAACTAGTCAGTTCCCAGGCTCCTCAGCATCCTGACTTTCAGGCTCCTTGGGTTCCCACAGTCTCTGGCAGGCCACTCCCCAGTTAGTCCATTCCCCTGGTGTTCCTGGGCTTCTAGCTCCCCAGCAAGCCACCTTCCTGGATCCCAGGAAGCTCAGGAAAACACTCAGCCAGGCAGCTGAACACCCAGTTCACAAGGTGGGCAGCCAGCAAGTTACACAAAAAGCCCCCCATGTAGTTTCTCCTGAAATGGATTTTTTATGGAAACCGCTTCCTATGAAAAATGTTGCAGTATTGATTTTCAAGAGTGTTTTTATTTTTTTGCTGAATTTTTCATGGGAAGAGATTTTCATTTTCTGGGCACCTGTGCTGTTACACATCTAAAATATATTTAGTAAATGGTAACAGATACATGTTTCTATTCTAATACACATAGACAAAGAGAGGGTAAAGGGAGCAGAACTACTCAGACAAACAAAGCCCTCTATGAGAAGAAAATACCTTTCCTGGTTATGAGTATGGCTATTGAGACACAACAGCCCAACCATCCAATCAGTGGAACACCCATTACTTTGAGCCTGTTCACTTTTGATAGCCCAGACTGGAATTTGCCCAGACCTGACTGAGCTGGTTTGGGGTATTGGGAAATATGTTAAGAAAATCAACTGCGGGAATGCAGGTTGTCCTCCTCAGGAAAAATCTCTGGAGTCCACAAAAGCCATAGTTAATGGATTGCCACCAGCCCCTTTTGGAAGGAGGGTTCTTTTTTTAGAAAGAGACTGAGGTAGAGAAAAAGGAAAGATCCTCTCCAGCACACGAGAGGGGTTCGCTGGGACACTTAACAGAGGAGGGTGGATGTTGCCATGCTGCTGGGTCAGATAAAGCAGGCCAGACTCAAGCATTTCTATCTGAAGATACATTTATTTTAGCATTGCTTACTGTTACTGTAACTATGATAGCCAAACTGATTAGCTGTTGAGAAAAGTAAAATCTAGATACGGTCAGAAAATTATATTTTGTTTTGTTTAAAATCTTTGTTCTCTATCTTCAAATGAGAACCTGGTTTTACAAAGAATTTGGCTGTAAGCTTGGAATTTCCACACACTTCCATTGCCTGAGGTGAGGTGACCTCACAATAGGTGACCTGCAAGGGTGGAGTCCTACGGTATGTCTACATTACAAAATTAGATTGATTTTATAGAAGTAGATTTTTAGAAATAGATTTTATACAGTTAATTGCATAGGTCCCCACTAAGCGCATTAAGTCGGCGGAGTGTGTCCTCACTACCATGGCTAGCATCGACTTACAGAGCGGTGCACTGTGGGTAGCTATCCCACAGTTCCCGCAGTCTCCGCTGCCCATTGGGATTCTGGGTTAAGCGCCGAATGCCTGATGGGGCAAAAACATTGTTACGGGTGGTTTCGGGTACATGTTGTCAGTCTGGAGCGGAGTGGCTGGGTGCCTGGAGCCTCCCGCCCCTCCCCCGTTCTTGGGCATCTAGGTGAGGCAGATATGGAAATTGAGGAGGAGGGTATGAGGTTATACAGAGGATACAGCGGCGGTCTGTGCTCTTGTTGGCTTTCCTGCAGCTCCAACAGATGCTTCATCATGTCCGTTTGCTCCCCCATTAGCCTTTTTCCAATAAAGGACTGGATTTTTGGAGTCTTAAAGGTTTGGGCATATGTTGTTTAATTAGCTGGGGGAAACAGCTAATTTCCTTTGTTTCCTTTCTCAGCTCTTCCCCGGGGAGAGAGAGGGGGTGAGATGGCTTGAGGGTACCCCACAAGAAGGAATTCCCAAGTGTGCCTTCCTGGTTTCCAAGGGGTTTTGCATTGAGTGGTGGCAGAATCTACCCATCCAAGGTCAGAGAGAAGCTGTAACTTTGGGAGCTTAATACAAGCCTAGAGTGGCCAGTACTAATTTTTAGAATCCTTGCAGGCCCCTATCATCTGCACTCAAAGTGCCAGTGTGGGGAATCAGCCTTTTTCCTGTCCTTTTTCCAATAAAGGGAAAATTGAAGAAGCAGAAGCAGGCACTCACCAAGGGGAATGGCTGAGAGAATAAGAAGGAGACAGGTGAGGGGAAGGGCCCAGAGATAACAATATTCTTTCTTCCAACCCTGCTTTTAAATACAGATTTTAATTTTAAGACTTTTTTCCTACAGAATGTTATTGAAGAGTTCAAGGAGACATTTGAGCTGTTTATAAACAATTCATTCCATTATAATTATCCTTTCAATACAAACACCTTTTTCTTTCCAACATCCAAGCTTCTCCACCTGCCAGAGAAAGGATGAGTGATACAAAGAAGGATGGGTGTCTCCAGTAGTGAGAATAGGGAACTACAACTACGTACTCTCGAATTCTAGCCCCAGTTCTGCCTCTGACACAGTGAGTGACATTGGGATGGTAAACTGGCTCAAAAGGTTCAAGTTTAGATGGCTAATATTAGACACCTAAACTCATATTTATGCACCTAAAAAGAACTGATCTAATTTTAAGGGTGCTGAGGATGCACAGGAAAGGAGGGGACCTTACGTCCCTAGGGAAACAGAGGGGATCTGTGGAGCTTGGGGATCAAATCCCTTGCTTCTTGTACAAGATTTGGCAACCTATAATGGAAGAATTTGCAGAAAACTATACAACAGGAAATCTCTAACCTTCCTGCATGGTTTTTGCCCAGAGGAGAGGGTTAATCTCCTGCCTAATTACTTTTTTATAGTTGCTATATTAATTAATTAATTAATTACATTAAATATACACCGCAATGTCTGTACATTAGCTCAAATCCAACTCGGGTATCTATTAACTTTAAAACATTATCCAGCTTGCCCGCCAGATGATTGTGTGTGTGTGTACACACATACTTTATGATGGCAGTTGGGGAAGCTCCCTCATCCTTGACATCTGTCTCAGTCTTTCTTGCCTCGCTTTTAAAAGAAGTGCCTTAGATTTCCAGTCACCTCCACCCAAAATTTATTTTTGACATTACCATTTTGGGTTCCATATGAATCTTATTTTATCCTGATGGTACAGAGCTCTTAAGGGGGTGCTGAAAATGAAGTAATTATCCTTATTGTAATTAAGATACAAGCTAGCAGCCTGGAAAATACAAGAGTTCAAAAGGCTGACAAACAAGCATGATAAATTACATACTTTGCCAGAGTGACAAACGAATGAAGCTTCAAATGACATTTTACAAACCTCTTACAATACACATACCATTTTCTAGACAGTTCAATGGCCTTTAGTATAATGAATTCATAGTGCAGTATAGACCAAAAAAGACTTTAGATAACTAAACAGACACCTTAAATGTAATGCTTTGTGAGGACAGAAGGTGATCATCCATATTAACTAGATCCTCCTGTTACAACGTTTATATTGTGTTTGGTCCATTTATTTAAGTCCTCTGAGATACACACATTGGTATGACTTCATGGGTGTGAGGGAAGATGGAACAGAGAAACATACCACAATGTAGAGCACTATTCAAGGAGACTGCAGCTGTGGGGGGACCTCAATTTTTTTCTGACTGCACTTTCGTAGCATAAAATCACCAATGCTGGAGTAGATTTCATTAGTTTGTGCAGCTATTTCCTTTTCCCAGTTTGCCTTTTTATCTACAGTTGTGGAGGACTGGGCCAAACTTCCTCCAGAGTAACTCTATCTAAAAGGTTTTGGAGTTATGCCAAGAATACTTTCAGCGCCTTTCTAGAGCCATTACCACCTGACACCAACATCCTCCCATGGGATGTGGCTTTTTAGGTCAGCCAAGCAACAAACATAGCCAGGAGTCAACAGTTTCTGCCCAGCAACTGGTAGCTGCCTGTGAGTCCAAGCTAGGCCCACACACTCGTGAAATGAGACACCTCTGAGCATTGTGGAAGTGGAAGCTTCATGCAAGAATTTTTGTCTTCCAAAAGGAGAGCTTAAATGGCACGTTAAGGGGCAGGTGCTGCCCTGCGAAAGCAAAAAGCATTCAATCAAAATATTTTGGCAGCTGTCTGCATCTCATGGATTTCAACCATATTATTAAGCACCTTTACTTTTTGCAGCTCTAGTTATAAGCAGGCTCTGGGAGGGGCTTGCAGACCCAGAAATGAATGGAAAGTGTTGAACCAATCCACTAGCTAACCCTATGCCTGGGGCCATATTTAATCCATTTTCCCCTCTTCACCTCATTGTGACTAAAAAAACAGAATAGACAACATGGCTTTGGCCTCATGGGAGAGTCTTCCACTTAAGTGCAGAACTGGGTTCAGATTGCTTGAGCCTTATACTTCTTCCTCTTCTTCAATGTTTAGCCGAACGGTTGGCTGTAGCAATTGTTCACCATCTGGTCTGGTCCTGTGCAGCCACAAGGGCTTAACAGACTGAAAGTCCAATGTCAGAACAGATTTAATGTATCCATGTAGTACGGGGGTCTGCCTCTGAGCTGCCTCCAACCCTTGGTAGGTGGAATTTTATCCCAGATGTTACAAGCCACCCAGAGAACAGCATTCGCCAGAACATCTTGCGGCATTCTGGTGACGTGTCTGAAAATCATAGGAGGCCGGCTGCAGACAAAGACCCCAGTAGTCTGTAGACCAGAGCAACCGTAAACATCTGTGTTACAAATTAAGTTGTTCCACTTTTTGCCCAATATACGATGTTGGCATTTTGTGTGGAAAGCCTCCAGCTTTGCCCAGTCTGAGCAGCATAGGGGGCAGGCAAAAATCCCATTAAGTTCAATCATGGCTGTATGGAATCAGGTTGACCCGGCACATATTTTTCCGTGCAAGAGCCTGATTGACAAAGAAGAAAATAGTTGAATTAACAACAACTGAAGGCTAATAATGTTCAGAACATGGAAATCCTGCATTGTTTTAAAAATAATACAAGACACAGCAAAATCAGGTTCACCCTCACACTTCATTTTTATTGTTATTAAATGGCTCCTCTGCAGTCTGAAACAATGGAAGCAATGTTCACTTCAGAAACGCACAAGTAGAAGAATGAAGCATTTTCTGTGTTCTTGACGAATTGTGGTAATTCTTTTCTTCTATTAATTCAACTGTTCTGGGAAATATTTGGAAGAATATTGCTAGCTCTCCACATTTGCTATGGCTAATGAGAGAAAGAGCAATTGGGAGCCTGGAAGCAGCTCTGCTGGAATTGCCTGCCTTTGTGGTAGAATGTTGTTACCGTTTAATGGAAGGCTCACAAATATCCAGCAACAGAGAAAATGCCACCTCTGAGAAGAAAACAGAAATCTATTTCTTCCTCATCCATTCTGTAAACGGCAAATCCCATGAGAGTGAATAAACACAGCACAAACTGTGCTGTTGGGGCAGCTGGATTAGCTGGCATTTGAAAAATATCAGGGATCTGATTTTCGTCACTAATACTAGTGTAAAGCAGGAATAACTCTTATCATAAATGAAGGAAGGAGGTAGCTCCCTTTTATGGACACCCAGCCAGCCAGTTAGCTAGAAAATCCCTCTTAGTAGCTGTTCTCTACTTGCTTTGCCTGTAAAGGGTTAAAAAGTCCACAGGTAAAAGGAAAGGAATGGGCACCTGACCAAAAGAGCCAATGGGACAGCTAGAACTTTTTAAAATTGGGAAAAAACGTCACTTTGCCTGTGTGTTGTGGTTCTTCGGAGCGAGGGGACAGAGCAGAGACAGGGCTGGGACTATGCTGTAACAAGCTTTTTGTCAGGTATTGTTAGGATATAGATATTCAGGCCTGTCTGTAAAGGCCTATACTTTAAGAAATCACTGTCTGCCGGTGTAAGGGCCTTCTCTTACTGTGACAGTTTGTGGCCCTGTGCTTAGGCTCAGGCCTTTAGCTAAGCAGCAGAGGCAGCCATAAGCTGGGAAGCAACCGGTCACCTCCTCACATCCCAAACTAGTCACATTGAAATAAGGTGCTATTGGGCTGTTAGGCACTATCAGGACAGGATTGTATTCCTATCACCTCCAGAGAAAGGGAAGTGCCTAGAAAATGTAAAAGGAAACTTAGTTTGATAGCATCCTGTCTGGCAAGAACTCACTTATCAATAGCTGGGATGTGAAACCCTCACTTCTGTATTGTCTTGTCATTATAGTTCCCACTTTGCTGTTGTTTGTCTGTATAATCTCTGTCTGGTTCTGTGATTGTTCCTGTCTGCTGTATAATTCATTTTGCTGGGTGTAAACTAATTAAGGTGGTGGGATATAATTGGTTACATAATCATGTTACAATATGTTAGAATTGGTTAGTTAAATTTCAGGAAAATGATTGGTTAAGGTATAGCTAAGCAGAACTCAAGTTTTACTATATAATCTGTAGTCAATGAGGAAGTGAGTGGGTGGGGGTGGGCGTGGGCGTGGGGGTAAGGGAGATGGAAACAGGGAATGGGGGTAAGAAAATTGGAATCATGTTTGGCTAAGGGTAGGAATGGGAACAGGGACACAGGTGTAAGGCTCTGTGGTGTCAGAGCTGGGAAGGAGGATACTAAGGAAGGAAACTGGAATCATGCTTGCTGGAAGTTCACCCCAATAAACATCGAATTGTTTGCACCTTTGGACTTCGGGTATTGTTGCTCTCTGTTCATGCGAGAAGGACCAGGGAAGTGGGTGAAGGAATCATCAGATCATACCTAAAAGCTACTCATAAACTAGAAAATGTCTAGAAAGGCACGATTAGGTTTATTTCTGTTTATTTCTTATTGGCTTGTGGACTCCTCTGTGCTAACCCCAAATGCTTTTTATTTTGCTTGTAACCTTTAAGCTGGACCTCAAGAAGGGTATTCTTGATGATTAATTTTTGTAAGTGGTTTTTTTAAATCTAGCAAAAGCCTAAATTACAGATGTATTTTCTTTCTTTTTGTTTTTAATAAAATTTACCTTTTTTAAGAACAGAATTGGATTTTTGGAGTCCTAAGAGGTTTGGGCATATGTTGTTTAATTAGCTAGGGGAAACAGCTAATTTCCTTTGTTTCCTTTCTCAGCTCTTCCCCGGGGAGAGAGGGGGGGTGAAATGGCTTGAGGGTACCCCACAAGAAGGAATTCCCAGGTGTGCCTTCCTGGTTTCCAAGGGGTTTTGCATTGAGTGGTGGCAGAATCTACCCATCCAAAGTCAGAGAGAAGCTGTAACTTTGGGAGCTTAATACAAGCCTAGAGTGGCCAGTACTAATTTTTAGAATCCTTGCGGGCCCCTATCATCTGCACTCGAAGTGCCATTGTGGGGAATCAGCCTTGACAGCGTCACACGGGTGCCAAACTGACCTGAGATTAACTGCTGGATGCTAACTAATGTGTCCAGTTTAAGGGCCAAATCCTAGTTGTTTTTCTCATGTGCAGAGCCTCACTGCAGTTAGCAGCTGAGTCAGGCAAACAGGATTTGTTCCCAAGGCCATGTTTTCACTGCCCAGAACAGGTGGTGGTGGGTTTTTTTACAGCAGGATAACTAACGTGTGTTAGCAAAGCCCTAGTGGGGACAACTTGCTATTAGCTTTTACCGTGATGTAGCTAGGCAAGGTCAATACTATACCCCTTGCCTATGGAAACACTATTTCTAACTACACAGAGGTAAAAACTACAGAATCACTAGGATTTTACAGTGAAATAACTAATGCATGTTCATTATCCCACTGTAAAAAACCCCACCTTTTTGGCAGTGAAGACATGGCCCATGTGTCAAGTCAGCATGGGACTGAGCTGCTCCATTCTTCTGAACCATCATCTTACCAAAATACTCCAGATTATCTGATGGTCTCACAGCAACCTCTCATTCAGAGCAGCAGTGTATTCCTTAAAACAACCAATAACCGACCACAACCCCTGCCTTCCCCCACTGCCAAGTAAGTGCAGGTGTGGGGTTAAGCATCTTCTCCTTAGCAACAAATGACTTGCATGAAAAATGAGGCAAACCTGCAAAAATGACCTACAGTTAAACTTCACCTTGCTGACTGAAATATCTGTTTCTAGTAAATACAAGATATTCATGTCGAATATTTAGTGATTTAACACTGATGTGCAGCAGTTGGCATGACACTTTGTTGTAATACATAACTCCCTAGGTGTAATCCCTGTTGTAGGAGTACCCATGGGTCACCTGACCAAAAAAAAAAGAGCACATGACCAATATTAGATCTCTTATTGTCCTTTGAAGAATCATTGAACCACATCTGTGCTGTAGTCCATAAAGACTACAGCATTATCATCCTTCAAATCCCTTTGAGATGTCCCTAGCCTCTGTTTGCCAAAAGCTGGGAATGGGTGACAGGGAATGGATCACTTGATGATTACCTGTTTTGTTCATTCCCTCTGAAACACCTGGCACTGGCCACTGTCGGAAGACAGGATACTGGGCTAGATGGACCTTTGGTCTGACCAAGTATGGCTGTTCTTATATTCTTAAAACTCTTCTTTTCTGTGACGCCTACAAAACACCAGACAATGGTTAAGGTGTTGGTGTGCTGAGACCACTGCCTCTTTTGCTAACCAATATTGTCTCATTGTTACCTTTTACTGACCCATTGGTCTGTCTGGGTCCATCTGTTGTGGACCGTCCTATACTTAGACTGTAATCTCTCTGGGGCCGGGAACATCTTTTTGTTCTGTTTTTACAGTACCACAGTAGAGTTCTGGTCCATGATTATGGCATCTAGGTGCTATGGTAATGCAAATAATAAATAATAGACTATTACTATTTCACAGCAATTCCTCCAGCCAGTTGAGGTGCAAGACTGATGTCCTCCAAAAGGAATTGCACCTAATCCTCCTCAACTGGAAAGATGGTGGCCATGACATTTGGCACTGGAGTCAAGAGACAAACCATCAGGTCCCCATGTGCTTGGAAGAACTAAAAAAAAGTATAAAGTAAAACGTAAAGAACAAAAAATTATAACTATTAATATTTAGAGGATCCAGAATAATCCTTTTAAAATATTTTATTTTACTACAAAACCACACCAGAACATGAAAGTCGCCATATTTAAAAATCAGGCATTCTTATCAGAGGGTGAAAAGAAAGATCCTGTAATGTATAGTTGACAATATTACTGTAAGTAGACTAACTATAGCTGTGCACTTTCCCTTTGGCTCCCTACTTGTTGTTATAGCCAAAGGACAGCATAAGAGGAGCACTGTTATTTTTTATGAAGAACAAATGCCAGGCTGTCATGTGGCCTTGTGTGTGTCTTTCTTGGTTTAAGACATCAGTTATATGGAACATATTATAATGATATTCAGGGCCCACGCAGCTGTCATTATATCAATCGCCCCCTGAATTCAACAGGAACAGGATTGAAACCTAATGACTTGTTTCTGAGCTCATATACATAGGTGCAATTCCACTGAACTAATGGTGTAAGTAGGATCAGAATTAGTTCCAAAGGCTCCAATCATGTGCACTTGGACAGCCATTCAGGAAGAAGGGTCTGCCCATGTGGATCCAATTGCAAGACCAAGACCAAAATATGTAAAAGATGCTGAACAACAGAGGACCTCTGTGGCATTCAGCGGAACTTGCTTGTAACTGGAGTTCTTTGAGATGGACTCTGCATACTCACACCCATGGAATGTGCCAACTGGGTGCAGCAGAACTGTGGAACCTTCTAGTAGTAGTGCCCCTTAGGAGCACCTTACCCCTCTCCTTCCTACCTGCCACAGTGCTTGAGCATGCTCAAGGGGCATTGCCATAGAAGGGGAGTTGGCACAGGTCCTTTCAACCGCTAAAGTGGATTACCAAACTACAAAAAGAACAGGAGTACTAATGGCACCTTAGAGATTAATTTATTAGAGCATAAGTTTTTGTGGGCTACAGCCCACTTCATTGGATGCATAGAATGGAACATACAGTAAGAAGATATATATACACATACAGATAAGTTGGAAGTTGCCATACAATACAGACTAATACAGTTAGTACTCTGAAACCTACCAAACTACAGAATTAGGACTCCACAAGGAGCAGGTAAGGAGGGCAGGGAGCGTGAGTATGCAGAGTCCCCAACAAAGAACTCCAGTTACAAGTAAGTAATCTTCATTTCTTCTTTGCATGTCCTCTGCATATTCCCACTTGTGGGATAGTTTGCCAGTGCTGCCCATTATTAAGGTTGACTGACACATCCTATTATAAAGGCCTTGTTTTCAGGTGTTTATAAATTTACCAAACTTTAACTGTGTGGGCTGAAATTTTGCATGCTGGATGCCTGCCTCAGGCTGAGGAATTCAGCCAAATTAGTTCAACCATTTCTGAGAACAAGGCAAGGGAAAAATAATTGCTTTGCCTATATTGAAAAATTTTGGTAACCCTTTTATCTGTTCTATGCTGGATTCAGAAAAGTTAGTGCAGGAAGGCTCTGTGCCATTGAGAATCCTTGCACAACAGGGAGATTTATTCTAGGTAATGAAGAAGACAACCCTAACAGTATTTGCTACGTGAGTCAGTTTTAAGTAGCAACAGAAAACTCTGAAGAAGTTCCACATCCAGAAACCACCGAATTAGAGCACTCCTTGCCTGCCCTTACCATGTACTCTTCCTAAATAGAAGCACCAACCTTCTGAGCTGTATGGGCAAGCTATGGCTCCTCCAGTAGAGGGGAGATTGTAGCTCCTTTGTGCCAATGGAATTTCATCCCCTCCTGGAGTTTCCACAGCTAGAACCTCGGTTAATGTCATCTTTGGTAGACCCTGGAACGAACCAAGCCCACTGTACACGTCGTTACGTATATAACAGGGCTGTCTGTCACTTTTAGGGCCAGGAGATCCAGGGATCAGCCAGCACTGTTCTAGAGAGAAGCTAGGTGCTGGGAATCAGCCAGCCCAGATGGAAAGTATCTAGTGATTGGGTTTGATTCCCAGCTGGCAGATATAAGTGAGGTCCCTAGCTCCAGAGAGAGCTGAGAGTATATTCTCCTGTGGCTACAGCAGAAGGCTGCAAGAGGACAAGCTGGCAGAGGACAAGCCCCTTAAGCTACCAGAGGGACCCACAATTTCTGTCAAGAACAGGACTGTTGCTTCTTGTTATTGTTCCACGTTTCCTTGTATTTGTGTGTTGAAGAACAAACTGAGCCCCAAGGAAAGGGATACAAATGGAATTGGGCTTGGCCAATTGTTTGTCCTAGGCTGGTGATCAGGTCCAGCAGCCTACAATATACTATTGCATTTATAATGTGAGATAACATAGGGCCCAATTCGATACTCTAAATCATGATGAATAGCACTTTATTCCACAAGCAGTCCTGTTGACTTCAGTAAGACTACTTGAGAGAGGAAGGGTGTCAGAATCTAGCCTACAGTAAGTGTATGGCTTAGCTCTGCAAGAAGCCGCTAAAGCTTATATGCAAGAGCACAGAATTAATGGATTCTAGAAACCTTAAATGAATCTAGACTTTTGTGTAATTAAAACATCAACCTTCTTATACTAAATGAACATAAGCGTCGTGCATAACACCAAGGGGGTGTCATCCACTTTTTTAATTCAATTCTCTTACGGTACTGAAAAAGATCCCTGTAAAAGGGTGCATCTGTTATATTGCTGAGTTTTATTAATCTGTGTAGGCAGTGTAGAAATCCCAGGTTTTTTCCCTTGTGGCCCCTAATGAAAAGGTAGGAAAAGGTCTGAGAGGCAAGTTCAGCTGTATGTAATTGGCCAGCTAAAGACAAGTGAGCTGACAAGAGTAAAGGAGTTTTATAAGCCTGAATGATCCTTTGTCCTGATAAGTTTGGTTGGCTTGACACCACAATCCATATAAAAGGGTAAAGTTTTCTCAGCATCACACAGCTCAGATAAACATAGGCCCGCAGTCTTAGATGTTCCCCATTTTTAAACAGACAGAGATGATGAATGATTCGAACACCAGTTTATTATTCAAAACAATATCCAACATCACAATTTTCAAAGATTAGGGCAAAGACAGCTAGAAATTGTACAAAAAAACAAGCCAAACCAAAACAAAAAAACAACCCCAAAAGCTTTCTCCCAGAACTAATTTTCTACTTCAATACTTTTCAAATGTTCTATTTCTAGAAATGGGGCATACCCCGACTGTCACAATAAAAGTAAACATAAGTAAATTACCAAACTAAAATATCAAGTTAGCTTTGTTAAGACAAAGCCTTTAAAATAAAAGTCTTTTCCCCACCCCTAACAACTTAACAGAATGCTATACAAGGGATAACAGAATGCAATTAAATGGATGTGAATCAGATTGTCTCAGTAATGAGGACCAAATTCTGCTATACCCAAATTACTTCCATTAACCTCATGGGAGTTGCATACATATATATAAGGGACCAACATGACTCCTAATATCATTTCATGAAGAATGGGGAACTCACTCTTTTTTTAAGACCATTTCAAGTCTTTAGTTATAAGCAGCTTTTATATTTTATATTTTAGCTTTAAAACTGGATCACTTTCTCTTTTAACCGTGTCACCAATCTACAGATAAGGGACTAACTTTAAGCATCTGAGTACCCCATTGACATCAATCCTTAAGCCTTTGCTGTACTGGGGCCTGAATGAGTACAATTGTACCACTCTGTATCTTTTCCTTATTTTTCCAATGTAAGTGACATTATTTCTACAGAGTAATAAAGTTGTGAGCACAGTTTGATGAACTTACAGAAGGTAAAAATCATCTGAAAAACTGTAGTTTAAAACGGAGTATTTTGCGGCTTGCACAGTTGCCAATCTCCTTTCTCTCAGCAAGCTGTTATTTCCAGAGCACCAGGGCCAGTGTTCCACAGGCTGGCAAGCATCAAGGTAGAAACAACTGGAGTTTGCCATCCAAGGTGGCTGTGGTGAGCTGTAGTTCAAAAAGAAAAGAACACATGGTTTCAATGGAGTTCTTTTCAGTGAGTGAAGTTTGCTTAGATGAGCAGTGACATGAATTAAATAAATTTAGGAAGTATTTAAGCTACTCCAATAGCTAGAGGTCCAGAATTCATTTTTAAAACAGTTTAAGATACAGGTTTAATTAATCCAAGCTAGTCTGAAAATTCCATTTTTATTTGGATTTTTTCCCAATTGGCTATTTTCAAGTTTGGTGCAAAATCAGTTACCACATGAACAGTTGGAAAACCAAATTATATATAGTTAAACCATGCAGAAAAATCAAACAGGTAGGGGGTGTGGCTGTGAAATACTAAAAGTGGTGAGTGAATGAAAAAGCTGTAACAAATGACAAAGGAAAGCACTCAGTATTAATAAAGGTACAAATGAACGTTTTGCACATGAACTAATTTTCACTGGTGTTAAATGCAGTATAAAGATTTCCTCTAGGTGAAAGAACACTAAAAAAGGAACAAACTTTTTTTTTTTTTTTACAGAAAAGATACTTTAAAAGATGTGCATTTAAGAGCTCTATATTTATATATATTTATTCCTCACTATCATCCTCTCCTTGGTAATAAAACCAGAGTACACGGCACATTCTACAATTGCATAAACAGAACCTTGAAACGCAGCTGTGGTCAGAAAAGTGATGTACAAATGGCACCTGGTATTCAAGAGATCTACACCGGGTGTGTATCCAGAGTCATATCTGCTGATTTGAATAACAAAAATCTAATAGTCTATAATCTGCACTGTAGCTTGTGCTCTAAGCAATCCATCAAGATTGCTCTCACCAAGGTCACTATTGTCTCATGGTTGGACAAGTGACATGGCTCAAGGCTCTAACTTTGGTTGTCTTCTCTTCTCCCTGTTCTTCAGCATCCTTTTCCGCTATCATGATTTCAACCACCACCTCTACACTAAAGACTCCCTTATCTATTCTACACCCATGCCTTCTTCTGTTAGTTTCCTCATCTATGACCTACTCTCTATTGCATCTCCATGAAATGTCAAACCAAACACGGCGAACATAAAGCATCTCTGGAAATCCTCACTTCTCTCTTCCTCTTCAACCATTATCAATAATTTCACTATTCTTGTCATCCTGGTTCACATCTTTGTTGTCCTTTGACCTCAATCTCTCCTTCTCTTTCTTACTGTCTATTGCTCAATCTTATTATGTCTTCCTATATAACATGGCCAAAATCTTCCCTTGTCTCCATGCCTACTGCCCTAATCTGCTGTCATCTTCACTGCTGCAACCTCAAAACACACCACACCATTTAAACCTATGCAGCATGTTGCTTCTAAAATCATATGCTTTACCTGTCACTCCAACAGCCTTCTGAATGTCTCCATTGGTTCCCTCTCTACTTCTGTATCTGAATGTTGGAACGATGACAAGTAATATAAACTATCTGTTCGTTCTAGCCCTCTTCCTCCCACATATCCTCTTACCCTCCCATGTTGTAATATGTTGAATATAAATTGTAAAATCCTCAGGGCAGAGATCTCATGATTTTTTTAATACACATAATGCATACCACTGCCTATGGCAGGTTTCAGAGTAGCAGCCGTGTTAGTCTGTATCCTCAAAAAGAACAGGAGGACTTGTGGCACCTTAGAGACTAACCAACTTATTTGAGCATAAGCTTTCATGCATCCGATGAAGTGAGCTGTAGCTCACGAAAGCTCATGCTCAAATAAATGTGTTAGTCTCTAAGGTGCCACAAGTACTCCTTTTCTTACTGCCTATGGCATTGACCAATATGTCTCACTGTTCTCCATCTGTCTGTAGTCATCTGTTATTTCTTGTTTTACACTTAGATTATACGCTCTTTGGGGCAGGGAGTATCTTTTTGTTTTGTGTTCTTTGTCCAGTGCCTAGCACAATGGTGTCCTGCTCCTTATGTGCCATAACTGGGGCTCTTAGGTACTATGGTAATGAATGTGATAATAGTATAGTGCTATATGATGTAGGACAATAACACAATATGCTATTATTATAATTTACTCTTGTCAGCACTGCAGAACCAACTTAGCTCCAGGAGTTTGAGATAGGATTAAGTTAACCATTCAGTAGAATAGAATCTAACTGAAGAATTCTTATTGCTGGTGATGATGTATGAACCAGAAAGAGACCAGTTTCACTTTCAAGGCCAGCAGCTACACAAAAATGTCAAACTGACTGAGCTTGATATTGAATTATTCAAAGGCAATAAACAAGAAACATCATAATACAGTTTTAGAATAATTTTGCAGGGTATACCTAAACTGGAAGGATTGATCAGTTTCAAAGAGTTGACACTCTTTCTATAAACCTCCTCTATTTTCATTGACAAAAACCACAGAGCTTTTGAGAGTAAAAAGATTTTGAAATTCCAACAGTTTCTTTCAATCAACACTGATGTTTACTTATGCAGCAAAATGGTTTATTTGCAAACACAGGGCTGGGAAAAAAAGTCCTTTAGGCTGAGTCTGCCATGCAACTGAGCTGTTTTCCAGTTTTACATTCCATTGCTGAAGGATATGACAAGCCAGTGACGGAGAATTTCATCCCAGCACGTGAATGATCTTAAAAGAATTAGAGACTAGTTCTCCAAATTCCCCAGTGAGGCTAAATTTTGTGCAGGTTAGATAAAAAAAGTATTGCTGGTCTAAGCTTCTGCAGGCATTTCCAAATGTCAACAAGAAAATTATTTTTCCATGTGTGCACTCCCCTTCCCACCTCCCTGACCTCCCACACCATGTAATCCTTATAGTTTCATAAACAATGACTAAAAATGCAACACTATTTACTACAAAGCTGCCAAGTTTGAGCCAGCAGCTGAAAGAAGATTTGTACAGGGCTGGAAAAAGAATGTACAGGGTTGGAGCGAGATCAGGAGTCTGTATTCATGAGTCACGTTTGATTGAGATCTGGTTTATTCTCATAAGAGAATTAATTTACGCAAACTACCTCAAAACTGGCATTTAAATGGCATTTCCACTCAGCTGGTGTACATTAGCACAACTGGTAGGCAGGGACTGGCTGACACAAGAACTGGAAAGGGGATCTGGAGACACTGCTCACTAGTTTGAATCCAATCCACGTTGGAAGAGAGCAAAAGATGTTACCACCTGTCCTCTTTACTGCAGCCTATATACACTGAGTTTGGTAGCCTCACTCCAGTTACCAGTGTAGACAAAGTCCCAATTCACAATTGGCAACCACATTGGCAGTCTCAGCAGACAGGCCAAGGATGGAATGGGTATGGAGACTGAACTCTTCCTGTCAGGGCCGGATTAACCTTTTGTGGGCTTGGTGCCAAACATATTTGTGGGCCTCCAAGGGGCAATGGAGCATGGCACGGGTGTGGGTAGGGGGGTCAGTCCCCAGAGCGAGGGGCTGGCCAGGGACATGGTATGGCAGGGACGGCCCTGCTCCGCCCAGCCCAGTGCGAGGGCACTATTTACAAACCAGCAGTTGCCAGACGCACAGTGGCCTGCCTGGCCCTGTGCTGCCAGCATACCCCTTCCTCTCAGGGGCAAGCCATGCCATGCCACACATACCCCCGCCCAACACTGGAACACCCTCCCCCTCCAATTCCCTAAGACCAGAGACCCGCCCCCCCCGGACCCACTGTGCCCATCACACACACCCCAGATCCTCCCACAAATGCACAGTGCCCTGGCCAACACCACCCCTGCCCAGCCCCCGACCCTCCTCCACACCCTGCCTCCCACCTGCACTCACCGGCCTCTCGGAGGCGACTGTGTCTGGCAGGCTGAGCCGCCAGCTGCAGCGAGGGCTGGTCCCGGGGTGTGGAATTGCTCCCGCCCTTTGGGAGTGGTGTGATCAGCCAGGCCAGGGCCTGTCCCAGATGGGCTCCCTCAGGACCCACTTGCCTGGAGGGGCCCAGCCGAGCCCCCCACACTACTCCCCCCCGCCCCGCACAACTGGTCGAGACTGACCATGCTTCTGCACCAGTCCCAGGCGGCTCAGCTCCAGGGAGACAGGTGAGGCCCCACAGGTGATGGGAAGCAGAGACTGTCAAGAGCCAGAGGTGCACTGGGGTCTGGCCAGGGAGCAGAGAGGAGCCGGAGGGTGGGGCTAGGAGGTGAAGAGGAGCCCTTGGCCAGCTGGCGGGCAGGCCGAGAGGAGCAAGTGTTGGGAGCCTGCGGGCTGGTGGGGTCTCAGGGCACAGTGCAAGCAGAGCAGGCCAGGGCCCCTTCTGAGCATGGGCCCGGCTCCATGGTGCCATTGTGAACCCGGAACTGCCTCTTGTACTTGAAGGTGGTGTATCCAGATCAGAACTGAAGCACATTAGAGGTGCTTGGGGGAAGCTTGCATTCAGGGATGTAATGCTGTTTATATGTCCCCAGGCACTAAATGTAATGTGCCCCTTCCTACACAACACAGACATCCCCTCTTTCCATGCTCTACTCTTTTCATCACGCTTCAGAAATTCCCATCCTAACCCATTCTGCCTGTCCCCGCATACCTCTAACAACACTGCCTCTTCTCTTTACCACTACCATTCCCAAGTCCTTGATGGCTCTGCCCTCTCCTTAATGGTCCCTTCGTTTCTCAACCCACTTATGTTGGCGGGAGATTAAAAAAAGGCTTCCTCCAACTTCTGCTTCTCCCCTGGGTGGATAGTTGCCTCTTCACATGTACTGCGGTGTATGGCTGTTCCTAGAGCCACCACTGGTTTTAGGAGGTGCAGTGGGAAGACAGGTTTCAGAGTAGCAGCCGTGTTAGTCTGTATTCGCAAAAAGAAAAGGAGTACTTGTGGCACCTTAGAGACTAACCAATTTATTTGAGCATGAGCTTTCGTGAGCTACAGCTCACTTCATCGGATGCTCTGCTCAAATAAATTGGTTAGTCTCTAAGGTGCCACAAGTACTCCTTTTCTTAGTGGGAAGACAGTTTAGGTGGGCAGGAAGCTTTAAAAGAAGCCAGTGGCTGCCAAAGGAGCTTCTTGCAGAGAAGATAGGTGCTTGGCATCCTTGCCTGACTCCTGATGATCCTCTGCTTTCCCTTTTGACACTCCCAGTTGCTTCTCCTCCACCCTTTCCTTCCATAGGCCAATCAGTGGCAGAGGAAGGGGAAATTCTTACAATATGACACTGCGCACTGTGGCTCTTGTAGGGCTCTGCAGCTTCACGGACCCCAAGCACCACTGGGGTATCTGGGACACAATTTATGTCAGTGTTGCATAGCTGCTTTCTGTCTGTCCTCCCAGGACTGTTGATAAATGGACGATTTCAGTATCCAAGTCTGTCCATACAGCACCTTTTAAGAGCAGTGAATGAGGAAACCACTGCATGTTTGGAGGTTCAGTTCAGGTAGGCAATCAGAAGTCCACATGATTAATTGTAACTCATCCAAGCCTCTTGAGTCTGCAATGTTTTCTTGTCTGTTTCAGGTAATTCTATATGGTATCCTCATTGTAGTGCCCAGCTACTTACTGAGCTAGACATTGTTCCAGAAATCACAAAAGAATGATTTCTTGTCAGATTTTCACCATTTCCTGCTTCCAGGCTGGTGCACAGAAATTATTGTTTTAAAAGTTATACAAAATACTCTATCAAATCTCCTATAAAGTTGGCCAGTATTACAGTACTAGGATTAAGGTTAAATTTTCAAAAGCATCTAAATGATACAGGAGCCTAAGTCTAATTAGAAGTCAATAGGTCTCATGAAAATGGGACTTAGTAGCCTAAGTCACTTAAACACTTTTGAAAAATTTATCCTAAGTCAAATTTTACCCTAACGTCACCTAGTGAAATCATAAAGTATCATTCTACTCTGAAAACACAGTATATTAAAAATGACACCTTACTTAAAAGACCTACTATCTGTGAGTATTGAGACTCTACTCTGTTGACTTTACTGATTAATATATAGTTTTGCTACTTTTTTATTGCTGAAAGCATACGATAGGCAGAAAATCCAGCTCCAAGTGTGTGTCCTGGATTCTATCAATGGATTTGTAATTAAGATAAAACTGCAGGTTCATTGAAGATCCATGTGTGTGTCAGAAAGAGCCCAGCTTGACTTTCAGACTCTATGACGAGATTACACAGCTAGAAGTTAAAAAAAAAAGGTATCTGTGAAATGAGTACATTTGTTGTGGAAATCACGGAAAGACAGAGGGGCCCAGGATGACATTTTGATAGAATGTTACTTTTTTCGGCGTATACCTACATTTTAATTAATAGAACACCTCATTAAATTTTGGTACAGTTAACTGCAGTTTGTACTAACATAGATCATGGAGGCTACTGAGTGTTCAAGCCACAGCTCCTTGGATAGTTCTGAATCCAGACACTGGCAGCTATTAAAATTAGGGATGAGAGAACGTGCTCAAGTATATTTAGAATCTATTCAAATTTTGAACAAAACAGTCAAGCAAATGAATCAATGTTCTGTGGACAAAACTTCTTCAAATGTATACCAGTGTGTAGTTTCTAGGTACACTTAAACTACTTTAGCAAAAATCTCACAGTAGACAGAGGATCAAAGAGTACTTCCCATTATTCCTGCATGTGCAGTCAGCACGGAAATGTAACAGTAACAAAGAGCAGAACAAAAAAGTAGCAATGGAAGCACTAACAGGAAGAAAAGCAGCAAGATAAGGACTGAAAAACTGAAGGTGTCTGGAAAGATTCAGAGGCGTATTTCTCAGCTCGTTAAGGCTCACAAAGTGTGACAGACCCAAATGAGGGGCACAATCCACACACACACAAAACTTAAAATGATGTGTGATTCATACCTTTAGTGTAAATAACTAACACTTCAGTTTCAGGATTATGCAAATGTTTTTCAACAATAAAAGTGAGGTGATATCAAATTTATGTGAAATGTAGGTAACCTTGCAACTCAAATGTGCAATGTCCTTTGATATGATGTAAACTCAGCTGGTATAGCGAGATGACTGGTTTTGCATCTGTTGTTCTGGCAGGGGCTGCAGACATATCTCCATTGCTACAATGATCAAAACTGCCCCAGGGGTGCTAGAACTAGGGGTGCTGCCACTCCCCTGGCTTAAAGTGGTTTCCACCATCTCCAGGGTTCAGTTTTGATCAATGGCTTTCAGCAGCCCCACTACAAAAATTGTTTCATACACCAATACACCCCCCATAACACCTTTCAAGATCCCTAGGTCCTACACATGCCTATTGCAACATGTGGTGTACCTTATCCAGTGCTCTAAATGTCCCAGTAGCAACTATGTGGGTGAAAGTAGACAAATCTGACACTCTCGGATGATCATTGGCTGTCCAACATCTTGACAGATGAAAGGAGATGTGACAAAGTCGGTCCATCAGTGGTGCTTACCAATGGTATGGGAAAAGAGCCCGATGTATGAGTGGCAAACCTTCCCACAGTGGCTACAGGCCCATCTGCCAGACAGGTTGGAGCATACTCTGCTTCCTGGCTCACCTGTGGGCCTCAGCTTGGGCTCTCTGATGGCTCTGCATGGTGACTGCACCAGCCTTAACCTGGCTTCTCCAAACTGAGTGATTGTGGGCAGGATTTTCCCAGTTTTCAGTGGGACTGCTGAATTTCTTGAGGCCTTGCTTGACCTTGTCGCTATATCAGAGCTTTGGCCTTCCTCTGCATTGCAGGCAGTTCTTAAGTTGG
The DNA here is from genome assembly GCF_965140295.1 of Lepidochelys olivacea. Classification (NCBI taxonomy): domain Eukaryota; kingdom Metazoa; phylum Chordata; order Testudines; family Cheloniidae; genus Lepidochelys; species Lepidochelys olivacea. Next base: position 129,609,287 of record NC_140413.1, read on the forward strand.
CCACAGAGCACTGCCTTTGGCAGACAATCTTGGGACATGCGCTCATGTCCCAACCAGCGAAGCCTGAAAACGTCTTGCATAGTCCACATAGACTGTAGACCAGTTCTCTGAAGGATCTCGTTATCGGTGATCCGTTGATCTCAAGTAATGAATGAATGAACTCACACAGGAAAGACAAAGATAAAAGACCAAAACACCTTATCACGTGTGAGCGAACACTTTTCACAAAGCGATCACTCTGTATCTGACTTTTCAGTCCTCATTCTCAAAGGAAACCTGCACAAAACTTTCAAAAGACAAGCCTGGGAACTTAAATTCATATCTTTGCTAGACACTCAAAATCATGGACTGAATAGAGACACTGGATTTATGGCTTATTACAATAATCGGTAAACCACTAACAACACTTCCCTCCTCCCCCAGCTACTTTTCTCCCTCTGCCCATGACTGGAGGCATGTTAATGGGCCACTTCACCTTGAATGGTCCTTTGTATGTGTTAACTACATATGCTAACCAATCTGTTCAAACCTTGTATATAACAGTGACACTTTGAATTAGTTTCCCAGACCTGAAGAAGAGCTCTGTGTAAGCTCCAAAGCTTGTCTCTCTAATCAACAGAAGTTGGTCCAGTAAAAGGATATTACCTCACCCACCTTGTCTCTAATCAGTAGTATGTGATTAATGAGAGGAGAGAACTTCAATTGGTGCAGCAGAGGTTTCGCTTGGGGACGTATAGGAAAGACTGGATGCTTATCCAGACTGTGACAAAGCTCTGTCCTTGCCTCCATGGGTCCCGCGTTTCCTGGCGGATTTCGCCAGCCTGAGAGGCTCACTGTGACCCACCATGTAACCCTTCTCTCTCTAGAGACAAGCAGCACAGTCTATTGAGCCATTTTCATCATAAGCCAGCGACAGAGGTGAGGAGAAGTTATCCTCCCTTGCACAGTCTCTGTTGTCTCCCAGTCTCAGTGATTAATCAGGGGGCAAAGGGGCGGGGGGGAGCCCGGGCCCACCCTCTACTCCGGGCTCCAGCCCAGGGACCCTAATAGTATCAGCTATGGTAGCTGACCTTTTAGAAACATAACACGTGAAATTCCCTGGGCTACTTCTCCCACAGCAGCCCTCACTTCCTCAAGCTCCACTTCACCCTTACCTCAGGGCCTCCTTCCTTGTGCCTGACATGGTGTGTACTACTCAGTCTCTCCAACAGCGCAACTTCCTCCCATGGCTCCTGACATGCCCACCCACCTGACTGACTGGGAGGCTTTTAACTAGTTTCAGCCAGCCCCTGATTGGCTTCAGGTGTCCCAATCAACCTAGTGTTCTCCCTGCCTTCTGGAAAGTTCTTAATTGGCCCCAGGTGTCTTACTTGACCTGGAGCAGCTGCCATTTCACTTATCCTGGTACCAGGGATTTGTTTAGCCTGGAGCTAATATATCTATTTCCCACTGCTTTTCTACAGCCATCTGGCCTTGCCCCGTCACAAGACCTATTCAAATTCTCTCACTTCCCATCACCATGACCACTAATGCCTGTTCATTTCCTTTCTTCCAATGCCACCACCCCCATAGCCTCTTCTGCATTCCCACTCCCCCATATTACCCAGGCTCATGGCATCACCCAGTCTTGCAAGACTCCATTGGTAATCTTCTGGGTTCCACAGTCTCATTGCTGGGCGCAGGTACAGGGTTTTGGTGCAAATTTGTGCATCCTGGGACTTCCCTACTCAAAAGAGGGGCCCCAAAGTTCAGCAGGCAACTGTGACAGTAATTACCTGAGTTCAGATTTGGTGAGTGCCTGGGGGGAAAACTAACCAACACAGATCTGCCAGAGAATGCTGAACATGAGGTGCATGTGTGGCAAGTAGGGTGATCAGATGTCCTGATTTTATAAGGACAGTCCCGATTTTTGGGTCTTTTTCTTATATAGGCTCCTATTTCCCCCCCCCCCCCCATCCCCATCCCAATTTTTCACACTTGCTGTCTGGTCACCCTAGTGGCATGGCACATGCATGGTAACTGCATCTTTTAGAACAAGATATTCAGAAAAGCCTACTTATACCAATGGATCAGCAGATGATAGGTGCAGTCCCCACTCTATAATACAAGAAGATCTTAAGAGGGGTCCTTCCAGCACCTTGATTCCTCCACTGGACTAGCAAGATTTTTAGGGAAAACTGCCATAGACTTTAATCCCTTCAACAGGCAAGCAGTGGGACCTGGGGCGATCCACTGACAGATCAATTCCTCCAGTAAACATTAAAGACACCTTTCTTTGTATTCACTGTATATTTCATTTACATTAAAACCATTCTATAAAAATACAATTAGTACAGAACATTGCTCTACTCAGCAAAAAAAGTTTACCTGAAAGAACTTGAAAGAAGAGCTACAGCAGATAAATAGGAATCATCACTTGGATTCAAGATTACACAAAACAAATAGTTTATGAAGAAAGCATTTCATCTCCTCCTTATCCCAAACAGAGAGGCCTTAATTAAGCATAATAGTCTTCTGCTTATTTGATTATAGAGGCCAGGCTGAAGTACAATAAATTAGGATATTGACAGTGGAACTGATAGGCTATAATGGAGGGGTCATATTAAAGTAAAGAAAGCTTAAAGATGGAACACAATGGTGGAAGGATGTTAACTGTCCTTTATTTTGGAAAAATTAAGGTGAGCATGAGATTAATTACAAGGCTCAAAGAATTTTCCTGGAATTCTTCCTAGTACAGTATGCAGTTTGCAAAGAAAGCTCGGTCCACAGTTTGGTTTTGAGAAATATCCTTCTATAGTGATGCCACACCAAAGGAGGTGCTGTAAATTAGAGGTTTGTGGCTTTACAAAGTTCCAGCTGTTTGATTTTAGATGAAGGTATGCATAATACAGATTTTATTTTTGATATTTCACATCTGACATGCTTATTGTGTGTGCTATAAATTAGGGAGATACAGTGTACTTCTGAAATTATTCAGAATTGCTTTCATTCGGATTATTTCCTCATTACAAACACACACACATTCCAGCCTGAGCCTGAATAGTTACACCATAATTAAACAGCCCTGCAACCCAAGCCCTGAGAGCCTGAGTCATCTGACACAGGCCAGCCATCGGTGTTTAACTGAAATGTAGACATTCCCGTAGGGACATCCAGAGCATGGAGGTTGCGTCCCTGACCAACTTGGCTAATAGACACTGATGGACCTATATTCCATGAACCTATCTAATTCTTTTTTGAACCCAGTTATTTCCTTTGTTTGTTTTAAACCTGTTGCCTATTCATTTCATTGAGTGATCCCTAGTTCTTGTGTTCTGTGAAAGGATAAATAACACTTCCCTATTCGCTCTCTCCATGATAAAGCAGTGAGAAGGCATCACACATTCTAACTTGGGTAAGAACACTAGCCAGGTACTCAGCTGGTGTACATTGGCTTGGCTCCATTGATTTCAACAGAGCTACACTGATTTACACCAGCTGAGGATCTGGCCCATTATGTCTCCCTAAATCATCTCTGAAGCTTCATACAGATCAATAACTCTTCACTTCCTAACCTAACCTGCTGCACAGAACGAATGAGAATTGTTAAAACAGTTGCTGAAGTTCACTCTAGAAGTGAGCACATTTCTGTTTCTGAAGCAGTAATTCCCTATGCGTAGTTTGTACATTAGTTTAGATTTGCAAATCACCTTTTGAATACTTCATTTTCTAATCTGTTCTTTTCAGATTCTTATACAGTGTCCATCATCGTGGTAACTAAAGTGATTAAAGGAACAATATGAAAGTGTGGCATCCTGTGTTAGTATTTATTATACACTAGAGCTGCATATGGGAATGCGGGGGTGGGGAAGAGAGTAAATGACAAAGATGACAGTGCCTGCAGCACTCTATTTCAAAGGACATCCTGCCAGTGATTAATGTCTGTGCTGGATGAATGTGAAGTATGTATTCAATTCTGCCTTTGAACTATGACTCAAGCAGTGCTGCCAAAATATATTATTTTCAGGACAAACATTTCACTAGTTCTGAAATCTGCAGCTGACTTGAAAGCTAGGTCTTACAGATTCATAAATTGTAAGGCCAGAAAGGACTGTTAGGATCACCTTATCTGACCTCCATCCTAAACACAGGACAAAGAACTTCATGCAGTAATTTCTGCATTAAGATCACAGTTTGTTTGAGCATTGGCATATATTTTTAAAAGACAGCTAATTTAAACTAAGTGATACAGAATCCACCATGTCCCCAGATAATTTGTTCCAATCATTAATTACCCTCACTGTTAAAACTCTGTGCCTTATTTTCAGTTTAAATTTGCCTAGCTTCAACATCCAACCACTGGATTTCATTATGTCATTTTCTGCTAGATTAAAGAGCTGTCTACCATCATAAATCTTTCCCCCAGGGGTACTTGTTGACCATGATCAAGTCAAACTCTTAACTTTCTCTTGGATAAACTAAATAGAATGAGCTTCTTAAGAATATCCCTATACAGGTATGTTTTCCAGACCTCAAATAACCCTTATAGCTCTTTTCTGAGCCCATTCCAATTTTTAACATCTTTTTTGACATGTGGACACCAGAATTGGACACCGTATTCCAGTAGCTGTCTCACTAAGTAGTGGCTGTATACAGATGGAATACCATCTTTCTATTCCTTCTAGATAGTCCACTGCTTAGGGAGGGAATTACACATTCTAACTTGGGTAAGAATACTAATCAGGCCTCATACCTACAACATTGCATTGGAAGCTCATGCTCAATTGCTTATCTACCATGACCCTTAAGTCCTGTTCATTCATCCTACCTTCCAGGATACAACCTCCATCCTGTGTAACCTACATTCTTTGTTTCTAGATGTATGATCTTGCATATGGCTGTGTTGCAATGTGTGTTGTTCAAATGAGCCCAATTTACTAAGCAGTCGAGTTCAAACTGTATGACTGACCTGACTGCTCCACCAATTTTTGTGTCATGTACAAACATTACTAGCAATGATTTTATATTTTCTTCCAGATCATTTACACAAATATTGAACAGCACTGGACCAAGAACAGATCCCTGCAAGACCCCACTAGAAACATGGCCATTGGATGATAATTCCCCATTTACAATTGCTTTTTCAGGTCTATCCGTTAACCACTTCTTACTTCATTTAATATGGGATGCAGATTTTATACAGTGCTAATTTTTTTAAAAAATGAATATCATGCAGGACTAAATCAAATGCACTACAGAAGGCTGCTACAAGATCCACTATGTTACCTTTATCAGCCAAACATGTAATCTCATAGATAGGAAGACATCTTCCTTGAAATAGTTATTGATACATATATCTTTTCTGGAACACGCATCATAATTTTAACATCCTTGTCTTGTACTAGATCTGTAACCATTGCTAGGAATTTGTACTCCACGCCTCTTCTACACACTATCTTTCTTAAGTAGGGTGTATTCAGTGATTTTACCAATTTCAGCTGTCAATTATTTCAGTAGGTTACCCTGAAGACTGAGCATTGAGACCAAAGCAGTACAAGCCATACATCCTCCTCTCACCAGAGAAGGTGGCCCAATGTTCCACAACCCCACCCGCACAAACCTCCCTAATCTTACAGCACTTATCTAGCCAATTTTTTACCTGTGAAATGTGGACTAGGAACTACATCCAAGATCACCTGTATTTTCCTGTCCTTCAGCCCCCTTCTGAGATCCCTGAAGCTTTAATGATCTGCAAAATGTATTCCAAAGCAGCGTCATTCATGCTAATATCTATCATAACCAACAGATCCTTGTCTGCAGCCTTCAGAGTCCCGTTCAGTCCCTCAGTGATGTGTATTGTCTTTGCTTCAGGAAGACAGCCCACAACCTGCTGTTCTTTTGCCCCCTACTGAACATTTTATCCACTCTCAGTAACATTGAGTCACCGATGAAGACTGTCTGTGGTCTTCTTTTGAGCATGTTTGATGTCCTCAAGGATTGGGCTGAGCATCCAACCTCAAGTGTATCCCAGGGAGATCCCAGTTCCTCCTCCTCTCAACTGGAATCTTCTAGTGCATTATAAACAGCTTCTGCACAGAGTACCTGAAAGTGATTGGCTATCTCTATATGAAGTGAATGTCTCCTGGTCCTCTTTCCTCCAGCAGTCTCAGACTGTCCATCTTCTACTTCTGACTGTACACAATGTCTCCTGCTTCCATTTTCTTATTTTGTCACAAACTGCCAGTTCTCCTCTCTGTTTTTCATTCTCCTGTTCCCTTGAAACCAATTCATTCTCCCGCTGTGTCCGTGGAGGTGCTGCCCACAGCTGGTTGTCCAAGAACTCTTCTGTTTCTCTGATGCTAGACAAGGTCAATCACTGCCCTTGAGACCTCAGAATTTTTTTTTCCAATACAGCCATCAACTTGTACTTTGTGCATAGGGAGTCTCTATCTTCAGACAAAAAATAGAACATGGCACAGCCCTTGCAGGTTACAATAACTTTTCCATTGCTGGGTATGTAGAGCTGTACATGCAAGAAAATTTTTTCCTACAGTTTTCTTTGCTAACTCCCTCAGAAAAATACCTGTTAGCCTCTTCTGATTGCCTGCTTAGGAGTTCACTTGACAATGATTTTTATTCTTAGATTCCATGGTCAGCTCTGCCCCATCACAAACAGACTCAAAACAACAGAGTGCTCTCACCTGTCCTGCTCAGGTGCCCTAACAGCCACACAGCCCTTGCAGAAATCCAGCTAATGAACAAAGAGATCACACATACAACTCCCCAAGTCCCTTCACCTCCAAGCTCAATATCTACAATTACTGCACAGAAATTCCACTGGTAGACTCTCCTCACTGTAATGCAGCACTGTCTTGATTAGATTCTGTCTGCATTTGTTCAAGAAAGGAGGGACAAACACCAGACAAATGACAACATTAAGTTGTTAGCCTGGATTATCCCTGGTGATGTCCCAAGCAACCAGTTCAAACAGGGGATGATAACCAGGCAACAGGATTCCAGGTGGCAAAAGGTATGTGCAGTATATCTTTCTTAACCTTAATTTCCATCATATTCACAGTTGTTTGTTGTTCCAGAAGTCTATGCATAAAATGGAACTTCCTTATTTGTTCATTTCCTTTCGATGAACAGTTCAGATGCAATTCTGTGGATTAGGACAAAATAGCAGGCAACAGTATTTCCTGGTTCATATTAAATGTAGAATACAACTTCAATCTGACTTCAGGCACTGTCATGAGGATTACAGCGTTCAGGGGATATGCATCTAGATGGCCCTTGTACCTTACAGAATAAGGGTATGTAGTTCCCTGGATTGCAACAATAAATAGGATCATCAGGTACAGTAAACAGACATTCTTTTGAGGCTCAAAGGGATGCTGTGAGAACACTGTGAACCTAATTTTAATGGAGGAATAGTTTCAATTTTTCTATGATTTCAGGCGTTTGGACACACCTGTGTGGTGGCCCATGGAAAAGTGATCCAATGCACCCAAGAATGCTACAATATTTGTGTAATATGCTGTAACTAAAGCATTAACCAAAACCAAAACCAGACAAGGTAGCAGGAATTCCTGAACCAGAAGGAAAATATTTCCCCATACACTAAGGAAAAAGACTGCTTTCAGGAGAATATGTTGGCAAATATGACCTTATCTGACAGCATCCTCTTTCTTTCACACACCCTCCTCTTGGTTGCTTTTATGATGAATACTACCCTATATTCTGCTTTTTCAATACATAATTTATGTCAACTTGCATTCACATATACCAACGTATGAGGCATAATTTACACCACCATTTAAGTCACCTGTTTGGTCTTTCAGCTTTGCATGATTCTTACAGAGTATGCAGTCCTGTAAGTTAAGGATGGAATTTTAAAGCCAAATTCTTTGCTGGTATAAGTGGTCAAAACTCCATAGAAGTCAATTGATTTCAACTTCTTCCACCCTATGGCACAGTATATGTTTAAAAACCCCTACAGAAACCCAGCCTGCCTTTATCAGGTGTTATCACAGGTGTTTATTTACCTGGCTAGATATTTTAAGATGCATCCTCTTCCCACTCAATCAACACTTGGTATATTTTGCATAAAATAAAAAATTACAAACACCGAGGCCTGGATGCACAAAAGAACCTAGGTGTTATCAAGCTGAGCATTGCAACACCTACCTTTTAGATACCTACAAAATGACAGAATACCGCAATCCACAAAGCCTAAGTTAGGTGCCTAGGCTCCTATACAATGGAGAGAGATCGGTGCCTTAGAATGTGATCCACAAAAGCCAGCAAGCTGGGCAGCTCCCACCTAAGGTAGCCAATGGGGAATGTTAACGAGGGGTGTGTCCTAAGCCACACCCCTCTCACAGAATTAGGCACCTAAGTCCAGGCTGCAGGGAGGTGCCTACCTCTGCTAGCAATACACAACCAGGAACCCCTCTCCTGGAATCAAGTGGCTAAGTCATTTCTTGTGAGAATGAGTGAGGCACCCGTCTCATCACACACAAACAGGCAGGTGGTGAGGGATCCCAACAGTAAGTGCAACTTACCTGGGATGTGGGAAATCTGGATTCAATTTCTTGCTCTGTCGGGGTGTGGAGGGAGGGGCGGAGAATTTGAATAGGGTCTCTCACCTCTCAGGAGAGTGTGCTGGCTGAGCACTAAGCTATTCTGGTGTGATTCTCAATCTCTTCTGTTGAAGCTGTTCCACTGTGTACAAATACTTGAGAGTCACTGGGACAGAGAGAGAGAGAGAGAGAGAGAGCGCATGCATGCTAGAATGACTCTATAGCCTGATGGTCAGGGCACCGAGGTAGAAGACCCAGTGTCCAGCCCCCCAACGCCAATGACTATTTATCCACAGTGGGACAGCTTCAACAGGCAAAACTGAGGGAGCCCCACTTCAAAATGTCCCATAGCTTAGTAGCTGGAGCACTCAGAGGTAGAACACCCCTGTTCAAATATTCTCCTCTCCCCGCTTCAGGCAGAGGGGGGAATTTTAAGGCAGGTCTCCCACATCCCAGGTGAGTCCCTTAACCCCTGGGGTAAACGTTATCAGGTGCGCACTGGCACCAACATCATTGTCCCGATTTTGAATGGGGCTTAGTCCAGTAGGTGGCCTCTGAGCATACAAATTAGGCAGAGGGCACCTATTTTCTCCTGGTTCGTGGATCTCTCTGGATCTTAGGTGGGAGATAGGTGTCTGGATGCCTAGGGAGAGGCAGCAGTGTACATGCCTAGAGGTAGAAAGGTAGGTGCCTAGGGAACTTTTATTGCAAAAACTTAGGCACTAAGTGACTTTAGGTGCGTACAGGGTTAGCAGCAGCTGACCAGAAATTCTGTGGATTGCAGTGTAGCCTAAAACAGGGACATAGTGCCCTAAATCTGGGGATTAGGCACCTAAATCCCTTTATGGATTTGGGCCCAAGTATAGTTTTAGGGCTAGATATAGGACTGGGGGTGCATGGAGCAACAGGCATCTACTCCTGCAGTAGGGGTTGCAAACTATGACATGGTTCAGAACTCCTGCATGAAGATGGTCTGAAGAAGAAGAGGCAGTTTAACTTGAGTTTGTTTGCTTTAAGCAAGTATAAGAAACAGCATAACATTGATTCACAGCAGGAGTCAGCAAGCATATTCAGGATGGCCCAGTCTGCCACTGCATTGTCACAAAAGCATAAAGACATTTCTCAAAGAGAAGTGAGCAAGTGCTGCAGCATTTGGACCGTGCTGCATATTAAAATTAAGAAGAGTGATCAATGTAGCACATAGAAGCCAGGCAAATCTTTGTTGTGGTGTTATGGTAACTAGTCTATTGCAAATCCCTTGAATATATTTTTCTCAGACACCTATCACGCTCTGATCTGCTCAAAGTTTTGGGGTTTCTTCTATTTTTGTCTAAGGAAGAATGGTCCAATGATTAGGGCACTAGCCTAGGACTTGAGACACCTGGGTTCAAGTCTGTTTTCCACCAAAGACTTCCTGTATGACCTTGGGCAAGTCACGTAAGACCTTGGGCAAGTCATTTGTAAGCCCCTTCATTTTCAGTTTAGAACTAATTTTTACTCAAAAAATCCTGGGTTTTTGCAAAAAACACTCTTTTTTTCTGATTTTCACTCTATTTTTATATCATTCACATATATAAAAAATAACTTGTTTTATTAGGAAAATACAATACACTGCATGAGATAAATGTATTATGGTAATGCATTAGTCCGTGTGTATATACAAAGCTATCTGTTGAAGTAAGGCTATGTATTAGTCTAGAAGATACACACAAATAGGCACGCACGCAAGCTCTGAAGTGTGTGCGTGTCTGAATGTACTGATGAATCTCATGCCCACCACGTACACATTTCAAGCTGTTAGTAGATCACGGTTTAAAGATTTGACGCAGTAAAACGTGAAGAAAATGAAAATATGTACCAGAATACGCTTCAGAACACAAGGAAGTATCCCAAAGTTTTAAAAAAACAAAAATAGGAGAAAAAAGATAAAGTTGAGTGTATGTGCTGCAAATGGTGTGGCCCAAAAGTTGACACTTGGGCCGACCGGATTAAAGAACGTTTGGAGAGGAAACGACATTTAAGACTAAAACAAGAAGGTGAAAATAGAAACAAGCAAACATTGGAATCAGCATTTATCCAGGCACAACAGAAAGAGCGAGATCAACACGATGTACTAAGTGAATTTATATGTGCTGTCTGCTTTTCAGAGCCCCTACTAGGCCTTGCTGATGGTCCTTTGTATGAAATTTCTGTCCAGCTGCAAAATCCTTGCCAAATTCAATCAATCAATCTGATCAAGAAATATTTGGAGGAGAACGATGTTGCTCTGACCAACAAAATTAAAGAGAGGTTGACTGGAAACATAGTTAGCTCTTTGATTTTTGATGAATCGCCAAATATTCTCGACCGGGGTGATTTGTTTTCATTTTTTTTATTTTATTGTGGAGAAGCTTGCACTCATTTTGGCAGATTTGGAGTTTGCAAAGTCAGCAAACACTCAAACCGTTGCAGCTCTGTCAGCAAAACTTTAAGTGAATATGCACATACCTGGAAGGATGTGGCAACAGTGAACTCTGACTTAGCTTCTTACTCTGGAAAGTTCACACAGGATGTAAAGCTGAATGAAAAACCTGAATTGCTTCATTTGTCTTGCCCAGTTCACCTGCTCCACGTTGCAGTCTCTCCTGCAACAGGTGTTCCCAAAATGGATGATTTAAAAAAGTTCGTAACATGCTGGTGCAGTTTTCAAGCATGTAAGTAAAACAAAAAACCTCTTCTATGATGTTTGTGAAGAAATCACGTTTGAATGCAGCATTCCAGTTCCAGCTGTACCGACAAGATGGTTTTGTCTGTATTTGGCTCCACGGAGTGTTCAGAAGGCATGGGGCATCTTAATGCGACTTTTAGATCATGAATAGTTCAACAGTGAAAAAGTCGAAAAGCTGAAATCTCAAGTGGCTACGCAAAAAATTAGGCAAAACCTTCATACAAAACTCAAATTACTGATTGAAACACTTCAACCACTAGATGAAGCACAGAAGAAATTGGAATCCAATTTTTTAACAGACAGCACGTTTTCTAATACGGAGTTGTATGGCATTCTGGTTAACAATATCTCTGCAGAATTATCTCAGAAAAGCACATCTGGGGAGATTCCAGAAATACAAGAAAAAGCCCTTTTCCTATGCTGCCTGTCACTGAGCAGGACAACCCTGAAAAAGCTTTCAAAAGTTTTACAAAGAGCTGTCAAAGAAGCAGGAAGCTACTGTCACTCGCAATATGTCCCCGAAAGCTTTTCATAGCGAATCATCATTCTGGAAAGTCATTGTCGCTGTTTGACCTTCATCATAAAAGTGTGGCCTGAGATGATAAATTTAAAGAGTATGCTTGCATAATCTCACCCTTTGTGGTTTCTAACAAAGGAAGTGCAAAACTGGAAAGAGAATTCCATGCCTGTGGCAATGCCTTCCCTGCACAACCACTGCATCACTGCTCTTGAATTCTGAAAAATCTACCGCACCGACTTTTCAACTTTGAGCCGGGCTCCTTCTCACATCCTCTGTGTCCCACCTGGCTCATCTGATGTGGAGAGAGTATTTTTGAAATATGTCTACATCCAAGACTGTGGGAGAATGGGCCTTGGAAATGACTCCTTAAAAAGATTGCTGCGAGCCTACACTATGCAGGACTTTTGGAAATTACACTGAAGGTCTTCACATAAGACTGTAAGTGTTTATAAATATTTTAAAATATTGGGCCCAATTCTTAAATGTAAATATTTATAGGCTAATAGTTCTAAGCTTACAACAGGAAACTGTTTATTCAAATGAAAAGTTTTATTTGGGGATTAGAGATATATTGTTTTCTTAAACTCAGAGGTGGCATTGTGTTCTGATTACTGTTTTCGTTCTGTAGCAAGCCACAATGAATTCCATTAATCAAAGCATTAATACACGGAATACTTTCTCCCCTCCCCTTCCATCCACCGAAATAAACACTGATATTCATCCAGAAAAATTATTAATAGGTTTTGCACTGATTTTCAGCTGTTTTTATTGCGGCAACAAACATTGATAAATTCCTGTGAAAAATTAAATAAAATAAAAACCAAAACCAAAGGGTCCTACTCATCTGTAATGTGGGGATAATAGCACTGCCCTATCTCAGAGGTGCTGTGAGGCTAAATATATTCAAGAATATGAGGTGCTCAGATACCACAGTAATGGGCACCATATAAAGTACTGAAAATAGATACGGGATCTGAGATTTACACTGAAAGGTACAATTAAAACCATTCATGCTAGCTGTGTGATGCACAGAATACATTTTCAGAATTTGCTGCCATTTACAGTGACCATTTTCTGTTTGCCATCACCACATGGCCTCATATTAGCGTTTTGGTGGTCTTCCTGGGGTACTTGTACACAACCAATATGCCATTTAGACAGCAACTGAAATTCAAACCTATTGACACAGAAAATTTAGATTCTTCCTGAATTCCATTGTGACTCAAGAGGCATAACATATATACCAAGATGTATACCAACACTTCTGAATTTGACCCTTACGTTTTACATCCCTGCTTTAGAATAGCTTATTGACATTTTTATGCCATAGACCTTTTTTTAAGAGATTCCACTGCTATAGAGGTTTGCCATAGCTAGCCTTGCAGACCTGAAATCTTAGTGTAACAAGAAAATTTCGTATTTTACTTTTCAAGGGGAAAATTAATAAATTACACTCTACCAAATACAATATTTGTTTTGCATATGTACAGTGCTTAAAGGTACCTCCCTGATCATTCTATGGTTCGATAGCAGCATGTTTTGAGGCTGGACATATAGGACTGCATCCCTACTTCCTTAATTATTATTCTGTATAGTTATGAATAGCAGACAAGGGGAGCGAGGGAATGGGATTAAAAACAATATAAAACACAACATATTTGTTTGTGGACATAATTAAATTAATGTTTTTCCCCTTTCTGTTCACAATCTTTATATAAGGAACAATAAAAGTCAAAGAAGCCATTATCCAAATCCAGAATAATTGGTTCCTATTTAAAGCCACTTCAAGAAGTATTATAAACAATCTGTCACAGAAATTTGTGTTTTTCTTTTCAGACTCCTTTTAGATAAATTCCACAGCTTCTCTGTACATTTTTCAGCTAGCTCAGAAAGGAGAGTATTTGCTAAAGATTTCAGCCCTCTTTAGGCTATTCAGAATGTCACAGAATTTCTTTATTAGCTTTTTTCACTGCTCTGCACATCGAAACACCAAACATCCTCTCAGTGTACCTTCCAAGTCAGAACTCCACACATATTGGAATAACCAAATATCCGCTTGGTAAGGCTCCAGCTGGAAACTAAACTTGGAAATAATCAGATGCTCAGATAAAATAGGGCTAGAACGCACACCTCTATACGGTTGTATGGGCATATCTTCAGATGCAACGGCACCCAATTAGAAAATTCTGGACAACATTGCCCTTAATGCTCAAGTTATCAGACCTGAAAAGTCACTGCTCAACAAGTTTAAAATGTGCACCAAATGTAGTATGCAAATATAATCAACAACCGTTACTGCCCATACTACAGTATATTGGCATCACCATCTGATGCAATAAATACAGACCTCAGATCCTTGGCAGTAGGCCACATTCCAAATTGGTGCTGTAAATCCCACAGTAGGTTGACCACTGTTTTTATTTTCAAAACCATTATCCTTAAATGCCAATGGAAATCCCTAGGTGCGAAGCTTTCTTTAAAACTTCTAAGTTGAAGCTAACCCATTTTCGACTAGTTTTAGTATCAGAAATAAAGTTGTTATAACTTATATATTAGGATTGCTCCCTCCCTTTTAAATTGTAGGCTAATTAGTAGGGCTGTCAAGTGATTAAAAAATTAACCATGATTAAAAATATTAATTGCGCTGTTAAACAATAGAATACCATTTATTTAAATATATTTGGATGTTTTCTACGTTTTCAAATATATTGATTTCAACTGCAATGCAGAATACAAAGTGTAGTGCTTACTTTATATTTTTTATTACAAATATTTGCACTGTAAAAAACAAAAGAAATAGTATTTTTCAATTCACCTAATACAAATACTGTAGTGCAATCTCTTTATCATGAAAGTTAAACTTACAAATGTAGAATTATGTACAAAAAATAACTGCATTCAAAAATAAAACAATGTAAAACTTTAGAGCCTACAAGTCCACTCAGTCCTACTTCAGCCAATCGCTCAGACAAACAAGTTTGTTTACATTTGTAGAAGATAATGCTGTCGGCTTCTTGTTTACAATGTCATCTGAACGTGAAATCAGGTGTTCTCATAGCACTGTTGTTGCCATCGTCACAAGATATTTACATGCCAGATGTGCTAAAGATTTATATATCCCTTCATGCTTCAACCACCGTTCCAAAGAGCATGTGTCCATGCTGCTGATGAGTTCTGCTCAATAACGATCCAAAGCAGAATGGACAGATGCATGCTCATTTTCGTCATCTGAGTCAGATGCTACCAGCAGAAGGCTGATTTTTTTTGTGGTTTGGGTTCTGTAGTTTCCGCATCTGAGTGTTGCTCTTTTAAGACTTCTGAAAGCATGCTCCACACCTCATCCCTCTCAGATTTTGGCACTTCAGCTTCTTAAACCTTGGGTCGAATGCTGTAGCTATTTTTAGAAATCTCACATTGGTAAGTTCTTTGCATTTTGTCAAATTTGCTGTGAAAGTGTTCTTAAAATGAACATGTGCTGGGTCATCATCCGAGACTGCGATAACATGAAATATATGGCAGAATGTGGGTAAAACAGAACAGGAGACATATAATTCTCCCCCAAGGAGTTCAGTCATATATTTAATTAATGCGTTATTTTTTTTAACGAGCATCATCACTATGGAAGCATGTCCTCTGGAATGGTGGCCGAAGCATGAAGGGGCATACGAATATTTAGTCTATCTGGCATGTAAATACCTTGCAATGCCGGCTACAAAAGTGCCAAGCGAACACCTGTTCTCAATTTCAGGTGACATTGTAAATAAGAAGCAGGGAGTAGCATCTCCCGTAAATGTAAACAAACTTGTTTATCTTAGCGATTGGCTGAACAACAAGTAGGACTGAGTGGACTTGTAGGCTCTAAAGTTTTACATTATTTTGTTTTTGAGTACAGTTATGTAACAAAAAAATCTACATTTGTAAGTTAAACTTTCACGATAAAAGAAAAGGAGTACTTGTGGCACCTTAGAGACTAACAAATTTATTTGAGCATAAGCTTTCGTGAGCTACAGCTCAAAGCTTATGCTCAAATAAATTTGTTAGTCTCTAAGGTGCCACAAGTCCTCCTTTTCTTTTTGCGGATACATACTAACACGGCTGCTACTCTGAAACCTTTCACGATAAAGAGAATGCACTACAGAACTTGTACAAAGTGAACTGAAAATAGTATTTCTTTTGTTTTATCATTTTATAGTGCAAATATTTGTAATAAAAATAATAATATAAAGTGAGCTCTGTACACTTTGTATTCTGTGTGTAAGAGAAATCAATATATTTGAAAATGTAGAAAAACATCCAAAAATATTGAATAAATTTCAACTGGTATTCTATTGTTTAACAGTGCGATTAACTGCGATTAATTTTTTTGAGTTAATCGCGTGAGTTAACTGCAATTAATCAACATCCCTACTAATTAGTGTTTTACACATCCTCAAATCATATTACTAATTCCCAGGTTGTTAACCAATACTGGTCATACAGATATTAGAGGGACAAATCAATATTACAAGCCAGAAACGTATATTATTTTGACCTGTAAACAGTGTTTCTTCAGTGCATGCATTCAGTCTCTAAGTTTTTCCTTCTGTCACACTTGAACAGGTAGAAGTGACCAGTGAAATTACAAAGTTGTGGGGAGCACCAGCACAGAGTGTCTGGAGATTCCCAATAGCATCCACTATCACAAATGCCATAGCACTTACAATGACAATATATCTACAGAAGGAGGAGGAAAGAGCCATGTGATTGAAATGAAATAAGAATGAACCCTGGGAGTGACCCTGTATCTCTGGACTGATGGATTCTGACAGGGGGAATTCTGAGTGATTGGACAGAGATCCCCAAAGACATTTTGGGGATCCCTGAGACACTTATGGAAAACTAGCAGATTACTGCACCTCTGCATCATTTGGCCCTACAAACTCTGACTCACCTGTTAATGTATTTTACCTGCTTTACCCTCTCAATAACTCTCTCCTTTTTCTTAGCTAATAAATCATTAATTAGTTTTCTAGAGAAACTGACTACACCATTGTCTTTGGCGTGAGATCAAGAGTATCCATTGACCTGGGGTAAGTTATTGGCCCTTTGGGGTTGGGAATGACCTAATGTATGGTGATTTTTGGTTTTAGTAACTTTCATCGCAAAGTCCAGTATGTCTGAGTGCCAAGATATAATGGAGAGTCTAAGGGGACTGCCTGTACCTCCATGGTAAAACTAATATAGTAATCCAGGAGTGCATGCTTGCTACTAGTTTGGTGGATACTGTATAGTTATAGAATATACTACCAGTTTGGGTGTCTGCCATGTTTTCTGACAGTCTGACCTGAAATTGGCACTCAGTTGTGAGCTACTCCAGGTAGCGTGAAAGATATACCTTTCTGTTGGTCACTTATGTCTGTTCTAGATGACCAAACCAAAAAAAAACGAAACAAAACCCACAATCCATGTAGACGGAAAGTGACCTAGTCCACTTCAAGAAACTATTTTCTCTTTTTCCTCTCTTGAAAGTTTCACCTTTGTTAACAGTGATAGTTTTTCCTATTTAAGGGTGTTTTTATCCTTCTGGTTCAGATACCTGGAACAACAGTGAAAAATTTGTCAAATTTAAAAAAAATTCTTTTTCCTTTTGTAAATGATTAACTTTATTAATAAAAAGGGGGAAATTGGAATAGCTTTGTTTTGGGGGTAAAGTGTTTACTTTATTGTAAAGCAACTGTACTCTAGACATACAAATGACTGATACTGAAAATTATGATAAACAGTAACTAGTCTATGTAAAATAAATCATTGATGCAATGCTTTTTAAATAGACAAATAATTGTTTATTATTGTCTTTTTATCCTAGATACTACTGATGTGGGACGGTAACAGCTATATACCTTTATTCATAGAAGAACACTATCTGAACTTGAAGGAGACCTAGATCTCTTCACTTTGGTTGCCTGGTGCTCTTTTCTCCCCATACTCTCAGGTTTTACCAGTTAAGGAGGATGGATCTTCAGGAACGGTTGTCTCAGATATATGAGCAAAGGAGCCAGCAGGAGCACTCTTTGAAGATGAATGCTCAGGAAAATCTGCCACAGCCACTGCAGGGCCCGGAGAGTCATGCATCGATCTTACCATTAAATTTCCAGGACTTCCTGGTTTTGGTAGAATAGAACATATAGTGAAAGCATCCCCTCTCATGGTGGTTCTGCTCTCAGTCCCAACAGAAAACCAGGAGGAGCAGAGCCATGCAACTTTTTGAAAGTTAAAACAAACTTTCTTGAATGCCAAAAATGGGCCAGGCTGTGTTCAGTTTGAAGGAAAGAATCAGCCTGGATCCATTTAATCTACAGTAGTGCACTAATTTATACTAAAAACCAAGAGTGCTAAATCAGTATTACTGTTTCATTACAATGTAGTGATATAAAATGTAGCACCCAGTAAATATACGGCTGTTCTTCAGGGTACTATAATCAATGAACTAAAAATGTCTTGCTTTTATGTTTCATCCACTGAAGAGGAGTGGAACTGTTGCAGCTTTCCATTGTTTGAATAATGCATCTTAAGTTATAGCATTGCCGGGAAAGGTCACTATAATTAACAGCCTGTCAGCATTTTCATGTGAAACTCCATCTTTTACAGGGTTCATAACAACTTGGATACTGAATTTTACTTCTGGTAAAAAGTTGGCGTCTGTCAGACTTCATGGGCGAAATCTTGGCCCCACTAAAATCAAAGGGAGTTTGGCTAGTGACAACAATGGGGCCAGGATTTCATCCCCAGAGTTCTGTGGTATGTTCTAGCTATAAAGGCTGCTATTCCTGCTTTAGATCACCTCACACTGCAACATGCATTGTGAACATACTGCCAGGGATTTGAGAGTTTCATACTCTTACATAATGGTAAATAGCCCTCTGATGAAAAAGTCCAAACAGATTGGAAGTATGTATGATATATGCATGCTATAAAAGTCATCTGAATTCCATGAGCGCCATTGGCATTGATTCTGATCTCTCAGACCAGTTTTCAACTCCTATAACTCCACTGGCTTCTATATTGTTACTCCTAATTAACTTTGGTTTAAATGAAATCTAAATCAAGCCCATTATGGTAAATTATTTTCCTACCATAAAATTTGATAGTACTCTTATGTTCAGACCCTTCCGCCCTCATTTTTAAATGGTTAGCACTATGACATGTGTATTAGAGCATTAGCATATGCTGTTCATATTTTAGTCAAACTTTCAATGTGTTTGACATTGCAGTTGGATGTACTAACATCATATCAATTTCTGGCACAGATAAAGTGCAGCTTGTTTTTGAAGGAATGCCATAATGGGAACCAAGTCACATCTATCAAAATTAATAGTCAGGTTTTGGTACTTGACTCTCCTCTTAGTAACATAAGGATAAATCAAGAGTAACTCCACAGAAATTAGAAGAGTTACATCAATGAAAAATGGGTGTAAGTGAAAAGAGAATCAAGCCCATCTTCATAAAGAGTAAGAGTGACCCATAAAGTTTTTGTGTGTTTAGAAAGATGTCTATATTTTTAAGATATTTAAATCACTCATGGCTTGTTTTACAAATGGAAGTGCAGGGAAATGTGTAATTGATTTGTTCTGTCCTTAAACCACTAATGATGCTGTCGTCAGTTAGGATTACTATCTAAGGTATCGATATTCACAATACTTGTATATGAGACAATAATTCCTAAAAGTATTCTTACTGAAATAAAAATGTCAATGTTTTGTTTTCTTTAATGTTTTAATTCTTATTGGTATGAAAAACAAAACAATTTGTAGGCTAAAGACATTTTAAAATATTTTAAGTGCATCATCCTGTGTCTACATTACATCTCTTTCCAAGAGCTAGCAACGGTCACCAGGACCAGTACAGCTATCAATATTCCTTAATTATTTTTAAGGGACTGACAGGCATAATATCATTAACAGGTGCAAGTTTACAGGTTTTGTTGTTCCTTTTAACCAAAGTTGTCAAAATTGGGTACCTAAAAGTCAGGCATGTAGATTCAGAGTCAGGTCACCTAAATAAGTGCCTAATTGGTGTGCTGACCACTCACAACTCCTGCTGACTTCCTTTGACTTCGAGTTGCAGTGCTCCACCCCTCTGAAAACCAGGTCACTTATCTATGTGACTAATATGGATCAAGATGTCTAAGTTCAAATACCCAAGTTTGAAAATTTTGGTTCATGTGTTTCTGAATTCTCTTTACCAGGGTATCTTCATCTAATCTGATAATTGTACCATCATATCATATTAAGAATTTGGCTGTACCAACAAATGCGTGCCACTTTCCAATCAAAAGTAAAAGCTCTAACTCAGCATGAGTTGAATGAAATCTAAAGTGTCTTACATCCCTGTAAAGACTTCCACATTTTGACTATTTTGGACCTGAGTTTCAAAGTAACTGCATTGCTTCATAAACTTTTCAGTTCCCCATTCGAACTGCAGCATTCAAACTCACACACCATATGGGCTATTGCTGTAACCCTCAGCTTTGTGCTGTGATCCCTTTTTCTTCCTTGCCCCATCCTCTTTATACTCTTGGTCACTCTGTGATGGGGTGCATGGAAGGGGTTAAGGAGCTGCTTGGGCTCAGATGCCCCTCTACACCTGTAAATCATGCCAGGAAAGGAGGCAAAAGTCAAAAGGGAGGGAACTCCTCTCAGACTTGGGCAAGCCTCGGTAAGGAGCAGACTGTTAAACCTCTCCAGGCCCTAAGAGATGACTGACAGGCTGCAGAGTCCCTGTCCTCACAGAAGGAGGATGCAGGGCCCCTGAGCAGAAGGGGAGGGAGGACTGATACTTCCACTGGAACCCCAGTGAACTCTGAAGTGGATAGTGATACTCCCAGGGCCCACTCTGAAGTAAGAGAGGCCTGTATTCTGGAGGGGGCTGCTTACAGGTTTCTCCTTTCCTTCCTTTCATTTAACCCTGTTTACTGCCTGCAGATGGTTTTGTTGTTTTACCTGGGACTCCAACAGAGGATAAGACTCCAAGGGCCTCAGCTGGAGGGTTGAGTGCCAGCCCACTAGAAAGATGCCCTGTAACACTTGCTAGGGCAGGAGATAATTGGACTGGTGTGCGCTCCCCATGTAGCTCGTAGAGGGGGCGCTCAACCATGAACAGATCTGTGACACACCCACATTCACTTCACATCTAAAATCCAGATTGTAAATTCTTTGGGACAGAAACTATATCTTGTATAACGCACTTACCACAAGTGACTGGGAACAGTTTCCAGACAATTATTTTTATAATGGGTTTAAATGTAATCTCAGCCACTCTTTGAAAAACAAATCTTCATTTCTCATGCTGCTAGTATTTATATGACATCATCTTCATGACTCTGTCTCCTCCTCCAGTAATGAGAAAAACTGAGTGAAAAATGAAAATGCCCGTTTCCATAGTGCTTCACTCACGATGTATAATTTCAAAGTTGTAGAAAATTTAATCTCCTTTAAAAACTGGATATCAATTACATCTCTGACCATAGCTAACTGTACTGTAACATTTCTGAGTACTTTGACCAACTCCAGCCGTAAGAGGATAACTTGGTCAATGCCACAGAAGAAGTTGTCTCATAATATTTGTTAGACACTTCTTGATCAAGCTACAGGGGTAAATTTAAAAGTTGATTAATTCCTTTCCTCAAACAAAGCTATGTATTAGCACCCCTATTGAGTTATTTTTTTTCTTTTATTACTGTTTAATGACCAACATTTCTACTTTAAGTGTAATTGCTATCTTTATAAAAAATATGCCTTTTGAGTTTAAAAATAGTCACTTCATCATGAAATTGTGTAAAAGTAGAGCTGGACAACTGCAAGGAGATTAATTAAACTTCCTTGCAAATGAGATACAATAGCTTCTTGAATTTACCATTTAAAAATGAAACAGTAAGTAAGACAACAGCAATTCTCTGTATGCTTTCCTGTTGTCCTACGCAGAATAGTGTTTATTCCAATTGGCTTAGTAAGGAAATTAACCCCCTACTAGTGTAATATTTGTATGTCCCTAACATATAAAGTATAAATAGGCAATTTAATTGGGGAGGGAGGAAGGGATAACTCAGTGGTTTGAGCATTAGCCTGCTAAACCCAAGGTTGTGAGCTCAATCCTTGAGGGGGCCACTTAGGGATCTGAGGTAAAAATTGGGGATTGGTCCTGCTTTGAGCATGGGGTTGGACTAGATAACCGCCTGAGGTCCCTTCCAATCCTGATATTCTATGATTCTAATTTAAATAAATAACTCATTTTGCTGAGGAATAGGAAATAAAAAAATCTCACTTAGCCATTTGATATTTGCCAAAGAGGTGGAAAAACAGCAAATCTAAGCTCATTTATGTCTGAATCAGTCATGGAGCTGAAAAGCTCCACATAACAGGTCTACAACCCATGGAAATAACTGTAAGCAGCTGTATTTCTGCACAAAAGTGATGAACAAGTCAGTAAAAACACAGAACTTATATTAAACTTTTGGATTTGTATCTACATATGTTCCAAATTGAAATATATTTAAAATTAGTTTGGGATTTTTACAGCTAGCAAAAAGAAATAGATTTTAAGTGAACCATTAAATTACACAACTAGAATGAGGACAATGGATTGATTTTAAAGGAGAAATTTGAAGGAAAAAGGCAACATCACCAGAGCTGGAAGATGAGACCACAAATAAGAGGGACACTCCTCGCATTGTGTTTCTGTGGATCCTGGTTTCCTGCCGTAGGTCATGGTCTATGAAAACGCATCTGTGCAATTTTCCAAAGGAAGCACTTGCACACTGGATCCTGTGCTATATCTCACTATCAATTTTTGCATTTTGAGAAAGTTGGCTACTGAGGTAGCAGAAGTGCTCGACTGTCTCCAAAGTCTGTTCCTCAATAGTGATTTGTGGTGGGTCATGTAGAAGGCCTGAGGCAGGCTGGTGGAGCACTTCAGTAATGTATTTAGAAAAGAGGGACTCCTTTTAAGGGAAGATAGAGTCAGCCCTACCTGTGTCAGAATTAATTAGCTGCTTTCCAGCCTGATGGAATGAGACTAAGGGGATCAGTTGGGCCTCATAAAAAGGGCTGAAAAAGATCAGTCAAGGGATGTGGAACCCCAGGGAGCAAGCAGACTCCTGTGGGTTAGCTGAGCCAGGGTCTGCTGGAGGCCAGGTAATCTAAGAGAACAAGCCTGGGCATCAGTGCTCTGTACCAAAGAAGGGAAAGATGCAAGAAACAGAGCCCAGCAGGGGCTGAGAATGGTACTCCAGGAGAACCAGCCTAGGGACTGAGTACAGGAATACTGGAGCAGGGGAAAGACTCAAAAGGTAGCCCAGAAAACAGCTGAGAATGTGGCCCACAGAGCAGGCTGAAGAGAAGACCATAAGTGCAGAAGCACTTTTTTTGTTTGAACTTTTTTTTAAACCCTGGAAGGGGTGAAGCTTGTTTGTGACATGGCTGGAGGGCCAACCCATATCTCCAGCACTGATTTGTGTGTTGTAAGCTAGGATACCCACTTCAGGGAAAGAAACTGAGGCAGGCACCACCTGCAGTGCCATGCTTGAGCAGGGTTGACACTACAGGGTGGCCATGCCCCAGGACAAGGTTCCATAAATTGAGTTTATAAATCACACAAAGAAAATGAGCAGAACAGAAATCACCACTCAGCTATATAAACTAGACTGACACATTCCTTAGGTATGACCACAATATGAGCAATGTTGGAGATCTCTGCAGTGTGCATATGAAGAGCTGAGTGGATTGTGAGGCTGTTAGGAACAAATAACTTCCACTAGCCAGATATTAGATCAACAGTCATTAGCTACAATCTGAACCATCTTCCAGGATGAAAGCACATGAGCTTCAATACAAACAGTTGCAAAAGTGTCACTGAGAATCTAATAATTTATATCAGATTGGCTTACTTGTAAAATATATTTAACAACTTATTGTATGATATACTTTTCATTTAAAATTAAGAAGTAATTCCTGCTGATATTCAATATCAGGAAAAAAAACAATGGTTATTTAACATATTGGGCTATATTCATCCCTGATGTAACCCCACTGAAATTAGTAGAGTTACATACAACAATGAATTTAGCTCACTGTGTGCAATTTTATCTTTGTGGGTTTTTAGAGTTTTCCCCTCATTTTCCATAGTTTTCAGTTCTTTCCAAGCTAAGATTTTAAGCATAGAGTGTTATTTTTCTGTTCTACCAGTGTGCAATGCTTAGGAATAATGAGTTGCTTATAACATAAGCAAGGATGGGGAATATAATGTAACTGTTGTGAAACAGTCACAGGCACGACATACCTGTAGGAGACATCACACGAAAAGAAATGGTGAGCTACCTTGCAAGTCACACCCTCCACACCTCCTCCACCACAAACCTTACTACTAACACTACCATCACAGCTATCTTACACACCCCAGACCATACACTTAACTCTGCCCCCGTCACCACATCCTTTTTTGTCAAAGTATCCATACCCAACACTGTTACAGTGGATGTTGAATGTACACAAACTTACACTTTGAGCCCGCAAGCAGAAGAAATATGTAAAATTATGTGTACCAGCCCTGGTTAATAAATTTGTTTGTTTACTAGTGAGTTTGCCTGAAGTGTTTGGTAAGGGTGGTTGCTCAGGTTTGTAAAGGCTGGTGTATATCCACTTTCCATTAATGAAGTGGTGAACCAATTAATAAATTTGCACGGCTCATCTTGAGGAGTGCAAGATGGTATATTCCTGAGGTACCAGGCTGGGAGCTGTGGGGATTTGGCTGGTGCCTTTCCCTGTGTGATACATGAGTGGCTCTGGGAGCAGTCATGCAATCTAGCTGGGGGTGGGGCTCCACATGCTATTGTGCTGAGTGATAACAGCACCTGGAGAGGCTTGCTGCTTGTCACCAGCAAAGCATTGTGAGAGACAGCCCAGGCTGGAGAGGTATAGGGGCACAGTAGTCCCACAGTCCCAGGCTGCACCCCGGGGATCCCATCACAAAGTCATTTCCACTGCTGCAAAACTAAATGTGTAAAAGTGGAAGGGGAAGTGAAAAAATGATGTTTGAATTATAATGGAAATAACTACAGAAAAGCAAGCGCAGCAAGAACTTTAATCTTTCTAAGATGCTTACAGGGCATTATAATGGAAGTACATGTCAGGCATTATCTGCATTAATGCATGTAGGGTATATTTCTAGCTTAAACACTCAAAGCATTCATTCTAATGTTACTAATGAAAGATGTCAATGTTGGATAAAGTTGTTTGATAACACAGCCAAAAAGTTTTGTCTCCTGCTCAGACTTAGAGAAGGAGAAGCCTGGAGAAATCATTATTTGTTTATCCCCAAAGGAGCATGATCAGCACAGATCTACAAGTTGGAAGAGACAGACTGTAATGGCTGCAGACCATAGATACAGATAGCTATTATTCTTTAATTCTGTCATCTCTTTAAGTTTCACATATTCAGGGCTTAATATTTTGTTTGGATGATTTACTGATGTCACAGCAACTGGTCTACAGATTTTATATATATATTTCTTTTAAAGTAACCTATAACCCATAAATTATTTTGATCAAATTACTTTAACTACCGCAATATGCAATTGTATGCCTCCATGGCATTCAGCAAAATGTTAATTTAAAGCATTTATTTTTCTTGGGTCCATCCAGCTTTGCCTAGGGATTGCTGATTGCTACTCTGATGTGACATCCCAACACTCACTACACAGATGACCTCAAATCAACCAGGGAATCAGTCTACAGCATGAAGCCAACCTATAAAGGAAAGCTGGAGAAGTGAGGTTTTTAAGCTATATGCTGTGGTTTCACAAAGTCTGTAATGCTTTTTTAATCACAGAAAAGTTCATTAGCCCAGCACACCCATGTGTAGGGTAGTTACTACTTAAAACAAAAACAAACAAAAAAACCCACACCCTCTTATTTTGTTGCACAGGCCCCAACAGAACTCAGAGGAAAATAATCAGTTCAAACATGTGTAAATAGACATAGTGAGCCAATTCAAGGCCATGTTCTAACCTCTTTGTGACACTCTAGTGACAGAAAAAGTAATAAACTGGCTGAATCTGGCTGCCAAGAAACATCCTAATGTAGGTGCTTGGAATTTGACTAAGGTGTGAAGTTCTCTCTTTCTCCTCTCTTGTTCAGGTTTTCCCCACTTTCTTTCTCTCAGGAAGGAGGGCTTCTCTCCCTGCCTCTACCCAATGCACTCTCATCTGCATACTTCTCCATATTGCTGTCTCTCCTACTATATATACCATCTCTCACTGCTGACCCTTACCATTCCACTGCCAGAGTGTCATGCCATATCTAACAAGCTGTGTCCTAACCTCTTATGGTATCAGATCATATATGGGATCTAGGTATGGAAAGATGTTTACTCAGCTCTATTGACAGGAAACAATTGGGACTAAATTAACTTCTCACCTGGCAATGAAATGTTATAATACATGTAAAAAAAACCACCAGTAGGACACTGACTTGTTGTAGTGGCCTGTAAGCTTTCTCTACAGTGGTATGTCAGATTGTGTGATTTTATTTGGGGAACTATACTAATTTAATGTTTTAAAAATACATATTTCCAGAGTGGCACTATGAGGAACACTCTCACACTCCCTATTTAAAAGTAGCACAGGCTAGAACACAGCAACCCCATGGTTATAATGAGAGCAACTGCACAGAAGTGTTAACAGCAAGAAGTTAAAGGTATGGAAAATAGAACTTCTGTATTATTGACATGCTAGAATTCCCTTAGGCAGCCGCTTTTGCCATAGAGCATCCTGCTTCATATACAGAAACTGGAATGGAACTGCATCTTCAATGAGTTTTCCAAACCAGAGTTGAGAAGCAGCTGTATTTTCCCTGCATACCAGGAACTTTCCTCACATTTAAAATGTTAATTGATTGAATTTCAACAAGTTCATTTGCAGATATTTGACTGCATCCTACTTTCCCACCTTCCCAAACTTTAACAGTTTCAAGCTGAGATAAATACTCTTGCTGAATAGAAACATTTTATTATTAAGCCATCTAACCACTTCTGAATGTGGTTGGAAATACTAGTGATATTTGGCATTACTTGCTGCACTTCTATTTGGCACTATTAGTTAGAACTTAAGCGTTCTTCAAAATATGATGACAAATACTTGGATTTTAAAAATAGTTATCTAATGAACAAACTCTTTGAATGGCGTGTACATAAGGAAAGTGTACCAACCCACAATTAGTGTACTAAACCACAATAATCTGCATTGAAAATTGAAAAGGAAAAGTTTATTCTTTTCCAAAGATGTATATAAATATGAACAGAGCCATACTAGAAAGTCATTGCCTTGCTATGTGGCAAAGTCTGAGTCACGACTACATTCAGCGACTTCATGGGTCAAAAGAGACCAAGGGCATCTTTAATCAAGCAAAATTCCCAATGACTTCTCAACTCCACAGCAGAACTTTGCTCCACAACTGGAAAGTCAATACAGTGAGGGCTGTCTACCTTGCTTTTGGAGAAACCTCTGCTGCCCTGTCTATTAACCTATATTCCAGCATGCCTCACTCAGCAGGCAGATTGGAAGGTGTAAAGTGAATGAAAGTGGTGTTCAAAATTTATTTTTTATCTTTACTTTTCAATGTTAGGCACCCATCTAATTTAACTGCACACCAAACATATGAGGCACAAGTCTCAAGGACCCCTGGCTCACTTTCTTCACAAATATCGCACTTTGGAAATGAAGGAGGTAGGGGTCTAATACACGTATGCATAGTATTTTTATTTAAACCTTCCTCATTTGATGAAGTCAAAATAGATTTTCACTGGATCAATTAGAGGCACATCTTCAAGCTAAGGGCTATGAGCCTGCCAATTTTCAGGCTTCTACCTCATACTGCTGAGGTACTCAAGCAGTTCAAGATAAGATAGCCAAAAACAAACAAACAAACAGTAAAGCAGCTCTTTTCACTCACTTCCTAATTGAAAGTGGCTGAACATTTCTTTTTTAATTTGGAAAGAAAGTCACCACTTTGGATTAGACTAGACCTGGAAAATTTCAGCCTAAAGGGTGACAGTTTGAGAAAGTAATAGATGACCAACACATTTGAAAATGGAAACAGTCAATGTTAATGATCCAGCTCTAATAACCGTCTAAAACATTATATTTTGAATGATTATTTACCACTTTGGTTTCTCAAACCCATCTCTATTAGTCTCTCTCTCTATCTGCTATGGTGGTGTTGGCATTTTACAGAAACAGACACAAAATTAGACAATGCACAATGGACTCATATATTATGATCCAGACCATTGGAAGGAGTAAAATGTCTGTTTTCATACAGTTTTATCATGGGTGGAATTCATCCAATAGATCTTTTCTAACGTGTTAAGAAAAAATTGCTATATAACACACTAAGAATGACTAAGTATACTGGCTGACTGAGGACATGGAAGTCATTGTAACCACTGTTAGCATTACTGCTAATATTTTACATAAACAAATGTAAGCTATCAACGGAGACAGTGTCATCTTAAGCAATCAACCAACAAAAATGGAATTCTGATGCAACAGTAAAGTAATCAAACAGATTCAATCCCATACTAAGCAAATATAATGAGAAATGCTTGGTCTCCTTTAACAGTTCAATGTACCTGTTCCACTCAGACCTCAAGGTCTGGAAGAACTGTGTGATTTGGCAGTACAGAGCAGTGGATGAGTGCAAATGTATACAGTATTACAAAGAAAAGCTTTAAGACTGTAAATATACTAATCTAAAGGAATTTATCTAATCAAAAAGAAGATGCACAGAGATGTGAGTTCAGCCATTCTGATTTCTCAATGGTTCACCACATTCCAGGAACAACAATACCTGCCTTTGTCAAACCTTATAGCTGTACATAAGTAGTTCCAACACTGAAATAACAGAAGCTACGTAAACTAAAATATGCCTTAAAAATGTGATTGTGACTCAGGAAACAATTTTATATTCAGAGTGTGTGCATACAATCCTATATTCCTGCTACATCTTTCATCCTTCACAGTAGGCTGGCTGTCACAAGGCTAGCCACACACTAGGCAGGGTTGCACAGGGGAGGAGACAGCAAATAAAGAGAGACTCCTCACCTCCTCCTGCCCACACTCACTATCCCAGCTGCCTGTATACCAGGAAGCAAACTATTCCCTGTCACTTGTTATGATCATCCATCATGGATCATCAGCAGGCACCGAATTCTGAACTTCTCACATAATAACTAAGGCTTCTGCTGCTTGAGCTAAAGAGCCCTATGGGTAAAATTTTCAAAATCTCCTAAATGAATTAAGAGGATAAGTCCCATTTTCAAAATAGATTTAGGCATTTATGAGGCTAAATTACTCAGGTATTTTTGAAAATCTGCCGTTTAGTTCTGGCAAGGTGTACTAACCCTTTGAGGGATAATCGGGAGGTTACGGCCAAAGCAGCCAAGGCGCAATCAAGGAGTACTCTGCCCCACCCTGGGGATATAAACAAATAGGAAAAAGAAGCTGAGCAGAAGAGAAGGATCAGAAGCCATGCTGGATTCTCCTGGGCTTCAGAATACTAGCCTGACCTGGGCCTTAGAAACGTTGTTTTCTGATTATAAGTTTGGTTGCTCTGACTCAGGGCTCTGAAGGAAGGATCTTATGGACAGGGCTAAGTGGTTCTTCCCCTGAGCTAACATCTAAGGCAGGGATCGGCAACCTTTGGACGTGGCCCATCAGGGAAATCCGCTGGCGGGCCGGGCCGGTTTGTTTACTTGCAGCGTCCACAGGTTCGGCCGATCGCAGCTCCCACTGGCTGCGGTTCGCCTTTCCAGGCCAATGGGGGCTGCGGGAAGCGGCGGCCAGTACATCCCTCAACTGCTAGAAGAGGGCCTCATCCTCCCTGATTGAACTAACCTCGTTATCGCTAGCCAGATTCTTGCTTGCATATTTATACCTGCTTCTAGAAATTTCCACTACATGCATCCGATGAAGTGGGTCTTCATCCACGAAAGCTTATGCTTCAATTCGTCTGTTAGTGTATACGGTGCCACAGGACTCTTTGCTGCTTCAACTATGATGTTACTACCAACACCTCAGTAACATTCATGCATTGTTTTTAAGTACTGGTCTAACTATCAGAAGATTCAAAATGCGAAACAAACATTTCCTTGGACATGTGTGTAATTTCCCTTGATTTCATATCTTTTTGTCCTCTATTTTTAAAGGTATTCTAATCCATCATGGATGCAATTAAAATAATTTAATAATTCCAATGACAACTTAATTTTAAGCAAATCCTTAATTTTTCATATCATCTTCTAAACCAGCTTGCCACCCAATGTACAGTATTCTGCTAACCCAAAATAAATGGTTTTCAACATTACTTTTTGTATTCTGTTCTTTGGCATCACTGTACATTAAAACTCCTAAGATAATGCAATGGAACAGGCAGCGTTTACAGAATTGGGAGCTTCAAGACTATTAATATTTTTCACTTCTGCAATAAGGCACTATGGCAGGCCAGATAGCCACGGTGGGGTCAGCTAAATGGGTAGCAGCCTATTGTTCAGCTTATTTACAAGAGCAGATGACGAAATAAACAAACCTCTTTCTTCTTTAAGGTTCTCAATCCACAGCACCTATGTAAAAAAGCATCTCTCCTCCCTAGTCCAAATCTGAATTATAGATGAAATTGGTTTTCTTCAGCGGGGAAGCTACCCTCACTCCTTCAGTGCAAGAGAGCAGTTTCTTATCTTCCTGGCTCCACCATATTCTCTGTTTACATGCCCTATTGGAGGAGGTCAGAATTGCTAGCATTACCAGGGAATTCTCTAGTTCATTGCAGGCAGTCAGGTGGATCTTTTTATTGAAAAACAACTTCACCTCTTTCTTCAAGTGTTGACTGTAAAATCAGTACAGTACCATCAAGAGTTAATAATGACTTCCCTGCTTTAAAATAAAGCTGTTTTAAGTACTCCTGTCAGATCTGAAATTCTCTTGCATATCTGTTTGTCCATGCAGTAACTTGCTGTCCCACTGGAAGGGAATAGATAACACTTTTTTGTTGCTGTTTGATATGGATTCATTTTTTTTACTTTGGTGTGTTATACACATCAAATCTCTCAACTTCAGAAAGCGTGAAAGCAGGGGTTCATGCAGATGCAATATGCTGGAGATCAAGAATATGTTTATTTCTAGATTCTTCCTGTCTCATTTTCTCCACAGCCTGAAAGCTCATTTTACTATTGAGTAATCTACCTTCCTCTAAGGAAAACATTTTGCAGATCAGAGCAAAGTCAACAGTCTTAAATGACACTGAATATCTTCAATATTTTCAAGAGGAAAGGATACTCTATTAAAATAGATTTATATATCTCCTACTTAATTACATATGAGATATTTATTCTATGTAGAGTTTTTTATCACAAGTTTTTATCTAAGCAGACCTTATTGGAATAATGAACCAATGAACCTAAATTAATTAAGGGATACTATTAACATTTCTACAGTAACTTTTAAAGAGCTATCTTTCAGAATCTAAGAGTAACAAGCTGTGCAAGCATGCAATAATACTCAAGGTACTGAAAACAGTTAAGATACTACTCAAGATAGTTAGATCCAAAGAAGACGGCAAAGAGTGACAAAGGGAACTCACAAAACTGAGTGAATGGGCAACAAAATGGCAGACGAAATTCAATGTTGATAAATGCAAAGTAATGCACATTGGAAAAACATAATCCCAACTATACATATAAAATGATGGGGACTAAATTAGCTGTTACCACTCAAGAAAGAGATCTTGGGGTTACTGTGGATAGTTCTCTGAAAACATCCACTCAATGTGCAGCAGCAGGCAAAAAAGCTAACAGAATGGTGGGTATCATTAAGAAAGGGATAGATAATAGGACAGAAAATATCATATTACCGCTATATAAATCCCTGGTATGCCCACATCTTGAAGACTGCATGCAGATATGGTCACCCCCTCTCAGAAAAGATATATTGGAATTTTAAAAGGTACAGAAAAGAGCAACAAAAATGATTAGGGGTATGGAACAGCTTCCATACGAGGAGAGGTTAATAAGACTGGGACTTTTCAGCTTGGAAAAGAGACGACTAAGTGGGGATATGATTGAGGTCTATAAAATCATGACTGGTGTGGAGAAAGTAAAAAAGGAAGTGTTATTTACTCCTTCTCACAATACAAGAACTAGGGGTCACCAAATGAAATAGGCAATATTTCTTCACACAACATACAGTCAACCTGTTGAACTCTTTGTCAGAGGATGTTGTGAAGGCCAAGACTATAATAGGGTTAAAAAAAGAACTAGATAAATTCATGGAGGATAGGTCCATCAATGACTATTAGCCAAGATGGGCAGGGATGGTGTCCCTAGCCTTTGTTTGCCACAGGCTGGGAGTGGGTGGCAGGGAATGGATCACTTGGTGATTGCCTGTTCTGTTCATTCCCTCTGGGTTAACTGGCATTAGCCACTGCTGGAAGACAGGATACTGTGCTAGATGGACCTTTGGTTTGACCCAGTATGGCTGTTCTTATGTACTGCTGCATAATGCCTGCTAAGTAAGTGGGGAAATTAGCTAAGCCAGCCAGGCTAGCAGCTTTCCAATGGAGAGTGTATCATATTCTGCAATGCAAACAAAACATTTTGGAGTCATTTGTAGACAGAATTTGTTCCAGTCTTCAACTATAAAGATAATTTAGATCCAAAATTTGGAACAAGCATGTACTTAGAGGGGAGGAAATACTTCAGTTGACTAAACTATTGTAACATATCTACATACATACATTATTGATGGAAGAATCTCAAAAGTTTCATTTAAGAGAAAACATCAAATTTTCACATAACTGCAATTTATTAATTGTCTCTGGATTCATGTGTGTTTTAAGAAAAAAAAAGCAATAGTTCATACTTCACATTTAAAAACCACAGACACTGCATCAGAGAGGCCAAAGGAGGTTGGAAATCCTCATGAATTTATTATGGGAGACAGAACTGAGCTGTCCTTCATTTTCTCTTTAAAAAAAAAAAAAAAAAAAGAAGCTGAAACTTGAAAGATACTTAACTATAGCAGACAGTACTGCCTACTGGAAAAATATATTAGCACTTAAACAACACCACATTTGTTCTGATATTATCGGCCAATCTGCAAATGGTAACTGAAACTTGTGGGCATTTTTCCCCCAACTAATATGTTTTCACCTTGGATATTAGGCCATTTCCTTAGTAAAGAGATAAATTATATTTATAAATTTTATATGAAGTTGAAAAGGTAATAGCAAAGAATATTAACTCTACTTAAAAGCACCAAAAGGAATTAGTTATGTGCCCCAGATATAACAAAATGCTGCCAGACCTAAACTATCATTTGGTTTACAGTACAATTTCTTGGAAATTCTCAAGTCCCTTCTGCTAACACTGTATCTATGGAATCCTAACACAAACTTGTTCAGGTGAAAGAATAATATTTAATGTCATACTCCCTGGAAGTTTATATGATCTATAGTCCCATTTTATATCATCACTTAGAACATAGCCCTGTGATTTCTTTATTTTTCAAATATTTCACTAAGCTATTTCTTGCATTTGGTATTTTACATTTACAGATAGACATATTAGGAAAGTTAGCCAAAATCTGATCCTTAAAATCTCACAGAACTTTCTCAAGATCAGGGTTCTCAGACACACTCTCCCGTCTAAATTCAAATTTGGTTAATTAAATTCTGATTATGCTATTCTATATAGGCTTGTATACTGTGCTCATCACCATAGTGCCTGATCACTTAATTGAGGCACTAACATTCCTGAACTCCAGCTTTATATTCGCTCTTTCTTTGTATGTTTACAAAGCATTCTGAGATATTTTAGACTGAAAAGTACTACTCACATATACATGCAAGATTAATACAATAAAAATGATATTCAGATACTTTTGTGATGAGGTCACATAAGAATCTAGATAAATTATTGTTTCATGGGTTATATTATCTTATCTTATATCTTTAAATACTTGAAAAATTAGTTCATGCTATACAGAAAAAAAAAAGAATATGAAGTGAACATTGAATATGACATTTACAGCATTCCAATGGCAGTGACTTCTGATGGGTTATTTCTCAAAATGTCTATGTCATACATGTTTACTTTTATTTTGTGCAGACTTCATGAAGAAAATTCAGGACACTAACTGCCTTTTACTTTTTTACCCTGAAGTGTTTAAGTATGGATGAAGTTAGTTACATTAGGTGTTGTAGAGGGAACCAGAGGGCCATGTAGTCCTAATATCTGTTTTACGGACATTTGATTAGTATTACCACAGGAAATTTCCCACACATTAGTTTCATTTTTCAACTAAGATACAATGACTACTTCCATTGGCTACATGTCACTTTTGGAGCATAAGTATTTTCTCAAACATCCCCATAACATTAATAGCAAAGTGCTTGGATTAGAAATGCATTTAGTCTGGTGATCTCTTTTCTAAAGATGTTGAATTGGTTTACAAAATGTCTGTGATAACTGGCCTGATCACCATGCACGGTAGAACTCTGCCATAGTTTTAAAAAGATTATGTGCTTTCTTTATGTGTGACTACAAAAATGTGTGTTTAGTGAGGTATGTGAAATTAACAAAAAAGGTTGATTTCCACAAGGCAACTGCCTCCACAAACAGATAGTAATAGCATTACATCAAAAAGTTATGATCAGTCAATAGGTCTGTTTTGATACAATACTTATAATGTAATATTACTAGAAGATTTTGAATGGAAGTTCTGTCATATCACAGAAATGGAAATTTTCCTTTCTAGCTTGTTCATATAGTTTCAGTTGTACTGAGATTATTTTCTCATTTACTCTTAATAATCTCAGTCTGAGTAGTTTTTCTAATTTACTTCACAAGTAAGGATGACTACCTGTCAAATTTTGAAGGACATTGCTTAATTTATGCCTTTTGTCCCAACTGGTATCTAATAAGGAATACTCAAACATTTGATCAGATAAAAAGTTTGTTTTCAAGGCATAATACAAAAGATTATATGCTGTGATAGACATGTACGATTTATAAGACTCTGTGTCATGGAGAAACTATTTTCCTCATATTTTTCCACAAATGTTCCATATTTATTTTAAATGAAGCTGTTCCTCCTAATAAGAATACATCTAGTGAGTAAAGACTATAAAGTATATAGGGCCCAAGACTCAGTCCATACACATACAACTAAGGACACTGGACCAGATTTACAAAGGTATTTAGGTGCCTAAAGATGCAGATAAGCACCTAGTGGGATTTTTCAAAGTGGCTAAAGACACCTAATATGCTAACCCACATTGAGTTCAATGGGCGTTAGGTGCCTAAGATGCTTGAGCACTTGTGGAAATCTCACTAGGTGCCTATCTGCATCTTTAAGCATATAAATACCTTTGTAAATTTAGCCCAATGACATTAACGTATATATAAGAATTAGATAATGATAACAATGTGAGTTTTGTCCAAGCAAGGCCTGAATAAGGATGTAATCACTGGGTCCATTATGAATATAGTCTGAAACCTTTCATTTTAATGAAATTCTGAATGTTCTAAATCACTTGTTTTCTAGAATGGCTGAGGTTGTTGATCTCACAGTGATCATCCCTAAAAGAATGCTAAACATTAAAGAATTACTGTCATTTAGATAAACATATAGAAGCGCACAATATATTGTAGTATACATTTAATTATAAATGACAAGTTGTTGGAGATCCAATTTTGTTGCTGATCATTCCATTCTCATTTGAAGTTGAGACAGGAATACCTAATACATCAGGCTATACTATTATTATACCATCTGCACTAAGGTAGAGCCTTTAAGGCCCGGTCAGGATCAGTACATCTATTGTGGTAGGCAATGCAGAGACAGGTAGTAATTGACATTATTATCAATGTGAAATAATTACCAATAAAGGGGTTCGCATGTCTCTGAGATTGAGCTGTTCAAAGCGAAGTTGGCCATATGGTATGATAATACACACTTTGAAGACCTAGGTTATTATGAAACTGCTGTAAAAAACATTTCGCTCAAATTTCTACTTAACAAGACTATATTTGATAGTAAGGGGATTAATTAAACTGGGTCCATGCTGTACTATCAAATTTATAAATGACATATGAATTTGAAAGCTAGAATATGGTAGCTTTGTCACAAGTTAATGGGAGTTTCCCCTTAGTAAGCAGTACAAGAGCAAGTCTTCTCTTTATTAAAAAAAATTCAATTTTTAAATAGGTTAAATATTAAAGACAACAGTGACCAACAGAAGTTGGCACCAAAGAACTACTGATGAAATTATGTTATTGTTAATCCTTCCTGGGGAGGTAAAGGCCATTTAGAAGTAAATGTGTAAATACATCCACTTTTCATGCAGTTTTAAATGAATGGGAGACTCAGGTTAGAGAAACAGGTTGTCAAAAAAAGTCTCTACTACAATATAACCAGTTTAGAACAAAACTTTTTCACTAGGAGGGTGGTGAAGCACTGGAATGCGTTACCTAGTGAGGTGGGGGAATCTCCTTCCTTAGAGGTTTTTCAGGTCAGGCTTGACAAAGCCTTGGCTGGGATGATTTAGTTGGGGATTGGTCCTGCTTTGAGCAGGGGGTTGGACTAGATGACCTCCTGAGGTCCCTTCCAACCCTGATATTCTATGATTCCATGATTTACATAAGAGAAACTGAATACAGACAAGTGTGTTTAAACAACCTTTTAAAAACAAAACAAACAAAAAACAAACTACCCAATGCCCTTCTTTAACTTTTTTCCCCAACTTCTCCAGATACAGGACTTCTGAACAAGCTATTCATTCCATTTCAAAGGTACAAAAGATCCGAAAGCTAATGTGTGATCCAAAGTCACTCAAACCTTGTCCAGGGTGTAAAAATTGCAAGTATGTGATGAACTGTCCAAAGAAAGAAGAAAAGCAGTTCCTCAGTTCTGCATCACTTAGAAAACCAAGAAGCTAAACAAACTTCAATTAGGAAAATCAGTTCCAGACAAAGGAAAGACATATACTGGGAGATGGGGACTTAAATGAGAGATTATGGAAAATATTGGACTTTATCCACCATAGGGTATAGGGTGAGTGCCCGTTTGCACCATTTGTCCCTCTGGAGGAAGTGGCATTCCAGGATCTGCAATGCATCTCCAAGATGACAGGACCTTTTAAATCAAGACAGAAGTTAGTCCTTAAAGTTCTTCCAAATATTGGCGGTCCCAAACAAACCCTAGTGCAAGTTACAGCAACCTCAGTTCTGCTCTAACTTTTGCTATCAGATATTGGCCTTCACGGGATCACTCTACTGGCCAGGAGCATTGGAGCATGTTGTACTTTGGTCCCAATTCAACTTCCATCCCAGAATGCCCCTTCCTGCTGGGGAAGGGGATAGGAGTGGCTGATACACATAGTACTTCATCTACACTAGAGGAATCCTTAACAGCTACTTTAAGCAGTGTAAGGTCTAAAACTGATCTAATTCCTGAAGCTTGGCTTTATTAAGATAGAAATGAACAATAAAGGGTCTGGGCAATGCTATAGTACTTG
Organism: Lepidochelys olivacea; assembly: GCF_965140295.1. NCBI lineage: Eukaryota > Metazoa > Chordata > Testudines > Cheloniidae > Lepidochelys > Lepidochelys olivacea. The sequence goes on from NC_140413.1 coordinate 129,646,673, forward strand.
TTTCACAAACTACTCAACCTACATGCTAGATCCTCTCTCTGTAAACAGCCACTCCAACCTTCCTTTTATCCAGCTGCAACAATGAGTCAGCAACACGCACAATATTTTCTAGCAAGATCACCACCTTGATGAGGTTTTGCAGGGTAATACTGCTATCCTCTTACAAAGAGATCTTTGTGCAGCATGGTACCTGTGTCAGCAAAAGAAAATCTGGACATCTGAATTACTTCCAGTATGTGCGGTTTTTGTCACTGGTTTCTTTTTGGAGAGGTGTTGACTCACTCAAAAAAATTTTTTTTAAACTAAGCATAGGACTTTTCTAAAAGAACTCAGTTTTAAAATCTGGACCCTTTGTGCAACCTTGCTTCAAAATTCCACTGTTTATCATTACAAAGAATGTGTTGATCAGTCACATAAATCTAATTAAACTATTTTAGTGACCCATATTATGGTAGGGTGCTTGGAGGGCTAGGTGGCCTAGTGGTCAGTGCACCTGAGCTCCAACCCCTTGTCTCCCTGTTAGGGGGCAGTAACAGTGCCTGGTCCCTGCCCTAAAGCTGGGAACATTTGCGCATCTGGGGCCTTAAGTGGGGTATCATAGGGGGACCCAGGCCTCAGCTCAAGTCCAGCGGGAAGTAACAATGGCAGGTTCTTCCCTCTAGAGAACTTAAATCTGCCATTCGGGGCTACTTCCTACCTATGTGCACTTTTAGTTTGGGGCGTGACTCCTGTAGTCCAAACACTCAATAGCTTCACAAAGTCCCAAACAAGCAAGGGCCCTGCAAGACCTGCTGCTTCTTGAAGGAGAAGGACTTACGTACTCTGTGGTCCCTCTCAGGCTTTACCTTCTCGCTGGCTTCCTGGAGAAGGATTCTTCTCTCCTGCAGCCTGACCACCACCACCCCCCGCCTGGGCTTCTGAGCTCCTCTGAACTTGCTCCTCCTGCTGGAGCATGCTCAGCAGGCCTGTAAGGGCAGGGCTGCTTGGCCCAGTATTGCCTTTTAACCTTTCTGGGCACAGGGTGGGTTTTGGATACTCCATCACATGGTTTCTTTAATGCGAATGTATGATAATCACACAAAAATGTAGGATTTTCATATAAGCTAAACTTTTCACACTAAAGAATTAGCTAACTTTTTCCTGTCATTGGTAATAACTTGCTCTAATAAAACTCAACTTTTTCCAACTGCACTATAAAACAAAAACTTAGTTTTTAAATAAGGATTATTGGACCTTTTTTTACATTTTGGGTTAATTTGTAGAGATGTATTAAGGTAAAGAAAAAAACCATACTGTAGTAAAAATGTGGCAATCATTCCTTTGCAGTTTCCATCACCTGTCTTGTACAATATTCCATCATCGTGACAGATTTTTAGTTTTAATTTTTTATGAATTCAACCACCACAAAAAGGCTTTCTGAATATGGGGACTGTGACGGCTTTTTAAAATGTATTTTAATGTGAAGCTTAATATTGATGGAAGTGGCTGGATTGATGATCCAGTGGTGCCACTAGGACGGTTTTTGCCTCCCCTATAATGTTTTTATACTATAGTGTTTTTCTTACAGTATTCTTTTGAGATACTTAGAGGTTCAATTTTTTTCAACTGGTTAAGGGGAGAAAAACTGAGAGTGGTCGGGAGAGGTGAAAGAGCAATGGGGAGAGAGACAGAGGACTTGGAGGAAACAGTGTATGAAGGGGAGATAAGAATACTTCCACTCATCTTCATGGTTGATGCCTGCAAGTTACAACAGCTTAAGTGGCCTACAGTGGGACTCAAGAAAATCCATATCACAAACATGCAAGTATAAGGAATACCCCTAATATGTATACTATTTTATTTACAAGGATGGGGATCAGATAGCTATTTTAAGGGCACAGATGATGCAGTATGAGTGTAAGCGAAGAAGTAATTATCCATTTAGTGTGTATCTAAATTTTTGCTGAATGAACACATTAATGAATTGAGACTTAGAACTGTGTTCACATTGCATCAGCCCTTCTTTGATACACCACAAATAGCATAAGATAAGACATATGCCTGAAGTTTATCTTAAAATAATTATGAGAAACCAGATTATCATCTGGCTTGTCAGTTAGGAGGTCTGTAGAGTTAAAAAAAGGACCATCTGTAGCCTGAGATAAGGCACGAGGTTTTCTCTCATTTGCTGCAGTATTAAAAAAAAGTCATATTTTATCAAGTTAGAACATTTGGCAGCAGTGAATACAAGGCATTTTTGATAAATTAATAAAGCCTTTCTACCCAATCAAGTCTCGGTCTCTGGAGATGTGAAATGGCGATCTGAGTTGTTTTTGGAAAGCTTGTGTTTTGGCATCAGCAGCTTTTCGTGGTGAATTATTTCACAGCTTTTATAAATTTTTGCATTGAAAACAGCTTCACGATGTTAGTTTTAAATTTATTGTGTTACCTGTAGAATATATACATATGTGTACACACACTCACACAAATATATGTATAAAATCATATGAGAGACACAAGGTGAGTGAGATATTTTCTATTGGACCGATTTCTTTAGTGTTGGATGCCTGTCATCAGGGTTTTTTATAGTTGTTTTTGAGTTTCTTACATGATTTCCAGGTAAGCTTTCTGATTTTTTCTTCCAGTGTGTGGGAGCATGTGATGATGTCCTGTCTGAGACGGTCCCTTCTGGAGTGTGTGAAGTGCAGTAAGTGGTTCCTGAGACATTATTTCTATATGTAAACATCTACTAGATGTGGGTTTTACTGAATTCTTAAGACATACCGTAGATGCAGTAATCATAGTTTACTTTTAAAATTATAGATTCTCATCCTAAAATGTTCTGTTAAACCCATAAATTAGGATTTCATGTCAGTGTAAGAGAATTATAGTTCATCATCATAAAATGTGGCTAAAATCTTATTGACAGAAGGGGGTTACTGATTAATTTGAACCCTACTGTACATACATACCAAACCACACAAAGCCCCCAGACTCTCTGCTTCCAACAATACAAACCGAGCAATTATTCAGTGCTACCACTGTTTGCGTTAGCATCTCACCTTTTAAAGCTTACTTTAAGGCAGCTGCAGTCAATGTCTCTCTATATGGACCTGATTCTACTGCGTTTTCTTCACCATATTTTCCCCCTAAAATTTGCACCAATGGTAACAACATCAGGAATACTAGCACAGGTAAAGTGCTTGTAGTTGCTGTTGTTCTAATGACCATGACATCTAGATTGGCTTTGAGCAGGGTTAGGAAACATGGTGGTCAAAATGTTGATGGGTGCGCACAGAGTCCTGTGAACACAAATGTTTCTGTGTTGCTGCTACTGGTGGAGCTGCACCAGAGTCAATGGGAGGAGGTCTGGCTCAATCAGAGTGCTCAAAGGAATGCTCCAGGAAGGGCAGTTTGGCAGCTTTGTTGTATGACACATAAGGATTGTTCTTCAGACTTCTGTCAATTTCACCAGCTGAGATGGCCAGTAGGATCCTTCAGGTGACCAATCTGCTCTGGTTTACAAAAACCAGGACAAAGCACTAACTGCTGTAAAACTGATAGAGACAGTCTCTGAAACTAAGTAGGTCTGGCTCTTAAAGGTAACCATATGTTCTACTTATTTATAAAAACAGAGATTATGCTATTCATTCACATTATCGGACAATGGTGAATATATTCACAGCAGAGAACAGAATTAAATTTTTGTAAGGGTGGAACAGGAGACAGTTGTGGGGCAGGAGATGGGAAAGAAGGAGTTGATGGAAACTTTTATGCAGTCTTGTTTAAAGAGGGTGGGTGGTGGGGCTATTACACTAGGTAACTGCAAGATATGTCTGTACAACATGAAGGTCTTTTGATGAGATCATAACGACAGGAGTGAAGCTTGAGTTGTTTTCTTTGTGATATAATAGAATCCTGATGTAAGTGTATAACCTTGTTCAGTTTTCCAGCATAATGTTTATTTTATTGGATGGATAGCACACAATGGTAAAATAAAAACATGTTTATGAATTTACTAAAACAAAGTATCCCACTGCCTTTGGTGAAAAATTTGGGGATGTTTTCTGCTCTCTAAATTCAGAACTAAAGTCACAAATGGGTTTTTGTCAATAAGTGTGATTTTTACATCTGTCAATAAACATATAGCTAATTGAATTGTAATTGTTTTTAGAAGATTAATGAAAATATTTTTAAAGTGTCTATAAAAATGGAATATTGTGTATTTTAAATTGTCATGTGATTTTAACTGGTAATGTTCTGGTTCAGAATGTTTTATTATTTTTGTATTAATTGTACCACTCATTGGTCGGTGAACCTCAAAGGTTTGGGTTTGTAGAAAAGCGTAACACTTTGCATTGTTCTTCTAAACTTAAACAAATAAATCAAAGCTCACGAGTATGCAAATTTGGACAAAATATTTGACACGTCTCCCATCAAAATAACTGCAAGTGTTAGGTGGTATTCCAACACTACTGGTTGGCTTTGATCACAGATGGAAACTAGAAGTGAAAAAATATATCCAAACATTTCAAAACCTTAAAAGTTTAGTTTTAAAAATGCTTGAGGCTTTGGGGGCTATTCTTTTATCTGAATTGTTTCACCCATCACTAGGATCCATAAAGACATGCAATTAACAAGGTTTACTTCTTTAAATGTAACAGAAATGCTGCATTTTTTCTCTTTTTGGTAATAGTTGGAATATAAAATCATGCCATCATTACCTGATTTCAAGAGAAAAAGCAGAGATTGTGGTGTTAAAAAGTTCGGAAGCAAAGTCGCTACACAAAATAATTAAAATACTTCACACTTAAAAAAAAACTTTGAAAATCATAGCAGAAAGTAGTTGTTCAAGTAATGAAATATTTGCCAAGTAATTTCCTTTTCAAAGTGCAAAATATATTGTGGTTTGTTTCCATTTCTTTCTGGTTGCGCAGATGGTTTAATGTAAGTGGTTAAAAAAGATGTAATTATAATAGTAGCAGATATCCCCTGGTAGATATCCCCAATGATTTGTTTGGTGTCTGAATACTTCACTCCTAGGTGACACCTGGAACTTTACTTAATTAGGGGGTAAAGCCATATTTCTCTGAACCTGAAACACAAAATTGGTGGTATTCAAAGTCTAAAGAGTACCAATGGCATGTCAGCTGACTAGGACAAGGGCAGTCTAGCCTAGAGACCAGAGTGGGCAGCAGGTGTCCTGGTTGAGGTCACAGCCATAGTCAGTAGACAGGAGCCAAAGCCAAGGGTCAAATCAGAAGGCAGGAACCAGATATCAAAGTTGACAGTCAAGCTGGAGTCTTTAGTCAAAAACAAGAGCTAAGGGTCAAACTGGAGGCCAGGAAATGGATACCAGAGCCAGAGTCCGTAGTCAGAGCCAATGGCCAAACTCAGGTCAGGAACTGGAGCGAGCAGGGTATCAGGCAAGAACTTCAGTTGCTTAATGTAAGTAACTTTCTTTTACAGTTCCAAGCCAGCTCTTCCTTCTAGCCAGCACTTGGCCCAAAATGCTCTCCCTTAGCTTTTTCTAAGGGTCATATTATAAATGCTTCTGGCTGTCTCTGGGGTTTCATTGCTGCCTCCTTTGTGTGATTTGGAGGCAATGCTGTCCTTCCAAGGCACATATGCATTTAGGAAAACCCTTCAGATCACATGACTCAACTCCCACTCCAGCCTTACATATGGCAGTATTTTGGAAGTGTCTTCTATTGATTCAGTTGTGTATTCCATAAAGGAGCTTAATTGCTTTTTACATTTTTCTTAAATGAACTGCAGTTGTTGTACCCACCAGTTTATAGATTCAAAGGCCAGAAGGAACCATGGTGATCATCTAGTCTGACTTCCTGTATAAAATGGGCCAGAGAACTTCCTCGAAAAAATTCCTAGAATATATATTTTAGATAAGCATCCAGTCTTGATTTTAAAATTGCCAATGATAGAGAATCTACCACTATCCTTGGTAAATTGTTCCAATAGTTAATTACCCTCCATGTTAAAAATGTGCCCTCTATTTCCAGTCTTAATTTGACTAGCTTCCAGCCACTGGATCATTTTGTATCCTTCTCTGCTAAATTAAAAGCCCATTGTCAAATATTTGTTCCCCATGTAGGTATTTATATACTGTAATCAAGTCACTCATTTGTCTTTTCTTTAAAATAAATAGATTGAGCTTTCTGAGTCTGTCACCGTAAGACATGTTTTCTAATCCTTTAATATTTCTCATGGCTCTTCTATGAATCCTCTCCAAGTTATCAACATCCTTCTTGAATTGCAGACACCAGACAGGACACCATATTCCAGCAGCAGTCACTCCAGTTACAAATATAGGGGTAGAATAACCTTCCTACTCCTTTTGCAGCTTCAACGAGCTTTCACTCAATCTCCAGCATAACAATACCTACTATATTATAATGACATGTCAGGAATCAGGGCCTGCAGCAGAGCTAGTCTCCAGGCAGTCTCCATCAGTAGAGCTGGCCTGCAGCAAGCTGCCTGATTAGCCACACAACCTGACTGGCTGCAGAGGCCAGCAGGCTGGCTCTTAAACCAGCAGTAGCAGCAACTTGTTGGCTTCTCAACTCTCATACCCATGGTTTAAATTCTATAGAGTATTTCCCGGAGCCCTCCACAACCTCCTCCGTCCCCCAAACATGCTATAAAAACTCTGGGGGGGGGGGTGTGAAAATGTTTACTGGAGCTCCACTCTGGACAGATCCAGCTCATACATACCACTATGCCCGCTCCTGCATTACCTGATTCCTACGGCTCCTACCTTCCACCCAGTCTTGCTTCTGTCCTGCCTCTGCCTTGGACCGCTCCTTGCTTGATACCCTTCCCATTCAAGGTCCTGCCCTCTGGTTTGACTCTTGGCTCTGGCTTCTGATTAGGGACTTTGGCTCAACCCTTGGTTCTGGTATCTGGTTTATGCCTTCCGGTTTGACCCGTGGCTTTGGCTCCTGACTACGGCTCTGATCCCAATCATTAGGCCTGCTGCACAGACCACCCTCATCCTGGTCAGCTGACAGATTGAGAATCCCTTAAAATTGGGGCCAGGCCTCTCCATGCTAGCATGCACCCTACTAAGACCTCAGTGGAACTGAGAGATGCCATCCAGAACTTGCAGGTGCAAGTAACCGCACTGCAATCACAGAATGCTGGCTCCTTCTACTCCGCCCCTCCTAGAAATGAAGATTCCACTGCCCAACAAATCTGATGGTGATTGGGATAAGTTTCAGGGGTTAGCTCCTGTTCCTCCGATGCTCCCAATCATTCCCCAGGGATCAGGCCCATCTGGGGCTCATCTTACATTTGTTGACTGGGGAGGCCTTGGCCTGGGCTTCTCTGCTCCTGGAACAGTCCATCCCCCTCTTGCAACAGTTAGAGGACTTCATTCAGGCTATGTCCATTATCTCTGGTGACCCCAACCATGTGTGGACCGCCAAAGCAACCCTTTGGGCCTTACAGCAGAGAGGCTGTCCTGTAACCAAGTACACCGCTGAATTTTGTTGTTTGGTTTGTGACACCAGGTGAAATGAGGCGGCACAGCACCACCATTTCTGCCTGGGGTTAAATGAGGAGATGAAGGCTGAGCTTGTGCGGGGTGGAACCTCAATTAGGTTTGGACAATCTGATTGAATTGTGCATCAGAATTGACAATCCGGGCATGAGCATACCTTGAGTTTCTGGAAGCTTCCATTCCCTGTCCCCCTAACATCTCAGATACATAGGACCAGCCTTAGGAAGCGGCAAGCAGGGCAATCACCCAGGGCCCCAATGCCACAGAGGGCTAACTTACATGCTTCAGCCCCACCACCTAGGGCTCGAGGTTCAGCCCTGCCGCCTGCAGCTCAGACTTCAGACAAAGCTCACAAGTGAAAAACAAGCTCAAATATCACACTGAAATGTAAGTATAATATTTAGATCCCAATCGAATTATTTTATAATTATATGGTAAAAATGAGAAAGTAAGCAATTGTTAGCAATAGTGTGCTGTGACACCTTTGTATTTTTATGTCTGATTTTATAAGCAAGTAGTTTTTAAGTGAGGTGAAACTTGGGGTACACAAGACAAATCAGACTCCTGAGAGGGGTATAATAGTCTGGAAAGGTTGAGAGCTACTGGCCTAGAAGGACCAGGCAGGACAGAACTGTAGTCTGAGGGCTCCGTTGAAACTGGGCAATGAAGTCTCACATCATGTGGAATCTGTCCTGGCAGAAGAATGTTTTGGCTGCACTAGAGTCTGGAATGACTTCAATAAATTTTATAATTTGTGTTGGAACTAAAATGGATTTTTTTTGTGCAGGGATGGTGTGGGTCTCTACCTAGAGACTATTGATTTTGAGAGTATCAATGACTCTGGTTCTGAATATACAGCCAGGTCATCAAGGACAGTATATTCAGAGCTAATGGTTGGGGAGCTTCTGCCTCTTGATGGAGCCAATGATGCTGAGTTAGGCTGGATGGTGAGCACCAGTACCAAGTCTTTCACCTTGCTGTGGTACAGTACCATTGGTCCAGTCGACAATTGCTCCTTTGCTGGTATAGGGATCTGTCCCAGAATCCTACCTCTTCTTAGGTCAGCAGTTTTGGGACACTCTTAGCTCTCAGTATTGGTGGTATGGATCCATGCTCCCTGTGAGCTCCTGACACTCCCATATTAGGGTGCAGAGTCTCACTAGATTTGGAGGGTATAGGGGAGGCAGTTCACCACTTGGGATGGGGATTTCCCTGCTTCTTATGAGGGTGCTTGACCTTTCGCCCCTCCTGTCTTTGCCTGTTATAGTCCTTAGGCCTGGTATCTGATGATCTGTAGCCAGAGAGTGTCAGACCAGGAAGGACACCATTAGGTGCCTCTGGCCAATGTGCAGGGAGGTCAGACTGGGGCTCATCAACCACTCCCTCGGGTGTCTTCAGAGCCAGAATTCACAAGATGGCTGGGTTCGGGGTAGAAAAGAATGAATGCAAAAAAAGAACATTTCACTGGAAGGGATGTATGACTCCCCAAGGCAACATAATCAAGACTCGTATAAGTCACTCCCTGGGAAGACCTGGGGGCAGGCCATGCAGGACTTCAAGCCAGGGATCTTAGGCATATTAAGTACCCCAAAAGAGAGGGGTAACAGAGAGGAATGCCCCTCTGATTCCAAAAACACTTAACTTACTAAGTACTAAAACTATCTACCTACCTAGAAAAGAGTAGAACTATTTCCAAAAAAACCCTGATTTAGAAGCAGGAATGCTGAGGGACTCTGTTTCAGACCTTAATCGGCAGAAAGGAAATAGGTCTGCACTTCCCCTTATGCCCTTGGTTCAGCACACGAGGAGGCATAAGGTGCAGGTGTGGACCAATGGACACTGCAAGTGAAAAATCTTCTGGTCTAAGGCACATGGAACTCTTGTGCACCCTCAGTGGAATACACATAGGTGATCACCATTCAAAGTAGCAGCCAAGAAACGATCACCAGCTGTTTGACAGGGACTCGGGATTTTATATTCATTCTTTATAAATAAAGAGAACTGTATCAAAGATATACTTGACTTCATCATCAATTTCCCCCCATAATGGAACAACTCACAAGACCCCAAATATTGGCTAACTGCTTGGATCAAAAGGGGTAACAGTATATTTGAGATAAACATGAGTAACAGATAGGTCACTCTGACAGCATCATGTAAATAAGTTTTATGAACACTAGTATGCCCCATCTGCCTAAACAAAATTAATGCATTATCTGCCACTCTTGAACTTCGGTGGTGAGAAACTGTTAGCAAACTAGTTCATATTTTAACATTAACTGAACGTTGCTGAAAATAACAGCTCATCTGATGCAAAATGTATTTTCCAGATAAGTAAAATATGCTCAGTGTTTCTTGGCAATAGCTCACTAGAGCCTAATCCACAACTTCCTGTCTATGTAGCCAAAATCTCAAAGGAATATGGCCTCACTGTACCAGCTGGATTTAAGCTTTATCTTCAGATACTGTACCTCAGTATTTACATTTGGGTGTTTTGTTTGGAAAGAACGCTGCAGATTACAAAGCATTACAAAAATTTGACTCCTTTGATATGGTAGACCAAAAGTTTTAAATGGTCAAAGTGAAGACCAGATCTTCTATTTGTAAAAAAAATAATTTGCGAGACACCCGCAGTTGTCACATCTTGGTCAAATTTATTACATATTTAAATATAAAATATGTATATATTATTTATGTATATATACACATTCCATCTCAAATCTAGGACATGATTTTTGACCATGTTATGCATCTTCAAGTGATAATGTAAATAATATTATAGTAAGCTAAATTTAGTTTTCTTCCGTTTTCCCATACATATAATCATTCTAACTGTACATTCCCCCCCAACTCCTCATTACTAATATGTTTTTATAAAAAATACAAGATTATTTGTTTTACCAATAGTTCTCACAAAAAGCTGCCACCGTTTTATCTTTAGGCAACTTAGTGTACACATTTTTTTAGAAACTTTTAATCAATCCTATCTCCCAAACTTAGATTGAGATCCTTTACATTTTGAAAATGTGTCTATACATTGCAAACTTTTCCATGGTTGACTAGCAAGAACATTAACAACTATTTTGAATTCACTACTTTTTACTGATGCAGAAACACTTAGAAACACTAAGGCCCAGGTCATGCTCTTCATTATGCTTATACAGAGAAATGGAGTAATTCCATTGAAATCAATGTTATTACTTAGGCATAATGGTGGTTTAACAACAGTCTGGCCCTAATTACTTAGAATATTTTAATCACCTGAATTCTATTAATATAATGATATGCCTTCTATATTGTACAGTCATACGCTAATATTTTGCTTAAGTTAAGTGTGTAAAAAAGGGTCCAACCAATAGTAGACTCATACCTCATTTACTTCATGGTCATCTTCACCACATACCCTTTCATCATTTTAACTGATTCTGCTTCTCTTTGTTGTGGCGCAATCTGTCAACATTATTTTAAAGTGCCAATATTGCATAAGTGTGTTTGCACTTCAAAGATAACATACAAGGCAGCACTGGAAGCAAAATTTGCCTAACAGATCTTTGAGGCATCAGTGAAGTGCATGATTATTTTTAAAGTTTGATATATTCAATCTGGCATATGAGTAATGAAAAATATACAGGATTAAGAGCATGCATAAATAGAAATACAGTGGTAAAAGGGGGACAGTCACAGGGGTTTTCCTAAATAGTTAACATTACAAGGAATGTTCCATAATTGAGCGTTGTTACTGTATCTGGCTAGCTACTACTGGAACTAGGTGGGCCAGATCAAAGTTCAAACCAGTAAAATTCCTAGTGTTATTCAGATGTAATATGACTGAGTTTCAGTCGTAGTGTTTCAGGTTGAGGATCCAAGGAAAGGGCTTCCAGATTTCTTTGAGAGTTCAATAATACATGGGAAAGTAGTTCCCCTTAAAAGATATATAACCAAAGAACTGAGAGCACAGTGCCAGCTTGGATTAGGAAACAAAAGAAATTTAGGAAGGAAATTACTACATGATGTCATTAACTTTGATACTGCTGAAAGCATTGTTCACTATTGGTGAACTTCATCCTACCACCTGACACACACAGAAAAATTACTGCTGTTAAAAAAATGGAAAGTTTTTATCAACAGGGTTCTTAGACATAATGGTCTAGTCTGAGATCCCCTTCCTCCCAGCTGGTGACCTGTTACTCATGTGAGTAATTCCACTGATTTCAATGACACTACTCATGTGAAAAACTGCTCAATTGGAGTGTAGAGGAAACAATGTGTTTCATTATGACTATATCAAATTGAATGTAAAAAGCCACCATTAATGCAACATAGATTCTCCCCTGAGTCTTGAGTTCTGTTCAGTGAAGAAGAGTGTGGGGAGAATCAGGGAACAGAAGGCAGCTCCCTGATCTTGTGGGCTGATTTATACCAGCTCCAGTATGAGCTAGAGAAGTCTGGGGGTTAATTTAACTTATACTAGGAGTGCATGGTCTCTATGGGTATGTCTACACTGCAATAAAAGACCCGCGGCACAGCCACAGCTGGCCCAGGTCAGCCGATAGGGCTATAAAATTGTAGGGTAGACATTTGGGCTCGGATTGAAGCCCGGGCTCTGAGATCCCAGTGTGGGTCTCAGAGCCCAGGCTCCAACCGCAGCCCAAACATCTACACTGCTATTTTTCGCTCTCCAACCAAGATGTGAGAAGTACTTTTTGGGGTAGGGGGAAGAAATAAACAAGTTGTGCTCAGCTCCTGGATTCTTTTACTTTCCAGATATTGTTTCCTTTAAATAGATATTTTAAATTACTCTGTGACAACTGTTGCCTAGCCTAAATATTAGGCTACATTTTACATTTTATTACATTTTAGCTATTCCTTCCTGCTTCTTGACACACTGATAGTCAATGGAATAAAATTCAATCTGTAATACAACATAAATGATGACTCTAATGATAATAAAACCTAATGTGTGGGTAAGGTCTTTTGTTGCTTTAACAATATTAACTAAAAATTAATCTACAATAAAGTTTAGGCCAAAATGTACAAAAAAATCACAAGCTTATTTTTGGCTCAGGATATTTCCTATGCAGACAGAAGTTACTTCATAGAATTTGTCTGTTTCTCATTCTCTTCCCACTTAATTCTCTTACAGATTCACTCGTACCCCTATACAAATGGGCCATGGGCCAGCCCTCTATATTGCTCTTGCTAGAAATCAGGAGTGAAATTCCGGTCACACCAAAGTCAACAACAGTTTTCCAGTGATTTGAATAGGACCAGAGTTTCACCCTAGAGCTTCTCCTTTAATCTCTTGCAGCACACAGTCCTAACCTGAAACTCTGAACATACTCGCCCAGCCTCCTTCCTAACAGATCTGGCCCTCTGACAAGTAATCTGCTCAATTACATGTGCTTTTAATACTCTTTGAACCTTTGCTGTGAACAAAATTACACATGATGACATTTGGTATCATAGGAATAAAGATAGTCTTCTAATTGAAACCCAGTTGTCTTCAGGACCTGTGTAAGCTCGAAAGCTTGTGTCTCTCACCAACAGAAGTTGGTCCAATAAAAGATATTAGCTCACCCACCTTGTCTTTCTAATATCCTGGGACCAACATGACTACAATAACACTGCATACGACTTAACATGTAATTTAAAAACTCACACACCTTTACAGTTCCCCTCTGAATTTGGCCCTGTGATGGGGTATATAACCCCACTCAGGGCTCAAAGTGGATAAAAGGCAATACTGGGCTCAGGTAGCCCCGCCCCTCTGGACCTGCCAAGAATGCTCTGGCTGTACGAGAGCGTTAAAAGGCGCTCAGAAACCTAGCCAAAAGGGTGGTGGACAGACTGTAGGAGAGGTGAATCCTTCTCTAGGAAGCCACACAGAAGATTGGGTCTGAGAGGTGACTACAGAGCAAGTAAGCCCTTCAAGCAGTGCCTTCTCCAACCACAACCCCTTTGAGAGCCAGCGCCTCGAGCTCATTTGGCCTCTTTGGGGAAACTATTGACATTTTGGACTATAGGGGTCATACCCCAAACTGAAGAAACACATAGGTAGTAAGTAGCTCAAGGCAGCAGATTTAGACTCTGTGCAGAGAAGACAACGTTGTGTTGCTTCTCACAGGGACTTGGGTACCCCCACCATGCCTCCGTTAACAGGAAAGGGCCAGATCTGAGTGGAAGCCAAAACCTCCTGGCCAAGGGTCACGAACCAGACATCTCTATTCTAAAGATAAATGATGTCACATAGGAAGTAACAATGTGACATTAACAATGGTGGTAGAAAGTGAAGCTGGGGTTTGGTTAATTGTGAGCAAACCTGCAGATGAATCAGTCTCCTGAGGTTGGAATAGCATCATTATACATGAGTAGGTATGGATATGGACAGATCTTGGTGTCTACTCTGCAGAAATAAAACTGCTAGAAACATGCCCCCCTGAGCATTTTCCTGTCATGGGTTAATTATTGGGTGACAGTCACAATATCAGCATATACTCTTTCCAGCCTCCCCCATAAAAGGGGGTTTGTCTGGAAGCAAGAAGGGCATGGCTGAGGCATCCCTGGCTGCCAGGTCAGCACTTGGGGGGCTGCTGGCAGCTGGCACAAAGTATAGCAATCCTGAGGCCTCTCTACTTTATGCTAGGGATTGGAAGATTGTAGGGGAGGAGGCATAAAAGATGATTTAACAGTACATTTGCTTTGTCTCCCATACTGTGCTGAGCACAACTCATACGTGTTCCAGCAGCTGGACCAAGATGTTGTATATGACTATATCATACTCTTCTGGAAGGTTGGGAACATTTTCTGTTGATACTTTAATTTGACACAGAAGTTGTCTGTCTTTTCTTTTAATAATTTATCCGCTGTTTGCTAAGACCCAGATTTCTCTGAGCTGTTCCAAGGACTATAAGATATGGGATGTGATTTATTCCATCTTGTATTTGTTTTATTTGGTGTAGCCTTATTTTAATTTCAGGACTTTTCTTTGTGATACATTCCTTAATTGCTACTGCTAAGATTTTAAATAGATGGTGTTTTGAAGTGTGTGTGTGTGTGTGAGAGCGCGAGAGAGAGAAGGGACCTTCCTATAATGTGTAACATTTTTATCAAACCGTTATTTTACAAGCTCTTGTATATCATCCAAGACCAGAATTTTCTGTCCCTCAATAGTCAATATTGTCTCTTATTTTCCCGCACATTTGTGGGTACTTTCTCTCCAGTTCCTTTAGTTAGTTTAGTCCTCTCTACAGCATTCCCCCGTGATTGCTTCCCTCTCTCCAGCTTGCCAGGTGTCTGACTCCCCACAACTGCCTTTCCTTCAGGGACCCCAACAGATCCTATTCCTGCACCTCTAGCTTCTGTTAGCAACTTCCCTGCCCTTTTGCCCAGTCAACCCTCTCCCTCCCCAATCCACCAGTGATCTGCCTCTCTATGGGTCAGGAGTCTTTTTAAGTGGACTTTCGCTATAAAGCTGAACAGTTGTGTAGTCTAGTGTATAGTATTCTCCCTCACCACTAAAATGTAAATATTTCTAAAACTACAACACTATTCAATAAAATATCTAAACTTGTAAGAAATACTCTAGAGTACTTTATTATCAATGTGCTATGCAATGAGAAACTTCTACACATCCCTGATAGTAGCAATCACATTTAACCATACTCATGTGGTGTACAGCTGTGGCTTGCTGGCAACACATGTAATCTTGCAGAGTCCCTTGATTAAACTAAGTTGTCCTTGTGTAGCTTTGTTCACTTATGGAAAGCTTTTTTTAAAACAAAAAAGATCACCCCCCCACCTTTTCACAGCTGTCATGTGTGCTTAGAATAGTTTCATTGGCATAAACAAGTTTATCTTCCGCAGAATGTGAAGTCTTACACTAACTGAGACACAATGTTTGTGCTTTCTATTAAAATCTGTGTTCTCCCACCGGCTTGTCTGCCTGATAGATGTAGAGCAGCAGTTCTCGAACTGGGGGTCAGGACCCCAAAGTGGGTCACGACCCCATTTTAATGGGGTTGCCAGGGCTGGCTTAAACTTGCTGGGGCCCAGGGCTGAAGCCCAAGCTCTACCACCTGGGGCCAAAACCGAAGCCCGAGGGCTTCAACCCTGGGTGGCAGGGCTCAGGTTACAGCCCCCTTCCCTAGGGCTGAAGTCCTGGGGCTTCAGCTTTGGCCCCCCTGCCTTTGCCCCCCTTCTTCCCTCCCAGAGCAGCGGGGCTTGGCCGGCTCAGACTTCTGTCTCCCCTCCTCAGGTCATGTAGTAATTTTTGTTGTCAGAAGGAAGTTGCGGTGCAATGAGATTTGAGAACCCCTGATGTAGAGAAACAGATGAGAACTACATAAGCAAATGAAGACACTTTGTAATGAATTAACGGAGAGAATCCCTCTTTCCCTGTGTCTCACTGAGGAAGTTACAATTGGCTGGGTCATTCCAACTATTGGTTCATGAGGTCAAAGTCCCTGGCACCAGCAGCAGGACAGATCTACAGATCTGAAGTCTGCTCCCTCCAGTAGTTCAAGAAAGCCCAAAGCCAAGATATTCAAAAGTAGCCAGCGCGTTTTGGATGCCTCACTTTTGGGTGCCCAACTTCACATTTGTCTGGGGCCTGATTTCCAAAAAGTATTGAGGAACCAGGCCCTGAAAATCAGGGTAGTTGTCCTTTTAAATGTTGGCCTACATTTGGCAAAATTCAGAGCATAGTACAGGTTGTATTTATATGGTTAATGCTTTGGATAGATCTCTGAATCCATTTAATAGTTGGGAATTAGACCGTTATGATTCTATAAGCGTGCAGGATGTTCTGTTATGCCTTTAATTTAAAGGCTCATTCTGTTAATTTTTGAATTGTTTTATTGATGTGTGGCATTCTAACTTTAGTAATGAGTGATATAAATTTTAAATAACTAAAGTCTTGTCTAAGTACTATCTTGATATTCTTTTTTAAAAACTTTGCTGATAAAAGATTACTTTTATAAGCTGCATTTTCTTTTATTATTACTATACAGTAACTTCTCACTTAACGTCCTCCCACTTAACGTTATTTCAAAGTTACGTTGCTGCTCCATTAGGGAACATGCTCGTTTAAAGTTGGTGCAATGCTCCTTATAATGTTGTTTGGCTGCCTGCTCTGTCCACTGCTTGTAAGATTTTGTGGAAGAGCAGTGACTTTACAAGGGAGCATTGCACAAGTTCCTCTTCTCTGCCTCCTCCCCCTCCCTCCCAGCAATTCCCCCACTGCCAAACAGCTGTTTGGCGGCACTTAGGACTTTCTGGGAGGGAGGGGAAGGAGCAGGGAAGCGCCATTTCTCCATTCCTCCCCTCCCTCCTAGAAAGTCCTAATAGCTGTTTGGCTTAGGACTTTCTGGAGGGAGGAGGGGGAGAAGGAGCGGGGATGCGGCATGCTCCAGAGAGGAGGTGGAATGGGGGTGGGAAGAGGTGGGCCTGGAGTGGAGCGGGGATGGGAAGAGGCAGGCCTGGAGCATCCCCTGGCAAAGTCAGCACCTGTTCTTCTCCAGGTAAGCTGCCACTGCTGCTGCTAAGGTGCTTCCTAGCGTCCTTGCCTGCAGCGGGCTGTGCCTGTATGGGGTAAGCCAGGGGCACTTCCCAACCACAGTACAGTACTGTACAGTATATAATGCTTTTTGTCTGCCCCCCAAAAATGTCCTTGGAACCTAACCCTCTGCATTTACATTAAATCTTATGGGAAAATTTGATTCATTTAACATCGTTTCACTTAAAGTTGCATTTTTCAGGAACATAACTACAACGTTAAATGAGGAGTTACTGTACTTAAATGAAACTTTACTAACAAGATTTAAAATATTTGCATTTGACTACATTGGACAGAAGGATTTGGGCGAAAGTACACATCTAGTCTAGAGACACATTGGGCCAAATTCTGCTCTCACATGCATCAGTGAAGCCCCATTGAAGTCTATGGGATTGCATAGGTGGGAGGGAAGAATTTAGCCCAATGACATGAGGAGAGAACATACTGAACCTTGAATGGCACGTCATATGCAAGTTTAACAGTAGGTCTCTTTCTTTTAATGCAGCTGTCTTCTTTGGATTCAGCAAGGCAGAGGTGGTAGCATTCCTCTAGACCAAATTGCAACATAAGCTTTGGCTAAGACCCACATTTCCTAACGAAGATAGAGTACCATTACAAACTGTTTCAAAGATGTATGGGCTGCTGAAACAACTTCTTCTCCAGCTAAAGTAGTGGATATAAAAAGGCTGAGTTTGACAGATCTCAAGTCATTGTGGATGAAGGATTGGAGACTTGGCATAAAAGACAGACCAGGTTGGGAGAAACATGTAATGGTCTTTCTCTCAGCCTTCTCTGGTTCATCAGCCAGTTTAACAACTGAATTGGAACATGAAGCTCACGTTATTGGGAAAACTAAGCTAGAGAAGGTTCTAGAATGGATGAATAGGTGCATAGAACTTACGACGTTTTCTCTGTTCCTTAAAAAGCATGTTTTTGTAAGTCTGTATCTATCCTTGGCCATTCTAGTGACATTGGAATATCTGCACAAGAATTTTCCAAATCATCTTGATGTCTCGCTGTTCCCAAATGGAAGAACCAGAACTACTGGTGCAGAAAACATTTTTGAAAGAGAAAGTAGCTAAGGACATAGAGGTGTGCAGTGATTGGGATAAAATACAATATGGTTTTACAAAAGATAGCTCGTGCCAGATCAACCTGATCTCCTTCTTTGATAACTGATTTTTAGACAAAGGAAATGTAGTAGATCTAATCTGCCTGGATATCAGTATGGCATCTAATACAGTTCCAAATGGGAAATTATTAGTTAAATTGGAGAAGATGGGGATTCATATTAGAATTAAAAAGTGGATGAGGAATTAGTTAAAGGAGAAAGACTACAGTGAGTCATACTGAAAGGTGAACTGTTAGGTTGGAGGGAGGTTACTAGTGGCAGAGATTCTGGGGGTGTGGGGGTTCACCTTCCTCTGCAGCATGGGTGAGTGAGGTTTTGTGGCCTGATATGTGCAGGAGGTTAGACTAGATGATCATGACGGTCCCTTCCAGCCTTAGAGTCTAGGAGTCTATAATCTCTGTAAAAGGATTTTTACAACTCAGTGGCACTTTTTACTCCTTGAAGTTTAGTTTCTTGGGAAAGCTTAAAGTAGATAGAAGGTGGACAAGTATCCCCCTCAGACACAAAGTATGTATTTCTTTAAAGGGCTAAACAGTAACTGTCTCAAAACTAATGAGCCATGCATCCTTCTAGTTTTGGCACGTTGGTAAATTAGTGCAGACAAAAAACTGAACTGGCCGCAGAGAGACAAACCATTCTGAGTCGAAGACCCCTTTGGTGCAACTGACTTCACTTCAATGGGATCACAGATATTAATTTGGCCCCATGTCCTAAAATCACATAATTCAAGCTCTGACAAGCTACTGCAGAGTCTTAATGTTCAATGTACTATTTATGATATTGAAAAAAATGCATGTCTATATAAGGATAACCTAAGATTGATTTAACACCAATCAAAGCCAAAATCAGTAAATAAAAATCTGAAAAAGAATTTTCCCTGACTTTACAAAAACTGGCTTGCTTGTGGGAAAATGACATGTCGATGATGATTAAGTGAACAGTCACTGGTGACCCAATACATCAGAAGAATGAAGTTTTCACACAGATTTTTTTTCTAAATTGAAATCTCCAGATGTGACCACTAGGAGAAATATATTGTGGTAGAAGCTAGTAAAGGATAATTCATTTTTTCAGACACATCCAAAGTTATCTGTAGCCAGTTCTGAATACTATGGTGATTTTAGCACTAACTTCAACTATCTGAGAAATCTACAACCACGTTTCCCAACTGGCAGCTGTACAGATAACTTCATGCATGCAGGTCAGCAGAAAATTGATATGATGCTTTCTATGGCTCCTGTGCAGATCTATCTGTGAGAAGGGAGTCTGAGAACACAGAAGTGACAGGCTCCCTATACTCAGTTCACATACTGTTAGCTGGCCCTAGACCCAGTATAACCCACAGTAGCCCAGAGCTGCAATTGCAGGGGAAGTCCAGCTCAACACCAAGCTGGAGTGTGCTCAGTGTGGACAGAATCTTTGGGTAATTTAGCTGCTAAAATCTAAGACTCTGTCAGCATGTTCCAATGTCAGTTACTCAAAGGCTTATATAACTTGGCTGTTTAACCATTTATTGCAGATCTGAAGTTGGTCCAAATAGTTTACAGTGTACGACTTTTCCCTCTGTATACTACAGTTTGAGTCAAACACAAAATTAATAATAAAAATCCACCTATCACCCTCTGTACCATAGGTTACATCATAAACATCATAGTCATATTGCAACTGAAGCACATGCATATTCAAGAATGCAAAGATGCACAGTGTATGGACTGGTGAGACATCAAGTGTGATGACATCCGTCTCCATAATACATTCATCTACAGATACAACCTTTACATCTATTACAGAATTAGTCATAGCAATTATACCTGCACTTTAAGGCATACATTAGCACATAAATCTTTTTTGCTCCTTTAGCTCATAAAATAAAGAAAGTAAAATCCTTGACCCTACTATTTCTCTAACTTTGTTCTGGCACTCAAATACTAACACTTTTACTAGAAACACTGCTCAGAGAGTGATATATTATTCCCATTGCAATGATGGGTAACTGAGGCATAAGAAGCAATTATGTAAATTGCCTGAGATCTCCCAAAAAGTCTGTGGCATAGCTGGGCATAGGACACAACCCAGATATCTGGAGTCCCAGTCTAGTTATTGCCAGAGAAAAGATATCTAAGTATTGATGCCAAGGGTATATGATGTGGTGCAGCATAAAGGACGAGGCTGGCTATATAAGAATAGCAGTCATTTATCTGTATATAGAAAAAATGGAAAGTGCTAAACATTTAATCCATTAAATAGTCCAATAAATTCTATAAAAAAGGACCAAACATAAAAATGAGACAATCTGTCAAAGATTAACCATAGACATTAGCAGTTTGTATTAATGTAGCACTTGCCAAATCCAGATCAAAACTCCATTGTGCTAGGCACCGCAAAAACACTTAGTTTAAAGGACAATTTTAATCCTTGAAAATAAGTCCAGAAACAACTTAAATTTCTTCTAATGCAAATTTCTCATATATTAAGAGCACAGTAATCATAGACCAGGGTTTCTCAAACTTCAATGCACCGTGGCCCCCTTCTGACAACAAAAATGACTACATAACCCTAGCAAGTCTAAAACCAGCCCTGGTGACCCCATTAAAACAGGATCACGACCCACTTTGGGGTCCCGCCCCACAGTTTGAAAACTGCTGCCGTAGATAAACTAGTGAAGGATAACATGCTACCAGAATTATTAAAATGTACAATTCAGGTATTACTGAATTCATTAGTATTATTTTCATACGGACACTAACCTAGACTTGCTGCACCATCTTTTCATAACCGTCGAGTATGTTATTATAAATAAGCTTTAGCTTTGCTGTAACAAATATTTGGTGTTTTGTTTTTGTTTTTTTTTATTTTTTTAAACACTGCACAGGCAAAATGTAACCAGATAAAAAGGGGTGTGTGTGTTTTGTTTGTTTTACTGATAAACTCATTGTTGTGACAAAAGTGGATAAGGAGCCACAGCATCTGAGAAAGACATTTTGCCAGCATATTACTGGGGGATGGCAATGTGGTTAGAACCAACTTTAAGGATGTCTGTGCATGGAATCACCTCTTCCAAGAAATCCCTTCTCCCTCTGCTATTGCATCAGCTTATTACTGGAAACAAATGTAGCTAGAATCCCCTATGATGCTCACTTTTGCCTCTTTATTTTTAACCCATCTATAAACCATTCAAAGCTCGCTTCTTTTACAATGACAGTTCAAACAATATTTCTCCTCCTGTAAAAGGAGGAAAGACGAAAGGAGGGTGAGAAATGGAAAACCTGCAAAGCAAATATTCTAGAAAAGTATCTTCAGCTACAGTTCTTAACTTGACAGTTGCTATAGGTGACTAAGTAAAAGTTGTAGTTTTTAAATTTCAGTATATTGCCTATAGTAAGTAAAGGAAAGTACAATGGAATACTGCAGATACTAAGCATAGGGGATCTATTTAAATTGATGTCTGGAGGAGGAGGAGTTTAGTACCACCACTTGAACTTTGCCAGCGTCAAGCACCTACCCAGAAATAATTCTAAAATTTGAGTTAAAAATGTTCTGCTGACATGTCACATGAATTATGTTCTCTAAGGTTAACAAAAATAGCCTTCAGCCTCACAAAACTTGTTTCTCATAAAATATCGCCTCAAAAGAAGCAGCAGCAATACTGGGGGAGCATAAATTCTTGCATGGTTCACCCTCATTTACCTGCAACCCAGGAGACAGCTAAGAACAGCAGCAGGGTTGACATAGGGAGAGCACTTATTGGAGGGCTGTGGATAAAGGGAAGCTGAGAGCCAACAGCAGTTTCAAACTTGTCTTCTCTGTTATCTTCTGGACTCCCAACACCAGTCCAGTTCAGACTACATAATCTGAAGCTGGAAAACGGGTTGAATTCAAATAAACTATACAGAAGATAAACTGATTTGTAAAGAGCTTATTTATATGAGAGACTCAATTCATTATGGATGCTAGTACAGTATATAACAAGGATAAATGTAAACGCTCACAATGGATTGTAATTATTATTATATGCCACTCAGATCACATAGATGGACAAGGGAGAGAGAATGTTTTACTGACATCAAGGGTATTTACCATGAAGATCATATACATTTAAATGACAAAAAGGATGAAAGGGGAAAAAAGTGTACCTGGGGAGATGAGGGACTAAAAGCCACGTTGATCACCGATTCCGTGTGTCCTGCCAATTTATGGGAAAAGGTGCTTGAACGCATCTCATATATGTAAGCCTAAAAGACAACAAGGGTTTACATTTTCATTTTTAAGACTTCTACTGAAAACTTTAAATTATAGCTTGATAGGAATACACATTCTGGCTAACAAGTTTTAGCTATAGTAAATACTTCACAAAAGCCAAGCAGATATAAATTCTATAGATCTGACATTTTATAATACCAAGAATGATTTAGCAAATGTTAGGTTCTAAAGTATCCTAATGGAAAAATGGTTTAGAAAAAGAGCAACTCTAACTTTTTTCTTGGGAGGGAAAAGGGTATATGGATGTGTTTCAAGTAGACACTGAAACAGTACCAAGTCTGATCGTTCTTAAACAGGTTATTTTGCTATAAAGATGTTCTTCGAAATTCTAAATATCTACTTTTTGCATAAAAAGCCCTACCATCTTAATGGCTATGATTAAAACTGCTATTTGTTGGTCAGCCACATTAAAACAATATTGTCTTCTCTCTGTTCATGGGTCTTAGCAGCTGTCGGCTGACACATTGTTCTCAATAACATGGAACTCCTAAATAATTAGTGACACAGATGCACTGATAAGGATTTGACCAGAAAAATGTTTCAGGAGGGTGTGTGTGGAGGGGAAATGAATGTCAACCAAACATGAGAAGGTAGATTTGGTAGAAAAAAATTACTGTTTGCAAGCTTTTAACTGATGAAATGGTACCAAAGCAGAAATGCACTAAGGTCCGAATCTACAGCTGACTGACATCAAAGGGATTTGGATCAGGCTCTTAAACTTCTAACATTAGTTCTTTTGTTTTGCGTAATTGAGTTAAATGTATTGAAAATAAATCCTGTATTTTTGTATGCAGAAAGATTTTAAGGAATCAGATGCCAGTGCATGATTCTGCTCTACTGTCCCATTCAGCTGGTAAGAAGAAAGGAAGTAGATGTGGCACACAATTGTCTGGTATTTATATTCAAAGCACATAAAAAGACAATGTATAAGGAATACACAGACCATTGAGTAAAACTGATTTAGGATATGGCAAAGAAAATGTTGAAGAAAATATGTTATAATGGTATCTGAGAAAACACTGTATGAGTGAAACAGCAATCTGAGTAGGCTTTATAGCAATTCCAGAAATTGAATGTTCCTTTTTCACTATGTCTCTGTGGTTGTGCTGATGAACATGGAACTCATTAAAGCATTTCAGAGCCTAGCATAAGAAAGCCTGCTTGAATAAGCAGACTTTGTTGTAACAATACATTATTTTTTTGAAAGACACTGTAATGTCAAATTTAGGCTTTTTTTGGTAGGGACACAGGAAAATTCTGGTCCCTCAAAGCCAGAGTAAAAGGTCTTTGCACACGGAAAATACAGAAATGCTGGTGAGAATAAAATCCTCCTCCAAATTCAGGTATAGAGCCTGGAGCATCTATGCAACCTATTCTTCTACATTCCCTTTACATGGGGCTGTGGTTCAGTATATTCATGCAATAGCCTCCCCTCAGCATCAGTCTACAACTGCCCTGCACTCCCACGTAGTTACAATGGACCTTAGAGCTGCATCATCCTGGGGATCTAGAGTTCCTCTGAGCAGCTTCTCTATTCTCCAGTCCCCAGTGCAGCAGCAATGTGGCACTTATGTGAAATGTCACTTCTCTGGCTGAAAAATTTGTAGAAATCCCCAAACTGCTGGAGATGGGACACTAGATGGGGAGGGCTCTGAGTTATTACAGATAATTCTTTCCCAGGTATCTGCCTGGTGGGTCTTGCCCACATGCTCAGGGTCTAACTGATCACTGTATTTGGGGTCGGAAAGGAATTTTCCCCCAGGTCAGATGGGGGTGGGAGTTGCCTTCCTCTGCAGCATGGGGCATGGGTCACTTGCAGGTTTAAACTAGTGTAAATGGTGAATTCTCTGTAGCTTGAAGTCTTTAAACCATGATTTGCAGACTTCAGTAACTCAGCCAGAGGTTAGGGGGCTATTTCAGGAGTGGGTCAGGTTCTGTGGCCTGCAATGTTCAGGAGGACAGACCAGATGATCACAATGGTCCCTTCCGACCTTAAAGTCTATGAGACCCTGCCATAAATATAAAAGTATTAACATTGTCCAATAATGTATAGGATTAATGGCCAATAGTTATCAATAAATTAGCTTTCTTTGTATTAATAAACATCTTTACAAGAATATACTACTCTTTCCACTGTACAGCATATAAATCACCTTTCAACAAGATTTGAGCTAAGAAGGAACATAGTTCTCCTTTTAAACTGCATGAACGTATTAGAGAGAGAGCTGGCAGTGATGCACATAGTTACAACTGCCTAACACTACCCATCATAAATCCATGCCTTGAGTGGTTTATAACTTTGCCCAACTGTAGCCATTAGGGATGAAATTTTCCAAACCGGGCTCCTGCTTCAGGCTGGAAATTTATTTATTTCTTTTGGAAAGTTTCAGCTTGAACACCCCAATTAGTTGACCCTTGATCATTTCAGGCTTAATCGCACCATGCCCCAATCACCCTCTGTAAAAGGGAAAGAATATTATCACCTCATCTTGCATGGTATTATGAAGATTAAATTCATTAATGTTTGAGAAGCACTTAGGAAAGCCCCTGGGGAAGTGATATATTCTGTACTCACCACATGGTTTGGACAGCTTGCAGAAAATTAACACATGGGGCCACTAATAAGTGATCATTAAAGACTGTCTCACAGTATAAATGCACAGGAGGGTTAAATTAAGGGCACAGAGTCCATGAGTAATCCCATTTGACTCAATGGGACTATTTACAGAACAAGGTGCTACTGAGCATGAGTGAGGGTGACAGAATTTGACCTACAGTAAGTTATGACCAAGCCTGGCAGAATTCATTTTTTAGAATTTTGACTGATGTCATTGTTTACTTTTAAGCAATTTTTAGTTTTATTGTTTTCATTTTTCACAGTTGTGGGAAATTATGGGGGTAAACAGTTATTTAATGACAGACAGATTCAACAACTTTATAAACCATTAAACACAAATTGTCAGCATCGCATGTCGAAATATATAAAGTAAATATCCTTAAATTAACAAATCAGACCTGTTTTTACTATTCATTCACTAGTCCATTTGTAACAAGACAAACTCAAAAGTCTAAATCATTGGATTTTGACTCAAGTTCTCCTGCAGCATTTTTCTTTCTTTGCCTACCTGTATATTTCAATTGTTATCAATCAAAATTTGTCAATTTGTCAATTTGTATGTATGATAAAACTGACATTTACCAACACGGATAAAAATCTACAGTAGAACCTCAGAGTTATGAATATCAGAGTTATGAATTGACCAGTCAACCACACACCTCATTTGGAACCTGAAGTACACAATTAGGCAGCAGCAGAGATCACAAAAAAAAAAAAAAAAAAGGCAGCAAATACAGTACAGAAATGTGTTAAACTACTAAAAAAACCAAAGGGAAAGCAGCATTTTTCTTCTTCACAGTAATGTTTCAAAGCTTATTAAGCCAATGTTCAGTTGTAAACTTTTGAAAGAACAATAACACTTTGTTCAGAGTTACGAACAACTTCCATTCTCGAGGTGATCGTAACTCTCAGGTTCTACTGTAATACTTTCAAGCCTAGTTTTCACAAATTCATTGGCCTGGGACTATCCAAAGCTTCCATAAGTAACAAAGATCAAGTTTTTTCTGAGAATATCTTCAGTATGAAGCTACATTTTATGTTGTGGAAGTGGTCATCTTAAGATGTCTTTGCGCCTCTTACTTTCTGTGGTGTGCAGATACTCCTTTCCTTCACAAATAACAGGTGTCCAGAGTAAAACAGATCATACAGACTTTTCAGTTTTAAAATCCTTAATTTACCAAAACCAGAAATTTCACAAAAGGATTCTGCAATCCAACTATTAAATGCATTTATTTTCACATTTATCTTGTGATTTCAAAAGCAGAAGTTGAAAATGTCGCCACTGATGCTATTTAATGATTATCCCTCATTTATGTCCTAATTGGTGTATACTTTAATATCTGAAGCTAATCATCAACCTGGAAGGAAAATTATATATTTTGGCAGTCAGAAAGTTATACATAATTATAACTCTTTTCCTATACAGTGCAGAAGTGAAGTAAAGATTTGTTTTAAATCTTAAAATCAGCAGAACTGTTTTCAGTTAAACACCTGTCAATTTCATCCTGAGGATTGGGGGTGGGGTAGGGACAAACTTAGTGGATATTAAAATAACACTGGCAGGTTTATTTTACTTCTAAATATTCTAGAAATAAATAAATTAGTTGGTAGTTGACCTCCACAAATACTGTGGACTAGTTCTAACCAGTAAATGTCTAGCCCTTTCAGCTATACAAATACATTACTTTGACATGCAGTGCCTTTCACAGTTTAATTCAAGAAAGATATACATTGTTTGAGACTCTTCTGGGCCAGATTCTGTGCTACACCTTGTTAACGTCATTGTTTAACATGTTTGCACAGGGTAAACCAGTGTAGAACTTGGTCTCTTGTTTATGCAGAACTGAAAGTTAGTAGGGCTGTCAAGCGATTAAAAAACTTAATCACGATTAATCGAGATTATTCGCACTGTTAAACAATAATAGAATACCATTTATTTAAATATTTTGGATGTTTTCTACATTTTCAAACATATTGATTTCAATTACAACACAGAATACAAAGTGTACAGTACTCACTTTATATTTTTATTACACATATTTGCACTGTGAAAAAACAAAAGAAATAGTATTTTTCAACCACCTAATACAAGTACTGTAGCGCAATCTCTTTATCATGGAAGTTGAACTGACAAATGTAGAATTATGTACCAAAAAAACTGCATTCAAAAATAAAACAATGTAAAATTTTAGAGTCTGCAAGTCCACTCAGTCCTATTTCAGCCAGTCACTCAGACAAATAAGTTTGGTTACAATTTTTGCAGGAGATAATGCGGCCCACTTCTTGTTTACAATGTCACCTGAAAGTGAGAACAGGCTTTCACATGGTACTTTTGTAGCCGGTGACGCAATATATTTACATGCCAGATACGCTAAAGATTCATATGTCCTTTCAACCACCATTCCAGAGGACATGCTGAATTGGTATTCTATTGTTTAACAGTGTGATTAATCACAATTAATATTTTTAATCGCAATTATTTTGAGTTAATTGTGTGAGTTAACTGTGATTGACAGCTCTTATATTTAGTGTTTATTTAGCACTTTTCTTCCCCCCAAAAATCACAAATCACTCCTTACAAAGGTGGGTATTATCTCCATTTTACAAATGGAAAAGAGAGGATAAAACAAATTTTCAAATGAGGGTGCTTAAAGTCAGGCAGCTAAATAAAATGGCCTAGCAAAGGGCAGGTTGCCAGAGATACAGAGATGGTGTTGATGCATAGGGCCTCTCATTCATATCCTGGACTCAGGACATAGCCCAGTCCAACAGATCAACTGGGGATAAAACTGAGTGAGCCGAATTCTTGCAGAGGTTTTCTCCCTTTTAGGCTCCCATTGCAGGTTTTCCAACAGGAAGGTGCAATTAATCCCTACACTAAGGAATATCTGAAACACTGCACTGCTACATGTATGGCAGAATCTGCAGAAAGGAGGCATGGCACATGGAAACATACAGCAAACGCTTTCAAACCAATTGCATCTAACCCCACTCCGCTTAAATAAACACACGCCCCTTTTTGCAGAAGACCCCTACATGCTTTGTGTTTAAACATCAATAATACATTTTTATTCTGCCACAACACAGTGAAGATTTGCTGATTGTAAGTTAATGCAACTTTAAGGTTTCAGCAGCAACGTAGTTTGCTTTTCCACAATAGTATATGTAGTAATTTGCCCTTGCCCTGACTCCTCTTGAATGTCTCTAGACAATACTTTCCTCCTCTGCCACCCACTTTTGGAGTCTGCAGACAGTTGGTGGATATTCTGCATGAGACTATTATTGTGCTGTAAGCTTTTATGGAAGGTTATAGCTTGTGTCTAACACTGAGGCAGTTTTTGAAGCAAGTCACTAATTGTTTCAACATGGAAGCCATGACAACATGTGGCTCCATACGAGTGTCCATGTAGCCAATACTAAGGACTGTGATATATTTTACCAGGAATATTACAGCATGTGAACAATAAGTGTGTCACAAATAAGAAAACACATTACCGGGACAAAACAATGTTCAGAAACAGCTTCCAATTTTTCAATGAACTTTTGAATCAAACCCTCAACTTGGTGAGAGAACCAAGAAGAACCTTTCAGTAAGTTATTTTTAACTTTAATTATTAAATACGATTTCCTTTATTTTTAAACAAGCTGCATTCAGGCACTGCTAAGGAATGGACTAAATCCAACATCAATAAATTCTATTTGAGTCTGCCACAATTCTAGTTTTACTACAGTTTCAATGTCACAAACTGTTTTAATACTCTATACTTTCTACTTTCACATAGGTGATTTTAACACACTACTTTTTTTTAGAAAAACAGTAAATGAATAATAAATGATACCATAACACCAATGACTGTGAAAAGTGTTGAATATGAATTCAACTATAGAAGTGGAACAGATTTTCTGCAAACCAAATATAATAAAATAGAAATTGGAGCAGTCAAGGAAGTATTCCAAAATACCCAAAATACATGTGTGCCTAAAGTCTGCTACAGACTCTAGCCAAAGTCAATCCCTTTTTTTCATATTAGAACTAATTTCTTGTAATAAAAATACTGATTCAGTAGATATTGATATTTCCTTTCCATCTTTGGTTCAAGGGTCAGCCAAAAGTAAAAATCATTTACCTATACCATTAGTTTCCAAACAAGTTTCCTGCACCCATAACCACACACCTATTTGTGTTTTCTTTTACTTTAAGTTTACAGAACACTTTCAGTAAAACCGGAGCGTGAAAGGGTATGTGTGCACCTAATGTACATGTGTCAGTGCTTTCTTCTCTAAGACTATGTGTGAAGATAGCAAGAGAAAGAGGGAAAATGGTGAAGGTCCTTCTTTGAGGAGACGCATGTTTATTCAAACGGGAAATTACTTAATACTTCTGGGCTAGGAGGGTTGCAGGGTGTGCTGAATAGGCTAAACCTTTGTTTGAAAAGAGCTTTTGTACATTTTGATTTCTTACATTCTGTTCTTTCAAACTGACCCTCTGCTGCTCTCTTCCTACTGATCCTAGCTGGGCTTTGTCCCTCTGGTCCTCGCTGTCTACCCTGCTCCTGAATCATAGAATCATAGAATCATAGAATATCAGGGTTGGAAGGGACCCCAGAAGGTCATCTAGTCCAACCCCCTGCTCAAAGCAGGACCAATTCCCAGTTAAATCATCCCAGCCAGGGCTTTGTCAAGCCTGACCTTAAAAACCTCTAAGGAAGGAGATTCTACCACCTCCCTAGGTAACGCATTCCAGTGTTTCACCACCCTCTTAGTGAAAAAGTTTTTCCTAATATCCAATCTAAACCTCCCCCACTGCAACTTGAGACCATTACTCCTCGTTCTGTCATCTGCTACCATTGAGAACAGTCTAGAGCCATCCTCTTTGGAACCCCCTTTCAGGTAGTTGAAAGCAGCTATCAAATCCCCCCTCATTCTTCTCTTCTGCAGGCTAAACAATCCCAGCTCCCTCAGCCTCTCCTCATAACTCATGTGTTCCAGTCCCCTAATCATTTTTGTTGCCCTTCGCTGGACTCTCTCCAATTTATCCACATCCTTCTTGAAGTGTGGGGCCCAAAACTGGACACAGTACTCCAGATGAGGCCTCACCAATGTCGAATAGAGGGGAACGATCACGTCCCTCGATCTGCTCGCTATGCCCCTACTTATACATCCCAAAATGCCATTGGCCTTCTTGGCAACAAGGGCACACTGCTGACTCATATCCAGCTTCTCGTCCACTGTCACCCCTAGGTCCTTTTCCGCAGAACTGCTGCCTAGCCATTCGGTCCCTAGTCTGTAGCTGTGCATTGGGTTCTTCCGTCCTAAGTGCAGGACCCTGCACTTATCCTTATTGAACCTCATCAGATTCCTTTTGGCCCAATCTTCCAATTGGTCTAGGTCCTTCTGTATCCTATCCCTCCCCTCCAGCGTATCTACCACTCCTCCCAGTTTAGTATCATCCGCAAATTTGCTGAGAGTGCAATCCACACCATCCTCCAGATCATTTATGAAGATATTGAATAAAACCGGCCCCAGGACCGACCCCTGGGGCACTCCACTTGATACCGGCTGCCAACTAGACATGGAGCCATTGATCACTACCCGTTGAGCCCGACAATTTAGCCAGCTTTCTACCCACCTTATAGTGCATTCATCCAGCCCATACTTCCTTAACTTGCTGACAAGAATACTATGGGAGACCGTGTCAAAAGCTTTGCTAAAGTCAAGAAACAATACATCCACTGCTTTCCCTTCATCCACAGAACCAGTAATCTCATCATAAAAGGCGATTAGATTAGTCAGGCATGACCTTCCCTTGGTGAATCCATGCTGGCTGTTCCTGATCACTTTCCTCTCATGCAAGTGCTTCAGGATTGATTCTTTGAGGACCTGCTCCATGATTTTTCCAGGGACTGAGGTGAGGCTGACTGGCCTGTAGTTCCCAGGATCTTCCTTCTTCCCTTTTTTAAAGATTGGCACTACATTAGCCTTTTTCCAGTCATCCGGGACTTCCCCGGTTCGCCACGAGTTTTCAAAGATAATGGCCAGTGGCTCTGCAATCACAGCCGCCAATTCCTTCAGCACTCTCGGATGCAACTCGTCCGGCCCCATGGACTTGTGCACGTCCAGCTTTTCTAAATAGTCCCTAACCGCCTCTATCTCCACAGAGGGCTGGCCATCTCTTCCGCATTTTGTGATGCCCAGCGCAGCAGTCTGGGAGCTGACCTTGTTAGTGAAAACAGAGGCAAAAAAAGCATTGAGTACATTAGTACATTTCAATTCCTCTCCCTTTGAATCAAGCTGCTTCCTCCTCTCCTCCATGCTGCCTGAGAGCACAAGACAGAAACTCTCTTTGTCAAGCTCTGGTGCCCAATGCCACAGCGCAAGCACCAACTGTAGGAAAAGTCCTGTGTCTCCCCAGCGGCCCTGCTCAGTGCGGACAGACTCTGAAAAAATTAGCTGAAAGCCTCTACCAAATAGCAGTTTTCTGAAAGCCTGATGGATTTTCACATGATAATAATAGGCATCTCTCTGACCTCAGGGCAACCCCCCTCCATCCCCAGCCAATTTCAAGTCCAAATTTCAAATCTGCTGCAAAGAGTGGAGGTACAAGAGCTTCTCCAAATGGCTGTAAGGATATTTTTAAACATTAGCAAAAGAAAGGGTTTTTCCCTAAATCTCATTCTTAGAAACAGGTGAACCACTTTGGCTGAAATTAGAAAGGAAAGGAAAGGAAAGGAAAGGAAAGGAAAGGAAAGGAAGAAAGAAATCAGCCTGATGTAGACAACAAATTTCAACCCAAGCAGTTAAGGTTTGACAAAGTTATCAGCAACTGAAAAGTAGCTCATAAAGGCCAGCAGGGAGATAACCAGGCCAGTAGTGTCCCCTGGGCTGGGGTCAAAGGCAGGAGTTGAGATTAGTTACCAACCCAAGTCAGGAAACAGGTACCAAGGTCAAGCCAGGCCAGGGTTGAAGTCAGGAGTAAGATGTGGCAAAAGATAAGGTCTGTAGCAAGCCAGCATCTGCACTGTTGCTCAGATGGCTCCCTGGGGCAGCTTCCTGGTTTTAATTATTGGGGTGGCCCAATCAGGCATCCGCTGGGTTCTGTCACTCTGGCATCTTTAAGTGGTACTTCCTGCAGTGCCTACCTCTGCAGTAAGCACTGGATGCTGCTTCACTTGGCTCCCATTGACGACATGGAGGCATCAGTTACCACAACCCCAGGTTCCAGACCGGTGGACCCTTATAGTTGAAGGTGTTCAGCAACCTTAATCGTAGATGTCACTGTCAGCTCCATGTAGAATAAAACAAATTTCATCAGTATCTATAAGCATAGCTTCACATTCTGTAGTCCCCAGATCTCCTACATATGTATCCACATTTTGGTGCGGTGACGGAAGTGTCAATCTAATCAGACATGTCACCAGAACACTGACCAAATAAAGAAGGCATGCTTTTAGAGGGGTTTAGTGCAGAGCCTGTCTTTGTGTTGTTTGCGAAACTAGGACCTCCTACAAAAGGACCCTAATCCTTGCTTGAGCTCTGTCAGCACAACTATAATAGCAAATATAAAAAATAATTAATACCCCTTATAACTGAAGAATACCACCAAAACCAGTAACATCTCTAAAACCACAATGTACAGTACTTGAAGTGAGCAGCACAGCATACATTTCTAGCTAAAGTCTTCAAATTTCCAAGAGAATAAAATTTGATAAGCAGAACTCTTAATCAAACTCCAGTTTGCTTCTGTAAATTTCCTTTCTCAGAAGCTTATGATTCATTTTCTTCCCTTACTTTAGTTAGCAGTCGATAGCCAATTTTGAGGCCTCAAATATAAGTTTTATCTGTCTGCCTAAGCTAATTATATTACACCAATCACTGCTGTATCTAGGCAGTGGTTTTGAAAGTATAAATGTTTTACTTTCATAATATTTCCTAAGCTTGGCAAAGTACAAAACTAAAGCTTTAATGTTTTCTTCTTGGAAAACTCTCCTCACCTCCACCGTCTCTCTCCTGAGGGACTGTGTGGTTAGGCTAAGATCTAGGAAATTTTAAATTTTGTTTCCTGCAAATGCCTCTTTCCTGGCTGCTGCTGAGATTCTCTCTCATTTTCCATAACCTAAAATTGTAGCAATACAGTAATTCTATTTCCTGTTTTGTATACTGAAGTTGACTCAGTAACAGGAACCTTAGAACACTTAACAACATACATAGAGTCATCTTACACTTTTAAATCTAATACAGAGAAAAGAATTTGCTCTAGGAAAGCTATGAAATCAGGATTTTCCCTTTTCACAATATGTTTGAGACTACAGTGCAGTCTATTATTAGAAATACAGATGATAACTAGCAATGGAACTGAATAAAATTCTGCAGCTGATGACATAGCTCTTTAAGGTATATATTACAGCTGATGTTTCTTTTTTAACAAAAGCTCTGCAAACTTAACTTATTTTCAAACTAAATAAAGTGTCCAAATACTAGTATAACTTGGAATTAAAAACGGGTACTTATGTGCATAACCATTCAACATGTATAAAAGTTGATATGATACCCCGTGTTCACATTTGAAAATTGGGCCCTTTCTCTGTAAGAAAGATTCCTTAGCTAAGAGATGAGTTATATATACTTTTCAGCCAAACTTTTAGAATTATTTAGTGCTTGAAAGTTAGTCTTTGCTTTGTACTATGTTGACGCTCAAACTTGAGCTCTGAAGGTATGTCTACACTGTAATTAATTAGACATCTGCGGCTTGCCCATGCCAGCTGACTAGCACTCACTCTCAGGTGCTGTTTAATTGCAGTGTAGACCTTTGGGCTTTCGCTGCAGCCCGAGCTCTGGGACTTTCCTACTTTGCACAGTCCAAGAGCCTGGACTCCAACCCAAGCCCGAATGTCTACACGGCAATTAAACAGCCCCTTAGCCTGAGTCAGCTGGCATGAGCCAGCTGTGGTGCAGCATAGACAGATCCTATGGGAACACCAGAAGAGGGAATTTCCACATTAGCTAGGGAAGTACACCCTTCTTCCAGCCAACACGAACTTCTCAGCTGGCATAGTGGTATGCAACAAGGTGCAGTGTCCATGGTGGCCAGGCCTCAAATGAGGAAGGCATCACAGATTAAGCCAAAAACTTGAACTGACCTAGAATAGAAAAGTAAGCGAGTGCAGCACAGATGTATTGTGCTTCTGCTCACCCATTTCCACTGCACAGGAGAACCACTGCATTCTGAACTAACTGAAGATTTGAGCCATCATAAAAGATTGTGCTGCTTCTAAACTATGCGGAGGTGACAAAGACCTGGTTCATATTAATAAGGAAACATAATCTCTTAGCTAACCCCAGATGAATAAAAGCACTAGAAACCATCACTGCTATCTGGGAAGCCAAAGAGTTAGGGGTAGAAAAGTAAACCAAGCATGTGATCCTTCCTTTGCAAGAAACACATTTACGTTACCAATATATGGAATGGAGCCATCACAATCCCCATCAATCCCCCTCAGTTCTTCCTCCTATCAACCAGTACCACCATCCTTTCCACAGTAATCCTCAACAGTCTCATTTTTATCCAGATCTCTGTGTAATATCCACTGAAAGAGCCACAAAACCTGCATTTCATAGACTGCATTTATAGTCCGAGTATCATCGGCATACTGATAACACTGCAACCCAAAATGCCTCAGATTCTCCACAGCAGCCTCCCATACACGTTATACTGGAAGAGTGATAGAATGGAACTCTGAGGGACTCCAGATGTGAGGACTTTAGGACAATGAACAATTACACAGTATCACCTCCAGACTTTTCTGAGAGAGGAATTTTGCCCCTAAGGAAAAATCCCACCTAACCCTGCCAAATCCTGCATGAAAATCAACATTACATCATGGTCAACAGTATTAAAGACTTCTGATAGTGCTAATAAAATTCGTATAGACATTTGACTTCTGTCAGTCACCAGAAATATGTCAATCAAGGATATTAATGCCATCTCTGTACCATAAATTATGTCCAAACCCAAACTGACAGGGATCCAAGAAACCAGAGGGATCTAGAGGAAGCTGGAGTTGTCCCAATGCAACCTTCTTTAAAAAAATGTTACCCTGAACTGAAAAGGTTCAAGACAGGACTGTAACTGGTAAGGTCAAAAAGTTAGGAAATACAAACTTAAGGTTCTTACAACTGGGCAGCTTCTTGGTGTTGAAAAGAGGGTAGTGGGAGCACACATAGAGTGGTGCAGTGTTGACATATGGGATCACCAGAAGAATGAAAGGGGGAAGAATGGAGGGCCATAGGATGGGAGAAATGGGGGGCAGAGCTCTGGGCAGGCAGGTGGAGGAAAAGTGGAGCACCCAACAGGTTTAGGATTGGGCGATGGGAGAGTGGGATACAGGGTGAAGATTAAGGATACGGGTAGAGCTGGTTGCAAATTTTCCAGTTGAACTTTTTTCTGATTTTAGTGGAAATCATGCTTTTCTGATTATCGCCAAATCAATAAAGTTCTTCCCAGTGACAGCTGGAACATTCCTTGAAATTTTGGAATTGATCAGATGTAGTCTTCAAAAGTTATCATGTTACAGACAGAGAAATAGAGAAATGCCATCAAGTTGAGAGTTTGGCCTCACTTTATTTGGCCAATTAATTTGTATTATGATTGTGTTTAGACACTCCGACTGAGACTGGGCTCTCACTGTGCTTAGTGCCATGGTAGTATTTAGTAGGAGACAGACTCTACATCTCAGAATTTACAATCTAAACAGATAAGACAGCCAAGGGGTGAGAGAGAGAAAGTATCATTATCCCAGTGTTACAGATGGGAACCAAAGCACAAAGAAATTAACTAACTTGCCCAACACCACACAGGAAGTTTATGGCAGAAGCAGGAAATTAACCAAGATCTCTTAAGTCTCAGTGCAGTGCTCTAACCACAAGATCATCCTTTCTCTGCAATTATTTTGTTAGACATGGAAAAATTAAAAAAATCAGGATGGTATGTCTTTGATGAACTCAGGCCTTTGTTTCTTGTTCCAAAGATTTTAGTGGTAAGAATCCAATCTACAGTGTGATATTCACAACTGTTCTGACACTTCCATCCATTCATGTCCTGTCATCATGAAGTAGCTGAGGTGGTGATTAAAATGATTACCTCAGATATCAAAATTCCAAATTACTAAAGAAACATTTCAATCTTAAATAAAAGAGATGGCTATTAAAAACAGCTGTTTGTATTCACCAGTGTCACCTAAATGGTAGCAACTCCTCAAGTGTGTAAGAGGCAACATGCCTAGGCATTTATCCAATAAAAATAAATAAATTTTAGCCCTTATGTTAACAGGAAATATTTCAGATGCATTCCTCTGCCTCCCCACCCCAAAATGATTCCACATACAGTAAACCAACTTTAAGCAAATTTTTTGGATTTATGACAATTTGAGAGGCACATTTTTAGCAGGTAAGGTGCTCTGGTATTGCTGGAATAACTTCAGTCAACCAAACGTCAAAGAAGAGGGACACTGTCAGTCTATTTATGGTTAGAAAGTTAAATTGCAAAAAGCAAGTTAAAATCCTTTACATGCTGAGTGTAATGGAAGAATATGAAGGTACTTGAAATACAAATTTTAAACACAGAAGCAGGCAAGATGTTGACTAGCAACTAACAGAAATAGTACCAACCATTAGCCAGAAACCATTCTGAGCTCTAAGAAAAAAAACACTTGGGATGGAAAAATGTGCATGTTAGAATTTTTCTTCCAGACTGAGGATAGTAATATGCATTAAGGCAGTGGTTCTCAAAGACGGTCCGCCGCTTGTTCAGGGAAAGCCCCTGGCGCGTCAGACCGGTTTGTTTACCTGCCAAGTCCACAGGTTCGGCCGATCGCGGCTTCCACTGGCTGTGGTTCGCCGCTCCAGGCCAATGGGGGCTGCTGGAAGCGGAGTGGGCAGAGGGATGTTCTGGCCACCCTTCCCACAGCTCCCATTGGCCTGGAGCGGCGAACCGCGGCCAGTGGGAGCTGTGATCAGCCGAATCTGCAGACGTGGCAGGTAAACAAACTGGTCCGGCACGCCAGGGCCTTTCCCTGAACAAGCGGCAGACCGGCTTTGAGAACCACTGCATTAAGCAACATCCCTTTCATTCTAGAAAGAAAACAAAAATAGCAAAGCACTTTGGGACTGATCCAGCTCCACTCGAGTCAACAGCAGTCCTTCTACTGACCTTGAATGGGAGTTAGATCAGGCCACTTGTAACCAGAAAGGAGAAGGAAGACAGAATTGAAGAACATCTACCTCTAAATCGTCAATTACTGTACAAAATGGGACTTTTATTGAACAATATATAAACAGAAAACTGTCTCTCAAAGGCCCTACAAACTGGAAAAATGGAGTGCCAACATTCACAGATTATTATTGTAAATGTCAAATCCAATAAAATCAGTTAATAAAACTGGAGGTGGAAGGAGGAAATACAAGAAAAAGTAATTTAAAAACTATTGAAAATGAAA
This sequence comes from Lepidochelys olivacea, assembly GCF_965140295.1. Classification (NCBI taxonomy): domain Eukaryota; kingdom Metazoa; phylum Chordata; order Testudines; family Cheloniidae; genus Lepidochelys; species Lepidochelys olivacea. The sequence continues at coordinate 129,684,224 of NC_140413.1, forward strand.
GAGTTCTTTAGAGTATGTATTCTTAGAACCAAAATACAGCTACCACATGGTTAAGTAGATGATGAAATTAGCAGTCAGTCAGTATTATATTGTTTCACAAAGACACACTGATAATATAAGTAACAAGTATCTAGAAAGTTACACACTTTGGTGAAAGAACATACAAAAATAAAACTGCTTTTGAATTCTATTACGTAAGACAACGATAGCAAACATCACCCAATACCACTAATGAATTTATGTTACCAGTTTAAAGGTAATCCAGCTGGGAAACCTTTAAGACAGCACCCGATTTATAGCTGGGCAAATGGATTATAACCATATAAATGTCTGTTGGCACATCACTAAAATGTACAGGTTGTAAGAACTAAAGTTCTATAAAACAGCAACGCCAGTAGTCATGTAGACTTGAACATGTCAGCTTTCAAGAAACTATAGGTTTTATGTTATGCCAAAGCCAGAATTTAATGTCTGAAACAAATTTGACTAAAGTTATGACTCTTAGAGCCAGGCTTGCATTAGGTGGTAGGAAGAAGTGTGTTATAGGCACGGTAGCTGGAGGCATTATGCCCATAGAGACCAAAACCAGGGATAATGGCTCCAGCGTCCCTTGCACTCCCATTAGCACAGCCCTCCAACCACAAGCTGATGGGCCAGGGGTTGGGATCATAAACATGTTTATACCAGCAGTCTGCACAAATTCCCTCAGGAATGCTGCATGCGGATAGTGATGCTAGAGCAGGGTGTGTGGGCAGCTGTATTATGGCTGCTTCCTGTTCATGATCACTGGAGTGGGAAGAACAGGCTCCACACACTCTCCAATTTTGCACCTCAACTCTGGAGCACCCAAGATTTGATTCTCTGCTTCGAACAAGTTTAAAAATACATTACCATAGGCAATCCTTTATCACAGTGAAATATACAATGAAAATGCGAAAAGCGGCAAGAACTTTTTATACAATATGTACATAATTATAATGACAGGTTTCAGAGTAGCAGCCGTGTTAGTCTGTAACCGCAAAAGGAAAAGGAGTACTTGTGGCACCTTAGAGACTAACAAATTTATTTGAGCATAAGCTTTCGTGAACTACAGCTCACTTCATCGGATGCATTATAATGGTCATTGAGGTTGAAACCATTCATGCTAAAAAACAGCTCCAATCCTTCAATGCAGTCAGTGTAAACCACTGCAATCAGGCAAAGTCCCATTGGAGTCTGAAACTCCATGTGGGCACAGGGCTGTATGCTAGCAAGCTGCATTTCAGGCCTGAGGCCAAATTGTGCCCCTTAAACTCTATAGATCAAAGAGACCTGGAAAAACCAAATCTAAACATAATTATAGACCTAAATCTTTATTTCTACATTCCCCACTTTATTTCTGCAATCTTGGAATTTACTCAAAGGTATTCAAAGAAAAAAACCCTGAAGGAAATAATTTCTTGAATAATTAAACCAGTCGGCTAACTAAAACCTCATTAAATACAGTATAGAAAAATGAAGCCAGGACATATATGCATTCAAAAATGTGTGCTTAAAAATTGTTGTTTCCCATACACTTCAGATTTGTTTTCTTCTTTTAGATTGTGATCTCTTTGGGCACCAAATGTTTCTGCAAATGTTTTTATAAAGAGTTCAGCAAAATGGAGCCCTGTCATAAATATAAAGGGAAGGGTAAACCCCTTTAAAATCCCTCCTGGCCAGAGGAAAAATCCTCTCACCTGTAAAGGGTTAAGAAGCTAAAGGTAACCTCGCTGGCACCTGACCAAAATGACCAATGAGGAGACAAGATACTTTCAAAAGTTGGGAGGAGGGAGAGAAACAAAGGGTCTGTGTGTCTGTCTATATGCTGGGGAATGGAATGGAGTCTTAGAACTTTAGTAAGTAATCTAGCTAGGTATGCGTTAGATTATGATTTCTTTAAATGGCTGAGAAAAGAATTGTGCTGAATAGAATGACTATTTCTGTCTGTGTGTCTTTTTTGTAACTTAAGGTTTTGCCTAGAGGGATTCTCTATGTTTTGAATCCAATTACCCTGTAAGGTATCTACCATCCTGATTTTACAGGGGTGATTCCTTTACTTCTATCTACTTCTATTTCTATTAAAAGTCTTCTTGTAAGAAAACTGAATGCTTTTTCATTGTTCTCAGATCCAAGGGTTTGGGTCTGTGGTCACCTATGCAAATTGGTGAGGATTTTTACCAAACCTTTCCCAGGAAGTGGTGTGCAAAGGTTGGGAGGATTTTGGGGGGAAAGACGTGTCCAAACTGCGTTTCCCAGTAAATCCAGTTAGAGTTTGGTGGTGGCAGTGGATATTCCAAGGACAAAGGTTAAAATTAATTTGTACCTTGGGGAAGTTTTAACCTAAGCTGGTAAAAGTAAGCTTAGGAGGTTTTCATGCAGGTCCCCACATCTGTACCCTAGAGTTCAGAGTGGGGGAGGAACCTTGACAAGCCCTGATACTGGTTGGAGCTTTTGTTTCATATCCTTGTTTGCTATTTAGAGACTTGCAATGATCCATTTGGTTGGTCTGAAAGAAATTATTATTACATCCATTTATTTATTTACAAAAATCACACAGATAATTGACAGCCATAAGTAAAAAGGCTATTGTAAAATAGCATTTCTGATTTAGCGTGCTCTGTAATCACTGGACATGAATCTGACTAAATTCAGGACCAGGATGCTACAGGTATCTGGTTACTGGAACTTATATTTTTCACGCTATGGAAACTTTCCTGTTAGAACTGATCCTGCCCTCGCTATCAACTGCTGTCTGACACCGGAGAGCATATATTCTGACAGGACATGGTCAATTAGCAGAGCCCCTCATCCCATGGGCTGGACCTCCTGCATATACAGCTTCCATGACACTGCCCTGGAATCCTCATCATTAAATAGTAATAGCTCTGCCAAGTGAGTCAAAAGGAAACAGAACTCTTGCTCAAACCAAACAGGAGCTGTGGTGAGTTGTTCTTAGCAAAAAACAGGTCTAACATACTTCATAAGAAGGGGGAAAGGAGGATAGCATCTGCAACTCTTTGTTTATAATAACTTGGTTCAGTGATCTGTTTCTGCACCCTGTGGAAATATGGTTTCAATTTTACTTTTAATCAGTGTTGCCAACACATTTTCTTCCTTGTCAAACATTTCTCTTAATGTGAATACAAAGACAGTTTAAGATTAATGTCTCTGAATTATATTGCATTAGTGGCTCGTTTGGTTTCAAATTCAGTTCACATTTGTTTAAAGAAGAGGTGCAAGTACTGTGCTTGATAAATGGAATCACAGATGGCTTTAAGATACATCATCATTTCTGACTTGTTGGGCAGAGAAAAGTTACATAAACTTCTTTCCAGAATCCAGTGCTTCAAGATAAGGTCTTTGCCCATGTTGCTGTATTTCTGACACTCTTGCACAAATTTCCTCAGCTTCTGCAGATGATCAAGTATAGAATATGGACTGTAAGAGTAGCTGGCTTTAGATATTCTGAAAAACTGTTTCAGTTACAGTTCGATACAGCTATCAGGATGCTATTAGCGTTGATAACATGTCTGGAATGTCAAGTGCTTTGATTTGTTTTTAAATTTAAAAAGAACAGTACAAGTTATAAAGTATATTAACCGTCAACATTTTAAAGAAGTCCTCCTAAAAGGATAAAAACTAAAATATTATCCTACTAGACTGGATAATTTCAGATCCTTTGGTAAAAATCAAGTAGTGGAGTTCTAAACTTTCTAAATCTTCAAGGAAAGTTGGTTCAACAAAAAATGAATGATATCTAAACCCACATAATGCAATAATATTAATATCCAAAATTCCAGTGTTGGGACTGATTTGAGTCAAACATATAAGTATAAATTTATGGGCAATGAACAAAGAGCGCTACAGAGCTGGAATGTTTTCGCAGATTAACCTCGAATTTATTTTCAGAGTCTCCAGCAGACAGATATCAACAAAATCTATTCGACATTGGTGAGGCCTCATCTGGAGTACTGTGTCCAGTTTTGGGCCCCACACTACAAGAAGGATGTGGATAAATTGGAGAGAGTCCAGCGAAGGGCAACAAAAATGATTAGGGGACTGGAACACATGAGTTATGAGGAGAGGCTGAGGGAGCTGGGATTGTTTAGCCTGCAGAAGAGAAGAATGAGGGGGGATTTGATAGCTGCTTTCAACTACCTGAAAGGGGGTTCCAAAGAGGATGGCTCTAGACTGTTCTCAATGGTAGCAGATGACAGAACGAGGAGTAATGGTCTCAAGTTGCAGTGGGGGAGGTTTAGATTAGATATTAGGAAAACCTTTTTCACTAAGAGGGTGGTGAAACACTGGAATGCGTTACCTAGGGAGGTGGTAGAATCTCCTTCCTTAGAGGTTTTTATGGTCAGGCTTGACAAAGCCCTGGCTGGGATGATTTAACTGGGAATTGGTCCTGCTTCGAGCAGGGGGTTGGACTAGATGACCTTCTGGGGTCCCTTCCAACCCTGATATTCTATGATTCTATGAAGTTTCTGTAATGTGCCAAACATCATATATAGTATTTATATCCCACTATCCAATGATCTATGTTGTTCACAATGTGAGTTGCAGTAAACAGTGGATTATAAAAAGGTTAAGGACTAAGGTGCACATCAAACATTTGCTGTAACTCCTAAAGTATGATGAATACTTTTTTTTTTAAAGTCTGATGTATTGATTCAGGTTTCCTAATATCAAATTATACTTGGGAAAGCATGCTATCACACTGTATTCATGGCTCCTGACATGTTCAAGACCTCTTAGCAATTGGCCTATGAGTAAAGCAGAACTGTAGGAGTGCCAGCTGAAAGACAGCAAGCTAAACACTTACAGGTCAATGATTCTCTGTCCAGAGCCAGATGCAAATTAGAGCCACCCAGGGGCTGCACTGAAATGTGTTAGCTGGCAGAGTCCCACAAAGACCATATGCCAGCTGTGGTAGCTGGAATGAATAGTGCATAATGCTCTATCCACGTTTACTCACCACCCACAACAAATCCCCCCTTGGCACCAAATGGTTAAGAGAGAGGCATAGAAGCTAACTCAGCTGACTCCAGACCTACAGGGGACTCTCCCATATCAGCAGTATCCCAACAGGACTTGGAGCAGAACAGGGTTTACAATCTGGTCCTATGTATTTTTATACTACCTACCATGGACCTTAGTTATCAGTCTCAACTATAAATCATGAGCATACAGTTTAAACTTCAAACCAATAATTTAAATTACATTTCATCTTAAAGGGAAAAAACCCCTCTCTTCTGAAAATGACATTTTTTCAAAGAACACTTTGAAAAGCAGATTACCAGCATTCAGACAAGAGAAATATTAACAGAACCTTAATTACTACAGCCCTTCCAAGCAAAACACTTGTCTGCAGATGGTATTAGGAGCCAGGGTTTCAACAACAGTCTGCTATTGCAGTTACTTTTGCTTCTGAATTTGAGATCAATGTTTGAACATCCTACTCATATAGCCTTAAAGAGTTAACAGTAAAGAATATAGATAAAAGTAAAATAGATTCCCTACCAAAATGCTTTGAGGAGATTTATGTTCAATAGAAATCTGATCCCACATGGTGCAGAGTCCCCAAAGTATATATCACCAGCCAGAAAGTAACTACCCTCTAGTGAATCAGTGAAGAAATGGAGCAAGGGCTGCTATCAAGCATAAGGGTATAGTAAAAATTATGCAAAGAAGTGCACAACCTACCAAATTTACATTATTTGAATACTTGTACAAATTATAATCTGCTTTTATTTGAGAGTGTCTACTACATCTAAAGCAAATGCACATTTACCAGAATTAATTACAGGTGGCAGTAGGGTCTGATGGTACTAGCCAATGAGAAAAGAGAAACCATCTTTAAACAAGAACACCCTCAATTGAACTTTTACAATTGGGATTCATTTCCAATGGGATCTAAGTACAGCTAAATGCCTTACCATTTTTCATCTAGGTCACTGATTCATCTCCAACCCATAAATAAAAGTCATCACCACCTGAAAGCAGTTTGGCAATCTACACAAAATGAATTTGTAGTTTCTACACAGTTCCTATTGTTCAGATATGCACATCACAGGAATTGCCATAACTGGTACCATGTGCCATCCACTGTTAGTGGTGGTGAGAACTCTGAGTCATGCATTGCATGAAATGTAATAAATTAGCTTTTAAAAACTGTTCTGAATTCTGAGAGTCTGTTGCATTTTCCAGGAGAAATGATGGAATGTGAATTATTTAAAAGAAAATTATTTTCTCTGCCATGCAAGAAAATGCACTGTATGTATGCACTGCATACATCTTTATGGTGTCAAGAATCAGATATGTATGCTCTTTCAGGTATTTGGAATCCAAAACATATCTACTATTTTTAAAGGTACATAAAAAGTTTATCTCAAAGTGCTTGAACTAATACACACATGCACACACACACACACACACACTACATTCAACCAAATGAAAATGCAGCCAACAGGCACACAGCACATTACATAACAGTAAAAAGAAGACGACATTTTGGCCAACAGCATGAGGGGAAGCCCAGAGTCTTATGAATGTGAAGTAGGATCCTTGGTATTCAAAGAGAGCACACAAGATCTCAGTTTTTCTGCTCTTATCTAAGGCCCCAGAAGAATGCATGAAAGGACACTTGATGAATATATTAGAAGCAGCTCTATAGTTTACAACAAAAGTCATAAAATATTATTACGCACACTTTTATCTTCTGATCCACAGGCTATGAATTGCCCACAGGGAGTGACAGCTATTCCACATGGGTGGCAGCGGTTAATATGTCCTTCAAATCGACGTTCACACCTTTAGGGGAATTAAAATAAACAATTAACGTTGGCTAAAAAGTATATTTTTAAACTAGCTGCAGAGTTGATAGTTACAATCATTTATTTTTGTGAAGTTTTGCTAAATTCAGATCAACATCTGCCTAGTTACCAATACAATACTAGAAATTAAATCTTCAATATCATTTTTGCAGGTGGATAGGAGTAACTGATGTTAAAGAAATATAATAATCTAAAATAAATTTGAAACACTGGAAGTTAGAATGTAAAATTATAAAGAATGTTTACCAACTCAAATTTTTCAGTTTGAGATTTAAATTTTCTGGGATAGAGACAAACACTCCTGGGATCACCCAATCAGCAAATATTCCAGCCACAGTTTTGTAGACCAATTTGACTCTCAAACCCAGTGCTTAAATTCTCCACTAATGTTAATACACATAAACGGTCCAACTTCATTTGACTCAAGCAGGTCAGGACTGGCCTAACAGATGTTTTCTCATTGAGTACTTCCTAGCAGCAAACTTCTAGAACAGTGCAGAGTGGAAGCTTTGATCTTCTTTCTGCTTGTTCTTCCTAAACTTGCGCAGTAAAAGAAATCAGAGCACAGAACAGAGCATTCGCTTTGCGTAATTCCTGAGCAAACTGAACCTTTGGCCCCCTCCAAAAGAAGAAAACAAGAAAGAAGAGCACTATCACCATTCTCCCTTGGCTCTCAGTGTGGGATGAGGAAAGGAAAGGGGGTGTTGGTATATTCGAAAAAAAGAACTAAAATCGCCTCCAAATTAACTATGTGCTTATTAGCTAAAAATTAATTATTTGCATTCATGTAATGACCTGAAAGCTCCCATTAGAATCAGGATCCAAATGTGCAAACACAGAGGAAGGCATAAGCCATGCCATGAGGAGTTTACAATCTAGCTTAAGATATGACACATGTGGTCTCATAAATGAGCTCCAAAACTCCAACTCTACCTTTATCTTTTATGTGAGTTCTGGACACTTAGTGCCTATTTTTGTACTGCTAGTTCACAACACGCAGTGTATAGTTCTCTACAACTACTGTATGTCAAAACAGCACAGTCAATGGACTGCACATTCCTACCTTAACTATTAATTGTGAATTGCTTTTAAACTGGAAATGTCTAAATTCAGCTTGAATGATGTTTTTGCAATATTACTGCACTATATTATAAACATTTTCAATTATATGGACTTTCCAGATATATTTGTACAGAATAAAATGGTACATCTTTATGAAATCTATTATGTGCCAAGATTAAGTCTGTAGTCTTCACAGCAAGCTGTAGCCTCTAGAATCATCAAAACAATGTATAGGCATTAAAACATTCTTCTACAGAAACTTTCTGCATGCAGAGTACCAATTTAGTTTATGCACAATACGAAGAATCCTTTTTCTCGTTGGGATTTTGGATATACATCGTGGCATATGTTTCACATATAGGTGTGAACATATATATAATTACACAGACACTTAAAATCTATAAGACAAAGCAAAAGAGTGATGCCGAAAGATCTATTGTTGAGTTAATTATTACTGCATTTCCTGTACACTATTCATACTGATGAAGACTTACAGTATGCTTCCCCATTCACATGCTATTTTTGCACTGAAACAGTTAGTGGAAAAATTTAGAGAGAAAAGGAAAATTCTTCACATGGTGTTCACTGATTTGGAAAAGATCTGACTGAGTTCCAACAGAAGTCATATGGCGGTATCTGAGGGAGAAAGTGGTATCAAAACTTTATGTGCAGCTTGTTCAAGCCTTGTATGTAGGTGCAATGTCAACAGTCAGAACTTCTAGTGGTGAAACAGATGAATTATCAGTAAAGATGGGCATGCATCAGAGATCAGCAATGAGCCTTTCTTCTATATCCTTGTCCTGGATACCCTGACAAGGAACATACAGAAAGAGCACCTTGGTGCATGCTGTTTGCAGATGATATTCTATGCAGTGAGCAGAAAGACAGTCTAGAAGAGGATCTTGATAAATGGAGAGGTGTGTTGGAGAGACATCAACCCAAAATAAGGAGAGGAAAAATAGCATATGGTATGGCATTTCAATAATGTGAACACTGAAAAATTACCCTTGAAACTAGAAGGGCAGACAAGTACTGAAAATGCAAAGTTTCAAGTATCTGGGTTCCAGAAACTGGGAAAATGGAGGATGAAATTAGAGCTAGGATAATAAACACTGGGCTCAAATGGAGAGAGGGTAAGTGGTGTAATATGTGTCAGGAAGATCGCTGGCGATCCCTCAGATTTTGAGGATGATTGTTTTCCATAAAATTATAGCCAGTTATCACCGGTGGATCCAGGGGTGGCTAATGAGACCTATTCAGGATCCACAGATCTTTTCACAGTTGGGGCAGACATTTCCTGGGTGGACCTGGATTGTTGAGTCAGGCTGCAGTGCATTCTTTTCTCCTTTCCCATTTCTCCATTTCCTATTATCTTCCTTGGATCTCGACATACTGGAATCCTTGCCACAAGGTCCTTTTCCATTTTGGTCGGTTGAGGGCTCGGGTTTCCCATGAGTTTTATATCAATATAAATGTTCTTCATGTTGGCTTTGAGGATGTCTTTAAAATACTTTTTTTGCCCACAAAAAAGTGAGACAGAAAATACCAGTAGGATTAAAAGGGAAAAATCTACAAAATGGTGGTCCCTCCAGTTTTAATGTGTTGCACTGAGTGTTGGGCAATAAAGAAGAAACTTGAGTAAACGATCTGTTCCACAGAAATGCAATTGTTGAGATGGATGAGTGGTGTAAGCAAGAAAAACCACGTCAGGAATACATATGTCAGAGACATGTTCAAAGTAACACCCATAAACAAAAAAATGAGGGCGATCCATGTGTTTTGTGTACTACTAGCTTTACGGACATAAAACCAAAAATTTGTAAAGTGCATAACTGTTCAATGCCCCTACGCTTTATCCCAGACTTCTTCCATGATAAATCAGAACATTCTAAACTCAGCTATTTTTTAATTATCTATGTGAATAACACCTACTGGAGTAGGTAGAAAGGAGAGAGTAAACTATTTTCTTCCTTGCGGGAACTAAAAAATGGCCACAAAAAAAAAAAGGCAATTTTTCCAGAAAATTCCACTTGTGAATAGAGCAAGGACAGAAAGTGTCATCTGAACAGAACATTTTAGAAAGTTATATGCTAGTGAAAAGCTGAGGATATAACAATCTTTTTTGCAACTTCAGTACAGCAGTCACTGCCAGTGAGCATTATAGTTCATATTTATAGACAGGTACTTTAAATGTGGGCCACAAAGGACCTGCTTTAATTTTTTTAATTTAGCCATCTGAACTCAGTGAATATAATAACCCTGCCAAACTAAACAAGAAGCAAGAACATAAATAAATTATTCCCTTCCCCCCCAGGACACATGCATTTAATTGATTACCCAGCTTTTACTTTTAACTACTTTACCATTCACCAGCTTTGCTTATATTAATATTTTAAGAAGGAAAAGGCAAAAGGAAAAGGCAGGTAAGTGATCTGTGAAAAGTTCTCAACTCATTTATTATTCTTCTAGAATAGTAGTTAGACCAGCTGATTACAAAAACATAGGAACATAATAGTTTCCAACCACAGAAGTCTCCAGTTTTATTACTTTTTGACATTGGTGGGGGCAATAAGGCGCCATATTTTGGCAAGAACTTACATGCCCTTCTATGGGCTTAACAGATTTTTTACAAACAAAAAAAGTGAAAATAACTAAGGAATACTTGATGTTATCTTCAATTAAAAAAAACACAAACTAATAGGCAAACCATAAAACATTACATTTAATAAAAAACAAACAAGAAACCCAAGAATATCACTTAAAACTAATGTACTTCCCCTCTCTTTCAAATCAGCTCTCTAAAATCCTTTTCTTTTAGAAATATTTCATACCTTACCCTCCTCAACAGAGATCTCCCCAAATCTTCCCTTTCCTGAACAGCTATCCCTCCTTTTTTTTTTCTTGTTGTTTGGTTTGGGAGTATTTTGGTGGGGGGACAGCGGGAGATCTTTTCTTGTGCTAGATTGTATTTTGGAGGAGGAGACATCTGGTTTTAGAAATCACCACATACATTTCTGGTTGTATATACATGATTTATAATAATAATTTAGTTACATAAAAGTCCATTCCTATTTTAAACACCAGATCATATGGTGGATCTGTTATAACAGATAGGCTGGCATGATGTTTTGGGAACACTATCATTGCCATAGCACAATATACTATTTTATATTTGAAATAAGTGATATCCGAGGTAAGTATGTGGCAATAGTTGACAAACGTTGACTGTTCAATGGCTTCTACTTTAGTGAGCTTTTCCTGGGCAACCAAGGGCTCAAATGTAACTTTTATTTTGTGTAAACAGTTAATATTCCTAAACAAACAATCTGAGATTATCCTTTAAAAGAAATAAAAAACCCCTCAAGATTGCAAGCCTGATTCCGCACTCCATTATACCACTTTTATGCTGGAATCGTAGAAAAACACTGATATGATGAAGAGAAACATCAGGTCCTGCATATTTATTATAAAGAAAAAAAAATTACTTTTGAGTTTACTGTAGCTACCGCTGGTTAGCCATTTTCTTCAGATAATAGTTAACATGTGCCTTATATGTTCAGAGCATAGTACAGCTATTAACTAGTTATACCTCACGTGTTTAAGAAAGTATGAAGACTCTGAATAAGGAGAATATCTGACTTTTTAGTTCTAATGTAGGTAATCCGGCCTTACCTCAGTGTTCTCAAATCCCACAGTTTGATGCCATCACCAGTGGCTGTGGTCATGAAAAGATTGTAAGCTTCAAGCGGCTGAGTGCTAAAAGCTGATCCCTGTAACATTAGAGACTTCTTTCAGATGGCAGCACTTCCGGTGTTTAGAGATTTCATGCATTCAGTTAAAATCTACACAGACATTATCTACATTGAGCTGAAATATAAAACTGGGGCTTTGCAACACCGGCAGGGTTCAATTTGTATGGACTTCACATGAGTTTGCCACACCCCAGACCCTTCAGGTTCTTCAGAACATGAACCTTCAAGACCACCTCTCTCAAACCCTCTTCCTGTAATGTACCCCTCGCTAACTTTAGAACTTTTTGCAGGAGGAAGTATCTGTTGTAAGCAAATCCATACTACAGTCCTTCCACGGTCTTCAGACAAAAAGACAGGTTGCAGCCTGACCAACAGCCCTTAATAAGGCAACAAGAACAGGGAAACAGCTACTCCCATTGGCAGGAACTGATACACTGAGCAAAGGAACTTTTAATAAAGAAGCTAAGGAAACTCTCGAGGTTCCTTAGCAACAGCTCATGCTAGAAATTATGGAACACCCCACTGAGTGTGTAGTCGTTAGAGAACCCCTCTTGGCTCTCTAACTACCTTGCTAATAATTATGGAATATATGATCAGCATACCAGCTGCTGGCAGTGAGAACAGGAATGCTTTTGCATCTCACACTGCCTTATGGAGAGGTTCAGACCATATTTTCCACAAAAACTTTACACATAGTAGGAGTCAGCAAACCATAAAGCTCCCTCCTCCCTGCCCCCTTCCACAAGGCATTATCATGCTGCCAAGCCCTTGGGTTGAATACTTCACATTCTGTCTCAGAGAAACACTGTAGATGGGTCAATTATACAAAGATGACATATGTTAGGAGATAATAATGTTCTCCACCGAAGTATAATCCACGCAAGAGTGTAACAGCCATAGAATGACGAAATATGTTTTTATATAAATGCAAAACAAGCAAAGAATATCTTAGCAACTTTCAACTTAGTTATGGTGTTTGTTTGGAGTTATAAACAGAACTTACATCAACATGCAAACAAAGAAATAGAAGAAAAAATAAAATGCAGAGATTAACCACCTCTACAGAGTTAAACCCTATAATACAGGGATAGGCCAATATCAAACAATGGACCAAATTCAGCCTTGGCATAAATTGGCGTAATTTCCATTCCCTTCAATAGAAGTTACACTCGTTCACACCAGGGCTGAATTTGGCTTCATGTCTTTAAATAATTAAATCCAGTCTAACTCCTCTCATTTGTAAACATCCATATTGACAAACCTTGGTCTTTTTTTGCTAGCTACAAATCTTGTTACCAGGGAACTAAAAATAAACAGTGCAATCTCCCCCACTCCCTTCAAGGTCTTGAATTGGCTGCATACAATAGAAATCTCAAGGTCATTTCCCGCAATCAGTGCTCAGCTGCCAAGAATCTTCTGTTCTTCACAAGAGCTGGCGTACAACTGGGAAATACTCCAATATTTAGTCAATGGATACTGAGCACTGCCATAAAAGTGACCTCCAGATAGAGTAATGATAACAACTCTAGAAATACAAAATTAATTTCCCAAATGGCAAGGTTAAATGAGGCATCCAGCATTCACTTAATAGACTTGTAATTGCCTCCCCACCATTTCTTTCTTGTACAATTCTCCTTAAATTGAGGATCCCCATCTCCTGCTTCATAGGATGCTCCAATATGCACTATGCTGCTGATTTCACAGATATCACAAAAGTCAACTGGAGTATGGAGCCAACAATTGTCTTGGGTATTGTAACATTATTTCACCTCTCCAAACTGCAATATGGCTGAAGTACATCAGCACTTCTCAATTGATAACTGAAAACAGGAAAATCTAATTCCACCCTGTCCCACAACCCTATCCTCAAATCTTCACTAACTTCTTGTCCATTTCTGTACTCATTGCAAAATCTCCCTGGTAGCCTCCAAAGGCCTTTTCAGCATCATGTCTCTTGTGCTTCAGTCTCATCTCTTCCTATTCTCTAGACTATTCACTGAACTCATTGAATTCCACTAGTTTTAATTCCATCCTCTTTCCATTTCTGAACCTGGCTAGCTGATTTTAGGTCCAAGTTCTCCTCCCTGTCCATAATTCGGGGCAGGCAGGAGGCCAGATTTTTCCCATTGCCTTGCAGCTTATGTAGTCATTTGGTAGTGTATTACACCCAATTCACACTTACTTTACACAGGTGTAAATTATTTCAGAATGTGCGAGGTAATGGAAAAATCAGACAAGCCCTTTTCAAACCCTCTCTCTTCTCTATGGCTTGTTAACACCATGTCCCTTTAAATCTAACTCCTAGATTTTTTTTTTTTAAGGAAACACTAAATCCAGGTGTCTGTGTCTAATCAAAGAATGCTAGCTTACCTACCCGTAACTGGAGTTCTCTATCAGAATATATTGCTTCCATGAATGAACACTCTTAGATCTGCACAGATGAGTGCACAAGTCCAACAAGGAAGATCAATGGAGGTAATTTCATGAAGAAGCAGCAGTCACATTTTGCAAGTAAGGGAAATTTATAACCTGAACTAGAATTAACTATCCTTTTTCCATACAATTTTTTTAATAAGAAGGGTTTTTTAAAACAACAATAGAATTTTATTGTGTGTTATAATATAACAAATGAAAATCCTAGCTGAATATGTCTAAAAAAGGATGCAGAATTAAACTGCACTGTAGATCATGTCATACCCAGAGCATTGGGAGGGCAGCATACTATGATTTCTAATTGAGACATGCCAAATATGTATTGCTTACTGCACTTAGCGAGTGGTTAAAAATGACCTACTTTCACATTCACTGGCAATATTACATTTGCGCATATTACTGTGAACTGCATTCTTCATGTGTTTGTTCCACTCAGTATAACTGACAGTACAGTCCCCATGAGGCTATAGGGCCCATTGACTTCAGAGGGACTACTCACATACTTCAAGTTACACCTGTGCGTAAGAACTTTGTTGAATCGGGGCCAAAGTGCTGAATATTGCACAGCACATGTTAAATGTTGCACATAACAGCATGTCAAAAACTGATGTGTAAGACAGGGAGCACAGGGGGAATTATCTGACTGTGTATTATTGAAAGTATTTTTATGTGGTTACAAGGTTAGTCCCACCTAGTAACTAGGAGTAAGGCCAAAAATGGGAATGCATAGATAAGCTTTATTTCGTGTGCTGAGAAATGCATTTGAAATAATGTCTCCTCATTCATGCTTACTTTCCACATGCATACCATGCCTTGCTAATCCTCTGCTCATGAGTGTAAGGGAGCAGAAGAGGCTTGAACGTTACTTCTAGGTGTAGAGGACTAAAGCCATGCCCTGATCCATTACCCACTAACTTCAATCAGTATTGAAGCAGGTCACTAGTGCTTAATTTAGAAGGTTGCTAACCAACAGAGGAGTGAAGTTCTGAAATAAACTTCTAATAGAAGCAATGGTGACAAATAACCTAACTAGTTTTAAGACAGAGTTTGAAAAATTTATGAATGGGATTATATGATGGAGTTGCCTGCAGTAGCAAGGAACTGGATTTGATGACCAAGGAGGTCCCTTCCAGTTTTATGTTCTATACTCCTAACTGTACTTGAGCTCATATCTAGCCTTCATTTGTGCTTGCTATTCATCTTGCAAGTTCTCATGCAACATCCAAAGTCCAAATACTTCCACATTCTCTGTACAACAATAATTTTTAAAAAATGAAAGAATGGAATATGTGTTAGAAAAACAAGATATAAGTAAAAAGAAAAGGAGTACTAGTGGCACCTTAGAGACTAACCATGCATCTGATGAAGTGAGCTGTAGCTCACGAAAGCTTATGCTCAAATAAATTGGTTAGTCTCTAAGGTGCCACAAGTACTCCTTTTCTTTTTGCGAATACAGACTAACACGGCTGCTACTCTGAAAGATATAAGTAAACTCTAAAGACTATAGGCCATCCATCCTTACACATTTCTGACATTTATTTTCAGTTCTAAAACTTCTGTTCATCATTTATTGCTCCAGTAAACAGCCACAATGCACAATATGATATACATGCAGAATATTTTTGATGAATACTATTCAAATCATGCTTATATCTTCATTTCTGGCATTCTACAAAGTGCTGTACAAGTCCATTTTACCTTGTACAATGATTTTATTCAACCAGGCAAGCAAACCAGATTTAAGATTATTTAACAAATCTTTCAAATAGTGACTTCCCAGTCAATTCTATTATTTTAGCTACATTCTTCTTGTTATACTTGAATACCCATTCCAGAGAATGTATTCCATGTTATTCAACATAACCACTGTGTCAATACATTCTGATTTTCACAGATTGTAAACTCCCCAGTTATATTTATGGCTTTGTAGCGGGACGGTTACCCGCTCCTGCCCTGGGGGGCTTAAAAGCCAGCCCTGGGAGAGAGCCAGGGCTGAGGGCAAGAAAAGCGAGGATGATTGGGGAAATGGCTGCAGCTGGGCCATGCCCCAATCAGGCTGCAGCTGGGCCTATAAAGGGGCTGGCTAGGCTGAAGCTTAGCTAATCTCTCTCTGTGTTCAGAGAAGGAAGGGCCTGGCTGCAGTGACCCGAGGGAATACCTAGATTGGAGCAGGGCTGAGGAGGAAAGGCCAGGGGAGCTCTGGCCTGGAAACCCCCAGGCTGTGAGGCCTAGATTAGGGCCTATTAGGTACTGAGGTTGCAAGGGGGCAGCCCATGGGTAGACAGAGGCAGCAGGGCCAAACCCCTTTGCCTGTGATGAGTGGCTGATACACTGCAGTCTGCCCCGGGGAGCAGGGCTAAGTGATGACTGGCAGTAGCCAAGACTGAGGTGAGATGGGGCTTCCCTGGGGAGGGGAGACCCTCAGGGATTGTTGGAGTTTACTGCCAGGGGGCAGCACCCCAGTGGGAGGAGGCACCGGGTCCTGGGAGGGACTGGGGCCGGCGGTAAGGTGGTTCAGCAGAGGGCGCTCCAAGGGCTGATGAGTTAATTCCAAGGTCAACCAGCAGGAGGTGCCGTCGGATGAGCCTGGCTCTATTACAGGCTTCTTAAAAGAATTAAGACATAATGAATTTGCTCAACCTTTTGAGACTAACTTTTCAAGTGCAAGTTAAATGATTTTGAAATATTACAAGAAGAGAGTAGGCAAGAAAGGTAGCACGTGACAGTATGTGTTACCAATTTGGGGCATCATTCATTCTTTCTATCCTGACAGCCAAATTGCCCTAATAATCTCCCTCCTCTACAACTGTAATCTTCTCTACTCAGGTCTTTTTAGATGCTAAACTCACTCCACTCCAGTCTATTTATACTGGTGTTGCTAAATAAAGTTTGGCCCCAAGTAAGGCACGGATCTAAATGATCCCTATTTTGTTCACTAAATTTTATGCCATTCAATGCACAGGGACACTGTCCAACCCTTCACTTGGAACAAGTACTTCAAGAAGAAGAAGAATAGTAATAGAATACCCACTTTGTGACACAGTACATGCCCCATACTGGGCTCTAAGCAGTTAATACAGCCCTAGGGAGGCTGCACAGGAGGCAGCCAATTAGAGAAGGGCTGAAGGGAGCAGCCAATAAGGGCCAAGCAGGCCCCTATGAAAAGGGAGCAGCAAGGCAGTTCTCTGCTAGGACTTGAGAGAACTGCCAGCATCCTGGACAGAGCAATACTGCGAGCAGGGACCGGGGGAGTGAGACAGCTCCTGGCTTGCTGCTGGGGTTTGCAGGCTGAGGCCCTGAGGCAAGGGTGAAGAGGATGCTGGGGCCACGAGGAAGTGGCCAGACAATTTGTTGCAGTAGCCACTAAGGGAAGTAGCTGAACAGCCGACTGCAGTTCCCCCGAAAGGGGGGAGCACAGGGTGTGGCACAGCCGGAAGGTTGTGTCGGTGAAGAGGAAGCCACAATCCTTGGAGAGATGTGGGTCCTAGAGCAGGAGTGATGGTGGCGAGGCAGAGGGCGCACTAACATGTAGAGCTAATTTCCAAGATAGCCAGCAGGAGGTGCCAGAGTGGTGAGGGAACCCCATTACACAGTTTTTATACAGCACTTTTCATCAGTAAATCTCAAAGAGCTTTACAAAGGAAGTCTGTATCATTATCCCAATTTTAGAGATGGGGAAACAAACACATGGAGAGGTGAAGTGATTTGCCCAAGGTCACCCAGCAGGCCAGTGACAGAGCCAGAAATAGAACCCAAATGTCCTGAATCCCAGTGCAGTGCTCTATCCAATAAGCCACACTATTCTCCTGATGACTATGGAAAAGAGTTATTCGAATCTGCAGTGTTGCCCTTAGGAGGAGGCAAAACCAGGAGGTTTCAAACTGCTACTGCTGCTTTTTCTTGCTTTCAGGCAAGGAGCTTCGGAGAACAGCTGATGGGTGTAGCCTATTGCTCTCTGCACGTCGGTCCTCATTTCCTGTAAGCTCATAATAAAGAGGACTCCCCTCAATAGTCAATATTACCAGACATACCCAACAACCTTCTGTAAGAGACAAAAGGTTGATTTGCTTACTCAGCAATTTTCAGGCAGAAAGGAGCATGAGTAGTCAGTTTACTTAAACAACAACCTGCAACTCACTTCACTGAAGAGGGCCACTCTTTCTGAGCTAGATACAATTTAATTTAGTCAGCTAGAACCTGAGGGTTCTGTATATCAAGCTCTGAATAGCTGCTCATCTACACTGGATCAGAACCATAAAAGTAATGTGATGCGTCTACATAAAAATAAATAAGCAAACATGCCCATGGTAGTAGGCACTCTACCAAAAAAACTTCTTTAGTGATTTTCTGCTCCCTACTATTTGCCTGAGTGCAGGATTGCTCTCTTATAAGAATTTTCCCTAATATATACACATCGATAACTAAATGGTTGACTTCATGACTTTTTCCACTGAGTGGTTTAGTTTTAAGTATTAATGTATTTTATGTAACTGAAAAAGTTGATTTAGAAGCTTAAGCTACAATTTTCCATAAAACAAGCTCAGTTTTCTTTGCTATACCACAGTCTGCCTTTGTGCCCCTAATTTTTCTCCCAAATGAATACTTGTCCACAGCTTTAAAGTATTCTCTGCTGAAGTAACCTGAAGTCACTCAGCTGACAGGGCAAAAAGAGAAGCCAGAAAAAGTCTAAGCATGTATGTGTTACAAATAATACTGAAGGAGTTTAGCACAGTTAAGGGTTTTACCAGACCACATCTCCAGATAATCACAAAAAGTTATGTGAAAGTAGCACCGAGGAACTATTTTAAACCCACAGCAGCAATGACATTCAGAAATGAGGATGAAAAGCCATCCTTAATCTACCCCAATACGCTAGACATTGCAGCATGTATAGTATATAAGCTCACTCATCATTTAACTCAACCTTCCAATAATAGGGAGGATTATGCATGAGTTTTCTTTAATCCACTTACTTATGTGGATTTAAATAAGATGTCATGACACTGATAAAAAAAAATAAAAATAAACCATAATTTGTTGATTCTCAGTATAACTGAGTTTACTTCAGAGTCCGGTTTTCATACATCTAGGGACTGTTGACATAAGAAGTCAGTTTCTCTATCAAGTCTGACTACAAAATATTTTTTTGTAGATTCAGCTGTAAGATTCAGATTCTCCTTAAGACTTTGGCTGCTGTCTTCAAGCATGAGCATCGTGATCAAAAGCACTGTAAATGGATTTTCAATAATTTCCTAAAATAAGTAATTTAGGGTCAGAATCATTCCCTTCTGACGAATCTCCCTTCACAGCAAAAGATACCCTAAAAGTTCCATATATTTCTAAAAAATCATCCAGTAAAGGGTGTGGGCAGAATTGGCTGCCCATGGAGTGAGCAATGCGTGTTACCTTACAGGACCACAACTGACCTAAACTCCATGGAGAGATCCTGCAAATCTGAGGGCTGGAAAAAGGTCTGAAAAACATTTACAGGGAGGGATGGGTCCCTCTACATTAACCTATGGTACAGCTCTTTGCCTCGAATACCCTTTCCATGGGGGCTTGCCAGCAAAGAATATGAATCCATGAGAGTGATTTTTTTTCCTGCTGATGCTTCCCTGCAAGTTTGCCAGGTTATGATGATCCAATGTATCTTAGTCATGCCACACCTAAGCATCACACTGACTCATTGAAACCCTCCTAAAATTGTAGGCCCCAAATGTTGCATTAATGTGGAAGAATCTCACTGATTCAGTGCTTCTGTGATAATTTATCAATACTATATGGACCTGGTGATTGGGATGTTTAAGTCAAGTCAATAGAGAGCTGCCTGGGAAAACCGAATGGCTCAAGATAAGCCATCACTCAGCACACATTTGAAATTTATTAAGGGACAATGCTAAGGGACAATCCATTGGCTCTAAAGACCCTGCTTGAATTCCTGCTGAGCCTATAGGACTAGTTTTGACCAGAAGGGTCAAAGCCTGGGAATACAGAAGAAGTATAGCAAGGTTAAAAAGCACACTCTCTCTCTCAAGAAAGGTAACAGTAGGCTGAGACAAAGGACCTCGATGGGAATGTCTGAAGAAACTAGGCCTGTCTAGCTCAAGACCAGGGGATGTTGGGACTTTAGGTTCGACAGAGATCCATACAGACGTTGTAGTTTTAAAAACCTTTTATCTCAAAGCTTTGTTCCGCCTGCAAAATAAACAATAGTTTGGTTTTTAAGGAGACTGTTTTGTCACTGTACATCACTGGCCACATACTCATGAAGGGAAGAACGTTAGGTGCCAGAATTCAGTCTAACTTTTCAATAAGCATGGTTGACCCACAGGATACTGTAGCCCAGGTCTAGGAGTGGGAGAATTCTGAAAATTCAACCCCAGGGGAAATAAAGACAAGAGTTCTAATACTTGAAGGTGTACACTCAGACCACAAAGGGGACAGAGGTGCAGCTAGCATGTAATCATGAGAGGGGACTTCAGAGTTTAAAGAATGATGCTATTTAGCAGACAAATTTCCTTTTGTCTGACAGATTCTGGGCCCTTCAAGTGTGATTTATGCTGCTTGAATTCTCTCTGTAGCAGACATCTGAGAGGATAATCTAGTCCTATGTGACTGTTTTTAAATGCTATAAACTAGAAAAACTAGCAAATCCAGATTATGGAGTAACTGCGTACAAATTTTCATTTAAAAATGGTGATTTATGGGAGTGCAAAAAACCAGAAACCACAAAAAACAACTTTAGCACTGAAATGAACAGGTGTATTTATTTCAATCAAATTTGAAAACATTTTTCTCCTCTAACTGTTCCATGTGAAGTTTCAGACCAAGGTGAGTTCTTATAGTTGTGTTATAAGTAAGGCTGCAAGTGTCACGGAAGTCACAGATTCCGTGACTTTCCACAATGTCCATGCCTTCTGCAGTGGCTGGTGCTAGGTCAGGGGTTGCCCAAGCTGGGCAGCCCCTGGGCCAGCAGCAGCAGTTTGGATGTGTGGGAGGGGGCTCAGAGCTGAGGCAGGGGGGTGAGGCGCAGGACAGCGCTTACCTGGGGCGGGGCTCCCCATGTGCATGCGCCTGCAGCTACTAGGCGGAGGGGCCAGAGAGCCACAGGTGCTGCCCCCACAGATCCCATTGGCTGTGGTTCCTGGCCAATGGGAGCTGCGGAGCAGGCACTTGTGGCAGGAGCCACGCACGGAGCCCCCCCCCTTTCCGCCCCTCCCTTAGGAACTGCAAGGACACGCCAGTCAGAGCTGGGTAGGGAGCCTGCCAGCCCCGCTGGCTGCCCCCAGCACCAGCAGGGGGTCCCAAGCCACGTGCCGCTGCCCGCCCCCCAGCACCAGCAGGGGTCCAAGGTTGTGCGCCGCCGCCCACCCTAGCACCCATGGTGCCCGGGCCATGAATTTTTGTTTACTGCCCGTGACCTGTCCATGACTTTTACTAAAAATACCTGTGACTAAAACATAGCCTTAGGTATAAGTAATAGAAGAAAACTGGAAGAGTGGGGTTTGTAATAGAATTACTGACAAACTATTTTCCACTATGGTAACTACATTTGGGCTGTAATGATCCTAAATCCAATAAGCAGTACCAAGTCACACAAGAAATCCTTGGAAAATATTTAACTCATAATATTGACAGACACACACCAGCTGTACATGGCAGAGAATATGTACTAAACTATTAACTCACAGAACTGAAGGAGGGCTATATTAATTTCAAATTATCTTTGTTTTATTAAATTACTTGCTTCTGGAAGAAAACTAAGGAAACATTAGTAAACTCTTATTCACAACATTGCTAATACCTGGTTTTAGTTATCTGACAGAATATTCATAAAGTCATTCGAAATAATGTAAAATGCATATTTTTCAGTCTGACAGCCAAAACACTTGAAAAAATATATCAAGTGATCACAGCTGAACAATATTCTAAAAGCTGAAGTGTAATATAATAAGATGCT
Source organism: Lepidochelys olivacea (assembly GCF_965140295.1). NCBI lineage: Eukaryota > Metazoa > Chordata > Testudines > Cheloniidae > Lepidochelys > Lepidochelys olivacea. The sequence goes on from NC_140413.1 coordinate 129,706,288, forward strand.
CAATTATAGATTATACTGGAAACATTGTACTTTTATAAGGGAATCAAAGCTTTAAAAAAAATGAAAAATCCAAAATCCTCTGATCATACTATAAATCTGAAAGTCCATGTGCTGACGCAAAATGCAAATGAGAAGTCGGTGCCTAATGTAGCAATAAGCTACTCCAGTGTGTGCATTAATATTATCATCAGTGTGTGACTTGATTGGATTGTGTGGTGGTAGGTTGAATGCAGAGTGCCTATAATCATGGGAGAATTACATCAACAGCCTACTAATATACACCTTGAAGTTGATCACTTTTATTAGACTATGCCTCAGTTATGCCACATTTCATTATTCTAAAAAATAATTTTAAAAACCAACTTGAGGGAGAGGCATTATTTAAAATATCCTTCCACTAGGAAAATTATTTCCTAGAAGAAAGCTGAGAGAAAGTAGGGAAAAGAAAATTACCATCTTCTCTCTCCAATTTTGACTATGCATATAGTAAATTAAAAAAAAAATCAAACACTTTTTTTCTTTTTTCCAAGTTCCCAGGACCTGTGAGGTCCTTTTTCTCCCCTCCAGTCTCCATGAATCCAGTTGACTTTCTGGGGCAGTTTTTGATCCAATGACTACTTTCCATTACAAAAGCTAAATTGGAAAAAATATTTTTTGAAATGGACAATGAGGTTTGCAAGTGTCCAAAAAGGGCTGCTGGGCTCACAGTGAGGGAAGAGCGGATGAAGACTAATGCTTCCTTAGTCTCCAAAGCTCTTTTCCCTCACTATCTTGCCTCCATTCACCAACTCCCAACTAAACTTGTTTCTTAGGACAAGAAACTGAAGAAGGCACTTTAATGCAACTCCTAGTTCAGCTTCCACACATAAGCAGTTTGCAGACACCACCACTGATTTGTCTGCTTCTGTAGCTATTTCTAATCACAAACAGAGGGATTTTAGGTTGGTTCAGGTTTTGCTTTTACACAGCTTACTATTTCATGAGAAATGCCACTGTGTCATTCTTTACACATCACTGGAGGAAAGCCTTCCCCAAAAGATGGGTTTTGCATTGTTTCCAAATGTCAGGCATATCCAGATTTCTTGTAGTAAGGGGTTCCACCATCATGGACTACCTGCAATGAAACCGCTCTACCCTGGCCCCAGAGAAGTATCCCTGAAGGGCCACATCTTCCTACCCAGTAGACAGAGTAATTGCCTTCGCATAAGGGCTTTGAAAATGAGGATCAGGCACTTGAATTAAGCCCATAATAGAAGAGGGAGCCAGCAGAGTGTAGGTGGTATGTGTTTATAATACATCAGCTCAGTGTATGTGATGTCTCTGGTGACCAGTGCCATACAGTCTACTACTGCCTCCTGGGTAAAAGTTCTCCTTTAGCGCAAGTGATGTTTTTGGCACTGAAGGTCTATGACTTCAGACTTCACTGACAACTACTGTATCTGTACAAATGGGCAGTTGTATTTTGTTACAAGAACTCTTCAAAACAACAAAAAGCGTGGACCTTTTAAAAAGTAATAATCTGCTATTATTTAGGGGAAAATTTAATTGAAGCTTTTAGCTGGCCCCGTATTCACAACAGCAGATTAGTACGGAGAGGAGCAGAGCAGAGACTAAGGCTAAATACACTACAGAGCTTGCAGTGCTACTAGTGCAGCTGCTCTAAGCCGATAGGAGAGAGCTCTCCCGGGGACGTAATTACTCCAGCCCTGCAAGCAGTGGTAGCTATGTCGGCAGGAGAAGCTCTCATGCTCATATAGCACTGTCCACACCGGCACTTAGGTCCGTGTAATTTACACCACGCAAAAGGAGGCTTATTCACATCCCTGAGTGCCATAATTTATACCAATTTAAGCTATAGTGGGTACATAGCCTAACTCAGTCCTGTGTTGGCAGCAGAAAATTGGCAGGATGCTTAGCCCTGGAGGTAGGGAGTACTTTTTATTACAACTCACTAACCACTTTGGCTCAGGGCAGCATAGATTTTAAGGATGCACAAAGAATCTGGAAAATGATGGGAAACTCAGACCTACCTTCACTGCCCTTAGCAAAAGACTATTAATTCAAGTTGTTCCCTCTATCACAAAATCTATCTGGGACTCATAAAAAAAAATCCCACATAATGTAAATGTAATCCATTTGCATTAAAATGTTTTGAAATAAATAGATTTGGAGGGCTCTTAAGAAGCTTCATTGAACAGGGTATTGCAAAGCTCAACCAGAAAATCAAAGAGGGATAATAGAAAGCTATAACATTATGTCGATGTCAAAAATGTATTTTGGAGTTTGGTTGCTGTAAATAGCTCATGTTAGACTAGACTGTAATGTTACAATCTACCCTGAGTAAGGAGAGAAGCACTGCTGTACACCGAGCATGCTGAGCATGAGCAGGGCCGAGCATGGAGCAAGAAAATACCTTGCTTACTCCTCTTTGCAGCTAAGTAAAGGCTGTGACGATCTAGCACTTCGATCTTATTGTACACTAAATACATTCCACAGGAGAGAGGGCAAGTTTTTTAAATCACCTCCTAATGTTTCCTGAATGCTCCTTATTCATTGTCTGTTAGTTTGGTTTTTTTTTAAAAATCTATAGAATACCTACCTTATTCTGACAGATCTGGTGGGCTGATCTAGAATGAGCATCTGGTATCACTGCTGCACTGCAGCCTGCATTGAGGTCAAAAACTTCTAACGCTCGGTTGCTACCAGCCGTAAGTATAATATCTGTAACCTCTGTGAGTTAAAGTTCAAACAACATAAATAGATCTAATGAGGACAAGAGCAAAAAAAAAACCCTGTTTTAATAACATCTAGTTTATAAATGACTTGATTCATAAACGTATACTAAATTTCCATAAGCAGAATGCCCATACCGATCAAAAATAGGCACAAATATATACCTATTTCAATTGAAACAAACTCCTTAACTATTTCAGCAGCCAGATTCTTACTAGCAAATAGGCCAAAGTATGTCAGCAGCCTGCAAGAAAAGTGATTTTTTTAAATACAATACTACAAGTGTATGGAATAGGATTATTCACTTGCGGCTTTACCAAGCATAAAATGCTCATCCCAAATTCTTGCTAATAGAATCTATAGAATACATCACCATATAGGCATATATAATAGCAGCATTTATGTAGTATTTGGGGGGAGAAGTTGTCTCCAAACATTTTAAAAACATCAAATTAATTCTCACAATAGCCTAGTGAGGTAGTGAAATACTATTATTGCCATTTTACAGATGGGAAAGCTGAAGCAGAGTGGTGAAGTGATTTAAGCAAGGTCAGTGTCAGAAATCAGATTATAAATAAAATATTCCTGAGTCCACATAAATTAAGGGTAATTAACCAGTGAAATAATTTACCAAGAGTCATGATGGATTATCAATCACTGACAATTTTTGAATCAAGATTGGATATTTTTCTAAAAGATCTGCTCTAAGAATTATTTTGGGGAAGTTCTATGGCCTGTGTTATACAGGAGGTCAGATTAGATGCTCGTAAAGGTTCCTCGTGGCCCTGGAATCTGACATTATTAAGGCAACAATCTATCATAAAAAAATAAGAATAATTTTACTCTAAGTATTATTATGATTTATTTGGTGGTCATGCCTAGGGATTTCAGTCATGGAGCAGGGCCTCACTGTGCTAGATGCTATATACAAACATATAATATTATAAAACAGTCCCTGCCTCAAAGAATTCACAATCTAAATACGTTGATCTTCTAGGCTGGAGTCCAACAAAACTACTATGAAAAAATTACATTAGTACTATAATTGTAGAAAAAGATACTAGCTATAGAGTTCATGTCAACTTTTTACACTTGAACATTTCCATCCCATTCAGCCTAAAATACTGTACAGAAACAATAATTATCCAGGACTCAGGATACAAGAGTAGAAATCATTTATTGCTGAAAGGCTGGTAATCTCCACAGTAGAAGCCATGGGGAATTTTTGTACTGATTTGCAAATGCTCCTCTGTTTGTATCTGCAAAAGATATGAGATTAATGTACTACTTGGCAAAATAGAGTCATCATTTATGACCAAACGTAAACTTCTAATGAAACATCCGGAAGACAAGATCCCCTTTTTATTACCAGACAAAGCCACAGTAATATAAAGGTTCAGATCTGTTGACAGATAAAAAAAACAATTTAGTTGGAAGACTCATAGTAGAAAAAAACATGTATACACATAACGTAGGCATGAGTACTTTTTGCTCTAATGTACTAATGTTCAACTTTCAATCAACTTAAAATCAAAATAATTCAGCCTTCATCCAGAAGATGTTGAGTAAATCTTCCAATTATAACGATTATGAAAGTAGAAATATCACCAGGTATAGTGCTGTATTTCACATGCTGTGTATGAGGGAGAAAAGAGAGAAAATGGATGAGAAAACACACAAACCCTACTTTGTTTGACCCCTGGCATGGTACTAGAGATCTATTTCGAAAGGTTTTTTAAAAAATTGGTTAAGGTCTCATAATGTATCCGAATGCAGACTGGGTCAGGAAAAAGATTTCAAGTTTTAGCAACAGGCACTCGTTTGCTCTGCCACGGTTCAGGTAAAACACTGCTCACAGGTGAATTCAGTACTCCATGAGACAGAGTGGTACATACTGAGCAAACAAGTCCCATGAGCTGAGTCTGGAGAAACAGGCACAGATATCTTCCCTCCCCAACATGCATGAACAACAGATAAAGGACCTGTTCCAAATCCCACTGAAGTCAATGGGAGTCTTTCCATTAACTCCAATGAGAATTGGATCAGGCTAAAAGAGTAGAATCCTCTTTCCCCAACAACTGGAAGGGAAAGCAACCAAAGTTAATTGAAAAGAAAGAAAAAATAATCCATCCCAACTGAGAGGCCCTAGCACATTCAGGAGGCACTGTGGTTACACAGAGGAACCGTATATAATTTTTTTCCTCCCCACTTTCAGGGACAGAATGATAGCTTTGCTCTGGGACGAATGGCTGTGATGGTGTATAGGATTTTGTGGAGAGTTAGTCAGAGCACTGATTGGAAGGATGAGGAGGTTGGAATGACAATCACAGTGCAATTGTGAGGAGTAGAGGAAAGGAAACCTTTTAGTGCTTGACTGCATATGGAAAGGAAGATTATACAAAATGAGGGATATGACTATGAAAGAGGAGGTGACTTTAGAAAACTGACTGCAGTTAGCAGATAGAAAGGATACACAGGCACTTAGTATTCCTTGCATAAAGTAAGGGGTATTCTGGAAGTGATACATATTTTATTTGGAATAAAATGTTTTGTGTTTTCATTTAAAATTTTATTCACCTGATAATCCTAGAGCAGGATAAGATTTCTTTAAAAGGAGAGAAAAAATATTTCTGTTTCAGCATCACAAGTGAGCAGAGGAAATTAAAACTAAGTCCAACAGTAAGAATCTCGTCACCACTCTGCCCACTTTGTGTTTGGGTCAAACAGTCACAGAGGTGTAAAGGGACCCGAAAAGCCCTGGTTGAAGTTAGGGGACGATACACCTGTTGGAGGCACTGTGGAAGACAGCCAGAAGGCTGCCTTCCAAGGACTTCATCACAAGCACACAATTCTGCAGCCCTTAAGGCAACCTGGGATGCTGTCATAATTTAAATTGACCCCCCCAGGACTGTCTAAATTATGCTACCATGGTCCTCTCCAGCCCCCAGAGCAGCTCAGGATTAGGATGATGCACAAATGGCTTAAAGCCATCTTACTGCCGCCACATACCCTAAGAAGCTGGGGTATGTCTACACTAGAAATGTAACTTGACCTATATTAGGTTGACTTACAGCCACTGTAGTAATTACTGTGGTGGTGCATGTCCACACTACCCTCCTTGGGTCGGTGGTGTACATCCTCACCAGGAGCATTTCCACTAACCTAAGAGGGACAGTGTGGGGAATTGAGAGCCCAGTCTCTCAGCTCCTCTGGCAGCTTCCTGCCGGAAGCCTGGCTACCCCACAGGCTCCCGGCGGGCTGCCCTCCCGCTCCACTCCCTGTTCCCTGCTGGGAGAGGGATCCAACTCCCCGGGCTTCTTGCCCTAGCTCCCAGCTTGGAGCAGGATCCATTCTTGCCCCAGCTCCCAACCAGGAGCGGGGTCCAGCCACCCAGATCTCCAAGGGAGTGGGGTGCAGCTGGGCTCTAGATGCTCGGCTTTCTTGTCAATTTCACGGCTCCTGCCAACAGCCAATGTAAGGAATGCAGTGTTTACACAGACACTGTGTTACCCTAACTACACCAACATAAGCCTTTCTGTTTGATGTTGCATTATCTACTAGCATGGATGACTGCTTAGATTTTGAACAACTGCGTCTTTCAAACACTTCCAGTTTTAGTTCCAGGAAGTCTCTTGCCAATCCAATCAATGGCAAACCATAGTAAACAAATTCACTTGGGGAAATAAGAAATTCAGGGTTAAGCAATCAACTTTACAAAGGGCCACGACAAAAGGGAGGATTGGATTTACCAATATTAAGCACTATTACCTAGCTAGTAGAAATCTGATGTACTGGATAACAACAAACCCTAATAAGCACTGGGCAGAGAGCTAGAACAAGCTTATTTTTGTGCAGTAAAACTCCACGTGATCCCCTAGGTATCCTGTTGAAAACAAACTCTTCTGAAGTACCTGAACTCAACATTTTACTATTTATCAGCATTTTAAGGACTCTTCTTAGCTTGAAACACTTAGCATGGAATTCTGCCTATCCATGTACAGTATGTGCTGGAGTGAGCTGTAGCTCACGAAAGCTCATGCTCAAATAAATTGGTTAGTCTCTAAGGTGCCACAAGTACTCCTTTTCTTTTTGCGAATACAGACTAACACGGCTGTTACTCTGAAACTTGTTTGCAGTGTTTTTGTTATCATGTTAGTCCCAGAATGAGAGAGACAAGGTGGGTGAGGTAATATCTTTTATTGGATGAACTTCTGTTAAGTCTGTGAACCACATCTGCAGGCAGTATTCAAGGTGTGGGCGTAACATGGATTTATATAGAGGCAATATGATATTTTATGTCTTATTATCTATCCTGTCTTGATTCCCAACATTCTGTTCGCTTTTTTGACTGCCACTGCACATTGGGTGGATGATTTCAGAGAACTATCCACAATGACTCCAAGATCTTTCTTGAGTGGTAACAGCTAATTTAGACCCCATCATTGTATATGTATTGTTAGGATTATGTTTTCCAATGTGCTTTGCATTTATCAACATTAAATTTCATCTGCCATTTTGTTGCCCAATCATCCAGTTTTGTGAGATCCTTTTGTAGCTCTTCACAGTCTGCCTGGGACTTAACGATCTTGAGTCGTTTTGTATGTATTCTGACATGAGGAAATTTTACCCTCTCTGATGATACCATTTAGTTAAGGAAGTTCTCGATAAAAAGGATGATTTTGCATTTAATCACAGACGTAGTAGTCAGGCCTTCTGGATTCTACTCCTAGGATTGCAAGAAACCTCGTGTGACATTTGCAAAGAAGGCTCTCTCTGCCTCACTTCTCTCATTTAGAAAATACTTACCCACCTCACAGGGATATTGTGATGTTTATTCTCTAACGCTTACAGAACTCTTTGACATCCTTGTTTGGAAGGCCCCACAGAATGGGAACAGTATTAAGATTATTACTATTTATTATTGTATTGTCTTTACCTCTAAAAATTGAGAGAATCCATTGGCCATCCAGATTGCATTACCATGCTCTTCTAATTAAAGGATTAAAGCATTCTTTATGGTTCCTTCTAGACTTCTTGAATCTGTTCCAACAAGCATTTTTCCAAACTCAGCGCATGGAGTGAGAGTTGTGAAAAACAAAAGAAGTGACACCATGCTTTACAAAAGTAAAAATGCCAGGAAATGGACTGGAGGAAAGCCATAAATAAAATGTCAAAGCAAATTAAACTTTTTAAAAATACTTCCTTTTTAATAACAACTGGTCCTCAGAATAATCTGGGTTTTTTTTTTATAATGTCAACAGTTTCAAGTTTGTCCTTTTAGCATTACAAAAAATAACCCAAGGAAACTAATGGCATGGTGTTAGGAGTTGGCACTGCTTTAAGTGATACTGATTTAGTGGATACCTGCAGCATCGAGAGGAAAATATTTGAACAAAAATAGAGATTTCCAGATATCGTCCAGTTATCCTACAACATAATTGCTTCATAGCTTTTGAGTAAGTCCACAAAAATACTAAGAAAATCAATCCATTAAACGAGCTTAGAATTAGAAAATAAAGCTTTAGTCATTTGGATCTGAAACATCAGGATTGAAATTTCTATAGCATCTCATTCTAGGATCAAAAAATGGACTTACAAAGATAGGTAAGGAGTATTATCCCCATTTTACAGAAAGGGAAACTTAAGTTTAAAAAAGTAGAACTGAAAAATAGTAGAAAGGAAATTGCAGCATAATGGTGGCATAAAAATATAAAGATCAAAGATGAAATTTTAGAATTATACGGATGCTCAAAAGTATTGCTGTAAACTAGCAACAGTGAATGGAAAACAGAAACACGCAGTAATGGGAGATTGGAAGGGTGTGAAGTTTCAGTTGTAAATTAAAAGATTAACAGGAAGTCAGTGGCATTTCCGTATAATTGGGTCAGTTCAAGTGAGAGAATGGCCTGTAACAGAGGGGAGACTTGGGAAAAGGACTAAGAGAAGGCAAGAACTAGAAAAAACAGGTTAATGGGGGAGGAGTAGGTGGATATAGTAGAACAGGCCTACAGCAGAATGGAGGAAATCCATGCACAAATGTCAAGACTAAGAAAACAATATTTGAATTGTATGTGGTAACAGAAAGCCACTGAAAGTGATGGAAGTGATACAGTTGCTTTCCTGCTCTGGCAAACGAAATCTGGCTACCTCTGAAGTTCAGAAAATATTGAGGAAGACCATAAAAAAGTTAGTTTCAATAACTGTAATGAGAAGTAATTAAGGCATGAATACATATTTCAGCAGAGGCAACAAAATGTAAAGAGCAGTTTTAGGAGGTTAACGACAATAGTAGTAGTAACCTTTGCCTCTGAAAATATATTCTTGATCAAAAAACTTTTGAGACATGATTCATTTTCATTCTGTGATACCCAGACAAAGATATATGTAAGATTACTTTTGTTAAAATAATCCACAAAGCACCTACTGATAGAACACTGTTCCATTAATGGAAATGTTTTACCAACCGTTTTAGGTCATCCTTGCTCGTGTCAAGATAGTAACTTAACAGATGAAATTCAGCTCCACAACACAGCAATATAAATGTATCTATGTAATAAAACTGTGCAAAGCGTATAGATTTATGGAACATCTCCTTGCCCTGAAATGCAAAGTGAATAATTAAGAATAGAATCTATACTATATAATTTTTTCCAGGGAATTTATAGCACTAAGACAGAACAGGTTAACTGAGTAAAGATATGCCCTTTTCATTCTCAATACTTACTCATCCCAAGATCTACTTTTTTTTTGTTTCCATTAGTTGGCACCAACATTAATAACATCTGTAGTCAGTTAAATCTAATGTAATCTGGTTTAACATATTAAACTTCCATTTTTTTGAATTGGAATTCAGGGACAGACTGAAATTAAACATGGTATTACAGACTAGCGCCAATAAAAGTATGAAGAATTATAGACTACAGTGAGTAAAGCCAAAACTTTCAGAAGTTTGGGTGCCTCAAATTTTGGTTATATAACTTGAGACACATAAGGCCTGACTTGCAAAGGTGCTGTGTACCCATAGTTCGCACTGGTGTCAAAGCTGTAAGTACTCAGCAACTCAAAGTCAGACAAAATGCCAACTCTTGCAAATTTATCACGAGAGACATGCTTTCTAAGTAAAATTAAGCCTCACTCATGATCAGCCATGGCTGAAAAAAAATCCTGACATTGTAGAGTTCTATCACCAAGATCATGAGTGAGGCTTAATTTTACTTAGAAATCAGTGACAGTTTGCCCCGGGCAGCTGCTCCCCTGCCAGTCTGGGAAGTGGGAGAGGTGACCCCACTACAGCCACCCCAGGCCTGAGGAGGGTGAAGAATCCTAAGAGGAGCAGAAGTGAGGCCGGAAGGGCTGAACTATGGCCTGGGAGCTACAGGGGGGCTGAAGTGGTAGGGAGTCTGTACTGATGGTGGGTTCTGGGTCGATGGAGTGAGTGCTGGGATAGTGCTCTGAGGCTGGCGGGGGTTGATAGGGCAGAAGGCCTAAACTGATAGGGTGGTGACAATGGGGCCTAGGGAACTGAAGTGAGAGGGGGCTGAATTGAGGGGGGTTGGGTGGGGACAGAACTGATGGGGGATTGGATTAATTGCTGGGCAGGAGAGTGGCAGATGTGGGGATGAGAGCTCCTGCAAACAGGAGCCAAAATCACCTTATCCAGTACATGTGAGAAAGTGGGCAACATTAATTGTCACATGCACACAGCCTCGGGATGGGCAGGGGGAGTTCAAAAATCCAGAGATTGACCTAAAAAACACAATAGAACCTTTTTAAAAAACAACTCATCATTTTTTGGGCCAATCTGATGATTTCTGGTGGTCTGACTTATGATTTTTCATCTCTTGAAGTTGGCAATACTAAGTCAAGCACTGTGTGTCCTAACCTGGGCTCCCAACAAAAGAGAGTTTTGGGTACTGATAATATGCAGAACAGGGCCTACTATGTGTCTAACTGACATGAGTTACTCATTACCAGAAATAGGGCAGGTTCTGAATTGCAGACTGACCAGATCCTTAATGTTCTGTCTTCTGATGCAGAAACTAACCACCTCTTGTCATGACTCCAGCCAACAGAGTTAATTGCACCATCATGACCTAACAAAAATAATAATGGTAATATCAGAAAATCTATTTCTCATATTCACCCAGAGATAACATATTGATTGGATATAATTATTCAGCATTTTAAAAATAGCTTTTATGTATAGGCTTCTGTCAAGGTTCCTTCCCCACTCTGAACTCTAGGGTACAGATGTGGGGACCTGCATGAAAGACCCCCTAAGCGTATTCTTACCAGCTTAGGTTAAAAACTTCCTCAAGGTACAAACTTTGCCTTGTCCTTGAACCCTATGCTGCCACCACCAAGCATGTTAAACAAAGAACAGGGAAAGAGCCCACTTGAAGACATCTTCCCGTCCCCAAGCCCTGTACCCCCTTTCCTGGGGAAGGCTTGGTAAAAAATCCTCACCAATTTGTACAGGTGAGCACAGACTCAAACCCTTGGATCTTAAGAACAATGAAAAAACAATCAGGTTCCTAAAAGAAGAATTTTAATTAAAGAACAAGTAAAAGAATCATCTCTGTAAAATCAGGATGGTAAATACCTTACAGGGTATTCAGATTCAAAACATAGAGAATCCCTCTAGGCAACCCCTTAAGTTACAAAAAGACACACAGGAATATAAATTCCATTCAGCACAGCCTATTTTACCAGCCATTTAACAAAAGGAAATCTAATGCCTTTCTAGCTAGATTACTTACTAACTTTTTACAGGAATTCTGAGCTGCATTCCTGATCTGTTCCTGGCAAAAGCATCACACAGACAGACCCTTTGTTCCCCGCCCCCCTCCAGCTTTGAAAGTATCTTGTCTCCTCATTGGTCATTTTGGTCAGGTGCCAGAAAGGTTATCTTAGCTTCTTAACCCTTTACAGGTGAAAGAGTTTTGCCTCTGGCCAAGAGGGATTTTATAGCACTGTATACGGAAGAGTGGGTACCCTTCCCTTTATATTTATGACAGCTTCAAAGAGTTTGATTTAAATCAGTAAACATCAATCCTTGTTGATTTTTCTCTCCACCCAAAAACAGATGAAAAATGTCTTTCATTAATAATCCAAATTCACAATGTTAAAAAAGTATCAAATTGTTACATTGTATACAACTGGCGCACATTTTGCTGCCAATGCTATCAGGGAATTACTGAGAAAATAATACATGTTTTATTCTTGATTTTATTATACGGTTGATTTTTGCATGGTCATTTTTATTTACTCAAAATTTGAAATAGTATCTGAATACTTTTAAATTCCTACAATATCAATCTGTCAATTAACACTAAAGAAATACTTCTATGTAAAAATCACTGTTCATCAAAACTAATGAAAAAATAAAAATGAAATCCTTTCAAGCCTCTATATAAGTTAGCAACAATGGGGCATTTGGAGATCTTTACTGGTGAGATAATGATAAACTAATCAGAGCGGAGTTTTAGCCCACGGCAAGACTTGGTTATTGTACCAGTTTGATGATTTATCTTTTAAAGACCTAAAGACTTCTTTCGCATTTAAAATAAAATACCATTAGGATTTTCAAAAAGCTCAAAGGTAATTTGTCTTGAAACATAAAATACTTTCTGAAGTTTGATTCCATTTGTTCCATAAGATCAACAGCAGTTTTATTTGTCTCACTGAAAATCAGGTTTACAATTTTAGTACTTGATATTAGGTACTTTTGTAGAAAATCTTCTCTGGCCACATAAATATGGATGTGAAGCCAGGTCATTTGAAGTAATTGTTGTGATATGGCTAAGTCAACACATTGCCATATTGTGCGAGGGTTGATTTTAAAAAAAATAAAAATAGATTTGCTTCAGACACTGGGTTTTCACTGTGTGTCTAAAAAGAAAAATGTAAATGAGAAACACTGAATTGCCTGTAAATATACCATTGCCAATATATATAATTAATCTTGCATAATATGTTACTAAAATAGAGATTGTACAGTTTGTTTGCTTAAAATCAACCTGTTAGGTAATTTAGCAGCAGCTCAGACTAATATTAGTCAAATTGTAGCAGAAAACTGCCCCGGAAAATAGAAATGCAATTAACCTTTTTAATGTCAGGCTTCCAAAGTCAGAGAATGCTATTCTCTGATTAATCAGCCTCTATGACCACTTACCCTTAGGACTCACCCACATCCTCAGCAAAAGGTTGAACACCACCAAACTTACAGTACTGAAACAAGAATATAAGTAGTATGGTCGATTCTCTGAACTGGACCTTTTCAGTTCCACTAGGACCTGTAAGAGTTTGCTGATGAAAGATCTCAGCCTAAAAAGAACTCTAACTTTAGGAGGGTTATACTTCCATTGTTATTTATGGTCTTCGGGCTCTGAATCAGGCTCTCTTTTAAGAAGTTATCCAAATAATGGAAAGCTACCTTAGAGGGAAAGGACCTCCATTTTCAAAATATTGTGAACCTCGTTGTTTGGATGCTTAATGTAAGGTGTTTGGAATCTGATTATCAGAGGTGCTGAGGGTCAAAAATTCCAGCTGAAGTCAACAGGGCTGTTAGGAGGACAATTGAAAGGAGTAGGTCAAGAAGGCATGATATCTGTGACCTGCAGGAGTGTGGCATTTGAAGGTGGTTCTAAAATGGTTTAGGCACCCTTGCATTTGCCTCAGCCATTTGTAATAATACCAGATACTTTGTCAGACAAGGTTTGATTCTACAGAACACAACCCACCACCACACCAAGATCAATAATTACAAAAGGACCTCCCTCTTAATTCACCTTACAGATTACGGTAGCCCTAAATCTAATTTTGTGAATTCACTAGAAAGGAGAATTTAGTAAAGAAATGTCCTTGAAGATAAAACTCAAGTAAACAGGCAATACTACATCAAAGAAAAGAACCATGAATAGTTAGTTATATGAATCATATTTTAATGGAATTTGACCTGAAGGCAAAATATCCATTTAAATACTGTTAAATGGTTTCCAGATTCCAACTCTGAGAAGATGTAGGCCTTACAATGCTACAATTTAATATTTTTATTGCTAGCAATTTGTTATTATAACCACAAGGAAATAAGTGGCTTCCACTGTACACAGTCCTACAGCAGATGATTACGATTAAGAAAATATTTCATAAAAAGAGATAGTTATTGATTGCAGATCGTAGTTTACAATAGCTATAACCCCTCATCAGTAAACAGTTTATGGAAGAAGCAGCCTTTTTCAGTTTGGTTTAAGGCTGTTAAAATAAGAGTTAGCTACTACGAAGACAGCAGTTCAAAATTCAGACACACTATATAGAAATCAATTAGTTAATTGATAATTTCTAATTTAGAATATATTTGTCCTGCTAATAATTGCATACAATTCAAAGAAAAATGTTACATAAAAGCCAATCATCACGTTTTGTTAATCTTATTTCCCTATAAGAAATACGTTGAATTTCAGTTGACATTTAAAGTTCCTATGCTGCCCCCTTGTGCACATTTTTATATTTCAGTCAACTGCAGTTCTGCCTGGAACAGATCTATGTATTACTTTAATTACCCTGTGATATTGTACGGTTGCAGCATGTAAGAAGAGAAAACTGTAGTTAAGATTTTCAATTATATAGTGTATCAACATAAACTGGTTTATAAATTATAGTATTTAGATTGTAAACTCTTCAGGTCAGGGACTCATAACATTTTTGCCTGTCAACTGCCTAATATATCTTGAGTTTTGTTATACTTTATTATTTGTATAATAATCAACACAATAATTCAAGTAGAGAAGGCACCTCCATTTTATGTCTGTATCACAGTACAGTAGCTTTCACACCCAAAATGATCATACCCCTTCAGGTAAAATTTCAAAGCCAGTCCTTAATTCTCAGAACAAAGGGGGGGGGGGTAGGGGGTTGTTTATTTTTTTAAATTTTGTAAGGTTCTATTGAGGTACTTGAGTTATCTGTGTAAAAAGTGAAAAACACAGTATAACACAACTCCCATTTTTCCAAAAATGGCAGGGCACATGAGAAACCTTAGGAAAATCTGAGGTTTGGCAAACTGCAGGAGCTATCCAGGACATTTACATTTTCTGCAGTCTAGGTCCCCAAACCCCAGGCACAGTAAAGAAGAGGCCAACTGGCTTCAAAAGAGTTTTCACTCAGGGCTCCCCAATCCTGAGGCACATTGAATACAATGTTGGCTGGCTTTGTAGAGTGATTGGCTTCAAAAAAGCCATGCTACCTGTAACCCTTTTAAAGCTGGCCAGCATACTCTTCGCTTCACTCTAAGAGCTGCAGCACCCAGAGCCAACTCTGAATAGGAATACAGTACAACCACAGGCGATAAAAACAAGTTTAATTTAAACCACGAGTTCCAGTTAACTGGATTTTGGTATATTGGGGCTGTAATGCTCCTCCATGATGATGTACAAAAAGATATTTTCCACCAGTCAGAAAAATGTCCAGATGCTTTCTTGGCACTCAAATAACTTAACAGCTGCTGCTGCGTTTTTGTTTTTTTTTTCCTTTTTTAAAAAAATTGAAGTTCAAACTTGCCATGATTTTACATTCTCAATGAGAATTAATTAGTGCCTTTGACTAAAAAATGAAGTTGTAAACATAATAATCTGGTGCTCCAAATAGCAGCACAGTTGTTAGAAAGTAAGTAGGAAATCAATACAGGATTCCCTGATACTCTGAGATGTGCAGACCAAGCTATGTGAAGGGGGAAAAAACATACAGATCTGGTGCTATACAATTGAAATGGTTGATCTCATACTATTATTATTTATATTTCAGTAGCGCATACATGCTCTAAGCAGGGATCAGGCCCTATTTTACTAGAGGCTTTATAAACATGTATTTAAGAGATCTTCCCAGCACAAAAGGCATTCACAGTCTAGATTAATGATAAAAAACTGAGGTAAATAACACAACCAGATAGGCATACGCCACAGGATAAACAATAACAAGAACATTTTTGTGTAGACTGTGCCCACAGTTTAGCTTGCCATCTACCTAGCCATTATCAAATAGCAATGTTCTGAATGCATTTTAAGAAAGGATTTGAAGATAAGATCCACGAATCTTTTCAGAGTGTCATATATAATGGCTGGAAAGGGATAAAGAGAGAAAAATATTTGTGGACAAAGTAAACTGGCAGGTGGGGAAGGCTGAGAACATTGATGGGGCACAGACAGCTGTAACAATACAATAAGGTAATAGACAATCATCTTAAAAGTGAGGACAAGAAACATATCTGATACAAATACCTTCTGTTAAAAACAACACCCCCACCCCATCAAAACTTATTTTTTAATGAAAACTCTGGCACAACTGTAATTATAGTGCTACCACCATTCCACTATAAACAAACATATGCCCTTGAGAAGGCTTTTAAATTAGCATGAAGAGGGATTATTCGGTGTACACTAGCTTAGTTTAAAGAACAAATCTATTTGGTCTTTTGCTTTATATACAATGTTTGTTTTAAGAAAGAGGGGAACATACTAGTAAAAAAAATCTTATTCCATAGTTTAGTATAACTGCATATTATCTAATCCTTTATTGGAAAGGGAAAACCCTTTAACTTAAAAAAAAATCACAAGAACAGAAATATGTAAGTGAAACTTAACGACTTTCTAACACTGATTCACCACTGCCTGACATCACTCTGGAGGGTAAATCTCTTGGCATTGTCAACAGCTTTTGCTACTTGGGTTCTATGATCAGCATGAATCTTGGCCTTCAGACTGAACTGACTATCAGAACTGCAAAATCAAGAGAAATAAAGCATTGCTTATCTAACGGAGGAGTGTGTTTTCAGCTAAGAGAGAAATGGAAGATGGAGGAAATTGTTGTTCCCTTTATAGATTATGGAGAGGTAAGAACAGAGGTCCTCTTTAGAAGTTAACAAATCTCTTCTCTCTATACCTTTTTTAAAACAAGACATACTAGTACTAACATATGATTAAAAGTACTCCAAACTACATAGACTAAGATGTAGAAAAACAAAACAATTCCCCCACAAACATTACAAGGTCTGCCCAACCAGTCACTAACACTAGGAAAATGCCTTCTCCACTGATTTTACATATGGCCTTCTAGAATATTTTCACCCACAGTAATACAGGTGAAAAGATATAGTCAACAGACAGGCCCTTTTTATCATTCTGAAGAAACTGGGTTGTCCCCCCAAAATTGCTGATCATTCATTCATTACATCCAGGTATGAGGGCAACTGTAATATATGAAAATATGGAATCAAATGCCTTTGGCATCAACAAATGGGTGAAATGGGTGTGTCTAAGACCCTATGCTGTTTAACATACTTTTCATTCCTGCTTTTTCATGCATTTAAGGACAGCAATGATGGCATTTATCTTCAAATCAGACTAGATGAAGGCTTGTTCAACATCACAAGGTTTAGAGTGAAAACCAAGGTGAAAGAGCCGAGAGAGTTCCTGTTTGCAGATGATACAGCTTTCATTGCCCAGAGTGAATCTTCCCTGCTAAATCTCTTGGGTAGATTTTCTGTGTCATGGGTTGACAATTAGTTTCAAGAAAACTGTGATCAGGTACCAAGGGGTGGAAGAACCAATGATTGACATCACTCTGGAGGGTCTCTCTCTTGGCATTGTCGACAGCTTTTGCTACTTGGGTTTTATGATCAGCAGCAATCTTGACCTTCAGAGTGAACTGACTAACAGAACTGCAAAAGGAGCTAAGAATTTGCGGCTTTTACAGAAACATGCATGGAATAACTGCAAACTATCGACTAAGGTGAAGATGCAAATGTATGAGACTTGTGTGCTTTCATCTCTGCTTTATGGTTCAGAAATGTGGACTACATATGCTAGGCACATCAGGAGACTGAATAGCTTCCATATGAGATACACCTGTGCAAGATCCTGAAAATAAAGTGGGAAGACAAAATATCAAAGACAGAGATGCTGGAGCATGCAGGACTGACACACTTAGAAACTACAGTAGAATCTCAGAGTTACAGACACCTTGGGAAAGGAGGTTGTCTGCAACTCTGAAATGTCCGTAACTCTGAACAAGACGTTGTGGACTTCAGCCACTGGGGTGGGGGGGCTGCAGCCGCAGAGGGAGAAGGGGGTCAGGGCTTCTGACCCTCGGGAGCACCAGGGCTCAGGGTTTTAGATCTGGGGGAAGTACTGAGGCTCGGGGCTTCAGCCCCACCGTTCTGTTCTCGGCTTCTGCCCCATGGGGGGCACCAGGGCTTGGGGCACCCCATGGCTCCACTCCCTGTTTCATCCAGGGGAGGCGGGCATGCTGGGACTCAGGGCTTTAGCTACAGGGGGAGTGCTGGGGCTGAAACCAGCACCCCCCGCAGGGCAGAAGCTGGGAATGAGGCTGTGGGGCTGAAGCCCTGAGCCCTGGCACCCCCCAAAAGGCTGAAACCAGGAACGGAGCCGCAGGGCTGAAGCCGGTGACCAGTAAGTCTGGAACTCTGGTGTTCATATCTTTGAGATTCTATTGTACTAACAAGAGGAGGAGGTTGCAATGGCTCAGTCATGTCAGCAGAATGGGAGGAGACTGTATCCCCAAGAATATTTTGTACAGATTCGAGACAGCTCTAGAAAGCAGGGTCACCCTGTATGGCAGTACCGCAACATGCGCAAAAGTGAGGTGAAGTTGTTCAGCATCAATGCAGAAAGCTGGGAGGAGTGCGCAGAATTCCATCCAATCTGGAGGGAATATCTGGCACTGGGTGCAGCTCAACATGAAGCAGCTTTGATCCAGAGGATGGAAGCAAAGTGAGAAAGAAGAACGCAGTGTACTATTATCTTGGACTCCAACTCAGACAACACATGGATCTGTGAAATTTGTAACAGTGTTGCTCTTGAATAAGGCTGCTCACCCATAAGCTGACTCATAAGGCAACTGACTAGACCTTTTATGGATACACCATGATCCAGTGGATCAACGGTTGCCTATAATAAATAGAATTTGGAGAAACTAGCAAAACACACAAAAAATCCTGACTTGTATTTTATATGCAGAAATGCCTTTAACATAAGAGATCATTACAAAATGTGCATGTCACAAGCTATTTTTTGATAGGTAAAAGTCTAACCAGGAAAGTGTAGCCTTTGTTTAGCTTATTTATATAAACTTTTAAAACATATTTTGCATCTGTTTTTACAAATGAAGATATGTATTCTTATTTTTGTAAATATATAAAACTATATTACTAAAAATTAAGCCAAGTTATTTTGTAAATCTTTTGCCTTAAGAAAACATATTTGACATTTTTATTCCAAATTATTATTAAAACAAAGAATACCATAAATGCATTTTATGAGCTATAATTTCCTCCCCATAACTCAAAATTTGAAACACAAACAAAATTGCTGAAAAGTCTGAAAAAACAAACACGCTAGCGATCAGAATACTGTAATCTCTTTAAAAGAAACCTCAAAATAGGAGGAGAAGCATACAGGATGTAAATTATTCTATAATTAAACATGACAAGTCATATCTAATATCTAGGGAGCCATGTTATACCTTCTAATCCAACTCTAATTTTAGCACAATGCTTTAAAAGCCTCTCTAAATTAATATAAGATTATAGAATCTTTATCGAGACATAATTTTCCAAAATCATTTTTCCATAAATCATTTATTTTAGATCTGACAAGGAAACCCATTTTTAAAAATGGCTAAATCAGCTTCCATTACACAATTCCACAACAAAATACTGATCCAGCTATATGACATTATGTAAATTATGAAGTTTACTGTTGTTTTCAATGTTAGGGCCTGATCCTGCAAACCCTTAGGCCTTTCTCCTAAAAAGGCTTATTTAGAGTGTATAAAATTAAGCATGTGCATAAGTCTTAGCAGGACTGGGACTTTCCTAACGTGAATAGTCCCTTTGATTTCAAAGGGCTACCCCTCATAAGCAGGGGTCTGCAAGATCAAGACCACCATTATCCAAATCATTATTTTAACTTTTTGGCTAAAAGCAGTCATCTGGCAAGTACATTTCTATTGTTTACCTTCTCAGTGATCTGAGGAACTCTAGAAAAACAGAAGCCAATTCAAGCCTGGAACAATGATAACCAGACAAACAAGTTTACTATATCCTTACTCAGAAGTAGTACGGTTTTTTTTATTCTTCATATAGTGACAAGAGTGGAATCTTTTAATTTACAAGTTTATTTAAACTGAAAATGCATCACTCCATATAAACTATATTTACAAAAAGTTTACCTGAAAAAACAGCCGGTGTTCCTGTCAGGTTGGAATTGAATACCAGTAAAGATTTGTCAGCTAGGCCACAAGCTAACAACTCTCCATCCCCTGTAAAAAAGATTCCCTACAGGTTTATGGGTTGTGAGGAGTGTGTGTCTTAATCATTTTTTTTAAAAAGTCATAAATATACCAGGCAGAGGGGAAAATATGTTACAGCACATAAAAATATATAATCAGCTTTCATCTAACTTGTTTACCATTCTCACTTTCTATGGAAATCAGTTAAGATGCAGGGGGAAAAATATGACTCATTACAAGGCAGAATGTCATTTTTTTAAAGAAAAAATCCTAAACAAATATTACATAAATATTTTGCAGTCACATTTATCTACTTCCTGATTTATAAAAATTACTATCTATCTCTGTATAAATGACACATCCTCCTTCCAGGGGTACCAGAATAAAAAATAATCATACTTACGAGAGCACCAAGACTCCTTTGTCAGTATTCTGATAACTTCTGAAGCAAATGGGCACAAGCCCTCCCCACCATAGCTTTACAGTCTTATCCTGCAAATTTTACTAAGAAGTTCTGTGGCACTTCTCATATGAGTAAAGTTATTCATGTGTACAAATGTTGGCAGGATCAAGCCTTTTAATGTTTGCCTGGATGTAGTAGGATGGGAAAACTGTTTAACACAAATCATATTTCTGAAAGAGCAAAGATGGTCTGGGGCTTAAAATGTGGAATCCCACTGTAAATTAGTATTAAAAACATTTGCAAACCAGAAGGCAAAATAAATTAACAAACAAAAAAAAAGGAAAGAGACATTCCTAGCTTGGGTCAATCCATGCTATGATACACCCACCCCACCAGCTATGAAGTCTAATCTTCCCAAAGGCATTCTCCTGTTAAACAGCAAATTATTTAGACTATGTATTCCTGGAGAAGAAATACCAACCAACCTTGCTAACAAGACATAAATGGTGGGATTCAATCTGAATATAAATACTTAATAATAATTAATTTGACAGTCTGAAGATCACTCCTTGAATGGCTTCTTTTATGTATTTGAATTAACTTGAATTAGATACTTTTTAGTTTCATAACTTAGTTAAGATTATTTGTCTACCGATTTATAAAATTATTTAAATTATCCATGACAGGATCCACCAACCCTTAAACAAGATTCCTTTGTCCATCTATAAATTGTTTTAGCTATCTCTGAAACACCAAGACAGGACTCTCTGCTGATTTTGGGAATAAAATACTTTGGTTTTATCTTGCGAGAAGAGTGTCTAAACCAGAGTGGGCCCACTCAAGGTGTAATCCCTGTTGAAAGCTCTCCACAGAGATATAGAGAAGAGATTGTCGCTGAAATAATCATTCTTTATAGCTTGTGTTCTGCTTTATTCAGTCTTTTTTTTATGTTTATTTTCCTTTCTTTAATAAAGTAGCCATAGTTAATAATTGTGATTATTTTGCTTGTCTCTAACTGTGGTGTACCTCTTAGTCTAAAATAGTGGAAGACACATTCCTAAACTGGCAGTAAGAGAGACAGTTATCAAGATCTGGCCAACTATATCTTGTTTCTATAGACGATACATTTTTAGTAATCTATGTGATGATTTCTTGGTGCTCAACACTTTAAAACACCCCTTTTTACCCCAAACAGATGTCCCGTGCAGGTATGCATTTTATAGGGTCCAGTTCCTTGATACCTGGAATTGGAAATGAACTTAGAGGAAGGCATCTCCCTGAAGAAGCTGATGATTTGAGTAGGGCTCCTAATGTCTGGTAGAGTGCGGAGACAACCTCCTTTCCCAACCCCTCAACCCTCACAGGAGGTTGGGACCAGGTGTGGAGGGGCTGATGGCAACCTTTTGCCAGGTGCAGACAATTAAGGAAGGAAAAATGACCCAAGCACTATACAAATTATTGCTTGACAGCTCCCAGATGAGTAAAGCTGCAGCCTAAATAAACCACATCCCTTATTTTAATTCCTGGGTGTCAGGGACAATAGCATGTTTCAATGGTCATACATACCTGAATACTGAATACAGCAAATAGAGGTTGGTTTATTAGCTACTGATATCTGTCTCTCAGATTTAGTTGGAGGAGAATTTTCCAATAGATATTCTTTATTTTTTCTTAAAAAAAAAAAAAAATTAAGGAAAATATAGTTAAATGTCATAACAGTACATTTTCCACTTTACATGCTAAACGTTTTATATTACAGTTAGAGTAAAGTATAATTCATCCATATCTCTTCCCTCTTTTTTAGATTCCCAGATAGATATCAGTAACTTAAGGGTGAAAAAACACAACTGGGATGTTTTAATTACTACAATAACCAAGCACTGAAACCCAGGAAATTGAGTCAATGTTAACTTTAAAAATAAAAATCCAAAATCTGAAGTTGTGCGAATACACCAAGTATGCAGACAATCTAAATTCTGCCCTGTAGTCAGAACAAGCAATAACTGTACAATTATGAATGATGCATATTAGTGCTCCTGGTTCCAAATTAAAACTATTTTTAATGATTTTTTTTCATATTTACTTCTTATGGTGTCATTACAGGGCAGAGTTAATGTTCTTTGTGTGCCTTAACTGGGTATTCCATACATTGACATGTCTGGATTTCTTTTAAAGTTAAGCTTAAATCTGAATTTCCTGGGCTTATAATGCTGGATTTTTGGGGTAATTGTAGAATTTTTTATGTTTCTTTCCCTTAAGATATTTATATTTTTCTCAGCTTTAACTCCATCATAACAGTTTTGTCTGGGAATTTTCTGGGTTTTTTTATATATTAAAATTTGTATATATTAACAATAAACAAGAATCCTAAAAAGAATGCTACCATGCAAATACTTCTAATGATTTGAAGATACATAGTATCAACCCTAAATTAGATAATTTTATTTTGACGTTTAGGGTCAGATTCACTGGTATGCTATGGGTGCTTCACACTCCTCTAGAGCAGCCAAAGCATACTGGCCAGTTAACCAAGGTTTATAGCTGCTTGCTGCAGGTCCCGTAATATTGCTGCTCTAGTACACAGCGGATTCAAGGCCACTGTGTCATGGGGATGGGAGCCTTTAAAGCTGTCATAAATATAAAGGGAAGGGTAAACCCCTTTGAAATCCCTCCTGGCCAGGGGAAAGCTCCTCTCACCTGTAAAGGGTTAAGAAGCTAAAGGTAACCTCGCTGGCACCTGACCAAAATGACCAATGAGGAGACAAGATACTTTCAAAAGCTGGGAGGAGGGAGAGAAACAAAGGGTCTGTGTGTCTGTCTTATGCTGGTTTCTCCCGGGGATAGACCAGGAATGGAGTCTTAGAACTTTTAGTAAGTAATCTAGCTAGGTATGTGTTAGATTATGATTTCTTTAAATGGCTGAGAAAAGAATTGTGCTGAATAGAATAACTATTTCTGTCTGTGTATCTTTTTTGTAACTTAAGGTTTTGCCTAGAGGGGTTCTCTATGTTTTTGAATCTAATTACCCTGTAAGATATCTACCATCCTGATTTTACAGGAGTGATTCCTTTACTTCTATCTACTTCTATTTTTATTAAAAGTCTTCTTGTAAGCAAACTGAATGCTTTTTCATTGTTCTCAGATCCAAGGGGTTGGGTCTGTAGTCACCTAGGCAAATTGGTGAGGCTTTTTACCAAACCTTGTCCAGGAAGTGGGGTGCAAGGTTTTGGGAAGTATTTTGGGGGGAAAGACGCGTCCAAACAGCTCTTCCCCAGTAACCAGTATTAGTTTGGTGGTGGTAGCAGCCAATCCAAGGACAAAGGGTGGAATATTTTGTACCTTGGGGAAGTTTTGACCTAAGCTGGTAAAGATAAGCTTAGGAGGTTTTTCATGCAGGTCCCCACATCTGTACCCTAGAGTTCAGAGTGGGGGAGGAACCTTGACAAAAGCACTAACCTCCAAGGTAGCATGGGGTCAGGGAATCTTTTAAAAAACAGTAACAACTGGAACAACTGACGTATCAAGGAGACCTCTTGACATACCATGATCTGAATCTCCCTCATACCCCTGACTCACCACAACCAATAGCACTGTAGAATGGAAATTGGCTGTAAAGGAAGGGTTATGATTGTTTGACTTACCTTTGCAGTCACAATGATGCCAGTTAAGAGTGACATGAGCTGTTGACCTGCCCCTGTCTGTGATCATAACAATTGGATGCACCAGTAACTTAACTGAATTTCAACCTGATCTTCTCAAATATAGACTATCCACAACACTTCCATAATTTTAACTATATGGGGAGTTTGAAGACTCTGGTGTTCCATTACTGAGATATCCAGAACTCCTGATACTAAATTTCTTAAAGAACCCTTTTTAAATCAGTTTAACTCAAACTAGTTAATGGATGTCCTTGTAAATTCTCAGCAAAATCCATTCTGCATTCAAAAACTATGTAAGTAGGTGAAGATATGTTGAATTCTCCATACATAAGTAGACTTGGCAGCATGATTTTGTAATATAATTTTGATGGATATGTGACATTGCACCCAAAAAGGCTTTATGGAAATATGCGTACGAATGTATATATGACATAACTAGAATATGTTTTATGCTACATATGCCATGTAACATATCTCTGCAAAGGTTATGATCTTCTGAATATATTCATCCTATTTGTATGCATGTGTCATTTTTGTTCTCGAAGTTATGAATATTGGCTGTATACTTGTTTAATTTTAAATAGCCTCAGTGAAGCAGTTGGTCAGCTTCCTGAGAAAAGACTATTCTCAGTAAGTGCCCAAGCAAGAAGCCCTGAAGCCAACAATGAACTTGGAGATGCCAATCCACATCTGAGCTTTCCTAGGAATGTAGCTTGGCTGGTAAGGAACTCAGTCATGCCTGGACATGTGACTTGCCCATGTAACTCCAAAACTCCATTTTGTAGCTGGATTCTACACAGCGACAGGGAGGGGTGTCCACCCACAAGAGAGTCTGTTTAAACCCCTGGGAGACCCTTCCATTTGGTCTTCAGCTGGCTCAAGAGAAAGCCTCTCCACCCCAAAAGGATACCTGAAAGAAACTGGAACAAAGGACAGTAACCACGGGGAGAGGGGGCGGTGAGTGATTGTTCAACCCAGACTAGAAGGAGACTAGTCTGTAAAAGGAACCTTACTGGAATACCTCCTCTGAGGGTGAGGTTTTATCAGCATTCAGTTTTCTTACTGTATTAGGCATAGACTTGCGTGTTTTATTTTATTTTGCTTGGTAATTCACTTTGTTCTGTCTGCTATTACTTGGAACCACTTACAGAAAGTAGGATTTATTTAATAAAATCACTTTTTATTTATTATTTAACCCAGAGTATGCATTAATACCTTGGAGGATGGGGGGGTGGCAAACAGCTATGCATCTCTCTCTGTGTTATAGAGGGCGAACAATTTATGAGTTTACCCTGTATAAGCTTTATACAGGGTAAAATGGATTTATTTGGGGTTTGGACCCCATTGGGAGTTGGACATCTTAGTGTTAAAGACAGGAACACTTCTTAAGTTGCTTTCAGTTAAGCTTGCAGTTTGTGGTACATGGTTCAGACCTGGGTCTGTGTTTGTGGCCGGCAAGCATATCTGGTACAACCAGGCAGGGTTCTGGAGTCCCAAGCTGGCAGGGGCAGAAGTAGTCTTGGCACATCAGTTGGCAACCCCAAGGGGGTTTTTGTAATCCAACCCATCACAGGATATTTATATTTTTAAGCATTATTTTTAATTATTTAAAAGTTAATAGTTGCTGGAAATTATGGGGGGACTCAAACAATAGTTATTTAATGATCCGATGAAGTGAGCTGTAGCTCACGAAAGCTCATGCTCAAATAAATTGGTTAGTCTCTAAGGTGCCACAAGTACTCCTTTTCTTTTTTCAAAAAATTAAATCATCATAATAGTAAAACACAAATTATCACCACATGTCAAAATATACAAAGTAAATATCCTTAAATAAAACTCCAATAAGTTCTCTAGCAGCACTTTACTTACTTTGCCTATCTGTGAATTTTAATTATCAATGAAATATTTTTACTCAGTTTGTATTTATTAACATCTGCCAATAAAAATCTAATCCTTCCAAGCTTATACATAAACAGAGGGTAAATCCTTACTTTTAATGCAAAACTCAGCTCAGCCTTAGCTAAACCACCGAGCCACAATAAGCATCTCCAGAATACTGTTCCCTGCCAAAGGTCAGAAAAACCACTGAAATGACACTTTAGGCCCCGGTTCTGCAGTGAGATGTAGATATGCAGACACTCGCACCTGCACAATCTCAAAGGCACCCCATGCAGATGCTGAAGTTCACCTGCTTGCATCCAACTGAAGGATTGGACTGACATCAGAAAGGAAGGTTACAAGTATGGTATCTGTTTTCATCAATGTCAATAATTTACCATCATCTATGCAAAAGTTATCAGGAATTAGGACTCTCAATGCATCCCTTTACATTATTCTGCTTGCCAATTAAAAAATAACCACTAATTCTTTCAAGATGAACCAATATTTTCCAGTTTACAGACAGTACGATGGATGTGCTGGTTACGTGTTACAACGGCAGCCTTGGTCGGGTAGCCTAATAATGAATGAATTCCAAGTTAAAGTGTTTTTTCAGATACCTATACCAAAAAATAAAATCAGTTTGTTGTATTATTTCTTGCCGACAAAAAAAATTACTTAGGGACAGTGCCTTAAAATATGGTTCTACTCTCAAAAGTGAAGGTGTAAAAACGCTTTCTTACTCAGCATATATACTCCTGGTGTGTTGTATCCGCTTATTTCAGTCACAAATAAAAACTGTTTTGTTTTACTCGTTAGTACCACAGAGTCAACACAGAGTGGGAATTAGATACTATATACTTGATTATACAAGTCTTTCTTAAAATCAATAGTACTATTCATCTGAATGCTTTCCAAAGTGAATAAGGAGTGCACCATCTAGCACTATGCTATTATACATTTCAGAAATGCTATTAAAAAAGAAAAGCTAAGAGCAACCACTACTGTCACACTTCATTTTTGCCTTTGCATCATACATAAGCCAGATCCCAGGGTGAATTTACAGGGTTGGCAGTTAGGAACAAATGGGTGTGGTACATCCATTGCACGACTCAGCATAAAACTGTCAACTCCTTAAGATCACACTGAGACCTGGATTGTGTATCATTGGCAGTGATGATAATTCTACAGGTCAAATTCCACCCTAACTAAAATCTGTGCAGCTTCATTATATCCAATGGGACTGCATATGTTTACGAGGGGGGAAAAGTTTTGATTTCAATGGACGCACACAGGCGTAGAACTGGCGTGGTGAATCAGGCCAAATATATTTCCACTTGTAAAATGAACAATACATCTGAACTCAATGAGCTACAATAAGCACAGAACCTCATGAAGCCATATTTAGTCACTTTTCAGACTAGAACTACACATTGAAAACACTATGGTTCTGAACTCTTTTAGCACAAATATGCTTTTTTAAGTTAAATGAATCATTTTAAAAATAGAGAGAACAATAAATGTTATCTTTTGTACATAAAGCTTAGTTAAAATTAATGAATATAACCTAAAATGTCTTTAGAGTACATTTAGCAGTTTTTCCAGCTATACATCAGAAAAATGCATCTCATAGCAAACCTAAGAAGCATTTTAGCTCAAATCATATCCCCAATTTAAAAATGTCCAATAGAGGAGGTAGGTAACTGCAAAATACCTTTTCAAGTAAAACATCTATTTAAAATCATTTCAATTTTTTTTTTAGTGCATCCACTGAATTACCTACCGTTTGCAACTGCTCTTCCACTCTGATATCTTGTTATTTTTCTTCAAGTTAGTCTTTGGAGAAAACATGGTCATTCTGCAAAGAAGAAAACAGGCTTTGCTATACTTCTATAAAGGCACTTCTAAAACATTGTTCAGGAATAAGTATTTTATTTAAAACAACAGTGATTCTGTTTTCCTCTTCATACATGCAGTTGTTCCATTAGTGACAGTGAGAAATATGTACACACATCAACAGAAGATTAGATCCCTGTAATCATCTTACTTTCTAGTTCACCAAATATTGCTTGTGATAACACATTTGATGGGTGCTACACTTTGAAGAACATGAAGGCCTGAGATATCTAATTCTGAACAGCAGCCTTTCTACACAAGTAGTTAGCAGGATGTCACTGTACTAAGTGGACAAAGCTCATTCTACAAATTTTGAGAGGACATGAAAAAGTTGCCAGTAGGAGATGGCAGTTTCTAGCATGTATGATTGTTCCCAGCCCCAATCAATCATCTCACACAACCATAAGCCCTCCCAGCCCAAATCAAACAATTTTACCCTTCTCTCCAAGTCTCCTTTAAGGACCCAAACTGATGGCCCATACAATTGTAGCATAACTCCTCCTTCATCTTACCATAGCTATTCATATTTATGAATATCCATACAAATATTATACACTCACACACAATATACACATATTTACACACACGCGCACTTAACTGGCTCTGGGATCTAAGAATCTTGTGTGTTTATATAAAACTTACACCCAATGTGGATATAATGTTTTGGGAGCTATTGGCCTAAATTCTACTCTGAGTTATATGCAGGCAACCTAACTTAGTCACTTATTTAACCTGGATGGTCACATTGTGACATGAGTACAAAAATCTTTATGGGGTTAAAACATGTCATGTTAGTTAAATTACTTTCACCCTCTGCCCATTCAGAAAAACTAGGGGAAATGGTAGTTGTCATGAGTACGTGCCAGTGAGTACAGATTCCAGTTGATAGTTAAAAGTGGCTGAGAAGGGCACACTTGTGCCCTGAAATATAAACAAGAGAACCTTGAAGGTTAAAGGACTTGGCATCTGATGAAAATGGGGGAGAGAAAGAAGCCCTGATGACATCTCTAACCTACCTCCTTTTTGTACTCAAAGCAAGGGTTGCCCTAAGCATTAATTGATGCTACCACATGAAGTAACTGGCGTTAGGCCTGGTGGCTACCTCCCCTCCTGCTATACTCCTCCACTGTGAAGCAGCAGCAGAAGAGGAATGATTACTGGAAGGTTTAGCACTGGCTACTTCTGAAGACAGCAGCTGCAGAAGAGCTTGAACTGAGCTGTCACAGTGCTACTGTGTGCAGCCTTAATGGGCTTCCTGCACTGTCAGGAATCACAGGGAAAGTTGCTTCTGCAGTGCTACTGTAACCCACACACAGGGTGGATTTGATTTAAATCAAATTGATTTAAATCACTAGTCAGGAAGACTCGATTTAATCATGGTTTTCTACATAAAAGTGCATTCTTGTTGGTTGTTATAACCTTAATACATATTCTTCACAACTCAGAGATAGATGTAGGTTTCATTTTTAGAAGGTACACACTATACATATTTAAACAGTGATTTATTTTGAAAACTTTTCAGATTGTTTGGTTATTTCAATTACCTTTGGTAAATGAAGCAGATATTTAGGAAGTCACTGGGAGGTGAACTATCTCCAATTCAAAAGGTTAATCATTAATATTTGGAGGATTTTCTTGGCGTGATGTATTAGGAGTAGATCACCACCAGACAGACATTTAAATTGTTTTATTTAACTAAAACAAAGTTAAGTATTCTTGATGTTTTTCTTCAACATCAAACATATAATATTTTAACAAAACAAGCATATGTCCCTCGCATCTCACATTTATCTCCAGACTTCTCCTTGTCCAGATCTATTCCACCCTCAACAATCTTCTACTCGTTGAACTTTTAGAAACTTTGCACTTTTAGAGAGAGGTAAGGGATTGACTCTGTGTACTCAAATTTGCAGAGGGGCAATAGAGTTGAGGTCTGTTATTTCTCACCTCTATATATTATTTATTGATTTTAAAACATTTTTGGCTGTTAACAAGCATGTTACCTCTGGAGACACAAATCCACAGTCTGAGATCTGCAAAACTAAGCATCTCTGATGGTATCTTCTAACCTGAGCACTGAGTCCCATTGAGTAGATAGAAAGATTAACCTAAATAATCTATACAGAAGCCTGTGTAACCCCATAAAATTGGGTCCCTAATCCATGAACTATTGGAAATCATTTACAAAAGTTTTCTTAAACATTACATTAATATATTGTCTCATAGTATAGAATTAGAATTTATAATCCCTATTCCATGATGAGATACCTTTGAGCTATAACATATCTTAATTAAAACAATCTTTAGATAGGTTTTTCCCTCAAAAAGCATTTTATCAAAAAAAATCCAATTTAAATTTAAAAAATCCAATTGTTTTTTCTTTTTAAAAAAAAAAAATACTTGATTTTTATCCACCCTGCCCACACACCTCCTGGGTGTGGTGTCCCCTCTAGTGGCACCGAGACCCCTTAGAGATTAATGAGTCTGCTACAGCCTTAGCTAAGAGCCAAGTGGCTTTTAGCTTATACAGTAGAGGCTCATGAACTAAGCTTCAGCGGGCCCAGGTTTAATCCTGCCTGCCGACGACTGGGGTCTGTTGGTGTTATCCTACTATTACCTAGTGCTCCTCCCCCATCCCCTTTAAGCTGCCTCTCAGCTGTGCAGAGGAGTGGAAAAGATATTGTTTCCCTTTGCAGAAGCAAGGAGAGAGAGAGAGATGGTAAGAGAGCAAGAACCATATACAAGAAAGAAAGGAAAGAGGGAATTATTGCACACTCTTTATTAAATAGACTTAATAGAGAAAAACAGAAACCAAAAGTACATGTTGAAGGAGAGAGAACGTCATAGAGTGGAAGAGAAGGAAAGAAGCAAGAAAAGTACAGCGAACGAAACGTTGCTCTCAGTTGATGTGTCTATCCCTACTGATTAAATGAGATATTAAGTACCAATAGATTGCTCATAAACTGTGGGTATTTTAATTTCTAACATATCGTTAGCAGCCTATTTATCCATATTTTGTACCATTATATTATTTTCGATGCATCATTTATTCCACAGTTGCCACAAGGTATTTCTACACAATAAAAAAGGAAACAAGGTACAGTAATATTACATCCGTATAAAATATCTTCAATAGAATTTCTACTCACTGTGGTGCTGTTGCGTAGCCTGATGACTTAATTTTACTGTGGAAAACCAGTGACTGGTCTTTCATTGCGCCCTTTATACCTGCATTAAAATTGTTTGAACTTTTAGTAGAGGATTTTCTTAACGTTACATTTCCGTAATTCAAGTTAGAGGAAAATTATTTCTTTAAGATAAGGAGACAGCAAATGTTCCATTATGTATAAATTCTTATGCATTCTAAATATTTAAAAGTGGATAATAATTATGGAAGGTATGGCAAATTAATTGTCTAGAATACCAGTAACTGGACAGTTGAGAGAATACAATTTATATTTCTGTCTTACATATTGCCATTTATGTGACAAATAAATAAAACAACAAACGCTAAACATCAGATTAAAAATTTAATTATTAAATATTAGATCTTCACCTTCTACAGCATTCACTTGAAAGTGATCATAGGTATCTCTGATACCAGCTTCCATAAAAGCCTTGAATTACAGGAAAATTTATAGTTTTGCAGCCAGTCACTAGAATGCAACAACCATTTTTGTGTGGAACAGTTTCATCAGAGCAAATCTCAGGTCCACTTTATTATTATCTACAAATGTCATGCAATTGTTTGGAAACTGATCAGCATACAAATTATTTAAAGAACCTTTGAAATCATCCTTAAATAATTTAAACAGATACATCCAACAGCTGAAAGTTAGTATATGAATCAGGATTAAAAAAACTGGTACTGTATTATGAGTCTTCTGTTAAATTTACCCAATAAACCCCAATGCTCCAAAGCACAAGCCAACCACTAATTTCCTAGCATTGGAAAGAAACTTCTATGGCAGCGGTCCTTGGGGGGTAGGGGCACGGAGGAATTTTTGAGGAGATGCAGCAGGGCCCAGACCAGCCCCCATGGGAAGAAGGGAGGAAGCGCCACCCAGCCGCGCTCTGCCCCTAGCTCCGCTCTGGCTCCGGCCCCTCCCACTCCCCCAGCTGAGGCCCTGGCTTCAGCTCCTGGCCCCAACTGCAGCCCAGCCCCAGTCCCACTCCCTCCGTGGCTCCTGCTCCCGGTCCAGCTCCTGGCCACAGCTCCCGCTCCTGGCTGCAGCTCCTGGCCACAGCCCTGCTCCCAGTGGGGCGGGGGACACAGAAGGGGAGCATGACATAAAAAATTTGGGGACCACTGTTCTATGGGCAAGTCATTACACAACCATCCACTGTACAGTTATTGCAAAATGTCTGTTCAGAGTGTGTCAGTTCAGGGCAACTGCTCCTGTATTTTCCCACTCATGGTCCAGCAAGGACACCCACTCTAGGCTCCCATAATCTCTCTTGGGTAGAGACCCATGTCTCTTTCCCTGCTGACCAGGATTTTTCTACGCTGCACATTTCCCTGCCTAAACTATGAGCTCCCCAGCAAGCCAAGTGGCCTAACCAGGCTAGCATCTGTGCTTTACTTACTCTTCAAAGGCTCTGAACAATATAATTGCCAAAGTTATAAGCTACCACACAGCCCTATCTAAGCAAGCATATATATTCTTAAGTGAAAGCATTACAGAGAAAACATTAACAGAAAACAACAGAACCTATAGGCATGCTAATAGGCTTACCAGAGATCACTCCCAACCCCAGCAAGGGCTCTGGTAGGATTCAGTCCTTCAAACCCACTAAGGAGTTTTTCTGCAGTTACAAGTTCATAACAGCTTTTGCTCAGAACAAGGACATCTATACATAGGTTACCCTTTCCTTTGTACAGTTTGGGTCTTTGATCAGCAGAGACTGTGAATAAGTAATCAGCCAGAAAGGAGTTCTCTTCTCTGGGTGTAGCTTCAAAAAGCTTGGGTCCATTCGCATACCCCTCTGTGATAGGGT
The DNA here is from genome assembly GCF_965140295.1 of Lepidochelys olivacea. Lineage (NCBI taxonomy): Eukaryota > Metazoa > Chordata > Testudines > Cheloniidae > Lepidochelys > Lepidochelys olivacea. The sequence goes on from NC_140413.1 coordinate 129,739,162, forward strand.
GCTCGGGGGCCAAGCATCCTAGTGGTTAGTGCACCCAGCTTCCAGCCCCTTGCCCCTCTGGCAGAACAGCAAAAGTGCTTGTTCTTAATCCTAAACCAGGAATCTTCAGCTCTCCACCCATATCTGGGACTCAGCCTTTAGGTTGCTGTGGTAGGGGGGATCCGGACTTGCCCGCTCCACCAGGTCAAAGCCCAGGGCCCTGTGGGAAGCAACAACAGCAGGGTACTTCCTGCAGTGAGCCTAAGTCTGCTGCCCTGGGCTACTTCCTACCTATATGGCCCTTCAGTCTGGGGTGTGGCCCCTATAGTCCTAACAGTCAATCATTTAACAAAAAGAGTCCAAAAGAGCCAAGGACTACTGGACTTGCTGGTTCTCAAGGGAGGGGGTAGACAAGGCCCTGCCTGTGGGCCTTACACACTCTGTGGTCCTCTCTCAAGTTCAACTTTCTCTCTGGTTGCCTGGAGAAGGAAACCTCTCTCCTGCAGCCTGTCCATCACCCTTTGCCTGACTTCTGAGTTCCTTTTAACCAGCTCTTCCAGTTGCAGCATCTTCAGGGGCCCATAGGGGAAGGGCTACCTGGGCCCTGTAATTACCCTTTAACCCCTTCAGGCCCAGTGTGAGGTTTGTATACCCCACCACATCGTCCCACCAGGTATTTTCTAGGATACCCACTTAATTGCATTTGCCCCAACAGTTTTTTATTCTCTGAAACATTGTTTAAAATAGTCCTTTGAAGCTCATAACGCTTCCCAGGGTTTACATTTGCTACGTCTGCCCCTAGATCTTTTGCTAAAAGTGTAAGGACAAACCATACAAATTATGCCTTGATCTCTAGTCCCTCTTGAAGGATATAATGGACAGCCTGATATACTTTGCTTGAATGATGTTCTACAAAAGTCATAAGTTGCCAATGGTTATGAACACAGACATAGCGGGATTCACTATCCTGACAGTGTTAGACAGCACAGACATGGCACTCTTTGCAGAGAACTATGGAGCTAACTGAAAGTAAGACATCAGTCTACTTTAGAGAATGCACATCATCCTCCTCCCACTAAAGTCAAAGGGAAATTACATACATAACACCCCCCTGAGCAGATGTCTTATATCTTCATTATTAATGCTACTGACTATTAGAAACTCTATTGACTACAAGTCTGAGCAATATATAATTATACAAAAAGAACAGGAGTACTTGTGGCACCTTAGAGACTAACAAATTTATTAGAGCATTAGCTTTCTTGGGCTACAGCCCACTTCATCGGATGCACAGAATAGAACATATAGTAAGAAGATAAGTTGGAAGTTACCATACAAACTGTGAGAGGCTAATTAGTTAAGATGAGCTATTATCAGCAGGAGAAAAAAACTTTTGCAGTGATAATCAAGATGGCCCATTTAGACAGTTGACAAGAAAGTGTGAAGATACTTAACTTAGGGAAACAGATTCAATATGTGTAATGACCCAGCCACTCCCAGTCTCTATTCAAACCCAAGTTAATGGTATCTAGTTTGCATATTAATTCAAGCTCAGCAGTTTCTCGTTGGAGTCTGTTTTTGAAGCTTTTCTGTTGCAAAATTACCACCCTTAAATCTTTTACTGAGTGGCCAGAGAGGCTGAAGTGTTCTCCTGCCGGTTTTTGAATGTTATGATTCCTGATGTCAGATTTGTGTCCATTTATTCTTTTGTGTAGAGACTGTCCAGTTTGGCCAATGTACATGTCAGCGGGGCATTGCTGGCACATGATGGCATATATCACATTGGCAGATGTGCAGATGAACGAGCCCCTGATGGAGTGGCTAATGTGATTAGGTCCTATGATGGTGTCACTTGAATAAATATGTGGACAGAGTTGGCATCAGGCTTTGTTGCAAGGATAGGCTCCTTAGTTAGTGTTTTTGTTGTGTGGTGTGTGGTTGCTGGAGAGTATTTGCTTCAGGCTGGGGGGCTGTCTGTAAGCAAGGACTGGTCTGTCTCCCAAGATCTGTGAGAGTGAGGGATCATTTTTCAGGATACGTTGTAAATCTGTGATGATGCGCTGGAGAGGTTTTAGTTGGGGGCTGAAGGTGACAGCTAGTGGTGTTCTGTTATTTTCTTTGTTCGGCCTGTCCTGTAGTAGGTGACTTCTGGGTACTCTTCTGGCTCTGTCAATCTGTTTTTTCACTTCAGCAGGTGGGTATTGTAGTTTTAAGAATGCTTGATAGAGATCTTGTAGGTGTTTGTCTCTGTCTGAGGGATTGGAGCAAATGCGGTTGTATCGTAGAGCTTGGCTGTAGACAATGGATCGTGTGGGGTGTCCTGGATAGAAGCTGGAGGCATGTAAATAAGTAAGTATAGCGGTCAGTAGGTTTCTGGTATAGGGTGGTGTTTATGTGACCATTGCTTATTAGCTGTCATAAATATAAAGGGAAGGGTAAACCCCTTTGAAATCCCTCCTGGCCAGGGGAAAGCTCCTCTCACCTGTAAAGGGTTAAGAAGCTAAAGGTAACCTCGCTGGCACCTGACCAAAATGACCAATGAGGAGACAAGATACTTTCAAAAGCTGGGAGGAGGGAGAGAAACAAAGGGTCTGTGTGTCTGTCTATATGCTGGTCTTTACCGGGTATAGACCAGGAATGGAGTCTTAGAACTTTTAGTAAGTAATCTAGCTAGGTAAGTGTTAGATTATGATTTCTTTAAATGGCTGAGAAAAGAATTGTGCTGAATAGAATAACTATTTCTGTCTGTGTATCTTTTTTGTAACTTAAAGTTTTGCCTAGAGGGGTTCTCTATGTTTTTGAATCTAATTACCCTGTAAGATATCTACCATCCTGATTTTACAGGGGGGATTTCTTTATTTCTATTTACTTCTATTTTTATTAAAAGTCTTCTTGTAAGAAAACTGAATGCTTTTTCATTGTTCTCAGATCCAAGGGGTTGGGTCGGTGGTCACCTATGCAAATTGGTGAGGCTTTTTATCCAACATTTCCCAGGAAAGGGGGGTGCAAGTTTTGGGAGGATTGTTCATTGTTCTTAAGATCCAAGGGTCTGGGTCTGTAGTCACCTAGGCAAATTGGTGAGGCTTTTTACCAAACCTTGTCCAGGAAGTGGGGTGCAAGGTTTTGGGAAGTATTTTGGGGGGAAGGACGCATCCAAACAGCTCTTCCCCAGTAACCAGTATTACTTTGGTGGTGGTAGCGGCCAGTCCAAGGACAACGGGTGGAATATTTTGTACCTTGGGGAAGTTTTGACCTAAGCTGGTAAAGATAAGCTTAGGAGGTTTTTCATGCAGGTCCCCACATCTGTACCCTAGAGTTCAGAGTGGGGGAGGAACCTTGACATTAGCATAGTAGTGTCCAGGAAATGGACCGCTTGTGTGGATTGGTCCAGGCTGAGGTTGATGGTGGGATGGAAATTGTTGAAATCATGGTGGAATTCCTCAAGGGCTTCTTTTCCATGGGTCCAGATATGAAGATGTCATCAATGTAGCGCGAGTAGGGGTGTTAGGGGACAAGAGCTAAGGAAGCGTTGTTCTAAGTCAGCCATAAAAATGTTAGCATACTGTGGGGCCATGAGGGTACCCATAGCAGTGCCGCTGACTTGAAGGTATATATTGTCCCCAAATGTGAATAGTTGTGAGTGAGGATAAAGTCACAAAGGTCAGCCACCAGGTTTGCCGTGACATTATTGGGGATACTGTTCCTGATAGCACATGTTGTCAAAAGACAACTCATTCAAGAGGAGGACCGGAAAACTGATTATAAATACATACACATTTAAAGAAGACAAAACTGAAAATTATCAGAAAAATTCCTTGGAAAAAGAACAAACTAACTAACTTGAATCACATGTGCAAACTGAAAAGGTGTGGTGCACTGAAAACTGTGTTAAATTGTAGACCGTCACTTCAAATTTCAAGGTGGGGTCCTCATCCTACTTGTAGACGAGAGCACTCTGCAGGAAAGTGTGCAAAGCTGGACCCAAAACCGGTCAATTTTACAAACAGACAGCTAGAGTAGGTGAGGTGAGTTGTGCCCCTCTGTTTTAGGAACCAGCCTGCTTTGTGTCTCTCTATTCTTGGGATCTTGCAGGTTATCATTCTAAGAAATAAAACAGTGTTATGGTGCTATCTGCCAGCAACAGTATTTCATGTTTTTTATCTAACTCCTCTGTGTGCATGCCATGACACAATCAAAGGTTCCACATTCCCCAAAGAAAGTTCTCAAAAGTTTAATTTTTTTAAAAACACAACTTATATAGGTACATTTTTTAGGAAGGAAAGTAGCACTAAATAAAGCATAGAATTGAAAATATAATGCAACTTACAAGTTGACAAAGAAAATAATATATTGACTAGATATAGCACTAGTTAGCTATACGAGGTAATATTATGAAGAATCTGTATGTTGATTGTTCACCTTAAGATTGGTTTACACTTACCAAGTTTTTTTTTATTGGTAGGTTTGCAGCTTTCTTTCTTGAAAGACTCAGTACACAATGGAGAATTTGGCAACAGAGAGCAACTAAAGATAAAAATCGAGAAAATTGCATTAGATACAATCTTCATATTAGAATAAGATATTATACGTTATATTTTTGACAAGAAGGGGTGAATATCAACAGAGGGAAAATTATTTTTTGTAGTGACCCAGCCACTCCCAATCTTTATTCAGGCCTAATTTGATGGTGTCAAATTTGCAAATTAATTCCAGTTCTGCAGTTTCTCGTTGAAGTTTATTTTTCAAGTTTTTTGTTGAAGAATGACAACTTTTAAGTCTGTTATTGAGTGTCCAGGGAGATTGAAGTGCTACTGGTTTTTGAATGTTACAAATTCTTGACGTCTGATTTGTGTCCATTTATTCTTTTGCGTAGAGACTGTCCAGTTTGGCCAGTGTACAAGGCAGAGGGGCATTGCTGCCACATGATGGCATATATCACATTGGTAGATGTGCAGGTGAACAAGCCCTTGATGGTGTGGCTGATGTGGTTGGGTCCTACGATGGTGTCCCTTGAATAGATATGCGTGTTATGCTATACAAAGCACATGGGATCTTTTATGAGAGAGAAGGTAAATATGCCATATTTACTGAAAATACAACATTTAGCATATGCTTTTCAGTCACACACACATACACATCATGCACACAGTCCTGCCAGTTGATGTTTTTATAGTTACCAGTCTGGAGTCTGGATCAATCTAGTGGCCAGCCAGATTGGTTGCAGAGGGGAGCCGGGCTTTGTCGGTCGCGATCTGATGCTCCTGGAGCAGTGGCAAGACAAACCCAAAATCCCATGGCAAAGCACCCTATTCTTACAGTTCTTTTTCTCTGTTGAAGTCTATGGATTTTGCTGTGTGCTCTGTTGATATTCACCCCTTCTTGTCAGCTGTTGGGAATGGGCTACGTCCATCCTAACTGAATTGGCCTCGTTAGCGCTGACAGCCCCAGCCCCTTGGTAAGGCAACTCCCATCTTTTCATGTGCTTATATTTATACCTGCTTACTGTAATTTCCACTCCATGCATCTGATGAAGTGGGTTATATCCCACGAAAGCTTAGGCCCAAACAAATTTGTTAGTCTCTAAGGTGCCACAAGGACTCCTCATTGTTTTTACTGATACAGACTAACATGGCTACCCCTCTGAATCCAGAGCAAAAGTGATCTGAGGAGAAGGGGGAAGGAATTGAGACCAACCCTTCAAAATACAAGCTAGTTAGCTCACTAGGTACGTAGGCAAGTACGAAAGGTAATTAGTTTGTAGTTTTGAACAGAAAGACACACTAACACTCTGTCTCAGGACGAAGCAGTAGAGAAGGAACTGAGGGTGGTTTGACTGCACAGCCCTATATAGTCCCAGTGCGGGGCAGGAGGATGTGTAGGGTGCACTCATGGGCCAAATGGGTACTATTACCAAAAATCTCAGATCAAAAGTGCATGGAATATAAACACGCCTGAAGTGGAGCACCTATGGGGACACTACTAGAACCATCAAATATTTGAAACCATCCCATACCTTGCAATAACTGAAAGCCTCTTCTCCTTTCCACGTAAGAGAAAATCACTCTGCTGAGATCTCATCAAAGCAGCAAGGTTAATCTCCAGCAAAGCAATTGTATTTTCAAACATTGAGGTAAGCAAGCAGAAAACCTGCAGTGACAAGACCATGATGTAACATTCCCCTCCTCACTTCAAATTAAGCTATAACTCTAGATAAACATTATTGATGATAGCAGAAAGTGAGGGATTATTCATGAAAACATTAAACATTCATGAAAACTGCTAATAAACCAGTAACTGATTTTATTTGGGTGGCTCTAATCCATCTAACAAACGGTTAAGACGTACTCAAGAGAGCAGCATTGTCTTCCTAAACATATGTTCAAACTAGTTAAGGAACTTAATTGCTTCCCAAACAGGCCTGCATACCCAGGGTGAAGTGTGAACTCTAACCCCCTCTACAATCCTGATACCACAAAAGTAGCATGAAAAGGAAGTGTATCGAGGAGGAAATTCCACGGGTCTTCAAGGAAGTGAATTTATATTAAGATCCTGAGCTGCAGGGATGAGTGAGCAGAAGTCATTTTTAAAACAAAAACGCTCCTGTTTTTAAGTAGGAATAAGGCCCTTGGCTCAGCTCACAGTCCTGTGGGCAACAAGCACTGAAGCAAATAGGCCACATCAGCAGCAAAACTCACATGCCCTAAGCAACCGGCCATGAACTTTCTTGACGATGCGGTGCACCAGCTGCCACACTATCAAATAACTTTCAGAGCTCTTTCAAAAGGATTGGGAGGGAAAGAGAGAGGAAGTCTTCTCATGTCTTCTTCCACCAGAGCACCTGCACCATTTGTTGTTCGTGACATAACTATCTGAAGTTCAAATAAAAAACTAGAAAAATCTATTTAGGTTTTTGTTACTAATAATAGTATATATGTGGTGGGGATTTTAAAGTTACTCATTGACTATACAGTAGAATCATCAGCCACCTTCAGGAAAAGTACTATACAACTCACAGCAAGTAAAACAAAAATGTATTTAGCATGCTTTCAATATTTTGATAAGAAAACTTTAGAAAATAAAGCAGAGAAGTTTAAAAATAATTGAACAGTATTTGCACTGTTCACCTGAAAGTTACTGAATACTTAATAACTTGTTTAACAAACACAGTAATTGTGTACTACTTACCTTCCCATTAACTGCCTTCCTCATTAATGCGCATGATCCAGCGAACTGAATACTGAGGCCACTGTAATCTTTACCAGAAAAATTGTAAAATGGTATTGTCCCTTTTTTAACAGGAAATATAATTAAATCAGAGAAACTTTTGGGTGCAAATCAGTTCTATACTAATTTTACACCAGTGTAACTCCATCGTCTTCAGTAAAGATATTCCCAATTTCCATCAGTAAAAGTGCAACGTGAACAAAGCCCTTATGTCTGATAATCACAAATAAATGATAAAATTAGATGCAGATTCATTACATAACAGTGTGCTAGTGCAACTGATCAGCACAACTAGGAAAAGGGACAGCATGCGAATTATAATCATGTATTGACCAGGAGCCCTGGCTTTCAGCCCTATGCAACCATTTTTGCATACCAATCCCTACAGCATTCACATCAGATCAGAGGGAAAAAATAAATACTTATGAATTCTATCAAACTGTAATTAAATATTTTATGATCATACCTTTATAATGTAAAACAGCTTCTAATTCAAAGTTTGCCAAGTTAATTATGAACAAACCAGCAGAGCTTCCTATCCACAAACATCTGGCATTTACAGCAGGAAAACTAATTGTAAAAGGAAGAAAAAAAGAGTTATCTGTAGGTTTTCCTTTTTATCACTTAAGATACACACAAATTGCTTTGTTCAAGCATTCTATTCCCCATTCCACCCCATCCCACCACCACACAAACAAAGAAAAATTGCATCCCAGAAAAATGAAACTGGGCATTACAATGTTAAATGGAGATATTTTTGAAAATACAAATAATTAGAAAAGCTGACAGGCTTTGAGAAGTAAGAACAGAAATATCTATGATTTTCTGTAACTGCTCAAAATGTTTAGGTTCTGAAAGAGAAGCCAAACTATTCATATTACAGTATAAGCAAACAGAAAAGATGGATGGGAAAAAGCAGATGATGTTTTTAATATGGACTTTTTATTTCTATTTATTTGTTTCTTTTATGGTAGTGAATCAACATTTACTATAATTCCTGAAATATAACAAAAAGAAAAGGAGTACTTGTGGCACCTTAGAGACTAACAAATTGTTAATTTTTTTGTATTTCTAAGATTTTCCCCTAATATATTTTCATTTTTAAGTCTTCCTCCTACTCCGATTACTATGACTGGGCTGTTTCTCATCTGGTGGAGTGACATCCTAAGAGTAGAACTGGTCAGAAATTTTCCATTGGAAAATGCTGATTTGATTAAATTGAAATGTTCCACAGGAACATGCCAGTTCCGTCAACATTTTCAGTGGAAGCCAGATAGGCTGGCCAGCTGGCATACCTGATCTCCCTCCCGCCTGCCCACTTGAGTAGGCAGGCTGGCAGAAAATTAGGATCCCCAGCTAGCCTACTCCCCAGTTGCCCACCTAGTGGGCATGCTGCCCGGCTCCCCAGCTGCCCACCTGGCAGGCAGGCTGCCCCAGAATTCTAGCTGGCTGGCTTCTGGGTGGGCTCCCTGTTTTTCTATATTATACAAACTATTAAACAAAATACCAGTTAGACCAATTACAAGTGACCAGTTAGAATACCGGCTGAACAAACCAAGTACCAATTAAAAACAATTAGAATATCAATTACTAATTCTAATACCAAGCAGCCATTACAGTACTAATTACCCATTAGAAATTTATATAAAAATATATAATATAATCATAAAAATATTTATATTATGACATGGCAAAATACTCAAACATTTTGACTTTTATATTATATTATAAACATATATAACTAAACTCTAATTGACAGTCAAAACCAAATGATTTTGATAGTATTGAAACAAAATGTAGATAATTGAAATGACATTTTCTTTTGAGATTTATTTGAAACCGAATTAGGGGATTTCGTTCTGCAGGAAGTTTCAAAATGTCTTTTTTTTTTCTGTTCAGATTCTTAATATATATATATAGAGAGAGAGAGAGAGAGAGACATTTTGGAATTCCTCACACCACGGGAATTTCAGTTTCCAAACAGGTTTACCTAACAGAGATTTGTGAATGCTACTGTCAAACTACAGGCAGGCAACCATCAGTTTCTCTTTCACAAAGTTCTCCAGTACACAACCTATATGATCTCCACTGATCCTGTGACCAACAGTCCTGGTATTACTCCCTAATTCAGATATCTAGTATCCTGTCATGATTTTGTTCTTACCAAGCAACTACGGTGTTCTGCCAAATTTCCTGAATTCTTTTGTTTATTATTTAGGATATTTTCTATGTACACATATATAACGTTCATTTACAAATAATTCTTAAGTATTAATATAGCTGCATACACTTTAGTGAACCACAGTAAATGCAAGACCAATTAAGGAGTACAGAAAGTTGTCATATTTGCATTGTGACAGCCAATAAAATAGGGGCGAGAACTATACCCTGTGAGAAAAATATTTTCATGCTGAGCGCGCCAAACTGGGTTTAAAATGGAATTTAAAATAAAGAATACAATTTCACCACTTGACAGTGCTAAACCAAAATAACACAGTAAGCTTTTTAATTATTGCATTTTGCAATAATTGAGAGGAACAATGTAAAATCTCTCTATAAAAAGAATATATGGAAACACTATGCATATTCATATAACACCTTAATTTTACCCACCTATAATGTGAACCCAGCAAAGATAATTTAACCTAAGAAATCTTTGGACATAATCAGGGTATGAAAAGAGAACTGGCATGAATAAGGAACAAAGCCAGAACAAACCTAGAAAGTCCACATTTGTGTTAAGGAAATTTTATAAAATGAAATCCACTACTCAAACACACAAGGCAAGGGACCAGCCTGATCTGTTGCAATTTCAGCCACTACTCTTATGGAAAGAGCTATAATTGAACTATGAGACAATCCCGAAGAGTGAGAAATGTGCTTAGGAAAAATATAAAAACTTGTTTTTGACAAAGACTAACAATGTTTTGATGTCAAAATAAACAAACACCTGGATCAACATTTTTTAAAATTTTATTCCAAATAAAAATCAATAGACGTTTTAGGCACTGCTTATGAAATAAGGGCTTGTCAAGGTTCCTCCCCCACTCTGAACTCTAGGGTACAGATGTGGGGACCTGCATGAAAAACCTCCTAAGCTTATCTTTACCAGCTTAGGTCAAAACTTCCCCAAGGTACAAAATATTACACCCGTTATCCTTGGAATGGCCGCTACCACCACCAAACTAATACTGGTTACTGGGGAAGAGCTGTTTGGACGCGTCCTTCCCCCCAAAATACTTCCCAAAACCTTGCACCCCACTTCCTGGACAAGGTTTGGTAAAAAGCCTCACCAATTTGCCTAGGTGACTACAGACCCAGACCCTTGGATCTTAAGAACAATGAACAATCCTCCCAACACTTGCACCCCCCCTTTCCTGGGAAATGTTGGATAAAAAGCCTCACCAATTTGCATAGGTGACCACAAACCCAAACCCTTGGATCTGAGAACAATGAAAAAGCATTCAGTGTTTTACAAGAAGACTTTTAATAAAAAATAGAAGTAAATAGAAATAAAGAAATCCCCCCTGTAAAATCAGGATGGTAGATATCTTACAGGGTAATTAGATTCAAAAACATAGAGAACCCCTCTAGGCAAAACCTTAAGTTACAAAAAAGATACACAGACAGAAATAGTTATTCTATTCAGCACAATTCTTTTCTCAGCCATTTAAAGAAATCATAATCTAACACATACCTAGCTAGATTACTTACTAAAAGTTCTAAGACTCCATTCCTGTTCTGTCCCCGGCCAAGACGACTACAGACAGAGCCACAAAAACCTTTGTTTCTCTCCCTCCTCCCAGCTTTTGAAAGTATCTTGTCTCCTTATTGGTCATTTTGGTCAGGTGCCAGCGAGGTTACCTTTAGCTTCTTAACCCTTTACAGGTGAGAGGAGCTTTCCCCTGGCCAGGAGGGATTTCAAAGGGGTTTACCCTTCCCTTTATATTTATGACACGCCCCCCAAATCTCAGCTAGGGTGAAACACTGGCTGGGATTTCTTCCTGGAGCTCTAGGAAAACAGAGTTAATAAGACACATGCATCTCTAAATATACTACCAAGTACATAAAGACTAACAATATTTTCCACATCTCAAGGACGATTTTAACCAGTTGATTCTGGGAAACTTTCACGGGAGAGTGCATCAGCCACTTTGTTAGAAGCTCCTGAGATGTGTTGGATGTCGAAATCAAAATCTTGGAGAGCTAAACTCCACCGAAGAAGTTTTTTGTTAGTTTCTTTGACAGTGTGAAGCCACTTTAGTGCAGCATGGTCGGTTTGCAGGTGGAAACGCCGTCCCCAAACATATGGGCGTAGCTTTTCCAGAGCGTAGACAATGGCATAACATTCTTTTTCAGTGACTGACCAGTTGCTTTCCCTCTCAGACAGTTTTTTGCTGAGAAACACTACAGGGTGGAATTCTTGATCAGGTCCTTTCTGCATTAAAACTGCTCCCACACCACGCTCGGATGCATCTGTGGTTACTAGGAACGGTTTGTCAAAGTCTGGGGCCCTTAGTACAGGGTCAAACATGAGTGTCGCTTTAAGCTTGTTAAAGGCCTTCTGACACTTTCCAGTCCACTGAACAGCATTTGGCTGTTTCTTTTTGGTTAGGTCTGTCAGTGGGGCAGCGATTTGGCTGTAGTGCGGTACAAATCGTCTGTAATAACCGGCCAAGCCTAAGAAGGATTGAACCTGTTTCTTTGACTTTGGGACAGGCCACTTTTGGATAGCATCCACTTTGGCCTGTAGGGGGCTGATAGTTCCTTGACCCACCTGGTGTCCAAGGTAAGTCACTCTGTTTAGGCCTATTTGACACTTCTTAGCCTTAACAGTTAGTCCTGCCTCCCTTATGCGCTCAAGGACTTTTTGTAGATGTTCCAGGTGGTCTGCCCAGGAATCCGAAAATATGGCCACATCGTCAAGGTAGGCGACTGCATATTCTCCTAATCCCGCTAGGAGACCATCTACAAGTCTTTGGAAAGTGGCGGGTGCATTTCGCAGCCCGAAAGGGAGTACATTAAATTCATACAGCCCGAGATGTGTGATGAAGGCTGACCTTTCCTTGGCAGATTCATCTAGCGGTACCTGCCAGTACCCCTTGGTTAAGTCCAAGGTAGAGATGAACTGGGCCCTTCCCAGTTTCTCTAATAGTTCATCTGTGCGTGGCATGGGATAGTTGTCTGGGCGAGTTACAGCATTTAGCTTACGGTAGTCCACGCAAAAACGTATTTCCCCATCTGGTTTGGGAACTAGAACCACTGGAAATGCCCATGCACTTTCAGAGGGGCGGATTACACCCATCTGTAACATATCCTGGATCTCCCGTTCTATAGCAGTTTTAGCTTGAGGAGACACCCGGTAAGGTTGGACCCTAATTGGGTGAGCATTACCTGTGTCAATGGAGTGGTATGCCCGTTCAGTCAGTCCTGGGGTGGCTGAGAACGTTGGCGCGTAGCTAGTGCACAGCTCCTGGATCTGCTGTCGCTGCATACGCCCAAGGGTCATGGAGAGGTTCACCTCTTCCACACCACCAGCACATTTCCCTTCGTAGTAGACACCTTCAGGCCACTCAGCGTCGTCTCCTCCCTGGGCTGTAAACTGACAAACCTTTAATTCTCTGGAATAAAAGGGCTTTAGAGAATTAATATGATACACCTTAGGCTTTCGGTTGGAGGTGGGGAATGCTATGAGATAATTAACAGCTCCCAGGCGCTCCTGGACCACGAATGGCCCTTCCCACGATGCTTCCATTTTATGGGCCTGGAGCGCCTTTAAGACCATGACCTGGTCTCCTACTTTGAAGGAACGCTCTCTGGCATGTTTATCATACCAGGCTTTTTGCTCTTTTTGAGCATCCTGTAAGTTTCCTCTAGCAAGGGCTAAAGAGGTTCGGAGGGTGTTTTGTAGGTTGGTTACAAAGTCCAGAATGTTAGTTCCTGGAGAAGGTGTAAATCCCTCCCATTGCTGCTTCACCAACTGCAATGGCCCCTTAACCTCACGGCCATATACAAGTTCAAATGGGGAAAACCCTAAACTGGGATGTGGTACAGCTCTGTAGGCAAAGAGCAACTGCTGCAATACTAGGTCCCAATCATTGGAGTGCTCATTTACGAATTTACGTATCATGGCCCCCAAAGTTCCATTAAACTTCTCCACCATGCCATTTGTTTGATGATGGTAAGGAGTGGCAACCAAGTGATTTACCCCATGAGCTTCCCAAAGGTTTTTCATAGTTCCTGCCAGGAAATTAGTCCCTGCATCTGTGAGGATGTCGGAGGGCCAACCTACCCTGGCAAAAATGTCTGCTAGTGCCTGGCACACACTTTTAGCCCTGGTGTTGCTTAGAGCTACTGCTTCCGGCCATCGGGTGGCAAAATCCATGAAAGTCAGTATGTACTGCTTTCCTCTGGGTGTCTTTTTCGGAAAAGGACCCAGAATATCCACAGCTACTCGCTGAAATGGAACTTCAATGATGGGGAGTGGCTGGAGAGGAGCTTTGACCTGGTCTTGGGGTTTTCCCACTCTTTGGCACACCTCACAAGACTGGACATAGGTAGAAACATCCTTGCCCATTCCCTCCCAGTGGAATGACCCCCCCAAACGGTCTTTGGTCCTGTTCACCCCAGCAGGGCCACTAGGGTGATCATGGGCTAAGCTCAAGAGCTTGGCCCGGTATTTAGTTGGAACTACCAACTGTCTCTGAGGATGCCAGTCTTCCTGGTGTCCCCCAGAAAGAGTTTCCTTGTATAAAAGTCCTCTTTCTACAACAAACCTGGATCGATTAGAAGAGCTGAGAGGCGGTGGGTTGCTCCGTGCCGCCGTCCAAGCTCTCTGGAGGCTTTCATCTGCTTCCTGTTCGGTCTGGAACTGTTCCCTTGATGCTGGAGACATCAGTTCCTCATGGGATTGTAGACCTAGGCTTGGTCCCTCTGGAAGCGATATAGGGGATGGAGCTGTTTCTGTTGACTGTGAACCGCTCTCCGCTGGTGTACTATGTTGGGATTCAGGCTCCGGCTGAGCCTCTTGTGTAGGGTTATCGGCTGCTGCCAGTTCAGGTTCGGTGGGGCCCTCTGGTGTTGAGGTTGCAAGTACTGGATTCAGTGCTGACACGGGGTCTGGTGTTGGTTGTTTGGCTGGTTCCGGTTCTGGGACTGGTTCCGTCTGGGTCTCTGGGACTGGATCCACTACTGCTGTTGCAGACATTGGCCTGGGGTCCAGGTCCATCACCTCTGACTGGGTCCTGATAGAAGTTTCCGGAACAGAGCTAGGCCTCACGGCTTGTTTAGCCTGGTTGCGGGTGACCATTCCCACCCTCTTGGCCTGCTTCACATGATTGGCCAAGTCTTCCCCCAACAGCATGGGGATGGGATAATCATCATAGACTGCAAAAGTCCACATTCCTGACCAGCTCTTGTACTGGACAGGCAACTTGGCTGTAGGCAAATTGAAAGAGTTGGACTTGAAGGGTTGAATCGTCACTTGGATCTTTGGGTTGATTAAATTGGGGTCCACTAAGGAAGCATGGATAGCTGACACTTGTGCTCCGGTGTCCCTCCACGCGGTGACCTTCTTCCCACCCACACTCACAGTTTCCCTCCGCTCCAAGGGTATCTGGGAGGTATCTGGGCCTGTGGACCTCTGGTGTGATTCCGGTGCAATGAACTGTAATCTGTTGGGGTTCTTGGGGCAGTTGGCCTTTACATGCCCCAGCTCGTTACACTTAAAACATCGTCCAGCTGACGGGTCACTGGGGCGAGGAGGGTTGCTGGAGAACGGGGTGGTGGGACGATAAGGGGTCTGGAGGGTTCTTTGGGAGGTAGGTGGGGCTTTGGGCGGCCCCCGGTAATAGGGTGTGGTCTGGGGTGGTCCCTTCTGGTCTCCGCTCCAACTGCGACCAGTTTTCTTCTTCTCTGCCACCTCCACCCATCTGGCTCCAATCTCTCCTGCCTCAATTACAGTTTTGGGTTTCCCATCTAGGATGTATCTTTCTATTTCCTCAGGAACACCCTCTAAGAATTGTTCCATTTGCATTAGGAAGGGCAAATTTACTGGAGATTCAACACTTGCTCCTGATATCCAGGCATCCCAATGTTTTACAATGTGGTAGGCATGTCGGGTAAATGACATGTCTGGTTTCCACCTTAGGGCTCTGAACCTCCGACGAGACTGCTCGGGTGTTATCCCCATTCTGACTCTCGCCCTGGATTTAAACAGTTCATACTTGTTCATGTGTTCTTTAGGCATTTCAGCTGCCACCTCAGCTAAGGGTCCACTGAGCTGCGGCCTCAGCTCTACCATGTATTGGTCAGTAGAGATGTTGTACCCAAGGCAGGCCCTTTCGAAGTTTTCTAAGAAGGCCTCAGTATCATCACCTGCCTTGTAGGTGGGGAACTTTCTGGGATGGGAAGTGGTACCTGGAGAAGGATTGCTAGGGTTTGTTGGTATATTCTGCTGGGCCTTTATCCTCTCCATCTCCTCCACATGCTTCCTCTCTTTTTCCTTCTCCTCCTCCACATGCTTCCTCTCTTTTTCCTTCTCCTCCTCCACATGCTTCCTCTCTTTTTCCCTCTCCTCCTCCACATGCTTCCTTGCCTCCATTTCCCTCTTGTGGGCAGCCTCTTGGTGTTGTTCTGCCTCCCTTTCTTGTTCCTTCTTCAGCTGCATGAGTTCTATCTGTCTTTCATGTTCCCTTTGTTTTTCCTCAGCCTGAAATTTGGCTAATTCCAGCTGTAGTCGAGCTGAGGATTTGGCCATTCTAACCTCTCTGTTTTTAACTAACTTTACCCCCGAGGTTTAGAAATAAACAAACAAAACTTGGCTGTAAAATTTTGCTGTGCTGGAATAGAATACCTATTCTCTGATAGTGATTGTCAGCCTACAGAAAAAGACAATTCCCTTGTCTCTGCTCTGGGCCCAAATTAAAGCAAAAAACCTCCAACTACTTGGAAAACTGCTTACCCAGCCCAAAGAAAAAAAAATTTCTTTTCAAACCTGTGCTCCTTGTAAAACAAAAAAAAAAAATCAAAATCCTAAAAAAAACCCTGCCACTTTTGTCTCCAGGCAAATGGGTAGAGCACACACCCCCTATTTACTTTTAGGAAGAAAAGAAAAAAAAAAAAAAACCTCTGGGTTGGAAGACTGTGAATTTCCCTGCAGGAGTTAAGTACCCTGCCTCCAGGCAAAGAAAACCTGCAATTCACAAGATAATCCCCTTTTGTCTCTGCTTGGCCACAAAGCAGAGAGAAACCAAGCTGCTTTCAGTTTCAAAGCTGCCTTCTGGACTTCCTAAAAATTCCTTTTTAAAATCTGTATTTCTAGTTCAAAAAATCTCAACTGGATCTCAAAATGATTTCAGGTTAATCCCACCACTGTGCCACCATGTCAAGGTTCCTCCCCCACTCTGAACTCTAGGGTACAGATGTGGGGACCTGCATGAAAAACCTCCTAAGCTTATCTTTACCAGCTTAGGTCAAAACTTCCCCAAGGTACAAAATATTACACCCGTTATCCTTGGAATGGCCGCTACCACCACCAAACTAATACTGGTTACTGGGGAAGAGCTGTTTGGACGCGTCCTTCCCCCCAAAATACTTCCCAAAACCTTGCACCCCACTTCCTGGACAAGGTTTGGTAAAAAGCCTCACCAATTTGCCTAGGTGACTACAGACCCAGACCCTTGGATCTTAAGAACAATGAACAATCCTCCCAACACTTGCACCCCCCCTTTCCTGGGAAATGTTGGATAAAAAGCCTCACCAATTTGCATAGGTGACCACAAACCCAAACCCTTGGATCTGAGAACAATGAAAAAGCATTCAGTGTTTTACAAGAAGACTTTTAATAAAAAATAGAAGTAAATAGAAATAAAGAAATCCCCCCTGTAAAATCAGGATGGTAGATATCTTACAGGGTAATTAGATTCAAAAACATAGAGAACCCCTCTAGGCAAAACCTTAAGTTACAAAAAAGATACACAGACAGAAATAGTTATTCTATTCAGCACAATTCTTTTCTCAGCCATTTAAAGAAATCATAATCTAACACATACCTAGCTAGATTACTTACTAAAAGTTCTAAGACTCCATTCCTGTTCTGTCCCCGGCCAAGACGACTACAGACAGAGCCACAAAAACCTTTGTTTCTCTCCCTCCTCCCAGCTTTTGAAAGTATCTTGTCTCCTTATTGGTCATTTTGGTCAGGTGCCAGCGAGGTTACCTTTAGCTTCTTAACCCTTTACAGGTGAGAGGAGCTTTCCCCTGGCCAGGAGGGATTTCAAAGGGGTTTACCCTTCCCTTTATATTTATGACAGGGCTCAAGAGTTGAAGTGAGGACATGGAAAAGCACAAGACTAAAGTTTGTTATGCAAATTGTCACCACAGATGTACAATTTCTCTTTTTTAAAAACAGTCAAACCCTGTCTTAAGTATTAGAGCAGGAAAATATAATTTTATGTGTGGTTTTTGAATCTTCGGTCATGTCCTAGCTAAAAAATATGCTTTTATTGCTCAGTCCTTAGCATGTGTGGACTTCTACCTTAACAAATTATTTTAAATTAGCAGCTATGTTATTCAGTTATGAAAAGTGAACATTGTACATATGGGACTTGATTCTGATCTCCTTTACTTCAGTGGACAGACTCTTGATTTACAAAGATTTTGAGAGGAGAATTAGGCCCTCAATCTTTATAACAAGTTTTTTAATACCGTGATGTTCAACATGATAGATTGCTTTAATCAACAATTTTCATATTACAGAGGGGTTACAGTGTTAGTTTATTACAGAGTTTATTACAGAGCTACAGAGTTTATTACAGAGTTAGACATTTTACATGTTCAAAACAATATCCCTACCCAGAACAATGTCACCTTAATATCAATCAATAAAAGACAAGGCAGGGGTCTCCCAGGCCTGGTCTACAAACAGTCTTTGTAGCAGCCTAGCTATTTCATTAAGAGTGTAATTTTTTTTTTAACCTGAAACAGTTATATCGGTACAACCCGTCTAATTGACACAGTTATAACAGTAGAAAGGTGTCTTATACTGCTTTATTACCCTTCCCACATAGGAATATGTGATACCAGTACATAGGCTTTTACATGGGTATAACTGTGACCTTGTCTACACTTGTGGCAGTGTGTGTACATGCCACAGTGAAATGCAGGCTGCATCCTCACTCACTGTAGTGTGTAGCTGTGGCAGTGAAAGGCTCCAACAGGGGGGAGGCAATAAGGAAAGGCTCCGGCAGCAAGGAGGTGCCAGAGCCTTTCCCCACCGCCATGAAAGACTCTAGCAGTGGGAAAAGGCGCCAGCGTGGGGAAGGCATGTAATAGTACAGTGCTAGACCTGCGAGGCACTGCTTGGGCATGTAGAGAGTCATGTAGAGTACATACCCTTGGGTTCAGATGTGTAGGGCACTCTACTCACCTAAGCCATGCCTCACCATCTACACTGCTGTTTATACCTGTTCTAACTGGTCATGCAGTGTCTGTAGTCTGCATGTGCTGCAAGTGTAGACGTACTCACTGCGTCCACACTAGGGAAGTTATACCATTTCAACTATACCAGTATACTGGAAAGCAATTCAACAACTAAACAAACCTCCACTGTGCAATATTAGCTCTTATAGGGAAATCTGGTAGAGCACCCTATATTTAGATTGCACAACATTATGTTAAAAAAAAAATCTTGAGGGTATTTTTTTTGTTTTTTGTTTTTTAAGCTGTAATACCTCCATTGTTCACAACAGATCTTTGAAGTTTGGCAGGGGCAAAGCCCTGTGAATAGAGATATGCTTTTCCCATGACATTTTTAAATCAGCAGGACTGAACAACTTGCACCCAAGAATATTAAAAGAATTAGCCAGAAGAGCACTCTGAATCATTAATGTCAATTTTAACATATCATTGGACACTGGATAAGTTCTAGAATACTGGAAAAAAAACTAATGTTATAGTAATATTTAAAATGGGATGACCCAGGGAATCATAAATAAGTTAGTCTGACATCAATCCAAGGCGAAATGGAAAGTTCACTATGGGACACTAAGAGTTGAATTAAAAGATGGTAGCATAATTAATGCCAATCAACATGGTTTTATGGAAAATAGGACTTTCACGCCTGATATAGTTTTTGGATACTATCACAAGTTTCGTTGATAAAGCTTACAATGTTGTTCTAATATATTTAGACTTCTATAGGTATATGACTTCTTTTATAAAAAAAACTCAAGATTTGTTAGAACTTAATACCCTCAGGGCAAGTCTACACGACAAAATTAAGTCAACCTAAATTACGTCAACGTACAGCCACAGCAGTAATTAAATCACTTTCAATCAATTTCAGTGGGATGTCAGTGGAAAAGTTCTTTAAAAAAGAAAGGTAATGAAATAAAAAGCTACACTTACAACATTAAGGATATGACTGTAACTGACAGAACAAATTAAGTTAGGCTGCCTCTTCATCTTTAATTTGACATTTCCTACATACTGCTGCATAGGTGAAACATAAGATTACAACAGACCTGACCCCTGAACATTTTTGACATAAACAAGGAGATCCTGAGTAGCAAGCTTGACTATTACTTATTGTCTTGCTTTTTCCAGTTTGCCTCAGGCCCTTTAAGTGTGGTTGAACTTTAAATACTGTGTCCAGCAGGCACCCTCTTACTCCACAGATGTGCTCCCTGTCTATATTCAGAGTCTTTGCTGCTAACTTTAGAGATAAAATTTAGCAAATGCTTATTTTCACTGCTGGTAACCTGGCAGAGCAAATAAAACTATCTGAGAGGCAGCTGGATTCTATTCCTTTTTGTACATCAACAAAATAGTTTATAGAGTCCAACTGCAAGGCCAATGAGTTACACCCTTACAACCCCACTGAAAGCACAGAGATCACACAAGTGTTGCCATGGGCACTGTCAGCAATGCATGAGAAGGAAAGAACCAAGCGTGACTTTTAGATTCCAAGATGAGTTTGCAGTGCTGGTAGTTGTAAAAAGTTCGTTTCTTTTTAATCTGCAAACAGAGTACTGTTGATTTGGAAACAGAGAGATAATAAACATGGAATCTCACAATACCTCTTAAAAAAAAGAATTACTTTTCAGAGTAGAAGCTAATTTTTTATTTTGTAAATTATTTTGTATATGCCACTTAAGTAAGAATAAATTACTAGGGCTTGCATCTCACTGAATGAATGAACTAATGTTATTATTGTATCACGAAATTAGAATAGCCTGCAGTGAAAGTAATTTGAAAGCCAAAATCAAATTGCTAGGCATGGTTTTCAGTCGTATAGTCAATGATAATTTATTGCACTTACAAGTTTTCTTCTTTGCCTAAACTTATTGATTGGTCACAGTGTTCAATTCTGAGGACTGGCAATGTTGTTTCCACTGTTTTTTCTGGACTCATGTCATTGGTGCTGTACAGCTTAGAAAACTTCTGTATTTGATCTAAAGAAGATAGACATTGACTATTATCAGACTAGTGAAATGGATCAAAAGTGACTGAAATGGAATGGACTGAAATGGAATAAAGAAATAAAAGGGTAACTCAGTAGTAGCGCAATGTACTAGCATGAAGAGGGATCACATTTAGAGGCCTTTGCTTCAGCAGATGGATTACCAGAGCCAGCACACTAGAAACACCTCATCCCTCTCTGAAACAATGCCACTCTATTTTGCTATTTTAGGGTGACTGGTCTCAGAAACCTAGTCCTGTCATTATCAGATGGAAACAGTCACTATGACGCAGAGACACTGATGTGGGAGGAAAAGTAAACAGCAAAAATAAAGATTCTTAGAACTTTTAGAGGAATTAACAAATGTTTATTCCAGTTATACAAGTGATGAATAACTCAACAGGACCCAATTCTGCTCTCCTTTGAAGCCTCTGGCAAACCTCTCACTGACTTCAATGAGAACAGTATCTAATCCACAAAATACAGCGTTTGATATACACATACAAAGGGCAAGCTTTGTTCTCCTAGATACACGTGCTTAACTCCTATTGAATTCAGTGACAGTTGTACATGAAAATCTGAGGGCAGAATTCAACTAATGGTGGTTAGGAAGAGAATACATTCAGTAGCATACAATATGTATTAAAGCATAACATAGAAAAGTGTTCTAGAAACATCACAATACCTAATTGTTGTCTAGATTTTCCAGTTTTGCTGTAGAATTTATCTCGCTCTTTCTTTAAGTTTATATGTACCACACAACGGTACTGGTGTCCACTGAGCAAACTGAAGACCCAAAGCTGAAGGAGGACGACAGAATCAGTCACAGCATCAGGTTTTTGACATTGACGATAACACTCATGCACAGTGTGGAGTGTTTGGTCTCAAGTTTATCAGCCTAATTAACATAAATACCATTTAACTCTCTCACTGGAGCATCTCATTGCTTAAACAGCACATTTTAGGAAATTTTAATTTCACAAGTGCAGAATTTATAACACAAAGAGTCAATCACATGTATTCATGTTTTAACAATAGCAAGGAAGATTTTCAAAGTTCAGGAGGCAGTTAGAAGCCTAATCGCCATTGACTTTCAATGGGAGTTAGGTATCTAACTCCTGTTTGTACCTTTGAAAATCTCCCCCATCATCTTTTTGAAATGATTATAAAATGTTACAGAAACCTTTGGAAACTTTGCATGTGATATCTCATTGGCTCATATATGTCCTTTATTGCTTATGTTTTCTAGACACGACAAAAGTTTAGCCTTTCATTTTCTCCACACTCCTCTGAACTGGTGCAGTGGGTGAATAAAGCGTTTTATGGCTACAGCAAATGTTTAAAAAAAAAAAATCTTAAAGATTGACTAAACTACAGATTACCACAGATCTCAATTTGCAAGGATTCCCAGCAAGACTCGCCCATATACTTCTAGCTTAGACTGTAAGTCATACTGATTGGCCAATAAATAAAAAAATTAATTGATTTTCACACCTCATTTTAAAACAAACTTGCAACTTCTCAATCTGCATACACAGTATATTCTTTTACCGATATGTGATTTTAGACAGCTTTACCAATGTATTTAGAAAAGTTTTTCCATTTAGTTTTAAAGCTCAGTTCTATGCCATAAGTAATCAAAACAATTAAGGTTCAGAGCAGTGAATTATTCTAATTAAAGTTGTCTTTGTAACAATTCCAAATACAGAGATTGAGACACTTCCTGATACACAGGATGTTCCTAAATGTTTTGATATTTTGACAAAAATTAATATTTACAGCATTTGCTTGATTCTCACCTGCCCATCAGCACATCCTGTAATAATCTGTTTATTTTCTTCATCAATGAACAGACTTAGCAAAGGAAATGCTGTAAAAAAAAAAATATATATATATATATATATATATATATATGCAGTTATTTTTATAGTACACATAAATCAGGTTTTATATTTTAAAATATGCTCTCAATTCAGTCAATGGGAAATAAGTACATGCTAATGTGCCTTCTCAAATTGTGGTAAAAGAAAACAAAACAGCTCTTTTCGTTATGTGTATCCTAATTATAATAAAAATGAGCATAAATAACGTGGAAATGCCATGTATTGTGATTGTCCTAAAAAAATATTAACACAACCTTTATGTAAAAGCTATTACAGTATGCACACAAAATGGGAAGGTTCCCTTGTGCCAAACATAACATCTGATGAATGACAAGAACAAGGTGCTCAGATATAATGGGGATTAGTATAACATAACATACCTATATGTACTAAATGAGACGACACTAATTCAAGCATGTCATTAATACCAACACAGATAAAATGTGCATATGCAATACCTTTAGCTAGGCAAGTTATATTTTATGCAAGTAGGCCAAAAATTTCTAACTTGGCACTAAATCCATATTTTCAGAGATGCTGCAGTTCCTACTGACTTCAAGTTTGCAAATGATGGCCCTAGTATTTACTGGCTAACTGTGCTATTTTGAGTATGTCAACCCACAAAGGTGGACACTTATTTTTTCTTAATGTGCAAGATGCTTTCCTTTCAAAGGCAGGCGATACAAAGAAAGAAAACCATACCTGTTAACACTGCTGATTGGTATATTAGCAATCCAGTACAATAGTCCCAAACCTTTGGAAAAAAACATACATTAAAGTGTAAATATTTATTTAGATAATTATGAAAAAGAAAAAGAAAAAATTATGTCTGAAGTAAAAAGTACAACATTGCAAACTGACAAACTACAAATCTACATCAAGGGATGAATCTAGAGAAACACAGACATTTACAAAGGCAATGACTAGGCAGGATTCTGTTCAACACGCTCCTTATGAGATGTATTTGTTCACTACACAGTTTAAGCCTTGTCTACACACACATTTTACCAATTTAACTAAATCATTTTAGAAACTGATTAATTAAATTAGTGCTATCCTCTTGTGTGGATATATTTAAATGGGTTTAAGAATGCTTTATACATTTAACTTATGTCAGATCCTCATCAACTTAAGCTAAATCAACATAAACACATTCAAACTGATTTCAGAGTGACCACATAAGGAACTTGCACCAGTTTAACCAGTCTCTAAAACAATTTAGTTAAAATTAGTACAACTTTTGGGTACTGACAAAGCCTAAGCTAGCCATGCACAAATGCAAGTCACAAGCTTCCTTAAGAAATGACATAGCACATTATGGTTAAAATTTTACTGCAAAATGCAATTTTCAAAGTTTCCTAACTCAGCTAAATCAAAAAACAATTTTCACTAGTACACTCAGGGCATGTCTACACTGCAAAATTAAGTCAACTTAGCTAAGTCAAGTCAACATACAGCCACCACAGTAATGAAGTTGGTTGTGCATGTCCATGCTATGGTCCTTGTGTCAGTTGAGCTTGTCACCACTAGCGGTGCTTTTACTGATGCAGAGAGCTACCTTGGGTAGCTATCCCACTGTTCAACTCACCACCTGGTGTTTTGGAAAGAGTCTGCAAGCCTCATGGGAGAAACACATTCCCACAGGGGTGACTGGGAACGTGGTGTGAACGTCCCATGATGCAGTTTTCTCCCTCCCCTAATTTCTTCTACATCCCATATTTCGTGCCTGTTTTCAAAAGCCTATCAAACCTGTGCATTCACCATCTCTACAGAAGCATGAATCCCGCACAGGTCTTCGCTATTACAAACACCAAGCACCTGATTCTGCAGTATTTCCAGAGCCGCCAGAGTCACCATGCAGAATATGACAATTCTTTTCAAATAGTCCTGCTGGAAACCATGGAAAAAAACAATTCCTGGTTGCTGCTGGCATTCACGGAGCAGCTGAACACAGTGAAGCACCAGTTCTTGTTCCAAGAAACAAGCACTGACTGGTGGGGTTGCATCGTTATGGCAAACACTGGCTCCAAAACTTTGGGATGCGCAAGGCCACTTTCCTGGAAGCGTGCAAGGAGCTCGCCCCAGCCCTCTGGTGCAGTGACACTAAAATGAGAGCTCCACTGACAGTGGAGAAGCGAGTGGTGACTGCTCTGTGGAAGCTTGTAATGCCAGACTGCTACCAATCAGGTATGGGGTCTGTGACACTGTTCACTAATTAAAATTCTTATTTAACTAAGATTACATCATGGAAAAACCTTGTGTGTCCCATCCAAGACCTCTTAGTCGTGTTCAATCTGGTAACGATGTGTTCAGTCACTTAGGAGTCATCCACACAATAGGTCATCTTAAAGACAACGTCTACAATGAATCCACCAATGTACCTCCTCTGGTAGTTTATCACCAAATGGGGAAAATTCCACCGATGGCCTGTTATTCTGAAAAGGGGTATCCGTACATTGACAGATACAATGTGTTTGAGATGAACACGCTGCTGTGTGGCCAGAAGGAAGGTACCAGCAGCATCTGTCGTTATCGTCACTGGTAGCCTACCAGGCTAACCAAGTAAGAGGCTCTTATCATTTAATAGTGAAAATTCCAGTATTGTAATAACCAATCATCAAAAATATATTATTTTGGTCAAATGAAGTGCAGGGTCACAGGGTCAAAATTTTGTTACATGACAAAGGCACATATACTAATTGGGCAGGTGGCAATTCTCCTCTACCTGCGTCTAGTATGTTATGTAAAAAGCCAGGCTTTAAACAAAGGGGTAGACCCTAAATTTATGTGATAGGTTCATTAACAATGACCCTATCAAAGGGAGGACTGTAGCATATAGGGCTAGCTTGCCTTTATTATATTCAGAAATGATGCAAGGAACCAACATGACTGTATCCTGAAAGACATTAGCTTCCTCAGTTAGCATAATGCTTGAGGCCTGTGACCTTTGAACAGACAAATGGTCTAACGGAAAGCCCAAGTATTGGGGAGCTGAAATTGGAGTTTTAAGTGAATTTCTGACCACAGGAACATGAGTCCAACCACAAGAGTGTCATGGCAACGAACTGATGTTCATAACAGGTACATAGGTTACGTCCACGGATAACCAACCACAGGAGGGCCATGGCAATGAATTGACATATATGATAATATGTTGAGATTACTGATATACTACCCTATAGGAGGACACTCCAACAGTGGTAAGGTGAGGAAATACAATTAAAGAAGAAGGGGAAAACCCATACTGAATATGCATCAAATATAGTGGTGTCAATATAACATATTATAAAAGTTGCATCCCAGCCCAGGAGCAGTAGGAGAAGGATGTAGCCCTTGGGGAGGTGCCAGAATGATGGCCACTGGTGATGAGGGGGAAAGATGATGGTGATGAAGATGACTAGCATTTCAGATTGTTCTGCAAGGGATGGTGAGAGATGTACATTCTGTAGTATCTCTATCTACGTTACTGAGTTGGGGTGTTTGTTACTGTGCTAAATGCATTAATAAATAATTTGTAAATATAGAAGAGTTCCTATAGTGTGAGTGTTGCAGCTGTACACATCAGGGTTCCCAACTATAAAATAATATAAACAATATTGGGCCTGATCTTGGGACAAGAACCTGTCATCCCTAAAGTGATAACTGGGAATTCTTAAGTAATCACTATAATCAATCCATAATTAAGGCTACAATTTAGTTATGGGTATTTTTAGTAAAAGTCATGGACAGGTCACGGGATATAAACAAAAATTCACGGCCCATGATCTGTCCATGACTTGTACTATAAATACCCCTGACTAAATCTTAGCTGGGAGGGTCTGGGGGGGGCCAGCTGCTAGGGGGGGCACCAGCTGACAGGGGCCACTGAGAAGCAGCTCCTCCAGCTGTCCCCGGGACCTGGCTGCAGAGCCGCTCCAGCGACGGCCCGTGTGGCTGTCCACAGGGACGCCTGAGGACCTGTCCCCAGGGCCAGCTGCTTGGGCAGCCCTGGGGTCAGCCACACTGGCCACTGCAGAAGTCATGGAGGTCACAGAAAGTCATAGAATCCGTGACTTCCGCGACCTCCGTGACAGACACGAAGCCCTATACATAATCTATAGATCAGCCTACAGCAGCACCATACCAGAGTGACTGCTTGCCTGCGTTGCCTTTTGGTACACCTGCCACACCTCCTTGGCTTTCACGCGACACTGCTGCAGGTCCCTCTTGTAGCCCTTCTCCCCCGTGATCTGAGCGATCTGCTCGTAGATGTTCACATTTCTATGGCTGGATCAGAACTGTGCCTGTACAGCCTCTTCTCCCCATGGACCCAGGAGATCCACCACTTCCTGTGCAGGCCAGGCAGGAGCATGTAGCTGGCATGCTCAGCTGGGCAGCTGCTAGGTAGCAACACTGGGTCTACACTGCCACTGTGTCGACCTAACTTAAGCACTCACCTCTCACAGAAGAGGAGTTATTAAATCGATGTAGGAGGCAAGTGATGTCAGCAAGAGGAACATTGTAGCGTACTGAATTTACTAGGTCGACATAAGGTGTCTTACATCAACCTAACTCTGTAGTGTGGAGCAGGCCTCAGTGACAGAATTTAAATTAGACAAATTTAAAAAAACTGTCTCCAGCCATTTCAGAACTGTTCAAAAACTTACAAGAATGTTTTAATAATGGAACAAAGTGTGTTTTCCTCTGTTCTCATACTTTGAAATGGACAAAGTTTTACAGGCTTTCAAAAAAATATTCTTTTCAGGTACAGAATTAGCCTGGGAAATTTCAATCCAAAACCTAAAAGCGAAAGGAAGTTATGACTAATTCTAAACAATGGCTTAGAATGGAAAAACTTGTTCAATCTTAATTGTGGCTAATGTTCCAACTACAATATTTGAGTATTATTTTTATATAAGTACAGTCTCAAAACAATTCAAGACTTGCCACTACAGCATTTGTTAGACTTAATTAGGAGGGAGAAATTATATTTAAAAAATTCATAAACTTGTATTGAAGCCTTCTTGAGTAAATGCTCCATTTCAGACCTAAGTTTGTAGCATAGACATGGCCTAAATCGACTGAAGTCCCATTGACGATCATAAACCACTGTAATTACATCGATTCTCTATGTTCACATAACGCTCCTTGCGTCAGAGGAGCGCGTCTACAAGTGGTGCTCTAGTACCAACAGAGAGAGCAGTACACCATGGGTATCTATCCCATTGTGCAAATCGCCACCTTTTGCTGCTAAGAGCATAGGTGCTGACACCATGGATGCTCCAGGGCTGGAGCAACCAAAGGAAAAAAAAATGGTGAGTGCTTAGCACGCACTGGCAGCCCCCCATCAGAACCTCCCCCTCCACCCAGAGCCTCCTTGCCCACCAGCGGGCCCCACCAATCAGCACCTCCCCCTCCCTCCCAGCGCCTGGAGGCGGGCTCACCATCCCACGATAAGAGGTTTTTTCATTCCATGGGCTTCTGACTACGTTTCACACTGCTTTTCAACCGGCCCTTGTAAACTGTGCACCCACCATCTCTGAAAGCACGGATACTGCACTACACTCCAGTCTTGTGATGTGTACTATGAACACAATGTGGCTGAACCTACAGTATTTCATGAGCTGCAAATCTGAAAAAGAATCTGTGGCGTCTGCCCTGCTGTGTGCCACGGAAAGAAACAATTCAAGACTGATGTTGTCATTCACTAAGCAGCTTCATAGGGCAGACCATTACTACTGGGCTCGGGAAACAGGCACTGAGTGGTGGGCTTGGATTGTGATGCAGATATGGGATGACGAGCAGTGGCCGCGGAACTTTCAGAGGGGCAAAGCCACCTTCCTGGAACTATGTACAGGGCTGACCCCTGCACTGCAGTGCGAGGACACCAAAATGAGAGCTAAGTAACAACTACGGGCAATTTTTTCCGCAGATGTGTTTTCTTGACAATATACTCCTTTCCACAAGATCTGGACTATCCCCACACATACACTTATTTTTTTCACCAAGATAAATTAAAGGACTAGATCTGAATGAAAAGCCGATTTCCATCCTGCAGGAAATTCCAATATTTTAACATTTGGTTTTGTCCAAATTTGGCATAAGAAGTCAAAACAATAATTTTCACTGAACAAAAAGTCACAAAAGAATTTTATTCAGAAATGTCAAAATGAAATGAAACATTTTGACATTCCTACATTGAAACATTTTATTTCAGTGTATTTAACTGACTTGGAACAGGATGTTTTGAGTTAGTTTGACATTAAACTGCATCTTCCTCAGATACCACAGTACCTCATGGGACTTGTCTCAGGCTCCAATTTTTCCCTATGGGTTGGGCGCCACAGCCAGTCTACATTTCCCCATCATGTAACTTGAGCAAAGGGTAGACCACAGTGCATCATGGAAGATGTAGTCTGGCCAAGGAACCTGCCCAAAGGAGAGAATGGGGGTATGAAGCATCCAAACTAAAACTCCTAAACTAAAACTCCCATGAGGCACTGCAGCAGCATAGGAAGATGCAGTTTCATTTCACAGTAGTCAACATCAAACTTTTCTGTTCAGTTAAACAAACTGAAATATTTCAATTAGGGCCAAACAGACCTGAAGCAAAATATTTCATTTAGATTTTGCTGAAGGAAAATTTTGATTTTGTGGAACCTGAATTTTTTCCTTCAAAAAATCATTTTGAGGGAAATTCCCAACCAGTTCAACTAAGGAACAGGGAATCAATGAGTATTTGTTTTATACCATCTTGATTAAATATCAATGTTGATAAAAGTAATGCACATCAGAAAACACAATTCCAACTACACATACAGAATGATGGGTCTAAATTAGCTGTTTCCATTCAAGAAGGAGATCTTGGAGTGCCTGTGGATAGTTCTCTGAAAACATCTGCTCAATTTGCCGTGACAGCCAAAAAGCTAACAGAATGTTAGAAACCACTGGAGAATACCACCATCAATACTTTGAGCATTTCAGGTCACCCCATAACAAAAAAGTACAGAGAAGGGCAACAAAGTTCCTGGATGATAGGTCCATCCATGGAAATTAGCCAAGATGGTCAGGTACACAGTCCCATGCTCTGGGCATCCCTAGACCTCTGACTACCAGAAGCTGGGACTAGACGACAGGGGAGGGATCACTAAATATATTGCCATTTTCTATTCATTCCTTCTTAAGCATCTGGCATCAGCTACTGTTGGAAGATCATATACTGGGCTAGATGGACCACTGATCTAACCCAGTATGGCCATTCTTATGTTAAGTATTTAAAGGGAAAAATGCCCATTTTACTCCAAAGAGACTACATTTGTTAAAAGTAGAGTATGCTTTCCTTACCTTAAAGCTTCTGTCTTCAGAGACTGATATAAGCATATTTCTCTCCCAGGTGCAAAACTCAGCTGCAGTCACTGGAGCCAGATGGCCTTCCAACTCAGTTAATATAGCCTCATTCTGTGATTAGTTGAACAAGAAAGAAAAGTAGATCAAACTTCAACATAAAAAAGTTTCATTTGTTCTGACTTAAGTAATTAAAAAATACCACTACAAAAAGAATGTCAAACTGGGGCACATTATACTATTTCACGTACACCTGTTTTCTTACTCCCAAATGTATTGTATCACTGGCAAAAATCACTATGTCTATTGTATTCCCTTCTCCAAACATAACAACATATAAAAATACTTTCAGGTTCATCTATAAATTTCTATGTTATTACCCTCAATGGACTTACACACCTAAACACCTTATTATTTGTGCTAATGTTTTCCCCAGTAATGAGAATAAATCAACATGCCTGTATTTTTTTTTTTAATTTTTCCTTCCTCCCGTTCCCCCTCCCAACTTCTTAAAGGCTGATACCATGCTATATTTTTCTTGGCACCAATTCTTCTCTCAAAATCATGTAATAATTGTTTACAATTTATTTCCCGTGAGAGTCTAGGTCACAACACAAAGTTATAGAGGCACTGCAACTCCATTACGTTTTACTGAGTTCTATTTTACACTTAAATTGGGGATTCAACCTCTGTTTCGTACGAAAAATTCAGTGTATCCGCTCCAAATTTACCACACTTACTCTGAGTACAATGTTTTTTTCTGAGAATTTACAAATAAATCTATTAGTTGGAATTAAAACTATTTAAAAATGGGTCCTTTAAGAAATGTAGCATCTGAGCCCATCTTTTCTTTATCAAAAAATATTTTAACAATAAAACAAAACACTCAAACTTTCCAAATCGTTAAAATTAATTGAAATCCTGTGCATATTTGAAGTCAGGTTGTAATTAAACAAAATTATTAATGATTGTTGTACCTAATTGCTGTGATTAAATAAGCTACACAGACTCAGGTCAATAGCTCAAGTAACTCTTAAAAGAGGCCACTTTTTGTGACATAAAAAGTACCTCGACCAATCACCACCTCCTGTACACCTAATTTGCATGTAACAATTATATTGGTTGTAGTATGAAGAAGACTGGACATGTGTCAACAGTTCTTACTGCTAGGTAACATGGAATCTGTAAAGAGCAGTAATAGTTGGGCAGCATGATAGCTTGGTCATAAGTGTTTGAAAGGTTCCAATGGCACCATTGCCTCAACTCCACTGTACATTAAGGCAACACATCTGAGAGAACTGCAACAAGGCACCAGTCTCACTAACACAGCAAGCCATTAAGACTTTAAATTGACTTTAAACAAGCCATTAAAACTGCAAATTAAGGGATAGATTTACTAGTATGCTTTGGCTGCTTTGTGCTTCTCTGGTGACTAGCTGATCCACTCTAGGTACTTTGGGGTAATGGCATATCTGCCCTTAAAAATTCAAATTAAAAACATTATTTAAGACCGATGCTATATATCCTCAGATCCTTAGAGATACTGCATGAGAGCATTCATCCTTGGGTTTTTTGTTTAGTGTTTGTGTATGAATCTTTTAGTAATTAAAAAAATAAGGAAATTCGCACATAAAAAGCTGCATATTAAAAAGAAGCTATGGTTGAGAATAAATATCCATAACTGTGGAGTCAAAAACATTATAGGAATGTTGTAATTATCTCAGAACCAAGTATTACAAGCCAAGTTAACCTGTGCTCAACTGTCAGAACTTATTGGACTATAGTGAAGGTAAATATGTACGTTAATTTCCATTACAGTGACAGCACTTCCAACTTAGCAGGACACAGCTACTGACTTTTCATTAATTTACTCATACTAGAAGAGGTAGTGGTACAACAAAGAAGTAGAATTGTTATCTGCTTTTATTCCCCTGTAGAATCAGGCTGGGAGAGGAAGGGGACATGCAAAGCAGGTTGTTGATGTACACAGCAATGTCCCTTGCATCCTCCTGAGAGAGCCTGGATGAAACTTTCATAGAAGTACCCTGCAATCCTCTCCTGAAGGCTTCTAGGGATGGCAGCCTTATTTCTTCTTCCACAGTATGAAACTTTCTCATGCCAGCCTGTGATTACTGCAGTGGTGCCTGCCTAAGTTAACAGGCTAGCGGCAAATAGGCCAGGTGCCTTTAGCACTGGCAAAGTGGAAATTTCTGTAATAATTTTATGAACCCTACATGCACGCCTCAGTTTCCCATATGTGCTTAATTGTTACTCAGGGGTGGAAAAGGACTGTTTGCTCTCAGGGCAGGCTAAGACACAATGGTATGATTGTTGCCTTGCTGTCTGAGGCTGAATGAGTCATTGGGGGGAAAAAGAAAAAAAAAAGACTGGCTGAGGCCAATCCCCTATCAATGGAGAATTCAAGAAGACAATGGACATCTAGCAACCCAAAAGGAGATGGATTTCCACATCTCTCAGCAGCGAAATTGAGCAACAGCCCCCAGCTTGAAAACAAAGGACTGGGGAGGTGGGAGGATAAGGGTTGGCTGCTGGAAGGAGGGGGGCTCTCACCTGGGATCTGACCAAAGAGGTCGGACTGAGAAACAGACAGAGTTTGAACAACTGGGTTCACTATAGCATGGCTGGTCTCAGGGATAACCAGAATGGACTTGGGCTATGCTTTAATCTTCAGTTCTCTATGCTAACCTGGAGGACTTCCTATGCTGTGTTCCAGTTAACTAATAAACCCTACTGTTTTGGTAACACTGTTTGAGTGTCACTACAAATGCTTCAGGGGGTGCATTAATCCCTGAAGAGTGTGCAAGTCTCCAACAGGAGCCTATCACATCTGGATTTGCTAAACAGAGCTCATGGTGTGAAGCAGGAGTGCTGGAGTCCTAAAGGTGAGGCTGTGTGGTCTACCCTGGAGGAAGAATGAGACCCCTTGCGGGTCTGGCACACAGAAAGAGTTCCTCCTAGAGACTGTTTCAAAGCTGGGGAGGTAGCACCAATCCTGCGGATCCATGTTAGGGACACCAGCAGCAGCTGTCCTCTTTGTCCCCTTGTTATTCTCAGAAGTGAGATATTGACTAAAATCACCACTACATGTGGAAAACGGTGCCAGTATTCAGTGTCATTGCCCTATGCAAATAGTTTCAGATAACTAAGCAAATCCCTACTCATTTCCCCTTGCCCCTGGTGGGTCATACTAACCATGGCTGGTACTGTGAGTGGTGTCATGCACAAACGCTCTGAAGCACAAGTGTCAATAAACATGTCTTCTTGAAAATTTTAGGGGGGCAAGGGAAGGGTGTTCTGAATCTTAATTTTCGCTTTCTTTGTGACTATACTGACAAAGATACTTCAGCAGTTGTCATTGCACCCTTGAGGAGATCCCTTTCTGCACCTGCAGCATGTCTTAGCCAGATAAGGAGGAGAAAGAAGAGGACTCAGGATGACATGTTCAGAGAGATCCTGCAAGCCACTGCTGCACCAGACCACGAATAGAAGGCCTGCAGGTTGAATATTGCAGACTGTATGGAGAAGGAAATAAACAAGAGAAAGGCCTAGAAGTCCCTGCAGGAAAAAGGAGGAGACGCACCAGGACATAATGGGGCTTCGCCGGCAGCAAACACTGATGCTGCAGACTCTTGTGGACCTACAGGTTCAACAACCACAGGCTTGCATATCTTTGCAGTCCATGCAGAACTCCATTACAGCACCCTCAAGATTCCACATGGCATTTGGGGCCGCATCCCTACCCCTACCACTCCACACTGGGGGACAGTAAGGACAACCACAGTTTCGCATACACTGACCTGTGCGAGCCACAATTGCTGTATGTGTAGCCAAAATGGACATGAATGTTATTTCCCCTTAATAAATTAATGGGCCAGAACTTAAGTTTTTAAATGTATTTGCTTTAAAATTGCACAGATTTTTTTTTTTTTGGCAGTTGTTTTGTTACTCAATTAAATTCTGTTTGGAAAATAATTTAATCTTCATTAGATCACAACATACGCTGCAAAGTGCCAAGAGGTAGTGAAAGCACCCACTTAGTTGTTATTGTACAACTTGACAATTCACAGGAACAGGGACAAACACCGTAACAATCAAATCATAGATGTACAGCAAGCACCACAAAACCAATAGGTGCATTGACAGTGTTATAGTCATAGATGTGCACCAAGCACCACACAATTCCTAACAGACTCCAACACTGCAGGGCCAGGTAGAACACAGTGCGCCACAACACACTACTGTGGCTCTCTGCTAAAGTGCTCTTTAAAGGACTCCGAATTGTATGGCTCCGTGCTGAGCTTTTCTAATAGCCCTTGTGCCTGGTTGTTCAAGCTGCTCCGCCTTCGGACACTTACTGAGGCTCCTTCCTCTGCATTCACCCCAGTGGCAATTTTTTCCCCTTTGCCACACAGATATTATGCAGGACACAACAGGCAGCTACAACCACTGGGATTATTTTTCTCACTGACATCCAGTCTTGTGAGGAAACAATGTCATTGTCTTTTCAATCTACCAAAAGCACATTCAATTCGACATTGGTGAGGCCTCATCTGGAGTACTGTGTCCAGTTTTGGGCCCCACACTTCAAGAAGGATGTGGATAAATTGGAGAGAGTCCAGCGAAGGGCAACAAAAATGATTAGGGGTCTGGAACACATGACTTATGAGGAGAGGCTGAGGGAACTGGGATTGTTTAGTCTGCAGAAGAGAAGAATGAGGGGGGATTTGATAGCTGCTTTCAACTACCTGAAAGGGGGTTCCAAAGAGGATGGCTCTAGACTGTTCTCAATGGTAGCAGATGACAGAACGAGGAGTAAGGGTCTCAAGTTGCAGTGGGGGAGGTTTAGATTGGATATTAGGAAAAACTTTTTCACTAAGAGGGTGTTGAAACACTGGAATGCGTTACCTAGGGAGGTGGTAGAATCTCCTTCCTTAGAGGTTTTTAAGGTCAGGCTTGACAAAGCCCTGGCTGGGATGATTTAACTGGGAATTGGTCCTGCTTTGAGCAGGGGGTTGGATTAGATGACCTTCTGGGGTCCCTTCCAACCCTGATATTCTATGATTCTATGAATTATCATTCTACACCTGCTGGGCTGGTAGTTGAATCTTTCCTTGGTGCTATTGAGGTGGCCAGTGTACAGATTCAAGAGCCACAGGAACAAGGGTTAGGCTGGGCCCCCAGGATCACTATTGGCATTTCAACATCACCAATGTTAATCCACCAGTCGGGGAAGAAAGTCCCAGCTTGTAACTTTAACAGTCCTGTGTTCTTAAAAAGACAAGCATCATATACCTTCCCTGACCAGCCAATGTTGATGTTGGTGAAGCATCCTCAGTGATCCACCAACACTTGCATAACCATAGAAAAGTAGCTCTTTCTGTTGATGCACTCTGGGGCAAGGTGGCCTGGTGCTAAAATAGGGATGTGTGTGCCATCTATCACTCCATTACATTTCAGGAACTCCACTGCTGAAAATCCATCCATTACATCCTGCAAATTGCCAAGAGCCGGAGGGGATTAATGGCCCCGCATACTTGCATGTCAACGATAGGTGCCGACCCCCCACCCCTGGCCCTGCCCCTACACCACCCTTGCACCACCCCAATTCCACCCCCTTCCCCCAAGTCACCGCCCCTGCCCCGCCTCTTTACTGCTTCCTTCCCTGAGTGCGCCGAATCCCCACTTCTCCCCCTCCCTCCCGGAAAGTCCTAAGCGCCACCAAGCAGCTGTTAGGCGGCGGGCAGGAAGTGCTGGGAGGGGGAGGAGCAGGAACACGGTGAGCTCGGGGGGGGGGAGGAGGAGCTTGGCTGCTGGTGGGTGCAGAGCACCCGCTAATTTTTCCACAGAGTCGGTGCCTATGGTGTCAACGGCCTGCACAATGGATTTTCCAACTCCAAAATGATTTCCCACTGACTGGTAGCAATCAAGCATTGCAAGTTTCCACAGTAAGATTGCCACTCATATCTTCACTGTCAGTGCTGCTCTTATTCTGATGTCCACGCACTGGAGAGTTGGAGTGAGTGCAACACAGATCCAGGAATGTGGCCTTGCTCATCCAAAAAGTTCTGCAGTCACTACTCATCATCCCAAGCCTGCATTACAATGTGATCCAACCCATCAGTGCTCGTTTCTTGGGCCGAGAAGCAGCACTTCACTGTCCGCAGCTGCTCCATGAATGAATGCCACCCAACAACCTTGAATTTTCGCCATGTCCCACAGCAGTGTGTCCTCCATGAAATTGTCCTGTCCCCCGATTTGGTTCTTCTTGCAGCTCTGCAAATACTGGAGGATTCTGTCCTGTGCTTGCTATGCTCATGACAGTAGTAAAGAGCTGTGGACATTCCATTTTTCTGTGACAGATGGACGACAGCAAGGAGGGCCGTGCAGGTTTATGGGATTTTTTTAATAAGGCACAAAAATTATGGGATATGAATGACATTATGGGATGGAGAAAGTTGCATGCTGGAAAGTTGACCCTTTGCTCCCAGTCACCATACTCGACTTGTTTCTGCTTCACCACACATTGCCAAAACTTCCCCAAAGACATTGCACGGGATAGTGACGAGTTGCACACTGGGATACCTACCCACGGTGCACAACACTGTGCATTGAGAAAAGTACTCCTGGTGAGCACATGCAGCATTGACGCAAGGAGCCTAATATGCAGGCACACAAGTAATGTACTAACTGCGATGGCTTTATGATGATTTCTTTTAAAAGTAACCTTAATTCTGAATTTCCTCAGTTTATAACGCTTAATTTGGGAATAGTTACAACATCCCTGTAATGTTTTCTACCCTTAAGTTACTGATACATACTCTGAACCGTAACTTCATCTTAATATTGTCTGGGATATATATTAATATCACGCATTAGGCCATGCCAATTTTCATCTACAAGCAGATGAACATTTTTGCTCAATAAATATCAGGTTTTCTGAAAAACATGTTGCTTTTAATTAGTATGGTTTAATTTGAAAGTGAACATGTTTCTAGAATCTTTAACATCTATTTTCAAGAGAAAAGACAACTCACCTTTGCATTTAACATATATATCCGATTTCCAGCACATACTGCCACAGCCTGGTCATCTGGACTAAATCGTACATAAAGCACCATTCCCAAAAGAGTTCCTATAACAATTCCTCGAGGCATTAACCCTATAATAATTTTAAAAAGATTAGTATTGTGTCATAAAAACAAAAATTCAAACACTTCAATATAGTTTTAAATTTAAAGCATAACTATAAATTTAGTAACTGAATGGCTACTACAGGTCAATAGCCACTCAAAAGTTAAGGATGTGTTGAGCTTTTCATTTAAAACAGGACTTTATTCCCTTTATT
This sequence comes from Lepidochelys olivacea, assembly GCF_965140295.1. Taxonomy (NCBI): domain Eukaryota; kingdom Metazoa; phylum Chordata; order Testudines; family Cheloniidae; genus Lepidochelys; species Lepidochelys olivacea. Next base: position 129,776,399 of record NC_140413.1, read on the forward strand.
TCACTCTTTAATTACTACCTTTCACCTCCAAATTTATAATTAACATTCAGGAGACAACTTCTAGGGAACCATCTGAATGAACTGTTTGCTCAATTTTATACTAAAAACATTTAAATCATCCAGTTTTCAAATGTAGCCCAAAATAGCTTGCCATTTTTTGTCTTTTTATAACAGAATATTGGGGGGGCCAGGGGAGAAGACATCTTACAAGTTAACTTGTGTATCAAAAGCAGGAAGGTCTCATGACCAGCTTGCCTAGTGGTCTGGTCATTGCTTTACAGTTTCTGCTGCTCTAGTTGTCTGAGAGGGCACCAGCTGTGGCCTCAATCACCCCCTTGTGCTGCGATTGCTCCCCCAGAGCTTGGTTACTACAAGGGAGCCAGGGGGAAGTGGGGCCCAAGGTAGGGGGACCCGGGCCCACCCACTCCACCAGATCCGAGGGCCCTAGCATATATCAAAGTGCCCAGCTCCAGTTACTAAGCTACCCCAAAATATGTTTCCACTTGGGTCACTTCATACCAGTCTGAATCTCCTCAGCTTGGGGCGTGATTACTGGTTTAGCAGACTCTCCTCAGTCTGTCTGTGTTCGGTCAATTTTGCTTAAGGCTTTCAAATCCCCAAGGAGAGGAGGGGGCACCAAAGTCCCTCCTGTTAGCACAGCCTTCATAAAGCTGTTGCCACTCTCCACACAGCTCTCAGCATCAGCCACGCTTCCTGATTCCATATGCAGCTCACTCCCCACTTTTTCCTGTGCTACCAGTGCTCCTTTGAACTCTTCCTCCACTGGCAATATGCCTTGCACCTGTTGAAGGGCAAAGCCACCCTTGTCCCATATTGGTCTACTCCCCACCCTGCTTCCATGTGAAGCTTGTAGACTGCATCACACACCCTTCCCCATAATTTTTCAGTCACCGGGCTTGCTTGTATTGACAGTTCCCTCAGTCTCAGGAAAAGAAGGCTGCATTTTTATGACCTTTACTGGGTCAATGCAGTACTTCAAAGCGGTATGGTTGGCAGGACAAATACCACTACATGACTCAGTGATTGTGATCCTTTATAGAACGTAGCCATCGTAGGGGTGCATGATCTGTCACTAGCTGGAATGGTTGGCCCCACAGGAAGCAAAGCCAGGCCTCAACAGCCAACTTTACCATTACAGCACCTTCTCTATCACTGACTAGGGGACTTCTCAAGGAAACAGCTTCCTGCTATGATATACGATAGGATGCAAGAAGTAGGGGGAGAGGAGCAACAATCCATCTCCAAGATCAACATCCAATGCGTCTGTTTGTAAAATAAAAGGTTTTAAAAAGTCAAGGTGTAATAAAACAGGTTCCTGTTTTATAAAAGGTGTAATAAAACAGACTTTTTTTAGTGCCTGGAAGGCCTTGTCACAGGCCACAGTCTACTGGATCTTTCTGGGTGTGGCATCTTTTACTAGCCTGTTAGGGGTGCAGCTATTGTGGCAAAGTTGGGTAGGAACAACCGACAGCAGCATTTCTCAAACTGGGGTCCGCAGACCCCTGGGGTTCCGCAAGCGTACTCCAGGAGGTCCAAGGGCCCCGCTGATAACTCCTTTCCCTCCCTCCCAATACCTCCTGCATGCCAGGGAACAGCTGATCAGCAGCGTGCAAGAGGCACTAGTAGAGTTGCCTGCCCGGGGCTAAGGCAGGCTCCCTACCTGCCTTGGTTCCATGTGGCTCCCAGAAGCGGACGCCAGGTCTCTGTGGCTGCCCATGGGGGCTCCGCAAGCTGCCCCACCCCAAGTGCCAGCTCAGGAACTACGACCAATGGGAGCTGCGGGGACAGGGCCTGCTGGCGTGGGGGCAGCGCACAGAGCCTCACGGGCCGCCCATGCACCTAGGGGCCACAGGGACCTGGCGGCTACTTCCTGGGAGCCGCAGTAAGCACTGCCAGGACCCCACACCCTGAACACCTTCCACACCCCAACCCCTTGCCCAGTACGGAGTCCCCTCCCCCACCCAAACTCCCTCCCAGAGCCCACATCCCCACACACACCCCAACCCTCTGCCCCACCCTTGAGCCCGCTGCTGCATCCCAAACCCCTCATCCCCTGCCACACCCCAGAGCCCTCACCCCTACACTCCAACCTCCTGCCCCAGCCTTGAGCCCCCTCCTACACCCCAAACCCCTCATACTCAGCCCCAACCCAGAGCCCTCATCCCCCTCCAGCACCCCAATCTCATGCCCCTGCCTAGTGAGAGCGAGTGAGGGTGGGGGAGAGCGAGCGACAGCAGGAGGGGGGATGGAATGAGCAGGGGCAGGGCCTCAGAGAAGGGACAGGGCAGGGGGGCCCTGAAAATTTTTAAATCAAAATGGGGGTCCTTGGGTTGCTAAGGTTTGTGAACCACTGCATATAGTATCCCACTAGCCCCAGGAAGCTGTGCACTTGTCTCTTCATAGAGGGGATCTGGCCTTGTGACAAGGCCTTTATCTTCCTTACTAATGGGCATAGCTGTCCCCTGCCCACAGCGTACCCCAGATAGTTCACTTCCCGGTTGGCTAATCAACCTTTAGCCAGGTTAGCTGTCAGCCTGGCCTCTTGGACTGTCCGTGGGACCACTGGGAGGTGATGTATATGGTTGTCCCAGGTTCTGCTCTAGATGACAATATTGTTGATATAAGCAGCCATATATTGACTATGGGGACACAATACCTTATCCATTAACCTCTGGAACACAACCATTGCCCCATGCAGATCTAAGAGCATAGTTCTAAACTGGAATAAGCCCAGGAGCATTAAAAAAAGACAGTTTTTTCACTGGAATCAGGGATATGGGCATCTGCCAGTACCCCTTAGATAGGTTAAGGGTGAATATATAGCTGGCAGCCTCTCCAGCAATTCGTCGACACGCAGTATGGGACAGACATCAAATTTGGATCTTGCATTCACTTTTGAAAATCTATGCAGCATCATGTTGAGCTGTCCTGTCTGGGTACAAACATTATTGGACTTCACCACTCACTGTGAGACTCCTGGATGACCCTCATGGCCAACATTTTCTGTAGCTCTTGTCTCACAGTTGCCCACATTTTTTCTGGGTAATGGTTGCACGCTTTCTGGCCAGGTTCAGTCTCTATATAATGGAGCACCAGACGCATCTGGCCTGGTGGTGCCAAAAACACAGAGGGGAATGTGCTGATGAGTGTGTATCTGCTGTTCCTGTGGGGTCATAAGCCTTACCCGGTTGATACAGTCCCCAACTGGAGAACCACTGTGGCACAGCTCAGGCTCAGTGGGCAATGGAGTGATGAAGAGCCGCTCCTGTTCTTTCCATACCTTTGGTAAATTGATGTGATTTATTTGTGAGACTTACCTTTTCCCAGGCTGGTGAACTTCATAATCTACAGCTCCAAACCGTCTTATTATTTGAAAGAGACCCTGACACCAAGCCAACAGTTTAGACTCAGAGTTGGGTAACAGAAGCAGCACCTGGGCGCATTTGGAATTCTCGGATATGGGCACCTTTGTTATAGTTCTTCTCTTGGTCATGTTGAGTCTTCAACAAGTTCTCCTTTGCAAACTCACACAGGGATTTTAACTTCTCTCTTAATCACAGTATATACTGTCCTGAGTTGGTGGACCGATTCATGTCCCTTCCATGTTTCATTAATCAGATTTAACATTCCCCAGGGCTGTCTCCCATAATGCAACTCAAATGGAGAAAATCCCATAGAAGTATAGGGAACTTCCCACATGGAGAACGGAAGGGAGGGTAGGAGCTGATTCCACTAATGAGGATCAGAGGCCACAAACTTCTTAAGTATCTCTGTCATGGTGTTATTGAAACACTCCGCCAGTTTGTCAGTGATAAACAAATGTTCTTAGGGCTTTCACCTTCAGCAAGTTACATAGGTCTTCCATTACCTGTGACACAAAAATGGTTCCCTGGCCAGCAATTATTTCTTTAAGAATCCCTACCTAGGCAAAACATTTATCAACTTGGTGATGATGACTGCCACCTTTGTGGAGCAGAGGGGCATCACCTCAGGGTAGCATGAAGCTTAGTCCATGCTCACTAAGATGTATTGGTGCCTTGCACGCTTTTTCCAGTGACCCTATTAAACCCATCCTTACTCTTTTGAATAGGGTCCCTACAAGTACACTTCCTGGTGGACTTGAGGCCAACAAAAGCTCAGGGTCACCATTTCCAGTGTTTTTTCCTACCCAAGATGTCCTTTGCAGTATATCATGAGGGCCAGATTTAACACTTCCTGTTGAAACTTTTTGGGAACAAAGAGTTACAGCTAGTCTTCTCTGGTCTGTGGGTCTTTTGCCAACCAGTTTTTTTTCCCCTTTGTAATTCAAACTGTGGCTATTGTTTTCATAATTGTGGCTCGTGTACTTTATTGTTGACATGGACAATCTGTAGGTCTAGACAAATGTTAAATGATTCTGCTGCTTGACAATGAAGTCAGCTCAGCTCAAAAGCAGCTCTACATCAGGGGATGGAGTGTGCTAGTCCTTAGCTTGAGCTACTGCAGGGCATGGGCCATGAGTAGGATCACTGACTGGGGACATGGAAGGCCCTTCCCTATGGTCATTGTTTTTGGGGTTGGGACCATTACCTGAGTGCATTGATGTTCCTTCCCCTGAGTTGTCATCTCCACCTAATCCAACCAACCCCTGGAGGTCTCCTCTGATTGCATCTTCTGTCTCTCCCACTGTCCCCTCCAGGGACCACCCCCCCTTCCTAATTCCATCAGTACCTGTAATAACTTCTTGTATCACCCAATTATATTAGGGTAGGCTAAGTTCAGGGCCACCCCTACATGCGTGATGTCCGTGCAGTTCTGTATTGTTAGCTGGACTTGCCTCATGGCGTACAGACATACACCTCATGGATGCACTGAAAAAATAGGGTGCCTGAAGTTTCTCCCTCATGTCTATTAAGCTGTGGGCCCAGACTCCGTTAACTTGTACTGACACCACCAGTTTCTCTATCTTGCAAGCTCTAAAGTCAGCTAGAAGTGGCCCAGTTAACTGCACATGAAGTAGTCACCTGACTGGGGAGGTGCTTTGACTGTCTGGGCTCCCACACTTCATGGGGATCCTGTGGTGGGCCTTAAGTTGTGCCAGAATGGCCTTTTTGTCCCATCTCTCTGTAGGGATAAACCACCACAGTTGATCTACTCGGGTGGTCCCATCCCCACCACCACCCCTCTTGGGCTACCTTAGCAGTTATCCCCCTATTTGTGTGATGAATAAATAAAGAATGCATGAATGTGATTGCGTCTGCCAGCAGTGATCGAAGGGAGGGTGCTTAATTTACAGGAAAGTAGAGTAAATCCGGGGGGAGAAGGGGGGTTATCAAAGAGAAACCAACAGAACTTTCACACCGTAGCCTGGCCAGTCATGAAACTGGTTTTCAAAGCTTCTCTGATTCACACCGTGCCCTCCTGTACTCTTCTAACCGCCCTGGTATCTGGCTGCGCATAATCAGCAGCCAGGTGATTTGCCTCAATCTCCCCCTTACACTCACAGATATTGTGGAGCGCACAGCAAGCAGTAATAACAATAGGAATATTAGTTTCGCTGAGGTCTAAATGACTCAGTAAACTGTGCCAGGGTGCTTTTAAAGACCCATATGCACATTCTATCACTATTCTGCACTTGCTCAGCCTGTAGCTGAACAGCTCCTGACTACTGTCCAGGGTGCCTGTGTATGGCTTCATGAGCCATGGCATTAAGGGGTAGGCTGGGTCCCCAAGGATAACTATAGGCATTTCAACATCCCCAAGGGTTATTTTCTGGTCTGGAAAGTAAGTCCCTTGCTGCAGCTGTTGAAACAGACCAGAGTTCCTGAAGACGGGAGCGTCATGAACCTTTCCCAGCCATCCCACGTTGATGTTGGTGAAATGTCCCTTGTGATCCACCAGTGCTTGCAGCACCACTGAAAAGTACCCCTTTCGGTTTATGTACTCACTGCCTTGGTGCTCTGATGCCAAGATAGGGATATGAGTTCCATCTATTGCCCCGCCAGAGTTAGGGAATCCCATTGCAGCAAAGCCATCCACTGTGACCTGCACATTTCCCAGAGTCACTACCCTTGATATCAGCAGATCTTTGATTGTGTTGGCTACTTGCATCACAGCAGCCCCCACAGTAGATCTGCCCACTCCAAATTGATTCCCGACTGACCGGTAGCTGTCTGGCGTTGCAAGCTTCCACAGGGCTATCACCACTCGCTTCTCAACTGTGAGGGCTGCTCTCAATTTGGTATTCTTGCACTTCAGGGCAGCGGAAAGCAAGTCACAAAGTTCCATGAAAGTGCCCTTACACTTGCGGAAGTTTCACAGCCACTGGGAATTGTCCCAGACCTGCGACACTATGCGGTCCCACCAGTCTGTGCTTGTTTCCCGGGCCCAGAATCGGCGTTCCATGCCATGAACCTGCCCAGCTGACACCATGATGTGCACATTGCAGGGGCCCGTACTTTGTGAGAAGTCTATGTCCATGTCCTCATCACTCTTGTCACCATGCTGCAGTCACCTCCTCCTCACCTGGTTTCGCTTTTCTTGCAGGTTATGGTTCTGCATATCCTGCTGGATAACACGCACGGTGTTTATAGTGCTCATAATTGCTGCGGTGATCTGAGAGGGCTCCATGTTCCCAGTGCTACGGCGTCAGTGCTGAAAAAAGGCACGAAACGATTGTCTGCCGTTGCTCTGGCGCAGGGAGGGGCGACTGACAACATGGCTTACAGGGAATTAAAATCAACAAAGGTGGTGGCTTTGCATCAAGGAGAAACAGAATGGCCCCCTCAAGGATCAAACTCAAAACCCTGGGTTTAGCACGCCGTTGATTTCACGGAGGGAGTGGGGGAGAAAATGAATACAAAACATATCTGGTCTATTTCTTGTTTTGATCCACTTCATCTATCTTTATACATCTTGCTGGCAGCAGACAGTGCAGTATGACTGCCAGCCATCGTCGTCTCCTGGCTGCTCGGCAGAAGATGGTGCAGTATGACTGCCGGCAGGACTCAATCTCCATGAGACAAAACTTAAAAGGGAAATAACCTGGCTGAGTCACTCCTGTGTCTGCCCAGGCGCCCCGACCAACCTCACCAAGGTCGACTAAAAGAGCACCCTGGAGTACAGCGACAATGGCTACCAGTCATACTGCACTGTCTGCTGCCAAAAGGCAATGAACTGCTGCTGTGTAGCAATGCAGTACCATGTCTGCCAGCACCCAGGAGACATATGGTGAGCTGAGTGGGCTCTATGCTTGCTGTGATATGGCATCTGCACCCAGGAAAAAAGGTGCAAAACAACTGTCTGCAGTTACTTTCACAGAGGGAGGGCTTGACGATATGTACCCAGAACCACCCGTGACAAGTTTTTGTCCCATCAGGCATTGGGATTTCTACCCAGAATTCAAATGGGCGGCGGAGACTACAGAAACTGTGGGATAGCTACCCACAGTGCAACACTCTGGAAGTCGACAGTTGTCTCAGTACTGTGGACACACTCTGCCGTCTAAGTCCACTTAGAGCATTCATGTGGGGACACACACAATCGACTGTATAAAAACGCTTTCTACAAAACCGACTTCTATAAATTTGACCTAATTTCGTAGTGTAGACATATCCTAAGTTACCACCATCTTTTTTAATTGCAGGCACCAAAACTGGATACAGTCTTCCAGCAACAGTTGCACCATTGCCAAACAGAGATAAAATAACCTCTTCTACTCTTACTCAAGATTCCTGTTTATGCATCCCAGCATTGTATTAGCTCTTTCGGCAATAGCATCTTACCGGGACTCATGTTCAGCTGATTATCCACCATGCCCCCCAAATATTTTTCACAGTCACTGCTCCCTAGGACAGAATGCTCCATCCTGACAGCATGGCCTACATTCCTGTTTTTTAGATGTATACATTTAGCCATATTCAAAACACAGATTGTTTGCTTGAGCCCAGTTGATTGAACAATCCAAAATCGCTCTGAATCAGTGACCTGTTTTCTTCATTATTTTCCACTCCAAGTTTTGTATCATCTGCAGACTTTTTTCAGTTGTGATTGTGTGTTTTCTTCCACATCATTGATAAAAATATTAACAAGTACAGAACTGATCCCTGTGGGACTCCACTGGAAAGACTCGCTATGACAATTCTCCATTTACAATTACACTGGGAGACCTATCAGTTAGCCAGGTTTTAATGACAGATTTCAGAGTAGCAGGCATGTTAGTCTGTATTCGCAAAAAGAAAATGTGTGCCATGTTTGCTTTATATTATTTTAGCTTTTAATCAAAACGTTGAGCGGTACTAAATCATACACTTTACAGAAACCTAAGTACGTTACATCAACCCTATTATTTTTTAACAACCAGACCTGTAGTCTCTCAAAAAGGATATCAGGTTAGTTTGACAGGAGCGATTTTCCATAAACATGTATTGATTTGCATTAAATTATATTACCCTCCTTTCATTCTTTATTAATCGAGTCCTGTATCAGTTGCTCTACTATTTTGTCTGGGGTCAATATCAGGCTAACAGGCCGAGAATTACCATTTTCTTTTAGTCTTCTGGAACTTCCCCAGTGTTCCAAGACTTAATAGAAATCAATGTTAATGGTCCAAGCTCTTTTAAAACTCTTGGATGCAAGTTATCTGGACCTTCTGCTTTAAAAAAAAAAAAAGTCTAAACTTTAATAGCTGCTGTTTAACATCCTCTACAGATACGAGTGGAATGAAAAGAGTTTTCACATCGCCACATAATAAGACTATGACATCTACTTTTTTCTCCCCAAATACAGAATAATAAATATTAACACTTCTGCCTTTTCTGCATTATTGATAATTCTGCCATTTCTATCTAGTAATGGAGCAATACCATTGTCAGGATTATGTTTCCCAAATATATTTAAAATGCCTTTTATTGTCCTTAACTCTGCTGGCTATAGAGGTCTTTGTGTCCCTTTGCTTCCCTTAGCAATTTGCTACAATTCCTAACTTCAGATTTATATACTGTGCTATCAATTTCCCTTTTCTTTCAGTTATTACATTTTATTTTGTATAGTTGCATTCACTTATCAATCTGGTACAGAGGGTATTTTTAACCATTATGGCCTTCTTCCTTGATTGTAGCTTTTGGGGCATCCAGTAAGGGGTTCTTAAATGACTCCCAATTCTCATATTCTCTCTCTCCCACACACACATACCCTCTACCTTGTCTGGACTTTATTTTTCTTGAACACTGTATATGTGATCACTTGTAGCTAAGCTACCATTTTTAGTTCTATGATCAGTTCCTCTTTATCTGTTAAGAGGAGGTCTAAAAGAATTCCCCTATGTTGGTTGCAACACTGAGTTAGAAAAATTGTTATCTATAAGGTTTAGAAAATCCAAGGATGTTTAGTAGTAGCAGCATGAGACCTCCAGCATACATCACTCAAATGGACATCCTCCCCAGGATCACATAGCTTTTTTTCCCCCCCTACACATTACTGATAAGTGCGTAAGGAGGCAGTTATCCTGTTCCCTACTGTGATTTGGTGGTCTGTAGCAGACACCAACTAATAGTCCACCTTGTACTTCATCTGTTAAGACATTGATCCATGAGCATTCAAGATAATATTCAAGTTATAAGTAACTCACACAGGTAATGCCATTTTTGACAGAGTGCCATCCTCCCTCCCCATTTGCCGACTTGATCCTTCCTAAATAGGTTCTAACCATTTTTGTTAAATGTTCCATAATCATGAATCATCCCATCAGGTTTCAGTAATACCAGCTAGATTGAAATTATGCTCATAAATAAGCAATTCCAATTCCTCTTGTTTGTTACAGAGGCTCCCAGCATTGGTTTGAATTCAGTTCAGACTATAGGTAATTCAAGAATTTATTCTCTTCATGTTTTTTGGTTCCTTGATTAATTTTGTTCTCAACATCCAAATGTTATGCTGAGCACTCATATCTTCCCTTTTTACCCTTTACTCAGGAGGGTGTTAAATAGTAAAAGGAGTCTTACAAACCTCTCCCTCAGGAGAAAGACTGCTGATCTGATCCATGGTAATGCCTATCAGGCTAATCAAATAATAAGGTACTATTCATCATGATTAAGGGTGGCAGAATCTAGCCTTAAGAAGTCACATTTACCACTTGCTACTCAAAAGTAACTTTTCTATAAAAACACATTACCTTGTAGTGCTTTCTTTGTGCACTCATCCAGGTTCCATACTATCACATAGTCACAGGAAGCAGAGCAGACAAGAAGTGGATTGATTTTACTTCCAAACGCCAGTGCCGTGATTGAATGGTGATGTCCTGCCAAGTGCAATGGCTGGCAAATATAACATTTTTTTAGGTCCATAGGTCATTTCTAATTATGATGAAAACAAAGCTGTATTTTTCCCCTCTTATTTGCTAACTAGCAACATTCAATTATTCATCCAAACTGAATTTTCTTTAATGATTAAAATCCATTCACCAAACTGCATTATGGCTTACTGCCATGCTTGCCAAAAGAACAGTCAAATAATTGTCCACATTCCAAATATAAAATGTGGAGTCTAGTAAGGACAATAGCCTACACTACAAAAAATGATGTACCCAAACCCAACATTTTTCTTCCCCCCCCCCCATCCATTTTAATGCACTTTTAAAATATTATACTGAAAATCTAAACACACAAGTTTTGGGTTTTACCTGATGATGAGCAGGGTTATCGCCAGTATTCCAGATGCATAGCTCATTTCCATTCAAAGGAAAAGCACAGTAATGTAGATTACAAGCAAGTTGAACATGAGACTCTGGCACTTTGGATCTAAACATTTGTTTCTCAAGAACTATGTCATGGCTACATCCTTCTTCAGTGAAACAAAGGTCCACTGGGCTCTCCATAAGACAGCTGAAATAAACATCACATTAGAATATCACTAAAAATTCTCATTAAGAATATTTTTTGTTTTTTTCTGTTTTGCTGCCTTTTGAATCATCCAGTATAGAATACTCCCAGAGACAGATTACTGGACATTGTGCCTGGTTCTGAAAGTGCCAAATACCCTGAACAACTGGAGATAAAGAGTACCCAGTTTTACAAAAGAGGCTGTCCGCATCTTGCAGGATTTTGCCCAGTGATGTCTTGTAGAGGAATGACAATATTACAAGAACAATTCCAAAAATCTGACAGTGTGCTGCATGCAAAGTTAGATAAGATATACCTTAAAGCAGAGGCTCAGAACCTGTGGACCATGACCCAAAATTGGGTCACCAGAATGTGTCAAAAAGTTCCGTGGGAAGCCTAGGGAGAGGGGGGAAGGAGTACATATAGGGTGGCCAGGTGCCCTTTATTTTTTTAAAAACTAGAAAGTCTGGTCAAAGAGGGGACCTGACAGTGTCCGGTCACATCTCCTGACCGGACACCTAAAGCCTTACTGCGGGTGGGGGAGGCACTGGGTCATCACCTGCACCAGTCCCTACACAACCAAGGCTGGCTCCTACCAGCATCAGGCGGCTGCAGCTCCCAGCCGCAGCTCCGCAAATGACTCCCTCCCTACCAGGGCAGAGGAGGGGAGAAGAGCAGCAAGCAACAGGGGTGGGAGGGAAGAGGAACGAATGGGGAGTGGGCTCTTGGAGTGAAGAGGCGGAGCTGGCATTTAATTTCAAAAAGGGGAACTACATAAAAATGAAGCAGGACCAACACCAACTAAATCATCCCAGCCAGGGCTTTCTCAAGCCGGGCCTTAAAAACCAACCCATTCCAGTGCTTCACCCCATCTCAAAAAAATATATATTGGAATTGGAAAAAGCTCAGAAAAGAGCAATAAAAATTATTAGGGGTATGGAACAGCTTCCATATGGGGAAAGATTAATAAGACTGGGACTTTTCATCTTGGAAAAGAGACAACTAAGGGGGAATATGATAGATACAAAACCACCACTGGTGTGGAGAAAATAAAGAAGGAAGTGTTATTTACCCTTCTCATGACACACGAGCTAGGAGGAACCAAATGAAATTAACAAGTAACAAAAGGAAGTATTTCTTCACACAACACACAGTAAACCTGTGGAACTCTTTGCCAGAGAATGTTGTGAAGGCAAAGACTATAAGAGGGTTCAAAAAAAGAGCTAGATAAATTCATGGATAGGCCCATCAATGGCTATTAGCCACGATGGACAGAGATGGTGTCCCTAGCCTTTGTTTGCCAGAAGCTGAGAATGAATCACTTGCTAATTACCTGTTCATTCCCTCTGGGGCACCTAGCATTGGCCACTGTTGGAAGACAGGATACTGGGCTAGATGGACCTTTGCTCTGACCCAGTATGGCCGTTCTTACAGAGAGGTTCTGGCACTCCTGCTAGAGTGTCTGTTTTTTAAATATTACAGAGTTGGCAAGATACAGAGCCTGCCCCATACTAACCTCACAGAGGCAGATCCTGTAGCTCCAGTCCCAGAGGGCTAGAGAGGCTTGGCTCCCCATTCCAAGTGTTGCAGCACACACAAGTTTGACCAGCTGCCCCTCCATCAGGATAATGGGGGACCAGCTGGGACAAATTTGTGAAAGTAGCATTGCAATCCCATCTACCAGATCATGACACCATTCGCACAAATTTGGCCCAGCTGGGCCCTCATTAGAGGGACTGGACCAAGCCTGAGCAGTGTTGTGACCCCTAAGGTCAAAACGAGTGGGAAACCAAGCCCAGCCAGCCCTGTGGGACAGGAGCCACTGCTAGGTATACATGGTGTACTTATTACATTAGTATCTATATTATATATCCTAGGTAAGAAATATTTACTAAACCAGATATTGGGTGGTGGGCCAGGAGGGCACGAAACCTACTTTCTGGGTTGCCACAGGTCATCCAGATTTACCAATGGGTCCTGAACCCAAAAAGGGTGAGATTGAGAACCAAAGCCTTAAAGAATATTTTCAGTTTTGATTATAATTTACTCTTTTAAAACGATTGTGTAGATTGCACCGCAAGCCCTTGCGTCCCTGAACAGATTTCACACACCTACTCTTAAAACTCAAGGGCACTTTTCGCGGGTGCAGTAATTCACCCCTGTGACCAGCACCAGGCTCATACCGGACTTAAACGCTGACAGCAAGGCTTAAGGGAGACGATCGCGGGACTGGACTCGAGCGGCCACGCAGGTCAGTTTCGCCCTGCAGACGGGGATGTTCACACGCGGCCCCAGGCATCAGGTGCGCGCTTCCAACAGACACCCGCCGCTAACGCGCCGCAGCCGGGACAGCGCGAGAGCGAGCACAGCTTGGGGCTGGATTCGTTTCACCTCCGCTGCGGCTGCCCGTGTAGACCAGCCCGGGCAGCGTTTCTCTCCCGCCCCAGGGCTCCCTGCCGCCAGCCGGTGCACGCGGGGGCCCGCTGCTCCTCTCTTGACGTTGAACGTTGGCTCTCGGTCCGGGCTCCGCGCAGCTCACACCGCGGGGGGGAGCGACAGGAGCCAAACTCGGCCCCGCCACGTGTCGCTGTTTCCATGGAGACAGGGCACCTGGTCAAACCAACTACGTCACTCACTGTCGCCGCCGCGTTCGACGCCCTCGCGCCTCCCCCCGGACTGGCAGGTGGGGGCCCCACCCCCGGCGGCGGGGCGGGGGTCCTTACGTTAGGGCCCGATAATGATAGCGCACTTCCGCCGGGGGCGCAGACGCTCACCGTGTGGGGGGAAGGGGCCGAGCCCGAGCCCGACTCGCTCTCTCGTCCGTCTACCCCCGCTATCTGCGGCGACTCGCAGCGCAGAAACGCATCGGCCGGCCGGTTTCTCAGGTAGCGGAGACGCCGACGGGCCGCCGAGCGGGACAACTCAGGCCGCGGAACCCCTCCGCCTTCTCCCGGCCCCCTGCCAGGTGTAGCGGGAGGGCACAGGCCCGTGGGGCGGGGCCACGGCCGCCTGCCCCTCGATGGGGACGGATGTAGGGCGGAGAGCAGGAGGGTCAGCCCTATGGCTACAGCACCCACACACCCCACCGACCTCCAGACAACAGCCACATACCCCACAGCTGTACAGCAACACGCAGTGCACGGTTATGCACTCCACAGCCTATCGCCAATAGCGCACCACCCAGCTGCTCTAGCTGCCCTTTGCTGGGCACTCAGCAGGCTCCTATGTTTGAACTCAGTGGAGCCCTGTGCTCTTAGTGCCCCTCGGCCTGGGTATGCTCCCCTCACTCTCGCTTCCTTTGGCCTTAGCCCCAAGACCAGTCCTGAACCCCACAAGACTCCCCAGTAGATTAATTGTGCCTTTCCCAGAGCTCCACCCTTTGGGTGTTGGCTCTGATTGACAGTTTATCGTTCAGGGACATGTGGTTCTTGAAGCAAAGAAGACACAAACTTTGCAGAAGGATTGCTAAACTAGCCATTAATTTCTTTAGCCTCCACAAGAGATATACAGATCCATGCAAAATGAGAAACACCTGTATTTGGTTCAGAGCCATAGTTTTCTCACCATCCCTAAGCATTCACTGGGATTTAGTCAGTGTATTCAAGGGTCTCCAGGTCCCCTCTCCTGAGGCTCAAGTTCAGTCTTCTCTTTCTGTTTTGACAGTGAGAGCTCTGCTCATGCTCAGACCAGACCTGGTCCTTTTATAACTTATATTTCCCTATCCTTCTGTCCTCTGATTCTCCTGGTCAACCTCAAAAGACCCTGCTCAGGTGATCAAGATCTGCCATCAGGTGGTCTATTGCTTGGTTATGATTTATCTGGAGTTCACACTCAAAAAACTGGTTTTACCTAGGGTGCAGCAATCCATTTGTTCTAGGGGAAGGCTTATTGCATTATTGATGATCCTTAATGACTGTCTCAGTAAGAGGGGCAAGGTGGATGAGATAATATGTATTGGACCAACTTCTGCTGGTGAGAGAGAGAGAAACTTTCGAGCTTGCACAGAGCTCTTCTTCAGGTCTGGGAAACGAAAGGCATGTCTACGCTACAATCTTAAATCGAGCTATGTTGGTTTGACTTACACTCCACACTACCCCTCCTCCGTTGGTGGTGCACATCCTCACCAGAAGTGCTTCCATTGACTGAAGAGGGGCAGTGTGGGGGACTGCTGGTTTCTCGCCTCCCCACTCCCAGCGAGAAGTGGTGGGGAAGTTGTGCAGGACTTCTTGCCTCCTGACAGGCTCCAGTCAGCTGCTGTGCTCCCAGTAGGGAGCCAGGACCCAGGGGGCAGCAGGGCTCCCAGGGGGGAGTCCAGACAGCAGCCCAGCTTGGAGTAGAGACTCAGCAGCGGCCTGGCTGGGGATCCATGTCTCCACTGAAGCTGTGAAATTGACAGGACAGCCAGCAGCTGACAGTGTCTACACACACTGCGTTGCCCTGACTACACTGACAAAAACCCTATGCCTCTCATGGAGGTGGAGTTATTATGTTGGTGTAGTACGGCATTGACATTGGCAGGATCATGCTGTAGATAGACGCTGACATAGTTAGGTTTCAAAGTAGCAGCCAGGTTAGTCTGTATCGGCAAAAAGAAAAGGAGTACTTGTGGCACCTTAGCGACTAACAGATTTATTTGAGCATAAGTTTTCATGAGCTACAGCTCACTTCATCGGCTGTAACTGACGAAAGCTTCTGCTCAAATAAATTTGTTAGTCTCTAAGGTACCACAAGTACTCCTTTTCTTTTCACATAAGCTGCCTTATGTTTACCTAACTCTGTAGTGCAGACCAAGTCTAACTCCAAGTGTCACTGCTAAATACAAGATGGCACACATTGTTTACCACAAGTAGTTAACATGTATTTCAAGGGACCATTCAAGGTGAAGTGACCCATTCACACCCCTCCAGTCACAGGGAGAAAAGGAAGAGGGGGTGGAAGCAGCTGGAGGAGGTGGTTGTTGTTAGTGGGTTACAGATTAGATTATTGTAATAAGCCATAAATCTGATGTCTCTATTCAGTCCAGGACAAAAGGGGCTGTGAAACCTGCTTGGGAATTTTGGACAGAGGGGTTTTGCTCGGTATTATGTGTGTGTGTTTGAGAGGGAAGGCAGAACAGACTGAGAATGAGAGAGACTCAAAGGCAGAAAGAAAGCCAAGTGGCAGCCTGAGAGCATGGTGTGACCCTGGAGAAGCCTACAGGAAGGTTCTGGGTGTGGTGCTAGATACAGGGCTAGGGGAAGTAAGCAAAGAAGCTGTCCCCCATTTTTTGGTTTCTCCTACATTCAGAGAAGTAGGACTTTGTACATTTCTTGTCAAACAAGATTGCATCAAAGAAAATACCAGACTCCATCATCAATTTCTACTCCCAACTGGGACAACCTCAGGACCTTGACCTTTGATTAATTACTTGAGTTAAAAAGGGGTAACACTGATGTCAAAGGTGGGATCTGCTTTCCAAGGAGAGAGGTTATAAGGTGCTGTACCTGAACCAAGATAGAAGAAATGATGGCAGTGCTTGCAGAAATCAAAGATGGCCATGTAGTAGGAAGAGAGCCTAGGATGTAAGGCCTTGTATCAGAGGCCTAGTATGAGGCAGGACCTGCTCACAGAATCTGGCAAGAACTGGACTAATATTGCAAAAAATACACATTCCTAAGAATTGCTAAGCACAGAGTACTCACACAAACACATCCTGATATTAAATGGTGCCAGAACATCCCAATATTAAGAATTGTACAAAAAATTTTTCCAAGGATAACAGGAGCACACTGACCCCTTCTAAAAGATGCGGTTAGGATAACTACATAATAAAGATGTTTTAATTGAGCCAACGTGTACAAGGTGATGGGTGACAACTAGCCATGTCAGGGGGCAGTAACTAATTTTGTCAAAGGCAGTACATAACTTGTTTGTATCAGGGTATAAAAATATCTTGAAGGAAGTATCTTTGGCCAGCAGAGGGGGAGAATGAAAAGTTCCACCATTCATTGAGCTGCGTCCATTGTCATAGGCATACATGTCTTAGTATCCTCATAGAGTCTGCCAGGTGCTATTACCGTGCTTTGTCAACAATAAACCTGGCCTAGCACCTTTGTACCTTAACAGATCTTGTGATCATTGGATGGTTCACTTGAGGTCTGCTGTGCCGGCTGTCTGCACAGAGCTGGGGCAGCACACGGGAAGAACACACACGCAGCCAAATGTCTAACCACAGGCCAAATTGAATTAAAGCAAGACCTAAAACAGGCTTCACAAAAAGAATGTAATACAAGCCCGACAATAAGATCTAAAACAAGAGCCGAAGGTTTCCCAGAAAGGGCTCAAAGATAACTTGCAGACTAATATGAGATCTGTGTTGGAGCAGCAGCTGCAAAGTGCCCGGACAGATTGGGAACCCCATCCACTTGGGTCAAAAATGTGTAACAATACAATATCCATTGCTACTATTTCAGTTCTACATTTACCTCACATGTAAGAGTACCAGATAAAACTTTTATTTCAGCATTGTGATGACAACAAAGGTATCATACGTAACTGCTGCAGCCATGAATGTTATGACAGCTTATTCACCAAAAAGTGAAGATAAGTGCCCATATCTAAATTAAAATGTGCCCTATAGGCAAGAGAATCATAGTACCTGTCATAAATATAAAGGGAGGGGTAAACACCTTTAAATCCCTCCTGGCCAGAGGAAAAACCCTTTCACCTGTAAAGGGTTAAGAAGCTAACTGGCACCTGACCAAAATGACCAATGAGGAAACAAGATACTTTCAAAGCTGGAGGGGGAGGGGAAACAAAGGCTCTCTTTGTCTGTGTGATGCTTTTGCCAGGACCAGAGCAGGAATGCAGGTCAGAACTCCTGTAAAGAGGTAGTAAGCAATCTAGTTAGATATGCGTTAGATTCTGTTTTGTTTAAATGGCTGATAAAATAAGTTGTGCTGAATGGAATGTATATTCCTGTTTTTGTGTCTTTTTGTAACTTAAGGGTTTGCCTAGAGGGATTCTCTATGTTTTGAATCTGATTACCCTGTAAGGTATTTACCATCCTGATTTTACAGAGGTGATTTTTTTACTTTTTCTTTAATTAAAATTCTTCTTTTAAGAACCTGATTGCTTTTTCATTGTTCTTAAGATCCAAGGGTTTGTGTCTGTATTCACCTGTGCAAATTGGTGAGGATTTTTATCAAGCCTTCCCCAGGAAAGGGGGTGTAGGGTTTGGGGGGATATTTTGTGGGGGAGATGTTTCCAAGTGGGCACTTCCCCTGTTCTTTGTGTAACACTTTGGTGGTGGCAGCTTTTAACCTAAGCTGGTAAGAATAAGCTTAGGGGGTCTTTCATGCAGGTCCTCACATGTGGAACCTTGACACCTTGGCTGGTGTGGCTGACCCCAAGGCTACTGGAGCAGGTGGGGTGGCTCCAGGGCCAGCTGGACTGGCTGCTGCTTGGGTGACCCCAGGCAGCTGGTCCCAGGCACTGCTCCGGAGCTGGGGTCTGGGAGCAGCAGCAGTGCCCTGGGCTGAGCCCTCTCCCCCAGCAGCGGCAGCAGGGCCCTGGGCCACCTCCCGTCCAGAGCAGCAGTAGCAGCCGGAGGACCCCAGGCCGCACACACCCACAGCAGCGGCAGGGCCCGGTCCACCACCCCTCGCCTGGAGCAGCAGAGATGGAGGTGGGACACTGGGCTGCCCCCTCCCCAGCAGCAGCTGCAGGAGGGCCCCAGGTCACCCCCCATCCCACCTCAACAGCAGTGGGTCCAGATTTGGAGTGCTCCCCCTAGGATCACCAGCATCCCTGGAAGTGCCCCCTCCGATCCCCCAGCACCAAAGATTTAGTTAGGGGTATTTTTAGTAAAAATCATGGACAGGTCACCACCCCGAGACTTTTTGGTTATTGCCCGTGACCCGTCCATGACTTTTACTAAAAATATCCGTGACTAAATTGTAGCCTTCACTATGATATCATTTAACTTAATCACTGAGAAATTGATCCACAGCCCAGTGAAGTCAATGGGAGTCTTTCCATTGATTTTAATGGACTTTAGATCAGACCATTTGGACCTATTCCTGAGATGCTGAGCATCTACAACTTCCATTGATTTCAGTGGATACTACAAACCCAAAGTAATTTTTAGGAACTGTCCTATAGTGGGGAAACATTATTGTCAACCTTGGATGAGGCCACTCTTCTTTGAACTCCTCCCTCACTACCCCATTCTATACATTTTAAAAAAACACACTGCGGCAGCAGCGAGGGTGGCTCCTAGAAACAGAAGGTTTGGATGGAGTTGGAAAGTAGTGGAAGTTCAGCTGGACTCAGGTCTTCATCATGAAAAGAGATCTGTTACTGTGAGTAACAGTAGCGGGGGAAAAAATAAGCATGGGGAAATAGTTTTACTTTGTGTAATGACACATCCACTCCCAGTCTTTATTCAAGCCTAATTTGATGGTGTCCAGTTTGCAAATTAATTCCAGTTCAGCAGTTTCTCGTTGGAGTCTGTTTTTGAAGTTTTTTTTGTTGTAGTGTTGCGACTTTTAGGTCTGTAATCGAGTGACCAGAGAGATTGAAGTGTTCTCTGACTGGTTTTTGACATCTGATTTGTGTCCATTTATTCTTTTACGTAGAGACTGTCCAGTTTGGCCAACGTACATGGCAGAGGGGCATTGCTGGCACATGATGGCATATATCACATTGGTAGATGTGCAGGTGAACGAGCCTCTGATAGTGTGGCTGATGTGATTAGGTCCTATGATGGTATCCCTTGAATAGATAAGCGGACAGAGTTGGCACTGGGGCTTGTTGCAGGGTTTGGTTCCTGGCTTAGTTTTGTGTGGTTGCCGGTGAGTATTTGCTTCAGGTTGGGGGGCTCTCTGTAAGCGAGGACTGGCCTGTCTCCCGAGATCTGTGAGAGTGAGGGATCATCCTTCAGGATAGGTTGTAGATCCTTGATGATGCGCTGGAGAGGTTTTAGTTGGGGGCTGAAGGTGACTGCTAGTGTTATTTTCTTTGTTGGGCCTGTCCTGTAGTAGGTGACTTCTGGGTAGTCGTCTGGCTCTGTCAATCCGTTTCTTCACTTCACCAAGTGGGTATTGTAGTAGTAAGAACACTTGATAGAGATCTTGTAGGTGTTTTTCTCTGTCTGAGGGGTTGGCGCAAATGTGGTTGTATGTTAGAGCTTGGCTGTAGACAATGGATCGTATAGTGTGGTCTGGATGAAAGCTGGAGGCATGTAGGTAAGCATAGCGGTCAGTAGGTTTACGGTAAAGGGTGGTGTTTATGTGGCCATCGCTTATTAGCACTGTAGTGTCCAGGAAGTGGATCTCTTCTGTGGACTGGTCCAGGCTGAGGTTGATGGTAGGATGGAAATTGTTGAAATCATGGTGGAATTCCTCAAGGGCTTCTTTTCCATGGGTCCAGATGATGAAGACGTCATCAATGTAACACAAGTAGAGTAGGGGCGTTAGGGGATGAGAGCTGAGGAAGCATTGTTCTAAGTCAGCCATAAAAATGTTGGCATACTGTGGGGCCATGTGAGTACCCATAGCAGTGCCGCTGACTTGAAGATATACATTGTTCCCAAATGTGAAATAGTTATGGATGAGGACAAAGTCACAAAGTTCAGCCACCAGGTTTGCCGTGACATTATTGGGGATACTGTTCCTGATGGTTTGTAGTCCATCTTTGTGTGGAATGTTGGTATAGAGAGCTTCTACATCCATAGTGGCCAGGATGGTGTTTTCTGGAAGATCACCAATGGATTGTAGTTTCCTCAGGAAGTCAGTGGTGTCTCAAAGATAGCTAGGAGTGCTGGTAGCGTAGGGCCTGAGGAGGGAGTCCACATAGCCAGATAATCCTGCTGTCAGGGTGCCAGTGCCTGAGATGTTGAGGCGTTCAGGATTTCCAGGTTTATGGTTCTTGGGTAGCAGATAGAATACCCCTGGTCGGGGTTCTAGGAGTGTGTCTGTGCAGATTTGTTCTTTTGCTTTTTCAGGGAGTTTCTTGAGCAGATAGTGTAGTTTCTTTTCATAACCCTCAGTGGGATCAGAGGGTAATGGCTTGTAGAATGTGGTGTTAGAGAGCTCCCTAGTAGCCTCTTGTTCATATTCCGACCTATTCATGATGATGAGGGAGATAGGGAAATTTTAGAAGGAATACAGGTATCAATAATATAATGGAGCAATAGCAAGATCATAGTTAACATTTTATTAGATTATTCTCTGAAATAGTTATTTTAATTATACCGTTGAGATAATGGGCCAGATCCTCAGCTGGTGTAAACTGGAGTTACTCCATTGTCTTAAAGGATCTACACCAGCTGAGGATCTGACCCAATATAATTATTGCAGATGTGAAAAGGTGTTTACATTAAAACAAGCACATAATTCATTTAGTGCTCATGAAAGATGTTTGTTTGACAACCCTGGCAACCAAAGTCTTCTATTCACCCACAATGAAGGTGCAATGCTGACATTGGCAGGGCAAGCTTCCCTATGCCGCTCCATCGATATCGCTCCATCCTGAACTGGAAGGACTGACTGTAGGGATTACAAGCACAGTTTAGTCTCCAGGTCCATTTCTGCTGGGACTGCTATCAAGAGCGCTGAATTGTGCCAATTGTGTAATGATCTCTCTTTTTATGATGTGGGCAGCAGTCACTCTGAACTGAACTGAGATTGACTCACATCTCACAGGTGACCAAAAAGTCATCAGATGAAAAAAAGAATTGGTTGTAAACAGGTGATCTACAGGTGAGAGGCTTCATATCCTTACTTATTTACAGCATATATTTTAAACATATTTATGCTTTGCTACATCAACTCTGTGATCTTTAGTGTCCAGGAAGATGACTAACAGATTTTTTCACCTTTATTTGGACACAGAGCAAAAAATATATTTAAAGTCTTTATTTATGTAACATTTATTCACTTAACTGACTTTAGTCCATTTTAAATGTCTGATGCCTTACCAAAAAACTATGAAAATAATCTAAACAAGATGACTCTCACTTTGTGTCAAATGAATTGAGAAATGCAAATTCTTTAATAAAACTGGTAATTCTTTTAGCAGACCACTTAGTATCTAATAAGAAGCTGCTAAGTATTCTAGACATTATGTTCTTACATATCTAATTTAATTTTCTCAATTTGATTATCTACATTAAAATTGAAATAACAAAGGACAAATATTTTTAACTAAAATCATTTGTACCAAACCTAAAAATGTGACCATTTTTACACTATTAATGTTATACTATCAAACTGGAACAGTATGTGAGTTGTGATCTGCCAGGAATGCATAGTTTTGTGCCTGCATACTGATGTAGACAGCAAAAAGAAAAGGAGTACTTGTGGCACCTTAGAGACTAACCAATTTATTTGAGCATAAGCTTTCGTGAGCTACAGCTCACTTCATCGGATGCATGCTGTAGCTCACGAAAATTTATGCTCAAATAAATTGGTTAGTCTCTAAGGTGCCACAAGTACTCCTTTTCTTTTTGGAATACAGACTAACACGGCTGCTACTCTGAAACCTGCTGTAGACAGTTCATCCTCAAGGACTAGCTAATGTCTAAGGATGATAAAATTACACCTAATATTTACATATGTTGAAAACAAATAATTTGAGGCCTGATTCATCTCTCAATTACACTGGAGGAAAACAATAATTCCATCGACATCAGTGGCATGCCCTCGTGCCCCTGGGGATAGGACTGACCCGGGGTTTGGCTCTGAGAGGGGCGAGGGGAAGCCCGGGGGCCGGCTCAGAGCGGGAGGGGCCCGGACGCAGCACAAGGCTGCGGGGAGCTCCAGGGGCGGAAGGTCTTGCTGTGCCAGGCCCGCTCGGCCACAGGGGCTGGACGGGGAGCACCATCCCGGCGCCGGTCGGGCGGGGGCGATGCGGCGCGGCGGGGCTGCCCCTCCTCCCCGGGGGCCACCTGTCCTTCCGGGCCACAACCAGCTGAGCACCCGTCTGCAGCGGGGAGGGCGCCAGCTGCCCGGAACAGCGGCCGCGATCTCACGGCACCTGGTTGCCATGGGGACGCCCGGAGGCGGGTAAACAGAACACCGCCTCCCCCCGCGACCGCCCTCCCTTGGACACAGACTCGCGAGAGCAGGAGCCCGCGGCCTGGCTCAGTCTCAGCCGCGGAGCACGGCGCCGTGGCTGGCGGCGGAGCGGGTGGAGCTGCTCGGCCTGGGGGTGAGCGGGGAGAGCGCGGGGAGCCGCCGTCCCTCCCACCGCGGGGCTCAAGCTGGTTCCTCGGGAGGCCGGTGCCCTGTAAGCCGCGGGAGGGGCCGCGCCTGTGAGCGCCGCTGTCACCAGCCGGGCCAAGGCAGCGAGCGGGGCTGGGCCTGGCGCCTGTCCGAGGCGGCCCCCGGGGCCTGGTGTCCAGCCGGGAGACTGACCCACCGGCCGTCGCCGCTGCTCCGGGAACGGGCGGGGCCCGTAGGCTCCGCCGCGATCCCAGCCCTGGCTTAGAGGCTGCGCCGGGGGGTCGCCGAAGCCTGGCGGCATCGGGCGGGTTCCCGGGAAGGCTCGGGGGCGACGGGCACAGCAGCGAGCGCGCTCCGCGCGTGTGAGGTGTGGGAGACCAAGTGCCCTGCCGGGGTGCCCGGGTCTGGGGAGAAACGTGGCCCTGGTCAGCGTGTGCCGAGAGCTGCAGGACGAGGTCATGCAGGCGAGGAGCAACCCAGGGGCAGTCCTGTGTTTTGTTCCTCTCTTCCGTCATCCCCGGGAGCGCCTGTGGGCTAAGCGGAGAGCAGGTTCTCCCGCTCTGAAAGCGTTTGTTTTCGGAGCAGAGCTGGTGTGTCCTTGGCATCGTCACTGTTTCATTGCTTCAGGGATCACTCGCCAGGTCAAGCTTTTATATCGCCCTGTGACCCTGGCTTCCTCTGGCCTTTCCTAGGCTGCTGCCTACTTCTTCGGGGTTAGTCAGGGTAGGTCCCATTCCTCCTAGCCCAATGTATGCTCCCTGGGGGAGGCCTCTTTGGCTTCCTCCCCTCTGCAATCTTTTGTTTCATCCTCCCATCAGCGACCCCCCTCAGCGCAGTCTCACTTGTTCCTAGGGTCTCTTAATACTCTCATTCACTTCTCCATCTGTTCCTGTTTCATCTTCTCATGGATGTCCCACTGCTTCCTCAAATTAAAATGGATACGGTACTCAATGCATGAAGTGTCTGCCTAAAACATTCCGTCCTTTATCACTTTTCACAAATCCACTGTCTGCCTCATCACTCAAGTGCCACCTTTTGCTCTTTTCCCTCATGTACCTTTGCAAAATTGTGGCCTTAGATTACAAAAGTCTTTAGGGAAGAACATTCCGCAAGTTATAAGGCTATATAAATCATAGAATCATGGGACTGGAAGGGACCTCAAGAAGTCATCTGTGCCAGACCTCTGCACTCATGGCAGGACTATGTATTATTTCTAGACCATCCCTGATAGGTGTTTGGAGATTTTTAAGAGCAGGTTAGACAGTGATGGAGATTCCACAATCTCCCTAGGCAATTTATTCTGGGTGCTTAACCTCTCTGACAGGAAGTTTTTCCTAATGTCCAATCTGAACTGCCCTTGCTGCATTTTAAGTCCATTGCCTTTTGTCCTAGCTTCTGAGCCTAAGAAGAACAATTTTTCTCCTTTCTCCTTGTAACAACCTTTTATGTACTTAAACTGTTATCATGTCCCCTCTGTGTTTTCTTCTCCAGAATAAACAATTTTTTTTCAATCTTCCCTCATAGATCCTGTTTTCTAGACCTTTAATCATTTTTTGTTGCTCTTCTCTGGACTTTCTCCAATTTGTCCACATTTTTCCTAAAATGTGGCCCCCAGAACTGGACACAATACTCCAGTTGAGGCCTAATCAGCATGACATAGAGCAGAATTACTTCTTGTGTCTTGCTTACAACATTTTTGCTAATGCATCCCAGAATATGTTTATTTTTGCAACAGTGTTACACTGTTGACTCATATTTAGCTTGTGATCCACTATGACCTCCAGATCCCTTTCTGCAGTACTCCTTCCTAGGCAGTCATTTCCCATTTTGTATGCATGCAACTGACTGTTCCTTCCTAAGTGGAGTACTTTGCATTTGTCCTTATTGAATTTCATCCTATTTACTTCAGACCATTTCTCCACTTTGTCCAGATCATTTTGAATTTTAATCCTATCCTCCAAAGCACTTACAATCCCTCCCAGCTTGGTGTCATTCGCAAACTTTATAAGTGTAATCTCTCTGCCATTATCTAAATCACTGATTAAGATATTGAATAGAATCAGACCCAGAACTGATCCCTGCGGGATCCCACTCGATAAGCCCTTCCAGCCTGACTGTTTACTTATGTTTAATTATAGAAAGCTAGGTGAAATTTGTATAAGAACTTTGATTGAAATCTCTTGAAGGCAGGGACTCTGTCATTTATGAGTGGAAAGCACCTACTCCATTTTGGGTGCTACTATAATGCAAATAACTGCTTACATTAATATTCAATTATAACTGTTGTACAGTTTTCTTTTTATGGAGGCAATAAAAATTCTAAATCAAGAGTGGTGACAAACTTATTTTGGGCTGAAACATGACACTCTTACTAGATTTAGAATACTTAATTTAATTTTAAATGCAAAAAGATTTGATATGGTCAACTTTATATTCTGAAACCAGGCATGGTACTTGGAACTGAAATGTTGCCTCTTTGCACACATTTTGTACATGGCCTTTTCACATTCAATATGACAGGATTTGTTTCGAGAAACATACTTTTGAATTTCACTTACGTACACAAACGAGCTGTTATATTAACAGTTTTTACACTTCTTTGGATAACTTCATGTTTTCTGAAACTGTGTTTATATGTTTTGATAGAGCCACTAACTTGTTTACTTAAATATATAATCAGTCATATTTCTCAATATACAGCGGTCCCCGAATATACTTCTGTACACAAATCCAGATCCGTACCTCAGTATGCTACTAAAACTAGATGAAAAACTAAATGACACATGCCAAAAATTATTCTAATACAAACTATGTTAAGCAGGCTGGCTAACCTAGTGAGGAGGGCTTTAAACTAGGCTCACCGGGGGAAGGAGACCAAAGCCCTGAGGTAAGTGGGGAAGTGGGATACCAGGAGGAAGCATAAGCAGGAGAGTGCAAGAGGGGAGGACTCCTGCCTCATACTGAGAAAGCAGGACGATCAACGAGTTATCTTAAGTGCCTATACACAAATGCAAGAAGCCTGGGAAATGAGCAGGAAGAACTGGAAGTCCTGGCAGTCAAGGAATTATGATGTCATTGGAATAACAGAGACTTGGTGGAATAACTCACATGACAGGAGTACTGACATGGATGTATATAAACTGCTCATGAAGTGGGGGAGTTGCATTGTATATAAGAGCAGTATGACTGCTCAGGGCTCCAGTATGAAACTGCAGAAAAACCTGGGAGTCTCAGGATTAAGTTTAGAAGTGTGACCAACAAGGGTGATGGGAGTCTGCTATAGACCACCAGACCAGGGGGATGAGGTGGACGAGGCTTTCTTCAGGCAACTAACAGAAGTTACTAGATCACAGACCCTGGTTCTCCTAGGGGACTTCAATCACCCCGATATCTGCTGGGAGAGCAATACAGAAGTGCACAGACAATCCAGGAAGTTTTTGGAAAGTGTAGGGGACAATTTCCTGGTGCAGATGCTGGAGGCAGCAACTTGGGGCAGAGCTCTTCTTGACCTGCTCCTCACAAACAGGGAAGAATTAGTAGGGGAAGCAAAAGTGGATGGGAACCTGGGAGGCAGTGATCATGAGATGGTCGAGTTCAGGATCCTGACAAAAGGAAGAAAGGAGAGCAGCAGAATACGAACCCTCAACTTCAGAAAAGCAGACTTTGACTCCCTCAGGGAACTGAGGGCAGGATCCCCTGGAAGAATAACATGAGGGGGAAAGGAGTCAAGGAGAGATGGCTGAATTTTAAAGAAGCCTTAGTGAGGCTGCAGGAACAAACCATCCCGATGTGTAGAAAGAATAGTAAATATGGCAGGTGACCAGTTTGGCTTAACTGTGAAATCCTTGCTGATCTTGAACACAAAAAAGAAGCTTACAAGAAGTGGAAACTCGGACAGATGACTAGGGAAGAGTATAAAAATATTGCTCGAGCGTGCAGGAGTGAAATCAGGAAGGCCAAATCACAACTGGAGTTGCAACTAGCAAGATATGTTAAGAGTAACAAGAAGGGTTTCTACAGGTATGTTAGCAACAAGAAGAAGGTCAGGGAAAATGTGGGCCCCTTACTGAATGGGGGAGGCAACCTAGTGACAGAGGATGTGGAAAAAGCATATGTACTCAATGCTTTTTTTGCCTCTGTCTTCACGAACAAGGTTAGCTCCCAGACTACTGCACTGGGCAGCACAGTATGGGGAGGAGGTGATCAGCTCTCTGTGGAGAAAGAAGTGGTTCAGGACTATTTAGAAAAGCTGGAAGAGTCACAAGTCCATGGGGCCAGATGCACTACATCCAAGGGTGCTAAAGGAGTTGGCGGATGTGATTGCAGAGCCATTGGCCATTATCTTTGAAAACTCATGGCGATCGGGGGAGGTCCCGGGTGACTGGAAAAAGGCTAATGTAGTGCCCATCTTTAAAAAAGGGGAGAAGGAGGATCTGGGGAACTACAGGCCAGTCAGCCTCACCTCAGTCCCTGGAAAAATTATGGAGCAGGTCCTCAAGGAATCCATTTTGAAGCACTTCGAGGAGAGGAAAGTGATCAGGAATAGTCAGTATTAATTTACCAAGGGCAAGTCATACCTGACTAACCTAATTGTCTTCTATGATGAGATAACTGGCTCTTTGGATGAGGGGAAAGCAGTGGACGTGTTATTCCTTGACTTTAGCAAAGCTTTTGATACGGTCTCCCACAGTTTTCTTGCCAGCAAGTTAAAGAAGTATAGGCTGGATGAATGGACTGTAAGGTGGATAGAAAGCTGGCTAGATCATCAGGCTCAGTGGGTAGTGATCAATGGCTCCATGTCTAGTTGGCAGCCAGTATCAAGCAGAGTGCCCCAAGGGTCCGTCCTAGGGCCGGTTTTGTTCAATATTTTCATTAATGATCTGGAGGATAAGAACATAAGAATGGCCATACTGGGTCAGATCAAAGGTCCATCCAGCCCAGTATCCTGTCTACTGACAGTGGCCAATGCCAGGTGCCCTAGAGGGAGTAAACCTAACAGGTAATGATCTAATGATCTCTCTCCTGCCATCCCTCTCCACCCTCTGACAAACAGAGGCTAGGGACACCATTCCTTACCCATCCTGGCTAATAGCCATTAATGGACTTAACCTCCATGAATTTATCCAGTTCTCTTTTAAACCCTGTTATAGTCCTAGCCTTCACAAGCTCCTGAGGCAAGGAGTTCCACAGGTTGACTGTGCACTGAGTGAAGAAGAACTTCCTTTTATTTGTTATAAACCTGCTACTCATTAATTTCATTTGGTGGCCCCTCGTTCTTATATTATGGGAACAAGTAAATAAAATCATGAGTGGTATGGAGAAAGTGAATAAGGACAAGTTATGTACCTCAATCATATCCCCCCTTTAGTTTCCTCTTTTCCAAGCTGAAAAGTCCTAGCCTCTTTAATCTCTCCTCATATGGGACCCGTTCCAAACCCCTAATCCTTTTAGTTGCTCTTTTCTGGACCTTTTCTAATGCCAGTATATCTTTTTTGAGTTGAGGGGACCGCATCTGTACACAGTATTCAATATGTGGGCATACCATGGATTTATATAAAGGCAATAAGATATTCTCCATCTTATTCTCTATCCCTTTTTTAATGGTTCTTAACATCCCGTTTGCTTTTTTGACTGCTGCTGCACACTGCGTGGATGTCTTCAGAGAACTATCCACGATGACTCCAACATATTTCTCCTGATTAGTAGTAGCTAAATTAGCCCCCATCCTATTGTATGTATAGTTGGGGCTATTTTTTCCAATGTGCATTACTTTACATTTATCCACATTAAATTTCATTTTGGCCATTTTGTTGCCCAATCACTTAGTTTTGTGAGATCTTTTTGAAGTTCTTCACAGTCTGCTTTCGTCTTAACTATCTTGAGCAGTTTAGTATCATCTGCAAACTTTGACACCTCACTGTTTACCCCTTTCTCCAGATCATTTATGAATAAGTTGAATAGGATTGGTCCTAGGACTGACCCTTGCGAAACACCACTAGTTACCTCTCTCCATTCTGAAAATTTGTCATTTATTGCTATCCTTTGTTCCCTGTCTCTTAACTCAGTCCATGAAAGTATCTTCCCTCTTATCCCATGACAACTTAATTTACATAAGAGCCTTTGGTGAGGGACCTTATCAAAGGCTTTCTGGAAATCTAAGTACACTATGTCCACTGGATCCCCCTTGTCCACGTTTGTTGATCCCCTCAAAGAACTCTAATAGATTAGTAAGACATGATCTCCCTTTACAGAAACCATGTTGACTTTTGTGCAACAATTTATGTTCTTCTATGTGTCTGACAATTTTATTCTTTACTATTGTTTCAACTATTTTGCCTGGTAGTTTCAACTAATTTGCCTGGCGTGGATTGCACCCTCAGCAGGTTTGCAGATG
The DNA here is from genome assembly GCF_965140295.1 of Lepidochelys olivacea. NCBI lineage: Eukaryota > Metazoa > Chordata > Testudines > Cheloniidae > Lepidochelys > Lepidochelys olivacea. Next base: position 129,805,876 of record NC_140413.1, read on the forward strand.
ACGGTAAAAGGTGGAGGGTAGGGATAGGATACAGAGGGACCTAGACAAAACAGAGGATTGGGCCAAAAGAAATCTGATGAGGTTCAACAAGGACAAGTGCAGAGTCCTGCACTTAGGACAGAAGAATCCCATGTACTGCTACAGACTAGGGACCGAGTGGCTAGGCAGTAGTTCTGCAGAAAAGGACCTAGGGGTTACAGTGGATGTGAAGCTGAATGTGAATCAACAGTCTGCCCCTGTTGCCAAGAAGGCTAGCAGCATTTTGGGCTGTATAAGTAGGAGCATTGCCAGCAGATCGAGAGATGTGATCGTTCCCCTCTATTCGGCATTGATGAGGCTTCATCTGGAGTACTGTGTCCAGTGTTGGGCCATACACTACAAGAAGAATGTGAAAAAATTGGAGAGAGTCTAGGGAAGGCAACAAAAATGATTAGGGGGCTGGAGCACATGACTTACGAGAGGCTGAGGGAACTGGGCTTATTTAGTCTGCAGAAGAGAAGAATGGGAGTGGATTTGATAGCTGCTTTCAGCTACCTGAAAGGGGGTTCCAAAGAGGATGGATCTAGGCTGTTCTCAGTGGTAGCAGATGACAGAACAAGGAGTAATGGTCTCAAGTTGCAGTGGGGGAGGTTTAGGTTGGATATTAAGAAAAACATTTTCACTCGGAGGGTGGTGAAGCACTGGAATGGGTTATCTCGGGAGGTGGTGGAATCTCCTTCCTTAGAGGTTTTTAAGGTCAGGCTTGACAAAGCCCTGGCTGGGATAACTTATTTGAGGATTGGTCCTGCTTTGAGTAGGGTATTGAACTAGATGACCTCCTCAGGTTCCAATCAACCCTGATATTCTATGATTCTTCAAACTCAAAGGACTTAATTGAATACTTTTTCCAAACCGTAAAATCACTACTTTATTTTTGACAAAATGTCTAATTCCACCCACCTACATGTTAAGTTTATTAATTTGAAATAAGGTAACATTTGCCCAGTTCACATCAGCAAGCTAATGTGTTTGCTGAGCAATTGCTACTTAAAACTATGTTTATGCTTTTGTCTAGTTAACCAATTAAAGTATATTAAACCTCACATTAGCACATTTACATTTTTGGTCCCATATAAGGTATCAAAGAATATACTTCGCTTAAGTTAATTTTATAAGGACTAATGTTTTGAAATGGAATTGGATACTTTAAAGACAGGAATTTAAGAGATCTTTTCCAAGAGTGGACCATTGAAACCTGAGTTATTTCTTCTGTATTAACAGGGTATTTACAACACATGATGTTGGAAGAGTTCCTTTAATGTCAAACATAAGAGTTATGGCAGCACATTGGAAGAAAATGTTGGTGATCCTTCTAGCAGCTCAAGCATTGCTTATGGGTCATAGCTTTGAGGAAGAGGATGTACCTGATGAATGGATTCTTCTTCATGTAGTCCAAGGTCAGATTGGAGCTGGAAACTATAGCTACTTGAGACTAAATCATGAAGGGAAGATAGTACTTCAGATGCAGAGTTTAAAAGGCGATGCAGATTTGTATGTATCTGATATGACCCTTCACCCCAGTTTTGATGAGTATGAGTTACAGTCTGTAACTTGTGGTCCAGATGTTGTTTATGTACCAGCCCACTTCCACCGCCCAGTGGGAATAGGAATCTATGGTCATCCTTCTCACTTGGAGAGTGAGTTTGAAATGAAAGTATATTATGATAGAACAATTGTAGATTATCCATTTGCAGAGGCTTCCTACAACCCAGAAGAGATGGAGACAAGCCAGAAGCGGACTCATTCAGCAGAAGATCAATCTCAGGATGAGGAGTCTATTTTTTGGACTATACTCATTGGAATTTTGAAATTAATACTTGAAATACTTTTTTAAAATCAACTGGACATACACTGGACTAGAGTGCACTTGTAGCCTATGACTTTGAACATGAATGGCTTGCTGTGAATATTGGTACTCTTTTTTTTAAAGTTACCTGAAGAGATATTCAGGTTACCTTTTCTATGCCGGGGAGGGGAAAAGCAAAGCCATAGTTAATTTTGTATTGAAGCCCCCTTCCCACCTTCCAGAAGTAAAATGAGCAGAAAGCACAGTATTGGTATAGTTTTCTTTATAAATCAGGGTTAAAGTGAATTATAAATAAAGGGAATCTTATTAAAATGTATCATTTTGAACAGGTGCATAAGAAAATGGATCTTGATAATTCACTGTATTTTCTAGTAATGTGACAGTTTTATACAAAGAAAAGTTGTAAAATCTGAAAGGTGCAGTTTTAACAACCCCATCCAATTTAAAATAAAGAACTAATTTTCTAATCTCTTTGCAGTGTGAACAGATCTTTAGCACGTAGCACTTTAAAATGCTGACAGTCATTGGAACTTGAAAGCAGTGTAACAAAGACCAGGAAATATCAAAGTCAAGCGTTAAGGTGAACAGTGATTTTAGGTGCCTAGTTATATCCAATTTAAAGGAGCCTGACTTTTCAAAGGGTAGGTACTCAGTGCTTTTTTTCAATCTGCTCTAAGGTATCAAATTGGGCATTTAAACTGAAGCACCCAAAATCACTTAATCGCTTTTTAAAATCATGACTTGAATCAAGTTTGCCATCTTCTTTATTTTCTCTAAAGGTAGAGGCTGATCTTTCTAGTCAGGGAAAGAATTATAATGAATCAGTTATTCAGCTATTTTTGTATCTGTAAATATATATATACAAGCAATATTGCACTGCTCATTAAAAGCAACTCAGCCTGTATTATCATAATTAGTACAAGGTTTCTCTCCATCCATGTACCCCTTTTCTTAAGTGTAACCACAATTTTAGTTTCAGAGTAGCAGCCGTGTTAGTCTGTATTCGCAAAAAGAAAAGGAGGACTTGTGGCACCTTAGAGACTAACCAATTTATTAGAGCATAAGCTTTCGTGAGCTACAGCTCACTTCCTCAGATGCATATCGTGGAAACTGCAGCAGGCTTTATATATACACAGAGAATATGAAACAATACCTATTCCCACCCCACTGTCCTGCTGGTAATAGCTTATCTAAAGTGATTTCCAGCACAAATCCAGGTTTTCTCACCCTCCACCCCCCCACACAAATTCACTCTCCACCAGCAGGAGAGTGAATTTGTGTGGGGGGGTGGAGGGTGAGAAAACCTGGATTTGTGCTGGAAATCACTTTAGATAAGCTATTACCAGCAGGACAGTGGGGTGGGAATAGGTATTGTTTCATATTCTCTGTGTATATATAAAGCCTGCTGCAGTTTCCACGATATGCATCTGAGGAAGTGAGTTGTAGCTCACGAAAGCTTATGCTCTAATAAATTGGTTAGTCTCTAAGGTGCCACAAGTCCTCCTTTTCTTTTCACAATTTTAGTGCCACTTCCATAGTATCATCTATTCTCTATATGGTTTTTGGTGCATCTTTATGAAAATTAGATGCATTTAACTTTTGGGGTGCAAGTTATTTTCCAGTTATAAGGACTTAATAAAGGAGACTGGATTTTCTGGCAATGCATTGAAATTTTTATGTATTACTCCTACAAGCTTCAAAGTCATGGCTTTTTTTTTTTAAATTAAAGCAACGCTGATTATAGTAATTGAATGCTTTGATTGAATCATAGGGAATAAAACTGAGTTCTATGCAAATACCTAAACTTTTGTGTAGCTTTCTGTCCACGTAGAAGTTTATTGCTATGCAACATTGGCATATACAAGTGTGTTGCTATAAACTGCCTCGTTGAGAGGACTTTCTGAAAGTTTTCCCTCTTGAATGGAAATTTGAGTTGTCAATCTAAACTGCTGTGACAGAATACATGCTCAGTTACTGCCATCATAGGAAAACTCAGCCAAAATTATAAAAATTTTATTTGGTAAAAGATGGTTAAGTGGTTTTGTTCCATATACAGAGTGGTTGGTTAAATAGCACCAAATTTATCACTTCAATTTGTGCAGTTAATTATATTGGAAGGTAAACATTATTCCTTTAGCCCTCTTTGCTGTTTTTCCCCCTTCGTCCTCCTCTTCTAGGTGTGGGGGGGTCTTTTTGACAACATTCACAAATCCAGCGACCTAAGAAAGAAAAGTTGACATTAGTTAATATTTTTATTCCTTCTGTAGAATCCATGACTAGCTTACAAGATGACTAAATACTTTTATTTTTGCACTACCAGTGCTGGTAACATGCAAAATATAACCCAATGTCCAGAAGTTAATATTTCTTCCTTCAAATTTGAAGATAATGTAAGTACATAAGTAATAATACTGGGTAGAAACAGGTGGTGGTCTACTCATTCCCAAATACTCACTATATCTGAAACCAGCCTGTGATCATGAGACTGGGCTTCACAACAATTAAGAGGCTCCAATGCTATTGTAGGATGGTTTTGAGATAGAACACACACTACCCATACTTCACTTCTGATTCAAGCAAAACTGAGTGCATAAGATCAAAGCATTTTAATTTGTTGACTGACTGACTACTTTAGAGGAACATCAACTGCTTATACTTATGTTCTACCTTTAATGTGGCTCAGTTAGAGTATAGCCTAGTGTAAATCACAGAACTTGAATGGAAGAGAGTTCAGCAGCAATGAAACAACTGTCAACTCAACTGCAGTTCACAACGTTTTCAGGACTTGAAGTATTGGTGTTACAGCAGGGCTAGCACTGCAGAACTTACGAAGTCAATACAGTAGCTATATTTTGCCACATGGATTTGGTATTACACAAACTGACTATTCCGGTCAATAGTCTAGTTCTTTCATTCTGATTCTACACTGCCTTACACCTTTACAAGGGAGCAAAATGAATGAAAAATGCTACCAAATCGTATCTTTTATATTAACGGAAAGTAGGTATCAATGACTGCACACAGTGCAAGGCACCAGCTTTGTTTTAGTTTCAAGTTTAAGCATGTTATTGTGTTTATTTAGTTGAAGATGCAAGCTGTGATGTAAAAAAAAAGGGTCAAAGGTATTTACAGATGTATTTACACGTTTTTCTTCTACTTTAATAAGCATTTGTACTGTTAAAGCTTCTAAAACAATGCAAAAACTATACTCTATCAATTTGGAGAAATGCAAAGTTTATATGTCCTTTTATGGATGTAGGCAGCTATTCAATATCTTGTGGGAATCCTGAAAAAGTGGGGTTCTGAGCTATAGCTCTACTTGAGTTTTGACAGGAACAGTCATAGTGTTGTAAAACGGTGAAGCTGCCAATCCTATACTCTGTACATTACTAAAATATACAGAAAATTTCTAGAAAAACTCATACTGCTGCTGTTTTGGATAATTCAATGAATGCCATCTTACACTGTAGATGCTACTTAATGTTTACAGTCAACTAATTCATATACCCCTTTGGAAGTATAATCTTGTAACATAGAAGAAAACCCCAGCCCTTAAAGACTAATTTCTGTTTCATTACCTGAAGGGATAGCACCAAGCCCCACACAAAAGGTGTGATAACCACGGTCACACACATCACAGAACATCATTTCTTCTTCATGGTGAGGCTGCCCACATATAATGCATGTTTTACACTCCATACACTGCCAAGGGTAGGTCTTAATTATAGCAACAAGCTCCATGGTCATATCAAGACAAGAAGGGTGGCCTAGATTAAAACCAATATTATTACTAGTATCTTTAGAAATGATTAAAATAATTAGTATAACTGAATAGCTTTAAAAAAATCAAGTTTAGCTCACCTAAGAGACTCAGTGCAGTGAATGTGTTGTGGTACATTCTTAAGTACAATTAAGGAAATTTTAAAGAGGAAAAAGTCAGTTTCTAGGAAGACTGAAATGTTTGTATGCAAATTTAGTATTATACAAAATATTTCCACTGAAAGTAGTAAGATTTTGCAATTAAAACGCCGAGCAATCCAGTTAAAGTGCATATAGATACTTACCACTGTTGTCACATTGGGAGCAGTGTATAAGTGCTTCAGTCTTTCCTTTCTTGTTGGACTCCTTACCCTTCAGACAAATTCCACATATAGCATTTGGAGTGACCTTTGGCTGGAAGGGTAGAAGAGGGCTATAAATTCATCCCAGAAGAATTTATAATGGATTTAACAGGAAATTTGTTAATGTATCTCCATTTTAACTTTTATAAATTACTAATGAACTTTCTGTATCATGTGATCGAAGTGACTCTTAAGACATAAGGTGATACTGACATAACGTGATATTGACAAACTGGTTATTTTAAAATCTTAGGAAAGATGCATATAAATTTGATATTTAGAACATGTGCACAGTGAGCTATGTGAATCATTTTACAAAATATGAAACCAGAACAAAAGTGTATGCTAGTTCCTCCTGCAAGCTTGTCAGCTAGCACTTCCCTTAATAGTGAATACAAATAATATACACTATAACTTTAAAGCTAAATCAAATTTGTTCAAATACAGAAGGAACAGGAGAATATGTTTATATGAATCTCCAAATTCACAAACTTCCATGTACATGAGAGAACATAAATATCCTTTAAGAAATGCAAAATTACTTAACCCATCTGAACGGAAGCTTAAAATGAATACCACAAAATAAAATACAATTTACTACACTTATTTGTATTGTTTAAGCTTCCAAAATGTCTAATAGACAAGTTAGTTGTGTTGCTTTAATCAGTTTTATTGTTCCCTTCTTCCATATCCAAAGTCATGATTGCTGTTGCTATAGAAAACACTACAATTCTACATTTACAACACTGCTAGGAGAAGGTGAACTCAGAAAGAAAGGAACTGAGTGTTCATAACATCTATTTAAGGCAAAGAAATCCCAGGTGCTTAAATTGGCTGTGCGGTTCCCAGTATTTGTGCAGTAATTTTGTAACCAAACCCAAAAGATAACATGGCAGTAGCTTTATTTTGAGGAAAAGAAAAAACCATAATTAAGGTATCAAATTGTTTATCAAAGGGCCACTCAAACAGCTTTAATATCAGACTTTAACCTACCGCATCTCAATGAAGGTTTGGATTCAAATACAACACTTACTGATGTTAAATCCACTATTGCCAGAGATTTTTAAAAAGCCAGCATCTGTCTCAGTGATATTTTAGTTCTGTAGTACAGAAGCAGCCATCTAGTCAATGGAGGAATTTTGAATTAAAAGCCTACTCCCTAAGGAACTATGTGATTGCCGATAAATAATCATAATGGGCCTTGCTCCATTTGAAAAAAAAAAAAAAAACTTGCCAAATGAAAGAAATAATAAAAGTGGCAGAGTATTTTCAACCTAAGATGGTTTTAATAAAAATGGCAGTGAACATAAAACTATTAAAAAGAAAAAAGTATTCAGTACTGCCCCTTTTAAAACAAAATGTTATTTACCAGCCAGCTCTTTTCTAACGTTTAGCAAGATAATTAATGTCTTCAGCAATTCTTAATCTGTCAGAATTCATTGCCCTGTTTGAAAATGTTTGAAGTTACTAAACCCCCTTTTATGGCTATAGTCTGCTTAACTTGTCTGGCCTGAGGAGTTTTAAATAAAACAAAACCCACCCGATGTTTATATATAACTTCCTTTTCAAAAGATGACAGAGGCATTCATAAAGACTTTTTTTGCTTATTTATTTTAAAAAAGCATAGTCAAACCTGTTTTATACATAAATATAGTAAAACTGTAAAAGAAGTCTAACATTCACAAATGTCTCTACAAAATAAATATCATGGAAGTGAAAGCATACATAAAAAATTCTTACTGGTAACTATTCTATGTCTCCTACATATATATATATCTATCTATCTATCTACCTTTTATACCCTGCTCCTCCCAACAAAAGGATAGTGGCACATGCTTAACCTCAGTCTTGCTGTGTTTATTTACCCTCTTGTTGTTTACTGCTACATTCTAAGAGTAAGGTTTTTGTTGTGTTCTTTTACCTATAGCTAAGTAAAACAAACCCCTCTAAAATAGCAAGTGCACTTCTCTAATCCAAATTCTATCAGCTATGAATTATTCATACTATACTGCCATAATATACAGCAGCAAACTCCCTCTCACTCCACTGAAACTAAAGTGAACTAACTTTCGGTTACTGTACCTGTGTTAGTGTATGTGTAGTTAATACTTTGATACATATAATTAGACACTGACTTATGTGTATTTATTGTTAATACTTCCCTCTACTTCCACTCCATTAACGTGTGTTCACTAGAAACAGTGAAACAATCACAGCATATTAAAAACGTAGAGAGCCCCAAAGGAAGCACTCTGTTTTAAAAAAAAAAAAAAAAGAAAAAAGACAGAAAAAAACAAACCCACAACAAAACGCAACATATTCACATTTCAAAGCAATTCAAGTTCTACCATTCTAAAGAAATGAAATGGCTCTTAGGGAACACTATGAAAATATCTGTCCATCCTGTATGGGAAATCATAATATCCCATTTGACCATTTTACATTTTGCTTTCCAAATCACCTTCATCTTATTTTGATGAAGGGCAAGGCAGAGGGACTCCTTTGTAACTAACTTCCATGCTGCTGTGATGCCACTCAGAGTTTCAAATCAAGCATTGCAACCACTCAGACAAACATGAGTTTTCTCTGAGGTCCTACTATCTGTGGGCAAAGCATTCAGTTTTCATATATAGTGAACCCAAAGCAAAAGGTTTTGGGGACCTAGTATCTCAATACATGGCAGATTTATTATGTGCAAAAACCTCCTGAACTCTGAGAACAGTGTGTGCAACTGTAGTAGCCAGTCCTGCATCAACTGCAGCAACATCCAAGACACACTACTTTGTGATGTAACAAAAGGTAAAACATGATATCAATTAAAAGGCTGACACTTAATAAAAATGGCTTCATACAAAAACCACCAGTTTTCCTGCTTAAAGAGAAGTAAATATGAGAATTCCATTGTATAATTTATACTGTATTGACTATAGCTATACACTTATATATGTTGATGTTGCAGCAATTATCCTTCAATTTTAATTAAATGTAACCTAAAGATTACTATCCTATAAAATGTGGACAAACTGAATAATACAGAAGAAAAATATTACCAAAAAAAACCCCAGAATTTAAAGGGACATTTAAGTTCAGTTTATAGCCTTCAGTTTAAAGTGCCTTTATATTTAGGCATGTTCTGGTATATCAATATCTCTAAATCTTTTTATAGACCACCTCTAACAAGAATGTTCACATCTAATCAGTTCTAAGGTATTTTATTTAATGGGCCATATTAAAAATGTTTTAAAATTCCCATTTAAAAAAAAATGCACAGCTGTGCCACCTCTGAAGTATCACCAGCCTGATGCATCACCTTTGAATAATGGTAGGTACACTGAAGTTGTGAAGACGTGCCATAAAAATATTTTGGCACTGTAAGTTATCAAATTAGCTTGCACTAATTGCTTTGTTGCTAACATAATTGGTAGTTTTAAACTAATGGGTAATAGCCATTTGGGTCCACTTTGAAACTCCATTACCTGTACAGCTCTACATTTAGGGGTACAGAACCTTAGAAATGGTTCTGTTTAATTAGTTCTCTCTATGTATTCAAAAAGGCCACTAGACAGAGCAGACTAACCAGACACCGTACTTTGTGGTCTTCATACCTAAGTGAAGCTCCTTTTTCTGTCAGACCAGTCACATACAATCTCTAATATAAAGTTAAACAAAGTTAACACTTTTTCAAGCTTCATCTTTGGATTTCATAGTCTTGAAAATATTAGCATGAGTTTGGGTCTGCAATAAGCAATTTGCAAAGTTACATATATAAAAAGATATGTATACTACAACAGTTCTAATATCCATAATTTGCATCTATCTTAAGCAACTCCTCAAAAGAGGAGAGATGACTGAAGCTTGATAGTTCTTTGTTATAAAACTGCAAAAAAATATGCACTGTGCAGTTATAGAATCTACAGAAACCTTTTCCAGTCAACTGAAGTTGTCCAATTCTTGTTGAAGACTAACTTCTAAGTTTGATGTATAGCTTCTTTATCAACCAATAGTAAATTTAGATGGTTAGCAAACATTCCTGAATTATAAAATTCAAACCATTAACACCTCACAATTACCTTTGCTGCTGGAAGATTTCCTAGAATATATGATCTTGACATCACAGAAAAAATTGCTTTTTTTAAAAATAAAAACAGCATCTTTTGGCAAACATTCCCGATCGCTATGCTTTAAACCCTTCCTTACTGTACCATCTTTCCACACAATGGGCCTGATCCTGCTGCCACTGAAGTCAATGGCAAACTCTTACTTAATTCAGTGGGAGCAGGATTGGACCACATGTATTTTTGAAGGTGTACAATCAAGACCCCTTTCCTGTACAAAGTTCCATAGACTAAAATTTAAATCATGCAGATGAACTCCAACTTCTCCTGAAATATACTGAATCCTCTTTTGACTAATGGGAAAGTGTTACATTATTAGTATTGATTATTCTATCCTGGGTTCAGTAATCACTGGTTTATGGATGTTAAAGTACCTTATTGTCGTAGCCAAATTTTAATGTAAGAACATTCTGCCTACAGAAACTCCTCTTGTAACATGAATTAGATAAATTGTTATTTTCCATATCTGTCCTAAGTGGTTGGGTAGTGTTGCTTAAACTGTAGTCAGTTTTGCATTCCACCCCAAAGGTGGCTGCACTTATTGGTGAATGAAGTAAAACCTATAAATAGTTAATACTTTGGGATCCTTCAGGATGAAAGGCCCTATTTAAGTGCATGTTATGACAATATATTCAGCCATATCGCTGCGCTTTACAGCACTGGTCTCATGGTCTGCTGCCATACTAACTACTACTAAGACAAAAACAGCGAATACTCAATGCCAGTTTTACACTGACAGGTAATTCTGACTGCTATATTAAAGCAGTCAGGAAAATATAAAATTATCTTTATAACAGCTATAATTTTTTGTGCTTTAATTGCCCAGAAATCAGTTATGACACAGAAATAGAAGCCACTCCATAGCCAAGGTAACAGAAAAGCCCCTCGTGAAATAAAGCCAAAAAAGGAACGAAAGAAGCAAACAGTTGAGAGCACAATAGGAGAGCAGCTAGTGAAGTACAGCAAGCAGAACTTCCATATTTTTGAAAAACAAAGTTAAATATTTCAGGGAGAGAGGCCGATCAGTAAAGAAGCGGAGTCAGGGGCTTTTTTCTTCTACCTTGTACCCAGGAACTGATTTGGACAGTACAGAACGTTTGGAACCATCTTTTCTTGGAGTAGCACTTTTGTCTCTTGGTTTTTGTCTTCCCTGAAAAGAATCCTCCTGGTTGTCATTGGCGCATTCACCTTCAGATACATTGCCAGACGAGTTGTCCTATAACAAAAACACCATAACGTTTTTTGATAGAGAAACTAGTCTTTTCAAAGCTCCAGTGCCAACAAGGCTTAGTAGCTTCCTTTCTACAAGAGCAAAGGTGACATTTAAATACGGTATGGCCTTTTTTATTGTAACCTTTTATGCCTATACGTCTCACACAAAGAGGCTGGCATCACAGCAGAAGGGTTCCAGTATTTTCCAGAAGATCCTGATGCAAAACCAAGGGTGGAGCAGCATTTATCCTTTGTTCTAAATTATTTTAATTTAAGACTTGTCAGAACGAAATTATCTATTTACCAATATACTGGATGTTCAACATCTATCAAGTCTTTCACAGATACAGGCCAGAAAAGCAGATAAACTGCTCACCACATGTTTATAATATGCTACCAAACTGCCTGAAATGTAGTAAGTGAAAGTTTTTCTGCGACCCTCATTTAATATTTTCACCAGGAACAACCAGATTATCACCTTTGGATCACAGCACAGGAATGTCAAAAACGAAAGACATCCACAGCTACAAAACAGAAGTTATGCAGCAGGTGTTCAAGGAGATTTATGGGGGCAGGAACCCTGAGGGTCAGAGTCAATGAGTATTGGGTGTCATTTAAAAAAAGAAAAAAAAAGCAGCACAGGTTTTTGTTTGTGGGGGCGGCGGGGGAGAAGAATGGAGAGAGGGGCATTAATGGCCTTCAAGAGGTCCCCGCAAAAACAGCAATAAGTACCCACCTCATTAACACTGAAAACGAAATACCTTAGAATTCCTTCAGCATGCAGGAGGGTAGGTAACATGAGGCAGCTGTAGCTGTTGGGAAATGGAAACCATTCTGCTGTTTTGGAAGTGGGAAAATGGAGAAGAGGCAAGACAAGAACCAGCAAATCTTTCCCTCAGAGGTATTCAGCACAACTAGCTGCTCCCCAAGATAGCTGGTAGAACCACCGTAAAACCAGATGCCTGGTCTCTGATTTTGTCTGCTCCTTCCAAAAGCAGGCATGACCTCCCTGGCTTCTGCACTCCCGTCTGCTGGATGGCCTTCTGAAGTACTGTGCATAGGGAGAGGAAGTGTCTGCTCAGCCCCAGTTCCTTCTCATATTCCCCTACTAGGGGAGAGGCACCAAGCCCAGAAAAAGGAACTGAGTAGACATAGCCTGCAGTATTAAGGAGAGACTGATGTTTTGTTTTGTTTTGTTTTAAACAGAATAAGGAGCAGCAATACAGATACATTTTGCGATGAATTTTAATATTTGTAAAATTCTTAAGAACCAACTCCACAGGCAAAGGGAAAAAACACATTAACAGCTACCACTCCTTGTTCAGGCTACCAAGGCAGCTGTTTCATCCTGTTTTTTCTTTAGGTATAAAAGCTTTAATTGCAAATACTTAAAACAAAATTAACATTTACATGGCTAAGTTCAATATTTTAGCTACTCAATATTTAAAAATTTTCTAGTTGTTAGACCATTATTTTATACTAGGCTCTCCTTATTGTGGTGTTACAAATATCGTGCTTCTGGAAGCTGGTTGCCACCAACAACTTAAAGATATCTCTATTGCACTTCGCAAGCTGAAACTGCTTTGAACATTAAGAACGCTGTGATATTCAAAATGGATGTAGCTTTCCTTTAACTTCCAATAAATGATGGTATAATGTCTGGATTAAACGAATGAGTATGATGTGGTTAATTTAGATAAAAGAAAGGAGGGAAAATGATTGTTAAAGCTGCACTGCAAAGAAAAAATAGCCTCTTCCTTTTACTATTTTTATGATGTAGAATGAGAGCCTCAAGCTTTTTTTCTGTTTTAAAGGCACTTTCCTGCTTCTAGTTTACATTAGCAATAGCAGGCTCGCACTTCTCTTTAATAAAGGACTTTTAGACGACTGGAGTAGTGATATCACACAAATCTATGATCTGAACTGCAACTCTCCCTCCCCACAACTGTTAGCATCCTCTCCCTTTAACTCAGACGAAAGAATGGGGTGGAAAACTACAGTTTGGGTCACAGATCTATATAATCGGATTATTCCGCTTCTCCTAAGATTCTGCAGCAAAGGAGAAAGGGGGGGCCTGGACCTGGGTATTTTCAGCATAGAACAGAAACAGGGAAACAGTTTTAAAAGAAGTCAAAAAGAATAATTAAAATGGTAAAAAATCAAAACTTTTTTTTGCTTTTGCCTCACAATTCTCCTTTAACCTAAACTCTACTGGACATAGATGTTAAAAATCCCAGTGAAGCAACTACTGAAACTGACCAAAGGGAAGGGGAAGAAAGATCATCTCTTTTTTTGTTAAAGATCACTTTTCAATTTATCTCACCGAATTGCCTTTGATTTTCCGTTTGTCATCACCTCGACCCTCTTCTGCATCATCCGAATCTCCATCACTGTCCAGTGCAGGCAGTTCTGGATCCAAAGGTGGTTCATAAAGGGCTGTGTTTAATGGCAAATAACGAAGTTCATCTGGGGAGTATCTAAAGTCAAGAAATAATTGTTTACTACTATATACTTACACACACACACCCATAAACAAAATATAAAAACACTTAATTGCCAGTGAAAAATAAAAAAAAGGCTGGATAAGCTCAAAGCCCATTTTTAATTGCATATAAAATTACCACAATTGTGTGCACAATAATTATGAACACAATTCTGAAAATCTGGGTCACAAATGCATCTCCTCTCCTTCGTCATAAATGGTACTCCATGTTAAACAATATTTAGTTACATTTTAAAAAACACTTCAGCTACTCAGTCCAGTAAAAGGTGCATGTTCCCTCACACCTTATGGACAAAAGCCTGATCCAAAGCCCACTGAAAACAATGAAGTCTTTCCATTGATTTTAATGAGCTTTTGATCAAGCTCAAAATCCTAGTGTCTGAGCAATCAACTAAACAGATCTCCCAACTGTCTGAGACATTCACATAGAGACAGAGTACAGGAAATTATTCAACATCACATGGAGCTGCATAAAAAAGAGCTAAGACTTCAATCCTACACTGGAACCTGTGATTCAGGACCCCCTTTGCCATTGTAGAGTTCCATTGAAGTCAACAGGTATCTGCACAGCTAAAGAGATTATAGCTAGCAGATTCTAACGCAGCATCAGGGCCTACATGAGTACAGTAAAAGAAGTAGAACCAACAATCTGCTAAATACCCAGAAATAGATTTAACATATTTGTTGGTTCAAGGTGCCTTGTTCCAGCTAGCAAACTCAGGATAGGTTTAATCATTTTTAACTAGAGCTGTCAATTAATCACAGTTAACTCAAGCAATTAATACAAAACAAATTAGCTAGATTTAAAAAATTAGGCACGATTAATCACAGTTTTTTAACAAGTGTCGTCAGCATGGAAGCAAGTACTCTGGAATGGCGGTCGAAGCATGTACAAATGTTTAGCATACCTGGCTAAAACAGTGCCATGAGAACATTTGTTCTCACTTTCAGGTGACATTGTAAATAAGAAGTGGGCAGCATTATCTCCCGTAAATGTAAACAAAGTTGTTTGTCTTAGCAATTGACTGAACAAGTACAACTAAGTGACTTGTAGGCTCTAAAGTTTTAGATTGTTTTGAGTGCAGTTATTTAATTAAAAAATAGTAAGTCTATGTTTGTAGGTTACACCTTCACGATAAAGAGATTGCATTACTGTTTTTGTATGAGGTGAACTGAAAAATACTATTTCTTTTGTTTATCTTTTTGCAGCGCAAATATTTGTAATAAAAAATAATATAAAGCGAGCACTGTACACTTTGTATTCGGTGTTGTAATTAAAATCAATATATTTGAAAATGCAGAAAACATCCAAAATATTTAAATAAATGGTATTCTATTATTGTTTAACAGTGTGATTAAAACTGCCATTAATCACAACTAATTTTTTTAAATCTCATGATTAATCTTTTTAATCATTTGACAGTCCTATTTTTAACCAAAATTAATATAGAACAGCATCTTAACGGGGACTAATACATTAACTATATTTATATTTGTGTTGGAAGATGATGATTATGACAGTTAATCTAAGAGATTGTTCCATGGATTATGCCCAACATTTCACACCCACATATTCACCGAAGATCAAACAATGCATACAGTGAACCCTCCAGTAAATCATGTTTACCATCTCCAAGAGGCTATTTATTTTATATTACACACAAGACCATATGGACAAATGTATAAATATAAAACAAGTTTCATGATTATTAATTAGGTTTCAAAAGAAAGCAGTAGGGGCCACAGAATTATGTGGATTGTGTCAATTCTCAGATTTGAAATTTCAAAAATATGCCAATTATATTTAGTGCTCATTTCATATGTTAATTATGAAATGTACTTCCTTTAAAAATGAGTGTGCTTGTTTCAGCAAAATGAGCATTTTTTTTTAAACGCACATGAAATCTGTGAACAAAGGATTAATACGTCACAGAATATCAAATATTTTAATGAAGTTATAATCCTTCAGATATCGCCTCAATTTCTAATATTTTAGATGTTTTTTCATTGGGAACATACAACGTATGTGCTGGTATACAACCTCCACACGCCTAGCAACTAAATACCTGAGAAGGCTGCTGTGCATTAGTTATTCCACTTAAACTATCTTTATTTTCAGTCAGCATTAGGAAAGATTAATAGAAAGTACAGTTGCATTAGGTGTGGACAACCTTTTTTAGTAAAATCACACCCTTTTGGAAATAATTTTGCACTTATATAGCAACTTTGATCGGAGGATCTCAAAGCACTTTATCAAGGTGACCACTATTCCTGTTTTACCAAAGGTGAAATGGAGGTCTACTGCGAATAACTGACTTGCCTATGGTCACACTGCAATCCAGTGGCAGTCAGGAATAAAATCTTGGCTCCCAATTATCTGTTCTAATAACCAAATCAAGCTGCATCTACATTTGCTACACTCTGGAGGTGATGCACATTGAGTTAACACTTACATATAACATGGAATTTTTTGGAGAAAACATTTCCATGCTAATCTTGGGCAATACATCATATTAAGGTTATGTGCTACAGGGCAGAGGTTTTAAAAGCCATACACACAGTGAAGCATATGCATTTTGGGAGAGAGAGGGGTCCATTTACCAAAACTTTCCCTCCTCTCTCTCACATCCAATTTCACCTAAATTCTTAGGTATGCAAAAAATCAATCAAAAATAACTGTTAGCAGTGATCAGTCTTAGAAAAACCATACGCTAAAACTGTTTCTCTGCATTCATGCAAAATTGCTGAATAGAAAGCATTTGACCATGAGACTGCAATAAAAAATTTATGTACCGCAAATACTCTTGAAAGTCTCTGTAGAGCCCAAGTACTAAATGGACACAGAGAGTGAACTACTCCCTGTTGCATGTCAAATTCGTCCCTCTAGAACTGCGGTGGGCAACCTGCAGCCTGTCAGGGTAATCCACTGGCAGGCTGCGAGACAGTTTGTTTACATTGACCGTCTGCAGGCACAGCTGCCCACAGATCCCAGTGGCCGCGGTTGGCCACTCCTGGCTACTGGGAGCTGCGGGAAGTGGCGGACAGCATGTCCCTGCTTTCCGCAGCTCCCATTGGCCATTGGGAGCTGCAGGCGGCCGTGCCTGCAGATGGTCAATGTAAACAAACTGTCTCACGGCCTGCCAGCAGATTATCCTGCCCGCCACTGCTCTGGAACAAGGCTGAGGCATGCTGACAGAGCAGCATGGAGAAGCTTGCACTGCAGCTGCCAGTGCCAAACTTGTTCAGTGGAGGATGCACTTCAGCCTTTTGGTCGGTCAGATTCACATATCTCACGGACCCAAAATTCATTCAAAATTATTTTGTAACTATCATCACTACTACTCTTCCCAGCTAGTTTCTTGGGATACACAGCAAGTAGATGTAATATAAACGGCAGCTAGGATATCTTTTTAAGTACCTTTTGTAGTACTCCTGGAACTGGCCTGGTATGAGAGCCACCGGATAAGGACTAACCTTTGTTCTCTCTGTAGGTAAGATTTTGTATTTTCCTTGAGGCACCTGGATAATCTGTATTGTTTAATACAAAACAAATGTATCTAATTTTCCACACAAGCAACCTTTTTTTCTTTTCTTTTTTTAATTCATTTGTCTTTTCCACATTTTTTAACTCAACCTTTATTATGCTGGAACAGTCACCTGATTTTCCCCAGATGCATTCCAGCACTTAAGGGTGTATATTATACACAGCATATTTAATAGTTTTACTGTCAAAATAATCTTCTCTAAAAATCTAAATAAATGTCTATTTAACTAGGGTTGTCAACTGCAGTTAACTCATACTATTAACTCAAAAAAATTAATCGCGATTCAAAAAATTAATCATGATTAATAGCACTGTTAAATAATAGAATAACTATTTAAACCTATTACATATTTTTGGATGTTTTTCTACATTTTAAAATATATTGATTTCTATTACACAGAATACAAAGTGTACAGTGCTCACTTTATATTATTTTATTACAAATATTTGCACAGTAAAAATGATAAAGAAATAGTATTTTTCAATTAACCTCATACAAGCACTGTAGTGCAATCTCTTTATCCTGAAAGTAAAATTTACAAATGCAGATTTTTTTTTGTTACATAACTGCTCTCAAAACAATGTAAAAATTTAGAGCCTACAAGTCCACTCAGTCCTACTTCTTGTTCAGCCAATCGCTAAGACGAACAAGTTTGTTTACATTTACAGGAGATGCTGCTGCCTGCTTCTTATTTACCATGTCACCTGAAAGTGAGAACAGGTGTTCGCATGGCACTTTTGTAGCCACTGTTGCAAGGTATTTACGTGCCAGATATACTAACCATTCATATGCCCCTTCATACTTTCGGCCACCATTCCAGAGGATATGCTTCCATGCTGATGGTGATGTGTTCATTAAATTTATGACTGAACTCCTTGGGGGAGAACTGTATGTCTTTGGCTCTGTTTTACACACATTCTGCCATATATTTCATGTTATAGCAGTCTTGGATGATGACCCAGCACATGTTCGTTTTAAGAATGCTTTCACTGCAGATTTGACAAACGCAAAGAAGATACCAATGTGAGATTTCTAAAAATAGCTACAGCACTTGACCCAAGGTTTAAGAATCAGTAGTGCCTTCCAAAATCTGAGAGGGATGAGGTGTGGAGCATGCTTTGAGAAGTCTTAAAAGAGCAACACTCAGATGCGGAAACTATAGAAAAAACCACCAAAAAAGAAAATCAGCCTTCTGCTGGTAGCTTCTGATTCAGATGATGAAAATGAACACGCATCGGTCCACTGTGTTTTGGATCGTTTATTGAGCAGAACCCATCATCAGCATGGACGCATGTCCTATGGAATGGTGGTTGAAGCAGGAAGGGACATATGAATCTTTAGCGCATCTGGCATGTAAATATATTGCAACGCTGGCTACAACAGTGCCATGCGAATGCCGGTTCTCACTTTCAGGTGACACTGTAAACAAGAAGCGGACAGCATTAGCTCCTGTAAATTGTAACCAAATTTAGTTGTCTGAGAGATTGGCTGAAGTAGGACTGAGTGGATTTGTAGGCTCTAAAGTTTGAGATGGTTTTATTTTTGAATGCAGTTATTTTTTGTACTCAATTCTACATTTGCAAGTTCAATTTTCATAATAAAGAGATTGCACTACAGTACTTGTATGAGGTGAATTGAAAAATACTATTTCTTTTGTTTTTTACAGTGCAAATATTTCTAATAAAAATAAATATAAAATGAACACTATACACTTCGTATTCTGTATTGTAATTGAAATCACTATATTTGAACATGTAGAAAACATCCAAAAATATTTAAATAAATGGTATTCTATTGTTTAACAATGCAATTAATTTTTTTAATCACTTGACAGCCCTATATTTAACACAATGGACACCTAATCACCTTTATGGCACTATGACTCTATAATAAGATAAAAGGGTATACTTTTTATTTTTCTATTACATTTAAATTACCATACAAGCTGCTAAATAAAGTAAAACGTAAGTTAGTTTTCATATTGAGCATCTTTAAAATGAAATTTTACCATAGTGGCATAATAGTAGAGAGTAGTGAGAACAAGGAACTCTAACTTTGAAATCAGGCTTTTGTGTACAAAAGCATCAGGTATGATGGGCATATACAAAATAGAAGCTCATAGGAACAGCCATAAAAGATCAGATCAACGGTCCACTATCCTGTCACTGACAGGGGCCAATATCAGAAAAGTCTAAAACCTTCAAATGGACTATTATGCAATAATTTATCTATGGGGAAAGCTTCTGCTTAACTGCTCTCTGGCAAGTAGTGGTTGGCTTACATTATGAAGCAAGACTGATACATATTTTTATCCTTTCAGCTGAACTATGGAAAATATTTTTATTCATAAATGTCTAAACCTTTCTAGACTACTACTAAAATTTTTGCCTCAAGAATAATTCATAGAATTTACTATCACAAACTAACTTTTTGACAATCAGTAATTATCAGTTTTAAGTCTGTTGCCTTTTAATTTCATTAGGTGTCCCCTTATTCTTGTATTATGAGAAATGGTAATAAAAGCATCCAAATGACCTGACTTCCTTCATGCTATTTTATATACTTCTACCACAAAACTTATTTGTCTCATTTCTAAACTAGGTAGTGCTAATAGTGCTTCCTCACGTGAAAGTCTTTCCATCTTGAGAAATCAATTAGTTAACGTAAATTATATTAAAAAAAACGAAAGTGGAAAGCTCTATTCTATTTAGTAAAATAACTTTTTAGAATGTATATATTCAAATCTATTTATTTCTAACCCAAATTAATTCTAATCCAATATTATGATAAAAAATTGTTACAATAGTATGTTTTCAGAAAAAACTCCAAAAAGACTGACATCTTTACTATAATAAACAAGGAGCTTACCGATCACCATCAAGCAATAAATTTAAGTCAACTTACATGTGTCTGTAAATCAAAATAGGCTCTTCTTTCTTCCATTCGTTCGCGGTTTAAATTGCTGTTAAACTCTGCAGCTTTCTTGGCAGCTTTCTTAATATATTCTGGAACTTTACTAGCTTCTACTTTTTGTGTGTTCTGCTGTTGCATTTGCTGAAATAAAAATAATTGCATTAATTTACAAAACAAATCTGAAAAATCAGATATTGCAAAAGGCAATTTAATCCCCATACCCAGTATGTTATAGATCTGGTTTATTAAAGTCAGAGGGATGACTTACAGAGTACTCTTTATAATGATCTGTTATTCGCTGGCGTTCTTTTTCTTGCAGTATTACAGAATACTCAGCATGTTTGGCAGGATATTCTTTAATCATCAAATCAATTACTTCATCACTGCGTAAGGCTGTTAGACCTAGATTAGATTAAAAAACACTAATAATGCTACATTGCAAAACAAATTGTAAGTCATTTACCATTTTGACCCATAGTCTACTGTAAAATTTGCTATTGAAGCAGACAGTCTAACATACACAATAGCTTTCACTGAACATAGAAATTATGCTGCAATAACACTCTTAAAAAAATTCTAAAACAAACCACCCCTCCACCCCTTAATTTTCAAAACATTTTGGGGAGGTTAGCTATGTGAGTCTCATTTAATTTAATGGAAGCTGTATGTCTAAAGCCTCATGTTTTGCTTTTAAAAAAAAAAGATTAGGAAAAGTCAGCAGCCCAAAATATTGTGCAGCTGATATTCTGTTCAAGTTTCTGTCAAATGTCATATAAACCAGTGACAAATCAAGATACAGAATACAGGGAAGCAATGAAAGTCATTATATAAAATAGTCAACTTCCTGTACCAAATGAGAGCACAGAGTTATATAGATTTGCAATATCAAAAAGAATAGAATTGTGATAGACATTAATCAACCAGTATGTCAATCCAAGTTAATGTTTCTTATAAGTGAAAGAAGAAAATATTAAAAGGTTTTCATTCAGATATGAATTTACTCAAATACTTTAATTCACATGACCTCAAACTGCAAGCTGATTAACACAGGCAGATCTTTACAGCTGCACAAAGCCCCATCTAAGCCAATGGGTCTTCATGCGGACACAAAGGTCCTCTTGATCAGCTTGGAAAAGCAGGGCCTACGTTAATAAAATATCCTCTTTAGCAAATGAAGTAATTAGAACTGATAAAAATAATGTAAAGAGTCTAGTAGTCTGTTGAAGACCTTAAGCTCAAAACGTTACACATTCTTAACTTTATATTACATTTTAAAGGTAAAATAAATAACCTTATTGTAATAAACCAATGAAAATGTCTAGTCAAGAATTACTTGATTCTATCATTTTAAGGCAGGAATCAAATATTCTAGCCTAATCCAACTACATCAGAAAGCTGAAAATTCATTTTGTTTTCTTACCTAGAGTACACTGAGTCTCTGTGATGACATTTAGTTCTCTGAGGTAGAGTTTTTCCTTGTGAGACAGATCTCGTCTCTCTAAATCTCCAAGAAAAGACAAAACAGCAGTAAAACCGTGTAGTGTTATACATTTCCAAATCCATCATAAAAGAAGTTCCAACTAGGCCAAAAACTAGTTTACAACTTCTTTTCCACACGATGAAAAAGGAAGTCTGTATAATAAAATGTCTATTTTAGTTAATATTTAGTTTAGCAATAGTACAATCCAAGGATAATAGTAAAAAGGTGAAAATAATTATGTTAATAAAATGTAATTTAAGGGGATATTAGTTTAACACACACAAAATTATTCCATACAGAAGTATTACACTACTATAGAAAAAGATGTTACTGTTTCTTTTATAAATAGTTTAAAAAATTAGATTTTCCCCAATAAATTGCATTAAAATGACACTGACAAGTAGTAAAGGCAGAAAGTATGTTTTTGAAAAGTTTTTACAAATTCTAATGTAAGGATTATAGTAGTTAATGATGGAGAAGACAGACTGTCAAAAATTCTCACAAAAAAGGGAAGCGCAGATCCCCCTGAGTATTCTGATATTTTCCCTCTGCATGGAAATAATGTAGTGCATTATTGTGTGGGAACTAGAAACTGAAACTGACCAATCTAGTTCACTATCCAAGTTGAGCAAAATTCAGAAAGTTCCCAATAATAATAAATGCTCAAAAATAAATTGGGGCCAAGATTAACAAAAGTCACTTAAGCACCCCATCCTCTGAAAAGCAGGCCCCTTTACATAATTTCAAGATAGGCACCCAAAAATCACTAGTCACTTTTGAAATCTCGGCCCAGATTTTCAGCTAATGTAAATTATTAGTAATAGAAATAGAAAATGGGTACGCTTGATTTTTATCTTGACTGTGTCCTCTTAAATGAAAGATCTATGTTATATTCCAAAAGATGAGAGTTGCCAGTTTGTACACATTTGAATCAACATATTTTTTACATAAGCTTTTTCAACCTGGATACCTGGATATTTTCGTTTAAATGAGGTCACACCCAAGTATTCACTGACTTGCTCCTGAAGCATATAGTATTCTCCCGTTTCATCAGGTGGCCATTTGTATTCTATCAAATTTTCAGCAGGAAAGTAGCTAAAGCTAAATACAAAAACAATCGGCTTGAAATAATAATAGTAGATTTTACTAAAAAAAAAACAAACACATTGTGTAAAAAAAGTTAGAATACTCAAAGTAATCGTTAACAATGCCATGCTTCTAGAACTTGATCTAATTCCCATTTAAGTCAACACAACACTCCGACAGAAAGTTGGTTCAGCCCCTTAGACTATATCCTCCTCCTACCCCATCTCAAAATTACACACATTCCGTGTGTTTCATTTCACTAGTGTTTCACAAAACTAGTATTTATCAATGAATCACTGGACATGAAATCAAGGACTGTGTAACTCTTGACAAGGTAAGAATAAGAAAACAGGCATTCATACTGAAAGATACGGCTTTTTAAATATTACCTAAAATTATAAAATGCAAAAAAAAGTCAAATGTACAAGTAAGGTCAGTCCTTAGAATAACCAAAGCGCACTTTTGCATAATTTGCATTAAATAAACATGCCATTACACTATATTAAAAGTAATGTTGAAGCAAGGAAGTTGCTCACATGCCACTTTAATTCCCCGTGCCTCAGCACTGCTGAGGTCAAAGGAATGCATGAGCAACATATAAACAGAGAAAAAAGAGCTAATGTTAAAACTTATGGAAAAACACAACAAAATAGTGTTTAAAAACTATAAAACCTCAGTAAAGCGATATTACCCAAGATCTTGACTAGAAGTTTCACAACTTCGAGAACTGTCCCCTGAGCCCATACGTCGTCTTTTTGATGGCTGGCTGCCATCATTTGAATTTTCTTCTGTGTCATCCTGAAATAAACACGGAGAGCAAGCATTAAAAAGATAGCCAAGAAGTACTGCACGTACTTAATGTATTAGGATATGACAATTTAAAGACTCACAAAGATGTAATAAACTATTCTGGGATTGTGAAAGGTGGCTGTGACTAGAATGAACTTGTTCCCTAGAAGTACTGTGCTATTTCAAAAGGGTTCTATGAGCCAAATCATGGGCTGGCTTGCACAGTTCCTTACTCCCTTGTGCTGGCTACTCATCATGCTTAGCAGCACAAAAGGACAACCAGGTTCCGCAGAGCCACTATGTTTCCCCCATTGTCATACAGGTGGGTAGGAAGGGGTGGGAAGTGAGCAGATCTTTGACTGTGCCCATCAGCACCAACATGTCTTCCGGTGTAACTATCTGCACATCATCTGCTAAAGATCTGGCACAGTTTACTCAATCCCTGGAGCAGTGAATAAACTTGGAGCACGACTGTGACTCTCAAAGTTATTGTCTCCCTCCAGGGCTACTCCAAGAGCAGTGCAACAACACATTACCCTTTGTTATGACTGACAGTTACAAATCATGGAATGTATCATCAATGGCAAAGAGAATTTACATAAACAGATTTAAAGTAATAGAAAAATATATTCTCTCAGATGTGAGTATAAAAGGAGCTGTGTCTAGTTTACATAAAGCTTTGAACATAGAACTACAAAAGAGCTGCTTTTCATGAAGAAATAAGTAAGATGTAGAGAGAAAAACTGATGCAGTGGAGTTGAAATATATATGGAGGGCAGAAGTCCCATCTTCAAAATGAGCTGTTACCAAAGTGAAGTTACTCTATCAATGATGCCTTTCCCCAGTCAGATTTAAAGAGACCTATGGCAAGAGAAAGGATGATATTTAGAATATGTGGTTGTGATGAAATTTGCTCATACCCAAGGGTCATGCCCTAAAATGGGGGGGGGGGGAAGAGAGGGAATGAAAATATATACAATTTTAAGATGTTACCAAAGCGAGAGACCAATGAAACCACTGGTCTTATTGTTGGGATATACACTGAATAAGTAAACTATATCTAAAAGATGAAGAATATTATATTAATTGATTGAAATCCTGTATAGTTTGTTATTCAGCTTGTAAACAGATGTAGGAGCCACTGAATATCAGCCATATGCCATCTTAGTAGCTCCAACTCTACGTCACATTACAAATCATTGGAAGAAAACAAAAGCCTTCAATGGCTTTACCTTGTTTAATAACATTTGTGAAATATTGCTGATGGAAGAACTAACCTGCCAAAAACAGTCAAGCCCACACAGTTACACTTAGTATTTGTTTATTAATGACAGGTACATTAGGCTTGTTTAGTGAATGTCTTTCCATTTATATTGATATGTTAATCTCAAATATAACACTTTAAACATGGATTTAAGAGACAACAGCGATTTATAAACTAGTTTTCCCTACTTTAGCTACATAACACTTGTAAGATCAATACAATCAAAAGATTAGAAAAAACATGTCTCTCCCCCTCTCTGCTTTTCTTTTACTTTGTATATTTGACAGCTCTTTATGTCTAGTCTTTTTCCCTGTTTGTGTGGGTCTTCACATAGCAAAAAAGAAGAGAAAAAACTTTTAAATTAGGGGAAAAAATTGGTAAGACGACTTTGAAGCAGGAGTAATTACTAGATCTATTTTAAATTGACCATCTCAAGCTGATGGAGTCCTTTTAAAAGAGGTGGTTTTCATGCAAAGAAACATAGGGAAGTAGAAAAAGAAACTGGTGGAGAATCTCACATCTTATGGTTTTATTACAAAAACTATTTCTATGGAAAAAATAATATTCATTGATCGAAATCCTGTTTTGTTATTCAGCCTGTAAATGTCAGTAGGAACCACTGAGTATCAGCCATGTAGCCTCAGCACTAAAATTAAGTGCACGAAATCAGCCATCCCCAGAAACTTGTATATCAAATGTTGCCCCTTTTCAACCTAAGCAGCTAGTCAAAGTTTGGGGGCCTGGAGATGTTCCAAATGGAAGTATGAATTAGTGACAGGTGTTTATTTATAAAGAACGTACAAAAATCTTGTCTCTCTGAATGAAGAAGAAATCAAAAAGCAGGAAACAGCTTCTTTTGCTCACTGCACCAAGCGTACTCTTTTCATTCTGCACTTCTACCCAAAAACCTGTCTTCAGTTTCTTCAGGTCAGCCACCATGCTTTCAGCTGCTCTTTCAGGCTCTCTCTTTCTTTTCCAGTTTTTTTCCTATCTGTTCTGCTGCTCCCTGCCCGCACACCCACACTCCTCCCCATAAGCAATACTCAGCAAAAGCTCCAGGGTGCATTCACACACCCCTTCTCTTATTTGGGAGTATATGCTTACTGTTAGGTTAACTGAAGGGTGAATTTACACTTATCAATCTCAATGGGGTTTTAACTCAATCCAAAACAAATTTTCATCAAGCTCATAACACAAGATTTTTTTCAAAGGAGATGGCCTAGTGCAACCACAGTTATTAAACTTGAAAAGGGAATTCATTCACAGAAATCCTATGACCTAGGTTACATAGGAAATCAAATGATACCAGATAATCAAAATGGTCCTTTCTGGACTTAAAATATATGAATCTATTCTCAGCTCTGCCATGCACCTCCTGTGTGACCATAAGAAGGTACTTATCTTCTATGTACCTTTGTTTCCCCATCTATATAAATGAGATAATGGTACTTAGCCTCCTGTGTATTGATTAAAGGTGCTATGTATTAAGATTATCAATCCTTTAGACCATCTGCAAACTTGAGTTTTCCAAGATACTTTCAGACAGCACTTGCTAAAGTCACCCCTGAATTTGAGGGAAGGGGAGAAGCAGGAAACAAATGTTGGAAACACTGGAAAGCCCAGATCCTTTGCAAAGATATTAGCCATCACTGATCCGTGGCCCTCGGGTGCCGTTTTGGGCCTGCGGCAGGACTGTACAAGGACAGTGCCAAACCTTGGACCTGGGCAACTTTCGGGCCTGGAACCCAACCCTGGATGAGACCCAGGAGCTCTAGCCCTCCACCCGTGAGTGGCCCCTTCGACGAGGGGGCTGAGGAGCTGTCGCCCGTTCACTTGAAGAGGCGCCCAGGGCCCCGTATCCCAGCACCTGCTCAGCTCCGCGCCCGGGGCAGGGGGCTCCCTCCGGTGCAGGGGACTCTGGGGCCCGGCCTGTGGGACGGGACGGGTCTGGGGGCGTGGAGAGGGACCAAGGGCACAGGTTGGGCGCGGAGGTGGCAGAGCTGCAGCCTCTTCTCCCTCAGGAGCTGGCTGGCTGGCTGGCTGGCTGGCTGCCCCCCCCCCCCGCCGGGTCACCTCCCCCCGTAACCCCGGGGGAGAGGGTGGCGGTGGGCAGGTCTGACTCCCCCCAACACAGCCCACACACGCTGCGGGTCTCCCTCTCCCCTGGGTCGCCCCCCTCTGCCCCCGCTTCCCCGCGGCCGCCGCTCCCCCTGGGGCTCCCTACGAAAGTCCCGCCGAGCCGCGGCTGGGGGGGTTCCCAGCCCGGCCTCTCTCACCTTCAGGGACTGGGTCCCGGGCGTGGCCGGGTCGCTGTCACAGACCCGCGGGGAGAGAACCGCCGCCATGGCCGCCGCCGCCCGCTCCCTCCGCTGGGCGGGGCGAGGAGCCGCAGCGTCCCCGGCGTCATGTCCGTCTCGCCCAATCCCATAGCGCCACCTGCCGGCCAGACCCGGGGCACGCGCCCCTCGCCCGCAGCCAGGGCCTCCCGGGGCGCCCGTGGGCCTGTTTCTGAGCCTCCTTCTCACCGCGTCGCCGCCCCCACTGTTCTCCAGCCTGCTTCGCCTCTGCCCCGCGCCCCCGGGGTTTCCCACCACCACCTGCCTTCCCCTCTCCTCACTTTTCTAGTTATCCCACCACAGATTCAGCTCCCCTGGGGAGCGCCCTGGCCTAGGCAGAGCCCTGCTGGTTTTTCCAGTGTCAGCCATGAAACAAGTCAACTCTCGTGAATGTACTGCCAGAGACACGATTTCAAAGTAAAATTAAGCCTCACTCGGGCTCTCCTCATAGAACTCGCAAATGTCCGGATTTTTTTTTCAGGCCCGTGTTTTCCCTCTTCTGATATGTGAGAGTTCTACTACAAGGTCACCAGTGAGGCCTACTTGTACTTAGAAATTGCCGTCAGCCCCAGGCAAGGGGGCTTCCGCTATCAGCTCCAACCAAGGCAGAGCTCCTGCTTTCAGCCCCAAGGGCTTGGGACTCCCACTGTCAGCCCCACTAGGAGGGGCTCCAGCTGTCAGCCCAAGAAGTAGCAGCAGAGACTCCACTTAGGGCTGGCCCTAACCCAAATGATGCTCCCCCACCCCCCAAAATGTGTTAAACATTTGAATACCGTATTTTTATTGCATTTGTAGCCCATTTCACAACTTTGACGCACAATTTGCACGCATGATTTAGCCCTGTCCTATAAGAGGATAAATTTGCATGCTAGGATCTGTAAATCTATATTTATTCATGCCATATAGAAATAAATCATGTCCTCAAAGCTTACAGAAACTTTTTAATTTTAAGAATAACTGAAATGTACTATCAAGAAATTGAATTGTGCACCAACACTGGGTGGACCAGTATTACATAGTGTTACAGTCGGTGACAGCCTTAGAATATTAAAGTGTCAGCCAGTGACATTTTATATATTTACATACTGCACAATTTCTTCTCCATAAAAAACATTTCTATGAAAAAAGAAATCTTTGAAGTTACTTTGTTCTACAGCGTTTACTATAGAGAAAATATTGAACATATTACCCCACCATACACTGTACAAAGTTTGGCTTCTAGCTTCACGTCAGTCCAGTCATTAAAGGGTGGATTACCTCCTCCGTGTTAACCTCTGACTTACATTACCATTCAAGTTGTTCAAATGCAGAATAAAATATGGATAAACCCTTATAGAGTGTTGAAAGATTTTTATCGGTAAATGTTGATTTCACTATACACACACAAACTGATAAAAAATAATTCCATCAATAATGGAAATTTACACAAAGTAATAAAAATGGTGCTTAAGAACTTACGTTTGATTTAAGGATATTTACTTTATATATTTTGACGTTATGTTGACAATTCGTGTTTTCACAGTTATAAAGTTTGAACTTTTTGAATCTTAACATGTCATTAATTATTTTCTGACACCTCATAATTTCCTGCAACTGTGAAAATTTCAATCAATAAAAATAAAAAATGTTTAATATCCATAATTTGGTGCAACTGTGAAAATGCAAACAGAAAAAAAGCTTAAAAATAAACCAGTATTATTCATCAAAATTATACAAAACTAAAAATTGAATTATGCAAAGCCTACTTATAGAAAAGGCCCTGATTCTGCAAGGTCTTAAGCATGTGTGCATATTTCTTTACTCCTGGAAGTAGTCCCATTGACAGGTTTCAGAGTAGCAGCCATGTTAGTCTGTATTCGCAAAAAGGAGTACTTGTGGCACCTTAGAGACTAACCAATTTATTTGAGCACAAGCTTTCGTGAGCTACAGCTCACTTCATCGGATCCAATGAAGTGAGCTGTAGCTCACAAAAGCATATGCTCAAATAAATTGATTAGTCTCTAAGGTGCCACAAGTACTCCTTTTCTTTTAGTCCCATTGAGTTCTCTAGGACCACTCACATGTGCAAAATTATTGTGTGTGTTAGCATTTACAGAATAAGAAGCTTATATATATATTTACATTTACACTAACACAGCTACCCCCTCATACTTGACCCATTGCTTAAGTGTTTACTGGAGTGGAGCCCAAGTTTATTAAGCTTGAAGAAGCCAGTTGTTACCATGTCCAGGTGAAATTACCATTCTGATGCCTTGTCTATGTAAGAAGTATTTGCTTTGTGGCAGGGGTGGACGTAGCCTCCTGATTCAATGCATGCACTATACTAAACTAAAGAGGGGATACTGACCACCCAAATCAGCACCCTCTGCCCAACACCACAATGCTAATGGGGAGGGGAAGTCCTGGGTGCGAGGAGGCAGTGGGCTTGAAGAGTGAGAGAGCACTACACTTGTCCAGTAGCAGCAGCTCCTGTCCCACAGGGCTGGGCATGGCTCCCTGCTCTGGGCATTGTGACCTGGTACATGGTCACAGCCTCATGGGACAAGAGCCAGCACTAAGGGTGATTTCTATGGGTACAACTGAACTCATGAACCCTGATACTAAAGCTACCCTTGCTTTGTAGTCAAAGGCATTAACTACAACCTTGAAATGCCTGATGGCTTGGTTATGTAACAGAAAATTAAACATGATCTATATTATTTTGAAAACAAATACTATTTATTTTCTTTTGAATCATTATGTTTGAACAATATCAATGAAATAATAGCAGATTTGAGTCACTGTTAGGTTAATAATGTTAGCAGTTCTAACATTCTGTATAAGTACTTTGCAAATTTTGTCTTAGCCATTCTTTTCAATATATATATGTATTGTTGTCATTAACTGTCAATTACATATCCATCTCCAAAGATTTTAGGTTGTCACTGAATGGATTTTACAGCTCTTCTGGCTTTGTTGTCATTACAAACCAGTCCGATGAAATAAAAAAAGTCATTGAATCCAGTAAATACAATATATCAGCCTCCAGACTAAGGATTATAAAACAGCTGATGATTTGTAATTTGGGGTCCATCCTGGTATCAGTGAAGTCAATGACAACACTCCTACTGACTTCAACAGGAGCAGGACTGGGACCTTAAATGGAATGTTCCAAACTTGAAAGTACAAAAATGAGAGTTTAACAGGCATAAGAAAAAACAGCTGGCTACAGTAGGGAAAATGTATTTAATCTAAGAAAAGATTTTAAAAATAAGCCACATTACAGTGGCTTTCCTCACTACTAGATCTCTGAAGAGATTCTTGCTGTGGAATTTGATGAATATGACAACTGAGAGTAAATACAATGTTACTTTTCTGTTTCAGAGTCACCTCAAAGAGCAGAATATTTCCCTTTTATGAATGGAATTGTCACGTGTAATTTGTTGGAACCCATTCTTTAGAATGTGCGAGGCCCCATTCAGCACCTTGCAAAATGTGTTCTTTGTACCTGTCATAAATTCATAAACACAGCAGATGTATACAGTATGGACTCACCCATATACATTTTAAAAAAAATTATAGAAAAGAATTGGTAAAATTTGTTTAAATGTATGTGAATTTCAATGTATCAACTGTTTTTAACTTAACAAAGGAAGTGTTCTAAAATAACTGTAACTTTATGAAGATTTTTGAACAATTATACAGAGTATTGTGATGACCGTTAACAGAGGTTGCTTTTAGAGAACTACTCATAATAACAAGCCATTATCAAAGCCAATGAAACAAAGGATTCTGTTTCACATTTAGCTGAAACCCAGTTGTCCCTTGCAACATCCCAGACCCATCTGCTGGACATCTATTGGGGAGAAAAGAACAAAGTACTAATAAATTGTTTTAAGGAATTTTTTCAGATTAGAACTTTACAATGAACATGTAGCATTATATAGGTGCAGCTAGTTTATATTAATTTATTAAAAATAATAAGAATGTATATAAAACTGCAAATTAAAGGGAGTTTGAATGTTTTATTATCATTTATTAAATGCATTTTATTTTCTTTTAGAGAAAATATACTTTAAGAGCTCTGAAAATCTGGTAGCCAAAAAATGTTCTTCAGTGATTTTCCTTATCACTTTTAAAATATCTACTGAAACATACACTCGGGCTAAATCTGTAATACTTACTCAGGCAAACCTGTTGTGTCCTCTTCACACTGACCAGCAGTGTTAGTCAGCCATGGTGAGGTATACATGCTGCCGTCCTTTAAGTAAGACAGAGCAGCCGAGCTTCCTCTGCACCTCAGAGCTCCAAGGGGTAACTCACCCTAAAGCAATGCAGATCTGGACCACCCTGAATGTGGTAGTATGCCCAAGAGGCACAATAAGGCCCCACACATCTAACTCAGTTTGTGAAAATATTATGAGTAAATTAATCTGTCTACTCACTTTTATTGCCTGACCAGTCTTTTGCAAGATTAGGACTGTTACTACATATTTATAGCGATCAAAGCCCATGTCCTTGACAGCTCTTAATATTTCTTCTGAGATTGAATTACACAAGAAGACACTAGTCGCACCATTATACTTGGTTTTTTGAAGTCTCTGCTATCAAAAGAGTTTTAAAAAATTGTAATCTCCATCCTAACAAGCTTTTGTATAAATAAATCTTACTTTTAGCTATAAAGAAAAAGGAAGTAAACTACTGGAATGTTTGTACACAATAGATGACGTCCCCAAATAAAAAGTTAATCATTTTTACTGTGAAACACTTTATCTGTCAAAATATTGAAATATTTCACTTTAAAACATTTTTAACAAATCTTAACTTTCTTTGAAATGAACAGAAGTGTACTTTTTTCCTTTTGACTCAGTTTCATGGAAAATAGCCTAGGGAGCATCTAGTCTGCATACCCACGACATGTCTCCTGCACTGCAGAGCCAATGGGATTAGTTCTTAGTTTTCATGGTAAATAGTACAATTTCCCTGCTCTTTGGCAACTATAGACTGTATCAGTAGATTCTCCAGAACAGAGTCCCTCATTCCATTTAACTTGATTTCATATACGGCAATCAGACTGTTGTTAATAACACCAGAGGGACTCCACCAGGAATACTTTGCTCTCATGTCATGAAATGTCACCCGAACCAATTAAGGGAATAAAATTCAAAAAATCCACAATTTCCTATTTATTTTATTTTGGATAGTTCTCTGACCCATTTTAATCTATCAACAGAAAAGAGATCCAATCCCATAAAGAGCTGAAAACCCTCAACTTCCACCTTCACTGCTGGTGCTCAGCAAGCACCCTGCAAAAGACATTCAGTATCTTACAATTTAGAGCCTGTGATGAGCACGTGGACAGACTTATGGATATGCTTAACTTTATAGTAACTTTGTAGTAACCCCATGGCTGTCTTTGAGGGACTGGGGCCTAACATTTACACTAAAATTAAGTATCTTACATACAGACAACTTAAACAAAAAGTATTACTCTACCGTTAGTATAAGTTGAGCTTTGTTTCTTACTAAATGAGCCTGGAATTTCCTATATGGCTCCATTCTGTACGTATTGGCATATTTTATTTTTGCCATGCTAGTCTTCAATGTAAATATTTCACTTTTCCCAAACTCTGCAAACGATTCCCCATCCATTGGTTCCATACCGTGAACTTCATGGCTTGAATTTCTCATTCTGTCTTTTAAGATCTGTGCATGCTTTTTAAAACAAAAGAAAAAATAAAGCTTAGTATCACTCTTTGGTATTTGATTGTTGAAAGTTTTCTGACACTTCAAAATGGTATGGCTAGAGGGAAAGACTTGAATTTTATTTGGGATCATCTTAGCAGATATCTGAAAAAAAACTAGACTGTGAATTGTTCACCTCTGTTATGGATAATTGAGGAGTGTGCTAGTTATCTGATGTTCTTTCTGGGAAAAGGGCCAAAGTTTATATCCTCTCACCTAAGCTCTGATTCTGCTTCCCCTGAAGTCTATGCAAATTTTGAAGTTGACTTCTTTGCAGGCAGAATTGGGCACTCAGAGGAGAAGAAACCCTCAATCAATCAGCCAATAAATCCTTTTCACTATCTTTCAAAAGTGTTGGAAAGCATAATCCCAGCCATTTATCCAAACACCTGTGTTACCAGTAGAAAATTTTCAGTACTGGTGCTGATGTTGTATACAATACCAGTATAATAAACGTTATTACTGATTTGTTTATTGATTGATCTTTTGTGTGATTATATTCTGAAAAACTACTATACAAACTGCACTGCAGAGATGCATATTTGTTGTGTCTCAATGACTTCCAGATAAAATTTGCTCAATTTTAAGCAGAAATGTTTTTTTTTTCTATTTGCAAGAACTAAAAAGTCAGTTTTGGACCTGTGGCATTCAGTGCCTGAAGCAGCACCCTGGAACCCCCATATTCACCACTGTCATATAATTATGTTACAATGTGTGAGGTATCATTGTAAAAGTGATCTGTTGAACATGAATATCCTGTTAGATTGTAAGTGGTACCATTGTATGGGAAGTTACGAAGTTTTGTTATATGTGTTACTGAAATATGTTACGAGGTTGGGCACACTCATAACCAGCCTTTCAAGTACAACAGAGCAGCCAGACACTGATGATGGCCCATTAAGGGGAATCCACAATCACAAGGACTACCCTAGGAACTGTATACAATGGAGACCTCTCAGAGAGAGCACATAGGCAATGGAGACTGTTTGACTTGTCGTAACAAAGGATCTTTCCAGTAAGCTGGAAGAAATTATAAAAGAGGGGAAGTGACATCATCACTTGGCTTCACTCCCTCCCACAACTCAACACCTGGAAACACATCTGGAGGACAAAGACTGAACTAGGGAGGTGGTCCCAGAATGGAAAGGAGAATCCCAGCTTGTGTATTAAGGAGCTATACCAATAGGGTGAGACACTGCTTGATTCAAATCCTGTCTGGTTTATAGAACTCAGATTGCGATTTTACTTGTATTTCTTAGGTAACCAACTTTGATCTGTACGCTTATAACTTATAATCACTGAGATTTATTAACTACAGAAAGATAGATTTTGTTTTATATTTTATCCTAAACAGTGTGTTTTGGTTGAAATGCTTGAAAAATCTGCACAGTGTACAATGTGGAAAGCATGTTCTCTCCACATTGAGGGAGGGGCGGACGGGTAATAAACTTACACTGGTCAGGCTTCTGACCAGTGCAGGACAATACAGCCCTGAGGTCCTAGGCTGGGAGCTGGGGGAATTGGCCAGAGCCTCTCTATTGTTAGCTCATGAGTGGTTAGGAGAAGCATTCATGTTACTCAGCTGGGTGCATCCCTGCCTGTGGATGGCTGTGTAAGTGCAGCACCTAGTAAGGTTTGCAGCTTGTCACAGCATCACAGTGTGAGAGGGAGCCCAGGTTGGTGCCAGAGGGCTCAGCGATACCCAAGTTCCAGATTGCACCCCAGGGAACCCATTACAGGATCTGAAAGTGAAGCAGTGATCATTTTTGTTTGTTCATCTTTATGATTCATAAAGATTCTGCACAGCCAAATTCTGCCTTCAGTCATGCTAGTATAATGTCATTATCTTCAGTAGTAACTGAGGGCAGAATTTGGCATTGCAGTTGAAACTTAAGTAATCGTACTAATGATGCAGAGACAAAACGGAATCAAAATCAGTCTCCCAGAGGTGTGTTGACTTTGCAGTTCTACCAGGAGTCAAAAGTAGTATAAACATACTTTTGTCACTATGATGAATGCATATGATCCAAAATATATACACAGTGACAAAGCAGATTTGTTGGGTAGGAAAGTGACATTTCCCCAGCCATGATTAGAGTGGATCCTCCTTGTGCAGATCTCACCTCTCCTACCCAGAAGGTGGGTCTGCTGCCACTATGGTACCAACCCCCAATCCTATGGAGATACAGACATAAAGACATGGGTTTGGGATCTGTTCTGAGGAGGTGGTAGGGAACAGGGAGTGGGCTGCCCCATGATGGATGGGGTCCAGAGGGACACCCATCATCCCCAGACTAACCCCTTGTAAATTCCTTAGGAAATGTAATTATGAGTAGTATTTGTATTGCAGTAGCACCTAGGAGCCTTCTGTCACAGACCAGGGCCCCTATTGAGCTAGGAGCTGTACAAACAGAGAACAAAAAGACAGTCCCCATCCTAAAGAGCTTACAATCAAAATATAAAAAAAGACAAGAGAATACACACAAACAGGGAGTACAAGGAACACAGTAACACAGTAACAGTAGGCAGGATGGGCAGTGGTCTCAACACCCCAGCTAACCATTTTTGTAGGCATCATGACAAAGGAGAGTTTTAAGGAGGGATTTTATGGAGGACAATAAGATGTTACAGATGTTTAAGGGGAGTTCCCCCCAAAATTTGTATAGCCTGGAACTACATTACCTTTCCCACAAAGCCCTATCCAAAGTGTGGAGCTTGTTTTAAGAGGAACATGAGGCAGCCACAGCCAAGGAGAAGAAGGTGGAGTGCCCAGGGAGACAAAATTCACACTGAGGCACAAGGTCTTCATGCTGATGACCCTGACCTCCCACTGATTTTTCAACATCGGTGTGGATCCACAGGACTCAAAAAGTTTAGTAGCAGACCCTGCATCTTATTCAGTGACTGAGAAGTTTGCTGATTAAACAAAATGGAAAATTTTCCACAAGGGGAAACTCAAGTTTTCTTCTTCCTTTATTCCCTTCAGGGATTTTATTGTGGAAGGGAGCAATCCATCCCTAAACATTAATTCATAGGGCAGAGAGACAAGCTTTTGAGCTTCCACCAACAGAAGGTCCAATAAAAGATGACAGCTCACCCACCTTCTCTCTCTAATATCCTGGGAGTGACACGGCTACAACACTGCATACAATTTATAGGGCAATAATTTTAGACTTCCTAATCTCTGTGCTGTCGTATTCTATTAGTTTTGTAAAAAAAAACAAAAACCATGAACCAAAATAGTATTAGTTATAGTAGTTATCTGTGTAACTGACAGGAGATTCCGTTGCCTAAAAAAGAGAAATGGACATTAAGTTCATCCAGTGGGTGCCATGAAACCAAAGTTCAATGGGCTCAGCTGTAAACAATGTCCTTCCATTTACTAATCTGAACTCTTTTCCAGCAGCACTTTAAGCCACCCAAACCCAATACACATATCTACAAAAATGTAAATGTGGATATATGCATTTATTTGGAGTATATCTTAAATTATAACTAGTGGTCTTGGAATAGTAAAGTCAAGTATATTCAAGGGGTGTGGGATTGGAGAATAGCTGTTGAAATGAAGCCCAGTTGCTCGGCTGTGGAGCAGAATGCCTGATCGACCCACCTGGCATGAGCACAGATTCACCACTGCTGCTGAGGGGGGCACCCTGGCCCTGAGACTCAAGGAACCTTATAAGGATCCATTAGAACAGGTAGCACAATGTGGAGATCCCAAGGCAACTACATATTCTTCACTGGGGGAAAAGCCGAACAATCCTCTTTGAAAATCTGTAAACTATTGGGTTAGAAAAATCTGATCTGTCCTGGGTTGATGGATGAATTGCTGAGATCGTTCCTAATGGACCCTCTGGGAAACTAGAGAAGACTTGAGGATTTCAGATGTAACAGGTATTATAAAATATCCTGTATCCTAGCTTCTGTTGCAGGTACAGCATGGGGAATAGACCAGATTGAAAACTGCTTCCACTTGGCTAAATAAACAGATACAGCAGAATCCAATCTGCTGTTATGCAATACTTCCTGAATTGCCAATGAACAATCTTTATCTGCCTAATATAGCCCCTCAATATCCATGCTGTGAGATGCAAGTTATCCAGTCCTGGGTATAATAACTGACTGTTGTTGGGAAAGTAGATCTGGAAATGAAGGCAGGGTCCATGGAGGTCAAATAGAGGCCGTGAAGATCTGAGAACCCAGCACTGTCACAACCGTGCTGGAGCTATAAGAATTATTTTGGTATGGTCTTGTTTTAATTTGAAAAAATCACCTGTGTGATGAGAGGAATGGGGAGAAATATGTACAGGAGGCTTGGCCCCCACTGAAGGAGAAAAGCAGGGGTCAAAAAGCCTGGGCTGTGACCCACTTGACACTAAAACTCATGGCATTTCCTCTTGTCTTTTGTTGCAAATAGTCTGACTGATTGGATACGCCAGGCATGAAAGATGGTTCTGAGCACACTGTTCTTCAGAGACCACTCATGGTTTTGGGAAAATCTCCTCCTGAGATGATCAGCCAAGAGGTCCTGGGAGCCTAGTAAGTGGGAGGCAATAAGAGTAATATCATCCTTGATGCATAAGTCCCATTATTTCACAGCTTCTTGACAAAGTTGACTGGATCTTGCTCCTGCCTGTCTGTTCAGGCAGTACATCGTAGCTCTACTGTCAGTCAGAATCTGAACTGACAGTCCCTTAATGTGAGGGAGAAAAGTGTGACAGGCCTTGTGAATTGCCTGAAGTTCGAGCACATTGATGTGAAGGGTCACCTCTTGTTCCGTCCATAAAGCTTGGGTTAGTAAATCCTCCAGGAGAGCACCCCACCCTATCAGGGATGCATTGGTGATATATGTTTTGGATGCAAATGGACAAGAGAATGGAATGCCCCTGCACACATTGTTCTGATCCATCCATCATTCCAAAGATGCCAGGCCCAAAACAGATACACAGAGAAACATGTCTAATGGATAGCTGATCAGCCAATAGACTGACTTCAGCAGCCCCTGGTGGCCGCGCAGGCACCGCCTGGCATATTAGGTCAGGTGTATAGACTCCAGCACTACCCTCACACATTTGCTGAATATTTATGGGCCGATGACAGGCAAAAAGGAAGTCTTTTATCAGGAATCTTAGAAACTTCCTGTGACTTGGAAAAACCGATACATGGAAGTAGGTACTTGTAACAGGGTGGCTTAGCCTGGGGCTAAGCCAACCTGATTACAGAATGGGCCCCACTTGAGAGGAATCAGGTGATTCTTACAGTAAAACGAGCCAGGCTTAAGTAGTGATAAAGTCCAGATGGGAAACAGAGCTGCAGGAAGATTCCTACAGAGGCAGGATGCTCAGAGCTGTAAGTTGCAATGTAAGGGGGAAAGCTCAGAAAATTGCTACTATATCAGTAGAGACTGCAATGATCAAGAAAGGCTCCAGCAGGGCCCTGAATCAACAGGGAAAAAGGTCTTCAGGCAGGGGGAGAGACTGGAAAAGCTCTCCATGTAGGGAGGCCTGGGGGAGACTCTGCTCAAACAGGACAGAGGCTGAGAAATAGCCCCAGAGAAGGCAGAAGGTTCTATTTTTGTGTTAAGACATTTTAGTTTGGGACAACTGTGATCCAAACTAAAGTCTGTGAACTAGTCAGAGGGCTCAGTCACTGGTAAGCTACGAGGCAGAAAACGACCACAGTGCCAGAGAGACCATCGATAGGGGTATTAGTCTAGTGAAGAGCTGCTACTCCACACCTAGTCACGACGGGGTGCCTACCACTGAATAAACTCTCTTACATTGTCCTATAAATCGAAGGCAGCAAACCAGCCATTACGACCTAAGGAAGGAATAATCAATGCTAGAGAGACCATGTGAAATCTTATGTATTTTTATGGACTTACTGAGATTCTGACGATCTAGAATGGGTCTCAGATCGCCCTTCGACTTGGGAATGGGCAAGAATCGTGAAGAAAAATCCTATCCCCAACACTGAAAGGGAACTTCCTCTATAGCTTCCAAACAGACCAAAGTATGAACTTTCTGAAGAAGCACTGATTAGCGAGAAGAGTCCCTGAAGAAAGACGCGGTATTTGCAGAGGAGTGAGGATGGGGAAAAGAAAGAAACTGGATGGAATATCCTAGGTCCCTCAATGCTTAGGACCCACTTGTCCATAGTTATGGATTCTCAAGCACTGAGGAAATGGAATAATGTGTCCCCAAATAGGGGACTAAGGGGATGGGGGGGAGATCAAC
The DNA here is from genome assembly GCF_965140295.1 of Lepidochelys olivacea. Lineage (NCBI taxonomy): Eukaryota > Metazoa > Chordata > Testudines > Cheloniidae > Lepidochelys > Lepidochelys olivacea. Next base: position 129,845,046 of record NC_140413.1, read on the forward strand.
AACAACTGCATTACTATTCTCAAAGAGGAAGTCAAATGGACTGTTTCCCCATACTTATTGAGGATGATTGTCTATGCAATGCTTGAGTTAGATAATCTCCTTAGTTGAGAATTGTGCTTTGTCTTTGAAAAGTCTGTGTCTTATGGTAAAAATGCTGTTTATAATAGTTTCTATTCCTGCTGTTGAGCCCTGTACTGGTGTCTCCTAGGGGCTAGAATATATATTGCTAATAAGCTAAGGGCAGCTTGTGAATCCTCAAATGAATGTAAGGTCTCATCTGTTTTGTCCAAAAAAAGGGACAACCACCAAAAGGAAAGTCTTCGATATGGATATTCAACAAACTAGCTATTCCCAGAACGCTCTCCTCATTGTTATTGCAGAGGCCATCACTCTAGAAAAAGCTGCACCAAGCACAGACTGGAGAGACACCCTGGTCACAATGTAACCTTCTGGCAGGAAAGCCTTAAATTCCTCCCTAAAATTTTCAGATAATTTTTCAATAAACTTAAACATTGCATCTCAGCTTACAAAGTCATATTTAGCTAAAACCACCCGCTGATTTGCTATGAACATTTGAAGAGAGGAGGAGGTGGACTAAATTTTTCTCCAAAGTAAATCAAGTCTCCTGGGTTCTTTCTCTTTGGGAGTTGACTTAAGTCTCCCTGGTCATGATTTCTCATTGGCAGCCATCATTACTACAGAGTGAGGTGCAGAATGAGAATAAAAACACTCAAGTCTTTGTATTTATCCATGCACATAGCTATAGAGGCTAAGAAGGCTGGTGTATGCCATAAGGGGGGGGGGGGGGGAAGGGGCGCGGCATTGTGTGAACACTTCAGAAGATGGCAGTGCTTAAAGCCCAGAGAGCACAAGGGTAGCAACAGTGCCTAGCACTGAAACTGAAAGAATAAACCAACAACTAATTGGTACTAATGGCCAACTATTAAAGGTAAAGGAAAAGCTAAACTAGCTAACTATGCAGATGAAAAAAACAGCAAGGTAAACCATGTGGGAAGCTCCCAATCAGGCCACAGGCGATGAGAAGAACCTGAGGGGGGCAGGGTGCTGCTGCCTTTACATAGCCTCAGGAGGGACCACGAAGATGTGTAGGGGCATATACATTCCAGACAGGACTACTGCAGAAAACTCTCCAGCTGTGGTGTGCTGGGCATGCACACACCTGAGTGAAATACATGTGTGCAACATATTTTGAAGAAGAGTTTTATCAAATGGTGTTGCTATTCTGAAAATACATTTTTATAGTAAAACTCAATTTTTAACATGTTCGAAAAAGACTATTTTGAGATCAATTTTGCGGTTTCCTCAGTCGCTAGCTTCAATTTCAGGTTGCAGGGATAGTTTAGGGCAGGTAGAGTCATCAGCTGCTTAATCAGGCAGCAGAATGGAACAAGCACCTGAGCAGAAAGTGTCCCAGCTGCTAGGCTGTGATGCTAAAAGGTGAATGAAAATTTCTAAAAATATGGAGGACATATAGATAGGCTGAAGAGATTAAGTACTTTCAAAAGATCTATAAAGATGTCCAGTCAGGGGCTCACAAAAACTTTTATTTCAGTCATTGGAGAGAGGAAAGGATAGGAGACATCTAGGATGATAAGCTCAAAAACAAAGAAAGCCATGCAGATTCTTCTCTGAGAAGTCACTTACACAAATCAGTGCTGTCTACAGTGAGGACGTTTTCTAAAAATCTCCCACTATTGGTCATACCAGTTCAGTTCCAAAATTAGCAATATTGAAAGTCCTAGTGTAGATGGGTCAGAGAGGTCTTCAATGACATGTTAATTAGATATCCTCTGAGTAGGTTACATGAGGCAATGTTAAAAATATCAGTGGCAGCCAGCAGCCTGTCTAGACCAAGGCTCCCAACAATGCTAATACCAATTGAACTGAGATTGTTATAAATTCTCCTTATGCTGAAAGGGCCATTGAATGAGGAGGCAAACCTAGGTCTTTTAAAGATCTCTGACCATGGGCCAGTTTTACTAAGTCTTATCTTTATCATTCTCTGAACCAAAAACCTTTCAATGGTCATAAATAAGTCTACTAGTAGTTTTTAGTAATGCAGTTACTAATACCATTTTACTTCATATTTGTTGTACTTTTGGCACTGTAAATAATGTTAGTACATGTTATAGCAATCATTTTCTGATTGCATTATATTTTAAGTGTGGTCCTTTTCAGAGCTTCTCTCAAAAGTACATGGCCCAATTTAGAATCAGTCCAATGTTGTGTATGGAGCTATTCTGACCTCATTGGCTGGGAAAACAGAATCACCTCAGGAATCAGATCCCCAAGCACAGAGAACTTTTGTTCCAAGACAAGCCAATGACACTGTACCATTGTGAAGTAAACGTGAAGATCTATGGAAGAGTCATGCTTCAAGGGTAAGTACTGAATGAAGTTGGTACTGAAGTGCTTAAGAGAGAAGCTTGCAGCATTGTTAACTTTTATGATTTTTTTTTCTTGAATAACAGGATTTCAGAGGGTTCTGGAGCCTGTCTTGTAATGCTACTAGATCATCCAGCTCCCTCATGAAGTTCAGTTCTGCCGGAAGCCCACAGAGTTTCTTCCCTATGGCTTGCTATTCTCACAGGAAGGAGCAAAGAACCCAGCAGTTCATCACAATTCTGCTCCCTTCATCTGTGAGAAATAGACAGAATGGTGCCTCTGCACCTCTTCCCACTCTCCACTATAGCACCTGGCCTAGGAAGGGGCAGGAGGGTAAGGACCATCCCGGAGCTGGCCCCATCCCAGCATGAGAAGTGGAATCCTGTTGCACTCCCGAAGCCTGGGAGAGGGTGTGAATTACCCTAGGAAGAGCACAGATGAGGTCGGGGGGTGGTACAGAACTGATGGGAGGACTGAGTGACAGTATTAATTTCTGGGCAGGAGACAGATGGACATGGGAGTGAAAGTTCCTGCAGCATGGGCCAAAATCACCCCATATATTTGGGACAGTGGGCAACACTAACAGTTACGCACACACTCTGGGGATGCATAAAGAGAGTTTAAAAAAAATCAAAAGACAGACCACAAAACCAGACAATACAATATTTTTATGTCATCATTTTTGAAAGCCAATCTTGTGATTTGGGAGGGGCAGCCATCCTCGATGCCACCTTCAAGTGGTACCAAGCTGCTGTGCTGCTTCCCTCCCCTTTTTGCTCTGCTGCTGTGGGGGGAGGGACGAAAGCAGTGTTTTCTTCCCTGGTTTGGAAAATGACTAGGGCCTCTCCTGAGTGAGGTACAACCTGATGCAAGAGTATCTGTCAAGTCCCATATGGCGCCGATATAGCAGTAGAGGGATTAGTGTGAAGGGTCTTATAAAAGACCAGGTTTTGATGAACACGGATCAAGCAGAGCAGCCAGCTTATGGAGCTGAACCATTGCGACCAGGAGCCAAGCACAAACCATGAGTAGTAATGAGTCTCGGAGGAGCATCTAAATTAAGAACAGAAAGTGCAGTGGACCAGCCTGCACACTAGCCAGCGGTAAACAGGGAGTCTGGAGGTGAGGGTGCAGTGACCCCTGCCCCAGGCCAGGCCTGATCCCTGCCAGATGGAGGCACCGATGACATTCTGCAGAGCCGGAAACAAGCTGGGCAGACAGGCTGGTGCGCTCTAAATGGAGAAGCCACCCCAATGGGCTCGTGCTGGAACCTCAGCCTCCCGCCCCCTCTGCACTCAGAGGCAGGAGACGCCCACTGACTCCCTCGTCTCCCGCCCCCCCGAGGCTATGCGCAACTATGCTCTATTCACTCAGAGCGCGGGGACCTGCGCCACAGGTGCCCGACCCGCCGCTCCTGTCCAAGCGCGTGCACGAGTCCCCTCCCGGCCCAACATGGCCCAGCTCCCCTCCCCACTCCGCGCCTGCGCACTGCTCACGCTGTCTTTCTCGAACATGCTTAAACGCCGCTCCCCCTTCCCCCCCGAGAGAAGTCTCGACGCCTTCGCGTGTTTGTCCATGGCTTCTGCCCTGACGTGTCGCGTCCCGCCCCTGCGAAGAAGGAGACCGGGCTCGGTGCCTTCCCCCAACCGCCACCCAACGGCAGCTACAACTACGGCGTTCCAGCTTCGCGCTGCGCAGCCCTCCCTCACTCGGCAGCGCCAGGGCGAGGCTTTCCCGCACGTGCCGTGATGTCGTCATTGGCTGCGGACGGCAAAGCGTCACCGGTTGCGTGCGACGGCAGGGGAGGAAGGCGGAAGGCAGCGAGGTAACTGCGCGCGGTGGCTCCTTGGAGCGTTGGTCCCGCGCGAGCTGGGGCGGGCGATGCCTCCGCCCTGGATGTCCCGAGCGGGGGAGGGAAGCTGAAACACAGCGACGCGCCCTTTCCTGGGGGGGGCGGGTAACGTGCTTCACGCCCCTGCCCCCGATCTCTTGGGTGGCCCCGGCCGGAGTCACCCACTGTCAGCCTCGCTGCCCCCCGAGGGGGCTGGGCCTGGGGCTCTGCCTGGGATTGGATGCAGGCGGGAGCCCCGGCCGGGGTAACGGCTCCTGCTTCCACGAAACCGCCGCTGCGCTCAGCTCCGCTGCCCGGTTAACCGGATCTATGGGGAGGAAGCTCTGTGTGACACGGGCCACAAGGGTGCTGCGCCGCGCCGCGCCGCCACCTCGCTCCCTGGGACGAGGATCCCCTCGGGGGTGCGTTTCTTAGCCGGTGGTTAACGCGTTTTTTCAGCGCTCTGTGGGTGTCAGTGAAACAGACATTAGACTCCGTGAGACACTGACAGTCTAACCCCTAGGATGTGTCGCACTGGGATATCTCCGTGATTCTTAAACTGGGCTAGTTTGAGACATAGCAGCACCGGACTGAGTGAGGCGCATATGTCACTTCAAGGAAAGTGGACTTTGATTTATATTATTAATTACTACATTAAAGTGAGCATAGGGAGCAGCTTTCATTTTTAAAAAAACTTGAATAAAAGGTGCGTAGCAAAAATGCACAATGTAAAATGCTGTCTGTTAAATACACTTTTTAACCATGTGTCATCTAGTAGTACAGAAAGTTAATGTTTCAGGAAAAAAACAAACTGCCACTGGGTAGGTTGCTTCTGAATTTACTATATGTTTACAGAGTGCTTCTAGGAATTTTGGTGCCATCAGTTAGATCCTTATAGTGAAGGAGTCTGTCCTTCTCCAAGGAAGTGGTCCTTTTATTTCTTCCTCACTTACTTTAAGGAATGAGCCACTCTTAGAACAACACATCTTTGGAGGGTCTGTTGTCTGTTTGGCTGTCCTTCCTTAGATTCAGCTGGACATTCAGTGGCACTGGTGGAAGGCCCAGTAAAGATGGCATGACTGGGATAAAGCGACCACTCCCTACTGCTTTACCGGGTATATCTTCACTGCAGAGTGATTTGCGCCCAGGGCATGGCTATACTTGCAGATGTAGAGCACTTTGAGTTAAACCTGCCTTCGGAGAGTGCAGTAAGGAAAGCGCTGCAGTCTGTCCACACTGACAGGCACAAGCACACTGGCATGGCCACATTTGCGGCACTTGCAGCAGCATTGGGAGTGGTGCATTATGGGCAGCTATCCCACAGAGCACCTCTTCCCATTCTGGCACTGTGGCTTGTAGGAAGGGGGCGGGAGGTGCAGGGCATTCTGGGTCCTGTCCCAACTCCCCATAATGCATCGGTTCACATCCCAGCAATCCCTGTGTTTCCGTCCACATTTGGAGCCATCTTTCAACGTTTTTTGTACTGCGCTCTCTGTCTTCCCTTTTGGTCTGCGGGAATGGAGCCTGAATTGCTGAGGGGTATGCTGACGAGTCTCGCCAGCACGTCACGTTTGGCAGTCGAGTTATTCCTTATGATCCAAAGTGACAGTGAGGGTTCCGACGATGATATCGACTTGAGTAACGCATATGACACAAGTTTGCTTGTGGCATTCACGGACATGCTCAGCACCATGGAATGCCGCTTTTGGGCTCGGGAAACAAGCACTGAGTGGTGGGTATCACATTGTCATACAAGTCTGGGATGACGAGCAGTCGCTGCAGAACTTTCGGATGAAAAAAGCCACTTTCATGGGACTGTGTGAGGAGCTCACCCCCACCCTGCAGCGCAAGGACACGAGATTGAGAGCTGCCCTGATGGTGGAGAAGCGGGTGGCTATTGCAATCTGGAAGCTGGCAACTACAGACAGCTACTGATGGGTCGCTAACCAGTTTGGAGTGGGGAAGTCGACCGTTGGAATCGTGTTGATGCAAGTTTGCAGGGCCATTAATCGCATCCTGCTCAGAAGAACCGTCACTCCGGGTAACGTGCATGACATTGTGGATGGCTTTGCACAAATGGGTTTCCCTAACTGCGGAGGGTGATAGATGGTGAACACGTTCCAATTCTGGCACCAGCCCACTTAGCCTCCAAGTACGTTAATCAGAAGGGGTATTGCTCTATGATTCTCCAGGTGCTTGTGGATCACCGTGGGTGTTTCATTGACATTAATGCAGGCTGGCCTGGAAAGGTGCATGATGCACGCATCTTTCGAAACACTGCCCTGTTCAGGAAGCTGCAAGGCGGGACTTTTTCCCCAGACCAGAAGATCACCGTAGGGGAAGTTGAAATGCCCATTGTGATCCTCGGAGACCTCGCTTACCCTTTAATGCCGTGGCTCATGAAACCCTACACAGGGAGCCTTGACAGCAGCAAGGAGTGGTTCAACAACAGGCTGAGCCGGTGAAGAATGACTGTGGAGTGTGCTTTGGGCCATTTAAAGGATCGCTGGCGCTCTCTATATGGTCCTGGTCAATGACAGCATCCCTGCAGTTATGCATGCTGTACTCTCCATAACATTTGTGAAGGGAAGGGTGAACGATTCACTCAGGCATGGAACTCGGATGTTCAACACCTCGAGGCTGAATTTGAACAGCCAGAGAGAGCAGGGCTAGTAGAGGGGCCCAGTGCGGGGCTGCAAGGATTAGGGATGTCTTGAGGGAGCAATTTGAGGCTGAAAGCCACCAGTAATGTGTGGTGCCCTGCACGCGAGTGAAGTGCAGCGGTTCCAATGTTAGTAGGAATCTGTGTTTGCTACGCTGACTTGCAGTGCCTGTTTCTTTCCTGGGCTAAGGTATCTTTTACTTTATGCAATAATAAAGAATGTTTTCAAAGCCAAAAAATCCATTTGTTGAAAAGAGAATTCATTTATTGAAAAGAAACACAACTGCTTGGGAAACAGAAAGGGCAAGAGGGTGGGGAACGGTACAATCACAGATTTGCGTGTGTCCTGTTATCCTACTCAGCCTTCCTGTCTGGAGTGCTGTGCAATGAGTGCTGCACTTCAGGATGGCTATACTGCATGATGGTTGAGTACAGAGGGTAAGGGTCTTTGGGCATGGCTACACTGGAAACTTCAAAGTGCTGTTGCGGGGGCGCTCCTGCGGCAGCACTTTGAGGTGCGAGTGTGGTCGCGCGTGAGCACTGGGAGAGAGCTCTCCCAGCGCTCCTGGTAATCCACCTCCACGAGGGGATTAGCTCCAAGCCCTGGAAGCTGTGGTGCTCGGAGCCTGTTTACACTAGCGCTTTAAAGCGCTCGGATTTGCTGCGCTCAGGGGGGTGATTTTTCACACCCCTGAACCAGCAAGTTAGAGCACTATAAAATGTAAGTGTAGCCAAGCCCGCAGTTTTCCGGGTTGGTAGATGAAGCTACAGGTGTTGGAGGCAGCCAGTGGTGGTAAGAACCCGGATGTTGGGGAAAGTGGGTTGGAGGTGACATGGGGGCACAAGGGAAAGAGTTTTGGGACAAGGGCTGCAGGGGGGGTCGGGCCCGGTAGTGCTCCACCTGCATGGCTGTGAGCGCCTGGATCAAGTCCGCTTGGCGCTCCATTATGCTTATCAGCCGATCCGTGCTTTGTTGCTGGAGCACCGCACTTTTTTGCCAGCGCTCCTCATTCTGCTGGCGGATCCTCCTTTCGCTGTCCCACCACTCCGGCACTTTTCTATTTTCATTACTTGGATGCTGCATTACTTCATGCAACATGTTTTCCTCGCTTCTACGTGGCCTTTTTCTGATTCTTTGGAGTCTTTCGGCCGGTGATAACATGGACAGCTGAGATCTCAAGGTTGCATCTGTTAAGTGTTGCATTTTGCCTTTACAGAGGCAGCATGGTTCACACCAGACAGAGCAATGATTCCCCCGTACTTAAGGGCAAGCACAGTATACACAATAGCCCATCCCAAAGCGAGCGCACATCACCCACAGGAGCCCCAAAATGGTGAGTAAGCATAGGGTCAGGCATGACTGATCGTTTCACGGCTGTACTGTCCTCTGGGTCTCTGTGCCTTGGGGAGAGCCAACAGTGGCAGGGGGCCCCTATACTGAACACTGTCCCCACATTTTCCACAGGAGTTCGTCCTGGAAGATAACTCGCTGCCGAAGGTGACCTGGGAAGCAAGGGAGGGTCTTCTACTGCAATGAGGATTCCGCCCTGGCCCATATGCAGCTTGCCTGTGTGCAGCAATGGTCCCCCTGTCCGCGGCACTGTGCCGTGAGGGGCAAGTTAGCCTTACTGGGACACAGACCACAGTGGCTCTCCCGAGAAACCTGTGCAAATAAATTGCCCAAGTTCTGGATGAGACCTTTTGAAGAGATCACTGAGGTCGATTACCACGATCTGAGAGAGCACATCAATGCCCTATTCTGCATCTAGGCATGTATGCCGCCCTAACCCTCCTCACCCCAAAAGCCCACACCAAATAACTTTCTTCCCAAAATAAAAACCATTTCCCGGGAACCTCCTCTGGTGTTTGTCCTTCCCCAAGCACCAGCTGCCACGACTGGCTACCTCCTCCGGCCTGAGAACAGCTCCTGGCTGCATGCATCGAGGGATTCCGGGGTGTCTTCCTCCGCCTCAGCACCCTGACTCCCGCTTTGCTGCTGCTGTTGCTCCTCCTCCTCCCACCTTGTTGAGCTGAGCTCTGAAGTGGCCATTGTGATACTCGGAGTGGAGGTGGGGTCGGCCCCAAGTATCACGTCCAGCTCTTTCTAGAAACGGCAGGTCATGGGGGCAGCACTGGAGCGGCTGTTTGCCTCGCAGGCTTTGCAGTAGGCATTCTGCAGCTCCTTCACTTTAATCCTGCACTGCAGTGTGTCCGGTCATGGCCCCTTTCCATCATGTCCCTTGATATCTGCCCGAAGGTATCATAATTCCTATGGCTGGAGCGCAGCTGGGACTGGACAGCTTCCTCCCCCCAAACACTGATGAGGTCCAGTACCTCGCCATTGCTCCATACTGGGGATCGCCTGGCTCGTGGAGGCATGGTAACCTGGAAAGATTCACTGAGAGAACTCCACGCCTGGCTGAGCAAACAGGAAGGGGATTTTCAAAATTCCTAGAGAATTTAAAGGGTGGGTCTGACGGTTGGTCACCTGAGGGCGGGGCAGTAGAGTTCAAAATGATGACCAGAGTGGCTAGAACAGGCATTGTGGGACACTTCTGGAGGCTGATCAGAGCACAGTAACAGACCAGGGCATCCACACTGGTGCCGCGGCGCTCCAGCGTGGGCGCACAAAACGTTATTCCACTCGCCAAGGTGGAGTACCAGGAGCGGACCAGCCGTGGAGTCAGTGCGCTCTATGTGCCTTTCCAGTGTGGCCGGGTAGTGAGCAAGTGGGCCCAGGGCTCCTTTAATGCTCTGTAACTCGCAAATGTAGCCAAGCCCCGAATTTACCCTAACCTATGTGTGAACATCACCATTGCACAGCTATGCCCAAATTACTGTGTCCTCGCTGTTTCTGGACTTGCCTGTGTGTGTGTCAGCAGCATATGCTATCATTCTTTGTAACAAGGTGCTCTAGAATTCTTTCCCAGTCAGTTGTGGGACAACTTGTCTATCCTTCGGGGGAACTGGGAAAGCATTGGAGAATTAGCAGCACTAGTGTGATTTTGCTTGTCTTCACTGTAAAAGCGTGTGGGTTTCAGACAGAGTTAAAGCAGAACTTGAACTCTAACCCAGCTGTGCTAGCTAGCTGGGGAAGAAAGCACCTCCAAACTCAGGTAAAAAGTTCTTGTGTATGAACCATAACAGCATTGGGTTAAAACTTGGGTAAGAGCAAGGGTTAACTCTGGGATGAATATATTGGGTATATGCTGGGACAGAGGGCTGAAGAAAGAAGAAAAGAGCAGAAGTTTTTCTTGGCAAGCGCACACATGAGTGAACAAAAGTACTTTCAACAAGGTGGGAGGTGTTTACAGGCTACTTGCTGCCTTTGCCCTAAACTTTGTCTACAGAGGAGCGGGGAGAAAATAACTTCCTAAACATCTAGAGCAAAGCCTGGAGCCACAAATAAACTTGCGTCAATTCCTTACTCTTTGCTTATGAGGTAGGAATTTTTATTGGATACTTCCCTTCTGGCCATAATACATGACATTCCCATACTAGTTTCAAGTACTAAAAGTCTGGACTTTGAGGAGCCATCTATCCAAAACTATTCTCCAGACATGAAAGAACCCTCTATACAAGACTAAAGTGGACTCTTTACTGTTGAAAATACGTGCAGAAAATGGTTCAGCCTGGTAACTTTTATTGCCTGGATCTCTAGGAGAAAAATATAATGAAGTTAGTATACAGCATAGAAACTTCTATCACCTGTGTGTGTGTTTCCTATTGATTTACTAATTGTAATTAAATTCTCAAACAATATATGTAAAACAGCGTGTGGTAATATTTTTGTATGTTTAATTTTTATAATTAATAAATATTTTGAAGTCTGTCACTCCTATTCCCAAACAAAATCAAATGTTTGCCACATTTTCCTCTGATTTAGTTAGAACTATAGGAATTGCCATGTTGGATTAGACTAATGGTCCATCTAGTCCAATATCCTGCATCTGAGAGTGGCCAGCAGCAGAGGAAAAAAAAAAAGCCAGTACCCCCAATAAGCAGATGTGGAATAATCGGTGTGATGTTGCTTTATGGAAATATGCTTATGAGTGTAAATATGACATAACTGGTATATGTTTTATGCTAGATAAGTCATGTAACATATCTTCAAAAGTTATGTTCTTCTGCATGTATTCATCCTATTCATATGCATGTATCATTTTTAAATCTGAAGTTATGAGCTTTGGCTCTGTGCTTGTATTTAAAGTGTTTGCAGTAGAGAGCACCTAAGGCAGATTTGGTCAACATAGTGTGAAGGGGTTATTCAAGTAAATGCAAGTACTTGGTTAACAATAGACCTTGATAGACGCCAGTCCACATCTGAGCTTTCGGTTTGGCCTGTAGACGACTAAGTCATGCATGGACATGTGACTTGCCCATGTAATTCCAAAAGTCCATGTTGAGCTGTGATTCTACACAGGGGGAGAGGCGGGGTTTCATGCACAAGAGAGAAACTATATAAATCCCTGGATACCCCTCCATTTTGTCTTCAGCTGGCTCAAGAGTTAGCCTCTCCACCCCCGAAGGATACCTGAAAGAAACTGGAACAAAGGACAGTAACTACAGGAGTGTGAGTGATTGCTGGACCCAGACTAGAAGGAGGCTAGTCTGTAAAAGAACATCTCTGAGGGTGAGATTTCATCTATAATCACTTTCTTACTGTATTAGGCTTAGACTTGCCTGTTTTATTTTATTTTGCTTGGTAATTCACTTTGTTCTGTCTATTACATGGAAACCACTTAAAGCCTACTTTTTGTATTTAATAAAATCACTTTTTACTTATTAATTAACCCAGAGTATGTATTAATACCTGGGGAGGCAAACAGCTGTGCATATCTCTGTATCAGTGTTATAGAGGGTGAACACTTTATGAGTTTACCCTGTATAAGCTTTATACAGGGTAAAATGGATTTATTTAGAGTTTGGACCCCATTGAGATTTGGGTATCTGAGTGCTGGAGAGAGGAACACTTCTTAAGCTGTTTTCAGTTAAGCCTGCAGCTTGTGGGGGACGTGGCTCAGCCCTGGGTCTGTGTTTGTAGCAGGGTAGCGTGTCTGGCACAACAAGGCAGGGTACTGAAGTCCCAAGCAGGCAGGGAAAATGAGTTTAGAGGTAGTCTCAGCATATTGGCTTAGAGGTAGTCTCAATACATCAGGTGGCAGTTCCTAAGCGGGTTTCTGTGACCCAACCCATCACAATCGGTCCCCAGGAAAGTCTCATCCTAATAGCAAGAGAGCAGTTTAAAACATGAACTATGAGATTTTAATCCCTTCTAGAACTGTTTGCAATAATTGTTGTAACTCAGTATTCTTATTATCAATCTTTCTTAAGGCCAAACATTTAGTAAGAGTCAATATCCCGTGACAATGAGTTCCACAATCTAATTATCAGTTTTGAATTTGCCACCTTTCGCTTTCAGGAATGTTTCCTTTTGGTAGTGGGGTCTTTCTCACGTAGCTCCTAGTTCGTAGTTTCTCACCACTACTAATTATATATTTTTATCAGACCCAGTTTTGTTCATTTCCTTGCTAAAGGAAATTATCTTAATTTTTTCAGTGTCTTCATAGGAGAGTTTTTCTATGCCTCTGATTATAGAATCATAGAATTTAAGGCCAGAATGGACCACCAGATTGTATTAATAATCTAGTCTGACCTGCACATCACAGGGCACTAAACCCAATCCACGTATCCTTGCATTGAGCCCAGTAACCAGGATTAGACTAACATATTACAAAATCCTGTAAGGTCTGTTAGTTCAAATATTTCCTTCCAATGTATATTGAAATTCATCTATCATCACGTTGCCCGTTTACCCAGTATGGGGAAGTCGCTCTGAAGTTCCTCAGTCGTCTCTGGACTTTAACTCTGTGTTATCTGCAGACTTTGCTTTCTCACTCCTTATTCCCCCTTTCCCACATAATTTAATGCATATATTAACCAACACTAGACCTAATATGGAAACTTGGTAAACTACTGGCTTGATGAAAATTGGCCATTTGTCTGCTTGGTTTTTTGTCTTGGTCATTTTTCATCCATGACAAGACTATTTTCTGAGTCCATGACTCGTTTCTTTAGTAGCATCTTGTGAGAGACCTTGTCAAAGGCCTTCTGAAAGCCTAAGTAAAATACTCCTATTTGTGTAGCATGTAGGGAAACTGTCGGTTGATATGTGGGGGATGGTAAGAAGGTATTTAGTAATGGGAGTCTTGGGGCTTTTTTCTTTCTTTCTTTCTTGTGATGAGCCTACTAAGAGAGAGATTGTGTGCTTGGATTTGAACTGTTGTGTTGGATTAAAAACATCCATTATTTTTTTTTAAGCTTGTGGTGTTTAGAACTTAAGATAGGCACAAGATGTATCTAAATAAATGTCACAAGTGAATCCATCTGTCTTCAGGTAAAACCTGAATGCATGTGGGTTACTTGTGGGTAGACATTTGGATATTTACTACTTCATTTCCCGTCATACTGCTCATTTTTCATAGTTCAGTGCACTCTTCAAAAAAAGTTTCAGCACTTTCATTGTTAATTTTAAACTTACTGGTAATTGGATTTATACTTCTGCTTTGGAATAATTTCGCTTTTCTGTTTATAGTGGTTTGGAAGCTGTTTATGCATAGAATTTGTCATTCCCTTTGCTCACTCTGGAGCATGTAAATTCTGCAAGACACTTTCATTTTCTCAAAGGAACTTCAGGGCCTATGGTTTCACCCTTTGTAAACAATGCTTCAAGCAGTATTAATTCCCACAGAAATCCAGGAGGTAAGCAGGAGATGTTGAAATGGATGCTGGTTCTGTTCTTTATTCTACTTTCTTCACACCTTACAGAAGAGAGATCCCATTCAGGAGTTCTATTCTGAAGTGTGAGAAGATGATGCAAATACACTATTTCTTCTTTCTCCTTCTACATCCTCACCATCCTGTGTTGTTCTGCTCATTTAGGTTGCTCTCACATATGTGGTGGGAACTTGTATTATAGCATCCTTTGCTATTGAGGGAGGGGGGGCAGTTGTTGTCCCAGAATTTAGGGTTTGCTCTCCCCCAGATTTTTCATACATCTGTATGCGCCACTTGTTGGCCCCTCCCAGGGCATAATGTAATCACATATAACTTTCCTATGCTGACACAACCTTGCTGTCTCTCCCTCCCCCATTTTTTTCTGAAATGATGCCCCTGATTATAGTATTGAATGGACTTTAGTTGGATCATCATGTTGAACACAATTGTAAACACATACTTTAGATTACAGTATCACTAAGTATCAGAGTAGCAGCCGTGTTAGTCTGTATCCGGAAAAAGAAAAGGAGGACTTGTGGCACCTTAGAGACTAACCAATTTATTTGAGCATAAGCTTTCGTGAGCTACAGCTCACTTCATCGGATGCAATCACTAAGTAGTGACTTGTTTTATACTCTTTTTCCTGATAATCGGAAGTACCCTTTGTTTTGTGTTCCAGATGTCACTAGCTGACCCAGTCACCAGCTGTCTTTCCCCTGCAGTGCATTATATGGTTTGCAAACTTGGATTTGAGATAGACAGCCATTCTGTTAATAGTATTGTGTCTGAAAATGGTGAAGTATGTTGGAGAACAATCACAGAGCTTGTGTATTACCTTGAATCAGGTCAGTGTTTGCTTTAGAGCTATTGTGTGTTGTGTCTGAAAGCAAAAACAAAATGCAGTTTTGAGGTAGACCTAGCATGGTTAGGACATTGTATTATAGTACAGCAACAGCTGCATCACAGGTTGTGTTACAGAATTCACTTTTAAAAAGAGCTTTAAATCTTTATTGCGGGAGGGGGGTAAACAAAAAACCCCATTGAAATGGTAAAAACCAAAACATAGAATATATACTTTAAATACTATCTGATTTTTTTAAAATCCTGGTCGCTGGATGAAAAATTAATTGGTACGGAGAGAATAGGTTTAAAATTACCTCTCTTGTGGATTTCCCCTCCCAGCCAGATGTTGTTTTTCTTTGTACCCCTCTTGCAAGAAATCTGAAAGACTCTGATACCTGCCCTTGGATTGTTGCTCCCCCCCTTCCCCACTGTGCTGATTCCTAGCACACCAGTTATATAGAGGTAGTATTTCTTTCTGAAGCATTTTATAATACTTTAGCCACAGTGGAAAAAGAGCAACAAGGTGAACCTGCTGAATTTTCATTTGATAAATCTGCTGTAGCACAAATGCTGTCACTTGGTTCCAGGGATGGTAGAAATGAGAGAAGTTACGTTGTCTGCCTCAGTCATATGTAGTAGTTACATATGTGAGTACAGCTTACAGGGGATGTTATTTTTTCCCCCATGGCATGCTAACTTCATCCTAAAGAGAAGAGTTGATATAACACTTAAAAAAAAAAAAAAGTACATGTACTGGGTCATATCCCCAGACACTTTTCAGTTGAAGTCAGTGGAGTTTCACCTACTTACATGAGCTAGGAATCTGGTCCATTATGTCAGCAGGACCTGTAGCAAGCAGCCTTTACAGCTTTGTCATTTCTATCCTGATCCCAGCACAGCTATCATTCCCACCTTTGTTTGAGAGACTGCCAATTATACCAACTCATATGGTGGTTTTATGATTCGTTTTCTCATGTCATTTGTGCAAGACGTTATTACTTGTCTCTGTACTGGAGTTGGTAGAGATAATAGGCAAGTGCATTATAAATCATTATTCTACTCGGCCCTCTGCAATATATCTTTAATTTGTGCACCATTTATTTTTGTAACAAATACTTTGTTGAGCAACTTGATATATTGCTTATCTCTTCTCTCTTCCCGGCCACTTTATACTTATGGGTGAATGTACTGGCCTTCCAAAAATGATGGTCCTGTAGTTAAGGCATGGGGCTGGGAGTTCTGGGTTCTGTTCCCATCTCTGTGACCTTTATGAAATCCCTTAAAACTAGGTTCTGCAAGCTCAGCCTCCCTTTCTACTCCTGCATTTTGTAAGCACACAATGTTTAGATACCTAAGAAATTGTCTGAGCCCATGTTTGGAAACACACAGTTTAAAGTTGTTTTTATCTGTAAAACATAGAGGCAAAATATTAGAATATGACATTCATGATAACTGTCAAACAGGAAATCTCTTTAGAGTATGTAGGAAAGAGAAGCAACTACCTGTATTTCAAGTTATTAGATAAGACAAGTATTTGGAAGTATTTTTTTCTCATATGAATGAGTTTTTCCATTGGAACAGGGCTTTAAAAAAATCCCTTTAGCTTGCATACCTTAAATTTAAAAAAAGTTTTTACATTTCCTTATTTAGGATAGGTACTTATTCTTGTCTTGTTTTCCGTTGTAACCTTTCCTTCATTTTCCATCTACTACAAGTGTCCTATTGACCTGGCAGAATAATCTGTGTAGGGTGAGAGGGACTTTTGATTTTTAAAACATATAGCCTGACGAGAACAAGTTTAGTTCTCCATAGGATTTGAGACAGTGGACCTTTTGAACTTCGCTGCTGTGACCACCCTTTTATTTTTAATTTTAAGATCAAAATGTGGATTACATAAAAAGTGTGCAGCTGTTAGGACCTTTATGTGAATCTGTTCATTTGCATCTACAATCCCTGACCATGGAACAGTTTGAAGTTCAATACTCATTGTGGTTCCAGTGGACAAACTGTACGGAGGTATGAAAACTAATATTGGCAGTAAATATTTTAAATTATGCAGCTGTCTGAAGAGTTTGGGACCAGATTACACAAAAGTAAACAGCAAAGCAAAATACCCTCTGAAGCTTTCAGAATTTGAAACTAATTGGCATCCTATGAAGTAATAGGGTAAGAACTATGCTGAAATATGCTACAATTTATCCATGTTATCACAATCAAAAAATCTACTAAATATTTTTGGCCCGTGCCAACGGATGAGTAGGACTGTCTTTGCTTTTCTGTGAAGCCTAATATGTTTGTTTGCTTCTTTGTAAGGGTCCTTCTTTTGTTGAATTGTTTTTCTGTGTCAGAAATCAAAGTCTGGGTACTGCATGAACAGAGAGTTAAAATGGTGATCTTGCCAACTTCTTCTGCAATCTGGTCTCATGGACAGAGAAGTCTTTATATATTTGTATATGAGTGGTGGGGGAAATCTTTGAGAAAAACTTGGGAGACTTCATTTCAGCTAACCCTATTGGTTTGTATGTGTTTGACAGCTTTCTTCAGTTTTTATGTAAGTTCACGGATAGTGTGAAACATAACTTTTCCCCTCTCTTCTGACCTCACAGCTACTTCTTGAAGTGTTTGCTGCACTGGAGAGCATGGAAGCTACAGCAATTGCACTTAGCTTAATGAAACTAACATCCTGTCTGGAGCGAGCCTTGGGTGATGTAAGTGCAAACAGTTAAGGCTGTGCTGAAGTTTTGGTTTAAGAAGCTAAGAAATGTGCTTGCAGATCTTACTATAGTTGAAACTAGGATTCTGTTGTATCTGTTAATAGATAGGGCAGCCTGTAAGATATAAGCCTCATATACTGCCTTGAAATCTGGGTGCCAGCTGGTAATTTCTGTTCTTGACCTAATTACAAGGTTAAAGGAGACTGACTAATTAATTAAGGATATTAGAACAGTAAAATATCTTGTTGTGACTTAAAAGACCCCCAACCTGTTTCTCTGTATGACCCGTGGAAGCCTGAAAATAAAATCTGATCACTAACTGGAAGCTTGTCTCCAGATTTCTTATTTTATAGCATACTGTAGAGTGTTGGGCTGCTTGCAGAGTCCATTTCTACATGAAATAGAAGTAATTTTACTGCTTTGGCTTTGCTTTTCATGCAAATTCCTTTATGGTGCCCACTAGTTTAAAACAATTTTGTTCTATATTTTGGCCAAAGTGGTCTTTAAGAACAAGGAATGGTTTGCCTTTATGTTGCACGCCTTTTGCCCTTGTATCCTAAAATTTAATTTCTCAGTAGTAAAAGTTCACAACTCCCAGCCTGTGTTCCTGGAATAATGTCTAGAGAAAAGATGGTCTCTGAAGAATTCTTCAGTTTCTTTACTACATCAAAAATCCAGCTTTGGCTTCCAGTATTGGAGAAATGAAAAATTGGGCATATGATCTGATCTGTAGCTGGTTGGTGGCTCTTCACGGAACTCCGGAACTACATTTGACTCTCATAGCAGGTCCTCAGGAATGTCCTAATTCATGAGCCTCACTTAGCCTTTTCCAGTAAATGCTATTGGATTGTGTGCTTAAACCCGCTGTTGAGGTGCCTCCGCACCCACCCCTTTTTTGTACTCTACATTCTCTCCACTAAGCTTTTTGCCATGCCTCTTCCTCACCAAATTCTTGCCTCTTTGTAGAAATAATTTACCAATTCATTTCTAGTTAGGGTTTGTCTATCTTCTTTCTAGTACTGGAATTAAAGTGGCACTGGAATCAGAGAAACGACTTATGTAAGAGTCTATGATTTAGATGATTTGATTCATGATAGAGTTTCTTATTCCAATTTGTCCTTGTTATCATCTCATGAAACTTCAAAGTAGAGGGTTTTTTTTAAATGTTTTATTAGTTGAACTGAGTGTGAATGTAGAAATGAAATAGTTGTATACTTGAAATATTTAAATATATATTGGGATATATCCATCTTTATTTCACAATATCCTGCTTTGATTTTTTTAGGTTTTCTTACTAATTGGTAAGGACTGTCCATTCCTTTTAAGAGATTTGCTTGCATCTCAGGAGCTTGCTACAGTCTTTGGACAATCTGTGGTGAGTATATGGTTTTTGAAGTCAGTTCATACTGCATGTGAGGTGCATTGTCCTTTTTATAAGATGACTAGGTTCCAAGCAAACTACAACTTAAGTTGAACAAGCGTTTGTAAATATTGTAGTATGTACATAGTTGATATCCCTTTCCAAATGTTACTTAATTACAACAAGTAGTCGACTGGGGGAGGGAACAGTGCAAGAATGTTAGCTAAAATTTTAATCTTAAGTGGAAATATGTTTTTATGGTGATGTACATATATTAATGCTCTTATATTCTGTATAGTCTCCAACCAAAAATCTACATATGTGAAAATTAACATCAGACATTACAGAAATTTAAACATTTTAGGTTTATGGCTTCTAGAATGCAATGTTACAAACTATAATCGTCCAATACAAGCCAGAAGATGTCACATCCAAACAGCTTAGTTTTAAAAGAATTTGCCACTATGTTGTTGTGAAATGCCTTCTAAAGTTCCCAGAAGTCGTAATTTTCATAGTGATGCAGAGCAGCTGGCCAAAAAAAGGGTATGGTATTTTTCTGGTAGTGCTTACATCATGCTAGGCTTTTTATGTGAACAAGAGAAAAGTTACAGTTTCTGCTCAAAGAATTTTCACTTCTAAAAAGAGATGAGTTATTTGATATTGCTTCAGAGGTTTAGTGTGTTTGTGTATTTATACAGTAGTTTAAACCAATATATAACATATATTTCATAAGGATGACCTTTGGGTTTTGATAGTACATGCAATCCAAGTTTCACAAATAAACAATCAGCAGAGTTTGAGACTTTTTTTTTCTCTTGTGGACGTGAATCTGGAAGATCCAACCTGACTAAAGAAGTTCCAACTCTTGGGTCAAGTTCTGCTCTGTTACATTAGTATAAATGTATTGATTTATATTAAATTATTGGGGATTTATACACTAGAATATTGAGCAAAATTTGGTCCCATTTGTTTGTTCTTCCTGATCCAGCATAGTTTGTAACTAGTGATAGACGGGCTGTGCCTATTTTTTTTTTTTCCCATAAAAAACTGAGTAAAGTACAAACAAAATAGGGAAAAAACCCTTCTTTTAGAGTGTGGCATGCATCGCGAGTGAATTATTTTTGTGGCTTTTGTTGTAAACCATGATCAATCATCTTGATGGGGCTAAGCTTAAGGACGCTCCTTGAAGATATTAATATCAGCTAAAATAGTCTTTCACATTTTCTAGGAGGAGAAGGGCATACAAAAGTTGAAATATATATTTCCTTATGTAGTAATTATCCTCTGTCCCAATTAGATGAATGTGCTAAGAGTATTCATTGGGTCTCCATATGGTCTAAATCTCCGTAACATTTTGTGGCATGGATTTGCTTCCCCTCAGGAAATTCCTGCAAAGTAAGTTACCAGTGAAGTGTTTCCAAATGTCTCTCTTTTTTTTTTGGTCTGTCAGGTTGCAAGCTGTAGAGGAGCATTCAGCATAACCAATAGCTCTCTCTCTTGAAATGAAAAACTGGTACACTTCCTTTTTTTTACCAATCCGCTTCCAACTGACTATTTCAACCCTAAATGAAACTAGTGAACTGAGTCTGTATTTGTGGTTGAATGGAGGCAGGGCAGAGCACAGGGGAAACTCATGGCAACACTTCACAATTTTATTTTTTAAAACTGCTGCTTTGTACTAGCACTGCCATGGCCAATGATTTTCCCAGCTCTGCTCCAGATATGTCTCAGTTGGTTAGTCAAGTTTCATTTTGTGTTTGGGTGAGTGGGGAATTTATTCAAGGGCTGTTTTTGCTTTGGTGTTAAACTTTGAGTTTAATGTATTTAATTGTGCTGATAGGGAAGTGAGTGAGTCAGTGCTGTTTTCCAGAAACCTGATGCCTTGTGTGTTAGAGAAAGTGATTTGAGCAGCAGTGGGAATAAGCAAGTGCAAAAGGTACGGGAATGGGGTAAATAGAAAAGCTAACAGACACAGCTCGAAAGTGGGTTTTTATAATTCCTTATGTTTTCCTTCACCAAATCAGATGTTAGGTATTTGCACTCAGGTGACAGGGAGAGAGGGAGGATTGGATTTGTTGCTTTAAAAAGGCAATAATCTCAAGATTTTGTGCATGGAGATTTCTTTAGAATGTCCCCGTGCCACAAACATCAGTTTTTCTGGAATATATGTACAATTTCCCTTCTAACATATTGTGATGTTGTGGTATTTCCCCTAGATATTGCTCTATGCTGCTTATTTTAACTGCAGGATTGGGCCAGTTGCTAAAGATATACCTATTGCAAACTGAAACCATTTTAGTACATCGACCTTATATAGCCTTCACTAACTTAAAGGAGTTGGACATTTTTCCAGGCAAGTATCTAATTGTTAACAAGCTGTGACATTTTAAGATTGGCTCCTGAATTCTTTGTAAACGGAAAATTACCATTGGAAACAATGGCTGTTCCACAGTTCTAGGACTGAGCCCTTAATTAAGGCATCTGTGTGTACTGCTGTTAAATGAAGAAAGTAAATTGCATAAATATTTTTAATACACTTAATAGAGTGTAAATAAATACATGTAAATAGGTAGAATGTAAACAAATGGAAAAAGAATGTCTAAAATCTAAATTGGGCATTTAAGCCCATGAAGTCTAAGCTTGTTTATAAGCATTCTAACTCTTTGCAGAGTCAGTGTTTCATTCAGCCACGTGGGCTTGTGAAGGGCTTCATTCTGCACCCAACAGTCCTGAGGGAGGGCAAGGTGTAGTGCTCTTCTCTGGCAGAAGCCCCAGGATATGGCAGCAGTAGCATCTTTTTTTTTTTGGCCAGGATTCTCTAGAAACCCCGCTAGTAGAGGCTGACTGAGGGGAATTTCTTAGATTCCCTAGCTATGTCCCTCCTTGGGCAACGCCTCCCACTCTGTGGGTGGCACCAGTATGCTCCAAGACCTTCAGCTTAATGGGGGTTATGGACACTTTTGTGTTACATTGACCCACTTCCAGGTGGACTCTCATTCTGCTGGTGGAACCACCCAGGCCTCTGAAGGCAAAATCCAGCCCAACATTCAGCTCTCCAGTATTACAAAATTATACAGCTGCTTCTGAATTTGTCCTTTGCCATATCATTGTGCTTCAGAATCTAAGCTTTCTTTTAGAAAAGAAGTTATTTCTAGTCCTTATGGTTACAGAGAAAAGCTTCATAATGTGAACCTAATGCAAGGCAATGCAGTAATGTCTGAGAGTCCAGGTTGCCTGACACAATGGTTTTGAGAGGCATTTATTGTGTTGAGTTGTCAACTATGAAACCTAAAAATGACAATTTGAGGGACACAGAAAAATGAAAATGTAGGGACAGCACAAAATTGAATTAATATTGAACTATCACAGGGGTTACTATACTGACTCTTAATTAAATTAAATGAATAATAAAACCTACACTTTCTAAATTTATCTGAAGGTGATGCAGAACTTCCACCATAGTGCCACAGAACTCAGGTCAATCTTGCTGTGGAATGCTAGCCTTGCCAGTAGGCAGCAACCAGTTTTTAAAATTCATGCGTTATTCTAGTCTGTCATGTCCAACAGCTCACTGGTAATGCATCTTATTATCACTCTTCTCAGTTTTTGAGCTTAAAAATGTTTTTAACTGTACAGCTTTATTTAGTTAACATTAAAAGGCTTAACCAAGTAATTGAATAGCTGTTAGATCTCTCTACAGATTAAGCGGAAATAATTTGTATTTTCGAATGAAGTGCTTTGAATAATTCCTCTTCAATAAGTCTAACTCTCTACATTTCAGTATATATTGTTAATTTAAACAAATGTTTTTGCTGATTTGTAGACATTAATCATGAAGCACTTTCCTTAACGGAGGAAATAGCAAAGATATCCAGTTTTGTATTAAAAACAATGTTACCATTTTGGATTGCTGCACTAACAGCTTTCAGGCAACACAGGTAACAGAACTGCGCTATTACATTTTCCTTCATTTTTTTTTTTCCTTACTAATTTCAAAATGATTTTTTTACCACAGGCATTCATTATTTATGGAATAATCTGTTAGCTTGCAAGGCCTTATGAACCAGAAGCATTAATGGCATCTAAATGTGTTAGACTAGCCTCATGCAAGTGTACAATTCATGGAGCTGGCATTCAGGTTTGATTGTACACCGGACCCTCACTGGAACGCGCGACTATATAGCGCGAATTCGCATATAATGCGGTCGCGGCCATGGATCCCAAATTTAATTACTTTAATTGCAATTCATTTTAACGCAGTACCACACATGGATCCCAAATCCCTCATTCTAGCGAGGGTCCTGTGTATTTGCATTAAACTCTGTTTTCATTAGAATGCAGCATGGTGTCAGAATTAAATGTTACACTTTTTTTATGTGAAACCCTTGTATGAGAGAATAGCAGACCTCTTCAATAGACAAGTGACAGCCAGAATTCTAAACTAGACTTTGAAGTCAGCGTAAGAGTTTACATGACAATCACAGAAAAATTGAGACCAAGAAACAGAGCATTATAATAAATTAATTGGAAAAAAAATTGAAATATGCAAACTTTGCACGTTTGCGGATCTGTGTAATCATATGCAGTGTTAGTTCTGTCTTCCCTTCCCATTATATGCTACACCAACCTGTCACATCATGTCTTTATTTAGATTATAAGCTATTTTCGGAGCAGGGTTTGTCATTTATTGCACCCAACACAATTGACCCTGATCTTGATTGGGTGCCCAGTGTACCACTGTAATACAAATTTTAATAAGTGCTTATGGACAGCCATAGCTTCCACAAAGATCAGTGTGTGTTTAAAGAAAAAACTAAAAGCTTACATGCATTCCTCTAATTTTGCAGGTATGCTGACTGTGTTATACTGTTACTCCCTCAGCTGGAAACTGGACTTAGATTACTCTTCACCACAGTTAATAAGTGTCCAAATAGACTGTTAACTGCTGAGGTAGGGTTTTTTATGACCGTGGTACCTTTTATTAATATATTATTAATAACAAGCTTCAAACATGTCCTAAAATAGTTTAATATTATACTTAAACAAGTAGCTTTTAAGTGAACAATATAGTTTGATCTTTTTACAGACCCCTGGTACGCCTTTTAGAGTGTCACATGATAGCTCTCTTCCTTTGTTTACAGAGGTTTGAAAAGTACAACAGTATGGCATTGCCACTTGAATGTAATAACTTAGAGTGGAAAACTGCTTATGCTGTTTTTACCTCTTTTCTTACCTTAAAGGGATGATTCCAATTTATAGCAACTCTGGTTTGTCATGGTAATTAAATAACAATTCAATATGTAAGTGCAGTTAGTGTCACCGCTTTTTGTTTCTGAAAATGGAATTATTACTATGGTATTTTTTTCTATTGTAGTCGTCTTCTCTTTATACCACCTTTGATGAGGTAAGTTATCTGTAAAATCTTTTGGAATATTTGAACACATGTTATTTCTTTACAGTAAAGCATTATAGAATTCAAGCCCAGAGAAAGAGGGAAATAAATAAATTTAAAGATACTAATGCCTATCATCATAAAAATGGGCCATGCTGAAGTCTTTTGAAAATAAAGATAATTCCATGAACTTTTTGAAGTTGAGAAAAGATTTCACAGACCTGAGGTGGCAGAGACAGAAAAATAAGACTCACTACGACATCTATAAACTGCTGGCAGCTCCTCAGTCTACACTTCTATGTATTTTCCTCCTGGTCCTTTATCTTCTTGGTAACCCAACTCTGAATTTTCCCCATCTTATCAATATTTATTTTCCATTAAAGTGCTCCAAAATGTACCCAGTATTCTAAGTGTGACTGAAGCAGTGATGTACAAAGAAGGGATATTATGTCACCAGTCCTTGGGGCTTGATACAAACAATAAGTTATAATCCTTAATGAGAGATCATGACTAACATGAAATGTTTGGTATTGATCTACACTGTGACTCCATTATTGTTTTTATCTGAAATAAACTAGAATTCTTTCAGTCCTCTTATTAACTAATTGATCTGTTTCCAAAGCACAGTGGTTTTGCAATACATAAAATCAGGAAAGTAGTTTAGTCCCAAAAGCTGCAACAGAATGGAATACAGAATCCAAAGCTGGAGAGTGCAGTATTTTGTATGTCCCTGTTACTTATTTGATGAGTAGGTGATTACAAGAAATTAAGTTAACAGCTTTATTTTATGTCACTAATAAAAACAAAATATGCTCTTTTATCTGCATAGGGTCACCTGTTCAAAATAAATGCAAATGTACACAGAAGCAAACAGCCTATAATAACCCATTTCTTTCCTATTTGACTCTCCAAAAGCCAACGTATTTTGTTATCCCATATTGTCCATCACTGCTAAATAAAACAGTTAACTTAGGTGATGGAGATTTGGTGGTAGTTTAATGTTATGGATGCTTACTATTATAGTCAGTATTTTTCATTTAGCTTTATAACTTTGGGTTTGTTAAACATTAAGTTGTCTTCAATTTCAAATGATTTTTTTTCTAGATGCTAACAAAACAGCTGAATGACAAAGAAATCAATCAGCTTCCTCTAATTCTTGGAGAGTCTTCAATGGTAAGTGTATTAAATGCTTTTTATTTAGCAATACATTTTATAATTGATAGTGCTAAAAGTGTAATAGATTCCTTAGACATAAGAAGATCATGTCCCCAGGAGCTTACAGTCCAATGTCCCGATCCTGCTTCAATATGAAAGAGGCAAAATAATACTTGGCATATAAATATAAGATTAACTAAAACAGCACAGAATGTTGAAGAGGAAACCTAACTTGAGAGCATCTGTTTTTGTAGGGAATTGGCTTTATTACCTGGCATCAAGAAACTCACTGCCAGCAGGAATTAATTTTTTTTTTTTATGGAAAGGTGGCTATTTATTATGAACATCTTGACTTTATTCCTTTTAACCATTGTTTATCATATTGCCATCCAGACTACTTCATTGTTTCTGACCCTCAATTCCACTCTATCTGACAGAGCTATAAAGTATAGACTCAGGAGCCTTTGCTTAAATTTAGTCATTTTCAGCTATTTTTGTTGATTGTGCGCTGGTGTTGGTTTGTTTTGTTTTGTTTTTTCACCTCTCGTCAGACCTTTCCCAAGATGGGAGTTGCTTTTTTTTTAAAGAAGTGGGGTTTAAGAGGTGTTCCTCTTGCCCCTCTAAGTGCTCCATTTCATATGGGCCTAAGTGCCTTTTGTACCCCAAGAATCGTATGCTTATTAGGAAAAAGAAAAGGAGGACTTGTGGCACCTTAGAGACTAACCAATTTATTAGAGCATAAGCTTTCGTGAGCTACAGCTTAGGGTTTCTGTAGAATTGTGCTATTTACTTAGTTTTGTCCACACATGATTCCACAGGAATTCCTTTGGGATTTCTTGAACCACCAAGAGGGTCCACGTATAAGAGATCATTTAAGCCATGGAGAGATCAACTTAAATGAGTTTCCAAGAGAAATAGCCAATCAGATACTTGCATTTTCAGTTACACTTTTATACAGATTTTCAGAAGAGGAGGAGCTTGCAGCTCTTAAGGTAAGAGCTGGTATGGTGCAATCAGAACAATGTATAATCATTTGGATGCCAAATATGATTTTAAAACCATTTATGGGCTACAACTTTCATAATTGTTTTTAACCCTCAGCACCTTTTTGTGGGTGCCACACTAAGCTTTAAATATTTTCCTAGCATTGCTCTGTAATACTGAAATGAAGCATAGAAAAACTGTCCCCAGTATTGCCCTTCCTGAATTTAACCTGGTTTGTTCTTTTCACCCCTCCTTGTTAATGTTGTTTCTTCCAACTGTACTTTAACTGCTTAATTTTTAACCTAAACTGTATATATTTAATTTAAGATTATCATTTTGTCCTCTCCACCTTGCTGTTTATCTCCCTGGTAGCTCAACTCTGAATTACCTCCAGTTTATCAGTATCTTCCGTTGAAGTACCTAAAAGTGCCCACACTGAAGTGTGGCTGAATAAGTTATGGAGATTAAAATCTGACAGAATATGAATGTGAACTTGGTACAATAATGGAAATGTGGTTTTCGCCATGTACGGTATTGAGTCATGTCCAGTTGCATATCTACAAACACATGTATTTCAGTGTTAATGGTCAATAAGCATGTTCCTCCCAATTTCCTATTGATAGTTAAAATTACTTTCCCTAACTGCAGTATATTAATGCAAGCTCTATTGAGCCAAACCTCCATTTATTAGCTATAGCTCATTTTACTAGATCTTCAAGGTACAACATGTCCTATTTCAGTGGAGATGGGAGCTTTTTTACACAAAATTTTATTGATGAAGAAAACCAAGCAAAAAAAAATTAAACACCTAATATACTAATTAATGTCTTGATCCTTCACTTTGATACATTTAATTGAACATATATAACTAGTCCCTTTTGAAGTCAGTGAGACTGTCTCATGTCTAAAGTTAAGTGTGTGCATAAGTCTTTACAGGATCAGGATCTGGATTTTTAAAATTAGTACATGTTTTATCATTTATTTTTGTAAACTAGGAGCACACAGCAATTAAAGCACTGATCAGCTGTGCGAGTTGCTACCGTTCTCGGTTTCATCCAGTTGCCCGACTTAAGAAACAGGTATGTGGATATGACAGGGAGGGTAAACATTCCATACATCTTTAAAATTTTGTTTAACTGTTGTCTTTTTGCTTTGATAGCCCTGAATAACTGTTAGGCTTTTGAGGGAAGTTAAACTTTATGTACCCATGCAGTTTTTCTTTTCTTAATTGAGACTCGAGTTAGATATTAGAGAAAAGCTTTCCAACTATAAGGATAGTTAAGTACTGGAATAGGCTTCCCAAGAGAGGTTGTAGAATCCCTGTCATTGAAAGCTTTTAAGAACCGGTTAGACAAATACCTGTCAGGGATGGTCTAGGTGTCCTTGGCCCTGCCTCAGTGCTGGGGGCTGGACTATGTGACCTTTTGAGGTCCCTTCCAGTTCTACATTTCCATGATTTCTAAAGCTCCCCATTTATTGAAATTGCTTGTTAGGGCACTTCTCTTGTTGGTGTATTGGGGGATCTGCTCAGCCTCTTCAGATAACTTTTCAGTTTGGTTCCATCCTTGTGTGTTTGCTGCCCCACTAATTTGAGGGTTATCTGCAGATTTGTTAATAATTGAATATACATTAAAGAGGCATCTGACAAAAGTATGAAGGCCTAGAGAGACTTTTTTTTCGTTGGTCAAAAAAGCTTTTGGAAACCATAGAGGTCTTGGATTAGACTAAACTTAGTAGGAGATGTCACTATATATTAGAGGTATCAAATGATTAAAAAAAATCGTAATTAATCACAAGATTAAAAAAAAAGTTGTGATTAATCGCAATTTTAATTGGTCTGGAGCAGCTTGGCCAGAGGTGGCTACATGGGGGGAAGGAGGCGCGAGCAGCAGTGGAGCAGGTCAGTGGGAGGAGGGGCACCCCAGGCCCAGAGGCATGCAGTGGTGCCCCCCTGAGTACAGTGCCCTGAGAGTAATCTGCAGATCGCAGTTGGAGAACCACTGAATTGCTTGATAGTCTCTCGCTCTTTATTGAGTTGGGTCTGTATTTGACAGTACCTTCGTACAAACTTTTTAAGTTAGTGAGGATATGAAGTACATTACAGTGATAGTACTGATTAATTCTTTCATATTAAATGATGGGGAAAGTAAAAAATGGCTGCAATTTAAGCTTATATTGTGGCATGAACTTTTCATTTATTTTAGGACTTTCCACCCCCTATGTCTTGAATATACATGTCTTAATTGTAACTGCTGAATGAATGACTTACAAGATACAGTAATAGAGATTTAAAAAAATTAAAATAGTAAAATGTGTTGCTGTTGCAAGGTATCTCATATGGGCTATATCTTGTATTGAAGTTTGGCTTTATTAAGGTGTATTTGACTTCCTAGGTGCTGGAGTGTATGAAGAGCATTAGTTCATGGCCTGAGCTTCCTATAGTGCCTGAAGAGCAAATTCAAGAAATTCCAGGGTATGCGTGATCTGTTTAAAAAAAAAAATGTACTTTGAAACCATACTTATAAGGAAATAATAAAGTTAGTAAAGTTGTTAATGATAGAGAGGAAGGTGATGGAATAAGATGAGGAATGGAGAGCAGTTCTGTTTTGAAAGAACAGAGTTTGAGATGATTGTGGAATGCTTGAGGAGGTGTCTCTCAAACAGTTGCAAGGTCGTGTAGGAGTGGAGAACAAGACTTTGATGTCACTGGCATAGTGAGAGCTGAAATGATACAAATGATCATATTGCTAGGACTATAGTGCAAGTACAGAAGGCAACAGAAGCCTGAAGGATGCCAACAGATTGGTGGCTCCTCCTCCCCTAAGAGATATTGATGGAGCTGCTAGCAAAGTAGAGAGGGAGCCCAAAGGACTGAAGAGGAGTAGGGATGAATAAGGAGAGGCAATCAGCTGTGAAGACAAAAAAAAAAAAAAACTTCTCGTGGTAGAAGCTTGGATACCACAGTGATGGAAGACCTTATAAAAACAGAGAGAGAGATTAAGAAGAATAAGAATGAGAAATTCTTCTGAACTTGACAAGGAGGTGGCCATTATTGATTTTTATGAGGCAGTTTTGGAGATATGGAGGGGACAGAAGTCAGGGAACCTGAGGAGATGAAAGATCGGAAGTCTGTACATAATGGAAGTATTTAGTATGCTGCAGGATTCTGGAAAAGAAAGTAAGGAGATGGGATGATGATGCATAGGGAGGCTGAAGAGACTGAGAGGACATTGTTTTTGAGATGGAGAACACAAGAATTTGCTTGTAAAACGGAAGGAAAGGAGCCAAAGGATTACAGGGTAGTAGTGAGCATGTGGATAAATTGCTGTGACAAAAGTTTTTGCTTCAGTTAATTGTGTTAAGATGTAAACTGATGTAAACTTTCTTTATTTTTGTGAAAGATTCCAAAAGTAATTTTTGTCTTTGTTTTTAAGGTTGGAAAGAAGTGCAGAAATTAGTCCTTGTATTTCTATAACTACAGAAATCCTCTCTCAGTTGCAACACCATTTGCCCCAGAATTGCTACATTTTAGATGATCTAATGAATAATCTTCTAACTGAGAAGTAAGTTTAATGTTCTCCCACCCTTGAATCCACGCCTTAATACAATTTACTTCTGGAAATAAAAGGAATGTGAGACAGTAATGAGAGTTCGCTGCACAAGTTGTTCCTTCCCGTATCTTGTAGAGCAGCATCGTTGAAGGAACCATCACATGTATTTGTACGGTACTGTAGTCAGCCTAAAAGTCTTTAGGATTCAGCAGAGAACTGTTCCCAGAATGAAGGGGAGAGAATGCTGTTATCTTTTTGCTTTGCAGTGCAACTTGAAGAAACAACCATGCTTGTATTTCAGAAGTGGGGAAGCAAAATAGTTACAGATGCACAAGAACTTTATGACAATAACTTGACTAAATTACCTTCCATCTGCTTTATGGTGCTGTGTAACACTTTGCAGTGTTATAAGACAGGGCAGTCCTTGCTTATGGACAGCCCCCCAACCTGATGCAAATACTCACCAGCAACCACACAATAAAAACACTAACCCAAGAACCTATCCTTGCAACAAAGCCCGTTGCCAACTATGTCCACATATCTTTTCAGGGGACACCATCATAGGCCCTAATCACATCAGCCACACTATCAGAGGCTCGTTCACCTGCACATCTACCAATGTGATATATGCCATCATGTGCCAGCAGTGCCCCTCTGCCATGTACATTGGCCAAACCAGGCAGTCTCTACGTAAAAGAATAAATGGACACAAATCAGATGTCAAGAATTATAATGTTTAAAAACCAGTTGGAGAATACTTCAATCTCTCTGGTCACTCGATTACAGACCTAAAAGTTGCAATTCTTCAACAAAAAAACTTCAAAAACAGACTCCAAGGAGAGACTGCTGAATTGGAATTAATTTGCAAACTGGACACCATTACATTAGGCTTGAATAAAGACTGGGAGTGGATGTGTCATTACACAAAGTAAAACTATTTCCCCATGTTTATTTTCCACCTCCTACTATTCCTCACACGTTCTTGTCAACTGCTGGAAATGGCCCATCTTGATTATCACTACAAAAGGCGGGGGGGGGTTTGTTTGTTTTTTGGGTTCTCTCCTGCTGGTAATAGCTCTCCTTACCTGATCACTCCCATCACAGTGTGTATGGTAACACCCATTGTTTCATGTTCTCTGTGTATATAAAATCTCCCCACTGTATTTTCCACTGCATGCATCCAATGAAGTGAGCTGTAGCTCAAGAAAGCTTATGCTCAAATAAATTGGTTAGTCTCTAAGGTGCCCAAGTCCTCCTTCACTCTGCACTAGAGATTTTAGACTTAGCATTGTGGTTGGTGTTACAGGTGTGCATGACACTTAAAAGTGTGCATCTACCTCTACAAACTTCTCTACCAGCCAAACTTACATTTCTTGAGTCTTTTGAAGTAGAAGCTAAGATTTGCTGTATATTTTTGTTTCTGAGATTTCTGGAGGTCTAAATATAGATCACATTACTTCAGTTTCAATTGTGAAACTTATTTCAATTCACATTTTTAAAAGCCCCACTTAAGTGTTTGTAGAGGACAAGTGTCTAATTCAGTATAGTCGACAATAACACTGATGTGAAATGTATCCTCGCTGGAAGTCTCAAAGAGTCCACTGATTGAATGAATATATTTAAAAACAAAACTGCTTTCCCTTCTCATTTGCATCAGGCTCATTGCATGTGGGCAGGATAGCATGTTGAAGATGGCTCTTCTATTGCCTTTAGTTTACATAATTTATAGTTAGAAGACTTGTTTTCCAGTGCTGTTAATGTCACTTTTCACAAGCACAAAAATCCCTGTTAAAGCATTAAAGTAGGAGGCTTCTTAATACTGTTTAAGGTTTTTTACACTTACAACCATTCTGTCTGGCATGGCAAAATATCTTGCTGTTTGTTGTTTGTTTGTTTGTTTGTTTTTGTTTGTTTTTTAAATAAATTCTCCCCTAAAAACAAACCATTTGAAGTGATGTGGTCATCAAGAATTGTGACATACGTAGTCACTGACTGGCATACATAAAGATGACACAAGTTGGCATTTTAATATCTTAATGAAGCCTAATCTAGTGTGGTGTTGATTAAAACTACAACTTGTATTTTGTGAAATGTTAAGACTAGTTCTTGGTGTACTGCTACTATTTAGCTCGTGGTGTTTTGTTCTGGTAGATTTTCTGTTTTGGACACCGGTCTATTGTGAACTGAACTATAATTAGTGAGAGGTTTAAAACAGACACCTCCTATTTCATTAGTGTATATTGTATATTTTTTGCCAGTTTTGTGTATTGTGGTATTATTTCTTTACTGCTCTGACCTGGAATGAGAAATATTTCAAACTTCTAGTGATGTGATATTACTTACAGTAACATGAGAGAGACTACAAATCACTCATGCTAAATAGCTTCTTGTTTTGGTGAGTCATGAGGAGACTGAGTAAATCTGTTTCCAAAACATCTGGATTAGAATTTTTTTAGCTCAGGCTACACTGGAATGGATGTGAAATTTTTCAGTTTTTAAACCCTGCGAACAAAAACTGAAACAGAAATGTTTCCTGGTTTGCAGGCTACTGCTTGAACTCTGTAGTACGCACATTTGTACCCTGTACTGCCCACGTTCTGTACTGGAAATATTGGTAGTGTTCCGTAAGATATGCACACAGTGCCATCAAGTGTCAGATCAAGTTATTACCAGCACTGAAATGAGATACAAGCAGTGGATAAACAAGATACTGCATTCACGACAGAGGCATAACTATTTACGCATGTTAAACAGGTTGGTTGGTTGTTTTTTTCCCTTTTTTTTTTGGAGGTGAAGGGCTAATTTTAAGAGTGGATTTAACAGAGCAACTGAACACTTCTTTCCTTTTACTCTGCATGTGTACTCTTCCATATTCTGTTTATAAAATGTTAAAGCTAACTAGGTTTGTGTGTCATTGGTCTACTCAGAGTTAAGAATTGTCCGTAATTTCCATTATACACTAGTATGTTAATGGAAGTAAAACTCAAATCGGAGAATAATTTATTTGGATATCTTTAACATTTTTCTCTTGTCTGGCCTGGAATTATTAGGGTCTAAATAAAAAGGTAATTTAAATATTTGGGGTTTTTTTAGCTTGTTCTCTTGGATGAAACTAAACACTAAAAAAAGAAAGGAGGGAAAAAAGTGAAACTTTCAGTCTGTTAAAACTGAATTACAGAGGTTGTCCCCATCTTATCACTGCTTCTCTCATCATTTTATCGAGTAAGATAAGGAGTAATGGCTAGGATTCCATTAATGTAACTCCTAACCAGCAGTGTTGCTTGAGGTCTATGATTAAGCTTTAAAAATATGAGTGGGGTCAGAGAAATGAAAATTCTAATAAGTTAAAAATAATTTTAATTTTATCTGGGATTACAAATGTTAAAATGCCTGAGTTGTGTATATATGTTTATTTAATGGTGTCACTAAAAATGTGTATTGTACTCTCAACCATAACCAGTACTTAATGTGTGCCAGGGCTGAGCCCCCAGCACCTCTAGGCTTGGCAGTTCATAGCCCTGGCACCTCTGGGCTTGCCACAACCGTTATGAACGTGTAAAACTTGCTTGAGCCCCAACATCTAATTGCTTGAGCCCTGGCACCTCTTTCATTATAAACTCAGCACTGACCATAACCCTATCCTGCCACTCCCCCCCAACCCCCCGGAAACTTAAATATATGGCTCTTCCTTTTTTCTTGCTTGTAAATTGTTCATAGCTATGATCTTTGCCCCATTTTTCACTCATGAATCTTTCAGACTTTTTTTTTTCTTTCATTCTCCATACCCATTTTAGGGTGGAACAGGAAATCTGAAGAACAGTTTTGTATTTTTAAAAAAACTCTATTACAATTTTCTGCTTATTTCTAGCATTAAATTTCTGTCTCCTGTGTTACGTCTGATTTTAATGTTGATTATTCTGGAACTAATCAACATCCATACCGTTTGTGAGAAGAATCCTTGTGATTATCAGCAATATATAAAGTGAGTATATAGTACTTGCTTAATTAAAATAAGTGAATAATTCATAATCCTTTCACCCTCCTTTGAACATCTTTGGTCTACATTATGTATCCTTATTGAAATTGTGGTTTAACAGCATGTGGTATGTCAGGTAGTCAGTCTGTTTCCCCTATCATTGCACTAAGAATTTGGGGGACTAGTGAGGGGCTTGCTAACTGAAATGTCTTTGTTTACAACACGTGGTTCACAGTTTCAGTTTTTCTTAGATTTCCTGTTGGCACAAATAGGAGCATGGTCTCACATTCAAGCCCAAAATTAATAATAAACTTTTGATTCAGCATGTAATCAACATCATTATTTCCACTCTACACTTTATTGGTGATCACAGGCATTGTAAAGTGTTTGGCTGCCAAAGAAGGGAAATTGTAGGAGAGAACTCCTCTATATACGGTTATATTTCTATAGTCCCATAATATTGCATTTTTTGTGCACCAATATCAACTGCAATTCTGCAAATATTGCTTGTCCCTGTCTTTCTCTCTCCACCCATCATTGCCATAGGTAAAGGAAAAATGATGTAGCAATGATCATGTGAGAACTGGGAGACTTGGAAATCAGGAAAAAGTAGCAGTCCCAAGTTGGGCATCATCAAGGTCTGGTCTGTCCTGTCGTCCTTTTAGAAAGTCTTTTGGA
This sequence comes from Lepidochelys olivacea, assembly GCF_965140295.1. Classification (NCBI taxonomy): domain Eukaryota; kingdom Metazoa; phylum Chordata; order Testudines; family Cheloniidae; genus Lepidochelys; species Lepidochelys olivacea. Next base: position 129,879,375 of record NC_140413.1, read on the forward strand.
GAATGACTTTTTCATATTTTTTTATTTCTTGTAGGTTTCTAAAGTCAATCTTGCAGTATACCGAGAACTTGGTGACATACACGAGCCCAGAGAAAAACAAATGGGATGAATCCATGGAGCTTACGCACAAAGCTTTGATAAAAATTAGGACTTTCAGCGAGAGAAAGCTAACATTAATGCAGCTAGCGACACAAGTGAAGCTGTCTTGAAAACACTTGGTTTCTGTTACATCTCAAAATTATTATTTTTTTAATGCCTCAAAACTTAATGTGACCAAAAGTCCTAGAATATGTCTACTCCTTCCTTTGAGTACAGCTTTCATCAAAATGCCTTTGAAACCAGAATGTGGCATTTACGTAGCAACAGTGTTGCTGTTTGGAGTTGGATAATTGTACTTCCTGAAAAGGGAACATTTTTGTAAAGTGCACAATGAGACTCTGAGCTCTTATCTCAAAATGATTTGAAATGTATCTATTATTTAAGTGTACTATGTGCTTTGAAGATTGATTTTTTTTTTTTATAGTGTACCTGAAAATGACCAGGAAAACAACTGAAATAATGTATTGGAAAAAATGTTGAACTGAAAAAAAGCTTTCAGTGTGGTGAAGCTAATATTTGGCCATTTCTATGGCCACATACAACCCATTATCTCTCATATGCCCTTAAACAAATCCCCCAACAACAACAAAAAAAAACCAACAAAACCAGGTTGCAACATTTTGAGTTAACAGCATTTCCTGAAATCCTTGTTTGCTGGTATTAGCACAGAAATGGGCAAACCTTGGGGTGTGATTTTTTTAAAAAAAACTTTTGTTGTCTAGAATTTGAAACTGTTTACATGTGAAAACACTAACATATTTTTGTGTTCTCAGCAATAAGTATTGAGCACAGTATTTTTTACACTTGTCATGGTACTATTTTTGATTAGTTTAATTTTTCACTTTATCTGATAGTGCCAATCTTTAATGATTCATAGTTTGGGTACAAATTTGGTTTTGTACATTGAAAATCAGAAAACATAAATGTTCATCTTGACCCTAAAAGTGATATTATGACCTTATGTTGCATACCTCATTTTTATCTTTGTTTTTCAAAAATTATGAAAATAAATCTCCCTTCTCCACCTCCCCCCCAAAGAAAGGGGCCTGCATCAATTCAATAAACAAGCCATCTACCAATGAACATTAATCTATGTGTCTTTCCTAAAGGATGTAAAACAGATAAATGCCTCTTGGTCAGGTCTCCATTTCTTAGTATTTATATATTCGTACTGTAAGAGGCTTATTACAATAAAAGATTGACTTGTTTAGTCTGAAGATCACTCCAGAGATGTCCTTTTCTTTTGTATTCTAAAACCATAAGATAGTTTGTATAGAAGTATGAAGACCTCCTTCGCTGGCTGGCTGGCAACTCTCTATCACTAACTAGTGTGTGTCATTACTTTCTGGATGCACAGAATAATGTTTCTTTCACAATTCAATCAAAGGGCATCTGGCTAGCACCATTAAAGAGCTGAATGGCATTTTTTAGGAGTTATTTATTCTTCATTGAAAATCCCAGTTGGAGAACTCGTAGATCAATTATCATTTTAGTTCCTGTGATTTTTATATATTCTGTTTGTCCAGGGAAGAAACACAAGTTTTGGAAGTCCTGCTACATACAAATAGACCTCTTCCTCAACAGTACCCATAGCAGTATGTTTCTCAGGTGGTATTTATAATTTTGCATTTAAACATTCACTTTTCATTACCACATAGTCAAAAGGATATAGAAATTAGGAATGTTCCAAAGAAGGAAATGAAAACTAGTGGCATGGGTGTAAAAAGACAGGTCTGGAACTGGAGAAAATGATTTAGGTTAGAATTGTGATCACTGACCTAACTGGCCACTGTGGTCAGGCAGTGGGAAACTTCTCCCTATTACACTGGTTCAAGCCACTACGCCTAGTCCCTTCATTTCATTTTAAATGTAAAACAGTAGTTATTACTCTCATAACAAGGATTTTAGTCATACTTGGAAGCTGTTCTTAACACTTGCTTGGCAAATCCCCACAATACTTGTATAACTGCCATGCCTGTAGTTTATCACACTTAATGTATTAAACTGATTTAAATCTCAGACTCTGTGTGTATTTGCAGGATGGGGGGAATCTTTTACATTGTAATGAAGATTCATTTAAGAATGTGCAGTAGCTTCTGGTACTTGCTTCTTGGTGATCACTGAGCACATTTCCTCTGGTTTTCTAGTTTACATTTATGGTCAGGCAGACACAGCTGCAGCAAAATGAATTCATCAACTGACTTTAAAATGTTGCAAATAGATCTTCATTGGTGTACTATCTACAATGATGCACACAGGTTGTACCTCCACATTGTTCATCTTGGCTGAGAGAACTTTGGCCATTGGGATGCATGCACACCACTTTGCAGTACTGAATGTGGCAAACTACAGCCCTCCCCTCTGGAGCATTTAGTAGGAACTCTGCTCCTATCTCCACCAGTCAGACATTATTGGACCTCCCCTGGAAAATGCAATCAGTTTTGAATCAGCCATTCACTTATTCCTTACTCTGTTGGGTCTCATGGCTGCATGTGTGGCTCATAGTTTCTCATGGATTTTAGAAGGCTTAGAATGAGAACTGGGAGGGCAAATAGAAAGTGTTTTCTTTTTCTTAATCTAGTTTCCTGAAAGTACACTTAATCTAGTTTCTTGTCCTTTGGGCGATTTGGGCTTTGAAGAACAACGTGCTCACAAGCTCTTTGCCATGACTACCGATGCTGCCCATCCTCTAGCCACACTTCTTTGGACTTTGTGTGCTGGGCTTTGAGGTAACAGAAAGAACTTCAGCTCTGACCATTTAGTACGGTGAAGAAACAGCAGCAGCTCAAAGCCCTTCGGAAGGTGTATGCATATCTTAATGTACTGGATTTTTTTTTGGGCTGACTCTCAGTTGTCTGACTTTGTAACTAAATGACTTCTGGGGCTAGACTTTCAAAACAGCACAGCTTCTCTGTACACCACTAAAGTTGCCATATTTTCAAAGTTGCTCAGAACACAGTAGCTCACAAAATATGTCCTCAAGCTTAAATGTGGAAAGATTTATTTTGTTTTAGTCAGAACTAAAAAGCTGTGTTGTGCATTTGAAAATTCGGGAGAATTAGATATGCATGATATCTACTATCCTCTTCATACAGCTCTGTATTTTGCTACAAAGTTGGGTTATTTTTCATATTCCTGGGATTGCACAAAATGTATCAGAGTGATTATTTGTAAACCAGTGTTCTAATGCCCTGGTCTTTACAGCTATGGAATTCCCTTGACTTTACATTCATACTGGCATTGAACAAATATGAGAGGCAGAGCTTGACCTAAGGAAGAGTGCTTTTTACCAAGCACCTTTTCAGAAAATTTCATAGTCTTAACATAAGTGATATTCCTCATGCAGTCTTTCCATAACTCCTATTTAATAAGTACCACTGGACAAAAATGAATAGCCATCAATGTGCCATGAGTTCCTTATGTTTTCCACATGACATCAAGGATCCAGATACAAAATATTAGTAATCTTGTTTATTATGGTAGTGCTCAAGGACCAAGCAAGAGTGGGACCCTGTTGTGCTAGGCACTGTACAAACATGGAATTACAGACAGTCCCTGCCCTGAAGAGCTTGCACTCCAAATACCAAAGAAAGACAGAAATGTTTACCAAATGGGTATACGATTGGGATTTTCAAAAGCACCACAATCCCATCCTAAAAATGGGAGAGAAACCTATGAGATCATCACAGACCACTGCCTTCAAGATAGGGCAAGATACTCTCCCCCCACAGTAGGGGAGGTTTCAGATAATAAAATATTGCATATTAAAACCAAACAAGTCTCAATATAAATGTGGCTGCCAGTCACAAAACTGTTTAATTTTTGCCTGGGAATAGAAGTTTAACACTTTGAGGGTCAAATACTGAAAAAAGTGATAGAAAGCATTCAGTTTGAGTCAAGTGTTCATACCCTTTGTTCATATCAATGTTAAATATATTCTCATGCAAATATTATAGTACAGTAACACCAAAGGTTCCCAAGCATAGATCAGGATCACATTGTGCTATGCACTGTACAAACATATAACAAAAAGCCAGTCCCTGCAATACTTGCTGTTCATTATTCCCTATTTGTTATTCATTTGTTATCCTCCAATCTTGGGAGAGGGGATGAGGGACAGAAACGATAGCGTATGACTGAATACCCGGAATAAGGATAAGTGAGTGACAAAGCTTAAAAACTTAGATTGTAAATCCTTTTGGACTGGGGCTGCTATTTTGTTATGCAAAGCTATATTTCTCCAGTAATTTATTAGCAACATGTAATTCCACCCGCTCTACCTTCAATATTTATCCTCTGATTGGATTTTAAGGGAATCTGCTGTTCACTACAGCAAACAATTGGAGGCAGCATTTGTTAACTGAAATAATATGGCATCTCAAGCTCTCTTTCTCAGCTGCTCCCCGTGACTGGTAGTAAAGAAACTCTATTATCTTTAAACCTCATTAGCAGTAATAGCCACTAGATAGCAATGTCATGTGTTGTCATCATCACTTGTGCTTAAATTTTGTTTTTCTTTGCTTCAAAACATTTCTAAATAGCCCTTAAGACTTGTCTAAAAAGGTGCATCACAAACAGTGTTTTAGTAATTTGATAGTTGCATCAGGCTCACAACCACACATTCAGGGTTTATGAAATTTGCCAAAAGTTAAGATCTTCAGAGAAAAGCAAATACATTTCCAAGAGTAGGCGCTATTAGCTCAATTATTAGCTTTGTAGTTCAAGCTAATTTGGGGTATGATCAAAAACTGCACGGTATGTTGGTGACATTGCAAAAAGAAAGGACTCCAGTTTATTCTTCATTAGTCAGAATTATATCAGGAGCAAAACTAATCCTTTATTCTGAAAAGCTAAATAAATCTGTGTTTAAGAAAATGCTAATTTTTTTTTTAATCACCAAAGAATCTGTCTGGTTTGAAAATTGTGTTCTTGCATCGTAACTTTGTTGCTATGAGTAATGATTTTTCAACCTGTTAGTAAGAACTGAAATGTGCTATCCTATATGCCACCCTGTTAAGAAGTGTTCATTGGGTGGCCTTTGAAGCCCATGACTGGGGTAGCACCGAGATTGCAGTTAAAAAGTAGGTAGCATAGATTGCAGCTGCACAAAGCAATTTCTTTACACTGTGATACAAACCCTTTTCAGAAGTATTGGGACCTCCTCTCCCTACCAGGAAATATTCTAGTCTTAACTTGATTTAGTGCACCTATTTTGTATATGGTATTTGCCCATTTTTTATAAACCATAGAACAGATGCTGGCACAGATCCTTGGTTGGGGTAAGATGTCATAGCTCCCATTGGCTGCAATGGAGCAATTACAATTTACACTAGCTGAGCATCTGCCTCCTTCTATTTAGATTTCCTTTAGAGCGGACTGGTTCCCATGTGTGCTGCCTTTTCAAGTTTACATAATTCACTCTCTCAGAGCTTTAGAAAGACTTATTTTAGATAACTCAAGCAAATAGAACATCATAACTAAGAGTGGTTTACTTAGCATGTTTGTTGCTATGCAATGCTTTTACAGTTACATACAAAACATCAAATTCTTCCATTTAAAATGAGTTTTTCCACTCTAAACAAAGCTCCACCTTTTGCAGTGTCCATGCTTGGGAGGGGCACAACAGCGAGATGGGACATCTCTTTTTGAAACCCCAAGGGTAAATGAAGAAGTTCAGTTATCAAATAGAATTAGTTTTGGCATATAGGCGTCCAAACACAGCTGGATTAGAATGAAAATACCTCCAATCTGCCAGGCCTGAAGGCTACTGAAAAGCTCCCCCATCTCCATGACTTCAATCAATGGACCTATACCTGCTAGTAAGTGTGGGCAGGATGACTATGCCTGGTAGTAACAGTTGGCATGATGAGACCTCATGTGTTTATTCTGGAGGCAAGAAGCTAAGGGAGTGTACACAACTGCAACAAATGTGTTGCCTATCACAGGGCGTCCATAGCTTCTGGCATTCTTCACTGAATACTTCTTCTGTTGCACTCCCATGTATATGCATCTCACAGTTTTACTACAACAAAGCATGGGAGAACCAGCCAACACCAGTTTGTTTCCCATGTTTTCTTTTCTATGTAAGGGATTAGTCTTCAGTCACACATTTTCAAGTGCCAGAGAGAGGCTGAACATTAACTCTTTTCCCATGCACTGATCCTGCCCACAGCCCTGCAAAATTGAAGTGCAGGAATGGTTATTCATTAACTTTTCTTTGTAGCTACAGGAAGTAAATGTACTGTGTAAACATGTTTTATACAGAACAGACAACTGTTATGATCCGGCACTAAGGGAAGAAGCACATGTCTTTGGAGCTGCAATGCCGCTCCAGAAACCCAAAGAGGCAATCAGGCTAGTTATGTAAAATTAAACACACTAAGAACTGGCTTAGAAAAATTAGTGGTGGTATTTTTTTAAAATGCAGTTTGCTTTTATGTAATCAACGATCGCTGAAAATAAACGTTTTCTAAGCCTGTTTGTATCTGTAACAAATGCCAGAAAAGTAATAAAATATAACCTATAGTCAGCATTAAGAAATCAGTGGAAGTTAGGAGCCTAAGTATCTCTGTGGATTTAGGCCTAAGTGTCCTTATAGTAGTCCCATTAAATACCAAAGGGACTTGTGCTCCTACATCACTCAGGCACTTCCAAAAATACCATCTGAAGTGTACTCTAAGGTAGAATGCAACAGAAACACCTACAGTATGTTGTAGAAGAAAAAGGACCTTTTTAGAACATCCAGAACTGTTCAAAAAGAAAAGGAGTACTTGTGGCACCTTAGAGACTAACCAATTTATTTGAGCATAAGCTTTCGTGAGCTACAGCTCACTTCATTGGATGCATCTGATGAAGTGAGCTGTAGCTCCCGAAAGCTTATGCTCAAATAAATTGGTTAGTCTCTAAGGTGCCACAAGTACTCCTTTTCTTTTTGCGAATACAGACTAACACGGCTGTTACTCTGAGAACTGTTCAAGAGGTTTCCTGTTCTCTTACTATGACAACTTTGATGCTGTTAAAAGTTTTCCCAAAACTAGGATTAATGGCTGCTCCTCCCTATCTCTGCATCAGAAGATGGATCTCTACACTAGAAGGAAGGTTGGCACCCCCTTGTATGAACAGCTCCTCCCACCGTAGTTGTAGCCTACATGGTGAGACGGAGAGGATACACTTTCTGCTGAAAATATGAAGATATTTTCCCTTTGCCAGAAGACGTGGCCAGGCAAAATGTTTTGGCTGTTGTAATGGCCTATAGGTAAGAGATTGGCCTTTTCTGCCATCAGCTCTTCCCTGGGCTGCAAGCCAGTGTGTTTGCCAAGATGTCCCTAAATCAGAGCACAGGAGAGCATTGCCATGGTATGGGACTTGGGGACCTGGACTGGTATAACTGCTCTCACGAGCATAGTCCTTTAATGTGAGCTTCAAAACCATTAAGTCTGCAAGGCCACTGTCCAGTGGGGGTTAGGTGGAGCATCTCAAGTCCATGGGTACCCCCAACTACACAAGAAAAAAAAAGATAATGAATGGATAACATTTGAGGGGTTCAGGTAGGTAGTGCTCTCCAGTCCACATCCCTGAGGGGTCATCAGATGTGGACCAATTCTCTAGCCACCATTCCACTCCCTCCATCTCCTTAGGCATTTCCAGAGGGGACTTGGGCTCCTCTTGCAGAGTCCGAACTTGCAGAAGTCGGACTGCCACAGGTTCTCCCTATCTGTTCTCACTGCTGGTGTTCCCTAGCCCTCAGCAGAGACTCAGAAGGCATCAGGTGTTATGGACAGCTCCCTCATGGCCCTGCTCTAGATAAGAAGGTGTATGCTTGGACAATTCGAGCACCCAGGAGGTGGAAGCTCTCAGGCCTACCAGTTTGCTGCAGAGGAACTTGACTTTTAGATAGAAGAGGTTTCCAGGGTCTAGGTTCTCCCTGCAAATGGGTAGAAAGCATTGCTAGAGTGCCAGATATATTTAATTATATTAAAAATCCCTTATATTAAGCTCTTAAAATGTGTTTTACTTTTTTATTTTTAACAACAATGGGTAAAAAAACAGCGGAAGTAAAAACAGCAATACCTGAGGCAGCCACCACTCTGCTGCCACAGGGGCTGCCTTGCTCTTAGTTAACGACAAATTTCCTGCTTCAGTTCCTTCTTTGTGGACCTGGAGCAGGGGTGGGCAAACTTTTTGGCCCGAAGGCCACATCGAGGTGCGAAACTGTATGGAGGGCCAGGTAAGGAAGGCTGTGCTTCCCCAAACAGCCTGGCCCCTACCCCCATCTGCCCCCTCCCACTTCCTACCCCCTGACTGCCCCCCTCAGAACCTCCCCCTACCCCCCTTGTCTCCTGACCGTCCCCTCCTGGGACCCCCACCCATAACCACCCCCTGGGGCCCCCCACCTAACCCCCCCATTCCCCCCCCCCGAATCTCTGTCCTATCCAACTGCCCCCTGGTCCCCTTCCCAACCACCCCCCCCCCCCAAACCTCCTCCCCGGCCAACTGGTCCCTGTCCCCTGACTGCCCCCCGGGACCCCTGCCCCTTACCATACCCCTTTCCATGCTGCTCAGAGCAGCATGTCTGGCAGCCGCGCAGCCTGGCCAGAGTTAGACACGCTGCTCCTCTGCACTGGAGGAGCGCGCAGCCATGCTGCCTGTGTGGTGGCATGGCTGCAGGAGAGGGGGAAATAGTAGGGGAGGGGCTAGGGGCTAGACTCCCCGGCCAGGAGCTCAGGGGCCGGGTAGGATGGTCTCACGGGCTGGATATGGCCCGCAGGCCGTAGTTTGCACACCTCTCTCCTGGAGTAATACATTGGGTTACTGCATGTGATTGTGTTGCCCTCTACTGGTTGGCCCAACTCACTCTCATAGCTTGCTATTTACTCACAGCTGAAGGAGTTTCCCCTGACAAAACCATTAGCAGCTTGTGCCGGGGATGCTCCAGATCACATGTTTGATTCCTGCTGATGTCTTTATGTAGGAGGCTAGGGTTGGTTAGCCTGAATCCTCATGTTTCAGCTTTCCCTGAAGTAATATTACTTGTTCAAAAGAACAAAATATAGGAAGGGGAGATATTATCTAACCTTTCCCCAGTGTACATCTTATGCATAATTAGTGTTAAGAGAGGGGGGTTACTAATTAGTTTTAATGGGAAGAATACTAATACCCTACAACATGTTGGATAGTTCGATGATGAGCGATGACAATTAGGCATGTTCATTAATTTTGGAGCAGTAGAAGCGATGTGGAGATGCAGTTTATTCTCACCCTGTTTGCAAAGAAAGAAAAAAAATAGATGCAGCTGACCCTTCCGGACATAATGCACTTGTGTCAACATGGACTCTGCCCAAACATTGTTCTGCTGTGGAAGCAGCTGGATGCCCTGCCTTCTGGTTTGTATAGTACCTTCCCCCCGCCCCCCCCCTCCAAAAAAAAAGAGAGAGAGATGAGGGAAGAGGAGGGGAAGAGAGACAGGAGAGGAAGGTAAAATAAATCTGGCTGCCCTCCTAAAACATCAAGGCTTTCTAAACTGATAATGTCCTGTGAGTCCGCCCTGTTACTGCGCTTTATGATTTTCTTGATGATTAGGGAGCTGGATCAGGGGAGTAAGTCCCTCTACTTCACAGCCCCACTGACCATTAAAAGGAGGCCATGCTTACACTTTCTTTCAAAATATTTTTCTCCTCTGGGGTGGCGGGTAGAGGGGGATGAGAGAGACAATACGCATCCTTGGAATCATCGATGCAGGAGATTACATTCAGTCTCTAATGTATGTTATTCCGTGTGTCATTTTAATGGGTGTGCTACCCCTGTAGTCGGGAAGATCTATTCCTCTCAAAAAATGAATAATAAATCTATCTCCAGGGAGGTGACTATGGAACAATTATAGAACTGATGACTATTAAATTGATAGCATTTCTGTGTCCTCTTGAGTATTATGCTGTAAAAGTAGACAGGGTGTTTTCTGGTTAAGAGTAATGGCCTATATACTATATGCAATGGCAGATGTGGTCCAGCACCTGCGCTCTGGAGCCAAGATTTACATAGCTGCTGCATAATTATCTTCCAGTTTGGTGTTAATTCCCATTCAGATTAATCAATGGTTGCTTGACATGTAGAATCACATTGTGAGCTTTAAAGCTTTGCCACCCAACATTTTCATTTATTTATTTATTTATTTAAAATCCATTACTTGAACTAGAAATACTGGCCAATTTAACCTGCTTTGGATTGCGGGGGGGTGGGCGGGGGGGGAGCCCTCAAGTCTATCTTGTCGTTTGCGTGTGTACAAAGCGCATTGTTTTCGGCATGCTCCATATACCAGGTACATTAGCAGGGCCGGCTCCAGGCACCAGCGTTCCAAGCTGGTGCTTGGGGCGGCAGTTAGAAAGGGGCAGCAGTGTTTCCGCCATGGCAATTCAGAGGCAGCTTCTCTGTTCGGCCTGCTTCTCCCTTTTTCCACCCGTGGCGGCAGTTTTTTTCATTGCTTCGGGCAGCAAAAACTGTAGAGCCGCCCCTGTATATTAGATAGCATGGAAGTTGTTAAACTAGAGAAGATGGCAGACCCTTCACTACAACTGAGCCACTATACTGAAGAAAGAGAGATGTTGGCAATCTCAGGAGAGATGGCAAGAACTACATGGGCATTGAGACTGAATTGTTATCATGTATTACTTGCATTATAGTAGTTATCATGTATTACTTGCATTATAAGAAGCCCCAAGTGAGATTATAAATAATAATCTGAACTGAATGGAAGATCACAGCCCCGTTGTGCTTGGCACTGTACAAACTCAGGGTGGGAGGGGAAATGGAGGCATGGAGCTGAAATAGCTTGCCCAAGGTCACACAGGAGTTCAGTGGGATGGTCAGGAATAGAGCCAAGGTCTTTTAGCTCTCTGTCTAGTATCCTCTCCATCACCCTTCGCCCCTCAGCTTGTCCCTTCAGAACAGACTGAAGCACACTGGTGGGATGATTATACTGCAGCTTCTCAAGCTGTCCGTTTTATGGACTTTAGTCAGCATCACACACTAGCACTAAATTACAGGAGAAGAGCTAAGTACATTGAAAATGAACTACTGAAAATGAGCAACAGAACAGCTGAAAATGAGGCAATACTTAAAAGAACATAAGAACATCCATTCTGGGTCAGACCTATAGTCCATCTAGCCCAGTATCCTGTCTTCTGGCAGTGGCCAGTGCTGGATGCTTCAGAGGGAATGAACAGAACAGGGCAATTATTGAGCGATCCATCCCCTGTTGTCCAGTACCTGCTTCTGGCAGTTGTAGTTTTATGGACACCAGAGCACGGGGCTATGTCCCTGACCATCTTGGTTAATAGCCATTGATGGAGCTATCCTCCATGAACTTATCTAATTCTTTTTTGAACCCAGTTATACTTTTGACATTTCCAACATTCCCTGGCAACGAGTTCCAAAGGCTGACTGTGTGTTGTCTGAAATAGCACTTTCTGTTTGTTTTAAATCTGCTGCCTATTAGTTTAATCGTGTGACCTCTTGTGCTTGTGTTGGGTGAAGGGGTAAATAACACTTCCCTCACAGTTAAAATGTATGGGGGACTGCAGAGGTGGAAAAGCAATTGCTTTCTAGTTGGTTTTGGCTTCCAAGGTTATAACTAACGGTACAAAAACAAAAATTAATAATTATGATTCATATTCACTTATCCGTAGGATTTGATGGACTACTTCCCACATAGGAACAAAGTTGTCTCTTGGAAAAAGACAGCAAAATCTCCTCTCAGCAATATTATTTCCTTGATTAATGAAAAATAACTTTTGCATGGACTGTGCTAAAGTCCAGTTAAGGAACTTTGGTGGTATACTGCCGTATAGATACCGAGGACTATTTCATCTGCTTCCATGCAAAAGAAAGCGGAAGGTGGAAAAATAAGGAAGTATGGCAATTGAGAACCATGGACTATGCTAGATATTGCTTCTGGAGGGAACCTGTAAAAACAAAGATCATGGTCCTCTGACCATGCCAAGGATCTGCAAGGAATCCAGTCCCCAGCCTGTGGATATTAGGGCAGGGGGACATACACTCAGAGGGATTGCCCCTTCATGCCACTCCCTGAGCCCCACTTCCTCCTAGCGGCATGGCTGACTTGAAAGCTGGGCTGCCATGAGCTCTGTCTCAGGTGACTAAATGCTATCCTCATCCACGAAAGGAGCAAAAGTACAGAAAATGAGTTAATACTGAAATTAGCAGCATTGCCTCCATGGGAAATTCTGCTTGGTTTGCTTGGGGATGATACTCCATAAAGTTGCCTTACCTCCTGACTCTGTCCTCTTCTGACTAGTTACTTTCCCCTGAAATCTGTGGATCCCTGTTTAGTATTTGTATGGAAGAGCGTTCACAGACTTGGTGGGAGGGAGGAGGTGCCTCCTTAGCTTGTGTGCTCCTCCTTTGCATGCTTACCACCTAGTCTGGCTTGGAGTTGTGCTGTTCTGATGCTTCCTGTTAAGAGCTGATGTAAGGAGCTTGTGATGGGGTATACAAACCCCACCCTGTGCCCAAAGGGGGTGAAAGGCAATACTGGGCCCAGGTAGTTCTGTCCCTACAGGCCTGCCAAGCATGTTCTGACTGGAGGAGCAGTTTAAAAGGCGCTCGGAAGCCCAGGCAAAGGGTGGTGGACAGGTTGCTGGAGAGAGGAATCCTTCTCTAGGAAGCCAGACAGAAGGTGGAGCCTAAGAGGAAACCACAGAGTAGGTAATGCCCCCAGGCAGTGCCTTCTCTAATCACCACCCACTCTGAGATCCAGCCGGTCTTGCAGGGAACCTTCTCATTTAGAACTTTGTTTGTAAAGCTATTGACTGTCTGGACTATAGAAGCCATTCCCCATACTGAAGGAGCACATAGGCAGAAAATAGCACAGGGTGGCAGACTTAGGCTCTCTATGAGGAGGAACCTGCTGGTGTTACTTACCAGCCTGGGGTCAGGAGCCAGGCACTGTTACGATCCCTCTTTGACAGAGAGACAAGGGGTTGGAGGTCAAGTGCACAACCACTAGGCCCTCTGAGCCCTGCTGCACAGAGGAAGCCATCTGCAGTGCACAACAATAAGTTTTACTGGTACTGCAAAATGCAAGACCATTGCTGCATATTTTTGAGTGTCATCTACTGGCACCTTATCTATTAACTAACTATTTACCTCTATACAGAGATGAAGCACTCCTGGAACACCCTTCATGTCTCCTAGCAGAGTGGCTAATCTAGCCCCATGTCTGTATCATATTCACACAGGTGATGGAATTCAGAGTTTGGCTTCAGTTTGGATAAATGCCCAAAGACCTGGATGCCTACTGGAACCTCTTGAGTCTACAGAACCAGGCTGGGAATCTCACAAGAGCTTCCTCATAATCTGAACTAGCAATTTCACTCTCATTCTTGGCTAGATCTTGGCAGTGTGGAGTTGTGGTAAATGGGGCGACACTTCTGAACCTCAGAAAAGGTTGTACAAATTTGGAAAGGCTAGAAGACAGTGGAGGAAGGAACAGTCGTTTGCATTTCATCTGAACTACTTTCCCCCTATCGCTTAGACATCATGTGCACACTCTGTGGGCTCAGGTTGAAAGGGGATTAAAAGACATGGGTGACTGGAGGGCTAAGACCAAGTTCAGTTGCTGAGGGCCAGATCCTGCTGTCCTATTTTGCAGGAGATCATACACCTAACAGAACCACTGTGATTGCACTGCATTAGGGCTGGGGAGCAGGACCAGATCTGCATGCTGCAATGTAGCAGCCCTTTCTGCAGTGAGACAGGCAGAGAGGTTGTGGGCGCACTGGGTCATGAGCAGTTGGTCCATGACAATGGAGATCCACTGGCCACATCTGGGTTCTGATTTGTACGATGGTGCAGCAGCTACAACCTCTGCAGTGGCTGTACTGGTATTCTTTGCCTTGAAGAGGAGGATTCCATTTCCTCTTGCCTCTGACACAAGTCCTGTTGGCTCAGGATTTAGTACAGGTTTTGGCCCCTGGACATTCCCTCTATTGTTTCCTCTCTAATATGTGAACAATATTGGTCCCCTCTATGTAAGCAATCAGACTCTTAAATGAAAAAAATGTCTCCATGACCTTTGTGAAGGTATCTAAGGTAGGTTTGATTTCAGCCCAGCATCTTGTATGCTGGTAACTTGAATGGGCACTGGAGCTTGTCTACTTCTAGTCTGCACTGATGCCCATAGAATCAGTTGGGGGTAGGGGATGCCCTGCCCTGTCTGGCACTGACATACCGCTCCATCCCATTCCTTCAGTGGAATGTTTGAACAAGAAACAATAACACGCTCTCAGGAATGGCGGGAGTAAAGTTTTACAAGGAGAACAGGTGTGTCTGCTTGAAAGATAAACTATTCCCCATGCAACGGTAAGATAAATGATCCAAATCTTGTGATTTAGTTAATGTTTCTCTCTTTAGCCTGCTGTGTACACAGCATCCTGCAGGTTAAGCTGCCGAGCACTGTATGCGTTTGTGTGCACAGAGCTATCATAGCCTGCAATATCCTTCCCTCACCTGGTGTCCTTAACTAAACAATTTTTAATCATTACACCTAATTAATCTGGTCTCTGAATTGTACAGTACAACAGTTACCTTCCTTTAAAAGAAAAATCATCTTCAACATTAAATAAAATCATTGGCTGTGACTTTAAGATCTTATTTCACAGCTACTTTGGGCTGTCACATTTCTCTGGATCAATATTTAAATTATGTCTGAATTTAGGCAAATGTTTTGGTTTAGCTGCCTTGAGAATTAGAGTGAATCCACCTTTCTCACCAAGGGGAAAATTCCTCCAGAAGCATCTTGCTCTTGTTTCCCTGCTTATTGCTTATCACTGTCAGGTTTAATGTTAGCAGGCTGGGGCGTTCCAGCTGCATTTGAATGAGTGAAAGAAAAGCCAGCTGGTGCTCTGGGCACTCTGTTATTCTGATTTTTATATCACCATTTTGCTTTCAAAGACATTTATCTAATCTTATTAACTGGCTTTACCAAGAGGATTTCCTCAAAGATTTAATTCATTGAAAACAAATATACAGGGGGGGGGGGCTGTTGTATTTTCTGTCATTCTGCACAGAAGCACGTTTTTATGTAGGGATAAAATAATCAGGTCTTCCATTGACTAACCACTGACACCTACAAACTGAGGACAAAATTCTAGGCTGCCCTGCATGAATGCTCTTGTCAGGAGACAGCTAGAGGGCCTCTTTTCCTCAGTGAACTCATGCACAGACACTACAGAATGCAGACCTAGAGCAATCCCCTGCAGAGTTAGGTGGGAGGTCTGGCCCAGCACTCCACAGTGTTCCACAGCCCCAAGGGACCACAGTCAGATGCCCTGGGAGTGTGGCCAGGCTCCTGGTCCCCCTCAACCCACTTGCTGACTTTGGCAGAAGCATTAGTGGGAGCTCACACTGATCCCTTTGGGAGCTGAAGCAAGATGTGCTATGACACATATGGTTCCTCCCAGTCTTTCTGACCCATTATGCCCCATACAGGCCAAATGTCTTTGGGACTCTCCTCTGAGTCACTGCTGCTCTGTTCCACTACACTTCCTGCCTCACACTCACAGGAGCAGAATGTTGCCTTACACTGCGATTTTATGGCATGATATTAAACAAAAAGAAAGCATGATGTACACACATCTGCTAAAATGGCATCAGTAACAGACAATATATACCCCTTGTGAATTTGTCAGTCTCCTAGAGTATCCACACCCCTTTACCTGGCTAAAAATAAGAGAGGTTTATAAAGGTGTCATCGCAAACTTTGGGACAAAGTCTAGAGATTAACCTGATATCAGGCAGCAGAGAAATTAAAAAGGTTAACTTTAAAATCATCACCTGTTAAAGTATGAGTTAGTGGGTCCAGCTGGAAGCAAAGGACACTTCTTCCTCACTTAAGCCTTTGTGTGCATAGCCTCTAGTGCAAGATGTCCCTGTATTATTGAGCTTTAAAGAATCAAATATAAAACAGGGAGTAGTGCTTTACCAGAAAGCAGTTGTTAAGGAAAGATAAACTGAGTCACGTTGCAATGCTACTGGGAGATGTGTTCTCTCCTTGTCAATACAAGGCTAATACTATGGAGGCAATTTGCTCTGACTCTTTGGGAGTGGGTTAGGAGATTGTACTGCACACCCCTTAATAGTAATTCTTTGAAAGGCCTTGTAAGGCGTTCCAACCAGACTTTAACTAGAAGGATAGTGGTTACAGCCTCAGGTGATGTGTCTAACAAGAGGGGAAAACTGAGGAGGGAAACATCTGGGTTCTGATCATGACTTCTGTTTCTTTCAAGGAACAGAAAAATAACAAAGCAGAGAAGAATATATCTAAGAATAACTGGAAAAATCTCTGTTGCACTTTTAGATCCTATGTATCTGAAAAACGTGTCAGAGACTGTACCATCACCAGAGATTCGTAGTTTTATAAGGCCAAAAGGAACTATTGTGATCATCTAGTATACCTCCTGTACAACACATGCCATAGGGCTTCCTGAATTAATTACTACTTCATGCCCAGTAGCTGTGGTTGAACCAGAGCACATTGTTTTACTCTTGATTTAAAAATTTCCAGTGACGGACAATCCACCACAAATCCTTGGAAACTTGTTCCAGTCGTTAATTACCCTCCCTGTAAAAACTTTGGCAAGCTCTGATTTATTTCCCATAAACTCACGTTGATGATCCTAGATGTAGCATTTTGGAAAGATCCCCCCCTTGCACTGCTGATCAGGACATTAGAACAAGCACACTAGACACAGCTCCTGAAGAATCCATTTTAGCTGGAATACAAGACTCAACTTCTCCTAGGGCTGGACACTGTGAGTGTTTAATCAGTACATGTGTAGACATCATCCAGGATGGATGTATACAACAAAGATACAGGGTTTGCATCTTAAAACTAAGTCCTAGTGTATTAATTCTAGGTTGTCTGTCACCTGAGAAACACCACCAGAATGGCCCTGCCATAAAGCCATCAGCAGGAGTCTCTGTGTCAGGTAGATTGGAAGAAACATGACAGTTGAATGGCTCATTTACTTTCTATGTGAAGTATTGTGAAAATGGAGATTTGGAGTGGGTGCATGTTTCAATGGGAGCATGTCTCTATGGCTGCAAGATAGTCTGAATAATTCAAGTTCCTTTGTGGTCAACTGCATAGGCCTAGTACACAGAGACAGGCAAACCTTTTCAATCTTGTACAGTCCTTTCTTAACCTAGCACAGGGCACACACAGGATATAGTTCCAACTTCCCCCCTTCTGGTGATTTACCTTAAAAGATTAATTTAAATAGCAACAAAACTTAAACCTTCTCCTAAGCTGTTCCCAGGGTTTCACCTCCAGAGTATGGGCACCAACATCTCCTTAATTCCCTCTGCTGTAGAGAGACTTTCAGCCTTCTATACGTATATTTTCCAGGTCTGAAATAGTTAACACAAATTTCTCTTCTGTCTTCATTTTTCTTCCTCTTTGTCTTTGTATTCCACCCTGCTCACTAGCCAGCAGCCAAGCTTATCACCTCTGCAGCACATGGCATGGTCTCCACCGGAGGGAGCTAGAGTCATGTAATCATTACTGATTTTAAATTTGGATCTCCCATATTGTGTCATGACTTGATGCTCTCATGGCCTGACCAACCTACTGGGAACAATCCACTTTACTCCTTTTGAGTGGTTTGTATGAAGCAAAATATAGCGACTATAGGGAATGCTCACTCTGCAAGCTAGCTAACCAGCCAACACACATATCAGGATGAGTAATAACAAATAAAAGAGATGGTTGTTGCCAGCAATTTTCTGGGCTGGTAGACTGGTGACATTGCTCCCATTGTTTATATCTCGTCTTCAGCTGAAACAGATTTGCTTGATCACTTGCAACTAGTGCTGCTCAGAAACCAGGAGTGCCCCATAAATCATTGCACCAGTTCCTGCAGCAACTCCCTTGAAGTGCCATAGGCCATGGTGTTATGGGAAATAGAATGCCTCTGAAGAGAACCATTTGTGAGTGACTGAAATTGGGGCTATGGTATGAAAAAGGGTTCAGCTCTACTGAATTAGCATCTATCGTCAGGATTGTCCCTTATAGATCTCTCTGATAGTATAAGAAAGCTTTCATTTGCACTTTGGGTGCTAGTCCTGCTTAAATTCCCTTTGTGGTATTTCACCTAGCCACTTGTGGGATGATACTATCATCCATCTTTCCATATCCTATCAATCTACCCATCCAATGATCCATCTATCCATCCAGCCACACCATGGTATCTGACTGTGGTATCTGCCAGAATAAGAACTACAGGCCCTATTTTATTAAAGAGCCTGTCTCTCACCCTATACCCCATCACAGCTGGGACACCACAGATGTTGGTTCCTAGGAGTGAACACCTCTGGATGGGCAGCAAAGCTTTATTTAGTGAAGGGCCCTTATCTTGGCAACCTGCATCTGACTGTCCATCCAAGCCTGGTCACCAAGGAATGACGTAAGATGCCTTGATTGGATCAGGCATTTGACAATATGGTACAATGCCTGACACCATGAGGGCCATTTGGATGCAGACATGTTCTGAAATTGAGACATGCCGGGGATATCTTTTTTGTGTAGCATAACGTTTTTTGTGTGTGCGCACGCGTGTCTTTTACATTTTGTAAGGAGCTCAGATGCTAAAGTTCTAGGCATAAAATTAATCTCCACATAAAATAATAAGGACACAATTTCTGAATTTAGGCTGCCTTTTTTGTGCATGTTCTCTGAAGGGTTTTCTCTCCTGAGTATAAAGTGTTGATTTTTTAAAAATCAACATGTACTATAAATGGCAACTTGTTATGGATGTAAATATTAATTATACATTGAAATTCTGGAACTGTTTTTACTAGAAGCTTGTTAGCTTGTTAATTATCATAATTATCATACAAGGGGAAGGGGAAGAGAGAGAGGGAGACTGATTAGTGTTGGTAATTTGCCTCGTCTTTTCTGTGTTGTTACCATTTTCATTTTGGGAAAATTAATTCTGTGAAATTATCACTAGAGCTCTGTTTGCCCCAGGACACATCTGTATTAGGCGGTATTGTTCTGACAGAATGCAGACTTAATTCATGCTTGGCACCTCTCCTGTCTTTCTCTGTGTTGCCATATTTGGGTCTGACACAGTTGGGCAATGCACATTGCACACTATTCTTCCTTTAAAATAATGAGGTGTTACTGTCGCGGGGCTGATACACCCGTCACCCTTTGGGGGTGGGGGCGTTCCAGCCCCGTGGTTGTGTCTGTAGGGCTTCCCCCGGTCTCGGGGCTGCGTGGCCCTGTGGCCTTAGTCCGACAACCCTTGTGATCAGGGCAGTATGGCCTAACGGCCGGGGTCAATGATACGGCCCCTGTTACCAGGGCAGTCTGGCCCAAGTCAGTACTGCGGCACCTGCTGTCAGTGCAATGAGGTCCAGCAGCCAGAGTCGGTAATACAGCCCCTACTGTTAGGTCAGTGCGGCCCAATGGCCAGAGTCAATACTATAGCCCTTCCTGTCAGGGCAGTGTGGCCCAATGGCCAGAGTCAATGGTATGGCCCTCGCTCTCAGGGCAGTGCAGCCTGGTGGCCAGAGTCATAATACTGGTGAGTGGGGTTACCACCTCAGGGTAGGTGAAGGCCAGGATAGGGGGACCTGGGCCACCCTCTCCAATGGGTCCCAACTCAGGGCCCGATCAGTGGCGGGGTTGCTCGCCACCCGCTTAGCAGGGCTCCAACCAAAACACGCCGAGCCTTGCTCCAGTTCTGTGACCATTTCCCTGAAAAACCTCCCTGGGTTACTTCCTACCTGAGTCTCTTGGACTGTCCATCTCTGGGATTCTCTGGTCTCTCCACTCTCCGTCCCGTCCCAAGCCAGTGTGTTGGGGTCCGTCTCCGACTGGCTGGCCTCTGTGCCTAGGAGTGCAGGCAGTCACCTCTCAGGAGCTAGTGATATATCTCCTTCCCCGCCGGTGGTCAGCCCAGACTGGGCTGCTCAGCTGGCTTTTATACCCTGCTTCCAGCTGGAGCATGCCCAGCAGAGCCAGGGGTGTGTGGCCTCCTCGTCTAAGAAAGAAGGGTTAACCCCTGCTGTAGCAGTGCGGGGCAGATGCACCCTGTCACAGTTATGCATAGAGATGGGCAACTGGTGCTCACGGAACCTCTGGCAAGCGCAACCTGGTGGAGAAATAGAGGAGGATGTTTGTGGGTTAAATACAGTAAAATTCAAGAAAAATTCTATCCTTGGATGCACATGGCTTCCACTGAAAACAGCTACAAGCCAGAGCCACTTTTTCCATTTTGGAGTGGTCCCACGAGACAATTCCTCCCCTGCCAAGCTTAAAGGACCCCTATTCACTGTGATCATACCCATACACATGGGACCAGCCTTAGGATTTTGGGGAGGGCCAACAACATTATTTTTTATCCCTCCTCGCTACGTAACTGTCCTGTACGTATGTGTAAACGGGCTTTGAGATAGGAATCAAAGAGTAGGAATAAATGGCTAATTTTCATAATTGCAGAAGGGTAACAGCAGAGTGCCTCAGGGTTCTTCATTAGGTCCAGTATTGTTTAATATTAATGATCTGGAAAAAGATGGCATGAGCAAGCCCATTTTTCAGATAATACAGAGTTACTGATATCCAGGGAAGACTAAGAAATTTCAGAGGGATTCAGTCAAATGAGGTAAATGGTCAACACAATGGCAAATGAAGTTCAGTGTTCATTAAAGGCAAAGTATTGCACGTTGGAGGAGGGAAAATGGAACTACTCAGACACCTTACAGAGATCTAAATTAACTGCATTGACTCAGGACTGTGACCTGGGCAATTCTGTGGACAGCTGAACTGAGGATCTCTCTGCTCAGTGTGCAGCTCCAGTCAAAAAAAGAAAAAAAGAAAAAAAACAAGATGTTAGCATAAATAAGGAACAGGATGGAGAATAACATGAAAAATATAAATTATGAGTATCTTATGTAAATCAATAGTACACTCATCTGCCCTGCGTTCAGTACTGGGCATCTCATCTGCATGAGGTCATTGCAGAAAATAGAGGAGATTCAGAGAAGGGTGAGAAGAAGGATCAAGGATACAGAAAAATTCTCATTGGAAGATAGATTGATAAGATTGGATTGTTCACCGTGAAGAGGAGACGAGGAAGAGAAAACATGAGAAAAATGTGCAAAATACTGAATGGTCTAGAGAAGGTAGATTGGGAACTTTGCTTCTCCCTATCTCATACCACAAGGAAAAGGGGGGATTCAATGAAATTAAAGGTAGCAAATTCAAAACTGATAAAGGGAAATAATTTTTTGGAATTCACTACCACTGCATCTCATTAATGCCAAGAATATAGCAAGATTCAAATAGAGACTGGACATTTATATGGACAACAAGGATAGCCAAAGTTATAAAGGTTAATGAAAACAAAGAGTTTTGGAAGTGATAAAAATGTCAACACTTCAGATTTTAAAACCACCTCTAACTATTAAAGATTCGGATGAGACTTTAGTGGGGGTAGATTATCCCACATCTGCCTACTGTGGGTTTCTTGCAGTTTCCTCTGAGGTATCTGGTGCTGAGCAATGTCAGAAACAGGACTAGATGGATCTCAGATCTGATCCAGTCTGGCAGTTCCTATGTATGCGTGTGTATATATATATATATTGGGAGAATGTAAAAAGAAATTATTTTAACATTGGATAAGAGCTGAGTGATATTAATGATCTGTGTATTCTGTGGTTCTATTCTCTTCCCCTCTTTGCAGGGGTATTATGCAGATGCAGAAGCTCCAGCAAAGGGCAGACAGAATGATACTGGAATTAGTCAGTAAGCAATTCAACCTGTGGAGCTGAGTGGCACTGTGACAACAGAGGGGCATTCAGGCCAAATTTAAGTGACTTGGAGGGGGTAGGTGTAGGGCTCATAGAGTGGTGTGGTGGGGGGGAGGGTCAGGCTGCTGGGGAAGGGAGAGCCTGAAAGGGGAAGAGGAGGGTCAGGTGTAGGGGCACAAATCTATACCCCACCCACCCATTTTAAATGGGTCTTTGCAGCCCCTGAGTTTGCGGTCTTTATTCGGTGGAAAAGTAAAGCCTTAGCAGGGATCACAATGAGGTAAAATCCCAAGGTGGAGAACAAAGCTCTCTGTCTTACATGTAAACTGCGATATGAAATTAAGTATTTTTTTGCAAGGCACAAATTGGCGCCCCCGGTGCGAATAGTCTGAAAGAGACACAAGTCATGAATTGGCCTGGAGAAAGACAAGCAGCGCACATGACAATGGAAAAAGTGTGGCGCTGCTCAAGCTTGGGTAGGAGAGTTTGAGTGATGTGCACAAGCCAAGTATCGTGTCCAAAAGGGGACCAGTGGGTAATGAAAACAGCATCTGCATCATATCATCCAACCTCTTCTGTGAGTGAGAAGAGCCTGCAGGGGAGGTGCCAGTTAAAGCTGAGCATGGTAGTTCTACTGGGTGTTTTTAGGCGATTTGTTAAAAACATGATGAAAATTTGATACTCAGTGAGGACACTTTGGCAACGGTGGACCTGCTAAGCAGTATTGACCAGCGGGACAGTGTCCACAGACAGCGGTAGGTCACTGACTAGCAGTCAGCAGAATGGTATATTGGCTCTTGCACATGTCATTGACCCTAATAGAGAAAGGTGACATAAAGGTCATTAGTGCGGTCATAGGGGTACACACAGAAGACAGCTGTGCTACAATATGGTGATGTGGGCCTCCCGTGATCCTCACTTACAGAGCCTCAGCTCAGCAGACAGCTGTCTGGCACTTCAAAGCACTGTCTATGACTCCCAGCACACTGCCAAGGAAACCTGCCAGCAGCAGAGGCCAGATGCCACTGCACCGGTTGCCTCCTTGGTCCATATTCATATGTGCATTTTTGTGACAGTTTCTTCACCCTGCCCCAGATCTTACTGAGGCTTGGTGTTCTGTATCCATCTAGTGTTTTATTAGAGCTGGTTGGAAAACAGGAGGAAACTTTTGCAAAAATGGTCATGATAATATTTTTTTTAATCAAAATCTGAAACGTCAATGAAAAATGGGAAATGTCGAAAATGTTCAGCCAGCTCCAGTGTATGAGCACCTTACGTTTGTCTGAAGTGTTCGTGTGTTTGTTTCTCCTCCTCCGTTCTGCAGTTTTAATGGATGTGGTATTTTTATAGATGGGGCTGTTGGTGGGGTTAGTGAGAAGTGGGTTTTGCACTCTGCTCTGTGAGTGCTGCAATTCATGGTCGTTCTGATCTCTTCTGGAAGTGAACTCCTCCAATCCTGGGTCAGCTCTGCCTCTGGCACTCAAGTGTCATGTATGAAACCATAGTTCAATTTCCCAGGAGAATGTAGCTATTGTGGAAGGTCGCAATCACTCAGGGTGAGGTGGTCACCCCCATGGATGAGCACTGACATCCTGAATTAGCAAGAAGCCAATAAAGAGTGTGGTGCTTTGGGATGATGTGCTGTCATAGAATCATAGAATACCAGGGTTGGAAGGGACCTCAGGAGGTCATCTAGTCCAACCCCCTGCTCAAAGCAGGACCAATCCCCACTTTTTGCCCCAGATCCCTAAGTGGCCCCCTCAAGGATTGAACTCACCACCCTGGGTTTAGCAGGCCAATGCTCAAACCACTGAGCTATCCTGTCAGTAGCTTGTATTGCAGGTGGCTTCATTCTACATTAACAAACTCTTTTATTTTTACGGCAAGCAGTTTCATTCCCAGCCATGGTGCATTTCAGAAATCAAGCCTGCAAATCACCAATGCACGTAACATCGGGGTCAAGTCTGAATCCAACAGGATGGGGACCTACAGTAGTATATGAACTACCACCCATTGTCCCCTATGCTCAGGCTGATTTCCACATTGCTTTGGGATAGTCACAGGTATGTAGGGGACCCCTTTTCCTGCTACATTTTTTGACACATCTTTCTCCCTCCAGTACTCTTGTACACATCATGAGGTAATGGACTAAGGAGACGAGATTGTTTGAGAGAGAGAGAAAGCTGGACAGAGACTATGTGAGAGAAAAACATAGAAAGTGTGAGAGCAAGTGGGAATAGAGAGAGAGACAGAGGACTAAATTCAGACCTACCACAAGAAGGTGCAACTTCATTCACATCAGTGAATGGGACCATTTAAAGAAATGTAAGACACCTGTATTTTCAGTGCAAATTACACAGAAAGTGATCTAGACTGATCATCGGTAAGACCAGAAAGGGGGAAATAAAGAATACTGAACTGTTTAGGGTTTATCATGTGTATTTGTATTTCTCAGTGATGACTTTGTCCACAGTGAAAAGAGGTCTGGCGAACTGCACCCTACAGACAGCAGTGTGACATCTGGAAAATGCACCAATCTCCAGAGCAGAGTGGCTCTGTTATAATTAATCTTGTTTGATAATTAACCAGGATGTAATTAGATATAATCACCCTGACAACAACGGGCACCTATTTCAACAGACAAGGAGAAGGCTTGTCATCCACCTGTGTCTGATCAAAGGAGATAATAGAGGAGCGAGCCATTAGTGTGCACATGGTAAGAGAGCAGCGCCAACTCTCCTATTGAAGGGCTGATAAGTGATACAGTCAGCCATGGTAGAAAATAACTAATTCATGATTTTTTTTAAACTGCCCTTGCCATGGTGAGCTCAGTTTTCAGGTACCAACCTGTTTGAATAATGCCATGTAAAAAAGGCAACAGCAAGAAAAGAAAAGACTTGTTTTTCCATCAGAAAGGCTCAGCCTGCCTCTCCATTAACTATTATGGGTGAAGGGGAGCCAGAAATGCAATAGGATACAGATAAATTATCATGTCCATTTACCGTGACTTACAGAAAACAACTAGAGAATTGCTGAACTGTTTAATATTCACTTGTATTAGGAACCTACAGGGGGCCCGATTAAGACATGGGCATTATAGGCCTGTGACAAGGGGGCCAGCTCCTAAAGTCACATGTTGAAATCAAAATCTCAGCGTTCATGGGAAAAAAAAGGCTCTGTCCCTGATGGATGCAAAGAAAAGCTCAAAAATGTGAACCAAGTGTTACGGAAGCCTGTCTGAGTCTGCAGACAGCCTGAAACAATGGCTTGAAGGGGTGTGAACTGTCCTAGTCATCTTTATTTTGAAACCTGCTGCCACCCAGAAAGGGGCAGGGCCACAGCACCAGGGCAGGGTCATGGAGTTCACATGTGAGGTGCATTCAGGGCCCTGTATTGCCTTAAACCTTTAAGAACCCTGCTTTCTAAAAATTGGCACCCTGCTCTCTGCACTGATGCAGTCCATTCAGGTGACAAGCTGGATGCTGTAGATCTGGTTTACAGGTTGAGAAACATCACTTGTGCTGCAGTATTGCCACCCTAAATACCTGGCCTAGAGGAAGTAATCATGCAGTGGACTGCGGATTCTCTTGCAAGTAGTTCTGGAATGCTTGCGAAAACAGTGGGATGCTAGAGTAAAGTGTGGAACATCTGCAGAACTAAGTCTAAGCTACAAATGTAAGAACTTTTGCAATACCAGCAAGGATAGAACTTCTGAGCTCCCTGATGTATTGAGACAATTCAATGGAAAAGTTTTGCAGCGAGATATTAAAGAAGACCCATCCTATGCTGAGAGCTGCATTTGGATCCAAAGTGGGAGGGGTGGTAGCCAGCTTGTCCAAAACATTCAGAGATGGAATTTTACTGTGACCCTCTCAGGAAAAAATGCACAAGAACCAAGAAAAAAATTCAGTGCAATGGTGGAAAGACCATTCCCTTCCCTAACTTGCCTGCTTAATCCACAAGAGTTAAAAAGAGTTTTCCAATAGAAGGGGTGCCACATCCTTGGTGTACCTGGCCATATTCAGAATTGCTTATCAACTTTAAACCTACCTCTTCTAGATAGAGATGGGACTGATTCAACCCCCACAAATGTGAACGTCCCTGAACTTTGCTGCAGTTCAGATCTGGAACCTGGATCTGAGTTTGTGGCTAATTCTGTTTTTATAATGGGCCAGATCAATACTCCTGATCTGAACAGCCTTGTAGTTTGGATCTGGATCTTAATTTTGCACACTGGGTCTCTCTGATTCTGAAATTCCAAGTCATCTCAGGTAGCACTGAGCAAAATATGAAAATATGACATGGCAGGGAGGCAAGGCAGATTGTGCTCAGAGTAATACAGCAAAGTAGTGGGGAAGTGAGGGACAGATTGCAAAAGGTTCAGATAAGAATCTGGCCTTTTCAGGGCTTTTCCAGATCCAACATTTTCCCTAACCTTTAGAGAGTCTTTCACAGTGTCAGTGTATCACTACAATACAACGCTAGGCTGTGTTTTATCTTTCATATAGACTGTAGCCCCAAACATTTAAAGAGCTAAAAGCTAAAGTTACAAAGTTACATGATCATGTTTTTAAATGTGCTTAAACATTTGGCAAATTGCAGTAGAAGGGACCATAAAGCTCTCTTCACTGGCTTCCTGCGGATTCCTAACTATCTCTGCCCAATCTCATGGCCCCCCGTTTGTTTATAGTTTTTCAGCGTCTCATCCGTCGGAGCATTATGAAATTTGCATTGTGTCCATTTCTGCTCCGAGGTTATGGACCCTGGATTTCAGAGATTATATGACCCTGGATTTCACTCATTCTTGTTGGGAGTCCAGGGAAGATGTCATTACCTGTACCTTGTCCACTTTTGACTCATTCTGTATAGGACGACTTGTCGATAACTGTGAATCATCTCCCCACAATCTGCATGAGATGGCAGCAGACCAAGCTGTCTAGAATCAGGGACCTGCTTTTGAAGAAACTGACTGATGATGGCTTGTTCTTTTCACCCCTGGAGTTTTACGTGTTTTTTTTTTTCATTCTACATATTTACTGCTACTGCCAGAGTCTCTTTCCCTTTCTTTTGGAATTTGGTGATATTTTGCTGAAGGACACTGGTGAAAATTTACAGGATAAGCTAGTTTTTCCTACAATCTGAGTTCATGATAAATAAAAATTTAAGAAAAAAGGCAGATGTATATTTTCATTACAATAGCCTTGCAAATTCTTGTGAGAACTAAAGCAACCTTTGCGATATATGTAACCTGTGATCCCCTATACCTGTCACGCTTCACAGTCTTTTTCCATATATAATGTGTCCCATCTTGGCTTCACCTTAAGGCAATAGGGACTCTTCTAGCTCACACCACTGACACAATGCTCCAAGCCAGGTACACGTTGCCCCTACTTCTGCTTCTCGCAAGAGATCAAAAGTTCCTGGATTCATAAAGTTTTAAGGCCAGAAGGCACCATTATGATCATATAGTCTGTTCTCTTACATAATACAGGCATTAGAATTTCACCAAGTGATTCCTGCACCAAGCCCATAAGTTCTGGTTGAGCTAGAGCCTATCTTTTGGACAGACATCCAGTCGTCTGATATTTTCAAGTGACAGAGAATCCACCACCTTCCTGAGTTGTTCCAATGGTTTATTACTCTCACAGTTAAAACATGTGCCTGCTGTTTACTCTGAATTTGTTTAGTTTCAGCTTCCAGCCATTGGAACTTGTTATAGATTCATAGATTCATAGATATTAAGGTCAGAAGGGACCATTATGATCATCTAGTCTGACCTCCTGCACAACGCAGGCCATAGAATCTCACCCAGCCACTCCTGCGAAAAACCTCTCACCTATGCCTGAGCTATTGAACTCCTCAAATCGTGGTTTAAAGACTTCAAGGAGCAGAGAATCCTCCAGCAAGTGACCATGCTACAGAGGTTTTCTTAATCTCTCATTGCGAGGGAGGTTTTCCAAACCTTGCATCATTCTCATGGCTGTTTTCTGAACCCTTTCCAGGTTGTCATCATCCTTTTAAAAATGTAAGATACTAGTACTGAACAGAGTATTCCAGCAATGGCCTCATTAGTGCTTTATCGATTGGTAATGCCACCTCCTTACTTCTACTCTATATTCATCTGCTTATCAATCCATGGCTCAGGTTTCTTAGCCACAGTGCACTGAGAACTCATATTCAAGTTCATTATCCACCATTACCCTAAGTCTCTTTCAGAGTCACTTCTTTCCAAAACATATTCTCCAATCCTATAAGTTTCAGAGTAACAGCCGTGTTAGTCTGTATTCGCAAAAAGAAAAGGAGTACTTGTGGCACCTTAGAGACTAACCAATTTATTAGAGCATAAGCTTTCGTGAGCTACAGCTCACTTCCTCAGATAGGAAGTGAGCTGTAGCTCACGAAAGCTTATGCTCTAATAAATTGGTTAGTCTCTAAGGTGCCACAAGTACTCCTTTTCTTTTTGCGAATCCTATAAGTGTGACCTACATTCATTATTCCTAGATACATGACCTTGCCTTTGGCTATATTAAAACACATGTTGTGCATGTGCCCAGCTTACTAAGGCCTGGTCTACACTACGAGTTTATGTCGGATTTAGCAGTGTTAAATCGAATTAACCCTGCACCCATCCACACAACGAAGCCATATTTTTTTTGACATAAAGGGCTCTTAAAACTGATTTCCGTACTCCTCCCCAATGAGGGGATTAGCGCTGAAATCGACATCTCTGTTTCGAATTCGGGTTAGTGTGGATGCAATTCGAAGGTATTGGCCTCCGGGAGCTATCCCACAGTGCACCATTGTGATTGCTCTGGACAGCACTCTGAACTCAGATGCACTGGCCAGGTGTACAGGAAAAGCCCCGGGAACTTTTGAATCTCATTTCCTGTTTGGTCAGGCGAGCTCATCAGCAGAGGTGACCATGCAGTCCCAGAATCGAAAAAGAGCTCCAACATGGACCGAACGGGAGGTACTGGATCTGATCACTGTATGGGGAGTGGAATTCGTGCTATCAGAACTACGTTCCAAAAGATGAAATGCCAAAACATTTCAAAAAATCTCCAAGGCCATGAGGGACGGAGGCTACAACAGGGACACAACACAGTGCCGCGTGAAACTTAAGGAGCTCAGACGAGCGTACCAGAAAACCAAAGAATCAAACAGACGCTCCAGGACAGAGCCCCAGATATGCCGCTTCTACACTGAGCTGCATGCAATTCTAGGGGGGGCCGCCACCACTACCCCACCCCTGTCCGTGGACTCCGATGATGGGGTACTCTCCGCCATGCCTGAGGATTTTGCAGATGGGGAAGATGAGGAGGAGGAGGATGAGCTTGAGGAGAGCACACAGCACACAGTTCTCCCCGACACTCAGGATTTTTGTATCACCCTGCCTGAAAAACCCTCCCAACCCAATTAAGCCGGAGAAGGGACCTCTGGTGAGTGTACCTTTTTAAATATAATACATGTTAAAAATCCAGCGTTTTTAATGATTAAGTAGCCCTGAGGACTTGGGATGCATTTGTGGCCGGTACAGCTACTGGAAACGTCTGTTAACGTGTCTCAGAATGGAGCAGAAATCCTCCAAGGACATCTCCATGAAGCTCTCCTGGAGGTACTCTAAAAGCCTTTGCAGAAGGTTTCTGGGGAGAGCAGCCTTATTCCGTCCTCCATGGTAGGACACTTTACCACGCCATGCTAGTAGCAAGTAATCTGGTATCATTGTATGACAAAGCCTGGCAGCATGTGGTCCCGGTGTTTGCTGGCATTCAAGTAACATCCGTTTTTTATCTCTCTGTGTTATCCTCAGGAGAGTGATATCGTTCATGGTAACCTGATTGAAATAGGGGAATTTAATTAAGGGGACATTCAGAGGTGCCCGTTCCTACTGGGCTGTTTGCCTGTGGCTGAAAAGAAATCCTCCCCACAGTTAGCCATGCGGTGAGGGCGGGGGGCCTTGGTGCTGAGCTGTTCTTATTTGGCTAGCAGGGATCTTCCCTGATACCAGCCAGGCAGAGGAGGGAGGGGTTAAGCGATCTTCCCAAAGAATTGGATGGGTGGCGGGGTTAGTTTGGTTTCTGTTGCTGCACGTTTAACAGGCAAACCACAGCACTAAATGGCCAACTCAACATGCTTTGCTTGGTATGGGAGAGGAGGGCGCTGCTGTTATGAAGTATGCAGAAGCTGAAAGACTAATGGCTTACCATGACTGCCTGCAAGCCGAATTCTGTTGCCCGGCACTGCGTGTGTGATCTCTAACACCAAAGCCGCAGGCACTCAATATAGGATGCAAAATGCGACCTTGTACCAAAATCACATGTGCTATCTAATGTGAATAGTGTTGTTCACTGTGAAAGAGTATAGCCCTTGTTCTGTAAAATGTATCTTTTAAAATACTTCACTCCCTTTTTTTCCTCCAGCAGCTGCAAATGTTTCAAGCCTCCCTCCTCCGTTAAGCAGATTCATGGCTGTTTACAAGAGAGATGTTTCCAAGTTTTCTTTCTCTAAATATTTTCCAATATCACCTTGTTGAGGGGAACATTCTTGCCAATACACTTATTTGGAGGATGTTCATAGAAAGCAAATACCAAAGTAATGTCAATGCTGCACAAGTGAATGCTTTTCAAAAATGTGGAACAATTTTTATTGGAAGTTTTCCAGCAGTATTTACCCAGCCAACCTTGTTCTGTGGATAGTTATTGGACTACAGTCTCCAGAGCTATTGGTTTTGCTTCTCTGAGGAGACAGTGTGTTTGATGAGGAGACCCTTGCCATGGATGTGAGGAGAGGTGTGTTCTAGTCTGAGCTTAGCCACTGATCTGCTGTGTGACCTTGCACTACTTCTGTATTTGTGACCCTTTTCACACAGCAAGCCTCTGAGTGTGCTCCCCCCCATAAGTTAAATGTTTTATATGTATTTAACACTATTATAAATGCTGGAGGCGAAGCGGAGTTGGGGGTGGCGGCTGACAGCTCGCAACTTCCACATAATAACCTCATGACCCTCTGAGGGGTCATGACCCCCTGTTTGAGAACCCCTTCACTAGCCACTTCCACTTTTTATGCCTATATTTCCCTTTCCACTCTTTGTCTGCCTTGTGTATTTAGACTGTAAGCTCTTCAGGGCAGGGACTGTCTTTCCCTGTGTGTGTGCAGTTCCTGGCCCCCTTATCTCAGCTGGGTCCTGTAAATGCTATCACCCTACAAATAACAACCTTTCCCAGGCACTAAGGATTGTTTGAGATGTGGATAAATCAAGTCTAGTTTGGAGGTTCTTGTGTAGGCAGGTCACTTTAGTGATAAGGAGTTTCATTCGGGATCAGCTGTCTTAGTACTTTCCACCTGGTTTCCATTGTCTCACCCGTCATGCTTTTAAGGCATTTTTGTCTCAGAAAACATAACATGCCCACCGCTGTTATCTCGCCTCTTCAGTCAGAGCACTTGAGCAAAGAGTCATTTCCATGCTTACCTCAAACACTATACAGATGCATGATTGAATGTGGAAGGAAGAAATCAAAAAAGAAAAGCCAACCCAACCAGCTTATCCTGTAAGGGGTTTTTCCACTGACTTCTGCATGATCCTTCCTGGGCAGGGTACAAACATGTGAGTGATGAATGCTGCACAAAGGAGATTGGGCTGACCACATTCAAAATATGTCTGAGACCTTTTTTCTTCCTTTTTTTGTCTTTTCCCAAATGTGAAAGGCACGGGGGGCTGTATGTGCAAACACTGACAGATGGTGCTACTTGGTTCCAGCTCGGGCCCATTAGTAAGAGAACTCAGCATTCAAGGGACCAATTACCACTCAGTCCCCTCGGGGAAGAGCATATCAGATGTTTACTGGGGGTTAATAATAAATGAATTGAAAAAAAATTGCTCTTTGAACACCATATTCTGTGTATTCATGTCAGCAGGTTGTAATTAGCTAATTAAATGCCTGGACTGACAGAATGGCCCCAATGGGGGTTGCAGCATTGCAGGCTGCTCCTGAAACATGAGCAGGAAACATCTTGGAATATGTGGTCAGGAGAGCAGTTAACACCTCACATTTAATGGGCTGCTTTTTCCTGTAAAGGTTACTGGGATAGCTGGGAGGAGGCGTTGGACAAGTCCTGTGTCTGTGGAGCTAGCGAACTAGAGAGAGAGAGAGAGAGAGAGGAATATGTAAGATAAGGAAATGATCAGTTACAAGTCCTCAGCAATAAGCAGTTGTTGAAAAAAGTGTTGAGGCTTTGGAAATTGATATAACAATACTCACAACTCAAGAGTCCTTGGTGAGTGAGCTAAGTGGAGAGGCGATCAAACAGAAATGAGGGTGTCTGACTATGTAAGATTAATTCAAGTAATCAAAAAAGCTACTCTTAAGGAAGACGAAAGGCCCACCTTTAGCCCACAGACGCAGAGGAAATGAGAGCTCTCACTCAAATTCCTGACTTCGATGCTGACTCTAGCTCATGCAGCACACTCTGAGCCTGCTCTGCTGCACTGTGGTGTTGTGAGTGATTTATACAACTGCTTGCACATCATACTTGTTTAGTTTCCTTCCTGGCTCCTTAGTAGCAATGGGATGCAGTGGCTGCATCTGTGAAATTCACTTTTGTGTACCATAAAAATATTAACTGATTCATTAATAATTACTATAATAAATAATTCCTGAAAGTCTCAAAGGAAATATTTGCAGGCCTGTCAAACACAGTGGCAGCATGTCAGGCCTTTTCAGGGCCTATGTTTCTCTTCCATCACTTTTTACACACAGTGCTTTGAAGACTGAAGAAAAATCATTCAGGGGCTATGCAGGTAGTTGGGATGGAAATCTGAGCTTGCAGAGGCCAGCCACATTTGAGTCAGATGAAGGGAGCTGGAACTTTGGGTGCTTGGTCCTGCAGCTGCTCAGGCTGCTCTAGGTGTGCAGGCCTGGGCACACACTAGCCCCACAATCCAGGGCACGGAAAAGTGGCTTAAAGTCACGGCTGTCCTCCTCCACAATGGCCTTGTTCCCAGTGCCGCTTGGCTGGATTAGAGGATGTGGCGCCAGCCCTTTAAGTGAACCATGAAGTGGGACTGGATGCAAATTTGAGGGGCAGGGAAATTGGCTGATCCTCAGGGCTTGGAATCACACACACAGAATCCCTCAGAAAGTAAAATGTGGCATATTTGACAGTTGTGAGAGATCACAGAAAAAGGTAACGCTTTACACCTTTCATTATTGCTGCAGCTACTACTATGCTACAGAGCTTGCGTGGTGAAAACCGCTGCGACCAGTGAGTGCTGGGTTGTGTTCCACACCAGATAAGATCCAGAGTGGATAACTAGCTGATTCATGGTTCCATGACCAAAGCTGATTGGGATACAGAGGACTCAGCAGAACTACAGTATGCATAACTCGGCACTTATTAGGGTTTCCCAACTGAAGCCATGTGGTGGTAAGAACACTGCGGGGACGGATAGCTCAGTGGTTTGAGCATTGGCCTGCTAAACCCAGGGTTGTGAGTTCAATCCTTGAGGGGGCCATTTAGGGATCTGGGGCAAAAATTGGGGATTGGTCCTGCTTTGAGCAGGGAGTTGGACTAGATGACCTCCTGCGGTCCCTTCCAAGCCTGATATTCTATGATCTCAAAATTAGTAATGCCCTGATAAACTCAGGATAGGTCTAGCAAACATTTCTCTGCTGCCCAACCAAAGAGTTAAAGAAAGAGGGGAGTTCTGCTATCTACTGCTGCAAGACTGAGATATTCCCACTGTTGGCTGTTCATTTTTCCTCCAAAACCACCTTCTTATTGCAGTGTAGAATTACTGGTGTCTGATGTGAAGACATCTAAAATAGTGTCCCCTCTCTGTGCAATGTCAGACTATTCTTGGGGGTTGGTATGGTCGGACAGCAGCAAGGATAACCAGTTTTCTTTGCTCCCCAACTCTGTCTCTGTCAGGGAGCAAGGGCAAGTTGCTGTGCCTGTGATTAATTTTTAAAGACTCTTTCCCACTCATGAGCCAACTTTAGAAAGTTCAGACATCCAGGTTTTCTTGGGAGACACCCAGTGCTGGCTTGCCAGTTCTGGTAGTGCTAGTGAAAACAGCCTCTTTCATGGTATTTTGGCTTTTAGGGTCAAATTCAGCCCCTACTTCCATAGCCACAACAGGCCTCTTGGCAGAAGAACTGGTGCAGTTCTACTGTGCAAAAGGAAAAGTGGCCACACTTGGTCGGGGAAGAGGGGGCTAGACATGACCAGACCCAGCCAGCGCAGGAACTCTATTCCAGTACCCTCTGCGGAAGGTAGAGCTTAAATCCATAGAGGGCCCCCAGCACAGCAGCACATGGGGCTGGGAGGAGGCAGGGCATGGGCAGGACTGGGAACGGGTGAGACATGAGTATCTGCTACTCTATGGCTCCTCCCATCTCACCCTTCATGAGGGAGCACAGAGGAGGCCTGTAGTGGCTACTCTAGCCATTGGCTGTAGCAGGTTCCACAGAGTGACTCCACAGTGCTACACTGCCACCTGGGAGTGGAATTCCTGTTCAGACCCAGAGTGCCTGCCCCTGTCCTGCATGTATTAACTCAGCTCCCATCCCAGGTATTCAGGCCAGGCAGAGAGGGCTCTGGATTTGGGCGATGATAATAATATATTAATCATGTGTAGTACTATACTGCTAGAACACCTGACAGTCTACAAGTGCTTTACAATATTAGATAGTGGGCCCTCATCAGCTTAAAAAACACACTTCACATGTTGAAACCATGTCTACTCAAAACTGAGACTCCAACTCATTATCAGGCGAGTCTGCAGTGGTTTTTACTGTCAGAGTTCAGGTTTGATTTTTAAGACTTAATTGTCTCACCTGAGATTTATAAATTAATTATAAATGAATGAGAATTAAGAAGCACAGACAACCTTAGCTGAGAATGAGTGGGGCTCAGAACGTCTGCGTTCCCAGCAGCGCCACCCTCTTTCACATCACTTTACCATGCCTTGGTTTCCCCATCTGTGAAATGAATAGAATAATACTTCCAGGCCTCTGTGTTGTGGAGCTGAATTAATGTTTGCAGGTCATTCCTGGGGTCTTTGGCCCTGATCCTGCAAAGACTCAGCCTGTGCTTAACTTTACTCACTAGGAAATGGGGCTACTGATATGCTTAAAGTTAAGCACATGTTTAAACTTTTTGCTGGATCAGGGCCAGCATGTTCGGTGCTTTGCAGGACTGAGTCCTAGACGAAGTCTGATATATACTGGCATAGTTAACATTGCAAACAATAGTACATTTCCTGCTAGAGTGTTTAGTGTACAATGTGCCATTTATTCCATGGACTAACCTTTGACAGCAGTTTCTATATGAGAATAAAAGAATAGCACACAGGATCTCTGCAGAGAAGGAAAGCTTGGGGAAATGAGGTACCACTAAAATCTCATTCAGTGATAATATTCCAGAGCTGTGCAATCTGATGTCCGCTGTGCTTGTAGTTGCCATATCAGATAACTTCATATATTTATTATTTACCAGCACATGGTTTATTGATGCTCATTACAAGCTGTTAATGAGGTGTCTTCTCTAACAGCAGCAATAGAGTGGACAGGCAGAGAGTGTGAAGACGCAGCCTCTTTGCCAGTGGATTTACTTCTTTGTTGGCTTTCGTACAATTATGTATACAGTCAGCAAACAACAGCACCGTCAGAGTGAAGCTTCCTCTGGCATATTTTACTTGGCATAACTCTTTGTGGGGTGCAAGGAACTGAAAGCTGGAGTTGGGGGACAGCAGTGGAGAAGGAGGTGAGGGAAGTGGTGTTAACTGTGCATATGGAAAGTATTGATCCATGCTTTGATGAATCGATTTTTCATGCGGTGACTTCTAGAAAGTATGTTGAGTCAATTTAATTTCTAGGGAACCTGGCCAATGTATTTACTGTCACCTATTGCAATGGAACTACACTAAGGTACATCAGATAGCTGAAAATACAAGATATTTTCAATCAAACCTGCATTTCATGGAGCGTTTTACCAAATACATTTGCCTCTCCCATCATCTACTCCAGAGATACGTAAAGAGACAAAGGTTCTATTTTCCATATGACTGTGATAATTTTAGGGCAATCACTATTCCTTACTCCTCTCTCACTTCACCAAGTCAGTATACAGGGCCAGACTCATTGATCTAGTTGTGTGTGTGAGTTGGGGAGAAGGGTCAGGCAAAGGTGGCTTTAGGCCATGACCAGTTCAGCACTCACTTTGCTTCTCAGTGCAGATTAGAGCAGCCTAAAAGTTGCTCTAAACTCTGCTGGATGTCAAGCAGCCCTGGGGCTGTTCTGGGAACTGGGGAATGGCTGGGGTGCAGGGACAACCTGGCCTTGGCCCCTTGTCACTGGACACAAATTCTACGGCAGGGGAGGAGTGGCGTAGCAGCTACTAATGGGACCCTATGCAGCTGAAGGATTACTGTATATAGGGAGAATCCTCCATTGAATGGATCTGTTCGGTTTAAGGCAGCTTTGTATAGGGAGATTGGATGGCAGAGAGAAATTTGGACATATCTGACCATGTTAGCAGCATCTGGGTGCTTTCCCACCTAATTGCCCAACTACCAGGAAAAAAGAAAAAAAGAATAGTTCATTTTACTTAGTACCTTCAATGGATTGGTGTTCTTCTAGTCAATGAATCACAGTGGAAGCATCATCTTCCACTGATAGTGCAAAGTAAAGTGATATTGCAAATTACAATGCAGCATGTGTGAAGCACGCACATGCAGGATACAGTGCCACTATTTCTGCAGGATTGGAGGGCTTGGGTGGACTGGTAATGGAATTTAATACATGGCCTTCCAGAAAGACTATATTGAATAAATTGGTAGTTTGTGTATTGTTACTATTGGAGAGTTGGCAGAATTGCAAAACTCCTAGTTATAGTTGGCATTAATCTATAACCTTGTTGGCCATTTGAACAAAGGGGACCAGGAATGAACGAGTAATGATACTGGAACACTCACTAGCTCCTAGAGACAATCCTTCCAAAACAAGGGTGAGGAACATTGGCTTGGCAAGGTGGGGTTGCTTGTCCTGTTGCTATATGGTCTACAAACAAAAAGAGGTTAGGTACCTGGGCTGTTATCTGCTGTATTTCACCAGTGTGGCTGATCAAAAATTGGAAGACAAGGTGAGTGAGGTAATATCTTTTATTGGATCAACTGCTGTTGGTGAGAGAGACAAGCTTCGGTGAGAGAGACAAGCTTTCGAGCCACACAGAACTCTTCTTCAGGTCAACTGGTCATGGTAGGTGTACACCCTGGGTCTGAAAGTCCTGTTTTTGTTTGTTTGTTGTTTAGGCATTATGATAAGTAT
The DNA here is from genome assembly GCF_965140295.1 of Lepidochelys olivacea. Classification (NCBI taxonomy): domain Eukaryota; kingdom Metazoa; phylum Chordata; order Testudines; family Cheloniidae; genus Lepidochelys; species Lepidochelys olivacea. Next base: position 129,916,631 of record NC_140413.1, read on the forward strand.
AAAATTGGAACCTTTCTTTTGTGCAACAGCCTGGTCTGTGTGTTTGAGATACATGTCTGACAGTGGGACTTTGGAAGGCACCAGTCTGCTGTTGCTTGCAGCTACGGTGTAGCTGCACAGGAGTGTAATGACATCATCACACCGGACACGTCATGGTCACTTTCAGGAAATCAGACCTCAGCTGCCCATTACAAGCATTGGAGCACCTGAAGAAGAGCTCTGCGTGGCTTGAAAGCCTGTGTCTCTCACCAACAGAAATTGATCCAGCAAAAGATTTTACCTCACCCACCTATTCTCTCTAATATCCTGGGACTGACACAGTGACAACACTGCATACAAAAATTGGGAAACATTTTAACAATCTGTCTTTGTTGGAAGTTTTTTCAAAATTACAAACTTCCTATTCACCAGCTCACAGTCACTTAAAAATGTAAAGCAAGCAAACAAAACATAATCCGACAAAACCTATTTTCTGGATCCCCTATTTACATATGTCTATATTAGAAAAACAAATCAATGGGTTTAAAAAACAACAACAACAACCCATGTAGATATTTACAGAAAACATAGACCAGCTCTGTTTCAAACTCTTGTTTCTGCACTCCCCTATTTCTGCATTTTCACTAATACAATACCTATTTGATATTTATAATCTAGCTCCTCTCTATAAATGTAGTTGGAAAGATAATGCCTGTTGTTCCAGGAAAAGTTTAATTCTCCCTCTCTCATTGCTAAGAATACCTCCTGAGTTGTGGGATTATGATTTCCAACGAACACATCAATCACATGAAAGGCCAGAGTGCCCGTATGTATGTGTGTCTGACTCTGTGGGCCTGATTCTCACACTGGTGTGAATCAGGAGTAACTCCATTGCAGCCAGTGGAACTAAACTGCTGTAAGTCAGAAGAGAACCAGCCAGGGTGTATGTGTAGCAGCCTGTGCTCTCTGGTAGATCTGTGCAAGAAAAGTGCCTCAAATTGATGCTAACATTTGCTTTCTGTCAAAGCCCTTGTTTGTCCCCATTTACCCTTATGCCTTGTAAATGGAACATTTCCAGTGCTAGAGGCTTTAAGAAAAACACCCAACATGATAAAATCACAAGAGTTGCTGTGATTATTATTCCTTCTCTTATACCACCCACAGGAGGTCTAGGCACTGCTTAGTCCCAGACCTGGAGCCACTTACTATGGAGGCTAGTGTTTACTACAGTACTTTCCCATAGGGACAGCTTTTGAAAGGTAGTTAAATGCCTAACTTCCTTTAAACATCTGGCCCATAGAACACAGTAAGAGCTACTGCTTGGGCTTTAGTGTTTGCAGGATTGAGCCCTTACATTGTATTTGTAACGCTCTCTGAGTTCGATTTGTGCTGCATGCAAAGATTCCCAAGCCAAACGTGGATAGTTTAGCCCAGCTCGAGTGCCCTTACTCTTTGTGAGAGATGGTATGACAGATGCAAAGCAGGGACCGAAAGAGGAGGCTCTGATTATTTTGGCCTTGGGCTCTTTACAGGCAATGGCCTTCTTGAGAGTCACCCGGCGTTTGGCCAGATCCCTGATGGCTTTGCACATTCCTTTTCTTTCTCTGAATGAATGCTCTAATCTGGCTGGAGGGCATCGCAAGTCCCAATAGCCAGTTTACTGCACCTGCTCATCAAGGATTGGAAACACCTGCCATGGTTGGAGCTTAGCATTTAAGTGCTGCTATTTGCAGACAAATCTTGTCTTTTGTCTCAGCTCCTGCCTTTTTCCCTTTTTTTTTTTAAATAAAAAGCAGTGCAGGGTATTTTTAGGACAGGGTTTGTTTTCCTCTCATTTTTTGAAGAAACTGCTCTTGCCTTCCGTTAGAGGGACTGATGAGAGAGATTATTCAAATGAACTCAACGCCTAGGTTAGAGAAGAACAAGAGCATTTTTATTTGGCCTGCAGTCATTTTAAAGACCTATGTTGATTTAAAAATATCAGAGTATTCTGCAGTCCTGCTCCCAAGCACTGTGGTGCCCTTATTGTAAGCTGCAGTGTTGGGGGGGCAGTGCTATCAAATAAAGTGCAGTTTTAATAAGAACAGATGTGCTTCTTCACCTTCCGTCCTAAAATACAGTTTCCTACCTACATATGCCCTTTTAATTGTTCCACATTGTTTTAATGGTGACAACAAACCAATAATACTAACCAGAGGCTGAGCAGAAATCAGTGTTTCAGGATAAGACAAGCATGTGCCAATCTTAAAGCTTAAATGCATCCGATGCAGTGAGCTGTAGCTCACGAAAGCTTATGCTCAGATAAATTGGTTAGTCTCTAAGGTGCTACAAGTACTCCTTTTCTTTTTGCGAATACAGACTAACACGGCTGTTACTCTGAAACCAATCTTAAAGCTGTCTCTCTCTCTCTCTCTTTCCTTCTTATTATACACGGGTATGTGTGTGCAAATGTAATGCGACCGAAAGCTGCTGGCTTGACAGCTTCAGACAGTGAATCGCCCTGTTTATCCACAGGACAGGGACAACACAGCTTGGTGCAAGTGTCCCTACGCTGCCCCACCATTGTGTCTCAATCCCGACATGGGCAGGCCACCTCTTGGGGTAAGCAGGTAGCTTAGGCCCATATCCCACAAAAGTCTATGCACAAGCTTAACTTCAAGCACATGAATAGTAAACTTTTAATGGGTCCATTCATGTCTGTGAGGTTAAGTGCATGCGTAAGTCTTTGTAGGACTGGAGTCCTAGTGACTTTTCCAAGGCCACACAGCTAATTAGTAACAAAGCCTTGGTCCCCTCATTGACAGTCCGGTGCCTTAGGGTCTGGGGAGCTGCTGAATTTGAGGACTAACATGGAGAACTGTATGAACAATGATGTTGAATGAAAAATAGTCATCAGAAAATGTGACAATGCTTGTTTCTAGTTCATGCCGTTGGAAGCCTTTTTGTGTTTGTATTGTTTGAAATGAATACTGGGCAAATTTAGAACCAATAAAAGGTTATGCTTCTCTGCACCCTGTGGGGTCAGTCTGAGGAATTCATTGCTGCAGGGCCATCATAGAAATAGAATCAAATACGTTGCCTGGATTTAAAAACACAAAAGGGGCTGGCTAGTTTTATGACATTTGTATTTCTACATGATAAGATAAGGTAATCAAATCTCCTGCTTCAGGGCAGAAACTGATTGCCACGGGGGTGTGGAAGGCATTTCTCCTATAGGTAGCTTAGATACAGTGATATGTGCTGCCTAAATGCCTATGGAGAGACACAGAGGTACTATATTGCAATTTGCTGGGGACATTCAGCCTGATCCTGTTACCACTGAATTCCAGATCCACAAAGGGATGAAGTGGTGTAATGCTGAGTGATCCACAACTAGGAACCCCTTACCCGTATTCAGGCAACTGAGGTGTTGCTTGTGAGAATGAGTTAGGTGCCTGCTTAACTCCACACAAAATGGCCAGAGGAGGTAGGGAATTTAGAACACTGAGCTTAGTGGGTAGAGCACTCAGCCAAAATGTGGGAGACTCAGGTTCAATTCCCCCCTCTGCCTGAAGAGAAAGAAGAGGTTTGAACAGGGGTCTCCCACCTTTCAGAGGAATGTGCTAACCTCTGAACTATGGGATGTTCTAAGATGGTGCTCCCTCATACTTGTCTGCTGGTTCAAGTGGGATAAATACTTAAATAATCATTTAGCCATACAGTGAGAATGAGTCTAGTCACCTGAGAGACCCCAGGGCCAGTCCGCTGGCTCTAATGATGCTTTTAATTATTTACACACAGTGGAATGGCTTCAGCAGGAGAGAGCGTGGGAGCCCCATGGCCATAGCGCCATGGTCAGAGATGTCTAACCCCCACATCTGCCTCTGGTTTGTGGATTGCAGTGCGGGTTAGGTCACAGATAGGCATCCAGACACCTAGTGGGAGGCAGCCGTGCACATACAACAGAGATGGAAATGCAGGCCCCAAGGGACCTCTTACACTGAAAACTTAGGTGCCAAGTGAGTTTGGGCACCTACAGGGTTAGGAGGCAGCCAGGCGGGGTTTTGTGGATCACAGTGGTACCTAGAATTGAGATTTAGGTGCCTAAATGTGGGGTTTAGGTGCCTCAGTCCCTTTGTGGACCTGGAAGTTTGTCATTCACTTCAATAGGCCATATCCTGATACTTTCACACTGAGGCGCACCTTACTCCAGGGGTAATCCTGTTGATTTCATTGGAACTATTCATGGAGCAAGGAACTACTTGGTGTAAGGGTATTGAGATCTGACCCAAAGGGAGAAAGAGTTGTTTTTTATTCTTTGTTTGCCCTTGTCAGAAGCGTCTAAAATGAGCCACTGGCGGAGGAAGGATAAATAGTAGGTTTGGTCTGATCTGGTAGGTACAGCAGCTTCTGGGTTCCACTGTTACCATTTTTCTTCAGACATCACCTCTTAGAAGGCACACCACCAAAAATCAGAGTGGGCTCAAAATGCAGCCTTAATTTGAGGCTCCTCAAATTTTACACAAGTTTATAATAAAAGAAGATGTTTATTTTTTCAGTGAGGATAGCTACATGTGACTATTGTCCTGGTGCATCACCTACACATTTAAAATAGATGTATGACAGGGAACAAAATTCAGTAAAAAAAGAATATTTCAAAAGAGTGTGTCTTGGTTTGCCTAAAAGCATCTCTTCATCTTTCATTGGGCATGAATTATGCCATTAATAGTAAGGCATAAATGGCCAGCTTGCATGGTTTTAACTAAGATCACAATATGCCCTAAAGGGCATTATTCTGATTTTAATTACACCGGAGTGAAACTTAGAAATTGTTCAGGTGTAAATTGGAGCTACTCCAGATTTACAACACTGTAATTGAGATTAGAATTTGGCTCACTATCAGTTAAAAGTGTTGTTGTTTTATATCATAACAGTTGATTAGGAGAAAAAGATGCCATTAATGTAATGTACCATAGAGAGTGAATGACTGTAGTGTGCAGTGGGTAGAAGTAAAACCATTGCAGGTGTGTTTCCTAATTAGGTGCTAATTGGGCAGGTGCACATAAATACAGAACACTGAAGGCTCAGAAGGGATTTGCAGCAGAGAGAATACTGCAGTAGGCAGATAGGTGCTGTAGTCAAAATAAAAAAGCAATGGGTTGCTGGGTTTTTTTTTTTTATTATGACTTGAATAACCAGAGAGGCGTGCAGACTGAAAAAGCATATAGACCAGCAAAGGTTATAAAGAGTGGAGAAGGTGATCAAGGAAATGGCTGGCACTTAGGTGTGATAGTTGTCAGGACATCAGATTAGTAAGAATGTCTTGTGCTGAATGAGAAGGCAAATGGAGGGCTATGGTAGGAGAAGCATAAGGAAAAAGAGAGCAAGTCTCAGAAAATGAAAACAAGAGAATACGCCTAGATATATAGGGATATGAAAATAATAGAATGCCAGAGCAGTTAAAGCATTATCTACTCTGTCCAGCTGTGTACCTCTGGGGAAACATGCCACTTTCCCTACTTTCTCAGGGGCATTATAACCCCACACAGTTCCACACAGCTAAGCAAAGGTACAAAATGCAGGTGAATTGAGTGACCTCATAGTAGTTTAGAATACAAACAAATAAGCTGTTACTGTGAACAATGTCAGAGTGTGAAACAAAGGCCAGCTACCCCATGAAAGAGGAACATTTCTTTTATTTAGAAGCAACTTCTTTGTCTTTGTAGCACCATCAGTGGGCTGGGTAGGTAGGTGTTTTCATAGTCAGTAGGAAAATAAGGTCCTTGCCTGGAAAAGTTTGTTGTTGCCTTTTGATTCTCTCATGCATATATAATGGCAAACCTAAAAGGAAGACTGGACATCTAGATTTTGGCAATCCTGAGTGATATAGTTTGCCTTTAGCATCCTTGTTTCCATATGATTCTCAGCTGGTGTAAACCAACATCGCTTAAATGGCTGTTCCATTTAGTCTGTGGAAGCTGGTAGTGGCCTCTAACCCCTCCCATTTCTTAAACCTAAAAATGCCACAGTATTTGCTGTTTTTGCTCCTTCCCAATGCTGCTATTTTAAATTTTCCACTACACTCTGTCATACGTCTGTCTGGGCTCTCCTTGTAGATAGGCTTTTAAGCTTGGTAGTACTGGCAGATTTCCGTCATTTTCAGGCGGCGGGTTTTATTTTCAGTTTCAGTGTCAAAATTTGGCAGTAATAAGTGAGATTTTTATTTGGGCCTTCTATTGGCTGACTGTAAAGAGCATATGATTGAGACTGATGACTCAAGTAAATCATAGGCCTCTGTCTAAATGGTGACCTTTTTTGAAAGATGTAAGACTTTTTTTTTGAAAATCAAAAGTTGTGGGAATCTTTCTTTGGAGCATAAATCTTAGATAGAATTAGGGAATTTATTATAGAGAGTAGACTAGATAAGAAAAAGTAGAATTCTACTTAAGGTGTGTGCAGTGAGTGAGATTTCACTCTGGTCCCCAGTTATAACCAATTTACCATTTTATAAAAATCAGTCATCAACGTTATGAGGGAGAGGTCACAGCCAGAAAAGTGACTCTCTGTAAAGTTATTGTCTTGGGGGTTACTTTTTATTTTTACAAGTCAAAATAGGATTTGTCTGAGCACCAGCACTATGATCTCTGCCTACTGTCTGCAAATAAAACTCGTTTCTTTCTGCTTTGTACTGACAGCAGCAGCATTAAAGATTCTGGAATTAGAAGTTAGCTGGTGATTTTGTGGATATAGGAACTGCTATGCCATAAAATATACAGTGCATGTAGTTTAGTATGTTTCAAATACTGGCCAATGCTTACAACTTCAGGAGAAGCTGTTAACTACCCATAATGCATCTAATTGTTCAATACTCTACTAAATCGGATATAAGGGTGTCTATTTCTTCCTGACCCTAGCTGGTTATCAGTTTATGTCCTGAAGCATGAGGATCCATGAAGTTGGGGACTGGCCCTGCTTTGAGCAGGGGGTTGGACTAGATGACCTCCTGAGGTCCCTTCCAACCCTGACATTCTATGATTGAGCATGGAGCACAAGAATTGCTTGAATTGTTTGCTTTTTCCATAGCTATGTTCGTTCTCCCACTCAGATCTAGCTATCTTGTGCTATGTGTTGCTTCACACATCATAAACCTAGCCTTAAACCAAAGTCAGGATAAATTGCCTGTTTTCACATTGGTAAAAGTATCTCCTGACTCGATCAGACTGCTCTTGGGTCATATCTCAAAAGCAGGTGCAATGTGGTAACTGGCATATTTAACCAAATGATTTTTTTCCCCCTGTGGTACAGAGACTAAACCACAGCTGCCATTGGTTTTACAGCAAATACTGCACTTGCCAGAAGGAAGAGATTAGTCCCTCATGCTATGTGCTTGTGGTGTGCCCCTCCTTTTCTTTAGCTCCCTGGGTATTGATTATCAGGCTACCATAAATATGGCTTCCTCCCTATTTTTGTGCAGCCCCATGCCATCTCTGTAATTATTGTGGGAGTTTCTATGTTACTCTGCCCAGACTGGGGTTTTCATAATAGTGGTGGTGTAGTACTTCAGAATCAGCGAGGGTATATTGGCTGAAATTCAGCATGTGGAGGAGTCCCTGAGGCACCGGCCCAGTGCTAAAGATGCTCGAACAGATAAGGGCAAGAGACTAGTCTGTGTGTGGATTCCGGGGTGTGATTTGAAGTGGGGCTAGATAAACATATCTTTATGAACAGTAAGACAGTGATTTAGTAGCAGGGCTGGGCAAACTGATGCTAAGAGAAATGTTTTGAACCTTGTCCTTTGTGAATGTGTCCAAACTAAACCCAAACCATTTTAAGGGAAGAGAGGAATGTCTGGCTGTTAAAGTTCAGGACTGGGAGTCAGGTGACCTGGGGTCTATCCTGGCTTGGCTGCAGACTCCCTGCAGGGGCATGCACAGGAATAAAAAATTGCCCCTCCCCCCATGGCCAGAGGAGCTGGCTCTTCTTCCCCTCCCCCCCTACCCCCCCGCAGTTGGAGGAGCTGGCTCTCCCCTTTCCACCCACCCCCCACCCTCACGAACCTGGCAGATCTGTCATCTCCTGGAGGAGCTCCCTTTCCCCACCCTCGTCCTGGAGGAGTTCTGTGCCCCCACTGATTTGGGGGTTTGTGTGCAGGCCCCAGCTTGCCCCCCCCCGCCTTGCACAGTCCCCTGACTCCCTGAGTGACCTAGGGCAAGTCACATGCTCATCTCTTTGTGCTTCAGTGTCCTCTACAAAACAGTGATAAGACATCCCGAAGTCACAGGTGTGTTGGGATGGCAACTTCGTGACTGTTTGTAAAGTGCTTTGAGATCCATAGATAGAGAGGGCTATATGAGTGCACAGGATTATCATCAGCGTTTTGGAGCTGTTCTGATATTCTCCCCACCACACACAAAATTTCTCCCTTTCCTATCTCGTTTTGGCTACGCACCTGAGAATCCCTTGCACAAAAGAAACTGCAGCTGCCTGATACCTCTCCCCTGCTCTTACCCACAGGCCCTACTCACCTGGTGAGTTCACCTCTCTCACTACCTAGCTTCCCTGACCACCTGCTACTGCCTGTGGCCTCAAGCCTGAACTCAGGCATTTTTAATATAGCTGTGTTTCACTAATGAAATACCCCTGCCCACAAATGATTTGCATCCACTGGAAAAGCACAATGGAATGGAATATGCTTAACATGATGTGGAAAGTGACAGACAGGAAAAGCAAGAAAGCAGTAGGCAAGCTGGATGAAAACACAAAGGGACGCTCCAGGTCAGGCAGTTTAACCTAGTCAGAGCAAAGGAAATGGACTGGACTGAATTCAGTTGTCATTGGAGGATGATTATTATGAGTAGAAGCAGCCAATGTATCAGAGATGGATTGTGAATGAAGAAAGTTCTATGTGGTAGAGAATCTTGGGGCAGATGAAGGAAGATCGATATTTTGAGGGGATTTTATTTAGTTAATGCCTGTCAACCTGATTTTAGGGACGATAGGGCTTGTTAAACAAACCCAATTTAATTTTTGATGAAATTACAAGTATGGTAAATAAAAGGCAATTGCACAGAGGTAATATCCTTGGATTTTGCAAGGTGTTTGACTTTGTGCAGTACTATGTTCTGTTTAAAAACTAGCACCATGCAATATCAACTAAGCACACAAAATGGGTTAAGAGCTGGCTAACAAACAGATCTCAAATAATAGTTATCAATGCAGAATCCTCGTTGAAGTGGAGCGTTTCCAGTGGAGTTCCATGGGAATCCACTCTAGGCCCAATGCTATTCCATAATTTTATCAAAGATCTGGTAATAAATATAAAATCACTGATAAAATTAGCAGATGACACGAAGATGAGTGGAATGGTAAATAATGAGGACAGAACAGTCGTACAGAGCAACCTGGAATGCTTGGTAAACTGGGCCCTTTCAGACAAGTTTAATGCAGACAAATGCAAGGTCACATATCTCGGAACAAGGACTGCAGGCCATACCTACAGAATGGGGGACTGTATCATGAAAAGGAGTGACTCTGAAAAGGATATAGGAGTCACAATGGACTAACAGCACAACAAGAGCCCAGTGTAATGCTGTGGCAAAAAGGGTTAATGCGATCCTTGGATGTATGAACATAGGAGTAGTGAAGAGGAGCTGAGATAGATTTTTACCTCTGTATACAGCATTTTTGACACACATACTGCATACAGTTCTAATGACCACATTTTTTAAAGGATGTTGAAAAATTGGAGATGGTGCAACGAAGAGCCATAAGACTGATTAAATGATTGGCGAACATCTGTTATAATTAAGGCTACTATTTTGGGGTGGAGATCAGTGTTCACATAATTATGAATTTAAATAAAGCCCATGACTCCTGCAGCAGCAGCTCCTTTCCCCTCTGAGCATTAAAACCTGGCCTACATGGTGGCAGAGCCCCTCAAATTTAGTGTGTCTGCCCTTCTGTAGATACGAATGGCACTGCAATCCTGAGTGCTAGGTCACAATGCCAATCAATTTTGGTCCTCCGACCCTCAGTCTCCATCTAAAGAGGGGTGGATGTGCCAAACCTGAGTGGCATTGTGACCAAGTGGGCCAGGTTGCAATGCCCAGAGTGGAAATCTGGGTCCAATCCCGCTGGATAAGAGCTGCCACTGCAGAGTAAGTGCGGAGTAGGCTTGTCCCCAACCCTCCCCCCACCCCAGGGCCCCTTGATCCCCCTCTTTTTGTGACATATCCTTATTTTCCTGCTGTTAAATGTATTCAAATTTTCCAAAAAATAGCCTCACTAGTAATGAAAGATTCAAGAAGCTCAATCTCTTTAGTTTAACAAAGAAGTTTAAGGGGTGGTTTGATCAGTCTGTAAGTACCTACCTGGGGAACAGAATTTTGATGAGAGGGCTCTTTGGTTTAGCACATAACAGCATAAAAAAATCCAGTGGCTGGTAGTTGAAACTTGACAAATTTACACTAGAAATAAGGCACACATTTTAAACTGTAGGGATATTTAACCATTGGAACAACTTAGTAAGGGCTGTGGTAGACTAATGACCATCATTAGTCATTTTTAAATGAAGGCTATATGTTTTTCTAAAACACATGCTCTAGTTCAGTGGCTCTCAACCTTTCCAGACTACATCCCTTTCAAGAGTACGATTTGTCTTGCACACCTCTGTTTCACCTCACTTAAAAATTATTTGCTTACAAAATCAGACATAATACAAAAATGTCACAGCACGCTGTCACTGAAAAACTGCTTGCTTTCTCATTTTTACCATATAATTATAAAATAAATCAATTGGAATATAAATATTGTATTTACATTTCATTGTATAGTATACAGAGCAGTATAAACAAGTAATTGTATGAAATCTTAGCTTGTACTGACTTCACTAATGCTTTTTATGCAGCTTGCTGTAAAACTAGGCAAATATCTAGATGAGTTGATGTACCACCTGGAAGACCCCTGAGTGGCCCCAGGGATACGTGTACCCCTAGTTGAGAACCACTGCTCTAGTTCAAACAGGAATTAATCCAGAGAAGTCCTATGGCTTGTGTTTATGCAGGAGGTCAGATGACATGATCACAGTGGTCTCTTCTGGCCTTGGAATCTATGAATCTGTAGAGAAGAAAATCTTAGATGCCACTCCAGTTACACACACACACACACACACACACACAAAATACAAAATCAAGATAGAGGAACTATAAGAAATAATCAATAGAGGAAAGGATTAATGGAAAAGGCTCAGATTTGTAAGTGGAAATTGTCAATAAGGATCAAGTATTTTGTGATTTAAAGGCAGATACTGTACATTTAGACTTCAAAAGGCTATTCATGATGTCCTCTTTACCCGATAACATTGCAGACGATCCCATGTAATAAAATGTGTTTGTTTACATATTGGATGCCCCAAAATTAATGGCATCCATTGCACTGAGACACAATGCTATAACCTGGCAAGAGCAAAGTTGAATTAAGGAATGCTCCACAAATTTCAGGAGGGATAGCATCCCCAAAGGTCATTCGTTTATGTGGTATATTTTAGGTAAGTGGGTATTTAATACTATATTGTCATTGTGCAAGAAGTCCCTTAATCTTAAAGTGGAAAAATTTAAAATCCTTAATTCTACTTGGAAGCTGCTTAAAAATGCTGTACGGCAAGTGTAACCCTACACAAACAAACAAACATGCAAAAGAATGATGGAAGGCAAGACAAAACCAGTATGGCTAAATGACAGGGCTTAGGAGATTATTCAGACTGGACAAATCTTCAGAAAATGGAACTCTAGAGCATGTAAATCCAGTCATAAGGATCATATATTTTACCTGTGTACTTCGATGGAAACTAGGAAGGCTTAGCAGGAACTTGAAGAACAAATAGCCAGTGGCATAACAATAAATACAGGTAATAAGAAATTCTTGAAGTGTATTACAAGCCAGAAGTCTGTAAAAGAATGGGTGGGTCCACTGAATTAGCAGGGAGTTATGGGAGCAACGAAGGAGGACAAGTACATTGCAAGCAACTAAATTATTTCTTTGCATCAGTCTTCACAGAGGATACTGGGGAGATTGAAGATTAGGATAGAAAACAGTACTGAGCATATGGTAATGCCTTTGTAAAATGATAGTATAACCTCACCTGGAGTACTCTGTTCAGTTTCAGGTCACCCTGTCTCAAAAGATATAGCAGAAATGGAAAGTCCAGAGAAGGGCAACATGTCTTTGACACATGGCCTTATAGTCTATGAATCTATACATTTCCATATAAGAAAGTGAAAAAATTGGAACTGTTTAGTTAAGGAGGGGAAATAGAGGTAAATAAAATAGTCAATGGTATAGAGAAGGGAAATTGGGCACACCTATTTGCCCTCAAGCAAAGGGACATTCAATGAAATTGGAAATATGTGAAACTGATACAATTTACACAGTGCATAATTAACTTGTGGAACTCATTGTCACAAGATCACTGAAGTCAAGAACTTTGATGGATTCAAAAAAGGTTTAGACACTTAATGGATAAGAAGAACATTCAAAGTTAATTTAGATTACATTTTTAATATGTCAGAAACCTGTGCTCTAGAGCACAAGTCAGTCACAAACAGGGCATTAGGAAGCACACTCCCCTTAAACTGGATTATTCCATAACTGTCTATTTTAGATTTCTTGCACTGTGCTTTGAAGCTTATGGTACTGGCAGCCATTGTTGGAGAAAGAACGCTGAACGAGACGGACCTTTGGTCTGATCTATTATGATAATTCTAATGCGCTAATGTTCCTGTTATTTGAGAAGCACAAGTGTGTGGGAACATTACAGAGAGGGTTTGTTTTGGTTTCACTGTCACTTTCAGAAACAGGTAAAGCATTTAAACCTTTTTTTTAAAGAGCTAAAGATGGGCAAAGAAAAAGTAGTTCTGGTGTTTCCAAAACACCCTGGATTATTTTTTGGTTTTGTCCCAAAGCCCACAATCAGGGTTTGGAAGCCTTCTAAATCCAAGGGCAGGTTTTGAATGATCTCCATTACAAAGTGGTGAAAAAAGAGATGTTTTCTCCTCATATCTTTTCATGCTTTGTACAATTTTTGTACATCTAAGACCCAGTTAACCACACACAAAGCAGGGCCCAGGCTTGGCCCCAGTTCTGCATTCAGTTTCCTTTTGCATACCAGTCACATAAAGGCATAGTTGCCATGATAATTCTAGACCTAGATCCTTTTTTTTTCCCCCTTCCTCTGAAGTGTTAGGATTTCCACAGCTAATGCATATTATGTTATCCTTTTGCTAACCATGTGCCATCGCAACAGTAGTCACCCACTAAAGGAGTCCCAGAACTGCATAGAGAATTGTATGAGAAAGGAACAAAGACTTTAGAGTCATTTGCAGTGGCGAGCACACACGCATAACAACGGATATGTTGACAAGTAGTCAATCCAAAGGCTACAAGACGCTGATTGCCCACTTGGTGTCTTTCAGAATCTCCCATTTTCTGCACTCTTTTCTGCTGCTAGTAGAGGCCCAACGACCTTTCAGAGGCAGGCAGCCATTGCTACTGCTGGGAAATCCTCCATATAAACTGATCAGACTAATAGCTGAATGGCTGACCCAAATGGCCTCCACCCACCAGGATTTGTGATGTCAGACGATGGAGCAAACATTTTACATGCATTCAAGAATGGAAAGTCTGTGCACATACCATCTTTTGCTCATATTCTCTTAACCAGTCTGTGCCTGACTTCCTCTTGGGGAAAAGAGAGTGTGAAGTATGTTGGCTGCTAACCATAAAATCTTTGGGCATTTCATACATTTGGGAATAGCAAATGAAAAGTAAATGGGGAAAACAGCAGAGCTTCGGGACATGACAGATTTGTCATATTAGCTATAGGAGGAGGCCATCAGATGGAACGGCAACTTCAATGAGCCAACAAAGGCTTCTTCAGCAGCACAAACAGTGATTAGCTGTATAATGACAAGCCATGTGTAAAGGACTCTTGTAGGTGTTTAGAACAGGCCATAAGAACATAAGATTGGCCATACTGGATCAGACAAAAGGTCCATCTAGCCCAATATCCTGTCTTCTGACAGTGGCCAATGCCAGGTGCTTCAGAGGGAATCAACAGAGCAGGTAATCATCAAGTGATCCATCCCCTGTCGCCCATTCCCAGTTTCCGGTAAACAGAGGCTAGGAACACCATCCCTATCCATCCTGGCTAATAGACATTAATGGACCTATCCTCCATGAACTTATCTAGTTCTTTTTTGAACCCTGGTATAGTGTTGGCCTTCACAACAGCCTGTGGCAAAGAGTTCCACAGGTTGACTGTGTGTTGTGTGACGAAATACTTCCTTTTGTTTGTTTGAAACTTGCTGCCTATTAATTTCATTTGGTTACCTCTAGTTCTTGTGTTATGCGAAGGAGTAAATCACACTCCCAGAAAACTAGATTTCACATTTGTGGAAAAGGAGACACTTGAGGAAGCCACATATGAAATGCTGGCCTCACTCCCAACTTCAGTCAAGAATTGTTTTTAATATGTCTGTCTAATTGGACAAGCAAAGAGCAAAACCATTTGTCCTGGTAAGTTTCTAGGGATATTGCCTTGTAGACCAGTTGACTTACAAAATTAATCATCAAATATCAGTGATGTATAGATTGTCACCATCAAATGATGGTTTCTTGAGCAATGGCTGTATATAAGCCAGCAATCTGTCCTCAAGGTGGCATTGATAATCTTCAACAATGGGCTCCTCTCTTCCTTGAAGCCAGGACAAATATGGCTCCAGAGTACAGGTTGTGGAGGAAGGGTTTCCAATAGTTACAGTACTTCAGGGAGTGACACTAGCTGAAACAAAAGCACAGAAGTAGCAGTATTTGTCTTCTCAAGAATTTGCCCTGCTGTCCAGGAAGCAGACGGCTCCACCTAAAGCTGAAAGATTTATCTGCAAAATTATAAAGAAATTACCTTAAAAGAGGAGGCATTTGAATCAGCCATCAAATGAAAACATCTTAGATTTCCCAAGCTGTTCACCACCTGAAACAAAATATGGTGATCTAGACTTTGTAGATAATGGAGGCAAAGACATGTTTCCTTGCTTCCTGAAAAGCCATGACATGCAAGGTTTAAAAAAAAATGTTTGCTACAGTTGATCAGCTTCAGCCAGAGAGCTCTGCTACTGGGGCTCCATCCTTCTTCATTCCCACTTCAGAAGTCATAAACCACCTGTGCACAAGGTGATCTATGAAGCTGAAATGGGGAAAGAGAACACCAAAGGGCCATTTCAGGCATGGTTGAGGACACAAGATCATTGTAAAATTCCAGAAAAGATTTGTTAGAGAGCTTTGTCAATAGGACACTGTTCTTCTTCAGAGGCTTTTGGAATTCTCAGCATCAGAGAGAGAGAAAGAGAGCAGTCCTTGGTGAAGATCAAGTCAAGTGAACAGCCCTTTTGGTGAGTGGGACAATTGAACCAGGGCTGCCAGTCAAATGAAGAGCTGCGGGTGAGTAAATGTGCAGCTAAAGGGTCAGATGAGTCATCAGCATAGAAGCTGAAGTCATCAAAGATAGGAGAGGAAGAAAGATCCAGGAGCTGAAATCAGAGAGGAAGGTTGATGGGAAGGAGTTGGGTGGACCATAGATCACTGCATCCAATATTTATCTCCTCTCCTTCTCCATGTTGCTGTAATGTCCAAAAGAGGAGAGAGAGTGGGGAGGAGGGAGGATTGGAAGCAGCAGGAACAAGAGAGGAGAAGCCTAACACCTCTGTCTGATCCATGATGAGGAATGTGAGAGAAGGAGAGGACTCCATAGGGGAGGGCAGCTGGATAGTCAGTGTCAGACAAAGGGACTCAGGTCTTTGTCAGCTATGAAGAGGTCATGGATGGCTGTGATCTTTTTAGTGATCAAGTGGGTTGTCCAAAGACTGCAAGAGAGTGGGAAATGGGTGTGAGGTTAGGAATGGGGGTATGAGAGGGGCAGAGTGGGTGGCAGGGAAAGGGCTGGGGGGTGGAGAGGATGGACTTGGAGGGAGGGCCAGAGTTGAGGCGAATGTATCGAGAGGTGAGGAGGAGTTTGGGGGAGGGTGTAGGTGTGCGCTCTGGATTTGTGCTGGTGCGGGGGAGGGGAGAGATCGGGATGGAGATGGGCAGGGGTGAAGGTATTGTTGGTAGGAACTGTAGAGGGGGGAAGGTAACAAGGATGAGGAAATGGAGCCAGTGGGCAGGGGAAGGCGGAGGACAGATACCGCGATGCAAAAGAGGAGCGCAGTGAAAGCCATGATGAATGGCAGGTGGACAAGGTTACCAGTAAATAAATAGAGCAGAGTCTGAAGACCGTTGTTAAAGGGGGTGGGGGGAATGGACTTTGGGACAGGAGCAGTTGCCTGGGGCTTCTAGTAGGACGCCTGCGAGATAGTGGCAGTGTATTGCCACAGGGAGGGGGAAGAAGATGATGGTGAGGCTGCGCTACTGGGAGGATCTGGGTGCGGGAGATAGCAAGACAGAAGCGGCTCCCCTGTGCTGATAGCCAGATCCCTGCCAGGAAGCTTTAATAGGTGTGCCCAGGAAAAGGTAGTTTTACTCAAAAACAAATTCCGCCCCCCCCCCCCTTTTCTCATCTGTTTATTATTTTAAGGTAAAATAATCACTGGAATGAAACTTGCCACTCTAAGGTCTCTGCCTGGGCCTTGCTTTTTCTGTTTTGCAAAAATTAAAAAGATGTACTCTGCTGATTTTGCATGACAGAAATCATTTACCGGAGGACTTTTTAAAACTAGTTTCAGCCCCCCCCCCTTTTTTTTTTTTTCAATTTTAACACAATGGTATGGATGTTTAAAAGCAAACCACTTTAGAAAGTGCTGTGACATTCAGGTTTTAAGAAACCCGGTTTAATTATATTTTTGCTAATTAAGAGTTTCATTACTGGGGATCACATGATTTAATTACATAAATACTCCAAAAACCTGATTGTGAATGTAAAATGTGGACGAAAAAGGATGCCTCGTTATTTAATTACCTGCTAGATTGGAACCAATCCGTATTGTAGAGCAAGAGGGACATCATATGCTGGCTTCTCTCCCCCTCTCTCTTTGTTTTCTTTGCAGAGCTTTTTGTTTGTGTGTGTGTGTGTGTGTGGGAGTGGGTAATAGGGGGCTGGCGGAGTGCTGTGTGCCTTAATTGAGAGAGCTAATTACCTGAGACCAGTATTACAACTTTTTGAGAATATTTTATTTCAAACTATTTTACAATAAATGTGTGTAAATAATGTCCAGTACTGATCTAGATAATGCATCTTATCTAGCTAATACTCACAAATTTCCCCTTCCCACGTTAGAAAAAATCCCCTCCTCTTTCAGTGGGAGAATGTCAAATAACACAAAAACCTACATTTTCTGTGTTACGTGGGGATTTAGCTCTCATTGACTTGAACAGTAGGTGTGCACGGCATGGCAATGTATGCCAAAACACTGGGATTGCTCACTTTGTGTCCTTCAGCAACAGTTTGCCGGTTGGCAAAAATCCTGGCTCTCTCTTAAAACGGATGCTCCCTCTTTGTGCAGCACTTGTTGGGGTGATGTGATGAAGTCTTCTGCGACAACTTGCCGGTGGAGATGACTGGAACACCAAATTCACATACACCTGAACCCATCTCTATTGCCTGTCCCTTTTAAACCGATTTTCAGCTCCCTTTCCTTGTAGGGAGCTATCACAGCTTTGTTGTGCAGGGATTGCTGAACATGTATGTGAAAAATATTCTTTGTTTTCCATTATCTCACTGGTTTTTGCCATTGGAATTTTCCCCCTTTCTCCATGTTCCTCACAAGCCATTGCCTCATAAAGCCAGAAATCTGACCTTTGTACTTAGTGATCACAAATGACAGCACATGTTTTCTCAGCAAACTCCAGTCCTGTTCAGGCTTAGTACTATTTCAATCACCTGTCAGATTTTACAGCATCAGATCTGACATTAGCAGAGTTGTGTGCACTGGAGTGAGCCTGCAGGAAAAACACAGAAGATGCTTATTCAAACTTTTGGGAGGTTTTTCATTGAACATCCAAATCAGATTAGGCTTCTCTCTTCCTACGTGGCATAAAATAGATTGATCTGATACAAATATAATAGAACACAGTTGCTAGAAGAGGTAAAACAAAAAGGATCTGGCCAATGTACCACACGTTCTTTAAGTCACTAGGTCTGCAGGATCTGGAAATGTAGAGGGTAGGTAAACAATTGCACTTTATCAGCACCAAAGGCAAAAACATTGTGTTCTAGGGAAAAGAGAGCTGAACTTTGGTTGTTGGATCCTAGAGAAAAGGCAGTGGAATTAAAGACGACAAATACAAGAGACTGTTTGTATCAGATTTCCAGCACTGATACACTTTCATCAATCAGCTCAAAATTATATTACCCAATTGTGGGAAAAACCTCTGCTCGTGCCCCCTGGCTGACGCTCTGCTGGGATTAGCCTAACAAAGTGACACTACAAATGGCATTGGGTGATGCGTGTGCATTGTCTGTCTCTCAAAGATTCCATCTCCACTGCATTCAGTTTACAAACAGAAGGATTTTTTTTCCACTGCCACCCCTGCAAACTCGATCGGGGATCAGAAAACCAAATTTGGGTCTCTGTTTCACAACTCCTTGCCAACAATAAAGATTCTGTAACTAGAATTTGATGCATGAGTCAGAACAGAATCCATTTTACTTTCCCTTTGCTGTGTTGGCTTTGCAGAGCAAGGAGGAGGAGGAAAAACTTATTTGTAGTCATAAAAGTAAACAGATCTGATTTTGAATACACCCTGGGGGTAGATCAGAGGTGTATGAAGAGTCCATTTTCCCCCAGTCACTTTTCTAACCATAAGTACACTTTTAGGTTCAGGTTGATTGGCAAATGATTGACAATACACACAAGTGTATGCAACGGACTGGCTTCACAAGCTCTAGTTGTGCTGGGGGTGGTGCAGAGGAGGGGTGTTGCCCTAGTAGGATCTCTTGGAGACACTATGCCTGTGGAAGGAAGAATGCTTCCTGGAGCAGGGCCTCTTCTGCACCCTTGGACAGGGCACAGCTATCCCCGCTCTGTGTGGCATTGATTGGGGCTCATGGCCCATCTCTGGCCATGTCTGTGGAGTCTAGTAATGAAAGTACTTAAATGGAGTGTTGTTGTATGAAGTTGTCCTAGCAATTGATTATTTTTTCTAAATATACAAGCATCTAACTAAGAATGGGTGAAGGGATGTGGAGAAAATAAGCGTTCTAAACCACATCTCATCCCTCAGACTGAGCTGTTTGTAAGTGCTTGGTAAAGCATCATCCCCTGGGTCACTCCAACCTCTAAGTCATACAGCACCTGTGGTGGGCGCCTCTCTGGGGAGGGTACCATGTGTCTCCGGGTCCGCACATGGCCCAGAAGGTTATTTTTTTTATTCCACTGAGAGCCTGTGCTCTTCACTGACAGTCAAGTATCCCACTGTCTCCCATACTCCATCCTCCAGCTCACCCTCCAGGCTTCTTCAGAGGATGGCTTTCTGCACTCAAGCCAAACTGGTGACCCACTGCTGCCCTCCTGAACAGTATTTAAACAGATTTAAATCCAGCTGTAAATGGGAATCAGGAGCTTCTGTGCTGCACCCTGAGTGCAGTAAGAGGTTTTTGGTTTTGTTTTTTCCAAAAAATCCTTCCCATTCGGTTTTTTATTATACAGCATGTGAAATCTCTCTTTCCTGGACCCATGAGATTTTCAGTCCCCTTGGGAGGAGCAGGGATTTTCTTATGTTCCCCCAGCATTTCCAGTCTTGTACTGCACCTTGGGGCAGAAAATGTGGCCAAGTGCCAGTGTGCCTTTGATACTGAAGGGAGATTACATCAATGGTCCTGCTGCAGGAGGTACTGCTAAATGTACATTACACCAGGGAGAGGAAAGCTGGTTTGGGATGGGGGAGAGCAGGGTGCTGGGTGCTGGGCTGCCTCTGAAAAATGCCATTGTGGATGGGATGGAAAGGAATGGATATTCTACGTATGCATTTTCTTAAAGCTTATCTGACACAGGTCAGAGCAATTCAGACTGCTGCCAGCCCTTCCTTTCCTCTGTTCTCTCCCACTTGCTAGTGGCATCTAGTCTGTGGCACGTGGGGTCTGAAAACAAAGGACCTAAACTTCTGACTGAATTGGGGTTTTCCACAATGAATCCAATCACAGCTGTAGGTCAACATTTTAGCTGGAGGTCTGCAGTTCTCCTTAGCAGAACATGTGCTCAATAAAAAAGGCACTTTAAAAAGTGCCCCTCTGCCTTGTTGAGGCTGCCAGGTTGTTCACAAAGCTTGGACTCCACCCCTGACATGGTGCTGCTGCTCTGGTGCACCTCAGTGGAATAAGCATTAAGGAGAAAATCCTGGGTCCATCTGGATTAGTTGGGCCAGATAAGGAGAAATAATCCCCCCTGGTCACAGAGCAGCTCCACAAAGTCTACTGCAGCCAGGTGATTACACGACCCTATGTGGCTCTTTGGAGAACCACCCAGAGAAGGTAGGAGAGAGGGTAGGACTGGAAGCACTGTGGAGAAGAGAATCCTCTGATCTCATTCCTCCCTAGCCCACCCATTTCATGTCTCCATGGAGCTGGGCTCCAGACCGTGCCCCTCTGCTCCCTCCTCATAATCCCTATCCGCCCCACCTTTGTGCAGCAGAATTTCACCAATATTGCACTAAAGTCAGGATTTGCACCTATACACAATGGGATAGCATCCCTGCATGGCTGCGTGATCTGGAACAGGGAAGAACACTATGCTATTGACTGCTGCAAGTGGCACATAGAGAGATAAAGACATTTATTTTACTTTGATTTTTACCTTATTTTCATAAGAGGGGCAGTGCCCAAGTGACACAATCACCTCACATGGCATCACAAAGTCCTACTTGGCACCAGCTGGGTTGGCGCTATGAGATTCTCATGTTTGAGTTTCTTTTTTTTTGCTTTGCAGTGTTAACAGCATCACCATTATCATATAAACCTAGCCAGCTCCCTGGAAAAGAGTGAGGCTAATGTAAAGCAAATTGCCTGAGCGTTGGCAGGGAATGGGTCAGAGAAAAACTAAGTGATATTAGCCTCTTTTTTCTTTCTTTCTTTCTCCTCCTGGCCTCAGCGGCCTGGAATTGAAATCATAGTGTCTCTAGGGCAGTGCTGCTTAATGGGACAGCTGGTGAAGAGAGCTGAGCACATGTTTCCTTTGCAGTTTTCATCTTCATACTTCACAGGACCAGGGACTGATTGATGGAATTTTTTTTTTTAAACACAGCTTTCTCGAGGCCTAAAGCCTGCTTCTCTCAGCCACACTGAACATATGTCCACATATTCCCTTGGGCAGTATTTAAATGTGTGCATCCATGTGGCTGTATTTGTTTAGTGTGTGCTCCCACTGATCTAATGGGACCTTTCCCATGACCCATTGCTTCCTTAAGTTTGCCACTTGCTGCTGTCAAGCGAGAGAGGCTTTAACTTGGATGGCTATAGCTGTAAATGAATGGGCTTTTTTTCTTTTCAGTCCTTGAGCTGATGGATAATCTAATACAGTTTAGCTGAGAATCTTCCTCAGAGCTGTTAAAAAAAACAAACCCAAACAGACCCCATCTGTTACAATCCTGTGTCAATTTATATGAATGCAAAATTTGTAAGGTTATGTTCTACCTGTTAATAAACCTTCTTGTGACAACACAAATACAAAGCAAAATGTACATTTCTTGCCATATTGGAGCAGATAACCCTGACGTTTAAACCTTCCTGAAAAAAACCCTGTAAGGTGCATGAAATATACTTTCCGACAGTGAAAAACTCAGCCTTCTATGTAGCTATGCCAGGAGAACCATGCGAGTGAGATGGAATATTGAGTAGAACTATTGCTAGAGACGTGTTACTTGTAGAAACTAAGCTCTCTCTGTAAAATACTGGTATTGCTTCTGCACAGAGACTAGAGGGTAGATTATTTCTCTGTGCCAACTATTGCAGCTTCATATGTGGGTATATGCACACGATAATTTTGCTTTTTCATTTTTTGCATACTAGTTATATTTTTAAAATTTTGAATGAACCTGTGATACAGATGAAGGAGGAGGATTTTAGAGAGGTGAAATTTATGGGTGAAGGAATGGTGGCTGACTTAGTACAACCAATCAAGCTAAAAACTTCGTAAGTCTTACACAGATTGTGTTAACTTACAGTTTAGGTTGTGATGGTAAACAATGTAATTTACCCCAAGTGCACAACTATTGAAAAAGCCTTTGTCTTACAATAATGTCTAGAGGCCTCTGTTGAGATAAGGGCCTCGTTGTGCTGTACAAACACAGTGAGACAGTCCCTGCCCTGGAGAATTTAAATTAAATAGATGAGACAGACCCTGAGTTGGAGGAGAAACAGAGGCCCAGAAAGGTGAAATGTCTCATCCAAGGTCACACTGCAGATCAATGGCCAAGCTGGGACTAGACTCTAGGTCAGCTGGCTTCATGTCCAGCACCATCTGCACTGAATAGAACACAGTGTCTTCCCACTTTATACAGGGCCAAACCCTACTTCCACTGAAGTCAATGGGAAACCTTCCATTTTGTTCAATGGGAGCAGGTTCATACGTTCCCCATAGAGTTCGTACATGTCACCAACAACAAAATACACCTGGCAAGTCCCACTGTCCATCCCTTAGCGTCCGATGGGGACGTCATCCTGAGTGCGATGAGCTACATCCTAAGGACCAGTCCAAGTGAGAGTATGTTTACCTAGAGACACCTTGCATCTTGCCTGCCATAAGTATGGGAAAGAAGTGTTAATCAGGAATAAAGCATCCCCTTCCCACTCCTTAATTCTCGCATCAGAGGAATTTGGGCCTTGTTTTCCCCAACAAAATAGAAAGGGCCATTATCTTAATAAGCCCTTCCCTGACTTCCTTTCAACAAGGAGGTTCCATGAAACAAAGTTTCACCGTGTCAGTTGTGGTGAGGGCAGCCTGGCTTGTAAAACTGTCCCCAAATTCCAGTTCATATTTACCTTAAACCTGACCTTACGTCAAACCTGACTTTCCCTGCTGGTAGAATATGTGCCTGGAAGCACCCTGGCCCTCTCCCATCATGTTCCCCAAGCCTGTCTATATTTATACATTATCAGTAGCTATTCTAGAGGCTTTTCTGCTTTTTCTCCACTTTTTCTTTGCCACCATGTTCCCTCTCTTTTCCCAGTGGAGACCACCATCCAATCTCTGGAGCTAGATCCATACAGGGCTTGCTTTTGTGCTTCTCCCTCCTCTAGTTTCAAATAGCCTGACGTGGGAAGGTTAGTTAAGGGAAAGGGATAGGATGAACCAGAGACATCAGGGAGCAGCCCCTCACACACAGTATTCAAGCCCCTCTTTGTTTTTTCACAGGTGTGACCCTTTTCGGTCATCCTCGGTAAATAGCTGAAGTGGTGAGACTTGTGGTGGATGAGCCAGTGACTATAGTTGTCCCAATTAAGTTTCTGGGAACTGTTATAACCTTTGCAAATAAGTGAACAGAAGGGGTAACAAAGAATACGTCTGGGTGTCTAAGCCCCAGAGCTTCATGATCCTTTGACCTATGCACCAATGCCCTTTTTACCAAGGAGTCATTTTTCTTCTCCCAGCAAACCCAGGCAATACAGCTCCATCAGCCTCTTCATGATTCACTGGGTATGTGGAAGATGCTCTCAACCTAAGTGAAGGAAGCAAGAAAGTGGGGAGGAGGGGGCCTAAGAAGCAAAAGCAAGTGCTTGTGCGAAATCTCTATCTTGGGAGCAATAGAAACTGGACATCCTCTTCAGTTCTCTACTGCTCTCCAGGGCCTTCTCCTAATTCCATATCTTGGTTCATCCTCCACCACAGAATTCCCCCCCCAGCTTCCAGTATCTTTAGCTTCTCCTCTTTCTCCAACACTTTAAAACAGAGCCTCTTTCTGAGCTTCAGGCAGAGACCCTGCAATGCCAAACTGCTGGCTCTTTGATCTCTCTCTCTCTCTCTCTCTCTCTGCCCACCTTTCCTTTTGTTGCTGTCATCTTCAAGTGCCATGGTCATCCCCTCTGGTTCCTTAGCTCAGAGTGTTTCGATTAGACTCTGCTCCTCCGGATTAATGCACCGCTCAGGTCTGTTGCTGCACCCTTCTGATATCAACAAGTATCAAGAGTGTTGCTTCTACTGCTGCTTTCTCCATGACAGCCGTTCCAAAGTCCCAGTAATCATTTCTGTCCCTGTCACTATTCCAACTCCAAGCATGGTCTCCTTGTGACATTTCTCTGACCTCCTTCGGCCCTTTCCATCCTCACCAGTGGCTATACTCCTCCAGGATTTCCCATTGTCCTCCATGACTTAGTTTTACTGCCAGATGAACAGCTGGCACTGGTCCAGTTTCTGTAATGGCTGCCTGAGATCTGCATAGCTTCAGCTATCTCAAGCATTCCCTTGGCTACCACCACTCCTCCTACTCTCTTAATTGCTGATAGGACTTCCCACACCTGCTCAGTCCCTCATCGTTTTTTCTCCTCCAGGCACATTGCCCATTTTTGCCCTTCTAAAGGCCTCTCAATCCTGGCCCCAGCTCAGGCAGCCACTGTTACAGTACCCCCTGCCCCCTACTCTTAATCACAACTTTGAGGGGACTTCTTCAGCAACCAATCAGTTGAGATTCCTTCACATGTACTGAGATGTTATGAAACACCCATGGCTTACTTAATTTCATGTTTCTGGGGCACATCTGCTAGCCTCCTCCAGTCACACTGGCCCTCTGAAAACAGTGGTAGAGGCCATGCCTCTGGAACAATGCAGCAGAAAAGTCCAGAGGAAGAAAAGCTAGTTGCGTGGATGAGCTTGACAGGAAATCTCCTGCTTTCAGATGCATCACTGCAGGCATGAGCGGTTTGGAGGATTCTACTGAAATTGAGTCTGCAAGAGCTATATAGGGGAACTAGGGCAACTCTTTAGAAATTGGAAGAAGAAGAGTTGTGTTCTGTTATCCTGAATTTGACTCAAGAATTGATCCCTTCTTAAAATTCAGAAACTGGACTTAATGATGGGTGTCAGAAGGCTTATATTTCATCTCCTAAATTGGCATCAGACCTACATAAAAATGATGTAGTCCAAGGTATAGAGGATGTACAAATAAGCTAAACTGGGATTCTCTAACTTAAAAAAATATTCTTCCTGCCAATTACTTCACAGTTATAAAACCTCAAGTTCAAAGTGCTACATTCTTTGTATGAAAATGTACATGTAAAGAACAAAGGATAGATGTGCACTTTCTTTTTAATCAGACATTTGCAGTTCACTGTTAGACAATAACCTCCCATTCTAAGAGTCACTTTCTTTGATCCTGCATCATTCCCCTCCAAGCAACTCCTTCCTACTTTGTAGGCTCATCCCTGCATCAAATTCCTGGCCACTCTCTGCTTCATTTGCAATCCACAGGACACCATTCTAAAACATTCTTTGTCTGCCTGTATCACAATGTGGCCAGCAAATTGTCACTTTCTTTCCTTTTCATAAATAAAGACATCCTATATCTTTGTTTATTGCTAAATCCACGTTTGTTTTCCAGTCTTTCAATGTGATCTCCAACATCGCCCGCTCCCCTCCTCTTAGGTTTGTTTTCAAGGGCTTTTCTTTTTCAGTGTCCAAGTTTCACCACTGTAGATGACATCAGGCAGAATGCACATGCTGTACAACTTCTCCTTCAGGCAAGGGGCATCCTTCCTGTAAAAAACTGTTTTAGGCTGCTGGATGCCACTCAGCCTGAACTAAGTCTTCTTTCTATTTTACCATCTCATTCAGTCTCTGTGATCCATCCAACTCAGAGAGACCTAGTCTTCCATTTCCTTGACGCTATCATCTTGAATTTGGCTATTGAGTGCCTGTGCACCAGGTACGTTTGAAATGACCTCTGTCTTCTTGTGATTCAGGCAAAAATCTCTCTTCCTGCTTGCACTCTATGCTATCATCTGCAAATCACAGATGGTTCAGCCATAATCCATTAATGTTTATATCCTTGTCTGATGAGTCAAGCTCTTTGAAGACTACTTCTAGTACAGCCATAAGCAATTTCAGTGATTCTAATCATGCCCTGCCATACTCCTCTTCTGATCTGGATCTCGCCTCCCTCTGAATGGACTTCAGGCAAGGCTTTCATATTTTCAAAAATGTTCCTAAGCAACTTGATGTAAACAGCAGGTATGCTTGAAATACTGCATTCATATACATATTATTGAAGGCTCTCATGCTTCACAAAGGTAAGGTATGGGGGGCAATTGTATTCTTGACACTTCTGCACCACTTTTTGCACCGTGGGCACGGAATTCATGGTGGAATAGCCCTGTCTGAAGCCAGCTTGTTCTCTTGGTTGGTTTGCATCCAGTAGTACAGTTAGTTTGTTAGTAACGACCTTCATGAGCAGCCTATATGCTCATGACAGTAGACTGATTGGATGATAGGTGACAAAACAGACTTTAAGAACTTTCTTTGAAAAGCAACAGCATAGTTGATGTCTTCCATACTGATGAGACTTCATTGCTCTTCGGATATTTAGTGAAAAATTTGATCAGTTCTGGCACCAATGCTGATCTTCCAGCAGTCAGCATTCCAACTGTGATTCTGTGTGTCCCAGGGTATTTGCCCTTTTTCATGGAGTCAAGCACATCATCCACTTCTTCTGATAGAATATCCAGCATTTCACCAAGTTCTTTATCAGTGCCACTTGGGAAGGGGACTGAAATTGTTGCAGTTCTGTTCTGCACAGATCCTGATAGAACTTCTTTATGATCCCATATTTTAAAAGCTTCATGTACCAATCTGCCCTCACTTTTCATGCAGGGCACTTGATTTCTGCCTAGAACCAATTTCTGCTCTGCCTTTTTCAGTCCCTTGTTATGCTCCAGGGCTTACTGAATGACAGATGTGGTGGTGTCACCCTCAATATGCATCTTTTGATGTAAAGTCTCTCTTCATTTTCCTTCACTGATCCATTAACATTTTTGTTCCATCAAATGCTTTTGAAACAAACACATTTTTCTTGTATCTTGATGGTTTCTGCATGCAACTTGGTCCCTTTTCTTTCAGCCTTGTGTATTAATGATGCCGATTTTTGCTCTCTTCTTCTGCTAATGTCACAAAATCTGTTTTCCAGAGTTAACCAGAACTGTCATTGCGCAAGAGAACTCTTCAGTGTCAGTCATAACTGTTTGACTCCCGATTAATTTCAATCTTTGTCTCAGAATATCCAAGAGAACCTTGCCTCATTGCAGATGCTGATCACTTGTTCAAAATTTGCTGAGAACAGAGGCAACCCACAAAGGTATCTGTTCTGGTGTTGAGAATGAAATCAATCTCATTCTTTGTTCTGATATTTGGATTTCTCCAAGTCCAGTTCCTGCTGTTCCATTTTTGGGACATGGTGTTCTGTGCTTGCATCTGTTGTTCTCTCTCCACCATAATTTCTTTCCCCTATGCCAAACTTGCCAATTGTTCTCTCAATCTTTGTACTGAACTCACCCATTTTGATCATGTAGTGCAGATGGCCCTCTGCAAGCAAAGTGCCTACCTCATCATAGACTTATTCTACTTCATTACTTTTGTGGCTGGGCATGGAAGCATAGATGTGGATGATCTTCATTTTGTTTTGTTCTGAAACCTTAAGTGTGTGAAGTATTATTATTGTGGTCACACTTATTACTGTTCCTTTTATAAAGTGTTACTAATTATTAATAGATATTATCAGCATGTTTCATATATGAGTAATAGGCATATGAGTACATCAGTAGATGGTTATAAGACATGGTTTTGAGCAACCTATTGACATGCTGGATTCTATAATGATTGATTAACCATTTATTAAAACATTATTAATCATTTAATAACACTTTGTAAACTATTTGTAAATGGAACATGAATATAAAGTGTGACCATTTTTTTTATTTTTTATCAAATATGCTGGTAGCCTAGTATTTCTTGGAGAGAAGGATAGCTAATGTGACACCAAATTTTTAAAAAGGCTCCAAAGGCAATCCTGGCAATTAGAGACTGGTAAACCTAACATCAGTAGCAGGCAAATTGCTTGAAACTATAGTAAAGAACAGAACTATCAGACACAAAGATAAACGCGATTTGTTGGGGAAGAGTCAACATTGTTTTTGTAAAGGGAAATCATGTCTCACCAATCTACTAGAATTCTTTGTGGGGGGTCAACAAGTATGTGGACAAGGGGGATCCAGTGGATATAGTGTACTTAGATTTTCAGAAAGCCTTTGACAAGGTCCCTCTTAAGCAAAGTAAGCACTCATGGAATAAGAGGGAAGGTCCTGTCATGGATTGGTAACTGTTTAAAAGACAGGAAACAAAGGGTAGGAATAAATGGTCAGTTTTCAGACTGGAGAGAGGTAAACAGCAGTGTCCCTCAGGGGTCTGTGCTGGGACCAGTCCTATTCAACATATTTGTAAATGATCTGGAAAAAGGGGTAAACAGTGGCAACATTTTCAGATGATACAAAACTACTCAAGATGGTTAAGTCCCAGGCAGACTGCGAAGAGTTACAAAGGGATTTTGCAAATCTGAGTGACTGGGCAACAAAATGGCAGATGAAATTCAATGTTGATAAATGAAAAGTAATACAGATTGAAAAGCATAATCCCAACTGTACATATAAAATGATGGAGTCTAAATTAGCTGTTACCACCCAAGAAAGAGATCTTGGAGTCATTGTGGATAGTTCTCTGAAAACATCCACTCAGTGTGCAGTGGCAGTCAAAAAAGCTCACAGAATGTTGGGAATTATTAAGAAAGGGATAGATAATAAGACAGAAAATATTGTGTTACCTCTATATAAATCCATGGTACGCCCACATCTTGAATACTGCGTGCAGATCTGGTTGCCCCATCTCAGATAAGATATATTAGAATTGGAAAAGGTTCAGAAAAGGGTAACAGAAATGATTATGGGTATCGAACAGCTTCTGTCTGAGGAGAGATCATGGATGGTGAGTGGAGCCCACCTTTGTGGAGGCTAGCCCCCGGCTCCACCCCTTCTGCCCATGCCCTACCCACAGTCAGAGCCCCAAGACCCCCTGCCCTCCCCACACGGATGAAGCCACAAGCCCTTCCTGTTCTGGGATGGCCGAAGCCCCAAGCCTCCTGTCCCTGGACTCAACCCGCCCAGGGGAAAAGCATCTGTTAGAAGACGCTTTTGATATGCCCGATGCAGGTTCTGGGGTGGCTGAGGAGGCAGTATGTGCCTCTTTGGCCACCCCAGAACCTGCATGGGGCATAATAAAGCAAAAACTTCACCGCCAAACCCTGCAATCGAGTGTCCGGTGGCCACAGCAGCACTGGGGGAGGCAGAGCCTCCCCTGGCCTATTATACCCACTGCCCATGGAAAGGTTAATAAGGCTGGGACTTTTCAGCTTGGAAAAGAGACGACTAAGGGGGGATATGATTGAGGTCTATAAAATCATGACTGGTATGGAGAAAGTAAATAAGAAAATGTTATTTATTTCTTCTCATGACACAAGAACTAGGGATCACCCAATGAAATTAATAGGCAGCAGGTCTGAAACAAACAAAAGGAAGTATTTCTTCATACAACGCACAGATAACCTGTGGAACTCTTTGCCAGAGAATGTTGTGAAGGTCAAGACTATAACAGGGTTCAAAAAAGAACTAGATAAGTTCATGGAGGATAGGTCAATCAATGGCTATTAGCCAGGATGGGCAGGGATGCAAAATCATGCTCTGAAGTGTCCCTAGCCTCTTTTTGCCAGAAGCTGGGAATGGGTGACACGGGATGGATCATTTGATGATTACCTGTTCTGTTCATTCCCTCTGAAGCACTTGGCATTGGCCACTGTCGGAAGACAGGATACTGGGCTAGATGGCTCATCTGTCTGACCCAGTATGGCTGTTCTTATGTTCTTATGAATAGCTAAGATTAATTTCAAGGAAGGGGGACTTAATAAGAGTACCAATTTGTTTTGACTGGATGGAACTGTTGGCTGAATTCATGAAAGGTTCTCTTAGTACTAGGGAAGACCATAGCTAATGTCTTCACCTGTAATAACGATGTGCTCAACAAAAATTATGAAAGGAGGCTGGGATAGAAGGAGTGATGATGATCAAACCAGCTGGGGGAAGAAACAAAATGTTTGTTTGGACAATTTGCATCTGTTGCTTCTCTTAACCGGATAAGGGAGTACGCTGTGTAATATATACACACAAGCTTCAGTTACCGACAGAGACTTAAAATATTTATATCACAGACAAACAGTGCCAAGGAGTTCCCTACAAATGCAGTGATTTAATAAACATAGCACTGCAATGTAGCATTTATCTTTGCTGTATATAATCAGCGGTATTTGTGTGGGTAGAATGGATAACTGACCCAAGGTAAGACTGGGGGTTGAATGGTTTAGATGCACACACTCCCAGCATCCACACCTTTTTAACTTTTGCAGGCAAACGTGGAGCATGTCCAAACATTTCCTCTTCTATGTACAGCAAGGTTGCTAAAGCACCCCTCATCTGACAGTCCTAACATGCTCTCCCATGACAGGGAGCTCTTCTTCTATGTCTTCAGCCAAGGATAAAGATAAGTTTCCTCATGTGTGGTAGAGTTAACTGCTTTAGGTATTTAGGCACTATGAACCGCAGGCTAAGGTCACTAGAACACCCCACTCCAGACAACACCAGTTACACCCATGTGAAAATCTCTATCCTGGACAACTGGCCCTGAACAACAGAATAGATCCCATTTTTATAGTTTACCTTGTGCAACCTTACAGCAAACAATCATGGTTTTCTAGTGTGATTTTTAAGACAGACCATTCCTAATTACATAATAATGTTAAATAAAATCATAATTCAGGGCTGCTGGTAAAAATTAGCTCTCTTAGATTCCCTTCTTCACTAAGCAATGTGTGTGTGTGTGTGTGTGTGAGAGAGAGAGAGAGAGAGAAAAGCTAAAATTGCTTATCTGTATTTTTATAGAATAAAAATCCTTGAAAGCAAAGACATTTTTTGAGTATACATTAATTTGATCCAGGCTGAAATATTGCCTTTTGTTACTAACAAAATTTCTGCACTCTTTCCACCCTCTATGTAAAATTGGCAATTTCCCCAAAGATAAATTCACCAAATAAAGAACAAATCAGTTTTTTGAAATTATGGTTATGCTTCAGAAGAAATAGTCTTCTGAACAATTTCAAGGTCAGAGTAAAAATTGTTATATTATATGCAAAACTGTAAGAACATGTCTCTTAACAGCGTTTGATAGCTGTGAGAATACTTTTTGTACAATTTGGGGACAAACATACAGAGTACGCCTATGTGTACACAAACATACACAAAACTGCATGCATGAACACACACTTGTAAATCCATACATGCACAAATGTACACTTCCCAAAAAGTAAAAACAGACACACAATCCTAATTGCACAGACAAAGGGCTGATTCTCCATTATCTTGCATCTTGTGTAATCATTTACAACTGTGCAGGCTGCAAACCATTCTGATTTGGTAGCATTTTGCACTTTTCATTCTGCAAACTATCTGGACTCAAGGCTTGTCTACAGTTACCTGGGGATCTACGAGTGGCGATCAATGCATTGGTGCTTGATTTAGTGGACCGAGTGAAGACCCACTAAATTGACCATAGATCGCTCTCCAGTCGACTCCTGTACTCCACCGGATCGAGAAGAGTAGGGGGAATCAACAGGAGAGCATCTCCTGTCAACATCATGAAGTGTGGACCCTGCGGTAAGTAGATCTAAGCTACGTTAATTTGAGTTACGCTATTCATGTAACTCAAGTTGTACAGCTTAGATCGAATTTCCCCTTTAGTGTAGACAAGGCCTAATATACTAAATTAATGAACTAACTATATGAATACTGAAGGGACTTAAGTCACACTGTGTGCAAGAGAAGCGGACGCTGCCAAGGATTCTGTCTTGCAGCTATGAGTGGTTTGAAGGAACTGAGGGAAGGCTGGGCAAGTTCTATGGCCTGTATTATACAGGAGGTAATATTAGATGATTACACTGGTTCCTTTTGGTCTTGGAATCTAGAAACTACTCCACTGCTTATGCCCGTGTGTGTGTATGTGTGGAGGTGGGGAATGAGGACACACAAGGTGCAGGTGTGGACCCAAAGCACACTGCTGGCCAAAATAATCCAACTTTGTCTGCACAGGGCATGTGCATACCAGAAGTGGGATCCATGTGAACAATGACTTGAGGAAGAAGTTTCACCCACTATGTAGTATTTTCACTAGAAATCCATTGTCATGTCTCAGCAAAGTGCGTGCCATGTTTCATCAAGGCAAAAATGTGTGTCTTCCTTAATCCCCATTTTTGATAGATTCCACTGCCATATGATCTCCAAAGGGATCGATTCCTGAGTTCAAATACCTTATTAAGTAGGGGCCCCATGATTCTTTGAGTCTTTTCACAGTAGTGGAGTGTGTTACTTCTTCTATACCATGTGTTGTTAATTCTTGATATAACATCAACTTTTTCTCTTTATTTTATGTTAGCTTCTTGTTTCTTTTCCTATCAATATTTACATGAAACTAATATGTGTTTATAATTAAAAGTGTTTCCTCAGTTCCCCTTAGTCATTTAACTGAGGAGAAGTTGATCAAGAGGTGGGTCACAGAAAATGTCATTAGCTTCTTTTGATTGCTCTTGATACCTATTTGAAAGAGTGGTTCATCACAATACAGCTGGAGCTAGCCTCTGTTTCCAGGCTAATTGCTATCGGTCTTGATTCAGCAAGGTATTTAAGCATACACATAACTTCAAGAATGTGAGTACTGTAATTCCATTGACTTCAATTAGATTATTCACGGCCCTAAAGTTATGCACATGCTTAAGTACCTTGATGAATCTGGGCCATAGAACCTAACCTATAGATCATAAATAATAATAAATTTGATGAGATGTATGTAGTGAGAAAGTATTTATATTCATTTATATAGCAATGAAGAATTTATATCAGACAGGAAGACACTAACCACCATGCCTCTGCTCTATAATCCCTCAGGGCTTCTTTTTCTAGTTCTTTTGTCTATGAAGAAAATAAACATTGAGGAATAATGAAAAAGCCTTAGCATATTTTACTGATAAAGGTGTGAGTTAAAGAAGCTTTCCACTGGGAATGAATCATTGATAAGGATGACGGTTGCGTAGACTTCTGTGCTGAAAAGTATTAAAACTCCCAGAGAAGGAAAGGATGGTAAAGAAAACAAGTAGCATGGTCATGCAGCATGTGGTTTGATCCTGCTAATTCCTGTTAGGACTGGAGGGGGTCAAACTTACCGTGTGCTCATTCTATCACTCTGTAGGCAGCACTCCAATTTCATCTATTTTTAAAAATAGAACCCAAGGGGATTCTTCATCACTAGAAATAAGCCAAATCCAGTAACAAAGCTCACCGCACCTGTTACATGAACACAAGCAATAAGCCAAATCACGGGAGCTCCCACTTGAGGGCTGGGAGTTCCAGTAATCCTTTCATGCCCTATACATCAATTATTTGACAGTTGAAAATGAAACCCTGTTATACGTGTATTGCCCAGAACGCGGCTTGAAAATACCCTTTGTGAGCCAAGGTTTGGATTAATAGGTTGTGGAAGAGAAAGCAGAGGTAAATGTATCCTCTCTAACTTCAGAGGGTGTATGGAAGGTACAAACAACTAAGGGTATAAAAGTTCTTTACTTCCTACTAGGCTGTGCTGGTTGATTTCATGTGAGGCTCATAGCACTGTCATTTTGAATTTGGTTTCTTGATATTCCTTCCCACTGGGAAACCTTGCGTTAATATCTTCTGACATGCAGTGTGTCATATGCTGTTTAGAGTAATAATAATCATAAGGTGTTGAGAACAGCAGGGCAAGAGGTGGCATATTAAAACACACACACACACACCCATGCACAAAAATTGGAAAAATCAAGGATAAAAGTGAAATCATTGCTTAACTAGAATTTCTAGAGCTGAAACCTGAACAAGGATCAAATAGGAAAGCTTTGCTTTCCAGAGATATCTTTACAGGTTTGTAATTGTAAATATCTCCTTTTATAAAGGATGTATTTAGGAAGCTAAACTGTTCCCTTTCCATGAATGATCTATTTTACAGGGCTTAAAACTATGTCAAGCCTTGCTGCAGTAAATCCTCCTCTTGCTGTAATGGAGTAATGTAAGCAACTTGGGTTGCCGTTTAAACAATTCCCAGTGTGTGGCATGGCCAGTGCAGTTTGAAATGACTCTGTCTATCTAAACAGAAACAGATGTTTGAACAGCAGAGCTGTGCAGAAGCCATTCTTCAAACAGTCGATTAAAACATCTGTCAGGAGCATTGGATGGGGCCAGACAAGCAGCAGCAGTATCAGCTGGGCCTGCCAGTCACTTCCACGCACAAACTAGAGGTTGGAGGAGGGGTGAGGTGAGGGCTGGGGGAATCACTTTTTGGTCCCAGGACTGCGGCATTCTCTTTTTTCTTCACTCATTTTAACGGTATTAACTTCAATTGTCCAGGATGTCACCTCGTCACACTTAGCCTTACATCCACCGCGACCCTGAGTCTGAATTTTTGTTTCTCTTGGTAATGGGTTCTTCTGCTTTTGCTGCCATTGAAATAAGCATCAGTATGGAAGCTGTGAAATACTGACTGCATGCCAAGCTACAGTATTTCACAGCTACCGTTGTGTTTGATCATGAATGTGCCCTTCATGTCAAAAGACAAGCTTCTGTTTAGTCATTTGACAATTCAGTGGTATTGTAATAAATTTTCCAGGCCTCACTTGCATCAAAAATATTGTGGCTTACCTGTCTCTTGAAGCTTGCATGAAGGAATCCTACAACATGCAGGAAATTTACATAAATTCTTTTCCCGCCCCCCCCCGACCCCCCCAATGTAGAATGTTCAAAATTTAAATCAAGAGCTGGATTGAAATGTTACAAATAGCGCCAATAGTTATAATGATCCAAATGAAAACCCTGAATCCAAGCAACCCCCAACTATATGTCTTTTTGAAATCTAGATCTGCTCTTATTTCCTGCTTCAGGCTGGGACAGCATAAACAAACCCATTTAAGAAGAAAAGGAGTACTTGTGGCACCTTAGAGACTAGCCAATTTATTTGAGCATAAGCTTTCGTGAGCTACAGATCACTTCATCGGATGCATACTGTGGAAAGTATAGAAGATCTTTTTATACACACAAAGCATGAAAAAATGGGTGTTTACCACTACAAAAGGTTTTCTCTCCCCCCACACATGAAAATTGCGATATTACAACAAAAAAACTTCAAAATCAGACTCCAGCGAGAGACTGTTGAGTTGGAATTCATTTGCAAATTGGATACAATTAACTTAGGCTTGAATAGAGACTGGGAGTGGCTATGTCATTATGCAAGGTAACCTATTTCCCCTTGTTTTTTCCTACCCCCCCCCCAGACGTTCTTGTTAAACCCTGGATTTGTGCTGGAAATGGCCCACCTTGATTATCATACACATTGTAAGGAGAGTGATCACTTTAGATAAGCTATTACCAGCAGGAGAGTGGGGTGGGGGGAGAAAAACCTTTTGTAGTGGTAAACACCCATTTTTTCATGCTTTGTGTGTATAAAAAGATCTTCTACACTTTCCACAGTATGCATCCAATGAAGTGAGCTGTAGCTCACGAAAGCTTATGCTCAAATAAATTGGTTAGTCTCTAAAGTGCCACAAGAACTCCTTTTCTTTTTGCTAATACAGACTAACATGGCTGTTACTCTGACACCCATTTAAGAGTTCTCCTTAAGACTGATTATTCCCAAGTAGAGTCTATTACTAGCTGTGTTTCCAGCCACATAGTACGAGAGCTGATGAAGGTTTTTGTTCGTTTGTTTTTTTTCAGAACACATTGAACTGTGCATGTGCATGTGTGATAGCCACTAGCCTGGTGCGGAGGCCACTCACTGGGACATGGGAGACCTAGGTTGCTGAAAATCAGGCAGAGCAGGGCCTTGAACCTGGGTTTCCCATATCCCAGCCAGCTAAGGACCCCACCCATGAGGTGACTGGCCATTCTGAAGTGTGTCTCTTGCTTGTGGTTTTTCACAAAAAGTTTGAAAGGTCTCATTTTTGTTCTACATTGGAATGAAAATAAATTTCAACTCCCCATATTGTTCATGAAACAGAATTGTTATTTTCCAGCAAGCACTACATAACACCAAACACTCAGTATTTCACATAGTCTTATGCCCTGCGTGCACCCTACATTTTCCCACCAGGTGGGCTACACCCTACTGACCCACAGGACTGTCATAAAGGCGCCATATCCCTGTCACACACAGAAGGACCAATAGTCTTGCTGTTGGCATAGTAATGACCAGGCATCTCCCCCCAAAATATTCTCTATAGGGCTTCCCTGAAAATGTGGTGGATTTAAAAAAAATATATATGTGAATTGTTATCTCTTTTTTGCCTCTGAGAATGAATTAATTGTATGCTGTGGCAGCAGATTACTTCACAACAGCCTGGCAGATGTGCTGTTGCTGAATAAACAAACTCATTTATATTGCTGTAATGACTGTTGCTTCTGTGCTCTCATCGTGAAGCCTTCAGACTATCTATAGTAGTTTATAAACAAAGCTGCTTGCTTTTATTGAAAAGCAATTTGTAGCCGACGAGGCTCGTTGGCAGAGCGTGCCAAATGGGGCTCGGTTCACTTCTCAGGGAACAGGTGTCCCTATCATTAAACCACCGCCCCAGGTGGCACTAATTGGCATCCTAGCTGGCAGTCTCTGCAAAGAGGCCACAGATTGACTGGGCCATGGAAACTAAATTCCCCTATCACAACTTGAGGTAGCCCTTTAAGCAGGATTTGGACTCATTGGCAGGGCAGTGTGAGCGGCTTCCTGTGCCATTATTTGTGCTGTATCTGTTCTATGGAGAAAAGATTTTACTCCCCAGGCTTATCACACAATCACCTTTGATGACCATTAAAAAAAAATTCCCAGTACACTTGCAATTGCTCATTAACTATTATTACTACTCCTAGTAATAGAATTAAATAGCTCATTACACAGTACACGTTCATTCACTTCCCCCTCTTCTTTTATTTCCCCATCTTCTCTTTTTTGTTTCTTCTCTCGCCTCCTTAATTATCACGGTATTGCTGAAAAAAGGAAAATCCTCTTGCTGTATTTTGTTACATCGATTCTTTTACAGCACTAAAAATATAAAAAAATTACAACACAATGTGCCACATAGTATAGAAGTGCATGAATGACACTAAGAAATAGAGGCATCCTAAGCAAAACTCACTGTAGCATACAAGTCTTTTCAATTATTGGATTACCAAATCAGGAAGGCCAAATCACACTTGGAGTTGCAGCTAGCAAGAGATGTTAAGAGTAACAAGAAGGGTTTCTTCAGGTATGTTAGCAACAAGAAGAAAGTCAAGGAAAATGTGGCCCCCTTACTGAATGAGGGAGGCAACCTAGTGACAGAGGATGTGGAAAAAGCTAATGTACTCAATGCTTTTTTTGCCTCTGTCTTCACGAACAAGGTCAGCTCCCAGACTACTGCACTGGGCAGCACAGCACGGGGAGGAGGCGACCAGCCCTCTGTGGAGAAAGAAGTGGTTCGGGACTATTTAGAAAAGCTGGACGTGCACAAGTCCATGGGGCCAGATGCACTACATCCGAGAGTGCTAAAGGAGTTGGCGGATGTGATTGCAGAGCCATTGGCCATTATCTTTGAAAACTCATGGCGATCGGGGGAGGTCCCAGTCGACTGGAAAAAGGCTAATGTAGTGCCCATCTTTTAAAAAGGGAAGAAGGAGGATCTGGGGCACTACAGGCCAGTCAGCCTCACCTCAGTCCCTGGAAAAATCATGGAGCAGGTCATCAAGGAATCAATTCTGGATCATTTAGAGGAGAGGAAAGTGATCAGGAACAGTCAGCATGGATTCACCAAGGGCAAGTCATGCCTGACTAATCTAATTGCTTTCTACGATGAGATAACTGGCTCTGTGGATGAGGGGAAAGCAGTGGACGTGTTATTCCTTGACTTTAGCAAAGCTTTTGACACGGTCTCCCACAATATTCTTGCCAGCAAGATAAAGAAGTATGGGCTGGATGAATGGATTATAAGGTGGATAGAAAGCTGGCTAGATTGTCGGGCTCAACGGGTAGTGATCAATGGCTCCATGTCTAGTTGGCAGCTGGTATCAAGCAGAGTGCCCCAAGGGTCGGTCCTCGGGCCGGTTTTGTTCAATATCTTCATTAATGATCTGGAGGATGGCGTGGATTGCACCCTCAGGAAATTTGCAGATGATACTAAACTGGGAGGAGAGGTAGATACGCTGCAGGGTAGGGATAGAATACAGAGGGACCTAGACAAATTAGAGGATTGGGCCAAAAGAAATCTGATGAGGTTCAACAAGGACAAGTACAGAGTTCTGCACTTAGGATGAAGAATCCCATGCACCGCTACAGACTAAGGACCGAATGACTAGGCAGCAGTTCTGCAGAAAAGGACCTAGGGGGTTATAGTGGATGAGAAGCTGGATATGAGTCAACAGTGAGCCCTTGTTGCCAAGAAGGCCAATGGCATTTTGGGATGTATAAGTAGGGGCATTGCCAGCAGATCGAGGGACGTGATCGTTCCTCTCTATTCGACATTGGTGAGGCCTCATCTTGAGTACTGTGTCCAGTTTTGAGCCCCACACTACAAGAAGGATGTGGAAAAATTGGAAAGAGTCCAGCGGAGGGCAACAAAAATGATTAGGGGACTGGAACACATGACTTACGAGGAGAGGCTGAGGGAACTGGGATTGTTTAGTCAGTGGAAGAGAAAAATGAGGGGGGATTTGATAGCTGCTTTCAACTACCTGAAAGGGGGTTCTAAAGTGGATGGATCTAGACTGTTCTCAGTGGTAGCAGATGACAGAATGAGGAGTAATGGTCTCAAGTTGCAGTGGGGGAGGTTTAGGTTGGATATTAGGAAAAACTTTTTCACCAGGAGGGTGGTGAAGCACTGGAATGTGTTACCTAGGGAGGTGGTGGAATCTCCTTCCTTTGAATTTTTTAAGGTCAGGCTTGACAAAGCCCTGGCTGGGGTGATTTAGTTGGGGATTGGTCCTGCTTTGAGCAGGGGGTTGGACTAGATGACCTCCTGAGGTCGCTTCCAACCCTGATATTCTATGATTCTATGATTACATTGATTCAGGCTAGATTGTGGCTTGGATGACACAGCTACACAGGGAGCAAGAACCTTGCTATGTTCCTATCTGGCTACCCAAACCTTGGGTCTGGTGCATAGGAGTAAGCAGGGCCACTTGTCCACTCACTGACTCCTCAGAGCAAATGAGAGAGGAGGACAGGTCAAGGAAGTGGGTGGAGCCCCTCACTGGCCAGAGTAGCTGGATAGGCCAGCAATAAGTTACCACACACCAAGGAGATAAGCAAAATAGTATGCATTTTAATACAGCTAAATATAAATGTATACACTTAGGAACAAAGAATGTAGGCCATACTTACATGATGGGGGATTCTACCCAGAGGAAGAAGTCAGTTTGAAAAAAAGTTTAGGCCGGGGGAAGGGAGGGATAGTCAGCTGGACATGAGCTTCCTGTGTGATGCTGTGGCCAATAGGGCTAATGTGATCCTGGGATGCATAAATAGGAGAATCTTGAGTAGGAGTAGAGAGATTATTTTACCTCTGTATTTGGCACTGGAGTGACTGCTGCTGGAATACTGTGTCCAATACTGGCATCCACAATTCAAGAAGGATGTTGATAAATTGGAGAGGATTCAAAGAAAAGCCATGAGAATGATTAAAGGATTAGAAAACATGCCTTACAGTAATAGATTCTCAGAGCTCAATTTATTTAGTTTAACAAAGGGAATGTTAAGGGATGACTTGATTATGGTCTACAAGTGCCTATATGGGGAACAAATATTTGACAACGGGCTCTTTAATCTAGCAAAGAAAGGTATAACATGATTCAATGGCTGGAAGTTGAAGCGAGACAAATTCAGACTGGAAACAAGGCGCACATTTTTAACAGTGAGAATAATTAACCATTGGAACCATTTACTAAGGGTTGTGGTGGATTCTCCATCACTGGCAATTTTAAAATCACAAAGGGATGGTCTAGGCATTAGGTTGGGGAAGTTCTGTGGCCTCTGTTATACCCGATGATCAGACTAGATGATCACTTGGAACCTGTGAATCTGTGACAGGTGCGGGAGACAGTATCTGCATCCCTTTAAGAGGTTTCAGAGTAGCAGCCATGTTAGTCTGTATCTGTCAAAAGAAAAGGAGGACTTGTGGCACCTTAACTAAATTTGTTAGTCTCTGAGGTGCCACAAGTCCTCCTTTCCCTTAAGAGGTGTCGCCTCTTCCTCTTCCCCATAGTGCAATGTGGGGAGCTCGTTGAGGCAGAATGTCGCCAGATACTTCCCTACAGAAAGTGGTTCTCCGCTGCCCCGGCACAGGGCTGTCTTGCCCTTGGTGAACATTTATACAGCTCTCTGAAGTATCAGAAATAATTACTCCTATTTTATATCTGCATAATGATTGTGTGCTAAGCACACCTTTGAAATCTGTGTTGGCTAGAAAGGGGCCCAGCAATGAAAGTGTTAATTATGCCACCACACACAGTGGCGCTACCCTCAAACGCAGACTTGACAACTCTTCAGAGTTGTTATGAGGCGCCGAGGAAAAGGGTTAGGGACAGAAACATTTTTTAGGGACAAACCCAGCAAGAGGTATTTTGTCTCCCATTAACTCTGCTGTTTTTACTCTCTGCCGAGTTAATTACAAATCAGTTTAATTGTTCTCTCGCTCAATAACTTTCTAATCTCTCAGAGACTTGCTGCACAGCAGGCGATAAGGTTATATTTTATCACTTCTTTTTCCATTAACCCCACAGTGTTAGTCTGCGGTCTGCTTCCTCCCTCTCTCCCCCGGATTTTAACAATTAAATTGATTCAAACTGACTTCAAGAATGACTCCATTCAGAACCTTCCCTCTGCTCCTCCCTAGCTGGTCAGGTTGTCACACTGTAGGGTCACATGTGGCAACTTCTCTGCTCCTGCCCCGTCTCCCAATCACACCATGAAACAAAGTTGAAAAATTGTGCAGTGACGCATGCATGTACAGGGAAATCGGGGGAGAGAAAATCACTCCGAGGAATGTGCACAGTGTTTTCAAAAAAAAAACCTTCAGGAAAATTATAAAAACACCTAAAGTCTGCCAGTAATTCAGCCTTGGATGCCTGCCTGCTGCCTCCACTGACTGGACATTTCCCCATTGACTTTCCTCTTCTGGTCAGGCCGTGCTGTATATTAAAAGTAGCAACCTCTTTGTAGCTGGTACAACTTTGCTGGATAAATGTGAAGGCTGAAGTTGGTCTAGCTGCTGTTAACCTATCTTGCAGAATATGGCCTGCAATGCAGTGCAGGATGGTGTGAGGAATTTCACACCGCTCCCAGAAGTTAATGTTTTTGGCTGGATTAATGAAAAGCAAAAATGTGTCCTTATAAAAATAAATAGTACAGCCTTCTTCAATAATGGCCACCAACATGGCTGAATCGCTGCTATACATTCTTGTGTTCTGGACCATATACTGTAGCTGCTCCATAGTTAAACTTGATGCTAGCTGCCCATTCTACACCTAATTTTCAACCCAAATTTCCCTAGAAGAAATCACATGCAGAATTTCCCCCCAAATTTCACATGTAACATCTCATTCTGGGGTAGAATTTTACTGAGAACGGGGTTTTTTTGGGGGGGGGGGAGGAGGGCGGGTGGTAGAAAAAGAAATGTGAAATTATGGCATTTTTTTTCCTGTTTTGGCTTTTTGAAAAAAAAATCCCTTTTTATTTTTGCTCATATCTCGAAAATTGCTCATCGTCCAACCTCCAGATATGTTGAGTTTTGTTGATCTTACTAAAGAAGTAAATAAAAGAGCCTCATAGTGATTTTTTTGTGAGAATTGGGGATAGTGGGAGGTTTACAAACAGACTAGAAAGAGTGCATGGCTCAAATTAGTGGTATAATCCAGCGCTGGCCTAGTCCAAAACCCATTTAAATCCACCAAATCTTTCCATTGACTTCAGTGAGTTTTGGGTTAAGCTCTTAAAGAGGAGGCAGAAGAAGGCTCTCTCTCCCATTTCTTTCTTTTTGCCTTCACCTAAGTGAGTCCAGCCAAGAAACTCCCAGATCCCGGCCCAGTCAAGAACAACAAGACAAATTAAAAAGATGACTATCTGGCTGTATCTCTTATAAGTTAAAGTCATTTCCTTCTCTCCAACCTTCCCTTGCAACAAGCCATCTTTATAGTTTTGGGCCACTTGTTATCAAATAAAAAAATAGTATCATATATGAACAAATTTGTGACTATTTTGGGTGGTGAGAACAAGCAAGTGATCTATTCGGATGGGGGAGTTTTCCTTGCCATTTATTATTATTTTATTATATTGTATTTCCAGAGCACCTAGGCTTCTAATCATAGAACCAGGGCCATATTGTGCTAGGTGCTGAACAAACACAGAACCAAAATATAGCTCCTTGCCCTGAGGAACTTACCATCTAAGTGTAAATCAGGAGACAACAGATGGATACAACAGTCATCAATGATGATTCCAGTTATAGACATATGATGCCACACAACTGTACTTTGCCATTCAGAAAATGTTAATGTAACAATCTCTCTAAAAGCTATGTTATAGCTCAAACAGAACTTATGGGTTTGATGCAGAAATTAGTGTGTGAGGTTCTTTGCTCTGTGTTATGCAGGAGTTCAGGTTAGGTGATCATAATTCCTTCAAGCCTTAAAATCTAGTAATCTAAGAA
Organism: Lepidochelys olivacea; assembly: GCF_965140295.1. Classification (NCBI taxonomy): domain Eukaryota; kingdom Metazoa; phylum Chordata; order Testudines; family Cheloniidae; genus Lepidochelys; species Lepidochelys olivacea. The sequence goes on from NC_140413.1 coordinate 129,959,453, forward strand.
TACAGCTCTGATTCTGGTAATTGTCTGAGTATATGAGAGCTGAACTTATGCTGCTATGGTTGGTTGATAACATTTTTAAAATGTTAATGTATAGCAGGTTAAATCAAACTTTTTCAATAAAACAATAAACTTAATCTAAATTTAGAGATGGCCTTAAAACAGAATCACAGATCTGAACTGCCCCAGACTTTTGGAAAGCTTTAATCTGGAACCACATCCAAAGTTCATAGGTCATAATTGTGATTTCTATGGACAAGAATCTGAGCACTGACTTTGAATTACTCCTAAATTTCGGGGAAGTTTGTGGTAACATCCTTATCTGAATTTTGGCCAAGATTTTGAAAAGTGATTGATGCTTTTTGGGTGTCCAACTGGAGGTACCTTTAAAGGGGACTGTTTTTGGAGGGTCGTTGCTCAGCATTTTCAGAAACTTACATCCCTTAAAGGTGTCTCCAGTTGAGCACTCAAAAATTATGGTACCCAAATCACTAGTTATCTTTGAAATTCTTGGCTTCTATTGTTTCAGCCTCTTTCTACCTAATTTTCCGAGTACCAGCAGGGATGCATTTAACAGAGGCTCCCTAGTAATAATAAACTTCATGATACAGTACTGAACATCGTTTTGAACAGCAGGTGAGTTTTCCAAAGCACTGCTTTGATTTCTCTGTTATTTTTAAAATGTTGTCTAAAGAACCCATATGATTTGGATTGGAGCCCCAAATCATCTGTTCTTCTGAAGTCTGTAGAGGACAAATCACTCTATCTTTCAAAAGCTTTCTCCCATCATAAAATAATGGAATGGGATTACTAATCAGATTGTGACTTCAGTTTCAAGTCATATTGTCCTTTGGACATACAGGTTCTGATTCAAGGCACAGCGTACTCAGTGCCTTTCTAATCCGTCTAATCTATTGAATGGCCCCCATTAACATAGAATCTGAGTGCCTCATCATCTTTAACGTATTTATTTATAATGTATTTTCTGGGAGTCTTGACTTCAATGGATCAGGCTTATAGTGACCTCTACAGAAACTAATAACATGGACTAAAAATCATCCTGTAGTTTTTTTTGGCCCAAAGTAGTGCCATGCTATATGCCAATATCCAAAACAGCCACACAGGTCAGAATTAGTTTTAGTGTCAGTGTTTCTCTGTCTATTAACCTCAATCTGTTTTCTACATGACACCAACCCCCATTGCTTTATTTAATTTTGTTGTGAAAAATCCCACTTTCTCTCCTCCCTTCTTCCAATATCAAAAAATAAAAGTTTAAAATGAGAGAGCGGGATTTTTACACCAAAATGAACATTTCAATATATTCCCTTTAGAAATATGTTGTTGAAAACTGAAATGAAAAATTTTGAACAAAATGAAAAAACTTTTTGTTTCTTCCAAAACTTTTCATGGAATATACTTACCTTTTCCCAGCCAAGCTCTACTACTAGTTAAAGGTGTAAATCAGGAGTAACTCCACTGTAGTCGATGGTTCTACATAAGTGTAGAACTAGCTTAAGATAAATCAGTATCAGGCTCAAATACAGGAGCAGCACCCTTAAATTCTAGCCCACTGGTGGTGCCAGACCAAATTCAGCCTAGGTATAAGTGAAATGCCACTCACAACTGCAGTCTGTAAAACCAGGATCCTGACCACTTGCCTGCATTCAATTCTGCTGTAGTAAAGTTGTAATCTCACTGATCCAGTTTTAGTCTGGCTAATTACAAGCTGCCTAACTAAACTCCCTTGACAGTTTCAGCTGGAAAGTTATCTATCACTAAATTGTTGTGTAGTGGTGTTGTGTTCTGTTCGTTCCAGAGGCAACTGTATTTCAGTATCAGCTGAAATTACCAAGTTGTATAGTTTCTATTTTATATACTATAGTGAAAAGGTTAGTTTTACATTGATGTGGTGTGGAGATTGGGGTTGAAAAGTTGACTTAATAGCTATTTTCCATCTCTGATTTGTGTGAGTTTTTGTTTCCCTTGTTACTTGGCATGGTATCTTGTACCTGTCTCCAAGGAATATGAACTAAGAGTCACCTCCTTAGTCTGTGTCTCACATGTGGCAACATGCTGCTTTTCCACTGGCCTGGTTTTGATTTATTCCTGTGTAAATGTTTTGTGACACACAAAAGTGTGGGGGGGAGAAGAGAAAAATACATGTTGAGAGACTATTGAACTTTGTTTTTCAGTTACCTGATGAATTGCTGACTAAGGACAGGATAGGCTGGTGGAAATATAAGACCTATATATATTGTACGTTCCTCAAATGTAATGACCAGAAAAAGTGGGTGTTCATTCGTGGTTTTAGCCACCTTGCAATTTATCTTGGTTTTAACCCAAGCAGGCTAAAAACCAAGATAAACAGTCTTTGATGAAATCTAATTGTGACTAAGCCTGTTTGCATGAAGGTTCCTGAGTTCAGTTAGGGATGGGGGGGAGACCTTGAAAGCGTTCCAGTGGAAAAGTCATGTGCCCTATGCTCTTGGTTGAACCAATAGAGTCCAACAGCCCATAGTTTCAGTTGTGGCTTACATTAATACCCGACACCATAGAAGTTAAAGCTCTGTTGAAATCACACATTTACACCTGTTTATTCCAATCCTGTTAGTCCAGTGAAATCTTCAGGTGAAGAACTAACAGAGAAAATTATCTTTCCCCACCCCTCTTCCCACTCTCTTCCAAATATGTATTTAAAAATCTGACTTGAAAATTGCTCCCTGTGACATCAGTAGGAGCAGGATTGATTAATATCCTGGAGCACGAAATTAATAAATCCTGGTGGAGTTGGCAAGTGACTTGATTTCAAGAGTGCCTTCAGGGTGTTGTCTAAACAACAAAAGTTGGGCCTGGGCTAGCCTACCTGAGCTCTCTTGAATCCAACTAGCGCAGGTAACCATAGCAGTGAAGACAGTGGAGCACAGGCTTCAGACAAGACTAGTGATCCAAGTACAAAGCCAGGGTCCATTCAGGGTTTGCACAGGCCTGTATTGAAGCCTACTTGGATTCAAACCAGCTCAGGTAGACTATCCTGTGCAGATAGGGTCTTGGTATACAATAAAAAAGCTCTTGCCTTTGTGAATCTCAGATAGGAAAAGTGCCAACAATATAGCCCGTGTGCCAGTTTTTCTACTTTCAAAGAGTCCAGTTGCCATGCCATCTAGGTCATAGTTCAGAGACTGCATTGCAAAACAACGCTGGCAGGAAGAAAGTGAATTATAAATATATTATCATTTGAACTAGAGTAAAGATATAGTAACCATGACTCAAAGTATTTTGAGAGATGTGGTATATTGTACACACAGGGGCTTTCAGATTTTTTTAAGGAAAAGACACAAGATTGATTCTCTTTTCACATAGGTTTTCTTCAGTGGAGTTACTTCTGAATTACACTAGTTTAACTCTGATCAAAATCAGACTAAGAGACTGTATTGTTATTTATGATTGTACTGAGGTAGCACCTGGAGTCTGAAATTAGGGACTGAGGCCCCACTGTTTTAGTCACTGTAAACACATTTGTTGCTGAGAATCTACCCTACTTTATTTTCCAGTCTTCAAAAATAGACTCATCTAACTTCCAGGTAGGGATTCTGGGTTGCTAGTACAATAGGCATTTTCTGTACTAGGTACTATAATTCAACTTCCGAATTGGCCTGAAAATTTACCAACCTGGGCACAAAATCTGCTTACTTGCCGTTTTATGATAATGAAAACATTTAGTTGTATTTTACTCTCCTGCCAAGAGAGTTCCATCCCCTAGACAAGTGACTGAGTCATAGTTTGGAAGGCAACAATTATAATTTCCATGAGAGTGCATTCATGTATATATATTATTACATTAGATGAACAGAATTAAATTAGAACCCCATACAAATAATGAAAACAGCTGTAATCTTGTCTGTGCTATTAAGGTAGACTTAATAGAGTACTCTGACATATTTGAAAACGAGGTATTTCGTCTCACGGCTAGACATGTTTTAATTGGGCTAAGTGATATAACTCCCTACTTATCATGAAAGGTATGAGCATGCATTGGATTGTACCTATCCACGTCATTCTGTTCAATTTCTAGTCTATCCGGACAAATAATCTCATTTTGCAGTGAATTCAGAGATGTCAGTGCTACCTCCTTGCATGGTACAGTAAGACCCATACATTGTTGAGTCATTTTCCTTGGTATTGGGTTGGTCCCAACTGGTTTTTTGGATAGGGGAAATTGAAATGTCCACATTCTCAGGAAATGAAATCAGTTCTCAAAGTTTTTAACTAGTTCAGGAGGATTTTTTCTCCTAGGACCAGTGGGTGGTTGATGTATATTTTGCATGCTCTAGAGCTAACGGAACTAAATACTGTGATGCTATCTTTACAATCTAGAACATTAAAAACACATACACAAATATGAAACAAAGTAAATCAGATGTGTTTTTAGGTGTCATTTTTTCCCTGTAATATATCTGCCAAATTCTGAAGAAACTGCTAGTTTTCAGAATAGTGCCTTTATAGATGAATGCTACCGAGTGGCAGGAACTGCTATTTATGGCAGATATCATACCACTGACTGATCTGAAGGCTTCTTTGGGAGTAAGAAAGCTTTATGTGTACAAAGCTGTTTTTGGGAAACAAGGGACTGGTGTATTACTGTAAAGGATAGGTTGTAAAAGGGATGCTTATAAGGGGCCCAATATGGTTTGGATTGCAGCCAAGGCCTTGCGTAACAGGATGCCTCACAAAAGAAAGGCTTAGAACTATATGGTGAAAAAAAGACAGACGTTTCTTGTGAGCAGAGATGTGCCATTGGGAGGATCACTGACAAATCTTGCTTCACTGTTAATGTGTGTGGATAGTCAAAATGTTTGGCATTTGCACTCCTTTCTAGAATGATATTGATTTCTGGAGGCATGTCTAACGTATAATAATATAAAGAGCACACCAACCAATGCAATTCAGGCAGAATACCTCTATTAAAAGAGTACTTACTAGTGGAAATAGCCATTTAAGGAACAGGCACAAGAATGTCCCAGTTCTTGTGACAATGAGCTCAGAGGTCAAATCTAGACTTCATTGCTAATCTAGGGGCAATTGCCTTCCAAAGCCATATGATGTTGTGACCTTCAATTCTTATTGTGGTGGAGGAGTTCAAGGCTGCCCATTTGTATTTACAGAGCAAGCCTGAAAGCTCATAGGCAATATCAGAGACATCATTACAAGTTTAGGGAAAATTACCTTTCCAGTGATATAGGCGATGACTGTCAACTCAGACATAATGGCATAGCAAGAGTTTGCATTTAACTGTTGCACAGTCAGAATTCACAAATTATATCTTAAGGTAAGCTGTATAAAGAATGCTATATACCTTTTGAGTCAGTTCAGGCTCCTTTCCATGTCCAATTACAAAATGTGATGTTAGGGTCAAGAAACCATCAAAAGCAAGTGTAGAAGGCTGGCCAGTGGCTGTAACGTCATGCCAGGGAAGTAAAGGAGAAATGACACAAAGGAAAATTATAATACCACCCCTTTTATGGCACCAACCTGTTTTTAGCCCAATAGACCCAGGCTTCCTTCAGCTTTGGGTCATTGGGAAAAATCTACTGAGAAACCCTGAGGTGTCTCCTTTCAGTATTTCTAAAAAAACAGATACAAGAAATCAATTTTAGGGGCTGTCCATACATTATGTAACACATTAAGGGGGTCCTTAATTTTGCATGTTCGTTTCAGTGTTACAAGGGGATGGGTGGGTCTTGAAAATCACCAAAATATATGTTACGTACATTCTAGACAGCCCCTTATTCAGGAACCGCCTCAGGCAAAGCCCCATCCTCAGGCAGTGGTGGAGCTGGCTGCTCCCCATGTTCTCCTGGCCCATCAGTCAGGCTGGCTCTGACAGGTTCCTGACTCAGTTCTTCACCTCAACTAGAAGGACTGTGTATGTAGAAGGAGGAATTATCCCTGCTCCTTGCCTTTGAGAGCCCCCAAACCACTTTGTCTTCTGGTTTAAATGCCAGCCTTGCTGAGTCCATTTAGAAAGTCTTTCACTCCAATTGGCAGCCAAAGCAGGTTCTCCAGGACAGGCAGATCTCCTGCCTGGCCCTCCGTGCTTTAAGATGGGGTATTTACACCCAATCACAGCAGTTAATATAAGTAGGACCTACAAACTTTTCTCTGATGGTAAATTAGCTCTTCCCAGTGTTATCGTGCAGAAAACAAAGGAAGCTTTCAGCAGGGGTTGTCCAGTGATTGCTGTTAAGCTTCTCATTCCCTAAACTTTAGAAACATAGACAAAACAGCCATGCTTCTAGGATTTCACTGTACTCAGGAATACAGGCCTCTCCAGCACCTGTTATTAAAGTGATGATGGCTTAAATGAAGAAATAAAACATGTGGCCTGACATTTCCAAAGCACTTGTACCAAAGAAAGCCTAGGGGTTATATGAGGGCAGACAGTAGAGAACACTGGATGTGCTGGTCATGCCAGAGTTCAGCCAATGACCGGGACTTACTGTATTGTATTTAGTTGCAAGCTCTCAGGCTAAATTTTTAGTCATCAAGAGTAACTACAGACAAGAGTCACAGGGTTAGCTAGCAAGAATATGCAGTCTCACCACTCTGCCAAATAAATTATATTGAAAGGTAGTAAGTGACCCCTTGGTATTTCCATGGCCAGAGACAAATACAAAACTACCCCACCCTCTGTACTTTCTACTGAAATAATTTAGATAGTGGAGTGGGTTAATTCACTTGCTATTCACCTCTTGAGACCTCTGCCCTTCAAATTAGAGATGAGTGGAGCGTGGAATGTGTGATTTGACCAGGTACGTTCCGTTATTGTTCCTTCTTAGTAATCTGTAAACCTCACCTGTTGCACTTTGATGTGGCTGCCAGTCCCAGGCCAGATAAAGTGGGGAGGACTGAGCACGAGGCTATTCACCTCGCCACATTAAAAAACCCCAACTCTTGGGTTATAGAAATGGAACCAGGCGATCATATCAGTGAAAATGGCTGCAGACCCCTGCAGACTGGTGAAAGCCAGTCTCTGGAAGCCTGGACACTGAAAACTCTGATGTTGGCAGCAAGAAAACACTTCAAAGTTAATTTGTCCAGGCAACACCATGCTAGCCAATGGAAACCATAAGAAGGAAGTGACAGCAAGGATAGGAACAGCATCCACAGCATTCTCTAAACTCAACAATGTATGGAAATCAAAGGTATACAGCACCAGAACACAACTGAGAATTTTCAACTCAAATGTAATTTCAGTGCTAGCATGCAGCTGTGAGATCTGGAGATCTGCCAAAACAATGAACAGAAAACTAGATGCCTTCAGAAATAAGATGCCTACAAAAGATCCTGGGCACTGAATGGAAAGATTTCATGACCAACCCAGACACAGAGAAATCACCCATCAGCAGTGTATAGAATCAGAAGGAAGCAGTGGATGTATTTGAGGCTGGTAACTTGGATGCCAGTAGAAAATCTCCCACATGAAGTCATCAGTGGAAACCAAGTGGTGTGAGTAAATGAGTGCGCAAGAGAAACCTTGAGAAGAACCCTTAGCTGGGAGGGCAGAACAACGGATCTCCACTCCATAGAGCAGATGGGAGCAACAGAAAACGACAGTGGGGAATGGAAGAGACCAGTTTCCACCCTGTGCACCAACACTGGCATGGGAAGATGGTAATGTAATGTAACATTACTGTGTGTATAGGGCAGGTTCTGTGTACCGATGCCTGCAAAGTTGACTGGCTATAATGCCTCCAAGCTTTGTCTCATTAGCATTTTGTAGCAACTCATAGCTTCAAGGAGCCCTCACTTAACCCAGTCATAGCCCAACAAGAGAGAGACGATGCATTCATCAGTGAAGCCAGGGCAGAGTACATAGCAATGTGCATGTGATGGATATTTTGATTCTATATTTTCTGCCAGTTCTGGGGGATATGTATGGAATCATACACAACTGTTGCGGAAGAAGACAGAGTAAATCCACTACCCTTCTGTGCTGCCATACATTGTCCAAGGTATAGCCTAGAGGAACAGATTAATATCATGGATGAGTCTCCAGATTTTTCACTGGCAGTTTGCCTGTAGCAGAGCCTTTTAGGCATTTTTCTATCCAGTTCATCTGGCTTGGCTCTCTGACTGGAAAACTGGCATCAACCTAAGAAAAAAAAGAGGTGCACAATGATGGCTTGCATGAAGCAAGGTTCATGTGCCTGTGAGTACGCCTTGGACAATGAACAGTAGCATGGAAGGAGAGTGGATTTACTCTGTCTTCTTCCAGAATGATTGAGTATGATTCCACACATCCCCCCCCCCCCCGCCCTCCCAACCCTGCCCAGAACTGATAGGCTGGCAGCAAATTCTTTTCTTAGTTATAGTGATATAAATCCATTATCCAGACTAACTCTATTCCCTGTAATGGTGTTACTCCAGACTTACACCAGCACGCATGAGAGCCGAATTTGGCCCTCATGATCCAATGGCCATAAACAATTTCTCCTCTCCTGATATTTTGTCATGAAAACAGAAAGCAAAAATCTGTGTGGGAGCACAATTTGCAACAGGCTGACAGAAGACTTGCTGCTCAAGTGTGATACCATGGTGCTTCAAAGGAGCAGAACAGATGGGGCTGCAACTTTGGGTGGGACTAGGGGGAGTATGCTGAGGCACTGCAAAGAAGCAGGAAAAACTCAGGTGGCTAACATGCCCTCTGGAATCTATTTGTTACCATGCTTCTGGCCCCACGTCGGAAAAGGTTAATCTGAGTTTCAGTAAATGCAGTAGCCTTTGGTAGCCGGTGAGATCATATTTTACAGAAATCACCACTAAGGAAAATCCTTTCACTATGCTGGGCATCTGAGAGAACAGTGAGCACAGTATTTATAGTTTTCAGAGTAGCAGCCGTGTTCGTCTGTATTCGCAAAAAGAAAAGGAGGACTTGTGGCACCTTAGAGACTAACAAATTTATTTATAGTGCTCTCCTATTTAATATCAAGCTTTCAGTTAATTAAGAAATTAGATGCATCTAAACAATTATATCATGGTATACAAAGCACATCTTGTCTATGAGACACTGTCTCGAAATTGTATGCTACCATGTTATAGTTTCTCTGTGTTACTGAATAGCCAACCCTGTGGTAGAACTTGTTGGTAGAATGATGAAGTATGAGTCACAGAAGGAATCTACTATGGCACTGGAGGCAAAAAAAATTAATTAAAAAATGCATCAGTTCATTGCAAGCTAATGCTTACAGAGAGGTTGGGAGTACAGAGTCTAGCAACAAATCCTGAAAGAAATGTTTTCAAGCCCAGCTCTGATTCATCCTCCAGTTAAAATCCTGAACTCCAGCCAAAATCTGACTGGGATCAAACTCTACAATTGTTGTCCCATCTCTAATAAACTGGGGCCTGATCCAAATCCCATTGATATCACTTGAAAGAATCCCATTGACTTCAATGGACTTTGGCTTAGGTCCCTGGTGAAAAGCCTGGCATGTATAATGGGTCACAACGGAGGAAGGGGTTTAGCGGTAGAATTGTTGTCAGTGGAATTTGAGTTTACATTTTCACCAGAGGATAAGGTCAAATATTTAGCAGTATGCCAGCATTCTGATGAGAGTACTCTATTGTATGATGCTGGGTAGAATAACCCAATAGCATTTTGAAAACCAATAAAGGCCTATCATTAGTGCAAAATATAATGGAACCCCTGGCATCACCATCTCTTTTTGTTTGTTTTATATGTGTATATTTGTGCATAGTTTGGAAAGTAACCATAGTGTCTTCTAGCAGGAGTCAGACAGGTCAGTCTCTGGGAATTCAAGATAAAGCTGCATGCCTTGGAAAAAAAAGCTAGGTCTAGAGACCGGGCTTGAGATAAACAGCAATCTGGAAGATAATAGATTTGCCTGACATTGTTGTGTCCAGTAAATCATAACAAAACTTCAGAATACTGGAGAGAGGCCAGGAATCAATGACTGACTTTATTGTTTCATTATCACATTTTTGGAAGGTAAAACGAAGAGTGCTGTTTACTTTAATTAATATTACCTAATTCTTAACTCCTTGTTGCCCAAAATTATCTTTTTTCAAAGGATAACATCTTTGCTTTTCAACGTTAAGGATAACAAAAGTGACGTGTCAGCTAGGTAGGAGGAATGTGATCTATGGAAGAGGCAAAATATCACCATGGACTCCATATTGCACCTGCTAAATAGGGCTATGTTCTTTTCCTAATTGTGTTTCATTCTTTCCATAGAGAGGTTGTCATAGGAGGCTTTACCCCTTATTAAAGAAAAACATAAATAACAGTGCAGCAGAGAGCAAGAAGGCAGATATTTTCTCAACCACATTTGAGAACATTTCATTTCCTAGGGATACATTTTCAAAAATCTTTCTTTAATTTCCACCCAAGAAGGGTGTGTGTCTAAAACCTGTAGTTACATATCTGAAGGGCACTTACATATCTAAACACATGCAGCTGAGTAAAATAATTGGGGACTACCTGTGGTGTAAGTTACTGTTCAATGGCTAGGTCTACAGTGAAATTAAAAACCCATAGCTGGCCAGTGCCAGCTGACTCAGGCTCATGGAGCTTGAGCTAAGGGGCTGTTTAATTGTGGTGTAGATGTTCAGGCTCGGGCTGGCACCCAGGCTCTAGGACCCTGCGAGATGGGAGGGTCCTGGAGTTCAGGCTGCAGACCAAGCCTGAATATCTACACTGCAATTAAGTACCCCTGAGGGCAGGTCTACACTACTGCTTAAGTCGATCTAACTTACATCTCTCAGGGGCGTGAAAAGACACCCCCCGCCAAGTGACGCAAGTTACAGCAACCTAAGTGCTGTTGTAGCGGGGTAAGCACCCCCTCCAGCCCTGAAGGGGTTGGAAAAGCCCTGCAGAGGGCTGGGACTGGAAAAGGGAGCAAAACCCTGGCTGATTGGGGGAAGTGGCAGCAGCTGGGGGCCATGCCCCAATCAGGGCCCAGCTGGCTCTTTAAAGTCTTTGAGCCAGAAGTTCCAGTAGAGACTCTCTCTAGCTTGGCGAGAGAGGGACTTGGCTGCAAGGGCTGAGAAAGTACCTAGATTGGGAGCAGGGCTGGCCAAGGGAGCTGGGGCCTAGGAAAGCCCCAGGCTGCAAGCCTGGGAAGGCCTATTAGGTATGGGGGTTGCAGGGGCAGCCAGAGGCAGCAGGTCTGAACCCCCTCACCTGTGATAAGGGGCTTATACTGCAGTCTGCCCCAGGGAATGGGGGCTAGTTGGTGACTGGCAGTACCCTAAGACTGAGGTGAGGTGGGGATAGTGGGTGGGAGTTCCCCTGGGAGGGGGAGACCCAGAACTGTGGAGGTACTGCCAGGGGGCAGCACCTGGTGAAACGGGCATTGGGGTCCCAGGAGGGACATGGGGGCCAGGGGCAGCAAGACACTGGCCTGAAGGAATCGCTCTGAAGGCTGGATGCTAATTCCCCAAGACAACCAGCAGGAGGCGCTGCCGGGTGAGTCTGCACCCCATGACAGTTGTCCACACTGGCGCTATAGAGAGTCTTCACCAGACATAGTGCTTCTAGTGTAGACCTGCCCTTATCCTGAGCTCTGAGAGCCCAAGTCAGTTGGCATGGGCCAGCCATGGGTATCTAATTGCAGTGTAAACATACCCAATGTTACTCAGCATGGTAGAATCTAGGCTTTTTTTGCTTGTATATTGTATTCCTCTTCCCCTTTTTCTGTTTTTGGGTCTTTGTTAAATACGAGCTCTTTGGGGCATGGACTGTGTCTTTTTATATGTTTGGAAAACATCTGGCTTATTTTGAGTGCTACTGCAATGCAAATAAATAACATGCACATGTTGTGTGTTCAAGGTTCTGCCCATGTGGGTATATCCAACACCCAATCCAAACTTTGAAGTCAGTGGAAAGACTCCCACTGGTTTCCATGGGTGTTGAATCAGTCCCATAATTTGTGGGGTCATAAAGACATAATGCCATAAAGGTATATTTAATAATATTTATTCCCAGCCATACTGAAACCTGTCAGAATCCTTTATAAATATATATACCGGGGGTGGCCAAACTGCGGCTCATGAGCTGCGTGCAGCTCTTTTACAGTTACAATGCAGCTTGTGGAGCTCCGCCCTGCCCCACCACGCCCCCATTCTCCGCCTACCAGTGGAGCTCTGGGTTTCCACCCGGTGGTGGGGCTAGGGGCTTCTGCCCAGCTAGGGGTGGGGGTCTCTGGGCTTCAGCCCAGCGGAAGGCGCCTGCCAGGGCCCGGGGCTTCAGTGGGAGTAGGGCTGAAGTGCCAATCCCCGGCAGGTGTCCCACCCCCCCAGAGCTGAAGCCCTGAGTCCTGGCAGGCACACCCTGGCTTTTGAACTTCTGAAGACTTGTCATATGTGTCTCAGAGGGTCAGGAAGTTTGGCCATCCCTGATACATATATACACACACACACACTCACTATGTCTCATGACCGTGTTGAGAACATGGTTTGCTCTAAGGCCAGGACTTTTAAAAAAGTGACATTTATTTAATCAAAGTTAGAGGTAGTTTCAATGTAATATGTGACGCATCCTCTGTCCAGAACGTGTGCTGGCAGTGGCCTGGGTTTGATATCTAGAGAGGAGAATGACCTACAGCTTTAACTTCTATGATTGCATGGGCTTTGACCAGTATGTTTTTGTTTCTTGAGTGGATTGAGGAAGTATGTAAATTCTCAGTTCAAGACCCATAAATCTATCCGCAGACTCTCTATAAAAGGAATAGGATGTTGATTTTTGTTTAGTTTGCTTTTCTGCAATGCCCACTTTATCTTTAAAGCTGAAAGTGAATATTTTTCACACGAGGGTTATGTTTTTAGCAACTTCTTACAGGACCTCTCTACAGTTCTCCAAAACTCTTACTGCATTAAACTACCACTAGTAGTTATCAAAGGCCCTTTCTTCCTTATCTCCATTGATTTGGTTTGCCATTCTAACCTGCTTAGGCTCTTCTGTAAATTCCTCTAGGGACATAGCTTCACCTTTAGATGCCTAAATACCCTTGAAAATCTGGTCCCTAGACCCTAAGTCAATGGGACTTAAGGGTATGTAGCTTGGAATGTGCCTCCCAGCCTGGGTAGACAAACACACACTAGCTCTGCTGAAGCTAGTACACTAAAAATAGCAGTGTGGACATTGTGGCATGGGCGAAGGCATGGACTGGCTATCTGAGTACAGACCCATAGGGTTAGGCAGGCTTGTACTCAGGTGGCTAGCCCTACCTTTGTAAAGCTCTTAGAGTTGTAAGTCACTGCCCATGCTGCAATGTCCACACGGCTATTTTTAGCATGCTAGCTTGAGCAGAGCTAGCGTCTGTCTGTCTACCTGGACTGGGAGGTCCACTCTGAGCTGCAGTGTGGACATCCCCTGTCTCTCTTAGGCACTTCTGAAAATGTCACCTAACATGAGTAAATATATATATACCATGCAGCTAGAAAAGGAGAACAGAGTTGTTTTCTTGGTCCCTTTTCATAATGAGAAAAGGAAAAGTGACTAATTCTCATTGAGTGCCAATATGCGTATGTTGAATTTTGTATTTAAACTCCTAACAAATGTACTGTAAGTATTTGCTTGGAATTACCTCTGAGAAGCATGTAGACGATACGGTCTACAAACCACTTTGTTTTGGTTCTGACAATTGTTTTGAAACTAGGAACCAGCTTTGAGAGAGAAACTGGAGGGATCAGGATACATTAGGTAGATCTCCACATGGTCCAATTCAGAGGTGGTGTATCAGTTAGACTCCTTTACACAGAGACTCCCTCAGACCTACTTACAACTAATCTTCTCATGCGTAAGACTCTAATTGGCTTAATATGGCCTGAGAGACAAAATCCCTAGATTGTGATTCAGGATATCCAAGTTCTAGTCCTGGCTTTTCCATTGGTGATCTTAGCCAAATCATTGCACCACTCTGTGCCTCAGTTTCCCTATCCATAAAATGGGTCAAATGCTCCTAACCTACCTTTGTAAAGCTCTTAGTGCTCTTCTAGTGAAGAGTGCTAAATAAGATCAAGGTGATATTAACTTACACTTTATCCTAGGTCCATAGGCTGTAAGTTGAAGTAGTTTCTACCCTATTTTAACTTACACCTTCTCCAGCTCCTTGTGCTGTAAATTCCAGCAGTGCCGAGTCCTCCACACTGGGCAGAATGGTTGTTGGAAAGTGAAAGGTGTTGGAATTTCACATCTCCTCTGAATTTGGTCTTGCGTCTAAGCTTGCATAACATGCTTAGCGTAGGGAGTGGAAGAAAGTGTAAATTATACCAAACTCCTTCTAGACTTGCTTAGCTTCTGAATGTGGCCCAGGAAGTATAATTTACACCTGCTTTCACATCACCTCTGACTCTAGCCCATTAAAACTCAAATTTATATTAAACACAGTTAAAAGTACCTTTACGAAGTGCTTCAGATGAAGAAAATATAAGATTGTCTACAATGTTAGGTCAAAAATTAGAGGCAAACAGTATATCTAAGGAAAATACAGACACTGTGCATGGATTTTAAAGCCATGGGAATGAAGTAGGTGGATAAAAATTAGGTATCTTTGAAGAATTTGCTAAGCAACTTGGATAAAATAAGAACCAACCTAAAACTTTAGTGCCAATTCATAACAAACTGTCTGAATCTTAGAAAAGTTCAGTTGCCATTTTTCCTGACATTTTTCTTTGCATTTTTAAGCACATCTGTATTTTCTGTTTTCGACGTGAAGAAAATAACAATATCATGACATTATTTTTACAGTATTTCCATCCCAACAACAATTGGGTTGTTTAGAAAATCTCACAAGAAAGCCTGTGTTCTTAGGAGATTCCCAGACTGAAGTCTAACAAATTTATTAAATAATACTTATTATTATTAAAATGAAATATATTTATTTGTGTCAGGCTAATTAGGCTGGAAAAAATTAAACTGTGTTTCCTCCAACAATAATTTGCATTTGAAGTGACATGGCTCATTGGAGGTAGTGAAAACTATCCCAATGGATAGCTTTATTAATTCTTAAGAATGTGACCCCTTTTCAAGATGATTGTGTTTATGGAAACATTTAATCAGGGAAGAATTGACTTTGAATGAGCACCAGGCAGCTCAGACTATAGTTGAGGCCACTTGGGTATCTAAGAGCTTGTATGTTGGTCAGTCCAAAATTTCCCATTGAAAATATTTTCCTCATGTTGTACAATGGTGCCAGAAAAGTTAATAAGTGAAGCTGACTTCGAAGGCCATCTAATTTCATGGATCATGAGACCCAGTGCTAG
Source organism: Lepidochelys olivacea (assembly GCF_965140295.1). Taxonomy (NCBI): domain Eukaryota; kingdom Metazoa; phylum Chordata; order Testudines; family Cheloniidae; genus Lepidochelys; species Lepidochelys olivacea. The sequence goes on from NC_140413.1 coordinate 129,974,732, forward strand.
GATTTAACACTACAGAGTCATTGTTATAGCACTGTTAAACATTTCCTCACATAAAACTTATACTGTAGTAATAGCGGAGTGTCACTAACATGAATGGTTTATTAGTGTTCCATTTTAAATAACAGTTAGTAAATCATATTTACCATTCAGTAGTGATATAATTGGGATTTAAATATTTATCCCCTTCTTAACTTGGATTACAAGGTTTTAGAGTGGTACATAATGTGGATTAGTACTATCAACACAAACCCTCCCCCTGCCTCCCTAAAAAAAACACTTTAATACTCTGGACCAGTAGTTCCATTTTTTTTTTTTTTAAAGAACCTTCCTTGAAATGGATTAGTAGATTTTTCTCCAACTCCCACAATATGTCCCCTTGTGCTGAGCTAAAGGGTCCAATTGGGGGGAATTTGGAGGGTACTCATCCCAGCTCTGCCCACAAAGTAAGCTCCACCCATCTGAATCACCAGAATGAGATGTCACTCACAGTAAATTGTGCTGATCTGGAACCTTCCCTCTCCTTTCTTACCTGAGAAATAAAATAGTTAAAAATACTGACATTTAAATGCTCATCGCTGGGCATTTGAGTTAACCCCTCTCTGAGATGAATGGGGAAGTTCATGCTTATCACAGTTATTATCCAACATCTCTGCAGAGTCTTCTCTGCATCTGTTACACTCAGGCTTGGTCTACACTTAAAGCTTAGACTGAAAAAGCACACCCCTGACTGACATAGCTATGCCAATGTAACCCCAGTATAGATGCCGCTATGTTGATAGAAGATTGCTTCCATTAACATAGCTAACTTCATTCAGGGAAGAGTGTTCCTACACCGACAGAAAAAACCTTCCATTGATGTAGGCTGCAATCTACACTACAGGGTCATGCTGGCATAGCTATGCTGACATAACCATGCTGGTATAGTCTCCATAATGTAGATACAGCATTCGTTCATATTTTTGATATTTTCTTCAAAGCGTAACAGCTACAGACTTAATATTAAAAAAATAATGCTGAGATTCCGGAGAACAAGATGGAAGCTTGAGACAGGTGCTGGTATGCAATATTGCCATGCACTGGGCCTGCTCTGGCATTGTTAGCCTGTCGTTGTCCTTCTTTTTCTCTTGCTCCCTCCTTGCCTTTTATTTCTGTGTTCTTTTGATTTTCTTTCTTGTCTAGCTTTGCTCCTCTTTCCCGGATAGATTCTCCTACCATGGTCCTTCATCCTTGGTGGGACCCCTTGTCTTTCCCTACTCATCAAAAGATATAACATTCTGGTTTGGTGGTGGGAGCAACTACTGGTGGTGCTAGGATTCAGGGCCAATCATGTCTATGGTGGTGAATGCCTTAGGAAAAATAGAAGCTTGAAGTGATGGGTGAGCTGGTCCCGTGGCTGGCTATATTAGAGGCCAGAAGAGACTACTTTCAAGAAGCCACCCCTCCTCTGAATTTAGAATTGTTGGAGCACATTTGCAGCAGGAACGTGTTTGCAAATAATAGGTCATGTTTTTTTTTTCCTGTTTCTGCTGGCCCTCTCCTCTGTGTCTTCTGCATGTCAACCCCTAGAATTAGTCTGTCTACCTCTAGGCCTTACCTCACCAGACTGGAAACATGGGTAATATATGGTACAAATCTTCTTTTGATACCAGAAGTTATAAACTATAGACAGGCTGAGAGAGTCAAATTAAGATGAGAGGAGATGGTGCTAAGGCATATAATTTGGGTTCATGGCCCAATCAGAGTTGAGGTTCAAATTCAGTGGCAGAAAAATTTCATTAGCTGTCTTGTAAGATTTTAGCCCAAAGTGGTGAAAACCTTTAGATAATCTGCTGTCACAAGATTCCTGCACAAGATGAAGCCTACCACTTGGGCCAAATTGTTCTTCTGAGACTTCAACTGCAGCTGACTTGGCATGGAGAACTGGAAAATGGGGACTTTCAGGGTTGAGATTCAAGTTAGAATTAGAATTATTGGAGTCGATTCAGATCTGGAGATTTGAATTTCAGCAGGTTCAAATGTCAAAGTGTTTGGATTTAGAGGTTCTAGTTTGGGCCCATTGAGTTCATCAAAATGTATGCACCAGGGACCCTTACAATTATTTGTTTATAATACACAAATGATCAGCTCAGACTTGGCATTGCAGCATGACACCATGTTTTACTGTGATGTTGTGAGGTGGCATTGGCCTCTACTGATCTGCCAGACACTCCATCGAAAATAGACAGTTCAGGAACAGCGAACACTAAGAAATGAACCCTGCCAAGACCCATAAGTATGCCTGAACCTTGTTCTGTTGTGTGTGCTTGGCTCACCAGACTCAGGAGAGACTTTTCCACTTCCAGCCTGCATATCTCTCCTTCATGCAAATGATTTAAAATGAAATTTTGCCTGAGAAGTGCTGAGAATGATTCAGACTAATTGCCTTTACTATGATGGAAAATTAGGAAATAAAAAATGACAGTTATTTCATTTAGAAAATCAGCTACTTAATCTGCAGATGCAGTAACTACTGTTGGCTAAAAAGAAGTAATATGGCAATATAGTACAGGGAGATAAAATGCAGCTGAAGTTTTTTCATGATTATGTTTAGTGATGTGAGCGGAGGAGTTGTGACTTATGACATCAATGAGAGGCAGGTTAGAGCCTGCCGAGGTAGTCCCTGTCATGATAGCTGTGCTGAAGTAAAGCTGTCTCTGGTATGCCTTAAAATCTGACTAGGGGCAAGAATCTCCTCTCTGATCCATGTGTCAGATCACAACCATATGTCCACGTCTCCCATTGCCTGCAAGAGAGAGCCATGGGTTCAGGAAGAGCAGAATATTGGAATCAAGATCTGCTATACAGAGTCAGTAGAACTGCACCCATTTATACCAACAGAAAATCTAGCCCCCTTTAAAAATATTAAAAAGTAATACTACACAAAATAAGTGGTTATATTGTATCTGTCATATAAACTCTATCCCAGAATGTTTTAAGGAGTTAATTTCTCCCTCCCTCTGCTGTCATATAAGGGACATTTGGAGAGAAGTGACATTTTTCAGATGAGATTTGAGAGAAGTTGGCGAGGCAGTGAGTGCAATACTAAGTGTGTTCCAGATTATAGGTTTTGAAGAGAAGGCCCTTGCACCACTAGTCAAATAGTTGCATGAAGGACTGGAGAGGAGGCAGGTTCTAGCTAGACTATCAGAATGCGCCATAAGGAGAGTAGATCTGTATGACCCCCAGCCTCAAGGATCTGACTTAACCCTACAATAATACATATGGGTGGGACTTTCAAAGGTGCCTCCTATTGAAACTGGATGGGACTTGTGCTCCTAAATCCCTTGGTCACTTTAAAAGATCTCCCCCAAAATTCAGAATGAAGACTAAAACTTTGTGTTCACTCCATGCCTTTCATGTCAAGGTAGCATGAGACTCTCCAGATCAGAGTGAGTTAGCAATGGCTTGGCTTCCCTTGAGTTCCCTTCTTGTTTTCATTGGTGTAAGTCACTGTGACATAGTTTTTGGTGTGTGAGTGCTTGTTGGAGACAGGGTATTCCCTGCCAGACATTCTTCTTAATGCCTGTGATATGCTGGCATTGAGAATCAGTTAGTCTCTGAGTTTGTCCTGAAGCACAATTATATTTAGTGAACAATTTGCATGCACTTGTGTCATCCTTCCGCGCCCCCCCCCCCGCCTTCTCTAATGTGTTCTTGCCCATTAAGGGCCTCTAGAAGATCTCTTGCAGTCTATTTGTGATGTGGATACAGGTGGGGAGGAAAGAGCTGGTGGGGAAGTGAAGGGGGTGGTTTAGGGAGTTTATATTACAGCTAATTTTTGCCATTTGTTTAATCTGTTGCTTGGGGTCATTTGTCAAACTGTTGCTGCTGTTCCTGCCCCTCCTCCCCTTCCCCTTCATGGTGATGAACAGCCTAGAGGGGAGGGGAACTGTCACTTTTCAAAGGATCAGGAAAGAGGAAGAGTTGATGATAATGGCCAAAAGAAGCAAAGGCATCTTGCATGGATCAGTTCACAGGACACACAAGCTTTTTGCCTGCACTGCACCCAGGAAATCGGCACCAGTTCGCAATGGGAGAGTGAAAACAATCACCCCAGAATGACTCATGTGACTTAATGATGGCATGACTGGGTCTTTGCTGTTGCCTCTCTGGGGTAAGATGTGCATATTGTCTAAGCAGCATGACAGTTGTGTCCAAAAGACTTTGTTTGATTACAGTTGAAGTCAATGGGGATTTTGCTCCATTAAGGACTGCAGAATTTGCCATTGTATCTACAAGACTGACCATAACTCTCAACCTGCTAAGACCCAAATATGGGACACACAGTCTGACAAGGACCCAAACTAGAGAACATTGAAATATTATTCATGGAGGAAACTTCAAATGTAGTAAGATTCATTCCATTGGTGTAGAGAACTCTCTCAGATCAGTTTCATGATTCTTTACTTCTAATGTAAATCATTTTCATTGTAAAGTTTGTGTGGCACATAGGTAACTTTTGGGTCCGAACTGAGTAACATGTTGCAATAAGGGAGAGACATTTGAAATCCCCTGGGCCAAGTTCTGCTCTCAGTTAGTTGCATTATACCTAGTCTAACTCTGCTGAAGTCAGTAGGTTACTTCAGAATTTACATGGTTATGAGAGTAGAATTTGGCTCTGTATTGTTTGTATATCACAGGCAATTCTATAGGATCAAAAATGGTTCACATATGTGAGAAAAATCAAGTTAAGAAAAAAAGACCAGTTTGGCCGTATGAATATATGGCATCTGAAAAAGTGCTTTTTATAAAAGGGATACTTGGGTAAATGGTCTAGTTAAAGAAAACACAGTCAATCCCTGTATCCACTTCAGAGCTCCCATGTGGGTTTATGAACCCTTGTAAAGGTGCTAAGTTAGGTATTTAGTTGTTGTTTAGTTTATAATTAATGCAAGTTTAATTATTTAAAGATTAGTTAGTTAACCACTGAAATGGATAGCCCTAGTCCAATGTGGCTGTTTTTACAGATGCCACATCTTTACATCAGCAAACTGTTTGTATAATGTGGACATTTTTTAAGAGGAAAGGTGATGAGTGAGGGACCAGTCTGATGGGAGGAAATGAGTTACACCAGTGCAATAAAAAGCACAGATGAGGCTTGATCCTGCAAAAGATGCTCAGAGCCTGCTGACAGCTGCTGGACACCTTCAGCGCCCAGCAACTCCCCTAGTAGACCAGGCCACTAAGCCAGCATCTTCCTGTAGATGTTCAGACTTTTGCAAGAAATGAAGTCTTTGGTTAGCCACGTGGAGGTATTGTTATCTCTACAAAAGGGCCTTCACAGAGCTCCACGGATGCCACAGAAATGCATTGGAATGGAATGGAAGAAAAAAGGTAACTAAAAATCAAATGATCATGTTAAATCAATTGTGTTCCCCAACTCACAACAAGGTTTCCATCCAGACAAAATTATGTAGGCAAACACGGAGGAGATACCATGGAATCACCTGAGGGATACCAGGTTAGTGAGGGAAGTTGTGTTCAAAACCAGTTAGGAGCATGTCACTGGTGATAATAGATGTGTCCATCTTACAGCAGGCTTAGCACTTATCACACTGGTATCTGTGGTAACTGGGCACTTACAGATTGTAAGGTCTTTGGGGGCTATTTTTTTATCTGTGTTGTACAGCACCTAGCATAATGGAGTCCTGATTCGTGACTGGGGTTACAAGGCAGTACCACAATATAAATAATAAACACAATAACATAGTATCTCCCTAGACTGAGACCCGGAGATATGGTCACACTGCAGTAGGTAAATGCTGAGGCCAACATTTTTAAATGTGGATGCCTAAAGCTTGGCATCTACACCCATAACGAGGTAACTAAATAAAAATGGCCTTACTTTCCTAGAGGTGCTGAGTAGATCTGAGTGGGAGGGCACCAAAACTGTTTGCCCATTTGGCAAACAGTTTTGCCTGAAAAAAATAACTGGAAAAAAATGTCATCCTTTTATTCATCCTTTCTTCCTTCCTTGTTCCCCATTGTTAATTGACAGGATCAACTGAATGGGCTCATGCAGTTTGCTTCTTTCTCTTTACGGACTTCAGCTCCTTCAAGCAGCATTTAAACTTTGGGTTAATGTAGTGTTGTATTGGGCACTTATGGAAATGACCACATTTATTTATTTAGACTTATTTTTAAGGCACCCTTCAAAAGGGTCTGAGCACTAACGTTGGGTCTTAATCCATCAAACCTCTGCTTCTCCAATTACACACGTAAAAATGTAAAAATTCCTTAATTTATTACTGAGTTATTAGGTTTTCTTTCAAGCAGTTTCTTCTCTAATTTCATGGAATGTAGCAAAAATTTGTGGCATTTCAGCAAAACATGTCAAATGATGGCAAGTCAAAGAGTAGATGAAAGGTTTTGCACTGAAGCTTTGACATATTTGGTGCAGTTTATAACATTTTGTAAATGTCCTTTTTTTCTCCCCCCCGCCCTTTTTTTTTTTCCTTCCCCATCTGCCTGTTGCTGTTGTGGATTAAACAATTCTATTCTTGGCCAGGGATTTCCATATAAAGTTTTCTTTGCAGAAATCCTCATTCTCTTCTCCATGGGTTTTCTTGGGAGAAAATCTCTCCCTTTTCTATATTTTGGTCATGTTTTTCATAGATTTTTAAGGTCAAAAGGGACCACTGTGATCATTTAATATGATACCCTTTAGTTTATAAAACAGGTCATAGGGGCTTCCCTGTATTAATTCCTGCTTCAAGTTCAATAGCTGTGGTTGTAATAGAGCAGATCTTTTAGGAAAAACTTCAAGCTTGATTTTAAAAGTGCTGGTGATGGAGAATCCACCAAAAGCCTTGGCAAATTCTTCCAATGAGTAATTAACCTCACTTAAAAAATGACACAATCTTTCCAGTCTGAATTTCTCTCGTTTCAACTTCCAGCCATTGGATCTTGTGATATCTTTGTCTGCTAAATGGAAGAGCCCTGTATTATGAAATTTCTGTTCCCCATGTAGTTACTTACAGTGATGAAATCACCTCTTAACCTTCTCTTCGTTAAACTTTGAGTTTGACCCTCTTGATTCAGGGCATGTGGGTGTTTGAGGTGATATTCTTGGAGTGAACTCTGACTTGCAAACTAATATAATATTAATAATAATAATACAAAAATAAAAGATATAAGCAGCTTTACTAAATTCATCCCTGTGCTGAAAGGCAAAAGCATCTGTTAAACGCAGATTCTCAGCTGGTGTAAATCAGTGTTACTCCTTTGACTTCATTTACACTGCCAGATGATCTGTCCCAGAAACCTTAAACTAGGTCAGAGTGGAATACTCTTACTTATGTTGAGTAGCACCTTACACCATGAGAAATCCCACTGCAGTCAACAGTGCAAAGTACTGTGTAATGTAAGGGAATCACAATCTGACCCCATGCTTAAGAAAAGGAAGAGGTTTGTGATAGCTGCCACTGCTCATCATGGCCTAACAATCCATGGAATCGTCCATGGAGTAAGAGGATGCCTTCCACACCTGTGCTGGCTCCCTGCATTGAGGGTAGAAGGGCAGGGTGGAAGCAGTCTCTGCACAGGAGCTCCTCCATCTCCCATGAAGATCCTGGACTCCTCCCCTCCCCCTCAACACAGTGGTCACTGTAGCTGCGGCAGTATGCTGGGAGACTTATGGTGTGCCTGGCACTGGGCTGCAGCAGGGTACATCTCTGCCCCTGGAGCATGGGCACAATCGGGAGGCAGATAATCACTCTGAGTCACAATCTGCTTCTTATTCTGCTCTGGAGGCAGAGCCGCTCTATGCAGCGTCATGCATGAGGCCTTGGGCAAAGCCCTTACCATCTAGACTTCCAAAATTCTTTGGTATTTGTAGTTTCAAAGAGCCTTTGTTAGACTGATTAACATGTTTTTAACAGCAAGATTATGTAAGAGGTGGTCACTGAAACTGGAAGAAATTAATATCCCTAATGTGAGAATGCAGTGGAACAGCAATGATAATTGATTGGTCTTGGAGAAATTTTATACCAGCATGCTGTGGCTGTACACTGGCAATATAGCATGTCTATTATATGAATAACATTGAAACTTGCTCCCTGTTTTGATTAGACAGGTGTTAGAGACACCTCTGTTGCATAAGGTCGTGTTGTTTTGGAGAATAGTTTTGAAAATTCCATTCCATATTTTCCATCCAATCTATCCTGATCTGTTGATCTATTTTAGGCTCCTCTTAATAAGGTGCCTATCACTGTCTTAGCTAAGATCCTGAAGAGGCAAAAGAAATCCAGGCCAGCAGCTTGCAATTTTTAGTAGAACTTTCTGCTTTTGTGGTAGGAATGGTCCAAACAAAAGCCCTGATCAAAACAACTCCAAACTTTGGAAGGGGTGCTGAATCCAAACCTGGATCCAGATCTGAATTTTGCCACTCAGACCTATCTTTGCTTTCTCTATAAGTGAACTGCAAACATGCATTGTCACCCAGACTGGTATCTTTATCTTGGCCTTTTAAAAAAAAAATTATTTACCTTTTTGTGGCAGGTTCTTTAGTGTGTCCTACAAGAAAAAAACAATGCATTGTTAATGTTAAGCATTGGTATTTTTGCAGGGGGAAGGTCTGTAAAGCATGGCATACACACCACAACTCTTGTCACTTTCGTGTCCTCCCCCTTGATGTGCTGGCAGGGGTCAGTTAGTTAGCTCTGCTGGTGCCTGGGAGCAGTCTGCAAGCATGAGGAGGTAGGGAGACAGGCAGAGGGGATTAAGAGGGAAATGAAAACGAAAAGGAGCAATCATATTTTACAGTCAAGTGCAAATTTGCTGGTTATGGTTCCACTTTGAGGCAGTATGTCACGGGCCCAGATATGAACCGTGTAGAGCCCTAGGGGGTAATCCAGCTGCAAATGTGGCTATTAACATACAACACAATCACAGCTTCTCCCACAGGCTGAGTTAAATAATACATATTTAATGTGATGACAGGATCATGGGGGATGCGGACCCAAACAGAAGAGAAAGAGGAGGAGAAAGGCCCACAGCACCATGCCAGCTAGGGAGACACTCAGATTTGATTTCAGACATTAGCAACACTTGGAGTGACTGGCAAGTGATGATAGAGAAAATTTAACCCTGCCTTGCATGGTGGATTATTGCAGCACTGAAGGGGAAAATGTCCCATTTTCACAGCCTTAGGTATTAGCTTGGAAAGACCTTTCTGCTCACTGCTTGAAATGCCTGAGTGAACACTCCCCTATATAGCTTGCATGGAGTTGAATAATGTTTATAGCTAAGCTAACCCCCCCCCCCCAGAAGTGTGCATGTTGTGTATGCATGCTCAGAAACTCAGTCACACACACACACACACAGTGTCACATATCCTATACACATACAAACAAACCACTCTGTATGGTCGCACACAGACACACACACTTTGTCCCTAAGAGAAGGTGAACATAAATTTGCCTTATAGTAACCACATGTATGGCAATGCTACTCTATGGGAGTAAGGGAATCAAGTGCCCGTGTAAGTTACCGGAGATGGTTTATTTAGAACTGAGGAAGGATTTATGCCAGTTGGAAGAATGAAGAATTTCAGCTGAGCAGGCTGACAGATTTCTCTGGATGAAAAATGAGCTGTCCTAAGACTCATTTAGGATGGAATTAGGAAGCCTTTTAAACAAGGTGTTTTTTTTTTTTTAAAAGAGGGGAAATGGACGTTTAAAATGACAACAGAACATAAGGAAAAGGAAATGGAGGCATTTTTCAAATGGTACTGCATGGGTGGGTTTCACTGCTGGCCGGCTCATTTGAGCCCTCATCCAACAGAGGATTTGAGCATGTGCGTAACTCCAAACATCTGAGTAGTCTCACTGATGTCAGTGGTACTACTCACATGCTTAAAGTAGCACACAGGCTTAAGAGCTTTGATGATCAGGGCCTTATTGAATGGCAGATTTGAATCAGAAGGGAAACACATGCTTGGTGTAATGCCATTGACGATGTTGTCTGTTGTATGTTTGTGTCATTTTAAAAATTAAACCTCAGCCTAACTTTTATAATGAAGCCAGGTATCGCTCTTCCTGTTTCAGGTTGCGCTGCAAAGCCCAAACTTGGGACAGGTTCATGAAAAGTTTCACAGAGATTTGTGAACCTGGGCTGATTTTTGGAGTGAAAACTCCTGGAGCTCTGGATTTGCCGGGTTAAAGAGCATAAATGAGGCCAAAATTACAGCTTTTGGCTGAGTTTTGCTCTATTTCCCTTTTGATTCTTTGGGTTAATCTAAACCCTGAAACTGCAAGTTAAATTCAGGTGGTACAAACACCTGGGCAGTGAAACTGATCAAAAAAGTTTGCACAAGCCCTCGTGAAACTTTAATCAGTCGTGCTCAGCTGTCGTTTAAAAATATACTTGCATTTTGGAGCTAATTATCTGGAAAGGGCTTTGTCCTTCACTTATGGCAAAGCCTTCGCTGAGGGTCTGTGTTCCCCAGCAAAAACTGAAGCCACCACATAAGAGGCCTGGGAATGTGGTAGGAAGACATCCAATTCAATCACCCAACAGAGCTCGGATGCTCTTTCAGAGAGTTGTCCTGAACAATGGCTGAACCTTATGAACTTCAGAGGTCTGGTTCACTGTGAATAAGCTGCACCCAAAAGTTGGACTTGGGACCTAAAACCTGACTGCTAATCCATTTATTTTAACCCAGTTCTTAGAGTGAATTCCCCATCCTGTCATGGGACAATGGAAAGAACCACAGAAAAAGTTTCTTCGATCTAACACTGAGCAAGAAACTTTGTTAGAATAAGGAAAACAGTTGCCCTTAAAACTACTCTGGAATGCTGGTCTTGCATGGAAACCCATGCATTCTCATATCTCCAAGGAGGTGACCTGAAGCCTTCTTTCTCCGACCCTTCCAACCTCTTCAAGTTGGAGAGTCTAGAGATGCTGCTTCCCTTCTCCAGCAGCACTGTTAGCACTCTTTCTGCTTGGCCCCACTGCTGCTGAAACTGTTTCCCATGCTCTGGGGTGATATGCTTCCAAATATGTTGCACACCCCAGAGCTGTGAGATTTGAAGTTAGCTACAGCTGGGCTCCAGGAGAGAAACCATCCACACTGAAGTAAAGGGCTTAAGGAGTTTCAGAGTGACTGGTGCGTTATGAACGGAAAGTCACAAGGATGGTGGGAGAAAGGAGTAAGAGAGGGGCGTTAGCCCTTTCCCTTCCTCGGTAGGGGAGACTGTTCCAGTTTACTGCACATCAGAACATACTGCGGTTTGACTGGGTTTGAAAGACAGCCAGCAGTTGGGAAGAGGACTAGTTCAACCTAGTCCTGATCATCATCATTTGTGGCAGAGGAAATGCAGACTTCTAAATGCAGCTCCTGAAGGACAAATTGATTTTCTGTGAATTTGTTTTGAAATATATTTGCTGGTCATTTTAAATTCTACACCTTCAGGCCCAAATTCTCCCCTCACAGCTGCATGAGGCTATTGAACTCAGCAGGGTGCAGATGTGTAAGTGAGGGTAGAATTTGATTCTATGTTTGCTAGTGATTCAGGACTGTGAGTAGCTTTAAAGCAGATTTTTACATTTCTTGTATAGATTTGAAGCCCGCTTTTAAAGCTGTTTTGTTCCCATTTGTTTTCCATACAGCCCCTTTGGCCCATGGAGATATTTGACACATGAATCTTTGCTCCCTACAGCGTATTTCCTGACAGAAGAAACAGGGCAGCAGGTATTGAGGCCCAGCACTGCTCTGTCAAAACAAAAAACCAGCCATTAGATACACAGGAAGCAGGTTGAGCCTTTAATCTTAGCAGTGAGTCGGGGGCTGAGTGAGCATCAATAAGTCATTAAATCTTCAATTTTCTGCCTTTCCTTGAGGCTTCCCCCTCATTTCCCCATGGGATTGCCATGGAAATCAGAATTACTACAACTGCTCTGTACAGTCAGGATAGGAAAAAATGCTGCAGACATGAACTACACCGTGGGCCAAGTCCTGCCCTCAAAGAGACGTGTCACTCCCAGACCAGTTAATGGAAGTTGCACACACATGTCAGAGGGCAAACCTTTGCTCTCCGAGTGCCATTAGGCAGAGCACACACCAATCTCACAAACCTGTAGCATTCACTTGCTCTGTCTCTCAGTTTCCCACAATGCCATGCTCTCTTAGGATTGTTGCTGGATCCCATTATTTCCTGGGACACAAATAAGAAAATTCCTCAACTTTTATCTCTCTATGGCCCGGAACCCAATGTGTGGCAGGGAAAACTGCTACCCATTATGGGCTTCCTAGATCACAGATGACCCAGCATTCTTGCACTCCTGAGTCTATAACCCAGCTGTGCCCCCAATAACCCTAACAGTGTTTAATAGCCCTGCTACTGTAGGATATGGACCTTGAAAAGAACCAGTAGTCTCCTTCCCTGCATTCCATCATGATTACATGGCAGACAGATGCTCCTATCTCTGAGGATATGACTACACTGGAATCAGAGGTGTGATTACAGCATGTGTACACACACCTGAGCTAGCCTTGATCAAGGTAGCTCACTAACAATAGCAGCAGAGACGACCCGTGCCTGCTGATAGTACGTGGGCAGAGTGAGGGCAGCCGGCTTCAGCAGTATCACTGAACATGCTCAGGCTGGGTGAGCATGCTCAGTACAAACCAAGCAGCACACCTGAGGGGGCACGTGACCCCCGCCCCCACACATGGCCTCTGAATAGCAGTGCCAGTGAAGCTGCAGCAGCATGAGTTAGCCACCTTTGTACATACCCAGGGACCCAAGTGTACTTGGGTGTCTAGTCCATGCTGTTGCCGGTGCTGCTGTGGCTTCACTGGTATTTTTAGTGAGCTAGCTCAATCAAAGCTTGCTCGGGGATGCCTACGCTACTGATTGCAGTGTAAACATACCCCAGGAGTGCACTGTGCCAGCACATATTGGGTTCTGATACTGGGATCTGATGTGCAAGGTCTCCCTGATAAGAGACACTGTAGCGAATGGAGCTATGTGTAAAATCTACTGCACAAGGCCATAGGAGAATAGAATGAAGTGATTCTATCTGTGCACCATTGGAGATCCAAATGTCCATTCGCCCTCACACCTTGGAGCGGCTAATGTATTGTTAGCCCTTTAGTGCAAGAGGATATGAAAAGCTTCCACCTTCCTAACAATATTTGTAACAAGAAGACAACCATGATCTCTCCTGAACTCCCAGCCTACTCCAAATCCTCACCTGCAACCCCACTGTGCTCCTGCTTCTGCCTCTTTTCTGGCATACTCAGCTTGTGCTCCTGCTTGTTCAAACGCTATTGCAGATCTCATTGGTACATCAGGAGGATGAGCTGAGAGACTCTGAAGCAAAGAGAAAATGAATGCGTTCTAAGCAACTCTATGTTGCATAAGATTTGCAAACTGTGACGAAGTGGGACTGTTCTTAATGTTTTCTCTGAATATTGTGGGGGGGGGCCTCAATTTCCCCTATGCAGTTCTTAAGTATCTAGGTGGTGGGATAAGGGTATGATTGTTGCAGAGCCCTAGAGGGCAGGTGTGTGCAGGGGTCTGGACACAGAGAATGGCCAACACCCTGTTTCCTGGCAACTGATGGCCTGGCCCTTCTCCCCTGCAAGGTGAGAGCTAACGGGTTGAAGACAAAGAGATCAGGTGACCTCCTGGCCCGGGAAAGGGACAAAGCCCAGAGCAGGAGGGGCTGGAGAGAGTTTCAGTTTGGGACTGGCTGGGAACATGGAGTGAAGTGCAGACGGGGTTGTCTGGCTCACTGCCCCTGAAAATGGACCCGGCTGAGGGGTCCTGTTTTCTGTACCTACAAGCTCTGTGTTAGACCGTGTTCCTGTTTGTTTTACTGGCTGGTTGAGAGTCCCGTCTGACTGCGAAGTTGGGGTGCAGGGCCCTCTGGCTTCCCCAGGACCCTATGTGAGTGGACTCGCTGTGGGAAGTGCACGGAGGGGCAGAGGATGCTGAATGCTCCGAGGTCAGACCCAGGAAGGTGGACAGTATGTCAGCTGTGTGTTCTGGAGACAGTCTGCTCCCAGAGAGGAGACCTCACCAGAGTCCTGCCTGGCTTCATAGGGAGCAGTTCCAGAGCATTGCCCGGGGACTCTGTGACACAAACCTATGGCAGAGAGTGGGAAACCTGAATGTGTGATAAAAAAGCAAAGCGTGCCGTGGCTTTGTTTCCTTCACTTTGGTCTACATGCTCTCCAGAAACAGCTGTTTACAAATCACAGGGTCAAGAATAGTTCTCCTCTCAGAAAATTCAGGATATCACCCTACTTAACTCGTCAAAGATACGCACAACCTGCTTATGTATGAGCAAGTTTATAATATAAACCTTGGTATAAAGCTCTACTCCCCATTAATGGCCACACAAACTGATTTTTTGAAGTGTCATTGTGTTTGATCAGTATTAGACAGGGCCTTCTTTGTCTTTTTCCTGTTTGTTTTTGCTACCTGCCCCTTCTGTATTTTGTTGTTCCGTTTTTTCCTGCTGGGCTCTTTCTGCTTCTTGAGCTTTTGTGACTCTCCTGGTTCTCATCCTGCCTTTCAATTAGTCTTGCCTTTCTCTGCTGACTTTGGACTTGGGCCTTCCTCTGCTCTACCTACATCTTATCCCTGAGTGACTCTTGGGACTCCAGCTACACTTTCTATGCTGGCAACTCCTTAACCTCCCAATTCACCTTGACTTGTCCACTTCTGTTCAGTCTTGCATCTCTGAACATCATTCCACCATCTCATCCGGGATGTGCACTGCTATTCTAAGTGTTCATTTTCAGACTCACCATGACAAAAGCTGAACTCTTCTTTCCTCCGAAATACTCTCCTCTTCTCTGTTCCCAGTGCTAACTCCACCATTTTCTCTGCCACATAGCCTGCAGTTACAAAATTCTGTTGTTTTTTGCTTTACAATACCCCTAAACTCCATATTTTTCTTCTCCAGTTTTACTGCTGAATCCCTTATCCATGCATTAGTTTTCTCTCATTTTAACCACTGCAGCCTTCTCCTCTCTGCTTGCCATGCATTTCACCTCACATTCGTCCAGCCCATCCAAAATGCAGCGCTGTTGTACCAATAAAATAAAAACCAGCAGGATCTTATTAAAGGGAAAAAGGCAAAATACCACATTTATTGTGAATACAGAAAGAATCATAGTAAGCAGTTAGTTATAGCTATAACATTCCATTCAATCTCATATTTATTCTCTCATTCATTCATACAAACACACACACACACACACAGGTTCTGCAAGGTTGTTATCATAGTTACCAGCCTTAGAGTTGCTCATGCCAAGTCACTGGCCAGGTGGCCTGGACATGAGGAGGGAGCAGGGCCTTGTCAGATGCTCATCTGATGCTCCTGGAAGTTGGTTTGCAGAATCAGACCCCAAAGTTCTCACTTTTTAGAGTCTATTTTTATAGGAATTTCTTCCTATGCCAGTCTATGGGAATTGCTTCATCATGCTGTTGCTGAATCAATCAGCAGATAGCACATTCCTGACGGCTCCAAGATGTAATCTTGTTCTTTGGTTCTCCCATCCTTGAGGCTGTTGGGTGGATTCCAGTCTGCCCTCCGGGGGGGGGGGGGTCTTCTGGTTATTTCCAATTGACGCCTTCTTCAGCCAATGGACACTGGATTCTTAGGCTGGCACCTCCCTGATCATTCAGTTATTATCCACACCAAGCATCCATCCACATACATCCTCTATCTCTATTTTAATCACAATGGTTAATACAACAAAAGGGTGGGGAGTCTCTGGGTGCTGTTTCTGTTGTTAGAGTATTGCTTTGAGTCTCTCTCTCTGTGAATTGCTTTGAGAACAGACTCTGTCTTAGGATGTACTAACACAATTAGCAGCTTGCAAGTTTCACACAGAGGGAGAGAAATAGTAGCAGAAACCAAGAGACCTCTTAATTAGTAATACCCTGGAATTTAAACTCTGGGGAATCAAACTCATTTGTGATTTTAATACAGAACTTCTTTAATATGATCCAACATAATCCCCCTTTTGACACTAAGATTTATAATCGTCAGTGTCACTTTCTATGTAGCCTATTCAAGAGAAAGTACTGTGAGGCAATTTGAGTTTGTGATTCCAATTCTTGCCACATACATGATCCTAGTGATGTATCTTTACTACAAGGTTCTGGGGCAACAGGCAAGGTGAGGCACACCCACTTTTGAGGAGTCCATTCGGTACAACCTCTAGTGTCCAATAGCTTCCCTCCCTCCCCAGCCCACTGGCTCAAGGTCCAGGGTAGCCAAAAGGATCCCATGTGTAATATGGGGAGTGGGTTAACCTTCAATACCTTTGCCTCCAGGGACTGTTGGTGTGCAATTTTGACAACAATTTCTCCCATTAACAAGTCTGGTTTACAATAGTGGAAACATATTGCATCCATTCATATTGATAAGTGTCAAACAATGATCTCTTTCTTTTTTAACAAATGCATCAAACCCTTAATATTTCCCAATATGACCCAGAACATTTTGTGTTCCAAAGTAGCTAGTGCAAGTATCTGCATTTCAGTGCATCCCATAGCTATGGCTGTGTAGTTTCCTATTTCTAATATTTTTTTTTCTTATGGATAAGCCATGTGGTAGTATTAAGCCATTACTAAAGATTCCATCGGCCTTCTAGGTTACCCAGACCAATTTGGACCAAGTCTACATTGGCATGTACTTGTTTTTGTATCAGGCTGTCCTGTAGCTGGGACAGAAAGCTTAATTTATTTTTAAGTTCCTGCAGGTCTTCAGTATTTTTTTTTAAACACATAACAGTGCGAGCAACAACACAAAACACAAGACAAAACATAGAACACAGAACACAATTTCTATTGTGACAGTAGATTCATGGTATTGGGTTGCTTTTCAGCTGGCAGCTTTTCCTGGTTTTCTGAAAGACAAAAAGAACATGTTTCTACCCCTTTTGGGGTGGCAGATTATTGCTTAAAATATTTCTTTTACAAATACCCTTGCTGATTGCAGGCAAAACAGAGAAATTGCCCCCATATTTTCCTGTTTTTGTTCTATAGGCAGGCCAGGTTTCAAAGGCTTTTATCTTTTAAGGGTTATGGGGAAATTATCCCACTGTTTAGTCATTAAATCCCTGAGTTTTCCTTCTTATACAGCAGACCAAGTTTATAATGTTTTTCCTGCTGTGTTAAGCTTTAAGTTTTATTTACAGGTAATAACTGAGAAGCATCATTACCATACGACCTTAAAGGATTTTTCCAAAAATCATACACACTATACGTTGTTACAGGGATACTTATTATCATTAAATTTATTAAAATTATCTTGTTATCCCATGCCTTTTATTTAGACAATTTGTTTGCTGACCAGGTATGTCCTTTATCTGCAGCTCCTTTGTGCTGCTAGTTCTTTCCTTCCTTTATCATTTAGGTAATTTGCATTTTCACAGAAACTTCCTGCTCTTGGATTTAAAGCCATCAGCAGCTCAGAGACTCTATCTTAAAAGGGACACAATCAACTTTCACCAGAGTTTTGATTACTTTTAACTTCTGCTTCCAAAACACACAGCAATCTGAAAAAGAAAACCCAACCTATTGTGGCTCCCTTTGGAGCCCTAATAGCATTTTAATTAAGTAGCATGGTATGTTTGCATTTCTTTTGCCCCTTCTACAATATACCCTGCACATGTTCTGGGGCAAATGCACATTCCTTCCATAGTTTAACTTCTATAACATTATCCAGATCCATTTTTACATAAGGTGTCACTATTTCTTTTTTTGCTTACAGAGTTTTCATGTACCTTTATCAAAGTGACAGTCTGATTACTCAGAGCCATTTTAAGACTCAGTGTTTCTAACATTGCTCCTTTTTGTTTTGTGCACCTCACCCCTGCTGTTGCTTCAGAGAGGCACTGTCTTTTTTAATTTTTTTTTTTACTACAACTCTCATCTGCTATTTTGTTACAAAAACAAACAAACAAAAAACAAACAAAAAGAATCCAAAATTTTTTTTTTTTTATATTCTCCTGATTTTGACTGCCCTGCTGCAGCCACAACTTAAAAACATTTTAAATTTTGTAAAGCATTGAGTTACCTTTTAAGGGTTAAATGCCAAATCCCAAAGCCAAACAACACTAATTACCTGTGTCTAGCAAAAAGGTCTGTCAGTTTTGCAACTTTGAATTAAAGAGTCAAATGGATTTTTAGTGGCATTATTTAAAACAAAAACAAAACTAACTGGTCCTTAGAACTTTACATATTTACACACACACAGACAGATACATACACATTTCCTTTTCCTTAACATCCCTTCCACACTGCTCTGTTTTTTACATCTTACATTCCCTTTATACATTTGAGGCAGTTAAGTTCCAATAGAACCCTCTTATGTTCTTTTAGCAAATTTGACTAAATTGTCCAGTCAAATGATTTTAATCAGTTTATTTTTGCCTGGCTAATTTACAGACATTCCTTTGGAAAAGGGCCCATTTTTCTTTCAGAATGGCTGCAAAGAAACCAAGAATGCTCTAACACTTTTCCTTTTTAACATTTTCGGTTAAAAGTTGTTTGGGTGAAATACAAAGTTTAACTGCTTAATTCCCTCCAGCCTCTGCAGAGTTAACTTTTTTTTTTTTTTTTACTCTCTTTTCTCTTTGTAATTATGCCTGGTGGTGCCGTACATAGGACTTTCTCCCCCTTTACCTGCCTCCCTCCAGCCTCTGCAGAGTTAACTTTTTCACTCTTTTTGTATTCCTGGAGTGCCTCTTTCACTATTTTCAGCTGGCTTTGGATATTTGTAGCCAGCACCTTCCAATTGTCTGCTCCCTTTTCCATTTGTGCCTTTTCCTCTTTACATGAAGACAAGCGGAGGGAAGAATCCTTACATGCCTCCCACAACAACCAAATTGCTGCTGCATCTCTTTTGGCAGCACTAGAAGGTTTGTATATGAGGATATACTGAGCCAATCTATCCTCTAGGTCCAAAATAGTGCAGACATCAGCTAGGCCTTGTTTAGTCCAAGGACTGTGCCCAAATTTTTGAAGGATTTGTTTAAAAGGTGTAATTTCTTTAACAAAAGGTGAGGTTGGAGTTCCTTCTGACTCCATTCCTCCCTCTAGTACTGGCTTACCCTGTTTTCTTTTAAACATCTTAACATGGATATTTCAATCTCTTTGTCACTGCTGGTATTACTTAGCAAGTGACACAGCCTAGATTCTGAAATCATAGCTTAATCTATGCGTTTTTCCCCTGCTACCTTCCCGGAGGCCAGCAGGTCCCCTGCTACCTTCTCGGAGGCCAGCAGGTCCGGTTAACCTGTTCTTCCCTGCTACCTTCTCGGAGGCCAGCAGGTCTGGTTTAATCTGTTTTTCCTGCTACCTTCTCGGAGGCCAGCAGGTCCCCTGCTACCTTCTCGGAGGCCAGCAGGTCTGGTTTAATCTGTTTTCCCTGCTACCTTCTCGGAGGCCAGCAGGTCCCCTGCTACCTTCTCGGAGGCCAGCAGGTCTGGTTTAATCTGTTTTTCCTGCTACCTTCTCGGAGGCCAGCAGGTCCCCTGCTACCTTCTCGGAGGCCAGCAGGTCTGGTTTAATCTGTTTTCCCTGCTACCTTCTCGGAGGCCAGCAGGTCCCCTGCTACCTTCTCGGAGGCCAGCAGGTCTGGTTTAATCTGTTTTTCCTGCTACCTTCTCGGAGGCCAGCAGGTCTGGTTTAATCTGTTTTTCCTGCTACCTTCTCGGAGGCCAGCAGGTCCCCTGCTACCTTCTTCGAGGCCAGCAGGTCTGGTTAACCTAATAGAAATGCCTAGCTCACTAGAGCTGGCGGTGTGCACACCAATATTTACAGTAACTGAGGTTTTTTACCAATATTCCCCCTTTCGCAATTCTCCACCAAAATGTTGTACCAATAAAATAAAAAACCAGCAGGATCTTATTAAAGGGAAAAAGGCAAAATACCACATTTATTGTGAATACAGAAAGAATCATAGTAAGCAGTTAGTTATAGCTATAACATTCCATTCAATCTCATATTTATTCTCACATTCATTCATACAAACACACACACACACACACAGGTTCTGCAAGGTTGTTATCATAGTTACCAGCCTTAGAGTTGCTCATGCCAAGTCACTGGCCAGGTGGCCTGGACATGAGGAGGGAGCAGGGCCTTGTCAGATGCTCATCTGATGCTCCTGGAAGTTGGTTTGCAGAATCAGACCCCAAAGTTCTCACTTTTTAGAGTCTATTTTTATAGGAATTTCTTCCTATGCCAGTCTATGGGAATTGCTTCATCATGCTGTTGCTGAATCAATCAGCAGATAGCACATTCCTGACGGCTCCAAGATGTAATCTTGTTCTTTGGTTCTCCCATCCTTGAGGCTGTTGGGTGGATTCCAGTCTGCCCTCCGGGGGGGGGGGTCCTCTGGTTATTTCCAATTGACGCCTTCTTCAGCCGATGGACACTGGATTCTTAGGCTGGCACCTCCCTGATCATTCAGTTATTATCCACACCAAGCATCCATCCACATACATCCTCTATCTCTATTTTAATCACAATTGTTAATACAACAAAAGGGCGGGGAGTCTCTGGGTGCTGTTTCTGTTGTTAGAGTATTGCTTTGAGTCTCTCTCTCTGTGAATTGCTTTGAGAACAGACTCTGTCTTAGGATGTACTAACACAATTAGCAGCTTGCAAGTTTCACACATAGAGGGAGAGAAACAGTACCAGAAACCAAGAGACCTCTTAATTAGTAATACCCTGGAATTGAAACTATGGGGAATCAAACTCATTTGTGATTTTAATACAGAACTTCTTTAATATGATCCAACAGCGCCTGCAAACATCATTGGCTCTTGCTGCTCAGACATGTCATGTCCCTCTTTGAATCCCTTCAGTGACTCCCACCTGCTCGCTGCTTCAGGTTCAAGGATCTGGTCTGTATCATGGAGGCTCTGTACAGCATCATGCCAGTTTACCTCATCGCTCTCATTTCTTCTTACTCCATTTCCAACTCCAGTAGCTCTCTGCTGATCTCCTGTCTAATCATTTCTGTCAAATCTTTCCCTCATGATGCCCCTTCTATTTGGAACAGCCTTCTATGTTTTGTGTGCCAGCAACTACTCCTGATGTACTCAAACACCTCTCAATAACACACTTCTTTCAGGAAGTCTTTCAACAGAAATCTATTGAAATTTTTTTAATTACAAAATGTGATTAACAAGAATGATGTGGAACAAAACATCTTATACACTGGGCTCTTTGTGGAATGCATTGTGGTCCCCCAAGAGCAATATTCCCTTCCCATTGCTGATTATCTCTTTCCCAATTCACTCCCCCTCCCAAAATATGCTAGGATTTGTGTGGTGGTCTCTGTATAATTTACGTTCGTTGGGACAGGGACCTTGTCTGTTTACTTGCCAGCCAAGCACCACCCTACTCCTTTTAATAATAATTCACTCCTCAACATCCTGTCCAGCAGCTCAAGTGTACTGGAATGTGTAAATCAAGGGGGAATTTCACCTCCCTGAAGCAGAAATTAAGGATCAGGTCTTTTCAGACAAGAGTCATGGGATTTTCACCACGCCTGTTCATTATTGGCTATAATTGCTCCTACTTGAACTCCCAACCTCCTCCCCATCTTCATCATAGCTGTGTTGGCTTTGATGGAGCCCAGTGGTAGAAATGTCTTGTGACACAGTAACCATGCTCTAAACTGCTTGCAAGGCCAGAGAGGTCCTTTGAAAATAATTCAATCATGGGATAGGAAAGCAGGAGCCATGTTTCTTGGGGTAACATTCCTTGGGGCAGTTGGTAGACATCTTTGGGTGGGATTTTTCAAAAGGGCTCAGCACTGACCTAACTCTTTTCCCATTTAAGCAGATGAGAGTTTTACCAGTGACTTCAGTGGAGTGAAGTTTGGCACATGCTGAGCACTTATATTATTGTCACGCCCAACCGTTAAAAAAACTCATGAGTGAAGCCCCCCCCCCCCCCACCAAAATCATGAAACTGGCTTAAAAATCAATCTGAGTAAGTTGTGCTTTAATCACATCAGGAGCATTTTCTGCAGGGATGCACTTTGCTCCATTCTACCCTGTGAATCAGGGTTGACTAGACGCCCATTGTTGCTCTGTTCTATTGTTTGTTTTTATTTTGCTCAAGTTTACTAACCAGCAGTTCCCAGAATGGCAGCTGGGACAATTCACACATGTACAGCCTGCTACTGGGAGCTCCATGTAACAGCAGCGCATTGTTGCGAGGCTGATGGTTCGTTTGAAAGGCTGTCACAAGTGGTGCTACAGTATGAAATGCATTTTCCAGACACAAGACTGTAACTTCACCCCTTGCCTCCCCTTCCAACTCTCCCTCTCTGGCTCATATAGGTGCGTACACACCGATCAAGCCTCTTTGCATGGTTGCCTTTGACTGGACAAGGCCCCCAACTAGCTTTTCAGAAGGAAAAATAAAAGGAAAAATATTCCCAGTATGGAGTTTGCAGGAAACAGGAAGTAGGCGACGGTGACCAGGGCCGTGACCTGGCAGACCTCTCTGTCTAATGTAATGTGATCTTGTGGCAGTTGGGAGAAAAAAGGGAAGAGAAGTCTGGCCCTGGCACTGCAAATCACAGACTGTGATGACAAGAGGGGGCCTAGTAAAACTCAGCACCCTTCGCTTTTAAATGAAACGAGAGCAGGGGGTGTGATTTATTGCCCAAAGACATCCCGGGGTATCACTTTCTTCTAAATGGCTTTAGCTGGCTGTAGAAATGCAGCAGTGGAAGACATAGCTAAATCCCACAGCACATTAGTACTTTATTTAAACAATATTATTAGTCGTATTTATTTTATTAAACAAGTTCTCAGCAGTAGTGCAGCAGAGCTGAGAATATTTTATTCTGCTATCTCCCCACTCAGACTACTCTTTTTCGCCTACCCATCTTGCTAGTGAATGGTGATGCCGAGAGAAGGAAATGTTTGGAGAGCTCTGGAGAGTGATAATTGCCTACCTTTCATAGACCTATAAAGTAGATGAGTTTGGCAGGAAAGAAAGCACCTTTGCTCCCACTATCTTCTGTCCACTGAATCCTGACGTGTTCTGCTGAATCAACAGCAACTAAAAGAAGGTTGAGGGGAGATATGATTGCTCTCTATAAATATATCAGAGGGATAAATACTGGAGAGGGAGAGGAATTATTTAAGCTCAGTACCAATGTGGACACAAGAACAAATGGATATAAACTGGTCATTGGGAAGTTTAGACTTGAAATTAGATGAAGGTTTCTGACCATCAGAGGAGTGAAGTTTTGGAATAGCCTTCCAAGGGAAGCAGTGGGGGCAAAAGACCTATCTGGCTTTAAGATTAGACTTGATAAGTTTATGGAGGAGATGCTATGATGGGATAACATGATTTTGGCAATTAATTGATCTTTAAATAGGCCCAATGGCCTGTGATGGGATGTTAGATGGGGTGGGATCTGAGTTACTACAGAAAATTCTTTCCTGGGTATCTAGCTGGTGAGTCTTGCCCATATGCTCAGGGTTCAGCTGATCACCATATTTGGGGTTGGGAAGGAATTTTCCTCCAGGGCAGATTGGAAGAGGCCCTGGAGGTTTTTCGCCTTCCTCTGTAGCATGGGGCACAGGTCACTTGCTGGAGGATTCTCTGCTCCTTGAAGTCTTTAAACTACGATTTGAGGACTTCAGTAGCTCAGACATAGGTGAGAGGTTTTTCGCAGGAGTGGTTGGATGAGATACTGTGGCCTGCGTTGTGCAGGAGGTCGGACTAGATGATCATAACGGTCCCTTCTGACCTTACTATCTATGAAACAGGAGCAAATGAACTTGATGGAATGGCACTTTTTTGGGACAGATTCTGGACAAAAACCGTCGGCTTTAATATGTGCGATCCAGAAATCTCAGACAAGCAAGCTCATTCTGTTCAAATGGAAGTGGAGTCATAGACGAGCTTGGCACTTTGGGTTTCTCTAGGACTTTGAGGACTGTCTGAGGTTCTTTTGGGGGTGTCATTTTCCCCAGCACTGTTTCCCCAGCAGTTGTTTTCACGGTCTTGTCTTTTTGCCACTACCAGAAAAGAAAACAACCCAATGATGGATGAACCTTGAAAATTTCAGAGATACAGTTCAGAGAAACACCCAGAGGTCAAACAATCAAATCTTTATGAATCTACAAAATTGGGCTGGAAGTCCCATGAGCACAAGGTTTCTTGCAAGATTGCCAGCATTCCCTGTTCCTGGTTGGGCTGGAAATGCAATGATGATAGCTTTTTTTCTTAGGATTTGGACATTTCTGTTTCTGGTCCTAACCAGCATCCAGAAGTTAAGAAGTTCACAAACATGACATATAAAGGGGGAAGGAGAAAAGGAAGTTAAGTGAGTTTTTAGAAATTTCCTAGGGGGTTAAGATCAGATTTGATTTAAACTTTGGGTGAAGATTCTGGTCACTGTTTGTTTTATCTCACTTAAAATACCAGGGTGCTAACCAAAATATAAATGAAAGATAGATCCAAACAGGGGGTTGCCCTTGTTCCATCCTACCCTGGCTACAGGGGTGAATCACGGGGGATTTCACCTCCCTGAAGCAGAGACTTGAGGACCCAGCTAACATCATTGAAACACCATCGCTAGAAAAAGATTGGTTTATAATTAAAGCTTTCTATTAGAATGGGCCACTCCGGGTTCACCTTTCCCAGAATAGGAATGGGCCAGGAAGCTGTATATCCAGGAGCATGCTCAACTCCTGGATGTATGCTGTAAATAGACTAAACTAGTTTTACTGAGCCCCATTTGAGCTGCTGTTGCAGTTTTTTACGTTTAGGTAATAAAGGATGGCTTATGTCACAGTGTTAATAAATAATTCATGCAATTCCCAAAGTAGTTGCAGAGTTGTCACTCCCTCCCTCATCATCCTGTCTAGCAATACGCCTGGCGTTTCTAGAATGTTTCTATTTTGTATATCAACAGCCCCCTCCTTCAGGAGGATTCTTGTGAAAGGGAAAGTAGAAGTATACGGTTTTGCTCCTAATTTAATTAAAGATGCATTTCCATTTGCCAGCAGGTTTTTGCCGGAGTCTTGGGCAATTGCTTAAGGACAGTGTCCATGTTGCAAATGAATAGAAAGAATTATTCTAAGTTCATTTTCTTTACATCAAACCCAAGTATGTTTCAAAATACAGAGAAGCCTTTAGCCCAACCTAGTCAGGCAAAATTCCAAGTGATCCCCCAAACCCTTCTCTTCACCTAGTCTTTGCTACAAGAGTAACCTGGTCTATCTAAGTATTTACACGGCCTTCATAATCATAGTATTTGAGCATCTCACAACTAGAGCTGACTGGGAATTTTAAATCAAAATGTTTTTTGGTGGAAAATGAAGTTTCTGGAAAACTGAATTTTTATGTGGGATATTTTTTATTATTTTTGGTTAGGAAAAGTGAAATGAAGGTACATTTTGGGTCAGACCTGAGCTGCTGCTGTGCCTCATGGGAATTGTAGTTGAGGTGCCTAATTCCCTTTCTGCTTTTAGGGGCCAGGATTCCTGGCTGGACTATATCTCCCATGTTGCATTGTAATCTCCCTCCTGGTTGAACTGCTGTGATTCTCATTGGAATTATATGCTCACTATATGTCATGAGAGATGTAGTTTGGCCAAGAAGCCTGGCCCATAATGGAGCATGGAGGAGATGAGGCACTCATACTACAACTCCTCTGAGGCACCACAATGGCTCAGGTGGACACAGTTTGACGTCGAACCAAACCAGGAATTCATTCTGTTATTTAAAAACTAAAATTTTTCTGAAGTTCTGGTGCAGGAATATTTTTGGTATGTTAACCTTTTGTCCTGCTCTAGTATGAAAACCAATGTTGAAGTATTGAATTTCTCATGGACTGGAAATTCCAAATTTTAATCTGCTCTACTCACAGCCATTAATAGATGTTTTCCCTCACAAGTCCACATGAGGAAGGGATCCGCTATGTCCATTTTACAGATGGGGAATGGAGGCATAGGTATATTAAGCGACTTGCCCGAAGTCCTACAGATTGCCCAGCTAAGTAAGGAATTGCATCCAGTTTTAGGTCAGTGCTCAAGCTACTAGACCATCTTTTCTACCCTTGCTGTTACATGGGTAGATAGGTATATAGAAAAATGAGCCACCACCAATAAATATATAAATAAATGGAAAACCCCCCACCCCTACATGTTTTCTTTTCGATGACAGAGAAGGAGTAGAGAGATATGATTGCTCTCACTTTTATTCATGAGAGGCACACAGAATATGGTTATGGGGGTCATGTAAAAACCTAGGTAGATACATAGCCATGTGCAGCTCTTAGATACCAGGGTGAGAAATGC
The DNA here is from genome assembly GCF_965140295.1 of Lepidochelys olivacea. Classification (NCBI taxonomy): domain Eukaryota; kingdom Metazoa; phylum Chordata; order Testudines; family Cheloniidae; genus Lepidochelys; species Lepidochelys olivacea. Next base: position 130,001,085 of record NC_140413.1, read on the forward strand.
TAACACAGAGAGATTGAGTCATAGGTACTGCAGATAGATGAGATAGGATGAAAGAATAAACTTCTAGTATGTCAAAAGGAGAAAGAGAATAGGAAACTGACCTAATGAATACACCATGTGTGACCCAATCCGTAACATATCCCATAAAACACCAGTCATCTTCACTGAATTCATTAGTTATAGAAATAGGCCAGTTAAAATAAAAGTATGTTGGTGTGGTGGGCAGGTAAAGCTCAAGAATGTGAAGGTTCATAATCACTGATAAGTGTCCAACATTTGGGTGCTTATCAGAATTGTATTGAACTATTTGAACATCTCTTGAATCTGTTAGATTGCACTGGAAATCAAATGAGGACAGCTATCCCACAAGATCGTTGGTACATTCTGCCTCTGGATACAACTTATATAATACCTGAAGAATAGCCTCTCTCAAAGGCACAGCAGAGTATTCTAACACTTCAGCTCCAGGTCCTGGCTGGGATCCAAAAGGGTGAGAACTACCTTAAAATTGAAAACTAAAAGTCAACTTAACCAAAAAGCTTCTGTTCAGGTTTGGTCTGAATTTAGGCTGGTATTTAATTTACCAGATTGCTTCATCTGCTCCGAGTGAAGAGGTTAGTTGACTGGTTTTTATTGCATGTTAACTTAATAGGGAAGCTCTTTTTAAAATAAAAAAAAGCATTATTCCTCTTGCTCCAGTACAGCTCCCAGACCCATTTTTAGCATTCTCCTGAGAAAGTGCTTTTTGGTGATGGTATTGCTCTTTATTAAGTTCTTGGCAACGTACATTACCTAAGGGAAGGTTCATCCTCTCCCCAGAGGGGCTCTCATTCTAAAATGGAGAGCCAATACACTTCAGAAATCCAGTACACCAGCTAACCAGACGAAGGGCCAATCTCAAAACACTGCCGAGGGAGGATTAGCCTCTGGTTAAACATGAACATGGGGCTAGGTTACTTTGTTTTACAATGTGTAACTTTGTTGTTAGTAAATGATAAACTGCACTGGGTGCAGCCCTGCTTGCTGGGTATCCAGTTTTGTTTCAGATTGCTATTTATAGACAGACAAACGTCCCTTATGTGAAAAAGATGTTGCTGATTTTTTTGAACTCTAAAAAGTAAAGTCGATGAAAATCCTACTGGATTCTATTAAGCTGACCAACTCAATATTTGTGTTTATGTTTTCAGTGCTAAGGAAAGGTGCCAAATTAACACCTTTAACACAAAACAGGTGTAGCATGGACAACAGCAGTGCATGCTTCCCCAGAGTGCCCCACCAATCTACTTTGGCAATGACTTGGAAGAACCACCAGTAGGATCTAGATCAGCCTCTGATGACAATGGTAAAAAGAGTACCAACTTGTGTTAATAATGGTGTACATGATTTTTGTGTGAGAAACTGGAGGCCATCATGCATATAGTGCCTGACCCAACTTCATTGAACTCAATGGAAATCTTTCTAACCTCCCAGGAAATCAATGGATCAGTCCATTGAAAGCCCTGGCTGGGATGATTTAACTGGGAATTGGTCCTGCTTTGAGCAGGGGGTTGGACTAGATGACCTTCTGGGGTCCCTTCCAACCCTGATATTCTATGATCCTATGATTCCACAACTGAGGCATTTTAAAGTTTTTTGTGTGATGTTATTCCATATGCTTTATGAAAATATGCTTATGGTATGAATGACATAACTGAGATGTACTTTATACAAGATGGGGGTCTTGTAAGATATCATTGGAAAGATTATAATTTACTGTATTAATTATCCAATTTGTATGCCTGTATCATTTCTGTATCTGAAGTTAGGAATATTGACTATGTATCTGTATTTCAACTATGCTACTTTGGATGATGCCCACTGCTAACACTTCAGGTACAACAATGGAAAAGCCAGACAGGGCGGATGGCCCATCAGCGAGGACAATGGACTGTGGAAAGGCTCGGCCTTCCTGCGGCTGCTCCATACTGCCACTGACTCATGGACACTGATACTACAGAGTCAGGTGGTCTTGTCACCTGATACTAAACATTACCTGGGACTTCATGTAACTTTCCACTGGGAGGGGGGGGTCAAGTTTGGGAAACAAAGGATTCATGCCTTATGTAAATCCTATTTAAGGGTGGGGAGGAAGGCAAACGGGACTCCTCCTCCTCTCCATGGCCTGTCTATCCAAGAAGAAAGACTGCTAAAGCCACCTGATCGGAAGGCAAGGGGGAATCCAGACTGAGACAGGGGTCCAGTCTGAAAAGGAATAGAACTGGAACTCTGAACCACCAAAACTTTGCAACCTGCCTAAAATAACATTTAGGGTGAGAATTTACATTTTGTAACCTGTTCCTTAAATATATTGAGCTTAAGCTTGAGTATTTTGCTTTATTTGGTCAGTAATCTGCTTTGTTCTTTCTGTTATCTCTTATGTTCACCTAAAATTCACCTTTTGTAGTTAATAAACTTATTTCTTGATTATAATATAACTCAGTTTAGGTAATTTCTAACCGGTGGGGAAGGGGCAAGAAGTTGTGCATGTCTCCCTCCACATTGAGCGAGGGGGTGAATTTCATAAAACCTTTGGGTTTGTACCCCTTAAAGGGAGTGGGCACCAAAGGGAGTGGGCAAGTCCCTAAGACTGAACCTTTCCAGAGTGGATCTCTGTCTCTCTGTGCAGCTGGGTGCGGCCCTGCCTGTGTGCTTGGCTGGAAGAGGCTTGTGAGCTTAACCCAGCAAGGCCAGGGAAAGGGGACCCAGGCTGGCAGAACAGTCTGATTCAGTGGCAAACCAGCAGATCAGGTGACACCCCCAAAGGGCCCCAAACCATCACAGCTTGTATTTAGCATCGCTTTTTCCTCTTTAATCTTTTTCTTTTCCTTTTAACAATTTTTATTTGGAGTACAAGTATCACAATATAGCAAATCATATATAGAGCCCTGGGTTACATGGTATGTTATTCTGTTAATGTAGAGGTTGATTGCCATTGGTAACGCCCCATGTACACTACACCATATTAGGCCTAAATAATGCATCCAAGACCCTAGATTTATGTGGCACTGATCAATCAAATCTCTCTCTCTATGTAATTTTCTAGCCTTCATGACAGTAATATCTCAGCATCTCCCAGTACTTAGGTCTGGTCTATACTTAAAAGTTTGCTGACATACCTATGTTGGTTAGGATTGTGGAAAAAAATCACACCGAAAAATCACACCTATGCCAGCAAAAGCCCTGCAGTTATATTGGCAGAAAAGTTCTTTGCAGACAGCTTATTCCATCTGGAGAATTGGTTCAAGGTACACTGGCAAAAATGCTTTTTTGCAGGTATAAGCTATGTCTCTTCTAGGAGGTTTGCCAGCATGGCTCTACTGATTTAGTTTTACTAGCAAACCCATTCTAGTCTAGAATGGGTGCCAGGTTTGTATAATTTTTGCTGGTGCCCAGAACAGGTCCAAGCAGAGCTGTACCGTCCATAGGATGGACTGGGGTAACCGCCCCAGACCCCATGCTTTGGTGGGACATGGAGTCCAGCGCAGCCTGGGGGGTTAGCGGAGGGCCTGGCGCCAGCAGCAGTGAGCGACCTGGCCCCATCCCACCCCTGCTCTGCCCCCTCGCTTCCCCCACTCCACCCCTCCACCCAAGCTCTGCCTCCACCCCCCACCCTACCTCTTTCTGGCTTCTGCCCCCTCCCCCAAGCGACGCTGGGAGCCGGCGGGGTGGAGCGAGGAGGGCTGGGGCCGAGTCACTTGCTGCTGCCGGCGCCAGGCCGCCTGCTAACCCCCGAGGCTGCCCTGGACCCCACGTCCCCCTGAAGCGCGGGGCCCCCCAAAGTGCGATGAGCCCAAACACTGTTGGAGCCAGGCCCACGTTCTTAAATATTGGTGGAGCACAGGCACCATGGGCCCATATAACTCATCACCTATCAGTCTAGATAAGGTAAAAGATGACAGCGTTCTCTGTCTCTCCCTCTCTCTCTCTCTTTTTCTTCCCTGCCCCACCCCATCTCCCCAGTGTGCTACAAAGGGTTGAGCCACATATCCTGCAAAACAGTACACAGTGCTACGCTTATTGTTGACTCACAGTCTCTCTATCACATACACAGAAGAAGCAGTTGCAGAGGCAGAGACAGAGGATGCAGCCTGACTAGATTACAGCAGCAGTGGTGCTACGTTTACTGAGAAATTGTTTTTGTCATCAGTTAAATAGGTTAGCCTAAAACCTGCCTCAATGATATTGCAATACTACTGCATCCCCCTAACCCCCAGCCACTGCCACTTAGGGTACATCTACATTTGATGTACCTGTTCTAGCTCTGCTGGAGCTGGTACCTAAACACAGCAGTGGGTCTGTGGCAGGATTGTACTCGGGGCAGTACATTTCTATTGTTAGACACTAGCTCAAGCAGAGCTAGCATGGGTATGTCTATGCAAGCTGGGAATCACACTCCCAGTGTAGACGTACCCTTTGGGTGTATAAAGACCAGTGGAGCATGTGGGATAGGGGCTGGGGCAAAGAGAGAGTCGCTGCTGCATACCTTATTGAGATAAATAGTGCAGCAAAATCCAGAAAAGAATCGGACCTGTGTGTGATAGGAAAAGCATCTGCAGTTATGCTAGCTAGGATAGACATTATAAGGGCTATCAGTCTTCATGTTCCAGCCCATAAGCTGATCGCCAGCTGAGTTCATGAAGAAATTTTGCACAATTGGCCATATGCGTCATCTGGGGAGGGTGTTCACCTTCCTCTGAAGGATCTGGTTCAAGCCACTGTCAGAGGCAGGATACAGGGCTAGATGACCATCGCTCCATTCCGGTGTGGCAATTGCTCTGTACCTTATGGATAGTTAAAAGCGACAGGAGCAGCAAAATGACATCCCTTCCATGTCCACAGTGATTGCAGGAGTGAGCTACTTGCCAAAACAATTCTGCTTACCCAGCACTTGACGGCGGCGTGATGGTTGGATAACATGTTTCTAACTTTGGGCCCAATCCTGCTCTCATGGAAGCCAGTGGGAATCTGTCACTTGGTTCAGTGAGAAGAGGATCTAGCCCTTTGAGCCTAGAGATTTCACCGCACCGAGCACGGGCCAAAGGACGGAGAGGCTGTAGCAGAAACTGTAGCAGAAAATGAGCAGTTTAACGTTGCATGTGCAGGTGTCTGTTTTCTTTTCCTGTTTGAACTGAACAGTCTTTAGTCTGCAGAAGATTTTTTTTTTTTAATATATTTACATTCCAATTATCCCGGCTCTCCCACTCCCCCGGTTTTCTTTATGGCTTAGCATCAGTGTATATTACAGGCTTCCTGTGGCACTTTTATAAGCTGCCAGAAAGGAAATGACCTGGTTATGGTTCCAACACTACAAGCTACCTCAGCAAAGCTTTTTCCTTTTTATTCTGCAGCAATGCTGTGGGAGGACAATGTTTGCAGTTCTTTCATGCAGTTCACGCTGGCAGGCAAAACCCCACAGTTCTAACAATTTGCACCGCCGTTCGGGCGTTAACATGATAGTTATTTACTTCCAACTGCTCTTTTATGCAGCCTTTAGTAATTTCTTTCAAACAGAAGCTCTAGAGCGAGAATGTGCCTTTATTTTTTATCAGCATGGATTAGTTACAGCAAATGCCTCTTTGAGAATGACTCATAAATCAAGGGAGTTGGCCATGGGTGGAACCACCCAGAGTCCAAGTTTGACAGCTCTTACGCAGCAGGATGTCACAATGTTATCACTGAGGAAATCCACATGCTTGACTTTACATACATAAGTAGTCTCCTTAGTTCCTGGAGGCAAGAGAAAGAGAAAGTACAGGCTAACTTTGTTCTGTACACTTTGTAATGCTTAATATGATAAGGTGTTACTGCTTCTTTCAGTCCTACTGAAAAATGTAGTAAGAGGGATCCAAAATTACATGCCCTAAATATGACTTAAAACCCACCAACCCTCCACGATGCATCTGCAAAATTCCCTTTTTTCTTCACCCCATTATTTAGTGAGAATTTAGTAGATTTATTGCCACACTGATAGAATCACAGATGTTAGAAAAGCAAGAGATGGAACAGATCAATTAGGTCATCCAATCCATTCTCCCTCCTGATGCAAAATGGTACCCTGGCCTACAGTACATTTTCTTATCCCGTTTAATTTTGAATATCCCGTGTTAATGGGACTTTCATATCATGATGCTCTCAAGAAGTTTCTTCTGGCATTCAGCCTAACTTCTCCCTCTTTAAATTGTTATCTCCCTACTTCTAATATGCTCATCTGTTCCATACAATCAATTTCTCTTTAGCCTTGGAGTGAAATCCTGCTCCCTTTGGTGAGGCATACGTATACCATTTCTTTAGAGCTGTCGCAGGAAGTCAGCCAAAAGGAGCCTAGGGAGTTTTAAGAAGGAGCTCTGTGGTGAAACAGAGACATGGAGTAGCTTTAAATATTCTTTTCTTTATTCTAAAAAAGTTCCTTGTTCAGTGTTAGAAGAAAACAACTCCTCCTCTGATTCTTTTCCATTTTTATGTGAGATGGTGTCAGAAGCTGACCAACTTGTGACCAGCATAAATAAGAGGCAAAGTAAATGTCAAAGTTCCACAAGACTTTTCGGGCTAAAATCTCAGATGAAGTAAAATGAAATTTCTTGAGTGGACAGAGCACTCCATCCGGTTCTGAAATGCCCGGAGCTTAACACAGACAGTGGCATGGTATAGCTCAGCTCATTAATTTAGTCAACAGGGAGTGAAGATGAAAACATTAATATACCATAAGCCTTTTCTGAGAAATTCTAGGAGAATGACTATTGCATCATTCTCCAAAAGTTTGATAGGCATTTCATTCGCCAATAAAATCCAATATACAAATGGGCATGCTTTAATCAAAGGGCCAGAGCACTGGAGAAAGCATTGAATGGAAACTTCCATAAGGGGTAAACGGCCTGATCCAAAGCCTAGTTGTGTCATTGGGAATCTTTCTGAAGCATCTGATCCTGACCATTATTGGAGACAGAATTTTGGACTAGACAGACCGCTACCTGATCTACTATGGCAATTTCCTATATTCCAATTCATCTCGTAGCTAAACTATATGTATTTAACTCTTAATTTTTCCTTGTAAATCAGTTCCTATAGCCTGCTGGTCATTTTTGTGGTTCTTTTCTGAACTGTTCCGGTCATCAATGTGACAAGGTAAGTGAGGTAATATCTTTTATTGGACCATCTTCTGTTGGTGAAATAGACAAGCTCCGAGACAAGCTTTCTCTCTCTCTAATATCTTGGGACCAACACAGCTACAACAACACTGCAAACAGCTTAGTTTGTCAATATCTTTTCGATAACAATGTGCTCGTAAATCAATGCAGTATTCGAGGTGAGGTCACCCCAGAGCTGTATTGAGAGAGAATATTATTTCAGCTCCACAGCATGAGACCCAAATCTAGAATGGACTTTTCCAAATATAGCACATTGCAAACTCCTGCCTAACTTGGGGTCCAAGAGCTCTTTTTCAACATATCTGCATTCAATGTTCCCATCTCATTGAATACTTTGGTTTGGAGTCTTTTTCCTCAAATTGATTTAGCTTGAACTTTCCCAAGTAGAATTTCATTGTGTTGTTTTCTGCCTGAGGGTCTAAGGTTTCTAAATCCCTTTTTATTATTTCTGCATTCTCACAAGTTTGGCAGCTCTCCCAGTTTAGAGTCATCTACACCTTAACATGTCATTTACTCCATCTCATAGGTCATTAATAGAGATATTGAATAAAGGCCTGATCCAAAGTCCATTGAAGTCAATAGAAAGTCTCCCACAGAGTTCCCACAGAGTTTTAGATCAGGTCGTGATCCTGGGACAAAAACAGATCTCTGCAGCACTCCAATAGATACCTCATGTGATGCTATATAGAACATGGGTGACCATTTATAATATTACGATACCAATATTACAAAATGGCAATGAATCTTATACAAGACATGCCATATAATGTATCCATGGAAAAGTTATGATTTGCTAAATATGACAAGCTTGTTTATATGTATGTATCGTCTTTATATCATGAGTTATAAATATGTGTGGTATATTGATATCTCAAACTTGTGTTATGTATCTGGGTGACACCCCCAGACAGATTGGCATCAGCACTATCTAGCCTGCTTGATGGCCTAGCAAGGGCAATCATCTGTATAATGAACCCATTGAGAGAAGACATGGGCTATGCCTATGAGTCAGCAGAACATGTAGGGACATGCCTGTGGATAGGGGACTCCAAGTGCTTTTTCATACCCATGTGCTGTGAGCTTGTGTTTGGGACAAAGGATATACAAGCCACATGGCAGAGAATATAAAAAGGCAGCTGCATCACCTCCATTTTATCTTCAATCCTGGTTCTCACCTCTAGAGTAACTTCTCTACAAACTGAGGTTTTGAACAAAGGACTGATAGACCCATCCAAGCTTTGGATGTGCTCCAGAGCGACTTTACAAGCCAGAAAACTCACCAATGCTTCCAAGAACCTGATATATGGACTCTGAAGTCATATGTATGCATTTGTTCACTTTGACCATTTAACAACCCCCTTCTTATTCTTTTCTAATAAACCTTTGGTTTTAAATACTAAAGGATTGGCTGGCAGCATGATATTTTGGGTAAGATCCAAACTAATACAGATCTGGTAATGTGGCTGGCCCTTTGGGGATCAGAAAAACATTTTAGATAGTGAATAGAGTTTTAAGTAACTTCCCACTTTACTGGACCTATGTGCCGATTGCAAGCCAGAGACTGGAATGCAATAATGGGGGCCGTGTGATTTCTTTTTTTTCAGGTTCTTGAAAACCCGTGTGGGGGCTCAGGAGCACAGTTTGTGACTGCTTGGTGAATCTAACTACAGTGTTAGCCACCAGTTTGCGGGGAATCAGCTCTCCTTTGTGCACTAATAAGTCACCAGGACCAGATGGTATTCACCCAAGAGTTCTGAAGGAACTCAAATGTGAAATTGCAGAACTACTAACTGTGGTATGTAACCTATCATTTAAATCAGCTTCTGTACCAGATGACTGGAGGATAGCTACTGTGACACCAATTTTTTAAAAAGGCAACTGCAGGCCAGTAAGCCAAACTTACATTTCACTTGACAGAGTTTATGCTCGTTTCTATTTTCCTCCTTTTTAAAGGATGCCTTTTTGCCTCTAGCTGCCTCCTTTACTTTTTTGTTTAACCTATGTAGCACTTTTTCGGTCCTCTTACTATGGTTTTTAATTTGGGGTATACATTTAAATTGAGCCTCTATTATGGTGTCTTTAAAAAGTTTCCATGCAGCTTTCAGGCATTTCACTTTTAGCGCTGTATCTTTTAATTTGCATTTAACTAACTTCCTCACTTTTGTGTAGTTCTCTTTTCCGAAATTAAATGCTACCGTGGCCCGCTACCTGAATATGCCAAAACCATCACAATGGCCTTTTTAAATCTGATGGGTAATTCAAGTCAAAGAATCATTTAATTATAATTAAGGCCGAAGAATATTTCTAAATATAATAAACTCATAAAGAAGGTACCCGAAGCACATGAAGAACATCATTCAAGTAGAGGTGATTTAGGGTAAAGGCAGCAGTAGTGGCGTTTGCATGAGGATCACGGGTTGGAAGGTCACAGTTAGAGGTTGCAGAAATTTTCCAAATTTTCATTTAAAGAAACCCCAAATCTTTTTTACCAGCTCTCCTTACAGCATTTGCTGATCAGAAAATTAGGGACTTACTAAGTGGTGTTTAAAGAGCTGTATGAGGAACCAAATAGTTCAGTTCAGGTACCAGGGAGGAGAAATTTATTGCTTAGAGCCCAGATCCTGCATGACATTTGCATGGGCTGACCCCCTGTACCTTTGTAGAACCTCATTGATTCCAGTTGGGTTCCACACAAGTGCAGAGGTCCACCTGTGTGGATCTTATTGCATGATTGGGGCCTAAGTTGTTATCAAAAGGAAAAGACTTTCTCAGCCAATAAGTGGTAGTAAGTTAGGGAACAGTTGAACCTGGTCACCTTTGGACCACTGTTGAACTCCTTCCCTGTTGCTCACTTTCTGTTCCTCACCTCCTTGGGAAAAGGATTTTGTTGACAGTTAGCCTTGTTAGCATTCCCCACAGTGATCCTGCTTCAAGTCACCATTTGGACATTATCAAAAGCCACTTGCTGGAGGTTTTCAGTAGGTGGCACGACCCAAACAGCTCATCAGAGCACTTTCTAATGCCAGGATGAAACAGGCAGGGGAGTCATTGCAAACACCTACAAATAAAAGTATCAGGCAGCAGTTTGATACTCTTTCCTTTCAAACTCTGGGTTAGGGTCTTCTGGTTCTTCATTTTTTATTGTGTTTTTTTTTAAATCAATAACATTACCAACAACATAGAGTCAAGTGCAAAATGAACGCTACAAAATATGCAGATGGTTGTTGTTAATCCCTTTTTAAAAACTGGGTTTGTTTGCTAGATTTGGGTTCAGATTTCAAAGACCCCCTTGTTTGGCAAGTTTTGATCCACAGCAGCAGTATGGGCCCACTTCCCGGGAAGAGTTGCATTTGTCATTTCCATGTAGCAGTCTAACTGGATAAATCATTATCGAGGAGCAGCCTTTGTATCTTTGTGCACCATGTTTGTCTGGGTCTGATGTGCCCTTTCACGGTTTGTTTGTGGTTTGGCCTTGACAAGCATATGCACTCTTGCCTTTTGTGGGGTCAGTATGAAATACTGGGTAATAACTGTACTTGTAATAACTTGTACCTGCTTCTCTGATGTTAATAGATTTGACTTTAAGAAGAATAAAAAAAGAAAATGATTAGGCTGGGGCATTGTCTGTGGAAATATTCCTCTCTAGCTGATCCTTATTGGTCCTATGGATGAGTCCTTGTGAATAATAAGCCGTCACCATGGACAGCAGCCTTTCCCAGCCCTGACACTTCCAGACTGATGGGCTGAGCTACAAATGCCTGGAAAATGAGACAATGAGGCAGAATTTGAGTTCTTTTGATATCACCTTTACCTAGTCTACATCTGATTTATTTACAATCTCAATGCACGAAGGCATTGTCCTACATGTTCTAACAAAGCTGTGTTTATTGTTCTCCCTCAGTTCTGCTTTACAGTTCTTTGACCTCTTGGTAACCATACTAAATTCCCTAGAGATCATTACACATTAAATTAGAACTCATAGAAGCAAACATCAAAATGTTTTCCAGCTGGTTAGTGACTACAAATATCTCAGCCAACTCGAAATTCCAGCAAAACATTACTTCAAGCTTTAATGTACATTCAGTTAATCAGTATGGATACTGCTTTCTCATCATAAAGGTGATTTTGTATGTATGGTTTTATTATTAAAGCTAGCTACTGATTGACTCCTAATTTTCTCATAAACAGCGTGATCGTTTCTATTGATTTTTTTCTGCTTATTAGCACTGACATAGCACTTGCTGTTGTATCATCTAGTGAGCTCAGTGGGAACAGAAGATGCTCACCGCCTCACAGAATGAACCCCAGAGAAAGTCCAGGGATTGTTTGTGGTTAACGAGAATGATTTTGGCAGTGAATTGTAACTATCCCTTCTTCTGAGTTTCTCAGCCTTCTCTGCCCTACTCTCTCCCATGGCAAAAATTCGCACACTACAAGCCTCTCTTTTATAATGCTCTAATTAATATAAAACATGAATCAATCTGTTTTCCAAATATATGAAACTTTTTCCTTGTACCACTTCACGCAGGATATGTATAGATAAGTAATAGTTAGAATGAGGCAGGAGTAAAAACAGTTTGGAGAAGATAAGGACCAAATATAGAGGTTTGAAAACCCTCTCATCCCTACAGGTGGTTCCTCCAGGTCAGGGTTGAGGCACACTGGCAGGGCAATATGGGAAAGCTTTCTTTGCGACTGCCTATATTGCATTTGTTCAGAAGTTAAAGAAAGAACTTCAGACTCCAGGGGAGTGACCTGCCTATGGTCACCCAGCAGGCCTAGGATGGAGCAAGGAATAGAACTCAGGGTTTCTGAATCCCAGTCCAGCAGCAGCCTGGCCTGGTAGATAGGGCACTACATTGGAATTCTGGATTCTATTCTCAGCTTTGCCACTGGCCTGTTGGGTGACCTTGAGCAAGTCACTTCACAGCTCTGTGTCTCAGTTTCCCCACTGTAAAATAAGGATAATGAAACTGACCTGCTTTGTAAAGCATCTTGAGATCTTGGGGTGAAAGTGCTATATAAGAGGCAGGTGCTGTTGCACAGGGCTTTCACAAACACTACATTAACTTTAACATATTGAAATAACTTCAGCAATTACATTTTAAAGGGGTACCAAAGAACTAATGACAAACTTCACCCAAGCCTCAAACAAACTTTTTTAGGGGGTTAAAAAGAATCTGGTTTAACTCCTTTATTGCATTTAGTGAACCTCTTGTGCTTTTTCAGCTGGGACTAGAAGCAGAAGTGCTTATACACCCCTAGAAAGGATCCCCTTGCATTATTTCCAGCTCACACAAAAGAGGACAAGGCCCAACATCTGGATAAGAATATGAACTTTGAAGCTTTTGAGATCTATCAGTCTGCATTACTAAAGAATCTGTCAATGCAGAATCTTGCCATTCTAAAGGGATTAAACAAATGCTGTAAGAACATTAATCACTGAATAATAATTAATGCACAGACAGCAAGAGAATTGTTTCAGTCAATCACTGCCTGATACAATGTTATCCTTTTGTACACAATATTGAATTTCTGACACTATGTATATGTTCAGTTCCATCACTCCTTTCCACCATTCCCTTGCAGAATTATTCACCTTTTCATTCCATCTTTTATATATATATATATAAAAGCAAGGCAAAGTGGTTAAAACTCAGAGCTGGAAATCAGGAGATCTGGGTTTGATTCCTGGTTGTCACACAATTCCTGGAAAACACTTAAGCATGTGTCTAACTTTAAGCACATATTTAACATCATTCCTATTCAGGAAATTCCTTAAGCACATGCTTAAATCACATTTAAAGTTAAGCAATGCTTAAATGCTTTCCTGAATAGGTGTCTAATAGAGCTGAGTGAATGCTGTACAACATTTTCTGTTTTTTTGTTCAAATACTTAAATTATTTGCTTCAGCCATGCTCATGCATTTTGCATTTTCTATCTGCGGCTATCCAGGCAATTAAGTTTCACCAGCATGAATGTTCACTGAAGCAAATCTCGGGATTATGTGCCTAGTTATTCACAGAAAATGAATTTCTGATTGTGATGTAGGAGTGTTTGTGATTGAAATGCTTGAACACTAATCCAGTCAAGGAAAATAAACAATACGATGAGTCTTATCTGTCCAGTCACAGCTAACCAACAAAATTCAAAAAATAGGTATGGAACACTTGCCGAGAACTATTCATGATCAATTCGTAGAGCTAAAAGAAACTGCAAAACTCACTGGCTACTTTAAAATAAATTATTATGGTTATCCTTATTATTCTAACATGTCCTAGTAGGCCCTGATCAGACACTTTATGAATACGTATCAAAAAGATGGCTCCTGTCCCAAAGAGCTTACAGTCTGTGCAAATAATAACTAGATTTTAGGAAACTGGAATCTGCTCCTGAACTGTGCCTTTAGACATAGCTGTGAGCAGGGGATAAATGCCATTCCAGATGTAGCCCTTGGAGGTAGAGATACCCTTCTGGTTACAGTTCTGCCCCTGCTCCCCTCTGATTGCAGGGATGAGAAGTAAATTACTGCAACCCTTAAAAGGATTCAGCTTACTCTAATCCTTATGCCTGGCCAGTTACTCTGGTAAGTGAATGGAGGCAGATCCAGATCTCTGCCCCCATCCAAGGTGAAGGATCCGGAGAGCGGGGGCTACATAGCAGCAGACACAGACCCAAGATCAGCCAGAGCAAGAGTAGGGGAGGGAGCCTTTTCCCCCTTACTTCTTTGCTCAACAGATCAAGACAAGGGCACAAATTAGCCCTCTGTGAGGCTACATTCATTGGATAATTCACTGAAAATTATTTGCTCAGCTCTATTTATTAATGTTTGTGAAGCACTTTGAGAGTTAAATGCCCTTGAGCCATTGTTCACCGAAGCCTTGCCCCTGAATTGACATCAATGAAAAGTCCTTAATAGCAGCAGTAGCCGCAGCACTGAATTTTCAAACCCTCCCGAGGCAAGAAAAACACGGGTTTTCCCCCTTCATTTTATGGTCTGTTGAATCTTCTGTTTTGCTTGTTGTATAGCGGGAATAATGTTCCTGGCCTTGGAGTATTCTTGTGGTTTTCAAATGCCTCCGCTTCAATTTGGCATCTCTCACAAAAACATTTATTGCCTCGTATACGCATTCGCTGTGAACGTTATCCCTTCTCTGATGCCACCGAGAGGTTCTAAAGTCTAACAATGGACCCACAGTGGAGTTTCTTGGCTGACCAAAAGCGATGCCGTATGCATCCTCAGTCTGAGATCACACCAGCTGGCAGAGTGCACCATTTCTAGCCGTGAGACACCAGTGTGCGCCAGGTATATTTCATCATTATCCGACGTTGAAAAATGAATGCTTCACAAAAAAAAATAAACGCGTGCTGTTTCCAATTTTAAAATCCTTCCTAAAAACAAGCTCTGTGAGTAAGTCACTCTTGCCAAGAAAAGCACTCTGTGCACATGGCAGGGATGGACGCTGCTTTGACTGTCCTGTAGGAAATACAGAAAGGTTGATGAGGGGTTATTGGGACATGCTTCTCGGTTAGACTGAGGTTCATGTTTGAAGTCCAATAATGGCTGGGACTTGATCGGATAGTCCCCTCATTGATCTAAAAGGGGTTCATTTATATCACAACTACAGTTCAGAACATTTTGAAACCTCTGAATAAATGAAAAGGTAATGCCCATTCTGTATACCCTCAACTCTAGTGATGTAGTAGGCCCTCACCTACTGTGCTTGAGGTCCTTGGTTCAAATCCCTGCTGTAACTTGTACAGAAATTAAATTCTATGCCTCTTTTCACTCCTCCAATTCCCACACAACCATTGTCACAATCACAGTGCCTGTGCTCAGGGTAGCACATGAAATGCAACCTTGGTGCTCTCCATGGGTAAGGGAAAAGAGGAGACAAAGTCATGGCAGACCCCTCCCCCTCTATCCACCCCTGGAGCAGACCACTGTTGTTATCGTTTGTATTATGGTACCATTTAGAGGTCCCATTGTGCTAGGCACTGTACAAAGACATAGTAAAAGACATCCCCTACCCTAAAGAGCTGACAATCTAAATTAATAAGACAGACAGAGTGGAAAGGGAAACAGAGGCACAGAAAGGGGAAGTGGCTTGCCCAAGGTCATTGGCAGAGCTGCAGGCTCACAGTCCAACATCCTGTTTATTACAGCACACTCAATCTCCATGATCCTAAAGGCTAGTGCAGCATGTATAGTTCTTCTGTGCATTGGGCTGCTCAGGGAGGGTCTGGAAATCTACTAGCCCCACAATCAGACCAGTGGCTAACTGCCAGAATTTGGGCCTACATATATATATATATATATATACATGTATACAGTGGATTACGTAATGGAGGATATGTGACCTTTATAAGGAAGATGGGATTTCTGACTCAAATTGAGCAGGTAAATAGGGAAGGGGATTTCCAGTCCATTTAAGGAAGGAAAATAGGTTTCACTGGGCTTTTTCTGCCTCATAGTGGAATAGTACATAGGGAAATGGTGTTGCTTGCGGACTATATATGGAGAATCAGATGTGATATGTTGTGGTCTTTTGATCATGATGCAAAGTTGGAATAGGGAACATCTCCAGTTTTGAGTAAATGAAGATTAAAATACGAGATATTGGTATGTCTGGCTAAGAGTGGGCAGATGAACTAGAATAATTTGGTTTTTGTAAGGGTGGATGGGCCATGTGTGCTTGGGAGATGTTGATCTGAGACATTTTGTAGCTTATGTTGGGGATGTATATGTTTATGTTGTAAAGTTGGCGGGTGGAAGGTGTCTGAGTGTGTATAAGGAGGCAGGGTTAAGGTTATTCTATGAATGTGTGATGTGATATTTTACGCATGTAAATTTATTTGAGTCTGTAGACACTGTGAAGATATCTGATTATTTATCTACTTTCCTTCCATTTGTTCATTTCCATATTTTACATGTTTAAATTTTGTTTTTTAAACTGTAGCTTTACAACAATGGTAATGGCATATTTTGTCTGTTAATGTTTAGGGATGAGTGAACCAGTTTGGGTAAATGAGAAGTGGGAATAAACTAGAATAAACCTGAACCTTTTACAAGTTCCAAATCAAGTCTATTTTCAGGTTTGAATCAGTTCAGATAAGTGTAACCTCCCTTCCTCTACATGACCTATATGCCCCAACCCTGCTCATCGCTTCCTATATTACTAAAGAAATACAAAACTGTAAAACAAGAGGGAAAGATTTTCTGATACAATTTTGATTTCTACTTCCAGGTGCAATATGTACCTTAAGGATGTAACACACGCACAGCCTTGCCTATCCTAAATTTCCCCACCCAAAGTCATTGTACTTTGTTCAAGCTAACCTCATGCATTTGCATAAAAATTCTGGCAGTTTCCGGACATTTGACCATAACGTTCACTAAATACTAATGTGGGCTGCACCTAGAGGTAAAAGATTGACAGCACAGTAGAACATCAGAGTTACCAACACCAGAGTTATGAACTGACCAGTCAACCACACACCTCATTTGGAACGGGAAGTACACAATCAGATAGCAGCAGAGACACACACAAAAAAGCAAATACGGTACAATACTGTGTTAAATGTAATCTACTAAAAAAATAAAGGGAAAGCAGCATTTTTCTTCTGTATGGTAAAGTTCCAACGCTGTATTAAGTCAATGTTCAGTTGTAAATTTTTGAAAGAGCAACCATAACGTTTTGTTCAGAGTTACGAACATTTCAGAGTTACGAACAACCTCCATTCCCGAGGTGTTTACAACTCAGAGGTTCTACTGTAATATAGGTTGGTAATAGATAGGTAATTAAAAATAAACACACACTGGGCTCAGCATAAGACCAAAGGAGCTTTACAGTTGCTTTAAAGTTGGATCCCAGCACAACACAGAGCAAGCTCAAGGATGAAGAAGAAATTTGCCTTACTTGGGCAAACCCCTGTACTTATATAAGTGCTGTGGGAACTTCTGTTTCCACACAAAGCAAACTGGACCTCCTTTATAAAAGCCTCCTCTGAACTCAACCTGAGGTCTGATAAAAACCCAGATTCAGGAAATCATCACTATGCAGGACAACATCTAAGCACCTGCTTAAAATTAAGCATATATTTAAGGCTCTCCAGAATATGAATGGACTTAAACACATGCCTAAGTGCTTTCCTGAATCAGTGCTCATGTACGTACTGAGAACCACCTGTGCAGTGTTGAGTGCCCTCAGGTCCCCCTGATTTCAGTGGCAGGTGAGGACTTTTAGCAGTCGTACCTCAGAGGATCATGCCAACAGTACTTTTCCTGGGACTTAATTTTTATTACATGAATTGATGTTCCATTCATTTGTTTAAACCACCCATCGCCTTTTATTCCATTTACTTTTTGTAATATTACATACTCATGGGTTTATTTTTCTACCAACGCTCCCTCTTTGTTTTGCTTTATTTAATCAAGACACACAGTGTTGATTGTCTTACAAATGTGCAGGAAGGGGGAAGGAGGAGGGAGAATGGAGATTACAGCAGGCTGGTGGGCAGTGACCTGATATTTGCTTTCTGAGGGACCTTGCAGATTAGCTAGAGACAGTTTAAGAGATGTATCCCTTCCCTTTAAGAGACATGTCCAGCATTAACCCAGGGGTTGCCCATTTGTAAGCATCACGAGACCAATAGACTGGCCAGTGATTCAAGCCCTTCACTTTCTTGATCAAACATGGCTAGAACAGAAAATGAGTTGTCTAACTCTCCTTATGCTCATTTCATTTAGACTCAGGGCCTGGACAGCCACTGTTTTGTGTGTGTCTGTTTGTTTGGGGAGGGGACTGATTAATTATGTGTTGGTGGGAAAAAGAAATTTCATGAGGCTCTGGATCCTCCCCCTCAGAGATTTTACTGGCATTTTCTGAACATTTCTATTAGCCTCAGTGGGCACAGCTTGTATGCAAACAAATACAACAATGCTGGGTAATTGTTTGGTATGATGGGAACCTGGGATTAGGGTTTTTTTTTAGTGAAGTACAATTGCTATTTGTTATTGCAGCTCACTTTCTAATCTGTCTGCTGGAGGTTTGTCCTTTCTGACACTGGCAGTTAGCAGCCCTCTCTGAGATAATATTCACAGCTCTCTCCCCTCTGGTCTGGAGAGACACTTAAGGACAAGTATTCTCTCCCTTTCTCCCTTTCTTTTGAGGGAGGGAAAAAGAACAAAGACAGCAAAATGTTCAGCGATAAAGACAAATGGATAATTTATCCCTCCCTTCCCAAATTACTGATTTTCATTTTTGTTTTTGTTCATTAATTGTTCTTGTCCAGATTGTGAAATCCTCCAATGTATGTTAGTTAGAATTATATGTGTATACCTGCAGAGGCTAATTGTTGATTGGCAACTTGTTTACAAGCTGTTCATTGCAAATATATTTTGCACAAGGGTGAGGGCATGAAGGGTGTGGAGCACGAGCGTGTATTGATGTTTTTTTGGTGCGGTCTGGAAGCAGACCAGCTGCAGCTCGTGCAGCTGGCTCACGGTGAAGGGGCGGGGGGGCGGTCAGTTGGGTCCATGGGGCAGGGGCCCAATGAAAAGGTCCAGCGGGCCTGGGGTGGAGGGTGGGCGGGGTGCACCCTCATGCAGGACCCGGTCAAGGTAAACCCAAGCAGTGAGCAGCAAAGCAGCCCTCACCTCCTGAAGTACGCGCCAGGGAGTACGAGGTCTGGAGAGCCCCATGCGCTGAGCGAGCATCAGAGGATCCAGCCAGTCTCCCCGGTCGTAGTCCAGGAGATCTCCGACTCTTGTGACTTCTGCCAGGACCAACCTCTGGCACACCGAGGGGGACTCCGCCACCTGCACGCGAAGCTAGGGGTTGTGTAGCAGGGGCTCCACAAGGAGATCTGCCTCCTTGGTGGCCACCATTGACCTGGTCATTGAAAGCAGTTTCCATGTCCACAGGAGGTCCTGGTAGAAGACTGGCAGCCTGGAGAGGTCTCACGGAAGACCTCTCGGATGGAGGTAAAGGAGCTGCCGGTCATATCGGAGCCCCCGGAGGCGGTGCAGGAAGGCGTGCGCCGGACTACCTGCACCATAAAGGAGCCTCTGCAGGGCCTGGAGGTGGAAGACATGGACCTGAGTGTGGAGACACTTCAGGCCCTGCCCTCCCTCCTCCAGGGGTAGATGGAGAACCCCTGACAAGGTGTGCTGCTGGAGAACTGAGGAATACAAGTGTGATCGGGCTTCAGGAGGAAGGTCCTGTAGTGAGGATAAAGAAGGTGTTGGGAGGAGACCATGGGGAAGTAGCCCAGGGAGTTGTAGCTGTCATGCAGCTGTTACAGGAGACACTGTAGACAGCTGCAAACCACAGGGCCCTAGGCTGCAACCTGGAGTAGAGGGTGGGCCCAGGTTCTCTCCAACTCCCTATTTAATGTAAGAGGAGTTGACCTGTACTGTGGGTCCTACCAGAGGGGAAGGTCTCTGGCCTGTCCCCCAACCCACTAGGTGGGCCAGCAGAGACTGCAAGGATCGTTCTCCTCCTTTTCCCCATGCTGGCCAGTGATGAGGTTAGCTGAGTGAACAGTAGGTTTGAGCCACTGGCAAAAGTGGCTAAACTGAGGGCTGCTGTGAATCTCTGAGGTGAACAAATCTGCCAATAAGCCCAGGATGCACCAACGCAAAGGAGGAATTTTGTCACAATATATATATATCTTTCTCAAAAAAAAAAAAAAAAAAAGCTCTTTGGGGCAGGTATTCTGTATACTTTGTTTGTATGATTCCTAGCACATTTTGGGGTAGTCAGTTAATAAATAATAAAATAGAAACTAACTAATAGCCAGGACTGCAAATGTTACATTTGAATATATAATGCAAAATTCAAAAGGTGCTGGTTAGTTATAGGGGTAACATGGTCATGTTTCTGTTCCCTGGTTGGATGGTTTATATAATTAACCAAGACAATTTGAAATTTAATTTTGCAGTTGAAATGCAGTATTCAAAGATTGGTTTGGGCAAATATTTGTTCCTTCGTACTTAAAATTAGCTTTTCTGTGTAATCCTATTAGGGAAGATTGACTATTTGAATATTCACAGAGATTCAGAAATAAGACTGAAATTCACCTCACTTGACTTCAGTGGGAATGTTGTCTGTGGGATTTTGTCCTACTGATGAAAATAGGGTATTCCAGAAAGCCTTTTAACTCGGTCCCCCAATAGGAACAATACCCTTTCCCCCTGCCACTATCCTTCCATGGAGATCATCTTTGAGCAACATCATCCAGCCATTAGTATTTGCCATATGTAGAGCCAGTTGTTACACAGAGGAATGTGGCTCTGTTGATGAGATGCCTAGATATTAATGCTTTAAATTAAGATTCCTCAATATGCCTCTGATGTATAAAGGTTAATTAAGAAGCTATCGTAAACTGAATTAATACCATTTGGTTATTGATAACATATGTTGTGTGAGTTAACAACAAAGTCATAAATACAAATCCCCCAAGGGCCAGATCCTTTAACCCTTACTCACATGAGTCATCTGTACTGACACCAGTCGCCTCATTGACTTCACTGAGACCACATGCGTGAGTAAGAATCTAGTCACACAACTAAGAGTTTGCATGACTGGGCCCCTAGATAATTGTTAGCCTAAAATAAATATGTTTTCAATGATGGCTTGGTATTTAGAATAGCGTTATCCATTTAAATCCAAGCCTTGTTTTAATAAGGCAGTTTTTTCATGCCAAACATGTAAATGCCAGCTCATTATTAATAATCTAGTCACTGAGAATCAACAATGCTCAATTGGAAGCAGATCTCTGACACAGACCAAAATCAAGTGTGAAATTTCCCTCCATATATTTTTCAATGTAATTTCTGTTATAGATAAATACAGCAAGAGCCCTTTATCTCTGCATTAAGGTCCAGATCCTGCCCTAGCACTGAGCCCAAACAACTAAGCTGGCAGCTGGGAAACTTGCAGCAAAGGAAGGGGGTGGAATCCTTCCACGCAGGTTATGGAACAGGAATGGAACTGCTCCCTGGCTGCTACTCTATCCTAAGGGCTGGAGTAGTCTCTCTGGTGCTAGCACCCCATCCCCCCTGCTGGGTGTGTGGGGAAGGACGAGGGGACACCCCTCATCTTGATGGATCCTCTGGCACCACCCTGTTCCTGTCTGCTCCACCCACAAAAGAAGCTATGCCCACAGCCTCTGATGGATTTTGTCAGGCTTTTCCACATGTGCATGAAGAGGAGCTTCCATCCCTTTCCCACGTGCACCATCTGGGCACAATCCCAGTTGAGAGAGCAGCCACTGCTCCCTCACAAACAGGTCTGGTTGCATGGCTGGCAGAGCTGTTGTTGCAGCACGTGCTCCTTAAGAGTCATGTGGAGGATCTCTGGATGAGCTGGCCTATAGCATAGTCTCTCTGTCCGATGAAGTGAGCTGTAGCTCACAAAAGCTCATGCTCAAATAAATTGGTTAGTCTCTAAGGTGCCACAAGTCCTCCTTTTCTTTTTGCGGATACAGACTAACACGGCTGCTACTCTGAAACCTTTCCAGGGTATGTCTGGCTGTAAAAAACAGACTCTATATCTAAATTTGTAAGGGGAAGGAGGTGCCATAGGGAAGATCACTGATGTTTCTGAGTTGTAGCTTACTGCTATAAAAATGAATGGGAGTTTTTCTTTCATGTAGACTCTGCATGCTGACTTTCTTTTGAGAAAAATAGTCAGCCAACTGGGCTGGTATTTTGATCAAATACCAGTGGGTTTTATTTTTGTTTTCCTCCACATGTTGGTGCCTTTCCAAACTTCACCTTGCTCACTCTCATTTTTGCTCAGCTTTGCATTTCAGGCTGTGTCATGAACCCTAAGAGCTGTGTGAGGGCATTTCTTCCCCAAGTTGAAGCAGAACAGAACACACAGGGAATCTCAGAAAAAAACCCCTGTCCTTTGAGATTTCCAGCTGCTAAAAGTCAAAGAAATATTCACAATTTTGGATGCAGGTGTAAGCCAAAGCAAATCAACTTTCCAAACCTTTTGAGATTTGCCCATAACTAACTGAAATCTAAACCTATAGTGTTAGCATGTGCTTTGATTCTCAGTGTCAGAAACATTACAGATAATTTCTTAGTGCATTTTTTTATTTATTCTTTGGTTTCCTTCAGCATCCAAAGGGTCATAGTTTTATCTAAAGGATACCAACTAGATAATTTTAAAAAACTAAAAAAAGTATGAACTTTCCTGATAAAGCAAATTCCATCATTCTAGGGAAACTATCTGTCATTAAACCATTTAGAGTATATTTATTCCCACTGATTACTTACATTGTAAAGGGTTTTTTCACCCCTTCTTACATCAGAGGCATATAATAAAAATAACAGCTTAATATAGTGAACTCAAAAAGCTCCCCAGCTGGCCCGGGAACCACTGTCATGCCTCTGGAGTGGTGTTTAGCTGGAGAAGCCTAATTCTGGAGAAGCCACTGTGGTTTAACTGAAGTCAGCTGTCACCCATGAAAAGCTGAAAAGAATGTGTCTTCCTTGGCGTCATCCTAGGCTCTCCCTTGGTCTCCATGGCCACTTTCGCAGAAGGAAGAACAAGGAAACAGGCATAGGCTTCTGAGTGTGTGTGGTCTTGGGTTGTGCCTGTGTCGATGAATTCTATCAGCCTGAAAACTCTGTTTGTGTGTGTGTGTGTGGGGGGTGGATTAATATATTCGTCTCTTCTGTTTTTAACAAAAAAGGGTGAAGGGAAAAAAAGAGCAAAAACAGTAGATGGGGATGCAACAATATCAGAAGAAAGCCTGGGAGTGGCATAGCAAAGCAGCGAATCTCTGTAATCTACTTTTATGAGGAAGACTGTTGTGTTACAAGACAAGAAGGGCAAGAAATGTTGGCACTTGTATTCATCTGTGAGTTAAGTACTTAGCAAAGGGTCTATTAGTAAAGCCAGCCAATCAAAAAATAATGCAGGAGATCAGCAGCATTCCACAGTGTATCTCTAGGGCCTTTTTAATGCCCCTTGGGGTTCACACCTCCAGCTGAAGGCTGAAAAGGTAGAAGTTAATGACAGCAGTTAACACTTTAGATCACCAGGTCATGCTGCCTTTGCTCCTCTCCCCTCACAGCAAGTAAACACACAGGGCCACAGGCTGGAAATGTGTCCTCTATAGGACTTCCACAACACAAACAGTGCTGTAATGAGAAAACAGCCTGTTTATTCTCAGAGTGTTAGCAGATGGACATTCTCTCACTCTTGCTCTCTCTGCTTCTAGCCAAACGCTGACCTGTGTTGCCCAGCGGATGCTATTATGGAGATGTCGTCTTCAGATTCTATCTGCGGGGCTTACAAAGTATAAGACACGTAGAAATAAATGTGTACAGCTGGCCAAATTCTCCTCTTATTTACACTGGTGCAACCGTATTGACTACAATGAGGTTGCATGGGTGTAACTAGAGTAGAATTTGGCCTATGGTATGTATATTGCACCTGTAACTTTATTCTCACTGGTTTCAGAGTAGCAGCCGTGTTAGTCTGTATTTGCAAAAGGAAAAGGAGGACTTGTGGCACCTTAGAGACTAACTGCTTTTTTACAATGGGTCAGATTGGGCCTGGCCCTTAGCTGGGTGCACAGTGCGTGAGAGGGCATGCAGGAGGAATTCACCCAGGCCCTTTGAGTGCAAAGAGGGCACACAGAGCAGCTATGAAACCCCCTCACTCATCCTCAGGGACACCTTGAGCATAATGGGCCTCCCCAGCAGGAGAATAACCAGCTCTATGTCACCCTCCTCACAGCAGCCGGGGAGGGACCGTGGCCAAGCCTTTCCTACATCCCAGTTATTCCTGTTTGCTGCACTTCTAAGGCTTCCCTAATCTGCACCAGCATCCAGACCAGCCACTGGCAATCCCAGCATAGGGCACAGCTCAGCAGAGGTGCAGGGACAAGTACAGCTAGTCAGAAAATGCAAGTTTGTCAAACCCAAAGTGTCTCGCACAAACGGCTTCGGTTACACATTTTTGTCCAGTCACAGGCAGAGCGCTAATGCAAACTTGTCTAGTTCCCTGCCAGGTCGACGGTGAGGATCCCAGAGCTCCAGGGCAGCTCTGCCATGTGAACTGCCATGGGGTCCCAGGGTTTCCAGAGTACAGTGGCAGTGGGCTTTTTACCACCGTTTCTGTGCAACACCCTAATAGATTTACAATGATGAGCAACATTAATAAGTTTAGCCCCTTTGCCAAATGTTGGCAAAACCATGGGCCATGAAGGCCACTGATAGTGCCAGGGGGCTGGGAGTAGCAAATACCATGCTAAATGAGATTGCATGGTGCTCAGACCCAGAGAGCTGTTTCTAGATATGTTTTGAAAAATGTCTTCAAGGGGAGCTGGCTATTTGTGAGAGAAGCTGGGCCTCAAAACATCCCTCCCCTTTCTCAAACTGGCTGTCAATAAAAGTAAGGTCTCTCCACCCACTTGTTCACCTGCAGCCCCTCTTCAACTGTAGCATCTTCAGTGGGAGGGCATCCTTCCTTCTGGCCCCTCTGCCAAGGTAGTGTGGAGAGAGCAATGAGCTTGGACGATGCCCTTACTGTTGTATATTCCCAACTGAGACACTGCAGACAGGAGTGATGATTTGGTTTGACCCACCCAGTGTCAATCCAGTATGTGCCTCCGAGCTCAAACCTCCAATGAATTGAAGGAATTCCCCATCTTGGGGGGCTGACACTTGCCATGGGGATTGCCAGACATACCTGCAGGGGTTCAGCATCTCCAGGGGAATGTGTAACCTGTCCAGGACATAGATATTGGGGCCCACTTTCTTCTTCCCCTCCCAGTCATCTGAAGGGGAGGCCTGGTCACTCTCTGCTCTGAGCCTGGCAACCCATGCCAATTACTGGCTCTCACCATGAGGACCACCAGAGGCATTCCTCAGTGAGGGACTCCTAGCTGCTCTGGTCAGGCCCTGTGGGAGGGCGGTGGGATGATCAGGTCTGGGGTCCATGGACATTCTGCCTGGTGTTCTCCTCAGCCACCCTCAGCATGCACTCTCTTGGCCATCTTGTAGGGGGGCTGCAACCCCTGTTGGCCCTCCAGAGCTGGAGGCTGGGCGGCAGCCAGACACATGCTGTGTGGCCCTTAAAAGAGTCATTGTTACCCTGCATAGGAATGCAGCGCAAGGTGGCCTGACAACACAAAAGAAAACCCACCTCTACTGGCCTCCTATTTCCCTCCAGGTGCCTTTGGGGTTGGGGGATGGGAAGAAGGAGGGATTGATGAATTGGGAGAGGGCTGCCTGGCCTGCCCCACCAGGGCCTCCACTGTGATCCCATCCTGCACAGGGGGAGAGATCTGCATCTGTGCAGGAACTCAGCCAGAGAGAACAGCTACCTCTCCCCTGCCACCAGGGGAACCTGAGCAGCCACAAGCTTCCCTATTTAGGATTCTCTGCGGAAGCAGTGTTCTTGCTTTTACTTTTTCTTGGGGCCTAGGGAACTAGGGTAGCCTCTGGTGCTCCCAAATGATGGCTGAAAAGTAGAAGAACAACAGTGTGATTTGTGAAGTGTTTTAGTCTGTTGATTTCTATGCCAGTCTCATTATATGTCTCCTGGTATTTGAAGACTGGGAGTTGTGAGTGCTGCACACATGACATTTTCTCCCATTCCATGCACAGAACTCAGCAATGGGACAAATCTCCAGAGCCTCAAAGTGTGGCGTTCTGAGGAACTTCTGCATTTCCCATCTCAGTCACCACAAAAGAGGGATCCAACATGGGTGGGCTGGATCTATGCTTCTTCCCCACAAATCTGCTGGGTGAAAACCCAGGGAAGGGTTGGGCGTGAAGGCTGATAGAATTGCACACTGATTTCCCACTCAAAGGTGGAATTTCTTAAGAATTCTCCCTCCTGGCTCAGTCTCCCTTCACTCCTCTTCAAGTCAGTGCATTAAGATGAGGCAAACCTTACAGACAAACAGCTAGCTTTTGCTCCCTTTCTGTGACCTGGCCATCACAGGGCTAGATCCGTTACCTCTCCCCGGCCATTTGCTCTGAGTGACCAGGGCACTGCTCTCTATCCTCTGTTAAGAGGGTATGCCATTACCCCATTACAGTTGACTGGCTGCTACAAATAGGACAGTCACCAGAGGGTAAACCCTGCTCTCTAGATTCAACCCAACAACTAGTCCCAATGAAAAGTCTCCACTGATTACCCTTAGGGGGAATGTGAAGGGATTTTTACCGCCCTGAATTCAGCCCTGGCCCATGAGTCTGATTTGCAGTTTCTTGTGCATTGAAAGAACATGGAGTATGAGGGGATTCAATGCAGCTTCAAGTTACTGATTCCAATCAGAATTGGTTTTTTTAGCTTATGCTAATTCCACTCTCGCTGTTGGGATTTCAGAGCAATTGTTCTGCCAAATGTCTCCTGTGGCCTGGGACTTTCCTACAGTCCATCCCCTGCGCTCCTCCAGGGCTCTGGCTGCCAGCTGTGTGGGGACAAGAGAGAACTCTCTTCAGGTTGGAAGGTGCCCTAATTAAATTCCTGTTTCATGGTGGAAAGGGAACGTTGTCCAGTCTGACTGTGAGCTGTAAAGGCTCAGCAGAGCTACCTGACTCGCTCAATTCCCCAACACAGTCTGTAGCAACCCCTACCCCCAACCAAACTCTATGGGAGCCATGAATCCATCACTCCCTCTGCATCAGTCCCTCCTGCCAAACTCTTAGACACACAAGGCAAGTCTACACTGGGATAAAAACCCTGTGGCTGGCCCAGGTCAGCTGACTCTGGCTCGTGGGGCTGAAAAATTGCTGTGTAGACGTTCGGGCTTGGGCTGGCGCCCAAGTTATGGGCTCCTCCACCCTTACAGTTGCCTAGAACTCAGGCTCCCGCCTGAGCCCACATGTCTATGCAGCAATTTTTCAGCCCCGCAGCCCAAGCCTCGCGAGCCCGAGTCAGCTGACCTGGACGAGCCATAGCCAGGCAGCAGGGCTTTTATCCCTGTGTACACATACCCATTGAGGCTTTGTCTTCACTGCTGCAAAAGGTGTAATTAATGTCTGTAAACTATCCCAAAGTAAAAACACAGTGGAGACAAGGCACTTTAGCATCACCATGAGGTAAACAAGGTGAAGTCAACCCCAGGTGGAGGTATAGTGATGACCTCACCTAATTACCGCATAAAACTAAAATGCCTTGTCCCACTGTGTTTTACCTAATTCATGCAAATTAGTTACCCTTAGGTAAGAAATATACTGCTTTTATCAGTGAAGACAAGGCCTAAAGCACCTATCCTCTCTGGTACAATCCCTTCCAGATAAACTGCCCCAGACCATCAAAGCCCCACTTCTCCCTCTGAACCAGAGAAGCTAAGACACTTGTATATTTTCTTTATAATCTCTGAATTATAATGTTTTGCTTGCCTCCTGGTGCAATTAGGAAATATCCCAGAACTACTATTCCCAGCACCAAGAAAAGCCCAGGCTCCATGGAGCTCATAGCACCACATCCCAAGCTCTCAACTAGAGACAAATCTTCATCACCTCACCCTGTCTGCACTCTAACTCCTGAACACACACACACTTACTTGTTCTTCACACAAAGAACTTCCCCTTTCCCAGGGACTTTTCTGAAGTTCTTCTTCTTTTCCTTCCATGTTGCATGTTAAATCTCTTCTTCATAGTTTTTTTAATTTCCCTTTTCTCTCTCTCTCTCTCCCTGATTTTCCCTGTGTGTCTCTGGTCATAGACTGTACACCCAGCCGAACTGCTGAGTCCCATCTGGAAAGGCAGACCAGGCTTCATCCCCCCCATCCTGGTGCCGTGCTGACCTCAGTGCTGACTTCACAGTGCTGGTCCTCGTGCTGAATCTGATAGGATGACATAACAGTGTGGAGCTGAGATGCTCTACCTGCTGCCTCTTTCCTTTCTCCCAGAGTTAGACAGTACTTTACTCCTTCACTTTTTGAGTAAAAGTCTTTTACTAATACATGGCGCAAAGAAGTCACTTCCACAATTCCTGCTGTCCTGAACTGGGATGCAGAAAATCTCTCTAGTTTGCAGTCTGTCCTCTGGCACCTTAGTTGCACAATCCTCCAGTTTTGGGTTTCCACTGAGTACTGTGTCTCCTATTTTCTTCTTCTAGACGGGGAGCACTGACTTATTTTCACAGCAATGGAACAGTTAAACACAAGAGTACTGAATGTAGGCTGTACAGGCAACCTTAATTCTGGTATTTCCTAACTTGTGAGTGCTTGACTTTGCAACCTTAATGTCCTGTCAATGTAGATTTTTGTGTGTAATACATTAAAATAAAATAGAATATATTGTGATGAGAATTTGACTTCTCTTATGGTCACACAAAGAACATTACAACCAATACTGTGTCTGTTTGAATGCTGAGAAGTCACAAGGCAACTAGAATTAAACTTTATATGGCCCAATTTTGCCCTCAGATACCTGTGCATGATTCTTATTGACTTTCAAAGGAGTTGCACATGCCTATCAAAGGTCAGAACTGGACCCTGTGGGTCAGCTTTATCCCAGGTGTAACTTCACTGAAGTTTTGGCCCTACTGTTTATATCCTTCATCCCAGGTTAGGCTAAACCAATAGAGAAGCAGGGGGTGTCTTGAAGCTGGTAGTGTAGAGGCTGCGTATCTGACCAACCAACTGGATCTGAGCATCACCACATAATTCCTGAAAATACCAGCCATTCCTAAAACTAGTGTCCTGAGGCATTTCCCTGCATGTTGCTAATTAAAATCGCCTATAAAGAGTGAGTGTCATTGCCTACTACACCATGTTTCAGATGCCAGTATGTGTTCGCACTTGTTCACACTGACTAGTCTTTAGACTATCTTCTGAAGCATTTCAAGACTGTAAATAAAACCTGGTTTAAACCCATGTATGGTAGATTTCTAAGTATTGCATCATGTGTCTGCTTCATTTCAGAGTAGCAGCCGTGTTAGTCTGTATTCGCAAAAAGAAAAGGAGTACTTGTGGCACCTTAGAGACTAACCAATTTATTTGAGCATAAGCTTTCGTCAGCGACAGCTCACTTCATCGGATGCATACTGTGGAAAGTGTAGAAGATCTTTTTATATACACACAAAGCATAGATAAGCTATTACCAGCAGGAGAGTGGGGTGGGAGGAGGTATTTTTTCATGCTTTGTGTGTATATAAAAAGATCTTCTACACTTTCCACGGTATGCATCCGATGAAGTGAGCTGTAGCTCACGAAAGCTCATGCTCAAATAAATTGGTTAGTCTCTAAGGTGCCACAGTACTCCTTTTCTTTTTGCTTCATTTAAGGAATCCACTCCTTTTAAAGCTGCAAAATGATTGACCACGATAGACACCCGAGATGAATCCTGACCCTTTATAGAGAAGGCATACCGGGGCTTTGATGTCCTGCTGGGGGCTTTGTTACTGGTGAATCCAAGAGGAACTGACTCCCTCTCAGCTACCACAATTGCCCCAAGGAAGCTGGCTCTGGGTCAGTGTGCACAGTGCTGACACCACTGCGCCTCAGCACTCAGCAACCAAAGCCAATTCAGGCTGATGCTTTGAGATTTGCACTCCCATAGAAAGAACAGCTTCATAGGGGAGTTCTGGGAGTGGATATTGGGAAGGTGCTGCAGGGAGGTGTGTAGACATTCCCTCGGACGCCTGAATGCTTAAGGTGACGTGCAGTCACATCTGACAACCCTGCACGGAATGCCTGACTCCTGCTCATCCATGATTGACAACCTTTAGCCTCTGGAGTCAAGACAATGGAGGACACCCTGAAAAGAGCAGTGAAAACAAGAGACAAAGCAGCTCCATTGGCCACCGCATGGAAAGGGGCACCAGGTAGCGCCATGGCTGCTGTGACAGTCTAGGCTCTTTTTAGGTCCTGTTTGCACAAAACCTAATGCCCTTGCCCCGCCCCTTCTCTGAGGCCCCACCCTGCTAATTCCATCCCCACTCCCTCTGTCATTCACTATCCCCCCACCCTCATTCATTCGCTCATTTGCACTGGGCTGGGGAGGGTCCCTTTTCAATCAGGTGTTCCAGTTGAAAACCGGACACCTGGCAACCCCAAGTTATGGGGACACTCAGCCTCTGAGTATTTCAAAAGAGTCTGTAGAGGTCTGGCTCATTGATGAAGATGAGGTATGGCTAGCCCCTCGGTCAGGGCTTATCTTTAACCCCTCCCAGCTCTGATTGGCGTGCACAAAGCCTGATGAGTCCTTGCGGGCAGCAGAGGGTCTCAGACTGTCTTCCACTCAGAAGTTCTGTGAGAAGAGTTCACTAACTCTGGTGCATAGCAGCTTTCCTCCTGGTTGCCACTTCTGCTGTGACCAACTCTCACTTTTCAGCTCATTTCCTCCAAGTGGTGCAAGCTGTGCAGAGGTGCCTCTTTCGTACCATTGTGCCCAGAGAAGCTCCTCAGCCTTTTCCTGATTGGGATGGCAGGTGCCCCATCACAGCGCCATCCACTCCTCACCCATGTGCTCTCAATAGGGAGCATCTAGCATGTAGCGCTTTTCTCTGGAGCTGCAATCTGCATGGCCCTATGCAGGAGGTTTGGGTAGGAACTTACTCTCCAGTACTCCCCTCCATAGTGCTGTTAAGCCTGGGCACGATCTAGTCTTGTATAAATCCTGTGGAAAGTTAAGTGAATGAAATCTGCCTATTTCGCTCTGGGGGCCAGAGCTGCCGGTGCTGTTTCCCTAATCTTGACATGTCAAAGCAGCACTCCTTGGCTGCCACTTACTCATGAGGAAGTGACGGGAGTGCCTCTGATTTTCTGAAAATCATGCATGTTTCTCTAGTAGCCTCATTTGCTTTGCATTTGAAAAGTCACAGTTACTCATTCAGATTAGAAGAGTAACTTATCATTTGGCAGGAATGAACAGCGCAACTTCCTTTTTACTGCTCAATGAGGTATCACGCCTTGCCATCGGCTCCCAATAATGCATCTGATTCTGCAGCAATGATTTTGCTGTTGCTCTGTGTCTCACAACCCTGTCATAAGAAAACACTACAAGATCCCTGCCAGGCACACGTTAGATATGTAATGTTGATATGCTTCATGAAATATACAAATACATTTGCTTTCTAGTTTCGAAGGATATGCCTTAGCTCAAAAATTACCTGGTGTGGAAAGCGTCCAGCATTCCAAACAAGAACCGACAGAGTGCTGACATTCACTGAAGGAAACTGACGTCAGCTGGTGACAAAGCAAGCACCTAGAGCGGAGAGCATTGTTCTCTGTGTCCCTTATCCGATCTGAGTGATTGTGAAATGATCAACTCTTGCAGGGAAACACAGAATGCTGAACTCAGGTCATAGCAAGTAAGTGGAAGCAGAAATAATTTCCATATGAACAGGAATCATTCTGATCCTGTATTGTACCTGATCTCGATCTATCTTCTGCACTTGTATGGCCCTCAGTTACCACAGTATCTGAGCACTTCACAATCTTTAATATGTTTGTCCTCCCCACACCCTTGTTTACAGGTGGGGAGCTGAGAGACCCAGTAACTTGCACAAGGTCACACAGAGCAGAGCAGGGGGCAGAACACAGGTCTCCCAAGTCCTAGGCTAGCTGCCCTGTGCAGATGTGTGTGAATGGAGAAAGGGTGCAAGGAGCCCCCTCCCCGCACCCAGGAGCCAAACATAGGAGGCAATCAAAATTTGGATGGTAGCACTCCTCAGGTTCTGCTTGTCCAGTTGCTGCATGCAAGTTATTCTCATTGACTTTAATAGGAATAACTCCTAGGCAGTGGCTAGAGAAATGATCCCCAGGGGAAGGGGGAGTCAGGGTTCACAAAACCTCCTGGCCTCAGAGGGGACATGTCAGGACAGGAGATGGGGGTGGCCATGGCCCCACACCCTGTGCACTGGCCTGCAGCTGCAGAGCTCCTAAGCACCCAGAGGAATGTGGCCTCTTCCTCCACTGTGCCGGCATACCCATGCCTCCAGGGGCCCCCTGCTCAGCCAGCACAGCTCTGGTTCACAGAATCATAACAGAGCCCTTTACATCTACCCCACTAGTCTGTTCAGTTAATGATTCAGGATCTTAAACAATTTTTGAAACATGTATTTCACCAAAGCTTTTTAGTTCAGCTTTAAAAATAAATTGCTCCTGGGCTGAGATTTATGCTGCACTTTAGTTGGGGAATAATTACTTTGAAAGCTCAGCTCTAGTTCCCTAAGGAAATCTGTTTCAAGCAAAACATTAACAACCCCCTAATTATCACAGTACAAGTAGTTACACACACACACACACACACACATAGATAGATAGATAGATAGATAGTACTGTATCTATAATACATCAGCAAAGACATGTACACTTAGTTAATACTGTATGAAATGAAACAGCAAGGAACATTGGTGAGAAAGTGAAGCAAAATGTATGAATTAAATAACCCAAACTGCTCAGTTAAATTTTGAACAGATGACCCAGTAATTAAAACAGACCTTATTTTCAATGGCAGGCGCATTTCCAATGCTACTCAGCAGCATCATATTTCCCCTGTGTGTATATCTGTGAGTTTACGTATATGTATGTGTGTGTTAAATTCACCAGGGTAATAAATAATGTTGTCAATGCCTCTCATCTGGCAGACATGGCAATAAATGCAGCAAAGGCGGTAGAACCAATCATAGCAGGGCTAGAGACTGTGAAGCTTCACATGAATGTGTGAGTAGACTTTATTCATTCAGGTAGTCACACACAGCATAAATATCATTCTACATTGTTATTATTTAGTGTATAAAATCTCCAAAACACTCATCCCATGCTCTGGGAGCCTTGACATACATGACCCTGCGTGTTATCAGGCATGCAAATTCTATAACATGGACTATTCCCTTGCCTTATTAAATTTCCACCAGAAAAAAATGACTATGCACCTTCCATACATGGACAGACTAGTAGAAAACCTCTCTAGCCATCTCCTCCCCAAAAACACAGGAAGAGAGATAGGCTTTGCAGAACATAATTCAAGTCAATAGGACAATTTGCATGAACTGATCAGGGGGCAGGGAGAGAGAGGGGAGCACACAAGAAGCCTGTCTGAAATGCAATCACACACTGCTCCAAAGAGTCCCTCCTTCCTTCTCCCCAATGGCCAAACAATGGGGGTATATGCTGCTTTCTCTAAAGGCCTGTAGCAGCATGCACACTCCTTCTGCGTGAAGGGAACCATTCTGAGGCAGGATGCCCCCTGGAGCACCTCCTGGGGTGGATCGACTCTGTACTACCCCAGCACAGGCCAGGCCAGTGCCTAAAGGTGTGACAAAGTTCTCACGAGACACGTTCACTGGACCCACGCAGCAAACCCAGCACATGTGCAACAGACAATAATGGATGAGGGCGCATAAAAGGTGTAAATGCAACTCCTTTGTAAGAGGTTTTTCAGATCATCTTGTAACAGAACATGCCTGGATGGGTGCTGCGTAATTACTATTAATCTCTAATTATCTATGCAGCTGTGGAGAAAAAGCAGTGACAGGAACACTTGGAAAAACTGAAAGTATACAAATCAGCCAGTCCAGATGAAAAGCATTCTAGGGTGTTAAGGGAATTAGCTAATGAACTTACACCAAACCATGGGTAATTATGTGTGAAAACTCAAGGACACACAGGGCTGGGGGAGGAGGTTGAGGTGGGAGTGTAGTACTGACAAAAAAAGAAGAGCAGCGAACTTGATAATTACCATCAAGTAGATCTAATTTCAATCCAAAATGAAATGGAACAAATATGAAGAAGAAAAAGCTTTAAGCACTTAGGCACAGATCCAGCAAAGCACTTAGGCGTGTTCTTAATCTTAAACACTTGAATTGTCCCAGTAAAGTCAGTGGGTTTACTCACATGCTTAAAGTTAAGCACATGCTTAAGTGTGTTGCTGGATCAGGGTCCTAGACCCTGACAGACCTGTAAGTAATAAAATAACTATACTTAGGTTGCTGTCGTCATTTTCAAAACATTAGTCAATCCTCAACACCTCAGAGATTCTGGTATTACTATCCCCATTTTACAGTATGATTATATTTCTTCCCATATGGAGAAACAGAAGCAGAGAGGTTAAGTGGCTTGCACTGGGCCACAGAGAATGTCAAAACTCATGTTAAAATATAACAATTCTTGGCACTTAGTTCTGGACTCATTCCACTACACCATACCCCTCTCAGAACAGGTTTGCAGAATTCTAGTGATACCTGACAAACCTTGTAGCTTTTGAAATTGAATTCAAATGAAGGGAATGTAGTCTGGTAGGTATATTTTGTTCAGGCATTTGATACCTTGCCTCATGAGGTTATACTGGAAATATAAATTCAAACTTGGATATAAACAGTGTCACATGGATTGAAAATTGTCTGAAAGACAGTAAACAAAGGATAATTATAAAGGGCAATGTTTTGAACTGGGGGACAGCTCCAACCGAGTGCTGCAGGGATTGGAAGAGATAAACCACACATTATGTCCACAGATTATATTAAATTTGGAGGTGATGCAGACACCACCAAGGACAGAGAAATAATACAAAGGCAACCCAAAGAGAGAATAGCAATGTGAAATCCAAAAGGGGATAAATACAGACTAAGACATCTAGGGAAACAGATATTCATTGACATGGGGAATTTAAAAAGTACTAATTCTGGTAGGATCTAAACTGCTATCAGATAGCAAACTGGACAGATTTTGGCCATAATGACAAAGAAAGCTAATCTTATTTGGAGTTGTGTATGCAGAAGCGTTCTACTGGGAGAACAGGAATGTGACAATCCTTTTCTATACAGAACCTGGCAGACCACACTGAAATATAGTAGACAGTTCTGGACCCCTCAGTAACAGAAAAATGTCAGCCAAAAGGATGGAATTCAGAGCAGAGCAGCAAATGTCAGGAAGGTGACGGAAGGATTCATTTATAAAGATCGCAAGAGCCAAATAAGTATAATGGGGTTAGAATTGGGGAGCAGAGAGATGAGAACTCTCTAGATTCATCTGAATGTTGTAAATTCCAAGGAGGAAGAGGAATTGTTTATGGTGGTACAGGGTGAAATAGAGAGGAATAATGTTATAATAAATACAGTAATTTGCATGGTGAACAGCAGGAAAAATATTCCTTCCAGTGAGGGCCCATTATACTCTGGACTAGTCACTCAAGAGAAGTGGTGGAAGCCATGTCTTGTGTGTCATTCAAACGAGACTGGGTAAAGCACTTAAGCATATACTGTAGGGAGAAACTTGTCCTGGTGGCAGGAGAGGAAGGGGGTTGATTACATGACTTAATAGGTCTTTTACATCTCATTTCTGTGAGAGAACCTGAGCCCACTCAGCTCTCAGTGAGGTCAGTGGGAAAGGTGGGTGCTCAGCACCGCTCAGTATTTCATGACTGTCTAGACAGGGATCAACAGGACAAGTTATTGCTGGAACATGAGGGGGGCACCCTTCCCGAATGTTTGAGAGCAAAGGCACTCTTGGCTTTAGGAAGGCTGCTGTGACAGCTGTGAATTGTGGCCATCTCTGTAGAACCCATCATCT
This sequence comes from Lepidochelys olivacea, assembly GCF_965140295.1. Lineage (NCBI taxonomy): Eukaryota > Metazoa > Chordata > Testudines > Cheloniidae > Lepidochelys > Lepidochelys olivacea. The sequence continues at coordinate 130,036,773 of NC_140413.1, forward strand.
CTTCATGGAAGTGAGGTAAATTAGCAAACCTCTAAGGTCAGAGGTAGCATCTCCTTTCCCAGGATTCTTCCCACCCTCAGTCCACAGTGGGAAGGTAAGCACATTCCCCATGTGTTGTCTTCACTCAAAGAGTGCTGAGTTTCCTGGCAGGCGCTGAGGGGACAGTCACTGCCAGAGAAAGCAATGTGAAACCCTGGTAGGAAGCTGTCATGTGTGGCAAAGGAATTCAGGGGGGGATTCAGATCAAAGGTCTTGTAGGTATGTCAGGAGTTTACAGGCTGTGGAGCTGACATGCAGACTGGCAGAGGGAGTGAGGGCAACTCATTCATGAATCAAGTCTGAAGAGTGTGAGAGGCACTGTCTGTAAACGAATGTTGAATGCATAGACTGGAAGCAGCCGTGTAGTAACAGTGTGTCATTTGGGAATAAGAAGCCAGAACCATGTTCAGCATCCCTTCTATTTTCCAAAACAGCTTTTCTATTTACATTGCTGTTGGTTCCTATGGTACTACAAAATAGGCAGCATTTGGGGGGTTAATTGCATTAACTACAGTTACCTGGGAGTGTTAAATCGAATCATAGTTTTTATTTACTGCCCCGTGCCCCATGACAAAGGAGAACAAAAGCTATATGTAATCAGTTTATCAGAGATTATGGATCTTTGCAGCTATGGAAGTCTAGGTGGTTCTCTTCAAACAAACAAACAAACAAACAAACAAAATTAGGAATATTAGAAACATTTTCCTCCAAACAGCTTAGGTCACATTTCAGCTGCTATATCAAAGTAAATTACACACGTTTAACACGAATATTAATTAATTAACTGGTTTTTACCATCTCACCTTCCTACTACAATTTTATACATTTCATTACACATGGAAGAAAAAATGCAGTTACCAATAGACTGCAGTAATGGTTCAAATCTCAAAATATATTCAAATGCAAGTGGGTAAACTCAACATGCTTCAGAGACGTTTGGTTTATCTAGTAATAATGCTTTTTTAAAGGGTGGATAGACTCAGGAGGTCTGGGTTCAATTCTTGGCTCTGACAGATTTCCTGTGTGACCTTGGGCAAGCCACTTAATCAATTTGTGCCTCAGGTCCCCATCTTCTGGTTGTTATATGTTTCTCCCACCCTTTGTCTGTCTATTTAGATTGTAAGCTCTCTGGGACAGGGACTTACTCTTACTATGTGCTTGCACAATGTCTCACACAACAAGGGCCACAGTGTTGGTTAGAGTGTCTAGGCACTTCTGTAATACAAAATAATAATTTGCACTAGTATCATGACTTTCATCAGAGGATTTCAAAGCACTTTAATAATAATAATAATACTCTGCACATCCATAGTGCCTTCTGTTCAGTGACCCCAAAGTACCTGATGAACTTAGTTTCACAATACTCCGGTGAGGGACTGAACTCTAGATAGCTCTTGAGAGTTTACTGTAGAGAATAATTCTGCATAGGATGGGGGAGGGGGCGAGGGGGCGGGGGCGGGTGGACAAAATTTCATAGTGATAGTCATGAACAACCATGAATGGAGACTATTCCATGTAGTCTTTGTTGACCAGATGCAGACAGTTGGTGTCATACCAACTCCTTGTTTGTTTGGAGGTTCAGAGTCCACATGAACAAAAGGAGTCCAGGTTTGGGAATGTTGCTGAGGAAGGCCAAGATTTAGAATGATGACAGAATGCAGAAATCTCTCTGATTTCAGGTGCATGCTGGGTTCTTTGAGAACCTTTTGCACATCCCTACCTAACAAAGGCCTGACTCACTCTGTCACAAGAGATTTATGCCAGTGTAATGCCAGAGGACTTGTCCTGGCATCCTGAACTAGGCCTCAAGTTTGTTCCACTAATTTTCTGATTCTATAGTTTGCATACAGCAGTTCCCCTCCATTCATTTTTCAAACCACTCAGGTATCTCCTCTCCTTTGGAGGCAATCTCGCTAAGATTCTTTCACCCCTTTTCTCAGCCTGGCTTGAACTTTACTGAAGTAAAAACAGATTTGCTAGAGGGCTTAATTTGGCAACATACGATTTTGCTATAAAGTTTACAGTGGGAACTTGTCCAAGACAGCAACATGAGAAATGTGCTTGGACGTTAATTATGAAGGGTTTTGATTCTTGGGGGTATTTTGTTTTGGTTTTAGACATTGTGAAAGCTGCATGTTTACAGTTTTAGGGGTCAGTTGTACCCGGTCCAGCATGGATAAGTTATGGAGGGGGAAAGAGAAATTAAGGCTCTTCCCAGCTTTGCCCTACTGAACACAACACAGCGTCTTTGCATCCAGGGAACACAAGGAGACAGGCATCCACACCAGCATCTGCCACCCCCGAGAACATCTGAGCAAAGCTAGAACCTGAACGCAGGCTTCCTGTTGACACATTGTATAATATGAGCTGTTCAGAAGCAGATAATTGGTAATGACTCCATTGCAACTCTCCAGCCATAGCCCCACATTGGCTCACCGCTCCCGGAGGCAGTGGTACACAGTGCTGAGTCAGACCCAGAGATTCAAAGAGCTTGGCATCCCTTCTCAAGGATGGAGCACCTGTGCCCCTATTGAGGGTCAACTTTACTGATCAATGGAGAAAGCAGGGGCCTTGGAGGAGGCTAATGCTGCTGTGGGTGCCTGTCTCCTTGTGCTCCCTGCATGCAAACACTCTGGATTGTGTCCAGCCCCTGTGCAGCAGGGCAAAGGTAGGAAGCACCTTCAGTTTTCTTCTCCACTTCTTCTGGGGTCCCTGGCTACATTATCATCCACACAATCCCTCTTAAACAGGGGCAACCTGATAAAGCCATGAAATCTGGAGCGGAGGTGAGAGAACCTCCATGAGCTCCAGGATCTGGGGGACCCTGATGTCCTTGACATGGCGGTGTCAAGTTGTCATAAACTAAATCACTCTGAATGTGCTACACTCCTTTTGGCCCAAGCTGGCGGAGTGCTACCCATTCATTCTGGGCAGGAAAGGTCACCCTCTGTTCTCTGAACCACTTGAACCTGGATTGGAACAGCACGTGGTACAGGGACCCCAAAGGAACAGCAAAGCAGCCCACAGGGTAGAATAATTTCTTCCACTGTGGAAATCACTGAATAAAATTCTATGGCCTGGTCAGACTAGATGAACATAGTGATTTCTTCTGGCTTTAAAATCTACTGACCTGAATTCTTCTCTCAGGCCTGTTTTACATCAGTGTAAAACCATTTACTTCAATTGACATACTCCACCTTTATACCAGTATGAGATCAGAACCAGTCCCTTTGAATCTGTAAAGTCTGATGAGATGCTAATATAGTATTTTGCGGGCCTCTATACTTAAGCACACTTCAGGCACCGTATAAACGATGTCATAATAAACCTTATAATGATAGTAAGTGGTGCAGTGCTCAAATGGTTTGGGAGGAGCAGCTTAGTAGTTCTTACAGAGGCAGTCCTTTGCTAGATTTTCATAAATGATACTGGAGGAAGTGAACTGAAAGGGACTTTCTTAGCACTCACTGATTAGGACTGTTTACTCTTAGTGTTCTCATTAAGTGCATTCTGATTTGCATAGCCCCATGATTCAGCTACCTCCAGTCAGGAGCATTCCAATGTGGAGTTTGTGTGGGTAGCTATATTGGAGGGTATTTCCTGCAGGCTGTGGAACAAATAAATACCACAGAACAACCTCTCAATAAAGGGAAGTGAACTTGCCAGCACAATTGCTTAAATGTGAAAGTCACGTACTTTTGAGGACGGTGTGAATCAGGGGAGGGGTAAAGTTAAAAAAATTTTGCTCAGGGAATTTTTTTTTTCATTCCTGTGGAGAATTATCTTGTTTTGAAATATGACTAAGCTGTCACGTTCTCCTGGCATCTCAACAGGAGAACTACCACTTCCCTTTGAACAGGAAACTGACATTGCCATCTGAAAAATATGCCCTGGAAATTGAAATTTCAAAATGTAGCCCTGTCAATTCATCCAAAAATTCCTCCAAGCCACTGTCAAGTAGAAGCCCTTGAGAAAGTCTTCTCATAGCTTAATGCCATTACTGTTTAGCCAGCTGTCAGCAAAGGATGGTATTGGTTTCCTTAAACCCTTATTTTTGATACTGTTGACATAAGAATTCAGATGATAAAACATTTCTCATTAAATCAACTAAAAAATGGACTAGAAAGCTCATTTACCCTCACCCTAACCTATAGACAGGAGCCATTGCTTCAATGTCTGTTTCTTCTTTCTGGCCAAAAGATGTATACTGGGAAATCCATACTCCATACATCAGAGATAAACAGTTTAGACCAGGGGTGGGCAAACTTTTTGGCCTGAGGGCCATATCTGGGTATGGAAATTGTATGGCAGGCCATGAATGCTCATGAAATTGGGGGTTGAGGTGTGGGAGGGGGTGAGGGCTCTGGCTGGGGGTGTGGGTTCTGGGGTGGGGCCAGAAATGAGGAGTTCAGGGTGCAGGAGGGTACTTCGGGTTGGGACTGAGGGGTTTGGAGGGTGGGAGAGGGATCAGAGCGGGGGGTTGGGGCACGGGACGATGTCGGGGTGCAGGCTCCAGGTGGTGCTTACCTCAAGCAGCTCCCAGAAGCAGCAGAATGTCCTCCCTCTGGCTCCTACGCGGAGGTACAGACAGGTGGCTCTGCGTGCTGCCCTGTCCGCAGGTACCGCCCCTGCAGCTCCCGTTGTCTGTGGTTCCCAGCCAGTGGGAGCTGCAGGGGCAGCGCTTGGGGTGGGGACAGCATGTGGAGCCCCCTGGCTGCCCCTATGCGTAGGAGCTGGAGGAGGGACATGCCACTGCTTTCGGGAGCCACGCATAGTCAGGCAAGCCCCTGACCCCACTCCCCGGCGGGAGCTCAAGGGCTGGATTAAAATGTCTGGAGAGCCGGATGCGGCCCCCAGACCGTAGTTTGCCCACCTCTGGTTTAGACAAACACCTATCAGAGGTGGTCTAGATAATACTTAATCCTGCCTTATTGCAGGGGACTGGACTAGATTACCTATCAAGGTTCCTTCCAGGCCTATGATTCTATGATTCAGTGGTTGTATTTCAAATAACTTTTATTCTACTCCATACTAGACGTTTTCCAAATCTGATGTCTTCTCAGAATAAATAAATAATCAGAAGCGGTTCAAAATTAACAGAAGACTAACCTAGGATATTGTTGTTACCTTAGTACCCTCATCACTCACTGTGGACATACCTTAGCTGTAGTAGAGGCTTAAAAGGAATTGTGTAGTGGTCTGATGATAAAGCCACTGGAGTTGTGCAATTTAATGGGGGGATGAAGAGCAGGTGAACATAAATGAGAAACATATAGAGGTTGTTGGGTGAGGGTTTGCAGGTGAAGTAAAAGCTGAAATTGGAAACAGAGACAAGCTGATCTTTATTTCTTTGTTCTGCAATCCGCCTTGCCCACAAACTGCCTGCTTAGATGGCCAGCACAAAGAGCTATGAGAAGAGGACCTGCACTACTTACCATTAAGCACCTTTTCAGACTCCCAACTATTTTAGAAGAAACATTAATCAGAGCTTGTGTCTGAGACCTCAAAGCCCATAGCCACAGGCATGCGTGTGTGTGTGTGTGTGTGTCAGGGAGAGAGAGAGGTAAGTTTCAGGTCCTTTTCCTTGAAAAGATACTCTTAGAAACAGTCATATAAACCAATGTAGACTGACTGCCAGAGTGAAAGGAACACTGCATATTCTCAAATGACCATTTTCACGGGCCAGCACTATACTTGGGCAAGCATTCAGAAGACCTGCACTAGAGCCGTGCTATCAGCAGAGTAAACTAGTAATCCCAAAGTTATTACTATAGTATGATTTCCCCATGAGTATTAAAAGATATGTAAGTTGTTCCTGTCTTGTGCTGAGACATGTTCTCACAGCTCATCATGCAGGAGTTCCTTCTGTGAGGGTGACTGTCTGAAGAGCCTGCCCAGAGGCTCTGGTTCACAGAGTTCAGCTGGGGCACACAGAGCTCATGGCCTGGGGCTCTCACCTGCAATCTTGCCATGAATTAAGTCTCAGATACAAAAGCCTTTCTCAAAATCCCCAGTTTACCTCTATTCAATCATCCATCTAAAGATGCTTATATTTCTTAAGGAGAAGAATGATGGGGGAAAAAAATAAACTTTTTTCAGGCAAGGTGAACTCATCAATTGAAGTCTTCTAATGGGCTTGTCTACACTGGCAAATTGCTTTCTGTCATTGTATCCCACTACGGTACCATACCACATAGCAGATACAAAGGGAGACGATGTAAGGTTTTGGGGGCTAGAAGGTCTGGCTAAAGGTAAACAAACTTTCTGTGTCTGCCACAGTTTATATTTAACAGAATGGCTGTTCTGTTGTAACTCTACAGTTAAAGTACTTTGCACTGTATTGTCTGGAGCATGCTGTTGGACAGATTATACATGAAGAGTGACTGGAAAAGGCTTGTAACATGGCCTTAGGCAGATTTAAAACTGTTACCTTCCACCCCAAGCCAACCCACTCCCAGAGAAATTTAACTTAAATAAACATCCTTGTGCAACTCAATCCTTCCTCCTTCCAAGGAAGAAAAAATGAGTTTCATGCAGTTTGTCACAAGTGGGTGTTTTGAATGGACTTTAATAATTAGAGCTTTTTTGTAAGAGAAGAGAGAGAGAAGAGGTTTGCACTGGTGTCCAAGGCTAACAATTTATTTTTATGCCCTAATCCAGTGCAGGCTTTTGTGTGTTGTTTGGTTGATGTTCTCCATCCCAGAGGAGGCTGCATTTTAGAGCTGTTGTAAACAGATCTCAGAGTAACAGCCGTGTTAGTCTGTCTTCGCAAAAAGAAAAGGAGTACTTGTGGTACCTTAGAGACTAAACAATTTATTTGAGCATGAGCTTTCGTGAGCTACAGTTCACTTCATCGGATGCATACCGTGGAAACTGCAGAAGACATTATATACACACAGAGTCCATGAAACAATACCTCCTCCCACCCCACTGTCCTGCTGGTAATAGCTTATCTAAAGTGATCATCAAGTTGGGCCATTTCCAATACAAATCCAGGTTTTCTCACCCTCCCCCCCCACCCTCCAAACTCACTCTCCTGCTGGTAATAGCCCATCCAAAGTGACCACTCTCTTCACAATGTGTGTGATAAACAATGTGTGTGATAATGCTGAATTGGAATTCATTTGCAAATTGGATACTATTAATTTAGGCTTAAATAGAGACTGGGAGTGGCTAAGTCATTATGCAAGGTAGCCTATTTCCCCCTGTTTTTTCCTCCCCCCTCCCCCCAGATGTTCTGGTTAAACTTGGATTTAAACTTAGAGAGTGGTCAGTTTGGATGAGCTATTGCCAGCAGGAGTGTGAGTTTGTGTGTGTGTGTGTTTCCGGGGGTGGGGGTGGGGTGGGGTGAGAAAGCCTGGATTTGTGCTGGAAATGGCCCACCTTGATTATCATGCACATTGTAGGGAGAGTGGTCACTTTGGATAAGCTATTACCAGCAGGAGAGTGAGTTTGTGTGTGTGGTTTTTGGAGGGGGGTGAGGGAGTGAGAGAACCTGGATTTGTGCAGGAAATGGCCCACCTTGATTATCACACACATTGTGAAGAGAGTGGTCATTTTGGATGGGCTATTACCAGCAGGAGAGTGAGTTTGTGGGGGGGGGGGCAGAGGGTGAGAAAACCTGGATTTGTGCTGGAAATGGCCCAACTTGATGATCACTTTAGATAAGCTATTACCAGCAGGACAGTGGGGTGGGAGGAGGTATTGTTTCATGGTTTCTTTGTGTATATAATGTCTTCTGCAGTTTCCACGGTATGCATCCGATGAAGTGAACTGTAGCTCACGAAAGCTCATGCTCAAATAAATTGGTTAGTCTCTAAGGTGCCACAAGTACTCCTTTTCTTTTTGTAAACAGATCGTTTGCAAGTTATTTAGGGGTCATATGGAGTGAGAGGTGCTACGTAATTATAAAACATTCTTTTAAACGTTTAGTTCATGTGTTGTCCAGATCGCTCTCAGTTTAGATTCTGTCAACAAGCACAAGTAAGAAATGAGTCTTTCTCTCTCTCCCTTTTTTCATCTGTCAGGCTAAACTAGATCTCTGTGCTGCAACCAGGCTATAAAAGGCGCTCCAATTCAGGCAGGGCAGGTGACTCAAAACAAAAGGCCTTGATTGAAGTGGCTACAATACACAGAACCACTAATGTTATTCTGGGGGCATTCAGCATGGTTTAGAGCATTGTACAACAACAAACAAAGATGAAACTAAAAGTGTTCAGCGATTCACGCTTTATTTATTTATTTATTTATGTATTATTTTCTCTCACTTCACATTTAAAGAATATATTTTAAAGGTTTAGAACATTTCTTTGACTTGTGTTTCCCTGGACCATTTTTCTCTCCCCAAAGCCCCCTTTATCAAAGATATCTTTGTAAATAATCTCTTTCTTTCTGTGTGCTTGGTTATCCTGCCAAATTAGCTGTGCTGCCATGGAGACGTGGCATCAGCAATCCGTGTTTTTTTTCTATAGGATTTCACTAGGCCCTTGTCTCAGGCCTTGAGTGACTTAGGAAAATAATGAGATATTGAATGTAAATGTTATACAATTAGCATTGTTGGTGATGGTGACATAAATGTCATAAGATTTTATTTGTAATATTTATTTTTTGGAATGTTTCTTAGTTTTTCTTTGAATACATATGTCTGTTTTGGTTCACCCCACATTATATATATATATATATATATATATATATATATATATATATATATATTTTCATCCAAACAAAAAGACAGGAAAATAGTTAAACCCTTTTAGGTAGTCTTTATGATTCCTTGATTTAATGTTCTCTTTAAAGCAGGAAAGCTAATATGTCTGTTCTATCTACTAATTGAAAAGATATGCTCATAAGACTAGCTAACTGCACCTGTTAGCTAAATATGCAAGAAAAGAGGATACTTTAATATTTGCAAAACCAATCTTTGCTTTATGATGATATTATTTAATATTAAGTGTGTGCATACCCCAGAAATAAATGAATAAATAATAATAATTAATAATAGCTACAATTGTGGCATCTTGAATGTCCGAGTAACATCAATACAGTCCCAGAAATACCCAGGCAAGTAGAGACTTAACCAATTATAATGGTTCCAGTGTGGTGTCTGGGTTCACTATTGTGCACCTTGCACATTACCACAGCTCAGAGTTTCTGCTTAAAAACTATGAGCTTTCAGGTAAGGCAAAAAATCCCTTTCCTCTAGATTTGTCAATAGACCCTGGCATGTGGGAAGCTTGTCTTATCTGGCAATTTCTGTCTCTTGCCATGTTTTATACAAGTTGTTCATACTTAGCCTAACTCAGCTGTTTTGTGCAGTGTGACAGGGTGTACAGGTTTGTTTGGCAACTCCTAGAAGGGACCCTGAAGTCCTGCTCCACCCAACCCCAGTGACATACCTAGAAGGAGGTCTCATCAAGTCAGCCAATTGCCTAGTAATTCAGGAATTAATTCCTATGCGGGGTTCAGAGGCAGCTCAGGGATGCATTCCTAGCTGAAAGCTAATTAGGCGTTGCTGGGTTATTTATGCTCAACCACTCAAAAGAAGAGAATGCACTTCTCAAAAGAGGTAGACAAGAAAATTCTATTAAATGGAAGCCGGGGCAGGGAGTTCTGGGGAAATGGAGCTACCCTGTATTTGTAGTTTTAAAAGTATATATTTATTTTTTGTTTTGTTTTATTGTATTTTTGAGTTTATTGCTGGTTAACAACACAGAAGGAAATGCTGATAGACACTTTAACCAAGTAGATGTCAATCTGGATTAAATCAGAATCCCGAAGTAAAACTCAGCCCAGAAAGAGAGACGTGTTCAAACCTGAGTCTCTAGTGTAGATTCTCTCTTACCATTCCATCCCTCTCTCTGCTATTACTTGAAACCAGTGAAGAGGGAAGAGAGAGGGGTCTCAATAGCAGCCGAGCAGCAGTTTCAGCAGGTTCAGAAAACACAAGAACAGCAGGTGCTGTTCCAAGAGCTATTGCTTCAGAGACATATCACCCAATGCCCAAATCACAGCTCCAATTGTGAGTCCGAGCTCCACGCCATATAAGCTGAGGCCTAAGTGGCACCTTTCTTGATAAGTGAAGCCCAAGCTGCCCAGAAGGCCCTAGATAATCAATCTGCCAAGAATTAGGCATGGCTGGAGGCAGTAGTATTGGATCAACTAGGGTTATCCCCTGAGAGCTCTTCACACAAATCCTGGTCAAAACTCTTCCTACCCAGGTCCTCAACCCAGGCCATAGGTTAGTGTTTCAAAGGATGAGCTCCTTGGTCTCCAGCCTGAGACTCATGCAGTTAAAGACTTATTAGACTACTTTATCCTGGAAAAAGTATCTGGATGTCCTGCCACCCACTTTGCACTGATGTCAGTGACTGCACAAGGTACAGAGCAAGGGGGAATCAGGCCCTGAGGAGAAAAATGGAGGAACTGCAGATTAGTGGATTCCTTTGAAATTTAGGCCTTGCCTTCCCTGTGTCTTCACCTTATCCCTGTGTGAAATTCATATACGGCAACCGTTATAGATTTCCTACAGCACTTATCACCATAGTATCTAAGTGCTTCCCAGGTAAATTACACTTGCATGGGCAGAACTCCAGTAGACTTCATAAAGTTTTATGCACTTCTCCCTCTCTGGTTAAGGTGGTTCTCCTCAGAGATCCCATATCTGTAATGAAATTATCATGATCATTCCCACGATGGTGGGAATGCTTTCTCAAAGTGGACGGTCCTGTAGCATGCCCATCATGCGGTCAGACTCTGGGTTAGTCTGACGCTGACGGGCATATTACCCATTTCACAAGGATGTTGTAAGGCTTACTTTATTAGTGAGAAAAACTTCAAGATTGTCAGATGAAAGGTGTAAAGCATCAATGCATCAGTTTTAATACACATGTGGAAAGTCCCAGAGCACCAAGAGATTGGGCAGTTTATTCAGCTACTGAAAAAGACAACATTTCACTTTCAGTGTTGAAATGCAGGAGTGTTTGACTATAACTCAAAATGAGACTGATCCTGGCAGAAGATCACTTGGGGATCCAGGAAATGCAACTAAGAAATTATTTGTGTAAGTGAATTTGACATGGTAAATGCATAATTCATCAAGTTCTAGGAATGAGGAAGATGGAGTCTAGAGACCTTGGGAAATTTCAAGGCACAGAGACCATTCATTGAACTTGTTACAACATTGTCTTTCAAAGAAGTGATGCATATTAGGAAGATTTTCTGATTGTATTCAGATTTTTTGCTACATTGTACAACAGACAATGAAAATTAACTTGCAGATCAAATAACAGAGCAGTCTGCAGGATTGTTATAATGCTTTTTAGTTTTTAACCATTAGTGAATCTCCCTTGTGTGACCCCCTCTGTTTGTGCTAACACAAAGGAGAACTAAATTATACACACATATCTTTAACATCTTTTTTGAATGCTGATGAAATGCTTAGTGCTTGGGAGAAGTCCATACTGAAGAAACAGCTGTAGTAGCAGCCAGCTATATTAGCTAGGGACTCTGGTCTGGGAGACACTGGCTTGCAGTTCAGAAAGGGAGGGGGAAAAGCAAGCTAGAATCTAAATAAGTGGAATCAGAATTAAGATAATTATGGGCTGGGTTTTGGAAAGAAATGAGTATATCAAGTTTCTTCTAAAGATGGAGGTGATTACTTATTATCGACAAGTTACCTAGCATCCAGTTACCTAGAGTTCTTATCCAACCTCCAAAGTGCGGGGAACTTTAATTACTAGTATCTGAACCTGCCATAGAAGATTAATCACAGCTTTTCATAAGGGGGAGCATTTCTGCTTTAGTAAATTAATTCCCTGGTATCTATGTGTTACTCTGTCACTCGCCTAGCACCCAAAATGCCTCATTAGTCCATTTGGATTTTAATGACGTTGATGCCTAGTAGTCACTGAATGAGCTTCCTGTTCTGGGGAGGATGGATGATTTAATTGCAGGAAGGGGGGTCACTTGATGAGGTCTCAAGAGACCTGGGTTCAGTTCTCAGCTCAGCCACAGAGTTCCCATATGTCCTTAGTCAAGTCACTTCATCTACTTATCTCTAAAATGGGGCTAATATTTCCCTGTGCCACAGGGTTTTTGTGAGGATAAAATCTCTTAATGATTGTGAGGCAGCTGGTACCATGGTGTCGGTGAGGCCTATGTAAGGAGTGTTTCTCCTAAATATATCTAATTGGTATGTCTACACAACAAAGAAAAACCCGCAGCTGAGCTGGGCTCGTGAGGCTCAGGTGACAGGGCTGTTCCATTGCTGTGTAGACTTCCAGGCTTGGACTAGAACCCAGTGTCCCAGAGCCCAAGCTCCACTCTGAGCCCCAAAGTATATACAGCAATGAAACAGCCCCTCAGCTGGCTGGCACAGGCCAACCACAGGGTTTTCTTTGCTGTGTAGACATACCCATTGTTGGAGTGCCCTGTCACTTTAAGACCACCGCATCATGCAGGACATGCTTCCCCTACAGCGTATGGGTACGGTTAAAGAAGGGCCTTGTGCAAGATTTCATTCCCACATTAGTGTGGTAGCCAAATAGTCCCCTCGGCTACATATTTTAAAGATTCGGACATCCCAGCTTTAGGCGGGCAGCAATTATTATTTGTCATGTTCTTCCATGTGCTTTGTTTTCTGTGTGTAATTTGTACATCTACACTGCATGCCACTAAGAACGTTTAAGTTACCCCAGTGCATTATTTGACTTTACCTCTTCATGGGACCATCTCCTATGAAGAGTTCAGTACCCTTGACTCCCAGTGAAATCCTAGCGGATCTTAAACATAAAAAAGAAGCTTACAAGAAGTGGAAGGTTGGACATATGACCAGGGAAGAGTATAAAAATATTGCTCGGGCATGTAGGAATGAAATCAGGAGGGCCAAATCGCACCTGGAGCTGCAGCTAGCGAAAGATGTCAAAAGTAACAAGAAGGGTTTCTTCAGGTATGTTGGCAACAAGAAGAAAGCCAAGGAAAGTGTGGGCCCCTTAATGAATGAGGGAGGCAACCTAGTGACAGAGGATGTGGAAAAAGCTAATGTACTCAATGCTTTTTTTGCTCTGTCTTCACTAACAAGGTCAGCTCCCAGACTGCTGCGCTGGGCATCACAACATGGGGAATAGATGGCCAGCCCTCTGTGGAGAAAGAGGTGGTTAGGGACTATTTAGAAAAGCTGGACGTGCACAAGTCCATGGGGCCGGACGAGTTGCATCCGAGAGTGCTAAAGGAATTGGCGGCTGTGATTGCAGAGCCATTGGCCATTATCTTTGAAAACTCGTGGCGAACGGGGGAAGTCCCGGATGACTGGAAAAAGGCTAATGTAGTGCCAATCTTTAAAAAAGGGAAGAAGGAGGATCCTGGGAACTACAGGCCAGTCAGCCTCACCTCAGTCCCCGGAAAAATCATGGAGCAGGTCCTCAAAGAATCAATCCTGAAGCACTTACATGAGAGGAAAGTGATCAGGAACAGTCAGCATGGATTCACCAAAGGAAGGTCATGCCTGACTAATCTAATCGCCTTCTGTGATGAGATTACTGGTTCTGTGGATGAAGGGAAATCAGTGGATGTATTGTTTCTTGACTTTAGCAAAGCTTTTGACACGGTCTCCCACAGTATTCTTGTCAGCAAGTTAAAGAAGTATGGGCTGGATGAATGCACTATAAGGTGGGTAGAAAGTTGGCTAGATTGTCGGGCTCAACGGGTAGTGATCAATGGCTCCATGTCTAGTTGGCAGCCGGTGTCAAGTGGAGTGCCCCAGGGGTCGGTCCTGGGGCCAGTTTTGTTCAATATCTTCATAAATGATCTGGAGGATGGTGTGGATTGCACTCTCAGCAAATTTGCAGATGATACTAAACTGGGAGGAGTGGTAGATACGCTGGAGGGCAGGGATAGGATACAGAGGGACCTAGACAAATTGGAGGATTGGGCCAAAAGAAATCTGATGAGGTTCAATAAAGATAAGTGCAGGGTCCTGCACGTAGGACGGAAGGACCCAATGCACAGCTACAGACTAGGGACGGAATGGCTAGGCAGCAGTTCTGTGGAAAAGGACCTAGGGGTGACAGTGGACGAGAAGCTGGATATGAGTCAGCAGTGTGCCCTTGTTGCCAAGAAGGCCAATGGCATTTTGTGATGTATAAGTAGGGGCATAGCGAGCAGATCGAGGGACGTGATTGTCCCCCTCTATTCGACATTGGTGAGGCCTCATCTGGAGTACTGTGTCCAGTTTTGGGCCCCACACTACAAGAAGGATGTGGATAAATTGGAGAGAGTCCAGCGAAGGGCAACAAAAATTATTAGGGGTCTGGAACACATGACTTATGAGGAGAGGCTGAGGGAACTGGGATTGTTTAGTCTGCTGAAGAGAAGAATGAGGGGGGATTTGATAGCTGCTTTCAACTACCTGAGAGGTGGTTCCAGAGAGGATGGTTCTAGACGATTCTCAGTGGTAGAAGATGACAGGACAAGGAGTAATGGTCTCAAGTTGCAGTGGGGGAGGTTTAGGTTGGATATTAGGAAAAACTTTTTCACTAGGAGGGTGGTGAAACACTGGAATGCGTTACCTAGGGAGGTGGTAGAATCTCCTTCCTTAGAAGTTTTTAAGGTCAGGCTTGACAAAGCCCTGGCTGGGATGATTTAATTGGGGATTGGTCCTGCTTTGAGCAGAGGGTTGGACTAGATGACCTCCTGAGGTCCCTTCCAACCCTGATATTCTATGATTCTATGATTCTAAATCAATGGAAATTGAAGGCACTCAGGGTCAGATTTTTAAAGATCAATGGGAGTTAGGCACCTACGCCCCTTTTGAAAATCCCACTAGGTGCCTATCTGTATCATTAGGTGCCTAAATACCTTTGGTATTGGTGGTAAGTGTGGCTTATTTTAGTTGCACCACTATTTTTATATGCGCTGCTTGATGAGAGTTTGTATGTTTCATGCGTCTGTTTTCATGAAAAGACACAATATTGGTAACAACAACTTACATCCATATACATATATTTTACATCTTAAAATCCCAAAGCACTTTAGAGACTGGGAATGAAACCTTGGCCTCACTGAAGGCAATGGCAAAACTCCTATTCACTTTAGTGAGGCCAGGATTTCACCCTGTCTGTCTATGTGTGGGTCTAACTTTATACCTGCAGCCTTACCACCTTGAGCTACAAGCCTAACAGATCTCAATACCTAAATCAAGTATTACTAATAGTCTCTAGGAGGCCTCATGATGGACCAGAACACCATTGCACTAGATGCTGTAAAAACAGAATAAAAAGATAATCCCTGCCCCCAAAGAGCTTACAATCCAAACTGAGGCTATCTAGTACAGGAAACTCTCTGTTATCTGGCCCTGTACCAATCAGAAAGCTCTATAAATCAGCATTTCTAATCTTCATAGAAAGTCTGGTTTATAGTCTGGTTGGTGGGGGTCGGCAGGCTCCCTACCTGGCTCTGTGTGGCTCCCCGGAAGTGGCGACCTGTCCCTGCTGCTCCTAGGCAAGGCATGGCTAGGCGGCTCTGCACACTGCCTCCACCAACAGGCACCACCCCTGCAGCTCCCATTGGCTGGGAATCACGGCCAAAGGGAGCTGCGGGGGTGGCACCCGGGGGCGGAGGCAGCTCGCAGAGTCACCTAACCGTGCCTCTGCCTAGGAGCAGCAGGGACCGGTCGCCAGTTGCGGGAAGCCATCCGAGGTGAGCGCTGACTGGATCTGATACCCCGAAACCCCTCAAACCCCACAAAGCTGAAAACAATTATGAGCCAGATCAGCTGGGGTGGGGGAGAATTTACTCAGAGAAATGTGAATGATAATTGGGAATTGTTTAAGAACATTTTACTAGATACACCAAAAGCCACAATCCCACAATTGAGGAAGAAGGCTGTGTTTGTTAAAAAACTGACCTGCTTTAGACAGGAACTGAAGGCAGTTATTATATATTTATATGAGTAACAAATGGAACAAATAGGAAGTTCATAGTAATGAATGTAAATGAGAAGCTGGGATTTTAGAAAATGCATAAAGGGAAGCAAGGGGACATAAATAGAAGTCTATGGCCAAATGAGTTAAGGACAGTAAGAAGGAGGTTTTTAAGTATATTAGGGACAAAAAGAATCCTGACAATGGTACTGGTTCATTATTAGATGGAAATGGTAGAATTATTATTAATAATAATAATGCAGAAAATGCTGAAGTGTTCAATAAATATTTCTGATCTGTATTTGGCAAAAACAGATGATGTTGTCTTATCACATGATGATACTAACATTCTTTCCATTCCGCTAATATCTAAAAAGGATGTTAAACAGCTGCTACTAAAATCAGCAGGTCCAGATAACTTGCATCCAAGAGTTTTAAAAGAGCTGACTGAGGACATCACTGGACTGCTAATATTGATTTTCATTAAGGCTATGTCTACACAATCGCTCTTGTCGGTATAACTTATGTCACTCAGGGGTGTGAAATAAACACCCCTTGAGCAACATAAGTTACATCGACAGAAGCTCCGGTGTGGAGCTTCTCCCACTGACATAACTACTGCCGCTTGTGGTGGTGGTTTCATTATGTTGATGGGAGAACTCTCAACTGCATCGGTACAGCTGTGCCACTATAAACTCGCAAGTGTAGACATGGCCTAAGGCTTGGAACAGTGGGGCTTTTCTAGAAGACTGGAAGAAAGCTATGTTGTGCTAATATTTAAAAAGGATAAGCAGGATGACCCAGGTAATTACATCTGTGTCATGATGACATTGATCCTGGGCAAGATAATGGAATGGCTCCTATAGGATTTAATCAATAGAGAAATAAAGGCGGGTAATGTAATTAATGAAAATCAGAATGGGTTTATGGAGAATATCTCCTATCAAATTAACTTGATATATCTTTTAAGATGTGATTAAAAGGTTGGTTGATAAAGGTAATAGTGTTGATGTAATATACTTAAACTTCTTTAAGGCGTTTGAATTGGTACCACATGACATTTTGATTAAAAAACTAATAGACTGATATAAAATTAACATGGCACATATTAAATGGATGAAAAGTTGGCTAACTGACAGGTCTCAGATGTAACTGTAAACAGGGAATCATCATCAAGCAGATGTGTTTCTAGTGGCATCCCACAGGGATTGGTTCTTGGCCCTACGCTATTTAACATTTTTATTAATGACTTGGAAGAAAACCTAAAATCATCATTTATGACATCTGCACATGACACAAAAATTGATAAATAATGAAGAGGATAGGTCACTGCTATAGAGCGATTTGTAAGCTGGGAGCAAGCCAACAACACATTGTAACACAGCTAAATATAAATGAATACATCTAGGAACTAAAAATGTAGGTCATACTTACAGGCTGGGAGAACTCTATTTTGGAAGCAGTGACTCTGAAAAAGATTTGGGGGTCGTAGTGGATAACCAACTGAACCTGAGCTCCGAGTGTGACATTGTGGCCAACAGGGCTAATGAGATCCTTGGATGCACATACAAGGAATCTTGAGTAAGAGTAGAAAGATTATTTTACAGCTGGGTTTGGCACTGGTGTGACTGCTGCTGGACTACTGTGTCCAGCTGTGGTGCCCACAATTCAAGAAGGATGTTAAAAAATTAGAGAGAATTCAGAAAAGAGCCACAAGAATTATTAAAGGATTAGACAACCTACCTTACAGTTATAGACTCAAGCAGCTCAATCTATTTAGCTTAACAAAAAGAAGGTTAAGGAGTGATTTGATTACAGACTGTAAGTACCTAAATGGAGAACATATATTTAATAATGGGTTCTTCAGTCTAACAATAAAAGTATAACACAACCCAATGGTGGAAGTTGAAGCTAGAGAAATTCAGACTGGAAATAAGTTGTAAATTTTTAACAGTCAGAGTAATTAACCATTGGAACAATTTGCCAAGGGTCTTGGTGAATTCACCATCACTGGTAATTTTTAAATCAAGTTTGGATATTTCTCTATACTCTAGGAAAAATTCTGGGGGGGGGGGGGGAGTTCTATGGCCAGTATTGTACAGGAGGTCAGACTCGATGATCACAGTGGTCCCTTCTGGCCTTGGAATCTATGAATCTATGGACCATTGCCGGTGGGTGTAGTTGGGAGGGTGCAAGGAGACTTTCCCCTTTGTTGCATATTCTGCACAAGGACCAGGAATAATCACAGTCTATTTCCTCCCTGTGCCCCAAAGAGGATGCAGCCATGTCCCCGAGCCCCTGTGCCAGCGAGCAAAGTTGACTGACTGCAGAGAGGGGAGCACACTGCTCCATCCCAAGGGGTGGGTTTGTGTATGCCCTGCATGTCAGGGAATTTGGGGAGGGATTGTGCCTTCTGGCTTTATTGCTTTTTGAACAACTCCCTTTGGAGCAGTGTGACTCTTCCTCAGTGACCTATTGTCAGTAAAGATCTCATGGCACTTTTGGCCGGAATAGATGGATTAGTTTGGTGACCTGGACAAATTCTTTCTCAAGTACTCGCAGAGGCAGCCTGTTTCTTGGATAGGTCACAGGACGGGGAGGCAGGAGACCTCCGAGCTCCTCCTCTGCCTTGCTGTGTGACCTTCAGCAAACTAACCTCTCTCTGCCTTATTTTCCCATAGGTGAAATGAAGATGATGATACTCAAAGTGCTTTGACACTTACTGATGCAAATGCTATAAGTGCTACGTGATATTAGCCTGCCTACCTCAACATTGTCATGGTGGTGTCACTCATAAAAGCTTTTCTTCCCCCAGGTGTTCCTTGGGACTCTCTCTCTGAAGCCCAGTGAGATACCAGGGCCAACTCTGCTCACTTTGAGCTCTCACATGATCACAACCTCAGGTGGTATTAGGAGGTTGAGGTGTTAAATTAAAGTCTTAGCTAGCATATACTGTGGCTCTCTTTGTCACAGAAAGAGAAATGATATAATGTGTCGGTGCTTCAGGCCAAACTTATCCCTGGTCATTCATCCTTTCATAACTTCAATGAAATTTCTTCAGGGGTGAATTTAGCTCCCAAATCTCCACTGTCCTCTATCCAGACTTTTCTCCTAGGATCAATTCAGTGCATGCTTCCCATTTTACCCTATTCATACTATTTAGTTTTATACAACTTTATGAAGAAATTCTCACTGCATTTTGCCCAGTAATTTTGTTGTCTTTTGGATAACGTTTGTGTATGCATGTGTTGTTTTTACCTATTCATGAAAACAAATCCAACCTAAACTACTCTGTTTGGGGGCCAACTTTTTGATTTACAGACAAAATAATTTCAAAATGTATTTTTAAACCACAGCTCCAAATGGTCCATAAATATGAGATAAACAGTTGTATCTAAACAGAGGGCAGAAGAAAAAGAGCATGAATGAATTAAAACACAGGTTAGTGAACACATCACTTTGATGTGCTCTCTTGATCCATAAAGATACCTTCCCTTTTCCTCAAATGGTAAAATTGGCTGCCAAATTAGGCAACCAGCTAATCTGATAACCTCTCTTTAGCAGGGTCTCTTTTTCCATGCAGCTGGCCATGTCAGGATGACATCTTCTGCAGTACTTGTTTCTAAACATTAGCATGCCACAAAAAGAACATGAAAAGAGAGAAAAGATGTCTAAGAGACTGTGACTTAGGAGATCTGGATTTGATTCCAGACTCTGTAACAGATTTTCCATGAGACTTTGGCCAAGTCACTTGGTGTCTCTGTGCCCCAATTCCTCACCTGTAATATGGGAATAATAACACTTCTTTTCACCTACCTTGTGTATTTAGATGATAAGCTCTCTGGGGCACAGACAGCCTCTTACTATGTATTTACACAATGCCTAGCACAATAGAGCCCCAATCTCAGCTGGAGAATTTGACCACTACTTTAATACAAAGAATAAATTATAATAATAAGGAAGAGTGATGCACACAATTTGGGAAAAGACTCTACTATTTTTTCCCTTAAAGTCCCTCACTGTTGGCAGGGCATTTTAATCCTGCCAGGAAATTTTACAAATGTCGGTGTCTGCAATTCTGCACAACATGAGTTAACTCCCAAATGGACACACATATCCCTGGCAATTCTGCACAGCATGAGTTAACTCCCAAATGGACACACATATCCCTGGCATACTTCTGAGTGGCTGGATGGCAACAAGGACTGAAAAGTAATCCTAGGAAGTAGTCATTTACAGAACTTGAAAGACTTGTTTATGTTTTTAGCCAGGACTGCCATTCTGCCAATCCACCTGGCTATCATCCATCAGCTACAGACAGTCAATCAACTTTGGATGAGAAACTTCTTTGGCATTGCTTACTACGTTGCTTTGGAGTGCCTCAGACCTATTTTGTTTTTATTAATCTTGTCAAAATGTCAAAGTCAGGTTCCCTGTTTACAAGCTCTGAATTGCTCAAAGTACATCGTCCATACAGTCTCTCACCCGTCCAGTGTTGGCAATGCAAATGCAACAGCCTGTACTTTTCCCCTTAAACATGGTCCTTCAACACAAGAAGTTAGATGAGTTGGTTATGAGTCCCCCAGGGGAGTTCGGAGGGATTAGGAGATGGAGGTGCCTGTGTTTTATATGGCTTTGATAAATGTTCTAAGTGAAAGAAGTTTGTCAGAAGTGAGCTAGTTTTGCAATCTAAATATCCGTGACCCTTTAAACATGAAAGTTTATAGCGTCAGTTTTTCCCTAGATGCTACAGTATATCTGGTGCTTTCCAAATAACCTTGTTTTGGGTTGACAGGCCCAATCCTGCATGGTGTTTATCACCCTAAATTCCCATGGGATGCTCCAGATCTTAAAATATCAGATCCTAAGACTGATCTTTGCATCTTTTTTTTTCTTGATTAAAAAATACAATTTCTGGTTCCAGCAAAGCAATACAGCTTAATTATCTGTGATATTAGTCTTCTCAGCTTACAGGAGATATTCTATATCCATGAAAGGGCCACTTCTTCTTGCTTAGGAATGCCACACTCCATCATGTTTGGGGACTAATTGATGGCGGCACAGAGTCATGTCAATCATTCTCACAGAAAATCTTGCAGAAGGGAAAAGCTCATTTTGCAAAACTTGACATGTTTCAACTGTCCTCTGTCCTGGGAAGCTGTGACTCTGAAAAAGATCGGGGGGTCATGGTGAATAATCAGCTGAACATGAGCTTCCAGTGTGACGCTGTGGCCACAAGAGCTAATGTGATCCTGGGACGCATAAACAGGGGGATCTGGCTTAGAGGGGTTATTTTACCTCTGTATCTGGCACTGGAATACTGTGTCCAGCTCTGGTGCCAACAATTCAAAAAGCTGTTAATAAATTGGAGAGGGTTTAAAGAAGAACTATGAGAATGATTAAAGGGATGGAAAACCTGCCTTATAGTAATAGACTCAAGGAGCTCAATCTATTTACCTTAACAAGAGATGGTTAAGGGGCGGACTTGATTATAGTCTGTAAGTACCTATATGGGGAACAAATATTTAATATTGGGCTCTTCAATCTAGCAAGAAAGGTATAACACAATTCAATGGCTAGAAGTTAAAGCTAGACAAATTCAGACTGGAAATAAGGTGTAAATATTTTAGCAGTGAGAGTTAACCACTGGAACAATTTGCCCAGGGTCATGGTGGATTCCCCATCAGTGACAATTTTTAAATCAAGATTGAATGTTTTTCTAACAGATCTTCTCTGGGAATTATTTTTGGGAAGTTCTATGGCCTGTGCTATACAGGAGGTCAGACTAGATGATCACAGTGGTCTCTTCTGGCCACAGAATCTATAAATCCATGAACATGTGGAAAACATGGTGTGACCAGATATTTGGAAAGCAAACCCTGAGATACCTGCCACCATAAATGGGATTGAAGTGAGAGCTGGGGATGGGCAAGTATTTTTCTTCTACCATAATGTCCCGGTCTTTTTTCCCAAATCCAAACTTTTCTTCTCCATCTCACTCTCCCAGTTACTTCTCTGTCCCACATAACGTACCTATTCCCCACTCCTCCCACCTTAAAAGACTACTAGGCTAGCTACTGGCTTCAGAGTAGCAGCCATGTTAGTCTGTATCAGCAAAAAGGATGAGGAGTACTTGCAGCACCTTAGAGACTAACAAATTTACTTAAGGTGCCACAAGTACTCCTCGTTCTTTAGGCTAGCTACTGTGGCTGTTTTGCTATGGTTTTTGCTGATGTCATTGCAACATCTCACTCATTTTCTGCTGTTTCTGGGGCTGGCTGGGCCTATGCTGGGCCCCAATGAACTGTCAATCTGCCTGCTGCTTTTTCTTTACACTTACAACTCTGCCATGCTCTGCATTGCTGGGCCTCCCAGGTTGCACTAGTAATCCGCAGTATGCGAGCCAGCCCAGTGCAGTGAAGAAGAGGTCAACAGGGAGAGAAGCAGAGCATTCAGACTCAATCCAGGCATAGCTGGTACCAAAATACGCAGAGAATTAATGGAAAGTTACAGCTGCAACAGAAGTGGGTGAGTGAAGGATGGAGTAGGGCATATGCAGAGGGTAACCAGACACCTCACCAGATCTACTGAAACTGAAACAAGTCCCTGGTGTCATTAAAACAATCAGATGCACTGAAACTATCCCCCAAAAGTGGGACATCATGGTTGCACCAGGAAAACCTAAGACATTACCATGTTGTTTGTGTGTGTGTGCCAGGAAACTGTTGATATAATTGAATAGTCACTGTCAAGAATACACCCAAATATTAATAGGGTATTGTCCTATTAAACCAATATGTTTCTACTCCCAGGCACTAGGCAAGAAAAATAAATTCAGCTGTTCCAGTTGTCAAAAATGTCAATGCTCCCAAAATCCACCCCTATTTGGGGGTTGGGGGGAAGAGGGGTTATTATCCCACTTTTTTCCTTTTAAATCCATTTTTATACAAAGAATGATGTGCCTATTTTTTCGCTACACTAGGGGAAGGAGGGAAGATTGCTAACAAAGTGTCCAAGAAACTCTGCCTTTAGAATGAGAGTTTGAAATAAAAACCCCAAAACAAAAGGCCAAATGCATTATATGTCTTTAGTTCTACTTTTTTATTTTAAAAAAAGTGTGTCTGGCCTTTTATGTGTTTTCTCAATTCTGTGTACGTACTTTAAACAGATGGTCTGAGCACAGTCAAAGTAGAAGGTGCTTTAATGAGTTGTAGCCTGCCGATTATATATAATGGAAACAGGGCATATTTCTTTGCAAAAGTTACCTAGACTACCTTCAGGTTGGTTTCTCTTTGCCATATTAGAATGGCTATAAGGTGAAAAGCTTTAAAAGCTGCCTTCAAATTATCATGACAAAGGAACAATAAACATAGGGCATATTTCATATCTCTCCCTGCCTGTTTTTCATTAGGCAGACAAGATTTTTTCAAAAGTCATTTTGCAAACCTTTGCTTTTCCTTGTAACCAAGCAGCAAGGGCAAAATACATGTAGTTTGTAATGTTTCACCCAGGCAACTTTAGATCTTGTTCACATGAGACCTGTATGTAGAAACATGAGTCAACTAGATCCTTTTCTTAAAAAGATAATGAACTGCTATCATTCAGCCTTTGTATTTCCCTGATTACTGCTTATTATGCTTTAGTGAGAGCCTGAGTTCTTCCTCAATATTTTTATCTCATAATAATGTGAATGTTAGGCATACTGGGCTGGATCTACCTGAGCACCTGCAACTCCCATTGACTTCACTGGGAACTGCAGATGCTCAGCACCTCTCAGGCCTGTTATGGTAGAAATACGAATACTCATTTTAGCTAAAATAAAATCCCTGACTGTGCAGGCAGACACCATGCTGCAGCAGCAACATCCACAGGCTGGGAACCAGGGAAAACGCCTGCTGCCGGGGAAACCCACTTCTGATCAACCTGCAGGGGTCTTTGCCGTGTTGCAAATGTTACGTCCTGCCCCAAGGCTCCAAGGTTTTCCCTAGAGGTCCTATCTGGCTGTAAGATAGGAAACTGAGGCATGACTTCACCCAATTGAGCCTTAATCAGTTTTCACCTTTATTTATTAATTTTCACTCACAATCATTGTCACTTACAGTTTCTGATTATATACATATGATAGATAATAAAATAGATAAGATGGAACAGATAGAGGCCCAAGTTACCTTATTCCAGGATAGTAGGAAGCTTTTCTCCACTTCATGATGGTTGTCTCCAGACAGGTATTCTCCAACTCTAGTCCAGCAGTTCCTTGAGACTGACACGAGGAGTCTGAGGACTTGAGACTGGCTAGGTGATGAGAGTGAGACTGGGATGGGGAGTTGGGGTGGAGAAAATACAGGCTTGGAGTGGACCAGGGACAGGTTGAAGCAGAAGAGGTCACTTGGAGAGGTGGGGGAAATGGGCAGAAGAGTCTGTGCCCATTACAGAACATTTCCATCCAGCACCTGGAATAGAACCCAAGATTGCTGAGTCTCACCATTCCTCTACTGTCTGCAAGTATCTGTGAAACCCACAGGCAAATCGAGTGTCTCATCCCCCTCTAGTGCTGGTCCGCAAACAAAGATGACAACCGACTAGTGCTATCACGTGACACTCCATTAGCTTAGGTGGTAGAAGTCTGTGTGATGGATCTAAAGGTTACAGTCTTTAATTCTATGATCATATATTATTTTCTTTCACAGGGTCCCTGCTTCGTTCAGTGCACTAGATGGACCTGCTATGAGGGAGAATCACAATTAAGTAGCACAAGAGATTTGTGTGTAGGATCCCTGTTGCAGAAGCTAAAAGACATGTAATGAATGAGGCAGGGAACTGCAGGAAGAGAAAGGATGGATTCATCATTAAGGCAGTTGAACACTGTTCTGGAGAATGAGATTCTATCCCTGCCTCTGCCACAGAATTCCTATGTGTTGCTAGTCAAGTCACTTAACCAGAGTTTTCATACATGGTCATTAATTGTGTATACCTCGTTTTCTGGGTGCCTGATTTGAGATTGTGGGGTCCGAATTGCAGAAGTGCTGAGCACTTACAGCCACAACTGAAGTCAATGGGAGCTGTGCTTTACACCCCTGAAGTAGTATATAATGCTAAGTACTCTGAAAAATCAGTTTGTGGGCATCTTACATTGGACACACAACATGAGTGAATATTTTTTACCTTAATTTTTCTGTGCCTCAGTTCCTCATCTGTAAAATGGGGATATCACCCCCTCATCTCACAGAGGCCTTGTGAAAATAAGTTAATGAATGCTTGAGAAGCTTTCAGATACTATCATGATGATCTCCATAGAAAAGTCCACAAGGAACTTAATTCTGTCTTCAGGGCAGGGCTGGAATAGTGTGCAGTGAATAAGGCCTGGGGCCACACATTGAACAATGAGGAGAAGACAAAATATTGAATAGCTGCTCATTCAGTGAGCATGGTCCATTCTGTACACTGAATGAGGCAGGGTGCTGTGGACAAAATACTATATGACCATATAATAATAATGTATATGGCACAAGAGCATCAAATTAAGGTTATACAGGCAACCTTAATTCTGCATTTCCTAACTTTTGAGTGCTTGCTTGACTTTGCAACATTAATAATGACCGTTTAATGTTATTTTTTGTGTGTGGCAAATAGATATTATATATTCTAGTTAAAGTCTCCTTACAATATTGCTTTGATTAACTATCTCAACCATGATGTTTGTAGCTATGTAGTTAACTATGACAGCAGGACTGAAATCAGGTAACTTTTAGGAAGTGCTCTAGAATCTGAAACTTCTCAGGTTTGGGGTCCATTTAGGGATAAAAGAGTGAAGAAAGAAAGAAGTCTTGAAACTTCTACAAATTTACTCCTACTCTTCTTTCCACCACTCACTAGGTCCCCTCACTCCCCCCACCCCACCCCCACCCCCACCCCCACTCCCACTCCATGTAAGGCTATTCATGGTGTTTCCCATATATTTCCCATACACTTCTCATTTGAGGCTTGATCGTGCACCATGCAGGCATGGTGCTGCACATGAGTACAAACTGAAAAGTGATGAGCGGGTAAAGAGGTACAGGGGAACCCAATTCTGCATCAATGAGAATGCTTCTCTGCAGCAGTCAAGTTACTTCTGCCTAGTGGAAATAGGAGTAAGCCTGAAGCATGGAACACAAAGCTTAATTCCTCATTAGCATGATCAGGATTGCACTTAAGCACTCATCTCCTCAGACATGCCCATTATCCACTCATACCCTCCTCTCTAGAGCTGTTCAGAGTTTTTCCTTGATGGTACTAGATGCCTCACCTCTGAATGATGGGAAGCACCCTCCTCTCACCTTGACCACAGAGCCGAGAGCTCTAGTTCCAGTGCTCTCTTAACACCTGTCAGCCTAGAAAGTGATAGACGAGATTCCAGAACAAGAACTACGAGGAGCCTGAGATCATTTCCCTATTTAAGCCTACCTAGAGTTTGGAAAAAATTATATGAAAAGCTGCAACTGTATCTCAGTGAGGCAGCCAAGCAACCTTTTGAAAACATCTGTACTTCAAACTAATGTAACATGTTCATTTCATCATCATTTTTCAAGTCTCCACAACAAACTACAAGGCCTTTCCTTTATTTCCCCAATTCCTTCCCTCGCAGCAAACAGACTAGTGCCAAGACATTTGGCCGGACGAACACCGCAGCTGAGTAGAAAAATTGAGACAATCATTTTAGACTCGGACAATTTACCTCAGTGTCACTGGTGTAATCTCAAGGAGAGTGGGATTTAATCTATTCTTCAGTATCGCCTCTTTCCAGATTACCTTAAAAGGCAAAGATATCTGCACATACTTGAGTCAGATCACAAAGTCCAGTTAACGCACAGTGAAGAGCCAGAATGTCACAAGCTACCATACAAATTACTTTAAGCTCTACAGGAACAGCTATCGACTATCATGCTATAGACATCACCTTAAATAAACTCCCTCTGCATTTGGCTAATTCCAAATAAAAATCATCTAAATGTAGGCTCTCCTGCTTGATTCTTGTAGCAGATAAATGGAATTCATCTGAGCTCAGTGCTGTTCACATTTTGCAGATGGAGGTACGGCACCAGTAGTGTCTCTAACCCTTACAGTAGGGGTTGTCTCCCACTGTTAAAGCCTTCCTTAAATATAACCATATTTAGAGATAGAGTAATTACACTGCAAAACTTCCCTTGTACCTTAACTGGTTACATGATTCCTAACTCCATGTCCATGACAGTGTGCTGTCCAACAGTTAGGGTGCTTGACCTCACCCTGGAGAAGGATGTATGTGAGTGATGCTTGTAGCAAGTTGTAGGTACATAGTTATAAAATACACCCCATGTTGTGCGAAAATTTTATCAGCATGAGTTGTGAATATTTGCAGTGCACATGATTTTGGATCAAAGTTGGTATTTAAATGTAAATCATTATCAGCAGATTCAATTCTCACTTTTAATTGGGGAAAGAAATTGTTTCTTTTCACACATTAGTTCCTACCAATCTGCAGCAAAGACAGGTGATTGATTCCCTTGCTACCCGGTTCCTGCCCACTTTGGATGATTCAGATGAGGGATGCTATCAACAGCTGTTGATGGACAATTATGTGAATCGGAAAAAATGAAATATCAGGGCAGAGACAGGCACTCTGAGTAATAAAAGAGGTTTCCCTTGCTGAGGAAATTACTCCCTTTCCATGCACGTCTTTGGAACGGACATTGTTAATTTGTCACTGCCTGAGGAACAAGGAGTACATCCCCCCTCTCCCCATGCCAATAGGAAAAAGCAGGTGGATAGTATCCAAAGGAGAAGCATAATGTTCTATTTCAAACTGAAGAGAAAAGAACACTATTTACAGGGAGGTTTCTCCACAATTTTTGTCAGGATGTGTTTTTAACTTGATCCAGCTGTCCAGCTACTTTGGACTTTAGAGAGCTGAGGAGAGTAAAGAAATAAGAATTTTGTTTTTAGGCTCTTAAGGGCCAAATTCTTTTTGTTTTTTTTGCTTCTTAAGGGCCCTGACTCTTCCTGTGTTGGGCTACCGAGGCAGCACAAAGCAGGCAGAAAAGGTGCCTTAAAGGGGCAGCCACGGATTCCCCCGACAGAGGGCAATCATTAGGTAGAGCTGGTTAGGTTGGCTCACCTAAGTTTGCTTAAAAGAAAACTTTCCCCTATTGTGTTTACTCCAAAAGCCTGAACATCCAGAAGATAATTGAACCATCTCTTACTGTGTCCAGTATGAACAGAAAAGGGGATTTGAAATCTTAATTATATTGGGATTTCTGAGCCTCTTGCTGGAGGCAGACATATTGGTGGGAAGGCAGACATATTGGCACCATATTTGACATCAACAGGAGGTCTGAAGACCCTATAGCAGGGAAGGGGCAGCGGCTAACTCACCATGACATTAGGGTAAACATTAACATAAAAACCTCAGTACTTAAGGAAAGCATTTAAACTGGAAATGTTTAAACTGACCTTATTAGGACTGTTAACCCTTTGGAGACAGTGGGCCGAATTCAGTCCTGAATAAGAAGAAAGCCAGCCAGAATGTTTTAAGCACCTAGCTAGAGACCGATCCAGGTGGCACTCACTCTGCAAGGAGGCTACGTCCATTTGGGTTTTGCCTCGATGATAAGAAGGCATGCCCCTTCGGTGGAGCTACACTCATTTACATCACGGCTGAATGTGAGTGTGCGGGTGTCTGTCTAACTAATTTATCCCTATTCAGTCATCTGACTGATAGCTTGGGAAGAGCCAGCAGTGCAAGAGTTAAGCCAGTATTAAAAGGACTGGGACTTTCTTACAGTCCCTCACTATCCTGTGGACTCCCCAGAGAGTTGGATGATGTCACTCTTTTGGCAACTCCGCAACTTGCACTGCACAAGGGGGATCCAGCCAGCAGCTCTCCTATTTATACCTTGCATGGGCTCCCCAGCTGCTTTCTGCATGGGAGTTAGATAACCATGCAGTACAAAAGGAATCTAAAAAGGGAATTCTCAATGTCACTGTTGAGCTAAGGGATGAAGTCAGAGGGCCCAGGACAGTACAACAGCAGCCCCTACCCTCACTAGCCCTGCTACAGTTACACAGCTGCCCGGATATCCAGCAGGGGAGTTGGCCAAGAGAGCTACGGTAGATGAACTTAACAAAGATGTACAGTAGTAGTGAACCCAGGTGTACAATGACCATCTGTTGCAATGACACTCTCTAGTCTTGCAGTTGCCAGTCGCACTCTAACAGAGTTTGCAATTGAGAATGATGCATCCGGGCACATGACCCTGTCCCTTATTGCCAATTATACTAACTGACAACCTGTTCATGTACAATTGCACTGCTAGTTAGAACAGCCAAAAAAGCATCTGGAGCAGCTTAAAGGAAAATTGCACCTCTCTGTTTCTGTGCCATATTCTGACCATTTACTGGTAAAATGCATTTCTGGCTCTATGACAACTGGAATTCTTTTCATTCAAAAATGCAAAATATAGATTTGAACTTTCAGTCTGTATGAGTAAAAAGACTGTACTGATAGCACTGAAAATTGAAGTAGAGTTTATCATTTAAAAGAAGAGGTTGCCCGGACACAAGGATTGGCCATCAGGAAATCCCGTTTCAATGCCTAGCTTTGCTACATATTTGCTGTGTGACCTTGGGCAAATCACTTAACCCCAGCTTCTGACCTGGGAAGTAGGGATAATGATCCTTTGTAGAGTACTTTTGAGGTTAACAGCTGGATAAGTACTAAGAATTATAATTATGACTCTCTCTGGCTAAGCCCTCTATACATAACAGCCAGCATGGCAGCATGCTGTTATTCTCTATTATTTCTCTCCTGATGAGCAACTACAAGGACTAATACTAGTGTTCCCTAAAAGTTCTTAGGTGTCTCTTTTATCTCCTGCAGCTTCTGTTGTGCACGCTCCACTTTTGGAACGTAGACCTGTTTGGAAGAGCGTTTGCATTTTGCTCTGATTGTTTGACTGACAGTCCTGGAGACTGAAGTCCTCTCTCCACAGAACAGGTATTCCCCAGCAGTAACAGGGCAGGTTTCCCTATACTGCCTTGCCAGCTTGTCTCCACCCCTGATGTGGAGGGGTCACCTTTACAAATGACAGCGTAGTTAGTCCAGCCTCCATGTCCATTGCCTATTCCATCCTGGACCTCTGCTGAGATTGCCAGCAATATTGCCAGTTGAGATAATAGTTTCTGTGCTGTGGAAACCGGTCCACTGGACTGAGTTAGCCTAAGGATTTTGGGTCACTACTGGATTTGGCCAAGTGACTTAAATGTAAAAGACTCTGTCACTCCTTACCAATTCCCTCAGCCATTCAGAGGTCTGTATTTACTGCTTATGTGGGTTTTCAAGTGGTGGATTGATAACTTACCATATATCGTGCACACAGGCACAGCAGTGGTTTTTATGCTTCCTGCAATAGGACTAGTGCTGTTCCCTTGCTCTAGCAATATTTTGGCTATTTATTGCCTATATAATAACACAAAGCACCCAGAAGAACAGAGCTTGCTGGATTTAGCCTCCTCTGATTTAACCCTGCCAGGGGAGACAGGCTTGGTGAGCAGAGCTCCTCAGACCTATGCTTTTGTCTTCTTTAAAATAAGGTTTCTGTCACCATTCAACACAGTGAACAGCAGAACACTGACTTATGCACTGCAGGCCTGTTTTCCTTGAGTTGGAATAATGGGTGAGCCATTAATGAATACTAACAGCAGGGCTGTTCTGTTTATACAGTTGGCAGAGCTGTGACTTGTGAGTGACAGAGCCCTACCTCAAATGGAAATTACCTACATTCTGCAGTTGAAATACTGCATTATGTGCGAAGGCTGCAGTGCTTGTTCCATGTCTCAAAACAAACTGCTGAACAATGACTCATGTGCTGGGTTGCGAATGGCTGGCTTCTTAGGGGGGCTATTTTTTGGGCAGCACACAGTATGGGAAAGCAGGATCACAGGATTTGCCATGCCAGGTAAGACCATTGGCCTATCAATTTAAGTATCCTGGGCCAGATCATCAGCTGGTGTAAAGTGGTATTGTTGACTTGGAATGGAATTATGCTAGCTGAGGAGATGAAGCCTTGCCTCCCATAGTGGCCAGTACTTTAGGGGAAGCCAAAATAACTCCATAATGCACCTAACTAATTATGTGGTGCTGCATATGGAAGAAAATTACAGTCACTAAGGCTACATCTTCACTATGCAGCACTGGCGATGGCAAGTAAGGTATATGTAGCTTCATGCTGCAGTAAAAAGCAGGCTGCACCCTCACTGTGGTGTGTAGCTACATATCAGTGACAGACTCCAGCGGCTGGGAGGCAGCAGGAAGAGTCTTCTGCAGCTCCCTGCTGCTAGAGCCTTTCACTGCAGTGAGGAAAGGCTCTGGCAGTGGTGAGGCTGTGGGGAAATCTCCCTGCCAGAGCTTTTCCCCACTGCCATAGACTTTCCCTGCTGTGTGGGGATAGGCTCTGCAGTAGGAAACTACCCAAGCTTTTCCCATTGCCACCCGCCTGCCAGAGCCTTTCCCTGCTCCAGCAGCAGGGAGCTGGTAGAAACTTTCCCTACTGCCTGGGTCTTTCCCTGTGGTGGAGCTAGGCTCTGCAGCAGGGAGCTACCCATGATTTTCCCATTGCCACCCCCTTGCCAGAGCCTTTCCCCACTGAGGGAGTCTTTTCCTACAGCAGGGAAAAGCTCCAGCAACAGGGAGGCAGTGGAACACTGTACTGCTAAACACAGCAGTGTAGACGGGGAGACATGGCTTGGGTGAGAAGAGAGCCGTGTAGGGTCTGTACTCAGGTGCATACACACCCCCTTCAGTCTTGTCTTTATTCTACTCACCTCTGCCGTGCCTCACCAGCCACACTGCTATTTATACTCATGCACAGAGGGCTATGTGCACGGAGGGCTACAGGCTGCTGAAAGAAGTGTGCAAAGTAGATGTGCCTTAAGTTAACACTGGGGGAACTCCAAACAAGTGGGCTTGTAAGGAAACATAGTAAAGGGGACTCAGAGGTGCAAGTATGCTAAGGGCTTTTGGTTTCTGTGCTTGTCATAAAAATAAAGGGAAGGGTAAACCCCTTTGAAATCCCTCCTGGCCAGGGGAAAGCTCCTCTCACCTGTAAAGGGTTAAGAAGCTAAAGGTAACCTCGCTGGCACCTGACCAAAATGACCAATGAGGAGACAAGATACTTTCAAAAGCTGGGAGGAGGGAGAGAAACAAAGGGTCTGTGTCTGTCTGTATGCTGCGCTTGCCAGGGACAGAACAGGAATGGAGTCTTAGAACTTTTAGTAAGTAATCTAGCTAGGTATGTGTTAGATTATGATTTCTTTAAATGGCTGAGAAAAGAATTGTGCTGAATAGAATAACTATTTCTGTCTGTGTATCTTTTTTGTAACTTAAGGTTTTGCCTAGAGGGGTTCTCTATGTTTTTGAATCTAATTACCCTGTAAGATATATACCATCCTGATTTTACAGGGGGGATTTCTTTATTTCTATTTACTTCTATTTTTTATTAAAAGTCTTCTTGTAAAACACTGAATGCTTTTTCATTGTTCTCAGATCCAAGGGTTTGGGTTTGTGGTCACCTATGCAAATTGGTGAGGCTTTTTATCCAACATTTCCCAGGAAAGGGGGGTGCAAGTGTTGGGAGGATTGTTCATTGTTCTTAAGATCCAAGGGTCTGGGTCTGTAGTCACCTAGGAAAATTGGTGAGGCTTTTTACCAAACCTTGTCCAGGAAGTGGGGTGCAAGGTTTTGGGAAGTATTTTGGGGGGAAGGACGCGTCCAAACAGCTCTTCCCCAGTAACCAGTATTAGTTTGGTGGTGGTAGCGGCCTGTCCAAGGTGTAATATTTTGTACCTTGGGGAAGTTTTGACCTAAGCTGGTAAAGATAAGCTTAGGAGGTTTTTCATGCAGGTCCCCACATCTGTACCCTAGAGTTCAGAGTGGGGGAGGAACCGTGACAGTGCTGCTCCTCTCCTCTTAAGTGCAAAACCACCACTCCCTTCACTGTGTAAGCATCTAAGTTTTCAGATTCGTGGAGGTGATGTTGTGGGCTCCTGGGCCTCTTGTGTTTGTAATATCAGCAATGAAACTGGCTCATCTCTTCTCTGAAGTGACAGAAAATCACAGCCCAAGGCTCTATCCACATTTGCACCCAATCAGAACTTGTGCAGCTTGGGGTGGGAGAGGCAAAGGTGGCTATAGTCTAAGCCACCTATTCACTTTCTCAGATCATGGAGCTGAACCAGCCCCTGGCTCAGTTTAGAGCTGCTTAGTGCCTGTTCTAATTTCTGTTGGCTTTAATGGTGTCCCAAGGGCAATTACACTGATGAGGAGAGCAGAACGCACTGTGTCAGGCACTGCCTCCTTATAATCAAGCCTAGCGGTTGGAACATGGGTCACGGCGAGGTGTAGGGTTGGGCCTGGCCCAAGGGAATCGAGATCCAGGAGTAGGCCAAGGTCAAAACTGAGATCAGAGTTCATAGACAGGGGAATCCTTAGCTGCCCTGATAGGTAGCGTCAAGGCAACGTGCGGCTCTCTGCTGACAGTGCCCATTTCAGTAGGCCTTAGCAAAAAACAGTTCATACCAGTGTTCTGACAGCACATTGAATTACAACATATTCAACCAATGAAACACGAGACAGACTCCTCACATCATCAAAACAAATAACCTTTGGTTAATCAGAGCCCAGGAGCACTAGACACATACCTAACACTGTGACTTTTTCACCTTTTTTTTTCCTGTGGAAAACTTTCATAGAATCATAGGGTTAGAAGGGACCTCAAGGGAATCTTGACCCATTTATCTCATAACACTTAAAAATCCCACCTCTGGTTTCATCTTGGGGACCAAAAGGAAGGACTCCAGGGACCACCTGTGTTCCATGGACATTAGTTTGAAAATGACTAGTCTAGCAATTCTTCCTTTGTGGCTTTTACAAATTAAGCCTTTCTTGGTGTCACATAAGCTATAGCAGGGAATCTCTTCCATACCTGTGATGAACAGCAGAGGAAGGATGCTGTCCTATGGTCCTGGTTTCAACAATGAGGAGCCCTCTGCTACCCTTACGGAGTACGGGAGGGTGGGGGTGGAGCGCAGAAGTTCCCTGAGAATGGGAGTGACTCCTTGCAAACACATAAATATTGTGTATTATTATTATTATTCTAGTCCTAGGTCTGTGGTGACTTCCAGAGGCTGTGTAACTTGAATGGGGGAGAGACATACCAGTTTAGTATTGATCTTTAATATTTGGATGCAAACTTTTTTTTCAAGTTTAACACTTGGGTTTTCTGTTCTTTTGCTTTAAACTTGGCCCAACCTTTCCTACAATCCCAAAAGGCAAGTCCAAGAAACATCACTGAACTATGATATCATATGGAAGCCCTGTGGCCTTGCTTCTTTATATGTGAATTTTTGGGATCCAACCAATTTAGTGTGGCATAAAAAAGTCCTGTAGGTTGTGGTGACATTTCTTTTCTGATAGGTTAACTAACATAAAGCAACCAAACAAACAGGATGTGTTCTTCAACAGATTACAAGGGAAACTTGCCCACAGGGGAAGTTTTGTCCTAACCCCCTATTGGCTAGAGGTGGTTTTATGCCCCAAAGCACCAGGGGTTCTCCCTTCCAAACTTTAAACAAGCAAAAAGTGCTGCTGGAAATAACTTGGATTACAACACCACCATACCAAGTGAAAAGCTCAGGGCACTCTTTCCCCAGTACCTAAAGAAAAGAAGAAGAAGAAAAATCCTGCCTGGATGCAAGGTCACAAATTCAAAATTCTGATTTCAGGATGATTAAACCTGTACCTAATCAAAAGCCCTTAAGTCAGATATGAAAGCAACATGTAGCTCGCTTTTCCTGTACAATACTGTAGCTGCCTTTTGATGCTGTTTTCGGGAACTTGCCAGTTCATTTTTGAACGTATTTGTGAGGCATCAACAGCCTCAAATTACAGCAGTCTGAACAGCACAGTAAATATTTACACAAACCTGCTTGTGATGGTTTGAGCTGACATGAGTTACCTTTTGTGCTGGAAAGGGAGTCTGTATTTACAGCCAACCAGCTAATGAACATGATCCCAGCCATGCCTTAATACAGACGGCTCTTTCAATGTTTGTGGCTTTCAAGTTACAGGGAGCATAAACTTTAATAGCCTTTGTTAGGAGGGTCACCTTCAATCCCCTCGATTTTGTTTACAATCAGTCTGTCTTTGAGCAGTAAATGGTCAACTAGCATTCAGCTGTTTGGCCTCCAGAAATGTGTCCTTGTAGGTTGTTTTGTTTTTGTTTTAAACAGCCATTTTTATTTTAAGTTTACAGTAAAGGCAATTCTGTGATATGGATTTTTTTAGTTCGGGTGACATTTCTCTAGCCCCCCCAGCCCTTCCAGCTACCTGACTGGCCTGTAGTCTGAGGTGCAGCTGACATGAAGACAGGCAAGAATGAAGAAGCACTGTAGTGGAATGAGAACAGCAGAGATGCTGTTGAGGACAGGAGTCACTCCGTAGACTAATGAAAAGGCACTGGTCCAAATGCAGCACAGACCAGCCTTAAGACCAGGTTTCCAGTCTGATTGATAGATCTGACTGGATTCCAGTTACTCAAAGGAAGAATACTGTAGAACTGGTGAATATGTTACAGATAGCCTTGTAGACCATTATGCAAATCTTCTGTGCTTAGCCAACAGTTAAATAGCTTCTAGTTGCCCCCCTCCTTTTGTGTGCTAACCTTGGCATACAAATAACTTGTGATAAATGAAGCTGAAGTGGACAAGTTAGAACATCAGTGGTTAAAATTTTGCTGATCAGTTATAACATGGAGAATTTTTGAAGTCCTGTGTCATGGTTGTAGTGGAAGCCTAGAAAGCTTTTTTCTTCTCCATCATAGCAACTATGAACTCCCAATTAGAGGTAACGCTCCAAGTTATAAGCAGCCTGGTGAATCAGGACTACCTCTACTCAGAGACAGAATCCACACTTTCTCACTGTGAGCAATATTTCCCCTCCATCACGGATGCAAAGGTCAGGTTTAGATTAGATTGTGTAGCGCCATGGTAGTAAAGCCTGTGTCAGGTGGAACCAAACACTGCATCTTTCCTAGATACATTTTCTATGGTTTTCTTCACTGAGATTCTGAAGATATTAGGAGTTCTGGGGCCTAGAGCCTTTGAGGTAGACCCATCTCCCTCACAACTAGTAAAATCCAGGCAGGTTTGTGTGTGGCTGGGCTAGGGGCAGTGATGGAAATTATTGACTTCCTACAAAAGGCAAAGTTGCCAGGTACTCAGGCTGTTCTTCGTCTCCTCAAGAAACAATCTCCTGACACTGAAAATCTCACCATTTACCGCCTTTTGTACTAGGCATTATACAAACTAGAGCTAAAAGACGATCCCTGCCCCATGTCTAACCTTCCATTTTGGGGAAGGGTATAAATATGTTTGCGACAACGCAGGTCTGGTATGAATTTAATTTCTCTGATTTCCTTAGTCTTTTTCAACCTGGCTTTTGGTCTGCGTATGCTCAGGGGACTGTGAGGGTCTAGCTGGTTGAAGATCTACTGATGGACTAAAGTCAGGTATCCATGTTGATTTATTTGCTCCTTCCAATCTCTCCCCAAGTTCCACATCTGCTGTAATGGCTATGAGGTGTCACTGGCAGAGCGGAGAGGTTGAGGTGGCAGAAGGAGACTATATGGCAAGATATTTTTTTTTTCCTTTTTCTAAATGACTCTCTTTATGTTGGGGGGGGGGGTTTCCTTTGGTTCACCTTGAAAACTTGCAACTGACTTTTATTTTTGAAGGCCCAGTTTGCGAAATCCCTGATATCTCAGCCTTCTCCGACTCTTGTTATTTTATGAGACTTTAGCGGAAGTTCAGTGGTGATCGAAAGATCAGAAAACATCGACTCTCCCTGCCATGGAATGCTTGTCAGTAACCCAGGCAGGCCCAGGCAGGCCTGCAGACATGTACCTGGGAGTTCTCCAAAGCTCTACTCAGCCCCCTTGCTCAGCCTCTCCCTCAGATTCATTCTTTTTTTATAGTTGTCGCGAGAGACATAAAAGGACCTCCCTGTTAATAGGAAATTCCCTTCCTGCCTCTATATAGAGTTATTACCCATGCACTGCTCTTACTGTTCCTGGCCTGTGGCTAAACAGGGATTTCCTTTTTTTTTTTTTTTTTTTAGACCATTCTAAAAGGAGATCTAGTTATAGAGATATTGGGCCCAATTCTGATTTATACTCAGGCCCCTTTATGCCACTCTGGCAATGTTAAAGGTCTTTAAAAGGGACAGATATTACCCCCTGAAAATGCTCCCTGTGTAGGGGCCCCTGAGTTAGTGTAGAACTGGCCTAGCAGCTCTATACCAGCTCTGCTCCCAGCCCCCCAGGTTGGGGGGCAGGGAATGAGGTCTGAGCATGCTGCATCATGTTATTCTGTTGTCCAGGGCCCATAATGGGTCATGGGAAGCTGACCATAAGTTAAAGCAGCCCTGAAGCTGCTCTCATTTACACCAGATGCCAGGCAGGGGCCTTGCTGCCCCAGATTATAAAGAGCAAAAAGGTGGAGAATCAGGTTAATATTTATTTACTAATTATTAAGATATGAGCTAAGTATTATTATTATTATTGCTATTACTTCTTAATATAATTGTTCAATGTATTACAAGCACTGGGAAGGAATCTACGCCAGGGCTGGGTTCTGCTTTCATTTAAGATAGTGTAAATTGGAAATAACTCAAGTACAATCAATGTTAAACTAGACAAGAGAGATAAGAATTGGTCTCAAATATCATGGACTCTTAAAACACTAGCCCAACTTTGAAGAAGATCAAGTTTTTTGGACTCCTTTAAATAATCTTCTGTATAAATCAGGAAAGAATTGCTCACAGAGTTTCTCCTACCCTTCAATCCAGCATCACCATGAAATTAGAAATTAGCCCCAATGGAGTAAACATTCTGAATCACTACAATGAAAATGCTGTGTTGATGGAGGTAGATTAGATAACATTCATGTCCCAATGTCTACTGCAGTTTCCACGGTATGCATCCGATGAAGTGAGCTGCAGGTCACGAAAGCTCATGCTGAAATAAATTGGTTAGTCTCTAAGGTGCCACAAGTACTCCTTTTCTTTATTCATGTCCCAGATGGCTTCAGATAAAAATAATATATTCTGATTAAGGCGCAATGAGACCATTTTTTAGGACATTTGGATAACTTTTGTAGATTTACAATGTAGATGCTCTTCCTTAAAAGCATCTGCATCTCAATTCCATATTTTATATATATAATCATACAGCCTGGATAGAGTGGTGGAGCTTGTATAATGCTATAAAACAATCACTCCCTTTTGGTTTTATGCAAACTTTGTGCCTAATTCTGCCTCTTTACATTGAATAGTACTTGTGCTGTGGAGGTTAGAGAGGGTCAGAGTGCAATCCTCATTCCCCTGAAGATCTGGAAGAGAGAAGATGTCACTGAGTCCCCTTTCTTTAGAAAGGGTGGATGGATTTCTCTCACTACTGTAAACAGTAGCGGGCTTAGGATGAGGAGCTCAACTATGTCCGGGAGAGAGAGACCTCATAATACTGTACCTGGATAGGCCATCTGTGTCTTGTCTCTGAAGGACCCCTGAGGAGGTATAAGAATTGAAACACTTTTGGTGCTCAGTCTCTGACAGGATTAGGCCCTTGACTGCCATTACAGTCAATGGAAGTTCAGAGCACTCTGCAGCTCACTGTGGGGGTCAGCAGCATCTCACACGATTGGGCTCATCAGCACATAAGGTTTAAGAAACAAAAAAACCCCAGATCTTATGTGCTTGGTGAGAACCCCAAAATGACCAAGATCAGCACTTTAAATTATCAAATCAAACTGGAGACCTAAGTGGAGACCTGAATTTTCTTGATTTTCAGCTATTTGAAAGAAGTCAAGAGAACCCCACACTGAGAATACTTCTGAACACAGAGCTGGGAAAAACATGAGTAA
The DNA here is from genome assembly GCF_965140295.1 of Lepidochelys olivacea. Lineage (NCBI taxonomy): Eukaryota > Metazoa > Chordata > Testudines > Cheloniidae > Lepidochelys > Lepidochelys olivacea. Next base: position 130,075,718 of record NC_140413.1, read on the forward strand.
AGGGGGTAAATTGAACTCAGGACTGTACTTCAGAACAGCCGCTTGCAGCCATGCTGAATTATGTAACTCCAGGAAGGGATGTCACTTAAAATGGTGTTTTGGAGAGTGTTGTCACAGCAGTTCCATCACTTCTGAATGGCTGATGCACTGATACTATGTATGTAATATGACTTTTACAAAGCACTGATTTTATAATACCTTGGGCAACAAGGGTGCTACATAATATCAACGTTTATTCCATGCTATTCCTGGGATTATTACCATTGTAGAGGCCATTCTTCATGCATTGCCATTACAACATAGCAGCTCCTCTGTGTCTGGTTGGCATGCAAGTTAGCCAAGTATTGGGGGAACCAACAGGTAACCAGGCAACTCAAATATTTCAATATCTTGGCAATAATGCTTATCTGTTACATAGCACTTCTCATTCGTAGATCTCAAAGAATTTTAGAAAGACAGGTAAATGTTGTCTTACCTCTTTTGGAGAAGAGGCAAATGACTTACCTTGTCCCTGTCCCAGCTTTAGCTCTACATGGAGAACTAGTACCCACACAACAGTAAATGATGTCGAAGTCAGCTTGCTGCTTCTCTCCCTGGCATAGGAGCAAGGGCTTGTGTTTAAGATGCTTGTCTGAACCTTAGAGAAGCTGGATTCAGTTCCCAGCTCCTCTGTGGACTTCTTCTATGATGCTATGCAAATCACGTAGGGCCTGATTCTGCCAGCCCTACGGCTGAGTAGTTGATTACTCTGTGCGTAACTCTACCGACAGCAGAGCGCGTTCCTGCAGAGCAAAGTACTATTCAGTATGAGTGAGGGTGACCAAACTGGCCCTAAACCTCATTGGTCCTTAGCTGTAAAATTGGATCACTAATACTTCCCTATCTCCAAGTGTCACTGAGGATAAACTGATTCATATTTTGGAGGTGATGTGCACTGTTGAAAAGCCAATAGCTTCCCCAGCTCCAGGTCCTGGCAACCCCACCTGTTACAGCTCATGTGATCATTCAAATGGTGCCTGACTACTCAACCCAAAAAACTAGATGGATACTACTTTTAGAAGGCAGCATCTTATAGACCGTGGAACCTGCAGATAGGTGTTAGGGAGGAGGATTTTCCAGACGTGAGTGCATACTGGCAGCTGGGGCCACTGAGGGTATGTCTACACTGCAATTAAACACCCCCGGCTGGCCTGTGTCAGCTGGCTTGGGCTTGCACTGATGGGCTGTTTAACTGGGGTGTAGACATTTGGGCTGGAGCCAAATTCTGGGACCTTCCCACCTCACAGGGTCCCAGAGCCCAGGCTCCAGCCCAAGTCTGAATGTCTACACCACAGTTAAGCAGCCCTTGAGCCCAAGCCTTGTGAGCCCAAGTCAACTGACAAGGGCCAGCCGTGGATTTTTAATTTCAGTGTAGACATGAAGGGCCAGGGCAGTTGCAACCCATTGCTTGTGCCAAGAATGGCCTTGTGAGAGTTTATAGTTAGAGCTGTGCTTACCCTTTCCTCTCCCAGGCTGCAGGAGTTTGGTTTGTTTGGGGTATTTGAAGCAGCTCTTGCAGTATTTTCCCAGGTAATTGAATTAGGGGTGCTTAGACCAGGAAAGTTAATCTCCATAGTATTTCATTTGTTGGTTTGTGAAACTGAGAGCTTCTGACCATTGGCTTGGTCTCCTTTCAGTTGTTTTATTAAAGGGATGGTCTCCCTAGGATGCAGGGGATTGGTGAGGAGGAGAAGAATAACCTTGTGGGTAAGGCACTAGAGGGGGGCTTAAGTGATCTGCATTTAGTTCCTGACTCCTTGTGTGACTTCAGCAAAGTCATTTAACCTGCCTGTGCCTCAGTTTGCAGTCTGTGAGATAGGAATAATGATACTTCCTTTGTCCTGTCATGTCTATGTAGACTGGGGTAAGCTCTTTGGGGCACAAATGGTCTCTTACTGTTTGTGCAGCATCTGGCACAATGGAGGACAATGTCAGAGGGGCTGTCTGGGTGCTATTGCAACACAAATAATTAATAACTGGCTCAGTGTGGCAGACCTTTGCCCGGAGAATGATACTGCCTGAACTCCAGTATTGTAGTGCAGTGAACCACTCTGAGTTATAGATGAAAGGAGCAATCCAGTTCCCACTAAAGTTAATGGGATTATTTCCATTGACTTCAATGGAAGTGGGATCAGGAACTTGCTGAGCACAGGGGATTCCCTTCCTTTCCTGTCCCTCCCTCCCCCTTTTGACTTAGCCAGCAAAAATGCATTTTTATGATTTGGAAAAGTCCCAAGGCAGCACACTCTCCAGCTCTCCTACTGCCCTTGTAGCTCAGTGTACCATACTGGGGGAGGAAGAGGTCACTGTGCTGAGGGTGCCCTGGGCTGCTGACACATAAACCTCTGCAAATTTCCATCTGCACTCAGATCACAGAAAGGAACTTTGTAAAACAGGAAGTTAAGCAATGTGTGGAAATCTGCTTCCCCCACCCTCCTCCTCTACGGCTCTGGATAGTTTTGTTTCATTTATTCTCTGTGACCTCTCATTATTTCCTCAGAGAAACAACGGTATATGTGAAAATCCTTATGTTGGCCAAACGATATTCTGCCCTCAAATGGGAAGCAACAATGTGAGAGAGATGGTGGGCTTGATTCACATCTCAGACCAGTTTTACGTTGTTGTAGTTGCATTCCTTCAGTGGAGTTACTCCCAGTTTACACTGGGGTAGGTGCCAGCAGAATCTAGTGCTGGCTTTTTCTTTAACTCATTGCCACTCCCCCTTGTACAGGCCTGTGAAGCCACCCACTCTTTTAGGGTCTATTTAGGGCCGGAATGTGACCCGGGGGCAGGCAGAGGGGACGGGAGAGTCCCGCCCTGCTCATTGTAGAGCCATGTTCACACTTCCTGCATCATGGTTGTGGTGCTGGGGGAGATCAGGGACTGCATGCCCAGTACTCCCACCAAAGCAAGTGGCCAGAAAGGGCTGGGAAATGAGGGGAGCCTTGGCTCTGAATCCCTAGTATGCTGGTCAGAAGAGTAAGCTGCACCTGGAAAAGGACATAAATAAGTTACTTATCTCTGGGAGCAAAGAAAGAAACACTCTCTGAGGGTATGTCTACACTGCAATTAGACAACCGCAGCCAGCCCATGCCAGCTGACAGGCTAAGGGACTCAGGTTGAGGGGCTGCTTAATTGCAGTGTAGATGTTTGGGCTCGGGCTGAAACCTGGGCTCTAGGATCCTGTGAGGTGGGAGGATCCCAGAGCTCAGGCTGCAGCCTGAGCCTGAATGTCTACATCGCAATTAAACAGCCCTGCAAGTCTGAACCCCATGAGCCCAAATTAGCTGGCACAGGCCAGCCGCAGTGTCTAATTGCAGTGTAGACACCCTGAGTTCCCTCTCCATGATCCTCCTAGGGCAGCACAGCTGTGCACTATCCCATGTATAAGCTAACTCCAAAGGTGCCTGCTAGTTTTTGGTGTCTGGATGGATGCCCTGTGTCTGGCCCTGGTTTGGATTTATAGTTGAGCACTCGTTGAGATTGAGTTGGAAGTTTGGGTGCAGAGTAAATTTGAGGCCTGTTCAGATAAGGTCTTTTTTTAAACTGAACCAGTTCCCCCATTTTTCCTGTATACCCATAAAAGAAAGAGGGAATGGAAGGGAAAGCATCTCCCTGTAGCTGTCTCTGGATACAGATAACTGACTTGATGAGTTAAAGATACCGTAGGGGTTTGATTCCCCCACTGCCTTGCCCCTGGTGTGGTCATTCACACCTGTGCAGGGTGTAAAATGGTATACGTGACTGGAGAATTCTGATCTGATAGCAATTTATCTCAACTCTGAAGGAGGACCAATCACTACACAAGGTGCAAGTCAGACTTTAGATCTCCTAGCTAGAATGCGAAGTAATAGAAGCCCCTCTCCAGAGGACCAGTGACCGGGATCACTCAATGCCACTCTCACAGAGGGGATCGGGACTTCGAAGGTGAATCAGCCAGTTAGGAATCAGAAAATGTTTTCAGGAGCATTAGCTAAAGGGAGATGAAAGCTATTGTGAACATTGCCCTAGCTAGGAATACTGATAACCTCTTCTGGCCTTAAGAGAGCTCATCTCCATCCTAAAACATTCCTAGCAACAACTGAGTTTTTTCCATAGAGAGAGTCAGAGGATGACACACAAGAGGAAAGCAAACAAAAGATCAGGAAATGCTACATGTTAAATCAGGGATGTAGGAAAGGTGAGTCTAGAAAGGAAATAACTGAAGGGAAGAGGGACAAGCATCGAACTGTACGGACAGGGATAGACTGAACAGAAGAAGCAAAGAATGAAAGGGACAAAATAGGAAGAGCAAGAAATAAAATACAAGAGGGGGAACATGATGAGAGCTTTGAGCAGCTGCACTGGAGCAGTAGAGGATTGTTTGGGAACAGTGATAAAATGCCAGGTGTGATGTCTGTGGGGAAACAGATGAAGCTGCTCAACATAAATACGGGTTTAATATAAATGATAACGCTAGCAGTTAGCGGAGTTATTAGTCAAATGTGCAAGACAACTAGTCCATTGGGGGGAAGATTCAGGTTGTGTGTCTGGTAGTGGGTATAGAGAGGACAGCGTCAGCTTCAGCAGAGGGTATCATTGGCTAAACCATTGGTTATAATAGGCGTGTTATTTCTGAAAGTTTGCTTTCCAAATTCTATCCCACTTTAACTGTCAGTGCAGCAGGATTATTAGTTCACACCTAGACTAAGGCAGCTTTTCAAAATATTGAAGATGGGATGCTAATCAGAACCCAGTGCACAGGGCCCTGTTGGAACTGGAGGCTTGTGTATCCATGAAAGGAGAAAGGCACGAAAACAAAACACAAGACAGCCTCATTCTCTAGTGCCCTGCACCTTGTGTGGTCATTTGCACCAGGGCAAAATAAGTGTAAAACTCTACCATGCTGATTCAGCTGTGTTTTACACCCACTGTTCACTCACTTTGCACTGGTGTATATTACTGCACTAGAAGCAGAATAGTGGAGAATCAGACCCACATATCCTTTATTTTTAAAGCCTAGTGTCTCCTTCACGAATCCCAAATACATATACTCATGCTGCTGGTATCCTCAGTAGAATCTTCCACTAGAGATTTTCCTCATGCTCTCTTAATCCCATAGCAAATATTTTGCTAGCTAATCATTGCACACAGAACTACTGCCTAATATTTTGTAACTAATAAAACTCATTTTCACAGCTGTGCAACAGATGGGATTTAAATGAAGAGCGCAATTGCAGCATATGGCCACAGCCCTATGTTGGAGACAGAGCCCAGACCCACCATGCCGACGGGAGTTCTGGGAAACATTATGTTCCAGGCAGTGTTGAGATCCATGTGCTCTGCTGTCTTTGGAGAGGATGCAGCATCTGCTCCCCGCTGCACCCGCCAGTTCTGATGGCCAAGGGGTGTGTGTGCATTTGGAAGGAGCAGCAGCTCATGTAGTCCATAACAGCAGCAGCACATTCACCACGGTCTGACATTGGTCAGTAAGTGAGGAGCTATGAAATCTGCTTTCCTGCTCAACACTGACTGTTATCTCACCCTCCCAACACACCACTGCGCCATTTGTCTGCTTCATCCACTTGTCACATCCTGCCTGACGCAAAGAGTCAGCTCCTCAGCTGGTGCAAATCACCACAGCTGCATTGAAGTCAATTGAGCTAAGTCAATTTGCACTAGCTGAGGATCAGACCCCCCTCCCAACGGGATTGTCTCTGAGACTTGCAGGGGCCACTTTAGCTACACGCAGGCCTAGGCGGAGGGCGGCAGATTGGTGGTGGCAATGTTGGATGAGGTCGGGGAGGGGCGGGGCTGCCCAAGGAAGGGGAAGGCTGCCAGCTAGAGCTATCAGAACCAGGAAACACCCTCCTGGGCTGCCAGGGAAGTGCTTCTACCCCTTCCCCAGTTGCTCCCACCCCTGCTGCAAATACGTTTGCGGCCACAGCTTAGGCACTGAGCGGCTCAGGGCTGCTCCTGGCAGCACCACAAGCTCTCCGCCCCACCCGCTCCATGTCATCGCCCAGCCGGCACCCGCTGCTCTGTGCCCAGCCCCCACAGCCCGGCTGTCTGGGCAGCCCTTGGCCCCTGCCCTGGCTGCTGCTACATCACCGCTGCCACTTCCACTCCACCGTGTCTGGGCTCGGGACGCAGTGCCATTATGTGAGCTCCGAGCCTGACAACGAGGCGCGCGTTCAGAACGGTGCGAGGGTTGCTGGGGGGCCAGGCTGGAGGAGCAGAGTGTGGGGGGCTGGGTGGTGAGTGGGTGGGCTGGTATTGCTTAGTGCGGGGGGATGGTCATGTGGCGTGGGCTGTGGGTGCTGAGTGCAAGGGGCTGGGCAGGGGTTGTGGGCTGGGATGGGCTGGGGTTGCTTAGCGTGGGGGGCTGAGCAGGGGGTGCAGACTGTGGCTGCTGAATTCGGAGCCTGGCAAGGGGTGTGACCTGGGCTGAACTGGGGGTGCAGAGTGGGGAGGGTGGAGAGCAGGGAGCTGGGCAGGGGACAGGTGACGTGTGGCTGGACTGGGGGAGCCACATACATGGCTAGGCCAGGGATGCAGGGACTGAAGAGACCACCCCCCACACACACTCTGTCCAGTGGGAAGGAGCCTGCCACTCCCTGAGTGGAGGGGATCAGCCCCCACCCCCTGCAGCCCAAGTGACTTCATGCAGGGCATCAGGGGACCAGTCTGTCATTGAATCCACCATCCCACTGGTGGGCAGCTGAGTATGGGAACCACTACAGTCTCATATTCAGGGCCTGATTCTGTGGTCTTTACCTCACGCAAAAACCCTTTTGACTCTTATGCAAGGTTTGCAACCTTTTGTGCTAGGACTGCAACATTGTAGCCTCACTACTATTTTTAATTAAGTGCCTTTCACACTTTGGGTATGTCTACACTAAAAACGTAAGTCAACCTACCCTCCTTGGGTAAGTGGAGTGCGTCCTCACCAAGAGCTGTAGTGTAGACACTGACATAGACAAGCAGCCTTACGTTGACCTAACTGTGAAGTGGAGACCAGGCCTTAGACGAAAGTGATGTAAATTTCCTAGCAGAGATGTGTCCAAGCCACAAAGTTCAGATCTGGATCCAAATTTTCAACAAGGTCAGTGTGTTTGAATTTGGGGTTGTGGGCCAGACCCAGTCCTATTTCACTTACAACTAATAATAGCCACTGATTGCTTTCTTATGCTAAAGGCTAGACTGGGGGCTATTATTTAATCTCATTTTTCACAGTCTTAGGCCTGGTCTACACTGGTGGGGGGGAGCGATCTAAGATACGCAACTTCAGCTACGAGAATAGCATAGCTGAAGGCGACGTATCTTAGATCGACTTAGAATCACTTACTTCGCATCCTCGCAGCGTGGGATCAACGGCCGCTGCTGCCCCGTCGATTCTGCTTCTGCCTCTCACCTTGGTGGAGTTCTAGAGTCGACAGCAGAGTGATCGGGGATCAATTTATCGTGTCTACACTAGACACGATAAATCGATCCCTGATAGATCGAGCACTACCCGCCGATCCGGTGGGTAGTGTAGACGTGGCCTTAGTTCCCTCTGATCTTTGTAGCTTTTCAGTGGGTGAAGTTGCAGAGCCATTAGGCTCTTACTCCATTGAAGCCCCCAGTGTCTCGCGCATCACAACATTGTGATTCAAATCTTACAACACAAACGTAACTTTAATTTATGCTCCCAAACAGGCTTAATCCATCCCAGACATAGTTCATTGCTTACTTGCGCAGATCTCTGTGGACCACCCATTATGTGCCACTGTTTGCATGCAGTCTAAGCTATGCGTCAGTGTGGAAGTTTAATCAGAACTTCAGTAACATGGGCAGATCAAGAAGAACTAGCTGGAAGCTTCTTTCTGTCTTTCCAGAAGAGTTGCCAAGTGTTGAATTTTGTATTAATAGTAACTACCTCCTTGACACTTGAACTCAGCCTGCTTTAAACTGTACTTGTTTTAAACTGAAAGGCTGTATCTGTTTCCGGCCCAAGGCCCACAAGGTCTGTTAGGGTATGTCTACACTATGAAATTATGTCAAATTTATAGAAGTTGGTTTTTTAGAAATCATTTTTATATACTCGATTGTGTGTGTCCCCACACAAAATGCTCTAAGTGCATTAAGTGCATTAACTCGGCGGAGTGCTTCCACAGTACCGAGGCTAGCATCGACTTCCAGAGTGTTGCACTGTGGGTAGCTATCCCACAGTTCCTGCAGTCTCCGCTGCCCATTGGAATTCTGGGTTGAGATCCCAATGCCTGATGGGGCAAAAAACATTGTCACGGGTGGTTCTGCGTACATGTCATCAGGCCCTCCCTCCCTCTCTCCCTCTGTGAAAGCAACAGCAGACAATCGTTTCACACCTTTTTCCCTGAGTTACCTGTGCAGACGCCACACCATGGCAAGCATGGAGCCTGCTCAGATCACTTTGCCAATTAGGAGCACATTAAACACCACGTGCATTATCCAGCAGTATATGCAGCACCAGAACCTGGCAAAGTGAAACCGGGCGAGTAGGCGACGTCAGTGCAGTGACGAGAGTGATGAGGACATGGACACAGACTTCTCTCAAAGCACGGGCCCTGGCAATGCATGCATCATGGTGCTAATAGGGCAGGTTCATGTGGTGGAACGCTGATTCTGGGCCCGGGAAAGAAGCACAGACTGGTGGGACCGCATAGTGTTGCAGGTCTGGGACGATTCCCAGTGGCTGCAAAACTTTTACATGCGTAAGGGCACTTTCATGGAACTTTGTGACTTGCTTTCCCCTGCCTTGAAACGCATGAATACGAAGATGAGAGCAGCCCTCACAGTTGAGAAGCGAGTGGCAATAGCCCTGTGGAAGCTTGCAATGCCAGAAAGCTACCAGTCAGTCGGGAATCAATTTGGAGTGGGCAAATCTACTGTGGGGGCTGCTGTGATGCAAGTAGCCAACGCAATCAAAGATCTGCTGCTATCAAGGGTAGTGACCCTGGGAAATGTGCAGGTCATAGTGGATGGCTTTGCTGCAATGGGATTCCCTAACTGTGGTGGGGCCATAGACGGAACCCATATCCCTATCTTGGCACTGGAGCACCAAGCCGGCGACTACATAAACCGCAAGGGGTACTTTTCAATAGTGCTGCAAGCTCTGGTGGATCACAAGGGACGTTTCACCAACATCAATGTGGGATGGCCGGGAAAGGTGCATGATGCTCGCATCTTCAGGAACTCTGGTCTGTTTCAAAAGCTGCAGGAAGGGACTTTATTCCCAGACCAGAAAATAACCCTTGGGGATGTTGAAATGCCTATAGTTATCCTTGGGGACCCAGCCTACCCCTTAATGCCATGGCTCATGAAGCCGTACACAGGCAGCCTGGACAGTAGTCAGGAGCTGTTCAACTACAGGCTGAGCAAGTGCAGAATGGTGGTAGAATGTGCATTTGGATGTTTAAAGGGTCGCTGGCGCAGTTTACTGACTCGCTTAGACCTCAGCGAAACCAATATTCCGATGAAGTGAGCTGTAGCTCACGAAAGCTCATGCTCAAATAAATTGGTTAGTCTCTAAGGTTCCACAAGTACTCCTTTTCTTTTTGCAATATTCCCATTGTTATTACTGCTTGCTGTGTGCTCCAGTAAGACATAGACAAGCAGCCTTATGTTGAGAAGTAAGGGAGACGTTTATGGCGGGGTGGGAGGTTGAGGCAAAATCGCCTGACCACTGGTTATGTACAGCCAGACACCAGGGCAGTTAGAAGAGCCCAGGAGGGCGCGGTGTGCGTCAGAGAAGCTTTGAAAACCAGTTTCATGACTGGCCAGGGTACTGTGTGACACTTTTGTTTATTTCTCCTTGATGAAACCCCCCGCCCCTTGGTTCACTCTACTTCCCTGTAAGCTAACCACCCTCCCCTCCTCCCTTCGATCACCGTTTGCAGAGGCAATGAAGTCATTGTTGCTTCACATTCATGCATTCTTTATTAATTCATCACACAAATAGGGGGATAACTGCCAAGGTAACCCGGGAGGGGTGGTGAAGGAGAGAAGCACCAGGCGGGGTGATAGAGGAGGGAAGGACAAGGCCACACAGCACTTTAAAAGTTTAAAACTTTAAAACTTATTGAACGCCGGCCTTCTGTTGCTTGGGCAATCCTCTGGGGTGGAGTGGCTGGGTGGCTGGAGGCCCCCCCACCGCGTTCTTGGGCGTCTGGGTGAGGAGGCCATGGGACTTGGGGAGGAGGGCGGTTGGTTACACAGGGGCTGTAGCGGCGGTCTGTGCTCATGCTGCCTTTCCTGCAGCTCAACCATATGCTGGAGCGTATGAGTTTGATCCTCCAGCAGCCTCAGCATTGAATCCTGCCTCCTCTCATCATGCTGCCACCACCTTTCAGCTTCAGCCCTCTCTTCAGCCCACCACTTACTCTCCTCAGCCCGCCACCTCTCCTCCCTGTCATTTTGTGCTTTCCTGCACTCTGACATTGTCTGCCTCCACGCATTCGTCTGTGCTCTGTCAGTGTGGGAGGACAGCATGAGCTCAGAGAACATTTCATCGCAAGTGCATTTTTTCGCCTTCTAATCTTCACTAGCCTCTGGGAAGAAGAAGATCCTGTGATCCTTGAAACACATGCAGCTGGTGGAAAAAGAAAAAGGGACAGTGGTATTTAAAAAGACACATTTTACAGAACAATGGGTACACTCTTTCATGGTAAACCTTGCTGTTAACATTACATACATAGCACATGTGCTTTCGCTCCAAGGTCGCATTTTGCCTCCCTCCACCACATGGCTAGCCCCTCACCTCTCCGCCCTCCCCGTGGCTAACAGGGGGAAACATTTCTGTTCAGCCACAGGCAAACAGCCCAGCAGGAACGGGCACCTCTGAATGTCCCCTTAAGAAAAGCACCCTATTTCAACCAGGTGACCATGAATGATATCACTCTCCTGAGGATAACACAGAGAGATAAAGAACGATGTTGTTTGAATGCCAGCAAACATACACTGCAATGCTTTGTTGTACAATGATTCCTGAGTACGTGCTACTGGCCTGGTGTGGTAAAGTGTCCTACCATCGTGGACAGAATAAGGCTGCCCTCCCCAGAAACCTTTTTGGGAGTACATCCAGAAGAGCCGCAAATGCCAGGGCAAATTAATCATTAAACATGCTTGCTTTTAAACCATGTATAGTATTTTAAAAGGTACACTCCCCAGAGGTCCCTTCTCCGCCTGACGGGTCCGGGAGGCAGCCTTGGGTGGGTTCGGGGGGTACTGGCTCCAGGTCCAGGGTGAGAAACAGTTCCTGGCTGTCGGGAAAACAGGTTTCTCCGCTTGCTTGCTGTGAGCTATCTACAACTTCATCATTATCATCTTCCTCATCCCCAAAACTTGCTTTCGTGTTGCCTCCATCTTCATTGAAGGAGTCAAACAACACGGCTCGGGTAGTGGTGGCTGAACCCCCTAAAATGGCATGCAGCTCATCATAGAAGCAGCATGTTTGGGGCTCTGACCTGGAGCAGTCGTTTGCCTCTCTGGTTTTCCGGTAGGCTTGCCTCAGCTCCTTAAGTTTCATGCGGCACTGCTTCGGGTTCCTGTTATGGCCTCTGTCCTTCATGCCCTGGGAGATTTTGACAAAGGTTTTGGCATTTCGAAAACTGGAACGGAGTTCTGATAGCACGGATTCCTCTTCCCATCCAGCGATCAGATCCTGTACCTCCCGTTCGGTCCATGCTGGAGCTCTTTTGCGATTCTGGGACTCCATCATGGTCACCTCTGTTGATGAGCTCTGCACTCACCTGCAGCTTGACACGCTGGCCAAATTTAAATTCAAAAGTTCGCTGGCCTTTTCCTGTCTACCTGGCCAGTGCATCTGAGTTGAGAGTGCTGTCCAGAGCGGTCACAATGGAGCACTCTGGGATAGCTCCCAGAGTCCAATACTGTCTAACTGCGTCCACGGTACCCCAAATTCGACCTGGCAAGGCCAATTTCAGCGCTAATCCCTTTGTCGGGGGTGGAGTAAGGAAATCGATTTTAAGAGCCCTTTAAGTCGAAAAAAGGGCTTCGTCGTGCGGACGGGTGCAGGATTAAATCGATTTAACACTGCTAAATTCGACCTCAACTCCTAGTGTAGACCAGGGCTTAGTCACACTGGTCAGTCCAAAACTGACCACTGGCAAAGGTGTCACTGTCTTTGTTCCTAGGCTCCTAGGGGTCAGCTCATGTCAATGACGTTCCCTGCTGCATTGAAAAATTATTTCAAAGCTGAACTGGGGAATCATTATTGGGTGTCAGGGAGCCAAAGGCATAATTAGTAGGCTTCAAATTCTGGGCTGAGATCCCTGGTATGAGTGACTGACAGTACAGAACAACAGTACAGCCCGTGATGGGACAGCACAGTACAGTGACGCAACAGTACAGCAGTAAGCCAGTGATGGGACACTAGATGGGGAGGGCTCTGAGTTACTACAGAGAATTCTTTCCCAGGTGTCTAGCTGGTGGGCCTTGTGGACATGCTCAGGGTCTAACTTGCCATATTTGGGGTCGGGAAGGAGTTTTCCCCAGGTCAGATTGGCAGAGATCCTGGGTGTTTTATGCCTTCCTCTGCAAGATGGGGCACTTGCTCGTTTAAACTAGAATGGTGAAACTCTGTAACTGGACATTTTTAAATCATGATTTGAAGACTTCAGGAATTTAGCCAGAGGTTAGGGGTCTATTACAGGAAGGAGTTGGTCAGGTTCTGTGGCAGGAGGTCAGACTAGATGGTCTTAAAATCTACGAGAATGTATCTCACGAGTAATGAATAACCTTTAAAACATAAGTGAGGGCAAGTATCTGTTATTTTAATCCATTGTTTCAATCCCTTCCCAGCAGGGTATGTGGTTCCAGGCAGAACAGTGTTTTAGAAGTAAGTATTTATCCTTCACCCCACACTTCTTTTGTTGTTTGTCCTTTGTGCTAATTACAAATAAAATCATTAAGATCAGTCCTCCTATCCATACTCTTGTGCACTGCCCATTCCATTTGTGGGGAGAGGCAGAAATCAGATTACACAGTAAAGATCACAAAGATCAGATTAACAGGGAATCTATCTCTGCTAATATTTAAATCAACAAGCATTACAAAGCAAGTAATTAAAAACACAGAAAATCCTTCCAGCCATCTTAATCACAGCAGCTATAAAAGTCATTCTGCAGGACTGGAAGGATTCCTCCCAACTAAATATTGATCCCTGGACACATTCCATACTTAAGGCATTCAAATTTGAAAAAGTATATGGTTTGAAAAAACAAGAAGCCGAACATTTTTATACATTTTGACTACATGGTGGTCTGATTATGACTTTTTGAATGAAACAATATCCACTTCATACTGCAAGTATATGTTGTAGTATACGGCTGTGTGGCCCAATCCTATCCGGTGTGTATGTTTAGTACACATATTAAACAGGCAATAGATGATGGGAAGGTAATAAAGGCTTTATTGGTGAGTCTGGAAGGGCCACATTACCCTAGAGAGGCTGTGACACGACACCCTACAAATATTGTCCTGTAAATATGTTGTTTCGTCTACAACAGAAACAAAAAATGTGTTTCAACAACAAAGTGCTGGCACACTGTGGGTTGTATTATTCAGACTAAGTAATTGTAGCACAGTAGCACCGAGAAGTCCCCGACCCATTTTGCTGGGCACCTTCCACACACATAAGAAAAAGACAGTCCCTGCCCCAAAGAACCTGTGTATATGGACCCTTAGGTCTGTGGATGATCTGGGCAAAAACAGGCTGAGGAGTGGTTTTGCATAGATCATTAAAAAAAATTCTGTTTCACACAGTTTTGCCGCAAAACAAGCTAAAACTCAGGGGTTCTGACTGAGTTTTGTTCTGAGATCAAATATCAGTAGAATAACAATATTTAATCTCAAAACTTAATTGTCTATTCAGTAAATTTGTGTTTAAGTCTTAGGGGTCATCTTGTGAACAATATGTTTGAGTGCTGCAAAGCTACCAATGACATACATTGGTTAATTTTACTTCAATAATAGGTTTGTGCAGGTAAAGCACTCTTTCTGCATGTAAAAGCATGAACGATTTCAATGTATCCATTCAGTACAAGTGCTCAGGACATTCATTAAGGAAATCCTAAGAGCTGCACTGACAGTGGGAATTGGAGAATGTGATTATGGGCCTCCAGGAATATCTGGTGTTTGATTTGACATCAGCATTTGGGATTGCCAATGTTAGTTTGTATGTGCAATTGCCTATGGAGATGGAAGAATGTCAAATGTTCTTGGGCAATCATTGAATCACAGAAATGTAGGGCTGGAAGGGATCTTGAGGGGTCATCTAGTCCAGCCCCCCTGCACTGAGGCAGGACCAAGTATGTAGACAATGCCTGGCAAGTGTTCTTAAAAACTTCCAATGATGTGGATACTACAACCTCCCTTGGAAACCTGTTCCAGTGATTAGCTATCCTTATAGTTAGAAAACGTTTCCTAATATCTAACCTAAATCTCCTTTGCTGCAGATTAAGCCCATTACTTTTTGTCCTACCTTCGGTGGCCAGGGAGAATAATTGACCACCATCCTCTTCATAACAGCCCTTAATATATTTGAAGACTGTCATCAAGTCACCTCTCAGTCTTCTTTTCTCAAGACTACACATGACCAATTTTTAAACCTTTCCTCACAGGTCAGGTTTTCTAAATTTTTATCATTTGTGCAGCTCTCCTCTGGACACTCTCCAAGCTGTCCACATCTTTCTTAAAGTGTGGCGAACAGAACGGGACACTACTCCAGCTGACACCTCACCGGTGCTGAGTACAGTGAAACAATTGCCTCACGTATCTGAGGCCTGGTCTACACTACGAGGTTAGGTCGAATTTAGCCATGTTAGGTCAATTTTATAATGAATGCATCTACACAACCAACACCATTCCGCTGACCTAAAGGGCTCTTAAAATTGACTGCTGTACTCCTCCCCGATGAGGGGAGTAGCGCTAAAATCGACCTTCCTGAGTCGAATTTGGGATAGTGTAGATGCAGCGCTGTGCAATTCGATGGTATTGGCCTATGTGACCGCTCTGGACAGCACTTTCAACTCCGATGCACTAGCCAGGTACACAGGAAAAACCCTAGGAACTTTTGAATTTCATTTCCTGTTTGGTCAGCATGGTGAGCTCAGCAGAACAGGTGACCATGCAGTCCCAGAATTGCAAACGGGAGACACTGGATCTGATTGCAGTATGGGGAGAAGAATCTGTGCAGGCTGAACTCCAATCCAACAGAAAAAATGCTGATATATATGCCAAAATCGCACAGGACATGGGTGGAGAGAGGCTACACCAGGGACACACAGCAGTGCCACGTGGAAGTCAAGGAGCTCAGGCAAGCCTACCAAAAGACAAAGGAGGCAAACAGTCACTCCGGATCAGAGCCCCATACATGCTGCTTCTATGATCAGCTACATGGCATTCTACGGAGGCACCCGACCACTACCCCACCACTGTCTGTGAACACCTGCAAGGGGGGAGTCTCACACAACATGGAGGAGGATTTTGTGAATGAGGAAGAGGAGAGGAGGAGGAGGAAGAGGAGAATGCTCAGGAGGCAAGCGGGGAATCTGTTCTCCCCAGCAGCCAGGACCTTTTCCTCATCCCAGAGATAATATCCTCCCAGGGCCTATTGTTCCCTGACCCTGAAGGCAGAGAAGGCACCTCTGGTGAGTGCACATTTGCAATGACACTACAGGGGTTAAAAGCAATGGTGTTAAATGTTTAATTTACCCTGAACAATTGGGATGCATTCGCGGCCAGTACAGCTAATGGAAAAGTCTGTTAACGTGTCTGGGGATGGAGCAGGAATCCTCCAGGGACCTCTCCATGAAGCTTTCCTGGAGGTACTCTGAAAGCCTTTGCAGAAGGTTTCTGGGGAGGGCTGCCTTATTTCGTCCTCCAGGGTAGGACACTTTACCATGCCAAGCCAGTAGCAAGTGGTCTGGAATCACTGCAGCATGAAGCATAGCAGCAAATGGTCCTGGGTTTTGGTCGCTTTCATGCAACGTTCAGTCTTTATCTTTCTGTGTCAGCCTCAGGAGAGTGATATCATTCATGGTCACCTGGTTGAAACAGGGAAAGTTTTGTAACGGAACAGTAATCCCCTCTGTTTGGTGATCCCCGACACATTAGACCACGGGCATGCTGGGCTGTTTTCACTTGGCTAAAAGGGATCATCCTGGAGAATAGCCACACGGGGGAGGTAGGGGTGTGTTACATATCCAACCCAAAACCACAGCCCCTCCTTTTAAATGGCAAACACAACCGGCATTGGTTGCTAGGGGAAAGGAGGGCACTGCAGTTTGAAAGCATTCCCACATGCTGTTGTGCCTTTAATAATGTCTCTTTGAGAAACTGTTAATGCTCCTGAACTCCTTTTCTCCTAGATATTCTTCCGATGGGACCTTACCTACTAGTTTTCTGTGTTTGCTAAAGTCTGTTTTTTCAAAAATCCATTGTCCTTATTCTGCTGCTCTCATTCCTTCCTTTAATTAGAATAATTAAATCTAGTATTCATGTTCACTTTCACCCAAATTGCCTTCAACTCCTGTTAGTCAGAATCAAGTTTAAATGGCTGTCCCCCTGGTTACTGCCACACCTTTTGACACAGCAATTCTTGCTGGAATCACATTGCATGGTCAAGGAAACCAAAGCCCTCCCATCAATGTTATCTGCAGAGCTATGCATTCATCTCCAGGATGCGTGTGTTCCTGCTTGGATCCTTACCTTCAACAGGGAAATTCCACCAGTTGGTTATCTTTTACTATTCAGATTGTCTTTTCTCTCACATTTATAAACTCTTCTTCCCAATTTAGGCCCACTGGCTTGTCTGAACTGATATTGCAAAGGAATTCTAGTAGAACTGGGTTTACAATCCCTCTTGCATGAAATCACATTTTTCAGTGCTCAACCCTAAAATTGTAGTCCTTGCTAATAAATACATGGATCTATCTTAATTATTTGTGTATGCAAAATCCAATTCCTTTGGCCGTATGCTTGATAATTCCTCATACGAATGCCAAAGTTGGAGGTGGTATCAACCAAAACCAAGACCTGAAAAAAAAATTTCAGGAAGTTTGGATCCAGGTTTGGTTCTAAAATATTTGACTTGGATCCTCTCTATTGACCTTTGTTTGAGCTGATCATTACTGAGGGTCAAAGATAGTAACTGCATTGCCACTGATGACCTACAATAGGCATTGTTCAATTCTCGCTTAGTGGCACAATGACTAGCTGAATGTTCCAATGCCTCTTTTTGAAAGAAAGATGTTGCTTCAAGCCAAAGTGATAAAGATCCCTCCATTGCTGTTGGTAAAGGGAAACATCTTTGATTATTTTTCAGATTAAGCCTTTATAAAAATGTAATATCTCCATAGCCTGGATAAGCCCTTGCAAATGTTTAAATACTTATTTGAAAATACCTGACTCTTCTAAAGTCTTCTATCTTACTTCTGTTCCCCTATTTACCATGTCCCATCTTTCCAGCTAGAGTGCTCTCCCTTTTCCCAACCCCATTTACTACAACACTCTTTCATCCAAAATAGTACAGGACCTCAAAATCAGGTTTGGGATAAAGGGGAGTGTTACTGGGTATGTGATTCACATTGAACAATGTTTTAGAGGGAGTTGACCATTGAAATAGTTTGGATACACATGTGTTTTTCTGCATTTCTCTTCCTCAGCTCCCCAGTCTGCTCCTCACATCCATTCCCCTGTCTTCTACAAGTATTGCTAGATGGATCCTCCTGGTGAGGAGTGGATATCTTCCATTCGCCATTCCTCCACCTATTCTGCTTCCCTTTCTCCTTCCCACAACAATCTTCCCCCTCCTCAGCTGTTAATGGAAGGAATTACCTGTGTATAAGGTACTCTTCAAATCTCACCCTCTCTGTCTTCCTTCCTTCTGGAACATTTGTTTTTCCTGCCCTTAGCAATCAGGCTCCCTACATGCAGAACAGGGTTTTATAAATATTTAGCAGGTGATGTGTCAGAGTGCAGTGTGTTTACCGACCTAGGAGCTAGCAGTGAATTTGTAATAGTCACTGCTGCAGGTGCTATGTAGGAGCAGGTACACAGTATTGAATTCCAGCACAACTCTCTTCTAGAGGGTTTGCTTGTTCTTCTCAAATCTGTTTGTATGAGAAAAAGGCCATCTGTGAATTTTGGCACATATTGAGTTCAGGCCTTGATTCCTTTCTGCATGGAGGTTTTATCCAACCCAACGCAATAAATAACTGTCAGATTAAGCACAGCCGTGCAAATGTTACTGTACTTGCATTGTAAAAGCTCCCTTTTATGTGGGCGTCCTCTGAAATAAGGCAACCATTCCTTGGCCCTCGGTTACGCTCAGCCCTGTTCTAATCACCCTGTTTCGGATGTACAGCTTGCTGTGAAAAACAAATGACTGGAGCTATTAAATGCAGTCTTCTTGTGAGTGTGCCCAGCGGTCATATTGTAATAGCTATTACATTACACACAGTGGTTTGCCATAGACTGAGGAGGCAGGAACAGCAGATTTTTGACAAAAACACAAGCCCTGCACCTGCAACTCAGCCTAATATCATTTGTAGCTAGGAAATTCTTTCAGAAATGTTTGTAATGGTCTCCCAGGTGACTAGGCCCAGATTACCAGCTATGTGTGTGTGTCACCTTCCCCTGGGACATTAGAGGTCTGAAAATATTTCAGCGGCTTCTAATGCTGGAACAATCACTCAGTTCATACAGATGAGTCAGGGTGCAGCTGGTACACACGTGCACCAACCAAAATGTAGTCCTCTTGTTCCTCTGAGTATATCTACAGCCATCCTAGGAAGTTACATACAATTGGATCACTAAATTGGATGTTACATACAATGTGATCACTAAAAAGGCAGGCACAGTTAGACATCTATGAGTTATACTGGCATATTTTCACGTATGAGTGAGCCTGTCTAAACTGCATGCTTTGGTTCTGTGCACCAGTCACTGTAATGGTGAATGTAGATGTGCCTTGTAAATGGTCATCTCCATACATGGCTGGTGTGATTTTGTGTACAACTTAGGCGCACAAATCTGTGTGCAATTTATGTGCATTCCTAAAGCTGAGATTTGCAAAGAAGCCCAAGGAATTTGGACACATAGCTCCTGTTAAATTCCTTAGTCAGGTCTGAAAATCTTACCCTTGCATTTCTGAAAATCAATCCCACAGTGTCTGGCAAGGTGTTAGTCAGAAGCCTTACTGGGGAGCAAAGAATCCCTGCCAATAACCCTTAGAAATGATGATAAGAAATCCAATGGAGCGGGTATTCACCCATGAAAGCTTGTGCTCCAATACCTCTGTTAGTCTATAAGGTGCCACAGGACTCGTTGCCGCTTTTACAGACCCAGACTAACACGGCTACCCCTCTGATACAAGAAATTAGATGTTGCACAGGCTCACCAACCCCCCCGATCTGAGTAATCGCAAGCTGATGCCCCCATCCCAGCTCAGATAAAAAACAATAAACCAAAATACCTGTGTTGCAACTCAGGCGCAGCTTGAATTAGGTTGTAAATAACGTTCTAGTCAGAATCCATCATGGGTGGCTAGAGAGGCAAGCTGGTGCACGACTCCCGGGGCATTACAATGAAAGCTACATTGCTTATTGCTGTGAGCCAGATCTTGCAAGGTGCTGAGCACGTCCTGAGGGTGCTGAGCACATCCTCAGCTTCCTTTGAGACTTCAGTGTGCTCAGCACCAGGCCTCATCTCTGCACCATACAACATCAAGTTCATTTTAGGGTCATCATAGGAACCCAGAGATTTAATCTCAGGAAGCCCATGGCCCCTGGCTGTCTTGTGTAGCAAGGCTGCTGCTGTCACAGAGCTAAATAAATGAACAACCAAAGCAATGGTACCACATTAGGAAATAAAATTATGAAAATCCAGTGTCTGTAAAATAAAGAAAAATAAACTGTTGTCTAGATTTTAAAGAGGTCATAGATTTGTAACAGTGTTGTCTTCAAAATGGCTACAAATGCCTTGCTAATCATTCAATAGGGTTTTGAATGGGAAATGAATTAAATTATTATCAGCCAAATTCTGATCTAGGTTAAACTGGTGTAAGTCTGGAGTAACTCCATTGCTTTCAGTGCAGTTACTCTGAATTCACATTTTCATAACAGAAACACAAGAAATGTAACATGTTCATCTCGGTTTGTATAATACATAGTTAAGAACATAAGAACAGTCATACTACATCAGACCAAAGGTCCATCTAGCCCAGTATTCTGTCATCCAACAGTGGCCAGTGCCAGGTGCCCCAGAGGGAATGAACAGAACAGGTAATCATCAAGTGATCCATCCCCTCTTGCCCATTCCCAGCTTCTGGCAAACAGAGGCTAGGGACACCGTCCCTTTCCATCCTGACTAATAGCCATTAATGGACCTATCCTCCATGAACTTATCTATTTCTTTTTTTAACACTATTATAGTCGTGGCCATCACAACATCCTCTGGCAAGGAGTTCCACAGATTGCCTGTGATTGTATGAAAAAAATACTTCCTTTTGTTTGTTTTAAACCTGCTGCCTATTAATTTCATTTGGTGACCCCTAGTTCTTGTGTTATGAGTCTGTTAGTTGTCTGTACATAGTTCACGAAACTGTGTTGCAATTGGTTATTAACAAGGTGTTGTGTTTTATTTTTGTAATTTATGGTCAATTTCTCAGATGGAATAAATTGGGGGTAGCACCATTGCAGTCAATGGGACTACGTCAATTTATACCAGCTGAGAATCTGCCCTTCTGATTGGCTGTTCTGATAACAAAGAATTTGTTACTTTAAAACAATCTGCCTCAGTGTCTCCTATTTTAAAAAAGACACTTTCATAAGTATACAGCAAGAGAGATGATGTAAATACCTACAAAGACAGATGGCTGTTATAAAGAGGACAGTGATTAATTGTTCCCCATGTCCACTGGAGATAGGACAAGAAGTAATGGGCTTGAGCTCCAGTGCTAAAATAGGGATATGCGTTCCGTCTATGGCCCCACCACAGTTAGGGAATCCCATTGCAGCAAAGCCATCCACTATGACCTGCACATTTCCCAGGGTCACTACCCTTGATAGCAGCAGATCTTTGATTGCGTTGGCTACTTGCATCACAGCAGCCCCCACAGTAGATTTGCCCACTCCAAATTGATTCCCGACTGACCGGTAGCTGTCTGGCATTGCAAGCTTCCACAGGGCTATTGCCACTCGCTTCTCAACTGTGAGGGCTGCTCTCATCTTGGTATTCATGCACTTCAGGGCAGGGGAAAGCGAGTCACAAAGTTCCATGAAAGTGCACTTACGTATGCGAAAGTTTCGCAGCCACTGGAAATCGTCCCAGACCTGCAACACTATGCGGTCCCACCAGTCTGTGCTTCTTTCCCGGGCCCAGAATCGGCGTTCCACCGCATGAACCTGCCCCATTAGCACCATGATGCCCACATTGCCAGGGCCCGTGCTTTGAGAGAAGTCTGTGTCCATGTCCTGATCACTCTCGTCACCGCGCTGACGTCGCCTACTCGCCGGGTATCGCTTTGCCAGGTTCTGGTGCTGCATATACTGCTGGATAATGCGTGTGGTGTTTAATGTGCTCCTAATTGCCAAAGTGAGCTGAGCGGGCTCCATGCTTGCCGTGGTATGGCGTCTGCAGAGAAAAAAGGCGCTGAACAATTGTCTGCCGTTGCCCTGACGGAGGGAGGGGCGACTGACGACATGGCTTGCAGGGTTGGCTTACAGGGAATTAAAATCAACAAAGGGGGTGGCTTTACATCAAGGAGAAACAAAAACAACTGTCACACAGAATGGCCCCCTCAAGGATTGCACTCAAAACTCTGGGTTTAGCAGGCTAATGCTCAACCCACTAAGCTATCCCTCCCTCTTGTATTTCAGGCAGAACTTCATGGAGGGGAGGGGGGGAGCAAATGAATACAAAACTAATCTGATCTATATCTTGTTTTGATCCACTCCCTCTATTTTTTACATCTTTGGCTGGCAGCAGATGGTGCAGAAGGACTGCAAGCCAACCACATCTCTTGGCTGCTCGGCAGAAGATGGTACAATAGGACTGCTAGCCATCCTCATCTCCTGCCTGCCTGGCAAAAGATGGTACAATAGGACTGCTAGCCATCCACATCTCCTGCCTGCTCACCATAAAATGGTACAATAGGACTGCCTGCAGGACTAAAGAGAGTGACCTGGTCGAGTCACTCCTAATGTAGTCACTGCACCCATGTCTGCCCAGGCACTCCTGACCGATGCGGCCAGGAGCACCTCGGACAAGACGATGATGGCTACCAGTCCTATTGTACCGTCTGCTGCCACAAGGCAATGGGTTGCTGCTGCTGTGTAGCAATGCAGTACCACGTCTGCCAGCATCCAAGAGACATACGGTGACAGTGAGCTCAGCAGGCTCCAGCCTTGCCGTGGTATGGCGTCTGCACAGGTAACTCAGGAAAAAAGGCGCGAAATGATTGTCTGCCATTGCTTTCACAAAGGGAGAGAGGGAGGGAGGGCCTGATGACATGTACCCAGAACCACCTGCGACAATGTTTTTTGCCCCATCAGGCATTGGGATCTCAACCCAGAATTTCAATGGGGAGCGGAGACTGCGGGAACTGTGGGATAGCTACCCACAGTGCAACACTCCAGAAGTCGACGCTAGCCTCGGTACTGTGGAAGCACTGTGCCGAGTGAATGCACTTAATGCACTTAGAGCATTTTGTGTGGGGACACACACAATCGACTATTTAAAAACGATTTCTGCAAAACCGACTTCTATAAATTTGACCTAATTTCGTAGTGTAGACATACCTTAAGACACTCCAACCGGTCAGCTTTTTAGAAGCACATACTTTATTGGCGTTACCCAGCACTGACTGATTTATAAGTGACACCAAGTAAAAGAGATAAACATAGAGATACTTACAAGCAAATACAAGTGAAAACACGCTTATAAAAATCTAAAATTTAATCTAGCAAGATACAGTCATTGTTCAAGATAGTTTCTCTCTCCTACAGTCTCCTTTCCAGCTTTTACTGGCCAGGACCCATCACAGAGATGAAATCACTTGTTTTCTTTGTCTCCTAAGGTGAAGAATAAAGATGGAGTCTTTCTCTGTTCCTTATATCCCCAAAGGGATGCCTTTGTCTTTCAAGTCAGGAAGGCCTCCTGGGGATTCAGTCTCCTGTGTCTCTCTGGGGTGCAGGAGTCATGTTACTTCTTTGTCTCTGGAGTTCAGTACCAGGATAACCCCTGCTGGTTGAGCTCGGTGGCTTTGCTTACTGCTAATATGTAAATTGAGGTAAATCTGTATTCCTTTGTCAAGGACAGACATGTTTATCACCTTTACCTAAGCTAGGCTGTCTTGTCTTAAACGTGTTCCAGCAACGTCATACAGAGGGAATTCATAACTTCACATATAAGGTTAACACATGCATTTTATAATGATACTAATAACCAGCATGGTATTAGCTTTCATACGATACCTTACACACTGACTTTTGGATAAATAATGTGACAACAGAGTGTTGGGTGCAGTCACTGGTGGATTAGCCAGTGGGCCAATGGGGCCTGTGCACAGGGGCCCCAGCCAATTGGGGACCCCCAGAAAAATGGGCGCTCCCTTGCCTGGACGTGTTCTGCCCACATGCCTGGTGCTCCTACCAGAGGGTTGCCCCACTCCGCGTGCCCAGCTCTCCTGCTGAGGAGCGGGGGAAGCCCCCACGCCCTAACCCAGCTCCCCGGCAGGAGTGCCGTGGGGAGCGGGGGGGAAGCTCCTGCACCCTGACCCCATTTCCCCGGCAGGAGTGCCAGGTGGGTGGGAGAAGCCCCCACATCCCAATCCTACTCCCCAGCAGGAGTGCTGGGCAGGTGGATTTGTATGGGGCAAGCCCCCATGCCCCAACCCCATTTCCTCGGCAGGAGTACTGCGGGGGAGGCGGCAGGGGGACTACAGGCAGAAGGGGTGGGGAGGGGTCCCACTTGCTCTGGTCCAGGGCCCCAGAAACCCCTAATTCCCCTCTGGGTGCAGTAAATTGGTTGGGTCGGATAAGAGACAATGTACCCTATGCCAGTGGGCATTAGGGTTCTTGGGATCAAAGGGAGCTCATTTCCAAAGCATTGGCTACTGGAGCTTTTAGGTTGCTAATTCTGATCTCAGTGGATCATCAAAGATGCATGGGACAGATTCTGCCACTCTTATATGGGATACCGCCTTACTCCTATAGTAGTTCTGTTGTAATGAATTAGACTACTTTAGGCAGAAAGTGCTACTCACTGCGAGTAAGCGTGGCAGAATCTGGTCTAAAGTTATTTTAAATGCTATCTGACGTCAAGAACTAGGACTAGCAAGTATCTTAAAAGTACCTAGTCAAACTTTTAACATTTAAAGAGAATTTGATTGTAATCGAATATGCATCTTAAAACAGGCGTGATGTGTTCAGTCTTTTAGGTCCTGCTGTAAGAATATGGGTGGCTGCATTCTCCAAAAAATATAATTAACCCTGCATTATGATCATCGAGCTATTGACAAATAAAAGCATTTATAAGTCATTCCAAGGACTTCTTGTTAAGCAAAAGCTTGCAGTCTGACAATATTTTAGGACATGGAAGAAAGATGTCAATATACTTGGTCAATGGTCAATTTATATTTTATATTAGGAGACCTATTCAAGGAAATTCTCTTTCTTTTTCTCTATCATCTGCTTATATGACCTCCTCAATGAGCACTTTGAACCACCTGGCAGAATGTGTTTTATTTGGATTTAATATCAAGAAATTATGTGACACTTAAAACCAGATGTCCTGGGCCAGATTCTTAGCTGGCAGAAATCACCATAGCGCAGTTTCTGCCAGCTGAAGATCTGGCTCTGTTTAATCAGTTAATCAGTGCAATCGTTTTGATGGAAATGTGAGGTGGATTTGGGTTTTGCAAGTATGAGGCATTTAGCTTGGGTGCCTGGCTACATGATTTAATGGTGACATGTAAATGAAGGATAAAGGTATTTGTAGTGTCTTGAAGTAATCACATGATTCAGGATATATACTGGTTTCCCAAATGTGTCAGGGAAGAATCTTTTTTCCTCCACGTACATCATTGCATAATTGGTAAAATGCATTTTAGAAGATTTTCATCTCTTTGAAGCATTGGGTATTGTCCCTAAATTCTTAATCATGTGGCTGTGTAACCAAGACACAATCTGGGTTTCTTGCAGGAGCAGCAATGGCTTCATCAGAAGAGCTATAGAGGAAATCTTTACTGCTGGTCAGGTTCTGCTTTTTCTCAGCTAGAAGCTGCTTTTCCAAGATCACTGTCTTTCTGCATCAAACCACCAAGAGCTCCAAATCCTGACTTAAGAGTGACCTACATAGCAAAACACCAAACACAAATGGTTTGTGCCCTGTCCTACATATACATGAGGTATAAAGATGGACTCACAAATTATTTAAACGCTCACCTGCTTATCCTTACTGGAGGAACTTGGCAAGATCTTTGGAGGTCTTGATAGTGTAGCCCGAGCTGTAGCTTTACTTCCTTTCGATTATGGTAAGTAGGGCGAGTAGGGGATGTTGATTCGTAGGTTATGTAGACTTTGATGGTGTCTTGGCTATGCTGGTAGATACACAGGAAATGCAGGGTATCCAGTCACATGATTAGGGCTTTGTCAGTTGGCTAATACCCAGATTTCACAAAGCACTTGAGGATGTGCTTAACTTTAAGTATGTTTCCTTCTCAATGACTTCATGTGCAATCCAGGTTTCCTCTGGTCACACTTTCCCAGTCTCTAGATGATGCCTGAGTCAAATCCAGGAGTAGAGTCTCCGATGGAGCTTCCCTCACATAAATTGCCTCTCTTTACCAAAGGGCCTCTGGAAGGATGTGGTAGGGATAAGCTGGGGTATGAGGCCACCCTGAGGCATCCATCATAGAGTAGCCACCAGACTACAGATCTTGGACAAAGGCTTCTGAAGGGGAACCGATGTACAGGATCCTCAGGCCTACACCCGCATGTCCGGTTCTAATTGACCCCTGCCTAACCAATGCTGCAACCACTTTGTCACATTTAGGGGAGCTGGCTCCAGTTTGTTTAAGTTACTGATGATTTATTTAATTTGTTGATTATATATGGCTTAGCCGAATTTTAATAAAGTGCCACATCATTCAAGAAACAGTCTGGCAACTACATTCTGTCACAGTTCTGCACTGGTCAGAGATATCATTTATTTCCTAGAGTTTCCAGGTGGTGGCACCAGGCACTAATTGAACTCAGGGACACCAAGGCCATAGTTCTAGTCCCTGTAATGTTTGGTTTCAGAGTAGCAGCCGTGTTACCCTGTAATGTCATACCTTGGATTTGAGGGTGGTTAGTTACACATGACTCCCTGGGGCTTAAGTACTGTGTTGAGTAGGGATGATCTTAAGCATGCACTGAAAGTTAAGTGTGTGCTTAAATGCTTTGGTGAATTAGGGTCTAAATCCACAACCCTTGGTTGATAGGCACCACAGTGCAAATCTTAACAGAATAAAGCACATATACAAAGATAAACAGACAGTTGAAGGATCAGCATCCCCTCTGCCATACTCCTGGTTATAGCCTAATGCAACATCTCTATTCAAGTCTTCCAAAGATTTTGCCAAAGTCCTCTTGCAAAGAAGGAAATGAGATCCTGGTACTTCTAATGTAAAAAAAATAAGCCAAAAAGCTGTATTATTCATTATGTGTTTAAAATATTGAGAGTCCTTATACATAAAAAGATACAGTGATGCAGACAAAATATTTGTGGTTGGCAGTTCACTTTTAAGGGTGCGTTTACATTGCAATCAGAGGTGTCACTGCAGTACATGTAGACCTACCCAACCTAGCTTTAATCTAGGTAGCTCCAATAATAATAGTAGTAGTGAAGCTACAGCTACACTGCTATTGTTAGGTTTCAGAGTAGCAGCCGTGTTAGTCTGTATTCGCAAAAAGAAAAGGAGTACTTGTGGCACCTTAGAGACTAACCAATTTATTTGAGCATAAGCTTCCGTGAGCTACAGCTCACTTCATCGGATGCATACTGTGGAAAATGTAGAAGATCTTTTTATATACACACAAAGCATAGATAAGCTATTACCAGCAGGAGAGTGGGGTGGGAGGAGGTATTTTTTCATGCTTTGTGTGTATATAAAAAGATCTTCTACACTTTCCACAGTATGCCTCCGATGAAGTGAGCTGTAGCTCATGAAAGCTTATGCTCAAATAAATTGGTTAGTCTCTAAGGTGCCACAAGTCCTCCTTTTCTTACTGCTATTGTTGTTCAAACTAACTGGATGAATGTGGTTACAAGTGCCACAGTCACACCTATGATTGCAGGGTAGACATCATCCTGAGCGTATGTCTATCTAGCACCTAGACACCCACGGCTGGCCCATGCCAGCTGATTCAGGCTCGCGGGGCTCAGGTTCCGGGGCTGTTTCACTGCTGTATAGACTTTAGGGCTTGGACTGGAGGCCGAGCTCTGGGGTCCTCCCACCTCACAAGGTCCTAGAGCCCGAGCTCCAGCCCAAGCCTGAAAATCTACACAGCAGTGAAACAGCCCGACAGCGCAAACTCCATGAATCTGAGTCGGCTGGCACGGGCCAGCCACAGGCTTTTCTTTGCTGTGTAGACATACCCTAAGAATGCAATATTGATCCCGACACACCCTATTTTACCTGGGTTTTACAAAGGTATCAAAAAAGAGAGAGATCTTACATTCCAAATCATATGTCCTGCATTAACTCGGCATAATATGGTGAGTGAAGGATAGAATAGTAAGCTCAGGGCTTACCTGTATCCCCATGCTTTTCGTCAGACCTTGAATATTGTCTGAATGTAGCATTTTATGGAACAATTTCTTTTTGCATATGTGTGCGAGAGAGAGAAATCATGGAAAAGGGTGTTAAAAGGAAGAACGTAAACTGCAGTGGCTATTACAGGTCCTTAGTGCGTAATGTGTAAATTGATCCTTATAATAATATTTAAAATTATTATTTACCAATTACTTACATGATGATGGTGTTTATAATATAAAGTGATGCATTCAGCTGTTGTTGTACATAAACCCTTATGGATTAAAATAATTTATCTAAGATTAACAATGGAGGTTCAGGCCTCTGCCTGCTGATTAATAACCATCTGAGAGGAGCTGATGGCCCAAGGTGCAGCCAAGGACCATTAACCTCGGATTGTCATTAATCGCAGGAAGAATGTCCTGTACCAAGGTCATTATTGCTGTTATAAGATGCAAATGAAAAATAACATAGGTGTATGGATTTTTTTTTTTTTTTTGGTTATAGCTGATGCACATTCAATCGATGTGCATGGGGCATGACTAGAGAATTAATGACCTGTCCTGCATACGAACCAATCAGCTGGAGATTAAATCATCTTTCAACATTCCATTTAGTTTACACTCTAAATTAAATGAATGCTTGAGGCACTTTAAATAAAGTGCTTCTGTAATATCCAAACAAAACAGACAAGTGTTAATATTGTGTCAAGTAAATTTGACTTTCAGTGTTGAATTTGAGAAGTTTCTCAGTATTTCTTATGGAAAATATCAAATTTAAAAGTTATTTTATTTCTTTGCAGACTCTTGTGTCTCAATTTAGATGTTGCCCTGTTTGCTTAGCATCATAAGGTACATGTAACCAGGAAGGATAAGATAGACACAACTAGCCAGCAAAATATAAACCAGCATAAGAGGGAAAACTAAATTTAAGAAATAATGGATATGTTTTTTTAAAAGACAGGATATACGCAAACAAACAGAAAAATGTTTCAAAAGCAGCTTCAAATATTAAAGAGGAGGTAAGAGATTCCACATCATTCTTACAAGATTATCCCACGGGAACGATATGCAATATATATGGGTGTGTATATATGTTAAAGTCTGGAGTGCATCTACTGACTGGTATTTTATAAAGGTGTTGTTAGCCACTCCCTAGTTAAAGCTGCATTCATTATTTAGTCAAAATAGGGGTTAAATTCCTTTCTTAGGCATGAAAAGAAATGTTGATTAAAACCAAAATTCACCATTTATTCTCGACAATAAAAGTTTAATTTTGTGGAAACTACAAATTTGTAGTTTAGGAGTCCAAAGGATCTTAAAATTCCTCCTCTTTGAAATTCAGGACAGGAGTCTAACATATGAAATGTACTATTTCATGTTCAACTTACTGTAATACTGAGATGGACTACTTATTCTTTTACAGTGTTCACACAACCTTATAATGCTCCAGAATGTTTGCAGACAATGTGGAATAGACACTTTTCATAGGTGTGTGTCTGTCTTGTCTGCTTATCTGCTTCTACCTGAATCAGAGGCTGGCAGCTGGAGAGACTGCCTCATTTCCAGAAGTGGGGCCCCTGAGTCCCTGATTTTCCTGTGTGTTTCTCTAGATTATGAACTAGATGCTAGAAGTTACAACAAGCAGAATCAGGTGACCATCCAGCACCTCAGTATGTACCCACTGAAGGTGTGTAAATGAGAGCTGAGGACTGTCCAACACTACAGGGTCCGTGGGTATAGACCAAATAATTCTCCACGCAGACAGACTAGCTTCTCAACCTTCTATTGTCCTGAGGGTCATCCGGGCACTGCTTTTCTCCATCAGCTGCTCCCACACAACTGCTAGAGAGGTTCCTTATATTTGGGAAACAATATCTGCAGGAGCCTTGAATGCTGAGCTAGCCTCTTTCCCAGTCCCAGCGGGGTGCTGTTGTGTCACCCCAGCCTGACAATCTCATCCTGCAAAGGGGTCCTGCAGTTTCAAAGCTGGTGCTGCTGCCACAAATCTCAAACTACCTCTCTGCACCCACCCACCCACCCCCCACCTTTTCTTTAGTTGACAAGAATAAATGAATATTTCTGACGGTTTTTGGATTCTTTAAGATCTATGCCAGGCTGGGTCCACATCTGGACCACCCCTGGGATCTCTATGACATGCAGCACCTCTAACTTTGTCTTTAGTTCTCCCTCACAGAAACCAACATGACTATGTAAAAAATGTGACTATGTAAAAAATGTGCTAGCAACTGACTTCCATGGACCTATCTCTGCCCTTGAGCTGCAGAATGGGACCCAGTTTCTTAGCCAGGCACCCCTATTATATTTTTACCCTTTGGCCCCATCAATTCTGACCCACATTTGTTGACCAGGTCCAAATACTCACCAGGGTCAAGCAGCCTATCTAGCCTACACTGCTACAGTTTCAATAGCCTGTGGTGAACCAATTGCCTCTTCCCTACTGCAAAATCGCTCTGTTGATTGGCACTCTATAAATATGACACACAGACCAGGAAGCTCTGTACTTGAAGCTACAAGCAGCAATGAGTAGTACCCTCCCCAGATCCTTGATGTTGGCCATGTAGTAGGTGCATAAAACTAAAGAAATACTCTGATTATGCATCCAGAGGAGATGTAGCGCAATCAGTACTTACACTGTTGGGATAAACTTCATTGCACCAGCTACATAAAATCACGATGGAAGGCAGTGTTTTCCCAGAAGACTTGTCTACATAATTTATTTTCTTTGATTGTATTTATTTTTACAATCCAGTAACTTTAAGTAGTGGGGTCACTCTCCTGCACTGCTCTCATAGAATCATAGAATATCAGGGTTGGAAGGGACCTCAGGAGGTCATCTAGTCCAACACCCTGCTCAAAGCAGGACCAATCCCCAGCTTTTTGGCCCAGATCCCTAAATGGCCCCCTTAAGGATTCGACTCACAACCCTGGGTTTAGCAGGCCAATGCACAAACCACTGAGTTATCCCTCCCTGAGGGATGTGAATGGTGTTCTGGTTAGGTTACAGATAAAATTTTCAAAAGCATATGAGTGACTTAGGAGCTGATGTCCCATTTTCAAAAGTGACTGAGGCACTTAGGAGCTTAGGTCTATGAAAGTCAATGGGAGTAGGCTCCCACATAACTTAGGCACTTTGGAAATGTTTACCATATGATGTTACTCTACGTACAAGACAAAGTCATTGTAGAATTTAGAACAGCCTAGTACTGCCTTCTGAAGGATAAATGAGATAAGATTTAAGAATGGTCTGACTGGCGTAAAAAGGAAAAACATTGTCCTTTCACCTCTGATATTCCCTCCCAGCTTGATTCCAACTTATAGTTCTACATGAAATACTGTAGGTTAAGTGGTTTCAAATCCATCTCTTGTCAGCAGTAAAGGCCACACCACAAATCAACCACATGCACTCAGCTTCTCTTACACATCTGCTCCCAGTCGTTTGAACACCAGTCTAAGTTTACAATCCCCATTTTTGGAGGCAGGGAGAGTGGGATTGTTTCTTAGGGCTCAGAATTAGTAGGTTAGTTACTGAACAAACTATTGCAACTGTAATGTGACCCATGTACAATATTTTTAGATCTCTATAGGTCTCCCCAGGAAGCTTTTTGTTTGAGGTCACCTTCTTATAGTTTTATATGTTGTGTTTCCTGGTTTGGTGGATGAATGGTGGACTGGGCGCTGGTGGTAGATTAAGCTTTTATAATTTACTATGATGGTGGGTCCAAATAGAATTTGTGTCAAAGTTATCAGTGCCAGCTTTATAGAGCGTAACTGAGACAGAAGCTCACAATCCATCTCTTATTGTTCACATATGTTATAGAACTAAATCCAGGTCCATTCCTCTGGTGTGATTTCAAGAGGTCTGATCCTTTGCATCACAGCTATACAGTAAAGCTCTGGAGTCCATACATATCAATATAAGACTACCTGAAATTTTTAGTCAAATACATTCCAGTTTTCAAATGTCTGCTTAAGTTTCAGTATTCCATATTGGAAGGTTCAGACCAATACACATGGTAGGCACTGAAATACCTATTTTAAATAAATCCCAAATGAATGGCAGGTATGCAAGTGCGTGGGCACCTCAGTGCATTTCAGATCAGTCTACATAATTAAAAAAAAATCTGAACGACCAAAGGCAGAGGTGGGCCCCTGAGTTGGAAAACTGACTCACAAGACCAAATTCTGCCCTAATATGCATGCATGCAGCTCACATTGCACATGAAATGGAGGGCAGAATCTGGTCCATCATGTCTGACGGGGTATGTGTGTGTCTCTGTGTGTGTGTGTGTGTGTGTGTATGTGTGTCTGTGTGTGTGTTAGTCCTGTTACTTGACTTATAACTAAGACCTGGTTCCATTAAAAAGTCTTAGATTATGCCCCAGTTGTCTTTTATTATTACTGTGATGATCTGCTAAACAGGGGACTACAACTCCCATCAGGCCCCTCCTCACCACATTCTCCTTTCCTCTGGCCAGGTAATGGGAAGGTCCTAAGTACCAGGAAGTAGCTAGGCTCTACTTGTGAGGCAGCAGCTGCATGGCAAGCTAGGAGCTGCAGATAAGCTGGAAGCAAAGAGGAATCACACCCCCACCCCACCCCTGAAACCGTATGTAAAGCAGCGTGTGGAACAGGCTGTGGCTACTGGACGTTACAGACGGGTGCAGGTCACTGGACGTTACAGACGGGTGCAGGTCTGCACGGAGCTTATGGGGGAACACCAGCAGTTGCGCAGGGAGCTAGTGCAGAGGGGCCCCAAAGAGAGACACTAACTGAACCTGGCATGGAAATCTGCAAGTGCCTATTTACTTAAATAGAGACTGGACTAGAGAAGGCACCACAGGCATGAGCCCTTAAAAAGCCGTGACGCTCAGTTAGACTGTTCCAGGGGCCCAAATGGAACTGCTTTGCTCACGTGAACTGTAATTGTTTAAGCCTCTGTGCCCAGGGTATCTGCCACCTTTCCTTCCCCTGCCACCCTAATAATATATCCTTTCACTTAGCCATGTGTCTGAGTGGTTATTGGGACCCACCAGGGCCTGTACCTACAAGCCCTAGGCATGCTACTGGCACCTTAGGGCTTTGGTGTACTCCAGTCCAGAGCAACCCCAACAGTTACATTATTATTATTATTATTATTATTAAAATACATTACCTGCAAACATTCTGGAGCATTATAAGGTTGTGTGAACACAAAAAATGCATTGAGATGAGGCACCAGTTATCACATGTATCTCAGATATACAAACCAACATAGGGACAAATTCCCTGCTGGTGTAAATTGTCAGCACTCCGATGGAGTCAATGGAGCTGAGCCAATTTACACTAGCAGAGAATTTAGCTCATAGTATTTCAACATATGTTTATATTACAAGCATTATTAACTAAGCATCACACCTCCCTTTAAGGCAGATAATGGATATACTGAGATTGCGTCCCCCGCTGCTGAAACTCAGCCATATCTGGCGCTGAACACAGCAGCTGTTCAATAGTGCACAGCAAAATTCCTCAAGAGCTGGTAGGGAAAAAAATCAATTTTTTAAAATTTCAACAAAAATTCTTAATAAAAACATGTTGCTGGTTTTTTCAGCAAGCTTATAGATGGTTGAAATGTTTTGAAAATTCAAAAAATTTCATTACAATTTTTCAGCATTTGTTGACCAAAGGCTGCTAAAGGCTAATGTTCGGGTTCTGAATTACATACTTCCATGCCCAAGGTGAATTTTACCCATTCTAAAACAAGCGTTTGATATTGTTTTGTGAATTTGAGAAGATCAAAGACTTTTTACACTACAAGTATACAGAGTATTGCCTGTAACAGTGTGGGGGGGGGCGGTAATTTTAATTGTCTGTTTACTGGGTTTTTTTCTATATCAAGTACAGAATATAAAAATAATACTTTGACTTCTATAGTGCATGTGCCTAACAACACCTGTATGAGATGTGTAAATATTTATTATCCCTGTGTGAGACAATGTAGACCCTGCCAGAGGTTGATAGAACATGGGTGAATCCTCTCCATCTGGCTAGAAGAAAGACCATTGCTGCCTACCCTGAATACAAGGATTTACAGGGGAGTTGCACTGGCACAGCTGTGGGAAATTAATTTCCCCATCGTACCATGAGAGGACTGTACTGGTAAGAGTCATGGTTGAGGCTGGCAGTGAGAATCAGGGTCTCTAAGAAAGGGGCTAGGATGAGCCATGTGAGCCTTGAAACAAGCCACTCTTTAGACTTTCATTTTGAGCTTTGCCTAAGGGAAGAAACCCTGTTGTGTCTCATCCATAAAGAGGCAGGATGTTCTCTACCGTCAGAGACATGCAGAATCCGTTCCTGGTCTGTTTAGCTTGTCACAATCCTTGTTTGGAAAACTGAGTCACAGAGAGGCTAAGTGACTTATCCTTACACTGCCAGTCAGGGATGGACATGGGGATTCCGACTCTCCATTACCCTGTCCTCATGGAGTCCTTTACACTGGTGCAAAGTGGGTGTAAGATGCTACCATTCTGATGTGCACTTAGCTCTCCTTTTTTGCTTGTGTAAATAACCACCTGAGGTGCAAGGCAATGGAGAATCAGGCCAACAATCTCCTGGCTCGCACTCGTTTCTGTAAGCACTAGAAGAAGCTTTCTTCAATGACCCACAGAACTCTTGTATATAAATTACTTAAAATTGTGTATGTAGCTATCTACAGGCATAATCCAAAGCCTACTGAAGTCAGGAGGCATCCTTCCATTGATTTCAATGACCTTTGGATCAGGCCCTAACTGTATGGTATGAAGATGCAAACTCTCTGTTAACACTAAAGCAACCTAATATATAACATTTGTGTGAGCTCTCTGAGTGTAATCTTTGTTTGTTACAATAGTCCATGCTCAGTTTGTCCTGGTAGGTGGGGAGAGCACAAGGCATTCAACTCTCCTAAATGTTTCTTTCACATTAAGGCACCATTTTTTAACTCAGCACTGTTCTTGTTTTACAGGATTTTCCTCTTCTAAATAGCTGCACTTTTTCATGAACAGAAAGATATCTCCTTTTTTTAAACAAGTTAAAAAAGTCTGATTCATTCAGCAAAACTCATCTTTCCCCTGTCGCTCCCTCCAGCCACATGCCCCACCCCCACTAATTAAATATCTCAGCTTCCAGAGCCTTAGGACCTCAATGGTTCAATAACAGCCTGAGTCAATGTGTTACAAAGCTGCTTTTTAATTCATTCTTCATGCAAATGATATACAATTAGACCTGGTTAATCTGCATTCCTTTTGCAAACTCTATTGTTAATAGGATTTAAAAAAAAAAAAGACCTTCAGATTAGCAAATCAGTGGTACATACATGCTATCAGATCGGTTACTGCTTAAACCTTTTGGACGGCCAGACATATGGCTGAAGCAAGCAGGGATTATAACAAGGCTTTGAGAAGTGTACATTTTGATTCTTGGGACAACTGACTTTAGAAGCTTTTCACCCTGTTTTCCTACTGGCATTGCTTGCACCTCCTTAGATAAAGAAGGGGGAGAGGGAATTTCAGCTTGGGCCTCTTCGGCAGTGTAGGGGAAGGATGAAGACTTTAGGCTTTTGTGAGAGTGGTGGTGGGAGAGGGGGTTACACATGGGCATTCTTTCTGAGCTGAACTGGATTTTTAAACAAGTGAATGGACTGAAAATGGCAGATTGGAATGGGCAAAAATAAAGAACACTAATGAGATACATGGAAAAACAAATTCCCTGCTCAGGAATGCAGGACTTAATGGCGTACTACTATCTTCTATATCACGAAGCAAACTAGAGTACATTGAAACAGATGTTTAAGCTTTGTTTCTCAGTAATGTGCTATGATAAGTCTTTTAGGGAAAAATGCTCTTCCTGATTCTTAAGAGTGAATGGAATAGAAGGGCTCTGAGGCGTCCAGCTTCTTGGAGTGGTGGGAGAGAGGACCACATGGCATCCTTTTGAAGATTCCTCATGCTAGATTACTAAGAAAAGGTTGATGGGATTCTCCCTCCAGTTGGTACCACGAGAGGCTGTGGCAACTCCTTGGGAGATTCTTACCACTGGGTGGCGACAGTGTTAGAGTAATGAGACCATGGAAAGATCTATCAGAGGAAGGAGTATCATCCATGTACCCACATTCACTGTTGTCCTTCCTCTTTAATTTTCCAGTGCCCATTGTTTGTGAGAGGTGCCAGATTGACAAAGCTGGGGTTTGAAATCCTTTATCCACAGGACAGCAGCAAGGCAAGGTACTTCGACCTTTCCCTCTGTTCATTCAATGTGAGTCCATGCTCCCTGGCCACTTAGCTTTTAGCCCTTTTGTCAACAAGGGTGCCAGTTGTGGTGATGGCTTTTGTCCACTAGGAACTGGAATGAGATCACCAACTCTGTTCATTTGGGCCACCAGATGATATTGACTTTCAATCACTGCCAACCATGGCTAAATTTGCACCAGTGGCCAGGAGGCAAAACAGGTTCTGTATCCCAGTGTGAATGGCGCTGAGCAGTCCAGTCCCATTTTGCCACACCCGTCCAAATAAATACCCATGATTTAAGCACTAGCATATAACAGCCTTCTGCAGTTGAAAAGTGTTCTCTTAAAACAGGCATGGACCTTCCAGTGCTACATGACGGCTGCTGAGATGCCTTGACAGCTCCTCTCGCTTTGCCATTCCCCTGGTGTGATGCATAGCGATGAGAAGCACGCTCACAGGGAAGAGTTTGCATAAAATGTGATAACATGGAAATATGCCGGCATTCCTGAAAAGCATTCAGGCTGCATCAGCCAACAGAAATGGCTGCAGGCTTAGAAAGAGCACGCAGTGCTTCTCAGGTCTCATGGATTTGGCAGTCGTGTCTCGATCACACAGGAAGAACTCTGCTGTCTTGTGAATTGCTCGGTTTTCCCTTTTCCCCCCTTCCTTCTTTTAGCTCTCCGGTTAGAAGGTATAAAAGGGGTAGGTCTGACAGGGTGTTTCTGTTGATATGATCCCTTAATTATATGGAAAGATGTTAAGTTTAAAAATACAGCCATCTTAAGAACATAAGAACAGCCATACTGCTCAGACCAATAGTCCCAGCTAGTCCAGTATCCTGTCTTCCAACAGTGGACAGTGCCGGATGGTTCAGAAGGAATGAACAGAACAGGGCAATTATTGAGTGATCCATCCCCTGTGGTCCAGTCCCAGTATCTGGTAGTCAGAGGCTTAGGGTCACCCAGAGTGTGGAATTACATCCCTGATTTACTGCTTTAAGTACAGGGGTGAGTTTCCATCCCACCAAGCGTACCCTGGTTGCTGCTTAGTGCTGCACGGCACTGCCAGCCACTGAAATGACACACCAGCCTGGGGCAGAGCCAGAGACCAGCCTATCACCTCGGACATCACAGCAGTATTATTAGCAGCGGTAACAGAATTAACAGCAGCACCTACATGGCCCAACCAAGATCAGGACTCATTATGCTTGGTACTGTATAAATGTCCCTGCCCTGGAGAATTTACAGCCTAAATAGGAAACACAGACAAAGGATGGGGAAAGGAACAGAGGCACCTAGAGAGCAAGTGATTTACCCAAGCTTACAATAGGATAGCGACAGAACTAGGAATAGAGCCCATGTTTCCTGACTCCCCATGTTGTACCCTAACCACTAGACAATGCTACCGCTCAGTGGGCCCCATGGCTTCCCCACCTCCATCTCAGGCAGCACCTTTCCCTGCCCATTCACTCCCCATACTGTTCATTTTTGCATGAAATACAGCATGCTGGATTTATTTTTTAAAATGTAATTTCTTAAGCCATGTGTACCCTTGAAGCCCAATCCTGCTGCCTTTGGAGTCAGTGGGAAAACTGCCCTTCATAGACAGAGTACCAAAGTCTGAAGAACATAAAAATGGCCAGACTGGGTCAGCCCAATGGTCCATCTAGCCCATATCCTGTCCCACCTATTTCCCCCACATGAAACAATGATATTTAAAGCACATGGCAGGAGCCAGCACATTTTACATACATATCTATTAATATACTCAGCATAAATCTTGAGTCATCAAGGCCAGCACAGGAGACTTGATAGGAGCCCCAGGTCCACATCTAACTTCCTTATAAAATTACATTGTTCTAACATAGATAGATAGATAGATAGATAGATAGAGCACACAAACATTAACATATTTTAAAAATTATTAGAAACTGATAGTTTGACTAGCTGCATTTGATCAGCCTTGTGCTCATGTTGCAGTTATAACATGAAAGTGTCAGGTCCTCAGTTGGTGTCTGTGCTGATATATACCCGATGAGACTCTGGCCCCAAAGCTGTATTTTAAGACTCCCCAGACTCATCTGATGCTCAGGCTGCCATTTTGATACCTCAGGTACAAGTGTATTACATCATATGATGTATTAAAATAATGAACATTTTACACTTTGATAACGTGTAAAACGTATCACGCACACAGTCAGCTAGACACCTGGGTGCTTCGATCCTGCACTAATAGTGCCTGAGGCATGCCACTGATAGATAAATAGGGGCTGTTTCTTCCTGTGAGTCTGCACAGGTCATAGCCCAGTGCAGCCCTAAGCTCAGGTGGGACCTCTAGATGCTATTGTAATATGAAGAATGAATAGTAAAAGAACTCTACTTTAAATATATGTGGGTCTGGAATCTCATCCTGTATCTCAGCTCCTACAGGTGTATCCTTAGACTGTGGGCTGCATTGGCTGCAACTTGTACAGGAGTCAAAAGTGTAAGTTATGGCAGAATTCAGCCCAGCCAGATATACCATATGTAGTTCCAATAACTAGTAATTGCAAGGTCAAAAAATTTCTGCCCTAAATTACAAACCTTATGTATAAATCCAGAGTAATTCCACTAAAAAAAAGTGGAACTACTTTTGATTGTAACTGGAAGCAGAATCTGACTTATTCGTTCTAGTTACAATCACAAAGTTGATTCTCTAGATGTCCTAACCTTGTAACAAGACAGTGAAGCCTGAGGGTGCATGAGCAGAGATCTGAACTGTTTGAAATGTATTAATGCAAAGGTCAAGTAGGGTTATCTGAGGAGCTCAGAGGAATCAAGGATGTGTGAGGGCTTACATTACCTGGGGTGTGAATATTCCAGTATTCATAAAACCTGATTAACTTCTCGTCCACACCAGTTTTACATGAGTATAACTCCATTGCCTTTACTAGAGCTACTCCTGATCTATTGGTGTGAGAGGAGAATCAGGCCAATAAGGGTTATTTAAAAAACCCTTCAGATATAGAGAAAGGAGAATCCCATTATAGGTCTCTCCACCTCTCACTGCTTCTCGGGCCACATTTATGGCACTTAATGTCATTTTGGCTCGGAAATGCCAATCCACGATTTTCATTATGTTACATGCATTTTCAGTGCCATGGTTGTTAGGGAATGATGGGAAAGCTGTGTCCTCTCTCACTTCCTCTATAATATCAGATGGGCAGTGCAGTTCATGAAGTTGAGATAATTGGTAACAAAAATACAAAAGCTTTATGTATAATGATGGTGAAAGAGTAGTAATAATAGATAGCCTGGATTAGTGGTGGCAGAACCTCAAAAGGTTTGGAGGTTCAGTTCAGATTACTTAGCATTTCACGAGCTTGACTAAGTATCTCAGGTCTGCAAGCTTTGCTTGGGTATCTCATGTGAACAGGTTTTCTTCTGAGATGTTCATTATTTCTACAATAATTAATTCAAGCTCCTTTTCTTCACTTGCAACACTCTGCACAACTCTGTCCGAGTTCACATCTGGTTTTATTTCTGCATATTTATCCCTCCTCCTGAACATCTCTCCTGGAAGTCAATTGGATTAGTTATGGGAGTAACTTATTAGTATGTTTATGGCACTTCCACTCTTGCCACATGCACATGCTTAGGTCTTTAATAATAATAATAATAATAATTAATTAATAATTAATTAACAATATTTAATACATTTTTTACCTATTTTAGTTCCAGGTAGAAATGTTGCAAAACAGTCCTTGTTAAGAAATCTCAACCGTCCCAGCCAGAACCCCCAAGTGCAGAAACAGACAAAAATAGCAAATAATTCTTTGGAAAAAGTACGACAAACTTTGTAGACCCTCAGAAAAGGTTGGGTTGGGTTTGAATTTGGGGTGAAGTTTCAGATTGATGTTTGGCTTTATCTATATCAATTCACCAGTCCCTATTGAGGAAGGCTTTCCAGAGTCCAGAATGCCTGTTTTTATGAAGGTGGCACTTAGAAATGACTTTCCAGTATAATTCCAGATCAAGTTAGAAAATACCCATTTGGAGTCCAAATCTCCCTGCTGCAGATGCTGTGCTCCTCTTGCACCTCTGGTCTCTCTTTTGTCCTTATCTTTATTTACCACTGATCCTGCAATCCTTGACTCCAAACTCCAAAACTCTCATTGACCTTTATAAGATTTTTGCCTGAGCAAGGACATCAGGATCTGGCCCATACTGTGATAAAACAGAGCTGCTCAGTTCGCAACATAAAGAATGGGAGTGCTGGAAATGGATCATTAGTGGAAACCAATCTTGCAGCCAGACGCGACCTGAAATCATTCTTGCATGGGAATGTCTCCCAGAGCCCATCTCCTGCAATGTGTGCGCCATGCATGTCATCAGCTCTGTCACTTTTCTGCAGGGAATTACTAATGGGCTGGGATCTCTTCTTCTCCCCTCACTGCCCTTTCAAGCTGGTCACAGCCATCCTCATAAATCTGCCAGGATGCTGACAGCCAGACTGCAGGCTCACAGGGGCTCAGGGGACTTTGAGTGATATTCCTTCTGTTTCAGCTCTTCGCGAGACAGCCATTGATTTAGGAGGAAGAGTTTCCTTTTACTTGCTTGAATTAAACAAAACAAAAAAGGGGCAAGGGAGGAGGTCGGACAGTGCCACCATCGTCTTCTGTGTTGAAACTCGGCAAGTGCAGGAGGCTTCCCTGGAGAACGATACATTCTCTACACTGAAAGGAGCAAGCAAAGACCAAAGGGAGAAATATACCAGAGCACTCCACTATTTTCCCCTGGATTTGATGGCATGTGACACTGACTAAAAGCTTTGCCTTCATACAATGTCTTGCAAGGGAAGAACAATGTATTTAATTCAGACACATGTCCATAATGAACAGTCATAGCAGGTAAAGAAGTCTCAAGTCAAAACAAATTTTCTGTTGACCTTGGTCCTCTGAGGTTAATTTCAGCTAGGAATATCTGTAGCACTCTTACTGCACCATTGAGCCCTAATCGTTCAAGCATCCATAAGACATTATATCCGTTATATGGATGTTTTTAATGGCACTGTCTTATGCCGAAGGAAGGCAGCTTGATCTTATCTGAGGAACTATGGTAGGGCTGCTACGATAAAGCTGGGCTGAGCAAAAATGTTATGTACTGTTGAACACACATTACCTGGAAATCATAAATTGGGGTATCTGTAGGTGCTCCTTAACTCATTTCAGCTTGGAGATCCAAATATATTAATCCTAAGGGAAGCTGAGAAGATCAGTGGAATTGCAATGAGCTGTAGCTCACGAAAGCTTATGCTCAAATAAATTGGTTAGTCTCTAAGGTGCCACAAGTACTTCTTTTCTTTTTGCGAATACAGACTAACACGGCTGCTACTCTGAAACATATCCTGCTTTGTCATTCATAATAAGAGAGAGACAAAGTAGGTGAGGTATCAGAGTAGCAGCCGTGTTAGTCTGTATTCACAAAAAGAAAAGGAGTACTTGTGGCACCTTAGAGACTAACCAATTTATTTGAGCATAAGCTTTCGTGCTGTAGCTCACGAAAGCTTATGCTCAAATAAATTGGTTAGTCTCTAAGGTGCCACAAGTACTCCTTTTCTTTAGGTGAGGTAGTATCTTTTACTGGACCAACTTCTGTTGGTGGAAGATACAAGCTTTCAAGCTACCCAGAACTCTTCTTCAGGTCTGGGGAACGAAGCAGAGCATCTGAGCTAAATACAAGTTGGAACAGACTGTTAAGCAGAAGAGGTAACCCATGTTGGAGGTAGTCACTTGACATGAAGTGGGCAATTGGGGGTTAGATTGTTATGCACAAAGTGTTTGAAGTGGGCAGTTAAGGGTAGCAGGCAGTGTCATATGTTACAAATTATTGTAATGAACCATAAAACTAGCGTCCCTGTTAAGTCCATGATTTTGGTATCTAGCAGAGTTATGAATTTAAGTCCCCAGGCTCTGCTTTGGAAAGTATTGTACAGGTTTCCTTTGAGGAGAAGTACTGAAAGATCAGATAGGGAGTGAAGCATCAGAGGGGTAACCGTGTTCGTCTGGATCTGTAAAAGCGGCAAAGAGTCCTGTGGCACCTTATAAACTAACAGACGAAAGCTCATGCTCTAATACGTCTGTTAGTCTATAAGGTGCCACAGGACTCTTCGCTGCTTTTACAGATAGGGAGTGATCGCTTTATGAAAAGTGTTGTCAACAGGTAATAGGGTGTTTTTGTCTTTTATCAGTTTTCTATGTCAGTTCATTTGAGAGCATAGTGAGTGCCTGGTTTCATGCACACAGTTGTTATTGGGGCATGTAGTGCACTAGATGAGGTACATCACACATTCTGATAGGCATGTGCAGGACCCAGGGATCTTGAAAGGTGTGTTGTAGAGGGTATTGATCATTGTAGCAGTGGAGATATTTCTGCAGGT
The DNA here is from genome assembly GCF_965140295.1 of Lepidochelys olivacea. Classification (NCBI taxonomy): domain Eukaryota; kingdom Metazoa; phylum Chordata; order Testudines; family Cheloniidae; genus Lepidochelys; species Lepidochelys olivacea. Next base: position 130,118,260 of record NC_140413.1, read on the forward strand.
TTTGCATCTGTTGTTCTGGCAGGGTCTGGTTCTGCTTTGAGTTGGTGTGTCCTGGTCTGTGAGGAGCTGACATCAGATGATGAAATTAGCAAGGTTGGGGGTGTGAGGGGACTGTTTGAAGGCCAGAAGAGGAAGTTTGGGGAAAATTTCTTTTAGGATGTGGTTCCCATTAAATATAGATTGTAATTGTTTGATGTTACACTGTATGGATTCCAGTGTGGGGTGGTAGGTGACAACAAGAGGTGTGTGGTCAGTGTGTTGGGGGTTGGGTTTTTTTCAAATATTGAAGCAGGTTCTCCTGGGGTATTTGGGTGGCCCATTCCATGATCTGATCTACTTCTCTGGTGAAATGTCCTTGTTTCGTGAAGGCAGTTTTAAGTGTGTTTAAGTGAGTATTCTGGACTTTCTGTTTGGAGCAAATTCTGTGGTATCTGAGTGTTTGGCTGTAATTAACAGATGTTCTCGTGTGTCTGGGGTAGTTGCTGGATCGGTGGAGGTAAGTGTGGGTTTCTTGTATATAGCTGTTTATAGGGTTTCATGGTTTAAGCTAATCATGGTGTCCAGGAAGTTGATGCTGGTATGGGAGTACTCTAAAGAAAGTTTGATGGATGGGTGGTAGTTGCTGAAATTGTGATAGAAATCCATGAGGGAGTTTAAATCTTCTGTCCAGACGATGAAAATATCATCAATGTCTCTCAGGTATATAATTGGTTTGGTGGTGTATTTTTCCAGAAATTCTTCAAGGTGGCTGACGAAGAAGTTGGCATATTGAGGAGATATCCTAGTACCCATGGTTGTTCCCATGGTTTGGACAAAGTGTTTGTTATTAAATGTGAAGTTGTAGTAGGTGAGGATGAAATGGTTGAGTTTGGGGATCTGTTTTGGATGGATTTCCAGGAGTTGTGGATTATCTAGTATCTATTTGAGGCATGCAGCCATACTGTCGTGGTGAAGGATGTTGATTTATAGGGAGGTGACATCCATGGTGCCCAAGATGGCGTTCTGGGGGAGGTTACTAATGTTGTGGCGGTTCTGAAGGAAGTTGGTATTGTCTTGGAGGAAGCTGGCCCTTTGTGTGGTGAGTGGTTTAATGGTGGTTTCTATGACTCCTGATATTCCTTCAATAAAATTGTTTTGGCCAGACATTATGGGTCTGCTTGGGTTCCCTTGTTTGTGTATCTGGGGAAGTATGCAGAAGAGCCCTGGGGTGGCTTCATGGGGGTTGAAGTTCTAGAGTTTTTTGGGAAAGGTATCTTTAAATTCTTGCGTGAATTTTGGTATATGGTCTTCTTTGACTTCTTTATAGTAGGTGGTGTCAGAAAGTTGTGTGTTGGCTTCACTGATGTAGATATCATGATTAAGGACTACAATAGTGCTCCCTTTGTCTGCAGGCTTGGTCACTATCTGGTAATTGGATTTCAGGGACTATATAGCTATCCTCTCAGTGGTAGAGAGATTGTTGTGGATTAAGTGTTTATTCAGGATTTCATAGTCAATTTTTTCCTGAAGCAATCTATGTAATGATCCAGTGCGTAGTTTCATCCACTGGGGGGTGTCCAGTCAGATTATTCTTTTTTTCTTATGACTGTTGGTGGGGATGTGATGGCTGTGCGTGGTATTGTCTTTGTTGTAAAAGAATTCCCGGAGGCGAAGTTGGCGGAAGAATTCATCTAGTTCTCCACATGTTAGTATGGTATCAGGTTCTGTGGTGCAGCAGAAGTTCAGTTCCTTGGAGATACAGACACTTCAGTTCTGGTCAGGTCTAGTTTTGATAGGTTGAGGACACTGGCATGTCTTGTAGTGTCTGTGTGGTGGCTGAGGGTGTCTTGGTTTCTCCTGGGGGTAGTGTTCTGTTGGTTGTGGAGCTGTTGTAGTTGGTTCCACTTTTTATTTTTGTGTTGGATGGCTGTCATCAGGCATTTTTTATAGGTTTTTGAGTTTCCTGAATGATCTCTAGATAGGTTTCTTAATTTTTTTCCAGTGTGTGGAGCATGTGGTGATCTCTTGTTTGAGTATATAAGGTGTAGGAGACTGTTCCTCAGGTTTTCTGAGGTCCTTCTGCAGAGCTGTTCAGCATAGTATGAATTGTATGTAGTGGTCAGAGGGTTATAGATGGTAAGTCCTCTGGGGATGATGTTGTGTTTCTTGTATTTGCTCAGGAAGTAGATGTCACTGTTCAGTCTGGCTTCCTTCTTCTTCATGTTGTGAAGTTTGCATTCATAATAAGGGACATGCTGGATGAATCTCAGAAGGTTTGGAGGTTCCATTTGGATGGATGCTATCTGAATATCTCTCGGAATGCAAAATTTGGATGGAAATTGTGCAACAACTTGATGATAGAAAATACCTTAGAAACTGCCTATACCGCAGTGCTGAGAGCTTGAGTAATAAACAAGGGGAGTTGGAATTGTTCATTTATGGTCATAGATTGGACCAGGTTGATCTAACAGGAAACTATTAGGAAGATTCACATGAATGGAATGTTAAAATCAATGGCTCTACTCTATTTAGGAAGGATCCCCCACAAAAAGGGAGGGGAAAGGGCACTCTATGTCAAAAATGGCTTTATCTGTTTCCAAAGTACTGACAGCTCAGAAACAAGTGATTTTGAATGCTTAGGGATCAATTTCCTAATAGATAAAGCCCATTATGGGGTACTAATGGATGTCTGCTATAGACCACCACAGCACACTTGAGAACAGGAGGACCGCCTCCTTAAGTATCTGTCTATAATGGGTAGGAAAAAGAGTTGTGAGATCATGGGGAACTTCTATCTAAATGACATATGCTGGAGGTCTCTTGCTGTCAGTACTAAAACATACTCAAAATTTCTAAATATTATAGATGACAATTTCCTAACTCAAAAGTGTTACATTCAACATGTGGGTGGGAATTCTTCATTAGGCCTTGTCTTGACAGATAAGAGGAATTGATCATAGCACTAAAAATAAGTAGTTGTTTAGGTGCAAGTGATCATGACTTGTTACATACAAACGGAATAAAGTCCAAACCAGTTTATACGCACACACACAGAGAGAGAGAGAGAGAGAGAGTTTTAAAAGGGGCAGTTCCACCAGGCTGAAAACAATTATCATCCAAATAATCTGGGAGGAGCAATTTAAACAGAAAAATGTGAATGACTGTTGGGAACTGTTTAAGAATATGTTACTAACTGCCCAGAAAGCCACAATCAAGAAAGAAAGCTACATTGTTTCGTAATCCAACCTGGTTTAGAGGAGATGGGAAAGCAACTATAACATTTTAAAAAAAACATATTTAACTGTAACAGGGTGACCTGTCCCTTCAAGGGCCAGAGGCCTGAAGTTGAAGTTGGCCAGCTCCCTCCAATTAGCCCTACCTGCCACACCTGGGATGGAGCTTGCGGGTTTCATTAGTAGAATAAACTGGATATGGAGAAGCTAATTCCGCTATAAAGAGCAGCAGGAAGCTGCAGAGAGGGAGAGAGAGGCAGCCAGAGTGAAGCTGAAGTGGACCCCCACCCCCACCAGGAAAGACAGGGAGTTTGGATTTGATGAACATTTAGGAACTTTATTTTAGGAATAATTTTGTTATTTTAATTAATCCAGTCCCAAGGAGGGGTGTTGCTGAACCAGAGAAGAGTTTGTGTTGGTAGTTTGATTGAGAAAGATTGAGAAAAGTGGGGAAACTGAGGTAGGGCACCTGCAGAACAACCTCAGGCTAAGAGGGATGCTCAGGTGGTGACTGACCTGTTACAGTAACAAATGGGAAAACGACAACTTGATAGTGGTTAACATAAATTACAAGTTTGGAGGAAGATTGATAAGGGAAGCAAGAGGATACTCCTGGAATATTTTGTCCAGTTCTGGTGTTCACAAATCAAGAAGGATGAAAAAAAGGAGAGGGTTGAAAGAAGAGCAAGGAGAATTATTAGAAGTTGGAAAATATGCCTTATAGGCAGGGGTGCTGGAGCAATCTGTATAGTGGGGGTGCTGAGAACTATTGAACCAAACTGTAAACCCTGTATATGATGGAAACCACTTCAAGCTGGTGGAATGCCAGCACCTATGCTTATAGCAAAAGACTCAAGGAACTCAATCTATTTAGCTTATCAAAGAGAAGATTAAGGAGTGACTTGATCACAGTCTATAATTACCTACATCAGGAACAGAAATTGAAAATAGAGGGGGTCTTCAATCTAGCAGACAAAGGTATAACAAGATTCAATGGCTGGAAGTTGAACTAGACAAATGCAAATTCAAAATAGATTTTTAACAGTGAGGGTACTTAAAGTAACCATTTGAACAACTTTCCAAGGTTGTGGTGAATTCTCCATAACTGGAAATCTTTAAATCATAGTGGATGTTTTTCTAAAAGATATGCTCCAGTTCAAACAGAAATTAATTCAGCGAAGTCCTATGGCCTATAAAGGAAGTCAGACTAGATGATCACAATGGTTCCTTCTGGCCTTGGGATTTTGTAATCTCTAAAATATGCTGATTGATCAAGAGATTGATGTCTGGTACCTCCTGCTTCTTGTTAGACTGAAAATACAGTGAGAAAAGCCTGAGCTCAAGAAATGCAAAAATAAATAAAAATGAAAAAGAATGGCATAGGATTTAGAGGAAGGACAGTCTTGTGATTAAGGCCCTGGACTGGAAGTCAAAAGATTTGGGTTCAATTTTTACAGATTTAGGTAAGTCACCTAAATCGTCTCTGCCTCAGTTCTCCATTGTTAAAATGTCAATAATAACACTGCCTTTGTCTTTCTTTCTTAACGAGACCATAGTCTATTTTGGGCAGGAATGCTCTCCTACTATGAGTTTGTACAGCGCCAAGCACAATGAGGTCCTGCTCATGGTTGGGCCCTATAGGTGCTCTGTAATACTGCTACTACTAATAAAGTCTTTCCCTCCAGCCATGTGATGTTAAGATAGAAGTGGAAAAAAACACCCCGTGGGAATTTCAGTAGTTATTGAACAGATCCAAGATTATGACTTACGGGTTTGCAAAACTCTTGTAGTTGCAACTGAAGAAAGGGTTAGGTAATATAAAATGTGTCACAACACATAAAGCTTCATGACTTCATTTTGCTTCATTGTGCAGTTTGACTGCAGGTGGATACAAACTTCAGTTTTAGCAAGAATGCAAGGAAGTTAAACGTTTTCACCAAATTCTGACAATCCTGGCTTTTGGGAAAATATGTGAAATTCCATTACACTCAGTAATTTACAGGGACATAACTTTTAAAGACGTTTATTTTCTTGGTTGTGGAAGAGAAAGTGTGTGGGAATTCCTGACACTCACTAACATCCATTACATGGGAACACAACTGGAAGGATGCCACATTATATCAGCTTGCGGGGGTTCTACATGAGCAAAAGAGTTAACACAAATAGTTGCTGGAAAAGAAAATTAAAGGTAACCACTGTGTTTTGAGTGTGATACGTGCTCTTAGGCTAAATTGTATCACCCTCACACATGTTGAAAGGTAGTTTACTCTGTCCCATTGACACCAATGGGTCTACTCATGGAGTAAGTTACTGTTCAACATGAGCAGAGGAAAAGTGGCAAAGGCTGACCCTTAGAATCAAAGAATTGTTTTGGCTGGAAAGGGCTGCAGTTATATGATGGTCCAAGGGTTAAAGTTCCATGCAAGTGCAGCACGAAAGGAAAGGAAACTGGGGAAAGGCCAGCAACAGCACAATCCAAAACAGCAGCTTTTTATAAGGGTGAGCGCAAAACACCCAGGAAGGGCAGAATCTGGGTGTCCCTCCTTTTGATCCTATTCTCAAATGACAACATGATTAAAGACAAGAGTGAAAGAAAAGCCCTCCTGCAGGGGGCAAAGGGGAATCAAGCCACTAATGGAAACTGTCACAGAGGAGATAGAAAGTTTAAAGAAAACATGCCCCGCTCTCCCACGGGGGGTAGGGACTGCTGGTGAACCCAGTGCCAACAGAGACTGAACACAAAAACAGAGCTATAAAACAAGAAATAGAACAGAAGTTAAAAATAAGTGACACCTCCTCCTTTCGTAGCCATATGTACTGGGAAACCAAATAATACAAATTGGCAGCTCTGGGTAGGATTGTCACCAAAACCCCACAGGATTCTCCCAGGGATGATCCTGATTTTCATGGGTTAAAGAACCCTCAACTTATTTTAGGTATCATGTCATCATAATATCATGGTGAAGCCACTGGAAGTAAGGCATGATTCTATCACCCTTACACTGAGCTGTGCCTCACTCTGAGAGAAGTCACATTAACTGCAGTGAGAGTATTTGCAGAGTACAGTATTATTGAATATGAGTAAGGGTAGTAGAATCACTAAGGTCCATACTGATGTGTCTTCACTCTGGGCTAGAGTCTGCCACACTCACTCACACTGAGTAGTATCTTACTCCATGATTATTGCAGTTGATTCCAGTGTTATTCATCATGGAGCAAGGAACTGCTGAGTGCATGTGAATGTGATGGAAGCTTAACCTTCGCAATTTCATTGCCGCAGTATGGAATAATATTGCAGCGCAAAGTGAGGATTCAACATCAGGGCAGGAAGATACAAATGTTGTGTTATGCCATGACATCATTGTGCCATGACACGACCACACAGGGGGAATATAAAGACATGGTAGACTAAGATCTGGAAGACCCTACAGTACAAAGCTTCTCCTTTTAGATATTTTGAGTATAGGGGGTCTATATCAGCTTCTGTCTTCTCTTTCAGAGATGGGTGGCATGATAAAAGCACCTTAATGCTATATATAATGGCAGTAACATTAGCAATGCCTTCCACAGTAACAGCACTTACTCTCCTCTTTACCTCTCTTAGCACATAGGGCTGATGCTGAGATATGAAAAGGACAAGTTTGGTGTGTTAGCCAGAGAAAGTGATAGGGAGGGAACACTGCTGTTAAAATATACAAGCTGTAATTACTTAATACTTCTTTTCTGTGTCCATAACTTCTCTTTATCGTATGTTCTCTTTTCCTTTTCTCATCTCCCATTTCCTTCTCTGTCCTTTCCTTCTGTTCTCCATCTCCACATTTGCTCTCTCTTCTTTTCCTTCCATACTCAACACACTTCACTATTTCCCCTCCCTCCTTTGCTTATCCCTTCAATACCCAAAATGTTTCATTGATTTTAGGTCTTCTTGATGTTGGATCCGACATCAAGACGTTGCAGTAGTTGCAATGACTTGAAAAAATCCTTTCCATTTCCCTGAACAGGACTTTTGAACAGCTGAGATACAGAAAACCACTGAAGGATCCATCTCAGGTTCTACACAAGAACAAATGTGTCCTGGGACATGATATTTAGGCCAATATTTCCAAGTGTCTACTAATTTGGGGTCTCCAACTTGACACACCTTAAAGTGTCTCAAAGTGGGCACCTAAAAATGAAGGTACCCAAATGTAATAGACACTTGAAAATGTTGGGCTTGGAGTATTTTTCAGTTCTGTGTACATCTCCAGTAGAACTGGATGTATTTGTTGAAGTTACTAGAACTGAATTTCAGAGCCAAATTCTTCCCAGTTATACTCCACTGAGCCCAATCGCAATGAATGTAAACTAGGGCCTAGGACCTTAGAGTGTTAGTCTCCCAGTATTGGAGGCCCAGTTCTCTGATAATGCAATGCTATGCTAACTTGTTTTTTTCTTCAGTGGCTGGAAGGATCAGCTTGACCCAGATATCAGTGACAGCAGCAGCAATGACTAATACAGTGTGTTGATTTAAAAATCAGAGGAAATCTTCATTAAAGATGGAAGCAGTTTAAGATGGGAAGTCAATACTTATGTTTATAAATTTAACAACATTCTCACCTGTTGGGTCCCTATGGCTGCCTCGTCCTGCTCTTTCCCTTTCTGTAGAAGCAGGTTTGGAGAAGGAGGGGAAGGAGGTCATTTTGTAGCTCCTATATTTGATCTCTCTTTGCTGCTCTCCCTTTTTTCTCTTCTTACACTCTTCTTACCCTGGTCTCCCTCACACTCCACTTTACTGTCCCTTAGCATTCCTCCTCCTTCAACAAAAAGAAGGAATGTCCAACTTTATAATCACAGTATATAATATATGTATCAGCTGAGATTTCCAGAGCTATCTAAGGGATTTGGACATCCAGTTCCCATTAATTCAGTGTGTCCAAACCCCTAGGCAGCATTGAAAATAACTATTATTCTTACTTTATATCATAGCATCTAGGAGCCTGTCATAGACCAGGACCCCAGCACAGGGCACTGCACAAACAGAACAAAAAGACAGTCTCTGGCCCAAAGAGCTTGCAATCTAAGTTTTAGCCTCACAGTATAAAATACAAGGAGGACAATCGATTAGAATGGCCAAACAGTTTTTGGCCATCCTTAGAGAATGCCTATTTCATTTTTTGTTCTGGGCTGCCTGTGCAACCTCCATAATAGCTCGGTTCTTTCTGTGCATTTCTCAGAGAAGTCTCCACACATCACAGAGCCCTTAGCATCATTTCCATAAAACGTAGCAGTCTCAGTGCATATGACAAGCACTGAGTGACTGCAGAGGCTGACCTATGCTCTCACCACTGGAATGGTCTGTCTGATCAAGTTTGAGGCATACTGGCAGGGGGCTGCGTGAGAATTCCTGAGCTTCCTAACCTGTGGGCTAGCAGGATTAAACAGAGGACTTCTGTCTCCTGAGCTGTCAGCCCGGCACTTTTTACAAGCACCAAAGTCAGAGTTTAAAAAAAACAACTAAAAAGATGCTGCAATAAGCTGAATTTGAACTTTGACTGCTCTTACTCACGATACACCTCTCTTGCCTGTGATGCAGCACACCCCTCTATTTTCCAGCCAGGAGAAAGCAGCTTTCTGTGGTGAAAAAAGCACTCTGGGGTTGGTTCTCTCCTTTTCAGAGCTCTTACACCACTCTCGAATTTTCAGGCCCTCTGTATTTACAACTCTTCTCCAAACCCCTTTGTGACAGCCTTCTCAGACCTGCCTCTCACAGCAGTTTCCATAGAGACTCTCGAGATCTTTTGCCAAAGGGATTTAAATAGTGTCAACAAGTTGTCTTTTATTTTTAAGGCACTTTAGAAATGGAAGAAATATGGACCCACGAAAACAGGTATTTCTAGAATACCCAGTGTAGGTGGATAGATTTCCTGGCATTGTCTCTCAGATAGAAGTGTTAGTTCTTCCAACTGCAGAACACAGGAAAGTGTAAAGGTCTCATTTTGACTGGTGTTTCCTTCCATAAGGTGCTGTGAATAGGATTCTCTAGTTTCTAGCACACATTGAGTACTTGTGGCATTGGAGTTTGGCATCGACACCGAGCTATATGAAGTGATATTTGCCTCACTAATACCTTTTGGAGGTTGTTTTATTATTTCCTAAGCTCTTCAGTGAGAGCTTGCCTCTAAGGACATATGCATCAGAACCCACCCACCCCCTCTGGTAAATAATGAGACCTTCCATTGACAGGTGTGACCCTGTGGGTTGCTTTAACATATTTTTCAGCAATACAAAGAAGGGTGCGGCTGACTTGATGACAAAGGGGCAGGAGCAGTACATTGCATAAAGCCTGGGGAGCAAATTTGGACTTGCTCAGCAATTCACTAGTTGCACTTCAGAGCCATCTTACATGGTGCAGCCCTGTGTGCTCATGGTGAGAAGTTGCATAGGTATTAGACTAACCCCTCCACATACCCTCAGTTGTGTTATAGAAGACACGTGATGACCGCTAGAGTTGAGCAAATTTGTTTTAGTAAACAATGTATTTGACACATTTCACTTTTATTTCTCTTCAATTGTTCCTGCACCCACTTTGTGTTTTATGACTGTGTCTGTTATTCAAAGTTACCTGGTGAATGTTTCAGGCAAACAAATTTCAGCCCTTACATGGCTGGGAACTATATTCATTGCATGTATTCACTGTTGGTTGGTTGTTATAACTGCTTGCATGATTGGCTGCTACAGTCACACAGTATATTTCCAAATTGGATGAATGTATTAGTAATAAATAAGGAAGTGTGTGGTCTAATTAGTGGATCTTCCATTCTCTCAGGTAAGAGGATAGGAGCAGTCTGGGGTGTTAGGAGGAGCAAGGCTAGCAGACCATGCTAGGGATATCGTAGGCTAGTGGGACATTGTAGGCCGAAGTCAGAATTAAAATTAATTTTCCCTCATCACATTCACACTGATGTGGCATGTGCGTACATGGTCCCAAAGACAAAAGATTCAGCCATATCCTTGTCTGGCTTTTAAAATTGTCACTGTAGCAGAGATCTGGCCAGAGGGCTTGCACAGACTTAGCTGCAAAGGGTGGGGTCACATACCTTTGGTCATTTTATTTACCTGCACCAGTATCAGGACTATGACCTGGGGCTTGGGAACACAGTCCCTCCCTTTGGTGCTGTACTATTGTTAAGCAGGGTACAAATGTATTTCAGATGTCTACAAAGTGCATTTATTGAATGTACTGGTCTTGGCAGTTTTTTTCCACCCATGAACATTCACCCATCATTATTGTAGATGATTATTGTAGAATAAATTCCTTTTAGATACACATATGTTACAATTATCTAAGTCACAAAGCAGAAACGAAAACCCTTTAGGTCTGATTTTTTTTTTAGAGGGATCTTGATCAGTGTTTCTTTTTAATAACTGTGTCCGCATGTTTGCACCTACTGTTAATTGTGGACAACTGGGATTGAACTTGAAAGGTACCTTAGCAAAACCCCCAATTCCTTCATGCAAGATTGGCCAGGAAAAAACTCCACTGAATAAAATTATTTTTAAAGTACAGATTATTGCAAAATCCTACAAAAACCTGTTAATTCATCTTGTTTTCATTCTTCTTTCTGCCCTTCTCTTGAACTTTACATGGCTTTTTTTCCTCCACTTTTGTCAGTGATGGGAAATTTCTAATCTAGCATGCTGGATTCATCCCTATTTGAAAATGAAAAGGAAACACATTTGCACTGAGATACACTTAGAGGCATTTGTTACAGCCAAGACAGAGTATCAAAGTTCATCCCCCAGCAGAGAGACTTGTGGCGAGAGGTAACTGCATTTGTCCCCTTTCTCCTGGCTGCTAATTATGGCTGAGCAGGTCAAAGCTGTCAAATGTTGCCACATTTGCTTGAGCGGGAGCTACAAAAAACACCCCATACTTGGATTCAAGGGCAGCGCATCCCTTGTGTATTGTCTGAGTTGACCCTTTCACAAAATAACAGACATTGTGAAGTGAGGTCAGAAAGGTATCGAGCCAGCTGCTAGACACCCTTTAAACTGTGTAATTCTGTCTGGAGAAAGAGAAGTTATTTAAAGAATATGATAACATTTCAAATAAAGCTTCAAAATCTGGGCCGTCTTCTGGTCTGAGATCAGTTTTTCTGCTACTGTAACTCCATTGACTTCAATGAAATTGTTCCTGATTTTCATTTGAGCAAGTGAGAGCAAAATCAGACTTGGTGCATTTAGATTGAGTGTGCCGGATCTCCACTGGTGTTAATCAGCACAGCTCCATTGATTTCAATCAGAATATTCCTCAGAATAACTGTCTTGTTGAATTTGCATTTCATGCATGTTTGAGAAACTTAATTTGAAGTGTTGCTGAAGTGAACTTTGGGGGGCAAATTGTGTCTAGTGGCGCTAGCCTGTTCAAAGAAGGCACAGAAGATATAGGGCCGTGGTCCTGCCCTTTTCTGCACCAACCAGCTGGAGGGGACCCTCTTTAAGGGCGGTATGGTAACTGTACTGACTGGGAGTTCTCAAGGGCAAGGTGCCTCATGTGTAGGACTCTGCCTCTTGGCTACCAGCTGGCTCTTCCAGAGCTCCTGCAAGGCGGTAAGAGGTGTGCACTTATAGACAGCATCCAATGTGAGCCTTTGGCTACAGGTCACAATTACTCCCTTTGATGGCAGAACTTGGTAAATGTGAAATTAGTGTGATAAGAATATACAACAAGGTGAAAAGCTACTGAAAGAGCAGCTTTCAGAAGGAGATTGTGCTACTTGTATATTAGCTGGTCTTGCAAGGTTTCAGGATTCTTCCTCCAGCATTTTGTAAACCAGCCTTCCTAGTTCCAAATCCCAAAGTCCTTTGCAGAAATCCCATTTCCGTTGACAGGGCGGGGGAGTGTTTTATTAATTTACCTTATCCTCTTTAGTTTTGCTGAACTAGTGAGGGACCTGAGACAAAGAGCACCACAAATCCTGCCCCATGTACATGGTATGGTGTCATTTATGTCATGTCAAAAATCTAATGTTGGAATTTAGGATGCAGCTGCATTCCACTACCTTAGATTCCAGTAGAGAGGCAGTGAGAAGGCAAGTGCTGTGCTAAGTATACAGCAGTTATTTCTATAGGTTTTCGCCTTTTGGTGTTAAAAATGCCTGGAAGTTTTCCATATAAGCATAGCAGATAAGGGATTAAACTATATTTTACTCACATGCACATCACATAGAATCAGAGAACATAGAAGATTAGGATTGGAAGAGACCTCAGGAGGTCATCTAGTTCAACCCTTGCTCAAAGCAGGACCAACCCCAACTAAATCATCCCAGCCAGGACTTTGTCAAGCTGGGCCTTAAAAACTCCTAAGGATGGAGATTCCACCTCCTCCCTAGGTAACACATTCCAGTGCTTCATCACCCTCCTAGTGAAATAGTTTTTCCTAATATCCAACCTAGACCTCCCCTACTGCAACCTGAGAACATTGCTCCTTGTTCTGTCGTCTGCCACCACTGAGAACAGCCAAGCTCCATCCTCTTTGGAACCCTCCTTCAGGAAGTTGAAGGCTGCTATCAAATCCCACCTCACTCTTCTCTTCTGCAGACTAAATAACTCCAGTTCCCTCAGCCTCTCCTCATAAGTCATGTTCCCCAGACCCCTAATCATTTTTGTTGCCCTCCACTGGACTCTCTCCAATTTGTCCACATCCTTTCTGTAGTGGGGGTACCAAAACTGGACAAAGTACTCCAGATGTGGCCTCACCAGTGCTGAAAAGAGCGGAATAATCACTTCCCTCCATCTGTTGGCAATACTCCTACTAATGCAGCCTGTAGTGGGGCAGCTGCCTCACTCCAGTAAAACAGGGGTTAAAAGCAGCCATGCTAGGCTGATTGGGGAAGTTGCCACAGTTGTGGCCAGCTTAATTAGGGCCCAGTTGGCCCTGATAAGAGGGCTGTGGGCCAGAAGTTGGTGGAGTCTCCCTCTAGCCCTGGAGTGGGAAGGGCTAGCTGCCTGAGAGGAAGGTACCTGACCTAGAGCAGTGTTGAGGAACAGGGCAAGGGAGCTGGAGAGCTCCAGCCTGGTAAAATCCTTGGTGAAGGCCTAAAGAAGGTAATGGGGCTGCAGAGGTACAGTCTGGGGTTAGGCAGAGGAAGCTGGTCCGACCCCCTTGCCAGTGATGAGGGGCCATTACACTGCAGTTTGTCCCAGTGAGCGGGGGCTAGATGATGACTGGCAATAGCCACTGAGGCAATGTGGGGGTAGAGGGTTGGGGGTTCCCTTGGGAGGGGAGACCCAGACTGTGGGGTACTGCGGTGGGCACAACCCCAGGGTAAGGGGCACCGGGGTCCAGGAGGGACACGGGGGCTGTAAGGCAGGCAAGACACTGGCCTGTAGAGGGCGCGCTGGGCTGGAAGAGCTAATTCCCAAGATGACCGGCAGGAGGCGCCGCACCGCGGAGTCTCACTTCACTACACGGCCCAATACACCGTAAGCCTTCTTGGCAATAAGGGCACACTGTTGACTCATATCCAGCTTCTCATCCACTGTCACCCCTAGGTCCTTTTCTGCAATGCTGCCACTTAGCCAGTCAGTCCCCAGCCTGTAGCAGTGCATGGGATTCTTCTGTCCTAAGTGCAGGACTCTGCACTTGTCTTTGTTGAACCTCATCAGATTTCTTTTGGCTCAATCCTCCAATTTGTCTAGGTCACTCTGGACCCTATCCCTACCCTCCAGCATATCTACCTCTCTCCCCAGCTTAGTATCATCTGCAAACTTGCTGAGGGTGAAATCCATCCCATCATCCAGATCATTAATGAAGATGTTGAACAAAACCGGCCCCAGGACAGACCCTTGGGGCACTCCGCTTGATACCGGCTGCCAACTAGACATCGAACCATTGATCACTACCCGTTGAGCCCGACGATCTAGCCAGCTTTCTATCCACCTTATAGTCCATTCATCCAGCCCATACTACTTTAACTGGCTGGCAAGAATACTGTGGGAGACCATATCAAAAGCTTTGCTAAAGTCAAGGTATATCACATCCAGCACTTTCCCCATATCCACAGAGCCAATTATCTCATCATCAGGGTCGGCTCCAGGCACCAGCTTTCCAAGCAGGTGCCTGGGGCAGCATTCAGAACGAGGCAGCAGTCCGTGTCCCGCGGCGGCTTTTGGGCGGCAGCTCCGCCGCTCTTCTGGGGGCGGCGGCAATTCGGCGGTGCTCCAGTGCTGTTGCGGTGGTGGCAATTCAGCGGTGACTGCTTGGGGCGGCAAAATTGGTAGAGCCGCCCCTGCTCATCGTAGAAGGCAATCAGGTTGGTCATAGAATCATAGAACCATAGAATATCAGGGTTGGAAGGGACCCCAGGAGGTCATCTAGTCCAACCCCCTGCTTGAAGCAGGACCAATTCCCAGTTAAATCATCCCAGCCAGGGCTTTGTCAAGCCTGACCTTAAAAACCTCTAAGGAAGGAGATTCTACCACCTCCCTAGGTAACACATTCCAGTGTTTCACCACCCTCCTAGTGAAAAAGTTTTTCCTAATATCCAATCTAAACCTCCCCCACTGCAACTTGAGACCATTACTCCTTGTTCTGTCATCTATCACTGAGAATAGTCTAGAACCATCCTCTTTGGAATCCCCTTTCAGGTAGTTGAAAGCAGCTATCAAATCCCCCCTCATTCTTCTCTTCTGCAGGCTAAACAATCCCAGCTCCCTCAGCCTCTCCTCATAAGTCATCTGTTCTAGACCCCTAATCATTTTTGTTGCCCTTCGCTGGACTCTCTCCAATTTATCCACATCCTTCTTGTAGTGTGGGGCCCAAAACTGGACACAGTACTCCAGATGAGGCCTCACCAATGTCGAATAGAGGGGAACGATCACGTCCCTCGATCTGCTCGCTATGCCCCTACTTATACATTCCAAAATGCCATTGGCCTTCTTGGCAACAAGGGCACACTGCTGACTCATATCCAGCTTCTCGTACACTGTCACCCCTAGGTCCTTTTCCGCAGAACTGCTGCCTAGCCATTCGGTCCCTAGTCTGTAGCTGTGCATTGGGTTCTTCCGTCCTAAGTGCAGGACCCTGCACTTATCCTTATTGAACCTCATCAGATTTCTTTTGGCCCAATCCTCCAATTTGTCTAGGTCCTTCTGTATCCTATCCCTCCCCTCCAGCGTATCTACCACTCCTCCCAGTTTAGTATCATCCGCAAATTTGCTGAGAGTGCAATCCACACCATCCTCCAGATCATTTATGAAGATATTGAACAAAACTGGCCCCAGGACCGACCCTTGGGGCACTCCACTTGATACCGGCTGCCAACTAGACATGGAGCCATTGATCACTACCCGTTGAGCCCGACAATCTAGCCAGCTTTCAAGTCATGCGTGACTTGCCCTTGGTGAATCCATTTTGACTGTTCTTGATCACCTTCCTCTCCTCCAAGTGCTTCAAAATGGATTCCTTGAGGACCTGCTCCATGATTTTTCTGGGGATTGAGGTGAGGATGACCAGTCTGTAGTTCCCCAGATTCTCCTTCTTCTCTTTTTTTAAAGGTGGGCACTATATTTGCCTTTTTCCAGTCATCTGGAACCTCCCCTGATCACCACGAGTTGTCAAAGATAATGGCCAATGGTTCTGCAATCACATCAGCCAGTTCCCTCAGCACCCTCGGATACATTAGATCTGGACCCATGGACTTGTGCATGTCCAGCTTTTCTAAACAGTCCTTAACCTGTTCTTTCACCACTGAGGGCTGCTCACCTCCTCCCCAAACTGTGCTGCCCAGTGCAGCAGTCTGGGAGCTGACCTTTTCTGTGAAGACCGAGGCAAAAAAAGCATTGAGTACATCAGCTTTTTCCACATCATCTGTCACTAGGTTGCCTCCCCCATTCAGTAAGGGGCCCACACTTTCTCTGATCACCTTCTTGTTGCTAACATACCTGTAGAAACCCTTCTTCTTACCCTTCACATCCCTTGCTAGCTCCAATGCCAATTGTGCTTTGGCCTTCATGCTTACACCCCTGCATGCTCAAGCAATATTTTTGTACTCTTCCCTAGTCATCTGTCCGAATTGCCACTTCTTGTAAGCTTCCTTTTTGTGTTTAAACTCACCAAAGATTTCTCTGTTAAGCCAAGTTGGTCACCTGCCATATTTGCTATTCTTTCTGCACATCGGGATGGTTTGTTCCTGTGCCTTCAATAAGGCTTTTTTAAAATACAGCCAGCTCTCCTGGACTCCTTTCCCCCCCTCATATTAGCCTCCCAGGGGATCCCGCCCATCAGTTCCCTGAGGGAGTCAAAGTTTGCTTTTTCTGAAGTCCAGGGTCCGTATTCTGCTGCTCTTCTTTCTTGCTTTTGTCATGATCCTGAACTAGACCATCTCACGGTCACATACACACACTTTTCAGTGGCAGATATCACCATGGCATTCGTGACCACAATTGATACATTTTGACCAGTCAGCGGGCTAAGCTATGTACCATTAAATGTATATTGAGTCTTTCATCCATTGGTGGGAATTCGATACAAAGTTGTTTTGTTAACTAACAAGAATAAGGAATTTTAAACATGTTTTATTGTCAGCAGAAATAATGGATCTTTTAGTAAGGAAAAATATTTTGTAAAGAACTATTCAAACTGGATTTTGGAGCCATGTGGACCTCTTGCAATGGAACCACTTGAAGCATGGCCCAGGCTCACCAGGCTTGCAAAGCATTCACAATAAACATATAATAAACATGAATGCTTGGTAAGGGTTCTGACTCCACGCCCTGCTAAGGCAGGTGAATTCGGCCAAGTTGTACAGTCAATCCTGATAATAATGTGGAAAACGTTAGCCCTAATCTCTCCCTATCCCCCGCCTCACTATTTGCATCTCCCATCTGATCCCAATATATGAGGAACAAAGTTCGGGAGTGTAATTGATTACAGTCTTTTGCCAGATTAAATGATACACAGGAGCCTCTTGCAATGGGATGTTAATAGGGAAGTGACTTCCCATATGCGATGGCACATAAAGCTTTTAACTAAATCAGTGACTGAACTGCAAAAGCTGTCATTTAGAGATACCAAGTGGATTTGGGACACTCCCAGGAGGATTTAGGGACTACACACTAATTAAGGGATGGATTTTGCTGGCCATTGTGAGGGTGTGCAATGGGAGCCTACCGTTTTGCCTCACCCCTACCCTCCATGTAAAGGCCAGACAGAACTGCAGGTGAGCACAGGACTATTCTGTCCCTGTGCTCCCCTGTCATTTGGGATTGGGGCAGAGATGGAGCCATGGCTCCAAGACCCCTATACCAGCAGACTGACAGACAGCTGCACAAGAAAGGGGACATTTACCCCAAGCCTAGCAGTTCTAAACCCATCTAAGCCTCTTTGATCAAGAAATCTTGTCAGATGTGCTTTTGTATGCGATTTCCAGTTCTTCCTGGCATTGATGAGGGTCAGTAATAATGCAAGTATAGCCTTTGACATAGTATGTCACTGCTTCCACTTCCCTGGCTGAGACCAGAAAGTCTGAAGACTTATTGAAAAAAGTCAATGAACTTTTTCAGACCTCATCAAAAGTTCTGTTCAAGTCTGTTCCAAAGTTTGGGAGGAGGTTTGGGTTGGTTTTCATTTTATCTGAACCAATTGGGGAATCCGTAGTTAGACAAACTCAATATCTGACAAGTTACTTGGGTTTGTTTCTGTCCAGTGCCAGGAAATCCTATGAGATGATGGTGTGGGGGGTGTTCTCTTGGTGTTTTCCACTTACCCTTGCACAGCTCTTTCTGTTTTTCTATATGAATTGGGTGACAGTAACAGAGAAAATAGCTTGAGAACTCCCATGAGATTTCCCAAGGCAATCACATCTGTCGCTAAACACTCGGTGCCATTCTCTACAGGGATCTGCAGGGGAGGCTAAAGCAGCATGACTGGTCTGAGAAGTTGGCCTGGAAAGTTCCCAGACCTCAGTATATCTTTTTTTCAAAAGTAGCTTCTCTCCTTGATAAGAAAGGACATCCCCTTTTCTCTGGACTGCTGCTCAGATACTGCAGGTGACTTGCAGCTATTGGAGAACTCAGCAGCTGCAACAGGGCTTTCAAAACAGGATCCGATCAGATATTCACCTCGCTGGATCTTGTCATCTAAAGGGCCCAACTGTAAGCCGCTTTGAACATGTGTTTACCTTTCTAGTCAAGCTATGTTCACACAGGGCCAAGTCCAGAGGTGCCAAGCTTTTTACATTGTGTAAAACTTTCAAAAACACTTCAGTGCCTGAAGAGCCTAAAGTCCCATTTTCTACAGAGACTTGGGCACTTTGGAAGAGAAAAAGAGGCTATTTCAGTCTCCTCAGAAGAATAAGTTCAAAGAGCCAAATCCTCAGGTCTTTTCTCAGTTTCTACTCAGGCCTTCTGCACTTTTGCTTAATTGAGAAAGGGCCTCAGGATTTTCTCCCTTCAGCATCTGTATCTCTTCCAAAGTTAAAAACAAAATCCCAGGCTGCAGATTCCTTCATTGTTTTCTGACCGGCTTCTATTTTGCCTACCCAATTATACAACCAGCAGGGCTGAAGCGTATTTTAAAAAACATCCTCAGCTGTTTATGCTCACAGATTCCGTCCTGTGCAAATAAAGTTTTCTTTGGCCTGGTTTTTAATTTGTTGTGTTTCTTTCTCCCTTTGGAAGGAATGAGGCACAAAAATGAGTTGTCTGTGTGTAGCGGAGAGCAGAATGCAGGCAGCCTATTTTTTTAAAAAAAGTCCTATTGGGGAGGCCCCATTGGTTAAAGGCTACGGCACAGTCACTCTGAAGTGAGGGTTTAATGAAGTAGCCTGTGAGAGAATGGAGGGGATGGTCCCCGCTGCACAGATGGCTCTTTGTCACCGCTGACACCTGCCATCTGCTTGTTTGTCTAAATGATGTCGGAGGGGGCATCGTGAGCTCCCAATCTGCTACACTGCCTCCACCAGCTTCCAGTGACCCCCTGACCCCTGTGTCAGACAGGTCCAGAGAGTTTGTTCTTTCAGCTCAGTGGGTTCTTCCTTCTCCATGTTTACAGCCTCTTCCCAGCCACTGACATTCACAGCAGCACAGTTCTGCCAGTAACAGCAGCAGCTGCCTTTGGCCTGCACTAGTTTGGTTTCCCCATACACCAGGGTCCAGTTTATAGATTGCTGATCTATAAATCTCATCTTCATGCATATGAAAAGAGCGGGACAGAGAGAGATTAACCTTTACAGACAAGAAAGAGGTACAGAAGTTTACATTGCCAAACAGCAAATTAAATCTTTAAGGAATATTATTTACAAGCCTATTTTCCCTCCCAAGTTTACAGCTTTTTCCAATGAAATTAGAAAGCCAAATTATCTCTGGTGTAATTCCACTGATATCAATAGAGTTAGACCAGGGATGATTTTGGCCTCCGATATTTAACACTGGTTTTGAATTTCATCTGGTGTGAATGTGGGTGGCTTTTTAACGATATATCAGCTGTAGTATTAGGAGAGCTAAGAGAGAGATTTTTTTAAAGGCACAAATAGGAGTTCAGGATCTAACTCTCAGTGATATGGGTGCCTAGTGGCCTTTTGTCCCTTTAAAATCACCCTCTTAAATAAAACATAGTAATATTTGTAATGGCGTTTTTCAAAATATCTTTGCACAGGACTATCTTTTTAATATCTGATAAGCCGTTGGATTTGCATACATCTGTGAACGATATTCTACCTTTCAGATAATTTTTGGAACAATAAACATACCCTATATATTTAACACAGTTCTGTAATACATAAAAGAACGTCACAGTTTAGCGTCAGATGAACAAATCTTTGTTGGCTGATAATCATATTTTCCTGAGTTTACAAAAAAGTGATATGCTTTTTATTTTCACCTCAAATAGTTTGAACAAGTCAGAGGCAGAATTTACAGAAAGAACAACATTGTTTTGCCCTGGAAATGTCCTGTTTCTGGTTTGGACAAATTCACCCACATTTATGCTTTTGCCCTACGGAAAAAAATGAAGTTTTATTGCTTCTCATTCAAAAGAAACTAAGTTTGCTGTTATAAATGTTGAGAGTTTGGGAAGAGAAATAATACATCATAACCGCAATAATTAATATTCATTATGTGCTTAAGGGGACTTACGCACATAACCGTATGTTACACATGAACACTCATGAAGTGAAAAAATAGTCATTTTGCACAGCTCTAATGAAGTCAAGAACAGAGATGCAAAGTACTGTAGGTTCAAAGTGGTCCTGAATGAGAGGAGTTTAGAATGGGATTGGGGGCTGATGTTTCTATGTGCTTTACTTGGCCCCCTGTTTTTAATTCCTCTCTTTAAAACTACAAATGGCTTTCCCTCAGGTGTGTAGTTTTTGCAGGTCACCTTTGTTTTCTGTTCTGGGAGCTGGTAGAAAAAATGCATGGTAACAAAACAAAACAAAAAAGGCTGACAAAAACTACTGCAGTCAATTTCTAAATCTGTTCTAAAAAAATCAAAGTCTAAATTTCAAGAGGTTTCAGATCACAAAAAAGATTAAAGACCTGAAAGATTTAAAGTTAACAAAATGTTTCTAGTCAGTTTGGTGCTGATGAAAAGTATCAGATGGGCAGCTCTGGAGACTGTCCCCACCCCCCACTATCTATAGATACATTTATTCCCAAGGCACATTACCCTGTCACTGTGCCTCACTCCTGGCACAACAACAGCAATGGGCCAGAGGATATTTCACTCTCCAAGCCAGTTTTAGATCTTGGCCTCTCTGCCAACAAATTTGCCAATTAGTGCCAGCTGTGATGGAGTTTTTGTGATGCAGACACCTGTTCACTGGGAATGGGACTGAGATGAAACGTTTGACTTGTAAAATTAAGTCAAATCCAAGGTGCCATTGAATTTAGCATTAAAAAACATCTAAATCTTATAAAAATCTGCATTGTGATGCCCTCTCTCTCTTAGAAACAAATTAACTGATTTGATTATTTTTAGGGGCGGGGGAATGATGAGCCCTGTCCTGTAGGCCTTATTCTAGCTGAACTTCTATTAATTTGACTTTGAAATTTGCCGGAGTAAAATGCAAAAGTAACTTAATGGTTTCTGGGATTCTGTAAACCAGTATCAGACCGAGGTAACGGAGAAAAAGCTGAGGTATAGATCCTTAGCCCTAGGGGCTTATTGTGCAAATGCCAACAGACCCTTAACCAGAGCAGTGCTATACAGGACAGGAGCTGCTAAAATACTGGACTGTTTTCTACTTTTTTTCCACTAGGTGCTACATATGTATGTCACTGGCCTTTGACCCTCTCTCCCCCTGCCCCCTTTATAACTTCACGGCTTGAGAGCTCCCAAAGCACAGTCACTACAATTCCCGACAAAGGACAGCATAGCATTCCCTTCAGAAGCCACTGGTGCCACAGTCATACTCTGCCTAAGGGAGTCACCGTTGAGCAAAGTGAGATGCTCCCAGCTCTTCCCCCAGAGAAGCTGAGCGCACTGTCTCCTCAGTGTCTTTAATAACACTGAAAGGCAGTGGGCTATGCAAGAGCAAACAGAGCATGGGGAATCCTAAGCAGCCTGGGAAATTTTCCAAAGGCCATCAGAGATACATGGGATGAAATCCTCTCCTCAGTGAAGTCAGTGGGAGTTTGGCCACAGACTTCAATGGGGGCAGGATTTCTCCCACACTGTATCGTTGTAAAAGGGAAACATTACCTGACAGGACATTGGTGAGTCAGTGCATGAAGAAACTCCTTTTTCATGTATGTATTTTGTTCAACTGTCAGGGCTGTAGCTAGCCATTTAAAATCTATACATCCTCAGGCTGATCTGTCATCTCACTCTGCAATGGATCTGTACTCTTCTAATGTAGGCAAACAGTCTGATCACTCTTATAGCTAACACAGCAGGTGCAGCTAGCCAGAGAGATCTAGCACTGGGCTAATAAAAGGCCTGTTGTAAAACAAAAGAAACCCATAAGTGTTGTATCTTTTATTTTTTCCTCTGGACGCTAACATTTTTGTGTCATGATGTAGCTGACATCTGCCTGCCTAAACCAAACCTGCAAGGCAGCAAAGGGACTCAGAACTGTGTGGCAATGCAAGGACCCTTCAAACAAATGCTGTCCTAGCACCAGAGGAATAAGTTGCACTTACCATGCACAGTAAGTGACAGTAAATTCCAGCTGCCTCTGCCTCAGTGGGGTGAAGTATACCTTCCCTTAATTCTTCTCTAATAGAACCTGTGTTCGTTGTCGAATTGCATGCTGTTTTGTTTCTTATGATTTCTTGGCCAAAGAATGGCTTTTAATCTTTTCACTGTAAGTGGGAAAACTACAGAAAGATAAATCCCCCTATCTTGCATCCAGCAGCAGGCCGCTGTGGTTTCCCATTTAAGAATTGAGAGGTTTGAAAAATATAATACCAATCTTATGGTAATGGAGCTGGCATTTGAAAATCAGTTATATCATCTAGCCAGCATCCATTTTGGCCGGCATGAAAAATCAGCTGTAGGACAGGTGTCAGTCAAACACTAATGGAACATGCTCTCTCACCCTCCAAATAACGGTTAAGCCCAAGGAAGTGAAATAAACAAATATTCTGGAATCAGAGACCAACCACTGACAGGGCATGTGATGACAAGTCACACGATTTTTCTACATCAACCAAAGTAATAGTTCACACTGAGAGATTTTGGGTCCAACTTAACACTGCTATGTGCCTTATGTAGTCATTCATACCGACGCCAAGCAGTTGTGAATTACTTCCTAACTGGAAGGATGGTGTTTTCCACCCACTTTGCTATGCTGTAATTGACTACCCAAGGAGCAGGGCAATGGTGAATCAGGCCCCTTTTGGTCAAAACACCGGCCTGGAACTCAGGAGACTTGCATTCAATTCCTAGCTCTGTCACAGGAGGGCTGTGGCCATATTGCCAACCCCAACATTCAAAAATCATGAGATTGGTCCCAAAAAACTCATGAGATTGACTTGAAACAACCTAAACAATTTTAAAATGAGCAAGTTGGGATTCTTTTTATTTGTCTTTTGGATTTTGAAACTTGGGCCACTTTTTCAAGCTTTTCTCCACAACCATAAGGGCTAGAAATTTTGTTTCAAAATGAAAACAGAGATTCTCAACAGAATCTCTTCTCTCCAGGAGTTGGGGCTTTAATTAAAACACCAAATATAATGAAACAGGAGACAACACTATGAGAAATGGCAACCCTAAGTGTGACCTTCAGTAAGTCACATGGAGCCAGCTGTTCAAAAGAGATCAGAACCCAGCCTCTCCCATGTAAGCGCCTAAATGAAAGGGCCAGGTTTTCAAAAGTGCTTCGCACTCAGTGCTCTCTGTGTAATAATATTGTCAGTGGCAGTAGATAGGTTGCTGAGCACCCTGAAAGCCCAGCAGTTTCACTTAGGTGCCTAAATGGGAGATACTGAGTGCTGAATTCTTTTGAAAATCTGGCCTTTTCATCTTACTGTGTCTCAGTTTCCTAAAACCAGTAGCACAAAGCTGCCATAGGTGGTCTGAGGTGGGAGGAGGGGCCACACTGTATGTATGTAAGTAAAAAGCTTACTTACTTATTAAAGTATACATGAAGTCTATTGTAGCAATAGCTTAGAGTGCTAATCCTGCCAATGTGATGCACTAGGATACATATTCCTGTGCTTGTACTGAGCACCACTGATTGTGCTCAGTACAAGCACAGGAATATGTATCCTAGTGCACAGAGGTTACTACATATGTCCTACGAAACTGTCTACCCTATAGTGCCTGATGATTCAACTAATCTGTGTGGGCCATGATAGAGTCTCTTCTTATTTTTGTTTTACAGAGCAGAACAGTTCATGTGCCCATCCCTCTCTGTCCCTCTCACCACTTCTTGCACTGTGCTCACCAGGATATGTTTAAATTTAAAAAGGAATTGAATACATATTTTAAGCCCTTTTCAGTCTTGCTAAGATGATAAGAAGTGAATTACAGAAGTATCTTGTGATAGCATGAAATACTTCATGACTGGGAATTTTTGTGAACCTGAACTCACAAAGCCATGTGATTTCCCCGTGAAATGATTTGATGGGGATTTTTGCTGTTGTTGTTGTTCTTTAGAGTGACACCCTTTCTGAGCTTGATTTGAAAATGTTTAGAATAAAAAATTAAAGGAAACTGAAGATGCTAACATAAGTGGGGAGGTTTCATTATGGTTAATGTCAGTTAGTAAAGGCTCACCACCACTGTTAGTAAAGACTCACCAACACTTTACAATCAGTTAATTTCTTTAGCCACTCCTCTAGCTCTGTCTCCACCGCTCCACCCAGGACTCATTGACGCTGAATGAAAAGGCATTGTAACAAACCATTGGTCAGTACTATTGTTACTGCTATTATTACTATTAGTTTCAAAAGTGCTTAAGTAACTTAGGAGCCCACGTCTTATTTTTAAAAATGATTTAAGTACTTAGGAGCCTAAGTCTCATTAAAAGTCAATGGGATTTAGGCTCCTAAGTAACAGGTGTTTTTGAAAATTATGCACGTCTTTCAACACTCTAATAATCTCCTTTGATTGATGGCCCTTAAGGAAAAAATACTGTCCCTTAATTTAATTATGTCACATTGTTCCCATATTATAGAATTATAGAAATGTAGGGTGGGAAGGGACCTCGAGAGGTCAGCTAATCCTACCCCCGCCCCCCCACACACTGAGGCAGGACCAAGTAAACCTAGCTCATCCCTGACAAATGTTTGTCTAACCTGCCCTTAAAAACCGCCAGTGATGGGGATTCCACAACTGCCCTAAGTAACTTGTTCCAGTGTTTATGAGACAGGGTAAAAAAAATAAGGATTGATGAGTTTTCACAGTGCCCTTCATAATTTTGGTAATTAAAGAGACTCAAGTCTCTTTAATCTTTTCCAAAATACTCTTAGCTTTTGCAAACAGTGTTTAGCTATTTTTGAAAATGGAAAACATTTTGATTTCCTGGATAGTGTCCAATTTTTGATGAAGATGTTTCTCTCATTTTCCATACATCAAGCTTTGGATTTTATTTATCATTTTTACTTGTTGGGGTTTTTTTCTCCCCTTCTTTGGTTTTGTTTGTCACTTTTTGGAGGGTTGGGGGTTTTTTCCTCTGCCAGTTGTGATTGGTTTCTCTTTGTCATCCGCTGGTATTTTTTCAAAACTGGATGTTTTTGAAAATGAAATGTTCTAATTTTGAAATGAACCAGTTTCATTTTCTGAAAAGGAAAAAAGTCAATTAAAAAACTTCAGCAGCAAAATCAGACCATTTAATCCATGAGAATAACAAAACCATCTTCACAAATTTTATTAAAATAATGTTTTAAAAGATCAACCAGCTCTAATCATTTGTACATTGGTCGAGTTGTGTGTTGGTTAGATATGGTCCAGTAGTTAGGCTCCTATCCTGGGACTTAGGAGAGCTGCATTCAATTTCACGCTCTGCCACACATTTCCTGGGTGACCTTAGGCAAGTCAGTAAATTTCTCTGGGCCAAATTTTCAAAGGTATGCAAGTGCCTAAAGATGCAGATAGGTGCCTTGAAATCACTGGGAGTGAGGTATCTAACCGTCTTATGTGCTTTTGAAAATCCTAGTAGGCACCTATCTGTATCTCTAGGCCCCTGCATGCCTTTGAAAATCTGGTCCTTTATGGCTCAGTTCCCCATCTGTCACCTCACAGAATGTAAGTAACCTTCAGAGATTGTGAAATGCTCAGATACTATGGCAATGAGGGCCATACACATACCTGAAAGTCAATTTCCATCTCAATTAATATGTGCTTTCATCTATGCATTGGTAGGTTTACATTGTAGCAGATCTTGAATTTAGGTTTACTGATAATTTGTTAATCCGCAGGATTTGTGGGGATTTTTATTATTTAATTGTTTTCTTTTTAAATTAACATAAAACAAACAATAGTTACTATGATATTTTTTTTATCCGAGCTAATCTCAGAGCCAATGACATGAGTTTACTGCATTATGAATATGTCAAATATACAACATATTTGTGTGGTTTATTCAAAAATCAATGACAGGGTAAATTGTAGGTTGTATTATTCTACCTTTCTTAGAATATACTTTTGCACTAAAAAATACTACTTTAAGAAACATATTGCTGAGTTGTGTTTGTATCACTACTACGTTAGTGCCTCTCCCTGAATTCCCAAAGCGAAACCAGACCATTGTGAAAGAAACACACTGGGCCATATGTTCCACAAATTCTAATGCACAATGGCATCTAAAATGCTGTGGATGCGGGAGTAAAATTTCATTGTTATTGGGATAGATCGTCTCTTGGAGATCTGTGTGCAGAGACGTCCTCTGTGCAAGGATGTCCCATTTCCACGCCAATCTCTGAGGCACAACGAGGCTCTAAGTTATTGGGGCAGACCCTCTGCTGGTATAAACTGGTGCCGCGCTATCGGCTTCAATGGAATTACATCAGTTTATATCTGTTAAGAATCTGGCTCATTATTTTTATTATCTGTTTTATCACAGGCATTTTTGCAGCACCCATCACTAGAGTAAGTTGTTATTATTTATTTTTCATTTGTATTACTATGATGCCCGGGAGCCTTAGTCAAGGACCAGGATCTCCTAGTGCTCCGTGCTGCACAAACAGCTGATCCCTGCCCCAAAAGACTTACAATCTAAATATAAGACAATAGACAACAGAGGGATACACACAGACAGAAGAGCAAAAGGAAACTAAGAGACAATGTTGGTCAGCATGATAAATAGTGGTCTCAACACACAACAGCCTAATTGTTGTCAAGTCGTTTGTAGGCATCACGACAAAGGAGAGTTTTAAGGAGGGCATTGAAGGAGAAAAATGAAGTGGCTTTGGGGAAGTTTATGAGGCGCTCCTTCCTCCCAAGTGTACAAGGCAATGTGGAAGAAAGCATAAAGGTGCTTATTTGAAAATTTAACCAGTGGCCAATGGAAGCTGGCATCATGGGCTGATTGGAGGTGGGAGACGACATCTCAACAGTGAATGAAAGATGATAGGTGGAGTTGGGATAGGCTATGAAATGCCTTGAAGGTGACCACAAGAGGCTTATGTTTGATGTGATAGAGAAGGGGGAGCCAGGGAGGGATGAAAAGAGAGGGGTGACATGGTCAAAGCAACAGGCCAGGAAAACGACGTTTGCAGCACTATTCTGAATGGCTGAGAGTGGGGCAAGACAGCATTTGTCAAAGCTGGAGAAAAGGATAATTGAAACGCAGGATGATCAGAGCCTGAACAAGAGATTCAGCAATGTAGATGGATAGGAAGGTGCTCTGCAGGGAGAATGTGCAAGAGATAGACAAAGTCTGAATGTGAAGGCATAGAGAGAGGTCTGAGCTGAAGATGATGCCCAGGTTTTGGGTCTGAGCAACAGGCAGGATGGCAGTGTTGTCCACAGTGTTCCAGAAAGGAGGTAAATACAGAAGTGCACGTCACATAGTTTAAGTTACAAATGCCCTAAAACAAGATTTCCCAAGCTTAGGGCCATATTGTGAACCCTGTGCTCACACTTTGTAGCTTACTCCACAACTAGGTCCATTCCCTTCAGTGGGACTAGTCCTGTAAATACTATTCCAATGTAAGAGAGAGGGAAATCCTCATAATGCCTGAAGCCCCGGCAACTTTAGAGGACAGAGAAGAGAAAAATATTGCAATTAGGCAGGCTGGCCCTAGAGCCAAAAGTCAGTTATAGACAATGAAGTGCAACTTATCGTACTTTGTGCATATGGCCAGCCAGGTGCCCAGACATATTTCTGGTGGGAGGAATTCCAGGGGTGAGCACTTGCGACTGAGAACACCCTGCCCTCGTCTCCAGCAAGTCCTGCCTTTGGGGAAGTTAGCTTATGTGGTCTGGACAAATGTAGTTCCTGTAGTGGGTCAGAAGGAAAGAGAAATGGTCTCTGAGGTAGCTTGGCCATTCTGAGCCTGGTAGCTGGTTGGCAGCCTACACAGAGTAGAAATCACTGATATAATTTAATGTCTCTGGCATTAAAATTAATGTCTGCTGGCCCACAGCAGAAGGTGTAATTTAAGTTCTCTGCAGAAGCCTGTCCACAAAATGTGGTGTTTTCAGATGAAGCCACTAAGCTCCTTATTAATTAGCACTTTTCCTCCATTGAGCTCAAAGCACGTCCCAAAGGCAGGCAAACCCAAATTCCCCCTTTTTACAGATGTGGAAACTGAAGTACAGAGGGGTGAAGTGTGCCTTGACTCCTGCTCCCATGCCTTATCTTCTAGCCCACCCACCCAGCCTCATCGTAAGGGCTTAATACAACAAGTCACTTGGCAACTGCCTGGCACATGAAAAATGTGACATCCACCCATGATTTGCCTCATCTTTCTCATGCCGTCTTCTCGTTGAGTTCTGTTATAAATCTTTCCCACATTTCCCTCATCGCCAAGGTTGGAGTTGCCATCCTGGACTGTTAATTGGCTAGGATTTCAGTCATGTGGCGAGGCACACACATATGTCGTATAACATGAACCATCTGCACATGCTTTAATTAACAGATCTCAAGCGTCTCTTGCTTCCATTGAATAGAACTTCCCCCACCCTCCTCAGCAAGCCTGTCCTATACAACTCTTATGGCTCCCCTCCCACCCTGAAATTCTTAACCACAGCTATAAAGTGTAGACCCCCCAGCTCTTCACAGCAGCATTGGTGCAGGCCTCTGTAGTGAGCGAAAAAGCAGCTGAACAGGGCTCCTTCCAAATGTTTATGGCAATAAGGACCTACAGGATAGGTTCCATTTGCAATATATAACAGGGGCTTGTTTTTGCATAGACCAGATTTTATTGTCTTTCATGTTATAGCATCTGAAACAATCTCGTAGAATCTTTCTATCTATCTGCACAGAGATACATACACACAAGCAAGTACCTATCTACACTGCAGCAAGACCTGCTCCTTCCTGAGCCTTGCTTAGTTCTCTAGCTGCATGCATGTTTCCCCTTTCACTACTTGAAGGCCAAAGGCATTCTGTTCCCTGTCTTCCCCAAACATTTTCACTGAGAAACATGCTACTTTAAACCAGAAGTTGGCTGTAGGGGTAGCACTTCAGCGAAGCTACACAGATTGACACTAGCTGAGAATTTGGCCTAATGCGATTGCACTAGCATAAAACTGGTGTACCACAGGGGTAAGCCAGGCCTTATATTCTCATTGCTCTCCTAGGGTATGATTCTCCTCTCGCACTAGTTTTATATTTGAATGGAGTTGCTCTTTCAGTGGCATTATTTGAATTAACTCCTGTTGTAGGAGGGGAATGAGACACCTAACATCGAAAAAAAAAAATTGGGATCTAGATGAAGGTGAGCTGTGTTTGCTAACACAAGATGGCATCTGGAAGAATGGATTAAAGTGGTGTCTGCACCAGCTATTGTTTGTGGGTGTAAAACTCATTTTCAGCAAAACTGTACGCTGCCCACCAGCTGGCCTAGAGGAGGGACGTTTGCACTGGTGTCTCGACATCAGTGTAGTAACACATGTGCTCCATACTGTACCAGCACAAAGCAGGGCTCTTACCGGTGTGACTTACCTTGTTCTAAGTTGCTTAAGGTAAGTTGCACCAGTGAAGGCATTTCCAGTCAAACTTTATGTGCCAGAACCTCAGCTGGTGTAAATGACCATAGCTCCACTGAATTCATTTACTCTGGTTTACAGCAGGTGAGATCTGACCTTCTGTGCCAGTTTCTGCTCCCAGTTATGGTGGTGTAAATCTGGAGTAGATGACGTTACCCTGAATTTTGACTTGTGTAAATTAGAGCAGAATTTGGCCTTCCGTGCCCGGGGAAGGACTTTCTCATTGGAAGGCATACACCTTTGGAACTCACTCCCCTGTAGAGCCCAAGACTAGTGGCCTACAGGACATGATGCAAGAGGCAGTTCTTAGCTTTTTACTAACAGTTTTATTGTGTTTCTATTTTTATGTTTTAAAATCTCTCTCTAAAGTGCCCACTTTACCAGGCAATAGACCTTATTCTTCTTATGTTTAATTTGCCTTGCTTTACAATGGGTTTATAATTAATTGTTTGGTGCTAAAGGGGCACCCAGTCCTTCCCACCACTAGCAATGGAGCATGCACCATAAAAACCCTAGTTGTCATGCAATAGACTAACACAACCCTTGTTCTATAGTTATAGGAAAACTGATAGAATCCACTGCAAAGCTTCATGCAAAGGCACACTTATACCATTTTAAAGGTTGGATCCTGCAGACCTTTTTTGTGTAAAAATCCCACTGACTTCAATGCACAAAAGAACTACAGGATGGGGTCCAAGACTGTATAAATCTGTATTTTGACTGGGTTTTGAGTTTTATTTTATTTTACAAGTGGATTTTTTTAACCTCATAAACCATCATGCATTGATCTTGAGTGTAATGCCTCAGATGTTCAGATGCAGATCTTTAAATTGTAACCAGGCTTTATTTCAGATGTGCAGCTTCAAACTGCAAATTGCAAAAGGCGCTACTTGCAAGATGCTTCTTCTGCAAACCATGGTGACCCTGCAAGTAAGTCAGCTTGTGAGTGAAATGTACCATTGCGCAGCTGCTTCCTATCCCCCCCCGCCCCGACATCACAACCAACAAAATTCACTTCTTACTGCATTTCATGTACATTATATAGATGTTTTTATCACATGTTCCTGGCTACAGGAACTGCTACAGAATTTTGATTCTGTAGGCCAACACATCCTATCCCTATGGAAGGTTAGGTGGACTAGAGTATTGTACCATTTCCTATGGCTATAATATAATTAAATCCTGTACAGACTAAACATGAACCTCTATGTTGAATTTATTTTCCTGCCATACCGGGAATGGAAATGTGACTCTGCATTGAAATACTTAGGACCTCATTCTGCTTTCCCAGTGGTTTTACCCAGGAGTAACTCCATTGACTTGAACAGAGTTACTTCTGATTTGCATCAGTTTCAGATCAGGATCAGGACCTTAATAAGCATGAGCATAAGACCCGATACCTCAGCATAATGCCATTCTTTATATAGGTCACACTTTAGCTGGATGTTATCATCCAAATATAGATGTGTATTTTTAACAACTGAGAAGCAGGGCTCAGTGGCGCAGTGGGTTAATACACAGTTTAACTACTCGTGACTTTGGGCCTCACATAAGAGTTGGAACAAGTGCCAATGCAGGGACAGAGCTAACCCTATTCAGGGGTTGCTAGTTTGGCCCATGGCTCAGGATAAGGCAGCCCCACGCACACATGCCCATCGCAGAATGCCTCCCTGGCTGGGAACCCCTGTGGGGGAGGAGAGAGCAGAAGGAACGCTGTGTTGCTTGCAGAGGGCCAGGATATTCCCAGGGGGACCCAATAGATTGTTTTGTGATGGTCCTCATCAAATGATCAGAGCTTTCCCACTGTTCAGGAAAACTCGCATCTGGTGGTTGGGATTTGGGTGCACCCCTACTCTGCAGCTCTTCGGTCCGATAACCGTAGTGTTGCCAGCTCCTGCAAATTTTATATTTGGTGTTTTTCATAAAGCCCCAGCTCCTGGAGTCCTGTGATTAGATGAGTATCTCAGCTTTCAAAGAAAAGTATGTTTATAGCCCTACCAATTGCAGAGAAAAGCTTGAAAATGTGTCCCAAGTGCACCCCAAAGGTGCAGAAACCAGACAGCAAATAAAAAGATCCCCAAAATATTACTTTTTTAAAAAAAACTCATGATTTGTAAACCAACCTCAGAATTTGGGATAAGGGGCTGATATATGATTTTTGAATGCTTGGAGCTGACAATACTGAAAGTGGTCTAGAAATCTCCTGAAAACAAGCTCCTTCAAGGTGTGTCCAGTAGAGAAGAACCTCAGTAATTCACTTGACTGAGAGGGAGGCCTGTTGCAAAGGCACTGGTGTTTGCAAATTAACTTTGAAGCAAAGAAACCCAGCTGAAACAGCAATCATCATGCATCCCAGAATGTGCTTCACACATTAGCTTAGTTCTGATTATTCATGATAATCCTTTATAGGCTAATAAGAAATGCTCCATAATATCTATGTTGATAGAAATCATGAAATCTCAGTAAGACTGAGCCCTCACCTGAGCACAGTGAGATTAAACCTCTGCAGAGTTGGAGGGAGAGACTCTCCTTTTGTGTGTGGGGGGGAGAAGTTGGGCTGGGTTGGGTGAGCAAAGCGCAAAGGAGTGGGCTTCTCCTGAACGCCCTGTTTTACTCTGTGGCTGAAATACCGCAGCATTTCTGCTTCCAGCACTCACTGAAGCCAGGAGCCACTGACAATAAAGTGGGAGGAGGGGAAAGCCTGTAAACTCAAAGAAGCCTGGGACTTTAGAGTTAGTTCAGTGAGTTTTCGGTGAAGATCTGCTCCACTTCGCCTATCCCTACCTCAAAAGCTGCAACGCCTGGCAACACTGATGCAATTGCCCAACAATTGTTGTACACAAAGCCATCTGAGAGGGGCCAGCGTCCTCAGCTCCCATTGACTTCAGTGGGAGTGGAGAGCGCTCAGCACCTGGCAGGATCAGACCCTGTCATGTTGTGATTGTCTACCATCATTATACAGCACAAACAGCTGGCGCTTTACCAGATGAGCTGGGGTGCCAAGCAAATGCTTTCAGCTGGTTAAACCTGCTGTAAAAAGAGTCCCTTTGAAATTTACTGTAGCATTAAAAGGGGGTTTAGTCTAGCATGCCTTTGGAAACTGCTCAGCTGCAGAGTTTATGCTTTTCAGCATCTCCCTGGCATTTAAACAGGAATGAACTCTTGAAAGAAGAAGAGTCAATAATTTGCCAACGTTCATCACAGGAGTTACACTTATATATCTCCACACTCCTGCCCCATGCGTGTAGGCACCTGCCTGCTTGGCACTGCGCCATTGCTTACAATGGATCTAGGTGCAGCTACAGAAAAGATTCTTGAAATAACAAGTGGCTTTAACCCCTAAAGGAAGCTAAGCTAAGACGCAAAGGTAGATGGTTCATTTGCCGATTAATTCCACACATCCTCTCTCCATGCAGCATATCACTCCAGTTGGTGCTTTTAAACTAAATTTTCCTGTTGGATGCATTTGCAGGGCTGAAGTCAATGAGAGCCCTGCACTCATTTTGCCCTAATTAATGTATAAACATTCTACTCAGAAACCTGAGTCCCTAGGTCCCGGTCTGGTAAACACAGGATACATTCTGAAAATCACCATTTACAGTCATCCTGCAGCTGAGTTTTTGTGTCTAGTGCTCTCTCTCCAGTGAGGTTTCAAGGGCGACGCAGAAATCTGGAGTGAAGCAGAAGATTTGTTTTAAAATAAATGCTTTGTTTTGCTCGGTGTTCCTTGTAATTCCCCAATCTGCATGCGCAGAAGCTGTGCCTTATTGTCAAAGGTGCCTCTGATTTATAACCCCTACTGAAAACTAGAGCAACTCAGCATCATGGTTCCCCATGTCAGCCTGTATGTTGGGAGAGATTCATTGGATTGAGAACATGAGTCTGGTAATCCCTCGTGTCCGCTCTCCATTTTATTTGGATGTTTTTTGTCATATTTGACCCTGGTGTTGGCTCTAGGGTTTTTATAGGTTTGTGCAAACTGAGCTAACCCAGGAGATAATTATTGAGGCACACAGCTGAGCAGGATTCTAACCAGGAATAGACATTGATATGCATAATAAAAATATCCTCAATTCCACTAGCCAGGATAAAAGCTTATGAAGATCGTATGCTAATTATAGCACTGAGCTGCAGCCCAAAGATCTAGTTCTGTGGGCTGCACATCCCCTGAAAATGCTCACTGGGGGCACCAGTTCAGCAAACTGGGAAGCACAGGTTTAGCTTTAGGCATATGCTTAGGTCCCATTGAGTGGCACCTGCTTGAAGTTAAGCATATGCTTAAGCACTCTGCTGAATGAAGGGTTTGGAACAATGCTGGGAGCTAGCAATGAATGTGTTCTAATTTAAGCACAGTTCCAATTGATCATTGCCTAGCTTATAATTTAAGGCACAGCCCCAGTTAAGGAGCAATACTGAGTCACGCCGTGCCAGAGGACACTGGGGAGTCTTCCAGAACTCCCCAGCATGCAAGAGCTTGCCTGCTACTATACTCCAGTATGGGTTACCACTTATTCCTCCTGCCACACTGGTCCTGCTCCATGGGCTGGTGAGGATAGCAGCAGGTCTGTGCGCCCAATTCTTCCCTTCCCCTTTTGGGATACCATGCACAACTGAGGGAGCAGTTTGTGCTGGGACTGCAGTTCTCTCAGGCCTGTAGGCAGGCTGGACAAAGTGTGTGCAAGGACACTTCTTTTAGCCATCCCCTGCGGTGCACAGGCAGAATCAGGACCATTAATGGCCCTCAAAGGGCATTTGCTAGGGGTTCCTAGCTCAGATGGCACTGAGTGTGGTGAAGGGTAGATATGGCCCCAAGGAATCTCAACTTTTACCCTAATCAGTAATTCAGCACCGAGAGGGAATGTACCTGCCTGATCTAGAATGAAACAGTTAACAGCAAATAGATAAGAAACCCACCAAGGCAGGACACAGTGTTATTTATTTCTACTGGAAGGAACAGGGCATAATTTTGGCCATGGTAAAATAATAAAGAATAATACTTGTGACATTTTGTTATTTCAATACGCAATATGTGTTATGTAGCAGAAAACACAAAAAATAGCAGCAGAGCCAAAATATTAGCTGATGTATTAAACTACAAAACCAGCAAGAACATTACATGTACAAGATGGGCTTGTCCTAAGGCACGAATTCATCTCTCTTATAAACTCACTGAAGTCAGTGAAGATACAATGTAGAAAACTTGGCCCTAATTATCCCAGACTTTTTGTAATATGAAAGATAATGTGTCCTAGTGAATTGTGCCTGCATCTGAAAGCCAGGAAACTGGTATTCTCATGCCAGGTCGGCCACTGACATTGGCTTTCAGCAAGTCACTTAACTGCTCAGTTTCTTCATCTGTAAACACAGAATTAAGGTACTTGCATCCCAAGGGCCAGATCCTCAGCTAGCATAAACTAGCATAGGTCCAATGGAGCTACGCTAATTTGCACCAGGTGAAGATTGCTGCCTGTGAGGCTTCATTAGTTTATGTTTGCAGAGTGCTAGGGAGCATTGTTACATGGGAGAAATCTGAAGAGCTCTGTGAAAATGTGTCCACATATTTGTCCTCCAAAGTTCTCACTGAATGTCCGTCAGCTTCTCTGCCTTGTCCTTCCTCAGGAAAACATCTTCCTCGTAATAAATCATGTAAAGGTTTAGCCCTTCCCTCCACACTCCTGTTCCAACTTTCACCCTCCCTTCCCATTCCTCAAAAAAAAAAAAAAACCTGCCGGAAACATTAAAACCCATTTTAAATCATTATTTACTTTCCCAAGCAAGAGAAACACGATCAAATTAAGAGGACAGGAACAGAAAGGGAAGGCAGGACAGGAGCCCCAAAGGAAATAATTTTCTTACTCTTTCCCTCTCCCGGATCTCTCCAAAAAGCACTGCATAAACTTTCAATCTAAGCAGCCAGCTTTCCTCTCTGATGCATATGCCATTCAGGTTTATTCTATACAGGAATTACAGTATTTAGATAGAGAGATACACAGAGAGAAATATAAACAATTTGTGACAGACAGATAGATAGATATTTAACAATAGGAATTTCATTTCATTTCATTGTACACATTTAATTTCATTATATAATTAATTAAGCCAGTCAAATATTTGAAAACTATGTAATTCATGCAAAGGAGCCACATCTGTTTAACAAAACAACCCTGACACACCACCAGTTATTGCTCTGTTACAAAACCCTTTTGATTTTTTTTATGCTGATGTGCAAATGACCCAGCAGCACCCAGTAGCTAATTATAGTTATCACAAGATGAAACTGTGATTAGCTCAAAGTACCTTTTTTTGTCAATCCCAAAGGGGACAGGGACACATTTGCAGTAGAAATGATGCCCCTGGAGTGACAAGAGTGGTTGGTGTAATTCAACTGAGCATGCTCCTAGAAAACACTTGCTGTCAGTACATCGCTCTCATGCACACACCAGCTGTCTCCATTTGGAAAGGACAGTCCTCATTTTTTAAAAGCAAAATATTGACAAGTGTTCCAATCTGTCCCCCCCAAAAAGCTCTCCTCTGCCTGTGTGCTTTAATGCCATTAAAATGTGTGACTCTGATGCTCCCTCCAAATGTCTCCGTGAATAGCTGTCAAATGTTGGCATGTATTGCTGTCTATGCTCTAAGAAGCAGACTAACACCAGGCACTTCCATTGATTGACTTTAAAGTCAAACACACATGGTTCCGTATTAGGGTTTTGCGGGAGGCCTGTCTCGCACAGCTCAGCATCCAACAATTTGGATGTGCTGTCTGAAGCTTCTTGGAACTACGCAGTTTTCTTGAAGAAATAAAAATGTACATCTCAAGAGAACAGGCTTCCCAGCCCTTCTTGGTGTCTGTCAAGGCCAACATCCTTGCTCTGGGTATTAGGATGCAATAGTCCTGACTCTTTGCTTTTTTCCCATGGATGTGATTCCAGTGACTTCAGCAGAGTTACTCTTGGGTTTTACTCATGCACAGGAGGGGAGAACTGGACCCACTGAGTTTCACTTCTGGCTGGATACCAATTAAAACCACAACTTATACCAAACATTTCAGAGCTTTAAAAAGTTTCCTTTGAAATTCAAGTTCTGGAAACGAGGAAAGGATTTGGGAGCAAGAGGATTTCTCCTAATCAGTTTGCCCAGTCCTTGTTTCAAATACAAGTGCCTATGCTTTACCAAGAATTTCCTGGCAATGACTCATGATGCTTATAACCTGCTCTATCAATTTGCTTCTGTTCTGTCCTCAGGCCATTTGTGGCTGACTCCCATTTTTCCATGTCTTGCATAAACTGTCATTGTTATTTGTTATTTTCCTATTTACAAAAAGTTTCACTCATCTATTCAGGGAGCAGACACAATGCTATGTTGACCAATCATGTACCACAAACAACGAACTGTTTCAGAGTAGCAGCCATGTTAGTCTGTATCCTCAAAAAGAACAGGAGAACTTGTGGCACCTCAGAGACTAACAAATTTATTTGAGCATAAGCTTTCGTAGGCTAAAACCCACTTCATCAGATGCATGCAGTGGAAAATACAGTAGGAAGATATATATATATATATCTTATATATATATACAGAGAACATGAAACAATGAGTGTTATCATACACACTATAATGACAGTGATCAGTTAAGGTGAGCTATTACCAGCAGGAAAGAGAGAAAAAAAAACAAAAAAAAACCAACCTTTTGTAGTAATAATCAAGATGGGCCATTTCCAACAGTTGACAAGAACGTGTGAGGAACAGTAGGGGGAAAAATAAACATGGGGAAATAGTTTTACTTTGTGTAATGACACATCCACTCCCAGTCTTTATTCAAGCCTAAGTTAATGGTGTCCAGTTTGCAAATTAATTCCAATTCAGCAGTCTCTTGCTGGAGTCTGTTTTTGAAGGGTTTTTTTTTGTAATATTGCCACTTTTAGGTCTGTAATCGAGTGACCAGGGAGGCTGAAGTGTTCTCCGACTGGTTTTTGAATGTTATAATTCTTGACGTCTGATTTGTGTCCATTTATTCTTTTACGTAGAGACTGTCCAGTTTGGCCAATGTACATGGCAGAGGGGCATGCTAATCCTGAAGTGGCTAAGAGATCAAGTTGCATCTATGCCATAAACTGAAATGTTGTCACATAATCTGCTTAGGTGAGAACTTGCAAATAATGAACACATGAGCAGAAATCAGGATTGGCTGGTGAACGAGTCACAAACATAAAAAATAAACAAAAATGTCCCTAGATATTTGCAGTGAATAATTTGACCAGCCCCACTGTCATCTGCAATAAGGAAGGAGCTTCTGTCTTGCTGGAGCTGTACATTCTCAGATTCGCCCCTTACTGCTAGCAAAAAGGAAACCCAGAGAGAGGAGAATTTGACAATGTTGAATGAGCACATATGACAGTGCATTGTTATGTGTAAGGAAAGGCTGAATTGTAGACCCCACACTGAATCTGGCAGGCATCAGCTGCTCTATTTGCATTGCAAAAGCTGCCAGGATTTCAGGGAAATGGAGCCCATTTGAGCATATGACTACCCACAAGCTACTGACAAAAGCCAGTGGTTCACCAACATCGCTATAGAGGAATACAAATAAGCCTTTTCTCCTTCAAGATGGAATATAAACCCAGACCAGTAAGGACCTCAGAGAGAGAAGAGGAGCTGAAGAGGAACAAATGGGGGTATCCTCCTTTGCTCTGTATGGGGAACATGTCTGCAGAAGGCTCTTTTGTACTTTGAGTTCAGGCTGCCCAAGGAAAACCTTTCAATGGCGGTTTGGAGAGTGAAAGGGTCTGAAGAAGTGCAGGACATTTTTTATATCTAAATATTGGCCTGAACCAGAGTCTGCAGTCTCTGGACATTTTGGATCACGTTTTTTGATCCAGGATCATTTCTTGTTTTATTGTAATCTGGTAGAAATGGCGCACACCTCCCTGGCACCTGAACTGCTCCCTAGCTGTGCATACTCCTTTGTCCAGCTACCATTGCTAAGTACTGTCCCAGTACTTTGTAATTTTATGGTGGTCTGTGTTCTGGTCTCCTGGTGGCATAAACAGGCTGGAAAACAGCCATTTCTGGCCAGTTTAGCATTCCCCCAGCATGGGAGTGAGCTTAGTTCACATAAAGCTGTCAAACTGGCTTTTATGCCAGCCCTTCCCACACAGCATCAGGTGCATGTCAGGGGCAAGAAGGGGGTGTGGCTGCACTTTGGCAGTAGCTCCAGCTGGTGGACAACTCCTTCGGCACTGTGGCCAGGTAGCATAATTTAGAACAGCCCCAAGGTCTTCAAACCTACACCACACCAGAACTCGGGCTGAGGCCAGTGTCGATGTACAGTGATAATACAGGAATCATAACCAGCTTCTTTACACCTCTCCTGCTCTCCTGTGCCAACCAGATCTCCACACAGATGGGAATTTGGGCCTTCATTACTGCATTTTTATAAAAGATCAACAGAATTGTTGACAGAAACAATTATTGTCTTACAAAACTATTACAAAGAGTGTGAAAAATACAGACACTACAGGAATAGAGCAGAACCGGGCCCTGAAATAACTCTGATGTTCGTTTTTTAACCTCAGACCAGAAGTGTTTCAACTAAACTAACAAATCATCCCAGGGGCTTGGAACAATATAATGCTAGTCAGAATGGGGCAGCTCCTCAGCTGGCAGGAACTGACATCGTTCTGTGGAAGTAGGTGGAGCTCTGACAATTGACGCCAGCTAAAGGTCTTCCCCCAGTGAGTAATCCAAGGTCCCCTCAGGGTGGAGAATCCTAGAGGAAAATTGCGATTAGCGATTTTTGCACACCAGTCTCGCAAAACAAAAGAGACACAAAATTCACAGCGAGATGCCGGCAGCGAAGTCATGCACAGAGCATCCTCTTCACAGCTTTGTAATTTTATATGCGATATGGTGACTTGGAGAGGAAAAGCAAGTAAGTGGGATACTCTTCCCTTCCCCCATGTATACGAAGCTCCCATTAGCAGGGATAAGGCTCTCTGTGTCCATGCAAAGGAGAAGAATGGAGCCTATAAAAGCATATTGTGTAACTACTGAACTTACTGGTAAGCTACATGCAAAGTGAAATGAGACAGAATTTGCTTCATAAATCTGAAATGAATTTTCTGTTCTATTTTATTTTAATCATGCCACCAAGAAGAACTCTTGCTGGCTTGCTCGCTCACTGTCTTTTCAGAGGTGTCCCAGATGCAAGCAGACAGCATAAGAAGTCTTCACGTTAAGGCTGTCAATCATAACATCACCACACGCATACATAAAAAAAAGTTACAGTATTTCTTCCAATAACTACTCATGGAAGAGTAGTTACTGGAAGAAGATCCTTTATATACCCTCAAGGCACCACCCTTTATTAAATTAATTTTGTCCCTTTGTATCTCTTTTTTTATTACCCTTTAAAAAAAACAAATCCTAATTATTCTTTAGTGCTAAAAGGACTAAACTAGTTCTTGCCAGTTCTTTTACAAGAAGGTCTAAGCTTTAATTTTTTGACAATTATGATAGTTCCCCATAACACTTAGGCCCTGACTGTAACTTGCAATTTAGCACATGGCATTTGTCTCAGATCGTAGGCTGTATGTCAGACAGGATTCTATCTAAATATATTCCATACAAAATGTATTATATACATAGCTCTATATAAAGACATCTACAGTACAGACAGTTCACTATATCTGCTGAATTGTGTATATATGTAAAGTCCTTGGTCAGGAATTAATCAGCTTCTTTCAGAGAGGACAGAATGATCTAAATGTACCTTCCTGATCTTCAGAAAGGAAGCCCTGGGTGGAGACTTAATCACATGTCATTGTATGTTATGCATTCATAAAAAAGATGAACAATTATGGCACTTGAAGGAAACCTATCATCAACTGAGAGGAAAAGACTATTTTTCTGAAGCATTTTAATTCAGTCTTTTATAACTAAATGACTACTTAAATCTTAAAACGCTAATCATTGCCATTTGCTTCCTAAAATACCCTTCTCCCTTTATCCATATTTAGAACAGAAAACATGATGCTCTCGAAATGTTTCTGGTTCTCTGCAAGGGTAAAGGTATTTTTTCCCCTTATATCCCAAGTGTACACTGTGAATGTAAAACAGCTCCTCTCCTCTTTTAACTCCTTCAGGGCTGCCAGCCCACATGTCCTACATTCATTTTCATCCAGTTTATTCATTTATTTTTTATTTATTGTCTTTGGACCAATGCCACCAATCATCTTACACAACCTGATCTCAAAAATGGGAAGACCCTGTCCCTGCTGGGGATCAGGGAGTAATGAGATAGGGGTTGACAAGAGTGAGAAAGCAGGAAATTAGGAAATCTAGGGAAATTACTTCTTTTTTTTTCTTCCTATCTTTGTTTCGATAGGGTGGGTGAAACCCCTCTTTAAGGGCTGCAGCTGTACTATGCCATCCAAATCATTATCCCTTCCCAATAGCATTGTCTTCTTCCTGTCTACATTGCGCATCAGCCACTCAATCTGATCCGAAGCCTAGTCTCAGCTAGGAAGAGGGCAAGCTGAGATGCCACATCTTTTCATTCTAATGAAAAAGTGAGACATACATCTGAGTATCCTCCGCATCAAGGTGACACCACAGCCAGGTCACCTCACTTTCTCACCTCGCTATCTTTTCATTCATGCTGAATAGGACGGATGAGTCTGACAAAGCAGAGTCTTGGGGAATTCTGCACAAGACATCCCTCCAGCAAATAAGCAATTGCTCAGAACAGCCCTTTGTAATCTCAGAAGAAAGAACAGAACAGCAATGACATCCATTCTGCTAGGGACCTTAGGCAAGACGCCAAAACCGTGCAGTCAACAGATTATAGATGTGTCTAAACACAGGCACATCTTTAAAGACATGCACCCTAGGTTATTCTTACGTATCTGTATTGTGGTAGAGCCTAGAGGATCCAACTGAGAAAGGGCCCCATTGTGCAAGGCAGCGTCAGAGACAGTCCCCCCTGCCCCAAAGAGTGCACAGTCTAAATTGAGAACACAGACAATGGGTGCAAAGGGAAAGAGAGTCCCAGTGAGATGAAGTGACTTGCCTGAGTAGATATACCCATATCAATCTATTAGAAATAAACACTCGGGGCTAGATTCACTAGGGGTACTGGGATGTCTAACTGCCCCTTTACGTACCAAAGGCCAATATTTAGGCAATACTGGCTCTCCCAAAACCACTGCTCAGTTGCCCCTTTACCCTAGGCACCGACATTCCATAAGTGCTTACATTTCCTCCAATAAAGTCCCCAGGCACCTACCTTTCTGCTGGAGGGCATGTGCAAATCCACCTAAGTCTTGACGATGAGGACAAGCTACTCAGCACCTAACTCACACCTACGCCATGGCTGGTTTCACAAGCTAGGCACTTCCCTGCTGATCTCACCCCTGGGAACTGATCTGGGGATTCACCTAACTCCAGGAGAGGGTTCGTGGCTGCGAATCCCAAGAGGAAGGGGGGGACTCACTCCCACGGAAGGGCGGTGCTTAGGCCGCACCCCACTCCGCAGCATTTCCTATTGGCTAGCTTAGCAGGTTGGTTCCTGCAAATCCATTTTTAGGCCCCTAACTCTACCCACGCATTGTACATTGAGCCTGGGTTCCTAACCTGGAGCTGTGAATTTCTCTAGGCAGTAGGGCGTATAGATGTTAGACACTGCAACATCTAAGGGTATGTCTACACTGCAGTTAAAAACTCGCAGCTGGCCCGTGCCAGCTGACTCAGGCTCTTGGGGTTCAAGATAAGGGGCTGTTTAATTGTGGTGTAGACGTTCAGAGCTAGGCTGGAGCCAGGGCTCTAGGATCGTGAGAGATGGGAGGGTCCCAGAGTTCAGACTGCAGCTTGAGCCCAAATGTCTACACCGTAATTAAACAGCTCCTTAGCCCAAGACCCGTGAGCCCGGCACAGGCCAGCTGTGGATGTCTAATTGCAGTGTAGACAAACCCCAATCCCCCTTGAATCCAGCCCAAGGTGCAAAATGCTAATCCTTCTCTGGATTTTTAATAGCCCAAATTTCAGGGATGTTTGGGCATGTAGTGCTGGTTTGGCACATTCTGAGAGAGAGAGAGACCACTTGCAAAATTCAGGTCCAGATTTCAAACACCCTGGAAGTTCAGAGGTCTTGGCATCTGGAGTTTTGTTTGGAACCGTTTATTATACATACACATGTTCATAGTGGGAAGAAGCTACCACTGCAGCCAGTCATGGACTCAGCATAATGTCTGAATAGAGAAACTAGCTGCCCCTTACTCCTGAAGAATGTGACAGAATTCCTGACTTGTGTGAAAGACCCCATCAAGATAATGTAAAAGATTCTGCAGTAGCTAAACATTGGTTGAATCTGAATTTAAGGAACGAGGTTTACTGCTTCACCTCCGTCTTTGCTTCACCCCCTGGCCCTGTGCCATGGGATTTCTCCTGGGGGACAGGAGGACAGTATGTGCCATGGAACAACTCGGTGCCAACCAGACGGAAAAGGCTGCTCTGCTGAACTCAGGCCTGAGGGCACTCATGATGAGACTCTGTTGGCTTTAGGACACTGAAACAACAGCTCTGTCCAGAACCCAAGCTTCCCACTCACCCCCGGCACCAAACCATCAAAAACAACTTCTGTATTCTTTGACCAGTCTCCCGCTTTGATGTAAAGGGCCAGATCTTCAGTCCTGGCCCTGCTGCATGAAGTGCCGCTAAGGTACGGAGAGGGGAGGAGAGTGTGTGAAAGCAGCTTTTATGAGTCCCCAGGGTTGCCAGATCCCAGGCTGACAATGAGGCACAAATTAAAGCAGCCTCAGTGCTGCATTAGACCTGCATCAGCCAGGGATTGCTACTCCCCCCAACACCAGTCTTATGCCTCCTAGAGATCTCCCATGCCAGGGGAGTCCTCGGGTAGCAGGGAAAGCCAGCTTTCCAGCTGCATCATGCTGCCAGAGTAGCACAACGTATCCACCGCAGGGGCTAGGACTTGGCCCATAGACTGTGGCTTATGAAAGATTTTGGTAGCATTAAGTTAAAACAACAACTGCAGCTACAGTAAACTTTAATGCACAGCGTGTGAATGAACAGATCCCATATACAAGAATGGTGTCTCCTTTGATGTGAATTCAGTTCGTAAAATGAAGGGGCTTTGATCCATATCTCTGTATGGATCTGTTCACTGGCCAGCTTAAGGAGCAGTATTGCTGAGCATAAGAACCTCTCTCTCCGCACACTCCAGCTAATAGTTTGGATCCTCTATGTGCCACAGACCCTGCAATTCAAAACACAGAGAAATCAAAATGAGCTCTGTCTTCTTGCCCATCTAAGGTTGTTTTTTCATCCAGGTTAAGGTTCCCCTTCTGGTCTGGCACAGCCAAAGCTAACCTGACGACCACCTTCCCAGCTGAGCAAGGGGAAAATGTCTGTCCCAGCCTGTCCCTGAAGAGTTAATGCTCAGTTTAAGATTGGAAGGCAGGGCTCAGGAGGATATGGGTGGGATACCGTGGCAGTGAGGAAACCCTTGGTCGCAGCTTATTCAAAGAGGAAATGGGCACAGATTCTAAGGAAATTGGTTTGTGTTCCTGAGTAATGGGAGAGCGGGGGACACCACTGACGGTCCAGCCCTTTCCCATGGTTACAAGCCACCTTTGCTGCTGCAGCAGCTAAATCAGGAGAGAGAAGCAGTGACTGAGCTATTTCCAGGTTCCATCATTTCTAAATCTTCATATTTATTGAAATCAAAACTAAAATGGAGCTGGGACATTTCCTGTTAGGGGAAGGGAGGTTCAGGAAATCCATCACACTCACTGGAAGCTGTTTGGGGCAGGGAGTGCTGGCCAAAACTACTGACTTTTAGCAATTTGAGGCACCAACTATTTAGGGAAGGGGGCAAGGAGATTTTTAAAAAGTACGACTACTACTTGACC
This sequence comes from Lepidochelys olivacea, assembly GCF_965140295.1. NCBI lineage: Eukaryota > Metazoa > Chordata > Testudines > Cheloniidae > Lepidochelys > Lepidochelys olivacea. The sequence goes on from NC_140413.1 coordinate 130,162,977, forward strand.
CTTTTCATTTCAGAGCACTTTACAAAGGAAAATGTTGCTGACTCCATTTTACACACAGGTAAACTGAGGCACAGATCTTGGAAGCCAAGCCTCCTGACTGGCTTCATGAGCAACCTAGCCACTGACCAAAGTACACAATCTGGCCCTATGTGATGATTGCATATTCTTAATGGATATGTCTGACTCATTTTAAGGGATTAAATGTAACCTGCAAATTCTTGGAACAGGGCAGGGAAGAGGCCTGGAGCTCCCAAGGAAATATTTTGCTGAAAACAAAACTCTCAAAGCCTTTCAAGTGCAGAGCACTGAAAATAGATTTCAGCCCCAAAGGGAGGGGAATGAGAAGAGTTGGGAGGTGGGAGAGAGAGAGATCAAACAATTGACAACAGCCCTGGGGAGAAAGGGGGCACAAAGGTTGCCAAAGATTTTTTAAATCCATTTCCTGCAGGAACAGGAGAGCCAATTTGTTGCAGCGGAGTCTGAGCAGGGAGCTCTGCTCTGCAAGAGATACTCCAAACACAGCCCTTCGTTACCCACTGCTGCAGCCTTCAAAACAGGAAGTGTTGCCAGAGCATTAATGTATCTCTTAATTGCTGTCCTTCGGTTGCCATGAAAAATGTTTAGGACTAGATTTAATTCTCCCCACCCCCACCACCTCTGTTTGCAAACGAGATTTGGGGTTGATTTGTTTTTTAACTTTCAGATCAGTTAACTCCTTCCCTACTTTAATGAAAGATCTGTGTGCTGCCGAAAGGGCCCTGCCTCTGGCCCAGAGTGGGAGTGGAATTCTTTGGGATTTCTCCTTGTCATTATTCTCCCTTGCTCTCCTTATTGTGTTCAGTGTCTCAAGTTCTCCTCCCCACCCTCAGTTTACTTTAACCAGATGTCTTTCTTGTTCATAACAAGCTGCATGTTTGCCCTGGCAGAGGGATCTTGTATTGTATTTTGTTTTGCCTTTTTGTAAAAAAAATGTGTTTTAAAAATTTTTAAAGAGCCTGAGAAACAATAGCAGATGTGATGAAGTTACAATTAACTGGATAATTCATTTAATTCACGTATTGCATTTTAGTTTTGAATTTCTTTGCAACGCATCGTGTGCATATGTGAGCAGGATGGGTATGAACTGAGGGAAAGATGCTGAGAAAGCAAAATACCAGTTTGAGGCGGGATGACAGGGAATGTCAAGCAATACAAGGACAAAGCTTGTGAAATGTTAGCAGATCTCCTGGCCAGTAGGGTGGGAGGGTAAGAGGGGCTAGCTTGTTTTAGCCAGGGCCAACTGTGCACGGTGATTTATACAGCAGTTAGGGTTAATCACTGCCGTGGGATTCTCTTTCACTGAGTGCAGTAGAAGATGGAGGCTTTTGAGGCTTTGGGATAGGACACTGGGTGGGAAGCCAGGAGACTTGGTTCTTCTCCTGGCTTTGCTGTGTGGCCTCAGGAAAGTCACTTCACCTTTTTGTGCCTATATTTCCCCTCCCATCCTTTGTCAGCCTTGTCTATTTGAGGCCAGACTGTGATGGCCCGTTTTTCACTGGCTACCCCTCTACAGAATTGCTGTGTTTGCCCTGCCTTTGCAAAACCTGCCCCCTCTGCTGGAGCTGTGGAGGAGGACATCCCCAGCATCACTCCTCAGGAACCTCACTGCTATATACTGGGTCTTAGACGTTGCCATCACAACCCAGGCAAACCTGCCATTTCTGGCTGTGATTATTGTGCCATGGGCATGGAGCCCATCCAAGCTGCAAAATACTGGCAGAGCTCTGTGCCCACTGAGCAGGAGGGTCAGAATCAGGCCCTTACTGTTTACAGTACTCTGCCTCTGAGCTAAACAGGGCCTGAAGGTCTTCTGGTTTATAACAGCCCTGGCTGTTATCATTTTTGTGTGAAGAAGCTCCCCCCTGTCTTCAGTGGAAGTTCAGCTTGCAGACCAATGATGTGATATGGGCCATTTAAAATATATGTTGCATGTATATATGGCGTCTTCCGTCTAGGCATTTCAAAGGATTTTGCAAGGGCTAGTGAACTGAGCTCCCCAACACCCTCAAAACAGGTACAGACCATCAAAGGCTTGTCTACATGATGCCTTGGTATGCACTGGAGGGGTGTAAATTCTAATGTGCCGTAGCCTGTCATTCGGTAACTGGCCCATGTATGTGGACCCAGCTGGCACGTTCTGTGCATGTTAATGTAGAACTGTTTGAAATGGGACTACGTTAAAGCACACCATCGAACTTGTAGTGAGTGCCAGCAGGGTCTGCATGGGCCAATTAGTGCGCAACACACGAGAGTGCTTAAGAATTTACACCCCTGCTAGTGCAGACTAAGGAACCATGTAGATAAGCCCTTAGTGAACAAAATATTAAGAACAGCAAAATATTTAGGGATGATTTTCATAAACTGGCTTTATTTTTGATCAGAGCAAATAACTTCCGGTGTAATTTTATGCCTGTATTTATGTGTGTTTATGAGCTTGGTTTGCACATTTAACTGAGGATTTAGGTGTCTAAAAGACCTTAATTGTGGGCTCAAATAAATGTGGATGCACAACTGTTTGTTCCTGCAATTTTCCACCCACAAAAATGGAGTTACTGTTAAAGCTAATTGAGAATCTGGCTCCTAGCAGCTTTTTGACCCACCACCACAGACATAAATAAACCTTAGAGCAGGTTGGAAACTCTGGGACAAGTTGGACCTGATGCAGTTGGGAGTTCCATGCAGGCAGTCCCCTGCATCTGCATCAAGCCCCATTGACTTCTGTACTAGGCCAGGAGGCTGCCCACAGAGAGCTCCGGATCGGGGTCTTGGCTCTCAATTGTTCCAATGTAAACAAGAGCAGGATTTGGCCATCTATTCTGAAGGCATTTTGGAAGAAACGTGAGCTGAATTGCCTTTAGTGAATTCCTACCAGGAGAGCTGCTTATCTTTTGTGCGCCGTGGTTTCTAGCTATTTAAAACACATCCAAAAATCTTTGCATTGTAAAAATGGAGGTTTTGCTTTAAATCTGCACTTCAAATCCATACTCCCAAATCATTACTCCAACACTTCCATTCCCCAAGAATTAGAATAAATGATATTGCTAATTACAGTGTACTGCAGAGTATATTTTAACTCTAAAACTATTCTAAACTGAAATGTCATCTGGAATGACACAGTCAGTCATCATCACCCAAGGCAAGGTTTTGAAGCCAGACTTAGAAGGATCCAAATTTCCTACTTTTTTCTTTTCTTTTCTTTTTCTTTAGCAGCAGCAGAGGGGAGAGAATTGAACTATTTAGTCTTGAAGACTGCTGGGGATGGGAACCCACGGAGATTCTGGTTCATGCTTGACTAAAAGATTATGGTCAAAATGCAACATCACTAGTAGAACTCCATGAAGGAAATTAAACCAATAATAAAGTCTTTAAAAAGATGTTTAAAAGAAAAATGCATCAAATCTAAAAACCAAATGAAGATTAACACCACATTCTTCTGTTTATTTCTCTTCCCTTTTCAACAGTATTCAGTTTCTTTTCTCATTTTCTCCCAAATTGGGGACCACAGTGCTGCCAAATTTTGCGATTTTTATCATAAATCTTGAAACATTTGGAGCATTTCTTGATACCACAGCCCCAAGAGTCATGTGATTAGTGGAGAATATCTGCATGTATTTTTTTAAAAAGTAAGTTTCTAGCCCTCAGGATTGTGGAGAAATCTTGGAGACATGAATTGAGGGCACCCTACAGGTTCAAAACCCAAAGGAAAGTTATTTTTTAAAGATCTCATGATTTTTAAGCCAATCTCTTGATTTTTGGGACCTGACTCAGGATTTTTGAATGATTGGGGTTGGCAATACTGGGATCATTAGACTTAGCCAGAATTGAGTTACTGAATCTTCTGATATGTGTGCAAGGTGTCTCTCAACCGAATATAGGATTCAACTAGAAGCAGGGCCTACTCTAGGCACCAGCAAAACAAGCAGGTGTTTGGGGCAGTACATTTCTAGGGGCAGCATTCCGGCGCCGGCCATGCCGCCCCTAGGAATGTGCCCCCGCTGCCCCAGCTCGCCTCCGCCTGCTCCCCTGAGTGCACCGCCGCCTCTCCACTTCTCCCTCCCTCCCTCCCAGGCTTGCCGCACGCCAAACAGCTGTTTGGCGTGGCAAGCCTGAGAGGGAGGGAAGGAGGAAAAGCCGTGTGGCGGTGCGCTCGGGGGAGGCGGCAGTGGTGGAGCGGAGGTGAGGTGGGGCGGGGAGCAGTTCCTCTACCCCCCCCCAGTTACTTCCTGTGCCTTCCCTCCCTGCTCACCTCCGCTCCGCCTGCTCCCCTGAACGCGCTGCCTCTCCCTCGCCTGAGAGGGAGGGGGGAGAAGCCAAGCGGCGGCATGTTCAGGGGAGCAGGCGGAGTGGAGGTGAGGTAGGGCTGGGGGTTGCGAGGGGGGGAGCCACAGGAACCAGTGTGGCGGGGGAAATGCAGCACACAGAGGGAAGGAGGTGGGGCCGAGGATTTGGGGAAAGGGCATGGAAAAAAAAGCGGGCGCGGCCCAAAAAAGTTTTGCTTGGGGCGGCAAAAATCCTAGAATGGGCCCTGACTAGAAGCCAATGTAACACTAAGATTAGGGCTATTGTGTTTACAAAACACCCAGAAGTATCACTTTGAAAACAGCAGTGCTCTTGGGAGAGTGGCACTGCATTACGAGTAATCAATACTGACCAATGCTAGGTGGTCAATCCCCCAAACTGCTGCTTTGGACAAGAGTGTTTTCAGGAACTGATATTATTGTAGCTAACACAATGTAGGGCTCTGAGTATAAAAAATGTGTCCTACCCTGAAGTCCGTAGTCGAAACAATGGCACCTGAACATTTCCAAACTGGTTTTCTTCATCTCCATGGACAACCTTCCTTAAATGTTAAAAAGGCCACAGGGTACCAGTAGAACAAGCATCCATTCCTCTAGTATTTACAGACAGGCCAAGTAAAACCATTCTTAAGTGACCTAGGGAAGGAGAAAAAGCAGTTGCCTAATTGAGGTGGCTTTCTAATAAAGGAGCAGGTGTGTACTCGGTGCATTTGAGGATACTTTGTGATGGTTTCTTAAGGTGGAAGGGTGTCTAATGTTACTAAGATAACAGACTTTAAAATCATGATGTTTTAGGTACAGAAAAGTTATTTTAGATCATTTATAGAGCTTTTATGGCTTCCCCTGAGCCCCATACAATTAGACTTGTGGTAACTGTGGGTATGTCTACACTGCAATTAAACACCCACAGGTGGCCCATGTCAGCTGACTCGGGCTTGAGCTACTGGGTTGTAAAATTTCAGATTAGACATTTTGTCTCATTTCTGCAAGGGGGGGAAGATCCATGAGCCCAGGCTTCAGCCTGAGCCCAAATGTTTACACTGCAATTTTACAGCCCCGCAGCCGAAGCCCCACGAGCCTGAGTCAGCTGACACAAGCCAACTGCAGGTGTTTAATTGCAGTGTGGACATACTCTAAAGCACCTGGCTTTACAGTCAGAAAGATATGAAAAATAGTCCCCAAATGTTTTTTCAAAAACCTCTCTAAACATCTCTAAATTAGTTTTTCTGTCAAATCTGTAGCATATGTAGAATACACAATAATGGGGCATAAGGGTTTTATTGGCATGGATTTGGTATGGCTGCATTACTGAAAAGTTGCAAAGGTTTCAGACCTTAAACCTGTCCCTGTTCCAGGACTGAATACTGCCCCTCTGACAACCCAAGCTGGCGAAATTCCATGCTTGGGAAGAAAGAAGGAAACATTTCCTCTGACAGGTTGATTTACAAAAAAAAAATAAAAGAATGGCAGCTGTTTGAAGATGAGCAGAGTTTTGGACTGTTCAAAGCAGTCCTATTAGAAATGGCTAAGCAAGTAGAGTGCAGCTAATGCTGGCCAAAGATGCATTATAGATGCAGTCATCACAAGGTTATCACTTTCACATATATGCTGTGTATATGTATGAGATGTCACACACAAATACAAAGGGGCCAAATTTTACTCTCATTTACATGCTTTTGGAGCCCCACTGATAGAGCCCTGCAAATCTGCGGATATCCGCGGACCACGTTTGGGGATCGCAGATCAGATATGAATACAAATTTCGTATCCGCGCAGGGCTCTACCCTTTGAAATCATTAGTGCTATGCACATGTAACTGCAAGAAAAAATGACCTGGTATGCATCTATTTCAAAATTTAAACTCTTGGGTGTAGGGACCAAGTCTTCTTTTGTACAGCTTGGAGAACCCAGTTGGCACTCAATAAATAATAAGTAACAACATATTCTATATATTTATAATGTGCACAGATAACCAGATATGATTATTTCATGGATACAGCAATATATTTAATTTCTTGTCTGGGTATTTTTTTTACTTTCCAGACAGTCTGAATTCTCTCAGGCATTTTCCTCTCTAAGCCCTGCTGTGTTGAGGATGCTTCAGTGAGCTGAGTCAATAAGGAAGGTACCATCAGAAAGGATGGCAATGTCCCAGAAACCCCCCTCTCTAAAATGAAATCTCTATTTGTTATCATTGCCAGTTAAATATTCCTGTTTTCCATCAGCAAGTGATAGCAGCATGAGGTTCCCTTTGAGCTCTGGGACAAAACCGTCATGGGAAGTGTCAACCTGGGACAAGGCAGTGATCTAAGATGGCTGGTTTTCCTTCCTTCTCCTCCCCCTTGCCCTGAAAAATCATTCTAGTCTCATCTCACAAAAGCTTTGCAGCTGTGAGCTGTCCTAGAGTTTGCTTGAATTTTCAGGGACAGTCAATCCACTTCTTAAACAATTTTTCAGGTTCCCAGGACCTCCTTGTTTTATTTAAAAGGCTGCTTTTTATTACTTGAAAGAAAATAAAAATCATTTCAAATCCCCTGACCTGTGAAGTTAAGAAAAAGGTTAAAACCTACTGTTCCTCCATCCTCTATTTCAATCCATTAGAGGAGGAGGGGGTCCATGGCTATTTGACCTTTCAGGAAATTGAAGTATCTTTTCTGCCGACTCTTTCATTGGTCCCAGAGGGTCATTGATGAGATCAGGCTTAAAACAAGGGAGCAAAGAAAAGTTATGATTTTTTTTATAGGAGGAGATGGGGGAGGGAGACAGAAAACAGAACAGCAGTATCTTGGAGCTCTAGGATTGCCAGCATTAATATAACCTATACTGATGTATCCTCTGAAGGCCAATGGGGCAAGATCCTCAGCCAGTGCAAATCAGGGCATCTCCACTGAAGTTGATGGATCTATGTCAATTTAGCTGACAATCCAGCCCTAAACATGAAGATCTGGTCTTTTTTTGTGGGGCGGGGGGAATATTACCTGCAAAAGGCAGGATCGAGGCAAAGAAAGGAAGCAAAATAATAAAGATGTGGCAATATTCTTTGAGGACCAGATTCTTTACTCAGACTGAATAGCATCTTGCTTGGGGTTTGACTGTGACTTTAGGTACAGCCTTGAGCAAGGGGTGGTGCATCAACTGCACCAACCAGGAGCAGCCCCAGGAGGCATTTTGACACACCTGATTTATAGTTTCTTCCCTAAGTCTTCCTTGTACCAGCAGGGTGATAACTTACTTCTGGACTATACCAACGATACATTACTCCTTACCCAGTACTACCTCAGCTATTCTTAGCCAGTGAGAAGGCGGTGGAGCCAACGCTCTGCCTATTTGCTGCCCCTCCCTCTCCACTCCTCACCCACTTTCTCCAAGAGGAGAAGAAATAATTGTCTACGGGTCTGCTCCTAAGATCGATGCAGTCCATGCAGAGATCAAGGGGAATTCTTGTCCCCTCTTTTTCCCTAGCATGGGTGTGTAATCTGAGTCCTAATCTAACCCCCCAGGACTAGTGCCATTGGTCTCAAAGGGCTGTTCCTGAAAGAAGATATTATTCAGAGTGAGGAAGGGGTTTTCCATCTGGCCCCACAATAGTAAAAAATAGGGGTCAGATTTTCCCAATGTTTCAGGGGTAGTCCCATTTTCTCCCAGGGAACGATTGCCATGGTAAGGTCCTACACACCAGGAGAAAAGAGTATCAAAATTTGACCATCAGTAACGTGTGGGTCAGAAATGTGTAAAGATGCCACCTAATCTGGTGAAATAAGTACTACCACTGAGACCAGAGAGATACAGGGGAAGACTCTGTTCAAAGAGCGACAATACCTGAAGCATTATTAAATATTATTATTATGAAATGTTGAGAAAGTCTGTGCCCCCAAAGAACTTATAGTCTGTATAACAACACCTAATCTGCCAAGTGCACTCCTGTAGCATCTAAACCATCTCATTTTAATGTTGCAGTTCTTCTTCTCCCATGAACTTTCCTCTTGTCTAGACTTTACAAATATTGTGGCTCTGACTCTGGACTATGATTGCCTTCTACTGGCTGAGTGGGCCTGATAAATCAATTTTGATGGCCCAGTGAGAACCACCATTGATTTGGAGTCTTTTAGTTTCTGGGATGATGGGCATGGGAGTGGTTGGTAATGGTTTGTCCCCCTCTTCTCCTTTGTCAGTTGAATACAAGAATTTCTCTCCAGTCACAGCATGATCATGAAGGTGGCTACTTGAAGCAGACGGGTAAATGGCTATGGTTGTATAACCAGACAGGATGTTTTTTAGCTGCATTTGACAGTCTTGTTTAAATGGAAGAATCTTAACAGCCCAATTGACTTGGAATTCCTAACAACAGCTCCTCCTCCGCCTTCTCCTAGGTAAAGATTGAATCCAAAAGCAAGTGTAATTAGCAATGGCCATGGCAGTTCTGTGGATTTATTTATTGGGGAGTGTCAAGCTGATGTACAAGTCCTTGTGCTGGAGTCACATCATTTTTAATCTACTCAATTCACTGTAATTTCCACTGGCCTGGATCCCAGGGACATAACTCCATTCCGGAAATCAGGCTTCCTGGAGCTACAGCCTTTTGTAGCGCTACCATGTTCCTGCACCATTAATAAAGGCCTCTTTTTTGAGAAAATGTAACAGAAATACAGAGGGGTAACCTTACAATTCTACTGGCCACCTGTGGGGCATGATTGTTTGCAAAATGGTGATGCTAGCCGTGTGGAAATGAGTTGTCTTGGGCAAATATTTTGGGAGGAGCATGTCTGTTGTGAAGGACTGGCTAGCAATGAAAATGGAAACATTTGAAATTGTGCACATTCCAAAGCAAATTGCACTTCCATATGCACTTGTGCACTATGCTTCCCTGCATTCACACTACTAGATATGCACACGCCCATACCCAGTTGGCTAGTTTATCCGTATTATTGCGTGTCCAAACAGTATCTTTTTGGGTGGTTTTTTTCCTTCAACTTAATTTGATTTTTTCCTCCAAAATCCAAACCAGAAATCCAGCGAGCAATGCACACCACACTACTGCTGGGATGGAAATGTGTTTGCCCATCCTGTGAGAATATTCAAGATTAAAAAAAAAAATCCTTCCCAAATGGGAACAAAAAGTCAAACTTTTGGAAATGTTCATGAACCAACAAAATGAAAAAGAAATCATTTGGGTAAATGAAAATGTTTTTTTTTTTTCATTATTTGGAAACATTTTGTTTCAATTTTGACCTTTTAAATCCTTTTTTTAGTCTTCACTTACTAAAATTTCCAAATGAAAAACCATTTTAACTTGAATATTCAAATTTTTCCCGTTTGAAAATGTTGAAATGGAATGTTTTCACGATCTCCAGACTTTTTTCCCAAGACATTTTCCAGCTCAGGAGATTTGTCTAAGCCAAATCTGTTTCACAAATAGTTTTGGTTTCAACAAATTGGCAAAAGAACAGTTTGTCTGAAAATTTCCGACCCGCCCTAGTACACAATAACATGTCAAACACAGAGGCACGTTAGAAAAAAATGAGCTGCAATTCCCTGGGAGGTCACTAGGTGGCGTGTGGCTATGAACTATAAGGATGTTCTAGTTGGAATGAATACAATAGAGAGAAGTCAATACCAAAGAAATAATAACATTTATCTATTGCCAGTATAACATTTCATTCTACTAATCCATTTGAGTGGACACCACAGAAAGAATTAGGACTCTGTAAAATTCTTTCCACCCTGCAAAGTGAATTCAATTGAATAACAATGAGTTCCTGTAAAAAGGACCCTCCCTTTTTTGCGGGACAGAAGGATTTTAAAGAGCCAGGACTGTTCATCACACACCTTGATCTGTAAGACTGTCTGAAAAAAAACTGTTTACTTCTCCTGCTCTCCCAGTTAGGAGCTCAGTACTCTTGTTTTTCCTTGGCATCCCTCTCCACAACTTAGAACTCACTTCAGATCTTCCAATAAAAAAGGTCCTCTGCCACCCACCAGTGCAACATTATCAGTGCAGGTAGAAAAATGTCTGTCAAAAATATATTTGGCGTAAAAACAGAAAAACACAGTTTGCAAAAATGTTTGCAATTTGTCTTGCATGTTTTGGTCAGCTCTAACCATGGCGCGGTGTGGTGCCGTCCACTGAAGTGAATGGTAAAACTCCCACTGACGTCAGTGCAAGCAGAGTTAGGCCACAGTAATTATTATGAAAATTCCACACTATAAATACAGTATGAGAGGTGAGTTACTAAGAGTGAGAGACAAACTTATTTACTCCAGCTGTATCATTAAAAAGTTGTTCAGGCCTGGTACCAAGCACATTAATAACTATCCCAGATTCCCAAAGCCTTCTGTCCTCTCGCTGTCTCCCCCTCTAGCCTGCTCCCCTGCCTGAACTCTTCTGTCAGCAATTGCCCCACCCTGCATATTTAAAGCTCCTTTCCCCAAATATGACAAGGCACTATGGGGCACACAAAAACCTGGAGTGTCCCAGGATCATGTTATCTGATGTGCAGAGCAATTCTCTATTTCTCTCCCTCTCTCAAACATATGAGTGGATTTTAATGTCCAAAGAGTCAGCAGTTCACAAACAGTCTGAATGGTGCTTATGTGAATTTATGGGAACCTCTCTGGTTTGGAAATTTTGCTGGGCCAGGCTTTCTCATGAGTATACCACACTTTCAGTTTAGCTGAAAATACCACAAGAATAACCTTTCTCATGGTATTTCAGTATTTATATTCTGGTTCCTGTCCAACCCTAAATCAGGAAGTGCAGAAGCGTGAGAAAATTTTATAAAAAGAAAAAAAAAGTTTAATGATGGTTTTTGCTTCTCAGAAAAGTTTCTGTTCGGTTCAAGCCTGAGGCAAAGATTTGGGCCTGTTTCTATTTATTCCAACAGGTTCACCCATTCTTAGTTACTACCAGGTGGAAGTGCCATACAGTTGCTAGAGCACAAGTGTGCAAGTCAGGAGAACGCTTGCTGTTGACTCCTGCTCTGCCAATACTTGTGCGACTTTGGTTAAGTCTCTTAACGACTCTGTGCCTCAGTGTGTAAATGAATATAATACTATTTACCCTCCTTTGGAAAAAGCTTTGAGATTCTATTTACCCTCCTTTGGAAAAAGTTTTGAGAAAGATGCCGTGCAAGAGCAAAGTATTGTAGTAATTAGTACACAATACAATGTATTTTGACACTAAAAAGTGAGTGTAAGTTCGTGTATATGTGTTTCTTTAAACAGCGGAACACATTTTCAGTGATTTAGGATCTGATGTAATGACCACGCAGTGTTAACAGGAATAAAACACTTTAATCAGTAGAATGAAGCAATGTAATTCATAACACACACGGCAAGAAGATCTGTTGCATGAGACGGTGCCATTTTGGGGTACCACAACCACAGTTTTAACTACAGAAATTAAATCACAAATGCTTTAAAAATACAGCATTTCAACTTTTCAAATTGGTTACACCAGTGAACATGCAGTGGAAGGGAACAGACGTGCATGGGTGTCCCTGAGAGCATAAAGTGTCCTGCAGTACCGATATCACAGGGGATAATATGGGAGAAGACAAAAGCCTAGGCTGAGTTCGCATGGCTGGCAGATAGAAAAAATAGCTTTTTACTTGTGACCCAAACACATCGGAGATGGAAATTATTGAGAGACAATAAGCATGGAGCCCCATAATGCTATTTTTACAGCCCAGTGTTAGAGTACAGCCACACTTTAAAAGACGCAGTCATCTATCTAAACGTTTGAGAGTATCTGATCTAAATGACTTTTTATAAAGGGGACTTGAGCAGGGTAGTATGCTGTTCTCAGAACTCCAAGGCACTGCGTTTACAACTCAGTGGGCCAGATACCCCAGTCTGCTACCCCGATTGTGCTACTACACAGTGACCCACTCAAATGAATGTGCCTTGCTTGCACTCCAGGGTATGTCTGCACTGCAACCAGAGGGGTGACTGCAGCACACGTAGAGAGACTCAAGCTAGCTTTGATCTAACTAGCTCAAATAAGAATAGCAGCACAAGTGGCAGCATGGGCTGTACGGTACTGTCCAGGACCCTGGATATGTATTCAAGCAGCTAGACCATGCTGCCACAGCTTTGCTGCTATTATTACTCAAGCTAGCTAGATCAAAGCTAACTGGGGTATGTCTATATGTGCTGCGGTCACATTACTGACTGCAGTGTAGACGTAACTCCAGGGCCTGTACCTTGCCATGATGTTGTTTAATTACAAGCCTAATTAAACAGGTGCATTAAAAAGTTATGGTCTTTTTGTTCCTCGTTGCCTTATTTTCTATGGCAGTCTGTAAAAAGTCACTTGTAAAAAGAAATGCAACTTGTTACAGTAACCTCATGCCATTCAGGACGTTATTGCACAGATTTCTTACAATTGGAGATTTGCTCCCTGACATGCATAGGTAAGGATTGCAATACAACATGTGCCTATGTCCAGCTAAAAGCTTGTTTCTTAGATATAGGATTCACAAACCCTATATGAAGAATTTGGGGGGGGGGAATTAATTTAGCATAAATTAATTAATTACAAATAATAAAGGAAAGTTGTCAATCTTTTATGTGCACTTTAATGGGAAGACCTACCCATTCAGGTGGCTAGCCTAGATTAATACAATTCTTCTCATTCTAGCTGGTGAACTAAATGCTGATTCACTTGAAAGAGAACTTGCTTAACTTTCTACTGTTTACATAGCAGTGGACTGACAGGTTGAACGTGCTTCCAAATCCCTTCTGTAGAAAACCATGTTGAACAAACTACTAAGGACTGACAGCCACGAGAGTGACTTCTTCTACGTGTTATTTATTATTTGTATTTCAGTACAGCCTAGAGTCCAGTGCCCCAGGGTGCAAAGCACTGTACAAACACCTAACAGAGATGATCCCTGATGAGCTTTCTATCTTAGAAAGAAAAGGAGTACTTGTGGCACCTTAGAGACTAACCAATTTATTTGAGCATAAGCTTTCGTGAGCTACAGCTCACTTCATTGGATGCACTGAAAAAAGGAAAGGGTGCTGCAAAAACTGATACTCAAGCTAGCCAGCTTATGCTCAAATAAATTGGTTAGTCTCTAAGGTGCCACAAGTACTCCTTTTCTTTTTGCAAATACAAACTAACACGGCTGTTACTCTGAAACCTTTCTATCTTAGATGTGATTAGTTCAGTTCTCTTCATCCCCCACTCCCAGTTCAGCAAAGCATTTAAGCACATGCTTAACTTCAAACAAGTGCTTGAGTTCCAAGGACTTCAAAGGAATTTATGCACATGCTCAAAGTTAAGCATGTGATTCAGTGCTTTGCTGAATAAGGATGGACTGCTGAACAGGGGGCCATCATCAGTTCTGTGTCCCACAGCCACTTAATTTTTCAAACATCCACTTGAACTGCAAGATTTGGCCCAACATTTGAAAACCAACGAGGGTTCTGCATACAAAGTGGTGACTTGTTCTGGTTAGCTTTCTCTTTCCCCGTTACATTTCATTTTACCCACTTCCGCTTTCCTTGTTTCAGCCAGTTCTGGAAATAGAAGTGCTGGAGCACCCTGAGAGAGGCTGTATTCTGCCCCAACCCAGCTGGCAGCAGTAACGACTGAAAAACCTCACAAAAAGGGTGGCTTTGGAGCAGTTTCCAGTGAATGTCTCAGACTCACGAGGTTCCAATATTACAGAGAAGCACCTATTTTGGATGCCTATCTGAACTGAACATCAGCATTTTTTGAATGCCTCATTAAGATCAGCTGGCTAGCTTGAGTATCACAGTTTTTGCAGCACCCTTTCCTTTTTTCAGTTCATTTGGGGCCAGCTAGAGGAGATTTTACACTGGTGAGTTGACTTCAAAGGGACTATTCCCATGAGTAAATGCTCACCAGCATGGACGCTACAATTTGGCCCTTGTTGTTTCCTGGGTGTTTCATTAGGACTTGTTAAATCACAGTAGAAACACTAAGTTTGCCAACATTCTAATTTCTGAAAACCAGACCCTGCCTCCACCCCCTCTTTCCTGAGGCGCTGTCCCTCCTCTTTCCCCGAGGCCCATCCCCTGCTCCGCCTCCTTCCTGGAGGTCAGGCCCCCCCACTCACTCTTCTTCCCCATTTCCCCCATTGCTCCCTGCTCTCCTCCCTTCCTCATTACTCAATCCTTTCCACCTCCTTCCCCGCCAGCTGGGCTCCCTCTGCTCCGGGGCTCGGATGCGAACTACTGCCTGACATGCAGCCTGCTGCCAGCCTGCCCAAGAGATCCAGGTAGTAGGTTGCCCTGGCTGAGCAGGGTCTGGCACAGGGTTGATGACTCAGCACCTTTCCTCCCTCTCCCGCCGCCTGTGGTAACCCGATTTTTTGTGTCCAGTCAGATGTACTGACCGGACACTGTACAGTTTCCCTTTCAACCAGACTTTCTAGTCGAAAACCAGACACCTGGCAACCCTAAGAAACACTCAGGACAAAACAATGTGGGACCAGTCAAATATTTTCTTTTTTATGAAGAACATTTCCCAATAAGGGAGACCAAGGATCTTCACAACAGTGAGACCCTTAACCTCGTAACACTTTATTTTCGGTAGTAGCTTTAAATGTCTTTTCTCACAACTTCTTACCAATGCTTTGTAGAGCAATAGGAAACTAACAAGCCATAAGGAATGCGTAAGGCCAGTCCTTGGCCCATCCTGTACCCTAACAATACAGCCTGATTCCTGCAGTGGTTATTTTAGTACCAGACGATGAACTACTTCCTCAAGATGAAAAGACTCAAATACCAGTACCCTCATAAACAGGATCTTGGTATATGGAGAATAATCAGACAATTTAGACTGCATGAGGCTCATGCAGACACAGACAAAACCACACACAAACACGTCGGCTAGTGAGATAAACAACACAGTTCTTAAGAGAAATTACCCAATTGAGATTATTCTTTCATGGAAAAGAAGGTGACGATTTCCTCTGGGCTTCTTGCTCTGTACTGTATTCGCAAAATACTCTGTTCTGTATTTCCATGGTATGCATCCGATGAAGTGAGCTGTAGCTCACGAAAGCTCATGCTCAAATAAATTGGTTAGTCTCTAAGGTGCCACAAGTCCTCCTTTTCTTTTTGCTCTGTACTGTCACCAGCTTTATCAGTTGGAACATGTCCTACCAACCTTTCTAACCTGCAGAGTAAGGGTATATCTACACTGCAATTAAAAACCCACATCTGGCCCCGTGCCAGCTGACTCAGGCTTATTGGGCTCCGGCTAAGGGGCTGTTTAACTGCTGTGTAGACATTCGCACTCAGACTGGAGCCCAGTCTCTAGAGGACTCTGCGAGGTGCGGGGGTCCCAGAGCTCAGGCTACAGCCTGAGCTGGAACATCTTCACTGCAATTAAACAGCCCCTTAACCTGAGCCTTGCAAGCCCAAGTCAGCTGGCATGGGCCAGCCCCAGGTTTTTAATGTCGATATATCCTAAGAATGCAGATAAACATGGCAAGAGATTATGTAGCTTCTGACGTCAGCACCTGATGCTTTGCTTGCTTTGTACCTTGAAGGTTGGTCTGCCTTATATATAAAGGTGGGGGGCGGGGTGGAGGGGGACACAGAGAGAGGAGTGTGAGTCACAAAGAAGTGCAATGATGCATGTTTGAATAGTGAAAAGGATAAAATGTGTACTTTTTAGGAATTTAGACATTACTTCTTAAACATTCCCTTTGCTGCTGCCTAGAGTCAGTGCTCCACTCTCTTTATTATACCCAGTGATTACTAGAAATATTTTTAGACATATAGGTCCAGCTCCTCAAAAGTATTTAGGTGCCTAACTGCCACAATAAAAGTTATAAGAGTGGGTCCCAGCTCCCTACAAGTATGTAGTCTGGATTTTGAATGGCCGAATTTGTATGCAACAGGGACCCAAACAAATTTGAAATCTGTGGCAAATCACCATCTGAGAGCTCATTTCACTGATCAGGGTGTCCTGATCTGACAGTAATATCACAGACACCCGCTCTTTCAACAGGCCCTGTGCCTGGCCCTTCAAAACTGACTGCTTCCACATCTCTGTTAGATGTGACGCAGTGCTAAAACTGCTTACTAACTGGGTAAATGACACCTTGGCCATCCCTAGTTCTTGTGGCATTGACGTACTCTGCTAAGTTCAACTTTTGAGAGCCTAGAAATGACATCAGAAAACATCAAGAATCTTAAATTATACATAAAGATGAGGGAAAATACAGAACTATAGGACTGCACTCTCTGGAGAAGAGACTGTTAAGAGGCCTGGTGCTTATCAAGATACAAAAGGGGACAGTGAGAGTTCCCACATGAACACTCTCTTTTAGCCATTTAAGACACCCCAGCACTCAGGGCCCCCTAGGAAGAAGTCCCAGTTAATAAGAGAATCTGGAGGAGCAGAACGTGCAGTTGTTTTTATTCATAACTAAGGGCAGCAGTAGAGGCAAATAGCAAAGCCATATTACAAGCAGAAAATGGAGCCAAATTCATCTGTGGTTTAACACCACTGAAGTCATTTGAGATACTCCAAGAATGAATTTGGCCCAAGATCTGTGTCAGAAAGGGAAATTATTACTGGTGGGTATAGCCATGACTTTGGTGTTGGGTTGGATAATGCTCTTCTCATTAGTCATGGACAAAGCTCAAAAGCTTTGGAGATTTGGATAAGCACCCAAAACCTAGGAACTAGCCACACCACTTCAGTTTGCAGAATTGGGTTGGAAATCTCCCAGGACCATTCTTTCTTGTGTTTACTTAGGTATTTTAGCCTTTCTGATTCTAGGGCAGAGAAACAATCATGAAAATAACAAAAAAAACAAACCAACAAACAAAAGACATTTTCAGTGCTTTCTCAAGCCTCAGGAAAGGGTCAGGTCAAGTTTATTTTGTGCTTTGGCTGAAGGTTTGAGTTGGGCAGGGATGGGGACTTATTTCTTATTTTATCCAAACAATTTTTTTTCTGGACTTCTTTTTCATGTGCCTGTTGTCTTTAGAATGCTATCATTCCATCCTGATGTATTTCTCATTGACCAAGGGGTCATCACACCAGACTTCCTCCAAGTTACAATTGCCATTCACGCTACAACCCGTCCTCAATGAGAGCTAGCTTGATCAATTATCAGTAATCAACCATTCTTTGAAGCGTTCCCCCCCACCACCACCACCCAGATCCAAACTATGTATGAGAAGCTGGAAAACTAATGGATGTGGTCTAGCTATCGCAGTTCTTGGTTGTGTTTTTCCCATAAATGCAAAGCAAAAATTTAATTCTTACGCTATGGAACTTTTTTCAGAAGAAAGAAAGAAAGAATAGGATGTCCACATGACACAGAACAGAGACTCACTGTAACAGTCTGCATGTGAATTAAAACATGGAAAGGCAGCTGCCCCTGTAGTAGGCAGAAAGGGCCAGATTCATTGTCGCCCTGTGTCCCCTGGCATCCTCCCTCGTTGAACGACACCTGCACAGGGTGCCTTTGCACCACCCCTACAGAAGCCCGTAGCACAGCCGGCATTCTATGGAGAGCCAGGAGCATGCAGAAATGTGACTGGAGCAGTCCTGGGCTTTGGCAATTCCCTACCACCACAAAGGCACATGGGGGCTATAGTAGTGGAGGTTGGGGCACAACTAGCCTCCAACGAAGGCTGAACTGGCCCACACCAGTCCTGGAAGTTAGAGGCACAAGCCATCTCCCCACAGCCCCAGCACCAGCCCTAGCATTGGTTCAGGGAAGAATTCCCAAGAGGGACTCTGCATTTAACGGTGCAGCGCATGCAAAATAAAATGGCATTTCTTTCAGTTACATAACTGCATACACCACAAATATAGGAAACAAACCGTCCGTGGTGCCACTCTGGTAACCAAGCAAAAGCTTAGATGCCTTTATCCAGAGACAACCCATACCTGCTGATAGTGTGTGGGGGGACAGAGTAAGGGCAGCGGCTTCAGCAGATGTTACTGAGCATGCTCAGTCCGTGTGAGCATGCTCAGTCCAAGCCAAGCAGCAAACCGAGGGAGGGCATGTCACCGCCGCATACCACTCCCACTGCATCACCTCTGCCTTTATCATTCTCCTGAGGTTGATTTCTCACCGTGTTGACTAGAAAATGCCTGCCATGTTCTAAAGATTTCATTTGATCTGAATATAGACTGGCATTGCCAGCAGTATTTGTGTGCAAGCTGCTAGCCTACCATATGCAACCTCACTCTGTCATCAATAACAGCAGTGGCCCTGTGGATAAAATAATATGTGATCCATGTAATTAAGGACTATATTATAATGCATCTCACAAAGGGCCCAAATTAATGTTGCACAGTCAACATCAATTCTGGCATTTTCTAACTTCTGAGTGCTTGATTTTGCAACCTTAATAGTGTTTGTTGCTGTAGCATGTTATGTATATTATATATAACTTATTACTTCAGAGGAAGCTTCTAACTAGGCTGGTAAAAAATACATTCCTGCATATGCAGTGTTGTTTTGTAAGAGCAAGACACAGTCAGCTCCCATTCTGCAGAATGTCCTACAAGCCTCCCGCTGTCTTGTGTATGTTTGAGCTGGATAGCTTGCCCTTGCCCTTCCCTGCCAGCAAAAACTCTGTTCTCCACTTCTGTGTTCTCTCACTCTCTGTGTCTTAGCCAATAATTAGCAAAGAAAAACAATAAAAATATAGAGAGTGCTTTTCTGATTCTTCCAACAGCCCCTGGCAGCCACACTCCCAGCTTACACACTAGACACTCCCTATGGTGCCACCCAAACCACGCATCTTGGCTTCTCCTTCTGCTCCCCCACCCACTCTCCATGCACAACTCTGATGAAACAAAGCTAAAGGCAGGAGCACATGCAACTTTCCTCTCCTGCGATATGTGTGAAGCTTATAAACTGGGTAGTGCTGCATTTCCCTCTTGGCAGAGACAGGAAGTCTGCAAACGGTCCGTGGTGTCACAGTGTCTCACAACATAGGATCCTGCCTAGCAGGATTTATGACTTTGTTTGCCCTCTCCAGAAGAGTTGCAAGTCAGTGAAGACTGGAAATGTTCATCAATTTATGTTTTCTTTTTTGTGGGTTGTTAGGGCAGGGTTTGATGGGGGATTTTGCAGTAAATTTAGTGCTTGTGAATGAAGCAACTTTAATAACCCTGAAGGTTCAAGGACTTTGGCCACAGAACAGATATGACATGGGCAGCAGCAGTATAAGCTTCTTCACTGCCCCACACATGACCTGGAAGGACCACTTCTAGAGTTAAGAAGGTAGCTCAGTCTCTATCTTCTCTCAGTCCTTTGCCTCTCTGGTGAGACTGACTACAATGGGTGCAATTATAACGGTGGCTACAGAGATCCTGTCCAAGAAGAACCAGCTGAGACATCAAATCACTGTACATATATTACCAAGCAACAATCAGCTGGTAATGACTTTTGGTCAGTCCTCAGCTAGGCCAGATATAAACCAGTGCTCCAAGTGGCCCTAGAGAGAAAGGCTCCATACTATATTACCAACCTGTGAACACTGAGCCCTCTGATTGGATGGTTTTACTGATGTTATATGCCTCTTGTGTATAATGTCCCTGCCCCATGACATCAGAAGGCAAATATGTGTAATGCGTGAGAAGTCATAATAGGAAAACATGTCTAGATGTCAAGCCTGCATTTTCATGAGGACAGGATTTATAGAACCTCCTGGTTATAGACAGATTAGAGATAGTGTCACCATGAGAATTGCTTTTATTATTATTATTATTAATAATAATAATAATAATAATATTTGTATTACCGTACAGCCTAGGAGCCCTAGTCATGGACCAGGACCCCATTGTGCAAGGTGCTGTACAAACTTAGCAGCATTTTATTTCAGCTTCTGGTCCTGGCCAGGGTTTGTGAGCATTGATAGCTGTGTCAGGGGAGGGAAATAGTTACCAAACTTTCTGGAACTCCAGAAAGATTCAGCTACAGTTTTGCAAGAAGGCTTGGATCATTCCTTATTTTATCTAAACTGCTTTGCCATCCCTAATGTACAATATAGCATACCTTCACCAAGCTGCTACGCATTTCTCTCATGTTACTGCCATATCCTTATCAGATTAGCAAGATCAAACTTGCTTGAGAGCTGCATTGCAACTCAGCTACTCTCACCGTGAACACTGGTAATATTAACCCCTCAAACGCCATCCACTTGATTCTTCACTTCATTGTTTTGCTTCCATTCTGGGGGAGGCAGGGATAGATCTCTGCTTTGAAATACAGTTTTAAATTATTTGTTCTTTCCTACTTCTTATTTTTGAAACAGAACATTTATCAGTAAAAAATGGAAGAATCTGTCCACGCCATCAGGAAGCTCAGTGTCTCATGCTAGTTGTTTTTAGGATTTTAAAACACTCATCTCTAGACTCCTTATAATGGTTCTTGCACAATATATCCAAGTATGAATTGAATTCTTAACAAACTAAGGGACAAACCCACACACCAGTGCTCAACCTGAATACCTGGGTTGAGTGATGGGGGAGGAACTCTCCCCATGCTGCAGAATAGCTGAAGAACTCTGTGAAGGCTGCTTTGGCCTGCTGGCTGACCTAGCTCTCTGTACCCCCACCACAGCGTGGAAGACAGGAATATCCATGCAGTGATGGATCCTCTGGCATCACGCTGGTTCATTCTCCCGCCCTATTGACCTCTTAAGCAATGCTGCACAGGGATACAATGTGGAATAGAGTTCTGTATTATGCAAGGAGCACATGTCCCCTCCAGCCCACCCTTGGCCACTGAAACCAAACTAGCTCTGCTGCCAGCCAACCCTCCACAGCTCTTTCAGCAGGGACAGAATTTGCCTTGATATGACATTTCAAAGACAACTGTCCAGGGACAATGGCTCTCAGACTGTGGGCCATAGGCCAGTAGGAATTCACAGGGCCTTTTCTAGTAATCCACAAGACCATGAGAATAAGCACAGACCACCACATGGAAGGGGGAGGACTGGGAGATGGGAAGGTGAGCTGCTCAACTAGAGATCTCTTTCCAATAAATGATCCAGTAAATGCAGTGTCTGAGGACCAGTGACCTGGTCATCATCTGGTGAAAATCAACAAAACACCAGTGAAGCTACACTGATTTACACCAACTCAAGATTTGGCCCTCAGGTTTAGGAGAATAAATGTTTACTTTACATTCAAATTTTGGAGTGTATTACAACTACAGAGGGGAGAATAAACCAGCAGCCATACGTACCCACAGGGGGAACAAATATTTGATAACGGGCTCTTCATTCTAGCAGACAAAGGTATAACAAGACCCAATGGTTAGAAGCTGAAGCTAGACAAATTCCAACTGGAAATAAGGCATACATTTTTAACAGGGAGGTAATTAACCACCAGAACAATTTGCAAAGCATCATGGTGGATTCTCTATCACTGGCAATTTTTAAATCAAGATCCGATGTTTTTCTAAAAGACATGCTGTAGGAATGATTTGTGGGGAAGTTCTCTGGCCTGTGCTAAGCAGGAGGTAAGACTGGATGATCACAATGGCCACTCCTGGCCATGGAATCCATGAATCTAGATGTTGCCTTCCACAACTACACCCCAAGAGGCGTCAGCAGGAGTTCCATGCTTGAAGTAGGGCATATTAAGCTTTGGTTGCATCTCTTTATCTTGGTTGCAGAACAGCACTGAGCAGAAAAGGTAAGTGGGGGGACTAGTTCTGATAAGTAAGAACTGACCCAAATTTTCACCTGAACTCAAACTGATTCTTTTCTGTGGTCCAGAAAAATTCCTTTATTATTTCGTTTCAGTATTTTTGTCTTCTCCTGCACATCCTGATTTCAACAGGGACAGGAAATGAAGTTCCAAAACACCGCAACAGAGGCTATTCTCATGGTCCTGTATTTCCAATCTGGCCAGAACCAGGGACTATTGGCATTCCTGTCCTCACGTGATTTCTGACCTGGTTTCAAGAAGATTCACCTAATATGCTTCAGGTGGTTTATTTAAACCCTCCTGAGGTTTGCTCATCACTAGCTATGAGCTGGCGTGACTCTCCCTAGATGACTTAAAGCACCTCGAAGCCAGAAAGGTCATATTTGCTGTGTACTATTTAATACAGTCCTGCTTGGTTTCTCATGACTGTATTCTAAATTGCCAGAATGAAAGAAATCTGGAGTGAAATGAAAGGACACGTTTATTTTTTATATTTATGACAGCAATAAATTCCCCTAAGGTAATGCCCTTTGCAATTAATATAGAGAGTACCAAGTGTGGCTGGGTAATGGATATTTTATGAATGCAGCTTGCCTTGAGCGACTGATTGCTTAATTATGATGTAAAAGATTGAAGCATATAAAGGAGTTATGATAAGAAAGTACAGAAATCATTAAGGGCTATGAGTGGTGTATGATTATATGTCCGTTTCAATAAGCTAGCAGCTAAACGATAATGGCTTGCATCTTCTGTGCACAGCCTCTTGCTTAAAAGCACAATTCCATAAAATTTCTTATTGTATCACATTTTCTGCTTATCCAGGACAAAAGGAGCCCTGTGCGCTACTTTGTAGTTTATCTTTAGGCCAGACCGGGGGGGAGGGGGGGGTTTGTCTTTGTATATTTCTGTTTCCGCGGATAATATTTTTCTTGCTGGAAGAAGGTAAAGGGTGTATGCAGGGAACTGTTTCCTCTAGGTCCTAGTGCACTTCCGATGTTAACCTCCTGTCGGCCTTTCAGCCATGAGAAAAAGGCAGTCGAGCTGCAATTTCACAATGGGAAAGTGCCAACACCGTGTTTTCTTTCTCCTGCTACTTTCCAGCCCTGCCTTGCTTTGTCTAATTCAGTGTGACCACATATCTTAAATGAAAGGAATTAATAAACAAGAAGCAAAAAGAAAAATGAAATGGATGGGTCAGTTACTACTTAGTGATGTTTCCCTGGGTGTTCATATTTAGCTACTCACTCCACTGTTATCAATAATAAATGTACACATCATCTCAGTGCTTCAAGGAGAATGTTCTCACACTGGCCTGTTGTGTGCCCGATCCTTAAACAGCCAAAACTCCCATGGAAAACTGGGACTAAAAGGCTAAATTCATCCTTGGTGTAAACAGTACTGAAATCAATGAAGTCATACAAGGGATGAATCTGAGCACAGGCACGAGATCCTCAACTTCTGTAAATAGACATAGCTCCATTTAATTTCTGGGCCTGCATGGTTTTCTCCATGAAAGATACCATGGTTAGCCTCTTCAATCAAGGAAACTAATAATTTACTCACAGATACTATAGGCCTCATTCTTATTTACTTTAAGGCTATTTTACATCCCTCTGGCAATGATATGGGGCCTCGAAGTGGGTGTAAATGTCATTTGGACCCACCTGAGGGCCTCTTTACACTGCCAAAGAGACGTAAAGTGGCCTTAGTGAAAATAAGAATCAGGCTCCAAGAAATAACAGTCAGGGGAAATTGTATCCTTGAAACATTCTTTATATTATAGGGAAAGTACCTACCCCTTTGCCCATATATACCATGTTTCTGACATGCTTTGCATGGATGGTAATCGCTCGTATTTGCAGCTTGATTTTAAGACAGCGCTGTTGATACTTAAAACCCTTATCATAGAGGGACATGACAGTATTGAAAATCTTATTGGGTCTGGGTCTCTGCTGCCTTGCCCTTATGTAGCCATTTAAACTAGCATGTAGTGGGCATATAATGCTGCCATGATCTGGCAGCATTTTACATCTACTTTGCACTCTCTTTGCACAGTTGCAAATGACTGCATAAGATCCAGGGTCACGGAATCATAGAATTTTAGGACAGGAAGGAACCCCATTCCCTTTCAACCTGGCAGACATCTACTTTCCGATGCCAGCCACCAGGAGTGGGGAAGAGGCAGGACTGGGTCATGGATAGATTGGACCAGGAGTGGTGGAAGCTCCCTAAAAGTGTGTGGGGGGGTCACCAGCACCTCCCCGCCCCCACACTGCCCCTTCCCCCTGAGGCCCTGCCCTCACGCCACCCCTTCTCCGCGAGACCTCGCCCTCATACCGCACATTCCCACCGAGGCCCCACCCCCAGTCACTCCTCTCCGCCTCTTCCCCACATCGCTTGCCCTGTTCTGGCGCCCCTGGGCCGGGAGGTGACAGTGTTATACAGACAAAACAGCACAGTATTGTTTCAGGGGACAAGACAAGATGTCACGTTTATTATAACACAATTTGATTTATGACCAATAACTAATATCTAATACCTATGCATATACACACACACACCCCAAATGTTCTGCAGCTGCTGTATAGTTACCATTCCTGAAAGTAGCTTGAGTTCGTGGCTTGGGTTCGTAGCTTGTGGCGGCTAACTTGCCAGGAAAGCCGGGCACAAGGAAGAGCTGGGTCTCTGTTGGGCATGCACCAATGCCCTTCCATGTTGGCAGCAGAATGCTACCTTTCAGAGTCTTCCATCTCACCCATCCTTTTTGTAGGCTTTAGTTTGAATCCAGAGTCTGTAAGTCTTGCTGTTTCACGCTGCCTCTGGGTCCGGTGTGATTGATCACCCTTCCATTGCAGACATGACTTTCAGCCTGGGACCTGGCTTTGATGTTTCTTCAATTGTACTTTTGTTCTTTTCTTTTTAGGGTGGACTCTTCTTGCTTTGTCCAGGCTGTTGTCTGCATCTTCAGCCATTGGTGTTTACACTTTATTTCATCAGGACAGGCTGGGGCTGGACGTTGATTCCATCATCCATGCATACCTCATTCACAAATCTAAACTAACCTAATAAGATTACAGCAGGATTTTGCAAAACTGAAGGTTGCAGCAAGCTTTTACAAAATGGAGTGAGCATTTTAAAATGGAGTTTGGAACAAGTTAAAATGGAGTTTGAGTTACAATATGGACAAGTGTAAGGAATGACAAACAGTGAGCAGAAGTTACAATGTTGAAACAGTGTAAATTTCAGCGATTTAAGCAGGAATTGGATTGAAAGTGAAACTCAATTAGCCAGTTATTGGGGTAACCGGTTTTATGAATGAATGTTGTTTCATTCATAAAATTTTGCTTATGAAGTTATATTGATAAAGTGAACAATTATAAACCATTTCATTGATCAGTTCTACAACAGAAGGGTCACACTTGAGGGGAATGGTCAGAGGAGTCTGTGTCCCCTACAGCACATTCCTCTCCTGAGCCTGGACTGGAACCCAAGATTCCTGGGTCTCACCATTCTTCTGATGTCAGCAAATATCACACTAGTTATGTGTGGGTCTCATCCCACTCTAGTGCTAGTCTACCACTACTGCTATGAGTTACTCCATTAGGTCAAGTGGCAGAGGTCTGTGTGTGGATCTAAAGGTTGAGGTCTCAGCATGATGCCACATGAGGGAATTTCTGTTTATCTGTTTGCTTTTTAGAGCCCTAGGAAATTACACTCCAATAAAACTACATGGAAAGAAAATTATTAATGTTGCAAAGTCAAGCCCTTAGAAGTCCGGAAATGCAGAATTAAGGTTGCCTGTGCAACCTTTATCCAGCCTGTTTGTGCATCTTTAATTACATGATCACATCCTATTTATCTTATTAATTGTTCAGCCCTGCTGCATCATGGCAAACATGATTGTGACAGAGTCCAGAAGACCTCCTTGTTTTCCAGCCAGCAAGGAGTCAATTCCCTGCTTAGACCTCAAGATGTGTACATGGTGGAGTAACAAGTCGGGGCAGAGGATTGATGGCTAGTTGGACTCTCAGAGAGGAAACTATAATAATCACTCTCTAGAAAGGAAGAAGGCCTTGATAAAGGTTTGCTCTGCATGAAGTTAGCAAAGAGCTGATCTATACACCATTCTGGGAATTTCTGTCTGCTTTCTACCTGTTATGTAGAACCATTCTTTTTATTTTCTTACAATCAATGCACTCTAAAATCTCAAGAATCCAACCTAGAAGAGGGCAGCTTGCTGAGTGGAAAGCTCTTCCTTTGCTATTGAACCAGTTGATCCACTACACCCACTTATACTGTTTGTTTTTATTTTTATATCTCCCTAGTATTTATTTTTCTTGAGGCAAGATTTTGGTGGGGATTTGTTTCATTACACTCCCATTGTAGCAAAGTCATAGTCAACCTCAAACCCTTATGGCATCTAATATTATATTATCAGGTTGTCAGAAATAGATGATACATGTCTCTGTTGACATTACTGGTGTCCACTCCATTAAGCTGTCTCTTTTCTGTCTAGCTTTTTGCATGGCCATACAAAGGAGCAGATGGCAGTGGGCATTCCCCTTTTTGTGGCTATGTCTCATCATATGCTTTCTTAATACCCAAGGGTGTAGGTGAGTGATGCGCACAGAGGCATTGGAACGTGTAAATGTATGACTCATCCAGAACCCCTTATCTGGGCTAGCACCTCCCAAGAAGACTCATGTTTCAAATCATTTCACTGGTCTCACTGAGATGAGACGAGCATTCGTTCAACATAACATAAGACCATAAGCATGGCCACACTGGGTCAGACCAAAGGTCCATCTAGCCCAGTATCCTGTCTTCTGACAGTGGCCAATGCCAGGTGCCCCAGAGGGAATGAACAGAACAGGTGATCATCAAATGATCCATCCCCTGTGAATGCTTCATCTAGGTATTCTATGGGTGACCTAGATAAAGCTGCGGGACTAAAATCTTTCCAAATATTGCTAGATATATTACACAGACTTCTTTCAGCGACATTTGCCAGAGGTGTTTATATCTGTGACACTGTATTAGATGAGTCTTATGTCCAGAAGGGAGTTCTCCCTGTCCCACTGAACTGCAGTCTGCTCGAGATGTTTTCTAGGATCCCAGGTACAGCAACATTTCACTAAAGTTGTGACAACTGGGCCAAAGTTTATTCAACTAAAGAAGAGGCAGAAGCATGCTGTTCCCAGACAGGGGATGGGAGAAATATGGCACTACTGTACTAAGGAATAAATGGTGAGAGGCAGCATGCTTGATTTGTTTTAAAATAGTACACAGGACTTACTTGACCTTGTGTCAATTTCTAAAAATGGGTCTGGCTGATGCTGCAGATTTCCGGAGTGGATGTGGAAATAAAGGAACTGTCCTATACACATTATCAGGGTTTCCAAAGGCTCAGGACTGATTTATTTATTTGGGCTAAGCGTTCAATTTTGTAAATCTAGTGGTAATGAAAGAGATCACAGAAATTCCAGTGTTTGCTCCCTGGGTGTAGACAGAGGAGCTGTCAGTTCTGCAGCGGGGAAAAAATAGCTAGACTTTGCAACTTTATCTGAATCCTGTTGAGAGACACTGAGAGGTTAGATAGATGGGCAGCTATTTAAGGAATGGAAGAGCTTATGGCCGCAAATGTTATATCTAAAAGGCTAATTTACAGGGACAAGAGACAGGCTGATGGATCCAGTGAAATATGGGATCCATTTCTAAGAAAGATGAAGGGTACATAGTATAAAACCATTTAGGGGGACAGAACAGTTTATTTAGGGAGAGTAATCATATGTTAGTAAGAAACAGGCACCATCAAAGTCTCAGTCACATTAACTGTGGCCAGCCAAGTTGCGTACAAAAGTAAACTGAATGCTGACCTGTTACAAACTTATAACTTGCATTGTGAATATAGGGAGCCAATTTCTAGTCTTAAGGTATCTCTACACTGCAAAGTAAGACCAGGGTTAGTGGGGCTTGAGTCAGCTGACTGGTGTTAGAGAACCTGGGGCTTGAGCCTCTACACAAATTCTAAACTCTACATTAACAGTTTTCTAACCTGGACTTGAACCTGGGGCTTTGGCACCCACACTGTTGCATGCAGACCCAAGACAAACCAACCATACTGCCCTCCTGAAATGTGGTTGCTCTAGCCCTTTGAACATGATGCACTGTGGGAAAACTTTACTGCCCACTCTGCACGTTAGAGGAAGTTTGAACTGCCTGCCAACACAGCTGGCCGGGGAGTCATTTAAGTCTGCGCACTTCCAGCTACTGGAGCCAGCAACATGGAGGAGGTGCCTTTTGAAGAACTTGCTTGCACTTTCACACTTGTGTCAGAAAATGGACAGTGCTTCCGTGAGACGTTGAGCTCTGTTCTCCTCCCTTAGCCACTGTTCCTGTTCCAAGTGCCAGTTCCCTCACTGAAACCCTGTCCTCCAGCTGTGTGCCACGTGCCAGCCTTTCCTCCTGCCTCTCAGCATGCCATTGCTCCAGCCTTATATCCCTCTGCTGCTGGTACTGGACCTGCTGGTCTGCTCTGGACCACAACTTCTTCACCAAAATGCTTCCTCTTGGAATGGTCTGGGAAGATACGTTGGGGCAGGGGTCAAGTTCTGGATGTACAGCAGCCAGTGGAGGTCGAGGGGCCTGCAGTAGGAAAAGAAACAGGATTATTGTCCAAAATAGCTCAGTGGAGGAGCACAGAATTAATTCTTGTGGAATCTCAAGGACATAAAACGTTACATTTCAAAACTGAACCAAAATATATTGTGATAGGGATGCTTCAGTCCAGAGAGGGTCCCTGGACGCAGCCTGGTTAATCACAGCTATAGAAGTGCAGAAACAATGGTAAGTTTAAAATTATAAGCTTTTTCTGTTTTATAAAAATTGCGTAACTACTTGCAGTGGGAGTGGTGGGGGAGCGGTGAGTGCTACAAGAGGCTTTTTCTATCATTTCAGGCCTTTCACATTTTGGAGGACATAACTGTTCTGCTGGTGCCCTATTGGCAAAGGCGGGTGTTACTCCAAGCTGCCATGGGAAACCTCCAGTGTATGCAACTGAAGCATTCCAATGGATAGTGACTGCACAGCACATCTATGAGTGGAGTGGGCTGGTCAGCTACCGAAGTGGCCCCGGAAAATATACCCTTCCCTGCAATGTGACTACCTATCTGGAGTTCCAGCTTCAGGAAAAGTTTGCAGCTATCACCTGGGATTGGAAATGAACAGGATGTTGTGTTAGCATCCACATGGTTTACCCTGTTATGGCCACATGCAAACACGAGGAAATCCAGAGCCTTCCTGCTCCCCACCCACAGCACATTTCTGGACAAAAGCTGACATCCCAGTCATACTTGGGACAAATGATTTTGTCACCTGTGGACTGTCTGGACTACCTGTAACTGAAAGAGACCAGATTTGGAAATGGAACACATTTTCCCAAATACACACACTGAGTTCACTCCATAGACTGTTGAGTGATTACAGAGCGGCAAACTGAAAGCCATTTTGTTTGAGCATAAGCTTTCGTGAGCTACAGCTCACTTCATCGGATGCATAAATTGGTTAGTCTCTTAGGTGCCACAAGTCCTCCTTTTCTTTTTGCGAATGCAGACTAACACGGCTGCTACTCTGAAACCTGAAAGCCATTATTACTTTAAGGAAAACAGGAATGACTCTAGCAAACATCTGTGCCTTTTCAGTAAAAATATTCTTTAAAGCTGTTCTTTATTGTTTGCAATTCTCCATCACCATCTTGAACTTGACGTGGTGGAGAAGAGAGGGGATGCCACAATCCACCATTAGCTGGTGCATGCAGGTAGCCGGGGTTTCTCATAACTTTTGCATTGGTTCTTAAAGCGGAAACCCCTCCTATTACTGTAGTAACAAACTTTACCCTGGAGTCAGAAACTTACCGGGCTCAGAGGAGGTTTCTGGTTTCTCTGGGTTTTTTGCAGGCTCAGCTGCAGAGTGTTCCTTGGGCAAACAACTCCTCTGAGTATGGACCCAGGATTTGCTGTTGATCCTGTTCCACAACCTACTCTAGGACCAATTTTGGAAGCAGAGTCACTTCATACTCCTCATGTGCAGCCTGCTGCTGGCTCCCATCATTCCTCATTCTGGATTCAGGGGACAGCAGGGCACCATCCCAGCTGACCAGGTCGTCATGCATCATGGATGGCTCTGTGCTGGGTGCAGTGCCTGGCACCTGGTCAAACTCCTCATAAAACGGGCATGAAGTCAGCCCAAGATGCAGTGCTGGTCCCTGGTCTTCCAGTACTTGTTTTTCAGCCTCCTATTCCACTCCCCGCACAGGTCACCAGTCAAGACAATTTGCAGCACTGCCAGCTATCTACTGGGACACATGGTCATCCTGGGGACTTTTGCTAAAGTCCACAGTTCTACTGGTTTTGCACCAGAGAGTCACCAAAATTTGGCTGTGCTTCTGTGACCATGAAGAAGCACACTTTGCCAAAAGCGTGTTCTCTTTGGTCTTGATTTCAACCACAGGAGGCTCTCTGATGTGCGTTTGCAGATCAATAGTCAGAAGACACAGGAAGGATTAACGCTGGCTCACTGAGCTGCTGCTGTACACCAACGGGGAGATAGGAGGTTTCCATTTTTAGTTGAGTAGATTGGAGATTTTTGGGAGAGAGAGACAAAGGATGTTGGCCCATGGGATGGTGGGATACTTTTGGTGGACTCCCAGGACATGAGTTAAGTAGGGCTGTGTCTATACTACTGTGTCTACACTGTATATACAGCATAGTGTATATTTGCAGTGTCTCTACTGCAAAGCAATATAGTACGGCAACATCAGCACTCTGCTGGCAAGAAGAAAAGGCTGTGGTGGCTTGTGTACAGATCAAACCACCGATGAGAACTCTTGACATGTGTATAGTCTCCCTCATGCCACTGGCTCATTTCAACCAATAGAGATGAAGCATGCAAATTAACTGGAGAGGAAGGGTAATGATTGGTTGAGTTATCAGATGTCACAATGATGCAGCTTCAACCTTAATGATTACTCTTAAGAGCTACCTGAGCTAATGACATGGCCCTGACTCTAATCATAACAGTTAGGTAGAGCAGTCATTGATAGTTTATTTTAACTATAATCTAATTTATTCAGATGCAGCCTACGTGTGAGATTACAGTGAGATTCAATTATATATGGAAAGTGTAAAGAGTCTGTGCAATTTTTTTATTAAGATCAAGGCACAATAAATGATGAGACATGTGCTGAATTCAGAAAGCGATCATTTGCAAATGTTTATTCGGGAAAAGTAAGAGAGTATTTCATCCAGCAAATGACCTAGAAAATCCGTTTGTCCCCTGAAGAACAGTTGATAAATTGGTTAGTCTCTAAGGTGCCACAAGTACTCCTTTTCTTTACAGGAAGTTTAGTCCTCCTGCCCGAAGTGCAAATCTCAACTCAGCCTCAACTGTGGAGGTACCACTGGCCAAATACACCACTTCATTGAGCTGAAATATTACTTTGGGGGAGGATGCTTCCTTTAAGATCCTTTGGTTTTGACTGTTTTCCTGCTGTTGTGCCCTTTTCCCCACATCACCAAGCAAGGGCCCCACATCTCAGCAAACGATCTTATGGCAAGGAACTCCAGAGGAACTCTCTCAGAAGCCTGCCACTGCCTCTCACTCATGTAGCCAGAAGTTATTACTTGATTCATTACAGAAAATTTCTTTCCCTTTGGGCTGTTCATGCTGGATCCACAGCCCTTTCTGCCCGTGCTAGTCCTGCAAGCAAAGAACTGATTTTAAGATTAAAACTCAGACGTTCACGAATGGCAGCCATGTCGTGCCACAGCTTCTGAGGTCTGCCAAGTTCATATACTCTGTCATGAAGTATATAGTTAGGAATTCTTCATTCAAGCCGTGTCTACACTATGGGGACTAGAGCTGCATACCTTTGGCACCGTAGCGCTGCTGGCATCACACCGTAGTGCAGATGCAGTCTACAGCAACGGAAGGGGTTTTTTTCTGCCAGCATAGGAACACCTCCACAAGCAACAGTAGCTAGGTCAATGGACACATTCGGCCGCCAGCCTAGCTGTGTCTACACTGGGGGTTAGTTGGGAATAGCTACAGCGCTTGAGGTGAAGATTATGTTGACCTAAATGTTAAGTGCACACCAGGTCTAAGTCGCCTTCACGGATGACTCGTTGACATAGCCTTGCCATGGATATAACATGGCTGTGCCTCAAAGCTTAGAAGGGCTGAAATATGTGATGGTTTGAAGGCAGGATTGGAGAAAGTGCTGGCAGTTCAAGATATTACTCTACAAGACTCACACGATCCACTTCAGCTACCTTACCACTGTGTTTCAGTGCAGAAAGAGCTCTCCCACATGAAGCAGGAGTTGAGGATTGCAATGTGCCCAAAGACGGCAGACGGAACCTCCAACAGACTAACGCGAATGCCTGGCTCACCGGCAGAGTTCTGCTGATGTTGTGTGCAGATGAATTACAAGCACCCACATGAATTTCCTTAACAAACAGACACCCTTTTTATCAAATGTAGAAGAGATTTCACAGTGTGAGCAATCCAAACAGCAGCCAACATGCTTCTCATTAGCTGCTCAAAGACTGCTCTATTACATAGCACTAAATCTAGCTGATTTGACTGAAGTCGGGCGCAGGCTGGAATATTAGTTGCCACAAATGTATCATCTTTTACTGATCCCAGACTCGGCCATTCAGAACACAGCCACTCACCTGGACTGCAGTTTAGCCCATATACTGTGATGCAATTAACCCTTTAATTGCTGCAACTCACCCATCTAAATCCTTCCCCAATCAGGATTGCAGCAAGAAGTTTTAAAAGCTCTCCATTTAGGGTACAAAACAGCCTAAACATCAATGATTATAGGTGAAGATTATGTTGACCTAAATGAAGGACATTCTGGCTATTTCTGAATGGCTGCCTTAGCAGCATGAGGTGAAACCATAGTAGAAATGTGGGCACAACTGCCTGATGTTATTGATTCCAGTCAACAAACGGAGCAGTGTAATCTGTCTGCTTTTGTTCCGTTCACTTGGTGGTGTGTTCTCATTAGCCCCCCATGGATAGTCAACCTGTCAGGAGGTCTGCACTCCAACTGCCTGACCTCTGACTTCAACTCATTCTTCCACAAATTAATTTCCCAAATTGACAAATTAAAGTGCACAGAATGCCTAAGGTCGCTAAATCACACTGGGTTCTGGTAAATGTCAACCAGCATTGGAAGAAAAAGAGGAGGGTCTGAGGTCGGGGAGGGGGGGTAGAAAGAAAAACAAAATGCATTAATTGGAAAGAAATGAAAGAAAAATTGACATCTATATCTCTGATTTGACGACCTCACTGTTGGTTTGTCTCATTAAAAATAGATTTTGACAAATCAAAGCAAATGGACCAGGACAAAGCTAATTCCCGCTTGGGAAGGATGTCTTGAGAAGTGGGCATGACTGTGCAGTTTACCTTGTCCTTGGACAATGATGGGCCCTATGCGTAAGGGCTGAAGCACTAGGGAAGAAATGCTTCTCCTAGGACCCCTGCTTCTATGTGGTTGGTTAGGGTTTATAGATTGGAAGAGTTAAGTGAGAAAATTTGGACTAGATTCTTGTACAGTTCCTCACACTGCCTAGTATCTTACTTCTGTGAATACACCATTTGAGATCAATGGGAGTACTTATAGAGTGAGATACTACACAGCCAGAGTATCAGGATCTAGTCACAGAATCATACGGTTGGAAGGGACCTCAGGAGGTCATCTAGTCCCACCCCCTGCTCAAAGCAGGACCAATCCCCAATTTTTGCCCCAGATCCCTAAATGGCCCCCTCAAGGATTGAACTCACAACCCTGGGTTTAGCAGGCCAATGCTCAAACCACTGAGCTATCCCTCCCCCAGAAGTCCCAGAGTACACTACAGGGTGGCATATAGCTGTAACACCCCAGGAGCACCCCCCAGAAGGTATGGTGGCTCTGTGAACCACAGTTCTCTCTCTGCTTCCCCTTTGCTACAAGGCAGTTATAATATACTTCTGGTCTAGACCAGCAGTAAATTGGTACTTCTGTGCTCTGGCCAGTGAATGGGGGGAGGTAGAGTCAAGGCTCTGCCCATTCCCCACCTCTCTCCAATCACCTGCTCTGGGGAAGGAGCTAGTAAATGAGCAGCTCCATTTATTCCTTCAGAGCCAAATGTAGTAGGAAGAGAGCCTGAGACATAAGCCCTTGTATCAGAGGCCTAGTATGAGACAGGACCTGTTCACAAAATCTGGCAAGAACAGGGCTGATATTGCAGAAATACACATTCCTAAGAAGTGCTAAGCACAGAGTACTCACACAAACAGATCCTGATATTAAGTGGTACCAGAACATCCCAAAATCAAGGATGGTACAAAAACATTCCCCAAGGAACACACTGACCCCTCCTAAAAGATAAGGTCAGGATGTCAGTACGTAATAGAGATGTTTTGATTGAACTAACATGTACAAGGTGATAACTAGCCATGTCAAGGGGCAGTAACTAACTATGTCAGAGGCAGTACATAACTTGTTTGTATCAGGGTATAAAGATATATCTCACAGGGAGTATCTTTGTCCAGCTGAGGGGGGAATGAAAAGTCCCACCATTAGAACATAAGACTGGCCATACTGGGTCAGACCAAAGGTCCATCCAGTCCAGTATCCTGTGTACCGACAGTGGCCAATGCCAGGTGCCCCAGAGGGAGTGAACCTATCAGGTAATGATCAAGAGATCTCTCTCCTGCCATCCATCTCCACCCTCTGACAAACAGAGGCTAGGGACACCATTCCTTACCCATCCTGGCTAATAACCATTAAAGGACTTAACCTCCATGAATTTATTCAGTTCTCTTTTAAACCCTGTTATAGTCCTAGCCTTCACAACCTCCTCAGGCAATCAGTTCCACAGGTTGACTGTGTGCTGTGTGAAGAAGAACTTCCTTTTATTTGTTTTAAACCTGCTGCCCATTAATTTCATTTGGTGACCCCTAGTTCTTATATTATGGGAACAAGTAAATAACTTTTCCTTATTCACTTTCTCCACACCACTCATGATTTTATGTACCTCTATCATATCCCGCCTTAGTCTCCACTTTTCCAAACTGAAAAGTCCTAGCCTCTTTAATCTCTCCTCATATGTGACCGGTTCCAAACCCCTAATCATTTTAGTTGCTCGTCTCTGAACCTTTTCTAATGCCAGTATATCTTTTTTGAGATGAGGAGACCACATCTGTACACAGTATTCAAGATGTGGGCATATCATGGATTTATATAATGGTAATAAGATATTCTTCATCTTATTCTCTATCCCTTTTTTCTTTTCACGGAGCTGCGTCCATTGTCATGGGCATACATGTCTTAGTGTCCTCGTAGAGTCTGCCAGATGCTATTACTGTGCTTTGTCGACAATAAACCTGGCCTGACGCCTTCATACCTTAACAGATCTTGTGGTCAATGGGCAGTTCACTCGAGGTCTGCTGTGCCAGCTGTCTGCACAGAGCTGGGGCAGCACACAGGGAGAACACACACATGCAGCCAAACATCTGACCACACCAAGATCCAGATGGCACATGTAGGAGTGTCAGGAAGTGGGGATTTGTGCTCCCCAGACAGATGTGTAATGCAAGTAACAGTGTAGCACAGGGGATCAAATTCTGCCACCCTTATGCATGTACTCAGCATGAGTAAGTGTCATAGAATCTGACCCAGAATTGATGAAAACAACACAAGCAATGGAGATGGAAACCCCTGGACAGGCATGGTTGTACAATGATCAGCTCAATATGGGACTTTTTTTAAATTGTGAAATTCATTTCCATGCAACTGATTAGTTTTACATAGTGTTAGCTGGCACTATGGGGCCAGACTGGGTTCAATATAATATCATTTACCCACTGGCACTTCCTGGTGTCACAAAATACCCCCACAGGAAATCATGTATCCTGAGCTGCCTGATGTCACAGAAAGTGCAAGGACCTGATTCTTATCTCCGTTACATGCATATAAATCAGAAGTAAATAGTGTAACACACAAGTGTACTGACAGTGCAAGTGAGATCAGATTCAGGTCCCAAAATTCAGAGATGCATAGGTTTTAAGACCAGAAGAAACCGTTACGATCATCTCCTGAATCATGCAAGCCATGGAATTTCACCCAGTGATTCCTGCATCAAGCCCATAACTTCTGGCTCAACAAGTGTGGATGGTGGGTTCAGTATATGGACTAATTTAATTTAAAATGTCTTGTCAAGGCTGGACAACATGGGTGATACTCATCCCTCATTTATTCCCACTGGCTTTAACTGAATTGCACCAAGGATTAATTTTGCCCTACATAGCTTATTAATACTCTGCATCAGTAACACTGCATAAAAGCAAAGCACATCTGGGACATCAGAAAGATAAAGATGAACAAGAGCAATGGGAATTTAAAAATGCACTGAGACAGAACTTGGTTTTATATTGTAATGATGATACTCAGGGTATCACAAGGGTATTTTATATAGCACTGAATCATGATGGAAGTGCAATGACTGCTGACACACATGAAAGTGGAGTGTTATCTGCTAAGCAGTACCTTTCGCCTGGGCAGCCGCCACAGAGGGAAAGTCTTAGTTTATGCCTTTTTGAAGGAGTAGCATGGTACAGTATCATCAGTCTTCCCACACTCCTGCCCCCCGTGCAGTTGTGAAGTGACAGCATTTGACACAATATGGGTCCAAGCCCAAGAATGGTACTGTGATGTTGCACTCTATATGATTTTATAAAAATATGCCTATGAGTGTGAATATAATGTAACTAGAATATGCTTCATGCAAAAGGTCTCTTGTAAGATATCATTACAAAGCTTATAATCTACTGAGTGTGGTCATCCTATTTGTATAAATGTATCACTCTTGTATCTGAAACTAGAAATATGAAATAAAACTCTGAGGTCCTATCGTAGTTATGCAAAGTGTGGGCCATTAATGGTGGTTTGGACCCCATTGGGAGTTGGGCATCTGAGTGTCAAAGGCAGGAACACTTCTTCAGTTACTTTCAGCTAAGTCTGCAGCTTTGGGGCACATGGTTCAGACCCCGGGTCTGTGTTGGAACAGGCTGGTGTGTCTGGCTGAGCAAGACAGGGTGCTGGAGTCCCAAGCTGGCAGGGAAAGCAGGGGCAGAAGTAGTCTTGGCACATCAGTTGGCAGTCCCAAGGGGGTTTCTGTGAGCCAACCCGTCACAGGTACCTGGTCTTGAACTGACAGGGCTATTAACTACTGGTATCTACTGTTTCTTAATTAAGGGCTAGAATGTGGCTTTGCCACAAACTCTCTATATGTAGCAATGCCACCCCAGAGGAAGCACAGGGAAAGTGTCTAAGAGGCATAATTCCCTCTCTGCTTCCCTTTTGCTCCAGGAAAGTAGTAATCTGCTGCTTATCTATATCAACAGCACCTCTGTACCTGCTTATCTGTACTGGCTGGTGCCTAGTGGATGAACCCAAGGGATGATGCCCACATACCTTGTGCAGGGGGAGGAGCAGTCTATGTACAATGCTCACCTTACTCCTGTGCACCCAGATCCAAGGACAGGGTGGCCTCCACATTACCATAAGAGGGATTCTTCCTGACAGCAGATTGAGTCATAGGTAGTCATGCCCAGTGGTTGGCGTGGGAATCATGCCTAGTAGTTGGAATCCAAATGCCAGAGCCAAGAGTTGAGGCAGAGTCTGAGTCAGGAGTCAGAGCTGAAGGTTGGAACCAAAATATGGGGTGGATCTTCAGGGACTTCGGTAATTGCAGTGTTACCAGGTTGATTCATTTCTCAGTCTTGAAAGGGCCCAGATATTGGTGGTCCAGTATGGCCAAGAGGTGAGTAGATTTCACATTATGGGTGGACAGCCAGACTTTGTCTCCTATGCAAGGTCGAGGGCAGCCTGGTGGTCCCAGTCAGAATGACGTTTATACACTTCCTTGGCTGCTTGTAAGTGCTCTTCGAGTTCCTGGTGAACCTGGTGGAGATGGGTAGCTATGTCAGTGACAACTGGTACTGGATAGTTTGTGAGGATATCCGGAAGAAAGCAAGGGTAAAAACTGTAGTTGGCAAAAACTGGCATTGCTGGGTAGAGACAATTGTGAATGAGTAGAGGCAATGAGTGGCATTATTGTAAGCAAATGGAACACATGGGAGCAGAGACAACCAGTTGTCTTGGTAATAGTTCAAGAAGCAGTGCAAATATTGTTCAAGAATCCGGTTGACCTGCTCCGCCTCTCCATTAGTGTGTGGATGGTAGGCAGTTGAGAGGAGGGGCTCAATCTTCAGAAGTTTTACAAATGCCTGCCAGAACCGGGAAACGAACTGACACCACGGTCCAACAAGATGCCTGATGGCAATCCCTGGAGCTGAAAAATGTTTTCCAGAAAGAGACAAGCCATTTCCTGAGCAGTAGGGATGGTACGGCAGGGAACGAAGTGTGACATTTTGGTTAAGAGGTCAACCACAACTAGGATTGTTGTATATCCCTGGGAAGGCAGCAGCTCCACAGTAAAGTTAACGGAAATGGTAGCCGATGGTTGAGGTGGAATGGGCATGGGCTGGAGAAGGCCAAACAGTTTTGAGCAGGGACATTTGGTCCAGGCACACAAGTCACAGGATCTTATGTAGCTCCTGACTGAAGTGCGCAAGCCTGACCACCAGAAACTTCTTGTGATTAGGCTCCAGGTCTTGAGGTGGCCAAAGTTCAGCCTTGGTTACCCCTTTGGGACATAGATACAATCCTTATGGTAGAGGACTCCTCTTGGAACCTACACCTGGGGGCATCAGGGTTCTCCAGAGTCTGGTGGATCTGAGCAGCTAAGGGGTCATTGGGTCCATTAGGCTGTTGTCTACTGTCCCTGTGGGGGAGCGCCCTGTACCTGCAGTGTAATGACCGATATTGATGGCAGGGGAATATTGGCTGGGGAGGAATCCATACTAGCCACTGATCTGGACCCCTTGTCAGCCTAGTTCCCCTCTGTTTACTTTGGGCTGCTCAAACTGTCAGTGGACTGGGTCATAGACAGTCAGGCTAGTGGCTGGAGTGGGAGTCAGGCCTAGTGGCTGGAGTGGGAGTCAGGCCTAGAGGCCGGAGTCCAAGGCTGAGTCAGAGTCAGGAGTCAGAGCCAAGGATTGGAACTAGAT
The DNA here is from genome assembly GCF_965140295.1 of Lepidochelys olivacea. Lineage (NCBI taxonomy): Eukaryota > Metazoa > Chordata > Testudines > Cheloniidae > Lepidochelys > Lepidochelys olivacea. The sequence goes on from NC_140413.1 coordinate 130,202,169, forward strand.
TACCAGGAGTGAGGAAAGGCAGAAGTAGGGCTGGTTCTGAGGCAGGGGCAAGGCTGGAACAGGATGGGAACAAGGCTGGGTGCAGGGCAGAATCTGAGCTAGAGCAGTGGAAGAGCAGAGCAGGAGCAGGGTTTGGAGAGATGAGCACAAGGAGACAGAGTCTGTGGGCATGTGTATTGAGCAGCCAGCAAGCTATTGCTGCTGTAAGGTTTAAAAACCAGCCTGCTGGCTTCTTCAGCCAGTCAGGCAGGGTGATCCATCAGGCGGCCTCGCTGGCTGCTTAGGGCACCAGAAGTACTCAGCAGGCACAGCTGAGGGCCTTACTCCTGACACTTCCTTCCCTTTATTCCCACCTCGCACATATAGCTCAAGTCAGAATTTAATCCTCAACTGGGAAGGAGAGAGGTGAGGACTGTAACATTAGCTTTAATAGGGTGTGGCCAGATTCTATCACTTTTACTCACACTAAGTCACACCTTACTCTCCCAATAGCCCCATTGAAAAGAATGGCATTATTCATGGAGTGAGGTGCTACTCCTGGTTAAAGTTGCAGAACTGGGTTTAGTGGTTGCAATCTGCAATTGGATTACAGGTCTGAGCTTGTTATTTTCTCAATATAACATTATATCACCATGTAACACATACATGACAGAGGCCTACAAATAGGAAAAGTTAATCTACCTTTGTTGCTTATAAGAACATCCTTCCAATGAGTTATGTCTTCACTGGATTGCAATGTAGTGCTATTCTCTAGTCATTGGCAAGCAGGGAATTGAAGTTTAACTCCTTCCTGCATTAAGACAAAAATATACTTTTGTTTAATGTGGGTTTGTATTCCCACTAATCTTCTCAGTCCTACTTTATCACAGAAGAGCTAGGGAAGGTACTTACTAGCTAAGGGGACTAGAAATGAGATAGAGAGTCTTGTATCTTTAGGTTCCCGGTTTATATTTAACCCAGGTTTGTAGTTACCCAAAAGTTACCATCTGATGGCTGTGGTGTGACATTTGTTTGGTGGTCCAGCTCAGCCGGAAGCGAACAGATGTCTACATCATGAAAAAGCATAGCACACTTGGCACCGTTGTCAGTCTAAGCAGGGAGGCCGAAGAGACGGTCTGAGCTGCCTTCTCTCTCTCCTCAAGATACTCATCACAGGTCAGGGTTCAGGTAGCATACTGGAGAAATTAGCATTGTCCCGCTGCACGCTATACCTCTGTTGTGGCTAAATGCAGGCCTTAAGCCTCCAAGATAGCACCATTCACCAGTGTTAAAATCACTTTGGACTACACTCCGTAGCTTTATTCACACAACTCATGCAGAATAGTACCTTACTCCACAAATAGCCCCATTGAAGTCAATGGGAGCACTCAAGGAGTGTGGTGCTAAGAAACCACAGTAAAGGTGTCAGAATGTGGGCCTTTAAATCATAACTGACTAGATTATGATATTAAGCCCAGCCCTGAGCAAAGGGTGGTGCATCAGCTGTGCCAACCCAAGGGTGGCTCAAGGAGTCACTGTGACCCACAGACATACCTCTGGGTCACTATTCCTCCTTGGCTGCCTTCTTGCTCACAGAGGAGTAGTTATTTATTACTGCCCTGTACCAACAGTAAATTACTACACCACCCACTCCACCGTACTGACTCAGCTACTCTGGCCAGCGAGTAAGGGGATGGAGCCAAGACACCACCCATTCCCTGCCCGTCCCCCACTCCAGGGAAGTAGTAAAACAGGGAAGTAGTCCCTCTTACTCTTATATGCCTGGACCTAAGCTCTGGGTAGCCCACGTAGTCACATAAGGGGAATTCTTACTCTCTTTCACAGGCATGTAGTCTGAGTCATGATCTAGTCCAAAGTAAATATCTAGGTAACCCTTTGTGGTAGGATAATTTAGATATGAAATGGTGCATATCTCCTTTAAGCCGTTTGCTTTATTTTCCCTCCCTGTTCCCAATAGGTAGAATACAGCACTACAGCAAAGTATCGTTCTGAGTGTTTTCTTATTTTTTTCCACCTAACATTTCGTGTTATACCCTGCATTAATTATCCAGTACCTCCAACATCCAGCATTTCAGCTCACAAAATTTGCTCCTCCAAAATAATCATGTCAACAAAAATGTCTTAATGTTACTTTTTAGACCACTAATTGATTCTGCTACCCTGATATCCACTTGCAAGGCATTCCAGAGCCTAGGAACATTAACAAGCAAATGCTCTGGCACCAGCTGTCTTAAGCCTAACTCTAGTCTCCACCAAAAGGCTGGCATTAGATGTCTTCTCATTTTACATGTTTTCATTTTTACAACATTCCATAGTTTTGAAGCTACTGTAGGTCGGGTAAAGAGTGGATCTGGTGACCTAAAAATTGAATCTTACTTCAGTCTCTTCTTTTTGGGAGAAGGCGGGAGGTGACAATAATGGAGAAAAATTCTTTAATATGAAATTATATGCATAAGCTTCTGTAGAGTACAATGGGTACATGACATGGATTCATCTCACAAGATGTGTATGAATCACTGGGGTAACAAGATTTATTTCCTTCCCCCAGGACTCTAAACTAAGAAACTAGGAAAATAAGGTATGTTTAGCTAACATAGTAGCTAAAATATATTAATTAACATTTATAAACACTACTTAGCACCGAGTATAGACAAAGACAGAGGTGTTTAAAAACATGATAGCTAAAGTTGATTAGACCAGATAACATGTTTTTACGCACCACTTTCTTCATCATAAGTGTTAATCAGTGTCTAAATCATATTAGCTAGCACATTTGCTAAACTCGTCTAATTTTCCCAGGCTAGAAGGGCCCAAGAGGGCCTAGAATAGCAGTGCAATTTTTAAAGCATTGCACTGACCATTCTGAAACATGCATTCAAAACACTAACCCTTAATCTTAACATGTAATTCTTCCACGGTTTCCTTGCTGTGTTAGGTTGCAGCAGTAGTCTCATGAGTGCCAGCGTTCCCTCCGAGTGTACCTGATACATTGGTAAGGATTTCAGATGAGTGTTTTGCACCAAGTATTTGGTATGTTACCAAAGTTGTTAAACAAACACAATTGAAACTCCTAGTGCCACTATCTAGCACTCACATGTAATTCCTCATTACTTTCAGTGACTTCAAATAGAAATTCATCCCCACTCTACAACCCTGTGTTTTTTTCTGTAAAGCATGTAGTTTGCACATTAAGGTAAATACTACAAACCACAAAGAGAAATAAGAAAAATCCCCTAGTTCACATTATTGGCTAGATCCTAGATACTGTAATTTATACCAGTATAAATCTGGCGTAACCCCATTAGCTTCTGGGTGCTACTCCAGATTTTATACTGGTGTAAATGAGATCAGAATCACTTTAGAGCAGACTGCCAGTCACAATCTCTAATGTATGTTACATGTGGGATATACTGTTTTCAGGGCCATAAACTAAACAATAAAAATCAAGTCAAAAAAAAAAAAAACCACCAGAAAGTTAGAAAAGAAGGAAATGTCATTTATATTAACCAAAGATTTGTACTTCAAGTAACCCAGAAAATTTGTCAGTCTTACATGCATAGCCAAGAAAATCAACCGTAGACCCCAGAAATTATGCTACATATCATATAACCCACTGGCATGTTAATACCCTTTCCTTTTTAAATCTTTGGTCTCCCTTTGGAGTCTACCCTTTAAGTGAGGATCAGACTGACATGTTGCAGGCTCAGCTTTCTTTCGGAGCTGGCAAGTCATCCAGGAAGGAATGGGTAGGATGTCAATCTTAGGGGGATATGCAGAAAATCCCAAACCGGAATCTGCACATCGTCTCTTTACAGTGAGATATAATAAATTAATATCTCACACTCACAGGGCAAGATCCTCATTGATTTCAGTGGCGATATGCTAAAGACCTATGTTGATTTATATGAGGCGAGGTTCTAGTCCATAATACTGAAGACTTAGGCCCTGACTAACTCTGGACCAGATTCTTTCTTTCTTTCTTTCTTTCTTTCTTTCTTTCTTTCTTTCTTTCTTTCTTTCTTTCTTTCTTTCTTTCTTTCAGCAGCGATCATCATAGTACCTAAGTGCCAAAGTCAACAGTATTACTCTGGGTTTACACCAGTATAACAGATCACAATCTGCCCTATATGCACAGCAATTAGTACTGAACAACCTCTTCATACTCTTTGCAAAAGTGCAAACCCAGAGAAACTTGCTAAAGGGACAGTCACTTCCAGGCATGACTATTTCTCTGTCCCCCTGAGTCCATTGTGTACCTGTTTGTAAATCGTAAGTACGTGAATTATTTCACATGAATCCGGTAACGGCAAATAACTTCTTAAAAGACAATCTGCAAAAACCTCACTGTAAAATTCAGTGGAGAAAAATAATCAGAAATCAACAGAACATGGGAAAGGAGGTGGCAGCTTCAATGGACATGTTAGGGCTGGTCTAAACAGGGAAATTTACCAGTATAATTATACCACTGTAGTTATAGAGGTATAATTCCCCATGGGGACACTTATGGGCTTTGGAAATGGTATAAGCTAAACTGGGAAAAGGCATTCTTAGTCCAGAATCAGAGCATCCACACAGGGAGTTATACCCTTATAACTATAGTGGTATAATTGTGTTGGTATAATTGTGCTGGTAAATTCTCCTGTGTAGACCAACCCTTAGCACAGAAGCCTGGGACTGGAGGGGTATGAAGAATTAATTACCCTCTCCCATCTAGAAGTGGTTGGTCTAGCTCAGAGCTGAGACATACTGGTAGTGCAGTATGGAGAACCTTGCACCATCACTTGACCATGCTATTGTTGTTCTGTAGATGAATACAGAGCTTTGATCTTCAGTCCTGTATCACTGACATGCACTAAATTCATTCAAGAAAAATTACCAATAAGTTAACAGGGTCTGATTAAACTGAATCAGGCTATTAGGAGTTGACCCGGCAGTCCTTCATTACCCAAAACCTCTATCATAACATATCAATTACATTGAGTTTGCCATTAGTCCTAAGCTTAAGCCACTATCATGGCCTGAATAGCCACAGCAGTACTAGAGGGACGTGAAGTGCACAGCAAGAATGGCAGCGGCTGGAGACATTCTGCCTGCAGAGGGAAGCAGAATGTCTCCTGCCGTGGAGGGGAACATCTTTTGCACCTCTTGAGTTTGAGGTGTAGCATACACTGCAATCTGGGTTGATTGCTTTCCATAAAGTGGTGCAGAAAGGGATGGGGGCATGGCTTTGTCATGTTCCAAAGCCCTCTGGATTTTTTGTCCCACTGATGACATAAGCATGTTAACACCCCTCTTCCCACCCTCACACTTCCCCATAAAGCCTGCCACAATATGGATCTTAGTGACTTACACAGCAATGATGTAATTGCAATGGCAAATGCTAGTTTTGCAAGGGGTGAACCTTATAAGGTTAATAAAAAGTGGAGAATCTGGGAAACTACCTACTTCCTATGTTTATGTCATGATCTGTTTATACATGCATCCAAGTTCTTTTCACTGTAAACTGACAGGAAAAGTAGCCTATCGCTGACACTTTGCTGGAAAGGAACACAAGCACTACGAACTGTGGATAGCTTTAAATTAACAGGGCAGACAAGGGGGTGTGGAAAATTGTGTGGGACGGGCTCTTCTCTCTTCCCCAAATCTTGGCTGACAAAAGTCATTTCTCTTAAATAACTGTCTGCATCACTTACTCTATTTGGGTATTTTACTCGGACACTGAGGGCCTCGTTGTCCCATTTGGGGAGCAATGCACATGTGTTCATCACAGTACAAGGGTGCACCCAGCCTTCTCAAAGCAGAAGGTCAAACTTACACAAAGATATACTCCTGTGCTTCCATTATGAACAAGGCAGTGGTGGAAGAAAAGGTGTGAAGATCCATGGGCAGAGTTGTTGACTTTTTTACTCCACTGAAGAAATGGAGGTGGCCTCTTATCAATGAGACATGACTAAAGCCTAATCCCTTCCTCAGTATCCTCCCCTCCAGAAAGCAGAAAGTGAGCAGTTATAACTCTGATACGTGACTTTAACTTGTACCTTTTCCCCTCTAAGCATGGGGCCATGAGGTATTTTCCAACAAGCCCAGTCTCTTGCTAAATGATGGAGAGCTCTGCTGCTTCCAATCAACAAGTCCCAAAGGCCCTGTCAATATCAGGTCTCGAAGTGTATTTGCTGAAGAGGGTTGAAACACTTTTATGTCACATCTATCCCTGCCACCTTACCAGGGTTGGACCTGTGTTAGCCTGAACCATTTTAAAGCCACATATAAAACCACTTCAGCAACCATAGCCCACCGCTACCACAGTGATTAAAAACAATAGATAGATAGATAGATAGATAGATAGATAGATAGATAGATAGATAGATAGATAGATAGATAGATTCAAGCAACGGTTGAAATGTCTTCTTCCATTCACTAGAAGTTTCTTCATCAAACACACACAACCCCCCTGTACTTGAAATCTCATTAAAGGATTATGTTTTTCCAAATAACACATAAATGAATACTAAAAATGTTTACCTAAACCTCTTCTACTTGTGACTTGGGCCCACATTGTCCTTTCCCTTTACAGACACAGAGGGATGCTGACCAGGCAGATTTAACTAGGGGGCACAAAAGATTATGAGGAATCCCCACATCCATAGCATTGTTTCCCCACTCCATGGATCTCTGGAAGATCTTCTGAGGGAGGAAGCTTGTGGAGTTCACTTGTAAAGTGAGGTACCACTTTGGTCGCAGCTTAGATGGCGTGGAGCTAGGACTCACAAGCGGAGCAACAATTGGAACAGGAGGTGATAAGCCTCTGAAGCACTAGCTCTTGGAACAGCAGCTGCTGTTGTATTTTCTAAGACAGCTGAAACAGCTGGTAAGCTGTGAACTGGGCTTGTTGCTATTAAAACAGCCATATCAAGAAGACCCCTATCTTCCCTCTCTTGTGCAGAAGTGGCCACCAGTGATTTCAAGCTTTAGCAGAACCAGGGAGGAATGGTAAGAGAGAAAAAGCTTTGAGAAATTGCACTTCTGTGGGTTTCAGGGTGGATGAACCAAGAGTGGAGCCATTTTCTGAGGTATACGCTGCTCCCTGAGAAGCATGCTTCAGTTATTGTTGACTGAAAAGCTCTCAAGAGTCATTTTGCCATTGATAAGTCACCCCATGCCTGCAGAAAATCTGCCTGTTTGAAAGGTACACTGGATATATAGTTCCTGCTAGGGAGGCGCTCCTGATGTGAGGGTGTACAGAGAAGTTGCATTGTGGGGTAATCCTGCCATGGGACAGGAGAGTCCCTCACATCAAATTGCACCCTGCTTCTTCCATCCCTCTCCAAATTCCTTCCTCTTGAGAAGATTGTCAGGAGACATGAGATCCGCTGGTAGTTTCCTGGGCTCCATGCACCCTTTCTTGGGGTGTTTTCACTGGGGGGAGGGCGACAGACAATCTGGTCCATGGTACTTTTTTGTGCTGTGAGCCCAATCAGTGTTGATTTGTGTTTGTGAAGAGCTTCAGATTTCAATCAGGAAATTTTCATTTTCAGAGTTTATTAGGGATGGCTCTGGGACACATGCCTCACCCTAAAAAGAAAAGAAAAGCTTGGGGTGGGGTGGAGATGAGTCCCCCCGATGCTTAGAAATCTGCACTGTTTTTGATTTTTAAAACAAATGTTTAACAAATGTAACTGTGATAATTAGGAACATGTCAGATGCTCATGTTTCCTGTTCAAATTTCCGTTTTTATTTCTGAAGTTCAAGTACATCTTGATTGCAGTAGATAAAAGTAAGCAAGTACAAAAGAGGTGTAAGGAGGAGAGATGGGGAGAGCACAGAACAGAACTGAAAACTAGCATCACTGCAAAACGTAGTGGGGCTCTGTTAAATAATGGGGCTGACTCGACAGCTCCCCCTTCCCCAGGAGAAACTGATTACGTTTAAGAACCTGGTTCCCATTTACACTATCAGGCCATTTTGCACTGCTCTGGCAGCCCCAGGTTGCAGTCACTTTTTAATGGATTAATTTCTGATTGCTAGGAGGATGATGAGTATTTTCATGGCCCTGCCTCAACTCTCCACTTCCCTCCCCCTCCCCAGTTGTATTTAACAAGGATATTATTTTTATTCAAGCATTAAATAATACAAAAACTAGAGCTTGCTGTAAGTCACAGCTTGCAAATGTCTGCTTTGCCCCCTGGCCTGCAGGTCTCTGCAGCCACACGCCACTATGACAACTGCTCCACACAGGGGCTGCGAGAGGCAGCTAATCAGTCCTGCCTCTCCCCTCTCTTCTATTCACAAAGGAGGAAGTTTGTGTGTGGAAGCGAACTACTCGCACACAAAGTGGTGTGTGCACAACACCCTAACACACCAGCTTCGCCACCACTCACAGCGACATAATTACACGTGTAGGAGGATGTCGTTCTAACCCCTTCGCACCCTGTCGGAAATGGCAAGCCACAATACAGTTAGTTGCCGTTTGTCAATCCGGGGTTTGTTCAGCTGTTCCTCTGTGTAGCTGAGAGTAGCCAGCCATATGGAACGAAAGGAACATACTGACTAGTTAATCTAATGTTATTTTATTCCCTGGAAAGCAACTGGAGTTTGTGAATTGGTTCAATTAACCCAACCTGACTATCCAGAGAGAGCCTGTTTGTTTGTTTGTTTGTTTGTTTGTTTATGGGGGTTGTGAACATGTTTAACCTGAGAGAGACCATCTCTGCAAAATGTAAGTATAGAAATTATGAGAAACATAAAAATCCCCCAAAAGAGAAGTTAATTATCTAGTGTTACAAGATACCACTTTAGAGGTTTCAGAAATGTGGCTACCTTTCTTTCTGTGATGACCGGTATGTGTGTTGCATTCCTGATTATTGCTTCCTGCTCCCTGTTCCTTCCTGGTTCCTGCTCCCTGAACTCAGTGGTCCAGTTCCTGTGTGTATGTGTACACAGGGTTGGGTGTTTGCAGTTACTCAGGGTGTGCTTTTACATACCTGCCATTTGGACTGTTTTGTTCAGTCTGTTGCTGATTTAACTGGTTCATGGTTATTACACGTTTTGATTGACCACCTACCTGCATTTCTGCCTTTGAATTTCCTTGTGTTTTGGGATTGCTGTTCTGGGAGGCATTGGAGTGTAACATTATAGCAATGAGTGCTTCGATTCTGTACCCCATGCTGACTTCATATCCTTCAGCTGTTGACTGACAATATTTGATTCAGAATTTTCAGAAATATGTACAGATCATGCAACTCTCTGATGCTGCTAGGTTACCCTTGCTGCTGAACTGCTTGGGCTGTGATGGCATTGATATTTGTGATGGCCTTCAGTTGCCCAAGTCCTTCGTTGTTGGAGCTGTGCAGCACCTCATCAAGTATTTTGGGACTGGAGTTTCTCTTCTGCTTAAGAGAAAAACATTTTTTCAAGCTTGCCATCAGTCCAACAAAGCCATGAGTTTGCATGTCGTTTTCAGCAGCTGGCCCAGGACTGTGAATTTGGGGATGGTATGATGATCATGCTCAGGGATGTTTTTGTGACTGGCATAGCCAATGACCACCTGGGCGAACGGTTACTGGCTGAAGTTGCTAGAACTCTAACTTCGGGTGCCGCGGTTGCTAAGAGTGAGGCATTTGCGAGGGCTCGGCTGAAAGGGGTTCTGTATCCCAGACTGCTGCTACCTTTGTAGCTACACTTACACTGTCAATTACTGCTCCTGCTTCCATCACCCAGAGTCACGTGACACAACCTACTCCCGCTCTACAGCCTCAGCAGCAAAAGTTGCCAGCTCCTCACTCTTTCCGCTGTGGTAGTTTGGGTCACTGTCTACCCAACTAGAACTGTAAGGTACCAAGCTTGTGGGAAGGAAGAACCCTTGAGGTTAGTGGGCCACGGTACACTGGTTCACAATGATGAGAGGCCTGAATGTTAAGCCTTTAAATGTGGAGCCGCATGAGATTACCTTTAGACGCTGATGTTTCCTTTAGTACAATATTCTCATGTGGCGAGATGCTGGAACTGGTATCCTGTATCGTAGACATTAATAGTACACTGCTGAAGTGCATGGTAGATACATGTGCTGAGGGTAACGTTCTCCCTTCTGGGTTTGTTCATAATCTGGACATTTGTCCAGCTGCAGTGATTATACAAGATTGGAATTTGTAAGCTTTACAGACAGTGGGTGAAGCTGTATGCTCTTTGCTCTACAAAGGCATAGCCTTGACTACAAAGTTTGACATTGTTAAAGGTGCCGCTGCGAATGCTGTTCCATTATTGTCCTACAATCTGTGCTTACAGCTTGATATTATGCATGAATTCACACCAGATATCTCAGGTGTGATTATGTCAACAGATCATTCGGAGACACCATTATTTATTTAATGGTGATGGTGTCTGCACATGAAATATGTATACTCTCTGCAATTGGATTCAAACACCAAACTCTTTGCACTATCTGCCTGTTGTGTACCTCCTGCACCAGTGGATAAGATCCAAGAAGAACTGGTATCATTTGGGTGGTGGAAGAGTATCATTGGGTGGATAATGGTATCATCTGGGTGGTGGAAGGGCCTACATATTGGAGCTCTCCCCCCGCCCACTGATCATACACAAGACGAATGGTGACATTTGGCTGTGCACAGATTTTAGAGCACTGAATAAATATGTGAAACGTGAGCAGTTTCAGTTGCCAACCTTCAAAGAGGTGACATGTCAGGTAAGTGGAGCCCAGCTTTTCTGTGTGTTGGATTACCGATCTGGTTATTGGCAAATACCTGTGGCAGAAAGTTCTCTGTTTTTACTGACTTTCAGCTAGCCATTTGGGAGGTACTGCTATCAATGACTCCCCTTTGGGTTAGTTTCTGCTCCTGAGGTATTTCAGAGGGTGATCTCTCAGCTCCTTGATAATATCCAGGGTGCATTTTTCTATTTGGGTGACATTCTGATCTTTGCAAGGACCCTTCCTGAGCATAATACTATTCTGGACCAGATGCCAACCTGACTCTAACAAGCTGGCATAAAGTTGAATGCAGCCAAGTGCAGTTTTGCAAAAGATGTTGTAGCATTTCTAGGGCATTCTCTGTTGGTTGATAGTATGAAACTGACACCTGAATTACCATCGCCTCTCCATCCTCCACACAGAGGTTGGCGCACATAGCTCAGAGGGATTCTATGGTGAACATAGGAACTGGCGTAATGGATCAGACTAATGGTTCCTTTAACCCTGATTTCACTGGGGCTGTGAGTGCTCGGCATCTCTGAAAATCAAGCCACTTGGATATGTCTAAATATGGATTTAGATACCTAACCCAAGTTTGGAAATTTTATCCCTTCGGGGTACGTCTACATTGTGAAGAAAAACGCATGGTGCCGAGTCTCAGAGCCCAGGTCAATTGACTTGGGTTCATGGGGCTCAGGCTGTGGGGCTAAAAATAGCAGTGTAGACATTCAGGTTCAGGCGGGAGCCTGGACTCTGAAACTGGGCAAGGGGGGAGGGTCTTGGAGCTCAGGCTTCAGCCCATGAAGGAACATCTACACTGCTATTTTAAGCCCCACAGCCCAAGACTCGAGAGTCTAACTCTGCGACTCAGTTCTGTCGGTTTGTCTGTGCAGTGCAGACATACTCTAAGATGCAAACATTTAAACTGTCTAAAAAACCCTCAAAACCTTGGAATAATCTTATCCTACAAGGCACTACAAACCATGACAAAACATTTTCTCCAGGATATCCTAATACTATATGGTAAATAACTAAAGAGAGCACTCAGGTGTTCCCCAGAGAATGACTTGAAAAACTGACTCCATATTGAGCTAGAAGAAGGACTAAAGAGAACTGGTCCTGAAACAAAACTGCGGAATCACAACAATGGGCCATTAAAACCTGGAATCTAATTTTGTGACTTGAGCCTATCACCATTAAAAATGGATTTTTCCTTGTCAACTCTTTTAAACCTACAATATTACTACTAATGATAATTGATATTTTCTGACATTTTTCTACTTTTCCCTTCCTTTTTTTTCCCAGAAAAACTTTGCTAGATTATTATTAAATTTATTGTCATTAGTACATTAATCAATTTCCAAGAGTGAGAATAATGCAGATTTGTTATTCATTTTATTCTAGAAAGCCCAGTTCAGATGCTGCAGCATTTGGTTTTCAGTGGAGACGCCTGCTGCTTGTTGCCTAAAATTGAGCTGACAGGAGATCAAGTGTCTCGCCCAAGATCACCCAACAAGCCAGTGGCTCAGATGGGATTACAGCAATTCAAGATACTTTGTGGCTCATAGTCCATTCTTGTAAGCACCAGACCACATGGCTCCCCATCAAAATATGATCTGGTGGGATAAAAATATCCACTATTATTTAATTCTAGACCAACTGGAATACGGTCTACTAATAACTAAGGCTGTTTCTGCCATATCCACTGCAGTAGGTCATACAGGCCTTCTGTCATGCCACTGATAAATTTCTACATGCTGATTCTAGAAAAGATTGGAGCTGTTGCTATACAAAATAGTTAAAGATCAAAACTTGCAGGGTAAGCAAACGCTTAGATAACCCTACATCACCATGCAATCAGCACATTCAATAATGTGAAACAGACCAATCATTCCAGTTCTAATCATACAACTAATCTTCTACTCTACAAACATTATGAGCAAATGTACACAACTCTAACGAGTTTGATGTATTCTGGGATTACATTCCTTAAAAACAAATTTTATACAAATTTAATAAACAATATATGAAATCAACAGTGTGCATTCAGTAGTGTGTTTTTATTGCAGAACAAAGCAAGTGGGTAAAGTTAAGTTTGGGTAGATGACATAAACTGAGTGAGAATGAAGGAGGATTTTAAGGCACTTGCAAACCGATCAGTTCCTTTAACTAGAATTTTTAAAATGTGTGTACACGGGGTGGTCTTTTGTTTTGTTTTGCCTTGTTTTTCTTAATACATAGAACTTTAGTAAAGGAATTGTCTTTGTTGTTGTTGAAGTAGACTCCACTAACACATATTTTTAGACTGAACTCTTCCATAAAGTCTTTTGTCTGGAACTAAAATATTAAATGCCATGAAGGACTAGTGAGGTATTCATTAACTTTACAATGCAGTTACTGCATCTTCAGCAAGCATTCTTCATTGTTGATGTGCCATTGTTTAATATCCAGGGTTCAATAGCATTCGGATTTAAAGGAAAGCAAAAGTCTAGGGACAGAACTCTGGTGTGCCAAAAGTACTTGACCACAGAAACAACTGATGTCATGACGTTTATATATATTTCACAAAGATCTTTAAAAGGTGCATTGATCATAACTGTAATGCACCCCACATATCACGGCAGTGACTTTCTGGAAATCATGGATAGTCATGTCAACAAGAAGGTTAAAAAAATTAAAAAGGTATCATCCTGTCCAGAGGGATTTTACAGGAAATGTGCATTATGGAAGCAGGAATGAGTGAACCTCCTTCACTGGACCTGAGGGTGCTCATGATCTCTGAAAATCAAGCCACTTACTTAGCTGCCCGAATATGGATTTATGAATGGAATTTTCAAAGGTGCCTAGGGGAATTAGGAGCAAACGGCCACTTGACTTTCAGCTTTCTTAGGCACTTTTGAAAATGCCACACTAGGAGCCCAACTTTAGGTGTCCCCTTTTCTCTCTGTGCTTCAATTTCCTTGTCCAAAGAGGAATGACAATACTTGCTTGCTTCACAGGGGTTGTTGGGAGGGTAGCTTCAAGTTTGTAAAGAAGGTGATATAGAAGCACAAAGCATTATTAATTATTATTATTATTATTCCTGGGGTGAGGGTATTGTCCATCACATGAATAAAATCCTGCACTTTTCAGGTGTCGCTGCTTGAACATATTATGCAATTTGGGATTGTCCGTTCTTTCGGATTTAAGTTAAGGTATTATTGATGAGGTTTTCAAAGGCATTCTCATCATGGAAGAATTACATACAACACATACACACATTAACAGAAGCTGTGATTGCATATAGTGCCCTGCACACCAGGAAGAAAATCTACCTTATTATGTCATCACCTTAGACATGAGATTAAAGTAGTTTGGTGTTCAAACATGGAAGCCATCGATTTCTTTCGCCCCATCAGAGTTCCACACACTCCAGTGACAGGGAAGATATGTGATGTGCAAAATGTCATAACTGGGCCTTCATTAGCTTCATTTTGCTGACAGCACTCCCTGGGCTTTCGTGTTCGATGCAGTTTGGAAGTTGTTGTTGCTAACATAACAAAGTGGTATAAGCATATAAATAAAATATATGCACAAACTAAATGTGCACAGAAACAGTGGGGAATATGTACACATACAGAAGGGACATTGAATGATTCAGACACTAGGGCATTCAAGAAAGCGAAATGTAGTGTGTTGGGTGAAGGACACTGCTGGGAACTTTGCTACACAAAAATGTCATGTACCGTTACATACCCTTCCAGTACCTTCAAACCCTATGATGTCATTCATAGGTGTTCTAGCAAAGTTCTGGGTTCCTACGTGCCTGAAAACAGGTTGGGGTGTAGTATTGCTAACAGAATGCAGACAGCAATATCTGTTAAAGTGTAGGTGTCTTGGCATTTAGCCACCAATCCCATGACGCGGTGTGCCTCAGTTTCCCCTTCCACACAGCAGTGTATGACTGTTATGCTTTTGCTGCTGTGCCAAGCTCTAAGCCTGTTTACAGGTATTAGCTGAGAAGCATCAAGTTTGTGGTACTGTCTTGTTACCACCACGAGCATGTACAAAAGTTTTTTTCACAAATCAGGTATGTCACACATCTTCAAAGCATTTGTTATTAACATCAACTCCTTTGTCTTGACCCATAGATGAAGCAGCAAAAGACACAAGAGTAACAGCCAACAGGGAGACTACAGCGGGTCATACTGAAAGGTGAACTGTCAGGCTGGAGGGAGGTTACCAGTGGAGTTCCTCAGGGATCGGTTTTGGGACAAATCTTATTTAATCTTTCTATTACTGACCTCGGCACAAAAAGTGGGAGTGTGCTAATAAAGTTTGCGGATGATACAAAGCTGGGAGGTATTGCCAATTTAGAGAAGGACCGGGATATCATACAGGAGGATCTGGATGACCTTGTAAACTGGAGTAATAGTAACAGGATGAGAAGTGTAAGGTCAGGCATTTAGGGATTAATAACAAGAATTTTAGTTATAAGCTGGGGACACATCAATTATAAGTAACAGAGGAGGAGAAGGACCTTGGAGTATTGGTTGATCACAGGATGACGATATCTGGCTGGTGAGTCTTGCCCATATGCTCAGCGTTCAGCTGATTGCCATATTTGGAGTCAGGAAGGAATTTTCCTCCAGGGCAGATTTGAAGAGGCCCTGGGGGTTTTTCTCCTTCCTCTGCAGCGTGGGGCACGGGTCACTTGCTGGAGGATTCTCTGCATCTTGAAGCAGTGATGAGCTGCCAAAATCTTAACAACGGGTTCCCTCCTCACTCCACGAGGGGATCGTTGCCCACTCCCACCCCCCAGGACTCCTGTCCCATCCAACCCCCTGAGTTCCTTTAAGCCCCCCTCCAAGATCCCTGCCCCATCCACCCCCCTCCCCTGTCCCCTGACTGCCCCCATCAGGAAGGAATTTTCCTCCAGGGCAGATTGGAAGAGGCCCTGGGGGTTTTTCTCCTTCCTCTGCAGCGTGGGGCACGGGTCACTTGCTGGAGGATTCTCTGCATCTTGAAGCAGTGATGAGCTGCCAAAATCTTAACAACGGGTTCCCTCCTCACTCCACGAGGGGATCGTTGCCCACTCCCACCCCCCAGGACTCCTGTCCCATCCAACCCCCTGAGTTCCTTTAAGCCCCCCTCCAAGATCCCTGCCCCATCCACCCCCCTCCCCTGTCCCCTGACTGCCCCCATCAGGAAGGAATTTTCCTCCAGGGCAGATTGGAAGAGGCCCTGGGGGTTTTTCTCCTTCCTCTGCAGCGTGGGGCACGGGTCACTTGCTGGAGGATTCTCTGCACCTTGAAGCAGTGATGAGCTGCCAAAATCTTAACAACGGGTTCCCTCCTCACTCCACGAGGGGATCGTTGCCCACTCCCACCCCCCAGGACTCCTGTCCCATCCAACCCCCTGAGTTCCTTTAAGCCCCCCTCCAAGATCCCTGCCCCATCCACCCCCCTCCCCTGTCCCCTGACTGCCCCCATCAGGAAGGAATTTTCCTCCAGGGCAGATTGGAAGAGGCCCTGGGGGTTTTTCTCCTTCCTCTGCAGCGTGGGGCACGGGTCACTTGCTGGAGGATTCTCTGCACCTTGAAGCAGTGATGAGCTGCCAAAATCTTAACAACGGGTTCCCTCCTCACTCCACGAGGGGATCGTTGCCCACTCCCACCCCCCAGGACTCCTGCCCCATCCAACCCCCTGAGTTCCTTTAAGCCCCCCTCCAAGATCCCTGCCCCATCCACCCCCCTCCCCTGTCCCCTGACTGCCCCCAGAACCGGGCAGGAGGGTCTCGTGGGCCACCGTAGTGGGTGCCCACCCCACCCCTAAGAGCCAGAGGCACCTGCTGGGGGGCAAGGTGGGGAGTCCCGGGCTTACCTGGGGCAGCTCCCAGGAAGCATCCGGCAAGTCCCTCTGGCTCCTAGGGGCGGGGGAGCATAGCTGGGGGGGAGCAGGGGAGCAGCCGCTCCCCCACTGATCACATCAAAAGTGGCACCTTAGGCGCCGACTCCCTGGGTGCTCCGGGGCTGGTGCACCCATGGGGAAAATTTGGTGGGTGCAGAGCACCCATAGGCAGCTCCCTCAGCCCGGCCCCAGCTCACCTCCACTCCGCCTTCTCCCCTGAACCCATCACCCCACTCTGCTTCTCTGCACTCCCCCGCCCCCCCGGCTTCCTGCAAATCAGCTGTTCGGCAGGAAGCCTGGGAGGGCTAAGAAGCAGGCCGCGGCTTCCCGCTCAGGCCAAGGGTGGCGGAGGTGAGCTGGGGCGGGGAGTGGTTCCCCTGCACGCCCCCTCCCCCTCCCCCCGGGTTATCTGCTGCTCCTCGCACCCCAGCTCACCTCCGCCTCCCTGGGCCTGAGTGGGAAGCCGCCGCTTGCTTCTCAGCCTGGCCCGGCTTCCCGTGCGAACAGCTGATTCGCAGGAAGCCGGAGGGGGGGAGGGGGGCAGAGAAGCAGGGTGGGGCGGCGCGTTCAGGGGAGGAGGCGGAGGCGGACCGGAAGCGAGCTGGGGCCGGGGGTGGGGCGGGGAGCTGTCGATGGGTGCTCTGCACCCACCAAATTTTCCCCTTGGGTGCTCCAGGGCTGGAGCACCCATGGAGTCGGCGCCTAAGGCATCACTTTTGGCCAGTTAAATTTAGAAGCCCTTTTAGAACTGGTTCTCCCTCGCGGAACAACCGGTTCTAAAAGGGCTTCTAAATTTAACAACCGGTTCTAGCGAACCAGCTCCAGCTCACCACTGCCTTGAAGTCTTTAAACCATGATTTGAGGACTTCAGTAGCTCAGACATAGGTGAGAGGTTTATCGCAGGAGTGGGTGGGTGAGATTCTGTGGCCTGCGTTGTGCAGGAGGTCGGACTAGACGATCATGATGGTCCCTTCTGACCTTAGAATCTATGAATCACGGACAGACTTTGTTCACACAGCCTGGCTTGCCCAGTGTCCACTGCATTTCCCAGTCCCTTTGTGTACCATGGTAGGTGCTCAGATACAGGTTCTTCTGCCTTTTTGGAGAAGGCTCTCAATTCAGGCATGTGTTTGAGGATTTGGCGAGGAACGGGCGCACTGCAACCATGCCTGCCCTCGGCCCCTCCCTCTGGACTCTCTTTGTATTGGGCCCCACTCACTTGTGAAGCTTCCCAAATGCAAAGTTTTTCTTCCTCCTGCCTTGAAAAGACAGTTTTATCTCTTACACGCATAGCAGGAACAACATCTTTTAATGGAGTGCCTTGGACTGGCAAAATCCCCTCAGCCACCCCACTCTCTGTTTCCAAAAGGTCAGCTAGGTGGACTCTCCCCTCCAGGAGATCTGATCCCCAGTCTTCCCTCAAAACCTGATCCACAGGTGAGGGGTCTGGCATTTCAGATGCAGATCCTTCACTCTGCTCCTGGGGAAAAGCCTTCCTACAAAAGGTGGGCAGACCCTCCTGTCCCCCTTCACCTTAGAATCATAGAATCATAGAATATCAGGGTGGGAAGGGACCCCAGAAGGTCATCTAGTCCAACCCCCTGCTCGAAGCAGGACCAATTCCCAGTTAAATCATCCCAGCCAGGGCTTTGTCAAGCCTGACCTTAAAAACCTCTAAGGAAGGAGATTCTACCACCTCCCTAGGTAACGCATTCCAGTGTTTCACCACCCTCTTAGTGAAAAAGTTTTTCCTAATATCCAAACTAAACCTCCCCCACTGCAACTTGAGACCATTACTCCTCGTTCTGTCATCGGCTACCATTGAGAACAGTCTAGAGCCATCCTCTTTGGAACCCCCTTTCAGGTAGTTGAAAGCAGCTATCAAATCCCCCCTCATTCTTCTCTTCTGCAGACTAAACAATCCCAGTTCCCTCAGCCTCTCCTCATAAGTCGTGTTCCAGACCCCTAATCATTTTTGTTGCCCTTCGCTGGACTCTCTCCAATTTATCCACATCCTTCTTGTAGTGTGGGGCCCAAAACTGGACACAGTACTCCAGATGAGGCCTCACCAATGTCGAATAGAGGGGAACGATCACGTCCCTCGATCTGCTCGCTATGCCCCTACTTATACATCCCAAAATGCCATTGGCCTTCTTGGCAACAAGGGCACACTGCTGACTCATATCCAGCTTCTCGTCCACTGTCACCCCTAGGTCCTTTTCCGCAGAACTGCTGCCTAGCCATTCGGTCCCTAGTCTGTAGCTGTGCATTGGGTTCTTCCGTCCTAAGTGCAGGGTTATCCTTATTGAACCTCATCAGATTTCTTTTGGCCCAATCCTCCAATTTGTCTAGGTCCTTCTGTATCCTATCCCTCCCCTCCAGCGTATCTACCACTCCTCCCAGTTTAGTATCATCCGCAAATTTGCTGAGAGTGCAATCCACACCATCCTCCAGATCATTTATGAAGATATTGAACAAAACCGGCCCCAGGACCGACCCTTGGGGCACTCCACTTGATACCGGCTGCCAACTAGACATGGAGCCATTGATCACTACCCGTTGAGCCCGACAATCTAGCCAGCTTTCTACCCACCTTATAGTGCATTCATCCAGCCCATACTTCCTTAACTTGCTGACAAGAATACTGTGGGAGACCGTGTCAAAAGCTTTGCTAAAATCAAGAAACAATACATCCACTGCTTTCCCTTCATCCACAGAACCAGTAATCTCGTCATAAAAGGCGATTAGATTAGTCAGGCATGACCTTCCCTTGGTGAATCCATGCTGGCTGTTCCTGATCACTTTCCTCTCATGCAAGTGCATCAGGATTGACTCTTTGAGGACCTGCTCCATGATTTTTCCAGGGTCTGAGGTGAGGCTGACTGGCCTGTAGTTCCCAGGATCCTCCTTCTTCCCTTTTTTAAAGATTGGCACTACATTAGCCTTTTTCCAGTCATCCGGGACTTCCCCGGTTCGCCACGAGTTTTCAAAGATAATGGCCAATGGCTCTGCAATCACAGCCGCCAATTCCTTCAGCACTCTCGGATGCAACTCGTCCGGCCCCATGGACTTGTGCACGTCCAGCTTTTCTAAATAGTCCCTAACCACCTCTATCTCCACAGAGGGCTGGCCATCTCTTCCCCATTTTGTGATGCCCAGCGCAGCAGTCTGGGAGCTGACCTTGTTAGTGAAAACAGAGGCAAAAAAAGCATTGAGTACATTAGCTTTTTCCACACCTCTGTCACTAGGTTGCCTCCCTCATTCAGTAAGGGGCCCACACTTTCCTTGGCTTTCTTCTTGTTGCCAACATACCTGAAGAAACCCTTCTTGTTACTCTTAACATCTCTGGCTAGCTGCAGCTCCAGGTGCGATTTGGCCCTCCTGATATCATTCCTACATGCCCGAGCAATATTTTTATACTCTTCCCTGGTCATATGTCCAACCTTCCACTTCTTGTAAGCTTCTTTTTTATGTTTAAGATCCGCTAGGATTTCACCATTAAGCCAAGCTGGTCGCCTGCCATATTTACTATTCTTTCGACTCATTGGGATGGTTTGTCCCTGTAACCTCAACAGGGATTCCTTGAAATACAGCCAGCTCTCCTGGACTCCTTTCCCCTTCAAGTTAGTCCCCCAGGGGATCCTGGCCATCCGTTCCCTGAGGGAGTCGAAGTCTGCTTTCCTGAAGTCCAGGGTCCATATCCTGCTGCTTACCTTTCTTCCCTGCGTCAGGATCCTGAACTCAACCAACTCATGGTCACTGCCTCCCAGATTCCCATCCACTTTTGCTTCCCCTACTAATTCTACCCGGTTTGTGAGCAGCAGGTCAAGAAAAGCTCCCCCCTAGTTGGCTCCTCTAGCACTTGCACCAGGAAATTGTCCCCTACGCTTTCCAAAAACTTCCTGGATTGTCTATGCACCGCTGTATTGCTCTCCCAGCAGATATCAGGAAAATTAAAGTCACCCATGAGAATCAGGGCATGCGATCTAGTAGCTTCCATGAGCTGCCGGAAGAAAGCCTCATCTACCTCATCCCCCTGGTCCGGTGGTCTATAGCAGACTCCCACCACTACATCACTCTTGTTGCACACACTTCTAAACTTAATCCAGAGACACTCAGGTTTTTCTGCAGTTTCGTACCGGAGCTCTGAGCAGTCATACTGCTCCCTTACATACAGTGCTACTCCCCCACCTTTTCTGCACTGCCTGTCCTTCCTGAACAGTTTATAACCATCCATGACAGTACTCCAGTCATGTGAGTTATCCCACCAAGTCTCTGTTATTCCGATCACGTCATAGTTCCTTGACATCACCAGGACCTCCAGTTCTCCCTGCTTGTTTCCAAGGCTTTGTGCATTTGTATATAAGCACTTGAGCCTTCCGCCTGGACTTCCCTCTCTGGGCTTCCCTTTGAGGCAGACACTCCTATGTCCTCCAAAAGGGAATGTGACCCTGATCTAGTTGTGGGCTCACAGCTACCAGCTATGACAGACCCTTCACTGGCCGGCAAAATCCCCCTGCTTTCCCTCAGGTTGGGCTTGCTTCCAGCTACAGAGTCCTTGGGGTCTGTTCCCACCACAGCAGTTACCAGGACCCCAACTTCCACCTTCAGGATACACGTCTCTGTGCACCTCTTCCACTCCATTACAGCCAGTTCATGCTTTTGAGTCTCAATCTGTGCTTGTCCCTGGGCCTCAATTTCTTTGTCTTTTAAGTCCAAGGTTTGCTGGTGGGCAGCCTTTTGTGGTTCAATTTGAGCCTGTTTCTGGGCCTCAAGTTCTTTGTTTTTTAAGTCCAGGGCTTGCTGGCTCCCTCTTTCCTTCTTAGCAATTTGCAACCTGTGCAGTTCTAGCTTCTTTTGAGCTTCACTCTCACCTATTTTGCTAATTTTCTGCCTCCATTTTTCTTACCCAAAATAAGCAAAAAGAAAATAACAAACCAGTAACCACTTTGTCTGTTCTCCAGCCACCACACTCAAAACTCACTTAAAATCATTACCAGTGTTTCAAAGCAAACAGCTGTGCACAGATCCTGCCGACTATGGCAGTGTGACAGCTTTGGACACAGAGACCCCCTTGGGACTGTCACCTGATGTGCTGGAATTACCTCTGAGCCCGTTTTCCACTGCCAGCTTGGGACTCTAGAACCCTGCCTTGTTGAGCCAGACACACTAGCCTGCTACAACACAGACCCTGGTCTGGTCCACGCCCCCAAAGCTGCAGGCTTTAACCAAAAACTGCTCAGCAAGTTACTTATTTCCAGCACCCAGACACCCAATTCCCAATGGGATCCAAATCCTAAATAAATCCGTTTTACTCTGTATAAAGCTTATACAGGGTAAACTCAAACTGTCTGCCCTCTATAACACTGATAGAGAGATATGCACAGCTGTTTGCCCCCCCCCCACTAGTGCCTAGTGCCCCCAGGTATTAATCACTTACTCTGGGTTTGTTAATAAACAAAAGTGATTTTATTAAGTATAAAAAGTAGGATTTAAGTGGTTTCAAGTGATAACAGACAGAACAAAGTAAGTTATCAAGCAAAATAAAACAAAACACGCAAGTCTAAGCCTAATACATTTAAGAAACTGAATACAGGTAAATCTCACCCTCAGAGATGTTCCAATAAACTTCTTTCACAGACTAGACTCTTTCTTAGTCTGGGCCCAATCCTTTCCCCTGTTATAGTCCTTGTGAGTTCCAGCTCAGGTGGTAAGTAGGGGATATCTCATGACTGGGAGCCCCCTTTGTTCTGTTCCACCCCCCTTTTATATCTTTAGCACAAGGCGTGAATCCTTTGTCTTTCTCTGGGTTCACACCCTTCCTTCTAAATGGAAAAGCACCAGGCTTAAAATGGATTCCAGTATTATGTGACATGTTCACATATTCTGTGAGACTTCTTTACTCACTGGCTGGCACCCACATATACAAGTAAACAGAGCCATTTACAACCAATTGTCCTAATTAATGGGAGCCATCAAGATTCCAAGCCACTATTAATGGCCCACACTTTGTATAGTTACAATAGGACTTCAGAGTAATACTTCATATTTCTAGCTTCAGATACAATAATTATACATTCATACAAATAGCATGAACACACTCAGTAGATTATAAGCTTTGTAATGGTACCTTACAAGAGACCTTTTCCATAAAGCATATTCCAGTTACATTATTATTTACATTCATAAGCATATTTCCATAAACATATGGAGTGCAACATCACAACAGTATTGTTGTATTAAAGCAAGTTCCAATAAAGAAAAGTCTGGCTAAAAGACTTTAATGGCAATGAGAACCACTTTAATTCCTAGAGTAGGGCTTGGGAAAGTGGGCACCAGATATCTGAGCCAGATCCTTAGCTGCTGGAAATCAGTGTTGCTCTCTCTAAGTCAGCTGATTTACACCAGCCGAGGATGCCACCAGGATTTCAAACCACCCTCCTCACTTCAACCACAAAAGGTCAGAACCGGCAGGACTACAGAGAGCCTTTCTCCAGTCCCCATGCTTTCCCTGATGATAAAGTCATCCTTTTTTTATGTATTTCAGGAACCCATTAAGTAATTATAGACACACTCTGAAGTTAAACTAAACAAATGGCCATTAACTGCCTTTTCTGAATACCAAGAAAAATAAGGGTTGGGGAACAATTGACGGAAGTGCACCAAACAGAAACTCTTGCATTAATTATCATCATTCATTCTGGGGTAGACGAAGAGAGGGGAACAACTACACTTTAAAAATGGACACCCTCCCTCCTTCCCCTCCTCCCCCACACACACACACACTTTAAGGTCTTATCCTACTGCTATTGTTCTCATTGGGAGCTTTGCCATTGACTTCAGTTGGAGCAGGATCGGGCCTTTAATTCCCATTTCCTCTTGGCTGAATGAACTGCAGCATATGCCAATGAGAGCTAAATGAAGGACTCCTGTTTCCAGAGCACTGGCAGCAGCTTTTAACTCATAAACTCGAGGTAATTGACATTACAAACAGGCTTTGCCCACGGGGACCCTGAATTAGTCAATGATTGTGCTTTAATGAGTAGGAAGAGAGGAAAAAATCCTTCAAAACTGCTGTAGAACAGTCTCAGAAAAGCTCTTTCCCTTTTCCAGGCAGGCAGTGATTAAAGTCTATGCACGAAAAACAGCAAGGAAGGATGTCTTGCTGAAAATGCTTTTCTTCCTGACTTTGCGGTGAAAAAGATAAGCAGAAAGAAAAACAAAATGGTCATTGACACCTGCAAAGGATGGCACCAGCCGAATTACAGATTTTCCCAATAAAAAGCAAAGCCACTCTTCAGTGAAATAGGTTAAGATTCCATATTTGTTAAGTGTTTATGTACACAAAAAACACATGTATAGCCAACTGGGGGCCTGAGGGCGAGCGTTTAATGCAACCGAGGGGCAGGGACTGCAGTAAATGTTCGAGCGCTAATGTTATATAAGGGAAGATTGATGAGGTTGGGGGTTCATTTGACATAGTCTCACCCCTCCTACTCCTTCTCCCAGCATACATGAGAGAAGAAATGCAGATTTCCAAAGGGATTCTGATCGGGCAGGTCCTTCTTTTGAAAACTAAATAGAGGGCTGCAGACCCTGAGATCAGTTGGATTTGTGCACATGCATTGGATGGGGAAATAAGACTTTTAGCCATATATTGAGAGGAGAATAGAGCCATTTAAAAATAAGCTTGTGTTCATTTTTATAAAGAGCTAGTTTATTTATTTATTTATTTATTTGTATTGCTGTAGCCTAGAAGCCCCAGTCTTGGACCAGCACCCCATTGTGCTAGGTGCTGTACAAGCACAATAAAAAGACAGTCTCTGTCCCAAAGAGTTTATGTTATAAGACAGGAGACAACGGGTGGATACAGACAGTCAGTCCGTATTGGTCTGACTGATAAGCTGAGGTCTCAGCGCACCTGCAATCTAACTGTTGTCAAGTTTGTCTATTTAGATCATAAACTCTTTGGCTGGAGACTGTCTCTTGGTACATGTTGGTACAGCACCTAACACAATGGGGCCCTGATCTTGTCTGAGACATATGGGTGCTATACTAACAATAAATAATACCATCAAAGAAGGAGAAGACCAGTGAGAGCCTGGAATAAAGCTGGAAAAGGAATGTGGGTGAGTGAGTGAAAGAGAGAGAAGCAGTGCAATGAATCTCATGTCACAGTTATAAAGTGCAACACTGTAATGGTATGGTATAATGCTATATAGCTATTCCTAACCATTTTTATCTTGAATAATCCCTGCCATATCTCAGTGCATCTCATTCATGGTGACGGCGACACTGGCTGGGAGAAACACGCTTGTATGTGCCTCAGGCACTCTCATAACTGATGCCTGTCTAATGATGGCTCCTGATCAATAGCATGCGGAAAGTCAGTGAGGCCAGGGTTACATCTAATCTAGCTTTCCTGTCTGGTGGGGTTTAACAGTTCTCATCACTGAGGGCAAGCCCTTGGCCAAATCAGGCCAGAGCCAGAAGTCACATCATCAATTTGAGTCTCTAACGCTACATAACCTGGCCACATTGAGGGCAGGAGAACATTAAAGCATTGTGCCCTAGTGTTCCAAGGTATTGCACAAACTGCCCTGGGATTCACACTGTTTGCTGTTCATGGTGAAACAGTGAAAAACATTTAAGTACATGGGGCCCTATCCTGCACCCATTGAAATTAATAGCAAAATTCACATTGACTTCAATAGGAAGAGAATCAGCCCCATCTTTTTAGGGTAGTCGTTGAGCTCGTATAGAAGTATAGCTATTCTGCGGCACTGGAAACAGAAGGCCTCTATTGTACACACAAGACAGTCACTGAGAGTAGTCGGTCACAGTGCCAACTCTAGTCTTTGTGGCAGAACTGCCCTGTTCATTTGAGGTAATAGGGACCAATTTAACATCATATCCTTGGTAGCATTGTACAGATTCTGAGAAGTGTGTTGAACTTGCGTGTGGCAAGGAAGGGGAGAATTTAACAAATCATGGAATATTGTCTACTAAATATTGCACTTGCTTGAACAGAAACCTTAACGTCATTTTGCTTGGGACCGCAAGCTGACCTCAGACCTTATTCCTAAATGTGAAAAATCAATGCCTTAACCACTAAGCCACCCAGCTGACTAGAATATCTTCTCCATCTTAATGCAAAAGGAAAGCTAAAACCAGACTGCTCTGGGAGATATGCCAGATCAGAACATACCGCATGTATTCCACAACGGGCAGGGTAACGTGCCACACCGGTGACTGGCAGTTACAGGCAGGCACTGATATTTACAAACTATGCTTCAGTGACAGGAGTCTTTGTGCTGACAGCATTTTTGGGGGGTAAACTGAAGGTGTGTTTCCAGCATTGTTACTTGTCACGCAGCCGGTGCCTTTATGCTCCCTATTGAGAGGGGAAGGCAGAGACTAAGAATTTCCAGTCTAAATTATTTTGCAGCAGAAGCATTTGTAAGTCAGCCACTGAAATGTTGGACACCCATCTTGTTGATTTACTCTCCCTTATTTTTCACCAAGAGCTGTGTCATTAGAGAAGTAAACTGAAAATGACAGCCATACAGACACAGATTTTTTTCCAATCGTATTTCTATTGCTCTCTTCAGAGTCTATGATCACTGCAGTCCCATGAGAAGCGGTGAAATTGCATGTGTTCTGAGATAGGAGTTTTCAGTTACTTGATGCCAGAATCCACACACTGGAAGTCTTCACTAGCACATTCTATCCAAGGATCTAGCAGGGGGTTGTGCTAAGGCTTCATCGTCTTGTTCCTGAACAAGCCATGGGGCCATGTCCTGCCCTTAATCTGAAAACTCCCCATTGATCTCAACAGGAATTGTGCCACTGACTGGCTGTAGTATACTGCAAGTAGGATGTTGTCAGTGGTACTAATTCTTTTGGTTATTGGCTGAAAGTCTGCACAATTTTTGAGAGAAATGGCTTATTGAGAGGACAGGAAGGATGGTCTCATGCTTAACACTCAGGCTGGAGACTTAGGAGACCTGTGTTCTATTTCTGGTTCTGCCATGGATTTACAACGTGAGGGTTGGCAAATCATATGGTAACTCCTCTGAGTCTCAGGTTCCTAATCTGTAAAATGGGGTTAATAATGTTTATCTACCTCAGTGTTAGGTCTTGTGAGGATTAATTCCTTAATGTATGCATAGTGGTTTGAGACCCTCACATGACTAATAGACATGGAAAGTAGCATTACTAAGGGGGAAATATTAGGCCCTCCCCCCAGTGCAACATAAGTAGGGTGACCAGATGTCCCGATTTTATAAGGACAGTCCCGATATTCGGGGCTTTTTTCTTATATAGGCACCTATTACCCCCCACCCCTATCCCAACTTTCACACTTTCTATCTGGTCACGCTAAACAAAAGGATCACATGACAGTAGGCAAAAGTCAGCAGCCATCTTACCTTTGGTGACTAGCTGGGGAACAGTCTGAAAAGTTGTGATTCATTAAAAATGTGTTTCAGAAATACTATGTGGTCCTCTGCTTAAAGATGACTGAGCACATCAAAGAAGCCGTCTCTATGGGCGTGAGTCTCCCAAACTCCTGTTTCAGAAGAGACAGACTGGTGCAGTTCTAAGCTATATCTGCAAGCACCCCAAAGTTAAATAATCATAGAGCCGAAGTGTTATCATGCCTGAATGTCCTTGTGCCCGTAAGCATAGCATAACGCTTGGCTAAGGATAGGGGCCCCAGCTGAAAATGAGCTCCTCACTTGTTGCATCAGGGCCCATCAGGTGGGTGCTGTGACCTAACGGTCAGAGCCCAGAGTAAAGTCCGGGTCATGGTAATGAATTGAGCCAAGGGCCACAGCCAGAGTCGGAGTCAGAAGCCTCACCAAGGGTACGCCAGTGCTGGAGTCAGAGTTGTGCTAGTGATCAGGCCACAGTCAGAGCTAGAAGCTACTCCCAGAGCTAAACCGGAGTCAGAGCCAGAAGTCACAACGGAGTCAGAGTTATGGCAAAGGTAAAGCCAGAGTCGATAACTGGAGTTTAGGGCATGGGAGCAGGAACAAGGCATCACAGCAGGAATGAGGAGCAGGCACCTGGTGAGGAGGCAGGAGCTTGGTCTCAAAGGTCTGGCCAGCAAAAGGTCTAGTAACTAGTTACTCAGACAGAGAGTGTGGCGAGAACAGAAAGTTTTGTGCTAAAAGGCATCCAATCAACAATCTGCTGCTAGTCAGCTGATCCTGCTGAGTCAGTGGGTGTAGCCCTTGTTTAAGGGATCTCAGTAGGTGCAGTTTCCTTGCCTGATCTTGCAGCTTGGCAGCACAGACGGTAATACTCTTTGTTGGCCACCCTGTGGGCCTGGGTTTGGGAGCAGTGGCCTCTGAGAGGTCATACAGTTCTTTCTCTGGGGATTTGTGCATCAGCAAACGATTACATCCGCAAATTTTTAAAAATGAAATGAGCCACTCAATAAGAAGGAGGGAGGCCACCAGCAGTAGGCCGAAAGGCACAGAATGGAGCAGTTAGCTTTCTGATTCCACAGTCCTGGGAATGTTGTAAATACCTACCTAGATAACATGAGAGAAAGAGACCAGGTCAGATCGCAGAGAATACTATAGTGCTGTTATGTTTGCATATAATAAATCAGTTTTATATTTATATAGTGCCATTCATCCCAGAGTGCTTGAAAGTTATACACAGTACCAGACACAGCACATCTGGAATTGCAGCTGCCCCCCACCTACATACACACAAGGTGGAGAGCAGCAGCCAAATTGTGCACACCACACCACACCAGTTCAGGGAAAGGGAAATCTGACCAGAAACAAACATCTATTTTTGATAAGACGTGCCATGGGATCTTTGACTGCACTGCAGACAGCACCTGTAGGGTCTCTTCTGAAAAACCTGCAACATTCTCAGAATAATGAATGGCAAGAGTCAACTTTGCCAGGATGTGGCACCAGGGTACACCGAACTTCTCTCTAGAGCCCTAACCCATCCCCTCAGCTGATTACTAGGTTTCTGGGTTTTTTTAAACCATTAAGCACAAATGATTAGAGGAAAAATGAGGGCACTAACTGAAAGGACAGAAAAGTAAACTTTCAGAGACAGTTAAAAGGAAAAACCACTAAGTGGTTAGTGTCATTACTCTAATATTTATGGGTTATATGAAAATGTAAAGGTCACAAATCTAGGCTAGAATTTCTAAACATGGGAAGCTAAAGTTAGGCACCAAAAGCCATATTTAGTCACCTAAAGAATAGTCGGATTTTCCAGAGCTACCGTGTGACCTCAGCCCCAGCTGAAGTCAATGGGAGGTGTATGGGCTCAGCACCTCTGAAAATCAGGCAATTTATTTCATATGGTTTTAGGCCTGAGTATGGTTTTAGGTGCCCAGCTTTAGACATCCAAGTTTGGAAATGTTATTTTTCCCCTGGTATTCAGAGAACTAAAAGGAGAGGCAAATAGAAAGTAAGAGGGAGTTTGAGCGGTTTGACCCTTGGTTCCCGGCCTGGAGATGGTTTATCAGTAATACAGAGTGTAAAAAAATGATACAGACACTAGAGAAAAAGAGAGCAGCTTAAACAAAGAACCTTCTGCTCAATTAGCCAAGCCAATGTGACCATATTATCCAGCCGTTACATCAGCCAGGACATGCATGTGCTGCCTGCTAAAATAACTACTGTTCTGAAAGATGAAATGAATAATTCCTTTGTCCATAACAAAAGGCCAAGTGTCTATTTTTTTTAAACAAAGTGACCTGTTGAGAGTTTAGGATTCACCTCTGAACACTCCGGGGAAAGGGAGTTGGATTTAACCAAACCAGCTAACGAATAGAATTATCCCCAAAAAAGGGTTTAGGCTTATTTTGTCAAACACAGTGGTTTGAATGATTTTTCGTCTTGGCATAAGGACAAGGGCAGCTTGGAGAGTGCTGGTGTAACCCACATACCTCCTGGGTGTGTGGTGCTCTGTCCCCTCTAGTGGCACTGAGACCAGTTAGAGCTTAATAAATCTGCTACAGCCTTACCTAAGAGTCATGTGCTTTTTAGCTCATGCAGTAGAAGCTCGCTGCATTGAGGCCTCGGGTTCAATCCTGCCTGCCGCCAACCAGGGTCTGTTGGCATTACACTGGTGCTAAAAAACAGTATAACACCGGCTTTTCATTGGTTCCACAGAAAGTAAACAATACAAATTGTGTTTCAGGAACTTGACAATATCAAGTTGCTGTTTTACGCTAGGATCAAACTTTGGTTAGTTAATTAATTACTCATATTTATTTGTAATGTCCAAGGTGGTGCAGGAGACAGACAGACTTGTACAAGCAATCCTATATCTGAGAGCATTGTTCACTTTCTAATTTTCACTCTGTACCTCTCTAAACACAATCTGTAAGAAACATACTATATAAAAAAGGGGCCCAGCCTTGCAGCTCTTACACATGGGAGCAGATTATGTGTAATAGTTAGGGCTACACAAACTGTATATTTATATCTAAGGATATTTTATTAGTTTGTTATTATCTGCTTGTATTACGGTAGCACCTAGAGACTTCAACCAAGTTCAAAGTCCCATTGTGCTATACACTGTACAAATGCAGTAAGAGACCGTCCTAACCCCAAAGCACAAGCTAAGCAGACAAAGGAAGTGTCATTATCCTTTTACAGATAGAGATCTGATGCCCAGGGCTAGTATGTGACTTACCCAAGGTTGCATAGGAAGTCTGTGGCACAGCCAGGAAGTGATCCAGGATATCTTGACTCCCAGTCCAGTGCCTTAATTACAAGACCATCCTTCCTTTTATGAGGATTCTTCTAATGTTACCCAAACCATATTGTGCTGAGTGCCTTCCACTCCTGTGCCTCCTGTGGGAGTTGGTGGGTGCTCAGAACCCCGCAGGATTGGGCCCCTGGATTTAATCCTCCTCTTCCTCCACCCAGGGCAAACACACACATTTCTGTCTGACGGCATTCAAGCCAGAAAGCTTTGAAGTGTTCTCTTGTGATCAGTTTCATTTTTAGTTCTGCTCTAGGACAGCACAAGCAGAATCTTTCCCAGGAACCCTCAGTGGGAGATGCAGGATTGACGCAGCGTGACAGTGAACACTTCCAGGAGCAGCATACCTTCATCTTGTCTCAGAAAGAAATAATCCCTCACACATTGACAAGCCATTAAGATTTCTTTTACTTTCAACTCTTTTTCTTACTCCAAAAATATTAGAGTGCTAAAAGGAGCCTTCTAATTAATTGTTCTACACATTACTATGGTCTGCAATTTTCAAAAGAGCCTAAGGGAGTTAGATACCTAAATACCTTTGAAATGGAATGGAAAGTAGGAACTTATCTCCCTTTGGAGCCTTTGTGAATCCTAGCCATGGGGCTTGTGATGTAAAAAGCTGAATGAAAATTTGGGTAGATCAATCAGCTCACTGAGTTCTACCCTCAGTAAAGCTAGAGCAGATACAAGGGATTTGCTTTTAAGTGTTGGACATTTGTTTGGTAGGGTTTAGGGAAGATTCCTAGGGTCCATGGATATTAGATTTCCCTAGATTTTCCCATATACTTTTACAGCATAAGTCCCATGCCCCCAGTTGTAGCTCTGGCCCAGGAGTGGACTGCCATGCTGTATTTGGTGTTCCTCTCCTGTCACTGGGAAAGTTACAATTGTTGCACTATTTAGGAGGCTGTCCTTGGTTTGGGGTCACAGCAGTTCTGAGGGGAGAATAGTGACCAGTTCTGGAGAAGGTTTCTACCAGCATGACCAGTGCTGAGCCAGTCTTCCCACTGGAGATGCAGGGCTGTTATCTTTACTAGTGCTTCTTCTTGTCAGAAGCCCTGGCTGCCATTGAGCAGAGGCTTGTTATCATGGCCTCAGGAACTGTTGTTCAGAATTTGACTGGTGCTGGTGCTTTACTTTGTGACATTCTGTCTTTGTAGGAGTTTCAGTTTCTCCCGCAAATTCCCTATTGGGACACTGCTCTTCAGAGGTGTTCCCGTGTTTTCCTGAGGTAGAGAATTGGTCTCAGGGAAATGGGGAAGAAATGCTTTCTAACGCATGGCACTTGTGTCTGCCTTGACCATCCAACTCTGAGTGGATGTAGAAGAGCAGAGCCCAGTAGCACAAATATCCCACGCAGTATATATCTGTGACACTGGAGAAGATGGAAATGGGAACCACTTCAGTGACCAAAGCTTTCAACGTAAAATGATTTTCTTCTCCCCTGATTCTCATGTCTAGCAGTGAACATTAAGGGGTATTTACCTTAAAGCATAGGTACTGGTCGTTCACAGAGAGCAGATACCAGAGTTACAAGATTACATGGATTAATGGTCTCAGGCAGCATGGCAAATGGTGTCTTCCCCCATGGCAGTAACAAAAGCTAAGGCAGGGTGGTTGTTCTCAGATCAGGGAAAGGTCACATATGGTCTGACCCTGCCAGGTGCTGAGCTTCCTCAACTCCCATTGAAGTTCAATACTTTGCCACTTCAGACCACACTGAGCCAGCACCACTTTTCACCAGGCAAAGTGAAACTTTTCTAAAATGAAATGTTTCACAGTATCTTCTCAGATATAATGTTTGAGTATTGCTCCTTATGGTTCCTACAGTGCTACACCTGCTTCTTATTTACATGATTTAATCTTTTAAATACTTCTGATTTACTGTGATCACATGATGTTCAATTCATAATTTGTTGCTTCATCATGCCTTTCTTTTTGTGTTTTCTCGTGCCTTTGCCCTTGCAGCCCCTCTCGGGTGGAGTGGTGCCTCTCCAGACGAATATTCACGTGGCCAGCTCTGTGCATGTTGTTTTAAATTCAAACTGAAGACTTAGCCCTTTGATCGTTAAATTTGTTTTGGCTTTGTTACCCTGCCACCTGATTTTAGACTCAGCTCTCCTTGCACAGTGCTCAGCTAAGTAAGGAATGGAGCTCTGTACATAACTACATTAAAAATGAGAATCGTGCATGTCATTTAAAGTTTTGAAACAGAGATAATTCAGAGAAATAAATAATTAGAAGGGAAAAAAATCAGTCCAGACATAATGCCAAAGGGAAAAGACACAAAAATAATTGTCCTTCGAGCTGAGCTGGAATTTGGCAAACGTCATCTTTCAAGCCGGCTGCGCTTTGTCTTCTCTTAAGATCTCTGTTAAGGTCTGATTGTCAACTTCCTAATTCCCTTGTCATTTCTCATAATTTATTATGACAAGCTGGGGGGGTTAAACTGGACACCAAGCTATGATGAATTAAGTTTGCATCTTTCAAGCCTTAGTGGAAGAAAATGGAGACTAATTGGTGCTCCTTCGCAATATACTCTGTAGCTCCCAGCAGTCTAAGTATGATGTAACTCACTAATCCACCCACCCACCCCCTGCAATGCATGTCTGTGCAATATCAATGCTATCACGTATTTGGTTTTCACAGCTGCTTGACTATGCTGAACAACAGCACTCCAATGATTATACTGTGTATGGTAACATCAGACTCTCGAAAATTAAAGTAGAAACTATTCATAGCAGAAGTCCTTTTTTCATTGAGTTCCAAAGTATCGTCTATTGTAGCTTGCCCTCTTGAATGGTTGGAATGGCAAAGGAAAAGCAAGTATCATGATAGTTTGGTGCAGTAGTTTAATGAGTGTGCCCACGTTGGTCAGATTTTCAAAAGTGTTCAGTACTCATCAGCTCCCACTGAGAACAATGGGAATTGGTGGGTGTTAAGCACTTCTTGGAAATCCTATTATATTTATGCAGAACTAATCACTGGAGTAGCTAGGCACTGAGATATGGACTACTTTCTTAGCTATAAGGCTTCGTAACTCTCAGGTCAGGTACTTGAAACCCCTCTACAAAATATCCAAGCAAAGGGTTGGCTTAATTGATTGGAACTCTGCGTTTCCTCTTTGCAGAAAAGACAGGCGTGTCTATGCAGTCGAAGGGTGAATAGGACCATTCAAGGGTTCCACTGTCAGTCTGAGTCGGTAGGGAGTTATTTTCAACACTAATTAAATTAAATATTTATTTTGGTGGAAAGACTGTAAAGAATAAAAAAAATGCGGAGAGGCTTTCTATCACACCGCATGGCATGTGGACCAACTGCACCTGTCTCTGGGTGGCTGCTCATCACTCAGAGATAAAAAGTTTTACAAACTGATTTCCTCCAGTCAGAAACCAGCTGGCTATCAAACTATGATACAGGCTAAATTATACAGTGCAATCAATCCGACCCCCACTGAAGCCACTGTTCACTTAGGGATAGATTTTTAAAGGTATTTAGGCACCTAAAGATCCAGATACATTCCTCATGGGATTTTCAAAAGCACTGACATGCTTAACTCCTATTGAAACCAATGGGAATTATGTACTTAGGTGCCTATTGGGATTTTCAAAAGCCTCTCTCTGCATCTTCAGGTGCTTAAATACCTTTAAAAATCTGGTCCCTAGGGCCTGATGTAAAGCCCAAGGAAGTCAATGGAAAGACTTCCAACTCCCATTGACTTCCATGTGCTTTGGATTGGGACCTTAATGAGAGCACAGCTGATCCCAGTTAAGAATAACCATAGATCAAAATATTCCCTTTGTTACTCTTGTGCACCCCTTTGAAGTCAGTGTGGTTGCAGGTCTGTAACAGAGGACCATCACAAATCTATCTTCTAAATGAGTCAGAATACAGCCAGTCAGTAATGATGGGAAAGCCAGTTTTTAGATTGGGATAACCAGAGTGTCCTCAAACCAACTCTTAGATTAGTAAAATGCATATTTAGTTACTTAATTGCCCGCGTGTCCAAATATAGCATTTGGGCATCTGACACAGTACCCACATTTGAAAATTGGGCCCACAGTGAGCAACTATGGCTCTCTTGAACCAGAATCCCTCAGTTTACTTTGCACCTATTATAGTCTATTATAACTACTTTTAAATCCACTATAATCTTCCAGAAAGTGATGCAACAGAACTTTGCCACAGGGTTAATGTCTTGTGAAGCAAAAAATACACAGGACCTCTCTAATTGAAAAGCCAATCCCAAACTGCAGGGTTATATTTATGGACATATACTGATTGGCTGGAGGATTTTTCTAGTAAAAAGAACTCATGTCTCTTTATGTGTTGAATAATTCCCAGGTCCAGTAGCTGAATGATGCTGGGGCAGGGTGCACCAGCATTACTTGGTCCCCAGTACACAAAAAATTAACATCTTAATTCTGTCCTCATGTACAACTTCACTTGCACAGGTACTCAGGAAAAATATTATATGAAGGGCTGCTGGACAGATATATGGAGGTGAGGGCAATACCTATGGAAAGGCAGGGCTTAGTGCTCAAGTGCTCAGGGCTCGGTGAATATATTTTTTATATCAGTTTTGCTTATGGTCACTCATTTTAATTTATGCTGGTTGGGACTTGCTCTTGCGGATTGCTGTGCTGTTATTTCTGATGAGTTACCCCAGCATCTTATAGACTTGCCCTCATTCTACAAAAGCTTATATTGTATATTTATTTAGATTCATAAACCACAGAAAACAGAAGCTCAGACCTCAAGCTTTGGGTGTCCTTTATAAAAACTGAAATTCACAAAAATCACATTAACTTGCTTGGATCTCCTGCCCAGACAATCATCCTCAGATCTGGCCCCAAAGTTATATTATACCACGCCAATAAATAACTACAGCCAAGCCTCATCTCAATCTTCTCCCAAAGGCCTGAGAAAATGGATGAGATTTTCAACAGGTGTCCAGAAGGTTAACAAATCTGGACTCTGTGGGTACATCTACACAGCAAAAAGAACCCCGTGGCTGCAAATCTTAGCGCCTGGGACAAGTTACTCAGGCTTGCAGGGTGCAAGCTGCAAGGCTGAAAATAGCAGTGTAGATGCTCAGGCTGGAGCCCAGGCTCTGAAACTTGGCAAGGTGGGAAGGTCTTGGAGCCTGAAGTCCAGCTCTGGCCTAAATGTCTACACTGATATTTTTAGCCCTGCAGCTCAAGCCATGCAAGCCCAAGTCAGTTGACCAGGGCTCTGAGACTTGCTGTCACAGGGTTTTGGTTTTTGTTTTTTTGCTGTGTAGACATACCCTGGCAGACCAAGGTGAGGAAAGCAAATTTCAGAGTCAAGAGACCTTCATGGGAAACACTCTGGACTAGGTTAGGCTTCTGAATGGTCTCAAGGCATGCTACCGATTTAGGCCATTGCAGGGATTTACCCTGGGGATGACAGAGACCTGAATAAACAAAGCAAAGACCACATCTGACACAAAAGGGCACAGTCTCCTAACTGAGCACAAAGGGCAAAGAGTGCTCTTCAACACAGTTGCTCCCTGGGAATTCAATAGTGCCCTGGTGTCTAATAACATCTTTCAAACCTCATTCACAAACAATGGCTGCATGCACACCATAACTGGTGGAAGTGATATAATTCTACCCTATTCCTCTGATTGTGACCTGCAACCTGTTGTCATCATCTCTGTTTTGTCTGGAGTGAGCCCCAGCCAGACAGCCCTCATCCAAGCCCAAGTCTCATGAAGACATTAGGTCATCTATTCCACTGCACTAGCAGGATTGGCTGCAGTGGAAATACACAGCTATCACCTATATCTCCTGACTAACCCTCCTATCAAACAAGAGAGGGGACAGAGTGGAACTTTGTGGTACCCAGCATGAGAGACCTGGGAGTGGATAAACAGTTGCCCATAATCGTGCTCTGGTCCATGGTTTCAGGTTTCCTCATGAACATTTTACATGGCCCTAGTTCTTATAGCTTGTTTTTATTAAAAATCCCACTGCTAAAAATCACAGTAGGGCTGTTAGCCTCAGTGCCTAGGCCATATTTCAATGTGGGTTATTATTATTCTGCCTATGTGTCCACTAACTGTCGGGCACCTTTTTGTGGCTGCATCTGGGGATTAGCTGCACTCAGGTCCAGCGCTCCTTTCCACACCCCTTGGTGTCTCTCTCTCTCTTTCTGCAACTCAGGGTGCTCTATGTTCGTGACTTGGCCCTCCAGCCAGGTCACTATAGTCCTCCCCTTCCAGGGTCCCAAAGTTACACTGGACGACCATCCTAGGCACGCCTCTGCTCCACTGCCAGGTCTGTGCCACTTCTCCCAGTGGCTGGTGGAGGAACCTGGGCCTATCCACTACTCTCAGTTCCAGCCCAGGAATCCTACAACCAGCAGCCAAGAATTGCACAGTCCCAAACCTTGCTGCAGTTTCCCTGAACTGCTCCTATTTTGTCTCAATCAGGCTCTTTCTCCACCCTCCTCTGGATATGCCCTTTCCTCAAGGCCAGGAGCCCAGGGTTTCCATTCTACCCCTGGTTTCTTCCTGTCCCTCTCTACAGCTACAGAGTGAAGGCAGGCCTCCATTCTGCATCCCCCTTCTGCTACCAGCTTCCTGGCTTTATCATAGCCCTGCCTGTTCCTTTTCAGCAGGGCTCTATTCCCAGTCAGGGTTTGCCAAGAGGCCTTTTGCTGATTTCATAGCCCACTGGATCTGCCAGTTGGTCTCACTCTTACCATTAATTATATTTTGTAAAATTTATCTTTAAAGTTTCCATTTTCTACTTCTCAACAAAACCTAGCTTTTCTGCTTTGGAGGTGGCAGTCAGGGAGTGGGTTGTAACTCCTTGACTCTCAGGATCTATTCCATTCTAAACCCCATCGCTGGTTACAGTAGCCTGGGGACTTCTCTAATTTACACCAGCAAACTATGGTACCTAAAGAGCCATACACCAACTGAGCACAGCATGCTCCACCCATGCCTCTTCCTACCCTGATATGCCCCATATACCAGGGCCTAGTGGGGGTGGCATAGAGCCCAGCTATGCCTGAGGAATTCTCATCCGGTCAGATCAGGATGTTTTCCAGCTCACCATGTACATTTCTAATGAATATTGGAAAATAGAAATAAATAAATACCCCTTAACTGGTCACAAAGAGAGGCAGCTAAGAGGGGAGTTTTAAAGCTAAATAAATGTTAACAGTGAGGGTAATTAACCAATGCAACAACTGCCAAGGGTTGTGGTAGAGTCTCCATCACTGGCAACATTTAAATCAAGATGGGATGTTTTTCTAAAAGATCTGCTCTAGCTCAAACAGGAAATATTCTAGGGATGTTCTCTGGCCTATGTAATACAGAAGGTCAGACTAGATAATCACATTGGTCCCTTCTGGCCTTGAACTCTATGAATCAAT
The DNA here is from genome assembly GCF_965140295.1 of Lepidochelys olivacea. NCBI lineage: Eukaryota > Metazoa > Chordata > Testudines > Cheloniidae > Lepidochelys > Lepidochelys olivacea. The sequence continues at coordinate 130,239,918 of NC_140413.1, forward strand.
GAACTATATAGAACATGTAATACTTAGTCTTTCATGTTTTTTAACCTTATGGCTCTATATAAAATGTTATTGCCCACCTATTTCATTTTCCTTTTTTATTTCTTCTTCTTTTTTTCTTTTTTTAATTTTTGCTATTGCATTAGCTACTCCCTTTAAAAAAAACCTCTGGAACCTGACCAAACTCCTTCAAAGTGTTTATAGCATTAGAAACCAGGAGGACGAGTTCAGTTTTAGAAACTCATGTGCTCAAAGCAGGTAATGTATGTATGTGTTTGTGTGTGTGTGTGTGTGTGTGTGTGTGTGAGAGAGAGAGAGAGAGAGAGAGAGAGAGAGAGAGAGAGAGAGAGAGAGAGAGAGAGAGAGAGAGAGAATGTGTGTGTCCTTAGTATAATTAGAAAATTTAATTGGATGGAGGTTGGGTCATTTTTTCCCCGTTAGAGCTGGCTGCAATAAACAGACTTTTCTCTTTCCCTTTCATCCTTCACTAGTTTGTAGTTCTGCATCTGCTCTGCTGGCATTGTCTCCACTAACGGCCATACTGATCAGGAAGCCAGAGCCAGGAGGCAAATGAAGGGACTGCATTGATACCACTGATCACTCAGCCCCGCATAACTGGCAACTGTTTCTTTCTTTTACCTCTGGAGATGAGCTGAACAGATTGTGTAAAATTTGGTTGCTTCCAATAAACAAGGATACTGTACCACTGTGAGCCTTTTGCTACCTGATACCAATGGGGTAGATTAGGATTACATATTTACCACACCAAACAAAGGCAAAAATTTCCATGGAAGCGAACAAATTCATTTATTTCAAGGAACATTTGTGTGAGAGAACTACAGATTAAATACACTATTCCTCTCTCTCTCTCTCTCTCTCTCTCTCTCTCTCTCTCTCTCTCTCTCTCTCTCTCTCTCTCTCTCTCTCTCTCTCTCTCTCTCTCTCTCTCTCTCTCTCTCTCTCTCTCTCAGGGTGGGGATAGCAGGCATACGTACCAGTACTGTACATCTCCCAACCTATTGTCCAGTGTTCCAGGTGGCAAGAGAGTGGTCAAATCTATGTAAATTGCACAATTCCCCTAGGACAATCCTTACATTGGAAGCTCCTCAGAACAGAGACCATTCCGCTTCCGTGTTTGGAAAGTGCACGACTGTTAATAATAATAAGTCAGACATTCCGAAGACAGGGAGACGGGATGCTTCTCCTGTGCCTGTTGCCCCGAGCCCAGTGCTGTGTCTCCGATGCTCCCAGCACACAAGCCACTGTTATGAAGGAGGCATAGACACCCACATCCAGGAAGAGTGGCCAGAAGGAAACTGACCTCAGTTGGGTAATCCCCTCCAAAAAGCATGAGTGCTGAGTGAGCATACATTAAAGCATCTCCCAGCAGTTTTAACTTAAAGTGTACAACAGTGCATTGTGTCCAGACCCCTTATCAAGGAAATGGTACATTCCGGGGTGGGGGGGTGCCTGTGGGTGTGTGAGCTTGCACATACGTGTGTGTATCAATGTGCATGCACTTACAGGAGATGGGTGTAGAGGAGAGTATCTGCGGAATACTTCTGCACATCATTCCACCTTGCTGATGATTTGTTATTCTCCTGAGATGTGCCAGTCACCTACTGGTGACATTTGTCATATCCACAATACAATGTTATGCATCTTTTCCTTTCTGGATTAGCACAGGGTGCTGTGGTGCCTTCCTCGATAGGCCTTGTTACTGAGTTCTGTACTATTTCCTCCTGTAACCACTGAGTCTGCCCCGTTTGCATAGCCTTTTAGAATGTTTCCGATATCATCCATATACTCCTATATAGGTGAGCTAAACACGGGGGATGATGAAAAAGTGAACACTACATCCCTGCACATTCTAATATAAATGATTTCTCTATGTGAATTTTTAAGGTGAAGGGGACAACTAGGCCCCCAACATATAATTTTTCTTGCACCCAGGTGGATCAGATACAGGCACAAGCATTTCATGCTCAGCATATCCTTCAATCTCTCTCTCTCTCCCTTACAACATTACAGAGTCAGCCTGCGATCAAGTTCAGCTAACTTGAATGTATATCATTTCCAAGTTGAAGTCTAATCCACAGCCTTGTCCCCAATGAGATGCTCAGTTTACCAACCCTGTAACTAAAGCTCATTGTTACAGCCATAATAATCAAATGTATCATTATTCTAATGGATACTTTTGGTCAACATTTCCCATTTTTTTAAAAGCCCTTCCTAAACCAGGGCTTAAATGCAGCTGGAGCTGCCAGGAGCAGAGCGCCAGTAAATATTTTCAAACCCACAGGGCAGAATGCCCAAGCCCCAGTGCCACCCGTGGGGCTGAAGTCCCAAGCCCTGGCACCCCCAGGGGGACTAAAGCCGTGAGCCTTGGTGCCTCCTGCAGGGCAGAAACCCTGAGCCCCTGGACTCTGCGAAATGCTGTGGAGAATTTAAGACCTGCCTTAAACCTTCTGTATTTGTTAGGTGACAATCAGGCTTCCTATGCCATTCAGCCTTTATTAGAGCTTTTTGGGTTCCATACAGATGTGGGGGCAATTGAATTATATTTCCCCTGGCAAGATTAAAAACCTGTGCACGTCTATGAAAGAGTAATATCCTGAATGGTGAACTAAAGATCAATGTTATCCAGATCAGCATTTACATGGAAAATGCTTCACATGAAAAATCTACTGTCCTTTCTACAGATAATGGGAACATCCTGTTACATTTGATAGAACAATTTATGTCGATAGATATACAGTTATATAGGTAGATATACACATGGGATATAAACCCTCCTGGTTCAGGCATAAGACAGCTACTGACTAACATGATTTAAGAAGCTTCCTCTGTGGATAGTTATTCCATAATTGTCCATTATGAGGTTTCTAACACCTTCCTCTGAAGCATCGGACACTGGCCATTGTCAGAAACAGGATACTGGATTAGATGGACCACCAGTCTGATACAATGTGGCAACGCCTATGTTCTTTTAGTAACAGTTTTAACCTAATTGTTTAGTAGTAATAATGTCCCATACCATCCTGTGGCCTCATCATTCTCTTAGTTTTACCCCTGACTGAAATGTTGAGCCTGATTCTCCATTGCCCTGCACTTTGTGGAGTCATTTACACCTATGCAAAGTGAGTACAAAACATTACCATTCTGATCCGGTAGCATTTCAGACATAGTTGGTACTCACTTTGCAGTGATAGAAATGACTCCACAAGGTTCAGGGCAATGGAGAGAATCAGGCCCACTGTTTCTGTCTCTTCAGCCACATTTATTTAATTGGCATTATAGAGATTTTTCTATAGTGAGGGACAGATACAGTCTTCAAAGCCATGGCGGACTCAGCTCCCATTAACGTCAATAATAATACTTTCCCACTCGCCTTATGTACCTGCACAGGGAAGCAAGCTTCTGGGATACTGCACACAGTCATAATTCCTGTGCCAGCCCCATCAATCTTTCCAGAAGTGGACCAAATGGGGAGATAACTTGTCACCCAACCTCCCCTCCTAGCACCTTGGTGCCTGGTCCTCCATTTAGTGCTTGAAATTCCACCAGAATTTTCCACATCGTGAAAGAAGGGCTAAGTCACTGGATGGGGACTCAGGAGACATGTGGTTTAATACCTGGCTAAGCCACAGGCTTCTAAGTGACTTTGACTGAGTCATTTAATCTCTCTGTGCCTCAGCTTCCAATTCTGTAAAATGGGGCTAACAACATTTCTGTCCGTGTCGCCCATCATTATAGCATCTGAGCACCTCACAGTCTTTAAGGGATTTACTTTCACAATACCCAGGAGAGGTAGGGAAGTGTTATTATCTCCATTGTATAGATAGGGAAGTGAGACACGGGCCGATTGTATGACTTGCCCGCACAGGAAGTCTGCGGTCGAGCAGGAAATTGAGCCCTGATCCCTGGAAGCCCAGGCTGGTGCCCAAACTACTGCCTGATGCTTCCTCTCTTCCCAAGCTCACAGGCGTGTAGTGAGAGTGAATTCATAAAGGTGCACCTGGTCCTAAAATACTGTGGTTCTGGGGGCCACAGACGCAGGGGCTTCATTTGCTATTGGGCAAGGGGAGCAGTTGCCTTGGTTCCCTTCACCAGCCTTTTCATAGGTCTGTATGCTCCACTTCTGCCACACCCCGACTTTGCAGGACATAACATGATCACATATAATGTTCTATCTGCTGACACACCTTGCCCTCCCCCCACTGAGAATTTTTCTGAAATAATGCCCCTGCATAGAGATACACCGCATTTGTATCACTGTCAGATTTTGCACACGAGGATGTTCCTCACAAGAGCATTTATTTAACAGCCAGTGTGGCATCATCACTGCATGTGCACTCATTACATTTTCAAAAAGGATACTATGTTACTTGCAGGTCACTGGCATAATTGCAGTAAAAGCTTTCCCCTGGACTCCACTCACAAATAGTTCTGCTTCATTTGTCATTGCTCCATAGACAGAATGAGCCCCCTGTTTCAACCTACAGGATGATAACCAGCCATATCCGTGTATTACAGTTGGAGGATTCTCTCCTTCCCTCCTCAAAGGACCTACATGGCAACTTGCAACTTTCACTCTGGTTAGCAGGAATGGCTGAGGGTGCCTCTCCTGTTCCTTCAATCAGCCAAAATAATGACAATGCATGGCTGTTCTAGGGTCTGAGGCTGCACCGCTTATTTGAACCAAGCCTTTAAAAAAATTTGTATATAGCTCTCAAAGCACTTTACAAATAATGTAAATTTTACAGAGGGAGAAAAGATCACACAGCAACTCAATAGCAGAACACTGGTCTCCTGATTCTCTGTCCACTGCTTCATTCAGTGCACCACATTTCCTGCTTCCAATTATGCTTACAGCAATAAGACAACGTGGTAGCAAATACAGCTGAGTTCTGTCTACACTACTGCTCCTCCGTTGCTACCACAGGTGGGAGGGGCCCTCGATAGGTGCTACCACAGGTGGTAAATTGCAGGTTCTCATTCTGCACCTGAAAAGGCAGGTATGTAGTGCTCTCCAAGATCTCAAAGCAAGACCAGGAGTTCAGATACAATGCCTGAGAGCTGAAGCTTTTGGGGGGTTGATCCAAAGCCTGATGAAGTCAATGGAAATCTTTCCATTGACTTCAATGGGCTTTGGATTGGGTCCTTGGAAAATAAACAGGGAACTTCTATCTCTGAAGCTGTCAATCCAACACCTTTCATCAGCACTAAATTAATTTAAACCTAATTTACTAAGGAAACATTGATCTAACCTTGTACCGATTATTTAGTTTACACAACACTGTATATATAGTGTCATGTTAGTTAGCATTTACAGGCACACAATATAGGTGCTAGAATGTACACGGTGATTGTTACACACATAACAGGTCACACTTTATATTCAGGTTCACATTTATAAATAGTTAATAAATGACTAGAAGACGTACTGATAAATGGTTACTCAATTGTTATAGATTAGCATAGAGTGCAATGGTTCAACAAGTTGCTTATAACCTTAGGTTATAAACATCAATTACACCTTCTACTGATGTGCTTGTAACTCGTACTATTCATGTGTGGAGCATACACATAATATTTCTTAACTATTTATAAAGCATTCATAAGTGGAACCTTAATATACATAGTGTAACTCCTTAAAATCCATATCTGCTTTCCTCTTTCTTTTAATCTAGTCAAGGCAGTCTTGATTCTGTCACTGTATCCATGATTCTGATGGGGTTTTCTATAGATATTAAAATGCCATCTAGAGTTTGGAGTCGTTAATTGATTTAGCTCTACAACCTGAGGCTCCTATTGGTCCATGCTTTTTCTCTTTTAAACTATTGTTTGGTTGCAAGATTTGTTAACATCGCATACTGCCAAAAGAGTGGAGTCACATGACTGATTGATTTATTTTCCTAGACTTCTTGAGCAGGTCTTTAATAGCTGCCCATGATTCAGAATGCAGCTAGCAGAGGACTTGCTTTCTCCAGATGTTTCTAAAGTCAGCCAAAATGGCAACACAGGGCCAGATCCTAGGTAGCTGAAGTCAGTGTGAGTCTTTTCTTTGACTTCAGCAGGCTTTGGATCAAGTCCACGGTCCCCTGACTCCACTGGTTGAGGAACTCACTATCAATTGCAATGAAGAGTAGTCCAGTGTTTGAGTCTCTGTAATGCAGAATTAAAAGTTGCTCATTCTGTAAAGCAATTTTTAAATTTCATTTAGAAACTTGCTAGTTTTGATTTGTAACAACAGTAAAGCAGTCTCGGCTGCTTGCAAGAAGAGTGCTATAGAAAATAAAGATTATATTGCATTGCTTCTATGACATATTTACCTTCATTACAAGTGTGAAATGCTCATTATCACAATTATTTTAGGTTTGAATGAAAGATGTGCCTTACTGCCTTGGCAGGCAGTAAGTTAACGTGTATATGAGCATAGGCCACCTGTTCACTCTAAGGGGAGCAAGTATTTGGAACCTGAATGTTAATTAAGTGCAACATTTCAGGTACTTCACCTTCAAGTTTTTGTGAGCCAGTAAGTTTCCTCCATATCTTTTGTTCTTTAAGGAAAGTAGGGCAACTTTGCCATGTTATGTTGCAGACCTGAGTTTAAAAAGGATCTCTCAGAAACTCCTGCTCCCTTATACAATGAGGACCAAAGGAAAGATGTGGAAATGAAAATATTAGTCTCCAGAAAGGAGAATTCCAGCATGCAGCCCGCTCTGCCCGTATATTAGGAAGGGCCCAGAGAAATAAGAAAGATATAGCATATGTTGCTGCTAACAACGGGGCATGAGATGGTGGGTGAAGATGGGGGCTGGAGACGGAGAAAAACAATCTAAGAGGAAGAAAGGACTAACGAAAGGTTTTTAGATATGCATCAGACATTTTGCAAGTGGACTGGTACTGGCATTATAGATTGGACACCGAAACTGTCTTATTACCTAGAAACATAAATGAACAGAAGGTATTCAAACTCAGCAATCCATAAACAGAAATGGATAAAACTTGAGGTTTTATTTCTCTCTAAAGCTTAGGAAAAAATTGAACAGCTCAGTAGTATTGTATTTAAATTATTCAAATTATTGAAATTTTCTCTCATGTTTTTATTATTATTATTTATTATTTACTTAAAGGCTTGGATGAAAACTGAGATCCAATTAACTGAGGAATATTTATCAGAACTATTTTATTAATTTTTCTGATCAGATTACTTGGCCACTTTACCTATGTTTCAGTTAATATTGATTGATGTTTAAGTTAATTCAGCTTCAATACTTTGCATTAAAAATGTGTGGCACCAGAGTTTAATGTAATTTCCATTTTCAACACAGAGCTTAACCTTTTTGTATCCACTGAGTCCTTTAATCTTTGTCGTCTCAAAAGTAATAACTATTTATTCTATCAAACTAGAGTCCTTGATATTGTTTATCTAAAGCAAAGGGACATTTTATATTTAAGAGCATGAAATCTTTCCACATTGCACACACAATTTTAAACACTCAAATAAGGAAATTAAATATTGAGTGGTATAGAATAGATTTAACCTTATTAATCTAACAGCAATTGAAACACAGGACTTCCCCTGAGGCCCTGGATTAATGACAAGCTAGGTGGAGCTGGTGACATAAAGCATAGCCAAATGCCATTAACCCCAGCCAGTCATTATTTAATCCTGTAGGAAATGTCCTGTGCAAAATTCGTTACTGCTTTTACAAAATGAAAAGAAATAACAGACATATGGAGTTGGTGTGTGGATTACACCATGTCAGCCGGTATGTGTAGGGCATTTTTAAAGAATTAATGCCCTGCATATTAGCCAATCAGATTGCCTGCATCACCTCACAACATTCCACTCATCTTACAACCTCTCCTACAATCGAAGCTGACCGGTGGACACATAATTAAAATGAATTAATGATCTGAAGCAGAAACTGTGTTTAATGAAGCCTCTCTCAGGCTTCTGAGCTGATGCCAAGGCTGTTTGCCTACAAACATTTACCAACCTTTTGTGCATAAAGGGCTTGGCCACCTGTTCTGTCCTCTCTTTAATTTCCCCTTCGCCCCCCACTCCCTCACCCCAAGCCTAAAGGTAGCAATATCAGGTTAGACCTGCAGTTTCTGCACTGCTCAGACTTCTTGGAAGGGTTGGTTAGTTCTAACAGAGATTAGACCGATCTGCCAGTTAGTATTTGTTTCAACCTCTCTCTTTTTTAACTTCAGCAGTTGTTCACTTCCTGGATGTAAACTCATAACTAAAGCCTGCTGCCCTTTTTATCATGAGAAGTAATTTCCCAGTTCAAGTTTCCCGCCAAAACCCTTTCCATTTGTTCAGTCAAAAACTATAGATCCTGTAAGCCACCTATATTGCTTTCAGCTACAAATAGATGCTCTAAAAACCCCAGGAATGAGCAATAATAATAATAACAACAACAATAATTAATAAAATAAGGGACTTCTTGTGCTCTCATTGAAGTCAATGGGAGTTTTTTGATTTACTTCAGTGGAGACAGGGTAAGACCTTAAAAAGACAAGTGTTAGCATAAAAAAGAGAGAAAATAAAAGAAAATAGGGAAAGATTGCAGAGCTATAAAGGAAATCAACAGGCAAAGGTTAAATAGCAAACAAACACATGCACACACAAATATAGCACCAGTTTGTGGAGCCCTTACTCACACTGGTAGTCCCAATGCCTCTACTCCTATGAGTAAGTGTTCACCAATGTGAGTAAGGGCTCCAAAATCTGTCCCTTTGGAAAGAATGAAGAAAATGCCTCACATTTCATCTCCCCCCACTCCATTGTTTATACCTTATCTAATACTGAACCTAGTCCCGTGAGGTGCTGAGCATCCCATGCTAGGTGCCTTTCCCTTCCCAGCCCTACATGCCCATTCCCCAGGAATGAATCTTGGACCCTCTGGGATTCTGGGAAGGAAAGGATGGTGCTAAGTATGTGAATGAGTCCTCTCCTCCACAAGGTCTGGTGCAGTTATGCATGGAGGGCCCCTCAGTGGGCAAATTTGGAAGAACTGCTGTGGCTTTAACATGTGATACTCTAATTTGTAGTAGGTGGAGTTTAAGTTAATGGAATATATAGTTGTAACATTTGATATGCCACGAAAGTTCCTATATAAGGACCCAGTTCTGCAATCCGCGGGATGTATTTGCACTACAGAGACTATACCAGCATAGGTACATTGTTGTAGCTATGCCAGCATAACCCCATAGTGAAGACACAGCCTACACTCACAGAAGGGATTTTTCCGTCACTGTAGGAATGCCACCTCCCTGAGCAATGGTTGCTATGTCAACAGAAGCATTCTTCCATTGACTCAGCTGAGTCTACATGAGGGGTTAGGATGGGATAGCTACATCTGTCGGGGTGAGGGTTTTTCACTTTTCACTGCCAAGCCTTACACTGAGTAGCAGTTGGTACTTGATATGCAAGTAAGGACTGCTGGAGCAGGTCCTGTAACTGACATACATGAATTCTGCATTGCTGGTGATGGAGGAGGCTCTAAAACAGGCCCAATTGCTCTTTTCTATCTCTGCCTTCTATGATTCTACAGTCAGCTGTAAAGCATTTAGTTGTACTTTTCTGGGAATGGCACGACACAAAGCAAAACGGCATGGTATTACAAGGTTAAAACATGCCCATCTAACCGTACCCAAACATTCACAACTGATTGTTCTTTCGTAGATAGACTGCTTCTTCTAACTCTGACATGTACAATGTTTTTTGGCCTCCCACCCAATGAAGCACAGGGTGAGATAGGGTGACCAGACAGCAAATGTGAAAATTGGGACAGGGGTGGGGGGTAATAGGAGCCTATATAAGAAAAAGCCCCAAATTTCGGGACTGTCCCTATAAAATCAGAACATCTGATCACCCTAGGGTGAGAGGATGTACATCCAAAAGCTAGAATACATTTGAAAATCTCAGTTACAGGCTGTAATAGAGCTGAACTGAATATCAACATGTACAGGAAAGAATCGTGTACAACTGAACTAGGGGGAAGGTGGGTGGGTAACATAAACATTCACGCGTGAACATATTAGATGACTCTCTCATTTCACAGTGTCTTGAATGCAAAGTATTTATACGATCATTTCCATTTATTTTCCCAAGAGGGTGCTGGGACTGGCATGGTTGTCAGAGGAGTGTGAGAAGATGCCAGCACAGGCAAGCAGTTTCCAAGGCAGAACTACAGCAATGCTTAATATTGTATTAATGTGAGTGCTGGCCATCTGGCCATTAGGGACAAGCTGCTGCCAGGGTGTCTCTCTTTTTCCATCTCATTTCAGGAGCTCTGGAGCCTAGGACAGAGACCCCCAGGGAGATTCTGGCTAAAGATCACTCCAGCATCCACTCAGATGTCTTAGAGAAAAGGACACAGAACTGATAAGGAAGGAGAATGTGCTCACACCCACACAGAGAAAAACAAGAGAGAGCATAACACTCAAACAGGGGGTTAGAGACAGAAAGAAAATGAGAGCAGCTGAATAAGGGAATGGTTTAAATAAATAAGGGGGAGGAAATGGGCAAAGAAAAAGAAAAACAAGAGACACAGCACATGATTCAAAGAAGTAAAGAGGCTGAATTGAGAAGGAACAGGGAAAAAAAGGAGAGACAATAAAGGCTTCAGTGAGAATAAACTATGAAAATTAAGGATGAGTGTCAAAGACAAGAGGCTGAATTCGTTAAGAGAGGATTGTGGTAGACTGTGAACCTTACTCTGTGAATATTACTCATGTTGAATAGCACCTTATACTATGCGTCCACTGAAGTCAAAAGGTTTACATATGAAGTAAGGTACTACTCAATGTGAGTAAGGGTGCCACAATCTGACCCTTGCTAATTAAACGCCATTCCTTTTTCATTATTCATAAAGGACGTTTAGCATAATGCCTGGGATTTTTTTTTAATCTATAGAAAACTCATAGAAGGTATAAAAATAGAGTCACACTTTTGTGTAGTTATGAGCAGCTTTCCAGAAATACCGGCAAATGTAAAAGTTCACTGATCTATCTGAAAACTGGAAAGAAGACAGAGGGTTTCCAATTTTTCTCTAAAGGAAATATAAACTATCTACCTATTATTCTGTTCCTAAATCTAGTCTAATGAGGAAGAAAATCTCAGGGGAGAGAGAGAGAGTTTTAACAAAATCACAGCTCTTGTGATCTCATTCCCTGTGTAAATTGCTCAAGAACTGGCACAACATAATACATTGCATAAACATTATTATTTTCCCATATTCTGACTACAATGCTTTCCTGCACAGGCCAGCTTCCCACTGGTGCAAATTATTTCAGCCACCTTAGGATGCCAATATGCCTTGAGGCACAGCCTTGCCGTGGGTTTAGGAAAAATCAGAATCAGGTAAGAAAACTGACCCCATGGCAGAGTGAGTATGTTGGTAGTTTGGGTGTACATCTATGTACATTGGGCGTCCAGAATTTGGAGCATTATCTAAATGATGACTGGTGATAGGTGAACCTCAACAGGTTAGGAGTCTCATTTCAGTTTAGATAAAGTTTCAATATTTACATATAGCTTATCTGGACTTGGATGAACCTTTTTGATCTGCAAACTGATCTGGAAGTCTAATGAGAATAGGATTTCTCTGTATATTTCTCAGACTTCCTGGTTTTACCTAATGTGTGTCTGATTATAGTTGAGTATTGTTTTAGAAAGAGATGGGTCTGAAACAAAACACTGGACCTTCACCTCAAACTTAACAGTCCAGCCCATTTCTGTACCAGGCCAAACTGGAAGTCCAAGCCTGAATACCACTGAAATTTGGGGAATTTCAGATTTGGATGGCGAAACTTGTCTGAACTCCATAGGTTGCACTCATCTCTATCTTCAAACCATGTGGATTCCAAAACTCTTTCCATAAACTGATCTGTGCAACCACACATTTTATAATACCAAATGGCAGACTAATGGGAAATCTGAGCATCCATCTTTACACAATGATACTTACTAAAACAGGCAATACGTGTACAGAAGGCCAAACGACCAGAATATATGGAGGAACCTTTAAGCAATAGTGCCAGAGAAACCAATTATTCTAAGCTTTATCAGGGGGTGGAGGTGGAGAGAATTCTGTTTATATCCCAAGTACCAATTAAATATAGGACAGCAGAAATGTCTAATGTCCGTAATTAATTACATCCAACTGCTAATTAAGAAATGTCATAGAGTTACTCTGGATATACTCCATTGTAACCAAGATCAGAAGCTAGGGTTGAATCCTGCATTTGTCACACAAGTAGACCTTATTCACTCTAGCAGTCTCATTGAAGTCAATGGGGTTGCTTGCACAAATAAGAGTGACTTCCCTGGGCAGGGCTCTGTAGGATTGTGTCCCTAATGATGTTCTTTGTGGTTTTTTAGAAACGATTTTAGCTATTCCTAGAAAAGCGGCACTATCATAGCTCTCCATAACAGTGATGTTGTCTGCATATAACACGTACTGTATTATGCAAAAGAATGCTGAAGCATTACAAAGTCTGGGGCAGGCAGCAGGAAAGGTCATCTCTCAGGGATATCCAAGAGTTACTGAACCTAGGGAGATGGTATTGCAAGAAGGTCTGACAAATCCCAAACTATGTGGGGGAGGAGAGCTGTGATGGTGAGTAACCCTCTGGTGTACATGAAGTGCACATATGTGCTGTATCACACTTTTTTTTTCATCCTTACATTTAAATGAGATTGTGTTACACTTTGCGTCCAAGAATCAGTGTGCACATTCTTTAAAAATACCCAGTCAAGTAGTGAAACTGAGGTTTCACTGAGAAAAAAATACCAAAACATGATAATACCTATATTAATGTGGTTATGAGCTTAATAATTTCAGCGGAAAGAGGTTTATCTGTATTTAAACAGTCCCCTTGCTGTGTTGGGAACCGCAGCACAATAACATTGTGCTGGTGCTTGAGAACAAGAAAGTGAAGCATGCATAGGCATTCAGATACTACAGAGATGAGTGTGCCATGAAATCGTAGACAGATAAGAGAAGAGAGAGAGAGAAACTGACAAAGGCAAAATTAATCAGTCTGGTTTCACTGTGCTGGAATAATAATTTTTTTAATGATGAAAAGGAAATTAGAATTTTTCAAGCTTTAATAATCTAAAGTGGGATTGGTAACATTGGTGAAGATTTGTATTAAATCTATATGATTTCTGTTATGAAAGAGTTTCTATAAGACTAGTTAGGCAAAGCAAGTGAGAAAATACTGTAGGAAGGGGAACAATCCTGCATTCTCTCCTCAGGGAAGAACAAGATTACCTAAAATGTCTTTTCAATTTCTGATTTCTAAGATTCATCCTCTCTTTCTTACATCTTTCAAGCAGAGCTGGCCCCAAAATTGAATAGAAATGTGTATTGAAATGTTTTTTTAAATAATTGTAGAAAGCTTATGTTTACCAAAAAAACAGTTTTAAGTAATAAACATAGTTTTTAGTAAATAAAAAAAATTCAAAAACAATTTGGGTAAAAATATTAGAGAACATTTGGCAAAATAATAGAAAATTTGAATAGTGATACATTTTTGCAAAAAAAATTTTTTTTATTTTAAAAAAGGCCATTTTTAATTAAATTAACTTTTAGTGTGAACATTTTTGACCTGCCCTTAGGGTTTTGGTTTGGGGCAGGAAATGTCTGTCTTAGCTGCATCTTCATGCAAGGATTTGACAGCTCATATATGATGACATCTTAGTTCCCTGCTATCTCAAACAACCATGTATCAGGAAACAATTTGCTAAGGGGGAGGGATATTAGTTATGAATTAGGTGTCAGCATGTCTTTTTGAGTGTTCTCACCACATTGGATTACAGAGACCAGGGAAGCTGTTTCATATACTGATGTATGAGACATTAGAGTTCTTAGAAGAATACCCTGTGCAAGAGGCCAGCACAAGGCCTATGTTACCACTTGAGCTCTCAGAATAGAGTGTAAGTGGGAATCAAATGGTGCAAGGACCTTGTGTGCTGGGCCCTCTGCACAGGGAGGAATTTCACCCAATGAGACTAGAGGTGGCAGAATTAAGTCCAAAAGAAATGATCAAATTAAATAACATAGGGTCAAATTCAGGCCAGCCCCTACTCAGATGGATAAGGGAAGAGAAGGCAAAGTGTTTCTTTCTCAATGCTGTGCAGAGACCGATCAGGATCATGTAAGGGATTACAGTTTGTTTTCCCTCATGGTGCCCCCGTGTATGCTAGCTCTTCAAAAAAGGGATGGAGCGGGCAGAGTCATGACCCTACCCCCACCCTCTCACCTCCATATTGCACCCCAGAGCAGGCCTGGAGCAGAGAGCACACTGCACTGCACCCTCTCCTTGAGTGGCAGACTACTGCTCTGGAGTGCACACCCCAGGAGGAATTCTCATTATCCAGTCAGAATTCTTCCCGAGGGCTCCAGCCACAATACAGTCCCCACTGCATTTTCTCCAGCACGTCTGAGGGCACCACGGGTAGAGTGTGGCTCATGAAATGTAAGAACTCAATCACGCAGTTGTCTCCAATATATAGTTACTTTCATCATACAGCAGCTTGTGTTCTCGTAGATTAGATGGGTAGATACGTCTCCTACAATATTTGAACTTTAGCGTAAAGAAAAAAGGCATTGAGGTGAAAGCACAAGAAGTAGAACAGAGAGGAGGAAGCAGGGGGTTAAATAAGGGCATGAGCCTGCTTCTGTAGAAATGGAAGGTTTGCAACTTTCTGTGTAGGTTCCTTGACACAGAAGTTAAAACAAAAGAACTTCCTATTGGGTGGAAAGATTGATCCTAGACTTAGCAGGAAAACAAATGTAGGGGATTCAAAAGTCACCTTCTGTAGCTGGAAATTACTGGCTTGCCCTGAAGACATTACTCAGGAGGACAGTGAAGTCGATAGGACTTTTCCATGAATAAGCACTGTAGCATTTGGCCCCAAATAGAAACCCAGGGCCCAGTCCTGCTCCCAGTGAAATCAGTGGCAAAGCTCCCTTTGATTTCAGTGATGCCAGGTCAGGCTCACAACTTCTGGGACAATTCTGGATAATTTCTGCAGTAAACTTTCACATTGAAATCCATACCAAGGCTACCACTCTCTAGATTCACTCTATGTACTCTGTGATTCTGATTTCCACTGTTCAGAAAAAGAAGAAAAGAGGAGAGATGGATGATAGAGGCAGACACATCATTTTGTGTTCTTTTGTTAAGGAGGAAAGGTATTCTTATTGGATTTAGTGTCATATAATATGTTTTGTACCAAAAAAAATCAATCCAAGATTTAAACATAAATAAGACCTTATATGTAAAATGCGCTTTGATAGTAGGGGCCCAATTTTGTCATGTGATGAGTGTTTTCTGAGAGTCTGAGTTCAATGGGAGCTGAAGGTTCTCATTACCTTGCTAGATCAGCCTTTGCCTAGGTTTCTGCTTAAAGTTACTAGGGAGCTTTCTCCCCTTTTAGGTTTGTTTTTGTTTTTTAACCAAGTGCCAATTAGACGGGTTTTAAGTAAGGCTGGAGTACTTTTTGTTCAAATGAGAAATTTTTAGTCCCTTGAAGTGTAATGGATTTTAAACAGAAATTCTCTCCTGCTGTGCATTGATCAGCTATTGATTAGTGAGGGTTTGAACTAAATTATCACTCCAAATAAAAGGCCTTCAGGATGAAGGAACTGAGCTGAGTGCAGTGAAAAGTATATGAAAAGTAAGCCAACCTTTTGTGGTGGGATCGAAAAGCCCTGGTCACTCTTGAGGGAAAAAAATGTTAATTGAAAAATTCCTTAAATAGGTAACAGCTCTGGAAGTCTGCTTTACATAAAAGGTATGAAATCCCAATCAGCCGATAGGAGAGAAAAGGAACCTTCAGTTCAAGTGGGAGTTTTCTCTCTCTAATGGTGCTGATTAATTTCCCATTCATGGATGACATAGAGTGATGGAAAGGAGTCTGTTCAGAAGAAAGGACTAATGACAACTGGACCTGTGTAACCTGAGGGAAGTTTGAATTAATTGGCTCCTTGACACAGAAAGTTAAAACAAAAGAACTTCCTATTGGGTGGAAAGATTTATCCCAGACCTAGCAGGAAAACAAATATATTGGCTTGATTCAGCTTCAAAAGCCTGGCTCATTTTTTATTTTATACTTTCAGATCACTGCTCCAAACTTTACAAAATGGGCAGTGCAACATAACTGAAATATGTTGACCACGTTCCAAAAGCTATTAATAAAAAAAAATAAATGTTCTCAAACAATTCTTTTTCTTTCCAACCTGGAAATGAAAACTATGGTTGATGTTTTATTTTCAGAGGAGGGCCTAATACAGGTGCCCCAGTCCATATTTAAGAATTTAAATCAGTGGCCTGATCTGTGGAGGTGCTGAGCACCTGCAGGTATCATTGACTTCAATGTGAGTTGCAGTTGCTTAGTATCTCTGAAAATCAGGCCAGAGCTTTTAGGTGACTGACTTTAGACAACCACGTTTGAAAAGTTTGGCCCATGTCTAATACAAATAGTGATTAAATGCCCAGGAAATAAATTTGAAAGTGAGATGATTGAAGTGTGTAAGGACTTTCATGGGGAGAAAATACTGGGTACTAAAGGACTCTTTAATCTAGCCCAGTGGCTCCCAGATTTAACAACGTGTGAATCCCTTTCACTAAAATGTCAAGTCTCGCGAATCCCCTCCTCAAAATGAATATTTCCAGGGATTTTCTCCTTTACCTGAATATAAATTATAACAGCAGTGATCTTGGAAATATAAAATGTGTTTTATGACATGCTTATTACCCACTATTAATTATTATTTATCATGACTGTATTTTTATTACATCATGAAAACAGCAACACGCTTCCAAGATCTCACTTCCGTAGCTTGTATCACTTTGAATAAGCCTGTTCTAAGACAAGGCTCTTACGTTTCATCAAGGAGTATCAGATGTGAAACAGCATGAAGGTTTTTAAGAAGCCAACTCAAAGAGTTCCTCCTACACAAGCATTCAGGTCTTGAGCAGTCCAGGCAAACAACGCATGTTACAACAAAGCTTAAACTTGTTCTTCATAATAATTTTAAAAACAATACCAGCTGCCTATTTAATTTTAAAAACAGCAAAAAATATCCACCTCCCTTTCCATTTCTTATAAGGAGTCTTGAATTTAAATCTCCTCAGTCTGCTAGATATGCTTGCTTTGATCAGCTTAACTCTTGGAAGTCCAGGGGCTCTGGGCTGCTGGCCCCGTGCTGCCTGGGGTCCCTAGGAACAGCTCTGTCCGCCATTAGGGAATTTTTTCCCTGAGAACCCCCTGAACACCCAGGAGTTCACGAACCCCAGTTTGGGAACCACTGATCTAGCATAAAAAGGCCTAGTAAGAATCAATGGCTGGAAGTTACAGACAGACAAATTCAAATTTGAAATAAGGCACACATTTTTATCAGTGAGGGTGATTAACCATTGGAACAAATTACTGAGGGAGGTGCTGAATTATCCATCTCTTGATGTCTTCAGATCAAGGCTGGATGCCTTTCTGGAAGACATGCTCCAGTCAAACACAAATTATTGAACTCAACTTGGGA
The DNA here is from genome assembly GCF_965140295.1 of Lepidochelys olivacea. Lineage (NCBI taxonomy): Eukaryota > Metazoa > Chordata > Testudines > Cheloniidae > Lepidochelys > Lepidochelys olivacea. The sequence continues at coordinate 130,257,488 of NC_140413.1, forward strand.
TAACTGGGTGCAATTTAATGGCCTGTATTATACAGGAGATTAGATTAGATGATTGAATGGTCCCTTCTGGCCTTAAATGCTAAGAATCTGTGTTGTTTAAAGAAGCATGTCCTTTCATTTATTTTAGGCTTTTTGCCTTTTAGTTGAGAGTATCCCTCCTTTAATGTATTCTGAGCAGGGTAAATATTTAGGAGCATTAAACTGGTGTATTCTCCTTTTGAAGCACATGCATCTATTTCTGTTAGATCATTATGTACAAGAATAAACTGGAGAAGAGCAGCCCAATCTTGCTCCCACTAAAGTCAATAGGAATCAATTGGGTTGTATCAGGCCCTGGACCCTGAAAACTATGACTCTGACAGTGCAGAAGATAACAATCTGGAAAAAAAAGAAAACAAGCACTCGAAAAAGGACTGACAATACTTTTCACGCACTCCCAAAATATCTGCTTCATTTCTGTCTGTCGAGGTTTATTTCTCCAACAAGCAGATTAACAAATTAGCTACTGTATTTCTAATCTCTAGTTTATCCTTGGAGTACGATAAACCCAAAATCTTTAGTCAGTGATGACAAGGACCAATTTTAGAATAAGAACCAAAAGAAAAAGCTCCTAGAGTTGGTGTAAAACTCTGTCAGCCACACAGCAAATTAAGAGTCAAGAAACTACTATCTGAGATCATGTCTACTGCTGTGATTATGGAATGTGGTTTTAAAGATAAAAATTGGACTAGTGTGTGGGATTTCCTGCCAGCTCTGTAGCCAACCAGGATTTTGTGGGGCAGAGAGGTCTATTCCTCCTGTCTGCCCATCCCCTAACCAGTCAGGTCTCTGGGACAGTGCTGGCCTTCACATCACTGCTGATGACATGAGGAATGGGGCTCCATACAAAGTCTAAGAGCGGAGTCTGAAGAAAGACTGAGTGCAAGGTAGACAGGCTGGTCTGAGTCCATGACTAGAGGGCGAGAAGCAGGAGAAGCTGTCTGTAGCGGGCTATCTTTTGGGTAGTGGATGAGCAACAACGGCATCTTCTGCAAAGAGGTGCAAACAACCTAACAAACCTTTCTGTAGGAACTTCCCCAGGACACAAAATAAGAAGCTGCATTATAAATAATATTGTGTGTTAGCTAATGATAACTTAGGTACCAAGCCACGCTTACATCATATATGAGGACATATGAGAAGTGCCTATCAGGACATGAATTGATCAGGAGAGCAGCCACCAAACAATTGATTTATAAGAAGAACAAGGGATCCAAGAAGTTGGGCCATGCAAAGGCACGTGTTTAATAGGGATATGGCCAGCTCTACTTAGTTATTTTAAATGGTCCCCAAGACACTTGGGCAGAATACTTTTCCCCCTTGAGGAGAGGGGAAGTCCCCTGTGTCTCTTTCAGAGCCCTAACAGGCCCTATATCTTATATATCAAAGCCTACATCGTGACCACCTTCCCTTCAAACTTTAGAGCCTGTCAACTTCACTCCTCACTGCGCAACTAGTGGAGAGATTCAAAGCACTTTCCAAACAAGCAGAGCACAATTTCGCCCAGACTGTTTATGCCTCACAACATCCATGTGAGGTAGGTATGGTAACACTATCTCTATTTTACAGATGGGGAACCTAAGGCACAGAGAGGGTAAATAACCTGCCCAAGGTCAGCAAGTCAGTGTCACAACCAAGACTAGAAGCCAGGCCCCCAATTCCCATTCCATTGTCCCATCCACCAGAAAATGCTGCCTCTCTAGGATCAGTAAAAAGAAAAGGAGTACTAGTGGTACCTTAGAGACTAACCAATTTATTTGAGCATGAGCTTTTGTGAGCTACAGCTCACTTCATTGGTTAGTCTCCAAGGTGCCACTAGTACTCCTTTTCCTTTTGCGAGTATAGACTAACACGGCTGCCACTCTGAAATCTAGGATCAGTATTATTGCACTTTGATGATGATCCCTTCTACCAAATATGCTGGCATTTTAGAAATGTCAATGAGAATGTCTTTTTCATTTTTGAAAAATGAAAGCGAGAATATTGAAGTGTCCTCCCACAAAAGGATCTTTGTCTAACTGGAGCCAAAGATTTGGACCCACTCAAGACAAAATGAAGGACCCTCACACAAAACACACGTCTGAAAAGGGATAGGTTATGTCACTCTTTAAAATATATTGTTCATTTATGTCCCTTAATGGTTTTATTGAATTAGACCAAATTCACTGTGTAATGTACATAAGAGAGCTCATTCTAGCTTTTTTTTTTTTTTTTTTTTTAATCCAGGGGAGCAGTTTTATTCACATCAGGATTTCCTTCTGGGCCCTTAAGATGGCATAAAGATGGGAACTATAAGATAAATGTCCTAAGCAATAAATGGAAGATGAAAGGTGACAAAATATGTTCAAGCCAATAATAAACAGAGAGCATTTGTCTAGTAAGTGAAAACAACCCACTGGGCACAATTGTGTGACAGAGTCTGCAGTCATTTTCAACTGAGACTTTCTAAATTTCCTGTTCAGGATTGGCTGGCTTATTAATTATTTAAACACAAATTGAATTAACAAAATATTCAACATATGTCCTTTTAAAGTCTCTTAAATCTAACAGCATCACACGGGAGATCTGTGCAGCCGTGTTCTTTGAAGTGGGAAGGGGAGGGGAGGTATTGGGATGACTGGGTAAGTAAAACATAACCTGAAGGTGGTCGATTTAAAGCTGTGTTAGTGGCCTGAACTTTCAATTCCCAAAGGGAAAGGATGATTAATGCCACTACCAAATGTATACCCATACCTGACCCTGATCTCATCAAATCCTGCTGCCACCATCTGCTGTTTTTAATTCCTCTGCAATATTTGTATTTGCTACCTCCCTGCTACAAAGAAAGGGAGAAAAATGTCCCCTTCTTATGAATGGTGTGATCTGGTTGTACTGGCTGAACACTGGCCAGGAGGCATCTGTTGCTTATAGTCCTGACAGCATCTGCTACTATTTCTCACTTTTCCCAGCATGCTGTGAGATATGGTTTCTCCCAAAGGTGGCCTTTGTATGCACCATTGTCAATTCCATCATTGTCTGCCACAGCCTGTTCCCACGATGCAGTGGTAGTTATTACCACACTGCAAAACCTTTCTTGCTGGCTATCCGTAATCTAAGATATTGTGTGATTGAGTTATGCAGTTAACCCTTTGCCTATGCATCAAGCCACTAAAATAAAAAAGAAATTGGACAGACCATTTTGGAAAGAAAATTTGGGGGGCTGACGATTGATGGAAACATGAAACAGATTTTGTTTTTAAAATAATGATGGTTTGGCATTAGTAAAGTCCATGTTTTAAAATAAATAAATAAATAAAGCAAAAATGTTCTAACTAGCTGTTTTAATTCATTAAAAAAAAAATCCTATAAAGGATGCATTGTTTTTTTTTTTTTTACTGATTCCTGATACGGCTATTAAGCATTGTAACAAAATGTGTGTGAATGCTATTATTTATGTGTCTGATCTTTAAATACCCTCTGCTAGTGGGATACAGACTGAGGCTTCTGATGGACATAGGCGTCCCAAGCTGTCATCTTGCCTTGTCCTTCTGTCAAACAGTTAGTGTGTCAAGCGCTTCTCCTGGGAACTTTTAGACTAAGAGACTGTAAGTGCAGAAAGGCCCAGTCTCCAGAGAGCTACTTTTAACTCATGACAATATCCTTGGTGTCAGCTCAGAATAGCCCACTATGGGGCAGGAAGAAAGAAGGCACAACAGATGTTACTAGTAAAACCACATTCACAGATCTGTAAAGTTATTGCCCCTATGCACCTACTGACCAAAAAGCTACTGAAAAGATGACCAGATTCCTAGAACTTCAATTTTAGTCAATTTTGCTCACATAAATCTCATTACATAGAATCAGTACAATTAAAATTGACATCACATCTTTCACATGGGTATGCCCCTCCTACTCCTTCTGGTTCAGTTGTTATAGTTTGTCCTTTGAAGAGATATATCGTTCCCTTTAAAAATATTTATTCCTAAAATAGGAAGTACATAAGAGTGAGGTTTGACCTCCCCAAACTCTATCTTATGCCCTCTCTCCTTTTTTTAAAAAAAGTAATTACACAGGGCCAGACTGTGAGCCACTTATAGACTCATACCTTCCTTCACAAATACTCCCAGAGATTTCAATTAGAACTACTTGTGCAATAAAATACTACTTAGAGTGAGCAAGGGGTTGATGCTATGGTGCCTAATTATTGTGGGGTGACTTTCTCCACTCTATAAAATCCTTAAACAGGAAATATCATGGGGCATGTCTAAAATGCTTCAGAACCAACAAAAAGAAATATAAGAGTTGTGAGAAATGTTACAAAATGAAACCCTCCTTGAACTTGCACTGGGACCCAGTTCATCCCTTCTCATGCTTGATTTCTGATTGTCACTGAGGAGCATCAAAAGGTGCACGCAGGGCACAGTCTGAAAGGAGAAAAGTCACCACAGGATTCAAAATACCTCATCTTGCTACAATATACATAGGACAGGACCCCGGGTATTTCCACTGCTCGTCTCATCTGAGGTATATATATTTGGTTCCTTGGGAAAGGACCTGAGGTTTTTGGTTGCAACTTGCTTCATGTCTTGTGATTCCTGTTTTCAGCAGGAACCTGTATTTTTTTTATTTTTTTTTACTGTGTTTTCATCCCCAGATGACAACAGCAGTGCAGCCACTTTGGAAACCTGATGAGGACCAGGGGCGAGAATGCATGAGACCTGCAGCCAAACTGAAGGTGACATAAACAGGGTAGTAAAGAGTTGGGGGTGGAAGTAGGCTTCCTTCACTCTCATAATGCCTGCACTGGTGTCACAATAAAAGGTGTATGTGTGGGCAAAGATTATAAAGGAGAGTTACTGTACAAACACACTATACTCTTTGGTTCTGATTCTTCATTACCTCACATCATGGACAGTCATTTAAACCTGTGCAAAGTGAGTGTAAAACATTACCACCGACATAAGCAAGTGGGGAATTCTAATTTGGTACCATTTTACACTCAAGCTGCACAGCTGTAAGGCTGTGGAAAATCAGGCCCTTCATAGACTAAATTGAATATAAAGAGACACGTTCCTCTCATGATATTAGATAAAAATTCTTCTATTGAGCTGCTATTGGTTCAGGCCAGTAATGTTAAATTACTAAATCTCAGAGTGGGTTCCCTCTCTGTTCTCCAAAACCATCCCTGAGGTGTTGCCAGAGACAGTGGCTCGTAGGAGGGAAACCGATAGTAGTATGGCTCAGTTGAAGCCATACTACCATTAAGGCATGGTGGGATGGGAAAATTAGGATGCAACACAGAGTCCAAGGAGTCAGTCCTCTGTGCAGGAGACCCTCAGCCCCTTGTAGATACCTAAGATTCATGTAGAGATCGAGTGGGATCCACAAATTCCAAGAAACTGAGCACCTTGGCAAGAGTGTAAACAGACAGTGTTCCCAGTGCCTCGGTAGAATTGTAGAAACGTGGTAACGTAACCCACTTTTGTAAAACACCTAAGGATCCAGGTGAAAAGTGGATCCACAGACAAAAAGGTGCTAGGTGCTAAGATTAACCCACCCAGGGGACAAACTGACCCTTGACAGATCTCTTGAGGTGAGTCAGGCTGTCCAAATGACCCAAGCTGTTGCGTTGAAGCTGAAGATTCCTCTGGAGTTTGGTGTGCAGATCCAACTGCTAACAACCTGTCTGCTTTTTCTGAGATGACTGCTCATTGATGCAATGCAGAGTGCACTGAATCAATTTCCACTCTAGTGTGGATAGTATTCCTGGGTTTTTATATTGACATTTTTTCACAGACAATACTGACCTTCTCCTATCCATTTTGTATGCAGTGAGGCAAAGGCCAGATAAATGAATGCTACTGCGAAAGGGTTTGTTCGGTTACTGAACTATCATTGAGGATACAATTGATGGGCCAGACTCAGACCTGGAGTAAGGAAGCACAACTGCACTGACTTCAATAGAGAGATGTATGCTCACACCAGGTCTGAATTTTTCCCTTTGAGTGGTGACAGCCTCTACTAGACAGTTTTTCCTTAGTCCATCTCAGACTAATATTCTAAGCATTATGGGCCAGATTCTGCTACCCTTCCTCACTTTGAATAGCACTCATTTCCCCATGTAGTCCTACTGAAGTCAATGGAACAGCTCATGGAGTTCATAGTAGGCAGGATTTGGCCCTATGATGGTAACAGGCCCAATCCACAAAAGCATTTAAGCACATAATTAACTTTCAGTATGTGAGTAGCCTCACTGAAATCAATGGAGCTATTCATATGCTCAGTACTAAGCACATGCACAAATGCTTTGCTCGATCAGGGCCTACAAGAGTATATTTCACAGCAAGCAGCAATGTAATATTTTTGTGTTTTGTTTGGCAGTAGAAACAGATATAGACAAGATACTGTTGACACAGGTTACACCTTTCTTTCAAGGCAACTTGGACCGAGGTCTGCTGAGTCTTCCTCTCACTCGGACATTGTTTTCAGCAGCTCCATGCTCTAGCCAGACAAAAATCCTACAAACGTGTGCATGCAGTGTTCAGTTACAAATGTGACCGGGAGCTGTTTTAGATCAAGCATTGCACTGAAAAGAAAAGGATGTACAAAGAGCTTTTCGCAAAATTGTTAAGGCTCCCATTGTACAAAAGTGAAATTACCATAAAACCACATTGCGGCGTGAGTGGCGTTTATTTCCGTCAGGAAGCTAGTTCAGCCACACACACAAGAGAAGGCTGAGCATGATGGCTGAAGGCAAAGTGTTATGGTTTACCCAGGGTCAGGCCAGGGGAGAGAGTCTGCATGAAGGACAGTGAAACGTCACCAGCCTAATTCAAAAGTATTATCTTCTTTTTTTTTGCTGCAGAAGTCGACCATTACTAAGTACGCTCTCTTTCTCTCTTTCTCTCGTTAACAGGAAACTTTAACCTGATCGTGTGCCATGATGGTTTTCCCCCAACTGGGGAATTTTCACAAGACAATGCTGGGTGTCAGGCATTGTTAGCAAGCCAAGCACTGTTTGCGGAACAAAAACAGACTCTTCGGGATTTAGTGAATTTTTGTCCTTTGGCAGTTTTCTTTACCTCTGAGAACTTTTTATTATTATTGTTCTGTTTCCTGCTAAGGAAGCAGCATGTGGTCTTCATCAGACCTGGCCTCAGGTCCTTAGCACTGCAGTGACCCTCCTTTGTCATTCCTTTGCATTTTTAATTGTGCTGATTTTCTCTCCCTCCCCGCACACACTTCCCCCACCATCCCCCTTCAGGGGTGGGGGTGCTGGGGGAAGAGAAAGAGTTTTGCTAGGTTGTTGTTTTTCCCAGGGCTTCCCCGGCAACAACTCAAACATGGTCTCAGCCAATCAGAAAGGTTTTCAAAGGTCAGGTTGAATCAGGAAAGGAGGGGGTGGGGCTCATGCATTGTGCTCTATGGCAGGTGACCACTATGTGAGAACAAAGAATGGGTCAGGGCTGGAGCCAGATCCCTTTTCTCAGGCCCATGTTCTCCACTCCTCACAATCTGTCTAAATTTAACTTGCCATTGAGGGCCTCGGCTGCAGAAAACAGCTTTATGTCGACTAATCCAGGCAGAAGTAAGAGTAGACACAGAGACAGGTTTGAAGGCGGGGAAACTGCTATTCTGCTCCCTTTTTTTTTTTTTTTTTTAGTTCCCCTCTGCCTCCAATGAAAAGTTTTCTGAACAAAAAAAAATTGGTGACAAGATTAATCAGCCCGTGGAGCTGAAACACATGCTTGACTTAAACAACCTCTTTGCTGTTATTAACAACTGCTCTAGCTTTTCTCTTGTTATGCTAATGTTACAGATTAGAGTAAAATCTATTCCTTCTCTGCTGAACAGGCCGATTGATAGAGGCTGATCTATTTTTTTCTCCCCTTTTAATTCTTTTTTCTTTTTTTCCTCCAGGCGCAAGTGTTTTCGGCAGCAAGAACAACAGAAGGTGTAAAAACAAAACTGCACACAAAAGTGACTAGCCCTCACGTACGCCAAAATCCCTAATACATACAAATATATATCAGGCTCAGCTATTGCCTTGAAATAATGTTCTGGGTGTTGTAACACAGGCTGGCAACAAAAGACAGGAAATGCAGAGTAGCAGCCAATGTCCTACCTTTAACTCATTTATTTAACCTGCAGACACACAACAGTAAATGGGTTAAAGGAAACCTGCCGGGATTCGCTTTAATAACTCAGCTGAATGAAAACGTGTTGAAGAACTCAGCACTGTTTTAGGGCTCTATCTAGTGCAATGTACTAGAGACCAACATATGTTTCCGGGCTCTTAAGAGTTAGGGATGAAGGAGCTGATCCGGCTCCCAATTAAGTCAATAGGACATTCTGCTCACTGGGAGCAGGATTGGTCCCAAAGCCAGGGCTTTCAATTTTGTCTTTTGTTAGTTTCTGTCACAACCCTGATGTTATTTAAATGTTACTTTTTTATTTAATTTCCTCTGTCTTTTCCTTCAACCAAAAAGGAAAGGAAAGAGAGAAATATTTTATGGATAGCTACAAAACTTGGATTTTTTTTTAACCTAAGAGACCATAACATTGAGTAGTATTTTGTAGTGTTGCCAACCCTCCAGGATGGGCCTGGAGTCTCCAGGAATTAAAGATTAATCTTTCATTAAAGATTATGTTATGTGATGAAATCTCCGGAATACATCCAACCAAAATTGGCAACCCTCGTATTTTGGCTTTTTCAAAACCATGATGTGTGTGACACATTTATTAATTTATATGTACAGCATGCATACATTTGCACTTTCACATACCCTCCACACCAGAATTGCTCTGACAGAAATAAGTGGAAACATAAAGGGCCCGATCCTGCAAACACTTTCTTACATAAGGAGCCCATAATCAAACACATTCTCAGCCTGCTCCTGTTGACATCTAAGTGAATATGTTTCAGTAGAGCAGGAGCAGGTCCAATCATATAATCTCAATGACATCAGTGGGACTGAGTAAGAATACTCATAAAAGGGTTGCACTCATCTAGCCCTGTATTACCAAGCATACCATACCATTAAAATGCCTATAATGTACTTCAATTGGTTATATTATACGTACTATATTATTCAGCTATGTGGCTGTCAAGATAACATTGATTGATTTATGTCAATGGACTTTAAGCACATGTTTCAATTTGACCATATGCACGCACACACACACACAAAAGAGCTTTGAAAGTCAGGAAGGTCATGATCAGGTTGCACAAATAATCTTAATCCTGAGCCTATGATAATGCCCAGTGATATACCTATAATTCCTTTCCATCCAATTACTGTATCGCCAAACTACCTTTCCTCACCCACATCCAGATGAGGCTATAGAACCTCAGCTACCAAACCCAATATAAAGAATCATAGCTACCTCCATGTCAGAAGTACATTGTTTTGGCTTTAGATGATCCTGAAAATACCATCAAACTACCATATGCAGCTCTATAAATCTCATCTCCGTTACATATGGGCCACGAATCCCAGCACAAATTCTCCTGTTGATCGCAAAAATAAATCAACAGTTAGCCTTATGACCCTGCACACACAGACTGAAATAGACCCATAGCAAGTTAAGCATCTCGACATGGCACTCCTTAAAGGAAAATTGCATTTATTAGTTAAAATATCTTAGTTGGCTAAATAAATAGTTATCAGATAGCATAGCGCTCAACATCCTAAACAGCCACTGTGATACAATGCAGAAAAAATGTCTAAAATGTGTGACACATTTTGTGTATAAAATGAAGCCTTATTTGTCAATCAAACTACCTAGGTTCTTATAACTGTTGTAGCAGAGTGCCTAATAAAGTGATTAACTTCCCATGTCTCCTGGTTTTTCTTCTGTATTTCCCCTCCTCTTTTTCCTTGTATATAGGAACATAGGACTTGCCAGACTGGGTCAAACCCAAGGTCCATCTAGCCCAAAAACCTGTCTCTGATATTGGCTTCCACCAGATGTTTCAGAGGATGGTGCACAAGACCATGAAGTAGGCAGTCATGACACAATCTGTCGTCCCCCCCTGGCATCTCCTCCTAACCCCCAATAACTGGAAATTAGTTTAAGACATGACACATGATGGTTTATATAGAAGTGTGGTGACTTAGCCCTCTGCTACATTTGTTCCCAACAGCTGGTACATATACCAATCATTTGTAACTGGCATCCTAGGCTTCTCTTTACCTTAACAATGATCCCTTTCGCTGGGTCACATTACAATACATCATAATGGCTAGGCCACTTCAACCTGCTCCAGTCTTGCAATTCTCAAAATTGGAGAAGCTTAGATTGCAATGACTTTTGGAGCACACACAGTTAAATGGGCGTCAATAATGGAGGGTAGGACAGCCTGGATCTTAGGGCTGGTCTACCCTTAACAATTAGATCACCTAGCTATGTTGCTCAGGGCTGTGAAAATATTCATGCCCTGAGCTCTGTAGTTAGTTCAACTTAACCCCTGGTGTAGATGTGGCTAGGTCAATGAAGAATTCTTCTGTCAACCTAGCTACCACCTCTTGGAGAGATGGACTAACTACAACCATGGAAAAACCCCTTCTGTCAATGCAGGAGGGATCTAACTACAGGTGTTTCAGATAAATTGGTTGCCCAAAAATGATTGGGAGCAACTCTTCCACAATACCTATGACTTCATTAATGAGCAGTGGGAGTGCTGTCATATTATAGACTGATCAGTTCCTCAGATGCCACTCCCATGCACAGACACAAGAGTGCCCTTGGACTCGGTCAGATGTCATCAGCATAGGCCACTTTCCCTACATGGCACATGTAAGATGGCATTATTTCTTGTACCAGTTTAGCCATGGGGATGGAGGATGTTGGAAGATGTTGCCAAATCTCTGAGTCTAAACTCTGTGAGAACAGTGCCCCAAGATCAGGATTAGGTGCTGTGGGAACCAATATCGATAAAACCCTACAGAGATTTGGTGCCAAAAGATTTAGTGAAAATACTGCCCAAACAGATGAACCAATGAGTTTTTAAAGAGAGTCACCACATTATTTGATAACCACTAATGTTGACAATTAATCCAATAACTATAATACCTAAAGGAGTGTAGTACAAAGGGCAGAAGCCAACTATTCTCATAAGCCAAGGATGATAGAACAAAAAATGGATTTACAATGCATCAGAGAATATCAAAAACTATTTAGACAAAATATTAATAAAATTTTTGTGGACCTGACCTACTGCAATTCACTGCTGTGTTACTCCAGTGTTATGTGGTGTAACTACTGAACTGAATAGTGTTACATCATTGTACAACTGGAATAGTGTAGTGGTGAATCAGGGCCATTAGGCATCAGAATATTTAAGCAACAGAACAGATTATTAAAGGAGATAATGAAATCATTTAATTAGTGATATGCAAGCTGGCTGATTGAGACTCTTGTTTCAGTTCCCAAGGATTAATAAGATTCTTTTTTCTTTTCTTTTTTTTTGGTTCATATAATGTTTTGACATCATGTAGTGTCTTTGTTTTGTGTAGGTATAGCCTTAGGCAGCAGTTACACCTAAGAAATGACTCAGTCAGAGAGACTTAATGCAAACATAAACCGATTTTGCTGATGATATGAGCAGTTTCTGAGAAGACTTGCACCACACCTAACAATAAGCCTTTCTCCAAGTTTTAACTAATAACACACTGGCCTTACTGTCATGCTCTGCCTCTGCTGTCACCCCTCTACTAAGTGTTGGTAGATTTTTGGGTCCTTCCAAGTCAATTTCCTGTTGGTGGAGAAATCAATGACAGAGAGTCTGGATATTTTTGTAGTGTAGCTTGTTTCATTTACACTATATACACCAGTCCTTAAACAGAGGTGCTCAAGCAGCACAGAGGCAAACCCTCTTTCAGGAGTCTCAGCAAAAACATCATTGCCCAATTCCCAGGGAGTAATTCTGTCTCAAGAGTTGACTTTAGTTAGGCAGATTAAAGCAGAGAACAAATTCTCTTGATGCTTGCAGTAGCTCTCCCCAGTAAGATATCCATCACAAAAAAAACACTGCAGTATTTCTTCAGAGACTAAATAGTGCTCACATACTAAGGAAAAGGACTTGTAATATTATGTCTAAGAACACCTTCCGGAAACCCTGACCATAACCATATTAAAGAATCTAACCTATGAGAAAAAACAGTATGAGCTAGCAGTCCCAGAACAGAGTGGGAGTCAGGAACTCCTAATTTCTGATACCAGTTGTAACAAGGACTTTCTTCATGGTATCAGGCACCCATACCCAACTAATCTCCCCTCCTTTACAGCACAGTTGTAATGATTGTTTAGAAAGGGCTAGATCATGACTGGTTCTACCTGGAAGCACAAGAATATGGGCAACCACAGCACCGGAGCAGGCCTGTAAAATATTGTCGGCCAGAAAGACCAATTATTGTTCACCACCCTTGTGCACAGGGCCTGCCTAAGGATCTGGGGGAAGGTTCATGAGATGATTTTATGGGATACACCCCAAGCTTAACTGACTTATTCTACAGAGAGAGTGTGGAAGCGGAGTTCAGACGCTTGTCCCTTTCAACCCTAAAGTATGCTGGTTTGGGTTATCGAGGATATCAACATAAGGAAAAGAGCTAAAAGCCTATTTCCTCTTAAAATGAAAGCTCATAGGGCCCAAAGGCTGTCTCTGGTAGCAATGTGCCCACCCTAGCCTATTCCAGCTCTTCTGTGGTAAGAGCTGTAGGATCAGGCCTTGTATCTGCAGTCTTTGAAGGGTTAAATGAAAGACTCATATTGTTAAGATGCACTGTATATAGATCTGCTTGCAGATTTGGTTCCTCCCACTGGCTGCTTCTGATCTTCCACCATAGCCCATGCGTTGGCAGTGCAACTCTGGCCGACATTACAAAGAAGCAATTATCTCAAAGAAATTAGTTATTACTAGCAATTCATATGGTAATGATAGTGGTGGGGATGATGATGATACCCAAGTGTATTACCGTTCTAACTGTAGTAATAATGATACTAATCTATGTTTCAGGGGGGGGATTACAGGTTTAATCATAATGAAACGTTTATCACGGATAATGAATTTCCAAAATTGTGTCTGAAGGAGAATACAGTCCCTTGGAAAATGCATTATTCTGAATGCTTGACAATTACATTGATTTAAGTGGTTGAGCACCATATTTGCACTATTCATCTAGGAGCAGGGGGAAATGTACCACTTTTATTTAAAGAACAGGAGTACTTGTGGCACCTTAGAGACTACGGTGCCACAAGTATTCCTGTTCTTTTTGCGGATACAGACTAACACGGCTGCTACTCTGAAACCACTTTTATTTAGATATTCTTTAATACCTTTAAAAAAATTGGGGTGGATTTAGCAGTCCTGAAAGTGAGAGACATCACAGAGTCCTCAATAGTTTTTAACCTGTGAAAGGACATAAGAGGTTACTCCTGGGTTTAATTAGTTTAATTTTAGTTTTGCTTGTGAGAGAAAAAAGGGAAAATGTCCTGTTATTAAAGAGGAACTAACGGAACTAAAGTCATCTTGGAAAACTAATTCAGGATAGCACTTAAACACATGCTTAACTTTAACCTTATGTTTAAGTCCCATTGACTTCCATTGGATTTAACCACAAATGCAAATGCTGTGCAGAATAGGGAGGCTTCAATGAATAAAAGCCCAAATGAAGATGACCTGGTATAGTATGTTATCACTAAAACGTTCATGAAACTTAGTACATTTTTCTAAGCAAGAGTTAAAAGTTTAATTTAATTCTTATAGAGACAGGCTGGAAAAAAAAGGAGAAGGGATGTGATGGGGGAGAGGAAATAGAAGAGCTGCCCAGATGGGTATAGAAATTTTAATATTTTGAAGTCTGAAAAATATAGCATCCCCAAAAGAAGAAATAGGTAAGTGCTACAAATATATCTCTATTACTATGCTTAAAACTTTTCCTTCTGTTCATTGAGTGTTCAAATACCAGTGAGACATTCCTGGTCTTGTTGATGCTCATATGCTTTTTGGATTGATTTAAAAGCAGACTCTGCTTTGCTTCACAAAGTCCCCTCCAAAATCTATCAGGCTGCAGAAAGGCTGAAGTCAATACATGCCGTTGAAAGATAAATCTTTTGTAACACAAAGGAGAGAGTGACTAATAGATTATTGGGGCCATAACAAAAACTCAACTGACCCCCATATGGTGCATTGCAATTAAAAGAGCAGGGGATGGATTGATAATTTTTTGGGAGGGGGAAAAAGAACAAGAACTTTAGACAAGGAAATGAGTGAACTGGAGACAGAAGTGATGTGTGACCATACACAAAATAGAACTCATTCCCTCTGAGCCATTAATCTCTGGGTCACTGTTTCCAGTAACCCAGGTGGACTGTGAACAAAAATCATTTTCACCCAATAGCTGTTTGCTGGCCTATGTGAAATGAGCTGGTCATATTAGTCCACTTCCCAGTTAATAACTGTCCCCATCATCCAGACCATCACTACAAGTGGCAATTACCAAACTACCCTCTCATCCTCTTGAACTGATACCTCTAGTTACGTGTTGAGGGGCCAATGTAAGGACACTATGGGGAATCTTGCACTGTCATTGCCCATGCTATATCTTCTCTGTGGACAATCAGAGAACTTCAGAGGTCCAAAGAAGTCAGTCTAGCACCTCTCATAGCAAAATGCTGGCAAATGTCTTGCAGAATAAATAAAACCTAAGACCTCAATCCTGCCATTGGCTTGGTGAGAGTGGACTCTTATGCCTGTTTGCACTCCCATTGGTCAATGGAGCTCTATGTAAGCACAGAAGTCTGTCTATATAAAGTAACTTGTGGGATTAGGGCCTACCATTATAATTCTGCCTATAAAATATGAGCATAGAGGACCAAATCCAACTTCTATTAAAGTCAATGGAATGACTCCCATCCAAGCTAAAAAAAAAAAGAACATTTAATAGTATTTTCAGCCAGTTTCATTTTTAATGAAACAGGCTCATGGGGGGAAAAAAGGCCACTGCCTGAGAAAGCAAGTAGAGTCTAGATGTTCATATAATAGAGGAAGAAATAAAAGATGCGTTTGGAGAGGTTAATAAAGGCTGATGCCCTGGAGAGGACAGCTTTAATTATGAATTTTATCAAAGTTTCCAGAAGCAGCTGATACCTTCCCTATTAGAGACTCTCCATTATTTGTTAAGAGTCAGGCACCCTGCCCCCATCAACAGACACATAGGAGTGTAGATATTGCCATGCTGGGTCAAGCCAAAGGTTCATCTAGCCTAGTATCCTGTCTTTGACAGTAGTCAGTACCAGATGCCTCAGCCAAAGGTGCAAGAACCTAGGCTCAGTCTTAACCCTATAGCTGAAAACAACAAGGAAAGGGCCACTGTTGGGTGAAAGCTATAGGATCCAGATGGGTAACTGTGGAGTGGCATCTCACAAGCTGGGAAATTTCAGCCATTCTGGGATGCACCTGGAAGTGCAACTGAGTAACATCCTATCAAGGAGTCACAAAACTGAGAAACCTATGCAGCAACTGGATCTCCTGACACTGGGTGGGTGCAGATAGCTCCAGCATTTACATGAAAAAGCCTCTTTCCACAGCCCAACCCAAGTAAACCTAAAGTTTGGGAGATGGGGTGTTATGGGCTACAGCTTGAGCACCTCCCTTCTCATTGGGGCCTAGAGGCAGAGGCAAGGAAAAAACAAGTGGTTCTGTGAAACAGCAGATCCTTGATCCCACCCATAAGTGCTTAAATTGGTCTGAAAAAAGGTGGGGTGGTGGAGTCTATAATAATCGGGAAGCAGATGCTTTGGTAAAACAGTGCTTAAAGTCCACCCCTCAATGTCCCAGGTCAGTTTTGGGGGGTCAGGTCTGCAGTCCCCACCCCTACCCTGACCACCACCACACACCGCACACCACACTTTAAGCACTGTCCAGCCGTTCCTTTCATTATTATTATTATTTGTCTTATGGTAGCACCTAGCGGCCCCAGCTGAGCTCAGGGGCCCTGTGTGCTAGGCAGCACCATACAAAGATACAGTAAAAGGCAGTCACAGCCCCAAACTGCTTACAATCTAAATAGACAAGACAGTCTAATGGTAAGAGGGGAAACAGAAGCACAGAGAGGAGAAATGACTTAACAAGGTCACACAACAGGTCAAGAACCAAGGACAGAACCCTAATTGCCTTAGTCCCAGTTCATTGCCTAGCCACTGGACCATAGACCCTCTCTCTTGGCCCATTTCTCTAAGCTACTAAATTTGGGGGGAAATCTGATATTTCTATATAGAAGAAACATCGTTTAGACTTCCTTTGACAAGGGTGATCACCCAGCTCATTGTCAGGGGAAGGATTTCTGTATCTACTTGGAAACCTTGAGTAGCTTTTATACAGACCTTAACTAGTACCAGTGTTAGATTCGTGCTTTGTGAAGACAAGATTACATTTTAGCCCAGTATCTGAAGGGACAATAAATATTCAGAATATATTCAAATCTTTAAATCTGGAGGGGAGTTGCCATGTTCCCACTGGCTAAAAAGGCCAGTAAACAGATACAGAGGTATACACTGTTGCAAGTAAGGTTCCAGCCTAAACCTGAGTTTAAGTATTCAGGTGAGCGGACAGAACTGTACAGAAGAGCAGTTTGAAAACTGCTAGTGAGAAACATTATGACCAATAGACTGGTTAGGATTTTGTTTGTCTTTCTCACTCTTTGAAATCTTCCTTCTATATTTAATCAGAGGGAAGCATTTTTAAGGCGCTCCAAATGGGTACTTGCTTGCAATTCTTCAGTACACAGTACTCCGATGGAAGTGAATGTCAAATGCAAGTCCTTTCTCTCCTTTTATGTGTGGCTCTCTTAAAAGTTCCAAACAAATCTATCTGAGCCAGTATTTCGGGCTAACTAATATTCCTGTTCTTCTGTAGGTGACTGTGCTGCTTACTGTGATTCCTTCTTGTTCAGAAAGATACTTTGATTCAGTATCATATCTAACACCAATATGAAACACAGGGCTGTTAATGATCAATAGACAGAAAGTCACAATCAGGAAAACCCACTGAAATTAAAATGCCACAAATGTAAAAGTGATAAAAAGAAAAACTTTTTACACCAATATGAAATTGGTCTGTGGAACTCACTGCCACATGATTTTATGGAACAAAAATCTTAGGAGTCAGGGAAGGGTTATAAATTCTATTAATAATAGGAATAGCATTCATGTGAATAATAAGAATATCATCTGTGATTACAGTAACAAAGATACAGATTTATAAGCTATATCAACCTTCATCCTTTAGGATACAAGTCAAAAACTGATTACCCAGATCAGGCAGAAACCATCACCAGATGAGAGTAAATGTCCATTATTACAGTATTATTATCATTGTTGTTGTAGTAGTGCGTAGGAGCCCTAGTCAAGGACCAAGACCATATTGTGCTGGGCGCTGTACAATCATAGAACAAAAGGACAGTCCCTGCCCCAAAATGATTACAAGCATTTTGGAGATTTTACACCATCTTCTGAATCATTGGTATTGGTCCCTGTCAGTGATGGGATACTGGATTAGATGGACCACAGGCAGAAGTGCCCAGTCTCAGTTAGAAACAGAAGAATTTCCATACTGGATCAGACTGATGATCCATCTAATCCAGTATCCCATCTCCAACAGGGGTCACTACCAGATGATTTAGAGGAAGACGTGAAGCCCTCATAAAAGATAATTATGCAGTAACATGTCTAGAGAGGATTTTTTTTCCCCAGCCACTGGTAATTACTGTGACACTTTGAACTGTACAGAATTTGAGTGAGTCACAATAAATTTTTGTGACTTTTAAGTTACAGCTTTTTTCTAATTAGGATTTACATGAGACCACCTAGTTCATTAAAACAAAACGAAAGCCAGATTCAAACCCAGGCTTTCCGAGGAAACAATGCATGAATTCACTGTCTCTATACTTAAAGTCTTCAAAGACTTTTACGTAAAATCCTTTTCCGCTCTGGAGCTCAGCATGAGTCTGGCTGCAGGGAGCTTTTGTGTGGTGGCCTGTCAGCTTACATCTCAAACAGTGATATTCAACTAATTGTAAGTGTGCATTCCTCCAGTTGTATGCTGTGCACTGCTACTCAGGCAATGCACACTTCACACTGGCTGCATGATTCCGCCCACCTATTACAAAATACAATATCTATTTTTGGTTACTTGCAATTTTTGAGAAATGACAGACCAGGGCAAGGAGGCTTACCTCTATTCCTGATGCATCTAGGAGGACTTTGGTACAAAAAGTTTTAGTTCACCCTCACCTACTGCATATGTGCCAGAAATAGCAGAAATCATTTGACTGTACCTCCTTCAATAAAGAGAACTAATCTGAGAGCGCAGTATGAGGAATATATTTGCCTGCTGACTTTGATTTTATGTGCTGTAGATAACTATGCCATCAAGCCATGTTATGTGCATCTGAATATCAGAATCAGCTAGAAAAAAAGGAATAGGAACAAAAAAGAGGAATAACTCATATTTAAAGGCCCTATCTGACCCAAAATAGCCTCTGTTAGTGCTAATCCTCAGAAGCTTGTTGGGCTTTGAAAGGTCAATAGCCAGGCAAGCTTAATGTATTCATTATGCAAAACTGTTTGACTTACACTTTTCATGATTGTATTTGAGCTACAAATTGTTGTTCATAGCAAGTATTCAACTGATTATTCAGAAGTCACAATCTGAGCTTTATGACTGTTCAACATCGCATGATTTATCTTCTGTTCCCTGATTGGATGAGCAAGCCTTATCAATTATTTCTGTTTCCACCCAAAATGAATTTTGTTTTATCACTAAATTGAATTAGTTTCTTTGTTAAACTAACATTGGTTAAGCTCAACTGTCTGTCCGTACAAACATTTGTATGAGCAAAATATCGGTTGCATGAATGTTTGCAAATATGCTGAATCAAAAATCATATTCTAATTCAGTGAACTGTTCATGAACACGCTTATAAGCTTTTCAGATAGCATTGATGCAAAGCACTGCAGCTCCAGAGCTGCAGTACAAAGGCAGCACAGGTTGTAATGCTTGAAATCATTGCCACCTGAAAGTGGTTTGGTTGGCCTACGTGACAAGAGACCATATCCCAATCCATCTTCAAAAACAGCATCTCTGTTGGCTATCTAAACAGAGAGACTAATGATGTGATGGCTATAGAGACTAAACTGCCCTCTTTTGGAGGTAATCCCTCCAGTACAGGGTTAGCCTCTACTTAGATCACCAACAAGGATGCAAATTGTGAAGACTTCGGTCTCAGGGCTGTGATTCTGTCATGCTTAAAAATTCAGAGAAAAAAAACCCCTGAACTTATCAGTTCATAATTTCATATTGATCCCTTTGAACTTCAAATCCCTCCTTAAGACTCACCTCTACCATAATACCTACAAAATAATGACATCAGACGATGGCTAGGCAGATGGTGATCTGAGACGTCTATTATAATTCAGAAAAAACATGCTCATTCTGTCATCTGCCCACACCCAACCCCATCCTCTTCCCCCACTCCCCAGCATTTGTCATCTACCTATTGTGTCTTCTCACAACTGTAGACTGAAAGCTCTTTGCAGCAGAGACTAACTCACCAGTACTTGCAGTCTGGGGTTTTCTCTCTCCTTTCAGGACTCACAATATGGCCAGCCCCAAAAAGATAAAATCATAAGTCAGACCTCAAAAAATCATGAAATTGGCTTAAAAATCACAAGATTTTTTTTAAATAAAAAAAGTCATCTCTTTTTATTTGCCTTCTGACTTCTGAATCTTTAGGATTTATGTTTTCAACCTTTTATCTGTAACCATGAGGGCTAGAAATTAATTCTTTTTTTTTTTTAATGAAAGCTGAGATTCTCACATAATCATATGACTCCAAGAATGGGACTTTGTGAAAACCATCAAATATTACAAATCTTGCAATAAAGTTGTAACAGTAGGCTACACTAGATTTTCCCACTGTTGTGTGACCAGAAACTCAACATACTCCATTTGCTTAAGCAGAGAACTGAACTAGAGACTGACCTCCTACCTGGAAGTCACACACTCTTACTCCTATAACATATCCTGGTCCACTCTGGGAACTGGCTGACCTATGTGTTTAACTTATCTCCAAAGAGACTATGTTTTTACTGTGTATTTGTACAGTGCTTTGCACAATGTGGCCCTGATCCTTGATGGGGATTTGTAGGTGCTACCGTTATGTAAATAATATCAATGAAAATAATAATTGGTTAGTCACTAGCACATCTGTCAGACTGGTATTCACCTACAGAGTCTGCAGTCTCCAGCTAACTAGATGGATATTGAATAGGGTGACCAGATGTCCCGTTTTTAAAGGGACAGTCCTGGTTTTGGGGACTTTTTCTTATATAGGTGCCTATTACCCCACCCCCAACCCCCCACCCCCTCTCTTGTTTTTCCACAGTTGCTATCTGGTCACCCTAATACTGAATAACCTTCTAGTGGTGACCAACCTGTTTTTAAGAACTCCTGTGCAGGCAGAAATGTTTCTGTTCCTTCAGATCCACTGCTGGCCCTCCTTGCGGATTCAGCCAGTATCGCCCAGTGGATCAACAACTAAGGTGCCACAAGTCCTCCTTTTCTTTCTGCGAATTCAGACTAATACGGCTGCTACTCTGAAACCTGGTATCAACAGTGTTTCAATAAGGTGGAAATCATACTGGAAGAGAACAACAATTTAAATAAACAGTTCTGCCTGCTCCCAAAGAATTCATTGCCCATAAGACTTTTAAGCTCCCTGGAAACAGACCCTGCAACTTACTCTGCCCTGATCATGCAACACATTTTTTCAAAGCCCCTTCATTTGAAGTCACTGACCATGCTGGATGTTGTAGATTGTGTGATCCCTTAAGTAGGGTCCGTAACATGGATTAAGTTTCCACTCTCAAAAGCTCAGAGTGTAACTGTGATCCTGCTACTACAACCATATAGTAGGTTTTGGAGGCAGTGGTGTTTGGGATTCAAAAACAGAAACAGTTCCAGGACTAAATGTGGTCCTCATTCCTGGCCCCCATTTTGACCCCAGTCCAAAGTCCACTGAAGTCAATGGAAAGACTCCCCTTGATTCCAGTGGGCTTTGGATCAGGTCTTCTCTGTGGGAGGAAAGTGTCACCTGAACTGCTGCCCTTCACTCCATAATTCTAACTTGCCAATCCATGGTGGTAGTATCCAAACTATACTTGCAGGAGAATTTGATGGAAGGAGGCCCAGTTGCCCCTGTTAAATAAAAAAATGAAATATATATCTCTGAGAGAGGGTGAGTATTGGAAGAGCACAGAATGGAAGTATTGTTAAGAATACTTTGCACTTACATGGGACCTTTCATCAAAGGATCTGAAAGCAATATACAGATATTGATTAATTAAGCATCACAACAGCCCACAAAGTAGGAAAGTGTTATTAAACCTATTTTACAGATGGGGAAACTGTAGTTAAGCAAGATACCCAAAATCTCACAGTCATTCATTGACAACACTGGGAATGGAATCCAGGAGTCTCAGCTCCCAGTCCCCTGCTCTAACTACTAGACCACATTTCCCTATTGGTAAATGTTTATAGTTTGTACCCAGAGTAAACTTTTACTGTAGCTATTTTAGGCATTGATATGATACAAGTAAGAGTAGTCCTCATAACTATCTACAGAAATGATCATAAAGTAGAAATTCTTTTTCACTGAATGAAACATTATCATCGATCTTCAGCCTAGCTGATTAAGGCGGGAAGGGACAGAAAGATGCTATATCTTCTGTCCTTTCATAGTAGCCGTGTAACAGTCTCATGAGTTTTGCTGCTACATTAAATTATATACTTTATTGTATGGTGTTTTTATAAATTAAGGGATTGATCCAAAGCCCATTGAAGACAAGGAGACCATGGCTAGGCCCTTCTGATGTTGTTTCAAAATGTATTGAACTTTTCTGATCAGGTAAATATCCCCTTTGTGCAGAGAGCCAGTACAATCTCAATGCACCACTTCAGTTCCAATGAAGCCCTGTTTTGAGGACTCAAATGGTACATCGGCCTTGTGCTAGTCTTCTGCAAGGGGATGATACCCACCTTTACAAAGGTATGTGCGATGCTGTAGCAAATTGAAGATGACTAGGGTAAAGACACCTTCAGCTCTCCTACATTTGCCTTGAACAGCTCAGCCTTTTTTACATTCCCATTTCCTAGTAAAGATTATTAAAATTAGCTAATGCTAGATTACAGCGACTCAGATGGATCCTGACCCTGTGTTCTGGAGAGGGTTTGTGTTTCTGAAAATGGCATCTTCAGGAAAGGTAAGGCCCCCTTGCTTCAGCAGAGAGTCTAGGCTTATTCTACCTTAGGTGGTGGTCCCATCGCACCCTGTGCATCAAGAAGCCTCATGTGCATGCAGCCAGTCTCTAATAACACTGCCATATGAACCATGATGGTTTGGTGGGAGGGCAATTACGAGTGGAGAAGGAACTGAAGGGCGTCAATACTGAGTGATAAGGGAAATGGATGGGTTCTCCCATCTTTCTTTACATAGGGTCTCATTAAACCTAAGGCGGGCCTGCAGTTCTTCCAAATTTCTAGCAGCTGCTATACCTTAGTCCTGTTCCAATGCATAGGAAGGCCCAAGTTTCAAACCACTGCCACCACACAGACCTCTACTTCAATGCAAAGGAACCCCAAATTTTTGACTGCCAACAACCTCTAGCATGAAAGGCTCTTCAATCTTCTGGCTACCTGCAGCTGTACTGATGCTCTGAAGTGAAGGACTCCCCAAATTTCTGACTTTAACCATTACTACCATCTATCTCCATGACCAAAGACCTGTATTTCTCCTTGATCACAGCCACAACTAGCTTCAGAACATTCTTGATAATAGGACAAAGTAATATCTCCAAGAAGGCTATTTACCTTGTCTATACCCCCCGTGCAGTAATTGAAATCTACTATAAGTGCACAGCAGAAAAAAGTAATATTCTATATAAGTTCACAACACCAAGGGACTGATTTTCCTGTCATTTACACCTGTTTATCTCAGGAGTTGAGTTACATGATGTAAAGCTAGCACAACTAGAGAATCATGCTCCAAATATCTACCTGTGCACTCAAACTGTACATGCTTAAGTAACATGCTCTGTAGGCCGGATTCTCAGGTGGGGCGAAGTGGCGTAACTCTATGAGTTATAACAATTTAAGAACAAAAAAACTGCCATGCTGGGTCAGACCAATGGTCCATCAAGCCCAGTATCCTGTCTCTGACAGTAGCCAATACCAGAGCTTCGGAGGAAGTGTACAGAACGGGGCAATTTTGGAGAGATCCACCCTTGTCTTCCCCTCTTGGGTTCTGGCAGTCAGAAGTTTAGGATCACCCCAAGCATGAAGTTATGTCCCTGACCACCTTGGCTAATAGCTGTTGATGAACCTATCCTCCATCACAGGTTAAATGTGCATTGTGTGACAAAGTACTTCCTCTTGTTTGTATTAAACTGCTGCCTACTAATTTCATCAGGTGACCCCAGTTCTTGTATTCTGAGAAAGGGTAGATAACACTTCTCTATTCACTTTCTCCACACCATTCATGATTTCATAGCGCTCTATCATATCCCCCCTTAATCATCTCTTTTCTAAGATGAACAGCCCTAACGGTTTAGTCCTCTCATATGGAAGTCATTCTATACCCTTGATCACCTTTGTTCCCCTTCTTTGAACTTTTTCCAGTTCCACTGTATCCTTTTTGAGATGGGGTGACCAGAACTGAACACAGTATTCAAGGTGTGGGTGCAGCATGGATTTGCATAGTGGCATTATAATATTTTCTGCCTTATTTTCTATCCCTTTCCTAATAGTTCCTAACATTCTGTTAGCCTTTCTGACTACTGCTGCACACTGAGGTAAAGTTTTCAGAGAACTATCCACGAAGACTCTAAGATCTCTTTCTTGAGTGGTTACAGCTAATTTAGAACCCATCATTATATATGGTTTTTAATATATTTTATATGTTTTAGGATATATTGGTTTTTCCAATGTGCATTATTTTGCACCCTCATCTTCCTCCCTGCAGTGCTTGAGGCACTGCACAAGCACATTAAAACACAGTACAGTTAAAAACAACAGTGATTAATAAAGCAAGGCAATATTATTAGCAAATGCACAAAAAGTACAATAAAGATGGGAAAAGTTGAAAATATAAAATAGGGAGATTAAGCAGAGATGTATAAGTCAAAAAAGAAAAAAATGGCAAAAGGGCTTAGGTAGGCATCACACATTTTAGCAATTTAATAGCCTCAGGGTCAGCAGTATGGAGCCTGGAAAGTCCTCCTGACTGATGATCACAAGATGAGCAGCCATTTCAGTAGGTGTGCAGCATCCTCATCCACACTGCAGCTACACAGAGGGCTGCAGGAGCTATTAGTCTGAGGTGCAGCACAAGGCCATTAACCCTCAGCCCCTCCTTAATCGCCCGGAAATGACCTCGCTGAGGTCATTATTGCTATTAAGATGGAAAGCGTTGTGTAAGAGCTAAGTATTATTATGAGATGAGAACTAAAAGAGGGAAAGTGTGAAGATTTTTTTGGTTGTAAATAGGTGACTCTGTTTGATCTGTTTCTTAAAGATTCCACATTCCAGGTGAATGAACACTGAGTTGTTTTAAACCACTTCACCCCCTGCTACAATCAGAAGTCGCTGATTTTGCAACTTGATTTGCACAGGGATTTTTTTTTCTTTCTGAATACTGTTTATTTAAGTAATTGTCGGCTCTTTTCCTGTCCTTTTTTGACCCCAGGAAACAACTTTTTTTTTTTTTTTGGAATATGTTTCCATTCTGGGACTTCTATTATCTACTGAATAGAGCTGCATGTACTTCCGTGGAAAGACCCAGAAGAGAGAGAGTTGAATTTACTCTTGAACTAAAGTCAACTTACCTTCCATGATAGACCCCAAAAAGTCAGCTCTTAAAGCAACGCATTTAAAAGACAGTTAAAAAATCTTCCCTTAAACCATCGGAATAAAACCAGAATGGAATTAATTAAATTAAAGGAAGGGATTTTACAATTTGGAGGAAAGAATTCATGCCATTGTTTTCTGACATTTACTCAACATGATTTACCTAAAAAAGGAAGGAGGGGGAAAGGAAGAGAGGAGGGCAAACCAGAGCAGAAGGGAAAAAATCTTTAGGGGCAGTAAAACACTGCTGCGCAGGATGAAGGAACAAAAGGAGGGCTTTATGCCTGTCTTTTGATATTTTCCGACTCAGCAAAAAAATCCATTGTGTGGCATGAAAAAAAATAAGTTAGAGGCTTCGTGTGTGAAAGCAACTGCTTATCCATTGTTTAATAGGGGCTAATGAAATGTCACCATTTCCCCATTATGTAAGGTGTCATTTTTGTTACAGTCACCTTGGTCAAAGTTCTCACTTTCACTTTTCAAAAGAGGGGAATACTGGTAGATGGTGTTTCTTGTTACCCCCACTGTCTACCCATACCGAAACAAATACTTCTGTTAGGAAATATCAGTGCTGACCAGATGTCACTGACTTTTTTTCTTGTCCTACTGCATGTGTCCCTTAACAGCTGGCAAGAATATCAGCTCAAATTATTCCCCACAAGCACAGTCTTTCTGTTTGTCTCCAGATAAAGGGATTTGAAATCCTCCTTGTCAGAAAGGGATGCTGAAAACTGTGGAATGGATTGCCGCTGACAAAAGAAATACTTCTTTAATATAATTAACTAATCTGCAATAATCGCCATAGTGATCAGAAGTAATTAATGGCAAAAACAGCCAGGGGATCGGTTTGACATCTAATGTCCCCAGGAAATTTCTTAGCCAAGAACATTCTCTTAGATCCACTGTTGAGGGGCTCACTAATAGAGCTAACAAATCCTTAATCATACAAATACTTTTGATTTTGGTCACGTCACCTGAAAAGAAAAATCTTGGACGCGCTTACAGATAAGGGATGTTGTGGAAGCAGTGGTGAGGATAGAATGCATTGGCATAAGTCATGATCTTCTGTTGCTATGGTGCTTACCCATGTGTTTATACCCCCTTGTGTTGTAATCTCTTTAGATCTCACAGGTGAAGCAAGGTCAGGCCTACTCTATACTTGAATAGAAGCCCTCCAAGGAAAGCCCAGGTGTTACAGGCTGCCTGACATGACACTGGTGATTGAATATGTGGCACTGTTCCCACTGAGCCAATGTTGGAACTGAGCTGCTGGAGATACCATCTTATGCATTATGCATAACAGAATCCCTGGCTGTTTGTGGTTATTAAAGATCTTATAGTTCTTGTCACAAATTTCAGCTTCACTCATTAAATTCTGCCTACCTATATTCCCACTGTACTTACAATTATATATGTTGTTCTCCACTTCCTCTCCTCCAAACTGTTGTGTAATACTAGTGGTGCAGAATGACAGCTGTGTTCTTCCCCAGAGACAGCTGCATTTCAATGGTGGGTACGTTGTCCTTCTACAGACAAAGAGTTTTGGGAGGTCTCTTTGGTTATTACTACTATTATTATCATATTAATGAAAAATTAAGATTCATCTAGAGATGGGCTTGGATCTGAAAACTCCCAGTCTTTGGGGAAGTCAGTCTGAAGTCTTCTGCTCAGTCCTATCTCGGAGTGGTATCAGATCAATGGTTCATCTAATACAATATCCTGTCTTTGACAATGGTCAGTATTAGATGCTTCAGAGGAAGGTGCAAGGAACTCCATTATGAATTACTATGTAGTAACCTACCCATGGTATATAAATTAACACATATAACATGCTCCACGTAGTCAGTGGCTGGTTTATGTCCTGACATAGGAAGGTTTACATTCCTTTATATTTTTTTTATCCTCACTAATGTAACTGTAGCCATGCTCATTATCAATATAAACATCTAATCCTTTTATAAACCCTGCTAAGGTCTTGGAATTATATCCATGATATTCTGAGGCAGTAAATGGCCCAGGTTAGTTAATAACGCATTGTGTAAAGAACTATTTCCACTTTAAAAGTATTGCCTTTCAATTTTATTTAATTTCCCCTTATTTTTTGTACAGTATTATGAGACGATAAATAGGAGCACCCTATTCTCTGTACCATTCGTTGTTTAATTTACCATTACCATGTTCCCTCTTATTTGTGACCTCTCAGTACCAAGCAGTCCCAGTCTTTTCAATTTCTATTCATACAGAAGTCTTTCCATACCTGTGTTCATTTGCATTGCCCGCCTCTCGACCTCTTCAGCTAGATATTTTTTGAAATGCAGAAAGCAGAACTGACAATGGTATGCCACCAATTTAGAGAGGTAGAACAGTGTAGTGAATAAGACTCTGAACTAAGAGCCGGGAGACCTCTGCTCTGTGTGACTTTGAGCAAGTTACCTAACCTCTCCGGGTATGGCTAGATTATAATCAGAAGTGTGATTGCAGCTTGGCTAGGCAGACTAGTGCTAGCTTTAATCCAACCAGCATGGCTAAAAATCTCAGTGAAGACAGTGGCACGAGTAGCACATGAATACCTATCCTGGGTACTAAAGCTTGTACCACTACATCTTCGCTGCTATTTTTAGCCACATGACCTAAACTAAAGCTTGATCACATTTTCGATTGCACTGTTGACATGCCCTCTGGATGAATTCCTGGACCCACTGAAGTCAGTCAGAGTTTTGACATTGATTTCAGTAGGGCTAGGATTTCACCCTCTGTGTCTCAGTTTTTCCACTCGTAAAAAAATGGTGATGGTGATACTTGCCCTCTTTTGTAAAGTAGTTTAAGCTTTATATATAGACGAAAAGTGCTAGATAAAGACTAATTTGAATTATTATCCTATTTTCAGTATTATTTTCTATTCCATTCTTTATACACACCACCATTTTGTTTGCTTCTTTGCCATCTTCTGGACACTGAGTAGATATTTTTACTGAGCTGTCCTAGATTAATTATTAAAAATGAATAAATCACTGAAAAACAGCACTGGTTCACTGCATTGCCAGCTTTTTACCGTGATATTTAATCTTGTCATTTTTGCACCCACACCTGCACGTTGGGTCGCTAGTTGTATCACAACCAATATGTCATAACAGAACCTCTGAAGGAGGTGAGATGGAATACTGTTTCTTTAAAATCCAAAGAAACATGGTCATGTGCATAAAATCTGAGTTCAGAACATTTAGATTTTGCTAAAGTTTTGCTGCCCTGAACCCCAAATGTTAATTTGGCATAGCAATTTTGACTTAGAAATACTAACTGATTTCTTCATTAAAAAACTAGTAAAACACATTCCCTGAATATCTGACAATGGAACACTACTGAAAACTTTTTGATTCCCCCAACAGAAAACCTACTTAAAAAAAGAAGAGTCATGAATCAGTAACAGCTGCTCCCAGCACCTGTTATTTATTCCCGTCACTAACACTTCCTATAACATTTCTGAAAAAAATGGGTATCTTTCCCATATGAATGCACCAAGTTCTTTGGTACATCAATGGCATTTGGTGGTTAAATTTGATCTACAAGGTGCATTTACAGACTGCCACTTGATGGAATTTTGCAGTTATTTTGCAAATAAGATTCCTTCCCTCTCATCCCTGGATTATTTTTCTCTTCATCTAAAAACACCTTTAAAACAAGGAGACACCATACCTCTTGTTATACATGTATAATGTACCTATTTCTGAATGTGTACTTGCAACTAAGTCTTAAAGACATACACACTAATTGTATATAGAATATACATGAGTCTAAAAGGCCTTGCAATGTGTCAGATTAAGAGAAGGAGGGCGGTCCAGTGGTTAGAGAACTATCCTGGGACATGGGAGACCCACATATAATTACTGGTGCTGCCACAGACTCTGTGTGGGACCATAAGTAATTCATTTAGGGCCAGATTTGTTTAATCTATTTATTTATTTAGGAAGTGTTAGCAGATCATTGCAACAGGGAGCATAAATTTATCAGAGCATGAACTTTCGTGAGCTACAGCTCACTTCATCGGATGCATGTAGTGTTGCACGTAGTATGGTACATTAATATAATCCTCAGATCTCACTATTTAACAGAGAGTCACCATATTGCAGAGGGAGCCTCTTTACACTACCCAGGATATGTTGAAAGGTTTTTAGGCACCTCACCTCTGTGAGATAGCAGAGTGCTGTTATCTCCATTGTTCAGATAGGAATCTGAGTCTCAGAGAGACTAAGGGACAGGTTTTTTTAAAGGATGCAGAGAGTTGCCTAGTGAAATTTTCAAAAGTTCCTAGCATCTAAGGTTCTTCTGGAAATCTCACTGGGCACCTCTCTGTGCCTTTAGGCACAAAGGACCTTTAAAAATCTGGCCCTTCGTCTCACTATGCCTCAATTCCCTAACTGTAAAATGAAGATAATAGCACTTTGCTACCTCACAGGGGATTTGTGAGGATAAATACATTAAAGATATTGAGGTGTTCAGATACTATAGTGATGGTGGCCATAAAATTACCTTAGAGAGATAGATATCACATGCTGATAAGTGTGCGGGAGAGGTTATATCCATGTGATAAATTGCAGGGCCATGAGCTAAATGTATAATGTGCAATTGATTGCCTCAGCAACACTAATTCATCACTCCCCAACCTGCCCCTTCTGAGAGATATTCTAATTTTCTAAACCTATTAGCAACTTCTGATAACCACCAGCTTTTATATTCAGCCTGTCACAAGAATGTTTCATTCTTTTGTCCCAATGAGGAATTCCACCCCCTCCAAAATAATAATATAATAATAATGTTATTATGCTGGTCAGAGGCATAGGGAGCTAACATTCAGTCCTAGACCAGTCCTAGGTTTGAGGTCTGATAGCTTGTCACCAGGATGGGTCAGGAATGAGAGCTTTATACCCTTAAGAAAGAGAGACTCACAGCTTTCAATGGGACACAAAGTATTTTCTTCTAGCCCCGGAAGGTCATGAGATATAAGATTTAAAAGCTGTGAGATAAAATCATAGAATCATAGAACTCGAAAGAACCTCGAGACGTCATCTAGTCCAGTCCCCTGCATTCATAGCAAGACTAAGTATTATCTAGACCATTCCTGACAGGTATTTGTCTAACCTGCTCTTAATGTTCATGTCTAGAAAAACTATAGGTCATTTCTAGAGGTTTTTTTAATGTGCTTGTTATTTTGCCTTCCCTCTGACCCCCATAGTGTTCAGTTCATGCTAACTACCTATATAACTCAAGGTTAAACAAAGTAATCTGAAAACCTGGGGAATACTTTAAAGTGATTGCCTATTGGAGATGGTCCTTGTTCAAGTTTCACTGTATATATATCATTTTTATATGTAAGCATTTCAGAAACACATGAATCTGCTCAACTCTTAACAATCTTGTGTCTGTCATTTGGATTCATTCCAATTTGATTAAACAGATGCTGCCAACTTAAACGTCGTATGTCGCAAACAAATATCTTTACATATATTACTAATGAAATGCTAGATTATTAAAAGTGAGAGAATTTTAAACAGTCAGTATCTTGTCATTATTTATGTACTTCATTTACTTTTTCCATTTCTCTGAGCTTGGATAATGGATCAAGGCTGTGTTTATTGTCAGTTTCACTTTCAGATCTGGAGTCGGTTTCAAACATTGCAAGGTAATGTTTGTTTATTTTAAAACAACTGTTTTCACTGATATTTTTTTAAGCTTGTGGAAACATTTCCTCTAGTCTTAGGTTTTATAAAAACTTGTTTTTACAAAATATTTACCTCAGGCCAAATTTAAGAGGACATTGTGCCTTTAATATAGACAGTTAAACAATGCTATGTAGGGCATTTATCAGAAGGAAATGTCAGCAAAACTTGATAGTATGGTAATTAGATAACCCAGATAAATCTGCTGAGTTCTGGATGCTCACAACTGCTAGCCTAGATAACACTTCCTGAAGAGAATTAGAAGGACCCTTACACAGCATGATACATTTGGTATAATTCAGGTTCCATTGCTTTTGCTTTCCTTGGACTTGCAGAGGGAAGGGAAACTAAGATCCAGCCTAGCACAAGCATTCTGTGAAGTGTTTCCCTATTGCTTGCTGCTCTGAACAGAGCAGCTAATTTTCACTGACAACATCGGCTATCCACTTTTTTCAAAGAAGCTCAGAATCAGATCAGCAGCTGTGCCAAATTGTCACAGTTACTGGACAATGAACAATTCCACAATCACTTTGATTTAAAATAAATTAAGGTAAAAGCAGTCTGTAACAAAAAGTCTGAGGGGATAACATCTGTCAGTCAGGTGACCTTTGTAAACAGATGTATTGTATATAGGAGCAATCTCTTAAAGGAGTCTCGAAAAGGAAAACATTGAAGTGAGAGCCAGGTTATTTTGTGATAAGTACCTTTAAGGCCTGGTTCTCAGTTTGACTAAAGCCCCTCTACACAGTTCTGGCAAGAGTTTTAGTGTAAATGAGAATCAGGCCTTTGACTTTCATGGTTGCTGAAGAAGACCTGAAGGGATTGTTAATAATAAAACATGGGCCTGGTTCAAGGGGTCTGATTCTCTATGGCCTTGGTAATCATTTATACCAGTGCAAAGTGGATATAAAACATTACCGGTTAGTTGCACCCATTTTGCACAAGTATAAATAGAGCTGGTCAAAACAAGGAACACATTTTTCTTGAAATTTGTGTGAAAAAATGTGTCCTTTTTTCATCCAAAAATTTTGAAACTGGAAATGTTTTGACCAATTTTAGGTGTAAATGATTGCACGAGGTGCAAGGTAAGGGAGAATCAGAAACAAGGACAACTCTGCTGCTAGGGAAGAATAAAAAAATATGGCATTATTGGCCACAGTGTTTGGCTCAAATGGCAGCCTATGCTGGAGGGTGGCCCTTGCCACTGGGTTTGAGGAAATTGGCTAGAAAGTTGATATTACCAGTGCTCACTAAGCGTGACCTACGGGTAAAGTGGAGACAATTCAGTATTGCCAGCTTTTGTGATTTCATCATGAGTCTCACAAGATTGGTGAGGGGCAAGGAAGGTTAATGTTTCATGATGACCTCCCTATTCCTGGCTTCAAAACTCATGAAATTTCTCTTATTCAAAATGGCCACCATCTCTCATTACTTTCAATATGTCTGAAACCAACCTTCCTTCAGCCAATATGATCACCATTCCCTACAAGCTTTGCATGTAGATCTGAGACTGCCCCTAGCAAAGAGGGTGCAAGTGATTAGGAGATGATAATGAAAGCAGCCAGTGAGGATGCCCTCATTTTTGCAGATGCATTTCAGGTTGAACTTGGAACCTGAAATTCTCACACACAATGAAAGTAGGCAGCTTCCCCCAAAGGCTCAAAAAACAAAAGGTAATTTATTAGATAGATAGATAGATAGATAGATAGATAGATAGATAGATAGATAGATAGATAGATAGATAGATAGATAGATAGATAGATAGATAGATCAGTGCAATTTGTACCAATATAACTGCTCCCACAGTAGAGGTTGTACCAGCATAACTATGTTAGTAAAAACTCACACCTCTAACTAACACTAATGTTGGTACAAATACTGCATAAACCGCACTTTCATGTAAACAATAACATGTGTTTTGCATAGCTCCTCCCAGTTGGCAGGATGATAAATACTATAGGCCTTGCCTACACTAGATTGTGTTTAAATTGTGCTAGTTAAGGCATTGTGACAATACAAGATTTGCTAATGCAGACAAACAATCAGTGGGATTGCCAGTGTCTTTCAGTTTAGAATTAATGTTTGTGTACTTTCCGAATCTTTTACTTTTTCTTTCACTTTTTGTCCCAAACCAAGATCAGTCTGTATCTCTGCCTGCAGGATGCATTCTAAATAGAACAACAGTATTCTTGGAGGGGAGTCTGCTATAATCACATTGTGCACTTATTTGACAGTATATTGTATGTATATCCTCTGCAGAATGATGTATGCTTCCATTTTGTCATGGAATGTTATTCCATCCAAGAACCATGAAGTGATTTGCAAAGGCAGGTTGTCATCTTGCAGATGGGCAAATTGAAATACAGGGCTTTTTTTATGTTCCCCCACACCATAGCATCAGAGCACCTCCCAAACATTCATACAACTATCCTCACAACACTACTATGAGGTAGGGAAGTATTATTATCCCCCATTTTACTGAGGCAGAGCGAGATTAAGTGACACAGGTCCAAGGTCCCTCAGGAAGTCTGAGGGGAGAGCTGGAAATAGAATGCAGTTCTTCTGAATCCCACTGCAGTGCCTTCACCACACGACCATACTTCCCCTCCCAAGGTTGCACATGAAGTCTGTGGTAGAGCCAAGAATAGAACCCCAGTTTCCTGATGCCCAGACCATCCTCCCTCCCTGTGTGCAACGTAAACACAATCCCTCTTTAAACAACTTTTAAAACTATTTTTTGCAATTAAAACTAGGACACACTCTCCATGCCCAAGACTTAATATATTTTCTATTGCTGTTGATGCTCACTGTTTACAAAATCTCTTAAACTAACAAGGTGGTGCATACTTCTCTGCTGATTAATCATATTGTGTCAGTGCCCTTCACTTTTGAACACTTTTGAACTTATTAGTACTAACCCTGTTAAATATGTAGGGGGCTGAGGCCCCTGAATATCACCATGTCTCATAAAGAAATTGCATCTAGAGTCACCCAAGCTGGTACATAAAGTAAAATATACCTTCCTGCACTAACTAATCCCCCAGGGGAAATTAATCCTGAGAGAGGGCAGTTAAACTTGCTTCCACTTATCTCTCCTTTCAGCTTTGTCACCTGGCGGGAGCAGCTTTATGTTGTTGTAGTCCATAGGCGCCATGCAGATGGAGGCAGATCAGTCGATATGCTGATTAAGGAGGGTCTTGATTCTATGCCACATTAAAATCAATTTCTATCAATTTCAATGGGCATTGGATCAGGCCCTGAATTCCCAGCTGTTCTAGCTACATATCGTTCTTGAGCCTGTGCCTCTCACCTTGTAGGCAGAAGTGAGCCCTTTGAACCCCAAGTGGAGAGGAGGTTTCTCCCACTTTCTGGAAAAGGAGCTTTATGTTTTATCAATAGGGCACATAAAGATACATTAAAATAATTCTCATCAGCCTCCCTTTAAGGACGTATGGTTTATCACTCCACCAGCAATGATGGTAAGAAATGATGACACTTCTTTTTGTGAGCATTCATTAATTATTACTATTGGTATTAAGATAGCACCTAGAGGCCCCAACAGTTTGAGGCCCCTGCTCTCAGTGTGTTTGGTGCTATACAAACCCACAGTGAGAGAGACAATTCCCATCCTAAAGATCTTAGGGTGGGAAGGGAAACAGAGGCACAGAGAGGTGAAGTGACTGGCCCAAGGTCTTACAGAAGGACAGCTGTGACTAGAACCCAGGTTTTCTAATTGCCAGTTCAGCGTCTGAGCCATGAGACTACACTGCCTCGAGCCAGCCTGTCTCCATACATTCAGTCAGTGGTGAGTCAAATTAATAACAGATTAATTTTGTCATTAGTAGAGTTCCATGTATGTTATTGCTTATGTAGAAGCCATGTTCCTCACACTGACATTTGCAGACTGCTTTTCTGTTGTGATATATTACTCATCTCAGGAAAAACTCCAATGAAATGGATTATATGTGGGAATCAATCTACTTAAAGTTAAGTCAAAGTATTTCATTTAATGATAGGTTTGGAGAGGAGGCTTCATAATTTAGTGTTACAGATCACCACTTGCAATGATACTTTGACTATTTGTGTTCTGGACATGTTCTTATTTGCAGATAGGGCCTGATCCGATCCCATTGAAGTCAATGGGAGTATCTCCATTGTCTTCAGTGGACTTTGTATCAGGCCAGTAATGATCAGCCACATTCTGTTATAAAAGATCGGAATGGAAATGGTTTCTTAGATTTTTCAAAAGTACATTGCAGCTTGTAGGCATGCCAGTTAGTACAAACTATAACTCAGTTAAGATGCCTTGGCATTAAAGGCCAAATTCACCACTGGCACAATGTGGGTTTGATGCCACTGTGCTCAGATATCATAGTGATAGGTATAGTGCAAGTATTTTGAGACAATAATAGATTTGATAGGTAGACATACATTAAAGTCATTGGCGTAGCAATCACGTATGCCATCAATCGATTTAGTCTCATATGCCTAATAGAACTCCCTCTTCTTCTAAGATGGAAGTTTTGCTTTTATTCAGGTTTAATTTGGGAAGCTCACTTTTTATGGCTACACATGAAGGATTTGGCCACAGATGCCCATTCTGGCATGCCTGGTACACCCAAAATTCCCATTGACTCCAAGGAGATTTTTGGGGATGTAAGAAATGACAACCTGAGTCCTTAAAGGTTCCATGTATCAAACAGGAGGATGCTTGAATTGATCCTTCTAAGAGAATTACGCAGTATTTTTTTATATACACTACAAAATGACTGTACAGATATTACTCAGACTTTCCAGAGAAGTTCACTTTTGGGATAAGACAAGCATATGTTGTGTCAACCCCGAAGGTCAATCATTCAGAAAGTTAAGAGGGAATGAAAAATGTAAGGAGGGATTTACATCAGAGAAGTTCTTTTCCATCCTTTCTTGCAACTTTGAGCCCTATTCCTGCTCCCCCTAATTGCCTACTGAAGTATGTCAGATTTTTGATTGGCCATTGATGGCAAAATTGGATCATATTGTTTTGGAGAGTAAAGATATCTTTTTCATTATCATTAATAATATTTATTTTGGAAAAATATTTTAAAAATGAATTTCTTCATTAACAAAACAGTAAAAAAAAACTCAAATAACATTTGCACAATATTCCATAAATACATTTATATACAAAAAAATATAGTCACATAGACCCGAAGTGCCTTTGTACATATTTACCAAAAAAATTAAATTATAAAAAAATGAACGTCACAAAATACTCAAGCTTTACAATTATCATGAAAATATTTTTACAGATTCAAAAAAATAACACACTTTTTTTCACCTAGTAAAAACACATTTTAGTATCAAAAAAGACATGAAAGGCAGTGTTTGTGTCTCTAATTCAAGAAAAGACTGGCTCGTAAGAATCCAAAATATACACTTCACGCAGTGCATGCTTCTTATGTAGTAATTAAGTCCCTTCATTTAAATATATATAGAAAAGCAACTGACCATAGTGCAATGATAAAATTCATAAAGGCAGTGCAACAGTTATTCTTGAACACAGATCCTTGCCTCGTGTCCATCTTGGTTTTTTTGCAGTCACTTTGCTAACTTCAGTAGAGAACCAGCTCAGCCTGAATTTAGTTTCTCAGCAGCAGTCAGTGAAGGAATCTATCTCCCTTTCCTCTTTCAGCAGCATTCATTGGGGCATATCTCCTTTGAAATTGTTTTGAACAACAACTTTGTCATATCACTTCCGTTTTACACCTGTAGAGAGTTGAGAGAAGCCAAGAACAGACAGAAGCAGAATTTAGTAAAACATATAGAGGGTCTCAGTGATTAAGAGATGGACAGAGATCAAGGAGTCCATCGGTGTGCTAGGGCAGAAGAGACTCCACAAATAAGGAATAATGCATAAATTACAATGATACTACAGCTGTGTCCCAATCCTGCCAGCTCTCTGTGTGTGGAACTCCCATTGAAGCGAATCATTTGCAGGATTGGGCTTTATCTCAGAAAAAGCTATCAGTTTTACAACCTCCACATGAAAATAAACCTACAGGGCCAGATCTCACCGAGTGTACATTGGTATAGCTCCATGAAAGGCAGCGGTGCTGTGCTGATCTACACTAGCTCAAGATCTGGCTCAATTATTTTTATTTTCTTTTACAACCATTAGGCACTGTACTAACCTCAGTTGCTATAATGCATTCATCTTTCTCCTCTGATATGACATACACCGACTGGTACTTTGTGTCCTTTGAAGTGGAATACACTGATTCTGGTCGTTTTCTTTCAGAAGTATCACTATTGAAGATAAAACCAACAAAAACAAAAAACAAATCAGATAGCTGATACTAGTACCAACAAGGAAACATATACACCCTTTACAGTAAACTGTTCCCCCAGAGCTATTATCTGAACCGTACCTCTTTAGTGGTACTGCACTTTTCTCCTCTGCCTCTGAATTGTATGTTTCACACTTGGCTTCGCATTTGCTGTGTTCCTCTTTAACAGAGTCCTCATTCTTAAGTTCATGCACCAAATTGTAATCCACTGATGGGTATCTAACTTTGTAGCCATTTTTATCAGAGTTATCACTGTGAAAGTCTACTTTCTTATTTGTGTTTTTAATCTGAGTGGCACCAATGACACTTATTGAAATGTCCTTTTCGCGTTGGCAGTTGGCCAAGTTGTTCATGGTCTCTGTTTCACTCCTGCATGCATCAGGCTGATGGTGCCTCTTTTGCATTTTGAGTCTGACACAGACAACAATAGCAGCGCACCCCAGCAATAGCATCAGGACCAGAATAATCCCAGCACATACTGCAATCCAAGGAAACTGTGCATTCTGACCTTCGGTGTACTTCTCAGTGAAGTCAACAATTACAGGTCCCTGAGACTGTTCAGGGAGCAAAAACTGGCAGTTGAGTCCACCATATCCCCGAGCACACTCACACACATAACGGTTGTTTCTTTCATGGCAAGTAGCCCCATTGTGACAAGGGTTGTGTTCACATTTGCTGACTGGAGCACTACAGTTCTTTCCATTGTATCCTGGGGGGCAGGTGCAAGAAAAGTCATTAATTCCATCTTGGCAGGTTCCACCATTCAAACAAGGAAAGGAGGCACAGTCATCCACATTATCATCACAGTGTCTTCCAGTAAAACCAGCCTGGCATTGGCATATGTAGGAATTTCCAAGATCAACACACTGGGCTCCTGCAATATTAAATATGACAAATAATAGGTAAGTGTTTTTATAATATCAAGTAACAACTCTTCAGCTTCACAGTGTACTTAAAATGATGAAAATCAAGGCCAAGACTTTCAAAAACGGGATGCCTAGAGACAAATATGGAATTAGAATCCCATTTCTGAAAATCCTAGCTCACTCTTAAAGTTTTTATCTCTGTTACCAGTAGCAAAACTTTCATTAATTTTCTAAACCTTATTTACTTTTCACCACTTATTCTGTTTACTTTTTTGTGTTTTACTCAGCTTCATTGGTGAAACTAGACTGAATCAATTTCACACCTTGGTTTTTATGCATTGGCACAATGTTGTGGAGTTTGGATTGCAACCAGCGTGGAGGAATGTTTTTAAAAAACACTTTTTTTAAATGAAGACAGCTTTACTACTGCTAAATAATAAAAAATATTTAGCATTTTAATGGCATATTTCATCCATAGAGCTCAAAGCAATTTTACAAAGGCATTTTTAAAGGATTGCTATCCCCATTTTACAAATGTGGAACAAGGAGGCCAAATGCCAGACCCAAGGTCACATTGAAAGACAATACTATTGATATTGTGGAGCCATATCATGCCATCACCTTTGAAGCAGAACTCCTCAGTTTAGTCAATGGGGGAGTTCTAGATAAAAACTAATGACACAACTCGGCAGGGAGTTCTGATTAAAAATAATGGATTGACCTGGCCTATGCTTTGTAATTTTATTTTATACAAACCCTCAACTACATGACAGCATCCCTTCAAGAGACAAAGGTATATAGTTTGCCTTACCGTTAGCACAAGGACTGGAGCTGCAATAATCAATTTTCTTTTCACAGTTAAACCCAGAGTAACCCAATGGGCAACGACAGCTGTATCCACCATCAGGGTTGTCTGTGCATCGCCCTCCATTGAAGCATGGGCCATCAGCGCAAGTCATAGCACTCAGCTCACAGTTTTTACCATAGAAGCCAGGTGGACAGGTACAGGAATAGCTGTTTTCAAGATCCTGTCGAAAAGAAAAGATTTAGTCAACTTAAATTATTTAAAAATCAAAATAACTGTAAAACTGTCTTTAGTTGATCAGATTTTTAAAATGTCATTAACTCCTTTAACTTACGGTGCAGCTTCCACCATTCTTGCAGGGGTTGGCATCACATTCATTGATTTCAATCTCACAGTTGGAACCAGTGTACCCAGGACGGCAAGAACAAGTGTAGCTGCCCTGGCCAGTATTGGTGCAAGTGGCACCATTCTTGCAAGGCTTATGATGGGTACAGTAATTAAGATCTGAAAAAGATTTAAAAGGAGAGACAGATCCATAAAGATATGTGCTAGTTTCCAATTGTTGCATGGCTTGAATGGGGGGTACTCTAGAAAATGGTGTTATTTTCTAAAAGACAATCATAAGCAATGATAGACAACTTACCTTGGTTACAGAAAAGGCCACCCCAGCCTTCCTGACAGTTACATTGCCACGGTTGTTGACAGGTACCATGAAGGCAGCCTGGGTATCGGATGCACTCATCACAATAACGCCCTTGCCACCCAACCCTACATCTGAAAAACAAACAAAGGATTGTAAGATTTGTACTTCCAACAATTAGAAATCCTATCTCAAACTCTGCAAACACACTGAAGCAAAAACCAGGAATCAAGTTTCCTAAAAAGCCTTCCGTGATCCTTCATGTGGGAAAGTCACTGAGTCTAACTGAAGCATCAGCTTTCATCAGTCCCAGCTACCTCTTTCATTGCCTTAAACAGAGCTATTGTTCTAGGTACTTATTTTGTTTACTATCATAACAAATCGCTAACCTTCCATATACTACTGGAAACTCATTAAGTTAATATTAATGACACTGATGTTTGACTTCTAGATTAATACTTTTGATCTGGTATTATCTGGATTTCTCAGGTTACCATCTCCTATGAGGAAAAACACTTAAACTAACCCTCAAATGACAAATGTTTTATCTAAGTCTAGAGCATCAATTTGACATTTCGGACCAAAAAGAAAAAAGAAAAAAAATAGGAAAAACCTCTGAAAACTTACTTGCATTCTCCAGGTTTGTCACAAAACCCATGTTGTTCATCACATCCAGGCAAGCAAATTGCTGCAGACAAATAAAAGATATAGATACATAAGCTCCTGGGTCAAATACATCCCTTCTGAAAATACAGTTTTGAAGTGTCTTCTGGGTTGGGACAAACCCTCTTTCACTAGTTCAGTCAGTTAATAGCAGCTGAGTTAATCTCTGAAGGCTGGTGGAGTATTGATCTTGCTTAGTAACTGGGTATTTTACTTATCACTAGGGATGAGCATTCTTCTTAATACAGTTGCACACAGACAAAAGAGGACTCACAATTGCTCCCTTCCCTACAGCCCCTCACCCCCCTTTCCTTCCCAGTGAGGGTCAGAAGTCCTTTTTTCCAATTCTATGCACACAGCTCCACCTCTTAATATCCCCAGAAAGTGTGTGTGTAGATAAGAGTGGACAGCTGGTGTGCAGGGTGCCAGTGCAGGACAGCTGCTCTATTGTCTATTCTCTCCCAGCAGCTGCCCCACTGCAACAATACCCCCAACCCCTTGCAGCCAATTGGGGCTAAGACATGCTTCCCCAGCAGCCTATCCCTGCCCAGATCTAATCTATGGCACGCGCGTGATTTCTCTGCAAAAACTTTTTTTCTTATTCAAATAAATAAGTCTAAAGTTCTTCCTCCCCCTGCAAAAAAAGGGGGCGGGTGGGCACAAACATAGTAAAGAGGTAAGCGGGCCAGAAGGAGGGAGGGTGGGGAAAAAAGAGACTTCTGCTCATTATTTCGCCTGGTTATGGAACTCATTAAGCAGGCACTGCAAAGTTTTAATTCAACAAAGCTAGCTGGAGACAATGACATGCGAAAGAAAGAAAGAAAGAAAGAAAGAAAGAAAGAAAGAAAGAAAGAAAGAAAGAAAGAAAGAAAGAAAGAAAGAAAGAAAGAAAGAAAGTGCTGATAATCAGATTGTCTCACAACTGGAATGAAAGGAGATGAGAAAGGGTATAAGGGAAGCAATCTGGAGCCTGGAAACCTCGCTTGCTAACCAGAAAACATTCTTTTGCATAAGCACACACAGCCTACTGCCTAATAAACATATTATTTCATATATTTTAGCTGATTTTTCATAAGACTCGAAGTACACTGTACTGCAAGCACACACAATGATTCAGAAAAGAGGGGAAATATTCTGCTTGGTTACTGAAGAAGCAGCAATATACAAATATCAAAAGGTGCTGACATCCCTAAACAGTTCATCAAAGAAATGTTTCCTCTCCCTCCACCCCCTAACATGTCTGCAATAGAAACCTTTAATCCAGGGGCACTACAACCATTTAAAGCCTTCACAGGGGAAATTCAAGCCCCCAGTTTACTATGCAAACTTGTGTCACATAGGGCTGTAATCACCTTACTAGTCCCTAACAATAAGAATAAACTGGGGCTGTTTAATATCAGTCCGTTTGAATTCACAATTTAGCTCATTTGTTTTTACAAGGCAAACAGATAGGCTGCCTTGCACACTACAACATTCAAATTGTTTTCTTCCTGTTACTCATCTTGATTTGTGAGGTTTGGAGGGGGATATTCAGATGGTGAGTTATCTGCCAATATATTATTATAGACATACACACAAATTAGAATATTAGTATATACTAGAGTGTATAGTACAGTGAGGGGTGCACTAAATTAATCTTCAATTTATCTGATTTCTTTGACCACCTCAGCTGCAATCTGCTCCGTCTCTGCCAGGACTATGTCTAACATTCCAAACCTGCCAGCAGGGTCAAGCTCAGCCCTCATTTAAAGCTTTCATGTAATACAAAACAAAACCACAGCCTGCCTCCATAATGTTTCCTAGTTTCCCACTAATGTGTTTTTTTCTCCTCACAGATTACACTGATCTGGGGTACAGGGAGGGCAATGTTCAGACCTCAACCTGTGTCAGATTTAGGATCCAGTATCTCATGATCTTCCAGGATTAGAAATATGTTCTTTATATCACTAAAGAGTATCTTGGACTCCTCCTTTCCAATGGGTGACACCACTTGTTTCAAGCCCTGTTAGGTTACAAGATTGCAAGATGTCAAACCGTACAATCTTGATTTTATGATTGATGGATAAGCTATTCCAGCATTGTAGAAGTTCTATTAGTTATAATTCCTCTTTCTAAGGCCTGTACCTCTTGACTCATGGTGTGAAGATACCCTGACTTCCTGGTAGAAGGATACCATAAATAGCCCCCATATGTTTTCTTTTAAACTTCCTAAAACATTTCTAGAATAATTTTCTATATAATTTTTGGTGTAAACAAAATATGTGATGGTATAATATGGCATCAAGATGTCATTGGTGTAAGATTTCAGGTAACTCACTTATGGTTTTGGTACTTCTGAGTAATGAGGTCATCCCATGGTTCATGCCAATAAAACCTTTACACAGCAGCACCATACCATCGTATATTTCTTCTACGTTGGTTTTTATTCTCATCTGGGACCTGAATCAATGCACAGTGAAATCAATGGAATGTCTTCCATTGACTTCAGTGG
The DNA here is from genome assembly GCF_965140295.1 of Lepidochelys olivacea. Taxonomy (NCBI): domain Eukaryota; kingdom Metazoa; phylum Chordata; order Testudines; family Cheloniidae; genus Lepidochelys; species Lepidochelys olivacea. The sequence continues at coordinate 130,299,978 of NC_140413.1, forward strand.
CCATCATAATGCATGTGACTGTAGCCAGGAGAGATTCAATAGTCTTTCTTTGTGGACACTCACGTTCGGTGCAGTACTGGCCCTTCCAGCCTGGGTTGCAGACCTTCTCTCCACGCTCTCCGCAAGTGAAGTGGCCAAAGGCATCATCCCTGGGCCGGCAGAAGACAGAGCATCCCTCTCCATAGTAGTGTTCATCACACACAAAGCGGTAGGAGTACTTGAGGTCAGTGCGGCCACTGCTGTGCAGGTCCTGGGACCACTCCTCCCCCACTGTCAAATGCCTCTGTGTGGCCAGCCGACTGATAAGGCGCTCTGGGTTCTCTGAAAGGAGAAGGAAGGAAGAAATGCAATTAACTAACTGTGAGTCATGAGGGTGCAATGGGAATAAATCCAATAGATTACCTAGAGGAGTTCACAGGAGGGGAGAATTGTAAGTGCAGAAATGTTAGAGCCATGGGCTGACAGGGCTCTCTTTCTTATAACACTTATGAAGAACAGTAGAGTGAGAAAGGGCAGGGAGTGGCTACATTAACTGAGAAATTGTTTCAGAGTAGCAGCCGTGTTAGTCTGTATTCGCAAAAAGAAAGGGAGTACTTTTTAGTCTCTAAGGTGCCACAAGTACTCCTTTTCTTTTTATTAATTGAGAGAGTAAGGAAAGTAAGCCTGAGAAGTAGCAGGTTTGGATTTAATCCTGGGAAAGGATTTGCACCAGGGTATTTACCTGGGTTGAGGTCATCGGGAGAATCTGTATGAAGAGCTTCAATGATGAGAGAGAAAGTGCCCTGGAAAATTAAAATAAAAAAAATGCACACAAAATGAGAATGAAAATCTAAAGTCAGCAAAAAATGTGATCACAGGCAGCAAAGCAGCACCAGGAATATATGTGCCCAGTCAGTGCAACCCTCTAACCCCTCACTTCAGCCTGTTTTCACTTTTCTCAAGGGATTGGAAGAGTTTTTGAAGAGTTGTTTCCTGGCCTGTTTTTTCAGCCTGTTAGTACAGGATATGGTGTAAAAAAGGGGAGAGTCAGGGTAGGATGTGAGGGCAGTTGCCATTAATCTTCACACTTAATTTCCCCAGTTTCACACATTGGGAGGGTGGCTGGAAGGTCCTTTGGGAATTTCACGCAGGGCTGACGGTTTCTACAGCCCGCTCCGGGGCACAGAAGCGGGCAATCGGGCGGGGAGGGGAGGGGGGAGAATCAGGACTTCCCCCACACTGCGGGGACCATAGGTATGTTGGCAAGAGACGGGAGCGGGGGAACCGCACAAAATCAAACACACTCAACCGCTCCCACCGCCCTCCGTGCCTCTGCCCGGCTCACCGGATCCACAGCGAGACACGAGCCCGCTGCAGCACGAGCCTCCCTCCGACCCGCCGTCCAGAGGCAGGCAGTACCTGCTGCCCCCGCCCCAGCCCGCTGCCTGCGCTCCGGGCACCCCACCCCTGAGCCGCCCCCCCCCCCCCGCCCCCTGTGCTGCTGTGGCGCACCCAGGCCAGCCCGTCCTATGGCCACAGACCCTTCGCCGCGCCGCACCCCCCCCCCTCCCCCCAGCCACGCGCGCGCTCCCCCGCGCTCCCCGGGTCCCTGGCGCGTGGCGGGGCCGGCGCGGGAGCCGCCCGCGGTGGAACTTACTGGCCAGGTGAAGCCGAAGGGGAAGCGGATGGGGTTGCTGAAGGCGGGCTCGGCGCCGCCGGCGCTGTCGGGCACGCTGAAGGAGTTGGCTCCCAGCACCGGGGTGATGGCGCTGCCGTAGGTGCAGGGCGGCTCGGGGGACACGCTGGCCTGATAGTGCTTGAGGCACACGCGGAAGAAGGTCTTGCAGTCGCACGGCTGCAGCCCGGCGCCGGGGCCGCCGCTCCCCCCGCCGCAGCAGTTGCGGTTCCCCAGCAGCCCCTTCTTATTGACAAACTCCTGCAGCTTCAGCTCGAAGACCCCGGAGCACCGCACCTGCGGGGGACAAGGAGCCATTCAAAAGGCGCCCGCCAACCCGGGGGGGGGGGGGGCAAAGCGGGTGCAGCAGCTGCCCTGCTGGGCCAAGCCCGGAGACCCCACACGCTCCGGCTCAGCTCCCCTAGGAGCCACGCGCCCAGAGCCAGGGCCAGCTGCCCCCGGGGCTGGAGGACAAGCCTCCGCCAGAGAGGAGGCTCAACAGTTTGCCAGTCTTTGCAGCATCTCTCCCAGCGTTTCCCTTTGCAACAGACACCCCCCCCCCCCCCAGGTTAGCTTGGCAGTTGTTATTAGCAGTTGCACTGAACAGCGCCTGGAATACAGACCCCAGATCCACTTACCTGGCAATGGCAAAGCAGCACAGAGAGGATGGCAAGGGCCAGCATGGACTGACCTCCCATTTTGAAGAGTAGGGTTTCTTTTCTTCTTGCCACTTTTTTCCTTTCTTTCTTTCACAGGCAAAAAAAAAAGTGTCTCTCAAGAAGCCTGGGCAGGAGAAGCCTCTTCTAGTGGAGTTAGTGTTAAAGTTTACCTCTTTCAAGAGTCTCTCTCTCTCTCTTTTCTGGTGCTGCTTTTAGGGACGCCCTTCGGGGGACTGACAGCTCTTCTGGGTGGCAAAAAAGGGGACAGACTGTTTTTCAGACTGATATTCTAAACAACTTTTTTCTCCCTGTCTCTTCCAATCCACGATTTTTCTCCTTTCGCCTAAAGCTTCTTCCCCCAGCAGCCAAAACGGAAAAAAAAAAGCCACTTAATTCCCAACAGAGGCAGAGAAAAGGCTTCCCGTGGAAGATTAAAAATCAGCGATCTGGAAATCCCTGTAGACTAGGAGGAGGAAGCGATAATTCCCGTTACCTTCGAATGAGCAGAGCGAGAGAGGGGGTTTGTGTGTTATCTGCGTGTGTGGAGCTGGCCCTTCGCAGATCAGGGGCTGGGAAGTGTCAAACAGCAGCAGCAATTTGCAGATCACGTTGGACTCTTATCCCCTTCTCGCAAGATGCAAAGATCGGTCTCGTTATTTCTCGTGGTCTTTTTTTTTAAGGAATCCAAGCCAATAATAATAATAATAATAGTAATAAACAGATAATGTCTTAGTGGAAGCGAACTGAGCGCGCCCGTGTGTGCTCCTGGGTCTCTCCTTGCGCGTGTATGATCTTTGCTGTGCCTCTCTCCGATTGTAAAGCACTATGGATCTGCCTCTCATCAGGCGCCTGCCTCCCTTATATCCCGCCGGCCGCCTGCATGGCTAATGAGATGCAAATGAGCAGCCCCCCAATCTGGCTAGAGCTGTCACAAAGGAGCCACTTTTCCAAACCCTCCTCTCAATGGATCGCCAAATGGTCAGTGAGCTGTAAAATGTGCAATCCTCCTCCTCCTCCTCTACCCCTTTCCCCTCCTGCTCTCACCAAACGCGCTCATTTACATTCCTGCAAATTTGGTAACCGCAAGAATCCCCCTTCTGCTCTGGGGAGATGGTAACACCCTCTCGCAACATGCACGGAAAGAGAGAGAGCAACACACCCCAGCAAGAAAACGAGCTCCACGCACTGAGATCTATAATTACCTCTTGAAATGTGTAAAGCACCACTCTGCCCCCAAAAAGTAAGTTGTTGGTGATAATGTACATTTCCAGGGATATCCTTTTGCTTAAAGGGGGAAGAGGGGGCAGCTTGACACACACGAGAAATCTGATCCCTTTAAATTCACACCATCTTCCCCATGGATCATTTATTTTAAAAAAAAAAAAAAAAAAGCTCACGAATATATTTGTGGGACCAGAGAAGGGCTTTGGTGTTTTCCTTCCGGTTTCTTAAAACCAGGCTACATTCGGGGAATATGTTAAAGGTGCTAAAATAATCTTACCGGAGCAGGGGGAGAGAATCTGGCGTTTCAGAGTTGGCAAACTGCAAGGGGCAGGATGCTTACGGACTGATCATTATTCTGGATACACGACAGAGATTTCGTAGCGAAGAAAAACTGGAAGAGCCATGCGTTAAGTTTCAGGGGGTGGGGAGACATTTGGGCTTTTTAAAAAAATATGTATCTCCTCGCTGAGAACGGTTTGCGAACTGCTGAAGGAAGCAGTTAGCAAAGCCCATTTGAGTCCCATATCCTTATATTATTATGATCAGCCTCCTCATCAGCCTCTCTCCCTTTTTTCCCCCCTCCTTCAGCTTAGTAAAAAGTGAGTTTGGTGTGTGTCGTTCGCGTGGCTGTCATTAAGGCCGTTTGTTATTGTGTGAGGGCTGAATCAGTTGGCTCTTTGTGCTCTCAGCTGTATGGTAATGTAGACAGCACCTGCTCGCTGCACAATGCAAGGGAGAGAAAGAGCTCCCCTCGGCGCACGCTACTGCCTCTACAACAATGTCCGCACATTTTTAAAAAAGAAATCCCGTCCAGCACCGCCCCCCCATTCAAAAAAACAACAACTTTACACCAACAGCCAACTCCTTGTTTTTTTACACATCCATCGGACACTAGAACTTTTGTTTCGATTTTAAAAACACGGCCAGGAGTTTACTGGGAGTAGAAGGGCCTCTCACTGCGAAATTTCTTAATTATGGCTGAAAGTGGAAGATAAAAAGTTTGCAGGCGACTTTGGGATATAACTTGGAGATGGGTTTTCACTTTGTTTTGGGCCCTTTTCAAGCACCTAGATAGGCGCAGGCGGATTTATTAGGATGCAAGGTGTAACTGTCTGTGTAAATGTCATTTTAATTGTAACACGGCATTTCAGCGCAGATTAAGCTTGTGTGCAAAAGAGAGGATTTGGCTACAATAACCTCACTGTAGGTATGCCGTGCTAAAAGCCTTATTATGGCTACTTTATTGGGTTGAAACGTGCATTTGCATGGCAAAATGTGACTTCCATTGAAGCAGATGTCTTGATCACAAATTATCTTACAATGCACTGGAAAAAAATTCTCAAACACTTCTTAAAGCAAAATCACTGGTTAATACCAATTAAAAGAAAATCACTAATGAGTCCATTCAGCCTCGCACATCCTGGCTATGACACGACTGTAACTGTATCCTTCCCAGTGCAGCATAGCCTTTTTTCCTCTGCTGGCACCAAAACTTTCCAAGTATCTGTGTCATTTAAACAAGTATCAAAATATTCGCACCCTTTCACCTTTTAAAGCTCCTTTGTTTAAATATAACTTTGGTCAAACGTATCATTTTTACCCAAATATTCCTTTCCCCCCCCCTCCGGATTATAAAATCTTATGTCCACAGGAATGTTTGCTTTTAAACTACAGGTACTTCTGGGATAATCAGTTTTAAAGGTAGGGTCTCATCCTGCAGTCTCCCATTAACATCCGTGGAAATTTTGCCTGAGTAAAGACGGCCGGATCGGGCCCATTAAGCATGTTCATGCCTAAAGACTAAAAATCCACCTACACTTTCACCTCCTTTAAGTAAGGAACATGTGGCTATCTTAACAGAGGATATCGGAGAGCAGCGCTAGATTTAACTTGTAAATTACTCTTGCCACCTAGCGTCAACATATTTTTTAATGACTTGCCACTGCTTCTGAAACTTTACTGCAGCCTCTTTTCCCTCGGAAAGCAAATCTGGTTTATACAGGTTTTCTGGGCACGTGGGAGGGGAAAATATGTTTAAAGTTGGGGTCGTCTATAGACTGAGGTTAGAAGTGATATATCACCACAAATCTTTTAATCTGGGAGAGATAGAAAGTTCTTTCATTTGCATCGCTGTTTAAAAAACTGTAAATAAAAAGTTACACGCGCAAGGGCTTAAACCTACAAAAAAAAAAAACTTGCCCCAAATCTTTAACATCACCCTTCAGTATCAAGTATTTGTTAAATTGACGTGGCACAGATTTCTCGATTACTGCTGCAAAGCGTAACTGAAAGGCGTCGTAAAATCCATCAGAATCCTGACCAATGCACTTATTCTTTTCCAACTTAATTTATGCCACGCGATTCTGTGTTGGGGAAATCAAGCAGAAAGCTCCTTTTTTGCTTTTTTCCCCCCTCTCCCTCTCTCTTTCAGATGCTGGGCTAACGGGGAGACTGTTTAACTTAAGTGTTTCTATAGGAGGCTGTTGTAGTTTAACTCCTGCCCACCAGTAGCTGGGACGAACAAAGGAGGGACTCGAGGTCTAGCTATTCATCCTTTCTCTGCACTTTAATTTTCATTGATTTTAAAGACAAGGGGAGCCCTTAGGGATTCGAGCTGAAGGGGGATGACACGCCTTTAGACGCGATCAACCCCCTAGCCAGCCATCTGCTCCTAACCAAATGGCGTTTTTTCACTCCTAACTGCATGTCTCTATACTCCTCTCACACTTACATACCCGAACCAGAGCCCCCCAAATGCAGAGGCAGCTTACGTTGAAGTATGTTAAGCAGACTATCGGTGGCATGGCCACAGCAGCCAAAGTCCTGAGGTTGGAGGGAGGTAATAAATCCTCACCTTTCTCGTTAAGAAAATGCTGAAACCCGCTTTTAAATACTTTTTGATAACTCAGCAAATATACAGTACAAAGTCAGGCTCATTAAGGAGCGGAAGACAGCCCAGACACTGGCAATGGGGATGGAAGGAAAAATTTCCCTGAGAACAGGATTTTGGTAATTCAAGAGAATCACGTGTAGGCACCTTGCTTTTTCGAATGACTTGTTAGAAATCGAATTCAATAAGGGAGAGAACAGAATGCATTTACGCGGTCTAAACATGTAGGACTAAAAGGTTGAGCCTTATCGTTAAACAATTCTCTAGAGCGGAGATCTTGCACTGTCTCAGGCGGTCTGAATACTGTATATTTTAATTTATAGCATCCTGTAATGCCAGGCTCCCTCTTCCCTTGCAAGAATTACAGCCCAACCACAGAACAAAAAAGCTGAAAACTTCCAATCAGTCAAATCATCTTTTATTTATAACCACGCCAGATTATAGATATAGTCATTACATGATGTCTATTCATTAGGGTTAGTAACACGCATTAGTTTCTACAGGATACTGCTTATTCACCCTCTACTGGCTTGTATTTTTCTATAAATGTATAAAGCATAGCCATCTGGTGCATGTCGACAGATGCATGCATACGTGTATGTGTGTAGTTATGTGACGCTGATTGGGTATAATATTTTAATTGGGTATATATTATTTACCTAAGTGTGTGTCACTGATATCCGCTGCCATGCTAATACACAGAAATATTTAACATGCAAGTATATTTATAATGCATCTGAAGGTCTAGAATGGTTAGGTGCGGTGAAGCAGATGATCGTATTCATACTTTATGGCAACGGGGGTAAGGGTAAGTGAATGTGATTGGAAATAGTCCCACATAAACCACTGGCCTCAAAGTAGTTCGATGGTGCCTTTTCTGACACGGTAATCAGGACGTGATGAGTATTATATCTATCCTTCTGCTGTACACTTTTCTGATCTGGAAAACTTAAACTCAGCCGCCTCCTCACTAGGAAGTGGCAGACCAAGCGCTGGTGTGGGAAAAGATTGTTTTCCCCCTGAGTGTTACGCAATGTAAGCTTTTCCTGTAACCCAGTCCTGTATAAAAAATAGGGCTGGTGGTGAGAGGGGAGGCGAAGGAGGGAATGTATTACAATAAAGCAATTATGGGGGTAATATGATTGCTCTGTATTTTCTGATGGATATTCGCATGTTTTTATGTGTGAGGGGGATTAAGAAGTTTAGCATGAAGGTTTGTAGAAAGTTGCAAAGGCATGTGCTGATTAGAATAAGAAAGGGCAGTCGCGTGGCTCAGCTGGCACACAGAGAAGCCAGATGATAGATAAGCAGCTCGGTGGCTTCTCCCCCTCCTCCCCCATCCCCCTTTTTCAAATCGCAAATCATCTGCTCTAGCCCTACCCTAGCCCCTCATTTTCATAACAAAGGTTGTGTGTTTACCTGTGATCCTAGAACCGACGGGGCATTCCTTTGTCTCCAGATCAGATTACTGCAGCCAGCTGCTCTTCAGCCCTTTCCTGTGAAAATCTGAAAGTGGCCCCTACATATGTTTTACTGACTGAACATGGGGGAAAACCTTTTCCCTTTGCTCTGGCTGTTTGTTTGGTTGTTGGCTTGCGTCCGACTCTATTTTGGCTGTGGGAAACTGTGATGAGGAAAGTTGGTGACTATTCTTTGTGTGTGTGTGTGTGTGTGTGTGTGTGTGTGTGTGTGTGTGTGCGTGCTGTTGCTGTTATTTCAAAATGGCAAGGATTATTGGTTGAATATTCTTGCAAGGGTTGAGGTCAGTCGCGTGCCGATGTCTGCCACGGGAACATCTGCCCGTTCCTTAGGGCAAATTTAGCAAATGTGGTGTGCTCAGGATTACAGATACCTCCAGGCCATAGAAGGAACAAAACCAAACACACACAAAAAGGCACGACAATGGACTGGCCCATCTCCCCCACCAACAGATTGCCATCGATCCCCCAAAAAGAGAAGCCAGTGTGACCTGCTCCGACCATCTAACTCTCTCTCTCTCTCTCTCTCTCTCTCTCTCTCGTAGCTGCACATTCCATATCTTCTGAGGCTAAACTCCAGAATCTCATAATCGTTTTAGATCTCAGATTGCCTTTCTAAATTAAAAATAAAATGTAAAATGTACCCAAAGGCGTCTGTGTATATTATATATGCATCCCAATATAACTATATAAAGCACACATGCTCTTATAGAATACATCTCTTACATTTTCCTTTGTAAAAAAATAAAAGGAATACTTGTGGCACCTTAGAGACTAACCAATTTATTTGAGCATAAGCTTTCGTGAGCTACAGCTCACTTCATCGGATGCTTATGCTCAAATAAATTGGTTAGTCTCTATGGTGCCACAAGTCCTCCTTTTCTTTTTGTGAATACAGACTAACTCGGCTGCTATCTGAAACCTGTCATTTTCCTTTGTGTCCATGTATTTTATGCAATTTTAGTAAAAATTCTAGTTGTTAATGATAACTCAATACCAGATGAGAGAGAATTTTGCTGGGAAAGACAAATATGGACACAAATTCTTTCTGGCAATTCAATTATATTGTTGTTTTGGTTTGGTTTTGCTTAGCGCCTTTTCTTTTGATTTCTTTTTTAAACGACTAGGTCAATGGTTAGAAATTATGTAAAAGGATTCTACAAAAAAGTTTGATAACTTCAGTCATTATATGTGACCCATAATACTTATCAATAATGGCCCAAGTTTTACAGTCCTTACTCAGGAAATCATAGGGAGTTTTGACGAAGTAAAAGACTCTAAAGTTTGATCCATCGGATAGTTCTCCAATTCTTCTTTCGAGAGACTACAAGAAAGAGGAAAAGGTTAAAAGTTTCTCCTCACCCTCCCTACTTCTTTTTAATTGACTCTAAAAATCTCATCTATTTTACTCTCTAAGGCTTACTGTAAATAAAAAAACTTTATGAAAGTGGTTTCATCTTGGAAGAATTGCGGGTGGGCTCATTTTATCTGATTATAACATTGGTGGGCTGTATGCACCAAAATCTCCAGTTATAGATCAAGTAGCCTACAAGAAACGCTTGGTAATTACAAATGTCATGGTTTTAGCGCTATTTTTGGGTGGACTCAAACAATTAAAATAATTTAAATTATGTTTTCCCTTTCCGTTTTAGCTCCGCATTTGACTTCATGAGCACGATCATTACTTAACAAATTCTGATAGAAATAGCCTCTATACTCGGACAAATCTTGCTCTCCTTACTCATGCAACACTCCCATTCACTTGAAAGGGAGTTCTGCGTGAATAAAAAGAGCAAAGTTAGGATTCCTATCAATGACTTTTTTGCCATAGATCTCAGTGTGAAGTCATGGAATATGTTAAATCCTAGAGTGGTCATGATTATGGACCGGACACTGCATGCCCAGTGGCATCGACTTCAGTAGGTACATGAATGTGAATCTAGACATTCTAGTAAGATAAGACCATTCTCTTTTTCTATCACAGTGGCTGGATCCATGGAGGGAGAGTCAGGAAAACCTTCTGTTCCTGTTGTTTTTTTGTTTGTTTGTTTGTTTGTTTTTTGCTTGAGCAAAAAGTGCAAAATCCAGCCCATACTTACTTCAGTCTAATCTGTCTACTTGGCACATGAAGAAATCCAGAGATTGTGGCTACTTGTTAGTTTCAATATGTTCTAGAAAAAATATGAGTTATTCACTGGTTATGAATTTTCAGAGAGTGGATATAAATATTCCCATCACTGTAACCCAGATTTTAGTAACAATGTCATCTGTGTTCACTCGCTACTATAGGGAAAGTGACCTCTTCCATGTTCCAAGTTTAATTATTCTCTGGCATAAACCCCAACATTTTAAACTCCAAATAATAGCTTCATATATTATTTCTTTATTACTGTAATTATAGCATTTTATACTATACTATACTAAGCTTGAGAATAGTCTTTTCCTGTTATACGTATGGCCTAGTAAAACAACCAGTTTTACACTGCAGTTTCAAAACCTAGAAATTATAATGCTTTGGGGTTTGGGGCTGGTTTGTTTTCTTTGCACTTGGGCTTTCAAAACTTCCTCCAGTTTCCATGAGGTTATTTTTATTTTCTTTGTGGATCTCTATACGTATCTCATACACACACACACACACACACACACAAAGCAACTACTTTGCAGAAGGTGATTGTGAAAAGAGGATGGATTTGGACGGGGTGGATCGGAGCTTTTGGAAATGCTCTCCCCTTTTCTGTGAGCATCTGCCTGGAGAAGAACAGATGTGGGCACCTGCGGTGACATGCTGCATATGTTCCATCCTATTCACAGGCATTCAGACGTGGCCACAATGGTAAGCCTTTGTGTATGCAGAGTCACTAAATATATTAATCTGTACTCCCTCGAGCACTGCTCTGTTTAATTTTTCACTGGCAATAACATCTGATCTAATCCTGAAATCGGTTTCCCAAAGTCCCTTCTTCCCCCCTGAAAACATGTGAAGTTATTTAAGCTTCCACCTGTTGCCTATGGGATGGAGTAGGTTATGTGAGCATCTTGTGGTTGAGAGAGGAGAGCATTAGTGTTAGTATGCTGTTTGCACACACAAAGAGGGCCCTGGCATTTTTATAACAATGATATTATGTGTTGTGACTGCTAGGAGAATAACCTGATAGAAACATATGAAATATGGAATGTATATGTAAAATGTATGCAAGCACAAAACAATAACTATTAAATAAAACAACCAATACCCCACCATTTCTACTCAGTGTCTTTAAAAATGGCACATAAGGTTCCCATGTATTGCTTTGTTTATTAAACTCTAGTGGTTATTATAAACATCGGTCAATAGGCCACGCAGCCAATAGGTAACATAAATCTCAAATGTAAGACTTAGATTTTTTGAACAATTTTGTTGCATGACTCTTTTATCTTATCATCTCTTATTCTATTTTGATTTGTTTTCGACCACAATGAGTCCTTTAGTCCCATTGTAGCCAGCACAATACGCATGGATATCAGGCTGTGAATGAAGACAGAAGCAGTTTAAACAAACCAGGCTCTTTCTTTCCTCTCTGCCCATTGTAATATGAATGGGCCTTCTGCATTCTGCTGCTAGGAAACGCTTTTTTTAAAGCCCAAGTCCAATAAATGGACATAGAAAAAGAGACCCCAATAAAAAACCTAAAGTGTTAGTAAAGGGGGAAGACATGTTTAAGCAAGTCCTTTTCACTTCAGCAGATTCTGAAATCCTAAAATGTCCAAGAAAACAAATACATCTTTTATAACGTTACCCCTTCCCTCTGCACCACTCATGTGAGGGGTACAGCAAGCAAACAGGATCAGTAGTAAGAACTGTTTTGAAACACAGTGCTGCCTTTCAGAAGAAAGAGAGACGTGCACACTGGGGTTTTATAATTTGGGGATAACAGTAAGATATATTTGGGGGGGGTACAATTGGGGATAACAGTGGGACAACAGAAAAATAATTAAAGATATCTTTATGCTACGGTTACCGCGAGAAGGTAATGTACCGATCTGGGGTAATAGACATACTGTAGGCAGTGGGACGCAGTATATATATATAACTGGGGAGGACATAGTGAGATGTAACAGATTAGAGCTAAGAGGTATACTGTATCGGAGTACCATGTGTATACGAAATAACACAGACACTGCGATGTACCGTAAACACCCCAGGGCAGGTGCTCTGGCATGTCCGAACAGCACCAGGTGCAAATGATGCTATATATGCATAAATATTGGCGTCACATGGTAGCAATAGGTGGGATTTACACTGGGGGAGGAGGTGCCTTGCGCTTTACAAAGCGCGTCTGGCTGTTTCTCCGCATGCGTGTGGGAGCCCCCGGACTATCTGCGGCTCTGGGGAGGCGGGGGCCCGAGCACCTGGCTGGTGGGAGAGTCACGTGCCGCTCCGCGGCACTTTCCTCTGTCAATCAGCGGCGAGGTACGTGCAAGCGGCGCGGCGGAGGCAGTGCGCGTGCGCAGTCCCGCCTTCTGGGCGGAAGCGGAAGCTCGTGTGGTGCGCGGCGGGGGTCGCCGGTGTGTCGCTCGGTAGGGCCCTGGGCGCAGGTGTCCCTCCTCCTCCTCCCTCTCCCACCCCGTCCTAGCGGGCCTCTCCACAGCCGGCGGGGGGCGGGGGAGAGTCCGTCCTGCCGCTGTAGGGGGCAGGGACCCCATCCCCGGAGCGGGCAGGGAGCCGTACCGGCGGCGGCGGGGGGGAGTCTCCCACCGCCCCCGGGGCCAGCCAGGGCCAAGAACCCCACCACACACACACACACACACACACAGTCTCTCTTACGGCCCGTGCTGTCGCCGCGGAGAGGGCTGGCAGCGCTTCCACCCTGCCCCCGCCTGCCCCCGGGGACCAGCCCCAGGCACGGGCCTGGCGACAGGTGTGTTTAGATACAGTGATGCGGGTCCGTGTGTAGACGCTCTCATTTCAGGGGTTCATCGTGGTTTGGCTTTGGCTGGAACAAGACTGTCTACGTACAGGCTCGCACCGGCTCAGCTAGACTGGTGTAAAAAAACCATACTTTGAGTGAAACCAGTGCCAGTGTGAGCACTGCTGATACCACAGAGTTCAGGGAACAGCAAGAAACAGCTGGGGCCTGATTCTCTGTTTTGCTGCGTCTGACTAGTAATTAATTAAGTGCAAACTGAAGTAAGAATGGTTATGGTTTACACCTATTTTTTGCTAGTGTAAATGACCACACAATGCGCAGGACAGCGTAGACCGGCTGCCTATTCCCTCAGGCCTAATCTGCACTTAAAATGTAGATCAACATAAGTGTGTCACTCCGCGGCTGGTGGGGGAGTGAAAGATTCATGCTTCCAAGTGCTCTGGCTATTCCAACCTAACCCTGGTGTCTATGTGGTTAGGTTGATGGAAGACCACTCGGACCTGGGTTACCTACAGCAGTGGTTCTCAGCTTTTCCAGACTACTGCATCCCTTTCAGGAGTCTGATTTGTCTTACATACCGCAAGTTTCACTTCACTGAAAAACTTGGGCTTTGGCTTCGGCTTCAGCCCCATGCTGCAAGGCTCAGGCTTCAGCTCTCTGCCCTGGGCTCCAGTGAATCTAACACTGGCCCTGAGGACCCCATTAAAACAAACTTGCCCACAGTTTGAGAACTGCTGATACAGTATATAGAACAGTATAAACAAATCATTGTCTATATGACATTTTAGTGTGTACTGAAAAAAGAAAAGGAGTACTTGTGGCACCTTAGAGACTAACAAATGTGTTTGACCATAAGCTTTCATGAACTACAGTTTACTTCATCGGATGCACACAGTGGAAAATACAGTAGGGGGATTTTATATATACAGAGAACATGAAACAATGGGTGTTACCATAATCACTGTAAAGAGAGTGATCAGGTAAGGTGAGCTATTACCAGCAGGAGAGAAAAAAAACCTTTTGTGATTATCAAGGTGGACCATTTCCAGCAGTTGACAAGAAGGTGTGAGGAACAGTACGGGGGGGGGGGGAATAAACTTGGGGAAATATGTAATGACACATCCACTCCCAGTCTTTATTCAAGTCTAATTTAATGGTGTCCAGTTTGCAAATTAATTCCAATTCAGCAGTCTCTCGTTGGAGTCTGTTTATGAAGGGTTTTTTTGGTAATATTGCCACTTTTAGGTCTGTAATCGAGTGACAGATTGAAGTGTTCTGCGACTGGTTTTTGAATGTTATAATTCTTGACATCTGATTTGTGTCCATTTATTCTTTTACGTAGAGACTGTCCGGTTTGGCCAATGTATATGGCAGAGGGGCATTGCTGGCACATAATGGCATATATCACATTGGTAGATGTGCAGGTGAACAAGCCTCTGATAGTGTGGGTGATGTTATTAGGTCCTGTGATGGTGTCCCCTGAATAGATATGTGGACAGAGTTGGCAACGGGCTTTGTTGCAAGGATAGGTTTCTGGGTTAGTGTTTTTGTTGTGTGATGTGTGGTTGCTGGTGAGTATTTGCTTCAGGTTGGGGGGCTGTCTGTAAGCAAGAACTGGCCTGTCTCCCAAGATCTGTGAGAGTGATGGGTTGTCCTTCAGGATAGGTTGTAGATCCTTGATGATGCATTGGAGAGGTTTTAGTTGGGGGCTGAAGGTGGCGGCTAGTGGCGTTCTGTTATTTTCTTTGTTAAGCCTGTCCTGTAGTAGGTAACTTCTGGGTACGCTTCTGGCTCTGTCAGTCTGTTTCTTCATTTCAGCAGGTGGGTATTGTAGTTGTAAGAATGCTTGATAGAGATCTTGTAGGTGTTTGTCTCTGTCTGAGAAGTTGGAGCAAATGCGGTTGTATCGCAGAGCTTGGCTGTAGACAATGGATCGTGTGGTGTGGTCTGGACGAAAGCTGGAGGCATGTAGGTAGGTATAGCGATCAGTAGGTTTCCAGTATAGGGTGGTTTTTATGTGACCATCGCTTATTAGCACTGTTGTGTCCAGGAAGTGGATTTCTTGTGTGGACTGGTCCAGGCTGAGGTTGATGGTGAGATGGAAATTGTTGAAATCGTGGTGGAATTCCTCAAGGGCTTCTTTTCCATGGGTCCAGATGATGATGATGTCATCAATGTAGCGCAAGTAGAGTAGGGATATTAGGGGACGACAGCTGAGGAAGCGTTGTTCTAAGTCAGCCATAAAAATGTTAGCATACTGTGGGGCCATGCGGGTACCCATAGCAGTGCCGCTGATTTGAAGGTATACATTGTCCCCAAATGTGAAATAGTTATGGGTGAGGACAAAGTCCAGCCACCAGGTCTGCTGTGACATTATCGGGGATACTGTTTCTAATGGCTTGTAGTCCATCTTTGTCTGGAATGTGTAGAGGGCTTCTACAGCCATAGTTGCTAGGATGGTGTTTTCAGTAGGTCACTGATGGATTGTAGTTTCCTCAGGAAGTCAGTGGTGTCTCGAAGATAGCTGGGAGTGCTGGTAGCGTAAGGCCTGAGGAGGGAGTCTACATAGCCAGACAATCCTGCTGTCAAGGTGCCAATGCCTGAGATAATGGGGTGTCCAGGATTTCCAGGTTTATGGATCTTGGGTAGCAGATAGAATACCCCTGCTTGGCGTTCTAGGGGTGTCTCTGTGCGGATTTGCTCTTGTGCTTTTTCAGGGAGTTTCTTGAGCAGATAGTGTAGTTTCTTTTGGTAACCCTGAGTGGGATCAGAGGGTAATGGCTTGTAGAATGTGGTGTTGGAGAGCTGCCTAGCAGCCTCTTGTTCACATTCTGACCTATTCATGATGACGACAGCACCTCCTTTGTCAGCCTTTTTGATTATGATGTCAAAGTTGTTTCTGAGGCAGTGGATGGCACTGTGTTCTGCACGGCTGAGGTTATGGGGCAAGTGGTGTTGCTTTTCCACAATTTCAGCCCGTGCACATCGGCGGAAGCATTCTATGTAGAAGTCCAGTCTGTTGTTTCGACCTTCAGGAGGAGTCCACCCAGAATCCTTCTTTTTGGAGTATTGGTAGGAAGGTCTCTGTGCTGTTCAGAGGTGTGTTGGAAATATTCCTTGAGTCAGAGATGTCGAAAATATTATTCTAGGTCACCACAGAACTGTATCATGTTTGTGGGGGTGGAGGGACAGAAGGAGAGGCCCCGAGATACGACAGATTTTTCTGCTGGGTTTAGAGTATAGCTATAGCTGGATAGATTAACAATATTGCTGGGTGGGTTAAGGGAACCACTGTTGTGGCCCCTTGTGGCATGTAATAGTTTAGATAGTTTAGTGTCCTTTTTCTTTTGTAGAGAAGCAAAGTGTGTGTTGTAAATGGCTTGTGTAGTTTTTGTAAAGTCCAGCCATGAGGAAGTTTGTGTGGAAGGTTGGTTTTTTATGAGAGTATCCAGTTTTGAGAACTCATTCTTAATCTTTCCCTGTTTGCTGTATAGGATGTTGATCAGGTGGTTCCGCAGTTTCTTTGAGAGTATGTGGCACAATCTGTCAGCATAGTCTGTGTGGTATGTAGATTGTAATGGATTTTTTACCTTCAGTCCTTTTGGTATGATCTCCATCTGTTTGCATTTGGAAGGGAAGATGAGTTCGCTAGTGCTTTTTATGTAGCCTGTTGTAAAGAACGGCAAATATCTAGATGAGTTGATGTATCCCCTGGAAGACCTCTGCGAACTCTCAGGGGCACATATACCCCTGGTTCAGAACCACTGACCTACAGTGGTGGAAAAACCCATTCCATCACTGTAAGAAGAGTCTATGCTGTGAGACTATAAAGGCATAGCTGCCGTAGTGCCCATAGTGTAGACAACGCTTCATTCTGTGTATGGGGCTGGAAATACTTATTTTAAATATTTTTGCCATCTAGCGGCATAATGTCTAGTTGTTGAATGGCAGGCTTTTCTCAGCTACTGACAGACTGCACTTTAGCTATGAGTCTAATAAAATTTGCGTAATGATAGGTTTGCTGTTTGGTGCTGACATACATGTAGGTTATATCTGACTGATGATTTGCCACCATTCCAAAATAAGGGTGGGCCATGCACATCTGTATCTATATACAAAACATGAAGCAAAAAATAGTTCTGATTATATTGCTCCTTGGAGAATAGGAGAGCTTCCATGCAGGTGTACACACTTGATATTTTGGTATTCAGGACACCATGATAGACTGAACATTGTATTTTCTATAGCAGTTAACTTGTTAATTACCCGAGGAAATAATGTTAAAAATAAATGTTTAGATTTATTTTGTGTTCGATGTAAACAAATGATATTTGTGTATGTATTTTCTGTTGTTGAGGATGAAAAGGCTGTTAGAAATCTACCCAGAATTTTAGAACAAAGCATTTGTGGCCCCATTTTGCTACATTTATTCAGGTTAAGTAGTCTTGAAATCAATGGGTCTGCTTGTATAATAATCTGCTACTGAACCTGAATAACTGACAGATTCAGGATCCGTTTTCTTGTTTTTTAGGGGGACTAGTGGCTCACAAGATTGGCTATAGAATATAGAAACATTCATCTCTTAGTTGTAAGTTAGCCTACGTCATTAATGTTCAAAAATTATTTAAAAGTGAGGGCTATCTGAACCACATAAAGTAATTTAGTGGTCTCAACCCAGATCCCACAAGCCTCAGAAAAAAACATCATATTTAACACTTAAGTTTTTTGTCTACATTACAAAATGTTACATTTAAACATGATTGTAAATGATTGAGTTAGATTTTGACTATAATTTAGTGTTTAATGTAGCCCAGGAAAAAACAGGTTCAGTATCTTCTTATTTGACATGAAGCTGAGCATGATTTGTCCTGGTCTACACTGATGACTTAGTCATGGTCATTATCATATCTTATTTTATTGTTCACAGTTGTGTTTAAACATGATCAGATTTTGTTATGTGGACCATCGCTTCTCAACCAGGGGTCTGCGAGGCCCCATGACTGAAGCCCGGAGCTGTGGGGCTGAAGCCCGGAAACATGAGCCCTGGTGCTCCCGTGGGGCAGAAGCCTGGAGCCACGAGGCTGAAACCCAGAGTCCCAAGCCCCAGAATCCTCCCCCTCCCCCCAAAAGCCAGAAGCTCTGAGCCTCATTGCCCCCTGTGGGGCTGAAATCCAGAGCCACAAGCCCTGGTGTCCTACAGGTCAGAAGCCCTGAGCTCTGGTGAGAATCTCTGATGTAGACAACCCCAAATTGGTACCCTTGTCAGTCTCAGCAGGGAGTTTGAGGACTGAATGCACCTGGAGACTGAACTGCCTTACCTCTTAGAGGTTTCAGAGTAGCAGCCGTGTTAGTCTGTATTCGCAAAAAGAAAAGGAGTACTTGTGGCACCTTAGAGACTAACAAATTTATTAGAGGTGATCTGTCAGGTCATGGTTAAGGCCCATTGTAGAGGTGGGGCAATGCAGGAAGCTTGCACTGCTGCTGTTGCTCAGGCTGTATCTGTTCTGTGGTTTAAAAGAAGACTTAAACCTCCGGTACTGTCTGTTATCTTTCAACAGCACTAAAATTAATGCACAAAAATAGCATTGTGTTGATTACATCTGCTTTGAGTATGGTTAAATGATAGTGCTGAAAATACTGATGACAGCCAGCAGTCTGTCTACGCTAGGTTCCCAAGCATTGCTGTTATTAATGTTACTGAACTAGTACAGGCAATAGTGGGAAGTTTTGTGAAAATGTCCCTAGTATAGTTTGGCCTTAGTTATGTGAGAGAATGTTTCAGATATTGATATAGCCATGAAGGCTGGAGAGTATTTGCATCACCTTTAGATAGTGCTGCTTCTAAATTATTTAGTGCAGCTTCTTCCTTCAGCACCTGATTGGGGAGAGAGTGTCTCCTTTTACTGGATCTTCATAGCTAAAACTGTTGCTTGGACCCAGTGCATTTCTGCAGAAACCATGTGGGTTCCTTTCAAAAACCCTGTGGCAGACCTCACCACATCACTTGGTGTAACTGCAAACAGTACCTAGGTGGTAGAGGGGTTCTCTCAGTTCACAAGTCCAACTGTTGCTGGGTCTCCATAGAAATGTGATAACTTCCTTTTAAGGAACTCTTTATGGTGCATTTGTATACACCAGTCCTCAATCTAAAGAGATGTGTGACTCCTGTCGTGATCACAGGTGCAACGGAGTGAAAACCTCTGGTTTATGACACAAACAGCTGGAATTTGAGGGACACCCACATGGCCCTAGAAATAGTGCTTGGGAAAGCAACCCTGTACTGTATACACCTGTGTGGTAGTGACGGGGATAATATTTCTATTTTTACAAAAGGTAATATCCACAGTGTAGTTCTAGATTGCTTTAAACATTTCATCTCACTTCACACTGAAGAAGGTGTTTGAAAACTGCATGTGAAGGGTGTTACAACTCTGAGGAGGAAGAAAGGCTCATAGGCACCTTTCAGAGTTGTAAATTCATGATACTTTTCATATTCAATTCCTTTTTTTT
This sequence comes from Lepidochelys olivacea, assembly GCF_965140295.1. Lineage (NCBI taxonomy): Eukaryota > Metazoa > Chordata > Testudines > Cheloniidae > Lepidochelys > Lepidochelys olivacea. Next base: position 130,319,300 of record NC_140413.1, read on the forward strand.
AAACACTCCTGAGGTAGTTTGTAATTCAAAATGTGAGAAATGAGCAGTGTGAAAGACAGGAATACTTGTACTTGCTTAATTAAAACAGGCAGTGAATTTCCTCACTGTTTGTGTGAGAAAGGAGGGGACAATTTTGAATAAAGTCAAAGTAAAAAGAAAAACAAGCTTGTCTCGCTGCATAAAAAATTGTGTATTGCCACCAGCAGGTTTTGGTAGAAAATCCTTTGAAATAAAAAGCCTTTGTATTAGTAGAAAAAGACAGCTATCATTAAAGCTATGTAAATCATTTAATATGAGCAGGGATTTCTGTCAACAAAAATGGAGGTGGTTGAAGGTTTTAATTTTAACTCTTCTCCCGTACTTATTTTCACAATATATAACTTGGGTTCCTTTGCATGTTTTTAAACACAGAAAATGATGGGGGAATTCATATTTCTATTATCATTTGGCAGTTTTTTAATACAGAAAAATCTGATTTAATCCCTTCCTTGTATTAAGATTGTAGTCAGTATGTATCATTTTTTCTATTTAGATTAATTGATTCAAAACGAACACGCACTATAGTGACCACTTAAAAGTGTTAATCCTTTTAACAGTCAAGTTATCATAAACTTACTACATATAACTAGGGACATAATTATTTAAATGTGTTCTGAAATTTAGCTTTTGAGTCTTGAAAATACATGATAGTAAAATGCATAAGATTTTAAAATCAAAATACAATGGAAGCAACTAAAACAGCATGCAGAAATATGGGTCTCAGTCTTGCAGTTGGATTCATGAGGATGGACCATTGACTATACTGAAGCTTCAAGTAGGCATGGAGGATTGCCTGCGTGGATCCAATTGCAGGATCAAGGCTGTGGGCTGATTTTAATAGTTGTTGAGCCCCTGTTTCCACTGACTTCAGTTAGAGTTGTGAGTGCTGAGGGCCCCTGAAAGTTAAGCTGGTAGTCTCTATGTTGTAAACCCCCTTGGCACGGGAAAAGTTACACACTTTTTACTCTCAATATCTGTTTGAGTCCCTATAAACAAACACACTGAATTTTTAAAGTAGACTTTGTGTTTTTGTATTAAAAATAAATCCGTTTATTTGAGCTTTGTTCATCTTGATTTTTTAAAATGATACTTTTAGCATAGATTATAATGTTTTGTGCTGATATAGTGAGAACTAAAGATGGAAGGCAGAATGCATCACAAAGTTTTTATCCCGAGTTTAGAGATGGAAAAACAGGTTCAGAGAGCTAAGGCCTAAGATAACACAAGGAATCATGAGCAAAACTAGAAACAGAACCCCATTCGTTGAACTCCCAGTTCCCTTGTCTAACCATTGAACATTGCTTCTCTCTTAATATTGTGGTTTAGAACATTTTTGTTTTGTTTTTCCTTTTTCAGATTGCTCAGAGAATTCGGCTTAAAAAGAGATCAACTATGGGCATTAAAGGTTTGCAGTGGTTTGTGGCAAACACTTGCCCTGATGCATGTACAATGGTAAATCTGAAGGAAATGGCAGAAAAACATCACATCAATCATCCTGACTCCCCTCCTGTAATTGTGGTAGATGCCATGGGCTGTATTCGACACTGGTACACACCAGAATCCTGGGTCTGTGGTGGCCAGTGGCAAGAGTACCTTGCTAATTTGCAGGATTTTATTAAAGCTTTTATGGCAGCTGATATCAAGCTGGTGTTCTGCTTTGATGGTGTGGTAGAGCAGAAAAAGAGAGATGAATGGGTCAAACGAAGATTGAAGAACAACAAAGAAATAGCCAGAATCTTTCAGTTCCTCAAGTCCTATAGACAACAACCAGGGAGAGGGATGTTCTTTATTCCTTCAGGGTTGGCAACTTTTACACGCTTTGCCTTAAAGTCTCTTGGTCAAGAAACAATATGTTCATTGCAAGAGGCGGACTATGAGGTGGCCTCTTATGGGCTGCAAAATAATTGCATGGGAATTCTTGGACAAGATACCGACTACCTCATCTATAACACCTCTTCCTATTTTTCTATTGATAAGCTCTGCTTGGACAGGATGGTCACTGTTATGTACTCTAGAGAGAACCTCTGTCATGCACTGGGCCTCAACATAACAGACCTCCCTCTTTTTGCTTGCCTGCTTGGGAATGATATAGTTCCAGAAGACATTTTGGAGGGTTTCTGGCAGAAATGTGTAGCTTCATGTCCTCCAAAGAGCCAGAGCTATGACAAAAGGGCTAACACAATTCTAGCTGTAGCAAGCTACATATCAAGAGTTCCATGCTGTTATGGTAGCCTGAAAGACTTGGAAGAAATGCTACCTTTGGCATCTGACAAGAAATTGCTTTATAGGGGAGTGGAGTCCTATATCTTGCCTGGCCAACAGTCTCCATGGCTTCCTCCCGGTGTATCAAATTCTCAAATACACCTGGTCAAGCAAGAAACAGCCATATGTCCAGATCAGGAGATCTTTCAGGTATCTCATCTCTTAAAGCTTCGCCATCACCCTTTTGCTGTAAACGTTTACTGACACGTGATAATGAGTGCACTCATATATGTCTTTTTTTTCCGAGCAAAATATTATTTTCCTTACTGAATGTTAAGGCTGATCCTGAAATGGTTTGGAGTTTTACAGGCAATGGTACTTCAGGATCAAGCTAAGAATAGTCTTTTTCCTTGAATGAACCAAGTCTTTTTTTTTTTTGTAACCAGAAACACAGAGATTTGTTAATTCTCTAATATATTTTGTAAGACTTTTCATTTACATGACAATGTTAAATCTATGACAATGTATTAAGAGAGAACTTTGAGACTTCAAGAAAATGCCCCTTTAGAAATTGTGTGTAGGATCTAATTTAAGAGCCATATTTTGTTAGGTGCCCATAGGCTTTGAACATAGGATCTCTCTTTCTACCTTTCTTAGTTATCTTAAAAAAAGTCTCTCTGAGTATAATTTGAAAGTATATTTATATTTACATTATGATTTCCATCCCAAAAGATTCCAAACTTACAAACTGAAATAAAAACTACACAGTATTCACTTAGTCCACCTTTAAAATGCAGCCATCACTGAGTTAAAATATAGCAACTGTTTAAAGATACACATCCACATATAATTGATTGTAATGACTCCTGTTAGAGTGGTAAAGTCAAAATGAAGAAGAATACTGTTTCTGATTGAAAACGTGAAGGAAATTTAGGTAGGTAAAATTTAATTATCTAGGGCTATGTCTACACTGCAACCTATGTCGACAATACTTATGTCTCTCAGGTGGTGTGAATATTCCACCCCTCTGAGCGACATAAGTTACACCGATATAAAGCATTCATGTGCACAGTGCTGTTTTGGCAGGAGAAGCTCTCTTCCGCTTGCGGAGGTGATTTTTTTTTATGCCAGCAGGAGAGCTCTTTCCCATCAGCATAGAACGTCTTCACCAGATGCGCTGCAGCGGCGCAGCTGCATTGATACATCTGTGCCTCTGTAGTGCTGTACATATAGACATACCCTAAGTTGGAATATGGCCAGGACATCAGAGTTAACATTCCTTCTCTTATGGAACATACCGTGAATCATAGAAGTGTAGGGCTGGAAGGGACCTTGAGATGTCATCATGATCATTACCTCGGTTTGATCTTTAATGCGAAAGGATGTAGTTTCCTAAGATGATGAGGTAATGTGATAAAATCAGTTAATAAATGATAATGTCTGGAAGCTCAGCTTAAGATTGTGGCCCTGTTGTACTTGTTTCTTTATAAACCCTAAGTAAAGAAGTCCCTGCCCCAAAAAAACGTACCGTCTAATTTGTAGATAAATGGTTTGTTTTTCCATGCTTGAACATTGACAAAGCAAATACAACTGTTCACATTTTGGAATGAACAGAACTCTGCTATCTTAAATGCAAACAAGTCCACATAAACAAGTCCACTTCAATTCCAGCCTGGGTACATTGTCTCCCAATGCTGCTTGTCTTGAAAAGTTTGCACCTCTTGTGTCTGCCTATTTATATACAGTGGAAACATTTTTCAGGATGCAGTGTCAATTACACTTGTGTCCATGGTTAGTATGGAGCCCAGCTTGTGTTTTTACTTTTCAGTGTATTGTAAATCATGGATTTCTGGTACATTGTGGCAACCAAACTTGCAATTTCACAAAATTTGTGAACTCATGTCTATGCAAACTATATGCCTAAAATGAAATGAAGTATATTAATAGTGTAGCATATTTTGTATCCATTAGTGTGCCAATTTTGTAGCATCTAAAATGGGCTATTGGAATAAAATTTATTACTTCATTGAGGATATAAATTGGTAAAATAGCTGTAAACACCTCTTCTGGAGTAGCCATCAGCACTATGCTAATGAGTGCTGCAGCTAACTGCTAGAGCAATGAGTGCTATAAAAAACCTGATACAAGCCCTTCATTTATTGACTTAATATAGAGTTGATTTTGTAAACTGAAGCCCTGTTTACTTTATTTGGACAGTAAAGATTTTTATGTCCTTTTATGCTTAGCCAAAATTTTTCCTTCCCCATTGTTGTGCCGCGTGCTCTGCACTGATTGATTGCCAGGGTGTTCCCTTTAGATAGCTGCATTTCAGTGGTGGTATGTGGATCCTTTGGGATGAAAGATGCTATATAAATGTGAAATATTGCTACTGATATTGTGGCATCTATGGCCTTGTAATTTACATAGCTATTTTCTGAGTGTACAAATCAAGGAAAAACCTGAAACGGTTTTTGTAAAACAAGCTATGCTCGTCCCTTAGTCTAGCATCAGCAAAGCTTGCTTCCAAATGTGGGTCCCTGAGCTCCTAGGCTTTTAGAGATTGAAAGTGTTGCAGTGTTGCTTGGCCCCTTGTAGTATGTTGCTTTCCAGTGACAGTCTTTAGGCCTTGTCTTCTCTGCTAAAAAAGGTGAGGTCAGTACTGTACCCCTGCCTGGGGTTGACCTCACCCAGTTTACTGCACAGTAAAACTAAAGTGCTTTGTCTTCTCTGAGTTTTCACCTTGGGATAGCTCACACATTAGTTCCCCCAAATTAAAAAAATACACATTTTTAGCAGTGAAGACAAGGCCTTAGCTGACGAAAGAGTGGTACTGATTTTCTCTGATGGGAGTTACTGGTAGCAAAGACATTGGCACTAATTGCCATGGAGAGTGGGGGAATAATAGGAAGAGAATGACGGAATTTTTGTGGACTCGTCCTCTCCACAAAAAAATGACACACCAATGAGATTATATTATTTCCTTTTTCCTTAAAGCAAAATGTAGGATTCTGATATTTTGAAATATCAGTTGTTTCCTTCTTGGGCATCATTTTACCGAGATCAGAGGAAATATTTATTTCATAAATAAGTTAATTTTGCCATTTTTTGTTTTCTTAATTTTAAAGTAGAAAATAAATGACTTCTTCCCCATTTGAACAGCTAGCTAAAGAACAACACGTCAGAGCTGAAAATTATATGGTGTACAATGTCCTCAGTAAAGGAGAGGTTGAATGCAGCAATACATTGGAAGATGAACTTGATACAGAACTTCCTGGACAGGCACTTATCTACCGTCCTGTTCGACAACATATTTATTCTGTTCTGCTGGAGTCCGGAAAAGGTAAGGGTTATCCCTGCATTCATTGCACAGTGTCAGAGACAGGTAATTTTAGAGCATGCAGGTTGGACCACATACTTGAATTATTTAAGAGACATGGTGAGTGAGATAATATCTTTTATTGGACCAACTTCTGTTGGTGAGAGGGTCAAGCTTTTGAGCCACAGAGAGCTCTTCTTCAGGTCTGGGAAAGGTGCTTCCAGACTCACAGCAAAATGCAAGGCGGAACAGATTGTTTAGCATAAGTAGTTCGCACATATTGTAAGGGACTATTCAAAGTAGAGTGGCTTATTAACACCTCTGCAGTTATAGAACAAAAAGAGCGGGTTAGTGGGTTACAGATTGTTGTAATAAGTCATAAATTTAGTGTCGCTGTTCAGTCCATGATTTTTAGTGTCTAGCAGAGTTATGAATTTAAGCTCCCAGGCGTGTGTTTTGAAAATGTTGTGCAGATTTCCTTTGAGGATGAGGACTGATCGGTCAGAAACAGCGTGATTGCTTTGCAAGAAGTGTTCACCCACAGATGATAGGGTGTTTTTGTCTTTTATCATTTTCCTGTGTATGTTCATTTCAGAGCGTAATGACAGTTGTTATTGTTATTGTTATCTCTAGTGAAGTGTCCTTGTTTGGTGAAGGCAGTTTTGAGTATGCTAAGGTGTATATCCCGGACTTTCATCTTGGAGCATATTCTGTGGTGTGTGAGTGCCTGGATGTAGATAACAGATTTCTTGATGAGTTTGGGCAGATTACTGGACCTATGAAGGTAGGTGTGGTGATCCGTGGGTTTCTTTTATATGGTTTTATATAAGCTTATGCTCAAATAAATTGGTTAGTCTCTAAGGTGCCACAAGTACTCCTTTTCTTTTTATATGGTTGCCTCTAGGGTTCCATTGTTGAAGCTGATCGTGATGTCTAGGAAGTTGATGCTAGTGTGGGAATGTTCCAGAGAGAGTTTGATGGACAGGTGGTAGTTGTTGAAGTTGTGATGGAAATCTATGAGGAATTTAAAGCTGTCTGTCCAGAGAATGAAAATATCATCCATGTATCTCGGGTTTTGTGGTGCATTAGTCCAGCAGTTCTTCTTTAGGGTGACTCATGAAGAGGCTGGTATATTGGGCAGCCAATTGATTAATTAAATTAAATTAACAAGCAGCAGGTTTAAAGCAAAAAGAAGAAGTACTTCTTCACAGAATGTACAGTCAACCTGTGGAACTTGTTGCTGGGGATGTTGTGAAGGCCAAAACTATAATGGGTTTCAAAAAGAACAGGGGGACAGGTCCACCAATAACTATTAACCAAGATGAAGAGTGATGCAACCTCATTCTCAAGTGTCCCTAAGCTCAGATTGCCAGAAGCTGGGAGTGGGTGACAGAAGATCACTCGATGATTGCCTGTTCTGTTCATTCCTTCTGAAGTACCTGGCATTGGCCACTGTCGTAAGACAGGATACTGGGCTAGATGGACCACTGGTCTGACCTAGTATGGCCGTTCTTATATTCTTATGTTCTTATTAATACCTTTCCCAGACGTGAAGAAAAGCTCTGTGTGGTTTGAATGCTTCTCTCTCCCACCAACAGAAGTTGGTCCAATAAAAGATGTTACCTCACCCACTTTGTCTTTCTAATGTCCTGGGACCGACAATGCCTCAACTACACTTAATTATTTGAGGACATTTAAAATTATATTTTGGAAATCTAAATTCTTTAATTCTAAGTTTCAGTGGCTCACATCTGTATCACATTTAGGATAAATACTGTGGGCAATATACATGTAATTAGTGAGGAATCAATCAGAAATCATGAAAATTAGAATGTTGTAATGTTTCTACATACTGTTGAATTTTAGTACCTTTTACGTTTTTTAAGTTTAAAAAAATAACTGAATGTTTTTTCGTTTATTGTTAAAAGAATACATGTGAAAGTTATTAGTGATCAGAAGACGAAGCAAAACCATTTAAGTTTTGAATGTTCTGGTTAAGAAATATGGGAACGTTCTTTTGCTTCCACGACAGTCCTAGGTCTTAATACAAGGCTTCTTCAGAGGTTAAAGTAAATATCATTTACGTACTTTTAAAAAAATAGTTATAAAATTGAATAATTTTACTGTGATTTTTTGTTTGCAAATAAAAGGAAGGTTTAGGCAATTCTTGTTATTGAGCTAACTATAAATAAAAATAAATGGAAGCACTTTTGAGTATTGTATTTCTTTTATCCAGTTGTGAGTAAGAAAATATCATTTCTTTCCCCCCTGATTTGGACCCAATTCTGTAACTGGATTTGCTTATGTGGAATCCGGTTGAACTCAGTGAGACTCTGCATGAGTGCAAGAGTCTATTTGTACAGATCTGAGTGGAAAATTCATGATCTTAAGTCTTCTGTTTCATAACTGTTGTATTTTTATGTGTCTTTTGCCTCAAGCTTCCAAAGGTTTTTAGACAATGGATTGAAAATGAAAAACTGTTGTTGCACTTTTATTATGTTTTGTAATATGTTTTCTCGTCCTATTTACTTTGTATGGTTAGCCATGAAAGTTCGACATCAATTAAACAAATGTTTTTATTACAGACTGAGAAATCACGTAGTTGGGCACCTGACTTCCTTTGTCTACTAAAGATTGAAGTCTTACAGTAAAAGGAAAAAAAATAGGAAAAAGAGACTCAGAGTTTAAAAGGCATATGGAGAGAACAACATAGGTTTCAGCAAAAATAATGCGCAACAGCCATTTTTCAGCCCATCATTTCTCAGTTTTTGAGGACAACAGCCTGGTTGGCTTTTGTTTACTCCTCTGAGAAGCAGGACTTCAGTGATGTCTGCAGGATCACACACAACTAAGGTCTTGTCTACACTGGCACTTTACAGCGCTGCAACTTTCTCGTTCAGGGGTGTGAAAAAACATACCCCTGAGCGCTGCAAGTTTCAGCGCTGTAACGTGCCAGTCTTGGATCTCTTTCCACAAACCCCTGCCCCAGCCCTGCTTCTTCCCCGAGCACGCCACGTTCCCCCTCCTCCCCCCTCCCTCCCAGCCACCCGAAACAGCTGTTTTGCAGTGCAAGCACTGGGAGCTAGGGGGATAAAGTGGGCACGTGGCGCACTCAGGGGAGGAGGCAAGGCAGAGGTGAGTTGTGGGGGGAGCGGCGGGGAGCTGCCGGTGGGTGCAGAGCACCAACCAATTTTTCCCTGTCGGTGCTCCAGCCCTTGAGCACCCATGGAGTTGGCGCCTATGGTGAAACCTATGTTGCTCTGAGGGGTGTTTTTTCACACCTCTGAGGGACAAGTTTTGCTGACAAAAGTGGTAGTGTAAACAAGGCCTAAGTCAAGTCCTATTGAACCAAAATAAAAATTTTAAAGGGGTATGTCTTCTGAGGTTCTTAAGCATATGCCTACTACTAACTACTTTGGGCAAGTAATTCCATGTTTGTTTGTTAAAAGTTTTCTTGCATCTTCCGCTAATATATCTGGTTCTAGCTTTTGTTGTAGATGGGATACTAGACAAGATAGACCACTCGTCAAATTTGAGGCTAATCTACACTAGAAGCTCTACATTGGCACAGTTGCACTGTGCTGCTGCAGTGTGTCTGGTGAAGACTGTTTATGCTGATGAGAGAGTTTTCTCCTATCAGTGTAATAAATCCATCTCCCACTTACATACCACTGTCCACACCAGCGCTTCGGTCGCCGGTGTAACTTACGTTGCTCAGGGGCGTGGCTTATTCACACCACTGGTTGACATAAGTTTTACCAATATAAGTCATAACTGTGTACAAGCTGTTGGTGTGGCAATTCATAATTAAAATAAGAATATAAGCACGGCTATACTGGGTCAGACCAAAGGTATATCTAGCCCAATATCCTGTCTTTCAACAGTGACCGGTGCCCCAGGGGGAATGAACAGAACAGGTAATCATCAAGTGATCCATCCCCTGTTGCCCATTCCCAGCTTCTGGCAAACAGAGGCTAGGGACACCATCCCTGTCCATCCAGGCTAATAGCCATTGATGGACCTATCATCCATGAATTTATCTAGTTCTTTTTTGAACCTTGTTATAGACAATACTGCATTGTTTTTCCAGAAATTATTTTTAGAGCTTTAAGGAAGGATTGTTGGTGTTCATCACTTTCCAATTTCTCCCTCAAACAATGCCATCAGGTGGCCTGTTCTGTTCTGTAATCATGATTTTTCTTAAAACCTCTCAGTTTAAAAAGAGAATTGAGAAGGGAGCAAGTGAAATCATTTAGCTAGTGTTATATTGTTTTATTAAACATTGTACTTAATTTTTTTGAATCCTTAAAGTCCATCAGTTTGACGTTCCTGTCGTAGAAATTGGCCTCTTCTTTTTGCAGTCATCTGACATACCCTGGTTTCTTTTAGTTGCTTGAAGAAAAGGAGTATTTGTGCCACAAGTACTCCTTTTCTTTTTGTGGATACAGACTAACACAGCTGCTACTCTGAAACCTTTTAGTTGCTTGATATTTTTTTAAAAAACAGTTAGCTCAGAATAGATGAAAATGTCACACAAACTGCTGCCTCAGGGTCCGTCCCCCCCAGAAGCTCCTCAGGATTGAGAATTTAGGCTGTTTTTTTCAAAGGTGCCTAAGGGAATTGAGAATTCAGTAGGAGTTGGGGGCCTAGCTACCTTTAGATCCTTTAATCTCCACCTTAGTAAACCATGATGTTTTTCCCTCAGGCTCTGATCTTGCAAACACTTAAGCATGTGTGCACCTTTACTAATGTGGCTGCTCATGAGTAAAGTCAGTCACACAAGTCCTGACGTGTTTGCAAGATAGAGGCCATATTTTGAGACTCATTAAAAAGTACAGGCTTGATTGTGGTCTTGCCCATGACAGCAGGTACTGGCTAAATTTTTAAAATAAAGGTAGTTCATTTGGCTTCATTAGTTACTTAAATATAATTTAGCAGACATACTACCTATACAGCATTGAGCTTCTATCATCTTTCTTTTAATAATACTACTGGAAAAAGTATTTTAGATAGAGAAAAAGTTAATAGTGGATAATGCTTCTGTTAACCCCACCTCGATAACCCAAACAGATTATTTTTTGTAATAATTCTGAACAAAGCTGGCAGTTATGTTTTAGAATTCACTCATTACATGGAAACGTCTGCACCTGTATTGCTGTTGCTAATTTAAAAAGTATGTAATGTATCATAAATACTTGGCTGACTCCTAGAGATCATGGAATTACTCCCAGTTCTAAGATTAGCCTGCCAAACTGCTTTGACACTGCCAAAAGACATCCTGTGTGGAGGATTCTGTGCTCCTTGTCACCAGTGTGCACTCTGTAGAGCTGAAGTGTTCACAGATGTGGAGGAGTATATGTAACATAACATAATTTATAGAAGTCTAAAGTTATGCATGTTGCTGCACACAGGGGTCCTATCCAATTTGGAATTTTTGTTTATACTAATAGACAACAGTAATTCACAGATCGTTCACAAAAATGTTTATTTTTTTTTTAAAATAGCTGCCATTTTCCACTCCAGATGTGTCTGGATTTCAGTGGTGTTTTCTGTATACATAGTGCAGAAGCATTTTGAAAATGTAGTCTGGGATTATCAAAAGTTTCTAAGGGAGTTAGGAATTTAATGGGATCCCTCAGGATCAAAGGTGCAGCCATTTTAGATTATGGTATAAGATTTGGGGTGAATATGAGGTCACCCAATATTCACATTAAGTTTTTCCATGAAAATCTCTTTTTATTAATTCTTAACTTGGTGTATTTTGGAATCATACCCAAAAGAGAAGCACTAATGCACAATTTCAGTGGACATTTTACTTGATCAAAGAGAAATCAGCAGGGTGGTTTTTTCCTTCAAATGTCACTCAGGTGTTACATTTTGATCTTTGAATGGTAAAGAATTTAAAATATATTCCTTTGAATGGCTCACTTCCTGGCACCCTGGGAGCCATGCTACTTAAAAAGATTTGTCATCAATGTTTTGCCAGGATATGTAGTGGATGTGAACAAAGGTAATATGAATGTCTTGTTGGTAAGCAGAGGCTTTCAGTCTTGTGGCATTTAAGGAGTTTCAGTCTAATTAGTGCAGCAGGTTTTATTATGCCACCGGAGCAGTAGCCAGGATGAACCCTTATTTCCAGTACTGGGGAGAGACTGAATTCGGCGTTCACATCCCTGTCCTGTTCTTGTTGCATTTCTGTGTTGTCAGTTGTGCAGAATCGTGCTTTTAACAGTCATTGTTTGTTTAACTACCTCACTTGAATAATCGTGTATTTATATAATTGATGGATTATCATCACCAAGATATTTAATGTTTTGTAAATATATATAAACACATACACATGTATACATAAATATAATAATAATAAAGGTTTACTATGACTACTCTCTCCTTTTTGGTATGTTAATGCTTGAGCAGCGTAAGTACCAGAAACATGTTCAGTGTAAAAATGGTTTTTTACCCAAATTTAGAACCCAATGACAGTTTATAATCTTAATTATAACATTTTTATAACCCAGCATCTCATTTTTATTGAAGTATCCTGACTTGCTCATAAGTCTTTTTTTAAAGATAAATACAAATTGCAGAACTCTTTTCAAAAAGTGACACTAGAATTCTAAGTTAGACATTCCTGTTAATGAAAGATTATCAATCCAATAATTATCAATTATTATTCCAAAACAAGATGTTAGACTGTTCAGCAATTCAATTGCTATACAATCTCAGGGTATCTTTTTAATGTAGGATTTTTTTTATCCTCTAGCATCTGCTTGGAGATTGACAAATCTGTTTTCTTCATATTGCATATTGGAACACAGAAGTGAAAATTCAGGACATGCTCCACTGAGCTGTATGAGATGGTTGTGATGCAAGCAGATTCTGGACCGAAAGGGAGAGTACCATGTACAGGGGGAATAATACTAATTTTAGTATTTTTTCACAATGATGGGAGGTGATCCAGAAAAGTTTCTATAAATCAAATTACAACATGAAGATGATGTGTTGAATACGCCAGATAGAATTAGGATACTTTTCTAAATACTTAGTTATTGTATTGTTTTAAAAAAAAAGCTTCAAGTAGCTAGAACATAAAAATAGCAAATGTAACATTTAAATACTTTTAGGGAAAAAATGGTTATAACTATTTCCATATCAGAAAAAAAGGGCAAGCCGGTCAGGTAATAATAACTAATAAATCTAGTTAAATATGTAGGAATGTGTGCTGAGCAAAAGAGGTTTCTGCGACCTCCAACAACATCAGGAAAGCATGGACATGCCCAATACTACTAAGGTAAAAAATAAGGAAGAAAAAAAACTTTATTTTGGGGGGACCGGGAGACTTTTCAGACCTTCTTTATACAACATAATTTAAAAAGGACAAATGGCCATTCTTTCCCCCTCCCCCCGTCACAAATGGTTTGCCTTTAAACTGGGATTTGCAAAGGATCCTGAGAGAATTAGGCACCCAGCTCCCATTAGATTTCAATGGGAGCTGGGCATGAAAGTCAATGGGAAATGGGGGCCCTAATTCCCTTAGCCCATTTTTGAAAATCTCAGCCTAAATTGCTAGCTACCTCAATCATCACATCAAGCATTTTTCAAAAATATACTTTGGGATGAGATCCGCAGCCCCCCATGCTGGTCCCTTTATACCAGGTAAGAGGGCTGGAGTGGTGTAAAGGGGCCCTAAAAGACCCGGTTCTAGCCATAGGAGGATTCCACTGGTGCAGATAGCTGTATAGGCTGCCCTGTAATGACCCCTTGCAAGACCTGACACAGCATGTGTGCCACGGTCAGGTCTGGGAGCAGGCAGGGAACATTAGGGGCAGGGCTGGAGCATGCAGCACTGTGGAGAGTCTGGGCTGCGTTGTGGTCTTTCAGGCAGCCTTGGGAGGCTGACATAACATAAAAAGAAAAGGAGGACTTGTGGCACCTTAGAGACTAACAAATTTATTTGAGCATAAGCTTTCGTGAGCTACAGCTCACTTCATCGGATGCTTTTTGCAGATACAGAGTAACACGGCTGCTACTCTGAAACCTGACACAACATCGGTTCCAAAGACTTGCTAAGTTACACCGAAGGGCAGCCCAGGATGAGAAGGGCACAGAAAGCTAACTTAGCCCTTCCTCCTCATTGCCACATGCACAGCTCAAAATTTTGCCTTGAGTTTTCAGTTGCGATTCCAACACTGAACTCTTGTCATAATGTATAACTAAACCTGTAGCCATTTGTTCTGATCATTTGTGAAAAGATGCTCTAAACTGTTTCTTGTATTTTTAAAGGATCTGAGCAACCAGCTTGTAATCTAGTGCTTACTAATGCTTTGCAGTCCCCTCCCACCACTCTTCTTAACCCTTATGTAAACTTGTACTTCGTTTATTGATCAAATTGTCTGTTCCTTTAGACACCTGCAGAGCCTATCCTATAGTAAAGGAATGGTTTGTGTACTTTGGGAATCCAATGGAGCAACCAGACCTCGTACAACCTATGCAGCTTGACATCCCAGGTAGAATAAAATCTCATCTTTATATTTAATTCCCAACCGATTAATTATATTATTTGAATATTTGGTTACAAATCTGTTTAGAAAATCTTTCATCAGATATTTGGTGGTGCAGTCAAAGAGGACTATGAAAGACCACTTGTTAAAATGTTAGTGCTGTATCTCCATAGCTGCTTGGAATTGCACTGTGTGCTTAAAAGAAAAGGAGTACTTGTGGCACCTTAGAGACTAACCAATTTATTTGAGCATGAGCTTTCGTGAGCTACAGCTCACTTCATCGGATGCATACCGTGGAAACTGCAGCAGACTTTATGTATACACAGAGAATATGAAACAATACCTTTTTTTCATTTTTTTTCCATATTTTCATATTCATTATTGTTTCATATTCTCTGTGTATATATAAAGTCTGCTGCAGTTTCCACGGTATGCATCCGATGAAGTGAGCTGTAGCTCACGAAAGCTCATGCTCAAATAAATTGGTTAGTCTCTAAGGTGCCACATGTACTCCTTTTCTTTTTGCGAATACAGACTAACACGGCTGTTACTCTGAAAACTGTGTGTTTAACAGTTTTAAGCTCAGAATTTCATATTAATACTGTATTAAATTAAAATCTCACACCGTTTTTGAGAAATTGACATTTGAAGCAGATGTGAACAATTATTTAAAGAGTTTGAAAGGTATATTGCATTTGAGGACAAGGAAGTGAAAAGAGGCTGGTTTACCAAACCATACATAAATCCAAAAATTGTCCCATTTTTCAAAAAAATATAATTGGACTTCCTATGTGGTGCGTGTGAATTCTTTTCTACTATTTGTGGCCCATACACTGTCTGCTTTCGATGTTTGCACTACTTTGTTTCTTCTCTGTCTTTATTTTGCTTTAAGAAAAGGGAGACATTGCACCACCAGCATTTCAGCTATCTCATTGTGATTGTAATATTAAGAGGACCGTTTTACATTTATAACACATTTTTCACTACATGATTGGTCACACTGTATATGAATTGCCTGTCTACCACTGCAGTGCAGTCACCCCTGGGATTGAGTGTGACATCTTTTTAATGGCACACAGCTGCACTCTGATAGTTTAGGATAGGAAGTGAACAATACCATATCCAGTTGCACTCTCAAAGGGAATTCAGATTGGCCAAAAGCAGTTACCTAGCTGAAATTTATCCAAAATATTTTTAGTGTAACACCTTTACCCTTATCACAAGTGTGTCAGGAGCTCAATTTTATCTCTCACTCAAAATATGGCATCTCCATTAGCGCAGCACCCCCTAATAAAATACCAAACTTTGGTCCCAACCTCCAATCCTTTGGCACTGAGCTATGTACAAAGGGACCCCTGCAGAGCTCATTACATGGATGGGGCCTATGTTGTAACAATAAAGTTGTGACAAAAATGACCAGATACTAGTAAATTGGCCTTTTGGTCCAGTTTCCAACCTGGAATGAGCAGGTGGAATTCCCATTGACTTTAATGGGAGTTGTGTCTGCTTACCTCATGGATAATTTGGTCCTTAATTTTTAGTTCACATAGTGGAGGGAAAAAATGCACAGCCATCATGAGTTAAAGGGGGATTATGAGTCATTGACTAACCTGCCATTTTTTTCTACTTGTGTCATTATTTTAAAACACAGAATATTTATAATAGTTATCCTGCCTTGCCTCTTTCTGGAAGTAGCAAGTGCTCCCATGAACTGTTTGGCACCAAATACTGCTGTTACTTTTCTTACTGCATTTATGTAATTGGTTGTGTTTATTTTTTCTATTTTGGTTCTTTTTAAAATAAATAGGATATAGAAATGTGCCTCTGAGCTTACTTGACTATCACACAATCCAGTAAAGGAAATAACTGGTAAGACCTACCTTCTTCCTTGACCCCTCAAGTCTTTTAAGATGAAATAAGAAGATGCCCATTAAAGCTGGTGACCTTTCTACTTGTTCCAGCACCCCTAGTCCCAAATTCACATTTTCCCTACTGTCAGTGCACTCCAAAACATGCAGAATTTGAAAAGCATGTGCTACTTATATGCCCTTCTTCTTCACAGTATCTGGGCACCTCAAAATCATGAATGTATTTTATTCTTACAAAACACTAGTGAGGTAGCAACATATCCCAATTTACAGGTGGGTAACTGAGGCAAAGGATATTAAATGACTTGCCCAAGGTCATAAAGGAAGTTTGTAGTTAAGCTATGAACTGAACCCAGGTTTCCTGAGCCCAAATCCAGTATTCTGTCCCAGAGACTGTCCTTCCTTCTCTAGGAATCTAGTGATGTAATGATTGCACATTCAAATACAGATGTTAGGGGAATTCAGGAGACAGGCAGCTGGCTGGGGAATGAGATGGATCTGGAGATGCCTAGGATAATATGAAGCCATGGTATAAAAATCAGTTGGTCTGTCTTATACAGCTTTCACTTTATTTCATTTGAGTATGCATTTACCGAGCACCACACCTTCACGTATTGTTTTTTTTAAATTTTTTTTTTAAAGTTGGGGGAGGTAAAATCTTAGCCCCAAATCTGCCCTGAACACTCAGTCTGAGTACTATGGTTAAATCTTCCCTTCCAGGTGGTAGAGTCGGAGAAGGACTTACATAAAATGGCAGGTGCTCTGGCTACACCATTCATCTTCATGTTGAGAATAACCATGAAGAATTCAAGTCCAAAATACAGTTTTAAAAGTATGTGCAACCTAAAAGTGGAAGTTTATTCATCCCTAATAAGTACTAACTCAGTAATAAAAAGCTGATCTACTCACAGAGCAGACTATTACAGAAAGGGAGGATGACTTCTGGTGTTTATTTTTAGTGCTCTGTTTTCATTCCTTCAGAGAACAAATATTTTTCTGAATTTTTTGCTGTCCATATTTGTATGACTTAAATTCCCTCATGCAGCTTTTATTTTCCACTGCATGACTCTGATTTACCAAATAAGGATGTCAGCAGCACATCACAGTTTTCAAGTGGGAATCTTATTTGGAGATAAATTTAAAGATGTTGTTATAGGAAGTTAGAATTCAAATCTGTCAGTCAAAGTCAGACCAACAAAAAAGAGGAATCTTGATAGAAGGTATTATTTGAACCACAGGCATTTGTAATATGTGTGATGGGTTTTTGTTTTTTGTTTGTGTGGCTTTGGTTTTCTGCTGCAGATTCTGATAAAAATATGTGTCTTTTTGGAAAATTTTATATTATATAAACATTTCATCACTTTCTCTCAAAGAAGAGTACTAAGAGATTATGGATGAAATCATGGCCCTGTTGAAATCGGTGTGAGTTTTGCTATTGACTTCACTAGGTATAAGTTTTCACCTATATCTTTTCAGGTTTCTTAATTTGTTGAAGTGGTTAAAGAAAAAGCTAATATTTTGACATATGTTTTAAACTTTAATCTGGATCATTGCAGATATCAGAAATCTTCAAAAAAAAAAAAAAAAAACCCAAAAACAAAAAACAAAAAAAACACCCAGGAAAAAGACTACTAAAATATACTTGTTATAGGACATAAGACAGTAAGATTGTCTGAAAATCTTACAGCTGGTGGAAGATGCAATATTAGGTTATAAAATAACTGGTGTTAAGGCTTCAAGAACAATAATTTAAGATACAGTGTGTGTGCCTGTATACATACGTATCCTTATATGACCCAGCCCTCTGAAGGAGTCCCGTCTGAAATTTTGGAGTTTTCCCTTCCATTTGAATGACTAGGGTATGGATTTTCCCTTACTCTCCCGCACACATCTTAACAGACCAAAATTAAATTTAAACCCTTAGATGACTTTTGTTTTCTTTAATTTAATGGTTGAGCAAAGATGGCCATAAAAACGTAAAAGACCTATTAGGCTATCTTGTCCATCCCCCATGCTATTGATGGGGATATACTAGGGTGACCAGGTGTCCAGTTTTCGACCGGAACACCACTGACTGGGCCGTTGACTGTCCAGTTGGCGGTGCCTCGCAGTGGGGCTGGCAGCTCCCTGCTAGCCTCTGCGCCGTGCTGCTCCCAGGAAGCAGCCGGCATGTCCCCCTTCCGGCTCCTATACGTAGGGGCAGCCAGTGGGGCCCCACATGTTGCCCCTGGCCCAAATGCTGCTCCTACAGTTCCATTGGCTGGGAACTATGGCCAATAGAAGCTGGGGGGGGGAGGCGGTGCCTGTTGACGGAGCAGCACACAGAGCCTCCTGGTTGCGCCTCCACGTAGGAGCTGGATGGGGCACATGCCACTGCTTCCGGGAGCTGCTTGAGGTAAGCACCCCCTGGAGGCTGCATCCCTGACTCCCTCCCACACTGCAACCCTCTGCCCCAGCCCTGATCCCCATCCTGCCCTTGAACCCCTCGATCCCAGCCCGGAGCACCCCAAAGCCCTCATCCCTAGCGCCACCCCAGAGCCTGCATCCCCCAGCTGGAGCCCTCACTCCCCCCTGTGCCCCAACCCCCTGCCCCAGCCCTGATCCCCCTCCCGCCCTCCGAACCCCTCGGTCATAGCCTGGAGTCTGCATCCCCAGCCAGAGCCCTCACCCCACTCCTGCACCCCAGCCCCCTGAGCCAGCCTGGTGAAAAAGAGTGAGTAAGGGTGGGGAGAGTGAGTGACGGAGGGAGGGAGGATGGAGTGAGTGGGGGACAGGGCCTTGGAGGAGGGGCAGGGCAAGGGTTTTCGGTTTTGTGCAAGTAGAAAGTTGGCAACCCTAGGATACATAATTCTGTTTAAGGAAAATGCATGTAGATTTAATCAATATGTTCTGTCTTCGAGAAATAATCTAGCAAATAAAATGCTGATAAAATATTTCTAAAGGAGATTAGATTTGATAACAGAGACGTGAAGTGTATTAGGAATGTACCATTTAATGAGTTTGAAAACATTCTTATCTCCTGAAGATAGCCGATCCATTTGATGTATTCAGGGTCTGTATTTTACTACTGATTAAAGAGATACTTGGCAGCCTCAGCTGTCACAAACATATTCTGACACTGCTTTTCATTTTGTTGCCAAAAGTATCTCAGATACTGTTGATGAATTTAAATATCAGTCACTTCATATTGGAGGAGTCTGGATGTACTTTCATTGTTCCAATCATTGGTTACTACAGGCATATGTAATGGATATAGCTGGTTTCAGAAGAGGGTAATTGAAAGATTTATTTTTAAGAGTCAAATTTAACAAGTGTTCTGGCTTGCAGTAGTAAACCTTTGAAAGTGGCCAAGACTATTGACAGGTTAATGTTAAGCATTCCTGATAAGCAGTCTTCTAAAACCCTTCTTATAGTTGTTTTTTCATATACATGTAAAAGAGCTAAAATGTTTGTTTTATTATATTTTTATAATTTTATTTATTTCATTCTTTACTATAAAGCCACATCTCAGCTCTCATTATTTATTTCTTCAGGTTGGGAAGCTGTATTTTTTATTTTAAACTGTGCGGCTTGTATATTACACATGCAGTGCATGTACCATGTGGTGACCTGACTTAGGTTGGTGTAAATTTATACAGCAGCTTCATGTAAACCTAGAGTTTAATGACACTGAGGTGTTAATGCATTCCACCAGTATGTGTCTGAATGCATTACTTGCTTATTATAAATCAATTATTGAAGCTCAGCCAACCAAAATAAAGACTTACTATGCATGTGAGGTTTTCTTGTTTTTTATTCATACATGATCACATTTCAGTACAACATTTATTCTAGCACATGAATTAAAAGGAAAAATTAATTTGATCAATGATCTTTTCACAATATTGACTAAAAAGTATCTTTCTTGTTAGAAACGTATCAACTCATATCCCTGAGGTGACCAGGCCACTCATCTTGGTGATAGTCTCACTCTAGGAATGCACAAGGAGTATAAGCATGAGTACTCCTAAATTTAGCTCTTCACACAATTTTATTGCATAATAAAGGAAGACTGAAAATGACAAAAATCATGTAAAGTTATAGGGCATCTTTCTTTGATTTACATAAACTTGTAATTGTTAAATCTCGGATAGGACCGTTAATTTTCCCTTGAATAATCCTTCTAGTAGCAACTGCTCAAGCAGCAATTATGAATTTTTTCCCATTTTGTTTCTTAAATATTTTTTTTCAAAAGTGAATCAGCGGATTTGTCTACATGGCACTAAAGTCTGAATTACAGGAGTGTGAATTGTAGAGCTCTCTAGATGTTGAATTCTAACTGTCCAATCTGGATCCTGATGGCACAAACTGAAAGGTACCTAGTTCGTGTTGCTGTAGTCCCATTTCTAACATGTTGTGCTCTAAGTGCCCCAAGTAGATCCTGCTGGGACAGATTAAAAGGTACCTCGTGCACACTAATGTAGTCCTTTTTCAAATAGGACGACATCAGCGCAAACTAGATACCATTTAGTTCACACTAGCAGGGTCTACATGGGGCAGTTGGAGCATAATACGTTAGAGTGCACTATAGTTCACACTCTTGTCATTCAGACTGTGGTGCCGTGTAGATAAGCCCTAAATAAGAATATCCAGAAGTATTAGAAGAACAATGTATTTTTCTTTCATATCCAAGTAAACCCCTCTCTTTCCTCAGGAATGTATTATAGTTATTGTTAAATCTAGCAGAGAGACAGTGTAGTTTAGTGGTTAGAACAAAAAACTGAAAATCAGGACTTCGATGTACTAATCTTGGCTTTGCCATAAACTCTTGGTGAGACCTTGGGTAAGTCATTAAACTTTGCTGCATTTCAATTTACTTGTCTGTCAAATGAGGGTTATATAATAGCTAACTCCTAAGACCATTGTGAGTTTAATTACTTGTAAAATGCTTGGAGATCCTTGGATGGAAGTGTTGTTATTGGTTGGTAGGTTCAATTAGAAGATAGAATTATGTTTCCTTTACAAGTACAAATAATTTGTAATTCACAAGTCCATCTTCTTCCCACTGCACATGTGGATTTTAATTAACGGTGGAATCGGCAATCTTTTACAGGGGAGATCTATTGATTTTTCTGCTGAGATTTTTCAGCACACCTGCATGCTTGTACATTGTACTTGTTCAAGGAGTGTATTTTGGAGGAATCAATCCTTGGATCTTCATTTCTGTTTCATATAACATGATTTCCATTATCACTGCAGTTGTTAAGCAGTGTTGTTTTGAAGATAGTAAAATATTATCTACGTTCTTGAAATAAAATTCGCTTATAAAATCTTAGAAATTAGAGATGAAAGAGATTATTTTCTAACAACTGACTCTTGGAGTGTATCTGCCTATCCAGAGGGCAGCTGCATAACTATTTTATCTTTATTCCCCCCCCCCCCCCCCCAAGTTACTCTCTCTGGTTGCTCTTCTGAACTCTTTCCAGTTTGTTGACTTTTTTCTGATGCAGCGATTCCCATAATTGGATTCAATATTCTAGGTCTCATCAGTACTGTATAAAGTGACACTATCACTTCTGTTGTCTGTGGTGGTATTAGTCTGTATTTTTAGCAGAAATTATTCTTTTTGCTAATTAATGTCAAATGATTAATGTTTTCCTGAAGAGTATGCATATTTTTCCTGCAAAGTGATTTGAAGACTGAAAAATCACCATTTATTTGGTATGGTAAAAGCAAAGAACTTTGTCAGGGTTGCATGAACAGTTCTTGTTGCTATGATTGACATCTGTTGATGGGAACCATAGTCTTGCGAATATTAAAGTAAACATTCTGGAGGGTGAGGGAGGAAAATATTTAAGGATTTGCTTTTTAACTTCTCTCTCTCTAGGCACAGTACCATTTGGTTAATGGCTTTCTTTGCTAAATAAACATGTCAGCCATCTAGATCTCAGCACCTTGACACTTTAATCACTTGTTGTTGCCAAGTGGCTCTAATTGTAGAATGCAGCTGCTGCTCATCATAAAGGAAGATGTGTTACCAAATGTAGCTTTGTCCAGTCTTAAAACTAGCACCTCTCTGCTTATTCAACAACAAAAGCAACATTGCTTTACAGTAGGTGTGTATCTTTAATTGGGATTTTTCGGTGCAGCTGTCTAGATATCCACCTGGCATTTCACTCACAATATTTATGTTGACAGTGGATTAAATGTAATGTAAGTGGAGAGCTCCAAAGTTCCATTGAAAATAATAGGAGTTAGGAGCCTAACTACCTTTTGTGGATCTCCCTAGTTACCATACTGAAGAGTCCACTAAAAATGCCTAGATTGATATAACATGAAACATAGTTAGTCTCATAACGCGTGTGTGTTCATTAGTAGTGACATTATCATACTGTAGTCTAGGAGAATAAATAGGCCCTGGTGGGTTTGATTTAGCTCTGGACTATGCCACTGGACTTAATGTAGGGGGCTGACAGTAGTGGGATGCTCAAGAGGAGTTGCCATGA
Organism: Lepidochelys olivacea; assembly: GCF_965140295.1. Classification (NCBI taxonomy): domain Eukaryota; kingdom Metazoa; phylum Chordata; order Testudines; family Cheloniidae; genus Lepidochelys; species Lepidochelys olivacea. Next base: position 130,341,711 of record NC_140413.1, read on the forward strand.
CAGAAGTTACCTGCAACCACTACTCTGCCAGGGGAATACCAGTGTCATTCCTAAAAGTAGGTGCTGGCCCAGAGAGGGGCATGACCACAGTTCCCAAGGACGCACTGATTTACCACCTGGGGGATATGCTGATTCCTATCAAACCTCTGTTTCAGGTTAATACGGACCTCTCCTTGTACACTGGAGCTCTTGCGGGAAGGGCAGTAGTGAAGACAAAGCCTGCTGTCCCAAGGGATGAATCCCCTTTGTCTCAGAGTTACCTACACTAGCCCCGGTATAAAAGTGTAACTCTCTTCAATGAAACTTGTTTAGATTGCAGCCTTTTTGTTTGTTTTTTTCAAAACCAAACTTTGTTACAAATGTAAATTCAGTTAATTTTCACATTTTGTTCCTTGCAAACTTAAAGGGCAGAACAAGTGTTTCCTCTTAAAGTTTAATTCAGTGGTTCTCAGCCCATGGGCCACTTGCGGCACAGTCAGCACACAGCTGCGGCCCATGTGACATCTTCAGGCTCATATGGGTAGTATATATATTGTGTGGACGTGGTCCACATAGCACACAGAGAGCTGCATATGTGTCCCACAGTGGTAAATAGATTGAGAACCACTGGTTTAATTTAATAGGCAAAACTTGTCTTGTCTTCCTATTGCAAAGATAAAATAATGGATTTCTTTTGTAGGTGGAACACCTAGTTTGAGAACATTGTGGCTCACTAAAGGACCAGAGGTGCAAACACTACGGTATAGGACATTTCTGGCATGCTTTCACCTTCAGGACATGGTGGAGGAGTTCCAGTTACTGGACCCATCTGTTGCGGCTGTCTGCTGTCTGCTGATTTACCTTACTCTGCAGGTAAAGTGAATGGTTACTATGTAACCAGCTCTTGCAGCTCACACTTGTGTCAATGTATCTCTTCATCTTTAGCTCAAGCATAGTTGATTACATTAATAGTACTATATTACAGTATTTTTTATTACTCCAGTTAACTTGTGTCATCCTGTCTGAGAAAATACTGTGTTTCCTAAATTATACGTCTTAATTTTTGAATGCCTCTGGCAAAAGACCTTTGCGCATCTTAACAAAAAATAACTAACTAAAAATGTAATCTTAGGATTTTCCCCCTATACCTGGCTCATTTGTAAATTGTGGCTGTTCTTTTTGTGTTTCTTTCATGTCATGATTTTTGAAAAAAGGAAAAGAAAAAAACCCTCTCTGCTAACAGAGACTGTCTGTTCCTATGGCTACTCTAGGCCTTCTCATCAGCTCCCATGACTTCTTCACACCACCCCTTGTCAGCTCCCCCAGTTCAAAGCCACGATGAGTGGCCATAGCAATTCTCACATTCAAATACGAATTCTTATCTGACTGTAATAAGAAGTCATGTACGTATTTCTGCTGTTACTCTAAAATATTCGCTGCTTATGTACCTAAAACAATGAAAACCAAAAGAAATTTAGGACTGAATATGATATTAATTGTTTCCATTTCTAAGAGATTTTTAACACATTCTTCACAATTTTAGTCACCTTTTAAAAGAGTGAACTCACAAATATATCTTCTTTTATTAGTGCAACGAACAAATATTTCCTTCATCTAATTTGATTAGCTTTTTGTATTTCCTGTTTCTATGAACTCTTTTTTGATTAAAATATAATTTGTTTTCTCTGACTCTTGTTTTCTCAGTAGTGGGTTTTTATTTGTATGTGAAAATAGGATCTTCCTAATTTTCTCTTACTCTTCTTAGCCACATGAATTAACCCAAACTAAGATTTCTGTGCTTGGAAAGTACATGTGGGAATTGTACAACCCTGTACAGTAATCACTTTTTCCCTCCCTTTAAGTGGTTGCATTTACAGCACAGATTCTTAATGAGAAAGTACAAAGGCACATGCTTAAGTGCTTTGCTGAATTGTGGCTGACATGATTTTGACAGTGTTAACTATGTATCACTTTATCCTGGATACCCTTCATACATTGCATACTAATATCTGTAGGGTTTTTTGGGGGGTAGGACTGAGGGAAGGGATAGCAAAATAATCTCTGAAGAGACTTGGGCTCCCCTCCTGCTTGGTCAGGAAACACAATTTAAAAAAAAATCCTGTGTCACAATTTCGGTGTTAACTGCACCGTTGAGCCCACCCCACCTCTGGGTCTTCTTTGAGGGCAGCCTCTTTAGGTTTCCAGGTCCCAGCTGTTCACCTCTTTTGCGCAGAGACCTGTGTCTCCTTCCCTCCAGACTGAAGGTTTAGGCTTATAGTCCTTCTGCACTTCACTATGGTTTCCCCACCAGGTGTAACTGAGGCCTGGCACCTGTGGTTAACATCTCTCCAGGGGCTAGAACAGTATATACAGTTTATCAAAAAACCTTCAGAAAGCAAGCACATTTATTCTTAAAGTAAAAGTATTACAGAGAAAACACAAAAAAAAAGTTCCCATGCACATGCTAAAAGCTTATCAGAGGTCATCTGTCATTTATGGGGCCCTACTAGACCAAAGTCTAAGGGTTGGGGCCCTTGTATAGGAGGCCCTGTCCGTTTGCTGGATCAGAAAGAAGCCCTGAGTCAGTGTTAACCCAGCTTTTTATCCAAAAGTCTTTTCTTTGTCTGATGGTCTCTAGGCAGTTCAGTTTGAACCAGTATATGTGAACCTCCCCAGATGGTGGTATCTCTCTGGAGGTGTTATAACCTGAGTGATTTATCTTAATCACCTCCCAGTGTTTTTGGTTTCTGGAGAAGTTGTAACCTTCTCCGCATAGTTGCATACACATACAATCCCTAACTCATAGTGATACATAAACGTAAGAGGTTTCAGAGTAGCAGCCATGTTAGTTTGTATTCGCAAAAAGAAAAGGAGGACTTGTGGCACCTTAGAGACTAACCAATTTATTTGAGCATAAGCTTTCGTGAGCTACCGCTCACTTCATCGGATGCAGTGAGCTGTAGCTCACGGAAGCTTATGCTCAAATAAATTGGTTAGTCGCTAAGGTGCCACAAGTACTCCTTTTCTTTTTATAAACTTAATAGAATGTTGTGTGCCTCTGGGTTTGCAATATCTGTCACATCTCCCTTATAAGAGGTTTGTGTAACTGGGCTGCTTGACCAGCATCCTAGGGAAACACATGGACTTATTCCTTGGATGGCATTTCTGCCATTACCTTGCCTAATTTCATTTTTCAACTATTCATATAATAAACATTCTGCTGACAAGCCAGTATACATCATTCATAAATCTATGTAGTCATTTGACAACCATATCATATATTTTGTTTCTTTGGAACCTATGGGGCAGTTCTATAGATGGAACTCTCTCTCACACACCTGTTTACCTCTGTCACCCCAAAACCTGGTCCTCCCACTCCCACCTCCTGTCTGGTTTCTAGGGGGTAGCTCCCATAAAAGGGAGCTCTTCCCCCCCCTGCCCCCACCACCACTTCATTTATCACACAGACAAAAACACCATATCACTTTTGGGTGAACACGGTTCTCAGAACATTCACTCCAAATCTGACCTCTCAGTCCTCACCCTCAAAGAAAATTTGCACAACACCTTCAAAAGACAAGCCTGGGAACTGAAATTCGTAACTTCGCTAGACACTAAAAATCATGGACTCAATAAAGACACTGGATTTAAGACTCATTACAAAAATCTGTAATCCACTAACCCCTCCCCCCTTCGTCCGAGGACTGCAGAGGTGTTAACCGCCCATTTCACCTTGAATGGTTTATTGCAACATGTATTAACTCATTATGCTAAACAATCTGTTCCACCTTGTATTTAGCTGTGACACTAGTACCTTTCCCAAATCTGAAGAGCTCTGTGTAAACTCAAAAGTTTGTCTCTTTCACCAACAAAAGTTGGACCAATAAAATATATTACATGACCCACCTTGTCTCTCTGTCAATGGAACCAGTTTAGAAAGCAAAATGCAGCACTCCTCTGTGTGTGAGCATCAATTAAATGTCTCTGAATTAAGAATAAAATGTTAAAAGATAAAGATCCAAGTGATAAATCTACTCTTAAAAATCTGAATAGGACAAATGGGATGAAGTCATGAACGGTCTTTGGGGTAGGTGAAGCCAGACTTATCTTTTGAGGCTATTAAGAAATTATAAATGCTCTGATAATGGGTGTGTGATAAATGCTTGATCAAATCAGGAAGAAATGCTAAATAAAGTGTTTCTTAGAAATGAGTATTTTGACATTTTAATAAGCTCTTAAATTCTTTGGATGATTGTGTGTAGCACAATAAAAAATACAGACACCAAAAAGCAAAATATAGAGGTTTGCTGAGGAGGCTCCGTCTTTTAGAACAAAATTCTGGAAACATTAATAAATGTTCTGAGGTTAAAATCACTCTTTTTGTTGGCCACACATACTAGGGTTTTCAGGTTTAGTAATTTTCTCTTGCTGCCATTTACACAAAGGTATCACCTGCCTTGAAAATAAAAATAGGGGAGGGTGAATTTGAGGTTGGTAAGATTATTGTCAAATTTTAGCAGGCAATCAATAATTCATGCTTCGGTGGAGTTAATGAATGGCAGGAGTACTTTGCAATGTTACACTATTCTGATATCTATTACCCAATCCTGCTTTGTGCAAAGTTTAAAAGACCTTCCAAAGAAAGAGGGTTTTCAATGAGGGAAAGGGGGGTTGAGCAGAAGTCCCTAATGCAAAGTCTTCCAGTTTTATGATGGTGTCATTTTTATCTAGGGTGGGTGGATTAAATGTTTTTTTTATCATCTAAGAAGAGTAAATGAAGTTACAGTAGATGGCTTCTCTCTGTGTTTCTCCTCTTCCCTGGTTCTTTCCCATTGACCTACCTGCCTTTTTCCCCCTCCTCCACTTCACTCTGAAATTCAATAAAACAGTGTTAATTCCATAAACAAACTCTTTGTTTAAAATGGATTGTGGTTGGATAAGTGTAACATCCCCTCGCCCCCAAAGAAAACCCTTAAAAGCAAGGAAATGCCAAATTGTGGAACACCTCTTAACTGTACCTGAACCCCTACACAGCATGTTTGCATTGACAATGCAGATTCCATATATTCACAAAACACTTCCTTCTGTTTCCAGCTGATAAGGAAACACACTGTACACACTGCATGGATCTCCTTCAGAGTATAATTCAAAACCTTATTACAATCTCAGCAATATTAGCAAATATTCAGCATTGACATATATGCACAGGTTAAGTGTGCAGTCTTTTTGGGGGAGAAGTAGGAGATCATAACTTAGTTGGATCCATGCTGCAGAAAGAGCACAGAGGGTGTGGGGGAGCAGTTGCTGGTGCAAAACCATAGGTCTGCCACACAGATGTCCCTTTTTCTCTGTCAGATCCCAGAGACCCATGGATTTCAGGGAGTCAGACCGTCTGCTTCTTCCACAGGGGCAGACCCCATCTCTCGTTCCCTTACAGAAGCATCTGAAGAAAACAATTAGATGAAACTCAGAGTTTTCCTCTGTCGTTTGGGTTGTTCTTCATAAGAGGGTGATTTTCCCCAATTTTCTTCAAAAATTTAAATTCCTCCCACAAAAAAAGAGCCAACCCTGCCCCTCCCTCCCCACAAAAACAACAGCCAAGTATTAATGTAATCTGGAAATTTACTTTGAAGTAAGAAATTTTTGTTCTAAATTATCTTGTCATTTTTACTGACACACCCATTTTTTAATGATGTAGCTAATTTTTTATATCTTTCTACTGATGGTCAGTAGAGCATTTGTACTGGAGATAAATCATAATAGCCATCAACTATGGCTGCTTCAATTAGTCTTCATTTTGGGGCCATAGTTGTAGATTGATTTTTTTTACTGTAAAGATATTTTATACCTCTGAAGTAGCCTTCATATTGTGGTTACTGATAGATATCCTGTTGGTACTACTTATAAAGGTCCTAAAAGAGAAAGAAGAGGGAGAATGTGAAAGTTAGCTGTTGGGGAGAGTGGAGCTAATACAAAGCTACACAAATGGAGTTGTGAAATTAAGTACCATGTTCTTTTTCTTTATCCAGATTCTTTATCTAAGTTGTTGGAATGTCACTCCTTCACCACTGCCATACTCATTTTGTATGTATGTCTTCACACAGTGATAAAGACCAATTTGCAGAAAGGTTTTTCTTCCATAGCTCCTAGCTCAGATTTTTTTTATCTCGGTTTCAGGTGGACAGTCTCTCTCTGGAGGACTTGAATGCGTTTGTGGCTCACACTCTGTGCCTTCAGGGGAAGTCAGCTGCTCAGCTAGCAGGTTTGCAGGTAAAGACATGACTGATCTGCTAACATAAGGCTGATAACCAGGGTAAACAAAGTTTGGCTTTCTTTTTGAGCATTCTTCTCTTACAGTGTAAGAGCGTCAGTGTAACGGTTATGACAGGTTTCAGAGTAACAGCCGTGTTAGTCTGTATTCGCAAAAAGAAAAGGAGTACTTGTGGCTCCTTAGAGACTAACCAATTTATTTGCTCCTTAGAGACTAACCAATTTATTTGAGCATAAGCTTTCGTGAGCTACAGCTCACTTCATCGGATGCAACAAAGCTTATGCTCAAATAAATTGGTTAGTCTCTAAGGTGCCACAAGTACTCCTTTTCTTTTTAGTGTAACATTTACAGGCATTTCATTTTCTATAATTTGTCTGGTTCATTTGTGTTCATTAATGACATACAGTGTTAAACGTAAAAGGGGGCATTTTCTCGAGATTTGAAACCAGGACTGGGCATCTGAAGATCTAGATTTTGTTCCTGGCTCTGCCACTGATTTGCCATTTGATCTTAGGCACGTGACTTAACCTCTTTTAATTTACCCATCTTAGGCCTTGTCTGCACTACAGAGTTTTGTTGACAGAAGTTATTTCGACACTCAAAAAGCGCTGTAATAAAAATCGGTAATGCATGTTCACACTCACTCCCTCTGTCAGCAGAGCATGTCCACACTTGGGGCACTAACATCGACAGTGTGAGCAATGCACTGTGGGTACCTATCCCACAGTCCAGCTCAACACCTTCTGTCGCTAGGTGTTGTGAGAAGGTGGAGCAGATCGCGGTGCATCTTGGGACAGGGCTCAATGTCCCATGATGCATTCATAGAATCATAGAATATCAGGGTTGGAAAGGACCTCAGGAGGTCATCTAGTCCAACCCCCTGCTCCAAGCAGGACCAATCCCCAACTAAATCATCCCAGCCAGGGCTTTGACAAGCCTGACATTGAAAATATCTAAAGAAGGAGATTCCACCACCTCCCTAGGTAACGCATTCCAGTGTTTCACCACCCTCATAGTGAAAAAGTTTTTCCTAATATCCAACCTAAACCTCCCCCACTGCAACTTGAGACCATTACTCCTTGTTCTATCATCAGCTACCACTGAGAACAGTCTAGATCCATCGTCTTTGGAACCCCCTTTCAGGTAGTTGAAAGCAGCTATCAAATCCCCCCTCATTCTTCTCTTCTGCAGATTAAACAATCCCAGTTCCCTCAGCCTCTCCTCATAAGTCATGTGTTATCATTTTTGTAGCCCTCTGCTGGACTCTTTCCAATTTTTCCACATCCTTCTTGTAGTGTGAGGACCAAAACTGGACACAGTACTCAAGATGAGGCCTCACCAATGTCTAGTAGAGGGGAACGATCACGTCCCTCGATCTGCTGGCAATGCCCCTACATATACATCCCAAAATGCCATTGGCCTTCTTGGCAACAAGTGCACACTGTTGACTTATATCCCGCTTCTCATCCACTGTAACCCCTAGGTCCTTTTCCACAGAACTGCTGCCTAGCCATTCGGTCCCTAGTCTGTAGCGGTGCCTGGGATTCTTCCGTCCTAAGTGCAGGACACTGCACTTGTCCTTGTTGAACCTCATCAGATTTCTTTTGGCCCAATCCTCCAATTTGTCTAGGTCCCTCTGTATCTTATCCCTATCCTCCAGCATATCTACCTCTCCTCCCAGTTTAGTGTCATCTGCAAACTTGCTGAGAGTGCAATCCACACCATCCTCCAGATCATTTATGAAGATATTGAACAAAACCGGCCAGAGGACCGACCCTTGTGGCACTCCACTTGATACCGGCTGCCAACTAGACATGGAGCCATTGATCACTACCCGTTGAGCCCGACAATCTAGCCAACTTTCTATCCACCTTATAGTCCATTCATCCAGCCCATCCTTCTTTAACTTGCTGGCAAGAATACTGTGGGAGACCGTGTCAAAAGCTTTGTTAAAGTCAAGGAATAACACGTCCACTGCTTTCCCGTCATCCACAGAGACAGTTATCTCGTCATAGAAGGCAATTAGATTAGTCAGGCATGACTTGCCCTTGGTGAATCCATGCTGACTGTTCCTGATCACTTTCCTCTCCTCTAAGTGCTTCAGAATTGATTCCTTGAGGACCTGATACATGATTTTTCCAGGGACTGAGGTGAGGCTGACTGGCCTGTAGTTCCCAGGATCTTCCTTCTTCCCTTTTTTAAAGATGGGCACTACATTAGCCTTTTTCCAGTTATCTGGGACTTCCCCCGATCGCCATGAGTTTTCAAAGATAATGACCAATGGCTCTGCCAACCACATCCACCAACTCCTTTAGCACTCTCGGATGCAGCGCATCCGGCCTCATGGACTTGTGCTCGTCCAGCTTTTCTAAATAGTCCCGAACCACTTCTTTCTCCACAGAGGGCTGGTCACCTCCTCCCCATGATGTGCTGCCCAGTGCAGTAGTATGGGAGCTGACCTTGTTCGTAAAGACAGAGGCAAAAAAAGCATTGAGTACATTAGCTTTTTCCACATCCTCTGTCACTAGGTTGCCTCCCTCATTCAGTAAGGGGCCCACGCTTTCCTTGACTTTCTTCTTGTTGCTAACATACCTGAAGAAACCCTTCTTGTTACTCTTAACATCTCTTGCTAGGTGCAACTCCAGGTGTGATTTGGCTTTCTGTCTCAGCATTCCATGGGCTTCTGGCTTGCTGTCGTGGCATTTTTTGATGCCCCTTCTTTGCTGTGCGCACTGGCATTTTTATGAGAGGGGATGGATCCTGCTCTGCTATCCAGTGCTCTAACTGTCATGAAGACATCGCGGATGACAGTGCAGTTAATTGCGAAGTTCCTAACTGAAGAAGACTCCCAGTTGCTTGACATGCTGTGTGATATGGATAGGAGCAACTTTAAATTGCTTTTGGCATTCACAGAAGAGCTGCAGAGAGTGGACTGTCGCTTTTGGGCTTGGGAAACAGGCATTGAATTGTGGGATGGTATCGTCATGCAGGTTACAGGAATACATCAAAAGGAAGGGGTACTTCTCCATGGTGTTGCAGGTGTTTATATATCACCATAGATGTTTCACTGACATCAACGCGGGGTGGTCCAGGAAGGTGCATGATGCACGCATCTTCAGGAACACTCGGTTATATTGAAAGCTACAAGCAGGAACTTTCTTTCCAGACCAGAAGATTACAGTGGGGGATGTTGAAATGCACATAGTGATCCTGGGAGACCCAGCATACCCCTTATAGCCGTGGCTCATGAAACCTTACACGGGAAACCTGGACGGCAGATTAAAGGCACGCTGGTGATGCCTTTATGGCAGGTTAGACCTCAGTGAGGATAATATTCCCATGGTCATATGCACATGTTGTACATTGCGTAATCTTTGTGAAGCTAAGGGTGAAAGGTTTGCTCAGGGTGGAGTGTTGAGGCAGACCGCTTGTTTTCTGATTTTGAGCAGCCAGATTCCAGGGCTAATAGAGGGGCACCCAGATGAGGGTAATTCAAATCAGGAAGGCTTTGAGGCAACACTTTGAAAATGAGAACCAGTAATGTATATCACTGTGATTGGTCTTGCAATGTTACATTACATGTAGTTTTCCTAGGAAGCAATGGTGACATTTGGGGCCTTATATTCCAGTAAGCAAATTATTAAACTTCCTGTGTATGTACTGGTAATGCCTGCTATCTCAATTTGTAGGAAACAAATAAAGATGAGTTACTGTTCAAAAACTTCGCTTTTATTGCACAAGAAACCACACACACACACGCTTGCTGGGAAAGGAGGTACCAGGGAAGGGCAGACTTTCAGAGCTGTGTGTAGGTTCAGCTATCATTTTGAAAGTTGTCCGAGGGAGTGGAGTGAAGGGGAAACTGAGAAGTCCCGGAAAGCGGAAAGGAAGGTGTGGGTGGAGTTTGGTGGGGGGCATGGAAAAGAGTTCTGAATGTGCTGTAGGAGAGGGTGGGCACACATTTGCTCAGTCTGCAGCATTATTAAGGACTTTGGTATCTGCGTTTGCTCCTCCACGACTGTAATCATCCATTCAGTAGCATCCTTAACAAACTCCTGATTTTCTTTTCTGTCCTGCCTTTCGTCTTCCTTCCACTCCTTAAATTCCCTTTTCTCTGCATTGGAGAAATGCAGTACTTCCCGGAACATGTCGTCTTTGCTCCATCTTGGACGCTTTTTTATCTGGCGGAAACTCTTGGCTGGTGTGTGTGGGGTGTTCCTGAAGGCCACATCTGTCGAAGCAGAGGCATGATTATTAAATTCATGAACAGCATTGAAACATTTCAGTAAAATACACCTCTGGTAACACAACAATCACTTTCTCACTGACCCTTGGCAAGCACACATCTCTGCGAACACCCAAAGCACGGTCAGTGTTGGCTGGGAGGATGGGGGGGCGCTCTACATGATGGAAAAGAGCACTCTGCAAGGGTTGCGGTGCAGCCGACTAGGGAAAAAATTATAAAATTCTCCCACGCTTTTCGACAGGCAGGGGTCATTGTAGCAGATATCTCACTGCTGAGGGTAAGCAGGGAAGCGAGGGTACATCTACTACACACTTGTGGCTTCTTCTCTGGTCCCTGTGCTACTCACCTCTGTGCCGCTTTGGTACCTGCACAAGTGATTGCTGAATGGTGTGGGAAAGTTTTTCTTACAATGGGGGGAGGAACAAAACAGCTCTGCCAAGGAACCTTCGGCAGAGGATTGCAGAGTACCTCCAGGAAACGTTCCTAGAGATCTCTCTGGAAGATTCCTGTGAGATTTGGCGTGTTCTGCCATACTGATTAGCTACACAGGGAAATGTCCAGCATACAGAAACACAGACAGCCTTGTACATTTCTTACCCTGAACCCACCTCTGCACTACACAAACTGCAGCCACTTACCAGGCATCTCCTCTCCTGCTTCTTGCTCACCAGAGAGTAACTTCTGAGACTGGCTAGACACCTCTGGACTGGTGAACAGTTCCTGGCTGCCTGCCCCACCGGGTGACCCTGCTGGGAGCTCCACATCATTGTCCACCTCTTCTTCAGTGACTTCATCCTCTGGGTTAGGTCCTTTTTCTGCCATCCCCAGGCCTTCTGAAGTATCCACGGGGCTCTTGGTGGTGGAGGTGGGGTCACCACCGAGGATCGCATCCAGCTCCTTATAAAATTGGCAGGTCTTAGGTGCAGCACCAGAGCAACAGTTTGCCTCCCTCGCCTTGTGGTCCGCCTGCCTCAGCTCCTTTATCTTCTCTTTGCAGCGTGTTCCAATCACAGCCCTTTTCACACAAGCCTCAAGAAATCTGCCCGTAGGTATCAAAATTCCTATGGCTCAAGCACAGCTGGGACCGTACAGCCTCCTCTCCCCATATCCTGAGTAGCTCCAGCAGCTCCGCAGTCATCCAAGCTGGAGATCATTTGCTCTGATAGCCTGCCATGGTCACCTGGGAAGATGTGATGAGACCTCTCCACACCGAGCAAACAAGAAATGGAATTTCAAACATTCCCTGGGCTTCTAAGGGGGGAGGGGCGGATGGTTGTTTACCTGGCTGCAGGGCAGTGGAGTTCAAACTGCTGACCAGAGTGGTCATTATTGGCATGTGAGACACCTCCTGGAGGCCAATTAAAGCGATAAAATCAAGTATGGTGTCTACACTGGCACTTTGTCGACAAAAATTTTGCACAAAAAGACTTATGTCTCTCGTTGGGCTGATTTTATTTTGTCTCCAAAACAAATTTTTGCTGCCAAAAGTTGCATTGCAGTGTGTACGCTGTTTTGATGACAAAAAACTTTGTAGTGTAGACAAGGCCTAAAAGATAGTGCTAATACATATCTGTTTCACATGGATGTTGCAAGGGTACTGTAATTAAATAACAATGGCAAAATAGTTGGAGATAATTGGATGAAAGGTATTAGATAAGTGCCAAGTATCATCATAGCCAGTGCTGCAGTTAAGATTGAATTGTTTCCATAATAGTCCCACTTTTCCAGTTGCTCATAGCTTTCTCAAAAAAGTTCCTTTCAGGTTGAAATTTTCCATGCTGGGTCTAAGTATAAAGATGAATTTGGTTGACTAGTGCAGGAGGAGGGGTGAACATGTGCAGTCAGTTGCAGGATTGGGGGCCTTTGTATGGAATTTTGAAAAAAATCAGCTGAGTTTTTATGAGATACTCGAGATGAAAAATAAAATCACTCTTCCCATAAGTTCCTGTCAGAAATTGGTAAGTTCCCTTTCTATACTTTGAATTGGGGATGATAGTGTCTAGTCTATTTCAGATCATGTTAGACAGAAACTTGTTTAATTCCACATGCCATGTTCAAAAATTATTTTTTTAATGTGTAAAGGAAATGTTTGAATGCACATTCCTGTCTAACGAGAGAGTCTATTTTTCTGAGAACTCTTAACACATTTGAGAATACAAATTGTATGAAAGACACAGTACAAAATAATGCGTCGTTACACCATTTGTACTAAAGTGTTAGCCTACTTGTAAAGAATCACATGTTGTTTTACATTTTCCAGTGTTGTAAAGACCCTCTTTGGGGATCCAATACTGCAGTATCTAGGGACACAAGACAGTGTTTAAGGTGTTGTGGAATCCTTTAGACACAAGTTCTCTTTTTGTGATATGTGGTCTTTAATATAATCAGAAAGATCCACAAAAGTGGTTTACAGTACTTGTTTGACTTTATTATTTAAAATTTGGAAGAGAGAATGAAAGTATAAACTAAATAACATTGAAAATATGTCCTGTAATGATGGATTTTTTATGGAATCAGCCTGAGATGTAGAGTGTGTCTGTATGGAACAGTTAACCAATGTTAGATGAAGTACTGAGGTCAAATAGTCTATTATTAGCAGAGTAATAGCAGTTCCTATAGTTAAGATTTCCTAATATTTATAGAGGTGACTGTCAGGATCAGAGGCCTGTTATGCTAAGCACTACAAACATATGAAGTATGGATTATAGTCTAGAATTTTGTGTTGAAATATTGGTTTGATATCATGTGGTAGGATGATCAAATAGGAAAAACAGTCAGTCATATACAGTATATATTGCAAGGAACTGGGTGGGAAATATATGGATTTTCGGGTTCCTTTCTCAGCTGTGCCACGGATTACTTGTGCCATTTCTGTATTGTATCAACCATGGCTTGTCTTCACTTTCAAGGCCCTTCATAGCCTGTCCCCACTCTACCTATCATCTCTCATTTAGTAGTGAAAGGTTGAGACCTGCCTCCAGTTGATCAGTTGGCCTGTGATGTCAGCCTCTATCACCCTCTTGTTAAATTTTCAAACAAGCACCTTTGTGCTGTCTATAATGCTGTCCCTTACACTTGGGAGGGTACTCCCTGTAAACATCTGCAAAGCCATTTCATTGTTTTCCTTCAGATCCCTCCTTTAAACTCCTTTGCAGTGATGTCTACAAAAAATTTGACAGAAGTTAGACTGCTGGTTTGTTAAGACCACAGCTTATCTTGCTGACCAATATTATCTCATTGTTTCCTTGTACTAGTCTGCCTGTCTATCCCTCTTTGTTTCTCATACTGTACTTAAACTGTAAGTTTTTTGGTGCAGGGACCAACCTTTTGTTCTATGTTTGTACAGCACCTTGCACATGGTGGTGTCCTGGTTCACGACAGGGGCTTATAGACCCTATGGTAACAGAAATAATAAATAATTTTGTGCAAGTCATTTAATGGCTCTATGCCTCAGTTTCCCCATTTGCAAAATGATTGTCACAATATTTATTTAACTGAGAATTACCAAAAGAAACTACACCATCTGCTCAAGAAACTCCCTGAAAAAGCAAAGGAACAAATCTGCACAGACATACCCCTAGAACCGCAACCAGGGATATTCTGTCTGTTACCCAAGATCTATAAACCTGGAAATCCTGGGCGCCCCATCATCTCAGGCATTGGCACCTTGACAGCAGGATTGTCTGGCTATGTAGACTCTCTCCTCAGGCCCTACGCTACCAGCGCTCCTAGCTATCTTCGAGACACCACTGACTTCCTGAGGAAACTACAATCCATTGGTAATCTTCCAGAAAACACCACCCTGGCCAATATGGAAGTAGAAGCTCTCTACACCAACATTCCACACAAAGATGGACTACAAGCCATCAGGAACAGTATCCCCAATAATGTCATGGCAAACCTGGTGGCTGAACTTTGTGACTTTGTCCTTACCCACAACTATTTCACATTTGGGGACAACGTATACCTTCAAGTCAGCTGCACTGCTATGGGTACCCACATGGCCCCACAGTATGCCAACATTTTTATGGCTGACTTAGAACAACGCTTCCTCAGGTCTTGTCCCCTAACGCCCCTACTCGTGCTACATTGATGACATCTTCACCATCTGGACCCTTGTTGAATTCCACCATGATTTCAACAATTTCCATCCCACCATCAACCTCAGCCTGGTCCAGTCCACACAAGAGATCCACTTCCTGGACACTACAGTGCTAATAAGGGATGGTCACATAAACACCACCCTATACCGGAAACCTACTGACGGTTACAGTTACCTACATGCCTCCAGCTTTCATCCAAACCACACCACACGATCCATTGCCTACGGCCAAGCTCTAAGATACAATCACTTTTGCTCCAACCCCTCAGACAGAGACAAACACCTACAAGATCTCTATCAAGCATTCTTACAACTACAGTACCCACTGACTGAAGTGAAGAAACAGATTGACAGAGCCAGAAGAGTACACAGAAGTCACCTACTACAAGACAGGCCTGACAAAGAAAGTAACAGAACACCACTAGCTGTCACCTTCAGCCCCCAACTAAAACCTCTCCAGCGCATCATCAAGGATCTACAACCTATCCTGAAGGACGACCCATCACTCTCACAGATCTTGGGAGACAGGCCAGTCCTTGCTTACAGACAGCCCCCCAACCTGAAGCAAGTACTCACCAGCTACCACACACAATGCAACAAAAACGCTAACCCAGAAACCTATCCTTGCAACAAACCCCGTTGCCAACTGTGTCCACATATCTATTCATGGGACACCATCATAGGGCCTAATCACATCAGCCACCCTATCAGAGGCTCGTTCACCTGCACATCTACCAATGTGATATATGCCATCATGTGCCAGCAGTGCCCATCTACCATGTACATTGGCCAAACTGGACAGTTTCTACGTAAAAGAATAAATGGACACAAATCAGATGTCAAGTATTATAACATTCCAAAACCAGTTGGAGAACATTTCAACCTCCCTGGACACTCAATTACAGACCTAAAAGTCACACTTCTTCAACAAAAAAACTTCAAAAACAGTCTCCAACGAGAAACTGCAGAACTGAAATTAATTTGCAAACTGGACACCATTAAATTAGGCTTGAATAAAGATTGGGAGTGGATGTGTCATTACACAAACTAAAAACTATTTCCCCATGCTAATTTTTCCCTGCTGTTACTCATACCTTCTTGTCAGCTGTTTGAAATGGGCCATCCTGATTATCACTACAAACATTTTTTCCACTTGCTGATAATAGTTCACCTTAATTGATTAGTCTTGTTAGAGTTGGTATGGCAACACCCATTTTTTCATGTTCTCTCTCTCTCTCTCTATATATATATATATATATATCTATCTATATATATATATATATACTGTATTTTCCACTGCATGCATCTGATGAAGTGGGTTTTAGGCCACAAAAGCTTATGCCCAGATAAATTTGTTAGTCTCTAAGGTGCCACAAGTACTCCTTGTTCTTTTTGCTGATACAGACTAACATGGCTACCACTCTGAAACTGAGTTTTGGTGGCTCAAGTGAGCTGTTAAGAATCGAATCAATAACACTTATGAAACCTGTAACTTGGATTCACTGTGACATTCTTTATAAAAGCAAATATGTAACTTTTATTCTTTCTCATATTTTTGAATCAACATATAAAAACAATTTACCAGATGTTAACCTTTGATATATTGTAATAGAGGAACATGAACTATGCCTCTTTCATATGTGAGATACAAGGTGGGTGAGGTAATATCTTTTATAGGACTAGCTTCTGTTGGTGAAGGAGACATCCATTTGAGCTACACAGAGTTCTTCAGGTCTCTTTCATTTGTGATAATGTAAGAACTTTAAAGCTAATTATAATGCCACAAGTACTCCTTTTTTTTTTTTAAAGAATTTTAAAGGTACTTGATGTTGTAACATGCCCTGTGGCACAGTCAGAATATATGTGTCTGTTATTTTCTAATCACTCTGGAGTCTGGGTTTTATTTAGAGGTAAACAGGGTGTGTATTGGGTCTGCCTATTTATTTAACCTATTTAAGAGGTTTGGATACAGATAAAATGCAAGGGGAGGAGGCATGGGAGTGGGTGGAGCCTTATTCCAGATTCTGATAATCTATTCACACACCTGTGGAATGCTTTGTTACTTTGAACAGGCCAGGGCACACTTTTGAAAACGCCTTCTCTTGATAACAAAGTAAATGAGCCACTTGTGTGTAGTGTTCCTTGTGTCATTGCCCATTGATCACTGGTGTATTTGAATTGGAATTCCAAAAATGCTCAGTTTGCCCTGTATCCTGTCATTTCTTGTCTTGTCCTAACTGCTGAAATCCAAACTTTAAAAAAATTATTTCTGCTGAGTTCATCAAGGAATTGTTGTATTGTAGAGCAAACATTAAATCTGCATAACATAAGAGAGAAAGCATACATTGAGTTGAAAGCAATGTGGCTCCTAGCAAAAATAAAGCGTTTACTCCCATATAGAAATCCTGTTACATATAGTATAGTACTTAACATCTGGAATTTTGATGTGCTCTGAAGCCTAATATTATCTATCACAGTCATTCAATAAAAACATAAAGCAAATAGAGCATGAACATAAAGTGTTGAGTTTTCATGTTTATGAGGATGCTTAGGTGTACTTTTATGTACTTTTGTAAACTGCTGTCACATTACTTCCGTTTGAATTAGATGTTACTTTGTGTAAGCAGTTTAATCTTTTGGGACAAATACTGCTCTTGGATGTTGTACATGGCTCCCATTGTGGTCAGGACACAGGGAAGAATTTTGTCATTTTGCTATGGAACCACACAGTGCAGCAGCACCATTCTATCTTGATGTTTGGAGCCATGACTGAGAAAATCTTAATTCCTACAGAGACTGAACATGGGACGAGTTTATAAATGTATTGTCTTGTGCTCCTACAAGTGTACTTAAAAATATATACTTGATCAGTAGTAATAAGTCAGCACTATGTCCCAATTCTTTCTTTTCTTTCCCTTCCCTCATCTTAATAAGAGAATGGTCTGTGGTTACAAACATTGTTCCACTGTGAGAGGCACCCTCTGTTCAAAATAAGAGGGGTCTGGAATTTTCATCTGGAATTTGATTATGGAAGAGTTTTTTTCTCTTCCCTTGGGAACTGCAGAGCTGAACAGAATCCGGAAAACCCTGCCAACTCTGAGGCCTGGTCTACACTAGGAAATTATATCAACATCCCTCAGGGTGTGAAAAACCCACATCCCTGAGCAACTCAATTAAGCTGACCTAACTCCCAGTGTAAACAGAGCTAGGTCCACAGGACAGTTCTATTGACCTAGCTACTGCCTCTTGGGGAGGTGGATTATCTATTCCAATGGGAGAACCCCTCCCATCAGCATCGGTAGCGTCTTCACTGAAGCACTACAGCAGCACACCACTGCCACGTTTCACTGTAGACAGGCCCTGAGCATTGTGACATTGAAATTAAATTTTTCTCCTACATATGTGAGTCCTTAACCAACAGTCTTGCTGTTAGACAAATGGCTGAAGTCTTGAGCACTAATGATATACAGTCCTCCTTTATTAGCAGCTACCATATACAGATATGTTGCCTTGCATGTTTAAATCCTTGCCAGACTAACAGCCAATTAATAGTTCTCATGTATCATTTTAAAACAATGTCCTTTTGCCCTAATCTTGTGCTGGACTTGGACTTTTCTTAAATTGGAAGCTGCTGGAATGTTCCTCCATTTCTTCTAGCATCCTCAGGCTCTGCATATTCCTGCTTGTGGGATGCACCAGCCATTGCAGCTTCAATGATGTGACCATCTCAAAGCAGTGCCTGTTAGAGTACTTACTCATCCCTCCTACCTCTACCCTCCGTGTTCCTGAATGTTCTGAAGGTGAGGGTGTAAAAGGTGGAGCCACTGCTGTCTCAGTTCTTTGTTCTAACCATAGCAGCAGCTGGCCGTAAATCTCTCTCTCTCTCTCTCTGGTTCTTCCTTGATAATCCTGCCATCCTTTTTTCCTTTAATACCGTCCCCCCTCACAGACTGTAACTCTCTCCGTCAATCACAAACCTCTTACAGAAAAAACCCTCATTTTACGTATGATTGTGTCGCATTATACTGGATGAATGTGGTCTTGGTCTTTGTGTGTTTAGATGCCAGACCTGCTTAGCCTTGCTTCACTAAATCTTCTATTTAAAATACTCATGAAATAACATTCTTTTTCACTCAGGTGGACCACAGCTATAGCGTAATTGTTAAAAATGGTACTTCTGACATAAAGTCATAATCTATGGATTGACGTGTGAGAGAGGAAGTGTAGTCTTGTGCACTGTATTGGGACTCAGGTGATCTGGGTTCAGTTCCTGACTGTCCCAAATTTCCTGTGTGAACTTAGAAATGTCAGTTAATCTCCCTGTGCCTCAATTCTCTATCTGTAAAATGAGGCTACAAATACAAAGCTGGTGTGAAGATAAACTCATTAATTTTTGTGAATTGCTCAAATACTGTGGTGATGGAGGCCATGTTCGTACCTAGATAGATAGAATAATTTAGAATTAGTTTTGAAGTATTCATAATTGTCGGTAACATGAGCATTCTGGGAATTGTAGTTCAAGTGACTTTCATGTTAAAAGAAAAGGAGTACTTGTGGCACCTTAGAGACTAAGCAATTTATTTGAGCATAAGCTTTCGTGAGCTACAGCTCACTTCATCGGATGCATATGATGAAGTGAGCTGTAGCTCACGAAAGCTTATGCTCAAATAAATTGGCTAGTCTCTAAGGTGCCACAAGTACTCCTTTTCTTTTTGCGAATACAGACTAACACGGCTGTTACTCTGAAACCTTTCATGTTAAAGCACTTTACTTTGAGAGTAACTGCAATTGTTTTTCTAATATATTAATGTAATAGTTTCACTACATTTTAATGTAGCTCTTGCACTAATACGTTAATTTTAAATATTTTATAAATTAAAATCAGGTGGTGGCTTCAAAAGCAATGAATATACCACACTGTCTAAAATGGAAGTAATTTGAATTTAAGGTTTTGGTAACAAGATACACCATGGGAGCAGAGTTCAAGTGTTTTATCATAGTGACATAACTTCAGTGGAAAAGCAAAAGTTAAATATGGACTCTACAACACAACGAAGAGCCTTCTAAGAACTGAAGCCAAACTTAACTTCCTTCAGCTCATAGGAAATTTTATGAGAATGCTATAGAATCATTTAGTACAGCGTTTCTCAAACTGGGGTCCGTGGACCCCTGGGAGTCTGCGAGGGTACTCCTGGGGGTCTGCAGGCCCTGCTGATCAACTCCTCCCCTTCCCTCCCATTGCCTCCTGCAGGCTGGGGAACATTTTCCCCAGCCTGCAGGAGGCGCTGGAAGGGAGGGAGAGGAGTGGGGATGAGGCGTGCTCAGGGGAGGGGGTAGAATTGTGTCTGGGGCCACTGGCCCCAGTGATCAACTCCTTTCCCTCCCTCCCAGTGCCTCCTGCATGCCAGGGAGCAGCTGTAAAGTGGTGTGATGGAGGAGCTGGAGAAGGGATGGGGCATGCTCGGGGGAGGGGGCAGAAAGAGGAGGGGCAGGGATGGTGTGGGGGTGGAGCCTGCGCTGAGCATGGGAGGGGGGCTTGGGGATCCGGGAAAATTTTAAAATCAAAATGGGGGTCCTCGGGTTGCTGAAGTTTGAGAACCGCTGATTTAGGGTTTGTCTACACTGGCAGTTTAAAGCACTGCAACTTTCTCACTCAGGGGTGTGAAAAAACACCCCCCTGAGTGCAGCAAGTTTCAGCGCTATAACCCCGTGCCAATGTAAACAGTGCACCAGCGCTGGTAGCTGCGCCTCTCGTGGAGGTGGTTTATTTAGAGCGCTGGGAGAGCTCTCTCCCAGCGCTCTGCCGTGACTACACACGCCACGTTAAAGCACTGCCAGTGTAGACTAGTCCTAAGTATGTCAAAGCTTTATATCTGTGATGCCAGTATTTTAATATACATTTTTGTGACTAATCACATGTATTTAATTCATCAAAATCATTTACCTGGGGATTAGTTTATGAGCAACTTGTATCCTCTGTACAAAATCATTTGGCCCAATTCTGAAGGCTCAGAAGTGCAAGAGTCTCAGTCCATTATTTGTAGTAGAAGAAAACCCTTTGTTAAGCACTGGAGTAAGTAAGCAGGCTACATCTTTGATATGATAAATATATGTTCTCAACTCCCACCCTGAATTTGCTTATTATGCTAATAGGTCATCTATATTTAATTAGAGTAATAACGCTATAGATTTATGTAATGTATCTGTGGTTTGAATAAAATAAGTTAAATCCAGTCAAAATATAGTTTGTCTGAAGTTGAGAGAAACCAGGCTGTGGATACGGAACTAACACACACATTAAATTGTTACTTTCTTAGAACTAATGGAATGTTTATAAGTGCTCATTTGATTATTTTTCGTGATTGATGGCTTCAAAATACTGAAAAGTGTTCTTTATATGCAGGATTTTTTTATTCATTCTTTTTCCATAAGATTGTTCCAGCTTCCCCCTTTCCCCTTTTATGGTATATAAACATTATGTTTTGCGCAGGCCTCCCATGGAGCTGTACATAAGGTCAGAATTAAGATTTTGGACCCCAGGTTGCCTATTTCCATTCTTTCTATTTTAATCTGATGTGTGGTTTTGGCAAAGAGCCCAGAGAGCCAACATCACAAGTTTGCAGGCATTGCAGAGAAAGAGAGGCACCAGCAGTCATGTTTGCAGTGTCCTTTCTAACACTGTGCCATTCACAGTTGTTTTGCAGTAAGTGCAGCCATAATTTATCTTTCACACAATGTATGTAGAATACTGTCCAAACAATAGTGGCTGTAATAAGTTGTAAAAAGGGGCACCCTATAATACTGTCCCTTCAAGCTGAAAGGCAGTTCTTGTAAGATTTCTGTAAAGTACAGGAGTGGAAAGATTCACACTGGAGACAAAAAGCTTCTTAAAGTTGAGGTTAAAAATCAGTAGAGGAAATCTAGTACTATGTTCAAAGTAAATATGCTTGGGCTGACATTTGAGTCCTATGCAATGTGCAGAATGTGTTTTAAAGTGAACAGCATGCAAGCAAGTATGAATTAGATTTGACAGACGAATCTCAGCACTCTCTTGTGTTCTGCTTTTTTCTCACTTTTAGAGCAAGTTTGTTTTAGTACAATGTCTGATTTCTTGCAGAAATATACAACAATTGGGATGAATTTAAGTATTATAACAGGAGCAGATGGCATATGTAGAAATACACAGTACTTATAGTGGCACCATTTCCAACATTAATATTTTTCAGAGCTTTATAACTGTTGTAAAAAAAAAAATCCCATCAAATTATCTGCTTTGGGACAATATACCTTTTTTGACCAATGTTAAAATGCTCAGTTTGGCTATTTAGATGTACAAGCAAGTAAAACACTGAAATGTACTTGTTTGAATATACTTTTGTTTTGAGAGCTCTTGTTGAAAACAATTACATATTGACATGAAATAATTCAATTTGGTACAGTTATTTTAGAATATTATGCTAAAAAGTGTGAAAAAATAAATACAACAAATGGAATTATAAAAGCTGCTTTCAGCTCAGCTCCATAGGTAGTCAGATAAAAACTCTTTTTTAGTAAATAATTAATTGCTTTATCACCTCTTGGAAGAGAATATTTTCTTACATGATAAGAAAATGTAATCACAACAACAGTTGCAATTTATCTGGGTGTTCCCAGAATTCTGTGCCATACAGAGCCATGGATGTTGTTAAATGAATTTGTGTACTTGTGATAGGTTGGTAATACCATAACATCAACTTAAAACCACATTTTTTTTTCTGTGAATCTATTTCTAGGACATGCCTTGTTGATCCTACCAATATCCACATAAATCAAGTGATATGTAACAGCTTGTAGTGTGTGTGTTTGTAGATGAGAAAAGTGGCCTGAGTTAGGTGATTGGCTTCAAATATCAGGCAAGGCAAAATACTGTAGAGTACAGAATACTCTCCTTTTGAGCTCCACTACATTTTCCCCCCCTACATTCAACCAGAAAAGGAAGGAAAAAATAGCTAATTCTGAACATACCAGAACTTCAGAGTCCTTTGACCCGTTTGGCAAATCAAAACTTCATCTGTCAATTCTCTTAGACGTAATGTTTTTCTGACAGATTCCAAGCAGCCTCTGTGAACTAGCTACATTATTCAAAATAAAATTAATTGCGGTTCAAAAATTTACTCCCCACCCATGGAAAATAAACAAAGCTCTTTGTTGACTCTGCCTATGTGACTCTTCTTGTTACTAATAAAATTTTGCCTGAAGCCTGAACAAAATAAAAAAAATAAAATAAAATGCAAAGAAAAATGTAAGATTTCCTGGGTAAGCTTTTATTGCTCACTTAGGACCTGGTTCAGTAAAGCACTTAAGCATTGACTGCAATGGGATTTAAGCATATTCTTATGCTCCAGCTAGGTTTGGTTCTGCCAAAAGTCTTCTAAAACCTGTGAGCAAAACTGCAAATATGAGGGAGTAGGAAGGATTTAGTGGTCTTGTGATCCTTGCCCCTCAGTCTGTTCTCTCATCTGTGGTCTTTAGTCTTTCTCAATGCTTTGAACTAACTGGACCAAAAGTGGTGATAACACCCCATGGGGGTGAGATAGCTTCACACCACTCCATGTCCTCAGAAGCTTAGATGTCTCTACCTTTTCTTGAGATGGCCCAAAGTGAATTACAGTATCCCCCAAATTGTCCAAGTCCTAATGGATATAAAGTAAGAATAAAAAAGTGAGTCAAACCAACCTTAAATTATTTATGAAGAATAAATTATATCAACGCATTTAGTTCTGAGGGCATTTGGTCTTGCCAAAGTAGGTCTAAACCTTTGGAGTTACACTGCAGAAAACCAGAGAATTAAAAGGATTCTCTTTAGGTATCCTGATTAATAGCCTGGTAGATTTAATATATATAATGTCAGTTTCTGTCTCTCTGACAAGCTGTCTCTCAATTCAGCATGCCCACTTCCATGTGTCTCTTTTGTACTGCAGGACTGTTTATATTCTAGTCTGGGGACTTTTAAGTGGTCAGGTATGATGTCCCTATGTCATTATTAGCCATGGCATCCTGTGTTGTACTTACATAGATAAAATGATGTTTGCACAGGTGCCATAGCTTAGGAACTGAAATTACCTATTGTTTACTATATTTAACAACGAAAACCTTCTAGAACTGTAGCCATTTTTCTGATTTTATCTTTTGCCCCCTAGTATTTAAAAATCTCCTTTGATCCTGTTGCATAGACAATCACTTGCCTTCCCCAAACAGCACCTTCCCCAGCTGACAATGGCCCATTAACATGTAAATATTCTTTAGCCCAATCTGATACATCAATCTTTAAAGGTAGATTAGCATTCTCTCTCTCCACCTTGTTGCTTTCTGTCAGATGCCTCTGCATTTTCTGATTTAATTATTAGTGTAATCAGAGTATGTCATCTCCACACATTCTTATATAATTTATTTATAGATATAAAATATTGTAATTTCTTGATGGACAGTATTCATTCTGTTATAGGTCCAGATATCAGCACTGACATATTTATATTCCCGGGAAGCACGGGTACAAGTCTTAGCAGGGTGGACTCAGCCCTTCATCATTTTGAGGTAGATGCATTTAGTTCTGTGCAGTGTACTAGTGTGCAAATTTTTCGAGCAAGTCCTTAAAAGTGAGGATTTGGCTTCCCTTTGTGGACCTTAAATATATTTTTGTATTTTTCATAGGGGAATGAGTTTTCCCTGAAATCATGGGCCAAAATATTTTCTTCCTCTGCTATGGTATAGCTGCTTGTTTACTGGTTGTTCACCTGGCTAATAGCAGCAGCATTTCAGTTGTGAAGTATTTCCATTCTGTGAATAATTTGGTAAATGCTTTTTAGGATCTTTCAGGATAAAGGACATGGAAATGTTAGATAGGATAATTATTGCTACTTTCACGTGAATGCAAGCCATAATCTATAACAGTATGGAAGGTTTTATATATAGGAAAAGCCTTCCTGATTCCTGCTGGCAAAGCAGCAGAGAAAGGAGAATAAAACCCCTCCCAAAAGGTTGATTAACAGAAACTGACAACTATAGAAGTGACAAAGTGGGTGAGGTAATATTTTTTATTGGACCAGCTTCTGTTTGTGAGAGAGATTAGCTTTTGAGCTTACACAGAGCTGCTCTTGTCTTAGAAGAAGAGCTCTGTATCATCTTGAAAGCTTGTCTCTCTTAACAGCAAAAGTTGGTCCAATAAAAGATATTACTTCACCCACCTTGTGTCTCTCATATCCTGCACCAACATGGCTACAACGTCACCGAATACAACTGTAAAAGAATCAGGGGTAATTTTTAACATGCAAGGGAAATACTAATTTCTAGTGTGGACTGACATGATCCAGCCAGTTTTATGTTGATCATAGTCTACATTTGTTCATAATAAGAAAGAGTTCTCCTTTCTGTTGTTGTCTTGAAAGGTGATTGTTAAAGGAGAGGATAAATGTATGAAGGTTGGAGATAACGTGTTTGCCTGGCTGAGATGTGGCTGCACTCCATCACGTGTAAGAGCTGACCTGTGTCCTTAAGTGGCACGTGTTGCCCAGAGGGCGGGGCCTCTCAAGGAGAAGGGAACCTGTGTTAAGTAAGCAGTGGCATGCGCACCTGCCTGTCATCTGCTTTTCCTTGCACCCGTCAGCATGTCCATTGTTTTGCATGACCAGGAGTGCTAGTTTCACATCTGCCCAGGATTTCACTGCAAAAGCAGGTGGTTGTGTGAAGCTGAAGAGAGCTAAAAATGTTTTGCGTAATCATCCTAACAAGTCATTTGTAGGTGGATGGCAAAGATAAAATAAACCTTCAGGCATACGGTTGCAGTGCTTTGTAGGATGTGCTGGAATGTGTTTAATGGAATTGTTACCTTAAAGATGTCAAAAGACAGCCAGGATAACAATGAACATCTTTGCTCACCTTTTCTCTGTGAAATATGTTGCTAGTTGGGAGTATTGTTTACTAGGTAAGAGTACAGAACTGGGAGACAAAACTTTTATGTTCTGTTCCTGTTTTTGACTTGATTTGGGACTTTGGGGAAGTCATTTAACTTCTCTTTTCCTCTGTTTGCCCATTTGAAATGGTTAAAATATTTATTGGTATTATTTATTAATTAATAATAATGTGATCTTGGACTTGAAAGATGCCATTAAATGCGAAGTATTATTAATATTAAATTAATAAATTTTAAAGGGGTTTTCTTTACATTGCTATTTTCCCGCTCTTTATTTTCTGACTGTTTTGTTTGATATTTGCCTGTACTATGGCACTTTGGTTTTGCAAAAAGAGTAAAATGGTTCTTTTCATATACGAGTATGAAAACTGAAATTGTCTATCTATTTTACATACTTATATGCTCCCCCCCTTGCCATAGTATCTGAGTCCCTGACAATCTTTAATGTATTTATCCCCACACGACTTCTGGGAGATAGGGAAATAGTATTATGAGGCACAGAGAGAATAAGGGCATGGCTACACTGGAGACTTCAAAGCGCTGTCGCGGGAGTGCTCCTGTGGCAGAGCTTTGAAGTGCGAGCTCTCCCAGAGCTCGGAACCTGTTTACACAAGCGCTTTAAAGTGCTTTGATTGCTGCGCTCAGGGGGGTGATTTTTCACACCCCTGAGCCTGCAGGTTAGAGTGCGATAAAATGTAAGTGTAGACAAGCCCTAAGTTACTTGTCCAAGATCACACAGGAAATCTGTGTCAGAGAAGGGACTCAAAGCTTGGTCTCCCAAGTGTTAGGCTAGTGCTCTAACCACTGGGCCATCCTTCTTAGGGGTGTCATCTCTTCCAATGATCCATGGCCACATCTACATTACAGTTAACAGCTTAATTGAGCTTGACATTGGTTTTTTTTTATCAGACATCATTACAGTGAACACAATTCAGCACCTCCACATAATGATGCATTTTTAAGTTATAGCAAGGTCACCTAATGTGTGGATAGGCATTCTTTCTAGCATATGTTATAAATATATAACAGTTTCCCCAGGACACCTGTGTATAATCAGTCAAGCAATTCCTTAGGCTTGAATGTAGGTGAGACACCTAGATTTTAGGTGTACACCAACCCTAGGTCAACCTAGCTAAGTCACTCAGTTAAGCCAACCCTGTACCCCAGTATTGACACCGCTGCAGCGATGGAAGAATTCTTCCATCAACTTGGCTACCACCTCTTGCGTGGGTAGATTTACTATAGTGGTAGAAAAACCCCTTCTGTTGCTATAGCAAGTGTCTACACTACAGTGCTAGAGTGGTATAGCTGCAGCGCAACTGTAGTGCGTCTATAGTACTTGTAGTGTGGACATAGCCTTATTTCCTCAGCAAAGTTCCTAAGGAGCCAAACACTGGCTCAAAATTCCACCCATTGCTGTGTGGTTTTGCTTTGAAGAGCCATCCCAATCCATGTTAAGGTAAGTCTTTAAAATTGTGAATGAGGAAGAAGTCCAAGTTAACCTCTTTCCTATTTGCACTTGTATTTTCAGCTCATACTAATATACTGGTGACATTGCAGAACATTAAAAAAATGCCACATTTAAATCACAGCATTAATTTCCTTGCATTTTCTGTTTATGGTCACTCCTCTGAGAGCTGATGTAGTCTTCCTTACTCCAAACATCCTATGTGGAGTTTTTTTCTCCAGTTCCTTGCCCCAAAGAGGTGAGGGTTTGCCAATATGATTGTTTTAGATGTTTAATTGAAGTATATACATAAACACACACACACAGACCAATATTCATTCCTAAATTTGCTACTTTTCCATCAATATTGGGCTGTATAGCATATGTATCATACATTCAATATAATTCATTTTTGTAGAAGGCACACATGAATCATTTTACACTGAGAATAATCTAGAGAGTGAACTCTGTATTGAGTAAGGTACAGCAATTTATACATGCACAAAAGGACAATAAGTACAGAGACAGAGAAAAAGAAGAGACATTTTACAATGGCAGTATTATAAGTAAGCAATAGTTCATGCTACTTCCAGGAAGAAAAGAATGAATGGAAGCAGTAAATATTTGCTTCAAGATTTGCATAGAGAGAGTGATTCATGGGGTAGCAGAGAGTTCATTACAGAGCAACACAAGAGAGGCAACAACTTCTAGCTATAGGAAATATCTGAGGAGATGATGTTGTAGAGGAGAAAGTGGTATATGAGGTCAGCAATGTAGGTGGAAGCAAGACTGTGGAGAAATAATAAAAACTAAGATGCAGTTATGAATTGAATTCAGCAACAGGAATTCAGAGCAGAGAGGTGCTGTAGCTCCTTTGCCAAAAGGTAGGAGATTTTGCAAGTAGGTTTCCCTTTGGAGGAGAAATTGGTGATATGGAGTCAAGTGTTTTCTGTTGTAATTTGTTTATTTACAAAAAGTACACAAGTCTTGATTTCTTGAACAGAGGTAGCCAAAAGCTGTACACAGGCAACTTCCTTTTGCAGACACCAGTGCCCTGTCCCAAGGAGGAGTTGTCTTGGGCCTCTAGACTTTCCTGGAATCTGGGATCTCACAGCATGAACACAACTCATGGACATGTCTTCTGGGAAATCAACTAGCCCAAAGCTGCTAATTTTGGACAACAGAGCCTAGAAAGGTGAGCCTGGGTGTCAACGCTCCTTTTGTATAGCTGCTTTGCAATACAAACAAACTTCAGAAAAAGTTTGACATCCTAAGCAAGGGGTCTGTTACCTCATACAATCCCTTTCACAACTGGTTGGGTGCAAGGAGAGTTTCAGCTTGAGAGCTTATACATCAGCCATTTCATAACACACATGACATTAACACCAGTTGCCAAACAATATGGTTCAGTTTTCTGGAGCTGTAGATCTTTCTGGATGTCCAGTTAGTGTTTGATCCAGCTCCCTTTGAAGTCAAGGGGTGCTGCAGCCTTAGAAAGTAGATCTTTAAAAGCATAGAAAAGAGAATTGTAATCTGTTGAGACACTTAATCATAAGCATAAGTAGGCATGAGAGAAACTATAGCTTGCTAGGTTCCAGTCTTGATTACATATTATTACCTGATCTAAACTTGAAAGTTTTATCAGCAAATCCCAAACTCCCACAATTCCCTGAAAGCACTGATGGCATCCCACAATGCATGGCAGCAGCCCCACTATGCACTGCAAAAATTTCCCACAACTAGGTGCACCAGATAGTGGTCCTGGGGGACACTTGGGATGCATACCCACAGGGCCATGTTTTTTCCCAATACGATGATGTAAGGTCATACTGTACCATTAAAAACAGCCAAGTTTGAACATCCAAATAGCTATGCCAATAGAACTGCTGCTGGTAAAATATTCTAGTGTAGAGAAGGCCTATGATTGAGCAAGACAAAAACTGTTAAAATAAGGCATGAATAAGAATTTCAGAAGGGGAGGAAGGGTCAAGATACAATACTGGCACGTTCAGCCTCTAATTTTAGAGGTGATGAGATACAGTCTTGAATACAAGGGAGATGATGAAGAAAACAAAATTTTCAGTATAAAAGATGACTGCAGGGTCTCCAAGACCTTATGATGAAAGTTGTGGTTTGAATTAAGGAGTGTGATACCTGTGTTTGGAAGGTATAGCAAAGAAAATATTTTACTTTGAGAGAAGAATGTTAGTCTTTGAAGCATGTAGTAGGAAGTTATTGGAACTGAAAAAAGAGGAGATGATAGATGTTTTTATAGTAGGAAAAGGAGTGTAGTGTTTTATTTTTGTTTCTCCCGTGTTTTCATGGCTCAGAAAGGGACAAATGAATTTTTTTGCAGTTAAAACAAAACAGAACCAAACTTTGGGCTGAAACCAAGCATTGAAAAAGGAAAAAAAATCATAACATATAGAACATGGCGTGGGGATGGTTATAATGAAAGCCCCAGTAAAATACCAACTGTAATTTTTATTAGCAAGCAGGTGTAATAAAGTGAGTATAGTGGGTGAGAGTGTTCCATGACAAGCTGTCAGAAGGTACAGAAGAGTGCCCATTGAGAGAGTGAGTAAAACTAAATACAGAGTGAATCTGCTCTGTTTTATGGGTATAGCTGTGACAGTTAAAAAGATGGTTTGCCTATTTAAGTTATCTGTGA
Organism: Lepidochelys olivacea; assembly: GCF_965140295.1. Classification (NCBI taxonomy): domain Eukaryota; kingdom Metazoa; phylum Chordata; order Testudines; family Cheloniidae; genus Lepidochelys; species Lepidochelys olivacea. The sequence continues at coordinate 130,371,375 of NC_140413.1, forward strand.
AAGTTTATGCAAATATTATATAGATGTGTTTTGAACTGTCACTAACCCAATACAAATTCTGGATCAGAGCTGAGCAAGATTTGATTCTACAATTGTAATAAAGTGGAAAAGGAAAAGAACCCGTACTTATATCTTTTCTGATATAAGCTCTGAAAGCAATGATATTTTCCATTTCATTACATAACTATATTATCACTTTGAGTTTCTAGAGTTGAACTGGGTACTAGCAAACATCTGCCTTTTTCAACTGCAGTAAATCCTATTTATAATAAGTACTTATGGTCTATCTGAGAGGGAGCTCTCTGAGGAAGATGCATTTTTGAGCATGAAATCAGAAACTACAAGCAAACTTTTTTTGAACTCTAGAAGTAATTTTAACTGGTTGTTTTTAATAAACAGTACCATATTTGTAGTGTGTTTCTTGCTTTGTTTTGATATTCATTTTTTATAGAACACCCAAAGGTAAAGCAATATTTGAAGCTTTGTTTAGGTTCACTTCTGTGTTTTTTTGGCTTAATGTAAATAGCAGTTTTACTCAACAGAAGTATCCGTTTATACCAACCTGCCAATAAAACCCAGTAAATAAACCTTCCTTAGCATATAAACACCAAACAGTTGGGCTGTTTACTGTTAAATATTTACTGGGAAGTATTAGGAACATTTAAGAACTGGTTTTTCTAGTTTTCTGTCCTACCAGATGCCTGCACAGGGACCTCCTTCTCTTTTCAGTCACATTGCCTTTGCACCCACCTTGTCTAAGCAGGAAGAGCTTAGCTTAATCTGACGCTGTAGTCCTTTATCAGAATACACCATAAGCGTGTTTTCAAAATACTGACTTTTTTCACTCAGACAAGCCAAGGAAGCAGATGAAATATAACTCTTTCAACAAGCTGTTGCATCAAGCTGATTGATGCCAACTAAAGTTACCACCTTGATTAAGCTGTCTGTACACTAAAATTTCCTGCCATTGCTATCCCTAGTTCAGTGCTCCCACTGGTATAGACTAGGCTCCAGGCAGCTATTGGTGTTTAAAGTGCCATGGGCTAGATCCTCAGCTGATGTAATTCCATTGAATTCAATGGAATGATGCCAGTTTACATCAGTTGAGGACTTGGCCTTGGGTCATCAGACTCTGCTCAGACTAGCTTTACATGTCATGGTATTTTAAGTTCCATACATAAGTTCTTTACATAATGACTTATGTTCGAGATGGGAAACGTAGGATATGTGGTAATCTTTCATAAGTGGCAAAATAGAATGAAAACTCTAGTACAGTGGTTTTCAGCCTTGTTTCATTTGTGGAACAATTTCATTTTTTAATTTCTAAAAAAAATTTGAATGGAAATTCAGACCCCTTTGGAAATCTTAGACATAGTCTGTGGATCCCCAGGGGTCCACAGACCACAAGTTGAAAATCAGTGCTCTAATAGTATACTGGTCCAGCTCAGATTAATCTAAAAGAACCAGTTTGTTTAGAAAAGCGATAGCTTCAGATTCTGATCACCATCATTTGGTTTGAGTTCCAGCAGTTTAAGTTACTTGGATCAGATTTCATTTGTTTTAATTACTTCTCTTGCATTGATTGAGTGAATCAGGAATTAGCAAGTATTAACCTGTCCTGGAATCTGTTTGAATGATGTCTTTTGTTGAATTTTGTTTTGTATATAGACAGAAGCATGCTGCTTTATGGGCAATGCTTTCATGTCCGTAAAAATGTGAATAAAAACTATAGACTATTCAGGTAATTTTGTAATCTCTTGTTTATTTAAGTGTATATTTAACTTTAAAAATTAAAGCCAAGAGGAAAAAAACACAAAATAAGGAAAAGATAAATGCACAAGATCAAATACTACACCTCTGCTTGTTGCAGTGTAGAAAATAAACCATAATTTATTTTTATACCACCATGATGGGTATAGTATAAACCTGAATAGAATAAAATGTTAAAACCCCATTAAAGTAGCCAATCAACATACACAATTGCATAATATTAATATGTATGCAATGAAGTTCTGTTAAACAGTTAATTAAGTCAGGTAAATGAATGTAAAATCATTAAATATTCCCATCATATCTTCTTGGTCTCAGCTAGGACTCTATCTAGCCTCCACTTGCGTGATCATACATGCAGCCACATTGTGCATGTTCAAACACTTGCCCTTGCACTATAAAAATGCTAAAATCTGCACACGCATGTGTTAGAATTTGCATCCACAGAACCCATTAAAATAAATGCTTTTTGTGAGTTCATATTCTGTCACTTGAATGCACACGTATAGTACAGTTTTTGAACTGCATGGGCAAGAATATGGTTGCGTATGTCCATGTAAGAAGAAGCTGAGAGCTGAAAATCTGGCCCTAAAAATCTTAAGACATGTTTGCATCCTCAAAATCTGAACAAGAAAATATTGACTACCATCTAAAAATTACTTTTAACTTGGCTGGATGAAAATATTGCTATGTCTGCACTAAATTTAATAAACTTAATTCTGTTTTGTTCCTTAATTGAGTTGATCTAGACATGTCAGTCACAGATGGATGAATTTCCCTACACATGTGACTATTTTTTCTGAGCTAGAACTTGAAAAGTAATGAGTTCCACATTGATCAACAGATTTCGGTCCCCTCCCCCAGACAATCTCGTTATCAGTAGTTACCTCTGTGACACTAGTACTTGGTTCAGGAATTCAATAGTCTGATACAGTTTGAATTGGAAGTATACATTCCGAATCAAAGACTCTCCCTTCCTCCCCAAACAGATTGGGCAAATCAGCCAAAAAATGTTTAGAATAACTTCAGAAAGATCTACAATCGATGGCTCTCCTCCCACAAACTGCTCAATGTGAGCGCCCCTGCTCCTAGGCAGATCCCAATTCTGAGGTCAGTGGCGCTCCAGATGGACACAGGTATCTGCCCACACCAACAATTTGCAGGATCAAGGCTTGTGTCTGTAGAGCAGAAAAAGATCTGAGATGGCGACAGAGATCAGATTTCTCAAGTTGACCAAATGAGTGTTCCATCTTACTGATTCTGGATACCATAATATTTTTGTATCTCTTTTTAAAATTAGATTATATATACAGCATGGCTCAGGAGTAGGCCTCCTAAGAGTAGTGTCAACAACCTCAATTACAGTGATTAAAAAAAGTGAGTGAACTCTAAGTTCACTTTTAAATCTTCAATTAATGTTGGTAAATTGGGAAAATAATCTTTTCCCCAAAATGTTAAGGGTTGGGAAGGTGCTGTTGGTAAGAGCAGTGACAAGAGTACGGCACACACAGGTGGAACAGTTCTCACACACTTCCCCTCTTCTTCCTACAAATGTTATCAGTTGGTGGTAGGCGCAGCAGCAGAATCCTAGTACTCTATCTCACATCATGCGTGGGAGTCCTGTGTTTATAAAAATAATAAAAAGGACAAATGCAATTTCCAATAAGAAGTAATCTGTAGGGTGTAATGCCCTCAAAGGCAAGCCTGTCTTTTCTTTTGGAATTTTCCGTTTATCCTCGTTGTGACATCTTTGCATTGCTGACACCAAGCAGCTGTGAGCTTTCCCGTGGGTTTGCCATGTGTGTTGACTCATTGCAGGCTCACTGTGCTTTCATTTTATTTGTTAGTTTCCAGACATGGGGGGGAAAAACCCTACTCTTGAGTGACTGCATTTCCTGCTTATTAAAATAAAGAACTCACTGTGCTAACTGTAGTCCTCATTCTTATCAATAGTGATTTCCATTTGTAATTTAAAAACAAAAAAAAGCCGCAAACAATTATTTTTAACATGCAAGAAAGGTACTGGATTGGCATCCCTTGAGAGTGAAGTCCTTTACCTTCAAAACAGGACCACCAGCATCAACAGCAGCATGAACTTCCTTTAACCTTTTCTTTCCAACAGTGTGTCTGAGCCATGGTGAGGACGGGTTCAGCTAAGTTACAAGGTAGTTCTGTCATTCATAGATTCCAAGGCCAGGAGGGGCCTTTGTGATAATCTAGTCTGACGTCTTGTGTAACATAAGCCATAGAATTTCCCCAAAATAATTTCTAGAGAAGATCTTTTAGAAAAACGTCCAATCTTGATTTTAAAATTGCTGGTGATGGAGAATCCACCAACACCCTTGGTAACTTGTTCCAATGACAGGTTTCAGAGTAGCAGCCGTGTTAGTCTGTATTCGCAAAAAGAAAAGGAGGACTTGTGGCACCTTAGAGACTAACCAATTTATTAGAGCATAAGCTTTCGTGAGCTAGAAAGCTTATGCTCTAATAAATTGGTTAGTCTCTAAGGTGCCACAAGTCCTCCTTTTCTTTTTGTTCCAATGATTAATTACTCTCTCTGTTAAAAATGTGTGCCTTATTTCCCATCTAAATTTGCCTAACTTCAGCTTCCAGACATTGGATGATGTTATAGCTAGACTGAAGAGCCCATTATTAAATATTGTTTCTCATGTAGGTACTTATAGACTGTAATCAAATCACCCCTTAACCATCCTCCTTTGCTAAGCTAAATAGATTGAGCTAATTAAGTCTATCACTCTAAGACATGTTTTCTAATCCTTTAATCATTCTCGTGGCGTTTTGCTGGACCCTTTCCAATTTATCAACATCCTTCTTGAATTTTGGACACCCAAACTGGATACAGTATCCAGCAGTGGTCGCACCAGTGCCAAATACAAAAATAACCTCTCTACTCCTACTTGAGATTCATCTGTTTGTGTATCCAAAGATTGCATTAATCCTTTTGGCCACAGCATCACACTGGGAGCTCATGTCCAGCTGATTATCCACCAGGACCCCCAAATCTTTTTCAGTCCCTACTTCCCAGGATAAAGTCCCCCATCGTGTGAGTATGGCCTACTTTCTTTGTTCCTACATACATACATTTACTTTTATCCATATTAAAACCCATATGATTTGCTTGAGTCCATCTTGTGAAGCAGTGCAGATTGCTTTGTATCAGTGATCTGTCCTCTTCACTGTTTACCACTCCTCCAATTTTGTGTCATCTGCAAACTTGATACTTGTGCAGTCCTTGGTGCCTCTCTGAGACTGTCAACACTGCTGTCAGTAATGATGATGGTTCTCCATTCCCAAACTGATGACACAATAAGTCTCTTTACTTGTTGTCCTCTACGTACAGTGACGTCCAAGATTTATACTATTGAGAAATAAATTTAAAACTGAAGGGTTTTTTCCTGACATAATCTGTGGGTCTGCTTTCTACCTTGACTGAGACCCAAAATCTTAGTTATTAGTTATTAATCTTTTAAATATTGAAAGCCAATCTGTAGTTTTATCAAATAGGTAATATTGCAGCACCATTAATTCAGGGATCTGAAAGCATTTTACAGACACTGATTCTCACAACATCCTTCTGAGAAGGATGCGTAGTAGTTGTATACATTTTGCAGATGGGTTAACTGAAGCACAGCATGACTTGCTATATGTCACAGTGGCAGAATTGGAAATAGAATTCAGAAGTCTGAATATCAAGAGCAGGGGGCTTAGGAGCCAACAAACAGCTGAAAACAGAGGAGTTTGGGTGGAGAGCTGTTGGAGGAGAAGGGAGCAAGCCCCTGTTCCTTAGGGACAGTAAACAGGAGCTGAGGATGGAAGGCTATGACAGCTACAGAGGCAGCAGTGATTGTGACCTGAGGAATGGAAGAGACAATGAAGATGACTGGATGCGGAAGCTGCAGGATGTACGTTATTCTGGAGAGATTGCCTGACAGGTACTTCATTTGTCTGAAGTGTCGCCTGATAGATCTGATGGAAGAGAAGATCCAAGATTTGGAGAGGCAGCTACAAATTACAGTTGAGTTATGAAGGGGATTTGAGTGGATGATAGCAGGGGAGGCGAAGGGAAACCTCAAGACTTGCAGAAACATGCCTTAAAGTAATCCAAGCTTCCTTCACAGTCATATCCTTGAGTTCTTCAGTTCAGTCCACTTCCCTAACTAATTCCCTTAATTTCTTAGTTTGACCTTTTGAAATTAAGGACTTTAGTTGTAGGCCTATTTTTGTTTATCCTTCCCTTAGTTTAAACCGAATTAACTCATGATCACTTGAGCCAAGGTTGTCCTCTACAACCAGATATTCTATGAGGTCCTTCTGCTTACAAATACTAAATCTAAAATGGCATCACCTCTTGCTGGTTTGGTGACTTTGGCAAAGAAATTTATGCGCTATCACATCCAGAAATATCTGAGCTCTACCCTTATTGTCTTCCAATCTGTATCTAGGAAATGAAAGTCCACCACAAATCACACAATTCCCAGTAGTATTTATTTCATTAAAATATTAAAAATAGGTCTCTAGCCATATGCAGAACAGACCATGGGGGTCTGCAGTAGACCCCAAACACTATCCCAGTGGAGCCTTTGTAACCTTTCTTCCCAGAAGTGATTTTGACTGAAATAGATTTCCTTGTATTCATTCCATCACTTCTAATTTGCAGTCAACCTTGTTATTAATATACAGTGCTACCCCGCTACCTTTACCTTTATTTCTGTCTTTCCTGAAAGCAAATACCATTCAATATCTGTATTTCAGTCATGACTACTGTTCCAACATGTTTCTGTTATCCCTGTAATATCTGGTTTCACTTCCTGCACCAGTAGTTTTAGTGCCTCCATTTTGTTCCCCGGGTACCTTTACACTGGTGTGCAAAGATCTTTGATTCTACTTGGCTTCACCCAGCTTCCTCGCCCAGTTAGGTACTGTCATTTTACTGCCACTGTCACATACCTGACTGTTAGTGTCATTAGTATTGGCACTACCTTTCCTCTCGATGTCCATTCTCCTATCCTCTGTTGTTACTTTCTCCATTGTTGTATCTTCTCTTACTTGATTTTCCTCCGACCTAATATTAGAATTACATGAGACTCTCCCCACCATCTACCCTGGATTCCTAGTTTAAAGTTCTTTCAATCAATTGTGCCATCCTCTATCTCAGAAATCTATTTCCCTGCCCTCTGAGGTGGAGTCCATCCCATGACAACAGTGCTTTGTCCGTGAATGCCTCCGAAAGCCCTACTTATAGCACCATAGCCTGACCCACCTGTTGATCACCATAATACTGTCTCACTTTCACTCTTCTCCTCTAGGGAGGTATAGAATCCCACTGAAGATCATCTGTGCTTACAATCTGTGCAGAAACAATCTGAAGCCTACATCCCAAGAAAGGGGGGGGAAATTGTAGGGAACTGCAGTCCAAACTGAATGAACAAGCATCTCAAACAGGTTATTAAGAGAAAGGAGAAAGCCTACAAGGAATGGAAGAAGGGATGGATCAGCAAGGAATGCTACCTCTTTGAGGTCAGAAGGTGTAGGGGGAAAAGTGAGAATTGCCAAAAGCCAAGCAGAATTGGATCTTCCAAAGGAAATTGAAACTAATGGTAAAAGGTTCTTTAGCCATATAAATAAAAATAAAACAAAGAAAGAAGAAGTGGGACCACTAAGTATTGAGGATGGATGGAGATTAAAGATAATCTAGATATGGCCCAACATGTAAATGAATGCTTTGCCTCAGTTGTTAAGAAGGGTAATGATGAGCCTGGGGTCATTGGTAGGGTAGCTAATGGGAAGAAGGATATGGAAGTAGAAGGTGGAAGCCAAAGTCAAACAGCTTAATGGGACCAAATCAACAAGCCTGGATAATCTCCATCTAAAAATCTTAAGAACTAGCACATGAAATTGCAAGCCCAATGGCAAGGATTTTTAATGAATCCATAAACTTGAGGGTTGTACCCTATGAACTGGAGTATTGCAAATATAGTACCTGTATTTAAGAATGGAGGGAAAAAAAGTGATCCAAGAAAGTACAGTTTGACCTACAGTTTGACTCCATTAATTTGACCTCTGCTGTATTCAAGGTCTTAGAACAAGTTTTGAAAGAGAAAGTAGTTGAGGATATAGAGGTAAACAATAATTAGAATAAAATACAACATGGTTTTACAAAAGGCAGATTTTTCCTCCTGATCTCTTCCTTTGAGACGATAACCGATTTTCTCGAAAAAGGAAATGCAGTCAATATAGTCGACCTGGATTTCAGTAAAGAATTTGATACAGTTCCACATGGAAAATTATTAGTTAAATTGGAGAAAGTGAGGATTAATAAATGAACTGAAAGGTGGGTAAGGAACTGGTTAATGGGGAAACTTCAATGGGTCATGCTGAAGGATGAACAGAAGAGAGATTATTAGTAGAATTCCTTAAGAATCAGTCTTGGGACCAGTCTTATTTAACGTTTTCATTAATGATCTTGGTACAAAAAGTGAGAGTGTGCTAATAAAATTTGTGGACGGCATAAAGTTGGGAGGTACTGCTACTATGGAGAAAGACTGGAATATTATACAAGACGATTTGTGCAACCTTAAAAATGAGTTACAGAAATGGGATGGAATTTAATAGTGCCAAGTGCAAGGTCATGCACTTAGGGACTAACAAGAAGAATTTTTGTTATAAACTGGGAACATATCAGTTGGAAGTGACAGAAGAGGAGAAAGACCTAAGTGTGTTGGTTGATCACAAGATGTCTGTGAACTGCAAATGTGATGTGGCCATGTAAAAGGCTAATGCAATCCTAGGATGCATCAGCTGAGGTATTTCCAGTAGAGAGATGGAAGTTTTACTACCATTTTACAAGGCACTGGTGAGATCTCATTTGGAATATTGAGTGCAGTTCCAGTCCCCCATTTTAAGAAAGATTAATTCAAACTGGAAGGGGAGAACGGCAACGAGGATGATCAGAACCTACAGTACGAGAGGAGACACAAGGAGCTTGACTTGTTTCACCTAACAAAATGAAGGATGAGGGGAGAGATGATTGCTTTCTTTTAGTACATCAGAGGGGGAAAACACCAGGGAGCGAGAGGAGTTATTTAAGTTAAGGACAGTGTAGGCACAAGAAGAAATGGATACAAATTGGTCATCAATAAGTTTAGACTTGAAATTAGATGACGGTTTCTAGCCATCAGAGGAGTGAAGTTCTGGAACAGCCTTCCAAGGGGAGCAGTGGGGGTGAAAAACCTAACTTATTTTAAGACTGACCTTGTTAAGTTTATGGAGGGGATGGTGTGATGAGATTGTCTTCTATGGCATATGGCCTATCAGTGACTTAGCAAATCTATCCAATGGCCAGAGATGGAACACTAACTGGGGAGGGCTCTGAGTTTCCCAGGTGTCTGGCTGGTGGGTCTTGCCCACATGCTCAGGATCTAACTGATTGCCATATTTGGGGTCAAGAAGGAATTTTCCCCAAATCAGATCAGCAGAGGTCCTAGGGGTTTTTTGCCTTCCTCTGCAGCATAAGGCATTGGTCACTTGCTGATTTGAACATGAATAAATGGTGGATTCTGTGTAATATAAAGTTTTAAAATCAAGATTTGAGGACTTCAGTAACTCAGCCAGAGGTTAGGGGGTCTATTACAGGAGTGGGTAGGTGAGGTTCTGTGGCCTGCAGTGTACAGGAGGTCAGACTAGATGATTGTGATGGTCCCTTCTGACCTTAAAATCTCTGAAAGAAAAGGAGTACTTGTGGCACCTTAGAGACTAACCAATTTATTAGAGCATAAGCTTTCGTGAGCTACAGCTCACTTCCTCAGATGCATATCATGGAAACTGCAGCAGGCTTTATATATACACAGAGAATATGAAACAATACCTACTCCCACCCCACTGTCCTGCTGGTAATAGCTTATCTAAAGTGATCATCAGGTGGGCCATTTCCAGCACAAATCCAGGTTTTCTCACCCTCCACCCCCCCACACAAATTCACTCTCCTGCTGGTGATAGCCCATCCAAAGTGACAACTCTTTACACAATGTGCATGACAATCAAGTTGGGCTATTTCCTGCACAAATCCAGTGCATTTGTGCAGGAAATAGCCCAGTGCATCTGGATTTGTGCAGGAAATAGCCCAACTTGATTGTCATGCACATTGTGTAAAGAGTTGTCACTTTGGATGGGCTATCACCAGCAGGAGAGTGAATTTGTGTGGAGGGTGAGAAAACCTGGATTTGTGCTGGAAATGGCCCACCTGATGATCACTTTAGATAAGCTATTACCAGCAGGACAGTGGGGTGGGAGTAGGTATTGTTTCATATTCTCTGTGTATATATAAAGCCTGCTGCAGTTTCCATGATATGCATCTGAGGAAGTGAGCTGTAGCTCACGAAAGCTTATGCTCTAATAAATTGGTTAGTCTCTAAGGTGCCACAAGTACTCCTTTTCTTTTTGCGAATACAGACTAACATGGCTGTTACTCTAAAATCTCTGAGTCTATCTATTCTAATCACTAGATTTAGATTGTAAGCGCTTTGGTGAAGGACAGTCTTTTAGTTATGCACAGTGGGATTCTGGTCCATGACTGAGATAATACAAATAACTCATAATAATTATTAATCATAATAATTAATGATTCACTGCTTCTGGTGCAATAAATACATTATAAACATTTGCTCAGTCTTCAGGTTAGTGAAGTTCTAATTTTATTCTCCTCTCCATGTCTGTAAAACGGACAAAATAGGAGAGTTGGATTAGGAAGGGAAAAGAGAGTTCTTTGAGAGCAATGGATGTGAATGAATCACACTAGAAAAACAGTAAGTATGCTGCAGGTACCCCATTTTAGTTCAGAAAATGAACTAAGAAAATCTCAGACGTAAAATCCTCATACAATAAAGATCACATTTACTTTAATATAGGATACTTTCTTATTACTAAGATTGTAAACTGCTGGTTTAGAGTGAGAATCATGGACAGGTATTAAAGGCAAGGGAAGGTTAAGCCTCCCCAAACAGTCTTGCATGGCCCTGCCCAGGCCCATGCATGCTTCCCGGCACTGTTCTATGCGGGGCTCTTCCCCCTGTGGCTGGGGCCCCAGGCTGGGGCTGGGGCTAATGGGGGCCAGCCTGCAGTTGTGGGAGGGCGAGCCTACACTGCCTGCCCACCCACTGCTCAGGGGAAAGGGCTTGTGCTGCCCGCCCGGCACACTTGGGGTGGAGCCTGCTCGATGCTCCAGGGCACACCACCCACTCACCCACATGGAGCTAGGGAAGGAGAGCCATGCCCAGCACTCTGGGGCTTCTGGGCTTTGGTGGGAGGGGCGGGGCCTCAGGCAGAAGGGGCAGGGCCAGGGGTGAGAACAATGGGCAAATTGTAGATCAGTTCTGCTTTTGGTATGGCGAAATTTGTGCACCAGTGATGGTGGGGACATGTCCCCAGTTCTTGATTACAAAAGTGTGGTTATACTCTGGAAAATGAACATACATACACACAGAATTGTGGGGTGAAGATTTTTATTCTAACAGTGAGTGCTAAAAACTCAGCCTGGGACCTCAAAGTCAGTCTGTGCTCTTTCTGACTTGTGCATCATCAACAGTCATAAAGAATCTCCAATTTAAGTTTATGCTCCAATCCTGCAAACATTTAAACATGTGCTTAACTTTTAGTCACATAGGTAGTTACATTGAACTCCCACATGCCTAAAAGATAACACATGCTTAAAACTTTGTGGGATCAAGACCTTAAATATGTATTCTGTCAATGAAACATGAGCCAAAATGGAATCCAGCTCTCACACTGTACTAATAATATTCCCTAGTAGCTGTTCTAGCTCTTCAGTGCTAATAGGAGTAAAAATCAATAACAGTATATTTTGATAAGTAAATTAAGCAGATATGAATCAGAATCCACACAGAAGCAGATCTGTTGAGTAAGATGACAGATTGTCCCTCACATATGACAGTGTTTACTATTATCATTTTGAGTTGAGCCAAGTTAAACCTGTCCTGCTTGGGTCTAAACAAGAAGTTTACTTCTTTGATCTGTTTAGTTTATTGAAGGCTATTTTCATGTGTTCTACAATTAAATTCCTGAACATTAGTACTGGGAAGTCCTCTAGGGAAGATGGCATTTCAGAATCTGTCTGAAATATACTGTCTTTTTTTTTTCCCCCTCATTAATCTAAAATTAATAGAACAACAGTGAAGGGCATGCGTCATTATAAATTTTGGTAATGCTATTGTAGTTGGTTGGAGTATAGTGTATTACAATGTTAGCCTTTGGGATTCTGCTAATTTGGTTCAATATTCCCATTCTGTTTATAACTCGGATGCTAGGAACTTGATTTATGCTCACACATCGCATACTGTAATACAAAATAATTGTATTTAAGGGGCTTAAAAGCTTGTTGAAGGATGGTAGAATTCTGAGAGGTTCCCCCAGCAGGAATTATGTTGACCCCAGAGGGAGTCCTGAAGATTCCCATCAATGTTTTTGCTCTGTTTGTAGTCCCTCTTACTAAATCTTATTTCATAATCACAAACCAAGCAGATTTCATTTTGAAGATGACAAGATGCATCTTATTAAGTACAATTACTGTATATATCATTCAAAAAAATTGCAAGGAGCTATACTCATTTCCTTGGCATGTCACTGAGACAACTTTAGTTCTAAATGATACAGGTTTGTTTGTATGTTTGTTTGTTTTTCTTCATCTTGAGTATGGTATTAGAATGGGGTAAACTTCTATTTCATCTAAATGAATTACACAACATCCTTCAGTTTAGTGAAGAATAATAATAGGGATTACTTAGAAATCCTTCGCCCTAGGGAGCTAGATACATTATGTTCCTTATACTTTACTGTGTGTTGATCCTTTGGATGAGACCTTAAAATCTGAGGCCTGGTTTGCCCCAAGTGACCGGTAAAGAGTCCATGCCTCTTTGGTTTTGCTATGCTGTCCCTTGGCAAAAATCGAATGTGGTTCAGTGTGCTGTATACTCAAAAAGAAAAGGAGTACTTGTGGCACCTTAGAGACTAACCAATTTATTTGAGCATGAGCTTTCGTGAGCTACAGCTCACTTCATCGGATGCATACCGTGGAAACTGCAGCAGACTTTATATACATACAGAGATCATAAAACAATACCTCCTCCCACCCCACTGTCCTGCTGGTAGCTGTAGCTCACGAAAGCTCATGCTCAAATAAATTGGTTAGTCTCTAAGGTGCCACAAGTCCTCCTTTTCTTTTTGCGAATACAGACTAACACGGCTGTTACTCTGAAACCTGTGCTGTATACTGTTTTCTTCACTCTGGAGGTGTTTTTCAGAGGTGTTGTATGTACATAGTTTCTGAATCTCTAGTCTTTGGGATCCTTCAAGCTGTAAGCTGCTGTTATTGTTAGTGATAATGACTGAGATTCTGTGTTGCACCTTAAGCAGAGATCTCGCAGCCGTGTGGAATAGAAGGTAGACAAAAGGGGCTTTAAGCCACCTTTCTGCCCTCCGTAATATGGGCTACTCTCAGAGCCAGTGCAGCCCCTGATTTAACTTATGCAGCCGGGGCAATTGCTTTAAGTTATGGCAACCTCCAGGGGCTGTTCTGTCAATGGTGGCATTGCCAAGAATGAAGCCCTCCTGCCCCTGGCAGACTCCTGTGCCAGGGCCTGTGGAGGTGGCATTACTCAGAAGGCAGCCTCCACCTGCCCATGCAATGCCTACGTCAGGGAAATTGTCCCCTTGCTGGCTCCAGAGCTTTTATGGCTTTTGTACTCTGGCACAGCAGCTGGTTAAATCCCTCACCACAACTTTATCCTGGCTGCAAGGTTTTAGGTTAATTTTGTATGTCTTAGATGATGTTGCTACCATTCCAGTATTTCTTCTGAATAAATCCACATTGAAGAGAAATTATTTGATCTTTTGACTGCTGGCAGAGGAAGTCTTACAGTGTTTAAAATATTTCTACAGTTTGAACACAATTAACCCTGTTCCTTCAAATCTTATAGCTTGTATGGTCTCCATCAAGTGTGGTAACATTTCTCATTTGACCCAATTATGAAAAATTTATGAATCAATTAATCATTTCAGTTAAAGTTTTAAATTACACTAAAAGAATCCCTGGGGGAACTGCTAGTATTTAAGGAGTATTGTAGAGATTATAATTAACTTTACTCATTTCTTTGGTCTTTCACTGAGCCAATTTTTAGTTTTAAGTGTATCAAGTTTTTAAACTTGAGTGTGGTATTGAACTCCTAATTTCTTGTAAACAAATCTCACAAATTCCTTTATTTCAGTGAATTAAAACCTCAATATACTAATAAACATGATGATGCTACAAAGCTCTTTAGCACCTGTGGGGGTAGAGGACCGCAATATCAGAGTTCCCCTGGCCTAGAGCCAGCATCAAGAGTCATTGTTATTGTTTGGTGCAGAAGTGGCCTCTGCCTGGTATAGTCTGTGTTATGGTGGAATCATCACTCAGAAGTTCATTTGGATCCTCTGTTGTCTGTGTTTTTAATTTCAACAGCTTGCCCAGGTTGATTCCAGAGCTGTACAGCTTGGTTCTCTCTTCATTCGTGGGCTTACAACTTTGATTATGGCCAATAGTTCCCTTGGCTTTCCAATGAATATGAATGATTTGATGCCCTGGAAGGTGTTTGATGGAAAACTTTTTCAAGAGAAATATCAGCAGTCACACACAGGCTGTTCTTTGGAGGAGCTTTTGGAGGGCAATGTGAGTATATACATCCCTTGCAAAAGTCATACATTCTTACCTGAAAAACTGTAACCATCAACTACAAACATTGTTTTATTTTAAAATAGAGGGTTTCACTGGTCTCATTTCATCCTTTTCCCTGCCCCTCCCTTCCCCAGCTGACCTTCCCTGCCTGTGGCCCCCCATACAAGTAAAATTAATGTTGAGGCTATTGGGGAGGTTACAGTTTTACTGTTATAGTTTTTTGCTGCTTCAAAAACAATAACAAATACAAAATTGGTCATCTGTTTAAAAAAAATGAGAATTACAAAATGTGTTGCCGTTTCTAATATTAAAGTGTTTCTGAGAACTTCTCCCATAAACATTTCAGAGGAATTCATAAAGGTTCCTTAAAGTAACATAGTGGATAAAATTTTGAAAACGCCTTTTGGCCAGATTTTTAAAGGTATTTAGGTGCCTAAAGATGCAGATAGGCATCTAGTAGGATTTCCAAAAGGCATCTAGGCACCCAACTTCCATTGAAATCCATGGGAGTTAGACACCAGGTGCTTTTGAAAATCCCAGTAGGTGCCTATCTGCATCTTTAGGCACATTGTAAATCTGACCCGAAGTAATTTAAGAGCCCAAATCACATTTTCAGAAGTGATTTGGGCACTTGGGAGGCTGTCTCAGTGAAAGTTAGTATAATTTAGGCTCCTAATTGCCTGTCACTTTTGAATGTGGGACTTACATTTCTAAATCACTTAGGAGCTTTTGAAAATATTACCCATCATCCACTTAAAAATCACACTTCTATTTGAAATGTTTTACCTGATGTTATTGCAAGTATCACGTAAGATCACAATAACTAAAAGATATTAGAGAAATTATTTTACTGCTTTTTCAGTTTGCTGACTTAGTACATTTGACAGGATTTTGTGTATAATTCATAGAATCATAAAATATCAGGGTTGGAAGGGACCTCAGGCGGTCATCTAGTCCAACCCCCTGCTCAAAAGCAGGACCAATCCCCAATTAAATCATCCCAGCCAGTGCTTTGTCAAGCCTGACCTTAAAAACTTCTAAGGAAGGAGATTCCACCACCTCCCTAGGCAACGCATTCCAGTGTTTCACCACCCTCCTAGTGAAAAAGTTTTTCCTAATATCCAACCTAAACCTCCCCCACTGCAACTTGAGACCATTACTCCTTGTTCTGTCCTCTTCTACCACTGAGAATAGTCTAGAACCATCCTCTCTGGAACTACCTCTCAGGTAGTTGAAAGCAGCTATCAAATCCCCCCTCATTCTTCTCTTCTGCAGATTAAACAATCCCAGTTCCCTCAGCCTCTCCTCATAAGTCATGTGTTCCAGACCCCTAATCATTTTTGTTGCCCTTCGCTGGACTCTTTCCAATTTATCCACATCCTTCTTGTAGTGTGGGGCCCAAAACTGGACACAGTACTCCAGATGAGACCTCACCAATGTCGAATAGAGGGGGACGATCACGTCCCTCGATCTGCTCGCTATGCCCCTATTTATACATCCCAAAATGCCATTGGCCTTCTTGGCAACAAGGGCACACTGCTGACTCATATCCAGCTTCTCGTCCACTGTCACCCCTAGGTCCTTTTCCGCAGAACTGCTGCCTAGCCATTAGGTCCCTAGTCTGTAGCTGTGCATTGGGTTCTTCCGTGCTAAGTGCAGGACCCTGCACTTATCTTTATTGAACCTCATCAGATTTCTTTCGGCCCAATTGGTTTCATTGTTTTTTAAAAATAAGTTAACTGACAGACTCAACGTAAATTATATGTTTTGTTCTATGTTTCTTTTGTTCAATTAGGCCCCAATCCTGGAATTTATTATGTGGGTGGACCCCCATGGGCATGATCCCATACAGGCGTAGGGATTTGCCCAAGCTGAGTCAGTTGCAGGTTGGGTCTACACAGCCTTATCCAAATCGGCCACTGAAGTCAATGAGAATTGTTCTTTTTATTTCAATGGGTTTTGGATTAGGCTGATAGTTTCGCCTGTTGTTTGCATGCACCTTTCCCACAGCAACAGGGGAGATTAAAAAAATACGTTTATATTTTCCTGTTTAATTTAAAACCACAAAAAATTGGCAAGAGGTCACAGACAGGTGGTGGATCTGAAACTACTTGTTAACTAATGTTTTTCTTTTGGGAAACTTAGTAGATTCCAAGTTGCTGATGACTCTTGCAAACAATATCTAGACTAGGATAAAGGGTTGGGGTTTTGTTTTGTGTTTTTAAAACATGTTAGGTAAACCCTAGTGTAGATAGGGCAAGTTGTATGTTAACAAGTGTTTAACTGAGTCAACCCGAGAAGGGAGTTCAAGGTTCACCTTGGCCAACTAACATATCTACAGTAGGGCTTTTTTTTTTTTTAAGCCACCCTTTATCATAGTCTAAACCTTCCCTAAGTGAACAGTTCTGTTGTAGAAAAATAGTCAGTCTAGACTCTTGAATATTTAGAGTAGTTTGAATATCTTTTTCTTTTTTTAGTTAGGGTTTTATGCTACATATATGGCAGAAAGAGCTCCCAGACTAATGAAATAGTTTTCCAACTTTTCAGTTTGAAAGGCAAGGATCTGTTTTCAGATGCATTCCCTAGAGATGCCAGTTTAGCTGCGGACATTGGCAATGCAACAAACTTATGTGATTGGTTGTTGCTGTTATTATAAAGTTAGCTTTATAGATACAATTGGTACTTATTTCCTGGCACAACTTGATGTAGTGCTGGGAGCCAAGATCTTTCAGTATTTATTTCTTAGCAGTCTTCCTATAAACATCGTAAATATGATCTACTGAGAGCTACCGTATTGTATTCAGAAAAGTTACTCTATGGATGATGATCTGCTATTGAAAAGTTGAAAAAATTGCTCTTTTCACTGTTGCTCTCTATCTCTACACTCTTAGGTATCACTTCTCTACTGGTGCTTTGGAGTGGGTCCATGTAACTTCAGTGAGTTAGGAGATGCAGTCTCAGAGTTGTTTTAATCATAAAGATATAATTAAGTACAAGAAACAGCTTTAAGTAAACTATAATAGAGGTACGTTATCTGGTCCAGTCATAGCACAGGTTAGCAACTTTCTGCACATTCAAAGGGCCAGTCCACACAGAGACGTGCACCAAAACAGAAAAAGGTAGGAATTAAAACCAGTTTAGTTATTTTAGTGCAATTTTGTGTAGACCAGCTGTAAAAGATATCAACAGCCACTATGGATAGCAATGGAAGGACAAGACTTGGGCTTCTGTTACAGATGAAAACAGTTATTGATTTTTTTTATAAATTAAACTTACGTTTGGCCTCTGTTTTCTTTAGCAGTAATCCAGTTAGTTTGTTTATCCACACAGAAACTGGATATAATAACTTCATAAAATAGAGAAGTGATGATATTATCATTTAATTGACTTTTTATTGTTTCTCTCACTAATAAAATATGTTCATGCTTTATTTTTAAATTAAAAATAAGTTAACTGACAGACTCAACGTAAATTATATGTTTTGTCCTCTTTTGTGTTGCTGCCTTTCAATCTGTCTTCTTCATAAGTACTTTCTGAGCGTCTTCTCCCAAGAATGCAAGGGGAGTATTCTAGTATTAATGGGATCTATCCACAGAAACTTGTCAGCATAGATAGAAAAATAAAGCTACAAATTGTGAACAAAACTGTATTGATAATCAGGTTTGCCAAATTAGAAACTTTGTTAGGAAAATTCACTGAAATTTTGAGTGAGTTGAACTCCACCAGGAGCTAGTTAAACCTCTCTAGTTAGTTAGTGGCTATCTTGTCAACCTTTCAACCTTATCAAGTAGCCATTTGGGTCTCCTCTTAGTTACTGACGGAATTGTTGTCCCAATGAAAATCAGTTCGGCTTTGTGAAAATCAGCAGACTAGCTTGTAGTCAGGCAGAGAATCCCCAGCCTTGAATACTCACCTAACCTCTACCAGCATTCCAAAAATAAAAAAAAAATGGATAAGTTATTGGGACCTGATCATGTCAAGGTAATTAGTGTCTGCAAATCCCATTTGAATCAGTGGAAGTTCAGGAAATGCAGCACCTTGCTGTATTGGGACCTTAGTTAAATTAGTTCTATTTGTCCTCTGGACAACTGGATTTTTCCATCAAAACAGGATTCCATAGGATCAAAACAAATCAAGTCTTTTGTCTTATATCCCTCCTTTCATCTTTAGTCTAGGTTATATTCTATCAATCAACAAATATCTAAAATATGGCTGAAGTTATTCTGCCAAGTGTTTCTTGGGGTATATGAAGTAAAATGTGCAGACTTGTTTCTCACTGATTCAGTTTCCATCACTGTAATACTGTAATAAACATAGGCATCTATGCATCAGTCCTTATCAAGTTGCCTTAGCCATCATTGCCTAAGGTAATGGTTAGGTAGGTCTAGTCAGGTCTGTTTGTAGCGGCAGGTCAGTGTAATAGAAAGCAAGGGGTGCAAAGCAATTTACAGAGATGAATGGAGCAAGAAAAGCAAACTTTATCAAGAAAGGAGGAGGAACAAATACCCCATCTCCTCCCCTCCTCTCCCCTCCCCCCCCGAATCCTCTTTCATTATGGAATATTTTTAGCTTTGGGTCTTGAGGAAGACAAACCAAAAGATACTATGAGGCAGGACTTGCCAAATTCTTTTGATTGCTATTTAGGTGTTATAGTGGTGCTACTCTTGAAAAGAGAAAAGAACGTACAACAGTCATTGATTGAAGCCCACTGTCTGCAGGGATCTTTGCACATGCAGTTCCAGAATCTGAAGTCATTCATTTGCGAGGCTTGCATGGTAAAGAAAAGAACAATTCAGAGCAGACGGCGAGGGAACAGATTTATCACAGGTTGGCATCATGTTAATTTTACAGTAAAGCCACTATATTGATGATATCTATTACCTTTCAACAATTCCCCCAGGGAATTTGTCAATTAAGTAAATCCTGGGAGAACTTGCTGACACTAACTGAAGGAAGAATTTGAGTCAAAGCTTCCTGATTTTAGAAAATTTCATGATTTCCCAAACGTAGGTGAAATAATATTTCCCTCCAGTTACGCAGCTAGTAAAATGTATGTATGCAATAAATACAATAATGATTACTGTCAGACTAATAACTCTTCTTGTACTTAGTGACTAAAGCTATTTTTGTTCCTTAGCAATTAGATGACTCAGGATTTCCCATTCTGCTTTCAGGAAGTGTTCTTCAGGGTTAACAACATTGAAGGGGTTTGAACACACATTTATATTTTTTCACAGCTCAGTCTGTGAATGCTGATGCTTCAAAATCCTTTGTAATTATTCTCAATTTAAAGCTTGAGTCAGCATGAGTTCTAATGACAATTGATGCATTTTAAAATACTGTTACTGCACAATTACTTAGCCTTTGTGCCTATTTGTTGATGAAATGCAGATAATAGAAATGGGCATGGTTCTCTTAATCTTATATGTTATCCAGACAGCAAGAGGAAAGATTTAATCAAGTCTCAGGCTTTTGATCATATTTATACACAAATGTAAGAAGAATCCTTTCTTTCCCTCCCCACTCTTTGTTTTGTGTTGTTTATATAAGTGGATGGAAGCTTCTTGATAACCTTGATAAGTGTATGGAGTCTTAAGATATATGTCATGTCCTCTGTATTGGGTGCTTTGGTTTTTTTATTGGTACATCTCTTTTTTCCATTGCCACATTGTTTGGCATTTGGGGGTACATGCTTTTTGAAGACCTGATACTAGATATACAAAAAAAATGCATGAAAATGGAGTAAGGTGTCCCTATAAGATCCTCTCATCAATGGCACATCAAACCACATTAGCATCTACCATGACTTGTGGATTCATGTTTAACTGTTTCCAGTATGATTTAAGGCTCCAATGTGGACAAAGATTTTTTTTTAAACATAGCTGTGTTAACCAAAACTGTACCATTGACTACCACCATAATAGAGTTTCAGCATGGTTTCTAAGCACTCTTATACGGCTTGTAACCATGATGAGTGTGGATAGAAACTGAGCTATAAGCACATGCACAGAACCGTAGTTAATTATGTTACCTGTGAGAGGGAGGGTGCTAATTAGTTTGGAGGAATCAAAGTCGCACATGAATACTGTGGCACTTGTCTTATAAAATGTTATTTCCAAAAAATGCAGAATATGATTTATCTTTTGTTCATAAAATTGTGTATATAATCAATATCAACTGATAAATATTGTTCCTTAGAAATGCAAGAAGGAGGAAGGGAACGTAGCTTCCAGCAAGCATACACAACTTCTTTTGTTCCACCATATCATAGTCAGAACAGGGGATTCCAGTGGAGAGGCTCTCAACCTTACTTTTATGGGTCTGAGGCACAACCTTCAGGTAAAAAATCAATATAAAAAAATAGATTTGACACTGCCAAAGGTATATGACTGTGTCTCTGCCTAAACGTACATCATGTATTTGTACATTATGGTTATGATCTTGCACCCATAGTCATAAATGGCAAAACTCCATTGCATCAGTGAGATTTGTGTATTAGTATTAGCTGAAGCTAAACCTGCAAGTTACATATAGAGTTCCATTATGACCCAGTGTTTTCACTCATTTGTAACTTTTGGAAAAATTCTTCGGTGGGTCTGAAAATTCTCATTTTGGTCTCAGTTGAATAGTTTTAGAAAGTTTTAGTAGTTTTCAATTACCACAGTAGCATAGAAATGTCTAGCTAATGCCTTTAGTTTCAGATCCTAACTCATACCACAATCGAGAAAAGCACTTGAGCACATGCTTAATGTTAAGATTTAAAGGCAAGCTGTGCTCTTTCTTGGTGAGAGTTGACCATAAATCACTCACCAGCAACACCTGTTGGTAGAACAGAAGAGACATTTAAAGGAAGCTAAGGTCAATGCCCCTGGTAGGAAACAGGTTGTGGTGACATTACAAGAAGGAGGGAAAATGTTGCCAGGGTCAGGAGGCATCTGTGTGGAGTTTAGAGGAACCAAGCATAGGAAGAAGGAGAATCATCCAAAACAGACTAAATATTTTCTTGGGGCTGCAGTACAGCAATGTAACCCTGAGTTTCTTCTACATTTTTAGTTTTGCTTTCTAAAGAAGTTTGGTGAAGTGATTTGGTTAAAAAAAAAAAAAACCTTTAAATATAGTTGGTCTCTTGTGGGCACAGGATAGACAATGTGATACCTATTATTAGACCCACAAGTAAAATTGTTTGGCATGGCCTGTGTGGATGAGGCCAAAACATACGACCTTGCTGAGTAACTTGATTATAAACAGAGTCAAAACTGACCCTCTGTCTTAATGATTCTGTTCTAGGAAGCATGTAATTCAGGGTCCAGCCACACAGAGATCTTATTGCAAAATGTATTCTTAATAACAGCACTGGGTCATGTAAAAACATGATGCAGTAGTGTTATTAAAACCCAGTTTGGCCTTTTCTATAGAGGTGAAACCAAACCATGTTCTAACACTCCCAGGAGACTGTAATAACATGATTTTCCAATGTGATCAAATTTCCTATGTATATATAAAATAGGTTTACTAGAGAAATGAGTGAGGGGTCCTATGGAAAAAATGGTTTGAGATCATGTAAATAAAGACTCAAAATGCATGTTCAAAGGTGGGGTGGTGGGAGCAGAATTAAGGTTGCATATTTCCTGACTTTCAAGTTTGCAACTTGATAAAGTTCTTTTAGAGTGTGTGTATGTGTGTGTGTCATGTCATAGTTTTTTTAAAAAACTGCAAACAACAAAAATTCCATCATGTGGCATCATATAGACACCCACATGGGTCATCAGCAGAGTTGGAACCTTTAGTTCCACCACTCACACCTCTGCCTCTTGAGCTAATGGCATATCTGATAGCAAGAGGAAGTTGTCATTCTCTGTGTGGAACAGCACTAGGGGGATGAGGTATACATTTTGCCAGTGGGTTTCACAGATGTTTGCTGACAGGGAAATGGTGAGACTCAAGAGTGTTGGGTGCCATTCCAGGCTCTGGAGAGAAGGGAGAGTGCTCCTGTTCCTTCTCCATCCAGGCTGCTTGTCCCATTCGCCTTACCTACCCAGTCCCAGTCTTCAGGTTCTTTTCCCTGTCTTTTTGCCTAGCCAGTTCTAGTCTTCCTCTTCAAGCTCTGTATCTGAGTCCATATCTCCCCCACACTTCCAGTCTTTTCACCTCCCATTACCATGGAGCCTGGGTTTGAACCCAGATCTCCCAAAGGCACAGGCTAGCACCCAAACCACAGTACCATCTTTCCTCTATATAATACCTAATGAATCCATTCAGGCTCTCTTCCTACACGTGTAGGGGTTTTCCCTGCAGTACATGTTCTGTTGTATTGTCCAGTCTAGTTTTAAATCCCATATTTGCAAATTTGTTTTGGCCATACAGTTATACAATATGTATAATTCAGGTGCATCTCACAGGATATGTCTACACAGCAATTAAGCATCCGCAGTTGGCCTGTGCCAGCTGACTCAGGATCACAGGACTTGGGCTTCAGAGATGTTTCATTGCTGTGTAGACTTCTGTGCCTGGGCTGGAGCCCAAGCTCTGGGACCGTCCGACCACAAAGGATCCTATAGCCTGGGCTCTAGTCAGAGCCCAAAGGTTACACAGCAATGAAACAGCCCCACAGCCTCAGTCCCACAAGCCCAAGTTGGCTGACATGGGCCAGCAGCCAGTGTCTAATTGCAGTGTAGACATACCCATAGAGTCCTGAACTGAAGGTAGCTTTCTAGCCTCCTCTTTAATTTAGAGATGTAGCTAATGGGGACTATGGGTCCCAGCAAGCAGTGTGCCAGCCTGATCTGAGGGCAATCACTCAGATTAAGACAGAATGTTGCACGATGGTAGTAATAGTCTCGGTGGGTCACACCTCCATACTAAAGTCAGCCACAGGTTTTTCACATATTTGGTGTGAGCTGCAGGCTCCCAAGGTGTACACAAAGCAGTACTTAGTTGAACAAATCTTGGGCACCCTAGATATGGTCTCCATCTACTCTCGGTTGGGAATTGTGCTACCTATATTGTTTTGTTGTTGTTGTTTACTGTTTAAAAAACACACCATTTAAAACTGAAGCTGTTGCTAAATTTGCTTTAAACATAGTTTGACCCCATTCAACTACGTTAGCATAAACCAGTTTAGGTAACAGAGTTGCTAGCTTTATGTAGACAGGGCCACATGGCATATTTCCAAACAAAACTTCATTAATTGTTAAGATTGCAAATGTGATTCAAAACAGGACACGCTGTACCTTTCCACACATCACTAAAAATAAACAAAACACTGAGAACTATAGAAATCACAAGCGAAGGATACATCAACAATTCTGTCACTAACCTCAGTACTCACACTAATAAACAGAAAAATTCTCATTGATCAGTATACAAACCACTTTCCAAACAACCTTAATTCTATCCCTGTGCAAAACACAATTAACAAAATCTAAATCAAACTTATCCGTCCATTACTCAACTCTTTTATAACAGCATATAAAATCTTCAATAGCTTCCTTTTATTCATATGAGGGTTATACACAGTCTGATCTTTTATGCAGTCACAACAGTTTTCTGTGTTGTTTGTGTCTGGCCCTGACTATACAATTTCATTATGTATCGTGACTCTTGCGCTGGTATTGGGAAGCTTGTCTAAAGAAACAGAAAAGGCCAGTGCCTGCCTCAGTGAGCCAAAGATGTGGGAAAGGGAATTGAGAGTAGAGCTGGGCAACATTTTTCGCCTCAATAGTTTATTCTCTGAAAAATGTAGTTTCAGGTCAACCAAAGGAATTCTTTGCAAATTTGTCTTAAGTTCATCAAATAGTTTTGACCTAACCAAAAACATCAAAACTTTTTGTTAATGTTGAAAAATTTTGCTGTGACTGTCAGATGTTTTGACAAAAGCAAGCCAAGGATCACAAAATGAGGAAGTGCCCACTTCCCTCATAAGCTTTAGCGCAGTGGTTATTAACCAGCACTCACCTGGGATGTGGGAGACCCAGGTACAGTTCCCCCCTCTGCCTGCTGTGGAGAAGGAATTTGAACTTGGGTCTTTCCCCATTGTAGGAGAATGTTGTAACCACTGAGCTATGGGATATTCTGGCATGGACCTTTCTCATTCTCTCCTCTTGAAGCTGTTCCACTTTTTATAAATAATTAAGTAGTCTTTGGAGCAGGGACTTGAACTTGGGTCTACCACATCCTAGGTGAATGACTGAATTGTTACTGTGAATCATAGAATTATAGAATATCAGGGTTGGAAGGGACCCCAGAAGGTCATCTAGTCCAACACCCTGCTCAAAGCAGGACCAATTCCCAGTTAAGTCATCCCAGCCAGGGCTTTGTCAAGCCTGACCTTAAAAACCTCTAAGGAAGGAGATTCTACCACCTCCCTAGGTAACGCATTCCAGTGTTTCACCACCCTCTTAGTGAACGACAGTGAATCATCATTGGGCCAGGGAAAAAGAGTGAGAATGAGTCTATAGCCTGGTAGTTAAGATACTCACCTGTGCAAACTCAACAAATCACATTCCAGAATATGCAACAGCTCTACTGCAGGGCCTTAGTTTATAGCATGATTTTGTAAAATGTTTTATGACATAGTTAGATCTTGTCAACACTAGCCAAGGCCACCACCATGGTAATGTCTTGCTCACAAGAATTATTTAAACATTGTTCTGGCTAACACAGGTTGAACTGTAGTGTTGACCAGATCTGATTATGCTTCATTATTGAAGTAAGGGCTGGTCTTCACATTGTTTTTATACTGTTTTGCCTATAGAAACCTATATAGTTAAAGCAGTACAATCCCCTACAGTGAATGCAGTTGTACTGATATAAGGGTGCTTCTTATGTCACTATTACTCACATTTAGGATAAAATTAAGATGTAGATTAAAGGAATACAAAAAACAGTGTAGATAAGTCCTAAGTATCACATTGTCCTTTCCCTAACTGGTACAACCTGGTCTGCGGACCATACTGTATGTCCATCAGTTGCAAGTAATCAGCTGTACTAGTATTAAAAGTGAAGATTTATGCAGATAGCTGGCGTAGTGTCTTTAAGAAGAGCAAGTCCACCATTAACTTTAGCCACCTAAATTTAAAAAATATTGGCCTTCGTTGAATACCAACTGAATTATTTTGAAATGGATGTAGAATAAGAAATAGTGAGGGGTTGTGGCAGTAACAAAGGGGGAAATGTTCTTTTTTCAAAATACACCTCAGTGGGTTGTTTCTTAAATACTATCATCAATAAGTTATTTTCCTGTTTGAATGTTAAGAGGAAAATATTTTATTTCCCCTTCCACACTCCAGGTAAAGGACATCGAGACCAGAGGAGACATCAAGGCCAGAGGAGAAGGTTCCAGCTTGCTCCCCGGTAAATAATAGAGCTACAAAGATTACAGAAGGTCTATAATGGGTTTGAATGAAAGGATAATATTCCTCCCACAGATAGCATCTTTACTTACAAAAGCCAGGATTCAAGGGGCAGGGGTGGCAGGTTTGTAGAAATTTTGGTGGTGCCCAGAACCCTCCCCCTCCCAAACTCTACCCCACAACTCCGCCCCCCACCTGCCTAAGACTCTGGGAGGGAGTTTGGGTGAGGGGAGGAGGTCTGGGGTGCAGGCCCTGGGCTGGGGCAGGGGATTGGGGTTGAGGAGGGGTGCAGGCTCGGGGAGGGAGTTTGGGTGCAGAAGGGGTGAGAGGTTGGGCTCTGGGAGGGAGTTTGGGGGTGTGAGGTGGTGTGTGGGAAGAGGGAGGGGGTCCAGGCTCTGGGAGGGAGTTTGGGGATGGGAGGGGGTGCAGGGTGAGGGCTGTGGAATGGAGGATGAGGGGTTTGGTGTGTGGGAGGGGGGATGCTGGGGGTGCAGGATCTGGGGTTGGGTGGGACTGGGGATGAGGAGTGTGGGGTGCAGGCAGGCTGCCCCGGGGCTGGGGCTAGAGAGGAGGACTCCCCCCAGCCCTCTCCCCGCTGGCAGCAGTGAGTTCTGGGGGAAGGGCCCCCTTCTCGCCCCGGCAGCACACTCACCCCCACCACTGTCACTCCATGTGCTCCTAGGGCCCCTCTCAGATCCAGGAAGCCCCCTCACCTGCCCTGTGGTGGGTGCCGGGAGGGGGGGGGGGCTCCATCAGATGCGTGCCTCCTCCCCTGCTGCTGCCCCTCACTGTAGCCTCACTGGGGGTGGGGGATGGGCTGCCCCTTGCCCAGCGTGGGGCAGGAGCGGTGACTGCGGGTGGGGGGGGCCCTGTGCTGGTGGAGGATCCTGCTGGAAAAGGGAAGGGTCTGAGGGGGAAGGGCAGGGTCAGGGCAGCCTGCCCTGGCAGTAATGGTTGGGGCACTAGGACCCTGCAGCGGCAGTTGATGCTGAAAGCCAGCAGAGCGGAGTCAGCATGGAGCTGCAGGGGAGAGGCAGGGTCCCTCTGCTCCAGCAGGCTGGGGAGGTGCATGGGGGCAGGAGGAACACTCAGTGGAGGTGTGGGGGGGCGGCAGGCAGGGCTGGGGGAGAGACTGGCCCCAAACATTGGTGGAGCTGGGCCCCCAGGCCCTGAATATTCCTGGAGCCTGGGCACCACAGGCCCATACAACTCGCCACTCTTGTCAAGGGGCTTTATTATTTCATGCAGCTTCCAATTATTTCATGCAGAGCTGTTGGTGCTCAGCCCATTATGTCCTTTCCACACTAAGATTGAGCTAACTTTATGTGGAGAATGGTTTCACTAACTGCTGTAAAACCAGTGTCGGGGGATCTGGTTACTGCTTGGCACTATCCAGTTATGGTTAAAAAAACACACATTCCCATTTATACAGGAAAGTCCAAATCAAGTTTTAACGGTGCTAGAGCACTCATATAATGTAACTAGAACTTCCCAATATTGTTTTACATTGCAGACGAGAACTTAGTATGCCCATTAAAAACAGTGTACAGTACATATGCTGTGTCAGTTCTTGAATTAGGAGGCTACTGTTGGTTATGCCATACTCTTCTTACTGTAGCCTGGTGAAAAAATTGGAAGATGACATCACTTTTTTTAAACTTCACTTACCAGTGAAACATTGGTACTTCCCTGCTGGAATGCAGTGCTGATTTATAAGTGCCAACAGCACTTCATTGCAGTTTAGGAGGGGAATAACTCTGCACATCGAGGCTATTTCTAAATCTTATCATGTCTCCCTCCTAAGTATTTCTGAGATCTAACTTATTAAAATATTCTCTAACGTGTTCTTTCCCTGTTCTGGCTTGTGTTCCTTCCCCATTGTTGTTGTTAATTGTGTTAGGCGTCCGGTCACAATTAACCTTTTTAGTAAACATTGAAGCAAAATAGGCTTTAAACACCTCAACCTCCTTGGATTTGTTAGCTCTCCTTCCACTAAATAATGCTCCTTCACTTTCCTTTATCTTTTTTTTGCTCCTTATGTACTTAAAGAACCTCTTCAGATTGCCTTTTATGTCCCTTGCCAGGTGCAACTCATTTTGTACCTTAGCCTTTCTGATTTTGTCCTTTTGTGTTCTTTTTTCCTCATCTTTAGCAATTTGTCCATGTCTTCAATTTTTATAGGATTCCTTTTTCATTTTCAGGTTATTAAAGAGCTACTGATAGAGCTATATTGGCCTCTTCTTCCCATCTTTCCTTTGCTTTGGGATAGTTTACTGTTGTGTCTTTACTAATGTCTCTTGAGAAGCTGCCTGAACTCCTTTTCCCCTTAGATTTTCTTCCCATAGGACGTTACCTACCAGTTCTCTGAATTTGTTAAAGACTGTTTTTTTGAAGTTCATTGTACTTATTCTACTGCTCTCACTCCTTCATTTCTTTAGAATAATAAAATCTGTAGTTTCATGATCACTTTCAGCCAAATGGCCTTCAATCATCAGATCCTCAACCAATTCCTCTGTTAGACAGAATCAAGTCTAAAATGGCTGCCCCCCAGTTACTTCCTCACTCTTCTAAAACATGACGTTGTCCCCAGCACATTCCAAAAATTTGTGTATTACTGTATGTTTTCCAACAGAACTCTGGTTAGTCAAAATTCTCCATTACTACAAGGTCTTGTGTTTTGGATATTTCTGTTACTTGTTCTAGAAATGCCTCGGCCACCTCCTGATTGGATGGTCTGCAGTAGACCCCCCTACCGTGACATTGCCCCAATTTTTTCCCCCTTTTATCTTGACCCAGAGACTTTCAACGGGTCTGTTTTAAAGCAAAAGAAATTATAATATCCAGCAAGTATGATAGCAATGAGAGCAACATTTTCCTACGGATGTTTGAAAAATCTTTGGGAAGTTATAGAACATCCTGAATCCTTTGTTGTTGTTTTTGTTTGCTGTTAATAATATTATTTATATTTTAAGTCCCATAGACTGTCACTAAAATCCAGGCAATAATTCCATAAAACTGATTACCTAACATGACTTTTACATTAGTCCTATAATGCTTGTTGGTACTGGAGAGACTTATGCTTCTCTTTTCCTTTCTCCAAATATACTAGTTTATTTAAAACAGTTTGAGGGAATCAAGGTAAATACTATTCAGCCATTAGATGCTTTTCTGATTACATGTGGCCTTGTCATCTTCTTTTATGAAAACCTCTCTATATAATGTCATCACTGAAGGATGAGTAAAAATATTAGAATCATTAGTCTGACTATGAGTTTATCATAGATTTCAGTAAAAACTGCCACAAGGAATCTTACATTCATCCACTCCAGTCTGTAAATACTGTAGATGGTATTTCAAGGAAACGGCCCAGCTGCGTGCTAAAGGCCACCCAGTCACCTATCCAGAGCTCTGCGCCTGGGCCCACTCTATGGAGGGGTCTCTGGGTGGGAGGTGTTGGGTATAAGGGTCTGGGGGGCAGCGGGGGGGGAGTTAGAGGGGAACGTGCTGTGGTTTTCAACCTGCGGCCCAGGTAACAGTTGAGAACCACTGCACTAGTGGGATTTTTAAATCCTATATGCTTCTTTAAGCACCTAAGTACCTTTGAAAATCTGGGTCCAAAACCCTTTATGCTACAGCTGTGCCACTGTAGTGCTTCACTGTAGACACTACCTATGCCAATGGGAGGGATTCTCCCATTGACAGAGAGGTGATAGGTAGGTCGGCGAAAGAAGTCTTCAGTCAACCTAGCCCTGGCTACACGTGGATTTAGGTTGGCTTAACAACGCAACTCAGTGGGGTGGATTTTTCATACCCATGACTGACTTAGTTAAACTACCTAATTTTCTTGTATAGACCAGGCCTTGAGCTCCTAAGCCTTTTTGAAAAATTTACCCTAAATACTCTTTGAAGTTTTAAACACACTTTTATTCATTTTGTATGGCCACAGGAGCCATTTGTCTGCTATATCTTTTCACAGGGATTTTTATTATTTGAAATTGTTTACATGTTGATACTTGAGTGTCTTGCTTAGCCCATCACAGGCTGTTTGTATTTTAGATGGCCCAGATGACTTTGTCCTTGACTGGAACTGAATGAAAAGTGATAAGAAGACAAGATATGTTTTTATAAAGTACTATACATTGAATATAATAAAAATCATTTCAGTATTTCTATTGTACCATCAAGAAAATGTCAAATTGAATACACATTTTAAAATTGGTAGTGGGAAGGATTTAGTTACAAACACATTACCCTGACTTCACTCGGTATTTCCAATCCAATTTCATTTTGTACCTCTGATACTTCTTTTTCATTGCTAATGTAATGTTTATAAGAGTATGTGTTTGTTCTGAGGCAAATTTTGAATTATTTACCACAGTGATGGGCACTTTACAAAAGCCTAAGGCAGACAGTTATGAAATCTAATAGTAAAGGAAATGTGTACAGAAACAGAGGACACTTTTATGTGGTGAAGGAGATAGAGGAAATCTAAAGTGGTAAAGACGTGAGTGAGCTTAAGAGTATGTCTACACTGCAATTAGACACCTGCAGCTGGCCTTTGCCAGCTGACTTGGGCATGGGCTAAGGGCTGTTTAACTGTGCTCTAGACATGTGGACTTCCACCTCACAGGCTCAATCCCAAGCCCGAACGTCCACACTGCTATTAAACAGCCCTTAGCCAAAGCCTTGTGAGCCCACATCACCTGGCACAGGCCAGCTGTGGGGTTTTAATTGCAGTGTAGACATACCCTAAGAAGTCATCCCAATCAAGTGCGGATAAACCTTTATGTCACATATACACACATTCTATGTAATGCCACATCTTTTACAGAAAAAGTATTTTAGAAGTATTTCAGATAGCTTTAAATACAAAAGCTGTGTTTTTTAAGTATCTATCTACCTGTAAAGTCAGGTGGCTTAGTTACATGAGACCATCTATGCAAGGCTCAAAGGAAGAAGAAAAGTATAGCTAAAACATTTTAGAAATCTTTAAAAATACCCTTAAGCTCACTTATGTTTTTTCTAGACGCAAAACTGCTCACAGCTTTAAAGTCTTATTCTTAGATCTTCCAGAGCAAAAGGAGAGCTGTGTTCCCTATTGGGAAACCTAGTATTTCCCTTTTCAGTAGTGTAATGGTCCCATTTCTAGCCCTTTGTAGTATTATACATCAAACCTTAAACCGGTCATTGGCTGAGAAGAAAATATTGCTCATCCTGGGCCTTGGGCCTCTGTAGTTTGGGGGGACATTCCAAATGGGGGTAAGGGGACAAAACAAATATTTCTCTCATAAATTCATTTTTTTTGTCAGCAATTTGAAGCACAACAGTTGAAATGTGTACCATGTGTGTAGAATGCTCAAAATGATACAGATTAGTGGACAGTGCACAGGTGTGGCAACCAATCATGTACCGTAAATTAATTTCTCACAGGCCTACAATTTGTCATACGGATTTCCCTATTACATGTAGGGTAGTGCGTATAGAATGTGTGGGCGTATATTGTAGATTAAATCTGTGTGTACAAATTTTTGGCATGAAGAAAATACATAAATTCTTCTTGTATCTCAAAGAATAGGTTTATTTCTAATGTTAAGGATTATTAACAAATGAATTCCATAGCCACTGTAGAAGCTTGATTTATCGTTATGGTACAATGATTACATATTAGTAGTTGCTAGTTTTTCATTAATTCTGGTACTAGTTAGCTCGGTTGCTCTCACGCCTTAGGTCTTGTGCAGATGTCCACTTTTGAGCCAACTATCCATCGAGTTTTTCCCATCTAATCTCTGAATTCTCTAAACATAAACATGCTGTCATTTGTACATAATGTGGTACTATGATTTTCTCATATGTATTTTTATTGTCTGAAATACAATACATGTACTGTGACATAAATACAAAGCTACAACGCAGCTAAATAAATAATTGACAGTAGCCCAGCATTTTTAATTCTATTAAAAAAAAATGGTGCTGATTTCACTTTGTTTAAATAGGACACTATTTTTGTCTGATTTGCTTTCTGAGGATGATACGAGTATGGGTGGGGTAGTCCTGCCATATTTTCCTACCAGCTATTCACTTTATGTGTAAATGTACTACCTGCTATTTATTCAAACTCTTTGGGAGAACGTAGAAATGTGGGCTTATTCAAAGACCACTAGTTTCAGAAACCTCATTATATGCAATGGTGCTTTAAAAAAATTCTAATTGTGCATCAGCATTTTGTAGATTGTCTTACATCAGGGTCTTCCGGGACTTCTCGTGGCCTCAATACATGAAGTGGTAGTAAACTAAAATTAAATATGAATTTAGTGGGAGCTTTTGCTGTGCTAGGATTGGGCACTTTTTAAGAATTGCCAATGAGATGTAAAGGCACTCTCTGTTGACATTTTTCATAGGTTCATAGATATTTAGGTCAGACATTTTTCTTCTTATGCTGGACCATAGCCAGAAGCTGCTAATTATCCAGACTTCTAAGCAAAAAATTATTTTCTCCTTAGAAATCATGGGTTTGGATCAGGAGTTCCATGCAGGTGCTGTGCTCCTGTCCAAAGAGTATTAGCTTGTGTTAGAGTGTTTTGTTTCTGTCCTCCTGGCCAAGGCTAGTCATAGCTATGTGAGGCCTATGGACAAGAAAAGGTAATCACACAAGGAAAAAATGGCCTTCCTGAAGATGCACATTTGACTGGGCCCCTCAGTGCCTGGAACACAGATTTTGTAACCTGACAGTGTTGCCCCACCTGGGATGCCTTGAGCCTTGGGAGGAAGAAGGAGCTGTACCACAGGTGAAAGACATAGAATCGAAGAAATATAGGACTGGAAGGGACCTCAGTAGGTCATCTAATCCAGTGCCCTGCCCTGACACAAGACTAAATATTGTCTAGACCATCCCTGACATAGCAGTTTTGAGCTGGAATTGAGGAGGCGTAATTCTGGAGGAGAAAAATATAAGGAAAAAAATTCTTATTCCACAAACTGTTAAATTGCTAATTACTTCAACAAGTCTAAAATATGCAGCTGTATTTTAAGAAATAAACAAATCATTCACTGATATTGTTTTCTTATATGTCTACTGTACTTTTAGTGGTAAATGGGAGAAGAATATACTACTGATCATCAGTGATTGAGTCAGCTTGTACCTGTGTAATCTTTAATAGAGAGGAGGTCTTGTCATTGATAATGACAGACAGACAAACTGTCATGAATTCATTGGCCATCGCTTACTTTACCTAGGTGATTTCTATTTTATTACATTACTTTGCACATGTATAGCACCGTCAAAGTAGGAATCTGAGTGTTATAAAACATTGAGTTAGCCCTCACCCCACCATTGTCCATTTTACAAATTGTGAAACTCCCACTCAGAGATATGAAGCACCTATGGTAACACTGGAAAAGAGCTAAGAATAGACCCAGATCTGATTCCCAGTCACACAATTCAGCACCAAGTTCATCTTAACTTGAGGTTGCTCAACTTATTAACATTACTGCTGTTAAGGAGGTAAATAACTAAATAGTTACCATAATTTACCTTCACTCAAAATACAAGCATTTTAAAAGCTTTTGTTTGTTGGTGGCCCATCATAAACTATTGGCATTTGAATACTCTTAAGCACCAGCAGATGGCACCCAGTTTATTTGTGTGTCAGGGGTTCTCAAACTTCATTGCACTGTGGCCCCCTTTTGACAACAAAAATTACTACACAACCCCAGGAGGTGGGGATCGAAGCCTGAGCCCCACTACCCTGGGCCTGGGGGCGCCTGAGCCCAGCTACCCTGGGCCCAGCGGGTGCCCAAGCCCCACTGCCCTGGGCAGGGGGGGGCAAAGCTGAAGCCCAAGGGCTTCAGCTCTAGGCAGGGGGCCTGTAACCTGAGCCCTGCCACCCAGGTCTGAAGCCCTTGGGCTCTGACCCCAGTCAGTGTGGCTTGGGCTTCGGCTTCAGCCCTGGTTGTGGGGCTTCGGTTTTGGCCCCAGGTGCCCGCAAGTCTAATGCCAGCCCTGGCAACATGTTATTGAGAAGGGTCCATTTTTAAAATTAATTTTTCATCTTGACTTCAAGCAGTTTAAGATTTTTTTCATCATAATGAAGATTCTGTGATCTGTAAGGCTTCCTACTCCTCTCTCTCACTCCTCTGTGTAGCAAATTGGATAGATTGGGCCTGATGCACCAAAGCTTTTCTCCAGTTTTATACCAGTTCAGTGGAGTTATACCAGCATAAAAATGGTCTAACCCAGTGGTGACTTGGGTCCATTAGGTATAAGGAGAGTAGGCATTTAGGACCCAATTCTGCAACTGATAGCATGTGTGTGGACTGCTGCACTAGTGCTATATCAATTGCACAGTAAGAGCCCTGGTTTTGCTGGGTAGGTTCGCCTTCTTTAAGGCAGTGTTGCCTAGTAGATAGGGCACTAGGCTGTGACTCAGGAGATTTGGGTTTAATTCCTGGCTCTGCCACTACTTTGCTGGATGACCTTAGGCAAGTCACTTTCCTCCTGGTGCCTGTTTCCCCATCTGTAAAATGGGGATAATGAATCTGTCCACCTTTGTAAAGCACTTTGAGATTGATGGATGAAAACACTATAGAAGAGCTAGATACTACTGTCATGCTGTCTCTGTATTTATTCATCAACAATTTCTGCTGCCTCTAAAACCATGGAAGGTTTTTTGTCACAGATGGCCACTCGTACCTCATCAGTTACTATCCACAGCAAGTGTTCTTGCACCTTCATATCAAGCAGTTTTTCATAGTTACCTTCAGCCCCACCCCTATTAGTCATTTACTCATAAAATTATACATCTTATGCACATATTCAACAAGAGTGATTTTGTCAAACTTTTTAAGATTTTTATACTTCAATCAATAGGACTTGGGTAATCTTAAACCTTTTCAGTACATTTCCTTTAACTATCTTGTACACCTTAGCATCACTCTCCACCATATCATTAAAAACTTGTCTTGCCTTCCCAGTTAATCTGGTCAGAAGGATTCACATCCACTTATCCTCTGGAATCTTGTAGCCCCCACATGGTCTCTCAAAGGTCTCTTACAATACAATCAGTCTCTTGATAAATGGGGCAAGCTTTCTCCCACTCCCTTGTGCTGGGTAGGGGTGGACTCACTGGTTGAGGCTGCTGCAGTATTTGAGCTGCAATGCGTGATTTCTCTCATCAGCCACTAGTTGTTCCATGCATCTTTGGTGCTATGGGCTTTCTCCTCCATGTCAGCCTTGGCTTTGACTGCTGCCATATGTTCCATGCATCATTGGTTGGCTCTCTCCTCAGCCTCAGTTCCCAGAACCACAGCTGCACCATCATTATTTCACGTTCACATTCTTTCTGGGCTTCCAGGTGTTCCAGTCTGGCCAGTTTCCTTGCAATGTCTGGGGCTGCAGGGCCTTTAGATGCTTGGTCAAAGCTTATGAGCAAAGCTCTCAGTTCCTGATCTGGGGTTTGCCTTTTAAAGGATAGTCCCCTGTGTGAGCACAAATGCTCCAGGTCTTTTGTATCAAGACCCTCATATGATTGTGATTCACTCATTGGGACTAACATTTAACCCTTAAAAACGTTCACTATCAAATCTCTACTTTAACAGCTCTGGGGTTATGCAGTATAAACCCAACTGACCGTGAGTCATGTGAATCCTGCCAAGGCTACACCAATTGTCTGGAATGGCTTTATGACAGTGAGTGCCTACCTCAGGGCAGACTATCAGAAACATGCCAGACACCCCAAACTGGTGGTATGTACTGTAATTAGATTTCACCAAGCCAATAACAATGTGAACTCCTGGATCACTATAACAGTCTTACCATGGAGTCACAGACAGTTCCCTTAGATTCTCCAGTCTATCTTGCTACCCAGGCAAGCTGTACTTAGTGACAAATGGTCCCTTACACCAAAAATCACAAAATATTCAGGTTGCTTCCAGTCCCAAGAGATCAGTTTACTTATCCCAGATCAATTGGTGCCATAGTTCTTAGCATCATAGAATATCAGGGTTGGAAGGGACCTCAGGAGGTCATCTAGTCCAACCCCCTGCTCAAAGAAGGACCAATCCCCAATTTTTGCCCCCGATCTTACACCAAAGACAACGCCTGTAGCCAGTCCTGGCTAAACATTCATATGCCCCTTCATGCTTCATCCGCCATTCCAGAGGACATGCTGATGACGCTCGTTTAAAAAATATGTTAATTACATTTGTGACTGAACTCCTTGGGGGAAAATTCTGTGTCTCCTACTCTGTGGTTTTACCCACATTCTGCCATGTATTTTGTGTTAGGACAGTCTCAGATGACGATCCAGCACATGTTGTTCAATTTAAGAACATTTTCACTGCAGATTTGACAAAATGCAAAGAAGGTACCAATATGAGATTTCTAAAGATTGCTACAGCACTTGATCCAAGGTTTAAGAATCTGAAGTGCCTTCCAAAATCTGAGAGGGACGAGGTTTGGAACATGCTGTCAGAAGTCTTAAAAGAGCAATACTCTGATGCAGAAACTACAGAACCTAAACCACCAAAAAAGAAAATCATCTGTTGGTGGCATCTGACCCAGATGTTGAAAATGAACGTGCGTCGGTCTGCACTACTTTGGATCGTTATCAAGCAGAACCTGTCATCAGCATGGATGCATGTCCTCTGGAATGGTGGTCGAAGCATGAAGTGACATACAAATGTTTAGCGTATCTGGCACGTAAATATCTTGCAACACCAGCTACAACAGTGCTGTGCGAACACCTGTTTTCACTTTCAAGTGACGTAAATAAGAAGAGGGCAGCATTATCTCCTGCAAATGTAAACAAACTTGGTTGTCTTAGTAATTGGCTGAACAAGAAGTAGGACTGAGTGGACTTGTAGGCTCTTTGAGTGCAGTTATATAAAAAAAATTAATAATTCTACAATTGTAATTTGCACTTTCATGATAAAGAGATTACACTACAGTACTTGTATGAGGTGAATTGAAAAATACTATTTCTTTTGTTTATCTTTTTACAGTCAAAATATTTGTAATAAAAATAATATAAAGTGAACACTGTACACTTTATATTCTGTGTTGTAACTGAAATCAATATATTTGAAAATGGAGAAAACATCCAAAAATATTTAAATAAATGGTATTCTATTATTGTTTAACAGTGCGATTAAAATGGCCATTAATTGTGATTAACTTGTGACTAATTGTAATTTTTTAAAATTGTTTGACAGTCCTAATTTCAAAAATTATGTTTAGAAAGATACAGTGCTGTTAGTTTATTGCTAATATTTCCCCAAGCCCTGAAAAAGGTCCATTGCATCTAAATCTCACTGCAATTGAACCTGTTAACTATGACTGTCTCTAAACTCTTGGATTTATTCAATTTTATATAAATAAGATTTCTTTGAATAAGACAAACTTTTCTCTTGCTCTCTAATATCACTCCCTGTGTTTGGAATGAGCTTCCCTGCCATTGGTGGAGCAGGTGTGCAATCTAAGAGACTGGTTGGACTCGCAGCTACAGATAGATCAGTTTTTTTTCCTCTCTGTATGGCCAGGAGATTGCATTTATCTCTTTCAGATATGGAGTGTGCAGCTGTCATCCACATCTTTGTCACCTCCAGATTAGGCTACTGAAGTGCACTCTATGTGGGGTTACACTTTAAATCTATCGAGAAACTGAAGGAACTGAAATGTTACAAGGTACATCTTTTGGAGATACCATTAAACTAGTGCTTTTGGTTCTGTACTGGCTGCCTATTAATTCTCAGGCCTGCTCTACACCTAAAACTTAGGTCAACCTAACTACGTCAAATTCACACTCACACCCCTCCGAGAGATGTGGTTAAACCGACCTAAGCTGGGGTGTAGGCACCACTAGGTCTATCAGAGAATTCTTCCGTCAACTTAGCTACAACCTCTTGAGGGGATGGATTAACTACAGCAATGGAAAACCCCTTTCCAGCACTGTAGCAAGCATCTACGCTACAGTACAGGGGTGCTGGAACAATTTATATAGTAGGGGTGTGCTGAAAGCCATTGAACCAAACAGTAAATCCTGTATATGATGGAAACCACTTCAAGCCAGGAGGTGCTGCTGCACCCCCAGTACCCCTAGTTCCACTCTCTGTGCTACAATAACGTGGTTGTAATGCTGTAGCTGTGATGCAGTAGCATAGACATACTTTCAGGATATGTCTACGCTATGGACTTTGCAGACACAAGTTACATGGGTATAAAACCTCCACAGTGAGTATGTCACGTGTGCGCGTGTATACTTTGTTCTTTGCTTTGGTGCTGTACCAGTAGTGCTTGTTTTGATGCACAGTGCAGTGCACCATGGATAAGTATCCCAGTGTGCAACTCATCACCATCCAGCATACTGCCTTTTTGGAAATTTTGGCAATGTGTGATGGGGCAGAAATGAGTTGTGCTGGGACTGTGAGGTCAAGTTACCATCATGCAACTTTCTCCACCCCATAATGCCATCCCTACCCCATAATTTTTGCACCTATTTTTAAAATCCCATGAACTCATGCAAGACATGTTGCTGTCTGCCATCTCTGACAAAAGCATGGAACCCACACAGCTATGCATTATTGTCATGAGCATTGCAAGCACAGGACACACAGTCCTCTAGTATGTGCAAAGCTGCAAGAAGAGCCGTGGGGAATATGACGATTTCCTGGAGGGAGATTGCTGTGGGACATAGGGAGAAACAATTCAAGTTGTTGGTGGTGTTTCCGGAGCAGCTGCAAATGGTAGAGCTCTGCTTCTGGGCCCAGGAAATGACCACTGAGTGGTGGGATCACACTGTAATGCAAGGTTGGGATGACGAGCAGTGTATGCAGAACTTTTGGATGCACAAGGCCATGTTCCTGGATCTGTGTACGTAGCTCTCCCTAGCCCTCCAGCACAGGGACAACAAAATGATTGCTGCATGATTGCATGACAGTGGAAAAGCAAGTGGCAATTATACTGTGGAAACTTGCAACACCAGATTGCTACTGGTTATTTTGGAGTTGAAAAATCCACTGTGGGAGTCATTATCATGCAAGTGTGCAGGGTCAGTAATCGTTTCCTGTTATGCAGGACTTGTGACTCTCAGCAATGTGCCAGACATAATGGATAGATTTGCAGCAATGGGGTTCCTAAGATATGGTGGAGCAATAGATAGCACGCATAGCTCTATTTTGGCACCAGACCACCTCGCCACAGAGTACGTCAACAGAAATAACCACTTTTCTATATTTGTGAAGCCTTGGTGACTCAGAGGGAATGCTGGCCAACATCAGTGTTGGCTGCTCAGGGAAAGTGCATGACGTGCATCTTTAAGAACACAGGACTGTTTAGAAAGCTGCAAGCAGGGACTTTCTTTCCCAGCCGGCAGATTACCACTGGCAATGTTGACATGCCAGTAGTGACCCTGGGGCACCCAGCCTACCCCTTGCTCCCTTGGCTCATGAAGCCGTACAACAACCAGCTCGACAGCACCAAGGAAAGATTCAACTACTGTCTGAGCAGGTGCAGAATGACAGTTGAATGTGCTTTTGATAGATTGAAGGGATGCTGCTGGCGTTGTTTACTCACAAGATTGGAGTTCTGAACAAAAGCTGCCCAGGCCCATATCTTGCTAGCCTGGGTACTGTAATGGTACCTGCTGAAGTTATTGCTGACTGGCATGGGAAATTGTCTTACCACAGAGGAAGAAATAAGGCTGTCATCCATAGAAACCTTTGGGAGAGGACTCCAGAGTACTTCCATGAAAGTTTCATCAAGATCTCTCAGAAGCATTCAAGGGACAGCCCTGTGTACATAAATATACTGCTCCATATGCCCGTCCGCCCCCCACCCTGCCCCCTCCAGCCTAACTCCACAGGGGAATGAAAAGCAGATAACACTACCTCTCTTTGTTGTACAGCTACCTCTTCTAGTACAAGTAAAGTAATGAAAACTGTCCTGCAGGCATCATCAGTACATCACTGTAATGGGAAATACAATAACACACTTACCAGAGGGACCTTCCCCTGCATCAGGCTCTCCCATGCTCGACAGCTGGGACTGACGGGACTGCACTGGAATCTCAAACAAGTCTGGGATCATGGCATAGCTGCAGTCCACAGTTGCATGTCCCCCATCCTCCTCCTTGCTGTTCACGGCAGGGGCCTGAGACTCTGACTCCTCAGAGGTATCGATGGTGGTCTGTGGGGTGGTGGGGCCTCTGCGAAGTATGGTATGCAGCTGTTTGTAACAGCGGCACGTCTGCAGCTTGGCGGTGGATCGACCGTTGGCCTCCCTGGCCTTCTTTGCTTTTATGCGGCACTGCTGCTGATCCCTGTCATACCCCTTCTCCTGCACACTCTGTGCAATCTGCTCACAGATACCCATGTTGCTGTGGCTGATCCATAGCTGCTCTTGCACTGCCTCTTCTCCCCACAGGCCCAGGAGATCCAATATGTCCTGTCCAGGCTGGAGAGCGTCTGGAACATGTAGCCACCATGGTGAGCTGGGTAGTTGTACACAACAGTGGAGAGCTGCTAGGTGTGCTCCCCAACATGGACAATCGGGAAAAAGCATTTCAAAAATTCACAGGAGGTTTTAAAGTTGGGGTTTGCTTCCTGTCTCCGTGACCCATGGGCAGTGGAATTCACAATTGTGACCAGAGCTGTCACTGTCGGGCATTGTGGGACAGCTGCTGTTAAGGTAGCCATAGGTAGGATCTTCTACATTTGCACCTCAGTGTTGACCTCAGTACATCAACCGTGGCTCAATGCTGCTCTGGGAAGCGGTGTTACTATGTCAGTGTAGTGGAGAGCTTACATCAAATTTAAGTGTAGATACATGCATAACTAGGTCAATGCAAGGCAGCTTACATCGACCTTAGTTGGTAGTGTTGACCAGAACCCAGGTAGAACATAAGGTGTTGGTTTTGACCTATATCCCTAAACAGCCTGGAACCTACTTAACTAGAAGACCACCTGTCTTCCTGGACCCTACTGCCACAATTATTATCAGTAGGGGGATGTGTGCTGGAGTCCCACTTGTATAAGAGAGGGTGGCCGCTACCAGGACATTCTCTGTGAGCTTTAGAGACTAAATTGGTTAGTCTCTAAGGTGCCACAAGTACTCCTTTTCTTTTTGCGAATACAGATTAGCACGGCTGCTACTCTGAAATCTGTGAGCTTTGTAACTCGCTCCCTGCTGGTGTGAAATAGTCCTGCCTTACTGACTTTCAGGGCATATTGCAA
Organism: Lepidochelys olivacea; assembly: GCF_965140295.1. NCBI lineage: Eukaryota > Metazoa > Chordata > Testudines > Cheloniidae > Lepidochelys > Lepidochelys olivacea. The sequence continues at coordinate 130,412,463 of NC_140413.1, forward strand.
GGTCTGTTTGTTTTCCCTGGCTGTGTGGGATTATGAGGACTCTGGTGAGAGGCCATAAAGATCTTCAGTACGCGTTTTGCTCTATGTAAATAATTGAGCAAAGTGCTGTTATTGGAGTAGTTTGTTTTTATAACTGTATTTTTTAATTTTTTAATTATAACTGTATTTTATAACTATTTTTTAATTATTTTTTAATGAGTGAAGGAATACCCAGAGTAAAGGACAGGTGGTTTCTTTTTATGAAATGAGAGTATACATCAAAGTAAATGAATGAGCAATAAATATATCTTTGTCTAGTTTACACAGGTAAAACCAGATGCTTGCTCTGATCCTGCAGTGAGCTCCACATGAGTGCAGGGATCTGCCTGCACAGAACTCATTGCGAGAGTAGAGTCTGTGTTATAACATGGTTAGAGCACAACAGTGTTATGACTAGGTACTCTAACATGATTGCAGTTGTAGTGTGGAGAGGACCTCAACTGTAGTAATCTCAACTTCTGTTTTATGCTTTGTTTATATCAATATGCTACAAACATTGCAGGAAATGGGAAGATAGTGTGTTCCCCTGTACAGGATTGAGTATCTCTGATGGTAAAGCTAGAACCTAAACTGACTATTTAGGTTTGGTATTAGTCACGTTTCACTAGTCGGCAAGATGCGTTTTGTATAAACATCATCAATAAAATCTCATCTCCTCTTTTACTATTAGCATATAATACTTGTTTTGCAGTACCACCTGAAGGTGCCATCAGGGCTGGAGACTCATAGTGCTAGGCCTGTACACATATAGAAGGATATGGTCCCTGATCTGAAGAGCATACAGTTTAAAGAGAAAAGAGGAATTCAAAGGGGATGAGGGTAGGGATACATACAATTTTTATGTACATTTCCTCTTTTGTATTGTTATCAGTTATTTCCATCTGCCCATAATTAGCAATTACCCCATTAATTGGCTGATTTTGTATTAAAGCTATCAGTACTACATCCGATGAAGTGAGCTGTAGCTCACGAAAGCTTGTGCTCAAATAAATTGGTTAGTCTCTAAGGTGCCACAAGTACTCCTTTTCTTTTTGCGAATACAGACTAACACGGCTGTTACTCTGAAAACTGTTCACAAAGGAGCAGAGCAAATAAAATACCATTTTAAGGGAGTCTGATTCAGTATGTTAGTACTGAATAGGTGTGAATCATCACATAAAATACATTTGGTTTCATTTCCAGACCAGCCATTTGAACTTCAGTCAAAGTTGATATTTAAAATGTATGGATCTCCATTTCTCTCTGCTAGGTTACACAGGAAACACCCCTCTGGCTTGTGAAAAATGTAAAACACAAAAAGCAGCTTGGATACATGCCATTTGGCAATGCACAGTGATCAAACGCTTTTGGATGTCTAGAAGATTATGGAGGCAGCACCCAGCATCCAACTGCTGACTGACCTTTTGACTCTTTTACTAGGAGATCAAAACTGGAATGTAAAAGCAGCGTTACCCCCAGTTGTGACTTTAAAATATTATGTTATAGGTGGCTCAGCACTGCATAATATCTTAATGTTTTGGTAAAATCATCCCTAATTTTTAAAACTCTGCTATGAAATGTTGCTGCTCTTTATCCCCTTTTGAACACTGATGGTTGAACTCAAAGTAACCAGGGGGGAGTTAAGTTTATCAGATCTGAACTCCTTTTATTCAGGAGTCCCAGCTGGCTCTGTATTTACATTGAGGACATTTAATTTTCATTTGTGTTTAAGATGCAGCTCATCTAGTAGGATTTAAATGTAGACGATGATGTCTTTTGATATTCATCGTTGCCTTCTGGTTTAATTGCCCATTGATTCCTTTCTTTATCATCTGATCTACATTCCACTCTGGGTGGGGGGGAGGTGTTGTTTTTTGTAAAGTTTATTCACTGTTTGAGGTATGCCTATATTACAACTGTACCTACATTGTATATTTATACAGAAAAAACATCAGGTATAATTATACAGCTTGCTGAGCACAATAATAAGACTGACACAGTCTGACCATCTTGAGGAAATGTTAGCATGGCCTTCCCCTCTGAGAAAGCCTTTCCACCCTGACAGGTTTCAGAGTAACAGCCGTGTTAGTCTGTATTCGCAAAAAGAAAAGGAATACTTGTGGCACCTTAGAGACTAACCAATTTATTAGAGCATAAGCTTTCGTGAGCTACAGCTCACTTCCTGAGGAAGTCCTTAAGTCCTCAGGAAGTGAGCTGTAGCTCACGAAAGCTTATGCTCTAATAAATTGGTTAGTCTCTAAGGTGCCACAAGTACTCCTTTTCTTTTTTCCACCCTGAGTGACACTTGCAATTCAAACACTCCTTTTACTCCCTACCTGCCTCCCAAAAAATCTCCCCCAGCCTACGCAGAGTTTTCATCCCATAAAGCAATGCCAGAGACTCTGAAATCCACTAGGAACTTTGTTATTGTATTTATTTTATATGGAAGGCACTCAGATAGTATGGTGATGAGCAGCAGTATACAACTTTAAGACAGATTTAAAAATAATAAGCTTAGGCCAAGGTTTCCATATTTCAAAAATAATTCAGGAATCTTTCAAGATCTACTGACTATCAGAAGTTTTACAATATATTTGCTCCAATTATTCTTTCTGTGTTGACCCTTAGGTTTATTAAATATGATTTCACAAGTAAAACTAGAACATTAAATGATATTATGTGTTTAATTCCTTTGCTAAGTTTTGCTTGCTTTCCTAAAGTGGCTGCTTTAGTTTACACTTTTCACTGAAGTTACATTTTGATTATTTCTACAGATGGCCAAACAAACAAACAATTGGAGCATTTTTAGAACATGAGGGAAATAAAATCCTCCAAATTCACCAGGCTTAGCAAGGCTCAGACAGGCTTCTATTGCGTTCCATCATTGAGTGATGTATCAGTTTCTGGCTTTGGATATGGTGGTGTGAAACTACTGCTTCTGGTAAGTTTAAAAAAAAAATCAAAGAGAAAAAATATTAAGTACTTATAAGAGCCATCGTGAGTTTCATAAAACTGGCTAAGTGAGAACAGAAAAATATTCACCAATTTGTGGTCATGGATTTATAGATATGAATATTTTACTGCTTTCTGAATGTACCTCTCTCTCTCCCTGTCTGGTGATCATCTTCATCTCCATCTTCTCTGATATTTTATGGTCTCATCCAAAGCCCAAGGGAGTCTTTTTGTTGACTTCAGTGGCCTTTGGGAAAGGAAGAAAGGCAACTTGAGCTTCAGTAAATTTGTGCGGAATAGAAATCAGTTGGAAAAGCGTTTCAATTGTTATGCAAGAAAGGGAATGAGAGGACATAGGGCCATGGTCATATAGAAAATAGAAATCAGGAGCTCTATATTTTGCACGATGGTAGGGGAGTTATCTGCAAAACTCTAATGTTAACCACTTCCTTCATACTAGCAATGAGGAGCTAGAAAATGAACCCAGGCCTCCTGACTTCCAGTCAGTTCCCTACCTGCCAGACCACAGATGTCCTGACACAATGTATCTAGCACACTAGGCAGCAGAAAATGATTAATGGAAAATCTTTTGCTTGACCTCTGATGTTCACCTCCTCTGCTCCTTTACTTCCTGCACAGGCCAAACACCTATGACTTCCATATAGGGTTGCCAACAGTCCCTTACTACAAGGAACGTCCCTTATTTTTTCATCTCTGCACATAGGTGCTGGAACTAAGGGTGCTGCCACGCCCCCTGGCTTGAAGTGGTTTCCATCATATATAGGGTTTACAGTTGAGTTCAATGGCTCTCAGCACCCCCACTATAAAAATTCTTCCAGCACCCTCAGACCCCTATGACTCTGTACAACAAGATTGGGAGGAGTTGAGTGCTGCAAAAAGCTGCAATAAATATCCCTGGCAACTGTAGGTCGGTACTGTGTATTATTATTAATATTAATAATGATAATAATAATAATGGGAGGTGGGGTGGGATGGGAGTTCTAAGAAAAGAGTCCCTTCTATTTTAAATACAGTTTTGGCAACCCTAGGAGTTTCTCTTTCTAAAGACTTGAGAGATTCCTATATTTCTACACTTGTTTTCTGAAATGTATGTTGCTTCATTCCTACATTCAGCATAAATATCTTTCAAGTGACACCAGGCCAAGTTTTTTAAATTGAGTTGTGATTTTGGGTACCTAAACTGAGATGCCTTAAAAGGGGGTCGTAGTTCTTAAAAATTGCTGAGCATCTGCCCCCTGAAAATCAGGCACCTTTAAAGCATTTCAAGTTGGGCACCCCAAAATTGAGCAACCCAAAATTACTAGTGCCTTTTGAAAACCTCAGCCCCAGTTTTCAGGGAGGTGCTGAAGCAGTGCACCTTAGAAAGCAGGCTTTAAAAATCAGCACATACAGTAACATAATCAGCTGTGATTAGAAATCTTAACAATGACCTGTTAATTTCTGACTGCTTAAAAGCAGGCCTGGGGAAGTGCTCTGCTTAGAAATTCTGAAATCCCTTTTGCAGCCCTGGAAAGTGCAGCTGGCCCTTGGGCTTTATTTTGAAAAGCAAAGGATCATTCCCATTTTGCAGTAACACTGCCATTTACTGGGCCCTACCAGTAGCAATTTGCAACAATGGTGGGAGGGGCTACCATTTGACCTAGAATGCAATTTTCAACTAATTAATAAAGTGACCATTAGTGCCTGAGGGGATAATAACAGGAATAAGAACAAATTACTGTGGGGTGCGAAGGAGACACAGGCATTGTATTGCAAATTTCTTATGCCACTATTCTTTTTTTCACTGATACTTTTAAAGTACCCCTACTCAACACTTGCTTCTTCTAGGATCCTTGCAAGCCACATAAGAATTAGCCCTTCAAAGATCAATCAGGATCTGATTGTTGTTAACAAAGTGCCACCTGGAGAGAAATGTTACAATATACCTTCATTACAAAGCATTCAATCTCTCTCATGCTCACAAGCCCTGCCTACACTAGAGGGGAAAAAAGCAGTTGTCAGCACTGGGCCAGGCACCTGCAATTGCTTATAAAACTCTCCATCTCCATGCACAAATGTGCTCCTAATAATTTCAGGGGACAACAAATGAAAAACAGGGACGGGAGTGAGGGTCACAGGTATAAAGTCAAGGGATTCAGAGCGGGACACTGAGCAGAGAATCCTGGACAGTGCCCACTGTCCTCGAAAGTGTACAGGGAATGCATCCGATGAAGTGAGCTGTAGCTCACGAAAGCTTATGCTCAAATAAATTGGTTAGTCTCTAAGGTGCCACTAGTACTCCTTTTCTTTCAGAGAAGCAGTGGACATGGCCCAGAGGAACTCTGCCCGGAGATGTAACCTGAGGGAGGATCAGAAATAGGCCCTGCAGTTGCAGAGCACTCCCCCTACCCCCATCCAGCTTCCTCCTCTTGATACGGTGGAAGGCTACCTTGTGCTCCTAATGTTGCATGTGCATCCCTAGTTCCATTATGATTGTGCTGTGTCCAAGCACATCTTGACAGTGCCCCCACTCACAGGAGTTTGATTAATACCATTACAGCTGTAATAGTGATAGGGGTTGCAGGCAAGGCAGCTGCACCAATGCAGTGAGCTCTCCCAGCTTGGTCCTGTCGTGCTTCAGGAACTGCTCTGAACAAGGATCCCACTCTGTTTTCTACCCTCTGCCCTTAGAAGCCCATGGGGCAAATGCTCAGGAAGTCCCTGAATTGTCTTTACTAATTATGGCTGTATCTGTGCTGGGATTTTATCCCATGGTGTAGCTGCACTGGTGTAAATTGTTCTGCCTGATGTAAATCATGTCTACGCAAGGTCTATACATCAGTTCAGCTGCACTGGCTACAATCCTTCTACAAACAAGGCTTGTGTTTCCTGGTCACCGACATCAATTTCCATGAGATCGTTGAGATAACCCTCCAAACGTGAATGAAGCACTATTTGCCAGCATACAGAGTCAGTCGGCAGGGTCATCATTGTCAGCATTGCCATTGCCAGCTGCATCATTGGCAAAGTAATAGCAGAGGGCATGCTGCTAATGCTAGCTTACCTAGTAGTGGCAGCAGCTGAGATATACTGGACCCCGAAAGTTTCTGTTTGCTAATATGTTCCCTTCTGCACTCACTCTACAAGCAAGCAGAACACTGGAACAACACATTGAACTGATGTTCATCGCTATTGGTGTATAGACACAGCCTCTGGGGCAGATGAGGGAGGTGTTTCCTGCTCAATTATTTCCAGAGTCTCAGTGAGGACAGACACCCCTTTAATATATACTGAACTTTGCCCATTCCCTTCACTGATTCTGTGAGGCCAGGGATTCAGTCAGATATTTGGTTTCATTAGTAGATCTGGGAGTGCTTTACAAAGGAATTCAGTATCATTATCCCCATTTTACAGATGGGGAAACTGAGGGACAGTGGTGACGTGACCTGCCCAACGCCATGTAAAATGGTGGCAATTCCTGGGGGATTCTAGGATATTCACAGCCATCTCACAGAACACTCTTCTAATCCCGCAATACTGTGCAAAATTTCCTATAAGCCCCACACTGAATAGATGTGCTGAGAAATGTAGAATCGGTGCCTCAATCACATGTCCCACAACATGCTAGCACAGCAGTGGCTGGTGGGAGTGCACAAATATTGGTCAGATTTGCAGAAGTGGAAAAGGTGGTGTGCCAGCTCTACCGGCTCCCTTCAAGCTCTGCTAATATGAATAGTTCATATATATATGTAAGGTGGGCCCAAGCAAATGTGTTGTGAGAACTATAACTTTGTATTTCCTGACATTTTTGTGTGTCAGCCATAACATATCATGAAGTAGCTTATTGCATTTTGGAGGGATAAATCTTAGTTTCTCAGAGTTGGAACCATAGGAAAGAGTCCCCTCCTCCCCCTGACCTGGTAGCTCAAGATACCCCCACAGTGAGCAGACGTGGACCTAAGATACAAAACACAGTTCAGGATCACTGCAGCCAATGGGAGCTGCAGGGGCGGTGCCTGCAGGCAGGGGCAGTACGTGGAGCCCCTCCCCCACCCAGGGGCCGCAGGGATGTGCTGGCTGCTTCTGGGAGTGGCATGGGGCCAGGGCAGGCAGGGAGCCTGTCTTAGCCCTGCTGCGCCGCTGCCCGAGGTAAATGCTGCCTTGCCAGAGCCCGCACCCCTTACCCCCTCCTTTGCCCCAACCCCCTGCCCCAGCCTGAGCCCCGTCCCACACCCAATCTCCCTCCCAGAGCCCGCAACCCCTCCTGCATCCCAACCCCCTACCCCAGTCCTGAGTCCCCTCCTGCACCCAATCTCCCTCCCAGAGCCTGCACCCCTCACCCGCTCCCGCACCCCAATGCCTTGCCCCAGCCCTGAGCCAACTCCCAGAGCCCACACCCCCCTCCAACACCCCAACCCTCTGTCCCAGCCCTGAGCCCCCTCTAGCATCCAAACTCCCTCCCAGAGTTTGCACCCCACACCCCCTCCTGCACCCCAACTCCCTGCCCCAGGCTGAGCCTGGAGCCTCCTCCCATACTCCAAACACCTCAGCCCAGAGCCTGCACCCCAACCCCCTGCCCCAGCCCGGTGAAAGTGAGTGTGGGTGGGGGGATGGAATGAGTGGGGCAGGGCCTCGGAAAAAGGGAAGAACAGAGGTGGGGTAAGGGTGTTTGGGTTTGTGTGATTAGACAGTTGACAACCCTAGCCATACACCACCTACCTCCCTCCCCCAGCACCAGCTGCAGTCCTGGGCCATGCTCCACTGCCACTCCAGCGGTGCCCCCAGGCTGCCCCTTGCCTCAGAGCACTCACGGTGCCCTCAGAGCTCCCCCTCCAGAGCACCCATAGCACCCCCGGAGCCCACCCTGCATAGCACCCAAGATTCAATCAGGGGTATATAGTACAAGTCATGGACAGGTCACAGCTGTGAATTTTTGTTTACTGCCCGTGACCTGTCCATGACTTTTACTAAAAATACCCATGACTAAATCTTAGCCTTACCCATCAGTTCCTTCTACACCAGTGGTTTTCAACCTTTTTTCATTTGTGGACCTCTAAAAAATTTCAAATGGAAGTGCAGGCCCCTTTGGAAATCTCAGACATAGTCTGCGGACCCCCAGAGATCTGTGGACCACACTGCGCTAGACCACAAAAGCAATATGTGTGTGGCTGAACATGAAGCTGTGGAGTGTGAGGAAGGCTGCTGTTTAAAAGATAAATGTTTATTGGAACCTTCCAACTCCCCTGTGGTTTAAACAAAGCTTGGAAAATGGTCATGAAAATGTATCAGCCTGGACACAAATCTCCTTGCCTGTTCTTTACTATGGCCTGGTCTACACTACGAGTTTATGTGGGATTTAGCAGCGTTAAATCCGAATTAACCCTGCACCCATCCACACCACAAAACCATTTTTTCTACATAAAGGGCTCTTAAAACCGATATCTGTACTCCTCCCCAACGAGGGGCTTAGTGCTGAAATCGACATCACCATTTCGAATTAGGATTAGTGTGGACGCAATTTGAAAGTATTGGCCTCCGGGAGCTATCCCACAGTGCACCATTGTGACCTCTGGACAGCACTCTGAATTCGGATGCACTGGCCCGGTGTACAGGAAAAGCCCTGGGAACTTTTGAATCTCATTTCCTGTTTGGCCAGGCAAGCTCATCAGCACAGGTCACCATGAAGTCCCAGAATCGAAAAAGAGCTCCAGCATGGACTGAACGGGAGGTACTGGATCTGATCGCTGTATGGGGAGAGGAATCAGTGCTATCAGAACTACGTTCCAAAAGACAAAATACCAAAACATTTCAAAAAATCTCAGAGGCCATGAGGGACAGAGGCTACATCAGGGACACAACACAGTGCCGCGTGAAACTTAAGGAGCTCAGATGAGCGTACCAGAAAACCAAAGAATCAAACAGATGCTCTGGGACAGAGCCCCAGATATGCCGCTTCTACGCTGAGCTGCATGCAATTCTAGGGGGGGCCGCCACCACTACCCCACCTCTGTCTGTGGACTCCGACGATGGGGTACTCTCTGCCATGCCTGAGGATTTTGCGGATGGGGAAGATGAGGAGGAGGAGGACGAGCTTGGGGAGTGCACACAATACACCGTTCTCCCTGACAGCCAGGATCTTTTTATCACCCTGATTGAAATACCCTCCCAACCCAACGAAGCCGGAGAAGGGCCCTCTGGTGAGTGTACCTTTTTAATATAATACATGTTATAAAAGCAAGCATTTTTAATGATTAAGTAGCCCTGAGGACTTGGGATGCATTTGTGGCCTGTACAGCTACTGGAAATGTCTGTTAACGTGTCTCGGGATGGAGCGGAAATCCTCCAGGGACATCTCCATGAAGCTCTCCTGGAGGTACTCTAAAAGCCTTTGCAGAAGTTTTCTGGGGCGAGCAGCCTTATTCCGTCCTTCATAGTAGGACACTTTACCACGCCATGCTAGTAGCAAGTTATCTGGTATCATTGTATGACAAAGCCTGGCATCGTATGGTCCCAGTGTTTGCTGGCATTCAAGCAACATCCATTCTTTATCTCTCTGTGTTAGCCTCAGGAGAGTGATATCGTTCATGGTATCATGGTTGAAATAGGGGAATTTAATTACGGGGACATTCAGAGGTGGCCGTTCCTACTGGGCTGTTTGCCTGTGGCTGAAAAGAAATCCTCCCCGCCGTTAGCCACGCGGGGAGTGGGGGGAGCATTGGCGCTGAGCTGTTCACATCTGGCTAGCAGGGATCTTCCCTGATACCACTCAGGCGGTGGGGGGAGGGGAAAATCGATCATCCCAGAGAATTGGGTGGTGGGAGGGGGTTAGTTTGGTTTCTGCTGCTGCATGTTAACAGGAAAACTGCAGCAGTAAATGGCCAACTCAACGGGCTTTGCTTGGTATGGGAAAGGTTATGAAGATTGCAGAAGCCGAAAGACTATGGCTTAGCATGGCCGCCTGCAAGCCGAATTCTATTGCCCGGCCCTGCGTTTGTGATTTCTAACACCAAAGCTGCAGGCACTCACTATAAGATGTAAAATGCGACCTTGTACCGAAATCACATGTGCTATGTAATGTGAATAGTGTTGTTCACCGTGAAAGAGTATAGCCATTACTCTGTAAAATGTATCTTTTAAAATACTTCACTCCCTTTTTTTCTTCCAGCAGCTGCAAATGTTTCAAGCCTCCCTCCTCCATCCCGTAGGCTATCTCAGATAAGGTGGCGAAAAAAACACATACGCAATGACATGTTCTCTGAGCTCATGCTGTCGTCCAGCACTGACAGAGCTGTGTGGAGGGACACAATAGCAGAGTACAGGACAGTAGCCGAGGTGGTGGCAGGAAGAGCAGAGGAGGCATGAGGCAATGCTGGGGCTACTGCGGGATCAAACGGACGTGCTCCGGCGTCTGGTGGAGATTCCTGAATGGTAGCAGGATCACAGACTGCAGCTGCAGCCCCTGCTTAACTGCCCTCCATCCTCCCCAAGTTCCATAGCCTCCTCACCCAGACGCCCAAGAACGCGGGGTGGGAGGCTCCGGGCACCCAACCACTCCACCCCAGTGGACAGCCCCAGCAACAGAAGGCTGGCATTCAACAAGTTTTAAAGTCACCTTTTCCTTCCCTCCTACCCACTTCCCACACCCCACCCAGGCTACCTTGTGAGTTATCTCCCTATTTTTATAATCAATTAATAAAGAATACATGTTTTTTAAACAATAGTGACTTTATTTCCTTTGCAAGCAAGCTGTGATCAAAGGGGGGAGGGCCGGTGGCTTACAGGGCATTTAGAGGCAACCAAGGGGGTGGGTTTTGATCAAGGAGAAACAAAGAGAAGTGTCACACAGTACCCTGGCCAGTCATGAAACTGGTTTTCAAAGCTTCTCTGATACGCAGTGCTTCCTGCTGTGCTCTTCTAACTGCCTTGTTGTCTGGCTGCACGTAACCAGAGGCCAGGCGATTTGCATCAACCTCCCAACCCACCATAAACGTCTTCCCCTTACTCTCATAGAGATTGTGAAGCACGCAGCAAGGAGCAATAACAATGGGAATATTGGTTTCGCTGAGGTCTGAGCGAGTCTGTATACTGCGCCAGCGACCCTTTAAACATCCAAATGCACACTCTACCACCATTCTGCATTTGCTCAGCCTATAGTTGAGCTCCTTACTACTGTCCAGGTGCCTGTGTACGGCTTCATGAGCCAGGGCATTAAGGGGTAGGCTGGGTCCCCAAGGATAACTATAGGCATTTCAACAACCCTAACAGTTATTTTCTGGTCTGGGAAGTAAATCGCTTCCTGCAGCCGTTTAAACAGACCAGAGTTCCTGAAGACGTGAGCGTCATGAACCTTTCCCAGCCATCCCATATTAATGTTGGTGAAACGTCCCTTGTGATCCACCAGTGCTTGCAGCACCATTGAAAAGTACCCCTTGTGGTTTATGTACTGGCTGCCCTGGTGGTCCGGTCCCAAGATAGGGATATGCGTTCCGTCTATTGCCCCACCACAGTTAGGGAGTCCCATTGCAGCAAAGCCATCCACTATGACCTGCACGTTTCCCAGAGTCATTACCTTTGATAGCAGCAGCTCAATGATTGCGTTGGCTACTTGCATCACAGCAACCCCCACAGTAGATTTGCCCACTCCAATTTGATTACTGACTGACCAGTAGCTGTCTGGCGTTGCAAGCTTCCTCAGGGCTATTGCCACTCACTTGTGAACTGTGAGGGCTGCTCTCATCTTGCTATTCTTGCGCTTCAGGGCAGGGGAAAGCAAGTCACAAAGTTCCATGAAAGTGCCCTTACGCATGCAAAAGTTTTGCAGCCACTGGGAATCATCCCAGACCTGCAACACTATGCGGTCACACCAGTCTGTGCTTGTTTCCCGAGCCCAGAATCGGCGTTCCACAGCATGAGCCTCCCTCATTAACACCATGATCTCCAAATTGCGGGGGAACGCGGTTTTAGAGAAAAGTGTGTTTTTGTCCTCATCACCGCACTGTCGTCGCCTCCTCGCCTGGTTTTTCAGGTGCTGGTTCTGCCTATACTGCGCAATAATGCGCGAGGTATTTACAATGGTCATAACTGCTGCGGTGAGCTGAATGGGCTCCATGCTTGCTGTGCTATGGCGTCTGCTCCTGCTCAGGCAATCCAGGGAAAAGGGCGAGAAACGATTGTTTGACGCTGCTCTGACAGAGGTTGGGGCGACCGACAACATGGCTTACAGGTGACTTACAGGGAATTAAAATCAGCAAAGGGGGTGGCTTTGCGAGAAACAGAATGGCCCCCTCAAGGATAGAACTCAAAACTGGGTTTAGCAGGCCTTGATTTCACAGAGGGAGGGAGGAGAAAATGAATACAAAACAAATCTGGTCTATTTCTTGTTTTGATCCACTTCATCTATCTTTATACATCTTGCTGGCAGCAGACTGTCCAGTACGACTGCTAGCCATCATCATCTCCTGGGTGCTCGGCAGAAGACGATGCAGTATGACTGCTGGCCATCATCTTCTCCTTGCCGGTAGGACTGAATCACCATGAGACAAAACTTAAAAGGGAAATGACCTGGCTGAGTCACACACATGTTTGCCCAGGTACCCCTGACCTCATCGAGGTCGGTTAAAAGAGCACCCTGGACTACGTCGACGATGGCTACCAGTCATACTGCACTGTCTGCTGCCAAAAGGCAATAAGCTGCTGCTGCGTAGCAATGCAGTAGCGCATCTGCCAGCATCCAGGAGATATATGGTGATAGTGAGCTGAGCGGGCTCCATGCTTGCCGTGGTATGGCGTCTGCACGGGTAACCCAGGAAAAAAGGCACGAAACAATTGTCTGCCATTGCTTTCACGGAGGGAGGGAGGGAAGGGAGGCCTGATGATATGTACCCAGAATCACCCATGACAATGTTTTAGCCCCATCAGGCATTGGGATTTCTAACCAGAATAGCTACCCACAGTGCAACGCTCTGGAAGTCGATGGTTGCCTCGGTACTGTGGACACACTCCGCTGACTACATGCACTTAGAGCATTTTTGTGGGGACACACACAATCGACTGTACAAAAACGCTTTCTACAAAACCGACTTCTATAAATTCAACCTAATTTCGTAGTATAGACAAGGCCTATGAATGATGATGATAAAATTACCATTTTGCAAAGCTGCTTTATACCATTTATCCCAAATCCATGTGTACCTAGGGAAAGAAGATTAATTTTTGTTAATGGGGTGACTTGTGCTAAGAGCCGGAGGGATGACTGTAAAAAACAAAAACAAACCAAACAGCGGTGACTAATATGAGAAGAGGGTCAGGGAAATCATTTTGGCTTTTGGCAAAGATGCATGTGCTTGTTTTCTGCTTTCACAGTGAGGAACTGGAAGTCAGGTTTGTGGGGTAGGGACGGGATAGAAGGAGGAAGATTGCTTGGATAGGTCATAGCACATGGCTGATCTGGGGAGGGAATCGGGGGAGAAAGAAGGGAAGAAAGAGAAGAAAGAATCATTTATTCCGCTCCCTAGGAAATGAAGGAAATATTGAAATTAGGCCAGTTAAAGTAATTAGTACTGCACATAATACTGTTAAGTATGGATATGATAATCTGATGGAAAACTATGCACCAGCTTCAAGATACTTACTGTAGATTCCATTGAAGAAGTCCATCTCTGTTCAGATTTAAGGCTCACTGCTTGTCCCACTGGCTAGCTTGTCTCCTATGAAAATAAGTATTTGGTACACAAATTGTGCAAATATGCACACAAAAGATGTTTTTCAGATACAGCGTACATTATACAAAACCAATAGGCTAGACCAGTTCTCTTGGGTGCTAAAGAGTCTGCCTAGTAGACATCGCTATGAAATGTGTTTGACTGAAAGATGCTACTGCATATAGACAGCAGCTGTTTTATAAGCAAATTCACTTTGTTGTTATAGTAATCCAGCCCTTCAATTTTTAATTTCAAATCATTATTGCTGAGCTTGAAATGCCTGAAAACAAAAGGGACGAGATCCTCAGCTGGTGTCTACCAACACAGCTACTTTGATGGCAATGGAGCAACACTGATTTACATCAGGTGATAATTTGACCCACAGGGTTTAATGTGATGCAGCTTTAAGCATATACCAATCAGCATAATCGGTGTATAATCGGTGCAGCTACAATGCATGTTCTGTACCGAAAGCGTATTTCCACAGAGGGTTTGCTCGTAACTGTTCATTGATTGTTACATGGACATTGGTGGAAAGGAGAAAGATGTCTCTAATGACTGGAGGAAAGGCTTGAATTCTAAAGCCCCAAAGATTAACACTGAAGGAGGCAGTTCCTGACATGTGTCCCCATGTTCACTTTATGTTTCTGGGTAAAATTCAAGGTATTGGTTTTAACCGCAAGGGTGTGTCTACATTGCAGCTGGGAGCGGGCCTCCCAGCCTGGGTAGATAGACACATGCTAGCTTTCCTCAAGCTAGGATGCTAAAAATAGTGTGGATAGTGTGGCTCTGGCTACCCACCTGAGCTCAGGCTCAGGGGGTTGCATGGGCCTGAGAATCTGAGCTGCCGCCCAAGCCACAGTGTCCACACTGCTATTTTTAGCACGCTAGCTGCAGCAGAATTACTGCAAGTCTGTCTCCATCCTTGGGCTAGAAGGCTCACTCCCAGCTGCAGTGTAGACATCCCCTTCAAGTCCTAAATGGTTCAGGCCATAGTTCCCTATTCCGTAAATGTTTGAAGAGGAGAATGCAATGTTAAAAAATTGTCAGGAAGCCCAGAGCATGGACTGGGCACTTTTTAAGTGATTGACATCAATTTATAAGTCAAAATAAATCATAAATAATTCAGTCACGCGCAAGCAGTCCTCCATTGCTGTGTCCCCAGAAGTCTTTCCTCTCATTCTAATGCTTGCATGTGTGGTCTAGCAGTTAGAACAATGGCGTGGGAGTCCTGGGATTCAGGCTGTGCCACTGATTTGAAGTTAACCTCAGACAAGTCCCGGAGGGAAAAGTTTTCAAACGTGAATGCCTAAAGTTGGGCACTTAAGGCCCCAAAATTATAAAATGTCCACAAATTTGGGTTGGCCCAGTGATTAGGTGCTCAACTTGAGACACTTAGGGTATGTCTACACTATGAAATTAGGTCGATTTTATAGAAGTCAATTTTTAGAAATAGATTTTTTACAGTTCGATTGTATATGTCCCCACTAAGTCCCCCACAAGAAGAAAGCCAAGGAAAGTGTGGGCCCCTTACTGAATGAGGGAGGCAACCTAGTGACAGAGGATGTGGAAAAAGCTAATGTACTCAATGCTTTTTTTGCCTCTGTTTTCACTAACAAGGTCAGCTCCCAGACTGCTGCGCTGGGCATCACAAAATGGGGAAGAGATGGCCAGCCCTCGGTGGAGATAGAGGTGGTTAGGGACTATTTAGAAAAGCTGGACGTGCACAAGTCCATGGGGCCGGACAAGTTGCATCCAAGAGTGCTGAAGGAATTGGCGGCTGTGATTGCAGAGCCATTGGCCATTATCTTTGAAAACTCGTGGCGAACCGGGGAAGTCCCGGATGACTGGAAAAAGGCTAATGTAGTGCCAATCTTTAAAAAAGGGAAGAAGGAGGATCCTGGGAACTACAGGCCAGTCAGCCTCACCTCAGTCCCTGGAAAAATCATGGAGCAGGTCCTCAAAGAATCAATCCTGATGCACTTGCATGAGAGGAAAGTGATCAGGAACAGCTAGCATGGATTCACCAAGGGAAGGTCATGCCTGACTAATCTAATCGCCTTCTATGATGAGATTACTGGTTCTGTGGATGAAGGGAAAGCAGTGGATGTATTGTTTCTTGACTTTAGCAAAGCTTTTGACACGGTCTCCCACAGTATTCTTGTCAGCAAGTTAAGGAAGTATGGGCTGGATGAATGCACTATAAGGTGGGTAGAAAGCTGGCTAGATTGTCGGGCTCAACGGGTAGTGATCAATGGCTCCATGTCTAGTTGGCAGCCGGTATCAAGTGGAGTGCCCCAAGGGTCGTTCCTGGGGCTGGTTTTGTTCAATATCTTCGTAAATGATCTGGAGGATGGTGTGGATTGCACTCTCAGCAAATTTGCGGATGATACTAAACTGGGAGGAGTGGTAGATACGCTGGAGGGGAGGGATAGGATACAGAGGGACCTAGACAAATTGGAGGATTGGGCCAAAAGAAATCTGATGAGGTTCAATAAGGATAAGTGCAGGGTCCTGCACTTAGGACGGAAGAATCCAATGCACCGCTACAGGCTAGGGACGGAATGGCTAGGCAGCAGTTCTGCGGAAAAGGACCTAGGGTTGACAGTGGACGAGAAGCTGGATATGAGTCAGCAGTGTGCCCTTGTTGCCAAGAAGGCCAATGGCATTTTGGGATGTATAAGTAGGGGCATAGCGAGCAGATCGAGGGACGTGATCGTCCCCCTCTATTCAACATTGGTGAGGCCTCATCTGGAGTACTGTGTCCAGTTTTGGGCCCCACACTACAAGAAGGATGTGGATAAATTGGAGAGAGTCCAGCGAAGGGCAACAAAAATGATTAGGGGTCTAGAACACATGACTTATGAGGAGAGGCTAAGGGAGCTGGGATTGTTTAGCCTGCAGAAGAGAAGAATGAGGGGGGATTTGATAGCTGCTTTCAACTACCTGAAAGGGGGTTCCAAAGAGGATGGCTCTAGACTGTTCTCAATGGTAGCAGATGACAGAACGAGGAGTAATGTCTCAAGTTGCAGTGGGGGAGGTTTAGATTGGATATTAGGAAAAACTTTTTCACTAAGAGGGTGGTGAAACACTGGAATGCGTTACCTAGGGAGGTGGTAGAATCTCCTTCCTTAGAGGTTTTTAAGGTCAGGCTTGACAAAGCCCTGGCTGGGATGATTTAACTGGGAATTGGTCCTGCTTCGAGCAGGGGGTTGGACTAGATGACCTTCTGGGGTCCCTTCCCACCCTGATATTCTATGATTCTATGATTCTAAGTGTATTAAGTTGGCAGAGTGTGTCCTCAATATCATGGCTAGCATCGACTTATGGAGTGGTGCACTGTGGGTAGCTATCCCACAGTTCCCACAGTCTCTGCTGCCCATTGGAATTCTGGGTTAAGCTCCCAATGCCTGATGGGGCAAAAACATTGTCGAGGGTGGTTTTGGGTACATGTCGTCAGTCGCCCCTCCCTCCGTGAAAGGAACGGGAGACAATTGTTTTGTGCCTTTTTTCCTGGGTTACTTGTGCAGACGCCATATCACGGCAAGCATGGAGCCTGCTCAGCTCACTGCTGCTGTTATGAGCATCGTAAACACCTCACACATTATCCTGTAGTATGTGCAGAACTGGGCTAAGAGACGCCAGCACGAGGACGATTGTGATGAGGACATAGACACAGATGTTCCTGAAAGCATGGGCTGTGGCAATTGGGACATTATGGCAGCAGTGGGGCTGGTTCATACAGTGGAACGCCGATTCTGGGCCTGGCAAACAAGCACAGACTGGTGGGACCGCATAGTGTTGCAGGTATGGGATGATTCACAGTGGCTGTGAAACTTTCGTATGCATAAGGCCACTTTCCTTGAACTTTGTGAGTTGCTTTCCGCTGCCCTGAAGCGCAGGAATACCAAGATGAGAGCTGCCCTGACAGTTGAGAAGCGAGTGGCGATAGATCTGTGGAAGCTTGCAACACCTGACTGCTACCGGTCAGTCAGGAATCAATTTGGAGTGGGCAAGTGTACTGTGGGGTCTGCTCTGATCCAAGTAGCCAATGCAATCACTGACGTTCTGCTATCAAGGGTAGTGACTCTGGGAAATGTGCAGGTCATACTGAATGGCTTTGCTGCAATGGTGTTCCCTAACTGTGGTGGGGCAATAGATGGAACACATATCCCTATCTTGGCACCGGACAACCTTACCAACCAGTACATAAACCACAAGGGGTACTTCTCAATGGTGCTGCAAGTACTGGTGGATCACAAGGGATGTTTCACCAACATCAACGTGGGATGGCTGGGAAAGGTGCATGACGCTCGCGTATTTAGGAACTCCGGGCTGTTTGAGCAGTTGCAAGAAGGGACTTACTTCCCAGACCAGAAAATTACCGTTGGGGATGTTGAAATGCCAATAGTTATCCTTGGGGATCCAGCCTATCCTTTGCTCCCATGGCTCATGAAGCCGTACACAGGCACCCTGGACAGTAGTAAGGAGTAGTTCAACTATAGGCTGAGCAAGTGCAGAATGGTGGTAGAATGTGCCTTTGGACATTTAAAAGCTCGCTGGCGCTGTTTGCTGACTAGGTTACACCTCAGTGCAACCAACATTCCCATTGTTATTGCTGCTTGCTGTGTGCTCCATAATATCTGTGAGAGTAAGGGGGAGACGTTTATGGTGGGGTGGGAGGTTGAGGCAAATCGCCTGGTGGCCGATTTTGAGCAGCCAGACACCAGGGCGATTAGAAGAGCACAGCTAGGCACGCCGCGCATCAGAGAGGCTTTGAAAACCAGTTTCATGATTGGTCAGGCTATGGTGTGACAGCTGGGTGTGTTGCTCCTTGCTGCAAACCTGCCCCCTTTGTTGATTTTAATTCCCTGTAAGCCAACCACCCTCCCCACTTCGATCACAGCTGGCAAAGGAAATAAAGTAACTATTGTTTTGAAACCATGCATTCTTTCTTTATTAATTAAAAAAAAAGTGAGATAACTGACAAGGTAGACTGGGTAGGGTGGGGTGCTGGAGGAGGAAAGGACAAGGCCACATTGCTTACTGTAGCCACACTACAAATCAAAACTGAATGACAGCCTTCTGTTGCTTGGGCCATCCTCTGGAGTGGAGCGGCTGGGTGCCCGGAGCCTTGCCCCCCTCCCCAATTGCTTTCTTGGGCATCTGGGTGAGGAGAATATGGAACTTGGGGAGGAGGGCAGGCGGTTATACAATGGATGCAGCGGGGATCTATGCTCTTGTTGGCTTTCCTGCAGCTCCCACAGACGCTTCATGTCCGTTTGCTCCCCCATTAGTCTCTGCATCGCCTCCTGCCTCTGCTCTTCGCACTCACTTAATGCTTTTCTGGCCTCTGCCACTGAATGCCTCCATGCATTAAGCTGTGCTCTATCAGTGCGGGAGGACTGCATGAGCTCAGAAAACGTTATTGCGAGTGCGTTTTTTTCACCTTCTAATCTGCGATAACCTCAGGGACGGAGATGATAGGGAGAGCATAGAAACATTTGCACCTGGGGGGAGATAAAAAGGGAGAGTAAAATTTAAGATGATACATTTCTGAGAACAAAAGGGAGACTCTCTCACAATGAATCAAGCAATTCACAGCAGACAGCACATGTGCTTTAGGTACAAGGTCGCATTTTGCCTTTTGTATTGAGTGCCTACCAGTATGGTGACACATCACATACGGCTGGGCAACAGAATTTGGTTTCCAGGCAGCCATGGTAAGCCTTTTGGTACATGGGGTTGGCTTCTTCCGCCTTCATAACATGTGGGAATGGTTTCAAACTGCAGCACCATCCTTTCCCATAGCGAGCAATGCAGCTTGGGTTTCACATTTAAAAGGAGGGGCTGTGGTTTTTGGGTGGATGTGCAGCACACACTTCCCCCCACCCCACTGCATGGCTATTCTCCGGGATGATCCCTTTTAGCCAAGCGCAAACAACCCAGCATGAACGGGGTCCTTTTACTGTTCCCTTACAAAAATTCCCCTATTTCAACGAGGTGACCATGAATGACATCACTCTCCTGAGGCTAACACAAGATAAAGACCAAATGTTGCTTGAATGTGACCAAAACCCAGGACCATTCACTGCCATGCTTTGTGCTGCAATGATTCCAGACTGCTTGCTACTGAACTGGCTTGGTAAAGTGTCCTACCATGGAGGACAAAATAAGGCAGCCCTCCCCAGAAACCTTCTGCAAAGGCTTTCAGACTACCTCCAGGAGAGCTTCATGGAGACGTCCCTGGAGGATTCCCGCTCCATCCCCAGACACGTTAACAGACGTTTCCAGTAGCTGTATTGGCCACAAATGCATCCCAATTCTTCAGGGCAAATCAAACATTAAACACTATTGCTTTTAAACCCTGTACTGTAGTTACACATGTGTACTCACCAGAGCTGCCTTCTCCGGCTTCAGGGTCAGGGATCCCGCCTTCGGAGGGTATTGGCTCCAAGGTGATGAAAAGGTCCTGGCTGCCAGGGAGAACGGATCCACCACTTGCCTGCTGCGCATTCTCCTGCTCGTCCTCCTCCTCTTCCTCATCCACAAAATCCTCCTCCCTGTTGCATGAGACTCCCCCCTTGCAGGTGTCGATGGACACTGGTGGTGTAGTGGTAGGGTCCCCCGCTAGAATGCCATGCAGCTGATCATAGAAGCGGCATGTATGGGGCTCTGACCCGGAGCAACCGTTTGCCTCCTTCGTCTTTTGGTAGGCTTGCCTAAGCTCCTTGACTTTCATGTGGCACTGCTGTGTGTCCCTGGTGTAGCCTCTCTCCACCTTGCCCTGTGCGATTTTGGCATATATATTAGCATTTCTTCTTTTTGATTGGAGTTCAGCCTGCACAGATTCTTCTCCCCATACAGCAATCAGATCCAGTGTCTCCCTTTCGGTCCATGCTGGAGCTTGTTTGCGATTCTGGGGGGACTGCATGGTCACCTGTTCTGCTGAGCTCGCCATGCTGACCAAACAGGAAATGAAATTCAAAAGTTCCCGGGGCTTTTCCTGTGCACCTGGCTAGTGCATCGGAGTTCAAAGTGCTGTCGAGAGCTGTCACATTGGAGCACTCTGGGATAGCTCCTGGAGGCCAATACCGTCAAATTGCATCTGCACTACCCCAAATTCTACCCAGCAAGGTCAATTTTAGTGCTACTCCCCTCGCCAGGGAGGAGTACAGAAGTCGATTTTAAGAGCCCTTTAGGTCGACGGAATGGGGTTGGTTGTGTAGATGCATTCATTTTAAAATTGACCTAACCCAGCTAAATTTGACCTAACCCCATAGTGTAGACCAGGGCTAAGGGTCTCATTTTCAGTGAGCACTAATAACTCCACTTGGAGTCCAGGGGGACTGCAGGAACTCAGCACTTCTAAAAACAAGGCCCCCTGGGTATAGGGCTGGATTTCCAATTCGGCACAGTAGGCACGTGCCTGGGGGTGCTGGTGTTCTAGGGGTGCCTAAAAGTGGGTTAAAAGTTAAAAAGTTAATACCTACAGCTCCCCTGTGGGTGACCGGGCTCCTGTTGCAGGTTGGTGGCCGGCCAGCTTGTGGGGCTAAAGCAGGGTGAGCGTCCAAGTCAGCCTGCTTGGGGGTGCTGTGGGCTGTGGCTGGGCAGGACGGCTGCTGAAGGTGCTGGGAGCGTCCCAGCCCCTTCCCAATCTCGGTCGCCCTGCTGCCTCTGTCTCTTGCTAGAGAGGGAGAAGAAGGGGCATGGCCAGCACCCCATTCACTTGCCCAGGCAGAGCTGGAGCACAGCTGCTGCATGGGCTTCAGGAGGGACAGAAGACACCCGGGGACAGCTCTTTGTGGGGAAAGGTACAGTCCCCCCCGTATGCCTCTCCTGGGTCTGGTGGGCTGTGCCCTGGCTCAGGCTGGGAGCACCATGCGTGGCAGAGGGTCTTGTGCCTTCCAGAGGAAGCTGTGTTTATATTTATTTTTGTTTCATTTTTTATGGAAAACATGAAAGTCAGCGGCAGGTAGGCAGGGCGCTGAAGATGCTGTGCTTAGAGGCGCATAAAGTGTAAATCTGGCCCTGCCTGGGTGGTGGTCCTGTGCGTAGGGGCACTGGACTAGAAGTCAGGAAACCTGAGTTTTATTCGCAGCTCTGCCAGTGACCTGCTGTGTGACCTTGGGGAAGTCACCTCATTTCCTTGGGCTTCAGCTTCCTCTTACACCCTTTGCCATTCTTGTCTATTTATACTGTAAGCTCTTGGGGCAGGGACTGTCTCTCACTAGGTGTTTGTACAGTGCCTGGCACAATAGGCTCCTGCTCTCAGTTTGGGCATCTAGTTGTTACTGTAATATACAAAATAACAATAGCAGTCTAAAACTGAGATTAAAATATTGAGACAACAAAATTAGAGGCCACTTTTGAAAATGTGAGCCTTAGACTCCCTGAGCTGCTCTCTCCTCATCTGTAAAATGGGATTCAGCAATGTCTACCTCCGAGAGGTGTTGTGAGAATTAATTAATGTTGAAAAAGAGGCTTGAGGAGCCTCAGATGAAAAGTGCTGTAGAAATGCTAAGTATTTTGATTTACTCCCGTAAAGCTTCAAAGGAGCTGCCACAGGACTTGGTATTGGGGTTTCTGGGGCTGTCTTGGCATCTGAGGGGGACAGTTACCAGTGCCTGAGCAAATATACTTCAGCAAAAGACCTGCAACTGGGAACAGGCTGGTGGGACACGACATCCCTAAAACAGCTTGGCAGCCCACTTGGGGTTTGCAATCCACAGGTGAAGAATGGCTGCACTGAAGGGTCTATTCTCCTACTGACACAAGAGATGGATGTACAGACAAATCCTATTAGCATTAAAGGGAGGCGCCTGTGAAAATCTCCCACACATCAGTGGAAGAAGGGCTCCCTAAAGCTATTATGACATATCAGAAGACTTCTGTTCATGATCAGTTTATGTATTTATTATTTGTACACATTTTAGCCATCTGTATACAAAACTCTCCTCTTCATGAGGCACAATCTAGTCACCACCTTGCCATCTGTCATGCAAAGGTGTTTGGGAGCTAAGGATGAAGGCAGAAGGGGGCATCCTCACACAACCTGCCAGCTGACCCAGGCATAAGTACATAAATATAAAATGGGATCCCTGCTTATAACTTATTTACTTACTGATTCTTGAGTACTTTAGTCCCACTAGAAGCCCAGCTTTGCCTGAGCTCTCACCAGCAGGGATATGTGCATGATTTTCTTCTGTGACAATAGGCTTTTTGTCTTTTGTAGCAATCTTTAAACTGTATTTGTGTGGTGAGTAAAGTTATATCCTTCTCACAATGTGTTTGTGGGGTTTTGTCTAATCCTGTGGGGGTTTTGGTTGCACTTGGGGTTTTTGGGGTTTTTTTTTTAAAGCTGAAATAATCAGTAGAACTGGAGATCTAGACACCTAGAAGGTGGCAATCCCTGTTAATTAGTGTTCTTGGGAAAACCTGCCTGTGATGAAAATAAAGCCCCTGTCGTTAAAACCCACTGCATTTTCCTTTTGTGCCACTGAATGTTGTTAACAATGTTGCACTCTGGTTAAGTAAAAACCTAAAACTGCAGTGAAGTGTTAGTAATCGGTTCTTGAGCAGATTCCCTAATGCTATTCACTTTTCCCTGCTAATCTTCCTGTGTGAGCTATAACAATGCAGCACCAAATGAGAAGGAAATGTCAGGTTATGTTTCAGGGCCAGCCTCCTGCCCACCCTCCATCTGTGCTGATGTCAGTGCTTATTGGAACATATGCTGCCTGTTGCTCACTAGCCATCTGTTAGCTGAGCTGATGAAGTGTTCCTGTTACTGTGGCAACGGAAACCTTGATTGCCAGTGGCACCACAAACGTTTTCTGCTCAAATTTCACTTTTATCTGTGCTCTGGAATGGCAGCCCAGGGGTGGTGTGGGTTAGGCTGCCAGAGCCTTTCTTTGAGCTTTCAGGTCAAAGTGGTTATGGTGAGAATTCACGTTACAAATCTTAGGCCAAATGTAAAAGACTGTAGCCTTGTTAATGGGCGCGTGATAGCCATGTTAAACTGTCCAAATTAAAAGGCTGGCTTCTACGATCTAAGGATGGGCACTCTTAGTCATAGGCAAGAGTTCAGATTATCAACGGTGGCAGTGGGGTTGTAGTGCCAGAAAACTAGAGGGACATTTTTGAAGTTGGGGCAGGGCTTAGAAGAGGGCAGCCTTCCCTGTAGAAGAGATTAATTTTTTCTGTAGTCACTATATCTTGGGGAAGGAAGATCTGGTCAATCGCAAACATTTCAGGGACAGTTACATTATTTATTTCACTTAATTATTCTCTACCTTTTTATATTCACTTGTGGAATGATGGCGATTTCAAGCAATAGTAACGATAATAGTGTATCTCTTATGCAGAACTTTCTCTCTTTAAAACTCTCAACAAACATTAATCAGCCAACTTCCCCGTCAGGTTGGCAGGTGTTATTCACATTTTACAGGCTGAGAAACTGAGGCAGTTACATCTGCCCACGACTGCAGAGAGAGTCGGTGTCAGAGCTTGGATTAGAACCCAAAAGTTCCTTGCTTCCCACCTGCAAAGACCTGTGCTGAAATCACAAGACCACATCTCCCCCTCCTCACCTGGAGAGCCCCCTCTGACACCAACAGGAGTTGCACACTCTGAATGATGTTGATTAGACTATGTCCTGTAGTTACTTTATTATTATTATTTATTGTGTGTTTGTATCACCGTAGTGCCTAGGAGCGTCAGTCATGGACCTGGAATCCATTGTGCTGGGAGCTGCACAAACACAGAACAAAAAGACAGTCCATGTGAGAAGAGAGAGATGTGTCCGATTAATGAGGCTAAGCTGTTAATGTGTGGTGGCTGTTGTGCTCAATACATGGATAACTGAGTGAACTTTAAGGGCCTGTGATATACATGTGGTCACACTAGATGCTCTAATGGTCCCTTCTGGCCTTATGCTCCATGAATCTCTGAGGTATCCAGGGCCTTCTGTAAGAAGCAGATACTCAAAGTTCACCCTCTGTGTTGGTGTTCCTCGGGGCCTTCAGTCCCTTCCCTTTCCACCCTTCCTCTTTTGCCCATGGCTGACTTAATTTGCTCTCGTACCACCTTTATACTGATGCATCTCAATGTCTCTCTCCACCCCTGGCCTCTCCCCCTATGTCCAGACTTGCATCTCTTCCTGTTTTTCCATTATCTCCTCCTGGATGTCCCCTTGCTTTTTCAATCTACAGATTGCTACAGGTGAACTTCTGTCCTTCCTATTTCCTCCACGACAGCTGACAGCTCCGCTATCCTCCCGGTCAGCCGTACTCAAAACCTTGGGCTTAACTCTCATTGAGCACCTTTTCTTCTCTCCACACTTCCAGGTTCCCACCAAATCTTGTCACTTCTCCCTGTAACACATTTCTAAACTTCAACTCTTCCATTTATTTCTGCCACTAAAACCCTGGTTCAAGCTATAGTTCTCTCTCTCTCTCAGACCATGATTTCAGCCTTCACCATCTTCTTCACCACCAGCTCTGTAGGCACAAAAGATAGAAAGTCAAATTCAGCCCCAGCAAACAAATACAATCGAGTTATGCCTGCAATACTGAGGCCGAATTTGGTGCGTATTTCCTAACTGCGCTACTTGAAGATTGTGCTCATAAACTTGCTTTGTTTCACTACACACTTTACTTTCAGCCTGGGTTCATACAGGATTTTGCAGACTTGGGCCAGTTTATGGTTTCAAGTCACAATTGTGCAAAACTCAACATTTTGCTTTGAGAGTTAGGGTTCAATTGGATCAAAAATATGAAGTAAAAACTTAGTGTGAGAATCAACTTGTACCCAAACCAAAGGGAAGATTTGCAGGACAAAATTGAAAACACAGAGTTTTGCACACAGGACTCCATGCCTTGCATGAGACCTAAATTAAACACTTGTACTGACCTCTTCATTTGGTTGAAATGTTAAATTATCCAAAGTCATTGAAAGAAAACACAGAATGGAATTAACGAATGGCATTTGAACTAAAGGAATTGTTGATTAGAAGTTTTGGTGAGACTACAAAGCTTTCTTAACATTAGATGAAGCCTCTATATGTGGATTATCAGAAACTTGTTTTGATTGGACATTTCTGGGAGCATCTGGCAGTTTATGCAGGGTGGCATCAAAGCTTTGTGCAGCATTATCCTCCCTGCATTGATCAGCATCATTAAAATGGTTGTCACCACCACCATATGCTGGTGTTGCTCTCTAGCCATGTCCTCTGGGCATGGTGGCCCTCTGAAGAACTGTAGGTTAAGCTGCACAGATTTTCTCAGAACATACTCATACAAACGTGATGTGGGAGGTGTGGAAACAGACTTAGCTGATGGTTGTATAAAGCTGCTGGGTGGACATAAATCAATGATGTTCATTGTTAACTGGATCAGATGAGAGTGTCACAACCTGGTTACAAAAATACACTTGTACTTGTGGGGCCAGATCCGTAGCTTTGTAAGTCAGCATTGCTGTATTAGCTCCATTGGGGAAGCACTGTTTTACATGAGCTAAGAATCTGGCCTCTAGTGAAGGTGGGGCCTTCGAGGCTGGGTTAGTTGGAGCTATATTTAAATGTAGTTTTAAAACAATTCCTGAACTGGTATAGTTGGAGTCTTTAAAAAATACACAACCCACAAGAAGCATAAGAGCAAATAAGCAATATTTATAAAGTATGGCTATTGTGTATGCTTTTGTGGAATAATCCTGGCCTCCCTGCAGTCCATGGGAATTTACCACGAACTTCAATGAAACCAGGGTTTGCCCCATACTGCCTATATATTGGAGCTTCCCCCAACACACAAATTAATTAGAAGGTACTTTGGGTAGGTGTGCAGGAGGCATAAAAGAACCCAGCTCTCTTTTACAATTCTTCAGTCCCCAGTTTTCCAGCTGTCACGATGTAATACGGTCTCCCCTCACGTAATTCCCTCCTATGTGCCAATAGAAGTCCCTTAAAAAAAAAAGAGGAGCAACAAGCAAGTAATCCTGTCATATGATCTGCGCCAGTAGTTTGGGGCCTGCTTCTTTTTCAGGGGCTGTGAGCATGCTTTGAGGTGCACAATAGAGATGCCTTCTCCATTGACTATAGAGCTCATTGAGCTAGACTCAGCAACAGCCCCAGGAACCGCAGCAGCAGTAGCAGCAGCACAGTAACGGGCCCAACTGTTAACTGATTTAACACTCTGCCAGCTGCAGTCCCTGAGTTCAGCGAGAAGCAGCGGGCCTGTGTCTCTTTTGAATATTACCTTTCAGCCAATTAGACATATGTCACTTCCACAAAATGTTTCACATTCGCTCCCATCGGGGAGAGGGTTCTCGTGGAGGGCTCAGAGGGGTTTATGTTACCTGCCTTGCTCCCTGATAAGAGTAAAGTTTAGTTTTGGTGGAGTCAGTAGCATTATTATGTGTTCACATAAAAGATGTTGATGAATCTGCTTGGAGAAAATACAGAGCACCTTCCAGGCTCCAGAGGGCTTTCGATCAGCATAACAAAGGGTGCAGTTTGGCATTTGCTGTTTGGGACGGTTTTGCTTTTGTTTAGTTTTTTAACTAAAGATGGGACAGAAACACAAGCACCCATCAAAACAGTGCTCCCTCTCCTCTCCTGAACTTTGGGCAGGTTTAGATTCAGATCTGAATTGGCTTGAGCTGGAATCCCACATTTCAACACCCCCAAACTATGGGAGAGTTTGGACTTGGATCCAAATCCCGATCTGAGACCAAATTCTCAGCTGGTGTAAATCAGCATCACTTCATTGACTTCAGTAGAGCAATGCTGACTTACACCATCAGAGGATGTAGTCCCAGATCTGGATTTCGATACGAGTCCAAACACTGAATTTGCCCTCACAGTTTAAAAACTTGGGCCCATCATTAGGTTTTATAAGGAAGTGAAAAGCAGAATCTTTATAAAAGGAACAAGAGCCCAGATAAACCCTTTGGAAGGTTTAGTTCATCTGGTGGATCAGCAGCAGCCTGATATAAACTGACTGAGGCTCATCAGGTCTGAAGTATCACTCAGTTGGTCCAGAGCCAATTTTTAGAGGCAGTACTAGAGCTGATCTAAAACTGGAATTTCCATTCTGCAGGAAATTCCATAAATTTCAGTTGGAACAAAAAAAAAAAAGACATTTTGAAATTTCCTGCAGAATAGAAATTCTCAAAAACTTTCATTCTGAGCTATCAAATCATTTAATTGTGATAATGTCAACATGTTTCATTTAAAGTCAATTAATTTTGTTTCAATTATATGTAATATAAAAGTTGAATTTAAATTACTCAAAATGATAATGTTGAAACAAAACATTTTACCTTATCAGAATGAAACAAGAAAGATAAAATAAAACTTATTCCCATCAAAAATGTTGTCGGAATCGACATGATCCTGTGAAACGTTTAGATTTCAATCAAACTGTATTTTTGAGTGGAAAACTTTCAACCAGCTCTAGGCAGGCTATGGAGTGATAATATTTAAGCTGAAATGAAGAAATGTTTGGATGATCTCAGAGTCAGTCAGGAGACCTTGCCTGAGACTACGAAGCTGCCTTTAGTAATGAGACGGAACATCAGCAAAAGATGGGGCACTCAGGCAGTCCCTGCACAGTACAAATGAGTGCTGTTGTCCAGTCAGAGGGGAACGTATTCTGCATCCCTTCTTTAGCAAAAAGAAAAGGAGTACTTGTGGCACCTTAGAGACCAACCAATTTATTTGAGCATAAGCTTTCGTGAGCTACAGCTCACTTCATCAGATGCTCACGAAAGCTCATGCTCAAATAAATTGGTTAGTCTCTAAGGCGCCACAAGTACTCCTTTTGTTTTTGCGAATACTGACTAACATGGCTGTTACTCTGAAACCTTTTTTAGCAAGTACCCAAACAGTAATGGGAGAGGAAAGGCAGGTATTCCTCATGCTACCCCAGCCTCCTGTTAGCCAAGAGAAAGCTAAAAGAACACGGGTCAGGTGAACAAGGTCACCTGAAGAAGAGCTCTGTGTAAGCTTGAAAGCTTGTCTCTTTCACAAATAGAAATTGGTTCAATAAAAGATATTACCTCCCCATCTTGTCTCTCTAAGGATCAGGTGAGTAATTTGAGATGGAGGGCAGAAATAAACAGCTCAGTAGGACACAGAGAAGGACTCCTCTATAGACAAGTAAAATTCAAAAAACAATTTGTGTAACCTGACCCATATAAATCATTGATTTACCAATAAGTACATGAGCACCTTGCTTCCTTCAGGCCCAAATGGACATTTCATTTGGCACAAAAGAGATTCTGTTGGCTGCAAATGAAGAAGGAAAATGATCATTCTCTCAGGAACGGAGCTGGCTGGAAGATGACATTTCATTTCACAGCAACTTTCAAGCTTTCAAAATTTGTTTTCATTCCTTGGAACAAAACCACAATCATTCAAATGTTTTCAGTAAATGGAATTGTGTCAAAGCATCTATTTTCATATTAAAAAATTGAGATTTTTTTATTCGTAACCCACACCCTCACTAATCAGAACTGAGCAGAGAGCCCTGAACCAAAAAGAACCTTCACAATGAAGATTTTGTCAAAATCAGTATGTCTCAGTGAAACATTTCAGCTTTGACAAAATGGCATATTTAAGTGAAATTTCATTTCCGCTCCAGTCAGCAGTGTTTGTCTGTGTGTTAAATGAAATAGACCTACTATTCAGAAATTAATCATCCTTGTAGAACATTACTACCATGACCCATGCATCTGAGTGATCACTTGCATTTAGACAGTGGGAGGGAAGGGCTGTGAATATGTTTTAGTAGTGGAAATAGACCACTTCACTAGCTTTTCACAGCTCTACCCAACAACCAGTAAAACAGGCAGATCAGCTGCTGATAAAATATTCAGAGAATTTATTCTCTGCTTTGGATTTTCTAAAATGCTCCATCATGACCAGGGTAGGGAATCTGAGAATCAACTGCTCAAGAGAATTTGTCCAAGATTTTTAAAAATGGGTGCCAAAAGTAAGGGTCTTAAGTCCAAGTACTAAGTATTCAGGAACTCTCATTGACTTTAGGGTGAGAACTTTGTCTTCAATGCTTTTGAAAATCTGGCTACTGATTTATATTCCTAAATATTAATTTAGTAACCTAATTTTTAGATACCCATTTTTTAACATCTTGGCCTTTGTGAATATAGTGAGATGCAAAGTTCTGTACTAATCCCTACCATCTGCAAGGAAACCCAGCTGAAAGATTCAGCAGACCACGATCAGCTATGTTATGAACACTGACTGAGGAACAAAAGTCAAATTGAAGAAGCTATTTAAACCACGTAGTGCATGCTTACAACTGCACCAATCAGGAAACCAATAGTCTCCAGTTTTCCTGCTGCATAGGCCATCTTCAAATTCACGCACAGATAACCTTTTTTTCACTTTGTACAGAACAACCAGGGTAATTAGTCCAGCTGACTACACAGACCAATGGAAAGAAGAGCTAAAAGAACCTATGAAATTGCTGTGGAAAATTGCTAGGTGTAAGTAAATACTTGAAGTAATTTCCTAACTCTTAGTGGTTGCGTTGCAACTGATAATTTAGCTGGAATACCAACCCAAAGGGACAAAGCTTAAGCACAGGGACAAGGACAAAAAAGTACTAGGACCATGGAATCCAGTATAGAGATCAGATGAAGGCCCCTGTACCTGGATATAGACACAGCCTTTAGGAGATTGTCCTATAAATCAATTACAGTTGCCATCAGAGAGCAGAACTGCCTAGCACACAGGTTAATAACAGTTCCAATGCCCAGGAGATGAACTACAAATACCACCCCCGTCTGGATCCAGCAATCGCAGTGAGTGAAATGAGCAAGGGATGTATTCACCTGTGGCTATGTAGATTATCAGTCATGATGCTCCCAAACGGGAACAGCAGCTATAGGACATCTACCACCAGTGACTTGCACCTCCACATATGAGATTTTGTCTACCAATGGAGAATACAAACAGCACTGAAAACAAGTTGCCTTGAGTATTTAAAAATAAGTGGATAAAGTGCCTGAGATATTTAACTTTGAAAAGAGGCTATGGCAACAGTAAAGAGTAACTAAGGCAAAGATAAAAACCCCAGGTCAGTATAGTTGCTCAGCCAAACTGTCTCTCCTAGTCCTGTGTTTAATGTATTTATTATTAATTATTTTTATTTATTTATTTATCTGTTTGTTTGTATTGTAGTAGCATCTAGAGGCCCCAGGCTGGGATCAGGGTCCCATTGTGCTAGATGTTGTTCACACACATTTTGTTGCCCTTCAATTTAAGGAACACTGGAAATTCCACTTTGCACTTAGGTTGTCAACCATTCAAGATATTCACATTTGCTGTCCCATACTCTGGCTTCTGGGACTTTCTGGCTTTGTCAATGATGTGCTGTTAATACCTTATGAAAGGTCTCAACCTGTGAGAATCTCCTTGTTCTAGAGGTGCATGTGCTTGCAGGTGGGGAGAGGGGAGAAGTAGTGATTGTTTTCCCATTGGAACACAAGAACATAAGAATGGCCATACTAGGTCAGACCAAAGGTCCATCTAACCTAATCTTCTGACAGGGGCCAATGTCAGGTGCCCCAAAGGGAATGAACAGAACAAGTAATCATCAAGTGATCCA
This sequence comes from Lepidochelys olivacea, assembly GCF_965140295.1. Lineage (NCBI taxonomy): Eukaryota > Metazoa > Chordata > Testudines > Cheloniidae > Lepidochelys > Lepidochelys olivacea. The sequence continues at coordinate 130,443,763 of NC_140413.1, forward strand.
TTCCCTGTCACTCATTCCCAGTTTTTGGTTATGCCTTCTCATAACCACAATCAAGGGGAGGAGGTGACAAACCTATATGAAGCCCCTTGCTGGAAATGTGTACACTTTGGTCCTGAAAAATATACTGATATATTGGTAGTGCAGCACTGTGGCCAGTTTATGTAATCTGAAAAAGGGGGTTGGAATGAAGACCCTGGAGGGAGGGATTGACAAGACATATTATATCCCTGGGAATTTTTTGAAAATATCTGGCATTCAGTGCAATCTTGCCCATTTGATAGGCAAAACAGGGTTCTTCTTGTAACTCATCTGATGCTCAGATGATTTCATATTATTTGGGAGGCTGGCTGAACATCATCAGAACTAGATGATCCCAACTTTCCCTTGAGCTGGGGGGCAGATTTTTTTTTATTAACTGTTTACTTAGGAAGCTTTAACAAGTTTACAAATCCTTGCCCTGTAAATATCAGAAACAAAACAATCATTACAACAGTTACCTTTTGTTTAAAGAGATATTATACAGGATTATAGTTATTAGATCTTTCTATTTCACAGGCCATTACCATATTATAGAATAAGCATCATTACAACACCTATGTCATTTCTAGTGATTTTATTAAATTCAGGGAAATCTCGATATCCACATTTAACAGACCAGGCATGTCTTTCAAATGTTATTATTTTAAAAAAATGGACAGGTGTGCTGAGTTTGTGGTGGGTGAATGTACTTTGAGTATTGAATAAAAGGTAACCAAATATCTGTCTATCCGTCCTCTGTCTATTTTGCTGGGTAAGTAATTGGTGTGTCAATTTTTCCATAACCACAACATCCCATATTTTTCTGAACCATTCCTCTATGGTTGGGCTGTTTTCCTTTTTCTAAAGAGTGGCTACCAATAGCCAAGCAGCTACTAGCAGATGAAAGATTGATTCTTCATCTCCTTTTGTGTGACCATTTCCACTAGGAAACAGTGGGAGGATTACCAAAGGATGATTTGGTAATAAATATCCAACCATTTGTGATATTTGGTTACGGACCGCATTCCAATACCCTCTAACATCCACCAGATGTGCATAAAATCTCCTCTTTCACCACAATTTCACCAACATTTACTGGGGGGCAGAATTTTAACAAGGGACTCCTGGGAGCCCCTTGCATCAAACCAGTGCATGTTCTGTACCTGAAATGAGCCTCCTCACTCATCTATGCACATAGACTCAGGAATAGGGTGACCAGATGTCCCGATTTTATAGAGACAGTCCCGATATTCAGGGTTTTTTCTCATATAGGCGCCTATTACCTCCCACCCCCATCCCGATTTTTCACATTTGCTATCTGGTTACCCTACTTAGTAAGCAGAGGCGGTCTAGACTTTTGATTCCCATAACTTGTTTCTCGCCTGATAACTGTGTATGTGTTTCAGCTTAGGAATGGTTATTATTGATCCGCAGTGTCCCTCTCTGACTAATTCTTCAGGAAAGCAAAGATCCTGACCATTTGATATTATTAAAGGCTGCATGGCACTTTTCACAACTGTCAAGGTGTTAGCTCTGGTGTCATAGTCAAATTTCAACTTCAGGGCATTAGAATTTACTCCCCTATATTCCCACAGCAGTTTAAATCCCTCCTTCACTTCCTGTTCTAACCTGTTGAGTAATATTGCTATTGAATTGCTACCCTGTGTCATTCTGGACAGAGATGGCCACATCTCAATGGTGAGTGTAGCATATACAGATTGACTGTCAGTTTATGGGCCAAATCCTGCAGTGGGTATGCAGGCCATAACTCCCCTTGAGTTCAATGGGAGTTTTGCCTAAGAAGACTTGAGTAAGAACTGCAGAATTTGGCCCGAGGGCCTCGATCCTGGAACTGGATCCATGCAGTGGATGCTTGTGCTGGTACAGAACTTTATTGACTTTAGTTAGCCTCCATGTGGATGAAAGTGTCTGTCTGTGTAGAGCCATATCCAGAATTGGGGTTTGAGTTTGTAAGTCTTTCTTGGTAAAAGGGGCTATATAGTGGACCCTTTTAAAGGATTCCATTTATTATCATCATCCTGTTCTGTCTGCAAAAATGACTATGTGTGTCACTACTGGATACAACTTTAATAGGCTAGTAACAACACCAGTGATTATTAATGACCAATAAATCAATTTTTATAATTCTTTCTTTTGTTTTGAGAGATGTCAGTAAAAGTCCCAAAAGACACTGGAGACAGAGAAACTTCTGAGGATTCCTAGGCATCAAGCCCATAAGATTTTAATATGCTGAAGAAGAATCTTACACACTTGGGAATTTGTCTCTTATGAAGCTACCTTGTAAATGTCATTGCAAATGGAACAAGAGTTCAAAAAAGCCAACCGGTCAGCACTGTCTGTCTGTGTCTAGTTTTTTGGTTAATAACATACTCTAGATGCAGATTTATTATTTACCTAGTGAAAGGCTCATATAATAAGAATGCAGAAAACATACACAAGAGAGCTATTTGAAACGCACAGAGGTCACGTGGCAGAGTTTAGTATCATAATAGTCTTACTTCTTCCTACCATACATCTCAAATTATCTTGGGGAACATCAAAAATATCTGCCTAAATGAGGGTTGGGTAATTAAAGAAGTTACTAAGTAAAGTTGTTATTATGAGTCATGACAGAGGACACAACTGAGATTTAGGTAAGAAAAAGTTTCCAGTGAAAAGTGATGGTCTGAATGAAAATTTAAATAATTTGATTGGGAAATTTCTTTTTGTTCTTAAAAATCACTGTCATATATTAACCATACGAGAAAGGGAAAGCAATCCAAACTGGTGTTTTTACTAACACATTTTATTAGTTTGGTTAGCAACTTTTTGAAAAGTGTATTTTTACAATTGTATTACCATTTTGCCATAAGATGTTACATCATGTAGGATATTTATTAAGCTTAATAAGTGTCGTATATGATGTAACATCTTATGGCACAATACAGCTGACATGATTTATGGACACTATCATACAAAAGGTGATAGAGACTGTGGATATATGTAAATGAATTTGGGGATAATAAGGTCCCTGCATGAAAGAGCTGGGGATCTCAGGGCATGTCTACACTTACCTCCAGAGCGATCAATCCAGTGGGGGTCGATTTATCGCGTCTAGTGAAGACGCGATAAATCGACCGCCGAGCGCTCTGCTGTCAACTCCGGTACTCACTGGAGCTAGAAGCGTAGACAGAGTCAATAGGGGAGTGTCAGCAGTCGACCTACCACAGCGTAGACACGGCGGTAAGTAGCTCTAAGTACGTTGACTTCAGCTATGCTATTTTCGTAGCTGAAGTTGCGTAACTTAGACATACTAAGCTCTCCCCCCGCCCCCCTCCAGTGTAGACCAGGCCTAAAAAGATGAGCAACAAACAGAGTGTGTGAGAGAGAAGGCACCTATCTCTGAGAAAGGGGCAGGGCATAGCATATACCCCTTGCCTTGGCATGTTTCATTAGCTAACTTAGGCCAAGTCTACACTACCAGTTACTTCAGTATAACTTACGTCACTCAGGACTGTGAATAAGCCACCCCCTGAGTGATGTAAGTTACACTGACTTAAGCACCAGTGTGGATAGCACTATGTCTCGCGGAGGTGGATTTATTATGCCAATGGGGGCACTCTAGTGGCACAGCTACATCAGTGTAGCTGTGCCGATGTAGCACTTCTAATGTAGACTAGCCCCTAGGCAGGAAGCCACTTAGCATGCTGGCTTTTGTGAATCCCATTGTGAGATACCTATCTCTCTCCATTCATTGTGTAGAGAGCCTAAATTCCTAACCCAGACTTTGTGAATTCCAATGATTCTTTAGGCACCTAAAAGTTGAGCGTGGTGAGAATCAGTGTTGACACAGTTAAGTTTCTTTGTGAATCTATCCTTTGGTCTTTTTCAGTATATCAGCCCACTCCCAAGTCCCAAAATCAAATGGAGCCTGAAACCCCCAAATGCACTGAAAACATCTCACAATGCCAACACAAAGAAGCAAGCAGTCCAGCACTGCCTTTCCGTGAAAAACCAATCAAATAAAACAGAGCTGTTACTGACTCCCTTCTTCTCTAATCTTTTAGCAGTGTGAGATCCGATGAAGTGAGTTGTAGCTCACGAAAGCTTATGCTCAGATAAATTGGTTAGTCTCTAAGGTGCCACAAGTACTCCTTTTCTTTTTCCTTGGGGCAGTAGCTCAGATTGCAATGAGCCAATCATTTAATTACAGCCCCAGACTCTGGAGAACGTGGACTCAACTATCACAGGGCTGCTTTTCAAGAAGGCATCTGTGCTTAGCATATGGCAACTATTTATTATAGCTGTTGCACTGCGAAACAACAATTCCCATGATAATTATTTCTCGTATAGCAAGATGCTTCAATCTCTGTTTCCCACAACATTCTGCTTGTCTGGTATTTCTGTGCCAATGTCACCACAGTCCTAGCAGACAGTTGTCTACATTTTGTCATTACCGAGGGTAAACAGACATGACTTGTGTCGGGGGAGGGGAGCTGCTAATTTAGCCTGTCTTTAATACTGAACCGTGAAAGGAGTATTGAATAATTTGTGGGCAATATTTACAACTCTCCCTCCCCCTGCAATCCTTTTCTTCAAACACACATTGTTTCAGAGCATTAATGCCTATTATTTGCCAAAATGTGTTACAGACCATCCTCTGTTTTGCTGGAGAGAACCTTTCATTCTTGTTATTTTAGCAATTAATTTTGCATTGATTTTTCCAAAAGGAAGAATCTGTGTATTTATTTACAGAATGATACTGACCTCCTTTGGAAAGTGCTTTGAGACCTATGGTTGAAAAGCACTATATAAGAGCTAGGTATTATCTATATCTATAGATTTCCCCCACCCCACCCCACCCCGCATATATATTGATATAGATAGCAATCAAGGATTCTAGCAATAGTTTTGTATCGTAAAATGAAGCCTTAAAATACCCATATGTAGTTTCACACAGATTGAGAAATGTAAGGGCTGCCAGACCTTTGATAAAGAAAACCTGAATAGTAAGAATATTACTAAAGACAAAACAAATGAAGAACCAAATAAGAAAAAATCAACCCACTCCCAATGCAGCTTCCCATTCTACTGCAGGAAAGCCTGTAAAACGAAAGTAGCTCTGGCAGGACATCCACTTTACCCTGTTTTATTTGAGTGATGCTCAGTTGCTTGGTTTCAAATTTTAGAGAATATTTTGGACCTATTTTCTTTACCATAATTGTGTTTACAACCATGAAAAGGCTAGATTCTCAGCTGATGTAAATCAGTGTAGCTCCATTGACTTCAGTGGAAAAACTTTGGTTTACACCAGCAGGGGATGAGGCTCACAATGTCAAATGGTGTATTTTCCCAAGCCATTCCCATGAGAGCCTGTGTACTCTTCTTTCTGGCCACCTTTAATATAATACGTGGAGGCAGGTGACATCTGAAAGTGAAAAAGAAAACCATCCCATAAAGAGTGATGCTTAGAGCAGGATGTAAAAATTACACTCTTTGATTCAAGGAGTCAAAGCTTCTCCTGAAAAGCCATAGGAATTAAAAATTAATACGATTTAATCTAAATGCAGCAACCAAAGCTGAAATAGGGAAGGTGTTAACCTTTTACCATGGTCAGTATCGTCACTGAGGCTGTGCTACTAAAAATGTACTTAGGCAAAAGCAAGAATTTCTCTTACTGAGCCCCTCTTGCAGCTCACTCTGTATGCACTAAGTGGGTTTTAACTTTCCAAGGCAGAGGGGAAAATCTACTACTCTTTGAAAAAATTGATTCATTTTGAAATATAGGGCCAGATCCTCAACTGGTGTAAATTGGGAGAGCTCCCAGTGCTGATTTATACCAGTTGAGGATCTGACTCTTATGGGCTTTTGTTTAGCACATTTGTTTGTACATCTATAAACACACAGAGCACCATAGTAAATGTAAGCTAGACTGATCTTCGCTTTCTAGCTAATATTGTGCTAATTTAATACTGTATATGGGCCAAATTCAGCCCTGGAGCAAGCAGGCACAACTCCCATTGACTTCATGAAAGCAACACCTCCTTTACTCCATGGCTGAATTTGGTCCCATATTTGCACTTAAAAGTTGAGTTTCATAATATTGCTTTTATATTTGGCTTTATGCAAACAGTTTCCAGTTGAATCAGTAGTAAAACTGCTCCTTAAGGCAGATGAATATGTAATTAGTAGAAATAATGGAGCAGTAGTCAGTCAGCTGCAAAGCTGATGTTTCATCTAAATGTGTGTGAGGCACTTTATTTAGCTGGCATTTTGCTAAAGTCTATTAAATTAAATTATGAGAAGTGTTTTGAGGCTTTCACACAGAATGCAAAGCTTTTTATTCCTTATTTACATATGAGAATGTATATGCATGAAAGATTTTCAACCCATGAATTAACTCCAGAGGAAAACAAACCACCAGATAGACACAAAACCTGGGTTTGTGTTTGTGTTTATGTTTTTTGAAAGCAAAGAAACAAAATTTTCTGATTAATTTATTCAAAGAACTTAATTGATGTATCACAACACAGTGGTATAATTTACATGGCATTAGATGATGGAAGTGCTGAGTTTTTCACACTGACAGGCAGCCAGCTGAGAGAGCGTCAAACAAGTCAACCCTGCTGGTCATTTTTGTGAAGTAGAAACGTGCTGTTATTTAAATCTCACCCCATACTGTTATTTTTAATAGTATAAGTAAACATGAAGCAGTGTTTGAATAGAATATAATGTTTCATTATGTATTATATCTTGATCTAGAGAGAGATAAATATCTCCAAATCCTGTCAGCAATCACAAAACGCCCATTGGCTTTTGCAAAACAACTGCTCGATGGGGCAAATTGTTACTAATCAGAAACTGGTTTTGTTTTTAAATGCATTTCACTTCTGGGGGGCAAGTGTGGAAAGAAGCACTTGATCCCAAGATCAAAAATCCTAACTGAATAAGTAGTGCCTGGTGCTCTATGTATGAACAGTGTCACTAGTGGACATTCTATGTGGATGTTTTCAGCCTGAGCCCAGTTGGCCAGCAAGGTTTTTGAACAGGACAGTGTGATTTATAAGTTCTTAGGGCTGTGTGTTACGTTGTCCATTCACAACAAGCAAAACAAGCACATTCAACCTGGATATGTGACTTTTACTTTAGATTAAGGAAAACAACAAAACCAAAAATGAATGAATGTAAAATCTCCATGAAAGAGAAAGCAGAATGTGCCTTTCACCCTGGAAGAGCCTCCATCCTGAGTCCTCTCACAGCCCTGCCCTCTACCAGATAGGTACAAAGACTTCTTATGTACCTAGAAAGCAAGAGTCACACTGCTGATTCTGGAGGTTATAATATTGGTTCTCCAAGCAAAACCAACAGAGGCAAGCTGAAGGATTTTAAAAGTGTCGGCTGGAATTTCCCCTAGCAATACTATGTAAGTACAGTGAAACCCATTTATAATTAACTCAGGTATAGTGGAACTCCATTTATCAGTGATTCTCAAACTGTTGTACTGGTGACTCCTTTCACATAGCAAGCCTCCGAGTGCGATCCCCCCCCCCATACATTAAAACCACTTTTTTATATATTGAACACCATTATAAATGCTGGAGGCAAAGCGGGTTTGGGGTGGAGGCTTGACAGCTCGTGACCACCCATGTAGTAACCTCACAACCCCCTGAGGGGTCCCAACCCCCAGTCTGAGATCCCCGATTTCACTGCATTTCAATGTGCAAATTGTAATTCCAGTTATAGTGAAACTCTGCTTCACCCCTCACTTTCCCCAACCACCCACAAAGCTAGTCTTACAAAGATTGAACAGGGCATGGGAGAACTACCTCCGAGTGGATTCTTCCCCCAATTCAAACCCATAGGAGAGCTCATGCTTACAGGACTAGCTTCACCTCAGTCCCCTTTCTGGCCTCTCTGAGTGCATTCATCTGATATTAGGCCTCAAGCCTTTGCAAGGCAGAATTCTGTAGTTCTCCCACTCCTAGGCTGAGCTCTGGGCTACAGCACCCTGTATATCAACTGTGCTTATCCAAGAGGTCAAAATGGGTTCAACCTCTGTGGTCCTTTCCTTCAGCAGTCTGTGACCAGGGATCAGACAGCCTTCTTAAACCAAAGTATTGGTTATTTTGCAGTAGGAACAAAGCTTTGATAGAAAAAGGGATTTTAAAACAACAGTCTACATACATGTCTATATTACCTAAAGGCATTTTACCCTGACGATAATCTGTCTACTTCAGCCCAGCCAGTGGATGCCTGCCTTTTAGTCTGATTCCCCCGAACAACTCCCATCTCTCTTGACAGAAAGTCCGTTTGATCTTCTGTTTCCCAGGCCTTTTCCTTTCCTGGCATTTTCTCTTAACAACCCTCAAGTGGTTGCCAAGAAGTGTCTTATTTTGAGTCATTCTTTTTCCTTCCTGCTTGCTTTTCCATACAGCCCCCAATTAAACTAAGTCAGCATATTCATATAGTAAACATCCCTGTAACCAGGTGAACATACAGTATTCATGAATTATTATAGAGCATATCCAGTCGCATCACAAGCTCCATAAATCCTCCACAGCAGCTGTTAGAGCACTCAGCTGGAATCGGGACCATAATCTCTGCATACTTCCTATGCAAAGGTTTGTAGGTACGTGATCCTTCAAGCTGTAGATACAGTGGCCACATACCCTTAACCCTACCATCTCTGGGGCATTGACACAGAGCAATGTTCTGACCCACAAAGGAGTTGTGAAGTCACACCTTCCCTCCAACAGCAGATCCACCAGGTTCCACAGCCTGGAAACCTATACTGATGGGTAAATTTTACCTACTGTGAAGTTGCTCTTTGAGGGAAAAAAACTCCATCATGTATAAGAGTATTCCTTTGCTTGTTAGCATAAAAACACAACTGTTAGCGATGGAAAAGGTGTTAGATTATATGGTCTCTCTCCCTACAAATATAAAGTACCTTATCATAGACTCTTATAAAGATTCATTCTTCTTTCTTCAACAAATCTTCTTTGTTCTTAAAAGAACAAGACTTACAGATAGATAGTGGGAATTCCCTTAGCCAAGTTTTGTATTTTTAGTTCATTTTAGAAAACCACAGACTCTGAAATGGACACGGGGTTATGTGAATGTTCTTTTTAAGTATTTATTTTTTAACAAGAAGTAATCAAATAAAGCATTGTCTGGCTAGCAGACTTTTTACTTTATGTCCAGCATTCCTGGAACTTGGTTGGATTTTGATGAAGAACCTTATTTCGTGTGCTCCATTAGACGCAACTACTTAATACAAAATGGCAAAGTAAAGTCTGGTTTTGTGCTGGAGAATTGAATTGGGCTCCATTTGATTCTTGGTTGGCATCAATTCCTTTGCAGTGTTGCCAAAGATGCTCGTGAAATCTGGTTATGTCTGGTATATGTGAGGCAAGCAGATTTTCATTTTTACAATTATATATTAAAAATTTAGTTGATTGGGTAGTAGACCATTTAGTGCACTGCCCTCATGTTAGCATTTCCCAGTCCCACCTGGGTAATGATCTGATTTTGACCTTTTTCCAATGTTGACTTCTTTTTTAGGATGATGATGATTATTTCAAGCTAAAATGAAACAGATGCCTCTCACTAAATGTCTGAGAATCCTCTATCCTATTGTAAATGATCATAAACATGGCTAAACATGCTGCTGTAACAGAGAAAACAGATGCAGTGATAATTATCCCAGTGCCTTGCATATCAAACACTAACCAGTGGTGCTGAAAAAAAGGGGATGAAATGCAGACTAAGTAGGATTGGCTGTACCAGTTCAGACCACTGGATAATGGAGTCTGATGTTATCCCTTCAGCCATGGCCCATGCTTTGTGCTTCAGAGGAAGTAAAGAAGCCTTCTTAAGAGTGTTGCAAGTAGGATGCATTCCTGAGGCCCAGTTATCCCATCAGTTTTACACATGTGACTCTTGCTGACTGTAGTGAAACTTGAATGCAAGTAACTAATGGGATAAGCTGTGCCCTGAATGGTTTTTTTAATCAGCTACCTGAGTTACTTGGACAATTATGCTCCCATTGAAATCAATAGCAAAACAACTACTGACCTCTGATTCTGTAGTCCAGTTTGGATTCTCAGCACATTCATTAGGTCCCCTGTTTCTCAGGAGTTTGTGCAGAATTGTGACCATTATAATTGGCTCCACTCTGTTACTATCATGGAACATAAGCTACTCCCCATGCACGCACAAGCCCAGTAGCTGATGTTCCAAGACCCTCATGAGCTGTATCAGGTAGGGTAGAGTGACTGGTATGCGCAAGATCTTAGACCAGAGTCGGGGATGAATCCTTTGGCCAAAATCACTCAGCTGTTGCTGACTGCTCCTGTTTTTCCCTTGTGTAACCCTGCAGATGATTCAATTTCAAAAATGCAATTTGGCCAGATAATAAACCCTTAATATGGTCTAATCTCTTCTGCTCTTTTACTTTAATTCATTTAAAAAGGGTCGAGATGCTGAAGTTAAAATCATCTACTGGGCATACACAGAATGTTATCCAGCAAACTTTTTTGGAGGGAAGAGAGGGTGCACCTGAGCCCTGAGAGATTGGTTATTGCCCCCAATAACTTTCCACCTTTGGAATGCCCTCTCTTGTGCCAGCCATTCCTCTCGCTGAGGAAGGCTGTAAGCTGTACCCACTGCATCACACAAACACTACTCCTGACTTGGCCAGAGGGTTTCCTTATGGAGTTGTGGTAAATGCTTTGCTGATGGGCTAGGCAGCCTGCTGTAAAATCAAGGCAGTGGATATTCACATGCAGGAATAAAAAAAGCAGACACATGTTCGTTTTGAAAATTAAAAGGTAGGTATAACATTCCACATATACCCACATATTTCCCCTTCCCCTGGCCTCCCCACAACAGCCCTAGGCACATTTATGCTACTTAGAGTTTTATAGTATAGTTTTGTGCAGAGACGACAACCCTACCCACCAATATTGGGGGAGGGGGCAGAGTGAGGGCAGCGGCTTCAGCAGATGTTTCAGAACATGCTCAGTACAAGCCAAGTGCATTCTCTCCCTCCTCCCAGCATCGTCTCTGGTTTTGTGGTTAAGGCACTGAATTGGCGTTCAGAAAATCTGGGCTCAACTCCCAGTTCTGCTACAAGCTTCCTGTGTGACCTTGGGCAAGTCACGTATGCCCTCATCCTCAAAGTTATTTAGGTGCCTACCTCCAATTGAAATCAGTGTGCCTCCATCCCCCCATCTGTAAAACAGAGATCCTAAGCCTTCCTTCTCCCACCTTTGTCTGTCTTGTCTACTTAGACTGTAACCTGTATGAGGATGGGACTGTCTGTCTTTCTGTGTGTTTGTACAGCACCTGGCACAATGGGGCTCTGATCTCAGTGATGGCCTCTCAGCGCTACCGTAATACAAATAGTAGAAGTAATAGGGTAACTTATAGAGCTGCAGTTCTACGAGCAAAATTTTAGTCACTCATCAGCCTGTTTGTCTCCTTTGTCTTCCCAAAATGCTGAGCATTTATACTGCAATACGTAGGCAGTTAATTAAAATCAGGTTTCCTTACTACAGAAGACAACTTGCCTCTTATACAAATTGATTCTTCATGAAATGTTTTCTCTTCAGTTGGATCAGAAACATACACATGAGGTGCACTCAGGGATTTGAGGTGCTAAAGTGTAAGCATCTTAGAGGAGATGGTCAGACAAAATTGGTTCACTAAACCATGATAACAATACATGGCTTATCATCATTATAAACTCTGGAAGATAGCAATAACTAGTGTTTGACTAAAACCTAAGTACAGGAGTAACTGGGTGAAATTCTCTGACCTGTGATATAAAGGAGGTCAGATTAGATGATCTAATGGTCTCTTCTGGCCTTATGAGTCTTTGAATCTAATGCTGCTCTTATTATATTCAGCTGTTGTCTGCTTAGGACTACTAGGCTGTGGAACAGTCTTCCAAGGGCAGAGGTGAAGTCCTGTCTTTTGCATCATTTTAAAATTAGACTGGACAAAACATTTGGAAATATTCTCCAGGCAACAATTTACCCTGACAGGGAGATTAATCCAACAGGTCTTTTATCTCTCTAATTTCTGTTAGCTGTATGATGCCATTCGGGGGAGGGGGGAAGGATCCTGCCAAGAAGCATATTAAGATGCACTAGCAGAAATAACTGCACAGCAGGCCATATGAAAAGCAATGCCATGTCCACAAGAGGGCATGATGAAAAGAACAAGATGGCAGAACCCCAAATCTGCACAGATCCTGTCAGAACAGATACCTAGAGGTGTATAAGGTGCTGTGACTTTTGTGCCTACCACAGGAGAAGGGAACCAGTTCTGAACATGGTGTAACCCATGATGAGCCCTACGCAGCCAGACCAGATCTAGATAGTCCATATGTAGTCCCAAAGTGCATTGGTGGACCAATGATGTGCACTGCACAGTGAGATATCAATTTATTGCTCCTCAGGGCGATCATATTTTCCTTCTCTTTTCTGGAGGTATGTGGTTTAACTGGAAGCACTCTTGACTCCTCCCACGTTTGAAAACCATGCCTCCTGATGAGGAACAAAATAGTCTCCCTGATGATCACCATAAGAATAAGATGATCACCATCCGATGAAGTGAGCTGTAGCTCACGAAAGCTCATGCTCAAATAAATTGGTTAGTCTCTAAGGTGCCACAAGTACTCCTTTTCTTTTTGCGAATACAGACTAACACGGCTGTTACTCTGAAACCCACCATAAAAAATGTTGCCCCCAGAAAATTCAAAAAATAGAAACCATGTGTGATAGGGTGTATAAACCCCACACTGGCAGTGACAGGGTTAAGGAGAGTCAGAGAGCCCAATTAGCTCAATCTGTGGTACCTGGAGGGGAGACAGGTAATTATGAATTAGACCCAGCTGGGGAGAACTAGGCTTGGTGGTTTCTATAAAAGAAGGACTGCCAGGCCAGCAGGGAAGGACTGAGAGTGGAGTTCTGTAGTAGGAATCTTAGACCCTAGGAATAGCCTTGTAGAGAGAGATTAGCAGCTGTGAAGAGACCCTTCTAGCCTAGGGGTTCCTAAACTTGGTTTGCGGCTTGTTCAGGGTAAGCCCCTGGCGGGCTGTGAGATGCTTTGTTTACCTAAGCATCCACAGGTACAGCCGCTCGCAGCTCCTAGTGGCCATGGTTTGCCATTCCCAGCCAATGGGAGCTGTGCTCAGGTTGCGTAGCTCTGTAGAGAAGTGGTGAGGCTTTAAGTGTCCTGGTAGGAGGTCTGAGTCATGAGGAGTAACAGGCCACTGAGTGTCTGCTGACAGAGACAGAAAGGCTATTATGCTACACACAGCCATGAGGGGGCACATCAGCCAGTGACTGAACCTTCTAGAAGACCCTGGTGTTTATGGCATGTGCCACATACATCCATGTCCATTATAGTGCTAAACTTCTCTTGCCATAGACACTAGAGATGAGGGGAAATTTGTTTGGCTGTCTAGCAAATCTCACAGCCAATAAAGGAATGTTCTTTACAATTTATTGCAATGAACCTGCTGGCTTTTTGCTAGGTGCTCTGTTAATACCAAGTACAACATTGAGCCCTGAGAGGGCTCCATAATCCCTCCAGCACAGGAAAGGAGAGCACTGCTTGAGGTTAGAGGGTCCTTGCTCAAGAGGGGAGGGAGTCCTAGGTTGGAGGTAGCAGTCTGGGAGCTAGTTGTAGGACAAGAAGTAATGGGCTTAAGCGGTAGCAAGGGCAGTTTAGGTTGGAGATTAGGAAAAACTTCCTGTCAGTACTGGAATAAATTGCCTAGGACGGTTATGGAATCTTCATCACTGGGGATTTTTAAGAGCAGGTTGGACAAACCCTGTCAGGGATGGTCTAGATAATACTTAGCCCTGCCAGGAGTGCAGGGGACTGTACTAGATGACCTCTTGAGGTCCCCTCCAGTCCTATGATTCTATGGAGAAGTAGGTGGCTGGGCAGCTGGGTGTACCCCAGCACTTTGGGAGCTGAGCTGGGAAGCAGCTTGTTGTTGGCACGGGCACTTGGGTGTACCCCAGCACTCCCAGCAACTCCCGGCTGGGGTTTGGTTAAAATATTTTGCTGTGCTTTGCCCAGTTGTGAATAGGCTAGATTGCCTTCTAAATGACATAAGAAATTACCCTTACCAGTTGTGAGCCAAGCAGTGTGATGATAATGTTGTTAAAACAGTAGTTCTCAAACTTTTGTACTGGTGACCTCTTTCACACTGCAAGCTTCTGAGTGTAACCCCCCTTATGAATTAAAAACACTTTTTTTATATTTAGCACTATTATAAATGCTGGAGGCAAAGTGGGGTTTGGGGTGGAGGCTGACAGCTTGTGACACGCCCCCATGTAATAACCTCACAATCCCCTGAGGGGTCCCAACCCCCAGTTTGAGAACCCCTGTGTTAAAATGTAATATTTTTTTCATCATGGGGTGAGGGGGGGACTGGACCACTTTGAAACATAGTAATGAGAGAGAAAAGAAAAGGAGGACTTGTGGCACCTTAGAGACTAACCAATTTATTAGTTAGTTAATTAGTTAATTTATAAATTGGTTAGTCTCTAAGGTGCCACAAGTCCTCCTTTTCTTTTTGCGAATACAGACTAACACGGCTGTTACTCTGAAACCAGTAATGAGAGAGAGAGAGAGAGAGAGAGAGCACTTCACATTAAGAGTCACCTGTTCATATCCAGCCCTGGAGAGCTATTACAATCATTTGTGTGTGGTTCATTCTCCACCCCCCAGTAGTTTATGTGAAAGGGATTAGTTAGTTTTCCCATTGGACAGAGGTCCATATCCCCAAACCCACCACCACAACTGAAATTAATCAGCAGTCTCTATAGCTGCCTCAGCATAGAAGCCAATGACTGAATGAACTGCAGAAACCATTTCTCTCATGCCGCTCTGGCAGATGCCTGGAAAGCTTATATAGCCCAACACTGTGGTGTTGTCTTTGTTTTCCCCTTGGTGTAACAGCCATGGAGGCTATTGCAGCCTTGAAGGGGCAACCAGTCATAGCTGCAGAGTGGCCTTGGGTGGACCTCGACCCTGGCACAACTAACACAGACCACCAGGGGACAGGGTATGAGCCTAAGAAACTTCTCTGCATTCTTCTACACGGCAGTAACAGCAGCAGGGTTGGTTCAGCAGTAATTGCCTTCCTAGTCTTTTATTATCATTTGACACTAATTAATACACCATGTGCTCTTTTAAGAGCACAAGATAAGCACATGCAGCTTTCACTAGCCAGATGGTAACTTATATTACTTAGGCCACATTTACAGATCTCATGTTAAACATTTTTCTCTCTTGCACAGCTCTGTGGTGAAGCATCCTGACAAGGCATTATACTCTCTGCTATTAAAAACAAACAAACAAAAATCCTGCTTGAATGTAATAAATTTCTCAAGAGCCACCATTTGTGTGAAATTCTCCTGTCCTTACTCAGGCTAAACTTCCACTGACCTCAACAGGAGTCTGACCTGAGTAAGGACAGAGAAAAGCCTGCAGGATTAGACTCATTGTGAGCAGCTAATTCTCTCCATCATAAAAGAGTTTTGTTTTTCTAGGACTCAGCTGCATCTTGTTCTTAGTCAGGAGAGGAATGCAGGTTGTAAACTTTTTTTACATGTCCTCCTTTCACACTTCTAGGAGTGAAAATAATATGGTGGCCAGCTAAGCCAGTCTCTGAATAAACACTTATGCTGCTGACTCTCATTATTGCAAAGGTGTTAGGATAACATTCTCATGCTGATGACTCTCTGTCCTTCAGCATCTCAGTGCTGGAGGTTCACTTCCGGGCCTTTGAAATGTTCATGCTCTCACCTAGTCTCATACACATGGAAATCAAATCACTGAAGGTGGAAAGGGAAAGACAGTGAATCAGTGTGAGAAAATAGATAGGGCAGAAGAGGGAATCACACTTTTAAATAAATGATGAGTTGATTGTGTAGTTCTATGCTGCCAAACAATAAAAGTTTAGGGGGTGTGGTGTCTGGATAGGTCAGGGGATGGGGTTTGGGTCTGATCCTGCTTCCAAAGAAATCCATGGGACCCTTTAACTCCATGGAAGCAGGTTCTTGCCACATAGGGTATATCTTTGTGGCAAGTCCAGTATTCCACAGATATGAGCCTCCCAGCCTGGGTTAATGGGGTTCGCAGTAGTGCTCCAAAAATAGCTATGTAGATGACAGATTGGATCCAGAGTTTTGATTTGACCTGAGATAGGATCAGCTGCAAAGCTCAGGTCCAGATCTAGATTTGAACTTCCCCAGAGTTCAGGAGGGGACATTTGGATCTGGGACTTTATTTCAGGCCCATCTCTAACATAATGCAATAAAATCTGTATTATCAGTCATTCATGGGACCAATATAAAACATATGTCTAAGAGGTGGATTTTAACCAAAGTTGTGCTGGAAACCTTAGGATAACATTAATGTGATCTCTCAAAATGGTGAGAAGTCTGTTGGAGATGGTTTTTAGTGTAGGTGTCTCTGTAGATATTAGAAAGAAACAGAAGAACAAGCCCTGCAGTTCTGCACAGACCACCTGCTCTTTGAAACCAGTGCGCTATTTGGAATTCTCCCTTCACCAGTCAACTTGCACCCTATGTTCCAAGACATGCACATGGACTCAAGCAAAGTGTTTTATTACTGTTTACTCGTTATATTAGAGTGGCACCCATAGGTCCCAATCGGGGCCCCCTTATACTAGAAATTATACAAACACACAGTGTTTAATTTGTGTCAGTGCTTGCCAGAGCTGAGCCCCCTGGCACCTCTAGGCTTGCTGAATCAGTTATGAAAATAAAAATATTGTGTGATCCCTGCCACCTCTTTCAATCCAAATTAAGCACTGCAAACCCATAGTAAGACACTTCCCACTTACCAGAGCAGTGAAAATGGAGTAGGGATGGTCATTTTAGGTCTCCTAATGTACTCATTCCAAGGGGGGTCAGATCTACACTGAGGGTTGGGATGTTTTTAGTATTTTTAGAGCTGTCTAGCATCAGAAAGACTGAACACAAACAAAAGGAAACAAGGCCCCGAAAACACTTCCTCATTAGGCTGGTGGTGGTGATGGCATGTTCACTGCAGTGCATGGTGAGAACTGTTGAATGTTGGCACATAAATGCCATTGTAGGGATCATCTGTGCCTTCCAGTGGTTCTGAAGTTTGATAGGTTGTCTGAATAGAACAGTCTGGCAGGTAACTCTCGCCATGTATGCAGAAGAGGATAGCAGACAAATAGGAAGGCAGGCAAATGGAGGGAGTGGATTCAAGAGGAAAAGAGACTGAGGAGGACTTAGGATCAAGATAAGAGGGTTTCGACATTCTTAATGTCTTCTGGTTCCAGACAACATCTTGTTGGCTTCATCTGAATCAGGGCTAGAAAGTAGTTCCTTGACATAGCTAATAAATGGCCATGCAGGCAAGATTAAACCCTGTTATAGCATAGTTGAGCCAGTCCTGTGATTAGCATGATGCTTATGCAAGACTGATTTTGTAATGTAGAAAAGAGGATTATTTTCACGGCTGAGCATTGTGGTAGAGGTCTGTATCCGGTGCTTAAACCCTGCTGTTTTTACAGTGTAGGTGGGGACCTTAGATGGAATTTACTATGCTCCACTAGGATTCATAAGTGCTCAGATGTGTTACTGTCTGGCATTTATAGCAGATGAGAAAGAACCGGGAATCCTGGATTCTATCCCCAATTTTGCAATGGACTCATTGGGATTGTCACTGGAACAAGCTGTTCTTCCTATCCCCCATCTGTAGAATAGGGATGATAATGCCCACCTACTACACAAAGGGTTTATGAGAACTAATGTTGTTAAATTGCTTAGATGGTGAATCAGACAATTATCAGCATGTGGATACCGAGGCAATAAGCACCTGAGATATCTCTGCACTAAACAGAGAGAAAAGATGGACTTGTTAAGACATTATTGGACTGGCACTATGTAGACTTGGGTTCTGTTCTTGGCTCTGTCACACATTTCATGTGTGACTTGGGGCAAGTTACTTTTTCTGTACCTTTGTCCATCTGTAAAATAGAGATAATAGTTCCCTGCCTCATGGAGGTGTTGTGCAGGTAAATTCACTCAAGGTGCTCTAGTGATGGGGGTAATATAAGTACTCAGAACTAGATGAAAGGTGATATATATGTTTAGGTTTTTAATAGGTAAAAAGCTGGTCCTGTGGAAGAACTCTCTGTGCACATCATATTTTGTAAAGCACACAGATTCCACCACAAAGAAAGCTGCATGAGAGCTGAGATAGATGATAGTAAAATGGCCCTGAAACACTGAATACTGCAGTGCTATAGAATAGTGAAGTGTGAAGCAGAGTAAATTTAAAGGAAGCAGAACTATGTTGGCATCATAAGGGCAGCCCAGCTGCAGCCCCATCAATATGTAATGAGGCTAACATAGGTTAATCATGTCTTGTTTAAGTGAAATTAGAGGCTGGGAAGGAGGGTGTTGGTGCATTATAACTTTATCACACATTTCTAAAGAGGCCTGAAAGAAGCTGACTCCCTGCTGTGGGGTTCTTCTCATATCGGTGTGAATAAGCATCACTCTATCACCTGCAAAGCCTTTAAGTGAGAGACTGACACTTTACTATTCACAGCCTGCCTTTGAAAACCCAAAGGGAAGGAAAAGAAGGCTGAAAACCATGCAAGTCAAAAGGGTGCTGTTTCCATTGTTCTGTTTTCTTGACTCATCATGGGTTGCTCTCGGAGACACATCTGAGAAATTTTCAATGATGCACAAATTCCCAGATCATATGTTTCAGATCTTGTTAATCAATAAAATACACCATGAAATCTCATTTGATTTAATCCCTCTGACACATCTTTGGTGAAACAGATGAAAAACATGATTTTTTTAAAAAACACAATTAAAAAAAAAAGCAAGCTGATGACAATTAGATTCTTCTTCTACACGGGAGGAAATCTTTTCTGTATGTGGATTCTTAGGGCCTATCTACACTAGAAAATGAAACCATGTTTTAACAGTGTCTGGGGAACAAGCAGGTAATGTGGTCCCTTTTGCAGGGTAGACAGGCCTTAAACTATTAGTTGCAGTGTTTGCTTGAAATGAATGTGCCACTCAGACATTATCTGTACATGAGACAGGCCCTGGTTCCACAATGAGTGGCTAGCAACAGTACAATCAACTGCTGCAAAGTGCAGCTTTCTTTCTCTGTGCATAGGGTTTGCACTAGTGCAACTATACTGGTTGCTGGCCACTGATTGCTAAATCCCAACCACAGCCAGGGCTTCAGGTAACTGTAGGTAGGTCTGCACTGCATAGTAAACCTGGGTCCAGGTTTCCTGTGCTTGCAAACCTGTTCTTTCCAAGCTTACCTTTTAGGTGACTACTTCTACCAATCAGTGCATTGCCAAAGGCTGACTTAGTTTAAATATAGCCATTAGGTTAAGGGCTGGGGAAAGCTGACAGGTATAGAAGACCAAACAGTTCAAACAGACGCATCCCTTAATGGAGAATTTATTAAAGGGGATACTCTATATCCTAGTAAAGAGGGGAGGATAGACGTTGATAAAGTATAGGTGGGAGCTGAAGAGAAACAGCCAAACAAAAGAATCCCATTCAATTACATCACATGAAGGCAGACAATTAAATATTGACAAATTTCATAAATGTTTGTAGATAAATGCAAGAAGTCTAAATACTAAGATGGGTAAACTTGTATGCCTGATATTAAACAGGCATCAGAGAAACAGGGTGGAATGAGCCTTCTGCCTCTTGTGGAGGTAGAGTTATTATGTCACTGTAGTAGTGTGCTTACAGCAGTGGGAAGCTGCCTTATGTCGACCTCTCTGTGTAGTGTAGACCAGCCCTCAGCCTCCTCTGTCCTACGTAATTAAACAATGTATTGAGCTAGAGAAAGCACGACTTACTGCACACTTCAGAGTTGGCAATCCTTGTTAAATCCCATCTCCTCACAGGCACAATGGGACTTAAACCAGGGGCTCCCACATCCTAGGTGAGCACCCTCACCACTGGGCTAAGTCTGAAGGTTATGAGGCATGTGATCCCTCTCTTCCCTTCCTCCTCCCACCATTTTGTGTGGAGCTAGGCAGGTGGCTAATTCATTCTCTCAAGAAATGACTAGGGGGCTTAAGGTGCCTGATTCTGGGAGAGGGGCTTTTAGCTATGGATTGCTAGCAGAGATAGGTATCTCCCTGCAGCCTGGACTTGGGTCAAATTCTGTGAGAGGGGTAGACTCTCCGTTTGTGTCAGCATCTCCCACTGGCTAGTTTAGGCAGCTTCCTACCTAATGGGTTGGCTTTTGTGGATTGCATTCTAAGGTGCCTTTCTCTCCCCATTCGTTGTGTAGGAGCCTTGGCGCCTAACTCAGGTTTGCTGGATCCCAGTGACTATCTAGGTGCCAAGTCCCTCTGTAGATCTGGACCTCTGTGGACGGTTTTAGTAGTTCCTCATGTGTTATTCCTGGTTTAGATAAGCTTATTTGTTCGGTATCTGAGCTTAAAAAGGAACCTGAATAAGGATACATGAATACATAATGTTCTATGTACCCACTACAGCCATTCTTCTTCACTAAGACTAAGCAACTCTGAAAAAACTGTTTACATACTTGATGCATTATTAGGAAAAATATACTGTAGTGTCACTGACAAAACAAACAAAATGCTCTTGCTTTCATTCCTTTTAACCCACCCAATCAGGGAAGTCATTTCTGTACTCAAGTAAAATGGTGTTGCTGTCTGCTGTAACCCAAGCTGAATAGCTCAGCAGCTGATCTGCATTTTAAAACTAATTAGTAAAATTAATTCCCATTTTCTTTAATGGAAATTCTCGATTTCTTTCCCTCTCCTTTTGTCATTTATTTCTCATGCCTTCCTCCTCCTCTGCTAACTGTGGGAAAAATCTTCCCTTTATCAGGGTATGCCATGCATTGTAAAAGTAATTCAATTTTATACCATAGCAATGACATGATCAAGGGAACTCTTAGAAGGCTTTGTGGCCAAGAGCATTTAATAAGTATGTGAAAAGCTTCCAAAGAACCTCCACGAAAGATAGATTATGACAATAGGACAGATAGTTTGATAGTGGCAAATTGAGTCATGGTAGTGACTCAAGCCAAGTTAGACAGAGAAAGAGCAACACTTTGCTATTCTCCCTGCAGGGCTGGCTCTGTGGGCCTGCTCACACCAAGAATTGTTGAATGAAGCGTTGGAAAAATGTAATGATCCGTATGTCATGGAAGGCCTGATTCTTGTCCGATTTAAAATCAATGGGAGCAGGAACAGGCCCTGTGAGACTAAAGAATGTGTAATAAAAAGGACAAATGTGGTTAGATTTGGATTTGGTAGCTTCAAAATATAAGGCTGATCCATTAATCACTAAGCAACAATGTTGTAGTTAACATCTGGGCAAACGTACAGGTGTTGAATTAGCTACAGGTAATCTTGCATTTTGTTCCCTGTATGTAATGGCAACCTTTTGAAAATTTACAATGTAAGAAATATCGGATTGCAGATGTGTAACTGAGAGTAGGAATATTCTGGCCCCACTGAAGTCAATAGCAAAACTTCCACTGACTACAGTGGGGCTAGAATTTCTCCTATATGTGCAAAAAGTCATGCACACTGCACGTAATTTATTGCAGTGTGTGCATGTGATTGAGTGTGTGTAAAAACACTAACCCATCTCTAACATGCGAACAAGTTTAAAAGGAGAGTTTAACTTTTATTTTTTTTTAAAGTAACATCTATTCAAACAGCTATGTTAGAAAAATGTCTCTTAAACAGCCACATGAAACAAGGTACAATTAGGGCTCGGTTTGTGGGGGGGAGACTGTGCAGCGTTTTATAACTTGGCTCTTTTTCACATATGAAGTATTTTGGACCTGAATCTCTGCAATCGAGCAAAATCTACAGGAAGAGAAAATTAACACAGTGGCATATTGGCTGTTTTCTGCTTTATTTGCTCACAGCTTGAGTCTATTACCTAATAGAGATACTAGAAAATAGCCCATCTGTCCATGGTGGATAAATGTGCAAGGATTACTATACGGGGCTGGCTGGATGAAGGGTTGCCTTTAAAGGACACCTCCTCTTTTTTCTCCCTTGTATGTTTTCTCAACAGTATGTATAACTTGATACTAAAAGGCTAATTTGCCTAAGAAAACCAAATGTGACTTCTATACTTAACTGATTATAGACAACCTGTGGGGACTGCATGCAGTCTGCATGGATTACTGAGTATGGCAACTAAAGCCAGAGTGAGCCCAGATGCATCATTGGCTCAGAGGCAGAGCAGTAGCTCAGCAAACAGCTGATTAGCTCTCAGCCTACTTGCCCTCCTGGCTAGGTTTCAGTACTGGGGTGGGAATAAGGATAAAGGTCAAAAATAACCAGCATGGTTTTTGTTTGAACTTCACTGTGGGACAAAGCCCCGCCAAAGCACTGAAAATATCAGACCTATTTCATAACATTATGAGCATCTGGAAACAGGGTTACAATGGGGGAAAATATGTTCTGCACAACTGAAGAGGAGGTAACATTTGCTGGGCCCATTACTGCTAAAGCCCTACTTGAATCAAGGGACGATTGTCAAATAATTGCAGCTGAGTTGCAGACAAGACATGGAAAATTGCGGAAAAGTCATAATGGCTTTTATTAATTGCTGTAATTTGGAAAACCAGCCATGCATGGGGCTGCTGGCGGGGCTGACTATTAAAATGTAACATACACCTGAATTCAGCATCAAAATTGTGGTAGAAACCTAATGTTGTGGGATCCACAATATAGTGAATTAAGTAGGGCCTTAATTATTGCCAATCCCAACTCTTCAGAAACAAGCAGTCTGGCCCAAAAACATGAGTGGCTTAAAAATCAGGAAGTTGGGGGCATGGGGTTTTTTGGGGGTGAAGGGGGTTAATAATATATGTTGTCTCTTGATCTTGCCTCTGGGTTTTTGAGACTTTAAGCTTCTAATTTTGAAGCCAAGCTTTTCTGCACAGCTATAAGGGCTAAAAACTTTTTTTTAATGAAAAAGCTCTAGGAGCTGAAGCTTTAACTCCCCTGCCTCAAAAAATATCACAAGACTGGTGAGAGTTGGTAACACTGCCAGAGCCAAAGACCTCAGTCTAATAAAGTTGTCCCAAAAGGTTGAGAACAACTGGTTTAGAGGAAAGATGCTCTTATCCATCCACATGTGTTGCCATTTTTGCTAATGATCAAACTTCAATCAGTTTTGCACAGGACGGGTGGGTGCGTATGAGTTTGAAGAAAACAATGTAACAATAAGGCTTGCACGGATTCTGTTAAATTTTCTATATGCTTAACCTAGGTTGTTAGCTCCATGAGGCAGGGACTGTGGACAAGATATTTCAAATGTGACTAGTTATGTGGGGTGCTTCAATTTTTGGTTAGACATCTTGACACCTTAAAGAAGCCTGACTTTCAGAAAGTGCGGATCACTTGCCCTATGGTCCCTTTAAGATATCACAAGTTGGGCACCCAAAAATGAAGGCATCCAAAATCACAGGCCAAGACTTTCAAAATATATTAGCCTGTGTCTACACTAACACTCTTGTCGGTCAGGGGTGTGAAAAAACACACCCTGACTGACATAAGTTTCACCGACAAAAGCGCCGATGTGGACAGTGCTATGTTGGCGGGAGATGCTCTCCTGCTGACATAGCTACAGCTGCTCGTTGATGGTGGTTTAATTATGCCAATGGGAGAGCTCTCTCCCATCTGCAGAGCGCAGCTACATGGGAGACCTTACAGCAGTGCAGCTGTACCTCGAGGTCTGTAGTGTAGACATTGCCTTAGTCTGTTTATTGCATGTCTGTATAGTGGTTCTGCTGTGCCAAGCCTGATCCTTGATTCATTCTCCTACATGCTAATGCAAATATAATAATAATGTGATTTTTTTTATTGCACAAAATTTATGTGCCTTTTTATCAGCCTCTATAACAACTGCCTCTGTGCCTTCTTCCATGTGACCCCTTATGCATGGTTCATCCTCCCTGAATTGATCTCCAAGCTCACTATCCTCTCCACTTTTAAGTCCCTCTTGAAAACCCACTCCTGCCATATTATCTATAATGAGTCTTGGTGATTTGTATAGAAAAGCCTTTACTGATCTTTGTCTGTCAGTCCTTAGACTGGAGTCCTTGGGGTAGGGATCATCCTTCATGTATGTCTGGAAAGTGCCTAAAACACATGGTGGGAGCTACCATACACAAATAATAATCTAAGCCACATGCAAAGTATCCAGAGACTGAAGTCATACAAATGGCTGTAATAAATAAGCAAACAGTGCCACCTCTCTATCTGTAGAGAGCCATGACTTATATCTTGTGCAGTGTATGTATTTACACACACACATTAATTCCATCAGCTCGTTAACAATTTTAACAATGCTCTTTGTTTGATAAACACTTCTTCTACTACTACGTCTCCAATAAGCTGGAGGCCATCAACACTTTGCTGATGATGAACTGGGAACTTTTATCTTCTTCCATCCTCACCTTTGAAATGACCCATGAAACAGGCCTTGAAGATCAAAGGACTCTCCTGTACTCCCCACCCCTCTGACTCAGATATTGAAGGTATTTAGCACCCATGTGGGAATATGGATACTGGTATTCAGAGGACAGAACAAGGTGGGGGGGAGAGGGTAGCCAAGGAGATGAATTACCTGGGGAGGGAGTTGTCCTAAACTTTCCAATTGGGGTCTCAGTAACTGTCACAGCAAGGTGAGAAGTCAAAAGAGAAACTACTTCCTCTGTAGCAAATAAAGCAGTGGTTCTCAACCAGGGGTCTGTGGCCCCTTTGGGGCGGCGGGGCAAGGCGAGTTGAGTTGAGTTGGTTTCAGGGGTCGAGAATGGCTGACGTTAGACTTGTTAGGGCCCAGGGCAGAAAGCTGAAGCCCCACCATGAAGGACTGGAGGCTGGGGCCCTGAGCTCCAGCACCTGGGGCTGAAGCTGAATCTTGAGCAACTTAGTTTCGCGGTGCTCCTTGTGGCATGGGGCCCCAGGCAATTACCCTGCTTCCTATCCCTTAATGCCAGCTGTAGCTTTTATATGGAGAAAAATAGTTGCGGCACAGGTGGGCCGTGGAGTTTTTATAGCATGGTGGGGGGGCCTCAGAAAGAAAAAGGTTGTGAACCCCTGAAATAAAGTGTTTGTTGCATTTGCATTCAAGTGCGTTAGTTTTTCACATATTTCCTCATTCATTTTTTACTTGCAATATTAGCTAATTAATTGCTCTGTGAATTCTTGTCTTGCAGAGAGTATATCTAGAGGGCTTTTTCAATAGTTAAGTATAGACACATGTCCAGATGCTCTGTGTTTCACTGTCCAAACAAAGTGAAAAGAAAAAAGTGATTAAACAGCATATATTGAAGGGGAGGATGGAGTATGAGGATTTTAATAATTCCTGTCTTTTTAATCATCTAGGATGTAACAGATTTGTCATTATTTCTATGCTAAGAGGGGCACAGGTAAGAACAAGGGGTTAGGAGTACTGCCTCTTGTGTGTTCTACTCCCATTCTGCCACTGATTTGATGAGTACGTTGGGCAAGTCACGTTGTTCGCCATACCTGTGTCTACCCTACATTTATTCTCCTAAAATGTCCTCCTGTTGCCACTGCTCACTGGTGATGTCAGCCAGAGCACTGGTGTAGACATTTTATCCTAACTCTGTCCAGGATAGACAACACAGTGGCTAAAATGCAGACAACAGCTGGCACCCTGTCCATGCTAACACTCCCTCCATTCCTACCAGTGGTAGGAACAGCAGGAAATTTTAGGGGTGGGGGAGTGTAGGCCAAAAACAGGAGAATTATGTTTGCAACCATGTTTAAGCTTGTCTGTAAGCCTTGCTGAAAGGCTTGTGTAGATAGGGTCTTAGATTGTCTTCACTTCAAAAATAGGTATATGTTTACATAGTGATAGCTCTCTCAATGTAAAATTCTAGTGGAGACAAAGCATTGTAATTTTTACCTCAAGGTAGGTAGTGGAGATAAACCCCAACTTGTGGATCGGATAGAGTTGACCTTGACTAAGGTTACCATATTTCTGGGTTTTCCAGACGTTGCCTCTTTTTTGATCCTCTGTCTGGACGGATTTTTCAAATCACGGGCAATGTCTGGGTTTTTTGTAGAGCAGATGTTGCAACTCAGAAAGATTCCTGATTGGTCCCTTCCCTGCATGTGATTGGTCCCTCGCAGCTGCCAGATCCCACCCACCCAGGCCCCAGCCCTGGGGGTGGGGAGAGTCCAGCAGCGAGGCACTGACTGACGGCTTTTGCTGCGTCCCAGGTCTGTATCTGCCACCATGACAGGGAGCGACACTGCCCCCCTCCCCACCTCAACAATGATGCCCCACGTATGCCCTCCAGCACCCCTCAAATACCCCCCAGTACACACACGCCAGCATCGCCCAACTATACCTCCTGCCTCCCCTCCCAGCAGTATCCTCTTCGTGAGAACCTGAAAAGTGGACCCTAACCGTGACTAGCCTTGTATCCACTAGAATTTTACAGTTATGACCTCAGTGTAGCTAGTCCCGGTCAACTCTATCCCACCCACATGCTGTGGGTTTTCTCCACTACCTATCTGGAGATACACATTACAGTACTCTGTAGGATTTTGCATTGAGAGTTTAGGTATCTCAGTGTAAAAAGACACTTAGCCATAGGCTACCAATAAATATTGTTAACATACTTCTCTAACCCTGCCCACACAGGTCAGGGAAAACATTCTAGGATCCTGTTGGCAAACTATTGTGTAACAGTGTTTAAACAAGGTTGAAGCTAGGACATGTCCCTACTTCCTTTGAGATGCTTGGATAAAAGGTGATAGAGAAATGCCAATATTATTATCTTGACTATTCATTTAATAAATAGAATGCGTCTTCTAGAAACTGCTCCTGTAAGTAAACTCATAACATCAACAGATTTTTTTTAAAAAGAGTAAACAGGGAAAAGAAACCTCATTGTTATGAACAAGGAGAAATACACGGCAAGTTCTGCCTGGTCATTGCGATGTACTACTAGAGCTAAACAACTGGAATGGTAAATAAGTGTTAGTCATTATTTGTCTGTCTCAGTAACCTCAAGCTCTATCTTGCGACACAGGCAAGCTAAGCAACCCGAGTGCCCCCTTCACAGCACCCTAAAAAAGATAGATTAGAACTAAGAATAATCCATGATGAAGCAGCTGTTATCATGAGATAACAAGGACTTCAGACTGCCACTGTGCACAAAATGGGGGGTGGGGAGGGGCAGTTGTGCCTAGAATGCACCATCAGTGGGTTTTGGTTTTTTATTAGGTTTGCAGAAAGAAGGAGAGAGAACCTCTTGGCCAGGTCTCACTGTCACCAATAGCAAAGTAGTGTAATTTTTTAATAAAACACCTTTGTGATTAACAAATAGGCCACTGTCCATCTCATAGGCATCTTCTGCAAATGATAAATCATCCATAACCAGAGTTATTTTGGGTGGGGTTAATGTTTTAAATGTGATTACTACCCAAATGATCTACATGTTGTCAGAGCAGAGTGGTGCTTTCTTGTCTCTCTATTTTAATGTTACTTTTTAAAGGGTGGATTAATTAGCTAAGGTATTTATCCCATTCTGTACCACTTATCAATAATTCAATCCTCCAAAAGAATAATGCAGTATGAAATTTATACATAATAGTGGTATCCTCTAGTTCAACCACAAGTTACTGGACATGGTGCAGGAATCACCGGGTGAATTTATTGGCTTGTGCTATGCAAGAGGTCAGACTAGATGATCATAATGGTCCCTTCTGGCCTTACTGTATATCAGAAGAACAAGAACATTTCTTAAAAATAAGAACATTTTATGGATTAAAAACTGCTTAACTGATTCAAAAGTAATAATAAATGGGGAAACATTCACCAATGGGGGTATTGCTGGTGGGATCCTGAAGGGATCTCTTCTTGGCCTAATGCTATTCGATATCTTTATCAATGATCTGGAAGAGGAGGAGGAGAGGAAGGTGATCAGTAATAGTCAACATGGATTCACCAAGGGGATTGCCTTCTATGATGAGATAACTGGCTCTGCGGATATGGGGAAAGTGGTGTAAGTGATAATCTTGACTTTAGCAAAGCTTTTGATACGGGCTCCCACAGTATTCTTGCCAGCAAGTTAAAGAAGTATGGATTGAATGAATGGACTATATGGTGGATAGAAAGCTGACTAGATTGTTGGGCTCAATGGGTAGTGATCAAGGGCTTGATGTCTAGTTGGCAGCCGGTATCAAGCAGAGTACCCCAGAGGTCGGTCCTGGGGCCGGTTTTGTTCAACATCTTTACTAATGATTTGGATAATGGGATGGATTGCACCCTCAGCAAGTTCGCAGGTGACACTAAGCTGGGGGGAGAGGTAGATACGCTGGAGGGTAGGGATAGGGTCCAGAGTGACCTAGAATTGCAGGATTGGGCCAAAAGAAATCTGATGAGGTTCAGCAAGGACAAGTGCAGTGTCCTGCACTTAGGATGGAAGAATCCCATGCAACGCTACAGGCTGGGGACCGACTGGCTAAGCAGCAGTTCTGCAGAAAAGGACGTAGGGGTTACAGTGGACGAGAAGCTGGATATGAGTCAGCAGTGTGCCCTTGTTACCAAGAAGGCTAACGGCATATTGGGCTGCATTTAGGGTGACCAGACAGCAAGTGTGAAAAATCGGGACTGCGGGTGGGGGGTAATAGGAGCCTATATAAGAAAAAGACCCAAAAATCGGGACTGTCCCTATAAAATTGGGACATCTGGTCACTATAGCTGCATTAGTGAGAGCATTGCCAGCAGATCGAGGGAAGTGATCATTCCCCTCCATTTGGCACTGGTGAGGCCACATCTGGAGCATTGCATCCAGTTTTGGGCCCCCCACTACAGAAAGGATGAGGACAAATTGGAGAGAGTCCAATAGAGGGCAGTGAAAATGATCAGGGGGCTGGGGCACATGACTTATGAGGAGAGGCTGAGGGAATTGGGTTTGTTTAGTCTGCAGAAGAGAAGAGTGAGGTGGGATTTGATAGCAGCCTTCAACTACTGAAGGGGAATTCCAAAGAGGATGGAGCTCAGCTGTTCTCAGTGGTGGCAGATGACAGAACAAGGAGCAATGGTCTCAAGTTGCAGTGGAGGAGGTCTAGGTTGTATATTAGGAAACACTATTTTACTAAGAGGGTGGTGAAGCACTGGAATGGGTTACCTAGGCAGGTGGTGAAATCTCCATCCTTAGAGGTTTTTAAGGCCCAGCTTGACAAAGCCCCGGCTGGGATGATTTAGTTGGTGTTGGTCCTGCCTTGAGCAGGGGTTTGGACTAGATGACCTCCTGAGGTCTCTTCCAACCCTAATCTTCTATGATTCTATTATTCTAAGAAAATATAAAATAATTACTGGTGAAATTTGCCCATTACACACACATTTGGGGGAGTGATTAAATAATGGAGTGGTAAATAATGATGGACAGGTCAGTTATACAGGCCAACCTGGCTCACACAGGCTTTTTAATACAGCCAAAGGCAAGATTATAGTCTAGTGTAGTGAGGTGGCTGCCCCACTCCCCAGAACAGGGGTTAAAAGCAGCCCTGGAGAGGGCTGCAGCTGGGAGAAAGAGTGAGAGCAGCTGAGTGAGTAGCTGACCACAAGTGTGGCCAGCTCAAGCAGGGCCCAGCTGGCCCTTATAAGAGAGCTGCAGGGCCAGGATGGAGGAGTCTCACTCTAGCCCTGGAGTGGGAAGGGCTAGCTGCCTGAGAGCAAGGTACCTGAAGCGAAGCAGGGGAATAGGGCTGGGGAGCTCTAGCCTGGTAAAACCCCAGGCTGAAGGCCTATGAAAGGGTACCGGGGCTGCAGAGGGGCAGCCTGGGGATAGGTAAAGGCAGCAGGTCCTAACCCCTTGCCAATGATAAGTGGCCTTTACAGACTGCAGTCTGCCCCAGTGAGTGGGGGCTAGCTGATGACTGGCACAGTAGCCACTGAGGCAAGGTGGGTTTACAGGGTTGGGGTTTCCCCTGGGAGGGGAGACCCAGCGTAAGGGGATACTGCTGGGGTAGAACCCTGAGGTAAAGGGCACTGGGGTCTGGAAGGGACACAGGGCCTGAGGCAGGCGAGACACCTGCTGGCAGAGGGCGCTCCGAAGGCTGGAAAGAGCTAATTCCCATGATGACCAGCAGGAGGTGCCATCCCAGTGAGTCTCCACTTTGCTACATCTAGGAACAAGAAGTAGGTCATACTTCCAAGCTTCGGGGACTATATCAGAGAATGCAGTGATGCTGAAAAGGACAGTAGTGTTATTGTAGAAAACCAATTGAACATAAGCTCCCAATGCGATACTGTAGCTAAGAAGGCACAAATAATCATCTGATGTATTATCAGGGGAATATCAAGAAGAAACGGGCAGGTGGTATTGCCTCTATATACGGCATTAGGGAGACCATTTCTTCTGTACTATGTCCAGTTCTAGTGTCAACACTTCAAAAAGGATGTTGAATATTTAGAAAGAGTTCAGAAAAGAGCTACAAGAATAGGTTTTTTTTATGCCAGAAGAGATCATTAGTCTAACCAACTGTATAAATCAAGCCATAGAATTTAATCCAGTTACCTGCATATTGAGCGCAATAACTTGTGTATGATTAACCAGTGGAACAAACTGCCAAAGGAAGTAGTGGAGTCTCCATCTCTTGACCACTTCAAGACTAGATGGTTTTTCTAAAAGATATGCTGTAACTCAGAGAGAAATTATGGGACCGATGCACAGAGCCCTGCGTGGATACAACATTTGTATCTGCATCTGATCCGCGAAAATGGTCTGCAGATTTGCAGGATGCTATTGATACAGTCATCACTGGTGAGGTGTTTTTTGGCCTGTTGTGCAACAGGTATTACCAGATGATCAGAATGGTCCCTTTTGGCCTTAAAATCTATTAATCGCAGGCTTAACTTCACATACTGTAAGTACAGTCCCATTTCTCTACAGAACTACTCATGCTTAAAGTTAAGCATGTGCGGAGATGCTTTGCTGGATTGGGGCATATGCTCCCTCTGCCTTCTCTCCAGTAGGTTTTTCTGGCTAAATGTTTCCCATTTCTGCTACCAGAGGTTCTGCTTCACTAGTGCTATAAGCAGTGAGAGCACTAGTGGAGACACAATGCAAGCAGTCACCGGAGGCGAGTTAAAGGATGATTCGGACACTAGCTGCCAGTTGGACTCCTGTCTACACTAGTAACTAGTGCTCCACCATTGCTGTCTCCCATGAAGCTGAACTGGCAGCAGCAACGGTAGGAAGTCTGGGGGGGTTGGGGAGTAGCCTTAGATACTGCCTAATTTCCAATCCATGACTTTTTCTCCACTGTACTGGTTAAAAACTGCCACACTTCTTCCTTTTGTCTTTGTTGCAAGCCTTGATAATCAAAACATTAGCAAGCATCAGGCAAAAGTTCATTACATGTAACCAAAGCTTCACCAGCTGGTTCCTTGCCACTGAGAAATAATGGACTTGATGTTTTTCTTCACACTGAAAGTCATTTAAATTAAAACTCCTTTGTCGCTCAGGTTTAGGAAATTATTTACATTTTTTCACAAACACCAATTGTAAGTAAATAATCCATGAGTCAAAATTAAAAAATTCTTTTGACAAATTAAGTGACTTCCTTCGACAACTTTCTTTTTTGGTGAAGACATCAAGTACCTTTCCAGCAGTGCCACACAACAAAGTAAGTCCCAATCCTGCAACTGGCTCCATGTTGGATGTACCTTTGAGCTCATCGAGCGCCAGATGCAGGAGCCACACCTAACTGTGTAGACAGTAATGGTGGTCGTCATTGTTCTTTGTCCTTTTTTAAAAATTAGTTGAAAGGAAAAATGTCTCCATCCTCACCACCAGAAAGTTTCATGTGGCAATTCTGTCTTAAGGCAAAGTCAAAAGGCAATCAGCCTGATGAACACCAGCTTAACTGTTTCATTAGTGCTCCTGTTATCATAGGTTTTCATGAAAGAAAATTCAGAACAGAGGACCTGTTTGTTTGGGTTTTTTTTTTTGTTTTTTTTTTAGGGATACATACAACCATGAAAGCCTTTCCATCACGTACTATATCTCTTTCCTCCACTCTACCTAACCTAATATCAATTTTTATTAGGGATATCAAACCATTAAAAAATTAATCACAATTAATTGTGAGATAAAAATAATTGCAGTTTTAATCGCACTGTTAAAAATAATAGAATACCAATTTAAATTTATTATAAATATTTTTGGATGTTTTTCTACATTTTCAAATATATTGATTTCAGTTACAATGGCAAATACAGAGTGTAGAGTGCAGACTTTATATTTTGATTACAAATATTTGCACTGCAAAAAAAATCTGTCAAAGCATGAAGGGGCATAGAAATGGTTAGCATATCTGGCACGTAAATACCTTGCAACACCAGGTATGACAGTGCCATGTGAATGCTTGTTCTCACTTTCAGGTGACACTGTAAATAAGTAGCGGGCAGCATTATCTCCCATAAATGTAAACAAACTTGTTTGTCTTTGTGATTGGCTGAACAAGAAGTAGGACTGAATAGACTTGTAGACTCTAAAGTTGTATATGGTTTTGTTTTAGAGTGCAGTTACATTAAAAAAAATTAATGATAGAGATTGGACTATAGTATTTGTATTAGGTGAATTGAAAAATGTGATTTCTTTTTTACAGTGTGAATATTTGTAATAAAAACAATATAGTGAGCACGCCGCACTTTGATTTCCGTTCCAACACAGAATACAGTATATTTGAAAATTTAGAAAAACATTCAAAAATATTTATAATTTCAAATTGGTATTCTATTATTAGTACAATTAAAACTGCGATTAATCACGATTAATTTTTTAATCTAGTTAAATTGTTTTGAGTTAATCGTTTCAGTTAACTGCAATTGACAGCCCTAATTTTTGCTTTTGGTCTCCTGCCTTTCCACCCATGCAATATAAAAATTCTCCCATTTCAGAAGTTTTCAGTTACATACTCCTGCCTTAAAAAAAAATAAAAAAATTGGCCAGATCCTCGGCTGATGTAAATAGGCACAGTTATTTAGGTCAAAGGAACTATACCAGTTTATGTCAACTGAGGATCTGATCCCACAACATGTGGGGTTAGACAACTGCAGGACCAAACTTGCCTTTGTAACTTATAGACTTTTCTCTGGACTTTATCACACACAAATATCAATGGATTTTATCCTTCATACAAAATGAGGGGATCTGAATTAGCTGTTGCCACTCAAGACAGAGATCTTGGAGTCATTGTGGATAGGTCTCTGAAAACATCCACTCAATGTGCAGCGGCAGTCAAAAAAGCTCACAGTGTTAGGAACCATTAGGAAAGGGCTAGATGATAAAACAGACAATTTCATAATCCCATTTTATAAATCCACGCTACATGCGCACCTTGAGTACTGCATGCAGTTCTGGTCACCCCATCTCCAAAAAGATGTTAGAATTGGAAAAGGTACGCAGAAGGGCAACAAGAACAATTTGGGGGTATGGAACAGCTCCCATAGGAGGGGAGATTAAAAAGACTGGGACTGTTCAGCTTGGAAAAGAGATGACTGGGGAGGGGGATGTAGGTCTATAAAATCATGAATAATGTGGAGAAAGTGACCAAGGCAGTGTTATTTACTCCTTCACATAACACAAGAACCAGGGGTCACCCAATGAACTTAATAGGCAGCAGGCTTAAAACAAACAAAAGGAAGTACTTTTCCAGGCGATGTCGTGCAGGCCAAAACTATAATGGGGTTCAAAAAAGAACTAGATAAATTCATGGAGGATAGCTCCATCAATGGCTATTAGCCAAGACAATCAGGAATGCAACCCCATGCTCTGGATGTCCCTAGCTTCTGACTGCCAGATGCCAAGAGTGGACACCAGGGGATGGATCACTTGATTGCCTGTTCTGTTCACTCCTTCTGAAGCACCTGGCGTTGGCCACTGTCAGAACCCAGGATGAACCACTGGTCTGACTCAGTGTGGTCATTCTTATGCGGAACCTATAGTTCTCTCCACTCCACACTTCTGCACTAAAGATGGCTGCAGCTCATAGGTGGCACTACAGATTTGTCTGCAGGGTTTTGGCCCACACTTCCCTCAACTTGATGTATCTATTAATCTTTTTTATTCATTATGCTGTAGCTTTAATGAACTGAAATATAGTAACCAATTTTTTAGAAGATACATCTGCATAGGTGGTCGTTTCATCAGAATACCAGACTTGACAGACTGCTGACAGGATATTCATTCTCCGTGAACTGTCTCAACTCAATTTATAGTGTTCTATTGGTTTTTAATAGAGAAATGCAAGTGAGAGAGCACAGCAGTTATGTTCCTAACCCAGCTTGTCACTTTTGTGCATTTCCCCATCCCCAGCAGAGTACAATAGTTTCTCTAGCTGTGAAAATCCATGGGAAGCTGGTGGCTGACAATACTGTCCCAAAGTTGCTTTTTTTTTAAACTGATTAAGTTAGGAGTCACCCTTTTTTAAAAAAAAAAAAAAAATCCCCTCTACTTTTTTACCACTTTCCTCCTTCCCTTCTCCATACTTATGTATGTATTTTACTTGTTAGCACAGCATTGCCACCTACCAGCTGTTGACAATTCCTTCACCCCTTCCACTTTTCAGCACCACACCACCATGAAACACACTTAAGGGAAATTGCTTCCACTCCAGCAGGCCCCTGCCCATTAAGCTGATTTAATAAAAACGCTTTTCTCTGTCTTGCTCTCTCTCAAGCTGCCTTCTTGAAAAGCTCTTTCCTACTTCTGGAGGGAAAGTTATTATATTTGCCATCCCAGGGCAATTCAGATTTGCCAGTCTGTCATCCTTTAATTGATTTAGATTGATCTGGTGACTGTTTCTCACAGTCTGGGACTATTTGTCCTCCTCTCCTTCTCTCTCTAGTGAGCTGACCTCACTCACAAAGTGAACATTTGATTTTTTTTTTTTTAAAAAAAAGGTTTCTCCCATCAATTCATAAATTCAGTCATCATTTTTCCATGATGAAATTCTACCAATTACATGCATTCCCACATCTCCAGTTAATTGTACGCAGATGAAGGCAAATCAGATTTAAAAGAAAAGAGCTAATCAACCAATTGCACTTTCCCATAGACACAATAATATTGTCTACTGAAGACAGCTAGACATCTGTGAAGAGCTAATGGCCTGATGCAGAGCAACCCTATCTCCCACTGAAGCTGATGGTAGTGGAGGTTGCTCGGTTCCTCCAAAGAACGTGCCCTTTGTTTTTTATCTGGGTTGTTTATTCACTTTTTAAAGAAATTACCCCATGGTTTAATCCCTTCTCTTTCATTCTACTTCTTTAAACTGCCTCAAGCTAGTGAGATTACTTGTTTTATCTCCTTTGAGTACCAGAGACTTTTGCCAGGCCCAACCCACACCTCACCAGATAACATACTTAGTCTGCATCCTTTACCCTGGATCTGTCTCTTCCTTGCCCTTCCTTTATGTCTGAAGCAACCTCATATATACCCAGAGAAATGAGTTATCTCAGCAACCATCATAGATTCCCTTCCTCATTTATCATGTCAAGTTTCATGTCAATCTTTAGAGAACCTAAGGCTTTTAATCCAGAACCTTTTAAGAACACCAAATTCACTTAAAAACCATTAGATTTGGGGGCTTATACTCACCCTCCCCTCTGGTCTACCTACCAATGATACCACTTTTTTCTTTTCCTATAGCTAAGGACCAAAACTAAGCATTGAAGGTTTGGTAGGCCTAAAGGTGAATGGAAAGATCATTCAGAAGATATCTATGGTCAGGATAGAGCCAGTACTTTTACTGTCTTCCTTTGAAGTTATGGTCAATATCCATCATCTGGAGATGGTCCTAGAATAGTAAACTGTACAACTGAGACATCTCTGTCAATTACTACTATAGCGTACCCTTTCCATAGGCTCTTAGATAAAAAGATACTACTCGTGTCAAGTAGTTTAATCTCCCAGTTCCTCTATAAATTAACACCTTTAAATCATTCCTCTTGCTAAAACAGTTTTGGGGTTTTTTTGCTTTCTTTGTTTTAAAATAAAACAACACCTTGGCTCCAAAGAGCAGCTTTGTAGAATTGCATTATTATTAGAAAGGGAGCTGGAAATGCTACCAGCATTCCCCAAACCATACATGACCTATAAAAGGAATATTATAATAACTATAAGATATAGAAGTTAGAGATGGAAAAGACTTATTGACACAGCTATACCAAGGAGAATTTGAGATCACATGAAACTCAGAAATTTTGCCCAAATTTTGTGCAACAAAGTAAAACTGAGAAGGAAGGGG
Organism: Lepidochelys olivacea; assembly: GCF_965140295.1. NCBI lineage: Eukaryota > Metazoa > Chordata > Testudines > Cheloniidae > Lepidochelys > Lepidochelys olivacea. The sequence goes on from NC_140413.1 coordinate 130,480,169, forward strand.
AACCCAGACAAGCTAAAAATAAAGGTGTGGTTTTTGGGGGTTTTTTGTGTTTTTTTTTTTCTCGAAATCCCTGGCAAATAAAAACTCATGAGTTTCATACAGCTCAACCGATCAGGTCATTTAGTTCAGTGGCTCTCAACCTTTCGAGACTACTGTACTCCTTTCAGGAGCCTGATTTGTCTTACATACCCCCAAGTTTCACCTCACTTAAAATCTATTTGCTTACAAAATCAGAAACAAAAATACACAATTACTGAAAAATTGCTTCTTTTCTCATTTTTACCATATAATAAAATAAATCAATTAGAATATAAATATTGTCCTTACATTTCAGTGTATGGTATATAGAACAATAGAAACCAGTCATTGTATGAAACTTTAGTTTGTATTGTCTTCGCTCATGCTTTTATGTAGCCTGTTGTAAAACTAGGCAAATATCTACATGAGTGAATGTACCCCCCTTGAAGACCTCTGCATGTCCCCAAAGGATACCCCTGGTTGAGGACCACTGGCTTATGCAGGATTGTTCTCTACAAAATATGTGAGTGCTTTGTCTCTGAGGATGTGTGTTTTTGTTTCTTTAAAAATGCAGAAGGAGGTAGGCCAGGAAGATGCTGGTGAAAGTTCTAACCAGAATTTTCTCTGGTGAAGCACAGAGAGAGTTGCAGGGTTAATATGGTTTTCTTTAGTCTATTAATGTTTCTTGTTCAGTGTTAGTTGGAAGTGACTCTTTCTGAGTTTCTTTACCCAGTATTACCAACCAAGAGCACTTTACAAAAAAAAAAAAAATCATGCATCAAGCCCCCAAAATCAGGACATTGGCTTAAAAATCATGAGATTTTAAAAACAGAATATGTTTTGGGTTCTTTTATTTCCATTCTGATTTTTGAGCCTTTAGGGCATTATACTTTCATACTTTTCTCCACAACCATGAGGGCTAGACACTTAAACTTCTTTTAATAGAAGTTTAGATTCTCAAGTAATATGTGCTCTTTGGAGCTGGGGCTTGAACAAAAATAGTGAGTATCACAAGGGTTGGCAACACTACAACTGGGATATAAAAGGGTGATGGCATGTCTGTCTGAGAGGCAATGGAAACTGGCATTTGGCTGGAGAGGATCGGCAAGGCAGTGGAAAAAACTTAGAAACAAGAAAATTTAGGCTGAGATTTTTATTTTTTCCACAGTTACTAATAAAGCTACTACTGGGGTAAGCTGGGACTCTCTCCAGAGTGCATGTATATCTGTTTGTTTGGAACAGAGTGGAAAGGTTTCCTTGCTTTCAAGCATTTGTAGTCAAAGTGACACTGCAACTAGACCACTCAAGTTTATTGTATTGTGCCCTGCATTAGGATGGAGTCTTCTTCCCTGTCTTGCTGCACTGCTTTTCTGGGACAGGTGCAGCATAGCTTCCTGGAGCAAGCTCTGTCCTTACATTTTCCCATAAGGAGGAGAGAGTTAAACAAGCCTTAAGCTGTTGGATTTTTTCCTAGCCTGGGAGGCTTCGCTTCCTCCTCCCATCCTATGAAAAGTATAACCCGCCAGCCTGCTCCCACCCACAACCCTCCTAGTAAACAGCATGTCCCCTGGGTGTAGGGGATCCTCAGAGGCCTCTCCTGCAGTCCTGCTCCTTGAGGGAGAGGAGAGCAGGGGCCCAGAGCCACAGGAGTTAGCAGCAACAGCAAGGAACTGCTTGGGGACAAGAACAATGGGGCCCAGCAGACAGATATGACTGGGCCTAAAATAAGTATTTTAGGGAAGGACAACGTCCTAAAAGTAAGCCCTGAGAAAAGCATTTCCTCTTCTTATAGGGGTAAGAGGGAAGGGAAACTGAGGCTTCCAGGAGGGAGCCGCATGCCTCATAGGCAGAAGGATAACATCAAAAATTTGGAAGCCAAATAGGATTTGCCCCACAGACTCTACTGGCAGTTTGTGTTTTTGCTGGAGATAGTTCAAAAATTGGCGTTGTGTGACAGGGATCTGATAAAATGTGCAGATGCTGGATGCTATTTAATCCAAAGAGCATGAGTTTTTCGTATTTCTATTAAAATGTAGCTTGTTGTCAGTTATATTGCAATCTCTTGGAATGTTCTCAGAATATTTGGTGGTGGTTTTCTTAAAGTCCCAGTTCTGGGAGCCATATGATGGTGAGAATCTCAACTTGGATTTAAAAAACAAAAGTTTTACTCCCATGGTTGTGGTGAAAAGCTTGAAAACATGAACCCTAAAGGCTCAAACCAGTAGGGAAATAAAAAGGAACCCCAAATGTATTTATTTTAAAATCTCACAATCTGGGACGCCTGACTCATAATTCTGAACACTTGGGGTTGGCAAAAGTGTATCAGACCGAGAGAAGACTATTTTAATCAAACTCATAATTCTTCTGTAGGGCCATTTCTATGAGGACTTCATGTGCTTTACAAACATTAATCAATTTATCCTTACAGCATCCCAAAAATAAGCTTTGATTTTCGTTGGAGCTATCCCACATCCTATAAAATGGGGCCACAATTCAGGAAAGCACTAAGTACATGCTTAACTTTAAGCATGTGCTTATGTCTCCATTGACTTCAACAGAATTTACACATGTGCTTAAGTGTATCCCTGAACTGAGGGCTGGGTTCGGAAAACAAGTATCTTCAGGAATTGGTGTAACATCATATTATGAACTGTGTTTGCACTAAAGCTGGAGTACTGCCCCCCCCCAATCTGTTTTCTTGCATTTAAAAATGAATTTGCTTCATCTGGGCTTCTGCCCCCTTTGTGTTAACTTCCTCCAAACATTTGAATGATTGAGCTAAGGCTGTGTCTTCACTGCCAAAAAAGTGTGTGTTTACTGCAAGATAGCTAACTTGAGCTAATCCTAGAAAAGACACAGCTCAGGTAGTTTTTACCTCAGTGTAGCTAGTCAAGATCAACTCTAGATGGCAGATTAGGAGCTCACTTACTCAAATAATCACACCGGAAATGGTATAGTTTAGCTCTTTGGGGCAGGGTCCATCTTTTTGTTCTGTTTGCACAATGCCTAGCACAGTGAGGTCCTGGTCTCTAACTGTTGGTTTTTTGGTAGCTACTACCACAAATACAAAGTATTAATAATATATGTTCTCTGAGATTGGACACTGCTTGAGAAAGCAGAAGACTTCCAAAGCTGCTCCCCAGGGCCCTGGCACAGAGGCATTTTAAAATAATGTTATATTGCCAGTTCCAAGAGCTCAAAAATCATGAGTTGAGAACACTGTAATGCAGACTAGGACCTAAGTGCACTCTTCAGAGCTAGGATCACACACAAACGCATAGTATTGTTTGTGAACATGAGGTGAGGCAATTATGTTCAAGTTCTACTTCCAGAGAATAATAAATCTTACAGTAGCTTGATTCTACTAGGAACAATGCTACAGTAAAGACCTTGGACAAACAGCGCTAAGCACAAAGTATGAGGGATTTTTTTTTTTTCAGTAAGTGTTCAAGGAAATTAACGAATGCATCCCAATCTCAAAATACTTCTATTTCCACTAGTGAATGCAACTAGTGTGATGCCAAAACTCTATCCTATTAAAATGAATTGCAATAGTTTTATTAAGACCAAGTTTAAAAAAATCACTAGCAAACAGCAACACTTTTGCATTGAAACTGCAGAGTTTTGGCCCTTGAATGAGCTTAAAGGGATTTTTTTTTTATGGTAGAATATGATTTGAAGTAAGGAGCAAGAAAAAGAAAATGCTCCCTTTCAAAAGAGGGGAACATTTTGAAGTTGAAATCATGTTTGATTTTACTCTGCAGGTTTGACTGTGAGGCCACTGATGGGTCTCTTGGTTTTTGTTCTTTGCACCTGGTTCTAGAAAGGAAATCAAATGCTGTTTAGATGGGACAGCTGTTTCTGAGCAAGAGGGCTGAAAAATAGCCTGCCCATTTGCTAAGGTAAAAATGGGGTATCGAGGAGAGACGTAGAAGATTATTTTGGAGCTGATCCCGAATTCTTCACACAGCCACAACTCTCATTGGCATGTAGAGCAATTTTGAGTCCTTCCGAGTAAAAAGTGTCTCATAGGGTGCAGTATCTACTTCACAGAGGTCTTGGGACCAGATTGTGTCCCTTTTGCTCATGTAGGTGAGCAGCTAGTCATAACTCAAGTGAGTAATTAATCCACAGTGTGAGTAAGGAGTTTACAATCTGGCCCTGAATGTTTGTGCATTGCTTTGAACACTAGCATTTATTACATGTGTGATATAAAAGTAAGATGATTTCTAAAATATTTTGATATGCTAGAGTGAAGATTTGTCATAGACTTCTTTAGTACACTCCAGTTTCTCCTCTCCCTCTATCCCCCACTATCTGACTGTAGAATGTTCTGAATTTTCCATATCTACTTTTTTCTTTTTGCCCCTTTTGTCTTTCGGTAACAGCGTTTGGCATTTCCCAGACAGTCCATACTCCATAAGGCCTCAGTGTTTGAATGCTAGGACGGCTTGAACATTGCCTGCTGAGACTGAAGAAGAACTTGAGTGAAAATAATCCTCTCCTTTGTTCCGCTTGGTTTGCTTTTTGTTTGCCTGACAGATGTTCAGCCCCTGTGCGTGTGCACGGAACGGCTCCTCCGAAGAGTCGCCAGGCTCTGTGATCAGTCAGCTTATTGATTTCTGCATATCCGTGTTGCTTCTCGTCACTTACACATGCAAGGGCTCCGAGGCTGAAACCTTTCTCCCTTGCACACAAATGGGGAGAGCTCCTATTGTGAAGATACTGAGGAAAGCAGATCTCTCTCCCCCTCTTGTACTATTATGCCAAATCTAAACAAGCTTAGAAAAAAAGGGAAACAGGATAGGAGGACGTTCTGTCAAACAAGCAGATGTGATGCAGCATTTTGATGTGCCATGACATGTAATGTCACACAGGTGAATGAGTATAAGGGAAGGCAATGTCCTGGAGTCCAAAAGGCCTGTGTGCCTTTCGACTCTTACATTTTATTTCAAGTTTAGATTTATTTCACTTGATTGATGGGTGTATGGGTCAAAGACATAGCTCGGGATAACCTCATAACCCATGGTGCTGGTATCCTTGTATGTTTTCCATTGTTGCTTCCCATTTTTATGATTGGCCATTGCTTCTGGTTTGTAATGACATGAATGCTACTGATTTACTGCACTGCTAACTTGCTCTTTGAAGTTAACCAACACTTACCTACCTGTATCCTTTCCTTTCCGTTGTGTTCATGAATGGCTTGCTTAACTGTGCCACCATTGCTGGCTCTGGATTGAGACTTTTCTCTTGTCGCTGATGGCACACTGAATCCAGAGTTAAACAGTGAACAGAGTGCATCTGATCGCCTTGCGTAGATACACACTGCAGGCAGTTCTAGTTGGGACCCCCTTGCAAAGTTTCCTCTAGGGAATATCCTGTTTCTGTGTGTGTGTGTATGGGGGGGCTGGGGAGGTTTTTTTGATTGGTTGGTTTTGTTTTTTTCCTTGTCTCTATAGAAGCTCAAATGCATTCAGACTTTTGTATAATCCATGTAGGAATAAAATCTAACACCTTTGCTTCGGCACTCTGACCTTCTCACATGGGATAGACAAATGCTGTCTGGCCTGTAAGTAGCAATCACTTACCCTGCTCTTTAGGCACTTAAAACAATCACAACTATTCATCAGTGCCCAAGACTGTCTGTCTCCATTCTGGGTGGACTGTCACTGGACAAAGTATGTCTAATCCCAAGGGAGTGGGACTGGGGACTACTCTGTACTGTGCATAGGGCTAGAAATACGGCTCACTGCACCTTTTACCTTGCATTTTTCCTGTAGTAGAGGTTAGGTGCAAGTTGCTGCGTAGAGTTGGGGTATGTTTGCCACTTCACTGCCAACCCCTTAAAACTTTTTGCCATCGACAATGAGCATTTGCTCCATAGACCAGCTTCTCCTTGAAGGAATATCACATTCCATTTACCTTTTTCCCTACAGCATATCATTTATCATAAAGCTTTTAGGAGCCCCAGGATTATGATTATTTTGAAGTGGAGGAGGAGGGTTTCCTTTGAATTTCATTAATGTGATTAGCATTTTATGGTCATTTAATACTGTAGTAGCTCACCATTAGTTATGAAAACTGAGTAAGGTTTGTATTATTGACCTGTTGCTTTACAAGATCTCGTATGCCATAGAAGTAAATGCAAACATGTCTGGTGCTTTGAAGTTCATCCATTTTCTGACTGAAATGTTGTTGTTATGCCAAAGCCTGAGTTCCATACTCAACTTTCACTCAGTCCTTTTTCAGGCAAACCTGCCACTGGCCTCAGCAGGAGTTTGCCTGACTTCGCTGAGAGCTGGCCTGAGTATGCTGCCTGGTGGATTAGGGATTACATCTAAAGTGATGTGTATGTGTACATTGGTGTGGCATTGGCCTGGTTTGTGGTGCTGCCTGGTGGCAACTGGGTCTGATGTAAACCATTAGTGGTGCCAAACTCTAGCTTTTGGTAGGTGTTATTCTGCCTCCAAGAACAAATACCAAAGTGCAATATATCTTACCTTGTAGCAGTGGTCTTGTCAGCACTTAGAGCGGCCAACAGGACAGCCACGTGTCCTTCAAGATTCTGGAGCTGCTTCTTGAGTAGTCACTGGATCCTTGAGTTCTGGCACAGACATAGCCCCAGATAGTAGGCACATGGCAGATATTCCCAAGGCCTCATGGGTTTTCCTCTTCCTGGATTTCTGCCAGAAACGAAGATGATGTCAGGCGTTTCCCTTCACTCTTGTAAGCAAAACTGGGCCAGCAGAAGTGCTCCTCTCAAAGCCTGGTCTGGTTTTGAGATTTTCCTCACCATTACTGTAAGTGCCGATGGGACTTGAGCAGGTCAGGGGATGTTAAAGAAAACAGCTGATGGTGCCACTCGGTTTTGGAGGTGACACCAACTTTCATTTACCTATAGGTTATCAGGTTTTGGTCCTCACTGAGCCATGTTGAAAACAAGCAAGGGAGGCGCACTTTAAAAGAATAATAGAGGCCTAAAAGGTTCTCTACAAGAACTGAATGGTGCTTCACTGAACATGTAGGACCAGGTGACAAATCTTTTTAGAACCTGGATCTCCAAGAAATGGACATAGTCATTGCTATAGAGTGCTGTAATGAGAGTTACATAAATTGCTGTCATGCAGTTTATACATTGAGGCCATTCCAACATTAAAGCCACTGGTTGTGCAGAATGAGACAACCTGCTTATTAAGTGGAATCTTACTCTGGGAGCATGTTACACTAGTGCTTTGTGAACTGCCCTGGCTGCCAGTACATTTCTGTGTGGAGTTCAAAGTGTTGATTTCAACCTATAAAGTCTTGAATGGTTTGGGACCGTGAGCTGAAATCTCTTGGTTCCCCAGAGGCCAGATTTGTTAATCTGCCGGAGGCTGTGAAATGCCCACCTCTTTTTCTTAGCCTTTTAGGCAGAAGATGGGTTAAGAATTTGTAGGAGTCATTCTTTTATGGGTTTATTTTAGTATGTAGCTGCTGGTGGATAGATGCTTTAAGATAGGATGCGCACCCTTAAAATTCTTCATTGCATGACTGAACCATATAAGTGGGATTTTCAAAAGGCTGTGAGCCCAGATTTTTTTTAAAGATACGTAGGTGTTGCTGCACTCAGCATTGCCCTGCATGAGTCTCCTTTTCAAAATGCATTTCGGCACTTTGGAAGCTAAATCTCTTTTTAAAAGGTTTCACTCCTCGTTCAGTTAGGTGTTACAATGCTGAGTGTAGCAGTGCTTAAATACCTTTAAAAATCTGGGCCACGGTCTAACGCTGCTCCAACTGAAATCAGTGGGAATTTTACCACTGACTTCAATGGGAGCAGAGTTAGGCCAGCACTTAGTGCTTTTTGACAATCCCACCACATATATGTGCCTGGGGGGTAAGCTGACACACACCGAGTGTTATGAGCTGAAATAAAACACATAAATCAGACACTGAATTAAACTCCCTTTTTGTGTTTACATAGTTCAAGGAGGAAGGAAGGCTAGTAAAGGAAAGAAAATATCCTCTACAAATCTAGAGGATATGTTTTGGTGGTTTTTAACTTTACATAAATCTGCAATATGGTTTAGTGACTGATAGAATTCTATGACTTTCAGTGGTTCTTTGAAAAACTGTACGAGAAACAGAAGAATGTGGACTCTTTTGTGTAGCTGTTGTGGTGTTTCACCAAGTAATTTGATAGGGTTATTTCAGTAAATGGGTGAACTAATAGAGGTGCGTCATCCTGTGGCCCACTCCTGCAATTAGATCTTTGTGGGCAAACCTCTGTGCTGGTCAGGAGCAACAGAAACGCCCTAAATGTGGGGGGGAGGATACTGGTGCCGGAACAGTGGCCCCACCCCCTTGCACCACCTCTTTCCCCCCAAGACCCATCCCCCCCACTCGCTCTTCTCTGCGCTTAGCCCCCCCCATTGCTTGCCCTTATGGCGAGTAAAAGTGATGGGGCCATGGCCCCATTGGCCCTCCATTCCAGCACCCCTGGTGCTGGTCCAGAGCCGCACTGGCTTCTCTGGGGCTCAGTGTAGGTGCCATGGATCTGCTGGAAGGCACTAGTTGATTATACTTGTAAATTCATTCCATCTTGCTGACGTCTGTGACTCCAGGCGTAAATGGACCAATCCTTGCCTCTCACCAGCTTTCAATTGGGAGGTGACATCCAGCCTGTGAGACCGCAGAGCAGTGGAAAGCACAAAAGTAAACAGACAGGTCAGTTCTGGTGTCATGCAAAGCAGTGCGGGACAGCAGTTGGCGGATTGCTAGTGCAAATGAGTGGTGTGTGCAGACAAACTTTAGTCTGCACTAACTCAATATGCAATAAGAAAAGCAGGACTTGTGGCACCTTAGAGACTAACCAAATTATTTGAGCATGAGCTTTCGTGAGCTACAGCTCAATTAATTGGACGCATTCGATGAAGTGAGCTGTAGAGGAATGCATCCGATGAAGTGAGCTGTAGCTCACGAAAGCTTATGCTCAAATAAATTGGTTAGTCTCTAAGGTGCCACAAGTACTCCTTTTCTTTTTGCTAATACAGACTAACACGGCTGCTACTCTGAAACCTGTCAATATGCAATGAAGTTAATTCACTTTCAAAGTAGAATATAGAACATTAACTGGCCAGTTGGTCCACTTTAAGCTTTTGGGACATGTAGATGCAGGTTATTGGAGTGCAGACTAACTAAAGCTAGCCCAGACTCTGCCCCCTATGTAGACAAGCCCTAACACTATTAAGTAGACAAGATATTTTGACTTTATTTTAAATTGCCTGGATGTTGCCAGTAATGAGAACTACTAGCATACTGATACAATACAATTTAAAAAGGGTGGGGGGGATTCAATTTGAAATAAAGGCTAAAGGCCAAGATTTTCAACAGATGCCTTTCTGAAAATCAGGCCTCTTTAAGTGCTGAGCACAGCACTCTGAGAATAAGGCACCTGTGGATGTCCAACCTGACAGGCCTTAAAGAATGAGGTGCCCTTTAATCACTGCTGAAAATCTTGGCCTAAGTTTTAAAACTTTAAGGAAAAGAGGCCACAAGAAATGGGCTAGTTTGGGCATTTACTAATCCAATTCAAATTAATGAGGTAACTCCAAACTGAAAGCCATCTATTAAAAAGGCCAATACATGGCATAGATCAAAATGTTAGGACTTTTCTGTAGGTAACATTACAACAGTTTAAGTTCAGGTATGATTTTTTTTTTTTAAACAAACGTAGTTAAACTGGTGCAAAAGGTCGCATGGACACTTCTATTTCAGTTTAAACCAGGCTTATTTCAGTTTGGTGTAAGTTAGTTATGAACAGGTTACAATAAGTAAGCCAGTCTTATTTTGATATGTGTCCACCTGGAAGTTTGCACTGGTTTAGTTAAAGCAGTGGAAGTTTGCCTTAGTCACTGACGGCTCAGAAAGAGTGCCATGGCTTCCAAGGTCTGGTCTACGTTACAGACCTATCTAGGTATAATTACGTCGCTCGGGGGCATGAAAAATCCATACCCCAAAATGACATTGCTATACCAACCTAACCCCCGTGTAGATGGTGCTATGCTGACAGCAGAGCTTCTCCTGTCAACATAGCTACCACCTCTGAGGGAGATGGATTAAGTATGCCAATGGGAGCATCTTCATTTAAGCACTACAGTGGCGCAGCTGCATCGGTGCAGCTGCGATGATGCAGCGTTTTAAGTGTAGACCTGCTGTGAGTGACCAAACAACTTTGGAATAGGTTATTTCCTTGTTGGGAGAGAAATGTGTTAACACAGCCAGAGAGCACCATGTCCTAATCTAATTTATTTACACCAAGGGAGAAGTCTCTCTGCCTTTGTGAAGCAACACAAAAAAGCCAGAAGTTTTTGTGGCTTGCTTGAACTTAGTGAATATACACATTCTGCAGAAACTCCCTTTTAAAAAAAAAAAAAAAGTCCCTCTAATTCTGACAGGTTTCAGAGTCGCAGCCATGTTAGTCTGTATTCACAAAAAGAAAAGGAGGACTTGGTGGCACCTTAGACTAACCAATTTATTTGAGCATAAGCTTTCGTGAGCTACAGCTCACTTCATCAGATGCATTCAGTCTAATTCTGGTTAGTCAAGCAGCTCCTAAGTACACAAGAGGCGAGAGAAATGGAACATTTTGCCTTGAACAGCTGTTAAACCTGTCAATCAGTTTCAAAATACTTGGCAAAAGTTGTAAATATAGCACAACTAGGAACTATACATAGTTGTAACTACAGCACGATGACCTTCAATACCAAAAGGTTTGTTGCCGTGCGTCCTGATGGAGACTGTATTAACTCTTCGGCTCTTAATCTTCTATTCCATTATAACAGGTTTCAGAGTAACAGCCGTGTTAGTCTGTATTCGCAAAAAGAAAAGGAGTACTTGTGGCACCTTAAAGACTAACCAATTATGCTCAAATAAATTGGTTAGTCTCTAAGGTGCCACAAGTACTCCTTTTCTTTATTCCATTATACTATATTTTAAAGGACATGTTAACATGAACAAATCAAGTGTAAGGGCTGCTAACCAATGCGATCCAAAATGCAGCTTCACTTACAATACTGCTTGTCTAAAACCTCATAAGAATAAAAATCTTGTAATGTTTTTTTGTAACTTAATGAAAGCTTCTTTTTTATTTAAAAAGTGTTATTAACCCAAATGGAAGAGTGGTGTGCATGGCAAAAAGAGGGAGATAAAGATCAACAGAGTGACATGCACCAGTTTAGTTTCACTAATCTAGCTGGCTGAAGTGTAAAAAAACAAAGAACAAATCCAATTAAACTATAAGGCCTTCGGGCCAGTGGATTGCATTACACCACCTAGCCCAATGGGGCCAAAATTGTGGTTTAACTTTTGGGGACTAAGACAATACCAAGGGGAAAAAAGGGTGAAAACAGAGTCAGATTGTGTCCAACAGATCCAGGTGTGTATCTCCCAGGTTTTGGATGGAATAGATGGAGCATAGCTATTCCTGCAACACCCCCCGCAAGTCTACCCTTCTCCCCTAACCCTTACACCAGATCCTTGTGGAAGGATCTCTGTGGGATGGGAGGATCAATCTTGCAGGGATTCCACCAAAAAGTTTGGGCAGCTTGAATCTGCATGCATTTTCCAGCGGAGCACACGCTGTACTGTGGAACCTCTCCTACCTTAGGGCAGATTCTAGGAGCAGTAGTAGACCACAATGCTGCTAGCGAACAGGTGCAGAGGAGCAAAGGGTTACAAAATAGAAAAAGCTACTCCAGTGATCTTGCAGAATCCCCAGACCTCAAGGATCCATGGGCTTGGTTAAGCCAAATCCCTTTATTTTCAAGAAGGCAAATTCTCCCCTCCCGCTGCTGGAACAATATATGGGAAATTGTTTTCCACCTCCTGCCCCTTTCCCACATCTTCCTCACCATAGGGGGCATTCAAATCAGACATTTTATATGTACAGTTCTGTTATCTTTAATAAATGTGAATAACAAAAACTAACATAGATTTATTTTTGTGCTATAATTCTTTGCAGATGATGCACAAATTGGGGGAGTGGTAAATAATGAAGAGGACATGTCACTGTTGCAGAGCAATCTGGATCAGTAGGTAAACTGGGCTCAAGCAAACAATGTGTTTTAATATGGCTAAATGTAAATGAATACATCTAGGAACAAAGAACATGGGGCATACTTACAGGATGGGGGATTCTATCCTGGGAAGCAGTGACTCTGAAAAAAGATTTGGGGGTTGTGGTGGATAATCAGCTGAACATGAGCTCCCAGTGTGATGGTGTGGCAAAAAATGGCTGATGTGATCCTTGGATGCATAAATGGGAATTTTGAATAGAAGTAGAGAGGCTAACCTCTGTATTTGGCACTGGTACAACTTCTGCTGGAATACTGTGTCCAGTTCTGGTGTCCACAATTCAAGGATGTTGGTAAATTAGAGAGGGTTCAAAGAAGAGCCACAAGAATGATTAAAAGGTTAGAAAGTATGCCTTACAGTGATAGACTCACGGAGCTCAATCTATTTAGTGTAATGAAGAGGGCAATGGCTGACTTGATTACACTCTAGAAGTACCTACATGGGCAACAAATATTTAATAAGGAGCTCTTCAACCTAGCAGAGAAAGGTATAGCATGACCCAGTGACTGGAAGTTGAAGCAAATTTAGACTGGAAATAAGGTGTAATTTTAATGGTGAGAGTAATTAACCATTGGAACAACTTACTGAGCATTGTGGTGGATTCTGTGTCTCTGACAAGTTGTAAATCCCAACTGGATGTTTTTCTCACGGAAAAACTCTAGGAATTATTTTGGAGAAGTTCTGTGGCCTATTATATGACACGGTCAGAATAGATGATCACAGTGATGGTTCCTTCTAGTCTTAGAATCTCTGAATCTTGGCCCTGTTCCTTTAACCTTTCTCTTTTGGCTGAAGAGTTAATTATCATAAGTTACAGTGATGGGCTCCTTTTAGGAGTCCCTCTCTCTCCCCTGTTCCTACTCCTCTGAAATGATCAGCATTGGATCTGAGACTTGCCAGCAAAGGGCCAGGAGCAGCCTAACAAGAAAGACACTACGTTATTTACCAAAAAACCCAACTTTTTTAAACCCCATGAATGTTTTATTGCAGTGTCACACAACAGTGCCTACAATAAAATGACAACTTCGCATTGCAGTAGGAGAATGCAAAGCGTTGCCCAATCCTGCCGCCCTTACTCAATTAAAACTGCCTAGCCCACGTCCATGGGAGTTGGGCCTGAAAAAGGAGTTCAGGACACAAGGCTCTGTTAATATCAGGCCCATACATGCCATCTTGTCTGGTTTATGACTGCCCCAAATAGCCTGAAAGCAAAGGACTCTTGCACTATACAAAGCAACCGATGAAGGAAGGAAAGAAGCGGGGTGGGGGAGAGGAAAGGGATTTTTTTTTTTCCATCTCCAAGTCCCAACAGTTCATGGTCACTCACACTTACAAGGCCTGGTCCTGAGCAGTGCTCAGCATCTCACAGGAGCAGGCCAAGAATAAGAAAGACTCAGTTTGTTTCTTAAATTGACTTTTGTTTAGATCTGGGGGAAATGTGACTTTCATTTTGCAGGGGTTTGTTCTGCATTGGTTCTTGCCCCCTCAGTTTTAGTGTAAACAAACTCCAAATCTCAAAGGTCAAACTGAGTTGCCCCCACTGAATTTCCCTGGCTTGGTGACGGTTGAGCTTCTGAAACCTTTTGATAAATTTGGGGATTTCAAGTTTGTAACTCACTTGGTAGCAGGTTGTTTCATCCAGTTTCAGTGGGAATGTTTCAAACAGCTTTACTTTTAATAACATTTGACAATTTCTGAGCATCTAATTAATCCCAGGAAATCATAAGAGAATGGAAGTAGTCCACTCATATGTCCCTGTCCCACAGCAGCTACAGCATGGGCACAGGCACTGATTCCGGTAACTGTAGAAGAAAAGGAAAAACAAATATGGGGACTGCTTAGTATTGTTCTCACCTTAAAAAATAAACACCTCAAAATTCATCCCAGGAAAATCTTGGTCTTTGTTAAAATAATTAGATCGGCTGCATGGTGTTGTCTTTTCAAAGGACAAGGCAGAGAAAGATCTGTTGCGGGGGGTGGGGGGAAATAGGACATACATATAGAGATCTCAATCCTGCAAGGTGCTGTGTACTTTCACCTCTCACAATTTCAACCCCACAGTATGCAAAGTATACAGTGTTTCCCAAATGCCTGTTCAAATCAGTCAAGTCTGTTTGTAATGAAAATTTTATAGTAAACAAACATAGTCTTTGGGCCTTGAGGCTGATCTCAGGCAGATATTTATCAGTTGCTGCTGTACAAGCTATGCAGCAATATGCACCCATATGTCTGAGATCAAAATAAGGCCTTCAAAATTAGTAAGGCAAAGCCTATCACAGTAGGGAAGCCAGTAAAATACTCAATGGCTATTTTTACAGACACAACATAATTGTTTTGAAGCCTGTGATGGCAGCTAAATATTGCCATCTGATGGTTCCTCTTAGCACTGCCCCAGATACAACCAGTTCAACTCCATCTCCGAGAGCAGCTTCCCAAAACACATCTCTGCAATTTGCAGGCTCTGAGCAATGTGGCTAGAACCTGGGGGGCTGCTGGAAGTATTTGGACCCAGCAGAGTGATCAGCTCAAAGAGCACTCACTATCCAAAAAGTTAAAGCACATACCTTAAAAATAAATAAAAGTTGTTCCAGTCTTTCTGTAGGAAGGGAGGCCTAGGTAAAACAGGAATTCTGCAAGATAGGGAGGAAACAAATTTCCCCCTCTATTCATTTTGGTAGACAAATCTAATCCCCCAGCTCAAGTAGATAAATCTAACCCAGTCCTCTGCTACCAGCAAGAACTAGCCATATTCTGGTGCTTGATATGTCTTATCTTATTGTTACTCCTTTGAGTACTTGTATTACAATAGCGCCCCTCAGCCTCCATTGCCTCCGTAATTCAAGGTGCTAGTCAAAGCACTTTATAAACATTAAATGCTTAACCAGCACCACCATTATGTAGCTGACAAGTATCAGCCCTTCTCTTGTAGACGGAGGGAGGCCACAGAGGGGCCATGTCAGGGCCAGAGTTGCTACTAGAACTCAGGAGGTACCTACCTTCTAGCCCCGTGCTCAGACCATGGTTTTGTGTTTTGTTTCTTGGAGTGCGACTGTCATATAAAGGCCCCAGGGAGGATCGGAGAGCCAGTGTGTTGGGATGGTACATAAACAAAAGCCTGTCCTGGGAGATGTAAAATCTAAAGATAACTGTGTAACCTTATGAACAAATTTGTTTTATTCAGCAATAAAAAGTGTGGGGGGTGGCTGGGGGGGGGGTGTGTTGGAAAACGTACTTCCTAACTGTGAGGAAATCGCTCCAGCGTTTATCTATCCTAGGATGAGTGTTTAAATACAAGCAATTCAGACAATATAGCTGTTTATCAACCAGCTTTGTTTAAAAAGCAAAGTAAGCTGGTGCAGTAGCTAGCCCCTTTAAGGGATTTATGATGAGGGGATTATATATTGTAAATTCTTCTCTTGCTTTAATGTGTGCTTACTTGTACAGTACACATGCAATCTAAAAACACCATAAAAATAACTGTAATCCAACAAGGTAACCAGCTCACTTTTCTGGCTGAAGAGTAACCTATGGAGTCTTTTCATTTACTTTTTCCTGGCAAACCTGTAAAGGCTTGAGCATGAGTGGTGATGTCATCAGGGCAGGGCTTGAACAGGGAAGCCTGACTTGATAATGTGATAAGGCCTTTCTAGGTACTGTATCAAATACTTCCTGTAGTGGGAACAAATGCAGTGTTAAGGTTTCCTGGCTGCTCAGTAAGCGGCATATGTGAAATGAGTTTGGTCGTCTCAGTCCAGTTACCAGTGGATAAGCACCCACCATAACTGGTATCAATTGGTCCTTGGATTGGGCATTCTCAGGAGACTGGCTAAGGATTGAATGTGCCTAGTTATTTCTAGAGAGGAAGGAAATTAGATGTTCCCTGCTGGTGGCAGGGGAATACAGTGAAGCTTCTACTACCACTATCTCTTATTGTATCTGTTCTGACTCTAAGCAGAACTTTAGGCCTTCTTTAGATCGGCTGTTCTCAACCATGGGTCCGAACCCCACTGGTGGGCTGCAAGCAGGTTTCAGCTGGTCTGCCAAGCAGGGCTGGTATTAGCTCCCTGGGGCCCAGGGCAGAAAGCTAAAGCCCCACCTCCCTGAGCCCTGCCACCCAGGCCTGTAGCCAAAGCCTGAGTAGCTTAGCTACATGGGGCCCCCTGTGGCGTGGGGCCCTGGGCAATTGCCCTGCTTGCTACCCCCTAATGCCGGCCCTGGTTTTTATATGCAGAAAAACCGTTGTGGCACAGGTGGGCCATGGCGTTTTTATGGCATGTTGCCTGGGGGGAGGGCTCAGAAAGAAAAAGGTTGAGAACCCCATGTCTAGATGACAAAGTTGCACTGATATAATTTACGGTGCAAACTTAAATGTTTGTGCCAGTTTCCCTATATCAGTTTATTTTAGTGTGAGTGCCTTATTGCAGTTCTGCTTAAGTCTATTGCATACAAGTTTTAAATTAATCCAGAATAAAAGTGTAAACAGAGTGGTTGCACAGTTTTTAATATATTAATTTACAAACCCATTTCAGTTAAACCAGTGCAACTTTCCCAGGTAGACAAGGTCTTAGTCCCCAAGACTGACAATCGGACATCTTTAATGTTCACTAAGTTCATTAATATATCATTTAAACAAAGGGAAACATTCCTTTCCTTCTGTCCTCACCTGCTTTTATTAAATTATTTCAATATCTTAACCAAGGAAACAGACTTCTAGGTTACTAGTCATAGCAGTGTGTGACCCTTTCAACATGAAACCCAGGTGCATATGAAACTCACCTGGTTTTGTTACAAACCGAGGATCCATCCAGCCCAAAATCATCAGTGTTCACTAAACTTTAAGTGAATCTTTTGTGATTTATGGTTTCATGTGAAAATTACTCAACTCACGGTTGCAAATGGATTAATATGAAACCTCATAATGCTCAGCTGCTTCAATTGAATTGCACGTGGGTATTGTAGTTTGAACTTGAAACTCGGAAGGGTCAAAAAAACCACACTAATGATTGGTGCAAAACCCTGCAAACAAATTGTTACAGCTCTCTCCTACCCAGCTGCACACATCAAAAATTATTGCAGTAACTTTAAATATGTATCAAATCCTTTCAGATGACTTTATCAGAATTAACTTTAAGAACCCTATTAACTTGCTTTATCAAAAGCTAAACACCTATGTTCCAATGAATAAATACTTGAAAGAATGTTTCTAATTCTGTGTCCGTCAGTCCCCCCACCCCCCCACCCCAAAAAAAACCAACACATATTTGGCTGTGGTAACATCAAGTGACCTCTAATCTCTAGTGTATTAGTCAGGTTGGTTCTCCTCCAGCCATAATATCCATGGATGTGAAATCTCTGCTGCTTACAAGGAACAAGAGTGGCACCCAGTGGTCAAGTGTTTTAATGAACTCCTTGAAAGATCACCCTATTAGTCAGACTTTGTCATTCACCAGACCAGGGGTCGGCAACCTTTCAGAAGTGGTGTGCCAAGTCTTCATTTATTCACTGGTTTCAGAGTAACAGCCATGTTAGTCTGTATTCGCAAAAAGAAAAGGAGTACTTGTGGCACCTTAGAGACTAACCAATTTATCTGAGCATGAGCTTTCGTGAGCTACAGCTCACTTCATCGGATGCATACAGAGATCACCCCAACTCAACAAGGTCTCTGGTAGAAGTCAGTCCTTCAAACCCCATGCAAGGGTTTTTTCTACAGTTACAAATTCATAACGTCCTTTGGCTCTTGTACTGAGCTGTAGCTCACGAAAGCTCATGCTCAAATAAATTGGTTAGTCTCTAAGGTGCCAGAAGTCCTCCTTTTCTTTTTGCATTTATTCACTGTAATTTAAGGTTTCGCGTGCCAGTAATACATTTTAATGTTTTTAGAAGGCCTTTCTCTAAGTCTATATTATATAACTAAACTATGGTATGTAAAGTAAAGGTTTTTAAAATGTTTAAGAAGCTTCATTTAAAATTAAATTAAAATGCAGATCTTATCAGTTTAGTGTGATCCTTGCCCTTGCTTTTCCTTGCTGAGTTTTCCAATGTCTGGCATGTATTTGGATACTTTAAGCTGTACACAGGCTTCTGAGTGATCAGTTAACTGGTTCCAAGAGGGACAGAGGACAGATTTCATGTGTGAAAATACCTGTTCACGCAGGTATGTGGAACCAAATGCTGAAAGCATTGCAAACGCAATTTTCTTCAAACAGTTAAATTTCACTGGCAGGGATGTCCAGCAGGTCAGAATAGAGGCTCCATGATCTCTTGGTAGCTTCAAGTGCACTCCGCAGATCTCCAAACGTTGATGCCCACAATTCTGAGCTTTTTAACTGAATGAGCTTCATTCTGAAATCTTCAACACCCATCAACTGAAATACAGACAAATCCAAGTCACTTACGTTGAACTTTTCAGGTTTAATTAGAAAAGAGATCATTGGGCCAAATCGCTGGAAATCTTGAAATCTGTCAGAAAATTCTGATTCCAGTTCTTGCATGTACATTCCAGTCTCATCGACCCTGACAGTGCAACATGTTGATAGCTTTTTTTTTTGTGTGTGTTGGAAGTAACGGAAAGTCGAAGTTTGAATATCCCAAGGGAAAAACTGCTAGTTTTACAACAAATGCCTTCCAGGCTTCATAAAGATCCAGAACCATTTGTCCTGCACCCTGGAGACAGAGGTTGAGTTTGTTTAGGTGAGCGGTGATGTCAGTTAGAAACATGAGCTTGAACAGCCATTTGTCATCATCCAGTTCGGGGTAGTTGTATTGGTTTTCATAACCATTTGTCCCCATAACGAGTGGCACTGGTGGTGGGAAACTAGGGTGTCTAAGGGAATTGCTTGTGTGACTTGTGGTTAGCCAGTGGGGTAAAACCAAAGTCTTCTCTATTCGGCTGGTTTGGTTTGCCTTAGTGTGCACAGAAACACCAGCCTTGGGCTGTAACTGCCCTGCTTTAAGCAATTTGTCCTGAATTGGCACTCAGTTGGATCCTGCCAGAACTAGCATCGTCACAGTGGCGTAGTCGAGCAGGATCTGTGCACAGCTGATTGCTTTGAGATACTGGTAGTGATTTTAAGCGGGTCTTAAGTGTGGTGGCTGGAGAACAGACAAAGTGGTCACTGGTTTGTTATTTTCTGTTTGCTTATTTCGGGTAAGGGAAGTAGGGACAGAAAAGGAAGCAAAATAAGTAAGAGGGAAGATCAGAAGCTAAAACCGCACAGGTTGCAAATTGCCCAGAAAGGCTGAACGCTGGGCACTGGGAAAGTCTCTGTTAACTAAGGTTTCAGAGTAGCAGCCGTGTTAGTCTGTATTCGCAGAAGAAAAGGAGTACTTGTGGCACCTCAGAGACTAACCAATTTATTTGAGCATAAGCTTTCGTGAGCTCACTTCATCGAATGCATTCATGAAACAATGGGTGTTACCATACACACTGTAACGAGAGTGATTAGGTAAGGTGAGCTATTACCAGCAGGAGAGGAAAAAAAACTTTTTGTAGTGATAATCAAGGTGGGCCATTCCCAGCAGTTGACAAGAATGTGTGAGGAACAGTAGGGGGGAAAAATAAACATGGGGAAATAGTTTTACTTTGTGTCATGACACATCCACTCCCAGTCTTTATTCAATCTCTCTGGTCACTCGATTACAGACCCAAAAGTGGCAATATTACAACAAAAAAACTTCAAAAACAGACTCCAACAAGAGACTGCTGAATTGGAATTAATTTGCAAACTGGACACCATTAACTTAGGCTTGAATAAAGACTGGGAGTGGATGTGTCATTACACAAAGTAAAACTATTTCCCCATGTTTATTCCCCCCCACCCACCCACACACTCTGTTCCTCACACGTTCTTGTCAACTTCTGGCAATGGCCCACCTTGATTATCACTACAAAAAGTTTTTTTTCCTCTCCTGCTGGTAATAGCTCATCTTACCTAATCACTCTCGTTACAGTGTGTATGGTAACACCCATTGTCTCATGTTTTCTGTGTATATAAAATCTCCCCACTGTATTTTCCACTGCAGGCATCTGATGAAGTGAGCTGTAGCTCACGAAAGCTAATGCTCAAATAAATGTGTTAGTCTCTAAGGTGCCACAAGTACTCTATATATAGAGTGTGAATATAATGTAACTGGAACATGCTTCATGCAAAGGTCTCTTCTAAGGTATAATTACAAAGTTTATAATCTACTGAGTGTGGTCATCCTATTTGTATAAATGTATCACTCTTGTATCTGAAACTAGAAATATGAAATAACCCTGAGAGCCTATTGTAGTTATGCAAAGTGTGGGCCATTAATGGTGGTTTGGAATCTTGATGGCTCCCATCAACCAGGACAATTGACTGTGGACGGCTCTGTTTGCAGGCAGGCCTTCCTGTGAGTCAGTGTGGGAGGAATGAAGGCTTGGAGTCTCACAGGACATGTGATCATGTCACCTGAACTGGAAGCCATCTTTAACCTGGTGTTTTTCCACTGAGAAGGAGGGGTAGGAACCCAGAGGGACAAAGGATTCCCACCTTATGCAAAAGATATATAAGTGGGTGGAACAGAACAAGGAGGGAGCCATCATGAGAAATCCCC
Organism: Lepidochelys olivacea; assembly: GCF_965140295.1. NCBI lineage: Eukaryota > Metazoa > Chordata > Testudines > Cheloniidae > Lepidochelys > Lepidochelys olivacea. The sequence goes on from NC_140413.1 coordinate 130,500,878, forward strand.
TAGCTACCACCTGAGCTGGAACAAGAGCTGTACCAGGGGAAAGGATTGTGTCCAGACTAGGAAGGCATCCACTCTGTGAAAGAAACTTATTGAAACATCTCTAAGGGTGAGATTTTAACTGTATTCAGCTTCTTACTGTATTAGCATAGATTTGTGGGTTTTATTTTGTTTTGATTGGTAATTCACTTTGTTCTGTCTGTACTTGGAACCACTTAAATCCTACTTTCTGTATTTAATAAAATCACTTTTTACTTATTAATTAACCCAGAGTATGTGTTAATACTTGGGGGTGCAAAAAGCTGTGCATATCTCTCTATCAGTGTTTATAGAGGGCAAACAATTTATGAGTTTACCTTGTATAAGCTTTATACAGGGTAAAACAGATTTATTTAGGGTTTGGACCCCATTTGGAGTTGGGCATCGGAGTGTTAAAGACAGGCACACTTCTGTAAGCTGCTTTCAGTTAAGCCTACAGCTTTTAGGGGACGTGGTTCAGCCCTGGGTCTGGGTTTGCAGCAGGCTAGCGGGTCTGGCTCCAACCAGGCAGGGCACTGAAGTCCTAAGCTGTCTAGGCAGGAAAGCAGGGGCAGAAGTAGTTTTGGCACATCAGGTGGCAGCTCCCAGGCAGGTTCTGTAATCCAACGCGTCACAGTAGTTTTGTGCTTTTTCCAACAAAAGCCTTAATTGCATCAAAATACAATTTACAAAACACACCAAAACCTTGCCATGACATAGCCACTGAATGTTGCTGTGAAGTGGAATATCATTATAAGCACTGTCCATCTTTTCTAGCAGTGCTTGAAACTTGCTGTGAGTAAAAGCAGATCGAGCAACAAGGAAATTCACAATTTGCACCACTGTATTCATCACATTATTAAGCTCTGAATTAGAAATTTTAGCACACAGGTTTTCTTGATGGATGAAAGTGAAATTTGACTATCGGGCGGCCAATTTGATCTTCAAGTAACTTTACAAATCCTTTCTGTTTTCCGACCATGGCAGAAGCACCATTTGTTGTCTCTCAAAATATTTTTCTGATGTCAACTCCTCGTTCTTCAAAATGGTTTACAAAACTTTCCACTATATCTTCCCTCTTTGTTGTACCATGCAGAGGTTTTTTGGTAACAAAGTTCCTCTTGGATTTCATTGGAAGCACAATATCTTGCAGCAACTGCCAAATGTGGAACATTGTTTATATCCACGCTCTCATCAACTGCAACGCTAAACACTGCTGTGTCTTTTAATGCAGTCGTCTGCTTTTCGTTAATGTTTTCTACCATTTCACTCACTCTCAACTGTTCTGGCAGAGACAGGCAGTTCTTTAATTCTGGATACGATCGTATCTTTATTTGGCAAATCATTGAACAAAATCTCCGAACTGCTGAGAAACTTCTTTTAAATTCCCCATCTGTAGACAGCTTTCCATTTTTTGCAGTGCACTGTGCAGTCTTGTAACTTCCTCTGTAGCTTGATTTTTACTTACACTTAAGCATTTAAAAACGCTGCTTTGCTTCTCATATCCTGCTACTGTGTTTTTGATCGATTCAGTCTTGTCTGCTCATCAAAGGTTTTCTCGTGCTTCGTTTCAAAATGTTGTTGAACACTTGATGTGCGACAAACAACACTCTCACAACAGAAAGCACAAAGAGCACGGTTCTTCTTTTGAATAAATCCAAATGCCTGTCCAAAAAGGCTGAAATGAATGGACATCTAACTTTGCTTTCTTAGGAGCTGACATTTTGTCAAATGTACCCCTCAACTCAGTGGGGGAAAAAAATCGCTACAGACAGCATGCATGTCAAACGCTGTGCGCTGTTCCATGGGGCGTGGTATAAGCAGCAAATCAGGACTTAAAAACATCCCAGTGGCGCTGGAACAATTTTTAAGGTGGGGGTGCTGAGTTGCACCCCTATCTGAACCCCTCACTGCCTCAGGCTGGGGCCAGTGGGCCAAAGCTAGGGGCAGCTGCAGAGCACCAGGCCAAGGCCAGGAGCAGAGCCCTGGGCCAGTGGCCAGTACCCCAGGCCAGCAGCGGGCTGAGCAGGGCCAACGGCCAGGACTCCGGCTGGCAAGGGGCTGGCAGATGGAACCCCAGACCGGCAGCAGCGTGCCACTGAAAATTGGCTCACGCGCTACCTTTGGTACCCGTGCCATAGGTAGCTGACCCCTGCACTAGACTTAACTATATAGCATGGCCGTGTAACAATTGTGGCTGTGGGACAAGTCTAACATTCAGACTGTGACTTGAGGAGGCTGATAATGGAAATGGGTAAAATGAGTTTCAACGAACAGGAGTGAGTCAACATCCAGAGCGGTAGACTGGGAGAACCAAGGTGTTTTTCTCTGTAAGGGCAGAGATGTGCTGGCACTGTGTATATTGGACAGAGCACAGCAGTGGGAGGAAATGAGAAGGGCTAGAGAGGGCAGGAAGCAGAGAAGTGTCATTGCTTTAGTGTTATTACTTTGGGTGGGTGTCTACCGTTCATGGAACAGTCACAGCAGTGATATGAAGGCTGAGAAGAAACAAACTAATTAAAACTTAAATACTCAAGGCACTCACTTGAAAATCATTAATTTTGTATAAAAATGGCCATGTCAGAGAAAGGAAAGTCAGGCTCTAGCTTATGGGATGTAGCTTTCTGTAGGAATGTGATATAGTACTCATGCGTTCTTTTTTTGCAGTCATTCACCTGTATTTGTCTGTCTAGTACTTCACAAAAAAGCCAAAAGAATTGTGGAACTGCTCCCTGCTGGGGTGATGTGACAATCTGATCCTAGTAGTGCTAGTCTCACTTCATGGGGGGGAAGAGTACAGCTAATAGTCAGTCCTGCTACATTTGGCAAGAAACCTCCATTTTTAATTTAGAGGCAAGACATATGCAAAAAAGTGAGACTGGTCTCCGCATATCTCCATAAAAGCACAGTCCATGGCCTGGAAAAGCTGGAAGAGGTGTTTGCAAAGGCACAAGTTTTCATATTAAGCTAGTCTGAAATTACTGCTTTGCTGACTCATATAATTCACATCTGCTATTGTTTACCTAAGACCTAGCAGCAGGTAAATGAAGAAACACATTTCTGCCTGAAATGAAATGCTTCAGGCCAAACTACTGCACTGAATGTGTTGATGTAAAGCATGTATGGATTGTGAAAGCATCTAAGAACATGCATAGTACACCAGGCTATATTTTGCCACTAAATATGCAACCTTCCACTGGAGGACAGAAGATTGAACTGCTCAGCCTTCAAACCAAATCATACAATTCCAGCAAAGGTTTTTGTCCCAGTAGTCCTTCCTAGGGGCTTTCACTTGCTTGAAAGTATTAGTGAGACCACATCTGTGTCTTGAACTGCTGATTCATGGAGTCAGGAATGCAACAATCCTTCCTGAACCTACATCTACACTTGGAGCTAGGGGTATGATTCCCAGCTCATTAAGAAACACGCTAGCACAGTGAACTAAAATTGGTAGTGTATCCACAGTAGCATGGACAGCAGCAAGAGGCAGCACGGGCTAACCACCCTGAGCATGTGCCCACAGGATCCAAGCAGGTCTGTACTTGGTGCAGCTAGCCTGGGCCACCATTGCCTGCGCTTATTGAGCTAGCGTATGTCTCTGCAAGGTGCAAATCACACCCCTAGCTCCAAATGCAGATGCAGTCTTCGTTTCAATCTCTATACTGGATTGACCACGGAAGAGAGGTTATAATATGAGACTCTCTGCTGTAAAAATTATTGCAATTTTAAATACTTTTCTGAAAAGACTGAAACTGGAGCATGAGCTCCCAAGTAGGTAAATGTTTACAACAAATTTTTTTTACATTGCACTAGCTTTCACAATACTACTCAAACACTCTCTATTTACTAAATGTTTGTAGTTAGTCCGAGGAACCAAGCATGGCACCTCCACTCATTTAACCCAGTAAGGTTTCATGAGGTGGAACACAATTTATATATTCAAACTTATTGAAAACAAGAACACTGACTCCTGCATACTGGAATATTGATGAGTTTGTCTAGTGCAGTGGTTCTAAACCTTTCCAGACTACTGTACCCGTTTTCAGGAGTCTGATTGTGAGGTGAAACTTGTGGGGATGCAAGACCAAACTACTTGCTTACAAAATCGGACATAAAAATACAAAGGTGGCACAGCACACTATTACTGAAAAACTGCTTCCGTTCTCATTTTGTCTGTATGAAATTTTAGTTTGTACTGACTTGGCTAGTGGTTTTTATGTGGCCTGTTGTAAAATGAGGCAAATATCTAGATGAGTTGATATACCCCCCCTTGGAAAACCTCTGCATACCCCTTGTTGAGAATTGCTCGTCTAGTGAAGCCACTTGACTGGAAAGACTAATGCTGATCAAACCTATATCTCACTTGTGTATTCTTTGAAAATACATTTGGAAACCAAAGTTGCAGCTAAAATGTTTTTTTAATTATAGCATGCAATAATAAATATTTATTATGGACCCCAGACCAACATCCATAGAACTCAACTGACAAATTCCTATTAACTAAAATTAGCATTGGGTTGGGTTACCATAGGTGAGTTTGGAAATGAATAATCATTTTAAACATATATGGATGCTGATCTAGCTATAAAATGTTCTTAACCCTAACAAGGAGAACACTTCAATCTCTTTGGTCACTCGATTCACAGACCTAAAAGAAGCAATTCAACAAAAAAACTTCAAAAACAGACTCCAAGGAGAGACTGCTGAATTGGAATTAATTTGCAAACTGGATACAATTAACTTAGGCTTGAATAAAGACTGGGAGTGGATGTGTCATTACACAAAGTAAAACTATTTCTCCATGTTTATCTCCCCCCTCTTCCCCCCCACCCCGACGTTGTCAGATGCTGGAAATGGCCCACCTAGATTATCACTACAAAAGGTCGTCCCCCCTGTCCCCCTCCCGGCTGGTAATAGCTCACCTTACCTGATCACTCTGGTTACAGTGTGTATGGTAACACCCATTGTTTCATGTTCTCTGTGTATATAAATCTCCCCACTGTATTTTCCACTGTATGCATCCGATGACGTGAGCTGTAGCTCACGAAAGCTTATGTTCAAATAAATTTGTTAGTCTCTAAGGTGCCACAAGTACTCCTTTTCTTTTTTTTAAGTGAGAAGATGGTAATTCTTTATTTATGCTTTCTAGTTTATATAGAAATATTCTAAATTATACCAATCACGTAGTAAATTAACAATTTACTTTAAAGCACTACTAAAATATCTGATTTTGTGACTAGAGACACAAACCTTGAAAAATCCACTCACTCCTGAAAAGTAGGATTCTTTCCCAGGCTAGTGCCATCAACATCTTTAGAATCTAGTTTTTGTTTCCATTTCCAGGCCCTAGCAGCTGTGAAGAGAACCTTCCAAACATGGACTTATTGTAAAACAATACAGTGCCATCTTCCAAATTCTGCAGACAGTTGAAGTGCCTCTACTGATGCTCAGAGTTTCCCAAGCTGCTGCAGAGTGAACACTAAACAGCTCCCCTGATGCTATTCAGCAGGTAACTCAGTTGCTCCTTGGGAAAGCTCTGAGCAGCAGTAGGTGGCAAATGGAGCTACTTATGAGATAGAGTTTAGGACATATGTATGGTTGTAGAGACATTCCCAACACAGCAGCCACATGATATTGTGGTGGTCACTGGTGGGCTTCACATTTGAATACTAACTAGTTGGCAACAGATGTGAAAGATGAGCCCCTGAGCAGGGTTCAAGGAAAACACTGTTAGGAATCCCTGCACCCTTCTGTTTCCAAGGGGAACTGGCTTCTCACTCAAAACTGGTTTCTGGTTAACAGGTTTACTCCTCTAGCTATCAGGTAAGGTTTCTAAGCCCTATATGGTTGAGGATGAGCAGGAGAGATAAATTAGAAGAGTAGCACAGATTTTGGAGAAAGAGCAAGTTATATGGGCTACAAAGAAGGGGAACACTGAAACCAATCCAACAAAGAATGTCATGATAGAACAGAGGAGGAAGAAAGTGGATTGATTTTTTTTTCCTTCATCCTGAGTAGTACGCTTACTACTCTTACACACAACTGCAAAGTTAGCTCACAAAGAGTAAAACTGGCAGCTGTAAACTGAAGGGTAATTCAATCTATTATGTGCTGTCAGTCACACTCTGGTTGATCTACTATGCAGCATTCTTTCTGGTTTTCCCATTTATCAAAACAAACCCATATCCCAACCAGTGAATAAATGGGTTGCCCCAATTTAATCAGGAAACACCATCACTTTTCAAACTCCATCAGTAATGTCTGAAGATAGCAAACGTTCAACATTTTGATAACTTTTGTTAAATTCTTTTAATAAGACAAATATCACCACATAACAAGTAAATCAGACTGGTTACAAATTAGATTACATAATGCAGATTTAATTGATAAGTATTCTGAATTAGTCTTTCCGTAATTGAAGTGTCTCCTCCTTAATACCATCTTTTGTGACAATGGAGATCTTAAGTGCATCTCCAGTGTATACATCTCTCTCAGCTGCAGAAATAAAGACATCTTTAACTAGTTGCATAGCCTTTTCCAGGGACAAAGGTACGTGCTCCACATTTTGCATATTCTTGAAGCCAACCTAGGAAAGAAAGTGACACGATTACGTTTTGTTTCACAGGTTTTTAAAAATTCAAGTAAAAAGAAACTAAAATTAGTTTAGTCAGACATCAGAATTGCTAGGCTTAAGTGTGAACAGAAATTCTAAAACATAGATCAATCTCTTCTGAACACCAAACACTTGCAAAGGGATTTGGTTCAACAATTTAAACTGATGTAAGACTGCTCAAAAGCTGGTGCATAAAGGGAGGTGTGCTAGTAATTCTATTATACCTACTGAGTAGAGAGAGCAGGAAATTGGGCTCCGGATAAGGCAAGTATGGTTTTTCTCCTCTTCAATATATATAGAGTGGTTTTATTAAAAACCACAATGAACATTCAAACTGAACCAGTTCATACAGAGGCTTCCCATTCTAGCATTGCTTGAGAGCTACCACACTCAGCATTATGCCAGATCATCCCATAGAGCACAATCCGTTTACACATTGCTTTGCAGTACTCTAAGAACATTAAGAATTTGCACAAGTGTGAACATTCAAGTTTCTAAAGATTGTCCAAGACTTTCACTCACATTTGCCCTTAACAGAATGGTGCAGGGAAAGAACCACCATTCCACAGCCTAACTATGTTACAGCCCTATTACACATGAGCCATGGTAAAATTGTTCGGAAAGAATGAGACACATAAGGTTACCAAGATGTAAAATATTTTTGACACAAAAATCAAGACTACTTTACCTGGTTGTCAAGTAGGGGCTGTAGCATGGCACTTGCTGAACCACCAGCTTTGAAGGCATCTCTCTGGTATGAACCTACTGGGTCAAAGCTGTACACTGCTCCCTTCCCTTGAAAAGAAAAATGTATATTAAATCTACATGCCAGAAAACTATTTTCTTAATGATATACAAGACCTACTTCAAAAACACTACATATACTAGTTTCCAAGCCATCCTGAGACAAGATTAATAACTTGACCTCTAAAGAAAAGGTGACTGGAGGTTTGAGGATAAAGACCAGCTCTGATTCTTGGTCAAAGCCATAGAATAGAGGATCCTAATGGTATTCTAGCTGGAGCTCAACTAAATAATTGGAAAAGCTTAAAAGCCAGAGATAAGAACATGCTTCTGAGGTGCTAAAAGTGATAGTTACTTTCCAAGTTTTATTGACCTACAGCTTTTATATAATCCATATCTCCAAAAGTTTTGATTTGAAAACAGTATATTTGTTAATTTCACAGGCCATTCAGAAAAGGAATATGCTGCTGGAACAGCCCTGCCTACCAATAAAAATAAAGGATCTGAAGGTAAAGTTAGCATTAAGATGGGAGTTAGTAAAACATTTCATCTTTAAACTAGATGTATATGCTTGACCCCCAATACAGGCAAAGTCCTGTGAACAGAACACTGGCAACCCATGCCACTGGCATTCCAGTGTTCTGTATGGTTTCTTTTCCAAACAGCTTGAAAGACAAGCAGTGTATTCCAATCCACCTTTAAAAAATTAAAACATGAAAAGATAGAAAGGTAGTGTTTTTAGCAAAGATGTTATTTCAGCTGTAAGTCATTTGAAAAAATAGGATTTAGCCATCTTTAGATTTTGGAGTTCATACAGACTCTTTAGAGACTGACAGTAGTAATATATCGAGATGTTGGTGAAAACTATAAGATTGGTCATATAAACTATGCATTAGTTTACCTACTTAAAGGGATTGTAATACTTACCACCAAAGCTATTATAAAGTGCTTTGAGAGCCTCAAACAAATGTAAGTGAAGAGCAACATTTCACGTAAGAGAAGCAAGCATACAAGCTTCTTCAAACTGCACCACCAGTCTGCTTCTGCTGAAATGATTGCCCTTCACCTGTAGAAATCAGCCACCGCTTCCTTTGCTCTCCACAAGAAAGTCTAAGTCTTTACCTTCTTCATCAAGCCCACCAATGATGTTGTAAACGTAGTAAGGAAAGAAGCGTCGAGAATACAGGATTGTCGACAGCATTGCTGCAATAGCCCCAGTAGTCATGATCTTGTTATTGGAATGCTTGTACATCTGTGGTGCAGCACACACAAAGGTGGGGTAAACAGTAATATTAGAATAGTAAGTGGACATAACCACTATTTTTATAACAAGTAAATTTCAAACTACATCTCACCAAGAAGAAGAGTGCATAGCAGGAGTATAATTCAAATACATTTAATGATATGAAAATTCAATTAGTAATCTAAAAAATTATCATGATTAAATGTTGGTGTACACATTGGGTTTCTTAAAGTAGTTTAAGCGCAAAATTTAGGTTTCATACAGAAGCTTTCATAAAACCACTGATATTACTCTTCACAATTTGTGTTCTAATTGCCTTTGCATTTTACTCAGTAAATCCATGTAAGTACACTTTCACTTTCTAGTTCTTTCACTAGCAGTGCTACAATGTTTGGGGTATAAATATTTCAGGGGAATGTTTGAAACAAAACAGCCAACTTTACTTTGTTACATTTTTATTTCAGCTTCTTCACCTGATCTAATTATTGCTCACTTCTCTAATATTTTAATAAGGTTTTTATTACTTTCATTTATACATAAAAATATCAAACATCTAGCTACCTTTAGTCTTGCTTCGATAATTTTAGTCAGTGTAAGGCAGTCTCCATGAAAACCACTGCATCCAATGACTGTTTGATCTGTTCTGTAAAATGCAAAATTTAATATTTCAGTAAGCACTAAAAACATGAACCATCAACTCCACCAGTTTCTTACATTGATGAGCAACACTAGGAAAGTACTGAACATATTCTTAGCATTTTTTAATGCAATGCATCAGCTGGTAACAATGATCAGCTAATTCTCTATAGACTATTAGGAAGGGATTTGCAAATCAATATGGCTCTGTATACCAGTTTGGGAACCACTTATCTAGTGGTTAAGTGCAAGACTGTGAGAAAGGAGAAACAGATTCTATTCCCAGTCCTGTCAGCTAAATTTTGTAATACCACAGGTATGTGATTTAACCTCTGTGCCTCAAACTGCCAATCGAAGATTGGAACAACAGCATTTACATACCTTATAGGGCTATTGAGAGGCTATTTACATACCTTAAAGGGCTATTTAATTAACATTTTATAAAGTGTGATCAGAGTGAAGGAGCTATAGAAATGCAAATCATCAAAATATTAAACTTTTATTTAAAAATTAATGAGGGTCGATAGTCATTTCAAGCTTAACTATTTACAAACTGTGCCATCTAAAAATTGACAATATATTTTATATAAAGCTGTTAAATTTGTTATTAACTTTAACAGCCTAAAGTGACAGTTTTTTCTCTTACTATAAGGCTACATCAATGATAGGCAGCCACCACATTTCAGCAGACTGAAATGGTACCAAGATAACTCACCACTGGGCATTACCAAGGAGTTAGCTGGGAGAAACTTGAACTCACGTGAACAGTCAAAGACAACAGAGGGTTTGCATCTGTAGCTGGTGGCAGTTGGGAGTGTGAGTGAGGCATTTGCCACATTTAAAAGCATGTAATGATAAACTTTTTAAAAGGGACACTATCCACGTGCACTGAAGGAAGTATAGGAGAAACATGAAAGAAGATTGAAAAAGGAATTGCTGACAGGTTCACTGCTGATCTCTGCTAGGGAGCTACTGGAAGTGCCACATGATCTACTGTAATAATGGACTACTGATGTACCTACTGGGTGTCAGGAACAGGCAAAGCTATTCACAACAGCAACTCTAACACACAAACTAAGAAACTTGATCTCATTTATAGCATCACAAGAGAGCCCAAATTAAACCCTTACAAATTTGTTTCCTGTCTTACTGGAATATTTTTTCTGGGACAGCAAATTAAAATGCTGGTCATTCAATCTCCCCAAGATGCCATACTACAAGATTAAAACTTACAGTTTATAGCATTTTGGACTGTTCCGGCTGTGAATTGCATAACCTTCACTCAGTCGCGTGTCTGAGGCAACAATAGAAAAGTCTTCTCCAGCAATTGCCAGCACCGTCCTTAAAGAAAACAAAGACTAATGTATAATCATGATTTCTAACAAACACTCACTTAGGTGATAGGGAAATATAACTACTGCATGGTTCTCAAACTGATCTGAGAAGCTCTGTCACAATGATGGAGCTTTTTAGTTTTTAAGCAGTTATGCTTCCTGCTAGATGTCATACTGTCCAGTACTCAAGATTTCCAGAAGGGTTTTAAAAAAAAAATTCATACATTCACCATAAGTGGCTGCTTCATGTCTATAAATTTGATTGTGACTGAATTTACACAGATAACACCCACTGCCACCCAAAGTATATAGATAACATGAAGAAGAGTAATACACAGGTAGGATGGTAAAAACTTTGTGACCTGTGCAAAGGGGCTGAGGATGAGTGGAGAATCAGTCCTCATAAAGGTAAAGTCTTACACAAAGGAAGTGAAAACTGCTCAGACACATATGATGGGAAGATACAACTAAGCACCAATACCTTCACATTTGAGAGTTTCATTTTCATCTTATCTTAATACTATCCTAGTTTTTTCAAATAACCAACTGCAATAGTTGCCACAAGTAAGTTACAGAATCAGAAGACTGGGATAGGTGGTGGGACACCCAACGATCTCTTTTTAGAAGTGGTCCAACATTATGAAAAATTCTGTGAACCAACAAACTAGTGTATCTGTGTGCCCAGATCCCACAGTCACCTCAGAAAAGTGTATTAATAAAATGTCTAATCCACTGGTAACAGTTATCCCCAGGTAGCTTTCAACACAGCAGTTACAACTTTTATAGGACGATGTTGCCATTGGGCTTTCTGAACAATTAAAGGTGGTTTACCTTACGAATATTGAGGATAACAGAGTCTAAGATGCATACGTTCTAGAAAGAAAGTGATAAAAATCTGCCAGGATAATTTGCCATTACAGTTTCAGAGAAGGGGATGAGATCACAAACACAAGCCAGGAGATCACTACACCTTGCTTTAGATTTAAATTAGACCCTTTTGTTGGATGCTCCCTTCTAAGCGTAATGGTGCTCCTAAAAGCTGGACGCAACACAGGGATTCTTCATCAGACTAAAACCTGCCTTTCAACGTCCCTCTGCCTTGAAAGCTGCTGCAAGGCCCAGCTTCAATATAGAAAAGCAGTTTCCAAACCTCCTTTCCTCCAGTCTTTCAAACAACATTCAGCTGCACAGACGGCATTCATACGCCCTAGCATTGTGTGCGGCACCTAGAGATCGGGGCAGGTGCTCAACTACTAGTGAAAACAGTAAACTACTCGCTGCCACTGAGACATTACAGCCACGGGTCCTCTTTACATGAGGGTCTTTTCATCACGTTGTTCACCTCCCTTCTCTGCAGGCAAATGGGGGTCCCTCCAGTGTAGAGGAGCAAGAGGTGAGGCAAAACCCCACACTGAGCAGCTCGGAGCGGGGAAGCTGCTGCGGGGCTCCGAAGGCACCAGGGTTTCTGTGAATTCCCCTTCGGGGTGGTTCGCGGCCAGGCTACGGGCGGGCAGCGGGAGCCGTGGCTGTGACCCGGGCGTGGCCTCCGCGCCCTGGTCCCCGAGCCCGGCGCCGCGCTCGCCGGCTTGGGGGGTGGGGTGGGGGGGGGACATAGCGGGGGGCGCCGGCCGGGCTCGGGGATCTACCGAGAACAGAAAGTGAAAGCGCCGGGCACCGCAGCGCCACGAGCGCCCGGGGGGGGCGACGAGATCGCGGGGCTGCGGGTCCCAGCGGCGAGGGCCCGGCTCTTTACCCTCCATTGAAGGTGTAGGGGGAGAACCGGTGCTGCACGGGGGCGCCGAGCTGATGCCCCATCCCGGGCCTGGGCTCCGCGTAGCCGGCTGTCGACAACATCCTGTCGCGGGTTGGGAGCCGGTGCGCGGCTGCTGTCTCACGGCAAAATGGCGGCGCCGGAAGCGGAACTCCTTCCCTTACCAGCGGCGTCCGCTCTAGGCTCACGCTGGCCTGATCTCCTCTGCTCCGGGTTCTCCCAGCGCCGGCAGCGCCGCCTGCAGGCGGGAGGAGTGAACGCCGCGCGCCTGCCTGCAAGGTTCGGCCTCAGCAATGAATGCTCCCCAGTCGGGGCGAGGCGGGGGCGTCCACAGAGGGCGCGCTGCCTGCACCGACCCAGAGGTCTCCTCACACTCACCAGAGGCCGAAAGAAGATGAACTGGCACAACTTGAAGAGCGGCTGCAGGGACATTCAGGTCAGCCAGCCCCAGCGCTGCTCTCTAAGGCTCTCGCCCTTTCACTGGGCTGGGTTGGTTGGGGGAGAGTTTGTCTGGGCAACAGCCCCTCAGTCAGGTGGCATGCTGAAGTTAAAGGGTCCATGGCTGCTGAGAGTGAATGTTGGTCAGCTATGGGACAGCTGAGGAGAACCCCCTGCTCCTCCCCGCCCCCACCCAAAAACACACCCCCAAACAAACCCACCCTTGTATTTGGGAAAGTAAAAGCTTTCAGGGTTATGATGTGGCTTCACACTGCTCATCCCGTGCTTTTAAGCAGGACAACTGCATGTAGGTGATATTGCTGCCTGTCTGTATATTTGATACAATCTCTTCTCAAAACCCTACCTCACCCCGATGAAGTAAACAAGCATCTCATCAGTCACTCTCTCCCCCTGCACAGAGCACACAGCCACTAAAGTCACTAGAATCAAATTATCCTTTTCTTATTGGGTGCTATGATAGTGTTTGCCACTCTTTTAAAGGATTCATCAACAGCAGACAAATTTATTTTACGTATATTTCTAATTTGCCAATTGCCACCATGTCTGGATGCATTCTCCAAGGCCCCAGTCTTGCAAAAATTTACAAATGTGCTTAAGTGTAGGCTGTATGTAGTCTCGTTGATTTCAATAGGAGTACTCACCAGGCATAAAGTTATTAAATTAAGCATGTGCAAGCTTTATGTGTCTAATCTGATTTTCTCTCTTTATGGTATTGCCAGGACACTCTGCAATAGGTTACAGTGGTGTTAGTGATATGGAATAAATAAAAATTTTGATAGCAGCCTTGGTTTGATTTGGGCTGCGCCAAGATGATTAACAAAAGGTAATCTTTAACAGTTGCTTTCTGCATTACTGTGATAACAAAACCAAACTGCACTGACTGTTGGCTGACACCTCAATTAGAAAAGACAACATTGTTAGCTGTGTAGTTAGGTAAAACAACTTCAACATTTTTTGCAAGGAAGTTTAGTTGACTATCAGGCCTTGCTGGATAAATTTGGCATGGTGACCACTGTGGTGCACCCCAGCAAAATGGTAACAGAACACATTTCAAGACCAAATTGCTCCCGGTAGTGCACAGACTATCACAAGTCTATTTTGAGTAGACTTGTTCCAAACAAACCATCTCCTGTAGGGACACCATGGGGTGGAAAATATGGACAAAACTAATGTTGTTAAAAATAAATTTAATCTAATCTTGGACCACAAACACCAGAACACCCTAATCATAGTTGTACAGCTATTGTATGACATCAGAGTTGAGGACTAAGTGCCCTAACTCTGCATTCCACTACCATAATTTGTTAGTCTCTAAGGTGTCACAAGTACTCCTTTTCTTTTTACGGATACAGACTAACACGGCTGCTCTGTGAAACCTGTCATAATATATATATAGATTTCTTTTAAATTTAAACTGAACTCTGAATTTCCTGAGTTTGTAGTGCTTGCTCTTTGGATAATTACAACATCCTGATAATGTTTTTTACTCTTAATTTTTACTTCATTTATGTACTTTCAATCTTAATTTTATCTTTACTTAGCTTTTGTCTGGAGATTTATGAATTGGCATGTGTGAATAAGACTACTGAACATTAGTTTCTAGCTTTAATAACATAAAAATTACTCTATAAATCCATCATTATTTTCTCCCTTCCTCCTGAAATTTGTATTTGCTTGAAAAAAGACTAGGGAGTGTGTGGTGGGGAGGTAGAAAGCTAAAGGGGGATAAACATGGGATTATATATATATTTCAGAGGGTAAAGGCCTGTCTAGGTGGAGATGAAAGGCCAACTGGATAAAAGCCATCAGGAAGCATGGCTTTAGCTAGGTGCGGTAAAGGATATCTAACCAAGGTTTTTAAGACAGTGACACTGAATCATGGCCAGTCTGTGGATTAGAGGAAAAGCAACCACCCAAAGCAGCATCAGTTGGATCAGTTTACACTCAGGGTGAAACCTGTATCTACATGATCCTTAAATTGAAAACAAAAATAATCTCGAGTGTTGAGTTTCCACCAGGGCCGGCTCCAGCTTTTTTGCCACCCCAAGCGCCGAAGGAAACAAAAAACAAAAAAACCAAGCCTGGCTGAGCTGCCGCCGAAGAGGAAGAGAGGGACTGCAGGGCCCGCCGCCGAAGACCCGGATGTGCCGCCCCGATGACGGACGGAGTGCCACCCCTTTCTATTAGCTGCCACACGCACCTGCTTCCTTCGCTGGTGCCTGGAGCCGGCCCTGGTTTCCACAGTAAGGCACTGCTCCTGAAAATTGCTCAGCGCATGCAGTAACTGGAGTCTGCCTGGAGCGCAGGTAATTTTGAAAAGGAGCATAAAAGTGAAATCTTCGGTAAGCTTAAACACAAAATGGAAGCTTACAAGAAGTGGAAACTCGGACAGATGACTAGGGAAGAGTATAAAAATATTGCTCGAGCGTGCAGCGGTGTAATCAGGAAGGCCAAAACACAACTGGAGTTGCAGTTAGCAAGGGATGTGAAGGGTAACAAGAAGGGTTTCTACAGGTATGTTAGCAACAAGAAAAAGGTCAGGGAAAGTGTGAGACCCTTAATGATTGGGGGAGACAACCTAGTGACATGATGTGGAAGAAGCTGAAGTACTCAATGCTTTTTTTGTCTCGATCTTCACAGACAAGGTCAGCTCCCACACTGCTGTCCTGGGCAACACAGTATGGGGAGGAGGTGAGCAGCCCTCAGTGATGAAAGAACAGGTTAAGTACTATTTAGAGAAGCTGGATATGCACAAGTCCATGGGTCCATATCTAATGCATCTCAGGGTGCTGAGGGAATTGGTTGATGTGATTGCAGAGCCATAGGCCTGTTATACCAACAAAATAAAAACCAGCAGGATCTTATTAAAGGGGAAAAGGCAAAATGCCACATTTATTGTGAATAGAGAAAGAATCATAGTAAGCAGTTAGTTATAGCTATAACATTCCATTCAGTTTCATATTTATTCACACGTTCATTCATACACACACACACAGGTTCTGCAAGGTTGTTATCATAGTTACCAGCCTTAGAGTTGCTCATGCCAAGCCACTGGCCAGATGGCCTGGACATGAGGAGGGAGCAGCGCCTCGTCAGATGCATATCTGATGTTCCTGGAAGTTGGTTTGCAGAATCAGACCCCAAAGTTCTCACTTTCTAGAGTCCATTTTTATAGGAATTTCTTCCTATGCCAGTCTATGGGAATTGCTTCATCATGCTGTTGCTGAATCAATCAGCAGATGGCACATTCCTGATGGCTCCGTGCTGCCAGATGTTATCTTGTTCTTTGGTTCTCCCATTCTTGAGGCTGTTGGGTGGATTCCAGTCTGCCCTCCGGGGATCCTCTGGTTATTTCCACTTGACACCTTCTTCAGCCAATGGACACTGAATTCTTAGGTTGGCACCTCCCTGATCATTCAGTTATTATTCACACCAAGCATCCATCCACATACATCCTCTATCTCTATTTTAATCACAATTGTTAACAAAGCAAGATGAATACAACAAAAGGGCGGGGAGTCTCTGGGTGCTGTTTCTATTGTTACAGAGTATTGCTTTGAGGTCCCCCCCTCCTCCCCCCAGACGTTCTTGTTAAACCCTGGATTTGTGCTGGAAATGGCCCACTTTGATTATCATACACATTGTAAGGAGAGTGATCACTTTAGATAAGCTATAACCAGCAGGAGAGTGGGGTGGGGGGAGAGAAAACCTTTTGTAGTGGTAAACACCCATTTTTTCATGCTTTGTGTGTATAAAAAGATCTTCTATACTTTCCACAGTATGCATCCGATGAAGTGAACTGTAGCTCACGAAAGCTTATGCTCAAATAAATTGGTTAGTCTCTAAGGTGCCACAAGTACTCCTTTTCTTTTTGCTTTGAGTCTCTCTCTGTGTGAGTAGTTGTTGTTACAAAGAATTGCTTTGAGAACAGACTCTGTCTTAGAATGTACTAACACAATTAGCAGCTTACAAGTTTCACACAGAGGGAGAGAAACAGTACCAAAAACCAAGAGACCTCTTAATTAGTAATACCCTGGAATTTAAACTGTGGGGTGTTAGGATATAGATATTCAGGCCTGTCGGTAAAGGCCTGTACTCGAAGAATTTAGGTGTATTCTTATTACTTGGCTAGTTATAGAGGTATAAAAGAAAGAATCAAAATCACTGTCTGCCGGTGTAAGGTCCTTCTCCTGTGACAATCTGAGGCCTGTTCTTAGGCTAAGGCCTTTGGCTAAGCAGCAGAGGCAGCCATGAAGTGGGAAGCCAACGGTCACATCCTTACATTCCAAACTAGTCACATTGAAATAAGGTGCTATTGGGCTGTTAGGAATACAATCCTGTCCTGATAGTGCCCATCACCTTCAGAGAAAGGGAAGTGCCTAGAAAATGTAAAAGGAAACTTAGTTTGATAGCATCCTGTTTGGCAAGAACTCGCTTACCAATAGCTGGGATGTGAAATCCTCACTTCTGTATTGTTTTGTCATTATAGTTCCCACTTTGCTATTGTTTGTCTATATAATCTCTGTCTGGTTCTGTGATTGTCCCTGTCTGCTGTATAATTAATTTTGCTGGGTGTAAACTAATTAAGGTGGTGGGATATAATTGGTTACATAATCATGTTACAATATGTTAGGATTGGTTAGTTAAATTTCAGGAAAATGATTGGTTAAGGTATAGCTAAGCAGAACTCAAGTTTTACTATATAGTCTGCAGTCAATCAGGAAGTGAGGGGGTGGGGGAGATAGGAACAGGGAATGGGGGTAAGGAAATTGGAATCATGTTTGGCTAAGGGCAGGAATGGGAACAGGGACACAGATGTAAAGCTCTGTGGTGTCAGAGCTGGGAAGGGGGACACTAAGGAAGAAAACTGGAATCATGCTTGCTGGAAGTTCACCCCAATAAACATTAAATTGTTTGCACCTTTGGACTTCGGGTATTGTTGCTCTCTGTTCATGCGAGAAGGACCAGGGAAGTAAGTGCGTGAAGGAATAAGCCCCCTAACATGGGGAATCAAACTCATTTGTGATTTTAATACAGAACTACTTTAATATGATCCAACAGGCCACTATCTTTGGAAACATGTGGTGATCAGGGGAGGTCCCGGACGATTGGAAAAAGGCAAATATAGTGCCCATCTATTAAAAAGCGAAGAAGGAGAACCCAGGGAACTACAGACTAGTCAGCCTCATCTCAGTCCCTGGAAAAATCATGGAGCAGGTCCTCACGGAAACCATTTTGAAGCTCTTGGAGGAGAGGAAGGTGATCAGGAACAGTCAACATGGATTCACCAAGGGCAAGTCACACCAGACCAACCAGATTGCCTTCTATGTTGAGATAACTGTAGCTCTGTGGATATGGAGAAAGCAGTGGACGTGATATATCTTGACTTTAGCGAAGCTTTCAATACAGTCTCCCACAGTATTCTTGCCAGCGAGTTAAAAAAGTATGGATTGGATGAATGGACGATAAGGTGGCTAGAAAGCTAGCTAGATTGTCGGGCTCAACGGGTAGTGATCAACAGCTCAATGTCTAGTTGGAAGGCGGTATCAAGCGGAGTACCCCAGGAGTCAGTCCTGGGGCCGCTTTTGTTCAACATCTTTATTAATGATCTGGATGATGGGATGGATTGCACCCTCAGCAAATTTGCAGATGACACTAAGCTGGGGGAGAGGTAGATATGCTGGAGGGCAGGGATAGAGTCCAGAGTGACCTAGACAAATTGGAGGATTGGGCCAAAAGAAATCTGATGAGGTTCAACAAGGACAAGGTACAGAGTCCTGAACTTAGGACAGAAGAATCCCATGCACCGCTACAAGCTGGGGACCGACTGGCTAAGCAGCCGTTCTGCAGAAAAGGACCTGGGGATTACAGTGGACGAGAAGCTGGATATGAGGCAGCAGTGTGCCCTTGTTGCCAAGAAAGCTAACAGCATATTGGGCTGCATTAGTAGGAGCACTGTCAACAGATGAAGAGAAGTGATTATTCTCCTCCATTTCGCACTGGTGAGGCCACATCTGGAGTATTGCACCCAGTTTTGGGCCGCCCACTACAGAAAGGATGTGGACAAATTGGAGAGAGTCTAGCAGAGGGCAACGAAAATTATCAGGGGTCTGGGGCACGTGACTTACGAGGAGAAGCTGAGGGAATTGGGCTTGTTTAGTCTGCAGAAGAGAAGAGTGAGGGGGGATTTGATAGCAGCCTTCAACTACCTGAAGGCGGGTTCCAAAGAGGATGGAGCTCAGCTGTTCACAGTGGTGGCAGATGACAGAACATGGAGTAATGGTCTCAAGTTGCAGTGGGGGATATAAGGAAACACTGTTTCACTAGAAGGGTGGTGAAGCACTGGAATGGGTTACCTAGGGAGGTGGGGGAATCTCCATCCTTAGGAGTTTTTAAGGCCCGGCTTGACAAAGCCCTGGCTGGGATGATTTAGTTGGTGTTGGTCCTGTTTTGAGCAGGGGATTGGACTAGATGACCTCCTGAGGTCTTTTCCAACCCTAATCACCTACGATAGGACACCATCTTGCATGCTGCCCTGCTGGAGGGCCTGTACAGAGTAGTGTGGCATCAAGGACTGTGATTTTTATTGTTTTTCCCATCCTTTATGGAGCCATTTATAGAGACAAAATAACACTGAAGGAGACTTCTCTTCTACCCCACCCAGGAACCAAATCTACAAAGTTCAGATTTGTATCATTTTGGCTCCCCCTCATAAGATTGCCACCTGTCCAGGTTTTCCCAGGATCGTAGCTGTGCCAGGGGATCTGTAGGGTGCTCAGGACACACTGCCAGCTGTCCGGATTCGTGGGCTAAGGATCGTCCCGCATTGCCCCCGTTGTTGGTCCCGCAGAGGTGGCAACTCTGCCCACAGCCGGCTCTGCGGGGCAGTGGGAGCTGGCGGTGAAATGCAATAAACCCAATACAGACATGGCGGGGGCTGTGACCGCTGGGGGGCGGGGGGCTGCGGCCGGGGGCTGCTCGCAGCGGGTGGTTTTGGGGGGGGTGTTTTATTTGCGGGCGCTGGGTTCTCTGGCAATAAACATCCCCCAGGGGGGGCCCCGCGCTGGGGGGGGGCGGGCGACCGGGGCTCACTCGCCCGCGCGGCGCAGCGGAGGCGGGATCGGGGCCTCTCCCGGGGCTTCTCCTCCCAGCTGCGCCCTCGCTCGGGGTGGCCAGGGCGGGAAAGGGCCCGGGCGGCTGCGGGCGGAAGTGACGCGTTATGCGCGCGCCGGAGCAGGGCGCGGGGGCGGGCTGCAGCAGGTGGGGTTCAGCGCCGCCGCTGGGTCTGTGCAGCGCCTGGGGGGAGCTGGAGCGGCAGGTACCGAACCCCCCCCCCCGGCCCCGGGCAGAGCCCGCGGGGTCCCGAGGCAGCGGCGGGGCGCGTGTCTCTCCCGGGGCCGGCGGCAGCCGCCGCCGCCGCCTGGTGCGAGGCTCCCCCGTCCCGAACCTGCCCCCGTAGCCCCGGCTTCCTCCGGGACGGGACTGGGCAGCGGCCGCCGACCCCGGTCCGACCCCGCGGCCGCTTCTCCCCGCGGGCTACACCGGCCACGCTTCGCGCGGGGCGCCCCGGGCTCAGGCTCAGTCTCGGCCCCTTCCCGCCGCCCGGGAGCGGTCCCGGCCGTGCCGCGCTGAGGCCGCGGTGCCTTTGCCCGAGGCCAGACAGTGAGAGGTGGGTTCCCAGCCCCGAGCTGAGCGCGGCCTTTCTGGGGCTTTCCTCGCACAGGCTTGTCGGGGGAGCGCCGTCTTGTAAAACCTCTTGTGTGCAGAAAAGAGAAGCTGCGCTTCTTTCTGTACGTCTGTTATCTAGCCCCTCTCTGGTGCTCTGGCCTTCCTGAGCCTGTTGGCGTGACTAGGAGGGTTGGAGACAGGATTGGGGGGCACTGATGAGTTCAGTGTCGTCCCCATAAGCCCATCACTGTAGTATGTCGGCAACAGTAATTCTGATTGGGCCCGTGACACTGACTCCCTTGGTGTGATGTTGGACAAGTCACTAAGCTGCCTTGTCTCTTTCCCCATCTGCAAAATGGGAACAAGGCAGTATTGGCAAATCAGCCCTCACCCAGCCGCCTGAGGAGATTAGTTATTTGTTAGCCAAATAATATATCCTGAGGTGTTCATGATCACCCTCATAGTGAAAGGGAGGGTAAATCAGGTTTCATTACAGTATTTTGGGGTAACATAATTATGTACAATATTAGATTATTAAGAAGCTTATTGTTAAGTGCTTTGAAGATGAAACATGCTATGCAATTACTAAGTATTATTACATAGTCAAACCTCCTGTTGAAGTTAGTGGGATATTCTTCCATCAGAAGTATTGGTTCAGGCTATCCATAAGTACACAAGTCCCATTCGTGTTTAAAGAGTTCCTCTTGCTATAACTTCATATGCATTATTTTGCGTTAATGCTTAGTACTAAGGGGGGAAGCTCAGTGGCGCTGAAGGCAGGATATCCTCAGAAGTCCCTTGCCTGTGGAATTTGTTCCTTGCACAAATGTAGCTAAACTCAAAACAGGCCTTATTTACACTGTGTTGCAAGACCTTTGTCTAGTCTTTCTACTAACGGTGGGTCAAGGAATCCCTGGTAAAAATAAGCAGCTGAACAGGTTTTCTTCAAACTTTCAGAACATTTACCTCAGGGCTGGAAGTGAGTCTGAGATTTCAGCCCAACAGGTAATTGTTTTAGGAAGCTGAAAGTTACTAGAAGTGTTTGATAGGGGGGTATTCTATTTTAAGCTTCTAAGTGCCCTGTTGTTAGTGCAGCAGTGTAATTCAGGAAAATCAGAAGATTGCTGTGTGCATTAAAAAGATATGCATATATGTCAATTGGAAAACCCCAATTTTTTTCTAACTTTTTTTCTACTCTGTACGGTGCATGTAATTCTTTGGTGAAATGTCACAGTGCTTCATTTTTTTATCTGGATTTGGAAAACGAGATTCTTTTTTCTTTCTGATTTTAATAATGTTTTGTTGTTAAATCATTTCCAGCAGCTCAGGCTTCAAGAACAATCCCACAACAACAAATGAATGTACAAGCACAAGGACTAGAAATCTTGGTTTCAAACTAGTGAAGTTACTGTAGATTACCAAAATAATTTAAAAAACATATAGAAGTACTTTTGTGCCATTTTGAAAAAATCAGACCAAATTCTACCCTCAGTTGTACCAGGGCACTGTGACTGAAATCAGTTGAGTCAAACTGGTGCAGTTGAGAATAGAGTTGGGTCTGCTGTGTTTTGGAAGCACTAATCAATATATGATGAGCTATAAATATCAAATTCACTTTATTTAGTATCTTGGTAAAATTTGTGCAACATTTGAGTATCTCGTATTAATTTTAATGCAAAGATGTAATCTTTTAGTGAAATATTAAGACACAATAATTTTAATATTATATGAATGAATCTACAAACATAGATTTCTGCTACATTATGTTTAAAACTTAAGTGAAATATATTACGTGTGTTTTGGTGGCAAAGTTTGAAATCATTATAACTAAAGGCTCAGCCCTGCGAACACTTAGGGTATGTCTACATTAGAAATGCTACATTGGCACAGGTGCGCTGCTGTAGCATAGACACTAACTACAGCAATGGAAGGGGGGTTTTTCCATCTCTCGTAAATCCATCTCTCCAAGAGGCAGTAGGTAGGTTGATGGAAGAATCCTCCCACTGACCTACAGCTTTCTACATCAGGGATAGGTGTAGAAAAGGGGAACTGTGTGTCTCAGATGCGAATTTTTCAGACCCCTGAGCAATGTAGCTAGGTCAATCCAACTTTCTACTGTAGACCAGCCCTTAGACATGTGTGTAGTCCCACTGACTCCAATGGGCCTGTTCGTATGTGTAAAGTCACACACCTACATAAGTTCTTGGTGGGAGTGAAGTTTCAAAGGCAGTATAATGTGCACAAAGAAACATATTTAAGGACTGCTATGTTAAATGGCAGCTGGATGTAATCGTACAAGTTTTTTAAACATACGGTTATCAAGAGACTACTTTTTCCCTTTCAGGTTTTGGCTTGTATTTTAGACCTACTACACAGACTTTTCTGGAGCTGATGTTTTCATAACGTTTCAAGAGTTGCTGAGAAACTAGTTGCTGGAATGCTTTAGGGGGAAAAAACCCGTGAGGGTGTGGAATTATTTTTTATTGAATTGGTGGAATTATTTCTATCCTGACCAAAGAAGTAACTGGAATCATGGATCAGAACAACAGCTTACCGCCCTACGCCCAGGGGTTAGCATCCCCTCAGGTAAAAAAACCCCACAAATTATTTCAAATTTACTCATGAGATTAATTTCTTTGTAAAAGAGATTTCAGTTTCTTGCATGTAACCTGTCTTGAGTAACAATATGGATGCTTATGGATAGGAAAGATTGTTTAGAACCTAGCAATATGAACGTGCTTATTTGCTAGAGAAGAGTTTAACATTTGTTGCTTCTGGAATTACTTTATAGGATAACAGGTACTAAGATAAAAAGTAGTTAGTTGTAATCTCTGGAGTATTTTCCTCCATTTCATCTTCAAACATGTAGATTACTATTTTTTTTGTTTTTAAATTAAACTACAATTTCATTGCAATTGGGTTTTTAACAGTATTCTCATTTTCCAGATGTTAAAGTACAATTGTTCTGCAAATATCAAATTTTCTTGTGTGAATTGCTTATCTAAAACAGAAGAATATTAATAGGGCACTAAAAAAAAATCCAGTTGACAATTAACTAATTAAAAAAAATAAATCCACTTTGTGGTAAAGCCCTCTTTCACATGCACACACACAAAAGAAAATTCTTAAGGGTTTTTCTACTTCCCTGTAATGTTTATAAGGATCTCTTCAGTATGGGAGAAACATTCATCCTTGATGTAATTCCATTGACTTTAATGTAAACACATTATGTAGTGGAAAGGGAGAAACTGATTATTCAGATGCACAGTGTAAGCAAATTAATTAAATAGAAAAATACGTTTTTGTAAACTTAAGGTTTACATGAATGGAGATTTCAGAAATATACAAATATATGGAATTCTCATTCTTTCTCTGTTTACATTTAAGTAAAACGAATGTTAAGTCCATTTTAGTGGTAACATCTGAAATATTTGAATTTCAAAAATTTGAGCCAGGAGTGCCCATCACCCCCAAATATCACTGCCATTGGCACCCCAATTAGTTTCTTTGGTCAGACAACTGAGCATTAAATTGACATGAGCCTGAATTCCCTTTTAATTTCTGGAGGTTCTCTCCTGGTCACGTTTTGAAGCATACCTACAAGGTGATATAAGGAAGCTGCCACTGCTAATGCTGTATCTCTTCTTTTTATAAAAGGACAACTTCAATCTTCAGGGCTTTTAAGTAGGCATTTTCCACAAGCACCAAATTAACTGGGTTTGTTTTTGTTTTTTTTAAGTGAGAGCTGTTAGATATTAGCATATTCATCAGGAAAACAAAGCCCTGGAGTATACACTGAAGAGAATAATGCTTCACTAGCTAGTGGAGAGGAGTACTTGACTGGATAATTTAATGGAGATAAAAATAATTCTAAGTACTGTCCAGTAAAATGAGCTTCTAAGGCCTGGCCTACGCTACAGAATTAGGTTGACACAAGGCAGCTTATGTCGACCTAACTATGCAAGTGTCTACTCTAAAATTTCACTCCTGCTGACATAACTGCCCTGCTAGGCTGACTTAACTCCACCTCCATGAGAGGCATAGAATCAACGTTGATATAGTTCGGTCGACGCAGTGTCAGTGTAGATACAGTGTTGCTTACGTTGACTGTTACTGCCCTTCAGAAGCTGTCCCATAATGCCCCACACTGACTGTACAATCAGTACAAGCGCTCCTGGTGAGGACGCTCGCCGCTGACTCCAGGAGTGTGGTGTGTACAAGCAAAAGTGATTTAATTACCGTGGCAACAGTATGCCAGCGTATGTTAGGTCGACATAATTTTGCAGTGTAGACATGCCCTAAGAGTATTAATTTCTAACAAATCCCCACTCAGGCTGGACATGTACAAACCACCATTCTTGTTCTTAACCTCATGCAACAAATGTTTGATTTTTCTCATAAAAGTAAATGGACTCGACTGAACTCATGCTTTATTCTTTATACTCTCTTCTTTAGGGTGCCATGACTCCTGGAATTCCAATTTTTAGCCCAATGATGCCCTATGGCACTGGACTGACACCACAGCCTGTCCAAAGCAGCAACAGTCTGTCTATTCTGGAGGAACAGCAGAGGCAGCAGCAGCAAGCAGCACAACAGTCCACATCGCAGCAAGCCACACAGGGAACATCCAGTCAAACACCACAGCTCTTCCATTCACAGACGCTTACGACAGCTCCTTTACCAGGAACCACGCCACTCTATTCCTCTCCCATGACGCCTATGACCCCAATAACGCCTGCAACACCTGCATCTGAGAGCTCTGGGATTGTGCCACAGCTGCAGTGAGTGTGCTTCATATATTTTTATTATATATTCTCTTCCTCCCATACAATGAGCCTTTTAAAGATTTAGTGACTCTGATGATTTTAAACTTCTGTTAGCGTGGTGGTTCAGTAGTAGAAGTGGGACTTCTGCTGGTCTTTGTTAGCCGTATATCTAATATGCACTGGGTTGGGCCGCTTAATGTCATCCTATGTCTTCATGTGGTA
The DNA here is from genome assembly GCF_965140295.1 of Lepidochelys olivacea. Taxonomy (NCBI): domain Eukaryota; kingdom Metazoa; phylum Chordata; order Testudines; family Cheloniidae; genus Lepidochelys; species Lepidochelys olivacea. The sequence goes on from NC_140413.1 coordinate 130,526,349, forward strand.
GCTTTATAATGCTGTAACTGTTTTCGGCTATATTCGGTTTCCAAAGTCCCAACAAACCTGGCGTAAAATGTAATCCGAATTGACAATCTAATATTCCAAAATACATATAGCCTTAAATGTATTCTCAGCTGTAACCTACTGAAAGCTTGCATATTGTGTGTTTTTAAAATAACCTCTGTCTCCTGGTTATACTAGTTTGTTAATGAGAGGCTTATTAAAATTGAAAATATATATCTACGGTGGAAAGAGAATTAAAAGGGGGAAAAAACCCTGTTAGTCAACTATAGATGGAATTGTCTCTAATATTTTGTCTTGTTTTCTAGTTGACTACGGAGTATGAATTTATGTTCAGGGAAGAAAAATATAGAATTAGTTCAAGGCATTGGATCTGAAAATCTTTTTCACTGTACTTAGCAATAAAGGGAAAACACTAATTAAACTCTTTTTCTTTTATGGCAACTTATAGAAAAAGTGCCAGTGGGCATTTTGTACTCAACCTTATTTTTGAGTGCAGATGACATTCTAATATGCAAGGGGTCGGCAACCTTTGGCACCTGGACTGTCAGGGTAAAGCCGTTGGCAGGCTAGGCCGGTTTGTTTATCTGGCGCATCCGCAGGCATGGAGCCCCGCAGCTCCCACTGGCTGCGGTTCACTGTTCCTGGCCAATGGGAGCTGCGGGAAGCAGCATGGGCCAAGGGACGTGCTAACCACTGCTTCCCGCAGCTTCCATTGGCCAGAAACAGCAAACCACAGCCAGTGGGAGCTGCAGGGCTCCATGCCTGCGGATGCTCCAGATAAACAAACCGGCCTGACCCGCCAGCAGCTTCACCCTGACGGGCCGGGTGCCAAATGTTGCCAACCCCTGTAATATGCTGTGATATAAACTCAAATTAGCTCTCTAAATTAACAAAAATCCTTTGTTTTTAACTGTTGAGAAAGACGGAAACCTTGTGATATGTGGGGAAAATTGAGAGAACTTTAATGTAAATCAGTTTGATCGTTGCTACCACCCATGTGCTAAACTAATCCTCGGTGTAACTCCATCACAGTCAATAGTGTTAAACTACAGATGTATCTGACCCAATCAAACCTGCTTGAACAGCAAAATCTCAGTATCTAGTCATGTAAGGTTTAAAAAGAGAGAGATTCCAGGAATCCTTCATTAAATCTAGCCTTACCAACTAATCTCTCTAACTTGTCTTCAGGAATATTGTATCCACTGTGAATCTTGGTTGCAAACTTGACCTAAAAACCATTGCGCTTCGAGCCCGAAATGCCGAATACAATCCCAAGGTAAGAGAGATGTATTAGATTTGAATGGGGGACAGACTTTTCACTAGCCATCAATGAAACAAGTCTTAAGTGTAGTCTGCTTTTAAAAATTTTGATCATAGAGCTATACCAGCAAAACCCACCTATTGTCAATGTTTATATGAGAAAAAAGACCTTATAAAAAGAGATTGTCAGTAGAGCTTATATTGGTTCAGGAAGTGAAATGAGTTGTACTGGAAAAAGCATTTCTGTACTGGTATATCTGTGTCTACACTGGGGCTTTTGCTGGTGTAGAAAAATCACACCCCTAACCAATGTTGCTAGATTGGCAAAAGCTTCTTGTGTAGACCTGTCTGTAGTAGTTTAAACAGGGAGTCATGTGCTTCCTGCTCTCAGGGGCTCCTACCTCCCACTTCTTTACCATCTCTATCCTCAAGTGTAATTGTAGAGTCAAATTTATTTGTTTCCATTGTGGGTCTGTGTAGTTCAAAGCCAAGAGCCGTGGCTTCTTAGAGCCTCTACGCCAGCGGTTCTCAAATTGTGGGTCATGACCCCATTTTAATGGGGTCGTCAGGGCTGGCTCAGACTTGCTGGGGCCCGGGGCCAAACCCGCACCACCCGGGATGGAAGCTGAAGCCCGAGCGCCACTGCCCAGGGTTGAAGCCCTGGGTGGCAGGGCTCAGGTTACAGGCCTCCTGCCTGGGGCTGAAGTGCTTAGGCTTTTCTCCTCCCCCCTCACCCCAAGAGTGGTGGGGCTCGGGCTTCAGTCCCCCCTCCTGGGGTCATGTAATAATTTTTGTTGTCATAAGGGGGTCGCGGTGCAATGAAGTTTGAGAACCCCTGCTCTGCACTGTGAATTGACGGTGTTTGAGCACAGTTGTTAACATGGCTGGCAACCAGTCCCTCCCAAGATTCACTTCTCTTTTTGGTTCCATGATATTCAACTGAGATTTGCATTATCGTAGCAAAGGACCAAATCAGGGCCCCATGGTGCTAGGTGAACCTATAAGAAGACAGGTGTCAGTTTCAGGGCAACTGCACCTGTATTTCCCCCTTCCATGGTCCACCAAGGGCACTGATTTACAGGTTTCCAGTGCCCAGCCATCAGGCCTCCTGGGCAGAGACCCACATCTCAGTGCATTCTGACAAGGGTTTTTAAGGCTGCACAGCTCCCTGATTTACACTGATATCCCCAGCAAGCCAGACTGCCTTTTTGCCATCTCTTTGATGGGTATGACCGGTGTGTTGCCCGCAGTTGTAATTTGCCACACAGGTCCTACTGTGCTAGCACGTTTATTCTTACGGAGAAAGCATTTACAGAGAAAACATATTAAACAATAGGAGAACTAAAACACATGCTAAAAAGCTTACCAGAGGTCACTCCCATCTCTAACTTAGGGCTTTAGTACGTTTTCATCCTTCAAAACCCACAACTGGGTTTTCCCCATGGTTACAAGTTCATTTGTCTTAGATCTTGAGCCAGAAAGCAGACTGGGCAGATCAGCTGTTCCTTATACAGATCAGGCCTTTGATACTGGCCTTTTGCAACAAGTGATCAGCAGACAATGGACCCATTCCTCATGCCTTTTCAGAAGGCTGGGTTTTTGAATAACTGGCACTGGGGAATATGCGTTAACCTCTCCGTAGGGATTCCCTAGGAAATCCATGTAACGCTTATTGCCCCAAATGTCCACACTTGTCTGGCATATTTTCAATAGTGTTTTGAACACCCTGGTCTCACATCTGTCACGTCTTTTCCCTAGAGAGGTTACATACGATCCCAGCCCACAGTAATGCATAAACTTAATACAATAAGGTCAATCAAGGATGTTTCAGGAAATTGCTGTATCCGTTACAACAGGGTCCCTGCTACGAAGGCCTTGTCCTCACTAGTGTGAGGCAGGGAGAGTGTCTAAAAATGTGTATTAGCTAATACACACAAATGGCCATACTAGGTCAGACCAATGGTCCATCTAGTATTTTGTCTTCCAACAGTGGCCAGTGCCAGATGCTTCAGAGGGAATGAACAGAACAGGGCAATTATCAGGTGATCCATTTTCTGTCATCCAGTCCCAGCTTCTGGCAGTATGGGGTTGTGTCCCTGACCATCTTGACTAAGAGTTATTGATGGAGCTATCCTCATGAACTTGTCTAGTTCTTCTGTGAACCCAGTTATAGTTTTGGCCTTCGCAGCATTTCCTAGCAAGAAGTTCTATAGCTTGACTGTGTGTTGTGTGAAGTACTGCCAGATGTTAGTTTTAAACATGGTGCCCCTTAATTTCTTTGAGTGACCCCTTGTTCTTATGTTATGTGACAGGGTAAATAACACTTCCTTATTCACTGTCTCCCTGCCATTCATGATTTTATAGCCTCTCTCTAAGCTGAACAGTCCCAGTCTTCTTAATCTCTCCTCATATGGAAGTTGTTCCTAATCATTTTTCTTCCCTTTTCTGTATCTTTTCCAATTTCAGTATCTTTTTTGAGATGGGGCAACCAAAACTGCAACCAAGACTCAGTGTGGGCGTAGCATGGATATATTGATGATATTTTCTCTCTTTCCTAATGGTTCCTAACATTGTTAGCTCTTTTAACATGTGTTAACAGGGCAATTAGAATACTAACATGTTAGCTGGTAGAGGTCAATCATAGGTGCTTTCCTATTGTTTACCCTCTATCAAATAACTCAGGTTAAAATACAAATTTCCCTGTTTACACTAGGGAGTTGGTGTGTGTATATACACTCCTTCTTTCCTAATGTATGCATATCTGAAGGATATACAGTCTAATTAAAGATGGGATATGTGAGTGATTTTTAACAAACATCAAGAGGGAGGGAGGCAGGCTGATGGGACAAGAGTGACTGTAAAAGACCAGTTTTCAGACTAACAGCCGTGTTAGTCTGTATTCGCAAAAAGAAAAGGAGTACTTGTGGCACCTTAGAGACTAACCAATTTATTTGAGCATGAGCTTTTTACCTGGATTTGTGCTGGAAATGGCCCAACTTGATGATCACTTTAGATAAGCTATTACCAGCAGGACAGTGGGGTGGGAGGAGGTATTGTTTCATGATCTCTGTGTGTATATAATATCTGCTGCAGTTTCCACGGTACGCATCCGATGAAGTGAGCTGTAGCTCACGAAAGCTCATGCTCAAATAAATTGGTTAGTCTCTAAGGTGCCACAAGTACTCCTTTTCTTTTTGTAAAAGACCAGATTACTCAAGTTATATACACACTTGGGTAAGAAGGTTTCTATAATGGTGTGGTGGAAACTCTCTCCCTCCATATTTCAAGCTGCTGGAAAGCGGGGTTTGCTGTTCCTGGACAATGATCGGGAGTTCCATCTTTCATATCATTACATATCTGTACTTCAATCCCTCTGCTGGAGAAGAAGCAATGCTTTTTCTGTGCTGCATTGCCACCCCATGCGCAGGGGTCAGCCCCTCCCTCAGCATGGAGTCACTTCACCTCTCCTCCAACCTCCATTTTTGGGCCTTCTTACCTCGTAGCGCCAGTGTCTTTCTGAGCTGATGGTTAGAGGTTTCTGATGAAGCAGCAAAACTGACAGTACCCTGATTATTTTTTTTGGTCCATTTTGCTCTTGTCCACAAGATTCTAAATATCAGCAGTAAAAATGGATGGCTGTAGTTTACTTTCTCTTTTCTACAGCTTGGGAAGCTCTGAACAGCAAGTAGAGGACCTGGAGCTGTCCTTTAACTGGATCAGGGAAATGTCATTGCTTCAGCTTTTGTACTCCTTTCTTGTTAGGAAGGTTCTTTGCAACTAATTTTTTTTCAAATGAAAGCTTTAATGTTGCAGAATTGATGTCTCTTGCCTTCGGGAAAAGTTCCTACTTAGTAGTGGGGGTGTGGATTTTTTTTTAAGGCCCTGGACAAGGGAAGTGCTAGTTTAAACTCTAGTCATAGAACAATAAAAGCACATGCTTATGTAAATTTGAGATGGTAGCCATAGTTGTACTATAGCTTATTTCCATAAAGGCAAAACATTAGTTACACAACCACATGTAAGTGGGATGTGACTTCAGCAAGAGTAGTTTGGGGCAACAGCATGATGCTATTGTTGTTTTTAAGGTAGGTAGGCTATGTAAAGTTTGAACTTGGATAATCAAGATGAGGGATTTGTTATACACTCTGTTTTGATGATAATTCAATGTTTATCAACCTTTATTGTTTAATCTAAAAACCTTTTAAGGAATTTATAGTATCTCTAGCATTCAAGCCATTCATCTGCATTTACAAGGAAGTGTAGTGTGGTTGTAGGATAATAGCTCCACATTAGATCGGGTGAATGATGGTTTTAAATTGAGTTGGGATATTCGCATGAGCAATAGGCCCCAAGGCATGTGACCAAAAAGAATGAGCTTGGGAGAAAGAAGAGTTGTTGTGTTAAATTTGTAGTGACCCTTCAAAATAAGGGTGTTCTCTTATTTAAGGTTTGGGTTGAAGTACTGCATGCATCCGATGAAGTGAGCTGTAGCTCACGAAAGCTCATGCTCAAATAAATTTGTTAGTCTCTAAGGTGCCACAAGTACTCCTTTTCTTTTTGCGAATACAGACTAACATGGCTGCTACTCTGAAACCGGTAATAGAAATAAAACATGGTTAATTGGGTGCCAGGTGCAGTAAATTAACTATATAAGAAACTGCTTCATTTTGCCTTAGCTAAGGTCTGATCATTGGCAGTGACATCACTTGTTTGTTAAAGGGTATAAAAAAGTAAACTCTTAAAGGGGTTCATATGTTAATACCTGCCTGATCAAGTTGGAGCTGACCAATATGGATCTAAGCACCCCTGGGTTTAGTCTGTTTGTAAGTATCTTGATCACATGTTTTGTTACTGCTTGGATGAAGTAAATTGCTTGGTATTTAAGCATGTTTAGAGCAATTTGTATAAATACCATTTGGCCTTTGGATTTAATAAAGGAATTTATGGTTAAATTAGTGTTGTGGTACCCTGCATAAATAAAAATTAAGCAGCAGTGTTGGAAATAATTTTCCTAATAATTTTATTAAGGTTTACCACAAGTCATTTTCCACACAAGCATTCCTTTATGAGTCAAAAGGCCACATGGTGCTAGTTACAACCAAAATACAAACATAAGCATATCTACACACCTATATTCTATACCCTACCACGATACAGTTATAAGTATTGTCTAAATATACTCTCAATCGGATCACGCCTGGAAGACCCCTTCCCTTCATGGCATGGTTCCAGAGGGCTAGGGAAAAGCTCTGACAAAACACCTAGGAAGCCTTGCTTTTTTTAATACATTATAACTAACAAGTGACATCATTGTTAGTTATTGGGCCTCAGCTGAAGTTAGCTGAAGCAGTTGAGGGCTGCACTTTACTTTATTCAGGGATATTTCCCTTATCTCACTCACTCCCCATATTTTTTCCAACTACTGGACTAAGCATTTCTAACCAATTATTTACTGCACCTGGTGCCCAGTTAACCATGTTTTCTTTATTTCCCAAATGTTTACCAGAGTTCTCTTATTTATTTGCAAAGGGTCAATACAAGTTTAACATACACAATCCTTCTCATGAGTTCATTCTTTTTGGTCACATGCTTTGGGCTTATTACTCATGCCAATATCCAAACACAATTTAAAACCGTAGTTCACTCAAATGTGGGCTTAAATTTCTACACATAGAGATTACAGCCCGGAACTATGAGTAATGATGCTACTGGTGTGTGTTTGAAGTAATTCAGCTGACTTCCATTGACAAGAATTTGGCTTCTGGTTTCTACCCATAACATAACCAACATTCTGAGGTTGGACAATCCTTCAATTTCCCTGTTTTAGTTTCTCATCAGTAAAATGAAGATCTAAGAGTTTTGTACCTTGCAAGGGTGTTGAGGCTTAAAGGGACAAAATCAAACTTCTGTCTGGAAATTGATTGTCACAAGCAATGTTAATATAATTGAAAGATTGCAGAGTCTGTTCCTTTTTTCAAATAATTTGGTGCATTTAACAACACACGATACAGAATAATTTGTTCCCTTTTTATAGTAAGATTTCTTCTGGTCTATATCGGTCTTTCACACAGTAAAAAAAACATTTTAATAAAAAGGAAAATGTGATTGTAAAAGCACATTTTTGCAGGGGGAGTCAGGCATAGTATTTAAAGCTACTTTTCATTCATTTTTTAAAATGGTTTAGATCTCAAGTTGACAGCGCTTTCAGAATTAAGAAGGCTGCGTAAGTGGAAAGTATAGTACTAAGTTGGTTAATACTGTTTAAAATTTAGTAATGCATTTATTTGTATAGAATTCTTCTAGCAATAATATCACTAACAGCTTCAAGTTATGCATTTCAGCGTTTTGCTGCTGTCATCATGAGAATAAGAGAACCACGAACTACTGCACTTATATTCAGCTCCGGAAAAATGGTGTGCACAGGGGCAAAAAGGTTTGTGTAACTAACTTGTAACTGCTCATTAATCAGCTTGTAATTCAGGATCAATTGACCATTCCAGTCTACAGTGTTTACTGGCATTGGCTATATCTTGACCTACAAGCAAGCTTGGCAGCCCAGACACTTCTTTCCAAATAACTGATTAAGTTAGAACAGCATTTTTGGTGTACGTGCCATTGTCTAAATGGGGTGCAGGCTTTAGAAACTTCTATGGTTTCACCTATTCTCATTAAAACAAAGCCCTCATTTTAAAAATGGAATGTTACAGGCACAGAATTGTAGGTGTGCACTAATGCCTCTGAGAAACGTCTGAGCGGGTGGAGGAGAGTGATCTGACTTCTCAGTAATTTCCCTCATCCATCCCAAATAATCATGATGACCCCCACAGGTTCCCATGTTCAGAGGCCCCTCCTCCTGGAGCTTGTCAGTGCTTCTGCACTGGCCAAAGGGGATCCTGTAGAGTGAAGCAAGATATACTCACTTCATATGCAATCTGGGCAGAGCATGATACCTGAACAGTGTTCCCAGTGCTACCCTCTGATTTTCCATTAGTATGAATGCATGGCTTAACAAAACACATGATACATTAAATCCAAGCAGTGAAGTTATTACATTTTTCCACCAGCCAATAACTACAACACACAGTGTAATACTGATAGCTATGTGATTTCCTAGAGAGAGTATTGGGGTTCTTCATAGAATAAGAAAGCATTGAAAGTATTTTTATAACTTTCAAATGCCAATGCACATATTGTTGAATATTAAAAATCCATTAAAAGGAAAAGCCTAGTTTAAAGAAAAAGCTGAAGAAAATCCCTAAACTCCTTGACTTTAATGTTTAGCTTTAACAATATGGTTTACCTATGTTGTGTTTTGATGAATGTCTAGCTAGAGATGTGCAGTGTTGTGATAGCTGTGTCAGTACCAGAATATTAGAGAAACAAGGTGGGTGAGGTAATATCTGTTGTTGGACCAACTTCTGTTTGTGAGGGAGACAAGCTTTCGAGCTTATACAGAGCTCTTCTTATTGGACAAAAGTCCAATTAAAAGATATTAACCTCACCCACCTGGTTTCTCTAGTTACAAACATAACATTTCCCCCTTTTTACTGTAAAAATTAAAGACTGAAGGAATTTAATTGACTAAGCCCAGTCACCATTTGAATAAAGCATATATGTGTTGTCCAACTTTTGTGACAGGCTACCTTTCATTTGAAGAGATCAAGGGGGTTACCAAAATGTTTGGGCTTTACTACTAATGACCGAGTGCATCTTTTTAGTTTTAATTTTTTACACAAATTTAGTTTAATTCTAATGAAGCATTTTTTACTATTGACTTTAAATCATGTTTGAAGTCATTTAAATCTTGAATGAAAACAATCCATCCTGTCTGGTTTCTACACTGACTGGTCACTGATTTATGTGATCTTAGGTACTTAACCAGTATGCCTCAGATTCCCCATTTGTAAAATTATATTTGCCTTACAGAGGTGCGAGGAGTTGATGTACTGTGCACTTGATGGTGAAGAGTTATACTAGGGTTTGTATTTGCTTGTATCAGAGATACTCAGACTGAGGCTTGTGAGCTGCAAGAGGCTCTTTGCAGCACATGATATTAAAACAGGGTGTGATTTAATTAACAACCAATCAGGATGCTTTTACTATGTTGTTAACCAATTGTAGTTGATAAAATAAGTCATTTTGCTGTGAGTATATATGTATATAAAAACTAAATATTTCCCTTCATATTGTTTAAATATGACTATACAGTAGTATAGTAAATGAATTCACCCTACTGTGGCTCTTTTGGGTAATGCTGAGGTCTGAGTATCACTGGCTTATATAATGCTCCTCACTGCAGCTGGATGTTTTACAGAGATTTAAAAATAATTAAAATAGACCTAGACCCAGTGGCCAAGAAAGAAGCTTTACTCTGTGAAAAGAAGAGCAGAGAGCAACCATCCAAAAAGGAAGGACAAAATAATCAGACTAACGAATTCAGTTACAACGTTTTACTAGGCCTTGTAGACTAAGGGTGGATAGGGGAGAATAGGACTCTGGTAGCATATTGAGAGGGGGATTTGTAGAGAATGAATACTTCTATTTTTAATTTCATAAACTGTAAGGGCCAAAATGTGAAATAATTATTTTGAGGCTGCTGAAAGGATATTAACAGGATAGAAAGCACTGTTAGTAGTTGCTAACAATGTATACAAGTATTTTGGCATACAGCTTTACACTCCTCATTCCCTTCAGTTTTTCCACATATATATATTTGCTTTTTAAAGTTGGTCACTTCAGTGATACTTACATGAGGGAATACAATGAATGTCTTTTCTCCCTTCAGCGAGGAGCAGTCCAGATTGGCAGCAAGGAAATATGCCAGAGTTGTTCAAAAATTGGGCTTTCCAGCAAAATTCTTGGATTTTAAGATTCAGAATATGGTGGGAAGCTGTGATGTGAAATTTCCTATCAGATTAGAGGGATTGGTACTTACACATCAACAGTTTAGCAGGTAAATAAAAAAGCTTAGTATGATTCATTATTGCTGAACACTTGACCTAGTGATCTCAAAGGGTGTACTGTACTGGTTAGATTGTTCCGTTGCAGATTGGGAGTATCCTACACCTTGATTCCTCTTGTTCCTTTGCCTCTGGTTTTGTCAGCCAGATGCTAATCCTTCCCCACTAAACCTTTGTGGAGCCTCTTCCCCCCCCCCCCCCCCCCCAAAAAAAAAAAAAAAGTGAAGGTGGGATAGCTGTTTTCTGTTGCTAAACATGGGGAGAGTGAATCTGATCAGCTAACATCACTTTCAGATTAGTTTGTGCATTTGCTTGACCTTCTCTCTTTCCTTTCAGTTATGAGCCAGAGTTGTTTCCTGGCTTAATCTACCGAATGATCAAGCCAAGAATTGTCCTGCTTATTTTTGTTTCTGGAAAGGTGGTTTTAACTGGTAAGTAACCAAGCCAACACTGATGCTTTTAACAGTCTAGGGTTAGGCTACAAAACCAGGAACATACATCTTTCTTACTCAGAGTGTCTTTAGAATGCTAAACTACACTTTTCAGAATTTAAAACCTTTCCAAATCAGAGGTTTCATTTGTGTATTATTTACTACTCAGTTTGTTGGTGTGGTGGACATGCTGAGAGCAAAAATGGGTTATAGGCTATAGTTATTTTTACACTATGTTCTAAAAGCCATTCTTCTGAATAAAATTATATGAAGTTATAACAAGGAAATGCCTACAGGAAATCTATACACTACAAGTATTCAACACTCAGGTATAAATACAATTATACTCTTAGACGTATGAAACTATTCAATCATGATAATAGAAAACAAGCCAACAAAAATTGCAAATCTAAAGCAATCCCAATAGTGTAGGGAAACAGGGCAAACAGGGAAGAGATAGTGTAAGTGTGATTGGAAGCTGCCTCATCTGTACAGTATCTGGATCATAACTAATTGTGAAATATAAGTATGTTATAACTGTCACAATGTACTTTCTAATTTTTTTGTTTCTAGGTGCTAAAGTCAGAGCAGAAATTTATGAAGCATTTGAAAATATATATCCAATTTTAAAGGGATTCAGAAAGACAACGTAACAGTTTTTACATACTTTCAAAGAAATTTTTGGGGTACATTTTAAAAGGTATGGAGTATGGCACAGTAGTAACAAGAGATGGACTTTCAGTTACAAACTGCAACACCAAGACTCAGTGTTTTCCAGTTAGTGCCTACTTCCCTGATACTCATGGGAAACTATTATTTTTATGGATTATGTCTGAGTTACGGTGAATTGCTTTACTGAGCTGTTCTTGGAGCACCTCTTCCAAGTTTTATTTATATTTTAGCTTTTGATTGATTTTAATGTCAATGGTTTTAGGCACCCACAAATATTGGTAAGTTGGTTTGAGACAAATGCAACCATGCCACCCCAAATGTGTAAACCACTTCAATTGCTGTAAGTTTTATCTTTTTCATAAATGTTTTTATAATCTTACTTCTAAAGTTACTTTTAAAAGTTTTTTGTTCTCCATTTGTAGATTTTTTTTTTTTGTGCCAGACATTCCCTCTTTCCAGGGTTCAGCAGGACAGAATAAATTTATTAATGAAAATGGCTAGCTGTATATATTTTTGGGGGGGGAAGGGGGGAAACAAATGTCATGTTTTTTCAGCTCTATATGTACATTAATACTGTTTATAAAACTCTATGGGAAGACCCTTAATGATTTTTAAAAAGTAACCCTGCTTGATCTTTGCTGCTGTTAATGTGGTAAGTGCATGCTGTAGAAATATGTAATGTACTGAATACTTGAGTCTCTTTTATATGACTTTCTTAATAACATGCCAGTATTAAAGCAGTGCATTTGCCATGTGATTTTCTCAAAATAGTGATCCTCCCAATCTGTTTTGGTTATAAGCAGTTGGGTATTTTAGACATCAGTATTAACATTCTGATTTCACTGGGGTTCTTGAATATCTTTACTTTTACAGTATCTTCTCTTCTGCTTGGTGTTATTAAAGACTTCTAGTATGAAGTTCTGTTTCATCTGAATGACAAGTAGTGATTTGTGCAGATCAAATATATAGCTAATGTTTTGCTGAAAATGTGAATTGAAATCTTTAAGTGGTGGTGGTGGTAAAGATATTCTGCTATTTTGAGAATAGTGGACAACCAACCCTTAAGTGACATGCACCATTTTAAGATGAGTTTCAGTAGCGCGATGGACTTGTAATTCCTAACTGCTACATCTCCTTCAGTGGATGCTGAAGACAGAACTTGAGCTGCATCCTTTGGGAACTACAGGCCTGAGAATAGCAGACAAAGCCACAGTAAGTAAACCTGAATGGATTTACATTCAAAGGGAATGTCAGAACATTTGGTTAAAGTGACAAATGTTTTGACGTGACTAAAGCAAGGGCTAGAGACTTCAGGGATGCTACAGCTTCTTTAGCAGTAGCAGCATTCCTGAATCCTCTGTGTGGCTAATCGTTTACTTCTGCAGAGCTTTTAAAGAACTGTTGGGCCATACTTGCAGGATGGCAGACTATCTTTTTCAGCCACTGCTTCCAGGACTCCTGAGTAAGAATAGAGAGGTTATTTTACCTTTGTATTTGGCACTGATGTGACTGCTGCTGGAATACAGTGTCTAATTCTGGTGCAATTCAAGAAGGATGTTAACAAATTAGAGAGGGTTCAGAAGGGAGCCCTGAGAATTAGAAAACATGCCTTAGTGATAGACCCAAGGAGCTCAATCTGTTTAACTTAACAAAGAGAAGGTTAAGGGGTGATTTGATTACAGGTTGTAAGTACCTACCTGGGCAACAAATATTTAATAACTTCAATCTAGCTAAGAAAGGTATAACATTGTCCAATGGTTGCAATTTGAAGCTAGCCAACTTCAGCCTGGAAATAAGGTGTAAAGTTTTAATGATGAGTAATTTATCATTGTGGTGGATTCTTCACTGACCATTTTGAAAATCAACACTGGATAGGAAAGATCTGACATGTTCTCCAGGAGGTCAGACTCCCTACATGATCACAGTGGTCCCATCTGGCCTTGGAATCTGTTTGTGAAACTAGGTCAGGAAGATTTCTTTTATGAAAATTGCCTAATGGATGTCAAACATTTAAGCCAGGGAGCTTTGGTAGGATGGCAAGGTTGCTGGTGAAATTGTACCAGAACTTGAAGTTTCTAAACACCAGTATGTTGTAAAGTAACTGACCAAATATCTTACCCTGTTCAAACACTTTTTCTGGACACCAGAACTGGACTCTAGTTGTACTTCACTGGGAACACTCTGAATGATTCAGCTCTAGTCATTGATTTGTGGGTGGGCTGGTTATCAAGTAGTAAGTGTTGATGTGGTAGCAATATCCACCTCTTCAAGAGTAGGATTAGGTAGCCATTTGTTTAGTTTTAAGCCCCACGGGTGTGTACTATGCTATCATGAAATTAGTCTCAATAACTTAGACATAAAAGTATAATTCCATACGATACAGATCAATTTTTAAATAAAGCTGGGGGTAGGACAGGATTGTACACAAGACAGAAGTAAATATGAAACTGATACCTCTTGTGTATATGGGTGCTATTTTCAAGGGGACACCTCTTTCTATGAGCCAAGGTACTGTAGAGGGGAATTTGTTCTGAGATATTAATATACCAAGACAACCTGACAGTTAATTACTTCCAGCAGAGAACTAACATGTGTGGTGGGATTCAGTTTCTTTTAAATAACCACCTGAATTGGGGGAAACTACATTTGCATAGCACCATTAAGCACTCACAAAAAAAAATATCAGATAATCTTTTTAAAGCTACTGTAACATGTAGAATAATGTGTCAATTTACTTTGACAGCAAATTCAATAATTAAGCTACCCACTGCTGTGGAGTGTCTTCACAGCAATGGAATATTTCTGGATTTGGTGTAAAAATAGGCAAAGAGGAATCTAACTGCCAGAGCTAAAACACTGACTTAGTGATACCACTTCATATAGCTGGAAGCCCCATTAACTTATTTAATATTTTTGAAAAACTGTACAAACCAACATGTGCCATGCAATTTGCAAGAGGTTCACTTCCACAATGCTATGCACAGATTGTAACCGTTGGGCAGGGACTAAGTTTCCCACACCCCTGTTCAACCAACTGGACTATATCCCCTGCAGCAATAACTGCAAAACATTGAGAGGTCAAGAAGCACCAGTAATTAAAGTAAATGCACAGTGAGTGATCAAGTACATTAACTCAACTGGCAGGTCACAAAGTAAATCATGCAGTAGGTGATCAGGTTTCAGATCAACCAGTCAGCATTTTCTTAACAATGGAGATAAGCAGACACATCACTGACTTAAAGGAAACAATGTCTGAACGAGCCTGAAATCGAGTATAACAGACAAGTTACTGAATCTAGGCACACTAGAAGTGTTTGAATGAAACTAAAGATTACTTTTTAAAAAAATGTTGAGAAACAATTGCATGGGAAAGTGAAACTTTCAACCATGTAGTTTCACTGTCCAAGCTGAAGTAAAAGCTAAAAACAATGAGCAGAAAAACTTAAATGCTCAAGCTCATGTACTGGCACACAAAAAAAATTTCAACCGAGTCTGTTTTAATGACTTACCTTTAATGTGTATATTGTAATTAAATGATAACCGATACAACTCTGGGCTAGTTCCTCAGTATGAAATATTAGTTCATTTACCTTTTTTTCCTTCTTGCAATGTGTAACACTTCAGTACATGTGTATAAACTCAATTCATTTCTTTACAGAAACTAACAATAGATTTATAGTAGTTAAGTCGAGTTTGCGGAAATGTCCTGCTTCCAGATGAACTCCTCCATATATCCATTTGCTTGGTTACAGTTTTCAGCACATGTGTAGACTACCAGTGTTCCCCAGTCAATACTTTCTCCTAGGCTATCAGCCTTCAGGTGGTTCAGGAGCTGAGGCATAACCTTAGGAACACAAGACATGATTTGTCATTAGAATGCATAATGTAGAATATGGCTATCTATTCCACTCAATGTTTTAATCAAAGGATGTTATCCCACCCAGAAAAGGTAATAGCTGCAATAAATAGAATCAAATTATTTCAGTAACTGAAAAGAAAAACCGCTGACAAACAAAAATAAATTCATTAAGACAGGTCAAGAACATGGCTCTGGCTATTTTGTTTTGGAGTGGGAGAAGAGATATGGTGAGTGATGCACTGTTTGAAATGCTACCTCCAGTAGAAGTATAAATCAATTTTAAATAAAAATGTCTTTGTTTGCTAACCTGGGTGGTTCTCTTGCGTTATTTGTTATCTTTCTTTTGTTTCACAAGGCCTCCACTACTACATGTCAACACACACCTCTCAGGGATGGTCTAGATATACCTAATCCTTTAATTCTGACGGAGCAGGAGGGGTGAGGGATGCACTAAATTACCTCTTAAAGTCCCTTCCAGCCCTACATTTCTGTGATTAATAGATTTCCCATCTTTGAGTGGTTTCTGGTGCAAGAGTGCCACCTTTTAGTCTGAGGATGGAAAAACCATGATCAAGCTATTACAGATGCATAAGGAGACATTATTAACTAGAACATCCATTGATATTTTATAATTAGAGCAGGTCAGATTTTCAAAAGGAATTATTTTGTTGGGAAATGTTGATTCAATAATCAAAACATTCATAGATATTTAGGTCAGAAGGGACCATTATGATCATCTAGTCTGACCTGCACAAGGTAGGCCACAGAATTTCACCCACCACTCCTGCAAAAAACCTCACACCTATGTCTGTGCTATTGAAGTCCTCAAATCATAGTTGAAAGACTTCAAGGAGCATTCCACTGCAATGTTCTGATTTGGTCAAAAATTTTGATGGAAGTCAGGCAGGGTACTCTGCCTGCTTTGTGAGAAACTCAGACTCCTAAGCACCTCACCAGGCAGGCTGCAGCAGAGCTGAGACTGGAAATGTTCAACAACAAAAACAACCAATTTTGGTTCTTCCAAAAAAGTGTTGCCTTTTTTCAGTTTAAATCCCTTCCAAACTAAACCAAATAAAGCCACTCTTATACCAAAATAAGCATGTCCACACAGGGAGTTATACATGTACAGTAGTTTCTGCTTATGAGCAACCCCTTTATTGCCAGCAAAAAGTTGCTGTTATCCAACAGTTGCTGAGAAGCAGAAAGAAGGTTTGGGAGGCAGGAGTCAGAGAAGGAAGTGCCAGGACATACCTTCCTCAGGGTAGGGCAGCAGCAGGGAGGGGAAGCTGCAGCACAAATGTCAGGGCCTTGAAGCTGAACAGTCGCTCTCCACAGGTCGCAGTTTGGCATTTCCTCGTGCACAGCCCGCTGCGGGCAGTGAGGTATCGTACAGCTCCAGAATGCAAGCTGCAACCTTTCTCCCAGCTACTGCTCTGCCCACCCCCCCGTGTCTGTGCAGGCAGGTATGCCAGGCTGCAGCCCCAGAAGGAAGCGCTGAGACAGACTAGCACCAGACACAGGCAGGCCTGTCCCAGCACTTATCTTCCCTGGCTACAGGCAGGGCCTTTCTTAAAAACAAACAAACAAAAAGTTGCTACCAAGCAGCACACCATTGCTAATAACTGAATTTCATTAACAGTGATACGAATGGAAAGGGATTGATTCCCCGCAATATGTTGCCACTAACCGGAAGTTGCAGGATTGCTTTTAAGTGGAATCTACTATACAATTACACTAATCTAACTGGTAAAACTTTCCCCTGTAGAGAAGTCCTAAGGGACTGTAGCGAAATAAAGTATAATATAGACAGAATTAATGTAATGATGTGAGCTGGTGAAATGAAAGGACTTTCCACTTCCATCCTGCAGGCAACCTGTTCACTTATGATTTCTTCAGAATGTTTACCAAGTGACACTGTTTTAAATGGAATGTCAAGTTTCTTATCTTGTATATTAAAGATTTTGATAAAAAACAGTTGTACTCAGTGAACAACATTGTGTATTTCAGTCCCAGGAAAGACTGTTTTTCATTCCAGCATTCCCTCACATTTGGGTTCTACCACTGCTGACAGGAAGAGATTTTCCCGAACAGCTGACTGGGCACATCAGCTGCAATGAAACCTAACACCAGATTCCCCTTTCCCTCGGTTTGTCAGCAATGTGGCAGAACACTTCCTCACACAAACTCTCCCCTCTTCCACAAGGAAGGCTGGGGGAGGACAAGCTGTTTGAACTTCATGGTGAAGGCGGCCATAACTGAAGTCTAGTAGTCCACATTAGAACATTTTTCTCTTTAAACAATACAGTAGTGTCAGAAACAAATTCTGAAAGAGTCCCCCTTCACCCATTACTTTTTTCCATAGAATTCCACGTTTAGAAGACGTTCATCTGACCCTCAACTGGATAGAAAAAGTACTATTTTGTTGGCTGCAAACAGATCGGAAGGAAAAAAGGGCGATTTACTGCGTGATAAAATCTTGTAAGAAAGGACTGTTAAACTTGTAATTGAGGCTTCTACACTTTAGCACAGCTATCCTGTGAATTCAAATATAACTCCTTTCGTTCTAGCCATATGCAAATACTTCTATTTCAGACTTAAAATAGGTTTTTAATTATACACCAAAAATACCATATCTGTGGACCAATTCACATACTTGGAATTCAAACATCCTTTGGGCACCACATGAACAATTTGGGATATCTTTCATCTGAGGAATGTTTTCACCTGAGATCCATACGGGGCCTTCTCCTCCTCGACAGTATCTGAGAATCTGAAATTGAATAGAAGTATTAAGTAACTGACAGTCTTTTCAGTTATATAATTAATAATCAACCACAGATAGCTATGTTTAAATGGACATTGATCAAGGTTGTTTCTTCCCCACTAAAACTTCTTAGCAAAGTCCATTGTAATTGGGTATGGGTTTTCTTAAATAAAACAAACAAACAAAGAGAGTCTTTTATATAGTTTGACTACTTGAGGAAACAAAATGCCAGAATTTCCCCACGTCATCTAGCATCAGTCCAGCAATAACAGCAATATTTTGTATTCCATAACAGATCATCTCAGAAGTCCTATAACAATAATTTTAGACTCAAAACTTCTGTTTGGGAGCAGGGGAAGTAGACTAATTCATCCAAGGTAACATATGAAATCTGTATCAGGTACCAGAAAAGAACCCAGGTCTCCCAATTCACAGTTCTGTCTCTAACAACAAGACACACACCCCGCCCCCGACTCTCATGCTTGAGTGATAGTGATCCAGTTTTACCTTGTAATTTCAAAACTGGTTAGAAGGAAAAAAGAGAAAACAGGAAGGGAACCTGCAGGGGAAGGGGAAAAAGTGATGACGCCACTCCGCTTGTGTCATAAATATAAAGGGAAGGGTAAACCCCTTTGAAATCCCTCCTGGCCAGGGGAAAGCTCCTCTCACCTGTAAAGGGTTAAGAAGCTAAAGGTAACCTCACTGGCACCTGACCAAAATGACCAATGAGGAGACAAGATACTTTCAAAAGCTGGGAGGAGGGAGAGAAACAAAGGGCCTGTGTGTCTGTCTATAGTCTGTCTTTGTCAGGGATAGACCAGGAATGGAGTCTTAGAACTTTTAGTAAGTAATCTAGCTAGGTACGTGTTAGATTATGATTTCTTTAAATGGCTGAGAAAAGAACTGTGCTGAATAGAATAACTATTTCTGTCTGTGTATCTTTTTTGTAACTTAAGGTTTTGCCTAAAGGGGTTCTCTATGTTTTGAATCTAATTACCCTGTAAGGTATTTACCATCCTGATTTTACAGGGGGGATTTCTTTATTTCTATTTACTTCTATTTTTATTAAAAGTCTTCTTGTAAGAAAACTGAATGCTTTTTCATTGTTCTCAGATCCAAGGGTTTGGGTCTGTGGTCACCTATGCAAATTGGTGAGGCTTTTTATCCAACATTTCCCAGGAAAGGGGGGGTGCAAGTGTTGGGAGGATTGTTCATTGTTCTTAAGATCCAAGGGTCTGGGTCTGTAGTCACCTAGGCAAATTGGTAAGGCTTTTTACCAAACTTTGTCCAGGAAGTGGGGTGCAAGGTTTTGGGAAGTATTTTGGGGGGAAAGACGCGTCCAAATAGTTCTTCCCCAGTAACCAGTAATAGTTTGGTGGTGGTAGCGGCCAATCCAAGGACAAAGGGTGGAATATTTTGTACCTTGGGGAAGTTTTGACCTAAGCTGGCAAAGATAAGCTTAGGAGGTTTTTCATGCAGGTCCTCACATCTGTACCCTAGAGTTCAGAGTGGGGGAGGAACCTTGACAGCTTGCTTTCTCCCTTTCCACAGAAGGGCAGCAGATCGCCCTCTCCCTGTGGCTCCCAGCTCCACTCAACCCTCCCACCTTAGCTAAATTTCTGCTTGCCTTGGTTAAGTAGATTTCTCCAAGCCCTAGATGAGTATCTTAATTTGCCAAGCTTTAACAAAACTGGTCTAAGTACAACAAAGGCTGGCTCCTTGCGGTAATATCAGGCATCTTGTATCTGGGGACTTTTATTCTATATTGGTGGACGTGTGGACTGGATGATCTAGTGAAATTTCTCTCTCTCTTTGACCTCAATTATTTAAGATATTTGTGCTAAAGAAGCACAATTTATAGAAACACAATCAGGATGCTATGTAAGCATCAAGGCTGCAATATATGCTTTAAAAATAAAGCAGGCATCCATCTTTTGACCATTAGGTGATTAGTATTTTAAAAGATACTTTTCTTTTTACCTGTTCTGGCTCCGCAGCTATTCGATTTTTAAACTTTTGGAAAATCTTGTCTTCTCGAGTCTCATGTTTTGCCATTGCCTCCAATACCTCCTCATCTAGTGACTCAAAACCTTCACCTAAGGGAAAAAAGACAACACAGGTTAACACAACATGGCCAAAGTTAAAGCTTACAATATAATGTCTCTACCATCCTCTAAAATCAGTTCAAGCATCCAATGTTCAGGAAAGCAAACTACAACATCAGAGAGAAGCTTCAGCCTGTTTGGAGAGCCAACAGATTTAGCCAGTTGTGTGACCGATTAGTTCTGTACTATTTTAAGCATACATTTCAAGATTAGAGCATTAGAGAGAAGTATGCAAGGAAGACAGGCAGAATTCATCTAGGAAAGCGTGTCTGAAACATGGAGCACAAACCTGATGTACTTTCTGAATTTGACACTAAAAAAAGACCAATGAAGTATGCACATGTGGAAATCAGTAAATTCACAACTTTAAAAATTTAACAATGGAAAAGACCTATGTGTTCGCATCCCTTATACAATGCTCACCACCCATGCTCAGTGTGGTTGTATCATCCTGTATCTTTAATAAGCCCCAGCCACAAAGTTTTAGACAATGTTAAATCACAAATTTAAAAATGGGTAGCATTGTGTCTCATCACAAACTTCAAACCATGCTATATCTGAAGTCCAGTCCAGTCAAGTGGGTATAGTTTCACATGAATTCACTCACCCTTCATGGTAAGGATCTAGGGTTTCCTGTTTTTCATTCAGCGTTAAGGATACTCCTGGGGGAATTCTACACCAACAAATTAAAAATTCTACACGATGTTTTAAAATTCTGTAAAATGCTGCATATTCTATTTGCTAAAATAACACTATGTAATCATACCAGTTTCAATTATTTTAGTAATTTATTTCAAAATACTTGTCAGCCACTATGTCTGTAATAATATAGACAAAAATTCCCCCCCAGGAGTAGAGCGTTAAAAAAAGGCCTATGACTTGCGAACCAGCTGAGCAGCGAACAGCAGAGCAGCTAACAAAAAGGAGTTTGTCTGGGATCTGCCTGAGAGGAGGTACGCTAAGGGCTGCATTAAGGAGGCTGTGTTGGTGAGTATCTGAGTGTTTGTTGTGAGGACAGTGTGACTGTGTGCTGTGTGCTTGATTGGTTGTTTGAAAAGGGCGGGAACTGGGTGTGCTTTGTTCCAGATGAGCCTTAAGTGGGCCTACTGCATAAAAAGCTGGTCAGTTGCAAACCAGCTGAGCAGCGAACAGCAGAGCAGCTAACAAAAGGAGTTTGCCTGGGGAGAGCCCACTGAGGCTTACATCTTGCCGGATTCTCTGAGTAATTACAACAACTCCTGAGGAAGCTCATAGAAGGAAGGTAATATGGATGGGGGATGTTCAGCTGTTGTGACCTGCACTGGATGTGCTGTTTGTCTTTGTTCCACAGGACAGATGCAACTTTGTCCGTACAAAGTGCAAGCTGGTCTCCATACTGGAAGAGAAGGTTCAAGGTCTGGAGCAACAGGTATTGACCCTGCATTGCATAAGAGAAACTGAAGATTTCCTGGACAGATGTCAGGATAGGCTTCTACGGGCACAAGGTTCTGAAGATTCAGAGCAGGCTGCACATCGGGGACAGAAGGATGATGAAGAAATTTGGCATCATGTGACCTCCAGAAGAAAAAAGGGGAACGTCCATGTACCAGCAGGGCAGACAGGTAAGTAACCGTTTTCATGTTCTCTCCACAGGTTCTAATGCGGAGAGTGGACCAGACGATACGTCTCAGGGAAGGGAGCAGAAGGAGACTCCGCTGATTGGAAGGCATGGGATGCACCGTCCTAGGGTTGGGGGTTCCACGACCAACACTCCCAAGGGAAGGAGGCGGGTGGTGGTGGTGGTCGGGGACTCTCTCCTCAGGGGGACTGAGTCATCTATCTGCCGCCCCGACCGGGAAAACCGAGAAGTCTACTGCTTGCCAGGAGCTAAGATTCGCGATGTGACAGAGAGACTGCCGAGACTCATCAAGCCCTCAGATCGCTACCCCTTCCTGCTTCTTCACGTGGGAACCAATGATACTGCCAAGAATGACCTTGAGCGGATCACTGCGGACTACATGGCTCTGGGAAGAAGGATAAAGGAGTTTGAGGCGCAAGTGGTGTTCTCGTCCATCCTCCCCATGGAAGGAAAAGGCCTGGATAGAGACCGTCGAATCGTGGAAGTCAACAAATGGCTACGCAGGTGGTGTCGGAGAGAAGGCTTTGGATTCTTTGACCATGGGATGGTGTTCCAAGAAGGAATGCTAGGCAGAGACGGGCTCCACCTAACGAAGAGAGGGAAGAGCATCTTCGCAAGCAGGCTGGCTAACCTAGTGAGGAGGGCTTTAAACTAGGTTCACCGGGGGAAGGAGACCAAAGCCCTGAGGTAAGTGGGAGACCGGGAGGAGGCACGAGCAGGAGCACGTGAGAAGGGAGGGCTCCTGCCTCATACTGAGAAAGAGGGGCGATCAGCAGGTTACCTCAAGTGCCTATATACAAATGCACGAAGCCTGGGAAACAAGCAGGGAGAACTGGAAGTCCTGGCACAGTCAAGGAATTATGATGTGATTGGAATAACAGAGACTTGGTGGGATAACTCACATGACTGGAGTACTGTCATGGATGGATATAAGCTGTTCAGGAAGGACAGGCAGGGCAGAAAAGGTGGGGAAGTTGCACTGTATGTAAGAGAGCAGTATGACTGCTCAGAGCTCAAGTATGAAACTGCAGAAAAACCTGAGTCTCTGGATTAAGTTTAGAAGTGTGAGCAACAAAGGTGATGTCGTGGTGGGAGTCTACTATAGACCACCAGACCAGGGGGATGAGGTGGACGAGGCTTTCTTCCAGCAACTCGCAGAAGTTACTAGATCGCACGCCCTGGTTCTCATGGGAGACTTCAATCACCCTGATATCTGCTGGGAGAGCAATACAGTGGTGCACAGGCAATCCAGGAAGTTTTTGGAAAATGTAGGGGACAATTTCCTGGTGCAAGTGCTGGAGGAACCAACTAGGGGCAGAGCTCTTCTTGACCTGCTGCTCACAAACCAGGAAGAATTAGTAGGGAAAGCAAAAGTGGATGGGAACCTGGGAGGCAGTGACCATGAAATGGTTGAGTTCAGGATCCTAACACAAGGAAGAAAGGAGAGCAGCAGAATACAGACCCTGGACTTCAGAAAAGCAGACTTTGACTCCCTCAGGGAACTGATGGGCAAGATCCCCTGGGAGAATAACATGAGGGAGAAAGGAGTCCAGGAAAGCTGGCTGTATTTTCAAGAATCCTTATTGAGGTTACAGGGACAAACCATCCCGATGTGTAGAAAGAATAGTAAATATGGCAGGCAACCAGCTTGGCTTAACAGTGAAATCCTTGCTGCTCTTAAATGCAAAAAAGAAGCTTACAAGAAGTGGAAGATTGGACAAATGACCAGGGATGAGTATAAAGATATTGCTCGGGCTTGCAGGAGTGAAATCAGGAAGGCCAAATCACACCTGGAGTTGCAGCTAGCAAGAGATGTTAAGAGTAACAAGAAGGGTTTTTCAGGTATGTTAGCAACAAGAAGAAAGTCAAGGAAAGCGTGGGCCCCTTACTGAATGAGGGAGGCAACCTAGTGACAGGATGTGGAAAAAACTAATGTACTCAATGCTTTTTTTGCCTCTGTCTTCACAAACAAGGTCAGCTCCCAGACTATTGCACTGGGCAGCACAGTATGGGGAGAAGGTGACCAGCCCTCTGTGGAGAAAGAAGTGGTTCGGGACTATTAGAAAAGCTGGACAAGCACAAGTCCATGGGGCCGGATGCGCTGCATCCGAGAGTGCTAAAGGAGTTGGCGGATGTGACTGCAGAGCCATTGGCCATTATCTTTGAAAACTCATGGCAATCGGGGGAGGTCCCAGATGACTGGAAAAAGGCTAATGTAGTGCCCATCTTTAAAAAAGGGAAGGAGGAGGATCCTTGGAACTACAGGCCAGTCAGCCTCACCTCAGACCCTGGAAAAATCACGGAGCAGGTCCTCAAGGAATCAATTCTGAAGCACTTAGAGGAGAGGAAAGTGATCAGGAAAAGTCAGCATGGATTCACCAAGGGCAAGTCATGCCTGACTAATCTAATTGCCTTCTATGATGAGATAACTGGCTCTGTGGATGAAGGGAAAGCAGTGGATGTGTTGTTCCTTGACTTTAGCAAAGCTTTTGACACAGTTTCCCACAGTATTCTTGCCAGCAAGTTAAAGAAGTATGGGCTGGATGAATGGACTATAAAGTGGATAGAAAGCTGGCTAGATTGTCGGGCTCAACGGGTAGTGATCAATGGCTCCATGTCTAGTTGGCAGCCGCTATCAAGTGGCATGTCCCAGGGGTCGGTACTGGGGCCAGTTTTGTTCAATATCTTCATAAATGATCTGGAGGATGGTGTGGATTGCACCCTCAGCAAGTTTGCAGATGACACTAAACTGGGAGGAGAGGTAGATATGCTGGAGGATAGGGATAAGATACAGAGGGACCTAGACAAATTGGAGGATTGGGCCAAAAGAAATCTGATGAGGTTCAACAAGGACAAGTGCAGAGTCCTGCACTTAGGACGGAAGAATCTAATGTACGGCTACAGACTAGGGACCGAATGGCTCGGCAGCAGTTCTGCAGAAAAGGACCTAGGGGTTACAGTGGACGAGAAGTTGGATATGAGTCAACAGTGTGCCCTTGTTGCCAAGAAGGCCAATGGCATTTTGGGATGTATAAGTAGGGGCACTGCCAGCAGATCGAGGGATGTGATCGTTCCCCTCTACTCCAGATGAGGCCTCACCAATGTCGAATACTGTGTCCACTTTTGGGCCCCACTCTACAAGAAGGACGTGGAAAAATTGGAAAGAGTCCAGGGGAGGGCAACAAAAATGATTAGGGGACTGGAACACATGACTTATGAGGAGAGGCTGAGGGAACTGGGATTGTTTAGTCTTCAGAAGAGAAGAATGAGGGGGGATTTGATAGCTGCTTTCAACTACCTGAAAGGGGGTTCCAAAGAGGATGGCTCTAGACTGTTCTCAGTGGTAGCAGATGACAGAACAAGGAGTAATGGTCTCAAGTTGCAATGGGGGAAATTTAGGTTGGATATTAGGAAAAACTTTTTCACTAGGAGGGTGGTGAAACACTGGAATGCATTACCTAGGGAGGTGGTAGAATCTCCTTCCTTAGATATTTTTAAGGTCAGGCTTGACAAAGCCCTGGCTGGGATGATTTAGTTGGGGATTGGTCCTGCTTGGAGCAGGGGGTTGGACTAGATGACCTCCTGAGGTCCCTTCCAACTCTGATAGTCTATGATTCTATGACAACACAGTTCCTGTTTCTCTGCTCCGTAGTCCCCTCAGCCCAGATACTTGCACTACCTCCTCCCCTAGAGCCCAGCCACAGCCTGCTCCCCTCTCCCGCAACAGCCCAGACACTCGCACCCCCTAAGCCCCAGAGCCTAGTTGCAGCGTGCCCCCCCAGGCCACACGCTCAGACGTACCCCCTACTCTCCCAGAGCCCAGGGACCTAGAGGGAGAAACAGCCTGATCCTGGGCTTGTCTGGAGTTTCCTGCATGCCGCCTCCTTCCTTTAGCGCATGCAGAAAACTGTAGCTGCCCAGACCCCTCCAGCTTGCTTCAGTATTGAGCAATAACCCTCCCCCGGCTCCCGGTTGTGGGGTTTTTAACTTATTTCACTGTTCATAAGCACACCGGGGGGAGGGGGGGGCGTGGCGCTACCGCCAGCAGGGCTCCCCCCCATTCCTGCTAAAAGCCCAGGGGATGAGGAAGCACCAGCACTAGAGGGGTTAAGCCCCCCCCCGCAGTGCTTTCAGGGTTGTACATAGGTGCCCATGGGGCAGGGACACATGCCCACCTGGCACATAGGGTGTTTTCTTACCCAGAGACACTTGGGGGGGCAAAAAGTTGCTCCTCCTCCATGGTTTTGTGCAGATTATTTTTGTTTTCGGAGAAAGAAAAATATTTGTTGGGATGTGGCAAAACCTGTATATAAAAACTTCCTTTTCACAAAAAACCCCAAACAAACCAAAAACCCTTCCAGCTTTGTCCCCTTCTCCCCCCCACCGCAATCTTTTATTTGTGAGCTGGCCTCTGCTGGATCCAGCGACCCCTAGTGGTGGCCAGCAGCTCAGCAGCCCATTTCCATGCGGGACCAAAAAAAGGAAATTCTGCGCAGAACATTAATTTCTGCACATACGCTGCATTGTGCAGTGGTGCAGCATTCCCCCAGGAGCATATGGAGAGTTAGCAAACCCATTTTCAAAACAGGTTAAAGCTTTCTTTTAGCACAGGCCAGATTTTAGGTACAGCTGGGTAAGTATTTTAACAGCTACTAACTACAAGTTGTCTCCAAAAGTAAACCTAGAGACTAAGAAAAGTCTTCAAGAAATCCCCCTACCAAACCAGAACACTGGCACCCTGCTAAGAATCTAGTCACTAGTTACCCCATTAGCATGCTTTCAATAAAATTTAAAAATGGTAATTTAAATGAATCATATATACTTTTACATGCGTCATAAATGACATGCACATGGTGATGAACTGTAGTTAACAGAAGCAGTAGCTACAGTGGGTTTTTTCCATTTGCCTCAATGATGATTTGTAGACTAATCCTTTGTAATATGTAGTTTATGGTTAACACATGATTTAAAATCACTGAATATTTCAATTTGTGAAGCAACACACAATGCATATAGAAAACTCTCTCTTGGAAGCCCATTTTATTTCTTACTTGCACTGCCTGCAGCCTCCAATTCTTCATGTTTCTCTAAGTCCTTTTGTTTATCTGCATCTGTTTGACTGTCACCAGGAGTTTCCATTTCCTCAGATTCTATTACAATTTCATACTCTGGAAAAAGGAACTTATGATCTGGAATTGCAGTGTCCAATTGAGCTGCAACACACAAGAGAACTACTGTTTTTATCATTTCACTGCTTTATGCTATATTTCACGTTCTCTCCTGCTTAAAACTGCACAGTCAAGGTTGGCAAGGCAAATATGATTATTTATATAGTGTTAGTGCCTTGAGGCTCCAATCAGGATTGAGGCCCCACAGTGCTAAGCACTGCACAAATGAGTAAAACAAGAACAGTCCCCCCCAATAAAATAAATCACTGTTCAGGAGTAATGACAAGATGCAACAGGTAGATGAAGAGACAGACTGGGGGGTATGATGGACTGGAACACAAAATATAGAGTCAACACAGACATGTTTGCCTAAGTAAGTAGTCTTAGTGGTCAAAGTATGAAAACATTCTTTCACTTTACAGTGATTTGTTCTAGTAGTTTATTTTTTAAAATATCAGTTATCTGGGCTAAGAGAGCAGAAGTAGATTTATTAAAAAACAGATAGCACATTGCAGAGATCTGTAAAATTAAAAGTCTTCCTTCTGACTGGTGTACTCACATGATGCAAGCACACAACATCTAATACTTCTCCAATAAATGCTTATTTGTTGTGAGTAGGACACAGGAAAAAATGCAGGCATGCCACTGTGTGCACCAGAGCCCACATAACTAAGAGGACCACAGTAAATGATGAGAAGACGAAAGAACATATTCAATAAAAATGATATGAAATATATAAGAAATCTACTCTCTGCAGCATTCAGTTCTTGTGTCACTTTAACTACCCACAAACAAGAACTTACGAGAAAAGCATACAAGTAGGGGAAGAGTACAAAAGAAAATGTACCAAGTGCACCAATACCTGCTAGCACATTTTCTGTCTACTAACTTTGACTGTATCCCTTTAAGAATCAACTTTAGATGTTCCTTTACACTTTTTAATTAAAACACCTTAAAAATGAACTGCAAAGGGGAAAAAAAAGTTTTTGGCCATTTTGTTATTTATGACATGAAGGCTAGAAAGCGGTCATTGAGATTGGCGGTTTTTTACTTTAGGAATATAAAAAAAAAAAAACTTATAATCCTTGTTTTCGCTAAAAAACTCTGGATATGGATTGGGACTTTGTAGCCCTTAGTTGAAAGATGATGGCGTTCAATCTTTAATTGAAAAAATCTTTTCTCCCAAGTGTCTGAGTTAGATAGGAGTTATATATATTTCCTATGTATATATTTTTTTAAACGGTCAATAAAAGAAGCCAATCTTCCTCAGTTGCTTTTCTGGATTACATAAATTTACTAATTTTCAGGAGAGGCAAAGTAGACAAAATCTTAATTTCTGAAGTGTAAATCTAGCAATAGAAGAACTTCTGGAAAAAATCTGCAGCAAGGGAGATTTAGGTCAGATGTTAGGAAAAACTTTCTAACTATAAGGGTAGTTAAGGTCTGGAATAGGCTTCCAAAGGAGGCTGTGGAACCCCCTTCATTGGAGGTTTTTAAGAACATGTTGAACAAACGCGTATCAGAGATGGTCTAGGGTTACTTGGTCCTACCTCAGCTCAGGGGGCTGGACTTGACCTGTCGAGTTCCCTTCCAGCCCTACATTTCTAGGATTCTATTCATGCCTTCTTTATAAGTCATAAAGCAGCACTTATTTTCTTTCCTTTGCAAATCATTAAACCACCAACCAAGACATTTTGACGAGTTGAAAAAAGTTTAGTTTTTGTTTTTTCTGCAACAATAATACTGACTTCTTGAACAGTTCTATATTATTTTGGTTGCAGTACCCTATTTTGCATATTTTCTTTAACAAATGGTACAATTTATGCAAGGCCAAGCAAGTTAAAAATAAATCTTTAGCTGAATTTGTTAGTCTTTGTTTGCAGTATTGTTGTTTATCGTTTTGTCATACCCTATATCATTTATTACAATTAAAACGAACCAATTCAGATAAGCCATGCTCTATTGTTACACCCAGGTTTCACAAAGCTCCCTTTCCACATTACAAATTACCTGCTTATAACTGCAAGGATTATTCTGGACCACCAACCATGCCCAGAGGTCACCTTGCAAAGCAAATATAACAATATCTATAGCCAAATATAAGATTCCTCACTACATACTAGGTTATATAATGTGTTTATTTATTAGCAACAAAACAATCTTAATATTTAACAGGGACTTTGGGGACTTCCTTGTTTATCTTGATTATATTTGGTTGGGGAAATTGTGACACTTCATCCTTGTTCTGTACCCAAATACCAGGAACATTTCAAGAAGTGAAATAACAGGATATTTAGTAAGCCAAAAATATTGTTCTGCATTCCTTTCCCCAAAAAGGGTTATTCAACGGTCTAATGAACCAAACTAAACTAGGCCTATATCCAAACTGATTATGCACTTGCTTATATAGATTACTAACTACTGTTATATATATATTATATAGACCTGATTCATTAAATACACTTAGGCCCTTTCCATTTTATAAGAGGTAAGTTCATTTGACTCTCTCATCTCCTTACATTAACAATCACTTCCCAACATGGTTAATGCAGTTCTATTTTGGACCACAGAAGGAACTTAACCCTTGGGTTTTAACCATGAATCAATCATGTTGAAGCCACAGACACCCCATCTGTGGGGTGGTTGAAGTTGTCCTACAAATAGAATCAAAACTTAGTATTCTCTTTAAAACAATACAGCCTTTGATTTTCCTAACTGTTTGCAGAGATTTATGGCATAATAAAGATGTGGACATGATCTTCTAGTCAATTTAGAAGGAAATACAGATTAGTGTTATTTCTCCCGGGCAATGTACTGTGTCTAGCAAAAAGAACAAGAACAATGGTCGACCCTTCCCCCGCTAGATTATTAAGATTGTAAGTAACTCTTGTTGGACTTGCATCATACTTTTGTTCTATACTGCACTACATCTTGAGAAGTTCTCTTCAAAATATAAATGGCAAAGAAGAAAACAAGCAGCAGCAGCATTGCATTATCTTCCAGACAGAATCTTCCCAGGTTTATTTTAAATTCCACTTAACTCACCTGACTGCACACAAGATAGTTTGTGTCCCAATTTCCAATCGACAGTCTGATGATCTTTACTACAGTAATGGGCCCTGTGACATTTGGAACATGTCTTTGGCCCTAAACAGCCACAGACTCTGCATAGATGAGCTCCACATTGAAGCTGCAGGCTCACAGGGGGATGCCCTTCCGGAGGGGGCGTTTCAGGTGGCGGATCATAGGAATAGGTGTCATTCTTCCTAGGAAGCTGGTTCCTAAAAACTTAAAAGAAACACAGGAGTGAAGGGACCAAATGCCATTTGTCCAAAGAGCAGCAGCATGGGGCACTTCCAAAAACCTGCCAGTGATGGTTTGGGTTTTTATTTTTTGCACCTAGGAAACCCATCCACGGGCCAGGCCCACCCCCACCGGTGTTAGGCGCTGTACAAAGGCAGCACAGACGTTGCCCCGGAGAGTTTACACATCACTGGGGGGCGACTCCACCTGTGGAGGGAGAGGTAGGGCGGGAAGGAGGCGCCCCGCGTGGAGGGAAGGTGGGTGCCGCGCGGAGCGGGAGGGGTAGGGCCCCCCTGACAGGTCTCAGCCCGGGGAGGGGGGCGGGTCTCTCACCTCGCAGCGGGCCCTGGGCCCCGGGCCGGTAGCAGGCGGGCCCGCGGCAGCAGAACACGAAGAGGCCGCGGTGGAAGGCGTCGGGGCGGCCGGGGAGCGGCGCGTAGAGCTGCAGCAGGAAGGCGCAGGGCCGCCCGCACCGCCCGCAGCGCAGCTCGGCGGGGCCCGGCAGCCCGAACTCGCCCAGCCACGCCGGCCGCCCCCCCACCTTGCTGGGGAACTGGGCGCTGCGCAGGCGCCACGGGGCCGCCTCCTCCGCGAACCCCAGCTCCACGCGCGCGCCCATCCCCGCGGCACAACACGCGTGCACCGGAAGTGGACAGTGCCACAAGTCGTCCGACCGGCTCCCGTACCGGAAGTGCGCGCTGCCGAAACGCGTCCCCCCGGGCTCCCATACCGGAAGTGCGAGCTGTTGCAATGAGCCCGGACCCCTGTCAAGCTCCGGAAGCGCGGGCCGCGGCGGACTTGCTCCCTCGTGTCCAGCTGGCCGAGGGAGGCTCGAGGGGAAGCTCGTGTTGTTTCTTTGCTCCCCTGTCAGACCCGGTCGCAGAGCCGCCTCTGCTCCCTCTAGGGCCGGGGCCCTGCCCATATTCCAGCCCATGGAAACCATCATCAAACCAAGCCGTGCCCCAGGAAGGAGGGGGGAGGGGTGGTGGTTGTTGCCACCAGGCCCAGAGCCTGGCAGGGGAGGGCGGATTTGAGGGAGAGTTGAAGAAAAAGGTTTAGAACCCCTGTTCCTGTAGTTTTCAGAGTAGCAACCGTGTTAGGCTGTTTTCGCAAAAAGAAAAGGAGGACTGGAGACACCTTAGAGCCTAACCAATTTATTGGAGCATAAGCTTAGTGAGCTGCAGGTCACGAAAGCTCATGCTCAAATAAACTGGTTAGTCTCTAAGGTGCCACAAGTCCTCCTTTTCTTGTTCCTATAGTAACTTCCATGTACACATCCTACCCCTTTTACACATTAGTTACCGGCTACATACGTGGGTGGTTTATGCGGTTAGTTTTACGTTTACCGTGTTCTTCATTTAAAAACCCACCTCTTAAACTACAGGCTCAACTCCCCCCAGTGACATGCAGTTAACTCAAGGCTAGCAGTCAGCTGATGATGCATAACACCTGTAGCAGAGGAAATTTTACATAAAGATATAGTAAAGCTCACTACACACACACACACACACAAACAAACACTCAAAAGTTAGGAAATGCCAGAATTAAGGTGGCTAGTGCCTTTCCCCCCCAATTTGAGTGTTTGTGCAGCATTAATGTTCTGAGGTGGGGGTAGGTGTAATTTCCTAGGATGTTAAAAAAATATATTGGATCATCCATCATATTGTCACCCCGAATGGTCATCAGCTGGGTTGGAACCCACTGAGCTAATGGAGTGTTGTCATACCCTCTGTGGACCTAGAGAGGGATACAACGTTTTAGCAGTGAGTTGCACAGATGTTTATTGACAGAAGACTTAGGATCTTGGTTACACTCCAGGTTTTTTGTCCCAATCTACTCCCCTACTCCTGGTCCACCTCTTGTCCCGTCTGAATTCAAATAAGGCACCTTCCTCCTTTACACTGCCAGGCTCAGTAAGGAAAAGAAATCTCCATCCTTTCCACTCTGGTGCCTAGACCCAGAACCAATGTGGCCCAGAGCAGCCCAGAACTAAAACTGCAGAGAAAGTTCTGCTTAGCTCTGGCTGCAGCATGCACAGAATGTTTAGGGAACTTAGCTAAGAAACTGTAGCAAGTCTGTATTGAGCATGTATGAACAGTCCCCCCCCCCCCCCCCAAAAAAAAATAATAAAAGCTTAAAACTAAGCAAAATTTAGGCAGATTTTCATGGGACAGCAAGACACATCCCTGATACAAGTACCACCTTCACAGGTGGTAGTGGTACCAGAATATACATATCTATTTATACAGTATACACACAGATCACACGGTAGTTGAGAAGGGCAATAACACTGACAAAATGCGTTTATAAAACCTCATTCACAAAGAAACAACAAGGCATTGCACAATAACTATTGATGTCAATATTTTAACAATTGAAAACAGCACAAACTGCTTTAAACTCAGTTTTAAATGCTAAGGCAGATTTTGTGCAGAAGCTAAATACTTGGTAGTTCCAGCTGCACATAAAATAAATACAAAACAAGTGATAAGATAGAAGCAGAATTTTGGCAGTTACAGGACATTTATTCTATGAAAGAAGACCTCAATGGCAATATCATAGATATGACAACCAGCAACATTTTTGTCTAAATATTATGTTTAATGTTAAGTCTTTAGTTTTTAGTTACAGTTTCATATTGATGAAATAACCTATTTGAAACAAAACATTTCCTTGTAACAAAACTACAAAAGTATTTAAAGTAGATGTTTCTGTGCATTTTTTCCTTAAATATGTATCCAAAAAGATGTTTACATTTAGTTTAAAAAGGAACACAGTAAACATCAGTACTGACAAAGTTCAGTACTGGTAATGAAAATATTCCAATTGAACATCCTTTGCCCGCCATCTAGTATAATACATATGAAAATTCCCAAATGGAAAAGGCAAGGTTTATACTTCTGTACCTATCCATACTCCGGTTGAGTACTTGTCAGTGTTCCTTGCGGATTATAGTGCACACGGTCAAGTAATTCAAAGCCTTTTGATTAATATTAAAGTCTTGAGGTCACAAGTTTCCTTATGGGTATCTGAGAATCTAAGGATGAAAGAAAAGCACATACATTGATTAGAAGACTACCTTCAATGCCAAGCTGGAGTTTATCATGCAAGCAAGAACATTTTAAAAACTGCTTATTTTTCATTCAGCTCTCACATTGGTATCGCATTACAACATATGCAGTAAAAAAACTAGACATAATGTGACTTTCAATGGGAATTAGGTATCTAACGGTTCTTTGTGACTTTGAAAGTCTCCCCATAAATACATGTTTAATTAGTATACCAATAAGAAATACACTTACCAAACATTTCTGCTGTTTTACTGAGTGCCTCTTTGTTTACAGTGTAAGTAAATCCATTGGTCCTAGATATGGAGAAAAACAACACAGTAATAGGCTGTTATTCTTTTGGGATGTGTCATAAATATAAAGGGAAGGGTAAACCCCTTTGAAATCCCTCCTGGCCAGGGGAAAGCTCCTCTCACCTGTAAAGGGTTAAGAAGCTAAAGGTAACCTCGCTGGCACCTGACCAAAATGACCAATGAGGAGACAAGATACTTTCAAAAGCTGGGAGGAGGGAGAGAAACAAAGGGTCTGTGTCTGTCTGTATGCTGCGCTTGCCAGGGACAGAACAGGAATGGAGTCTTAGAACTTTTAGTAAGTAATCTAGCTAGGTATGTGTTAGATGATGATTTCTTTAAATGGCTGAGAAAAGAATTGTGCTGAATAGAATAACTATTTCTATCTGTGTATCTTTTTTGTAACTTAAGGTTTTGCCTAGAGGGGTTCTCTATGTTTTTGAATCTAATTACCCTGTAAGATATCTACCATCCTGATTTTACAGGGGGGATTTCTTTATTTCTATTTTTTATTAAAAGTCTTCTTGTAAAAAACTGAATGCTTTTTCATTGTTCTCAGATCCAAGGGTTTGGGTCTGTGGTCACCTATACAAATTGGTGAGGCTTTTTATCCAACATTTCCCAGGAAAGGGGGGGGTGCAAGCGTTGGGAGGATTGTTCATTGTTCTTAAGATCCAAGGGTCTGGGTCTGTAGTCACCTAGGCAAATTGGTGAGGCTTTTTACCAAACCTTGTCCAGGAAGTGGGGTGCAAGGTTTTGGGAAGTATTTTGGGGGGGAAGGACGTGTCCAAACAGCTCTTCCCCAGTAACCAGTATTAGTTTGGTGGTGGTAGTGACCAGTCCAAGGACAACGGGTGTAATATTTTGTACCTTGGGGAAGTTTTGACCTAAGCTGGTAAAGATAAGCTTAGGAGGTTTTTCATGCAGGTCCCCACATCTGTACCCTAGAGTTCAGAGTGGGGGAGGAGCCTTGACACTTCTTAACCCTTTACAGGTGAGAGGAGCTTTCCCCTGGCCAGGAGGGATTTCAAAGGGGTTTACCCTTCCCTTTATATTTATGACAGGATGGAAAAATGAATATTTAAGAAAAGGATACTACTTCAAGTTATCTGGAGCAAATAATATTTTCGTTATTCTTCCTCCATCAATTTTACCCACATAATCAACTTTGAAAGATCTGCTGACATCACAAATGCTCTTTGAAAAAGCCATACTACAGAGGGATAGATATGCTTCTAGAACATTTATTTTTTCCCTTCCCCTGTTTTATTATATGATTAACTACCCATCTGAAATCAAGTTAGATCTTGAGCTAGTGTAAATCATCATAGCACCATTGACTTCCATGGAGCTACACCAATTTACCTCAGCTGAGGATGTGCCTCAAAAGTTTTTTTCTGTATCACAGCTAGGTGCTACGGAAAGGATGATACCACAATAGCAACAGTACCTTGCACTGACATATTCAAAGTGCTCTACAAGTCTTAACTAATTCATCCTCACAACACCCCAGTCATGTAGGAAAGCATCCCTATTTTACACTAGCGTCCCCACCAGCAGTAGTCTGTTGGCAGTCTTGATTGAAATCCGAGTGTTTGAGCTAGAAGGTCACACAATCAAAGAACTAAGATAGAACACAACTAAGATCACAGAACAAAGACCAAATATTCACAATAAATTGGATACATCATTTGGTCAACTGTGACTAGTATGTAAGTTTGTAAAAATGTGTCTATTAACAGACTATTCATAAAAGGGAAAAGGGCTAAATTTGCCAGGTAATTTGCTCGCTACAAACTGTTTGCCCCACTAACTAATACCATAAGAAGATCCATAATATATTATAGAATTTATAAAATATGAACACATTTGTGTGTATACACACAATATTTTTATAGCATTAGTTGGTCTCATTTTATCAGTTAACCCAAGTATTTATTCACAATTAGAAAATGTTAGTGTAGCTTCAATTCATTTAACTTGCAATGCTAAAGCAAAAGTCAACACAATGGTACAGTCAGAATGAGCAGTTTACTATATTGCCTGTAACAGTCATTTGTGTCTCCGTTTTAATAAAAAGGAGATTAAAAAAACCTAGCTATTTTTAAGTGTGTTACAAACAGTCTATGCAAACAAAGCAGAATCCTGTTTATCCAAAGATCTTGGGGGGAAACACCTCATACCTCAAGATAAAAAAGAAATGGGGTCCAGAGATTTAAAAGCCAGCTAGTGAAATCTGTAAATTCTGTATTTCAGATCGCATAATCCTAGTATAGAATGAAGAGATGCCATATTTGGGGAACTGGCACATACAAAGAAGGTGCCAACTTTGTGACTCAGTATGACACTGGGGGGTATATAATCAAACTGTAGTTGGCTCAAGTTCAGAAAATCAGGGTTGTAATATATTGTTTAGTATTTTATAGGTCAACCATTAAGATATCAGATAAAAGAGCCCCATGGTTCTGTATGTGAATTATGGTATACTAACGGAAGTATCTCCAAAGTACAACCACTCATTGCAATTGATAATTACGTTAGATCTCAACCTTGGATCTAGTTAGACTCATAATGACAACACATTGTCTGCATTTACCTCCAACTTTTGTGTCCAGACCTCAGCAAAATTTTTTTACTAATAATATTCTTGCAAACCTGAGGGCCTCTTATATTACTTACGTTTTCATCTTCTTCACTACATCTAGGCGCACAAAAGCTGCCAAGGCATTTTTCTGCAAATCAGAAGACAAAACTTCATAACATGGAGTGCTTCCTACAGAGAAAGCATAGGGGGCAATTAAAAGTCCATTAATTACTCAAACTATTACACATGTAAGGAATCACAGCACCAACATCATCATACAAAGCAAACATACCTGTCTCAAGAAGCTGAAAAGCAAAGTTACGGATTCCAAGTATAAACTGCTTCTCGGTAAAGGCCTCTTTTATTTCTTTTGAAAGATATCTGCCGATTATCTAAAAAATAAAAGTTTTTAAAAAAGTATTTGAGCTTTTCCTCTTATTCTGTAACTTGAATTGGTCTTTAATTACAAACAAATATTTTTAAAGGAATAACATATCCTAATAATCATCAATTTGGAAGACACATTTTTAGTAGGCTAACAAATATAACATTATGCAAAGCATTAGAAAATTTTAATATTGTTTGGGTAATCATAACAAGAATCTTATGATTTATTATTCGGTCAGTATTGTTTTAAATACTATTAGAAACTGGTTTATGGTCCTTGTCTTTGAAAAAGTTGCCTTGCTGTCAAAAGTGACATTCCTTTTCAGCAACACCCATTTCACAGATGGGGAAAGTGAGATCCAGAAGTGAAGTAACCTGTCCTAGGTCAACAGTGAGTCAGTGGAAGAGCCAGCAATAGACCAACAAGCATGTGGACAAGGGGAATCCAGTGGACATAGTGTATTTAGATTTTCAGAAAGCCTTTGACAAGGTCCCTCACCAAAGGCTCTTAAGCAAAGTAAGCAGTCATGGGATAAGAGGGAAGGTTCTCCCATAGATTGGTAACTGATTAAAAGATCGGAAACAAAGGGTAGGAATAAATGGTTAGTTTTCAGAATGGAGAGAGGTAAATAGCGGTGTCCCTAAGGGGTCTGTACTGGGCCCAGTCCTATTTAACATAATCATAAATGATCTGGAAAATGGGGTAAACAGTGAGGTGGCAAAATTTGCAGATGATACAAAACTACTTAAGATAGTTAAGTCCCAGGCAGACTGCGAAGAGCTACAAAAGGATCTCTCAGAACCAGGTGACTGGGCAAAAAAACGGCAGATTAAATTCAATGTTGATAAATGCAAAGTAATGCACAGTGGAAAACATAATCCCAACTGTACATATAAAATGATGGGTCTAAATTAGCTGTTACTATTCAAGATAGATAGATCTTGGAATCATTGTGGATAGTTCTCCCAAAACATCCACTCACTGTGCAGCGGCAGTCAAAAAAGCAAACAGAATGTTGGGAATCATTTGGAAAGGGATAGATTAGAAGACAGAAAATATCATATTGCCCCTTTATAAATCCATGGTACGCCTACATCTTGAATACTGCATGCAGATGTGATCGCCCCATCTCAAAGAAGATATATTGGAATTGGAAAAGGTTCAGAAAAGGGCAACAAAAATTATTAGGCATTTTGGAACAACCGCCGTATGAGGTGAGATGAATAAGATTGGGACTTTTCAGCTTGGAAAAGAGATAACTAAGGGGGAATATGATCGAGGTCTACAAAATCATGACTGGTGCAGAGAAAGTAAATAAGGAAGTGTTATTTACTCCTTCTCATAACACAAGAGCTAGGGGTCACCAAATGAAATTAATAGGCAGCAGGTTTAAAAACAAACAAAAGGAAGTATTTTTTCACACAATGCACAGTCAACCTGTGGAACTCCTTGCCAGAGGATGTTGTGAAGGCCAAGACTATAACAGGGTTAAAAAAAGAACTAGATAAATTCATGCAGGATAGGTCCATCAATGGCTATTAGCCAGGATGGGCAGGGATGGTGTTCCTCGCCTCTGTTTGCTAGAAGCTGGGAATGGACGACAGGGAATGGATCACTTAATGATTACCTGTTCTGTTCATTCCCACTGGGGAACCTGGCATTGGCCACTGTGGAAAGACAGGATACGGGGCTAGATGGACCTTTGGTCTGACCCAGTATGGACGTTCTTATGACCCTGACCGCTATGATCTAACCAATAACTGACACGGTTTCACAGTGGTGGGAATTTGCTATCCTCTTCTAGCATATTTATTTTATTTAAGAAGTGTAAAGAGTTATTTAGTTTTGGTAGGCTTCGGCGGGGGGGGGGGAGAGAATTAAAATAAACACTGACAGGGCGAAGAATTCCCACACAGGCTTTAGCCAAACATACAACCAACTTCTGCAGTTTGCATACTATCCACTTACATATGCTAAAGAAGTCCTCCTTTTAAGGACTGGCAATTAGCCCATTAACAACAGATTCCCTGAGAAGTGGGCTTTATAAATCCAGAGGGAATTATTTTAAAGGGAGAGGGCTAGAGCTAAGGGAACCAGGTAGCCTACCCTTCCTCTTTTGGCTGAAAACCTCATTTATTTTTGACTTGGGCACTTTTTGTGCTGGGACCTAAACAGGACAAGGTGTTTGTTGCTCTGGATTTCTCTTCTTAAATAAACTGCCCTTCACAGGGCCAGAACACCAACCCTCACATGCAGATTCAATTGTATAAGATACCACAGCTCCAACTAGCCTGTCATAAGACCCTTAGCACTACCACATAAAGTTAATTACCCTGTCATTTTTTTTTTAAAATCTGTGTCACGAGAGGGAACCAATCTCTTCAAATCATTGGATAAAACTTACTACTACTATGTATCTTCTCCCTTCCACTCCCACCCACGCTAATACTTAGTGTTTGTACCACAGAAGAACTATGACTCATGTCATTCCCCATGGAAATTATGAGTTGGAGACGGGAGAGAGTAGGTGCAAACTTTGTGAAGAACTGTGTACCTGGTAACCTTCCATAAAAGGCCTGAACAGAGCTGCCAAAAAAGCTGCTACAGAATTTCCTTTCTCTGTAAAGATGATTTCCTGGGGAGTCACTTGAATTACATTACATTTTGTAAGCAGAAAACATCCTTCTTCAAAGTCCTGTAGGACAAAGGAAAAACAGTGTAATTGGTACTTTTCCCAACTAGGACAAGTGCAGCTAAGTCTCCTCATGAAAATAAAGCACACAGCTACCATCAGCCTGCCACTGAAGTTTCTGAAAGAAGTTTTCTAGACACTCTCAGATATACCAAGAATCAATTTCTAAACAGGTATTGAGTTCATATTTTCACCAAGTTTATATTCTCAAACTGGGAGCCTCATAATAGAATGGCCTCTCTATCTTCACAGGAAGGCCTCTGGGACCTTGTCTTGTCTAGGAAAGAAGTTGGCATTACATTAGCCTACATCACTTAATCTAGGACTTTGTCCCAGTATGATGGGTGTTAGCTGGTCGTGGTCAACCCGAGGCTCTCCGCTAGCATCAATGACAACCATCTAACATAAAACATGTTAAAAGCTCTCTGGAGTAGGGACCATGCCATGGTTGAAGTGGAGTTAGTTATCATAAGGTCAAACAAAACTGGTTTTCCTACTTAAGATAAGGCAGGAGATTTTCAAAGACATAAATGACGTTTAGGCACTTAACGCCTATGGAAAGTCCATGGGAATTCAGTGCCTAAATTTCTGCCAAGGTCTGTAAAAGTTCTATTTCTGAAGTAGTGCTTTGGCACCAGCTTATTTTGGCTCAAAAAAGACTGGTTACGTTAATCTTCCAGTTCCTGGTTTGCTTCTGGAGATGAGCACTGTCTCTGAACTTTTCCAGTTAGAAATAATCATTACATTAAATTTGATATTTCCAATCAGCAAACAGAGCAAAAAAAAAGTTAATGTACATAAAATATTCTAGTAGTGCTGTCAAGCGATTAAAAAAATTTAATTGCAATTAATCGTGCTGTTAAACAATAGAATACCATTTCTTTAAATATTTTTGTCTTCTACATTTTCAGATATACTGATTTCAATTACAATACAGACTACAAAGTGTACAGTGCTCACTTTATATTTATTATTACAAATATTTGCCCTGTAAAAAACCAAGAAAGAGAGTATTTTTCAATTCCCACATTACGAGTACTGGAGTGCAATCTCTCTATCATGAAAGTTGAACTTACAAATGTAGAATTCTGTACAAAAAAATAACTGCAATCAAAAATAAAATAATGTAAAACTTTAGAGCCCACAAGTCCACTCAGTCCTATTTCAGTCAGTCACTCAGACAAACAAGTTTGGTTACAATTGGCAGGAGATAATGCTGCCCACTTCTTGTTTACAATGTCACCTGAAAGTGAGAACAGACATTCGCATGGCACTGTTGTAGCCAGCGTCGCAAGATATTTACATGCCAGATGTGCTAAAGATTCATATGTCCCTTCATGCTTCAGCCACCCTTCCAGGGGAAGTATGTCCATGCTGATGATGGGTTCTGCTCAATAATGATCCAAAGCAGAGCAGACTGATGCATGTTCATTTTCATCATGAGAGTCGGATGCCACCAGCAGAAGGTTGATTTTTCTTTTTCGGTGTTTCAGGTTCTGTAGTTTCCACACCTGAGTGTTGCTCTTTTAAGACTTCTCAAAGCATGCTCTACACCTTGTCCTTCTCAGATTTTGGATGGCACTTCAGATTCTTAAACCTTGGGTCGAATGCTGTAGCTATTTTTAGAAATCTCACATTGGTAAGTTCGTTGCGTTTTGTCAAATCTGCTGTGAAAGTGGTCTTAAGATGAACATGTGCTGGGTCATCATCCTAGACTGCTATAACATGAAATATATGGCAGAATGTGGGTAAAACAGAGCAGGGGACATAGAATTCTCCCACAAGGAGTTCAGTCACAAATTTAATTAACACATTTTTTTAACGATCATCATCAGCATGGAAGCATGTCCTCTGGAATGGTGGCCGAAGCATGAAGGGGCATACGAACGTTTAGCATATCTGGAACGTAAATACCTTGCAACACCAGCTACAAAAGTGCCATGCGAACACCTGTTGTCACTTTCAGGTGACATTGTAAATAAGAAGCAGGCAGCAGTATCTCCCGTTAAATGTAAACAAATTTATTTGTCTTAGCGATTGGCTGAACAAGGAGGAGGACTGAGTGGGCTTGTAGATGCTAAAGCAGGGATCGGCAACCTTCGGAACGCGGCCTGTCAGGGAAATCCACTGGTGGGCCAGGACGGTTTTTTTTACCTACAGCATCCACAGGTTCGGCCAATTGCAGCTCCCACTGGCCGCGGTTCACCGTTCCAAGCCAACGGGGGCTGCGGGAAGCGGTGTGGGCCAAGGGGTAGTAGTTTTATATCTCACCTGAAAGACTCTTCTTTCAGCAGCACAAGCCCTTTAATGCTATATGGAGAAACTGCTGCAAAATCTTACTCATGGTAGAACTTG
The DNA here is from genome assembly GCF_965140295.1 of Lepidochelys olivacea. Classification (NCBI taxonomy): domain Eukaryota; kingdom Metazoa; phylum Chordata; order Testudines; family Cheloniidae; genus Lepidochelys; species Lepidochelys olivacea. The sequence goes on from NC_140413.1 coordinate 130,567,884, forward strand.
GCATTTACTGAATGACCTACACTTGGTTTTCCTTTGAGATGTTCTTCCCATGTACTGATCAGGCTCACTCCTGCTTAGCGGAGATCTGACAGATCTCAGGCTCAAAGAATTTGACACAGAACTCCCATTACGGAGACTCCTAAAGCTAATCCATCATGTACCCAGATAAAATTACATGTACCCTTATTTATTTACACAGGATGGTTTTACCTTCAATGCAATGCCAGGGAAGAAGATGAACTCATCAGAAAAAATGTCTCGCAAGAAGTTGAAGCAGCTATAGATTTCCTCTGGGTGGGCGGGGGGGGGGGGGAGGAGGAAAAGATAAGGTTAAGGATATAACATTGTTCATTTAAGTCATTTGTAAAATAAAGGGGGGGGGAGCCTTCAGTGTAAGAGGAAATTTTTAACAGGGCACAATTAGCACAAATGTTTTGACAAAAAAAATATAAGCATGTGCACAGAGACTGATTCAACTTGAAATAGTATCACCTATATACTTTATGCAACTAATCTTAAAAAAAAGGGAAGAAGTTGGTTGTATTTGTGCAACCTCCCTGAACATACAGGAAATACTGTAGATGTTTAAAATTAATCTTTGCCAAATCAAACATTTTCTGTTTAAAAAAATGTATCGCAAGTACTGAACAAGGGAAAGTACTGACTGCTACAATATTTCACTGAAACAAGCAAGGACATGGAGAGACAAACTGCACTCTATGGGAATAAATCTAGGATGCAGGTAGTGTCAGAATATGTGTACACACACTCAAACACCTGAACAGTCAGAGCAAGGCCATGTCCACACTAAACTATTCCACAACCCTATCAAACAGCATTCAGACCTTACTAAAGGAAGTAGCGTGTATCAAATACTGCTCCATATACCACAACTGGAGCGTGGAAAGCTATTTACACTGTCTGTTTGCAGGAGTTGGTCCTCCCAGGCAAGCTCCCAGTGCAAATCAGAAGCCAACAAGAGAAAGGCCTGCAGAGTATCTACTTTCAAATCAGTAATATGTCACAGATCAGTATAAGTACTGTCAGGAATCATGAGAGTCACATTAACTTGTCCCATGACTGAATACATTGCAAAAACATCTGTCGTGGTTCCCAGAGGAATGCTGTAACATGGCTGTGAAAATGGGTTAGCTTTGTGCTAGTGTGAAGAGGGCATTAAAAAAGCTGGGGAAAAAAAAAAAACCCTCAAAATCTGATGCCAGTGGGCCTCACTCTGAATGTTGGTGTAAATATTCAATTTGGTTAGCACCCCGTGACATCAGCAGGCACTCCAGGTGCCCAACACCTCTGATCAGGTCAACCTCCCTTAGAATATGTTAATATTATGAAGTTACCTTTTCTGAAACTTTGCGTCATCTGCAATGCTACAGCCACCAGAGATGGGCGCACAAACACATTTAGCAACTGGTTCCTGTAGGCTCCACACATGAGGATGGAGAGCGCCTGTTTAAAAACAAGCTCCTCTGTAGCTCCAGCCTCCATTCCCATGTCATTTAAAACCACTTGGCCATTGACAAGGCTCACAATGTTGGAGTGCAGGGCAACGCTGGACGTGATTGCTTTATTGGCACATAGATTATCTAGTAAAAGGACATAACACTCAGGCACATGCTAAAGGAAAAAGTATGTACGGAATGTATATTACATTATATTTTAAAACCCAGAACAATTTTTACCTCTAGGAACACTTAGAAACCTGTTCCAGGATGATCCATGTTGGAAAGAGGCAGGAAAAAACATAGGGTGAGGTGGAGACAATAATTACAGGCATTGCTGGAACTACAACCTAGACCTTACCAGTAGGGCCCTACCAAATTCACGGTCCATTTTGGTCAATTTCATAGTCACAGGATTTTAAAAATCATAAATTTCATGATTTCAGCTATTTAAATCTGAAATTTCAGCGTTGTAATTGTAGGAGTCCTGACCCAAAACGGAGTTGTGGGTGGATCACAAGGTTATTGTAGTGGGGGTTGTGGTATTGACACTTTTACACTTCTGCGCTGCTGCCTGCAGAGCTGGGCCATCAGTCAGCAGCTGCCACTCTCTGGCTGCCCTGCACTGCTGCCTTCAGAACTGGGCAGCCAGAAGGCAGCAGTGCAGGGCCGCCAGAGCATGGCAGCTGCTGACTGAGGGTCCAGCTCTGCAGGCAGCAGCACAGAAGGAAGGATGGCCTGGTATGGTGTTGCCACCCTTACTTCTGCGCTGCTGCTGGTGGGGTGCTGCCTTCACAGCTGGGACCCTGGCCAATAGCTGCCGCCCTCCGGCCACCCAGCTCTGACGGCAGTGCAGAAGGAAGGGTGGCAATACCCCCCTAAAATAACCTTGTGTACCCCCCCCACTCCCTTTCGGGTCAGGACCCCCAATTTGAGATACGCTGGTCTCCCCCGTGAAATCTGTATAGCATAGGGTAAAAACACACACAAAAAAGCAGATTTCACAGGGGGAGTCCAGCTTTCATGGTCCATGACGTGTTTTTCAGGGCCGTGAATTTGGGAAATACGAAGTAGTCTCCTTCCTTCTCTGCAACCAAAAGTGGGTAACCGCTGTTCTGAACCTCTCAATGGAGAACACAGATCTACACTATTAGACAGGTACACTGCATAGCTCTGTTCACCACATTTATTTTAGATCTGCAAACGTACATTTTTAATTCTCATCTACCCTTCTGTCAAGGTAAAAGCAAATTCCCACAAACCAAAGATCCCTCAAACTCACCTTAAACTAAAAGTAGTAAAAATGGGACCATCATGCGTAACACACCTGCTTACAGAGATAACAGACTGTACCCAAGCTCAAAGTTCCATAAGACATATCCCTGGCACACTTTTTCAAGAACAGTTTTTCTGAGAACGCTATTCAAAGATGTAAGTGAGTGTTTGCAAAGAGGAGCGTATAGCAGATAAAAAAAATTAAGAAAAGCACATCCCAGAATTGTGGTATGAGATCAAAAATACACAGCATATGCACAGCCTCTTCCACTCAAAAAGCTTAGCTTGAGTTATTCTACTTTGACTGATTCAGATATTTTAATTTATTTAAACTAATTGTTTCAAAACATTCTCAGTGTAGAATATGAGACAATATTCTTTGTCTGACCAGAATATATTAACATGCAAGGGAATAGACAATAACCTTAAACTGAACATGAAGAGGTAAAACATATGATCATAGGATTGTGTGCATGCCAATCTACAGGACATTGAAGGGGTACATTTGTTTCTTTTAAAAATCAATTTTAACATAACCTTCATCCCCAAGCAGCTAGTGGCTTATCTGCTGCTTCAACGTGTCATCCTATCTTTGCCAGTGCATTAAAGTTGCTCAACTGGGTGAGAAGTGGTGAGGCAGACAGGTTGTTTTGCAATCCTTTAATATAGTTTTCTTACACAAGTACATTTCAACAGTAGATAAATAAGCCCAATGTATTACAAACAGCTACTAACTACTTCAAATTAATAACTCAAAGTAAAAAAAACCCAAATGTGTAATCATACCCAGGGCTTGTCTATGCTATGGGGGACTATACCAGCATAGCTACATCACCATGGCTATGCTGGCATAAGCTTGTAATAGAAATGGAGCCTACACTCACAGAAGGGGTTTCTCTGTTACTGTAGGAACATCATCTCCCAGAGTAACAACGGCTACATTGATGGAAGCATTCTTCCATTAGCCTAGCTGCATCTATGCTAGGGGTTAGCTTAGCATAGTTAGGTCACTCTGGGATGAGGATTTTTCATACCTTTAAGCAACATAGCTATATCAACTTACAATTTAAGTATAAACCAGGCCCCATAAAACGGCCAGTGCAAAATAGTGGAATCTGCTCTATCATCAGTCTTTTGTCTTGCATTTTGACAATATAGGTTGCTTATTTTAACAGTAAATGGAGGTGATTCTGCCATTTAGTTTTACAGAACATGGAGGGCCAAAGAGACCACTGCTAGCAGACATGGTCTAAGAGATGAGTACCGTGGGCCAAGCTAGGACCACAGTTTTTGACTGCTGGGATGCTACCGCTGCTGACCTGTTAAAAAAAAAAACTGCTGATGTGCCACACAAATGCTGCTTAAATGCCTGGATCCCTTCAATGCATCATGAGTAATATACCTGCAAGTATATATCAGTCATATCATATATTTAAAAAAATCTGGTTGCTGAGTGTTCCAGATCACAGAATTTCAGACCACATCTGGAGGTCTGAAAACTTCTGTAAAGCAACCAAGGGCTCCAAAGATACAAACACCTAGTGGAAGAACTTTTCAGAATCCAGAATACCACATCATCAAGTTTAAGGATAAACTCACGGGGAAGGAAAAAAAAAAAAAGAAGGAAATTGAGAATCTGTGGTTTGACATTTTACAGCAATTTAGATTAGCTGTTTTATTCCTGATGAACTACAGCCCTCAGAGGGAGGGAAGGACCATCAGCAGAGATTGTCATTGCTTATAATTTACATTACTGTAGTATCTAGTGGCGCCAAGTGATATCAGATAAGATATCAAAGCTCCCCTCACTTTGCAGAAGTGCAACAACATTTTAATGCGGGGTGGGCAAACCTTTTGGTCCGAGGGCCACATCTGGGTGAGGAAATTGCATGCAGGGCTATGAATGTAGGGCTGGGGCAGGGAGTTGGGGTGTGGGGTGCAGGAGGGGTTCAGGGTGAGGGCTCTGGAGCGACTCCGGAGTGGCAGAGGCATACACCGGGGCCAGGGCAGGCTCCCGGCCTGCCTGCCCTGGCCCCAGCACCGTGCTGCTCCAGAAAGCGGCCAGCACCACGTCCCTGCGGCCCCTGGGGAAGTGGGGGCAGACGGCTGAGCGCGCTGCCCTTGCCTGTGGGTACCTCCCCCGAAGCTCCCATTTGCTGCGGTTCCCCGTTCCCAGCCAATGGGAGCTCTGGGGGAAGATACCCACAGGCAAGGGCAGTGTGCTCAGCCCTCTACCCCCCGTCCCCCAGGGATGTGGTGCTGGCCACTTCCTGGAGTGGTGTGGGGCCTGCGGTGCCACAGGGGTGGCAATCCCGTGGGCCGGATCCAAAGTGGGTCATAGTTTGCCCACCCCCGTTTTAATGGAAGCAAAAATTATTAGAGAGCTCATTTACAAGAAAATGTCTATGTTCCAGTGCCCAGATTATACTTATAACTAAGGTTAAGATTATGTATTTTTTAGTAAAAGTCAGGGACAGATCACAGACAAACAAAAATTCTCAGAAGCTCGTGACCTGTCCCTGATTTTTACTAAAAATACCCTGGGGGTTGGGGAAGGACAAACAGTCAGATCGCTACCGAGGGCCTGCGGCTGCTCCAATCCCACCACTGCTCCTGCGGCACGGGCTGACTGCTGCTGCTCCAGCTCCAAGGGGGCTGACCCAACCCCAGCCACTGCTCTGGCATGCTGGGGACCATGGCTCCGGCAGCCTTGGGGCTGGTGGCCGTCCCAGCAGTTGCTGCTCCCGCAGCCATGGAGCTGACACTGCAGTGGCCCTGCCAAGAAGTCACAGAGGTCCCAGAAAGTCATGGAATCCATGACAGAATCATCTCCTTATTTATAACTAAGGTCCTACTTAAACCGCGATATTGCAGAAATTGCGGATCCCACAATATTAGGCTTCCACCACAATTTTGTTAGCCCCAGGCAGCTGACAGTGGGAGTTCCCTCTGTCAGTCCCATGCATTCATGACCGTAATACAGTTGCAGCTAAATGTCTGCTTATAAAAAAAAAAAATTAACAGCATAATATTGAGTGTTCATATAGTTCCAGCAAATTTTTCTTAAACAAATAGGTCTACTCTGGCTTTTCCAAACTACCACAAAATAATGAAAGGTCCATTATTACTTTTCCACAATTTTCCATGTCTTGTCTGCAACTCAACCACAATTATTTGACAGTCATACCGCAGTTCAAGTAGGGTCTTACTTATAAAGATAATTTTTTGTTTTAGTAGGATTGTTTAAAAAAACAAAACAAAACAAAACCCTGCAAAATGCCTACATTTGGAGTATTCTTTAATTCACTTTGCAATAAGGCTGTTGATTCGGGACATCTCTCATTTGGGTAGTTATTTTTACTGGGCTTCCAAAGGCAGAGCTTTCCTTCAGTCAAAAAACTGAAGTATCCGGAGGGGAGAGAGATGGGTTGTTCTTTTGTGATGGACAGAGTTCTGTTACAGTGTAGTATGTCTATTTTTGCCCTGCAGTTCGGGCTGGATTAATGCAGGGATTTAGGGGCTGCAGCCCAGGGCCCTGGGGTAAAGGGGGCCCCAGCACAGCAGGGCTCAGGCAGGCTGCCTGCATACCATGGCCCTACACCACTCCCGGAAGCAGCCGGCTGCTGGCATGTCTCTGCAGCCCCTGGCAGGGTGGGGTGGGGGAGGCCGCTCTGTGCACTGCTCACGCCCCCAGCAGCGTCCCCACAGCTCCCATTGGCTGGTTCCTGTCCAATGGGAACTGTGGGGGCTGCATTTGCGGGCACAGGCAGCACACGGAGACACGCTGTCCCCCTCCCTGCCAGGGGCGGCAGAAACGTGCCAGCAGCCAGCTGCTTCTGGGAGCAGCATGGGGCTATGGCAGGCAGCCTGCCTGAACCCTGCTGCACCACTAGCCAGGAGCTGCCTGTGGTAAGTGCCTCCTGGCTGGAGTCTACACCTCGCACACCTTCCTGCACCCCAGCCTCCTGCCCCAAGTCAGAATCCCCTCCTGCACCAAACCCCTTCCCAGAGCCCACACCCCTCAGCTGCACCCCAACACTCTGCCCTAGCCTGGAGCCCCCTCCTGCACCCAAACTCCCTCCCAGAAAGAAACTAATATAACAGCTGTTCTAAGGTAAGAAGTAGGCTATTTTGAATTAACTTAATTATATTCTACATGTTAAGACTGAAATGTAACCACAGAACAGCTTAATGTTAATTAAAAGACAAGTTTAGTATAGCATTAATAGCCTCGATGCTATAATTGTGATAATTTTGTTTTAAATTAGGAAAAAGACTTGTATACAGGGGTGCCACAAAATCTAATAGCCCCAGACCCACAGGAGAGTTAATCCAGCCCTGCCTGCACTGTTTAAAAATATTCCCCCTTTTGATTATGTACAAATGAGCACTAGAGTAAAGACCTGCTTGGACTATAGTTTATATATTTGAGAGACTTTGAAGAAAAACTGTCGTCTTAATCATATATAGTGTAAACTAAGTTCTTTATGTATGTTACTACTTATACACTGAAGCATGAGACTGGATTACGCTCATCGTTTTGGCTTGCATAACTCTCAGTGGCTCCCCATATGAAGTATCACGAGCCACTTTAAGGAGAGGTTAAATATAAAGAATGCTTAAATTAAAGAATTGGGCAGGAGAGCGAACCCTGAGGCAGGAATAAACACTCTCAAACTATGGAATAGAAGAAAAAAATAAAAATCAAAGTTGTAATGTGACTTTCTGTGCATGTGTTCGAGAGAGTTCTTGATTACAGGGGCAGTTTACATTACACTGGATATCAAACTTTAGACTTAGTAATGTACTGAGCTCCTGTTGCAGCTCAGATAACGTTCTGTGACCCATGCTTTCAAAAGTTAGGGTTTGGATAAAGAAACAATATTACGCAAATCTCAGTACTGTTTTAATATAATTATACTGGAGTTTCTCCCCCTTTACCGCTTCACACCTCAAAAAAGTAGCATATCTGTTCTGTCTCCATATGACTGGATTTTCAGTCAAAATTTTTTGATCAGGACTAAAACTCCTAAGCTCGGCTTTTAGTACTGCTTCAACATAAATAAAACTCACTTCACAGTGTAACTTTCCTTAGCAAAAGAAATATAACTTTCTCTGCGTACCAGGCCACTCGAGGAATCCTCCAAAAGCCTGCGTTAAGCCTTTCAGCCAAAGTGTCTTTTCAACCAGAAGTTCAAAATCTATGGCTGGCAAATTCTGGAGCAGGACAGAAGCAATTAATACCCAGGGGCTCAGAACCATGTTTTCTATCTGTAGAAGCTCTATTTTGTAGGCTATATCAGTAACAAATTCCTGGATATCCTCAGATAGCCTTTGGGGAAGATGCCTGAAAGGAAAAGTCGAAATAACATAATACATTACAACCAAGAAGAAGCACTACATCCTAGGATATAATTTATATCCTAATCCCATTAGTCCTGTACTGTACCCATATATGTATGTTCTCTCACATAGATACTCTTCTGCCCATTGTACCCACAGTACAGCACCTAACACATTTGGGCAATTATGCAAGTACACGAGACCTAAATTATGAAGCAAGGCTTCCAGATCTAAGCAAGACTTATGTTAACTGATTACAAAAAAATCATTCAAAACCTTCCACTTTATTGAAAAGATTCCAAAAATACCATATAATGTGAAAATATATTGCTAATGCATATTGTCTGTTTGCATTATAGCAAAGAAATATCACACCTGCCAGGATAAAGCAGCTCAAAAGGAGGGTAGCCTTTCTGGATTCTATGTCCAGCTTAGGGAGAATGGTTGTTTTTGTGGATTTATGCAATATAAACACATATTTGCAACTCCGTGGGAAAAGGTAAATTTTGCAGCTAACAACATGGTTACATATTTGCATTATGTATGGGGCTTTGATTTTGGGTGTTAAACAATGGTAAACCCTTCACTCTCTCCAGAATGCTGTATTACACAAACATTCTCTCACACACTTAACTCCTTAACTACATTACCCTCCAATCACACCACCTCTTTTAGACACTGAAAATGATTGAAAGCCAAAGTTGGTTTGTAAAGAGAATGTAGTAAATTTCCAGAGTTGGCCTGAGGTTCTTTCTGCCCCGTGCAAAGTCGAAAAATCTTTCCTTCTCACAGCTGTAGTGTCTGCCTTACCTGTGTTGGAGGCAGAGACTTGGATGAATATAAGCTGGAGGAAGCAGAGTCCAGACAAGACAGAGGCGATGATAGCATGCAAGGGGAAAAGCATCTAGATGATCAGGGCAGTGCCGATGAATCCCCATAATAGTGGGGAATACAAATCCTTTGCCAAGAGGTTTGCAGTTAAGAGGTGCTTTTAAATATCCATTTTCTGTCTTCCTGGGAGCTCATCATCTCGGACAGATGGATCTTGAAAGTTGTATCCACAGGTTACTCTATCCAGTTCAGCTTCTTTCTGCTCCCTCGCCTCCTCCCGCCCCTTCTACAGGGACCCCTCTCACAAGAGTCTTCTGAGGCAGGAGGTACAATCCCCCTAACACTGGGGCCGATCAAATCTGTTCCACGGGACTTCATTGGGAAAGGATTCAATGTGATTCCTGGTCCCAAAGAAAAATGGGGTGGAGACCAATTCTGGATGTCAGTATACTCAACACCTTTGTTCACACCCAGTGGTACAGAATGGTAATCCTAGCAGCGATCACTCCTTCTCTGGGCCTGGGAGATTGGTTTGTCTCCTTTGACCCCCACGATGCTTATTTCCATTTAGCCATGAATCCTTCACCGAGACATATCCTATGCTTTGTGGTGGGCAGAGACCACTGTCGATACCACATCCTACACTTCAGCTTTTTCACCGCTCCAGGAGCTTGGGGCTATAACGTCTGCTATCCTCAAACAAAAGCCATGAAAATCTTAAATTCCAGATATCAAATTGGGAAACCATTCATCCTGTCAGAAAATTACCACTTCCTGGCACAAGGACACACGCTGTCTGCAATGAAGAAGGTGGCAGTGGTGGGGGAAGAGGAAGACCTGAAATGGTGAAACAACTGAGATACTTCAATTACTGACAACTCTCGATGGTAGAGCTCTGCATTTGAGAGCCTAGCATGGCACATATATACATCACCATAATCTTGAATAGGGTACTCAGTGACACTCACAAAACAAGTAACAAAGAATGAGCTTCTTCAGAAATACTTGATCACTGGAATCACACTAGTGCCTGATTTTTAGAGAAACACGGCTGAGCTGCCTGAATGGTCAGATCAAGTAGAGGGGAGAAGAAAGAACGAACCTGACCTGCTCCCAGCATGGAGATGAAAAGAAAAATGCTACTCTCCAGCCTTCGCTGTTTCACATGAGTCAAAAACAAACAAATTATAGATTTGAACCCAAACTATTGGGAGATCAGATGTTCTGGTACCTTGGGACCAAGTTATGAGGACACCAATTGATTCTGCCAGATGCCAATGTTCTGAGTGATACAGGCTGCCCAAAATACACATGTATGCTTCCAAAATTGTCGCTGAGGATTTTTCTGGCTTTCAACAACCCCTGAAGTGAGGAGAGGGAAAAATGTGAGTTGATATTGCAGGGATATACAGAGAGGCAAATACATTGTATTATTATTGAATATATTTACATACAGATGTAGACTCTTTGGGCTTAGGGACTCCTAAAAGTTCATATGCATAGAGGGATTCTTCTAATGTCCTGTCATAGCTGATGCTGACTGGAACAAGGTAGGTGTCAAAAACCTCTCGTTTAAAAAATGGCTCCATCACAATACTGAGAAGACCTGTAAATAGGTGGGTGAAGGGGGAAAAAAAACAACATTCTGAGGCTTCTGGAAAGGAAATTAAGCTGAATTGCAATTGAAAGGAGGCATCTGGTTGTGTACCAATAGACAAAAACTATGTTAGAAGATGCGCTTTGTGCTCACACGATGCAGATGCAAGCATAAGCCAAAGTTGCTGTCTGTGCTTTAAAACAATGCAAATGAAAAAAGTGTTACATTTGATCAAATACCTGTGCTGTATTTACACAACAATACTACTGCTTTGCATTCACATAGCATCTTCCATCCAGCAATCTCTCAGCACTTCTGTGATGATAAATAACTGTTGTTACACCCATTGCAGATGGGAAGCAGGGAGAGGTTAAGTGATTTGCATCAGGCCACACAGGGAGGCAGTGTGAGAATCAGGAATCTTGTATGTTTCTATTATTTGTATTGTGGTACCATCTAGCAGCCCCGGCCACGGAACAGGAGCCCCTTGTGCTCGGACGTATACAACACAACACTAACCAGTACAGTAGGCTGGTCTGGAGGCCTACAGGACCATTCCATACAGCTCCTGAATTTGTCCACCCCACAACAGACTTGCTCTACAAAATGGTGTGTGAGGTCACACTGCACGGAGGACACACCTCATGTGCGATGTTATGCCATTTGGTGCCACACAACTACACATGGTCACTGAATACGTTGGACCACCTTGCTACTCTCCCACATTCTATTGTTTTGGTTCCCCCCAGCAACCCAGTAAGGTACTCTAGTGAAAATCCCCAAATTCAATGAAGATTTTAACTTTTTCAACCAACGTACCAAACTTTGGAGTCAAAGTCTTCGCGGTGCGGCTTCTGGTCCCCTCGAGAAAAAATTCAATTGGGGCATAGCCATTCTTCAAAACAAAACAAAAAAATAAGTTGATTGGGGGAAAAAAATCAATATGATAATGTTTAATCTTCTCTCTCCACATAGTAAAAAGGCTTATTTTAAGCTGGGAGTCACGCAAGTCTAACATCAGGCATCACTACACCTACATTCATCCATCACCTCCAAAGCAGCATATAGTTAAATTAACCAAATAAAGTTTTTTGCATTAATGTATCTTTCATAGAACACATGTGCCAGTAAGGTCAACTAATGCTTTAAAACGTACTTTTAAAAAAATTGTTCAGTAGTTTATTTACCCTTATCATTGTTTTTACATATTCAGCAAAAACTGCCCAATAGAGTCTGTTCCCACTGAACGTACGTCGCATAAAAAAAGCGCCTGACCTTCGTAGCAGCTCACCAACTATTTTCATTCCTAGGAAATCTGTGGGGAAAACAACAAACACAAAACTTATTGATTGACTGTGCCACCGAATATTAATCGGTTTCCCTGAAGCTCTGACCTCAGCTGTTGCCATAAAGGACTAATTCTTTGGGGATGTAATGTAAATAGCCATTGTTATACTGACACAAAGTCCATAGTAATTTCAGGCTTGGTCTACACCGCCAACTTATGTCGGTATAACTAAGTCGCTCAGGGGTGTGGACTTTTCACACTCCTGAGCAACAGTTATACTGACCGAACGCCCACACAGCGCTATGTTGACAGGAGGGCTCCTCCTGTTGACATAGCTACCGCCTTTGGGGAGTACCTATGCCAATAGGAAGAGCTTCTCCCTTCGGTGTAGGTAGTGTCGTCATTAAGCATTGCAGTGCTGTAAAATGTAGACAAGCCCTCAGTAATCCTGAGAGGGAGCAACACATCCATTTAAATATATTCTAATAGATCCAGAGCTGATGTAAGTTGGCCTAGCTCTATTCAAGTCAATGAAACCAGGCCCATTTACAATAGTTGATGTCTGGCTCGCCAACTTTATGAGGCATGGAAAATAGGAACTTGAAAGTACAGCTGTTATGCGTTTCCTAGTCTTGAGGAATCAGGATTACTCCTTTCTGGGTTTTGGCAAGTTATTTAGATCACTTGCGTTATAACAACGAATTGTTTGGGGAGTCACATAATGCAGGAGAGTTTGAAAACAGTTTGACCTGTTAGATTCTTGGATCTTCTTCTGATGCACTATATTTGGGAACCTTTTAAGGTTGCACAGTGAATGTCAAAGTCAGTAAACACAAAAGTTACAGTTCCAACAGCAACATGAACTTGGTTGCCATGAATATCTTGTATAACTTTATAGTGCAGTACAGAGTAAACGATAACACACATATTAAGGTACACATCTCACTAGAAAGAGAAGAATAGAACATATACACGTGCAATACAGTGAGCTCAAAGTTTCAACCTTAATTTCTGGTGACTAATCTTAACATATTAAAAATATATTTGGGATTTAATGTCTTATATTGAAAAAGAATAAAGAATAAAATCTGTAATCACCATTAGTGCCTAACATACCTTAAATCCATAGTGTGTTGTAAGGCACAGTAAGTTCTGAACATAGCTGAGGAACTAACGTATATTGCAGTGCCATAAATGACTTAGGGTGCATTCATTTTGGTCTAACTCTGCTCCCATTAACTTCAATGGGAGGAAAGTTAAGCTAATACAGAGTACTTCTGAAAACTTTGTAGGATAGTACCACTACTATCATACAACGATAGGTGTATACCTAATATATAAAGTAATTGCCACATCTGCAGCACCTTGCATGTGAAGAGCACAAAGTTAAGTCCCTAAGACTGAGCGCTACCTACTGACATACTGAAAAGCGCATAATAAGGTCTCAGCTAAAGCTGGTTGAAAGTTTTCTCATGCAATATTTTTTCTGCTGGAAAATGCTAATTCATCAAAAGCAAAACGTTCTGTGAGAATGTGTTGATTTTGACAAGTCTTAACAGAAATCAGAACAGGTTTTCAATTAAATCTTACATGGTTCCCTGCCAGCTCACCTGCTCCCTCCCACCTCCCAAACAGCCTGCTTGATTGGCTACCAGGGAACCCAAGCTCCCAGTTCTCCAGTTTGCTTGTTGCAGAGCCATGGCTCCCACGACTTCCAGGCTCCTGTGTCCTCCTCCACAGCTTGCCTGCTTCCCGGGGCTTCCCAGACTCCCAGCAATGCACCTATAGCTACTCGGGAGTCCCATGGTCTAAGCTCCCTGGCTCGCTGCTGTGGAGCCAGGGCTCCCAGGCAGCTTGGCATTTCATTTGCACAAAAATTTTCAAGATTTTGGATTTTCATCACGGGAGATGAAATTTTTTCCAAAACCTCACTTTTCTCAGGAGCGGTCAGAACCTTTTTCACAAGATCAGATGTTTACAGGGGCACTTAAAAAAAGCCACGCACAGCACAACAGACATATGAAAATGTTCTACTGCACATATGCAGCTGCCAGTATTCAATCATACCAAATCATCCTCCTCCAAACCAATTTCCCCTCCCGCCCAACTTGCTCAAGTAGATACTCTTCAATAAGTAATAATCACATAACAAGTTTCAGAATCCAGCTTCAATTATCTGCATGTATAGGAAAAAACATGGCAACTTTTTAAAGTGACATAAGTATTTTCCCCCACCATTACTGAGAAGTGCAGTTAGTGGGATTTTGCTCAAACATGCTATAAAAAAAATTCACCAATGAAGTTTGTCAGAATGTTTTAACCATATGAAAATGGGGGGTTATTACAGAAGTTATTTCAACTTTAATGCTGGTAGCTAGTACCAGGCACCTGCTATAATAATATCTCTGCATCTTGAAAATGGATTGTTAAAAGAAATACTTGCCCATTCCTGCAGCAATGACGGGCAGAGCCAAGTCATATGTGTATAACAAATAAGATAGCATCAGAAAATCTATATAGCTTCGGTGACTGGGCAGCAGGACAACTGGATGCTCCTGAATGGCTTGTTGTAACTAAGAACAAACACAAACAATATTTATGGGAACCCCTTTCATGGAAGCTATCACTGCAAATTCCAACAAGATCTCAGAATAGAATGGATTTTGTTTCAAGATGACATTATAGTGAATTTCATTAGAGGGTGGTCCTTGTGTTTATCAGTAGTCTGTAATTCTTTCAGTTTTTGCTGACATACAACTTGGAGCTACAGTAACACTAGCACTGGATCCCATATCTATCTAGAGTTTCTCAAAGGAGAACTCCCCTTTAATCATATATCTAGCAGGACCACTCGATAGTGGGAGATGGGTCATGGAAGACTGCTGACATTTAACATGTGTTCTGATTGTCTTAATGAGTCACTACATTTCAGTATTTTATTTTGGGGGCATTCATACAACATATGGAGAAACATGATCTTTACTTTCTATTCCTTCCAACACCCCTCTGAAGTGCTTTAATATATTTTGGATATTTACTGAGTTAGATATAACGGATATAGATTATAGTGAAATTCTTTGAAATACATATTGATAAGCTAGCTTCTTATTCTCTCAGGCATACCATATACCCATCACCATGGTGTAACTCCAACCAGGTTCCCATGTTTCTATTAGTCACCAATCCCATTCTTCAGTGCTTATGACCATATCCCATTTCATCACGGGTCCAAACTTTACTTCTAGAACCTTTCTTTATCAGCGCCTACTACTAAACATAAATTAAAGAAAAAAAAATGGGCTTATGCCTTTTAGAAACAAAACTTCTTTCATAAAGTTTCCCCAAACACCATAGAGAAGTTACTCTTATGCAATTTTATTTTAATTTAATTAGGAATTCAGGCCCTGTTCAGTAAGACTCTATACTGACCAAAGAACTAATAAAATGGTAACATCATAAGAGAGTGAAAACTGAATGAATGAGAGGAGGAAAATATTTAGACAGACTGTGTCTTTGTTTTGTTAACTATTTAACTTCAAAGACTAATTAATATTCTGGAGAAAGGAAATCTTCAATAAAGATTACTCCCACCATTTCAATAAATGCATGCAAAAGCTCACACGCAGCTTCTGAGCCTGCCAACAAGTCCTTGGTGGGGGGGATGGGGGAGGGGAAGCAAAGATCAGACTTGACATTCTTGATATTTCCAAGGGAAACACCAAGAAAAAACCTTGTTAGGCCTCTCTTTATACAGAATCAAGGGTACAAGCACAAATAAAAAAAATTCTTTGTAGGTCATCTTTAGGAGTTACTGTTTTCTCGGTTTCAAAATTTGTCCCAGCCACAAGCCTATCTAATAGCTCTGCACAATGGGATAAAATGCATGAATTATTTAAATCTGCTGATACTTGTGTACTGAAATTAGGAGTTTAGATTCTCCTTTGAATTCTTTATTCACATCTAGGTTTCTCCCTTTTTAATTGTTGAAAAGGATAATCCTAGTTAACACAGGCCTTGCCACTTTTATTCTTTAAAACTTTTGAATCTATGAATTTGGGTGAAGATTGAGCGTCTATGCCTGAGTGAGTAGTATAACCACCAGTTATGTCAGCCTTTATACCAATACTTACTTTCTGAATTCCTTCTTCATTCACACAAACCCTCTGGAAAAGGCGTTTAAATATTTTGCTCAAACTAAAAGCAAAAAATCGAATAGCTCCTATGTGTAAATTGTGACCCATCTCATCCAGGATTTCAATGGCTTCTTCTTGAATAATATCAGTGGACTCACCCATCTCTTTTGATAGCTAAATAAAAAGCAACAATAAGATCAAAAGTCATTTCCCATAATTTTTTTTTAAAAGGCTGTTCCACAAACTATACCTATTATTCTGTCAAACTAAGAGAAAGGTATTAAAGCCAATGAAATGTAATACATTCTAAATGTTTCAAACATTATTTTGGGGAAATGTGGGTTCTGCTTTATAGGACAGGCATAAACCTAATGTTACCGATTCCGTTTTATTTCAACAACAAAAAAAAGTAAAACGTGAACTCCTCTGAAACACAGTAACTTAAGTGATTACCTTCTGAAACATAAGTTTCATACAAAGGCTGTATTTATATTTATAATAAGCCATTAGGATGCACTGGCATATATACGTTATACTAGATTTGTATTTCTTTTAGGAAGCTTACATTTTAGAAGAGGATTTATTAAATTGCCTTTCTGACAAATGCATGCTTTGGTCTTCTTTCACTGATTAATAAAAAGTTAATTTTAAAAAGCCAGTATTCTTAAGACACATTTGTAGAAAAGTTTTAAAATGCTTTTGGGGTAAGATTTTAGTTACTCGGGGATATCCACTCCATTACTCATGCACTTCTTTGTAATGTATCCTTTTGGCAATGGCTAGTTGAAATGCATACAAAGTACCATCACTACAAATGTTGCATATTGATGTTCAGTTTTAATTCTTGCAAATCTTTCATTTGGGAGATTGTTACTATGGAATTAAAGAGTGGGAATCTCCTTATTCAGTATATTGACTCAAAAAACATTTAACCTAAAAGATACTCTTTATGATTAAACAACTAAATAAGGAACATGCATGTTATAAAGGCATGGAGGATGCAGTGAACATCAGTGAATTAACCATGTCTCTTTAGAGAGGTGTACACTATTTACCTTATTAGTAATGTTTTCACTTCTATAACGGTCAAGAAATTTCTCTTCTCCCACCCTCCTCCATCCCAATAAAGTGGCCATTTCATTATCAAATCGATGCATTCAAACTTCCTTCTCTACATAATTTATTTCACCCTGAATAGTTTCAAGTCTAGCACAGCCCGATTATTTTAGCAACACAGAAGAAACCAGCGACTACCTTCTCTAACCCCACCAAACAAAAATCAATATTTAACAGGAAGTAGATTTTTATTATTTATTCAGGGCAGGCACTTTGTTCTCCTTCATTCGTAAAATGCTTACCAGCACACCTATCATTCATGAATAAATAATTATTAATTTATAGAGTGCATATCTCCTACAGCAGCTAATTACTTATGCCATAAAACTAGGAAACAAGAAACCCATATAAACCAAAAAAAAAAAAAAAAAAAAATCAAACAAATGCAACTCAGCTCATACCCTGAAATTTTCTAGACCAGTTCCAGCAAATTGCCAAGGAAGAAAATTCCAAAGATGGTGGGTGATTCACTCAAGTGAGTACGTTTTCCCCACTCAGACAGCAGACTGTTGTGCTCTACACCAGCTGTAGCTGGCAGATATATTCCCAAGACAGCCCCAAGTAGAGCATCTTGCAATAGTCTGAAGAAGAAATGTTTGAGACTGGACTGTAACTGGCAAGATCATTAACCTCCAAGGATGAGTCTACATTGCAGCTGGGAGTATGCCTCCTAGCCCGGATAGACAGACTCATGCCACCTCTACTCAAGCTAGCATGCTAAAATAGCAACGTGGACGTTGCAGCAGGGGTAGCAGCTCGGGATAGCCACACAAGTCCAAGCCTGCCGATCCCCAGGTCTGAGCTTGGATGGCTAGCCCAAGCCACCACCTCCATATTGATATTTTTCATTCACTAGTTCAAGCAGAGCTAGCGTGAGTCTGTCTCCCGGGGCTGGAAGGCTCGCTCTCAGCTGCAGTGCAGACATACCAAGTGCGTGGGGGATTTCTGAGTAAGGGCTTAACCACCACTTGTTTCAGCATTGCTGGCAGCTTGCCCTGCTGAAGGGATGGTACTGAAATTAGAGGAGGAGTGGTAAGTAACCCTTATGTTTCAGTTGCTAAAACGCTTTCCACTATAAAAACAGTCACAAGAACCTTTTAAAAAGAAACTAACAGCTCCATGGTTTGCAGCAGCTTTTAAAATGCAGCTGGGAGAAAGCCATTGGGCTAGAGAAGAGCATTTTCTTTGTCTCATGAAATTCCATGCAGGGTTAACATAAAAACAGCCATACTGGGCCAGACCAACGGTCCAGCTAGCCCAGTATCCTGTCTCTAACAGTGGCCAGTGCCAGATGCTTCAAAGTGAACGAACTGAACAAAGTGAGTGATCCATCCCCTGTCATCCAATCCCAGCTTCTGGCAGTTGGAGGTTTACGTACACGTGGTGCATGAGGTTGTGTCACTGACCATCTTGGCTAATAGCCATTGATGGACCTATCCCCATGAATTTATTTAATTCTCTTTTGAACCCAGTTATACTTTTGGCCTTCACAACATCCCTTGGTAACAAGTTCCACAAGTTGACTGTACATTGTGTGAAGAAGTACTTCTTTTTGTTTGTTTTAAACTGCTGCCTATTAATTTCATCAGGTGACCACTAGTTCTTGTGTTACATGAAGGGGTAAATAACACTATCCTGTTAACTTTCTCCATGCCATTCATGATTTTATAAACCTGTTTCATAACCCACTTTAGTCATCTCTTCTCTAAAATGATCAACCCCAATCTTTTTAGTCTTTCTTCATATGGAAGCTATTCCATACCCCTAACCATTTTTGTTGCCCTTCTCAGAAAATAATATATTAGAAATGGAAAAAGTATAGAGATGAGGTAACCAGAACCGCATGCAGTATTCAAGATGTGGACATATCATGGATTTATAGAGTGGCATTAGATATTTTCCTGTTTTATTATCTATCCCTTTCCTAATGGTTCCTAACATTCCATTAGCATTTTTGACTGCTGTTGCTGCCTATTGAGTGGATGTTTTCAGGGAACTATCCAAGATGACTCCAAGAATCTCTTTCTTGAGTGAGAACACCTAATTTAGACTCCATCATTTTGTACATATAGTTGGGATTATTTTTCCAATGTACATTACTTTGCACTTATCAGCATTGAATTTCATCTGCCATTTTTTTTGCCCAGTTTAGTGAGATCTCTTTATAACTCTTCACAATCAACTTTGAATTTATCTACCTGGTGTAATTTTGTATCATCTACAAATTTTGCCATCTCACTGTTCACCCCCTTTTCCAGATTTTATAAAGCTGTTAAACAGCACAGATCCCAATATAGATCCTTGGGAGACCCTACTATTTATCTCTCTCCACTGTGAAAAGTGACCATTTATTCCTACCCTTTGTTTGGTTAGCAGTTATAAAGTGTTAAAAACTGTCATTTCCCCTACATTGCCATTTGTCCCCATCGCCATCCCCTCCGTGGACCTAATACATCATCCGTGTCCTACCCCATCTGGGAGCACCAGACAGGGCAGGAATTCCTTTAACTTCTCGGGAGGGGCGGAAGGAAGGCAGCCAAGCCAGGTTCCCACTGACAACCTCCTGGATCCAGCAGCCCACCTGAGTCTGGGATAACGGCCTTCTCTTGCTGCCAGCTAATGCAGTGAGTCCTGTAGCTCAAGCAGTAGCAGGCTGTGCTGAAATGCTGAAAGTTCAGGCTTCAAAACCTGATGATGATGCATGAGGGGAAGGAGTTGTTACAGTTGTTTTTACTAATTGTTTCCTATTTGTTTTTACCATTCTCCTTTAAAGAAAGCTAGGAAATTTCATTAAAATGTATGCTTATGTATTTTATAATGTTGCTTTCTTTCAAGACCCATAAAAAAAGTCAAGCAGGGTGGATAAACTGTGCAACATACTGGCATGCTTGTAAAATCAAAACACTGCTTGGAGATCATCTACCATAACCCTGTGGGTAAAACAGTGTATTTATTCTGCCTGCTAGCAAAGGGTGGTGTTCAAGTTCTTGATTTACTGGTCTTTCCAACAACAAATAAATAACCTGTCTGACAGAGATTAGAAAAAGGATTCTCCCCTCCTCCCACACAATGTCTATCTGAATTTCACCTACTACGAATTAGAGACTTGATGTTTGGTCTCACCTGTTTGATAACATACTGAACTTGCTCAGACTGCACAACACTATTTTTAATGGCACTTGGTTTGCAAGCTGAAAGTCCTTTGTAAATGACAGGAGTGTAACATTTCATTGCATATCGCAGGTCACTGGACTGCCGCCTCTCCTCCAAGATATCTTCAAACTCATCCCTTTTCTTTGATGTGAGTTCTTTCTGCTGGGAATATGCAAACACAGAATGAGACCATATCTTAAACCAGCCAATGGTATTCTTAGATATATCAGTTCAGCTTTATTCTGCTGTCATGTAATACTTTTGCAATGTTTGTTTATTGAATTCTTAAACAAATTTCCCATGCATAAACAAATATTACATAGACGTAACCTTCCCCACCAAAAAGAGCTTGGCAGAACAAATGGGCTTTGAAAGTCAACAAGGACCACAGAGAAAGTGCCTTGCCTCCAGCATCTTCTTAATTAAACTAATGGGTTGTGACTTAAGCACTTCTGATTTCAACTGTTGCAATTACATGCAAGGAATGAGGTGATCTCTGAGATATCCAAGATGCAACCCATCTAAGGCTAAGGATAAATCAAACTGGAAGACAGTGCAAATCAGGGAACACAAGTGTAAAAAGGGTCCTTGAATGAAACACCCTTTACCCAGTGCAAAATGCAATGGCCAGTTTGTTAAAGTTTCTGGGTCGCTTAAAGTGCAGGCTCATGCAATACATACTGTATTATATTTATCCATCTGGAGGTGAGAAAGGCATGGATCACCACGGTAAGCTCCACATATAAAAGAAGAGGACCTGACCTCCCTCTGGCCAAACACAAATAATAAAAAGAAAAGGCGTACTTGTGGCACCTTAGAGACTAACAAATTTATTTGACAATAAGCTTTCGTGAGCTACAGCTCAAATGCATCCGATGAAGTGAGCTGTAGCTCACGAAAGCTTATGCTCAGATAAATTTGTTAGTCTCTAAGGTGCCACAAGTCCTCCTTTTCTTTTTGCAAATACAGACTAACACGGCTGCTACTCTGAAACAAATAATAAATAGATTTTTTTGGCCACTGATACTAACTCAGTATCCTGAAGCAACGGTGGATCCAACAAGACCTCAGGGAGAAAAGCTGAACAACAAAAGGCAAACTCTTCCATTTGAAAGGGATATTTCCTATGCCAATTGCTCTGGCTAGTCCCCTTAGTCTTGCTGGGGCTGTGTTTCAGCCATCTTGCACCCATCAAAACTCAAGCAGCAGCAGCACCAAACTCTAGGCAAATCAATTTACTGCACTGGCTGGACTCAAATGAAATGGAAACAAAACTGACAGTCATCTGCACATTGGAGATATAAGACCTCATGTTGCCTCAATGTATCCCACAGAAACCTCACAAATATGTTGAGCAAGAAGCATAATGAGATAGAAGCCTGCAGCAACCAACACAAGAGGACCCTTGAGGCAGACAGGCACCACCTTCTGTGCTCTCTTGGCCAGAAAAGAAAAGAAGTCACTCATCCCTGCCAGTGACCATAACAATACCTTGCGGTCAACACAATCAAAGGTAGCTCACAGACCTAGAAAGGCATGGGTCCAACTCAAGTGGTGGCCTGAAGAAGAGAGATATAAATGTTCCCATGTTGCATTTAGGAAGCTTATGCTCAAATAAATTGGTTAGTCTCTAAGGTGCCTTTTCTTTTTAGGAACTAAAATAGTATATCTATTCATACTACAAAACTCATCATATAGCCTGCACCCAACTTTTCTGCCTGTATCAGGTATGTGGGAATTTCAAACTCATCTGACAGAGGTGGGTATACTGTAAACTCTTTGTTCCAGGGAGAAAAAAAGCTATATTTTCTACCAACACCACTGGGCATATGAGATAGCAAAGGGCACAGTAGTCTCCTGCATGCATCACAGACTCACAGCTATCTCAGTACTGCAGTAAAAACCCCCAGCTGCTACTGAAATAGGGCTTGATTCAAGTCCACTGAAATCAAATGGAGTCTTTCCAAGACTTTAGTGGTCATGGACGTGGCCCATAGTCCCCAGGACTTTGTTCATAATTGAAAACCATGTCTGAGGGGCGTGCAAATGGCAGGGAAGTCCCAATTATATTGAGATTGCTGGCAGCTACTATCTAAAAAGTAATAAAAAAATACTGTATGTGTGATGTGGCTAAGTTAACCTTGCTATTAGAACCTTTACTCTTACATTTTCCTTATTTGTATTCCAAGTTGCAACTAATTTAGCACTACTGTAGTTTTTTGCATTTTGTTTCTCTTTTTTTTTTTTTTTTAACATAAAAGAAAAATAAAGCAAAGTGCCTTAGGCTATGGCACTATAGAGATGCACAACTCCACAAGTCTTAAACTGCACCAAATGATAGTTACACAAAAATCTGCAACAGCAGCATTATACAGCTATTGCATAACTCAGATCTGTGCAACATTAAAGTGTTGCAGATAATTATGAAACTAAAAGCCTAATAAAATTGTTTTACTGTGCTTACAATGAAAGCAAGTTTACAGTTGTTTACTACTATGTTAATTTAAAATCCGTTTGATCATGCTTGCCAAACAACTCCTGCACATAAAGATGAAGTTCTGGGTGATTTTAAAATTCAGCCATTCAAGTTACTTGTATACAAAAACAAAAATTTTGATTTTTTTACTTAAATGAAACAGAAGTATACTTTTTTTACTTGCTTATCTCACTTAAAAAAAACCAACAGATTTTACACAAACTATCCAAAGCAACTCGTATTTGTGTAAAGACCAAACACCAAAAGAACAAATTGAGAGGTGAGAATTTACAGGAAAGGGAAAACAGTAGATTAAGGCTATGCCTACCCTGCGCACCTTACAACGGCGTGGCTATGCCACTGCAGGTGCATCATTGTAAGGTGCGCTGTGTAGCCGCTCTTTATCACTGGGAGAGAGCTCTCCAGGTGACAAAATAAAACCACTTCAGACAAGGGGCAGTAGCTTCATTACCGGGAGCAGAGGGCCTGCTGCTGATGTTCTGTCCACACAGGTGCTTTCATCGTCAAAACTTTTGTTGTTCGGGGGGGGGGGGGAGGGGGCGCAGAGGATTTCCTCACCCTTAAGTGACAAAAGTTAACACGACAAAAGTGCCAGTGTAGACATAGCCTAAATCTCTACCAGTTGTTAAATACAGATGTGGCCATTTAAAGTTCCTTACACTCGATTTTTTCAGTGAAATTTAAAAGGATTATAAAACTTTCAATCTTTGCTTCTCTCTCCAGTCTCCAATTGATCAGTGTGCTACAATACCTAAGTAATCTAAGAACATATGTGCTATGACTGGTATTAGTGTGTGAAGTGTGTCAGCTGTTGCCACTGATCTCTCTGCATCAATCCTCCTGCTCAAAAATAAAGCAGGAAAAGAAGAATCTATAAAAGGGGCTCCAAGACCTAAAATGAGATCAGCGGCTGGGAAAAAAGGGTATAGAATAGTGCTAGTTCATATATTAAGTACATATAACATGACAAAATATATTGGTACATAAATAGAAGTTAAAGCCTTTATTTCAGCTAGAAAACGTTAAACAAAGCCCTGAAAATTTGGTAATCTGCAGCTATGTAGAAATGAAAAAATGCAATACTCAGCTTTGGCATTATCACATCCATTACCCACTGCATTGCCAATGCCACCACAGAAAGCTTATCTGGTGACAGCAGATTTTAAAAGGACACTGTCAAGCTAAGAGTTACATTTCTATCTGACTGAATAGCCAGACCACAGAAACATCCCGCCTTTCTCAGTTTGGTTACATCGTGCAATTTGACAGTGCTTTTCCTACAGCCAATTTCTCTTCTGGCCCAATGGTTATTTTTGCTTCCTGGCCTCAAGCACTACTCGGGGAGCCCCTGTTCACACTCTCTTTCCCAAACACTAAAAGCAGGGTGGTTTTACAGAACAGCAAAGCTACTGTTTCAGATTGGCTGGATGCTGCTTTTGAACTCCCTCATTTAGAAAATTATATTAAATGTTTTAAAATGCACATATTAACAGTTGTCATGAGAAATGTACAGGTATTGCAGGATACTGGAAAAGACAAGCAGCCACAAGCCTGGAATTCCCCAAACTCCACAGAGCTGTCCCCCTGCTCCCAGGATACCAGTATGGAGCCAGGGAGAGGCGTAAAGAAGAATTCAGGAGGCTGTTCCCAGACACTGGAACTGGGAATTTCCTCCTCCTCTCCCCCATACCTTTTCAGAATCCAGGTAGGAGAATGGTTGAGCATCCCCCCCTCTCAAATTCTCTGCATGAAACAGGGAGAAGAAATCCATGAAAAGTAGGGCTAGGCATGTTCTCTCCCTCCCCGCTCTTCCCCAGAGCCAGGAGAGAGATGAAGGGGAAACAGCCAGGGCAAATGGGGTCCCCTAGACTCATCCCTGGATCCTGCCAGAGGAAAGAGGGCACAGTGAAGTGTGGCAGCACCCCCAGGAACTCTCTACAGTGCTGTGGAGTGGCCCTGGCCAAGAGGGTAACCACAGGGATGAGAAAATCTTCACTTGTTCTTGTACTCAGAGCCAGGAAGTAACGGCAGGTGCCCGGGCATATTGGATGAGAGAATCTCCCTGAGCACAAAGAGCAGTGAGATGGCTTTTGCTGCTGTTATAGAAGGGCAGGAGATAGGAGAGAAGGGGCCTTGCATGGGGACTTTTGTGCTGGGAGTGGGGAAGAGCAGTCTTCGCTTCACATGCCAGACTCTGATGGTACCAGGGAGTGCTAGGCACAGATGATACAGAAATCTCCTGCATTCACAAGGGCCATCCTTGAGGCCAGGAGAAAACTCCCATCTCTTCCATAAAGCCAGAGAGCAGCTGCTGGGTGCCTGAGATGGTCTCCCTCCCAATAGCCTGGGAGGTGAGAAGCAGCTGCAGGAGCCAAACAGGTGCAGAGGAGCAAAAGGAGGTTCTTCTCTGAATCCTTACACAGGCCTAGATGGCTGAGGATTGATTGCAGTGGGAGTCAAGTGAGAAGCAATGGAAGGCTGGGGAGGTTCCCCTTTACTCTTCTTCAGGACTAGGAGAGGTGAGGAGCTCACTTTTTCTCCCTTCTCTCCTCCTTCCCCCCCAAGAGCATTTGTTTCAGTCCAGAAGGTGCTCCATGCTCATTCACAGCACTACAGCGTAATCCTCACCAGCTGTGAGCTTCAGGTCCACACACACTTCTGTAACTCACATACAAAAATCTTCACTAACAGGGATTTAAGGTCATAGGCCTTTAGTACTGCCCTGTGCTAACACAGCCACCCAGTCTTGGCTCTCACCTCTTTGATCCCTTCCTTAAGGAGCTCATAGGGCAGACACAGTACCTTACCTCCCTCAGCATCTGCCAATCAGCAGCAATACATCCCAGACCAATAGGTCTGCAAACAGCATGGTGATAGTCCATGGAACTGCATGACTACGATTGCTGATTTGGAGTTGTGCTGGGCACAGTGTAAGTGGTACGTTTGTTTATGGAGGGCTATGGTACAGTTATATTCCTAGTGCCAAGTTAAGGTTGTGCTGTGGGGAAAGTGCCATATTAACTCTGCATTTCCTGGTTTTCTAATGTCTGAGTTTTGGGAACTCTTACACTCTGTCAGGGCATGAGGAGCAAAAGGCAGTGCTGAGCGCCTACAAGCTCAACTTCATGTTAAGGATGGTGTGTGTGTGTGTGTACATTCCTTGTTTTTTTGGGGAAAGTAGGAGACAGTGAGGAGGCCATAATTAAGTAGGGGCAACTGCAGTATTACTAACTCTTCTGAGTTTATCACAAGTCACACTACTTGGTGTCTCTCAAAGCCACAGCTTCTGGATTCATGTGAGGTCAGAAGCTCATATTTCATTTTTTAAAACGTTAGTTTCTAGCACTAATGTTGGCAGAGAAAAACTTTGAAAAGGTCAATGCTAAAGGCTCCAACAGCAGAAGATAAATGAAAAAAATCCAAATTGTTTCACTTTTGGTCTCATGATTTTTAAGCCACTCGTGATTTTTGGACATTTGACTCATGAGATTTGAACACCTGGGTTTGGAAATACTGCAACAGGAGAACATAAGAACTGCCATACTGGTCCACATAGCCCAGTGTCCTGTCTCTGACAGTAGCCAGTCCCTCAAGCTTCAGAGGGAA
The DNA here is from genome assembly GCF_965140295.1 of Lepidochelys olivacea. Taxonomy (NCBI): domain Eukaryota; kingdom Metazoa; phylum Chordata; order Testudines; family Cheloniidae; genus Lepidochelys; species Lepidochelys olivacea. The sequence goes on from NC_140413.1 coordinate 130,594,180, forward strand.
CGAACAGGGCAATTTTGAATGCTCCATCCCTGATCCAGTCCCAGCTTCTGGTAGTTGGAGGTTTAGGGATTCCTGGAGCATGGGGCCACATCCCTGACCATCTTGGCTAACAGCCATTGTTGGACCTATCCTCCATGAACTTATTCTGTTTTTAATCCAGTTATAGTTTTGGCTTTCACAATATCCCCTGGTAATGAGTTCCACAGGTTGACTGTGCATTGTGTGAAGAAGTACTTCCTTATGTTTGTTTTAAATCTGCTGCCTATTAATTTAATTAACCCCTAGTTCTTGTGTTATGTGAAGGGGTAATTAACACTACCCTATTCACTTTCTCCACACCATTCATGATTTTATAGACCAGTATCAGATCCTCCTCTTGTGATCTCTTTTCTAAGATGAACAGGCCCAGTCTTTTTAGCCTCTCCCCACACTGGAGCTGTTCCATCCCCCTAATCAGGAGGAAGGGAGGGTGCTATAAGGAGATTTCCTGGGCACTTCTTACAGTCCCTCAGATCATAGACACGGACTCCGTGGACTGGAGCACCCACAGGGAAAAATTAGTGGGTGCTCTGCACCTACCAGCAGCCAAGCTGCCCTCCCCCACGCCCTACCCCCAAGCGTGCCGCATCCCCACTCCTCCGCCTACCTCCCAGCACTTCCCACTGCCAAACAGTTGTTTGGCGGCACTTAGGACTTTTCAGAAGGGGGGGGAGGAGTGGGGATGCAGCGCACGCAGGGGAGGAGGCGAAGAAGAGGCGGGGCAGGGGTGGGGACTTGGGGGAAGGGGGTGGAATGGGGGCAGGAAGGGGTCAGGGACTTTGGGAAAGGGGCGGAATGGGGGCGGTACAGGGGCAGGGCCAGGGCGGGCTTGAGCGCCCACCAGGAACAGTGGAAGTTGGCGCCTATGCCTCAGATATCACTGAGGAAATGTTCCTGAGAGGTAAGAGGAAAGCAGATGAGAAACCTCCATTTCAGTGGCAAGAAAACAGACAAAAGGGTGACTGCGAGAAATCTCATCAAAGGATTAGAAGTAAGAGGGAGGGACCCTGCAGTGGGTAAGAAGGGTAAAGAAGTCAAGGGGTCAACAACTGAGCTGAAAAAGGAAAGGGAGGACAGAGATGTTAAGTCTTGAACATGAATGGATTGGGAAAAACTGAAGGAGCAGGTGGCAGTGCAGAGCAAAGGAAGCGGATGGGCGATGCAGTAGTAATGAGAAGGAGCGATCCTTGGTGAAGCTGAAGTCAAGCAAGCGACTGTTTGGAAAAATGGAGATCCAGACCTGAAGATATAACAAGACGGTGAGGAGAGGAAGGAAGCTAAGGGGCGGACAGGATGTCAACTTGGAAGCTGAAGTTATTGAAGATGAGGGTGGAGGACTGCAACGATAAATCACTGCAGCATGAAGGGGAGAGCCTCTCTCTGTGCTGTGGAGCCCTACTGAATACAGTGGGACTCCACAAGGGCATATGAGTGTACAGATCAAGTTACAGTCATCACAGACTCAAGAAGCCATTCTGCTTTAAAATAGAGTTCCAATCTCCTTTCTAGATTCCACACATGCACACATCTTTCAGCTGTTCCTACATTTCTCAAACAAATTCCTGTTAGTCTGAAGTTCATGATTCTGTGTGTAGGAAGGAAGAGAAGAGATGGAGTAGATTTTTAAAAGGTTGAACAAATTTTGCTCAGTTATTTGAATGGAGAGCAGTTTATCCATATGTTCTAAATAAAAAAAATTGCATTAATTTAGGTCCCTCAAAAATTGGCTGATGCTAGAAATGTCAAACTGCACTTGTTTTGTGGAATCCTCACTAGGAAAGGGGGAACAAAAATCAAGTTTTACAACAAACAGTTCTACAGTAAAAAATGCTGAAGCTGGGAATTTTACACATGTTATTTGTGTAACTGAGCTAGAGAAGCAGGGCAGATTCCACAGTTAAAAGATATACTGCTTAACTGATCCACTTAGAACCACCCTAGTACTGCTATCCCACTAGACAGGCACAAGGTATCTAAAGCATTCTGGGCCTGATCCAAAGCCCAGTGAAATCAGAGTCTTTCAATGGGCATGAATCAAATTCTTTGACAACAAAGACATCTAATAAATTGGTTAGTCTCTAAGGTGCCACAAGTACTCCTTTTCTTTTTACAGATACAGGCTAACACGACTGCTACTCTGAATCTATCTTTAGTCTTGGTGCTTTCCCCCCCGCCCCCATTCTCCTTCAAACAGACAGGATTAAGTGCAAAAACTAGCATTATTGTAATATTAGATCTGAGAAGTCAAACACTCAAAAGTCAGGACATTACAAAAGCTAGAGTTGCAATCATAACATCTTGTACATATCACAATATTGATTAAACAAGTAATACTGTAGGTTTCCATTTAAAATGGAGGTGTTTGTATATCTGCAATAGAAACCTTTTTGTTGGTGAGAGGGAATTTAATTACTATTTCTTTCCAATTATATAATTTTTTTTTAAAGAATTCAGATGGAAAATAAGTCTCCTGTAAAGGGAAAGGAACTGAAATAAGTAGCCACCTTCAGATTTAGGAGCCTATAGAGATGTAGTTGATGACTTCTGGACAGAACCCACACAGAACCACAAATTTAGTGAATGTTAATTAACAGACATTGAGATGACAGTAAATTAGTGTTATTTATTGTCAGTTTAAACAGCAATCATACTTGCAAATCTCTCTCTTGTTTGAGCCTATTTTCTTCCATTACTAAGTAATTCCCACTAGTGTGTGGGAGGTGAGATTAGTTTATAACAACATACAGTCATCATCACACCAGCATCATGTCTTGTCGTTTATAAGGGTGCATTTATTACCTCATCCCAAGTGTTTTCCCCCTAGGCTATTAATTGTAAGATACTATAGTTACATTTTATGGGTTTTATTTGTACTAGACATTTCATATTCTGCCTGGGAAGCTGAAGCAAAAAGAAAAACCTACAGTGACTAAAAGGAACAGGGGGAAGATTTCAAACAATCCTGAATGAGAGTGTCAAACCAGAATGTGAAACACACAGCAACACCATCAGAACAGAAGGCAGCAAGTTACACGCAATAGTAAGATCCCTCGGGTGGGGCGGGAGAGAAAGAGAACGACTAATTTTCACCTTTCCTAGGGGGAACACCGAATGAAGAATTTATAATACACAGCAAAATCCCTCCCGCTCCAGGACAGAGAGCGGCCCCAGCTCCCCACTCTGCTGCACCTGAGGGCTGGCGAATATGACCACGGTGGGTGCAACCACCCTCTACTAGAGGAGAACGGGCAGCGCACTGAGGGCTGGTAGCAGGCACAGCACCGCGGCTGAGCAGCCCCCCGGGAGCGCGGCCATTTCGCGGGGAATCGTTAGGGTTCGGAGTGAACGGCGGCGACAGGGGTCCCTCGCCTGCGGTCTGCGCGGCGCCTCCGGAGCAGTCCTACTCGCCCCCAGAGTCCGGGGACCGGACCGGACTAGCCAGCCAGCCCCACCCCGCCAGGCGGCCCCGCAGCGCCCTCTTCCGCTCCCCAGGGGGAGGAGACCCGATACCCGCCCCCCAAGTGGCTGTCGGCGGCGGCGCTCCGGAGCCTGGTCGAGCCCAGACGCGTGGGGAAAGGGCCGCGCCCCCGGCACCTACCGAGTACATAGGAGCCCCGAGCCGGGAGCGTCCCGTCGCCGTCGCCATCCTGCCCGCGCTGCCGCCGGACTGAGCCCGCCCCGCCTTATCGGGCTCCGTCTCCACCTGGAGCGCCCATTCCCCCGCCCGCCTCGCTCTGCCTAGCGGGCGGCTCCGCGCGGGGGCGGGGAGAAGCGACCCGTGGGCGCCGCCATGTTGGATACGACGGCGGCCGCGTGCGGCCAAAGCCGCGCGTGCGTGCGCGCGCTCGTTCTTCCGCGCCGCGGGCGGGTCGGGGGAGATCGTGGCCCCGGGGATGAAGCGGCGCCCGGGCAGGTGCCCGCAGCAGGAGGAAGAGGAAGTGGCGGCGGCGGCGCGCTGCTGTCTGCTGGACGCGGTGCTCGGCTCCCTGTATGATCTCGGTGGGTGAGAGCGGGAGCCGGGCGTGTAGGGCCGGGCGCTACAGTCCCTGAGGCAGGGCTCGGGGCGGCTCGCTCCAGGGGCCCCTCGCAGGCACTGTGCCCCCGGTGGAAGGGTGCAGGGCAGCTCCTGCGGTTCCAGTGAGCCCAGGAAGTTTGTCCGTAAGCCCTTCATCCCCCTTCCCCTAGAGACCCTCGAGGCCCCGTAGGCTTCCCTCGAGCAGTGCTAAGGTAGCAATCGATTCCTCCCCGGATCAGGAGCTCGGTCTCTCCTTTGGCTGTAAATTTCATGGGCTCCTCAAAACAGCTCTGTTACCTCCTTCCCTGCCCCGGTTATCTCTGCTTAGCATTTAGCCTTTACTAGGCTAGCAGTCTTTTACTATGTGCCTATCACGTGCCCATCATCACTGTGTGGTACATAGACACCCAGTGGTCCCTTGCGCGAGTAAACCTGCGTTGATCGGGGCTATACCGGTGGCTCTCAACCTTTCCAGACTACTGTACGCCTTCCACGGGTGTGATTTGTCTTGCGTACCCCAAGTGTCGCATCACTTAAAAATTGCTTGCTTACAAAATCAGACATAAAAATACAAGTGTCACGGCACACTATTACTGAAAAATTGGTTTCAGAGTAGCAGCCATGTTAGTCTGTATTCACAGAAAGAAAAGGAGTACTTGTGGCACCTTAGAGACTAACCAATTTATTTGAGCATAAGCTGATGAAGTGAGCTGTAGCTTTTCTTTCTACTGAAAAATTGCTTACATTTCCATTTTTACCATATAATTATAAATAAATAAACTGGAATGTAAATATTGTACTTACATTTCAGTGTATAGTATATAGAGCAGTCTAAACAAGTCAAATTTTAGTTTGTACTGACTTCACTACTGCTTTTTATGTAGCCAGTTGTAAAACTAGGCAAATATCTAGATGAGTTTGATGTACCCCTAGAAGACCTATGCATACCCCTGGTAGAGAACCACTGGGCTATACAAAAGAGAGTGAAAGGTTGTGAGGGGAAAACAAACAAACACTACATGTCTTAAAGTCTGATTATTGGGTACCTGAGAAAGAAAGCTGAAATGTTTGTTTTGAAGCACAGGAGAAGAGCCGTTAGTTAAAAATGAAAAGAAAAAGATCCAGAAGAAAAATGTGGAGAGCAAGATGGGGTCAGAACCTTCCAGAACAGTAATGGAAGATAGAGCTGTGTGTCCTGATTCAGCAATACCAGGCAAAAGGAAAAGTGCTTCCAGTTTCTTTGAAAAACTGAAAAATGAGATGCATCATGACTCTGTTGATTCAAAACGATCAACCCCAGAAACCAGCGGTTCTAATGCTGTGTCCCCCGAACCTACGCAACAGGGAAAGACCACAGAGGTGGAAGTTGTGACATTTCATGGTCGGAATAAAAAGAAGAAACCTAAAGTGGAACTCACTCAGGACAGTGTTTCAAAGGTAATGAATGGGTCATTCATTCAGATCAAAGGAGGTGGGCCAGGGCTCCAAGGTGGTACAGAGTATTCTCTCTTTCATGTGATTGACTTGCTGATTCTTGTTCACATGCTCAGGGTTGAAGTGATTGCCATATGTAGAGTCAGGAAGGAATTTCCCCCCAGGTCAGATTGGCAATGACCTTGGGGGGGTTTCTCCTTCCTCTGCAGCATGAGGTCTGGGTCACTTGGCTCATCTGAGTACATCTCAGTTAATCAATTTCCTGCCATGTCAGGAGCCTCGGGCAGTGGTGCACCTCCGTAGCTCCTAGTCTCTCTGCCTGTCAGGTAATAGTTTAGTCTCCTGAGGAGTATAATACATAATATAATTTTTCTAATTTCAGTGGTTGGGTTGAGTGTGCGGATGCTGGGTGATGTTGGTGACTGTGATATACAAGAGATAAGAGTAGATGATCTGGTGGTCCCTTCTGGCCTTAAGTTGTACGACTTTCTGAAGTCTTGAAATGGCAGAGATTATGCTAGGCCAACCCCGCCCCTGGCAAACTCCATTGACATAAAACTAGATGAATTTGATGTTTTTTGTCATAAAAAATTGGCAGTATTTGTAGACTGTGTTTTGTCCATTATTTATATTATAATAACACAGTAGGCTAGCCTTTTTTCTTGCACATTGCTGACAGAGTGGCTACTTCTTAACATGCCACAAATTTGCTATTAGTTGCTGTAATACTTTATAAACACCTTTCCTTACAAATGTAAGATTTTCGTCCATATTTGCCTTGACATTCAAATATATAATGTAGTGATTTCAATTACCTCAGTTAAATCTATTAACTAAGGGTTGTTTGGATGGAAAGTGCATAAAGGATGAGATTTTCATAGCCATCTAGGAGACTAAAAGGGCAACAAAAATGATTAGGGGTATGGAACGGCTTCCATATGAGGAGAGATTAATAAGACTGGGACTTTTCAGCTTGGAAAAGAGATGACTAAGGGGAGGATATGATAGAGGTCTATAAAATCATGACTGCTGTGGAGAAAGTAAATAAGGAAGTGTTGTTTACTCCTCATAACACAAGAAGTAGGGGTCACCAAATGAAATTAATAGGCAGCAAGTTTAAAACAAACAAAAAGAAGTATTTTTTTCACACAACACACAGTAAACCTGTGGAACTCTTTGCCAGAGGATGTTGTGAAGGCCAAGAATATAACAGAGTTCAAAAAAGAACTAGAGAAGTTTATGGAGGATAGGTCCATCAGTGGCTATTAACCAGGATGGGCAGGGATGGTGTTTCTCGCCTCTGTTTGCCAGAATCTGGGAATGGGCGACAGGGGATGGATCCCTTGATGATTACCTGTTCTGTTCGTTTCCGCTGGGGCACCTGGCATTGGCCACTGTGGAAAGACAGGATACTGGGCTAGATGGACCTTTGGTCTGACCCAGTATGGCCGTTCTTATGTTTTTAAGTTCAATGTCTAGTTTTTGTTAAAGTTAAAAGGAACTGGACATCCAAACCCCTTAGATGGCTCTGAAAATACCACCATAGAAGTAAAAGGTATTATTATTAATTTGTTGTCTGTCTGGGCAATGAGCTTATTTTGTAATTTGCCACTGTGGATCATCAGACAGACACACAAATGCTCTCTATGCCTTCACCAAGTGTGCTTTTAGTAGGGCTGCCAATTAATCGGAGTTAACTCACGCGATAAACTCAAAAAAATTAATCGCGATTAATCGAAGTTTTAATCGCACTGTTAAACAGTAGAATAAAGAATACCAATTGAAATTTATTAAATATTTTGGATGTTTTTCTACATTTTCATATATATTGTATTCTGTATTATAATTGAAATCAAAGTGTGTGTTATTTTTATTATAAATATTTGCACTGTAAAAATGATAAAAGAAAGTATTTTTCAATTCACCTCATACAAGTACTGTAGTGCAATCTCTTTATCATGGAAGTGCAACTTACAAATGTAGATTTTTGTTGTTACATAATTGCACTCAAAAACAAAACAATGTAAAACTTTAGAGCCTACATGTCCATTCAGTCCTACTTGTTCAGCCAATCGCTAAGACAAACAAGTTTGTTTACATTTACAGAAGATAATGCTGCCCTCTTCTTATTTACAATGTCACCAGAAAGTGAGAACAGGCATTTGCATGGCACTTTTGTAGCCAGCATTGCAAGGTATTTATGTGTCAGATACGCTAAACATTCGTATGCCCCTTCATGCTTTGGCCACCATTCCAGAGGACATGCTTCCATGCTGCTGATGTTCGTTAAAAAAATAATGAATTAATTAAATTTGTGACTGAACTCCTTGCGGGAGAATTGTATGTCCCCTGCTCTGTTTTACCTGCATTCTGCAATATATTTCATGTTATAGCAGTCTCGGATAATGACCCAGCACATGTTGTTCATTTTAAGAACACTTTCACTGCAGTTTTGACAAAATGCAAAGAAGGTACCAATGTGAGATTTCTAAAGATAGCTACAGCACTCGACCCAAGGTTTAAGAATCTGATGTGCTTTCGAAAATCTGAGAGGGATTAGGTGTGGAGCATGCTTTCAGAAGTCTTAAAAGAGCAACATTCTGATGCAGAAATTACAGAACCTGAACCAACAAAAAAGAAAATCAGCTGTCTGCTGGTGGCCTCTGACTCAGATGATGAAAATGAACATGTGTCGGTCTGCACTGCTTTGGATTGTTATTGAACAGAACCTGTCATCAGCATGGACGCATGTCTTCTGGAATGGTGGTTGAAGCATGAACAGACCTATGAATCTTTAGCATTTCTGGCATGTAAACATCTTGCGATGCTGTACCATGAGAATGCCTGTTCTCAATTTCAGTTGACATTGTAAACAAGAAGCAGGCAGCATTATCTCCTGAAAATGTAAACAAACTTGCTTGTCTGAGTGATTGGCTGAACAAGAAGTAGGACTGAGTGGACTAAAATTTTACATTGTGTTATTTTTGAATGCAGTTTTTTTGTACATAATTCTACATTTGTAAGTTCAACTTTCATGATAAAGAGATTGAACTACAGTACTTTTATTAGGTGAATTGAAAAATACTATTTCTCTTGTTTTTACAGTGCAAATACTTGTAATCAAAAATAAATATACAGTGAGCACTGTACACTGTGTTCTGTATTGTAATTGAAATCAATATCTTGATTGAAAATGTAGAAAACACCCAAAAATAATTAAATAAATGGTATTCTGTTATTGTTTAACAGTGCATTTAATCACGATTAATTTTTTTTAATCACTTGACAGCCCTAGTTTTTAGTTATACATGAAAAAATATGGTTACCTCTAAGGCCCCAGTTCTGCAAAGATTTATGCATGTGCTTAACTTTATGAATAGTTCCATCGATTTCAATGGGACAACTCATAGTAGTAAAGTTAAGCACGTGTGTTTGTAGGCTTGAGGTCCAATTTCCCAGTTTAAGGGAGATGTTTAAACAGATTTATTCAAATTTATATTGCTGGTGGAATACTTCAGGCACTTTGCACAGACTAACAATATTTACAACAAAAATTTAAATAATAATCAGTGTATAGAACTTCCAATACTACAATAAAAACAAGCCTGCCAAGTGATAGATAAAACAATGAGTCATACCCCTTGTATTCCCAGGCCTCTTATACAAATAGCATGAGTTAAGCTTTTATAAGGGACTTGTTCAATAGAAATATGTTTGTTGCTTCAGGTCAGAAGTAAAGCTTTGCATAGTCTTCAACAAGCAACAGCAAAGATGGGTCTAGTGTCCTAGAGACAAAAAAGACAAAAGTCTGCCTCTCAGACTCTATGTACACATTTTGTGTTGTCACTGAGCCACCAGCTGCTCTGCTCTGATCTTGTGAGCTGGCATAGAAATGACATCCATAAGGATTCTTCCCTTTCTCTGGAATCACAGTCTTGTACAGTTAGTACTGTGTCTGCTCATATACAAGTTTGGAGAAGCAGATAGCTCAGGGAATTGGGGATGAGATAATGGAGCCTGTTAGGTGGTTGGCTCAAATCCAGACCTGGTCTGTAGTTGTTTGGTGGTCTCAGTCCATTTCTTAATGCTGTTGAGATCCCAAAAATCACCATCATAACTGGCTGTAACTGGCCCACTTGTTGACAGAGTGAGCAGACAAGGACTGACAGAGCCTGGCAGCTGAACTACCTCCCATGCCTAGAAGAGGTTCCCTTCAGTTATTAATTAGTTACAGAGTCTTGGGATAGCTGGGGAGGGATAGCTCAGTGGGGGTTTGAGCATTGGCCTGCTAAACCCAGGGTTATGAGTTCAATCCTTGAGGGGGTCATTTAGGGATCTGGGGCAAAAATTGGGGATTGATCCTGCTTTGAGCAAGGGGGTTGGACTAGATGATCTCCCTTCCAACCCTGATATTCTACGTCTATTTCAAAAGTAGTGTTTATTGCCGTAATCTCTAAGGTCCTGACGCTACAATGGGCTTCACCTGGGTAGATCCCTGTGCCTCCACTGCCTGTAGGTCTGCTGAGGTGGAGCTCATTGTAGGATTTGGACCTTAGTCACGAACAGCTTGTGAGAGCTGCAAACCATACGATGGGTTCTGCTGTTCATCCCTCTGTTTCTAGGAATCTCTTTACATTGTTTTTCTCCTCCCCAACACACTCTTCTCCCTCTTCTTCGTGTTTGTGGTTTTTGCTTATGGAAGGTTTTGGCAAATGGCATGTTACAGAGTGTTCTGGAAATTACAAGCAATCAGATGATTGAGTTGAGATGTTTCATATCTGAATTTTGCCAAAGTTTAGAGGTATTTGGGTTTGATGTGTTGAGTTAACTTGATACATAGGGGAGCTGCAGCATGAAATTCAGGTTTGATACGAAAGGGGGTTGAATTCAGTGTTCTAGTGTAGATTGAGCTCTAGTTTGAATAGCTATATATGATGCTCCTACTTCCTCTGGGGAGAAGGTGGGAAGGAGAAAAATGCTTTTGCATTTAGACAGTAAAAGTTGAGTGGACGAAACAGTGAAATGGCCTGAATTTTCCAATCCAGAGTGCCACCATACTGCATCAGCCTGCTTAGGAGCTGGTTGTGTATTGGCCTAGAGAGTGCAGTTTGATGTGACTGCTCCCTGATTGCCAAACTCAAGAACTTTAAAAAAAATAAAAATAAAAAGACAAACTGAAATAACTCAATGAGATTTATTACCAATCTGAAATGCACAGAGAAACTTTCAGGGTCCCACAGGAATGCATTACACACCTTTGCAAGTAGTACTGTATCCTGAAAAGAGCAGAAATCTTACATGAAAATAGCCTGTGTAGAGACAGGTGGTGCCCTGTTCCCAATTTGTCAATTCGTGCTGCTTCATACCCTGCCATGACATCTCCTTCCTCCAGCAACTGAACCATCTCCGAGTTGTGGGATTTTTGATTAAGTCTAAAGAAAAGGAGTACTTGTGGCACCTTAGAGACTAACCAATTTATTAGAGCATAAGCTTTCGTGAGCTACAGCTTATGCTCTAATAAATTGGTTAGTCTCTAAGGTGCCACAAGTCCTCCTTTTCTTTTTGCGAATACAGACTAACACGGCTGTTACTCTGAAACCTTGATTAAGTCTGCAACTGTAGAACCTCATGCAGCACAGCCTTGCGGTCACAGCTGAGGCATGTTGGCCAGGTGATGTGGAGAAGCTTGCATTGCTGCTGCGCCAGTTCTTTGGTTAAACCAAGTTATTCATTTTCCAGGACTGTCCACCCAAACTACTTTCACCAGCATGAACTTTACCTTTTGAGGGGAAAAAAAAAAAATCACACCAAGCCAAGGAGACATAGGGCTCTGAAATGATCTAAGCGTTGGGTGCATGAGTTGTTTAGCAGAAAAGATGTAGTTTGTACTTTTCTCATTGTGGGCAACTGATAGTAGATTTCTTTATTTTTTTTAAATAGTGCTTTTATTGGCCTGCCATTGTTGACTGTGCTCCTGCATAAGATTTTTTTCTTGTATCCATCATTTAAGATGGCTATATACATTAATAGATTTGTTTCTGTAAACAACTATAAATTGAGCATTGTCCTGCAGATTACCACAAAATGTCAGGCAGATACTGGTACCACTGTTCCCTCGAGGAATACACAGATTTTCCATGACTGATGTACAGTTTGTTTTGACCACTCTGTGTGTCCCATATTTAATGTGCGAAATAAGTGATTTCAAGCTTATATCCTCTTCTTATTCTTTCTTGGTGACCTTATTACAAATTAGTAATAGAAGTACTGTTCTATCAATAAAATAAAAACCAGCAGGATCTTATTAAAGGAGATAAGACAAAATGTCACATTTATTGTGAATACAAAAAGAATCGTAGTAGGCAGTCAGTTATAGCTATAACATTTCATTCAGTTTCACATTCATTCACACATTCGTTCATACGCACACACAGGTTCTGCAGCTGCTGTATAGTTACCAGTCCTGAATGTAGCTTGAGTTCGTGGCTTGGGTTCGTAGCTTGTGGCGGCTAACTGGCCAGGAAAGCCAGACACAAGGAAGAGCTGGGTCTCTGTTGGGCATGCACCAATGCCCTTCCATGTTGGCAGCAGAATGCTACCTTTCAAAGTCTTCCATCTCACCCATCCTTTTTGTAGGCTTTAGTTTGAATCCAGAGTCTATAGGTCTTGCTAAAAGAAAAGAGAGTCTGTATTCGCAAAAAGAAAAGGAGTACTTGTGGCACAGCACCTAAGGTGCCACAAGTCCTCCTTTTCTTTTTGCGGATACAGACTAACATGGCTGCTACTCTGAAACCTGTCATTTTGGTCTTGCTGTGTCACGCTGCCTCTGGGTCCGTTGCAGACATGACTTTCAGCCTAGGACCTGGCTTTGATGTTTCTTCAATTGTACTTTTGTTCTTTTTTCTTTTTTTTTGAGGGTGGACTCCTCTTACTTTGTCAGGGCTGTTTACACTTTATTTCATCAGGACAGGCTGGGGCTGGAGGCTGATTCCATCATCCATACATACCTCATTCAAACATCTAAACTAAACTAATAAGATTACAGCAGAATTTTTCAAAAATGAAGGTTGCAGCAAGCATTTACAAAATGGACTGAGCATTTTAAAATGGAGTTTGGAACAAGTTAAAATGGAGTTTGAGTTACAATATGGACAAGTGTAAGGAATGGCAAACAGTGAACAGAAGTTAGAATGCTGAAACAGTGTAAGTTTCAGCGATTTAAGCAGCAATTGGATTGAAAGTGAAACTTAATTAGCCAGTTATTGGGGTAATCGGTTTTACGAATGAATGTTGTTTCATTCATAAAACTTTGCTTATGAAGTTATATTAATAAAGTGAACAATTAAAAACAATTTCATTGATCAGTTCTACAGTATGTGAGGTAAAGATGTATTTTGCAGGCAGTATTTTTTTTTTCTTTCTGACAAACTGCAAATTAAATTTGAATTTTTAAAGCAAGTCTGCATTGCAGTTGTTATGCAGAATGTGGCCTGTATATTGTTAGAGTGAGTAATTGTGGAATACCAGTGTCCACACAAGATGAACAGAGTCTGCTTTTAAAATGGATTATTTTTCTTGTGTGACATTTGCAGGGGTAAAAGACTATCAAACAGAAATACACACAGGATAAAGAAATATGCATTTTTAGAGTCCACACTCTGGACACGATACAAAATTGTTCCATATAAAAGTCTAAAATGTTTATGTATTGTAACAGAGACACAAGAGGTTCCTGCTGAAAGGCTCTAAGCTCTTTCTAGCATTTTATTGCCATTCAAAAAACTCTCGCTATTGGCACACATTTTACATCGCGGCTAGTTGTCAGATTGAAATGGAAACACTTTCTTTTCTTTATAGACAAAGATGGCTATTCCAGAGAAAAATGTGGCTGGACAAGAATTTAACTTAGAAAAAGTAAGTTACTCTGGCTCATCTAATCATGATGGTTGCTTAGAGTGTGTGTGTGTGTGTGTGTGAGATTGGGAAAGTTAAAGTGGAGACCAATTTGGAATGTTCTTAGATAAATTTATCTTTTGCAAACAGAGCATTCCAGAATATATTGTTTGGTGCAGGCATGTCAGAGGACTGCTAGAGCTGTTGCATAGGGTATCCTTTGAAGATAGATGCATCACAGTTGTTCCATGTCCTCTTCTTTCTAACATATTTGTAGCCACTAATGAATGGTCACTGGCTCACTCTGTGTGAGCGTCTTATAGTTCCTCTCCCTCTATTTGTTCTTCAGTTATATTATTAAACTAAAGTAAAAATCTGTGTCTTTACTAATTCCCCCTCTGAATGTGTATCCAGAGACTGGGGTGGAAAAAAAAATTAAATAGGTAATGATCGATGTTCCACAGTAGTACCAAATTTGATTAGTCTTATTTTATAACTATGTTGATTTGCCAAACATTTGTTAAGCATTCTCTGGAATGGATTTCCTTTGTGGTGTGCCGACCATTTTTTGTGATAGCTCATACCTTTTCTGAAATGGTTTCAAATTTCTGTAACGTTTTAGGCCCGTCTGGAAGTACACAGGTTTGGAATCACTGGATATGAAAAGAAAGAACAGCGGATATTGGAACAAGAACGTGCCATCATGCTGGGAGCCAAGGTATATAAAGATCATAGAATCATAGAATATCAGGGTTGGAAGGGACCTCAGGAGGTCATCTAGTCCAACCCCCTGTTCAAAGCAGGACCAATCCCCAATTAAATCATCCCAGCCAGGGCTTTGTCAAGCCTGACCTTAAAAACTTCTAAGGAAGGAGATTCTACCACCTCCCTAGGTAACGCATTCCAGTGTTTCACCACCCTCCTAGTGAAAAAGTTTTTCCTAATATCCAACCTAAACCTCCCCCACTGTAACTTGAGACCATTACTCCTCATTCTGTCATCTGCTACCACGGAGAACAGTCTAGAACCATCCTCTCTGGAACTACCTCTCAGGTAGTTGAAAGCAGCTATCAAATCCCCCCTCATTCTTCTCTTCTGCAGACTAAACAATCTCAGTTCCCTCAGCCTCTCCTCATAAGTCATGTGTTCCAGACCCCTAATTATTTCTGTTGCCCTTCGCTGGACTCTCTCCAATTTATCCACATCCTTCTTGTAGTGTGGGGCCCAAAACTGGACACAGTACTCCAGATGAGGCCTCACCAATGTCGAATAGAGGGGGACGATCACGTCCCTCGATCTGCTCGCTATGCCCCTACTTATACATCCCAAAATGCCATTGGCCTTCTTGGCAACAAGGGCACACTGCTGACTCATATCCAGCTTCTCGTCCACTGTCACCCTTAGGTCCTTTTCCGCAGAACTGCTGCCTAGCCAAGATGGTACAAAATGTTGGTTTTTGTCTCTTTCTAAAACGATTTTCTAAATCACACCCCTCCTTTTGTCTATGTTGGAAGAGTCTTTGGCTGACTGGAGAATTAGTAGGTGTATGACATCAGAAATACCCAGGAAGTGAAAATATGATTGAGAGGGAAAGTGATTTCTATTGAGGCCATTTGAAATTTAGTCTGTGAATTTTGTGCATGTTTTTAACCCTTACTGAACTTAGTTTTTCTCCCAGTGTTTCAGTTAAGGCCCTAGAGAGCTTTCCATCTACATTTCCGAGTGGTCCAAGAAACTACCACCAAAAAAGGAAAGAAAACAACAAGCAGAAAACCTTTTTCTTTTAGGGTTTGTTTGATTTTGGGGGTTCTTTTATTGGGGAGGAGAGTGTGGAAACCTTTCAGACTTTCTTAACAAGCCCCCTGTGTCCACTCCCCAAAAAGGACACACAACCTATTTATTCTGTTTCCCTTTGCAGTCGCTCATGGAAGCTGATTCTATGTAGAAACATGTAGATTTTTAGAATATGTTTGAATCTTTCTTGCAATGATAGCTTTACTCCATCTTTTTCACTGCAGCCTCCCAAAAAGGAATATTTGAACTACAAGATTTATCAACAGAAAATTAAAGAGAAGAAAACAGTGAAGAAAGAGGATCATAGTATGGTTTGTATGCAATGTTTCCTATAAAATAACAAGACGCAGGTCGCAACTAGTCCAGTAGCTTAATGGGATAATGACCCAGATTTCATTACCAGTTCCAGTCTCTTATTACTTGGGCTGGTGCTCTGCCTTGAAGATGGGAGGATATTGTTCCAGTCAGCCTCAACCCATTAGATCAGGGGTCGGCAACCTATGGCATGCATGCCAATTTTTAATGGCATGCTGCTGTCTGCCTATCCCAGCAGACAGCAGCCTGCCATTAAAAATCCTGCCCTGACCGGCCTGCTCTTCTCTGCCCCCTGCCCACTGCTCTCTCCTTGCAGGGCAGGCAAGCTTCCCCCTCCCCCCACCTCTTCCCCCAGCATGCTGGGTTCCTGCCCCTTCTCCTCCTCCTCCTCCTCCTCCTCCTCTCCCTCCCTGTGGCAGATCAGCTGACGGCCCTTGCTAGGGAGGGGAGAGGGAAAAGCGGAACCGCAGCGCACTCTTTGCTCTGGGGACCTTGGGGAAGTGGGTGGAATTGGCATATCTCCTCCAGCCCCCTGCGGTGAGCCGCTCAGGGCAGGGGGCTGGGAGCACCCCCAATACCCCAGCCCACCGCCCTGACCCCTGCACCCCCCACACACACCCTAGCCCTCTGCCCTGACCCCTGAATCCCCACCCCAACCCCAGCCCTGACTTCTGCACCCCCCACATCCCCACCCCGAGCACCAAACTGGAGCCCCCACACTCTCCCTTCCTCCCTCCCTCCCCCCCCCACCTGCACCCCTCGCACCAAATGGGAGCTGCCCAGGTAAGCGCTCCACACCCAAACCTCCTGCCCCAACCCTGAGACCCCTCCCTCATTCTAGCTCCTGGCCAGACCCTGCACCCCACCCCCCAGCCTGCTTCTTCCTCCCCAGCCCTGTTCTCAGCGCACTCCCACCCTCATCTCAGTGCAGAGAGAGGAAGAGAACGGCTAGAACCAGGGAGAAGATAGGTACCTACTTTATGTGGACAGGGCCAGGACCCTAGCTGGCAAGAGCCCGCGGGCGGAACCCCAGACTGGCAGCGGGCTGAGCCGCTCAGCCCACTGCCGGTCTGGGGTCCTGGCTGCCGGCCCCTTGCCAGTCAGGGTCCCGGCCACAGGTGCTGCTCAGTCCACTGCCAACCTAGGTGAATGGAACCCCAAGCCGGCAGCAGGCTGAGCGGGCCAGCGCTGTAAGATCAGCATTTTAATTTAATTTTAAATGAAGCTTAAACATTTTGAAAACCTTGTTTACATACAACAACAGTTTAGTTATATAATATATAGACTTATAGAGAGAGACCTTCTAAAAAACGTTAAAATGTAGTATTGGCACGCAAAACCTTAAATTAAAGTGAATAAATGAAGATTCGGCACACCACTTCTGAAAGGTTGCCGACCCCTGCGTTAGATTATACTGTGGTATTGATGATCTTCTACAGAGCGTCCCAGTCTATCAGAAGGACAGTAGCCGTTATATCTAGCCTCGAGAGAGGAGGATTCTAACAGGAATAGCGAGGCCATTCTATGGGACAGGGAGCATGTATCTCGCCCCTCTCCCCCTACTCCTTTTCCCCCAAGGTTTTGTGGCAGGGTTGGGAGATCCACTGAGGTTTGTAGCAAGCTTTACAGAGATTATGTTTGTAAATTGCAAGAGGTGTGGGAGGACTTTCTGATAACTTAGTGGAGTGGCCGTTGATGCCGATCAAATCCTTTTCCTTGGTCTTTCCAAACTGCCTTATCCATTTGTGGAATTGTGAAACAGATCACCTTATTAGGAGGGGAGCCTAGAGCTCATTACTCCATTTATTCCCATGAGTTATTTGTTCTGATTCTAGCAGGGCTGTTCCCATCAGTGAGGATTGTTCACATGATTATGGAGGATGCAGACTTAGGATAATATGTTTCATTTAATTTCCTGCCCGCCAGCCCACCCTTGTTTAAATCAAGCCAGCAGTATCACTTTCACCTTTCAAAAGAAACAGAATTAACTTTAGTGGATTTTTACTGCATGTTGCCTAATTACATTTGGCCAGATCCTCAGCAGATGTAAATCTGCATAGCACCATCAAGGATCCAACCCATTATTTAAGCCACCCTGAAACAGTCCGCTCCCTAGACACACAATATGCAGGAGCCTTTATGTTCTGGACTGCTGTTCAGCCAGGAGCATCTGTTCGTTTTCCACTGAAATATTTATCTTTAAATCTGACATCAGGAATATAAATCTGATTCTATCAAGAAAAAGAAGAAAAAAGGTCAGGAGCAGAGGTGAGACATTTTAACTAAGTATTGATAGCAAACTTGCTTTTGCTTACGCTTTCCTGGTGAATTGCCTGTAAATAAAAATGCAGTCTTAGGCCAAAAGCTGTGCATATCAAAATGGAGTCTATTTTTTCATATACATTCTAGAAACTCCTCACTGCAAATCTTGTTTTGTGATCTTGTTTGTCTAACCTTTTAAACTTGCTAATTTAAGCATTCTCAATTAAACTGCCTTAATTCTGCCCTGACTTGTCAAAAGGTTTGGAAATAGTGGTTTGAGAGTAAGGTGAGGCACTTGATGTGAAATCTAGTGCCTTCTGCCCCATCTTACAAAACAGGGCATTGGTTTTGTCCCTGAGGAAGTGTTCTGCAGGATAAATTTTAAAAACCACATGACATGCTCTGAAGGTGTGATTGCATTTTTAATTACAATGTAGTTGGTTCACTGGAACGATTTCTGTATTTCTCTAAAAGCCTTTATGCTTTCTGATTTTATTTATCCAAATATCTGTGTATGGTTAAGCTAGTAAGTCAAAAATTAATCACATGCATAAGTGTTTGCAGGATTGGGCTATATATTTGTAAAACTTTTCAAAACATATTCATGGCATAACTAGGACCATAAAAATAAGGAAAAAGGCTACTTTTGACCTAAACTGAAATAATGTACTTCTAATATTTTTCTGATTTTTGTATATGTTGTTTTAGGGGTGGTTGATTTAAAGTTATAACTGACTTTAGGGAAGCGCTAACCTTCTAATTTTAATTTTGTTGTTTTTAAAATTTGTATCCTATTTTTGGAGTTTGTGTCCATTTAAAATTTGTGTTTATTTAATGTATTAGATGGTTTGGCCTGTAGCTAAGACTCTATATTAATAAACTTCAAACTACTACTATTGCATTATTATAGGTTATGAAACAGGTGTATTTTCACCTTAAATATAGCATTTTTTGCAAATGCTTTGGATGATGACTTTTCTTTATCCTCATTTTTTCTTTAAACCTAGGAAATCCAAAAAGAAAAAATCAGCAGCCAGTATTTTGCCAACAGGACAGGTTGGAAAATTTACAAATGGGACCTTGGTTCTTAGAGGTAGTGACCTAAAGAAAATTAAATCATCAAAAGCGGTTAAATGAAGTTGGTACACCACATCAAACCTGAAAATGAGCTAGAATTAATTTCTTAACTAAAAAATGTCTACATAGCCAATGTTTCTTCGTTGTATTTTAATACCTGTTGCAATACTTTGGGGTTTTTTGGTTTTTTTACCTCAACATCACCCAGTTTCCACTCTGGGGAGAACATAAAATGCATACATCATAAATTCTGAGTAAGAAAAAATAAGTTTTTTTTTTTTCCCCTAATGGCAAGTAACCTAATTAAACGATTATTTTCATTGGCTAACAAAGGTGTTGTACTTTATTAGTCTGAGAACTGTTCACTTTGCGAGCTGAAAATTACTTGGGTGTTGTCTCAATTGAAAAAGTGACTTATGTTTGGGATTTTTTTAACTGAAGAAAAAAAGTTTAGCTTTTTGTGAGTATGAGGACAGTGAGGAAATAGCCCACGCTTTCCTATTTAAAAATAAGATTCTTTGGATGTTTGCACTTTTTTTTTTAAACAGCTCTTGCACTGAAACACAATCATAGATGGGCAACTCAAGTTTAGCAGGGAGAATAACCCTCACTGTGGATTTCAGAGTAACAGCCGTGTTAGTCTGTATTCGCAAAAAGAAAAGGAGTACTTGTGGCACCTTAGAGACTAACCAATTTATTTGAGCATAAGCTTTCATGAGCTACAGCTCACTTCATCGGAGGCATACTGTGGAAACTGCAGAATGTCTTCACATCCGATGAATTGAGCTGTAGCTCACGAAAGCTTATGCTCAAATAAATTGGTTAGTCTCTAAGGTGCCACAAGTACTCCTTTTCTCCTCACTGTGGAGTCCATGCTTCTGAATGTCCTGGTGGCAATTGGCAAGCAGTTGGCCCAGTAATGACAGTTCAGAAAGCACACTTCATACGTGCACAGCACCAGGGATGGATTAAGGCAATCTCGAACCATGTGGAAGCATGTCAGAGCTCTCCAGTGTGACTCTTCTCTTTCTGAAGCAGGAGCATCAGCATGGGATTCCCTTCTCCCCAGGAGTGGCTGTAGCCAGACACCCAGCCCCCCCCTCTCAGACCAGCATTGCTGGGAACACAAGGGAGCCAAAACAACAGGGCACTTAACATCAATTCCAGCACAGCCTTTGAAGTTGTGAGAAGCACAGGTGTGCTGCTACAATGTGCCTCTGGGAACATATACAACGATTAGGCTCACAGCAGACAGAGAAGCTGTGACAGACGTGGCTCTTAGCCCCTACTAAATAGCGTGATGCACACACCCCAACATCCTAGGTGGGAAAATATTTACCCTAATAAAAGGAATGTCCAGTAGTCAAAACTTATTGTTTCTCTCCCTTGCAAGTGTAAACTACTCTTGCGAGAGCTGGCGTCACCCAGACAGACCAGCCCCAATTTGGCATAAGAAAGGAGAAAGAGAATAAAGGAGTACAGAGGTATAAGTATGGGACCTCCAGCACCATGATTTTTTTGAGTGCTTTTCACTATCTATCTGCTGGTCAGATAAGTGACAGCCTCCCAAGGCTTCTGCAACTAAGAGGGTCCCTAAGCCTTGTCCCTTATTTGTCTTTCCGCGGAATTGAGTGACCGATCGTGGCTTGGCACCGCTGGAATCGAGAGATGCAAGGAGGGTAAGAAGCACCCACACCTGATCTCCTATCTTTAGTGTACACATATTTTGAAATAGAGCTCTATACTTTGTTTTCTTTCTTTGGGATTGTGGCTTCAGTTTTGTAACTTGTTTGTGTGTGTGTAACATCTCTACATTTAAATAAGTAGGCACTAGCAATTTTGTAACCACATGATTAGAATCTAGTTTAATAAATTTTGGTAACCATTTGTGCATAAGCCTGACTTGTTTCTCTGGTTTACTGTAAAGCAGCCAACACAATTAAAGAACCTCAGCCGTTTTGGCTATAAAGCCTGGCCATTAGGTGAGAGTACTAAGAGCCTAGCGTTGAGTTGTGCTGCCTCCACGGGGCAAACTCTTGGGGCGCCTATCAGTCAATCCTGACTGCCCACTGCGAAGGAGCTCTGAGCTCTAGCAGTTAAAGTCACGGGTGTTTAGGACCTTGGGGCATCCGTCAGCCTAGCCCGGGCTGCCCGCCGTGAAGGGACAGTGCGTCCTAGCGGTTAAAGTCACGGATGGTATAAAACGGGCATAGCTGGCACCTCACCAAACATCCTTGGCCATCGGCTAACAGAAATTGGCGTCACGAACAGGATTGTGATATAGGCTGCACTACAGTAACACAATGAAACCAGTCATGATAAACACCACAGAATTCCCTGAGCTAGAGAAAAGTTTGACCCAAGAGGGATGGGGAAATCCTCTGTGGAGCAAAGAACTGCTGGAGAAATATTGGGGAAAACCAGCAGAGATCTGGCAGCATTTCTGTAACTGGAGAACTGCCTGCAAGATGAAGAAAGGGAAAGGAAAAGGTGCTTGTATATGGCTGCTTACTAACATTTGGCAAGCTGCCTGTAAGGATTATCATAGTCTGGCAATAGAATTTAATAGGCTACAACAGGAAGGGGACACACTGCGCAAGGAATGCCAGAATTTAGATACCAGAGTAAGAACACTGAATAGGGATATAGAACATCTTCAGAAAGGATTACTTCCCTTAATTGAGAAAGAAGGGATAGAACGAAGGGAAAAGCTGGAGACTAAAACACGCAGAATCAACCGGGCTAAAGTTGAGACTGCTCTCTGGCTAGACCCTGAGGAATGGGATGGAGACATTTGGGATTCAGCAGATGAGTCCCCCTCCTCTGAGGAGGAAGGTCCCTCTGAAAAATTAAGACCAGCTATCACACATCACAAATCAGAAGAATATGAGGGAAATTTGAGTGGGGCAGAGCTGGATGAAGAAGGGGATGACAATGATCCATCCACCTCTTCAAAAACAAAGAAGGGAGGTAAAAAGGGAAAAGGGAGTAAAGCTCCAACACACTTTACCAAAATTACCACCCACCAATATACTCTCATGGAGTTAAAAACAATCCAGGGAGATTTTGCTAAAAAGCCCGAGGAAGGTATAATAGAGTGGCTGGTCCGTCTCTGGGACACTGGGGGTAGATATATACGCCTGACAGCCCAAGAAACTGAGTGCCTTAACTTAGGTGCAGGAATATTCCTGGAACATTCAGAGGGGAACACCCCTAGAACACTTTGGTCTCTGGCTTGTCGATGGGCAAGAGGAATTTACCCAGCAGACCGAGATGAACCCACAGTAATGCACTGGACCAACATAGATGAGGTAAAAACAGCTCTATTAACTGTGGCTGTCATTAGCATGCTTGGCCAAAACCCTCAAGAGTTAGCCTATGAAAGTCCATGGGAGGGTCAGGTAGATGTAGATGATCTCAGACCCCTGCTTAAGGGAGCTTTGAGTAACCATAGGGCTATGGCACTGTCCCTTAGATCAGAAGCTGCAGCACATAACAGAACCTTTCGGGCACTGCTAAACCTTCTGGTGTCATACTTTAGAGAATTCGGAGACATCAGAGCACTGACAGGCAAAGCTAAGATGCGTTCCCTTCAGGGAAACAAGGGGGCACCATCTAAAGGACATAAAAACAAGCGAGAGCCAACCCAGGAGGAAAAGGAGCTTAGAGCCAAGTTGTGGAGACAATGTCTGGCTTTAGGTTATCCCAGAGATGTGATAAATGGACTGCCCACAGAGCAGCTAAAATTATTAACCACCTTTAAAAGAGCTGACTGGGAGACAACTCATGCTACTCCCAGTGCACCTCTGCAGCTCTCTCCTCCTCCCCCACCTGCAGACACCCTGTATACTCCATTGCTGCAGCAACTGCAAGAGTTACCAGAGCAGGGAAACTAGCTTGCGGGGGTCAATCTCCTCTCCTAATAAACCAGCTTAAATTCAAAGAGGAGAAAACAACAGCAAAAGACCCCCGGATACATGTAACTGTAAATGACAAACACATTATTCCTTTCTTAATGGACACAGGGGCTCAAATGTCCATGATTAAGCGAGAAAGTTTTCAGGGCTCGCCACCTACTGGCCGAAAGCAGGTACTTGTTACAGGAGTAAATGGCAGTACCATAACTTACCCATTAGTTAAGATAAAACTGGATATCCCATTGCAACCCCACCATCAGCCCCGAAAATATGAGGTGATTTTGGGCAATGCCAACATACTGGGCATGGACGTTTTAAGAGGAAAGAAGGGAGTAAAGCTCCAACACACTTTACCAAAATTACCACCCACCTGGAAGAGGAAAGCCCTCCCCACTATTCTGTAA
This sequence comes from Lepidochelys olivacea, assembly GCF_965140295.1. Taxonomy (NCBI): domain Eukaryota; kingdom Metazoa; phylum Chordata; order Testudines; family Cheloniidae; genus Lepidochelys; species Lepidochelys olivacea. Next base: position 130,617,330 of record NC_140413.1, read on the forward strand.
ACTTACTTAGCAGCGCGCCTACTCTCCCGCCCTCAACAGTAACAAACATAAAGCAGTATTCAGAGTAGCAGCCGTGTTAGTCTGTATTCGCAAAAAGAAAAGGAGGACTTGTGGCAGTATAATGTCCCAGCTGAGGCCATAAACCCTGTTACTGACCTGATCAAAGATTTGGAACAGCGAGGAATTTTAATTCTCCTGTGTGGCCCATCAAGAAACCAAATGGCGACTCACTATAGACTATGAACAGTAACACTGGACCATTAACTGCAGCAGTCCCTAGCATAACAGATATTGTAAACACCATACAAACCTGGGATAAACCCTGGCTAGCAGTATTAGATGTAAAGGACATGTTATTCATGGTCCCTTTGCAACCAGCTGACCAAGAAAGATTTGCTTTTACTTGGAGAGGTGTACAATACACTTTACCCGAATGCCACAAGGGTTTAAACACTCACCCACTATTTGCCATGGGGCACTGGCAAAGGTCCTAGATGACCTTATACTGCCACCCAATGTACAAACTGTGCAATACATTGATGACATCTTAATAGGTGGGAAAACCTCAGAAGAGGTACAGGAGGCTATGAATCAAATCAAAGGAGCACTAGAAGCTCTTAATTTAGAGTTACCAGCTGAGAAATGCCAAGGTCCCTCCCAAGAGATAAAATTCTTAGGTACTGTATGGATGGGAGGTAGGAGGTCTGTGCCTAATGACACTGTGCAAGAGCTAAATCAGGCACCCTCCCCTGAAAGTAAAGATCAATTGAGACAGATTTTGGGAACCCTGGGGTTTTGGAGAAAACATGTACCTGGCTTTGCCATTATAGCCAGACCATTGTACAATTTGTTAAAGAAAAGTGCTGCCTGGGAATGGGCTCCTGCCCATGAGGAAACCCTCAGGCAACTGATAGGGGAGATACACACCTATCAGGCTCTGGGTCCCATACATCCTGAAGCCCCATTCCATTTGTACCTAACTGTGGGAGCCACTGGAATGTCTTATGCTCTCTGGCAAGACAGTGACACTGCTCCCAGACAACCAATTCAGTTTGGTTCCAAGTCATGGCAAGGGTCACAGGCTAACTACACACCTTATGAGAAGGTGCTTCTGGCAGCTTACACAGCCTTGAGAGAAACTGAGGAATTAACTCAGGATAAGGACATCACAATTCACACTCCTCTTCCAATCATTAAACCTATATTGGAAGGGAAAGAGTTACCACTTGGTGTAGCACAAAAATTGACTAGCCAAAGATGGGCACTTTACATACACCACAGGGTAGGTAGTGCAGACACTGCACAAAACCCCACTATGATTCAGGAATCCCTAGGGAAAGTAGGAATGCCTGATGAATACCGCCTACCTCCACAGCAGTCTCCCATTAAGGATGCTGCCCCATTTGATCCTTCTAAGCCTGAGGGAGTATGGTTCACTGATGGCAGTGCCAGGCTGGTCAAAGGCAAATGGAAGGGAAAAGCTGCAGCAGTGCCTGCAGACACCTCTGCAGCACCCCTAACTGCTGAAATTGATGGGTCAGCACAACTTGCAGAATTGGCTGCAATTAAACTGGCCTGTGAAGCAGGAGCCACCGCAGTATATACGGACTCCTATGCGGTATGGGCAGGTGCCGCTCAGTGGATCACTAACTGGAAAAATAACCACTGGGAAATAGGAGGTAAACCAGTCTGGGGACTGGAATACTGGAAGTGGTTATATCAGCATGCCCTGCAAGAACCCCTGTCTATAGGACATGTCTCAGCTCATCAGAGGAATAATACCCCAGCTGCACAGTTAAACGATGTAGCCGATGCAGCTGCCCAGCTCTTTACCACACAAGTAGAATGGGAACGCTTATATTCATGGTTACATGATAATTTAGGACACACAGGAAGTGATGAGTTAGTGCGGCAAGCACATATCAGGGGGTGGCCTATCACCCACAGACAGGCTAGAGACCTGGTGCAAGCCTGCACTATTTGTGCTGAGACTAGAAAACATATAGCAGAAGGACAAAGGTTTGCCAGGCTAAGAGATGGAAAAACACTATGGGCAACCTGGCAGGTCGACTATGTCGGACCACTGCCCACTACAAGGCAGAGGTGGAAATACATCTGGACTGGGGTAGAAATTGTTTCAGGGATTGGTTTTGCATATCCAACCCGATTGGCAACAGGGTTGTCCACAGTTATGCGACTAAACAGCTTAACAGCAATTGTCCCAATGCCTCAAGAAATCCAATCAGATAATGGTTCGCATTTTAAGAATAAACTTGTAGGGAATGGACCCTTAACCATGGAGTCCAATGGACATTCCACCTTCCATATCGACCTCAATCTAATGGCATGGTCGAGCGCTGGAATGGGTTGCTAAAGAATCACTTGAAGCCTACTGATGGCACATGGGGAGACAGACTGGACGCAGTGGTGCAGAGATTAAACAACAGACAGACTCCTACAGGAAGTCCAATCAGCAGTGGATTCTTCCCTACAGGGAAAGCTATCTCCCCTGCCAGAACACCACTGCACAGTTCCAAGTATGCGCCCGGAGACACTGTTGTGATTAAACACCCAGCCCTGGGAACCTTTACCTGCGTTTTGTACGCCTATAAAGAGAAAGGTGTATGGAGTGCCTTAAATGCTGATAAAAGGCTAATAACCATTACAGAGGCTTGGATCGCATCCAAGACCGGCTGCCATGTGATTTATTGCAGGAATGGTCCCATGGTTCCAAGCAACCTGCCAGCTAACCTGTCAGCAAAATGGACCATGCAGCAGACCTGTTTGATCACTAGAGACTACTATGGACTGTTGATATATTTGCCATTACGTATAATAGCAGGTGTAACTTTTGCTTTTGGTTTTAAAATAAGTTTTTTAGCTAGAACACGACCCACCAGAGATATATTCCTGCAAGCCCTCATGATCCTTCTGTTGGCTCCAGTCACCTTGGCAATACCAGAACATCCTCTTCGGGGAGCAATCCAAACCATCGCCTCAGCTGCTGGTGCTACAAATTGCTGGATGTGCACCTTGCTAAATTCAACCAATGGACTGGGAATTGAATTTGTACCACTCAGCCTAAATGATTGGTGGAACAAAAGCGACATCTTTTGGTGGGGACCAGCATGGTACACCAACAACCCTCGCATTGACTCGGGGGGGGGGGGGGGGGACAATGGCATCGCACTGTTTGGGGATGGCCTGTGGAATATGTAACGGGATCATCTAAAGAAGTATACCCTATTTGTTTTGAAACTCAGGGTGACATACAAATGGGTAGTCTAGATAAGCAGCAATGTGCCCATACAATTGTATTTGATAAAAGAAGTGGGGATTGGACTACCTACCCACCCATGAATGACAAAAGGACTTTAAAATGTTGGAAAGGTCCCATCAACGGCACACTTGAACATAGACCCCTTTTTAGAATATATAATGCCACAATTGTTCCCCTGAATATGAGTAGATACCCTGAAAGCAGAGATTGGTATGACCAATCACTGTTCTTTATTCCCAGTTCCGGACACATTTATAACCCATTGCTAATCAAATCTATTAACTCCTTATTAGATCAGTGGCTGAGAATGGACAAACCTCATGGATGCAATGGTTAGCTCAACACTTCGGATTTTCCCTCTCCCCGTTTTTACATTCGGTTGTAAATACTGTTTTAACCATTTTAATTATTGTAATTGTTTTTTGTGTAACTTTATGTATTATGAAGCGTTTGATTCAAACTGCTCTTTCCTCCACACAAATCAGATACCTAGAGCTAAAAAGGGATCCTAACCAATTCCGCGAACCCTCATCCTCTAATTTGTTTGTTGGGTATTTCTAGATTTCCCCAAGGAGGGCAAGAGGTGCTGGCATCACCACCACCTTGCAATCTGGGATGTAGTGTGGTGCATCGGGGGTGGAATGTAGCCAGACAGCCAGCCCCCCCCTCAGACCAGCATTGCTGGGAACACAAGGGAGCCAAAACAACAGGGCACTTAACATCAATTCCAGCACAGCCTTTGAAGCTGTGAGAAGCACAGGTGTGCCGCTACAATGTGCCTCTGGGAGCAGATACAATGATTAAGCTCACAGCAGGCAGAGGCCCTGTGACAGACATGGCTCTTAGCCCCTACTAAATAGCGTGATGCACACACCCCAACATCCTAGGTGGGAAAATATTTACCCTAATAAAAGGAATGTCCAGTAGTCGAAACTTATTGTTTCTCTCCCTTGCAAGCGTAAACTACTCTTGCGAGAGCTGGCGTCACCCCGACAGACCAGCCTCAATTTGGCATAAGAAAGGAGAAAGAGAATAAAGGAGTACAGAGGTATAAGTAGGGGACCTACAGCACCATGATTTTTGAGTGCTTTTCACTATCTATCTGCTGGTCAGATAAGTGACAGCCTCCCAAGGCTTCTGCAGCTAAGAGGGTCCCTAAGCCTTGTCCCTTATTTGTCTTTCCGTGGAACTGAGTGACCGATCCTGGCTTGGCACTGCTGGAATCGAGAGATGCAAGGAGAGTAAGAAGCACCCACACCTGATCTCCTATCTTTAGTGTACACATATTTTGAAATAGAGCTCTATACTTTGTTTTCTTTCTTTGGGATTGTGGCTTCAGTTTTGTAACTTGTTTGTGTGTGTAACATCTCTACATTTAAATAAGTAGGCACTAGCAATTTTGTAACCACATGATTAGAATCTAGTTTAATAAATTTTGGTAACCATTTGTGCATAAGCCTGACTTGTTTCTCTGGCTTACTGTAAAGCAGCCAACACAATTAAAGAACCTCAGCCGTTTTGGCTATAAAGCCTGGCCATTAGGTGAGAGTACTAAGAGCCTAGCGTTGAGTTGTGCCGCCTCCACGGGACAAACTCTTGGGGCGCCTGTCAGTCAATCCTGACTGCCCCCTGCGAAGGAGCTCTGAGCTCTAGCAGTTAAAGTCACGGGTGTTTAGGACCTTGGGGCATCCGTCAGCCTAGCCCGGGCTGCCCGCCGTGAAGGGACAGTGCGTCCTAGCGGTTAAAGTCACGGATGGTATAAAACGGGCATAGCTGGCACCTCACCAAACATCCTTGGCCATCAGCTAACAGTGGCGTTGTATGTTGTCCTCTCCTCAGCAGAGGCAGAAGGGGTGCACCCACTTCTGCCTCCCCACAGAAAGGACAGCAGCTGGGCTCCCCAGTACTTCATCCCAACAGCCAGGGCATATTTATTAAGGGGTTGTCCTCTGCAGGGGTGGTGTTGGGACAGTCCCCCAAAGTAGGCTCTTGGCTTTAATGCCCCATTGGAACACAAGGGGCAGTTCATACCTCTTGTAGCTACTGCTTAGGGTTCTCAACTAACTCAGACAAACATAAGAATGGCCATACTGGGTCAGACCAAAGGTCCATCTAGTGCAGTATCCTGTCTTCTGACAGTGGCCAATGCCAGGTGCCCCAGAGGGAATGAACAGAACAGGTAATCATCAACTGATCCATCCCCTGTCACGCATTTCCCAGCTTCTGGCAAACAGAAGCTAGGGACACTATCCCTGCCCATTCTGGCTAATAGCTATTGATGGACCTATCCTCCATGAATTTATCTAGTTCTTTTTTGAAACTCTGTTATAGTCTTGGCCTTCACAACATCCTCTGGCAAAGAGTTCCACAGATTGACTGTACATTGTGAGAAGAGCATCACTGCATTAGTTACTCTGTTCATGTTTTCAAGGGCTATTTTGCAACCCTAAGGGCTAGAAACTTTTTCTTTTTTTATTTTAAAATGAGAGTTCTGATGCTAACAATTGCCTGACTTCTGAGGTGGGGGTCACAGGCACATGCTTATGCTTTAATCAAACCCTGCACAGTCCTTGAGCAGTGATTTCTTTAGCCAGTTTCACCACCATTCTAAACAAAGGCTAAATTGCATATCTGTTTGGGCTAACTTGGGTATGCAGCAAATGAGTCGTTTTTGCATATTGAGCATTGTCCACTGAGCATGCTTGGTAGAAAATGTTAAATTGACATTATATGCTGAGATGAGTTCACTGCAGAGCCAAGTGCTCGTGTTTCAAAACTGGTTAAGGCAGCAGTTGGGTTTCGCTTCCCTGCTACGTTATAACTTGAATTTTCACATTCACTGCCAAACGCTCCAGCCCACTTCTTCTCTGCTCCACCTTTGAGTTAAGGTAGCTCAAGCTTTTTTCCTTGGCTTCAGTTGCTTAGATCCCTTGAACTTTATGGATGCTTAGACCCTAGTGAGCTTAGGAAGCTTATAGGGGTGGAGCCATCTTAAAATTTATGCAGGAGCAAAGCTTCAGTTATACGGAGCTCCTAACCTTTGCAGAACTGGAGTGCAGACCTTGTGGGATCTGTTAAGGAGCTGGGCAGCAGGGATGCAACTTTTTTTCTTTATATAATCCCTCTCCTCCCTACAGAAAAAACCCTAGAAAATTAAGTGCCAAAACCAACAATGTTATAGTTGCTCATAAAAGCATTACACTCAGGAAATGCAAAAGGTTGAACACACAAGCCTAATTCTTCCTCTTGTATTATGACTGAAAGCTCTCATATACTCATACTGTTTGTCAGTATAACGTTTCAACAGCAACTCTTCAGGTAGTTATATTTCACATATGTAGAACTTGGTGTTTTTGGTTAAATACAGTATGTAGTTTTAATTGCTGTTAAGTAAAAATGGTGAAACTTATGTAATGCGCAATGCCACTGAGTAAACATTGCTGTGAAACCTTAACTTTTTTATGCATTTCATATTGTATTGAGAAAACATGTAACTAATGCACGGATGCAAGGGGGCAGTGGGTGGTTGCATGTTCATCCTGTACTTTGCATGTAATGTTGTAGCTATGTCGGTCTTAGGATATTAGACAAAGAGGAGGTAATTTCTTTTATTGGACCAACTTCTGTTGGTGAGAGAGAAGCTTCCGAGCTACACAGAGCACTTCTTGACTTGAAGAAGAGCTCTGTGTAAACTCAAAAGCTTGTGTCTCTCACCAACAGACGCTGGTCCAATAAAAGAGATTACCTCACCTGTCCTTTGTCATATGCTGACTTGAATGTTTCACTGTGCAACTTGAACAGTGCATTTATTGTTTTCTTTGATTTCCTATATGGCTGTAATTTTCAAACTGTATGTATGGCAGGGGGTGGGGTAGGCTCTTGCAATGGAACAGCAATAGAGACAGTGTTGGTGGTAGAAAACACAATATGTGAGCGGTGTACAACCAGTACTGACCGGACTAGTAGCAAAAGAAAGGTGATAACTTATTTTATTCTGCCTTCTTCCTGGGTGAGGGAGGGGGAATCTCTGCATCCTGCTAGAATTGAGAGGTTCCCTTTCCTTAACTGCTCTACCTTACAGCCCTCACATCCTAACCACAAGCTCTCTGACAATCCCCAGAAAGGCTGCAGCCATCACTATTGAGTCTTCCCTCTTCCAACACCTGTTTCTTCCCCACCCACCTTTTGCTAGCTTGTGGAGCCAGGGAGTGGGGCATCAAACCTAGGTCTCCTACAGAACACTACGCCGATGCTGTGATTACCCCGTCTTTATGCTTGAGTCCAGCCACCATCTCCTGCCAAGGTGTTCCCACCAGAGCTCGTTGCTTAATAATATTAATAACTGTGGAAGCCTCACAAGCAATGTGAGGTACTTTCCTTTCCCCAGGGGCTAAGTTTGCTGCCTCCACAGCATTTCTCAGTCCCTTGCTGGCCTGAATATGCAGTTTCATGTACTTTATATGTGGTTGCAGGCTTAGTACACCCTACAGTATAAACCACTTCTCTTCTTAAGGAACTGTACAGTTCCTGCACACACAAGACCTCTTGCATGCACTAGGACTTCTGTAGAGCCCAAAGGTGTTAAGAACATAAGCATGGCCATACTGTGTCAGATCAAAGGCATGGCCATACTGTGTCATCCAGTGCAGTATTCTGTCTTCTGACAGTGGCCAATACCAGGTGCTTCAGAGGGAGTGAACAGAACAGGTAATCAAATGATCCATCCCCTGTCTTCCATTCCCAGCTTCTGGCAATCAGGTCACCTACTTTCATAGTATTACAATTACTATTGTACCCTGCCTATTTCAATAATTTATTTGAGAAATTCTGGAGAGTAGGAAACCATCCAAAAGTCTTAGCCATAGACTGAGCTAAATAACATGTTTGAATACACTTCACAAATGTTCAATGCAAACCATAAAAATACACAGCTGACTGGAGGATTCATTCCCTGCCTTGGAAGTTAATAAGCGTTCTAAACCAGGAAATGAATAATTGTGTGATGAAGATGAATTTCCTCAGCTTTCCCCTATCATTAAATCAGCAGGTTCTTCTGCTAACTTTCCCAAATTGTTGGTTGCATTGTACGAGTGCAACTTGAACTTTATAACAGCCATTTATCTGTAACAGTAAACCAGGCACCATCAATGAATTTGTTGGCAGTGTATTAAGAATTTATTCAAAAACTGTAAAACAGCATAAACTCATACGTCACGTTTTCCAAAAAGGATATTAATACAGTCAGACTTAGACCAAAAGACAAAAAAAGTTTTGTTTCCAGTTCAAAAAATACAAACTTTTGCTACAGGTACAAAATTATAAAAAGTTTATTTTTTCCTCTTGATCTGGTGATGTACATATACAGAAGTGATGTATATTCCACCAGCTACAATTGATGGAAACTATGGGAAATTATAAAAGTAAAAATGTCATGGCTAGGAAGAAAACAGGAAACAAGTTTTGTCTTTTATTTAACCAGATGTGAACACTATGTTATTTTGTTCCTTTGTACTTTTTTTTGCCAACATTTAAATTAATGTCTTTCATGCTTCATATCACAATTGGAGAAAAAACAGCAGTCCTACCTCATGCATTAATTCTAACATTTCATCACATTGTGTCTCCTGGCTGTGCTTCATTTATTAGTTAGAAAGCTTTATATTTTTATTGACAGCATTTATGCAATGGTGTATTGGGTTAACATCATGATTTCTGTATTGAGAGAGTGCAGTCTGGACCCATAAATGTTTACATACAGATCCACTATATAAAACTGGAGATTCTCCAAGTGGCATGGAATTTAGTTTTGCATCTTGTTTTACTTGGATTTGCTTGCAGTAGTATAGCTGTCAGATGAGCTCATTTGACCCAGAAATGCTACTGAACACCTGTTTCAGTAAAAAACACATCAATTTTCTATATTGTGCAAGGATGCAGAAGCCCTGGGACATCTATTCTCTGTGGTTTGCATGGGCTTCTGCACCTAAGAAGCCTGTATGTATTTTAAACAGATTTGTGCTTGAAGTTCCCCTTCTGTTTCATGTGGATAACCAGCATTACTGGTCAGAGGAATTCCAAACAAGTGCTGTCAATAAAAATGAGAAACAGCTCATTTCCTTTAAAACAAAACAAAAAGACAGAGAATCTTATTTTCAGTGACCAGTGAGGTCTTTTACATGTGAACATATAATTTTGTAATGTTTGATATATTACTTTAACCTGCTGAAGGACTCACTGAGTTTGTAATCTCTCTTCCATCAATGAGCTGGCCAAGATGTTTTATCACTACAGCAAGGTTAATGCTTTGCTTTGCTATTAAAAAGGACACTGCAAAGGTGGCAAAGCCTGAGATTAGGCCTAACAGTTTTGCTTTATTAACTATCTGTTTTGGAATGCAGGACTCCAGTACTTTTCAGCATTTTACCTTCTCATGGGACCAGGTAGGCATAGCAGATCTGTAGTCTGGTAAACACCCCTAGATCATAATCTCAGACACAGTCCCTTGCATTTGTTTGTGGTGGATTAGCCTTGATCTTATCTCTTTAACCTTGTTTATTCAATATTATCCTTATTAAAGTAAGAAGGCAAAAAAACTGTATATCACATTTCTTCTTGCTCTATAACGTCTAAGAAACTAGGGTTTCTGGTGCTCTTTCCTATCTTTTTTAATTAGACTTTAAAAAAAAAACAAACCACCAAACAAACCTCACAACACCTACAGTACTACAACAGATTACCAGCCAAAAACCAACTACAGCAATACATTACAATGTTCCTATTTACAATATGATGGAATATTATGTATATGATAAATTACATTAATACTTTTCCTCTTAAACTCTGATATACGTAATCATGAATTTTTTCTTTCATTCCAATATAAGTACATTTGTCCTCTATAGCTCTCTTTAATTATATAGGCTATAATGGGAGACGACACTGGTTTCACCTGTCTTTTCTAAATTTAAGAAGCCAAATTGCACTACAAATTCTGGATAAATCACAGCTCTCTTCACTATCATTTACATTTTAAAGATATATATTATGTGCTTTCTGTGTACCTTTTATAATGAGAAATAACAAGGGATTGTCTGACAGGCCCACATCCAAACTGATCAGGTTGTAGTAACACTTTTGTGTGCGCTTCTTTTGAACTGATCTGATTAAAAGAAGCCAATAGTGGGTGCATAGGTCTACAACAGTGACAATGGTGTGTGGCCCTGTAGAGCTGGTACCCAAAGAGGTTCTGGGGGTAGTGGAGGGGAAAAGAGTATGGTCCTGAGGTGAAATTCCCCATTCTCCTCTCCCTCCACTTTCTACAGCCGCACAAGTTTTCTAATCTGTTTTACTGAACATATAGGGGAAATCTGTAGAGGAAAGAACTGAGAGGAAGGTTTACAAGGGGTAATGTTCTGGATCACACAGCAGTATGATGGAAATCAAGGAACCCTCATTATTCTCTAAACAGTAGTGTTTTTCTTTCACAGTGGTAGAGACAATCCAGGTGTGTGGGTTCAGGAGCCAATGCCTTAATTTTTTTTAATTTAAACAGAATTTAAACTCTCCGAGGTCAAGATTTTTTAACTCTGTAAATCAGTTTACCCCTGTCTTGTGGAGTCTGCACCCAGGCAGGCAAACTGTAATAGGTAAGATTTATTCCAATGCCTAAGGCCTTGCTCACCCTCACCTGGGATAATCTGTCCCAGGGGAGTAGAGGAAACTCCATGAGAACTTTTATGCTTGTCCAGCTAGCCAGGAGGCAGAGTTTCACACACACACAAGAAGCTGGAAGCTCAATCTCCCATGATCCCCAGAGATCAACACAGATCTCAAGGAAGCAAGGGGCATCCCAAATGGACTCCCTTGTCCCTGCTCTACCATCCAGCCCCATTGGTCCTTCCTGGCCCATCAACAGCCCAACTTCTGCGAGAACCATACTCCCATGGGCTTCCTGCTAAAGAAGGGGTTGGGGGTAGTGGCAATATGAGTTAATTCAGGGAAAGACTGTTTTACTTTTAAATTGTAGGCCTCACAGCTTGTGTGAGGAGAAGCTGGAGGAGCCCCTGAAGGCCTGCAGAGCTGCAGCCCCAAGGAGGTGCTTGGGGGAAGTGGAAGGGAAAGGAATATGCACCTGAGGTGAGATTGCTCTTCCTCCCCCGACTTTCTACAGACACAGGCTCCCCTCTGTGCACAGATGTTGAATAGAGGAACACAGAGCCGGCAGGGCTTTGTGGATGGAAGGGCCTTGTGTTAGTGATCTACAGTGGAGTGAATTACTTCCAGCCTAAACAGAGGAGTTAATTGCTTTCATTCCTCATGCAGTGCTGGTCTTAAAGGGACAAATTTTGCCCTCACATACACACATGAGATTCCCACTAAAGTCCATGGGAGCTCTGCATGTGTATTCAAATGCAGAACTAGTCTCATAGTCTGTTTCTAATTATTTTTTCATTACCCCATTAGACAAGCTACCAAAATGCATGCAGCTTAAGTCATTAAAATTTTCTTCATAAGGGCAACTTGGTCTAGTTTCAAATATAAGTCCTTAAAATAAACACATACGCAACCAAAAATAGACTCATCCTCTATAGACTTAGTCTAATTAAAATTGACAATGTTAATACAGGATATATGTTTCTAACTGCTCCATTTTGCAGTTTCTCTAGGTTGGAAGGGAACTGCAGTTTAAACTAGTCTGCATCACACTTTTACCAGTGCTGGAATATGTAGAGAACAGCAATGGAGAGGTCCATGTGTTTCTGCACAAATTTGGAGCCTGCCCCACCACATTTCATTAGCTCTTTGAAACCTGTAACAGTCTGTATTTTTCATTAATAAAAAGAAAAATAAACTTCAACTGCAACCTGCACCCTGAGGAGTGACACACAAGGAATGATACAGAAGCACTTATGAAAAACAAAAACAACATAGATATCAAAAGCAATTCCAAAACCCTTTCAGAATTCACTTTAAACATCTGGCAGTGGTTGTGGATTGGAAGGATTTAAATTCATGTGAATTTTACTTCACAGATATTCGGAGTAAAGATAAAAGTTCAGTCCTTATACCCTATACAAGCAGTGCTCTTGTTTTTAATAAGAAAAGTAAAAGTGGAGTGCTTTCTCGTATCAAAAATTGTCACCGGATGTTACGTAGTATAAAAATCCATATGCAACTTAAAACACACCATTCCCATGTGCTGCTCTGTAAAGCTGTACTCAAAGCCAAGGCTACTGTTACAACTTCTGTGTTAGCAGAAGACAACTTTACAGCGAGCACACACAAGAGGAAATTCAGGGTCCTGTAGCATTCTAGCTGAGGTAGGCTTAAAACAGACCCACTGAATTAAAAAATCCTGCACAGGGTCAGATGATATTTAAAAACAACAGACAAAAAAAAAAAAACAGTTGGTCTCTGTTAAATGTTTAACAAACTGAAATTAGTACACCACAGTTATTTCCGTGTCTGAAAATGCACTAATAGAACATATAGCTGTCCTGGAGGAAAGTATATCTGCTCTTCCACTTAACAGTTTGAGGGGTGGTTTTTTTGTTTTTTTTTCTGTTATGCTTTCTAGTTCAGTTGTGATATAAAAGAAGCTACATTTCTGTTCTGTAAAAGGGGAGGCTGGGTAAAGCGAATGGGTGGCAATAAGCATCCTGCACAGATGGTTATAGATTACTTTTAACTTACTACTTCATTCTGGCTTGCTCTAATACCCCATTTTTCATCCCTCCCCAATGGCTGTTCATTATGATGGCATCTTTCCTGTAACCAGAAGTGCAAGACCCTCTGTCACATTGGAATCTGCCATCACTTGGTATTACCTATAGTGGGGAATGCACTTAAGCTGGAGATCATACGTGCGTCCGCAGCAATGTGCCTTATTTCCAGCATCCCATCCATGAAGAGCTCCTTGGATAGACCTGTGCCTAAAGTTTTACACAAGGCAGTGAGCTGGTTTAAAAATTACTTTTCAGGTTTACTGACCACACAACATATTAAAATCTGTGTGCCATTATATATATATAAAGGGCATGGTCATACACATGTGTATGTGTACGGATATGTGTGCGTGTAGGAAGCATGATTACAAAGGAAATAGTATAACAATAGTATGCAGCGGGCTCTGGTGTTTCTGTCTATTAGCACCACGTTTAGGCTGGATCATGAGGGCAGAGTTCTAGGTGCAGTGTCATGATGCAATCTGTTGGGACTGGCTACTATAAATTAACTCAGTTAACCACTCTTCCCTCAGCAAAATACACACATGCACACATTATTTTGTTGCGAGAGAGAAAGAAATTGAAAATCAAAATATTTACTGCTGACTGCATGCTGGCAAAGGTGCTGCCTAGTTTTGCCATGGATTGAAACCGTCAGTAGCCAATCAGTCACTTACTTTTGTGGACGCCATTTGACAAGCCTTCTCATTTTCATATGTTTCAGATGATCACAAAATTCCTGAGGTGCAGGACAAAGTCAAAACCTACCAGATTCTTAGGCCCCAGTTCAGCAAAGCATTTGAGCATGTGCTTAAGTGCTTTGCTGGATCAGGGCCTTAATTAGTTCATCCCAGCTGAGTAGAAAATTAAGACCTTTGATCCCAAGAGATGTTGCCCATCCACAACTCCCAGTGAAATCTATGGGCACTGCAGGTGCTCAGCACCTACCAGGATCAAGGCTATCACTCCTCTTCCCAACACAGTCTATTTTGTGTATACCATTTTCAAAGAAACATCTGTGATTTCACTGGACTCTCCTCTGCTCCCTTTTCAGAAGACGATTGTTGCAGGTAACTGAAATGAGTTCTCCCATTTGTGAGACCAAAAGCCACTGCAGTCACACTGAAATGAGAAGCACTAAGGTTTACTGAGCAGTTTTAACCCTCACTAGGTATATATCCTAGTGCTAACTAAAATGAGCACTAATTTTGTATAAAAGTACCTAGGGCCTAATCTTGTTGCCACTGAAGTCAGTGGGAGCATAATTCATAAATGCATTTGAGGTCAGAAGGGACCATTATGATCACATAGTCTGACCTCCTGCATAACACAGGGCAATGAATCTCTCCCAGTAATTTCTGCTTCAAGCCCATAACTTCTGTTTGAACTATAGCATAGCTATTAAAAGATAACCAGTCTTGATTTAAAGAACTCAAGTGATGGAGAATCCATCACCTCCCTAGATAAATTATTCTAATGGTTAATTGCCCTCACTATTAATCATCCATTCACAATAATCATGTGAAGCGCAGATCCAATTATGAAAGGGAAAATGTGCTCATTTTAGCTGTCACTATGTGTCTGTAGTGTGCTGTATATATGTGCTTTTGTACTAAAATGCAGGAATGCACACCTATTGTAATAAAACACCCCATTCTAGAAGCATTCTTGTTACCAGTGTAAAACTAAAAATGGATGTGGATTAATATTAATTATCAGATCACACAGTGCTAATTAGCAATGTTCTGCATAAGTGTTAGTCTAATTTAGGGATGACACTGCTTTTCTACTGACAGCGAATAATGACAAATTGTATTTAGAAAGATTACAAAATCCAGCATAGGGTTAGGCAGCAGGAGCTCAGTTAGTTACTGGGCAGCTTTGGCTGTCTTACACTCTGTGGTACTTCCAGTCCTGTGTGCAGAGTCACCTGTGCAGAAAAGAAATAACTGCTTAGTTAAAATACAAAGTGGGACATCCTTAGTATAGAGAGTTTGTGAAGGCCAAGAATATGTGGTTAATGGTGAAAAGCTAATGTCACCAGGGGAGGACCAACGTACAAATGATTCTTCCCCTGAGGTCAGGTCTACACTACAAACTTACATTGGTATAACTACGTCGCTCAGGGGGGTGAACAATCCACGAAGTAAACAGAGCGTCTCCCGCCGCCATAGCTACTGCCTCTCGCAGAGGTGGATTAACTACGCTGACAGGAGAAGCTCTCCCGTCGGTGTAGTAGCGTGGTATCTTCACTAAAGCAATACAGTGGCGCAGCTGCACTGGTAAGCGTAGAGCTGCCCTGAGTCTAGCTGCCAGGTGTTTGTGACTCTTCCCAAGGCTAGCAACCATTTATCAGCCACCACTGAGCCAGCTGCTTCTTGTCAGCAGGAAGGGTGACCCCAGATGGAATGGGTGCCCAAGGGGTTATGAGGCAGGTGGAAAGTGGACTGGGGAGAGGGTCTCCTCAGGTATACAAAGCAGAGTCTTGTAGACCTTTCCCTGCGACCCTGTCAGTGTAGGACACAGAGGTTTTACAGGTCTCACCATAGCCTGACACCGCTGTCGTCTACCAGAGTTCTGACAATGGCATCCATCACTGTAGGATCTGAGCGCCTCCCAGGAGCTCTCACAAGCTTAAACTCACAAAAGGGTTCTAGCAGACTGGCTGGGGCACCTGGGCAATGGGGGGAATTGGACTGCAGCACTAGAACTGCCAGAAAGGCCCTAACAAGCCACGTAACGTCAGTGTCATTTTCCTAGTACCCTGTGTCTGTCTGGTCTATTTAGATTGTATCATCTGTGGGGGAAGAACTATGGGTTAGATTTTTAAAGGAATTTAGATGCCTAAAGACACAGATAGGTGCCTAGTGGGATTTTCATGTGGAAAATGGGAGTTAGGCACTTTTGAAAATACCAATAGGTGCCTATCTGCATCTTGAGGTGTCTCAGAACCTTTGAAAATCTGACCTGTGTCTTTCTGTGTTTTAGTATACCACCTAGTACACAGATGCATAGATTCCAAGGCCAGAAGGGACCATTGTGATCATTTAGCCCGATCTCCTGTATAACACAGGCCACAGAAGTTCCCCACAATAATTCCTGCTTGAACTAGATCATATCTTTAAAAAAAAATCCAGTGGAATCTCGATCTTGATTGGCATATTTGGGCACCATTAATAACAAATTATTAAAATGTTATTAATATAATAAGCAGCACATGCAGAGTCATTGTGATAGTTTGGAGTATTTTGAATTATTATTAATAAAGTCTGGGTGTCTAATCTCTTTGTTAACTTGATGTGACTGGCTGTAAATACCTACCTACTCTGCAACATGCCATACGGAGTTATTTCTGAAAGGCTGTGTAATTCTTAGAATTTTGTTTACCTTTATTACAGTCGTGCCTAGAGCCCCTAATCAGAGATCAGGGCCCCACTGTACTGGGTGCTCTACTCCACTCCACTCACAGAACACCTGCTGGGTGCCTGAGTCCATATTTAGGCACTTAGAAAGTGACCCAATTTTCAAAAAAGCTGAGCACTGCAGCTCCGAATGGGAAATTCAACGCAGGCCCAGGGTGTAAAGCTGCTGCACAGACTCCAGAAGTTACTACTACCCCGTCTATGGGCTGGACTAGCAGCCACAGCCCCTCCATGCCAGTTGCGCAGGGTATTGGGGCCAATGGATTCACATCACCTGGATCTGCAGCCTCACCCCAGCCCCGCTCCAATGTAATCTTCCAAGCCTACATATAGCCAGTTCAGAGATCTTTCCTGTGGCACGTAGGGCAGGCACAAGAACTTCTGTACAGCCGGTGGACTCACAGAGTAGCTCCTCTGAAGGGAGTAAGTGATGTGGAGGGTCTTGCACTAGCTATTCCCACCACAGGTGAATTTCACCCTGTCTGAACAAACTGCAGTGCAGTCCAGGGCCCACCTGCTCACTACCAGTGGGAGGTCCAGTACACGGGGATCCTAGTGCACCCCATAGGAGGTGGCCACTGGGAAGAAGAAAAGGCTATTGCTCCTTTGTACAAGGGCCTTTGTGGAAGGGGGAGACACAAGGACTTCAGAGGGAACAGCCAAGAAAGGCTACCAGCTTCAAGGAACAACGCTGAACTGAGACACTGCTAATAAACAGATTATAAGAATACAGCTACCAGTCATTGACCTTTTTAACTTCAATTCCCAGACCACTATTAGTGCAACTTCTAAGTCCTTCCTTCCTTCAGTGAACAGTACCTAGTATAAATGTAGCTGTAATTGGGCCTGGACAGTGGGAGTTTATTGCTGTCATGCAACATCCCTTGAATGAAGGATTCTCTACCCTTGCAGAAAAAGAGGAACAAACTGGGGTTAAACCAACATGCAGGCAACTCAAGTCAGAGGAAAGAGACTTATGGGGTGCAGCAGTCTCTACCCACACAGGTACCACGCTTGGTTATTGTGGATTCAGGCTGGTGTAACATGAACCCTCCAGCCTTTCAGGTGCTAAGGCACATATAGGATCTAATTCTCAGTTACATTAAGGCCCCATTCTAGCAGTACAAAGGAGCCTTAACTTGGGTTATCATAAATTACATTTACACCATTAATCCCAGAGAATATATAAGTGTTTCCAAATGTCATGAATTAAAGAGTGTGAATGAATTGCTTACTGGGTCTTCTCTTTCGAACTAGACATTCTTTGACCTACATTTTCTTAGCTTTATTTACCATCATGCTGCTGAAATTGTACTTACTCAGCAGTTAATTATCTCCAAACATAAGAGATCTAAGAGTATTTAGATATCAATACTTTTACTAGAGGCTGGCCTTAGAACATTGCTGCTTCCTGGATGGTGGAGCAGCAACAAAGCCATCCTGGGGTTGTGTGTGTGCGCGTGTACCTATTTATTATTTCTAAAGCATCATTTCCCTATATCTGGGATGTGACACAAAAAGGTTAAATCCAACTATTTTCTTTTAAAAAGTGGTACTAGCCCAGATATAGTCAGCAAACAAAACTAGACAAAGTGGGGGGAAAAAATCCATATTTACACCTAAGAACTGCATCTCAATCTCTTCTCTCTGGCAATCATGCAATAACTTTTGACAGGCAGTAGAATTTCTCCTTTGGTTGACATGCAGAACGAGTTAGATGGAACTGAAAAGGATTTACCTGTACATTTCGGTTGAGGCTTAATGCAGGCATGAAGACACCCTCCACATTTTCAAATGCTGGAGGTCCTTGCTGCTGCCCATTTATGTAAAAGGCCAGGCTGTGCTTGTTTAGGTCCAGGAGAACGCCCACAGTGGCACCTTTAGAAACACCCCCTTCTGTCCTAAGAAACAAAGTGACCATATTGTCCATCTTAGAGGAGGCAGATTGTTACATTCCAGCCTCTCTCTATTTCAGCCAGTCTTGGTGAAAGGAAAGTGGAGCAGCATGGTAAAATCAGTATTAGTTGGAGGACATCTGCTAAAGGCCTTTTCTCCATGTGTAGTTCCCATTTTCCACTAAATGCAGGCAGCCTTGAGAAATGAGGCCCCATAAGGTCATATCCACCCAGTGGGTACATTTTGGCACAGCTGTAAAAGCTCAAAGGGCTTGACAGAGAAAGGGCGAGTTCAATTAACAGGATAGAGCAAAGACGTTGGGGACGGAAAAGTTATGGTTTGAAACCAGTACTCTTCATACCTCACATTCTGGAGGGAATATGTTAATATTGATAAAGAACTGATCCTAAGAGCTTTCCATCAGCTTCATTGAAATCCACAGGATTGTTCACATAAGTAAAGGCTGCAGGAACTAGCCTAAATGTTAATGTGCATTTGAGGTCTCAGATAGGGCGGCACATTAAACTCTTTATAAGATAGACTGTAAGAACAGACAGTCGCTTATGACTGATGAAATCCCTTTTGCCTGAACCAAATACACAGCATTCATTCTATTTTAATTTGGTTATCACAGCTAGCAATTGGGATCTACTCTGCTCTAGTCAGAGGTGCTGAGTTTCTGATTTCTCCAGGGGTGCTGGACACCCACTCCACCCCAGGCCGTGCCCGCACTCCACTCCTTCCCCCAAGGGCCCACCTGCACCCTACCTCTTCCCACCCCCACTCTGACTCTGAGTGTGCCCCATCCTCGCTCCTCCCTCTATCCCCCCCCAGCGCCTCCTGCATGCCACTGAACAGCTGATCACCGGTGGGCCAGAGGCGCTGGGGAGAAGTGGGAGGAGCTGATCAGCGGGGCTGCTGGCGGGTGAGCACCCACTATTTTTTCCCCGTAGGTGCCTATGGCTCTAATTGCAGGGAAGGACGCAAAAATTATGTCCAAAAATAGCAGACACCTTAGGCTGCCCCCAGATTGGGGGTGGGGTGGGGTTTGTTTTGGTGGTGGTGGTGATAATCAGTTGTGTCAGGAGTAGCTGTTGAGAGCTACTGTAGCATCAGAGTCCTACCATGACGACAGATTCAGCCAACTCTTATACGCAAGAATAATCTGACATTCATGCACTTGTCCTTTAAGGACTAGGCTAGCTCAATACCATACTACTTGAAAGAGCACTGAGCTAGAAAACCACTAGATACGTGGATTGGCCCTAAGCACTGATGCTTTTAATGTCACTGGAATTGTGCAAGGGAATTATAGCCTGACGTGCGTGGATTCAGTGTTTATAATATTTTTTAAAATTTACAGCAGAAGAGAAAACAACTCCCCCACAATTCACAGTATAAACACAATTTTAATGTAATATTCATCAGAATGTCTAGTGATCAACAATAACATGCATGCCAACCAGAAAAAAACGATTAAGGCCAAATATGTGGAGCAGGGAATTGATATTATTGGTAATGGCTGTTTTAGTTTTAAGAAAAGGAGTACTTGTGGCACCTTAGAGACTAACAAATTTATTTGAACAAAGCTTTTGTGAGCTACAGCTCACTTCATCGGATGCATACAGTGGAAAATACAGTGGGGAGATTTATATACATAGGGAACATGAAACAATGGGTGTTACCATACACACTGTAACCAGAGTGATCACTTAAGGTGAGCTATTACCAGCAGGAGAGCTAGGGGGGTGGGGAGATTTATATACATAGGGAACATGAAACAATGGGTGTTACTATACACACTGTAACCAGAGTGATCACTTAAGGTGAGCTATTACCAGCAGGAGAGCTGGGGGGGGTGGGGAGATTTATATACATAGGGAACATGAAACAATGAGTGTTACCATACACACTGTAACCAGAGTGATCACTTAAGGTGGGCCATTTCCAGCAGTTGACAAGAACGTCTGAGGAACCGAGGGCGGGGGGGGGGGGGCAATAACATGGGGAAGTTTTACTTTGTGTAATGACCCATCCACTCCCAGTCTCTATTCAAGCCTAAGTTAATTGTATCCAGTTTGCAAACTAATTCCAATTCAGCAGTCTCTTGTTGGAGTCTGTTTTTGAAGTTTTTTTGAATTATTGCCACTTTTAGGCCTGTAATCGAGTGACCAGAGAGATTGAAGTGTTCTCCAACTGGTTTTTGAATGTTATAATTCTTGACGTCTGATTTGTGTCCATTTATTCTTTTACGTAGAGACTGTCCAGTTTGACCAATGTACATGGCAGAGGGGCATTGCTGGCACATGGTGGCATATATCACATATATCACATTGGTAGATGTGCAGGTGAACGAGCCTCTGATATTGTGGCTGATGTGATTAGGCCCTATGACTGGGAGTGGATGGGTCATTACACAAAGTAAAACTATTTCCCCATAAAAAGAAAAGGAGTACTTGTGGCACCTTAGAGACTAACAAATTTATTTGAGCATAAGCTTTCGTGAGCTACAGCTCACTTCATCGGAACTGTAGCTCATGAAAGCTTATGCTCAAATAAATATGTTAGTCTCTAAGGTGCCACAAGTACTCCTTTTCTTTTTGCGAATACAGACTAACACGGCTGCTACTCTGAAACCTGTTTTAGTTTTGTCCACCAGGTGGCACAAGGTGGTTTTCTTTAGATTAGACCAGTGATTTAAAACTTTTTTTCATTTGCGGACCCCTACAAAATTTCAACTGGAGGTGCAGAACCCTTTGGAAATCTTATATATATTCTGTGGCCCATCCTCGGTCCACGGACCACAGGTTGAAAACCATGGTTCTGTGGCAATGACAACCTTTCATGGACCCACTTAAGCACAGTGTGTGGACCCCCAGGAGTTCTCAGACCACAGGTTGAAAACCACATGATTAGACCATTGCGTGGCTCATCCCAGCTCCCCATGAACTCAAAATGAGTTTTCCTACTGACTTCAGTGGAAATAGGATTGTATCCTATATTGGGCTGATAATGAGAATATGGCAGATTCTTTCCCCAATGAAATCTCTTTAGACAATACCAGTATTCCACTCAAAACTTATGAGTTGGGTCCCCCACCTAATCATGAGATCTGTTTTAAAAAACCCCACAAGATGATAACTATGGGATTCTTTTTTTTGCCTCCCAGTGTAATAGTCACTTGGGATTGTGTTTTCAAGATTTGCTCTATAACTGTAAGGGCTAGGAACCTAATTTTTTTTAAAATGAAAGATGAGATTCTCATAACCTAATTACATGAATCCAGGATCTGGGACTTAAAAAAAAAAAACACACACCCCAAATATCACAAGATTCATGATAAAAATGGCAAGAACTGGCAACACTGAGATAACAGAGATATTTTTCTGATGGACTTTATTTTTTCCCCTCTTAGTACCTGAGTTGATTACAAATTTTGTCCTGCTTTACATGCTGCAGCATACAGCTGAGTTTTTAAATATACTTTTTCATCTTTTAAAATGTCACTTAGCAGAAACATTGATCCTCTCCAAAAGCAGAAATTTAAGCTTCACCCTTTTTGATGGTATTATGCTCCTACCTATCTAAGAAGTTAGTTAATTCTCTGAAGCTAATGAATTGTGTGGTAAACCAGTGGTTCTCAACCAAGGGTCTGGGGTCCTCTGGGGTGCCACGAGCAGGTTTCAGGGGGGCTGCCAACAAGGGCCAGCATTAGACTTGCTGGGGCCCAGGCCAGAAAGCTGAAGCCCCACCGCATGGGGCTGAAGCCCAGGCCCTGTGCCCCTCTACCTTGGGCTGAAGCCTGAGCAACTTAGCTTCACAGAGCCCCCTATAGTGTGGGGCCATGGGCAGCTGCCCGGCTTGCTACCCACTAACACTAGTCCTGGCTTTTATATGCAGAAAAACAGTTGCTGGGGCACTGGTGGGCCGTGGTGTTTTTATAGCATGCTGGGGTGGTCTCAGAAAGAAAAAGGCTAAGAACCCTTGTGCTAAACAATGACACAGAGCCATAGGTCCCTGCCCCTCCACAGGCTGAGGGTATGAGAGCCCAGCAAAGCCCTGCTTGCAGGCTGGAACCGAGGACTGCTGCCTCTGCAGTAGTGTTCCCCCAGCCCATACCTGAACAGAAACCCCTCCCTGAGATCTATCATATGGAAAGGGGCAGAGTTGGAGGTATACCCACTTTCCAGCATCATCCTCCCACCAAACCCACAGGTCTCGAGCAGGTAAGTTACTAATACTCTGTCAGCATTAACCACTTCCTCACTGTAATTTGGAACAATTTCTGTAGGGGTGTTACGGGGCAAAGGCAGAGAGGGGATTCTCTAACACCGTGGCTGAGGGCTGCAGGAAAGAGGGAGCCACTGCAAAGGCAAAGGGTCTCAGTGCAGATTGCCCTGTGTTTCTGATGGTTCCCACAAAAGCTACACACCTCTTGGTGGTCCACTGCTTTTGGGACCAATCTCCCAGTCACTCTAATGATGGGGAACGGTGGGAAAGTGAAAGTTGCATGGACAAACTTTACCAAGGCATTTCCTGACTTCTAAGTGCTTTATTTTGCAGTTTTAACATTTAGTTTTTTTCTGATTGAATGCTTTGCATATAACTTAGAAACCAATTGGCTGAACAGACTTTGAACTCATGTAATTATGGTCTTAAATAATACACACCACAGAACTACCATGCCTTTTCATTAATCAGATCACCATGCCACATCCAAAATATTTCTTGTTAAGCAGCATCCACATACAAAACACAGTTACATAGGTTCTCCCATCGGCATAGTTAATCCACTTCCCCAAGAGGTGGTACCTAGTTTAACTACACCAGGGGTTAGGTCGTCTTAAGTACATCGCTCAGTGGTGTGGCTTTTTCACATCCCTGAGTGACATAGCTGGGCTGATCTAATTTTCGAGAAGACCAGCTAATAATTCTAGTGTAATTCCTTTTTATAACTTCATACTTGTTTTAAATATTATATATAAGATAATGCATGTTACATTTTATGTGAAGCCACTTAGTGTCTTAACAATCTGCATGACCACTTAAACGGAAACAACAGCAATTTGTTATAATACTTTAGGCAGTTAAATAAATATTTACTGGATAAGAATCTTTCTTTGTAGAGATATCCATCAATTTTTCAGTATTTCCATATAAGTCCCAATTCCGCCACCCTTACTCACATTGACTCTGGTCCTGTTGGATTATTTCATCACATGTGTAAAGTTAAGTATCTGTATGAGCGTTTGCAGATTTAGGACCACTGAGTAGTACCTTACTCCATGAGAAACCCCAGAAGGCACTACTGCTTGTGAGTAAAGATGGAGGAATCTGGCCCTCCATGAATAATGCTGTTGTCTCTCAATAGAGCCTGCCACTTTAGAATATTTCCCAGCAGGGGATTGACCAAATTGATGATGCAAAATAGGTCTGAAAGAATTGGCTATATCATTAGAAAATGGCAAAAAGTTTCAAAGTTCCTGTAACACAGGTCCTAACATTTTAAAAACACCTTTTAGTTAATGTAAATATTGGTTTAACAACTAAGTTGATATTTGTCTTATAAACCTACCCTACAATAATTTGAATACCTTCTGATTTCTAATGGCAAGGCTGATTCCTTTCACTCCTACTTTGCTTCTTCAACAGCCTGACAAAAGCCCATTGAAATCAATGAAGAGACTCCTACTGATTTCTGTCCCAAGTTCTCAAGGTGCGGCTTTTCCCATCTGATGGTTAATTATTCATTTTTAGGATGTTCCAGACACAAACTCTTCTTAGTGATTTTTTTCTTCTTCTTTGCGATTTGTTGCAGTGGTTGGGATTTTATATACATTGCAATGTATACATTCCTCGCCAGAGAACAGCTCCACTACCATGAACTCCAGTGGCTCTAGACAAGGGACACATTGCACACCTGGTGTGTCTGTGCACCTATTCCCAGCAGTTAACAAATGTGAATTGATACTTGCTAGCCTAAGTTTTTTGTGCCTCTTTTTCTGCACTTCTTTTGCTTCATGAAAGACTGATTCCCTGCGCTGCTACGGCTACTAACATTAATCAGCCATCTTCTGATGTTTTTTTAAAAAAATTTTTAGGGCCCAGTTATGCAAGATGCTGAATCAATGAGAGCTGAGGGTGCTGCCAACTTGCAAAAGGAATTTAGCAATTTCCATGATTAGGACTTTTGACTATGTTTATTTTCAGACTCACACATTCCTATAAAATTTGTGAAAGCTGAAACAATTGGTCTCTAGATATCTATAATTATAGTGGCCCCCATAGCATCTGCAACCCTCATAGGCTTTAATAGATTTGTTAAATATATGATCACTCAGAGGTATATTTCTATTTCCACTGGGGAGTGATAGTTAAGCAGATTCTACTGTTTTTAAAAGACTGTTGAAACTAGTGGGTTAACCAAGTGACCTAACTGGTTGCCATGGTTAAAAATATAATGCCTAGCACTAATACCATTAAAGCGCGTGTACGTTAAAAAAATGTGCACTCCACAGTTATGCTTCACTCTAGTGAATAATCCATCAGTCTGTCCCTTTTTAAGCTATACCTGTAAAAGCTGGCAATTCACCATCCATGGAAGCGGTTTTGTTCTCCCGTTTAGGCAGAGTGATCAGAAAGCCAAAATGTGTCTACTGTTTGCTGTCCATGGAAAAAAAGCTTTTGCTAAGCTCTTGAGCGGCCAAGCAATACAGAGTGCTTGCCCATAACAACACTCCAAGGCTGTTACTCTGAAATCTGACTCCAAGGCTTGAATCCATTAAATAGGTTTCTAGGACAGTGTCACACAGACTATTTGCCAGCATTTTTTCAGAAAGCATCAGCTATTTCATGGACCACTAATTTATTTACTGCTTAAAATTACTTCTGCCCTAAATCCAAAGGCACTAAAGGGACAGAGACAAATATCTTTTCATATAATTTATCACATTTTGTTATTTTATTCTATGTTGGTTTAGGGCCTGAGCCAAAACCCACTGAAGTCAATGGAAAAATTTCCACCGACTTCAGTACACTTTGGCTCAGCCCTTAAATTCTTTTGCCAATCTATAATGGCCCAGAAGCCAAGATGGCTTTTTAAAAAATACTTCTTTGTTGTTGTCATGCATGTCGTTTGTGATGTTGCCTATAACATGGTGATGGCTGCATTATAAATTAGAACAGAGACAAATATACAGATTTCAGAGTAGCAGCCGTGTTAGTCTGTAGTCATAAAAAGAAAAGGAGTACTTGTAGCACCTTAGAGACTAACCAATTTATTTGAGCATAAGCTTTCGTGAGCTACAGCTCACTTCACTGAATGCATCCGATGAAGTGAGCTGTAACTCATGAAAGCTTATGCTCAAATAAATTGGTTAGTCTCTAAGGTGCCACAAGTACTCCTTTTCTTTTTGTAAATATACAGACGATATTCACAAAAGAAATGGTCAAGAATTGTTTGACAAATCACTTTGTTGGAAAATGATGATTCATCAAAACTGAAACTTTTTGCAGGAACATATCTGTTTCAACAAAACTTTCTCAGGTCGTGGATAGAACACCTGGGATGTGAGAGACCCAGGCTCAAGTCCCTGCTTCACCTGATTTGTCTCAGGAATTGAATCTACGTCTTCCACATCCCGGGTGAGCACCCTAACCACTGGGCCACTGGCTATTCTTGGAGGAGGAGGGGGTCCTCTGACCCCCAATTTTTTTTTAAATGTCTAGTATTCATTCCAATGGGTAACAAAACCAAATGTTGAAAATTCAAAAATTTTCACAGAAAAATAAAAATAAAAATCTAACTCTTGTTTTCTGGCCAGCCCTAATCCACTGTTTTGGGAACAGGGTTTGCTGGATAACTTTGCAGCAGTTTTGCTAGGTCATGTTCTGGCAGTGGCCTTCGCTTTAAAAAATTTTCAGCAACTGTGGTATATTTTAAAACATAAATACATATTAGAATATACAGTACGTGCTACAGGAGATATAGAAACCAACTTTAAGGTAATGTGACAATGAGGTAAATATCCCTTTAATATCTAAAAAAAAGGGAACATTATAAACAAGCCTTTTCAAGATCATTGCAAGACTCTCTTCATTATTGGTTTTAAGGAACAAATATTCAAGATAGTGGGGTAAGGAGGGGCAGTGTGGTCCAGAAAATAGGATACCGAACCAGATTCTATTCCTGGTTCTGCCATAGACCTGCTATGTGACCTTGGGTAAGTCACATAATCTCTCTGTGTATCCATTTCCCATACCTGTAAAATAGGGTTAATAATACTTAGGTAAGCTTTTCAAAAGCAACAAAGTGCCATAGACGCCGCCTACATCCCATTGACACCTTTTGGCACCCCCGATTGACTTTCATGACCCCCATATGGGTCATGACCCACTCGTTGAGAAACACTGGTATAGATAGAATGGCCCAAATTCACTCCACTACATGCTGTTGTAATATTGTGGGAATAATATGTCAGTTCAGAGAAGAAGGTCCTGGCTGTGTAGTTAGAATATAAAGTTAGAAATCAAAGATGTGGGCAACCAAATAAAAATCATCAGAAGACTCAAAATAAGCAGAAGAAGCAGAAGAAGAAGATGATTACTTTTCTTAGTCTTACAAATGTTATAACTAAATAAAATTCTCGATAATACTTACTCCTGCCTTGAATGCAGGGGACTGGACTAGAAGACCTCTCGAGGTCCCTTCCAGTCCTTCAATTCTATGGTTCTACGAAAAACAGCATTATCCAGTGATTCAATCAAGTCAAACATCATGACATGAATGGCGAACCCTAATCATGCCACTTGGTTAGAAATATTTCTTGTGACCCATGACTGAGCAGTCGTGTCTGCAATTTACCCTAACAACACTTACATGAACCATCATAGCATTCCTGAGAGTTACCTGATACTCCTAGACCCAAATTCAACCCTCATGTAAAACTCTACTGACTGCAATTGTAAATCTTTTAATTATTATTATTTGGTTGCTCACACTTTTGATTACTAACTCTATTCCAACTACACAACATTCTTCCCAGCCATGCCTCCATTTCTGAAGGCACATATTATTTCCAGAAATTACAGTATTGTGATAGGTTTCAGAGTAACAGCTGTGTTAGTCTGTATTCGCAAAAAGAAAAGGAGTACTTGTGGCACCTTAGAGACTAACCAATTTATTTGAGCATGAGCTTTCGTGAGCTACAGCTCACTTCATCGGATGCAATATCAATATTGTGATATTGGCTGTTACACGCTGGCTGATGATGGGAAAATCTTCCTGATAAAACCAGGGTGCAGAATACATAAATGCCGATCTCCACAGTGGTAGGAAGGGGAGTTAAGTATTTCAGCCTTAGCCTGTCTCCAGCCCCCAACTGCCCAATTCCCAGATAAGGACCCCCAAATTTTCTCCACTTTGTGCCTTCAGTCCTAGCAAGCTTCCATTACAACCACTAGTCTTCCTACTGAAGAAGACTGACATGCTTTGCAAAGAATCCCATTCAATACCTCTGTTTAATACGGCAGATTGGTCACTCTTCATCAGTGTAAGGCATTCCCTCCTCTGTCCTTGTCCTCAAATCACCCCTGGGCATAGCCTATCACTAGGTTTAATCAGCTTTCAGTACTGACAGTAAATATCTTCATTTTGAACAAATTGTTATTGGTGCTAGTGTTTGCCTAATTGCTATACTGCCCTGGGACCACAAAGAATCCTAGGGAATGGAATGAAATCACCTTTCCCACTGCTTCAATGAAAAGGAATGCATAATCTTTAAACTGTGTCGTACTTAAAGGGAGGGAAAAAATAAAGCCACGAGAAAAGTCCATGATCAGAGCTTACCGACTTGTATGAGAATTGCAATGCATGAACCAGCTGCGGTTGTTGTCAACATACATGGCCCATGCCTTGTCGTCCTTTCCTAGCATCATGTCCTTGATCACATTAATTCTGGCAATTCCAAAAGCCGGATCTGGATGGTTATCATAACGATCCACATGTAGTTCCCAGTAATGTACACCCTTGGAGAAGGCCGCCGTGCCCAGAACAACACGATCGTCGTAACTACTACAAGTGGCAGTCTGGTTGTCATTCGATAGGACTATGTCCCGATGGGCTGAAGAGGGGTCGAAGGTAAACCAGGCCACTGTGCAGGAAGAATAAAGGCAGCTTAATAGCAGGAAAGGATGCAATAAAATTTAACTGTGCTTTATTTTAAGTAAGTTTCTTCCCTCCTAAATTCCCACCATACTTTCAAGTGGAGAAGATATTCTTTCCTTGTTATGCTAGACTACAGCACTATGCACTGTTTCACCTCAGAGATGATTGCATTTAAGTCGGGGAGAAAATAAGAATGCTTTATGTCATTTACATAATCAGTAAAATTTGCAATGCATTTTTCCAATCTGTTTGGATTAAAGGTGCTATATAACTGTAAACCAGGCAATGTGTTTTGTCCTATCTGGGCCTGCCTTTCAGGATGTAAGCTCCCTGGAGAAGAGAGTATCTCTGCTTGGGTCAGGTACATTCTTGAGCAAATTACTGCTGCACAAATAAGAGAGAAAAATAATTTGGCTCTGGACTTCCCCAAAGTCTGGGGCTGTTCAGATATGGGATTTGGTTCAGGCCTGTGTCTACTGCAATTACTGTTTCATTGTGTGTCCAAGTTCATCACAACTGGGTTTCACTCACTTATTTTAAAAAATTCTTTACACCTAAATATTTTATTCTGCCATATTTTGAAAACACTATATAAATACGGAGCACGATTATGGTATTTGCTTCAGGATTAATTTACAGTATTTTTAATCAAGATTAACTTCTTGTGGTGCCCATATGGATGTCAAGTGTAATTACATGGAAACACAGCATGAATTACCACCCAGGTCTTATCAAACACTCTTGTGAAATTAGTATCAGTAGTTAAGAAAACACTGAAACACCAAAGACACAGAGAGAGAGGTGGAGACAAGGAGTGGCATATAGATATTCACAGTGTGTGGTGTAAATGACTACGTACTCTAGAGCAAACACCATTTTAATTAAACCCAAAGCTTCGACAGGCAAATGCACTTGTATCATTTGAAACCTGGAGAGCTGCCAATAACTAAAACATGCCAAAAGTCTAAAGAGCTGGATTTTATTTTTCTTTTATCATTTTTGAGTATTTGGGGCAGGGGAAAGTGCTGGATTGACAACCTCAGAGACTGCAGGCTTGATTTTCAATGAGGGCACAACATAGCTGCACAAGTACTTTCCCAGCACTAAATCCTGTGCATGTACCCAACTGATCCTAACGCTGTGTGCAAGTGTTAGACTCCACAAATGTGCACACACATACTACTGCTGGAAAGTATGCACATGTACACTCATCAAGGCCAAGGTCTGCTAAAGGGGATCTTATATCTTCTATTTAGCCACAGAAGGAGCAGCAGGAGTGTGGGCATCCCCATCCTGCCCCACTAACCTACATCAGTCCTGACCTGGAGTCACAGCATAGAGGACTGAGAGCAAAGCTCAGTCTATAGGCACGTTCAGTCCTGGGGCCCCTTTCTGAAGGTTATCAAAACTCATAATGCCAAGTATATTGGTGGATGTGATGGAACGTGAATACCTGGCTGCTAGAAACTGGGGCTCTTTATTTTTTAATGATCTAAAACAAACTCACCGTCAGATGTCTGTAAAACAACTGTCTTGCTATAAGGGCCAACTCCTGATGAATTAAAAGCTTTGACTCTTGCATTGTAGGTACTGTTGAAATGAAGGCCATCAATTGTGCATAGGGTCTCCTTGCCAACATACACTTCCTGAGCATTCAAAAAGACAGGAACATAGCTCACCACCTTCTTCCCAACACAGGGTCTCACAGTCAGACTTTTAAACATAAGCTACAAGTAAATATTGTTCAATGTTCAGGGGAATTTAGAATTTACATTATTATAGTAGGGATACTTACGTCCAGTGAGGCTCAACGTGGAGAAGAGAAGTCAAGAAAGAAAGGTGAAGGCAGCAAGAGTGAGACAAAGATTAAAAAGGGAAGTCTAAAATGTATAGTTTTGTTATTTCAAGAGGGCTGTCTCAATCCTCCTATGGGTACTGTTAATATACAGCAATGTAGTTTTGGAACCTAGATCCAAACCATGAATACAGAGTCTGAAGAGGCTTATTTCTGAAGATAAAAAGAACTTTGTATGTATCATTTGGGTATACAACAACTAAGGGGGTGGAGGGAATGTGATAAATGGCTGCAAGAATCTGACTGGTGCAAACACCAAGCAGGATGAGTCGTCATTTGGGCACAAAGGGGATGGCCAGGAGTAATGGCATGAAATTATGAAAGAGAAAAATCTAAGCAAAATATAAGTGAGATCTGTCAGGCAATGGAAGAGTCTATAGGGATGAGGAAGAAACCACATTTTTAATTGGAGACTAGATAAAGCATTAGATAATCTCCAATAGGTGAAATTCTTTAATTTTTTGTTTTATTTTTTGGAAATTTTGCATTATTTCATGTCATCCAGCCCCAGGAAAAGTGGAAGCCCTGGGGTGGGATGGGGTCCGGCTTAGGGGGCAGTAATGGAGAATGAGCCTGCCCCACACTCACCCCTCAGTGGTAGTTCTTGTCCCGTAGGGCTGGACCCGGCTCCAGGTGTTGTGACCTGTCCCATGGGATCGCAGCACTGCTCAGCCTTGACCCAGCAGCACCCCCATCATCATGATGGAGGGGTGGCTGGGCCAAACATGAGCAGCACTGCAACCCTGTAGGCCAGGTCGCAATGCCCGGAGCAGGCCCAGACCTGTGGGACAGGCAATCCCACTTTTCCTTTTATAACTTTTTATACTATCTTTTTTGTTTTATTTCGTGTTATTTCACATTTGCAAAAAACGCGGGGCTCTAGAAATAATCCTGCATTGGCAGGACGATGGAATACATGACTTCTGGAACATTCCACATCCAATGTCTATGATACTGTGAACTACTTAGATTTATAGTAGCTAATGCCCTAACACAGAGCTTATGGCCCAGATTCAGCGCAGCACTTGTGCCCCAATTCTGTAAAGCACTTAAGAACCTGAGTAGTCCCACTGAAGTCAGCGAGCCTTAAGTATACATTTAAGTTCACTGCTGAATAGAGAAGGGATTACTTGTGCTTTCAGTAACACGATAAAAAGTCTAAGGCCTTGACTTCTCCTCCAGTCTTTTGATCAGAGACACAAAGGTTATTGTGAAGTGGTTTATTGAGCCCCATATTATAAAATACATTTTGTGCGAGCTAGATTGTGATTTTTGGACAATTCTTGCTTTCTTGTATGTTTTCACCATTGTTCACCGACTGTTTGTGCTCATTCAGAGTATGGCACTTTGCAGTGATATGAACTAAAGCTTCTTGTTAAATCCACAGGCCAGATGCGGATAAAGTCTTGGGGGAAATCCAGTTGGTATTATTGATTTAGACATCAAATATCACATACAAAATGTAGGCATATTTTTATTGGAATGGCCTTTCCTGAGAAGCAGGCACTTTGTTTTAAAACAGCTAAAGTAGATGATATTTACATCACAGCAGTGCAGGCAATATTATCCTTTTAGAGGCATGTCAAAAATTGGGATCTTTCTTGTTATATTCTAAATCCACAACTTTGAAATTTTGGGATTCACAAAATCAATCAGAAAGATAGATCTGAATGTGTCCCTGCTTTGGGTATAAGTAAAGGCTGTACTGACCTGAGATCTTATAAATTATTTATACTGGGGATGACATTTGTTTTTAGTTATTTAGATTTAAATGCTAATTTTAAACATGCCTATCAAAGACTCTAGGAGCCCTAACATATCATTACTACTACAATAAACTCCAAGAATCATTAAAGTATTAGATAAGTTAAAAAAAGAACTAGGTAAGTTCATGGAGGATAGGTCCATCAATGGCTATTAGCCAGGATGGGCAGGGATGGTGTCCTTAGCCTCTGTTCGCCAGAAGTTGGGAATGGGTGACAGGGGATGGATCACTTGCTGATTACCTGTTCTGTTCGTTCCCTCTGGGGCACCTGGTATTGGCCACAGTCAGAAGACTGGATACTGGACTAGATGGACCTTTGGTCTGACCCAGTATGGCTGTTCTTAAAGTAATCATTTCAACAGGCACTCAGCCATACACCTTCCTTCCACCCTTTCTTTGTTGTGGAAGCACACCCTCAGCCCTCTCCAAAACCCTAGCAAACAGATGGCTTTTACAGCATGCCCAGAAGGCCACCTATTTTGGGATATTTCAGATCAAGGAGGTGGGGGAGCAAGTTCCCAAAGTCCTGCAGCCTGCACAGAGAACCACCCTGCCAGCCACTCTCTATTTTATAATCAGCGGGTTCCTACCCTTGCTGGCCACAACTGCGGCAGTACGGCACAGGGAAAGAGAATATCCCTCAGGTAGGCCAGTCTCAGGTCAGAGCCATCACCTAAACTCCACCCAGTGACCAATGGCCAGTCAGTGCAGATCCCAGAGCACCGGTGTCATGCGCTCCCAGCATGATGACCTGCTCAGTAAGCGATTTGATGTGTTCTGCACAAGCATTAAGTCACTGAATGGTTTTAAGGTGCAGCCCCAGGTAGAGCACATTGCAACTGTCTAATCTTGAGATAACAAAAGCCTAGATAATGGTGGCACAGTCCACACCTGAGAGGAAACACTTCAGCCTCCAAACCAGATCCAGATGATAAAAAGCTGGTCGGGTCACTCCTATGACTGTCAAGCAGAAGGAGGGGTTTTAGATCACCTCTACACTGCAAAAATTTGTAACTAATGGCAGACATACTCCTTCAAAGAGACTCACATAACCTCTGCCATCTACTGCTGCTTCCCCCAGCCCACCATCACCACTTCAGTCTTGTCCGAGTTGAGCTTCAGCCACTCACCCTCTTCCATGACCATAGAAAGGATTTTGAGAACCTCAGATAAAGGCCAAAATTTACCCAGAAAACCGGGCATAATAGAATTGTTCCATGACTGCATTTCTTGATCTGGGTCATTGTTTGCTGGGTGCAGCTGACAGTGAAATCTGCAAAGGAACCTCCCCAATTCCTGGGCCATTTATACAATGGCTTCAACCCCAGCACACATTAGAGCAACCTTGGGGTGTCTCTATTCCACTCCAGTTGACTATATCCTGCAAGGGGCTATCATCCAGCTGTGTACTGCAGTAGTGAAATCCCACCTTCCACCCTCACAAGCCCAGAGAGAACCCAAATAAATACTGAATGAAGTCCTCACTCGGAATTGGCCACCATCTCCATCATCAAGTTCCAAGATATACCCTTCCACTGGATTGTGGGTAAAGGGTGGCATCCTCCAGGCCAATGTCACACTGTTGTTTCGGGTACAACACTTCTCCAGCTGCAGTAACGGGACTGGTGGCACTGTAATGGGAACTGAGTACAGATTAGTGTAATTCTGTCCTTACCCATCAGACTCTGTTGTCAGCAATATGATGAGCCATCACTTCCCTCACCTCGCTTTTAATCTCCCTCATCCTGCAAAGCAGCCAAAGTTACTTGGAGATACAGCTGGTCAGAAAATGTGTTTTCCCCAAGGAAAATTTCAATTTTTCACCAAAAATTCTGTACCAAAAATTTTATCTGAAAACTGAAAAAAATTCAGCTGATACCAAAATATTTAGGCCAAAAAATAAAATTTTGATTTAGAAAATGCTGCCACAGTGCCTCATGGAAATTGCAGTTCAGGTACCACAGACTTCCATTCTCCTCAATAAGCCAGACTCCCTGCCAGACTACATCTCCCATGATGCATAACAGTCTCCCCCCCTTACAGAGGGGAAGTGCTGCCTGGGATTGGGTGTCTCATGCCAGTATGCATCATGGGACTTGTAGTGTGGCCAGGGAGCTCAGCCCATAGAGAAGACTGGAGACATGAAACAACCCAACTTCAACACCCATGAGGCACTGTGGCACCCTATCCAAACTGAACTATTTCTGTATGGGGTTATTTTGTTTTTCAATGAAAAATTGAAATTTCTCACAGAAAGCAAATTTCACAACATTTTCTGTGTAGTCAAAAACCCCATTTTTTGTTTAAAAAAAGTTTCAGGAGAAACGTAAGAATACTATTAAAGAAAAAAAATTTCACTTGAATCTTATCTGAATCACTGTGTTCAGGTAGAAAAAAAGGTCATTTTTAGGTTACAGGAGTCTGATGTTGGCTTCATCCATTTGGAAACTATAAAAGTGAGGGTGAGGTTGTGGATGAGGGTATTGTCTGTACTGACTGGGCCAGGAAAATGTTACTGTGCCATTGACCGGGCTGATATTTCAATAATAAAAATAAGCGAAGTGGAACATTCAGCCATGCTTCTGTGAGGAGGGATCATGTATGTTATCTGTCTGTGCCACTAAACCCAACTTACCTCTCTTGCCTAGCATCACAGCATCTTTCCGTTCTCCCTTCACTAGAATTAGTCAGCAAGAATCCTAATTTAGAGTGAATTTCATCCTTGTACAGAAGACTAGTACAAGGTTTATGCACCACTTAAATCCCAGGGCTTTAGTGGGGTATAGTGGCATGGAGGCCTTGGACTGGCCTTCTGCATGGTTCTGAATATTACTATTAGGGCTCAGTTCTGCAAAGTGCTGGGTGCTTCCTGCAAGATGCTGAGCACTTTCAGCAGGGGTGGATGTAGCCTCCCAGTTCAACGGGTGCACTATACTAAACTGCTGAGGGGGTAGCAACTGCTAGCAGTAGTACTCTCCTCCCTAGCACTGCAACCCTAATCCTGGCCTGGAGAGGAGGAGAGGCCCAGGGAGGGATGGGTGCTGAAGAGCAAGCCTGCCCCACACTCATATCACAGTGACAGCTCTGGTCCTGTGGGTGTGGGTCCAGCTCCATACTCAGGGTGTTGTGACCTGGAGCATGGAATCACAGAACCACTCAGATTTGGCCCAGCCACTCCTCTGCCATGATGGCTGGGCCAAACCTGAGTGGTGGTGCAACCCTGCAAGCCAGGTTGCAAGACCACTCAATGTAATTTGGCCCAGCCACCCTCCAACCCTGAGTGCCGCTGAGACCCTATGTGATAGGTCACAACACCGAGAGCGGGGATCTAGGACAGGAGCTGCTAGTGCGGGGTGATTTCTGTGTGTGCAAATGACCCCATAAGCTCATGCTAAAGCCACCCCTGGCTCTCAGCTCCCATGGACTTAGCTGTTAAAAATGTCAATTTGCTCTTCTTTTGTAGTTTGTTTTCCTCATTTGCCTGTGTGAGAGCCAGACCTTTGTACTGTTCTTTCTATTCTCTCTCTCGCTGGTATACTGTGCAAAGAACACTGTGTAAAAATTACTGGGATTGTGTTACGTAGCCACTCACGAGCTGACAAAATATCAATATTGCACTTGCAATAAACAATACAAAAGTTATAGTGGCCTTCTGATGGCATCAGCAAGCGTTGCAGTGAATGCTGGTACTACGGAGCCCGGAAGAATGTGTGGCTGACAGCTTTTAAAACAAACTATTAAAGGTAACCCCCTCCCCCAAGTTGTGACCTTTTTTGCTTCTTTATGATATTCAGTGAAGACTTTAATGATAATAAATAAAAATCTGCTTGTTTTTTTTTTTTTTTTTACATTCGAGCTTGGGTCTGGTCTTCCCTAGAAGATGATACGCTAACTGGAGTACTAGTGAAATTGTGATATCACAACAGTCAAGAAACTAAGTGCTTTGTAACTAGGAGGTGAAGGGAGTTTTAGTTGGACTGTTTAAAACTTCTGGGTTTTTTTTGTTTGTTCTTGTTAACACAGATGTAATGTCAGTGACTAATGAACGCGTTGGAGAAAAGATGTTTTTGTTAAAAAGTCACACTCCTGCCACTGTAGTTAAAATGTAAAGTTCATAATACACATCCAATGAGACCCTCTCCAAGATCCCCTTCACAAAACAAGGGGAAGATCAGATTTCTGACATTTCTAAGGTTTAAATCTAAGCAAAAAAATCCCAAAACTTTAAAAGAAAGTTTTCAGGTTTTGTCCATCATAAAGAAGTGAAAAAAGCCACAAGCCCAATTTAAAAAAATTCCTTTGAAGATCATCTTTAAGAAGCAGTAATGTCATGTAGTTTTGCTATGTACTGTTAAATATGTGAGACAATTCTCACTCCTTCCCCTCACCCCCCAAACCTTTTCGCCCAGGACACCTAGACTTCAATGTATATAACTCATATCTTTTGAGGCAAAGAATTGGGGATCTGCTGTGCTACATCCCAGAAGTGGATGCACTTCAGAATTTGTGAAGTGATCCTTGTGCACCTCCGACCTACCACACATGGATATTGTGAAACTTAGGGCCACAGTGTTCTGGAGGACTGCATGGTCACACAGTACTGCAAGGGGGAGTAAGACCCACAACCTACCTCTCTACCCCTAACTAGGCCCCTGCACAGCCTCCCTGGATTTTGGGTCCACGCATATAAGAGTAAGCAGTTGCTGCATGCCTGCTGCTAATCTCCTCCCACCACATGTAGGTAGGTGGGGAGTAAGTAGGAATGGGCAGAGCTTTGGCTCCACCCCCAACCCTAGCTGGCTTGGGTGGAGGGGGCAATCTGCTACTGATAAGAGCCAGTAGCAGACTGCCAGTCTCCTGGGGAAGGTGGGGGGGGGGAAGGAATTGTGCCTCTCGGTCTACAAATACATAAAAGGGAAATGAATTGTTTTGGGCAGTACACTGGGCTGTACCTAGGAGCAATAACACACACTTCAAAAAAAGGTAAATGTAGGCTAAGTATCAGGTGGGGGGAGGAGATGGAATAGAACACTTAGCTGTTAAATTACAGAACTAGCCCATTGTTTGTGCCCTTTAAAACTATACTGTAGAAAGCACTAAAAAAATGCTGTACGGAACAATGCTGCCTTGGCAGGGAGATGGAGCTGATAACCAAACCCATTTTTTCCATCTGTAAATGCTGTGCTGTGCTTCTACAAATGATGCAGGCAGGACATCCTTTGGGTACTAGATCAACACTGTGTCACTGATGTCTCATGTCAAGTTAGAAGCTTAGTCACACACAATTCAATTCATCCCATTGCCCCTCCCTCTGTAGGGACAGAGCTGGATGTTCAAAGGTTCTGTTCTGCCGTTTGTCAACCTGACCGGCGAGTTGTACAATGACTTTTCCCCTAGGCTAGACAGTCGGGGGGATTATATTCAGCAAGACAACAGTCCAATGAGAAATTCTGTAAGCTTTAGGTCCCCCTAAATTAAATAGAGATAAAACTAGGGATGAAGCCACACCTTTGGATTTTCCAAATACCAAATAATTTCTTTGTGATGAGTCTGAGTTGTGAGAGACTTGTCAAGTTGTGGGGGGGGGGGTCAGGAGGGAGTCCCCATAGCAAGATGTGAGTGGGGTGATCATGGGGGCTGGGTAGGGATGACAGGAGGGAGGTATACTCCTCAGAGAGAACCAGACAGGTTGATATTTGGAGCCATCAGGGTGGAAAGAGGTGGTTGGTTTTTAAAGCTGTGTCAGGCTGGCAGAGAAGACCGCAGTGGGTGTGAGTCTTTCGAAAGCAGGGCTGGATATTGGACAGGAGCTACAGCAGAGGCAGTGAAAGTATGGGGGTTATCGCTGAATCATGCCACATGGCAGGAAGTGGCTGGAGTGGGTGAAAGGGAATGGGGAAAAAGATGGACCACCACATGCCAAAAGTTATTTTAAGCATTTGTATCCATTCTCCATTTTGCAAACAAACAAACATACACTAATCCCATCAATATTCCAGCATTCAAGAACAAATCAAACCTGGATTAGATCTCTGTCCATGTCTTTAGTGAAAACAGAGAGAATGTGATGTACAGACACAGCTAGTCATGGAGAAGGGTAGGGATTTCAGACCATGGCAATCAGAAAATATAACGGAGGGAAGAGGACGGAGGTGAAGGAAAGAGGTGTGGGCTAGATCAAAATGCCACCACATATTAGACACTGCGCAGGTTTTTCAGTGGATCAACCTATCCCCTGGAGTACTGAGCTACTGCTAACAGGCTAGCAAAGAGTCACTCCTGTCACTCATCATTACAGTACCACCCTTGTGCTTTCTGTGCAATTGATTACATTTCTCAATATTAAAGAAACTCTGCCTGATCATTATTTACTGAGATTAGTTTTGGATCTGAGGCTTATCCTTAAACCATGAGTAAGATATATGCACAAGTCATCACTAAGGCTAATTTAATACAATCTGATCTCATTTTCATTATGCTTTGTCTAACGCAGTGAATCAGTGTTTGTTTATGAGCAGGCATTCACCTCCCACTGACCTGTGCAAACTCAGTGATGTTGAATGAGGCGAGGCCAGAGATTTAAAAAAAGATTTCAGAAATTCAGGCATCAACAAGGGCTGATGACAATATTCCATTCCTCTGGGGTGAAGTTACCCCTTGCAGTTCTCCCCTTCCTCTCTACCCCACCTCTCATCTTCCTTATTTAACCATGGACAGCTTCCTCCAGTTTCCAATCTTCAGGCAACAGGGTGAAAATAAACATATAGGAAAAAACAACTTGCAGTTAAAAAGGTCGGTCTGGTACTTTTCCCCTTGGGACTGTACCGGATCTCCCATTGTGGTTTAGCTCTGAATGTCATTAAAGCTCATTCTGAATCTGCTGTTTCCAGACCAAACACAGAGAGTTGATAAAATTTCCATATTACACCAAAACACTTGGCAAAGATTGATTGCTCTCTGGGGCAATGTGGTGAATGGGACTGGAAAAAGAGGAGCTGGTTTCAGGAGGGGCATATATTTTTGTGAGACTACTGGTTCAGGAATGCAAGCTTAGGGGTTGCTCTGTATTTAGTTTATAGATAAATAGCAAAGCCTCAACATGTTATGCTGGCTTGCCAGTTATTTATAAAGCTCTGTTTCTTACCACTCTGATTTTTGGCTAGTGAAACATGGCCACTTATTTTGAAATAATTCCTTCCATTTCTATATGCAGGGCCATCTAGATAGGGGGTACTTCAGATTCTCAATATGTGAATGAGATGATATTGTAAAGTTGGTTTTAAATTTTTTAGGTACTAAGGAATTAGTGGGGAAGGAAGAGACTTTACAGAAGGAACGGGAGTCCACGTTAGCACAAGCTTGCTGACACAGAAAAGTTTTTTGGGGCAAGCCAACACATACTGGGGCAGGTGGACACAGACAGATGTCAGGAATACAAAGATACCTTTCCGTCTAGTATAGAATGGAAATGAACTGGGGGAGAAAAGGGTTGAGATCACAAAAATAAAGTCCAGTAAATACCAACACGTCTATACCTCGATCAGAGGGTGTGGCTGCAGCTCAAGTGCACATACTTGAACTAGCTTTAATCTAGTTATCTTGGGACCTGGAGAGCCTGCAGTAGGGTGCATTTCAGTGCTGGCTAGCACTGAGACTAATTATCCAGGGTGCAGTGTGGGCCTGTTCAGCCCATGTTGAAGTGCACTCTGCAAAGATTCACTGCTCAGAACCCGAGGTAGCTAGATTATAGCTAGTTTGGGTATGTCTACTTGAGCCGAGTCACACCCCGTGACTGCAATATATATATACCCTGTAAGATTAAATAGAAATAGGCACACAGCCAAAAATTTTATTTATTTGTTATTTATTTATATATTTATTTTTTATATTTATTTTATTATTATTATATTTTATTGTTTTATATTTATTTTATTTATTTATTTATTTTATTTATTTATATATATGTGTCTCTCTATGTCAAGTAACTCCTATCTTCCTGTGATTGTATATTTATTTAGAACTAGAATATGGCTTGTACTACTTGATCAAACAGCATAAGGGGAAGTAAGAGCCTTCCCTATGCCCCTGAAAGGGCTACCCTGGTCTTTGGGTACATTTCCCCAGGAGAAAGCAGGTGCTACAAGCCCACTACTCCCCACCAAGGCAGGTATGCAGAGAATGGGCACAGCCTTGGTCCTACCCTCCAAATGCACAAGTGAGTGGAGGTGACATGGCCTAGGGTGGGAGGGGAGGGAGAGTGATTTTCTGCAGGTTGTAAATTAAATCTAAAGTGTTCCCATCTCAGGTACTCTGTGGGTTGCTTAGCTATTTGGAATGCATCAGTGGCTTAGTTAAATTCATTATTAGCTGTTCAGGAGGGACTATAATCCACTATTACATTTAGATTGATTAAAACACCAGTCTAAATTGACAACTGACTCCTTGGCAGACAACACTCAGAGAGGCTCTCTCAGTTACATGTTAAATCTCATGCCTTGTGCTCTTGCTTCTATTTTTCTCTCTGTTATGTTTTTAAAGGGGTAATTTACTGATGTTTTTAGAGTGGCTTCATTAATATATCCCATTTATGCTGAGATGCAATCCCCTCTCAATGATCTTATTTTGGCCTTTAACTATTTATCTGAATTCAACAATTTCCATTGTTTCTCCAAGGATTTATCTGTCAAATTAGCCACTCTGTTTCGGTTCAGGACTAAGCCTACAGAGAACAGATAAATTACTAAACATGAGGATTCATGTTCATCTATGGAATGGTCTTGTGGAATCAGAGAAAAACAAAATTATCTTCAGCCCATCCAGTACTTTCTGGTAGACTCTTCCGTGTCTTCCACATGTATCTGTAGGTCTGGATTCAAAGCCTATTGAACTCAATCGAAATACTCCCACTGATCTAGAAGGACTTTAGATCAGGCTCCTACAGAATGTCTATCTGTCCATACATCCAGTTTGGATGTGCCCGTCTCCCTAGTATCTAAGTTCCAAGCACAACATTTAAAACTGCATTACATTTTTTTTTTTTTTTTTGCAAATGGCACCCTATTCCCTACCAACTCCTACTTTCAGGCATTTTTAGCTTAACTTCCCCCCGCCCTTCCTTTTGTTCTCCCCTTCCCTGACCACAGGAAACATCACTAGGCTACTCTTCTGTCATTTGTATTGAAGGAGGCCTTGTACAAAATGATTGGTTTTGCAATTTGTCCTACAGACAGTCAGGACTTATCCTGATCTTTGGTGTTAAGGAATTCCATAGCCAATGACATTCCATGGTAATTTCTTGCCCATACCTCCAAAACTTTATCTTGGGCTCTGGCAACTGCAGTATCCCCACTGAGCATAATTATCATGGTGGTTCTGCCTTACTGAGGGTTTGTCTTTATTACCACATTAAATCAGTGCCAGTAGCGCATCTGATGACAACACATTACGCTGACAGGAGAGCGCTCTCCCATTGACATAATTACGTCACCTCAACAAGAGGCAAAAGCTATGACACCACTGTAAGTTGATTTAAGTTACATTACTCAGGGGAGTGGTTTTTTCACGCCCCTGAGCAATGTAACTTACATTGACTTAAGCGGTAACACAGACAAGCCCTGAGCATAAGAAGTGACTCATTTGCCACTGATGATACTCTTGCTGAAACACTGAAAAATTTTCAAGCAACTCTAATTACCAATGAAACTGTTTTCTGTCAAAAAAAATGCTGTTTTGTCAAAACCTAAAACGTTTTGTGGAAACGGATCAGGTTTGACAAAAGTTTGAGGGTGGGAGGAAAAGAGAGAGCACATGAGCAAGTTCACTTACAGT
The DNA here is from genome assembly GCF_965140295.1 of Lepidochelys olivacea. Classification (NCBI taxonomy): domain Eukaryota; kingdom Metazoa; phylum Chordata; order Testudines; family Cheloniidae; genus Lepidochelys; species Lepidochelys olivacea. Next base: position 130,659,266 of record NC_140413.1, read on the forward strand.
AGCCAATAGCATGGTGGTTAGGGCACTCATCTAGGATATGGGAGACTGGGGTTCAAGTCAATGTACTAATCACTGAGCTATATAGTCAGTCTTGTGCTTTCTCTCCTATTGAAATTGTTCCACCTTGTATGAATCATTCAATATCAATTGCTCCAAAGTGATACTGACTATATAGCCCAGTGGGTGGGGCACTGACCCAGTTGTGACTCAGACAGAGGAGGGACTTGAACCTGAGTCTCCCAAATGCCAGCTGAGTGACCTAACCACCAGCCTACTGGCTCTTCAGGGCTGGCTTCTTGCCCATGTTTTCACAATAAAATTTTGAAACCTCAACATTTTCCATAAAAGGCAATTGTGGTTTTTCATCCAGCCCTATCGGCAACTCATTTTTAATTAAGTGTATTAAACTTGTTAATGCTACACAAAGGAGCTAAGTTGTTTTCAAGTTCACATTGACACCAATGTCTTCACCACCTTCAAAACAGACAGATGGTCTTCGTTTGAAACTTTTATCTTTTCAAATCTTTAACTTCACCTAATTTCACTGTCTGAGCTTGTCCGGTCACTTGAGGTGAGGTGAAAGCACTCCTTGGTAAATTCATGTTTGCCTAAGAGAAGACAAAAATAACTATCCATAAATTGCAAGTAGTTTCTCTTTCTCCCCACCTTCCTTCACCTCTTCCTCTACAGCACTGTTTCAAAACAGACACACACAAAATAAAAATCAAATCACAAAAGCTCACCCCTACATTTCATTTGAATAAAATCCAGCTGGTGAATTGACTGTAGTAAAGGTTCACTATCCAGAGTCAGGTCAAATTCAGCTGATACTTTTGGTTCCAAGGCTCCTTTGACCCACTGTTCCTGAGACACCTGAACACGTTTGATTAAAGCATCTGAAATCTTAAAAAGAACATTAGGCTTTTAGTGAAACTGCAAATGCAAAAATAGATCAGAATAAATTAGAAGTGACAGACATGAATGACTATACTATATCATACAAGGTGACTGAGAGCCTCATGGTCTAACTGAAGCAGGGCAAAGTGGCAATTTTGCTGTGAATTCCCATGTGTGTTGCATCTTCCCATTTTGTCTTTTCAAAGCAAATCCCCTGTGAGAGTTGGAAAAGTTAGTTTTCTTTGAAAAGAAGCTTTGTGGAACAGGGCTAGGGAGCTATCTTAACTGCTTGAGAGCCACACAGAAAGCGGACTTTCCTCTCTGATCTGCACAGCAGCTGTCTTGATGTCTCATTTCATCTCCATGAATAGAAGGGAGAAGATATCTGACACTAGAAAGCTTTTTAATTTAGCAAAGTCTAGCAGACAGAAATTGAAGCTAGAACAATTCAAACTGGAAAGAAGGTGCCCATTTTTAATAGTTAGGGGAATTAACCATTGGGAACAGATCTCCCCAAAGGATGCGGTTGATTCTCCATTAAATTAAGATTGGATGCCATTCTTAAAGCTCTGCTCTAGTTCAACCACAAGCTATTAGGACTTGACGAATACTGCCAAGATAAGTATTCACCCCCTTCTGTTGGGTTTGAAATGGTAACCATGAAACGATCTTAGAATTTTCAGAAACAACTTAATAAATCCATATTGAATGGCAAACTAGAGAAAGTCAGAAGAAAGCATGTCAATACGGGGATTTCATTGTAATAGCTGAGCCTAAATGATCAGATAGTAAGTCTTTACACTTGGCAAAGGGAGGAAGAAGACACCTGCTGGTCACCATGTTTTCTTTTGTAATTGACTCAGGATCATCCCCAAAATCCTTATTCAGCTATTATTAGTTCTTGCAGAGGCAAAACTCCAATAGGCCAAATCCTGAGACAAGGGAACTGCAGATGTTCAGAGCCTCTCAGAGTTTGGTACATAGCTTCATTGAAGACTGAGTAAGGACTTCAGATTTAGCTCTATTAAAATACCATGGTAAATGGCAGTTTGGATCAAAGAAACTATTTAGACTTTGCCATGTGTTAATTAGACTGTGCTTTGGACTAATTGCCCATGTGGGGGTACCTGTAGCCCCCCTCCCTTATATCCCAGCACAGATTTCCTGGCAGCAGAACTAAGAATAAAACTGAGGTTTCCGATATTGGAGACAAAAATATTAGCCACTCAATCATATTGCCTTTCATGCAGAATGCACCAACCAGGTGCTTTGGTTTTCCTGTCTCCAAACATTACATTGTGTTTCTCTCCCAGAGTAAGGAATAGAACCAAGCATCCTCATCTCCAATATTAACTGCTATCTAGCGAAGAATTGTGTAACTCACTGTCAAGGCCACATTTAGAGGCTAGTCGACAGAGATAACAGTAATTCCATCTGTAGTTCAAGTGGTAAAGGTCTGTGCCGAGGATTTAGAACTCCAGGGTTCAATCCCGATAATGCCTCACATTAGGGGACTTTTTTCAGAGTAACAGCCGTGTTAGTCTGTATTCGCAAAAAGAAAAGGAGTACTTGTGGCACCTTAGAGACTAACCAATTTATTTGAGCATAAGCTTTCGTGAGCTACAGCTCACTTCATTGGATGCGTACTGTGGAAAGTACAGAAGATCTTTTTATACACACAAAGCATGAAAAAATGGGTGTTTACCACTACAAAAGGTTTTCTCTCCCCCCACCTCACTCTCCTGCTGGTAATAGCTTATCTAAAGTGATCACTCTCCTTACAATGTGTATGATAATCAAGGTGGGCCATTTCCAACACAAATCCAGGGTTTAACAAGAACGTCTGGGGGGGGGGGGTAGGAAAAAACAAGGGGAAATAGGTTACCTTGCATGACGACTTAGCCACTCCCAGTCTCTATTCAAGCCTAAGTTAATTGTATCCAATTTGCAAATGAATTCCAATTCAACAGTCTCTCGCTGGAGTCTGGTTTTGAAGTTTTTTTGTTGTAATATCGCAACTTTCATGTCTGTAATTGCATGACCAGAGAGATTGAAGTGTTCTCCGACTGGTTTATGAATGTTATAATTCTTGACATCTGATTTGTGTCCATTTATTCTTTTATGTATAGATTGTCCAGTATGACCAATGTACATGGCAGAGGAGCATTGCTGGCACATGATGGCATATATCACATTGGTGATGTGCAGGTGAACGACTTCCTCTTCAGGCCCTACACTACCAGCACTCCCAGCTACCTTCGAGACACCACTGACTTCCTGAGGAAACTACAATCCATCAGTGATCTTCCTGATAACACCATCCTGGCCACTATGGATGTAGAAGCCCTCTACACCAACATTCCACACAAAGATAGACTACAAGCCATCAAGAACACTATCCCCGATAATGTCACGGCTAACCTGGTGGCTGAACTTTGTGACTTTGTCCTTACCCATTTTACATTTGGGGACAATGTATACCTTCAAATCAGCGGCACTGCTATGGGTACCCGCATGGCTCCACAATATGCCAACATTTTTATGGCTGACTTAGAACAACGCTTCCTCAGCTCTCGTCCCCTAATGCTCCTACTCTACTTGCGCTATATTGTTGACATCTTCATCATCTGGACCCATGGAAAAGAAGCTCTTGAGGAATTCCACCATGATTTCAACAATTTCCATCCCACCATCAACCTCAGCCTGGTCCAGTCCACACAAGAGATCTACTTCCTGGACACTACAGTGCTAATAAACGATGGTCACATAAACACCATCCTATACCGGAAACCTACTGACCGCTATTCCTACCTACATGCCTCCAGCTTTCACCCTGACCACACCACACGATCCATTGTCTACAGCCAAGCTCTGCGATACAACCGCATTTGCTCCAACCCCTCAGTCAGAGACAAACACCTACAAGATCTCTATCAAGCATTCTTACAACTACAATACCCATCTGCGGAAGTGAAGAAACAGATTGATAGAGCCAGAAGAGTTCCCAGAAGTCACCTACTACAGGACAGGCCTAACAAAGAAAATAACAGAACGCCACTAGCCGTCACCTTCAGCCCCCAACTAAAACCTCCAACGCATTATTAAGGATCTACAACCTATCCTGAAGGATGACCCAACACTCTCACAAATCTTGGGAGACAGGCCAGTCCTTGCCTACAGACAGCCCCCCAACCTGAAATACTCACCAGCAACCACATACCACACAACAGAACCACTAACCCAGGAACCTATCCTTGCAACAAAGCCCGTTGCCAACTGTGCCCACATATCTATTCAGGGGACACCATCACAGGGCCTAATAACATCAGCCACACTATCAGAGGCTCGTTCACCTGCACATCCACCAATGTGATATATGCCATCATGTGCCAGCAATGCTCCTCTGCCATGTACATTGGTCAAACTGGACAGTCTCTACGTAAAAGAATAAATGGACACAAATCAGATGTCAAGAATTATAACATTCATAAACCAGTCGGAGAACACTTCAATCTCTCTGGTCACGCGATTACAGACATGAAAGTTGCGATATTACAACAAAAAAACTTCAAAACCAGACTCCAGTGAGAGACTGTTGAATTGGAATTCATTTGCAAATTGGATACAATTAACTTAGGCTTGAATAGAGACTGGGAGTGGCTAAGTCGTCATGCAAGGTAACCTATTTCCCCTTGTTTTTTCCTACCCCCGCCCCCAGACGTTCTTGTTAAACCCTGACTTTGTGCTGGAAATGGCCCACCTTGATTATCATACACATTGTAAGGAGAGTGATCACTTTAGATAAGCTATTACCAGCAGGAGAGTGGGTGGGGCGAGAGAAAACCTTTTGTAGTGGTAAACACCCATTTTTTCATGCTTTGTATGTGTAAAAAGATCTTCTATACTTTCCACAGTATGCATCCGATGAAGTGAGCTGTAGCTCACGAAAGCTTATGCTCAAATAAATTGGTTAGTCTCTAAGGTGCCACAAGTACTCCTTTTCTTTTTAGGAGACTTTATGGCTGCATGTGACAAGAATCTGATTTCCCAGTTTGCATTTTAAAAAGTGGTTTAATTAATTCACATATTGAGAAAATAATCCTTTAAACCAGTGGTTCTCAAACTTTAGCAACCGGAGGACCCCCATTTTGATTTAAAATTTTTCACAAAACCTGAGTCCCCCACTCAACCCCTTCCCATAAGGCCCCCTCTTCTTCCCTCCCCCACTCCACCCGTGCCTCTTCCTGCCCCCTCTCCCAAGCTTGCCCCCTCTCCACTCCTCCTCCTCCCTCCCAGCGCCTTCTACATGCCGCTGAACAGCTATTCCCCTGCGTGCAGGAAGCACTGGGAGGGAGGGGGAAGAGGTGAACAGCAGGGCTGGTGGACCCCCTGGAGTACCCTCACAGACCCCAGTTTGAGAAACGCTGGTTTAAACGAAGTCTCAATCTAGAAAACATTATCATCTGTAAATTAGGTTTGACACGCAACAAGATAGGTGTTCCATATCTGCATCAAAATTGGCACTCATTTTGCACTCACACACTGGCAGGTATGAAGGTTGAGAGGTATGGTGCCAGGAAGGGGACATATCAGAAGCAAGCTGGAGACTTGGTGGTATCAATGGAGTAAGGTCTCTAGGTTGCTCTAACTAACCAACACTGGGACTGGGTTGGTGCAAAAATCAGGAAGCCATAACCAGTCCCCTGATGGTCTCTTACCCCATTCCCCTGCAAATAGAGCAGGCTGGGCAAAGGGGAGAATTGAATCTTCTAGATCATTCAAATCTTGGCCTCTACTTAGACTACCAACAAGAGTACCAATTATGCTGGAGGCTTTTTTGGTGATGCAGACCCTTGTCTATTGGTAAACGCATAGATGCCACCAAAATCATTTAATATTAGCTACCAAACTGTAATAATTTCTAGGTATTATTGACAAAGACCGAATGTGAAACTGCAGCTGAAAGACTCCATAGCCCATTTCCAAGCCATTAAGCCAAACACTCCACCATAGCAAGTTTTACATTCCAGTATAATCTTTTTGTTTCTTCACAAGAGTAGAAAAGAAAATACCTGTAAAAAACCAGAGGGATCATTTTCTTTGATTACTTCCAGACAGTATTCCATAAGCCCTGTTGACTGACGTAGCTTCAACGTACAGTGATTTATCTGGTCCCAAACAACCTGCAAATGAAAACCTCAGTACATTTCTCATAATCCTCTCAGTTTTCACTGAATCAAGTAAATTATTTCAGAAGCAGCAGCAGTGAATGGAAGAGAGTGTTAAACCTATGTTTGTTTTAGCTGCCATATGGGTATTACCCTATCTGCAACAGCTACACTTCTTTACTCTGTATTGTAAATACTGATAATTAGTTTGGCAAAATGTCATGTACAGGGAATCTCAATTATCAGAGCAGATAAAGTGTTGAATACCCAGGTCTGCTCATGGCTGAAGGAGTTAGGATCTAATAAGTGTAGAATTTGTTCACTGCACATGCAACCACACTTCCATTAAAATTTGAGCTTTAAATAACAAAATAACTGAAACCTAATATATTAAACAGAATAACTATGAGGACTACTGGGCAGTTTATATTCTATCATTCCCTTCACAATTTACAGTAGACCCTTGTTCATCCAGAGGAAAAGAATAAGAAAAGCACACCTCTCATTTTTCCCCAACTTTGGACTTGTTTCTGCTCTCATACTGCTGTAAATCAGGAGTAAGTCCACTGCAGTCTATGGAGTTATTCAAGGTAAAAATGGTCTAAGTGAGAGGAGAATCAGGCCTTTTAGTGGGACATCACAAATTTAGGAAGTTGTGAGAGTGGGGTTCCCAGAACATTGAGCTGAAGCAGTTTGTCCATTCCCTCTACATTGTGTTAATCAGACAATAGAAAAAAAATTAAAATATTTATAATGCACCCAGAACTTGTAATATTTTCAAATACAGAGCTATGAGCTGCATGAAATTTCACCACAAAGAACCCTACTGATCACCACTCCAATCAGCCAGTTACATTTTCTCTTTCCTTCCCCTTTCTCTTATTTCTCTTGAGAAGAGAGTAAAAGAGGATCCCAGGATGTGTCTCACTGACACTTGAGATTCTGAAGGTTTAAAGAATGGACTAAATCCTGAAGTTTTTATTCAGTCCTTTCTCAAACAAGATGGCTTCTACAAGGTCAAAACCAGAGATGTAATAAGTGCTTGAACTGCCCACTGATTTCAGTGGGAGTTGTGATTACTTAGCACCTGTCAGGATTTGACCCATAAACGTCAATAAGAGTATTGCCTAAAGACTGAAGCACTAATTCAGCAAGTTACTTAAGCACATGCCTAACTTTAAACACATGAATAATTCCATTACAGTTATGCTTATGTACCTTGTTAAACTGGGGCCTGAATAAGGACTTCAAGATTTGGTCAATGGGAATTTTAACTGAGTAAGGACTTCAGGACTTGGCGTCATGTGCATTAACTCTAGGCTAAAGAGTCACTTCAATAGAAATATTTGTAGCCACACTCTCTAGAATGCTTACAACTCATAATAGTTGTACTCACCTTTAATTTGTGCTCACGGTCTTTGGTAACTTTTGTGAGCAGTTTTGCCTTTTGACGAGTTAATGCATCAACCAGGGCATCACACTGAGCAACCAGACAAGCTTCATAGTCCAACCCATTCTCCTAGAAGAAGGTGACAACCATATTCATCTATGAAAATGAATTTTTTACAGTAAAAGCTGTTATTTACCCAAACCAATATACGTGTTTTACATTTAGAAAATGTTTCCTTTCAAGAGTTTGGCACGTCATGTTTCCTTTGTGATTCCATTACATATTGCACTGTTAACAACTGCTAGCTATAATATGCCTTAAGGGACACTGTCAAGATGATCATGCTACAAAATTAATTTATTGTAACCCCTTAATATACTAGCATTTTCCAGACAAATGAATGCTTAGGAGTCTCTATGTATTATTAAAATATTGTTCCAAATTCTGCTCTCAGTTACCTCACTGAAATGCCTCTGAAATCAGGGGGGTCGCACCATAGTAACTAACGCAGAATGTAGTCCACAGACTGATCCCAAGGGGAATAAACCAAGAATAAATATAATTCTTGAGATTGTGGTATATTGCCTCAAAGGAACAATTTTAACCTAAGCACTTTTTTTTGAGCTTCTTGTAGTTAGCACATGCTTACATCTTCCCTGGAAACATGAATTTGGTTAGCCTTTTAAAAATAATACACTGTAGATTTTAGTCCCGTAGCACTGGAATTCACCTCTATACAGAGTACCAGCAGAAGGCATATGCAGAACTTTAGTCAGAGCTTAAGTGGGATTTAAATAGTACTAGGCTTTGGTCTGGCCCTCTGCACACAGGTGAATTTCACTCCTATGGAATTCACAACATAAAACTGGTTTAAATGGAAGTCATCATACAAGCTAAGCAGCTGCTCTTGAGGAGGGGAGGAAGCCTTCATGCGCCTGTTTCCAGGAGACACTGGGCTGACTAGCTAGCTTCTCCCCAAACCCCAGTTCAGCACTTAAGCTTTAGTGTGCTTAACTTTAAGCATGTGTTTAAATCCTATTTAAGTCAATGTCTCTCTCTGTTTCCCCCTTGGATTATATATTACTAATCTGATTTATCCACTTGGCCAAAATTAGATTTGTCCTATTGCCTTCCTAAAGGTTGGAGGACAATTCTTTACATTTGATATAGCCACTGATATCCACTTCTAACAGGCTGGCCACTGTGGTAGTCAGTTTTCCCAGGACAAGTATAGGTGGCAAAGTTCTCCATTGTCTTCTGCTTAGAACCCCAATTCAGAAAAACACTTAAGCATGTGCTTAACTTTAAGATTAAATCCCACTGAATCAATAGGGAGTCTCAGAGAAGAACTCATCTGTCAACAGATATAAACACTGATTCACCTCATGTGGGCATTTACACCTGTGCAAAGTGGGTGTGAAATACTACCAGTCTGATGGGGAGAGTTTTACATGCACTTTGCATTGGAGTAAATGACTCTAAAGTGAAAAGCAGTGGAAAATTAGGCCCAGTGATGATAAAGAGATAAAGTTACCAAAGGGTTTACAGTATTTTTAGACCATTAACCTATCCATTTCTCTGACAAGGGTCTCTTTCAAATCAGTTATTAAAATCACAAGTGTTACTTTTACAGGAATTAATTCCTGAATGCTTTTAGGTTTTAAATATAAATTAATCTATGAATATCCACAATTTGGTGCCCCAATATGTATGGGTTATAAACACTGCTTTGTTTATGTTAGGACTACATATATGTCTTTTTATCTCTGGAAAAAAAATCAGTTTTAGAAAAAAACGGTTTGCCAATTTTACTTCAGTATTCTGGATCCATTGCCAAGCTAAATTAGGTTTAAATGGGCATCTTGTCTTAAGATGCAAGTGCCATCTCTTCTACAAAGTATCCCTACTTTGGGATATCAATGAACATTGGTACCAAATTCCTCTATTCTTGATCTTCCCTGTTGAAATGATTCAAGTGATAGAAGGGACATCTAGATAGGAAAGGAAAATGAAATTTAGTTCTATAGTCAATGGACCCAATTCTCTTCTTTCTTATATCACTTTTGCACCAGTGTAACTCCCTTGACTTTGACAGTTTCTTCTGATTTACACCAACATTAGAGCAGCATCAAGCCTATGCTCTCATTTACACTGCCACAAATCAGGAATATCTCTACTGAAGTCATTGGAGTTACCTTACAGTAAAAATAGCGTGAGAGGAGAATCAGGCTTTGCATAGCTATCCCTTACACACGCGTTACTTATTCCCGTCTTTTTCCCTTTGTTTCGGCTTTTCTCTTCCCCACTATTTATTTCAATCTACCTCCGGTTTTAGATTAAATTTTTTTACCTTCATCCTTACACCCTAAGCCATGATTCATGCAGCCCTCTCTCTGATTAAGGAGAGATAGAACATTCTTCCCCTTGGAGCTGAATGCTCTGCCTCTTTGGCTATGTCTATTCTGCAGGCACAAGCTCAGTGTAGCTAAAGCTGACATACCCAAGAGAGCTATGTTCCAGAACAGTGAAGTTGCAGTGGTGTATGCTTCAGTGCAGATTAGTCCTGTGAATAGTCACCCATGGTTCTCTGCTAGCATGGGGAGCAAGGGACCAAGCTTGGCCTGAACTTAGATGAGCTACAACGAGACCACGGGTTAGCCCCAGCCCCTTTCCACTTGTATCTGTCCCTCCTCTACTTGGGTTACACCCCTGTACCTTCACTTTGTCTCTCACAAGATGATAGGGAAATGTTAGTTTCTGCACAGAGCTCGAGTCAGAATGAGTGCTCTTGTGGGTAACCCTGTCATGGGGACTACAACCCCCCCCACACACATACAAACAGTACTTGTTGCAGCAGATGGGAGAAGACTGAGGATCTTATAGTAAGAGCAACAAGGCCCCTTAGAGAGTCAGGGAAGAGGTAGTGAGGGCAATCGGGCAGGTTGTGAAGAGTGTGAGAAGAATAGTGTAAGGGACTTGAAAGTGACCTAAGAAGAGAAAAAGGAGAGAAGAAAAGCAGAAATCCACAGTCAGGGAAAAAAATAAAGAGCAGAGAAAGAAAAAGGAGGCTGTGAACCCAAGAGTAAGCCCTGGTCTACATTATGAGTTTAGGTCGAATTTAGCAGCGTTAGATCAATTTAACCCTGCACCCATCCACACGACGGAGCCATTTTTGTCGACTTAAAGGGCTCTTAAACTCAATTTCTGTACCCCTCCCAGACGAGGGGATTAGCACTGAAATCGACATCGCCGGGTAGAATTTGGGGTCGCGTGGACGCAATTTGACAGTATTGGCCTCCAGGAGCTATCCCAGAGTGCTCTATTGTGACCGCTCTGGACAGTACTTTCAACTCAGATGCACTAGCCAGGTACACAGGAAAAGCACCGGGAACTTTTGAATTTCATTTCCTGTTTGGCCACGTGGCATGACCATACAGAGCTCATCAGCAGAGGTGACCATGCAGTCCCAGAATCGCAAAAGAGCTCCAGCATGGACTGAACGGGAGGTACTGGATCGCTTTATGGGGAGACGAATCCGTGCTATCAGAACTCCATTCCAAAAGACGAAATGTCAAAATATTTGAAAAAAAATCTCCAAGGGCATGAAGGACAGAAGCTATATCAGGGACACACAGCAGTGCCGTGTGAAACTTAAGGAGCTCAGGCAAGGCTACCAAAAAACCAGAGAGGCAAACAGCCACTCCAGATCAGAACCCCAGACATGCCGCTTCTATGAGGAGCTGCTTGCAATTCTAGGTGATACCTCTACCACTACCCCATCCCTGTACATGGAGTCTCACACAAGAGGGATGAGGATTTTGGGGATGAGGCTGATGATGATGAGGTGGAAGATGAAACCATTCTCCCTTACAGCCAGGAACTGTTTATCACCCTGGAGACCCTCCCAACGTGGACTCCCAGACTTTGAAGGCGGAGAAGGCACCTCTGGTGACTGTACCTTTGTAAATATAACACATGGTTTAAAAGCAAGCGTGTTTAATGATTAATTTTCCCGGAAGACTGGGGATGCATTCGCGGCCAGTACAGCTACTGGAAAAGTCTGTTAATGTGCCTGGGGATGGAGCGGAAATCCTCCAGGGAAATCTCCATGAAGCTCTCCTGGATGTACTCCCAAAGCCTTTGCAAAAGGTTTCTGGGGAGGGCAGCCTTATTCCGTCCTCCATGGTAGGACAATTTACCATTCCAGGCCAGTAGCACGTAGTCTGGAATCACTGCATAACAAAGCATGGCAGCGTATGGTCCTGGTGTTTGCTGGCATTCAAACAACACCTGTTCTTTATCTCTCTGTGTTATCCTCAGGAGAGTGATATCATTCATGGTCACCTGGTTGAAATAGGGGAATTTTATTAAGGGGACATTCAGAGGTGGCTGTTCCTGTTGGGCTGTTTGCCTGGGGCTGAAAAGAAATCATCCCTGCTTTTAGCTACGCAGTGGGGTGCCGGGTGGGGGGAGCATTCATGCTGAGCTGTTCATGTTTGGCTGGCAGGGATCTTTCCTGATACTAGTCATGCAGTGGGAGGAGGGGTGAAGCGATCATCCCAGAGAACTGGGGGAGGGGTTTAGTTGGATTTGTGCTGCACGTTAACCCGAAAACTGCAGCCCCTCCTTTTAAATGGCCAACCCAATGAGTGCTTGAAATGGGAAAGGAGGGCGCTGCTGTTTGAAACCATTCACCATGAAAGAGTCTACCCATTGTTCTCTAAAATGTGTCTTTTTAAATACTACTCTCCCTTTTTTTCCTCCCGCAGCTGCAAATGTTTCAATGCTCCCCTTATCATCTCCATCCCAGAGGCTAGCGCAGATAAGAAGGCAAAAAAAACGCACTCGCGATGAAATGTTCTCTGAGCTCATGCAGTCCTCCTGCACTGAAAGAGCTCAGCAGAATGCTTGGAGGCAGACAATTGCAGAGTCCAGGAAAGCAGAAAATGAATGCGAGGAGCGGTGGCGGGAGCAAGATGATAGGTGGTGGCAGCAGCATGGTGAGAGGAGGCAGGAGGCAATGCTGAGGCTACTGGAGGATCAAACTGATATGCTCCGGCGTATGGTTGAGCTGCAGGAAAGGCAGCATGAGCACAGACCGCTGCTGCAGCAGCTGTGTAACCGCCCACCCTCCTCCCCAAGTTCCATAGCCTCCTCACCCAGACGCCCAAGAACGTGGTGGGGGGGGCGCCTCCAGGCACCCAACCACTCCACCCCAGAGGACTGCCCAAGCAACAGAAGGCTGGCATTCAATAAGTTTTGAAGTGCAGTGTGGCCTTGTCCTGTCCTCCTCCCCCACCCCACCCGGTGCTTCCCTCTTCCCCCACCCCTCCTGGGCTACCTTGGCAGTTATCTCCCTATTTGTGTGATGAATTAATAAAGAATGTATGAATTTGAAACAACAATGACTTTATTGCCTCTGCAAGCGGTGATCGAAGGGGGGAGGGGAGGGCAGGGCAGTTGGCTTACAGGGAAGTAGAGTGAACCAAGGGGGCGGGTTTTCATCAAGGAGAAACAAACAGAACTCTCACACCGTAGCCTGGCCAGTCATGAAACTGTTTTTCAAAGCTTCTCTGATGCGCAGCGTGCCCTGCTGTGCTCTTCTAACTGCCCTAGTGTCTGGCTATGCGTAATCAGCGGCCAGGCGATTTGCCTCAACCTCCCGCCCCAACATAAACTCTCACAGATATTGTGGAGCACACAGCAAGCAGTAATAACAATGGGAATATTGGTTTTGCTGAGGTCTAACCAAGTCAGTAAACTGTGCCAGCATGCTTTTAAATGTCCAAATGCACACTCTACCACTATTCTGCACTTGCTCAGCCTATAGTTGAACAGCTCCTGACTACTGTCCAGGGTGCCTGTGTATGGCTTCAAAAGCCATGGCATTAAGGGGTAGGCTGGGTCCCCAAGGATAACTATAGGCATTTCAACATCCCCAACAGTTATTTTCTGGTCTGGGAATAAAGTCCCTTCCTGCAGCTGTTCAAACAGACCAGAGTTCCTGAAGATGTGAGCATCATGTACCTTTCCCGGCCATCCCACGCTGATGTCCCTTGTGATCCACCAGTGCTTGCAGCACCATTGAAAAGTACCACTTTCGGTTTATGTACTGGCTGCCAAGGTGCTCTGGTTCCAAGATAGGGATATGCGTTCCATCTATTGCCCCACCAAAGTTAGGGAAACCCATTGCAGCAAAGCCATCCACTATGACCTGCACATTTCCCAGAGTCACTACCCTTGATAGCAGCAGCTCAGTGATTGTGTTGGCTACTTGGATCACAGCCGCCCCCACAGTCGATTTGCCCACTCCAAATTGATTCCCAACTGACCAGTAGCTGTCTGGCGTTGCAAGCTTCCCGAGGGCTATCACCACTCGCTTGTGAACTGTGAGGGCTGTTCTCATCTCGGTATTCTTGTGCTTCAAGGCAGGAGAAAGCAAGTCACAAAGTTCCATGAAAGTGCCCTTACGCACACGAAAGTTTCGCAGCCACTGGGAGTCATCCCAGACCTGCAACACTATGCGGTCCCACCAGTCTGTGCTTGTTTCCTGGGCCCAGAATTGGCGTTTCACTCCATGAGCCTGCCCCACTGCCACCAGGATGTCCAAATTGTCAGGGCCCGTACTTTGAGAGAAGTCTGTGTCCATGTCCTCATCAATCTCATCACCATGCTGCCATCGCCTCCACGCCTGGTTTTGCAGATTCTGGTTCTGAACATACTGCAGAATAATGCGCGAGGTGTTTACAATGCTCATAACTGCCGCAATGATCCGAGCGGGCTCCATGCTTGCCGTGGTATGGCGTCTGAGGAGAGTAGAGTTGCAGCTCTGGAAGTGGTGGATGATGATGGTTAGCAGGCCTCCTGCACCGTCTGCTGAAAGCAGTATGGCATCCACAGGGAAAAAAGGCGCGAAATGATTGTCTGCCGTTGCTTTCACGGAGGGAGGGGCGACTGACGACATGTACTCAAAACCACCAGTGACAATGTTTTTGCCCCATCAGGCATTGGGAGCTTAACCCAGAATTCCAATGGGCAGCGGAGACTGCAGGGATAGCTACCCATAGTGCAACGCTCCGAAAGTCAACACTAGCCACTGTACTGTGGATCCACTCCGCCGACTTAATGCATTTAGTGGGGACACACACAATCGACTATATAAAATCGCTTCTATAAAAATCGACTTCTATAAATTTGAAATAATTTTGTAGTGTAGACATATCCTAAGAGCACAGCTCTCTCTCACTCAGCAAGGGAGTAAAGGGTTTAATTTGCTGTCTGACTTGTATGGTGTTTAAATACAATGATAAAAACTACACATCTTTTATTCCACTGAGCAAATGTTTGTGTGTAAGACAGTTCTGCTGAAGGGTGAAAGTGGGAGGCTGTCAGTACTGAGGTATTTATTGGAGACAACCAGAATCATGCTTCTCAGTTCAAGCCATGGATCTGAATCCAAATATTCCCAGTGTTCTGACTTGGTCAGATTTTGTGTTCCGGTTCAGACCCATTATAGAGATGGGCCCATGAAGTGGAGTTCAGTCCAACTCCAGATTCAAATTTTCTCAAAACTCAGAGGGTGGGGTGTCATAACCATAGGGCTAGCCTAAATTCCTCCTTACCTGTAAGGGGTTAAGAAGCTCAAGTAACCTGGTTGGCACCTGACCAAAGGAACCAATGGGGACAAAAGATACTTTCAAATCTGGGAGGGGAGAGGTTTTGTTTTAGGTTCTTTGTTTGTGTGGCTGTTCGCTCTTGGGACTAAGAGGGACCAGACATCAATCCATGTTCTCCAAATCTTCCTCAAGAAGTCTCTCAAATTTCAAACTTGTAAGTAACAGCCAGGCAAGGTGTATTAGTTTACCTTTGTTTTCTCAATTTGTAAATTTTCCCTTTGCTAGAGGGAGGTTGTCATAAATATAAAGGGAAGGGTAAACCCCTTTGAAATCCCTCCTGGCCAGGGGAAAGCTCCTCTCACCTGTAAAGGGTTAAGAAGCTAAAGGTAACCTCGCTGGCACCTGACCAAAATGACCAATGAGGAGACAAGATACTTTCAAAAGCTGGGAGGAGGGAGAGAAACAAAGGGTCTGTGTCTGTCTGTATGCTGCGCTTGCCAGGGACAGAACAGGAATGGAGTCTTAGAACTTTTAGTAAGTAATCTAGCTAGGTATGTGTTAGATTATGATTTCTTTAAATGGCTGAGAAAAGAATTGTGCTGAATAGAATAACTATTTCTGTCTGTGTATCTTTTTTGTAACTTAAGGTTTTGCCTAGAGGGGTTCTCTATGTTTTTGAATCTAATTACCCTATAAGATATATACCATCCTGATTTTACAGGGGGAATTTCTTTATTTCTATTTACTTCTATTTTTTATTAAAAGTCTTCTTGTAAAACACTGAATGCTTTTTCATTGTTCTCAGATCCAAGGGTTTGGGTTTGTGGTCACCTATGCAAATTGGTGAGGCTTTTTATCCAACATTTCCCAGGAAAGGGGGGGTGCAAGTGTTGGGAGGATTGTTCATTGTTCTTAAGATCTAAGGGTCTGGGTCTGTAGTCACCTAGGCAAATTGGTGAGGCTTTTTACCAAACCTTGTCCAGGAAGTGGGGTGCAAGGTTTTGGGAAGTATTTTGGGGGGAAGGACGCGTCCAAACAGCTCTTCCCCAGTAACCAGTATTAGTTTGGTGGTGGTAGCGGCCTGTCCAAGGTATAATATTTTGTACCTTGGGGAAGTTTTGACCTAAGCTGGTAAAGATAAGCTTAGGAGGTTTTTCATGCAGGTCCCCACATCTGTACCCTAGAGTTCAGAGTGGGGGAGGAACCTTGACATGGTGGCACAGTGGTGGGATTAACCTGAAATCATTTTGAGATCCAGTTGAGATTTTTTGAACTAGAAATACAGATTTTAAAAAGGAATTTTTAGGAAGTCCAGAAGGCAGCTTTGAAACTGAAAGCAGCTTGGTTTCTCTCTGCTTTGTGGCCAAGCAGAGACAAAAGGGGATTATCTTGTGAATTGCAGGTTTTCTTTGCCTGGAGGCAGGGTACTTAACTCCTGCAGGGAAATTCACAGTCTTCCAACCCAGAGGTTTTTTTTTTTTTTCTTTTCTTCCTAAAAGTAAATAGGGGGTGTGTGCTCTACCCATTTGCCTGGAGACAAAAGTGGCAGGGTTTTTTTTAGGATTTTGATTTTTTTTTTTGTTTTACAAGGAGCACAGGTTTGAAAAGAAATTTTTTTTCTTCTTTGGGCTGGGTAAGCAGGTTTCCAAGTAGTTGGAGGTTTTTTGCTTTAATTTGGGCCCAGAGCAGAGACAAGGGAATTGTCTTTTTCTGTAGGCTGACAATCACTATCAGAGAATAGGTATTCTATTCCAGCACAGCAAAATTTTACAGCCAAGTTTTGTTTGTTTATTTCTAAACCTCGGGTGTAAAGTTAGTTAAAAACAGAGAGGTTAGAATGGCCAAATCCTCAGCTCGACTACAGCTGGAATTAGCCAAATTTCAGGCTGAGGAAAAACAAAGGGAACATGAAAGACAGATAGAACTCATGCGGCTGAAGGAGGAGGAGAAGGAAAAAGAGAGGAAGCATGTGGAGGAGATGGAGAGGATAAAGGCCCAGCAGAATATACCAACAAACCCTAGCAATCCTTCTCCAGGTACCACTTCCCATCCCAGAAAGTTCCCCACCTACAAGGCAGGTGATGATACTGAGGCCTTCTTAGAAAACTTCGAAAGGGCCTGCCTTGGGTACAACATCTCTACTGACCAATACATGGTAGAGCTGAGGCCGCAGCTCAGTGGACCCTTAGCTGAGGTGGCAGCTGAAATGCCTAAAGAACACATGAACAAGTATGAACTGTTTAAATCCAAGGCGAGAGTCAGAATGGGGATAACACCCGAGCAGTCTCGTCGGAGGTTCAGAGCCCTAAGGTGGAAACCAGACATGTCATTTACCCGACATGCCTACCACATTGTAAAACATTGGGATGCCTGGATATCAGGAGCAAGTGTTGAATCTCCAGTAAATTTGCCCTTCCTAATGCAAATGGAACAATTCTTAGAGGGTGTTCCTGAGGAAATAGAAAGATACATCCTAGATGGGAAACCCAAAACTGTAATTGAGGCAGGAGAGATTGGAGCCAGATGGGTGGAGGTGGCAGAGAAGAAGAAAACTGGTCGCAGTTGGAGCGGAGACCAGAAGGGACCACCCCAGACCACACCCTATTACCGGGGGCCGCCCAAAGCCCCACCTACCTCCCAAAGAACCCTCCAGACCCCTTATCGTCCCACCACCCCGTTCTCCAGCAACCCTCCTCGCCCCAGTGACCCGTCAGCTGGACGATGTTTTAAGTGTAACGAGCTGGGGCATGTAAAGGCCAACTGCCCCAAGAACCCCAACAGATTACAGTTCATTGCACCGGAATCACACCAGAGGTCCACAGGCCCAGATACCTCCCAGATACCCTTGGAGCGGAGGGAAACTGTGAGTGTGGGTGGGAAGAAGGTCACCGCGTGGAGGGACACCGGAGCACAAGTGTCAGCTATCCATGCTTCCTTAGTGGACCCCAATTTAATCAACCCAGAGATCCAAGTGATGATTCAACCCTTCAAGTCCAACTCTTTCAATTTGCCTACAGCCAAGTTGCCTGTCCAGTACAAGGGCTGGTCAGGAATGTGGACTTTTGCAGTCTATGATGATTATCCCATCCCCATGCTGTTGGGGGAAGACTTGGCCAATCATGTGAAGCAGGCCAAGAGGGTGGGAATGGTCACCCGCAACCAGGCTAAACAAGCCGTGAGGCCTAGCTCTGTTCCGGAAACTTCTATCAGGACCCAGTCAGAGGTGATGGACCTGGACCCCAGGCCAATGTCTGCAACAGCAGTAGTGGATCCAGTCCCGGAGACCCAGACGGAACCAGTCCCAGAACCGGAACCAGCCAAACAACCAACACCAGACCCCATGTCAGCACTGAATCCAGTACTTGCAACCTCAACACCAGAGGGCCCCACCGAACCTGAACTGGCAGCAGCCGATAACCCTACACAAGAGGCTCAGCCGGAGCCTGAATCCCAACATAGTGCACCAGCGGAGAGCGGTTCACAGTCAACAGAAACAGCTCCATCCCCTATATCGCTTCCAGAGGGACCAAGCCTAGGTCCACAATCCCATGAGGAACTGATGTCTCCAGCATCAAGGGAACAGTTCCAGACCGAACAGGAAGCAGAGGAAAGCCTCCAGAGAGCTTGGACGGCGGCACGGAGCAACCCACCGCCTCTCAGCTCTTCTAATCGATCCAGGTTTGTTGTAGAAAGAGGACTTTTATACAAGGAAACTCTTTCTGGGGGACACCAGGAAGACTGGCATCCTCAGAGACAGTTGGTAGTTCCAACTAAATACCGGGCCAAGCTCTTGAGCTTAGTCCATGATCACCCTAGTGGCCATGCTGGGGTGAACAGGACCAAAGACCGTTTCGGGGGGTCATTCCACTGGGAGGGAATGGGCAAGGATGTTTCTACCTATGTCCAGTCTTGTGAGGTGTGCCAAAGAGTGGGAAAACCCCAAGACCAGGTCAAAGCTCCTCTCCAGCCACTCCCCATCATTGAAGTTCCATTTCAGCGAGTAGCTGTGGATATTCTGGGTCCTTTTCCGAAAAAGACACCCAGAGGAAAGCAGTACATACTGACTTTCATGGATTTTGCCACCCGATGGCCGGAAGCAGTAGCTCTAAGCAACACCAGGGCTAAAAGTGTGTGCCAGGCACTAGCAGACATTTTTGCCAGGGTAGGTTGGCCCTCCGACATCCTCACAGATGCAGGGACTAATTTCCTGGCAGGAACTATGAAAAACCTTTGGGAAGCTCATGGGGTAAATCACTTGGTTGCCACTCCTTACCATCATCAAACAAATGGCATGGTGGAGAAGTTTAATGGAACTTTGGGGGCCATGATACGTAAATTCGTAAATGAGCACTCCAATGATTGGGACCTAGTATTGCAGCAGTTGCTCTTTGCCTACAGAGCTGTACCACATCCCAGTTTAGGGTTTTCCCCATTTGAACTTGTATATGGCCGTGAGGTTAAGGGGCCATTGCAGTTGGTGAAGCAGCAATGGGAGGGATTTACACCTTCTCCAGGAACTAACATTCTGGACTTTGTAACCAACCTACAAAACACCCTCCGAACCTCTTTAGCCCTTGCTAGAGAAAACTTACAGGATGCTCAAAAAGAGCAAAAAGCCTGGTATGATAAACATGCCAGAGAGCGTTCCTTCAAAGTAGGAGACCAGGTCATGGTCTTAAAGGCGCTCCAGGCCCATAAAATGGAAGCATCGTGGGAAGGGCCATTCGTGGTCCAGGAGCGCCTGGGAGCTGTTAATTATCTCATAGCATTCCCCACCTCCAACCGAAAGCCTAAGGTGTATCATATTAATTCTCTAAAGCCCTTTTATTCCAGAGAATTAAAGGTTTGTCAGTTTACAGCCCAGGGAGGAGACGACGCTGAGTGGCCTGAAGGTGTCTACTACGAAGGGAAATGTGCTGGTGGTGTGGAAGAGGTGAACCTCTCCATGACCCTTGGGCGTATGCAGCGACAGCAGATCCAGGAGCTGTGCACTAGCTACGCGCCAACGTTCTCAGCCACCCCAGGACTGACTGAACGGGCATACCACTCCATTGACACAGGTAATGCTCACCCAATTAGGGTCCAACCTTACCGGGTGTCTCCTCAAGCTAAAACTGCTATAGAACGGGAGATCCAGGATATGTTACAGATGGGTGTAATCCGCCCCTCTGAAAGTGCATGGGCATCTCCAGTGGTTCTAGTCCCCAAACCAGATGGGGAAATACGTTTTTGCGTGGACTACCGTAAGCTAAATGCTGTAACTCGCCCAGACAACTATCCCATGCCACGCACAGATGAACTATTAGAGAAACTGGGAAGGGCCCAGTTCATCTCTACCTTGGACTTAACCAAGGGGTACTGGCAGGTACCGCTAGATGAATCTGCCAAGGAAAGGTCAGCCTTCATCACACATCTCGGGCTGTATGAATTTAATGTACTCCCTTTCGGGCTGCGAAATGCACCCGCCACTTTCCAAAGACTTGTAGATGGTCTCCTAGCGGGATTAGGAGAATATGCAGTCGCCTACCTTGACGATGTGGCCATATTTTCGGATTCCTGTGCAGACCACCTGGAACATCTACAAAAAGTCCTTGAGCGCATAAGGGAGGCAGGACTAACTGTTAAGGCTAAGAAGTGTCAAATAGGCCTAAACAGAGTGACTTACCTTGGACACCAGGTGGGTCAAGGAACTATCAGCCCCCTACAGGCCAAAGTGGATGCTATCCAAAAGTGGCCTGTCCCAAAGTCAAAGAAACAGGTTCAATCCTTCTTAGGCTTGGCCGGTTATTACAGACGATTTGTACCGCCCTACAGCCAAATCGCTGCCCCACTGACAGACCTAACCAAAAAGAAACAGCCAAATGCTGTTCAGTGGACCGGAAAGTGTCAGAAGGCCTTTAACAAGCTTAAAGCGACACTCATGTCTGACCCTGTACTAAGGGCCCCAGACTTTGACAAACCGTTCCTAGTAACCACAGATGCATCCGAGCGTGGTGTGGGAGCAGTTTTAATGCAGAAAGGACCTGATCAAGAATTCCACCCTGTAGTGTTTCTCAGCAAAAAACTGTCTGAGAGGGAAAGCAACTGGTCAGTCACTGAAAAAGAATGTTATGCCATTGTCTACGCTCTGGAAAAGCTACGCCCATATGTTTGGGGACGGCGTTTCCACCTGCAAACCGACCATGCTGCACTAAAGTGGCTTCACACCGTCAAAGAAACTAACAAAAAACTTCTTCGGTGGAGTTTAGCTCTCCAAGATTTTGATTTCGACATCCAACACATCTCAGGAGCTTCTAACAAAGTGGCTGATGCACTCTCCCGTGAAAGTTTCCCAGAATCAACTGGTTAAAATCGTCCTTGAGATGTGGAAAATATTGTTAGTCTTTATGTACTTGGTAGTATATTTAGAGATGCATGTGTCTTATTAACTCTGTTTTCCTAGAGCTCCAGGAAGAAATCCCAGCCAGTGTTTCACCCTAGCTGAGATTTGGGGGGCGTGTCATAAATATAAAGGGAAGGGTAAACCCCTTTGAAATCCCTCCTGGCCAGGGGAAAGCTCCTCTCACCTGTAAAGGGTTAAGAAGCTAAAGGTAACCTCGCTGGCACCTGACCAAAATGACCAATGAGGAGACAAGATACTTTCAAAAGCTGGGAGGAGGGAGAGAAACAAAGGGTCTGTGTCTGTCTGTATGCTGCGCTTGCCAGGGACAGAACAGGAATGGAGTCTTAGAACTTTTAGTAAGTAATCTAGCTAGGTATGTGTTAGATTATGATTTCTTTAAATGGCTGAGAAAAGAATTGTGCTGAATAGAATAACTATTTCTGTCTGTGTATCTTTTTTGTAACTTAAGGTTTTGCCTAGAGGGGTTCTCTATGTTTTTGAATCTAATTACCCTATAAGATATATACCATCCTGATTTTACAGGGGGAATTTCTTTATTTCTATTTACTTCTATTTTTTATTAAAAGTCTTCTTGTAAAACACTGAATGCTTTTTCATTGTTCTCAGATCCAAGGGTTTGGGTTTGTGGTCACCTATGCAAATTGGTGAGGCTTTTTATCCAACATTTCCCAGGAAAGGGGGGGTGCAAGTGTTGGGAGGATTGTTCATTGTTCTTAAGATCCAAGGGTCTGGGTCTGTAGTCACCTAGGCAAATTGGTGAGGCTTTTTACCAAACCTTGTCCAGGAAGTGGGGTGCAAGGTTTTGGGAAGTATTTTGGGGGGAAGGACGCGTCCAAACAGCTCTTCCCCAGTAACCAGTATTAGTTTGGTGGTGGTAGCGGCCTGTCCAAGGTATAATATTTTGTACCTTGGGGAAGTTTTGACCTAAGCTGGTAAAGATAAGCTTAGGTGGTTTTTCATGCAGGTCCCCACATCTGTACCCTAGAGTTCAGAGTGGGGGAGGAACCTTGACAGAGGTTTATCCCTGTTTTGTTATAAC
The DNA here is from genome assembly GCF_965140295.1 of Lepidochelys olivacea. Lineage (NCBI taxonomy): Eukaryota > Metazoa > Chordata > Testudines > Cheloniidae > Lepidochelys > Lepidochelys olivacea. The sequence continues at coordinate 130,681,779 of NC_140413.1, forward strand.
TTTGAAACTAAGGCCAGAGGGGGTTCCTCTGTGCTCTTTGAATTTTCTGATACTCTGTAAGGCTAACTACCAGCCTAAGTTTACAGAGGTGATTCTTTTACCTTTTTCTCTTTAAATAAAATCCTTCTTTTTAAGAACCTGACTGATTTTTCCATTGTTCTAAGACCCAGGGGTTTGGGTCTGTAGTCCCTTTGTAACCAATTGGTGAGGATATATGCTCAAGCCTTCCCCAGGAAAGAGGGTGTAGGCTCGGGGGAATATTTTGGGGGGAATAGGACTCCAAGTGGTCCTTTCCCTGATTGTTTGTTAAATCATTTGGTGGTGGTAGCAATCCCAAGGGAAGAAAGAAATCTGTGCCCTGGGGAAGTTTTAACCTAAGCTGGTAAGAATAAGCTTTGGGGGTCTTTCATGCGGGTCCCCACATCTGTACCCCAGAGTTCAGAGTGGGGAAGAAACCCTGACATGGGGATTAGCTGCAGGTTTCCCCTTTGGGTTCACCTCTCGGATTTTAGTAACATGGGGTGGAGATTCAGGGGGTCACAGTCAAGAATACCAGAACAGACAATTCCTGGTCATTCGACTCTAACTACAACAGTACCATTATGCATAACAATTTTCCACTGTTTCTGTTCTTATGCATTAAGGGATTTTACAGCACAGTTTTAAATATCTTTAGGTTTCAAGAGGGCAAAAGTAGCTACTGACGGGGGCTAGGTGACCCAGTGGATCAGTGATGGACTATGGAGTCCTTCAACTGCAGCTCACTGCTTCAAAGCTGTCCAATGTGTATAGTGAGTGGCTGAAGTTCATTACCACCTGACAGTTGTTTGGTGGCCTAAGGGACATGGGTTGGTGGTTCAGGCCAGTTCCTATAAGTCAGTTATCCATATCACCTAAAAAAAAAAAAAAGTTAATCTCCCTTATTGGCACTTCTAGCAGAGCAAAAAAGGAACACGAAAGGTGGCGGATACAACATTCTGTGGCACTTCATATATGTTGGCAGCATTTGTGGTATAAACTCAATTTGGGGTTTTTTAAATAATTTAATTTTAGATCAAATTTGTATTTCTCAAACTCCTGCCTTCCCTTTCTGTGCAAAGCAGGAACTGGGGATTGCTCACTGATGACAAAAGGGCCAGAAGTAAAGCAGAAAGCACACAGTGGGGATACCATAGAAGCTATGCTAGAAAAGATCACTAGTTAGAATAATAATAATCCTCCCCTAGCGCCCTGCTAAATCAGTATAGGGAAGCAGGCACTGCTGCTGCATGTCCCAGACCTGTTCTATGGGTAGAGAGAGAGATGAAAATTCCCCAATATCCAGCAACTTTCATAAGCCTACATTCACTTGAAAAAAACAATTGAGTTTCCCACTAGTTTTGTGCTCTTGTCGTGCAAATATAAATTTATGTTTTAAAAGACATTAATTAGCCTTTTGCCCAATGTAATGAGTCAAAATCCAATTATCAGAGCTGAACATATACATACACAACAATAATTTCCACTCAATCCCCCCCCTAATTCATTTTGGCAGTGTTTGGGCCCTTTTTGTATTTTGACTTTACACAAATATCCGAACTATTAAAATATAAGAATGTTCTCAGAAACAGCATAATTTAAGCAAATGTTGAACTATTCACGGGTAGTAAGTTTTGAATTTGTAAAAATGAGTATTTGTACCAAAACCCTGACTCTAAGAATTACATTCATCCAGTCAGTGAACAGAAGCACACCATACAACCAATGAGTCCAATCAGAAATTAAACAACACAGTTCAAACTTCCAATTTTGAATATCAACTTCTTGCAACAAATGGCGTACAATCTATAGGCCAACAAATATTTGTAGACATTAACTGATTAATAATTTTGCCTAACAAATACATTCAAGAAAAGAGTATGTTATTCCAGGCAATTTGTGAACAGCAAGAGACTAAAGTCATCAAATAAATTATGCACTCAGCTCTAATGATTACTATATTATCAAAACAACAAGTAGTATACAATTACCTGTATCTGCTGTAATATATTTTTCAGCTGAACCAAAAATTCTTTAGCTTCCTTTGCTTTATCTGAAACACCATTTAAAGCCTGAGACAGCTGTGTCTGTAAGAAACAGAATTTAAAATGAAAAATTAGAGATAAAATGCAAATGAATTCTTACTAATCCTTACTTTTTACAATTAAATGTTAAAAGGCTTACTTGGCATCACATGTATTCTTACTTGCATAGAGGATTTGTGCTAGAAAAGAGCAAGTCAGAATTTCAATTGTAATAGATTTAGTAAGGGTGAATCTCTGTGTGGGTAGTCAGTTATTGTCTCCATTTTCCAATTAAATGTAATGACTAGTTAAGTCACAACACTTACAAAAGCCTAAAACTGCTCACATATGCATGGAAATGATAGTACCTTATATTTACATAGTGTCAGTCATGCTGAAAAATCCCCAAATGATTTCAACTAGCAATTTCTTAACTCTAAGCCTGAAATTTTTACCAACTTTGTAGAGTCAGCTACAATTAAAATATATTAGAACTTTCATTACAAACCCTGTTTGTATAGTCTTGTAACATTGTATAAAAATTTCTTTTGGGGCTGAAAGCATCCATTCTTCAACTTAACCCAGAGGTAAATATTTCTGGAAAGATTGAGAAAAATTCCTTTACCCATTTTGAGTTATGAGAGGGTGAAAAAAATATATGAACTTTCACCATTGTTCGACAACTTTAAGCTAATGTTTTGTTTATGAATAATTTAAATGGCAGAATTTTACAACATGATATTTGAACTACAATTCTAGCCACAAGACTAAGCAACTTTAACTCCACCCCTTTGTGCATATGAACTACAATTATCTTTACATGACCACATATTAGTGCTCAAAGTATAAAACATGGCATTTGATAACTTTGTATTTAGCTGTGATACTCTGAACACCTTTCCCAGAGCTGAAGATGAGCTCTGTGTAAGGTCAAAAGCTTGTCTCTTTCACCAACAGAAGTTGGTCCAATAATAGATATTACCTCAGCCACCTTGTTTACTTGATAATAACCTTAGACACATGCAGTATCTTGCACAACCATATTCATGTAACACAGACAAAAATGCATTAAATTATTTCTCTGAAAAGTACACGTGAAGGCCCTGCTCCTGTAGTTGCATCCATGGAAGCAGACCCTTGCCCCTGCATAGAGCTTCAATTACCTTTGCCCCCTCACAGATGAGATTGCAAGATCAGGCTCTAGAGTATATTTAAACAACATACTACAGATGCAGAATAGCAAAACTGTCTAACTGTCAACTGCACTATGTTTTGTGTTATGTTATCGCAGATGTAACTTCAGGAACTCTTTCAATACTATATCAACCAGCAGTGCTTCATTAAAATAACTTGTGGAAAATATACTATGAGCCACATCCTCTGCTGCTGTTAATTGATGTAGCTGCATTGAAGCACATGGAGCTATGCCAATTTACACTAGCTGAGGATCTTGCCATTGGTCTCTTACTACAATGTTAGCTCTTAGGCCCAGAGCCACAAAGGTACTTAGATATTCTCTCTCTCTCTCTTTCTACCTCAATAACCGTTTAAATATTTATCTACAGTAAAATGTTAGATTACTCTGAATATCTTAGGTGCCAAGTGAGTTCAGGGACCTACAGAGTTCGGCAGGAGTTTTGTGGCTTGCAGTGGAGTGAAAACTGGGACTTAGATACCTAACTTTGTTGTTTAGGCACTTACATATCTTTGTAGATGTGGGCCAAAGTCACCATTTATTCTCTGCTTGCTCCTTGAGGGAAGTGATTTACAGCTACCCTGACAAGAGCACACCTCACTTCCCCCTTGTGCCAGCTCAGCTCTACCCAACCCCTCCCCTGCTCTACCCGTCCTTCACCCCTTCCTCCCTATGCACCTGTGCTCAACTGGGAGAGAAGACATTGGGTGCGCTACTCCTCCTGCTCTATTTCCTATGCTTTGACCAATGCGGTAGGAAGCTCTAACACAACCACAGGAGGGTCTTACCTTATGTAGCCACATTAGGGGTAGGTGCAAATTGGCCCTTAATGGGACATAGCATTGAAGGCTTCAGGAAGAATCAACCCTAATGTTTACCCTTCTGCTCATGGGAATGTTCCATATTAAGCCCAGTTATATGTACTGTACTGGTACCAAATTTGAAAATAGAATATCCTCTACTACAATTAACTTGTAACTAATCTAATAGGAAGAGCTATAATAATTATATTATCGCTGTCAGTACCTATGTATGTGTTTTTACAACTTCCTACTAAAATTCTTGGCATCTCACAAAATTTGAAGTAACAATGTCTGGTACAAAAGTTTACCAGGCTCATTGGGCCAAATTCTTATCCCTTGATAAGGTCCCTATATGCCACCAGAGCACCACAAAGGGGCTGGTGAAGATTCCCCCAGTTTTACATGCCTTTTGGTTACATGCCTGTACCCCACCACAGGACATATTTTTGCCAGCACCAGGTGGGAATGTGATGGAATGGTGTGACAAAGTATGGAGAGAGCGGGGCTGGAGTGTGATGTGCTCTGCCAATCAGTGGCTAGTGGAATGGTCCCAACAGGACAAGTGTGCCTCAGTCACAAAACAAAGACAACTATAATTAGTCCATGACAAAAATATAATTGCCACCACTCCAACATCTAATCCCATCCCCAACATCAGAGCACAGTGCATCCCACAGTATGGATGGGGCCAAAAACTAGGGTTTGTCCCATAGGTATCATGGCAACCATTAAATTCTGAGTCAATCCAGATCAATCATCAACTACATGGATATTAATGTAACTGAGCACATTCAGTCTCAGCTCCTCATATATAGCCACCATGAAGACCCTGTATATAAACTTGACAAAGACTGATCAAATAACTTGACCAAACTTTTCCACTCATTAAACAATTGCAGTTGTGCTACTGCAAGTAGAATATGAAAGCCAGTTCTCTGAGCACTAAACCCATTTAGAGATAATAGCCTTGTTAATTAAAACATTTATAGGGTAGTTTTTAAAGCAAATGGATTTAGCCATGTACTTTCCATTAAAACAAAATGGATTCAGATGCCTAAAACCTCCATAAGCCACTATAAAAAGCACCCTGTACATTCAGAGCTTTCTTTCAAACAGTGGAAGGAGTTGCTTGAAGCTGAACAGCAAGTTACAAGCTCTATTAATTATGACAATTAATAATTCCTGATGAATGTTGTTCTGTCCACATTGATCTTAATTTTAATATCTGGGTCCAGCAATGAAATAAGGATTCTGTAGATGGGTAAAAAGGTTATACTCTTATCAAATATAGTAACAGACAGATAACGAGGAGGACAAGTAATCAAATCTAGCTAGGCATAGAAGACTGATGTTTTCCCTGATTTTAGAAAATGAGACTGATAATTCTATCATTCTTTTTCAAAAGAAGAGTTCATTGCTCATTTATCTTTCATAGAATCATAGAATCTCAGGGTTGGAAGGGACCTCAGGAGGTCATCTAGTCCAACCCCCTGCTCAAAGCAGGACCAATCCCCAATTTTTGCCCCAGATCCCTAAATGGCCCCCTCAAGGATTGAACTCACAACCCTGGGTTTAGCAGGCCAATGCTCAAACCACTGAGCTATCCCTCCGCCCCCCCCCCTTTCTTTTTCTCCATCTATCATCATAGCAAATTAACTACTGATTACATCATATGATCCAGGCACTGAATTCTTAAAGAGCTTCCAAGTTTCTGGGAATGGAGGGTAGGGGTTTGGGGGCAATTCTGCTCTACCTTCTAAAGGGGCATCCATACTCCAATATTTGCCCTCAACTACTTGCTCATATTCCTATGCCTCAGTGTCCTAAACAGACCCCTGTCCAACTAAAGTTCCTGATGCCATCTCTACTACAAGATCACACATACACAATAGTTATATTTTTGATGTACATGGCGGGACTCAACAGAAGTTGCAGAGCTGAGACTTGTTCACCATGCTTCCCCATACCTGCGAGTCAAAGGGCCCACAAGTTGAAATCTATCATTAGTAATATTATTAATATTTTTGTATTACAGTAGAGCCTAGAGATCCCAAATGTGATCATGGCTCCATCATACTAGGTGCTGTCCAAACACAAAGTACAATATCCTTCCCTCCGACAATAGGAGCACACAATTTTGATCAATCCCTTTAAAGCCTTCCTACCAGAACCTCAGCTGATATAAATCAATGATCCTCCACTGATTTATACCAACTGAGGATCTAGCTCCGTGTCTGTATATTACATAATTTCTAACTTCTCCAAAATAATTTACTTATGGCAGATTCCTACATATATTTCTAGGGGAAAGTATTTTTATTAAACTAATATGACTACAAAATGCTCATGGCGGATGAGCTAGATTATCTAGCAATAACATGTACAAACAATTAAATGTGTCATATAATTCTAAATACAATACTTTAATTTATGGTTGGCCAAAGTTACAGGACCCAGGAGGCAGTAAGTGTAAATTACTGCATCTGAAAACTTACTAAGGTCCAACTACAAATATCCAATTCCAAAATCCAACTATCTGAAAATAAACATGAAATGAGCGGTTAGACTGGCTCCTGTTGGCAGTTTCAATATTTTTATTTCCTGCCAAGTATATTGTTCTAGGATAATTAACACTTACAAGACATGAAAAGATTACTATCACAAAATTAGTTAATTTTAGGTTATTTTACTGTTCTCTTTAGAACCTTTATCATAACATTCAAGCTACATATAACAAGGGAAAATCACATTCTGTGAGAACAAACTCTCAGGAGGAAAAGTGCAGTGAAAACACAAAACAACAGAATTTAGTTCATTCCTCTGACAAAGTCTCTAAGAAGAATGAGAAATGATTTAAAATGTATCTTGATCAGCACCACAGTTTATCACATCGTTTCAAAAGGCGTTAATCAGTTGTAGCACAAGTAGACTCTAGTAGAATACAAACTGGCTTCACAATCTATAAAACACTAACACTTATGCATACTGAAGTCAATCATAGTTCATCAGGGGTTCGGCAGGTTCCTTGATGAAGACTTTCCACCAAAAAATCAGATTCTGCAATTAGCATAAATGGCAAAAGCTGTGAATTCATGACCTGAGGCTTATGAGTCAAGTGAATTTAACTCCTGAACACAAAAAAATCAAGTTATTCAGGAGATGGTTTAATGGTCTAAGTAAGTCCTTAGCTGGAAGTACTTTGACTCTGTTGAAACACAGATTGAAGTACTGCCAGGGCTGATTCACCCATTCATTCTTCTGATCAATAAACAAAGTTCTGTGCAGTGGATGCCATGTGGGATCTTTTCATGAGTCTTTACAAATTGAAGCCCAGTGTGTTCTGCATCAGCACTACTGTGTGGGGGAGCCAGGGATCAGGGCACAAGAAGTGATCCATTTTCTTCCCCTATGCAGAAGCCAGAAATTATCACAGACCCTCTCATTACCTCCACAGGTGCTAATCATACCAAAGAGAACAGGGAGGAGGTGAGCCTTTCCTCTGCAGTAACCAACAGAAGGAAGCAAGCTGCCCCACCTGAAGGGTTGTAGCAGTTGGGTGCTCACCCTCCATGCGGGAGGGACCCGCCTCAGTGCTGCTGTATGGATAGTTGTAATGTGCTGAGGATGACAAGCACTCTATAAATGTAAAATATCAATCATTAATTCTTAATCGAGTCAGTGTCCAGGCTTCCTGGCGAGTCTGACAAGCTTCAAATCAATTTTAAGACAATCATCTCTTGGTCTCTATCCAAAAAATATATGAAACAATCTCAGCTCCATCTTGCACACAAATATCAGCAAACTTATGTGAAAGTACTATCTCCCAAAACCCCCAGACAGGTTCAAATTATAATGAGTATTAATACTAGGGATGAGTGAACCAGACTGGAACAATCTGTGAACTGGCCAAGCCTTCATCTGTCCCATAACCAAACACTACCATCACTAGTTTTTGGATCAATGTGGATAAGACCCTCACCTCCTCCATCCTTAACTGTCATCATGACTGTGGATCACAGCCACCATACAACCCTCTAAAAGACCCTAGCACAACTTGCAAATAAACCTCTACACACCTTCCCTCTCTGCAGCCCTCCAGTGGGTCCCGGGCAACCTTCTGTCACTGATACGTTTATAGCAAAGTGACAGATAAAGATGCTATCGAAGGCCCAACAACTGTCTGCCTCTCTAATTTAATTTGGATTGGGAAGAAAGCAGATTTGGTTTGAGATTTGGAAGTTGAGATGTTATGGCCTAATGCAAGATCACAGAGAGGGAGCGTTTCGGTTACTAGAAGGTCATGAGAAGGGAATATGCTGCCCAGGGTCTAATAGAGGGTCAACAAGAAGGGAGGAAGGACCAGGGGCCTATTGGAGAGTTGCGTGAAGGGAAAGGAGAGCGGAAGGCTATCAGAGAATTATGGAAATAAGGTAGCCTCAATGTTCAGATAAACATCAAGACACTAGGGTGAGTTACCCAGAATCTCCCTCTTATCTCACCCGCCTCAACAAGAACTGTCACTGACATAGAATACTTCTTCCTCATTGTGGGGCTAGATCCTTGGCCCCATTAAAGATACATTTGTGTTACTCTGGTGGCATAAAGTGTACCGCTGCCCTGAAGGGGTAACAGGATTCCGCCAATACAGGGGAATCTTGGGTGGGGTATATCTGGTGTAGCCAGGTTTATATCAGCCCCCTTTCACAGAAGGTGTATTGGGGCTGGCTGGAGTTGGGAGGGGACATTCTGAGAATGTCCCTGTTGGATCATATTAAAGAAGTTCTGTATTAAAATCACAAATGAGTTTGATTCCCCATAGTTTAAATTCCAGGGTATTACTAATAAAGAGGTCTCTTGGCTTTTGGTCTCTTGTTTTTACTGTTTCTCTCCCTCTCTGTGTGAAACTTGCAAGCTGCTAATTGTGTTAGTACATCCTAAGACAGAGTCTGTTCTCAAAGCAATACTTTGTAACAACAACTACTTACACAGAGAGAGACTCAAAGCAATACTTTTTAACAACAGAAACAGCACCCAGAGATTCCCCGCCCTTTTGTTGTATTCATCTCGCTTTGTTAACAATTGTGATTAAAATAGAGATAGAGGATGTATGTGGATGGATGCTTGGTGTGGATAATAACTGAATGATCAGGGAGGTGCCAGCCTAAGAATCCAGTGTCCATCGGCCAAAGAAGGCATCAAGTGGAAACAACGAGAGGACCCCCGGAGGGCAGACTGAAATCCACCCAACAGCCTCAAGGATGGGAGAACCAAAGAACAACAGGGAGCCATCAGGAATGTGCCATCTGCTGATTGATTCAGCAACAGCATGATAAAGCAATTCCCATAGACTAGCATAGGAATAAATCCCTAAAAAATGGACTCTAGAAAGTGAGAACTTTGAGGTCTGATTCTGCAAACCAACTTCCAGGAGCATCAGATGTGCATCTAACAAGGCCCTGCTCCCTCCCTGTGTCCAGGCCACCTGGCCAGTGGCTTGGCATGAGCAACTCTAAGGCTGGTAACTATGATAACAACCTTGCAGAACCTCTGTGTGTGTGTGTGAATGAATGAATGTGTGAATAAATATGAAACTGAATGGAATGTTATAGCTATAACTAACTGCTTACTTTCTGTATTTCTTTCTGTATTCACAATAAATGTGGCATTTTGCCTTTTCTCCTCTAGTAAAATCCTGCTGGTTTTTATTTTATTTGCATAACATCCCAGGGGTGTGCTGGGGGCATTCCAGGACTAACCTTGTCTAGGGGACTCTTATAGACAGCATAAATTGCAGCAGTCCTGGGGCTGCTCTAATTTGAGGGAAGGGCCATTTTAACCCCCTGCCTGCTACAGGAGTAGGGGAGGAGTAAAGGTAACTGACATCCACTTTTATCTCCTCCCACCTCAGCATGATCTTGGACAGAGGAGGATTGCAGAAGCCAAAACAGAGCCCCAGTCTGGGGAAAGTGCTTGGAGGTCCGGAGCTGGAGGGTGTTGGAGAAGAGGCGAGTGGAGCTAATGATCAGAGACCTTCCCCCCCTCCCCGTCATGAAGGCAGGGCCGTGCTGCTTGGGCTGGGGGGGGGGCACCCCCACGCCCCCGAGCTTACCTTGTGCTGTTTCCACATAGCCCCCAGGGCTTTCACCTCGTGCTGGCCATGCTTGCCCTCCTCCAGGCACTGGTAGCAGACGGGGGTGCCGCAGCTCACGCAGTACATGCTGTAGTTCTCCAGCTCGTGATCGGCGCAGGTGGGCAACTTGCGGGCGCCCCCCGCCGCCTTGCCGCCGCCGGGCCCGCCCGGGAGGCTGGGCGGGGGCAGCAGACGGTGCTTGGCGAAGGGCCCCCGGGTCGGGTGGCACTTGAGCTGGCAGGCGGCGCAGTACAGCACCTCGCACTGCTCGCACGCCACGGCGGCCGCCTCGGGCGGGCTGCGGTCGCAGAGCTGGCACTTGGCGGCGGCCCGGCCTTCCTGGTAGCGCTGCACGATGGCCTCCAGCAGCCGGTTGCGCGGGAAGCCGCGGAGGCCGCGCGGGTCCAGGGAGGCGCTGCGGTGGCATTGCGGGCAGGTGAGGGACGAGCTGGGGCCCGCCCCGCGGGGAGCCGCCGCCGAGGAGGAGCCGGCCGGGGCCGGCCCCAGCGGCAGCACCCGCACCCCGTTGGGGGACTTGAGGCTGGGGGTGTAGGAGCCGTAGCCGCTGTCGCTCTCGCTGTGCAGGCTCAGCTTGTCCGCGTGCTCCCCGCCGCCGCCGCCGCCGCCCCCCGCGGCGCCCTCAGCCTCCGAGCCCGCCGCCGGCCCGGCTGCCGCGGCCCCGGGGGCCCGGGGCTGCAGCAAGGCGGGCAGCTGCTGCTCGCGCTCGGGCGTCTGCACGGCGATGGTGCGGGCGCAGGGCAGGCAGACGTTGTGCGAGCAGGGCAGGATGATGGGCTCCCGGAACAGCGAGCCGCACACCGGGCACTTCAGCTCCTCTTCCATGGCCGCGGCGCCGGGCCGGCCGGGTCAGCGGACAGGCCCGCCGAGGCGGGGCTCGCTGCCGCCTTCCCTGCCCATGCCCCAGCGTGGCCCCCGGCGCTGGGGCTCAGCACCCCGCGGGAGGGACAGCGGCTGGCTGGGCGGAGGCGGCGGAGCTCCGCACGCCGGGCTGCACACAGAGCCGCTGCTCCCGTGGCGCGCGCCCGGCGGGGCTGGACAGCTCCTGAGGGGCTGAGCTGGAGAGGAGGCGCCGGCGCTGCAGCGGCAGGAGGCTATTGTTTATGGCCAGGCGATTTCCTCGCCCGTGGTGTGTGTGCAGCGCGCGGAGCGGAGCGGGCTGGGTCTCCACTGCGGCGAGTAGTACGGGGGGGGCGGGGAGTGGGGGGGGGGGCGGGGGGAGGAACAAAGGGCGGGAGTAGGCAGTGCTGCAAATAAGGGATGGCTCGCTGGCTGGCCGAGTCTGGAGCCAGCGACTCCTTCAAAGGGACTGTGCTGTGATGGCTTTATCGGTTTAAAAATTCCATTATTAATGGAAATAGACAGAGAAGAGGAGGAAGCTTGAAAGCGAATAACAAACCAAAAAAAAAAATGTTTCTTTCGATACATTTCTTATCATGCTCCAACCCAAATGCGAGCCACAAAACGTTCAAGCATTGTTAGAGAGAATGCAAGGGGGGGGGGGGGAGTTTGCTATTATAGGCATGAATCTTGGTTGGCTGCTCCATGCACAAGCAGTGGGAGTGGGAATCATGAGTAAAGAAATGCACCAGAGCTAGTAGCAATGTAACCCAAACCGACATTTGCTGAGAAAATAAATCAGAGATGCCCGCTGAGAGTTTTGTGAATTGAAAATAAGCATCATTATAAGAAAGGAACCGGTGGTGGGAAATCCCCCATCTGTTTTGTTTGCGCTCCATATGTTTAGAGGGGATGTAAGGGTGGTTTATTAACGGAATGAAGAAATTATAAATAGAAATGATTTCACTACTTTGAGTAGATTACACAGTTTTGTGAGTCCCATCATGATTTAATATATAGTTTGGTTAAAAGCCACATTCATATTAAATTCCATCCCACCAGCAGACTTATTGTTTTTGTATTTAAATGTTTGTGGGTTGTCTTAAAAGAGAAGGTTACACACCCTGTGCAGTAACTGAGGTTTGTTTGATATGTGTGTCCCTGGGGGTGCTCCACTTCAGGTGTCGGTGCATCCCGGTGCCATTAATCGGAGATCTTCAGTAGCAGGGCCCGGTCGGGACACACGTGCACAGTTGGTGTCTCGCGGCATCATTGGAGTCTTTGGCATGTGCATGCGTTCCGACCCCCTCAGTTCCTTCTCCAATACCTTTAAGTCGAATTCCAAAGCAGAGGGGAGGAGGGTGGGTAGTGGAGCACCCACAGGGACACATACATCTTGAAGAACCTCAGTTACTGCACAGGGTGAGTAACCTTCTCTACTTCTTCGAGTGGTCTCCCTGTGGGTGCTCCACTTCAGGTGAATGTACAGCAGTACCTGCTATGGTTGGGGGGACTTTGGAGTTGCGGATTTGGCAGTGGCAGACAGTACTGTATGACCTACTATAATGTCCGCTCTGGCATCTTGTGTGATGGTGTAAGTGTTTGGCAAACATATGGTCTGACAACCATGTAGCGGCTTTGCATATGTCAATCATGGGTACGTTGTGTAGGAACTCTACCGATGTTGACGTAGCTTGAGTGGAATGAGTTCTGATGCCATCAGGAGGTTCAACGTCGTGGATCTGGTAGCAAGACCTAATACAGTCGGAGATCCACTTGGAGAGCGCTGTTGTGAAATAGCAGCTCCTTTCAGCAGTAGATACGAAGAGTCTAGGTGATTTACGAAATGATTTTGTTCTGTCCAAGTAGAAGGCAATCGCTCTTCTAACATCCAGGGTATGAAGTGCCGCTTCCTGTGGGTTTTTGTGGGGTTTGGGGTAAAAAGTGGGGAAGTGTATCAGCTGGTTAAGATGGAAAGAGAACACCACCTTTGGCAGAAATTTAGGGTGGGGTTGCATCGTGATCTTGTCCTTAAATAAATTAGTGTATGGGGAGTGGGCCATCAGTGCCCTTATTTCTCTGCCCCATCTGGCTGACGTGATGGCCACCTTCATGGACATGTGGAGTAAGGAGGAGGTGGCTATTGGTTCAGAGGGAGGTTTCATTAGGCCTCTGAGGGTGAGGTTCAAATTCCAGGTGGGTGTGGGGTGGGGTGGACTTCAGGGTAGAGGTTTTGGAATCCAGTAAGGAAACATTTTGTAGTAGGGCGTGTGGAGACAGAGGAGCTGTCCAGTTTCTCATGGAAGGCATTGATTGCCACGAGATGAACTCTGATGGAACTGAGTGATAGACCTTTGTTTTTGAGTTCTAAAATTTAGTCTAGGATATCAGGAAGGGATATGGTGCAGGGTGTGAGGGTTTTCTATAAGGACCACATTGAGAATTGTTTCCACTTTTGGAGGTAACTATTGTGAGTGGAGTCGCATTTACTGTGTAATAACACGTGTCTGACTTACTCCGAACAGGCTAGTTCATGCAATTGGAACTAAGGAGGAGCCTCTGAGGAGGATGAAGTTTCTCCAGTTGTGGATGGAAGATGCAACTGTCGCTCTGGGAGAGGAGGTGCGGTCTCATCGGGAGAGTTCTTGGAGGGCAGATTGACATGCGAAGCAGGTAAGGATACCAAGTCTGTCTGGCCCGTGCCGAGGCGATAAGCATGACCTTGGCCTTGTCATCCTTGATCTTGTGGAGAACTCTGTGTATTAGAGGAATTGGAGGGAATGCATACGTAACTGTCCAGTTCCATGAGAGTAGGGATGCGTCTCTCAGGGAGCCTTTCCGAGTCCCACTCTGGAGCAAAATAATTGGCATTTGCGGTTCTTTGCTGTGCCAAATAGATCTACCGAAGGAGAGCCCCAAAGGGAGACTAGGTGGGATGCGATCATAGAAATTAGTTCCCGTTCATGTTTTTGTGAAAAGTGTCTGCTACGGGTGTTGGCGGTGGTGTTCTGACACCCCAGCAGGAATGAGGCCGTGATGTCTATGCGATGTCGTATGCACCAGTTCCAAAGTTTGATGGCTTCTATGCACAGGGAGTGTGATCTTGCTCCCCCTTGTCTGTTGATGTAGAACATACATGCAATGTTGTCCGTGAGTATTCAAATAGATTTGTTTCGAATGAGTGGGAGGAAGTGAAAGCAGGCGTACCTGCCGGCTCTGAGTTCTAGGAGGTTTATATGCAGATGGGCCTCCAGTGCAGACCACCTACCCTGTGTCATGTGGTGTTGCAGGTGTGGCCCCCCCCCCCTCGCGTATCAGGGAGGTGTCTGTGGTGAGCATAAGCGCGGGGGGATTTTGGCAAAAGGGAACTCCTGCACATATATTCTCCCTTTCCGTCCACCAGTGCAATGAGTTCAGCACATTTGTGGGTGGAGTTACCATCATGTGGAGGCTGTGCTTGGCAGGTTTGTACTCAGCCAGCCCTGTAAGGCCTCATGTGTAGTCTGGTGTGTTTCACCACGAACGTGATAGCTGCCATGTGGCCCAGAAGTTGAAGGCACTTTCTGGCTTCGACCCTTGGGCAGGTGGACACTGTATGTATGAGGTGTTTGACGGTGAGGAACTTGGCCTGCGGGAGGAAGGCTCTGAGGAGGGTCGAGTCCAGGTAAGCCCCATTGAACTCTATTTTCTCTATTTTGACTTTTGGAAGTTTATTTGCAATCCAAGCCTTTGGAAAAGAGCGATGGTTGACTGGGTGGCCGTATGCATTTCTTCATATGATCGGTCCTTGATGAGGCAGACATCCAGGTATGAAAAAAATATGATCCCTTGTTTACGTAGGTAGGCTGCCACCACCACGAGAGTCTTGGAAAACATCCGTGGTGCAGTGGAGAGACCGAATGGGAGCACTCTGTATTGGAAGTGGTCGTGTCCCACTGTGAACCATAGGAATAGTCTGTGTGCTGGGTGTATTGAGGTATGCGTCTTGGAGGTCAAGGGCTGAGAACCAGTTCCCTCATTCCAGCACCGGTATTATCATGCCCAACACAACCATTCTGAATTGGGAGCGGACAAATTTGTTGAGTCATTGCAGGTCTAGAATGGGTCATATCCTCCGCTTTTCTTCTGGGTCAAGAAATAGTGGGAGTAAAATCCCTTTCCTCTGTGCTGTGTTGGAACTCATTCCACTGCACTTAAGAGGAGTAGGTGAGTTACTTCTTCCCGAAGTAGATGTTTGTGAAAGGGGTCCCTGAAGAGGGACAGGGAAGGGGTAGGGGGGCATGAAATAAAAAGGATGGAATAGCCCAACTGCACTATTTCCAAGACTCAGTGATCCTGTGTGATGTTTCACCAAGCGTGGTGAAAGCATTGGAGGCAATGGTCAAAAGGGCAGTAGGCGCTGGTGGTAAGGAGTGGTCACTTAGACCCTCGACCAAGACTTCAAAATTGCGGTTTGTGGCCCGATGGGTGGGGCGTAGGTTGTTCTGACTGGGTTTGTCAATGTCTGTTAGACCTGCCACGGGACCTCCCAGTGTCATAGAATCATAGAATATCAGGGTTGGAAGGGACTTCAGGAGGTCATCTAGTCCAACCCCCTGCTCAAAGCAGGACCAATCCCCAATTTTTGCCCCAGATTCCCTAAATGGCCCCCTCAAGGATTGAACTCACAACCCTGGGTTTAGTAGGCCAATGCTCAAACCACGGAGCTATCCCTCCCCATACTGCTTGGACTGTGGGCAGTTGTATTGCTGCAGGTGAGACCTCTGGTAAGGCTGGTATCTCTTTCTCTTGGAAGGAGGGGTGTAGATCCCTAGTGTTTGGAGGGCACTGGAATCTTTCATTGTGTGAAGGACTTCATTGGTTTTTCTGGAAAAAAGTTTATCTTTGTTGAACGGTAAATCCTTCACTTTGGTCTGCAGCTCTTTAGGGATACCAGATGAGGAGAGCCAGGAGGCCCCACGCATCACCACCATAGTAGCTGTGGTGCGAGCTGCTGTGTCGGCCATGTCCAGAGATGCTTGAAGCGCTGTTCTGGATACTAGCTGTCCGTCTACCAGGAACAATTTAAAATCTGCTCTTCAGTCCTCTGGGATGTGGGAAGTAAATTCAGAAAGTTTGTTGTAATTATCAAAGTCATAGCTAGCACGAAAAGCGGTATAGTTGGCAATTCTAAATTGGAGAGTAGAGGATGTGTAAATCTTGCCACCTAAGAGGTCAAGGTGTTTGAGGTCTATTTCTGGGGTGTGGACCGCTAATGAGGTTGTTTAGCCCTATGGTTAGCAGCTTCAATCACAAGGGAGTTGGGCTGCAGGTTTGAGAATAAGAAGTCCACGCCCTTAGCTGGAACATAATATTTCCGGCCAGCCCTTTTGCAGGTTGGCAGGACGGAAGCTGGTGTCTGCCAGATAGTGTCGGCCAGTTCCAATATGGCATTGTTTATGGGGCATGCAATCTTTGAGGATGCCAAGGGTTGGAGGATCTTCAAGAGTTTATGTTGATTCTCCTGTACTTCCTCCAATGGAATGTCCTGGCTGATTGCAACCCTCTTAAATAATTCCTGAAATTGCTTAAAGTCATCTGCTATAGTTGGTGGGGATAGCATGACGGCTTCATCAAGTGAAGAAGAGGAGTTGTGTTAGGGCAATTCCATGTCAGGTGCGGGCTCTTCCTTCACTTCCTCATGTAGATCCTCAAAGGCTCTAGACGCAGATGGTGTTGGGGATCCAGGTGGAGAGTGGATCTGCACTCTATGAAGCGAGGAGGTGCGGGAGTAGTGGGCCTTATAGGGTGCCCATGAGTCCCAAGGTGCCCATTGCATGGGATATGGTAGTTGAGGTCCCATCCATGGTGGAGCAAACCATGGGAATTGGGGTTGGTCCTTGTGATGCACGTTCCTGTCAGGTGGTCTTTGTTGTGGTGGAGGAGAGTCAGGTGGAGAAAAGACTGCGTCTCCGTGGTCGTCATCATTGCTGTCTGTGAAGACAGAGCGTTCAGTAGAGCATTCATCCATTATTGGGAGTAGACCACATCCACCCTGACTGAATTGGCCTTGTCAACACTGGTTCTCCACTTGTAAGGTAACTCCCTTGTCTTCATGTGCCAGTATATTTATTCTTGTATCTCTAATTTTCACTTCATGCATCTGAAGAAGTGGGTTTTTTACTCACAAAAGCTTATACCCAAATAAATCTGTTAGTCTTTAAGGTGCCACCGGATTCCTCATTGTTTCAGTAAGAGAGGGTGCCTGGATCACAGGTGAGCCCTTGGTACCGAGTGGCGGTGAATCCAGCACCAGCGCCACTGAGATGTCTCGAGGCATTAGAAATTGAATCTGCGCCGGAGAGTGCGACACCGTGGATTTAGAGTCAGAAGCCATTGGTTTAAGCAGTTTGCCTTTGGTCTTGGCTGGTGCAGTAGCCCCATGGTGGCACTGTCAGCCGCTGCCGGATGGTGTGTCGGTGGGGTCGCCGGTGCCAACGGCGTTGTCGGTGCCAGGGCTATGTGCAGAGATGGCGCCAACTCCGGCACAGGCGTCAGCGCCTTCAGTGCCGAGGAGGAGACCTGGCCATGACGCGGTCTTGACTCCTTACTTTTCTGCACCATATGCCCGGTGCCAGAGGTGCTGGGAACGTCACAGATGCTGACCCTTGAGGCAGTTGGCACCGCTGGCAAGGAGCTCACTGGGAAACATTTCTTTTTGCCCGGTTCCCTGTGAGGGGAGGTCAAGGCTCTCGTCCTCTTCTCATGCGAGGGTGGAGCCCTGCTCGTGGTCAGTTCTGACGTGGTTGGAGAGCACCTAGGAGAGTTGTTCCTCCTGTCTCCAAATCAGGTTGGAGGGATTTCTCCATAAGACCCATCTTTAAACCCCAGTCTCTGTCTTGGCTAGCTCTGGCTTTTAGATTATTGCAGTGGACGCACTTATTTGGGACATGAGTCTCACCGAGGCATTTGACACACCAGCAATATCCTTCTGAGTGTGGTATGGGGTCCTTGCAAGAGTTGCATTTTGTAAAACCGGGAGACCCCAGCATCTTGAATGTGGCCCACTCAAGAAAGTCTAAGAATGAGACCTTAGCGGGGTTCACTCCCAAAGTGGGAAAAGGGGTTAAGAAAAAACTAGGGTTTTTTTGTTTGTTTTTAAAACGAACTGTATGCAACTATCTAAAGGTAGGGTAGTAACTGGGGAGTTTTTATCTAACTAAAACTAATTTTCCTCTCAAAATAGAGGAAGAGGTTCAGCAATGCCCTGAGTTCTGTCTTCAGCCAAGGAGGGTTCAGAAGGAACTGAGGGGGGTCAGAACGCACGTGCACCAAACAGACTCCAACAACAATTCGAGACACCAACTGCGCACACACATCCCGACCAGGCACTGCTACTGAAGATCTCTCATCAATGGCGCTGGGATGCACCGACACCTGAAGTGAAGCACCCACAGGGATACCACTCAAAGAAGAACTTTTGTGTTCAAACAAAAGTCTAGCATTAACTTTTGGTAGCTGAAAAGCATAGTGAATAGAAAAGCTTAATCCTCTTTCATGATTCATTACAAGGATTTTAGCATTTTATTTGTGTCACTGGAAAGGAGGGCATACATTGGTTTTGGCCTTTGCCTTTGTCCTACTTGTAACATTATAGCTGTACATTAAGTGGGAAGTTTTAATACCAGTTATGCAGAAATGGACTAAATCGATAATGAGATAGCATTTGACAGAGCTAGACCTGAGTAGGCTGACCATCTATGTGGCATCGTAAGGATATTAAAAACTCCCACTATTTTCATTCTATTCACTTGCCCCATTTCTCAGGTCTGGCCAATGCAGGCCCCAAGAGGAAGGGACAAAGTAGCTTTATATCTTTGTAGCTTCCCAACTCTGGGCTGAACAGGGCTGTTTTGGGCCCCTGTTACAATTTAGAAAAGCCTCGGGGCTGCTATAAATCACATGTGGCTGCCTTGGCCATCAGGTGGTAGGGTGATTAGATGTCCCTATTTTATAGAGACCGTTGCGGTTTTGGGGTGTTTTTCTTATTACCCCCCAACCCCCATCCTGATTTTTCACACTTGCTGTCTGGTCATCCTATCTGGTGGGGACCAGGATATGGATAGTGTAGATCTGCTGTGCTCAATCAGAGATACCATTAATGCAAGGGGATTTCCCAGGTAGCAGGTCACACTGATTTTTCCAGATGTTTTATGCCATCAGATCTTAGGGAAAAACTGTGACCAGTATCCAGAGGCGAAAGTAAGCCAACACGGTCCGGTCTGGCATACCGGCAAGAGCCAGTATGCCGTGCCGGACCAGACCAGCTTCCCCAGGCTGGCGATTTAAAGGGCCCGGGGCTCCCCGCAGCGGCCGGAGCCCCAGGCCCTTTAAATTACCACCAGAGTCCCGCTGCCAGAGCCCCTGGGTAGTGGAGGCAGCTTGGGCGGTGATTTAAAGAGCCCTTTAAATCACTACCAGAGTCCCCGGCTCCCGCTGCTACCCCAGGGACTCCGGCAGCAGGGCTCAGATGGCGATTTAAAGGGCCCATGGCAGTAGCGGTAGTTGGAGCCCTGAGCCCTTTAAAACACCACCCTAGCCCCACTGCTGGAGCCCTGGGGTGGCGGTGGCCCGGGGCTCCAGAAGTGATTTAAAGGGCCAGGGGCTCCCAGCCGCCGCTACCACAGTGTAGCCCCAGGCCCTTTAAATCTCTGCCAGAGCCCCGAGCCCTGGAGTAGCGGCAGCAGCCGGGAGGCCCCGGGGCTCCGTCGGCAATTTAAAGGGCCTGGGGCTCTGCTGCAGTAGCGGCGGCTGGAGCCCCAGGCCCTTTAAATCTCCACCGAGCCCCGGGGCTCCCAGCCACCTCTGCAGCTGGTAGCTCAGGGGGTGATTTAAAGGGCCCTGGGCTCCCAGCCACTGCTACTGCAGCCGGGGATTTAAAGGCCCCACCTCTTCCGGTTGAGGACACGCCCTGCTCAGGACTCCGGCGTACCGGTAAATCCTTTAAGTTACTTATACCCCTCCCAGTATCTCTTATATGGTGGTTAAAATATTTGTATCATCTAGATAGTCTAAAGTGGACCTCCCCAACTATGGGACTAGATGTACAATGAATATTTCTGGTATGGATATATGTCACACATGTTATGATATATATAATTTCCTAGAAGCAACAATTCTTATGGAGGTCTTTTGGGTTCTTTTTGGCCTTTTGCTAGATTGCTGTCACTTTTAGTGATCATGTGGGGTGTAATGGCATATCTTCTCTGAGAGATTATTGGTACGGTGGGAGCAGAAGTAAAGAGATTGGTCAAAGTGTGCACAAAGTTTGACTACTACAGTGTCATGCTGGTTGCCAGATTTGGCAGGAGCTGATGGTACTTGAAAGTAGGCCATGAGCTTTGCAATATTTCCTTGAAGCAGGAGCACTGGTCAAACACATCTGGTGATGAGATACAGCATTCTGTTTTAGACTGAGCTTTATCTGTGTCATGCACAAATCTGGTTTTGCCTCACTATTTATTTTTGTAATGTATTATTAACCTTGAAACGGAGATTATAGAACAAGTACTAGATGTTTAAAAAAATCAATCCACATCATTTCAAGATTCTTTTTCTACTATTTTGTGTCATGTCTTTTATTCAAGGTCTTTGCCATCCAGTTTAAAAGGTCATTGTCATACATTTAGGTCTTGGGAGGGTGACAGCTAAGCCTCAGAGGAGTAGTAATTTAATATGATGCACTTATTCACATATGCTAGTCGCCTCAAAGGGTCTTGTTTCAAAATAATTCTAGAGGCTGATTGCATGCTCAGTCAACAAAGTGACACTATGGGCTAGTGCTGGAAGAGTCAATGCTGTGATGGGGAGCAGAACTAGTTTTTACCTTATGCCAAATGTACACATAATTGTAATTGCATTAGAGATGTGGATGTGAAGGATTATAATGAGACTGTCATTTTTGCTGCTCTGAGGGCAGAAAAGAAACTAATATAGACAGTGAAAAATGACACTTATATTACATAAGAAAATACAGCCTGTAATCCCTATGGACCAGATTCTGACACCTTACTCCTATTAAGTAACAACTTACTCTGAAGAGTCCCATTGATTTCCCATTGATACTTGTGTAGTAAGGTGCTATTCAATGTGAGCAAGGGTGTCAGAATCTGGCTTGAACATGTTTTGTATCTACATTATTCTTATAAAAGCTGAAGCCTCTTATATTTCCTCCTCTTTTCTGTCTTCAGAAGAATCTGAGAGAAATGGGACTGGACATGGATAACCTGGAGACCCCTATTCTGGCAGTTATGGCTTTGATTCTGAATGTCTTTGCCTTGTTATGTAAATACCTCAGTTTTATAACTAATATCCCCTTAAATCATTTACCTTCTATCAGTACTCATTCATTCATATCTTATAATTGAGTATTTATGCACTGGAGCAAAATGAATAGATTTTATTTTTATAATTAAAAAACATAAGTCAGATAGCAATTCAAACCATGAAAAGAGAGAGAGAACAACAACCAGGAGCTCATTTATTTTGTTGGGTGGATTTTTGTGTGAGTATATTCTTTCTGTATTCCTACTTTCTCCATGTGTCAGGTGGTTTCCTCTTTTGTTCTCTTCCTCTCCCTAACTCTTTTCTTTTATGTCTTACACTATTTTCCTCTCACACTTTACCCTCTTTCCTATTAATTTTTCCCTCACTTTTTCCTCAGGTTCTTTTCTTCAAAAAGCTGCTGCTGAGATCACTGTAGGTAGTTTTCTTCTTTTTTACATTTCCCTGATCCAATTGCCTTCTCCTAGCCTTTATGGAAAGCTGGGGTTCCAGTAGTCCATCCCTTTTCCAATTAAAGGGACATCACTCAAAACATACTGCTTGCTGTTCGAATGGCAGCAGAGAAGAAAAGGATATCACGCCAGAGGTCATCACTCCATTGCAGAAGCAGCTACAAGAAAGGGTTCATAAGTTAAAAAAGACAAAGTGCACCTGGACCAATTCTAGAGGCCTACATTGCAATGTGATTTTTTTTTTTTTTGCACCATTGAAAATGTGTAGCCTGACTATCAGAGCTGCTGAGCACTCACAGGTGCCTGCTACTGAAGTTAATGGGATCTGCAAATGCTCAGCACCTCAATATCAGGTTACTAGTCTAAACTAGTGTATGTTTGTCACACACACACACACCCCGATATACAACAGATTGCATTCACACTACAACCTTAACTCTGCCCTCTCATCACTTCCTGCACACAGCCTTTAAACCAAACTCTCCCTCCAAACACTATTGTGGATGTGTGGTTTGTTTGAACAGGATGGTTTGGCTAACAGGGTGCTGAAAATGTGGTATCCATAGTGGGGCAGAGTTAAACTTGTTGTGTATGATCTGTGACGTATGGTAGCTGTGGTGATGGTAAGGTGTGTACCTGTGGCTGGAGGAGTAGATGACAGGTACTGTTAAGTGGCTTGACTCTTCATTTCCTTTCTTTTGTGGGTGTGTGTCATGTATGTTATACAACCAAGTTTTTGTGTGTATTAAGTTATGTGTTCAATGAAGCAATGGGGACAGAGATAGGGAGGATACCAGAGCTGTGCCACAGAAAAATAGTTGCTGATAAAGATTTTACCTGCCTGCTGACAGAGAAGATTGTATCTGTCAGAGAAATGCAGCTGTGCATAAAATCTTCTCCATGAGAGGATAAAATCTGCCAGAAGAACGTAAGTGCTGACAGAGAAGATTTCTATCCAGTAGAGAAGATTTTATTTATTGACTACTTGTTGAACACAAGGTTTCATTATCATTAATAATGGCAAAAAATGATCCTTATCCAAACATTTATTTTCAAGAATTACCTAATCTGCTTCTGATTCACCTGTGTACCGATTTTGGTGTAAACATACAATGTTGTTTTAAAAATACATGCCAACCAAAGAGGCTGGCAGACAAATTTCAAACAAGAAGCCAGCTTCAAATATTTCCTGTCAAAAATTTATGCAAAGCCAAATTACTTTGAAAACACAAAGCGCACAACAATGAATGCTGTGTGAAGTTTCGCTCTGACAAACCACCTACATAAAGAGAAGAACAAGAATTTAGGCCCCATTTTAAGATTATTTCAGCATGCACCATTACTATGATGTCATAATCAGCACCTCCATAATATCAGAAGCTCTCTTAACATCTGCCACCCTTTCAAAGGATGCAGCATGTATTTCCTTTGAAGCTGACCCAGCTTCACTAATTGGTATAGCAGGGATGGGGCGATGATAGCTCTTCACTTTCTCCTCCCTATCTCCAGCAATGGCATTAGACTCAATCAGTCTTTATGCTCAGTGAGCACAAGGACTGGGATTGTGATTGGTTGCTGAATAGGAGGGAGGAATGCTCCTTGCACCTCATTCTCCATGTCTGCCATTCATCCTCCCTTCCCCACAGCTGCACAGGGCTAAACATAATCTGGCCTTTATTATACCAAGTCAATATAATTTTCTTTTAAGGCAGAACCATTGAGAAGAGACACCGAAAAAGTAAGGAAAATGTAAGCAGTGGGGGAAAAAATAAAATTTCTGAACAGAAGGAAAGACACAGGAGATAATATGTCTGTAACACTGAAAAACTGGTTCCATCTAAGCAAGAGTGCCTGAAACAACAGACAACTAGAAACACTAGAAAAGAAGCTTGGTTCACCATTGCCTTGCACCTTGTATAATTATTTACACAAGGTGGGTGTAAATTGCTACCACTCTAATCTGGTTGCATTTTATACTCCCTTGGTATTCACTGTGCCTGAGTATAAATGATTAAACCCTGGTCTACACTTAAAATTTTGATCCACCTACCTGCATTACTTAGAAGAACAACACATACCCATAGTGCCGTAGTTAAGATGACCCAACACCTGCTGTTGATATGGCCAGGTTGACACAGGAATTCTTCCGTCAACCTAGCAACCACCACTCTGGGAGGTGGCTTAACTACAGCAACACAAAAACCCCTTCCATTGATATAGGAAGTGTCTATACAGTGGCACTACAGAGTGAAAACAGTGGTTTATTTGGCCCCTGAAGTTTAGGACATCTGAAAGGGGAAGTAATATTCAGTGAACTGAGCCATACAATTGATCTGTCTGTGACTCCCAGAGAACAGGTCTTACCAAGCAGGGAGCAAAAGGAAGGGAATTCAGCTGAATCAAAAAGGATTGATAAATACCCTAGATGTGGGCTTTGCTTGTCTATTCCTAAGGAAGCTAAAGATCAGTTCCTGTCACAAGGGCTCACAAAGCCATTATCAGAGATGCTCTATTTGAAAAACCTGCCAGACCTATGAAGCAAGTAAGCATTTGAAGCAGACAAGCCTGACCTGGCTACAAGGACTTGGACAAAACCAGAGGGAGGACACAGTGGATTTCACTGACCACTCATCCAATCAATCACAAGCTCTCTCATGGTTGGCCAAGCAAAGTAACCATAATGTAGAGCAGTCATAAGTTGTGCTGCAAGCTCTTGGACAAGTCCAGAATCCAGAGGGCACAAAGATGATTGTGTCTCCTGTGAGGCCCAGCATAGAATCTGGCTCATCAGGCCTGATTCTTTTCTTACTTACACCAGTTTTACACTCTTGTAACTCTACTGATTTCAATACAGTTATCTTCTAATTTATAATGGTATGAGTGAAGAATCAGATATATGGAAGGGCCAGTTCCTTCTCATGCTGCTGCTACTGCCTTCTAAGGATAAGCAAGATGAATAATGAACAGGCTAACATAATAAAAACTCAATAGTTAGTCTACTGTAATCCAGCGTTTCCATTTCTTCATAAAAAACCATGAGCAATTTGAGTTTCAAGTTTGGGTATTTGGTACCCACACATAAACAAAGCAGGAAGATTCTAGTGAAATAAGGAATCAAGTGTACTTGTGACTTTAAGAAGAAAAAAAATATGATAGTATATTAGACCAGATGCTGGTCAAGCTTCTCCAGTGTAAATCTTTTGTTACTTCACTGAAATCAATGGATTTAGTCCAGCTTTACACTGAATTGTCTGAAATCAGAATCTTGCCCCCTAATGTTTCCTTCTTAGGTGTCTTGCTGGGTCCCTGCCAATAAGTCTGTACCACTTTTAATTTTATGCTTACTATGAATAACAGAGAACTAAAACATCTGAAGGGGACAGATAAGAGACTTAAACCAAAGTAACCACTGTCCCAGTCCAAATTGGATTGACTGGTTTGGTGCCCAGAAATCCCCCCAAATCTCTATGGATATGCAATTTAATAGAATGGAAAACATCTTTTCACAGAAAAAAATAAGAATAATAAAGCACTCTTGTGGAATAGAATATCTTCAGTAATGTGTGTATATATGTATGTATACACATATGGCAATAATAATGTATATATGTATGTACACACATAATACAAACATATTATATATCACACACATGCACTTACATTACCCTACCCTGAAAACAGCTAGTCATCTGTGACATTGATGAACACTTATTCGTGCAAGTAGTCCCACTGTGAAGACAAGGGCAGTGCTTATATGTGTAAGTGCTCACCAGTGCACATGAGGGTTCCACAATTTGGCTCTCTGGGCCTGATATAAGCAGTAACTATTGCAGTGACAGAGCACTGGATGCCTGTACAACAGTTAACACATTTTTCTTAAATATCTGAAAATATTTCCCACAAGATTATATCAGTTCTGAAGGCAAGTCAAATGCTGGAATCCTCAAAATATTTGTCTCTCTCTTCTTAACAACTCAATAGATTTAGAAGGTTAAGATTAAAATTCTGCTAAATTCCTTTCCCACAATTCAGGCAGATCCCTGCCCTGGATGTATGCTGTATTGCTGTAATCTCTCTCTCTCCTTCCTGTTCCCTCTCTATTTAATCTATTCCACTTTACTTCACAAAGTGTCTTCCTTTGCTCCCACAATAGGATAGCGACCGGGTGATTTAATTCTCATTTGACCCTTTGATCCCTTTTTGGTATTTCTGCCTGCAACATAACCTTTTCTCTGTCAAACTTTGATTTTCTCCTCATTTTCTTCCCCCTCTGCCACCACTTTCATCTTTCTCTACATCTTGATCCCTTGGTTTCGTTATTCTTTTCTGCCTGGAAAATGCAATTTAACCTGCTCGCTGCTGATCCACCACTGCAACTGCTGTGAACAAAGAAGTCAGTGGAATGTTACAATGGAGCTGGCTCATTCAGCATCACAGCAGGTGTTTCCTACCAAGAAAGGTAGAGAGATGGACAGAAAGCTTTTCAAGTCGTGGCTGCATTCAGTCACCATATTTGGCCTGTGTTAAACTGAGGACAGCAAGTGGGAGTGGAGGAATCTAGAGATTTCTGCCCTTACAATGATATAAATGGCTGGGAGCCAGGTTTGCATTAGAGACAGGAATGGGACAACAGAGGCAGCAAGAGTACAGTGGGGATAAGAGGAGTTAAGATTCAAGAGCGCAATTCTATCGTGTGGCCAAGGAAGAGCAACACAGTTGACAATTCCATACTCTGGTCACCAGAGAATCATGGTACTTCTGGCCTCACTTGCAGTCATTTTTGTATTTAGGATGATAATGCCATCTCTGAGATTCGGCATAAATCAACCCACATCCCGCATGGTACGCATGGTAAACAAAAGAAAATACACAACAAATAAATTAAATAGGACAAACTACCTTGTGTGGAGAGTCTTCATCTCTCAGTAGGTCATCTTGACCCATCATTGCCATCCTCCTCTAATTCTAGGTTTCTAATGCATATCCCTCTTGCTCTTTGGTCTATTCATTCTTATCAGAAATTGTTTGTAACTGTGACATACCAGGGTACAATCCAGAATAATGAGCAGCTGTGTCACCCCTGCAACCTTGGCTGCCTTACAATGCCTTGCTGAAGTAGCTCCCACATGCGCCGCTCACAAACAGCCTTCCATCGTGCAAGCCACACTCTGAGTAAAACTGGAGCCTGCCAGCCACCTTTGGGTTATACTTTTCCTCTCACCAGGCTTGGTTATACTGCAAGGTGACCCTGACACACCCCCAATCCCATATTTTCCCCCAGAAACGTATCTCCTGTACTGCCCAGCCTGCTTGTTATCTGGTTTCAAGGTTTGGTAGTCTACAGGGTCGAAAACTGCTGCCTTTTTCCTTGACAAAGACGATTGGCCCACCAGCCAGCAAGGGTGGATGATGAATCCTCTGGCTGGTTTTCCTGGAAGTATTCATGCAGCACAGGCAGATTGGGTTCTGACATGGCATAAATCCATCTGAACTTTATTTTTGCTCCAGGCTGCAGCTCTATGGGGTAGTCCCAGTGCAGAGGGAGGTTTTCCCCATGTTCTTCTTTTCAGACCCTTCAGCATATTCATGATATTTAAGGGGGATTCTGATGTAGGTTCAGAGGGTGTCCCTGCCTGGGTGATCACCATCCCCTGAGCCCTCCAGGACCTGGGTGTTGGGCCATCATCAGTTTGCTCCTGACAATACTGGTGACAGAATTTTGAAGGGAAACTGACCTCCTGTTCTTGCCACTGAATGAGGGGATTTTGAAGGGTGATCTAGGAGATGCTCAGAATCAGAGGGAAGTGTGGGGATTGAACTGCATTTGAAACATAGTATTTCTCAGTGCCCCTGAATAACTGTTTCCTGGGGGACTGTCTCCTTGATCACTGGACCCGAAGACAGAGGGGAGCAGTCCACAGTTTTTATTAGGTGCTGAGTGGCCTTGCATTGCAAAGTAAGTTGCCAGGCCTGGGCTGCCACTGCATCTATGAAATTGTTGGCTCATTCTGAATTGATGAGAGCCAGCTGTGTGGAAATCCATGGGGGCCTCTCAGGGATGCACAGCCAGATATGCACCTGCAAATATAAAACTCCCAAACAGAGCAGGGTGCATGTCCCAGTCAGGACTAAGGTGTGGGGAAATTCTCAGAGCCCAGGCCGGTCCCCCTTACCAAACCTGAGTCAACTTGTTTCCCAGGTCCCGTGGGGCTCGTGCAGGATAGGCAGAAATGGCATGACTGGGTTTGCTTCAATAGAAGCATTGGTGGTGCAACAGCATTGTTTTCTTTGGCGGTGAGCTGTCAATGAGCCAGATTCACCTGCATCAGTTGAGTGGATGGAATGGGCACCCATGCAATAGTGGTCAGACACAGGGGCTGCAGGGAACTTCTCTTTTCCTTCCTCTATTCCTGTAACTGATTATCTATGTGGATGGCAAGGTTGATGAAGACATCCAGACCCATGGGTGTCTCCACACAGGCCAGTTCATCTTTGATTTCCTCCTACAGACCCCACTGGAACTGATACCACTGCATCACCTTGTTCCTTGCTGTGTCTGCAGGGAGATGGCAGAAAAGCACTGCCTAGGAAGCAATGATACCCTGCCCCTGCCAGAGTTTCCTTACAGCAGCCCCTTGTGGCCAAGCGGGCACAATGCAGGTCATCAAACATTGTGGATATAGATTGGAGGAAGGCATTCAAATTTGAAGGCACTAGGCTGTTAATATACAGCAAGAGGGAGGCCCAGTGCAACAAGGGCCATCAGCAGGCTGATTATCAAACCCACCTTGGCTGGGTCAGAAGCCTAAATTTGGGCATGCAACATGAATAGGAGGCAGGATTGGTTCATGAAGCCCCAGAACCACTAGCAACTCCCACTGAATGGTTCTGGCAGAGGTGTTGCAGATCCCCGTTCAGGACAGGGCACGGTGGGTTGTATCTGGAATACAACATTCTCCACTCAATGCTGGTTTACTCGATCCAACAGCAAACGGTTCTCTGAGCTTAGCTGCATGACTTGGGCCTGCAGTGCTTGGTTATCGGCCTGGAGGCGGACAGTCCATTTGGGCAAATCCAGTACCTCTGGAGGCAGCAGTTGGGCTGCTAGTACCATACCTCTCACCCTGGGCCCACCCTCTTGAGGATTACTGTGTGGTCCGTACAAACTGTCAGGGTCAGGATGCAGGTGGCCATGCCTAGAGGTTAGTGTTAGGATAGGGGGCCGGGTCCTCACGCCAGGCAGGGTTCTGAACCAGGAGGTCAGAAGTTGAGGTCAGGGACCTAGAGTCAGATTGCAGGAATCAGGCCAAGTCAGGACACCAGGGAGGCTGGGGCAGGAGGCAAGAGCAGGTAGCGCTGAGTGAGCAGTCCGAAGCGGTGTGGAGCCCAGTTATATAGACAAATTCCTATTCCTCCCTGTGGCTTAAGTAAGGGGAGCAGACCAACCAGGAACTCTGGTGTTCCGCCAATCAGGGCCCAGGGTGGAGCCTATTGTCTGAGCTGGGCTTCAAGGAGCCCTGGTTCTAGGTAATACCAGGAAGCTGTTGGGTGGAGGATTAGAGTTTGATGCCCCCACCCTCCTCCAGGAAGCCTGTAGACCCAGGTTTGAGACTCCTGGGGTCATGACAGGTGGGTTTCCATAAACAATGACACTCTCTAAATAAGAGGATTCATTGACTAGGGCCGCCAGGAATAAGAAGTGCAAACAATCCTAGGCATGCTCACTTTACACTTACAGCAAATGAACAAAACAACAGTTCCTAATCCAGCCCCAGGGCCAGACCACTACAGGGGTGAGTCTAAAGGTAACTGTAGTTGTAACCTCACCTCAGCATTCTGCTGCCTTCTCTCTGCAACTACTGCTGGCCTCTTGTCAGCAACAGGGAAAGTCTCTGTCCACCTCTCAGGTTGCCTGATATCAGAGTACTATAAAGAGAATTGGAAAATATCTTTATCCTTGAAAATTGTCCATTCTATATCTGTATTCAAAAAGTAAGATGCATGTGTCTGGAATCTGGAATGTGCAGAAGAGCAAAGAAGCTGCTGGTCACACTCAAACAATACAATTAGTGTGACATACCATTAGACAGAAGCTATCGTGCACATATGTCAATAAACATATTTTACATTAAACCAGTAACACAATTAGGAAGGTTAGGGACGAGTTAAATCACCTTGATTAAGAGGCAATGCATTCCCTGTATCAAAAGGAACTCCTTTGATCACAAAAGAGACAGTGGTGATTAAAGCAAGCAAATGTCCTGTGGAAGTGTTTGAAGCAAACTGCAGACTCTTGATCAAAGCCTAGGTAATTTAATTATTTGTCTTCCTGACTGAAGTCCTTTGATGTGACACTGACTAACAGTATATGGGGATGTTTTATGTTCCTGATCAGCCTAATCTGAAAACCCAATGCCCAAAAGGGATTGTCCTATTACCAAAATAGAGCTCCTTAAGAGAAAAGTGAAAGCAGAAGCTTAAAGAAGAGCCTTGTCCACAGAGCAACAGTCTTTTGGTATAACCATGCCAGATAATCACGTTCTAACTTGGCCAAATGGGTCTGTAGAGCAACACTGTTTGATACTAGCCTGTTTCAAAAGTGTTGTATCTCTGTCTGTCAACCCTATGTGTACTGCATTATGGCAATTCTTAACAGCTATCCTAGAGTTCGTCATCCACTGATGCTCAGAGCAGGGGATCCTGGCAATTTTCCAATATGGTTCCTCCCCACGATGCATTGCACTCTGGAGATTTTGCACCAGTTTGAGAATCCCCTGGGTGATGTTGCACACTGATAGGCATTGTGAGAATTTTCTAGGTAGAGGCCTCTAAACTAGGAGTTTTCGCCTCTTCCTTCATAAAACACATAGAACAAAGTATTTGGAGGAACAGATGTGCACAAATGCTGGTGATAGCTGGATAAATATGAGAAAAGTACAAATCCACAGACCCACCTAGTCTCTGGCTTTGAAGACCTTTTAGTCAGATTCTGGCTTTCCAGTTCTGTCTCCTGCTCTCTTGGCTGTACTCTGCCATGTCTGGCTGCCTCACTGCCAAATTAAAAAACAAAAACAACAAATCTGTGCCTCATACCTACACAAGGGCTCTGCTCTTCCAAGCGCTGCAAGGCAGGCAAGAGGCCCATCTGAGATCAAAAAGAAACAAGGAAAGCCCCATGCCTTTAGGGGTCTCTCTGCCTGCCAGCTCCTCCCCATCACTGTGGAGCTCGTGTGGCAGAGCAGCAGCTGGAAAACTCTGCACAGCACGGCCTGGCCAGCAGCGGCCCCTCCTCTCCCTGACGAGCTGTGATCTCAGAAGGGAAGGAGGCCAGGCTGTTGTGCAGAGGAGCCTGATCCCCATGTGGTACCAGATGGCACTGTGATTCTATGTATTATGGAGGTGGGAGAGGACGGATTGATTTTTGTAAGAGTGGAATAAATTTTGAAAAGGGGAATTGATTTGGAGGAGGCACTGAATTTTGGGTGGGCTAAGAAACTTGAATTTATGTTCTGAGGTGTGTGATGGGCAGCGCTTATGGGCACTGCCACTTAGTGGTCAGAGGGCGAAGGGAGACCTAGTACCATCACCAGCGTCCATCACTGGCCCCGGTCACATCCGTGGCAGTCTGCCTTTCGGTGTGTGTGTGTTGACCCAACCTCCAATCTGTTCTCCAAGTAGCTGTATCCCCCTCTGGGATAACAGTCTGAAGGAAGATATCAGGCCCCATGCTCTCCCAAAGGTGGGCAGGAGGAGGACCTTCCCTCTGTTTACCAACCCCTGCAGGTGTTCAGCCCCATCCATGGGCTTTGCAAAGTCTTTACCCTCTCTGTATTTCCCCGGGGTGAGTTTGGAAGAGAGGGTTTTTGTGCTCTCCATATGAAGATGATTGGTATGAGAGTCCAGGTCCTCTCACTCCACTGGGTTCCAGCCCAGAGCTCTGTAAGAAGCAACAATGTCCAGCACCTGGAAGTGCCTAAAGGATCCCCCCCATGTAACATCTTACCACTTGCTACCCCACCAAATTCTTACAGTTTGACACAGTAGCAAAGTGTAACGGGGTGGCACCCACCTCTCGTGAGTGCCCCGGTCGAGTGTGTGTGCCTGCAGCTCTCTCAGTTTGTGGTGACCCCTGTTCGTGGTTTCTCAGGCAGGTTTTCAATGACTCAGCCGTCCAGCTGAGTCTCACACACAGAGTCTGTATTTGAAACTGTACAGACCCCTTCCAGGGTATATAGTCCAACAGGAGCCAATCCCAGTACTCCTCTGTTGGTATCTCTGTAGCCCTCCCCAGCCTCAGTCTTTAAATAGTCCTGGCCCTACTATGGGGCTGTATCTCCAGGGCTTCCTCCCTGGAGACACTGTCTTCCTGCAGACCTCCATGGGCTCAGTCCTTAATCAGTCCCACAGCCCGTTCTGGGCAAGCCATCAAATAGTCTCTGACCCTGGTATGGGGGCCATACCCCCAGGACTTCCTCCCTGGAGATTCTTCACCGTTTCTGGACCCACCTCTCCAGCTGGCCACTTAACAGTTCAGTTTCTCTTCCAGGGATGTATCTCAGTTCAATATTCAGGCCAACTCTGTAGTGGTAGGGGAGGGACTGGGCGCGCTCACTACTCCAGGTCCCAGACCAGGGACCCTATGAATAGCAGCCGCCTACTGCATCTCTTTAACTAAACTGTGTTTCTGTTCCCTGAGCCACTTCCCTGCAGCTCCAGCACATTCTCAAATGCTTCACCCTTACCATAGGGCTGAAGTCTTGTACAGTCCCAGCAGCTCCCTCTTGCTCCTCCAATCCCTGCCAGCAATTGATCTGTCCATGGTCCTGCTGCTCCTTCAGCCAGCCAGCCAGCCAGCCAGCCAGGAACACAGTCCTCACTCCTCCAGCTCCAGGCAACAACTAACTCTCTCTAGTACTGCAGCTCGTTTTATATGGCCCTGTTGGGTCCTGATTGGCTACTCCCCGCAGCTTCTTTCTAATTGACTGCTTCCCCCACAGCCACTCCAGGCACTCTGGAGGACTTCTGTACTGCTCCTTTCTGGGACAGGGTGTAGTGGGACTCTGAGACCTCCAGCAGGGGGTCTTTGGGCCTATTCCACCCCATCACAAAAGGAAAAGGAGCATAACTGAATCTTCAGCCCCTCTGGGCTCAGCAGGCAGGCTCTTTCCCCTGGGAAAGGTTTCTATAGCATCCTTCTTCAGAAGCTCCCAGAGTAGGTCTCACTACCTTCCCTGTCTGGCTCTCTTTTAAACTTCATCTCCAGCTGCACACTGCAGGTGGGGATAGGTGGGGCTGCCTGGGCCCAGAGCTGCTCCTTAACTGGAACCATTCTGGTGTGGAGTTTATTCACCCCACCACAAGGTGGCATATTGATTTTTATGAGGTGGCAAAGAATTGATATGTGGGAGGAAATTTGTTTTGCTGGAGGAGAAGAGATCTGACTCTGTGTGTGGTGGTGGCAGGGGGAGGTTGAATACTTGATGGATTGTGGGAAGGGGGATTTGCAGAGAGGAAGAGAAGGAGTTGTGCAAGGACAGTGTCTTACTTGTGAGGAGCTAATCTCAACTTGTCTCTCCCTTGTAGTGGCACACCAAAGGGTTCATTTCAGCAGAGGGAGGAAGGACAGACACCAAGAGGGAAGAAGTGAAGCAGAGGAGGAAAGAGCAAGAGCCAGAGTTGTGATGGTAGAGCTAATAAATGGTATTCAATATTAATGTAAATGTTTTTCAAATTTATCCTCCATCTTTGATGGGCCGGTGTTGGTAGATGTGGGAGGATCCTGTTGCAGAAATCCCTTTGGTGCTACATCTCCCAAATATCCTGTGAAGAGATGAAAATTTGCACCAGAGTCTATTGTACTCCTTGGTGAACTGGGAATATTCTGCAAAGAAGAATCACACTGAATGGCTGACTAACTTGCAGATGACCAGGGCTGCCTTTAACTTTCTCTGTCTAGCCCAACATTTCATCAGCAGTCTGTCCATTTGTGAGCTGCAGGCCTGTAGAGAAGGGAATTATTATTACTTAATGGATTCTGCCTCTAAACTTTGAATACCACTCCCTGACAGGTTCTGAAGTCCTGTCACAAAGAAATCTCTGAGGAATGTATCTTCATCTGTTTCTTTGGCAAGTACTTTCTTCCATTTGCATAGTATTTTATAAAAAGCAAGTGGAGACTCCTGTGCATGTGTCAGCTGCACTTTCCTTCTCTGGGCAGAGTTGAGCTCTCATTACACACACTGGGGTTTTAGAGTGTCATTACATGTACTGCATTACATTTATTTTTAGAATGATAAAATGCACCCTATCCAAGTTGCCTCAGAAAGCATATGCATAATGTAGTAAGAATACATGTACAAATGTATCTCTTATGAAAGGCAAAAAGAAAGAAGGACAAGCTCTCAGACCAAGTACTTCCCCCTCGCAACCAGCTTACCCAACCTCCCTGAGGCAAATGCCTGAAAAAAGAGAGGGGCCTTGAGCTGAGTCCTAACTGTCAAAACCATGGCCACTGCCTGATCAGCTAAAGGAACACATTTCAGAGTTCCAGGCTGTCTACTAAGAATGCCCTTCCTCTGTCCCTGATATTTAAATGTGGGGATGGGCATGCGCACCCCAGTTCATCTCTACTTCCATGGTGGTTCACAAGGAGAAAGGTGATCTCTGAGTTAGCCAAAAATTGATACTTGAAATACACCCAGAATTAATAGGAAGCTACTGCAACCGCTGAAAAGACTGGTGTAATATATGCCCATCAACTACCATAACCTAAGAGGCTGGTGTGACATAACAGAGAGTCAATCCAGACTAATAAGCAGCTGTGTCACCCCTGCAACCTTTATAGAATCATAGAATATCAGGGTTGGAAGGGACCTCAGGAGGTCATCTAGTCTAACGCCCTGCTCAACCTTGGCTGCCTCACAATGCTTTGCTGAAGTAGCTCCCACCAGGCACACTCATAAACAGCCTTCCACCATGCAAGACACACACACACACTCACTCAGGGTGTGACTTGCAACTGCCAGCCACAAATGGGTTATACTCTGGATCTCACCAGGCTTGGTTATACTGCAGGGTGACCCCAACACCCCACCCCAATCCCAGATTTTCACCCAGAAACATATCTCCTGTATTGCCCTGGACAGTACAGATTATATTAAGTCTGTTATTCCTTTAAGATAATAATATGCACACAACTTGTCACAGAGTTACTCAAACACTTCAATTTAAACACACTGGATTAGATAAAACAAGTTTATTGACTACAAAGAGATAGATTTTAAGTGAGTACAGGTAATGAGGCATAAAAGTCAGAAATGGTTACAAGAAAAATATAGACAAGACATTTATTATTACCTAACTTAAACTATATCAGATTCAAGCAAAGTTTTTCACCACTTGCTTTCAGCAACCTTACTGACCAAAGCCTATAGGTCAGGACCCATTCTCCCTGAGTCCAACAAATGCTTCCTTTGTTGCTTCAGGTGTAGCGAATGTGATGGGCAGGAAGAGGGGCAGGGTACCTTGGGGATGTTTGTCCCTCCTTTTAATAGTTTCAGTCCCCCGCTTGAAAAACATTTCCAGCTGGGCACCAGGAGACAGTCTATGGGGAAGGATGTTCCCTGCTGCTTTTTTCTGACCTCTTTGAGCTTTCTTTGTTTCCCTCTGTGCTTGATTACTGTGCTTACTGCTTAAATGATAATTAAGTGAAGCACACATTCCTTTGTTTAGGACTGACCTGTCTGCCAAATTCTGTTTGGGCAGAGCTGTGGGGTTTGAAACATGTGTTAATAACACCATACAGTGGAATCATATAGCTTTGAATACAATGTTGCCACACAAATTTTACCAGGACAATACTGACCAGCAAATTATGAGTTTTCAAATGATACCTTACAAGGCATACTGTGTACAAAGATCATTACAGTCGTGTGTAGAGGGTTTGGATACAGGGGTGTTTTCTGTCACAGTAATATGTGCCCATCAACTACCATGACCTAAGAGGTTGGACAGCCATATTCTGCACCAGCAGTAGTTCCTGAGTGGTGTTAAGGTGTAGCCTAAAGTAGAGTGCAAAGCAGTAACCTGGTCTAGAAGTCACATATTCATGGGTCACTGTGGAGAGGCCAAATCCAAAAGAATAGGATGCAAATGACTATCCAGATGTTGATGGGGAAAAAAAGCTTTTGGTCTCTGATGCTAGTTGGAATCCAAGAAGCAATCAGAGATCCAAGAGTACCCTTGAGTAAATTGCAAACCTCTTAGACAAAGAATGCACAAGCACATTCAATAATAGCAGCAAAAATCTGTCACATCTTCAGAATCATCCCTCAGGACACTAGCATCAGAGTTGGGTGAGAAATGGTTTTTCTGTCCCATAAAAATTTTCACGATTTCAAAAAATGTCCTGTTCTGCATGGGGATGAAACCAAGACTGTTTGAAATTTTTAATGAAAAGCCAGAAAGAGAGAGAGAGAGTTAGAGACAGTGTCAGTCAGTCTCTGGCTTCCTTTCTCAATCTCTCCTGTTGGAGCTAGCCCACTTTGTATAATCAAGAAATATTCACTGAGCCAGATTAGGAGACACTGACTTTATAGCCTGGTGGTTAGAGCACTCAGCTGGAATGTAGAAGACATGGGTTCAAGAGGGCCTGTGTCTCAGGCTTCTTGGCCATATTCATTATGGCCCATTGGGTGAGGGTAGGGTCTCCGATAAGTATGGCATGCAGCTCTTTGTAAAAGCAGCAAATCTGAAGATCAACATCAGATTGACTGCTTGCCTCTCTGGCCTTATGGTATGCCTGACACAGTTCCCTCGCTTTCATGTCGCATATACCCATTCCCCTGCATTCCCCTGTGCAATCTGGCCATAAATGTCCATATTTCAATGGCTGGTCCGTAGCTGTGCTTGCACAGCTTCTTCTCCCCCCAGGCATAGGAGATCCAATATCTCTGGATATCTCTAGCCCACAAAAGCTTATGCCCAAATAAATTTGTTAGTCTCTAAGGTGCCACAAGGACTCCTTGTTGTTTTTGCTGATACAGACTAACACAGCTACCACTCTCAAATTTCTCAATTTATGAGTTGTAAGAATTTATTTTTAACATGGGCAAAGCATATTTTCCCCCTAACTTTGTTCTAGGAAACAGGTAACTGCCTTTCCTGAAATTCAAAGAGAAAAAAAAAGCCTGAGGCAGACATTTGGCATGGAAAATTTCAGCCCAACTGGTTAAAGTTTAGCAAAATTATAAGCCACTAGAAACAGGATCTTCTAATGGCAAGTGTTAGCTAACCTTAACTAGAGGCATTGCAACCAGCACTGCTCATAACAACAGAGATTCATTGTGAAGGGTGCTTTTTAAATGAAGGTGCAGTTGCACTCTGGCTAGGAAAGATTATAATGTACTAAACTATTTGTGTTTTTAAGGGGACCTACAAGTACAAAAATAATAATTTTCTCCCATTGTTTCTTTATGATGCAAAGAGAAGGCATGAAAGGTTCAGATTTAATTTTTTCCCATTTATTTTGAGTCTTAGAAATATTGGGAATGTTAAGTCTAGTCTTCCCCAGTGAGTCCATTAACAACAATAGTGATCTCATGTGTGTATTGGGAGCTTTTCATAGAATCATAGAATATCAGGGTTGGAAGGGACCTCAGGAGGTCATCTAGTCCAACCCCCTGCTCAAAGCAGGACCGATCCCCGACTAAATCATCCCAGCCAGGGCTTTGTCAAGCCTGATCTTAAAAACTTCTAGGGAAGGAGATTCCACCAACTCCCTAGGTAACGCATTCCAGAGTTTCAACACCCTTGTCGTGAAAAAGTTTTTCCTAATATCCAACCTAAATCTCCCCCACTGCAACTTGAGACCATTACTCCTTGTTCTGTCATCTGCTACCACTGAGAACAGTCTAGAGCCATCCTCTTTGGAACCCCCTTTCAGGTAGTTGAAAGCAGCTATCAAATCCCCCCTCATTCTTCTCTTCTAAAGACTAAACATCCCCAGTTCCCTCAGCCTCTCCTCATAACTCATGTGTTCCAGTCCCCTAATCATTTTTGTTGCCCTCCGCTGGACTCTTTCCAATTTTTCCACATCCTTCTTGTAGTGTGGGGCCAAAAACTGGACACAGTACTCCAGATGAGGCCTCACCAATGTCGAATAGAGGGGAACGATCACGTCCCTCGATCTGCTGGCAATGCCCCTACTTATACATCCCAAAATGCCATTGGCCTTCTTGGCAACAAGGGCACACTGTTGACTCATATCCAGCTTCTCGTCCACTGTAACCCCTAGGACCTTTTCTGCAGAACTGCTGCCGAGACCTTAACTTTCTCAGACCTTAACTAAAAGTGGGAGGTAGTAAATCTTTAAGGAACAGATCTTTTCTTTCAACTGTTTACTGAACATTTGAATTAAACAGATTACTCACAGCAATGCAAAACAGAGTTTCAAACAGTTTGAATAAGTCACTTTCCCTTTCAATTATCAGATTTCATTTCTTGATATCTGATGTAATGATTTCACTAATTCTCCAGATGCATAGAATCTTCTAGCAAAAACATTATCAATAGCTCCTAGATTCTAATGTTAAATTCATGTACGCAAAAAAAAAAAAAAAAACAGATAAAAAAAACTATTCAGGCCTTCATACAGCATAAAAAAGCAAAACAAAAAAGCTGGGGGGACACAAATATTTAGGGAGAGAAAGGGAAAAGAGAAAATATGTGAGCAGATGGGATGAACATAAGAACAGCCATACTGCATCTGACCAATGGTCTATCTAGGCAAGTATCCTGTTTTCCAACAGTGACCAATGCCAGGTGCTTCATACGAAATGAACAGAACAGGGCAATCATTGAGTGATCCATCCTTTGTCAAACACTCCCCGCTTCTGTCTGTCAGAGACTCGGGATACTCTCAGCATGGGGTTGCACCCCTGACCATCTACACTAATAGCCATTGATGGACCTATCCTCCATGAATTTATCTAGTACTTTGTTGAATCTTGTTATAGTTTTGGCTTTTACAATATCCCCTAGCAACAAGTTCCACAGGTTGACTATGCGTTGTGTGAAGAAATACTTCCTTTTGTTTGTTTTAAACCTGCTGCCTATTAATTTGATTGGGTTATCCCTAGTTCTTATGTTACGTGATGGATAATGGGGAGGGAGGATTGGGATCGTGTCAGACAAGGGAGTACATGTAAAAGGAAAACGGGTGTGGGAGAGTAGGTTAAATTTAGGGGGTAAAGAGTAGAATTCTGTATGTGTGTGAGAAGAGGCAGCAAAGGGTGGCACATTGCAGTCAATAATCATGTGTGTGTGTCCTTTCATTTTGTTCATGTCAACTATACAAACCAGGCCTCCTTTCTTCCTCTCTTGGAGCATGACCTCTTGGTGGCAGTGAGCATGATATGATGGAGGGTTCAACACAGGAATTATATCATCTTTCTCCATTTTGTGACTCGTAATTTATGCCTGAGGAAATGTAGCAGGTTGATTTCCACACTGCCCATGAGCACAGTATATAATAAATAGCCAGGTATATTTCTGCAATGATTATGGACCTGATTTTCCTTTTGCTTACACTGGTTTTCAGTTGGAATTGATGGCATTATTCCTATTTTATACTGCTGAGAGAAGAGAATCAGGCCCTATGCCTTCTTACCAGCTCTGCTGGTGTAGGATTGTAGTCAGAGTCATGACCAGAACCAACAGAGATTTGGTCTGGAAAACTTGGTAAAATTGATGGTGATTGATGAATGTTGTGAACTGTAACAGGGTTCACTCATCACAGGAGCTCCTCCTTGTGACCAGACATAGCATAGCAGCTGTCTCCTCTGGTGATGGTCCCTCCATTACTGCAGTGGTCTCTTTCCCTGCAACTTGGCCCTCTAACCCCTTACACATTAGTCCACCCCTTCCCAGGTAACAGGGAGTCTGACCCAGCTACAGTCCAATGACCTTACAGCAGATCTTCCACCTGTCTCTAGGCTCCGTGGTCCTTACACCCCTTTCCTTAGGGGATTTCAACCCACCTTCCTACATAGCTGGTAGGGGAGCCCAGTCCCATCCTCTACTCTGGGATCCAGTCCAGAGACACTGTAGCTGACTATCAACGTCTACACCCTCAGACTCCTTGTTGCCTCCCTAGACTGCGTCCTACCTTTTCTACCCCCAGAAAGTGACCACAGACCCTCTCCCTCCAGCTCTTTCTGCTGCAAAGTTCCTGGCTTTATTATTGCCACCTAGCCCCTCCCCAGCTGGGCTTCATTATCAATTACACCTGGACCTTGTGTGTATATGTGTGTGCTCTCTTTCTCTCTCTCAGGTGCTGCCAGATATGTTAATTCACCTCTCAGGCTCACATTCGCTCCTTCAGGGCCTGTGTGGGGAACACACCCCATCACAATGACCAATTGCTTATTTTGTTATTGGTGCCAAACTCTAGTTTGCCCATGTCTGGATTAACCAAAGACAGGTGCAGTTCACCTCAGAGAAAAGCATAAACCTCCCCTGTAGTGCATCTCACTGCACAATGCAATATTAGGTTGAAATTCACCTATTCTGTCTTTGTATCTTATTTAAAAGGATATAATAGTGCCCCTCCCCTCTCCCCACCTACCCATTCCCATAGATTCTCCCTCATTTCATGAGCTCTGGGAAAGAGTCTGTCAGGCAGAACAGATCAAATTCATAACTGGTGCAGTACTGTAGTCACAGTTATGCCCGTGATGAACCAGGCTCATCTGTGTCAGCCTTGCATGCCAGCTGGTAAAAATAAATCACCCAATTAAGAGAGAGTGTGCAGTGTAGGAGTGAATAATTTCAGTAATACACAAAAATTAATGGGCCTGAAAGAAATAGACATAATTTTGTGAGAGGATTTAAAATAAAGTATTGTCACACACACCCACACACCCCCAGTTCTTAGTAGCTTTGTCAGTCTTCACTTAGACTTCTTTTGTTGCCTCACAAAAAAAGAAAATAGCACTTCAAAGTGCTAATGGAATTTTTTCCCACCTAATAAGTGTCTGATAAAGCCTTGAGTGAGAACCGTTTGCCTCTTCAAAATGACAGTTGAAGGGGGCAGTTAGCACTGCTTCTCTGCAATTCAATTCTATGTTTGTTAGTCTTGCAACAACCAGCTTCTGACTCTTAGCAGTGCAAGCTCAATTTACAGTAGCAGCCTTGCAGAATCTGATTACTGAAAGCTAACTGGTGAAATTAGAGCTATAGGCTTTAAAGGTATTTGTCTTATTATCCCAGTGACACTGAACCAGGGCTGGCTCTACAGTTTTTGCTGCCCCAAGCAGTGAAAAAAACTGCCGCTCTGGATGGCAAAGGGGAGAAGCTGCCGCCGAATTGCCGCCATGGCAGAAACACTGCCGCCCCTTTCTAACTGCCGCCCTAAGCACCTGCTTGGAACGCTGGTGCCTGGAGCCGGCCCTGCACTGAACAGACCTTTCTCTTTGGAGAGATCTGTGGTGGGGTAAGCTCTTACGGGGGTGCTCTCCTGGTTGTGCTGAGGTCATCTGAGGTGGAATTTATGAAAGTTCTTACTCTGCACATAAATTAAATGGCAGAAATGAAGTGCTACCGAAATGTAACAGACAGGAGAAGTGAGGATGATTGGTGCTCACAGTATGTGCAGTGTTTCAAATTCTCCAGCCATCTGATCTCTGCCTTGATGCGCTTCAGAGGGGGAGCAAATGATATTTTAAAACAAAACTAATTCTCTATTTATTTTATGTGACATGTGTATAAAGCACATTTTAAGCATATATAGCAGTTTCTACGTAGCATTATATTCAATTTATTAAAACAGGGATAATTTTTCTCTCTTCCTCCCCCAGCCCCCAAAATAAGTTATGCATAATTTTTTTTTATTTTACAAAAGCAAGTCTACATACCAGGCAAAGCTTTAAAATAGTAATATTACAAATATTTAAAGTTTCAACATGCATCATACAGCAAGAATAATTGTTGAAAATAATGTTTTGGCATGAGTGCATATAACATCAGATTCTGACCTGAAATGAACCTGAGACAGAAATGTAACCAAGGTCATTTAAATTATAGTCTCTCAGTCAGAGAAGAAAATGCAAATTCCTTTCTCTTCTTCCTCTGTCAGGAAGACATGACAAGACCCTTCTGAAGCCTAGTCTAAACTACAAAGTTAAGTCTATGGAAGCTGCCTTACGTCAACATAGTTATACATGTGTCTACACTTAAATTTGTCTCCCACTGATGTGAGTGCCCCATTAGAGTGACACAATAACACCACCTCCCCAAGCAGCGTTGAGCCATGGTCAATGTACTGAGGTCAATGCATTGTGAATATAGACACTGTGTTACCTATGTCAACTCTTCTCCAGCAGCTCTCCCACAATGCCCAACAATGACTGCTCTGGTCACAACCGAGAACTCCAGTGCCCAGGGGTCACAGAGACTGGCCAAACCGGACAGTCTCTAAGCAAAAGAATAAATGGACACAAATCAGATGTCAAGAATTATAACATTCAAAAAACAGTAGGAGAACACTTCAATCTCCCTGGTCACTCAATAACAGATGTAGAAGTGGCAATTCTTCAACAAAAAAACTTCAAAAACAGACTCCAACCTGAAACTGCAGAATTGGAATTAATTTGCAAACTAAACACCATCACATTAGGCCTGAATAAAGACCGGGAGTGGTTGGGTCATTACAAAACCTAAACCTAATTTCCTCCTACTGTTACTCACACCTTCCTGTCAACTGTATGAAATGGGCCACTCTCATTACCACTACAAAAGTTATTTTCCCTCCCTTGGTATCCTACTGTTAATTGAATTGTCTCGTTAGACTGACCTCACACTCGGTAAGGTAACGCCCATCTTTTTATGTATTTATACCTGCTCCTGTATTTTCCACTCCATGCATCTGATGAAGTGGGTTTTAGCCCACGAAAGCTTATGCCCAAATAAATTTGTTAGTCTCTCAGGTGCCACAAGGTCTCCTCACTGTTTTTGAGAAATTTTAGTGTCTCCATTTTGGAGCAGGGACTTGAAACACCAAGGTGACCCCCTGCCAAATTTCAGGGATGCTCCTTTTGCCATTCCCATGGAAATCTGCTCAAATTTGCCCAAGTTATAAGTCTCTGAAAAACTACAGTTTGCACATGCTCACTAGAGTTTTGTTAGAGGTTGGCAGCATTATTTTCTGAAGATTTCATCTACACTGAGCATGCTCCATCCCCACACAGTTCCTATGTGCTTACTGGATTGTGCATGCACCATCTCAACTCAGTGACCAAGCATATTCAAGACTGGTCAGGGGCTGAGCAGGAATTGTCCTGGATCTACTTCTCCAGGCTGCCAAAGGCTGCTGTGGCATGAGGTTCCGGAAGTGAAAGGACCTTAATCTCTCTGTGTCCTAGGCCATGTCTACACTACAGTGGCACAGCTATGATACTGCAACTGTGCAGCTATAGTGTAAATGCTTGCTGCAGCAGAGGAAGGGAGTTTTCCATAGATGCAGGTAATCCATCTCTCCGACAGGTCAACGTAAGTTTTAGGTGTACATCAGGCCCTAGTTTTAGGTGTACATAATTCCACTCTGTAAAACAGGGATAATAATGCCATCTTATATCACAGGAGTGTTGTAAAGAGAAATTAAAAAATGTTGTGAACCAGTCAGACACTGCAGTGTAGAACATCATAGAAAAGCCTGTTACGAAATCAATACATTAATTCAGTGAAGGGTTCACATGATTTGTAGTAATTAAGGCATAGTGCTATATACTGACTGATGATGGGAAAAAGAAATATTGAATGACTACCTGTCAGTGACCACTGTCCATCCCATGCACTGAACAGGGCAGTGTTTTGTGGAAAAAACAGTATGTGATCATGTAATTAAAGACTGTATCAGAATGCATATGCACAAGGAGGCCAAATTAAGATTATATAGGCAGCCTCAATTCTGTCATTTCCCAGCTTTTGAAAACTTAATATTTTAATGTATTTTTTTCTGTGTATTTTCTATCAAGAAGCATTAATTAAAGAAAAGTTAGCAGCAGTAACACCTGTCTCTAGTCTAGTTCTAAAAAGGCTAAGGGCTAGACCCACAAGGGACGTAGGCCTGGCATACACTACACATGCTTTGCCAGTCTAGCTCTTCTAGTATAGCTGTACTAACAGAGCCCTCTAGTGTAGATGCAGCATATGCTGTCAAGTTTTTCTGCTGGCATAGTACCATAGATGGTATGTCGTTAGCATAGCGACACTGGGTGTTTTGCTGGCACAGCTATGTCAGCGGAGAGCAGGGGTTCACATCCCTGACTACCATAGCTATGCAGACAAAACTTTTTTTGTAGAGAACCAGCCTTTGGGGTTGCAAAGCTCAAGGTTGCAATGCCTACCATCTAGGCACCTGGCCACCTCGTGGAATCCACAGCCCTGAGTTAGGTCCCCTAAATCAGCGCTTCTCAAGCTATCTGATGTGGGGGACTGGCATTTTTTTTTCCCCAATGTGCACGCAGACTGGCAACCGATGGCTCGCGGGCGAGCACCGGTCCGCGGACCACCACTTTGAGTAGCACTGCCCTAAACAATGCATGGGGAGATCTAGGCACCTAAGAATGTGATCTACAGAAGCCAACAGGCTGAGTGGGGAATTGCCCAAACTAGCCAATAGGAAATGCCAAGGGGAGGGGTGTGGCCTAAGCCCAGCACTTCTCAGGCAGTTAGGCTCCCAAAATCTGGGCCAGAGGGAGACACCTGTCTTTGCTTGGGATTCTCAGCTGTGAACCCTCTCCTAGAGTTGGGTGTCTAACCTGTTTTTTGCAAGAAACGTGGGAGGGAAAAGAGGCTTCCCTTATAACCTTTAGCCCAGTGGTTAGAGCACTCACCCAAGATGTGAGAATCAGTTCCCCCCACTGCCTGATGTAGAGCTGAACGTGGCTTCCCTACCTTTCAGATGTGTGTCCTAATGACTGGACTATAGACCCATTCACATGTTCTATCTGGCCCAATGCACATTTAGTAATTTATACACAGCAGAACAGCGTTAACACAAGAGATGGAGAGAGATTCACACCAGACTACATCATAATCCAGTGGATAGGGCACCTCTCCTGAGAGTCGAGTATCCAGGTCCTGCTCC
Source organism: Lepidochelys olivacea (assembly GCF_965140295.1). NCBI lineage: Eukaryota > Metazoa > Chordata > Testudines > Cheloniidae > Lepidochelys > Lepidochelys olivacea. The sequence goes on from NC_140413.1 coordinate 130,726,728, forward strand.
ACATCAGACAAAGAGCGGACTGGAACCTGGCTGAGTGTAAAGGTTAAAACCCCAACTGTTTTGTGTGGGTTTAGACATGCTCTGAGAATGCCCAATGGGCAGGTCCCGCTGGCAAGGTAGGTGGGGAACGCCTCGTCTGAGGATCCCACTGGGCCTTGGGCATGAGATGTGCCCTGATGCCTAGACTCAGAGGCGCCGACTTACAGATTTCCCCAGAGGTGCTCAACCCCCATTCTGCCCCCCCAGCCTCTTTCTGCCCCCTTCCAAGCATGCCCCACCCTCCCTCTGCCTCTTCCTGCCACACTCCTCCACCACCCCCCAGTGCCTCCTGCGTGCCACTGAACAGCTGACCACCGGTGGGCAGGAGACACTGGCGGGGAGGAGCTGATCAGCTATTTTTTTCCTGTGAGTGCTCCAGCCCCAGAGCACCCATGGTGCTGGCGACTATGCCTAGACTGAGGCAACAGTGTACATGCTGACTGGCAGAAATGTAGGTGCTTAGGGCAACTTTAACAGTGGAAACTCAGGTGCCCAGGCATTTTAGGCACCTTCAGGATTAGGTGGCAGGTGAGCGGAAATTTGAGGACCTCAGGGGCACCTAAATGTTGGACTTAAGTGCCTAAAATGGCAGTTAGGCACCTAAGTCCTTTTGTGGATCTAGCCCTGAGTGTGTTATATAATTAAAGGAATTACATTCATAACAGAGAGGCATAATTGCCGAAGACTCCAGCTTTCATTATCACCATGTTACAACTGGGTCAGAGTAGATAAACAGCTAATTTAGACTTAAAAAAATAGGTTAACTTTGCATGAGTGGAGCCATTTAGAGCCTGAAAGTCAATAGACAAACTTCACAATTGATATGAACCTGTACTGTAAGCCAGTGTAAAATTTTTTTTGTTAAATAGAAGTAAAGATATAAGTGCAGGATGCCTAGAAGATAAAATGAGAATATTCAAAAGAGGTTCCAAATGGCTTTCATTTAGCAAAAATGATCTTTGGTAACAGAGCAAAGAAATAAGTCCATTAATAAACTGAAGGATAACACAATACCTAGATCCTAATACTTGAAGAGTCAATAGTACTGTCATCAAACATACTTGACATAGAGGGAACATGGCTCTGTTGATGCATTTAGCCTACATTAAGAATGGTTTTAGTTGGATTTAATTTCATAAAATAACGTGATAGCCAATATGTGACTCACCATTGGTGCCAACAAGCAAAAGGTTCATGGTTCTTTACAAGCAACTCCTGTCTCAGAGCTGACAAACTCACTGCACCTAATATACCACTTTCAGGTATTTATCCATGAAGAGTAGCATGTGAGTTTTCTACTGAAAGCTTGTAACTTATCAATACTTGTAATCATTGTAAGATGTATGTAAGGGTAATATTTAAGGAATAATGTAACTATATTGAAAACTATGCCTTATGGTCATAGAATAAAGTTAGTCACCTGAGAATCATATTTCTCAGTAATGGCTCATTGAAGCGGGAGGGAGTTGTTATCCCGCCCTGGTCAGATGGTGATGTAATGCAGTTGTCTACCCTTGCTCCATTCCAGAGCAGTCAATGGAAAACCATCAATGGCAATTGCAAACAATCTAAACCACTTAGAGATAAAAAGGAACATTATAACAGACAGGGGATTGTCCTGTCTGTGAATAAAGACAAAAGAAAAGGAGTACTTGTGGCACCTTAGAGACTAACCAATTTATTTGAGCATGAGCTTTCGTGAGCTACAGCTCACTTCATCGGATGCATACCGTGGAAACTGCAGCAGACTTTATATACACACAGGGAATATGAAACAATACCTCCTCCCACCCCACTGTCCTGCTGGTAATAGCTTATCTAAAGTGATCATCAAGTTGGGCCATTTCCAGCACAAATCCAGGTTTTCTCACCCTCCACCCCCCCACACAAATTCACTCTCCTGCTGGTGATAGCCCATCCAAAGTGACAACTCTCTACACAATGTGCATGATAATCAAGTTGGGCCATTTCCTGCACAAATCCAGGTTCTCTCACCCCCTCACCCCCCTCCCAAAAACCACACACACACAAACTCACTATCCTGCTGGTAATAGCTCATCCAAAGTGACCACTCTCCCTACAATGTGCATGATAATCAAGGTGGGCCATTTCCAGCACAAATCCAGGTTTTCTCACCCCCCACCCCCATACACACACAAACTCACCCTCCTGCTGGTAATAGCTCATCCAAACTGACCACTCTCCAAGTTTAAATCCAAGTTAAACCAGAACATCTGGGGGAGGGGGGTAGGAAAAAACAAGGGGAAATAGGCTACCTTGCATAATGACTTAGCCACTCCCAGTCTCTATTTAAGCCTAAAATAATAGTATCCAATTTGCAAATGAATTCCAATTCAGCAGTTTCTCGCTGGAGTCTGGATTTGAAGTTTTTTTGTTTTAAGATAGCGACCTTCATGTCTGTGATTGCGTGACCAGAGAGACTGAAGTGTTCTCCGACTGGTTTATGAATGTTATAATTCTTGACATCTGATTTGTGTCCATTTATTCTTTTACTTAGAGACTGTCCAGTTTGACCAATGTACATGGCAGAGGGGCATTGCTGGCACATGATGGCATATATCACATTGGTGGATGTGCAGGTGAACGAGCCTCTGATAGTGTGGCTGATGTTATTAGGCCCTGTGATGGTGTCCCCTGAATAGATATGTGGGCACAGTTGGCAACGGGCTTTGTTGCAAGGATAAGTTCCTGGGTTAGTGGTTCTGTTGTGTGGTATGTGGTTGTTGGTGAGTATTTGCTTCAGGTTGCGGGGCTGTCTGTAGGCAAGGACTGGCCTGTCTCCCAAGATTTGTGAGAGTGTTGGGTCATCCTTTAGGATAGGTTGTAGATCCTTAATAATGCGTTAGAGGGGTTTTAGTTGGGGGCTGAAGGTGACGGCTAGTGGCGTTCTGTTATTTTCTTTGTTAGGCCTGTCCTGTAGTAGGTAACTTCTGGGAACTCTTCTGGCTCTATCAATCTGTTTCTTTACTTCCGCAGGTGGGTATTGTAGTTGTAAGAAAGCTTGACAGAGATCTTGTAGGTGTTTGTCTCTGTCTGAGGGGTTGGAGCAAATGCGGTTGTATCACAGAGCTTGGCTGTAGACGATGGATCGTGTGGTGTGGTCAGGGTGAAAGCTGGAGGCATGCAGGTAGGAATAGCGGTCAGTAGGTTTCCGGTATAGGGTGGTGTTTATGTGACCATTGTTTATTAGCACTGTAGTGTCCAGGAAGTGGATCTCTTGTGTGGACTGGACCAGGCTGAGGTTGATGGTGGGATGGAAATTGTTGAAATCATGGTGGTATTCCTCAAGGGCTTCTTTTCCATGGGTCCAGATGATGAAGATGTCATCAATATAGCGCATGTAGAGTAGGGGCTTTAGGGGACGAGAGCTGAGGAAGCGTTGTTCTAAATCAGCCATAAAAATGTTGGCATACTGTGGGGCCATGCGGGTACCCATAGCAGTGCCGCTGATCTGAAGGTATACATTGTCCCCAAATGTGAAATAGTTATGGGTAAGGACAAAGTCACAAAGTTCAGCCACCAGGTTAGCCGTGACATTATCGGGGATAGTGTTCTTGACGGCTTGTAGTCCATCTTTGTGTGGAATGTTGGTGTAGAGGGCTTCTACATCCATAGTGGCCAGGATGGTGTTATCAGGAAGATCACCGATGGATTGAAGTTTCCTCAGGAAGTCAGTGGTGTCTCGAAGGTAGCTGGGAGTGCTGGTAGCGTAGGGCCTGAGGAGGGAGTCTACATAGCCAGACAATCCTGCTGTCAGGGTGCCAATGCCTGAGATGATGGGGCGCCCAGGATTTCCAGGTTTATGGATCTTGGGTAGTAGATAGAATATCCCAGGTCGGGGTTCCAGGGGTGTGTCTGTATGGATTTGATCTTGTGCTTTTTCAGGAAGTTTCTTAAGCAAATGCTGTAGTTGCTTTTGGTAACTCTCAGTGGGATCATACGGTAAAGACAAAAGACTAATTCAGTAGATCCAAGGTGCAGAAAGACACTCTACATTCATTCATTGAGGAGACATCTTGTTGAGGGGAAGTGTTTTATGAAAGATTGGATCCTGACTTTTGGGAAGCCAGCCAACTCTGCCTCAGACTGATCTGGGGGGGAGAGGGGAACCTACTTTATTAGATAGGAAAGGTAACTATTAAGTGTAGGCCCTCCTTTGTATTTTGTTTTATACTGTTTTATACTCCATTCCTGGAATGGAGGGGTGTGTTACCGCAGAAGCTGATCAAGCTAATTGCAATCATATTGTGTGCATTTAGCCACCATGAATTAATAAAATAGAACACCACATAGTTAAGGGTTAATTTGAACAAGCAGAGCTTCTGGAGGCCAGGTCAAATGCTAACTGCATTGCAGTTTCTGCTAATCAGAATGAGAAGAGGGGGAAAAAGGAGTCAAGACAAAAACTGAGACTGAAATAAACTAAGTGGATGGAGATCTTGAGTTTGGGTGTCTTTGCTATGGAAGCTTATTAGACTAAGATTGTTAGGAATGTTATGTTGATAAGTAGTTGATTGAAGTTAGGAGAAGTGATGACCCAGTAGGGGTCACTATGAGTTATGTGTTTTGTAAAAATTAGTTATAAAAAGACTAGATAATAGAGTGTACTTTAGAGCAGTTCTCTAATGCTATCCTGAGAGACTATCCTGGTGGTGTTAGTGAGCTATTTTATCTTTCACAATTACTTAGGAATGAAGTTGCCTCATGACAAATGGAAAGGATAACTCTTCTTGACTATGATCTGCATTATAATCCGCTTATAACTGATCTCTGAAGAAGCACATAGATAGAAAACATAGGTTGGTAAAAAAATCCGTATTAAACTGATTTAATGAAACTATTGTCAAAGACAGCAATGATATTTAAACCATGTGAAAGCCATACGAGTCAGAAAGAAAACTGGGTGAAGTTCATGCCACCTTTCGTCAGGGGAAAATGGGAAATCACTTAGAGGCTTAAGTTACACACTAAGAAGGAAATGATCTGGTCAGTTCTTGAACAGGAAACATTGAAAGACAATCTACGGTTGTTGCTGTGAGTGATGTTGGTGATTCAGCAGATGGCAACCTTCCTGCTGAACCAATGTCATAGCATGGTATGGGGGGCTACTGTAATACTGAACGTTTGCAAATGAGACATACAAGCAAGGTCCTGACCATTTGTGTCATTCTAGATCATAAAGTAACTTTTGCAGGAGTAGTAATAATAGCACTGATGTCCTGGACAAATGCCAATTTTGTAAAAGTACATACTGTCTCCTTAAATTTCTCTGCATGGTTACAATGAGCTACCCTGTTATAGAGAATCCAACATACCAAAATCTGTAGAAGGTCCATCAAGGCCAGTATCCTGCCTCTTGCTATAGCCTGCCAGATTTGATGCCACAGAAGGTGCAGAGTCCCTTAGTAAAGTACCTAGCCAATTACACAATGCATATTCGGGGAGGAAAGAAATTCCTTCTTGACTCCTTAGCTAATTAGTTTACATCCTGATGCATAAGATATGAAATGCCGTTAGGATGCAGAACTCAAATGTTATTAGTAATATATTACCCTGTTGTTCTAGACTGTTGTGCAGTGGTACTGTGTGCTCTTAAACAGCCGCAGAGTTCTATAGTATAAGTGGCTGCATTTCAGTGAATGGTGAAGTGGTTCATCCATATGTTTCTTATGTGTCCATCTACATATGTAGTGATTTCATTCCTGTCAATTGGTGGAAAGACATTGAGAACCGGTGGTGCAATAATCTATAACCTTGCATCAGATAAACAGGTATGGATTGGCGTACACGCAGTCCCAATGATCATTGTCTTCTAAGTGGTTCCGAGGATTGTACCGCTAAACTGCATGCTCCCAAGAGTCTGGATCTGCAGTGGCAATGTGTTCTGACAACTCCAGTTTTGTACCCTTCCTTGATTTTTTTATTTTTCAGTCTCTCAGCTCTGTTGCTTAGCACAAAGAACTCTGAGTATCAAAAGAAGAACTTCAAAGCTCTGTTTTTTCTAGAGAGTGACAGAGACTATGGAGATCCAAGATATAGAGTGATTGAGTGTGTTTGTGTGCGCATGCATGGGTGTAGACTTAAAGAATGAGGAAACATTATAGTTGGTTCATGTTTTTCTTTTGTTGCTGTTTGGAGAAAATAAGAGCCTGTGGTCCTGGTAATAAATCTGATGGATGTCATTAACTTGTCACAATTTGCTATCATCACTAGTTCTGGCATAACAGGCAGCAAATTCTGATGAGTAACTCTCACTCCTAAAAGTTTGCTACCCAGGATAGAAGTATACAGGTTTAACAAGCTTTATGTGGTAGCAATTTTTTATGGGGTAGCCTAAACTGATGGATTAAAACCACTGATGTCTGTGAGAGAGGAATCCACGCAAAAACCTCCAAGCTGGAGACTGAGGTAAATAGTGGTCACAATATATGCAACAAATGGGCAAGGATATTCCAGGAAGATATACAGAGCAGCTATACATTATTTGGCTCGGAAGGTATTAAGTGTTTTGGGATTTCTCTAGTTTCAATCCCTACAAATTAAACATTGGATAAGAATATCAAATTTTACCATTGGATATTTTGATACATTTTGTGACATTCCAACTGGAAATGGAAATTTTCTTTTAAGTGAGATGCATGGCAGTTGTACAGACTTACAGATCAGACAAACAAGATAATGCTACACATTTTCAAAGAGGCAGAATTTAGCCCTTCTCTTTCTCAGTTCCTAAGACTTGTATAGCTTTTAATAGTCTCTTGTGTGTGTTGTCACTTCATTTGACCAAGGATGTAAAATATTTTGACGATACTAGCCATACCCGTCCACAATCTATTTTGTCCTTAAGAACAACCCCCAGGCTAGAAAAAAAATCCTATTCTCAGACTGCCTAAGACAACCAAAAATCTCATCCAAACCTAAGACAGAAAATATCATATTGCCGCCATATAAATCCATGGTATGTCTACTATTGAATACTATGTGCAGATGTGGTTGCCCAGTCTTAAAAGAGATATATTGGAATTTGTAAAGGTACAAAAAAGGGCAACAAAAACAATTAGGGGTGTGGAACAACTTCCATATAAGGAGAGAGATTAATAAGACTGGAACTTTTCAGCTTGGAAAAGAGACGACTAAGGGGGGGGATATGATAGAGGTCTATAAAATCATGACTAGCGTGGAGAAAGTAAATAAGGAAGTGTTATTTACTCCTTCTCATAACACAAGAACTAGGGGTCACCAAATGAAATTAATAGGCAGCAGATTTAAAACAAATAAAAAGAAGTATTTCTTCACAAAACACGCAGGAACTGGTAGCCAGGGGATGTTGTGAAGGCCAAGACTATAAAAGGGTTCAAAAGAGAAATAGAGAAATTCATGGAGGATAGTTCCACCAATGGCTATTAGCCAGGATAGGCAGGGATGGTGTTCCTAGCTTCTGTTTACCAGAAGCTGGGAATGGGTGACAGGGGATGGATCACTTGATGATTCCTGTTCTGTTCATTCCCTCTGGGGCACCGGCATTGGCCACTGTCGGAAGACCGGATACTGGGCTAGACGGACCAGGCAGCTCATTTTCATTTCTACATCCCTTTTGCTGTCTCCACTCTATGCCACCGTCTCCCTTATACACATTCATGTTTCAGAGTAGCAGCCATGTTAGTCTGTATTCGCAAAAAGAAAAGAAGAACTTGTGGCACCTTAGAGACTAACACATTTATTTGAGCATAAGCTTTTGTGAGCTACATGCATCCAATGAAGTGAGCTGTAGCTCATGAAAGCTTATGCTCAAATAAATGTGTTAGTCTCTAAGGTGCCACAAGTACTCCTTTTTCTTTATACACACTCAGACTCCTTTCTTCTATCTCACACCTATGTCACATACTCCTTTCTGCTCTCATACCCTACCCTTCTTCTCACTCACATATACTCGTATCACTTTCTTCCCATTCACACACACAAAAACCCCCAATTATGTAAATCTAGATCTTTATAAAGGCCCCATTGCCTTATGAGTGGAGGTCTCACAAGGATTTAAAAAAAAAAATCACAAAAGCAGTCTCACTATTCTCCCACCTATAGGGGAAACAGTTTGATTAATGTATAGACTTGTACGTGTCTTGTGTGTCAATATGGGTGTAGTGTGAAAGAAAAACCTATTGTAGAAAAGCTAAGTTAAAGTTTTGCATCCAGTCCTAAATACAGTGAGGTGCCAGGTCATTCTTATCTTTGCTGGGATGAGGCCCAGAGCAGGGTGACCAGATAACAAATGTGAAAAATCAGGACACTTTTTTTTGTTCGGAGGAAGGGAGAGGGATAGGTGCATATATAAGACAAAGCCCCTATTGTCTTTGTCCCGATATTACTGGGATGCCTGGTCACCCCTAGGCCCAGCTCCCCTCGCGGGTTCTGTCCCTTACCCGTGCGCTCCTGGGCCTCCTCATCGCTGGGAAGCTGCACAGGCCCAGTGGAGTGGAGCTGTGCGGGAAGGAATCGCTGGCCAGGGAGAACTGAGCTCTCAGGTAGCCGGGGAGGCCTTTCAACGTCAGTGCAGCAAACGTGCGTTGTGTTGGCACCCCGTGCAGCAAAAGGAGGGGGTGGGCCGGGCGCTGCTAACTGCCCGGCGGCTAAACTTGCTCCCAGGCGGAGCTTCCTCCCACCCGCCCCAGCCCCCTTCTCCTCCCACGGTTCCCCCGATCACCCCCCGCCCCCTTTCCTCTCTGGTCGCAGGCACCCCGCCTCTGTCCGTCCGACTCCCCGCTCCAGCCCGGAGGCGGGGCCGGGCCGCAGGGGCGGGCTCCGGCGCTGGGACTGGGAGCCGCTCGGAACCAAAGGGGGCGGCGGCTCCTCCTCGGCAGCGGCAGCATGAGCGGGCCGGGAAGTGGCGGGGAATCGGGGCTGCCGCCGCTGCCCAAGAGCCTGAGCGGGCTGCTGAACTCCTCCTCGGGCGGCGGCGGCGGGCGCTGGCGGGACCTGGAGCGGCTCTACGCGCAGAAATCCCGCATCCAGGACGAGCTGAGCCGGGGGCGGGCGAGTGGCGTCGGCCGAGGCTCCCCCCGGCCGCCCAACCTGGACGCGGCGCTGGCCCTGCTGCGCAAAGAGATGGTGAGTGGTGGCGGGGGTCAGGGCTGCAGGGGCTTGTCCCCCAGCGCAGGGCCGCGGGCGCCCCCCGGGGGAGCCGGCAGCGCGGCGCTGCCCCGTGACACCCGGCGCCCCACGCAGCTGCCGCCCTGGCTGGAGCCGGCCCGCTGGGGAAGGAAACCACGAGCCGCCGGCTAGAAAGCGCCACTCTCGGAACTGCGAGCGAGGCGCCCCGCTGGTCTAGCCGCGGCCGTGTTGGGGTGGGGCCGGAGTTTGTTTGCACGAAGGAGGCAGGGATGGGGGAGCGCCTGGTCTGAGGCTCGCACTAGGGGGAAGGTTTGGGGATGAGATTTGAGAGCGGAGACCATGGGTTGTTGCCGCACCCCCGGATGGAGGTGGTTTCCATCATAGCCGGGCTTTGATGCTTCGATGGCTCTCAGCGCCCCCGATACAAGTTCCAGCACCTCTGGCCGGCACAACTGCTGGTTGGATCAGACCCTTCCCCTGCTCGGGGGCGGCCAGGTCCAGAGTCATCCTCGCCCCTTCCCTCTCCCCCTCCCCGCATAGATGGTGTTTTAAAAGCCATAGCACGAAAAATAGGAATTACAGCGAAGCTGTTCAACAGGGCCCAAGCAGCTCAAGCTTTTAAGGCTCGTGGTGGCTAAAGTACCCAGATCAGTTTTGAAAATGAGAGGTCGGCTTCTAAATCACTGATAGTCTTCTGAAAATATTACCGTGTGCTCTCCAAGTAGCATAAGTAAAGTGTAAATCAAGCAACTTAAGTAGTTTTTACAGAGGCATAATAGTAATACTAAAAAAAAAGTTATGAACACCCATAATAGTTACTTTGTGGGATAAATTAAGGCTGTAAATATTTAACATCTCCATCCCTAGGACAGACCAAGGGATTGTGAGGAAAGTATGCTTTTTGTGGTGTATCACAATTAAAGGGTTAATATACTTTTGCCTGAATGAAAATGACCCACCAAGCCAAAGAAATTACTAGGCTTCCTTTAGCTACAGATAAAATACACCCCTAGTTCAGTCTTTTTTTTCCAGTTTAGGCCCCTTTACGTGCCCCTCTCCTTCCTCCTGCTCTATTGAAAATATTAATATTTTTAAAATACTTTTTTTTCCCCTGTGCTTAAAGTTGATTTAGGAAACACTCTTGCTGAAATTCTTTTCTCCTCCAGTTAAGTAAGATTTATTTTTGAAAATGCTTGATACAGTGATCAAGGCTTAAAAAAAAATTGTCTTTGAGTATTTGAATGATAAAAGTTTCTTGTGCTGTTTCAGTAGGGGGAAATCTGTTTATGTAGCGGATAGAGGTGTACTAAGCCTGCTCAAGCTGCCTTGCTAACAATAGCATCATCACTGGGGGTAGTATGGGTGATGGCTTGGGCTAGCTGCCTGAGTATGTTCCCTGGAGCATCTGGGTGGATTTGTATTTGGGTGGCTAGGCCAAGCCCCATCCATGCTACCCTGGCTATGCTGATATTTTTAGTGTGATAGCTTGAGCGGAGTTAGCACACATCTGTCTACTGGAGCTGGGAAGCATGCTCCCAAGTGCTGAGTATACATATTCTTAATATGACTTTCTTCTCTGAGAATGGGTTATGTTAAGAGTGTTATGAGCTCTTGCTGCTTTGCAAAGGGCTGTAGACAGGGCAAAATCCATGACTGATCATTGGTTTAAACAGAGTTGCACCAGTGTTAGAATTATTAATATTTGAAATTATTAATATTATTAATATTGATGTGGGAAACCACCAAACATGAACTTTATCATAAATTCCTTTATTAAATCCAAAGGCCAAATAGTATTTATACAATTGCTCTAAACATGCCTAAAAAGCCTAACTAATAAGCAATTTACTACATCCAAACAGTAACAAACCACTTATAAGCATTTGATCAAGATACTTACAAACGGGCTGAACCCAGGGGTGCTTAGACCCATATTGGTCAGTTCTAATGTGGCCCAGCAAGAATTAGCAATGAGTCCTTTAAGAGTTTATACCTTTTTGACAAACAAGTGATGTCATTGCCAAATTACTGACTTCAGCTAAAAATCAATTTGAGACAATTTGCTTTTATTTCCAGTCTTAATCCAAAAAAGGTTTACAGCGTCCTCTCTTCCCAAGGCCTTTCCTTTCTTCTCTTCTCCCCCCACTCTTTGTTTACCAGCAGAACAGTGGGAAGATTTGAGCTTGTTTCTTTTAAGACAGTTTTTCTTTGTCTTGTTACTGCAGGTCTTTAGTTATTTTGGAACCATACATCCTTTCTACACTACAAGTAATACTACTTTATAAAAAACTTTAACTTTATAAAAAGAACAGGAGTACTTGTGGCACCTTAGAGACTAACAAATTTATTATAGCGTAAGCTTTTGTGGGCTACAGCCCACTTCATCGGTTGCATAGAATGGAACGTATAGTAAGAAAATATATATATATATATATATATATATACACACACACACACACACGTACAGAGAAGTTGGAAGTTGTATATACATACAACTTCTCTGTGTGTGTGTATGTATATGTATGTGTGTGTATATATATACACACACATACAACTTCTCTGTGTGTGTATAAATATATATTCTTACTATATGTTCCATTCTATGCAACCGGTGAAGTGAGCTGTAGCCCACGAAAGCATATGCTCTAATAAATTTGTTAGTCTCTAAGGTGCCACAAGTACTCCTGTTCTTTTTGCTGATACAGACTAACATGGCTGGTACTCTGAAACCTTTAATTTTATACTTATCCTACAATCAGTGTTGTGTTTGTTTTGTCTGATAAGGTGTTGCTGCCAGCCTGTAGAATGCTCCTCCTCAATATACTAAGAAGACATTTTAAATGCTAAAATCTTATTCTGTCACAACAAAAGTGTTTCAACAACTAGACAGTTTTATTAGTGTCTTCAATTTCATGTTAGAGATATCAATTTGCATTGACATCGAGCAATCATTTTTAGGTGGTTGTCAGATGCAGTGTATCTCTATGGACTGCAAACTCTGTTTCAGCAATGTTCTAAAGGGCAACAGGAAAAAAAATCTCAGTTTTTCATAATATGTATCGTCACTGATTTCAGGAAGTGTTAGAAATTTGAATGTCTTTGGATGGAAAAACAAGTGAGAAATGCACATCAAATGGCTTAAATTAGAATATCTCTTTGATGCTATAGATAAAATATCCTTAGTGATAATCTGGTTAAATAAATCTTTTGAGGACTAAATATTTTACCCACTAGAACAGATCTCCAGTTTAGGTGCTGTTGTTAACAGACAAATGCAGGAGTCTCTAACGTTTTAGTAATAGGTCACCTATTTTCTCTTGGACAGGTAGTACTATAATATAACTAATATACTGCAAACTTAATTTTTTTACATTATACTAAATTAAAATAATATTGAGCATGTTTTTGATGCTTAAACAGTAGAAAACAGCTTGTGATAAGATTCTAATGTCAATATGGGGGGGGGGGGGAATATGTACCAGCATTCTTCCCTCCGTACCCAAATGAAGTTCTCTGCATTGATTTTGAAGGGGACAGTAGTAGATTTAGAAAGGAGTAAGGTTTTTGTCTTTTGCGGGGGAGGGAACCCTCTCTGAACTGTCATTCGTGTAAGGAGTAGGTACAGTGACAACTTGTACTATGCCTTTTGCGGTGTCTACGGTGAACACTTTGAGTGAGCGAACTTTTTCACCATACAAGATCAATTTGCTAAAGTCTGAAAAAATGCAGTACCAGTAGTCTTATTAGCAACATGCCAAGAGCCAGAGACTGTATTTTTATCTTTCTTGATAGATCTGTTTCCTTTGTTTGTCTGAGATATGGAACAAATACAGAAAAACAAGATATTAGCAATTGTTAGTACATATTAGTAAAGACATATTAGCCCTTTGTGTTTAAGACGTTCTCTCTGTCTATAGTGGTTCTAGAAAATATAGCACAAAATCAAGGACTACATACTGGCCTTGTCTCTGCACATAGGTTCTACTGAACATGAAAGATGCTGAGTGTCTGGGTCTGAGCCATAACTTGAAAATAAGATACTGATTATATCAGATTGTACTACATTAAAATTGAACCTGCCTTTACCTTGTTGAACAAAACAAACAGTGAAAAACAATAATTATTAGGATGTCTATTCTAGTCCATTTCCCAGCTAGTGCAGAATTTGTCTTCACAGAATGTTCCCAAATGTGTTTAGCTGAAACCCTTGTTCCATTGGTAAGAACTCCATTACTTCCAATAAGACACAGACCTGAGTGTCTAGAATCTTTTTCTGTTCTCCAGCCTAAAGGTTTCCTTGCTCAACTTCAACTCACTACCTCTAATTATTCTTCCCTGAACAATTCTTAACCTCAATATTGATGCCCTTTAAATATTTGTAGATACTATTCACCTCTGAGGTAAGATTGCCTAACCTTTCCTCTGTATGTGTGTGTGTACATGTCAGTAGTACAACATGCTGCTCGCATGCTTGCTTGGGGTGAGTAATTTGTTTTGATCGCTAGTTGCCATTTTAAGGATGTAGACTTTGCCTGGGCTGCTAAATATTCATTAGCCCTTTCAAGGCTGAATATGATCTTATCCTGTGATTTGAGCGGAGTAGGGGTTTAAATTCAGCCACGGGTATCCCATTTTTCTTTTCTCTGTCACGCTCATTCCCTGGAGGGGAGTTGCATTAGTGCTGCTTTGCCAAGGCTGAGAGAAACAGAGGAGAGAGAGCAAATGATGTGCTCCTGATCCTGCTTCACTTTTTGATGGGAGAAAAGTTTGGTGCTGGACAGCACATGGACAGCACTGGGGAGAGGAGGAGGAGGAGGGGGCAACAGCTAGAGGAAATCATGAAGATGGAAAGAAAAACAACAGATGTGAGGGTTATGAGGGAGTTGTGGCAGTGGTCTAGTGACATCTAACTTGACAACTGATGTCCAGCTTTCTTTAACTAGAGGGAGGCAGTTTGTGGGACATTAATGTATCCCTTCCTTCACCTCAGAAATGGAGGACCCCGAACAAAAAGCTAAGTGTGTGTTGCTTTTATCTTGTTTACCCATGTGTTGTATCTACCTGTCCTCTCTTCAGGTATTTGAATCCTAAGATCTCTGGGGCAGGCATTGTCTTTTTGTTTAGTGTGGTCTTGATTTCTGATTTGGGCCTCTATGTGCTACCACAGTACAAATAATAAAAATAATAAATATTTTTTCCCTTTCTCCAATTGTTGGTTATGGTAAATTTCTTCCCTGGGACTAACCCTGATTAGGCACTATGTGTCAAACTAATTTTTGTTCTCAGAAATTGGTACGTATGGCAGTTCACTTAAGTTTTAGCTGTGCAGCATTTTTAACATATCTCAAATAAAGGAGATGTTTGGTTTGAGCATTTCCTTTGGTCAGTTGAATACTCTTAAAGGTATATTGGCCCTTCAATGCTAGAGTGAGGAAATTCTTTCATATTAAATGGCTAGCTCTGTTTTTCTCCCCTCTGGTCTCTGCCTGCTTTGTACCTACAGGGGCGTGTGTACGCTTGCCCACACACGGATTCATGTAATTCTGGTGCCCTCGCTACATGGAGAAAGGTCAGCTCTTCCCACTGCTCAAGTCTAATCTGTCCAGGTTGTCTAGGGTAAAATTTTCAAAAGTACATAAATCACTTGTTTAAAATGGAACTTCAACTCCTAAACCACTTAAATGCTTTTGAAAATTTTACCCTTAGTCCTGGACTCAAGAAGTTGGGACATGAGGCAGCTGACTTATGTTGTAGCCCTGTGTCGGGGCAAACAAATCAATGTAACACAGTCCAGCAGGCTACTTGAAGGCAACTAATAGCTACAATCTCCTGAACAGTGGGATAAAGGTATACACCATAGCTTCCAGTCCTGCAAATTTCTAGAATGCTTTGATGTGGGCACTCAGTAGCTTGATCTTTATGCTCCCTGGGTTATACAGATTTGATAACTTTTTAGTTACACTCTAACCTCATTGGACCTGGATTTCTGAAACAGAATAGCATCTTGCACACAGTCTGTGTAAGGAAGATGAGTAAATGGGACAGATGTGGTCGCACCTGTAAATCTATCTTGGGCATCACAGGGCGTACAAAGTGTTTGAGTTCTCTTACATTGCAGCACACCGGCCTCGGATTGCACAGCTTTTTGCCCAGTAAACAGGGCATGGTAACATGACTGAATCATGAGGAACGTTTTGCCACATTTTATACCATGGAACACCGCTTTCTCCACAGCTGTTTCATCTGGCTTATTCAGTGGGGTGGATATGGCCTTTCTTTCAAAGTGACACACAACTCATCCTCTGAACCTGAGTAGCTGTGGGGGAAAGTGTGCAAGTGCCACCATATTGCAATTGAATCACATTTGAAATACCAACGTGTCTTTATTTTTTTCCCCCCAATAGGTTGGCCTTCGGCAGCTGGATATGTCATTGCTATGTCAACTATACTCTCTTTATGAATCAATACAAGAATACAAAGGGGCATGCCAAGCTGTATCTAATGCAGACTGCACATATGCTTTGGAAAATGGCTTTTTTGATGAAGAGGAGGAATATTTCTAGGAACAACACAGCAGGGACAAAAGTGCATGGATCAGTCTTTCACCCTGCGTAACTCCCATTTCCAAGAAAGATTCCAGTCTATCTAGATGTCTCTTCTTGGGGGGGTACACCCCTGCTACCTTACCTGTTGTTAAATTCATTTATTTCTGGCAGACTGTCAATACAAGTTACACGTGCATAAGCTATGTGAGGAAAGTGATGTGCTACACGTGTTTTGAAAAGTCCTCCAGCATGTTTGACAGGTGGTTATCATTTTTAATTTGCAGGCTAGGTGTTTCCAACTTACTAATTTTTGGCAAGTAACTTACAGCTATAATTTTGATCATACAAGAGGGCGATAACATCCTGAGTGTTCTCATAACTCTTTTGTAATTGTGGTGTGAATAACTATGGATGGTATGCGTTTGTCAACAGTACAGATAGATACTGTTTGAAGAAATGATTTGATACACACATTCCAAGCTGTACTAAGCTAGTCTGCTCTTATTAGCCATCTCACTTAACTCCAGTTCTGTACTGGGTGGATTGTTTACACAATTTCTCAGATATTTGTCTTTCTCCCTCTCTCCATATAAAACCATATTTTGCCATGTTCTTTTCCTCCTAGCCCAAAAGCTACATGTATGCCAGTGAATGTTATCAATACCTTTTTTTTTTTTCCTGCTGATCTAATTCACTTTGTTAGTGCTACCAAGGGGCTATAACTTTTACATTGACTTCTAGAGATGTCTTGCATAAACACAGTTCTGTGAGTGCTAACATCTGTTTCAAAATGGTTTACTCAGCTTTTACTGTATTGAATAGTAAAAGCACAGGTTTAATCAGTCTGTCAGCCACTGTGTGGCTTGTAATAAGCCAAACTCTTATGCAAGTGTTTTCAATCGCATGAAGATGAAGTATCAGGAGACCTTTAATACAAGATACTGGGACAAACTGCAATATTTTGTACTGGGTGAACTTTGTTTTTGGAAGGTAACCTTCAACTTTTTAAAAAAACCTACAAAATAAGTACGTTGGGAGTATAGTTCACATATGTTAACGCTTTTGAAACTACAATATTTGCTTACAACTAAGCTTGAAGTAAAATTTTTTTTTGTTTTCAGAGCTTTTTAAAGCCTTAAACTAAGTTTATTATGATTTAGTAGTGCAAGTGTGTATGTGTGCACATGTGTGTAATATTGAATGTGTTCAAAATGTATCTGGGAGTAGCCAGCTCTTTGCACCATTTTAAAATAAAATGGCAGTGTTCAACGTGGCTAATTCCCTTTACATTTAGAAATTTAAAAACTGCTGTATCTGACATCGGACTTTTTGATACAAGCTAATAATTTGGACTGCCTTGAGAAGAAAAGGAGAGAACAACTAATTTAAGTAGTTTATATATTATAAACTTTCTAGTTTCCATCAGTGAAAGGACTAACATGCAGGAATCAGTGGTTTATTAAGGTGTTCACTTGGCTATCTCAAATTACACTTTTAGAGAAGCTGTCCTGAATTTAGGATTTGTAAAATGCTTACCTTGGAGTATCACACTTCACTAGCTATGCTGAAGGCTGGTTGTAAAGGAAAATGGCGTTGTACACTTAGGCAGAATACAGTGTCTTTAAAGCAATTATTGTAGATGTAGTATCTGTGAACCTTCATAAGACAAATACCCACATTGTAGCTACATTTTTGATCTCTGAACTAAGTCTTGTGTTGCGTCAGTATAGCGATGCCTTAATTGGCCACAGTTTCTGTTTTAAAAACAGAGTGACCTTAAGGGCTTATTCTTCAAAGGATGTTTGCCTGGTTTATGTGTCTGGCACACATTCAGTTTACACCCAGGATCACATCCAGTTCTGCAGGTAGTTCCCTCCTTTAACTGTCAACAAAAGCTAATAGTATACAATGTGTTGCATTGACATAAGTGAAGATAGTTTGGGTTGCTGTTTGTGTGTATTCTCCTTTAAACTGTGATAGCAATGGAATCTAAACTCAACAAAAGTAAAGCTTCTGGATAGGAAAAAGCTATTTCATGTGAAGTAATTTGTATTTTTACCTCTTTAAATGTGTACTACAGAATGCTGACGTTTAAAAAAATAATTTCTGACTTAATTCACTCAGTAAGGCATAAGTGAAAAATGAAACAATGGAGTTCGATAAGTTTCATATAGCAAATGTAGTAATCAAAAAGACAACTTCTGTATTTAGGCAATTCTCATGTTTTGTATGTATATTCAGCAATTGTACCCTTGTCACCATGGTTAGTCTTTCCAATGTATTAAATGTAATCATTTGGATACAACTTGCTATACTCCTGACATTAAAAAGGCTTGTCCTATTCTATTTACATCCCCCTCTTTTCCTGACCCATCCCCAAAATAAAAATGTGTGTGGCATAAAATGTAAAGTTGCATGAATGTTAGTTCATTGTACTGAATTTCAGAAATACTCAGTTCTAGGAACAGTGTTTTCTTCCTATATACTGAAGAAAAGCCATGTTTTGGTCATAATGGAAAGGAAATTTATATGAAAATAGAATATCTGTATTTATTTGCAATAGGAATGCCCCAGTATTCTGGTTAAGTTGTTTTTGTGTTTTCAAATTAAACAGACATAGATTTTTTTTACCTGTAATTTAAGGGTCCAATCCTGCAAACACATGTAAATAGTTTACTGATGGATGAAGTCCTAATGACTTCACTGGGACTGTGCTCGTGAGCAAGATCACTCCTGCATGTATTTGCGTGACTTGCCCTAATAGAGCAACTTCCTCCACAGGAGCAATTTGGCTTATGAGCAAATGATGGCTTGATGATGGTTTTTAAATCCCTGATGGTCTTTCTACCTCTCAAAGCATAACAAGTTTTCAGTAGAGCCCTGCAGCAGGACTGGGATCCTGTGGGTCCCAGATGGACCCGCTGCCATAATACAGTAGTGGGAGTGGGATAAAAAAAATCAAAAAACAATATGTGAGCAGGTGCGAGTGAGTATTGCAGGGTGAGACAGGAGCAGAATTTAAAAAAATAGTTCCATGTAGAGCTCTAGTTTTGAGTACAAATGAATTTTTGGACTGTATTCTTCTTGTCTCTCAAAGTTCACTTTAGAAAAAAATTGAAACTATTAGATAAGTCTTAGAGCACCTTCAATTCTAAAGGATCCAAAAGTGTTTTACAAACTGGAGTGGTATAGCTAAACACAACTGAAATGCAGTCACAGCTGGAGCAGAAGTCAGTAGCCAGCTAGTGCACTGCACAATAACAGGAAGAGCGGAATTTGGCCATGTCTTTTGAAAAGTGCCTTGCAATCTCTGATGTCTACCCAGAGCAGCCGGGACCTTGTTTTTAAGGTGCCACTGGAATGGCACCACTTCATGATATAATTTTATCTACATTTGGAAGGCACTTTTGAACTTAGAAAGCAGGGTCCTTTATAGAGAGTTCAGAACAGTTGTGGTCCCTGCTCCTAAGGCTTTCAAATGCAGAACTGTAAGCTAGACAAAAATGGATAGAGAGCAGGTTGAAGGTTAAAACCAAATATTTGTATTTATATAGTGAGCATATAGTGTTCCAGGGATTTCCACACCTGATATATTTAGATCACTAAGTCATACCTCTCTCCCAAGTTATCTGACTAGATAAACTCAACTTGTGGAGTAACTTGTGTGAGAGATGCTGCCAGCTCAAACCACACAACAAAGCTTTTCCCATTCATCTTCCTATTTCCAGCTTTAATTATATATTCCCTTTTTAAGGACATTCTTGAGGAAACTCATAAATTCTCTGTAATACCCTCACATATCCCTATCAGGCTTTTAGCAGATGGATTTGTTGCAGCCCTCAATTTTTTCTCCCTACATACCAAAAAATAAAGCTGAGATGAACATAGCTGACTTGCAGCTACTTGTAGAATGTCTTATTATGGCATACTTAAGTCACAAAGGAGAACTTTTCAGAAACTCATGAATGACTGAGAGGAAGGGATTATAGTTGAAACACTTTACAACCTTACTAACAGCGTTTCCTACTGAGTGAACACTAAAGTTATAACTATCTGTCCTGTCCAATTAGTGCTGTGGTGTTAGCTAGTAACCTGGTAATGTCAAAAGGGCCAAGTTCTTTTTACTAACTTATTCTGGCATATGCCTTCTGATAGTACAAGCAGTGAGTTGGATGTTGAGTAAATGATCTAGCCCCTATTACGGCTGTGTCATCCAGAGCTGTTAAGCACATCCATTCACCATCAAGAGGATAAAAAGGGCAGTTCATAAGTATAACTTGAGATCCGCAGGGGCAGGGTAGGGAGCTCAAGAAGCCTCAGCAGTAGTTAACCACCACCCCCCCCCCCCCCGATGACCACAATAGAGCCTGTTGTAACAAAGAAGGATCTTTTGGTTCATATAGTTGTTCTCTGGGAGCATACAAGAGCCAAGCCAGAGAGATGAGGGGACTCAGATCTGAGTTGTCTATCTGCCAAGAAATGCACCACTGATCCAAAATATAATCCTGCACCACTTGTTGCTGCTGTTCGGATGTACTGTCGGAGAGGCTCAACTTTTTCAGAAAAGGAGTATCTTGACTTTAACTGGGATTTTGATGTGGCTTTGAGATGAAATTATGAAGTAAGCTGTCTTGATAGTTTACCACATATAATAATGTAGCCAGGGCCCTGCCTTCACACCTGACTTCCAGGGGAGCATGGGAATCAGGACCAGAAGGTTGGAAATGAGTTGTCCGGGTTGCACCGATGACGATATGAAGGGCAGAGTTGATCACTGAGTCCAGCTTTCCACAATGATGTCTGGAGCCCCATACGGCTGCACAGTTTTTGGCAGGTGCAATAATTAGGGCATTGGTAGATGTCTATAAGGTTGCAGCTCTTCCACCCCATGAGTTGCCAGCAAGAGGAGTGTGACACTCGACTGGATTTTAGGGAGTGTCTTCTTTGAAAAGTACTTAGCCAAGATGTCAAGATCAGGTAACAGACAGGACTCCAGTGCCTCAAGCTCCTTCTGACTCTTGCCAAGTAGATGCCTTTAGTGTACACAAACTTAGCTGCCGAGGTGGGCGGCAGGTCAGCTGTATATATATTAAAGAGCATCAGCACTAGTACAGATCCCTGGGGAAGTCTGTTGTTCATACAATATGGGTTCCTTGAAGCGTCTCCACACTTGATGATCACTGCTCTGTTATAAATGAGCTGCAAAATAAAATCTACACGTTTCATGTCCAGGACAATAAAGTATAATTTTAGCTTATTAGCAGCTTGTTTTACTAACTGAATAAGGTAAAAGCAATTTATATTTCCAAGACTTCAAGAAAGGGAAAAGTATAAATGTTTAACCTCTTACTACCCAGAGGTGGACAGTTTTTCCTGCATTAGTAAAATATCTTGAGGGTAATATTCCATTGCCGAATCTCCACCTTTAAAAGAAAAAAGATCCCCCCCACTTAGCAGTTTTACAGATTCATCAGCTATATTTACACTGGTTAAAAATGAAAAGAGAGTAAGTAAGGCTTCTGTTACTAAGGCCATGTCTACACTTCCAAGCTTACAGCAGCTCAGCTGTACCAATACAGCTGTGCTGCTGTAACGGTGCGCATGTAGCCTCGTTATGCCGATGGGAGAGAGCTCTCCCATCAACATAAAACCAGCTCAATGAGCGGCAGTAGCTGTGTTGGCGGGAAAGCGTCTCTTGCCGACATATCACTGTGCACACAAGCACTTATGCCAGCAAGATTTACGTCGTTCACACCCCTGTGCAACAAAAGTTTTGCTGATATAAGTGCTAATGTAGACGTGGCCTAAGTTACTTTTTGATTTTATGAAGTGTACAAAAATAACAGTAGAAGCCAGAAATGTCACATGGTTAATTTGCTATTTAATTGCTTTGAAATGTTCTCCGCCTCCAAAAGGAGAAAAAAATCACTCTTATGGGCATTCTGCTGCTATCTCCCCTCCCTCGATGAATCAAAGTCAAAATTCCCAGGAGTCAATGGCTCATCAGGCTGAAGTGGGTAAGGCACAAGGTGTCATACCTAATGGAACAGAAAGGGAGCAATGTGGCCAACATCACAACCAACTGCCTTTGACTGCCCTAACCTGCTGGATCAGGTACCCAGGTTGGCCTTTCAGTGTGAGATCAAGCAAGACTCAAACCCACACCTTTCAGGATTGTGGTCAAGCACTGTAACCACCCAGCTATCCATGGCAGCCCTATAAAGAGATGGATGGCTGCAGGTCTTACAGCTATGGTGGATGGGTTTTTAGGACCAGATCCAGCTTCTTTTGAAGTCAATGGAAGTTTTACCATGGTTTTTAATGGAGCTGGATCAAACCCTTAGTAAAGGAGCTCAAAACTAAAGCTAAATCAAGTTAGATTATTTCTAGGACTATGAATGATTAACATGAAATGACATTTTAACACTACCACATAGTAGGTGCTTAGTTAAAACCTTAAAATCCACACTGTACATACTATTTACTGTGTAACAATGAAATCTGTCTTAAACCATTCAAATGACTAATGAAACGTGGTTGCTTAACAGAAGTAGCTTTCTAACAAAGGTGGGGTAGAATTGTACTCTATATGTTTGGGATACTTTGGGCCAGTCTCTTAAGACAAGAGGTTGCCTAATAAGGGTGGTGTCTCTTACAAGTTTCACTGTAGACATTGTAAAGTGGAAAAACCAGGTGTCCTAGGACTGTGTCCTTGCATATCTACTGGGAAACAGATGTACAAGGGTCAACACTTGAGCAACAGTGACAGGCATGCTCTTGTCAAGAGTCTAGCCATGCCTTATAGCTGCAGATTACTTTGAACTGCACGTGGTATAGATTACACATCCTACCCCATGCTTAATTACAAATTACTAGTCAAGATTCCAAATAATGGACACTCATATTCTTCCACACTTTGGAGGGGAAAAGCCATATCACGCTTAACAGCAGTGCACATTTTTGTCTGTCGAGTAAAACAGAACAGATTCAGTCTTTTCTCTATGAAATGGAGAGCCATCTGTTTTCAGTTCACCAGAGCTAATATATTTGTCATTTCATACTTGACAAATCATTTACAGCCCTGACCTGCTTTCAGTGAACACCATGGGAGACTCTTCAGGGCCTGTAGTGCGTTAGATTGGGCTTTTATCAGTATGATAACAAATAAAAGATAATGCAACTCTGAATTGTAATCGAGAATTACTTAGATATAATGTTAATTCTGAGGCCATAGAAAAAAGATTAATGCTGATATCTGTATTTAAAGCCATTGAGATTAACGCTTTCTTTCCCACCAAACTGTGAGATTTGTTGATGAGAAGAAATTCATACTGAGATTTTGACATTGCCAAAGCTTTTCGAACAGGTTAATTAGGTGGTAGGAATGTTTGAGTGCAGAAGAACTGGATAATTTTGATCATGGCCCTGATCCTACAATGTGTTCCATGTGAGTGCCCCTTGAGCCTGCACAAATCTATATTGACAGGAGTCTGTCCATATGGAAAAAGTTGCAGGATTGAGGACTGGATGGGTGACGTTACTGGTTCCCGAATAGTCTTT